>NC_135574.1:196686541-206686541 GCF_965152235.1 Eretmochelys imbricata | reverse complement strand
AGTGAATGGAAATGAGCTCTGTTTCTTGAATCTAATGCAGTTTCTCAGCAGGAAAAACACCGTCTTTTAGACAACAATGCCAGTCATTAAGATTTAAATGTTCTGGTGATAATGTAAGGAATAGATTCTGCTTTCACACGCAGCACTTATGTAAATTTGTTCCGTACAAAGATCTACATTTAATCCATATCCAAGAAGATAGCACTGGTTTTGGAAGAGTCAAAGTCTCTAAAAATCATTCTGAAGAAGAAAAAGAAAAGAGTTACATTATTAGCCAGGTCACAGCAGTGAAAAACACCCATGTATGTCAGAAACAATGAAAGTGTGTTTTTAAACATGACTGTAAAACAAACAAACCCCACTTGTTACATTATGCTATATTTGTACAATTTAATTCTTCCCATCAAATATATTTTAAATCCATCTAGAAATATTTATGGAGATTAAATGGATGGATGGATGCATGCATGTCAGGCCAGATCCTCAGCTGGTGTTCAGTGACGCTACACTGATTTACACATGCTGAGGATCTGGCCCATAGACCATACATTTAGTCCCTGTTTGTGACCCCTAAAGTCCCATACTTTCAGAATTGAGACTGAATGTTATTCTATCTTGGCTGTTACAAAATACACACTACAATTTTTATCAGCTGTTTTTTAATCTTATCCCATCGTGTGAACTAATTCTAATTATTTGTTCCTTTAGGCAGCAAGAGAGAGCAAGCAGAAACCTAATACAGCATTTTAAAAAATATTTTGAGAGCTTTGAAAATCATGATTGTATCACATCTTTCATTTAGCAATTCGTTATTTATTAACATCTTGCTGGCGTTAGAACACCTTTCTTCTTCTAGCCTTAGTCCTTTCTCTCTAAAGTCAGCTCTGAATCCTTCTCCATTCCAGCCTGTCTTGAAGCAGTTCCTCAGTCACTCCACAGCGAGGCAGTCCATTTGTATGACTTCCATCCGTCTAGTTTTGAGTCTTCCAGCCCTTCTCTTACTCTCCATTTCTAAGTTAAATACCCTGCTTCCTATAAATTCTTCTGATTGTTCTTTCACATGCCTGGATTCCCTCAGCTGTTCTATAATTGACACAACCTTCACGCTTCCTCTAGTCATTCATTCTGGCCCTGGTCCATCCTTGTAATTCCAAGCATCCATCTTAACATTTGCATTTCTACTGTATTCAAGTTCTGCTCCTGTCTCTTGCTCAGAAGTTGGTCCGATAAAAGATATTCCCTCACCCGCCTTGTGTCTCGAATAGTCTTCAGGGATCAGCTTCATTCTCATTCACACCCAATGACTTCTCTCAGAATGTAGTCATAAGACCATTAGAACATATTTATTTATGTCATCGGGCACAACGCTCACTTCTGGACTGGCGCCTCCTCCTAGTTCCTCTGGGGATTAGCTCAAGGATGACACCCTCCCATCCACGGTTTGCACCCCATCACTCTGTCTCTGCTTCCACCGGCAGTCTCTCCATGACTCAACCCATGCCACCATCTGTGTTTCCCCCTTCCAAGGCTCAGTACCTTGCAGTCCATTCATCCAGCCATTTCCCTCAGCAGCAAATGTGGGGGGGAACTAGGCCCACCCACTACTCCAGGTCCTGACCCAGGGACCCTATAGCTGGCAGCTCGTGCTGCATCCCTTCCAGTTGTTCGGTACATTTCCCTGGGCTACTTCCCCATGGCCCTAGCACCTTCTTCACCCTCGCCTCAGGGCCTCTGCTACTCAGTCCCAAGTGCTCCCGCTGTCCCTGCCAGCAACTGCTCTGTCCATGGTGCGGGTGCCTCTTTTATCTGCTAGGAACCCTGGCCTTATGCCCGGAGCCCCAGGCCGCATATGCCTTACTCTGGCCCCATCGCTCCTTTTATATGAGTTCTGCTCAGCCCGGATTGGTTGCTCCTTGCAACCCCTCTCTGATTGGTTGTGGTCCACACAGTCACTCTAGGCTGCCCGGAGGACTCACCTCCACTGCTACCTCTTGGGGTTAACCCCTTCCATGACTGTGTGGGGTAGACACCCCATCACAATTCACATGAATAACCATCAGTTAGCTCATTTGGGGCCCCCACATAAATGCTATTTTAGCTCCTGCTTTTAAAAAAAATCCCCAAACTATGCTCCGTAAGCCTGGTTTAAACATAATTAGTGCTAACATGGTTTAAACATAAGGGCCAATTCACCACTGCATCACGCCAGTGCAATGCCCTCGATTTTCATGGGATCTCACTGGTACAGAATTAGGGTAACACAATGGAGAGCCAAGCCCACCTGGCAACCTCATCAGTGTAAGTCAAATAGTTTGCCAAACATCATCCCCATGAGGCTGCTGCCAATAAAGCTGCTATCAAAACTGCCCTGGCCTGCAATGGGAGTCGTTTCAGGCTCAAAATGCGTTGTTCTCCTTATCAAAGTAGGAGTTTAGCATTTAATACAATGCTTGATTTTGTGTAACTGCCGTCTTTGTACACTGCCTCCTTTCCTATACTAGTAAGGTCACAAGTGTAAATAGTGGATGTATTTAGTGGGTGTCAATGTGTTTAATTACAAACTGAGCAACCACTGCATACACAACTTGCTGATGGCTCAGATCCCAACAGCGTGATCGCCTAGCAAGGCGGGGTGCTTTTTGATCAATAGCTCACTACGCGAGTCCCTATGGATTTAGGTTCTATAAGTAGCTAGCTCAGAGTGTGGATAGGTCATCCTAACAGGAACACCACTTTTAAATCCCTTTAAATCTCACATGATAAAACAGGATCAGGTCAGGTCAGTATGTGAGGAGGAGTCTGGGGCTGTCCATAAATTATATAATGCATTAGGGGGTGGGTTCTTAATTATGTATATTTGTTTCAGAGTTACAAAAGGTGGGTGGGTCTCGAAAAACCACAACAAATGTGGCATGTAATTTATGGACTGCCATCTACCAAACAGCAGAGGGCAGTCCATAAGTTTTCTCCTATCTCTTTCAATTCCCCTAGCAATTTCAACTAGATGTGGCTTCTTCACCTTCTGCCCAAAACTGTTATGTAATGTTGTTGTGTGCTGTTAAACAGCTACCATCTTCCACCCAGAGGTGGCAGCATTTTAGTGGCGGGTATGTTTGCATAATATTTTGCTACCCTTCAGAATGAAAGGAGCTATAAAAATAGGAATTATTTTAAAAGTGACGAGACCAGTATAGAACATTCACTGGATTCAGTCCACCTTCACGATAAGGTACTCTCTGCGAGAAGGGAGCTCTGCTGTGGTTACCAGCTCCATTGCCTTTTTGCTGGAGCAGTGCTCTGTAAAAGCACACATGTTATTGGTTTAAAGAAAGCCCGATTCTGATCTCAGTAAGACCGGTGAAAGTCCAGAGTACTTACATTGACTTCAGTGAAATTAGTCCCTATTTCCACAATGTATCTGAAAACATAACTGGGCTCTAGGTATTTACTGACTATGGTCTCCTAATGAAGTCTATAAACCAAAATTATGTTCTTCACTTTTGGCTGAAGCTTTGTCACATTTCACTTACAAGAAAGAAAAAACCCCAAACAAGCAAACCATAAATAGTGAAGGGTTAATTCATAAGCCTGGCCAGACGTTAAATACGGGCATTTCCAAACAAAAGGCTCTCTTTTAATCACAGTGATTAGGCATTAAAAAAAAAAAACCAACCATTTGCATTTATTTGCGGAGAACAAAGAGAAGCAAAAGTAACATATAGCAAAATCCCAGAATCATCTATTACACCAAGATTCTTCTGGGACATTGTTTATTTGTTGTTTTATTTTCCAAAGACTGACTCAAGAAAGACAGACACAAAAAAAAAAAGACTTCAATGTGCATTTTTCTGTGTATGTTTTGTGATACTAGAATGTACTTTATAATGAAATATTTACTGATCGACTACAGTACATTTGTTTTGAGAACAGCGAAGAATAGCTCTTTGGGGCCAGGGCTGTCTTTTCAGGATGTGTGAGTAGTGCATGGCACAATGGACCCCTGATTCCTGGCTAAGGCCTCTCGGTACAATAAATAATATAATCAAATAAATACAAAATAGTAATGTAAATTACATGCAAAGGAAGGTTCCACCCTGCAAACCTTACTCACCTGAATAACCATTATTTATGCAAGCACTCACATAAATGTCAATGGGGCTGCTCACATGAGAAAGAATTACTTATATGAGTTTGACATAGCAGGATCAGACCCTGAAATGTTCTGTGGAATATATCTGTTTCTGCCACCCTTGCCCTGCAGTTTCAGTAGGATACGTGCTTCTTCCCTGTTTCTAGGAGAACTCTTGTACAGTGCAGTAGGTGCAGAATATCTTCCAGCCCCACAACTGAAACGATTGTATTTCAGTGATGAGTGTAATGATCCCTATACACACAGGGCTAAATTCTCCTTTCAGCTATCGTGGTGCAATCCCATTTGTCTTCAAGAGGGTTGCGCCATTGTGACTGAGAGTTGAATTTGGATCACAGTCTGTTACAGACTCTGTGTCCTTCTGGCTGCAAGACTATTAAAATGTAAGATTTTTTTATAATGGTAACACAATCCTATGCTATGAAAAAACAAACTTGCAAAAATCTTCTGGTAGCCAATGTGTTAAAAAATTAAAATGACAGAAGAGTTCACATTGTATCATTAGATTTTCTTAAATCAGCATACATTTCAATTCAGCATACTTAAAATATGCAACCACTTATATGCTTACGGTACATTTCTCTTAAATCAAATTTTCAGCAGTGCACCTTTAAAAGGTTCCCTCTTTCATGGTATTTCTCTATTGCCTAGGCTGTAGTTTTATGATTATTTTCTCCTACCATCTGAATGGTATAAAGAGAATAATATTTCACGTAATATCTGCATCAGGCAAAAACAACACCATCCGAAAACCTGCAGCTTTGGAGTTGATAAGGAAGTATATGTGTATATCAAGGCAAAGTCTATATAAGGATAGCACTTTCTTTTGCTTTGGTCCATCACATGCATCAATCCTCTTCATGGTCCCCAAAACTTCATTAATAATGTCCTTGTCTATGCTAATACAATCAGAAAATTATGCAGACTGTTTATATTTCTTTACAGCCAGAACAGGCTGATGACATGAATCCGCCATTAGCGAATCACATGGAGGAGTCTCCGCTAATTGTGCAGAATGTAATTAGTGATTATGTAATATCTAAGCTCTTGCAACTGTCATTAATGTCCACTATTCACCAGAGATAGTTCTTACTGAATTAGAGAATGATTACTGCATGGTAAATCTACTTAATCCTAAATATGCTAATTAACACTGTATGCACTTTAGACAGTGGTTAAAAGAACTAGCAACCCCAAAAAAAGGGTTGCAGTACACCCGTGCCTAAATTGCTTGCAATGGACTTTCCTTTAAAAGGTAAATTCATTTAATTAAATGGTATAGTAAACCCTATAGCAGTGCACCCAAAGTAAGATTTTTTTGTAATAGATATAGTGATGTACTGTTTTAGCATAGTAATGTGCTTCTGGAATTCATTTTTTGTTTGGATGGATTGCCTATTACGGTTTCCTGTGCTACATAGCAGAGATTCACAAATCACATCATAGCAAGGTACCCTATATACAGTGGCAAAACAGGCTCTAGATCCGAGAAAGAAAAATTTATTTAAAATAGCTTTCAGAAAGTCCCCCTCCAAGATTAAATCCCAAGCATTTGAAGCTTGCTTTGTTTATTATGACATTCTTTAGGTCATAAAATACACTGCTACTACAGGCTGATACAGTAGTTTTCCCTGTGCATTTTTACTTCAATCTTAATTTTAAGATTTATTTGTGTAAAACAGATTTTAGATTTTAAATGCTACATACCAAATGAATCGAACAAATACCGCAATCGTATAATTTTTGAAATGTGTCTTGCCAACGCCTATGTTGTTGAATGTATTCTGGCTTTCCATAAAAAAGATGTGGCTGTCATGAACCCCTAGGAGAATAGCATTTTGTGATTTATGAAGAGTCTTCCTGCTTGTATATTTTATATAAATAATAAATACTCCTGCGTGTATCACTGCACTCATTCATAATCAAGAGCTGAACAAGCTGTAAAAAGAGCTTGCGTAGTAACATATTTAAAATCAGCTTACAAAAATTGGATAACTAATGTATCGGACACAAAATAAGTCACTGTAGCAAACAAGGGAAGTTAACAGCATAATGCAATCGGCTACTTACTTTTATCAGCACAATGAACTACACCCCACCCCCCCCAAAATCCCCACAAAAGAAAGTTTCTCAAAAAAAAAGTGAACGGTATGATGAAAAATGAAGCATATTCTTAATTTACCTGGACAGATTTCATATTTACATTTGATGATTCAATTACAAGTGGTCTTTGAACATCTTAAATATTTTGCATCAGAACAGAAGTGTACTGCACTGCTGCTACGCATGAAAAACCATTCAGGTGAATGAAGGCCGGTTCTGTAAGGGGCCTGAGGGCTGATTTTCAGAAATTCTGAGCCTGAAGCTGCTAGCTGTGGATGGATCAGCACCTCTGAAAACAAGGATCTCAGAGCTGTCACTTTTCATTGGCTTCAGTAAGATTTGAGGGTGCTTAACCCTTTGAAGCGGGTGCCTAGGAAAGGATCATCCCCTGAATTAAGAACATGAAAGGTCATTTACTGTGGGGGAGAGCTTTGATTTATTAATGAGGGCTACCTTTTAATCTGGGTTATCTCTGACTTCGTTTTGTAACAATGGGGCATATTCACCGCAGATGCAAGTCTGCTGAATGCTGTTGTGCCTACTTACACCTATGCCGAATTTGGCCCCGTTTGTGACAATGTTTGCCTGCTGTACAGTATTCAAACAACAGTAAGGTACAAGTGGAAATCAGCTCTCACATTAGAATGCAGCTTTTATTCTGATTCTAAAGTGCCATCAGAGCACCGAGTCATTCCCCCCCCCCCCCCATTGCTCTTATCCCACCGAAGTAGTCCGTGGGAGTTTTGCTGTTGTCTGCAATGGGACCCACATTTGGTCCATTGTGTGCAGACAGGAGACTGAATCAGTGGAGGTGCAGAAAGGGGAGACAGCTAGCTCCACACCATGCTTCTGCTACCCTAGGTGAAATCACACAGACCCTCTGCCTGAGCTCCAGGAGGAATTTCAGGGTGGGGCCAGAGGCATGAGGCATGGAGCTAGGGAGCACCAATGCATGCTTCGTTCCAGTCTCTGCAGATATCTGATTGGCTATCTACTCCAGGGTTAATGTTGCTCCAAGCCAGGCCTGTCTGTGGCCAGATAATGGAAGCACAGCCAAACTGCACCTAGAGGGCAGGGCTGACAGAGAGCTGAAACACTGAACTGGGTTTCACAAATGCCTCCAGGTCCATGCAAATTTCAGGACATCTATTGGGTTAGGAGACTGGGGTGTCTGCCTATTCTACAGTCTCATAGACTCATAGATATTAAGGTCAGAAGGGACCATCATGAACATCTAGTCTGACCTCCTGCACAATGCAGGCCACAGAACCTCACCCACCCACTCCTGCAATAAACCTTTCACCTATGTCTGAGCTACTGAAGTCCTCAAATCATGGTTTAAAGACTTCACGGTGCAGAGAATCCTCCAGCAAGTGACCTGTGGCCCACGCTGCAGAGGAAGGAGGAAAAAACCCCAGGGCCTCTTCCATCAGTTAAATGGAGCAAAATCTGTTCCAGAAGGACATTCCACAAGTTTCAGCCCAGACATTTTCCTATTTCTCACCACCCACCAAAGAAAATGAGAATCCATGCAGGAGAGAGCTGGCTCTATATATATATACCCACAAGAGCCATTTTGTAATGTAGTCACCACTCCCTGCCTTCATGACCCCTTTGTCAAGTCTGGACTCAAGGACACCCTTCGAGGAGACTCTAGCAGACTGTATTGGACAAGGTTTCCTCACCTTGGATCCTTACTGCAAACACTTTTCACACACACCGGTGGCAAGTTCAGCACCAAGTGCTTTATTTCAAATGTTTTTTCCCCTCAACAGCATAAGACTTTCCCCCCAAGCCTTGACCTACTACTAGGGCATTGGGGAAATCTCACCTTTCCACACTCTTATGCTGCTCTGGTACATCACACTTTCCACCTACAGTTGCTTCCTGCCTCTCTTTTAACTGTTTCCAGCTGATGAACTCAATCACCCAGCTAATTAGTTAATTACTTAGTACTTAAAGTCTTACCTCATCCATTTGCCCCATGTGGGGAGGCTTCCCAAGTGCACAGAGCGGTGAGTTAGCCTTAGACTACTCACACTCTGCTACAGGTACGTGCTTAGTTAACCTAGTAGTTTGAGAACCAGGAAGAACGACCATGTCCAGTGCTCCCAATAGAAAAATCACCTATATAGTCACTACATCTGAACCTTGAGGCCTAGAGTTTCAGGCTGTAGCCTGGAATGTGGGAGAGCCAGGTTCAATTACTTGTTCCACCAGAAACTTCCTGAGTGACTTTGGTTAAGTCACTAAGCCCTGTCTACACTGGGGAGGGGGCAGGGGGGAAGATCAATCTAAGTTACGCAACTTCAGCTACTTGAATAATGTAGCTGAAGTCAACGTACTTAGATCGACTTACCGTGGTGTCTTCCCTGCGGTGAGTCGACTGCTGCCGCTCCCCTGTCGACGCCGCCTGCACCTCTCGCGGCGGTGGAGTACAGGAGTCGACGGGAGAGCGCTCGGGGGTCGATTTATCGCGTCTAGACTAGATGCGATAAATTGATCCCCGCTGGATAGATCGCTGCTCACCGATCTGATGGGTAGTGCAGACATACCCTAAGGGCACGTTTACACTGATTGTAAACCCGCATGTGCAGGACCTGGACTTGTGGACTTGATGTTTCCAAGCCTGCACTTGAGCATCCACACTGCATTGTAAACCTGGGTTCACAACCGCTGGACCTGGGTCTCACCGCTGTGCTAATGCATTCATACGGGACTATGCAGCCTTTCTCACTTGGGTCTACAGCTTGAGCTGCATCCACACTGCAAAATGGCAGGGCTTGGCACTCACCCCCCAAGCAAGGTCCTGGCACCTGGGTTCCGAGTGCTTGCTGACCCAAGTCAGACTGATTGATGTGTGGATAGAAACATTTCACCCATTCATCAATGTAGCTACTTCTAGTGTGGAACATGGCATCTGTTTAACAGTGCATAGAAACACTACACAATAGTTCAGACTAGGAAGGGAAAAGGAATATGGAATTCAGCACACTTCAGGTAGGGTTGTTAGCCAGAGAGCAATCACCCCAAACTGGATTTGGGGCAGGATATGAAGGGTGAGAAAGAGAACAGCTTTACCTTCTCAAATTGTCATGTGAGTTTTAATTATCAAATAGTCAGGACCACTGTTCTACACTTCATCGGAAAGACTGCACAGTGCCGTCTAACACCATACCCGTGTTAACACTGACATGCAGGCACCTACTGGGTTGCCAACACCAGATGTCCCATCCAAGTAATGACCAGCCTTAGCTCTGCTTAGTTTATGAGACAACACCTTGAGATTCTGTGCCAGATTTTTAAAGGGGCAAACATATTAACACTACACAATTACCCAGGTGATCCAAATCCGTGTGCCCAACGAGGCAAATATGCTGGGATGTATTCACCATGGCAGCTACCCTGAACTAGCATACCCCTGGATAGGGAAGGAAGGATATTACATTAGATCCCCTCCTCTCAGTAGGACAGTTCTGGGCCTGCTAGAGTGGGATATCTGCTATTGGATGTATCCCAAGGCACACTACAGAGGTTTGACTTTTTTGCTTAATTTCTTGATTTTGGCAAGTTATGGAAAATAGTTGAAATGCTGAAAAGTGACTCTAAAAATGGCATTGTGGGATTCATCATTGATTGTCTCTCATACTGTAAAAATGTAAGCAGCCAAAGGAAGGTTTTTCTGACTGTCAGCCCTGCAAATTCCACCAGGGTCCTGAGAGTCAAGCTGGGTTCTTTCTGGCTCATCCCCAGACACAATGATGTTACAGATGTTGGGAAGGAATTTCCCCCCAAGTTGGATTGGCAGTGACCTTGGGGGAGGGGGGTTTCACC
The DNA here is from genome assembly GCF_965152235.1 of Eretmochelys imbricata. Taxonomy (NCBI): domain Eukaryota; kingdom Metazoa; phylum Chordata; order Testudines; family Cheloniidae; genus Eretmochelys; species Eretmochelys imbricata. Next base: position 206,676,454 of record NC_135574.1, on the reverse strand, counting down.
TTTCTCTGCAGCGGGTAACTTGCCACAATTATCTGGAGGTATCTCATTTACTCATTTCTCTGCCATTGCTGAAGCCCTGGGCATTTTTGCAGTCCCTCCTCTTCTCTGCCTGTGGCATATAATAGTCTAGTCTCCTGTGGGCTGTAATACTTTGGTCTAATTTTGGTTGTTGGGTTTAGTATGCCGGTGCTAGGTCGTGGTGGTGGCCTGTGATATACAGGAGGTCAGATATGATGTAGTGGTCCCTTCTAGCCTTAAACACAGTTACTCTATGACTAGCTTATTCCTTCCACAAAGCTGACCAGCTCCATTGTCTTCAGAGGGGAAACTGCAGGACACACAGAAGAGGGGAAGTGTCTACCCTCAGGTCACACGGGAGGTCAGTGGCAGAGTCACCAACAGAACCCAGGTCTTCTGAGTCCCATGAAAGTGCCTGGTCTACTGACTGCACCACCTCACACCATGAAGCAAGCTTTGATTGAGACTTCTGGACCCTTGCCTTAGCCAGAGCATTATATACTTTCCTTGGACTAATACTATACTGTACTTCAGTTACCAGTTGGAAGGATATCAACCCTCCCACCCCCATATGTTAGCTGCATTTCCAATGGGAATCAGTTTGCTCTGCAGTTGTGCAAGTACAAGGAGTTATGCAACACTGGCAACTAGTGCAGACAAATGTCCACAAGCTTAGAGAACATTTGCCTGCACTAGCTGCTGAATACATCTTTAATAGCTTCTTTGGGAGGCGGGCGCTGTGTGAATTTTGTATGTTTCATTTATGTCATTGGCCAAATTCTGAGCAACTTCTTGGCCTCTGATTTTCATCACACCTAGGGCAAAACAATTGTAAAGGTAAATTCAGCTTCCTTCCTGCGCCGCACTTGATCAGTCGCCATGACACATACAAACCCATATTTCATTCAGAGGTCCCATACTTCCCCTGAATTCACATTTCAGTTTTAAGCTACAAGTTGCTCACACCGCCTACTCATTCATCTTGGCTTTAGAAACAAAAGTGTCTTTCATCCTAAGTAACATTTTTCCTCTCTCTGTTGCAATACTTCTCAAAAGTACACACCATGTGAGCCAAGTGCTCTTTATTTTTTTTCTCTCCGGTATAAAATAGAAGAGCATTATATATCTGCAATGCTGCTGGACCTGCAACATGAACAATCGTCATCCCTTGCACTTCCTGAGCTTTCTCTGGCCTCCCTATAGCAACGAGAAAACTGGTTGCTTATGCTGATACCCCTTTTTAATATGGTGTCTTTGTAAATCTGTTGAGTTGGAGGGAGTAATTGCTGTAACTTTGGTTTGACACCCTGTCGTTTTTAGTAAATATTTCTGAAGCAGGCATTTAGGGAGACAGCACAGAACTTTATTAACGACATGAGCATTGGTTGATACTGAGTCTACATGGAATTCTGGGAATGTTTGATTGTTGGGCATGCTCAGGGGCATTTAGCATAGTCACTCCTAAAGCCGTGTAAATTACAGCCATCCAGCTCCCACACTAAATGCCAAATTGGGCCAAGTTAAACAATTTTGCTATTTATACCCGCTGATATCCATCTTATAGCTAATTTGGGTCTGACATGTGGCTTGAACTACCATTTTGTCACTTCGGAGCTTTTAACTTATTTTCTCTGAAAGACATGCCTACTTCGGACAAGCACTCCAAGGGTACAAATAGTGAGAGTAACATCTTAATAGCCTACAGCTCGTGTGAGGAGGACTGCCCATGTGGTCCTGCAGACTCTTGTCCTTGTGAATGAGCTACGGGATTACTCACTTGAGTAAGGACTGCTTCCATCGGTAAAGGTTGCAGACCTAGATCAAAAGGTTTGAGACTTGAAAATAAAGGAATAGGGGGTTGGAAATTCTCCAGAGAGTCTGACTAGATACCCAGAGGGCATTTCTGGTATGCCCTAAGTCTTTGTGAGACCTAGAAATAGGTTGATATAAGGACGAGAGATTGGTTTTGGGTAATGAAAGTTCAGTGAGAAAGTTATCCCATTGAAGTCATTGGGCTCTGAAAGCTCTTGGCTCCTCTCAGGAGGCGCTCAGCACCTCAAAGCGTTGATACCATATTCTATTAGGGTGTGTCTTCACTGCGATTGGCACCAAGGTTAGCCTTACCCAGGTATGAGCAGCCAATTGCAAAGCCATACGCGAGTTACTGTGTCTTTGGTGGTGCCATCCTCACCCAGGAGTGTTGCCACTCTATGATGCCTCCCAGTGAATTGTGGGAAAACCAGTCTGTCCTTCTGGGAACATGGGCTCTGAAGCCTCGTGAAGGGGGGTGGGCTTCGGAGCCCAAGCTCCAACTTCAGAGTGCTGTCTATGCAGCTATTTTTAGAGTGCTGATGTGAGGCCCACCAGCCCCAGTCTGTTGACCCACAAGCTCCAAAATGCTGTGTCGACATACCCCCCTAAGGCCCCAGCTCAGCCAGATGCTTAACTGCATGCCTAACGTCAATCACGTTACACTGAAATCAATGAGACTGCTCAAAAAATTGGGTCAAAAAACTACTCATAGATGTTCCTCTCCATGGAAATCTTTAGTAAAAGGCGAAAGATTTATACGATCTGAAGAGAAACCAGAGTTCAAACTAGGCATGTACCTTGCTGAATCAGGGCCTGAAGTTGCCTCTTAAACAGTTTCGTAAACATAGATATTTAAAACATTTTGGTGCACTTGAAGGAGGATATTTTCAGTGATGGTGCCTTGTAAATCTCAGATAGGCTCTTTGTTTGATTTTAAGATCGTATTGGAGGGGTGAAGTGTCTGTGGTACAGAAGCAGGTGGCTGAGTATTTAATGAATTTCATTTCTCTTTGCTCACTTCAGAATGCGATGGCAATTCACCTGCTCTGTTTTTTCACAAATTTGTTTTCTAATCACCAGCCTGAAAAAATGTAATTTGGCAGCACTGCTTTTTTATCTTTCCATCAAACAGAAATATTTCGGTGGGAATAGGCCAACTGACGCTGGGTGCGGATCTGGCCCTGAAAGATTAAAATGGCCTATTTCAGCAAGGACCACCTACTTTACAGGTACTTTTAATAAACATCTCTTACTAATCGCTCTTTATTTCCAGAGCATCTTAAAAAGCTAGTAATGTGCTGACATTGTGAAACAAAATCAGTACAGGGCTAGATCCTTGGGCTGGAGTAAATCAGCATCATTCCATTGAAATCAGTGGAGTGGCAGCAATTTACGCCAGCTGAGAGCTCTCCAGAGTGGCTTTTGCCCAACATTTCCAGCTGTAAAAGACAATTCTTTAAGTATTGAAGTAAGGATAACGTTTCTCCACCTATATAGCTGAGAATTGCACAGTCATATTCCCTGTTGTGATCCAGACAAGGTTCTGGATTTAATTAAATGAGCATTTTTTAAAAAATCCCCTTTGTTTTTATTGTTTGAAAATGGAAACATTTTAGGAGATGCCCTGGGTAATTAATGATGTTGCTGTGGAGGCAAAAGCTCTCACAGAGCAGCACTGTACTTTGGCTGTACTGAGAGTCTGTGCTGCTCTGTGAGAGCTTTTCTATTGTCTCCGCATGCCCCCAACTGGTAGATGAGGCTAAGGATTTTAGCAGCAAATGTTCTCTATAAAGGCTATTGGACTAGCCCTGGACAGGATATTTACACACACACATACGGGAGCGTGCGTGCACTCATACAAAGAAATCAACCCAAATATGACAGTCATGCTCTGAAATGATCTTTTCCCCATGGAGTTTCATCATTCGTGTCAAATCCAGTTTTACCATTCAAGCAAATGCCTTTTCCTGTCTTCTCATTAAGGACCTGTTCCTGTGAAGAGCTGCTTTTTGCAAAATGCTGAACACCACTGACTCACCAGAGCCCAGAAGATTCTCAGAACATCAGAGGAGATGCTCAGCATCTTGTAACATCAGGCCATTAGAAAGAAAAAAGAAAGAAAGAAAGAAACTTTCTTCCTTTCTTCACTTTGAAGCAGTAGGTCATCCCCAGAAGCTTTTCCTACAAAAGAGCCTAGTTATAAGTTTTCGGAACGCTGCATACTCTGAAAACCTAACCGTAGACAGAGTATGTTTGTATAATTCCCTCATTTAGGGCCAGATTGCAAACCCTTTACTCACCTTGAGTAACACTTTGTTCCATATCCATTCACACTAAAACCAATGAAAACATTTGTGAAGCAACGTGCTACTCAAGGGGAGTATGGGTACCAGGATCTGGTTCTTAAGGCTATATGCTATTAGGTGTTTTTTATTATAATGGCTTGCAGATGATAAGACCTCTGGGCCAGGGATTGTCTCTTTTCTAGTTGTATAGTACCCAGCACAATCAGTCTGTGATCCCATTTGGGTCCTTTGAATACTACCAGAATACAGTTACTTCTACTACTAATTGCATATGTGGCAGTGATTAATTGTTTAGTTGGTTTTTTAGGTGTTCAAATATAATAATATTTTTGTAATCAATTATAGTACTTGCACCTATCCATGAACACATGAACCTACATGTATGCATGCAGCTAGTCACCAATTACATATGCACACAACACCTATCAGGTAATGCGGTGGGAGTGACAGGGTCATTGAGTTGTGTCTTTCTGATTATTCTGCAAGACTCACACGGTTCCATCTCCTACTGAAACTCCCTGCCAATGATGAGCCCTCCTCATTGCCATGGGATGTTGTGATGGCCAAAAATATAAGTGGGTTGAAAAAAGAAATGGGTAAGTTAATGGAGGATAGGTCCATCAATGGCTATTAGCCAGGTTATCCAACACTGTTATACATGGTTGGCCCAATTATCATAGGTCCCGGTTCCAGTCTGTGACTTCTATGCAATGAGAGAGGAACTCCCCAAAGCTGAAAGTCTGAGTCCTATAGGTATCATACTATAGTGCCACAGACTTTGCAGGACAACATATTGGAAAGGGTACATGGGGGACTCTAGGGCCTCCCAACTGCCAGGAGGCTGAATAAGAACATGAGAGTTGCCATACTGAGTCAGACCATGGTCCATCTTGCCGAGTATCTCATCTCCAACAGTGGCCTGTACCAGATGGAGTACACAGTACTGAGTAATTCTTGAGTGATCTACCCCTATTTTCCACTTCTGGCTTCTGGTAGTCAGAGGTTTGGGGTTGCCTAGAGCATGGGATTGCGTCCCTGACTATATTAAAGGTGTCTGAAACTGAGGATGAATAAATTGAATCAAGGGCCCATGGGGTGGGAGGAATGTCCCTGGGGGAAAAATCTTCATGTCACCCAGGTTAAGAGGTAACTGGAAATAAACCTAACTCCAACTTTGATAAAAACTCCCAGGAGATCCTAGGGTTTAAATTCTGGTGACGAGATGTTTTGCTCACAGCTGGAATGGCACCTCCTTCTGGCCATTCTGGGGATTAGCTCCACGAGGCCAAAACCCCTTCTCTTTGTCTCTCTCTCTGCCCCACAGCCCCTCTCTTGCTCCAGGAGCTGCAGCTGCCTTTCCATGACTCAGCCCTCTGGCCAGGTCACTCAGCATTTCCCCCCTTCCAGGGTACAGTCCTTCAAAGTGTCTGTCACTCCCACAGTGACCCAGGCAGTCTTCCAGTTCACTACTCTGCCAGTACCACTTCCCCAGTGGTGGGTAGGGGAACCTGGGCCTGCCCTTTACTCCAGGTTCCTTCCAGCCCAGGGACCCTACCACATGCAACCAAGCTCTGTTCAGTCTCCAGTCTTGCTGCTTCTTACCCTGCATCCCACAGGGTCTTCTCTCCACCCTGCTCTCTTCAGGATACCCTCTTCTCTTCTCACCTTGCCAGGCCCCTAGGAGAGTACTCTTTCCCCTGGGTTCCCTCCTTCCCTCACTATTAAATACAGGGTGACAGCAAACTTCTTCCCAGCAGCCTTTGCTGCTGCCAGCTTCCCTGCCTACCTCTGTTCAAGTGAGCTTCCTCCTAACTAGGGCTTTCCTCTCACCCTTTAATCCCCCCAGCTTTCAGCCTAATTGGTTGATTGGGCCTTCCTGGCCTACCTCAGCCCTCCCAAAGCCAGTGTAGGGCGTACACCCTAGCACAACCCCACTGCCAAAAAGGGAGGCAGGTCATTTGCCACATATGTGTGGCTCCTGGCTGTATACAATTAAATTGCCCAAAACTTAAGGTAACCGCAGGATCCACACCCCCACTTTCCACTGTGAATGTCACTACAGTTGCCCAAGAGGCAGAAGCAGAGCAGGAGAAAATCCTAGTGAGCTATGTCAGGCTGTCTGGGGCGGCTCATGGAGAGTAAGGAAGAGACTCCTCTGGAAAACACGGAGATTTGGGAGGGTTTGGACCCAAAGCAGGCAATGTTGGCCCTCTTGAAATACCACAGCCAGGTCTTTTCCAACCGGACAGGTTAAACTAACAAAATAGAGGATGGAAACTACAGGGCCACTTCCTGCCCCTGGCAGAGCCTACTGTGCTAAAGGAGAAATTCAAAGGCAAATTCAGGAGGAGGTGGAGAGCATGCTAGACATGGGACTAATTATTAAATCAAAAAGCCCCTAGGTATCGCCTATTGTAATGGTACCTAAAAGGGATAAAACCATGAGATTTTGTGTGGCTAGCTCTTTTGTTCCTTGGATATTTATTTGCAGGAAAATCCCTTCAAGATCTTTCTTCCATAGTCTTAAATAGTCTTCCATAATCGAGGTCTTTCCCCATTTAGCACACACATATCCATGTACGTCACTTTAGGATATATGTACCCTATTTGTGTACGTACATCTGCCACTGTATAGGGACATATTTAAGGATGTAGAAATCAGTTAGAGCAGTAGACACCTCATATGCAATTGCTCCACATATTGTATTTCATTCAGATTATATTGAGAAAGGAGGAAAAAGAGGGAGGGAAAAGTCAAAACAGGATATTTTTTCCCAAGATGCTAATATCTTTCCGTTCTGTTCTCCTTTATATTCTCAGTCCCTGCAGAATGATTTCACTCAGCCTTGCCAAGGATGTCTTTTTATAAAAAGACCTTAATAACAATTCTGAACCTATCACTATTCTTCATTATAGCACTTAAGCTTTTGTACTTACAGATTCCAAAATATGATTAATTCATTGTTATTTAAATAATTCATTGTCGAAGGATGACTATAAATGTTCTATCTCCTTCATATTTACCATGCCTTTTATTCATGCTACTTTGTTACCAAAGAGCAATGATGTTTAAAAAGAATGGCAACCCAAAAGAATTTCTTTCAGCGTCTTATTTAAAAAAACAACCAACCTACAACAGTGCTACAATTAAACACCTGTTGGGAAACAATTTCTCAATTCCAGAACGATAAAGAGGTCTCAGATCAAGCTGGTTGTCTTAGAAGAGCTGTTACCTTTGTTTCCGTTTATCAATATTGTAATTAGGTTCGTGAAATATTTCATGTGACTTTTTGAACACACGAGGGGCCTAATAGTGTTCTCAATCCATAGGCAGAACTGCCCCCGTCATGTGCGTGTTTAATATTTAACCCATAATACATGCCAGGGGAACAAGTTCTGCTCACTTTTCTCAAGTGAGTAGTCTGGAACTATTTCTGTGAGCTAGGTGAAAAGGGTTTGGCTCTGAGTGTTCAGCTGTAATGTCATAAATGCATGTCTGAGATGAATCATGAGGAGCAAGGTCAACGTTCAAGTGGTACCGGCACCTGAGAAGTGTGTCTACGACACAGTGATCGCACACCCTGAAGTGTATCATTGTGCATATAAAATGGTCATTTTACCAAAACAATTATGATGATGTTTTGATTAATGAGCTGAAACCAATGCAGGTCTAGTCTTACAATTACACAGCTTGGGATCCTTGTCAGCCAGTCAGATTGTCTCCATCAGTCAGTGCAATTACATAGGTAAGGAACTACGCATAAGAGGGCAGGCAGCTGTTCTGCATCTATCTTCATGCCTCCAGCACCCCACAGTGTGGCTTTCACACAACCATGTGCCCTGGAATGGGATAGTCTGTTTGTAACATCGTCTGGTTTTTTTTAAAGTGTAAAATAGGGACCAGATCCTCAGCTGGTGTAAATCGGCATAGCTTCAATTCATATTGCCTTAGATAAAGTGAATAGACAATATGGTTAATTTTTTAAAAATAAACTATGTAAACTAAACAAAATTGTTATTCATTTGTGTTACTTCCGGAACAACTTTCATTATATTTTAATAGGACTGGAGGATGCAATAGGACTGGAGGATGCAAATGAACGGGTCAGCTGCCTACTGCCTGGTTAGTCATCCTGTATGTCAGAAACGTGTCACCCATTAATGACTGTGTTGATAACAAAGAGCCAGATCCTGACCTGATGTAGGTCAGTATAGCTTGATTGGACTCCTAAGCAGATGGATGAGTGGGCAGGGAGATGATCAATGTGGTGTGATAAATGTATTTACCACAAGGCTCTGCCATATATGACATGAATAATAATGTGGCTGTGTTATATAGTAATGCTTATTTTTATGGGCTTTTCTATGGCTGTCCTCACCATAGCATTTGAGCAGCTCACAGACATGACTGGATTTATCCTCACATCATGTCAGTAAGGTAGGAAGTATAATGCTCCCTATTTACAGATGAGGAAACTGAGGCACAAAGAGATTAGGCATGTAAAGGCATCCAGCACCAACTCCCATCCCAGCCTGAGTGACTTGTCCAAGATTACACAGGAAGCCTGTGACAGAGGTGGAACTAAAACCCAGATGTTTTCTACTAGATTTGCATAATCATGGGTCAAGTAGGCGTGTCCTGGCCTTGCCCTAATCTGCTCTCAAATCTGGCTTTAGGGCTGGTTTAGGCAGAGGTTGCATGGCGCCTAGCTACCTTGTGCGTCAGATGCAGATGTTGCAGAGTCCTCTTACACAGCCTCTAAGTTTCACTGCTTCAGAGGCCTCCTACCATGCCCGCCTGCAAAGAATTCCCATCTCTGGACTATGTCTTCAAAAAACAGATTTATTATTTTTATTACCTGATCGATTGGAGAGGAAGGAACAGCAAATGTATTTGAGAAAACAGGAACTGAAGCCAAAAGCTGGATAAAAAATTCAAAACATGCATTAGAAATCTGCTTTTTATTTGTTATCTTGTGTGCTCAAAAAGAAATAGAATACACCCCAAATGAATATATTCTGGAGCTGTATTTTGATTTTGGTTTTCTGGTGATGACATGTACAAATCATTTGTAGGTCACCCTCACTGAAACTATGGATCAAATAAATATTATGCACTGTCGGGTGCAGCTTCTTCACTGTATGTTTATTGAACGGGCTTTTCTTCCTCCATCATGTATGAGCCTAGGCATAAAGAGCTTGACCCAGCTCCATTGAAGAAAATGGGAATCTTTTCATTAATTTAAATGAGGACTGGATCAGCCTAATTCAGTACAAACAACATACATGAACACACAAGTGAATGGATTGATAAATAACTCATAAATAACAGGCCAAATCCTCAGCTGAGGTGAAACAGAGGAGCTCGGTTGAAATCAACGAAGCTATGCTGATTACACCAGCTGAGGATCTGGTTGAATATTTTCAGGCTACATATTTAGCAAAATAGGTCTGGTTATCTGACAGTAGATTTACCCCAACTTATTAGAGATATACATACTCTGTTTCTAGATAACCTCGTACATGTATACATAAGGGGTAAGATATAAATCACGTTTGTGTGGGTGTGCATGCATGCTCCTAAATGAGAAAGCTTGTAAGTACTGAATTTTGTAATGATTATCACCAACTGAGGAAATGAAGGAATTAACCACACAATAAAAACCCTAATTGCTTGGCAACAGTATTTAGGCCCCATTAGGTAGATTTGTAACTGCTTCTGGAGAAATAAACTCCTGTGTCATTAGATAACAAGGAAAGAAATAGGTTATTTCCTTTTTGAAAGGTATGAAAGCTTCCAATTGCCTGATGTATTCGCTTAGTAGATTATTTTCTGTCATCTCAGTTAATTGAATTTTATCCATTGCTCTTAGAATTCTTTCCTTTATATAAGGTTAAAAAGTTCAGAGGAGTCACATTTTTGAACCTTGTTCATTTATTGCATAAACCAACTTCAACTGCACAAAGTACTTTGGGGGAAATGGAGTAACAAAAACTATAAAATAATTGCTTTTTAGTGCCTGGGTGAATTGGTGTTCAAATAATTGTTTGTAAAACATCTACTTGCAGCAGGGCACCCAGTTGAGATGTTGTAATGAGTAATTAAAAGATATTTTCTGTGCCAGCAATAAACTTCCTTTGCAAAGTTCCATAAAAGATCCGATTGTTAGATAGCTTTCCTTTTATTCCATAGAAAAATCAAATTTGAAACCATAAGTTGTGGTTTCAGTAAGAGCTTGATTTATGATGTAGCTTTCATTCTGTCCATGAAATATCCATTGGCTGCATATTTTTGTGTGTGTCTCTGTGCAGTGTGAATTCCAAGTGTTTCCAGATTGTGTGTGTGTGTGTGTGTGTGTAAATAAATTAGCCATAAGGCTGGAGTGAAATTATAAACTAGCAACCTGTGGTCAAAAGTTTAACTTTGTATCTGTCAGTCAGGTAACCGTTGAAAGGTTGGGAAATACAGCAGATCAATTTTAACCCAAAACACAGCTGTTGCTCTGGAGGTTTCTTTAACAGAAGGGTTTCTATCTAACTTGCAATAAAAACCCAATAGGTGTCTGAATCATATTTTTCAGTGTTACCACAGCGTAGCTGAAGCTGAAATAACCAACTGTCAGTTAGTCAATAAAGAAGAGCCTGAGAAGACTGACAGATTAGTTCCCCTTATCTCCCTGAATCAGCTCATACCGCAAGCTGAATTGAAGGTCAATATCTTGTGATTCTTCTGTGGTAAGCAGGTGTCTGGAGAGTATGGATTTTCTGCTATGTAAGCTCCACTATCCCTCATTGTTGGCCTACACAGGGCCAATTTCAAAACCGTCAAAATGTATTATGGAAAACCTCCCCTGAACAAAACCCTACATAAAACGTTTCCAGGATTTTTTTGTTGACATCCCTCAGTCCAATCCCCCTCCCTTCCCAACACACATCATCCCCCTCTCATCCCTTGATGACAGCACTGCTCAGCTTTTTAGGTAGCCACACAAGCAAAATACTCAGGCTTGCTTTTAAAAAATTTCCCCTTTTTAACCCCCCAAAATAATTGAAGACTGAAAAAGTTTATGCACTTGGGAACTCTTTTTATCTGATCTGCTCAAGTAAAATAATACACACGTCTGGAATAGCTGTGATTTCAAATGATTGGTCTCATTTCTTCCCTTGCTGATTTGAAAACACCTTCCAGATACAACATATGTCATGTGGGATGAGAAAGAAGTAATTCTCCGTAGAAGTGCTTTATCATGGAGTAAATTTTTTTTCCCCACAAACCCATCTTCAATCTCACATACTTGTATGGTTTCCCATTACCAAAGTATCTGCATGCTTCACACTTTTTAATGTGTTTATCCTCATTACACCCCTGTGAGGGAAGGCAGTGATGTTGTCCCCATTTTACAGATGGGAAACTGAGGCAAGGAGCAGCTAAGTGACTTGTCCAAGGTACCAGAGGACATCTGTGACAGAGCAGGGAAATATACCCAGGTCTTCTGGAATTGCCCTACATCCCCCTGAAGTCTCCCATTCTGCTCCAGTGTTGCAAATTTAGTCGTTTTGCAACCTGCGCTGTAAATTCCAACACCCCCTCTAATTTCAATTCCTGGGGAAGACTTTTGAGCTAAACTTGATCCTACAGCTAGCTCTACATGGCAGACTACGTGGAATGCCCATTGATTTCACAGGACTCTGTATAGGACTAGGGTCTGCCCACATGGATCCAATTACAGGATCGGCTTCCTGGTCCATGCTCCCCACTCCTGGCTCAGGCCGGGGGAATTTCATCTGAGTGAGCTCCAAGCAGGGAGTGTAGGACCAAACACTGCAAAGCAGGATTTCAATGTGCACGTTGCTATGCCTTGGAACGCTATGGGCCATTTAGTTGGCTTCATTTTACATGAAATGGTCCTTATCTGAGTTCACTAGCAGTGGGTTCAGCTGTAAGTCTTTAAGCACACAAGGGGGTCTCCAGGGCTGTACTCTCAAAGGGATTAACTGGTGCATGCTCATAAAATACAGGGCTCGGTTTAGTTGCGTGCCTATGAAGCGGTTTGGACACTCAGACTCCCTGGAACCAAGGTTTGAATCTTGACAGGGTTAGTTCAGGCCTTCATCCTTCCAGGTAGATCAATTGGTTAGCATGCAATTTCCAGTGTGAGACTCTCAATAGCAAGGTAGTAAAATAAAACATTGATACCATGAATCATTCAGGAGGCACCTCTATGTTCCTGTCAGATCCCAGACGCTTTCCATAAAGAGGGGGGTTACCTGGGTGACCTCGGCTAAAAGTTCTTCTCTTCTTCCCTCTCCACTGCTGGGTAGCTTGCTATTTGGTAGTAGGCTGCAAGCTCTACCTCTCTAGAGGTGGCTGCATTTAGCTTGTGAATCTGTCTGTGTATAGTTCTGCCCCTTTGAGATTAAAGGGCCTGGAGAAAGGGAGTGTTACCTATACACATTTTATAGCCATATCAAATATTTGTGTGTGTTGGTGTGCAGCTATACATATATATCACTTATGTTCTAGCAATTGAATAACTTATTTATTACCCTCTGCTGTGCTTTCCTCCCCTGTATGAAGACAGGCAGCACCCAGCACTCCTTTTTGTTTTTGGTTTTTTTTTAGCCTTGTCATTTATTCCTTTCTAAAGCAAAACTGGACAGATGTTTTTCATTTCTGGGTAATCCACAACATATGTCACTTCCCTCATTATCAGTTAGCTGTTGCTCTTAAACATTCACACTTTTAAAAAAACAAAACACATCTCACAGGTATTTCTAGCCAGCGTCAATAACTTTATGACTCCCGGCTGTTGCTTCTCTGCAGGGAGCTGATAAGAGAAGTTAAAGTTTAATACTGAGCTGGGAGAGAGGCAGTGGCCTGATGCCACTTGATGTTGTTGAGAGCAAACCAACCTGTGTATCCAAACTACCCCTGCCAGATTGAATCAACAGGGAAGATCAGAAGGGCAAATGGCAGTTTTTACTTCAGTGAACACGCCATGTGTTGCTGTACATGGGTGACCAGGAATGTGAGGGCCTGGACAGGATAGGGGCAGACCTGTTAAGGAGAACCTGAGTTAATTGGGGTTCAGGGATTGCTTGCTGATGATCTTGAGAAGGCTTTTGGTTTGGAGAGCTAACCAGTTGCTGGGACAGCTCTGGAAACGAGTGGGTCTGATCCTGCTCTCAGTCACGCCAGTTCAGCTTCATTAGTGTCAGAGAAGTGACATCTAGTTTACACAGCTGAGAGAGCAGAATCAGGCCCTGGGGAGCACGTCACAGTGGCTGGGGTGGGGGAGGGGGAGAGGCCGTGCTGTCTCTCCTCTCCTGCCTTCCCTGTGGTGTCTGCACTCTGCTCAGTGACAGCAACTGCAGCCCAGAGAAGTGATAACAAGTGGAGAAACGCCAATTGCCAGGTGCCAATTGCCCATCCTGCCCATTAGACAGCAGTGCAACTGGTGGGTTTTTCAAGGAGGGATTATCGATCAAGGAAGCAAACAGCCTTACCTCCTGTAAAGACATGCATATATAAGCCACTCAGGTGCTGGAACTAGGGGTGCTGGGAAGGCTGCAGCACCCCTTGGCTTGAAGTGGTTTCCATCATATCCAGGGTTTACAGTTTGGTTCAATGGCTCTCAGCCCCCCCACGATACACATTGTTCCAGCTGCCCTGCCAAGAGGGGAGGAGGATCCAGGCAGGGAAACCTACCTCTTGGTACATCCTGTCCCTCAGTAGAAATGAACAAGAGGGAGTCACTTTGGTAGGGCCATTAAATCATGAAGCTGGACTGCACCCTTAATTTGGTTAAGGGCCTGATCCAAAACCCACTCAAATCAGCTGGAGTCCTTCCATTGACTTCAGGGTCTTTATTTGGTTTCAGGATTGCCTACAAGTACACTGCATTGATAGCACCAATTCTACCCAGTCACAACAGACTCCAGGTTTCGTAATCCCTCCCGGGGTGAAGATGCGGGGAAAAGGGATTGTGCAGTGCTACATTTGGGCCAGAACATTAAGGCCTCTTTTAACGTCAAACAACCAAGCAACGATGCCAGGGTTTCCGTCTAGCATCAAGCCCGGCAGACTCACCACAAAGCACACAAACCCATTTAGTGAACTGATCGGCACTGTAACCAGCACAGCAGAAGAACTGCTCAACTCAACAGCCCCCAGCTTTAATTTAGTGCCCTTGAAAAAGCAAGCACAAGTTGATTTGAAACTATCTCCGAATGCACGATATAATAAAGAGAGGAGACACACAGAAAGGTGTTTGGGGTTTAAACAATAGCTCTTTCAAAAACACACCACTGACTATTAGCATATTGGCATCTAAAGTTGTGAAAAAGCATAATGGAAGGTTACATAAGTGACATTTAAACCCAACTTAAGGCAATTAATCTTTCTTCCAAATGTGAATAGTTCAGTTGTGGGCAGCTGGCACTCGACTTCACTCTGAAACCTTTCTTTGCAAAATTAAAAAGATAATCAGCACATGAAGAGGAGAAATTAATTGAGCAAGAGTTTTGTTCTGACATAGCCATTTTAATTACATAATGACACTACAGAGACAAACAAAAAAGTTATGGCATTTTCTCTGCAGTGGAAAACTTTGGAAAAAGCACTTCTCTTTCTCATCACACACACACACACATACACTGAAGGCCCATCAAAAACATTTGACCTCCAGTGATACACTGGCTGTAGACAAATAGAGATAATCAGTTAAAATTTTTCTTGCAAAAAAAATAATGAAGCATGCTAGTCATACATAAGTATACACATACGGTATGTTGTAACATACACATCACATCCAGATCGGAAGGCGAGGCCATCTGTGTAGAATATTTTGCCAGAGCAATTTTACCATCCCCAGCCAAATGAAAACAAACAGCGTTCAAGCAGCATTTTGGAAGAGGTGGCTCCATTTTGGCCATGTGCTATATGCTTTGTAGAACAGCATGGCCCTTAATGAAAGTTGATTGCCTGGCCACCTAAAAGATTACCCCAACAGTTGGATGGTGACTTCAGAGCTGCTTGATTTTAAACACTTTCGAAAAGTCAGCTCCATTTTCTGCTTTGGTGAATAACAATTCCCTGCACCGGCATATTAGAATAAATCAGCTCAGTTGGTACTGAATTGTTATAAAGTTCCCAACTATTATAACATAGTTTCTATCAGAGCAGTTTTCTCCTTAGCCAGTCAAGTGGAATGATCCCTGAAAGCAATGGTTTGTGGCAGAGAAATGCGCTCAGCTTTCTCACTCCAAACTCCCTGCATCATCATAAATTTGTGATTAACACACAAACACACACAGATTGGGGAGGGCTATTCAGAGGACTTTGTTTCTATGATAAGGAAAAAGTGAAGGATACAATGGTTTAAGAATAGACCATTATACTGCTGGGGAAGGAAAGAGCAGAAGAAAAAGGAAGGAAAAAGGAGATAAATAATCTGAAATGGGCAATGTACGTGGTACCAAAACTTTCTAGAGGGCTTTCTTCAGCATTGTGTGTTTGTGTGTGCATGTTTCACTCTGTCTGCCTTTGTTTCTCTCACTGTGTATGTCTTTCCACGGTATGCATCCGATGAAGTGAGCTGTAGCTCACGAAAGCTTACACTCAAATAAATTGGTTAGTCTCTAAGGTGCCACAAGTCCTCCTTTTCTTTTTGCGAATACAGACTAACACGGCTGCTACTCTGAAACCTATGTATGTCTTTGTATCTCACCGTGTGTGTGTGTGTGTGTGTGTGTGTGTGTGTGAAAACTTCAGAATAACACCTCACTGAACAAAACTCTGAATAGCACAACAAGGGTTGCACCATCTGGGATAAATAATTGCAGGGAAATAATAGGGTCCTTAGACCTGAGCAAGCACACTGAAATAGCATATAAACAAATAGGAGAAGGCTCAAAGGAGGAAATCAAACATCCCAAAAATCAAATCCACGTGGCACAAAAGGTAAGAACACTCAGCAACCTGAAAATCACTCACTGTGGGGAAAAATGCCCTACAAACCACCATATTTCATGGGCAGACCATTATAAGAAATTAGATCATAAAGTGTTTGGGGAGTGAGGAAGGAGGGTTTTCTGTGCAGATAACGTGGAGATGAATATCTTACAACAAATCATTAAGTAAAACAGAACAGTGTTGCTAGCTCTCATGATTTGTGTCACAAGTCTTGTGACGACTGCTGTTTCCTTAAAGCCCCAGGTGCCAGAGTCATGTGAATGCATGAGAACCTCAGCTTTAATTTTAAAAAGGCTTCTAGCCAGGCTGGCTGCAGAGGAAAGCAGGAAAGCATGACCCAAGTGTATCCTAAAGGGTCAAAAATCAGAGGGCAGGTAAAGAGAACCACAACATATTTTTTAAACTCATTTTTAAGACAACCTCATCATTCTGGGGACCTGACTCATGATATTTTAATATTTGGCTTGGCAATGCTTCATACAATATAATAACAGGGCTAGGGTGACCAGATAGCAAGTGTGAAAAATTGGGACGGGGTGGGGGGTAATAGGCACCTATATAAGAAAAAACCCTGAATATCAGGACTGTCCCTATAAAATTGGGACATCTGGTCACCTTAAACAGGACAATGTTCATGCTGTTACCCAGTTCTCTTTCCTTAAAGGCTGTATAGATCTTATTTTCTATGGGATAGTTGAGGTTCCCATCTTGAGCCTTCTTCAGCGGTCTTATTGAATGTTCTGTCTTGCTTAAGCACAGTTAAGGGCCAGGGCTTGTGAGGGGACCTTAACGACAGCTTCATAGCTGCCTTCTACAGTGCTTCCGCGGGGAAACCTCCCCAGGCTGGAGGCAGGGTTTTTAGGGCCCCTTTCCACCTCTCCCACCCTGGTGTCAAAGAGCTGATGCAATGGTGAGGATCTCACCCTGCTGTTTATGACTCTCCTCCATTGTATATTTCCATGGGGGAGGGGACAAGAGAGTAGGAGACTGGTTTGAAGAAGGGGGAGATGAGGAGCTAAGCTGAATTTTGGATAACCAAACTCTGATATGGATTCAGTGGGGTGATTCCAGAGTCATTCCTGAATTCAGAATGTTTCCCCCTGCTTTGGATCCAGCTCGTTTTAGCCTGTCCATGAAAGAGACACATGGGCGACATCTTCAGTTGGTATCAGTGAGTGTAGCACCATTTTTAGGAGCAGGTTGGACAAACACCTGTTAGGGATGGTCCAGCCAATACTTAGTGCTGCCGTGAGTGCAGGGAACAGGACTTCCAGGCTTACAGTTTTGTGATTTACTGCATTGATCTCACACAGTTTGGATCTATCCAAAATCCAGAGGGGTGAAGGTCAGATGAGAGAAATATCAGGTGAAACAAGAGAAAAAAAATGTAAATCTCGTTAGATGTTTGTCTGAGACAAGAGTGAAAAGAGGTTTAGTGGGATCTCTGAGGGCCTTTTGAATTTTCCTTCACTTGGTCAGCGCTCTCACAGTCAGCAGCATTTCTCCTACATCCTTTCCTTCTCCACTGCATCTAGCACTGGGGAAGGAGTCAGAGGGAGCCCTGGAGAACGAAAGCTCCAGTTTATCTACAGAACCAGCAGACCATGGGAGGCAGCTGCCTGAAGGCCAGCCCGCCTCACCCAGAGGCACCAGTTGCATCGGTGAGGGGGTAGGTCACTCAGGTACACGCCTTAGGCCTCTCTTCTGAGATCGCCAAATCAACACCACTTGTGGGGATCATTCTGTGATGTGGACCATTGTCCAGGAAGAGCTGCGACACAGAGCAACCCGTTTGGGAAAGGCCTCCAAACTGCCACCAGATGGTGACAATGTGACTACAGAGCTGGGCGAGGGTCCAGAAGAGCCCCCTAGAGGTGCAAGACTGCATAGCCCTTTATTGCATGAGCTTCCACTCCCGCTCCAAATAGAGGTCCTGGTTCTGGATTTCTTGCTCACATTCAGCATGAGGGCCACATGCTGACACCTCCCAAAAGTCTAAGATTCAACAATAACATAACAACTGCAAAATCTACATAGACCCCGACTCTGCACAACACTCATGTATTATGTGTATTACCCATAGCACGCAGGGGCCCTAGTCACAGATCAGGACCTTATTGTGTTAGGCGCTGTTCAAACTCAGAACACCATGAGGTCCAGGCTTATGTCTTAGCTCGTGAGCGGTCCCATTGACGTCAATGGGATTACTTGCCTAAAATGAAGCGTGTGTGAGAGTGTGCTTACGGATCAGGGGGAAAAGGGGACCTTTTCTTTCACACCTGCACCAAACCCAACTAGACACAATGGTGATTTGTGGCAGGACAACATTCCATACTGCCCCACGCCATGCAAAATCACCTGTGGAATTCTCTTGGGTACCTGCACAGCCAGCTGCCAGGAGGAGAGACAGTAGCGTAACAGTCTGCAATACGGCATGCCATTTAAAAAAAATTACTGGCACCAAAAGACTGCTCCAAGCATGGGCGATGAACATGCTTTTCACCCCAATCAAGGGATGAATGCTTTCATGTCTCATGCATGGCTTTGCCACTTCTGTTTTATGCCACTCATGAAATCAAAAGGAAGATTCATTGTCCACACAAAGAGTATTTTCTGTCTTTCGTACATGGCTTTTCAATGTAACAAATTGGTTGTGTAAAAAAATAAAGTGGCAATTCACTGGGATGATGTCACACGAATTACAAGAAGTCCAAGCTTATGATTCTTCCCTCTTTCCCCCAGCCCTGTTGGCATCTAGGTGACTACCGCTTTTAACAGATCTTCATTGAAAACCCTGCTTCCCTGTAGCATTAGAGGAAAGGACTGGGAGCCAGTGGGTCTGAGTTTCTTACAACCATGCTACTTACTTCCTGGGTGGTGCTGAATGAGGGAATTAGGCCAAGACTTGCAGAGATGCTAGGCACTCACGTCTCCATTTAAAGTCAGTGGAAGCTGCAGGGGCGGCCCTTCTGAAAATCAGATGTGAGGTGTGTACTCAAAAGAATATGGCACCCAAAATCAGAGGCCCCTTGAAAAATAATTAGCCCAAGATTTCTGTCCCTCAAGCTGTAAAATATCAGCCCTTGCCTATCTTACAGGAGAGTGAGGGTGCTTAGCAAATTAATGGTTGTGCAACCACTTTGGGATCTTTGGTGAAAGGGCTGCAAAATCATGGTTTTCTACACCATGATTTTATTTTAAAAAAATCAAACCCTAGGAACATTACATGTTAAGCATCTCTAACAAAAGCTGAGGATGAAGAGCATCCCATCCCTGGCAGAGGGGCTCCTGAAAGCAACAACCCCTGGACTTTGCTGTCTTCTCTCATGCTGGGGAAGGGACGATGGGAACTATTCAGCTGTGGACATTGAGCAGAGTTTGGGAGGTCCCATTGTCAGCAAAGCTCTTCCTGGATAGAAACTTGTACTCTACAGCAGCCTGGGAACTATTATGCAGATTAAATAAAACTAAATAATAACGGTGTGAAAACCATTTGTAAAAGAACTGCAGTTCAGAGTTAAACTTGAGAGCCTGACGTTAACTCATACCACTGTGGAAAAATGACAGACAGTCATAGGCATTCCTTCAGTGTTGGTTATCACTTGCCTATCCCGGCCTTGGTTAGTCCATGGTGGAGAACTTTAAAATTACTTAAATGTAGGATTTTCTTTTTTTTAAAAGAATGTATAATTGTCTTGATTTTTTTCTTCATTTTTACATAAAAGATCATTTTTATGGAAGGTTAAGAACTGTGTAATATTCACCACAAATGGAAACAACTCATTTGAAGTCACTTCTAGTCTATATATTTCTGAATTTCTTTTAAAATGCACAACATTTACGTGCATACACAGGAATGAATGGTCCAATCCTGATCCCATTGAAGTCAATGGGCATTTAACCAGGAATATCCATGAGATCAGGATTGGGCCCTATATCCTGTACATATTATTTAGTGTTGTTGTAGCCATGTTGGTCCATTTAAAAAAAGTGTGCAGTATGTACCAAAAACAGTTGAAGGGCACTGTACTTGCATATGTTTGTATATAAAAGAAAAAATTAAAGGGATACTGGGCCCAATCCTTGCTCTCAGGAATACTCTTTTGCATGCCAGAAGTCCCATTAATATCTTATTGCAAGTGTATTGACTAGAAGGTTGTATCTCAACATAATCATCCACTAGTTACCCAGTAGAAATATTCTCCTAAGTCCAAAGAAAGGTAGCAAAAGGTAAACTCATGTTGCATAAACAGAGCTTGCTAACATGCTAAAAGTCACACTCTCTTCCTGCTTCCTTTACAGACATAACAATGGGACTGTTTGTATGACTAAGGGATCAACTCTGCTGTCAGGTCAGATCTGGACCAAAATCACAAGGTATGTAATCAGTTTTCAGGGAAAACTCTTTGATGCAAATGGGAACTTTACCATAATTATGGATAGGAAAATAGCTATTTACTTTAGAAACATACTTTTCCAAAATCCATGACTATTGCAAATTGTTTCCACCTACTTTTTAAAAATTCCCATGCAAATAGATTTTTTTAAACAAAATCAACACGTCCTCTGTAGCGTTTGCAGCCCAGAACACTGCGACAATGTGCTAGTACACGACATGCAGAAGAATAAAACTGGTTGGAAACAAAAGAGAAACTGACCTTTCTCTTTCAATTTTTTCAGCTGAGAAAAATGCAAAAAATAAACACCATAAAGGGTCAAAAAAAAATAAATCAATTTTAAAATCCCTTCAGCTTCAGGGTCTGATCCTGCAGCTCTTTTTAGTAACAAAGGCTACAAGAGATTTTTGTTATTATTTTAAATATATTATTCTAAAACTGACAATGTTAAATTAAAATGACCTTAGCTACACTCAGAGCCCTTCTGTTCTATTGCATAACCACATGTTTAAGATTAATACCGTGCTTAGTAATAATGAATTATTCTGGGTAATGGGTATAATACATTCTCTGCAGCTCCTCTTAAAAGCAGAATATCTCAGCTATTCTAACTTTGTGTTTTAAACTCTTACTAGGATTTGGCTATACTGTGAACTAACGTTGCTTCATCATTTTAGATCTAAACACACACACTATTAAAGAGGCAAACTTCTAGTGCTAATTGTGTTTTTCAATATCTGACCCTGGGGGAACATTACCTCTTAGATCAGAAATCAGGAATTTGATCATCAAACCAACTGCATTTTATGAAAAAAAGAAGGAAAGGCAAGGAAAGGAAGATGGAAGTATTGATCTAAAGTCTATCTGTCAGTTTTATAAAGTTATATTGAATCCAGCCTATATTTACTCTTCATCTTTGAACAAATTATGGGTCTAATCTTGTTCCCATTAAAGTAAATGGCAAAATTCCCAATGTCTTCAGTGGGTGGAGGATCAGGCCCCTATTATTAGAGCTTGTCTGCCTGGGTTTTTGCTAATACTTATAGTCTTTTTATTGCCTCTTGCTCTTTCTGTACGTTAAACATTATGTGCAAAACAGTGTGCACAAGTCAGATAATTCAGTGTTCTTTACTACCAGCTTTCTCAGCTGCAGCTACCCTGTATTTTCTGATGATCGGCACACACACAAAAAGTGGTCATTAAATAACTGACACACAATAGCATTCCAGGGGAAAGTGTCATGGAGAGCTTTGGGGACCCCAAAGGCACCCCCTGAGCCATCACTATCTTGTTTGCCTTTGTGCATGGATAAACAAGAATATTTGTGTCTTGTATGCTACCTCCTCAGAAGTAATAAAGTCCTGTGACCTTATTATACGAGGCTAAGAAATCAGTATCTTCTGGCTAGGAGATCTTTGACCTGAATTTGGAATTTTGTCATTCAGAGACAACATTCAAAAGCATATTTTTGTCCATTGCCGTACTTGTATCTATATGGGGAGTTTATATCTATATCAGGTACCACAAACATAGGGTCACACACACTATTATGTGAGAGGGAGAGAGAGAGAGAGAGGGAGAGAGACTTTATAACATGTGATACCTGATACAGCTTTATATGGAGGGGCAATAGACACATCAGGGCCATAAGCCACTGCCAAAGGAAATTGACTTCAGTTGGCTTTGGATCAGGCCCTGTTTCCTGGAATCAAGGAAATGTTTATGATAGCCACTCTAAAAACCACTCCATAGATTCAGAGCAGTTCATACTCAATGTGAGCCAGAGGCATGTGTCAGCTAGGTGACATGTTTACAAACGGGCAATATATTTGTGCTGGAGATACATGTAAACTTGCCTCTGTCTTCTCCGTAGCAAGCAAGACTTAACAATGCCTCTGAATGTTCACTGCAGAAAAGAAAAGAAAAAGTAACACACAGAACCAATCAAAGGGGGGAAAGGGATACGAAATACCTCCTGAATCTTCTAGCACTGGTCAGATAGTTACACCAGGATGACTGCTAGTGATGGACAGATCCTTATTTGTAAGTATTTAATGTTTCTTAGGAAGCACTTCTAAAAGAAATTGGTATGTAATGACAGCACTCACTGGAAAACAGGCCGATTATAAAATGCACTAACTTATCTGGCATTCATTTGAAAAGTAAATGGATGCAAGTAAAGGTGAGAGTTCACTACCAATTCAAACATTTTGCTTTAACAGGCACTCGCACTCCTGCTTTAATTCAAGCAGAAACACAAGTATGAATAATCAAACTGGATGATGCTCATCAAAACCTTTGTGCCTTGCACCATTTCAAATGGTCATTGAAGCTTAATGGCAAAAAATTTACATTATTCCTTTAATTTGTATTCTGTTCCTTCCTTCTGAGTGATGTGATTGTGATTTTCTGTTGCCTGCTGTATTATTTTGATGCAAATGTTATGTGTTGCTAGAGTCCAATTTCCTGCTTCTCCATCCCTCCCCCTGCTTCTTCTTTTCCTTTCCTAAAGAAAGGAGGACTAAAATAGTTCAAAATCCGGTGGCATTTAAATAGTTCCTTAACTACTGGTTCTAATGAAGACAAACAATGCCGGATCTTGAAGCACCTTGAAAAATTAACCATTACCTAAGGGGTAGAGGGGGTGTCAACATTTGTGGCTTTTTCCTTCCCCATCCCGAAAAGAAAGTGAGGAAGCCAAATTCTTTCCACAAAAGAATGAAAAGAGATTTGTAATTCCGAAAAACAAACAAAAAAAAAAACAACAACCCCTCCCTTTTGCTGGCACATAATCACCCAGGGATGAATGCTTTATGGAGATACACGGGGTTGCAAGCCAAAGCCTGCAAACACAAGGCCCCCAGGGTGTTCGTGGCATGTAATGTATGCACAAGCTAATTTATTATCCTGTGACTAATTTCCATTTCTTGTGCTCAGAGTTGCCTGGCTAATTACAGGGACGTTTTCTTAACTTTCGTAATTATGTTCTCCGCTTTATAGCAGGCAACAGAGCTAAATGAAGGGGGCCTGGCAGCCCAGGGCTCCCCGGCAGCTGCACTCGGGTGAGATGAAATCCGCTGCAGCGCGAGCCGGGCAGGCAGGCCGGCCTCATCAGAAGTCCCCCCGTCTTTGATCAGCTCCACCAGGCTGAGCAGGGAGCCCGTTTGCAGGCCAGCCGAGAGAACGCCGCGTAATTAGATTGACTGGCTTCATTAGGGGGGAAGTTGGCTGCTAAACAGAAGCTGCCGCGTCTCCGGGGCGCTGGGATGGGGAGCGGCGGGCTCGCAGGGGGTCCCCGGCACAAAGCGCGCCCCGCATCCCGGGCGAGCCGGCAGCCCCCGGGCCTTTCTTCTCGCTTCCTTTGCGGCCAGGCAGGGGCAGGGGCAGGGGCAGGGGCGGGAGCCGCTTGCAAAGTTATTTCTCTGACTTCATTAGCGAGCCGGCTCTTCCCCCACGCCCAGGTAATGCAATTAGCCAAGAAACCCTGGAATGCTCCGCTCCGCTGCGCCGAGAGGTCACTCCCGGGCGGGTATCTGCGGCTGGAGCAATCCGGCCTGTCTGGCTCCCCACGGGGACCGGAGAGCGGTACGGGCCCGCAGGCAGAGCGACGTACCGGTAGTGAGGATGAAGAGTGACCGCACTGGCCCTGGGTACAAACACACCTGGACACAACCAGCCACCTGTACAGCACACCCCTGTGTGCGTCTCCAGCTAGCTGGGTGTAGGTCAGAAGGATCAATAGGTCTATAAATAGGTACGTAGATGTGGGTGTAGGGTGTGCCTAGATCGATCTACACACAGCTACAGCTGTACAGATACACGTGCGTGTGCCCGTCTATCTCGCTGTGTGCTGCGACGTGTGTTCTATAGCTATTCTATAGACATTTATCCTTTTCCCTGTTAGGTGTGTGGATGTGGGTGAACGGTTTGTGTAGCTCGCGGGGCGCACACACGTGTGTATCTCTATGTCTGCACCTCTCTCTCTAACACAATACTAATGAAATAGGATACACTCTGTTGTACAGCTCTCTCTCTCTCTGTGTGCGAGCGATCCTAAACTGGCAAGTCGTGTCTTATTATCAACGCTCAGGAGAGGAAAGCTCAACCCCCGTTGAATCAGCCATGAACTGAATGGGAAGGTTGGGATTGGGTTTTTTGTTTTTAAATGCACAAACAATTTTACACGTAGTGACCAGGAGACAGGCCAGAACGAAGGGCCCAGACACCAACTCCTGGTCTTGACTCACTATGCCCACATTTCCGGTGTTATCCTTTCTTCCTCCGCCCAGGTAAGACAAGCTACAACCAGGATCTGTGCATCTGTCTCTCTTTCGAGCTCTGCTTGGACGGCTGCGTGGGGCGGTGCTGCCAGTGTACCCCCAAAACAGAGCACCGCTCCTGTTTGACTCTTGTCTACACGCAACACGGGGCTTGGCATGGAGGTGAGCCCCCGGCGCGGCAGGGATCGCGTGGCAGAGGGAACGAGGACCAGGCTGGCGAGAATCCCCAGCGCAGTGTGCTCATTTCCCGGGAAGTACTCGGAATCACTTTACAAACTCCTATTTTGAGCTCATAAGAGGCGGCCAGCTGCAGCCGCTCAGGGAGCGCCAAGGGCACGAGTTAGCGGATCGATGCTTTGTCGGGGGCACGTTGCACCGCTTGTGAAATGCAAATCCCAGAATTCCGAATTCAGCTGCACCCCCAACGAGCGTGTGCCCCCAACGGCTGCTCCCCCCGTGGAATGCTTTGCACACCTGCGTGTACTGTCTTCCTTCCCTTGTTCATTTCTGGCCAGCGGGAAGGGCTGCTGCGTGCAGAGCCTTATGGCGAGTTTGACACCGCTCATGCCTTTGATTCGTCCTCGCCCTCGTGTGTGTTTGGGGACGGGCCAGGGGTTTTTTTTTATGTTTACAAATACAGGATTGGGCATCAAAAGGGGCTGCAGTGAACGACGCTCCCCGAGAATGTCGACGTATCCAGCCCCACCAAGCTAACCGCAAGGCCGCAATTGGCTGACCCCGTGCTAGCAATTCCAGTCCTCAATTAAATAACTACATGAAGGACTTCTGAGTCGGAGTGGATCTAGAAGAACAACAATGCCTGCGAAGTCTTCCTTTCATCCCTGCGAGTGAGACAGGGTCCACGCTAAGAAGGGCGGGGGGGCCAAGAAAATGTAATTACTTGGGCGACGCTTTTCTTTTTTAAAACAAGGTTATTATTCCTACTTCGGAATGCAGAGTCGACTGTCCTTGGTCCCTAAACTGCATTACGTTAAAGGTCAGCCGCGTGTCACACACAATCTACAGTTACTAATTTAACGGCAAGGCACTGTAATAAAAATCCCCGATCCTTCGCGGTGTCTTCAGCTCGGAATTTTGCATTTCTCTTGGCTTTTAAATAACCACCACAATACCTTTTGTGCACAGGAGAACCAATTTTCGTGTGACTCCCCCTCATTAGTCACCTGTTTGTCTCCTCTCTAGAATCTCCTGCGGGGGAAAAAAATCACACAGGACTTCAATGGGGCTATTTACAAAACACGAGGCTCTCAATGAGGCTTTGTTGGAAGGGAAGTGTGAATAGTGTCCTTTGGATCTAGGCAAACTCTCTCCCCGGCCTGTTGTGAGGAGCCATTGTTTGTGGCTGTTAATAAATGTGCATTAGCAGCGCCTCACTCTACAAACCCACTGGTGTGGAGATTTCGCCTGCCTAATACATATTGTTCTTGAGGAACAACTGTTTCATCTCAGTCGAGGTCCAACCTCTGGCTAGCAAACCACTGGCCATGTCTTTCTGGGATCACACTGCAAAGTACTAGCCCATAGCCACTCTTCAAACCACCTGGTGAAGATCACACTGCTAAATGCAGTGTCTAATTCATAAATTATAACAGTTAAACAACAACAACAACCCATCCTCACTATCCCTAAGACACATGAACCTCTTTGGTGAGCTAGAGAAGATTTCCGGTCTCTGGTTTAGGGCAGGGATTCCCAACTGATCCAAAGTCCATCCAAGTCAATGGAAAGACGATCTGGCTTGGATTAGGTCCCCAGCTACCAGGTTTTGAAACCAGTGACTGATTTCATAGGCATATCCATGGGAGGTGGCCCTGTCAACCTTCCCCCATTTGGCCAGAGCCCTAGGTGTGCACACTGGTTTGAAAAAATAAATAAATAAAATGAAGTCCATGTTGTCTAAGCAGATTCCACATGTCCAGCCCTACTGGTGCTGTCAGCCCATCCCATAGGACACTGGGACAGAGAACCCTCCAAATTCATTAGTCTGAAGAACCACCTGCTGACTAATTGCTCCCTCAAAAGCTACAATTATATTTGTCCAGCAAGTGCTTCTATGTGGATACATCTTGGACCAACGGTTTTACACACACCAAAATTCCTTTCATCTCCACCAGTTTCATCTCCACTACCGTGACTGGATAGTTTGGGAATTTTTTTTTTTGTCAGTAATCATAATTTAATCACATAAAACTCCAAGCCTTAAACATTCAACTATCTGCGCTGCTTATCATATTTTTAAACATATCTCAGTCGGCTCTAATTTTTATATGCTGAAATCATTCATGCATTTAAAATTATTAGACAGATAATCACTTCCTTGAAATAATTTCAGCACTCATCTATAATAAAAAAGATTTCTTTCAAAGGACCCTTAGTTAAATGGGCTCAGTGCTACTTTCTGTATCATGTAGGTCAATTTAATTCTGCTCTATACTCTCTATACAGCTAAACAATTGCTTTTCATAAACTGGAGAGCACAGTGAATGCAGCCTGTAATATCCATCCAGAGATGGCCTTGAACACTTTCATTAATAAAAGCTTGACATCTGAAATTCCACTTCTTTATTCGTCCCTTATCAAAGAGTTAGTCAAGATTTCAGAAAATTAATGTCATATTAATAAATACTAATAATGGGGGGGGACCTAAGAATGTCAGGTACATCATCCATTTACCTTAATACAGCTACACACGTACAATGCATGAACAGCATTTCTAAGACAACAATCTTAAAAGCTCAAGAATATCATTCTTGGAAAGATGCTGTTTGTAACTCTAGGTTTGTAGATGCCAAATCATGGCTCTGATTCTCCAAATACTTACACATGGACCTAACTTTACTCATGTGAGTAAACAAGCTGGTGTATGCCTGTGTGTAAAGTTAAGAGTGGCTAAGCTGCCAGTGTGCTGAGACCACAGCCTATCATGGTGGCCAGTCCTGTCTCACTGTTTCATTGTACTCCTCCATCCGTCTGTCTGTCTCCATCTGTTATCTCTTGTCTTGTACTTAGGTTGTGTAAGCCCCTTGGGGTAGTGAGTATCTTTTGTTCTATGTTTGTACAGCTCCTAGCACAATGGGGTCCTGATCCGTGACTAGGGCTTGGAGGTGCTACCCCAATACAAAGAATAACTTGTGTAAGTCTTTGCAGGATTGGGGCCTACCTGACTACACTCCAGAAGAGCATCCTGTAAGAGACTAACCACCCTCAACTTCCACTGGCTTCAATGAGAAGTTAAGAATCTTGCAGTTCCGAGACAGTTACTGTTACACTCCCAGACAGGGTGGCACAATAGAATGAGGTAATTAAGTCTCTCCTACCACAGAACGGGGCACCCACAAAGACACGTACATGTGGGTTCGTTTGTCTTCTGACCTGCACGCACACCAGTCACTTCTGCTCCTCAGATTTAAAGCAGCTGTTCTCCATGGATATTGCACAAGTTTTGGAGACCGAATTCCAGGCCCTTGGCTTCCCAGGCTTGTGAGTTAATGGTGTTAACTGAATAAAGTCCAGACCATTGAAACATACACTTGGTGTTTTAAAAGGCCAATTGCACAACACTGAAAATAATTGTGAACCAAATCAGTTCGGAGGAAGAAATTAATCAATGGATGATAATTAGGAATTGTTTAAGAATATTTTATTAGAGGACCAAAATACCACAACTGAGAAAGAAGGCCATATTGGTTTTAAAACTGACCTGGTTCAGAGAGGAAGTGAAGGCTGCTATAAAAAATAACAAATGGAAGAAAGGGGAAGTTGGTAGTAATAAACATATCAGAAGATAGGAACTGTAGAAAACTGATAAGGGACGCAAAGCCACAAGTAGGAATCTATGGCCAGCAGAGTTAAGGACATTAAGAAGGAGTTTTCAAACATATATTAGGAACAAAAAGAGTCTTAACAATGGTATTGGTTCATTACTAGATGGAAATAGTAGAATTATCAATACTAATGCAGAAAAGACAAAAGTGTTCAGTAAATATTTCTATTATGTATGTGGGGTGAGGGGAGGGTGGGAGATGATGTAGTCATATCATATGGTAACACTCTTTCCATTCCTCTACTATCTCTGGAGGATGTTAAAAAGCAGCTATTAAAGTTGAACATTTAAAAACCAGCAGGCCCAGATAACTTGCTTCCAAGAGTTTTAAAAGAGCAGGCTGACGAGTTCGCTGGGCCATTAATTTTTTTTCAGTAAGCCTTGGAACAATGTGGAAGTTCCAGAAGACTGGTAGAAATCTAATGTTGTGTCAATATTTAACCAGGGTAAACAGGATGATACGGATAATTATAGGCCTGTCAGTTTTATATTGATTACCAGCAACATAATGAAGCAGTTGATGAGGGACTCAATAAGGAATTAAAGGAGCATAATATAATTAATGCCAATCAACACAGGTTTATGGACAATAGGTCCTGTCAAACTAACTTGATATTTTTTAAATGAGATAAATTTAGTTAATTAAAGTAACAGTGTTGCTGTAATATGCTTATACTTTAGTATGACATTGAACTTGGTACCACATGACATTTTGATTTAAAAACCAGAATGATGTCACAGACAGAAGTTGGTCCAATAAATGACATTACCTCACCCACCTTGTCTCTCTAATAATCTGGGACCAAGACAGCTACGACACCACTGCATACCTAAAATTAACATGGCACACATTAAATAGATGAAAAGCTGGCTAACTGATCAGTCTTAAGATGTAATTGTAAACAGGGAATCATCATCAAATGACTGAGTTTCTAGTGGTGTCCCTCAGGGATCAGTTCTTGGCCCTACACTATTTAACATTTGTATCAATAACCAGGACAAACATAAAATCACCACTGATACAGTTTACACATGACACAAAAATTGGGGGAGTGGTACACAGCGAGGACAGGTCACTGACTCAGAGCAAGCTGGATCACTTGGACGCAAGCAAACAGACACAAGCAAACAGAATGTAGAAGAATGTAGGTCATATTTACAGGACGGGGGACTCTATCTTGGGAAACAGTGACTCTGAAAAGGATTCGGGGTTGTGGTGGATAATCAGGTGAACATGAGCTCCCAGTGTAACACTGTGACGATAGGAGCTAATGTGATCCTTGGATGCATAAACAGGGGAATCTCATGTAGGAGTAGACAGGTTATTTTTTCCCTATATTCAGCACTGGTGTGACCACTACTGGAATACTGTGTCCAGTTCTGTTGTCCATAATTGAAGAAGGATGTTGATAAATTGGCGAGGGGTCAGAGAAGAGCCATGAGAATGATTAAAGGATTAGAAAACCTGCTTTCTAGAGATTGACTAAAGTAGCTCAATCTATTACGCCTAACTAAGAGAAGGTTAAGGGCTGACTTGATCATGGTCTAGAAGTACCTACATGAGAAACAACTATTTAACAATGGGCTCTTCAATCTAGTAGAGAAAGATATAACATGATCCAATAGCTGGAAGTTGATACCAGACAGTTTGAGACTGAAAATAAAGTGTAAACTTTTAACCATGAGAGTAATTAACCACCGGAACAACTTGGCCTTGAAATCTATGA
Organism: Eretmochelys imbricata; assembly: GCF_965152235.1. Lineage (NCBI taxonomy): Eukaryota > Metazoa > Chordata > Testudines > Cheloniidae > Eretmochelys > Eretmochelys imbricata. The sequence continues at coordinate 206,646,096 of NC_135574.1, read as the reverse complement.
ATCTCTCTTACAAATGGGACAAGGAGAGGGTGATCTTTTGTGGACATTTCTTCCATGACGTGGAAACCTCAAGCTTTTATTTTGTTAGCAAAAAGCTCTCCTACCTCTGGGCTCACTGGAAGCCCCATAATCTCTTATCTAGTCTCAGCACGGCAACAGAAGCTTTAAAAGCTGCTTTATCAAATGATCTGAGAGCCACTTTCCCCATGGTGAGTAATGGGAGTTAGGCACATTGGGCCTGATCCAAAATACAATGAAGTGAATAGAAAGGCTCCCGTTGACCTCAGTGAGTCACAAATTGGGCCACTGGCTCTTGAACCATGCATGCAATTCCTACTGATAGCATCTAGAGTTTCACTAGAGTCAGAGGCCAGCATAGGGCCCACTGGGAGAAGGATGGTCTGAGCATCAAATTCTGCCTTCAGTTAGGCATAGATTTGTCTCTGAAAAAATCCACTCTCCCCCAAGAAAGTGCAGTTCCCAAAATTAACTTTTTAGACAGTTTGCAAACCACCTGAAAGAGGGAATGGTTTTGCTTCCCAATGAATTCCTTTAACCCACGCCAAAAGTTATTTGTATACCAACATCTGAAAAATACGGCTCTAGGGTGGAAGCGACTTTGTTTACGTTAGCTGGAATAACATTTGACTATGAGCCTGAATTAATGTGACGCTAATGGCGGTTTCCATCAGGTTATACCTATCTGTCAGGTAAAGCAGAGAGACAAATGCCAAACAAAGTACTCAGGGCAGCATGTGGATTTGTCACTCTCCCTGGAGAACTCAGAAGCCATAAGCAAATGAGTGTATTACACTGATCCATGTATGTGGCTATTTTTATCTGTAACACACATTTTGACAATGATTTCCTTTTGAATTCCATAGGGCAGGCAAGAGAATCACAAAAGAAGTTTTTTATATTACTTAGAGGGGAAGCAAATAGAAGGAGATCATACAGGTATACAAAACGATGCCTGGTATCTAGAAGGTCTGTTAGACATTTCTATGTACCCTTTTTCATAATACAGGGGGACGCCCAATGCAGCTGAAATGCAACAATTTAAAACCGATGAAAGAATACACTCTTTCACAGAATGTATAATTAATCTGTGGAATCCCCTGCCGCAAGATATCATGAAAGGGAAGAACTCAGTCGGATGCAGAAAATGATTTGAACACAAAAACGAGAGTTGTGTGTGTTGATAAACAGATAGATACACAGGTAAAATACATACACATAGTATACTTGTTTATATACATTTTGTGATTTTATTAGCCATAAATAAGAGACGAGGACAATCACAATGTGTATAAATATTGCATTACTGAGCCACACACATACTGCTCAGCTGTTTAGACTCTACAATTAGTGATTCCTCATATATGGTTTACTGTTATGATGCTATATTATGTCTGCTAAAGAAATGCTTGTGGCAGCCCATTCTAGACTTCTGGTACTAGACAGCCAAAAGGAGGCATATGGTAGACACAGAAATGTGTAAGCAGAGACTCATATAAAGCCATATGTATGGGTTAAACATCGGTCAAGGGACTGATCCAAAGCCCAAAGAAGTTAATAGAAAGATAGCCACTGGCTTCCAATTACTTTGGAACAGGCCCTAAGTATAGTAACACCAGCCCCAAATCTACGTAAAGATCCATTAAAATGAAGGGGCAGGAAATTCCTGCTGCTTTTGTAGAACACAGAAACCCACGGCCAATTTCATTGTATGTCCTTTTTTCCTTCAAAAGAGAAGAATCTGTGACTCTACAAAAGTTCCAGAGGAGCATAACATAAAATGGTTCCAAAGGCTTGTTTCTTTAGCAGTATTAGCATAGATTCCCTCTATGTTAAATGAAGCTGCAGCTTAAATGGCACTAATATGTGACATGCAACAGGGAGTTACGCTTGTAAATTTCCAGGCATCCTTACCTACTCTACAATATGGAACACAAGGGGACTGATTTTGCTCTGATTTATAATAGTTTTACAATGCTGTTGCACCGCTGACTTCAGTGTAGTTACGCTCCTGTCAGCAAAGGCAGGATCAGGCCCAATGTTAATTGAAAACATTATAAAAAGTAGCTATTCAGCATATGCAAAGCCACTTTTCAAACCTAAATAGCTCTGTCATTTCCAAATGGCATGTACTGCCTGGCACTGTGACATCATTTGCACTCACTATGAACATACACGTTCAGAACAGACAGCTGGTTTATTTTAGGTGAGGGGAGGAGGGACGGGGGGGGAAGAGTTCCAAAGAAAAATATGCAAAGAAGGGGTGTGTGTAATACAAAAGGTTGACCACCCTGTGGGAAATTTACCATGTGATGGGGAAGCAGACAAAGCAGGTGTATGAGAGGGGCAGTGGCACGTTTCCCATAGAATTATCAGCCTTTTGGATTAACCCCACTGGATACAATGTAAAATTTTGCAGAGAACTTGGTTGTTATTTATTGTCCACAGTATATCTGCTATGCAAAGAGCCAAAGATATAACACATCCCCTTGCTTCTGGAGACCGAGAAGAGAGAAAAAAATACTTAGTTCTCATACAATACATTTCATCAGTAGATCTCAAAGTGCTTTCCAAAGGAGGTCAGGTTCATTATTCCCATTTTACTGATTGGGGAAACTGAGGCACAGGGAGGAAAAGTGACTTGCCAAGGTCACCCAGCAAGTCAGTGGCACAACCAGGAATTGTATGCCGGTCTAAGTTCCAGTCCAGTGCTCTACCCACTAGGCCAGTTGATTTCAGAAGCTTCATTTAAGACTAATGTTTTATGGGTTTTACGACCATCTTTGGGTACCTTAATAGAGGTGGCTGGATGAGGCTTGGTAAACATAAGAAACAGATCGGGAGGAGACTGGTGCTTTTATTAAAACAATTCCCCATGAAGTGAGACACTTATGTCAAAAGGGGGCGGGGGGAACTATTCATTGGAGAGGGTCAAATCTGTTTGATAGAAAATGGCATTTTCAACAAAACATAAATTTTCTTGAAAAATGTCAATTTCTATCGATTTTGGGGTGGTTTCTTTAAACAAACAAAAACAGTTATAAAATTTTATGTTCATCTGCAGTCAATTCCCTACCAGCTGTACTGCCTCTCGTTGAAATGCACACTCCCCACTTCCATTCATGCTAACGTTCAGCGGAAATGCTTTGAAAAATAGATTAAGTGAGGGGGGGCCAGAGAGGGGCTGCTTTAGGTCCCAGATAATGAATGGCCAGATTTTGGTGGCAGCATCGGTGGGGTTCCAGTGGGCAGGATGAGGCTAAATGGGGTGAAAATGAGCAGAGCTAACTGCCAAGGCTCCTGGCCAACATAGAAGGTAGCATAGCTGTAGGGGGAAATCACACTGTGCCAGGTACAAGCATATAGCAAGTTACTTACCCTGCAAAACTGGGGAAATCTATGAGGCAGACTGAGCTGACTGCCAAGATCTTCTTCCAGGCAGCTCCTAGGGCAGCATAAACAGCTGCCTCTTGCAAAGCCCAAACTGAGCCCTGAACACTGACAAATCAATATGCTTTAAACACAAAAATAACCGAAACATCCCTTCCTTGTTTGCTTATCTGCCAAGACCTGAGTTTCAGGTTCTGTGTCTCCCCTGCAAGTGTTGATGGCATTATTAACACCCAAAGAAATGCAGAGATTAGAGCTCAGGGCACTGTTTAGCTCTGAGTAACGACAGCTGCTTTGGGGGGAGAGATCTAGAAGCTACAGCTCAGGTCTTGGCAGCAAAATGCACTTTGAAGTTCACCCCTGATCCTGGTACACTAGGTTATGTCTATCAAAATCAATAGGAGTTTTCTTGTGGAATGTGGCCTCCTATGTACATTATGTATTTGTTTGTAATTTTAAGCCAGGGATGGAAGGTTGGGGGGAAATCACTTGAGTTTGCAGAGCTCCACAAGTTAAAAAACAAGAAGTGGGACTGAGGCAGGTCAAGAGGCAGTCAGAGGAAGGGTTAGAGATGTATTCAAATCAGCTTGGAAAGCCTTAAATTTTTTATTCTGAACTAATGAAATCCCATCCTTGGGTACTCCCAGACCCAGCACTTTCTCTGAATGGGCTTTAAACCCTCACTAAGTCCACACATGAGTTGGGCTGTGCATCTGGGATCTCAAAGGGTTTTGCAACAACAACAACAACAAAAGTAAAAACAAGGAGGAGTCCTTGTGGCACCTTAGAGACTAACAAAAAAGAATTTATTTTTCTTGTCAGCTCACTTTTCATGGCAATACAGTACATTGTGCATTGAGGACCTGATTCTGCACCCGCTGAAGTCAATTGAAAGACCCCAGTTGTTCCAAAAGGAAGGAATTCAGGTTCCTTTGCGGCAGAATGAAATTAGCTCAATATACGGCCTAACATTACAGGCCTGCTGCTATGGAATTGTCTAAAACTACTTGGAGCACACACCTCTGGAACAGTTACAATCCCGCTCTGGCATAAACCAGACAGATTAAACAAACAGAAGGTAATGACTGTGACTTTTAAACAGCTCCCCCATGACTATACACACTTCCAAAGTCCCCCCTCCCCCTTCTGTGTAACAGTTATTAGTGAGTGTTGTAAAACAGAGAGAGCAGGGAAAGGCAGAGAAAGATCCTAGCTTCTTGGGCACATTTTCCAAATTGGAGATTGATTTTCCACCAAAGAAAACCTCCCCTTGCTGGCTAAAATGCACCAGGCCACTTGAGCATGGCATTTCTCAGGTGGCCATGTGCCCCTGCATGCTGCTGGATGGGCAGAGGAGAAGGGGGCATAACTGCTTCAACTCTTTTCTACCTTCTCCCCAGCCCAAGCTTTGCTCTAACCAGGGAGGGGCAGTTGCTGGGTGGATTTATTTGGCACGCAGGTCATTTTAAACTGTTGCATCCCGGGTGGGCGCCCATCACAAACACAGTGAGGAAATCAACATGGAGAAAAAATAGGCCCAAATGGCACCTTGTCCCCAAAGTTGGGAGAATGAATCCCCCACCCCCAGGGCTGCTTTGCATAGCTACATATTCCCCTTCAGGATGAATTTTGCCTGCAACACCCATTCAGACAGTGGCACATGCTGACTCAGGGACGCCACACGGGGCTGAGGGGTTTTTATTTGCATACACACATTCTCCCTTTACGGGGGAAGGGGGAGGCGGAGAATCTGCTTTAAGATAAAGAAAGCTGCCACTAGTTTTTCATTAACATTCAGAAAATTACTGCAAAGCACCGGGGGGGGGGGGGGGGGGGCGGTTTATACCCTTGGCTGGGAATCAGGCACCAGATTCTCAAGAGAAGGAGACAGATTTTGCCAGCAGAGCTGCATGGTTACTTCTTACCTTCTTCCCCCAAATACACACCTTAGGACAGATTACTTCAGGGCAATTAAAAAAAAAAGCCAGGCAGGAGATCTGATTGCTAGGCTACATCTCATATTGAGATCTGGCCAACAAATTAGCAGGAAGTATATTCATGGGTGGGGGAGGGGAACAGGATGATTACATTATTACATCCGAATTTATACACCCCCCCCACCCACCCACAGACACACACACACACACACACACACACCCCCAACTAAAATCGCCATGCAGAGTTCCCCTTGGAGACTGAGAGGCCCGGGGTTATGCTGGGTACATGGCAGCTCCCCAGGGCTGCGATTACCCAAGAGGACCAGGCACCCATTGTGCTTTATTGTTCCAATATTTGTACCTCCAGACAAGTGCATCGGAACAGGGACCTTTTCCCTGAAAATGGTCAGCGTGGGGTGAAAGGCTATCAAAACTCCCCTGTAAGCCATGGCAGGATGGCTACAATGGGCACAACCAGTTCTGAGTTGTGGCTTGCTCAGAGGGGCAGGTAACAGAAGGGACTGAGCCCTGAGCACAAAGATGAATTCTCCCTTTAGCGAGGGACACTGTCTTTTAGATCTGAGAAGGGGTAAGGAGAATAACTCTCTAGCACAGTAAAGGATATCCTTAGGGTTGTCGCCTCATGTTTGCGTCTGTCTGCTGGGAACACGGTGGATGCTAATCCCCATATGAAATCAAATATGCCCTTTGGGAAGAATCCAGGCCACTGGATTTGGACAACCTGGTTTCTGTTACTGCCTCACCCACAGATTTCTAGTGTGAATTTAAGCAAGCCTGTTGAACCGCCGCGTGCCTCAGTTTCCCGTCTGTAAAGTGGGGTGCTGTCCTGGCCCGCGGTGAGGTGAAAATCCACGACTGATTGTGAGAGCCCACCTTCCTACAGACGTCCAAACTGGCCCGGCTTCTTACCCAGCCTATACTGAGTGAGAGCATGATCAGCCGGGGAACAGGGCTATTTTCACCGAAACCATTCAAACCAGCGAGCCAAACCCATTAACAGGGGCTGCCCGGGGAGCCACTAATACACACGTGACTGACACCCTCCCTGCCGTCTGCATTCTGGTGAGGACAGACAGTGCCAGCATGTCATGAAGGAAGGCGTGGGTGCGTGTGTGAAGCCTCTACAGGTGTGTGAGATGATCTGTGTCTGATGGGTGGGCTGTGAGGCAGGTGTGTAGATGTCTGTGGGTGTGTGTAGGGGGCAGAGGCCGGGGAGGGGGATGAGGCGTGTCTAGTGATGCGTGTGCCCCCGTCCATCGGTGTGCGAGGTCTCTGCCCGACACCTGTGCCTACAAACCGCCTGTGTGTTGCTGTGGGGCAGGCCAACAAAGGAAGTAATCAGCCTCCAGTGTGCCTTGCTAATAACATGGCCTGCTCCCTTCGATCCAGCCAGCCTCCTTCCGCCCTGCAGCCGCTGGCCCGGGTGGCTGGCCAAGCCCGAGCAAAGAGAACCCTTCCCGCAATCATTTCCAAACGCGACAGCGGCCCCATTGTCATTACGGCGGCGAGATTGCATTCGCCTCATCACAGCGGCGCCTGACAGGTGACTCAATAGGCCGGGGCCAAGCGGCGAGGCGAGGAGATTAGCAGGGCGCTGATATCATTATTTCCGCCTAGCGCAGATTCGGCCGGGAGGCGGTGGTAATTTCTGGGCTTATTAGTCTGCAGGGGGAGGGGGACCCGAGCGCGACGGCTCCCGGCGGCAGCCAGGCGGTTTGTGCAGGACGCGCTGCCCCGGGCGCGCCCACAGAAAATGCCGGGCGGTGCGCCAGCGCCCCGCGAACCCTCCGCGACGCCGGTTCGAGCCCGGCCCGGGGCGCTAAGGACACGCGCAGGTTTCAATGGGCCGCGGTAAAAGTCAAGAGCCGGGCCCCGCGGCAGGGTAGGGAGAAAAGCCGAGGGGACGTCCCAGCCCGCCTCCAGCTCGCCGATCGCGGGCCCGGGTCCTCCCGGGGATGAATGAGCGTCCCCCGGGAACAATGGGCCCCCGACTCGCCCGCGGCCAGGAGGCCAGCTCTCTGGGGCTGGCCTGAGATGCTTGTAGTCGGTGCGGGGGTGCCCTGTCTGAAATGAAACCAAAGGAACAGGAGAAGAGTTTGGTGCATTTAGGAACATTCACCATTGTCTTAGACGGGAAAGAATAAAAACTTGTCCCCCTCTTTTTTGGGGGGGGGGCTCTGATCGCACTTTTCTGGTGGTGATCAGAAAACTCTTAACTTCCTGTGATCGTTCTGAACTCACACTCCCGCACCCTCGAGGAATTTCTTAAGGGAAAAAAAAATACAGGTGGTAAACTGTTACTTTTTCACATTTAAATCAGAGCCCAATTAGGAAGACTCTGTAATTCAATCCTTGAGTGGGTGCCACTGAATTCAATTTGCTTCAGGTCAATGAATATAATGTGAAGTTATTAGCAAAAAGGTCAGGGACTGCATATAAAATATACACACACGACACAAGCCGTGGTAATTAGTACACATTTCACATGTGCTGTTGCTCAGACATATGGTGTAGAAAGTCTTAACACGATTAGATGTTAATAAATGTTCATCCATCTCTCTCTCTCTCTCTCTCTGCCTTAAATTGATTTTAAAGCCATCCCCCTGGTGCTTTCACGATTCACTGAAGGTTAAATATACATGGTTTAGATTTAGAAAACACATCACTTTAGTTAGAGATGTTACCTGGATTCTGAGTCCAATAGGAAACCGGGGGTTCCATCATGTAGAATACTACATCATTCAATGCTGCCTCTTGTTTCCAGTCTGAATAAAATCTCATAAAAACCAATTAACAGTTTCTAGCTGGTTACAGGGAGAGAGAAGCTGTCTGCTCCAGCGATGTCAGGTTTAAGAGCTTTGTAGTTTGCAATCTACCTCCACTCATTTCAGACTAACAATAGAGAAGACAGAGTAACAATACTTTAAACATTTATTCAGCATTGGAGGGAAAGGCTGGGTTTTTTTAATAAACTTTTCTATTTTTCCCTTTAAAGAATAACAATTATTTATTCCCCTCCCTGCCATTTTTATGGTAAAGATTAAAAATGGAGAGTGGAAGGTTGGTCATGTGATTAGGGTATGGAACTGGGGACTCAGAAAACCTGGGTTCAGTTTCAGGCCATGTGCTTAATTTGTAATTTTTGTACATTCATAACTGATGCAGCCAGCCCAGAGGTGCCAGGGCTCTGAACTGACAAGCCCAGAGGTGCCGGGGCTTAGCCCTGGCACAAATTAAGCACTGCACAGGCTCCTGCAATGACTTTGGACAAATCACTTAATCTCTCTGGGCCTCCGCTTCCCATCTGTGAAACAGGATTAATAATGTTCCTTTTGTCTGCCTTATCTATTTAGACTGTAAGATCTTTGGGGCAGGACTACATGTGCAGACAGTACCTAGCATAGTGGGACCTGATCTCTGCTGAGGTCCCTACATGCTGCTGTGCTCAAAATAATTAATAATAAAAATATACACCTGTGTTTGTGTTTTCCCTAGCTTAGGAGAGACACAAATGCAGGAGCAAATTGAACTGGAGACAGGAGAGCACTCCTGTTTGCTACACAGGGAAGCATCCCTAATGCTTTTCATCACTTACTTATAGTGAATGTCTTACCAAAGGGAAGATAAGAGCAGTGGGTTTCTTGAGATATAGGCCACCTAGGATATGTCAATGCTGCAATAAACTGAGTCCTCAGCGGGCCCAGATCAGCTGACTAGAACTCACAGGACTCGGGCTATAACATGACAGTGTAGACATTCATAGAACCCTGCACAGATACAAAATTTGTATCCGCATCAAATCTGCAAAAATGATCCATGGATATAAAGCAGATATCTGCAGATTTGCAGGGCTTTATATATAAAATTTGGATCTGCATCCATCCATGGTCCACAAAAATGGTCCACAGATATAAAGCAGGTATCTGCGGATGGACATTCATCCTCAGGCTGGAGCCTGGGCTCTGTGACTCCGTGTTTTATTAACATAAGAACGGCCATACTGGGTCAGACCAAAGGTCCAGCCAGCCGAGTCTCCTGTCTTCCAACAGTAGCCCGTGTCAGGTGCCCCAGAAGGAATGAACAGAACAGGCAATCATCAAGTGATCCATCCCCTGTCGCTCTTGTCCACCCCCTATTGCAATGTAGACGTACCCTTAAGGTCATATGCTCCCATCACTCACTTGCCGAAAAGCGTAGCAGCTCTCTACAAAGACTCCAAAGCTTAAGCCCATGCTAAAACCTCATCTTGGGGTGCTGGCTGCCATTCTCACACCGTTAAAATTGTCCCAGCCAAAAGATCTGCAACCTCAGAAAAAGGAGGGTGACCTGCATACGTGTGGGAGGAGTCAGGGCATAGCTGGGCAAAAGTGTCCCCTCCAGATACATATGCAGAAGGGATTCCTCTGCAGGCAGATCTCCCCCCTTCCCTCTAGAAAGGGCTGTCTTTCCGTTCTGCATTTGTTCCGTGCCTAGCACAATGGAGGCCTGGACCGTGCCTGGGGCTCCGAGGCACTTCAAGGATACCAATAAATTATATTAATAGTACAGTACCACACCTTCCTCCCTGGAACTCTACACGGGCTCCTGCACTGGGGACAGATCTCAGTGGAGTTTTGCCAGAGAAGGTTTGTTAGGAGAGTTGGGAACAACTGGCCAATTCCCACCAAGCTGCCCCCTTCAGGATGTCCATGTGGAGATCCAGGTGGGAAGCACTGTAGGTTGAAGCTGTCCAGAAGGAGATGGGAGCAGATGAACAATACAGAGGCCAGTGCTGTCTGTGAAGATGACTCCAGTTCTTGATTCTCTGGAATGAAGGAAGACTTTCCCTATGGAATCTACAGCTCCACAGCGCTGGGAGGCTCCAGCCCTGTAGACCCAGGCAGGACCCCCTTAAGGCATTGGCATCATAGACATGTGTCTATGGCCCCAGCTTCTGGAGTCATGTGATGACAGCAGAATCTTAGCTTTCATTTAAAAATAACATTCTTACACCTCAGCGGCCTTAAAAATGAGGCAGCATATAACTGATGCCCTGTCGTTTGTCTTCAGACAGCTGGAAGCAATAGCTATGAGTAGCATGAGCACCTCGGTCATTGGTGCGGAGTTTTTATACACAGATAAACACATGAGTTGTCAATGCAAAATTATTACACTCAGGGAAGTGTTATTTACACAGGAAGGGCCAAATTCTAAAGTCTTCTCCCAAGTAAGGACTCACTCTAATAGATGAGCAAAAATCATTATTCAGGCAAAACTCCAAAGGAAGTAATTGGACAAAATCCCAAAATATGCGAGTACCTCTCAGATTTCAGCCTAATAAGAATTTTCCCTGAGTGAAAACAGAGCAAAAGCTAAAGACTTCCACCAGCGCTGGCCCAGTCACAGAGGTGCCAGTCATGACTCCCTGATTAAGGCTGAACTCTTGAACATAAAGTGGAGATTCCACCTCTTTGCTTTGTATGGAGAAATCCAGTGTATCCTCCTCCAACCTACAGCACTACTTACTCACTGAGTACAGAATGAGTTTTCTGATACTGTACAAATAAATATGAAATTACAGAACTACTAACTGTGATATGTAACCTATCACTTAAATCAACTTCTGTACCAGATGACAGGAGGATAACTAATGTGACACCAATTTTTTAAAAAGGCTTCCAGAGGCAATCCTGGCAATTACAGACCAATAAACCTAACTTTAGTCCCAAGCAAATTGGTTGAAACTATAGTAAAGAACAGAGCTGTCAGACACATAGATGAACATGATTTGTTGGGGAAGAGTCAACAGCGCTTTTGTAAAGGGAAATCATGCCTCACCAATCTACTAGAATTCTTTGAAGGTGGCAACATACACGTGGACAAGGGTGAGCCAGTGAATATAGTGTACTTGGACTTTCAGAAAGCCTTTGACAAGATGCCTCACCTCCCTTCTTAAGCAAAGCAAGAAGGCATGGGATAAGAGGGAAGATCCTCTCAAGGATCAGTAACTGGTTAAAGGTAATAAACAAAGGGTAGCAATAAATGGTCAGTTTTCAGAATGGGGAGAGGTTAATAATGGTGTCCTTAAGGATCTGTACTGTGACAATGCAGTTCAACATATTCATAAATGATCTGGAAATGGGGGTAAACAGTGAGGTGGCAAAATTTGCAGATGATACAAAATTACTCAGGATAATTAACTCCAAAGCAGACTGCAAGTTGTTACAAAGGGATCTCACAAACCTGGGTGATGGGGCAACAAAACGGCAGATGAAATTTAATGTTGATAAATGCAAAGTAATGCACTTTGGAAAACATAATCCCAACTCCACATACAAAATGATGGGGTCTAAATTAGCTGTTACCACTCGAGAGAGAGATCTTGGAGTCATTATGGACAGTTCTCTGAAAACATACACTCAGTGTGCAGTGGCAGTCAAAAAGCTAACAGAATGTTAGGAACCATAAGGGAAGGGATAGATAATAAAACAGAAAATATCATAATGCCTCTATATAAATCCATAATACGCCCACACCTTAAGTACTACACGTAGTCCCGGTTGCCCCATCTCAAAAAAGATATATTAGAATTGGAAAAGGTACAGCGTAAGGCAACAAAAATGATTAAAGGTATGCAACAGCTTCCATCTGAGGCGAGATTTAAAAGATTGGAACTATGCATGTGATGCTATATGGAATATGAGTGACCATTTATAATATTACTGATACCAATATTATAAAATTGCAATGAATCTTACAAGGTATGCCATGTAAGGTATCAGTGGTAAAGGTATGATTGGCTAAATATAATAATCACGTATGTATCATCTTTGTATTGCAAGTTATAAATGTGTGGTATATTTGTATATCAAACTTGTGCTGTGTTTCTGGGTGACACCCCCAGACAGATTGGCAACAGCACTATCCAGCATGCTTGATGGCCTATCAAAGGCAATCAGCTATACAATTAACTCTTGAGAGAAGGCAGAGGTTACACCTATGAGTCAGCAGGACATGTAGGGACATGCCTGTGGACAGACAACCCCTCAGGGTTTTTCCATGCCCATGGCTGTGAGTTTGGGACAAAGGAAGTACAAACCGCATGGCAAAGGCTAAAAAAGTCAGCCACATCTTCTCCATTTTGTCTTCAATCCTGCTTCCTACCTCTGGAGGAACTTTTCTACAAACTGAAGCATTGAACAAAGGACTGAATGACCTAGTCTATTTGTGGATCTGTTCCAAAGGGACTTTCAAACCAGCAAACTCACTAACACTGCTAAGAATCTGATGTATGGACTCTGAAGTTTGATATATGTATCTGATTGCTTGGACCATTTAACAACTGTCTTCATGTTCTTTTCTTTTATAATAAACCGTTAGTTTTAGATACTAAAGGATTGCGTGGTATTCTGGGTAAAATCCAAATTAATTAATCCAAATTGACCTCGTAATGTGGCTGGTTCTCTGGGGATCAGAAGAACACTTCATATATTTGAGCAGAGTTTTTAAATAACTTCTCACTTTACTGGATCTATGTGATGACTGGGAACCAAAGAACTGGAGTGCAATAAAGGGGGATGTGTGATTTCTTTTTTCAGCTTCTTGATAACCAGCATGGGGAATCAGGAGCACAGTTTGTGACTGATCAGGAGTCTAACTTCAGTGTTAACCTCCAGTTTTGGGAGAATCTGCTCTCCTTTTTGCAGCCTGCCCAGCCCTGCCCTTGGCATTTTCAGTGTGGGCTACCCTAGGCACCTCAGGTCACAATTCAGCTTAAAAAAAAAAGACGACTAAGAGGGGATATAATAGAGGTCTATAAAATCTTGACTGATGTGGAGAAAGTGAATAGGGAAGTATTATTTACCCCTTCATGTAACACAAGAACCAAGGGTCACCCAATGAAAGGTTTAAAACAAACAAAAGGAAGTACTTCTTTACACAATGCACGGTCAACCCGTGGAACTCATTTCCAGGGGATGTTGTGAAGGCCAAAACTATAACTGGGTTCAAAAAAGAACTAAATAAGTTCATGGAGGATAGGTTCATCAATGGCTATGAGCCAAGATAGTAAGCATAAAACCCTATGCTCTAGGTGTTCCTAGCCTTGGATTACCAGAAGTGGACCACAGAGGATGGATCATTTGACAATTGCCCTGTTCTGTTCATCCCTCTGAAGCATCTGGCATTGGCCACTGTTAGAAAACAGGAAACTTGGCTAGACGGATGATTGGTCTGACCGAGTATGAGGTGAATGACTGAAATCATGATACCACTATAATTTCACTCACCTTGTTCTCCAGCTGCATTAATCAGGAATAGCTTCATTATATTTCAACTGCTTTAATATTAAAGTCCTGGGGTAAAAATTTCAAATGACTTAGGAGCCTGAGTCCCATATTCAAAAGTGACGTAGGCACTTGGGGCCCAGATCAACGGTATTGAGGTGCCTATTATTGAAATCCATGGGAGTTAAGTGCCTAAATACCTATAGGGATCTAGGCCTAAGTCACTTTTGAAAATAGGACTTAGGTACATGGATGGTTTTGAAAATGTTATCCCGGGTTTCTTATGCTCCCGCCTTGTAGAAGTACTCTTTGTGCACACTCTATACCATTTGGAGAGAGCTGTGACTCTAACTTGAGGAAGCCTGAGAGCATTTTTGTAAGACAATTGGGGCATCTTCACCTCCCAAATCCTCTGTCATGTCCAGAGTCCAAAGATTATTTCTCTTTAATCCGGTTTCCAGGCCATCCAGTTTTTCTTCACAATCATCCATTCAGGGAAAAAATTTCACTTTCATCTGACTTGTTTCAATGGACACTTTTGGTAGCTCATTTTCTAAATTCAGGATTTGACATTTGAGACATCACTTCTACGAGAACCAATGCCTGTTAAAATGCTGTCTGGTTTTTCCATCAGGAAGATTTTGAACGTTGCTAAATCTTGGATGAAACCTTGCCACGAAATAGCTGAGTCGCACTGTGATGTTGGTTGTGGCAAGTTAGGTTTCAACCTCTTGTTAATTTTTTGTCATTTGAACCCATTTTGACTATCCAAGAATTATCCAGGCAACTTATATTTCACTTATTTAATCTTTATATATTAATGGAGCATTGAAATATCGGTGAATAAGTATCAGGTGCACGAGGAAAGCAGAGAGAGGGAGTCAATTATTAAAAAGTTTTTGGCACTTTTTAAAATGTTTTGTATCTCTTTCAGAGATTTGGTGAAATCCAATATGATTCAGCCAAATAAGGTTTTTCAAAGATATGTTTTAGGCAAATGCACTATTTTTTATCTGAAAATTACAGCAGGACCTACAATATTTACAAAGCTAGAGCTCTACTTTTGTATTGGCTTGATGTGTGCTTATGTGTAAACTGAGTTGCAATCACTCACCATTCTACTGAGCATGCATGGATAACAAATTGAGTGGAATTTGTTATTGAATGTGCAGATTTTTGCAGACAGGCGTGGAATGGAACAGTACCCGGAAGGAGCCCAGTGCCCCAAACTGCACACTCAGGGAAACAAGGTTCAGAGAGGTTCTACTTTGCACCCAGCTCTCAACAGACCCACGGGACCATGTAGCATCTGGTAGTAGCCGGGACCATGAGACGTTCCTTTTCATATTCTTCCCCCAACATCAGGAATGGTGCTGGCTTATGAGCCCAACAGCAAGCTTCCACGATGAAGGTTCTCCTTATGCAGGACGAATCATCCCTTAACCAATTTAACTGTCTTGAAGACTAATTTGCACCACCATAAGAGCCCGAAGCAGCCTGTAAGGGGCTAGGGATCGCTGAGTTTAAGATGGCAACAGAACACCCAGAAGATGTCCAGGACACAAATTGAGTTGTGAGAGAGGACAGTTGGGGTCTGATCTGCTTCCATTTGAGTTAATAGCAAAACTTGTGTTGGGTTCCTAGAGAAAGAATAGGGGCAGAGGAAGAGATGGGAATCATTCACATGGAGGTGGTAAATGAAATCCTAGACATAGGAAAGGACAAGAAGGAACGAAAGCAGAGCTACAGAAGCCTACAGTAGAGACGAACTCAAGGATCAGTCAGTTATCAAATAATTGTGTCAAAGGCAACAGAAAGATCAAAGAGATGAATACCGAAGAACCCCTTAGACTTAGCAAGGAAGAGGTCATAGGGACGTAGGTGAGGGGAGGTTCAGCAGAGTGCAATTGGAAGCTACATCAGATGGGATTAAGGAAATAGAGAAAAGAGGACCTCAGTATACACAATTAGCGATCCATACATTTAACAATGAAACAAAGCATTGTGCTGAGTCCAGTCCCACTAATGACACTGTCAAGCTGTCTGGAGTGGCTCAGGAGCATGCGTACCAACCTCAGAGGAGACTGTTAAGAAGCAGGGCACAAAACCCAAACTGGTTGGGAGTTCTATACTTGGATTCATCAACCAAGTGTGAACTCCTCAGGCACTAGAATACCCTTAGCATAGCATCACAGACAGCCCCCTTGGGTACTCTGACCTGTCTTGCCACTCAGGCAGGCTTGCCTTTGTGATAGATGATCCCCTCCACCAAAAATCACAATATTCAGGTTACTCCCAGTCCCACAGGGCCAGTCACTTACCCCTGGTCAATTGCACCTTCGATCTCTCACCGAAGACGATGCTTGTAACCAATCCTGTAATAAATTAACTAAAGATTTATTAACTAGAAAAGGAAAATGAGTTATTTACAAGGTTAAAGCAGGTAAACGTACACACACACAAGTTACAGTCTTAGGTTTCAAAAGGGTGGTAGAAGCTTCTATAATAAGCAATTTATAATGTTTCACAATGGCCTTCTTGTGTGCAGGACCTAACACCTTCTATAGGACGCCAGGCTTTACATTAATTAATGCTTCTTTCCTGTTTGGTGGGTTATACAGTTACAGAGGTTTATAATGCAAACACTTAGTATAACCCGATAACATGGGGTACAGATGTTAAGTGAGATTAATACATGCAGCATCCTACAAGCATTTCTTAAAGTTTAAACATTAAGCACATTTTTGTAAACCTAACATCTATTTTAACAACACTAACACACAGGTGAGCCAGACTGGTTTCCAGCTCTGCATTCGTCAGTGTTCAATTGAGGCCTAGCGGCCTTGGCATGAGCTGGCATCTGGTCTGCCAGTGTCACAGCACTAACGTCCAATGAAAATAATAGTTGATCTTCGATTTCATTTTCCCCTACCACGAACTGTCTCCATGGCAAATTCTTTTGCACCAAGCTAAGGAGAAGCTACTCTCCCCCCAGGTCCCACCATCATTCTCTGATCCACACCAGTAGGTATGGTGATAAGCCATTTTACAGGTTCCAGTCCAAATGTATCCTTACGGCTGTGACTGCCCCACAAACATACCATTACCCAAGAAGTTGAAAATACAGAGGTGCACAACGGAACAATGTTGGTGAGGCATTTTTGCCTCCATGCCCGGGCTTGCCAGATGTCAATGCAGGATTTGTCATAGTAACCTGGCTGTTCCATCCAATAGATGCAAAATATATGTGAACTGGAGAACAATTTTATAATGACCGTGATTCCCTTGGATCTCTCAGAAGTCGGTCTGGTCTGAGGAAGAATGGTGGTGTAGTCCTTCCTTTAAAGTGAAGACAGAAAAGCGGCAAAAATACTTCTAGGATGCTGGAAATAATGGGCTTAAATATTATACACAGCTGTTCTGATGTTGAAAAATGAGTTATTTTTATTTTATTTTCGAAGGTCGCCCCCTCACCCTGCCCTTTCTCCTGTCTTTAGCCACTGATTTGGAAGACAGTGACAAAAACAGCAGCACTCCTATAGTAAGGCAAGATGATGGTTGTGACAACCCAGCCTCTTCCAGCAGCGCCGTGGGCTCTAGTAGAAAAAGGAAATGCACCAAGACCAATGCTGAACCGCTCAGCAACCCAAGGAGGTATAAGATGTGGTTAAGACAAAGCATTCAAGATAACCTACAGTGGCTGCTGGACAAGGAGGTAAACAGACTGACTTCTAAATGGATTGTAAGGCATCCATGCAATGGAAAGCCATGTCTGCCTGGAAGCATTCATTTCTACGCTCACTTCCAGTCTTGGTGCCAGAACCCAGCAGTACCAAAATCTTCCCTAGCTGTCATCCAATACATCACCCATCACTGTCCAGGTGGTCACAGAGTTCATTTTCTTCTCCTGACACCAGCCTCCCGATACGCACCATCTGCTGGTCCCCCCTCTCCCCGTGCTTTTCTCCTCATGCCACAATATACATAGCTTGAAAGTTTTCTGCTGTGCTCATTTGTACGTTCATGTGCATTTTTTACAAGATTTTGTTTTTCTAAAGTCATATGGATGACAATGCTCTTCAATGAGCAGAGCGATCTGGAACGTCCTATGCTCCAGTGAGCGAATCGCAGACCTCTTATGTTATTGCTTTCTTATTTAAAGACACGCATTAGTCTTTGTCTATACACAAACCACACAGGTTTAGTGAAACTGATTGTACTAGGATCGGTTTAGTTAAGTCAGTGCAAACTCCTGTGTGGACACTATTTCAATTTTAAAGTGTCTTATTTCAGTTTAGATTAAACCTGTTCCTAATCGACTTAAGGTATTATGTTCAACCAGTGCTTATTTTGATTTAACCAGTTTTATTTCAGTTTAGTTTAAGTTAAACCACTTTACGTTTGTGAGCAGCCAAGCCCTTAAAAACACTGACGACTAAACATTGCCTATAATCTATAGATCACTTCTGTACCTACTTTATGTTCTTTAGTAAGACTAAGGGGAATAGAGTTACACAGTAATACACACATCAGAGTGGTCTACCTTATTCTCAAGGCATGTATCGCTTATGGTATAATGTATAAAGTATAACTCGGGTTATAAGGATGCGATTTTAATAACTGACTACTGAAAATTATTTTTTCCTCCTCCCAAAAACCAGCACAAAATGTCCCTAATTAAAAACAAAAATCTACAGTGGGAGAGATGATAAAACAATTTACCAGATTGTACAAGTGCTAATAATAATGTATCTGGGTGTATGTCTTTTGCAAAGAGCTCAGTATTCCATGATGCCTGACACTGCTTAAAAGTGAATATTAAATATTTTATTAAATAGTAAATATTTTGTTTCTGAATCAGCTTTGAATTTTGACTTCTACACTTCCACATATGTTAAGCAAATAACTAGTATCTGAATTTATGGGAAAAAAGCTATTTGCAAACAGTACAAAAATATAAGTCAATAAAAATAAATACTTGGAAATAAACATGGATATTAACCATTTATATTCAAAAATAGATAACAAGTAAATCCTTCCATGTCTAGGAAAGCACCAAAACAAAAATTAAGCATGAACACATATTGTCTGTAAGTCTGTATAAATATCCCTGTACAGTACCAGAACCAGATCCTCAGCTGGTGAAAATTGACATACCTCCAATCAGTGGATCCGTTTACACATGCTGCAGAGTTAGCGTATATCTTCCCTGTGTCATTTAAAAAAAAACAAACCCAAAATAATATTTCCAAAATCTCTCTTTTTCTTAATGTTTCTAAATGGTTCAATATCTTACTCAGCATGCCATCATGTGGTGCTGTTGGATGACGTTCAAATATTTCCATTGGAATCCTAATTGAACTATCATTTGTTTCTTAAATTCACTCTGATTGTTTAATTAACAATGTCTTCAGTGGCTCTTTCCTTGAACTTACCCATAGTGACAATGCTTGCCTGAAGAGTAGTGAAGGTCAACAATGATTAATAAGTTCTTGTTCTTGTTTATTACATTGAAAATGGACTGGCATTTGTAATTTTCTTCATTTACATGTGAATTTAGTGCTTGTGAAAGGGAGGAAGAAAGAATATACTGACTTTATGCAAGGCTGATATGAGGAGGCACTGTCTGAGCTTCCTTACACAGCTCTAGTATTGCATCTCTTTCCTGACCAGGGCCTTTCTTAGTTAGAGCCTGAAAAACACACCTTATTGTGTGGAGATGCTTTGTAGTGTACAGAGATGTGGACTGAGCTGGGACGAAGCTTTTAGTTTTAAGGTTCATGAAACGCTGAATACCAGTCATTGACAAGGATTGTCAGACTTATTCCAATGGACAAGATGTGGTTGAAAAATAATCTCAATTATTTTTAATGAGAATTTGTAAAAAAAATCTTTTTTTTACTAACTGTCCCACACATTTTTTGTTCGTTTGGGTTTTTTGATGAAAAACAGAGACCAAGATTTTATTTATTTATTTTACTGAGAAAAAACCCGGCAACATTTTCTATTGAAAAATTGGAACATTGCTACCAAAATGAAAATTTCTCACTAACATTTTTCACTTCTCATGGAAAAAAATGTTTCAGTGAAAAACCAGTGACCAGCTGAACAATACAGCTTATGAATGGGTTTTCAAAAACGTTCACTGAGTGCATGCTTTTGAGAAACCCGAGCTTAGGGACTGGTTTTTATTTGGTCCTGGGGAACTGCTCAGCAGCTCTGAAAATCAGGTGTAAACCTATAAAACTACATCAGAAAGCAATTTGTTAATGGACAAAAGTGCAACATACAGCACACATTTCATACACACACAGAGACAGAGTGGCAAGATTAATGGACAGGAGATACACTGGTACAGCTAGAGAAATCTCAGACTGCACACAGAGGGATGTGTTTGTTTAAGTGGCATAAGAAAGAGAAGTGCTCAGAGTATTTAATGGAAATCAGTGGGGTTTTGGATCCTAAGTCTCTTAGGTTCTTTTGAAAATTTTACCCCTTGTGATTAAAGAAAGATTCTGAAGCCTGATAGAATTTGGTTTCCACCAGTCTTTTGGGGTGAACTTTCCATGGCACGGCAGGCTCTTAAATTTCCCTTTCCATTGCATTTTCATTAACTGGAGATTGAGAATGGGTCAGCAGATCTATACACGTCTTGTATTCCTTCCGCCTAATTTCTTTTACAGGATGTTGGATATCTAACCGTTTCTCCAATGGGTAGGATTAAAAACTAGGATCCATCACACAACCATAGTACACCCTTGCTCTTTATTGACCTTGCTGAACCTGTCTGAAATTAATTCCCCAATCTTAGCTTTCAAAACCAGAGATTTAAAAGACCTATTAGATCAGCCTATTACTAGCAACTTGAGACGCCAGCTAAGGGCCTGTCTACATAGGGAAGTTTTTCTGGAATAAGGTAAAGTGTGAATTTAATGCACTGTAGCTATTCCAGAATAACTCCTCATGTGGACACTCTCATTCCAGAATACGAGTGCCCACACAGGAATGATTCTGAAAGAGCTATTGTGGAACACCTTATTCCAGACTCAATTGTGCCATGTAGACAAGCCCTAAGATCAGTACTCCTTTTGTGATAGACGCTGTACATATACATGGTAAGAAGCAGTTCCTGCCCTGAAGAGCTTACAGTCCTCGTAGACTAGACAGACGAGGTTGTCCTAACCCCATTTTACAGATGGTGAATTAAGACACAGGGAGATTAATTTGACTTGCCCGACATTAATAAAGATAGTGTGACCGAAGTCACTTGAATCACAGCTGAGTGCCATAATCACAAGACCATACTTCCTTCCAATTGACCACCCCATTCCATCCCCTTGCCAATGCAAGATTGCTCCATACCACCCATTTTCTAGTGCTTTTAAAGCCCTAACTAATGGGACTTCAAAAATGTCCTTTGGGAGCCTGTTAGCCAAATAAACTCCTGACTGCCCCTGCCGCCCCATCCAACCCCCTCTCTCATTCCTGACTTGCCCCCCAGGACCCCTGCCCCATCCAACCACCCCTTCTCCCTGCCCCCAGACTGCCCTCGGAACCCCTGCCTCTGACTGCCCCCTGTTGCCTCATCCAACCCCCCCCCTTCCTGATGGCCCCCTGGACCCCTGCCCCATCCAACCCCCCGTTCCCTGCCCTCTGACCGCCCCGACCCCTATCTACACCCCAGCCCCCTGACCACCACCCCAAACTCCCCTGCCCTGTATCCAACCCCCCCTCCCCCCCGCTCCCTGCCTCCTTACTGTGCCACCCAGAGCACCGGGTCAGGCCACAGCTCTGCAACTGCGCTGCCCAGCCACCCTGAGGGTCGCGCCGGCGGCATGGCACGCTGAGGCTGTGTGGGGAGGGGGAACAACTGGGGAGGGGCCGGGGACTAGCCTCCCAGGCCAGGAGCTCAGGGGCTGGGCAGGACGGTCCCGCGGTCCATAGTTTGCCCACCTCTGCTATAAAACCATAGCTCACTATAAAAATGTTGACACCAGCACATCTAATAGGTTAGGCTGGCATGCTGAGTGGATCTAGGAGTAGAATTACAAGCTCTAGGACTGTGGGAATTGCTCCACTGGATCAGACTCCTCGTCCATCGACTCGAGAATCCTATGTCTGACAGTGGTCAGCATGAAGTGCTCTGAGAGGATGGTGCAAGAAACCTTGCAGTGCACAATTATGGAATAACCTGCCCAAAGGGCACAAGTTCTTTCTAACCCCAAGAGTTGGTAGCTGGCTTACACCCTGAAGCATGACAGTTTATATCCCTTTGAACATTTTTTAACCCTATCTAGTGTAACTGGGGATATTAAAATCCTCTACTGGTGTGAATCAGCACAGATTCATTGACTTCAAAGGAATTCCGCCCATGTACACTAGCGGATAATTGGACCCTACGTGTCTAAACCTTTTAAAATATTTTATGGCAATGAGTTCCACAGGTCAGTCATCCCTTGTGTAGAAAAGTGTTTTCTTTTATTCATTTACAAGTTGTTGCCTTTCAGTTTCATTTATTAATAGCAGTAGTAGTTATTGTATTATGGTAGTTCCTAGGAGCCCAACTCATGGGCCAGTACCCCATTGTACTCGGCACTGTACACACACACAAGAGATGGTCCCTCCCAAAGAGTTTACAATATAATTGCAGGTTCCTTTGTTGTATTATGAGAGGGTAAATAAAAGCACCCAATTACCTTCTCTATATTGTTTGTTATTCGATATACCTATAACTTATCACCTCTTGTTCATTTCCTCTTTCAAATAAACAGTCTGGCTGGAACCCTCTTTGAGTTGAGCAAGTGTTTGAAGTTTAAGTGATTAATCCCTTCCTGTGAGTGAAGGGGCGGAGTTAAACCATGAGATTTATGTATTAAGTCAATGCCAAGCAATCCCTTGAGCTGGTAAACAGGTATGGCACACAGGAAAGTTTTGGAAAGAGTTAAAAGGAGGAGCTCTTTAATGATCTGAAAATCAAAAAGGAATCTTCAAAAAAGTGGAAACATGGATGAACTGCTAAGGAGGAGTACAAAAGAACAGCACAAGCATGTAGAGACAAAATCAGAAAGGTTAAGGTACAAAATGAGTTACACCTGGCAAGGGACATAAAAGGCAAGAAGAGGTTCTTTAAATACATTAGGAGCAAGAGAAAGATGAAGGAAAGTGTAGGTCCTCTACTTAACATGGTAGGAGTGCTAATAACTGATGCCATCAGGAAGGCTGAGGTGTTTAATGCCTATTTTACTTCAGTCTTCACTAAAAAGGTTAATGGTGACCAACACCATTCATATTAACAACAATGGGGAAGGAACACAAGCCAAAATAAGGAAAGAACAGGTTAAAGAATATTTAGATAAGTTAGTTGTATTCAAGTCAGCAGGGCCTGATGAAATTCATCCTAGGATATTTAAGGAACTAACTGAAGCAATCTCAGATCTGTTAGCAATTATCTCGAGAACTCCTGGAGGATGGGTGAGGTCCCAGAGGACTGGAGAAGGGCAAACACAGAACCTATCTTTAAAAAGGGGGAACAAAGAGGACTCAGGGAATTATAGACCAGACAGCCTAACTTCAATACCTGGAAAGATACTGGTACAAATGATTAAAAAATCAATTTGTAAGCATTTGTAAGATAATAGCATTATAAGAATAGACAGCACGGATTTGTCAAGAACAAACCATGCCAAACCAACCTAATCTCCTTCTTTGACAGAGATACTGACCTAGTGGATTGAATATGAGTCAACAATATGATTGTGACTGGTTCAGTCACAGAGAACCCCTTGGGACTGTCACCTGACTTGCTGAAATTACATCTGAGCCCATTTTCCCTGCCTGCTTGGGATTCCAGAACCCTGCCTTGTTAAGCCAGATATGCTAGCCTGCTGCAACACAGACCCAGGGTCTGGGCCATGCCCCCAAAGCTGCAGACTTTAACTAAAAATAGCTCAGCGAGTTACCTGTCTCCAGCACCCAGACACCCGGTTCTCAATGGGATCCAAACCCCAAATAAATCTGTTTTACTCTGTATAAAGCTTTCCAGGGTAAATTCATAAATTTTCCACCGTCTATGACACTGATAGAGAGATATACACAGCTGTTTGTTCCCCCAGGTATTAATCACTTACTCTGGGTTTATTAATAAACAAAAGTGATTTTATTATGTATAAAAAGTAGGATCTATGTGGTTTGAAGTAATAACAGACAGAACGAAGTAAGTCACCAAGCAAAATAAAGCAAAACCACTCAAGTGTAAGCCTAATACATTAAGAAACTGATTACAGGTAATATCTCCCCCTCAGAGATGTTCCAATAAGCTTCTTTCACAGACTAGACTTCTTCCTAGTCTGGGCCCAATCCTTTCCGCAGTACAATCTCGTTAGTTCCAGCAGACACCTCAGGTGGCAAGCAGGGGTTTTCTAATGACTGGCAGCCTTTTGTCATGCTCCACCCCCCCTTTATAGCTTTGGCACAAGGCTGGAATCTATTGTCTCTCTGGGTCCCCACCCCTCCTTCTAAATGGAAGAGTACCAGATTTAAGATGGATTTCATTATCGGTTGACGTGGTCACATGCCTCTGTAAGACCCCCAAGTCTCCATTCCCCATGGGCTGGCCCACACGTACACAGGAAGGCTTTCAAGTAACTAAGGCCATTTATAACTGATTGTTTCTGGAGCACCCTTAATGGCCTCCACTTAATATGTTTACATCAGTGATACAAGTTTATATCTTATTCTCCTAACTCCAGATATAGAAATACATGCAAACAAATATGATGAACACACTTTGTAGATTACAAGCTTTCTAATGGCACCATACAAGGGGTATTTAGCATAAATCATATTCCAGTTATGTCACATTAATAAGCATACTTCCATAAAGCATATGGAGTGCAACGTCACAGTGATGCAGTTGTAAAAAAGGCTAATACTGTTCTGGGGTATATTAATAGGAATGTCATATATAAGACAGAGGAGGTAATTGTCCTGTTCTACTCAGCACTGGTGAGATTTCCGCTGCCACTCCATTGTGTCCATTTCTGGGCACCATGCTTTAGGAATGATGTGAAGAAATTTGAGAGAGTCCAGAGGAGAGCAACAAAAATGATCAAAGGTTTAGAAAATCTGACCTATGAGGAAAGGCTAAAAAAACTGGGTCATGTTGAGTCTGGAGAAAAGAAGACTGAGAGCATACCTGATAACAGTCTTCAAATATGTTAAGGCCTGTTATAAAGAAGACTTTGATCAACTATTCTCTATGTCCACTGAAGGTAGGACAAGTAATAATGGGCTTAATCTGCAGCAAGGGACATTAGGTTAGTTATTAGGAAAAATGTCTAACTACAAGGTTAGTTAAGATCTGGAATAGGCTTCTAAGGGAGTCTGTGGAATCCCCATTATTGTAGGTTTTTAAGAACAGGTTGGACATACAGCTGTCAAGGATGGTCTAGGTTTACTTAGTCCTGCCTCAGCACAGGGAGCTAGTCTTGATGATCTTTCAAGGTCCCTTCCAGCACTATATGCTATGCTTCTATAAATTAGAAGATAAAAAATGTAGAAAATTGATAAGAGAAGCTGAAGACATCAGGAAAAATCCATGTCTGGCCGGGCTAAGGACAGTTAGGAGTTTTTAAAGTAATTTAGGAACAAAAGAAATCCTAGCAATGGTATAGGTCCATGATTATATGGAGATGGTAAAATTGTTAATAATGATGCAGAAAAGGTAGACACGTTCAATAAATATTTGTTCTATATTTGGAAAGAAGCAAGAGCGATGTACTCCTATCATACAAGGCTAATGAAGTACTTTCCAGTCTATTAGTAACTAAGGAGGATGTTAAACAAGTAGGGCAATGATTTTACCTCTGTATACAGTGAGACCAACACTGGAAAAGTGCATCCAGTCCTGGTGTTCTCATTTTAAAGAGAATGTTGAAAAATTGGAAAGGATGTAGAAAAGAGCCACAAAATGATTTGAGGGCTGGAGGAAATGCCTTAAAGTGTCAGATTTAAGGAGCTTAATCTGTTTAGTTTACCAGAAAGAAGATGGAGTGAGGTGACTTGATTACAGTGTATACGTACCTTCATGGTCAGAAAATACCACATAGTAAAATACTCTTTAATATAGCGGAGAAAGGCAGAACAAGAACTGAAGCCAGACAAATTCAAATTAGAAATAAGGCACACATTTTTAATGATGCAGGTGATTAACTATTGGAACAAAATACCAAGGGAAGTGGTGGATTCTCCATCTCTTGATGTTTTCAAATCAAGATTGGATTCCTTTCTGGGAAATTAGCTAGATGCAAATAATTGGGCTTGGTACAGGGGTAACTGGGTGAAATTTTAATCGTCTGGGTTATAAAGCAGGTCAGGCTAGATCATCTAACGGTGCCTTCTGGCTTTAAACTCTGAGAATCTATGAATTCCATCTGCCATTGTGTTGCCCATTCACCTACTTTTGTTAGGTCCTCTGAAAGTTCTTCACAGGCTTCTTTGGTCTTGACTATCTTAAATAATTTTCATCTGCAAACCTTTACCACCTCACTGTTCATGCTTTTTTTCAGTTAATTAGATAAATGTCTTAAACATCCCAATTCCTGCTACAAAATCTTGGTGTACACTCCTGTTATCCTTTTGCCATGTTGAAGACTGATCATTTAACTCTTTGTTGTCTGACTCTTAGCTAGTCGCTGATCCATGGCAGCACTTTACTTCTCACCCCAGGGGTGTTGTAATTTCCTTAATTCTTAATTGTTATTATTTACCGGCATTGAAGTAGTGCCTAGGGGGTCCCAATCATGGACCAGGACCCCACTGTGCTAGGCACTGTACAAGCACAGAACAAAAAGTCAATCCCTGCCCTGAAGAGTTTACAATCTACAATGAGCGACAACAAGACACCTAGGTGTTTTATATTTCTGTTTTCAACTATCATGTCAGCCAGTTTTCCTGGCACTTAAGTAAGCTTGGTTGGTCTGTGTGACCCAGAGACCTCCTTGTGCCCACTGATGGAGGTGGGTGCATACGAATTACAGGAATCCCCTGGGTCTGGTATCTATAGACTGGTTCACCAAAGAACGCCATGCAAGGTCTCTAACGAAAGCCTGTGACACACTGTTCATCATAATCACTGCACAATGTATGTACGGATAATATGTAAAGAGTTATGTATATAGACTGAAAATTATTTCAGTGACTAGGGGTTGGTGACCAGAAAAGGTGAGAGACAGGTTTCTTTCAGGCAAAAGATGTTTATCTCTGTCTACATGTAAATTGCGTAATGTATGTTTCACCTGAGCAGCCTGCTAATGAAGTGAATGCAAAGTCTCCAGGGGAGAGCCTCAACAGGAAAACACAAACAGTGGGGTTATGCTTTTACAAGGGCAGACAATAGATTTTGGGTTTTTTTTAGACTATCACTGTAGAGACAGAAACAACCTCTGGATCTTCCCACTGAAGTGGGAAGAGAGCAGCATCCTCTATGTATACACATAGCGTCCAGAGGGATGGCATGCCCGCAAATTAAGAACAAGTTTTTGACAGTGAAGGCAATTAACCACTGGAACAACTGACCCAGGGATGTGGTGGATTTTTCCATCGCTTGGAATCATTAACGCAAGGTTGGACGTCTTTCAGAAAAATACACTCACATTCAACCACACGTTATTGGGCAAGATGCAGGGTGAAGTTCTAAGGCCTGTGCTATGCAGGAAGGTCGGAGCAGATGCTCACAATGGCCACAAAATCAGTATTTTTGTTATCTTCCCAGAGCCCCGTGGGGTGATGGGATTTGCCACAGCTTTGTTAGCAGTGTTTTTGGCAGTTCAAAGCATTGGATAAAGTGCGGTGGGTTTGACGGGGGTTGGTCATTTCACTGGTGAGGGTAAGGCCTTGTCAATGGACACCTAATTAATGTTTACCCCATCAGAGAGCCCAGTTCCACCTAAGGCAGTGGTTCCCAAACTTTGACAGCCCGCGAACCCCTTTCACTAAATTGTGAAATCTCCTGAACCCCCTCCTAAAAATGAATATTTCCAGGGATTTAAGTTTACATTTCCTCAGTGTGATGGATGCACTTGCTTTGCTCTGCATAGCTCTTGGAAGTCTGGAACCACTGGAGAAATATAAAGTCTCAGGTCTGGTTCAGCATCAAGTCTGTTTCTGTATTTGGTTTTCAGATGTGCATATAGGGTGACCAGATCGCAAGAGTGAAATATCCAGACACATTGGGTTGGGGTGGGGAGACAGACACTAGTGCACAGCCCCGACTGGAGCCAGAAGCACACTGGTCCGCCAGGCCCTCTGCTACCAGCGTGCCCCTTCCTGTTGGAGGTGGTCCCATGCTGCTCCCCTTCCCAGCGCCCCCTGGATCCACTATGCCCAGAGCCCCCCTACAACCCTACAAATGCACAGTGCTGTGTACACCCCCCGCCGCCCAGCCCCCACCGCCCACAGCCCCACCACAGCTGCCCAGCACCCTACACAGAACTCCCCACTCACTAGTTTCACAATACACACAGATTTCCCCTCCCTCCCTTCCTCCCTCCCAGTGCCCTTCCCCACAGCCCCACCACCACAGCTACACAATGCCCTACACAGACCCCCACTGCCCAGTGCCCTGACACACACAGATCTCCCCCACTTCCCAGCACCCCAAACAGGCTCCCCCTGTCTAGCACCCCAAAACACACAAACCTCCCCCACTGCCCAGCACCCTCCACACTCTCACAGCCCAGCACCCCCCACACACCTCCCAGACACTCACCATCACACCCTGCCCCCTTCCCTGGCCACACTCACCAGCCCTGCTGAGAGGTCTCTGGCTCCTAGGGTCAGAGCGGCGAGGGGGGTCTCCAGACTCTCCACGTCCTGCGCCCACCACAAGTACGAGCTCCGTGGCTCCCATTGGCCAGGAAAAGCACCAATGGGAGCTGCCAGAGCCATGGCACAGGGCTTGCAGGTGCCAGCAGCACGCAGACTCTTCCCCCCCAAGAGCCAGAGGGACCTGCCAGGGGGCAAGGTGGGGAGCCCCGGTGGTGCTTACCTGGGGCGGCTCCCATCCCGGGAAGCATCTGGCAGGCAGGTCCCTCTGGCTCCTAGGGTTGCTGGTCGGGTCGGTGGGGGTGGGCGGGAAGGGCTCTGTGCTCACTCCCGGTGCCTGCAAGCCCCACCCCGGCAGCAGGTGGCGCTCCTTCTGGCGGGTGGGCGCCGGGAGCTGCCCCAGGAAGCGGTGAGCGGCAGCGATGCCGCGGCTGCGGTCCGGACGGTCCCGGTATCAGGACAAAGGGTGTCCCAACCGATGTAAGGTCGGGACGTGGGACAAGTCCCCTAAAATCAGGATGTCTGATCACCCTATGTGCATACAAGGAAAACACTTTTTCGCATAACTGTGTTGTTGAAAATGGTAACAAAACTGCAGCAGCTTTTCCTGCCAGAAGGGGGTTCTTGCTTCTTAAACTCAGCCAAAAGTTGATCAATGACAGATTTCTGAAAGTCCTTTTCAGTTCGCAATCACAGGAGATCTCAATCAATTTATCTTTTTCCTCAGTGTTCAATATCTGTGTTGAGAAAGTGGTATCATCAAAAGGGTTGCGAATCCAGTCATTATCGCCTGACATAGCTGAAAAGTATTCCCTGAAAGTTGTGCAAAGTCCTTTTAGGTGTGCAGTTATATTGGTTTTAGTTAGTCCAACTGAAGTTTATGTTCTGCCAGGAAGTCATGAAGATTACTGAAACGCTCAGTTTGATTGTTTTCCAAACAACTTTACCAGAACTGCAACTTCTTTACCATGGATTCAACTCGCTCTTGCACATTGAAAACTGTTACATTGAGGCCCTGAAGAGATAAATTTAGGTAATGAAGTCTTGAGAAAATATCTGCTAAATAAGCTAGGCTCTGGAACCAGACATTATTTTCCATACAGCTGGCAAGGTGGAAAGGGTGGGTGTTGAAAAAAACTAGGATTTCTGTTCTAAGCTCAAACAAGAGCACAAGGATTTTGCCCTGTGAGAGCCATCTAACTTCAGTATGGGTCAACAGACAATTGTGTATATTGCCCATTTCTTCACAAAGTACATGAAATATTCTGGAATTGGTTGGCCATGATTTTATGAAATTCACCATTTTCACTACATTGTCCAGCACTTCCTTCAGTCCCTCAGATATGCATTTTGTTGCGAGGACTTGTCTATGGATGCTGCAATGAGTCCAAGAGACTTTTGATGCAATCTTTTTTGTTCGAGCTACAAATCCAGTATACTTCCCCGTCACTGATTTGGCCCCATCAGTGCAAATGCCTAGGCAACGAGACCAATTTATTTCCTTTTCTTGAAAATATGCATTAGTCAGATTGAACATATCTTCTCCAGTTGTACGTTCTTCCAATGGTCAGCCAATCAACAAGTCTTCTTCGACCATACCTTCATTCACATAACGTACAAACAGTAGCAAAATAGCTAGATTAGTGACATCAGTTGATTCTTCCAACTGTATAGCATAATATGGACTATTTTTCACTCTATGTACAATTGTGGTCTCTACATTATTTGACATGTCATTAATTCTTCATGACAACGTATTATTGGACAAAGGTACCATGTCAATCCTTCTTGCAGGCTTTTCTCCAAGCATGCAATGAACTACGTCTTTTACACATGGACCAATCAAGCTCTCTGCTATGGTATGGGCTTCTGAAGCTTTTGCTACTTGGTAGCTCACGCGATACGACACTTCGACTTCATTTTCATTATCAGTACTTGCTTTGGATATAAAACTGGTCATGTCACTTTTCCTCTCAGCTAATTTTCGCTTGAAAAAAATCAACAGGCTTGTCGAGTTGTGCAGAGTGCCTAGTTTCTAAATGGCACCGAAGTAGAGAAGGTTTGAGACTGATGTTTGCTAGAACATCACCACAAATCACACACAGTGGTACCGGACGTTCTTGATCACCAATGCATGTAAAGCCATATTTTATATAATCATCATCATATTTTCTTTTCTTTGTAAGTGACTTTCCAGGACCATCATGATCATTAGACTTAGATTTTCCACAGTGTGGACTTGAGGAAACACTAGCTGATTCTTGCGTCTTTACACTTTCCTTTTTCAGCCACTTATCCATTGAACTTGTGTACATACGTTCTAATAAAAACAACACAGAGAGACTGCTAACAGCCTACAGACTAGAAAATGAGAAGATTCACTCAAGTCTCACTGAAGCAAAACACACTCCAGAGGGAATGACAATTACTGAGGCACCTTAACACTGCTACACTGGCTACAACATGCTTCCAGCTGGTTTGACTCACAAACAGCTTTTCTTCTGCCACGAGGTCCATCCCTACAAGGGTGCCCTGCGAGGGACAAATTAGCCTGGACCACCCCTCACATACAGCGTGGCCCCTGCTCACTCTGCCCTCAATGCCAACTTTCCCGGTGACAAGGACAGGGGTTCGAGCTGCCACCTGCATGCCTAGGGTCTGAGCTGCTGCCCTGCCCACCACAGGGCTCAGGCTAATGGCCCACACTCCGTGGGGCTCCTGCTGCTGGACTCCATTGACCGCCCCGGTCAACTGAGCTCCACTGAGCTTGGGCTGCAGGTCCCACTGATGGGGGCAGGGCTCAGGCTGCCAGTCCCAACTGCCCGGCCCTGCTCTCCCTGGGGCTCAGGCTGCCAGCCCTGCGTGGAGCGCTGGGGTTCAAGCTACCGGCTCCCCCGTTCACAGGGGCAAGGCTCGGGCTGCTAGCCCCAACTGCCCAGCCCCGCTGTCCCTGGGGCTCGGGCTGTCTGCCCTGCAACTGAGTCCCACCTATTGCCTCCAATGCCTGGAGTCCTCTGGCCGCCATTAGTGACATTTTTCTGGCGAATCCCCTGTAATGTTCTGCAAACCCCCAGGGGTTCGCAAACCCCAGTCTGGGAACCACTGACCTAAGGATTAGGAGTGGGAGGGGAGACTTGTAGACTCATGAGCTTGGGTCTCCTAAGATGATGACACTGAGCTGTCCAGAGGAGTGACATGGTGCTGAAATTACAGGACAGGCCCTGGGACATTGCCTTGCAGATAGAAACTAAAAGTTCCACTCCCAGATTTAATTTCTGTTCATTATGAAAAGTCGAAGCCAGAATATGAGTGCAGTGTATTTCGTTTTAGCTGCCACCAGGCATTGCTTTTCTACGCTTTTCTACGCCACTATTTCATAACAATTGTTTCTCAATTACACCAGTGCAACTCTGGTGTAACTCCACTGAGTATTGTTACTCCGGATTTACCCTGGTATAACTAGTCAGAAGCTGCCCCACTGCCTTTATATTGGACGACAAACTATAGTTCACTTCGAGCAGTGAAGTGCCTTCCTGTTTTAGGCAATTGACACCATGCATACTTCTGCAAATGACTGTAATAAGATTTCTCTATTTCTCCACTTGGATTGCAAACTACAACTGATCCTCCCAAACCAGTCTGAAAGTCTTTCTTCAGTTTAGACTGGGAGAGAGGTCACGTTACACAGTAATCTTCCATAGTGCAGATAAGTCACCTGCTTCTAAAAATACCACAAACATAAAATATGACGAGGGAAGCCACTAGTGATATTAATTTCTGCTGCTACAGTCACTATGGGCCTTAGTCCAAAAAAAAAAAAAGGAAATGAGAATCAGAAGGAATAGTAAAACCGTATAAATCATTCAGAAGTATTTAAAAACAAGTTTCTCAGTATCAGATTCTACTGGTTTATGCCTACATCGTGAACCTGCACTAAATGTATTCATAAATGATTTGTAAATTATATATATATATCTATATACGTTTCAGTTTAAAGCCTCTGACAAATATTTTCTATCTAATACCACAGTTTGGTCTACAAATCCTCGTCCTTTTTCCATTAAAATGCTTCCATTGTGTCTCTGTAGTTACTGCCCTTCTTAAATACCATGCATTGTGAGTCACTGCCTCTATATCCATACAATAGGAAGAATCAAGAGTACATAGATAAACCAATGCTGTAAACTTTATACACTCAACAAGTCCTCTTTGCAGACAATTAGGGCCAAAAGATAAATATTGACACATTAGACTATTTTCTCAATTTGTTTTTGTTGATTGTCTGTGCAATCTGATGGGGCAAAATTCCACTTTTCTGATATCTGAGCTTCTTGGCTAATAGAAACAAATAAAGTAAAGGCTTCTGTCCACAATGGGCTAGGAACATCTATTGTTGGGAAGCACTAATCGGATTAAATTGGCTCCTAGTTCTATTGCTGGGGGCTAACTCATTCCAAAATTTTTCACATCTCAAGGGGATGTGTCATTGTTGCTTTTTCACTATTTAAATCTGATGGATAGAAAGAAATAAGTAAAGGCTTGAGATTACAGCAATGCCTGCTGCAATGTGAACAAAGAACAGGGATGAGTGCAAACGCACAACTATCTAATACTGCCGTTAAACTCACTTCAGGGACAGAGCACCGGGTTTGTACAGTGCATCTAAATCCCATTTTCATGGCTGGAATTTGTTAGTCACAAAACGGCACATTAAGAAAAAAAATGAGTGACTATGTAAAGAATATCGAAGCACCTTTTAAAAAAATAACGTCGAAGCTACTATTTAGCATGAATCATGATATGCTTCCCTCTGTGTATATTTGTAGAAATATCAGTTAAATACTGCTAATGAAGGAGAAAAGGTAAAATGCTGTTTTCTATTTCAGGTTGTTTTCTATTAGCATTTTAATATGTATCCATTGCATTAGCCCCTTAAAAGAAACAAACACATTCATGCAAGTGACAATTTTAGTTAGCCTAAATAGGCAGCCTTAAATAATGTCACTCATCACTATATGAGTCATGAGGTACATTTTTGCCTACAGTCTGATAATTTTCAAAGCTATTGGCAACCTGGGAATTTTCCTTCCTTATCACTAGGGCTCAGCTAACTTCACTAACACTAATCAGAGCTGGAATCATTCATTCAAGGATTGCATGATCATGTTTTTCTTTAGCAGTGACAGCTGCCTGAGCCACATTAGCAATGCAGATGAGTCAGCCTAATAGGTTAATGCAGAACACGCGAAAATTAGGTTTAATCCCCAGTGAAATAATCTACCATTTTCACATTTCTTGATGTTGGGATAGAGACATTGGTAGTGACTCAATTAGATGTAACGTAGATCAAAGCAAATTTACCTTCTGCCTGAACCTTTCCAATAGTTTAGATAGACGAATATAAGGGTTCTTTACTAATTGGGGAATGGCTGTAGGGGAAATTATTTTAAAAGCAAGAATTGCTTTTCAGCTTTAAACCGAATAATTGCTGTATTTTACAAACTCCCGTGTACACAATTTAGCTGGATACCACTGTTTTGTGCCCAACGCCTACAAACGTATATCTCTTTTCGGTGCAATGCTTTTAAATGAAAACATTTGGAATTAAAAAAAAATAACGCTATTCATTTTTAATGTCCCATACGCCAATATCACCACTGGGGTTTGAAAGAGCTTGAGTTATAAGGGAAGCATAAAGGAAAAAGCCAGTGTGTTTCTATCTAATGTTTTCATTCTTGGGGAATAACATATCAAACAGCAATCTCTTTCAGTCATAAAGGAAAGGAAACAAAAAATTACATGCCCTCAGTTGCCAAATTATTTTTTGCCTTGACATCTTAATTCTTAATCCTTGTGTGTGGTCAAATCAGTCTACTATAGACAACCAATCAAGCAATTATTCCTAAATTATATTTGCCCAACTCACATTGATTGGTTATTCTTTTCTTATTGGGTAAGCTCATTAATTCTGAGCAGCTTGCTTATTATGCTTTCCACATCATTTTCTTTCTGAGCCTATCTACTCACACCAGCCTGCTGATGTTTCAAGATGCCATACAGAAAAAAGGCCTAGTGATCTATTGCATTGTCTCTTCCAGCAATTACAATTCACATTGCTGATTAACTTTGATGTGAAAACTAATGAGATAAGGCAAGTTATCAAGGCGGACCTGATCGTCATCTCATTTATACAGCATTTGCCATCGGTGAATGACAAAAACTAATGAAGATGTATCTGACAGCAGGCTGAGCTGAGACAGAATTTCGTTTCTCATCAGCAAGTGCTTTGCTTCTAATTCATCAGTCTATCTGAAACATGTTGAAATTAGCTTAATAATGAAAACACTTCATCTAAATGGACAAATGTTTACATTAAAATAACTACATGATAAATAGATGTTAAAGATTTTATGCCATCTTGAGTCTAAACAATAGAGTAAAAATATGTTCTAATATTCACTAAATCATTCCTATGAAAATTCAATATATGCTATTATACTCATAACTGAATGTTCCCCTATTTATGGTTTAACAAATGGTGTCAGATTGTTGTTGTTTTTAAATTTACTGTTAGGACAGCAATAATTTACTTCCATGAGATGGTAGTAAGGAGAGAAACAGAAGTAGATATTGATTAAAGTTTACGAGAATTGTTCACACGGTGTTTCTCAATAAACTATTAAAAAAAAATAAAAACATACCTTAGAACCCTAACATTCCCAGATGTACAATTTTGCCACTATTGTAAATTAAAGAAGCATATGCTAACATATACTTTGCCCTAAGAACAAATTTGAAAGATGTATAAAAAATATCTATATTTGTCCAGACACTAAAGCACAAAGGACACACTGCAACTCACATAAATACATCAAAATTTCTTGACCAAGGCACGGGGTCCAAAAAGTTTAATATAATGACACAGTCTAGTTTAGAATTGTTCCTGATGAAATATAAAGGCAGACAGTCTCATTTCTCAATATTGTGGTTTCAATATATTTATTTATGAGAGAATATTTCATATTTGTGGTGCACATTTCCAAATGTTTACAATATGCCTAAACATGATTCCAATATGCATTTGTATCTGGAACAAAATATTCTCTAATTCAGTGGTTTTCAACATTTTTCATTTGTGGACCCCTCAAAAATTTCACATGGAGGTGCAGACCCCTTTGGAAATCTAAGGCATAGTCTGCAGACCCCCAGGGGCCCACTGACCACAGGTTGAAAACCACTGCTAGAATCATAAGAGATTAAAAGTACTTTTTTATTATAATAGAGAAATGAATGTTTCTTTAAAGCAGAATTTTGCCAGAACTGTGAAACTATCTTTTTACAAAGTATTTTTTAAATAAATCATTGATGCCTGAATAACAAACACAGCTGTTAAAAGATCCTTCTCCACTACTGTGATTTTTTCTTCCTCTGTAATAAACATATTGATAGCCTACACTGCTGTCTCCTCAAGCAAAACAAATTTTTAATACCTAAGTAACATCAATTTCAGCAAGTGAGAGAAAGAAGCAATTCTAAGTGATTAACAGTTAACATACAGTGACATCAAAAATCACAGTAATTCCCAGAAAAGTTTCATGAGATTAAAAAAATAAATAAAAATGAAAAGATGAGCCCAAAATCATGATGGGATTACTAAAAATCAGATCAGTGAATCGCTTTTAGTGCAGTGGTTACTGAAGTTGACACAAAGTTAAGAATACTGACTGTTGTTGTGACATTGGTATAAAACCTGGAGGATTCTTATTGTTTTTAGAGTATCAGTTCTAGACAATTTTTGTTTGATCAGTCTGGTCAAGACATACTTTACCAGCTTTCAGTCCTCATATTTTAAGGACATCTGCAATCCAAAACTGAAACACAAGGAAGACAGGTTGACATTGTTTTTCAAGATTAGCCCAAAGTACCTACATCCTGAGATTGTTAAAGGAAGAAAACCTGGTTTAAAGCCGTGGCAGCAAATTGCTATTCCAGTGCTGGATTAAATGTAAAAGCTCTTCACAGAACTGAAGATGAATCCTATATATTAGAAGAAAAACTAGAAAAGTACTTGTTCAAGAGCTAAAGGCACAAGTGGAAAGTTGACTTCAAAGATTTTTTTAATAGTCTGCTAAGTTTATAAAATCAGTCAAGATGTAGAGAGAAGATTGCATTACCTTATTCCCACTACACATAGGAGCATAATGCTAACACCGGGATTATTTTGGCTGAGTAATAGAATTAGACAAGTCTGCAACAATGAATACAGTCCATTAAATGAAATGACTGCAACGACTTTCCCTCACCCGCCCGCAGAAAACAAAGTAGTATGTTTTCCATTTCACCGTCTTTCTTTGCACTCAGTGAGGACATTTTGTCCCACCTATATTTCTCTCTTATTTCCTATTTTAACTCTTTTGCACAAATATGCAAACGCATTCACCCCACCTTCGTAACAAGCATTTTCACTCGAACTATCCAAATGCTAAATACAATGGTCAGGATGTTAGTATTTTTCCTTAAATGTATACCTAACAGATCCTTGTGTTCTGATGGTCTCAATCTTTTCTATCTGGGGATAGATAGATAGATAGGTTAGATAGATTAGATAGATATTCCCTTCCCTCTGTTCCCCATCCCCATTCTTTATCTCTCCAGTCTATTTTAATAAATAACTATAGGCAGCTAAAGGATTTGTTCATTCCAAAGAGTCTCCCCTTCACATTTCTCAGAGGTTCAGCTCAAGGAGACACTGTGATAATAAGAGTGACTTGGGATCTCTACTTTACAATGTCATTGCGAGCTAGTTTTTAAAATGAAAAATATGTACATTATACCTAAAAGCATTACAAGGTTACGGTTTCCTCTCTAAGCATCTATAGTGTTGGTGGAAAGGCAGCTATGGTATACTGAAGACAAGCTACAGGGGGGAAAATAGGGAGAGAAAGCTTTTCTGAAATATACATTTTATTTTTGTGAGTGATCATTATGTTCATTTGATTTGCAATTAGGATTAATCCTCAGCTACCACAATTATTTTTTCTTATGGCTTTTCCTAATTAACCTCTAATTTTCCTGCTAGCTCTTTTTTTTTTCTTTCTTTAATGCCAAGCACTTTACTATCTGACTTTAAGGCCAGACAACCATGACCAATGTTACGTTGGTCCTCAGAAATGTATTAAAGCAAACTCTCATGCACGGATACCCTATTCACTGTCCAAAAGCCTGATCCTAAGTTTCTAACCAAGCAGTATTTTTAGACTTTGCCACTGAACTTGGATTTCCTATTACTTGCTGAAAACTATTATGCGTTGTACTATTGGCTGGAATCCAAAAAATAAAAATCACTACAGATTAATACACATCGTGCTGGTTTCATTAAAGAATTGAACTTTATCATTATATTTAGACCTTTCTAAAAACTATGGAAGATTAATCTTTAAAGTCCTATTCAAAATGGCACTTAGCTGAGAGTTAGATATGAACTGTAGCTATATCTTAATTTTAATATATGTCCTCTATTTTTGAGGAGCTCACAACAAATTACATTATTAAATGCCTGTTTGAGACTAGTTGCTCAACTGCTATTCCAGTGTTATCCTAGAATTTGTTAATAGCGGCTGTTTCAAATAAATTATTAAGCGATAATGAAAAAAAATGCCTGCTTTGAATTTATATATATTTCAGCAGAGAATAATGTTGTATTTAAAACAGTTACTGTGCGCCTTTTGATTTGGAGTTTAAAGTAAATAATATTTCTACATCTAAAACATACTCAAGACAAATGAAAAGCCTCTAGATGCTTTTGTATGGGATGCTGAAGAGCTCTACAAACTTAAAAGCACAACCTCAATTAAGCCCATCTTCATCTGGAAAAAAAATTAGCAACTGAAAGCTGAATATATTAGATAATGCACACTTGCAGAAGAGCATTCTCTTAGCAAAAAATTCTTGATAACCAACCTAAAGCCGGCCTAAGAGTTGCTCAATGCTAATTTTGTTTGAAACTGTTTAACTAACTATGAATAGATATCCATATTCAACAAAGACATAATTAATGGCAACCTTTTCTTCTGCTTAGAAGACATCATAACAAGCAGAAAAGTACAAAAAGATTTCTATAGTAACTAATTTAAGGACAAAGGGTTGACCTCTAGCATTTCATTAAATAAACTGAGTGAATAAAAGAAGACTGACAGTATTCATCCCTGTTCAATTCAAGCAGCCAATTTCAAAATGCAAATCATAATCTGCAGATGTTGGAGCCTGATATATTTTTTAAAAATAGCATTTGTTCAATTTAAGAACATCAGACATTTGAATTTTAAAGAAAAATCAAAACCAATTTTAGGCTTCAGTTTTAGGCCAAGAGCGAATTTATTCATGGTACAGAAAAGGTCTGTAGGTAAGCTGTTTGGTTTTTTCTCTCCCCCTTCAAATGTTTAAAACCATTCTTGTAAACCATTAATTTGATATATTATTTCCAAAACCTTTTCATGGAGACGTTATATTAAAAATCAGATTATTCCTGATTATCACACCAACTAAGTGCCATCCTATTTATACCCTGGTATTTGCCGGATGATAAAAGCAACAATCAAATCCATGGACATCTACTTCAGAGATGCCGTCATAAACTTTGCATTACATTCACAGTGTACTTTATACACACCTACAATTAAATCAAATGCTACACCATTGGTAGGGAACACCAGTTAACCAAGCCAAAGAGAATCCTACATTGCCCCTGTCTAAAACCACTAGATTATTTTAAATATACTCCGGCCGGATAAAGTGGAGGCATACAGAGCACTTGATCTCAAGGGGAGGTAGCAAGCAGGCTGTATCGCTCTCTGTTAGGCTGTGTGCAGAGCAGAAGGTTGGGGGAAAGCTACTTGCCAAGGCTTTGCACTCTAAGTGCCACCGGAGGAGCTGTGGGGGAGGGGAGACTGTGAAAGAAAATATAAACGACATGAAATCAGGATGCAAAGAAGTAAGTGTTCAGGGGATGGGGGGGAATTGCTTTTATTCGGAGGCAGATCCTGCCACTCTTCCTCCTGCAGACTGTTGGGACTACTTATGGAGGAAGATGCTTTTCCCAGGAGTGAGGGGATCAGAATCTGGCCCTTAGTGTTCTGAATGCTGGTGTTTCTATCTATCTATCATTGGTTTCAGAGTAACAGCCGTGTTAGTCTGTATTCGCAAAAAGAAAAGGAGTCCTTGTGGCACCTTAGAGACTAACCAATTTATTTGAGCATAAGCTTTCGTGAGCTACAGCTCACTTCATCGGATGCATACTGTGGAAAGTTAACACTTTCCACAGTATGCCACAGTATGCATCCGATGAAGTGAGCTGTAGCTCACGAAAGCTTATGCTCAAATAAATTGGTTAGTCTCTAAGGTGCCACAAGTACTCCTTTTCTTTTTGCTAGGTATCATTGTTACACTTCCCGGGGTAGGTAAGGAAGGATGTTGGCACCAGCATGAAAGTTGCTTTGCAGAAGTCTGCGGAAGGAATGAAGGGACTGCAGGTCCCTTCTTCAAAGTGCTGAGGCCAAGATCCCATTGGGACTTAGGAGCCTAAATACATTTGAGGGTCTGGGCCTTAGTACCTCCTGGGAAGGGCTGAGTGTCCACCTGATTCAATGGGAGTTGAAGTTGCTTAACACCTGTGCGAACCCCGTGTTCTGCACTTACAGAAGGGATGGATCTGATGCTCGAATGGGTGTCTTCCATCTCTAATGTCTTTGCTGCTGCCTGGTAAACCCCACTGGAGGCTCTCCAGCAGGAGGGTAGCAATAAGGCATCGCTAAGTAAGAGAGGGAGGTTTAACGATGAACTCTGGATTCAAAATGGCCCAGTCCCCAAACCTGAGATAGGTGAGGTTTTGTGCAGGTTGCAGGAGTCTTTCCACATAGATCAGCTTGTAGGATCAGAGCCCAGAACAGCAGAAGCAAAGGATTTGGTTTCCAGGGGACTCCTCCTTCGCAAAGTGGCACCTAGGCCCAGATCCTGAAAGGTATTACGGCTTCTAACTGCCATGGAAATCAATTAAATGTAGGAGCCTACATCCCTGGATGAATGTGGTCCTTCGACACCCTTGTGAGCTCCTATGCAGAAGAGAATAGGAGGTGCATGCAGAGAAAAGAACATCTTTATTGTTGACACCAAAACACAACTGCACACTTTAGATGATGACACCGCCGTTCCAAAGTAAGTTATTGTCTCTTTGGAGAATTTACAATTCGAGTGACATGGTCCACGATGCATACTGGAAAGAGAGAAAAACTTAAGATAAAAGATGTGTATTTATCCGTCCAAAGAAAAACAGTATCTCAAGGATCTTTTATTTTCTTGGGATTTGGGGACTGGGGAATGACATGAGAAGGGCATTTTTGATAGATGATGAGTGGTTTGCAATCTTTTTGGTAGGGATGACTAAGGTCCCAGTTCATCAAAACACTTAAATGTACACTTAACTTTAACACTGATTCAATGCGACTTAAGCAGCTACTGAGATGCGTTGCTAAATAAGGATGGTCTTAGGTATGCACTTAAAGTTAAGCACATGCTGAAATATTTTGCTGAATATGGTCTTAGTTTTAAAGAAGGCAAGTCAAATATATCTAGGATTTTCCCTTACATTAATACATTTTTAATACCAGCATTTTAAAGCTACAGGAGAGGTGCTTTCCACAGATATGGAGAAATTAAAAAAAAATTAAGGTATAAAAATAAAACTAATAGAAAAAATGCCTCTTCTAAATATAAAAATCTAGAAATTGTTATGAAATGAAAAACTAACAGTAGAAAAAGTTTGTGGGTATTAAACCATAAGGAATACAGTGTACAATAATGCACAAAAATAAGGAAAGGAAAACCCTTTTTAAAACTGTTTTTCTACTTTTGAGTATTTTCAATATTAATGTTTAAACCCTCAGATGGAAACCTGGGCCCCATTAAAATCAATGGGAGCTTTGCCATTGGCTGCAATGGACCAGGATTTTGCCTTCAGTAGCTGGTAATTTCATTCTTTCTTAAATAAAGAGATATCCATTAATTAATGCTAAACTATGACAGAAAACAACACATGACACCGACCGGAACATTCAATTAATTGTGATTGCTATTTACTAAAACTACTTAGTCATTCATGGTCTTAAAAGGACAATTAAAATAGTTTAAAATATTGTTGGGGAAATGAAGGCAGAAATAAATTGTGGCTGCCTGTAAATATCATTGCCCATGTAAGGGCAAATGATCAGCAAAATTACCTGAGGTATGTCCCCTTTATTTTACTTAAATTAAACATTTTAAATATTTCTTAAATAAGTTCATTTAAGCTTCCTAATTGATCAGCATATACTTATTATTCCAGTATTTACCCACAGCCCACCACAATGCTAGGCTTTACCAAGAACAATTACAGCCCATGGTTTTTCCATCCTTGCCAAATATCCTGCAACCATCATACGTAAACAGACCCTGCAGATGTCTCAGGGCAAAATAAATGACTTCCGGATGTTAAGAAAAATAAATGAATTCATTCATTCATGCAAAAGTGAAGGGCACATTGTTTTCATCCTTCAAAAAACACAACACCCTATGTATCTTAAGGTATCAATGAACAACAAATTCATTCTATTATGACACAAGAAATCTAAAACAGACGAGAGTGCAAAACAAATTCATTTTCTTTTCTCCATACTCAGATAAATGTTCTAATTTCTTATTAAGTCCCCTGACAATATAATTTTTGAAAGTATCTTTATGGTCAATTAGAATTCAAACCACACACAAACAATTTTTTCTGGTGCGTTCACCGCTTAGTCTAACTTCTCAGATTAAGATGGTTTCCTTAGCTTTATCGTCTTCTGTAACAATGTGTGTAGAACGCATCTTGAGAACGTACTTTCAGCCAGGCTGCAGATGCACATAATCTCTGTATTCCCGCAATGAAACAGAAAAGGTAGCACTCTTTGCCAAGGGAACAGGAATAACTATTTAAACAAAAACCCAGCCTGTCATTTCCACTTTTCCTTTAAAAAAAAAGAAAAAATCAGACTAGAATATAAGATTAGAAACGCTGGCTGAAAGCTGGACCCTAACTGGAATCTACAATTCAAAGTCAGGCAGCAAACAAGGACTAATGGAATCCAGTGGTCTGGCTCACTCCCCTCCTATTGGAAAACCCACCCCAGGAACTGAAGGGGGAGGAAATCACTGCATGATTTCCTCACATTTTTCTGCTAGGTGACAGAAGAGGCCATGGGACCAACTCCCCCAAACCTGCAGATCCCCTGAGATCCATGGTGACCCCCAGGGAATCAATAACCATTCAAAGCCATCACCTCAGCCATGGATCCATGGTGTCCAGACTCTCTGGCAAAAGGACTCATGCTACCAAGGATTATCCCTAAAGACATAATCTCCAGGATGCCGATCGGGGTGTCCCTATACCTACAGTGTGGGCTGTATTGTATTTCCTGAGGATTATACTACCTCTGTAGGGCATAGGGTTAAGGGGGAGTGAGATGTGTGGTCCTCTCAGCCCTACTCATTCTCACCCCAAACCAGCTCTCTGT
This sequence comes from Eretmochelys imbricata, assembly GCF_965152235.1. Lineage (NCBI taxonomy): Eukaryota > Metazoa > Chordata > Testudines > Cheloniidae > Eretmochelys > Eretmochelys imbricata. The sequence continues at coordinate 206,603,061 of NC_135574.1, read as the reverse complement.
GAGGCCTGGGAGAACAGTTAATTGACTTCAATAGGGACTCATCGAGCGAACAGGCGAGCAGGATTTGGACTCCCGTTCAACAAACCACCCTCCTTTACCAGAGCACTTACACATACACTTCAGATGAAACAATTTGGCTGACTTGGTACCGGGGTCCTGAGCGCCTGATCCTGAGAGGTTCTGAGCACCTGCAACTGTCCCTGGAGTCAGGCCTCCCATTTTACACCCCCAGAAATGGACATGTGTGAGCTGATAAAAGTCAAATGACCAATTCTGCCACCCTCACTCGTGCTCCTGACTCCAAGAGGAACCTTACTGACACCAGGGGAGCTATTTTCAGAGGCAGGCACTACTCAGAATGGACAAAGGGTGATGGAATTTGGCCTCACATCAATAGACTCCATTACCGTCTAGTTTTACACTGGTCAGTTCTTTGGAAGAATTAATAAAACAAGAATTCAAAGCTCAACCCGACCGCTTGGTCATCAAGGATTAATTTTATTGCGTTAAGGGCCCGATTGTGCAAACACTTGGGGTCTGATTCTCATTTACACAGAGTGCCTTTTACACCACACTGGCAATGTAAATGGACCTTAAAGGGGATGTTTGTACAGCACCCTACACTGTGCAGCCCCAATCCCAACTGGAGGGACTTTGGACACAATATTATTATCATGATTGATAATAATAATATATTAATTGCCAATGACGTGTAGAGGGGGCCTAAGTGTAAATCAGAATCTGGCCCTTACTATAGTCCCATTGGACTACACTCAGCTTTCGGATTTACAACCTAATATAACAAGTCTTCATTATATATCCCTGTTCCATAAAGTTTGTTCTCTCACGCACTTCCACACACCCATATAACATCACATGCCACCCATTACTTCCAACCTATTACAATTCCCCATTGGACAACTTATCCTGAACCAAAAATGTAGCAGGGAAACAAAATTGTGTTAATATTTCCAATATATTTACCCCTGGTTAATTCTTTCAATAAAAGATTCCCCCATAAAAACCAGCAAAACATATTGATGCTGAAGCTGAAGGTAAATTTATATGTGAAAGACACATCCTGATACAAACAGATTAATTCAAATAGTTTTAATCAGGGAATGTCACAGTGAATAAAAGAGTATTTACTTGGAAGGGAAACACTTTAAAGCAAAAATAACTTGGAAATATTAGCTGAGTTTGAAGGGGGTGCCATTCCATCCGAACAGAGTCAGAAATTAACATTTCTGCATTCTGCTAAGTACAGCAGACAGGAAACAATCAACAGGTACCGTCATGCCATTGTGAAACAATGTACAAAGCATGTCCGGTATTAATATTAGACTCCTACTACCACCAAGTATTCTTAAATCAAAGGAACTCTTTAAGAAAACAAACCCAAACTATGCACCACAAATTAATTCAGATCACATCTTTAAATCCATTTTGAGCCAAGCCAGAAGTCCACCCCTTCCGTCAGCTGTTGACTTTCTAAGTGTCCCAGACAGCTGCATGTCTGTCTATAGCTCCCTGAAATGACTTGTCTTGCCCAGATTTCTTAAGACTGCTGACTTCTAATAGCACTCCCTGACAAAGGCTCCACTTTGAGGAGGAGATATGCTAGGCTGCCAGCCAGGATGCTGCAGAGTTCAGGGGCCAGGACCAGGCAGTGCAATCGTCCCTGACTGCCTCTTTAAAACCATGTCACGCTCATGTGACAACTGCTCCTCTGTGCTTGTTTGAACTGTCCCTCCCAATTAGTGGTAATAAGTGACTCTGTAAAGATGAGCAAACATAGTGCATTCATTAGCCTTCGCCAGCCCCCACCGCCCCCCTCCTTCCTGGCCAATCAGTCCCAGAAAATCCCCAGGGCACAACTCAGTTAATACTTGGAGGAAGCTAAACACATCTTGTTTGGAGTGAACAAGTGCTGGCAAAAGGCAAATTAATGACAAGTCATTTGAAGAGTTTGCCTGAAATTATTTTATTCTGTCCACCCACTGAAGAATTGATTATTCTCCGCGTGAAAATATGTCTGAATCAATAAGCTAAAAGCTAAGAGAAAGGAAGGCATGCTCCAACCCCATTTATTTAATCCACTTTTTTTGAGGCATGGCACATAATTTACAGGGCAGAAATTACTAAGCCTTTTCAGAGCAAGAACTAATGACAAGTTCTGGAAAACCTGTGTGATCATCCATCTCCCGGGTGAACTGCAGGCCTGTGCATTCGCCGATCACTATCTCAGCTGTAGTGAAGACTTCCAAGTCACTTATAACATGCCCTCCGACAGTCTTCCCATCCTTATCAGACAGGCAGATGTGGAGATGAGGTGCTTTGTTCAGGGTTCCCACCAAGGAGACGATTTCAAACCTCTCATTTAGATGAATAATCTAACAACAATTAAAACAGCAGAACTGGACATCAGTTGCCAACATGGTGTACATTGCTTTATTCACATTCTGGTATCAAGGACATCTCAATAGGCTCACACACATTCATTCTAGGTTTCAGAGGAGCAGCCGTGTTAGTCTGTATCCGCAAAAAGAAAAGGAGTACTTGTGGCACCTTAGAGACTAACACATTTATTTGAGCGTAAGCTTTCGTGAGCTACAGACTCCAACGAGAGACTGCTGAATTGGAATTAATTTGCAAACTGGACACCATTAAATTAGGCTTGAATAAAGACTGGGAGTGGATGTGTCATTACACAAAGTAAAACTATTTCCCCATGTTTATTTCCCCCCCTACTGTTCCTCACACGTTCTTGTCAACTGCTGGAAATGGCCCACCTTGATTAACACTACAAAAAGTTTTTTTTCTTTCCTGCTGGTACTAGCTCACCTTTCCTGATCACTCTCGCTACAGTGTGTATGGTAACACCCATTGTTTCATGTTCTCTGTGTATATACAATCGCCCTACTGTATTTCCCACTGCATGCATCCGATGAAGTGAGCTGTAGCTCACGAAAGCTTAGGCTCAAATAAATTGGTTTGTCTCTAAGGTGCCACAAGTCCTCCTGTTCTTTTTACATTCATTCTAGAATCTTAAGAAGAATCAGGCCCCTTTCAGAGACCCCAAAGTGGACATCCAAAAATGGAGACACCTCAGTTTACTAGTCACTTTTGGAAAGGCGGGTCAGTATCCCTAACAGAAGCTCTACTGGTATATATTCAAACCATTTGAAATAACCACCTGAAAAAGAGTACTGAGAGTTACTTTGGGTCAGATGATCATAGCGGGGATACAATAGGTGAGTAACCATGCATGCAAATAGGCAGTGTGGTATACAGATATAGGGGTCTGAGAGTGCAACAGATGGGTAAGCAATTTAGCAGGCACAGCTGTTGGCTTTGCTTAGGAAATACAGGTCTTCATGTTTCAGCTCCCCTAGCAGTCAGGTAAGTCACCCCTGGGGAAGCTGAATGAGTGGGGGGATGTGTGGGGCGGCAACGCCAGAGAGTAGCATAGAGCGTTAGAATTCTTTTTGTGGAAGCACTCAACATTGGGGGGGGGGAAATCACTAGAATGTTGGAATTCAGCTGCCAGAAGTGGAGCGACATGGGAAAGCACCATAATATCTTGTTTTCCTTTGACCTGCCAGCTTGACAAGTACTTGGACTCTTTGGATTACTCAGGCCTAGACCTGGCATAATTCCAGGTATGCATGACAATTTGCCATCACAAAATGCCTTTGATACAAAGAATTCAAAGTGCCTCCCAGACATTACTGAACTACTGGAAGCCTCCCAGCAACACGGGGAGGTGGGGAAGCCCTGAGACTCCCATTTGACACTCAAGGAACCCGAAGGCCAGAGTGGTTCTAACTTATTTAAGATCACACAGGAAAGAGAGTGCCCAGGCTGCAGCTCCGCATCTTAACAAGTCCATTCTTCCTCAGAGGTGTAGTCGCCTCTCTGCCACTGGTTTGTCATTTCTGGGTGCTTTGGGGGATGGAAAGTGACAGGTGAGTAATCGGTGAGGTACCCCTTTAAAAATCTTCTGCATGCTCCACAGAACCCTGCATTTTCTAGGACATTAAACCCTTTTGCCTTCCAGACTCTTTCTTGCAGCTGTCATTCGTCTTTGAGGGGGGTGGATGGGAAACCTTTGGAAAACATCAATATCACTCTTTCATTGTCAAAAGGAATCACAGTTGAAGGACAAAAGATGCATTCCCTGCCCCAGAAGCGCCTGTCATTCATGGACAGGAGAGCCAAAGAGTGGGAATTATACTGGGTCTCCTGAATGGAAATGCAGAGAACTACCATTAAAATACCAACCGAGCGATCTTTAGTGTTCTTGTAAACAGCTTCTGTTGCAACTGTAACTTAGATGGAAACAAAAGAGCATTCCCAGCTTGTTCAAACACCAAGTTTTTAATCATTATTCACATATAGTCTCTGTTTATATTGCCAACAAAGGAACTTTTCAGCAACATGGGAAAGATGCTATTCAACAAATTTGCATTTACGGGAAACTCAGGATCTTGGAATAGTTTGTTGCCACTGCATGGACATTATATACACACATGCACAGGCATGCATACACCCACGTGCACACACCACTCACATTTTAGAAACTGACTAATGATTTTGGGTGCTGCTGCTTCGGAGTGCTCTGCCTGAGACTCACCTCAAAGGGCTCTGATTTTTAAAGGACAGGTGCCCAGCGCTTTCTGAAAATCAAGCCCCATTAGTGGGCACCAAGTGGGGCCCCTCAAATACCCAGACACTCAAAATCACTAGCCCCTTTTAAGTAGGCTTGTACATTTGTCTCTTCCAGTAGATTTATTAACAAAGGGGAAGCCCACATGACTCAGACCTGGCTTAGAAATAATGCACAATTGTTGTATAATCCCCAATTTTTACATTGATTTTTCCTTGGTTCCATGTAGCATAAAACTCCCATGGCGACATAGTCCTGGAGCAAATATGTTAGATTCAAGGGTAAGCTCTCACTGATTTAAAAACAAACAAACTCCCACTCACTGATCTCTCCTCCATACAATAAACAGCAGAGCATTTATGTTTTTTTTAAATCTAGAAAAAGTAGCATTTTTAATGATCAATTATTGTTATTTTTATTATGAACAATATAAAGACTTTGGGTTCTACTCCCAGCTCTGCAAAGGTCTGTCTACACCACAGTTAAAAACTGGTGGCTGACCCATGCCAGCTGACTTGGGCTAGCAGGGTTTAGGCTAAGGGACTGTTTAATTGCAGTGTAGATATTCAGGCTAGGGCTGGAGCCTGCGCTCAGGGACCCTCCCCCATTGTGGGCTCCCACAACGCAGGCTCCAGCCCACGCTGACTCAGGCCAGCTGTGGGTTTTTAATTGCAGTTCGGACATACCTCAAGTGACCAAAGTGAATGGACTTTGGGTCAGACCAGAAGTGAAAAAAATGTACATTGCCTAAGGCCCCATCTCAGGAAGCCAGCCAGTGGGTCCTGTTGCAGAGGGCATTTCCTTTAACTTTGGGGAGCCAGAGGTGGCACAGAAAGAACCCATCCCATGCAGCCACTGCTGGTTGCAGGTTTTCTGGCCAGTACCTCTGTTCCGTGGCCCGACAGGACTTGGCTCGTAGCTCTGAAGGGAGAGCCCAGCAATCTTGGCCACAGAGACACTTCCCCCTTCTATAAATACTAACAGGAAGACATTTTATTGTTCACATAAGCCCGTTAATGGACCCAGACACATGATTGAAATGTCTATTTATAGTTTAAGAAACATCCTTGAATATTGAACTAGTACCATCTAATTTACCTCAATGCTTAATTAAACACACAGCAATAAAGATAACACACTTACTGAGAAAATATGGTTTATGGGCTATGGCTAGACATAGAACAGAACAGATTTAGAGATCTGCTTGCCGTGCTGCACTGAGGGCCTGATCCTCAGCTGCATCAACTTGAGGGAAGCTATGCCAGTTTACACCTGCTAAACATCTGGCCCTTAAACTTCACCATGAGTTAATCGGGAACAGAATACATCTCCAGGAAAGCTCTGTGCACACATCAATTTATGCATATGCATTGCTAAGACATCACTACATGTGTCAGGTACCTGATTAGTATTCGAAGCAGTGGCGTTGGCCAGTCTCAGCGTTGCTTTGGTGATGCTTCCCACACAAGTCATGACAAATGGAGCTTTTAGCTTCTTATCTTCTACAAATTTTAACAAAGAGGTGACAATGTCTTCCCCAGGCCCCAAACGGAGGGCATAAACAGAAAAGGCACTAGGTCCAGCCTGTGTAGAAGAGAAGTTTACAATGGTAATAGCTTGTACTTGACTTCCTTAATAAATCTATCCTTTATAGCCTAGTTTCAGTGGGTCAGCAGAGTACATCAGAATATGTTAGTAAATCCATTTTTATTGCATGGTCTTCAAGCAGCCCTCTTTCTGTGATATTATCTCTCATTTTGAAGCAAGTGTTAATTGTATCTCCTCAAGGCTCCTTGTGCTAGGCACAGTCCAAACACATACTCCCTAAGAATTTACAGTCCAAATAGACAAGATAGTCAAAGGGTGGGAGAAAAAGAAGTACTGTCATCCCCACTTTGCAGACAGGAAACTGAGGCACAAAGAAATTAAGTGACTTGCCAAGGCAACAGAGTGAGTCCATGGAAAAACCAGGACTTGAACCAGACCTCCTGAGTGCCAGCCCAGTGCCTCCACCATAAAACCAACCTTCCTTTCAGAGATGCACCCAGTGATGCCTCATGTTTCTGGAGCTGCTAGTAGCTCCTCAAGGTGCTGCACGCTGGGCAATATACACACACAGCTCTTGGGGCTGCTGATAAATAACAGGTGGCTTCCAGTGTTATGGCGCAGCATCAGGAAAGTCGGGCACTGCATGGCTTCTCTCTCCGCTTCCCCAGGGAGACTTGCCTCTCCTGGTCTTGAAACAAAATGGATGATTTTTGTGGCTGCATTTCAGACAGACTGAAAGGGGTTATGGAGAGAGTCCAGCAGGCTAGAGAGGAGGAAGCTGCTGTAGGAGATTGTAATCAGAACCACAGTGGGAATGGAATGGACTGCCTACATAAGGCTCAGCTAGGCAGACAAATAATGCACAGTGTCTGGGGAGGCAGCATCATGATCAGCTTTCATATTCCTGGAGGTTTTGGTTGAGTTTGGCAAAGCTGACCTAGGGGATTTAGCCACCAAACTGCCACAGCAATGAATGAGCATTGCACAGCTGAATCCACCAGTGGACTTTGAAAATCTCAGTAATGGCCCTAAATGTTGGTTATATAGTCCAGATTCCTTTGGTTTTAGGCCAAGATTGTCACTTGCCAGATGCCTGCACAAAGCAGCGACACCCCCTGTTTAAACCCGCGTGTGGGCTACCTGAACCTGGCAATCTGATCAGACAGGAGTAAGCGGGACTACACGGCTGCACACTTCCACCCCAGAGCAGATGGTCAGAGAGGGGCAGAGCCTCAGGCCAGCACAGGTGAGCCAGCCATGAGCACAGGTCAGTGCTGATATTGAGCCGCAGCAAACTGCTACTCTCCCAGAGCAAGAATGAGTGGGGAGAGAATTGCATCTCAGAAGGGTGTCGCTAGCAGAAGCTTTTAAAAAACGGTTAAAGATTCCATGAGAAATTTCCATTTTTTTAAACTAAACTTTTTTGGCGGGGGATAGAAAAACATCAGCTAAAAACTTAATATTTGTCACATTTTGGGCACTGAAATTCAAAGAATTTTCAGTGTTTGGGGTTTGGAATTTTTTTATGAAATGTTTTTTGACAGAAACAAAACTGTTTTTCTTTTCATTTATGTTTTTCACAAGAACAAAGCACATTTCCCAACCTCCCCTGGTGTCTAGTCACAGCGCCACCCAGGGCTACTTCTGAGAGAGAGAGCGCAGCGTCTGCACTGGGCTGTATCTAACAGCACAATCTAGTCTTTTCATCTGTTGTATTTTGCATGGTATAAAGAACAAGGAGCATGGAGGCCAGAATCATAAAGTGAAAAATGGTGGGACTAGGGTACTGATTTCTTTAGTTACCTGCCTTCCATGGTAACAGGCACACATCCCCATATGTGGCAACAATGTAAGCTAGTTTTATTACTCAATAAAATATTTGAAACAAAATAAATGGTTTTATCCTACACTATATCTCCTCAAATAATAATGTACCGACTTAAAAAGAAAACCAACCAACATTCACATTCTATGCCTGAGTTTTATTTTTGGTCCCGGAGGATGGCAAACCAGGCATTTCAATTTTGAATTCGAATACAGTAACTATAGTTCTCGGAGAGTTTGAACAAATGCCAGCAAAACAAACCCCAAATCAAATTTATTAGCTGGTGGAGATCTCCAACAATTTTACACAGTGACTTGATAAAGCCATCTGGGGATTCCTTTCAACATTAAGTAATTTAGAGCCCCTACAGAAACTTCATTGTCTGTTATAATATATAAAGAGTTTCTCAATATCAAGTCATGTTAAAACAGCAACAATTTGGTTGTTTGTTATTTTCAGTGTATATGTTTTGCTTTAATCTGGAAAGTTTCTCAGCCCCCACCTCCCCCCGCCCCGATATCTAGAGTCCTGCAGAGAACTATAAAGGGACAAAGTGAAAATTAACTAAGACTTGCAGCCTGTGTTTTTAAAGAGCTACCTAACATTCGATCGCAAGCTTGAGACAATCCCTGGGAATCTGTGTACGTCTGCAGAAAAGGAAACAGGTCTGCCTCCCCATTATGATTAGTTGTTAAATGCCAGCAATAGGCTCAGTGTTGTACAAAGCACAAAACTAAAGAGAGTCCCTGCCCATCCTATGGGGGTGGGCCAATGACCAATAAATCAGTCAGAGTCTTTTTGTTGCCATTCATCAGGTGTCAGATCAAGCCCCATTTGTATCATGATGGTTTATGTTCCATCTTAATTGAAAAAAACATTAATTTACAGTCAATGTGTTTGTATCTACATATATTCATGAACGATAAGATTTGGAATTTTTTTTCTAAACTTGTCCCCTATATTAAAATAATTGGGAGGAGCACCCCCGTTTCACGTTACAGATAAGGATTAACATTTCTAGAAAGAAGATCAGAAATTCTGCATCCCCCCTACTTGAGAAGGGTGGTCCTATGGGTAGAATCCTACCCTGAGACTTGGTAGGCCTGGCATCAAGTCCCTGCTCTAGCACAGATTTCCTGGGTGACCTTTGATGGGGTCTCTCTGTTCCTCAGTTCTCCATCCGTAAATTGGGGATAACAGCACTTCCCTAACTCACAGGGGTGTTGTACGGGGGTAAATATGTTAAAGGTTGTGAGATGCTCAGACACTGTGCTGATGGGGGCCTAAAAACATGTTATTAATGCAACCTACTATCCCCCGTTTTTTGTCCTATGACTGCAGAGGTGTTAACGGGCCACTTCACCTTGAATGTTTAGCGTAAGGAGTTAACATATTCAAAGAGACCAGTCTGTCCCACCTTGTATTTATCTGCAACGCTGAGTACCTTTCCCAGAGAAGAGCTCCCTGTAGCTTGAAACCTTGTCCCTTTCACCAACAGAAGTTGGTCCAGTAAAAGATATTACCTCATCCACCTTGTCTCTGTAAGGCATGTCTACACTTGCCACTTAAAGCACAAAAAGTCCCTTTTTTGCGCAAAAACCGCAGGAGTGTCTACACTTGCCAATGACTTTTTGCGGTGAAACTCAGAAGAAACCACCTCCACGAGAGGCATACAGCTCTTACCGGTGATTCTTTTGCGGTGATGTGCAAGTGGAGACATGTTCTTCCTGTGTAAACAGCTTTTAACCTCCAGAGGATATCCCACAGTGCCTAGGATGACCACTCTGGTCAGCAGCTCTGCTGTTCTGACACCAGGTAAACAGATGTCCGCCCCTCCCCCTGTAAAGCCCCAGGAACTTTGAAACTCCCTTTCTTGTTTTGTTTGCAAGTGCTCATCTGGCCAAGTGACCATGGCTGCTTCACAGAGCAAATGATCCTCCACTTGGACCCTGTGCTCACCCCCGCCTTTCCCACAAGACCTATAGTCAAACTGGAGAGAGCTGCACTGTGGGATAGCTGCCCTCAGTGTGCTGCTCTCATCCACGATGGAAATGCTGCAAATGTGAACACTCTCTGACGCCTATGGAAGTGAGTGAGTACACAAACCAGCGCTTTTCTTTCACCCATTCCCTATCACTGGTGAAACTGACAGCGCAAAACCTCTTCAAGTGTAGACATAGCCTAAGAACATAAGAATGGCCCTTCTGGGTCAGAGCAATGGTCGATCTAGCCCTGTATCCTGTCTCCGACAGTGGCCAGTACAGACCTTCAGGGAGTATACAGAACAGGGCAGCTGAAGTGATTAACTCCATCTTTCTCTCCCAAGGTCTGGCAGTCAGATGGTTAGGATTGCCCTAAACTTGTGGTTGCATCACCGATCATCTTGGCTTATAACCATTGATGGATCTATCTTCCATGAACTTATCTAGTTCTTTTTTTAAACCCAGTTCTACTTTTGGCTATCACTACATCCAATGGCAATGAGTTCCACGGGTTAATTGTGCACTGTGTGAAAAATTACTTCCTCCTGTTTGTGTTAAAGCTGCTGCTGCTTAATTTCATCAGGTGACTCCTGGTTTTTATTTTGTGGGAAAGGCTACCTAAGGCAGATAGTTTTATCTTCAAACTATGCTGACAAAACTGTAAAGCTATTAAAAATAGAAACAATTTAAGAACCAGGGATGTTCTAAATATGTACTAGGAATATGACAACTAATCTGTGATTCCTGTCCTAATACCTACAACGCGTTCATATGTCTATGACTTTAGAAAAGCAGAATAGCAAACATTTAAAGCACAGGGCAGTGGCCATATAACTTAGGGTGTGTCCACCCTGGCACAGTTACAGCACTGGCAGTTACAGCACTGCTCAGAGAGCGCTGAAGGGAAACCGCTGTTGTGTGTTCACACTGTCAGCTGCCTGCGCAATAACGTGTTCACACTTGCAGCGGTATTCGGAGCGGTGCACTCTGGGCAGCTATCCCACTAAGCATCTCTTCCTCTTCTGCCACTAAGAGTTGTGGGAAGGCGGAGGGGGTCGCGGGGCATCCTGGGTCCTGGCCCAATGCACCATGATGCACTGCTTCACATCCCAGCAATCTCTGTGCTTCCGTCCACATTTGGCGCCATCTTTCAACGGTTTGTGCACTGCGCACTCTGCCTCTTCGGTCCGCAAGAATGGATCCCGCACTGTTGACCAATATGCTGCTCACTCTGACTAACACGTCACGAGTGGCAGTGGAGTTATTCCTTAAACTGCAAAGGCAAGAGGAGTGCAACACTGATCTCGCCATGCATAGTAGCTACAACACAAGATTGTTCATTGCATTCATAGAGGTGCTGACCACAGTGGAACGCCGTTTTTGGGCTCAGGAAACAAGCACTGAGTGGTGGGATCACATTGTCACACATGTCTGGGATGATGACCAATGGCTGCAGAACTTTTGGATGAGGAAAGCCACATTCATGGGACTGTGTGATGAGCTCGCCCCAGCCCTGCAGCGCAAGGACACGAGAATGAGAGCTGCCCTGATGCTGGAGAAGAGCGTGGCAATTGCACTGTGGAAGCTGGCTACTCCAGACTGCTACCGATCGGTCACTAACCAGTTTGGAGTGGGAAAGCTGACCGTTGGACTTGTGTTGATGGAAGTCTGCAGGGCCATTAATCGCATCCTGCTCTGAAAGACTGTGACTCTGGGCAACATGCGTGACATTGTGGATGGCTTTGCACAAATGGACTTCCCTAACTGCAGAGGGGCGATAGATGGCATGCATATTCCAATTCTGGCACCAGACCACCTAGCCACCAAGTACATTAATAGCAAGGGGTATTTCTCAATGGTTCTCCAGGCACTTGTGGATAACTGTGGGTGTTTCACGGACATTAACGCAGGCTGGTCCAGAAAGGTGTATGACTCATGCATCTTTCGGAACACTGGCCTGTTCAGGAAGCTGAAAACAGAGACTTTCTTCCTGGACCAGAAGATCACCATAGGGGAAGTCGAAATGCCCATTGTGATCCTGGGAGACCCTGCCTACCCCTTAATGTCATGGCTTACGAAGCCATACACGGGGCACCCTAACAGCAGCAAGGAGCAGTTCAACAACAGGTTGAACAAGACTGCAGAATGACTGCGTGTGCTTTTAGCCATTTAAAGGCTCGCTGGCGCTGCCTATATGGGAAGCTGGACCTGGCCAATGACAATATTCCTATGCTTATAGCCACATGCTGTATGCTCCATAATATTTGTGAAGGGAAGAGTGAAAGCTTCACTCAGGGCTGGACTGTTGAGGCTCAGGGCCTGGAGGCTGAATTTGAACAACCAGAGACCAGGGCTATTAGAGGGGTGCAGCATGGGGCCATAAGGATCAGGGATGCCTTGAGGCAGCAATTTGAAGCTGAAAGCCACTAATATTTGTTGCTATGCTCGGGAGTGCAGTGCTTGTAATGCTAGGAGGTGATTGTGATGGGTGCAGACGATGCAATATGAAGGTTTAAGATAATTGTTGCTTTGCAGGGCTCTGTTTGCTTTCAATTAACAGAATAAAGATTGCTTTCAAACCAACACAACTATTTTATTAAAAAACAACAACTGGAGGAGAGAGACAAACAAAAAAACACATCAGCACTGAGGGGGATGCAGAAGGGAAGGTCCCAGGAGGCAATGGGGTCCCGGGACGGTTAAAGATTTGTGTATGTCCAGGGAGCATATCCAAACTTCTCCTTTAGAGTACAGGGCTAAACTGAAGAGAGATGGGTATTGAGTGCAGTGGGTACTGGGGGTCTGCAGTGCTGGACTGTGACAGGGGATGAGTGGAATGCCGTGGGTACAGACTGGAGCCAGGAGGTTGATAAAAGCGTGTTGGCGGTGTCTGGGGGGCGCATGGGAAAGAGTTTTGTGACAGCGGCTGCAGGGGAGCGGGCATGGAGCTGCTTAGTTTGCAGTGTTAGTATCGCCTGGAGCGTGTCCACTGGGTGCTCCATAACGTTAAAGAGCTGCTCCATGGCTTCGTTCTGGCATGCCGCTTTCTCCTTTTGGTCCCTCTTCTCACTGTCCCGCCACTCCTTCAATTCCTGTTTTTTCGGCCGCGGAGTGCATCATAACGTCATGCAGAAAGTCCTCCTTAGCTTTTCGTGGCCGCTTTCTAATTCTGCGCAGTCAATCAGCCAGCGATATCAAAAAGGGAGGCTGGGCTCCCAAGGTCATCTCTGTGAAGCCAAAATGCAACATTTCACAGAAGCAGTATTGTTTGCAACACACAGAACACTGATTCTGGGGTTTAAGACACAGCCAGTACTCTCACACCTGTCGCTAACTGGCTGACCCCAGGGAAGCACACATGAGCCACAAGACCCACAAATGAGTAGTCGCAGGGGCAGGGTAAATCAGTGTTCCCAGACCCTGCTGTACACTGGGCATGTGACTCTTGGGGAGAGCCAGCACTGTAGTGGGGGGCTGATAATCGTTTCTGTCCCGACACTTTCCACAGGCTGTGTTCATTATGGAAGATATCTCGCTGCTGAGGGTGAGCAGGGAATCAAGGGAGGGTCCTCTCCAAGCCTGTGGCTTCCGCCCTGGCCCCTATGTGGCTTGTCTGCATGCAGCAATGGTCAGCCCCCACCCCCCACCCCGTGATGGCAAAGTGGTGCAGGAAAGTTACTGTTAATGGGGCAAGAAACAAAGCAGCTCTGCCAAAGAACCTGCAGCAGTGGATTGCCCAGTATCTCCATGAGAGTTTCCTGGAGATCTCTGAGGCAGATTCCCATGAAGTGAGGGAGTCAATCAACAGCCTGTTCCGCCACTCAGACTAGGCATGTGGTGGTACGCACATCATACAGACACGATCCCACTTTCTGCAACCTTCCTGCCCCCAGCAACTCACTTCAGCAATTCCCAAAATCAAATCCACTTACCAGGGGCCTCCTCTCCTGTTTGTGCTTTGCCAAGCTCAGACAGCTGTGCCTGGCTAGCCTCCTCCGGGATAGAAAAGAGCTCCTGGCTGCATCTCTGACTCCAAGTCGTCCTCTGCCTCTGGGTCCCCATCCTCGTCCAAGATTTCCTTCTCCTGGCTTGGTCCACTCTTGATTGGCATGTGAGCCACTGAAGTATCCACAGTGGCCTTTGCAGTGGAGGTTGGGTCACCACCAAGTATCGCATACAGCTCTTCGTAAAACCGTCAGCTCGTGGGTTTGCCTCCCGCCCCTTGTGGTAGGCATTCTGCAGCTCCTTCACCGTGACCCTGCCCTGCAGTGTGTCCTGGTCATGGCCCCTTTCTGTCATGCATCGTGAAATCTGTCCGTAGGTATCATAATTCCTACGGCTGGAGCGCAGCTGGGACTGGGCAGCCTCCTCTCCCCAAATGCCGATGAGGTCCAGCAGCTCGGCACTGCTCCAAGCGGGGGATCGCCTGGTGCGTGGAGCAGGCCTGGTCACCTGGAAAGATGCGCTGAGACCACTGCATGCGTCACCGAGCAAACAGGAAGGGGACTTTCAACATTCCCAAGGAATGTACAGGATGGGGCCCACAGTTGGTCACCTGAGGGCAGGGCAGTAGAGTTCAAACCGATGACCAAAGAGGCGAGAACAGGCATTGTGGGACACCTCCCGGAGGCCAGTCACAGCGCTGTAATCCACCAGGGTGTCTACACTGGCACCATGGCACTGTACCCCCAGTGCAGAACGCTGTGCGCCTCTTGTCAGGATGGTTCTTTTACAGCGTTGCAACTGCGCAGGGTCTGCGTATTAAGTGTCTTGGGAGTGTGTTCCCCTCCGGAGTTACAGCACAGAAAGCTACTTTACCGTGCAGAAACTTGCCAGTGTAGACGAGGTCTTAGAGAGAGGCACTATTCAAACTTTGATCAAGGCTTCCGTAGTCTTTATGTGTAGCAGTGAACAATGCTCCTGAATCCTCTGAGCAGTGCGCCCTGGGGCAGTGACATTTGAATGATAGTGTAGACCACAATCCTCCTGCTCATTGGCCAGCTCCTTCTCCAGCCAGCGCAATTTAGAACAGCCTTGGAACAGCTCTGAGTCATGCAGTCGGACCTAAGGTGGAAGGAAGCATGAAGGTGGCTTAGGGCCAACTTTGCCTCCCCTTCCCTGAGCCACAGCAAAGCATGAGCTAAATACACAGCTCCCAGTTGAGCCTGGGGTTTTCAGGTTGAGAAGGGCCAGAAACTTCAAATTTAAATTACATTCACATAGTGTAGCTTTCCTGGTTTCTACTTTGCATAGGCTCAAAGTAGTTTTAAGTAAAAGTTAAAAACTGGAACAGAAATGGATGAACCCTCACTCTCTCGCTGATTGGTGTCACACACTTTTAAAGTTATGTCATTCGCATTTTATTTAATAAAATATCTTTTTTATTTTATTTAATCAATTGTTGTACTTTCCTAAGCCCCAAAGGACAGCATGTCTTTTGATTGTTCACTCTCACATATAAAACATTTCACAAACCTGCAGGATAGAGTTCTTCATTTCAATTAGTGTATAGCGGATCATTAGCTAACTAATAAGACCAGTTTGCTGTCGCAACTATTTTCTAATTAAATGCAAAATGGAGATTTCTAACCCAGATGGTCAGTGATGCTACAGATTTGTTTAAATTTGGTATCACAGTAACAAACTACTAATTAGGGTTTGTAAATACGTTAATTCCCTCATGGCTTAGTTGTTAGTATTGCATACAACCAGTTTATTAAACCATCAATTGTGGCTGGCTTTCCGTGGGACTAACACATAATCCATTGATCGCATCCTGGTGCTAACTCATTTTGAAGGGATTCTGAACAAAATCGTAAATGATGTCTTCAGTTTTACTCATGCATATTATTAATACATGTTTGACATCATATTTAGATAATGTTCTGCCTATGTTTTATGCAGCTATCCAGCAACTGGAAGCATCTATTATACAGAGGCTATTTAAGCAAATTTACATAGGCAAATCCTGACTATGCACTGACGTTCTATTCTTGTGTAAAGTTCAAATAAACGGATGAGGAGGTAGTATGGTGCAGTGGGTAGGGTGCTGGAGAAGGAATCGGGAGACCTCCATTCTATTCCTAGCACTGCCATGTGCTGTTCTATGAGTTATGCCAAATCACTTCTTTTCATTCCTATTTAGATTGTCTCCCAAGAGCTGACAGACTCTCATTTACTTTGTGTATACACAGCACCTAGCACAATGGGACCCGGATCTCAGTTGGGGCCTGTAAGTGCTACCGTAATACAAACAGAGAATGATACCACACGGGTAACGCCCAGAAGTCTGAGAGGACAGAGCCTGACACTGCTCCCCAATGGATTGTAGTAGCCTCCACAGCTGCTAACCAGGGGGACTTGGGCAGGGGGTCCAACTGGCCATGCCCTTGCACACTTTAACACGTGGTCCCATGAAGATTTTTTATGAGGCTGTTCCTGTAGATTCTTGGGGCAGCTGAGGCAAACAGCAAGAGAGTTTGCACCGTGCCATAGGATATGTTGACACTGCAGCCTGCGATGTAATTTCCAGCCCCGGTAGATGTATAGATGCTAGCATTGACTGAGCTAGGGCATTAAAAATAGAAGTGTCGCTGCAACAGTGCAGGTGATGGCGTGGGCTAGCTGCTGTGGGGAGGGATAGCTCAGTGGTTTGAGCATTGGCCTGCTAAACCCAGGGTTGTGAGTTCAATCCTTGAGGGGCCATTTAGGGATCTGGGGCAAAAATTGGGGATTGGTCCTGCTTTGAGCAGGGGGTTGGACTAGATGACCTCCTGAGGTCCCTTCCAACCCTGATATTCTATTCTATGATTCTAAGTATAATCCCATCCAAATCCCTGGGTAAGGACTCAGGATGGCTACCTGTGCCAGGGAGCCCCCCATCTCCACATTTGCTGCTTGGATTGTACTGAGCATGCTCAGTAACACTGCTGAAGCCGGCTGTCCTAACTCTGTCCCCCCAGCTCTCAGCCGGCACTGGTCATTTCTGAACCCATCCCACAGCTACATATAGTCTTGTGGGAAAGGATTCCCATCCAGCAGCTGTGTCCAGCTCCAGAATAGGGAGCAAACCTGTCGTCCAAAGAGAACGTTATTCTTTCTGCATAGGGTCTTATACCATGCTCATCACCATAGTATGCCGCTCCCCCCAAATCTGTCCTGTGTTGGGGAGAACACCTCCCTGCCCCTGTTTGTGAGTACTCCCAGGAAGAGAGAAAACCCTTTCCCCTACTGTAAGACAATGTATACAAGAAGAAGAAGCAGCTCATGTAGGACTTGAACCCACAATATGCACAAATGACGGGAGTGATGCACCACAGTGCACCTTTATAAAGCCCATCCCAGGCTGCTGTCTCACTAACACTGCCTGGTGATCTGAGACACCTTAAGCCTGTAAATCAATGCAGCTCCATCGAAGGCAATGGAGATATGCCCATTTTCACCAGCTGAGGATTTGGCCCTTCCAAATTTTAAAACCAAGGAAAAAGGAATGAATTCTATATGCTTGCAGAATTTTGGATGGTTACCTATCCCCGCCCAAATGCTCATCGTATCGGATCCTGGCTTGGGATTCACATACTATACATTGCAGCTCCCATTTACTTAGGTGCACGTGCATCTCCAAAGGCTCACTGAATTTGATTTCAATGAACCACTCATTATAAGAACTGGAAAATATTAATCAGCAATATACTACTGTTATAATGTGCAGACTGAAAGAACCTTCACTGTAACAGCTCTACTGAATGCCTATAAAGTAGAGGATAAATGATAGATAACTGTGAATTGCAAGGTTATGTAAACATTGAGGGGGTTCAGAAAAATCCTATTAAACCATAAGAGAAAAGCATGGCTGATTTGTCACATCACCAGGACCCAAGAACGCATTAATAAATAGAATAATAGGTAATGAACCATGAAGTACAAGGTTATAGTGTCATTCTGTGGTGGGGAGCCAGTGACGATATAAACAATAAGGAAAAAAAGAGCTTTGTTGGTTTGTCACCAGATCCTTGAACTCCATCTTTTTATACCTATTTTTAATGAATACCTTGTCACCTCCCAGGCAGTCTTCTCCCAGATCCCGCATTCCTCCCCTTCCCTGCCCCCCCTCCCGCCCATTCATCTGAAGTGCCCATGCTGGTGTTCTCCTTCTTCCTTTGTTAAACTTGGGACTTCAAGAGCTTTTCCCGTATGGTGAGCGCAGAAGTCAACTTTTCCTTTCGTATTTCCAAAGCATCACTGGATTGTTGGCTACGTGGGGCAGAGGTTCGGTGTATTACAGGAGCGCCTATAGGTCCTGCCGCCCCTTTTGCTCTTTAAACAACAGACACGTGAAGAAACCACACACAAGTTGGGTCCCAAATAACCAAGTTTACTAACGATACACAAACTTGCAAAGCCTACTTACACAGGCGCCGACTTTCTTCTTTGTGAGTGGAACCAGGGCTGCAGTTTTTACTTCAGTGTAGATAGTCACGGTAAAGCCCTGATGAGAATGGAGAGGGCAGTGTTAACCTCTAGGCTGAGGTAACAACGAGCCACGCCTTTCCTCCATTAGCATTTTTCATTCAGATTGCTATCCCGATGTAAAAAGAGAACAACATTTTGCAGAGAAAATAGCCTGGGATCGGGGCTTCATTGTGCTCGGCACCATGCAAAGACGTAGTGGGAGACAGTCTCTGCTCAATGGAGCGCACAATCTAAATAGCCAAGACTGACAAAAGCAGCATTATTAGCTCAATTTTACAGACGGGGAACTGAGGCACAGAGAGAGCAAGGCCCAGATCCTCAAAGGTTTCAATGCAAATTAGGAGCCTAAATACTGTTGAGGCCTGAGGCAAAGTGACTTGCCCACGGTAACACAGGAAGTTTGTAGCAGAGGCAGGCATCCTAATTTCCTGAGTCCCAGACAACCACATTGACTGTAAGACCATTCTGCTAAAAAGTTAATGATTACCAAAGTGATGAGTTGTACGTAGTCTCAGGAAGCCATGAACGGCTGTTCATTTATTCGTACATAAAAAAGAAAGGCGAGTGAATAAAGAAACAGAGCTGAAGCAGAAATCTGTAATTTGTAATACTTCCTCCCCCTCCACTCAGCCTAGGCCAGGAGAGCCGACCACCTAAATTCATGTGCAAAACGTCGTAGGTCTCTTCTCCCCAGAGTCCTACTATCTGTTCCCTAAAAAGAAAAGGAGTACTTGTGGCACCTTAGAGACTAACCAATTTATTCATGCTCAAATAAATTGGTTAGTCTCTAAGGTGCCACAAGTACTCCTTTTCTTTTTGCGAATACAGACTAACACGGCTGTTACTCTGAAACCTATCTGTTCCCTGCCTCTAGCAGCATTAACATCCAAACAGGCTGCTCTGCCGGTTCTCTTTCTGAGGATTTAAATACAGCAAAATTTAACATGGATAATGCCACTGTCAGTAACAATTCTGTCTCCCCTTTTGCTGCATGTCAGAGCTAAGTATCCAAGAAGGGCTTGGATAATTCCCTTCTTTAATTTTCAGGCCAGCTAGCCACAGCCTTCTTTTCCATAGCAGACCCATGTTTCATATGGCCCCAGTGTCTATACAAGCTCCTGACCAGTCATTTTGGTGGTGGAGGGCAGCGCTCCTCTGTCTCGACTCTCACTTCATGCGGTGAGGAGAGTTGTGCTGAACAGCCTCTGGAGGTAAGTGGAAATCAGCTAACTTTGGCACTCTTTGTCCCCTTTTCAACATCTAGCTTTGATTGAAATCCTTGGGCACTCAAGTGGTTGTTGACTTAATGGAGTAATGAGATATGCCCTTAAGTGAAGCTATTTCAGTGCCCATTCATCTTCTCCTAGAGCAGGAGATACAAGGGGAAAGTGTTTCTCCTCTAATCCTTGTTGGTTGTAATGGCTCAGCAGAACACAGGCTTGGGCCCAGCGAGGCATTCCTCAGGGTACAGAATATGTAGGCATTATCTCCACCCGGAGCTAACTTCAAAAGGGTCCAGAACAAACCTACCTTAGACCAATAAGAAATCTGTTCTGTTCAGGTTCTCTTACTACACCCATCACAATGGTATCTAAGCTCTTAAGAAAACCTTCTCCTGTCTTGCTGATGATAGTCAGATCCTGGTACATAAAGCATATACAAAGTATATAACTTTTTCTTTTCAAAAGGGTCTTGGCAACCTGTAGCAAGCAGTTAGAAGAATTGTCCTGGAATACCTCTGTGGGTGCAGCAGTACATTACGTGTGTCCTGGATACACAACATACCACTCTTCGCTTTGCATGTTGTACCCTCGTAAGAAAGAAGCTTCATAAGATCATCAGGCAATTAAATTACTTTTAAAAGGCTTATCTCAGAAGAGCGAACCTCACTATTAGTCACCACAGCTATTCCCCCAGGTATCAGTATCCATATGGAAAGGCCCTTAAAAAACAACATTTCCTCAGAGTCCAAATAAATAACTCCCAATCACTCCCGATAAAGAAGGGTTTAAGAGCAAATATTGTCTAGGGTGTATAGCAGGGTTCTTGTACTCAGGACTCCTGGGTTCTGTTCCCCAGTGGGTCTCGGTCACTGACTGTCTATAACCTGAGGCAAAACAGTGAACATCAATTTGGCTCAGTTTACTCCCCAATGAAATGGGTATAATAAATAATAGTACTTAGTGATTTCACAGTGGTGTGGTGAGGGTTTAATTAATTGAAGCATGTGTGTTGATGAAGAATTCCATCCAAGGGTAAAAGATTGAGCACAGAGACAGCACTCTCAGTGTGTGCTTCGGGGTGCACGGCACCCCAAAGGGGGCAGAGAGGGCTGGGAGGCAGTGAAGCCATAGTTCTGTTCTCCCCACGCCATGTGGCAGATCACACTGGCCACAACTGAGGGCACAGGACTAAAGGATAGGGCCACATGAGCAGTTTAGCTGCACACTGGGATGTTCAGGGAAGGACTGCACCTCTGGCAGACACAGTCCTTCTTTGAGCTCCCCTTGGAGCGATTTGGCTCCACGCTGCCCCCTGCTGGGAACATTTTGACCCCCAACTTTTTTTGTTTTTTGGTTTTTTTTGGCCATACCACCCTGTATTCTCTCATTCCACACACATAGCTGCCAAAAGGCACAGGCAGACAGAAAGGCACAGGTGAGGATTCTTCAGGGGAGGAATTTAATGAGACAGTTTTATCAGAAGGAAAGATATTACATTGCCTTAGGTAGATGTGCTCTGCTTCACTGGTTCTCTACAAAGAATTGAATCGATGCTTAAATCACATTTTCTCTTGCTTCCACAGTCAGCTCCATTTTTTTTTAATATGGCAGAAAAAATCTATTTTTTCTGCTGAAAATTTTGTCCCAGATGGTAGAAAACCAAGGGAGTGGTGCTGGAAGGGGACAGCATCCTCTGGGGTCTGAACCAACGTGTTCAGTCAGAATTTTATAAATAGAAACAAATTCCACCTTAAAGTCAATGCCTGCTCTGAAAACTGACTTATAAAAATGGGATTCTATAGTTATTGTCTCTCAACTGACAATTAAAAAACATTTTTCTAATTGCCAGTGCTGCAAATTCAACCTGGAATCTGAGCATCAAGCTGGGTTCTTTCTGGCCCAGGGGTCATCAGGAGTAATAAAGATTCTACAGGCTAGTTTCTGCCCTCAGTTATATCTGTCCAGATCCATTGTATTCAGATACTGTTCTTATATTATTTGTATTGATTTTTACCCTTGTCCCTTCTTTCCCTACCCCTTCTGTTGTCTGTTACATTCAGATGCTTTTCCTGTCTGATTTAGGTTGTAAGCTCTATGATCTAAATTAGACAAGCATGGAACGGCAAATGCATAGCACATTATAAATGTATAAGTCAAATCTTTCTCCTCCTCCTCCCCCCGCCTCAGAGAAATTGTGGGAGACAGACACACACTGACAGCAAAATTAATAATCAGCCCTGCAGTGCCAGGCATTGCAGTACCATTCACTTGACTACGCATGTAAGCCCCTGGGGGCAGAGGCTGTCTTTTTGTTCTGTGTTTGTACAGAGCCTAGCACAATGTGATCCTTGTCCGTGACTAGAGCTCCTATGTGTTGCGGTAATACAAATAATAATAGTAATTAGGGTATCATCTACTGCCTTCCTCTGCCAGGCTCCGTAACTTGACAAAGTTTGCAGGTTGTAGCCCTGATCCAGCAAAGTACTAAAGCATGCATATGTCTTTAGGCACGTACCTAAGTCTCACTGACTTCAAGATAATAATACTTAGCTCTTATACAGTGCTTTTCATCCACAGATCTCAAAACACTTCACAAAGGAGGTCCCTGCATCATTCTCCTCATTTTATAGCTGTAGAAACTACGGCACAGCAAGATCAAGTGACTTATGCAAGGATGCCCGACCGGCCAAGGGGCAAAGCCAAGCATAAAACCCAGATCTCTTTACTCCCAGCCTAGTGCTCGAGCCACTGTGCCAGACTGCATAAATTTAAATAAGCTGCTGAATTGGGGCCTGTGCATCTCTGAGACTGGATCCAGTTTCTTCTAATGTGCAGCGCTCAGTGTCCTAGTTCCATAATAAGAGGATAGCTTCTCTATCAAGGGAGGCTAGGCATTGTAAACTGCCTTCCAGATGTCCAGTCAGACGTATTGCTAGGACTGTGGGTTAGCATTTCAAGCAAGGAGAAGCCACTCCAGTGTATAATTGTGGCAACTCGGGACGTACCAGAGAGTAACCTGTTGAGCCTGGACACAGTTGGGAGAGAGACTGTGAGGGTGTCTTCCCCCAGCTGAAGACAGTTGATGTTGTCCACCTCCTCCGTTAGCAGCTTCTGCAGAAACAGTGCAGAGAGCTGTAGATAGCGCAGCTGTCCTCCCTTCACCTTCTTCTCAGGGATACCTGCAGGATGTCAAGCACTGTACAGTGATAACAGAGGGGCTTTCTATTTTTCTGTAAATCTAAGATACAAAATCCAGCCCTGGGTAGCCCCCCAAGAAGTCTAGAAGCCCCATGAAAACATCACTTCCAAAGTCAGGCCCGTGACAATACCAGACAAAGTCAAACTTTTGTGAACTGACACGACGCAGCTCAGCTAATTATATTTTAAATTCCACTTGTTATGCACAGTAGGTCAATAAATTCTAAGCCACACAGATGCTCTAATTTTTAAAACCATTAAGTTCTATGTATGGCACACCAGGGGGAGGGGTTGTCTAGGGTGCACATAAGGCACTCCTTGAGATATGAAACATTTCCTCTTGTGCATCTGGGTCATCCTCACACGGCCCCACTCAGAAGGGATATTTTATGAAGCTGATAAATAAGAATTTATATAACTACACATGCAGAACACAAACACACACCACACATATGGAGAGAATAAATAATAAGTAACTGTGAATTAAATATGTTGAAGGATTTTGTTAGCATTATAATAAACCATCAGAGCAACGCCGGAGTGGCCTGGGATGTCGCCTGAACCGCGAAAGGTATTTATGTCCTTTTATGAAACGGCTGTTGGCTGCGGGGGCTGGAGGGCTCAGGGCACTGATAACAGAAACTGGAGCCTTTCAGCTCTAGCTCAGCGGTCTGAATCCAATCCAAGCTGGCTGATAGTTATTCCTGGAGCTTGGCTGCAAAGTGGTATTTGTAGAATGAACTGGTGAGGGGCTGTGCATGTGAAGACAGATGGCCCAGTGGTTAGGGTACTAGCCTAGGAGACTAGGGTTCTGTTCCCTGCTCTGCTACAGATTTACTCTTGAGGTTGGATGAATTATCACTGAGTTACCCAGCTGTAAAGTAGTAACATCTCCTGACCACACAGGGGTGCTGTGAGGCTAAATATATTAAGATTGGGAGGTGCTCGGATACTTAGGGCCCTGCGCGGATACAAAATTTGGAATCACATCCATCTGCCAATTTGCAGGACTCTATTGATATTATGGCAATGGGGGCTGCCCTAAGTACCCTATACATAAGATCATTCTTATTGAATAGACACTGGCAGTCTCAGCAAAGGCCAGGAACCAAAGAGGCCTGGAGGCCAAGCTGGCTCCTGACGCATTGGCAAGGGGATAGGTTCACCTTCCTCAAGGGATCCTGCGGAGTTGTATCCTCCAGGAGGAGCAGCGGGTGAGGCTGTTCATGTGCCATCAGAAACACCCGGGGTGAGATTTTCAAAAGAGCGACGCTGTTCCTGTTGGCTTTAGCGAGAGTTGTACCACTGACTTCAACGGGAGCGGCGTTAGGCCCATGCACT
The DNA here is from genome assembly GCF_965152235.1 of Eretmochelys imbricata. Taxonomy (NCBI): domain Eukaryota; kingdom Metazoa; phylum Chordata; order Testudines; family Cheloniidae; genus Eretmochelys; species Eretmochelys imbricata. The sequence continues at coordinate 206,578,803 of NC_135574.1, read as the reverse complement.
GTGCACTTTGGAAAATCCCACTCGCAGGGCTCCGTCATGCCTGTGACCTCAGGATGGGGCAGCCTTCCCCAACTGTGTCCAGGCCACCCTGCCAGCTGGGGAAGGAGGAGTAGCCCCCACCCCTCCTCAAGGGCATAATCCAAATCATGTTAAAGTCAGTGTAAAGGCTCTCATTGACTCCAGTGGACTTTGCCTGAGGCCCCAACACCCTTGAAGCAACGTGCGGCCCCCATGGATGCCTGGTGGGAGCAGCCCCCAGTCTCACCTGAGCTCAAGCACTGCAGCCATCCCTGAAGACGCCTTGTGTTCCCCTCTCACCCTCCACGTCTACACATGCACAGGGGTCAGCAGTGATCTGGCCAATAGGGAAATAAAGTTGCTCCAAGGTGTTTGCTATGTAACTAAAGCAAGGGAAATGGAAGGCAAGGCACAGGAGAAGAGTTCAGGAGAGGGACAGCATGGAGGTTAGCAACAGTGAGAAGGCAGGAGAGATTGCTGCTTCTTAGCATATGCACAATGTGAGACACATGACCAGGATTCATCACCGAATTTGGTTTGCTGGTTGGATCGAGAAAGATCTGAAGGGAGTGGGGCAGTGGCAGAGAATGGGCCCTGTGAATGAGAACAATCCAGGTGACAGAAGGCAGCAGGGTACCAGGCCCAAAGCCAAGAGCGAAGAAGGGAAACCGAGGGAGGAATAAGGTGAAATAATGAGATGGTGCATTTGGGCAGAAGATGAAATACAGGGAAACAGGAAGAAACGCACCTGGGAGGAAGATTAGGAACGGTCTGTAGGTGAGCACATGGAGGTTGAATTTGATGTAGTAAGAGACGGGAAGCCAATAGAGGAACTCACAGAGCTGAGGAGAAGGTGGCGAGGAAGATGACTTGAGCAGGGTATTTTTGACAGGCTGCAGAGGTGAGAGGCAGGGGAGGGGCTTAACGGTTACACTGTGGACAACGGTTTTAGCAGTGGGGACAATTTAGTTGGGATTTCTCAATCAGCTCATTAATTCACCACAGAGTTACCCCAATGGTGGTGGGAAAAAATGTAAGGAATTGCCAAGAGGGCAAACAGAATCCTGCTGAAATCAGCCAGTTTCTAAGCAAGTTGTGCCCCCCTCTACCCCCCGGCACCCCACTGTTGAACCTTTCAAATTGTCCAAGTCTTCTAACACAGACATGCATAAACATTATAGCAGTATTCAAACAGACATGAGGAACAAATGGGGTCATTGGCTTTCCTTCCTCCATGATCTGTACAGGGCTGAGCCCGCCATAAACCATCAACAAATAACCAGTTCGTACTAACAGTAATGTATTTATTATATAGCGGTTAGACATACGCTTGTTAATTCTTGTCCTAGCCACAATCCCAGTTTTAGCTCTGCCAAGCCCTTAGTAATCTCAGACAAGCAAGGAGGGGCAGGTTTGAAAGATGCAGGTCATATGTATCTAGTGAGGCACTCGTCTTTCTTTATAAATCAGGTGTAAATAGCAAATTAAATTTTCCACTGTAAATTATTTACCCATTGTGTAGCAGAAAGGAAACAACAGTCTTTCTGGCCTAGCCTTATTTCACTATCAGTATGAAAAGGCACAAGATGCATAAGCAGCTCCAAGCCCTTAAGCTCCAGTCAACCCAAGGAGCATATATGAAAAAGTTTGCTTGACTTCTGTGAAAATACAGGCTGCAAAGAGGCTGTTACTATAATCCTATCCAAACTCAAAATGTAATTTTCTCACTTTGAAGGTTGGTTAGAGATGCTATTCAAGTTACAACCCCCACCCCAAGCCCAAGATCTTTAGCTAAAGGTAGTTTCTAGCCTGGAAGTCAAAGCATTATTTTTATTGTATTGACTCAAATGGAATCATAGGCATGTGCTAAAAGGTGCCACAATCAAAGCTTTCCTGTGGCTTTGTGATATCTTGCACCAGCCACACAGGTTTTAAAAGGACAGAGCCGTAAAATTTGTTTGAATCAAACACACAAACTCAGAGACCTGACAGTCTAACCTGATCCAGTAAGAGTCCCAAGACGTAACCTACTGTGCCTTACAGATTATTTTTTTAATGACCTTCCTCCCTACCCTTAGCTGCTCCCTTTCCAGCCAACAGCAACTCTGAAACAAGGAGTGCAAACGTGTCAACATTTCAGCTCCACTACTGGGTCATCAGTGTTGCCAGCTCTCATAATTTTATCCTAAATTTTGCAACATTTGATATTTTTCTTAAATCTCCAGCTCTTGGAGTCCTGTAGTTAGTTGAGAAGAGAATCCTGCTTTCATTAAAGAATGTAAGTTTCTAGTCCTTGTGACTGTGAAGAAAATCTTTCCAACATGACCCAAATGCATACTAAAGGCTCAAAAGCCGGAAACCAATAAAAAAGACCCCCACATTTATTATTTAAAAAAATCTCATGATTTCTCATGGTCTGACTCATGCTTTTTGAACGCTCAGGGTTGACATGATTCAAAAAGTGACCTCTGGCTCTTCCTGCCTGCCCCACTATTGACACCAGGAAGGCTACAGATATTTACAAGTTTCACAGTACATGGGTGGTTTACAAAATTTTGCCAGACAGGGACAGATAGACCATGATCCCAATAAGCCAGTAGCCTATGGTAGCACGTCTCCCATCTGAGGAACTAGGATTTTAATATGGCTACAGGCCTCACTTTGGAGGGACTAGTAAGAGTTTTCCACAGTTGGAGGATGTTTTTAAAAAGTAATTATTGATACAATAGACTGATCTTTGGATATTGCAGCTTTGAGGGTATCCCTTCTGTTTATACGAGTCCCATTCCTGTATGACTAACAATCATGAGATTATGGAAAGAAGTAGACCGATGCTGCAATTGCAAAACCAATTTTCAAAAGGTCTTCTGGGCACTAGGAGCACCACCTAGTTTTCTAGGGCTTTAGTTAACAAAGAATACACGACCCCCAGGCCTCAGCACACAGTTTTTGAGTCTTTAACTGCAATAGCTTAATCCCTTTATAGAATAAGATGATGCAACTTTCCTACCACATTTAGATTAAAAAACAAAACCAAAAACCAAATAGCAATGTTATACTAATTCTTATGGTGATTTTACTGCCAGTCTCCTGAAAGCGGATGCTTTTCCTAAAGCCCAAGGTTATGGAGTCATGTGAATACATAAATTCTCAGTTTTAAATTTTTTAATGTAAATTTCAGACCTTTGTTTTTGCGGAGAAAAAGCTTGAAAGCATGAGCCCTAAAGGCTCGAAAACAAACAAGCGGCAAAAAAAAAATAACCCTCAAAATTTTTATTTGTTAAAATCTCACGACTTTTATGACAGTCTCATGATCTGAAGGTCGGGGGGCTTGGCTCATGATTTTCAAATGCTTGGGGTTGGCAATAGTGGATTGCTCAGAATCATTTTGAAAATAAGTTTGTTCCTTCTGTCCTAGAGACACACAAGCCACCCAGACTGTGCACCTTTCAATGAAAGGCACATTCAAATGAAAAATACAAAGAATATGTAATAAAGTGCAATAATTACCCTTGATTTAGTCTAAAACTAATGAACATTAGGTCGATTTAATGTAAAGCAGCTTAACTTTGCTTAAGTGGTAAAGCTTAGCCTCTGAGAATCATTAGTTTCACCACAGAACTTTGTTGTATTTAAATTAGTTAAGATAAAGCACATAGTACTGTGTCACGTATTTAAATGTCTGAGTCTTACAGGACATTTAAATGTGTGTGTCTAGAGAATGCCTGTAACGAGGGTTACAGTCCATTCCATGGGCAACAGAGAAAATCAACCATTAAATAAAAGTGAGTTCTTCTGCAGCCACACGAGTTAAACTTCAGTCCTGGAGCCACATTCATCTCTGGTGTAACTCTGACCCCAACGGGAAGAACTTGGTCCCTGGTGTCTTAAAATTACACCTGCCTTTCAGGAAGGGAGCAACATTGTTACAGTAACTCATGTTACTCAGCAGAACTCACCCTGCAGGGCAGGTGGAAGTTTAAGTCTCCACACGTGTATATCAACATGCACAACAAATGAGCTAACCCTTTTGCCTTGAGCATTCTGGATTTCTTGACAGTACCCATCGGTGCAGTGGCATGGAGAGTTTACATCAGCAGCCAGTCTCAGGAAACCCTCGCTCCCCAGTCCACTCCACAGAGTTAATGAGATTCACCATAATTAGCTCAGTGAGGGATCTGAAACCATAATAAATTAAACTAGCAGCTGAATCAGTAAATAATTATTTTTGTGCTGTCCTCCTTTCGTTTCTGATAGTGCTGGAGTAGGCACCAATTTTACACTTGAAATGGAATTGCATGCATCTACCTGGCTCAAATGCGAGGCTATGGAGAGGTAGCCTGAAAGCATCTGTAGAAAGCAGAAGAGAATTTTAGGAAGCGACATTCCCCGTCAGGTTACATGGCACTGTAGAATTTACAGTTGATGAATGAATGGCCCAGTCTCAGAAAGGATTTAAGCTTATAGGTTCAAAGCTTCTTATAATATTTTTGCACTCAGCTGGTGATGCTGCTGACTGAATGTGTTAAGGAACTAATCCTTCTTACAAATTACAAATGCAATAATTATGAGGTTGGTGAACCAACTAATCAGGCATGTGAAACAGTCAGTCCATACAGCATCTTAGTAAGGGAAGTCGTAAGAAAGCTCACAGACAGAGCTATTACTCAGCTAAAGCTATTTATGCCATGAGCCTACGGGAAATTATTTCTTATTAAACTGGGAAAAAAACCTGGGTGCATGGAAGGCTACAAAAACAACAGCAATGAGCAGAGAGGGCTTTTGACAAAGCAGACAGATCAGATTATATGTGCGGGGAGGATTCCACTCTTTGACAAAGCTCTCTGCCTACATAGGGGAGACAGATTTTTAAATATTTATCACAACTCCTGTAAACAGAATAAGCTTGCCAATGACGGTGCTCATCAATCTCTGCTCCAAGTAAATACATCCGATGTCATTACTGTAATCAGATTAGCTGCTGTCCCTCCACCTCATTTATCAGTAAGGATTTTCTTACTAGACTTGCCATGTTCATTGATTCATTTTTAAGGACATCTTTAGAAATATTCACAAATATTTTACGAGACCAAAGATTTTTGGAGATATACATCATGTATATAATCAGGTTAATAGAGGTTTAGGACTTGCCTACACAGGAAGTTTTGCTGGGATACCTATTATTATATAATTATAATTAATCCAGTGGATGAATTTGTATTAAGATAATTTAGAATAAAGCACTCTTATTCCAGTATAAAGGAGTCCACACAGAGAGTTAATCAGGAGTAGTGATTCTGCTTTAAATTCACACCTGACCTTAATCCGAATTAACTTCCCAGTGAAGACAAGAAGGACTTCTGTCAATATAACAAACATCATTTGGGGTTCTGTTGGTATAGACTGTGTCTACATGAGCAGGATAGGCTGGCATAGCTATGCTGACAGACTCCATAGTGTAGACATATCCTGAGAGTCTAATATAATCATGTGATTCCAGGAGCTGGGGATTGTAAAAAAACCCCACAAATATTGTGTGACCCACAATGAAGTCTCAGGTTTCAGAGTAACAGTCATGTTAGTCTGTATTCGCAAAAAGAAAAGGAGTACTTGTGGCACCTTAGAGACTAACCAATTTATTTGAGCATAAGCTTTTGTGAGCTACAGCTCTCAAGAATTGGTAACACTGAATCTTGACATTTAATAATGATTTATCTGATTTTCATTGTGACAGCCGTGCATAACTTTTCAGGTAAAACTATCAATTTAAACTGGGAGTTATAATAATTGTTGAAGCCTCTTCCTATAAGAAAGTCAGGATGGAAGGTTATTAGAGTTAATCATTCTTAAATGTCTCCACCTGGAGGGCAAAAGGGGGCTGGATTTAGATATCTGGAGATTCCAAAATAGGCTTTGCCTTAAGTACCAAATGATTCACTGAGAAAATATCTGCCTATAAACTGATTGTCTTAAGCAAAAAAAATCTTAATTAAATAGGTTCAGGGAACTTTTTTGAAGTTCTAAAGACAATATTCAGCAAACAATTGTCAAGGATAGTTCAAATGCATCTGTGCATTCAATGTATAATAGTCGTGCAGTAATATGTTCTATAGTTGATTATGGCAAATGAAGTTTTAGATAAAAAGGGACAATAGTCTGTAATCAAGGAAATCTACATAATGGTTTTCCTGAAGGATGTTTCTGCAGGTGACGGAAGAGTACAGTATTGTTTTATCAAATGGTAATTTCCCTGTATCTCACCAAACAATGAATTCTGTGTGCTAGTCAGGGGCATAATTCAATTAAAGAGAAGACATCTATGAGAGAGAAAGAAATCTGTTTGACTGTGATCCTGCAAATCATGCAGATGAGGAAAATGGCATTTGGCCCTGACATTCTGATTTATTTCCTATACAGTATATTATAATTCCTACAAGATAAGCTTATGCTAGAAATTATCACATGTGCATGGGAGTTATATGTCTGATCCTCCTTGTTTTCCCTTTTTATCTGTTGCCCTATATGTTTCAACCTTATCTTTTTAAGAGAATCTGTAAAATAAATGGTAATATTTGCACAGTTGTAGAATGAGTCCAATATTGCATGTGCCGGGCCAGATCCTCAGATGGTACAAATCGACTCCATTGATTTGGATGAAATTACTCATGTGCTTAAAGTTAAGTAGGTGCTTAAGTGTTTTCTGAGTCTCAGTGAAGAAATAAAAGGCCTACTGAAGTCCATGTGGGTTTGGCCATTAATTTCAATGGGAACGAGACTGGCTGCCAAGTGAAACCCAGGTGATGGTGCTATGAATTTCCCCACAGTGTGCTCTATTTCTCTCTATTCATGAGGCTACCTTGTAGAATGAGCACTGATGCCTAGAGCAAAGGGTTTACTTAAATGTCTTTATGTCTCTTTGACAAGAAAATCCGCCCCACCCCTACCCCAATGAAGATAACTTTGGGGCAGATTCCAAAAGCCAGACTAGTGTTGGGTGGTCCCTTACTCTTTTGGAGTCAGGCCATTCCTTACATTGAATAATGCATCAGAATCTGGCCCTTGGATGCTCAGCTATCTTTCCAGCAACCCCCATATGAACCATAAAACCTCTTCCATGCTTAATGACTATGACCAATTAGACTGCAATGTAATGTGAGCTAGATTCTACTCTAGATCTGATCAAATAATTCATTCAAAGAGATCAGTCTCTTCTTATGTCTACAAATTATCCAGGAGCAGTTCATGAATGACCAGGATATGCAGGTGAATGAAGACAAACACGGAGATTGATTTAAGTGGCAGGCTGCCACTTTGTTAACTTACCACTAAGAATGGGTGCTATCCACCCACTCCGACCCCATGTATCAGGAATTTAACTGGATCCAGTCCAGGGTTACAGATTTCCCACCCTATAACCAATAAATTGGGGTACATCCTTTTCAGCCTACTCAAATCACTTCTGAATCCTCTTACCCACCTTCCCACAAAGGGCGTAGAGGGTACCAAAGGGGCACCTCAGTCTGCAAAGACTTCAGGAGTACCCTTCTCCAAAAAGCACAAAGTCTACCAGCGAAATCCTGTGTCTCTTTTACCTCTGGGAGTTGGCCCTTTGGGGCTTTCTCTGTACTGGACACCGGCTGTGACAAACTAAACATTCCTATAAATTCCTAATGTTAAATATCCAAATCACACTCTCTTTAACCTAGTGGTCCCTTCACGATGCTGCGAGGAAGGGGGGAAAAAAAACAGCCCACCACCAGGACTCTGCCAGTTTGGTCCAATAGGAAAAATTCCTTCCTGATCTAAAAGCAGGCGATTGGTCAGAAACAGAGCATCCTAAAAACATAGCTCCTATCCTATGGGGTGGGAGGGGCAGCTAACGAGGGGAGAGGCCCCTAGAGCCCAGGAAGAGGTTTAAATTAATGGGGCGGAGCAAATGGTTAATCTGCTCCCCAGCCAACTAGCCAGTAGGAGACAGAGAACCCAGAAAGAAGCAGCCCATCCCTGCATTCTCAGACATGCTTTCCCAGTCCCTTCTGGGCTGTCTATCCCACTGCCAGTCTGATCTATATATTCACCCTGGGGGAGAGGGGGCATTTTCTCAGATTTACTCCCTGTTTGAAACTATTCAACAAGCATGAAATTCCCAGAGGGCCAGCCTAAGGCCTATACGTCACTCTAATCACCTTAAATAGGGTTTAAGAAGGATTTAAGTGCTAACCCCTCCGTGCAAGGGTGTATTTTACCCCAAATAGTCTCTCTGAATAATTCTTGTCTGTAGGGTCATGAACAGTTGGTTGTGAAAATCTGAGATTCAAAATTGAAGCTGTGTTGGTTCATTTCGATTGGTCACACAAATCACATGGTATCATTTCCATACCCTGAATGACTACAGCAATTTTTAGTGTCAGTCTTCCAGTGTGAATCCTATTTCCTACCTCAGAATTCACTCTGCAAATATTCACTTTAAATTCACTGCTTCTGCAAATATTCCTGCCAGTCAATTCATACAGGTGAAAAACAAACACAAGAAAAGGAATGAACACAGCCAATTGTTGAAGTCAGTTTTTTTCATTCACGTGAATAGTTACACAAAATGTTTTGCACTGTTTTGAGAGCTCTGCTAATCACAGAACCTAGTCACAAAGCAAAGCAAATTTCCTCACAGCTACAGAGAGGCCATTTCTCTTTTAAAGAAGTTCACCAGTAAAGAAGTTCACCAGTCATAAGAAAATTAGATCTCCATATTACCATCATTTCAAAGGTGTCAATGTTGTGTGTGTGTGTGTGTGCAGCGGCCGGGGGATGGGGTGGAGGTTGGTGCAGTGATGGTTTGCTCGGTACTATAAGCTGGCCAGTTAAAAGCTTCAAACAGAGTTGCTTTCTTGCTTGCCAAGAACCCAAAATAACCAGAAATGTTCCAGAACAGAAAACACGAGCTGTTGATGTTCAGCACTTGAAAACCGTAGACTTTTCTTTAGACTTTCCAAAATGATATTCACCTTGAGAGGCCTGTACAGCAATTGGGATTTGCAGGTGGGGGATGGAAGCAGACAGAACAGGTTGGCATGACCAGTCAAACAATCTTCTGCTCCACACCAAACCTCCATACACATAGGCGCTGACCCCGTGGGTGCTCCTCCTCCTACCTCCTCCTCCTACCTCGCCTCCTCTCCCCCAAGCGCGCAGCATTCCTGCTCCTCCACCTACCTCCCAGCGCTGCCTACCCAGCCACTGCCAAACAGCTGTTTGGCAGCATTTAGCATGCTCCGGGAGGGAAGAGGAGGAGCAGGAATGTGGCACGCTCAGGGGAGGAGGCAAAGAAGAGGCAGGGCTGGGGCGGGGATTTGGGGAAGGAGTCGGAATAGGGGCAGGGAGGGGGTGGAGACTTTGGGGAAGGGGTTGAAATGGGAGCGGGGCAGGGGTGGGGCCTGATGGCAGGGCCGGGGGGAACAAGCACCCAAGGGAAAGAGGGAAAGTCAGTGCCTATGTCCATACATGCATTATTTGTATTGAGGAGTACCTAGTAGGCCCATCCCTGAATCACGAACCCATTGTGCTAGGCACTGTACAAACACAGAATAAAAAGATGGCAAACACACATCAACATCCAGTGTGGTCTACAGTAAACGCACGGGCCACCTGGATAGGAGGGGGAAAAAATCTCCCAAGCTCTTTTATTCCACACAGTCTGCCATTACCTGGAAGGAATTTATAAGGATGTCTATCAAGTCCTCAGAAGCTAGGAAATCTCAAAGTAAGGCTGTTAGTCATCCTTACTGGATAAAACATGGGCCAAAAAGTACTGCAACAGTGAAGTGCTATTGTACATCAGTCTGACAACATTACACGAGCCGATCACCACCAGCAGCCCTCATAGGCTGTTTGTCTTTCCCTCCCCTACCTTGCTGCCAGGCTTTTCAGGCAGCCAACCTCACCTCATCTCCTTGACCACAAGCAAGAATTCAGGGGAGGGAGGGGGAGGTCTTTCTTGAGGCCTTTGCCCTCCCTTAGTAAGGATGTCAGGCACCCGCAGTCTGTCAACATTTTGCGAATTGATTCCTCTTGCTAACACAGCTCATTTCTCCAGCTGTTTACTTAAAAGCCACTTTTTTTATGGCACTGAGGGAAATCTACATCCACAGAATTTCTGGTTAGGTTTTGTTATACATAGGCAGTTTTTAGTTATTTGACTAAAGAAACTCACTGCTTTGGGGATCTTAGAATTTGCCCCTTTTCCCTCTAACTTTCCACTCTCTACCAGCCTTTGAGTCACTTGCTCACATTTAGATCTCAGAACATCAAAGAGAAAGGGGCAAATAGACATTCATTCCAACCAACTGGTAAGCAGAGAAAACAAATCAACTGAGCTGAATGACAGTACTGCAATGCTATGCAGTTGAATCAGAAAGCTCTGACTTCTTGCTTGGCCAAAAACTAAAAAAATAAACTTTATGTATATGAGATTTTTTTTATTAGATTTTTATTTCATACAGTTTCATTTATTCATGATATCACATGGCCTAATTACCATAAAAATATCACTACTTCACAGAATTCTAGTTTCTTGTTGCTTCTGATCCCTGCAAATCATATGCCCATACAAACTGTCTGATTTTGAAGACCCTCTTATCAAAACCTATTTTCTCATAAGTGCACTAGGGAATTTATTAAAAGTAAAATGTGTCCAGCTCTTTATTGTGTAAGCCGAGAGGTTGGGGATGATGCACATGGCAGACAAACACACCAAGGATCCGCCAACATAAATCTGAGAAAAGTAGCATGGATATTTTTAATCATTTTTCTACTTCATATTTCATTCTCAGCATTTTTATCTACTTGCTACCAGGGCCACATTGTGTTTTTTTCCAATGTTCTTTGTAGAAGCACTTTTACAAGGTCAACAGCAATGAACAACAAACTTTCATTTTGTGTGGTACGCCAGGAAATGGAAGTATATGGAGTTGCTTGAAGTTTTGCTCCTGAACTGAAAGTTAATCTAAATTCAAGAACAAAAGTATTCATATTTGTCCTTGTATGTCAAGGATTACTACTACTGAAAGTGCTTTCTACTATCAGCATGTCACTTTCTCAGCTTCTTAATCTCTTTCTTTCTGTTGCTCAATGGCTTCCTCTTACTTTCTTTCCCACTGCAAAAGTAGTCTTTTTTTCTCTCCCCTTTTTTAATACTTACGAAGTTAAAAGGGCCAGCTCAGCCTGACCACCTGGACGTCGCAATAGAGCTTTCTCCCAGGCCTGGCTCCCTGCCAGTTGCCAGCTGTGACATTGTATGCATCCATCTTAGTTAATTCCATGCACTTGGATTGTACTGGTTCTGTTTACAACAACCTTCTGCCCCTCCTGTGTCCAATTCCAATTGTCCTCAACTTTCCTTGTTTAATACTGTTTTGCAAATTATTAAGCACTGGAAGTCCATTAATCACAGTTCACGTCCTGTGTAAGCCCACACAACGAAGGGAAAGAAGGGTGAAGGCCAGGCACGCTCAGATCCCTGAAAGAGCTTGGACGGTGGTCCATTCAGATCCCTAACGAGATCATTACTGCTAACTAAATACAAACCTGACCTCATAACCCTCTGGGAAATTATGTGGGCCCCGTGCAAGACATTAATATGTATCCCACCCCTCATCGCCACCCCCCACTCCCTTGATAGGCTGAAAACTAAACCTGCGATCAAAAGAACTCTAATCACTGCTCTGATTGTAGTAAACCAAGCCTGACACAGAGTTCCCTGAGGCCTCAATAGCTACATCAGTGCCACCCCCAGAGCCTGCACCCTTTGCCAGGCTTGCTAGCAGCCAGGGAATTGCAAAGAGTCCCAGCTTTTCAGTTTACTTGACACACTGTGTCTATTTTCTGGACCACCTGGTAGGCTAATTTTAACATGACACCAGTTCAGCACTCCCACTTAGTCCTCAATTCTCCCACACAGCCTAAATACAAACTGAAATTCCTCTTAATCCACTCGTCCACTGAAACGTCCCAAGTTAAAACTACACAACATGGGCTATCTAATAAAGGATTACATGATTTTACTCTTGTCTGATGGCACCTGTGATGAAAAACATGGCCAAAAATAATTATCCCTTTGGGCACAATTTGAGCACCTTTTCATGTTTGCTTGTCCGTTCACCGTAATCAACTAATCCATCCCTGGTCCAAGCATGACGGTTTTACTCAAAGCAGCGTGACAAATCAGTCTTTTCTGGCCCACTTAAGGAGAGATAAACAGGCTGAGGAATGTGTTTGCCTCTTGTCACTTTCAGTCTTTGAAGCGATTCCATTTCAGAAGAAATTAATTTTAAAAAAATAAAACCAAAACCTTAAAGCAGCAACAAGCCGATATTCAGCTTGAACGACACACATAATGGGAGCATAATTATTAATTTTCTGGTTATTTCTATATCAGAAAGTGGGGAAGGTTGATCTGATGTAGAACATGAGAGATTTCACAGCAGGAAGAAACTGAAATGTTTCAGTTTCAGAAATAATTAGCACACCAATTCACAGGGGTTGACAATTTTCAGCATTTCCACTGCCTGGGAACAACCGTAATATGCAGTGCAATTATTTTGTTTACCCCACCTCACCATCCTCAGCCATTGAGGAGGGAAGTTTTATCCTTAAGATTGTGCTTGAATTCTGGCATCGGTTCAAACAAGAGTCAGTAAAAATGAACATTCAAATATCAACTACATTTTAACATTGACTTTTTTGAAGACAAAGTAACATACAGTAACACATAAAACAGATTTAGCAGATCTAACGTGTGTGTGTGTGTGTGTGTGTGTGTACACACAGAGTTTCAATTGTCTTCCTACTCAGCAACAAACATCTCTTCAGAATTCATTTTCCTTTCTTTCATAATTAGTATCTATACAATTCACATGCTGTATGGATGGAACAAGGTTGGGGGTGGGGAGTCCTTTGTATAAATCAGTTTTAAGATACGCTTGGATTTAACATTGATCATTTTTCTTTGTTCTGTCTATGGGGTCAAAGTGATGAACACCAACAGTAAGAAATGAATCAGTGTTTGTTACATTACTTAGCTGTGAAACACAAACAGGCACTATTTGCTCAGCGGTCCCTGAACACCATTCCTAGTACTTATCTTGACCTGGGACAGAGACGGAAAATATTTAACACGTGACCAGGAAGCATGCAGTCTAAAAATCAAGTGTCATTATCTTGGAGAGAAAGTAAATATTACATCTGAAAATCTTCATCTGTGAAATTCAGTGGTCTCTTGGTTTTATACATGATATACCAGATCCTAATGCAACTGTTATCCGACAGTGAGCTGATTTTGTAGTTTGCAAAATTAACAGTATTTATCCTGTTAGTTTCCTTAGTAACTATCCATGCATTCCTTAGTGTGACAAGGTCTCTTAAGCATTTCATATAGTACTTATCTATTTTCTTGCTCTCACCTCCCTCTCACCTTTACTTTAAGCACAGAACGCAACACAATCCACTACAACTAAAGACTAGGCTGAGAGTCAGATTAAAATTATCCCTGTTTGCCCTGACCTCTTTTCTCTGCAGGTGAGAGCGTCCCCATTCACAAGCTAAATGAAGCAGAAATGATGGAGTGTTTGTTTTCCCTGACTTTTCTTCAGCCTGCCAGTAAATTTACAGCCACGAATATGAAGTGTTAATTTAATGTTCCCACTGAGCATCTCATTGTCAACAAAGGCTTCAAACCATAAGAGAGGAAAAGGTTAGCTCATGCAGAAAATGACCCTTATGGTTTGATTGTCTTCTGGTCCAGACTAGCAGCAAGCAAAAAGCTAAGGGCTTTGACTTCCAGCTTAATGCATTTGATGGCAATAAATGGAACCTCTCTACCTCCGCACATAGAAAGAATCACCTGTAATGCTCACTTATTTATGTTTGCAGGCAATCTACACAAAACCAAAAGAGAAGTGGGCCTCTCTTTTCACTCTGATGACTAATTTGACAGAACCGAAAACTTAAACCCTTCATTACGCCAAACTTAAACAAAAGGGTCTTGCTCTCTAAAGATTACAACAAAGCATTAATGATGGCATGAACCATGAAATTGCTTTCTTCACCAGGTGCTTCAAAACGTCAGGACCTCCACTGATGTGACGTACAGAGAGTTGTACAAGCAAGAAGTCTTATATGCAAAAAATATATTCTTAAAATTAATATTAAGATTTAAATAAACAAATGCTTTCCTGGACTTTGTATGACAGCAACAAGTATATAGACTGAAGGCCCTATTCTCATTTACACTTAGTCCCTTTTACAGTGCACGCTGGTAATGTAAAACAGTCTTAAAGTTAGTATAAATGTCATTTACAGAATTGTAGTTAACAGAAAAGACAGAGTAAGGTAAGGGATCTTAATGTAAATGAGAATATGACCCTGACTATACATTTTAAGACATCAACATCTATTTACTCTTTGTCTGATAATGTAAAATAAAAATATAAGTATGAAGCAGATATGGAAGAGTAACATTTTCCGTAGAAACAAATGTCAAGTCTTTGTTACTTAAAATTTATTCTTATATGAAATATCCCATTAAAGTTCTCAGCTTGGAAGCTATGACATTTTTTTATTGTACAGTCTGGATGTTTAATGGGAAGGGGAAAATGAGCGTAGCAATTTGATTGGTTTGGGTACCTTTTTCGAATCCACTAGTTAAAAATAGGTTCACTTTTTAAAAAAAAATTGTCCATGTTCCAGGCTGTTCATGTACTTTGTGGACCTGGCCACTTTGCTATTTAAAATAAATAAATAAAAAGCAATCCCACTATTAATATTTAACAATTGGGCCACAATATGTTAATTAACTACCCACCTAATGTGTATTATTAAACCATACATCTGTATTAACATCAAAAAGGCACCATACTACGTGCGGACAGGTGAGAACCCAACAGCTCCCAAACTGCATTAACTGCGTTTCAAAAATCCATTCTTTCGAGGATATTTGATTTGCCATGCACACTAATGTACTTTAATACGTCTAAAAGGACCACCGCATTGACTGAAATAGCAAAGCCTGGAAGCAAAGCAGAACGCACAGTAATGAAACAGTTGACTTTTTGTTTTCTATTTTACAATACAGCACTTTCATTCATTCCCCAGATAATACCCTTCCCCATTCACATTAGATCTGTGGCCTGAACCAAAACACCAGCAGATTTTGTGATGGCACTAACATTCTAAACCAAGAGCCCAGTCACACTGTTGTGATTGGCCCCTACGACCACAATGGGTCAAACCAAATAACCAGACCCAGAACTTTGAGGATCTTGGAAACCCAGATCCAGATTTTGTACCTTGAGATCATTTCTAATTCAGGCCTCAATCCTGCAATTGACTCCACACTGGCAAACCCCTAAACTGTAGTACTCCATTGATTTCAGTGGGGCCTGGCACAGGTGAAGGGATCTGGCCACAAGCAATAAATTGCTGGATCAGGCTCCAAAACAATATTAAAACTATAATCAGTGGAGTGCAAAATGTACTGAAGTATCTCCACCAAACTGCATGGGGAAAAATTGCAATTTCATTCTATTTTACAGCCCCCCAAATTAAAACAAAACAAAAAACAAAATACACACACAACAAACCCTGATCATCTGAAATTTCAAAATTGGTGGCTTTTCACTCAAAAAATAGTGCACACCAAGGTTTTCTGTGCAACTGGATAACAGTCGCAAATTTGCAAAAGCCTTCAATTTGGGTGTTTTCAAATTGTATTGCAAATATTTGCAATGTTTGCCCAGCTCCAATTCTCACTTAAGTTATAGTGGGGGGAGGGCCTGACATTCCAAATCAGTGTTGCCACTCCATCCTTCATTTATACCATTTTTGAGAGGTCCAAGACCAGCTCACGGTAATTTTTTTATAAAGTGCCTAATTAACCTCTTTGTTTTTTTTTTTTTAACTAATCTGATTGGTTCCAAAGAAATAACATCACCATTAGATTACTCAGAAGCTGGAGAGCAGGAGTCTCTGAGACATCAGCACCAATGAGATCACTCAGGACGGTAGCTGAGTTCCCTGTCTCTGTTTTAAATTTCTAACTTCCTTATATCCAAGGCCTAAGGAGTTACGTGATGAACACTTCAGTCACTGAAATCCTTATGTGCACAAGGACTTCGGCTCAATAAAAAGGTCCTAAGGATAAAAAATACTGACTTCCTTCAGCGTCAAACTACAATCTCAGGAGGTATTTTTCCCCTTGAGCAATACTTTACAGCTGTTACACCCCCAGCCATTTGTTCCTTGTCTACCAGCGAGTGTGTGGCATGCTTTACTTTGGCTTTTATTGTGTTAGCTGGTTGAAGTCAAGGTTTTTTCACATTAAATTAAAAAGTGATATTGGAAATAAGCATGGTTACAAGGAACACAACACCTGTGTAGTATGGCTAACTGAAACCTGTACCCAGGAACTTCCTGAGTTCCCCTGACATTTACCGGGCTCCAGGTCTATTGTCAGCTAAAACACTTGTCCCCTTTCCTTCAGCCTCTTTCATGCTGATCTCCCTGATTCCCACATCACCCCCCACCAGTCCATCCATTCCATAGCTGTTAAAATCACCTTCTTTGCCAGATAGCAAACCCATGTCTCTTCCCTGTCTGAATCTCTCCACTGGTTCCTCTTTGCACATCATATCAAGGTTAAACTCCTTGAGTAAAACCCTGGCCCCATTGAAGTCAATTGGAGTTTTGCAATTGACTTCAGTGGGGCCAGGATTTCACCCCTCATTTTTGCTTTCAAAGCCCTGCACTGCTCTGGTCGACACCTCAGATCTTTGTTTCTTGTTGTATTCCCCTGTCCCTATTTGTTCCAATGATGTAAGCTTTACCACTGCGTTCTTTTCTTTTCCCACTCTTGTCTCCATGTCTTCGCCCACATTACCTCATAGGCATGGGACAATCCCCCACTCCACTCGGCTTCCACTATCGTTTCATTTAAATCCCACATAGTATCATATAGGTACAAATACATAGAATCATAGAATCATAGAATATCAGGGTTGGAAGGGACCTCAGGAGGTCATCTAGTCCAACCCCCTGCTCAAAGCAGGACTAATCCCCAATTAAATCATCCCATATGTGTCTCTGTTGGTCTGTCTGGTACATACTAAGCTCTATGAGGCAAGGACTGTGGTTTTTGTGTCTCATATAGAATCACTCTGTGTCAAGTCTACAATAGCAATGGAAATAGTTCATGAGAACCAGTCAGTGAAATTGATTTAGAAACATGTGTGAAACTTACCCGTCTTGTTTCAATATTCAAGCAAAATGTAAACAGAGCAGGAAATGAAATTTTAAAAAATATTTCAGCTTTCATTATCTAGTTGCTTTTAGTAATAGAAAGATTTTTGATAGGGCATCTTGATTGTTTCCTTTAATTTTTTCAAAGTGTATATAACAAATATCTATATCTATGTTTAGAGAGATACAGTACTTCTTAGTTTAAAATGTATTATTCACACAGTGTATCCTGGGCTATGCTTAAAAACGCCATGCTAGAGTTGACTAACATTAAACACAAAAACATTCTGTCTTTGGTAATCATTTGCCAGTCAGTCACATTGTCAGTTAACAGTAGTCATTTTGAAAGCAGTAATTCATTCTCTACAGTCCTTTCTTAACACAATTTTCAGCCTGCAATTTAGATGATAGGAAAATTACAACCTTGGTGCACTATATTATGTGATATAAATGTTATTGCAATTAAGCCAACAAGAAACCCACACACACAAAACACAAAGATGTTTAGTCCATGTTTTTTTCTTATTATTTCCTAAAAACCCCTGGGGTCATCAAATGGTAGAAAAAGGGAAAGATGAATTTACATTAGTACAATGTGACTGCAAATAACAAGAACTCAGAATCAACACAACAACATAGTTGACATGTTAGCTATTTGGGAGTTTTAAAACAAAGCAAACAAGTTATTTGCTGAGGGCATGCATGAATGGGGACAGACACGATTTGAATTTTAAAATATGGCTGAAAAGGCCTCATATAGCCAGGAATCCTGGCAGCTGATGAAAGAAAGAAGGCAACTACAGTTCCTGTACCATCATTGCCTCTGCACAGCTCTGCCCCAGATTACATCTCCTTGCTAGTCTGTTACTGCATTCCCGCTCTTCTACTTTGCTCTACCAACCATTCAAGGCCCAGTGCCTCCTCTGGGCTTGTTGACACAGTGCATTAGTTTGCACCAGAGGGGTGTGAATTCTAGTGCTCACCAGCTGGCCCATGTGGACCCTACTAGTGCACTCTAAAAGTTCCCTTTGCACACATTAATGTAGTTCTGTTTCAAACAGCACAACATTAATGTGAATTGGTAACTTTTAGTGCACAGTACTAGGGGCCATATGGGCCAGTTATTGTGTGACACGCTAGTATGCACTAGAATTTTCCCCTTTGGTGCAGGCTAATGCCCCATGTAGACAAACCCTTTGTGTGTCCCCTCCCAACCCTGTCTTCCATGCTGCCCCTATGCATGGATCAACCTTCCAATCTCAATGCACCAGAGAGGCCTTTAACAACCCCCTGAAGTCAATGGGAGTCTTTCATCGGCAGTGCATCAGGGCTTAGGTCTTGACTCTGTCCTTATATTCAAATCCCTCCTAAAGACACCGTTTTAATGGCATAACCACAAACCCTCATCAATCAAATGTCTTCTTTTAGGGTTTTGTACTGTCACCCGTCACCACAGCATCTGAGCACAGTAACCTCTCCTTCTCAATACGACGTAAGGAGGGAAAGGGAAGGGTGTTGAAGTAAATTAAAGAAAACAAATTCAGACTGCTAACAACCAACATAAAAAAACATAGCAGCCTGAAAATTTTCCATCAAAATGTTTTGCAGAAATTTTCCATATTTTTTGCAGTTTTCAATGTACAGTTTATAGCAGGGGCAGGCAAACTTTTTGGCCTGAGGGCCACATTGGGGTTTCGAAATTGTATGGAGGACTGGTGTAGTGTATTAATTTGCTTCCCGTAGGAATGTGCTATTTACGATGTACTAGTTAACAGCGGCCAGTCCTAGTGCTCTGTTAGTAGCACATTCCTACAGGGAGCAATTTAATATACCACAGCCGGCGGGTCTCGCAGCCGTGCTGCCTGGCAGGATCTTGCAGCCCTGCTGCCCACAGCACTGGCAGAATGGTGAGCTGAGGCTGCGGGGGAGGGGAGACACTAGGGGAGGGACCAGGAGCTCAAGGGCTGTGCAGGACAGTCCCACGGGCCAGATGTGGCCTGCAGGCTGTAGTTTGCCCACCTCTGGTTTATAGAATCGCTGACATTTTCTGGAAATTTTCTGGAAAGCCAAAAATTTCAATGAAATTTTTCCACAAAAAAGTCCAATATTTTTCATAAATACTTTTCTGCAGGTTTTTTGATCAGCCATAAAATGAAATAAAGATATCAACTTACATTTTAAAGTCATGAATCATGTCAGGCATATAACAAACCTAAGTATTGGCATGATCATATTATTGTAATCTTTGTTCCTTCTTTCACTACTGTTTGTTGCTTTCATTCTTTGAGTCATGTCTATAAATCATATGTTCCTTGGGGCAGGGACCATGTCTTTTAATTAGTCTACTAAGAGTCTAGCACGATTTCAACAACAGAGATTATTTTCACTGTCACAACTCAAACAATCTAGGCTGCTTTTCAGTAATCAAAGCAAATTGCAGGATCTGCATTTGCTACCAAAATTTCCTTTGGCCTAGGAGGCATGTGGACAGTTCCTGTGTTCTAGGCCCTACTCCTCCTCTGAAGAGGCTTAAGATATCTCTACCCCTCCTCCCAAAGGTGAGTTAGTGAGAATTCACACCACCTCCCACTGAAGGGGCCCACTATCAGTATTTCTGTTTCCCAGATGGGGTACCTGAGAGATAGGACATTTCGGTGCAACTTGCCAAAAGAAGTTTTCAGCAGGGCTAGGAACATAAATCCTAACCTCTGAGATGCAAGGCTCATGTGTAATCCACTAGATCACATTGGCTGTCATACCAATCACTTTATATATTTGTACTTAGGCCAACACAAATATAAGGTTAGTAATTCTTACCCATCCCTATATTTGTTCTGTGTTTGTACAGCGCCTAGCACAGTGACATCCTGGTCCATGACTAGGTATCCTAGGCACTACAATAATACAAGTAATAATAATATAAATTGTTTTGAGGTTTACAGATGGAAAGGTACTAGGTAAACACAGAACATTATTATTTGCTATATTTTTCAGGCACAGAGAGATCCAGTGCCTTGGTTGGGAGACACTGTTCGCCTGGTGGGTGAGACATTGGCTGAAAGACCAAGTGATGTTAGTCCTTCTCTAGCACTTAGTTTGCTCCATTATGCCAGCATTTTTTACCAACATTTGGAAAGAAGGGAGGTAGACTGCACAGGGTGTACGTGCATAATTAGCTGGTTGTACAGTAAATATGTCCATCGCATTAAGTGAAGATTAAATGAACCTGGGCTCTTAACGAGCTCTCAAATGCTGCACATTTTCCCAGGATCTGGAAATGTGTGTGGGAAATAGCATTCTAGGTGTCTAGTGAACTAGTCCCTGATTACAGAACTTATTTTCATTCTCTTTTTATATATAAAATAATCCTAGCAAATTCTATACAAAAAATGACAAGGAGTCTGGTGGCACCTTAAAGATGAACAGATTTATTTGGGCATAAGTTTTCGTGGGTAAAAAACTCACTTCTTCAGATGCATGGCAAAAAACGACCATAAGAGAACATTATTAGCATTCAAAAGCCAAGGAATGGAAAAGTTAAAAGTTGTAGATGCAAATTTGCTTGTATACATTCTTTTATTATATGTTCACATATAATTTCTCAAATAATACCACTCTTTTTCCCCCTGCAGTCCTAGGAGGGGCTACATTTCCATGGTAATAAAGATTTCTCTCAGAAAGGTGTTGAAAATAATCAGGAGGCTAATGAGGTTTTGTGCAAACCTCCTGCCGGTTGCATTCCTTTAGATCAAATATCCTTTGGTTTAAGTACAGAAAACCTTTTTATTTATAGGCACATTAGTAACACATTCTTGCAAACACTGGAAGAGGAAAAGAAACAAGAAGCTAACATAAAACAATATGACAGCGCCTGTTTTCACTGCAATTGTACAGCACCTAGCGTAACATGGCCTCAGTCCCGATTCACGCCTTGAGGTGCAACCATAAAACCAAAATACATGGTGGTACAGCAAGAAGAAATACATTTGATTCTTGTGCCTAGATTCCAAAACCATAAGATCCCTTCACAATTGGGTAAAGTCTTCATTTCCAGAACACAGGGAAATGGTATATATCAAAACAAGTGATCAGGAGAAAGTGAGCCACATTCCTTTCTGGGACAATGAAGCACAATTAGAATAATTCTGCTCTAATAGTCTGTGTGTCTAAGGTTGGAGTCTGGCTAGCCATAGGGAGTCGTCTACATTTACAGCAATTTGTTTGTGATTCTCCTCTTTATTCTTCATCCTATGCCAATAAACTTTGTTTTTATGTAAGACAATTTTAACTGCGTGGGGTCTGTGAGGTTACCTGTTGTGCGAGAAAGAAACTCTGTTTCTCACTTCAGAAAATGGCTGCGTCAGGAGTAGAAGTAACAATCTGAGGGCTTGTCTATGCAGCATGGCATTGCAAACTGGAGGGGTGTCATTTTTAGAGAGCTCGAATGTGTTGCACTCAGACTGCCCCATGTAAACTGTTGCTTGACTGTGTATAGCCAATTGATTTTGTCTACACTTGTGGTTCATTATTAAAGATGTTCAAGAGACCAAATAACCAAGTTCAGCCAATGTATAGACAAAACATTATGGTACGGAGAAGAAAGAATGGGCAACAGGGGATGGATCACTTGATGATTATCTGTTCTGTTCATTCCCTCTGAAGCACCTGGCACTGGCCACTGTCGGAAGACAGGACACTGGGCTAGATGGACCTTTGGTCTGACCCAGTATGGCCGTTCTTATGAACTAATACAACCCCAGTCTTTCCAGGAAGCAAATACTCACACTATGTTAAGTCCACCTGACGTAGAAGGTGGGCTCCCAAAAATACACCCCCAAAATTCTCTCTATTGATAATGGGGCTGTTTACAAGCTAAAACCCCCAATTGAAAGTTCCACCCACCAATTTAAACTTGTTTTTCTAGTACCATTGTGTACCCCTCTTATCTTTTGTTTGTGAACACGACATTTCAAACTAATTGAGCCGGGAAGGCACTCCCTATCTATGCCAAGGTAGAACACTTATGTATTTTGCCTTTGACAGCATCTCTATCTTCCTATGCCAAATGCTGAGTTGTACTGTTACAAGGCATTGTGGGATACTTAGCATAAGTGAGCAAGAGTAAGCATACTGATTACCCAACACTTACATTTAACATGATATACACCATATCAAGACCATGCCAAAACATCCATTAACATGGTGTATACTGTGCCCAGAATATATATTCTATCTAATAAGACCCTGCTGGCACACACTAAAAGGTACCTAGTTCGCGTTGCTGTAGTCCCATTTCAAACAGAATGACATTAACATGTGGTAGGTACCTTTTAGAGCATGCCGGCAGAGTCTGCACCAGGGCAGTTAGACCACAACACGCTTGAGCGCTCTAGAAATGACAGCCCCCTAGTTCGCAGTGCGGCACCATACAGGCAAGCTCTGAATCACAATTCTCTGTCCTGTGAAAGGCCCAAAAGTGTCTGGAGTGAGTCAGCGTGGGATCGAAATACTTGTATGTATGTACGCATGGGAGCGGAACGTTATTGTGTTTGAAATTCAACGTTTTATTGAAAAATGTCATCAAAAAGTCAAATTTGGGGAAATTTTGATCAGGTCTAATCCTGAATGACATCTCTGGTAATGCAATATTCTGGTCACCACTGAGCAAAGCAGGAGACAATACAGTATGTGCCAAACCCAGTGTCTCCAGAGGCATCTGAGTGGAAATGGCTGTGGAGGGACAAGTGTCACTCTGAACACCCCAAATACACTTCACTGAGTTTCTGAAGAAATAGATCCCCGACTCCAATTCCCCCCACTCACTGTGGTGAGGCAAATATGATGGGTGACAAGCTGCGACTGTATACAGAACCAGCAGGCTGCCTGACCAGGGGCCACCCCCTGACAAAGAACAGCAAACCCAGAAGTGACTGGAGCCATGTAAGCGGGATCTGTTTAGCATCCCTCACATCCAGAAATACTTTGTTCCATTTGCTCACTTTCTCCAGGTAGGCGGTGGGAGGGAATCCAAACCTCATCAATGACAGGACCCAGCTCCATGCCCAGCATAGATGTTGCGGTGGCAGAAGTTGCCAAGTCTGCTGAGCAGGTCTCAGGTAATGTCAGTAAGAACCTGGTACTGCCTGAATGTGTGTGTACAGAAGACTAGGGATTCTACACTGCTCAGTGCTATGGGTCCCTGATTTTATTGGGGCCTCTGGGCCAGTGGGACCAATTCAGACATTTCTTGGGGGGGACACGTAATTTTGGTTCCTTCCCCCCACAGCTGAGACTCATTCGTGTCCCTGCTCATCTCTCCCACCCCCTTCAGATCCCAGGTGTCCTCAGCCGGGGAGTCTCACCTTTCTCTTATCCACACAGTGCATGAGACAATGCCCCAAAGAGCCGAGCTCTCAGCAGACTCCTCTGTGCTCCGCCATACAGGACAGACTCCCCTTGCACCCGTTCACCACACCATTGGGCCCGGCCACCTCTACATTGGGACAGAGGGGCAGCCAGGACAATTGGAGTATTGCTGCAACCCTGTGCACCAGATCGCAATGCCACTCACTGAAATTTGAGCCAGGTGCCCCTCCGTCTGTTGGGAAGAGCGGCTAGGTCAAACCTCAGCGAGTGGTGTTGTGACCACGCAATCGGAGCAACACGCCAGATCAGACTGCCAGCAGCCATACCGATCTAGCCTGGGACCAGTGCTTAAAAGCTGCCAGACCACATCTCTCCTGGCTCCATGGCCCTCCTTTGCTGCCCCCTCCCCTCCACACCAATTGGCACCTCTGCTCTGGGCACTATGAAATAGAAGTAAGAATAGTGTGTAGTTCGCCAAATGTACTGTGCGATGGATACCACAGGGGCCTAGGCAGACAGCTATCACTTTCGGTGAGAGGCTTATGTGATAGCTGCCATTTTGGTTGACGCATTGAGGACCTTCAGGGCTAAAAGCATGAGCCGTTACCACCTGAACTCAAGAACCAAGGCTCCATATCTGGGGCTGTGTGGACCGGCACTGCGGGACTTGCAGCAAACATACACCAGTGGATTATACTTATATTAGGTCAGCAGCCACATTCTGCTGTGTAACAGAAGGAGTGAGATTGCTAAAGACGCTTGAAACACATTATACAGCCCCAACAAGGAAGACTTGAACTCCCCAGTTTCTATTAAAAGAGTCTTGCAAGTCTTAATGCTCCTAATAAATGCCTTCTTGCTTTCCGTTACTATTTGATATTTGAATGCCAAGTAATATGCCTGAGTACTGACTGCCATCGGATAACAACCTTAACAGAAGTAGTATAGTGTTGCATTATAAGTTCTCCCATAGAAAATATACAGATAGTGAAATTTCTTATGCCTTTCAGAAAATGGTAGGGAAAACGAGAGATAAAGAATTATCAGCCACATTGTTGTCCATGACATGTGAAAAAGGTTTTTCATGATGACTCTTAAGTTTACAGTTCGGCTTTCCTTGCAAACATCTCACAGCTATGCTTTAACGGTGCTTTGTTTATCCAGACAGATATGTCAAACTCGATAACTTTAAGCTGGAAAGGTGTCGGCCATTTTGAACACTTGTCCTTGGCAGTTTTTAAACTCCTTAGCAGATGCACAAAAAGAAGTAGGCCTGCCAATAAATCAGTTATTCCAAGATGGTGTTAGAAGATGGAACATGGCTTTTATATACTGAAGTGTCAATGAGAATAAATTATCTTTGAGTGCATACTACAGGACCCAAATGTAACATTGCTGACTCCTTCATAGTGCTAAAAGTGTAATCTGTATACCTAAGCCATCTGAAGAATTAACCAGAGAGATTAGCACAAACCAAACCTGCATCTCTATTGCTCTGCCCATTCTGTGTGCTTTGAACATGAACATAAGCACAAGTTCCTAACAAAAGCATAAATACAAAGTAGAAATGCTGAACTCTATTTCTTTACACTTTTGGTGCATTGAATCGGAACAAGGAAAAACATAGTTGCTTGTATCCTTTCTGACACAAAAGCAGCCACTCTAAGCAAACCCAACAAAAGAAGGATGCTAATGGATAGGATGGTGATGTAAAACCTGAAAATAAAAAGATCCCGATTGGACTATTGTTCCAAGTACTGTGCAAGGAGATGAAAGTCTGTGGAGGAGGAACTGCCAAGATAAGGCACAGCCCCCATTCTTGAATTGCTGGAATTACAGAATTACAAAGATCATTTTCCTAGTTCATCACTTTGAAGGTCACCCTTCTTTCATCACTCCACTGACTCCATCACATCAAACGTCAACTACTCATCTTTGCTTTCCAGGCCCTTCCTGACCTATGCCTAAGCTATTTATCATCTCTCAAACGCTATCAAGATGTTGACTTCCACCTCCACTCTGCCAATGATACCAGATTCGTCATCCGCTTGTTAAATTGTCAAATAAGTGCTTTTGTGCTTCCTTTCATGCTGCCCTCGTGCTTGTGAGGAGCTCCGTGTAACCATCTGCAAAGCTGCCTCATTGTCCTCCTTCAAATCCCTCCTTAAAACTCTCCTTCACCATGAACCCTACACAAAACTTGACAACAGTTGGGCAGTTGGTGTGCTGAGCGCACTGCCTGCCATGCTAATCAGCATCCGCTTGCTGCTTCCGTATGCTCCCCTGGTTTGTATCCAACCTTTGTCTCGTGCTTATATTTAGATGGCTCATGCCCCAAAGAGCTTTACAATCTTTTTTTATATGTTTGTACAGAGCCTAGCACAATGGGGTCCTGGTCCATGACTAGGACTCCTAGACACTACCGCAATAACAAGAACAATGTATTATTAATTATTATGCTGTCTGTATCTGACAGAGCCATGATGAGTGAACCTCTAATGGTGGAAGCTGCGTTACCAACCTACCAAACCTCACTCCTATGACAAGGTCATTTCTTGGAACTCCACAACACAGTGTTCCCACCAACAGGCTGTTCAAAGCTGCTTGGGATACATTTACTGTTTGTAGTGTCATTGTAGTAGAAAGAGAGAGCCTGAAACATGAGGCCTAGTATCAGAGGCCCGGTAAAAAGCCTGAGGCCTGAACTAAAGTGGTAGTCAGGCCCTGCTAATATAAAGCAAAGTTAGCAAATCTCAGGTTGTGAGCAGAAGTCAGGCTCTGCCTGCGTGCAGTCTCACAGAATCAGGCAAGAACAGGGCTGGTATTGCAAAAACACACACATTCTGAAGAAGAGCTGACATGAACGTCTGGGGCCTAGCACATTCCATAAGGATGGTACCAGAACACCTGATACCAAGTGTCATATCTGAGGTAGAAGCGAAACTCAAACAGCTTAATGGGACTAAATCGGGGGGCCCAGATAATCTTCATCCAAGAATATTAAAGGAATTGGCACCCGAAATTGCAAGCCCATTAGTAAGAATTTTTAATGACTCTGTAAACTCAGGAGTTGTACCGTATGACTGGAGAATTGCTAACATAGTTCCTATTTTTAAGAAAGGGAAGAAAGGTGACCCGGGTAACTACAGGCCTGTTAGTTTGACATCTGTAGTATGCAAGATCTTGGAAAAAATTTTGAAGGAGAAAGTAGTTAAGGACATTGAAGTCAATGGTAAATGGGACAAAATACAACATGGTTTTACAAAAGGTAGATCGTGCCAAACCAACCTGATCTCCTTCTTTGAGAAAGTAACAGATATTTTAGACAAAGGAAACGTACTGGATCTAATTTACCTAGATTTCAGTAAGGCGTTTGATACCGTGCCACATGGGGAATTATTAGTTAAATTGGAAAAGATGGGGATCAATATGAAAACTGAAAGGTGGATAAGGAACTGGTTAAAGGGGAGACTACAAGGGGTCCTACTGAAAGGTGAACTGTCAGGCTGGAGGGAGGTTACCAGTGGAGTTCCTCAAGGATCAGTTTTGGGACCAATCTTATTTAATCTTTTTATTACTGACCTCGGCACAAAAAGTGGGAGTGTGCTAATAAAGTTTGCGGATGATACAAAGCTGGGAGGTATTGCCAATTTAGAGAAGGACTGGGATATCATACAGGAGGATCTGGATGACCTTGTAAACTGGAGTAATAAGATGAAATTTAATAGTGAGAAGTGTAAGGTTATGCATTTAGGGATTAATAACAAGAATTTTAGTTATAAGCTGGGGACGCATCAATTAGAAGTAAAGGAGGAGGAGAAGGACCTTGGAGTATTGGTTGATCATAGGATGACTATAAGCCACCAATGTGATATGGCCGTGAAAAAAGCTAATGCGGTCTTGGGATGCATCAGGAGAGGTATTTCCAGTAGAGATAAGGAGGTTTAAGTACCGTTATACAAGGCACTGGTGAACCTCACCTGGAATACTGTGTGCAATTCTGGTCCCCCATGATTAAGAAGGATGAATTCAAACTGGAACAGGTACAGAGAAGGGCTACTAGGATGATCCAAGGAATGGAATATTTGTCTTATGAAAGGAGATTCAAGGAGCTTGGCTTGTTTAGCCTAACTAAAAGAAAGTTGAGGGGAGATATGATTGCTCTCTATAAATATATCAGAGGGATAAATACCGGAGAGGGAGAGGAATTATTTAAGCTCAGTACCAATGTGGACACAAGAACAAATGGATATAAACTGGTCATTGGGAAGTTTAGACTTGAAATTAGACGAAGGTTTCTAACCATCAGCGGAGTGAAGTTTCGGAATAGCCTTCCAAGGGAAGCAGTGGGGTCAAAAAATCTAACTGGCTTTAAGATTGAACTCAATAAGTTTATGGAGGAGATGGTATGATGGGATAACATGATTTTGGTAATTAATTGATCTTTAAATATTCATGGTAAATAGGCCTAATGGCCTGTGATGGGATGTTAGATGGCGTGGAATCTGAGTTACCCAGGAAAGAATTTTCTGTAGTATCTGGCTGGTGAATCTTGCCCATATGCTCAGGGTTTAGCTGATCGCCATATTTGGGGTCGGGAAGGAATTTTCCTCCAGGGCAGATTGGAAGAGGCCCTGGAAGTTTTTCGCCTTCCTCTGTAGCATGAGGCACGGGTCACTTGCTGGAGGATTCTCTGCTCCTTGAAGTCTTTAAACCACGATTTGAGGACTCAATAGCCCAGACATAGGTGAGAGGTTTTTCAAAGGAGTGGGTACGTGAGATTCTGTGGCCTGCGTTGTGCAGGAGGTCAGGCTAGATGATCATAATGGTCCCTTCTGACCTTATTATCTATGAATCTATAAGTACGGTACAAACAAAGATAACAAGAACATGTAGACATCTCTTAGAGATAAGTTCAGGATGACAGGGTAATGAATAAAGATGTTCTGATTGAACCAACATTTACGAGGTAAAGGGTGGTAACTAACCACATCAGAGGGGCAGTATGTAACTAGTGTGTATCGGTATAATGAGGGGTCTCAGAGGGAGTGTCTTTGGCCAGCTGAGGGGGCGGTTGGAAAGTCCTGACATTCACTGAGCTGAGTCCATTGTCACGGACATACATGTGTTAAGTGTAGTTGTCGCACGTATCAGGCACTTATACCATACTTTGTCGACAATAAACCTGACTGGGCGCCTTCATGACTGAAACGGATTTGTGGTCTTATTGGGTGGTTTGATGGAGGTCTGCTCTGTCAGCTACCTGCGCAGAGCCAGGTCAGCATGCCGAAAGACACCCACACGCAGCCAACATCTGACAACAATTGTAGTCGTGTTGGTCCCAGAATATTAGAGACAAGGTGGGTGAGGTAATATCTTTTATTGGACAAATTTCTGTTGGTGAAAGAGACACGCTTTTAAGCTTACGCAGAGCTCCTCTTCAGGTCTGGGAAAGGTACTCAGAATGTCACAGCTAAACACAAAGTGGAACTGATTGTTTAGCATAAGCAGTTAACACATATTTCAAGGGCCCATTCAAAGTGAAGTGGTCAGTTAATACCTCTGTAGTCATAGGACAAAAAGGGGGGGGAGGCTAGTGGTTTTCCGATTGTTGTAACAAACCATAAATCCAGTAACTTTATTAAGTCCTTGACTTTTAGCATCTAGCAATGTTATAAATTTAAGCTCCCAGGCTCATCTTTTGAAGGTGTTGTACAGGTTTCCTTTGAGGAGGAAGACTGAGAGACCACAAAGGCAGTGATCACTTCGTCAAAAGTGTTCATCCTTGGGTGACATAATGTTTTTGTTTTTTATCCTTTTTCTGTGATTGTCTGCTTTCATCCACACAATTGTTATCGAGGCATTTAGTGCACTGGATGACGTACACCATACACTGTGATAGGCATGTGTTGGACCCATGGATCTTGAAGAGTGTGTTGTGCAGGGAATTGATCATCATAGCAGTGGAGATGTGTCTGCAGGTTTTGCATCAGCTGTTATGGCAGGGTCTGGTGCTGCTTTGAGTTGGTGGGTCCTGGTGTGTGGGGAGCTTGCTTCTGATGATGAGCTTGGCAAGGTTGGGGGGGTTTCGGAAGGCCACATGAGAGGGTTTGGAAAAGATTTCTTTCAGGATGTGGTCCCAATGGAGTATGGGTTGTAATTGTTTAATGACAAGGTAGGTGAGGTAATATCTTTCATTGGACAACAGTGCAAATAATGCTGGTAGCTTCTGTTTAACATCCTCCGGAGATACTAGTGGAATGGAAAGAAAATGGAAGATCTAACTCATCCTTTCAGCCTGGCCCAACCAGTTTCATTCCGCGACTACCACTTCCCATTAGCTATTCTGTTAGCAATCCTCTTTTAAAAAAACAGCTGTCATTGTGACACTTCCGTTCCAGCCAGGAGAGCATATCTGTTTTCAAACCAGCAACCACGCTGCATTCAATGGCCAGCTGGAGGGTGCTAATACAGAGCTCAAACCGGCATCCTCTGTGCATACTGAGCAGGAAAGCTAGCGTCCCATGGCCAGTCCCAATTCCATTAGTCCTGCATTGTAGCACTCTGTGAGCTACTTCATTGCACATAGTTCAAATTAACTGGATTATTTAATGATGTCTGTTTATTAGTTCTACTTCGATTGCAGTGTTCATGAATAAGCAGATGACAAGTTAACACCTTGCATTTCCACTGTGCTTTTGTATTGTTTAGAGAACAACCCCAAACCCTTTGCAAATAACGTTTCTAACTACACACAAGCAACGAAGTGAACAAATAGAATGTGGCAGCCACTAAGTTAGGAAGATTCTACATTCAGCCACAGGCATTAGCACTGTGGTGGTGTTATTGTAAATGAGAAAAGAAATTATATCTAAGTCTTACATGGTGCTTGTCATCCATACAGCTCAAAAGAAGGTAATTATTATCCCCATTTTACAGATGGGAAAACTGTTTTACAGAAGGTCACCCAGCAGGCCAGGGGCAGGGCCAGGATTGGAATCCAGGTCTCCTGAGCCCCAGTCCAATGCGACTAATTTCTTCACTTGAACAAAACTAGCATGAACCTCCACTCAATATCTCTGCTAAGGTCAGTAAGCCAATTCTGGCCCCTGCGGCACACACACCGCTCACGCTGGTATCAATGGAAGTTGCAACAGTGCATTTGAAGGCCGGTATCATCTCAGTGCCATGGCAGACTGCAGATGGTTGTCTCTTTCACTGACATCTGAATCTGCAAAGAAAGGACTTGTACCTCACTTCTAGCAAGCGTAAGTTTTCAGTGTATTTCTGTATTCGTTTCCAATTCTTTCCTAAACAATAAACCTGTCTGAGCCATCCTTTTGCACACAATGTTGCTGAATTAAACATTATTATTAAATAAAGCTGCCAGCCTTCAGCTGAAGCCCTTTATGTGACTGGTAATGATCTTCTTAACTCCACTGTAAAAGGTTGCTCAGCTGGTGTTTTCAAAGCACACGGAGTTCTTTTCCTCTATATACAAGCTTTGAAACCTACCCAGCACCTAAAGAAAAATATTATTTCCTCAGCAATTAGCAAGCGCAACTAATTTAAGAATTATTATCTTGAGCAACTAGTTATTCTAGAAGACTCCGAACAAAATTATTTTCTCTCTCTCTCTCTGCCTACTGGACTTAGGTGTATGGGGCATACAAACAGTTCTGAATGTAACTTCTGGGTTCTTTGAGCTTCCCTGATCTTGGAGGAAGGTATAGACAACAGTTATGGAAACCATTTGTACCAAAGATTGTTTTCAGAAGTTATCAGAGACACCTGTCGCATAGTATATCTTACAGCACATCTTTTGGAAACTACAGCAGTTTAGGGGGAGAAAAAAATATCTGAAAGCAGCTGAAAGAGAAGACTGGGTGCTTATCACCGTGGCGAACTTTCTATAAATATATGGCATTCAAAAGTACAGTACACTATTCAGGTCCTCATGCTTAGATGCTCTTGAGTCCTTCAAAAGCACTTTTTCTTTTACCATGTGACTATTCAGCAGAAGAAAATCAGCCAGTTTACATAACAGCTGTTAGTGCTAGCTTTGACATATTACTCCTAAGCTGTACATCTATAATGGGTTTTTCAAATGTGTTGCCATGTTCAGTTGATTAGCTGTGGGTGATATGAAATGTCAAACTATTAGCCTTGACAACTACTGCCAAGGTTACTATCTTCTGGAAATATCTTTTTAACCATATAACTGTTTGTAAGTGGGAAAGGTGATGCTCAAAATACAAAGAGATAATAAGTATGAATTATCAAACCAAAACCAGAGAAAGCTTTGCTTTCAGTTTCCTTTGTTATTCATGTCTTCGTTAGCCTCTGAAATGATGGTGCCCTCCCAGGACTACATGCAACAACAATTTAAATTGCAGAACTGTAAAGGAAATAAGAAGCTTCTTACCATCACTTTTAACCTGCAAGGCACTAAGGGACCAGTCCTATTAGTGATGCATGGCTCATGTGCGTAGTCTTTACTATTGGAAGTAGACCCGTTCAAGGACACAGGACTACTGCATAAGAAAGAACTACCCACACTGAAAGAAAGAATAGTCTTCTAATGCTGGGACTCAGGGAACCTTGATTCAGTTCCCAGCACTGTCGTAGATGCTGTGTGAACTTCAGACAAGTCTTCCTCTGCCTTAGTTCCCTCTATACAATAATACGCATATAGCCTCACTTGTCTATTTAATAATCATAATCTCTTTTGGGCAGGGGCTGTTTCTTACTATGGGTTTGTACAGCACTTACCACCCTGATCTAGGTAGGCCCTCGAGGCAGTACCATAACATAAATAAGGTTAGCATTATCAAGCCCTTCATTATTTAATATTCCACTAAAATCCAAACACCACTCATGATTTACCTTAGGTAATAGATACCTCCCTGCAAACAATAATTCCCAGGGGCCTTTGCACATTAGAAATCTATACCCACTTTAAATTCTGCTTCCATTGTGCTGCAGCTGAGAATTGCTGCATTCACAGCATCTGCAGGTGCCCATGGCCAGTCCTGACATCACAGATATTACAAACTACCAATTTCTAATAACAGGTAGCAAAACCACGCAGCCTTTCCAAATACAAATTTTACTCAAGTGTTTTCTTCTGAAGCATTGTTACTTACTAAGCTATGTATGTTTCCTCTCACGCTCTGAATTCTGTAAGACAGCACATTTGCAAATTTCCCCACCAAAATTGTTACATTTAGCTCCTGGTTTCTTGACATTCCTTATGATTTCCTGTGAGAATGTTAATTTATCTGAAAACCATGTTTTTATAGAGCTTGCCGGTTCCGCAGCAGGGAATAATGGCTGTGTTCCAGTCTCAGAGTAAGACTCACAGATGTAGAAAAAATTAACAACGATAAGAGCAAGAAACTGTTAATGATCAAAACCGTGCTGCTGCAGGTTCAAGAACAGAGTCTGAAGGAGATAAGTCTGTATGTATACCACCGCTGGGCCAACCAGTGATTATTCAGCTATTCATGGGAACAGAGCTATTGAGTCAAATAACAAAGAACACTATAAGCTGCAGTGTTTTTCTCTCCTTCCTTCCCCCACCCCCCCAATCTGGGAAAACTGATTTTCTTAAATTTTCCCTTGAATCTGAGGCAGGCTTTAATCTGAACCTAATGCAGCCTTTTAAAAAACTCCCATAAATTAAAAATATATCTTCTTATTTTGCACATTTTTGTTCCCTACTGTTAAAGCAAAAAGCACAGATGAATTTGTCTGGCAAAAAGGTGGTGGAAAGTAATCATTGCATTTTCTTATTGTACTACAATACAGTTATATCTTTGTTTTTTGTTTTTTTTTTAAATCGCCTTTAAGCACAAAACAAAAAAAGCAAAGCACACAGTGTATGATGAGTCCTTTTCTCAAAGGATGGTCACTTTTTAATTGAACTGCAAGGCATATTTAAATATTAAAATACAGTATTAGAAAAGATAAAAGACATAAGGTAGAGTAGATGATAAAAGATCTGCCACAAATGATGATGAATTATAAGCAAACACAAAATGAAAGATTGCCAGAGAACTCTCTTTTCATCTTACACTCGTGTTTTGCCTCAGAAAATGTGGAGCAGGAAGCTCTAACATACCATTTCTTCAGAAGTTTGCTGTTCCTCAAACACATGTAAGTCATCACTTTGAAACCGAACACTTGAACACTGCATATAGGCAAAAGCAGAGGGCAAACACCTGGGATGGAAACAATTCATTTTTTAAAAAGATGCATTTCGAATTGCATCAGTTTCTATAAAAATGGATTATATCTTGGGTGCCAACTAGATTATGAATTTTATGTGAGAATTTGTCCAATAAATAATCTAGTTTAAATTTTATTGGAGTCCAATAAAATGTGTAGAGCTAATTTAGGCCCCAAGTCAGCAAAACACTTAAGTGTGAATTCAAGTGCTTTGCTTAACAGGAATAGAATTAAGAACACATTTAAATGCTTTGCTGAATTGGGGCCCTGTGCACTTACATTTAAGCATGTGCTTAAATTTAAGAATGTTCTTAAGTGCTCTGCTGATCCTTACTCAAAATTATGAGTTCCAGGTGGATCATGTAAAGGCCAAGGGGAAAATTTGCAAAGTTATAGACAGGAGTTAGGTGCCTAATTCCCACTCGCTTTCAATGGAATTTAGGCACCAAGCTGCTATTTGTGTCTTTGAGAACTTCCTCCTTGGCTTTCATTGTCTGAATCTTCCATGTTTTTTGCAGAAACCCTGATAAGTAGGGATATGATTGTGTCACACGATAATTTTCAAAGGTTGTTTCATGGGATAGCTGCAAATTCATCTGTTCATAATTATTCCTTGGCTCTCCATTGTCCTGTTTGGATTTGTATTTATCTTATCAGGGTCATTGTGCATATGCTGGATCACCTGTTATTGCTTTGGCTGAATGTTTCACCTTGTTTGGCCCTTCATTTGCACTCACAATCATTTGTGTCTGCCATGGTGAGAGAATTAAGATTGGGTATGAGTTTTGGCTCCTGTGCCACTCAGTGTATATGGTGGGGGATAGTTTGGACTAGATTTTGGCTCCGCCCATAATGCAACTTTTAATTGTAATTTTGTAACCAACTAGAGGCACTATCACCCTAACAAGTTACAAGTAACATGCTTCATTTGGGGACAGATCCTATGCTAGTGCAAATGATCATAGCTAATTTACAGCAGCTGAGGATCTGCCTCTCTCTGTCCACATAGCAGCTGGCACAGCTGCGTGTGTGCACCGAAATCTACATGGCTGCTTGTGCCAGTCTATTCTGGACGAATCCATGCAGCTGTCCCATACTGCCTCAGCAGGACAGAGTGCTCTAACAACGTTCACACAATGCCACAGCAGCGCACGGCCCAACGTGCTGCAGGACATCCTACCACAAGGAACTGGAAGGAGGGGTGGCAACCTCGCTATGCAAATACGTCGAGGGCTGAACTACAAGGAAAATGTGCTGTGTGACTTACAGGTGGGCACCGATGTGCCAGACTTGTTGTCTGGCTAAGGTGAAAGACTTAGCGGCCACAGTTACTGAGCTTTCGCCGTGGTCTGCAAATCAGGTTTAGTGCCAACCAACCCATTAACTGGTGACAAAATTAGTTGATGTTTCCCCCACACACAGCTCAGCTCCACAGTCTAATTGTGCACGCATTGCTACAGGATGTCTTTGAGACAAAGAACTTAGTGAGGTTGTAAGAGAGAAGGGGCATTTATATGGATAACAGGAATACAGAGGGATAGTAAATCTAAAAAAGAGTTTGATAACTGATATAACATCTCATGCTTCAGGGCTTAAGCAAATTTCTATTGTGGGTTAGGGAGTGACTTCTATAGAGGGCAGATTATCCCGCATCCACCTGCAGAGGGGTTCCTCTGAAGCATCTGGTGCTGGCCAACGTCAGAGACAAGATACTTAGATGGACCTCAAGTCTGACCCAGTGAACAAGATATATGTTCCTGTTAATTACAGCAGTGAAGTTAAGACAATCTGCTCAGGAGCTCAGCATCACCACCTTTCATTTACTTTTCCTTGGGTGGGTCACACGGCCTTTATGGTCTATGGCTCAATTCTGCCAGGTGCTGTGCGCTCTGCTCCTGATCCAGCAAAGCACATTGTGGAGGTCTTGGAGTGTTACCAGAGAGGACCAGGATGCATTGCAGTGGGGAGTTTAATAAACGTGGGAACTTCCTGGTTGGGAGAGTTTACTAGTTGCAGCTTAAAGCATGGCTCGTTATGTTTACTTCCTTGCAATACCTGGGGTCAACAGTGAGTGAATCCCTCTCTTTAAAGAAGTAGTAAAGGAAAGAAGAGAACCCCAGACTGCCAGGGTGGTGAGCGAGTGGGGCAAGTGGAAAGTTAGGAAGGAGACCTGTGAAAGCTGCAGCCAGGAGTGGTCAGCGCCCTGTCTCAAGGCAGCAGTGGAGCCTAAATAGCATAAATGGCTCTGCTAGAAAAGTTTGATTTTGGCAGCTCAGGCAGTGGACGTTCATAAGAACATAAGAACGGCCAGATGGGGTCAGACCAAAGGTCCATCTAGCCCAGTGTCCTCTGGCAAGGAGTTCCACAGGTTGACAGTGCACCATGTGAAGAAATACTTCCGTTTGTTTGTTTTAAACCTGCTGCCTATTAAATGGATGGATCCAGAGAGCTGAAAGATTTCAGATAAGTTCTGTTTTCTACAGTAAACCCTCAGAGTTATGAGGAATGGGGGTTGTTTGTAATGCTGAACAAAACATTATGGTGGTTCTTCCAAAAGTTTACCACTGAACATTGACTTAGTAAAGCTTTGAAACTTTACTATGCAGAAGAAAAATGCTGCTTTTAACCATCTTAATTTAAATAAAACAAGCACAGAAACCGTTTCCTTCCCTTGTCCAATCTTTTTGAAAACTTTCCCTTAATTTTTTTTAACACAGTACTGTACTGTCTTTGCTTTTTTCCCCCCTCTCTCCCTGCTGCTGCCTGATTGCGTACTTCCGGTTCCAAAGGAGGTGTGTGGTTGACTGGTCAGTTCATAACTCTGAGGTTCTACTGTATTTGTCGTGAATTTTAATGTAGAAACAGACCACTAGCCCTTATTGGAACTATTGGGTTCGAAACCACTGGATGACTTTCTACCTCAGAATCAAAGATTTCGAGCCGGGCGGATACAATTTTCTTTCAACATTGAAAACATACCTGGGAAAGCACCAATAGCAGCAGACACCATCTAGAGCAGCAGCCGAGCAGCCACCAATGGAAGAAGAGGCTTTAGAGAAAGATGTCGAAGGCTACATTGACCTTATTATGGCAGCAACCCCAGCATCTGCCAGCCAACTTCAGCAAATTAGAGATGAAAAACTAAAGGATGAACATGCTGGAAATGGACTCAACTTTGTCAAAGAGGGTGTGGTTGAAGAAGGCAACTTCCAACAGACCTACTGCCATGTTGGCAGGACTGAAATGAGCTTTACATGGCTGAAGGTCCATTCTTATCATTATGGTACTTCATAAAGAGATGCTATCCAAAATCCGGGCAGGACACCAAGGAGTAACAAAAATGCAGGGCATGAGCACAACAATCTATGGTGGCCTGATCTGAACAGGCAAATTCAGACCTTAGTAGAGGGTTGTAAAATATGTAACTGGGGGGTGGAGGATAGGGTGGGGAAACAGTCTCCAGAACCATTGCTCTCTACAAAGCAATCTGAAAGACCTTGGCAGCTGGTAGCCACAGATCAGTCTTTCTGGAAAGGACATACATAATTGCAGTTGATTACTTTGAGATATATAGAGTTGGCTATATTCAGAATTCACTGGCATAGGTCATTCAGAAACTAAAGTCAATATTTGCAAGACATGGAGTTCCTGAAGTCCTCATCTTGGATAATGGGCCTGGATTTACCTCTGCAACATTCCTAGCATTTGCACAGGGCTTTGATTTTGAAGATCGTACTAGTAGTCCACATTCTCCCCAAGCAACAAGGAGGGAGAGAGAGCAGGGCAGACTTTTGAAAGACTTCTGCAAAAATCAGCGGACCCATATAAAGCACTCTGAGTCCTGGCATATCAGTCAACACTGCTTGCTTCTGGACTATCTCCAGCAGAACTTCTATAGGAAGTCAACTAAGGATGACTTCACCTGTGGCACCATTACAGATTACATTTAAGTGGGTTCTGCTTGGCGGTGTTTATTGCTGACGTGTTTCTTTCCCTTGCCCTTCTTTGGTTTCCTTCTCTCCTTGAGACACTGCTACATGGGAGATCCCATGAAGGAACAAAACAGGATGTCTGTTCTTTCTTTTGTCTGGTAACTTTCCTTAGCAGGGCTAGATCGCACAAGGTGCTGAGCACCTCCTGAGACGTGCTGGATATCATGTCTGTGTGCCTCGCAGAAGGCATTCAGCACTTACCAGGATCAAGACCTAAAGCTATTGTGAGCAGGCTAGTGTATTTACTGTAATTGTTGGAATTTACAGTTCACACACACCTTTCTTTGTGGCCCTGCTGCAGAGTATCAGTTTGCATTTTTATAAAGATTTAGTACCACCCTGTTTATATTTGATAAATGTTTACATTAATGTTTTGTTCTAATGGAACAGTCCATGACCCTCCTATGTTAAATGATAGCTCTTTACAAACCCCACTGCCAGGAGAGCTATAAAACCATAGACGAGATATTACCTAAGCAGAAAACTGTCTGCCCACGACATAGACAAAACCAACGTTCTGTGCTCTTGGGAGCCTCCTGCTGATTTTCAGCTAATGTTGTTAGCTATGAGAACACAGCTGAGTTGATATCGATGAGCCAGGTACATCCACCGGATACATTTGTTCATAACCGATTGAAGCAAACAAATGAAAAAACATATATGGGAAGATTTTTAAAGGCATAAAGGGGTGTCAGGCACCAAATTTCCATTGGGATTGCTTGACCTGCCCTTTGTGCAGGCCTTTGAAAATCTCCCACTTAAATTCGAGGGAAACAAGTTGCACTCTCATGCCTCAAAGGGTACGTCTACACCGCAGCTTGGAGACGGAATGATTGCGAGCATGGGTGCAGACATTCACACCGGCTTTGCACAAGATAGCGCACTCGTGTGGTTATTGCGGCACTGATGGTGGCTTGGACTAGCCGCCCACATCCAAGCCCATCCAACCCCCGGGTCCAAGCTCAGGCAGCTAGCCCAAGATGCCGCGTATCCTGCAAAGTCCACACTGCTATTTTTAGCATGCTAGCTGGAACAGAGCTAGTGCAAGTCTATCTACCCAGGCCAGGAAGCACACCTCCATGCTGCAATGTAGACATACCCTACAAAGGTTAAAAAAGGCAGCTACAAACAAGGGAATTTTTATTTTGTCTTTTCAAATAGTGTTTTGAATTTGGAAGAGGAAAGAAACAGATACCCAATATTCTGAAAAAGAAAAAAAAATGTACGTCTGCAAACATGAACTCATGAAATGTCTGCTGCACCCAGCATTCTAACAGAGGAAACAGGTTGAGATCAGGAAGATGAAACCAACTAACTCTAAGGCCTTGATCCTGCAAACATTTAAACACACGCACGAGTTTACTCACATGGGTAGGCCCATCAAACTCATTTTTATTAATGATTGGTGTTACAATAATGCCGACAGACCCCCATCTGAGATCGGAGTCTCAGTTCAGTGCCCTGTCCATTGGATGACATTGCACTCTCCTTCACTGCATTCCAACTCAGTGGAACAACTCACACAAGTAAAGTTGTGCATTGAGGTCTTAGCTTGCACTCTCCTGTACTGGAAGACTCACACTTATCTGGTCTGTTTCTGTCTCTTAATCCTGCAAATACTTATGCACTTGTTTAACTTTGCTTTTGATGGACCACTTGCCATGAGTGAAGTTAAACACGCTCACAGTGGGTATGTCTACACTGCAGTTTGACACCTGCGGGTGGACTGTGCCTGCTGACTTGCGTGGGCGGGGCTCAGGCTAAGGAGCTGTTTAATTGCAGTGTAGAGTTTTGGGCTTGGCAACCCACCCACCTCACAGGGTCCAAGAGCCCAGGCTACACTGCAATTGAACTGCCCAAGCCCCCTGAACCTGAGTCATTCAGCACAGGTCAGCCATGGGGTTTTACGTGCAGTGTAGACATACACAGTATTTGCAGTATTGGGTCCCTTGAATACAGTCCTCGAGGCAAGTGTCTCTTTTTACTCTGGGCCAAGCACAGCCAATAATTAATAATAAATGACAATATTAACAACTAACATTAATCTCGTGAGAGGGATCTAAACTGGAAGAAAATACCAGCTTTTTAATCTAGCAGAGAAAGGCAGAACAAGAACCCATGGCTGGAAGTTAAAGCCACACACATTTAAATTAGAACTAAGGCACACATTTTTAACAGTGAGGTGATTAACCACTGGAACAAACTACCCAGGAAAGTGGCGGATTCTCCATCTCTTAATGTCTTCAAATCAATCTTGGACCCCTGGCTGAAAGAACAAATTTAGTCGAACACAAGTTATTGGCCTCAATACAGGAATAACAGGATGAAAGATGATCTAATGAGCCCTTCTGGCCTTAAAATCTGTTATAATATTTTAAAGAAAATTAGGTTAAGCCTGTAGGTAACTTGTGAAATAATATTAAGAATGCCAATATTTCAGTTTAACTAGTCAGCTGTCAAATGCCATGATGGTGCAGGTTATTAATAGACCATTCTCTTTTCGCTGCTGCACCTGCGGATCACAGACACACACAGCCCACAAGACGTTCTTCTTCAAGCTGCTCGTCATCTCATCTGCTTCTGAAAGTTCTTCTGGCAGACTTTTAAGACCAACTTGTGGCATGAGATTTCCCCAGCTGGGTCTTGACAACAGCTTTTAAAATGCAGAAAACTATCACATGTCTCCTCACTGCATTGAGGGAATTAACTCCAGCAGTGAGGGAGATTTCAGCAATTCTGCCAGCCGTTTGGTCTCTAAGTTCACTCCTCCCTTCCTGTTCTCACTTGACTTAGTTCCTTTAGGAGTCCTTCTAACCTCACGGCAGGTGGGACCTGGACTGATAATGCTTTCAATCCCATTTTAAGGTGGTAAATTTCCCTTGACCTAAGCAAGGGCTCAAATGAGATGAAAACCATGAAACTACAGTTGAATTGTGCGTTAGTTGGTTTTACATCAGGTGTGAAAAACAAGCTCCAAATTTGGAAGAATCCCATATATTGTGTGGTTTTCTGGCTAAATCTAACTTCTCTATGGATACACGCCACGTCTTTTAATCCAACACAAACACACACAAAACACAGGCTGGCATGGCAAATACTGAGTCTGGAGTAGAAAACAACACAGAGGACAGAATACAGAGCTAAAATAACAGGTACAAAGATGGCTCACAGCTGAACACAGGCAAAAGACAAAAATGATGATTCACCAAGGAGATTTTCTACCGGGACATACAGAAGTCACTCATTTATCAACATGTCATTCAGAGGTATGTACTTTGATCCTATTAGTAAGACTGGTGAAAGCTGGGGCAGGACTGCAGAGAAAAACAATACAGCCTTGAGGCCAAATCCTGCTGTTAGTCATGCTTACCCTACTGGTCTCAAGTAAGTAGTCACATGAGCAAGGAACAAGTTTGACATTTCGATCTCCAGGAACTGTGTAATAAGGGCTAATATTCCATGGGTAAGATTATAATTTCTTTAGTTCATGCTTTGGGTCACTTCTTCTCACCCTCCCCACCCCACCCCACCCCATCATATGGCAGCTTCTCCAGTCAGCTCTGCAACATGACCAGCGTGGTACTGGATAGTCTCAATATTCCACAGCAACTACCTGATTCCCGCAGGCCCACAAGCATCACTGTTTCCTATAGCCACAACAGAAATAGAACGAACAGCATCCAGCTGCTTGTCTCCCAGTTACAGTGTGGTGTCTATGGAAATACATTGCCTTGAGACCCTGCTCTACCATGTTAATCTCTGCAAGCTCCACTCACCCTTCCAAAATTCACTATTTTGAGACTCTAAATATGTTTTGTATTGACAATTTTTCCTTGTGAAAGATTTCTTTTTTAGACCCTAACTATGGTCCTGATTTTTGCTCTTTAAGGGCCAGATCTGAAGCCCCATTGAAGTCCATGGAAAGATTTTCATAGCGATGAATAGGTCCTGGAGCAGCGCAATCTCAAGCGGATTCATGATTAAATTGCTCTCCTTTAGAGACCATACACTGCATTAAAGATCATTGCTTGGATGACATTCAACCTAGGAGCTCTGGCATCATTTCAAAACGAGTTCTCTTTGCAAGAATTTTAGCAATCCTTTATAACTGTATATTTTAAAACTTCACATTGACATGACAGTGACCTGTATTTGTAGAAAGTTCATGGGAAGAGACTATCAGGGCTCTCTCATATGCTCCACTAATTAACAAATGTCTGTGCACCGTCTTAAGTCATTGGGACAGATCCCCAGCTCGTGTAAATGAGCAGAGCTCTGTTAAAGTCAATGGAGCTATGCAGATTTGCACAAGCTGAGGATGTGGCTCACGAAGTGCTACATAAATAGTAATGATATTATTCATGATCGGCCTAGAGGTGTTACAAAGGAAGATGCTGCCTTTAATCCCAAACCAGCAAGTATCAACTTCCTTCACATGCAGACTATATAGTTTATACATTAACATGGCCCCTACACCGTTTTGCTTCTTTAATAGAAATACAAGATGTATTCTCCCCGTATGCTATTTACTCAAGACTACAGATGTTGCTATAACAAAGAGCTAAAGAAAGAAAAACAAAAGGAGCATAGTACTGCCATTCAGACACTAACAGTTCTATTCTTTCGAAAAGAGCCACTGATTTCCACACCCAGCCCGGGGACTCATTTTAAAATCAGCTGGGCTGTTGAAGGCTGGTGTCCAACTCTGCAGTTGAATGGGCTCAGGGACCAATGAACAGAATATAAGCGAGTATCAGCCTTGCAATCTGTCTCTCTGCTGGACCGGACCATTATAAGTCCACAGCAAAAAACCCCAATTGTTCAAAATCCAGGGGGTAAAGCTCTCAGATAGAAGGGCTAAGACAGAATCCCTCTGCCTATTATGTACCAGTCTCCAGTGGTTAGCATCCCGAAGGAATAGGTGGCTTTATTCATTTACATTGTTAGTAGAGCTGGATGGAAAATGCCAAATATTTTTCAGAGAACATTTCTGAATTTTGTTTCATGCAAATTTTGTGTCAAAATTTCAAGTTTTCAAAACATTTCCACCACTCGATGTGCTGGTCGGTAAACAGCAAAAAAAGAATCAACATTCTGAAAACCCAGACGTTTTCAACCAGCTGTAAGGACTAATTTCATAAAAAGCATTGTGAGGAAAAGATAGGGAGGATGGACCCAGGTCTGGCCTGGACTGGGACAACCTGAGTTTGATGCCCTGCTCTGCTACAGTCTATCTGTGTAACCTAGGGCAAGTCACGTGGCATGTGTGTTCACTGTCAAAGTAACAGGTGATCGGCACCTGGGTCATAGTCTAGCCAGGGCATGAGCAGCCACTTACACACAAGGTATTGTGTTCTCCCTGGTGCTGCGCTCCCCCATGTGTGCTGCTAAAACTTGTGCAGCCAGATCCCTTGGGTTTGTGTGCTGAGCTGCTCTACAATTCGTTCCCAGTGAATTGTGGGAGAACTTGTCTGTCCTTCTGGGCACAGAGGGGAATTGTGGGAAGGCACTGGAGGACTATCAACACTTGAGTGGTTTAACCTGTGTTGCAAAGCAGGCTGGTTACCAGCCTGAGTGAAAGCAGCACTTAAGCTTTACCCTATACCCTAGGATGGGCCAGCTAGCCTGGGGGAGAGATTTTTGTGTATGGATGGGAGGGGTCTTAGGTGCTAACACCTGACTAAGAGCCCTGGCTAACGCGACAATGAAGACATACCATTAATTTCTCTGTGCCTCAGTACCCCCATCTCTAAAATGGGGATAATAGCACTTCCCTACCTCACAGGGGTGTGTGTGAGTAAATTAATTAAAAAAAAAAAAAGATTGTGAGGATCATAGATACTGTGGTTATGAGGGCCGTATAAATACCTTAGATAGAAGACTGTATCAAATAAGGACTAGGGTGAGCCAAAGACTTCTAAGCGCTGCCTCCTAATGATGCTATCCCAAGCCTGGGCCCAGGGGGCATGCCAGCAGCAGGGCTGAGGGATGGAGGAGAGGTTAGGGACAGGGCTGCAATATCCAGCTCTGAAGCCCACAGGGCAGCCCTGTGGAGGCAGGCATAATTCAGACGGACCCCCATGGTTGTCTAAATTATGCAGTTGTGCCCACTCACACTGGCAGTGAATTTGCCCTGCTGGCTACAGGCCAGGAATGAGGTTTGCAAGGGAAAAAAAAAGAAAAAGGAAAAAAAAAAAGCCTTTTTCTAGAAATTATCAATATATTTGCTTCGAGCCTAATACCTATTTTGCCAAATTATCCAGCACACCATGTATTTGCCTAAAGTCAAAAAAGTGAAGGTTGGTGGAAGGAAAGTGATAACGGATCCTATCTGTACTGCAGGGCATCTGATTGAATGTCAGTTGCAAAGCCAGTCCTGTACATTAGGGGTAGGTGGGTGGTACGGAGTAGTCCACTACTGACAGCTTGTACTGCTTTGAA
The DNA here is from genome assembly GCF_965152235.1 of Eretmochelys imbricata. Taxonomy (NCBI): domain Eukaryota; kingdom Metazoa; phylum Chordata; order Testudines; family Cheloniidae; genus Eretmochelys; species Eretmochelys imbricata. The sequence continues at coordinate 206,534,470 of NC_135574.1, read as the reverse complement.
AAAGAAAAGGCAGATAGACAATAGTCCTGGAGGTAAGAGCTTTCTCGCAAGGGAGGCAGAATGTAGGTGATGTTCAGTTAACCACAGAGACATCAGAGTCAGCAATTGCAAAAGTGACTAGTAATTTTAGCTGCCTCGATTTCTGGGTACCTGAAATGAGACACATTAAAGGGGCCTGCTTTTCAGGGGGTTGGCCAAGGACTTTCTGACAATCAGGCCCATTTAAGGCATCTCTCGGTCACCCAAAAATCTCGAGCCCCTTTTGAAAACCTTTGCCCAGGCTTTGCTGGATTAATAAAAACTGCACCTTTGTGATGCGACAATGCCACCCCTGCTTCGCTGGGCACAATACCAGAGATTTATTGTTGTTCCTTTCATGCAGTTCGTCTGTGTAGTCCTGCAGATGATTTCAGCTGTGATCCTGCAATTAATTCTGTGCAAGAAGATCCCTGTCCCTGCACAGAGACCTACTAATCTCAGTGAGGCTGCACGCCAGCACAGGGGTCTTTGCACAGGGAGTCAGTTGCAGGATCAGGCCCTTTGCTCACAAAGCAGCTATCCCAAAAGTACTGTACATGAGTGAAACGGGATTTGTGGGGGAGTTAACTGACCCCTTCCCCTACCTCCCCCTTTTTTTAAGTGAACTAAAGCGTAGCTCTGTAACACAACTGGTGGGAAAAGATATTACCATTTGGAACCATGCCCAGAAAAACTCAGTAAAGCTCTTAGAGCTTCTCCATATCTGGTTCACCTGTCTCTCTAAAATGATGACACCTGGTGGTTAAAATGAGTAAAGGCACAGCTGACTTTTCCAGCCTCATATAAGGAGGCTGCTAGACACAGAATTTAAAGAAAATTCAGGGGAAAAAAATCACAACAGTGCAACTTAATGTATTTTGGCAGCAAAGATGGAGTACAAAAGCACTCCTATTTAGCTTTTCAAATTATTTTTCATGCCTTTTTATTACCTTGACATTATTTTCTGCGTAGAGAAGTACATGACAAAACCACTAGGGTTGTCTATGAACATTTGGGTCCTGAATCCACAAGACCTATGCACATGCTTAGAGTTAAGCATAGGTGTCGTTAACCATGCGGGTAAGTCTTTAAATATCTGGCCTTTACCTTTTCAATCTTTTTTATGACTAGGCTGTCTTGATTAGACTTGATTAGCTAAAGTGCTCCATAAAAGTTCATGTAGTTTGAGAGTCTAAAAAAAGCAATTGGTCTCATCTCAATGTGTATTTGCCATTTTAGATGTGCATCGTTTGGTCTTAACACTATCCATGCATGCTACAGAATGTGTCACTGCAGTTACTTTGATACTAAAAAGTGATTAATTTTTAGAGAACATTCTTTTGTGAGTTGTTATAAAAATAGCTTCTTTTTAAATAGACTTGTAAAAGCATATTTGTGTCATTTTTAATAAATGTCTATGGCTTTGATCCTAACAAAAATTGTTTTGGTGGGTTTTTTTTATGTACTATTTTGGGGCGGAACTGCAATGATCTGCTTGGAGAAGAGACACTCTCTAGCCCCAGAGTACATGCTCATTATGAAAGATGAAGACCTTCATTTTACAATTATTCTGAAGGCCCCAATCTTGCAATATGGTCTCCGGGGATGATCCCTTATAAATGCAGAACCCCCACTGAAGTCACTGGAGCTAGGGTCCATTTAGGGTAAGAATAGAGTGAAAGTTATAAACCTTTGCAAATAGACTTCGGCAAAAGGAACACCAAAGGAATCCACATAATATTCTCACGTCTAAACACAATGGACTGAATACTGTAGCAAAATGTTTTTTCTCTGCAAAATACTATCCGCTGACAACCTACATGGCATCACTACATAATTATCTTCATGTAACAGTCAACTCTGCTTCAATCCAGTTTCTTTCAGAGCCACAGAGGCTTTTGTGAAATTCTAGTCATCGTGGATGCACAAAGCAGAGAATGAAATAAAAGAAAAATCTGGACTTAGAAAAAAGGACAAAACCTATAGGAAGAAGTTGAATGTTAAATATCTACATGTGCATAATGAGTGCACTGTGCCTATGCTGACAACACTCAAACCAAATCGTACCTAGTCGTGTCTGTATAGATGGTGAGCAATATTACCAAATGCTGTTCCTTACAAGGTGGTTTGGGGCTTTGAGGGTTAAATCTTGGAAATTTTTGTTAATGACTTCAGTGGAACCACTATGCTCTAATCCCATATATATCAGTTTTAGGGTTGCATATACAACAGTAGTCATATTGTCTAGATGGAATGTCATGATATACATCACTGTATTCCCAAAATGCCCTACCCCATCTCAAGCAGACAGAGTCTCAATGCTAGAGATATTATACATGACATCGGTGTCCAAATTATATCCAAAGAGGCTATAAAGAAAGTGATTTGAATGATCTCAATGCAGAGAGGAAATAAATTAGGTTATTTGCTAGAGAAGTAGGAAACTGATTCCCTAGCCAAAATTGCCAATCTCTCACCCAGATCCTAAAGATGGGGGCTTCTTCATAGCTTAACAGTCTAAGCATCAGGTTGAAAACAGCTATGATATCAAAACACAGGTACCCCAACCCAACCTAACAAGGTCAGCGTCAGAGATCGTCAACTGAATGCTCAGTCTGGCTCATCCACAGGACTCCTCTATTCTGCTCTAGATGGATATCAGAAATCACACAGAATATTAGTAAAATTACAAGGCTGCCCCTGTGTACTTGGACTAATATCACCTCTTCCCAGGCATAGGAGATTCCCTGTGGTGCTGCCCACACACCTGTCCTTAGGAGCAATTTCTCAGACTAGCTTCAGAATCCTCTGGACTTTCAGTAGTGTAGCAGCTGAGGGTGCCGGAGATTCAGCAGCTATATTCCTTGCAACCATTAAAGTAAGTTTGAGTAGAACAGAGGCAAAAGAAAGACATTAGTTCTTTCTTAGGGCCAGATCCTGCAACTGGATCTGCGCAGCCAAACCATTGCTCCTGCACAGAGCCCCGATTGCGCTCTGCATACCGAGACCCAGATGCAGGATCAGGCCCTTTAGACGATCCAGGAAGGCCACATAAAAGGCAGGTGCTAAGTCCATGTTTTGTCCAGAGACACTTACAGAACGGGATATATATTAGTCCAGGTTCTCATTTTACGATGGCCCTTTTACACTGTTCTGACCATGAAGAGTGGACAGAAAACCCATGTAAATAACATTTACCAGAATAGTGTAAGGGGTCCTTAGTGCACCTGAAAATTAGACCAATCAGCCTCCCAGTTATAAATCATAATTTAAATACATGGAGATGATTCAATTTTTGTTTTCACAAAGAAACGTAGGATGATGTTGGGGAAAAGATTCGCAAAGGGAGGGAAATTTCAAATTCTCCTATTAGTAGGGTGATCACCTGTTCCTTATCTTAAGGCACATTCTTTATTTAGTATCTAATATCCCACATCCCGCAGTGAGTCAATACAGGATAAACTTCATCCTGTTTCTCAGTGGTAATTAGACACTGTGATCCACCTGTTTGATTTTACACTACAAATGAAACACTGATGTGTGACAGGTTTCAGAGTAGCAGCCGTGGTAGTCTGTATTCGCAAAAAGAACAGGAGGACTTGTGGCACCTTAGAGACTAACCAATTTATTTGAGCATAAGCTTTCGTGAGCTACAGCTCACTTCATTGAGCTTATGCTCAAATAAATTGGTTAGTCTCTAAGGTGCCACAAGTCCTCCTGTTCTTTTTACCGATGTTTGAGTGAGGTATCCCTTGAAAACAGTCTTTGTCCTGTGTTTGTCCACATTGGTTGTCCTCCTCTCTCTTGGAGAGTCAGGCACAGTGTGGTACCACATGTTATGGAGTCTGTGCAGTGCTTTGGGATCATCGTGTGCAGTCAAGGTGAACTGCTCTCCTGTGGCAACGCCTCTCGTTGCCCCTTGCATTGCTGCTGAAATTAAATCCTGAAGATGTTTAATCACCTCCACGCACACGGACATTACAACCTCGCATGGCTGATTCATCTCACAGACACTGGGATTTGAAGTAGCCAAAATGATCAAAGCAGGGCCAGGGCCGCAGCCTTGAATTTCAGAGGAGCCCCCCAGCAAGGAAGGTGAATGTTGGAGCAGGGAAGTTGGAGCAGAGGAAACAAAGTTGCAGAGCAAGCTGAGCAGTTTAACTTACCATATTAAATTTCCTAGAGCCCTGCACGGTGGCTGTCCTGTTCCCTGGACTCCCTCCCGTGGCCAGGACTCTGCGCTGGGCCCCAGGACTCGGTTCGCTCAGTGCAAAGGTCACAGGCGAAGCAGGTGGCTTGGCCCTGGCAAGAGGCCCAGGAAAGGGAGGTGCTCTGGAGCAAGCAGCACAGCTACCGCGGTAGGAAATAGCTAAAAGACGGATCAACTTGGATCCTGACGGATTTTGTACACAAAGTGTATTATTAAAACAGAGAACAAGTCTGACCATTCCTACTGCCTCCGGAAGATCCACATCCCCACACACCCCAGTGCAAGAGCATGCAAAAACCGGATCTGATAGCTGGATCTTGCTGGATCCAGACAATTTTTGAACCCAGGCCCCAAATTCTAATTCCTAAACAGAGAACAAGTGTTGATGCTCCTACTGCACCAACACAATCCAGACCTTGACACATCCTGGCACGACAGCACCACGGAATCCTTTATCCAGTCAACTTTTGGCCCTTCTTGCACAAATTCTAACACATTCATACAGAATAAACTTAGCCACTTCTACTTCAGCAAAAAAAACCTCAGGATGCTAATGCATCCCAGGACATCAGTCACCACAAACACCCAAATCCAGCCCCTGGATCCAACTGGACTGAACAAGTGTTTGCTCCCAAGTCCATCTGCCACTGCCAAAATAGAGAACACGCTGAGCCACTCCTGTTGCACCTTCATAGTCCAGATGTGATGCGCCCCAGTACAACACTCCTGAAAAACCTCAAATCCCGTATCTGGAGTCTGCCAAACTTCAGTCTGCAAACTGAATCCTACTGGAGCCAGATAATTTTTGACTCCATACGCCATAGTTCAGATACAGGGTTTTAATTCAGGCCCTTCTCTAAAAACTGGAATGGGAAACACACAAGCACAACCCAGAAGGAGAGCGCATAAGCATCTTTTAGTGAAAGATGCTCTAATTTGAGATAAATTGGACTGTGTGCGTGTGACCGAGGGTTTTACTGAGAAGTGTTCTGAAAACACTGACCGAATGCTTCAACTTCCCAGACAATCTGAGCTATTGGTGCTTCATGGGAAACTCTGGAAAACATTTTATTTGGAAATAGCTCTGTTAATGTGGTCAGGAGGAAGGGGAGGGATTGTCCTACTCTTAATTTGCTATGGCAAAAGCAATAGAATCTACCTTACAGTGCTACAGGAAATCTCCCCATAGGTCAATTACATATTGTGTGTGACCATGATCACTGTAGGTCATGGATCCCACTGTCAAGATCCACACTATATGTCCCCCTTTTTCTCCTCCTCCATTACCAGTGATGTTTGCATGAAAACTGCATCCTTGTTCCCCAGGGTCAAAACTTGCCTTTCAGATCAGCAGGGGGGACGCTAACTCCAGTACTTCTTCTGTTCTACCCACATGCTCAAATATCCCACTGATGCTGATGAGAAATGCACATTTGGGGCAAGCAGCATATCAGAACTGAGATCCGCCCTGTATATTGAGAAGACTAATTAATGTTAACGTGAATCTACTCCTGTTTATTTCCCATCTGAGAGTATTAATTCCCTGTGACATCACAATTTATCATCAGCAGTAGAGGATTGTTAGCTCAGGTGAGGAATAAGCAGGAGGAGCACATAAACTCTTAAGGGTCAAAGATCTTGTTTTTATGCAAATATCCACAATTAACAAAGAAAGAGACACAAAGCAGGCCAAAAAAACTAAAAAACTGATTTGATCATATCACAGTGATTCTCTGTGCTCTTCCCTGGCTCCCCATCCAATTCCAGACCCACTTCCAGGTTCTGATCCTAATCTTTAAAGCCCTCAGTGGTCTTGGACCTATCTATATTACAGGCTGCCTCTTCAGTCAAACACTGGTTTCAGAGTAGCAGCCATGTTAGTCTGTATTTGCAAAAAGAAAAGGAATACTTGTGGCACCTTAGAGACTAACCAATTTATCTGAGCATAAGCTTTCGTGAGCTACAGCTCACTTCATCGGAGGCATTCAGTGGAAAATACACTGAATGTATCCGATGAAGTGAGCTGTAGCTCACGAAAGCTTATGCTCAGTCAAACATTGCAGCCAACAGAGCCCAGTGTGTATCTCTCGGGGACTGGGGGCAGGGCATTGCCACGGGAAGATCCTTGGCTATGGAATTTTTTTGCACCAAAACTCAGGATGCAACAGGGCCTTGACGTTTTAGGTTGACCCAACTTTTTGCAAAGCCTTTCCTCACAAGTGACGGGGTAAGAATGGCCTGGCAATCTTCCTCGTGAAAATACACACTACATGAAACATCTGAAAAATAAGGGAGAGGTGGAGAAAATGGTCTTTCATGGACTGAAATCATGCTATTCTTAATTTTGTATCTGGTGCCTAGATGCCCCAGTGATGGTTGCATAAGGAAGGCACAGATGGATTACATTCATTTCAATTTTTAGATGAGAACCGTGGCAAGTGAGCAGATGTGTTTCTAAATGGAATGTTTCTCAAAGTGCTTCATGAGGCATCTTTGAGTCTTTAATGCCAATGCAAAATATCTATTGAACTAAGGCACTCTGCAGTATGAGACAAGGTAGTTAAAACAGGTTGCGTGAATGCTTTCATAGCAGTGGCAGTAATTTATAAAGTTGTGGTTTTTTTTAAAGTATCAATAGTTGAAATCCTGAAGTTAAATCCTACTGTACGAGACAGCTGTGAATACAATTTAATTTTAAAGGCCAACAACTTGGCCAGTGTGTCTAAGGGGCTCTATACCTCTCAGGAAAAATAATTTTAAATGTGAGATTTTTATTTCCTTGTACACACTGCCACCTTGTGGCAGTGGTATCACTAATTTTCTTTTAAAAGGCTTCACAAATCCATCCAAAACAAATATGACTCATTTGGAAATATTTCCAATTCTCTTGATTTAAAACCATCTCTGTAGAAAGAAACAAATATTCATGATACATAGTATTTGCATGATGAACGTGCAATGTAGCTTTAAAGTACAGTAACAACATTCTTCTTAGTACTATCTATTATACCATATAACCTATTTCTAGTAAAGGGTAATCAGCTAACTACTAAGAAATTATACTAAAATATTGTTTATGTCATAGGTCACTGCATTTTTTAAGTTTCGTTTACATGTTTGGTCATTATTGTTTAAGTTCACAACTACTTTTGTTGCATAATTCTTTGTTTGCAGATAGGGTTAACGTTGTTTACAGAGTACAGATGAAGTGAGCTGTAGCTCACAAAAGCTCATGCTCAAATAAATTGGTTAGTCTCTAAGGTGCCACAAGTACTCCTTTTCTTTTTACGAATACAGACTAACACGGCTGTTACTCTGAAACAGACAAATATGTAATTCCTCTGTAGCTACTTGGTAATTATTGTGCTATTACAGTGTAATTAAACATTAAAACAAGGATGCTCTAAATAGCCGTCAACAAGTGTAAGGTAGAAAACCAGCTTGCAATTAAAATTATAGAGTATTATAGCAGCACCAACTAAAACAGGTAGTTAAGAGACTATCAGCTTTTGGATGATAAACGTAATTCCTGAAGGCTGTATAGCTGGGCAGTGCTCTAGCCGATGCTTGGAAAGAGAATTTTACCAGTTCTCAAAGTGGACTAACTGCTTTTGCTATATCCTCTCATCCAGTCCTTCCTTTTCCAAATCATGGAAACAACCAAGTTATTTATGCTTTAGAAGCCACCTACTTAATGATTTAGTATACTATGTACTGTGGCTTACATTTTCAAAAGTGGCTAGTGATTCCGAGGGCCCCAGTTTTGGGATGCCCAATTTAAGCAATCTTAGAGGGGCCTGATTTGCAAGTGCTCGGCCTTGTCTTAAAATCAGGCCCCTTGAAGGTGTCTCAAGTTAGACACCCCAAAATTGAGGCACCCAATATCACTAGTCGCTTCTGGAACTCTTGATTTGTGTTTCATACCACAGACTCTATGTACTGTATTGGAATATTAAATTATTATAAGGTTTTCTACTGAACTTTTCACCATAGAATCTAGGTGCCACCATGCCATGTATTTTTATGGGACTTTGTACACAAACCGCAATACTAACATTATATTTTAATAGCTTATGTTAGAATATATCTCACTGATTGTGCTAGCTCACGACTAGGAATTGTGTTACTATGGCTATGTCTACACTACCGCCGGATCACCACTCTGGCGATCGATGCACCAGGGATCAGTTTAGCGGATCTAGTGAATACCTGCTAAATTGATGGCAGAGCACTCTCCGGTTGACCCCAGTACTCCATCCGGAACAAGAGGAGTAAGGTAAGTTGACCTGAGAGTGTCTCCTGTCAACCCAGCGTGGTGTAGACACCACAGTAAGTCGACCTAAGCTATGTTGACTCCAGCTACATTATTCACGTAGCTGGAGTGGTGCTTTTTGTAAAAGGCTAAACCAATTCCCTAGTGTGTTTATTGTGACACTATCGCTTATCTGAATGATTGATGTAAGTATCAAGTTCTTTAATAGGTATATTTATAACTCATCAACCCTAAAAAATAATAGAAGTTCGATGTGCCGGTGTGAATCACGGTGCATTGGTCAGGTAAGCCGTTCTCAGACCATTTACCATCCAGCCCCTCTTTTATCAAAGGAAACCAACTAGGAGGGGAGAGAGTCAAGACAGGAGTAGGAAAGAGATGGCACTTCCCCTGTCTTAGACGTGAGGGAGGGTGGGTGGAGTCTCCAGCTGAAGAGCCAGACTGATGTGTGCATTAGAGGTTGGCTTTTCAACCGGAAATTCTCAGACCCACATTGGCAAAGAAGTAGAGGGGAGTTAAAAAGCCAAAAGACAGACTGAAAACATGCTTTGATGGGTTTTTTTAATCTCATGAGTTGAAGGGGTACTACTTATAAGTTGTGATGTCTTACAGTGAGACCAACACAGCACTTTTGAAAAATCCCATCCCTGCAGAAGAGTTCTGCAGTACTGAGCTCTCCAAAAGCTTCCGGTCTCCCAGCTCAATCGCATCCTATGCCTGCTATGTCCGTCTTGTAACCTGATGAGTGAACTGGAGAAATAGGGTCAGATTTTAGGAGGGACCTAGCTTAGTGAAACACCAGAAGAGCTCAAGCACGCAGTCTGGGCCATGCAGCTAGCACCCAAAGACAGGCCTCTTGGCCTATAGCACTGAGCTTGGTGCATGCTTCCTAAAGATCTCTTCCTATAGCTCTGCCTGCTTGTGCACCCCTTAATGTGAATGGAATACATTTTTCCTGACAAGCCACGCAAATCACATGAATAAGTCTGCAGCACAAGTCAGCAGGCAGACTGCGTGACACCCAACCTATGGGCTGGACTGCCTGGGATAGGCGTTTTTCCTCTATTTAAATCAAAATAACTTTAGAACATTCAATAAAGCTTTTACACTGGAGTGAGAGAAAGCCACAGACACCAAAACATTGCGGGAGGCTCCTTCCTTTCCCCAAGCATTGTTGTGTTGTTAAGAGAGGGAATCTTCTTCAGCCACACCCCTGCCATAATCTCTAGTGTAGACATAACCTAAGATGAATTTGATGTGCAACAATTTCTGCTAGATAGGCACTGCTATGATCTGATTTACTGGTGCTAGGGGACACTGGGAAGTAAGTATTCACTTTAATTGGGAATACTTCGATATTGAGTACTGTAGTAAGTGTTTTGTTTTGAAATGGGGAATGCTTTGATGTAAAACAAGATAGGCCCTGCCACATTCAAGCAGGTTTGGATTGTGCATACTTGTGAGGTCCCTTCCCGGGGTGTGCTTCTGCATTTAAAGGACCTGGTTTGTTCCTTCAAGTGAAACAGCAGAATTTCTTTAGCTGTGAAAGGCTGCAGTTTTCTACATTCCTCAGTGAAACGTAATTTGAATGAACTGAGAGCGAAATGGGGAACAGACCTGTATTGCAACAACAAAGTAAAATAAAGAGAGGTCTCTGAAGTAACATCAACACCTCTGCTACGGGTGTGGAACTAAAATGAATACGGACAAAAATCTTTATCTTATACTATCTAAGTGCTTATATGGCCCCCATCATTGCAGTCTGAGCACCTCACAATCTTTTCTGTGATGAAGGGAAGTACTTGCATTTCCATTTTAGAAGTAGGGAAGTGAGGCCCAGATCCTCACCTGAGTTACTTGTAGGTGCTACATATCTTTGAGGATCTGAACCTAAGTGACTTGCCCAAGGTCATACAGGAACCCAGGATACTATGCTACTGCCCTAACCATTGACCCATCTTATGAAAAATCTCACAGACATGCCATTTACAGGTGTTGGAACTATGGTACATGCAAGGTTAATTCAGCTAGATGTCATGTACATGTGACTGCAGAGATTCCTCTTGGGAAGAATTGGTTAAAGAACTGTAGCTCAGCCTCTTCCCTCCATGGGGCAGAGCAGAGGGGTGTGAAAAGAGGTGGTATTGCTTCCAAAAAGTCACTGAAGGATGGAGCGGTAGCTCTTGCCTGTTCCCGGCAAACCTGCAGCAGCCCCTCTGTAAGAGCAGGTGAAGGTAGGGAGCAGTGTTCAGTGGCCTGAACAGGGCCTGATTTTCAAAATCACAAATAGACAATGGGAACCCAACTCCCATTGTCTTTCATGGGGATTTAGAGGCTTAACTCCCTTAGGCTCTTTTGAAAATCCCAGGCTAAATTCCTAGAAAGCTAATATCTGAACTAACCCATTAACCATTCTCTCTCAATGAGCACTATGAAAAGCGCTCAACTCCCTTAAGTAGCCCCCTCCCAAAAAGATTTGAACAGGGCTCATATTTAAAATTTATACTTATCCAATACATTTGTAGATACTATACATCCTATAAAAAGAACAGGAGTACTTGTGGCACCTTGGAGACTAACAAATTTATTAGAGCATAAGCTTTCGTGGGCTACAGCCCTCTTCATCGGATGCATAGAATGGAACATATAGTAAGAAGAAATATATATTCATACAGATAAGTTGGAAGTTGCCATACAAACTGTGATAGGCTAATTAGTTAAGATGAGCTATTATCAGCAGGAGAAAAAAAACTTTTGTAGTGATAATCAAGGTGGTCCATGTAGACAGTTGACAAGAAGGTGTGAGGATACTTAACTTTAGGAACATAGATTCAATATGTATAATGACCCAGCCACTCCCAGTCTCTATTCAAACCCAAGTTAATGGTATCTAGTTTGCATATTAATTCAAGCTCAGCAGTTTCTCACTGGAGTCTGTTTATGAAGGTTTTCTGTTACAAAATTGCCACCCTTAAATCTTTTACTGAGTGGCCAGAGAGGTTGAAGAGTTCTCCTACCGGTTTTTGAATGTTATGATTCCTTATAGTAAGTAACATCCAGCAGAGGGCACTGTAGAAAAACTTAAAACTGCTGTCTTTTGTTCCCATACATATAGTAACACACGTCATGAACTAGGATCAATTGTAGACTAAGAAAGGGCTAAAGACTTACGCCTTTCACAAGCCAAAACTGTAGCGGGCCCTTCTTTGAGATCTAGTTGGGCTGGTTCACACTGTGTGTATATTGACCTACATCTCTGCGCCTCTCCTTTTCAATATTATGGCACAGAGTAATGGAAAAGTTCTTCTGCTCTTTACATAGAGACAGTCAGTAACATAGCAAAAAGAAAAGGAGGACTTGTGAGACCTCAGAGACTAACCAATTTATTTGAGCATAAGCTTTCGTGAGCTACAGCTCACTTCATCGGATGCATTCAGTTTTTTTCCACTGAATGCATCCGATGAAGTGAGCTGTAGCTCACGAAAGCTTATGCTCAAATAAATTCATAGAATCATAGAATATCAGATTTGTAAGGGACCTCTGGAGGTCATCTAGTCCAACCCCCTGCCCAGAGCAGGACCAATCCCCAACTAAATCATCCCAGCCAGGGCTTTGTCAAGCCTGACCTTAAAAACTTCTAAGGAACGAGATTCCACCACCTCCCTAGGTAACGCATTCCAGTGTTTCATCAAGTGAAAAAGTTTTTCCTAATATCCAACCTAAACCTCCCCCACTGCAACTTGAGACCATTACTCCTTGTCCTGTCATCTGCCACCACTGAGAATAGTCTAGATCCATTGGTTAGTCTCTAAGGTGACACAAGTCCTCCTTTTCTTTTTGCGAATACAGACTAACATGGCTGCTACTCTGAAACCTGTCAGTAACTTAGCAGAAATACATTAAGTGGGATTACTTTCTTGTACAGCAAGTTCATTCTTCACCTTGTTCTGTTCCTTTAACACATTCGCTTTCAAATTAAGTTCTGAGATATGAAGGCTTTTTTTTTTTTCAGATTTTTCCTCTAAGATACTGAAGATGTACTTAACAGATCTGTTATTTTAATAGGTGAATTTTCTATTGCGTTTTATTTGAGCTAGTTGAAAATCTTCTATCAAAACCTTTAATAGAAAATTGGGTTTTAGACTAAAGGAAAGTTCCCACAAAAGGTGTCTGCTTACATTTTGGCAATTAGTCTTCAATTGCCAGAAAGCTAAAATATTCCCCTTCCCCTTGTTTTAAATGAAAAGTCAAGCTTTTCCATGTTTAAACTCCCCTGACCCACCCACCCACAGACTAGCTCTACATTTTACCTTACTGAAAATTCAATACATAGTCATAAAATCCAAGGCCAGAAGGGTCCATTGTGATCATGTAGTCTGCTCTCCTGTATAACACAGGCCACGGAGTGTCAGTGCATTTCTCAATAGGTTTTCACCTGGTGTGCAGAAAATACAGGGCCTTATTCATGCAGAGTCTTTCTGATATTGCATGAGGAAAGCTAGCAGGAGCTGGGCTCGCCGTCTGTGGAGAAGGTTTTTTGTTGTTTTGACAGCCATATCTAAGTGGGCTCCATTTACTAACATACAACTGTACCAATATTATAAACTATTGCAATAAGTCAAAACAAATTTTTTATGAACTCTTAAGGCCCTTATTCAGGAAAGCACTTAAGCACAAGGCTGGTCCTTTTCGGTACAGCACTTCAAGTCCCACTGAAGTTATGTGCTTAGCATGTACTTAAGTGCTCTCCTGAGTAGTGCCATCTCCTGAATCAAGGCCTTAATTAAAATTACAAGGGATATTACCAGGGTATTATGCTTTTCATCACTCTTTGTTTGTAATAAACCTCTTGAAGCTAGATATTTTAATCTGGGTCCTTGTGATCCCCCCATACTGCTTCCATGCACTCTGGTTTGTCAGGATGCTGGGGTAAAGGAACAACGGTTAGGGTGCAATCCAGAGATTCAGGAGACCTGGATTCTAGTCCATGCTCCACCACAGACTTCCTTAGAGACCGTCTCTGTATCTCAGTTCTCCCACCTGTAAAATGGGGACAGCAGCATTTTCCAACCTAATAAGATTGTGAGGTGCTCAGATATTACCGTAATAGAGGCCAGGGAAGTACCCAACATAAGGAAGAAAAACTTAGATGGCTTGCAGAGAAGGGATAAACAAAGCTATAAAAATTATGTAGCTACAGCGGATTGTAAATTGCAATTTTTGCTCAATTTCAGTTTCCCTGTGAAGAAAGTTAAAATCAACTGCACACGATACAGGACATTCACTTACACTCTCCACCACAACTGAAATATAAACACAACCCTGACAGTTCTATTTTCTGCCTTTGACATGGTACTGAAACTTTACTCTATCCTGAGAAAGTCCAGGTAGATATTCAGGAACTGTGAGCCTTAACTCATGTAACTACTTTTAAAATAAATGGGGGTGGGGGTGGGGGAGTGGGCTTATAATCAAAGGTGGATTTTACCCACAAACAAAAACACTTATTTGAAATGCAAGATCTAGCCTTAAGGTACACAACTAAGTGTCATGTAGCCATGTTTTATTCCTTGTTTCTTAGAGGAAAAGATTTGAATGGTTATGTGAGGCATTGGCAGTCACTTCTACTTCTAGTGCAGGGCTCATACAAAAGGTTGTTTGGAGACAAACATTAAGTCTCTGGCTCTATCCATTTGTATTTTTTCAAAGGTATTGCCACTAACTTCATTGGAGCTACAGGTCTTCAGCACCATAGAAATGCAAAAATGCTTTGTCTAAACAAAAGTCAATGGTAGAATCCTGCAGTCCTAACCCATATGCTAATAAAACCCCAAACAGCCTCCACCTCCTTCCCACCACAATTTTAAAATAAGCTATTGTGAGACCTATATATTTTGCCATGTCCCTTTCAAAATAAGCCCCGAGATATAGAACATGCTTTTCTGTTGCACATTTGGGATTACAGAGTCTTGCAAAGCAATAGTATCCTATAAACTAAATAATCCCCACTAGCACCGGGATGTTAATTTTTGCATGGAAGCACAGCTGTTATGAGCTGCTCTGTACTTCTGTCAGTTTACTGATGAGCTCTATGAAATGCACCAAGTCCAGTGAAGTATCCCTCATTTATTCTGTTCCTCAGCCAAGAATTTACCCTCCAAAGGATGCTAAGTCATCCTTCTGCAACAGCAATACTTATTGGCATTAAAACCCCAACCGTCAGCACTGCCTTAATGCTAAGGTAAGACTTTGGGTTTAACTATTGCAAGATTCAAAAATTGCATTGATATCTTCAACCAGTAGGGTGTGTATTCATTTGGCATTCCTTTTCTGGCATTCATTTTACCATCTCCACAGCAAGGTTCTATCTAGCTGTTCCAAGTATGGATTTATGCTTCTCCATTATGGCAAAGGTGCAACTGAGGAACAGAGTTGAAACTATTAGTATCCATGTGTGCATTTACTTCTGACCATAGGGGAGATCTCTTTACTCCAGGGCAAGACCCGTTTTGAAAAACCTAAGATGTGCCAATTGTTCACCGGACCAAGCTGACTGCTGTACTTTCCCTGCGAAAAAAGATCCTGCAAGCAAAAGCAACAGGCTGCAGGTGTGATGCCTCAAATTATTTTTATTGCTTGTGTGAGATTTTCAAATGCTCCTTCTTGGTATGTCTTCATGAAAAAGGCAGTTTCCCAGGTTTATGTTGCCCTGCTCAGAATAGCTTTATATCTTTGCTACCTTTTCAACCACAAGGCTCTTCCCCCGGCCTCCGCCACACACACACACAACCTATATCCAGTGTCATAAACCCAGTTAAAGATCAGGAGAGAGCTGCATGTCTTCCTTTGCACAGAGCAGCAGAAACGCTCAGCCCAGCCCTGCTGCTCAGAGGATCAATTAATGATCTCCATGGAAAGAGACCAGGTTTACATAATCACAGACGCTGATGGGAACAGTGGTCAACTGGCCAACAGCCAGCCTGTAAACTGCTCATTAGCCTGGTGATGTGGGGAAGATTATCTAAACATAGCACTGAGTGATAAAGCTTCTGCATAATAAAGACAGCTTATTACAGCATCAGTTTGGATCACAGCTCATAATGGAGCATGGGATGTTCAAAAAGACACTCCACAGTGGCCTAGCTCTGCTCCTGTTGAGGAGAATGAGAGATTTACCATTGGTTTTAACAGGAGCAGAGGCAGACCACTACTGAATGATTTTGAAAAGGACTGTCTACCCAACACACATTGGGTGGCAGAGGCTTTCAAAAGGCACAAAGGGGAGTTGGGTGCCCAACTCCCACTGATCTCCCCAATGGAGTTGGGAGCCTGTGAGGATTCTTAGGGTACCCAGGACTGAGACACCCTGTTATCCTCCTGCTTCCAGTGAGGAAGAATTGCTTGTGCTAAACTCAGACACCACCAGCCTGTCAGCCCCACCCTCCTCTGGGCTATGCCATTTTTTGCTTTGCCTTGCAGTTTAAGAATAGGTGCATCCCAGTCCGAGCCCATTTGAAGTGTTCCCCCGTAGTGTCCAGCCCTTTATCCACTGAGCACTCACAACATCACCAGTTCTGCTATCTCCAAAGGAGCAGTGCACACACCAGCTTGTGTGACTCATCTCAGGATCGGTTTCTTGCATGATACCACAGCACTGAAATATTTATAGTGAAAATAAGCTTATTATCAAAGGTTCAAGAGATAGCAAGAAAGGATAATGGGAAGCAAAAAGGTTACTGCCACAGGGTAACAATCTACTTTAGGGGGTTATATACTGTGGTGATGGTTGGCAGTATCTGAGCCCCTTTCACATAAAACCAATAGCAATAAAAGCCCCTAGTGGACTTTAGGCAGGCTTTGGCACTTCTCCCTTTTTGGGGAGAAAACTCTGCTCTGGGTTATTTATTTATTTTGGTAGGGATTTAATGGTAGAATATGGTGAGTGACATTCTTATACTAGAGAAGCTTTTGTGAAGAGGAAGGTTTTGCAGCATCTCCTAAGGCCTGCATTCTAACTTCTAGGAGCCTGAATACCTTTGACGATCAGGGCCATAGGGTTTAAATGGAACTTTAGTGGGGCCTGGACTGGACCTTAGGTGAAATCCTGGCATCACTGAAGTCAATGGCACAGGGGTGAATTTCATCTCGTTAGCATAAGGACTGCAAAGAATCCAGCACCAGCAATGGAAGACTCAAAGAGGGCGGAGAAGGCCAGGTCCTGCCTCCTGTCCCTCCTGGCCAAGGAAGCTGACCTAGTGCAGGAGGAAATGCACAATGAACCTTGTGAAAAGTGTTACAGTGGTCTCAAGCACTCTGGGCCTGAATCTGCTCTATGTACAGGTTCCCCCTCTGCCTGATCCACAAAGAATAGGAGTCTGTTACGGAACCAGTACTGATTGTTTAACTCATGCAACAGCAACTATGCTTTTAGCCTGAGAGGTCCCCAGTTCAATTCCTGATGTATCTGCCAAGATAGCAGCTGGTCACAGTATCACCATTGGCTTCACCGCATAGTAATTACTCCTGCTTTCTACTAGTGTGAGTGAGAAGAGCAGAATACCCAATGCTGAGCTGCCATTCTGTAGGGCTATGGCTCAAAAACCCGAAGTGCAAAATAAAATGTAGGCATAGCATTACAGCTGGAAGAAAATGCATTCCAATCATGAATTATTACACCTTTCCTTGTATTTTGGTGTTTAATTGTAGCTGAACAAAACACTGTACTAACGATCAGCAAATTGCTGAAGTCACACTGTAGGTAAGAATTGAGTTTGTGTAACAGATCATTTGCAAATGTAACGAAGTCTAAATCTGTGGTTATTCCACAGCATTTTATGATGAAGGCTTTTGATACAATTTAATCAAAATGTCTTCTCTTCTATTAGTTAATAGCATTCTAAATGTACATGCGCTGTTCCGTCAGTTTTCTATAAAGCCTTAGAACTTTTCAAGCATTTCCAATGGGTGGTTTTTTTTTTTTTCATTGGCAAACCAGTATTCAGTCTTTCAAATTTTCAGGAATATTTTTATATCAGGAAATGTCTATTCATAGAAATATCCCTTAAATGGCTCTGTTATCCTGGTGTCCCCTGGGATACCATTACGAGAAGTAAGATAGCCACATTTGGAAGAAAAAAGACAAAACGTAAGTATCAAACTCAAGAAAGTCACAAGAATGGCCGTGAGGCAGAAGTGCTGATGGCCTACTCTGCCATGAACAGCCACGCCTAGAGGTGCTGGGGCTCAGAACCTGGCAAGCCCTGGTGCAACTTAAGTACTGCCACCATCACCGACCCATTCAGGTGCCAGTCTGGCAGGCCTTACTCATTTCAAAGCCAGTTGAACAAATAGGAGTGAAGACATCAGGCATGGCTTCCTGCGTGGGAACTTGGACCCACTGATTGGGCAACTCATCAAGTCCCCAAGCTAAGAACAAAGGGTGAAGAAACAGGGCCTGATATTGATGAAGCAGAGGCCAGAGCAGGTATAAAAAGCAGGGTGTCAGTCCTTCAAAATAAAAGACACGGTTGTGGCAATGATTATCAGCATTTCAGTTTTGGGAAAGTTCCTTGCCACCCCCTACAACTGAGTTTTGATGTGTCCATTGTTCCATAGGACACTTATTTCATTTAATTTGCTGCAGAATCCAGCCACTTGGAAACATCTAGGGCTAGATTTTCAAAAGAGATTTTCAAGGGCTCAGCACCCACATTTGGGGCCAGATTTTCAGAAGCACTCAGCATCCATTTAGGCACTTTGTTAAGGGTCAGGTTTTCAAAAGCGCTCAGCTTCCATTGTGACACTTACGGCCAGATTTTCAAAGGAGCCCAGCACATTTAACATCTGAACATTTTGAACATCCGTGCCCAGTTGCAGGTGCTGAGCAGTTCTGAGAATTCTCGCCGGAGCATAGTAAAAAAGAAGTCCGCCTTACAACGTGAACTGGGAAGTGTTTAAAGCTCCTAATTCTTACTCTCAGGGAGGAAAACTCCCACATTTGAATTACATTTCAGGTAGTTTTAAAAATATGCCTCTCTTGCAGTGAAGGTTTTTGCTGTGCGTTTCAGTGAGACATTGGAAATCTCCCTCATTCAAATTGTCACAGCTTGACAGCCTGGCAACATTAATCCCCTGTACAAATCTCTCTCTCTTACAACAGAGTTCACAGATATTTTCCTCTGAGTCCTAACAAAGACTAACACATGGAGTATACAGTGTTGGATTCACAAACATTCAGACAGTGCAGCAAAGGTTTCACAGTTCTGGTTATAGAATAATTTTTCTTAGTACATCTCCACACTGAATGCTCTAATCAGGTGCTTGCTTGTTTCTGTTGTTGCTGAAAGTTAAGCCCTAGGAGTTTTCTTTGCTTTAAAGGGATACTGCTCTCTCATGCAGACTCTCCTGACACATCCAACAGTAAAAACTGAGCAAGACTTTTGATGTGAGAGACTTAATTTTCTCTTTTCATTTCAGTCTTTGGGATAGGATGCATGGCACGGGGGTCTCATTGGAAGAGAGTTGATTATTCTGAGTTTCGTTTGTGTACCCAGGGCCGTGCTACCAGACTGACAGATATTGACACAAAACAGTAATTTCAGGATCCCTGAAATGGCACGTTACAAATATTCTGAAGATTCCCAAGTGTTTTAAAGTCCTTGTAATAAAACCTGCCAAAATTCCCATCAGAGAGGTGATATTGTCCATTTCTCAGCAAGGGACCTGAGATTCAAGCTGGCACTTCAAGCTACTGGCAGACCCAGGAACGGATCCCAGACATCTGATGCCAAATCTTAAAATGTAGCAATGAGACCAGTGGTGCCCTACCTGTTGCCCGAAGGCCAGTTATAGCTCTTGAGGTTCTCAATGGTGGCACTCCAGGGTGGCTGTGTTTAAGACATATGGACATTGGGTTATGAATTGAAAATGTGGTCCCTGAGCCACACACTGTCATTTCCATTGCCCCGCTTGCTGGAGGGAGGAGGGAGATGGCACTGCCTCCATAGCTGTGCTTCCCACCGCTTCCCCTGCAGTCTTAGCCCTGATCTACACTGTAAACTTACGTCCATGTAACTACATCGCTCAGGGCTGTGGGAAAGCCACACCCCCCCAGCGACGCAGTTACACTGACCGAATTCCCGGAGCAGACAGTGCTATATCAATGGGAGGGCTTCTCCCGTCAATATGCGTAGCACCTCTCGGGGAGATGGACTACCTGCACCCACGGGAGAAGCTCTGCTATAGGCATGGGTAGCATCTTCACTAAGTGCTACAGCAGAGCAGCTGCAGGGTTTCAAGTGTAGACAAGCCCTTAGGAGCAGCTCTGATGCAAGCCAAGAGCACGCTGAGCTGCTGCTGTCCCTCCTCAGCCAGTCCCTTGCTGGCCGCCTTCTGTATTGCAGGGGAGGGAAGAGAGCAGCTAGCTAGCAAGGTGTTTAGAAGGTCATCCATCACCCTGGTACATGGTGTGAGCTCCTTCCTTGAGAAGGGAACACAAAAATAAGTCTCTCTTCCAG
Organism: Eretmochelys imbricata; assembly: GCF_965152235.1. Lineage (NCBI taxonomy): Eukaryota > Metazoa > Chordata > Testudines > Cheloniidae > Eretmochelys > Eretmochelys imbricata. The sequence continues at coordinate 206,514,453 of NC_135574.1, read as the reverse complement.
CTCTGACAAGCAAGAACAAGCCTGTTTCCTGGCCAGACTCTGGCGTCCCCAGCGAGATCAAGAACTCAACTGGCTCTTCCAGAGGCTAGAGGAACAGATGGCTCTCTTCCACCCAGAAGGGTGACAAAAGAGGAGAATGTGTGAACTAAAACCAGTTATGACTCCCTGATTCTCTACCCCAACCCCAGCCCAGGCGAGAACAACCTGCAGTCTACTGTAACTTGCACCAACTAGTTATGGTCCCCCAAAGGATCGTGCACCATCTGGAGATAGCCAGAGTGCATTGTGCTCCCTCTTCTACTCCCCGCTAGCTTCTGCACCAGGGCAGCATGAAGAGAGAGGAACTTTGAGGTCCAAGGAATTACTCCGGATTTACACTGGTGTAACTGATATCAGAACCTGTCCCTATTTGGATGGCATTTCAGTAGCCAGTAATCTTTGTACAGGCCCTCTGCACAGAGCTGAATAGCACCCTTGTGCATATCTACACTAATACAGTTCACAGGAGCAGTTCTAGATAAAAAGGAACATCTCCCTCTGTGAATCAACTGCCCTTTATTTTATTTTTATTATGCATCAGTGACTGAGACTGCATAATTTGTCCCCAGGGCGCAGTAAAAGTGTTTTGAATGTCATGGCACCTGGGTACTTTTATTAGCTAGATTTAAAGCGTGTGCATATCCATGGCATTGTTTTTCTTCTTGTAAAAGTCATGTAAGGCCCAACCTATATAAAAAAGGAAAGCACCTGCTTTTTTATATGCACTGTGCAAATATAAAATGTCCTTCTGCTAGCTGCATGCCAAACTGGAGACTGATAGTGTCCATTACTATGTTTGCTTTAATGTCACCAATAAACATGAAAATGCAGCTTTTCTTCATCTTCTAGTATTGCAAGCGAATGGAGGGAATCCATTCAGTCAGCTGTTATTGTTTGCATTCAGTCAGGTTAAGAAGGGGATGTCCATTGTGAACACACAAAATAATACATTCCTGTTTTCTCAATAGGTAAACAAGCATTCGCTATTATAGCACAGAGCTGCAGGAGGGTCCTTTGAAGTGTAACAGAGTAGGAAATAGCATCCTGTGATTGCAATAGCATTACAAATGGGAATCTGTGACCGCTCACATGTAAGTGGAGAGAACTCTGTAGAGACAGACTGTCACAAACCTGATTCGCAGGCAACTGAAAAGAGCTAGTGAAACTAATCAATCTCACTCCGCTCAAGTGTCCTGTGGAAAAGTTATATTTTGTGAAAGCTAATGAGAAAAGGAAAGAAGTTACTGAATTACCTCCTGGGTAACACTCCAAAAGGTTACAGCTACAGAAAGCAAGCAAGCAGACACTTCAGAATTTAGCCAGGAATGCAAAATATCCACAAGTTCAGCAGAAAGTTGTGTCATGTGTTAAAATTGTATTAATTGTATTATTAGTAATATATTAATATTAATAAGAAGTGTCAGATAACTGGCTCAACTGGAATTTATTAATCCAAGATTATTGGTCAAAAATTAATACAGCACAAGACAGAAAGGAAGGTTATACCCACCAGACCCAATTTAAGGAGCAGCTGTCAGCATTAGACTGTTGCAACTAACTCCCAGAATTACATCCCCTTATATACTCAGCATGTGTACAGAAGAGAGACAAAGAAAGTGACCTATGGACCCGGAGAGCTCTTCTCATGGAATCTGGTTTACATAATTGATAAACAGAAAACACCTGTTCAACAATCCATTATTTTATCAATCACAAAAGATATTTCTAACCTAGTCATTATGACAGAAAATATCTGTTAGATAAATATCTGACAAGCTAAAAACATCTCAGTAGACCATTGTCTCATCAAACACAGAAAATACCTGCTTCTCATCAATTACAAGTAGGCCCTTTCTGGCCACCTGGACACATTTCCTAAGGGTCAACAGGTCAGAGTAAGAAGACACATAAGCCATTATTGATAACTCACTAGGGACTAATTATAATAATCAGTTTATTGATAACCCACTAGGATCAGCTAAAGTTCAACTTAGGTTTAGCTTAAATGCAAAGAATTATACACAAGGCATGGTGGGACTTTAGCTCACCTACAAAAGTTATGGTGGCTTGATTCATTTACTAACAGTTATATTATATGGCAGTCTTTTGCACAGATAGCTACAGTCTAGTCCCCTATCTACTAGATCATCCTTCTTACTCCATGTGGGGTTTACAGATAATCATCATCTCCTCATCCGGGAGGAGTTCTGCAGAAGTTCAGAAGGAGCAGATTGTGAGAGCTACCAACCCCACCGATCCAAAGAAGTGCAGAGGCCGCTGTGTCCGTGTGAAAGCCCGCCTCCTCCACACTGCCCTCCAACGCCCCCTCTTTTCAGCATGCCAACTCTATGAGCTGTGCTGTTGTTGGCAGGGCCACCCTAGGCTGGGATGGCTGCGATCAAGGAAAGAGATCATGCTACCACTGCTCTGCATACAGAACTCCCTTGGAAAGCAGCAAGAGATTTGTGTGCAGGATGGATACATTTGTCTCTAAATCCACAGCCAAAGAAAAGTTTCTGTGAAAGGTTGAAAGATGGATACAAACAAAAAATATGTACTGTCCTGCCTCCTACATTTTAAAATATATTATTTCTATTTTCCATGTCATATTTGCTGTCTAGGCATCTCATGGTGATAATTTGCAGCCTGATTCTGCTCTCACTTATACTAGTCTTCAGTGGAGCTACGCTTGATTTACACTGATGTGGCAACAGAATCAGGGCCTTAAATCAATTGAGTTTAAAAACTTTTCCCATTACACAGCATTTTATCCTTTTATAATCACTGCTATGCTTATAAGCTAAATCCTGTTTTAGAGGACTTTTCCTGTCGAATTACCACAGAAGGAAACTTTTTGCTTTCATTTATTAATTTTTGTACAGGGAAAATGAGTGAGTGACTGAATGTGATACAAAACAGAATTGGATTAGAACAGTGGTTTATAGTGTTATAACAGAGAGAAGTTTCAGCACCCCTCTTCCACGCTGCTGTAAAGAAAGGGAGGGGGTGGTCATGACCACCAGATTGAGAACCCATTGTTTAGATGCATCCTACAAATTCACAAGTTTGAGTGTTACTAGCCAGGAATATCCTATCAGAGACTTTGGCCAAGATTTTCAGTAATGAGTTCTCCAAAGTTAGGCTTCAAAGTCCATATTTAGGGCATGTCTACACACAGGGAGTTATTCTGGAAAGCCATTCCTGATTAACTCCATCTGTGGTCACTTCTAAAAAAAAGTGCTTTATTCCAAAATGAGTTTAATCCATTTTGGAAGTAGATTAAGATAAATCAGAATAAAGTACTCTTACTTTGTAATAAGAGACTCCACACATGGAGTTAATCAGGAATAGTTAATCCACTTTCAATTCAAATCCTATTTTATTCCAGATTAATTTGCATGTGTAGACAAGGCACCAGAATATAATACTGATTTTTTAAAAGCTCTGATCAGTCTACACCTCTCACTGAAGTTAATGGTAACTGTTGAGTATTCAGAACTTTTGAAAATCCGACCATTTATTTAGTTGCCTAAAACTGGATTTAGGAGCCTAATTTTAGGCACCTGTTTTTGTTTTTTTAAATCTTGGTGTTCTTGTTTGGAAACATACCAATAAAGTCAGAACTGAACTAGCAATTCTGGAATTTCCAAAAGTTCTAATGTTGTCCAGTAAAGTTTTTAACGCCTATTTTTGTCTGATCTGTTCACACTCAAGAGTTTATTATGCCTAGTCCTAGAGTTGCAGGGCAAGCATGCATATCTTGCTATCACTTAAAACTCTACAAAGTTTCAAAGTATTTAAATGAGGTAGCTTATTTTGTGGCACAATGTGAAATTAATCATGGTAACACCTTAGAAAGAATATACCCACATTCTTGCTATACCACATTCTTGACTCACTTTTGCTTAATTTTATAGTGGAATTAAATGGAGGAAAGAAACATTACATTACATTACATTACAGTGTAATTTCTCTCACAGATAACAGAACAAAAATGTACAAACCATTTATAAATAAAATGGCTAGGAAGCAGAGAGCAATTTTCACTGAGTACTAGAGGCATTTTTAGCCGCATGGACTTGGAAAACAACACTAAGCACACGTTGGAACACAGATACAAACATTTCCATATATAACTTCCACAAGAACAATCGGTGGTGGCACAAAATTGCCTTTAACATGTGCCCAGTCCAAAGTAAGCTATGGCAAATTTCAGAAGTGTCGCATTGCTTGTCAGCAGGTATGTTCATATCAGTTAGGTGCCACTGACTGCATTTGACCTACCAGTCTAAGCATTTTCATCAGGGGTCATTCAGGTCTCTTTAAAAAAAAAGACATATTTGAGACTGAGTACAGGATAGACACTAAGCAGCCTTGCACTGTTTGCTAAGGAGCATCAAACCATGCAACAAATAATTCCCAAGAAGCCAACGGCAGGTTTTCTAAACTGACAATCCAACATTTTGTTCTTTTCTTCTTTCCACCTTTGTTAGTACAAAGTATTTTTCCCCAATGTGGTAACTTCTTGTTGACTTTTGCATCACTTTTGTATTAATTATCCCTGCAGGAGTCCTTTATGCCCATTCAGAATGAGACAGTTCAGCCATTCAATCCCACTGCTGCTTGTGATTTGGGAGAATTACAGATCACTCTCCTTGGAGGTGCTTACTTTGCTTACCATTGTATAACCTTTCTGCTCAAATATTGGGCAGATGTGTAATAACAACATTGCCATTATAATTTCCAACTAAGGAGCCATGTTAGCATGGCCTGGTGGCTAAGGCACTGCCTGAGCCTCAAAAGACTTGCGTTCTAGTCCTGGTTCTACTGCTGAGGCACATCACAGCCCTCCCTGTGCCTCAGTTTCCACATTTGTAAAATGGGACTAATGATGCTCTTCTCTTTTTGTAAAGCGCTTTGAGATCTACTGATGAAAAGTGCTCTAAAAGAGCAAGGGGGTATTTTAAAATACTAAGTTAATTAATATATTTTCCAATTCAAGGGCTTGAGCCTGTGAGCCACTCATAGGCCTCAGTGGGCTTTGGATCAAGCCCCTCGGGACCTGGTGAGTGTGATATTACAATAGCAATAAAACAACTAAAGAACACAGTTACTTTAATAAACATTAAGCTAGTGGCTTGCAATATATTAACACTAAAGAGACATTTCTTATTAAAAATAAAAAATTATTTAACCTCTTTCCATGCTTTCCCTACATTCTTTACACCCAACACCAAAAGAAAGGTTTACCCAAAGGGACACCAGGAGAGTTCCAATTTCATCTACTAGCATCAGAGGGTCCCATTCTTGGTTGGTCCTTAGATACTATCATAATAAACATGATTAATAATAATAATTATCTGTCTTGGAGAATGGAAAGACTCTTCTCCAGAGTGGTTTAATGGATCCCAAGACCTCACCCTTTCACAGCGTGGATGTTGATGATACGAAGCTGGTTTCAAGAGCTACAGAACAACACATTCATAGACATATATATTCACATGTTGTTTGTTCATCTTGAATTAAATTCAAGATGAGCTAAGACAATATGAATGTAACAATAAGAACTTTTGAGCTTTCATTGCTTTAACCCTCATTCCACCATATCCTCTTCCATCACCCTTGTTTATGGTCATCACTTGCTTGCCTGTTAAGTCTAACTTCAAGTGCAAGATTCTTGGTGAGGGGATCTGTAATTTTTGTATGACAAGTACCATGTGCTCCCATAGAGTGGTGTAAAAAATAATCAAGGTTCCAAAGTAGGCTGAAAGTGGTGGTTTACTTTGAATTGGTCACTGGAAAAAATGCTTCCATATTTTAATAAAAAGAGCCAAGCAAAATGGACATATCAGAGATATAATCAGGGTTACATTTCCTAGGGCCTTCCCAGGGTAGCAGTGAGCTCTCTCGTTTGCTGCAGGTCCAAAGACCTTCTTCCAGACAATGGAAGTCTGGAGCTTAGTAAATGTGAATATACCCAGTATTCAACTGAATTTGGTCCTAAGACTTTATACACATGTGAGAGATGTTTAAGAATTTATCTTTGGGTATGAGAGTTAAAGAAACTGAAATACTTGAGATATTGCAACTTCCACCAAAACCCTTACTGCATAGCAATAATTTTGGAAAAAGAATGGCACTTGTTATACTGCTCCTAAAATATTTGAGTTAAAAATGAAATACATTTGATGCTTTCTGAACATCCCTGTCTGATTCTATCGTTGTCCTTTTAATTCCCTAACAGGATCGTTTGAAGTCCGTGATATTTACCAGCTTCACAAACATCATGTCATGCTCCATTCATCCTTAAACCGAAGCGTATTGCAAAACATCCTTCACCTGGCAGCTGACCACAGTAACAAATACTGGACCCATTGCCTCTCTGATGTAACTCTGTTGTAGCTGATGGAGTTACAGCAGGCTCAGTTTGCTTTGTTCTCCTTGAATTACCGGTTGAACAAAAAAGAGATCAACTTTTCCCAACCCTTTTATTTTTTCCCCTTACCTATACACAGGTCGGGTTTTTTTCCCTTCAAGCTTGAACAGATCAGCTGTAGCCACTGGCCCTTAGCTTGTTAAAAGTGGGTGGAGGTTGTAGTAACCATACCTCTTCAGAACATGTAAATCTATATATTTATATTGATTAGCGACTGGCTGTTTTGTGCTATTGTACACTCACACAATCACAATTATCCAGAAGTACCCTTAACAGACACTTTTCTTTCTACACACACCCATTACAGAAATAGAAAAGGTATCCTAATTAAATCAAGACTGATTGAAATTATATAATCAATTAGGCTTCATCCTTTAAATATGCTATTTATGAAGGTATTATAATACCAAAACTTTTATAAGACTGTCAATCTTGTTTAAGCCCCCAAATGAATTTTCCATAACAGTTTTCTTATACAACCCCCTTTATTAATCCGCTGGCAGGCCATGCGCCAGCTCATGCCATGGTCCCCAGGTCTCAAAATATAAAATACATAGCTTGAAGCAGTCTGGCTCACTTGTGGGTTAATATTGATAAAATAAGTATTAGAATGATAAGAAAGTGTTTAGTGTTTAGACTATTGAATGCTTGAGAGTTGCTGGTTGCATTAATCTTACTTGTAATATCTGTGGTCCATACTGTAATGTAATATTTGAGCGGTTATACTGACATGGTTATAAAAAACCCGCACCACGTGTACTCTGTGACTGTCTGAATCACCATACAGGAGAGGGACATTAATTAGTGTGAAGAGCTGCTCTTCTACAGAAATTGTTACGCCCCTCCTGAAAGAGGATACCCATGGATACCTGACAGGCTTTGGGTGGCTCTTAAACTGGAAACTCCTCAAATCTAGATTAGGGAATCTTCAAAAAAAGACCTAAAGACTAGGGGTGAAAGTAAAATTGATCTCTTACCAGTACAGGGGCTGGCTTTGGCCCCTCCAGAAGGGGTGAGGCCTTGGGCGGAAGGGGGGCAAAAGGGGCAACAAAGTCAGCTGTGCAGGCCAGTATTGGAGGCCACTTTTTACCGGTATGCCGTACCGGCCCTTACCCACCTTACTTTCACCCCTGCTAAAGACTCATATTGTTGATCTGCTCTCTCCCCCTTCTCCCCCTCCCCCTGAAGATGAGTCATGCAAGTGGACTCCTCCCTTCAGCTGATTTTGCAGCTCAAAGCACATGGCAAGAGGAGGATTAAAAGCAAACAAACAAAAGGAACAAGGAATCTCCAAGCTGCTTGGACTCTGGGGGACAAGGTTTTTCTAGGCATAGGTAAGAGAACCCCAGCTGTTTAGCCTGGGTTAGCCCTAAAGGTCAAATAGAGCTTGTTGATAGAAGCCTATATCATACTAACTCATTTGTGTGCCTATGTTGGCTCACTTTACCCTTGAAAAGAACTAATTTCCTTTTCCTACTTAATAAATCTTCTTATAGTTTACTATAGGATTGGCTATGAGCATTGCCTTTTGTATGAGACCTAGAGCACAAGTGACCTGGGGTAAGTGACTGGTTCTTCAGGATCAGAAATAACGTCAATATTGCTGAGTTTCTTGGTGTAAGGGGCCACACACCCCAGAGATACTCACCTGCATGGCATGACAGAGAGGAGTGCCCAAGAAGAATGCTTGTGACTCCCTGTTACGACAATTAAAGTGCCCTGAGGCGTGTGCACTTGGTGAGGTTGGTTGGTGAAATCTAAGTTGAGAATTCACAACCCATTAGGAGTTTATGCCCTGGTTTTTAACAGTCTGCCCTGAGGTTGGTACTCATGCTTTTGCATCACCACGGGGAGCGTTACATAATAATTTTCATTTATCTTTGTAGATTTGAACCCAATAGGTTCTTTGTTGATTAAAAACATCTCCTGGATGATGGCTCCTCAGGCACAAGAGTGGGAAATATGTTTGTATGTGCAACCGAGTGTGGCATGTACACATGAGTTCTGATTCTCTGCTCTGTTTGTAGGCAGCTGAGTTTATCTTAATTGGGTACTAAACTTTACTGCCAGTGAATTGTATCCACTGTACACCACCAAGGTGGTTCTCTCCTTGAACAAAGTACATGGAGTAGTTGCCATAGTGGTGGAAGGCTCTGGGAACTGAGATATAAACTTCAAAATGGGTGTGGGTAGGCCATAAAGGGACACCCACACAGCATGTATTCTCCAGCTGGCTGCCTGGGTAAAGCTGGCATGAGTGGCTGGTGTAAAGTAAAGTAGAGCAGCCACAAGGCTGCTTGAATCTGAAGTGCAAAGCTGGTGTGCAGGGCGGCAACCCCAGTAAGCCACAACATCTCACACTGCTATGCTCTCTTCCTGCCACCCAGGGCTGGCTCTACAGTTTTTGCTGCCCCAAGCATTGAAAAAAACTGCCGCCGTGGAGGGCAAAAGGAAGAAGCTGCCACCGAATTGCTGCCGCGGCCGGAGGAACTGCCGCCCCTTTCGAACTGCCGCCCCAAGCACCTGCTTGGAACGCTGGTGCCTGGAGCCAGCCCTGCTGCCCCATCTCCCGCTAATGTCCGCTGGTAAAACGTGCACCTCCTACTCCCGTCCCTGGACAGGCATGAGTTTATTGCCTCTGTTTCCCTGAGTGTGATATAGAGGATCACCCTCACAGAACACATGAAAGTCATTGAGGAGTTGAGTGCAACATCATTCTCAAATTTGGAATAATGTCCTGACTCTGACATGAGATTCTAAACATGTGTTATCTATGCAGAGTAGGAGCATTCTGAATCAGCAATCCTGTACCTGTGCCATCCCTGTGGGCAGCAAAGTCAGTGCATATTGACAAGAGACTAGCTATTAAAATCACTAAGCTTTTTGATATTCCTCTGGAATAGAGACCATGATCATCTATATGCCACTCATGTCCTAAATGTGACCCAAAGAACGTACTGTACAGCTAGTAACAGCAGGGATTATTAGACTGCTGTAAGGGGGCCAAGTGATTATTGCAATGCCATGCATAAATGCCAGCGTACTTTGATTACTGTTTTTGGATATACAAATTGAGTTAAGACAACAGTAATGTGGATATGGATACAAGTCTACAGCTGCAATTTACAAGTTCATTAACAGTGCCCCAGCAACGATCGTTATGTTTTAATTGCTGCCCTAATTAGCAATGAATTCTCATTATTTTTCATTAAAATCCCAACACAGCTCTGGCACATTCCCTTTGTTCTTCTGACAACTGTAAAGTGAAGATGCCTAAGGGACATGGAGAGGAAGCAGATTGTATGGCGGGGATGTTTTCCGCTCCCGCTGGAAGTTTCTTTATTTTGATATGTATAAAAACAATATGACTTATTATTTACAGTTTGAAGAAATGAGTATTTGTATAAATAAACATTGAGTGGACAGTGGCAGATTGCTACTACGTAGCATTCTCAGAAAGACCCAGCACTAGGAAAATACATGCACTTTAACCGAGCTTATCCTCCATTGACTTCAAGGGAAATTTTGCAGCCGTGCACGACTGAACCCTTGCAAGCAGAGAAAGCTCTAGCTATGGCTGACAACAACAGATATCTCAGTAATCCTGGCACGGCAACTCCGAGGAGATAAAATGTTAGTCAAATGCAAAGATTTGGTGACATCTCTATTAGCACTAGTGACACCAGACCGCGCAGGGGAGTGGTTAGCATCAGCAGTTGAACCTGGGAATCTTAAAGTATGAGCATCTACTGCCTTCACCATTAGCCAAGGCTGGAGGAAACTCATCAATCTCTGTGGCCCAGCCACTACTAGAGCGGGCCAGCTGGCCACTGTGGGTGGGTGAGGGTTACACACTCTGAGCAGCAGCCTGCCCTCTTCTGCAGTGACAAACCGGAAGGATGGAAAGAAATGAGAGCTCCTGGCCCGCCGCACTCAAGTAGCAGACCAGGATCTCTAAGTGCTCCTGGGTACTAAAAGAGTGGGTCAGCTACTGTCATTCCTGTGCACACCTTGGTCCTAGGGGATGCGCTGACTCTCAAAGCTGACCAGTAGAGCTAGGCAGAAACTAGCATTTCCAGTCTGTGAGCAATTCAGCATTTTGAAATATGGTTTTGTTCCAAATCAGAACAAAAAGCCCAACATTTTGAAACATCCCACAGAATGATAATTCTGAGGATATTTTATTTGGAATCCCTGAAACAAATATAAAACATAATATCGTATATATTAAATATAATAACACTCAAATATAGTATAACGCTAAATGAAATGAATCAAAGTGATGAAGTGAAAATGAAACGTTTGTACTTTATCAAAGCCAAATGTTTCAATTTAAGTTAAACTACATTTTCTGGTAGAAAACTGTTCCATCTAAAAAAATGTGACCGTCTTTACTGACTAGTATATACATCAAGGTCAGCAGCATGTGTTCTCAGGGGATGTATCCTGCTGCTTTTTTCAGATAAGCAGCTATATGAGCCCCCAGACTACCTCCTGGCACACTAGCACAAGTCATTCACTTAGCTACAGCAGCATCCTTCAAGTTCTATCGGGGGCTTATTAGGATTCATAAAGTCTTTATTGCAGTTCTTTTCCTATGGGCATATGAGCCCCTTTGATTTAGAGTTTGCAACTTGAACAAAGAACAGAAGCCAGAATTCTCAGCTGTGCACCCAGTCTAGGCGCAGCTACAAAAGCTATGAGTCCAGTTTTGCATCCATTATATGGTGATCCTGCTTATTGACAAAGCTGTGCACAAACAGAAACCAGGCCAGCTATCTGACTTACTGGCTCTGCTCATTCTCTACGGATTGCCGCAAAATGGAGGCATGCTTTCTTGTATCTTCAATGTCAAAATGTTTCACAGCAGATGGTCACTCTTTCGACTACTGTATCATGAACTGCTTTATGTAATTTATTGCCTGTGGTAATGCATGTCCCCTGCTTTTCCTGTGTAAATCTCAGGGCTTTCCGACACAAGGAAATTGATTCAGGCTAAAGCAGGGTGTGAATTTAAAGTGGATTAACTATGTCTGATTCTGTCTATACTGCAGTGCTGCAGTCGCAGGGCTGCAACTGTGCACGGTAGCATTGACACTTGCTGCAGTGACAGAAAGGGGTTTTCGGTTGATATAGTAAGTCCACCAGCTCAAGGGGCAGTAGCTAGGTTGATAGAAGAATTCTTCTGGCAACCTAGTGCTGTCTATATCAGGGCTTACGTAGGCGTAACGAGGTCTCTGTTACATGTTTCACACCCTGGAGCGATATAGTTAGGTCAGTCTAGGTTTTAGGTGTAGATGCAGCGATCCAGGCCTCGGCTAGGTTATGCCTCCAGTGAGCAATGGAGATAACCTTAAATTTTAAACTTTGCCCTGGAAAAACCCAGAAATTGGGCAGGAACAATAAAATAATGGAAATAATAGAATATAAAACTAAATAATATAAAGTAACAAATACTTGCTTAGGAAAACGATACACTGTGAATTACCATCACACTGAAAGATGTTTTTCAACAACACACAAGAAGGAACCAATTCCTCCCCTCCCTGGCTGCAATGTCCAGCTTCACCCAGTTGTCCTGCCTGTGCCTGTCTCTAGCTTGTGATGCTGCTTTGCTTTGACACGGCAGTGACTGCACCTCTTTCCAGCCAATCCACCCGTAAACTCCTCACCCAGATAGCCCCACCCATTCTGCAGGCACCCAATCTGTATTCCCTCTGTCAGCAGCCCAGTGGTCAACCTCACTAGTCATATACTCTGTGCCCCTCGCACTGGGCTCCTTGCACACTGCCCTGTGTGGCCTAGCTTCCTCTTTGCCAGCAACCCCCCTTTTCACCCTAGTGCAGTCTCTTTTGCCTCCTTCTCTACCCACCTTCCAACTGTCCCCTCTCATTGGCTGCTTCTCTCCCCAGGACAGCTTTCTATGCCACTACATCACAGCTGCTGGCCTTAACATTAGCTCTCTTGGTTGAAATAGAAGCAGGTGCCAGGGCCAGGGTTACTCTATAAACCAGGCCTAACTCTCCGTGTGGACACTCTTATTCTGGAATAAAAGTGCCTTATTCCAAACTATCTTAATCCACTGGATTATGTAATTTAGCCCACTTTCAGTCCACCCTTACTGTAAAGGAGCCTTACTGTAAATGAGAGTGAGTCTCAAAAATATACTGTAATATTACCGGAAAGGACCTTGAGCTGCTTCGGAATGCTAAATGTTACAAAATTTAAATTGCTTTTTTTGTAAAGGGATGTGGGGGGGAGGAAAAGAACAGAAGTGGAAAGCACAACATGAACAATTGAAAGGAAAAGAGAAATGAAATAGATAGGTTGGTGTTCAATCAAATATAGAAAGGATTAATGAAATATTAAGGACCAATCCTGTCTTCCTCATACAGGCAAAACCCTCACTGATAGTACGGGAGCTCCGAGCTTTGGATGTGTCTGGAGAATGGGATTAAGTTCCATGCAGATGAACAAGCCTGCAAGAGACTTAAGAAAAGAAGCTTGGGGTTAGAGGAAAGAAGAATAAAATGAAGACAACACAGCGTGGGTCCCCTGTTGTAGAAAATGTATTGCTGTATTTGGTCTTTATTTCAAAGCACTGAATTGTGCTTATTAAATGACTGGAATGCAGCATTCCACACATTCGACTCTAAGGATTTTGAAAGCTCTCTCCTTGGCCTAGCTTTACTCCCATTGATCTCAGAGCAGTGAGAAAAGGTGGGGAAGGTAATATCTTTTATTGGACCAACTTCTGTTGGTGGGAGAGACAAGTCTGAGCGCTGACACTGAAAATTTACTCAGGCCATGTCGACACTGCACACTTATGTCAACCTAAGTTGCTTTGGATAAAGCCACAGCTGTTAGTTCATTGCTTGTGTGCATGCATACTTTGCTCCTTGTGTTGTTGGTACCAGGATTGATTGAATCGATACACAGTACAGCACACCATAGGTAGGTATCCCAGTGTGCAACCCGCCACCGTCTTTTGAGATGTTTTGTCAATGCATGATTGGGTCAAAACAAGTCATGTCTGGCACATGGGGTCAACTTTCCAGTTTGCAACAATCTCCATCGCATAATGTTATCTGCATCCCATAATTTTTGCACTTCTTTTTCAAAATCACACAGACCCGCACAGCTTTCCTCACTGCACTATTGTCATGAGTTTTTCAAGCACAGAGTCCATGATCCTGCTGTATTTACAGATCCCCATGAAGAACCGAATCCACAGATTGCTGTGGGACATAGCGAGAACCAATTCAAGGTTGTTGGTGGCATTCAGGGAGCAGCTGCAGATGGTGGAGTGCTGCTTCTGGGCCTGAAAAACGAGCACTGATTGGTGGGATCGCATCATGGTGCAGGCTTGGGATGACAAGCAGTGGCCTGCAGAACTTTCGGATGTGCTAGGCAACATTCCTGGATCTGTGAGCCAAGCTTGCCCTAGCCTTCCAGTGCAGTGACACCAAAATGAGAGCTGCACTGACAGTGGAGAAGAGAGTGGCAATCCCACTATGGAAACTTGTAATGCCACATTACTACTGGTCAGTCGGAAATCAATTTGGAGGCAAAAAGAAAAGGAGTACTTGTGGCATCTTAGAGACTAACCAATTTAGTCTCTAAGGTGCCACAAGTACTCCTTTTTTTTTTGCGAATACAGACTAACACGGCTGTTACTCTGAAATTCGGAGGCAGGAAATCCATCACGGGAGCCATTGTCAGGCAAGAGTGCAGAGCCATTTATTGCCTGCTGCTACACAGGATTGTGACTCTCAGCAATGTGCAGGACATAGTGGATGGATTTGCAGCAATGGGGTTCCTGAACTGTGGTGGAGCGATAGAGAGTGTGCATATCCCTATTTTGGCACCAGACAACCTTGCCACAGAATATATCAACAGAAAGGGCTAATTTTCTATGGTTAAGCAAGCACTGGGGGATCACCAGGGATGCTTCACTGACATCAGTGAGGGCTGGTCAGGAAAGGTACATTATGCTCACATCTTTAAGAACAAAGGACTTTTCAGGAAGCTGCAATCAGGGACTTTCTTTCATGAATGGCAGATCATCATTGGCAATGTTGAAATGCCAGTAGTGATCCTGGGTGACCAGAATCATAGAATCATAGAATCATAGAATATCAGGGTTGGAAGGGACCTCAGGAGGTCATCTAGTCCAACCCCCTGCTCAAAGCAGGACCAATCCCCAATTAAATCATCCCAGCCAGGGCTTTGTCAAGCCTGACCTTAAAAACTTCTAAGGAAGGAGATTCTACCACCTCCCTAGGTAACGCATTCCAGTGTTTCACCACCCTCCTAGTGAAAAAGTTTTTCCTAATATTCAACCTAAACCTCCCCCACTGCAACTTGAGACCATTACTCCTTGTCCTGTCCTCTTCTGCCACTGAGAATAGTCTAGAACCATCCTCTCTGGAACCACCTCTCAGGTAGTTGAAAGCAGCTATCAAATCCCCCCTCATTCTTCTCTTCTGCAGACTAAACAATCCCAGTTCCCTCAGCCTCTCCTCATAAGTCATGTGTTCCAGACCCCTAATCATTTTTGTTGCCCTTCGCTGGACTCTTTCCAATTTATCCACATCCTTCTTGTAGTGTGGGGCCCAAAACTGGACACAGTACTCCAGATGAGGCCTCACCAATGTCGAATAGAGGGGAACGATCACGTCCCTCGATCTGCTCGCTACGCCCCTACTTATACATCCCAAAATGCCATTGGCCTTCTTGGCAACAAGGGCACACTGCTGACTCATATCCAGCTTCTTGTCCACTGTCACCCCTAGGTCCTTTTCCGCAGAACTGCTGCCTAGCCGGTCCCTAGTCTGTAGCTGTGCATTGGGTTCTTCCGTCCTAAGTGCAGGACCCTGCACTTATCCTTATTGAACCTCATCAGATTTCTTTTGGCCCGATCCTGCAATTTGTCTAGGTCCCTCTGTATCCTATCCCTGCCCTCCAGCGTATTTACCACTCCTCCCAGTTTAGTATAATCCGCAAATTTGCTGAGAGTGCAATCCACACCATCCTCCAGATCATTTATGAAGATATTGAACAAAACCGGCCCCAGGACCGACCCCTGGGGCACTCCACTTGACACCGGCTGCCAACTAGACATGGAGCCATTGATCACTACCCGTTGAGCCCGACAATCTAGCCAACTTTCTACCCACCTTATAGTGCATTCATCCAGCCCATACTTCTTTAACTTGCTGACAGACTATCTATTGCTCCCCTGGCTTATGAAGGGGTACACCAACTGTCTTGACAGCACCAAAAAACGATTCAGCTACCAGCTCAACCAGTGCTCCTTGAGGAGAGTAAACTAGGGGCAGTGGCCCCAAAATGGTTAGAACACTCCATTTTCTCAAAGCCTGCAATTACTTCAGGGATACCTTTTACACCCACGAGGTTGGGCTAAAACACACATCTGATTGCCTACATCACCACTTTTGCCCATGGTCAACTTTCCAATACCAAACTGACTGGCAACAGACCTGTAGAAGCCTGAGGTAGCCAGCTTCCAGACAGTTATAGAAACCCATTTCTGCACAAGGATGCTCTCATGCATGTATCTTTACCCTGGAAGGTTGGGCCAAGCTGCTTACAAAGCTCCAGAAACGTAGCTTTCTTCATGCAAAAGTTCTGGACCCACTGCTGATCATCCCAGGTTTGCACGATGATACCACCTGTCTGTGCTTGTGTCCCTGCTCCAGAAGCATTGGTCTATAAAAGGGGCATTGGTGGCTATACCAGGTGTCAGAAGCAGACAGTTTGGGTCTACCATGCCTCGGTACACCTCCTCCTCCTCTGCTCCATCATGACCTATGTCAGGTGTCTTTGGTGGGTCAGAAAATACTGAGGAAATGTCCACCAGAGTCTCAGACACTCAGCCCATCTCCTGACACAGGTGTGAAAGCACAAGCAGGAGAAGTTCTTCAAAAGATGCCTCCTCCATGTTGCTGACTCAGTAGCTGGGAGCACACAGACCAACAAGACTGCTTGGCAGGATGTGTTGGCAGGCTGTTCAAACCTCCTGTAATGTGCAGGGTGGACAGTCAAGTTTCCTCAGAGTGCACCACAATCAAAGGGCTAGAGAGGCCATTTTTTGGCAGGGTGCTAAGGAGTCTTGGATATGGTTGGTTTGACTTGGGTGTGCATGCTGCAGAGTCGACACCAGAACCCCAGATTTGAGCCTGTGTTAGAAATTTCTTAACATAGGTTCATAGTCAGTGTAGATACTCAAGCCCTGGGTTTTTCTAACCCAAGGTCATCTGTAGTCCCACTAACTCTGGGCTTACATTGTCGTGATCAGGATGTCGGCAGTCATACCTAGTGGTCAGAGAAGGAGTCATGCCAAGTCAGATACCAGGCAGTCAGAGTCCAAGATAGACCAGAGGATTAACTGAGAGTTAGGTGTCAGGAGGCAGGCAGGGTCAGGTTACCAGCAGATCAGAATCAGGTGCCAGGTTACAGACCCCTTCAATGCACCTCACTCCTGACCAGCAACACCCTGGATTATTACAGGCCCACAGTCAACCCACTTGTGGATAAACCCACAGGAAGTTAAAACACACTCCAGAGGGAATGTGGATGTGTCAGCAGCCCAGAATCCCCCGGGTTCCCACTCTGCAGGTTCTGCGTACGTTTCCCAGTCCTGAAGAAGAACAATGTGTAAGCTTGAAAACGTGTCTTTCTGACCAACAGAAGTTAGTTCAATAAAAGATATTACTTCACCCACCTTCTCTGTCTAATATCCTGGGACCAACATGATTACAACAGTACATGCTGACTTCAGTGGCAACAGAATTAAATTAAGACAGGGTGCTTTCGAAGACACCACCTGAAAGGAATACTCAGAGAAGACCCCTTAGAGAACTTAGGGTCATTCTCAGACTGAGTGGGTCTATGATCTCACCAATGAGACATCCATGGAGTTACTCTTTATCTGTAACGCAGTAGCACCTAGAGGCATAGATCAGGGATCAGGGCCCCATTATGTTAGGTGCTGTAGACAGGAAGGACAAAGCCTCTGCCCCTAACAGCTTATGATCTTAGTTTATGACCAGAACCAACAGGTCATTTACCCTAGTGCAAATCACAGTCTGACCCTCTGTATTTCTTTGAAACTGCTTTCACTACTAGTGAATCCAATACATTTCAGATATTGTTCAAAGATAGTTCACAACTGTGGGTGTATGACCCCTGTTGTACTACTGAGCTCTGGGAGACCCTGGGTGAAATCCTGGTTCCAGTGAAGTCAACGACAAAACTCTCATTGACTTCAATGGGGCCAGTCTTTCCCACACTGTATGGTAATCTGCGGTAATACTAGTTCAATGCCTCATGAAATCCTATGGTAATCTGAGGTGATACTAGTTAAATGCCTCATGAAATACCATGAACAACAGTTTTTTTGACAAGTATGAGAAAATAATATACATATGGTAAAAAAAGAATTCCATAGATTTTTGGCACGTGCATTCTCATAAACATGGCAAGTTTTTCAAGAAATGCACCTGATTTTATTTAGCGATTATAGGTAGGTAGGTAACAACCCCCACAGCTGTACTGTCTAAGTGCCCCACAACCCTTAATGTGGACAAATTGGAGAGAGACCCGAGGAGAGCAACATAAATGATCAAAGGTTTAGAAAACCTGGCCTATGAAGAAAGGTTAAAAAACTGGCCATGTTTAGTCTCGAGAGAAGAAGACTGAGGGAGGACCCGGTAATAATCTTCAGATATGTTCAGAGCTGTTATAAAGAGGGCTGTGATCAATTGTGCTGAAGGTAGGACAAGAAGTAATGGGCTTAATCTGCACGCAGCAAGGGAGATTTAGGTTAGATATTAGGAAAACTTTCCAACTATAAGAGAATTTAAGCTCTGGAACAGGCTTCCAAGGGAGGTTGGGGAATCCCTGTCATTGGAGGTTTTTAAGAACAGCCTGAATAAAAAACACCTGTCGGGGATGATCCAAGTTTACTTGGTTCTGCCTTAGCACTGGGGGATGTGGGGTCGGGGGTGGGAGGGAGGTTTAACTTGACTTCTCTAGGTGCCTTTTAGCCCTATGCTTTTATGATCCTCACAGCACCCACATGAGGCAGAGAAATAGTATAATCCCCATTTTACACATAAAGTGGCCATACTGGGTCAGACCAATGGTCCATCTAACCCAATATCCTGTCCACCGACAGTGGCCAGTGCCAGGTGCTTCAGAGGGAATGAACAGAACAGAGCAATAATCGAGTGATCCATTCCATCGTCTACTCCCAGCTTCTGGCAGTCAGAGGTTTAGGGACAGCAGAGCATGGGGTTGTCTCCCTAACCATCTTGGCTAATAGTCATCGATAGAGCTATCCTCCACAAACTTGCCTAGTTCTTTTTTCAATCCAGTTATAGTTTTGGCCTTCACAACGTCCTCTGGCATTCACAGGTTGACTGGGCGTTTTGTGAAAAAATACTTCCTTTTGTTTGTTTTAAACCTGCTGCCTATTAATTTTTATTAGGTGATCACTGGTTCTTTTGTTATATGAAGGAGTAAATAACACTTCCTTATTAATTTTCTCAACACCAGTCATGATTGTATAGACCTCTCTCATATTGCTCTTAGTCAACTCTTTTCCAAGCTGAACAGTCCCCGTCTTTTTAATCTCTCCTCATGTGGAAGTTGTTCCATCCCCCAATCATTCTTGTTGCCCTTCTCTGTACCTTTTCCAATTTTAAGAGATCTTTTTTGAGATGGGGCAACCAGAACTGCACACAGTATTCAAGGTGGAGAGCCCAGGCACAGAGACAAACTGACTCCCCCACCCAACCAGCAGCCTGTAACAAAGCAGGTAATTGAACCCAGGTCTGCCAAGCCCCAGGCTAGCACTCTAACCACTGGACTATTCCACTAACTGCAGAATTAAAAATATCTAATTTTATGGGGAGAACAGCATAATATCATTCCCCTCCCCCATCTGATCTGCACAAAAATCCATTTCTATTTTAAAAACATGCCCTGTTCTAATAGTTAATTCCTTGGCAATAGCTAGTCTGGAGCTTGCTGCATATCAGATTTCAGGGAGTATGAAAGAAAAGAATATCAATGAACAAATGACGGAAGCACCACTCCAGTAACAAATGGATTAGGTACTAAAATAACAGGAGTCCAGTAACAGAAAGTGTTATAGGAAATTCTTTGGTCTTGTTGGTAAATTTTGAGATTTTTCAGAACTCTGGATAATAATCACATTGTTTTTACAGTTCTTCCATGAATGATTTTGATAATAAAGGACCTCCTATGACATTAAGTACATTTTAATTATGGCATTGTCTGTAATGCATGTATCTAATTGCAAATAATTATTTTATCATACTTCACCTGTTTGCCTGTTATATGCATCAGATATTATCTTATGACTCAGTGGAACAGGTTAATTAATTTTTTTTTTAATATATTTTCAAAGCTAACTGCCTAATTTCATCTAAACACCAGCTGTGTTAGTTAGATTCCCCCCCACCCCCATGCTTATTGGTGCGGGCGGGGGTGAGTGATTCCTGAAGGGTATAATTACTACACCAGATTCTGCAGCAGTTCATTTGCAAAAAAAGAATATCTCTAACACAACATCAGTGACCAGTGGGTAGCTTTGTGTTTCTTTTCCCCTTCCTGATACACCAGGGAACTTGATATTTTACTTTCAGAGAGAACATTTAATGAATTACACTGCCACCAAATAACCGCAATTTTGTTTGTATTCACTGTGCTCAGGGTTAAGACTGTCTGCCTGATCACTCTTGATTTGGCAAGGCGGTTGGTTCAAGGGTGGTCACATTGGATTGCCTCCCTCCTTCAATTACTGTTCCTTGGAGTGATAAAGAGCAGACAGGAGGTAAGGGAAATTACAAAACGAGCACATTCTTAAGTCTAACATAGTACACTACCGGCTAAGTCCATGCAAAAGAAGAAAAACAAATAAAGGACCATTAGAATAAGTTGATCTATATTTACAAAACAATAGAAGGAAAAACACTTTGTACATACAGGAAAGGATACTTCAAATATAGCTTGTATTAACCATAAATGATCTTTATTCCTTATCCAAACCTCCATCTGTAAGTCTTACTAGCAGGATCTCACTGACATTTAAAGTTACCCTAGAAATATCCTCTGAATGCCTGTTCAGCCTGCATGGGGACCTATTCAGGGTGTTCTAGCTTTTCCCTGCTCACTCCTATTGCTCAGCAAGTTAGAGCTCTCAGTATCCTCTAGGTGAGGCTTTCTGCTCCCAGATTACAAATGGGTGAGTCTCCAGAAAAACACAGCAAAGTTCAGCATGTGACTAAAACTTTGAAGAATCAGCTGATGTGCCTTAGGGATGGGCAAAAATTTCCCCTCCATCCTTATTTTGACAATACTAGTTCTCCCACACTTAATTGTAATGTGTACCTTCAGGTTGGAACCGGTTCTTATTTTGGAAGAACCAGTTTGCCCAAACTATAATGTTTACAACCAACAGGAGTAATACGATTCTTCTGGACCTTCACTTTGAATTTCCTGATATTTTGGGCTTAGTTTCTCAACATTAACCTTGGATTGATGAAGCTTTGGTGGCAGAAAAATGTATATTGTGGAATTATTTCAAAGGACAGTTAAACAATGACTGTTAGAAAAATAACTCCCACGTATGCTAATTTATAAAATGACCTCCTAATTTAAGGCTTAAAAATCTCTACAAAACTATTGCTAACTGAAGAATTTATCCATGCATATAAATGATACCAGAGAGCCGATGTCAGAGAGGTGCTTATACTGCTTGGGGAAATGTATCCTATTTCTTTTCATATGAAACTTCCATACTACTTCAGACCAACGAGCAATCCAAGCAGGATACAAATTCCACAGGCTCCTGCCCCCTGCAGGTGTTTGGAAAAAGTGTACACATAACTTTAGGTGACTCATGTATATAAACAACGCACACCACCCCCAATCTCCACCCTTCTGCAAACAAGTTGGCTTCCTTATTTGACCTGAAAGAGTCAGCTTGTGCAGGAGTATAGATAGTCAACTTAAAGCTCCAACAGTCAGTTGGGGATAAGTGCTTAAAAGCAATAAAGTCAGCAGGCCAAGACACTCAGAACTGAGGTGCATACCTTTCAAATTTCCCTCATTCCAAGGCAAGTCACTTATTTTAGTCCCAAAGTTCACACTTATTTAAGTAGTTTTATTAGGGAAGGCGGGTACAAAGTCTCCACAGAAACATTAAGAGTCATGCAGGGTAAAAACGTAATAGAAACACAGGAGAGATTAGTGGTATCCTCCTCTTCCCAGCAACTAGGGCCACAACAAACCTCAGAGTCTCTGCGTTTTACTTCCTCTCTTCTCCTTTAAAATTCTCCCTTTTCCATCAATGAAATGCAAGAGCAAAAATGTTAAATTATAATTTACCCCTTTAAAATTCTCTTATTTTCTTTGTTTATATTAAATTGCATTTTCCTCTACTTTTTTCAGAGGTTAACCCAACTTTTTAGTTCCTTTCCCCCACCTCAAGCTACAAACAATGATGCAAATGCAATACCTCATGAAAAAACAGATTTTTCTTCTTTATTATGTTCACTTTTGTTGTTTTAATTCCTCCTTAACATCCATGCTTTTTAACTCCCTCAGCCTTACACAAGAAGTGATAATAGTGTAGTGCTTTGCAAATCTTCTCTTGATGCCCACAACACCACCTCTTTGAGTGGACTCGTCTGCCAGGTAGAGTTGGCAACAACAAGGGTCAGGTTCAATATCTGGGGGGGGGGTCCTCTTAACAATAAAAAATAGAACTGGTTCAAGCCCCTACCCAGTTATCTGGGAAAACTAAACACCACCCCGGGCACCTCTAGGCCATACTTCCCCACTTGCAAGCACTGAGTCTGCATAGAACAAAAGAAAGGTTTTATTAAAAGGGAAAGGAAATGTAGCATTGGTTTGGGAACACACCACAACCACCACTGGAAAGCATGTACCCATAAGCAAACACCCACCCCACAGTACATTGGGCAGTGTCCTTTGCCTCAGTTTCTCACTTTGTGGCCTGAAAGTCCAATGAACATATGTCCCTTTAACACACCAGTCCCCTCTCCCTCTGTTGCACCCCACTCACACAGCTGGTTGTCTTTAGTCATCAAAGACTCAGAGTTCAGAGGCTCATTCACATGGGTCCACCTCTCACCCCTGAAAAGTGGGGGGGTGGGGCATTGAACGATGCCTCCACTACTACCTCTGCTGCGGTCACTGTTATCTCTGCGACAGCCTCTGCCACTGCTCATTGCTGCTTCTCGCAGCTTACTACCACAGCCTGCAATGCCATGTTTGAGGTCCCGTCCCCCGTCCCCCCCCGCCTTCCCCAGCCCAGCTCTTAGTGATTTTACTTGGTAGGGGAGAAGAACCTCTATGCTACATCCTCTTCATGGTCTTTTACCGCAATGCTACTATCCCCATACCAAGTCTAAGGCTTAGCCCCCAAGGTGCGCTCATCAGTGATTTCAGCTTTAGTAATCATTCAACAGGAATAAGGAGTCTCAACTGAGTCCAATCATTTTTATACGAGTCCAATCATTTTTATCCAATTTAAATACGAGAAAGGGGAAGATCAAATGACATCCACAACTACTGTATTTAAACAGCATCCCCTCATCCTCAGTGGGAATTTATATCCCTACCTGCTGCTTAGCAAGAGAAGTTCAGTTTAGAGTGACCCCCTCAATCACGGCATAGCAAGGGCAGTTCTGCTGCCCTTTACTCATACAATAAGCATCACATTTCATTGCCCCTGCATTCAATACTAAAGTGAATTGTAACCCAAAACCAGCCAAAATGGATTCATAGAATCATAGAATCATAGAATATCAGGGTTGGAAGGGACCTCAGGAGGTCATCTAGTCCAACCCCCTGCTCAAAAGCAGGACCAATCCCCAATTAAATCATCCCAGCCAGGGCTTTGTCAAGCCTGACCTTAAAAACTTCTAAGGAAGGAGATTCCACCATCTCCCTAGGCAACACATTGCAGTGTTTCACCACCCTCCTAGTGAAAAAGTTTTTCCTAATATCCAACCTAAACCTCCCCCACTGCAACTTGAGACCATTACTCCTTGTCCTGTCCTCTTCTACCACTGAGAATAGTCTAGAACCATCCTCTCTATATAGTGGGGTCCCACAGAGGTCAAACCTGGGTCCAGTACTGTTCAATAGTTTCATTAATGATTTGAATAATGGAGTGGAGAGTTCCCTTTTTGAGAGTTCCCTTTTGAGGTCCCTTCCAGCTCTGTATTTCTATGAGTCTCTAGATCTTTACATCTAAAAAACAAACAATGCCAGTGTGCTAGGGTATTGTTCTGATGTTCGGGAATCCAGCTGGAGCCCATATCTGAACCCCTTTATACTCCAAGGGAAAGTGACTGGTTCCAAATCCAGATGCACAACTCGATCTGAATTTTGCAGCTCTGGCCAATCAATATTTAGTTATATCCTTGAGAAGAAATGCAAGCACTGAATATTGAGGAATACCAAAGCACCCACTTGGATTTCCTAAAGCAAATTCTCAATTTTTATTAAATAAAGGGTTTCAAAGACATGAGACGGATGCAACGTACTCATCTTGGAAGCCAGCACACTCTTCATTAGCACTGTCAAGCCCGCTCAATGCTTTCTTGCACAGCTCCCCTTTCAGCAGACATACAGGGGCAAGGAATAGTATTAGTTACAGTGATATCGTCTGGCTTCCCAGGGACTTCTAGCCAGTGGGAACCCAGCAGGCATCTAGGGCCCTTAATTCATGTGCCACAGGTACAGGGAGAATAAACCCTTTTGTAACAAGATGAAAATATAGGGCTAGCGCCTCAGCTGGTATAAGCTGATGGAGCTCCCCTGAAACCTATGGAGACCCTCACAGGTAGTTTTGTGGACCACAGTGGAGCCAAAACAGGGACTTAGGTGCCTAAATCTGGCACCAGTTTTCATGGATCTTACCATTACTTTCCTTCATCGATCCTAATCTAAACTCTAATGCATGTGTGCACCAAATTTTCTGTTTCCAGACAGACTATCTTGGTCAACTCATTAAAAAATATTTATCCCCCTGCCAGCATCTTTTATAGTAATAAAAATAATTGGTTCCACTGACTCTTATCTGAGATAAATTTGTTTTACATGATTTGCTTGTTTCCTAGCAGTCGTTCCTCAGTCGTAACAAAGCAGGATTGACAAAGTAGAGAAGTTCCATAGTGCAACCCCTGCCATTATCATTTCAGACTTAGAGGAAGGTGATCATACTTGTTCAGCAAGTCAAGTGCAGTTTGAGAGGCTGTGTTCACAGGTTAGACTGCATGTTTTATGTTTAAAAAAAGATTAAAAAAGGGATCACAACCCCCTTGTAACACACCAAACATGCCCCCTTATTTCATATAGCTAGGGAAATGGGGAGCAGATTCCAACATACTGCAACTAACTAGGTTAATTTTATCAGCTATAGAGCATACTCTTTCAAACTACGCAGTTTGAGCATACTTTCAAACTGCGGGTTGCAACCCAATGTAAGGCACTGGGTCGTGGCGGATCTGGTCAGCACCACCGACCAGGCCGTTAAACATAAGCTAGTTCCTACCTGTTCTGATGCCACACTGCACCCTGGAAGCTACCAGCAGTAGGTCCAGCTCCTAGGTGTGGGGGCCACGTGGCTCCTTGCGCTGCCCCCGCTCCAAGCAGCAGCTCTGCACTCCCATTGGCCAGGAACCAGCCAGTGGCTCCTCCAAATCCACTCATTTTCTCTCCCTTCTGTTCCCTAATGCAGTTGGCTGCTGGGGCCTCTGCTCACATATACAGGGCTTCAGGCCTTAGACCTCGAGCCCAAGCCTCCCTCCTCTCTGGCACTAAGCTCTGTCTCAGGTGGCACTAATTGATGCCCGCCCTAGCATTCTAGGGTGTGTGGCAATCTGGGCTGTCGAGGGAGGTGGAGAAGAATTGTCTGGAAAAAACGTTTGAAAGAGCAAAAGAGAAGAAACAAGAAAAAATGCACAGAATGGAAAGAGAAATGGAAAAGGAGAAGTGAGAGGGAAAACGGATGGGAAAAAGGAGAGATGACGACACCTTTGTTTAAACATGGTACAAGGAGATAAATGGGCGGCACTCATCTGCTAATCCATCCTAAAGTGGAGCTCTAACAACAACAGGCTGGAAACCCCGGCTCTATTAGCTAATCCATTGTAGACGCCAGCTTCCCAGGGTTTGAAGTTCTATCAGAAAGAACCACATTACACAGGAAAAGATAGACGAAGCTGCAGATATTTTTCTTTAAAAATGGCTTACAGTGCACTGTCCCTTGTGATTCATATATACTGTCCATTTGAAGTTGTGTATTGTCATAGATGTTGTCTTATTCATTTGTGTTTGGCAGAGATGGAAGAGGATGGACAATTTGCTTTTCCCAAACTTGGAGCTAGCAAAAAATCCATCCCAAATCCATTGGCATTTAATGTGTCTAACAAGTATATATTATGCACAAAAAGTACATTAAAAAGGATGGGAAGGTTACAAAGTCCAGAACTCAAAAGTTAGGAAAAGCCAGAACTGATGTTGCCTGTACAGTTTTAATTCAGCCCTCATAGCCATCCCACCTTAAAAGTGATGGAGTTATGGCTCCCTCACCACCCTGCCCCTCCCCCCTGTTCTGGTGCCCCTGTTGGTGGATCACCAGGGACATTTTACAGACAACGCAGGATGGTCAGGGAAAGTGCATTTTTAGGAACACAGGCCTGTTCAGAAAGCTGCAAGCAGGGACTTTCTTTCCAGACCAGAAGATTACCATTGGGGATGTTGAAATGCCAATAGTGATCTTTGGAGACCCAGCCTACCCCTAACTCCCATGACTCTTAAAGCTGTACACAGACCACCTTGACAGCAGCAAGGAGTGCTTCAACTACAGATTCAGCAGGTGCAGAATGACAGCTGAATGTGCCTTTGGCCATTTGAAAGGCCGCTGGTGCTATCTACTCATGAGATTAGATCTCAGTGAAAAAAATATCCCAATGGTTATAGCTGCCTACTGTGTGCTTCATAATATCTATGAAGCAAAGGGGGAAAAATTTCTGCCAGGGTGGAGGGCAGAGGTGGAATGGCTCTCTGCTGATTTTGAGCAGCCGGATACCAAGGCTATAAGAAGAGCTCAATGGGGAGCTATACGGCTCAGGGAGGCTTTGAAAGAATGTATGTGTGTGTGTGGGGGGGAGATGTAGGGGGTGAGTCAGGAGGTTCTGGAATGCCGTTCTCTATGGGCTGCAAAGGGAGGCAAGCATGGGTCTGCTGAACCTGAAGGTCAACAAGAGTCTCCAGCATGTCTGTTTGCCACTTGAGAAGCTCCAGCATCTCCTGCTGCATGTTCCTCTCCTTTTCCTGCCCCTGTCTCCTCTCCACGCTATCCCTGTCCATTCTGTCTGCGAGGGTGATCCTCCTGTGCTCGGTATCTTCCAGGATCTCTTGGAACATGTCATCCCACAGCCTCTCCCTTCTCCTCCTTATGTGGTTGAGCCACTCCACTGGTGTGGATGGAGAGACCCTCAAGGCCATATTTCCAGCTGCAAAAAATACAATGCACAGAGGTACTACTGAGAGCATATGCATTCCCCTTGATCCATTCAAGTAGCAAGCACTAGTTTCTCACTTCTCCTTGGAACTCATAGAACATGGCGGCAGTCCCAGACATGGTGAGTACCGCCCGGGGGAGAAAGGGGGCGATTTGGGACTATAATGGAAGTGAATACACGGGTATCAGTATATGTGAATAGGGCAACTGAACTGAATAGCAGCATCGTTTTCCACAGTGATGGTTATTTAACCTGATATCTCACTCCTGAGAGTAACAGAGGCTGAAAGGAAACAGCTTCTGCATGGGTATGGCTGCAGACCAGGGCCATATGCTGCGAGCCTGAGTGCTGCAATGGTGCTTGCTGAAGTAATTGCTGACTGGCATGGGAAAGCGTCCTACCACGGTGGAAGAAATAAGGCAGCCCTCCCTAGAAACCTTCAGCAGAGGATTGCAGACTACTTTCAAGAAAGTTTCATCGAGATCTCTATGGAGGATCCTAGTGCACATAAACAAACTGTTCTGCAGGGCTCCCTCTGCCTGACTGTACAGGGCAATGCGAAGCAGATAGCAACTCTTTTTCTATTGATTATTTCACTACCTCTTCTAGCATGATTTAAAAAGAGTAAATGAACAGATGTGTCCCTGCAATATCAAAGCAAACTGTATATTTACTGGAGGTTCCTTCCCCTGCATCAGGCTCAGCTGTGCTGGACTGTAGGGACTGGCTTGACTGCTCTGGAGTCAAAAACAGGTCCTGGCCCACTGTGCCACTGGATCCCTGTCCCCCATACTCCTCCTCCTCCTCGTCCAACACCTCATCCTCACTGTTCACTCTGAGGACCGGTATCTCTGGCTCCTCCAAAGTATCACAGGGCTCTGCTGGGGGCGGGAATGGCCTCTGCCAAGGATGACATGCCGCATTTTGTAAAAGTGGCATGTCTGTGGCTCTGCAGTGACTGTTAGCCTCCCTTGCCTTCTGGTATGCCTACCACAGCTCCTGGGCTTTTACATGGCACTGCCCCAGGTCCCTCTTGTAGCTCTTCTTCCCCATGCCCTGAGCAATCTGCTCATAGATATTGACGTTTCTAGGGCTGGATAGGAGCTCTGCCTATACAGCCTCTTCTCTGCACAGACCAAGGAGATCCACCATCTCCTGGGTACTCCAGGTAGGAGCGCATCTGCAGCGTGCAGCCGGCATGGTCAGCTGGGCAGTCCCTAGATGAGCTCTCCATGCCAATCAAACAGGAAACGGAATTTCAAAAATTTGCGGGGCTTTAGAGGGGAGGGATACATGTGTACCTGGCTGCTGGGCAGCGGAGCTCAAAATGGTGACCAGAGTGGTCACAGTGTGGCATTGTGGGACACCTCCTGGAGGCCACTGAAGCCAGTGTAAGTAACACAGTGCCTACACAGACACTGCTTCAAGCTACTATATTGACCTAAGTGCTACACCTCTCGTAGAGGTGAAGTTTTTAAGTCGGCATAGCAAGCGAGTAACTTCAGCGGGAGCAACATGTTAGAGTAGACGCCTACAGAGTTAGGTCAATATAAGCTGCCTTGCATCAACCTAACTCTATAGAAAAAACAACGAGGAGCCGTTGTGGCACCTTAGAGACTAACAAATTTATTTGGGCATAAACTTTTGTGGGCTAAAACCCACTTCATCAGATGCCTGGAGTGAAAAATACAGTAAGCAGTATATATATATTACAGCACATGAAAAGATGGGAGTTGCCTTACCAAATGGGGGGTCAGTGCTAACGAGGCCAATCAATTAAGGTGGAAGTAGCCTATTCTCAGTAGTTGACAAGAAAGGGTGAATATCAACAGAGGGAAAATTACCTTTGTAGCGCTAACAAGGCCAATGCAATCAAGGTGGACATCGCCCATTCCCAACAGTTGACAAGAAGGTGTGAGTATCAGCAGAGGGAAAATTGCATTTTGTAGTGACCCAGCCACTCCCAGTCTTTATTCAGGCCTAATTTGATGGTGTCCAGTTTGCAGATTAATTCCAGTTCTGCAGTTTCTCATTAAAGTCTGTTTTTGAAGTTTTGTTGTTGAAGAATTGCCACTTTTAAGTCTGTTATTAAGTGACCAGGGAGATTGAAGTGCTCTCCTTTTCGAATGTTACAATTCTTGATCCCCAGAAAAATCATGGAGCAGGTCCTCAAAGAATCAATCCTGAAGCACTTAGAGGAGAGGAAAGTGATCAGGAACAGTCAGCATGGATTCACCAAGGGAAGGTCATGCCTGACTAATCTAATCGCCTTCTATGATGAGATTACTGGTTCTGTGGATGAAGGGAAAGCAGTGGATGTATTGTTTCTTGACTTTAGCAAAGCTTTTGACACGGTCTCCCACAGTATTCTTGTCAGCAAGTTAAAGAAGTACGGGCTGGATGAATGCTCTATAAGGTGGGTAGAAAGTTGGCTAGATTGTCGGGCTCAACGGGTAGTGATCAATGGCTCCATGTCTAGTTGGCAGCCGGTGTCAAGTGGAGTGCCCCAGGGGTCGGTCCTGGGGCCGGTTTTGTTCAATATCTTCATAAATGATCTGGAGGATGGTGTGGATTGCACTCTCAGCAAATTTGCGGATGATACTAAACTGGGAGGAGTGGTAGATACGCTGGAGAGCAGGGATAGGATACAGAGGGACCTAGACAAATTGGAGGATTGGGCCAAAAGAAATCTGATGAGGTTCAATAATGATAAGTGCAGGGTCCTGCACTTAGGACGGAAGAACCCAATGCACAGCTACAGACTAGGGACCGAATGGCTAGGCAACAGTTCTGCGGAAAAGGACCTAGGGGTGACAGTGGACGAGAAGCTGGATATGAGTCAGCAGTGTGCCCTTGTTGCCAAGAAGGCCAATGGCATTTTGGGATGTATAAGTAGGGGCATAGCGAGCAGATCGAGGGACGTGATCGTCCCCCTCTATTCGACATTGGTGAGGCCTCATCTGGAGTACTGTGTCCAGTTTTGGGCCCCACACTACAAGAAGGATGTGGATAAATTGGAAAGAGTCCAGCGAAGGGCAACAAAAATGATTAGGGGTCTGGAGCACATGACTTATGAGGAGAGGCTGAGGGAACTGGGATTGTTTAGTCTGCAGAAGATAAGAATGAGGGGGGATTTGATAGCTGCTTTCAACTACCTGAGAGGTGGTTCCAGAGAAGATGGTTCTAGACTATTCTCAGTGGTAGAAGAGGACAGGACAAGGAGTAATGGTCTCAAGTTGCAGTGGGGGAGGTTTAGGTTGAATATTAGGAAAAACTTTTTCACTAAGAGGGTGGTGAAACACTGGAATGTGTTGCCTAGGGAGGTGGTGGAATCTCCTTCCTTAGAAGTTTTTAAGGTCAGGCTTGACAAAGCCCTGGCTGGGATGATTTAATTGGGGATTGGTCCTGCTTTTGAGCAGGGGGTTGGACTAGATGACCTCCTGAGGTCCCTTCCAACCCTGATATTCTATGATTCTATGATGTCTGATTTGTGTCCGTTTATTCTTTTGCATAGAGACTGTCCGGTTTGGCCAATGTACATGGCAGAGGGGCATTGCTGGCACATGATGGCATATATCACATTGGCAGATGTGCAGGTGAATGAGCCCCTGTTGGTGTGGCTGATGTGGTTAGGGCCTGCAATAAACCCCATTGCCAACTCTGTTCGCATATCTATTCAAGGGACACCATCATAGGACCTAACCACATAGCACCATAGCAGAACACCACTAAAGTCAGAGAGTTAGGCCCAGATAACCTTAGTTCAGTGTTTAAAGCATGCAATTTTAAAAATCCATTCTTTCTAGTTGTACAAATTTTATGCTATGCTGAGTCACCCAGTACTTTATTTTATGCTATACTTTATTTTATTTTATGCTATGCTGAGTCACCCAGTACTTTATGGGACTGTGCTCCACAGTGCTAATAGAGAAAGGACGCCCTTGTTAAAGCACAGGAATGCGTCATGAGATCTGGATTCTATGCCCATCTTGGTGTGACTTTGACAGCAAGTAATTCAAGCCAAACTTTTCAATGTGAGTGCCTAAAGCTAGAGGTCTAAATCCATATTTGGTTAACAAGGTAAAAGTTAGCCGATTTTCTCAGGTGTTAAGCAGCCACAGCTCCCATTGACTTCAATACTATTACTTAGCACCTCTGACGAATAGGACCATTTAACTTTTGTTGCCTAAATATGGATGCAGGTATGCACCCAAGTTGATTATAGCCTTCATCTCTCTGAGCCTCAGCCGAATCATTGTACAAGGGAAAGAATAATATTTACCCATCTCATAGGGTTGCTGTGAGATTCAATTTACTATTTCTAAAAGGCTTTGAGATCCTTGAATGCAAGTCACTATATGGCCATAAAGTATCGCTATTATGATATTATTATTGAGTGGTTATAGCAGAGGAGTGAGATTTCAGATTCTTCGGTTCTATTCCTAATCATGCCACTGACTTGCTGTGTGAACTAGGCATGCAGCCTAACTTAATTTTAGCATCTGTAAATGGAAATAATATTTTCCTATCACATACGGGTCTTCTGAGGATTATTGTAAAGTGCTTTGACTCCTCGGTGTAAGTGCCATAAAATAACAAAGTATTAGTTGTGTACTGATTACTATTTTTGTTAGTTAAGATTTTATCTTTGAAGTGTAGCAAATAATAGCATTACAGATTTGATTAGAAAGTGGCACAGGTTCAATGCTTTTCCTAGGGCACTGACTTCTTGTTTTAGTAATGGTGACATTATGACACAGTGACATTATGTTCATCTTCTGTATCTAAAACATAGCTGCATGGAAGTAGCTTTTAATCAGGAAACACTATTGGAAGAGCATAGTGTATTTAATTCAGGAACGCTGTGTGAAGTTAAGTGATTTGAGGAAAATTAGACTGATTCAATAGCAACAGATTTTATGTAAAAATAAAAAAACTCTTTTTTAACAATGTAGAGGCAGAAATGTGGAAATAGCAGAAATTATCAAAAGAGCTAAACTGAAACTTATCATTTTTCTAATTTAAATAAGGAAGGAGGAAGCCAAACCGTGAGTTATGTTCTGCCTCAACCAACCACATTTGTTATTTGAGGTACTTAAACGTGAGAACAGCAATGACCTATTTCACTCTTCTCGGGAAGCTGCAATTTTTCTGACAAATAACACCTGACAAATAACTTAAGACAATGTCACAAGGTTTAAAGCTTTTCCTAGTATGAGATGTTAGCCTGTAAA
This sequence comes from Eretmochelys imbricata, assembly GCF_965152235.1. Classification (NCBI taxonomy): domain Eukaryota; kingdom Metazoa; phylum Chordata; order Testudines; family Cheloniidae; genus Eretmochelys; species Eretmochelys imbricata. Next base: position 206,482,129 of record NC_135574.1, on the reverse strand, counting down.
ACTGGGATAAAAAGACCAAGTAAATATACAGGATTGTCAACCCCAAGTCCGTTAAATAATCAGGAGTCAGGCCCAAGAATCATGAGATTTTTAACAGAATATTAAATTTGGGTTCTTTTCCTTTGCCTTCTGGTTTCTGAACCTCAAGGCTACAGCTGGGTCATGTTTTCAAGCTTTTCTCTGAAACCATGAGGGCTAGACTGTTCCTTATTTCTTCCCCCCGCCCCCCCCAAAAAAACCAAACAAACAAACAAAAAAAAAACCCAACAACAACAACAACCAAAACCGAAAGCTAAGATTCTCACATAATCAACTGATTCCAGAAGCTGGGGCCTTAAGAAAAACACCAAATATAGTGAACATAGTGATAAAGAAAATCACAAAAGTTGGCAACACTAAAGGACAAAAATCAGAAATATACAGCAGAGAGCAAATGAAAGTAATTGCAGGGCTGGAATTGGAATAGAATTCAACAGAACTCAGTAAATCTGAGACCCAATCCATCAGAACTCAAAAGGACATGCTAGCATGAAAAGTCCCAACCCTCCTCAACCCCCGCCGCCCCAGCTCTCATTCTGTTGTTCAGCCTTTGCTTGCAACCTTACACGACTTTCTTCCACCTCCTCTACGGTTAGGCTCACTCCCCACCCGCATCCATTCTACCTTGGCAGGTAGCATAAGTTGCCTCAACGAGGCAAGATGCCAAGACCTCCCTCTTTCCCAGGCCTGCTCTTTGCCGTCATACGCTTCTGCCTCTTTGGGTCGCCCTGTTTTTATTTAAAGGAGCGGAAAGAGGAAACACCACGGACAGGCAGGCTGCTGGAGCAAAAGGAGCCTGAAAGGAAGGGGACAGAGAAGGGGAGAATTGTTAGGAAATTCCCCCATCTCCAGGGAGAAAAGCAGCTGCTGAGGAAGGAATGTGGGAGCAGTGGGGAGCAGCAGAGACTCCCTCAACTACTGCCACCAGTAAAATAAGCATTTGTGAGGAAGAAGAGGAAGCAGAGACCTGCTCAACGTCCATTTTGCCCTCGCCCAATAAAAGATATACTGGAGAGTTCAGGGGTGGGAGAAAGGAGGTGCAGGGGACTGAGGCCTTGTCCACATGAGAAAGTTGCACTGATTTAACTGATTTTAAAGCAGTCTAGTTAAAATGGTACAATAAAGCTGGGTGGAGAAGAGTATTCAGTTTTGTGAGCTCTGGTAGTTTCCCCATCCAACCCTTCTCACCAATAAATAATTTATATTCTTCTGTGATTGACAGTAATATAAAAAAGAAAGGTCTTGGTAATTTACTTGCATGAGGTAGATTTTTTTTTAGGCCTTAATTCTGAGTTGGAGTTTACTAACATTAAACCCCCCCACACCCCAGAATCTCATTAAATTGTATGTGGTCTGGAATTTTGAGTCACATTTTGTCTCTCAGTTATACCCCTGCAAATCTATTTGGCCTTTTGTTTTCTTACTAGGTGTAGAGTTTAAGAACATTGTTTGGACTATAAATACATAAATAATACACAGCTATTCAAAACATGATTCAGATTATGCGGCGGGGGGAGCCCTGCAGGTCACAGCACAGAGCTGGAGTCAATATGTGTGTGAGGGGGGAGCCCTGCAGGTCACAGCACAGAGCTGGTGTCAAGGTCACAGCACAGAGCCGGTGTCTCGGAGGGAGGGCGGGAGAGCGAAGCCCTGCAGATCGCACCGCAGAGCCGGTGTCAGTGGGCGGGGCGTTGTGTGTGTGGGGGGGAAACCCTGGCGGTCACAGCACAGAGCCGGTGTCAATGCGGGGGGGGGGGGGGGGGGGGCCCGCAGGTCACAGCACAGAACCAGTGTCAATGGGGGGGGGGGGGGCCCTGCAGGTCACAGCGCAGAGCTAGTGCCAAGAGGCGGGCTGTAAAGTGGCTCTACAGCGCCTACAGCTCCCAGCATGCAACGCTCCACGCGGCGCCGCAGGTCCGGCCGCGCTGCACGCTGGGGGCTGTAGTGTCGCGCGGAGGGGCGCTCGGCGGGTCCCCCCCGCTTGCGGGAGGTGGCTGCTGTCCTCGCGGCCCGCTTGGGGGGCTGGGGGCGGGGCGCCGCGCGCGGGGCGGCGGGGGCGCGGGGCTCGCGCTCCACGGCGCCGCGGGGAGGCCGGCCCGGCCGGGGGCGGCTGCGCAGTGCGGCGCCGGACTGGAGGCAGTTAACCGCCGCGGCGTCCGGTCAGTTCCGTGTTTACACGCCCACCCCGGGGAGTGAGAGCGGTGCGAGGCGCAGCAGGGAGCCTTCCCGCAGCGTAGTAAGAGCTCTCCGGCCCCTCCGAACGGGGGGGTCCCTCGGGCCCCCCAGCAGGGAACGCTTCCCTCTCCCCCTCCTCCTCAGACATACAGTAGCGGGGGGTGCTGCCCCCCATCCCCGCAGAAGAGCTCTCTAGCCCTTCCCCCACCCAGCAAGGGTCTCTTCTGCCTCCCGCAGCAGGGGTGCTGCTTCCTTCAACCAGCAGATCTCCAGCTTCCCTCCTCCACTTAACAGGGGCGCTCCCCGCCCCGCCACGGCAGAGGGTGCTCTCCCCTTTACCCTCCAAGCATCAGGGAGTCTCTGATCCCCCACCTCACCGTCAGGGAGTCTCCCTTCCTGGGTCTCCCCCTGCGGGATGTTCTCCAGAAGGAGCCATGCCGATGTCAAGAAATCTACACAGAAAGCTCTGGACCCAAAGAAGGACGTCCTGACCCGCCTCAAGCACCTCAAAGCGCTGCTGGGTGAGTCGGGGTGGGGTGGCAGCAGACAGGGTGCAGACCTTGGGGGCTTTAAACTAAAGGACTCTGGGGAGGGGAGTGAGGAGCTGTCAGTTGGCTTGCTAAATACTCTTTCCCCTCCCCATTGGATTATTCCTCCCCACTGCAGGACTGTGCCCTGCTGGGTGCTGAATATTGTATTCTGAGAGCAGGCACCAGTAAAAGGGGATTGGAAGGTCCCCACAGCAGCTCTGGGTCTGTCACTTCCTTCTATTCAACGAATGAATACATGGCTGAAATCCAGTTACTCTGGTCAGGGCATGACTCTTACAAGCCAAGGGACTGCTGCTCCTGGGCTCCGAGGACATGCTTGCTAAGCATCTCTGATTTATTTATTTCTGTTATGGTGGCATGTAAAGGCCCCAAATCAGGGACCCATCTTGCTAGGCACTGAACACACATGTAACAAAAAGACCTCCCTTACCCCAAACAGCTTATAGTCTAAGCATGCAGATGAAAGATGTGGATGCTACAAAAAGACTGGGAAGGGGGACCTCAGTGGTCACATCATAGTCTTTCAGCACAAGAAGGAATTAGTTTTAAAATTGCCTTGAAATCTTTTTCTCTTTCTTTCCCCCAAACCCACGCCTCCCCCACCCAAAGGGGGAATTGTCTCCGTGTGAGCATTTTCAGAGAATGGGGGAAAAAACTGCTTTTTGTTTCTTCCTCAGTTTCATTTTTTGGTTTAAAAAAACTACCTTCGTTACATATCAGTTAATCAAAGAGAGAGATTTTATGTCATTCCTGATTGTAGCTGTACTATATAATAATAAAAAAAAACTTCTTTTCCAAATAAAATCTACTGACTAGTGTATACAGAGCAAAACTTAAGCAAGGGGATAGTCTCCATCCCACTTTCTGTTTTAATTGTAAACATTGCAGCTGATACTGTTATGATTAATGTCTCTTACATACATTTAAGCAAATATTTTAAATTCTATTAGGATAAAAGGAAATGGCTGCTTTATAAAATCAGAATTCAGGATGTCTTAACTGTAGTCCTAAACTATTAGTGGAAAAGGGCACAATAGGATGGGTAAAACCTTTCAGGATGTTCCAGGAAATGTAACAAGATTATATCTAATTGAAGTGAAATATAAATCAGTTATTCAAATCACTTTAGTGACATTTTGATGGAATACTTTATTCTTACACTAAATTAACCTGTGAGTATTATGTGAACGTGGTTGAGGTGGAGATTGATGACAGGTTAAATAAAACTTGAAGGTTTCTTAAAATTAAATAACTTATTTAAAAAAATAAATTTAAAATTAAATATGAATTTGATAACCTACATTAAGGCCTAACTTTGTAATCTATTAAAATCATTTATATTTAAATAAAACAAAAATATTCAAGCAGTACAGGTTTGCTGCCAAAGTTCTTAAAGAAAGTCAAACTACTGGCTAAGCACCTGGAACCAGAACTTGCTGATGTGCTAAGACCAGGTTTTGACAGCAGTAGTCTGTTCTGCAGGTACAGAGAATATTTTCTTCATTTCAGTTCATTGAACTAGTTTAGTTCAGTAGCTAGCTTATTCAAAGTTGAGACACCAGTTGGGAGTCGAAAAAGTAGAAAAACTTTTTTCGTCTTTCAAGCTATGAATATTGAAGAGGTCTGAGAGGACGAGATCTACTAGTTCTAAAATCTTGAAGCAATTAGTTCAGTTCACTATAGATAATATTTAATTGTTTAATAAATCAATTAGCTTTAAGTGCAAAATATGTTTTGATAAACTTATTTTATATATGTACCCAGTACTTTAAGGTACTTTTATTTAACTAATAAAGAACTAATTTTAAAATGCTGTTTTGTGCATTTTTAGTTGTATTCCAATTTCCTTTCCAAATCTAGCTTGACACAAACCATGAGTAAAAAAATTAATAATCTTGTAGATAAATGTCATTCACCATTTTCTAAAATAATAAAAATGTAAAAACTAAGAATCTGAAAAATGTGTATTCAGCTGTGTAGATGATTAAATAAATGTTTATAGATTTAGTGTATCGTTTTGGTTAGCAAAAAAGTACTGAATTTAAAGTAAAGGTTATATGTAGTTGCGTATGAACGTGTTTTAATGGTTATACCAATCAATGAAAATCAACATTCTTTAGGAAAAGAACTAAAAATACAAATACAGAACAAGATCAAAATCAATTATTTAAATGGAGGTTTCCTGCTTGCTGACTTAAATCATGATTTAAATCAATCCACTTTGGAGAACAAACTCCATGTTTTTGTTCCCAGTCATTTAAAATAATAAAATCCAAAACAGCCCTTGCAGGGTTAATTTCTTGTTGTGTCATATCAGTTGTATGGAATCAGTCTATGCTATGAAGATGTCCTTGATAAAAGGCAATGTAGAAGAAACGTTTACAGTCCATTAATTATTTCCTGATGAATTTAGTTCTCTGAAATAAAAATTTTTGCCCAAATACAGTCTTGTGACTTTCTGTACATTCTGAACATGTTCTGTTTATCAGTATATAGTTAGTTGGAAATATTAAAAATAAAACACAAACCAAAGTAACCAAATCTGTGTAAACATTTTGTTTCTTTGCTTAGTCATTCTTTGATTACATTTCATTCTCACTCAGCCAAGAACATGAAAACATGCATCTTGGTTCATACAGGTTTCAGAGTAACAGCCGTGTTAGTCTGTATTCGCAGAAAGAAAAGGAGTACTTGTGGCACCTTAGAGACTAACGAATTTATTTGAGCATGAGCTTTCGTGAGCTACAGCTCACTTCATCAGATGCATACCGTTCCACGGTATGCATCTGATGAAGTGAGCTGTAGCTCACGAAAGCTCATGCTCAAATAAATTCGTTAGTCTCTAAGGTGCCACAAGTACTCCTTTTCTTTCTTGGTTCATACAGTAAGTTGGTGACGTTATTACAGGGGGACTGGTTACTCTTTATATCCACCTAAATAACTTAACAAACTATTCTTAGGCTAGAAATTTAATAGAAAATAAAAGTTTATGTAATTTTAAAAAGAGTGAGTGTTGCTAAGGCCGTGTCTACACTACCTGCCGGATCGGCTGGTAGCGATCGATCTATCCGGGATCGATTTACCGTGTCTAGTGTAGACGCGATAAATTGATCCCCGATAGCTCTGCCGTCGACTCCGGAACTCCACCGTGGCAAGAGGCGGAAGTGGAGTTGATGGGGAAGCGGCAGCCGTTGATCCCATGCCGCGAGGACGCGAAGTAAGTGATTCTAAGTCGATCTTAGATATGTTGACTTCAGCTACGCTATTCTCGTAGCTGAAGTTGCGTATCTTAGATCGATCCCCCCCCCAGTGTAGACCAGGTCTAAAAGTAAACTACACTATCAATCACAAAATTCAAGCATATAAAGTAAAGAAATTAATAGTTAAGAATTAAAAAAAACCCATATACTGCCTAGATGAACGCATTCTCATCCATATAAAGAAATTTCATCACAGCACAACCCTAACACGAACCCATGGTTTGCTGGTTTATTTGAAGATTTTTTGCTATCTTTATTTCAGTAGAGTTTTCTTTCAAGGGATAGTCTTAAATGGAAATTATTATTAGCTAATATTTATCAAATGACATTTGAATTTTTTTTAAAGTACTTATAATTGTTGTGTTGTGGGAGTAAATTTGACTGTTGTTTTAATGTTAAGACGATAATTGTTAGTGATTAGTAAAATGATGTATATATGTGAGCCTGCATTAGAAGCAGGTCAACATGTGTCATTAATCTCAAATATAAAATTCTGTTGGTTTTCTTTTCAAAAGGGTTTTGTGTGAGTTTACTGGTGAAAGAATAGTATTTTTAGATCAGAGTGAAGGTTGTTGTGAGTAAATGTCCTTAATTTTTCATTTCTACTGTTTGATTTTTGTAAATAATGTGATAAGAAACTACATTGTTATTTAACAGCCTTAATTGTTGTTTGAAACAAAGTTGGTGGTTTGGGTTTGTTTGTTTTTTCGTCTTTGTAAAGGTTTTGGAATTTCACGTCTGTTTTATTTTAAACATTTACTTTTGTTTTTAGTGTTTTCATTTATCTACACAATAGGAAATATAACAAAGTGGGATGGGGTAGATCACCAGATTAAACTAAGAGAGGTGAAAATTGTTCCTTCAAAGCCTGTCTCATTTGATACACACCTGACAAGATATACTCCTTAGGTAGCTAAATTATCAAAACATGCATGTGCAGCACAGTCTAACTTCATTTCCAATGTTGGTTAAGTCAGCAAACTGTCAGACCCAAAACTAGAACGCACATAGGTTTTTTTGCACAGCTAAAGCCTCCTTGGCAAATCAATGTACTTCTGTCCCTTGGTTAAACTATCTGAAAAATGTGGCTAATGATAACGATTTCCAGTTAGCTAGTATTTTTTTTTTTTATTTGTAGATCGTTAAGTACTTTACAAAGGTGAATAAGAATTATTATCCCTATTTTATGTTTGGCGGCAGTACAGAAACTCAAGCCCATTTGTATTAAAAAGTAGCAGTTTGTTGCTAAGATGTAGTTCTGTCAACTCGGAGGTCAGCAGTCTGTTCTCAGCACTGTCTTAAACTTCTGTGTAACCTTTGGCAAGTCACTTAAGCCCTGATCATCAAAGGTACTAAAACACCTAAACTCCAGACTTAGGTGCCTCAGGCTCAGATTTAGGTGCATAAGACCCAGGTTTAGGCTCCCCTCTGATCCACAAAATTCCTGCCGAACCCTTGTGGGCAACAAAACTCATTCCGAGCCGATGGGTATGTTTTCACTAGTGCTTATGTCAGCAAAATTTTTGTTGCTCAGGGGTGTGAACCCCCTCTGCCCCGAGAGACATAAATTTTGCCAGCATAAGTGCTCGTATGCACAGCACTGTGTCGGCAGGAGATACTCTCCAACATAGCTAGTGCTATTCATTGAGTTGGTTTTATGATGTCATAGAACTGGAAGGGACCTCAAGAGGTCCTCTATTCCAGTCTCCTGCAATCAAGGACTTAGTATTATCTTAGTATAGTCCTGCAGGACTAAGTATTATCTAGACCATCCCTGAAAGGTGTTTGTCCAACCTGCTCTTAAAAATCTCCGATGATGGAGATTCCACAACCTCACTAGGCAATTTATTCCAGTGCTTAACCACCCTGACAGTTAGGAACTTTTTCCCAAAGTCCAACCTAAACCACCCTTGCTGCAATTTAAGCCCATTGCTTCTTGTCCTATCCTCAGAGGTTAAGAGGAACAATTTTTCTCCCTCCTCCTTGTAACAACCTTTTATGTATTTGAAAACTTATCATGTCCCCTTCTCAGTCTTCTCGTCTCAAGACTAAACAAACCCATTTTTTTCAATCTTCCCTCGTAGGTCATATTTTCTAGACTTTTAATCATTTTTGTTGCTCTTCTCTGGACTTTCTCCAGTTTGTCCACATCTTTCCTGAAATGTGGCGTCCAGAACTGGACACAATACTCCAGTTGAGGCCTCATCAGGGCGGAGTAGAGCAGAAGAATTACTTCTCGTGTCTTGCTTACAATACTCCTGCTAATACATCCCAGAATGATGTTTTGTTGTTTTTTTTTTTTGCAACAGTGTTACACTGTTGACTCATATTTAGCTTGTCATCCATTATGACCCCCAGATCCCTTTCTGCAGTACTCTTCCTAGGCAGTCATTTCCCATTTTGCATGTGTGCATATGATTGTTCCTTCCTGAGTGGAGTACTTTGCATTTGTCCTTATTGAATTTCATCCTATTTACTTCAGACCATTTCTCCAGTTTGTCCAGATCATTTTGAATTTTAATCCTATCCTCCAAAGCACTTGCAACCCCTCCCAGCTTGGTATCGTTCGCAAACTTTATAAGTGTACTCTCTATGCCATTATCTAAATCATTGATGAAGATATTTAACAGAACCGGACCCAGAACTGATCCCTGCGGGACTCCACCCGTTATGTCCTTCTAGCATGACTGTGAACCACTAACAACTACTCTCTGGGAACAGTTTTCCAACCAGTTGTGCACCCATTTTATAGTAGCTCCATCTAGGTTGTATTTCCCTAGTTTGTTTATGAGGTCATGCAAGACTGTATCAAAAGCTTTACTAAAGTCAAGATAGACCACATCTACCACTTCCTCCCCCCCGCAGCCCATCCACAAGGCTTGTTACCCTGTCAAAGAAAGCTATCCGGTTGGTGTGACATGATTTGTGCTTGATAAATCCATGCTGACTGTTATTTATCACCTCATTATCTTCTAGGTGTTTGCAAATTGATTGCTTAATTATTTGCTCCATTATCTTTCTGCTTACAGAAGTTAAGCTGACTGGTCTGTAATTCCCCAGGTTGTTCTTATTTCTCTTTTTATAGATGGTCACTATATTTGCCCTTTTCCAGTCTTCTGGAATGTCTCCCATCTTCCATGACTTTTTAAAGATAAAAGAAAAGGAGTACTTGTGGCACCTTAGAGACTAACCAATTTATTTGAGCATGAGCTTTCGTGAGCTACAGCTCACTTCATCAGATACATACCGTGGAAACTGCAGCAGACTTTATATATACACAGAGAATATGAAACAATACCTCCTCCCACCCCACTGTCCTGCTGGTAATAGCTTATCTAAAGTAGTCGTCAGGTTAGGCCATTTCCAGCACAAATCCAGGTTTTCTCACCCTCCACCCCCCCACACAAATTCACTCTCCTGCTGGTGATAGCCCATCCAAGGTGACAACTCTTTACACAATGTGCATGATAATGAAGTTAGGCCATTTCCTGCACAAATCCAGGTTCTCTCTGGATTTGTGCAGGAAATGGCCTAACTTCATTATCATGCACATTGTGTAAAGAGTTGTCACCTTGGATGGGCTATCACCAGCAGGAGAGTGAATTTGTGTGGGGGGGTGGAGGGTGAGAAAACCTGGATTTGTGCTGGAAATGGCCTAACCTGACGACTACTTTAGATAAGCTATTACCAGCAGGACAGTGGGGTGGGAGGAGGTATTGTTTCATATTCTCTGTGTATATATAAAGTCTGCTGCAGTTTCCACGGTATGTATCTGATGAAGTGAGCTGTAGCTCACGAAAGCTCATGCTCAAATAAATTGGTTAGTCTCTAAGGTGCCACAAGTACTCCTTTTCTTTTTGCGAATACAGACTAACACGGCTGTTACTCTGAAACTTTTTAAAGATAATTGCTAATGGCTCAGATATCTCCTAAATCAGCTCCTTGAGTATTCTAGGATGCATTTCATTAGGCCTATGTGATTTGAAGACATCTAACTTGCCTAAGTAATTTTTGTCTTGTTCTTTCCCTATTTTAGACTCTGACCCTATCTCATTTTCACTGGTATTCACTATGTTAGACGTCCAATCGCCAACAGCCTTCCTGGTGAAAACCGAAACAAAGAAGTCATTAAGCACCTCTGCCATTTCCACATTGTCTTTCCCCCTTCATTGAGTAATGGGTCTACTCTGTCCTTGGTCTTCCTCTTGCTTCTAATGTATTTGTAGAATGTTTTCTTGTTTCCTTGTATGTCCCTAGCTAGTTCGATCTCGTTTTGTGCCTTGGCTTTTCTAATTTTGTCCCTACATACTTGTGTTATTTGTTTATGTTCATCCTTTGTAATTTGACAGAGTTTCCACTTTTTGTAGGACTCTTTTTTTTGAGTTTTAGATCATTGAAAATCTCCTGGTTAAGCCAGGGTGTGTCTTTCCATACTTCCTATCTTTCCTACACATTGGGATAGCTTGCTCTTGTGCCCTTAATAATGTCTCTTTGAAAAACTGCCAGCTGTCTTCAGTTTTTTTTCCTTTAAACATGCTTCCCATGGGATTTAACCTGTTATTCCCGAGTTTGCTAAAGTCTGTCTTCTTGAAATCCATTAAAAAGAAAAGGAGTACTTGTGGCACCTTAGAGACTAACCAATTTATTTGAGCATGAGCTTTCGTGAGCTACAGCTCACTTCATCGGATGCATACTGTGGAAAGTGTAGAAGATTTTTTTATATACACACAAAGCATGAAAAAATACCTCCTCCCACCCCACTCTCCTGCTGGTAATAGCTTATCTAAAGTGATCACTCTCCTTACAATGTGTATCGATTATCATACATATTGTAAGGAGAGTGATCACTTTAGATAAGCTATTACCAGCAGGAGAGTGGGGTGGGAGGAGGTATTTTTTCATGCTTTGTATGTATATAAAAAGATCTTCTACACTTTCCACAGTATGCATCCGATGAAGTGAGCTGTAGCTCACGAAAGCTCATGCTCAAATAAATAGGTTAGTCTCTAAGGTGCCACAAGTACTCCTTTTCTTTTTGCGAATACAGACTAACATGGCTGTTACTCTGAAACTTGAAATCCATTGTCTTTATTGTGCTGTTCTCCCTCCTACCATTCTTTAGAATCGTGAATTCTACCATTTCATGATCACTTTAACCCAAATTGCCTTCCACTTTCAAATTCTCAGCCAGTTCCTCCCTATTTGTCAAAATCAAATCTAGAACAGCCCCGCTAGTAGTTTTCTCCACCTTCTGAAATAAAAAAATGTCTCCAATACATTCCAAAAACTTCTTGGATTATTTGTGCTCTGCTGTGGTGTTTTCCCAACAGATGTCTGGGCAGTTGTCATCCCCCATCCCCACCAAGTCATGTGCTTTGGATGATTTTGTTAGTTGTTTAAAAAAAGCTTCATCCACCTCCTCTTCCTCGTTAGGTGCCCTGTAGTAGACCCCTACCGTGACATCACCCTTGTTTTTTTACCCCTTTTATCCTTACCCAGAGACTTTCAACAAGTCTGTCTCTTATTTCTATCTCAACCTCAGTCCAAGTGTATATTTTTAATATATAAGGCAATACCTCCTCCCTTTTTCCCCTGCCTGTCCTTCCTGAGCAAGCTGTATCCTTCTGTGCCAATATTCTAGTCATGCGTATTATCCCACCAAGTCTCCGTGATATCATAGTTGTGTTTATTTACTAGCATTTTGAATTCTTCCTGCTTATTCCCCATACTTCTCGCATTAGTATATAGACATCTAAGATACTGATTTGATTTCCCCCTCCCTCCCAGTTCTGTCTCGTCTCTTCCTTATTTCTGCTATAACAGCCATGCTCCACCAGATTCTGACCCTTCTTCCAGGTTTCTGACTTATAGATTCATAGATATTAAGGTCAGAAGGGACCATTATGATCATCTAGTCTGACCTCCTGCACAACGCAGGCTACAGAATCTCACCCACCCACTCTTGCAATAAACCTCTCACCTATGTCTGAGCTATTGAAGTCCTCAAATCATGGTTTAAAGGCTTCACGATGCAGAGAATCCTCCAGCAAGTGACCCGTGCCCCATGCTACAGAGGAAGGCGAAAAACTTCCAGGGCCTCTTCCAATCTGCCCTGGAGGAAAATTCCTTCCCGACCCCAAATATGGCGATCAGCTAAACCCTGAGCATATGGGCAAGATTCACCAGCCAGCTACCCAGGAAAGAATTTTCTATAGTAACTTCGATCCCACCCCATCTAACATCCCATCACAGGCCATTGGGCCTATTGACACTGACTATTTAAAGATCAATTAATTGCCAAAATCATATTATCCCATCATACCATCTCCTCCATAAACTTATCAAGTTAAATCTTATCTGTTGGCTTTGGTCACCTGCCCTCGTGGAACCTAGTTTAAAGCCCTCCTCACTAGGTTATCCATTCTGTAGCCAAGTATGCTGTTCCCCTTCCTCGATAGGTGGACCCCGTTTCTGTTTAGCAGTCCTTCTTGCTGGAACAGCATCCCGTGGTCAAAGAAGCTGAAGCCCTCACAGCGACACCATCCTCGCAGCCAGGCGTTCACCTCCAGGATGCATCTGTCTCTGCCGAGGCCCCTACCCTTGACTGGAAGGACTAAACAGAACACCACCTGTGTTCCTAGCTCCCTCACCCTTACTCCCAGAGCCCTGTAGTCACTTCTGACCTGCTGAGGGTCATACCTTGCAGTATCATTAGTGCCCACATGGATGAGTAGCATGGGGTAATAGTCAGAGGGCCAGATGAACCTCGACAGTCCTTCCATAACATCTTGAATATGGGCCCCTGGCAGGCAGCATACTGCCTGGGATGCCATGTCAGGGCGACAGATGGCTGTCTCTGTCCCCCTCAGAAGAGAGTCTCCACACAATCACCACTGCTCTTCGTTTTCTTCTGGGAGTGGTGGCTGTGATCCTCCCAGCCTTGGGGGTACGTGGCTTCTCCTCTTTAACCTTTGGGGGTGATTCCTCATCACTCATGGCCAGGGCAGCATAACGGTTCTCCATCAGCATGGTGGGTTGGTTGGGAGCAGAGGTGGAGCACTGCCTGCTGCCAGAAGTAACCAGCAGCCATCGTCCTCCCTGTGACAGAGCCTTATTATCCTCCCCCGGTGGCATGACAGCAGTCCTCTCTAGCTGGATAGTATCCTCAGCCTTGGAAGTCTCCATATGAATACTGTCAATGAATTCCTCATGTGCACGGATGCTCCTCGGCCTATCCACCTCCTGTAGCTCTCCTACCTGCTTCCTGAGAGATGTCCCATTGGTGTAATGTGGCTACACAAGCGATCAAGCTGGATCAGTACAGCTGTGCCACTGTAATCTTGTAAGTGTAGAGATGGCATAAGATTTCAATGTAAAAGTTCCCTAGATACCTATGTGTCTGCCTCTGAGCATGTGCGCTTGTGCTCCACACTAGGCATCTGGGTGCCTATCTCCAGCTTGAGCCCCAGAGTGATCCACAAATCGGGGGCAAATAGGCATACAAATAACTAACTCATGTCCAGGCTCCCGTTCAGTGGGAGTGCTGAGAGGCTGCTTACCAGTTCAGGCCCCATTTACAGTCTGGCCACTGGATAAGGAAGTAGTGGTGGTGGGGCCACCTTTATAACTTTTAGTCCAGTGTCTAGAGCATTCACCTAGGATTTGGGAGACCCAGGTTCAATTTCCCCCTCTCTGCCAGAAGCGGGGAAAGAGGATTTGCACAGGGGTCTCCCATCTCTCATGTGTGTGCTCTGACCACTGAGCTATCGGATATTCTGTTGAGAGTCTCAGGAAACTACACTTGTTGAAGTTGTTCCACTATGGATAAATAATTAAAGTGATTGGGACAGGGGGATTGGATCCCAGTGGGTACCCTAACCACCAGACTACACAGTTAATCTCTGCAGTTTCAGTAATGAGAACATTGAGTTTCTTATGTGTTAGGAAATAATGAAAAAGTTTCAGAATTGTTTGAAATACTGGGAGGGGGGAAGGGCAATGAGTTGAATCACTGGTGATTAGAGAGGAGTTTGGCCAGTAGATAGAATCATCAGCAGCCTTTATTTGTTGGAGAAGAATTGGAATTACGAACTTTTAACAAACAAAGCTAGAAAGTAGACATGTCTAGAAGATGGGCAGGGTGTCTAATAGCATGGTTCTGTATAAAGCTTGCAATCTTGTCTTTTATTTTAGTCTTCAAATGGTTGAATGCAGTAGGTGGCTGTTTCTCATTCTAATTGTAGTAAATCTGAAAGCTACTGATCAATAATACAAATGGTATTTAGTGGTTAGATATGAAAAGTCAGTTAATCTACTAATGCTTTAAAATTGAAGGGCGTGATAGTCAAGGAATTGAATGGATTGAAGTGATGAAAATAATTCTAATGTGAAGGGATTGTCAAAAGTTAAGCAACAAGAAGGTTGGTGCTCAGCTTAAAAAAAAAAAGTGCAGAAAATCTACTGATTGCTTTGTAGTCTTAAAGATCAAATAAGATAATGAAAGCTTCATTCAGTATAGAAATTGAGGAAGAGAACATTGAGCTTGATCCTTCAGGTGCTATGTCTGATACCTTAATTGAAATGTGGCCATGATAGTGATATTATGTGTCTGATTTGGGTCTTCTAAACAATGCTTCATAATCAGTTTCATTGAGAAGCAGTCTCTATTCATCTTAGACACCCAGAAATGAAAAAGGCTCAATCCGTGATAACCATAGGTACTACTACTTAAAAAAAAAACCAGGGTGTTAAATGAATAGTAGACCAAATTGAGCAGGAAAGTGGGAAGAACCACAGAAACTGAGGGGGAGGAAGAAGTCTGAAAAGTTTAAAAAATACCATTGATACTGCTGCTTCATTTGGCTTGGAAAGTTTCACTAGCAAGAAATGGAAGCCCCTGCGTCTCTGGAGCTTCCAACTCATGTTGGCACAGAAATGCAAGATTGAGGTCAGAAGTTCTGCCACCAGACGAGCCTTATGTATTTGGCTCACTTGCTTTTTGCTCTTCTCTCCATCTGAGAGAGCTCCATTCACCAGTGTAAGATTCCATCTATGCTGGTAGAATATGTTTCTGTATTCCTCTCATTGTTGTGAGGGTGCACAGTATGGAGGAGGACAGACATGATTTTTCATTGGGTACAACAGAATAAGGAAATCCAGTGATCTTACACACACGAGTGTTCAGAATTTTGTTTACATCAATTGATCATTTGCGCCAGAACTGACAACTTGTGTGCAGAATTTCAGCAGAACCTTAATTATACTGGAACTAGCTGCCACTGGTGCAGTAAAAAGAGAGTGTTGCTGTTGGGTGCCCTTTTGACCTTTTGTCATTCAAAGTTTCAAATTGTTTCTCTGTGCTCTGCAAGAGAATTTTAGGAACAAAATAGCTTGGAAGGAAAAGGATGTAGCTATAAAAACGTATGCTTATCTCAGAATAACAATAATTTTGTTAGTAGTTATCTACCCCGTTGTTAATGAGTTTATTTTTTGATTAGGCATTCCACCCTTCACTCCCCCATGAATAGAAGGGAAAGTGGTGTTTGTTTTTTTTAAATGATCTCATCTCTTTCATGCAAAATCCTGTAAATAGAAGCCTTGTTTTCTACTAGCTGTTGTATTTAACAGAAGGCATTCAGAGAGAGGAGTAAAACATTTAGTTTGCAAATTCAAGACCTGTATTTGTAGGAAACAATTGGCACAAAACACTTTCCATGGGTAGATCACTTTCATAGTACAGACTTAAAAAAACAAAACAAACAAAACTTGGCCCTTCAAAATGTATAAATAGCAAGTCAACAAAAACTATTATTTTACATTCTGAAATTGTACAGTGTTGTGGAGCTGTCGTTTTCCAATTAGTCTCTATAACTTTGATAAAAAGAAGGAATGGCCCCTTGAGAAATGGCACCACAATAGAGAGAAACGTGGGACAACAGAACATACATTATCTACCATGCTGTTATTCCCAGTGCATTGTTAGATAGACTCGTTGGGTTTGGCCTACCATGACCAGAGTGGATAAAAACTGATTAAATAAAAAACTTGTTTTAAAAAAAAATTAAATATATTTTTCTTTTTTTTTAATTTGTTTAAAATTAAATTTGAAATTATGTCTACCTATGTTAAGGCCTGCTTTATAATCCATTAACATAAATAGACAAGATACTGCATCAGCAATTCCTCAAATTTTAATGAGTTAGAGTGCTGCTGCTTTTTTTGAATTACATACAGAATCGGAGTGAAACATCTCAAACTTTATAAATACGTCACAATGTCATGTCCTGCATTAAGTATACTACTATTTTCAATCTTTACAATGCAGCAAATGCTAGTATTTACATTTTTCCAAATAGAAGTACTATACTTCCAGTTTCTGTTGCGCAGAATGGGTTTGCCTTAATTCAGGGGTTACCTGAGGGGGTGGCGAGGTTATTACATGGAGGGTTTCAAGCTATCAGCCTCCACCCCAAATCCCGCTTTGCTTCCAGCATTTATAATGGTGTTAAATTAAAAACACTTTTTAATATATTTATAAGTGGGGGGGGGTGTCTCAATTAGATGCTTGCTATGTGAAAGGGGTCACCAGTACAAAAGTTTGAGAACCACTGCCTTAATTGCTTTTGATTTCATCTTAGTGAGCACATCAGAGAGAGTATTTTCTTCATTTGAACTAATTCATTCAAAGTTGACAAACCGTTTGGGAGTTAAAATAGCAGGCAAGCTTTTCTTCCAGTTTATAAACTAAAACCAGTTGGGAGAGGATGAGAGCTAATTCTAAAAACTTAGAGGACATGGGATCAGATTTTCAAAAGTATTTAGGCACCTAAGGGTGCAAATCGATGCCTAGTGAGATATTCAACAATCTGAATCTTGAGGTGCTGTTGAAAAATTCCACCCATAGTGATCAGAAGCAATATGGCAATTCACTAACTACAGGTGGTAGTTCCTGTGTTTAATAAAATAAGTTTTAAATACAAAAATATTTTGATAAACTTATTTGTTTATGTATGCAGCCCTTTAAGGTAGCTTTGTTTGTTCTAGTTAAATAATCTTAATGCTTTTTTAGCTTTCTAATTGGATTCCTGTTTCCATTAAGAAGCAGCTTGAAGCACAAGTAAAAATTATCTAGTAAATAAATGTCATTCACCATTTTCTAACATAATAAAAAGAGTAAAAGATGAAGAAGTTGAACAAATATATATTGAGCTATATAATTGCTTAAATAAACGTGTATAAAGTGTATTGTCCTGGTGAGTGAGTGTGTGATGTGCTGGTGGCAAATGAGGCACTATCTGTGTTTGGGGTTCTTGTGTGTGCTGGTTGTGTGATTGGTTTTGAAGAACTATGGCAGTTGAACCAAGTAATCCACCATTTGTGCATTCCCCTTTACACAAGCAATGAAACTGCTGCATGTAAATTAGCTGTAGAGTAGGGGTGGTGACTGGTGGAGTTACTTCTCAAAGGTTCTCAACCTTTTTACCCAGGGCCCCCCTAAACTTAAATAGGCAAACCTGCAGACCTCCAACTGGAGGTGATGCATGGGGGTGGGGTGGGTCATGTGTGGTCACATGCTTCCCCCGATTTTTGAATTCCAGTTGGCTGTGCTCCCTGAAGTGCTGATGTAGCAGGTCAGAGCCGTGTTGTATCTTGGCTAGCTGCTGCCTGCTTATGGAGTCAGTGGCTGAGAGGTAACCCCTTCTGAAGGCAGGGGGAGATCTCTCTTCTGCAGTTACACTGGTCATTTTGGTCGCGCTCCCTCCCTCCCCCAGCCCAGAGAGGCTGGGTGGCCTACTGAAGTGAGTCAATGGATGGAGGTGGTGCGGCACTCAGGGCTGAAGCTCAGTTTATTTTGGCGGAACCCTTGAAATTGGCTCGCAGACCCCCAGAGAGCCATGGACCTCTGGTTGAGAACTAGTGGTCTAGGACTCTTGATGTGGCTTAGTTTCATGCCTTCGAGCTAGTCTACACTGGCAACACTAAAGTGCTGCTGTGGCAGCGCTTTAACTTGCGTTGTGTGGTTGCAGCGCAGTGCTGGGACAGAGCTCTCCCAGTCCTCTAAAAAAACTCATCTCCTTGAGGGGCATAGCGCCCACTGCTGGGAGTGCGGCTCCCAACACTGGTGCACTGTCTACACTGGCGCTTTACAGCACTGAAACTTGCTGCGCTCAGGGGGGTGTTTTTTCATACCCCTGAGCGAGAAAGTTGCAGCACTGTAAATTGCCAGTGTAGACAAGCCCTTACTATAGCAGTATATGGCACAGGTATAGTTCATAAAGTCAAAATGGCTGAGAACTTAAAAACTGGATGCTAAAAGAATGCATATTCCAGTGATGATTGAACCTGGTGAAATTCTGAACAAAATGAGCACTCAACCATACTTGTAGCGGTTTTCGTCACTTCATGTTGACTCGACAGACCTGCTAGGCCTTAGAGCAGGGGCAATGAATTAATTTTTTGTCAAAATTTCTTGGTAAAGGCTTAGTCAAGGTACGGACTGCAGAGAAGAAAATAAAAAAATTAACAATGATAAGTAAATAAAAAGATTTTGGGGTCGCTTCAAAAGCATCTGGCAGTCTGGATTTGGCTTGCAGTCTGCCTGTTGATTACCCCTACCTTAGAGTGACACATAGGTCAGCAATCCTGGAATTTTATATAGATAAGTGGTAGTTCTGTGTAAATCAATGATAAAGAGTAACAGACTTTTATGGTGATATCAGTTTTCTGTTAGGTTCATGGCGACCTAATGCAGTATAGACATGTTTGTGTCACAGAAGAATTGTTCAGTTAAAAGATCATTTGTGGAAGCTGGCAGAGCTATGATACACAGAGGGATGCTTGGTCTGTTTCTCTACGCTGTTGCGGGGCGGGTGGGACCCTAATGTTTATATAATGCTAAACAAGCATTAATTCCCTGGTGGGGTAAGGGAATATTCTTTCCATTTTACAGGTGAGAAAGCAGACGCCCAAAGAGATTGAAGCCAACATTTTCAAATATGAACCACTTACTTAACTGAATGACTTTGAGGTGTTAAGTACATGTTGACTTAATAGGAGATCTGGGTGCTCTGTATTTCTGAAAATCAGACCACTTACTAGGATAATAAATTTAGATTTTTTTTTAACTATTGTGAATGTACTGTATGCTTTGACTTGCTAAACATATTTGATTATAATGTTGCTTTTGAAACAATTATAAACATTGATTCTGCAAAAATATAGTAAACTAATTTTACTGTTGTAAAATGTGATCTTGCTGATATTATGGTGTGCTCAAAATTTGATATCTCAGTCAGAAACATCCACATATATATAATTTTAAAGAAAACTACCAGATGCACCAGGTCGCCTCACAGTGCTCCTCTGTATCAGGTTTAGTGTTGCTATTGTTCATAAAAGATCAGTAGGACTACCAAGAAAAGTGTCAGCCAGTGTCCAAGTTCATTCTTCCCAGTAACAACAAATTATGATGAGAAACCAAATAAAGATGGCACAGAAAATTCAAAGGATATAGAAACTAACCCACTGTGCAATTTTGCACAGATTGGCCATCCTATGTCTAGAGAAAAACAGGCATTTATGATCCATTCTAAGCCCATTTCAGAGTACAACCTTAACAGTAGAGTCACTACCAGGCACCTCCATAATGTAATGTAATTTTATATCGGTGAGCTTCCATGCTGGTTTTGCGACAGAATTTGACTAGCAAATGTTATTAATAGAGGTCTGCACGTTCTTCTTAGAAATCTGGTGCACCAAATTAATTCTGGTAGCCTCTTCTAGGTTTTCATAACTATACATGGAGCAATCACTGCAGTTTTACTTGCAATTCTTTTTGCACATGTAGGTGGCCAGTTAGACAGCTTGCTGGCTCTCTGTGTTTGTTTATTGCAAATGCATGTATAAGTATGAGTGTCTGGGCCCCCCCACCCCCCATTGTTGTTTGTTTTTATTTGTAAGTGATAGGACAAAACTTGTGCTTGAAGTATTGGGAACTGTTTTCTTGAAAATACTAATTTTTCTTCAGCTCCTTTTCATAAAGGGAAATGGAAAGAGACTTTAAATATCCACTTTTGAACATTAGTAGTGCAGTATAAATGTAATGTTAAATATTTTATAGAAAATAATGTGACAGTTCTGTTATTGCTACGTTAATAGTAGATTTTTTTCATGGTAACTTTTGTTTGGGGAAAGTACTGGCTTCATATTTCTGGTGTTTGTAAGTTACATTGTCTTGTCTTGTACTTTTTCTTAATTTTTCAGATATTGTCGAAGGAAGTGACCTGAAGCAATTTTTTGAGATCAACTATTCTCAAATTTATTTTATCTTCTATGAAAATTTCGTAACACTGGAAAATAGCTTGAAACAAAAAGGTAATCTGTCCTGTCCTACAGTTTTGCCAGGATTTTTTCCATAAACCTGCAGGTGTTCTTAATCAGTTTTAAAAGCATTCCAATAAACACACACTCTAATTGGTATTTCTTCCATACCTTGCTGTATTCATAATCCTTTCATAGTTCCATACATTATAATATTTTATGTACCCTTAGCATCAATACTGTTTACATTTTAAGTTTTCAGATACTTAAGCTTCATTTTGTAAACTCAAGCCAGAAAAAGTAACTTGTTAAAGTAACTCTTGAGCATTCCCTTCAACTTCTGATTTTTTTTCCTAAGCATTTGGATTTATAAATCTTAAACAAAGGAAAGCTGCTAGAACGATCAATAGAAGCTGTTATAGGTACATGCAAAAATCATGACCTAGAACAAAACATTTCAAAAACACTTGTAGGTATGGGGATATTGCTGGTTTAACTACTACCAATTTAAAATCCATTGATCATTATGTGGTTGACTTTCCACTTAGCAATGAACAATTCTACCCATATCTACAAATCAGAGGTTTTTTTGAAACTATGAATTAAAGGTGGAAAATAAGATCTATAAAGAATGAAGAAAATATATTTGCAATATGCCCTAACATTATTTCTAAAATACGCTTCATATGATACCGATTTCTGACAAGGAGTTTTCAAAACCCCCCATAACTTTTCAGCTCAAATCCACAAAGAGACTTAAATGTTGCAATTCCTAACTTTTAGATGCCTAGAAAATCACTGAACAAAAATGGGATCCACAAAGTCTGAATTGGGCAGCTAGACTCCCTGTACAATGAATAGGAGGAGATAGGCACCTAAGAATGGGATCCAAAAAAGCCAGCCTGCTAGGTGGGGAACTGCCTAAGCTACCTAATGGGAAATGCCAACGAGGAAGGTGTCGTAAGTCCCATCAACAGAGTTTGGTGCTGAAGTCTGGGCTGCAGGGAGATTCCTATCTCTGCTTGAGATCCACAGCCATGAACCTTCTCCTCGAGTAAGATGGCTTCAGCACCTGATACCATGGAAAATGACTGGGGATTGGGAGGGAGGAGGAGGAGCCAGAGGCAGCAGGGACCTCCTTCATAATCTTTAACCCAGTGTTTTAAGGTAGTTACCTGGGATGTAGGAGAAGTTGATTCAATTTCTCCCTCTAATGAGGAGAAGGGATTTGAACAGAAGTTCTCCAGCTCACACATGATATTTGTCTGCTTCAAACAAGGGGAAATGAGTCCTTGCCCAACAGGGGTGTGAAATTAACAGAAAATGATTAACACTAGTTGGTAGAAGAGGTGAGACTAGGCCTTATGGTCTCCTGGCTCCCATCACAGTGGGTCTTTCTATAAGCCAAAAGATATTTTGATGGATGACATTGTTTTCGCTTGTCTTGCTTGGAGCTCTAGCTCTGTGTGTGTATTGTATGCATACGGCACAGGAGGTTCAGCAGGACCCTGAACACTTGAAGTGCAGCTGAAACATTCAGAAAATTGGTGGCAGTTTTTCAACTTCTACGGCACAAGTGGAAATGGCAGTTTGCTACTGTTTATAGCATAGGTGTGGTTTGCACACAAAGTTGCACCACATCAACTAAAGTTGAGATTTTTAAAGCAATTTAGTTAAATCCGTGAAAAATGCTGTGTGGACACTTATGAGCCAGTTTTAAGTTGACTTAAATCTGTTTTGTTTGTGTTGGTAAATTTACAAGCACCAGCTAATCTAATATAACTGGTTTTAAACTGACAAGTGTGTTCAGATAGGTTTTTGAATTTGCACTGATCTAACTAAATCCATTTAAAAACCAATTTAAGTTAGTACAACTTGTGTGTAGACAAAGCCTTTTCAGGAAAGGAAAGGATTAACTAGTCTTCAAATGGCTTATTTAAAAAACACATTTTAAAAAATATATGTTTAAATATATTCTCTTTATTAACTGAAAGCTATTTAAAGACTGTAATGATAAATTTAATATAGATTATGCCTTGGCACAAAAATTAAGCATTGTATATACACCAAATGTTTTTATATATTGTTGCGGAATAATTAAGTCCCAGATCCTGTAAATACGCTTGTGCTCAATTTTAATCATATGAATAGTTCCTTTGACTTCAGTTAACATGAAGGTTCTTCGGTGGAACTATGCATGTGCTTTAAGTTAAGCAAGAAGATATGAGTTTGCAGGATTGGGGCCTTAGGTGTTATATATTGATTAACTGCTAATATACTGCAATATGGGGATATACCTTTCTGTTCTGGCTCAAAGCCTTTCAGTTCACTTAAATAAAAAAATCATTCTGTTCCTTTTTAGGTTTTCTTGCGATTATAGAACAACAAACCACGTTATTTTGATATGAAATACTGTTTTCTGTATTGCAGGGAATAAATCACAAAGGGAGGAGCTGGACTCCATTCTGTTTCTTTTTGAAGTAAGTTATCTTATTACACTGTTTACTCCACAGTGAGACCTACAAATATTATTCTTCACTACTTCATTCCTTGCATAATCATTTACACCTGTACAGAGTAAATTTAATATGCACAAATCAAAATGGTGGTATTGTTTTATTCCCATTTTGCGTAAGTGTCAGTGACCATATAAGATTCAGGCCCTGTATTTAGTAATACTTCTTTTTTTAAATAAATTTGCAGAAATAAACTCTGTATTATGATACATGAATAACCATGAGCTTGAGTAATATCCAGACCTAAGAAATTCAAAATGAAAATAAAAGCTATTTCATCTTGCAACATTATATGGAGCCTAGTTGTAGACTCCTCTGGCCTTTAATCACTATTATATATTGTATTAGTCCGTTTCTTCCAATCAGAATAAGGGAATTTTTAAAATCGCTTGACTTCAGCCTTTTAGGCTTTCTGATGAATGCTAATGAAAAATATAACTAAAAATCACATTTAAATTATTTTAGACCATAAATATTGTAGAAATATAAAACACACAATCTGGAGATAAATATTCTGTATGTTAATTTGTGGTGTTGGGGGTACTATGTCTAATAGTGTTGCCTCTGCCAGTGCCTTGAATGAGATGACATTTATGGTATAAAAGTGATACATTATTTCTAAAGATATTATAAATCCTTTAACTTTCTGCAGTTAAGAATTCCCTACGTACTCTTTTCATCTATGCTTTTTCAAAGCACTGAACACCCCTTATGTTGCGGTAGCTACGTCAGACCAGGAGAAAAATTAAATTTAACCTGCCAATCAAAACTTCTCATTTTTCAAAGTGTGAATAAGAATGCTTCAGCACATTAAGGGGTTGAGGGTTTGCTTGCTGGTAGCAAGATATGATTTATAATTAGAGATGAAATAGCTAAAAACAAATTGGAATAACTTTCTAAGTTACCCCTTCAATTTGAATCATGTTTCCTGTGTATGTTTCTGTCTTGTTGACCCACTAACAAATGTTTTCCTGCCCATATTGATGAAATGGAAGCTGAAATGAAAATTATGGGGAGCACAGACTTGACTGCTGAATGTCTCCACTAGGCTTTAGGAAAGTATACAGCAGCAGAATAAGTCTTACCGTGCATTTTAAAATTTCTTTCTCCATTTCCCTCCAAGCATGCATTACTCCATAATTCACCGTTCAGTTCCTGCTTCACTAAAGTTCTGCGAGTGCATCATTCTACGATTTCAGATACCCAAAGATTCTTCATAGCTTATGATGTCCAGTGTTAGAGTGACATGCTCTTAGAACTTCTTAGAACTTTCACAGAGGGAAGAAAATGAAAAGCAAAAAGGCAAGTTAAAACATAGACTTGAGCTAAAGGCGCCCTTCAGCCTACCTAGTGGAATTTTTTAACACAAATCTGTGTGCAGTCTTACTCTTAGGTTTGTATTTGAAAACAAAAAATATTGCTACACATTTCTAAAGCTCCCACATGTCTCTGGCCTTGTATATAGTAGAAAAACTTTCATGCTCAGTAATATTTGTTTCCCTTTACTCAATTGAAAGGTGTAAACATCCACATACAAGTGATTCAGTTCTAAGGAACATTTCACACACACTGTTTCTGTGGGTTAACAAACCACTGATTTTGTTATTCCTGCCTCAAATGTTTGTGTCAGTGTGGACAGAGGAGCTGTCTTTCCATAGCTGCCTCAGTTGGCAAACCACCGTTGGTTCACCACCAAAGAGTCTCCTCTCTGCCACCCACGTCATCTTCCCCGTTTCCCCTCCAGAAATGCCCTCAACCTCTACAAGTTCCTCCTGCTCATGTCCTCAATTGGTGAAACAATTCTGATGTACCTGATAAGAGCAATGTTGCAGAGAAAGATGAGGGCTTTCCCTGATTAATGCTTATTGGCCACCACATTGCATTTTCTATCCCTTAGATATGTCCCTTTATCTTCACTAGTGCCCCCCTATTTTGGTCCTTAGCTAGCAAACCAGCTGTGGTTCATTGGCTGGTGGGGCCATTGGCAGAGGTATGTCATTTCCGTTAGAGAAGTAGGGGTGGGGAGAGGTCCAAGACGGTCCCACTCCCCATTTCTATCCCTCACAGGGCCTGGGGAAGGTGCCTAGAGAAAGATCTAACAAATAACTGGATCCTGACACCCCTCTGAGGTGAAGATAAGTTCTCAAAAGGCATTTGAAATGAAACGGTTTAAGGCAATGCCAATGTGGGTGCCTAGGAGAAAGATAACTGATCAGCATGCCTAATGTCAATGGACTGAATTGTTTGTCTCTCTCAATTGGTGCAGAAAATGACTAATTACAAACAGTTCAGTTCTCCAGTGCAGACAAAACATCAATAACAACTGGATCTAAGTTTTGCACTTCACAGAAAAAAGGGATGGTTTTCAAACAGTCGTGCAAACTCAAGCTGAGATGTAAAAGCCAACGTGTCTGTCGGTCTTGCACATCACCTTCTGAAATAGAGACTCTGTGTTTGGAACTTAGCTAACAGATTTAATGACTATGTGCAAACCACCAAAGAACAGAGTACACTTGTTGGGAGTTTATATTGATTCTACAGTGCTAACGAGTTTAAACATTTTAAATATATATCTTCTCAGCTGAAGAAAACAGATATCATTTGGAATTCACACAGGGATCAGATATTTTTTTCTTTTAACTAAAAAGTAATTTTTTTAAATAGTTGTAATTATGTCCAGAAACAAAAAACTAGCATGCTGGGATTGTCCCTAGGGTAGACAAGGCAATTTGTATTTGAACATGTCATTTAATACATCTTTTTTTTTAACACATTTAACACAGCTTAAGGGAGTGAAGGCAAGTGAGGAAAAATCATGTAAGGGGAACTACATTGCTGAAGGAGGGGGGGAAATGGGATGCTTGATATTCATTTGAAAGTGCTTGTGTGAATTTGATAAGGATGTCTGGTCTACGATATATTTATTGTTTGTATCACAGTAGCACTTAGGAGCTCCAGTCATGGCTCAGAACCCCATTGTGGTACAAACACATAACGGAAGAATGTGTTAAGGCTATCAAGATCCATGGAGACCAATGAGGGAGGAAGAAGTTTTGAGGCTTTGGTTGGGTGCAAATTACTTTGGCATGCAAAAAATCAGTTTTAACGACTGACTGTAAACAGCATGAAACAATAGCTTTGAGATGTGAATTATTCTTCTCAATTCCTGGGATATGAATAAGATCCTACAGCTAGCATGGATTAAAAACATTCTCAAATAACTCTACTAAGTTCACCTTTTTCCTGGACTTCAGGTGGAGAGACAACATACACACTGCATATTCACTTCAAGGAAGTGAAAAGAGGCTAAATATACCAGTATAGAGTACTCCAATGCACATGCTGAATTCTTTACAAAATCATGGGAAGCCCATAACTTCATTTGAATGTAGGTTGTCATAGGAGAAATTGGGATGACCCCACTTTGTTCTGGAATTAAAAATCAAATCAATCTCCACTTCTGACCAAGAAATGTCTACCAGCTGTTTGACCTGCCTGGATTTATTTTTTGCTGGAACTATGGTTAGCTATATATACCTTATTCAGAAATCCTGTTTGTAATTCAGACCCATGTTCGTGAATGCAGGCGCTACAATGGCTCAGCTACAGCAGTGCAGCTGTGCCACTGTGGTAACATAGTGTAGATGCCTCCGATGGGAATGGAAGGTGGTTTTCTGTTGGCCTACCCATGTCTATCCCAGGGGTTAGGTTGGCATAATTACGGTGCTCCGGGGTGTGAATATTTTCACACCTGGGAGTGCCGTAGCTATGTCAACCTAACTTTTAAGTATAGACTAGGCGTAAATTTTAACAATTGTAGATCCTGAGCCAGTCAGGTGGACCCACTGAGGATGACTGTTTGAACTTGAATTTTGAGTTAGCGGCTACAGAATCTGCTTCCATTAACAACCTCCCACAGTTCTCATAACCTAAAAGATGGTCCCTCCACTTCTTAAGTATTTAACAGGGTGCTAGCCTGCCACTCTCTGAAAATCTGCAGCTTTGAGTGAAAGTTAAAAGTGGAAAAACATGCACAGACTTCCAGCAGTTAAACTGATATGCAATTATTTCCCTTGGAGCTAAAGCTATCCAAACAGTATTAAAACTAAACTCCCAGCCCTGAAAAATATTTAAAATTGTCCAGCTAGATTAGAGGGTGGGCACACTGTGCAACATGGAGTTGGAGAAGCTACTGATGCAGTCCTGAATCTTCACGCCTTAGATCAAGCAGCTCGAAAAGAGTCAGCAAGAAATGTCTTGACTTAGTGAAGAAATAATATGAGAATAAAGAGTTTCTGAAAATTTTGGAATAAGAAAAACCTCCTCTGCTGGTGCAGAGCTTTAAGATGCACTGAATTTAAAGCAGAAATAGTTATTGATGGAGCTCTGAGACCGGTTTCTCTCTCCCCCCAAAAACTGGAAGTTGTTCTAGAGTTGTAATTATTAAGATGCACTACTAACAGCTGAGAGAATCCTGTGACTCATAGGAGATGTAAGAGCAAAAAGAACTTTTGTTTCTGAGGTCATTAAATCAAAGTATTTGAAGACTTCACTGAAAGTTTGAGTCAGGAAAGCAACAGAAGAATTAAGGCAAAGAGAACAAAAATGTAAATGGGATTTTCCCTGTAAACTCATTTTACCTATCACAGCAAGATTTTCAGTGTGTGAAAACTAAAAGGAGAAAAGATGCTTCCTTCTCTGGGACTCCCTGAGAAGACCGAGCAAAAATACAAGGAAATGATTCTGAGAAGAATTGAGAGGACTGACAGTGGCAGATTGCAGAATGCTTGAAGACAAAGAAGTAGGGTCAGGATTCAGCCTTGCAGGCAGCAGTGAGAGATGGATTAACTACACTGGTGGGAAAAACTCCTTTTGTCTATGTAGGAAGCAGAAGACTTCACTTTTATCCAGTATTTAAATTAAGAACATAAGCCATACTGGATCAGCCAATGGTCCATCTATCCCAGTATCGTGTCTTCCAACAGTGGCCAATGCTGGATGCTTCAGAGGGCATGAACAGAGCAATTATCAAGTGATCCATCCCTTGTCATTCACTTGCAGCTTCTGACAGAAGTTTAAGGACACCCAGGCCATGGAGTTGCATCCCTAACCGTCTTGGCCAATAACTGTTGATGGATCTATCCTTCATTAGGTTATCTAATTTTTTTTTGAATGCGGTTATACTTCTGGCCTTCATAACATCCCCTGGCAAAGAGTTCCACAGGTTGAATGTGCGTTGTGTGAAGTACTACTTCCTTCTGTTTGTTTTAAACCTGCTGCTTATTAATTTCATCAGGTGCCCCCTGGTTTTTATGTTATGTGAAGGAGTAAATAACACTTCCTTATTCACTTTCTCCATATCATTCATGATTTTAGAGACTTCTATCGTATCCCCCCTTAATCGTCTCTTATCCAAGATGAACTGTCTCAGTCTTTTTAATGTCTCCTCATAGGCAAGCTGTTCCATCCCCCTAATCATTTTTGTTGCCCTTCTCTGTATCTTTTCCAATTCTAATGCATCTTTTTTGAGATGTGGCAACCAGAACGGCACGCAGTATTTAAGGTGTGGACATACCATGACTTTATTTAGTGGTGTTACTGATATTTTCTGTCTTATTATCTACCCGTTTTCTAATGGTTCGTAACATTTAGTTTTTTTGACTTCTGCTGCGCACTGAGCGGATGTTTTCAGAGAACTATCCACAATGACTCCAAGATCTTTTTCTTGAGTGGTAACAGCTAATTTAGACCCCATCATTTTGTATGTATATTTGGAATTATTTCCAATATGCATTATTCTGTATTTGTCAACACTGAATTTCATCTGCCATTTTGTTACCCTGTTTCCCAGTTTTGTGAGATCCCTTTGTAGCTCTTTGCAATCTGCTTTGGACTTCACTCTCTTGAGTAATTTTATATCATCTGCAAATTTTGCCACCTCACTGTTTACCCCTTTGTTCAGATAATTTATGAATATGTTGAACAGGGCTTGCCCCAGTGCAGATTCTTGGGTGACGTTGCTATTTACCTCTCTCCATTCTGAAACTGACCGTTTATTGCTACTCTTTGTTTCCTGTCTTTTAACCAGTTACTGATCCAGGAGAGGACTTTCTCTCCTATCCTGTGACAGAGGCTCTTAAGCAAAGCAAGTAGTCATGGGATAGGAGGGAAGGCTTGCTTAAGCAAAGTAAATTCTATTACATGTTGGCTGTTTCTGAGGGGTAATATGAATGCTTAAAAATGTATAAGTCAAGGCACTAATAGCGGGGATGTGTGTCCTGACAACAACAGATGGAGTCCTCCTCTTCCATGTCAATATGAAACCTCAAGAAATGTTTAAATTTACTAGACTGGTAATAAGAGCTATTTAGCCTGTACTCATTTTTTTTTTTAAAAATTGGGGCAGCCATTTTGATGGCAATACTTGATCTTGATACAAAAAAAAAATACAAGAGGTTGAGAGATATCTGGGTGTGTGACTGTGTTAAATGCAGAGCTGAACTGTTGGTATGTCTAGATCTGTTTTGCTTACAACCAGTGGAGAACCTTGTTCTTCGCATAACCGCAAACCCCCAATCAGCACTTAGTCTGTGGTCCCTGCCTTTTGCACTGGGCGTGGCAGAGAGATTAGCCAAATAATTAAATTAAGACCATCCTAGTTTAAGCAAAAATTAAGAGGAATGGAACTGTAATGGATAAGATTATTTAAAGGATAATTTTAATTGATTAGAGCGGCTGCTTAAGTGCATTTGGATGGGAGGAAACGTTGCTACTGGAGTGGATGAGTCTCAACTGTATGAGCAGAAAGTGAAAGTGCTCTTAGTGTACTCTAGAAGCCATATCACACAGTATAATCCTAATCTGCCCATGAAGTCCCAGATAGCAATGACTATCTAAAATTAGGTTTCTAAATCCATTTGTACCTACCTAAAGAGGTGGCCAGATTTTCGGAAGTGCTGAGCATATAACAGCTGTAATTTATTTCCCTGTTAGTATTGCTAAAAAAGCAATTTTGAGACTGCAGTGTCTCTTTCTTTGATGTTAGTCTAGAAGTGAATTTTTGTCTTCAGCTGGGAACTACTTCTCCAGTGCTGACTTTATACTCAAAATGGCATTAGTAATGGGGATTATTTTCTAGAACCAGGAAGAAAAGACTCTTCAATACAAAAAATTAAATTTAATTAAGGTTGTTCTTAACTCCTGCGTACTGATCTTCCTTCTTACAGAGCAAGGATCAGTGAAACACTCCATCTTTTGTCTTACATGCATCTATATTTTAATTGCCAATAAACTAGGATTATAAACAATTACAAAAACACTTGATCATCTTAATGTGTGTCTGTAATCTGAAAAAAAATTATGAAATGAGAGTTTGGGCAATCTGGAATTTTCAGTCTCTTATATTTTGACTTGTATATTCCAGAATTTTGTGGTGTTTTTTCCTAACTTGCAACACTTCATTTTCAACCTGTAATCTGAAAATCAAGCTACCTTTTCCGCTATTTATGCTAACACTAATAATAGAATCTGCAGTAGGAATTTAGCTATTAAGTTTATATATGAGGCAGAACAGAGTCATGTTAGGTATTGTATAGCTATTTTAGCTCTTCAGTGGCAACAGCAGAAAAATATTCCCCTCCCCCCACCCCCGAAGAGTAAGAGGAAGGCACTGTGGACTGAGCAAGGCATCAGAAGGTAGTTGCTCCCTGAGTTTTAATCTCGAATCTATATTAATTTACTCTGTGGTCTTGGAAAAGTAATTGTGTCTATTTTTCCACTCAAGAAACAGAGCTAATACCCACCCAGCTAGTGTATGTTAGTATTTCATGTTTTCTACATTAATTTTAAAAATGCAAGGCACTGTATGGGTGACAAATACTAAAAAAAAAAAAAAAAAATACTTAGGACAAAATACTGCGTAAAATAGAAAAATATTGCACAGTAACTTTTATGAACATAACAGAATTAGGTCCCGATTCAGCAAATTGCTTATGCATGTGTTTAAATCTCATGGTTGTGTTTTGCTGAATAAAATGCATTAAAAGCCTTACATTTACTTAATTTTAAACATGCGCTTATGTACTTTACTGAAACAAGGCTTTAAAGGCTTGAAAGAGAACCAAAAATTTTGAAAGCTAATAGAAATCAAAGGATATTGGTGGATAAGACTTACTGAGATGTTTACCGTTCAGGAATATGTATTGTATAGTTATCAACAACATGAGGAAGAGGAAATCCACAGATAAGATATTTCCATAAAACTAGGAGTGACCTGCTCTATAATGGTCATCTGTTGGAAATAAGATGACAACCCATTTTACTCGTAAGTTTATCACTCATTATCTCTGTTACACAGTTAGTAAAGTAACACACAAAGGAGAATGGTCCTTTGGAAGGAGCTCTTAACTCATAGACGAAAGGATACCTCAATGTGAATATAGGACAGAGAAAACAGTGTAAATGCCGATAAATTAAACATTCATACCTCAAGCCATAGGAGATGAAATTAATTGGTTGTTTAGTTTACCATATGTAATCCTATTTCAGCAGGAGCCAAGCTTTTCCCAATATTTTCTTCTAATTAGGTAAGTAGTTAATTAGTTAGGATTAAAACATCCTCAATATAGGTGCTGAGGGCTAACTGAGTTTAAGAATCAATAAACATATTTAGGAAGGGGATTTACATATTTTTTTTTTACTTTTTCCGGTATATTTTGGTGGTATTTGCTACTGTTTTAGAGTGACACCTAGTGTTTGTTTAAAACAAAAGAAAGTAACTCCCTTCTCCACAAATAGTTTGAAAGCATAAAACCTTTTTAGTTCCAAATAGAAAAGGCTGCTTCTGCTTTAATTTGGAATACTTGTCTGCACATCAGCTTTAGTGTTTATATACCTAATATCTAATTAAAACTAATATAGAAATGGATATGAAACAATCAGAAGGGGGAAAGACTATTAAATTGAAAGGCAATAACATCAGACATCAATACTTGTTCACAATGACTATCTTGGAAAGTTTTTATGACTAAACAAAAAACGTAAGGATTTAAACCTCAGCTCTCTGGAATCTTCTGTAAAATGATTTTGGCCTCAGTCCAGTTCCCAGTGGTTCTGTATCAATTACCATCACAACTGAAATAAATTAGCACCCTTATTCACAGTCTTACCATGGAGCTCAAAGACTGGATAAATGTGAAGACTGAATTTCCCTGTCTTCCTCGATGGTCACTCCCTGTTGAAGTAACAGAATATTTTCGGGACGCTCATACATTGTCTGTGCTGTAATTTTCTGTGACTAGAGAAGGCATTACTCATTACTCATTAAGGCTGAACTCGGTCATGATGCACCTTTTATGAGCACTATATTTACATAAATGTAACCTTACATAACATATAGTAATCTGTGGCATTCACTGCCAGAGTAGGTAATTGAGACAACTGGATTTTGAGAGAACTTGATTTCTCTTATAGCCATTCATACTTAGGAACCTCTGATATCTTACCTCAGAGAACAGCCAATATCTAACGCTTCAGACAAAGAAAAGAAAATTGCCTTCTGCTTCCTTAGTGCTGCTAGACAATTGTACTGTGCTGTATGTGGCATAGCTTGGAGATAGTTTTCTTCAAAATCCCTGCAGTTACTTGTTTTTAAACACAAAAGCATAGTTTCCTAACTTTCATAAGTGCCAACTCTTTCAGGAAGACAAAAGATTATAAGAATTATATTGCAGAAAGATCTAGTTTTTATGCTGGTTTTCCCATGAGGGTATATATTTTTCCTTTTCAAAGA
Source organism: Eretmochelys imbricata (assembly GCF_965152235.1). NCBI lineage: Eukaryota > Metazoa > Chordata > Testudines > Cheloniidae > Eretmochelys > Eretmochelys imbricata. The sequence continues at coordinate 206,449,479 of NC_135574.1, read as the reverse complement.
GCATAATGAATAAAAATATTTGAACTTACACAAACCCATACTATGCAGTACTGCTTGTTTCAGTCTAGAACTAATTATTGCTCTTTAGAAATATGTCTAGATATACAATCTTAAAGGCCCATATTTTCAGAAAGGCAAGGATACGAATGTATGGTACACACATGCCATTCTGATGGGCGTGGTTTAAGAATCTGAATGGAATAGGTGTATACACTTTTATGTCCTAAATTTATTTGTGTCGTTGTGAACAAATTCACTTGTGTGTGCACATACTCAGGTTGTGCATACAGTCATAGTAGGAACTTAATGGAACATAGGTCACCCACATCCTTTTTTGGAAAATGTAGTGTAAATAATATACAGCAAACAAGATAATTAAACAAATGTTAAGATGTCTGTGTGACCTAAGGACCTCTTGATGCCAACTGGCAGAGGGCACAGGTATACATAAGAGTCTGATCTCTACCTTCTGCTCTGCCAAAGAATGTCCGGTAAGGTCTCTAATGAAAGCCTGTGTCACCACATTGTCAGATGTATATATGGAAAATATGTAGTTATAAATTTATACTAAAAATTATGTTCTCTAGCACTGTGAGTTAAGGCAAGTCATAGAAAGATGATGCATATGCCCTTGGCAGGCAGAGGGGAAATGATGTTTACCTCACTGTAGCTGTAGCATGTCCAAATTAAGTATTATATGGTTCACAATGGATGCCCATTTACAGTCTGAGCTAAATGCTAATCAGGAGATTGCAGGGCCTGGAGGGAAAAACAAAAACAGGGGTTATCCTGTTTAGAAGTAAGATAATGACCTTTTGAAATTATATCTGGAGTGCAGATGAATCGCCAGGGATTCCGTCCGCGAAGGACAGGCAGCCAGTGAGCTTGATCTTATAGGAAGGGGGTCTCAGCCAAACCGCTTAAAATTCCTGGGAAAAGGTCTTTCGGGGTAAGCTATCTTGTAGGAAATAGGGGAATGCATGTGGGTTAAGTTTAAGCTCGACAGAATGTTATAATTTTGTTTTATATGTAACCATTTGTTTCCAATATCACTTGAATCTCTGTTCTTTGATAATAAATTTATTCAGGTTTTCACTATATGTATCTCTAAGTGCTATATGTTGAGTAGAGTGATCCTGAGTTGAATTTTATAAGCTGGTATGTACCGTTCCTTTGGGAATAGTGAGTCTGAGAGTTCTGACCGTGTTCATCGGAATAAGGGCTGAGTGCTCTAGAGGGATGCTAATAGGACATGAGGGTTGGCGTGTGCATAGGCGCCGGCTTGCTCCGGGCCCCGTGGGTGCTCAAAGACCTGCCCCAAACCCCTACCTGTGCCCCCCTCTTCCCTCTCCACCCCAGGCTCTGCCCCTATTCCACCCCTTCTCCCAACTCCTCACCTCCTCCCCACCTCTTCCCACCCAGTTCCACCCCTCCCCCGAGCGTGCTCCATCCCCACTTCTTCCCCTCCCTCCCAGAGCCCCCTGCACGCCACAAAACAGCTGATCGTGGCAGGCGGGAGGCACTAGGAGGCAGGGAAAGGAGTTGATTGGCGGGGTTGTCGGTGGGCAGGAGGTGCTGGGAGGAGGGGGGGTTTACTGGCTGCAGGTGGGTGCTAAGCACCCACTAATTTTTTTCCGTGGGTGCTCCAGGACTAGAGCACCCATGGAGTCGGCACCTAGGGCTGCGTGACTCTTGCTGCAGAGTGAGTGAGGCCTGGAAGGTAGTGCTTGTGTTGCTTGAGGCTGGTGGTTTTAGGGCACTGATCCATAACAGGTCCAGTGAAGACTTCCTCACACTAAAGGAAGGTGATTGCAAGGTGTCTCACAACCCTGGATACACCTGAGAAGCGTCAGCCAATCAGGCAAATACTCACTGAGAATGTATATTTAAGGTGAGACCAATAACCCCAAAGACCAACACTCTTCAAGAGAATGTGTGTTCCTTTCAGTGCTACATAACTAGCATAAATATATTTTAAAATTATACAATTTTCAGCCATCTATGGACTATGGTGAGACTGTCATGAATGTTACATCATCTCACCATATGTAAAAATCTCAATGCAGTACTACTTCATACATAATACAGTATGTTAGCAATATTGTGTTTTAAACAGCTTGACTCAAACCTAAATAGTCAACTGTAGCATTGACAAACCATTTATTTTTATTCCCATAAAAATGGGGCCAGAGTAAGACTTCCAGTCTTCTGTGTTCTCTTGTTCAGCCATATCTTATTCTGGGAGCCTCTGAAACTCTGCTTTCTGCTTCTCCCATATCTGTATGAGAGCTTACTCTGGCATATGGGATGTGAAAGTTTGCCAGGTTGGTAGGTCTTCAGTCTGTTGTTGGTTCTCGCAAGTTAAGCAGTTTTTATTTTTAATAATGGAATTGTTTACCATCACTCCTCGCTTTCTCTCCTTTCTCTTACCTTTCTCTCATCGCTGTATCTCCGACCTTTAGAGGGAGTTCCTCAGTTCATGAGTGTTGATTCTCTCTTACGCAGGGGAAAGGGCGTTCCGTACCTTCTAAGGATCTGTCTACCATGACTGTGGTTCATTCAGACATATCTGCCCGAGTGTGCCCTTAAAATATTCTGATAGCTTTCTGTTGTAAAATTTGCAGTATGCTGTTTATGTTCCACTTCTAAAATATTAATTTTAAGGTGCTTCTTTGGAGCATGAAGGAGTCAGTTGCATGGTTGGGCACACATTCCACTTGGCTTCAAGAACTTTTAAATGTTTGCCTGTGATGTAATTAAGAGAGTATCCTGCAATCTAGATTGAGCTGCTGCTGGCATCCTAACTTCGGTGGCCTCTCACTGCTTCAACCAAGCTCCTAAGTCTGTGAATAATAGCTTACATCCTAATTTGCTATGGGCCTTACCATTGGAATCCTTTAATACTAAAAGTCCAAATCTTTGCTTACAGGTACCAGCAAAATTGCAGCACTCACACATAGCCAAGTAGAAGAGCTTCCCTGGATCTCTGTTGGCTCAGGGCAGATCCATTCACCAGCTGAATAATAAGACTTCCCTGTAATGTGAGAGTTTGCATCAAACATTTGTTGCTTTCTGGATATGTAACCCATGACTGACACCATCTCTCTTTCACTGGCATACACCTTTTTCTTTCCCTATTCAGTCAACAAGAATACACTCACTCCCTGGCTTTTTTTAGTAAGGCACTCAGCACAGTGTGTTTCAGTCCACCTGCAGTTATAGCTGTATAAGTTAAGACAATTATGAGGATCATTTCTCTTGCTTAAAGGTGTAACCTGGAAACCTACTGGGATCAGGAAGGATTTTTCTCCCCTTCCACATGGATAGCTACTTTATGGAGTTATTTTTACCCTTAAAAGCACTGGGTAGTGGGCATTACTGGGTGCAGGTTTCCAACCCTATATTGCTAAATAAAGTTATGAAAATAGAACCATGAAATCTTCATATTTCACCCCCAGAAACTGCATTATTAATCGAGACTGTGAATCTGCTAAAAAATGATGCATTCACCCTAATAATCTGAGATGTAGGATTCTTTCTACACATACAAAATGAAAACTGAGTTTAAAAACAAAAGTGTTTCTTTCAAAAAGCAGCATCCTGTATAAACTAAGGTTGAAACTTCACATTATTCCTAGTCATGCAGTAAGCCCAGAAGAAAAAGAACTATGGATAATCAGTTAAAAGAACTGACAGATACCCTGATGTGTTGATCAGTAGTAATACCTAATTTCTATTTCAAGTGTGCTATAATGGATTACCATATAGATGCAGCAAAGCACAAAGCATTAAATAGATCTGTGTGTTTTTTGGAAAAAGTAATATTATTTCACACTTTGGGATTTCTTAAAATATTTCATATTACTTTACTGTGAAATTACAAGCAAGATGTCAATAGCCAGTTTGGAATTCACAGCAGTTTAACTAAGAATCGAGGTTGGAGTGGAAGAAAATGTCATTTGGGTTTCACAGTAAAGGCTGTATACATTTCTTATAACTGTGTGGGAGAGGAGAGAGTGAAGAATGGATTCTCAGGAATACAAATATGGGTGGTTGTCTGGCTGATTGTGAGTTCACTTCCCTAATGTTAATATGTAAAGTAACACATTTATCTTGGGACCCAGTAATACATAGGCACAAGAAGCACTAATAACACAAGAGTTTCAGTCTTAACTTTGAATTAGATTTGTGTTTTTCACCTCATTTAGCAGTTCAGATACTTTGTGAACCATTTCCTATGCACCAGGAGCAAAGTGTGCTAAGTTAACTTGGATTACTTATATCCATTCTCTTAATAACTTGCACAGTTTTAAAGTGGTTTACCTGTGATATGATTGACCTCAGATAATTACATAGATTGGAAGACCCCTTCAGCTAAGTGTTCAGGATTGGACTATGCAGATGATTCACTAATCTGATCACTGTTATTCGATTTAATATTTTTCTCCAAATGCATAATTTTTCATCTCTGATTTTGAACTGCTGAGAGCAGTGGAGGAGAAGGGGAAGTGATGTGGGTCAGATGTGTCCTAAATTTAATTTTATCACAAGGCTTCAGACATGAAGGCTATTCTGAGCCAGGACCACTTTGCGTTCTTTCCTTCCCACTCATTTTACTTCTCCCTAGCTGATGATCGTGACTAAAAAGGCTGTTCTAACGCAAGGATCTACCAAAAGCCCTACCTCTATGTCATAAATATAAAGGGAAGGGTAAACCCCTTTGACATCCCTCCTGGCCAGGGGAAAGCTCCTCTCACCTGTAAAGGGTTAAGAAGCTAAAGGTAGCCTCGCTGGCACCTGACCAAAATGACCAATGAGGAGACAAGATACTTTCAAAAGCTGGGAGGAGGGAGAGAAACAAAGGGTCTGTGTGTCTGTCTTATGCTGGTTTCTGCCGGGGATAGACCAGGAATGGAGTCTTAGAACTTTTAGTAAGTAATCTAGCTAGGTATGTGTTAGATTATGATTTCTTTAAATGGCTGAGAAAAGAATTGTGCTGAATAGAATAACTATTTCTGTCTGTGTATCTTTTTTGTAACTTAAGGTTTTGCCTAGAGGGGTTCTCTATGTTTTTGAATCTAATTACCCTGTAAGGTATCTACCATCCTGATTTTACAGGGGGGATTTCTTTATTTCTATTTACTTCTATTTTTATTAAAAGTCGTCTTGTAAGAAAACTGAATGCTTTTTCATTGTTCTCAGATCCAAGGGTTTGGGTCTGTAGTCACCTATGCAAATTGGTGAGGCTTTTTACCAAACCTTGTCCAGGAAGTGGGGTGCAAGGTTTTGGGAAGTATTTTGGGGGGAAAGATGCGTCCAAACAGCTCTTCCCCAGTAACCAGAATTAGTTTGGTGGTGGTAGCGGCCAATCCAAGGACAAAGGGTGGAATATTTTGTACCTTGGGGAAGTTTTGACCTAAGCTGGTAAAGATAAGTTTAGGAGGTTTTTCATGCAGGTCCCCACATCTGTACCCTAGAGTTCAGAGTGGGGGAGGAACCTTGATACTCTACCAAATAATGCATTTTCCAGGGAAAAACAAAAAGGTGTATTTTTTTTCATGTTACCTGTCCCATGCAACTGAGAACCTGAATTTTCTCTTCACAATGTGTATTATAGACTCCTCTGTACCATTTCTAATCAGTGTTGGCTCTAGACACACCCTGAAATTCATTGGCACCTGGGTTATCACCTGGTGGTAAAGTCAACCCCAGCCTGTTTTCAAGTGAAACAGTTGTTTTGTTTGATATTGTTTGGACCACAAGCTACATACTGTCTGTTCAACCTTGGTTGTCACCAGGGTTTTGTTTATTTTTGAGGCTAGATCCTCTGGACTTGGATCATAGGTCTAAGGTCTTGTCTACAATGGCACTTTAGTGCGCTGCCACTTTCTCGCTCACACACCCCTGAGCACTGCAAGTTTCAGTGCTGTAAAATGCCAGTGTAGACAGTGCACCAGCACCGTTAGCTATTCCTCTTGTGGAGGTGGTTTTTTTTTTTATAGCGCTGTGAGAGCTCTCTCCCAGCGCTATGCCGTGACTACCCAGCCATGTTAAAGTGCTGCTGCGGCCAGCGCTTTAACATTGCTAGCGAAGACATGCCCTACGCGACTAGTCTCAGCCTGTGTAGCTACCAGCAGCTTCAAGCAACTGTTGGATTCCAAGAAATCTCAACCTGTGTCGGGGTCGGACTCAGCTACTGTAGCTCCCTCAGTCGAGCCTCTGAGGCTACATGCCCAAACTGAGGGGCATGTGGTCAGATCCCACTGCCCTGGTTCCAAAAGAGAGGTCAAAAGAAGTGCCCATACTTTGTGCCTCCTAGCTATCCAACCCTGACAGAACCCTTGTGGCTGCAGGACTGGGGCTGGTTCTGACTTCCACTTCTGGATCCAGGAAAATGGAATAGCTCAGTGTGTCAAATTCTGGGCCACCAGAGCCTTTGGTTGTGGTGCCAAGAAAAAGAGGCATAGAGACAAAACAGCTCGTGTTACCAGTGCTGGTTCCTGTGCATCAGAACTGTCAGATCTGCCTGATTCCGACAAGACTGCTATGGTTCTGAAGCAGAGCTTTGTTCCGTCTTTGGTAGTAAGGGATTTGGATCTGATGTTGGCTCCTGGGTCAGCCCTGGCTACATCCTCGTTTCCAGAGAGCTCTGGCACTGTGACAGCCCAGGTTCACCTGCCAGCTCTAGTTGCTTCTTCAGTTCCGAGTGGGGGAAACTGGTTCCTCAGTTCCAAGTCGTCCAGGTGGTCTTGCTCGTTCCCTGTTAAGCAGAGGAGTCCAGAAGAGGCTGTGGGTCTTCATCTGGCTCACACTTTCCTTCCTCCTCCTAAGACCCTGCAGAGTCTCCGCAAAGAGCTGAATCTCTATTCTTCCCTTTGAATCCATTGTTACCACCACTGTATTCTATATCGGATCTGGACCTGGATCCTTACCAGGAGGAAGATAAAAGAAGAATACAGAGACCTGTAGTTTTCTTTGTGCCACTCCTATGGTTGTCCTCCAGCAGGCATATTCCTGAACCCTAGTTGCTGGGGACCCTCGCAATCATGGGGCCTGTGGTCTTACTGGAGGCCACCTTAGGAGCCTTTCAGTTACTCTCCAAGTGATTTAAGTGGTAATGTTTTGTCTGTTAAAGATTTGGCAGTCTAGAGATCTTCTGATTTAACTCCTACAGATCTGTTGACATTACTGACAGTGATGCCTAAAACCATATCTGAGGAACAAGATGAGGAGATAGGTCCTATCTTTGATCAGGCGCATCTGGAAATGAACTGAGCTCAATTTATCACCAGATGAACATGTGGGGGGTTGCTTCAGCCTTCTCCCTTTCCAGGGACGCTACTCAGTTCCACAACTTTGTGGATCATCATCTTCCAGTGCCTGCGGAAGAGATTCTTGCCTGGGGCTTGATATGCTTAGGATCCACCAATGTCCCACCCAGAGAGTAAAACTTTTCCTGGGTCTTAGGGCAGCCATTACATAAGTGACTCTGTTTGTCCATCTAAGAATGACACCTTTATAGCACTGGTTGTCTCAGGTTTATAGGCCAAGTTGGGACAGCCTTCAGGTATTGATCACCATGCCGCAGAATATCATAGTCTCCCTAGACTTGTAGTCAGTCAGAATGGATGTGCTCAGGGATGTACAGTTCAGTTATCTGGGTCCATCCTGGACAGTGAGTTCAAATGTGTCAGTCATGGGTTGGAGAGCGCATCTGAATCATTTGACAGTTTGAGATCACTGGTCCTCTCAGGAGCGATCCCTGCATATCAGTGTTTTGGAATTAAGAGCTGTTCATCTGGCTCTGAGGTCATTCCTTTCTCCCACCTGCAAGAGAGGGTTGTACAGGTAGTGACAGACAATACATTAGTGATTGTCGTACATCAACAAGCAAGGAGGTGCCCATTCCACTCTTCTGTGCACAGAGGCCATACGTTTATGGGATTGGTGTATTTGTCAACACTTTGCATCTAGCAGGGCAAAACAATATAGTCATGGACCATCTCAACAGAGACAGTGCTTGGATGCATGAATGGTCCCTAAGGGATCAGTTGGTTTAGACTAAATTAGTCAACTGGGGTCCACGGAGGTGGACCTGTTTGCAGTGAGGGTCAACAGGAAGTGTCGCCTCTTCTGTTATAGAGAAGGTAGGGACAGTCAGTCCTTATTGGATGCTTTCCTTTTGCACTGGGGGAAGGGCTTGATATATGCATTCCCCCCCCCCCCCACCACCACCTTCCCGTTCATTCAGATAGTGGTAAGGAAGAGGTTCAGGATAAGTCAAGGATGATGCTCATTGCCTTGGCTTAGCCATGTTAGTGGTAAACCACCGATCTCCTTTAGCTGTCTGGTGGAGTCTTCATGCATCTGTCCCCAGATGTCCTGTTCCAGCAGGAGGGCAGGTTCTTTTATCTGGATCCACAATCTCTTCACCTGGTGGCACGGCTGAGTAGTCATGTTCTTCATCTGTGTAGGATCTAGTAATTAAATTGCAAGAACAGTCTACCAGAACTGTTACCATCTAAAGTGGTTCTGATTTCAGATTTGGATGAAGGGGTGGTCTGATTCTCCTGTATCTGGTTCCATTCCTTGTGTTCTGGAATACCTCACGTACTTAGAAAATCAGGGGTTATCCCCATCATCATTAAAGATTCACTTGGCAGCCATCTCTGCATACCGCTGTCTAACTGACTGTAGATCACTGTTTGCTCATTGTTTAGTTAAAACATCTATATGAAAGGTTTATCAAACGTGTATTCCTTCGTTAGGGATCCCCTTACTTCTTGGGATCACAATATGATGTTGGCAAAATAGCCCTTTGAACCCTTGGCTGAGTGTTCTGTTCCATTTAACTATTAAGATAGCTTTCATTATTGCCATCACATCAGCCAGGAGAGTGAGTGAATGATGCCCACCTTTCATTTCTTTTCATACAGACAAGGTATTTCTCAGACCTGATCTCAGATTTTTACCTAAGGTAGTGTCTGATTTCCACATCAATCAAACCATTCATTTGCCTTTTTTTCTTCCTCTAAGCCTCACTCTAATAAGGAGGAATCAGTTCTACACACTTTGGATGTTAGAAGGGCTCTTGCCTATTCCTTGGAGAAAACTAAAAGTATTTGTAAATTACCTATATTGTTTTTCTTATGCCAAGAACCACAAAGAATATATGGTTTCTTCCTAGACTCTTTCTCAGTGGATTAAACAACATGTCGCTGAGTGCTCCATGCTAGTGAAAATCCCTTTACTTGCTGCAATTCAACCACATAAGAGCTCTGGTGGCTACTTCCTTTGCCTGTCTTAGGCAAGTGCCGGTTGCTGAAATATTCAAGGCTGCAACATACTTTCACCAAGCACTATGATCTGGACTTCTAGGGTGGACACCAGATTCGGTAAGGCAGTGCTTTAGTCTCTATTCAGCTAGGACTCTGTCCCCACCTCCAGGTTAGTTTTCAGCACTTCTTATCAGTCTATCAAGGTAACCTTCATTTCTTTGAGATGGGTCTGCATATTCACACTTCCCATCTGCCTTCCTCTCTCTATCAAAGTCCTTGTCATTCTGTGTCTTTGGCTTTGCAGTGAACGGATCTGGGGTGGTGAGAATGCGCCACCCTTTTTATAGCATCACCCTTGGTAAGCTGTAGTGGTGAGGGGAGGGGTGAGATGGGGGTGTGGGAACACTCTAGCTGACTGCTAGAAGAGCTTTTTACCATAAGGCTCCCCAAGGTTGGCTCAGTACCCATAAGTGAATATGCAGAGCCATCTCCAAGCTCTCTAGTTACAGGTAAGTAACCTTTATTTATTTGAGTCAGTGACCCATCTGGAGATGAGACATTTTACAATTTCCATTCTGAGAACTTTCCTGCAACCCACAGAAACCTCCAAGCGACTGGACACTTAACTTCTTATTGCAAATAAAGGAACCTTGTAAAGGAATCATGTCACACACATAAAATAAACCTTTGCAAAACCCTGGTGGTTTGAAAGAGTCATTTCTCTGACATTCTTTCCTCCAGTAATCTGGGTTGTATGCTACAGTGAGGTTTCTAATGGGTTTGCAGTCTCATCAACATAGTGCATGCTGGTGCTTCTTGTAGAGCAAAAATTATGGAGTCATGATTTTGGGGTTGCTGAAAGGTGGACGAATAAGCTACGTTCAGAGTGCTTGTCCTTGACTGGCTGGGTATTCTTCACATAATCTTACAACAAGTTTAATTATTCTTCAGTATTCTGCATTTACAGTCCACCCTTTAAAAAACACTAGTTTTTAGAAGCAATTTGCTTTCATATTGTATATTATATTTTCTATAGTTCTTCCCACTGTTTTTCAATGAAAGCAATTTCTTTGTTTGCTTTTCATTTACTTCTGTTTGTTCTGCATCTGAAGTTGTTATATTATGTTTTTGACACAATTTGTGCATCACATTATATTCAGACATTTATTAATAATACTTTAATATGGAGAATTTCATATATTTATAAGACTAACATACTATGCCATGTACTGCAAACGATCATGCTATTGGAAGTCATATTTACAATTTACCTGTATTTCATTGGGTACCCATTTACATAGTGTTGCCTTACAGCGTAACATTTTACATTTCTTTGTACAGTAGAGCAAGCATAGTGCATTTTAAAATCTTATGTCATCTACGGTCTTTTAACAGGTTTGTCCTGAAATATTCTGGTACAGAAAATGGTCACTGGCCCATTTTAGAGGTATAAAAAATTGGGTATCGAGTGATTTTTAGAGGAAATTATACCCAAGACATAAATAGAAATAAATACTTTGATATATTTCCTTGTGGTCTGTTGTTGTGGTTTTTTTTTCTTTTAGTCAATTTATAATAAATACAAAAAAGTTTGAACGTTTCCACATTGGATCCCTTTTAAAAGATACATTCTGAAGGTCCATCAGTTCATTCAGGTTTAGTAGCAAATTTATTTGTGCTTCTTAAAAGCCATGAATTCTTACTGTGCACTTTGCATTTACAATATATTGTGTGTCTAACAATTATCTGAATGCATGAAAAGTTCAGCATGATTTTTTATTCTTCACATTTGGTACATGTAGTACTGTAAAACTTAGAATGAAAACCAAAAAGAAAAGTTCACAATTTAGGATAGAAAAAAACAGAGATTAGATGATTAATGTCAAAGGCAGTATTGAAAGGTGCAGATCTCCTAGTATTTTAATACTTAGATGGATAATTATTATATCCTTGTATATCCTGCAATCTGATTGGGAGAAACATGGTCCTTAACAGGTAACCCCCCAAATTTTTTAATCATGATCTCATTTTTAGCCAGTCAGATCCTTTCCATTCCAAGCACATTTACCTTGCCCATAGACAGAGAGCTAGACATCTGGCCATGTGATTTTCAAGATAATTATTGTTAGCCACTGCTACCAAGGTAAGCCCCAGGTGAAAGCCTACGGAAGGACTTGTTGAAGCAAAGTACAATGAGGAACATAGAAGGGATATCCCAGACTTACTTTCTCTTCTGAGTTAACTATAAGAAGGTTTTTAATACTGACTATGGGACAACTCCCATGGTAATGGTTGTAGAGGACTTTTACCCTACCCTGGCTGCTGTAGAAAACTGATATGACCTGAGGTCTAGTTCTCAATGTCTATGAAGTTGCCATGACTATCATTTTTTGCTGTGAAGGAAAGAATGTTCCATTTTCAGAGACTGTCATTGGAGTACTGTATACAATTTCTGAAACACTTTGTTTTCCAACAGATTTATGCTGTCGTAATCCATTTTTTGAGCATATCGTTCCAATGGCAATAATGGCTCACTTGTTGGCCTTATATGAAGAAATAACTAAAATGTTAAGGGTTGTCTACTTGGCTGTGTTGCCTTAATTCCTCTTATGAGTCTTTATCTTTAAAGACCAAGAAGTGGGTCACAGTTGCTTATGTTATTACTTGTCACTCATTTTGCATCCTGCATGTAGTTTTTCTTAAGAACTGGTGGTGCTTTAAGTTTTGTGAAAGTTTGTTCCTATTGTTTTGTGTGACGATTCAACAGTACTGTCAGTTTCTTTAGAGATAATTATTTGACCTTTAAAATTTAGTGTTAAAACTAATTTCCCTTTTGGATTCTTAATCTCTTCTTAAAATCCATTGCTCAGAACTGAAAAGTTTTCAGAAAAGAAACAGAAATCCATATTCATTGTTTTGTATTAATTTGATCCTTTTATATCCTCTGCAGCAAAAAGCTAGCAATTACTTGCCAGAGTTATCTTTCTGTTGGATATCAGCCTGTAATGCACTTTCATAAAAAAGACCTTGAATTGCAAGTTAGCTACATTGGCTTGCACTACACTTAAAAGTCAGGAAAAAAGCTTTCTTTGCCAAATGTAAAAACATCAAAATTAAGTTTCGGTGATTCATACAAATTGCTTTGTAGCATTATAATTTACTGGATTGGCAAACAGCAAAATCTGATGGCTCCAACTGTTTTTCCTACCAAGATTATAGGCCCCCATTCAGCAAAGTATTTAAGCATGTGCTTAATTGCTTTGCTTTATTGGGACCATATAAAATACCAAAGTTAGAGATTGTGGTCAAGACTTTCCCTCTTCCTTGCATTGATCTTCCTCTGTGAGAGTTCTCCCAAAACTACAGAGGAAGACCACTGTATATTATTCCACATGAGTGCTTTGCCAACTGCATCTGCTGTGGAGTAATTAATGTAACTGTGTGCGATTCTGGCCAGTTCCACTCAGCAGGTGAAAGTGCAGGTAAATCAGTTCTCTGTAAGAGTACTCACGAAAGTTCCCCTAGGGCTGCTTGAACTGGTGGATCTGCCAACATTAGGTGGTTTAAACAAGAGTTCATTATCCTTCTAATCCATAGAGTGTAACATTTGCTCAGATCTGGCCAATATCTTGGCTCTGACAGTGGACAATATCAGGTGCTTCAAAAGACCGTATAAGTGTGCAGTTTTGAAATACCCTGTCCATAAATAAAGTTTCTTCTAACTCCTTCAGTTAGAAGTTGGTTTATGCTCTAAAATATTAGGGTGTGAATCCTTTCTAAAACAATGGAAAGTTTAAAAAAAAATTCCTTGACGGTGATCCTTTTTAAAATGTAATTACAATTGTGGTTAATGAACATGATATATACTCTAAATATCTAGGGAAAGTAAAATAGTGGACACTAATCCTTGTTACTCTAGGTGCCCATTTTTGTATTGTTTAATTCATGTTTGGCTTAGAGGGACACACCAACTGTTCCATAAGATTCTCTGAATGATCTAATTTATTATGGAAAAGTTAACTGTTTAGTTTTGTTTTCTGCAGAAAATATTACAACTGCTACCTGAGAGGATATTTTATCGATGGCATTTCCACAGTATAGGTAAGAAGAAACACTTTTAAAAAAATATTTTAGTAGCAGCTTAAAATAAGATTCCTTTTTCACACTACTGATTTCCCACCCCTCCCCTCATATTTAGCTTGATCATGCAAGAACTCTAACTGGCTCATTTTCAACTTTCCTTGTTGTATTTCTTTTATCCCAAAGTAAAGAAAAATAACAAACCGTAAGCTTGTGTTTCGTTCCCTCACTTTTCAATCTGTTAGTCTGTTTTGCAAGTGTTTGGAGTGTAAACCTTGATTTGCTGATGTTGGGGTGCCACTCCTGTAACCACTATGCCACTGTGATGTTTTGGGGATTACCCAAACCAGTAAGGGGTTTAGTCACCATCTGCTCTGTTACCTTGGGTGCCTTTATGCTGTGCAGCTTTCATTCAGATCCCCTGATGCCCGTAGTTTGTCCACAAGCACAAGGTCTCACCCTGGCTTCCACCAGCTTAGTTACTCTTTGCAGAGTACGACCAACAACCCTTCCAGTCCCAAGTCTCCCCAAATCCATCCACCCTGCGTTCTTAGGTACTGAACACTTGGACTTTTATCCTCTGCTTTGTCTCCCCCAAAAGTGTGAAACCAGCCCTCCCTTCCCCTCCCCACCCCCCCAGCTTACTTTGGTGCACACACTAGACAGTTTGCATGCCAGAGACCTGCTTGGGGTAAAAATAAACAAAAGGCTTATTAAATTTAAAAAATCACAGATTCAAAGATAAAATAGTATGGAATAGCAAACATATACAAGTTACACAGCAAATAAACATAAAGATAATAAACATAAATTAAATTAGATAAACTCCCTTCTCTAATGCAATTTACCCATAGTCTCTGAACAGTTTCCCAAAGTACCCCCTGCTATAGATCAGATCTAGTGCTTCAGTGACAGCACACACTAAGTGATTGTCACTTAGTTTCTCTATGAAAACAATAATTTAATGCCTCCATTTAAAAAGCCTTCCTCCTCCCCTTTTTTCCCCTCTCTTTCTGTGGTGATTCATGTTTGTTCAGAGTGGGGGAAATTCCTTCTTAAGCTGATAGACAGGAAGTCTCTCAGTGTTTTCCCATTAATTTCAATGGACGACTGTTTTTCTTTTCCTGGGTAGTACAATGGTGGGTGTTGGAGCTAGACTCCTCTGGTTAGGAAGGCAGCCCCTCCTCAGCCTGACAACACTACAGATTGTGAGCACACTTTTGCTGTATTCATGAATACATAAATTCATAACCACAGTCTATATACATATCTCAAATGAACATCAAGTTCAGAACATTACATGCTTTATAAAAGACCTTACTCAACCTATTTTTATAGTATAGTAACACTGTATACAATCAATTGATTCAACTGCTTATTCTTTGGGGTTCAGCCCCCCTCTTCTCCCTGGGGGTGCCTGAACCTTGATTGTCACAGCAGTATTAAAATGCGTGTGTAAAATATGGTTGTTTACCATTATAAACTTTCTATTAGTATAAATATAAGCTGGTTAGTAATGCCATTTTCAAGGGCATCTTTGTCATCATAAAAATTCCAGTGGGGCTACTGTCCTCCTGCATAAATTGCCCTGAAGATCCCCACGGAAGGAAGTGCACATTATGCCCAATGAACCACAGAACCATTTAGTAGTGGTAGAAAAGTGCATAGGAAGAACTTCAATACCAGCCCCAGAACTAAAAATTCTTGAACTTTCAGCTCTTAAAGGCTCCATTCAGCTACAGTCCTCAATTTCTTTTTCTCTCCCTGCTAAAGCAGTCACAAAACCCTTCAGCTACGTCCCCTGCTTTATTTTAAATTTATTTATTTAATTTTTTTTTTTTTTTTTTGGTATTTGGCTGCTTAGTTTCTTCTTTTGCCGCAAGGGTTATTATATAGTTGTAGCTTTTCTTCCAGGGATTTTTTCCTCCCAATTAGTACAAATCCTGGGCACCACAAAAAGAGTGAATTACAAGGCTCATGTCTTCAGCATTTGTATTTAGTAGAGTGATAAAAGCAGGAAAATGCCAGCCAGAAGTTCTGAGTTCTACACCTGACTCTGTTGCTGACTTGTGGAGCCTTGGGCAGATTTATTAACCTCTCTGTGCCTATTTTCCCATCTGTAAAATGGGAATAATACTTAGGCATTCTTTTGCAGAGTTCTTTGAGATTCTTGGATGAAAAGTAGTACGGTGTCTGTGACCTAATCACTGAAAGGCAAAAGGTAGCACACAAGGTGACGCACTCTGAGGTAGTTTCGATCCATAAACCGATTAATGGATTAGGATGACAAATAAATAGAGAACTTTCATCTGTGCTTAGAGTAGAATCTAGCTCCAGTATGTTTTGTTGTTTATATGAAAACCTATCCATTTTCTTCACACCAATACTTGAAATTTCAAAACGATAAGTTGCCCTTTTCAGCGTGCATAAACTGAGAAATATGGAAATTAATTTGCCATTATCTTTTTGAAACTTCATGTCCCTGGGATGAGCAGATCTGAAAAATCTTTAACTCCTTGCACAACATCATGTTCTTGAAAAAATAGAATGGAGATTACAATATGAGAGAAGGTTTTGCTGTATTTTGTGGCACAATAGCATTCATGACATCAGAGTGTCATACCTGTTTTGCAAGCTAGGAGTATTGTGGCACAAACTATGTGGCATACCACATCTGAAAAAAAAGTAACATGCCTTTTGTTGGATAGAAGGATGGGGGCAGGAGCAGGGAGAGGGTCTGAGGGAAGAGTTGGATAAGAGGGGTGAGGGAGAGGGCAGGAGCAGGGGGAGGAGGAACTGGATTGAGGGGACAGGAGACAGGATGATTTTGGGGTAGCAATCAGATAAGAGGAAGGAGGTAAGGAGCAGGGGTGGAGCAGATAAGTACAGAGGGGAACAGCCACAAACAGGTTGGGGGCACAGAGGCAGAAGGATCTGTAAACCACTTGAGAACGTTCCCCTATAGAACCTGGAATTATGCCCAACCCTGTCTGAAGTTTCCTTTGCTGTTATCAACCAGCTGTGAAACCCACAGACAAAGTGTGTCTCATCCCCACTAGTGCCTGAGCAACATAAAGGATAACAGCCTATTACTGCTACCAGTTATTCTGTTAGATCAAGTGGGAAGTCCGTGCTGTGCATCCGAAGATCCAGACCTTGCTGATGACCCCAAGGGTGGCAGGGGAGTGTCAGTATGCCTCCACATGATGGTGTTTTAAGGTTTTTTAGTTAAGGAAATTACATTTTTGAAAACTACATTAAAAGAACGTTAAGGTTGCAAATCCTAACTTTCGAAAGTTAGGAAATGCCAGAATTAAGGTGGCCTGTGAAATCTTAATTCAGCTCCTGTGTGCTTATGCATTATGATAGCCTTAATACATGAACACATAATATGCTTTCCATTGGACCCCTGTCTCGTTCAATGAATAGGTAGTTAGTTATTCAATATTGCTTTTTATCCTCCTTATTTGTTGCCTGGGCCTGGGTCTTATTTAACACAGGAAATTCAAACCCTCCACTGAATACAAAATTATTCATTTCCACCTTGACATGTTGGGTGGTCTCACCGTAGTATCCAAGTGCTTCACAAGCATTAATGAATTAATCTTCACAATGCCCCTGTGAGATAGGGTGGTAGTGTTGTCCCCGTTTTACAGTTGGGTAACTGAGGCACAGAGAGATAAGGCCAAAATTGTCAATTGTCACTAATTTTGGATGCCCTATGTGAGACACCTACAGCCTGACTTTTCAGAGTACTTAGTTATAGCACTTAATATGTTGAAAGCACAGCTATAATGACCTTCAGTTAAAGTTGTGTATGCCCAGCACTTAAGAATATCTGGCCCCAGGTATCTTATGTGGGCACCCACAGAATGAAAAACTGTGGCAGAGGCAGGGATAAAATTCCATTATCCAGGACAGCGTTTAACAACCTCAACCCTTAGAACATCCTATTTTTCCTTGCCTTGTTCCACTACACACCTTCCAACTTCTGCAACAAATAAGGAAAGGGTCCTTACAATCAACAGCTTCATATTTTACAACCTTGATTAATTCCCAGAGCACTCTCCATCCCTTGCACAGAATGAGGCTGGGGTCTTGTGAAAAAATTGTGTGTGGTCATGCAATTAAAGACTGTATCATTATGCGCATGCACAAAGAAGCCAAATTAAGATATCATAGGCAAACCTAATTCAGGCATTTTCTGATATTTGAGTGCTTGACTTTGCAACCTTAATGTTCTTTTAATATAGTTTGTTTAGTTAATAAACATAAAGATATAGCACAATATGGCTAACAAGCTAATCTTATTCTCTTGTGTACTGTGGAAAAGTCAATAATAAAATGAGGCAGAAATAATTTTTCTGACTAAATTTCACAGCTTGAAGGGACAAGCTTTTCTCAGCTAGTTCAGGGCTCTAAACAGCAATATTTGTAAGCTAATCATTGTGTCTTGTGTTAATGCTTGAGAACCAGAAAGCAAAACTGATCATTGTTGTTTCATTGACCTGGATGAATTCACAAGAGAGTAAAGAGAAACCATAAATACTGAAAAGTAAACTAAATTTTCAAAGTTCTTTAAGTGTTAATAATCTAACTTGTTTGTGACAACGGAAGGAAACTTTAACATATATATTTTAACCTGATGGTGTCCCTACAAATTAATTTGAATATGTTAGACTTATTACTGCTTTGAAAATGAAAAGCTATACTTCTGATTAGCACTAAAGCAGTCAGAACATTTACTGTTCTGTTTATTGGCTATAATTTGGACACATGGCACATTTTTAAAGCAGTATTCTTTATTTGGGATTTCAACACTGATTTTGCTGTTTAATCAACCAGTGTGTTTTCTAGCTGAGCAATGAATTTGTGATGGCAGCAGAAATAATGGGTGGAAATGAAAGGTCAAGGAAAGGGCTGTTGTCAAATTTCCAGTTAGCACATACAAAAATAAAAGGAGACATCTGCTTGAACTACTTCATTATAATTTCCTGTAAATTTGAACAGCATAAATTGGGCTTTACTCAGGGATTTAGGAACTGTTGTATTGTTTTGATTTCAGTCAAAAAGTCATAATTGAAGAAATTTTTAGCCAGCCTCAATTAATGGGCAAGTAAACTTGATGGCACGTTGATTTGTGCATGCACATTTGTGTACAAATAGTATTTGCACATGCAAATGGTTTGCTTTGACAAACAGTTACTTAACGTTAATGCTCACTAACACATTAAAGATGCAAATGTATTAGTGCACTAGGTTTACTATTGTGTTGCAAAATGGTTAAATGTTCAGTAGGACATGGAGTACCATGTTTAACTAATGCATTTAATAACAAGCAATGGATATGTTACTTCTCCACCTGAGAGAATATTATTTTTGAGGGTTCAGCTGATGATATTCCACACTTTCAGATTTGCTCTGATATTTAGCAAAGTATTTTATGTTAGTTGACTGGCATTTTCAAGGATGTCTAATTTTGGTTCACACAGTCTTATTTGAAAACAGTTTTTAGTCTTTGTTCTCTTAGTTGTTTGTACATCTGCAGGCCTCCTAGTGTGTGTATATATATATATATTTTTTTTTTCTCACCAATTGTTGTCAGTATTAGTTCTTTTACTGTTCCCATGCTTCTCCCTTCCCCAAATGTCAAAACCATTATTATCAGTTTTCCAGTCAGTATACCATAATGTGAACTATGGGCAAGAAACGTTAATACAATAGTTAAAAAAAATATAAAATTATAAATTTAATGGGTCAAAGTAACCAGTTGTCCACTAGTAATATTTTTTAAATGAGAGGAATATGAGTAAAACAAAGTAGACTTCAGATACATTAAATTAAATTTTTTTCCATCTTTCTATTCAACAGAACATATAGTGTTAGCTATAACATTGCTAATTCCTCACAGGTATTTATTTCTTAAATGAACACATTGCAGTAGTAATATTGTTTAGCAGTATTAAAACGGTCTGTTGTGGTAAAAATGCATTTTTGACAAAAGCAGACCGCTTTAATAATTGTAATGTATTTTCCCATTTCATTTTTCTAATTTCAGGGTCAGTTTTGAAGAAGCTTTTGCACACTGGAAACTCTATTAAGGTATTTCCCTTAGATGACATATTAGTGTTTCTTGCTACTTTTAATTCCAGAGCTACCGGAGGTGTTTGGCCTCTGGTTCAAGGCAGAGCAGCTTCAGCACTGCTCTAACTTATGGTGGCAATATTGGCTTCTGAGCGACGATTACATTGGCTGGATATTGGCAGAATGCAGCAGTATTCCTAAATATGCCTCCAGCACACCCTCAGTGCTGCCTCTTAATATAGTTGGAGCGCTCACTGGAGAGTGATAAGAATGAAGGTGCTTATCTTACTATTTTTGAAAAAGCGTTTTTTATTTTCTTTAAATATTCAGTATTTTTACTGCATTTTCCTGTTTATATCAATGTACCTTTCTACTTTCTTCTTCTTTTAGATAAGACGTGAAGGAATCCGACTGTTTCTTCTTTGGCTTCAAGCACTTCAGACAAACTCCACAGAGGAGCAAATGTTAATTTTTGCATGCCTAGTGCCTGGTTTTCCAGCGATCATGTCATCAAGAGGTCCCTGTACACTGGATACACTCATTAGCCCTACTCCTAATTTGCCTGATGGTAAGTAAAATCATCAGAATTAAAGTGCTGAATATATAGCCCTTTCTGGTCGCTAATTCATAGAATTGCAGATGTTGCTAATAGGGGAAAATATCTAATAGATCATACTATCTGTCTCTGTAAATCAGTGAACCAGAGACATGTCATATTGAGATTAGTAATCTATTAAAATATTTTCATAGCACTGTATCCCTCTAGTCCTGTAGTTTCAGAGTGCAGAACATTTTTATGTTACTTAGTGTTAAAGATATAGAAAAGAAGTCACCAGATCTTTTTGCACTGCTTTGCTACTTCCCGCTGGTCACTGAGTGCAAGTATATCTAGACAGTTCTTTTCAGTATAAAATTTAAAAAAACTTAAATACTATATAGCCAATGCTTATATTTAGGTGAAAATTGCTTTCTAGATGTTTATAGGTAGAAAACGAATCCCAAATTCTACTTCATATATAGTCAGTGTGGATCTCCATATTTGAGGTCCACCATGAGCACCTCCCCCTCTCCCCCTCAGAGATGGAAAGGCTGTTTGTGTTAGCAAGGGAAAGAAAATCCTTGGGGCCCTTTAAGGATTGCTCACCCTTCCTCTCTCCTTGTGGACATTTAGTCTCCTTGTGGGTTTGGGAGGGATTTTCGTGAACTGGCTAGATTGAAGGATGCAGTGGCAGCCTATAGGTTTCTGTGCATTAGAGGGGAGGTCTTATTGGTCCTTGCTCATCCCCAGGATGCCATTCTACATGTGGGGTATCGGGTTTCTATGTCATGGTGTGGACATCACACTAAGTGCTTTTTGGGTCTGGGAAGGAATTTTTCTCACTAGTGGATTGGCTGGGTAGTGTGGGTTTTTCCACTCCCTCTATCAGCAGTCCAGTGACCTGGTGGGTAGGTTAGGTTGTAAAGTGTTCATGTTGTCACAACTTGGCAGGTGTCCAGTGCAGGTACTTGTTCAGTAGGGGGTCAAATTCCCTGATCAACTGAAACTTAAATCAAGATTAGGGGAGGGTATCCCTTAAACAAAGAGGGGAAAAGGACTGGGAGTTCTGGTGACTGTTACAGTAAGGGGCTCCACCCCCCTTTTCTGCATGTCTTCAGCCTATCATATGAAAGGAAGGCAGTTAGGGTTCCAGTGCAAATGGCTAATTTACCCATGTGTCTGAAAGGTGCCAATCACAAGCATCTAAATATATGTACAAAATTTAAAAAATACCAATTAAGAAAACGATACAATGACTCATTGCTAACAAAGAGTCTTCTCAGCCATCTGGCCCAATTCTCTCTCTCCAGATAAAGCCCAGGAAAACAGATGAGTCTTGCAGCATCCCTGAAGCTCTTCAAATCTGGACTCTTGCAGACCAGACAGGGCAGCAAATTCCAGAGTTTTCATTTAAGGACAAATAGATTGATCCTAACTATTCAAGTGTAAATGCAAGAATCATCTCTTTGCTAAGGTCTTTCCACCGGAGGAGTCCACAGGGTGTAAAGGGAAAAGTGTAGCAGGCAAGAAAAAACGGTGGGTTTGGGAGAGAAGGAACAGGAGAAGGAAAACTTAAAAAATGCATAGTATAAAAGGGAGGGGGGCATCTGTGGGAATGTTACCTTTTGGGAAAGCTCAGTGTCATTCTTAATTGTTACATTAGAATCTTTACTGATATACTTCAGTTAGATATCAGGGACTATTGATTCCATACACATCCTCTCACTGATCTGAACATTTGGACGCAAAGGCGTATAAGAGACTGTGGTTCCAACCATCGTTAGTTAATCCCTTCCTTCTATTCTTTTTTCACTTGTTGGCAATCTTGCTCTCTGTAAAGAGCTAATATGTCTAGTGTTGTCAAGTCTTTTCATATATTCTGTAGTAAGCTCCCTCGATTCTGTGGCACGCCAGTGGAAATTTTCATTATTTGGTGGCAACTGCAGATACATTTTAAAAACAGAGGTTTAAATTAAAACTTAGTATAAATAATAGACCTTGTGTTATTCATTTCAGTATTAAATTCAGTTTATGCTTTCTCACATTTTCGGTGTGCCACAGATTATCATCTTTAATTTTCATAGTTAACAAGGTGTTAAAATGAATCTAGCAGTTCACATCTCTCAGAGCTACTGTTTCAGGCTATCTGCAAACTCAGACATCACTGCATCAGTTCTCACTCAATTATTTTCAGGATTGTCACTATGGTGAAGGCTAGAAATTCCTCTCTTGAGAAATTGGTCTCCTACAGAAAAATGTGTGTGTTAGGTTTTGGTGGTTGGGGGCCAGGGCTGATGCTGTTTCTAGCTATATATTTTGGGGTGTGGGTAGATATCAAAACAATCCAACTGACCAATGGAACATGGCTTTGTGCAATCAGTAGCTGTATTTATACTATAATATTTTATAGAACATGAATACATCACAAATTTAATTTATTTATACCACTATTTTAAAATGTTAATTTTTTTTTAAAAAAATCTTTCTCTGTATTTTAGCAAAGATTTATCCTGAAGAGGTAACCCCACTTCTGCCAGCTGTTTCTGGTGAAAAGGTTGCTGAGGACCAAACCTGCTATTTTCTTCAGATATTGTTAAAGTATATGGTAATCCAGGTGTGAAAAGAATATTTTGTAAACTCTTTAATATGTGAGGAAACGTACCTGTGGTGGAAGTTTATTTTCGTTCTTTCTACTTGTACAATATTTTTCAGATGGAGGTTATTGTCATTCAGAGAGTTGCTTATTTTTTATAAAAGAAAAGAAGTCAAATATTTTGTTGTGGCTTTTATATTGAAATTGGTTATTTCTATCTCAGATAAGTAAAACAAGTAAGGGATGATGTTATATTGTGAGGTGTTTTTAAAGCTTTAGTTTATATCCATAAAGAAGGTTTCTAACACGGTAAAGAGTTTCACACAAATTCCTAGTCACCTATGCTTCAGCATCTGAAATCAGGAAGCAGATTTCAAAGCTTAATTAATTTTGACTTTTCGTACAATAGGTGCACTTTGCACATATTTCAAAAGCTGTTAATAGAATAATTCCTCTCTCAGCAATCAGTATTGCTAGTATGATAAGAGGTGGTCGACCCATTTCAGTCAAACGATTCAGTCATAACTCTTCAAATCCCTGTTGCCGGTTATGTTACAGAATCCTAAAGAATTCTAACAAGTAATTTACTCTTCATGTAACCTTTGAGGAAAGTCATCCTGTTAAATCAACATAAGGCCAAGTAGTATATGAAATGCATTATAGTAAGCCACACCTCTGACTTAGTGTTCTCCACAGGACTTCATTCTATATTCTCTCCTATTTTACCGCTCGTCTCCAAGGGTATGTGTACACTGCATCTGGGAGTGAGTCTCTCAGCTTGGGTCCACTGTCTCATGCTAGCATGCTAAAAATAGCTGTGTAGACATTGCAGCCTGGGCTCTGAAGCCTGGGATAGGACTTCAGAGCCTGAGCTCCGGCCTGAACCACAATATTAAAGCAAAAAGAAAAGGAGTACTTGTGGCACCTTAGAGACTAACCAATTTATTTGAGCATAAGCTTTCGTGAGCTACAGCTCACTTCGTCGGATGATGCAGTGAGCTGTAGCTCACGAAAGCTTATGCTCAAATAAATTGGTTAGTCTCTAAGGTGCCACAAGTACTCCTTTTCTTTTTGCGAATACAGACTAACACGGCTGTTACTCTGAAACCTGTCAATATTAAAGCATTGTCTACACAGCTATTTTTAGCGTGCTAGTGCAAGGCTTACTAGCAGACATCTGTGGACCTGGGCTGGGAGGCTTGCTCCAAAATGCAGTATAGACATATAACCCAGGACTTCAGCAAAGCTTAGAAAGTATATTGGCTGTTGATTTTTAGCAGCATGGCTGTGACCGGTTTGTTTTCTTCAGCTAAATAGTTGCTACAGCAGGATTTGGTACTGATGTTGACAATGACTTTGGACATTTTTTAAAAAATAGACTTTGTTTAATCTGAAATCTATCTATTTATCTATTTAGTTATTTCTGGCTGTCAGCAGATCCAAGAAGGTGCTCAAAATTGCCTTTTACAGCCATATTTATTTGTCAGTCAGGCTGGGTGTTTTAAATCCCCAATATACGGTAAGTGAGGAAAGGAGGAGAGGCCATGGGACTATTTGGTTTGATCAGGATAATCTTATGTGTATGGGTTTGCATTTAGAATATTGGCTAGGGGATATAGATATAACTTATTAGTGATACATACATTGATGAAAACAGATACCAGGAATGAGTGGAGAAGAGATAGGAGTGGAGAGATTGAGGGTTTTTTTTTTTTGTAAAAGAATGTGAAGGCTGGTTTAAATCAAAATTTTAATTAAAAATAGATAAGACACAATAGTGTCTACATACTCTTTCTGTAGGAAAGAAGAACTATGAAAGTATTCTAAAAATACAAAAATTGAGATTAAAACAAAATTAAAGTAAAATGAGGGAGTGAAATATTAAAAAGCAATCCTAATAGAACAAGTAAACATATACAAATTAGGTGTTAAAGAACTCTGATATTTCCTGTAAAAAGAACTAAGGTAGTGAAAAACTAAAAAGTTGAAAATTGATATTTTATTTCTATAGGAGACATGTTTTAGGAAGGTTATGTGAGCAAAATGGTAAATGGTTTTAAGTGTTTGTGTCATCTTGCTTAAAGTGCAGTTTTACTGTACAAAGTGACAATGTAAAAATGATACCTTCCTACTCAACAGAACTGCTCACTTTATATATACAAACTTCCAACATACTATGGTGCAAAAATATGTTCACAGGTTTTTTTTAGTGCTGTTTGGCCTGCAAAGCCAAAATACCTTAGCACTGCGTGCACTGCAGATTCTGTTCCATCCTGGTTCATCAACAGAACTGTGCATTAAATTCTGATCAGTTACACTTGCAGAAAATGGTGTTGCACTAGTGCACCTAAGGACCCAGTTTGGCTGTACAAACCTTTTTTAATGATGGTGATGGATGAGATGAAAAGCATCCATTCAGAGTACGGAATGAGTGTTCAGAGCGGACACTTAGGGAAAAGCCACGCTTTAGGCAAGAACGGAGTAGACAAACACCCTCATGTTTAACGGAGGCTAAAGGCTGCATGTATTTTGAAGAGTCTTCTTTGAGGGAAACAAATTTTTATGTCTTTGAATTCAGACCACAATTTTGTTGTCAGTTTTTTGGTTTCTGGAGAAAGTAGAGCTGATGCTTTGTAAATTAATTAGCTTCAGTATATTGTGTAATTAGAACCAAAAGAATGGCCCAGTTAGTTTATAGCATGTAAACTGAGAATAGAGAAAAGTTAGCTGATACCCCTGATGCAAAATAAAAATAAACGTTTTGGCAAAAATACATGCTTTTTAACTGAATTTAGTTTTTGAAACTAGGAAAAACAGCTTAAAGTGGACGCAATCAAGAAATATTTAATGGAAATACAGCTGACTCTGTCAGGTGACTTGAGATGGCCAAAGAAAGCAATCACTGGACAGTAAATTTTAAAGGCAATAGTGAATTTATATTCTTGTGCAATTTTTGCAGCATCAGGGCAAACAGTAATTCTACACACATGAATAAAGTTACACATTGTGTTGAGTGATGCTACTCACAAATAGGTTCATTTTATTTTATTTATGTAGATTTGACATTATAAAAAGAACATGTATACAAAATCCCTGAGTACTCTGACAATAATTAGACTTACAATAAATGCGCTGTGGCATTAATATATTAAAATTGACTCCACCAACCTAAAATAATCAAGTAGGAGCAACAATTTACTTCAGACAGTAGACAGTAAAAGTGGAAAAACTCCAGACAATACTTTCACTCCCAGAGCTTACATGTGTAAGTATTTACAGAATGGGGCCTTGCAAGTTACAGGATCTTTGGTGATTTTGGAATTTTAAAAACATTTCATTGGGATGTAGGTTCATTATTGATGAAAGTGGGAAAATTTAATAAGACTATGGCTGAAGCAAACAAATCAGTGATAGAAAGTAAAGGAAGAATCAGTATCCCTTAATTTTAGATGTGAAAATATGAAATTCTTAGCAAGATGACTAGACTTGATATTTCCTGGTTTGGTGTACAGATGGACTTTTGTGGGAATTTGAAAAAAGGAAAATTTTCAGTTACTGAGAATTTTATTTGTTCTTGAAGCTGCTTTAAAAATGGGGGCAGGGATTGAGTCGAGTTGAAAGAATGTACCTCAGAAGAATGGTAAATAAATTAAACTGGTTTGGTATTTACATGGTGTGAAGTTGATACGAGAGATCAAAATCCACAGGAAGGATTGAGCAAGTAGAAGTCTGTCTTTCCCTTATTGCAGGGATGTCTGCCTTCACCATTCTTCTTTGCTCTTGTGTTGGAATCCATGGCACAAATAATTAGGGGAAACTAGCACATGTAGGGTTTTGTGATTGGAACATGCTTACTATTTTTAACATGCCTATATTTCAGTGAAAAAAATCACCACAGTCTTTAGCACAATTTAACAATGTCTGTACCAAGATACTGCAGATCAGGACTGGTCAGAATGGTACGTGGAAGCTCACATAATGTGTGCTCACAACACCTGATGCTCACCAGGGCTGACATACTGAAGCACCAAAACAATCAGATTTTGCAGTCAGCTCCCAATGCCAGTGGCTAATACGTATGGCTCAAGATTCAGGCTTCCTAAGGTTATCTTGTATGTGCATATGCAACTCCATTAATGACAGGAGTTGGTTGTGCTGATTATGATAGAAAAATATACTCTGGAGAGACTAGTAGCTTCATAGAATCCTACTTAGAGGTAAGAAGCTTTGTTTAATCTTAGTAAAATATTTTAACAAAATATAATGACAGTTTATGACATTTATGTAAGTGATTGGATTATAACAGTAGAAGTGTGTCAGCTTTTAATGAGCTTCTTGTATGCTTGCTTTTTAAATGACCTGGCATGCATCATTTTTTTTCTTAGGCTCTTATTGTACTCTGTAGCGCTTTGGAAATAGAATACTCATATTTCGTATCTGTTATTGAAGTGTTTTCTTCCACATTCAGTAAAGCAGAATTTATCCTCAACATGAAGAAATTTTTCATAGAATATGTATTAATTTGAAACATTTTTTTTTGACTCCATGTCAAAGGCTGCAAGCTTAGAGTGGAAGAATAAGGAGAACCAAGACACTGGTTTTAAGTTTCTCTTCGCCTTGTTTAGAAAGTATTATCTTCCTCACTTGTTTCCATCTTTTACAAAACTAACCAGCCTCTACAAACCTGTCCTTGGTAAGTAGAGAGTTTTACTTTTAAGTAGCAAAAATATTTGGTGGTTACTTTCTGTAGTTTCTTTGTGATCATTACAACTATATTTGATGAGCATATGTGTGACATTTGTGTTATTTTTAATGGCTTATAAGAAAAAAATATTTTATCTAGTACTATTTTAGATTCCCCTTTTTATATTCTCATATGGTGAAACAGATTATGTTAACATAATTGTATTTATTTTGCATTTTTATCAAATTATTAGGTGCCATTAATTTAAAAAATAAACCGTGATCTTTCACATGCAATCACAGATATTAGTTCCATGGGTTGTTTACTGTTGCTTTAAGGAAAAAATGGGTTGTAATAGTTCCATGGCTGGATTCAATCCCTCATGTCCCCCTGGGAGCAGTGGACTGAACAGAGAAAGTTGTGATTTTTTTTTTTTTTTTTTAAAACTTCACTTCCTACATGTGGGCTGGGGCCAGTCCTGCATTCCTTGAGCACCCAAAACTTCCATTGCCTTCATGTTTTAAGTTAACAAGGAATGTGCATAAATATGGTAAAATACATTATACAGAGTGGTTGTTGAAAGAATTGTTCAGGTGCCCAAAAGCCAGACATTAGTTTTGATACAAGTAAAATCATTTTTATCTTCTTCATCTTTGAAGGGCGGGGGAGAGAGAGAATGGCATCTTAAGGGTATGTCTACTCTTTGAGCTAGGGGTAATTCCCAGCTTGAGAGACATACTTGTGCTCGCTCTCATTGAGCTAGTGTGCTAAATACAGAATGTAGCCTGGGGGTGTCCCAGTGTCAGGACAAGCTAGCTGCTCTGAGTGCATGACCGTGAGAGACCATAGGCAAATGCTCAGGTGGCTAGCTTGTCCTGCTACTTGCAGCTCTGTGACTACACACTATTTTTAGTGTGCTAGCTCAATGAGAGTTAGCACAAGGATGTCTCCTCAAGCTGGAATTGCACCCACAGCTCAAAGTGTAGACACACTGTAGGACGGTCAGAGGAGGCTGAGATGTAGATGTGAGTACAGACATGCTGTGAGTAAGGGTTAGAGCTGCAGAGCCAGGAAAAAAAAATCCATTTGTATGATTAAAGGCTTCCGTCACTCTAGAAATGTTGAAATCCTTTTATTTTTGAGCTGTTCCTAATACATCAATTAAGTGGTGCATTGGAACTCAAGTGCTGGTGTTTGAATGGAACCAAAGCCATTAATACTTGACCAGTAGAAATACTCCTCCTCAACATCCTCCCTGACTGTGAACCTTCTCCTCTTCAGTCTATCCAGCATTTAGCAGCTAATACAATCTTACTTCAGGTTTCAGAGTAGCAGCCGTGTTAGTCTGTATCCTCAAAAAGAACAGGAGTACTTGTGGCACCTTAGAGACTAATAAATTTATTTGAGCATAAACTTATGCTCAAATTTTAGTCTTTAAGGTGCCACAAGTAATTTTACTTCACTGCCACTTCAGCCATGTTATTCACCCCTAGAGATCCTTCACTTCATTTTTTTCACAACATTCAAAGTACTTATTCCCACTTTTAAGCCTCTGCACAACCCTGCCCCACCTGTGTTTTACCTCTCATCTTTATAGTTCTTCTTCTGTGCTCTGGTCGTTCTTCACACCTTGAGCACTTTGCCTTTTCTCCACTTTCTCTGTGCTTTTCTCACACTGCTCCTTGCACCTGAGTTGATCTCCCCTTTCTAGTGTGCCTTAGTACATCCTTTTTTCTTCCTCAAGCCTCACTCCTTCCATTTGGCTTCGCACTATTTGCCTGCTCTTGATTTATTTACTCCATCCCTCTTTTACCTTTTCTCAATAAGAATGATCAGAATTTATAAGATAATTTTACATTCTACGTATTCTTG
This sequence comes from Eretmochelys imbricata, assembly GCF_965152235.1. Classification (NCBI taxonomy): domain Eukaryota; kingdom Metazoa; phylum Chordata; order Testudines; family Cheloniidae; genus Eretmochelys; species Eretmochelys imbricata. Next base: position 206,420,350 of record NC_135574.1, on the reverse strand, counting down.
TTTTAAACTCTTGTCCCTCCCTTCCCTGTCCCTTTCTTTTGTTCGCTGCTTGCATTGTCTGCTATTTATCTGGTATGGATTAAGTTCTTCAGGGCAGGAGCTGTGCTTTTTTTGTCTTGTTTCTCTCCAGCACCAATCAAAATGATGGCAGTATATAAATATATATTAATAAGAATAATATTAGGTATAAACAGCTGGTGCATCACATTTATTAGTTCACATGGAGAAAAAATGCTTTCGGTCTAATGTTCAATTCATTTCACCAAGCAGTTGTTGTTGTTTTTTTAAAAAAAGATTTAATTATATTATCTGTTTAATCTCACCAGATATTCCTGACTTGAGGCCAAAACCAGCATACATTACTGCAACTCGGAATAATGAGAACATCTACAGCACGAAAATCCCATTCATGGCTGCTCGTGTTGTTTTTATTAAATGGCTTGTAACCTTCTTTCTCGAAAAGAAGTACTTAACTTCAGAGCAGAATACTAAAAATGGAGGAGAAATGCTGCCTAAAATCATTCAGGTATGTCATAAACTTACTTGTTTCCTTATGTATATGCTAGAGAAGCTGCAGATGATCAAAATATATTGACAACTGAAACAAAAAGGAAATGCTCTGCTTAGGTGGGTGAATGATGGTGTTTAAATTAGCTTTCCTCTGATGGAGGAGTGAGTCTTTGGAGGAGCACTTTTAGCAATGTACCAGAAAATATTTCTGTAGCTGTTTGTCCTTTGCCTTATTTAAAGAGGAAAAGCAACCTTCTGAATACAGTATAATCAATAGAGAGAGAGAGTCTTGCTGGCCGTCTTTAATAATCACACAACATCTTTACAACAACTTTAGCAGTTGTTTACAGTGAAATACTAGGAAAGTATTTAATGTATTTTTAGCTTTTTTTAATACAATTTAGCATCTGGAAATGAGGAAAAGCAGTACCAATATAATCCACCAGCAGTTTGCGGAGTGGACATTTAATTTACAAATTACTGATTCTAATCTGGCCAGGATTGGTAGCTTCACACACCAAAAGTTTCATAGCAAGCAATTGGCCTTCGCTGCAGATTCTCTAAAGAAAACATAGAAAGTCAGAAGTCTAAAGTTGAAATTTGTGTAGCTATTTAACAGGAAGGGCTTTTTTGTTTTGTTTCTCTGAAGCTCAAGTACTCTAAATCAATTTGTGTCTCCCAGATTTTTGTCTGAAGAGTTGTCTTGCCTTGTTCAACATACTTATAGCCACATAAACTGGAAGAGACTTTTTCTCTCTAGTAAAACTGTCTGAAAGCTTGTACTGAAAAAAATATTTGGTTTAAAACCCAGTGAGGTATGGTAAACTGTTCACCATCAAAGTCAGAATTTGTCAACAGTTACCCCATAGTTGGATATGAGATTCCTCTTCTAAGTATAGAGCAAAATTGGTAAGAACTGTGTGGCAGTTGTTGGCAGTGCTGACTTTTTAATGACTTCGAATTTCACCAAATGTGGGGTGCTCTCCCTTGTAGCTTGTGAACTTCACTCAGAGGTATTTCTGGAATCTGATACAGTAAAAAGAAAGGAAGTTTTTCTAATCAGTGCCTATGCCCAGGCAATACTTTCAGTGAATTGAGTATTGTTGCATGTGGATTACATGTTTTCATTTAAGATAACATTTCTTCCACTAAGTAGATAAGTTTTAAAGAATCTCTTTTCAAAGGACAACATCCTCTGTCATCTTCTCTCTCATGACTGGATCCCTTTTATTATGAAATGTTGCAGCTATTGCATATAACCCCATAATTTACCATTTTGCCAAGATGCTTCATGAATGTGACTAGGGTGACAATTTTTTCCAAACGAAAAAAGTGACTTGGAACTCCTCCTCTGTTTGTTCTCTTCCTCCCTGCATCTTTTCCTCCCCAATTTCTCTCTCCTTTCCGATGGAGCAGAGTGACCTAAGGATCATCCCCTAGCACTGTGTCCTAATGTGCCATCTATTTTCTAAAGACTAAAAAGCAAGTATCTTTGAAGGTAGATCTCCTCATGTTGGAAAATCAAGGTTGCTGGTGTACCCCATATTGGTAAACTCTTTTAAATCTCCGTGGTCCAACTCACCCTATCTTGTGGTTTCCTGTCTTACAGACAACAGATCTGAGATATGGGAATAGGATGCACATTAGGCATTTAAATATTATATCACTAATTTTTTGCTTGGCTCAAGTTTATTAAAAGTTGTATTCAGTTGCTCCTGGGATTCCATGGGTTTGTGAAAGTTGCTGGTAACTGGAGTTCATAATAAGTAACCCAGGTTTTTGGTATGTTTTATATGCAGTATTATACAAGTATTTTATTAGGCTTGCATTTTCTCCTGTCTAGACTGTTGGTGGTACAACCCAAGATAAAAACCCCGAGCTGGAAACTAGTGTGCTATCAGAGCAAGAGAAAAATCATTCCAATAGCAGCACTTTGTCTGATAGGCGACTCAGTAACTCTAGCTTTTGCAGCATTGAAGAACAACATCGGACAGTGTATGAGATGGTACAGAGAATTCTGTTGTCCACTCGAGGTTACGTCAATTTTGTTAATGAAGTATTTCGCCAAGTAAGTAGTAGGAGATTATACATACTATTGTATAACTTAAAAAACTGCAGAAGCACAAATATAAGTGCACTGTGTGGCTAAGTGTTATGTGAAAGAAAACTGTAAATGCTGTTGAACCAAATGACTGACTAAACTTGACCATGGTCCTTTCTGCAAGTCCTTATCTTTAGGAGTCCTTTCTAAGTCCAGTCCTTAGATGATTATTATTTATAGTGTTCCAAATACAGGAAAGCCATTTGTTAAAGACGCTTTCATGTATATTATATACAATATAATTCATCTAAAGATGGAGCTTTTAAGCTTGGACATATGCAGTTAAAACCCATGAAATGGGATATTGTGGTCTGCCATTTCTTAGTGTGATCAGAGAGACACTTTTCCCCCTATGCTTATCAATTTGAGTCTGTTTCACATTTTCTGATTATAAACTAACTGGTGGTTACCATTGAAAACTTAAAGTAAGTTTAAGATTTTGTATATCTATGTGATAAATTTAGAAGAGGGTTCTGAAATAAGATAACTTGAAAGTGATGCAGGTGAGGAAAACTGTATTATTTATATACTATGACAAGATGCTGAATTAACATGATTAAAAGACGTTTTGTCATTTGCCAGCATTGAAAATCTCAAACTTTTTTATCAGGATAAATTAGTAATTTGATAGATGAAGATAAGAAAGTCAAATAGGAATACAAATGTGTTGCTCAGATCAAAATAGCAATACTGTCACACTTTCTCCTAGATCATTTAATGCAGCCTTGCATATGAATTTTGATGTCTCATATACTGGTGCATATAATTAAAAAGCATGTAGCGTCTGCTACTGCATATGTGTGTGCAAAGCTGAGTTTGCAAGAAGCTTGCTTCTGCAGCTATGATCAAAGCAAATACATAATTTCTATGTAGACAACAGTAAACGTCATTATTGGATGTTTTCTCTTAGCCCCTGGTATGTACTTGCCATCTTTTTTTAAAAAAAGATTTCAGAGGAAAAAGTATCTGTATGCAGTGAAGATGCTTTCTATATTGAAAAAGAGGTGGAGGTGGTTTGACACTAAAGAACAGTTAGGTATCCTTTATGGAATGCTGTGTTATGCTGCCCTCTTCTGGCATTATGATAAATTAATTCAGCATTCCTTCAAAATATTTAAAAAGAAAAGGAGTACTTGTGGCACCTTAGAGACTAACCAATTTATTTGAGCATGAGCTTTCGTGAGCTTCATGAAGTGAGCTGTAGCTCACGAAAGCTCATGCTCAAATAAATTGGTTAGTCTCTAAGGTGCCACAAGTACTCCTTTTCTTTTTGCGAATACAGACTAACACGGCTGTTACTCTGAAACCTTCAAAATACTTAAAACTTCACTGTATGTTACGGAAATAAAGAACATCACAACAGAAATTTGCTTTGCCTTTTATTTAATATACATATGGATTATGCATTTGAAACCGAGAATAGATTTTTGGTCTTTTTTTTTTTTCTTTTAAAGAAGAGGAAGTGAGAATCTCTTCTGGTCACCATGTAAATTAATTCTCATGCTTCTCTTGAACCCTCCCTTGAAGATGTATATTGAAGCATTCTTCCTTCTAGCTGATGAGGGCTGAGGACTTCTTAAAACTGTCCTACTGTTTTTTACCCCGGGAATGGTTAACTTTAAAGTAGCACTTTTGGCGGACCATGGGTTTTTTTTGTTTACAGGCTACATATTGCATAACTCAAAAATATTTCCTACAATACAGCATGTTAACATACAATTAACCACGTATTAACAGTGTAAAACTGAAGTATTCTTAAATATAAAAGTCCCTTATAGCCCAGCCTTTAAATAAATAAATAAATAAATAAATAAATACCAATTAAATGAATCTAAAACCTTTTTTTCCCATGTGCAGAAGAGCAGGGGATTAATAAATGGAAATAAGAAAACAGTTCTGTCTTCAATTTTTTTTTCTCTACCTCTCCCAGTTTCTGCTGCTCCAAGGGCACAGGCTCCACCATGTGGCCACAAACAAATTGGTTGTGGGAGCCAATGGTACAGCAGTAATCAAAGCTGGGTGCTATGGGGCAGAGTCCACCTCCTGCTTGCGTGATGGAGAAGTGGTTGGGCTAGTGAATGGCATTGCGACATGGTGCATAGGCTTCTGCTTCCAGGCTCCCCTTCATTTCCCATCAGCACAGGCTCCAGCTTCATCCCATGCTACTCAGCTCTAGTTACTTCCTTCCGACTGGCAGGGATGTGCTCTGTCCCCACCTACTGTGTGGAACGGTGGCTGGGGTCAGCTCCTAAACAGGCACCGAATGGGAAGGCAGTAGCTGGAACTGGGTGGGGTGGAGTCAGAGCCTGTGTTGATGGAGAAGTGGAGTGAAGCAGAATGGTATGAATAGGCAGCAGTTTTACTAAAAGACTGTGCCCCTCAACAACCCGGCTCAATCTTTTTTAAAAAAAAAAAACTTTTTCTGGGGCTGCGACCCTGTCGATGGGTGGGCCAAATAAATGGTTTGGTGGTCTGGATGCAGACCCCGGACTGCCAGTTGCCCAGGCCCGTTCTAACCTCTTAATGCTTCACCACATGTTGGTCAGAGGGAATCATATTGACAGATATCCAGGTTCCAAGCAAGATGTCACTGCAGTGCTCACCATCCGGGTAGCTCAGGTGGAAAAAGATTGACTGGATTCGTTATATCCGCTCATTTCAGACTATATTTATGAAAAGTAGGTAACTATTCCATAGTTACAAGTAAGTCTCTTATAAAACAGACTTTGGCCTGCATCATAATATGGGGGGGGGGGAGAGAATGGCACATCTGTTGCCAAGATAAAAAGTTTCTACCCTATTAGGAGTTAATCACACAAGGTGTGCAATGTTATAAAACATTACAAAATAAATGTTCGTTAGAGTCCAAAAAATCTTCTAACTTTGTTTGTTATTACATAGCATGAATACGAAGTGAAAGATAGATAAATTCAGTAATCTGAAGTTTTAACCACTATCGAATGCAGAGAATCAAAGTTTTAGTTGGTTAAACTCTAATTTTAAAGATTACTAAATGTTGAAGTAGGAATTTGATATTGGCATAACAGACTACAGTGATCTTTATGCGGTTCCTCAAGATCTCCTGTTATCCAGTGTCTTTTTACCAAACAAGGGACATTTCCTTAGATGAATGTTATGGTAGAGTTTAGGCTTAAAGTATATAACTAGGGCTGTCAAGCTATTAAAAAAAATTAATCACGCAATTAAAAAAATTAATCACGATTAATCTCACTGTTAAACAATACCATTTATTTAAATATTTTTGGATGTTTTCTATATTTTCAAATATACTGGTTTCAGTTACAACACAGAATACAAAGTGTACAGTGCTCACTTATTTATTTTCATTAAAAGTATTTGTACTGTAAAAAACCAAAATAAATCATATTTTTCAATCCACCTAATATGAGTACTGTAGTGATCTCTTTATCATGAAAGTTGAACTTACAAATGTATAATTATGTACAAAAAAACCAAGTTTTACATTGTTTTGTTTTTAAATTCAGTCATTTAACAAAAAAAAATCTACATTTGTAAGTTGCACTTTCACGACAAAGAGATTGCACTAAGTACTCGAATGAGGTCAACTGAAAGATACTATTTCTTTTGTTTATCATTTTTAGAGTGCAAATATTTGTAAGCAAAAATAATATACACTTTGATTTCAATTACAACACAGAATACAACGTATATGAAAATGTAGAAAAGCATCCAAAATATTTATTTAATACATTTCAATTGGTAATCTATTATTTAACAGTGCAATTAAAACTGCAATTAATCGCAATTCATTTTTTTGAGTTAATCGCATGAGTTAACTGCAATTAATCGACAGCCCTATATATAACATGTTTTGATGGTCCTCTGGTCCCATTTGAGCCTTACACTTATTCGGGGGAATTTCACCCTCTGAAGTCTTAGTAGGATTGTCAGGTCCCGTGACCATACTTAGAAATGTTGTGAAGGGCTGACAGACCTATTTAGGGATGTTAGGAGCTGATGAGTCTGTCAGATTTAGGAGACTGCGAGCTTAACCTCCCAAGGCTCTTGAACGGTGGACCTTACAGAGAGGCTCCCAGCTGCAGACCATAAAAAGTATGCAAAAATATGTTCTTCTGTGACCTCAGAAAGTTTAGTAGGAAGCAACAGAATGCCACTTGTTCTTCCCATCTTCCAGGTTATGCCCTTGGTGGCACCCCTTTAACAGCATTTGCCTTACTGGGATTTTACATGTGACACTGATAACATAATCTGAAATCAGTGGGGTTTTACAGGTTGTGTATCTAAGCGCATAATTTAGTTTACAGAACTTCTGTCACTGATAATGTTGAGCAAGATGGGAAAAGAACCCAGGTTGAGTTTGCAGAGAGACAGTGAAGAAAAATATTCTTTTACTTGCAGTCTGAGCACATGTAATATGGAAGTCAGCTAAGCTCAATGATTATGGAACCTCACAAATGTATTTTTAGGTTGATTTTTATATAGCTTAGTGATAATCATAGCTCTTGATAGTAGTGATTTAAAAGTAGATTTTAAACTATTTTCTTTTGGTCTGTGTAATTTGCAATATTCTGTGATAGGTAAATTGAGTTAAATTTGCATTTTAGGCTTTTTTGTTGCCATCCTCTGATATATCTGCAACACGGAAAGTGGTTAAGGTATATAAAAAGTGGATATTGCAAGACAAGCCTGTGTTCATGGAAGAACCAGATAAACAAGAAAATATTCAAGATAATGTGTCCAACTTGGAACATACAGAGACAGATTGCAAACATGTATGGTACCAATCATTACTTACTGTGTACAAGCTGAATGATGGATATTATTCTTATTTGTCAATTCTTTTTCATACAATTGTTTTTTTTTTAATGATAGATATTTGCTTATGCACCTTTTTATTTCTTTAAGTCCAGATTTTGAAATGTGCTGAGCACCCAGCTGCTTTCAACCATGGGTGATTCTGGGTGCTGAGCTGTTTTGAAAATCTGATCTTTAATCTTTCTTTTAACTCTCTATGTAAATACCATTTTGGATGGACTTAGCGGAACAAATAGTGTTACATTCTACTGGTTTAATATTCCCCGTTTGCATGAATGTTTGTTTCCTTTTGACAGAAATACTTTAGCATGAGTATACGATAACACAATTAAAATTACAAATATTTGATTATCTAAATCCATCATAAAATCTTGTTAAGGGCCCGGCTATATTTGCAGGTATTCCATCAGTTCTATGGAATATCTGGACCAAAACACTGGATCCAGACACCCTGACCTTTGGGAAGTTCAGATTCAGATCTGAACTTTGTGGCTTGAGTGCGCATATCTTAATATATTGAACCATATGTATCTGCCCTATTCTGAGTTGTGAAGGGTATTTCTGCATTTTGGGGAACAAGAGTTAGAATATAAAAAAACTTACAGTACCAGTCTTTGCTCAGGCTGTTTTACAGAGAGCTTAAAATTCAACTAATAATTTTTTTTATTTATTAAAAAAATTTAAAGGGAAATTTTACAGCTATGAATGGGTTATGAAAAGCATTACCTTAAAAATATTTAATAATGTGGACTGCCCTTATACCCTATAGAAATTAGATATCTGAATAAGAGTAACAATTAATGGTTATGCAAATGAGCACAGAACCTATGACTGTTCAAAAATATTATTTTTTAGCTTTTATATGATCTGTATAGGAATCCATCTTTTATAATCCTGTATTACTAATTTACTTGTGTTTTTGAAAGCTTGCCTCTGGTCATTCTGGACATAAAAGATCTTCCAGTTGGGGAAGAACTTACTCCTTCTCTAATGCTGTTAGCAGAGGATGTGTACTAGAAGACGAAGACAAGAACGTTAAGGCTGGTGCTCAGGCTGCATTACAGGTATGGTATATAGAGAAAACATTAGGTTATCAATTTAAAAATAAATTTGTAATTATTCCATTAAATTGTTTGAGAAGTCAGCAGAAGGGACATTTTTACAAAGATGACAAATTTAATATAAGGTTTCCAATTGCTGTACTAAAGGCTGCAAAGCAGTTTCCATTCTAAGCCAATTTTCACATGCTTATAACTTTCTGAAATATTCACTTAATCTTTGCTCAAAGATGAATGTTTCTGGGGTAAGTTTAAGTAAAATTCGTGAAGTCAACTGGCCATTTATAGGGTAAAAAAACTTACTTATTTGCATGTTCAGTCTTGTCAGCACTAATAGCAATGAGGATGGAGTCAGCTGCTAAGCTTTAGCAAGTCTCTACTGAACATGTGCAAATGGCAATTTTTCAAAGGCCTATAACTTGGCCAGATTTGAGGAAATTTTCACAAACATGGCAAAAGACTGATCCCTGACACAAAAGCTCCTCCCTACCAAATTTCAAGTCCCTGCTCCAAAGCATGGGGGTGTTAGAGTATTTCAAATAAAAGGTTGCCAAAATCTTTTAACGTGGGCAAAATAATATAATTTTTACTAGCCTCATTCTCAAAATGGCTGAATTATTTTTGGCTGAAAATTTCCAAAACTATTTAGCCTGGCAAATACATCTGGCCTGAAAAATTTCAGCCCAGATGGTTAGAGGATGGGTTTTTTTCTTTTGTTGTTGTTGTTTTTTCTTTTTTAACGAAGTCATTAACAATTGAAAACAGATTTATAATGGGAAGTGCCAGGCAACCTTAACAGTAGGTGGTTTCCTGGCACTTCCAAAAATCCCACCCTTCAGAAAGTGTTGTTTTTATATTGGTCTCCCACTATATTCCAAACAGCGGGACTCTCCATCCCAGCGGATAGGAAACATATATAATTACTGATTATTCAGAGGACATGAACAGTAGAATCCCTGGTGATTTTAAGGATATTATGTAGTCTTTAGCATGATAAGCAGCATAGAACATAACTTTCATATAGGCCAAGTAGTTGAGAGAAAGTTTTATTACTTTCTCTCTACAGCCTGAATTGTTTGGGGGCATGCAACTGCACTGTGCTCACTTCCGCTGATCTGAGTCTCTTCCTTTTCGGTCTGCATATATGACCAGATAACTGAAGTGACACAGCTGTCATTAGGTTGCAGTGTTCAGTCACTTGTACATCTTAGGGATCATACAGGTAGGATCAGCAAAAGCAGTAGTTATGAACTGAGCACCTTGTAATACCCATAGAAAGGAAGTAACTGTTGGTCAAAATATGAACTTTTTTTCTTATCTCTTTGCAGAAATATTTGATAGGCAAAGCATAAAATTCAGTCAGGCACATTAATTTTACTAGTATATATAAGTCAAGATGATCAGCCAAGAAGCAAATATGGCAGAGGAAGGTCACAGAGCTAGCTATCTAGAATTTAAAGACAAATCTACTTGCAATATCAACAATCAGGAGGTGACATTCTGAGCATGACAGCAGGCTAACTGAGCAGGTAAAATGCACTCCAGTAATAAAGCAGCTCAACAGAGAGTTTGTTCTTAGGTGTTGCAAAAATCTAAGGGACGCCAAAGAGACTGTGTCATATATGAGTAATGCAATTTACCCCAGTTTTTAATCCAAACTAAAGATTTGTAACCCATGGAGCTATATTTTGTTTTTCAAGGGGAAACATAATTTGGTTTATGCAGTTTCTTCATCACCTCCTTTCTTTTGAACTCCATTAAAAAAATGGCTAAATGTACAGTAAACCTAATTACTCTGGATTAGCCTTTGGGACTTTCTGGGGTCCCATTCTGTGTACCTAGCAATAAATGACCTGCTTAAGTAGTCTATGATGAAAGACCTTTTCTGCTAATATGCGGTCATTCCAGTTTCAAAATTCTGTCTTTGAGTGCTGTGTTTTGAGAAAATGATCCTAGTTAATGGCCCTCCAAGTTAAATTAAGGTCAGTGGGAGTCCTTTCATTAACCTTACAGATGTTGGATTGAACCCTAAAAGAGAACTCTCAATTAAAGTGGTCAGAATGCATTTACATGCCAGAAAGCACTGTGTACCGTCTCTTCCTGTGAAAAAACGGAGTTCTGATTAATGTAAACAATAATTCTAGATTTCTTTTTTTTAAAGAGAGCTTGGATAAAGATCCTTTTGTTTGTGCTCTCAGATGTCAGGAAGCAATTGTTAGAGGAGTTGAGCATTTTCATGGGTTACCTTGTGAACGATTGGACTTCTCTCTCTTAAAAAAAATTCATATTAACTGTGTGTTCCTATCTTGCAGAACCAGACACCAGTTCTAGAGACATTAGAACACTAGACAGACAGACACTATTTCTATATTTGTGGAGTTGGGAATTACTCAGAAATCCGTACATTTTGCTAGTGCTGAATGTAAATGATCAAAAATATCAGTGGCCATTCTTTAAATATGTACAGCTAGAAAATGGGTTGGGAGGGGAAGAATACCCCCATGTGGTAGAATGGAAAAGACAAGCATCTAAAAGATCAAGAATATGTTATACTTTTACTATAATAGTGAATATAACATGACTCTCTTCTTTTAAATGGTATGGGAGAAGAAAATAGTGTGTTAGATAATATAACATATCTTTCTTTAAGGAAAGATAAGGGTTTGGTTAGAAGAGGAAAACATGTTTGTTTTGAAACTTACCGTTGGTCTTGTTTGATACTGTGTAAACTTACTTTTTCCTAATTAAAATGCTTTGTTTTCAAGGTGTTTTTGACGAACTCTGCAAATGTTTTTTTATTGGAACCATGTACTGAAGTCCCTGCTCTCCTGAAGGAGCAAGTTGATGCTTGCAAAGCAGTTTTGAGTATTTTTAGGCACATGATAATGGAACTTTCAATGAATAAAAAGACATGGTAAGTTTTAAACGTATCTTAAAGGTTGAATAAATTAATTAATAATACTACTGCTTCTAGAATTTTAAGACAGAATAATTGAAAAAAGATGAGGGAATTTCCATAACATTTTAGTTTTTTTTAATGTTTCCTTGTGTGCCTTTGTAAAAAGTATGATAAGATTGTACTTATTTTGTAAGACAGTTCATGATTCCACTGCGGGGGAAATTCCTAAAATACTGAATGTAAGAGATTTTTGTTTAAAGTTTTTGCTTATGTAACCTTCCGTTTTACTGTTCTTAGCTCAAACTTGATTCTTATTCAAACTACATTTTCAACTTTTAAAAATACAGTTTATTCAAATCTTGAAATGCTTAGTACAGATAAGTGTTCTTAAATCAGTTTTTAACTTCTTACTATACACTTTCTGTGGCTAGCTAGGGCTGCCAGATGCTTTATAATCGCTAAATACATGCAAATGTGTGCATGTTTGCATGGGTTTGCACATGCACACATACACCTAACTATACATTTAATCAATCAGTGGAATTTAAAATAAACGTTTGTCTTTCTAATGCTAACTGAACTAATTTTGTTTGTCAATATATGTAAAACATTACACACACAAAATTGGTAAAAGAACATTACTAGAGGATCTTACACTTGGTTGCTTCTCCAGGCCAAGTGCATCCTTCCATTTCCCCTCCCCTCCAAAAGCTCCTGGTATGCCACCACCCTCCCATCTCACTCTATTTTTGGAACACGTAGTAACCCCTCCCTCATGTCAGGGTCTCAGTATGCCCCACATTACCCCCTCACCACATGTAATGGTCTGTATGTATCTGACTTCCCCATCTCCTTGAGCAGGTCCTCAAGGAATCAATTTTGAAGCACTTAGAGGAGAGGAAAGTGATCAGGAACAGTCAGCATGGATTCACCAAGGGCAAGTCATGCCTGACTAATCTAATTGCCTTCTATGACGAGATAACTGGCTCTGTGGATGAGGGGAAAGTGGTGGACGTGTTGTTCCTTGGCTTTAGCAAAGCTTTTGACATGGCCTCCCACAGTATTCTTGCCAGCAAGTTAAAAAAGTATGGGCTGGATGAATGGACTATAAGGTGGATAGAAAGTTGGCTAGATTGTCGGGCTCAATGGGTAGTGATCAATGGCTCCATGTCTAGTTGAAAGCCGGTATCAAGTGGAGTGCCCCAAGGGTCGGTCCTGGGGCCGGTTTTGTTCAACATCTTCATTAATGATCTGGAGAATGGTGTGGATTGCACCCTCAGCAAGTTTGCAGATGACACTAAACTGGGAGGAGTGGTAGATACGCTGGAGGGTAGGGATAGGATACAGAGGGCCCTAGACAAATTAGAGGATTGGGCCAAAAGAAGTCTGATGAGGTTCAACAAGGACAAGTGCAGAGTCCTGCACTTAGGACGGAAGAATCCCATGCACCGCTACAGACTAGGGACCGAACGGCTCGGCAGCAGTTCTGCAGAAAAGGACCTAGGGGTTACAGTGGACGAGAAGCTGGATATGAGTCAACAGTGTGCCCTTGTTGCCAAGATGGCCAGTGGCATTTTGGGATGTATAAGTAGGGGCATTGCCAGCAGATCGAGGGACGTGATCGTTCCCCTCTATTCGACATTGGTGAGGCCTCATCTGGAGTACTGTGTCCAGTTTTGGGCTCCACACTACAAGAAGGATGTGGAAAAATTGGAAAGAGTCCAGCGGAGGGCAACAAAAATGATTAGGGGACTGGAACACATGATTTATGAGGAGAGGCTGAGGGACCTGGGATTATTTAGTCTGCGGAAGAGAAGAATGAGGAGGGATTTGATAGCTGCTTTCAACTACCTGAAAGGGGGTTCCAAAGAGGATGGATCTAGACTGTTCTCAGTGGTAGCTGATGACAGAACAAGGAGTAATGGTCTCACGTTGCAGTGGGGGAGGTTTAGGTTGGATATTAGGAAAAACTTTTTCACTTGGAGGGTGGTGAAACACTGGAATGCGTTACTTAGGGAGGTGGTGGAATCTCCTTCCTTAGATATTTTTAAGGTCAGGCTTGACAAAGGCCTGGCTAGTTGGGGATTGGTCCCGCTTTGAGCGGGGGTTGGACTAGATGACCTCCTGAAATCGCTTCCAACCCTGATATTCTATGATCTCCCAGTTCACACCACCACATATGAGGGGCTTTTTGCCCCCCACGCTAGGGACTCTGCCCCCTTTTCCCCCTCGGTGTGTACTACCATTCTGTCACCTCACCCTCATTCTTATTTCTTTTCTTTACAGTGTGGGAGAGAAATCTTTCAGGGTTTAAATCTGTATTGTGAAGATGGGTAGAGCTAAAATGGGGGCGTGCTGGCATGTGTTATGGCTGTCATCAACTGGTTCTTTGATCTGTAGACATGCATAAAGGTGGTTGAAGCTGCTGGCTCTGCTAACCAGATGACAGGGGCTCCATGTGTGCTGTGTCCCCATTTCCCCCTTTTGGCTTTTCTGATTTTCATCAAATCAATAGGGTTATAGCCATTGATACCTAGAACATTCCCTTAAATTTTGGAATTGATTAGACTCTGCATTCAAAAGTTATCGCATTACAGGCAGACAGGTAGGAATGCCATTGAGTTGAGTGTAAGACCTTGTTTCACTCAGCCAATTGCGAAATCAAGCACTCAAAAGTCGGGAAATGCCAGTATTAATGTGCAACCTTAATTCCGCCCCTTCATGTGTGTGCTTTTTCATGATACAGTCTTACCAGATTCTTTGTCCCCCAATCTACTCCCGTCCTTCCCCCCAGTTCAGTTTTTGTCCCTCAACATTTGACTCAGATTTCTACCTCCTCCACGTTGCCTGAATGCCAGCGGGGGTCACTGAGAAAGAGGGCTCTGGTCCCGGGTCTGGTCTCCGACCCAGACTGCATGTGCAGTCTGGTCAGCACTAAGAGCTGTGAGAGGATGGAAAGTGCTCAGTCACTTTGTGGGGATGGTGCATCTTCAGAGATTTTTGGCTGCAAACTTCTAACAAGTCTCCTGAATATGTGGAAACTGATTGATTAAACTTGGACATATTAGGGCAGATTTTCATAGCAATTTCATACTTTCTTGCCCTTGACTCTGGGGACCAGGCTTTTACTTCCACCCCTAACTTGGCGTCCTCTAAAATGAAAGGGTTTTTTTTTTCCCCCTCTCTGCAAAGTGCTCCAAAAGTGATTATCTTCAACATAAGTCTCCACAGACAGTTAAAGTTGTCTTAAAGGTGACTTTCAAAGTGTTTTGAGTATTGTCACTTTTTCAGTTTGTGAGACTTTATCAGTGAATTAAGAGTGGTTTTCATATCTGGAAACTGAACAAGTAAGATTAATAAAACTTGTAATTGAAATGTGAGGTTTTATTTTGGTACCAGGGAACAGATGTTACAAATACTCCTGCGAATAACAGAAGGTGTCATGCAGAAGCCAAAGGATAACCAAGTAAAGGACTTGTTTGCTCAAAGCTTGGCAGGATTACTTTTCAGGGTAAGTGCCTTTCTTTTTGATAAGAAAATGTAAAACTGAAATTGAGTGCTATTTTTGTTCTTTTTAAAAGTGTTTTTGAAAGAATGGAAAGTAAATTTCAATGACAGCTTATTTCATATAAGAAGTGGGTTTTTTATGAGATAATTTTATGCCATTACAAAAAGGTATGGTTTTATTTAAATATTGCACTGTATTACAAAAAATACTATCTGTAACCCATAAAATATTGACTCTTGTTAATAGTACAGTTTAGGGTATCGGGTACTCTATACTTTGTAGGTTATAGCCACTAGAGGAAAACTTGAGCAGGTCTGTCAAGTATACTTGTATATTTTAATAAGCAGACAGACCTGCAAATGTTATATGTTATGGGATCTGCTTTTGTTACTATTGCTAGGTACAGGATGTACTAAAAATTTGCATTTCCCTTATGTTCACTGATCCCTTATTTACATGTGCTGGGTAGGTTTTCTGTTGTTTAGTCATCATGGTAGTTTATTGCTTTCTGTTCATTTTGCCCCCTTGTGGTCATACAATATTTATTTTCATATAAACTTAACCTGGATGCTTTAATAAAATAGCATATAGTCATTTTAGCGTTTGTTGCTTCAGGCTGTATAGATGAAACAGATTTTTAAAGATTTTTTTTTCCTGTCATAGAATAGAATAGAATATCAGGATTGAAAGGGACCTCAGGAGGTCATCTAGTACAATCCCCTGCTCAAAGCAGGACCAATCCCCAATTTTTGCCCCGATCCCTAAATGGCCCCCTCAAGGATTGAATTCACAACCGTGGGTTTAGCAGGCCAATGGTCAAACCACTGAGCTATCCCTCCCTGTCCTTTGTGACATCATTGTAGGACAGAGTTAATTTTGTTTGGGTGCCTTACCTGCGTATCTTTATAAACTGTTGGGTATTACATGTCAGAAGCTATTCAAGATTAGTCTGTCACCTCAATGTGAATAGGACAACTTTTATCTTATGTGTAAATTGGTCTATGTGGACTCCTAAATTGATGGATATATGATGTATTTTCTCATTTTAGATAGCCTGTTTCTAATAATTTCAGATTTAGAGAATTCTCTGGTATCAGTCATATTATTTAAAATGTTTAGACACCAAATTGGTCTATGTATATACCTGGATTTACAAGTGAATTGAGTGACCTATTCCTTACTAAAATGATGTTGAAATTCCACCATCAAAGTAGTAATTTTAACTTCCTTCATTAAAATAATCTTATAGGAGATTGAGAATAACATTCCCCCTACCAATCATGGTTATATTCTTTTTTGTAATAAATTTTCCTATGGCTTATGAAAGTAGTCAGAAATAATATAAAAAAACAAAAGTAATTTAAATAGCACATTGTGGCACAACGTGGTGTGTACCAGCATCAACAAAGTTTCAGGATACTGTGATTCTTTTAATTTCATAACATCATTCAAGTTACATCCACTAAGCCAAATCAAGTATTTTTTTAGAAAAGAATACAAGCAGAAGGGAAGGAAAACTAAGTCATAAAATTTAATGCATCTATACTCAGAAATCAATCGAAAAAAGAAAATGAGGAGTTGGAAAGGAATTTTTTTCTGTGATTTTTTTTTTCTCAAAAATCATAACAGAACACATATAAAATAAATTAGTTTTCTTGTTTTTGGTGACATAGAAACATTGCTCAAGACAAAATATAAAAACAAATGTAACCTTTTATCTTTTTTAATCAGCATCCTCAGCTTTGAAAAGTTGGATCTCTAGCAACTCCTTCTGGCTATTATATGTTCATTTTCTGCATAGGCTGTGCTTTTCCATTAGAATTTTGTTTCAAATTATACTTTCCACAAACTGGTTAAATTAATATCTGCAATAAAGCAAGGGTTGCTAATTATTAGCTGATGTCACAGTAGAGCCACATCTGAAAAACAGTACAGTTGTATGAACGTCAGTTTCATTTAACTGCATTTAATTTCTAATGTAAATGTAATTTATAGCAATTTTTTAAAATGACTGTATTTTTAAAAAAAGTTCCATGTTGGAGTTAAAGGTTGCTGGGGCCATACTAGCTTCTGCAGCCTTTAATTTTTTATGTTGTATTTAGATTTCTTAAATGGAATACAGGTTCCAGAGTAGCAGCCGTGTTGGTCTGTATTCGCAAAAAGAAAAGGAGTACTTGTGGCACCTTAGAGACTAACAAATTTAGTTGAGCATAAGCTTTCGTGAGCTACAGCTCACTTCATCGGATGCATTCAATGGAAAATACAGTGGGGAGATTTATATACATAGAGAACATGAAACAATGGGTGTTACCATACACACTGTAACCAGAATGGTCACTTAAGGTGAGCTGTTACCAGCAGGAGAGCGGGGGTATGGGGGGTGTTCTGGGCCAAGGTGTTCGAAGCACCGCAGGCCGGCAGAGGTACTCTGGAAAATGAGACCCACACGCAGCTAAGCAGCGAGTTATTGGATTTATTGAAGGTTAGTTACACACCCGAAACGGGGACTCCAAGCATTGCTGTCATGGAGGCGGAGAACCCACCACATCAGTGCTTTGCCTGGGACGGAGTCCGACGCAGGGGTAAACAGCAAGCCATAATAAGCATTACACAGAAACAGCTTATGAATATGTAATTAGGTACTTTCCTAAAGGGGCTTTCTGCTACCTGGCAAAGGGCCATGCAGGGCAGACGGAATTGGCCTAAAGCTGGTTATAGCTGATTTCCCATGTCCTACAGTGACCGGACGGCCTCGAGAAAGCGGAAGTTCCCTAGTTAGGCCGTAACAAAGTCTTCCGCAGTCCCTTACAGAGGGGAACCTTTTGTAGTGATAATCAAGGTGGGCCATCTCCAGCAGTTTACAAGAACGTCTGAGGAACAGTAGGGGTGGGGATAAACATGGAAAAATAGTTTTACTTTGTGTAATGACCCTTCCATTCCCAGTCTCTATTCAAGCCTAAGTTAATTATATCGAGTTTGCAAATTAATTCCAATTCAGCAGTCTCTCGTTGGAGTCTGTTTTTGAAGTTTTTTTGTTGAAGAATTGTCACTTTTAGGTCTCTAATCGAGTGACCAGAGAGATTGACCCATCACTCTCACAGATCTTGGGAGACAGGCCAGTCCTTGCTTACAGAAAGCCCCCCAACCTGAAGCAAATACTCACCAGCAACCACACAACAGAACCACTAACCCAGGAACCTATCCTTGCAACAAAGCCCGTTGCCAACTGTGTCCGCATATCTATTCAGGTGACGCCATCATAGGGCCTAATCACATCAGTCACACTATCAGAGGCTCGTTCACCTGCACATCTACCAATGTGATATATGCCATCATGTGCCAGCAATGCCCCGCTGCCGTGTACATTGGTCAAACTGGACAGTCTCTACGTAAAAGAATAAATGGACACAAATCAGACGTCAAGAATTATAACATTCATAAACCAATCGGAGAACACTTCAATCTCTCTGGTCACTCGATTACAGACCTAAAAGTGGCAATTCTTCAACAAAAAGACTTCAAAAACAGACTCCAACGAGAGACTGCTGAATTGGAATTAATTTGCAAACTGGATACAATTAACTTAGGCTTGAATTGAGACTGGGAGTGGATGGTGCCTTACACAAAGTAAAACTATTTCCCCATGTTTATCCCCTCTTCCCCTCTCCCCCCCCGCTCTCCTGCTGGTAATAGCTCACCTTAAGTGATCACTTTGGTTACAGTGTGTATGGTAACACCCATTGTTTCATGTTCTCTATGTATATAAATCTCCCCACTGTATTTTCCACTGAACACATCCGATGAAGTGAGCTGTAGCTCACGAAAGCTTATGCTCAACTAAATTTGTTAGTCTCTAAGGTGCCACAAGTACTCCTTTTCTTTAAATGGAATAATTTACTTGAAATCTTAAGTAATTATTCATCTTTTCTTCTTTGAGTGACTGTGCATGTGTATTCCACTTCTGGTGTGCATGCTCCCCACACACACTTCATCAAATTCTTTTGGTCAGAAGTGTCCATTGAGGCCAATCCTGTGCCCTGGGTGCCATTGCCCTTTATGCCTTCCGATGGAAGGGGGAGATACAAAGAAGGCTAAAACTTGTCCCTCCTATTCCACTTAATGCATCATTAAGTGGAATGCAGCTATTCCACTTAATGATGGGCATTGGAGGGGCCTTTCTTAGAGAGAGGCAAATGTCTGATAAATGCTCAATCTGTCATTCCTTCTCCAGGAGGACACACAAGTTAGGAGTGCTCTATGAGAGTCTCCTCAGAACCAGAGAAAACGTGCCTACCAGGCCTGAATAGGTGTCCACAGTTAGTGCTCCTGGAAGTGGCAGCTCAGATCCAAGTCCCCAAGGCTCACAGTTCATAAAAAAGTTCAGACCCTTCTACAATCAGAGGAGTAGGGAAGCTAAGTCCTCCTCCACTCAGTTATCTGAAAGGGGTAGGAACGAATGTTATTTCCACAGTGAGTGCAGGCCTAGGTTACCCTTACTGGAACCTAGTAAAACGGGGCATAAATCTCCTCACCTCTCAGCCAAAAGGTCCAAATTGAGTCCCTCTGACACCTTGGCAAAAACCCATCACTGAGAACACTTGGTAGCCTTTGAGACAATGTTCTGCACGTCACTGATACCAATCTGTTGGTACTGACATCACCTCACACAGTGCTGATGACGTATTCTCCTCAGCTCCAGTGCCAACCCTGTTGGTTCTCCCAGCACTAATATTCCTGGCACCCGCATTATTTTCAGGACTAAGTGATCTTGTGGTGACTGCTAAACCTGAATTACTAGTACTCTCCTCAGCTCTTAGTGTCCTGTATCCGTACTGTTACAGTACCAGCCAGCTCTTCAGCTCTGGTGGTGAGGAAAGAAAGACAGGGCCATCTCCTTTCTTGTAGAAGCAGGGGAAGGAAGGTAGAATCAAGTGAAAGAAAACCCCTAGAGGGGGTGGGAGAGGAGCTATTCCTTTCCATTCCATGGCCAGAAGTCCTGATCGTCCCCCTCTCCCACGCAGAATTAAGTCCTGATGTGCTGCTGAAATAGGGGGGCATTATTGTTGCAGAATTTTGTCTCTTTATACACGGGGTCCTATTTTATAGTTCTTTTCTTGTTAGATGCTAAACTCATTTAACTCCCATGAAACCATGATTTCTGTTTGTAGTTCTTGATAATTTTTCAGTAACAGCCTCAGGAAGTGGCAAATTCTGAAAGTAAAGAATAACAGAAGGAAAGAAAGACAATTCATTTTAGTGACTGAAAATTAAAAATATGAAAAGCTGTTACAAAAGTCTAAATTCTCTTGGTCTTTGGACATACATTTTCAAATTTTTTAATTCTGTGCTTTTTAGAAATGTACAAAATGTCATTGCTTTTCTATTTCCCAGACTCTTATTGTGGCTTGGATCCGAGCAAATCTGAGTGTTTACATTTCTCGAGAACTCTGGGATGAGCTGCTCAGCATACTGTCTTCTCTTACTGACTGGGAGGAGCTGATAACTGAATGGGCCAACATCATGGATTCTCTAACGGTGGTGTTAGCAAGAATGGTGTATGGAGTTGAAATGACAAACTTACCACTGGATAAACTAAGTGAGCAAAAGGAAAAAAAACAAAGAGGCAAAGGTAAAGTCTCTCTTCTTCAGTGTATTTTATGTTAAATAAGTTAAGATACTCAAACTTAGTTGGACTATATTAGATTTTCAAATGTAACTTAAACATTATGGTTCTTTACACATTGTAAAGATTCATTTGAAAAAATGCACTCCATTTTACTTTACTTAGTATTATTACATGCAAAAAAATCGAGCATCTGCATTAGTAAGTTACTTATACTGATCTGTTTTTATAAACTTTTTTAAAAATGTAGATGGATGCTTAGGGGTTCAACACCAGTCTCTGCTGCAGTAGTAGGAATGGAGCACAGCTGCTTGTGCTGCAATCTGCGCATAGCCACCAACACTAGAAATCCTTTTTCATATAATTGCATTTTATTTTAATAAACCTGTTTAAGTAAGAGTCTGGGGGCCAGTGGAGGATTTTGTGTGCAGTCTTGTGAATCTTAGCACCACTTTCATAGCAATTTACAATAATTAACTAATTGAACTATCTTAGTGAACATGGATAGAGCGCTGTGAGGTAGATAAATGTAATTCCCATTTTACAGGTGGGAAAACTAAGGCAAAAAGACCCAAGGTGAGATCCTTTTCCCTGCACCAACCCTCTTATGCTGGGTAAAAGGGCCAGAGCAGCATAGAGGGTCTTATAGACTATAACTGGCCAGGAGGCTATTCACCTGGCAAAGGCACTGTGGAAGATAGCCTTAAGGCTGTCCTGCAAGGACTTCCTCACAAGCCAGGGGTCAGGGCTGACACCAGGAGGAGCATGTTTTATGGGGGCAGGGATACAGTGCTGCAGTGATGAAGTGGGGTGTAGCTCACAAAAGCTTATGCTCAAATAAACTGGTTAGTCTCTAAGGTGCCACAAGTACTCCTATTCTTTTTGCCCATACGGTAGTCACAGGAAGTTGCCATAATTTAGGCAGACCCCTAGGGTTGTCCAAGTTACACCAGAGGCCTCTCTAGCCTCTGAAGCAACTCAGGATCAGGAGGGTGGAAAGGTGACTTAGTCATCTTAGCATCTCCTCCCTCTGGGCTGCAAGGTCTGTATTGTGTCTTAAAGGTACAGCACAGAATTTCATCCCTAAGGTTTGCCCAAGACAATATAGAGAGTTAATATTAGAACCAGGATTAAAACACAGAAATCCCTTGCTCTCACTTATGTATTTACTATCTGCTTTACTAGGTTGCTGCTCCTAACTCTACTGAAATGTCACCGGTTGTGGGCAGAAGCCTCACTGGTAGCTCAGCACATGAGCTAGTTCAACTGCAGGCTGTTACCCACAGAGAAGTTTGCATTGATCTTACACGATTAATGACAGCACTGTCCATCCCTTACCTCAAGTCCTTATTTGTTCTGGGATTTCCCTCAAAAATTAGAGGTCCAATTTCACAACTCCCAAAGGCCATCCCTGGGTGCTGACCATGAATAATCTGAGATTCAGAAAAAGTAACTAACAAGCTTTTAGGTCTAGTGATGAGTTTAGTTTTCTCTACTACCTCCATAAAAGGAATAGGGTTTAGAAGCATGTAGACCAAAATTATTAAAAAGTGGGTGTCTAAAGTTAGACATCTAAATAAGTGGCCTGATTTTCAAAAATGCCAAGCACCCAGCAGCACCCATTGAAATCAGTTTGTTTTCTCAGGTTCTCAACTTTTAGCACCCTTATTTTTAGATTTGGTCATAGATTAAACTTAACACTTCGACTCCCTGATTTTCAGGATGTCTAATAGGTGGAGCAAGGTGGACTCTCAATGCCAGTGACTTGATTCTTGAATTTAAATCAAGGAATACTCAGTACAGTACGGTGTTATTGTAAAAACCTATTTTGACTCTTGATTAAGTCCTGACACTTTGGGTTCTGGTCAAGTGACAAATAACTATGTTATTTGAAAAAATGAATAGAAAGAAGGAACAATGGGAGGAATTGTAATACATGAGCTTTGTGGGACAACTTCTTCCTAGTTGGCATCTCTTAAATTATTTTGAATAATATTTTTCTGCCAAAAATAATAGGTTTAAAACATGTCCCATTTTAGTTTCTTTTTGTAGAAACACTTAACTCTATGTAGTATGAAATAAGCATAGCATTAATTGTAAATGATTCTAGATTGATGTTGCTTTTGCTTGCTCTATCTCAAAGGTGGCATCTCAGATCCTCAAAAGACAACTACAATGGGACGATCGTTTTCATTAAGCTGGAGAAGTCATCCTGAAGTTGCGGAACCAATGAGATTCAGGAGTGCTACTACCTCTGGAGCACCCGGAATTGAGAAAGCAAGAAACATAGTCCGACAGAGAGCAACAGGTTAGGCACTGGCTGCTTTAACATCTTAATTATAAATTGCAAGATCAACATTTATAAAACTGAAATTATTTTAAAATCTCCTCTCGTGACTTTTAATTAGGAATAAATGTTTGCAACTCTGTCTCTAAATCTTTTCCTTCACTTTTCTTATACCTAGAAAGAGAGGTCAGTTTTATTTACGTCAGGAATTCTTTTAGTCAAACATACTATGATTATATAAAATAGGAGAGATTTATTGATTACTGAGGTTAGGACACAATGATTTAATATTTTGTTGAGTGTGGTTTTTTTTATTAAATGGGCTAGATAATAAAGAATGATTGGCTAAGTATAGTAAACTATATAGATATACTATACTAATGTATTTGTAAAAGCTGGGACTTTTTAGCCAGCATGACTACCTTTCAGATATTTAGAGTAATTTTTTATAAAAGCAATAACTCACGTCATCACAGGCCACTGTTCCCAGGAAAATTCAGCATTCACTAGTGAATCAAGACACTTTGGCTTCATTCCTTAAATCTTTTCTCAGACTTTCAAGCACTGGTACAAATACCCAGATTATCATGTCTTGCTGATGTTTACATATATTCTGTGCAAAATAATCCTGTTAGTGTAGTATTAAGGTACAGTTTTAAAGCCAGAAAATACAATATGTGTTCACAATAATCTTTTTCTTCCACCTTGCTGCTTTTACCAGATCTGAATTGTAAAACACCCCTGGATTTTTTTGGTGAAGGATTCTGGATGAAAATATTTTAGTGTATTCATTATGAATAGGTTCTTTTATGTATATACTAAATTCTGGACTACATGATTTAGTATTTGGTAAACATTATATGGAGGTGTAGAAATACTTTGAAGTTTCATTAAACAGTTCTAGTACCTGTAAATTAAGCAAGTAAATTAATGAGAGGTTTACAGAATACTAGGAAATATATAATACCTCCTATTATTGAGGAATTCTCTTACTACAATCAATGAAAAAGAGCTGCAAGACTAAGCCATTTTCCACAAAATATTGTATTTTTATAACTGTAAAAATATCAAACAGTTAATAAATAGTTATGGTATAGTCTATCACTTTTACAACCTAAGAAGAGATTTTTATTTTAATAATTCTAAAATGTCAACTTTTTAAAAATGATCATCATTATCTGATAAAGCTAACCAGGATAAGAATTCTTTGTATTTAGTTGTACTTAACATCCATATCTATATCCCTTTGTATACTTTATTACATCTTACACTTTCTCGATATAGAGACCTTTTTAAAATTTGTTTTGTGATTTCTCTAAAGTGAAATATACATCTGTAGCACTGTGCATAATGGCAAGTTTTAAAAAATGGGTACCCAAATTAAGCTCTTAAATCCGTATTTTAGGTGCCCGAATAAGTTACCTGATTTTCAGCAGTGCTGAGTTCCCAGCACTTTTGAGAATATGGCCAAATAAATATGTACGGTAGTTCAATATGTATATACAGTAGCTCGGTGTTCACCAGTTTGTTTTTTCTCTTGTTTGTTCTATAAAGAAAGAGAGAAAATGAGAAAAATAAGAGGAAAGTGAGAGCAGGTCAGGGAATGAGGCTGATGGAAGAGTGTCCCTGAGTCCTGAGATGCAGAAGAGAATACAGGGTTTTCAAACACTCCAGCAGCCTGGTTTTGAGCTTCAGATAGTAGATTGTCTTTCTCTGATATGATGGTTACAAGTGCCGCTCATTCCAGTTCAATGGGCCATCAAGCAGCAGCCACAGCAGATGTTCATTACCGCTTTTGAGTGAGGGATATTCCTTTGCACAGCTTCTCTCCTCATTCATAACAAATGGGTAGCTCATTGTTGAATTTGGAGACAGTCAAACGTTGTTGCTGGAGGCTCCAGGACTAGGCCCTGCCCTCCTGGTCGGATCACCAGAAATTCAGTCTTTCATAATAGAAACAAGTTGGTGGTTCAGTTTCTCCTAACCACTTTGTTATAACTTCAGTTTCTTCGTCAAGTAGTGTCCCTATTAGTGCTCCATTCCAGGTGCGCTTGCGCCACTCGAGCCCTTGATTGACGATTTCTAGCTAGTTATGCCTGTTCATCCTGCGCGTGTGCCCTATGCCTCCTCGTGGCAGACTCTGAGGCTATAGAGGAGTGTGTGGAAGAACAGCCCTCAGTTCTTTCTCTACAGCCTCGGCCTGACACAAAACAGTAGTGTGCCTGCCTAGAGCATACTTGGCCTTTCTCTTTACTTTTGCTATTAAAGTTAGTTTAGTATATTTAGTTTTGGTGAGAGGACTGTTTTCTCTCTTCCTCAGGGAGACTTGTCTTCTCTAGTAGGATGTGGCTGGTTTGCCAGGCTTCAAATGTTGCCTCTCCTGCCGGGAGACTATGCCAGTGAGCAATGGAGACTCCAGGTGGCTCCGTTGTTTGGGAGAGTCCCATATCTCCCAGAAGTGCTCCTTTTGTTTAGTCCTTAAGTCCAGGAAGTCTAGGAAGAACAGGGAGATAAGGCTTAGACTTGTTGGCAATGGAGCGTTTCCTGCAATTGCCCTCTGAGCCAGATGAAGAGACCACATCCAGATTTCAGCAGCTTACCTTAAAGGCATCCAGAACACCACTGCTGATGCGCTCAGCAGACACTTCTCCCATGACTACAAATGGGAGCTGGACCCGCAGGTCCTCCAGGACATATTCCGGAGATGGGGACAGCCAGAGATTGATTTTTATGCCACCTCCAAGAACAGGAAGTATTCTCCCTTCTGTTTAAGGGGAGGTCTGAGTCATTGCTTCCTGGGGGACACCCTTCTTTTTCCATGGAAGAGGAGTCTGTTCTCTGATGCCCCTAATTCCGAGGTTGATTAACAGGATCAGGCAGGCCGGCCAAGGCCAGAGTTCTTTTCAAAGTACCTACCTGACTGAGACAACCTTGGTACCATTACCTGCTTTAGCTCTGAGTACAACCACTGATCAAGTTCCCCATCTCCTGTCTCAGAATGTGGGTCACATGATTCACCCCAACTTGGTGGTTCTACATCTTAGAGCCTGGCTCCTGGAGGTTCTCATAAATAGAGGTTTCCTGCTCCAGAGAGGTGCAGCAGCTGTTATTACACAGCAGAATGAAGTCTGCCTGCACTGCTTACCTGCAGAAACGGAAGAGATGCATCCACTGCTGCGGTTGTTGCTACCTGTGATCTGAATTGGTTCCCCTTTCCTTCATCTTGGATTACTTGCTGAATCTGAAGACATCCAGATTATTCATCAGCTCAGTCAAGGTTCACCTGGCTCCTGTATCAGCCTTCCATTCCCCGATGGAGGGATTCTCCATTTTTGCTCACCCAGTATCATCCAGATTTATTCAGGGTCTGCATAATCTCTTTCCCCACATTAGAAACCACACTCCTTGGAACCTCAATCTGGTTCTCAACCACCTCACGAGATCCCCATTTGAACCAATAGTTACCTTTTCCATTCTTCTTTTATCTATGAAGACGGTCTTCGTAGTTGCTATCACATTGGCTCATAGGGTAGGGAGATTGGAGCTTTGGAGCAGATTCCCTCTATACCATGTTCTTTCGTGATAAAATCTCTTTACATCTAACTCCCAGGATCCTACCTGAGGTTACATTGGATTTTCATCTTAACCAGTCTGTCCTTCTGAAACCTCACAATTCCATATCCTGGATGTTGGAAAGGATTTAGCCTTCTACTTGAATAGGACTAAGTGGTTTAGGAGATCACCTAGACGCTTCATATACTAAATCCCTAGATCTAAGGCCCAAAGGTCTGCCCAAAGACTTTTAAAATGGATATTGGGTTGTGTCTTACACCTGTTACCAATCTGCAGGTGCTCAGCCCCCCAGGGGTGTGAGAGCTCATTCAACCAGATTGCAAGTGACATACAGTGGATTTCTGAAGAATGTCCCAATTTCTGAGATATGTAGAGTTGCTACCTGATCTTCAATCTATACGTTTTCAGAGCATTACACCCCACTCCCTGCCATCAAATCCAATGTGGCACCTGGCTCTGTGGTACTATCTTCAGTTCTAGAACCCGTTCCAAAGGCAACCGCCCCCCTACCCCCACCTTCTCCTCCTTCTGAGGATATCGCTTAGAAGTCACAGAGCCACTACTAAAAGAAAAAAGGAAATGTTACTCACCTGTAACTGTAACTGTAGTTCTTTGAAGTGTGTGGGTTCTTCATTACCTGCCCTCCTTTCCCTCTCCTTCAGTAATTCTTTGGATGATGACCGAGTAGAGAAGGAACTGAGTGCAGTTCACCCATGCACCCCTATATAAGCTTGGTATCTGCCACAATGAGACATAGGGTGAGTGTGTGGACCAAACAGGGACTGCTAGCTAGAAATCTCCAATTGGGGGCTCAAGAGGCACATGCACACCTAGAGTGCAGCGCACACAGAGGGACACACCTTGAAGAAATACAGTTACTGCATAGGATGAATAACATTTCCTTTTATTCATTTTTGTGTGGTAGTGACTTCATTTCAGCTTCTAATTCTGCTCTTCGTCTCCTGAGCTGAGGATGTCGTAAGATCTGAAAGGGGTCTTCTCATTGAAACTAAATGTTTTACACTAAAATATTTTATAAGAGTATATGGAAATTTAATGTGTTTGGGGAAACTAAGGTTGGTGCAACATCTACCAGTGAAAGACAGTCACACCTTTACAAAGCGACTTCCTTCCAAAAGATCCCACTGAAGATAAGAGTTAGGATACTCGACATAGAAATTTTTAACTCTTGAGTATGGTCACTCAGACCAGAAACATTCCCTGTCCTTAGTAAGGAAAGACTACTTGGTGGCAAGCAAGTAGTTTTCTGTCTAAGGGTATGAATCTCGCTTTGAGTGTGAGATGTTTGATTCACATTCTGATTGAATTCTTGCAGCCTTGTGCAAAATATTTTTTTCTTGGCGAAGCCTACTGCAGTTTTATAAGGGGGGGAAGTGTGGTGGAATGCACTCCTGGATTCACACCCTGCACCTGAAGTAATAATCTTTGTACAGGGCATGCCTTGTGAGGTATCTTTTGAAAACTCATAACTTGCTGAGCAGTAATATCATGGTAAAATGCATGTAGCAACATTATATGTAAATTTATTCATATAATCTGAAATCATGGCTGAAGTGTGTTTCCCAGACAAGTCTCAGGAGTAGCTAAACCAGTTTCTCAAAGACAAAAGGTACGCTGATGCCCCATCCACGTGTCAACAAAGCTGGTGGGCCACCACCTATCAAGTGGCCATTCTTTGGCAAGGACGGGGACAGGGACAAAGAGATCTGCATCTTAGCAAAGAAATAGCATGAGGTCTCCTTCCTCCACCAGATTCCCTGTCTCTTGGTTCTCAGCTGGAAATGCTTTTAAAAGAGGGACTGACACTATAAAAAGAAGGGGTAAACAACCCAAGACACCTCTCCCTCCCTCCCTTTCCTCACTCTTTGCACCTTAGAAGACAAAAGAAGCAGCTGTTGGACTGTGGGGGAGCGGTCCTGACCTGAAGTACTTAGTCAGTAATGCTGCTGGAGACGTGGTGAGAAATTTTCCTTTAAATTTAATATAGTTCAAGTTAGGCACTAGAAAGCGTTTTATCTTTATTTTATCTTTATTTTTCTTGTGACCATTTCTGACTCTTATGTCTCATTGCTTGTACTCAGTTAGTAAATTTGTTTTGCTGTTTATCAAGTTATTGTGACTGGGTTACTCCATGTAAGGTGGTGCCTTGTTGTTTGTTAGTTCCTTAAAGGAATAATGAACATAATATATTTGAACTGTCCAGGAGAGGGCTGGAGGTTAATGCTGCAGTGCATTATAATGGCCAGTTGGAAGTTGAAGCCTCAGTTGCCAAAATTTTAAACAAAATCATTAGTATAATTTTCTAGTGTTTGGCTGCACTGTGGGTTAGTTGCAAGAGCTTCATGGAGTGGGGGGACTGTTCCTATATGCATAGATGCAGTTGTGGAGGAGGAGGGATAGTTCTGAATGTCACCACGGCATAGGCCGACTCCTTGGGTGCTCCGGGGCTGGAGCACCCATGGAGAAAAAATAGTTGGTGCTCACCACCCACTGTTGGCCCCGCTGATCAGCTCCTCCCCCTCCCTCCCAGCACCTCCCGCCCACCATGATCAGCTGTTCAGCAGCATGCAGGAGGTGCTGGGGGGGGGAACGAGAGCGGGGCATGCTCGGGGGAGGGGTCGGAATGGGAGTGGGAAGATGCAGGGCGGAGCAGGGGCAGGAAGAGGCGGAGTGGGAAGAGGTGAGGTGGGGCCTTGGGAGAAGGGGTGGAGGGGGGCAGAGCCAGGTGGCAAGCAGCCCCCCAAAATTGACAGTCAGTGCTCTGCACCATGGCTGTCAGCAGAGGAAAAATTCTCCTTGAGTTGGATGATTTTCTAACCCAGCAGAACCCATAAGGAGTGCTGGCATAAGGTTGAGATTCTAGTGCTGAAGGTGTTCTGTGGGCAGTTTAATGTTTTTGTAATTTATGACAGAGGAACCTGGAGCGTTGAATGGATGCTCCTTTTTATTTTGTGTATAAATTTAAATAAATATCAAAGTGGGGACAGACTTTGTACATGATTCTGAGGCATCCAAGAATATGCTGTATGACTGCTGTGATATCAGAATCTAGATGCTTTTTTACC
The DNA here is from genome assembly GCF_965152235.1 of Eretmochelys imbricata. Lineage (NCBI taxonomy): Eukaryota > Metazoa > Chordata > Testudines > Cheloniidae > Eretmochelys > Eretmochelys imbricata. The sequence continues at coordinate 206,390,887 of NC_135574.1, read as the reverse complement.
AAAGGTGAACTCCTCTTTCCGTGCATTGCAGGAAATAGTCCTCCCATCTTTTTCCCCTGACCTACAATTTAGGCTATGGCAGAATCTAGATGCTCTTAGAGCACTAAAAATATACTTCATGAGCATCAAATTAACAAGGAGGTCAGGCTCTTTATCTTCTTTAATCAGAAGTGCCAAAAATGGACTTTGGACGATCAAATTATGCATCACAGAGTCATACAATGAATCGTGTGAACCTTTTCCTGATGGAATCAAGGCGTACTCCACAAGGTCTTTGGTGACATCATGAACAGAAAAAAGCTTTTGCTTCCACTGAGGAAATCTGCAGGGCAGCAACAAGGTCCTCTGTTAACACCTTTGTTAGATACTAGAATATGGACTTGCTATCCTCTGCAAACTTGCTTTACGTCATGTTGCGTGCGATGGTCCACAAACAGCTTGCCAGTTTGATACTTAATTTCAGGGGGAAACTTTCCCTATCTCAGTCTATTTCTTTATCCCTCTCTACTTATGTTCACTGGTTGCTACTTCCCATACACCTCAGAATTGTGGAGAAGCTGGAGCTGCAGAATGGGAAATTCCTTAGCAGATCATTTCCTTTGTACTAGCAGCGTCTTCCACATTTCTACCTTCCCTACATGGCTTCTTAGCCAAGGGACAAAATTTAATTTTTATATTTACAATTCGTGGGCCGCTATACATAGTTTACTGATTGGCTTTGAAGTTAATGTTGCATGTTATATTCTCAGAGTTTGTACACAATATTGGAATGAATTGTCTGGTGGCAAGCCAGAGAAGGGGCATGGCCTGCACAGACTGTGTTACAATGTTGAACCACCTCCAGAACTGCAGAGAGGAGCCCATACATCTCCGAATTGAGAGAGACAGATAACAGAAAAGAAATGATCCAGGAAGAAATTTCCCATTCATTTAGTTTTGAGATGCACACATAGTTGGATATATTTCTCTTCTGTTTTCTAAAATTCTTAAGTATTAAACAAAGGTTTGGGATAGGTTAGAGTGGTGGCACATCATAATTTTACAGAGTTACTGAGTAAGATTTAGTAAGATAACCAGTATGTTAATTGACAAAATGGATTTATGGGAAGATATGGTATTGTAAGATTTCACAATCTTGTAAAGAAAAAAGACCCTGCTGATTATTGCACATTTATTATGTGGCAATTTTATTCCAACATATTCAAACGTTTACTGTATGGGAATTCATTTTTATGTAGGATTTCTGAATATTTATGTTAAAGAACTGTTTCAGATGTGTGTTGCATTTATTTTGCCATGACACTTAAAGAATCACCTTAGAAAAATCCCTATATTTTACTGTTCTTCTGACATAATTATTACTTTATTTTTCCCTGGAAGCTAAGCGAAGCCAGTCTATCAGCAACTGTGTTCATCTTTATGAGGCTTTGCCAGCCACTAAAAGTGTACCTCTTCTGCTTCACACTGTGAGCTCTCTCTTACCTGGTATCTCTTACACTTCTTGCTCTCACAGACTTTCAGGTACTGTACTTAAAGCCACCTTGTATCTAAATGTTCTTTATATTTTTTAAACTGCTGTTGCTGGCTTTTTCTGTCTCTTTAATTATTCTACAGTACTGTGCGTTAGTATGGTTTACACGGCGCTCTCTCTCTCTCCTTCCCTTACAATTAATCAGTAACAACTTCTGTTGTTAAAGCAGCATTCTGTCGTCCTTGGGAGATGTTTCCTCTTTAATCATAAGGTTATCTCATGTTCACTATCAAATTTTGTTTGGATGGTAAGTTCTGATATTTAAATAATTCTAGTGATTTTTATTTTTGGGTTACTGGAACTGGACTTACTGTCAAAATGGGGCACCATTTTGAGGAAGAGGAGAACAAAAGCTTTTTAAATATTTCTTTTTTGGAGTAGTTTCAGGGAAAATATTCCCAAAGCTATTTGGATGGTTGGGCCCAATGCTTCAAAACAAATCATGCTGGAGAAATCCAGCTAGCCACAGCTTTTTGACAATAAATCCCATTCACTGTCAATCTAACAATGAGGTCACACAAGTTAATGCTAATTGTAAATGTTTGCCTCTAAAGACATTTTCCTGGGGATCCTGATTTCAGAAACAAAAAATCTTTCTATCTATGCTTCTTATTACCAAAAAAATATTTAAACATACAAGGCTTAGACAGTATCATTTTTCTGTTTTTGTTCAGACGTTTGGAGCCCCACAAACTATTCTGTTTTATACACTTAAACATTAAGGATTTATCTTGACCTACAGTTTATTTAGGTATGTCTTCCTTTGTAACTAAATTAAAATGTATCTGAATTTAATTGCTTTCCCATTAATTATATAGACTGGCAGGGTCAGGTAATATCTTTATTAGATGAACTTCTGTTGGTGAAAGAGACAAGCTTGACCACTTCATTGAACTAAAAATAGACCCATTAAATTACTGCTAGAGAGCTAAGCTTTATTTTAAATAAAAATGTAAATTCTTGCTTTTGAGAAGCCTCGACATGTAAAGCAACTAATAGAGTTTTATCAATGTGAAATTTAGGCTATTTTCTATTAAAATTGAAGTGAATCAGGCAATTCATTTATAAACTAACACTCAAAGGTGGGGTGGTCAACAGAGAGTGTGGAAAGGGGAATGTCTTCCTTTTTTTTCTGGTCCCCACCACAATCCCCTGCTAGCCCCACTGCTCCCTTCTGCAGACTGCCTTTGGTGTTCACTTCATGTAGACTTTAGGAGATATGCAGGAGGTAGGCATGAAGAGGGGCAGCAGAACAAAGGTGCCAACAGACAAAGGTTTGAAAGGCATAGTGGAGGAGTAAGGAAGGGTTGGGGGAGTGGAGAACAGTTGTGTTGAATTCTCAGGGATGGTCTTGAATTGTCCCACAGTGAGTTGAAAGCTGATGGAAAGTTCAGTGTAACTTATATGCTTGTTATGTAACATTGTTTGAAGAAACCAGAGCTTGGAATCAATGGCGTAATCTGTATTTGTCTGAACTAAGATTCTGAGTAGGATTTTCAAGGCTCCCAAGGAATTGCCCTAGCAAGAGACCTTAAAAACATTTTTAAGAAGAGAGGAAGAGTGCATATGTGAATCATTGGATACTTGTTCTGATGAGTCCCTTTTGATAGGATATGTTTGCTATACCATTGGGACATTTTCTAGGAAAGAGCTGACTGTTAGCTTAGGCGTGGCAGGGAGCATTAACTAGCATCACTGCCAGGCCTGTCACTACCACATGCTAGGACCCACGACTTTACCATCAAAATCTTAGGTCTTCTGTTTCTTGATCCCAGGAGAAATTCTGACTAGTCAAAAAGAATCATCTCCACAATTGTGTTCTGACTAACTCCTGAGATATGAACCTAAAGTTCCTGCTGTCACTCCTTTGCTTGTGTGTTAGTTTCCATTTTCCCCCACTTGACCCCTCATATTTCTCTCTTCTCTCTATCTATTTGACTTCAGTCTAATGAGAGTTCAGCTTAACCTGCCAGGACAAATCAAACCATGCAATCTTTTGCTGTATCCAAAGAGGCAAGATAAAAAGATACTGTAGTCCAATTCTGGTAATTGTTTTGCCAGATCCTGAAGAGGCTAATAAGATTGTGTGCTACTCATGTTACTTTTGCAGCAAATGAATTACAGCTGCAAACAGAGACAGATGCTGAATTTTGCTGCGTTTGCTGTCCTTTTCTTTCTTCACCTTTGTGTGATTGTCTTGTTCTATCTTATGAAGAAACAGGATCAGACTTTAATACCTAAACCCAAGAGCTAAAACTTAAAACTGAGTCTCCATTTTTCCCGTCAAGCATATTTGATATCCTATAAGAAACTGTCAAGTAAGGGATTTTGCTGTCTTATAAAGAGAGAAGGAATGAGAGAGAAAGTGTGTTAGTTATGGTTTACGTAATTTTTAAAAATGCTTTAAATCTCTAAACTTTTTTCTTTTTGTATATTTAATATATATATTGAACAGAGTTTCTGAAATTGGTAATGCACAACAAGCAAAACAAATTTCCTTGCAACATAAACCTGAACCAAGTTAATGTTGTCGTTGAGGCAGTTAAATAAATAAAAAATAGGTAAATTAAAATTTTTAACATGCTAAAAACTTTATCCAGTCCCCACCAAGGCAGAGACTATTGCTTATACTTAACTAACCCTGCTAATAGCCTTGGGACACTTGCTGAGGATTTTCTAACATGCCTTAGTAGACTTATAGAGGGGTCCAATCGTTCATAAGCCTTAATAGGTTAATTGGGATCCCTTAAGGATTCTGGTGGGCGAGAATGGTTTTATTAGGTTTGGCAGATTTTCATGGCCCTCAGGGTCATCAGCCCAGATAGAACTGTCCAAAGACTGACAATCTTATTAGGACTGTCAGGTTACCAATGTTTCAGATTTTGCTCATCAAGAAAGAACAAGTTTTCTAAGGTTAGGAAGATTTGGTTGGCCACTGAAGAGGAAGCTATGGCTCACAGGACACTGGATATTTTTAAGCTCTGCCCACCTATCTTATAAGGCTAATAACAGAACCTCACATTCCTTCTAGCACCTGCATGTAGGGAGTTTAGGGAAGGGGGAGGGGTATAAATTTGCTAATACCTGCAGAGTGGACCTCCTGTGTACCTCCTAAGGTGTGCAGGTATTGCTCTTATGGATGTGAGACGATCCACTGGAAGGACAGGGATCCCCCCCACCCCCCCCAGTGTGCTGCTCCTTATATCTCCTATTCTTCTCCCAACTTGCAAATCTCATCAGTCGGCAGGAAAAGATCCAGCTTTCTGTGCACATTCTAAGGAATGCAGGAAAGGTGATCCCCCTCCTGTATGTCTATGGAGGCACCTAAGTCTGAGTTGCAACACGTGAACAAACCAATGGTCCATTTAGTTCAGTGTCCAGTCTGTGCCAGTGATGAACGCTGGATGATTGAGGAAGGTATAACTAAGTGAATAGGCTATGAGGGAGTCCGTTGGAATGGGGAGAACGTTCTGCCCCTAGATTTTACCTGCCCCCTACTTATTGTTATGAATGTCTAATACTGCTTGAGACTTACTAATCTGTTTTTCTGAATCAAATCCCTTAGAAGTGAGTCCCATTGGAGAGTTATGCAAGATGTTTATTAAACATATATATATTATTTTTATTCATTTTGAATTTGTTGACTTTTTAAGTTTCCTCTTTTTCCTTTATTATGAGAAAAGTAAATAGGAACACCAAATTAGTCTTCTTTATACTGTTCATTAATTTATATATCTTCTCTCACCCTTTTCCTTTCTAGACTAAACAGTCTTAAGTCTTTTTAATCTCTCTCCATGTGAGACAAAAACCCCACATACCTCTGGCCCTCAGCACCCACTCTATGACTCTAATAATTTGAATTTCCCTTCTCTGAACCTCTTCCTAATTCTGCTGCTGGAATACATTTTTTAATGAATTTTTTTTCAGTTGTGGAGAGCATTTGGTAACTAAAATTGAAATTTTTCATTTTATTCTCATAATTTCTATGTGTTTTAAATATTTAGCTTGTTCATCTTTTCACCTGACTTTGTTATGTTAGTGTGTAGTAAATGTGCAAAGAGTTTTAGAATCCTTGTAACACATTTTATTTTAATTGAAATCTGCAGAAGTTGAAGAAGCTCAACAATCAGAAAATACAACAGGACCAGAGTCGAGTGGCCTCTTTGCAGACCAGGACCAGCAACTAACTCGAAGCAGTAGCACTTCAGACATTATAGACCAATTTAGTTCTGATTTTTTTCAAGGTAACTTTTGTGACATTGTCAAGGTTCCTCCCCCACTCTGAACTCTAGGGTACAGATGTGGGGACCTGCATGAAAACCTCCTAAGCTTACTTTTACCAGCTTAGGTTAAAACTTCCCCAAGGTACAAATTAATTTTATCCTTTGTCCTTGGAATATCCACTGCCACCACCAAATTCTAACTGGGTTTACTGGGAAACGTAGTTTGGACACGTCTTCCCCCCAAAATCCTCCCAACCCTTGCACCCCACTTCCTGGGAAAGGTTTGGTAAAAATCCTCACCAATTTGCTTAGGTGACCACAGACCCAAACCCTTGGATCTGAGAACAATGAAAAAGCATTCAGTTTTCTTACAAGACTTTTAATAGAAATAAAAGTAAACAGAAGTAAAGAAATCACCTCTGTAAAATCAGGATGGTAGATACCTTACAGGGTAATTAGATTCAAAACATAGAGAATCCCTCTAGGCAAAACCTTAAGTTACAGAAAAGACACACAGACAGAAATAGTCATTCTATTCAGCACAGTTCTTTTCTCAGCCATTTAAAGAAATCATAATCTAACACATACCTAGCTAGATTACTTACTAAAAGTTCTAAGACTCCATTCCTGTTCTATCCCTGGCAAAAGCAGCGTACCGACAGACACAGACCCTTTGTTTCTCTCCCTCCTCCCAGCTTTTGAAAGTATCTTATCTCCTCATTGGTCATTTTGGTTAGGTGCCAGCGAGGTTACCTTTAGCTTCTTAACCCTTTACAGGTGAGAGGATTTTTCCTCTGGCCAGGAGGGATTTTAAAGGGGTTTCCCCTTCCCTTTATATTTATGACAGACATACAGTGGCTATACTGTATTAAGCTGCCTTTGAATCTCATTAAACTACATTTGTGAATAGGAAGGAAAAATGTCCCATTGCTATTGTATGAATGTGTATTTATGCCATAATGTCTGTTCATTTAAGCTATGGTACAATAAATCCTGTTTTTCAGGGTTCCAAACCCTATTTTATTAAATAATAAATTTAAGTATAACACAATCATGCTCCTAAAATAATACCTCTGAATGTCTCCATCCACACACCCACCCACTGAGGATTTTCAATAGTATGTATATTTCACTTAAAATGTTAGTTTAACCCTTTGAAGATGCATTAAAAATGGCCAAGGAAAGTATATTTAACCTTAGTCTTTGGCTACATTAGAAAAATTAGGATTTAATTTACCAGGGCAGCTCCTAATTCAGCATCACTGGATGCTGTAGTGTAGGTAAGAGCCATTCATTTTTACTATCATACTTTAAAAACAAGTTCTGCTTTAGTGATCATAATTAAAATGTAATTTATCTCTTGCAAAAAAAGTAGTACAATGATTGTATTTTTCTATACTGGAGGACTTGGTAGTGTTAATTAATTTGAACTCTTAACATGGTTAGATGACTTGGTGAACACATTAGAACACTACAGTTTCCACTCCTTGGGCAACCATTGATGAATTGCATGTCCTAATTTTCCATATAGCTGTAAGCTTAGAGTGGTCACCAATAGAACATTAGCACTTCTCGCTACATAAGTAATTGTTTTTGCACATACTCCCCATTGTAGAGGAATACAGTGGTTACATTAATTATGTACTGTTGGTAAACTTAATGAGTTGACCAGTTTTCAAAATAGCTTCAGTGAATTCTTGCTCTTCCCCAGTGTGGACAAGAGCATTCATACAAACTTCCTGTTTATAATGTTTTGTTTATAGGAAAATATGTTGCAACCTTCCACGTGAGTTAGTTACAGGTGCTTTATACTATGGGCAGGCCTACACTTAAAACACTGCATCGGCTAGATCCCTGCCAACATAAGGCTGTCTACACTGGTGCTTAGGTCGGTGGATTATTCACACCCCTGAGCAATGTAGTTATACTGAAGTAATTCTACAGTGTAGACCAGGGCTTTAAGTACATTACCAATGATTGAAAGACAGCTATCATTGGCTAATAATTTACCTATATAGTTTTAGAGATGTTTCCTCCAGGGTTTATCTGCTGTGATGCTGACTATACTCTTGGCTACATCCATTTGTGCTCCATTCATCTAAGAAGTGTAGGGAACAGTCAAGCAAACTTTCTTATCTGCCTTATTGAAGGGTCTCATAAATGGACACTGAGCAATTTAGTGAGATATTTGACTTAACTGTATAATTGATTTGCCATTAGCACGTAGCCTGATACTTCATTTCTGGGGAATAGTAGGTAAAATATTATCGGCAGACAGGTAACATTAGTGGAAATGTGTTGGGAATCTTGAGTGGCCATTCTATGTGCTGTATCTGTTTTGTGGGAAATATAACTTCATTTTCCAGCTCTGTTGTTCCAACACTTTTCACAGGCACTGAATTCTCTTTGACAAGTGTCTTGTTTTTAATTAATTTGTAAAAAATCAATTTGGCTTTAGGCAATTGTCATATGGAAGTGTAAAATATCATCTGTGTTGAAGCAGAGCTCGTCTCACAATGAAAGCCACTGAAAAATATCTGTGATTGGTGTGTAACTTGTCATTTCCAGTATCTAGCACTGCATTTACATTTCACACACCACAGCTAAAGATTTTAGTTGTATTCCAATAACTGCAGTTTTTTACACTATTTATGAGGGAATTATCCACATAATTGAATGCTTTCACAATATAAATGAGTCCACAACAATCCGACACTATCATATGAGAGTGTCATATTCAATCACTTCTCTATAAATACTGGAAAGATGAAAAACATGCACATATTTAGTGCTGTTTTGAATCGTTTTAGAATTAGCCCATAGGCTCTATTTCCTTAACTGTCTGTATTTCTTGTCTCATTTGTTTACTTGTTAAAATTTTGATTATGCAGATAAAAAGACTGAGAGTTCGCAGAATTTAAATTGTGTGGATTCCAAATCCATTCAAGACAAGAAAGGATATATGAAGAAAGAAAATGAAGCCCAACACGTAAGGCAAAATTAATAGACTCTGATCCAAGTTCTAATAATTGCCAAGATCCTAAGAACTTTTTATTTCTAATTATTAATATAAATGTTTACAAAGGATAACAACTGAAATTTTAAGTTTGTGGATCCCATTGATGAAATAGAAATTGGAATTAAACTGTAGCTGTTAATAGCAAGTATTAAGTACATCAGAAGCAGGAAGCCTGCTAAACAACCACTGGGGTCCCTGGACGATCGAGATGCAAAAGGAACACTTAAAGATGATAAAGTCATCGCAGAGAAACTTAACTGAGAAACTTAACAGTAACAAGTCACCAGGGCCAGATGGCATTCACCCAAGAGTTCTAAAAGAACTCAGATGTGAAATTGCGGAACTATTAACTATGGTTTGTAACCTGTCCTTTAAATCAGCTAGTGTACCCAATGACTGGAAGATAGATAATGTAATGCCAATATTTAAGAAGGGCTCTAGAGGTGATCCTGGCAGTTACAGACCGGTAAGTCTAACGTTAGTACCGGGCAAAAAAGTTGAAACAATAGTAAAGAATAAAATTGTCAGACATATAAAAGAGCATAAATTGTTGCACAAAAATCAACATGGTTTCTGTAACGGGAAATCATGTCTTACTGATCTATTAGAGTTCTTTGAAGGGGTCAACAAACACGTGGACAAGGGGGAATCCAGTGGACATAGTGTACTTAGATTTCCAGAAAGCCTTGGACAAGGTCCCTCACCAAAGGCTCTTACGTAAATTAAGTTGTCATGGGATAAGAGGGAAGATCCTTTCATGGATTGAGAACTGGTGAAAAGACAGGGAACAAAGGGTAGGAATAAATGGTAAATTTTCAGTATGGAGAGGGGTAACTAGGGGTGTTCCCCAAGGGTCAGTCCTAGGACCAGTCCTATTCAACCTATTCATAAATGATCGGGCGAAAGGGGTAAAAAGTGAGGCGGCAAAGTTTGCAGATGATATTAAACTGCTCAAGATAGTTAAGACCAAAGCAGACTGTGAAGAACCTCAAAAAGATCTCATAAAACTAAGTGATTGGGCAACAAAATGGCAAATGAAATTTAATGTGGATAAATGTAAAGTAATGCACATTGGAACAAATAACCCCAACTATACATACAGTATGATGGGAGCTAATTTAGCTACAACGAATCAGGAGAAAGATCTTGGAGTCATCGTGGATAGTTCTCTGAAGAAGTCTAAGCAATATGCAGCGGCAGTCAAAAAGGTAAATGGGATGTTAGGAATCATTAAAAAAGGGATAGAGAATAAGACGGAGAATATCTTATTCCCCTTATATAAATCCATGGTACGCCCACATCTTGAATACTGCGTACAGATGTGGTCCCCTCATCTCAAAAAAGATATACTGGCATTAGAAAAGGCTCAGAAAAGAGCATCTAAAATGATTAGGGGTTTGGAAGGGGTCCCATATGAGGAGAGATTAAAGAGGCTGGGACTTTTCAGCTTGGAAAAGAGGAGACTAAGGGGGGATATGATAGAGGTGTATATAAAATCATGAGTGGTGTGGATAAAGTGAATAAGGAAAAGTTGTTTACTTGTTCCCATAATATAAGAACTAGGAGCCACAAAATGAAATTAATGGGTAGCAGGTTTAAAACAAATAAAAAGAATTTCTTCTTCGCTCAGTGCACATTCAGCCTGTGGAACTCCTTGTCTGAGGAGGTTGTGAAGGCAAGGACTATAACAGGGTTTACAAGAGAACTGGATAAATTCATGTAGGTTAAGTCTATTAATGGCTATTAGCCAGGATGGGTAAGGAATGGTGTCCCTAGCCTCTGTTTGTCAGAGGGTGGAGATGGATGGTAGGAGAGAGATCACTAGATCATTACCTGTTAGGTTCACTCCCTCTGGAGCACCTGGCATTGGCCACTGTCGGTAGACAGGATACTGGGCTGGATGGATCTTTGGTCTGACCCAGTATAGCCATTCTTATGTTGTTATGAATATTCTGCATCTTCTAATACTATAAGACTGTAACACTCGTTTATGGAAATATGATAATGAAGATTACATAAAGCAACATATAAAGACTGTGTGTGTGTGTACGTGTGTGTACGTACACACCTCTACCCCGATATAACATGGTCCGTGGGAGCCAAAAAATCTTACTGCGTTATGTGAAATGGCGTTATATTGAACTTACTTTGCTCCCCCTGCTCTTTGTCCCCTGACCGCCCCTGCTCAGCTTCCCGCTGCCAGTGAGTGTGGGGAGGTTGGGGAAAGGACGCCCCCCACACCCACCTGCGGCGGGAAGCAGAGCGCCGTGGCTGGGAGCTGGCAGAGTGGAGCAGGCTGAGGCTGTGCTGCTCCACTTCTGCCGCTGCCGGTGAGTGCTGGGGAGGGGGGAATCCCTTCCCCTGAGTGACAGGGTCGGGGCGAGGAAAGCGGAGTGGGCTGTTCCCGGCCCCCTGCTAATCACCCGGGCCACTCTGGGCCTGTGGGGCCCCCAAAAGTGCCCCCCCACAGCTCCTGCCTCCCAGACCCTGGGGGTGGGGGGGAGGCCTGTTTACTGTGTTGTATGCGAACCCGTGTTATATTGGGTCACGTTGTATCGGGGTAGAGGGGTGTATGTGTGTATATATATATATATATATATATATATATATATATATATATATATATATGTATATATATATATATATATATGTATATATATATATATATATATATATATATAAAAAATATATTGGGTAATGAATATATTTATAAGAGTTATAAACTCTGTTTGTTTGATAGATATATATTATTATAAACACAGAGTTTATAACGGTCTTATAAATAAATTATATTCATTACCAAATTGCATAGTACTTAAACAAATGTTTGATCGTTCATGAAGTGTTCAGAGAAATGCCTTTCTCAGCACAATTTGCACCATCAGCCATTTATTTCAAAACTTTGTGTATGTCAGCATTCTGACTGACAGGTTTTCTTTAATTTTTCATGTTAATTTTGAATAAACAGCAGAAATAATTGATGCTTGAAACTGCTGATACTGTTAGAAGTGCAATGCAATATCAAATTGATGAATGTAGTTTGAAACTCTGGTTTGGTCCGCTGCTCTTAAGTGGGTGTAGTCTAAAAGCAACATGGAGACTGCACACTTGGCTCGAGCAAAGTGGGAACACTACGTATTGCTCTGCTGCAGTTTCTTTACCCAATTCAGGCAAAGGCAATGGTGGTGGGAGTAAGAGATTAACCCTCCTCCCCTGCTTTTGTGTTATTGACATGCTGGTCAAAATATTTACCACCTCCTGATAATGCTGCCATCAATATCACATTTCCCACCTTCTTTGCAAGTTGATATTGAGGTTGTGGCCATATTTATTGCATAAATAACTGAAAATATTATGTGAACCAGTGCAAAGCTCAAATATTACTACATGCTGGATTTATCTACTCAACATGAACCTGATTTGGTGGGAAAAACAAAACTGTAGGCTTCCAAACAGTGCAAGCAACTGCATGTGCCTGAGGAATGAGTGCCAATTCCTTCCCCACAAAAATCAGCTGTGGGGCCACAAGTTCCAGAAAGACAGCCTCGGCAAATGAGTTCATTGCCTCCTGCGTGGCAGTGCTTCAGCCTGAGAAACCAAGTAGGGTGAAAAGTTGGTCATAAGGCCTGATCAATGTATCAAGAACATATAAGTTCTTTTGACATCTAGGTCATCTTTCCTTTTTTAAAAATGAAGAATATTAATTGCAAATACAAAAATACACCTCCCCCCCAGCCCCGTATTGATGCGACATTTTAAATGATAAGTTTTTAACACCCATGTAATCTAGGAAATTTAGAGTTAAAGTTTCCACAGCAACTAACTCTAGTAACATGCTCCTACTCTATGCCTTATGTGATATGTTTTTTTATTAATAGAATCATAGAAATGTAGGACTGGAAGGGACCTCAGTAGGCCATCTGGTCCAGTCCCCTGCACTAAGGCAGGACTAACTATTGTCTAAACCACCCCTGAATAAGTCAGAGTTAGTTTTCAGTGATACTTAGGTATAAAATGTATATGTATCTTAATAGAGGGAATTATTCTAAAATATTATGGGATATATTTTTCAAATTAACCATAAATGAATTGAGAGGAATGCAATTTTATATTTTTTTTGAAGGTTTTAATACGAAGGAGCAGCAGTTCAGCTGAATTAGATTTGAAAGCAGACTTGCAGCAGTCACATGGAAATCACAGAGAAAGAGAAATGAGTGAGTTCCAGGAAACCAAATTCTTTTTTTAAGGAGTAGTAGTTTGTGGTGGCATGTGCTAATTTGACTTATCACATATATAATATTGATTACTTTTAATCATGTTTTTGAAAATAAGATTTTTTTTATTGTAGAACATTGCTTATGACATTTAGTAATTCCTGCTTACTTTAGGTGAAAGTGTTAGCAGTGACACGTTCGTTGGCTACAATAATGAAGTAGAGATCACCCTCGTCCCCTGGCAAACATGTGAAGAAGAACATGAAGTTAATATACCAACAGATGTTTGTGTAGATGCAGATGCACGTCATTGGCTGCAGCTTAGTCCTTCAGATGCTGCAAATTTAACAGGTACCTATGTTCAAGAAAATACAATAGATATTGTAAATTTTTGTCACAAAACGGTAGAACTTACACATGCTAGTTTATACAACTCAATTTGCATGCACTTTTTTGCTTTTAAAAGTGTTTGTTTTAAAGTAGATGAGAATTATTTGACATTACATGTAACCCTAATGGCATAGTTCATCTTTTAAAATAAAACATTGTAAACTCTTAGTAATGCTTCATTTTCTTAATTTTGAATAATATTAATAACACTGTGTACAGTACTAGTGTCTAGAAAGTTAACCCTTCCTCAGAGAATGTGTTAACACTCTTCTTTCACTTCATCACAATGATGTATCAGTTTGATTGCCTAGGTCAAGTGTTGCACAACAAAATATGCACAGACACACACAAAAATGGAAGACCATGAAACAAACCCAGCAAATGTATACTATATGTTGTTAAATGAGGGACAATTCTGGAAAAACATGATAGTGGAAAGAATGTCAGACATCACTAGTATCTCAAAGGGAAGGACCTCTCCAAGTTCCTTCTTTGTGCTCTGGTTATCTTTCATCTTGAGGTGTGGTAGTGACATAAGTAATTAGATATTTAGAAAGTGGAGAAAGATCTGTAGTCACAAGAATATCATCCAAGAGTTAAGAAACTGGGTCTACTAGAGTTAAAATTGGCAGTAGAACTTAATATCCTACTATTTAATTATATTAGATACCATTTTAGAATCATAGGAATGTGGGGTTGGAAGGGATTTTGAGAAATCATTAAGTCCAGGTCCCCGCCCTGAGGGAAGGACCAAGTAAACCTAAACCATCCATGACAGGTGTTTGTCCAACCTGTTCTTGAAAACCTCCAGTGATGGGGATTCCTCAGCTTCCCTGGGAAGCCTATTCCACAGGTTAACTATCCTTATAGTTGGAAAGCTTTTCCTATTATCTAACCTAAATCTCACTTGCTACAGCTTAAGCCCATTACTTCTCATCCTAGCTTCAGTGGACACAGGGAATAATTGATGATATCACTGAGACACTTTTGAAAATCCAATATTTAGTTAATATCTCTTCCAGCCTGCCAACTCTTGAAATGTGTCATATTTTAATGAGAAGCAACTAATATATTTATGAAGATTTAAGAGAGAGGTTGTCTGTACACAAGGGCAGGTATTTGGTAGCTTTGTAGTGTAGCTTTGGAGATTACAGAACAAAGTTCTTATGGCCTATGATAGGTAACTGGTATAAAAATAGAAGACTGAAATGGTAGTTAACTTCTGTTTCATATAGAAAGCAGTAAGGGAGCAAAACTAAAGACATGTCAAGGGCCTATACAAAGTTCCTTCCAAAGGTTATCAAAGAATATAGCAGTATTGACTATACTTCCATGCTTTTGTTCCATGCTTTTCATTTTCTGTCTCTTGTTTCCTTCAGATAGAAACTTCTTTACCACTTTACTTTCATAGATTTCATTTGTTGGAGATTAGAAAGATTTTATAAGTAAATAAGGGGGAAAATCCTACTTGCTAGCCATGATTCTTTCTTCCTGAATGTACTATTCTTCAGTTGCTGCTGTTTCCTCATGACAATGATTTTCTCAAGATTAAGCATTTGGAATCCATGTCTCCAAGCTTTTGCTGTGAATGCTGAATCAGAAATGGGAATTGCAGACTCCCTTTATTAAAGGATTTAGAAAGTCAGACTGAAGATAATGGTAAATTGTAATTCAGTATTTATACTCTCTGAAACAATCACTCTATAGGTATAATCTTTGTCCAGTTGAAGTCAGGAGCAAAAATCTTACTGATCTGAGGGAGGAGCAGGATTTCACCCTCCATGTTGCAGGGTTTTTTTATAGTATTGTGCATATGCTTTAATTATCTAGCAGTCTGCAGTGTCATTAGGAAATACATTAGAATATGGACCTAATGAAGGGAACACCCTAAGAAAAGTCAGTTTGTTAGTAATTTTCCTTTACCTTTTTCATTTTAATTATTGTAACTTTGACATATAGGACTCATTATTTATGACTATGTATTGTATTCTTTTGGTGCTTTTGTTCTTTGTAAAGGCTACTTTTCATCTAATTTTTAATAAGTGCATCATAGATTTTATTTCAGTAACTTAATCAGGTAACATAAGAATTTTTCTGGTAGGCTATTTTCTATAATGAGATATATAGTTTCAGGGTTATCTACTCCATTTATTCAATTATTCTTTGAAATACTACTAATATAATGAATAAGTTCATCCAGTTCAATAGTTCAGCTTGTCATCGGTACAAAGGGAAATTGTAATATAACATATGTTAAGGATTATTACCTATGTGAAGAAGACAAATTGCTAGCTTGCTTTCTATCCATAATACAAGAACTTTGCTCTTTGCATATGCAAAAGAAAACTATTTTTATAAAATAATTTGATCATTAATCTAGAGCAGAAAGGCAAATGTAGTAATAAGATTGTAATTACCTAACAGAATGAATGTGCATAACTGCATTTCTCATGTTGAGAGAGTGTTAGTCATGTTAAATATTAATATCTTTCTTTCTTTGAAACCATTTTTAGATTTAGTGGGGCTCAGAAATTCCAAGGTTTAATTCTTTGAGTTAACTTCATTTTCTTCTGTCTGATGTAAAGTTTTGAGTTCATGCAGAAAGGACGGAGGATTTGGCCTTTCATATCCTTTGAGTGATTCAGGTTTCCTTGTCAAAGCTGGAAACTTCTGTAGAGCTGGCTCCCTGAGACACCCCATTCTGCTATGACACTACAGCTCCCTCAGAACTTCTGAGGGTTTTACTGACCAACCAGCATATATTAATAATGCATCATAATTCTTGGGGGATGATGCTGCAGAGAGCATCCCTCTCCTAAACTTACTACCTCCCAATGTGCAGAGCCCCTACTCTGTAGTGCATCTGCTTTAATGGCTTCTGTTGGGCTGGGGAAAGAACAAGAGCATGCTGTGGAACTGTTGCCATTACTCCTTTGGAGTTTCCACTGTAAATACTCCTGTTTTAGCTCCCCTCTGTGCACTGTAGTGAAGGAGACAATGTGATCAATTTCAATAGATACAGTAAAATGATGCATCTAATTGGAGCTCATTTATGGTTTTCAGTTTATGTTATGGCTATTTGGGTTAATTTTACTTAATGTTTTCATTAATACCTGTTTCTCCAAAGGTAAGTGTATTTGGGCTTGCGATTTAAAAGTTCTCTCAAGCTAAACTTGCAGTTTGTTTGTAGAAGCCTCTAGTGCTGGTGTTGGGTAAGAGTGTGTAATCGGTGGTAATAAACCAATCAGAAAAGAGAAATAACATGAAAATACCAAGGACAGTAAAAGTTATACTAATTTAAAGTTCATGCATGCATATTATATGAGTTCTTGGAGTGATCGCACATGGCCATTCCACTGTAAGTGTGTGTGCTCCTTGTGCACAGAGGTCAGAGATTTTTTTCCCCTCAGCAGTACCAGTCAGGTGACTTGAGCACTTTGTGTTGCCACATGCCGCTACACACTGGTATAACAGGGTGGGTCCACCCCCGACTCCCCTCAGTTCCTTCTTAACACCAGTGATGGTGGTTGGAATGATCTTGGTCTTATTAACTCAAGTGCCTTCCTCTCTCTTTGTAGATAGTTGCAGTTAGTTATGGTTGGTTGGTTTGTTTTTTTGTTTTTTTCTTAAGTAAATTAACATTAGGTTTCTATGCTTGTATCCATTTGGACCAGTTTTCCTCTTTTGGTACTGTGCTCGGTACCAAAAGGATGCCTTGCTCCCCAGGATTAAGTCCTGTGAGATTTGTTAAAAGCCTATGCTGGTCAGTGATCCCCATCTGACCTGCTTAAAGTGCTTGGATGAAGCCCACATTAAGCTCTGCTCGGAAAAGGATACACTCCAAAGGATGCATTTTAAGTGAAAATTTAATTCTGCGGTAGAAATCACCTTTACAAAGACCTACCCAGCAAAGGTTCCAGGAATCCCACTTGTCATTCTTCCTTGATGTTTTCTATAATTGGCTTCCGTGTATGCCTGTCTGCATTGTTTAATAACATAGTCATGTTAATTCCCAAACAAATGAAGTTTTTTATTACCCATTTAAACTCTCACAGCATAAACATGGTGGAATTGTAGGGTTTTTTGCTAATTGAGAATGATTTAATTTATATCCAGAAAAATCTCGTCTTCTCCATGATGATCTAAGTGATAGAAATAGTTTTACATGGATTTCTTACTAATATTAGTGTGTCATCCCCTTGCAGTGTAATCCCTGACATAGCCTTCTACGTCTGCTAGTAATTGATAAGTGAGAATGGTGCTTAAGGGGCAATCCTACCTAGTGAAATAAGGAAAAAATGAAATTGTAAACATTTTGTATGTACCACCTCTTCACGGCATGAATAAATCATTGTAATCAAATACCTACGCTTTGAATCCAGAGCAAATTATTTAGGAGACTCTCGA
Organism: Eretmochelys imbricata; assembly: GCF_965152235.1. Classification (NCBI taxonomy): domain Eukaryota; kingdom Metazoa; phylum Chordata; order Testudines; family Cheloniidae; genus Eretmochelys; species Eretmochelys imbricata. The sequence goes on along the minus strand of NC_135574.1, from coordinate 206,373,103 downwards.
TACTGCTGTTAAACCCTAATAAAAGCCTTCCCTAATTCCATGACCCTCAGTGACTACAAATTATTCTTTGTCTGTCATGTAGTGTGCCACTATCTGTAGATACTGCCCATTTCTTCTGTAGAATAGTTAATGAAGCTCAGTTTCCCTTTCATCTTGCCTAATGTGCTAGCCATGATTTTAGTAAGTAGTAGCCTGTGTTTTAATAATGAAAACCATTATTTTACTGTCTTGAATCTTTGTGTTTTCTGAATGGGGAACATCACACAGTACTTGGGGTATTAGGTAAAGTTTATTTTTTCCTAACTAAATTAATTGTACTGGAGTAAAAAATTCCCATATTTGACTTCTAAACTTATAAAGAAAGCATTTGTTTGTTCCCATTATTCCCTCACTGCATCTAAGGGAATGCAAATGGCTAAATGTCTTTATGATGTTTTATTTCTGAGTTTCAAATGCCAATCATGTTGGAATTAGAAAAGAAGAGACTGGATGAGGATACCTCACAATAGGAAGTTCAAGAGGCTATAAAAGGGCCAAAATTGGATGCAGCTCCAGGAGAAAAGATGACTTGGCAGGGCATTTTTACCAATTATCTGTAGAAACATTCCTTGAGAAAGGTGTTGCTCTGAATATATATTTTGCATAATGAATGCTTAAATTCATAGCTCAAACTTTTTTCATAACCATTACTCCCTTGTTTTATATGAATGATTGTTTGGGTTTTGTGGACCACAGATAGACTACCCACTGCATTTATAACTGATGGAAACCAATTTTTTTTATTCTATAGACAGCAGCGAGTTCCTTGCTGATGACTGCAGTATAATTGCTGGTGGAAACCTCATAGGTTGGCATCCTGATTCAGCTGCTGTATTATGGAGAAGGATCTTGGGAATTCTTGGAGATGTGAATAATATCCAGTCTCCTAAAATCCATGCCAAAGTTTTTGGGTATCTCTATGAACTATGGTACAAACTGGCAAAGGTATTGTTTTTAATGTGTTTTATTCTAATGCAAAGAGAGTGATTTTGTATTTGCTATAAAAATTAATTTATATTCTAATAAAAGTTTACTAAGCAGTAAAATAGATTTTTTATTAGAATATTTAAGGAGTTTCAACTGCTCATGCTGGTTCTTTTAGTGATACTGTAACTTTAACAGTGAATAAATCAATAAAGTGTGGTGTTTGGAGGGAAAGGTTATATTGTAAATAAAGAAAAAGGATGTTCAAATTTCAGTAAAAACACCTAATAAAAGACAATTTTGTGCAGTAACAAAAAGGATTTAAATTAGTATATTCTGAGATGGTAAAATAGTGAAATAGAAGCAATGAATTGAAAGTACAAAATAATCCACAAATGTTGGGAGTTAGTGTAAATTTCCACAGTACAACCTTAACATGATAATATTTGATTAGGATGGAGGAATACTACCACACACTTTTCTGTTGAATTTGAGTTCATTGGAAAGTGGGTGTGGGTGTGTGTATGTATGTGTATGCAAGAGAGAGAGAGACAGACAGATGACAGCACTTCCAGTAGAAAGGCTGGGAAGTAATCATGTATTGTAAATAATACTCATTTTAATGTATTAAATATTATTTTGTTAATCCCCTCCCTTTTCTTTTTAAATCAGATAAGGGACAATCTTGCTATAAGTTTGGACAACCAGTCTACACCTTCTCCTCCTGTTTTAATTCCACCTCTCAGAATATTTGCAGCATGGTTGTTCAAGGTAAATTAGTTTTAAATTCTGCGCAGAGTAGTATTTTACTGCATGTCTATATTGAATCACTTAATGGCATTTTACAGTGTTTCTTTCTGCAATCCTTGTTCTAGATGTATTAGAAAAATAATCAGCGTCCACCCTTTAGCTATACTTTTGTCTAGAACAGCTAAGCGACTCTTGAGAATCCATATTTAGAATGTGGCTTCAAAACATTTATTGGCACGTATACATACAGTATACATACAGTTGGTTGCTGTTTGTCTGTTAATAAAAATTCTCTGCTCTTTTCAGGCAACAACCTTGCCAAATGAATATAAAGAAGGCAAACTTCAAGCATACAGGTTGATCTGTGCTATGATGACTAGGCGCCAAGATGTTTTGCCAAATTCTGATTTCCTAGTGCATTTTTATCTCGTGATGCACATTGGCTTAACTAGTGAAGATCAGGTAAAAGCTTGACTTTTCTTTTTAAAGTAATTTAATTGCATTTACTGTATTTACTACTGCATTTACACATTTTTACTACATTGTTTTGATGGCGAAGCCTGGATTAGCAAATTTGAAGCTGTGAAGTTGGAGGGAAATGGCTGTAACACAAACTAAAATAAAGTATGGGCTAGAAATTATTTATCCTATAGCCTAAACGATTCTTCTCCCTATTTGTGTATTGTATATTTGCCTCCTTTTCTGTTCTCCCAATTTTTGTTCTTTCCAGCTTGTAAACTTTCAGACTGCTGCTGGTGTGCTTGTTTCATCAGTAAGAATAATTGTTGTTTTTCAAGTCATGTCCCTGTGGGTGCTCCACTTCAGCTGCGCATCCACCTTTGATTGGAGAATTTTGGTAGCAGTGCCCGTTGGGCTCACGTATGCGACTTACGCATCCTTGTGCCCCATACAGAGGTTATACAGGGATGCATGGGCAAACTGCTCTCAATTTCTTCTCAGTCTCCTCCTGGGAGAGATGGAATTTAGTGTGCCCCTTTTTCCTCTTTTATGAGTATTCTTAGCATTATTAGTTCTTAGCAGCAGCAGCAGTAGTAGTACGTTTACCTCCTTATAGCTTTTGGAATGTTTGTTCACATTTGTTTATTTCTTTTCTTTAAAAAAAAATACATTTTTGTTTGTGTTATCCCTTATTGAGGGGCCCTAACGAACTTGCTTCTATCTGGAATGTTGGACTCCTCAGGGTTTAAAAGATGCCTCTCTTGTCAACAAGCAATCTCTGTCAGTGACGGGCAATCTCAGTGTATTAGTTGTTTGAGAGACTGTCATATTCCCAGCAAATGCAAGATCTTAGCTTCTGTTCAGGGAAGATCCTTTAAGAGCAAGGGAAAACATACTGGCTCTTAATAATGGAGCAAGCCTTAAGACTGGCTTCTGTCCCGGCTGCAGAGAAATCCCTCTGTACAGAGACCCTCTACTTATGTCAGTGCCCTGTCAATGTCAAGATCATGGTCACAACTCACGAGAGCTTCCAAGGTGAAGATGGCATCGAAACCCTGATCTCCGACATTGTCCATGAGTGAGGTACCGACAACGGTGCAGGGGGTACCGAGAGCTTCCCACTCAGACTAAAGAGGGCAATAAGAGGAGCAGAATAGAGAATTTCTCCTCAAAGACGACTTGGTCACTAGAGACTTCAGGCCCCAAGTGGAGTGCTAATGAGGCTCTGAGAACTTCAGCCACTGCAAAGCACTGTAAGATGTCAACTAAGTCCCATACCTCAGCAGTAAAGGACTCTATAGTGAAGAATAATATGAGCAACAAAGCGGTTTCAATGGAATCTGTGATTCCCCTCAATACCGACATCAGTGCCTTGGACAATGGCATCCAGAACATAATTGGTGCCTGTACCAAGTTCTGTTGTGCTCCCAGTACTGTGGGAATATTGGTACCCAAAAGACCTCATGGTACTGAGTGAACCTGAATCTCTACAGCTTGTGACCTCCAGACATCTCTCGGTACCAAGGTCTGCTGGGTCACCAACTGCTCATGTTGCTGTGAAACTTGCCTCTTCCACAACTTCTGTTATCCATGACGAGGGGTTGTCAGCTACGATACAATATGTGGAGGAGCATTCTGACTCAGACTCTGAATTTTCTGTTCAAGGCTTTCCAGTTTATTCCAGGAGACTTTATTTCTTGATACAGATTGCGACAGGGTCGGGCCAGATGGCTGTAGGAGAGTAATAGAAGACAGATATATTAGCCCCAGGTTAAGTAGGTCCCTTTTCCCTGGGTAAAGTAACAAGGAAGGTTCCAGACCAATCAGGAACCTTTTGGAGACAGTTAAGACAGGCTGATTAGAACACCTGCAACCAATCAAGAAGCTGCTAGAATCAATTAAGGCAGGCTAATCAGGGCACCTGGGTTTTAAAAAGGAGCTCACTTCAGTTTGTGGTGTGCATGTGAGGAGCTGGGAGCAAGAGGCACTAGGAGTTGAGAGCGAGAACGCGGACTGTTGGAGGACTGATGTGTACAAGCATTATCTGACACCAGGATGAAGGTCCTATGTTGAGGATAAAGAAGGGAGGAGGCCATGGGGAAGTAGCCCAGGGAGTTGTAGCTGTTGCACAGCTGTTCCAGGAGACACTCTAGACAGCTGCATTTCACAGGGCCCTGGGCTGGACCCTGGAGTAGAGGGCGGGCCCGGGTTCCCCCCAAATCCTCCCCAGCTCCTGGTCAGACACAGGAGGAGTTGACCTGGACTGTAAATTCAGAAAAACGGCCAAGCTGAGAGCTGCCGTGAAGCTCCAAGGCGAGTAAATCCACCAAGAAGCACAAGACCCACCAAGGTAGAGCAGGAACTTTGTCAGAAGATGCAACAAAGGCAGGATAAGAGACCCCTGGCTACTAAGACTTGGGATGACCAATGTTGGATACCTTCCCCCATGCCTTGTGGTCCTTCTCATTGGCCTAATTGGGGTCCATGGGCAGTGTACCACCAACAGTTTCGGGGGACCCTGATTCAGTCCCATAAGGAACACAGAAGACCACGTTCCCTGGTATTGTCTATCCCTGCTCTCCACTTTTAGCTAGAGGAGACCTTTGAGAAGCAAGAGGCAAGGGCAGCCAAGGAGGTTACCCCTTTATAAACATCTTGTAATCGTCACCTCACGAGGCAGTCATGACACCACTGCCATGATTAGCTGATGACTTTGTGCAATTCCAGGACCTGGTGAAGTGTGTCCCTGACACCCAGTAGATTCTCCTGGAAGAAATACAGGAATCCCATCGTAAGCTCCTGAACATATTACACACTTCTACTTCAGTACAGGTGGGACTGCCAGTTAACAAAGCCATTCCTGAGTCAGCCAAGACCGTGTGGCAAACTCCAGCAATCCTCCCCCCCGGTGTGCCAATAAAATGATTTAAAAAATTACTATGTCCTGGGCATGGATTCTGAATTTTTATTTTCTCATCCAGCACCAAATTCTCTGGTCATGGATGCAGTAAATGAAAGGGGCAGGCAACATGCCCCAAAAGCCACACTTTATAAGGACTGGAAATATCTGGACCTTTTTGGTCATAAGAGCTACTCATCAGCAACGTTACAGCTCATGATAGCTACCCACCAGCACTGATGTCAAAATATGGCTGCTTGAACTACAAGAAGTTTAATGCTTTTATTACCATTTCCTACAGGAACACCAAGAGCAGTTTAGCACCATAATAAAGGAGGATCAGCTTTTGGCAAAAACATCTCTGCAGGCTTCACTTGATGTGGTGGACACTTCAGCCAGGTCTATTTCCACAGCCACTGCAATACTCATGAAAAGTGCTTCCTGGCTTCAGCTGTGTGAAGTACAGTTGACGGAGGAAAGTTTACCTTTCGATGGGCACAAGTTCTTCGCGGACTGCAAAGATGATTTGCTTTATACCCTAAGTGACTCTAGGGCAACACTCCGGTTTTCAGTGATATGCACACCTGCAAATAAGAGAAAATTTAGCAGGTCTCAGTTGACACAAAGATCCTGCCCTGTTCAATTTTCCTCCTTCTGTGGGCCACCAGCTAAGAGCTCAAGATTTTCAAAGAAGAAGCCTTAACGCTACATCAGCTGCTTCATCCCAGCCATCAGCATCATCTAAACACCACTTTTGATGGTTTATCATAGAATATCAGGGTTGGAAGGGACCTCAGTAGGTCATCTAGTCCAACCCCCTGCTCAAAAGCAGGACCCATCCCCAATTAAATCATCCCAGCCAGGGCTTTGTCAAGCCTGACCTTAAAAACTTCTAAGGAAGGAGATTCCACCACCTCCCTAGGCAACGCATTCCAGTGTTTCACCACCCTCCGAGTGAAAAAGTTTTTCCTAATATCCAACCTAAACCTCCCCCACTGCAACTTGAGACCATTACTCCTTGTCCTGTCCTCTTCCACCACTGAGAATAGTCTAGAACCATCCTCTCTGGAACCACCTCTCAGGTAGTTGAAAGCAGCTATCAAATCCTCCCCCATTCTTCTCTTCCGCAGACTAAACAATCCCAGTTCCCTCAGCCTCTCCTCGTAAGTCATGTGTTCCAGACCCCTAATCATTTTTGTTGCCCTTCGCTGGACTCTTTCCAATTTATCCACATCCTTCTTGTAGTGTGGGGCCCAAAACTGGACACAGTACTCCAGATGAGGCCTCACCAATGTCGAATAGAGGGGAACGATCACGTCCCTCGATCTGCTCGCTATGCCCCTACTTGTACATCCCAAAATGCCATTGGTCTTCTTGGCAACAAGGGCACACTGCTGACTCATATCCAGCTCCTCGTCCACTGTAACCCCTAGGTCCTTTTCTGCAGAACTGCTGCCTAGCCATTCGGTCCCTAGTCTGTAGCTGTGCATTGGGTTCTTCCGTCCTAAGTGCAGGACCCTGCACTTATCCTTATTGAATCTCATCAGATTTCTTTTGGCCCAATCCTCCAATTTGTCTAGGTCCCTCTGTATCCTATCCCTGCCCTCCAGCGTATCTACCACTCCTCCCAGTTTAGTATCATCCACAAATTTGCTGAGAGTGCAATCCATCCCATCCTCCAGATCATTTATGAAGATATTGAACAAAACCGGCCCCAGGACTGACCGCTGGGGCACTCCACTTGACACTGGCTGCCAACTAGACATGGAGCCATTGATCACTACTCGTTGAGCCCGACAATCTAGCCAACTTTCTACCCACCTTATAGTGCATTCATACAGCCCATACTTCTTTAACTTGCTGACAAGAATACTGTGGGAGACCGTGTCAAAAGCTTTGCTAAAGTCAAGATACAATACATCCACTGCTTTCCTTTCATCCACAGAACCAGTAATCTCATCATAGAAGGCGATTAGATTAGTCAGGCATGACCTTCCCTTGGTGAATCCATGCTGACTGTTCCTGATCACTTTCCTCTCATGTAAGTGCTTCAGGATTGATTCTTTGAGGACCTGCTCCATGATTTTTCCGGGGACTGAAGTGAGGCTGACTGGCCTGTAGTTCCCAGGATCCTCCTTCTTCCCTTTTTTAAAGATTGGCACTACATTAGCCTTTTTCCAGTCATCCGGGACTTCCCCCGTTCGCCACGCGTTTTCAAAGATAATGGCCAATGGCTCTGCAATCACAGCCGCCAGTTCCTTTAGCACTCTCGGATGCAACTCGTCCGGCCCCATGGACTTGTGCACGTCCAGCTTTTCTAAATAGTCCCTAACCACCTCTTTCTCCACAGAGGGCTGGCCATCTATTCCCCATGTTGTGATGCCCAGCGCAGCAGTCTGGGAGCTGACCTTGTTCGTGAAGACAGAGGCAAAAAAAGCATTGAGTACATTAGCTTTTTCCACATCCTCTGTCACTAGGTTGCCTCCCTCATTCATTAAGGGGCCCACACTTTCCTTGGCTTTCTTCTTGTTGCCAACATACCTGAAGAAACCCTTCTTGTTACTCTTAACATCTCTCGCTAGCTGCAACTCCAGGTGCGATTTGATTGAGACCAAACCACCCACTAATCAGGATTTCTCAACTGCATGACATAACCCGCTGCCTCAATTTGGGCACCACTTCTCTCTATTCCATCAAGCATGGGAAGTTTTAACATCGGACAAATGGATATCGGAGACCATTACATTGGAATAACTAACCAGTTTACCTCCATTCCACCCTCCTGCCCCATTCCTCTTCAGGGAACCCTCTCACAATCAGTGCTGACACAGGAGATTTCATCTCTCCCAAGTCTAGGAGACATAGAACCAGTTCCGCTTCAACACAGGGGGAAATGTTCTATTCAAGATATTTTCTGATACCCCAAAAAACCGAGGGGCTGATGCTAGATCTCAGATGATTGAACAAGAATGTCAGACATCTGAAATTCAGGATGGTATCCCTAGCAATTTCCTCCCTGGAATCAATGAACTGTCTTTAGACCCTCAGCCTGAAAGGTGTGTACTTCCACAAAGCGATTAATCCCTCTCATGAAAAATTTCTTCATTTCACATTCAGTCACAATCATTACTAGTACCAAGTCCTACCAGCCTTCGGCCTGTCATCTATCCCAAGGGTGGTTTCAAAGGTGCTGGCGGTCATAGCTGCCTATTTCCATTGTCTAGGAATAAATCTTTCCCTGTCTTGACAACTGGCTCCTCAAGGGTTGGTCATGTCAGGTGTGGTTGGCAGTTCAAACTACTACTTTACTATTCTGAAGTCTAAGCCTGCAGATAAATCTCAAAAAAATAAATTTTGGCCCATGCACAGCAAATTCTTTTTATAGGAGCATTTCTGGATTCAATAATGGGCACAACTTCTCTCTCTCAACAGGTCCCTTACTCTAAAGGACCTTATCCTTTAGAACCGAGGACTGTTTTCCTGGAATGGACTCTACCTGTGTAGGGAGGGAAATAGACTTCTGGGATGGAGGTTGGTACAACTGATTAAAAGAGCTTTAAACTAGGATCTTGGGGGAGGGGAGATGTTTGGGAGATGCTCATGTAATCTCCATGCATGATTTTATTGAGCTGGAGGAAAATCAAGTAAGAAAGGATACAGCAATGGAGAAAGGAACAGCAGTGTGTAGGAGAATGGACATTAAGAGGAATCATAGCATCATTGGTATTAGCACTAACAGTCAGGTAAGTGATACTGGCAGCAGAATGACTGTACGCAGTTGGGTGAGGTACGTGGGCAAAGGCAAGCAGCAGCAATTAAGATTTTTGTACACCAATGTAAGGAGCCTGGATAACAAAATGGAGGGACTAGAACTATTGGTGCAGGAAGTGAAACCAGATATTACAGGGATAACGGAAACACGGTGGAATAGTAGTCATGAGTGGACTACAGGTATTGAAGGGTATTTGTTCACGAAATACAGAACTAAAGGTGGTGGAGTAAAGAAATTAGAAGTGATGTAATGGGCCAATTCCAAACTAGAAGAGTCTGTGTTGGCCAAACTCACTTTGGGGAAGAAAGCTACTAGAGGTTCCCCGGGCTAGCGCTTGGGGTATGCTACAATTCCCTCCCCCCCTCGGATCAAATTTGGATATAAATAGATATATCTTTAATGTTTTTAACTAACTAAATAGTACTGGGAATTGTGTGATTATGGGAGACTTCAACTTCCCAGATATAGATTAGAGGACAAGCGCTACTAATAATAGTAGGGCCCCAATTTTCCTGTGATAGCTGACAGATTTCTTCACCAAATAGTCATTGAACCAACAAGAACTGGTTGTAGGGGATAACCTTGGCTCAAGTGATCATGAGCTAATTCAGTTTAAACTAAATGGACAGATAAACAAAAATAGATCTGCAACTACGGTCCTTGATTTCAAAAGGACTCACTTAAAAAAAATTAAGGGAATTAGTTTGGGAAGTGACTGGACTGAAGAACTCAAGAATCTGAATGTGGAGGAGGCTTGGAATTACTTTAAGTCAGAGTTGCAGAATGTATCTGAAACCTGCATCCAAAGCAAGGGGAAAAAAATTGTAAGGAAGGGTTGCAGACCAGACTGGATGAGCAAGCATCTCAAACAGATGATTAAGAGAAAGCAGAAAGCCTTCAAGGAATGGAAGATGGGATGGATCAGCAAGGAAAGCTACCTCTTGGAAGTCAGAAAGTGTAGGGATAAAGTGAGAACTGTCAAAAGCCGAGCAGAGTTGGACCTTGCAAAGGGAATTAAAACCAACAGTAAAAGGTTCCATATCCATATAAATAAAAAGAAAACAAGGAAAGAAGAAGTGGGACTGCTAAGCGTTGAGGATGGGGTGGATATTAAAGTTAAACTAGGCATGGCTCAACACCTAAACAAATATTTTGCCTTAGTTTTTAATAAGGCTAATGAAGATCTTAGGGGTAATGGTATACAACCTGGTTTACAAAAGGTAGATCTTGCCAGACCAACCTGATCTCCTCCTTTGAGAAGATAACTGATTTTTTAGACAAAGGAAATGCATTAGTGCAAAGTGCAGGGTCATGCATTTAGGGATTAATAACAAGAATTTTTGGTATAAACTGCGGACATGGAAGTGGCAGAGGAGAAGAAAGATCTGGGTGTACTGGTTGATCACAGGATGACTGTGAGCCACCAGTGTGATCCTGCTTACTTGTGTGGCTTGCATGAATACAGTTTCTAGCTCCTGTGTTAAATCTTGGTGAAAGACTTAGCAATAAATCAATGGGAAATCAGGAAATGAGTGATATTAGAAATTATGGATTAATGTGAGGAACAGGCAACACAAAGAGATCTGCTCTTAAACTAAGTTTCGTTTTTTGGGCAAATATACATCGTGTAAAAACTACAGGAAGTAAGATATTTTAAACAAAATGGAACATCTCTAAAAATAGTTTTCCATGTTTTTTATGAGGATATTAGTAAATCTTCTAAAAATGTATTCATGTGACGATGATACGTGGGGAGAGAGCCCTTTCATGGCGCACATCATTGAAGAATGTTGTTCAAGAATACAAATATCAACATAAATCTTTATATTGCAATTAGTAGACGCATTAAATTTTCCAGCAAACACCAAGAAAAGGGAACTGATGTGTCTTGTGGTAGCAAAAGGTTTAATACAATGGAAAGCTAATATAGGTCCAGTTTATTCCAAATGGTTAAAAGAACTGCAGACACACCTATAATTTGATGTCATGGGTGCATTAATGCTGTAGCATGGCTGTTACATGGACATTACAAAAAGAAGAAAACTAGTATTCTTTGACACTGTGGTCTTGGACCCTCCCTCCCCCATACAAAAATTAAAAACAAAACAAAGAACCAACAGAAACTTTAAAGTTGGCTGTGGGGCATTTTCAACAAAATTCTTTCTTCCATTTCAGTACTGTGACAGGATCAGGCCAGATGGCTGCAGGAGAGTGATAGGTAGATATATTAGCCCCAGATTAAGCAGGTCCCTTTCCCCTGAGTAAGATAATGGGCTGTTCTAGAACAATCAGGAAGTTGCTGGAACCAATTAAGGCAGGCTAATTAGGACACTGGGAGCCAATTAAGAAGCTACCAGAATCAATTAGGACAGGCAGGCTAATCAGGGAACCTGGTTTTAAAAAGGACCTCACTTCAGTTAGTGAAGTGCATGCAACAAGCTGGGAGCAAGAGGCGCGCAAGAAGCTGAGAGTGAGTAGGCATACTGCTGGAGGACTGAGAAGTACAAGTGTTATCAGACATTAGGAGGAAGGTCCTGTGGTGAGGACAAAGAAGGTGTTGGGAGGAGGCCATGGGGAAGTAGCCCAGGGAATTGTAGCTGTCATGCAGCTGTTACAGAAGACATTGTAGACAGCTGCAATCCACAGGGCCCTCGGCAGGAACCCGGAGTAGAGGGCAGGCCTGGGTTCACCCCATCACCCCAACTCCCTGTTTGATATAAGAGGAGTTGACCTGGACTGTGGGTCCCATCAGAGGGGAAGGTCTCTGGCCCGTCCCCTGACCCATTAGGTGGGCCAGCAGAGACTGCAGGGATTGTTGTCCTCCTTTTCTCCATGCCGGCCAGTGATGAGGTTAGCTGAGTGAACGGCAGGTTTGTGTCACTAACAAAAGGAGCCAAACTGAGGACAGCTGTGAACCTCTGAAGCGAGCAAATCCGCACGAAAGCACATAACCCACCAAGGCAGAGGAGGAACTTTGTCACAGTATCTACACAAATTGGTTAGACTTTCAAAAAATGCATCACCCAGAAGCTTCTGTTGAGAACAAAGGGATCTGCTGGGTGCTGAGCTCTTTTGAAAATCTGGCCTCTGTTGATGATGCTGAGCCATTTTGGAAATCTAGCCCTGTGTGTTTGGATTCCTTTATCTTAGTGTTGGTAATAATGACTGCTCTATTAATTTAAATGTCTTGTATTTTTCATCTTTTTATTGCAATTTTTGTTTTGTGTTTCTTAAAAAATCAGTGCCAAAAATGTAAAATGAAATGATCACTGCTATGTATTCTAACTATAAACTGTTCTTGTTTCTCTTTTACTGTAACTTACTGTCACAAAGTAGAATTTCTCTGGCATTTTTAAAACCAGTGAACTTACTTACCAGACAACACTTTCACCTTGGAGCCGCTTTTAATTTAATTTAATTTAATTTTTATATATGACTGTATATCTTTAATATATTCTTACAGTCTAGAATTTAAATCTGGTCAAGGTGTAAAGACTGTATAGTGAATGCAGATTCTTAGTTATAAACCATTCTGAAGTTTTTCAGTTTTGTCACATGTTAACACTGTCCTTTTGTTCTTATGTGGCTTGCTGATTTTTGCCTCTTGGTGGCACACTTGACTGCAAGTTTCCTGTCATGTTATATTCCCTTACTTTTTTGTCTACTTTTAAATTATCTGAAAAACTGCTCAGAGGAATCATTAACTCTTTGTTCCTTTTGATTTTCAAAACTCATGAATAAATGTTTGTTGTGATTATTACTATTTTTTATTTATCTGAGTGTCATGCCTGTGATTAATATCGTGCTGCCAGATCAACAACTCAGATCTGTTTCATAAACTGAGGATAAAATCTGCTATAAATAGACATGTATGAATATTTACAAAGAAGGTGGTTGTATTAGCCAAAAATAACTGATTTGATTTGGGAAAACTTTGTTTCTCAGCTAGAAAAATTATAGTACACAGCAAGCATATTTGGTACCAAATGTGGTGTAACATTATAACCTGGCATCAAAGTACTCAGTCTTAATGCCTGCTGCTCAACAACTACAATATACTACTGTATACTATATTATACTACTGTGTAAACTTTTGATTACATGAACCTACATAGTTGTTAATAACATGCTACCTACTGATATATTTGTGTAATGGGATGAGGTACCATTGGACACATAGTATGCATCATAAACAGGGCCCTAAGTATGTAATAATCCTGCAGAATTCACCCTTGCTTCAGAGCTGTAGACCAGAACCTAAACATTCATTTAAAAAAAAAAATCCATGGCTCTTAAGGTTGTGATGAAAGCCTCCCAAAGAAGAAATGGTACAAACTTATATAGTGATATTTGTTTGAGTCGGCAGGCCGCCTGAAAAAGTAGCTCTGACAAATATGAATTACTCCTTTCAGCTCAGCGGGGTATTTACTTTGAAATCTAATTATGCAAATTGCATCATCAGTCTTGTTAACTATTTTGCTTCTGATCATTTTAACGTTGAGCTAATGTAGTAGTTCTCACACAGATTCAAACGTTTACCATAGCTGCTTTGGTGCCGGAAGCCCCAACAGTTCCTTGCCTTATCTGCCAAAGCTTCTGATTTCCCCTGACAGAGTCTATAGCAGTGCTGTAGATTTTCAATACAGAAATGTACAGCACAGTCAAAATTTAAACTTTATCATTAGAACACAATCTAATTTAACATCACATTAAAATAGAGGTGATATTGTGATCTTTATTTTCATGTTTATTTCCATATTTAATTCAATAACCTAAATTTTCAAATTTATCTGAAGCTGCCTCAGGATGCCCCAAAACGACTGCAATGGCGTGTTACAATGCAGCGGTTTTGGGGCAGAATTTAGATCATGCTTTTCAGGGAACTAAGTGATGCCTCAGTCATAAACAAATTACTGTGGCAGAATCAGCACAACTTATTAAACCTCATATAATTAATAATGTAGATATTGGTAAAAAACCCCACAAGTCAGTGGTATTTAATAGATTTGTTTAAATGAATGCCTAACTATTTTTTATACAGTATAGTAATATCACTGTTACTTAATATTTGTATTATGGTAGCACATATGGGGCCCGATCAAAAACCCAGGGACTCATTGTGCTAGGCACTGTACAGACGCATACAGAAGGACAGTCCTCACCCCAAGGACCTTACAATCTAAGCAAATATTTTGACTAATAATCACATCCCCAGGTGGCTGGGCATTGAGAGTGCCCGGTCTTCAAAGCTCACAGTGATGAGAGAGCATAAAGACTGAGGAACACCACACAACTATGTTGCTTATTTGAGCTAAAGTTCTTGTGTTTATATACTTAAGTAAATATACAGCCCAGGGGCCTTTTCACTGAAATGTGCTATCAAGAGTTTCATTGGTTCCGCTTGGAAGATGGCATAAGTAATAAGCCTTTTCTGAAATGTTTCATTATTTAAAAACAAAAATCCCACAGACCTTTTATCACAGATTCAAACCTATTGTTGAATAGTTGCTCACAACACAGCTGGCATGGTTTTCAATTTGACAGAGGTTTGACAACTTTCTTTCGGAAAAGAAATCATGCAAAGTATTAGCAAGAAGATACTAGTTGAACAGCCAACACAGTTGGGTTTATGTCAGTGCACAGGCATCCAGATATGTGTGCATATTTATCTGCATACTGTATGTGTCTGGATAACTGCATACAAGGTACTCTTAAATCGGTAAGGACAATACCTCATAGTTAAAGCACATATACTGTCTTTATTTGCTTATCACTTTATTTCTCTCACAACTCTAGTCAGACTGGCAAAGACAGCACTCCTTATTGAAGGCTATATGTATGCAAAATTTGCACTTTTTTCTTCTCTGTGTTATCGATTTTTATATTGCTAGAAAAGGAATAAAACTAAAAAATATCCTTTTGATTTATGTTCATACAGAAATACAGTATAATTAGTGGCAAATGTGACCTAACATTTCAAACTTGCCAGAAATGTCTGTCTCCTCTTTTGAGGTACAGTATATAAAAGAGCAATGTAAGAGAGAGTATTTTATGCAAAGCTCCCAAAGGCATTCTGAGTTTAAGATTTAGCAATTAGCTTACAGAGAGAGGGAGAAAGAAAGAAAGGTAGTGATGTAACTGAGATGCCTGTAATTTGGCCATACCTGCCTCTAATAACAAACATCCCAGTACAAAGACATGAACAATCCTATGCAACAATTGCATCACCTTTTTTCAGACTGGAGAAATCATACTGTGTAGTGGAAAATAAGAATTAATTATAACATATGGGTGTGGGAATACCCTCCCACCTTATAATTTTAAATTTTTATATACAGATAGAGAACATATTGGGCTGATATGCCATCATACTCCACATGTTTATCCTGAACTTCTCTTTTGTAAGCCCAAAGACAGGGGCGGAGGAATGGATTTACTTATTTACTTGTTCCCATAATATAAGAACTAGGGGCCACCAAATGAAATTAATGGGTAGCAGGTTTAAAACAAATAAAAGGAAGTTCTTCTTCACTCAGCGCACAGTCAACCTGTGGAACTCCTTGCCTGAGGAGGTTGTGAAGGCTAGGACTATAACAGGGTTTAAAAAAGAACTGGATAAATTCATGGAGGTTAAGTCCATTAATGGCTAGTAGCCAGGATGGGTAAGGAATGGTGAGTGAATGACCTATTAAAATAATTGAAAATGAATTATAAAACACTTGGAAGATCATGGTTTGATAGTGTCTGGCCAACATAGTTTCAAAGTTACAAAGGAAAATCATGTCTCATTACTCTATTAAAATTTTTGAACTGTATCAGTGAAGTAGTGGATAAAGGAGAACCAGTGAACATAATTTAGACTTTCAAACAAGTTAGTTTTTCAGACTTTGACAGGGTCCCTCACAAGAGGCTACAAAAGAAATTAGATAGTCATGGGGTGAGAGGCAAAGTATTGCGGTGGGCAAAGACAAAACAAAGAGTGTAGGATTAAATGGTCAATTTTCATCATGGCAAAAGATTAATAGTGGGGTGCCTCCAGGATCCGTACTAGATCCTGTGTTAAGTATATTAATGAATTACATGTATACCACCCCCCACCCCCAAACTATGTTAAAAGAAAGTTAGGTGGCAAAGACAACTTAGATCTGCAGATATGCCAGAATTAGGGTAGCCTGTGCAATGATGCTTACGAAAAGAGCAGCTATTCAACATTTTGTTTGGTCCACATTGATCAATGTGTGGCTCTGTGATTTATTTATTATAAACTATTCAGACCCTTTTCTGAATACAGAATTATTAATTTCTTGATAGCTTTTCTGTGGAGCTTATCATCTGAGTGCTTCACAAACATTAATACGTTTATTTTCACACCACCTCTGTGAGGTGAAGTGGTGGTATTATCCCATTTTACACTGGCTCTCTGTCCTAGTTTCCTTACCCACTATTAGCTCCTAGACCCAGTCGCTGCATGTCCCCTAACTCTTTGTCCCAATCTGCTCCCTCTGTCCTCTCCTTTTCCCCCATCCCTTCCTAGGTCCAGCTTTTGTCGCTTCTGCATTTGAATTCTGCTTCTTCCCCTTGTGTGGGCCCAGGAGGGGCACTGAGAACACAAGAGACAGTCTCTTAATTCTAGTGCCTCGCACCTCAGCAGCCAGGAGCAGCAATTTCAAAAAATGTCCTGCTCAACCTGGCCCTCCTGGGCTGCAACATGCTCAACGCAGATTGATGCTTCAAAGAATTTAGCTGCTAAACTGTCTTCTACTGAGCATGTGAACTGAGATTTTTCATAGTCTTATAATTTGGTGAAATTTGAGCCATTTTTCGTGGAAGCAGCAAAAGGCACATCCCTGATACTGGGGATGTTTTTTTCCCCTTCCAAATTTTAAGTCGCTGCTGTAAAGCACTGAGGCCCCAGAGCTTCTCAACAAAATGGTTGTAAGAAGTTTTTTAACTTGGGCAACATATTTTCCCCTAATCTCATTCTCAGGAACAGCTGAATAACTTTTGCTGAAATTCTCTCCCTTCTTCTCCTCCCTCCCAAATTCAACCTGAGGCACACACCCACCATGGAAAATTTCAGCCCTACAAATTAGTTTGGAAAATTATGAAGAACTGAAGAGTCGTATAAATGGCAACCTTAAGTACAGGTGGCACTCCCAGCTCTGCCTACAGAAATGTGGAAAGGGAAGTGAGTAGTGAGGTATCAAACTATGCAGATGATGCAAAGTTATTTTAAGTCAGCCAAGATCAGAGAGCACTCTGAGGAACTTCAGAGAGACCTACCCAAGCCAGGTGAATGGACAACACAATGGCAAATAAAGTTCACTGTTGAAAAGGTATTAAGATGCCTAAGGAATGGGATGGAGAATAATACATAGCTATAATGACATTATATAAATCCAGTGATGTAGACAGCCTTATCTGGAGGCTGTGCACAGTACTGGTCACCCTGTCTCAAAAACGATATTGCAAGATTAAAGGGATTCAGAAAATGGTGATGAGAATGATCAAATTCCCAGAAAAACCCTTATATGAATAGAGATTGAAAAAGATTGGGATTGTTTATTTTAGTGAGGAAATGAGAGGGAATGTTATAAATGTATATAAAATAATGAATGGTCTAGAGAAGGTAGATATGGTAGTTCTCTATTTCCTGTCTCTTAACACAAGAATAAGGACATTCAGTGAAAGTAAATGGTGATAAATTCAAAACTGATAGAAGGAAATACTTTTCCACACAACATGTAATTAGACCATGGAACTCATTGACACAGGATGGCATTGAGGTAAAATGTTAGCAAGATAAAAAAACTGATTAGATACTAAAACAGATCATTATAAATCTGGATATTCTTGTTATTTATTACTAACAGAAATTTTGGAATGAATATTAAACCTCACGCATCAGGATTAAACTGATTCCAAATTATTAGAAATTAGGATGAGACCTAATGTGGGGAGAGATTATCCCATATCTGCTTACTGCTGGGTGGTTCTTCCTTCCTCTGAAGCATCTGGTGTTGGCCACTGTCAAAGACCATATACTGGACCAGGTCTGATCCAGTGTGGGGATTCCTGTGTTCCTGTTAACAAAGGACTGGGTGCTGCTAGCTAGAAGGAGCCACCAGACTTTTTTTTGTTGCCAAGACAGAGGTGTGAGGATTTCAACTGAAAAACACTCCAGTCTCCTTTCAGGTTCTAAAGAATCTAGGTGACACGCTACGTTTTAGGCCACACTACAAAGTGAAAATGACCTCTGAAAGAAGATCAGAAGAGAGAGAACATACTGTGTATGCGTAAAGTATAAATACATAAATGTTATACTAAAACCTTATGTATTATTGCATTATGCACCTGATGCTGCACCATTGAAGTCTATGGGAATTTTGCTATTGATTTCAATGGACACAAAAACAAGCCCAATGTTACAAACCAAATTTCATTCTATGTCTACCACAGTAGTAGAGTGACTATGTTATGGTGTTTGTTTTAAATTATTTAAGAGTATTTCAAATGCTTTGTACACTGTTTGTGTATTAAATGTCAATCTTTTTGTTTGCTAGCTAGGCAAATTGTATGATACTCCTTTAACTGACGCTAACATCGAAATTCTGGACTGGATTGTATAATGGTCTCTGAAAAGATGATACACTAGAATGATGTTTTTCTTAACACTTGATTTAGTAGAAACTGTTAGGATTCTCCTCTTTTATATCAAATTAAATACTCTGTGTCTCCTTTTAGTTATTCCAATAGAGGGGGGGAGACCTTATTTAATGGAATTAAGGATGTTAATACACAGCAGTAATTTCTGAGGAAGGCCTCAAATTTGATGTTGACCATGAACCCATAAACAGTTTCCTTCCCTTGTACTCCACCCACCAACCTTTGGAGGTTGTTTCCTGGTGTCTTGAGATGGAATTGCTATTTGATGCAGTAGTAGAGTCCATTCATTTTTCATCAAAATATAATTCAGTTCCACGGCATAAACCCTCCCTTATCAGTGTTTTTCTCTGGAAACTCTTCAGATTAGAAGTACATTTTTTAAGAATGGGAGCCATTCCTCAGCAGTACAGAGGCAAAAGGTCAAGCTTCTTATTTACAGTACTTCTTTATACCAGAAAAGAAAGATGGCCTCCTGGAAACGAAGCAGTTTCATCAAAAGATTTAAATTTCACATGCTTGACGCTAGCTTCTGTCATTCCAACTCCAGTTGGATTTTGGCTCTTGGTTCAAATGATGCCACTTTCCTAATCTCACAAAAAAATCTCAATTTTTATGTGGGGGGACTAAACATCAGTGCAAGGTGTTGTCCGTTTCATGTCTGTTTCACCAAGATGTTTAGCAAGTACCCATCTCATGCAACAAAATTCACCCCAAATGTGTATGATATGGCAGCTCTAGCATGTGTTCCTCTGAAAGCCTCATGACCTTCCATTGGCGGGAGCTTCCAGACAGTGTGTTGAAATTTTCAATCTTTCACCAAGAACTCTTGTGATAGTCATTGTTATCTATTAAAGCTGGGGAGCTCATCCCCCAGGAGCTGAAAGTTCATACTCAGTGGACTGTGTGGGAGACTGAATTCCGTTTAAATGTTTTGGATCTGAAAGCTATAAATGGTGGGCTCTAAAATATTTTCTACCACTCATCAAGGGTTTTGTTTAAGGGAAAACAGACAGCACAGGATCTATATATTCTATCAACAACCAGCCTGATGCTCAAAAAAACCTGTCAGGAAGCAATGTTTGCTTCATCAAGTGCATCTGATAGCTCTACCTCTGGATGGCAAAAAGCATATGCTGGCAGTCAACCCCAGTCACAAGTTTCAGAGATAACATAAGTGTTTCTTGGAACAGTTTGTGGTGAATCTGCTGTTCAAGAATTGGGACTGGCCATTCATAGACCTGTCATTTCTTCCATCAGTATCATTGAACATACTATCTCAGGAAAACAGTTTGAGTCTGATCTGGAGTTATCCCCGTTTGTGGGCTAGAACATAGGACATTGTCTAATTCTCACATGACATGTTCTTTAGGAGATTCCACATGAGTCTACTGCAGTCCAGAAAGTCACCAATGCTTAAATATTATGAGAAGTGAAGTCTCTTTTTTCCCTCTTGGTACACCAGAGAGGTCAGTCTCCATGGTCTGTGTTGTATAATTTATTTTGTTCTGTTGTCAGCAGCTGCCTCTTCTCTTTCAGGGTGCATCTATCACACTGAACAAGCAATCTTCTACCAGTGGATGGCTGTATGGGTTTTAGTCACCTGAAATATCTGTTTAAACTCTTCCAAAAGGTCAGAGATCCTATTCCACTGTCTTCAGTACAGCTATGCCAGTTTGCTCCAACTGTGACTCTGGCCCAGCGCTTTTTAATTGCAATTACATCTGGAAGAACTGTGCACTATAGGCTTATAAACTTATAATCCTTCTTTCATGATATCATGCAGGTTCCATGTCTTCAACTCAAATTTATATTAAAAATGGTGTGTGATTTCCACCTGAGACCATTTTTCTTCTGGTGTTCTTCCCACAACCTCATTCTTGTTTGGGGGAAAATTAGATAGCACAGGCTAGATTTCAAGAGGGCTTTGAGCTTTTATTTGGGAAGGATTAAGGCATTTAAACTTTTTGTAGCCTTTAGTATAACCTGAATACTGTTTACACGCAACAATTATCTAAGTAGAATAGGATGTCTTTTGAGACATGTTATGCTTTAGCAAGGAAGTCCGTATCTCTTGGTCTTAGAGCTTACTACCACTACCAAGATGGGACTGATGGCATGCATTCAAAATAGATATCTGTAGGACTCCTACCTGGAATTCGGTACACTCGTTCACACAGCCTAGCTTTCTCAACTTGACATCTACATCTATTCTTGCTTGCTTATTTACTAGCACTTGGGGATTCTACTGCTCACGAATCTTCCCCAAGTGGGAATATTCAGAGGCCCTACAGAGAAGGAAAAATTATTACCATAATAACTGTTTCTTTGAAAATTTTGCCTCTGTGTATTCACACTACCCAACCACCTTCCCGCCATCTTCTGTTGCCATAGTGGTTTTGCAAAAGGGTCTGATGTGATTGGTGCTGCATGGCCTGTTTATGATTTCAGCTTCAAAAGTTCAATGCCACAGGAGGATATACCTGTAGCTTCAATCAGTTTGGCTTTCTAGATGGTTCCCAAAGCACTGGAGCACACAGGTCTTCCAAAAGGTCAGAGAAGGGATCCAAAAGGGTATAGATCCTACAACATGTTTGAGAATGTTGCCTCTGTATATTCAAAGACCTATATTTACTGTGGTAAGAAATCATTTTTTATTATTTCAGAAACCTTAATAAAGACGTGCTTCATACAGCTCTGTAATTTCCTGGTGTCATCTGAAACCAGAAATACTAGAAATCTTATGACTGGATCAGTTCTTTTCAAATTTCCAGACAGAAGAGGTCTGTATAACTCCAGATCTGCATTGAATAAGCATTTCCATCTTTTGGATGCTTTTTTGTTCTTTAACCAAATCTTCACAGGTTTCATGGTTCACTTCTTGCTATTATGGCAAGAGCTGCACCATCTAGTTTGAGGAGGACTTTCAGGGTGAATTGGGTGCCTAGCTGCCATTTGAAACTGTCCCTCTGGATTTTCTTCTTAAAAAAAAAAACAAAAAACCTATGCTTTTATTGGGCAGGGTCACTTCACTGTGTAGATTTAAAGTCTTTTCTTTTTAAACGTGAAAGGAGAGATTCTTTTAAATAACCCCAACCTGATTTGGTGTCAGTTTCCCTCAGAGATTCTTCGCCTCCTGCCACAACTATACACATAGATGAATATACTTAGTATAATGTCTTGATAACATGCGCCATACAATACATGCCCATTGGGCAAAAGAGAATGTTTGAGATGTGGGTAAATGGGTTGGATAACATTCCAAACTTTGAGGTTTAATTCCATAAAAAATGTGGAAGTGTAACAATTAGATTTCATGGCTGCAGTCTCAATGTAATTGAGCAGTTCATTTTGGAGCTGGGATTTTAAGATAAAAAATATGTTAGAGAATATTCTTAAAGAACAGGATTTTAGAAATGCTCAGTGATAACTGCAGTTTTAGAATAACGGGAAGGCATTGCAGTTGCACCATGTTTTACTTCCATGAAGTTAAGAATAAAACTAAAACCTAAAGAAGAAGCCCTGCTGAGTTAACAGATGTACTTGGTGATTAAATTTCAATACAGAGAGATTGGATTTGTTCCTTCATATAGAAAGTGTAAGCCAACAAATTGCTGCACAGCTGAAGACTGAAAAGTTAAGGGTTAGATTTTCACTTCATTTCTTCTTTTCATTTTAATAACAAGTGTGACCAGACCAGGCTTAGAAAAAGTGAATGTACATTATTGATACAAATTATTTATGCCACGTATGTCAATAAATATAGTCTGCATATTTAGATGTGAGAGGAGGGTTTTTTAACATATTTTGAATATGCTTTTGGTACTTGTGGCAAGGAAATAACACAGTAGTTGTGTAGCAAGCTTCTGTAGAAACAATGTGTATGGAGAGATGTCATTTTGATTTAGCTAGGCATCTTAGTAATTTGTAATATGAAGCATTTTATGTGACAGCTGTTATAGAAGCCATTTAAATTATCTATTTTGTATCACCATTGATTTGAAGTAAAAAAAGTACTTGTGGGCTTTTATATCTTTTTCTATTAAGTTCTTATTTATAAATACAATGAGGAGTAGTGTAGAACTTTTAGATTGCCAAGCTATTAGTGCTGTTTACTGGAACAAGTATTAGCTGGGTAGAGCATTGTTTTCTAAAGACACAATAAGCAAGCAGCTTTGCTTTTGTTCTCCATTGAAAAAGTACTCTTTGTAGATATTTATGTGGCTAATGAAGTGCTGCAGATCAGGACCCTTAGTTCTGAGGCATTTCAGAAACCATAAGCCATTGTGTGTATTACATTCATCTTTACAGATCTATTAGTTTTATAAAAACATCAAACTTCATAAGACTTTCATATTCTACTATTATTTTGTTAACTCTTGGAAGGCAACCAAAATTATAATGAATTTCTCCCCTCCCCTTCTCTTCCCAAATGCTATTTTCTAGATAAGCATTTAGCAGTGCACCTTTTTTCAGTAAAATCTTACACTACTGTACAGACATATGGGTATTATGTGTATAGTATTAAAGAGAGTCACAAAGCTACATTTAAAGCCATTCCATGAAGCTGCTCTACCAATGCCTGGTAGAACTTCAGATACCTTCTTCAGAGGTCAGGGAATGAGAGCTCCTATAACATCAACCTAGTAGGATCCCGTCCCCCTTCCATAGCTCCTCCCCTCCAGCTGCAAATTGTCTCTTACAGAAACAAGGAACTCTGGAGTGAGTCTGGTAGCTATGGTCACATGCTACAATTTAAATTCCCTTGCTTGCCTCTCATCTTTGCCCTTGTCCTTGGTAAATAACTTTACGTTTCCTTACTAATCAATTCTTATGCTGAAGGCCTCACCAGTCTCTTCTGTGCCTTTGTTTCCCAGCTGTTTAAACCCACATCCCTGCCCTTCCCTCCCCCTTTTTTGCCCAGGAATTTAAGTACAGAATAAATAACATCCAACTTGATTTCTTCTCTCCCTCTGCCCCCTTCTTCTTTCCACTTCTTCACCCTTCTTCCCTTCAAACTCTGAAGTCTCCTACTTTATGCCCCTGACCCTTCAGGCTGGCACCAAGATCCATCCAGAAGCTGGGAATGGGTGGCTGGGAATGGATCACTTGATTATTACCTGTTCTGTTCATTCCCTCTGGGGCACCTGGGATTGGCCACTGTCGGGAGACAGGATACTGGGCTAGATAGACCTTTTGATCTGACCCAGTATGGCCGTTCTTATGTTCTTATCCCTTTTCATCTCCAGTCATCCCTGGTTCCGTGTCTAGTTCCATTCTTTTCACTTATTAAGCACTCTTTTTTCCTCAGAATGACATCTCTGTGTCACCAGCTTCAAAGCATTGACCATACATAATTTTAACATCCATTCCCTTCTGTCAGATGAAAATACATTTTAGTACCTATTACTGTTTTGAGAATACTTTTTAGTGACAGACTTTCATAGCTCTTCTATCAAAATAATCATCTTGCTTCATGTGAGTTAAAATTCTTTTATACATTTTTGTTGAAACTAGATTAGTGTTTTAGAAACCTAAAATATTGTAGCTAGAATAGTGAGGGTTCCTTTATCAAGTGTTTCAGCCTGTTTCTCCTTTGTCTATTCAAACCTTATAGTAGCTCTATTGAAACTCTGAAAAAGGAAAAGGACAAAAAATCTTCTCTGGGAAATTAATAAAGCAACATATTTAAGTATTTTTTCCTTTTAAAAAAAATTCAAAACAAACAGAGCAATTTTGTGATGAATATTTTCCTTTTTGTAAATTCCAGTCCCTGGTGATATCATTGAAGAACAAGGTGAACTTTCAGTGAAAAACCCAGCTTGTTCCTGATGAGGGACAGTTGGGAAACCTGATAAAGACAGATGGCAAGCTATTTTGTTACACCTATAATCTGCAATAGCCTGAGCAAAAACTAAGTGAAGAATATTTTTATAATTGACCTTCCAGTGAACTTGCGTAAACATTTTTTTCACATACTCCGAGGATGGTGATGACCATATGATGTTATTTTGTTCACTGCTAGAATACTATGTATTGAAATATGTTATATTATCAATTATAGGGTTAATCCGTTTTAGACTGGCATAAACAGGATTTTTTTTTTCCATTTTTGACACTACGGTGAAGCATTTGGAATTGAAATAGTCCATAATGGTTTTTTTTTCACTTTTCCATAACAACGTGAACACTAAATTATAGCTGTGCAATTATGTAAACAATGGAAATGCTTCCAGAATGAATACTTCATTTTAGATTTTCATTTTGTGTAATTGTTGAAAGGTTTGGAGCCATAATAAACCAAAATTATTTTACACATTTATCCTTCTAAAGGTCAATTATGAAAGAAGTAAAGAAACAACACTGTACAAAATGAGTAAACCAATTTCTATTGCCATCACCGTATGTTTTTCTTATTGCTTGTGTTTTTCCAGTTACTGTGTACATAGCATTCAATTAAAGTGATTCATTTACTAGGCTGTAAGCTGCTGAATACAGTTTACTTTTATAGAACCGTGCTTGGAAGGGAAGGAAGCAACTTGCCTCTGTTTGAATTACCTGATTTTTGCAAGATCACGAATAAAGGACAGATGTTCTCACTTGGTTGCTTTCTCATAAATCTGAATCTTTTGATAAGCTGCAAACCTACTGTATTACTACATAAAATCTAGCTTTTATCACTAGATGTGTATAATGCACAAAAGTGTGTTAATCAGGAAATAAGAGATAAAATTTGACAAACTTTGTCATTAAACTTCTCATTTTTAAGGTTATATTATTTGTATTAATTTTAAGTAAAGCAGAAGCCTTTTTCCTATTTTTTTTTTCAGATTCTGATTTTATTTATAGTGGTATAAAACAGGATTAATGTTAAACAAGTCAATAGAACCATCATGGATTTATACTGGTATCACTGAGATCAGAATTTGACTGTGGAAACTGATATAAAGTCAAAGACTGAGTGTAAACTGACTTTTACTCAATTATACATCGATAACTTTGGTGCCAATAGCTGTGAGCCTGCCACGTCACCCAGTAGCATGACGTGTGTAAAATTGCAAATCCTGAGTGTGAATAGTGAAAAAGAGAAGCTGAGGGTCACTCCACTGTAATAGCAGTCTTTTCAAAACAATTTTATAGAAGTTTTCTGACTTACTTCAGGGGAAAAAATCTTTTTTTTTAAATTTGTAAAAGATACTTTACTATGGTTCTTCAGCAGCAAATGTGGCATCTGTAACTAAATTCTTGCATTGTTTAGAAAAATGCAGTGTAAAAACATATCTGGTGCTAAAGTTGCATCATCTTGTTTTATATTGCAACTGTATTCTCACTCCTACAGCTTTGTCTTCCATTTATATTCGTTTCTTCCTTTGCTTATTTACAGAAGGTGATGTAAAAAGGATGAAAGTTAAAGCTTCATAATCATGTGTGCAGTGCTGTCTTAACCTAATCAACACCGTGCTAGCAGTAGACATTAGTAAAGGGTGATCGTCCTAAAGGTTCAGGTTCAGCTTGGATAAATACCCAAAAGACTGGGTGTTTATTGAATCTTTGAAGCCTCGTCAGGAGGCTCACAGACCTTTTGTCTATACAGAGCCCTGCCCTCTGTAGTTTCCACAGCCAACTTTTGAAGATTTCAAAACAAAAATTGAAGATTTGGTTTAATATCTAACTTGACAGATGGAATTAATGAAAGCAGGACGAAGTTAATGCAGTTGTTTGTGGTGTTCATCATCAAATATGCTACATTCTCCCACCTTTTAAGCCAGGTTTGCATGCATTTTTTTTATTGTAGCATATGTCAGCAGAAGTGTACTCCCATCTGCTGCTGTATAGTGTGATGCCTGATATTCAGAGCACAGTACAATACCTACCTCTGTTAGTAATTACAGGTGTGTTGTGAGGAGCCCAATGCATTAATCAGCTCCTTAATTATGAAAAAAAGGGTGGATCTTTTGTTCTGCCCTCAGAGCATGAATTTACCACCCACTTTATGAGCTGCAACATCCATCTGCTCAGTCTTTTAGAATGTTTGCATTGACTGATATTGACTTTTAAAATGTATCAAAGGAAGTGATTAAAACTAGTTTAAACATTAACTTGAGTGGCATTGTGGTCATTCAGAGAGGTGAAAACACTATCTTCTGCAATGCCAAAATTAAAAATTATCTCTTAATTTTATAATAGACAAGCTGGTTTATCATTTCACAGTATGCTAATGTAAATATTTTAGAGGAGAAATAATAAGTAGTTTTTGCTCAGACTTCTATGTTTTACAAATTACTGATGTAATTTAAAAGAATGGTCTGCAAGTTGGAAAAAGACTGAGTTTATGCTTTTTTGCTTATTTATGATGTGTATGAAGAAGACTTGCTTTTTTAACGACCAGTTTTCTCAGAAATGTCAAATCTGGTCTTCATTGTTGAGGATAACTGGAGGTTTCAGAATTAATGTAGATTGATAACTTTCTCAGATCTTAATTGAAAGGATGGAAATGTTGAATCCTTAACAAAGGGAGTTTTTCTCAGGTGTTTTTGTTTAAATAAGTGATTTTAAAAAAACAAACAAACAGTGTTTTAAGCCGTTTGAATAAAATTATTTGTATTATCAATCAAGTTTCACTGCCTTGATACCTGTGATGTCAAATTCTTGCTAATTTTTTAGCTACTGATGGACTATTCCAAGGTAGACAAATCTTTATTTCTAATTTAAAAATCAAGCAGGAAGAATATTTTGCGATTTAAAATAAGGTCAGGCCTTCTTTAGTGCATTAAAAAAGTTGTGGGGAAGGGAGGGAGCCTAATCATTTTCTTGAATAAGTTTTCTTTTTTAGTAGGAATGAGAATTTAAACCGAGGTTTTGAACTTCAATGGAAATCAACTACCTCATTCTTCTGAAAAAATAATAATTGCAGTCAGGGTTTATGCAAACTTTGTGTCTAATTTTGAACCCACTCAAGTTTTGTAGATGTGGAACTTCAACTCGGACATTGTTGGGATCATTTCTCGATAAGGACAGCCAGTGAAAAAATTGAGCAGAAGGCAAAGGAATGAAAAAATTCTCACTCCAAGAAAGTGTGTGCGCGCGCAATACGTATATGTGTGGCAGCAATGCTTTTGATGGTGTTCTACTCCTTAAAATTAATGCAGACTTCCTTTTAGCATATGAAATAATTAATGAAAAAATTATGTTTCCCCCTATCTAGTTTATTATGGTAATAGGTAGGTGTGACTTCTGGTAAAAGTTAAACAAAGATTTCTCGGTTACTGTCTTTCTCTTTGCTATGCCCAGGTACTTTTTGTGTTGACATTTGAGCGTTCCTATGAAGCAGTCATACTAAAGTTTTAATAATGGCTGTAAGTTATTGTCATGAATTACTCAGAAACAAGGACAGTAGCTAGTGTAATTTCATTAATGTTACATAGCCATGGAAGCCTGAATAAAATGATTTTGTGGCCCATTTCTGATGGTATATCAGTTTATCATAAACTTACAAACCAGCTGAATGTTTTAGTACATCTAATAAACATAAAACACATCATCTTATAAACAATTGTTTCCTTTTCAGTGTGTTTCTAAATAAAGAAATCTATGAATTTTTCTCAAAGGGAGTAAGAATTGGAAACCATTCTAGGAGGTGTGCACCTCGAGGACAGAATAGTAAACCATATCAATGTTTTGGGGTGCTCCATTATATGTATATTTATGTTTTATATTATCAAGTATTAGCACTTAATTTCTGTTACCAGTAACATCATTATAAAATACAACGATAAATATTCTCAAATATTTTTTTTCTATAAAAATTGAGAGAGCGTTTCCTTCTTTTCAGGATATTTTAAATACCGTCATAAAACACTGCCCATCTTGCTTTTTCTTCTTGGGTTTACCTGGTTTTACAATGCTGATAGGAGACTTCATCACAGCTGCAGCCAGAATCCTTAGTACAGACATGTTGGAGGTGAGTATGACAATGCTCAACATCCAAGTTCCCAGGAGAGTGCACAGTCGCTAACAAGGTTCAGATTTCTCTACTCTAACAGGTGTTGACTCATTAGTGCAATGTGAAACTGGGCTCTCAGGGCAGATACCATGGCAGCTGATGTGTGAAATTGTAGGATAAGGTGACACTAGTATTGCAAAGGTGTTTCATCAAAAGGCCAAAGTGTGAGAAATCATATCCTCACTAATATTGCAGCACATTTACACACTAAAAGCAAGACTTGGGTTTCAGAATCTCATTAGCTTTCTACAAGAAATGAATATTGAAAACACAAAGCTTTCTCATAACAAATGCAGATTTTCCTACATTTTATAAGGGTTAATAGCAATGTGAACCAGATACCATCAAATCTAATTTAAAAAATTTAATAAAATACAAAACTATTACTGGTAGGCTAAAATAAGTTTAAAGGTCTGACAAGCCTGCAAAAGCAAGGAGAACTTGTGCGTAAGAATGGGACATCAGAACAAGGGTGTTCTTTCTCTGTGTTTGTGAGTAGTGTAATTATTGATGTTTTTATGCACAGTAACTTTAGATTGTTGTGTAGAGGTATGTTAGCTGCATAGGCACAGAATATGAGTTAAGGAAGAAGAAAGATCACCTGCTCTTTTTTTCAGCAGAATTCAAATGGTGAAACATTTTGCCCCTAGCTATCCATAAACTGAGTTTTTTGGTGATCCTTGGATTTACAGCCATCAGTTTTAGTTTACTTTTTGTCAATTTTGTACAGTTCTCACAAAAATTAACCAACCTGATTATTGATCAAAAGCTTGCAGAGCTAGTAAGTACTGCAGAACACCTTGTAAATATGTAAAAGAATTTTTTTTAAAAAATCCTTCCTCTGACAAAACACTTGTAGGGCACAAACCATTTTATATTTGCTATGCGATATTTTTATTTGAAAGATTACTAAATATGCAGAATTAATTGATATACTTAAGGCACAAATATCTATTTGCCCTTCGTTTTCTTGGACAGTTTAATTGGAATAGAGCTTTACATAAGAAACATTTTGTGGTATACCTGGTCTATTTATATGGTCTACTCTAGTGTATGCTCTATGCTCTCCTTCTAGTGTCATGCTATCAGTGTTACTGTAAATGCTGAATTTCCATTCAAGACCCATGCACACCTCTTGTGTGAGTATGTGGGGAGGTTGGTTGGTTTGGTTGATTGGTTTTGCAGCCATAACTATGACACTTGGATATTGCAACAATGGGCATGTTATAAAAACACATAGCTCTTGGTGCTGAAAGCTCATATATGAGGTTGGAGCCATCTGCACATGGGTGCAGGATTATACCCACGCATATGAACTTTCTCGATCAGGCCACAGATGGAAATATTAGATTAGAGAGCAAAATTAATACCTAAAATGTAGGCTGACATTTTCCATGCTTGACCCTGACCTAAGAGCAATTTTTGTTAACCTGTACCAAATTTGATTTAAATTTGGTTCTGTAACACTGCAGTTCAAATGCAAAGAAAGTTTATGTAAAGAATATTTACATTAAATTATTTTGCATAAAAAACCCCATAACAAATAGAAGCATTACTGTTTTCTATATTATTAAAATTGTTTTATAGTGTGCCATAAATATCTACACTACTGTACAAAATACATTACACCAGAAACGCTGACTATCAAAGACATAGCAAAAATTGCGAATAAATTGAACAGAAGTGAGGATGGATGTGAAGAGGCTGGAGAGCAGAAACAAGATAGGAAGGATTTCTAGAAGAAACTGATTTTAAGGAAGCACTCGGAGGAGGAAGGGAGAGGATGCATTTGTTAGGCAAGACATTCCAAGCATGAAAGAGTGCAAAGCAGAGTGGAAAAATTAGGGGAGCATTTGGAGGACACTAGAGAGTAGAGATGGGGTGTAGAAAGAAACTTGGAGCAAGGTAGCACAGGCCCTTTCCAAGTAAAGTACTTAAATTTATAATAGTGGAGTGCTTCAGGGAGAATTTGGTTGGTCATAGGCGCATGAGAGTAACCTAAATTAAGCACCTGAAAAGGGAGGAATGCAGAGAGGTAGTAAGTGGGGAGTTGCTGGAGAAGAGAGAGGTTATAGTAACCAAAATAAGAGGTCCAAGGCACAGACTTCTTAATTAAGTTACAGTTAGGGCACTGAGATACCATGTTGATGAGAACTGCCTAAAAACTACAGTCAGATAGGTGGGTAGGTATAGCTAGATTTAGAGATTGTAAATATGTATCAATTTATAGGTTGAGCTCAAATTATAAACATCAGTAACTACCAACATATATGCCAAATGTGTCAGATAACTAGGTTAAGAGAAACGTTTAGTAAATAATTTTCCCCCCTTATCCTAGAGAGAGAGAAAATAAGAATATTTAAAAATTTCAAACTCAAATATTTAAAGATAAATCTGATATTTATCTTTCTCTGTTTACCTGGGCATTCCAAGTATATCAATAGGCTTCTAATTTTTAATTGTATAGTCACTTTTAGCATCCAGTGCATGTGAGTCTAATTTTCAAACATTGGATCCAAATTCTACAATTAGATGCTCAAATCGGCACATAGGCACATAAAACAGACATTTATATGTTTAGCTGTGTGTTTTAAGCTTCCAAATATGGGATTTGAACAGCCTATTTAGGCATTTATGTATGAAAATTAGGCTCCCCAAATCATAGAAAAGATCTCATTTGAGATCAGTATGTTAATGTCCATTTTTAAAAGGAGAGGCTCATGTTTTGGAGTTAATGGAGTAAAACTAAATGCAGTATTTTATTTGTAATGCATGCAGCGTAATAATTTATGCACAATTTGCTATTGATATGATACTGCATGAAAGTATCTAGCATTTTGAGCACTTCCATATCACTTGGTTGAGAGAAATAATTAAAGCTAGCAAAGGTTTTAATGACTCTATCGTTGGTTCAGCAAGCACAATACACATCTTGTAGTTTCTGATTACAGTGTAACCTCAGAGTTACGAACACCTCAGGAGTGGAGGTTGTTCGTAACTCTGAACAAAACATTCTAGTTCTTTCAAAAGTGTACCACTGAACATTGACTTCGTTCAGCTTTGAAATTTTACTATGCAGAAGAAAAATGCTGCTTTCTCTTTATTTTTTTAGTAGTTTACTTTTAACACAGTACTGTAATGTATTTGCTTTTTTTTGGCGGGGGGGGGGGGCTCTGCTGCTGCTTCATTGTGTATTTCCAGTTCCAAATGAGGTGTGTGGTTGTTGCCTGGTCAGTTCGTAACTCTGGTGTTCGTAACTCTGAGGTTCTACTGTATTACACGTATATTTGAATTGATTCCAAGTAGCACAGATAGCCCCAGAATGGTGAAGCTACAGAATTATCCAGAAGAGTTGGCAATAAAGCATTGTGCATGAACAACAGATGAGGATCAATGAAAATTTAACCCTGAGGTGGGATGTAATGGCCTAATTTCCAAGAGTGGTCAGTGCAGTCAGTTGGAGAGCTAGATCCTACAGAAGCAGTTGCTTGCCTCTTCTTGCCAAACTACTGACCCTAAAGACCATCTGAAAATGGAAATAGGAGGAAACAATGGGAGGAACAATATGTATCCTAATGAAACCAAAACTTTATGCTGAGTATGCAAAGGTAATGCCTGATTACTATTGAGGGTATAGTTTATTGTACAAATTCAGCAAAAAAAAGAGCAGAAGAGAAATGTGATCAAGTACAAAGAACTTTGAGTCTCTTTGATGATGTTACACAGTATCACCATTCTTTAAAATGTCCTTTTTATAGCTTATTGGAAAAAATAACATATATTATGTTTGTATTTTTTCATTTAGGCCCCTCGGTCAGAAGCTCATACCATTCT
Source organism: Eretmochelys imbricata (assembly GCF_965152235.1). Classification (NCBI taxonomy): domain Eukaryota; kingdom Metazoa; phylum Chordata; order Testudines; family Cheloniidae; genus Eretmochelys; species Eretmochelys imbricata. The sequence continues at coordinate 206,340,760 of NC_135574.1, read as the reverse complement.
TGGTTCTCTTGTTTGCTTTCCAAATATCTACCAAGAAATCCCTCTATTACAACCCATCAGTGAAGCTGATGAAATCATCGCAGGAGCTGCAGATGTCAAAGTAAAGTAAAATTATATTAGTTAATTCTTATCTAATCTAGTGAAGTTTTACATTTGGTTAAATAATTTGATTATTTTTATCATGCATTAAAGAAATGATCATACATTAATTGATAAGTGGTACTTTCTTAATTTTACAGACCATTTTTAGCAATGAACTAAAAATATAGTGTAAATGTTTCAACTTGTGAAGTTAATTTTTTCATTTAAAGGAGAGAGAACTAGCTAAAATCAGGTGCTGTTCATTTGTGTCAGTCAAATCATTTAAATCTCAAATTATAAAAAAGCTATTTATTTTTATTATGATGTAGTGCATCTGTTCCTTAGATATAAATACATCATTGACAGACGGGGCTATGCACAATATTTGTTTTTCATGTTATATTAAAGTATGAAACAATGTACATTTACTGGAGAGAGAAATCAGTTTTGCTCTGATTTGTTTTCTTAGAGCATTAATTTCAATGGGACTCCATAGGAGAGTAACTGTACACATGGGTATAATGTTTTTCAGTATGGGGGCCTTGTTTTAAACAAGTGATAAAATGTTTAATTTACACTGAAGTCAGCCCTAGTGGTAAAGATTGCACAAAAGCCATGAGATACAGTGCCACAGTAATATACTGGGGAATTTGGGTAAAGATGTAGGAGAATCTTCAAATGCCAAGTAGGGAACTTCAGGTGGTGGGAAGAGGAGAAAGACCACCCTCCCACACACCCCCTCCTTGACACCTGGTATGATATTCTTGCATTCTCCACCGGATATGAATTGGGCTTGATAGAGTTATGAGAAATATTAAAATGAACCAAGTTAGGGTTCAGAGTAGCAGCCGTGTTAGTCTGTATTCGCAAAAAGAAAAGGAGTACTTGTGGCACCTGAGAGACTAACCAATTTATTTAAGCATAAGCTTTTGTGAGCTACAGCTCACTTCATCGGATGCATTCTGTGGAAAATACAGTGAGGAGATTTATATACACACAGAACATGAAAAAATGGGTGTTATCATACACACTGTAAGGAAAGTGATCACTTAAGATGAGCTATTACCCGCAGGAGAGTGGGGGGCTTGGGCGGGGAGAAGAAAACCTTTTGTAGTGATACTCAACGTGGGTCATTTCCAGCATCTACTTGCGCTATATTGATGACATCTTCATCATCTGGACCCATGGAAAAGAAGCCCTTGAGGAATTCCACCATGATTTGAACAGTTTCCATCCCACCATCAACCTCAGCCTGGGCCAGTCCACAAAAGAGATCCACTTCCTGGACACTACAGTGCTAATAAGTGATAGTCACATAAACACCACCCTATACCAGAAACCTACTGACCGCTGTTCCTACCTACATGCCTCCAGCTTTCACCCAGACCACACCACATGATCCATCGTCTACAGCCAAGCTCTACAATGCAACCGCGTTTGCTCCAACCCCTCAGACAGAGACAAACACCTACAAGATCTCTATCAGGCATTCTTACAACTACAGTTGAAGTGAAGAAACAAATTGACAGAGCCAGAAGAGTACCCAGAAGTCACCTACTACAGGACAGACCCAACAAAGAAAATAACAGAACGCCACTAGCAGTCACCTTCAGCCCCCAACTAAAACCTCTCCAACGCATCATCAAGGATCTACAACCTATCCTGAAGGACGACCAATCACTCTCACAAATCTTGGGAGACAGGCCAGTCCTTGCCTACAGACAGCCCCCCAACCTGAAGCAAATACTCACGAGCAACCACACACCACACAACAGAACCACTAACCCAGGAACGTATCCTTGTAACAAAGCCCGTTGCCAACTGTGTCCACATATCTATTCAGGGGACACCATCATAGGGCCTAATCACATCAGCCACACTATCAGAGGCTCCTTCACCTGCACATCTACCAATGTGATATATGCCATCATATGCCAGCAATGCCCCTCTGTCATGTACATTGGTCAAACTGGACAGTCTCTATGTAAAAGAATAAATGGACACAAATCAGACGTCAAGAATTATAACATTCATAAACCAATCGGAGAACACTTCAGTCTCTCTGGTCACTCGATTACAGACCTAAAAGTGGCAATTCTTGAACAAAAAGACTTCAAAAACAGACTCCAATGAGAGACTGCTGAATTGGAATTAATTTGCAAACTGGATACAATTAACTTAGGCTTGAATAGAGACTGGGAGTGGATGGGTCATTACACAAAGTAAAACTATTTCCCCATGTTTATTTCCCACCCCCAACTGTTCCTCAGAAGTTCTTGTGAACTGCTGGAAATGGCCCACCTTGGTTATCACTACAAAAGGTCCCCCCCCACACACACACACTCTCCTGCTGGTAATAGCTCATCTTAAGTGATCACTCTCCTTACAGTGTGTATGATAACACCCATTTTTTCATGTTCTGTGTGTATATAAATCTCCTCATTGTATTTTCCACAGAATGCATCCGATGAAGTGAGCTGTAGCTCACGAAAGCTTATGCTCAAATAAATTGGTTAGTCTCTCAGGTGCCACAAGTACTCCTTTTCTTTTTGCAAATTAGGGTTGAGTCCTTTTCTGAACTAAATAAAGTAGGCCAAAATTTTCAGACTTGTCTGCTTAGAACTGAGACACCCTAGGGCTGGATTCACAAAAGGGCTTAGGTGCCTAACTGCTAAGTCTGACAAAACTGGGTTTCACAAACCCCGCTGCTCAGCTGCCTCCGAACACTGTATAGACACCTAAACTCACTCTGCGCCTAAATTTTTTCAGCAAAAGTTCCTGTGCGCCTATAGAAAAGGAGTATTTGTGGCACCTTAGAGACTAACCAATTTATTTGAGCATGAGCTTTCGTGAGCTACAGCTCCGATGAAGTGAGCTGTAGCTCACGAAAGCTCATGCTCAAATAAATTGGTTAGTCTCTAAGGTGCCACAAATACTCCTTTTCTTTTTGCGAATACAGACTAACACGGCTGTTACTCTGAAACCTGTCATTGTGCACCTATGTTTCTGCCTCTGCTCATGCACACTGCCGCCCCATGCCAGGCATCTGGATGCCTAGTCCCAGAGCAATGTACCAACAGTGAGAAGATAGGCATTTCTCTGCCTAATTAACTTGCAAGGCCCAGTGCGGAAGGGGGTCTCTGAGCGTACTTACCAGAATGAGCCCCCATGGACAGACTTATACAAAGTGGCTGGGGGAGGGAGGACCCTCCTCATAACATTGAGCCCAGTGTTTAGAGTACTCACCTGTGTTGTGGGAGACCTCTGGTTCAAATCCCCTACATCTGAGGTAGAGAAGGGATTTAACAGGTACCTGTAACCTCTCAGGTGAGTGCTCTAGGCTATGGGATATTCTAATGTGGGGCTACCTCAGTCTTTCCTCTTGAAGATGTTCCACTGTGAATAAATAGTGAAAGAATAGTTGGGCCAGAGGGAGAGCGAGAGAAAATATGAGAATGACTCTGTAGCCTGGGGATTAGCAACCGGAGGTGGGAGACCCAGGATCTAGTACCCCTGCTCCAATGACTTCTTAAAATTATTTATCCACAGTGGAACAGCTCCAACAGGAGAGACTGAGGGAGCACCACATAAGAATATCCCAGATCTCTCGCCTGAGAGATGGCAGATCCCTGTTCAAATTCCATCTACTCTTCAGGTGGAGTGGGGCTTGAACCGGGATTACCCTAAGCACTGGGCTAAAAGTTAGGAGGGAGCGTCTCCTCTGAACCTCCCTTCATCCCCCTCTTATTGCAATAACAGCATAGGTGCCTAATGCCAAGAGAGGGTTTGCTTCTGATAATCCCAAGAAGATGGGAAGGTGCCTCCCTCCAGACTGGGTTTATGCACCAAACTCCCTCAGCAGGAGGGGCTTAGGACTCATCCCTCATCTTGGCATCTCCCATTGGGTAGCTTGGGTGGGGAACTGCCTAGCATGCTGGCTTTTGTGAACCCCATTCTGAGTCACCTGTCTCTCCCTATTCATTGTATAGGGAGTCTAGGCCTGAACTCAGGCTGTGTGAATCCCAGCAATTTTCTAGGCACCTAGAGGTTAGGCGTGGAGACGCTTAGCATCACCACATCTACATTTCTTTGTGTATCTATCCCATAAATCCCTAGTTAGGCTATTAAAAGTGACTTTGACTTTTCAGACATGCTGAGCACTCCCAATGAGACCAGTGGGTGCTCAGCAATTCTGAAAATCAGCTGACTTCAGTTTGGATGCCGATGTTTAATTGTAGGTACTTAGAGTCATCCACCCAATTTTATAAATGTTGGCTGTAACCAATATGGCTCTCACTTTTTCTAAGGGATATTTGTTTCATATCATATTTTGACAAGAGTGTACCGAGACTACTAAATTTATTTCACTTGTGACTCAGTCCAAATTAAATGTCTAACACACTTGAATTAATAGAGAAGTAATCTGTTTGTGGAAAAAAGTGTTTATTCTAATGAATTTTATTGTTTTAGTGTTACCTCATAAATATTCTGTTGAAGAATGCCACAGATGAGCCCAGTGAAACTGCAAGGTAAAATCCTGAATGAAAGAGAAAATACTGTGGAGTCTTAAGATGGCAAATTGAAACAGAAATAAGTTGATGTGAAAGGGCTGTACTTTTTGGAGACCATTCAACTTGAACAGTATTAAAAATAATAGGTTGGATGACAATGTTTTGGGGGATAGTTGAAACTGAGTGTGTTGTAAAGTTTTTTAAACGGATTAGACTGAAACTTCTTGTAAAAGAATATTATATTCTTGTGGGTGCTTTTTATTACTATTATTTCATCTATCTGTAAACAGGTAACTATGTCTATGGTTCCCTTTTTGAACTTTTGTTTTGTAGCACAGACAGTGGAGCCAAATTTTGCTCTCAGTCGCAGTGTAAGGAAGACCAGAATTTGGACTGTTAGCCCACATACATACCTTGAAGCTTTGTCTTTTTTGATTTTGTATTCATTCATAGATTCCAAGGCCAGAAGGGACCATTTTGATCATCTGGTCTGACCTCCTGTATAACATAGGCCATAGAACTTCCCCAAAATAATTCCTAGAGCATATCAGAAAAACATCCAATCTTGATTTTAAAATATCCACTGATGGAGAATCCCCTATGACACTTGATAAATTGTTCCGATCATTTAGTACTCTCACCGATAAAAATTTACTCCTTATTTCCACACTGAATGTGTCTGTCTAACTTCAACTTTCAGTTGTTGGATTGTGTTACTCCGTTCTGTACTAGATTTAAGAGTCCATTATTTAATATTTGTTCTGCATATAGATACATATAGACTGTAATCAAGTCACCCCTTAACCTTCTCGTTGTTAAGCTAAATAAATTGAGTCTATCACTACAACTCATGTTTTCAAATCCTTACTTTAAAAAAAAAACATATATGTAAAAGAAAACCAAAAGTTTCTTTTTAACCTTTATTTTCCCTTTTCAACTATTAGTTTTAATAAAATCTGTCCTATGCATTTTCTTACTAAAAAGGTTAATCTGATAGACAAAGCACATCATCCTGAATAATGTAAAAAGCAGGTAAACAGTATGGCATCCACTCTAAGATATTTTCATCGTCTCTTGCTGGATGTCAAATGTATTTACATGTGTCTTGACAACTTTGAAGGATACAAGGCAGGGGTAATCAATTGTTTTTTGTCAAGGTTCAGACTTCTTGCTCAAGGTATATTCAAGGTCTAGACTCCAGAGAAAATAATACAATAATAAAAACAATGATGATAATAATAAGTAAATAAAAAGGTTTTGTGGTCCATTCAAAAGTATTTGACCATCTGGATTTGGCCTGCGGTCCACCTGTTGACTGCCCATGTTACAAGGTATGCAGTTTTCAGAGTGGTAGCCGTGTTAGTCTGTATCAGCAAAAAGAACGAGGAGGACTTGTGGCACCTTAAAGACTAAATTGATTTGGGCATAAGCCTTTGTGGGCTAAAACCCACTTCATCAGATGCATGCAGTGGAAAATACAGTAGGAGGATATATATATTCGGAGAACATGAAAAAATGGGGGTTGCCGTACCAGCCCTAACGAGACTAATCAATTAAGGTGGACTATCATCAGGAGAGAAAACCTTTTGTAGTGATAATCAGGATGGCCCATTTCAAACAGTTGACAAAAAGGTGTGAGTAACAGTGGGGGGGAAAATAGCATGGGGAAGTAGGTTTTAGTTTGTGTAATGGCCCATCCATTCCCAGTCTTTATTCAAGCCTAATTTAATGGTGTCCAGTTACCCAGGTTATTAAAGAGACAAGGTGGGGGACCATTCAGGGTAAAATGGCCCGTTAACATCCGTCCAGTCATAGGGGGTAAAGGAAGGGGGTGAGGAAGTCAGTTGTGGGAGTGGTGGTGTTAGCTGCTTTCTTTCCCCCCTATGACTGGAAGGGTGTTCATGAGCCACTTCACCTTGAAGGTCCATTTGAAATATGTACTAACTACTTATGCTAAACAATCAGTGCCACCTTCTATTTAGCTGTGACACTGAATACCTTTCCCAGCCCTGAAGAAGAGCTCTGTGTAAGCTTGTCTCTCTCACCAACAGAAGTTGGTCCAACAAGAGATGTTACCTCACCCACTTTGTCTCTCTAATATCCTGGGACCAACATGGCTACAGCAACATTGTATACAGTTTTGAAGGAGGCATTTGAATCCATCAGATCTATTTCTAGATATTCAAAATCTGCATATTTTTAACATGCTATTAGTTACGTGCAACATTTAATTAAAAGTCAGAAAATACACGGAGTAGATCATAGCTATAAACAAGAGCTTGCCACCTGTTTTGGGAGAAGGTTCTTTTAAGGATTCTAAATTAAAAGAAATGCTAAACTTTACATTTAAACAATTAAAACTGTGATACCAGACAAAGAAAGAAGTTTAAAAAAAAATTCCTGTGGGTGCTGTTTTTTTGCCACTGAAGTCAATGGGAGTTTTATCCTGGACTTCAGTGGCAGCAGGATCAGACCTAATATATTTTAATGCAATATACAGTTCTTTTACAAATAATTTTTGTAATCACAAGGGCCCAATCTTGCAAGCATGAGCACACTACACCCTTGATGATTTGTCCTAAGAAGGCAAGGTTGAACATGGGGTGAGAGTTGGAAAGGTCTTTCTCACTCAATGTTGGGTTTTTCAAGAATGAGCTTTTTTCAGGTAAGTTGGCAGGGTTGCTATCTGAAGGGGAGACTTAGTCACCAAGATGAATAAAAAGATGTTTTCCATTGATGAAGACATCCTTTTAGGAGTTGATTTTTTTGAATGGGTGAGTCATATGCCATGATATAAATAGATCTATATTCACTATATAATAATGTGAAAGAGAAGTGTGTGTGTCTCATTTAGGAAATGTTTATTTGGTTAATGTATTACTAGGGTTTTATTGGAGGAGTCTTTACTGGAGCAATATTTCCATTATTAGTGAGAACATTGGTTTTCCCCAACCAGGAAGTTCGTGGATCAGTTTTGTAGACAGTGGTTTATATATTCCTAAGGGCTTCCAAAGGTTACTCTTGCACAGTCAGATGGGTTGGCTGGAAAGTTGGAAAAAATAGCAAACAACTTGATTTTAAAAATAAAACAACTCCAAGCCAACTCAAAGGTTCAATACTTAGCAATGTTAAAATAGTGCAACACAACTCATAATACTTTAGGAGGATCACCAGTTTAGAAAGTTGTGGATAAAAGTCTCACAGCATCTAACAAGCTTCTTGAGCCAAAGACAGTTAATCCTGGGGTAGTTACAGAAGAGCTATATTTCAAGAGGCTAGGGGCATGGCTACACTTGCAGATGTAGAGCACTTTGAGTTAAACCCGCCTTTGGAGAGTGCAGTAGGGAAAGCGCTGCAGTCTGTCCACACTGACAGGAACAAGCATACTGGCATGGCCACATCTGCGGCTCTTGCAGTGGCCTTGGGAGTGGTGCATTATGGGCAGCTATCCCACAGAGCACCTCTTCCCATTCTGGCGCTGTGGCTTATGGGAAGGGGGCGGGGGGGGGCGGGGCATTCTGTGTCCTGTCCCAACACCCCATGATGCATCGGTTCACATCCCAGCAATCTCTGTGCTTCTGTCCACATTTGGTGCCATCTTTCAACATTTTTTGTACTGCGTGCTCTGTCTTCCCTTTCGGTCTGCGGGAATGGAGCCCGAACTGCTGAGGAGTATGCTAACGAGTCTCGCTAGCACGTCACGTTTGGCAGTCGAGTTATTCCTTATGATCCAAAATGACAGTGAGGGATCCAATGATGATATTGACTTGAGTAATGCATATGACATGAGATTGCTTGTGGCATTCACAGACATGCTCACCGCTTTTGAGCTCGGGAAACAAGCACTGAGTGGTGGGATCACATCGTCATGCATGTCTGGGATGATGAGCAGTGGCTGCAGAACTTTCAGATGAGAAAAGCCACTTTCATGGGACTGTGTGAGGAACTCGCCCCCACCCTGCGGCACAAGGACATGAGATTGAGAGCTGCCCTGACGTTGGAGAAGCAGGTGGCTATTGCAATCTGGAAGCTGGCAACTCCAGACAGCTACCGATCGGTCGCTAACCAGTTTGGAGTGGGGAAGTTGACTGTTGGAATCGTGTTGATGCAAGTTTGCAGGGCCATTAATTGCATCCTGCTCAGAAGAACTGTGACTCTGGGTATCGTGCAGGACATTGTGGATGGCTTTGCACAAATGGGTTTCCCTAACTGCGGAGGGGCGATAGATGGCACACACATTCCAATTCTGGCACCAGCCCACCTAGCCTCCGAGTATGTTAATTGGAAGGGGTATTTCTCTATGGTTCTCTAGGTGCTTGTGGATCACCGTGGGCGTTTCATTGACATTAATGCAGGCTGGCCTGGAAAGGTGCATGACGCATGCATCTTTCGGAACACTGGCCTGTTCAGGAAGCTGCAAGCCAGGACTTTTTTCCCAGACCAGAAGATCACCGTAAGGGAAGTTGAAATGCCCATTGTGATCCTTGGAGACCCCGCTTACCCTTTAATGCCGTGGCTCATGAAACCCTACACAGAGAGCCTTGACAGCAGCAAGGAGTGGTTCAACAACAGGCTGAGCCGGTGCAAAATGACTGTGGAGTGTGCTTTTGGCCATTTAACGGACTGCTGGCGCTCTCTGTATGGGAAGCTGGACCCAGCCAATGACAGCATCCCCGCGGTTATATCCATGTGCTATACCCTCCATAATGTTTGTGAAGGGAAGGGTGAACAATTCACTCAGGCATGGAACTTGGAGGTTCAACACCTGGAGGCTGAATTTGAACAGGCAGAGAGCAGGGCTATTAGAGGGGCCCAGCGCGAGGCTGCAAGGATTAGGGATGCCTTGAGGGAACAATTTGAGGCTGAAAGCCACCAGTAATGTCTGGTGCCCTGCACGGGTGTGAAGTGCAATGGTTCCAATGTTAGTAGGAATCTGTGTTGGCTACGCTGACTTGCAGTGCCTGTTCCTTTCCTGGACTAAAGTATCTTTTACTTTATGCAATAATAAAGAATGTTTTCAAAGCCAAAAAATCCACTTATTGAAAAGAAAATTCATTTACTAAAAAGAAACACAACTGCCTGGGAAACAGAAAGGGCAAAGGGGTGGGGACTGGTACAATCACAGATTTGCATATGTCCTGTTATCGTACTCAGCCTTCCTGTCTGGAGTGCTGTGCAATGAGTGCTGCAGTTCAGGGTGGCTATACTGCATGGTGATGGGGGTTGAGTGCAGAGGGTGAGGGTCGTAGTTTTCAGGGCTGGGTGGTGAAGCTACAGGTGTTGGAGGCAGCTGGTGGCGGTGAGAACCCAGATGCTGGGGAAAGTGGGTTGGAGATGACATGGGGATACAAGGGAAAGAATTTTGGGACAAGGGCTGCAGGGGGGGTTGGGCACAGTAATGGCTACGAGCACCTGGATCGAGTCCGCTTGGTGCTCCATTATGCTTATCAGCTGATCCGTGCTTTGCTGCCGGAGCACCATGCTTTTGTGCCAATGCTTCTCATTCTGCTGGCGGATCTTCCTTTCACTGTCCCGCCACTCCTGCACTTTGTGATTTTCATTACTTGAATGCTGCATTACTTCACGCAACATATCTTCCTTGCTTCTACGTGGCCTCTTTCTGATTCTTTGGAGTCTTTCTGCTGGTGATAACACAGACGGCTGAGATCTCAAGGTTGCCTGTAAAGGGAAAATGCAACACTTAACAGAGGCAGCATTATTCACACCAGACAGAGCAATGATTCCCCCGTACTTAAGGGCAAGCACAGTCTACACAACAGCATAATTTGCCCGTCCCAAAGCGAGCGCACATAACCCACAGGAGCCCCAAAATGGTGAGTAAGCACAGGGTCAAGTGTGACTGATTGTTTGACGGCTGTACTGTTCTCTGGGTTTCTGTGCCTTGGGGAGAGCCAACAGCAGCAGGGAGCTCCTACACTGAACACTGTCCCCACATTTTCCACAGGAGTTCATCCTGGAAGATATCTCGCTGCTGAGGGTGACCTGGGAAGCAAGGGAGGGTCTTCTACTGCAATGCGAATTCCGCCCTGGCCCATATGCAGCTTGCCAGTGTGCAGCAATGGTCCCCGTGCCCCTCACAGCACAGTGGCGTGGACAAGTTAGCCTTACTCAGACAAGGAACACAGTGGCTCTCCTGAGAAACCTGTGCAAACGCATTGCCCAAGTTCTGGATGAGACCTTTGAAGAGATCACTGAGGCCGATTACCATGATGTGAGAGAGCACATCAACGCCCTATTCCGCATCTAGGCATGCATGCAGCCCTAACCCTTCCCCCCACCAAGAGCCTGCACTGAATAACTTCCTTCCCAAAATAAAAGCCACTTACCAGGAACCTCCTCTGTTTGTCCTTCCCGAAGCACCGGCCGCTGCGACTGGCTACCTTCCTCTTGGCTTGAGAACAGCTTCTGGCTGCATGCATCTGGGGATTCTGGGATGTCTTCCTCCGCCTCAGCACCCTTGCTCCTGCTTTGCTCCTCCTCCCGCCTTGTTGAACTGGGCTCTGAAGTGTCCATGGTGGTACTCGGAGTGGAGGTGGGGTCTGGCCCAAGTATCGCATCCAGCTCTTTGTAGAAACGGCAGGTCACGGGCAGCACCGGAGTGGCTGTTTGCCTCATGGGCTTTGTGGTAGGCATTCCGCAGCTCCTTCACTTAACCCTGTACTGCAGTGCATCCCGCTCATAGCCCCTTTCCATCATGTCCCTTGCTATCTGCATGAAGGTATCGTAATTCCTATGGTTGGAGCGCAGCTGGGACTGGACAGCTTCCTTTCCCCAGACACTGATGAGGTCCAGCACCTTGTCGCTGCTCCATACTGGGGATCGCCTGGTGCATGGAGGCATGGTCACCTGGAAAGATTCGCTGAGAGCACTCCACGCCTGGCTGAGCAAACAGTAAGGGGATTTTCAAAATTCCCAGAGAATTTAAAGGGCGGGGTCTGACGGTTGGTCACCTGAGGGCAGGGCAGTAGAGTTCAAAGTGATGACGAGAGTGGCTAGCACGGGCATTGTGGGACACTTCTGGAGGCCGATCAGAGCGCGCTATAGGACGAGGGCGTCCACACTGGTGCAATGGCTCTCCAGCAGGGGCACAGCAAACGTTATTCCGCTCACTGAGGTGGAGTACCAGCAGCGCTGTTGCTGCAGAGTCAGAGCGCTCTACGTGCCTTGCCAGTGTGGATGGATAGTGAGCTAGTGTGCCCAGGCTCCTTTATTGTGCTGTAACTCGCAAGTGTAGCCAAGCCCTAGAACTAGAGGAAGGCTACAACAAGAATGCCAAACAGTTATCTCCATTGTAAATGAGAGTGACTGTAAGGTTTCAAACATAAAGTGACTGTCAACTTGTAGAAGTAAGAGCAATACCTTCCTCACCAAGGTGTTACTTCTTAGTGACCCATGAAGTCCATTCTTACAGGAGGAACAGAAGACATTCAAACAAAACCAAGCACATGGTGTCTCTGTCTCTCAAGAGCATTTAGAATGCTACTGATCATGCTTGTGACCTTATGGATGTAAAGAATGCTCTCTCAGTCTCTGATGATGAAAAATACCAGGAGCAGCAAGCACAGGCTCCAGGAGGTGGAGACACCTCATGGTTGTATGGGTTATTGCAGAAGAATGGTTTTGAGTACTGAACAGACAGCTAAAGTTAAATTAACAGAGAAGAAGTGGCCATGTGGTCTGAAAAAAGGTTCAGAGACAGTAGTTAACAAATGATTGCTAAGAACCAGAATAGTTCTGCCATCTGTTGGAGGGGCTTATGGTTGTCTAGCCTGACCTCCATCCTAAATATCAGTTAGTTTGTTTGGATTTGGGTTTGTTTTCTTTCTTTTACTCTTGCATTAATTTGTTGTTTTGATGTTTTTGGCTGATGTTTTATTTACAGTTGATTATTTTTTAATGGGAAGATGGAGTAGCCATTGGAGTCCTGCCTTATGACAGGAGTATAGCCTTTTGTAACAAAACTGACCTCAGTTATGTGGATGGGGACAGAAAACAGAGCCCAGTCTGTTATCAACATTTATGTGTGTGCTGCACCTTTAATACACCATCTGTCATTTATAAAATAATAGAAAATCTATCGGGGCTTTTTGTTAGGAAGGGAATTTTCCTACCCACCCACAGTCATTAGAGGTTTCGCTGGCAGCTCTGTTGCTTGCAAGAATCATCCCTGAATGTTTAAGGAGCCTTCTTTCTTTCTTCCCTGTTCCAAAAATCATTGGTTTGTGCCAAGAGGTAGGAAAGAGAGATGTGGCTTGATGGGCCCTTTCTCTTCTCCTTGGCTGAAAGGGAAACTTAAGGTGGGTTTTTAGAAGTGCTCATCATTCCCTAATTCTGCTTCCTTTAAAGTTATTCCTGTTTACTTCAGTGGGGAGCAGAGTTAGGCCACTTCTGAGTACTTTTTTTAAAAAAATCACACCCTCAGGGTACAGACAGCCTGAATTTCATTTAAAATTTATCCCAGGTTGACTGACAATGTCAATGTCAAACTCTCTATTTGATTCTGTAGCTTTCTGTAATTAGCCGTAAAATCTTATGTCAGTAAAAAAGATCTGTACTGTGTCATTGAGAAATCATTATGAAATCTTCCAAAATATATTTTTCAGAAAGTGAGAAATATTGAGGAAGGAGGATATTCTTTTTAAGCTTATAACTGAATCATTGTTTCCCTTTTTTTTTTTTAAAAGGTGTATAGCTGTTTGCTGCCTTGGAGTTTGGATATGTGAAGAACTAGTACAGTGCACAAACCATCCTCAAGTGAGGGATGCAATAAATGTTATAGGTGTAACACTAAAGGTATTAGTATGAATTGTGTTTGTGTGATTAACAAAGGGAACATTTGTATGGACAAGGTATTCTAGATATTTGAAATATTCATCAAGCATATGTTTAAAGTTAAGCATGTGCTTAAATACTTTTCTGACTTAGGATCAAGGTGAGCTAGTGTGCCCGGGCTCCTTTGTGTATTCTGATTATTTGGTTCTTTATGCTTACAATATTATCTGCCTGCAAGCTTGTTTTTTGAATGCTTTGGGCATTATCAGGAATTTGCTGACCATGGAACTGCTCAGTGAATTTATTTTTTTGCTTGATTGAAATTTTCTTCAGGATCTTCCATATGTTCTCCAGCTGCTCCACAGACTTGGTGAACCTGGCTTGTCTTTCACTCAATGACTATCTAAAATAGCACTGTTAGCACAGGCACCGATTTTTCAAAGAACTCTAGAGCATCTAATTGGAGTACCAATGACCAGAGTGCCGGATCAGCCACAGTTTCCTAACACTCTGTCACAGGTTGCTTGATGCTGTCTTTAATATCAGTTGAGATGGAATGAATGAAACAGTTTTACTTTAATGTATTAGCAGGGGGAATGAAAGAATCATGTAAAGATTATCTTATTTTTGTGTGGTACAGTTGCTTTCTGGATACAGCCTCTTCAGCTGTATTGAAGACACGTAGTGGCAAAGAAGTAGAGTTTTGTTACAGGGTGATAAGTTCCTGCAGCTGTATAAATACTGTCTAAGACAAGGCATTCATTTGAAAATAAATTTTGATGAGAGGTGGGAGACACTTGCCTAGAGATGGTGTTAAATGACTTTTCTGTCAAATAAAATGATTGGTAATTTGGTTGATGCAGGGGAGTGACGGTTATTCATTGTATCAAACTTAGGTGCAGTTATTGGAAAGTTATATTTTCTTTCGGCTTATAGAGAACAGAATGAACCTGCAGTTCTTTTAAAATAGTAAATATTTTCATTTAGTAAATATTATTAATAATTTTTCAAAATCTAACAGGTAAGGCTCAGCCATCTAAGGAAGAAGTGGAAGAAATATATTTTATTTTTAATCTTCAAATAATTCACTCATTTTTATTCAACTAGTGAGCATTTTTGAAATAATCACAGTGTGATCATCTTTGTTAGCATGTGCCTTTAATTTTCATAAACATATGTGTGTTTGAAATTTCATTATGTGCGTAGAGATATATTGGTCAAACAACAGAAACTTGAAAGCCTCACACAAATATTGGCTCAGTGGTTTGAGCATTGGCCTGCTAAACCCAGGGTTGCGAGTTCAATCCTTGAGGGGCCATTTAGGGATCTGGGGCGAAAATCAGGGATTGGTCCTGCTTTGAGCAGGGGGTTGGACTAGATGATCTCCTGAGGGTCCGTTCCAGCCCTGATATTCTATGATTCTATGATTTAGTGCCTGTGCAGGAGACATTCTACCTGGTGTTTTCATTTTTGGGGCTACCTCCAAGAATAGGATGTTGTTACCAATCCTTGACAGTTTGCTGCAGCCTGCTAAGGCTGCTTGGTCCACTCCTGCCTCTTGCCAACCTATTTCCAAGAAAGCAGAGAAATTATATCAGCACAGGGGTTTTCATATTTGTATTCACACTTTGTACCAACTACACTGGTGGTGACTGCTGCCAGTAGTAGATTGAGGTTTGGACCCCTGTAGGTAGAGAAGGGAAAAAGATTGATTCCCTAGGGAGAACAATGTTCTCTTGGTAATAGGGTGGCAAATTACCAAACTGTTATAGCTCGATATCGGTTTCACCTGTGGGAAAAGAAGGCACTGTTTGTGCAGGATTTCCCAAATGACAAAAAGAGATTGGGAAATGCAATCCTAATGGAGGGTCAAAATGTAGCAAAGCACTCTCTCAAGACTTTATTTGATCCTTCAGATTCTTCTGCTGGATCACTGACTTCTGCAGTTACTTAGAAGAGACATGTTTGGCTTCTTTCCTCTTCTCTGACTCATCATACTACAATTAAAGTGGAGGATTTCCCCTTCAGAGGAGATGGTCTTTTCTGTGAAAAGACAGATGAGTTGCTGGAGAAGCTGAAGAAGACAAGATCTTTGTGCTTTATTACTTCTACTAGGAGACTGCCACGGGGCGACTACTCACCGCTGTGGTGCCTCCTGCTGGTTGTACAGGGAGTTAGCTCTTTTCAACCGGGAGTGCCCTCTGCCGGTCGGTGTCTCGCCTGCCACTGACCCCGTGCCCTTCCTGGACCCCGGTGCCCTTCTAGACTAGGGTTCTGCCCCCTGGCAGTATCCCCCACAGTCTGGGTCTCCCCTCCCAGGGGAACCCCGAACCCCCTATCCCTTCCTTGCCTCAGTGGCTACTGTCAGTCATCGTCTAGCCCCCGCTCCCTGGGGCAGACTGCAGTATTACTACTCATTATCGGCAAGGGGGATCGGACTAGCTGCCTCTGTCTAGGTCTGGGCTGCTCCTCTGCAGCCTATGTACCCTTTCGTGGGCCTTTACCTCGGCCTGCAGCCTGGGGCTCTGCTAGGCTGGAGCTCCCCAGCTCCCTCTGCCCTTCCCCAGCATTGCTTTGCCCTGGGTACCCTCCTCAGCTTCCTAGGCAGCCAGGTCCTCCTCTCTCCATGTAGATAGAGTGTCTGTCTCAGCTCCTGGCTAACAGCCCCCTTATAGGGCCAGCTGTGGCCTGATTGGGACGTGGCCCCACCTGTGGCTACTTCCCCCAATCAGCCTAGCTTTCCTCCGGCTACAGCCCTCTCTTAGGGCTGTTTTAAGCCCTTCAAGGCATGGTAGGGTGACCACCCTGCCACAGAGACCTTCTATTTTTTTATTTCCATTGTCAGAGACAGTATTATCCACAGTTATCTTCAGCTTATTTCTTATCAAATCAAAGACATTGACAACAGCACCAGAAGGCTATGTATTTCCAGAGCCACCTTAAGAAAAGGTCTTTTAAATCGAGGCCCAACTCTAAGCAATCTGCAACCTTTCTGTCATCTTCATTGCACATTAGCCCTGAAATTTGATATGAGGATTGAAAGTCTAGAACCAATCAGTGAGGACCCTTCCCTTCCTGTGTTTGGAGACGTGCTAGCCCATTTTATCGTCAGATGCAGGCTTATTACACCTAAACTACCCCTTTCAATTTCCCTTGCCTTTCTCTTTTTAGAGAACCTTCTCACAAGCTAGTCTACTTTCAGACATACAGAAATTTCTTCTCATGGGGGCTGTTAATGAGGTATCAGAGCACCTCCAAGATCAGGGATTTTATTCAAGGTACTTTCTGGTGCTGACAAATGATGAGGTGGAAGGAGGGTCATTCCATTTTAGATTTAAGAGGTATAACGAGTATATTCTGAAGTTTTGGTTTCATATGTTAACTCTGGCTTCCAGAATCCCTTTGCTTTCAATTATGGATTGGGTTTGTGACTCTTGATTTAAGAGACACATTTTCATATCTCTGTTTGACACAGTCATCGACAGTACCTTAATTTTGTGGTGGTGGGACACCATTTCCAATACAAAGGGCTGTTGTTTGACCTGTCTACAGCACCAAGGGTTCTTACAAAGTACTTCTCTGTCATAGAGGCTCAATTGAGAAAGCAGGGTATTTTTTTTTTTTTGCCCTATTCTGATTATTGTCTGTTAAAGGCTTTTTGTGATGATTTATTAAGCCCCATTGCTTTTTTTCAGACCTGGGATTTCTCCTGAATGTCAAAAAAGTCAAATCACTGTCCAACTCAGAAATTTTATTCATAGACTCCATATTGGATTTGGTAGTAGGGAAAGCCATTTTACCAGAGGACAGATTTTCAAAAATAGTTCAATATGTTTTATACATTCAAATATGTCAAAAAACAGAAAGTAACCACCTTTGTGGGTCTTATGGCAGCTACTACATATGTGACTCCATTTGCACAACTCACAATGAGGCCAATGCAGCTTTGGCTATCTCAGGTCTACAGACCAAATCTGGACAATCTCCAGATGTCAGTCAGCATGCCTCAAAACATTCTGGAATTATTGATGTGATGGTCAATCAGAGAAAACGTTCTCAGGGTGTCCAGTTCAATCCCCCTTCACTTTCATTGAAGATAACTTGAGATGTGTCAAACAGTGGTTTGGGTAGGGCAACATCTGAGTCATCCTATAGTTCAGGGTCCCTGGACTTTTCAGAAGAGAGCTTTGCACATCAGCATGTTCTCAATTTATTTTGGACTCTGTTCCCTCCTCCAGGTTATTTTCAGTACTGCTTATCAAACTACCAATAAGTGGCCATACGCAGAGCCATTCAAAAAAAGAAATGAAGGTTGATTACTTGTAACCAGAGTTCCTCAAGAGGGCTCTGCATATTCACACTTCCCACCCAGCTTCCCCTTTTTTTTCAGAGTTATTTTCGTTCTCTCCCTCTGGGTTGGCGAAAGGAACTGAGTTGGTAGAGGGCACTCCCCCTTATATAGTCTCACCTTCAGAACATTCGGTGGCACTAGGGAGTGGGCTAGGAGGGGGCACATGAGCACTTTAATAGACACAGCTTGGAGAAGGTTCTCTTGTTAAGCGCCACTAGGCAGTGCAAAACCCATAAATGTGAATATGCAGAGCCATCTCGAAGAACTCCAGTTGCAAGTAACCTTCATTTTCCTTTAATGTAGTTTTTATGGATGTAGTACCATTTAAAATAGTAGAAACTCTGACATTACTGTTTATTATATGTGAATATTTTTTTCTGGCATGATACTACCTTGTTTAATTTAATTTTTTCTCTTACAGTTTTCTAATAAACTGGTAGCCCAGATAGCCTGTGATGTTCTTCAACTACTAGTTTCTTATTGGGAAAAGCTTCAGAAGTATGAATCCTCTCTATCCAGGAAAATTACTGAGGTATGTCTTATCTCTTCAAATACTCATGTATGGGAATTGAAAATGACACATCTGATGTTCTGTGTTGATTGTTCGTAGAATTGAAAAAGCTTCAAAGTTAACAGAATGTCCAACTGATGCTATTTTTCACAATTGAAAGAATTGTTGCTTATCATAAATTACAGTCTTAGAATTCTAACTTTCTTTGCTTCCTTCTGCAATCATTATTAGGAGAGTTCTTTGCTTTAGTTTGCTGGAGCCAGTGTGATTTTTTTTCCAATTTGCTCTAATTTATTTCTAGAATCTGCTAACAATGTGGAACTCTCAGTTTGGTTCAGATGCTATTTACAAAAATGGCTGCTAACCGCTCTTTATAGTCTTCATCCAAAGCCTATTGAAGGTCAATGGTTCAGGCCTTGTGTTTATTAAAGATACAAAATGTCTTTTTGTAATTTTGTTTGCCTTGGGTTTGGTTTTTGCGCAGATTCTTGTGGCCACCATTGCATTTCTTTTGCCAAGTGCTGAATACTCCTCTGTAGAAACAGATAAAAAGGTATGTGGCATAAAACACAAACTCCATCATTGTTTTTGCTTCTTGAACTACATATTAAAGGAAATTTATTCCTAAATCTTATTTTAAAATATTAAGCTAATATTTAAACATTTTGATGAATTTGATGAGTATTGCTTATGTGTTCATTTGCATGTTTCTGTTTAGTTTATAGTTTCATTATTACTTTGCTTGTTGGATTGGTGCATGGCACTACCAATGAAAACCTTACTAGAGCCAGTATCTACTGTTCTGGAAGATCAACATTCCTCCAAAGCTCCCTTACTGGATTACGTATATAGGGTGAGTATGAAGAATCGATTCAGTATGAATTGTTTTTAACAAAGTTTTTAAATGTGTAAAGATGTGTCTATTCTGGATCATTGAGGCACAGATGCATTATGGAAGCATAACTGATGATTCCATCATTTGAATTACATTGAAGTTTTTCAGTTACTGTTGTTTAAATCCATGGGTTAGTTATGAAAACAAATTAAAATTTCACCCCTAACATTTAGGGGGTAGATTTGATTTTCTGGAAAGTTACAAGTAAGTCTGCTCAGTAGCTTTGGAGCTTAAAGGAGTTAAAATGGCTCCTTTTTGAAATTTCGGGGCTGGTTTGTAGTGTTTGGGGGATCATGTTGACTTACAAATGATTATTTAAATGCTTCAATCATTGGGTGGATAAATAACTAAACAAAATAGTATGTATAAGTTAGTTTAAAAAATTAAAAAGTACAACATATTCTGAGCATTGGTTGTCATGACTCTTTCTATTACATTATAAATACCAATTTTAAAAAAAAAAGTCATTTGATGCCAAGATCTGAAATGTTACACACACAAACTCTGGAGTATAAAATTTTAAACGTTGGCAGTTTTGAGAGAAAAAAGAAAGTGCCTTGGCCAATAGATCTTAAAACACTACAGAAGCAGAGTCCTGGCTCCCAAGGAGCTTAGGAGTCCTGTCAGGGGAAGCACCTACAGTAACTCCCCACTTAACGTCCTGTCGCTTAACGTTGTTTTGATGTTGCGTCCCTGCTCCATTACAGAACATGCTCCTTTAAAGTTGTGCAGTGCTCCCCTATAATGTCGTTTGGCCTCTTGCGTTGTCCATGGCTGGCAGCCCCCCCATCAGCTCCCCTGCGCCCCCCCCGAGCCTCCCGCCGGCCGGCAGACCCCACAAATCAACGCCTTCCCCCTACTCCCCCCGCCTCCTGCCTGCAGCAATCAGCTGTCTTGCGGTGTTCAAGAGGCTGGGGGGAGACGTGAGGAAGCAGCACGCCATGTCCTCGCTCCTCGCCCTGGCCTCCTAACGCCACAAACCAGCTGATTGCCGCAGGCTGGAGGTAGGGGAGGGAGGGGGGAGGAGCAAGGACGTGGTGTGCGGAGTAAGGGGGGGATGAGGTGGAGGGGGTGAAAAGAGGCAGGTTAAGGGTGGGGTTTGGCGGAAGGGGTGGAGTGGACGGGCTCAGGGTTGAGCCCCCCGCCCCTGGCAAAGTCTGTGCGTGTGCTTGCAAGAACAGCAAGAGGAGCAGCCGGACAATCCACCCTCTTCCACTCTCTAACTCTACCACATCAACTGAGCTTCATACTCAGCAATGATGATCGTAGTATTAAATTGTTTCTTTAAAATTGTTTAAAACTTATACCTGTATTAAATTTCTAGTTTAAAATTGTTTAAAATGTATATGATGCCTTTTGTCTGTCAAAAAAAAATGTCCCTGAAACCTAACCCCCTATTTACATTAATTCTTCTGGGGAAATTGGATTCGCTTAAAGTCGCATTTTTCAGGACTATAACTACAACATTAAGTGAGGAGTTACTGTATTCTAATGGCATGACTAGTAAACGTCACAAAGAAAGGAGTTCCTGTCCTGAGGACCTTAGGAGATCCATGGCAATGTTTATGTCTTTCTTTCACGCGTGTTTATGAGGACTGCTGGATCTGGATGAAAACTATATGCACCTCCTGCTGTCAAAGCTGTGACTGTTGAATGAGGTCCCCCTAGAGGAGGACTGTAGAATCACACACTTTTAATACTCAAGGCCAACACTGGGGAGATAGAAGTCTACAGTTGTGTAAAGCCAGTTTCAGCTTTGTGGCCATTTCCCAATGGACAAGCACCCACTCAAAATAAAGAGCAGTCTCCATGACTGCTCGTCCTAAGACATTTGTAGAACTTATTCATTTAATGCAAATGCTAATAATAATCAAATGAAGACAAGAAGTACAGTACAACTACATATAATTAGCAACATTTTCCATAAGTAAGTTAAACATGTTTTATGAAATATCAGTACATCTTTCAAGTAAATAAAATAATCTAGTTTATAACTGATGTAATACACTTTTGAATACGTCTGCAAATGCCTGAGGGATGATATTCTATAATGACATTCCAATTGATAACAATATACCACAATAGATCTTGTCCTAATTGTGAAATTGTACTTAACAAGCATGAAGTCAGTCTTCCTTTAAAATATGCATAAACACATTTTCCAAATATAAAAATAGCATGTTGATATTGCTTTTATTTAAAATCAAGATCTGTGATGATAAATAGTTTTGTTTTCATGGCTAATATAGTAGTTTACTGATAAAAAGATAATTTGATAAGAAAAAGCATTTTCTTTCATTCTTAAAGAATCGGTGAGAATTTAACAATGGGCATCATTATTATATCAATAATATATAGTATTATTATTAATAATAATTTGCATTGTACTAGCCCAGAGGAGCCCCAGTCTTGGATCAGGGTCCCATTGTGCTATGTGCTGTACAAACACCCAAAAATGATGGTCCATGCTCCACAGAACTTACAATCTAAATATAAGACGAGAGAACAGGTAGATTCAAGAGACCGATTGGGAGAGCACCAGGAGACAAAGAGACAATACTGGTCAGCATAATGGGCAGCATTCTCAGCACACCAGATGTATATGTGTTGTCAAGTTTTTAGTAGACATCACAGCAAAGAAGAGTTTTATGGAGAAGTTTACAATGTTTATGAAGGGCAGAAACACAAAGTTGCTTGTGTGAAAATTTAGCAAGTGGATGATAAAGGCGGGTGTCATTGTCATAGTGGAGGCAGGAGTTAACATTTTGATAGTTTGAGAGGTAGGATAAGGTTAAGCAATGAAGAACCTTAAAAGGGATGACAAGTAGAATAGTAATGGAGAAGCAAAAGCCAGTGGAGAAATGCAAAGAGAAGGGTGACTTAGTCAAAGCAATGAGCTGTGATGATAATCTTTGCAGCATTGATTTGAATTGATGCAAACAGGGTGAGATTTAATTGGTCAAGGCCAGATGGGAGAATGGTGTAAACAGAGGTTGTTGCGCTAGTTACGATACAAAATGGGGGCCTGGACTAGGGTTTTATTTTAGCAAAGTGGTGTAGGAAGAAGCAGCAAGATTTAGGGTGTGTCTAGACAGCCGACATTAAAGCTCATGGCTGTATGGTTGCAGCTCCAGCGGTGGGAGAGAGCTCTCCTAGTGTTGTAATAAAACCACCTCCACACGGGGAATAGCTACCGTCTACACTGCCACACCCCTGAGTGAAGAACGTTTCAGAACTGTAAGTGGCAGTGTAGACAAGGCCTTAGACATAGCCTATATTGTAGAATATACTACAATGTGTCAGAATTTAATAGCATAGTAAATTTATCTCATCACTTTGTCACTTGACTTGATTTTTTTTTGTACAATTTATTTCTAGTACAATTTTCATTTCTTTTCTTCTTGCAGGTGTTGCACTGTTGCGTTTATGGTTCAAGCACATATACGCAGCAAAGCCATTACATATTGAGCCTTGCAGATCTCTCATCTAATGACTATGATCCATTTTTGCCATTGGGAAATGTCAAGAATTCTGAGCCAGCACACTCCCATTCCACTCCAGATTTGGGAAATCTACTCACTGTTGTTGAAGGTAAGTAACTCCAGAGAAAATAACTTGAATATTGCTAGGATTTCAACATTAACAATATGAGGATTTAATAACCTACTAGGTGGCATTTCTTCGTTGAAAAACATGCTTGCACAGGTAACGCTGAATAATTCTACAGGTGTTTTACAGGGAAAGCCATGTGGTTCAACGCATTCATAGTCTGGAGTTCACTTACGTTAGCGTGTTCAGTATATTAGGAGAATACCAGTGAGGAACCAGAAAATTTCAGACACTTCTTGATGCTTACTAAAATGTGTCAAAACCAGAATTTCTTTGTAGAAAAGATAACAGACTTGCATAAATTATGACTGCAAATACGTCAAAAGAAAACATAAAGACATCTTCAATACGACTCCAAACGTTAAATGTTTACCTCAAGAGCCCTCTTTTGGAAGGGAAAACCATCAACTAGTTAACCACATAGGGAAGTTGATATACTGTTTTGAAAAGAGAGAGAGCTGGGAACTCCTAACACATTTGAGCTAGAATGGCAAGAGAGTAAATATTTGTCCCAGTTAAGAAGTCTAATTGAAATTCTCATTTGGAGTCTAGAAGGATAGTAGTATTGAGGTAACATATATAAAAAATGTTAATTGTGCATATGCTTTCTATGTTAATTTTAGTTGTTTAGTGATGTATGACAGAGAAGATGACCTTATCTATTGATTCAAATGTAATTTACATAAAAATTCTGAGTTTAGATTGAATTCAAATCCTCAGATATAAAAGAGTTCGTAATAATAAAAGCAGGGTTCTGATGTACAACAGTTTGGGGCTAAATTCAAGACAGCTCTGTTTCTGCTGCTTGTCAGAGCATCTTGAAAACTTCCCAAAGCCATTAATAGTCTGCAGATATGTGGTATGGAATTCTTAGGATCTCGCAACCTCACAAGATCATTGGAGGAGATGGTGTGATGGGATAGCATGATTTTGGTAATTAATTGATCTTTAAATATTCATGGTAAATAGGCCTAATGGCCTGTGATGGGATGTTAGATGGGGTGGGATCTGAGTTACTACAGAAAATTCTTTCCTGGGTATCTGGCTGGTGAATCTTGCCCATACGCTCAGGGTTTAGCTGATTGCCATATTTGGGGTCGGGAAGGAATTTTTCTCCAGGGCAGATTGGAAGAAGCCCTGGAGGTTTTTCGCCTTCCTCTGTAGCATGGGGCATGGGTCACTTGCTGGAGGATTCTCTGCACCTTGAAGTCGTTAAACCACGATTTGAGGACTTCAATAGCTCACACATAGGTGAGAGGTTTTTCGCGGGAGTGGGTAGGTGAGATTCTGTGGCCTGCGTTGTGCAGGAGGTCAGACTAGATGATCATAATGGTCCCTTCTGACCTTAGTATCTATGAACAAAGAAGAAAATGTCACTTCTCCCATGTGCCTTTTCTATAGTGAGAAAGTCATAGATATGATGGTATTGGGTAATCACTTTTGCTTGTGGTTACATATACAGAATTAAAACTATGAATAAAGTTAACTCCAAATCAAATCCTTTTGAGAACTGTGTGGCTAGTCCATTGTGTACCTTGTTTGAACACCTTTTTTGCTTTATGGGAAGCTAAACAAGTACGTAGTCATGAGTGATCTGATGTTGATGGAATAATATGAAAACTCTCCAAACAGCAGTGGCTCTTCACTTTTTACTAAGAATGACTTTAACTTTGTAAATATTGGTTTCAAGGAGAGTCTCACTAGGAACTTTTGAGAGCAGTACTTGGACCTTATCTGATTGGACCTGATCTGATTTATTGAAAACCAAAACATGTCATCCATAGACTCTGGCAGGCTCAATGGTATAAAATTCTAGTAAAAAACTGTAAACATGCAAAAACAACAAGGAGTCCTTGTGGCAACTTAAGAGACTAACAAATTTATTTGGGCATAAGCTTTCATGGGCTAAAACCCACTTCATCAGGTGCATAGAGTTGAAAATACAGTAAAGAGCTATAAATACACAGCATATGAAAAGATGGGAGTTGCCTTACCAAGTGAGGGGTCAGTGCTAATGAGCCAATTCAGTTAAGGTGGAAGTGGGCTATTCTCAACAGGAAGGGGTGGAAATCACTTTTGTCGTGCTAATGAGGCCAGTGTAATCAGGGTGGCCCATTTCAATCATGCAGTATTTCTTGGGGATTGTTGCAAGAAAAACTCCTGTGATTGTAATACATAAAATGGCCAAATAACATTTTGTAGATGAGAGAGAGAAAGACACATCTCTCACAATATTTTATAGTGAATTCAGTTCTATGTATGTCACATGATTTGATTCACCCATTACAAAAAAAATCAACTGCTAGAAGGATGTATTCACTAAGGGAAAACATCTATTTATGTATCTTGGTCAATATCATTAATTCAAGCATTAGATTAAGAATAACTTCCAGAGTACAATATTGTTCTAAAAACTTTATGTAAATCATTTCACAGAAATATTTTTTTACACAGGATTCAGAAACAGATGCAGTATAAGGATGAGCAAAATAATGCTAGACTTTCTATGCTACTTTGAAATACAGTTCTTTCTGTATTTCATGCTGGAACAAATTTTCATCACGACAGCATGTTTTCTTTTTACTTCCCTTGTACCTGCATTTTTAGTTTAACGAAAAGGTTAGAGGCATTAAAACCAATTGCTCTGCACACACTTCTTTCTGAGTGGGTACATTTTGTGAAGAGCAGAAAGATAAAAATAGACGTGAGAGAGATTTGTCATTTTAGGTAGAACAAAATGTTTTTCATCTTGGATATGTTTGTGCCTTGTACACTCTTCTATTTTACTGTCATGCTATTTTCAGACTAATGTTAAAAAAGGATTCTTCCTGCTTTTTTTATTTTTGTTATTTACATATGCCTTTTACCTATCACATTATTTATCACTCATTATAGCTAGCTACAACAATACAATAGGTTTAATCAGGTCAGAGAAAAGAGGAAACACATTACAGTAACAGGTTTCAGTAACAGCTGCTATAGTAGCAACAGGCATTGTAGAAGCAATACTGAGTGTGTATTTTAATTCAAAATATCATAATAGTGTAGGCAAAAAGCAGATTATTAATTTTGCAAGGTAACTATCCAGGATAATTAAAATAAGTTAAATAGAAAAAGTTAATTGTTACAAGATCAATTAAAATTAATAAAGCTTTCTGCTGTTTGCTTCTCCCACTTCTTTAATATTCTCAGCATCCACAAGAAAATTAGACATACTCCCCAACAATATGGAAATCTGACAGCTTGAAATCACTGTCACTATTTTTATATTAATGAAAACTTCAACATTAGGAATGTTAAACATATTTATTCTAAAAACCAAAGGTTATGCAGTAAACTGGACATTTTTTTCTCCCTTTTGATTGGATCTTCTGGGCGCTTTTTTGTGTTTGTTGTATAACCAGCAAGCACTGGAGTAATGCCCACCCCCTTCAGCTTTCTTCTGCTTGGCCCTTCAGCTTCTAACCTCGTGTTTACCCACTATAGCATAATGACAACACACCTCGCTGGGATAGAATACCTTTGTTCATACTCCTTGCCTGAGACTGAGAGGGGAGTGTGTAGGTTCCAGAGCCTCTTTACCCTTCAGCACTTCTTCTTGGAGGTGGTAAGGGTTTTCTTCTCTTTGAGGGCAGACTGCATGAAACTACCCATACAACAATAATCATAACAAAAACAAGGTTTATTAAAAACAGAGAGAAATAGAATTGCAGCAAGAGAAATAGTTTGCTTAACATATCTAGATTTTTAATTCTCATAAACTAGGTAAGGCATTTTCAGCTTAGTTACAGCTCGTGAAAGCAGTCCTCTGTATCTAACCACTTTGGTCCTTGTCTCAGCACTGCTCTGCTCACTGTCAGTACCAAGATCCTTGATCCAGGGCAGATATCTCCACTTTTCAAACCAGTTTTCTCTGCCTCAGTCACACACACAGTAGGGTACCAGATTCATGGTTCATCTTGCAGGAAGTAGCCCACTGAGGAGAGGATGACTATTGAACAATAAAAGCTTAATGACCTAGCTCAGATGCCAACTTTCACAGACCTGGTTGTATCTTGTTTTGGTTGGGGCCCTTAGACAAGTTTTTTGTTCTTTTGTCGTGAACTATGAATTATGGACAGAGGCCTGGACACTATTTCACAGCCTGATTCAGCTGACTTTTACAGACACTGATATCCTGTTGCAGTGTTGGGATGAACTTGAAGCCTGTTAGGTGATTGATTATGCCCCAGCGAAAGAAATGCTGAATATCTGAATAAGAAGTTGGAGATAGTCATCTTTCTTTGTAGAGAATGAGGGAGTTAAAAATACACTTAATGTCTTATGCACCTCAGTATATCAGTTTGATAGTATCCTGTTTGAATGCAAGTTAAATCAAAGGATGCTGTAAGGGCAAAACCAACGGGGAAACTGCAAGGAATAGCAAGGGTCCTTTGGGAAACTGTAGGGAAATGGGAAATAACCCCTGGCTTAGTGCCCACTAGGTTGGCAAAGTTTACTCTTCCAAGGCCAAACTTAGGATCAAAGCGTACACTAAAACCTTAAATATGCTGGCCTAGACTGGAAGGGGAGTGCAGGTTTGAGTGGGGTGTCCGTAGCAGCTGGAGTTATGTTCATGACACATACACATACACACAGAGAGAGAGAGAGAGTGAGCATGCTTCTGCAGCAATGCAGACTGTCTCTGCCAGCCCAGAGATGGGCGTAACTGGGCTGACTGGAACTTATTACAACCTGCAAGGAAAGATCAGGGTTTAGATAACGGGAAATATGCATATAGACCTTTATCATTTTAAACTTTGATTCTTGTTGCTAGGTACCTCTGGCTGAAAGAATAAATAATGCTTTGTTCTGAAGAAGCTATTTCTGTGTCACTTCAAACTTATTTTGTCACAGTTTTCCAGAGGAAATGGTCTTGCAGGTGCCAAACCCGCATGCCAAGTTGGGCCTGTCAGGTTAACACAGTTGGTAAGGGAGCTGTAACTCAGAATCTAGTCCAAGAATGCTAGGATGATGTGGTTCCACCCAAAGTGACTTGCAGGAATCCAGGCTGGTCACCTGGGAGATGCACTGAAGAGGGACTGAAAGGGGTCTAAATCACAGCTCGCCCTGTAATGGTGATGATGATGATCTAGATTATGAACTTGTTTGGACCATAAATTCATTCTAAAGAGTATGTAACACAGCTAAGAAGTCATGATAAGATGTCAAATAACATGAAAGTAAGCTGTTGCTAGTACGCTATGGCTGGGTTCATTGCTCTGTGACCCCCTTCTGACAACAAAAATCACGACACAACCCCAGGAGCGGGGACTGAAGCCAGAGCCCCCCCAAACCCCACCAAAGCCTGAGCCCCACCACCTCAGGCGGGAGGGACCAAAGCCCAAGGGCCCCAGCCCCAGGCTGGGGGTTGGGGCCTGTAACCTGAGCCCCACCACCGGGGGCTGAAGCCCTTGGGCTTGGGCCCTGGGCGGTGGGGCTCAGGCTTCAGCTTCTACCCCAGCAAGTCTAATGCCACCCCTGGCAACCCCATTAAAATGGGGTTGTGACCCACTTTGGGGTCCCAACCCACAGTTTGAGAACTATGGTATTCAAGATTTAATGAGACTTTAGACTGGAGTAGCAGCAAAGAACATCTGAAAACAATCATCTGTGTGTTGTGTGTCTGTCTTTGCAGATGTAAAGCACGGTATACATGTTAAGTATTGTTTATTAAGAGGCTTGTCAGTGCTCAGCCCGTAGGAAGGAGGAAACACCTGACAACACTTGTGTAACCTCTTTTTGCAGATGAATGGAATATCATTGATTAGGTCCAGAAAGAGCTGTTTCCAGCCCATTGTGACAGAATGCAGGCAGCTGTTTTCTGTCTTTGATGGTAGACAGGGGCAGTAAAATTAAGTGTTCTTGAAGATTCCACTCTTTCTTTCAAAAAAAAAAAAAAAAAAAAAAAAAAAGAGGAGGGGGAAATCAGGGGGTTTGTGAAATACAGCTTACACAGACATGAAGAAAAGCTGTGTGTAAGCTGAAAAGCTTGTCTCTCTCACCGAAAGAAGTTGGTCTAATAAAAGATATTTCCTCACCCACCTTGTCTCTCTAGTATCCTGGGACCAGCACGACCACACCAATATTTCATCAGTGTTGTTTTACATCAAATTTGGCAGTATACAGAGAGAATTCATGATTGCGACTCACCTAGCAAGGAAAACTAGTGCTGTCATGGCAAATAGACAAATGCCTTATGATTGATCAGGAAGTGATACAGCAGCTCTGCCTCATTAGATTACAACAATTATTATGTTATAACAATCCATATCCCACTAACCCCTCTTTTTGTCCAATGATAGTGGTGGTTATTAACAGGCCACTTTACCTTGAATGGGGCCTTAGAATATATGTTAACTGCTTATGTTAAACAATCTGTTTCACCTTCTATTCAGCTGTGACACTCTGAGTAACTTTCCAAGACCTGAAGAAGTGCTCTTTGTAGCTCGAAAGCTTCTCTCTCTCTCACCCACAGAAGTTGGTCCAATAATAAATGTAACCACTTTCACAGGATGTCATTGTAGTCTTATACCCAGATAACTACATTTTGAGGGAGATGTGAATTAGAATAACTGTAAAATACCCAAAAGAGAATTTTGAAATCTAAAGATTATTTGAAAAGGAATATAAAGTGGTTTTTTTATTATTATTATTATTATTTAAAAATGTTTCTTTAATGGAAAAATAGATGGCTTAAAAGAAAAAAAAATCAAAACAGCCTTATAACCTGCCATGGACTATATATTGATTGAAATGTGTGGGTGTTCATTTTAATTACTCTTTGCTGCTGTGGTTGATTATTATCTTTGTATTGATTGATTTTTAGAAAAAAAAAGAAGAAGCTTGGAATTAATACCTCTAACTGCACGGATGGTTATGACACATCTAGTAAACCACTTAAGTCACTATCCCCTCAGTGGAGGACCTGCCATTCTTCACAGCCTTATTAGTGAGAATCATGACAACTTTTATGTGGAATCTTCTGAGCTGTCTTCAGAAGTCTTCAGAAGTCCAAACTTGCAATTATTTGTATTTAATGACAGTACTCTTATATCTTACCTTCAAATTCCTGCAGAAATGACTGTGGATACTGAGCCAGCAGGAGTCCTCTCAGATGTAAGAGTAATTGTCAGAGATATCTCAGGGAAATATTCTTGGGATGGCACGATATTATACGGACCTTTGGAAGGCTGTCTAGCACGTCAGACTGGAAATAATTCATTTGTGGTTTTGGGCAGTCATGAAGGGCAATTTGAGGCCCAGACAGACTTTTCTCAAACAGAAGAAGGAGAGGATGCTCTTAACGAATTGCTAGAAAAGATTGGTAACACTAGTCCTGAATGCCTTTTACATCCACAGCTAAAATTAAATGAGCCATCACCACCACCATTTGGTATGAGCCATGTTCAAGAGAATGAGATCATAGAAGCCATAATAAGGCAGAGTGCCCAAGAAAAAGAGCATGTACGTAAATGCAGTTCTGATCTTGATATGAACATAGCGAGTGAAGAAGAACCAAGTTCTGCTGAACCACAAGCACCATTTTATTTCTGTAGGCTGTTGCTAAACGACTTAGGAATGAATTCTTGGGATAGAAGGTAAGCGTGTATCTATGAATATATGTTTGTAATGCTGCTGCTATCTCACAAAGCTGAAGAAGTCTTCAGTTTCCCTGTGCTATACTGCCACAATTGTGATTTACAAAGATGCTCATGCTGGTGTCCCCTTGTACTAATCAGATGGAGCCACTGGCATAGCATTCTCGAAGAGAAGGGTCCCTGGGTCTGAAATGGCCCACTTTGATTAGCTTCAGGATAGGCTGAAAAATACCTTTGTTTCCTCAAATATTGAAAAAAAAAGAGAGAACTGTAAGGTTGATTAGTAGTTGGGGAAAGAGCATTTTTCAGTGTTTTGCTGGTTGGGGGTATAAAGGACAGAACTGATGCAGTTTAGTCATAATGCATGGAATTTTTTAATGTATATTTTAAGTCATCCTTTTATTTAGCTGTGTGAATTATGAAACTCATGACATATATTCTATGATGCATTTTCCCTTAAATCTTTGTTTTATGTATCTATAGAAAAAGCTTTCATCTACTTAAGAAAAATTCTAAATTATTGAGAGAGTTGAAAAATCTGGACTCCCGTCAATGGTAAGTGAAACTTACTCAACAGTTCTAATGTTAAAGGCCACATTTTCAAGGGAGGGCACCACAACAGCATTCCCAAAACTAATCATTCCCAGAAGAAGTTGCCTGTGTTAGCAATGTAAATACCTGTTGTTGTGTATTCAATTCAATATATTGAGTTTTTGGTGAGAGAACCAGTAAATCAGCCTATTACTGTTTTCCCCATGCTTTCAGTCCATTTGGGTGACACCCTCTTCACAAGTGTGAAATGAAAAGGTTTCTTGGTTGTTGTTTTTTAGCTGGAGTGAGCAAATTACTTTTGGTGCCACTATGTATGAGACTGAATATAAGTAGCAGGATTTTTGTTTAAGGAGTCATATATATTTCTGTTTTCATGTCAGTGTCCATAATGACGTAGGTGAAAGTAGCTATTCTGAATGTATATTAACCAAGGAATATTTTCCCAAAGAAGAATTTTCTTCAAAATGATTCATATGACAATAGCAGTCCTCTAAAGAGCAAGCTCAAATCCATCTCTTTAGAACTAGGCAATGGCAGAATAGAGTTCTGAATGTTGTGTACTATTTGCCATTACTTAAAATGTGATTTTTTTCTTTGAAAAATGACTGTAAAGATAGCATTGTGGGGCATTATTGTGTCC
The DNA here is from genome assembly GCF_965152235.1 of Eretmochelys imbricata. Lineage (NCBI taxonomy): Eukaryota > Metazoa > Chordata > Testudines > Cheloniidae > Eretmochelys > Eretmochelys imbricata. The sequence goes on along the minus strand of NC_135574.1, from coordinate 206,309,177 downwards.
CAATAATTTTCATAACAAATATGCTCAGTTTACCCCCCAAAAAACCCTTTTTTACACACCTGGGTTTGTCAGACTCAGCTTGGGTTCTGAAAGTCCATGAATGTTTTTTCCTTCTTCTACATCAGTAATTAAGATTCTACAGGCCAAATTATGCCCTCATTAATACCTGGGCAACTCTTCAGTGAGGTTGCACAGATGTGAGTGTTTAATCCTGTAATTGTAATTAGGTAATCAATTTTTTGCTGATGCACAAAAAGAATAGAATCCAGTTCACTCTCCCCTATGGTGTTGACTCTTTAGTGTAATCAGAAGTAAAACATGATAAAAATTAGTTTTTGTCACTTAAGTAGGACATGACTGTATTCCTACAAGGATCAGATCTGTTGCGTAAAATGGTGTGATTTTTATATAGTCACATTTCAGAGTACACTGCTCTTAATTTGAAGAAAAATTAATTGAACTAACAAGTTGTTCTTCAAGTTATGGTCCCTATGTATATTCCACATGTGGGGTACACATGCTTGCCATGCGCCCAAGTTCGGAAGTTCTTCAAAGCAGTGTCCATTGGTCCATACAAGTGCAGGAGCTCTCCTTGTGTTCTTGACCAGTGTTATAAAAGACAGTGAGGGTTGACGTCTCTCCAGTTCCCTCTTACCACCGCATGGCCTGAGTCGGACTCTTGTCCTCCTTCACTTCTTTGTATAATCTATTTGTATATAGTTATATTCTTAGGTTAGTAGTTAAAAAGTTATAATATAGTATCGAGTATTTCTTTTTCTCCAGTTGGGGATCCCCTCTGCCAGCTCTGGGACTGTGCCCCAAAGTCCTGCAATTCAAAAATCGTATCTCCTGCCCTTAATCCTTCTCCATCTGTTATGAACATCAACTATGCTTGTACTCTTTGGGTGAGGCGCATATCTCTGCAAAATGCAATATTTGCTGCTTCTTCCCACCCAGAACTCAAGAAGCCTGGGAGCTTCTCCTACAGAAGCACCTGATGGAGAAAGTTATGGGGCCCCTCTCCGATCCAGACCAGGGAGACCATCCTCACCTACCTAGCATGTGCCTTGGAGTGGTGCCGTCAACATCGAAACCCAAGGACGACTCTTCTCGGGCTCCTCATGAGCGTAGAGGGCACTCTCATGAGTGCAAGGACAGATCCCTGTTGAGGACTGTCTGTAAGAAACGCATTTCCTCACCAAGCCAGTCTGGGTTGTGTGAGATGTCGCAAACGGAACCTAAGGAGCCAGCTCCAATGAAGTCCCCCAGATCTGAGGGCAAGATACATAAAAAGAAAGGTCCGCCAATTCTGTCAGTCACCCTGGTACCAAAGCATAAGAACGGACACTTGCCAGTTCTGTCTGAGTTCTGCTCCAAATGCATCATTGGTACCACTTTGTCCATCTAAAGACTATCCAGTTGTTGTTGATGTGTTGGATCCATCAGACTTAACTGCAGGAACCCATCAGACATCGGGGCATACCAAGACTTATATAATATCAGAGGATATATTCCTCCTTATCCTCAGTCTCCACTTCTTTCTGGCCCAGCCCTCCTGAAGCAGGGGTTCTCAATCTTTTTCTTTCTGAGCGCCCCCCGCCACCAACATGCAATAAAAACTCCACAACCCACCAGTGCCACAACTGCTTTTCTGCATACAAAAGCCAGGGCCAGCCCGGCATTATGGGATAGCAAGCAGGGCAGTTGCCTGGGGCCCCATGCCACAGGGGCCCCAACAAAGCTACATTGCTCAGGCTTCAGCTTCAGCCCCGGGTGGCAGGGTTCAGGGCCCCAGGCTTCAGCCTCAGGTGGTGGGGCTTCGGCTTTCTGCCCTGGGCTCCAGCGAGTCTAATTCTGGCCCGGCTTCACAGACCCCCTGAAATCTGCTCACGGCCCCCTAGTTGAGAACCACTGTCCTAAAAGATATCCTTACTCGGGAGGAGGACCTTACATCGCTGTCCCAGGAGCTGTCTCACCTCCAACCATCAGGAATGCCCTGGTACTGATGGCACTGCCACTACCAATGCAGCTGTTCTTGGACTTGGATGAATCAGAGGAGATGGCCATACCATTGTCTCCATAGAGGCACTCAAGCCCGATAGACAGTCAAGAGGTTACACTCACCATTCTCCCTTGTACAACTTCCCCAGGGACTGCTGAAACTGATTTCCTTGGGGTCCCCTGCAACCAACTGATCCCTCTTTCTAGCCTCATTGGAGTCCATTGAATCTTTATGGAAGGTATCCTAGCCCCTCTCAGGAGTTGTACTGTTTCTCTCCCTCTCTCCAGCCAGTTCTGTCAGTGTAAGAGGAGGAAGAGGTGGAACCAAATCAGCAGGTACCAACAGTTCCAATGGGTACCTCTTCGTCATTCCCATATGAAGCAGTCACTCCTTCTCCGCCAAATGACGATTGCCATTACCAGGAGCTGTTACAAAGAGTGGCCAGTTACTACAAATCCCTTTAGAGGAGGTCCAGGACCCTCAACACCAAAAGACCTGTACTGCTCTTGGACATCTTAGAGTCTCAAGGACCAAGTAAGGTGACTTTACCCATCAATGAGGCCATATTAGAACCAGGTAGTGCAGCAGGTACTGCTGGATTGAAGTAAGAGGAGGAACTGGAGAAGCGTCAATATTCACTGCCTCACATCTTCCATTGGGAGCATGAGAGCTACTGTGCACGTGCAGGCCAACAGGCATTGCTCTGAGGAACTTCTAGACTTGGGCATATGGTGCACATGTGTGCCCCATGTGTGGACTATGGTTAGGGACCACACATCTCAAAGAACCTCCAGTTACAGTAAGTAACCTCCACATTTTAAAATGAACTTAGATTTCTTGTTACCTCTAATTGCAGCCGTGAAACTCACAAGATTGCAGTGTTTTACATTGCAGAAGGACAAGAGGACAAATGCTCAATATTGTCCAATGCAAGAGGAAGCCAACCATATGAAGATTTTGTTGCTGGATTGGGCTGGGAGGTAATAGTAGCAAACTTAAAATGTTTTTGTAGGGTTGTTGAAATCAACATTTTTAAAATGGGTAAATTGTATATTAGCTACGCATATTTTAATTTTCAAAACCAGAGAAATAATTTTAACTTACTGCATGATATTTGGTAGAAGTTCATTTAAAAAAATGCTGAGCAACATACAAAGCAGAATCCTGACAGTCCATATGTTAAGCACTCCCTGCCACATGTAAACTGTGAAATATTTTACAAAATAGTTTCTAAAAAAAGGAGGCTAAAAGTACTAATTTCAATTGTTTATTTTTATATATTTGTATTTTAATAGTTTATTCAATTGTGAAATATTTCTTACCATCAGGTGTTTCAGGGAGCTGCGCTCAGGGGAGCAACCTAAATGCAACTTTCCATTAACTTTTTTTTTTTTTTTTTAAAAAAGAGAGAGAAATTTGCTTTAAATTATTAGAGGAATTACTGTAGGAGCAGCTTGTGTTACATGTGACATGTTTCAGAACAAAACAAGTTTTCTCCTGTTTCCCGTAGGTCAGGCCAGACAGTGGTTTGTTGTTACAAAGCCCTAGAGTTTGGTCTTGCCATTGACCCCCAGATTTCCATCAAAGTGATGGTGATGTTAACTGTTACTCATTAGTGGGAGAACCTCTTTACACATCTTTCTGTGGAAGACCTACTCATCTGAGCCACATTCTGAGACCAGATATTCCAAGAGGTATTGTCCGATCCTTACTATAATCCCAGAGCAAAGTTATAGTCCAAGAAATCCTTTACCCCTACCCTGACTCAGTATTTACTGAGGCAAGCTGTTCTTCCTAGAGCCTTGAGTCACTAGGCTTTCAGGGATCAGATCTCTGCTCTTGCAGAGGCCTACCTCGAAGTTCATGTTGCTCTGCCTAGAAAGCTTGCATACTACAAAGACTAGCACTCAATAAACAACTTCAATAAATAGATCCATCTATTTATGGGCTCACTTCCACAAGTACTCTCTTCAGCTCTGACTCATGAGATTTCTGTACCCATTAGAGCTACTCTCTCTTTCACTAGACCTGAACTTATCCCTGGGCTGTTGACTGTGAAAGGATATTCTCTACTATGGGTCATCTGTAGCTTCTTGACCTGTACTGCTCACTTTTGTCACAAAGTAGCATAAGGCTGCTAGATTAAATCAGAGAGCTCCTAACTGCTTGGGAACTAAGGACCTGATTTTCAGAGGTGTTGAGAACCCACTGTTCCAGTGGAATTGAATGAGAGCTGTAGATGCTTAGCACCTCTGAAACTAAGGCCACTGGCCAGTGTAGTTTGTCCTTCATTTCAGCTGTGATCTAAAGGGCAAAGTGATGAAGATGAACTTAACCATGGTCACTTGCATAGTCAGCCTTCATGGCATTAAAAAAACCTGGAAAATAATGAAAAGCATGTTATGTCTTTCTGTGGGTAGAGAGAAATCTAATCACCCTCTTTGCCATTCACATAGTCTCAAAAAAGGAATTGCAGAACAGACTGGCCAATCCTCCATCAGATCCATTAAGGGGAACCACAGCTCTAGGTATTCTCCTTATATGACAGCTATGGGCATTTACCCCACAGGGACATAAACATTATACCAGGAAATGGGAAGGTACAGAAGCTCCTCTTCTGCTGTCCACCTTTTGAATGAGGATGATGCTCTTGAGGTTGATGCCTTGTACCACCTATACGCTAGAGGTAGTACATCTTTTCTCTTTCCCTGCTAATGGAAAAGTTACATTAGAAGGTATTGAGATCTTAAGCTAGTGGCATCCCAGTATTCTTCATTTGATCCAGGGCACCTTGGTGCAGTATATCACCTCATCCATTCAGGGTATGTGTCTGCTGCAGCTGGAAGTGTGCCTTCCAGCTCAAATAGACAGACGTGTGTTAGCACAGGTGAGCTAGAGTGCTAAAACTAGCAACGAGAAAGGCCAGTGGAATCTCAACCCAGAAGTGGCCCTATTCCAAAGAAAATTATGGTCAGAAAATGACTCCAAAAATGGAATCCTCTTCTTCAACAGAGCTGCTCCATGTCTTTCCTCTTACTCTCCTTGCGTCAGTGAGAAAAGTACATGTTTACAGCTGTTTACTCTTGTTAGCCCTGCAGAGCCACTGCAGCAAGGGGAAGAGTGAGCTGGATTCTGTTCTGGATCACATACCATCAAGAGGATTGTTAATTAAGGTCCAACTGCATGGCCATATTCTGTCCTCATGTACGCTGTGCAATCCTACTGAGGTGCAACTGAAGGCAGAATTTGACCTCGGGGATCCATAATGCTAGTGATAATGCATGAAACAGTAAAAAGAACCTAGTTTAGCTTTCAGCTCGGAGGCTGAGTCTGCATGGCTTACAGAAAAAAACAACTTTTGACATGTAAGGTAAGCAAATTTGAACCATTTCTTTTTCGGTCAGAACCAAAGGCAGTAAGGCAATAAACAAGCCAAGGCTCTGGTCCCTTCCCATCTGTTTATACTCCCTTTCGATCTGAACCTGGTCTCGTATGTCCTCCTGTGTTTTCTCTTCAAGCCTGTAAGACAAGTCTCCAAAAGATTCTCCACCCTTCAGACAATTTTTCTAGAGGCCATCAGTTCAGCTAAGAGAATGGAAGATTTTCAGGCCCTTCCCTTCAAAGATCTTTACTGAATCTTTAATCAAAATGCAATGATAACCAAATTGGCCGCTCACTAATTCCTTTCCCATGATCCTTTCCCTGACAGATTGGCTGAAGAGTCCTTCCTTTTCTCTGTTCCTCTCTAAATAATGAGAATTACTGCATACCTTTAATGTAAAGAAGAAACTGGGGGTCATGCTTAAAAAAGCCCTAGAAGCAGTCATCTGACATTTTGTTCATCTTACAGCAGTAGAGGGAGTTGAAGGACTTAATTGCCAGATACACCTATGAGTCATTCTCTCACCTCTGTGGTCTAAAGCAGATATCCCCTTCCAACCATCAGAGCCCACTTTAACAGGGTTTTAGCCATCTTACAGGCAGAAAGAGAGATGCCTTCCTTCTAGAACTCTGCAGGGCTGTAACCTAGGCATTCCTACATCATTTCTCTTGCCACTGCTACTTTGGCATGCCTGCAAGGAAGCCCTTTATAATGTGGTCTGTTGATTGTTGTTACAGTAATGCCTATAGTGATATTGCCATTAAAGTTCCCACTGTCTGCACTGATCCATAGGATATAAGAGAAAACAGATAGTTCTCTTGCTCTAATTTTAGCTTCTCTTACTTTTTAATGGGTCAGCCCAGATTGCTGAACTGTGGAGTGGAAACTTTGACTTCCCTTTGCCTAAAAGTGGGGTTTTACAGTTATAAAGGTTTTATAAGACTGAAGCAGTAGTGAGCATGTGTCCTTTTAGATATTCATATTTTTTACTGACTTGTAATGGTAACTGCACTTAGCGAGAGAGGCTCTTCATTTCACCTATGTTTCCCTGTTCGTGTTTTCTCTATATTTGACACTGATTTTTAATTAAGGGTGCATAGGTGTGGTTCGTTACTCTGAGGTTTCTTGAACTGATTTGCTCAAACAGAATTAGTCAGAATAAAGGAGCGTAGTGTTACAGAATTATTTTGATCCCTCTTGTCATTTGGTAGTAGAAACATAGAATACCACTTGTCTGTAATGACCCACTAAAGACTAAAAGAAACTATATTAACAGGTAAGCAAATCACCTTGTCTCCATTATGACTGTCTAGTTATTAGTTTTAGAGATATTTCTTTTTAGCAGCTTACAGAAACGGAAAGCTGGCGTATCCTAAAATGTTGTGCAAAGACCCCCCCCCCCCACACACACACACGCAGAAAATTAAAGCCTTAACACTTTAAATATACATACACACACAGAGTTGATTGTCTATGCTATAATATCCTTTAAATGTGGCTCAGTAAGGAGAAGGTTTTTTCCTTGTTGTTTCCCCTTTTATATCAATAAGGTTGATCTTTCAACACATTGTGGATTTATGGGTGGTCTGCAACGTAATGGCAGCACAGGACAAACAGCACCGTATTACGCTACCTCTACTGTGGAAGTCATTTTTCATGTGTCCACAAGAATGCCGTCAGATTCTGATGATTCACTGACCAAAAAGGTAACTCATTTATATCATTTACTATGATAGAAAGTTCTAAGATATTATTAGTACATTATTTTGAAATATAGGAGTTAATCTTCATATGCTCAAATCAAAATTTGTATGGAACATAAATTGTACTATGTATGCAAGCCCCTCTTTATTCTGCAGCACATGGGAGTTAAATTCTGCAGCTAGATTCCCCGAATGCAGTGCCTTGTGAACATTGGATTCTGCATTTCCATGGCAGCATCAAATACCATTATTAGTAATAATAATAACAATCATTTTATTTCATTTGCCTCACTGTCAAAACCTTCAGAGTTCAGTACAATAGAATAAAAACACATGCAATATAATGTGATAAAATATCATTCTCTTAAAGTACAAACATGGATGAATAAATGAGCAATTGAGTCTAATAAAGGAAAAGAAAGGGAGTGAAAGAAAAGTGATGAGTTATAGTAGCAAAAATCACCAACCGACTTCAATTTAAAACCATAATTTGATCATTCACAATCCTGACAAGTAGTCTCAGCTTCAAAGGATGGCCAGAACGCAGACGGAAACCAGCTCAGAATTTTGTTGATATCCAGCTACTTATTTGTTTAAGATTGAGCAGTAACTGGTGGGCACTCCAGAAGATCAGAGATATTTTGGACAGTTGGCAAACTTCTGCATGGTTTAAGGATGGTCAGCACCCTACCCTCGTAAAGTGAATTGTTAAGATCTATCAGTAATGGAACCATAGCTACCTCATTTGCTTTAAAATACGGTTGTACCCTGAGAAATAACTGTAAAATGTCATTGTGAGGTGCCATATTCATTGTCATGTTGATTTCCATATCACATTTGCTTAGTTAACATTAGAAAGATGGAATTTCTGACTACTCGCCCTGCAAACTCACCCTATTTTTTGATAGTCAAGCTGTGTCTTTTCCTTTTCCCATAATATTTGTAATAAAAATCCTGTGGGTGTTCATTCACACCTATGCAATCTCATTGCCTTCAGATCATATCTTCACTGGGGTCTGTGAGATTTGGTTCTAGCAATGATAATACATATGAAATAAGGTTCACAGTGAAACCAGTGAGCTGATGGTTTGAGCCTGAGTATTTGTGATATCCAAACCAGCTCCAAAGACAAGGATGAATATACAGCAAGCCCTATGGGAGCCTTCCTCATCCTTACAGTAAAATCCAAGATGTCCGTTTCTTCGAATCTTACTTGCTGATCCAAAAGAGCTGATATCAGTATAAATGTTGAAATCCCCAAAAACAATAATCCACTGGGACTCCAACAGCAGTATGCAGACCAGTTCAGAGAACTAAGCTGTGAAATCCCACGTTTAGAGGTCTATATACCAATAGAACCAGATAGGACTATGTGCTTGAATAAACATGTCCATGTGACTCTCCCGTGCAGCTCAATTTGAAGAAAAATGTCCTAGTTGCCCTCATGCACACCTTTTTTTTTTTTTTTTTGGCACATGAGTCAATACCTGACCAGAACAAGTCATGAAAAGATTGGGTTTGTCATGTCACTCGTCCAGGAGTGAGAAAGAGAGAGAGATGCGAGATCTTGGTGAGAGTATCTGCCATATTCACAACAGGACTGATGTTATTTGAGAGTATCAAATGTTCACGTAGGAGGAATCCATGTTTCCATCTTAAATCAGTGGAGAAGAATGTCAAGAGGAGTTTTCTACTCCTTCCCTTCCCTGTCATAACTTCCTAACAGGAGTAGAGAAAGAGAATTATATATTGTTGCATTAAAACCTCATGTTTTTGAGTAGTTTTCATTCATTTGCTGCTGCCACAGAAATATCCAATGCTATTTAAAAAAAAACAAACTTGTATTACTGAGAGGTGAGAATCCTAGTGTGCTGCCACTCAAGGATGGGAGAAGGGTAGCATTCTCTTCCTCTCTTTCCCTCTGCTTCCACCGGGCAGATTCTAAATAACACTTTATCCTGCGTGAAACCTGGTGGCTCCTAGGCCAGTAGCTCTATTTTCATATCTCTGTTCTTTGCTCTATCCTTTCTGCCTGTCTCCAGGCAGAAGAATCAGAGTGCTGATCATCTTACTGAGGTTGTAAACCCAAGAGTATAACAGAAAGTCTTACCTCTGCTAGCCAAGGAAGCATCCTGTAAATACTGCAGTTGTACAGCGGGCTATATATTCTATGGGTTGTGGAATTATAGTCTGATGCAGTAACTCCACCTAAATATTTTGTTATGGTGTTTTGTTTTGTTTTTTAGGCACAAGGGGATGCATTCACTTCTGGTTTAAAATTCACTAAAAGTAGTGCACATCCATGAGGGATGAATTTGGCCCAGTAATTCTGTAGACAACAACAATACAAATATTTTTTCCTTTACATATTTGAAAATCAGGTTTCCATATTAAAAATGTTGTTGCTCTTTTTAAAATAAATACTACAACTCCAAATAATATTAAAAGACTTGGCCCTGAACAAAAACTTTCCTACTGACATAATCAAAATTCAACTGGTACCTTTTCCAGCTGTAAGATTTAGCATCATTAGTGTTAAAACTTTTATCAGATATCTCACAGCTAGAATAAAAATCAATCTCAGTAACAGCATCCTACAGTTCCTTGTCTTAGTCTAACTAAATTATACCTAACAGTTTAAAAATGAGCTGCAAAATTTCAAAGTGATTTATTCCATCTTCTCCTTTGTCATAGTAGAACGTTTTCAATTCAGAAATCTGGTTGCAACCCTATACTGAACTCTTGCTCCTTCGCTTCAGAAATTTGTTAGCTATCGCTAGATTAGATTTTTAGCAGCTAATCTAACAGCTGTAGGGGTTTGCAAAGTGGGGACAGAGCTGTGCTATTGGATTTGTCCAATTCATTTGACTCCAGGACTATAATTGCACTTATGTCTTACAAGGCTTTTATAGCCTAAGGCTGGCCAGCAGCAGAAAAACAAATTGGCAGTGATACAGTAAGAGTGAAAGGGAATGAAAGGCACACATTATCAGTCTCCAGGCAGCGCTGTTCTGGCAGGAAGTTTCTTGGTTAATTTACAAATAAAACTTAGATTTTAGGATGGGCTCACTGTCAGACAAACAATGGGGATGTCAGGCCTCACTGTTACTTAGTAAAAGTAGCAGCCATGCCTACCCAAAAGCAGGAATTCTTCAATCAAACAGACGACTCCTTTCTGGAGCCAGCTGGCTAAGTAATGCAATTAGTAGGAAAAGGAGGTCAGACTATTAGGTGTGTACCATGACCAGTGTCAGCAGTGGCGTGTTGCCTGGCAGGCAGCATGCAGACTAGCTAAAGCAGAGTGCCTTTAAAACTATTTACTCAAGTGAGTGCGTGGAAGTGGCGCACGACTAGCCTCAGAACATGGAGTTGTTTTTGTAAGGCTTGAAAAATGAGCATTTGTGCTGTAACTGACAAGTACATTCTGAAGCACATATTCTAGCTGAGGGAGTGCAGCTGAGACATGATTAATGATGGCATAATTCAAATTAGAGGCTATAAATTGACCAAAGTTATATGTATATTCATGGTTTGATCTAATTGAGACATTAAGGAAACTACTGTACTTGAACAAATGTGTGGTTAAAAATGTGTGTAAATCTTATTCACATTATTAAAGTTGTCTTTATGTGCAGTTTATAAATTAATACTAATCTATTAAGTTTTGAGAAGGAAAATGCAAACAACTGCAAGAGCTTCCTTCCTTGAGTATTTGCTAATGTACATCTCCGGTATCTTTCAGAGCAGGGCTCAATTTAAAACGACAATCTACTTCTTTGTCTTATTTTCCAGTTTCATCCTTTTCGTGGTCAGTTGGTTGGTTTTTTCAAACTACGTATATTGGAGGAGAGAAAACTCATCACTTTTGCTCTGGATTATTCATTTATTTGCTTATTTGACTATAGCCAAAACTGTTCCTTTTGTGTTTAGTTTGTGCTCAGAAGCTTTAGATATATATCACACAAAATCCAAAACATTATTTTTTTTCAGTGATCCAAGTAAGAAGTCTACAGTTAGTGTGTTATGGTTTTACTGTTCTGTGTCACTGGCAATATAATGATGTTTTAGCAAAACACAAAAGCTGATAAGTACAGTATTATAACAATATAATCAATATTGTCAGAGTTAACTGAAAATTCAGTGAAATCTTTTCCTCCATTGGTTTACAAGACTAAGTCCTCTCCTGGTTCCCCTCCTAACTCTCTAAGCTCTCCTTCAGCATATCCTTCTTCATCTGCCCTCTAATTTTCTGTGGGGCTTCCACAGGCTTTTGTTCTAGGTCCCCTTCTCTTCTGCCTATACATTTAATCTCTGGGTAATCTCATCTGCGAACGCAAATTTAACAACCATGCCAGCAACTCACAGATTTATGTCTCTACACCATGTTGTCTTCTGTTCAAAGTAAAGCCTCAGTCTGCCTCTCTGACATCTTGTGAATTCTAGCTAAACATGGCTAAAACAGAGCTCCTAATCTTTCCCCTCCGACATCTTCCCTACTATCTCCTTTCTCTATTGCTGTGGACAGTGCCACCATCATGCCTGTCAGACAGGCCATAACCTGAGTGTCACCTTCAACTCCAGTATCTCTGGGTCCTCATAGCCAGGCTATATCTAAATCTCTAAGACATGGCCTTTGTACATCCACTAAAGCTCTCACCCAAGCTCTCATCATCTTGCGCCTTGATTAATGCAACATTCTTTTTTCTGGCCTTGAGAAATGCGATCTTTTGGCATTCATATCCATTCAGAATGCTACTGCTAAATTTTTCCTAGCCCATCACTTTGACAATGTCACCTCTCTCTTTGAATCCCACCGTAGGCTCCCCCTTCTCTGTTGAATCAAACATAAACTGCTTGTGTTCACTTTCAAGGCCCTTCATAGTAAATCCCCACCCTACTTATCTCTCATTCACTACTGAGCTGTCGATGTTTGCCTCTGTATGACCCATGATGCCAGCCTCTACTGCCCACTTGTTAAATTTTCAAACAGGCACCTTGTGCTATTGCCCTTGTTGCCCCATGTGTTTGGAAGGCATTTGGCATAAACATCCACAAAGCTACCTTATTACCCACCTTCAGATCCCCCCTCAAAATTCTCCTTTGCAATGATATCGACAAAAAACCTGACAATGGTTAAGCTGTTGGTGTGGAGAAACCACTGCCTGTCATGCTGACCAATATTGTCTCGTTGTTTCCTTGTACTCCCGTCTGTCTGTATCGATCGGTTGGTTTTCGTCTTGTACGCTAGACTGTAAGTTTCTGGAGGTAGGAACTGTCTTTTTGTTCTGTGTTTGTACAGTGCCTAACACAATGTGGTCTATGGCTAGGGCTCCTAGGCACTATTGTAGTACAAATAATAATAATACTGATCAAGGAGATATGTCCTTTTAGAAATATTATGATAAAATGGTCTTTTATGCTTTAAAGGCAATTATCATTCTAATATAAAGCAAATGAATGTTTCTGGCACATTACTTTGGGCTGTGATTGTGTTATATCTCATAGATGAAGCAGAATGTAGCCTTGCGAGTACTTGGATGGGTAACGTCTCAGAGAACCCTAGGAGCTATAGGAAGTAAGGGTCATGATTCAGTAGGTGTCTGTCTGTCTTCTAAGTGAGTATTAAACTGATGCCAGAAGTGTTGTACTAAGGAGCACTGTGCTGCTGAAGGGAGATATCTTTGAGAAAAGATAAAACCAAGGCACCAATCGTGTGATGATTAAGTATGTCATTGTGGTTTTTACAAGAGGTAGAGGCGTAAGCCATTGTTTCCTGGCTAAATGACAACTAGCGAAATTACATTCTTTTGGCCTAATTTCTTCCTATTTTGGATGTTTTCTTGCATCTAAGTCCTACTACAAAATATGGCGTTGCTGATTTAGAACGGCTGCTATGTTAACGCTCTAGACGTGGCTGTATTTCAGACATAGGTGGAGCAATCACTGTAATGTTTGTAAAGTATTTTGGGATTCTTCAGAATGAAAAGTGCTGATAAATTTAAGAAATCATTGGTTGAAGAATTCATATGATTAAAAAAGATGTTCCTTTTTTAAAAGGATTTGGTCCTATGTTTTGCTCACTGCTTTCTATACATCTGTATATATTAATCCTCATTTACATTGCATAGCACTTCCAAAAATAATCCCATTGAACTGTTTTCAAAAATTCTACTCAGTGAATACAGGTGGCCTGATTTGAGCCCTTACTGTTGTTCAGCTAGTAAACTAATATATTAACACACCACATTCCCTTCCACATTCCTTTTACCTTTTGTTAGATTAATACAGACTATTTCTGAATAGGTGAAATGTATGTATTAGTGTAGCCCAGGTAGTTTCTTTTTTCAGTAGCAAATTTGCTTCACATCTTGTTTGTGGTCACTCTTATGTTTTATAGTTGAATCTATTTGCTCACTATGGGTGAAATCGTGGGAGTTTTGCTATTCTTCAGTGGAACCAAGATTTCACCGTATATTCTCACAGTACCACCGCTTAATATTGCTAAATATATATATATATATACACACACACACACACACACACACACACACACAATATTCACACATTATGGTTATTTTATCTCAATCATCAGATATCATTACAAAATAATGAAATGCTCGTAGCCATGGTCATGATAGTGAGAAAGTTAATTTACGCTAATCTGTATTGGTCCAGGAAAAAAATACTTTGTGTAGTGTTTACACATTTCAAACTGAGGAATGAGGGACTGATGATTACTTGTTTTGTAGATAGGATTGAAATGGATTTTTCATTTGTACATATAAATCAGAGAAATAAATTCAGCAACTTTTCTGTGTCAAGTAAAATCAAATAAAGAGCTGTGAACTTGAGGTATTGTATGAACAGGTCTTATTTTGCTTTTCCCAAGTATAAATCCCAGGTATTATTAACCTATAATGTCCTAAGCAAAGGTACTGTTAGCATTCTGATCCTCGCAATGTTTTGCAACTTTGATAGAAATCCTTTACTGTTAAAAATTACCATCCAATTCTAGTAGAGTGAAATTCATCACTATACAGAAGGCCAGAACAAGGCCTATGCTTCACTTTAATCACCAGCTTTATCTATTTTAAGGTTTAAATGGAACTTAAGTATTGCACAGGTCTTGTGCTAGCCCACTGCATAGTGGTAAATTTCACCTTTAATAATAGATATAATGTCAAGGTAAAGTGTATAGCAGAAACAGTCTACTGTGGATGCTCAATATGTAATTTTCAAATGACTTTACCTTTGTTAAATCACAAACATTTTTTTCTTCACAAAGAAAAGGCACTACTACTTAATAAGGACTATTTCTATGCTACATTTCAACTTTAAACTTCAGACATATTTTACGTTTTTTTTAAAAAGGTACTTTTCTCCCATTCTGTCATAACTCAAAAACTACTTCAGAGATTTTGCTCACATTTTCAAAACACAGTTTGCCTTCTGACAGATATAGCACAGTAAGTGTCAGACCCAAAAGTGAATCTTTCAGGTGTCTGAGAAAATAGGATATGGGAAATCACAATGGAAAGTGTGTTTGCAACCTGAATCATAGTAATTACTATCACTGTGAAAACTATAATATTTTAATTAAATTAAAATGTTCTGCTAATAAACATTTTGATCTAGTAATCCAGATTAGCACAGAAATCTGTATATATACTGTGCATGTACACCTCATGCAAGTTGATAGTTTGATAATTACTTAATTAAACCATTAAATAACAATGTGTTTTGAATGAGGCAAGTTATTTATTTGCTTTTAATTCCAACAAGCAGAGAAAAAGCAATATTTTAACCTTTTCTGTAATGAAATATTTCTACTGTCAAGCATTGTAATTCAATTTGTAAGCCATGACCCCTCATAAACTGTTGTTATCACTCTGATTAATAAAGAGCCAATTTGCTGTTGCAGCTTCGTCACTTGGGAAATGATGAGGTTCACATCGTCTGGTCTGAGCACACCAGGAACTACCGCAGGGGTATTATACCAACAGATTTTGGAGATGTTTTAATTATTATTTATCCAATGAAGAATCGCATGTTTTTCGTAGAGATAATGAAGAAACCAGAGGTATGTTTTAAGCTACTTTTTTGTGTCCATCATAAACATTGTTCAAATGGCCAACAATTCTTGTGTAGCTTAAAGGAAACTTTATTCCGAGAATTTAATATGAGTAGAGATTTAAATGGTCAGATATGAAATGAAGAACATATTAATATTACATTAATGCTTAGCATTTGGGGCAACCTTTCAAATTTCTAAAACTGTGGGAGATGAAATATGAAAAAAGATATTTAAAACAATGGCAAAGATCTATTTAAACTAATAAAAGCAAGGGAATTTAGAGTTCAGGCTTTCACTAGGCATTAATTCACCCCATCATGCTTAGCTACTGCGGCACATATGGTATTGTATGTACCCTCAAACAATGTTTGAGACCGCTGCAATAATCTGACTCACTGGGATGATTTAAGGATTGAGTGTGATTCCTCTCACTCGGCATCCTTGTTTTTGTGTGAAATGTCAAACAATTTATATTTGTAAGACTTAATTTAATTTCTTTTCTGTTTTTGTCAACAATTTAAAATAGTATAACTTTTTTCAACTTCCTTATAAATGTGGGTTTAAATCTCAAAGCAAAAGCAACCAGTGTCTAAAAAGTTGTGTAGATAAAGATGGAATATTTATATTTGAAATGCAGAAATTGAGTGTGAGTGAGTGTGTGTGAGTGTAAATTTTGGTTCTAATATATTTGATATGTTAACTTTTCAAGGCAAAATTTATTTTATAAAAGTAATTATAGTCCACAATATCATCTCCTTCATACATAAAGGATGATATTTATCTTGGAGTACAGCCAAGTGCAGAAATGATGCATAAATCCAGTGACACATTTTTCAAGTTGAATATGATGCATCTTTCAGAACTGTGAAAGATACAAGAATTGTACAGTTTAACAATTAGTAATTTGTGAGTATACATTTACAAAAATAAACCTTAGAATTTGCAACTTTTTAAATTATGACCTTTTATTGCTGTTAAACTTTATTTTGGGTATATAAAGAATCTGCAATCCACTTGTCAGGGACTTAAAAGTAGTGAAAATGACATCTTAGAATGCTGAAGTATTATAAATCATATAGCCAACAGTATCTTGTCACGAGTTTCATAAACATTTTTTAGAATTTAGCATTATAAGCTGGTTTGAAAATTGTGTGAATCGATCCAAGAAAAGCTGTCTCTTTTACATATTACTTAAAAAACACCCAAAGGCATAAAGAATAATAGCCAAATGGAAATTTAGTGTTATCCCTACATTTAAAGTACAAACCATTACAATGTAATAAAATTAATCCAGACATTTCCAGGGCAAGTGTGGCTGACCTTTTGTTCACCAGCTACTGACCCCAGGGTGAATGAAAGAGGCTTGCAGAGAGAAATGTCTGTTGTTTGGCTTCAGTCCCTGGTATTTAAATTGCATTCCCTAATCAAATGAAAAGGCTGTCCTCTCTATCAGGTTACAGAATCCATGGTAACATTTGGCCTTTTATATACATAATGTTAGCCTTTTTGTTTGCATCTAAGTAGAGACACCTGGAGCAATGTTAACATTAACCGATTTAGCATTAATAGCTTCATTATATAAGAATTTCTGATCAGCTAGCTGTTACTTTTGTTATATTGCTTCAGCTTGTATTGTTTTCATTTTTATCTCCCTGCTTGGCAACCAGGCAATGATTTGCAAATTTTTTTTGTCTTGATTAATTAAGCAATATAATTATCAGGAACTGTGATGCAGTCTTTGCTCAACAAAGCTTCTGAGAGAAAACAATAGTAAGTCTGTTAGTATGAATGCATTCCACGCGTCACAGATGCATGAGGATATTCTAAACAATGAGACGAAAAGCCGCCTGCAAAAGAGGACAAAGAATGCCATGCAGACTCTACACACTACACATACCGCCAGGGACATACTGTGGGTTCCCTGGGACACAGATGCCTCGTTAGATTGCAGCTAGTCGTCAGAGATTAATTCTCAGCCATTTGGTACTATAATTTGCCCATTCCCGAGTCTTTTAACTAGTGCTGCTTACTATAGAACTGAGGTAGTTATACTCAAAAGGTTTCTTTAACCTTGCCTTCTTTTAGTGTGTACAACAACAAAAAAAAACCCTATTTTTTCTTAGGTTAGTGATTGTAACGAAGCAGGTGTTTGCAATGTGGGGAATATTAATTTTTGTGTTTCTTGGATAACTTACTTCAGAATTAGTAGTGGTCAAAGAAGGGGTACATTTCTCTCCACATCTGTAAATTTTATCCGACTATAGTTTATTTCTATTATTATATTTATCTTTCATCCCTCTGACACTTAGGATTCTTTAAGAGGTAATCTTGTTTTGGCTCCTTAAAATAATATCAACTCACATAAAGTACTGAACAGAGAACATTGTAATATATATTCAATTTACTTATTCAACCAAACTCCCTCATTAAGGCAAAAAGATCCACATGGGTGAAAGCTTATGACTGCATGGAGTCCCATTGATTTTAATGGGCCTCAGCATGGGCATTGCGAGTGCACAGAAATTGATAATTCTAGTCTTTTTCTTCATATGGATTTATGGCCCAGTCGTGTATTCCTTGTGCAGCTAACACTCCCATAGAATCAGAGTCCACAATTGGGGATTTATACACCAGTCCTGAAATGTACAGAACACCCTCAACATCCACTGAATTCAGATGGAATTAAGCATTCTCAACAATTCAGAGGTTTGGACCCTAAAACTGAAAGCACTTTATATTATGGATTTAACACATTTTGAGAAGTGCTATAAGTATACCTGGCAATCGATACATACATATTTTTATTAATAATAAAATACTATTAACTCCATATTTTACTGTTTGACCCAGTCTTCCTCACCAAGAAACTCCTCACTTTTGATGAGGCAGAGCGGTAACACAGGCTCACAGCTCTGGATGCCACAGCACCAGTTACACATTGGCATTCTGAATATTTGTCTTTCATAGCATGCATTCATTAACTGTCATGCAAAGTCAATTCTGTACCTCCCTGTGTTCACATTCTCTGAGTCCATACTGCATTGAAAAAGAGATGTGTGCATAAAGGGTGTTTGTGTATACATGTTGACAGCACCTGTCATCTTTTGTTTATTGTATAAAACCCAGGAATTAAATACTTTTCATACAAACCTTTGCCAGGAACTTCCCTTGACCTCGTCCAAAATTTGTCTACCCCCTTCTTTCTTCTTCAAGGTCCTCCTGAAAATATGCTTCTTTAAAGAGGCCTGTAAACCATAGGCCACCCTTCCACCTGATGTACTGAAAGATATTCAGATAAAAAGGAATCCATACAAAACTATGGAACTGACAGGACAACTTTTTGTTGCTCCCCTTCCTACCACATCCTTGTTTGCATATCATATGTTCATTGAGTGCTTGCTCATGTCGATTCCATTCTAGGTGTGTGCACGCTCAAGTGCACAGTTGTCGGAGACTTTTGCCTTAGCGGTATCCGTATGGCTGGCTGTGGCGCCCCCTTTAGTGCTACGCTCATGCCTCAGTATGTCAGGCGCTGCCAGCCCGACACCCTCTCAGTTCCTTCTCACCACTTGTGGTGGTTGGTCAGAGCACCTCTTTCCCTTGCTTCGCAAGTGATCCGTTTTCTTTTTTTGTCCCGACTCTTTGAACCTCATGTTCCAGCTTTAAATAGTTTGTTTTTTGTAGTAGATTAGTTAGTAAGTAGCTGTTAAGTACTATAGCTAGTCAGTTATGGTCCTGGCGGAGACTTTGCCCCAGGCAGGGCATATCTCAGTCTCCGGGTTTTAAGCCCTGCTCTGACTGCAACAGGCCTATGCCTGTTAGTGACCCGCATGTCAGCTGTCTGAAGTACCTGGTGGAATCCCACATTAAAGAAAAGTGTCACATCTGTAAGAACTTTCATCCCAGGACACAGAAAGAGTGTGACATTCGCTTGTGGCCCCCTTATGGAGGCCGCTCTTCGCCCAGCCTTGGAATGCCCAGCACTTCAGCCTCAGTGCGTAGCGCACCCCTGGCACTGGGCTCTTCCCAACTCCGATTCCCTTCGCCGTTACTCAAGAAGAAGACCAAGAAGAGGGACCCAGTACCGAGCAAGTCGGACCAAGACACATTGGGCAAAGGACCCTGCTTGGTCTGCCTGCCCACACGAGAGCCGCAAGCCACCACCGACTCCAGGGAGCGATAGGGGACCCAGACTGATGGCCCAGTGAACGCCTTCTCAGCTCCCAGCGCAAAGAGAGCAAAGAACTCTCCCACTGTGTGCTGCGATAGACCCAGCAAAGGCTCCCTACGAGGGCAAGCCAGCCGTGAAGGCCTCCCAGAAGGCGAGTGAGCGCCACCGGTCTCTGGAGCCAAGGCAGAGCCCTTTGTCATTGTGCCCTTGGTCTCTGCATCAGCCCAGGTCACCAGTTTGCCGCTACTGATCACTGGCACCACGCTCCGGGTCTCCACCTTCATGCCAGGCTTTGGCCCGAGGGAGGCACTGGTTACCTTACAGTTGGCACTGGTCAACTTTGCGCCGACACTAATCGTCACCGAGGTGTTGGAGATGCTCCCCAACATGGCGCCGCTCCCACTACTCCTGCTACCAGTCTGACTATTCAAGACACTGGTCACACAGGCCCTACCCTGGTCACCAGAGGAGGATTTCTCTGGCATGGAGAGGGAGTTTTATGGTGGGCCAGCGTCATTTCCAGTTCACGGTGCTCCCCGTTGGCTGTTGCGACTGGGCTCCAGAGGTTTCATCCACCGCAGTGATGCTGACCTGGCAGCAGGGCTACTGGCCAGCGCAGTGGCCTTACTGGAATAGCTGAGGCATGCTGGTTATGCCGATGCTCCCATCTCACCAGTCCTCGGTCGCCACATCGGACAAACGCCAATCGGCACTGACAGCACCAGTGGCACTATCATGGTGCAGGAAGTGCCAGCAGGAGCTGAGGTGGAAGGACAGATGCCCACCACGAGACCCACTTCCCAGTGGGAGATGATGCCCTGGGCCCTCCCTGGTGGTTCAGTCGTCATCGTCCTCTCCAGAGGAGGCGGTGGCGGGGCCCTCCTGTGCTAGCCCACCGGACGATTTTAAGGAGCACCAAGCCCTGCTCCGACGGGCGGCCACTAACTTAGATCTTGAGGCACAAGCGATGTCAGAGCAATCAGATACTTTGCTCAGCGTGCTCTCCACGTCCACCCCTGCATGTGTCATGCTCCCAGTGCACGAAGGGGTCTTGAACATTGCCAAAGCCGTCCTCCATCCCACCCACTTCCACGAGGGCTCAGAAAAAGTATTTTGTCCCTGACAAGGGGTTCGAATACTTAGGTTCCCACCCACCCCGGGGTTGTTGGTCGTGTTGGCGGCCAACAAAAAGGACAAGCAGGGGAATGCTAGTTCCACCCCCAAAAATAAGGAGGCCAAGAGACTAGACCTTTTTGGAAGAAAAATTTATTCCACAGCCAGTCTACAATTCTAGGTCGCAAATGACCAGGCACTTTTGGGACGTTATAATTTTAACCTGTGGGACTCTCTCCACAAGTTTAAGGACTCCATGCCTCAGGAGGTGGCCCAAGAGTTCAGGGCCCTTGTGGAATAAGGTACTGCAGCAGCTTTGTGCTCCCTGTAGATGGCCTGGGATGCGGCCGATTCGGCAGCCAGGGTGGTCACCTCAGCAGTTCTCATGAGGCGCAGATCCTGGCTTCAGACCACCGGCCTATCCCAGGAGATGAAGTCCTCCATTCAAGATCTCCCTTTTGAAGGAGTTAGGCTGTTTTCAGATCAGATGGGTGCAAGGCTGCACGATCTGAAGGACACTCGGGCCACCCTCCGCTCCCTGGGGATGCATACACCTCAGTCTGCAAGGAAGCCATTCCAGCCACCCCTGCCGCCAAGGCCTTGGCAGCCTTGGCAGGGATCTATGAGGGGAAGGGACACTGGGTTCAGTTGCCGCAGCCCTTCCTCCTCCTGTTCACCTGTGCAACCTGGCCTGGTGAAATACCATGGGGGCCAGAAGCAGGTGTTTTGAGGGTGCGCTTGAGAGCAACACCTCAGTCACCTCCCCAGATCTTCCTCACCCTTTCCTCAACGTCTCCATCCCTACCGTTTGGCCTGGTTGCTGGGCTACAGTTTTCAGCAACCCCCTTTCCCAGTCCCTCTTCAGGGACCCTTCTCACAAGCAATTCCTTGTTCAGGAGGTGAACCACCTCCTACAACTATGCGGGAGGAGGTCCCTCAGGAAATGAAGGGAAAGGGTTTCTACTCCCTCTATTTCCTGATCTCAAAAGCAAAAGGGGATCTCTGACCAATTCTGGGTCTGCGACAACTCAACAAGTACCTCAAGAAGTTGAAGTTTTGCATGGTATCCCTGGCCTCCAACATCCCCTCCCTGGATTCAGCAGACTGATATGCCGCTCTTGACTTGAAAGTCGTTTATTTCCATATCTCTATCTTCCAAGGATGCAGACGGTTCCTCTGTTTTATGGTGGGCCAGCACCATTTCCAGTTCACAGTGCTCCCCATTGGCTTCTCCTTGGCCCGCAGGCCTTTACAAAATGTATGGTCCCCCTAACCACTTACCTGAGGCATTGGGGGCAGAGCGTGGTCCAGATCTATCCTTATCTTGACAATTGGCTCATCAAGGGCAGATTGTGAGATCAAGTGCAGAGCAGTCTCAGTCTGGTGGGGTCCACATGCCGTGACCTGGGTCTGTTAGCGAACAAAAAGAAATCAACCCTCGTACCAGTGAAGCGGATAGAGTTTATCAGGGTGGTTCTCAATTCCACGCGGGCCAGGGCTTTCCTTCCGGAGACCTGTTTCTGAGCCATGTCCGATGTAATTTCCCGTGTGAGAGGCCTACCCGCTCACCACCGCCCGCACTTGCCTAAAACTGCTAGGCCACATGGTTGCTTGTATTTGTGGTCCGTCATGCCCAGCTTCACCTCCGGCCACTACAGGCATGGTTGGAGTCAGTCTACATCCCCAGAAAATTTCATCTTGGATCACTGCCTGCATCCAATTCTGCTATGATCAGGCAAAGGTGCCTCTACCAGCGATCGTAACCGCCCACTCATCTAGAGCACAAGCCTCGGCAGTGGCCTTCCTGGCCCATGTGCCAGTTTCTGATATCTGCAGGGCTGCCACCTGGTCATCCGTCCATACATTCATGCCTCACTATGCACTTACCCAGCAATCCTGAGACAACGCTGGCTTAGGTAGAGCAGTGCTGCAAGACTGTGAACTCTGAGCCCACCTCTGTTTCTTCTACTTGTGAGTCACCTAGAATGGAATCAACATGAGCAAGCACTTGAAGAAAAAAAAACACGGTTATCTACCTTTTGAGATGTGTTGCTCATGTCCATTGCATTACCCATCCTCCTGCCCCTCTGTCGGAGTTGCTGGCAAGAGGGAACTGAGAGGGTGTAGGGCCAGCGACGCCTGACATACGGATGCATGAGCATGGCACTCAGGAGGGTGCCGCAGTCAGCCCTATGGATGCCGCTAAGGCAAAAGTCTCTGACAACTGTGCACGTGGGTGCGCGCACACCTAGAATGGAATGGACATGAGCAACACATCTTGAAGAAAAACAGTTACAAAAAGTAGGTAACCGTTTTTTATGGAATCTATCCTTATGCAGATGAGTAGATTTATGGTAATACTTACATGAGTAAAATTACTTGCACATGTTGGCAGGATTGAGCCCTTACTTTGTAAGCTGTTCAGGGCAGGAACCTTATCCTCACATTTATCCATAAATATCTATGATACTGCTAGAGTTATACAAATAATAATAAAAATCTCTTCTGTGGTACAAAGTAAGAATAGTTGCGGTTTTCAGAATTCTGCTTTCCTTCTAAATTGTGTATTGTTCGGAAAAACATTTTACATTAGCTCAGAAGGTGATTTGATGGCATACTTCTCTTGAATACTAAGAAAATACAATCATGAATGGAAAAATACATGCTTTTTTCTCTTTAGGTATATAATATTGAAATAGATTTGTGTGTCAGAATCTAGCATTTCTGATGAAAATGGCTCAGTTTTGAAACATTTAATGTTTTGACATTTGTTAATGATTACCTATTGAATTTCAGAAAATGGCATGATAAATTTAGTAACTTGTTGTATGATGCTGCCTTAAGACAACCCAACACATTTCCAAGATTTTAAATCTTTTTCTTTAACCTTACCAGCAATGACTGATAGTCAATAAGAATATTTGACTATTACTTTCATTTTATAATTCCAGTGATTTACATTATGAACTTTTTTGTTTGTTTATGTGGATATTAAAACCTCTGTAAAATTAACTGTTAATACATTGACTAATACATATCAGTTTCTGGGCATTTACGTTCATAACTCACCAAAATATCAAATTGAAAATGTGTGTGTGGTCTACATATGTTGTTTATAAGTGTGTACCCTCGTTATTCACACCTGGCATACAAAATTAACAGGTCTGACTCGCTGCTCCCTGTCTCAGTACTTTTAAAAATGTTCTTCCTTTCATAGATCTTCAAATGAATTTATATTTACAAATGTTTTGGTCTTAGCAATTCTTAATTTAAAAACAAAGTCAGCACAAAACTTGATGCTGTAGAACGTCTGTGGCATAGATGGTTTGTTTTGTTTTTTCCAGCTGGGAATCTACTAAATCTTGCATATAGAAATAGATGAAGGCTCCAAATGTTAAACTGCATGTTCTGAAAATGATCCAAAATTAGTCAAATTATGGAAATATTTTATATTAATTTTTTTCTGGTTTTAATAATTATTTTAAGTAAAGGAATGACATTAACAAGAACTGTGTGAAAAGACAGCTGTCATTTGCAGATGTTATATTAAAATCAAATTTCTTCTGTGATTCATTGCCACTTCTAATTAGAGGGATTCCCCTGATGCAGGGGATTTATATTATTCCTTTTGTCCATTTATTGAATGACTGTCACAGTCACCCACAAAGCGGTTACAGAAGAATAATAGAGGGTATTTATTTATGTGATAAGCCCCAGTACAGATGGAAAAAATCCATAGATTAAATTTTGATAATTACTACTAGTTCCATTTAGTTTCTTTTTCATTTAGATTTTTGTGGTCGAGAAATTAGTTCATGGTTGACTTATTCTGAAAATCAGTATCTATTATACATTTTTAATATTCTTAAGATTTTTCATTTTTCTTTTAACCATCCATATTCATTTTACTTATGTGTATTTCCACACATTTTTCCACTTTATAAATAATTTGGGCTTCTCCGTGTGTTGTGCTTATTCTAGCATTTACTTGTGATGGTCAGAGGTACTGAGAGTACTGCAAGTTGTCGACCTACATTTACGTGATCAGTTCCTTAGGTAGAGATTCTAAACCAATGAGAGGTGTCGCAGTTCTAACTCATGTAACAGGGCAAGCCTGTCAGCATCTTGCCTAGATGTATCTATAAGATAATGTTTTTAAGATGGGGTTTTTTGGTTTGTTTTTGCTATTAACTGGCCCTTTGCTTAGAAGCTAATTACCTTGGGCCAGATCATTCTTTTCCCTTATTTAACTCCGAGGGGGGGGCTGTTCAGGGGAAGGGAACCCTATGTGGGATTCCACTTGTAAGATTCAGCATAGATAGATATCTAGCTTGAATATCATAAAGTAATATCTACCAGAAGCACACTGCCGCCTTCAAGTTCATAGGTGAACTCTGTAGTGATACAGAATATAAAAACTAAGCACATTTTAAGTCTTAAAAAGCTTATGAAAATATTTGTTTACATATTAGATTTGCTGAGGATAGCTATGTAGAGTTTAACTGCTAAGCTAAATGTATCTATCTTACATGCATTGAATTATATCTAATACTGTCTTGGTTTCTATATTGAAGCTATCACAGTAGTATCTGCATGGTGAGAATAGGGGCTAAGTTAGGGTCGGTTGGTTGGGTGCTCTTGATTGAATTTGTGGTGTCTATCTAGTGGCTGAGAGCTGGGGTGGTTGTTTGTTTGTTTTTTTTAAGATGTAAATTATTTTAAAGCATCTTTGAAGATACAGCTACATATTTTCAATATCATTCAGTTGTCATAGGCTTTTTAGTAATGTATTTTCCTTACATTTTTATGAATTAATTTAAAACAGCCCTGGCCTTGAAGAACTAACAATCATCACATCAGACTTTGCAGAGCTAATGTTTCTAAGCTTTGCAGAATTTAGAAGCTCTACAACAATGGCCATGTGGGTCTATGGCCCTTTCCTGATGTGGCTCGGTCTCTCTCCATTCATCTGCACACTAGACCCCCTTGGGGCTCCATGTCTCTCATTTTTCCTCTTCTGCCTTCCTGGACCCCTTGTCCCTACTCCATTCCTGAGCTTAGGAAGCCCACAACCTGTGGGCAACGAGCACCATGTTCCAGAGCTGGTAGACCTTGTAAGGACTTCAATGTTTATGAACACTGCATGCAATAACTAGGGTCCCAATGTGCAGTTGAGGGTGCAGGATTGTGGCCTAGATATGAACCCAGAAATCTACCCTAATGTATTTTTAAATACCAATCCTCATTTAGGCCAACAGAATAAAACAAATTTGGAGATTCTAGTTCAAATCATTTTTTTAAAAATAACAAGCCAGCCCCCCCTGCCCCCCACCTCCCAAACGGTAGAAAGTTTCCAAGTAGAAACTCAATTTCTAAGCTCTCATGACAACACTGTCTGGTTTGCCTGCTCCCCACTACACCCCACAGCTTTCCAGAAAATGTCTTGACTGGCATCAGATCATAGGTGGATAATATCTAATGAATTTATTCAGTTTTAATAAATGTAAGGACCTGTTAAAATTTGGCTTAATAGAAGCTAACTCCTACCTTATAGAAAAAATCATGTATATACTACCCTAAATAGCAGAGATGTTCCCTGCCATGAAGAATTTACAGTCTAAAAGAGACATAATATGTACAGTATTTATTATTAGTATATTGCCTTTGGAACCTGACCCTCCATCCATATCTTAAATCCCTAAATTAGACAGTAAGGCTCTTGAGGACATCGTCACCTAAAGTCTCCAGCACAAAACTCTTTAAGGAAGTAATTACAGTTATGTCTTTAGAATCCCTTTGAGAGATATACTGGATTACTTCACTTTTTATTAGGGCTGTTGATTAATTGCAGTTAACTCACGCAATTAACTCAAAAAATTAATCATGATTAATTGCACTGTTAAACAATAGAATACCAACTGAAATTTATTAAATATTTTGGATGTTTTTCTACATTTTCAAATATATCTATTTCAATTACAATACAGAATACAAAGTGTACAGTGCTCACTTTATATTATTTTTTATTACAAAAATTTGCACTGTAAAAATGATAAAAAGAAATAGTATTTTTCAATTCACCTCATATAAGTACTGTAGTGCAATCTCTTTATCAGGAAAGTGCAACTTACATATGGAGGGTTTTTTTGTTACATAACTGCACTCAAAAACAAAACAACGTAAAACTTTAGAGCATACAAGTCCACTCAGTCCTACTTCTTGTTCAGCCAATTGGTAAGAGAAATAAGTTTGTTTACATTTACGGGAGATAATGCTGCCTACTTCTTAATTACAATGTCACCTGAAAGTGAGAATAGGTGTTCGCATGGCATTGTTGTAGCTGATGTTTCAAGATATTTACATGCCGGATGTGCTAAAGATTCATATGCCTCTTCATGCTTTGGCCATCGTTCCAGAGGACATGCTTCCATGCTGATGATGCTTGTTAAAAAAATAATGCGTTAATTAAATTAGTGACTGAACTCCTTGGGGGGAGAATTGCATGTCTCCTGCTCAGTTTTACCCACATTCTGCCATATATTTCATGTTATAGCAGTCTTGGATGATGACCAGCACATGTTGTTCGTTTTTAAGAATACTTTCACTGCAAATTTGACAAAATGCAAAGAAGATACCAATGTGAAATTTCTAAAGATAGCTACAGTGCTGGACCCAAGATTTAAGAATCTGAAGTGCCTTCCAAAATCTGAGAAGGATGAGGTGTGGAGCGTGCTTTCAGAAGTCTTAAAAGATCAACACTGTCATGCAGAAACTACAGAACCCAAACCACCAAAAAAAGAAAATCAACCTTCTGCTGGTGGCATTTGGCTCATGATGATGAAAATGAACATGCATCTTTCTACATTGCTTTGGATGGTTATCAAGCAGAACCTGTCTTCAGCATGGATGCATGTCCCCTGGAATGGTGGTTGAAGCATGAACGGACATATGAATCTTTAGTGCATCTGGCATGTAAATATCTTGTGACACTAACTACAACAGTGTCATGCAAACACCTGTTCTCACTTTCAGGTGACATTGTAAACAAGAAGTAGGCAGCATTATCTTTTGCAAATGTAAACAAACTTGTATGAGTAATTGGCTGAACAAGAAGTAGGACTGATTGGACTTGTAGGCTCTAAAGTTTTATGCTATTTTATTTTTAAATGCAGGGGTTTTTTTGTACATAATTCTACATTTGTAAGTTCAACTTTCATGATAAAGAGATTGCACTACAGTATTTGTATTAGGTAAATTGAAAAATACTATTTCTTTTGTTTTTTACAGTGCAAATATTTGTAATAAAAAATAAAGTGAGCACTGTACACTTTGTATTTTGTGTTGTAATTGAAATCATTATATTTGACAATGTGGAAAACGTCCAAAAGTATTTAAATAAACGGTGTTCTGTTATTGTTTAACAGTGCGATTAATCGTGTGATTAATCGTGATTAATTTTTTTAATCCCTTGACAGCCCTATTTTTTATACTTAGCTCAATCCAGTCTTTCACTCAAGTTTACCTACCACCGGTACCAGATTCTTGACCTCTTTGGGGATTTTCTCTTTTCTTGCATCCCATGGAGACTTCAGTTTTACTTGTTACCTTTTCGTTAAGCTATACTTTTCCTTGTGTGACTGTTCTTCAGGGTGCTAGACAGGAAGCCATTCCAAACTCATGACTACACCCCAATGCTATGGTTTATGAGAATACACCTAAAGACTCACTTTATTCAAAACAGGTTATGGATGTCTAAGTATCTAAGTTACTTCCACATTATATCTTAATGCTACTTTTATATATAAATGCAAATACTGACAGCTGCCAACAAATGTTTCTGTTCTTACTTTAATCTGTGCTACAGTTTAAGCTATAGCTTTGTGCTCAAGCAAAAATTACAATCTGAGGAGAAAAATCTGTGACCAAAAAACCTGCTTTGCAGTACTTACCAAAGCTAAATTCTACTGAGTATGATTGACTTACCTTTCTTCTGATTGTAGCCCAAGTGATGGGATGGAGGAGAGACTACATCCCTAATATGCATGCAGTAGGAGCTAATCAATTTTTTTATGTCTGCAATCAGCCTGTGAAAAACTATTTAGCAGTATCTTCCTGGTCTCCAAGAGAGATGGGAACTGATGGTATTTGTGAAGAATATCCAGTGGCAAAACTTTAAGTATACAAATATTTAGCTGAGAGCACAATGCCAGATCTGAACAAATGTATGTTTTCTTGAAAACAAAATATCGCCATGAATGTCTTACTAGAAGATTATTTGGTACATATAATAACATGCTTATTTTGTTTCTGTCAGAAATAGTGGAGCAGGCTCATTATAAAGAGATAATGTGTTGGATATTTTTCATTTTTGTAATCTTCCCTTCCAAAACCTCATTGATCCCTATTTGTGTATAGCAGAATTTAATATAATGTCCTCAGAATAGATTTTCAAAGGCACAAAGGTAAGTTAGGTGCCCTACTCCTTTGGAAAGTCAATGGGGATTGAGTACCTAGTTTCTATTTGTGCCTTTGAAAATCTCCCTCCACCCCCAGTTATACCATCAATTTAAGACTGGAGAATGCTGTATCTGAAAATACTATTACTTCTATTTTTTGGATTGCAGGTGCCATTTTTTGGTCCTCTGTTTGATGGAGCAATAGTGACTGCAAAACTGCTGCCAAGCCTTATATGTGCCACATGCATCAATGCCAGCAGGGCTGTGAAATCTCTCATACCCCTCTACCAGAGCTTGTATCCTTTCCTTCTGTGCATTTTATGCAATTTGAATGTAGGAATCATAAGTACAAATATTCTTCTGGTGGAGGTAAGTGCGAATGAGATCTCTTCACTTGGACTTATACTAAGAACTGTGCATCGGGAAAATGTCAAAGCTTTCTTCATATCAAGCAGCATGTTTTTAGACTCATTCTTGCTGAGCTTTAATCTGATATGGTATGCTTTAAAAATAAAGGATAACAGTACAAGCATTTTTGGACTTTCCTGTTAATTGCAGAGTCAACAGGTATACTGTTAGATGTAATGGTGCTTTAAAATTTAAGAGGGATTATTTGCAAATTTCTGAAGCACAGAGAAAATAGTTGTTTATATTAGCTTAATATTTACAAAAGGAGCCCAGTTCTACTCCCTTATGTAATAATGCAAGTAATTCCACAGTCTTCTTTGGGAATCTTCACATCACTAAGATAGGTAGCATTTGGCCAATGGTATTGATATTTATCAGTCTTTATCTCCATTTTTCATTTTACCCACATTGCATCATAGAATTTTGAGAACACATTCTTCCAGCAGTAGTTATAGGTAACTGGAAGGCATGCTTCAATATTGTAGAATTGTGTAGTGTGAATTATTATTCTTGCGTGGTATGCAGGCTAATCGCATAAAATCACTCATTACTTGACATTCTGGTTTTCTTTTCTCTTAATGCCACTAATGTTATAAAATTACTCTAGCGTGCTTCATTAACCACATTGCTAACAGTCCCATATGTTTCTATGGATCAGCACTCATCTTATTTCAGTTTATTTTGGAGGCTTTTAATTTGGGGGCTTTTGAATTATGTAATGAGAGATGCCTCGCTTGATTTTTCTGAGATGAAACAACTGGAATGCTCAATCTTTGTGATGAAGGAAAGATGGCTTTGTTAGAGTTTATCAGAGGCATGCACATTTTAGGTTCGATTTTTCTAGTTACTATGGCTATGTAAGAAATTGTAATTTTTGTAGAAGAGCTAAATTTGATTAATTGTGTTGGTGGAAAGCTTCAGAAATGAAGATTTGTATAAGAATCAAAGACACTAAATAACATTTTATTATCTTTTTTGTTTTTCCTCTTCAGTTTAAACCAGGTGAAGTTGTTTGGAGTTGCACAGGCAAGCCCACACGCTACCTTAGTTATAAGATTATGTCAGTACTTAAAAGCAGACTCAAAACTCGCTAGCTTTTTCACTTTTGTGTCATGAGTGGGTAATTCACCTAAGTACTACTGTCAAAGTAGTTCCCTCTGTCTGTAACCTTGACTGTATGAGCAGATGTGTTAAGCTGTGTTTGACAATAAAACAATCAGTCTAGTATTGCTGGTAACCGGAATACAGTAACAGAGATTATAAGAGTGAAAAACATGCCATTACCTCTAAGGGAAAAATGATCTTTGACACAGTAGGAAAACAGAAGATATGATTTGATGTAATGTTCATCCTTGCCCTTTGTTCCTCCTAGATTTTCCTGTAATAACTTCCTCAGCAGGCTAAGTAGAATCTGTCAAGTTTAGCCTTTATCTAGTGGTCACTGTTCTTTCTCAGTGGCGAGGGCTAGCTCAACTGCCATCTGCTTATTTTTTTCCCTAGTGGGCAATCAGTGGACTTTTTTCAACGTCTAGAGTGCTGAAAACTGGAAGTTTGCCACTTGCTATGGTTACAATTCCCAAGTTAACCAATGATTTTAAAATCAAATCATGGTCATTGGATATCAAGTCCAAAACCTATTTCTCTAAAGCTGAGCTCCTTCACCTAAAACAATGATACATAGCAAGTATAAATACTGTAGCATTTTCTAGCTTCAGAGCACTGTATACATATTAAAACACATATCTTAACAGTTTATGCTTGTGTGTCAGTCTGTGGCATAGGTAGTGATATACATATATGTGTGCATGCGTGCACCCAGAGGCTTGGATTAGTTTTAAAGAAAGAGCTCAGGTCTGATACAGTTACCTGATGAGAACCACTTGACTAATCCCTAGCACTCGAGCATATATATATTTGTGTGTGTATCTAACTGTGTGTGTGTGTGTGTGTGTAATAGCATTTGAGGGTGATATGCTGGAGCCTGAGGGTGACTGTGTTAAGAAGAAAAGTTTTATTTTATATAAATGAATATATCCATACAAGAATACTAGGGATAAATAAACTGGTTTTCATAAGGAACTATATCATTCAGATGTTTTCTCCAAAACAAACCATATTTAAGGTTCCTATTAAGGTAACAGTACCCCATAAACAGGTCCCCAGTTCCTTCACTGTCACAGCTCCATCCACTTAATGTACAGAGAGATCATAGTGACTTTCATCTCCCATAGGCCGTAAGGCTCTCTAGAGTCTCTCCACACACCATAGGCATTTGGTTTTCACCAGCCTGCTATGACCCAACATTCGCCAGGCCTCTTTCTCTCTCTACTTAAATGCAACACACACACAGACTAGGTATGATGCATGCCGCTGTACCCTTCTGGGGCCATTGTGAGGTCTAGCAGCATCATTACTTTGCACATGTGCACTTTGGCATCAAACCATACTGTGCATATGGTAATGTGATGTGAATGGAAAGTAGAAATACTGGAGCCTGACAAAGGCAGCTGGACCTCACAACAGGTAATGTAGTGGGGAGGTGACATCAGAGAAGGGAAAAAGCTGGAGTAGGGTGGAAAGTCCTAAGCAACTTTTATTGGATGTGAGAGAGAATAAAGATTCACCTTTAAGCACAAAGTAAAGGTTTGGTAACTTTCTTAAAGGGACAGAACATTTTGTTGGAAACCCCTGCCAGAGGGAGTTTGTTGAAGCAGGTGATTGCTGGTGGGGAAAACAAGATAGAACAGAGCACTCTAGGGACCTGAGGATCTGTCATGGGATGAGAAGGCAGGTGTTTGGCTTCAGCCTGTTAGGTGGAGGAATCTGTCAGGCTATTGTTTGGAAATAGGAAAGGAATGGAGGGGGATTGACAGGATAGGCTCAATAAGTTCATATATACAACTATAATTTTCCATGCACATATATGCTCATAAAATGCTTAAACCAAAAGGGAGAAACTTCAGGAAAAATTGGTTAGTCTCTAAGGTGCCACAAGTACTCCTTTTCTTTTTGCGAATACAGACTAACACGGCTGTTACTCTGAAACCTATGTTAAGAAGAAAATTTTTATTTGATTACTAACTAAACATGTTCCTTGAGCAGCGCCCTGTGATTTTTAAACAGAAGTACTTGAATAAGGTAGTGATTGAGTTATAAGATCTGAGAAGATCAATGTCCTCTTTTCTTCTAAAAAGGGAAAGGATAATTATCCTGGTAATTATCTCCCAGCGATTCCTTGTGAAAAAAGAATTGCTCCAAACCCCAGTAAAATAATAGGAGAAATACTGAGAAAAAGTTTCTAAGCATCTACAGGTTAATAGAATCATGAGTTAGTCATGAACACATCTTGCCAGGTACATTTATTTCCATTTTTGACAAAATTACAAAAAACAGTAGTTTCAATAAGTGTACAGTGTTAAAATATTATTGAAGCTTTTCTGAGGTCTCAGGAAAGCTTACTCTCAGCATTTAATGAGATTTTCCTAGGTATGGACAGCGCCACATAGACTGGAAATGAGCTGAAGAACCATAACCAAATTGTAATGATAAACAGAAATGTGTTGAGTTTCAGGGACGATGTCTAGCAGGTGCTGAAGTTTATGTCCCGTCTCACTTACATCCTTGTTTAGGGCCTGATTTTTACAATGCTTATGCATGCTGAGTAACTAGTCCCACTTAATGGGACTCCGATCATGAGTAAGTGCTACTTGGCGTGAGTTGCAGAATTAGGCCCTAAGATCATAAATTCTTAGGGGTTCAGTTTTTTAAAATGACAAAAAGAAAATGGGTTAGTTAGCATTTAATAAAATTTTTCAGATGATAAAAACTGCACAAGTTCTAAACTTAAATGAGGAAAAAGAAAACTGAAAAAACACTTGTTAGGAAATCTGGAGTGAACGTAGGCACGGAAAGAAGGGATGTAGGGGGTGCCTCAGCACCCCAGGTTCTGTGCCTGGCGTCCTGGCCACCAGCCCCGCTACAGCCTGGGGGGTCCACTGCAGGCCACAGGGTCCCATCTGACCGCCGATCCCATACCCGGGGGATCCACTGGCCGCCAGATTGCATGCAGGGTCTTGCCTTGCTGCCGGGGCTCTGCTGCCAGCCCTATGCCTGGGACTCTGACCTGCCCCCAGCTGTGGCCCCATCCCCCTTCCCAGAGCCATGGCCCTGCTCTAGGGGCTGGAGCTAGAGGGGTGCAGTTCAGCACTCCCACTCCAAAAACTGTTCCAGCGCCACTGGGAGTGAAATAATTAAAAAAGAAATATTCAATGGAAATGGTAAACCCAGAAAGCAATAACGCTGAAAGGATTAAGATTGAGACTGGACAGCAAAATAAACATGACTTTGCACTGGGGATATGATACCAAAAAAGTTGTTGCAGCTTTAGGGTACGTATGTATAAAAGAAGTGCATCTCACGGATAGGATTGCCAACCTTCTAATTTCTAAAAACTGAACACCGCAGCAGGAGAGCTGGAACCTCCTCTCGCCCTACCTCTTCCCCCGAGGCCCTGCCCTCATCCCGCCTGGCTCTCCCCCCCCAACCCCTTCCTCCTTACTTGGTCCTGTCCACTTATCTCCTCTCCCCCATCCACCACCACCACCAGCAGCGCTCCCTCTGCTTCGGGGCTAGGACTGGGCAGGCAGGCTCCCGAGCTGCAGGTAGGAGGCAGCCCCCACTGAGCAGGGGTTGGCATGGGTTGATGACCCAGAGCCTCGTCCCTTGGCCCCCCCACCCATGGCAACTGGACTTCTGGTATCCGGTCAGTACATGTGACTGGCCACTGTACAGGTCTCCTTTCAACCGGACTTTCCGGCTGAAAACCAGAGACCTGGCGTTCCCATTCTCTTTAAAGTACAAGCCATTAAAAAGTCAACATTTGTCAACCATTACCACAAAATTACCAAAGATACTTTTTATTCTGTGTATAGGTGGAAACTGGTAATCTGACACTATATGGTGTGGTAAACAATAGTGATGCAGAGCATTGTATCTCCGCTAAGTCCATACCTGGAATATTCCAGTTAGTTCTGGACATCTCAGTAGCAGTAAAATATTGACAAAGCAGAAGGCTTTCCAAGAACAGCAACAAAAACAATTAGGGGGCTTCAGAAATGTGTTTATGACCTAGACTTGAGAATAAAGTAAAAAACTGCATTACAGCAAATGATAGTGTAGTCAGAAACATGGTGCAAAGAGCAAAATAATTTTGGGGACAGTACAATAATTGTAAAACATTTATTTCAAATAGCAGAGTTTGCTTTCATTTTCACTTTAAATTTAAACAACATACAGTGAATAAAATGCTGGCACTGCCGAAGGGGAAGTGATCTACATCTCCTAGATAGTGGGCTGTAAAGTCCTGGCAGTCTCATGCAAATAATGGCAACTGAAGTCACTTGTTGGAAAGTCTGTAAACTCTGGTTACAGCTGCACTTATCAGTAGCTTTAAGGGAAGTTTCAGAGTAACAGCTGTGTTAGTCTGTATTTGCAAAAAGAAAAGGAGTACTTGTGGCACCTTAGAGACTAACCAATTTATTTGAGCATAAGCTTTTGTGAGCTACAGCTCACTTCAGCTCACGAAAGCTTATGCTCAAATAAATTGGTTAGTCTCTAAGGTGCCACAAGTACTCCTTTTCTTTTTAAGGGAAGTGTAATCAGCCACAGAGATTAATTTGCATCTCAATTAGAAAAGAGTCAGGAGGAAGCACTAGGGTCTGTTGCTAGAAGGTTGTGGAAGAAATCTCATCAGACACAAAAGCCTCCCAATACTTTGTACTCCAGCTGAGTGGAGGACAATATCTGAGGTTTAGTTACCATGGGGACCAGAAGCCTGCAGAGCCACAGAAGAATCTGGGGTTTGCACTGTAATCATTTGGCCACGATGACTCAAATTCCACTGTTGTACCGAAATATATTTTTTGCTATTAGAAAGCTGTTAAAAAGTGGAAAAGGTAAAAACTTCAGAGTGTATGAGTGTTTTTTCTTGTTCTTAAATACTTTTCATGTTGCTGCAGCGATTTCTGTGTGTTAAAGCATTTATTAGAGCACGGAAGGTATTCAAAAATGTGTCAGTTAACTGACGTATTCAAATTTTCTGTCAAGTATCGGAGTAGCTGCTGTCTTGTATCTCAAAGCCACTCGTGAAACTGGTTCATTTACACAATTCAGACCGAGTGAGATGGCATCATGCAAAATCAAAGTATACAGTTGTACTCAAGTTAAGTTTAAATAACAAAACAGAGAATAGAATAGTATTCTTTTGAAAGATCTGAACTCAACTTCTCTTGAAGTGTTATAGAGTTCACGTGCCAGGTATTAGCATACATTTAAATGTACTCCTGAAAATGAGAGGATTATTCGAAAAGCTTCTAGAAACGTCTGGACTCCTGGCTTTATCCCACGCTAAGGAGTGCTCTCACAAACATAAAGATGCTACTGAGTGCTAGCTGATATGCTTCAGGGAGTAGCCTCACTATCATGCTCTTTGAGGCAAGAATTTTATTTTATATGTGTTTTAATGACTAACCATAAGCATTCAGATGACATAACATCATAATAAGAATATAGCATACTAATATGCAAAGCTACTAGAAATTGCTGTATACTAACATAGTAAGTATTACATGCGAGTTTGAGGGTTTCAAAACCATCTTCTGTTTCCTGGAGAGCGGAAGGAACCAGTAATCTTCAAGAGATATCATTCTCTCTCAGACTAAAACAATTGACTGCAGATAAACAAAAGATCTTCCTAATCAAATGGCAATTAAATCTGAGGTTGCTAATTGTCAGTACCATCTTGAAAAGAACATAATGCTATAAGCAGCATGTCCTAGGCATTTATTAGGAGTAGGGTTGATAAACAATGTATGTGTAAAACTAGACTTTAAATCAGTTTAATTACACACAGAGAAAAAGGCAGGGCACAGCAAAGAGCACGTAAAAGCTATGATGCAATGAAAAAAGCATCCATGTGAAAAGAATCTTCCTTCTGTGTGGTCTCTTCTTCAGGGTTAGCCAATAGTTTTTTGGTCAATTTAGGATTCCCTAAGTGTATTTTCTTGATAAAATTTACTTATAAGCATTTTCTGTTGACAGTAATGCATATGTTTGCTAAATATTGTACACAGAGCTCAGCAAAATATGCTATATTTTATACTGTCAGATTCAGAGGATTCAAACTGCTTCTTGTTTTAGCACATGATGTAGCTTCTGACTAGAACAGCTACATAGACACAGTGTCAGATATAGATACATTCTTGTAATTCAAGACTGCAGGTCAAGTTGCTGCTGTACATCTAACTTGTCTTTGGTTCTATGTGAAGCAGGTGTGAAAGTAGCACATCTCCCAGGTTGGCCTGAACCTTCTAGATCAGGATTGAGGCAAATTGGTCATAGAGATTAAGGCCAGAAGGAACCAGCAGATTATCTAGTCTGACCTCTGTATCACAGGCCACCAACAGCACCGCCACACTGAAGCCAATAACTGAACTTAGACCAAAGTATTACAGCTCACAAGAGACTAAACTATTATGTGCCAGAGGCAGAGAACAAGAGGGACTGAGGTGCACCACTGCCAAATGCCCCTTGTATGGCAGGGAGTTGATTAAGTGAAATATATCCAGATAATCCCAGAAAGTGGCCTGCACCCTATAGAATCATAGAACAGGTAGGGATCTCGAGAGATTGTTTAGTCCAGTCCCCTGCACTCAAGACAGGACTAGGTATTATCTAGACCATTCCTGACAGGTGTTTGTCCAACCTGCTCTTAAAAATCCCCAATGATGGAGATTCCACAACCTCCCTTGGCAATTTATTCCAGTGCTTCACCACTTTGACAGGAAGTTTTTCCTAATGTCCAACCTAAACCGCTCTTGCGGCAGTTTAAGCCCATTGCTGCTTGTCTTGTCATCAGAGGTTAAGAACAACAGTTTTTCTCCCTCCTCCTTGTAACAACCTTTTATGTACTTTAAAATTGTTATCATGTCCCCTCTCAGTCTTCTCTTCTTCAGATTAAACAAACCCAGATTTTTCAATCTTCCCTCATCGGTCTTGTTTTCTAGATCTTTAATCATTTTTGTTGCTCTTCTCTGGATTTTCTCCAATTTGTCCACATCTTTCCTGAAATGTGGCGCCCAGAACTGGACACAATACTCCAGTTGAGGCCTAATCAATGTGGAGTAGAGCAGAAGAATTACTTCTCGTGTCTTGCTTACAATACTCCTGCTAATACATCCCAGAATTTTTTTGCAACAGGGTTACACTGTTGACTCATATTTAGCTTGTGATCCACTATGACCCCTAGATCCCTTTCTGCAGTACTCCTTCTTAGGCAGTCATTTCCCATTTTGTACGTGTGCAGCTGATTGTTCCTTCCTAAGTGGAGTACTTTGCATTTTCCCTTATTGAATTTCATCCTATTTACTTCAGACCATTTCTCCAGTTTGTCCAGACCATTTTGAATTTTAATCCTATCCTCCAAAGCACTTGCAACCCCTCCCAGCTTGGTATCATCTGCAAACTTTATAAGTGTACTCTCTATGCCATTATCTATGCTGAAGAAGAAGGCAAAAAACTCCCAACGTCACTGCCAATCTAACCTAGGGAAAAATTTCTTCCTGACCGCACAAATGGTGATCACTTTCCTGGGCATATGAGCAAGAACCAGTTAGCTAAGCATCTGAGAGAGAATGGTTGGTGCTTGGTGAAGTGGTATGTAGAATGGCCACCACATTAAATCATATATCTCACAAATCATGGTATAAACTTTCAAACTACTATTAAAATGACTTTATATTGTACTTGTGGACAGCAGTAAATTCCTCCCCTTTTTCTCCTCTTCTCCTTCCCTGCCCCAAATAACAATTGCATCAGTTATACTTTGGGGCAGAGGGAATGGAAGGGAGTCTAAAAATCTAATATAAACAAAATATGATCGTGTGGAGCTGTTGTAAAGTTTTCATAGACAACTGTTTGAGAAAGACCTTCATAAGTCACTCACAACTCCTCTGCATATGTGTGACTCAGCCATCCCAAACTCATGGCAGTAAAAATTTGAGACAGCAAGTCCTTCTCTAGATTTACCCTTGTGTAAGAAGATTGTTTTGGAGCCTAATCAAGTAATGTAATAAGAAAAAAAAACATGAATTTTTTTGATAGATAAGTACTTTATAATAAGCTATTGAGGCCTTATTTGGAATATTGTAAGATTAAATTGCTGTTTCTGCTAACTCTGCTTGGTTTCCTTGTGAGAAACCAGGCAATATCTAGATAAGCTACATGATCATATTCTTCACTACCAAGTCCTGTGTTCTTTGGATAGGAGTCCACCCCATGGAATAATTTGAGAAATGACTACCAAAAGTGGGGGAAAAAAAGATAAATAATGGTATTTTATGTTCAAGACAATTTCAAGAAGCTGGTTTTGTTGGTTAGAGAAATATCTGAGCATGTGGTAATGATACGAAGTGATGCTTGTGAGGATCAAGAATTGGTTCAGACAGATTGTATGAAGCTGCAAGTTTCTCAGTCCCTTGTATTATGGAAAATACTTATTTTTGGTATGTGTAGGAGAGACATCACCTAAAACAAAAGCAAGAGGTTCACTAGGGCTAATTGAAAACAATCAGAATGTCAGAAAAAAATATTATGGGCTACACTAGTGTTTGTATGTGTAAATTTAATAAAGCAATTAATAAAACCCAAACTGGCCTGTTGCTGACTTCAAGGCATATGCTGATGAAATTATGTAAGGTACTTTGAGAGATCAGGTTTGTTGGAACCCTGAGTGCATATAAAAATCTGATTTAGTCAACAATGGATTCTTCTGAGTTATTGATTGCTTGTATTTAGCCCAGTGAATTTCAGGCTGGTTCCTTTTGTTTTTTTTCTTAAACAATACATCTTCTGAATTATATATAAAAATACAATAACTGAAATATATAAAATTGGAATTTGCTGTTGCTGGAACACCTAGAAGAAATATATACCTTTAAAGTCCATAATGAAATATATTTATGTACTTCGCTTTTGATGGAATCCAGATCTCATACAGTATGGAGAAAGGTTAAACATGGTTATGTATTTGTAATTTAAGTAAGTATAACTTCTGACAATGGCACATGTACAATGTATTTTTGTGCTTTCCTCCAGATTCTCCTAAATGAAGTGTACATTAGGAAGGTATTTTTGAGTATCCAGGTACTGTTTCCTAAGTTGTCTTGCAGTCATTTACAATGCATCGAAAGCTCAGTTTATCTGTAAAGATTAAAAAAGAAACAAAACAAGGTTGTATCTTAACATGCACTCATACTGTTCTAAATCTAAATTGCTTTGTTCTTTTGAATCTTAGGTACTAGTTTTATCCTCTGGAGTTGAAGGTGCAATTCAGTCTGCAGGTTTCAGGGACTTAAGCAATATTTGTTTCATAATTTCACATTGACTGCCACAAGGATTTTGAAGTTTCAGTGACTTCACATTGTGCACATATTCTCAGAATGCAACTGAAAAATACTGCTTTGAGTTAGCATGACTTCAAATCCAATCTGTCTAAGTAGATTAATTTCCTAGCTTCCTAAATCTAAGTTAGTTCTGGTCGTCTATGGTTTACAATTGGGCCGCTCGGCAGGAAATTTTATACCCAGGATACTTTGTCCCTCCAGGAGCACATGTTACATGTCAGCATCCTAGAAATGGAACCATTCCTGGATTGTCTATGGATCACAAAAAGCTGGTGTTATGCAAAATTGTCTTTGTACAATCAGTCAGTGCTGCTTTACATTGATTAATGAGAAAGGATAAACTCAGCCCACTTGCGCTGGGAAACTCATACAGTTTGAAATAGGACAGAATCTATTAGGACAGTGAGGCCTTTCTGCCTGCTTCTAAACTTGAGAGAAGCGTATCTCATATCTTGCCTCTGAAGAATGGCCACACTGATCTATGGTGAACTGGATCTTTGAGGGAGATCACCTGCCTTAAGAGGTGCACATAGCTAATTGGAGCATTCACTTCTTTGATGGAAATGCCTGCATGCTTATCCTCTGATAGTTCTGGTGAGTACGGTCCTTTCTAACTTCAGAAGAGACTGTGGTGCTAAAATCTGCTAGTCTTCTATTGACTTTGGGTATTGACTAGGTGTCTTCATTGGGTGGATGTGACCATAGTAATTCCCATCCAATTTACTATTTCACTAACTCTCACTGCTTAGAACAATGTGAAGAAATCAAATGTTTGGGTACACATCTGAAGTTCTGTCCCAGGTTTTGAAAGGCATCCATTGAAGAGCATAAGATTTACAGTCTGTCTTCCTGGGACACACACTGCTTGATATGC
Organism: Eretmochelys imbricata; assembly: GCF_965152235.1. Classification (NCBI taxonomy): domain Eukaryota; kingdom Metazoa; phylum Chordata; order Testudines; family Cheloniidae; genus Eretmochelys; species Eretmochelys imbricata. The sequence continues at coordinate 206,268,534 of NC_135574.1, read as the reverse complement.
TTTCTACGATCTATGATAATCTGACTCTGGTCTCCTAACTACTTCCTTAATAGTTTAACTACAGTTTCTGTTTTCAAGAACCATTAGATGTTAAATTAATATCTGCTCTGGATTAATAAATACATGGTCAATCTAAAGACATCTTTTTAAAAGCCTCATTTTAGAGGACTTGCTATTTTCTTTTATTTTCGAGCCCCTTGAGTCCTGCAAATTCAGATTCCTGCATATCTTTATCATTTCATTTTGTAAGATCTCCATTACTGTGCTGTACTGAGTTGTCTCCTGTCTTCAGCAGAAATGGAGATAGCCCAAGCACTAACTCTACCACACCTCTTCCTCTTGCTTGCTAGGCTCATTGCTTCTAGTAGCAGAGCAAAAAGGTTCCAAAAGTTTGAAAATATTAACTGTATCATTTATTGGTTTGTTTTTGTTTGTTTTTGTTTTTGTTTTCTCTTCTATAAATAAAAAGTAAAGCTGAACCACATTTCATTGGGTTAGCAAAAAAATCACTCCCAGTGTGACAGTTTGTGGTGTCCCACCCCAGGGTTCGGATTTTTTCGTCCAGTTATAAACCCCTCAAGTTTATCTTGAATTTTCATACTATTCCACTGCAAAATTATATGTTTGTGTATATGTCTGTATATACGTACATACACAATAAGAACACACACTTGATTTATGTAATAGCTGAGCATTGAATGTCATCATTTCTCTCCTCAGATATGTTAGAGAGAGTTGGTAATCCTGCAGATTAGTAGGAAAGTGTGATAATTAATCATAGAAGATTAGGGTTGGAAGAGACCTCAGGAAGTCATCTAGTCCAACCCCCTGCTCAAAGCAGGACCAACCCCAACTCATTCATCCCAGCCAGGTCTTTGTCAAGCCGAGCCTTAAAAACTTTGAAGGATGGAGATTCAACCACCTCCCTAAGTAACCCATTCTAGTGCTTCACCACCCTCCTAGTGAAATAGTGTTTCCTAATAACCAACCTAGACCGCTCCCACTAGCAACTTGAGACCATTGCTCCTTGTTCTGTCATAGAATCATAGAATATCAGGGTTGGAAGGGACCTCAGGAGGTCATCTAGTCCAACCCCCTGCTCAAAGCAGGACCAATCCCCAACTAAATCATCCCAGCCAGGCCTTTGTCAAGCCTGACCTTAAAAATATCTAAGGAAGGAGATTCCACCACCTCCCTAGGTAACGCATTCCAGTGTTTCACCACCCTCGTAGTGAAAAAGTTTTTCCTAATATCCAACCTAAACCTCCCCCACTGCAACTTGAGACCATTACTCCTTGTTCTGTCATCAGCTACCACTGAGAACAGTCTAGATCCATCCTCTTTAGAACCCCCTTTCAGGTAGTTGAAAGCAGCTATCAAATCCCCCCTCATGCTTCTCTTCCGCAGACTAAACAATCCCAGGTCCCTCAGCCTCTCCTCATAAATCATGTGTTCCAGTCCCCTAATCCTTTTTGTTGCCCTCCACAGGACTCTTTCCAATTTTTCGACATCCTTCTTGTAGTGTGGGGCCCAAAACTGGACACAGTACTTCAGATGAGGCCTCACCAATGTCAAATAGAGGGGAACGATCACGTCCCTCGATCTGCTGGCAATGCCCCTACTTATACATCCCAAAATGCCATTGGCCTTCTTGGCAACAAGGGCACACTGTTGACTCATATTCAGCTTCTCGTCCATTGTGACCCCTAGGTCCTTTTCTGCAGAACTGCTGCCAAGCCATTCAGTCCCTAGTCTATAGCGGTGCAGGACTCTGCACTTGTCCTTGTTGAACCTCATCAGATTTCTTTTGGCCCAATCCTCTAATTTGTCTAGGTCCCTCTGTATTCTATCCCTACCCTCCAGCGTATCTACCTCTCCTCCCAATTTAGTGTCATCTGCAAACTTGCTGAGGGTGCAATCCACACCATCCTCCAGATCATTTATGAAGATATTGAATGAAACCGGCCCCAGGACCGACCCTTGGGGCACTCCACTTGATACGGGTTGCCAACTAGACATGGAGCCATTGATCACTACCCGTTGAGCCCGACAATCTAGCCAACTTTCTATCCACCTTATAGTCCATTCATCCAGCCCATACTTCTTTAACTTGCTGGCAAGAATACTGTGGGAGACCATGTCAAAAGCTTTGCTAAAGTCAAGGAACAACACGTCCACCGCTTTCCCCTCATCCACAGAGCCAGTTATCTCATCATAGAAGGCAATTAGATTAGTCAGGCATGGCTTGCCCTTGGTGAATCCATGCTGACTGTTCCTGATCACTTTCCTCTCCTCTAAGTGCTTCAGAATTGATTCCTTGAGGACCTGCTCCATGATTTTTCCAGGGACTGAGGTGAGGCTGACTGGCCTGTAGTTCCCAGGATCCTCCTTCTTCCCTTTTTTAAAGATGGACACTACATTAGCCTTTTTCCAGTCGTCCTGGACTTCCCCCAATCGCCATGAGTTTTCAAAGATAATGGCCAATGGCTCTGCAATCACATCCGCCAACTCCTTTAGCACTCTTGGATGCAGCGCATCCGGCCCCATGGACTTGTGCTCGTCCAGCTTCTAAGTAGTCCCGAACCACTTCTTTCTCCACAGAGGGCTGGTCACCTCCTCCCCATGCTGTGCTGCCCAGTGCAGTAGTCTGGGAGCTGACCTTGTTTGTGAAGACAGAGGCAAAAAAAGCATTGAGTACATTAGCTTTTTCCACATCCTCTGTCACTAGGTTGCCTCCTTCATTCAGTAAGGGGCCCACACTTTCCTTGACTTTCTTCTTGTTGCCAACATACCTGAAGAAACCCTTCTTGTTACTCTTAACATCTCTTGCTAGCTGCAACTCCAGTTGTGATTTGGCCTTCCTGATTTCACTCCTGCATGCCCGAGCAATATTTTTATACTCTTCCCTGGTCATTTGTCCAATCTTCCACTTCTTGTAAGCTTTTTTTTTTGTGTTTTAAGATCAGGAAGGATTTCACTTAAGCCAAGCTGGTCGCCTGCCATATTTACTATTCTTTCTATGCATCGGGATGGTTTGTCCCTGTAACCTCAATAAGGATTCTTTAAAATACAGCCAGCTCTCCTGGACTCCTTTCCCCCTCATGTTATTCTCCCAGGGGATCCTGCCTATCTGTTCCCTGAGGGAGTCAAAGTCTGTTTTTCTGAAGTGGTCATCTGCCGCCACTGAGAACAGCCTAGCTCCATCCTCTTTGGAAACCCACCTTCAGGTAGTTGAAGGCTGCGATCAAATCCCCCCTCACTCTTCTCTTCTCCAGATTAAATAAGCCCAGTTTCCTTAGCCTCCCCTCGTAAATTGTATGCCCCAGTCCCCTAATCATTTTTGTTGCCCTCCACTGGGCTCGCTCCAATTTGTCCACATCCTTCTTGTAGTGGGGGGCCCAAAACTGGATACAGTACTCCAGATGTGGCCTCACCAGTGCCAAATAGAGGGGAATAATCACTTCCCTTGATCTGCTGGCAGTGTTCCTACTAATGCATCCCAATGTGCTGTTAGCCTTCTTGTCAACAAGGGCACACTGTTGACTCATATCCAGCTTCTTGTCCACTGTAATCCCCTTCTTTCCTTACTTCCAGTACAGTAGTTGGGCACATGAGGAATTCTTAAAGATTTATGTGCTATAGTGAATACAGTACATAGAACCTCAGAGTGACGAACATCAAAGTTATGAACTGACCGGTCAACCACACACGTCATTTGGAACCAGAAGTATGCAATCAGGCAGCAGGAGAGGCCAAATAAAAAAAAAGAAAATGCAGTAGAGTACTGTGTTAAACATAAACTACTAAAAAAATAAAGGGAAGGTTTCAAAAGGAAAGATTTGACAAGGTAAGAAAACTGTTACTATGCTTGTTTCATTTAAACTAGAGATAGTTAAAAGCAGAATTTTTCTTCTGCATAGTAAAGTTTCAAAGCTGTATTAAGTCTACGTTCAGTTGTAATCTTTTGAAAGAACAACCATAATGTTTTGTTCAACATTTCATAGTTACAAACAACCTCCATTCCTGAGGTGTTCGTAACTCTGAGGTTCTACTGTACATGTACTTAGCTATATTAAAACAGGTAGCTACGTTAGCTTAAGTATAAAAGTCTAACCTATAGAACCACAAAAGCAAGGATGTTCAAAGTCTTCAGCTCACCATATTGTGCTAAGATATTGAAGTATCTACCTTATATGATGTCCAGAATAGGGTAGGTTAAGAACAGATTTTCAACTTTAATTCTGAATAAATTTCCTTCTGTTGGTTTAGGTCAAGCCCTTAATATTAATTTTTCATACAATGATTAATTCTGATTACACCTCCTTATTTTTAATAGTTTTCCTTAGAGAGTAAATAGTCACTGTGCTTGATTTAAACATTTGTGTGTAAAATATATTTCTAAGTACATAGATTATCTGGTGGATTAAAACATTTTTTGTATGCCAGATGCAGTTTTTTGAAATGTGTGTTACTTGCTTTGTTGGTCTGTAAGAAGAATACCATTCTGATCCATTTGATTCTGATGGTGATTTGAAAATCAAGGAAGAAGTCTAAGGATCTTTTCAGAAAAGGTTTGTTTTTTTTTAATCCAGTGAAGCTTGTGCCTTCAAGTTATATAGATCATGTTAGAAATTAGTATGAAATTCTTAAGAATGTATCGCTGTAGCTTTGGCAATTTATTTGACATGGCACCTGACAGTTTTCTGTTGAAATGATCAGTTCTGACTCTCAGGAGTATCTATAGTCAGTCTCTGATACCTTATCTACAGGAAAGCAACAGATTTAACTTGCCATGTTTAGCTTCTCTGCCAGCTATCACAAGACAGGTTGGAGTTTGAGTCCGGAGTAGTGGTCCAGTCACACCAATTTCTGAAGTATCCTGATGAACGCTACAGTTGCTCCAATAGGTGGTGTAAAGGAGTACTGACCTTCATTTTGAAGTGCAGTTTCCCTGCTGAAGTAGATCAATAGTTTAGCTGTCTGTCTCTGCTGTTTGCCTTCCGTTCTCACAGTGAGAACCTTCTCCAGGCAGCAATCGATAGCTCTAATCTGTTCCAGCCTGTAATAAGTCACGCGAGGCAAAGCGTTTAGGTGGCATTACATGGGATTGTAGAGGCAGCTCTTCAGCTCTTATTCATAGTGTACTACTTAGACTTGGAGAGAAATACATTGCATTCCAGTGGTACTGTATAGTTCTATATATATTCGCTTCCACAGATTCACACTGAAGTATTCATAAAAATCTAAACCTTTACATTTCAGATAAATTTTTGCTTCCTCTCATGTACTAATGACTGCTCATCTTCTCTCTTCACATTATCTTGGATGTAAATTCCTTTTCACTTCTGAGGGTGATCAACATCCCAAAAAACCGATGCCATTTCTACCTTTCTGTATCTCATGTATACAGTGTTAAAGAGGATTAAGAACAGAATTGAGAACCAGAGCAATAGCCCTGGAAAGCAAAGTCCTCTTTATTCATAGAACAGGTACAACAATTATAGTTCACACTTTCAACATCTCTCAGCCTTGTGATAGGAGGGATTGTCTCTGGTAGTGAATAGTGTAGTCCTCCTGCCAATTCATTCTTGTTTTAATTTGAAATCTCTCATCATAACAGGAGCATTGCTCCTCTTCATTGATTTCAAGACTCCATTCGAGTCCTTAAAATCATTGCTGACACTATAGTCAGGGTTACCGAATAAAGACTTGCAGGTTATATATATCCAGCTTGCACTGTGAGTGTACCACCCTGAAGAAGGTTATTGGCACAGAGGCCTTTGTTGTTGTCCCCCTCCCCCCAGTTTTCATATGCCTTATAACACGGGGTTGGGGGGACTTGTTGGCCTACATCTGGGAATAGAAATTGTATGGCGGGCCATGAATGCTCACAAAATTGGGCTTGGGGGTGCAGAAGGGGGTGAGGGCTCTGGTTGGGGGTGCAGGCTCTGGGGTGGGGCCAGAAATGAGGAGTTCAGGGTGCGGGAGCGGGGCTCTGGGATGGGGCAGGGGGATGCAGTACGGCAGTGGTGAGGGCTCCGGCTGGGGGTGCAGGCTCTGGGGTAGGGCTGGGGATGAGGAGTTTGGGGTGTAGGAAGGTGCTCCGGGCTGGGACCGAGGGGTTCGGAGAGTAGGAGGGGGATCAGGGCTGGGGCAGAGGGTTGGGGCACGGGGGGAGGCTCAGGGGTGCAGGCTCTGGGCTGTGCATACCTCAAGTGGCTCCTGGAAGCAGCGGTTCAGCGTGCTGCCCCACCTGCAGGTGCCACACCTGCAGCTCCCAGAAGCAGCAGCATGCCCCCATACAGCTCCTAGCAAGAGGCATGGCACGAGCCATGCAGCTCTGCACACCATCCCATCCGCAGGCACCGCCCGCACAGCTCCTGTTGGTCACGGTTCCCAGCCAGTGGGAGCTGCGGGGGCGGCACTTGGGGTGGGAGCAGCGAGCACAGTGGAGCCCTCTGTCCGCCCCTATGCATAGGAGCCAGAGGAGGGCCATGCCGCTGCTTCCAGGAGCTGCGTGGAGCAGCCCCCGACCCTGCTCTCCGACTGGAGCGCCGGAGCAAGGCAAGCCACAGACCTCACTCCCAGCAGGAACTCAAGGGCCAGATTAAAACAGCTGACCTGCCGGATCCAGCCCATGGGCTGTAGTTTACCCACCCCTGCCTTAGAATTAGCCCAAAACAATCTAGTTAATCTTTCCACCCTGACTTTGAACTTCATTACCCTTCACCCCATTTAGGTGATGTGAGCTTTGCCAGATAACTGAGCCCGGTCCCTTTATTGGTATAGGCCATAGTCTCAGTATGAGAGTGCTTATTTTTTGCATCTCCATGTTTTTGATGTAGTTATTAGTGATGTGACTCTTAACAGTGATGTCACTGATATAGTTCCAATCCACTGGTAGAAGTTTCAACTGCTCTGACTGCCTCCTCTCTTGATGATGATCACCATACATGCAAAAACCGTAGTCTCTCCAGTAAATAAAAGCAATTTTAAAAATGTGGTTATTTGTTATATTGGTTTAGTAACACAGTTCATAAAACAGAATTTGTGGTTAAATAATGTCCTAGGGTAAATAATTTTAAAAACCAATAATAAAGTAACTGTGTGAGATACCAAGTCATTCTGTGAAACTGGTATACATGTGGAGTAATTCCACTAAATTAAAACTTTTGGCCTAAATATACAGTAAAACCTCTATCATTCACACTGAGGACTGGAAGGTCCATTGTGATTTTAGAAGCAGTATAGTCTACAGAAGTGAGCACAGGGTTTGGATTTTGGAATTATGAATTCTAATCCTAGCTCTGTCATGGAAAACGCTGTTGTTTTATACAGATCACTTTCCCTTCCTGACTTTTTTTCCCACCTGTAACGATTTTATTTATACAGCACCATTCACTTTGCAGGATTTTGTTAGTTGTTGTGTGTATAGTTCTTTGAACACGCAGGTCCTAGTCCTTGGATCAGATTGAGTTGCACGTAAGTGACAGTACACCACCTTTGTTCTCCTTGGGTTGCTTGAGATTGGTTTAACCAATAACCGAGTAAAGGGAACTTCACTGTACTCTAATTTTTACTTGCTGGTAATAGCACTCCTGGGGTAATTATAACATGGGATTGTCAGAGCTCAAAGGTGACCTATCCCCTATCCCAGCCATAGCCTGCAAAGGGGGATTGTGTAAGGCCCACCACGAGAATATCCTCAGTTGCATTTAAGGTAGCTTTATAGTCTTCACGACTCAGGCCAGGATCCAGTCTGTAAAGAGCTATAGAAATACTGAACAGTAATCCTGAATTTTGAAATGTCCATTGCTCATTCAGAGCCACTCGCTGTTTGTTGAGTAGTGATTTCTTCGGTGAGTAATTACACTGATTTCAGTAGTGTTACTCACAGAGCACAATGTTACTCCGTGTAAATTACAGTAGCAAAATTGGGCACTCTTCAAGAGAAATATAGTTTTATTTTTAACATTAATTTCATACTACATAGTAAATGTACTGCAATATATTTTCTTAAAATAATGAAATATTTATATTATGAGCCCTCACTACACATAGTTCTTAGTATTAGATCTGTGTTTGAAACTATGGTGAAACACCAGAAGTGTGTTTACAATATCAGGTTTGCCGATTAGCAAACAGAGAATTAGGTTCCATCATAAACAGATTTTTAAAACAAAATGGTTGATAGTCACTTCCTCCCTTGAGTGTAGGGCTCTTTCCTCTCCAAGAAAGAGCTGAATACAGCTCCCTACACCTGGGTTATCAGGAAAAACAAAGAACCTCTAACTCAGATACTCCCAGGTAAAATATATTTTAAAGTTATGACATAAAAGAAAATTAACCATCGTTGCCTATGTTTGGACTAACACTGAATTGATAGCTCTAAACAGTTGTGGCTTTTTTTTTTAAACCCCGCACTAGCACAAAGTAAGGACCTTACTCTGACATTTCCAAAGCAATCCTTAGGGAATTTGTTGTGCAGCTCCTCTGTAATCCCTTCTAAGACAAAACATTCATTGGCTTTACCACAAGTTTTGCCTGACTAAAGATTGCCAAGTTGGCCATTTACTATGTTATTGGCCTGAAATAAAGATCATTGTTTTAAAAATAATAAAATTAAATAGCAAAATCCAAAAGCCCTTACTCAGATTTTACTCAGACCTTACTCAGGCAAATTCCCATACTTTAGTGGGAGTTTGCCTAAATAAAGATCACAGGATTCAGCCTTAAGATCTCAAAAATGAATTAAAATTTACACATTTTGAGATGCAGAAACTGACAAAATTCAAATTGATATTTTCTCTTTTGAGGTTTGTGCTGTGAGCTCATGCAGTCTCATTAACATTCTAGGTCTGTATTGCCGTTGCTTCTTGCTTGCTTACCAGCTGTTCCTGCTGCTAGTTACAATGTCTGATGTGTTCAGATCACTGGGTTCCTGTACTCACCACGGAGAGGAGACAGCCTTTCCACTGGGGATACCCACGTGTCTGCCTGTCAGCAATGGCACCGAATAAAGTAATAGGTCCTCGCATGGCATATGGTGTCTGGATTCATACAAGATGCAAAACTATTCTGCCACTAATGCACAATGACTCATAGCATTGCTAATTTTTCAAACAAAAGCCCACTTCCACACCCACACTTTTAACCCCTCAGGCTAAAAAGCTTCTTCTTTAGTTTCAAAGCTTTGGAAATGTAAGTAGGTGGCTTCTGGATCAATATATGAAACCTTATATTTATTAATGCAAGTTCTTGTCTTTTTTTAAAACTAAGAATAATAGAAAAATTCCAGCTTCATTTTCTAACAAGTTAAACCAGACATTTTTCTATTCTAAATCTGAGGTTTCTAATTTTCCCAATAGTTCTGTTTCAGAAAGCTAATCAGTCACCCTGTACAAACACAGAACATTTTAAATTGTACTTCAGAAGGAAGAGAACTAGTCAATATATTAATATAACTACTGGGTGTGCAACTATCATATTTGAATGTCATAGTATTCAGAGGCCACCAATTTATAATGGGAAGGTTGAAACGTCTATTTATCTCCCCAGAATACCATGTTCTTCTTAGTGGGGGGCGGGGGGGGACAAAAACAAATTTTCCAACTAGAGGGAGCTACTGATGTTGCTTATAGTATTCTCAAACCATCCAATATAATCACAATCTGCAGAACATACAGTGATCACTTCTGTATTTTAACTACGTTAAATTACTTTGAGTACTTAATTTAATTTATATTTAAGAGGATGTAACCAAATTTTTACAATGTAACGTGGGCAATTTAAATTGCACAAATCAAAGAGATTCAGAGTAAAAACAATAAAACAAAGAGATTGGAAAATGAGTGTGTGGGTACAAGAATGGTATTGGACATGAAAAAACTCAAGAAGAGAGATTAGGATTGCTTACTTTAGAGACAAGTCAAAGAAGAGAGGGCATGAGATAAGTATATAAAATAAGAAATAGAATAGGGAAGATAGATCAGGAGTTCCTATTCTCCCTATTACATAAGAACAAAGGGACAGTCAATGAGACTAAAAGAAAATACTTTTTCACACATCTTATCATTGGACTGTGGAACTCATTGTCACAGGATATCCCTGAGGCCAAGAGTTTAGCAAGATTCAAGAATATACAGAGTTCTTATCATTAATGCTAACAGTTTGGAAGAGAAATAAAATGCCATGCTTCAGGGTTAAAGCCTATCTCTAAGTATCAAGGAGTTGAATGAGATCTTTTCAGGATAATCTGCCCCAAACTCTGCCGACTGCTAGGTTCTTGCACCTTCCTCTGAAGGATAATGGCCATACTGGCTCAGACCAAAGGTCCATCCAGCCCAGTATCCTGTCTACCGACAGTGGCCAATGCTAGGTGCCCCAGAGGGAGTGAACCTAACAGGCCCTGACAGGCCGGGAGCCAAAGTTTGCTGACCCATTTATTGATGTCAATACTGCAGCCTTTTAAAGTTGCAAAGGCTTTGTTTAGTGGACTAGATTGGCTTGAAAGGAATACTAAAAGAGCAGTGCTGCAGATCTTCATGACATTTGACCCATGCATTTCACAAAATGCTCTGCCTTACAAGCCAATCAGAAAAATACAATGAACGATAGTACTATAGCACTGGTGTCAGTCCGCTACTGTGTAATTTGATCTCTTCATGCATTTCTACCAATGGACCTCATAAATCTCAAGCCAATATGAAAATATAATGTGCATAATCAATAGAATCTCTAATAAAATTGAAATAGCCCGTTATCCCCACAGACACGTCAATCTACAGGGCTGCTTTGAAATAACCAAAGAACAATAATAATTTGACAGTGATAAAGCAGGTGACATTCCTATATAAAATCCTACAAAATCTATAATTACAATAATAATCTATTTTCATACTAGTATTTAAAATGAACAACAGTGAAATCAAAAGAAAAAGGTCTGCTTATCACGCAGCGTTCAGACTTAAAGTTGTTGGATATGCAGAAGCAAACAATAATTGTGCCACTGCTCGTGAATTCTGTATCAATGAGACGCAAGTAAGAGAATGGTGAAAAAATAAAATAACACTAAAAGACCGGCCAAGAAGCAAGAAAAAATGTCCAACGAGGTGCGCTTCATTTCCTGAGCTGGAGAAAGATCTCAATAATTGGGTTGTTGAATGTCGACAAAATGGGTACATTGTTACTAGAACTGGAATTCGTCTGCATGCTCTGCAAATGTCGAAAGATGACAAATTCAAGTCAGTAAAGCCATCAATGTTTGTCGCATCAGTAGGTTGGTGTACTCGCTTCATGAACCGTCATAGTCTCTGTCTTCCTCAGCGAACAAAGCGCAAAAACTGCCGAGAGATCTGGAAGAAAAAATCCAATCTTTCCAAAGTTTTATTATAAAATATCAAAAGGAATATGCATTTGAACAGTCACAAATAGGAAATATGGACAAAACACCGATGACATTCGATCTCCTCAACAACAGAACAGTAACCGGTGTTGGTGAAAAAACAGTTTTAATTAAAACCACTGGCCACGAAAAAATCCATTTTATGGTGGTTTTATCGCGTTTGGCAAATGGATCAAAGCTCCCTCCTGTTATTTTTAAAAGAAAAACCTTGCCTAAAAACATGAAATTTCTTGCTGGTGTCATCGTGCATGCACACGAAAAGGAATGGATGGATGAAAGTGGAAATATTGAGTGGATGGAAAAAGTGTGGAATAAGAGACCAGGAGCACTTTTCAAGAAACTTGCTATACTCGTTTGGGACATGTTCAGGGCACACAAGACGGATGAGGTGAAAAATGTGGCCAAAAATATGAAAACTACTTTGACTGTAATACCTGGAGGCTTAACTTCAGTTCTACAACCGCTTGATGTCTGCCTGAACAAACCTTTTAAAGACAGGCTACGCAAAATGTGGTCTGAATGGATGTGCTCAGTTATGGCGAAGTTGACAAAAGGTGGGAATCTTATGAAGCCCGAAATCAATCTAGTTTCCCAGTGGATCAAGGACATGTGGGTGTCCATTCTCTCGGAAGTGATAGAAAAATCATTTAGGAAATGTGGTATCAGCAATGCACTCGACGGGTCAGAAGATGATGCCATATTTGATGATGACACAAAAGAAGCTGATGAGAAGGAATCTGAGTGTGAAGACGACACTGCCGACATCTACAATGACATTGCAGGTGCAGCTGTGACTGAAGCGGAGTTTAATGAACTGTTTGGTGAATCAGAAACTGATTCAGACTTTGAAGGATTTTAAGACTGTTTAAAGTCTCATATTGTTCTAAATTACTTGTTTTAAATATCCATTTACTGATTTTAAATATTGACTGTAATTTTGAAGGTGAATACATATTTGTTCAGTTATTATAACAACAACAACAGGTTTTTCGTTAGATTACATAATTCTAGCAAAACTTTTGAGTGTTTCTTGTGACGCCAGCTTTTAAAATATAGCAGAGGTTGGCAAACTTTGGCTTCCGGCCTGTCAGGGTAAGCCGCTGGCGGGTCGGGACGTTTTGTTTATTTGGAGCATCTGCAGGCACTGTAAACACTCCAGGGAAACAAAATGTCCCGACCCGCCAGTGGCTTACCCTGACAGGCCAGGAGCCAAAGTCTGCCAACCCCTGAAATATAGGGTCAGCTTATGAAAGGGTCATACAGTTTTTACTATTTTTACCCATCCATCTTGGGGGGGGGGGTCAACTTATAAACGAACAGGCTAATGAATGAGGATATACGGTAATTATTTAGGGCTTTTATACTACACGTCATTATGGTTTTTTTGTCTCCGCTCTTAAGCACATCATGACATTTTTCTCTATAAGCTCTTGAAAAAGGCAACTTTCAGCTTATTTATCTGATAGGGCTTCTGTAGAAGGTTGAAGCTATGGTCTTGGAGACAGTAGTAATGAGGGCTGATGGAAAGGTACTTTTCCGCAACTGATTTCCTGCCTGCTGACTTGAGTTAATTTCTGTGTAAATGTTTATTTTTTAATGCTTGTGGGTGTGTTACACTGTTGCAAGATGACTGTCAGAGTGGCTAGAGCTCTTGTTTCAGTGGTCCTTTTTTATGATTACTTAAATCTAAACATAAATAAGATTCCAATGGATAAGTAATGTTTTCTTATAATTACTAACTTGGAAAACCTTTTTCAGTTTCCCCGATACACTATGATGGCTCCTTTTGAAGACCTGGTAGGTAAATATTATTTTACTTGTTTATTTGAAAAAATATAATTTTCCTCAGAATCCATAATGGTATCTTCTGGAAAGTTATGGGCTGTGTTATAAATCTGGTAGGTTGTACACCTAAGCAGTAACAGTTACTAGGGAGATGATCTTATAACGATTCTTAGGGCAGGTCTATGTTTAAAATGCCGCATCGGCACAGCTGCACTGATTCAGCTGCGCCTCTGTAGTGCTTTAATGAAGATACTTTTAGCCAACTGGAGAGAGCTCTCCCGTCGGCATAGTTAATCCACCTTCCCAAGAGGCGGTAGCTATGTGGATTTTTCTCACCGCTGAGCAACGTAGTTATACCAATATAGGTCTGTAGTGTAGTCCAGACCTTAGCTTGCAAATCGCTAACTTCATGAAGCAAAATGGATCAGTCACTCATACACATCTTAGCTGGATTAGATAGTATGTCTCTCCATTTTAAATCAAAAGTCATGACTCCACCATGCAAACATAGTCATAGCTCGTACTGCAAAGTACTGACATCAAAAATGCTGAATTATGAAACTGAGGTTGTAGAAAACTATACATGTGACCTTGAGATTCCTTTCTTTTTCTCCTCTTATTTTTGGAGGTTCACATTTTGGCTCATTGCAGGGGTGTAAGCGGGCCGGTACAGTGTACCGGTAAGAAGTGGCTGCCGGTACAGGAACACACGCAGCTGACATTAAAGCGCTGCTGCAGCAGCGCTTGAATGTCGCTGCCCCTTCCTCCCCCACTACCGCTGACATGAGGGTGTGTGTGTAAAAGGGGCAGCTTGCCCCGGGGCCCCTGTGATTTGCAGCAGCCGGAGCCCCAAGCCCTTTTAAATCGCCACCGGAGCCCTGGGAGGCACAGGCCAGGCAGCACGGATGGGCTAGCTGGGGGAGGCCGACCCCACAGCCCCTCCCCTTCCACCCAAGGCCCTGCCCCTTCTGGGGGCCTAGAGCCAGACCCCCATACCGGTAAGTTATCTGGGTTACTTTCACCTCTGACTCATTGCTACATATTTTAGGACCCTATTTAGTCTTCATTATATAGAATGTTGATTTCTGGAGTACATAAGCAGTCTGTGCACCAGAACATCTTCCAAAGCAGATAGGTACAGAAGCCAAACTCACCCAGTGCCCAGGGCACAGCACTGAAACTGCTTGGAATGCTAAGAACTCGAACTGTAAATAAGCCCAGCCCCTCCACGAGTAGCCCTACTACTTATTTCCATTCCCCACTGTGAGCGTCCTCTCCATTTTTCTGGAGCTACTGAGTTTTACTACTGGCCTAAAAATTCTGGGCTCTAATAAAACCTTTCCCACTAAGCAGTTCCAATGTCAGAGAGAGGAAGGGACTGAAACTAAGTTCTTGTCCTTTTATTTAAAGAAAACAAACCAACATGTTAACTTGAGGGTTGGGGATGATGTGAATCACTCTCATACTGACTGGTGGTATGTCAGGCTGAGGGAGTTTCTGCCTCTGATAAGGGGCAGGTCTTCTGTATCTCTGAGTTGTGACTGTGGCCCCTTTCACCTTCACTTAATTGCAGTGAGGGTGATCTCCTTCCTCACCTCCAATTGCCAGAGGGCCCCCCAACCTATCTTCTCATTGGCCAAGTTCATGTTCTTTGCTGTCACTCAGAGAAAAATTCCACCTGTTGAGCATACCCACTGCCTGCTTGTACTTCATTCCCTGGAACCCAGTGCCATATATGACAAAAAGGGCTAGGCAATAAGTCACAGATTCCACCCCAGGAAGGCGACAGGACTTGCATGGCTGCTTTAGCTTTACATAGAGAGTGCTTCCCATTTAGAATATGGACAGTACTCCATGGATGCAGAGTCCTGGCACAGCAAATATATGTCCTAAAGTTGAATTTTATATTGATAACCATATAAATATATGAAAATTTTTATGCTAAATTAAATTTTCAATGGATTAAAATTTTGCATGCTATGTTTAACCTCAGTGCATGTTGATTTTTCATCCAAGTTGTAAATGCCTTTAAAATAAACAATAATATAGAGAGTCTGACAGAATTTCAGTTAAAGTGATTTAAATAGATTACTTTTAAATTTTATAATTTTAGTTTTAAAATGTCACTTTTACCAGTTAAGTACAAATGTGTCTAAAGTATTTTACAGGATTGTAATTGATTTGTGATGATTGTATTGTTGTACATTCTTCTAAGCATTTTCTCTGTACTTAATGCAGCCACCTTTAATTACATCATCATAACTGGTCTTCTAAATGGGCAACAGTGACAATTTATGCTGATGAAATATGTGCTTGATTCATAAAAACATTAAGAAAAATGTTCTATTAAAGTGAAAACATAGTCAAAGGTTTTCATCAAATTGCTTTTACTGTATTTAATGAATAAAATATTTTCTCATCCTTCATGACAACTGTCTCCTCAGTATTACATGAAACAAAAATCAGCTATGAAATAAATAAGGTTAAGGACTTATTATATCTATATAAGTAAGGGTCTAATTAGAGCTACTGAAAAAAACATAAATTTTAAGTAATCTTAATAATCCAATTTTCTGGATAGCTGCATTTACTAATCATACTGGTTTAAACAGCCTCAGTGCCTGACATATTACATCTCCATTTTCCTGTAAAGATAAAAGGAAACTTCAGTGTCTCATTTTCAATAATGTATTTAATGTGTGACAAAAAGATTCCTGTTCTGTTCATTTCTGTAGCTAGTTATTTTTCAGATCATTGCCCTGTTGGCTTTCATTTGGTTAACCCTTTAGGTGCTACATTTCCTGGATACTTTGCTACAACTAATTGATTCTACAACATGTATAAAGATGGTAAACAGTTACTTTAAATCCTGATGATTTTTTCCATGGAGTTGGATGTGAGAATGTATTGTTTGAATCCAAAAGCATTTTCTTTATTAGGTTTTGGAGTGCCTTTTGGTCTTTGTGTTACCATGTTTTATGACTTGTTGTCATGATAATTCAGCTCATCTTGCAGGTTTCTGTAATTGTGACTAATGTGTAATTATTCATTTTATTGAACCTCGTTAAGGTCTGCAAACCTCTGTACCAACGTACAGTAATTAGAGTCCAGATAGCCATTCCATCTGTTCCACAAGCACTGTTTAATTAATGAACTTTTAATGTGTTCTTTGCCTTGTAAAAGCTCTTAGTATTCTCAAGCTGTTGAATAGGATATGCATGCCAGCATTTCCACCTTATTTTTTAAAAAAAACCTACAGTAGTGTTAATTATGAAATTCCAAAAGTCACATTCAAAGTATTCATAATTCTTGATCCAAATTGGAGAGATTTAACTTGTATAAAGACTACTTGATTAATTAAAATTTGTGTAAGATGGGGCTACAAATAAAATTCTCACATGAATTTTATTACTGTTTTTGATGTCTAAAGGTTTTAGCATTTTTTTAAATCTTTCTGATCTTTTTTCCTGTGTATGCCAGTGTCACCGTGCTTCAGTGGTTCATAGATGAGAATACCAGATTTCAGACAAACTGCTGAGAAATAGGGTAGACTCACCCCAAACTGGTGGTTATTCTGTCATGAGATATACCAAGTCAGTAACAAACTGTCTCACCACTTTGGATATCAAGAAGTCAAAAATGCAGTCTCCTTAGGCATTCCAGTCCTTATTTCAGCACCCAGACACTAGACTTTATGATGAGGGGTTACTGAAAACCAGTTTAATCAAACAAAGTGTTTTGCGGAGCTCAAGCGATCAGCCACGTAGCCAGGTCAGTGTATAACTCAGATTTTACCCAATAATCACACTGCTGCCAATCCTTTAATAACTAAAATCTAAAGGTTTATTTGTAAGAAAGAAGAAGAGAGTTAAATTGGTTAATAAATCATATACATACAATCATTGCAAAGTTCTTATATCAGGTTTGTAGCGGTGAACTGCTGGCTTGTAAAGTCTCTGGTAACTTCCAAAAGACTGGAAGGTCCTCAGTTCTGTGTGCTCCTTTTATTTGTAAATCCCCAATCCAGAGAATTGGAGCAGGAAAGAGGCAACATGGAGATTTTCAAGGGTCTTTTATACCCTCTGCCAGGTCCAAACACAGGTCACAGCCCCTGTCTGTGGAAAGTTACTGGCATAAGATGGAGTCCAGGGTCACATGAGCATGTCACATGTCCTTACATGGCTTGCTGATTCAAAGTGGCAGCCGTAGGCTGTGATAAGGTGTCCACAGGTAGACTTGCTGGGCGGAAAGAGTCTCTTCTGTGGCCCATTGTGAGAGTTAAATGTCTTTAATAGGCCATGAACACCTACCTGTCTGGCTTCAATGTAGAGTTTAGTTAGTGTGTGTTACCCCAGGAACAAACACATTTGGGGTACAGATATATAGCCAATATTCATAACTTCAGATACATTTATTAATTTATTAATTCAGATGGATTTAAATGGGATAATCTTATTTAGCAAATCATAACTTTTTCCGTAATATGTTTTGTACAAGATTTGTTGCAATTGTCTAACGGTAGCAATATTAATGTTCTACATGGTCATATTTCAATCACACAGCATCACAGCTGGTGAGAAGGATATATGGATAATTGCAGTCAAAACATGTTTCAGTATGCGTGTCTTTAGTGTTTTCTGAAAGGAAGGCAATGAAAGTCAAGATATGGCAGATAAACCCATATTTTTTCCCCTTGTTTTTCATCTGCCTTAAAATGTAAGCTCCAGGATAGGGCCTGTCTTTTTACTCTGTATTTCTGTTTGAACCCAGCACAATGAGATTCCGATCCTGATTGAGGCTTTGGGATGCTATTGTAATATAAATAATAATAATGCTTTTACTTCTCTACCTTTTCTCTTTCTTTGTCCTCCCACGTTCTCAGGTGCACAGGGCATCCCTCAGTTTCCACCATTTATTTTGGTCTTGTGCTGGTTTGTTCCAGCTTCTTAATGTCATGTTGATGGATTTGGCTTCTTTTTCTGTTGTTCTGTGTAATGTTTCTAGATTTCCCTCTTTTTCTCTTTCCATGTGCTGTCCATAGTATCACTCGCCATGGAAGTTGTGTTGGTGGCATCCTGAAATTGTGTCCCAAATAAGTTCATTGTCATGTTATATTAGAGGCAAACAAATCTAAAGCATCAAATTAGAATTTCTGATGTTGAAAGAAACTCTTTCCAATAGACTCTGAAGATCTTCCACAGGCATTTATTTTGGAATGAGTTGATCTTCTTATCAATTTCTATTATAGGTTTCCGTAACTCTGTTCTATAAAGGAGAACAGACATGATGCCAGTGTTAGGCATTCAAAAATATGAATTTTTATCATGCCACTTTCCCAGATCTTCTCAAGTTTATGTCTGTTGTTTGCTGCTTTTCATATTTGTTGCTTAGCATATAGCATGTTGTCACCATCATTGCACAACTCACTCCGTGCATAGGTAAAACGATGTACTTCTTCTAGTGTTTCTTTGTCCTTTCTAATGGTTAGCTTTGGGACATTGATAGCCATACAGCTTATCTTCCCCTTGTGGATGAACAAACCAACTTATTTTTCTGTATGTGTCAAAAGCTGCGGGTTTTGTTCCTTTTAGCGATGTGTTGAACTAGGCAAGACAATATCATCAGCAAAACCAGGTTATCCAATTGGACTTCATACTTTGTCCATAAAATTACTCGTTGTCTTCTGCAATTACTTTCCTCGGGACATAGTCAGTGACCAATGTAAACAACAAGTGGGGACATAATACATCCTTGTCTCTCCAGTTGTCAGTGCAAACCATTAGCCAATGTTATCACTATCTCCGACTGCACATTTGGCATTATGATACAGATTATTTTAATTGTTTTTGCAGTTTTCCATAGTTTGCTATAATTTTCATAGATTCCAAGGCCAGAAGGGACTACTGTGATCATCTAATCTGATTTCCTGTATAGCAGGCCATAGAGCTTCCTCAAAATAATTCCTAGAGTGTATCTTTTAGAAAAACATACAGTATTGATTTTAAAATTGTCAATGTTGGAGAGTTCACCATGACCCTTGGTGAATTGTTACAGTGGTTAATTATTCTAACCATTAAAATATTATGCCACATTTCGAATCTGAATGTGTCTAGCTTCAATTTCCAGCAGTTGGATCGCGGTATACTTTTTCTGCTAGACTGAAGAGCCTACTATTAAATATTTGTTCCCCCATTTGTACACTGTAATCGGGTCTCCCCTTAACAGTCTCTTTGTTAAATTAAATAGATTAAGCTCTTTAAGGCATGTTTTCTAATCCTTTAATCATTCTTGTGGCTCTTCTCTGATCCCTGTATAATTTATCAACATCCTTCTGAAATTATGGCACCAGAAGTGGACACAGTCACTGTTCCCTCTAAGCTGTGAGCATGTGCGCGCGAACACAGATCTTAAATCCTGTGCACACGGCGAAATACCACACGCACTCTGGCTTTGGCGGTGGCTTTTTTTTTTTTTGCTTCGGTGGCAGCACAGAAGAAATGTTTTGCGCACACAGCCTGTTAAAAATTAGAGGGAACATTGGACGCAGTATTCCAACAGCAGTCAAACCAGTGCCAAATATAGAGGTAAAATAACCTCTCTACTCTTGCTCGATATTCCCCTGTTTATAGGTCCAAGGATAGCAATAGCTCTTTTGGCCACAGTGTTGCACTGGAAGTGCATGTTCAGCTGATTATCCACCACAACCCTCAAATCTTTTTCGCAGTCACTGCTTCCTAGGATAGAGTCCCCCATCCTGTAAGTATGGCCTAAATTCTTTGTTCCTAGATGTACACACTTAATTTAGCTGTATTAAAAAGCCTGTTGTTTACTAGCATCCAGTTTACTACATGATGGGGGGGGGAGGGATAGCTCAGTGGTTTGAGCATTGGCCTGCTAAACCCAGGGTTATGAGTTCAATCCTTGAGGGGGCTATTTAGGGATCGGGCAAAAATTGGGGATTGGTCCTGCTTTGAGCAGGGGGTTGGACTAGATGACCTCCTGAGGTCCCTTCCAACCCTGATATTCTATGATTCTATGATCCAGGTCACTCTCAATTAGTGACCTGTCCTCTTCATTGTTTACCACTCCCCAATCTTTGTGTCGTCTGCAAACTTTATCATCTGGTTGATTTTAAATTTTCTTCCAGGTCATTGATAAAAGTGTTAGTTACTGTAGGGCCAAGAATGATCCCTGCAAGACGCCCCTGGAAACATACCCACTCAGTGACTATTCCCCATTTGCAATTACATGTTGAGATCTATCACTTAGCCAGTTTTTCATCAGCTTAATGTGTGCCGTGTTAATCTTCTATCATTCTGTTTTTTTAATCAAAATGTCATGTGGTACCAACTAAAACACGTTGTAGTCTATTATGTCATACACTGTTACCTTTATCAACCAAACTTGTAATCTCATCAAAAAAAGATATCAAGTTAATTTGATGGGATCTATTTTCCATAAAACTGTGTTGATTTGCATTAATTATATTACCCTCCTTTAATTCTTAATCGAGTCCCATATCAGCTGCTCTGTTTTCTTGCCCGGGATCACAGTCAGGCTGACAGGCCTATAATGACTTAATTGGCATCACAGAGACTTGATGGGATAAGTGTCATGACTGAAATGTTTGTTTAGCTTGTTCAGGAAAGACAGGCAGGGTAAAAGGGAGGAATTGTTGCATTATATATCAGGAATATATACACTTTTTCTGAGATCCAGAATGAGGTGGGAGGCAGACCAACTGAGAGTCTTGAGGTAAAAATATGGATGACATCATATGAGGGGCCAAATCAGGAAGAGAAGGTAGATGAGGAATTTCTAGACCAAATAACAGAAATGTCCAGCATACAAGACCTGGTAGTTATGGGGCACGTTTACTACCCAGACATCGCTTGGAAAAGAAGTATGGCAAAACACAAAATTTCCAGTAAATCCTGGGAATGTATTGGGTCGACATTTTGTCCCAGAAAGTGGAGGATGTATACAGGGAGACAGTCATTTTAGACTTGATTCTGATCAACAGGGAGGAATTAGTAGAGAATCTGTGGAAGGCAATTTGGGTGAAAGTGATCATGAAATGATAGATTTTGTGATTCTAAGGAAAGGAAGGAATGAAAGCAGCAGAGAAAGGACAATGGAGTTCAAAAAAGCATACAATACTTTAACAACTCAGAAAACTGGTAAGCAAGATCCCAGGGGAATAAAATCTAAGGGAAAAGGGAGTTCAGGAGAGTTGGCATTTTCTCAAGGAGACAGTATTAAAGGCACTACTGCAGACTATCCCGATTCAAAGGAAAGATTGGAAGAGTAATAAGAGGTCAATCAGGAACTCTTTAATAACCTGAAAATCAAGAAGGAATCCTAAAAAAAAAAGTGGAAACATGGACAGATTGCTGTAGAAGAGTGCAAAACCATAACACAAGCATATAGGGACAAAAACAAAAAGGTGAAGTCACAAAATGAGGTACACCTTGCAAGGGACATAAAAGGCAATAAGAAGAGGTTCTTTAAATACATTTAGGAGCAAGAGAAAGATGAAGGGAAGTTTATGTCCTCTATTTATCAGGGAAGGACAGCTAAGAACTGATGACATCAAGAAAAGTGAGATGTTTAAATGTCACTTTTGCTTCAGTCTTTACTACAACAATTAATGGTGACCAGATACTCAATGCAATTAATATTAACAAGGGGGAAGGAATGCAAGCCAAATAGGGAAAGAACCGGCTAAGGGATATTTAGATAAGTTAGATATATTCGAGTTAGCAGGGCCTGATGAAATTCATTCTAGAGTACTTAAGGAATTAGCTGAAGCAGTTATTTTCAAGACGAGAGAAGGGCAAACATAGTACTTATCTTTTAAAAGGGGAACAAAGAGTGCCCAGGAAATTATAGACCAGTCAGCCTAACTTGGATACCTGTATGGAAACAAATTATAAACAATCAATTTGTAAGCACCTGAAGGATAATAGGGTTATAAGGAATAGCCAGAATGGATTTATCAATAACAAATCATTCCAAACCAGCCTGATTTCATTCTTTGACAGGTTACTGGCCTAGTAGATAGGGGAGAAGCAGAAGAGGTGATATACCTGGATGTCAGTAAGGCTTTTGACACAGTCCCATGTGACATTCTCATAAGCAAAGTAGGGAAATGTGGTCTAGATGCAATTACTATAAGGTGGGTGCACAATTTGTTGAAATACTATATTCAAAGAGTAGTTATCAAGGGTCTGCAGTGAAACTGGAAGGGCATATCTATTAGGGTCTCACAGGGGTCAATTCTGGGTCCACTGCTAGTCAATAGCTTCATTAATGACATGGATAATGGAGTGGGGGGAGTATGCTTATAAAATTTGCAGATGACACCAAGCTCTGAGGGATTACAAGCACTTTGGAAGGCAGGATTAACTCAAGGATGGTTGGTTTCAGAGTAACAGCCATGTTAGTCTGTATTCGCAAAAAGAAAAGGAGTACTTGTGGCATCTTAGAGACTAACCAATTTATTTGAGCATGAGCTTTCATGAGCTCATCCGATGAAGTGAGCTGTAGCTCATGAAAGCTCATGCTCAAATAAATTGGTTAGTCTCTAAGGTGCCACAAGTACTCCTTTTCTTTTTTCAAGGATGGTTATCAATTGTTCTCCATGCCCACTGAAGATAGCACAAGAAATAATGGTCTTAATTTACAGCAAGGGAGATTTGTTAGCTTTTAGGAAAACATTTCTTTCTCATATTTTATTTCTCTGTACATATGTTTTAACCGATAGTCCAATAACTTTGAGTACCTGATTTCTTAGGAGTGGATGAGTAGTTTATATTTTGTTTTAATCCAAGTAAACTGTTGTTTCTTACCAATATAGAGAGGACAAAATTTCAAGAGTGACAGGATTTCAGAATTAGAGCCAGTTGAATTTGGACCCTACGATAACTCTACAGTCAGATACAGCCTTTATCATTTCTGTAATTATCAAGACAGGATTTCAAACCACTGACATTTTTGTAATAACTCCTGCATTCAGGAAGACTTCATATTATGAAATTGATATGTCAAATCCATATATCAAATTGCTGTCACTAGTGGTTTCAGGGCTAAAGAGGCTAGTAGAGTAGAGAAAGGTCATGCTTTCCTGGTGTCCTACTTTGGGTTTGTGATCTGCAGATAATTCGTTTATACTGAGGTAGTGTGGCTGTAGCATGGTGTTATTTTATTTACCTTACTATGACATTTTTTTCAAAAATCCAAATATATATATTTAGGACAAAATCCCACTCAACCCTGTCAAATTACTTTTCAGCATCCAAAGTTAGGACAGCTGGGTGGGTTCGGGTATGTCTTTTTTCCCTAGGTCAGGGAGATTGGAATGCATTTTGGTGGCAGGTGTGCAGAACTACTAACTCTGGTATGTAACCCTAGCATTTAAATCAGTTTCTGTACCATAGGACTGGAGGATCGCTAATGTGACGCCAATTTTTTTAAAAGGCTCCAGAGTCAATCCTGACAATTACAAGGACAGTAATTCTAACTTCAGTACCCAGTTGAAATTGGTTGAAACTATAGTAAAGAGCAGAATTATCCGACACATAGATGAACACAAGTTGTCAGAGAAGAGTCAACGTGGCTTTTGTAAAGAGAAATCTTGCCTCACCAATCTACTAAAATTCTTTGATGGGTTCAATAAGTATGTGGACAAGGGTGACCCTGTGGATGTAGTGTAATTAGATTTTCAGGAAGCCTTTGACAAGGTCCCTCATCAAAGGCTCTTAAGCAAAGTAAGCAGTCATGGGATAAGAGGGAAGGTCCTCTCATTGATCAGTAACTGGTTAAAAGATAGGAAACAAAGGGTAGGAATAAATGGTCAATTTTCAGAATGGAGAGAGCTAAATAGTGGAGTACCCCTGGGGTCTATACCAGGACCTGTTCTGTTTAACATATTCATAATGATCTGGGAAAGGGGGAAAACAGTGAGGTGGAATAACTCAAGATAGTTAACTCCAAACCAGACTACAAAAAGTTATAAAGGGATCTCACAAAACTGGGTGACAGGGCAACAAAATGGCAGATGAAATTCAATGTTGATAAATGCAAAGTAATGCACGTTGGAAAACATAATCCCAACTATACATGATGGGGTCCAAATTAGCTTTTACCACTCAAGAGATCTTGAAGTCATTGTGGATAGTTCTGAAAACATCCACTCAGTGTGCAGCAGCAGCCAAAAAAAAGCTAACAATGTTAGAAACCATTAGGAAAGGGATCAATAAGAAGACAGAAAATATCATAATGCCTCTATATAAATCCATGATATGCCCACATCTTGAATACTGCATGCAGATCTGGTCTTCCCATCTCAAAAATGATATATTAGAATTAGAAAAGGTACAGAGAAGGACAACAAAAATAATTTGGGATATAGAACAGCTTCTGTATGAGGCGATATTAATAAGATTTAAACTTTTCAACTTGGAAAAGAGACAACTAAGAGGGAATATGATAGTGTCTATAAAATCTTGCTTGGTGTGGAGAAAATGAATAAGGAAATGTTATTCACTCCTTCACATAATACAAGAACTAAGGATTTATAACTCATTGCCAAGGGATGTTGTGAAGGCCAAAACTATAACAGGGTTCAAAAAAGAACTAGATAAGTTCATAGAGCATAGGTCCGTCAATGGATTTTAGCCAAGATGGTCAGGAATGCCACCACATGCTAAGTGTCCTTAGCCTCCGTTTGCCAGAAGCTCGGCGTGAACGACACAGGACGGATCACTCGATGACTGCCTGTTCTGTTCATTCTCTCTGAAGCACCTGGCATTGGCCACTGTTGGAAAGATACTGGGCTAGATAATCCATTGTTCTGACCCAGTATGGTAATTCTTATGTTAATAGGGATTGGACTGCATCCAGGATAAGGGAGGAATCTTGATTCCTTGGTATAGAGGTTGGGTCAAAACTTTGATGCTTATGATTCCTTTCAAGAGTGAAGCACAGGAGCCTGTCTTTCAAATTTTCAGAGGCTGTGTGCGAATTGTTTAGAGGGAGCACCAGTTATCTGCCTTTATTCCATCATGAGTCTCCTTCCAGCACCATGACTGCCCCAATTCTAACTGACTCAAGCCTCTTTCTAAGGTATTAGTATCTCCCAGCAGTATCCGTTCTCCTTCTCATGAGGCTTCCTGGCCCCCCATCTCCCTCCAAAGTTATAATTATGGGAATGCATTTTCATTTCAATGGAAGTACACACTAATAGATTCCCTATTTCCCTCATCCCTGCTCTCTGAAGGCATGTCAGCCCACAGTGCACAGGGTTTAACATAGTGTAACGGGGAAGGTTTGAGTGGAAGCCCCTGATAAAATGTTGGCAGCACATCACTGGAGCAGCTGGAGCATCCTTGTGGGGGAATGGGAAGAGAAGTGTTGAAGAATCTGACACCCTTCACCCCAAGCTATTCTTGCCTTTCCTCTCAAAATATACAATTCTGACCCCATCTGTCAGAATATTTGTGGCTAGGGGTTGATCTGCGTGCATGACCCTTAATGAAAAACAGTTTGTAATAGTTCTGGGACTCAGAAAGCACTGTACACTATTGCGGCAATATAGTTAGAATATTCTAGTTACTGATAAATAATCTTCCTTTAACTTCCCCTACTCAAAATAAATAAATAGAATGGAACATGAGGTTTTACTCATCAAGGCAAAACAGGGGTTAATCGAAGTTGTTAATAAGTATTGTACTGTAAGAAATAATCATTCGATCTAGGGTAGATAGAGAAACTAATCAACTACACATCCCAGAAGTAATAAATACTTTTGGCTTACAGGCATGTCATTTTATTTTCTGAAAGTATCTGCTCTCCAGATCTGGTTGAGAAAGAGTTCTCCAAGTCCAAGGATTTAGCTCTTTAAAATGTATTTTTCTCAGAATTGTTATGAAGAATGATTAGTGCAAAATTAGAAGATCAAAACAGGTAAGCCAGTTAGGCCTACAAAGCCATGCGTTGAGATATAAATTTCAAATTTATTTTTAACATTGTTCCTTTAAAACTGAGTCTGAGCCCAGTTTGTCTCTTACCCAGGTGAAAGTTCAATTGATATCTATGAAACTTCAGACTGTTATATTAAGAATAGTTAGTTTAATGGAGTAAAAAGATATACTTTAATACTTCGCATGTTGGCTCTCCTCTAATCATGATTTAACAGATTTTTAAACCATTGTCAGTTGATCAAAGGTACTAAAAAGGGTTTGTTTGTGTTTTTACTTTAAGGTTATAATATCTGTTTAGAAGCTTTCCTTATATTACATGTAATCATTATTTTGTTTTTCTAATGAAACAACCGAAAATTGTATATTACTAATCACTAGTTAAATATTATTGTCTAATGATAAAGATTTTAAAAGTTCAAAGGCTGCACTAGCTTATCTTTTTGTGTTCTTTTTTACTTTTGGTAAAGATGTCCTTGTTACCAAGCATTCACATTTGTATGAAAAATGGACTTCAATTCAATCCATGCATAGATTGTCAGAAAGATTAAAGTGTGCATCATGCAATTTTTTTTCTTTACAGAAAGGGCCTTTTGATGTGCTAATGTTCACTTTCTCTGTATTTATTCAGAAGTGCTGGTTATTGTTTTGAGCTGTAGAAGAGTATCTGCTTCAAATAGGCACATTCTAATACCTTTGTAGTCAAACCTTGTCCAAGGTAGGGTAATAGAAAACAAACAACAACGTTAATGGCATTATACATTGGCACCAGATAGTAGTCTGCCCCAGAAGATAAATGCCATCGAATTTATTGAAAATACATGTTAAAGAAAAACTGAAACATTTATTTTCAAAGAATCTGATCGTGGTCTAGTAACTACATGTAGTTCCATTAGCATTACTGCTATTACACCAAATAATGTAATTCATTTTTAAAATAAAAAGAATGTGAGATGATATAGAAGGCGATTACACTAGCCTTTTACGGGTTTCAGAGTAGCAGCCATGTTAGTCTGTATCCGCAAAAAGAAAAGGTGTACTTGTGGCACCTCAGAGACTAACAAATTCAACAAATTTGTTAGTCTCTGAGGTGCCACAAGTACGCCTTTTCTTTTAGCCTTTTACAGTAACTCTTGAGAACTGGTTTGTAATCTATTTGAAAAGTTAATTAGGAAGTTAAATTAATTGGGCAGCCTCATTTTAGCCCCTGGTGGATGTTTTCTGGAAAACAGACGCAGTTTTGCAGTTTCTGCACCCAGGACTTGAATAGCAGGGGATTGATGCCTGTCAAGAGTAAAATTGGGAAATCTGCACAGGTAAATTTTTCACAATGTTTATTTATAGATCTAGCCAATGCTAGGTGTTCCTTTTATTTGTTAGCACCAAGCAATAGTTGTCTGAATTCATAATAAATAAAGATAAAAATTGAAAATGTCAGGATGATAGGATATGAGTAACCCCGCAATATTTAAGTCTACTCAACCCTAATAGTATTCTGTGGAGGACAAAGTAATTTACAATGAACTTAGACTTTTCCTTTAGAAAGCAATGTTTGTTTACCAAAAAAAAAAAAAAAAAGGAAGAAAAGACAAGAGCAACATTTGGAGGGTTAATCACTCAGTTATAAACCAGCTTATTATGGTAGATACTGTAAGGATTTCCTCCTTGGCACCCTGAGTTCCAAACAAGGGATGTGAGGCAGAATTGGGTTGACTGGCAGGATTGCATGTACCACCTTGAATGCCTGGGCCATATTGGCCAACTCCTACTTACCACTATCACTCCAGGAAGCATGACTCCTCAGTGCCATTACCCCTTTCACCGGAACAAATAGATCCGAAGGGTCAAAATCTAAGGGTTGCAGATCCGACATCTAGAGACTGTTCCCCCATCTTTACCAGAGGACACATCAGAGAACATCTCCATTACAGGAATTTCAACAAGAAGTTATGGAGCAGGACAGAGGCTCATCTCCTGGTGAAAATGTGGGTGCAGCTACAGCATTGTCTCCTTTTAAGGATGCAATTCAGTTTCATGAGCTAGTGGATAGGATGGCATCAAATTTAAAATTACCATCAGTCACTTTAGAAGAATCCACACCTTCAGTTTTTGACATTTTGGTTCTTCCACATTCAGTTAGGTCTTTTTTTTGTTCATGTTGGAAGGTCTCTGGCAACAGCAAAATCTCTGTACTCCAATCCATCTTCATGTCAATCAATTACAAAAAGGCAGAAAAATTAGATCAGGTCCCGCATGAAAGGTTCTCCTATTTTCATGTGCACCCTCAACCTAATACTCTTGTCGCAGCAATAATAATTTAGAGATCCAGGTCAGGTCTTAAGCACTCAACTTATGACAAAGAGGGGGAAAAAATGGGCTCTCTAGGAAAAAGATTATTCTTGCTGGCTTTAAATATGTGTGTGGACAATTATCAAACAATAATGACAAGATATTAATTTCACTTGCAGGAGAAGATCTCATTCTTAACCAAGAACCTCCCAGACAATCAGAGGAAATTAACAACAGCTCTTATTACAGAGGGCCAGAATGTGGCAAAACATGACTTTCGGGCTTCATTCAACATTTCTGAAACTGCATTAAGATCTGTGGCATCACTCATGTTTTCCACAGACATAACGACTACGATCAGCATCATTGCCTTTGGAAACAAAGACAAATTAGAGGATTTACTTTTTGAGGAGATTTACCTTTTGAAAACTGATGAAGTGCTGGAGAAAGTGAAGGACATACACTACACTGTGAGATCTTTGGGGTTACTACTTCCTCATTGTAGAAAAACATCTGCATCTGTGGGCACGTCTTCACTACGGAGCTAAATCAGCACTGCTGCAATCAATGCAGCATCGATTTAGCGTGTCTGGTGAAGATGTGCTAAATTGACAGGAGAGCGCTCTCCCGTCAATTTCTGTAGTTCATCTCCCCAAGAAGCATAAGGTAAGTCAGTGGGAGAGCATCTCCCCTCAACACCTTGCGGGGTAGACACAGCGGTAATTGGATCTAGCTACGTTGACTTCAGTTACGTTATTCACATAATGGAAGTAGCATAGCCTGGATTGATTTACTGCTGTAGTGTAGACCAGGCCTATGTCCTGATTTCACAGACAAAACTTTTATTTTCTTCTTCTTATACCCAGAAGAGGCAGCCTTATTGTGAACACCACCAACTGACATACTCTCAAATGCAAAGAGGAAAAAAAGTTCTACTAGCCCAGGATGAGGACAAAGAACTCCTTGACTACATCTTCCTTGCCTAATGTCAGATTGTAGGTCTGAGGTGACATCTACAGCTTTTAATAAACACATTCCCCTGCTTGAAATATGCAAAGCCACTATGGAGAAGTCTCTTCTCACTTTCCTGAAGCATTATGCATTGGATATGGCATCTAAGTTGGATACCCAACTGAGTAGAACAGTACTTCAATCTTTGTTTAATTAGAACTCCACAGCTCTCCAATTTACTCAACTGCTTGCCATGCTTTCCCAAGAGTAGGAATATGCAGAGGACACTTGAAGAAGAAATGAAGTTTACTTACTTGTAACTGGAGTTCTTTTGAGATGGACTCTGCATATTCACACTTCCTGCCCACCTTCCCCGCTCCTGCAGAGTCCAAATTAAAATCTCTGTGTTTTTTCCATTTTGGTGGTGGAAGGAACTGAGATGGCAACGATGCCATGCCCCCTTTTATTCACACCCTCAGAACATACTCAAGTACTCAACAGGGAGGGTGGGAAAGCATGAGTGCTTAATAGACACTACTTCTAGAAGGTTCCACCATCCTGCTGCATCGGTCCTTGCACGTCCCCAAGAGTGTGAATATGCAGAGTCCATCTCAAAGAACTCAGTTTACAGGTAAATAACTCTCATTTCAGAAAATTTATGAATGTTCTTCTTCAGGCTATAGGAAAGGAGATGATTCATAAAAGTCAAGTTTAAAAAGAAAATGTATTGTAAATTAAACAGCGAACAAAAGAAAAGACTCGTGAATTTAACTGGTATCACATTATTTGATTATTTTTCATTCTTGTGCCAATAAAAAAAGATGATGGTCTAGCAAACTGATGGGTTGACACACCTAATTAATATAGTATTACTGATATTTAAAGGAAATCCTACTAAACTTTAGTGTAGAAAGAAGCACATACAAATTAGAATAATAAATCTTTATTTTTATCATTGTTAAATATGCACATAAAATAATTTGTGATTGAGGTGTAGTAGCACCTAGGACCACTGCTCTGTAGAATTCCAAAAAACATTTTTTCTTGATATCCGCTTCTTTCTATACCTTCTATCCTCTATTCACCAACATCCAGTTGGACAAATCATTTCAAAATTCAACTCCAGCAATCCCTCAGTCATCTCACTGTTTCATTCATTTTCCTTCTCAAATCTGATCTCATTTTCACCTCATGTTGTCGTTAAACCTTGAGCTGTCTTTTCACAAGTCAGTCTAATATCACAACAGCAATAGCATACTCCACAGCAGCCCAGATACTGCAGTGATGAGCAGCAATATAAAACCCTTAGCCCCTGCAGCCCAGATCCACATACAAATTTAGGTACCTAAACTCCTCCTCCTTTAGGTGCCACCTAACTCTGTAGGTGCCTAAAATCCCTCAGTGCCTAAACTTTCACTGTAAAAGTCCCCTATGTGCTTAAGTTTCTGCCTCTGGGCATGCACCTCTTTCACCCCTAAGCTCCAACATGATACTCAAACCAGGTGAAAATGTGTGTTCCCCATCTCCTGCAGGGCCCAGTCTAGTAGGCATGCTGCAAGCTCACGTAACTCCACACAAAATGGCCAGCTGGGGTGTGGAAAAGGAGGAGGCCTCCCTTTACATCCTCTAGCCCAGTCGATGGAATATTTACATGGGATATGGGAGACCCAGGCTCAATTTCCCCTTCTGTGGCGAAAATGGGATTTGAGCTTGGGTTTCCCACTTCTCCGGTGAGTGCCTTAACCTCTGAACTATGGGATACTCTTTCTCAGTCTCTCCTGTTGAAGCTGTTCCACTGCATATAAAGAATTAAAAAACTAAATATGCATTTGGCCAGAGAGTATGAGTGACCCTGTAGTCAAGTGGTTAGGGCACTCACTGACACGTTGGAAGCCTATGTTCAAATCTCTTCTTATTAGGTCGGCGTGGGGGGAATTAAACAAGGGTCTCCCACTTCCCAGATGAGTTCCCTAACCACTAAGCCTCCTCCTTCTCCTGACCCCCACAAGTCATTTTGTGTGCAGTTAGGCAGGCACTGCTGCTATTATCAAGAAACGGCGAAGGTGCCTGACTCCAGGAGAAGGTTCCTGGTTGTGGATCCCAAGCAAAGATAGGCATCTTGCTCCAGCCCAGATATAGACACCTAAATGCAAGAGAGAGACAGGGCTTAGGACACACTCTTCTCATTGCCTCCCTAGCATGTTGGCTTTTGTAGTTCTAGCACCTTCTCAGGCACCTATTTTTCCGCATGCATTTTTTAGGAAGTCTAGGCAGCTAATCCAGGATTTATGGATTCCATTAGGTGGGTAGAAGCAACATCTAAGTGCCATTATGAATTTGAACTTATCTCACCACTTACACTACAGAAGTTCTCACTGATGCTTTCTATCCGTCTTTCTAGCTAAATACTTGTGTAGCCTCATCACCATTGTATTTGAATGGTTTTTGCTTCACACATTGATTATTACAACTCTTTTCTTCAGATGTCTGTCAGTCTTTTATATCCAGACTCCACCTTGTATGCAATGTAGTTGTAACTGTATCAGTCCCAGACTATTAGAGAGACAAGGTGGGTGAGGATTACCAACTTCTATTGGTGAGAGAGACAAACTTTCGTGCCACACTCAGCTATTCAGATGGTCTCTCTCACTAACAAAAGTTGGTCTAGTAAAAGATATTACCTCACCCACCTTGTCTCCCCAAACTCGACTTTGTTTATTATGCTGCAGCATGCCTTCAAATGTTTATACAGAAACACATTACCATCACCATTATCTTTAACAAACTCCACTGGTTTTCCATCTTCTTCTCTATCCATTACAAAATCCTATTCTTCAAAACCCTTCATGGCCACCCACTTCAAGGTATTTCTCTAAACTAATCTCTTCCTATATACACTGATATATTCTTCTCTGCCATCTCTGGCCCTCTTCTCTGCTCTGTAGTCTCCATTCTTGTCTGTCAGAAGTCACATCATCTACCTGGAACAGCCTGTTGCCTTCATGTGTCGTAGCCTTACATCCCTTTTATAGATGTAGCTCAAAACTGATGTGTTCTCTGCTCCCTTCAGTGACCTGTCAATCAGTTCTGCACACCAGGACTATTACCAGCCTTTTACACCCATCCCTGCACTTCTGTGTCTCGTGTCGCCACCCATTCTCCCACCTTCTTACTGTGACCATTACTTTGGTATAGTACTGAGAGAGTTCTTCGTGTGAACAGCATGTTCTAAACCTGTACTGAATCATTCCCTCTACTTCATACTCCACGATTCAGTGCATGATTGTAAGACCATACAGCAAACCTGTGCCTCTTTCTTACCCACCCCCCTTAGAACTAAACAAAATTCTTCCTTTTTCAAATTTTTAAATGTCATTGCTTTGAAAAAAAATCATGATATAGGAACAAAGCTTAGAAGAAATCAACAAAAGTGGGCAAACTTTCACATATAACTTTGTTGCAAAGGAGTTGCTAACACTTTCAGTTTTGCGTCATTACCATACTTCCGAAGTGAAAACCAGAGGTTTCACCAAGGTGCACTAGTGTTTTAATTTACTCCTTTGGGGAAACTGAAAAACATCAATACATGTATTTTGGGTTGAGATGGATAGTGAGAGGGAATTTCCTCTACCTATGGACAGGTCACATCAAGAAAAATTGCTGTTTCAAATTTTGACCTAATCATTTATCTTTGGGGATTAAATCATCATGAAACTGGTAGGAACCATTACAATACTTTGCGAACTGAACACATTGGAAACTTATTGCTGTACTTATACCACTACAATCTGCATGTTTGCAATATTTTAATTTAATGGATTTTAAGCAACATTGTTCAGTGATCAACAAAGGATGCTGTGTTATATGAATAAAAGGTTGCCATTTGGTACTTGTTAACCCTACAATGACTAGCTAATTTAATTGAAGTGCAACCACCTGCTAGGGAGATTTTGCTTGCAACTGCCAAGGAAGGCCAAATATTGAGAGTACCAGGTGTTCTGCTCTGTCTGTCTGATTGTTACAATGGAATAAACAGCATGATTTCACAGTATGGCTGGGAGGCTAGAATCTGCAGATTGTTGCCAACTATCTTTTTAGTTTTTGACGCTGGAGTATGCAAGTGTTTCTGATGAGCTCAGGTAGAGCTAATGCTGAATCTGTTTGCTGAAATTAGACTCTTCTGCACCAAATAAAAGGAAACAACACTGGAATATCTGCTTTGATATTAGTCAAAGCTGAGGCTTTCCAAGGGATGCAACATGGAAAGCTGAAAAACTGTGTTTCAGAAGGTGATATTCATATTACAGAGAGCTCTGTGTCCAAGAGGCTAGCCAGCGTGATATATGGCTGGAAATTGAAGCTAGGCAAATTCAGACAGGAAGTAAGGTGCAGATTTTTAAGTGAGAGTAATTAATCATTTGAACCATTTACCAAGGATTATGGAGGATTCTCCATCACTGGGCATTTTTAAATCAAGGTTGGGTGCTTTTTAAAAGATATGCTCCAGATCAAACAGGAATTAATTCAGGGAAGTGTTATGCAGAAGGCTGAACTTGATCATAATGGCCCCTTCTGGCCTTACTTTATGAAGATAGGAATTCCAAGTTCCAGTATAGTTTTGGTTACTGATAGCAGTTGTGAGTATTTGTCAGATTCTGATTTTCATCTGTTTTTTAATGCAAGTTAGGACAGCATGTTTTTGAGTGTTCGTTTGTTCTTCCTCCATAAGCTGTACTGTAGAACTTTGTTTGGGGCAACAATTCCCTGTGGTCTAGTACCACAACAGTAAAATACATTTAGTATCCAGCATCTGTAGAGGGTACCACTGGCAAGGTACTAAGTGATAAGCCCCCTGGTAACGTATCTCTGTTTTGCAATTAAATTATCAACTGTAATAGACCTAAAACTTTGGTATTTAGTATTTTTCTCAAAATAATTAAAAGCTCTGTAATAAATTATCTGGGGATTATTTTGTATAGTTACATTTTGTTCTGATTACAGCTGCCTGAGCATCATTTTCTGTTATCAACTGGCAGTTATGGTATATCTTCAATAGGGAAAAATATACTGATTTTGAAATACAGTTGAAAAAGCCATCCCTGCAAAGAGATGTATTGTTAAATAGACATTGGCAGGGAACAAATTTTGTCAGGTTACAAATTTTGGTCCAAATTTCCAAGTGTGGACTTCATTTGTGTGTGTGGAAACCCCTTTACCTATGCTTTTGGAGTATTTACAAATGTGCAGATGTGTGGTAGAACATGTACATACAAATCACATGTGTAGGTGTGTTAGTGCTCAAAAGTCTATCTCAATGTTGTGAAAGCCACTTTGAGGCCCTTTGGAAATAAGGCTCCATACACTTTTAGAAACTCATTTCCTTATATTGATTTCCGATAAAACCTCAGATTATTAAGACTGAAGGAAATTTTATGTACTTTTCACTATTAAACTGTTTACTTTTTGCTGTTCTCTTATCTTGAACAGAAATGTTGAATGCATGCAAATATTTCTGTATATTTTAGGTTTTTTTAAAACTGACTTTTACAAAACATACATTCTCATTCAAATTAAATCCTCTTCTTTAGGCCTACTCAAATGTTATTCAGATGTAAATAGGTGTTAACTGTGAATAACTAAAAGCTCCATTATAGAACATCAGAAATCAAATAGGGTTTTGTTCAAATGATAGAGTGAGCATTGCAGTCTCAATTACATTAGATTAGTTCATTTGTTACTTCGTAGCTACCTTGTAATGCTTCTTACTCCTCAGTATATTAAGGACCAGATTCTCTGGTCTAGCTAAGGAATGCTTGGTGCAACCCTAGGGAGTAGGGTTCGAAGGTGGCTTTTAGCCTTCATCTTTTCCCCAGGCTCTGGAAGGAAGTAGGCTGATTTTTGAGCCAATTTGAAAAGACAATTTTTGTTTCAAATCACATTTTGAAGCAAAACATTTTAAGTCAAAACTAAATAAAAATTGTTACTTCAACTAAACATTTGGACATACAATGTCATTTCACTTATTTTTTCAACTAAAAGCCAAAACAAAATGATACTTTTTCCCAGGCACACTTTCTATGCTGTTTGTCAGTGGAGTAACATAAGATCTAGGAATACTCTGAAAATTTTCCAGTGGCCAGGTACACCAGCTGTAGGACTCCTTTGTGCCCCTGGAATGGCACAGAGCTGCCCTAATCAAGGGAAGAATTGGGGCATAAATATGGGTAGAACCAAATCTTTTGTCATCTTGTCTACTGTATATATTTCAATAGGCTGGGGACAAAATGCATTATTTAAGACCCTACTGCATTCTAAAATGGCATATCTTATTTAACTGTGAAGACAAATGCACCATGATACCAATAATATACCTGAGATACATCAATGATATTTTCATCCTCTGGACAGGTGATCTAAAATCTCTCATAAACTTCCATCACAACTTCAGCAATCACCACCCATCCGTTAAACTTTCTCTAGAACACTCCCATGCTAGCATCAACATCCTGGATACAATGACCAGCTTCAACAATGGAACCCTACAGACACTATATACAAGAAACCCACCAATCACTACACTTACCTTCACAGATCCAGATACCACCCCAAACACACCAAGAAATCTGTTATCTACAGCCAGGCACTCAGATACCACAGAATATGCGTTGAGGAGAAAGTTCATGATATACACCTTAACACACTTAAAACCGACTTCACTAAACAAGGATGCTCCACCAGAGAAGTAGATTGCATCATGGAATGGGCCATCCAAATATCCCGAGAGAACCTGCTTCAATACAGAAATAAAACCACCTCTAGTTGTCCCCTATCACCCCACACTGGAACCCAAACAAGGTATCTTCAGTTTCAACCCATACTCAATGGGGACCACATCCTGAAAGAAATCTTTCCTGAACTCCCTCTTCTGGCCTTCAGACAACCTTCCAACCTGCTCCTCAGCAAGCTCCCCCAAAACCAGGTCCCACCAACTCAAAGCAGCACCAGTCCCTGAGATGGAAAACCTCTTGACATATTCCCACTGCTACAGTAATCAACACCCTCCCCCACAACACCTTTCAAGATCAATGGATCCTTCATGTGCCTATCACAACATGTGGTGTACCTCGTCCACTAAATGCACCAATAACAACCAGTCAATCACTACACTCTCAAATGAACTCACACTCAGAAAAATGATAAAAGATAAAAACACTATATCACCAGTGGGTGAACACTTTTTTTTCACAAAGTTATCGCTCTGTATCTCACTTCTGAGTCCCCATTCTCAAATGAAACCTGCCACAACACTTTCAAAAGATGAACTGGGGAGTGTAAATTCATAACTTTGCTAGATACTAAATTTCATGGACTGAATAGAGACACTGATTAGAGACATTTATGACTTATTACAACAATCTGTAGCCCACTTACCCCTCCCACCCAGCTTTCCCCTCCTGTCCCTTGAAATATCTGTGAACTACTTATGCTAAACAATATGTTCCACTTTGTACCTAGCTAAGACATTCTGAGTACATTTCCAGACCTGAAGAGCGCTGTGTATGCTTGAAAGCTTGTCTCTTTCACCAGCAGAAGTTGGTCCAATAACATATATTACCTCATCCGCTTTGTCTAAGTGGAACAGTATGTCAGATAAGGTAGCTTTTCCTCCATCATTAGATGTCTTCAAGGAAAGGTTAGATAAGTTTATGGGGGAAGGTATAGGTTATTTTCTGTTTCAAGAAAAGGTTTTGGACTACATTATTCAAGAAATCATTTCAAATTGCATCATAGTTGTGATTTTTAGCAATTATAAAACTATTTATGCAGTTTTTGAACCCATAATGCTATTTTTCTTTCTGAGAAAACCACAGGGAGCTGTTTTCAGCACCCAGCAGGAAAAAAACCCTGTCATCTACTGTTGTCTTGTTACTATGGATAATTTTTGTCTGTACAAGTTTATAGATTAAGGAATCTGCTGTGCTTTAAAAATGTAAAGTAGCATGTAAGTGCTAAGTATTATGTTCTTAGATAGAGCTATATATCAAAGTAGACAGGATTATTTATTTCATTATTTACAGATGTAGGTACAGACTTTTTATTTTGCTGCTGAATTGTTCCAAACATATCTAGTGTATCAAGTTGGGTGAAATCACATCCTGAGTTTCCTAAGTACCAAAGTTACCATAAGTCTAAAATATACATGGAAAAATATTTTTGATAGTTTTATGTTTGGTTTCCTTGAAATTTGGATACAGTGTTCAGACAATCAAAGATTTAAAATTAATCTTTACTTTAAAATATTGAATTATTCTATCATAATTACTTGATAATTACATTCATAATTACAAAGACAGTCTTTGGGAAATTATGACATACTATGGAGTGCCAGCCAAATAGAATTAGAATCATCAAGGATCTATATGATAATGCTGAATATGCAGTCAGAAATGGTGACAATATCCGCCAAAGGTTTGCAGTGACTACTGGAGTAAGATATGGGTGTATTATGTCCCCGCTATTGTTTGCCACTATGTCATGAGGAAAGTAACCACAGAAGGCAACTGAGGAATTGTATGGACAAATGATAAAGCAAACTTGGATTACCTCATTTTTGCTGATGACATTGTCCTACTTAGTTCTGTACATTGCTTAATGGAAGAAAAGACACAGCTTTTGGCACATATAGCAAAACAAGTTGGTTTGTTCATCAACATGGGGAAGATAAACTATATGGCTATCAATGTCCCAAATGTTAACCATTAGAAAGGACAAAGAAACACTAGAAAAAGTCATTTTACCTACCTGGGGAATGAGATGTGCAGTGATGGTGACACCACGCTAGATACTAATTAACAAATTTTGAAAGCAGCAGACAACTTTCATAAACTTGAAAATATTTGGAGAAGTAGCAAGATTGGCATTAACACAAAAATATTAATTTTTAATGCCAGCATAATGACTGTGCTCCTCTATGGAGCAGAGTCACAAAAACCTACAACAGAAATTGATCAGATCAACTCATTCCAAAGTAAATGTCGATGGAACATCTTCAGATCCATTGGAAACAGTTTCTTGCAGCATCAGAATTTCTAAGTGGAGTAAAACAATCTAAAGCATCAAATATGGTAAGAAGACGATGGACATATTTAGGACACACTTTAAGGTTGCCACCATCATGATTTCCATGGCAAGTGATAATATGAACAGCCCATGGAAAGAGAAAAAATGAGCCTTTAGAGAAACTATGCAAAATAGAGAAAACCAAAACCATGAACATGACTCAGAAACCTAAACAGACAAACACAAGATCAAAATAAATGTCGGAAACTGGTAAATGATGAAGATGCAGGAGGATAAAGAAAAAAATGAAAGAATTACTTACTTAAATAGTATTCCAGTTAGTTTGTGGGTGGAGTTCCCAAAGCATTGGTTTTAAACTATGAAGCTCTATTGTTTAGGTCCTGTTTATCTTAGCAGTACCCTTATCTCTCTCCCCCTCTCCATTTGTTCCATCCCTAAAGTTAAAGACAGCTGTGATCATTGCCAGCTGCAAGATTTGTATGGCTGCAAGGCAAGTCATTCTCAGTAGAGGGCCCTCTTCTTTGGTACTCATTTCCATATTGATTTGATAGACCTTTGGGGTATGCTGCAAGGCCTGGTCGTGGGCAGAGGGGCAGAGTGTGAGTTTCTTTTGCTGTAGAATTTGAGTTCTCTAACTGACATTGTGCTGATTTTGTTAAGTGTTTACGTATTTAATTTTAATAATATGCCTATGCTTGGAAAATGTGATAGGCACATATATAAATTAAATAATAAATATATAACATATATATATATGTGGACACATGTCCAGATGTGATAACATTTGTTTACATCTATAAAGACCTGTATAAGCCCCCATCTTATGGTCTGGGGCCCCAATACACAATACTGCTCATCCCACTCTATGAGGGTAATATAATACACCCTAACCTTTGCAGCCCTGAGCCTATAACTTCTACAAAAGCCTTGGGAAAAGATGGACATTAGCAGTGTGCCATGAAGTTTAAGAAATTTGGGTTCTGGCATACCAAGTGGGGGAACAATTTCTAAAGTCTCAGACACAATGCAGTGCTAGCAGCTCCTTTGGGTTTATAGCAAGGGAGCTCCAGTTCAGATGTCTCCACTGATCTGAACTGTCTCAATAAGTCCCAGGGAGGAAGATGATCTCCTCAGTGACCATGTCACAAACCAATTTGTAGGTTAACACCATCAGTTCGAACTCCACCTGGAAACATTTTGGGAGCCAATGCAGATCCTGACAGTCTGGCGTAATGTGTTCCTAATATGTAATTCTGTTTAATCATTGGACTGCTACATTCTATACTAGCTTTACTGTCTGAGTGGCCTGAGGATGTAGGCCCATGTATAGCACATCACAGCAATGTAATCAGGAGGTGACTAAGGCATAGAGCATGGAGGCACTGACCACATCAAAGAGAAAAGATCATGCTCTTCTTCCATGGGCGCATGAAACAAGTGATCTTGGTCACAGACCCTATATGGACATCCGAAAGTTTCCCTGGATCAAATAATAAACATAAATTTGGCATTTGTGTTAGCACTGCTGCACTTTTTCAATCAGGAGGACAAAATATAAATTCCACCACCTCTTTTGAGTGCCTATCATGACCAAGCCATATTATCAATCTTGTCTAGGTGAAGTTGCATCCATGTAACAGAGCCATGTGTTAAACTGCATTTATCATTCATCTTTGGCTTAC
Source organism: Eretmochelys imbricata (assembly GCF_965152235.1). Classification (NCBI taxonomy): domain Eukaryota; kingdom Metazoa; phylum Chordata; order Testudines; family Cheloniidae; genus Eretmochelys; species Eretmochelys imbricata. The sequence continues at coordinate 206,228,362 of NC_135574.1, read as the reverse complement.
TCACCTGTATGGTGCCCTTTAATCCATCTTCATAAGAATGACTACGAATGTTCCGACCAGCAGCTTCCAACAGCTGTCAATGAAGATAACAACAATAATAATAAACTACCAGAAAAATGTTTTCAACTCTGCTCTATTAGCAGAATTGTCCTCTTCCTCTGAGACCTATGCTTTTGGATTCCTGGTAAATCGGGGAGCCTGGTTTTGCAGAGTGACAGAAATGAAAATAGTACCAGTTACATTTGTAAAACTCATCAAAACAGCTCTGAAATAGATTTTTCTCTATAATACACATTACATGCTAGTGTGGTATGGTACAAATGTTTTATTTTGAAGGAGAAGATATTCTTGTGGTTAAGGGACTGTATTGTAACTCAGGAGTTCAACGGTTGTCTTCTCCCCAAATATACTATGTGACCTCTCTGGGCTTCAGTTCTCTGGGATAATAATGGGGGATAATATTACTTTACTTTATCTGTTTTGTCTGTTTAGATTGTCCCTGTCAGAATATTTTACAGTCTCTGACTATATGTTCTTACATTGCCTTTTATAATGGAGCCCCTTTCTTAGCTGAAACCTCTGGCACTGCTGTAATTCAATAATTAATACCACTTATTTGGGATGATGTGCATAACACTCATCTGGCTTCACCATTTGTCCATAAGGTTAAGATTTTGGCATGGGGATTTTTATTAAAATTCACAGGTAGGACACAGGCAATAAACCATAAATTGTGGATGCTTGTCCCCAGTGATGCGGGGCTGAAGTCGAAGCCCTATACGGAGGGAGGGAGGGCTGACTGCCCAGGGCCGAAGCTGAAGTGGAAGTCACGGAGGTCTGTTAAAGTCACGGAATCTGTGAGGTAATCATATCCTTACTCATAAGTAATGCAGCCAGGACTTAAATTCTCATAGATTATTTCCTGAAGCCATCCATACACCCCATTTGGCGCTCCTGGCTTTAGCTGCGGTGGGGGGGTTCTCGGGGCTTTAGCCCATGGTGCGGGTGTCTGTGGGGGGGCACCTTGCGGCTTTTGCGCATGCAGGGTGGTAGGTGCCATGAGGCTTGGGGCCAAGGGTTTGAAAATATTTGCTGGAGCTCCGCTCTGGACAGCTTCAGCTGAATTTAAGCCCCAAATGCAACTATCCTAGAGTCATGCAGATAATATCTTTGTCACACCTTCATGTATTTTGTGTTGTGAGAGTATGGATTAGGTTTTGAGTTTAATTGAATATGCAGTCCCGAAATACTGTACAAATAAATGAATTAAGAATTTCCTTTCAATCTGACAACCAGGATGCAACTTGCACATGCTGAGAAATCAAGCATACTAAGCAGAAGGCTGGCACAGTATGCGTATGCTCAGCTAGAGTGCTCTTTTTTGACAGTCAGACTCTTTTATAACTCAAAAGAAATATTTTCGCTTTTAAAATTTACATCTGGCAGTTGAATGGTCTCTTAGGTGGTACAGCTGTTTAGTGTTTAATCACTTTCGCTAAATTGAAAAAAATGAAAGGCAATGAAAATATTTGTGTGTCACCTAATGTGACTGTACAGTGTTTTTTCCATCAACTTTTTAAAGGTTCTTAGCTTGCTTCATTGTCTAAACCAAGGCCTTGATCCTGCAAACATTTAAACATGCAAATAGGCCCATGTCAAGTAAATACACATATGGGAATGACATAGGTTCAAAATGTCACGTCTTATGTCCGTTTGAATTATTATATGAGCAATAGCGCAGATGTGCAATTGATGTAGGGTTGGGATTTTTCAAAAGAGCGCTCAGGGTTAGCCCACCTTGTGTCCAGTTGAGGCCAATGGGTGTTTTGGGATTGACTACAATGGGAGCTGAGTTGGGCATTGCTGAGCACTTTTGGAAAACCCCCTGTAGTTTTTACAAATAAATAAATGGCTTAGAATGTTGTTGTAAGGGGGAAAAAAATCTCATTCTTGGAAAAGAAATATCTCATCCTCCCTAAGCATATATATAAAGTAGCAGAGACAATCCTGACACAACGTTGGCTTTTCACTTTCAGTTTTATCAGCTCTTCAATAATTAGCTGTATGTAAAAAGAAAAGGAGTACTTGTGGCACCTTAGAGACTAACCAATTTATTTGAGCATAAGCTTTCGTGAGCTACAGCTCACTTCATCGGATGCATACTGTGGAAACTGCAGAAGACATTATATACACAGAGACCATGAAACAATATCTCCTCCCACCCCACTCTCCTGCTGGTAATAGCTTATCTAAAGTGATCACTCTCCTTACAATGTGTATGATAATCAAGTTGGGCCATTTCCAGCACAAATCCAGGTTTTCTCACCCTCCGCCCCCCCCCCCCCCACACACACACAAACTCACTCTCCTGCTGGTAATAGCCCATCCAAAGTGACCACTCTCTTTACAATGTGTATGATAATCAAGGTGGGCCATTTCCAGCACAAATCCAGGTTTTCTCACACCCCCCCTTCCAAAAACCACACACACAAACTCACTCTCCTGCTGGTAATAGCTTATCCAAAGCGACCACTCTCCTTACAATGTGTATGATAATCAAGGTGGGCCATTTCCAGCATAAATCCAAGTTTAACCAGAACGTCTGTGGGGGGGATAGGCTACCTTGCATAATGACTTAGCCACTCCCAGTCTCTATTTAAGCCTAAATTAATACTATCGAATTTGCAAATGAATTCCAATTCAGCAGTTTCTCGCTGGAGTCTGGATTTGAAGTTTTTTTGTTGTAAGATAGCGACCTTTATGTCTGTAATTGCGTGACCAGAGAGATTGAAGTGTTCTCGGACTGGTTTATGAATGTTATAATTCTTGACATCTGAAACCTAGCTGTATGTAGTTCTTGATAGTAGCCCACTAAAGATGGCATGCCATTTCTGTCAGTTAGAATGTCCTAGTTCAGGGAACTGGAAGGGCTTAGTAAATGACTAATAAATAAAAAGTAGGTTTCAATTAACGTTGTCCCCTTTCTTAAAGTCCAAAAGTAACAGCTCATTAGTGGACTTGTTGAAATGGGTGTATTTTGCCAGTATTTTGAATAAGATTAACACGTTAACAAAGCACTGGGGAAGCATTGCTTAGGAACATGTGACCTTTCCTCCAGTTATTTATCCCTCTATGATCACCTAGTTTGTGGAACAAGCTAGATAATTAGAGAACATGACCATCGGCAGCTGTACATACATCGATAAAATGGTACAGTCACATTGTTATAATGATCTCTGTAGAAAAATGACATAGGGATTTGTCTTCTGTAATCATCAGGCTTCTTTCATCCTGGATCTTTGCAGTGAAATGAGTGTTGCATAAAGCCTCTGCATGACAACAGGTCCCTTTCACACTTGCCTAAGAATCAACACCTGCTGTCTGCACTGGCAAAGATCACAGGTGCCCAAGTCCTGTTTGTAATTAGGTTTCTCTGAATATACCTTCTCACTCCTGGGTTTTGTGCTCCCTTAAGTGAGACAGGCAGTTCACTTCAAGCTCTCAGCTTTTTGGTTCTTGAGGGCAGCAGTACTGTGTTGATATGAGCCACCATCACCGCTCTGCCCAACTGGTAATTCTTTAGATATAAAGGTCTTGAGCATTATAAACCTGACCTAACAACCATACTGAACAAAAAGCCCTCTGATGGAAGCAGCCAGCACAGGGTCTTTCAGATTGCACTGGTGATAAATGATCTCTGGCCCAGTGGCAGTCCATAGACAATCTTCAGTGAGGACAGGGCCTTCATTATGCCCCCTATTCAAACTGCAGTCACTACAGATATGTCCATCCTGGGATGAGGAGCCTCTGCGTAGGAACTCGATACCCAAGCAGCTTGGTCTCTCCAGGAATAACTTCTGCATCATCAGTATTCTGGATATTAGTGGCCTTGAACTCCCTAAGGATCTTTAAGGTATATCTATACTGCAATTAAGAACCCATGGCTGGCCTGTACCAGCTGACTCAGGCTAGCATGGCTCAAGCTGCAGGGCATGCCTTCCCTTAGTTGAGAAGCTTTTTCCCATGCAGTTATAGAACTTTGCTCCTCATTTGCAATGGTGTGTGCTTTATTTTGGAATCAAACACATTTTAAAAACAAAATCTCCAACCTCCTTTTCATTCTGGTTATTCAATATTGGACTTGATTTGAAAGCTCTGTAATGATATAAGACCCTTCTCAGTTTTGATTCATGCATAATATCTTTTTAAATGACTCAGAACAATTTGCATAGACATTTTATATGTACAAAGGTAAGTTGTCCACTGTTTTCACTGATGTAAACAGTAGCAGAGATCCCTGGTAGTGGAAGGTGCCGGGGCCAGATTGCAGCCATGCAAAGCAGCACCAACGTCTGTTTTGGGGGTTCAGCAGAGTTGAATCTTCTGGGAGTGCAGTGAGTTACGCTAGTGTAGGCAAGTGTATTTACACCTCCCTGAGCAAGCTTTGCTGAATATGGTTCATTTATTATAGTGGTGTGTGTCATTTCATCATACAATATTGTAATAAACATTTTCTGTCAGGTAACCAGAATTTTAGCACTATAGTTTCATCAGTTTTTTCCACTGTGTTCTCTCCCATTAAAAAAAAAGCACAAGATCAAATCCGCACAGACACACCCCTGGAACCCCGACCTGGGATATTCTATCTACTACCCAAGATCCATAAACCTGGAAATCCTGGGCACCCCATCATTTCAGGCATTGGCACCCTGACAGCAGGATTGTCTGGCTATGTAGACTCCCTCCTCAGGCCCTACGCTACCAGCACTCCCAGCTACCTTTGAGACACCACTGACTTCCTGAGGAAACTTCAATCCATCGGTGATCTTCCTGATAATACCATCCTGGCCACTATGGATGTAGAAGCCCTCTACACCAACATTCCACACAAAGATGGACTACAAGCCGTCAGGAACACTATCCCCGATAATGTCACGGCTAACCTGGTGGCTGAACTTTGTGACTTTGTCCTTACCCATAACTATTTCACATTTGGGGACAATGTATACCTTCAGATCAGCGGCACTGCTATGGGTACCCGCATGGCCCCACAGTATGCCAACATTTTTATGGCTGATTTAGAACAACGCTTCCTCAGCTCTCGTCCCCTAAAGCCCCTACTCTACTTGTGCTATATTGATGACATCTTCATCATCTGGACCCATGGAAAAGAAGCCCTTGAGGAATTCCACCATGATTTCAACAATTTCCATCCCACCACCAACCTCAGCCTGGTCCAGTCCACACAAGAGATCCACTTCCTGGACACTACAGTGCTAATAAACAATGGTCACATAAACACCACCCTATACCGGAAACCTACCGACCGCTATTCCTACCTGCATGCCTCCAGCTTTCACCCTGACCACACCACACGATCCATCGTCTACAGCCAAGCTCTGCAATACAACCGCATTTGCTCCAACCCCTCAGACAGAGACAAACACCTACAAGATCTCTGTCAAGCTTTGTTACAACTACAATACCCACCTGCAGAAGTAAAGAAACAGATTGATAGAGCCAGAAGAGTTCCCAGAAGTTACCTACTACAGGACAGGCCTAACAAAGAAAAGAACAGAACGCCACTAGCCGTCACCTTCAGCCCCCAACTAAAACCTCTCCAACGCATTATTAAGGATCTACAACCTATCCTAAAGGATGACCCAACACTCTCACAAATCTTGGGAGACAGGCCAGTCCTTGCCTACAGACAGCCCCGCAACCTGAAGCAAATACTCACCAACAACCACATACCACACAACAGAACCACTAACCCAGGAACTTATCCTTGCAACAAAGCCCGTTGCCAATTGTGCCCACATATCTATTCAGGGGACACCATCACAGGGCCTAATAACATCAGCCACACTATCAGAGGCTCGTTCACCTGCACATCCACCAATGTGATATATGCCATCATGTGCCAGCAATGCCCCTCTGCCATGTACATTGGTCAAACTGGACAGTCTCTACGTAAAAGAATAAATGGACACAAATCAGATGTCAAGAATTATAACATTCATAAACCAGTCGGAGAACACTTCAATCTCTCTGGTCACGCAATCACAGACATGAAGGTCGCTATCTTAAAACAAAAAACCTTCAAATCCAGACTCCAGCGAGAAACTGCTGAATTGGAATTCATTTGCAAACTGGATACTATTAATTTATGCTTAAATAGAGACTGGGAGTGGCTAAGTCATTATGCAAGGTAGCCTATTTCCTCTTGTTTTTTCCTACCCCCCCCCCCCCAGATGTTCTGGTTTAACTTGGATTTAAACTTGGAGAGTGGTCAGTTTGGATGAGCTATTACCAGCAGGAGAGTGAGTCTGTGTGTGTATGGGGGTGGGTTTTTGGAGGGGGGTGAGGGAGTGAGAGAACCTGGATTTGTGCAGGAAATGGCCTAACTTGATTATCATGCACATTGTGTAAAGAGTTGTCACTTTGGATGGGCTATCACCAGCAGGAGAGTGAATTTGTGTGGGGGGGTGGAGGGTGAGAAAACCTGGATTTGTGCTGGAAATGGCCTAACCTGTTGATCACTTTAGATAAGCTATTACCAGCAGGACAGTGGGGTGGGAGGAGGTATTGTTTCATGGTCTCTGTGTATATAATGTCTTCCTCAGTTTCCACAGTATTCATCCGATGAAGTGAGCTGTAGCTCACGAAAGCTCATGCTCAAATAAATTGGTTAGTCTCTAAGGTGCCACAAGTACTCCTTTTCTTTTTGCGAATACAGACTAACACGGCTGTTACTCTGAAATCTCCCATTAAGGTTGGTTTAAATTGATCATTTATACCTTACAAGTGGCTGAAGTGAGATGGTTTCAGGATTGAATAATTGGGAAATGCTGGGCCATCCTCCATTCAAGATGCATGAGTGTCTTGATTATGTTTGACACTTTTGATTGTTTGTTCACAAGTTCTTTATTTTGAATCCTTTATTTTCTGCAACGGAAAAGTCATACTTTCTCAAACAGGTGATGAACTCATTTTTTTTAAAGCAAACAGGACAACTCATTAAATTTTTAAGATTATTTATGTTGATAGATATCAAAATATAGTGAAGAAAGTATGTCCTTTAGTGGAATGTAACAACAGTTTCTTATGCATAACAGCAAGCTTAGTTGTCTGAATTATTGTTCTCAAAGTAGGTATCAAGTATCTTATAACCATGTGAGGCTGAAATATGGAAAGTCCCCTAGGCATGAATGAATTGGTCTGGACTTCTTTATTTTAATTCTAGAGTTCCTAGTCCTTTTTGCTGTTACTATGACATTTATCTGTCAGAATGAGAAATGGTGGCTTTAGTCTCTCAACATCATATGACTAGACATAAAATATTAAACCAGAGGGTATCCATATTCTGAAATATACATGGGGTGAAATCATGGCACCACTTAAGTCAATGACAGAACTCCTGTTGATTTCAGTGGGGCCAGGATTTCACCCCGGAGTAGAGAGCTCTTTTGAAAGTACATATCTATGCCTTAGCATTTGAACGCTTTGATGTTCTGAGAACTTAGCTAGTATTAAAGACATTTGTAGGACTGCTGTGCATGGTACATAGTTATTTCATTAGCTTAGTAGGAGTGTTTATGGTTTAAAAATGAATTTACAAGTGAGAGGCATTGAACATCTTTTAATTTTAGGATTCTGCTTTGCATTCCATTATAGAACTCTTCTTTAGTTATCAGTGTAAATGTTTGTGTTTTATTCAGATTTGTCAAATTTAGAGGCAAAATAGGGTTTTTTGGGTCTACGTAACAGAATTATAAAGGCACACAGAAGCCAGGAGGGGAAACCCAGGACAAAAATGCACTGGCAGTCACTAAGGCACAGGAGACTGTGGAGGTCAGCGCCCACAGTTTCCACTGACTTCTGTTGAAATTTTGCATCAGACTCTGTGAACTTAAGTCTCCTACACTGCAACTAAATGCATTGCCAACAAGCCGCAGCACTTGTGTTTTGTCAAGCTTGCTTTTTAATATACTAGCTTTGTACACTGATAAATACTGAAATCTTTAGAAAAGCACATAATATGCCTATAATAGGGGCTAACTTTATTCCTTAGGCAGATTTGGCTTCTTAACTATGGTGATTAAAAGCTCACCAGTGGGGTGCAGAGGGACCATAGTACTAAGTGGAATATGGAGCTTGTAGAGGACTGAGTCTGCCATTTGCAATGCCTTGTGTGAACAAATTCCCTCTTTATAGCTCAGGTGTAAAAGTTCCATTTTGTTGTGCAGCTTTTGGCTTGTTTTCTTAATGCATTATCTTTATGTAGCACAGGTATTATTATGATTTGTCTATCTGTCTTGTGCACAGCTACAATTATGTATTTTTCTTTCTGATGCATTAGCATGGGATTTCTTTAAAGTTTTCCTTTCTTCTCATAAGACTGCCATTCTTAGACCGCTGACAACCAGGTTGATGGCCCTGACAGAAAGGGTCCAAATAGCTACCACCACACAGCTCTCAGGTGGGTGGGAGCGATCTCTCAACTGCATAGTGGTTGGAAGACTGGGGATATATTACTTTTTCTGTAACGTCGTCCAGATCACTTAAATTGATGGGGGTTCAACTGTTTTGTGGTGGACTCCATTTCTTGAAGTGAGGGGTAGGTAACATTACTGGTGCCTTGATCACATACAGTTTTTGACCATCTGATGAGACTGGGAAGAATCTGACCAAGGACTTTGTCCCTGTGAGCAAACCAGGCACTCGCCCATTCCCCACCTACAGCACTTCCAGCCCTTAGTTTCAAAAAGTTTTCTTGTCTTTAATTGAGTAAGATATTGTTGCCTTTTTCCAGCTGCTTCCATTCTGTTTCATCACCTAGTGCCTTTGACAATTAGCAATCTCTATTCAGCAAAGCTCAGGCCTGGAGAAGAGATGTATTGGGTTATGAGCTCTGCTTTTGAATAGCAGGGGGAAATCAGTGGGACAGAAGCGCATTTGGTGTAAATTGTCAGAGCCCATTGAAGTCCTTGGAGCAATGACAATATTTTGGTGTGCCAGTTTATATGGGAGTGTATTTGTAGGTACGGGTTGTTAGCTAGGATTGTTCCATATTATTCTTTCTGATTTTTAATAGTACAAGTTATTTGAATAAGCTTTTTATTTGTCAAATTGACAAATACTTTTTGTATGGAGAATTATACAGAGAAGTTAAAAGTAAGGAATTAGTATCTTTTTCTCAGAATTACAGTATTTTATTCTTGTCTGTCACACAGCTTGACAACTTTGTATTAGAGGTCTGAATATAAAATCATAAGTATTAATAGTTTGGATTTCTTTCTACTGTTTCCTACATAATATTTTTAAAATGAAAAATACAGTCTATCTAACATATAGTTTTCTTGTTAAGGTAAATTTAATGAGTCTCATGAGATCTCAGTCTTTTTATTCCTTAGATTTGTTGATTTGACCACAATTTTTTTTGACAGATTTTTTTCTTTTTTCAATCCTTCTAAATGCTGCAGTGGAAAATCGTTTCCAAAGTATGTGGGAGTTTTATATTAAGAATGATCTGTAATAAGAGAAGTAACTTATAATGAAGATAAATTGCATTTGTGATGGTTTTCTGCAGAACAGATAGCAGTACAAATAAAAGTGGCCTATTACAAAGGCAATTAAAAGAACGAGAACAAAAACCACACCTAAAGGTGGTGGATATGCGTCAATGCAATGAAAATGCAGAACTGTTGGATGGTACCAGGAAAGTAACCCATTGCTCTTTCAATGCTATCATGAAATGAATCATCTAGATGATATCATGCATCTGCTCCCAGGAGGTCTCCTTCAAGGAAGGAATAGTAGTAAACAAATTATAACGCTTTACTCCCTTTTTCATAACAAATGAAACATTTCCCCCCGAAGCACTTGAGACGACTAATTTATCACATATTCTTGACATCCTAGAGAAGGGCAGAAGCATCCCCTACTAAACTGGTAGTCCTTAGCACATCTTGGGCTACCACAGATTGAACCAGAGCCAGGAGCAGATGGCACAGAGCATTTCAGCACATAAGCGCAGACCCCTTAGTTTTTCACCTAAGGGCAGCCACGATATGTTTTTGTTATTACATTATTCCTTTTCCAAGGTGTTAGACTTCTAATATAAAATTGTCTTATTTTCATTTTAAAGCCAGTGTAATTAATCATCATTGAGAAACATGCAGTATCCCTTCAGGTTACATTTTACAGACTACTGCTGAACAGTTCAACACATTCCCATATATAATTACTTTTATTATTTATATTATGATAGTGTCTGGAGACCCCAGTTGGGCATGGGGTCCCATTGTATTTAGGGGTTGTATAGATATATAGGAATTTACAGTTGAAAAGGTACAGCAGAGTTCTCACTGTTCACAGCATTATCTACAGGTACAACAGACAAATGGTTCAGGTGTTAGCTGCTGAAAATATTAAAGGGGAGATTTCCAAAGGCACAAAGTTTCCTAACTCCCATTGAAAGCCCATGTGTGCTGGACACCTGACTGCCCTTTGTGCCTTTGAAAACCTCCTTCTAAGTTTGCTGCTTTGTCTAGTTTTTCTAAAGCATGTGCTCCTCATGGGCAGGAGAAACATAGTATGGAGTGGCAGCACAAGGCCCTCTGTCCAACGTAAGTCCGTGTGTGGGGGGCGGGGGTGTGCAGTCAAGGTGGCTGCACCTCCCAATTTCTGCAGAGGAGGACTCTGTGCTTGCTCTGAATAAGGGAAAGACTAGGGAGGAGCAACAGTATTTGTTCTAAGCCAGTCCAATTCCACTGTGGACAGCAGCAACTATTACATCCCAAAGGCTGGAGTAGCTGCCACAGAGGGGCTGCATTACATTCTTGTGGCCTGGCTGTGGGTTGAAGCAGTGCGTTTCATCCTCAGCTCCCACCTAGTCCCTCACATAAAGCCATTGACTCAGGGAGTTGTGCAGGGCTGATAGGATGTTTAAGAATATGGGGTGAAATTCAATCAGTGAGAAACTCTTGTTCATTTTACAAGGTCTAGCATCTGATATTTTTATAATATGGAAAGCATTGCTTTATTTACCCAAAATATAATTTTAAAAATGTGTAACTGTTAACAAATGTGGTTTAATTGCACCTGTTCTGTGAAGGGTGTATGCAAGCAGAATTCCCCCAAAAGTTTTCAGTTAAATTTATGCAGTAGTGGCAGTAACTGGACCATAACTGATAGCAAGCCTATCAAGCGTATTGAGTTTCAGACATAAATCGACCATCAGACATTGTATTTTAAAGTATGACATGATATGTTTTTACAGTGCTTAGAGCAGTAGGCTGATTAGGTATATAAGGGTTGTGTACTAACACTTTATGTTGAAATATTTTTTTATAGTCCCTACATTGTTCCCTTTTGGTAACCCCCTAACATTTATATCCATATTAGTTTTCCTACATTAATTTGGTGTTATGGTTAATAGCTCTTCAGAGAACCATTTCTGCCATTTGCAAGACAGTGTAAGGTGGTTGTTGAATAAAATGTAAAGCTACATTCATATTTCGGACCTGCAATTCCGAAGTGTTCCAGTCCCCATTTTTTTAATAAGGTACCATATTTGCTCGTATTTTATTTTTATTGTGCAATTTCTTTATTTAATAAGGATGTTTTAGCTTCACAATATTCAATGAAAAGGACAACTAAAATACACATCCATATTCCAGCTCTTGGGTGGGACTTAACTGGCTGTTAACCGCATTTTTATCTAGTGCATATTTTAGATATGAGTGTGGTGATTCCCCTTCTGGTGATTTTACATGGGAACTGAGGCTGAACACTTCAGAGTATTCAGGAACAAAGGGTCAGCTTCCTTTAGCATATGTGGCTTGATTCTGCACTACTAGAGTCAATGGGAGTTTTGCCATTGATTTTATTGAGAACAGGATCACAGTGCCTAGGATGGAAATTGGATGGCAAAACTTTAACAAACCATGTTTGTCCTGCTGTTGCTATTTCCAGTAATATAAGAACTTGCCTCTTTTATTTTTACCACGACTAATTCTAAAGCTGCACATCAAGAGGCATGTTGTGGACACTCCTACACTTAACTGAGAAAGTAAATTTAATGCCCAAAAGATATAATTGTTAATGTGGATGGGTGGTAGATATTACCAGTCAGTTGTTCTTTGGCACTGGAGTCTTGAAGGAGCAATCAACAAAACAAATAAAAGCTCAGTAAGCTCTCGTACTCTTTCTGTATCCTGTAAACTGAAAAACCGACAGAAGGAAATCTGTCATCACGAACGAGAGTTTCCCTGGTCTTGTCTACAATAATTGTTGGCCAGATAATCAACTGTGTGGGTTATTCCTATGTCGGAAGCTGGAAACTCCAAGTTTGGACTGTTGAAATGTCCTCCTAATTTCTTGCAGTTGGCAAAGCTTGCCTGCTCACTGAATGAATAAGAGTGAGTTAAACAAATTGGCTTATCCCCTAGAGAGCACGGCCATCTACGTGAGGGGAGCCCTCTGCCTCCACATTACCTCTCAGCTTGTCCACTTGCCACATACTCGGAAGTCCCCTCTCAGGGTGGAATTCATACCAGTGATGGGAACCCTAATAGGTTAATACTAATAGTTAGCATTAGCTTGCTTGGCAAAGCCCACAGGGCTGGTTGGAGAACAGTCTTTTGTTTTGTGTTTGGACTGAGTCCAGCACAATAAGGTCCTCGTCCGTCACTGGGGCTCCTGCGCACTACCCCAGTACAAATAATTATATTGTGGTCAGTCAGTCCCTCCTCTCCCTATGCACAGACCTTCATAGAGTTTAACTCTGTTTTCCTAAAAATAATGGCATGTCAGCTATATGCATGTGTGATGGTGTTCACGCTCCATATGTTGGTGAAAGTATTTAAATGTTACCCTGAACTGCTGTCTAGAATCCCTTTATTTCTAAGATGAGACTTAAAAGTATGATGATCTCCAAATGTAAGGAATGCAGAGCCAATGGGAGTTTGTGAGAGCAGAATGTTCAGCTTCTGCTTTGGGCAACTATGTTCTGCCTACCTCAGTTCCCACAGCAGTTTCATTTCTAATTACAGTAGAATCTCCATTTTCTGAATGCCAGTCTTACAAATGACCAGTTATACGAATCGTTTTTCCTGACCGGGGGAAGGGGGAAATCATACAACAAAAGTGCTGTTGAGGAAGAACAAGTCAACATCTCTTCACATCCAATAACTTTAGTGCATTGGAAATCGCTTTGCAGTGGTTTGAACGACAGGAAGATAGCAGTGCAGTACATCCTACCGAAGTTTATGCACCAGATCTACTATAATTTTGAGATAAGAACAACAGAATTTACAGTGATGAGAAGGTATCGATACACCAGAAGGATTCATCTGGTCCTCCACATGATGGTTCTTTATATGATGAAGCTTTCTCATCCACTTAGTTCTTCACCCAAATCCAGCATTGCTACATCTCACAGCTTGGATGGATTCTGTATGTCTACATTAGACACAGAATGTTCTTCAGAAGAACAGAATATCTTACTTTAGAGCAGGAAATTTTCTAAAGGAATTATGCATTCTGCAAAATAAAAGTATTTCTTATTATGGACAGTATCAAAGGGTCACATTTCTTCTTAGTGGTTTATTTCAATAATCTTGGATTATTTATTATATTTAAAGTACTCGAGTCTATCTGTTGCTTTAACTAAGGTTTATTTGGCCGTGATATCAGCATTTCATCTGCCTGTAAAAGGAGGTTCTGTTTTCTCTCATCAATCAGTGAGCAGACTTCTGGGAGGCTTGATTTGAGTTTTTCCTCGTGTAAGAAAGAATACTCAAACATGGGATTTAAATCTAGTGCTTTCTCCTCTAATGGAACCCCCCTTTGAAACCTTACCAAGCTGTCCAGTTCACCTTTTATCATTGATAAATGAGTCAGACCAAAGGTCCATCTAGCCCAGTATCCTGTCTTCTGATAGTGAGCAGTGCCAGATGCTTCAGAGGGAATAAACAGAACAGGACAATTTATCAAGTGATACATCACCTGTTGTCCAGTCCCAGCTTCTGGCAATCAGAGGATTAGGGATACTGAAAGAATGGGTGCATCTCTGATCATCTTGGCTAATTGCCATTGGTGGGCCTATCCTCCATGAACTTATCTAATACTTTTTGAACCCAGTTATACCTTTGGCCTTCATGATATCCCTTGGCAACGAGTTCCACAGGTTGACTCTGTGGTGCGTGAAGAAGTACTCCCTTATGTTTGTTTAAAACCTGTTGCCTATTAATTTCATTGGGTGATTCCTGGTTCTTGTGTTATGCGAAGGGGTAAATAATATTTCCCTATTCACTTTCTCCACACCATTTATGATTGTATAGACCTCTATCTTATCCCCCCCCTCCCCTTTGTTGTCTCTTTTCTAAAATGAACAATCTGTCTTTTTAATCTCTGCTCATATGGAAGCTGTTCCATACCCCTAATCATTTTTCTTGCCCTTTTCTATACCTCTTTCAGTTCCCACACATCTTTTCTGAGAGGGGATGACTGGAACTGCATGCAGTATTCAAGGTGTGGGACTACCATGGATTTATATAGTGGCATTAAGATATTTTCTGTTTTATAACCTAGCCAGTTCCTAACATTCTGTTGACATTTTTGACTACTGGTGCACATTGAGCAGATGTTTTCAGAGACCTATCCACCATGACATCAAGATCTCTTTCTTGAGTGGTAACAGCTAACATAGATTCCATCATTTTTTATGTTCACTTAAGATTGTGTTTTCCAGTGTGCTTTTTTTCACTTTGCACTTATCATTGAATTTCATTTACTATTTTGTTGCCCAGACACCCAGTTTTTTTGAGATCCCATTGTAACACTTCACAGTCAGCTTTGGACTTAACTATCTTGAGTAATTTTGTATCATCTGCAAACTTTGTCACCTCATTGTTGACCCCCCACTTTTCCCCATCATTTATGAATATGTTGAACAGCATAGGTCCCAGTACAGATCGCTGGGGGATCCCACTATTTACCTCTTTCCATTGGTAAAACTGACCATTTATTTCTATCCTTTATTTCCTGTCTTTTAACTAGTTACAGATCCATGAGAAGACTTTCCCTCTTATCCCATGAGTGCTTACTTTGCTTAAGAGCTTTTGGTGAGGGACCTTATCAAAGGCTTTCTGAAAGGCCAAGTACCCTATATCAACTGGATCACCCTTGTCTACATTTTTGTTGACACCCTCAAGAATTCCAGTGGATTGGTGAGGTGTGATTTCCCTGTCTCAAAGCCATGTTGATTCTTCCCCAACATATTCATCTATGTGTCTGATAGTTCTATTCCGTACTATTTTTTCAACCAATTTGCCTGGTACTGAAGTTAGGCTCACTGTCCTGTAATTGCCAGGATCACCTCTGGAGCCTTTTTTAAAAGTCTTACATAAACTTTCCTCCATGTGTCATACACAAAGAAGAAAGAGTGGTTACTGTCTTAGAGTAACTGTGCACATGTGGATCCCACAACCTGCCCTCCTTCCCCACAACTCAGAGTCTTATATATTTTGGGGATGTCATGCTTTTTTGCCTTCGGTAGGGGAGCACAAGAGAATGAAGAGTGCAAGCATGACCCCTACAGGACACTGTCAGTGAAACTATTCCAAGCTATTGTGCTGGGGTGCCCATACACCATGAGTAGGATCCACATGTGCAGACATCTCGAAAAACTACACTTACCATAAGGTAAATAATGGCTCTGTCTACTGTATATGTTTCTATTTTACAGTTATTTTTGTGTGCCGCTCTTGCATACACATTATATATATAATATGTATGCAAGAGCGGTACACCAAAATAACTGTAAAATAGAAACATACACATATACCTATGTATGTGTGTATATATATAATATAAATAAAATATTGGAGAGGGGTCTGCATCCAAGTTCTCTACAACTAGCCTAATCCAAGTACTAAAACCAAACGTTCAGGACTTTTGGAAAGTTCAGGCCTGGTTTTTAAATGTCCAAGTTTAGAAATGTCTATCAGGGAGTCTGTTTCTGTCTGTTGCAGCAGTTCAATCTAGAGCTGAGGTATGGAGTTAATGCTCATTTCGTGTATGTGTGTGAGAGAGAGAGAGAGATTATTTATTATTTGTATTATTGTGCTGCCTTAATAACCTTAGTCATGGACCAGGAACCATTGTGCCAGGTGCTGTACACACAGAACAAAAAATACAGTCCCTACCCCCAAAGAGTGTACTCTGTGTGTGTGTGTGTGTGTGTGTGTGTGTGTGTGTGTGTAAATAGAATGTATGTGTTTATATAGATAAAGTATATGTATAAAAATGTGTGTGTATGAGTTGATAAGGCACTCCAAAATCATTTGGGATGAAACACACTATATATAAATATGAACTGCTGTTGATATCAACTATTTTCTAAAGGAAATAGTCTGAAAGCTTTAATAATATTCCCCATTCCTGCAGGCAGGTGTTAACAGTAGATAGTAAACCTTCCAATCTGTGGAGTTAAGTGAACACATTTTTCATTGTGATACTCAAGTCTCTCCCTAGATTCCTTTATTTGCCACTTGTATCATGTTTTGGAATACCTTCTATCTTCAGGCCTCAGGTTGCTGCAGTATATAGCCATCTAGCTGTTGTCTGCTTTTCATCACTCCTATTATTCGCAGAGTATTCTTTTTTTCTCATCATGTTGTATCCCATTCTGAACTGATCTTTCATTACTAGTGAAGTAGACCTGTTGATTTTTTTCTGTGCTGGCTTTCTGAATGATTGTTCCATGTCTCCACCCTTTCTAGTCCCACATAACCCAAACATATCTGCAGAGGGACTTTCAGGTGGAGAGGGGAGCACGCCTTGTAGCTACTTTCCCCTTCTCTCCAGCTCCACCTGACATTGTTCCCTTTACCAACAGAAACAATCCTGATAAGCGTGTGGTTATGACAAGGGAGCTATGACAGATTACTCCAGCTGATAAATTAAACAGTAGTAAATCACCAGAGTACCTGTAGCAGTACAAAAGTTCTTGAAATGATCCTTCCGTTCTCCTTTTTTCCTTTGGTAAATACTCATTTGGACAATTATAGGTCTTTTTAAGGACAGGTCTACTCTACAAACTTTTGCTGGCATAGCATTACCAGTGAGATATATGAGGAGGTGTGATCCCTGACTGACAACGCTGTGCCAGCAAAAACCCCTAGTGTCGACTCAGAGTGGCAAAACTGTGCTTTTGCCGGCATAACTTATTTTTCTGGGAGGGCTGAAATAAGCTATGCCAGAAAAAATATAGCCAACCTGTGTAGTTTTGCCAGTACAAACTGTGTCCACGGTTGGAGCACTTTGCCAGCGTAGTATATACCAATATAGCTCTTCCGGCAAAGCTCTCCTTGTGTAGACCTGGCCTGAGTGATTAACAGGCATTCAGGATGAAGTCATGCTGTTTGTTGTTTAAATTCAATGGGATTTGGACACCTGATTCCATTAGGCACCTTTTAAAAATCCTAGCCTACGTGCTTAGATATTTAGCTTTGGAGAAAATTTCTCTGAAAATGGCCCATTTATATATTTGTTAGGATTACCTTTATTTAAAAAATATATTACTGTCAAAGGGCTCTATTTATTACTGTACTATACTATATACTATAATTAATAATCCTTCTATAGTCTCCCTGAAAATAATTAGGGTTTTTACCTCCCATCTAAGCTATCATTTTTACGTGTCCTTGATAAAACCGTTTTTTGTTCTTAGACTGCCTTTACAAATATTTTTGCACATTTAAAATAGGTAACAGTGAATTTAGTTCATTTTCATTTAATCATTTAATATTTCCTGGCTTAGGCTACAAGTGAAAATGAGTTTGATCACTGTCTAGTCCCTAGTGGATTTCTGCCTACAACACAAAAATCACTGCAACTTGGCCCTCTTGGGAGTCTTAAACTGGAATAAAAAATATGTTAAATTCAAGAATAAAATGCATGAGAACAGTCGTGTGGGGAAATTTGCACAAAACCTGCCCACGCTGTGCATGCATTGAGCTACAGGTAGTGTTTTTAATCTTTCACACGCAAGAAATTCAAGTGCAAATTGTTTGGTTTTGGTTTTTTGAACTGAAATATTCTTTTAGGCCGTTCAAGCATGTTAAATCTTTGTAGATTTCTGAATGTTTGCTTAGCCTGCATATATGTATTATTTTGTTAATGTTATTGTAAGATAATGGACATATTTCCTCTGCCTTTTTCTATATTAGGGACATCTTCAGCATCCTAAATAAGAATTCATTTTTTTATGAATTAACATAGCAAGGGCCCCATCTTGCTATCTTTCCATGCAATATTTAGGAAAATACATAGGAACTTCTGTTTTGTTAGCAGTGGTTTATTGCATTGTATGCTTATGTGTTAGATGTGCAAGGCCTTTCATTAAACAGCAGGATATTATTAGGCATAGCATGAAAAGCCTTTATAGTGTATCTGCCTTGTTTAAACTTGGCCCACAAGCATACTGCAGACTAAAAGGGTGAGCAATGAATTGAGAGTTGATGGCAGGCCCATAGAGGTCCTAAGGCTCAGGTGGTTGTCAGCCATAAGTTTAGCTTGGCTCTTTCAGTAATTTGTCACGCCTTGGTCTGCTCCTGCTGCGCCAGCACGTGCCAGCTTAGTGTCAGAGTGCCTGTTCGCCAGACGGCCACTCAGGCCTAACATCCTGCTGTTAATAGGACCAGCGGCTTGCTGTGGCAGTATGGAATACAGAGCCTTGGCAACAGCCAAGTGCTGTGCAGAATAAGCATGTTCATAATGAGATGTGAATGGCATCAGTCAGTCCCTTTAGAATAGCGTCTAGGCGTGTGCCTCCTCTCTTAGGAAGTTTGGCAGCCTATTCATTAACAAGAGTCATCAGGAGTTCAGCCTATAATAGTGAAGCAGCCCCAAATACACTCAGCCTAATACTTGTGCTATCAGGAATGTGTTCTGCTGGGCTTTAAAAGAAAATAAGTAAATAAAATTGTCAGCAGGTGCAATCTCTGAAATGCTTAGTATTCATTTTCTTTCTTCGGTTTCCCAAAGGAAGTTTATAGAAGGATTTATCATATGTGTATCTGTCTCCATTAGCATGAAAATCTTCCTAAAATGTCTTTTAACCCCAGTGACTACATTAACTTGCATATGATTAAGACATAAACACATTGATTATCCCCTCTGAGATGGAGCACTAGAAATCTAATGCTGCATTATTTTACTCTGAATTGAAAAGAATGTTCAGTCATTTTTAAAGTATCATATTAATGTAGCGGAAACTACAAACTTGCACCTTGGAATAATTCTAATGAGTAATGTAGGCTTTTCAATTAAAAAAAATCCAATCACCTACATTATATTGAGTCACTGGTGTTATTTCATCTTCTCATAATTTGGTAATTATGAATTGGCACTTTCTCCTACTTAATGCGATGTCGTAGAATTAGAATGCTTTTCCACATGACAAAAACGCAATGAAGATCTGAAAACTTTTTTTTTTTAAATGAGGAAATGGGGAATGAGATGTCATACTGGCTTCTTCAAGTGTTAATTCATAAAGTCATATGTGAGGTTCTTCAGTCCATTGTAGATTTGTTTCAGACGTTATCCTGTTATTGGAAATGCATGATTCACCTTCTGAGAAAACAGAAGCTGCACACAAAAGGAAAAGATTTGCTTTCTCCACTGTGGAAAGCTGCCGCAAGCAGGGGTCCTATTAAGACAGCTGGAAAGTTGCTTCAGCTTGTTACGCTTGTAAGTTTTATTGGTGACTGGTTTTTGATTACACATTTGAATGCTGCATGTTCCAGGTTGCCGAATTTTAATTAAAAGACAATAGTCTTGGTTTAGATTGCTTTGTTGTCTGTATTATGTAGACTGTACTGAATACAAGGTCTTATTTTATTAATATGTATAATTTATTAGTACATCCAATGATATCTTCTACAGTATAACTTTAATGTAAACTTCGTATGCTGAGGAATCTTATTCAATGCTGTATACTTCCTTATTTTAAGTAGCACAATGATCAGTTGCATCTATTCTTTTCCTTTGCCTATAACCTGTACTCCCAATTCAATTATTTTTGGTAGGATGAAAAGAATAATTGTAATGCAAATATTATCTATCAGGAGCGTGCTAAACATGAAATACATTTCTGTAGACATTATGGTTTTTCACCTTAAAAATATAACATTTTTTTTCCCCAGGAATATACTTCTAGGGTCTTTGTTTTCATCCCCACTAACTTCAGAGATCTCTTGGATTCAGTCACTAAGCCATGCCTTTTTCAATAATATTTGTGTTGAAGGTAAAAAAAAGTATTGATATTATAAATAATTTCAAAAAGTACAGTGTTATTACAGTTCAGTGCTTATGTTTAGAAATCTTAAATATTTTAAAGAAATTTTGAAAGGCATATTTTTCACACCAGTGATGTAGTTCTCTAAATGTGTTTGTATGGATTGAACTGTTAGCATTCTAGGACATTGTGTAACAGCATTTAATTTTGCATGTGCATTTCCTTAACCTGAGTATTGCAGTTATGAGGAAAGAGCTCTGTATCTTGAAGCAATAATCCAGAATCACAAAGAAGTAATGACATTTGAGGATTTTGCAGCTCAGGTCTTTTCTCCCTCTCCTAGCTACTCTCTCAGTGGAACTGGTGAGTCTCTGTACGTTATTCTTCTGTTTAGCACTAAGAAGCACTTGAGCAGCAGATGTACACCTGTTTTTCGTAGATAAATGCTTGCAAATTTAAGAAGAGCATTCTCCCTCTGAATCAACTAATGAATATCAAAAGGAATGATGACATTCATTTTAATTTGTTTTGCATCAGAGCTATTCACTCAGTTCCTTTCTTCAGCTATCCTGTTAACCCCCGAATCTAGCAAGGTTAATGAACTTTCTCTCAGTAATGTGCTCTGGTTCATTCAGGAGTGTGGGTTTCTTGCTGAGCTGGGAATATGCTGTTCAAAAGCAATGCCTGAATCAGTGCTTACTTATCGAAAAATAGTTCCTCACAGTAGAAGCCGTTGCTACTAATGCTAAATGGGGATTATGCTGCTGAGATACCAGGGTCAGGGATTAATGCAAAAGAAATGTAAGGATAGCATTCGGTTAGAATATTATAACAGTAATACAGTATGCTAACATTTTCCTTTTAATATTTGATATATGGATGGACAAATTTCAAACTTCCTACCAGTGCCTGGATAGGAATCTCATTTTTAAACTCTATTTCAACAATTATTTCATTAATCTTGTTGAAAGATGGAAATCTATGTAAAACTCAGTGAATATATTCTTAACATCATAACAAGATTTTAAGTTAACTTCTAAGGTCAGTAAGATACCAGTTGCTACTTTGTCATTTTAATAATTCTTGATAAATCGGTTTTAAAAGGAAACATTAATTCTGAAGAGTAGGTTTCTAGTACCCTAAGGATTAATTTTCCTCTCTTGCAGAAAAGTATACAGTCAGTGCCTGATGAATTCCTTAATCCCTTCTTTGCACCCATTGGGTGTACACTTTCTAATTATTTCAACCCTGTATAAATGTTTCAACACATCTGCTTTATTCCCTATATTCTGACATCTAAACTGAAAAATTGAAGGAAGAAATTACGTTTACTGAAATAAATCACTTACAAATAAAATCAGCCATGCATCATTGTTTAACATTACTGGCTCCAATCCTTGAGCTTTCAGAGCTTTGTTAGGAGATAAGAGGTATATGCATGTACTTGTATTGGTCGCCAGTAGCAGCAGGCAGAAGGCTTTGGAGATAAGCAAGCTGGCAGAAGTAAAGGGGAACCAGTGCTATTTACATAATCGCGCCTCTGCTTCCTGGAGAGGCGTCAAGAAACACAGGGATGGCCTCTATTGATCTTTGTTGAACTGGAATACTAAACAACATTAGAAAAGCTTATAACTTAAAGCTTTGATTAATGTTTTCTACATTAAAAAAGTAGAACAGCTGTGAATTAAATTCTTTTATATACCCTGCCAAAACTCTGAGACAAAAAAATTATCAATTTCATTAGAAGTGTAGATTTCATACCCAGTTTTGTTAGAAACTTTGAGTCATGTATCTGTTTAGATATCAGCAAATAAAAATACAGGCATCTTGGCAGAATTTTAAAATACTTTAAGCATATTTTATTGTCTTCATCAGTCTTCCATACTTCTGTTCCACCACATTTGCATATGTTATTTGGTCATCTTATTCTGATCAAATTAAGCATAATTAGAAAAGACATTATTTTCTAAATTCTATAATATCTGTTATGCAAAAAAAATACTTAGTTAAGATCTATTTAAATGGTTCAGAAGAACTGTTAAATAATCATTAAGTACTAGAATAATTTTTTATGTGATTTAATTTTTCTTGATCAGAACTTGTCACAAAATTCAGATCCTGGTTTTCAGCCTTCCAAAGTTTGGGTATGTTTGGAAGCATATTTTTAGTTCAGCCTGTTATAATACTAGGGCCAGTCATGAGTCAGATACCAAAACTCAAGTCTCCAAAGTTCAGGGGTGTTCAGATGTGGGATTTCAGTTTGCCCAGCTATAGTCAGAGGCACAAAATCCAGATCCAGGCTTGAATTTAGAAGCATCCCCTGCCAGTCTCCCTTATTCCCCTCCAAGGTTTCAAGTTGTTCTGACTGAGCAAATCCTTAGTCTACTCAGTGTTATAAGACAGCTAATACCTGATTTAAAAGATCTGTTGTAATTAGAGAATGTTGGAAGAACAACACAGCAAACTATATACTCGAGAAATTCATTTCATTTATGGGCTTTAGAAAATTCTATATCGTAAGGTTTCAAGCTGTGTATTAGAAGAGAATAATTTATTTATTATTTTTAAAATAGAATTTTCTAGATTAGACAACTCCCTAAATCATGAAAATTACTTGTCATATTAGCCTTTACAAAGACATGTAAATCCGTGACTCAAGACAGGTTTCAGAGTAGCAGCCGTGTTAGTCTGTATTCGCAAAAAGAAAAGGAGGACTTGTGGCACCTTAGAGATTAACCAATTTATTTGAGCATAAGCTTTCGTGAGCTACAGCTCACTTCATCGGATGCATGCATCCGATAAAGTGAGCTGTAGCTCACAAAAGCTTATGCTCAAATAAATTGGTTAGTCTCTAAGGTGCCACAAGTCCTCCTTTTCTTTTCGTGACTCAAGAATTTCCCTATTCCAGGATTAAAAGAAAATCTATCCATACTTTTACCTGTTACTGCTTAGTTGCTAAATTGTTTAGTGTCAGGATTACTGAGTCCTATTATAATCAGATTTCAGGATTGTGAACTCTTAGGCTCTAAATCAATACTGAAACCAGATATAACTGATGTAATTCCACAATCGTTGTTAATGCTGAATAGTCCCAGGGCTTAAGCACTAATATAGGCCCTGATGCTGCAAAAAGAGCCAACAGAGCCCCATTGAAGTGAGTGGAGCTCAGGATGGGCACAGTGGTCTGCCCACACACATCCACCTGTAAGATCAGGGACATCTGTATTCATATAATATTTCCATTATCATCACATTTTAGGTTAGTACTTTGCAGTAGATCTTCCATTTACTAACTCAATATATAAAACTATGAATCAGGACATTGTGTATTTGTATCTCTATGAGCAGATATGGAATATTGTGATCCTTCATGAGACGGTAATGCGATTCCTTTAAAATAAAAAGCAAGCTACTGTTAAATTCATTTTAATTAGGTCACATCCATTTATTTATTCACATCAATGCCCAGAAAAGGGGGGTGGGTTTATTTTGAAGTGAACTATTCCCAGAGCAAGTTTGAGTGCAAGCAAACACAAATTGTGATAATTTCAGCTAGTAAGTATTACCAGTGCTGTATTTGTAGATACACATTATATCATCCATCATGTCTCATGTAGTTCAGAATTTTACCTTATTTACATGTGTATGTAGCACAGGTTGGCTGTGCAATTTGTGTGGAAGTGGCATTCTTCCATTTAAGAAATTTGACACATGTTGGTAAGATCTCAGGTTACTCCAAGGGGAATGCTCATCCCAAAACAGAGAAATGAAACCTGCAAAGAAAAGTGGAACTGCCCAAGGCAGGCCCATCTATCTATGTTTTTATCCTCTTCCAAGTAGCAAACCAACTGAAAAAATTGACCCTGAACAGCTTAAGCCTTCATGGTGAAATTAGGGCCCATTCTTCCACCCATGCTATCCTCAACATCACCTCATCGTAATCCATGATCACTGCATATACAGATACACAATCCCAGGGATCAATTTGCCCTGTACACAATCCCAGTAGTACAGTTTTATTTTATCTAGGATTTTTTAAGCAGTTAATGCAACATAGGATTCAAAAAGCATCCTGTGATATACTATAAATTAGTGCAGTGAAAATATAGCCATTAACATATGCAATTTGTATATTATTATTAATTACCTTTTCTATGCTTTTATGTTCTGTTACACAACCTCAGACTACTAGCAAATAACAAGATGCTACAGAATGGATGTTGCCCCCAGACTCGCATGTGACATGGATTATAAAGTGTGCACTGATTTAGGCTCCCATTCTGCAGACGTTTATGTAGGTGCTTACCTTTATGCATGGGAGTAGTCCAATTGTTTTTGTGTAACTCTTTATAGGACCAGGGCCTTTAACTCTTTATATGTAGTGTTAGATCTCCATGCATCTTAGACATTGAAAATACAGAATACTAGGCAGAATGAACACCCCATAACTCATTTATGGGAAGTGCAGATTTAGGATCAAAAGATCAGAATAAGATCCTTTGTTGCTAAACTGGTAGGTTACATGCCTTATTTTAATTAGGCTGTGTATAATAGTCAACCCAAGAAGTCCTTAGTAGTCCTATAGTATTTAATTATTCTCATCCTGTCCCTCTGCAGATTTTCCTACTTTAAAGGGTGTTCTTAGCTACAATCCTTTCCTCTTCTTCGTCCTGCCTCCCCTGGTCAAAAAACCAAAAACAACTTTATTGGACAAAATACTGGTACTCCACACAAACTTCAGAAAGTGCAACTTGATGGTGCATTCTTTCAAAAAAGCAATCCTAAACGGTCAATACATATGTACAAACAGGTGCATAAAATATGTTTCCAAGTCTAATTGCCCTTATTGATGAAACAGAGTAGCAGTATAAGATTAGAAGCCCGACAGTGGTTTTAACTGCTAAGAGATGTAAACACTTGAAAGTTCTAGAAAAGGGAATCAATATTCAGACTTTAAATAACAGTTCCTTCAGAAAGAGCTTTGTGCTGCACATTTGGATACTCCGTCATGGTCGCTTTCTGCTGACCATGAGAATCCAGAAATTGTATCTGCAAGCATTCTTTTAATATTGTAGACTTGCAGTTGATTCTTCAAAGGGTTAATTGGAACGGGCACACTTGACTGCTGAGAGGACTGATCTAATCACTGCCATATCCAAGTGCATCTGTTCACCATGAGGTCATTCTTGTGCATGCTAATGATTTGGAAAATAAAGCATAATGCTTGACATTATCAGAAAGCATATAAATAGTGTAAATCTTTACTTTTTAGTAGCCGATGGCTATTGCAGAATGAAAAGAAAGCCAAATGAATCTCAGATTGCACTTTTTTTTTTCTTTTAGGCAGCCTTTATTTATTGTCACTGGACTAACAGGAAAACTATATAGGAAAACTGTGGCACCCAATAATATATGTTGATAAAGGGATTCTTTAATGAGTATTGTAGCATTGCCCAGGAGCAACACTTCAGTTAAGGAACTGTAGCTGTTTCCAGCATTCCCAGGTTTTTAAGGCTGTGGAAATCTTGCATGCTCATTTACATAAGATTGAAACTTAGCAGCCTCGTTGCTCCATTTTTTGTTTTGTTTGTTTTGCTTTTGTTTTAAAAAAAATATATAAAGAATTAATCTCTTTTATTTCTAGAATGTATAATAAAAATGTTTTCTCTGCCCAAGACATATTTACTATTTTTTAAAATACCTTTTGCTGAGTGTTTAGCTTTCATTGATCCCTTTTGCTATTTAAAGGGAAAGAAACATTCAGTGCAGCCATGTTATTTAAAAAGACACTTTTCCTAGTTTTGATTTTCTTTGTACTCCTCGCTGTTCATTGTGAACACGTTAAAAACCCGCAGCTGGCCTGGGTCAGGTGATTCAGACTCGCGGTGCTCAGGCTGTGGGGCTGTAAAATTGCAGTGTAGACGTTTGGGTTCAGGCTGGTTCCTGGGCTCTGGGACCCTCCCCCCTCCCGGGGTGATGGTGGCTTCCTATTCTGCGGAGGAGATAGGTCCATTTCACAACACCAGGTGGCAGTTTGACATTTTCTGATCAGGAAAGAGGCAAAACTAGAATTGCCTCGGGGGTGTTGCATGTCCAGCCTGGAGTGCTGTAGCTGAAGAATCATATATAGCCCATGCCTGCATTGTGCTTGGATCGCTCCTGTTATCAATTCTTCCATTTCAAAAACAATTTTTATCTCCAAATGTAGAGGAAACGTAATAGATTATGATTAGCACGGAGTCTGTTGCAAAGTCTGATTGAACTCAATATGACTTTGCATTCTAAAAATTGTTAGGTGCCAGGAGATAGATCAGTGATAGGAGGGAGATTCACAAGACCCTCAGGATAGATTCTTGAAGCCTTGATAATAGATAAGAGAAAGTTACTGTCTAAGCCCAGACAGAGTTTTCCAAATTCACGTAGATATTTAAAAGTTAATCGCTGAGTCCTGTAAGAAACCTTATGTCATGCTTAGCCTTAGGTAAGGCTAAGCATAACTTTTATAGATTACCAAAAAGGTGTGTCATCTTCTGGGATACTCTGCCCTGTATAGACCCTCCAGTTGCATCCTCAGTAAAGTCATCGTCTCTCACTATGTAAGGTACTGCATGCCTAAAGGACCCTTTTGACTCCAAATTTGGATTCAATAACTAGAAACCACAATTTAGTAACTATCTCCATTGCTGCTAGTTCCATTGTGTCTTCATACCTCTCCCTTCAAGTGTGTAGTGTTGGGACCCTTATTTTGGCTCAATAAAAGTGACCTTCCTGTTAGCCATTTCCTTCCCGTGGAGAGTGGGTGAGCTGGCAGCCCTCTTCTGCAATGCCAGTTCCTCTTTCAGGTATCCCATAAAGTAAACCTTCATCTGCTTCCCAGATCTATTCACAAGATTAATTCTGAGCTCCATGGGGATCTGGACATTGATTTTCTTACCATTTTGTCCTCAGATGACTCTGTGTAGGGAAACCGATGAAGTGAGCTGTAGCTCAGGAAAGCCTATGCTCAAATAAATTGGTTAGTCTCTAAGGTGCCACAAGTCCTCCTTTTCTTTCTGTGTAGGGAAAGGGTTTGGCATTCTGTAGGTGGTGGTGGGGCCTTGAAGTTTTACCTACAGGGAATTTAGGGTTTCTTCTGTTTCCTTGCCCTCCCTCCCTCCCTCCCACAAAAGAGGAAGATCATTCCCATTCAGATTCAATCATTGCTACATGGGTTTGTGTATGTATTAAGGAAGCATACACAGCAGTCTCCCTATTCCATAGGCATTAGAGCTCCCTCCTCTGATAATGTAGTCTCCTCCTAGGCCAAGAGAGAATCTGTGTCAGTACAGGAAACCTGTCAAATGGACTCTTGGCATTCCATCCATGCCATTACCATCTGCATCAAAGCTTCCACTGATGCAGCTTTTGGGCCTGTGATCCTGAGTGTTGTAGTACAAGGAACCTATGGAAAATTCCCTAGATAAGTCCTCCCAGTCTGGGTTTGGGTTTTGCTAGGCCAGGCCCAGCAACCCAGTTGTCAGAGCCTCCTAAGCAGAGAGGGAGATTTTGGTCCTTCCATCTTGGGAAGCTATCAACAGGCCAGAGAGTGTGCTTTGGTAGCTGAGGATGAAGAAGTGCCAAAGTTTCTGTCAGCTGGTTGGTGGAGCTAACTGATTTAACAAAAGAGGAAAAGTTCTGTAGTTTTCAGATTGTTGGAGTCCCCCATAGAAACACATTTTACAGGGAGGAGCAAAATTTACCCTTTCATCTTGGGGAAATCTTAGATCTGACTGAAACATAAATCCATTTCACATTTTCCATAATTTTGTGTGGCTCATTATAGTAAATTTAGAATCAATGTGTTCAGACAACATAGCACAGAAATTCTGGTCCATCTTCTGGATGCTAAATAGTGAATTTGTGAGATCAGAGCCATTTCCTTGGCAACAAACTGATATAAGCAAAATTGTAACTTCACTGAAGAAGCTTGGCAGTAATGAAGAAATCTCATTCAAACACAAATGCCTGCCATGGTCACAGGGACAACACTGAAAATTACAGCCAAAGTCATTTCTCCTTTTCCAGTAATGAAATTTCTTCTTTCAGGCTGCTGTACCCTCGTTAATTCAGTGATCTGCTAATGGGTATGATGAGTCTCAGAATTCTGAGACTCCTCCACTAGCTATGTGCAATGGAATGTGAGAAGAAGACACTCACGCTAAACTCACTGTTTTCTCCTGATTTTTGTAGGTTGATCACACGCTTAACATTTTAAAAATTATTTAATATTGCGTATGTTGGCAGATGATTTGCATATTTTTCAGGAAAAAGAAATACTGGAGTTAAGTAGTAAAATGTGTAAGTTGTGTCAGGAATGTTCTATTAAATCAGTGACTAAAAAGCTGTAGTAAATGCCAATGGCCAGATCCTGAGATAGTGTCAATCAGTGTAGGTTGGTGAACTCCACTGAAGGCATGCTGATTCACACCAACTGAGGATCTAGGCCCTGCTCTTTTAGGGATCTAGGCAGGCAAAATTGTGAGGCTTAAGAAGGTTGCATACAATAGCTATGCAGCAGGCTTGACCTGCCATGTGGAAAGGCCGTCCTGCTCTACAAAGGGAAGAAAAAACAGTGCATGGCTGGAAGTTGTTTAGGGGATCAGGGCGGGAGTTCTCCCTGCCCGTTGCATACCATTGCTCACAATTTGTATCTGTCCCCCTAGGGCTGCTTAGGCTACAGAGCTACTCCCGGCCTCAACTGTTGTAACTACTATGCGTGGAGTGGCTATGATCTGCAAAGAGCAATCAGTCTCTCTGCCTGGTCCCATTTCTTTAAATTGTTGGTTGGGTTGGGGAAACTCTCCCCTCCATGATCTCTGGAAGAGACAATAGATTGGTGGGGGGAGCGTCCTCCCTAGCAATCAATTTGTAGAGGAAGAAATATTAACTTGATGGGCCTCTCTCTTGTTTAGAGCTGACAGCTCCAGCTGCTTGACCTGTCAGCCAGCAAGAGCACTCCAGGCAGTATGGCCCCTTTAAAATTTCTTCCCTGGCTGACAAATGCCAGCCAGCCAGCCAGCCATGAGCTAGCCCCCCGTGTGATGGTGTCATTCCCATTCACCAACTCCACCCCGAGAAGGAGGCAGGGTTGGCTGACATTTTAAGGTGATCTCCAGCATTCTATGGCCTCATTCAAGAGGGACATACCTCCTTGAGATCGATTGTAGCTCCTCTGACTGTGGAGCTTAGGAAGCTTGTGGAGTTTTTGATGGCTGGGGAGAAATTGCAGAAGTGATGTCAGGCTAATCAGAGCCCTCTCTGCTTTAATTATTTCTTTACTGCAGAGCATTGCTTTTGATTTTAACTTCTCTAATATAACAAAGGGCCTGATACTGAGGGGTGTTGAGCACCCATTGCCATCAGTGGGAGTCATGGGTGATTAGCTTCTCTTAGGATAAGTTCACATCCCTGGAAATATTTCAAGGGGCTCTTAGCATCAGGTGATTGTCTTTTTCTGAACCACAGATGGCCCAGAGGTTAGGGCACTAGTCTAGACCCCTGTTTGGTTTCCTGCTCCGCCACAGACTTCCTGTGTGACCTTGGCAAGTCGCTTAGCCCCTCTGTCGCTCAGATCCCCTTCTGTACATTGAGGAGAGTAACACAGCCCTACCTCACAGGGGCGTTGTGAGGGTAAATGCATTTAAAGACTGAAGCACTTTGATATCTACTGATGAAACGCTCTGTATAAAAGCTAGGTATTATTACCTTAACCCTTCTTGTACAGTAGTTTTACATCCTCCTCTGGACATTTTATCAATGGCCTGATCCAAAGCCAACTGAAGTCACTGGAAAGAGTCCCATTGACTTCAGTCGGCTTTGCATCTGAACCTAAAAATAAAGGCTGGGTCCTATCGTATTTCAGTCTCCAGCAGAGTCAGGGCTGAGCTGGCCTTTGCATTGACATCCTCCATATGCTTTGTGTGTTCTGCGGGCCCAAAGAAATGTGCTGCATAACAGCTGTCATAGCTATGGCATGGGGAACGGTAGATCACATGCAGCATTTTCATGTACATTCTTTTCAGTTTAAATTCAACTATTGTAAAAAAAGAATCTCCAAATATAACTAAAAGTTAGATTATGTAGTGAATGTGGTTTAAAAAAATTTTTGAGCAAAAAGATACAAATGAGAGAGATCCACATAAAGATTGAAATAAGTGGTTATGTATAAACAAAGATTATCAAATCCTTTAATAGATTACACCAGACACGACATTCTTAACACATTGTGCAAATGGAATTCTAGTGTTTTCCTTTCCCACACTCCTGGAGCTTGTTACTGTAGATCTTCATTTCTGATCATAATGTGTTTAAAACATGTTTATTTCTGAGTGAATGTAGCCACAATTGTCTGTTAAATTGATGGTTTCTTCAAAATATACTGAATTGAACACGTAGGCTAAAGGTTTCCAGTTACATTGTGATTATAACTGCAGTAACCAGTGTCCATGCAGGTTTAGAAATAGAGGATATGGAAGTGCTAAGCAGAGTTACTAGGGAGTTTCTTTGTGGCTGTTTGTTTGAAGAGTAGACATGACAGTAATATCCTGAAACCAAAGACTTTCATAGACCTGCCATGGCTTATAGGTTAATTACCTGTTGTTTTGTGCACACCAGGGCCAGCACTAAAACTCTAGGAATTCATATCTAGGCTATAGCTAATTCATGCCAATTCTTTCTGTATAAGATCTTTAAGATACAGTCTTTCCTGTGTATTCACACAGTAAAACTCTCATCTGCTACTTGTCTTCACTCTCAAGGCCCCTCACAGTCAATCCCCACTCTACTTATCATCTCTCATTTGCTATCAAACTATTTATACTCACCTCTGATCGGTCCATGATGCTGGACTCCTTTGTCCACCTGTTAAAATTTCAAACAAGCACCTTTGTGCTTTCTCTCATGCTGCCCAAAGCACATGGGAGGCACTTCCCATAAAAATCTGCAAAGTTACCTCATTATCCACCTTCAGATCCTTCCTTAGCACTCTCCTTTGCCCTGATATCCTACAAAAAACTAGACAATGGTTAAGCTCTTGATGTGCAGAGACCACTGACTGCCACCCAGACCAGTGTTCTCACATTGTTTACTTGTACTCCCCTGTCTGTCTGTATCAATCTGTTGTCTCTTATCTTATACTTAGATTGGAAGCTACTTGGGCCAGGGACTGGCTTTTTGTACAGCACCTAGCACAGTGATGTCCTGGTCCGTGACGACGGTAACACAAATAATGGGTAATAGAATAGTTTAAGGTTCTTTCTCATAGTCTAAGGCTTTAAACTCTTTAGTAACTGCTGTAGCAAATTGCCGGCATTACTCACACTTTCACTTTTTGGGAAGGGTTCAGGGCACCGTTTCTCGCCCCTGAACTGGGGTATTAACTGCCCCACTAGTGTCCTAGAGGAGGGGAGTGGAGAGGGAGGGACCCGGGCCAGCCCTCTACTCCGGGTCCCAGCCCAGGGGCCCTAGGGATAGCGGTAAACCGCTTGAACTAGTGGTTCCTTCTCCTGGACTACTTCCCTCTCCTGCCCTTCAGCTTGTGGGGCTTCCTACCCTCCCTCTGCACAAACCAGGCATCCCTTTACCTAGGGTCTTGGTCTTCTTACCCCCCCGCAGCACTTCTCCAAACTCTCCTCTGCTTCCCTCCAACCCACTCTGCTTCAACTCCTTCCCCTGTCTGAATGAAGCAGGAAGGTTTTATCAGGTGACTGGCTTCAGGTGCTTTAATTGGCTTCAGGTGTTTTAATTAATCTATAGCAAACTTTCTTCCCTCTACAGGGAATAAGGCTTCCTGCTGCCCTCTGGCCATGTTGTATCACACCGCCCCGATGCTAATCCTTGTGTCTTTATTTACTTAAGCATTGCATGTTATAAACCCAGCTTTTCTTTCTCAATCTTTTCATTAAATGAAGGAAATGTTTACCCAGTTACAACCAAAACACTCTGATGTTAGTTTTGCCAATCAGTTTCCCCAGCCAAACTTGGACAACAGAGAAAGGAAAAGGAAAACATTTAAATATGTACTCCTTTTTATGGTCCAGCTGAAGTAGATAAGTAGTGACTGTTGTCAAGTTCAGGTAGGAGTTGTGCTTTTCTCTGGCAGGCAGGCTCCCTGGTACATCTTAGGTCAATCTGGATGGCTGGATTGGAGGCAAAGTCCAGTTGTTAGAGTAAGTTTTCTCCTCTTTCCCAGTAGCAGGATACAGTGGGGATGGTGTCAGATAAGCAGATAAAGACCAAATCCAGAACTCTCTAGGATCCATTCTTAAACCTACAAGACATCATGGCCTCAGGTTCATTGGACATGACAACCATTAGACTGATAGCTTGAGAGAAGGAAATAAAGGAAGGCAAAGAAAAGGAAAGACAGAATCGATACAGATCCCAACTATGGGTTATTCCTGATTTACACTCTCTTAGGCACTAGTCCATAGCAGTCTTTTTTCCAGAGATTTTTCAGTATTCTTGTTACCCAAGCAATCTTACCTCATAAACAATGCAGCTTTGATCAATCTTAGAACCTATTGACAAAAGGCCAGCTCTCAAAACAAAGTGCACTGGAGTCTCCTTAGCATAGTTTCGGGTAAGTGATTTTAGTTCTTTCCCAGAGTACCAGGGAATAGTTCATAGGCCTTAAATATCTTAGGCCATTTATATGTTAGTGGCTTTTGTTGGCACAGCTATGTCAGTTATATCACACATCATCACCTCTGACTAACATAGCTAATACTGCAAAAGTCTGTAGTTTAGACCTGGCCCTAGTCTTTCTCCTGTAGAGAAAGCAGATATCTCAGTTCCATTGTCCCAATATACTCTATAATTAGAAGTGTCAGAATCATTATAACAATTTTATTTGTAAACGTTTGAATCACTGGATAAATCTGATCATCATAAAAAATGTTTATATTCTTGCATAATTCCAATCTCAAATGGAAATTAAAGCAAGGCACATTTACAACTGTATTTTAATAATTACCCCAGATATGTGACAGATTACATTTAAACTGTGAATAATCCATATTTGGTTAGAATTAAATGTTGAGACAGATAAGAATTCTATGAGCTTTGTCTCTCTAAACTTTAGATGTAAGACAGACAGTATGCTGGGATTAGGTTAACAGGTCCAGCAAGGACAATCATCATGTGAAATCATGGTTATTGGTCCAGAAGAAAGACCAGAAGGCCCTTGGAGGGAGGGACACCTTTTTGGGTAATAAGGTGAGAGGGTCAACTGAGAAACAATTACAGCGCAGAAACTCCTACAAAGAAACTTCAATTTATGAACAGGCTTGTCTACAAAACATTTAGTATGTGGCAGTTGGGGTGTCAGTCTGCCCTACACTAGCGTGCCGTGCAGTATGTGCCTCTGGACCCTGCTGCTGTGCGCTAACCATTCCCTAGTGTGCTTTGATCTCCTCCCATTTCAAAGTGGGGTATATCAAAGCACACTAGTGAACGGTTAGCATGTGGCAGCAGGGTCCATACTGACCCTTACTGCTTGGCAGGCTAGTGCAGGGTATATTTGCACCCCAGCTTGCCGCAAACACAGTGTTTTTGTAGGCAAGCCCAAAGATGTTCTGAAAAATAGGAACCTAAATTGTTAATCCCTTACATTACGGAGAGACTAAAATCTCCCTCTTTAGAGATACCATAAGCCAGTACAATTAGGGGAAGAGGGTGTCAAGTCTGAAAAGTCAGGCATATCAAAGAATCCTGAACAGTGTAACAGAGCTGTGAGTCAGGGAGGGAGGGGGCCATGACACAAGACATCTGAAAGGAGAAGATCTGCCTGACATGCCACATGTTGAAAGGGTCAGAAGGGAAAAAAGATACACACACTGGAAATATATGGTGTATATAAGGGCTATTCATCTTAGAAAAGGAACAACTAAGGGGGTGGGTATTATAGTGATTTATAAAATCATGAATGATGTGGAAAAAGTGAATAGAGAACTGATACTTACCATTTCATGCAATACAAAAAGCAGGGGCACTTGGCTAAATTTATAGGCAGCAGGTTTAATACAAACAAGAGCAAGTACTTTATCACAAATCGTACAACTAAACTGTGGAACTCATTGCTATGGCATGTTGTGAAGGCCAAAAGTATAACTTGGGTTCTAAAAAGAACTGGGTAAGTTCATGGAGGATAGGTCCATCAATGGCTATCAGCCAAGATGGTCAGGAATGCAACCCCCTCCTCAGAATGACCTAAAACTCTGACTACCAGAAGCCAGGAGTGAAAGACAGGTGGATTGCTTCATAATTGCCCTGTTTTGCACACTCCCCTGAAGGTTGGGTACAAGCTACTGTCCGAGATAGGATACTGGGCTAGATAAATCGTGGTCTGACCCAGTCTGGCAGCTGTTATATTCTTATGAGTCTTGAATTGTTTTGAGTTAAAGTCACTGCATTATAACCTTGAAGGGAAGACAATCTTCTTCTAATCTGGGCAGGGATATTTGGGTAGATAACCGTTCCTAACCTGGAACACACTTCTGAGGCAGCCACCTATGAAATACCACCACCATGGAATAACTTATGAGGAAGGCTAGCCCAGTGGTCAGGGTGTTTGTCTCAGACTTCGGAGTCCTCGGTTCAGTTTTCTGCTCTGCTATGGGTTTCCTGTGTGACCTTGGGTGGGTCACTTAGTCTCTCTGTGCCTCAGCGCCCCCTCCCCCGTGTTTACATAGAGGTAATAGTATTTTCCTACTTCACAGGAGTGTTGTGATTATTAATGTGTTAAGGGTGGATACCACAGTAATGGGAGCCATATAAGTATGATGGAAAGTGAGGAGTGGCAGGAATAAGGGACTAAGGTTGAATTTACAGATGAGATATTGTTGTTCTCTATCTTTTTGTTCATTCTTAACACACACACAGCCACACTCCAAACTCCCTCAGATGCTGCTGTGAAAAGGGACAGACAGACAGAGAGAGAACATGTCCGCAGCTTATTCCTTTCAGTACCAAACACACGTGCCTGTTGTTTCCCAGCGATGAACCCTTTTGGGAAACTCCTGCCTTCCCTCCCCAAGGAAATGTATCTTCAATACTTTTAGCATTTAATATTTTAAAACTAAGGTTTTCAATGTCAAGTGAAAGAGGTTTGAGGCAAAGTTGCAGTCCATCTATATTCTTAGAGCATTCTTTCCTTGGTTACTGTATTTTTTTCTTTGATTCAGGCATTGCGCCTATAAAATGACGTGCTTTATTTCAAGCATGTGTTTGATTTAAAAATTATTTGGGGGAAGAGACACTATCATGCACTAAATGGACAGATGATAATGTCAGTATTATTGGTATAAGAAGAATCCTTTTACCCCCCAAAATCACACACTTATACCAAAGTGAGAAAAGAGAAGGAAAGAAGAGTTCACAAGAAAGTTTCAGAACCAAGACTCAAGAGTCGGTTGAGAATGGCAGATAGCTAACCTATTTCTATTGGTTTGACGTGAATAAAGATGTAATAAAATGAAAAAAGATGACTTGGGGTATGTCTTCATTCCAAACAATGAGTGTTTAACTCAGGTTAGCTAACTCAGGTTAAAATAGCAGTGAAGACAACGGCAGCTGGCTTTTAAACTTGGGTTAACAGTTTGAATTGAAGCCTATAGAGGAGCCTGGATTGAACTAGAGCTGCTAATCCGAGTTGAAAGCAGAGTTGCCTTGTCTTCACTGTTATTGTAACCCAAGTTAAGAACACACTTTTTGCACTGAAGAGAGACTCTACGGATATATCTACACTGCAGTTAGACACCCTATGGCTGGCTGGTGCCAGCTGGCTCAGGATTGGTCTACGGGGCTATTTAATTGTGGAGTAGACATTCAGGCTCAGACTACAGCCTGAGGTCTGGGACCCTCCCACCTCACAGGGTCATAGAGCCCGAGCTCCAACCTGAGCCCAAACATCTACACCACAGTTAAACAGCCCCTTAGTCTGAGTCAGCTGGCATAGGCAAGCCATGGGTTTTTAATTGCAGTATAGACATACCCTTAGATACCTAAACATCAGGTGCAAAATACTGCAACACCGTGGAACTACTGGTTTGCAGGACTAGAGTTAGACAATCAAGGATCCTAGGCACTTCCCTAAATGAGGCCCCCTCATGGCTCTGGCCTTCCTTGGAACGGGGCAAGAGCAATCCAATAAACTTATGTGATGGGGAGCTCTCCACCACTTCTCTTCAGGTAGGCCTGGCCCTGCTCTCACCACCTGTCCCTATGTTGGCAGGTTGAGTTCCATCCGAGAGCTAGGGAGAATTCAACCGCTACCCACCAAAGCAGAGACTGCTTTGCCAACACCACCTCAGCAGAGCTATGATCAAGTAACTGCTGAGAGGGTGTTGTCAGGGCTGCCCACAGCGCAACAGGTGTCAGAGTTAACAACCCATTAGACACCTGAACTATTGTTCCAGGCTTTCCGCAGACTCAGGCAGGTATTGCTCTATCAGTTACACTCAGATGAAGTCTGCAAGCTTTTCTTGTGAAAAAAGAGATTTGTCAACTTGGTCAAAATTTCCCCATTTTGTACTGTGCTGTCTGATTGTCCATCTTCTGCTTCCTTTTACCCTCCCACCCGTGAGATATTAGTGATAAAGCAATTGCCAGTTTTGCCAAACACCCCTCCCCCCTGTGTTCAAACATAATGAGTCAGGCCTCAAAAAATCTTGAGATTTGCTTAAAAATCAGAATTTTTTAAAATAAAAATGTGGGGGTTCTCTTCATTTGTTTTTCTGGTATTTGAGCCTTTAGGGTTCACATTTTCCAAGTTTTCTTAGCACCAATGAGGGCTAGAAACTATTTTTAAATGAAAGATGAGATTCTCATCTAATAACATGAGATGAGTTGGGGCTTTCAGAAAAAACACCAAATACTGCAAGACTCATGATAAAAATGTTGATGGTTGGCAGCACTGAATTTCTTGTGTGTATACCATTTATCAAACTCTTTGAGATGACATGCACTATATTCATCTAAAATGTAGTTGTTGAAGATACTATTAAAAGGATGCTATCAACTTGAAAACCACATTTTTCCACTGAATAACATGCATCTGTTTTTACACTAACACCTAAAATTATTGGAATGGAGAGAGATCACAGAGAAAACAGTATTTTTCAGTTTATTTATTTTGTACGTTTAACATCCCTTCCAGTCAGTTTCACTGTTCTGGTGTTGGTCAGTTGCACTTCCTGTCTCATATTCTAGGGGGATGAAATCACCTTCATGAACTAGGAGAGCTCATATGTATGTTCTTCCACAGCAAATGCAAGAGGGTGTTAGCAGAAAAGCTGAAACTGAGGCAGCAGGCCGTCATATAGACAGGAGGGAGAGGGGTAAAAAGGAATGGGACAGAGCGTATTTATTGGTATTGCTTTCAGGACTGCCCTTCCTCCCCAGATGGAAAGAGCCTTATAAATATCAGCAGAGAAGAAAAATCTCTTATTTTTTTTTTAAGGATTTAAAAAAAAATCTACATGCAGTTTAAAGGGTGCTCTATCAGAAACTTGAATTATTTTAAACTGACTTCCTTTAATTTTCCAGGGATCACAAACCATTCATTAGAAGTATAATTTTCCTCTTTATTACAAACTGATTGTTGTAATCCCCTTTTAGACATAAAGCAACAGAAATATAAAGCCTGAGATCCATGCACAAAAACTATGTGCAATTGCACAATACAATTATCATAATTTTTCACACAAATCAAGTATTTGCTTATGCAAATGATCACAGAATCATCTGAATCATCATTTGTTCATGCAAATATCTTATTGTCCATGTGGTTGTACAAATTGTATGCACACCCATGCACACAATTGTACATGCATTTTTGCATGCACAAGTGGGCTTCTACATTATAAAAATGTAGTCCAAAGAGCTTAACATTATATAATCACTTGCTGATTTTAACTTGACCAGCAGGTAAAAGCTATTTAAATCTTCATGAAACTTCAGAGTTTACCACTCTTGGAAATTATACAGCCACTAA
This sequence comes from Eretmochelys imbricata, assembly GCF_965152235.1. Lineage (NCBI taxonomy): Eukaryota > Metazoa > Chordata > Testudines > Cheloniidae > Eretmochelys > Eretmochelys imbricata. The sequence goes on along the minus strand of NC_135574.1, from coordinate 206,190,023 downwards.
TTGACTGACAGGAACAGAGCACTAGAATGTCTATAATTTCATAGTAATGTGCATGTAATATGTCCTTAAACTGGGTGGAAATAATTGTGTGCTCAAATTTTTTCTCCATATTTCAACCGATATTGGAGAGAAGTGTGGGTCCGCTCCTCCCACTTACACCTCGCCAGATAACAGCACTAATGTGAACTTTAAAGAATATCATTATTTTCCACTTATGAATGATATCTTAGTTACTTTCTGAATGTTTAGTTTGCTTTAAGATGCACAGTGTTCTTGCACAACTAAATGGGTGTAAGCAATGTCTATGAGCCTCATAACAGAGCAGTAGGTGTGCTGTTCCTTTATTTATATGATTTTGTTTTTTCCCTTTAGATTAAAATATGTAAAGGTCTCATTACGGTAATTGACAAAGGTAAGAGTGACACCTCGAGCAGGCTACCGCACTGGCATCACGCTAGATTTACTAACCAGCTTCCTTCCTTCCTTCCTTCTGTTGCTAATATAAAGCTGAAACAACTCTTGGTTTGTGTGGTTCATTCTCTCTCTCTCTCTCTCTCTCTCTCACTGCAGTCCCACCTCATCTTCAGGCCGGGTCTCTTTTTCTTCCCCCAAAACATGAGTTCCAAGCTCTGTGCTGGAAAAGAGCGACCCTGACTATGCTCACCTCTGAGTAACAGCTCTAAGAGCCCGGCTGCCTGCCCTGTTAGCATCCCCCTGCATGTCTGAGAAGCGCATACTTTTTTTTCATTCTTTCTTCTGCTCCTGTTTGCTGCAGGCGGAATCTGACACCAACACCTGCCATAGTGGAAAATGTCTTTGTTGCTTTGCACTTTTGTTTGAATTGCTGCAGGGGAGCCAATGGGAGTTAAGTCCATTTACTTTTTTGTTGGCTAAGCACCATGGAATAGGATCTTGAGATGGGGCCGATAAGGAGTGGCACGTGCTGTGCTGGCCCTTTGAGTTAGCTCAGCTTAATAAGGGCCTCCCTTTCTGGGGAGGGCAGATTGCTGAACTTGGGCCTCTGAATGGAACAGCTGGGGGAGGAAAAGAAAACAAAAGAGGGGAAACACAGAGTGCCCTGAACCTGGTGATTGGGGGTGCGGTTTAGGACCCGGAGAGCAGGCAGGCCGGCCGGCCACACGCCAGGTGTGACCTTTGCAGGCTCCTCGGTTCTGTTTGTTTGTCTGGGCAATTTCCAATGCACTGATCGAATGGAAGGAAGCAGCCTGACAGCAGCATGCTGGCTGGATACGCTCAGCGGTAGCCTGGGTTTAGGCAAAGAGGGCTTGAAACACTGAATTAACTCCTTGAATCCTGATTCACAGATGGATGCAACCCCAGAGCCTTTAAATAATAACCTGTCAAACTAGAAGCTCAGTGGATTGATGAATGGTTATTTATAACCCACATTGTATCATCTAAAAAGTGTTCCATGCTTATAAATGATTGATTGTTTTACATTACCTGAAATGAGGATTTTAGGCTTAGAGTATCTTTTAGTAGGTGTTTGTGTTTGAATTGTGTATTTCAGAGGGCGAAAATGGAGCCATCTATGAATCAGAATCTCAGACGCTAATGTTCATTATTTAGTGATGGACTTTTTTACTAGGCCATTTTTATAATTGCTTTGATGAGTTAGAACTTTTGTGCTGCCTATTCCCCCCCCCAAAAAATTAGAATATAAATTTAGATAAACCTCCTTTGGACTGTTGGAAAATCTTGAAATCTCATTGTAACCTTTACATTAATGTATTGTTTATTTTTACATATGTGGGTATTGTCCTGTTTCCTGTCACTAAACTGGTGCATAGTTAAGTGGGCTAGAGTGTGTTATCTGAATAAAGTTCCAAGCTTCCATTGCTAGAAGAAGGCCAAGTAATTTGAGTTCATGCCAGACAGCTTGCAAGTGGAATTACAATATTTGTATGAAAGCCTTTATCTTTTGTGGTTATTACTTGCTCATTCTGCAGCTGCTGTCTACCTATCAATCAAGATGGTTTAGAGGGACCTTCAAGGTTGATTGCATAGTTAAGGACTTGCCAGAAGAAAGTTTTGACTGATGGAATGTACAAACTCCAAAGGCTAAAGGAATGTTGGGGATGATTCTAAATACTTAGGTGTGGCTATGCCTTCTTACACACTGTTTGAACTGCCCTGCTTTTCATATGTGCAGGACCTGTATTGTTGAGAGCTTGCATGACTATTGCTTCAGCTTGCCCGTTTGGTGAAAATTGTATTATTTTGACCATCTGCCATTCTGCTTAGCTGTAGGAATGTAAAATACAGCACATCCCCCCATCCCATCCTCCCCACCCACACACACACTTTCTTTCTTAGGGAAAACACAGCAATTTTCCAGTTCTAAGCCAAAACTAATAGGTCCACATTTTTCATAGAAAATGTCTTTGCATATTAAATCACATTTTTCACTTATTTGGAAGTGCTTTTTTTCTGCTCGAAATAGTTAACTGACTTTTTACTTACCAGTTTTATATTTTATCATATGAAATGTGAGTATCGGGTTTGTTAATTAGTTTAAGAATTTCAAATGACCAGTAAATGCTTTCAGATTAACAGCAACTGAATTGTCCTCTCTTTTGTTTTTTCATGCATTAGAATGATATTTAGTAACATAGTTGCATTTAATGATTACAAGCTTCACTCTTGTCATAAGTGCTGTGTTTTAAACCTTACAGTAAGGAAACAAACTGAGACACTGACTGTGCTGTTGCATTTCCAGACTTTGCTTCTGAGAGGAAGTAAGATTAATACAGGCATCTAGCTCACAGTGGTGCAGCTGAATTTCTAGAAGCACTCAGAAGACAACCCAGGATTGCTTGCAGCTACACCACTGGGAGTTGCTTTTTGTGTAATTGATTTGTGAGAATCTGTCTGCTAAACTTATAATTTATGAAATATTCTTTCTGTAAAATATCTTAACCCCTTCAGGGAGAAATTAAAGCCATGGAGTCATGGTTAAAATGCTAGCTGCAATCATTAGAATGGGTCCCTTCTGTCAAGCATAAGGAAAGAATGATTCAAATGAAAATGCTTTAGTTTAGAAACATACTGGGCTAGGTTCACCAGTGCGCTGAGGCTGCTTTCCACTGCTTCAGCAAAGCAAAACACCCGTTAGACTGGGTTTACAGCTCCTTTACACATCCATAGTATGCAAGGGAGTCTGGCTCATTAGTTTTATGGTCACTACAAGAAGGGATGGGATGAGGTAGTTTAGTGGCCCTTAGCATCAGGTTTAAAATACCTAGAACCATATGTTCAAATCCCAGCAGACTCAAGTTAGTCCTTTGTCTTTCCAAGGTAAATGGAATATCATGCAGTTTAGTACAGGGGTATCTTTCAGTTAAGACCTTACAAACTGATGTCCTGTCATCTTTTCTTGGACATGAAGGATTTCCTGATAGCTTTCATAAGGGCATGATTTACCCTATGGTTTCTGGGCCAATTATTTCCCTCCTCCCGCTGTTGTATAGTGTGCTATTCAACCAGTTGGTTGCCAACTTCCACTGCAGATGTAATTCAGTAGCAGATGCATTTCAGTGGTGGGGTTTGTGCACAGTATCTGCAACATTTTGGGATCATTCGGGATGCAAGGTTCTATAAACATGTAAAACGTTATCTTAACACAAGTAAATTAAATCCAGGTACAGGAGCAATCTGAAAATATAAAATGTAGATAAATTAGAGATGGGCTTACGCTGAAAAATGTAGCTCTAGGTCTGAAGTTTGTGGATGCTTAGCCCTTTATAGACATAGAGGCCAACTGTGAAGTTTAGATCCAGATTTGAGTTTGGATTCTGACTCTTCCTCCTCCATCCCCAGAGGTTTGGAGGTGTTTGGATAAGGGGCTTTGCTTCAGTCCCATCTCTAATAAAAATATTTGTATTGAGGATTTACAGGGAGAACTATACCATTGTTTAAAAATATTGCACCAGGAGAGAGCTGATGAAATGGCATTCACGCTTACAGAAATGTCCTGGGACAAGTCAAAACGACAGTAGCAACAACAGAACTGTGTTGCAGCATGCATTTTTGTATTCCTCAGAGCATGATTATAATTGCACTGGGGAAAGACAAGAGTTGCACACATGCTTTAATATTATTCATTTACTTTTGAGTTTAATGGCTGTGTCCTCATCTGTTCTCATTCAGACAAGCTATTTGGTCCTGACCTCTAGTTGTAATCACCTTTTGGGAATGAATGAGTTGTAACTTAAATGTGTAAAATAACAATGTGTAAATACATGTGGACTATATGGTAGCCAACAGAGATTTGCTAAGCTTTGCATAAAGTTCTTAAATAGCCTTCTTGAATACAACAGAAATTATGGTGATTTCGTTTACGGCTTCCTTAATGGAATTGTTTAAAAATACGTTGCTTTTTTCTCTTCAGCATTAGCAGTTAAGGCACCTTACTGTTGTAGTATGATCAGAAATAGTAATAGTAAGGAAACTAATTTTCAGTCCTCAGAAACAGAGAAATTAAATACTGCAGAGCCATTCAGTGAAACACAAAACAAAAACTAGCACTTTTAATAATACGTGTGCAAGAGGGAGATTTAGTGCTATATTGTACCTTGAAGCACCAACCTAGGAGTAGACCCGAGAGACACTGTGACCCAGAAACACTCCTCTGAGTCCCACACAATTCCTTCCTTGCTTCAGGGGGCAGCAGTAAATTATATAGCCTCTGTGCCAGCTCAGCTGAACTGGCCAGCGCTTTGAGAGAGTGGAGCCAAGACTCTACCCACTCCTCCACCCGTCCCCACACACCTGCTCTGGGGTGGGGGAGGAGCTGGCGCAGGCAGCATCTGCTCATTCCTGCACTCTCAGTCTCAAGGTCTGGGTAGCCAGCAGAGGGGTGTAAAGAAGGTTCAACCTCCCCTGCCTGGGCACTTAGTTCAAGTCACAACCTAGTCTTTTGTTACCTTCTCTGGAAGCAGCCAATACTAGCCTCCTTACCATGTATGAGAAGCTCATTCTTCTTAACCGTTAGGTTCCTTGGGCCAAACATATTCCTAGTGCAACTCTGGTCAATTCAGTGGAGTCATACGGGATGAATTTTGGTTTCTTTTTTGTATCTTAGGAAGCACTTTTGTCATTGGACACATTCTATTGTTCTAATAATACTTTTTTATTTTCTTTGCCCACTTGCTTTTCAGGCTGTCTCACTATGAGTGCAAGTGCTGATCTTACTGTAACCACAGGAATAGAGTTAGCAGAGCAGACCTCTCCAACACTACCCAATGCCACGAAAAACAAAGCCTCTGGGAAACTTCGGCGCTCTGCTAGTGCTCTCAGCAAATCTTCAAATTAAAGCACTTTGGAAAGGGAAGCCTATTCAAGGGAATTTGAAAAAAAAATCGGAATAAAATAATTTACTGTATCACTAGAACATTGCTACATGCTTTGGATGAGCATATAAGGAAGTGTACAGTTCCCTTATGTGGCAAAACTTAAATTATTGATGGACAGCTATCACTTGATTTACCTGTCATGCATTACACTTGATTATTGTTGTCACCAAAATAACTATGTCAAAACTGGATCTTTTTCAGTGTGTGAGGCATTTAACTGATGTGGGGTAACTCACTTATTTTCCCTTAGAATCTGTAGATGCAAGTACAGCTGTCACAGGAAGAGGATGCAAAGCAAGTATTGAAACCAGTTATTTAATTTACTTTCATTGTGTTGATCGTTTAATCATTCCAATGATAGTTTAACACCTGTGTGTATATTAGCAAATTTTGTCTAAATGGAAAACAAGTTTTCATTTAATTAAACATGATGGACTTTTTCCCTTAAGTGTGGGTGAATGACTTGGGTGCTTTTCAGTATGTCATCAAGTGCTCCCTTCCTTTTCTGTTTTGAATTGATACCCCAGTACAGTTTTTGTGCATAAAAACCATAAGTATCAGATAGCTGTTTTAAGTAATTTATTTGTAATCTAGGAAAGTGCTGCTAATTGCATAAATCACCAGACCTGGATTAAAGTCACTTGGCTTAATCTTGCCCTTTTATTCAAGGGTGCATGTCCCCATTCATTTAGTAAAATCCTGAAATTGAGCTTGCGCTGACCCTCGCAGGATTGGGCCCTTTGTGGGATGCTGCATATTAACATACCAGAGAGCAGAATTAGGACCCCTGCATTCTCTCTCTTATTGTTGGTTATAACCATCACATGCCAATGCTGGTAAATTTAAGGGTTTGCGGTTTTGGCTTTTTTGGTATCTTAACAAAGATTCATACTTATACCGTAAAATGTAATACAGGTTAGAGATGTTAACCTGTACAGTTTGGTTCAGACCATTTAGTTTATGTCTGTCCATTTATTTTTTGATAGAAATCTTCTTTTGCAGCACTATCTTTGGACATAGGGTCATTTTGTCATATGAAATGTTGCATGTGATTAATGCATAATGTGAGCTAATCACTTTTTTCTGTTTGTGTGAAAAAAATAAAATGACCAGTGATTTCATTTAGAAAAGCAAATATTGCACATTTGCAATAACTACTTTTCAACCAGATTTGTGCAACTGGGAGCCAGTACACATCCTCAGTAGCCACACTGACATAGCACATCAACAGCGCAATAATCTGCAAATTAAAGTATCCCTAGTTAGTCCTAGATATTGTAATAACCTTCCCAGGATACATTACATTGTGTTCTTTTGGTGATCTGCATATTGTGCAAATGTTTTGGATATAAAAAAACCTCAGTACAATTTCAGTGAATAGTGGTTTTGAGGAGTTAAGGGGAAATTTTTGTACTTTTAGAAAATTAATATTACCATAAAAGCAAGGAAAATAAGAGACACACACTGTAACCACTTAAACACTTAATAGAAGGTAGGGAATTCAGATTTAAGGCTGAAATTCTGTCATCCATTATGACTTTGTATTGCAAAGGTCTCTAAACAGAAGTTGATTTTCCATATAATAATGCTGTAATACCTAGGAACAACAGGGTATGAAATGGCGGAGTTTCAAAACTGAATTTCCTGACCCTTTTTTTGTTTGATGGAGAGACAGGGGGCAGTTGTCAGACACCTAACGTTACCGTAAGTTTGTTTTTTGACATTTTGGCTACTAGTGTTAGTATATATGTCTGATTTTTGTGTCATACCCCTGTAATCTTCCTAATCTTCCTCAGGTCTAGTTAACATAGTCTCTGTTTGTTTGTGTTTATTAAGCTGGATGCACACCTGAAAAACTTAATGTGACTTCTTACCTGAACTGAAGGGGAGCTACTTTAAGTAAAGCTAAATGCACCATTGGGTCGCCATTTTTATTTGGGCTTTTTGTTTTTGCACTCAGTTTCTGTGTATACATTAAGTGAATGTTTATTTTCACGTTCACAGTGATCTGTGCTTATTCTCTGTAAATAATGAATGCTATTTGATAAATCTTTACAGTAATAAGTTATAGCTTGGCATTTTGTTATTGACTTTTTGTATTAGTTTATTTGGTTCTAGTGGTAACCAGTTTATCAGGAAAAATTAAAATGGGATGCACTCATTATCCAGAGCAGAAACTAGAAATTGTTACTTGTGATGTTAGTACATAGTCTACACTAGCTAGCATGTACAGGTAAATGCAGCCAGCCTCCTGGCACAGAGCATAATTGAATTGCTGACATTTCTGATTGCCATTTGACTTTCTGTTCAAACCTTGTTCTTTGCAACTTTCTGATTGTGTGTCTATAAAATAAGTTAGAAAAAAATGTGTACTGCATTATCTAATGTGTTTTCATTTTAATCATTGTTGGGTAAGGAGTTACTGTGCTTAGTTACCCAGTAAAATGTGTGTCAAATACACACCAGGTGGAGTAGCTCAAAGAGCATTTTTCTGAATGAGACAAAATATTTCCTTCTAAAACGACACCAATCTCTAATGCAAGGAAGAATGAAAGCGCAGAATTATTATTTCCCTGTTATAAAAAAGTGTATTTTCTTCTTTAAAAAATGAAAATTAGAATCCGAGGGTTTTGGTAGTATAAAACAAACAAGTACACCCTTTTCTTAACTCCTCAGAAATCTATTAAATCTCAGTTCACTGCATAATTCTGATTTAAAATATGTTAAATGTAAAAAATGTATCTTTGTGATATATACAGCTACTCTGGTCCTTTGTTTAGATGCCAAGTTAAAACAAGGTACATTGATCCTGTGGCAATGGATTTTATTTCCAGTATTGCAGTAATAAATGTAGATTTGAATGCATTGGATGAATATGGATACAATAGAGTGTCATTTGCTTACCTGCACCATTTTTGACCACCTGCATTTTGGCTAAGAGAACAGAGCTATTGGCCAAAATTCAGACTTGGTATAAATAAATGCAATTCTCATGGAAAGCTCCGAACAATTTCATTAGTGACTTCCATGGTGAAATAAGTTACATATCTGGTGTAAGTGGTAAAACAATGTAACTGATGCAGATCTGGCATTCCTGTAACTGAAGCTGAGTAGCAGAATGGGCTGTATAGCAGGAAGAACTGCTAACATGAGGATGTTAGGTAGGATGTGGGAGGGTAAATTGGACTCCTGCTGAATACCAAAGAGTTGTACCTTTTTTCTGTCCTGCTTACACCATTCTTAAGCCACTGGTGAATTTGGCCTATTGTAGACTTGACAGACAGACAAGTACACTGCTAATCCATAAAAGTACAGGGGACCAGACTGTTCCATCACATCTGCACATGCAGGTCCTTGAGAAGTCACCTGACAGGATGATCAGACCCATTTTGTAAGAGTGTATTATACTTTACAAATGAGCTGGCTTCTGACAGATGGAAGTTTTTGTTTAGCTTTTATCAGTGAAAACTGTTCAGCTACCCGGCAACATACTTGCCTAGTCCAGGTTCCATTTGGCATAATTAAACACCAACAACTAGATTTCATGTAATCTAAGGACAGTTCACTCCCTGCCCCCATCATAACAATATTTGTATTTCCATAAGGTTTCCTAGAAATTTGAAAACTAATATTACAAATATGCTCATTTCAATATTCAAGGGAAATCTCCAGAACATCTTCAGTATCTGATGACATGAGAAGACCTCCAATTAACCCTTGCATACAGTGACAATAATACTAGTGTCTAAAAATAGTTGGTAAAACTTTGGGGTGAGGGGGTCACCTTTTATAAATCATGAGACTAAAGATATTTTTCAGTTTGTGTTGGACCAAACTCTACAACAGCTGTGGCTGAAAATTCTCTCCAACTCCAGTTCTCTTGACAGTTTGCTTCATAGTACCCTTAACTGGGGAAATAAAACACTCCAGAAGTGTGTGCTGTTGTGATGCAAGACCTTATTACCATAGTGCAACTCCATTTGTCATTTGGCTAAGGTGCTGTAGTGGATATATTTTTACCATTCAGTTGTCAGTAAGATAATTTACAAAAACAAGACATCCAGGAATTTTATATATAACCTAGATATACCTTCATGTGTGTTGGGTAGATACCTTTCCCAAAGTGTAAGGGTAGTCATATAATATAAGTGAATTGTGCTTATGCAATATTTCTTTTGTAAATGCTTGTATTCTAACAACGGAGGGAACAATCATGGTATCTTTAGAAAACTCAGGAAGCTTCCCTCCTTCAAAATGCCGCAATCTTCAGCGTGAAGGGGCAATTTTGCATCCTCTAGTAAAGCAGGAGAATTGTGAGTCTTTTAAAAATGCCTCCAGGAACCAATAAGATACAACACTTGAACGTCTCCGCTCATTAGGAAGGGAGTCTGTTTTCCTAATATACAACTGGTTACATGGATATTTCCACAACAGTGGCTTTGCTTTTATCACAAGTTATAAAGTCAGGGCTCCTGTTGCTTTTACTAGAAAAGGATGCTTGAAGAGCCTCAATCTTTTATATGTTCTCCTATTGGGCCCATTTGTAATGTCCAGTATATGGAACTGTGCAGAAGCAGGTGAAGTGGAAATGGCTGTGCTTTGTAATTTTCTTGTCTCTGAACATACCAAACAATCTTCCCAGTTCATTATCCTCACGAAAGTCAAACAGTGGAATTTCAGAAAATAAACTGTCCCCTCTGAGACTGGATTCCAACGTGTCACGTACCACACTAATCCTTTACTAGTCTACGGTCTAGGTGATGATCAGACCTAAGGGCCAGTGCCCAAAGATGCCCAAAGATGTGATGATGCAGAGAGCCTTGCCTTCCCTTACACTCCTGGGCAGGGGCCAAGAACAATCCCAGTGGAGAGCATAGGCACTGTGCCCAGCTCATGCTGACAGCAATACTAACTTCCCAAAAGGGTGAAGGGTAAGAGCATCCCACTCCCGGCAACCATGCTGGCCTGGCATGGAGCACAGTACATGCTGCACCTTTAAACAGAGTGGCAATGTGTCATTGCAGCATGTGCTTCTCCAGAGCCCCAGTTGAATTTCCATCTGGGGTTCGTGCTATGCTGGAGCCTTTCCTCAGTCCCCCAGTGTGGCTAATGGCTTAGAAAGCACAGTCCAGCCCTTAAAAGGCTTTGAAATGTTATCACATCTGCATTTGTGCTTTTAGTTTGAGATTGAATGAAAGAAGAAGGTACAAACTCCACAATGCACACTTGTGTAATCCCGTGCACAAATGATGCACTCATGTCGCATCCTGTGATTGTTCAGAAACCATGTCCCAGATTATTTAGCTTCTTAGGCACTGCCTTGCTTGAAGCCATTTAATACGTGCTAGGATGATTTCTGGGAGAAAGTGAAAACAGCCCTATTGGTGACTTTCACTGGATAGGGCAGTTACAACTTTTGCTCCTCTTAGAACTTGATTGAGAAAGTTGGTTTCTCAGATTGTTTTGGGCCTGAGTCATGCAACTCTCACACAAGGAAGGTCAGAGTCATCCCTCGTGTGACCGTATCAAAATCAAAGAGAGTCCCCAGGGGTGAATTCACCCTATCAGACTTGATAAGAACTCCTCATGGGAGCAAGGTGTATTCACTAGGAATACAGGGTCTGATCCTTATCATCAACTAATAATGTTTGACATAATGCTTTAAAGTCCAAAATGCAATCTGCTGCAATTAGCAAAGCCTCTCTCCCCTTTTGGGCAAAGCTGTATAGCTCTTGGATTGCCTTCAAGTGAAATGTTCAGCAAGGCCCCTAACCATCCATATGTCAGAGAGAGATTTGCCTGAGTGAGGAGTTCCAAACTGGGCCCAGACAGGGTACTCAAGGTAATCAAAATGATTCTTCATTGGAATGTTACATATTTTATTCACACAGATGGCTGTCCTTGATGCACATAGGCAATTCAGACTGAAATTTGCTCCTTTTTCATCCCCTGCCCCTCCCCCCGCTGTCTGTAAGCCTCGCCTCCTCCAAAGGATCTTTGACTACTGAACTTAGAGCCAGCATTGCCACTGATACCCTTTCTCTGGATGATATTTAGGAGCATTCATTGCAGCACTCAGCTGCCAGTAGTAAGTACATTTGATCAATATTTTCAAAGAAATGGCCCTTTGGATAAGTGCAGAAGTGAGGCCCTCATGAGAGCACTCTCACTGTATTGAACCTGGCAAGCATTCTCAGCCGTAGCCTCTGGCATGGTTTGAACCAGCAGAGGCTGTGCAACAATGGCATTATCTTCAGCTTCCTCTGAAGGGGGTTTTGCAGCATTTTGCTAATAATAATTACAGACCATTACCAACCCCCAAAGACGTTATTTATGTACCATTCAGTGTAAGAAATGCTTAATGAGAGTTCCTCCTCTTCTAAGCCTCATAACACCTTGTTGCAGAGTGATTTACATGAACATTCAAAATGATCTCTTTCTACTGTTGATTTTTTACTCTACAGAGAGTTTACATAGGAAAATGAAGGGGATCAGTTCTCTCAGTCATAATGGGAATGCTATGGGGGTATTTGTTTGTTGGTGGGGAAAAGGACCCCCTAGTGTCTATATTGGAGAGATTAGGGGGTGAGAGAGTTCTCTTTTAAATAGCCTTTGGGTGAACTTTTGATACTGAAATGGAAAGTTAATCCTACACAGCAGGAGATGAATTCTAAAGTCATTTTGTTTGTAAAATTGTTAGTGAGACTGTGTAAAACATTTGTTTTCTCCAGTACTGATGGGGATGAAGGCCCTGATGCTGTGCACACTTTTTTCACATGTGAGTGACTACACACGAGTAGTCCCACTGAGTTCAGTGGGGCTATTCACACACGAGTGTTTGCAGGTCAGGGACCTTAATTTGTTTAAAAAAAATATTTGATATGTTTTAAGAAATAAGAGGGAAATTTTCAAAGGGCAGTTAGCAAACCACCTCCTCAATGGAATTTGAGCATTTAAGTTCTCTTTGTGCTTTTGAAAATCTCACCTTTCCTTTCCCTATATACATGTAACATGCATGAGATTTAGTTGATCAAAAGGGAGAGACCCCCCAGCCCTACAAAAACTTGCACACCTGTTTAAGTCAAAAGTTAGCACCTATTAAGTCTTTGCAGGATCAGGGTCTTAACATTGTTACTACTGTCTTGGTATATGTCAACGTTCCCATCAGAAACACGCCTATTATCAGGAGGTTGTTGCCCGCCATTCATTCAGGAGTATCTTGCTCTTGTATGGCTCCAAAATATCTTTGATGTTTACATTTGGGTGGGTTAATGTTAGATATATAAGAATTGGCAAAAGTACAGCGAAGGGCAGCAAAAATGATTAGGTGTACAAAAAAGATTCCATATGAGGAGAGATTAAAAAGACTGAGACTATTCATCTTAGAAAAGAAACAACTGAGGGGGAATATGGTAGAGGTTTATAAAATTATGAATAATATGGAGAAAGTGAATAAGGAAGTGTTATTTATTCCTTCACAAAACACAAGAACCAGGGGTCACCCAATGAAATTAATAGGCAGCAGGTTTAAAACAAACATAAGGAAATACATCTTCACACAATGTCCAGTCAACTTGTGGAACTCATTGCCAGGGAATGTTGTGAAGGCCAAAATTATAATTGGGTTCAAAAAAGAATTAGATAAGTTCCTGGAGGATAGGTCCATCAATGGCTATTAGCCAAGATCCAGGACACAATGCCATGCTCTGGGTGTCCCTAAACCTCTGACTGCCAGAAGCTGGGACTGGATAGCAGGGGATAGATAACTCGAAATTGCCCTTTTCTGTTCATTCCCTCTGAAGCATTTTGCAACCGTCACTGGAAGACAGGATACAGGGCTAGATGGACCATTGGTTTGACCCACTATGGCCATTCTTAACTAATCCATTTGAGTAGTCAAAAGACATGAACAGCTGAAGAATGGTTTCAGATACTCTAGTCCACATTGCCATATGCCTGAGCTAGTGCACTTGCACAGAGGTGAGCAGTCGCTAATTCTGTAAGATGAACAGTACTGTAATGTGAATGCAGTGCTGGCTAATTTACAGGGCATTAATTGTATGTTCCAATTGAAACTGTATCATTATTTGATCCATAACAAGTCTCTCCACCCATGAGATTTTTCTTTTCTTTTTCAGCATGCAAAATAGCAATAAGTTTGATGCTCAGGTTTAATGATCACCTAGGGTCTCTTAACTGTCCTTCAGGCCATTAACTTCTCCCATTTACATCACTCCCTGAGAAATGACCCACATCATGATCCTTATTGCTTAAACGATCACCCAGATAGTGAAGATCAGTACTGAGTCCTCTAATGATTATGGACCTGATCCTACAAACACTTGCCACCAGACAGAGGACCTGAGCTAAAGCCCATTCAAGTTGATGCAGATTCTTTCCATAGACTTGAATTGGCTTTGGATCGGGCATGTGAAGTTCCGTTGAAGTCAGTGGGGCTACTTGTGCTTTAAATGTTTCACAGAGTAAAGGTGAACATAAGCACTTAAGTATGTGCTTGTCTTGAACATTTGTGTACCCTGAATCAGGGCCTGTATGATTAATGATAATAGCATAAATGTCCCTAAATAGAAATGTATACAATAGACCAAACCTCTTAAGTCTGCCAAGTAAATAGCATTGTTAAAAAGAATCTCAGTACCCACCAGATGGAGGTGCCAGACATTTTGAGGTTTTTTTTCTTTTGAACTAATATTTAATTTACAAATGAAAAACTATAGAAAAGGGCAGTAAAATGCTGGCTTAACCCAACAACGTATGAACTGTCGCTGATGTATGCCGTTAACCTACTCTGCTATACCTTGGTGTTACAGCAGATATGTCATCAGTTACTACAGTGATCCAAACTTCTAGTGGACTTTCAGCTTTAAACTGACAAAAGCCAGGCAATTAAGAGATAGGAGAGAAGCTTTGCTTTGCTTTGAAATAGTTTTGTGTGTAGATTAAGGAAAAAGAAGTCAACTTTCTAACTTAAGAAGAAAGGTGATGTAAAATTAACATTTTGCACTAATCCATTTAAATTCCCAGGGCATTGTGAAAAATATTGAATATGTGTTTATTTATACTAGACTATGCTAGCTTCAAAGTAGTTTTCTCTTTTCTAGAAATAGTAACTGATCCTTTTCTAAAAGTAATGTTAGGCAAAGGTGTATTACGCTGGAGAGTAGGCACTTACTGTTACAGGAGAACCATTTAAAATCAAGTTTCATAACTGAAGGGTGCATTCTGAAAACTTTTCCAATGTTACCTTACCTCACCTGACATGTCACTAGGCAAAATGTATTGATTATGAGAGTGCTGTATTCTGCAGTGGGGTTACATGGAAGATGTGGAACTCCTTTCTGCATGGTTTTAGTCTTGACTTGGCTTCAATGCTGAACAATAATGGAAAAATCAGAATCCAGAAGTACAGTCACATTGGGATGTCTATACATATCTTAGACTGCATAAGATCATCTGTTCAGTTATAAAAAGCAGGTGCTACAATGTCCTGTTTTGGTGCATTTACCTGTATTATAACATCTGTAAGATGAAAACCCATGCTTGAAGTGCCCATCCTTCTTGTTAACATATCAAAAATTTTTATGATGCAAATCTGAAATCTTTGTTATGTGAGTTTTACAGTGAACTAAGTTTCATTAAAATTATTTAAAACTGTAATCTGACTTTGTGTGTGTGTGTAGGTTTGAGATGCTTGGATGAAATGCGCTAGATGCATCAAGTCCAAATGTGCTGATACTTTACCAAAACTAGCCTTAAGAAAACCAGTGATATTCCAAGTAATGAAATACAATTTAAATTATACTGTAAACTCTATAGTAAAACACTTAAGTCTTAATTCTCAGTTACCCTAAGGCCCCTTTACACTGTTCTGGCGCACTAACTAATTTATTGGTCCCATTTGACTGCAGTGGAAGCAAAGTTAGGACACCACTGAGCACTTCTGAAAATCCCACCCTTGGATTTTTTTTTTAAACCTGTACATAGTACCTGAGAGAGAGGATGCTGCAGAAGACTGTACTTTATCAGTGGATATGTGCCTAAATATCATCCTGGTGTGCATTCTCACTAGACCAGATTGGCTTGTCACCATGGGCACGTGCACCTAACAACAAGGAAAGGCAGTTACTGATAGGTTGCATGGAAATCTCAATAATCAAACAACACTATGTACAAATCATAAAACAAGAAGATGCATGTCAACACTCACCCTCAGGCCCATCTGCTCACCATTTATAGATGCCAGAAGAAAACATTTATGGCTTGAATATGCAATTTTCCAGATGCAACAGATCACGCCCCCAAAATGCTATCTGAGACTGATTACAATGTGGCAATAGAAGCATGGAGATGAGAAAAGCACTTTCTAGGGGCGTGTGTTAGGGTTGCCAAGTGTCTGGTTTTCTACCAGAATGCCCCCTCACTCCCTGCCTGCCATGGCTCTGCACAGCTCCCAGAAGTGGAAACATGTCCCTGCAGTCCCTCATCCCCAACCCCACCCCAGAGCCTGCACCCCCAGCAACTGAGGTCTGGTCTACCTTACTATGGAAGTGTCTACACTTAGATTTGGTTCTTGCCGACATAACTGCCCTGCTATGTATAACTTCACCTCCATGAGCAACATACGGTTGAAGTAGTTACAGCGACTCAGTGTCAGTGTAGACACTGTCCTGCTTACTGGCTTTCAGAAGTCAGCCTACAATGCCCATACTGACAGTGTAATCCAGGGGTGGGCAAAGTTTTTGGGCCGAGAAATTGTATGCAGGGCTGGGGCAGGGGGTTGGGAGTACGTGTGCAATCTAGGCTGCTCTGCGCCAGGGCTAGTCTGTGAATGCAGCTCCCCTGGAGGGTGGGTCTCCACTGCAAGGCCCCTTGCAGATCAGGACTCAAGGCGGTCGCCTTTGTGGGGGTGATGCTATTTTCTCCGTGCTTCACTCCTGGGTGTTTGAATCCGCTTGGGGGGGGGGCGCTAGGTTAATGGCAGGTGGGCGAGCCGCGAAAAGGGACATGAAGGAGGGAGCCGCGTGTTTGCTTGTGGTGCGCTCTGGACTGTAACAGAAACGCAGCTAAAAGGACTAGCCCTGACGAGAATCAATTCCAGCCAGGGTTAAGGGCAGTCGCTCTGCTGGTGGCGGGGGAAAACAAAACAAGTGAGATTTACCCTGAGAGTGTCTCCACCGTGATTTCCCGCTGTTTCTGTTCGGCTCCAAACCCTTCGGCCAGTGGTTTCAAGGTGGTGGGCAGTGCATGTATCTAGCTCCCCCCGCCCCCCGCGAGGCGAGAATAGGAAGTGCTTTAGAGTAAACTTTCTCACCTGGGGCCCCGAAGCCGAGCGGGTGAAGGTTCCTGCAATGGGGCTATGCTGGTGGTTAGACCCTGGCACTAGTGAAATGAAAGTTGAGATGGCTGAAGTCTGGAGCGCTCACTTTCACCTTCGCCACGGATCAGCTGAGCGCGCTCACAAGCCATATGCTAGCGCTGATCGTTACAACAGAGGGCTGTTGGTTTTTTTAATAAAAAAACATTAGCTCTACTGTGTTTGTGATTTGGGGCTGGAGCTAACGTATTGGTTGATTCAGGCCCAGGCCATGAGGCAGCCCTCGGTGAGGAACTGTCAATTAGCAAGAGAAAGGGGATCAGCCAGCCTGACCTCATCTTTAGCCCTTCCCCTTTGTAAGGCGTTGGTTTACAGTAATTTGCTTCCTGGTAATTTTACCAAACGATAGACAAACTCCTCTGGTCTCCCAAGCTGCGCGCTCAAAGAAATAATGATTTAGCAAATGCCTAAAGAGCTTCGTTCTTCTTGGTGGGTTTAAAGCTGTAGGGGAAGGTGTAACTAGGCTGCCTAGGTTTTAGCTTGCTAAGTCACTCAGAGCGCCTTCAAAGGAGGGTGTGTGAAAAATAATCACCAGAGTGATATTTTATATACCACAGCGGGCTCTGTTAAGCTCTTCCTTCTTTTAAGCTTAAATGAATAGATTAGTCTTCGTTAAAGAAAAGTAGGAAGGCTTTGATTAATGAGAAATATGAGACGTGAAAGGATGTGTACTTGAATTTGAAAATATTTTATTTGAATAGTAAATAGTTATACAGTTGAAACAGTTCTATTGAAGCATTCTATAAATAGCTAACAGTTAAGAAAATAATGTGTGTAGAAAAGAGATTGCATCTAAAAGTAAGAGCTGTCGGTTGCACAAGAGCTGTCTGCGCCCTTGGAGCAGGATAAAATGGTCAAGATTGTGTGTTATTCTAGGTAGAAAAGTTAAAACCTTTTAGCAGATCCCTTTAGAACAAGATCTTCTTCTAAAATGCACAGTGAAATGGCAGGACGGGGAAGGGGAAAAGCGCATCAAAATATTCACGATCAAATAATATCAATCTTCATAATATAAATAAATAAAGAATAAATAACAATTACTCAAATCAACATATACATATAGTCAGCTCGTGATTCTACCTCGCTAAGGACAAACAATCGAAAAAAGAAAGTTGGCAGGTAATATTTAAGGCAGTTTCTACAGCATATTCTGGAGACCATCAACAGTAGAGTCAAGGCATTTGTGGCTATACTAAAGAAAACAAAATGAAGCAGTTTTATTTGTTCACATAAAAGGGGGTGGGGGTGTAAAGCCAGCTTCCAGCAGTTCACAAGCCATAATAAAGCTAATCATGTGGTAAATTCAGTTTACAGCCTGTGAAATATAAAGGCATTATTCTTCGAGATTGACTTTAAAAAATAAAAATAAAACCAACAACCAACCCAACCCCTAGGCTACGTACACAGAGAGATGGGGGCAGAGGAAAACCAGAGAGACTTCCTAAGGGGACCTGGATCCCGCTAGCGATCAAAGAGGGGCTGCTTTTCAGAGACTGAGCTACAGTAGCAAGGACGGAGGAATCACCACCAAGGAGACACTGGCACAAGTGGATTTTATTATTACTCCCCCCCCCCCAGCCCCTTTGTTTTCATCTATAAATAAACCAGGCGCTGGAGGAGGGGCGGGGGGATCAGCCGGGGTCCTGGAGAGCTCGGCTCTGCAGGGCGAAGCCGGTCCGAGGCAGCTGCCAGGCTGCAGCCCGGGGGCAGGAGGGGCGAAGGCACGGCCTAGCAGGCGGGGCGCACGGGCAGCTGCAGGAGGATGACCTGCCGGTTCTCCGAGGGGTGGCACTTGTTGATGTGGCGGGTGAGGCCGGGCGAGCTGTAGAAGGTGGCCGGGCAGTACTTGCAGGGGAAGACCTGCGCCGAGTGCAGCAGGCGCAGGTGCCGCTCCTGGCCGCCCTTGCTGGGGAAGGTTTCCCCGCACACCGGGCACAGGTGGCACTCGCTGGCAGCCGGCGCGCCGGGGCCGGCGCCGGGGCCGGGGCTGGGGCTTTCCTCCGGGCCGGGCCTCTCCGGGCCGGGCCCCGGCTCGTGGCCCAGCAGGTGCTTGCGGAGGTAGGCCTGGCGGCGGAACCGGCGGGCGCAGGTGGGGCACTCGTACAGCCCCTCCTCGGAGCCGGACTCCGAGCCGCCGCCGCCGCCGCCGCTCCCGGGGCTGGGCGTGTCCCGCTCGCTGCCGCTGCCTCCGGCCTCCTTGGGCGGCGGCCGCTCCTCGGGCGCCTTGGCGGCCGGCGGCGGCGGCGGCGGCGGGGCGCTGGGGGCCGGCCGCGGCTTGTGCCAGCGGCGGTGCGAGGCCAGGTTGGCCGGGCAGCTGAAGACCTTGTCGCACTCCGGGCAGCGGTACTCCACGCGCACGATGCGCGAGCACTTGTGCTGCGCCAGGGCGAAGGGGTCGGCGTACTCCTCCTTGCACAGCTGGCAGATGAACTCGCCCAGCGGCCGCGGGCCCGGCCCGCCCGCCCCCCGCGCCCGGGGCGGCTCCACCGGCCCCTCCTTGATCTTCAGCCCCAGCACCGGCGACGTGGTCACCTCGTCCTCGAAGTTCAGCTTGCGGATGGCTTTGGCTTTCTTAGCGGCCGGGGGCTTGTGCTTGCCGGGCTCCGAGCCGGCGGGGGGCCGCTTGGGCTGGGGGCGGCCCGAGGAGGCGGAGGGGGGCAGCAGGGCGGACAGGCTGCGGGTGCCGGCGCTCGCCTGGCCGTTGCAGTGGGTGTCACTGTGGGTGCTGCTGGGCATGCCCTGGGCGCTGCAGTGGGTGTCCCTGTGGGGGTCGCTCGGGGTGCTGCGCTGGGGGCCGCTGGTCTCCGCGGGGCTGGAGGAGGAGACCCACAGTTTGAGCTCGGCCGGGGCGAAGAGCAGCGAGTCCATGGTGCTGGGCACCGCCGGGGCCGGGAAGGACTCTGCGGAGACCGGCGAGCCCAGGTTGAAGCTGCGCTCCAAGGATTTCTTCTCGTGCTCCTTGCTGACCGGCCGGGTGGGGCTGTACAGCGCCTGGCACGCGGCCTCGGGGGTGCCGAACTGCACGGGTTTCGGGGGCGGCGGCGGCTCCCGGGGCGCTGCGGGGGCCGCCGGATCCAGGCCGGCGCAGGGGAGGGGCTGGGAGCAGCGCTGCTGGCCGCCGGCGAACAGCAGCAGCTCAGGCTCACCCTCCTGGCCGCAACGGACCCGGTAGGAGATCGGCGTGGCCCTCCGGTTCCTTTTCACCAGGAACCCCCGGGGCATCTTTGGCGGTTGGGCCGGCGGGGAAGGCACTTGAGGCGACGGCGACAGGGGCGCGGATCTGCAGCAAAAGGCTTGTGCGTCTGGCTCCAGCCGGCTGCCTCGCTCAGGCTTTGCTGCCTGCTCCTGCCATCCAGTCCGGGCTCAGCAGCAGAGGGACAGACCCCCGACGTGCCGCTGCTGCTGGTCCCCCTTTGCACTTGTTGTCTGGTGGGCGCCCCGCAAATGGGTCCCGTCTGCCCTTGCCCGGATCGCTGCACTCTTTTTAAGGGGAGAGGATGCCATTGTTCGAGCCTCCTGCTCCATCCCCGAGCCAATCAGCGCTTCCTGCGGCTCCTATGGATTGGAGGAGTGTGGGAGGGTGCAGGCTCGCAGAAAGGGGCAGGGACAGCGGGGTCGCTTGCTAGGTACAGCAGATGTACCTGAGGGGTTTCTCTCGTTCGCTTTCCTTTCTCTCCCCCCCTCCTCCTTTCCCCCCATTTACTTCTGGCCCCTCCCGGCTAAAGGCACACGCCTGGCCCCTCCTCTTTTCACGGTCTGATGGTTTTCTATAGGAAGGCACACGTGCCTGGCCTTTGTGTGTCTCCTCCGGGGGGCACAGATCTGCCAAATGGAAATGTCCATCAGCATGACAATGAGCAGCATCTCAAATCGGGGGGATTACCCGCGGTTCTGGAGCAAAATAGCAACAAAGGAGAAGAATGGTCAGAAATATGTCAGGAGGGTTCAATATGCAAACTGGAGAAGTGGGGGAGAAGAGAAAGAAAATGTAGGTTCTGAATTGTTTAAAAGCTCTCACCCCTAAGGAAATGCTGGGATGGGGGGGGGCGTATAATTGCAAACAACACATTTTAGGAGATTGCCACTGGAGTCTGAAAATCAGGACGTTAAATATACTGGCAAGGAAGTGTCCTCAGGAACTGATGGGAAGCCATTTCGAGAAGAAACATACATGCTGGTATACTGGTTATTCTAGTCTGAAGCGCTCATAAAATCCAGCACTGCTGTTCCTGTCCAGAATCTCTTCGAAAAGTTCTGACCGTAAATAAACACTTTATCAGCAAAGCAAATTGTTGAATTGGTACACTTTGGAGTTGAAGAGATTGGGCGCTGGTGAGGGGGGGGGGTGTAAGACTTGCGGGGAGGCTTTAATTACAAAAGAAAAAAAACTTTTGTTAAATTACTGAAAATTCAATTACTCATTCTGGTAAATGAAGCCTCTACCACTTAGCACAGTGTGTCAACCTCAGTGTTATTTATTATTACAATGCATCTCTAGTTTATCATTATATATATCTGACAAACTTCTTGTACACGATCCTCTGCGGCCTCATGCATTTTAATTCAGTTGGTGCATTTTGTCTGCTGTTTGACATCAGATGCTAAATCAAGGGGTCTAATCAAGTAGCTAAAAAATAAAGAAAGGGTCTGTCTGTCTCTGCACAGTAGCTTCCCAAAGCCTCACCCCCTTCACCTTTGTGAAGGAAATTAACCTCTTTCTATTGAATGCGACCCGCGGCCAATCTGGACGAGAAAGAGACGCGTGCTGCTGGGCTGGGGCAGGGGGAGAAAGACGGGAGGGCGGTGGGGAGAAGAGAAATCTGTCCACCAAGACAAGGCAGCGGCTGCAATAGCACAAGACACACACACACACACAGCCGCCAGCCAGCAGAAGTCATAAGAGCGAAAAAACAAACAAAACCCCAATACCCCGCCTCCCTCCCTGCTACATTTGGGACGCAAAAGGCGTTATCCTTCTAAAGGCTCTCTCTGTCACTCCACAGATTGCTCAAGGAAAAGCATGGACAAAAGTCTCAGGCAATAATACCTGTTACACGGGTATGGGATAAAACCTTCCCAGAGCTGCTTGTCCTATAATCTTGTCTAGAGAAAGAAGTAGGAGAGGGATAAGAAAAAGTGGCAATGATTTTCTCTGTTCCTGTCCCCCCCAGCCCTTAGAAGAACTGGATCGAAAGCCAGCTAGCCTGCTCAGGCTTCCCGTGTGAGTCTTGTGTCTGCTCCTAATCGAAGGGAATGTATTAGCCCCCCCTCCCCCCCACCCCAGTGCCCTAACGCTGAAGTTTGCTAGCTGAGCTACATGGTGGTATTTTTTGCTTGTAGGTTACTCATTGCCCTTAGTTGCGCAGTGCCAGGGTTGGGCATGGACCACCAAAATAAATGGTCTGATGTTGAGGATGCTTGAACGCTTTTGCCAAAGCTTTATTGTCACGGCAATAAAGTTAAGTGAAGCACGTGCGTGTCTGCAGGATTGGGAATTTCAGGTAGCTCTCAGATAATAATCATGTAAGCTAGACCCTAGTGTAATAATTCATATGTTGCCTGCCATTCGTTATCGGGCAAATAGTCAGTTAATGACAGACCATTGGGGAAAACGAGAAAAATGTTTATGTGCCCATAGCTCTCGTTCCCTTCCCCACCACATCAGCCTCGTACTGGATCTCATCAAACATTTCTTTTTCCTGCCTATATTGCAAACATCCAGAAATGCCTGCTAATCCAAATGCAACTGATGTTAGCCGTTTTAATCCTGATTTATATTGCGTCTATAACGACAGAGAAGAAGCGGTACTGCCCCCGCCCCAATTACTTTCTCCCATTTTTATTACTCTGTAGGTTCCAGTTTGGCTAGTTTTGTAGTTGCTCAGACTCTTCTCCTGCTCTATAATATGTGAGGAATATAGGAACTCTTTTTCATTAAAAGAGAGAAGTCAAAATACCTAACCTTAAAAAGCTGAATGCAAAGAAAAAAACCGACAAAAACCCGTTGCAGCACAGCGAATTCAAACAGTGCTATGAATTAACCAAAGGGAATCTATTGAAACCTATTGAGATACTTCGAGTCAAAGGATCCGTTTCTTTTTGTTGTTTTGCTAGCCCCAGCCAGCTGAAAAAAAAAAACAAAACAAAACAAAAAAACCCCTCCTTGCTTTCAGTCGTGTACTACGGTAAAGATTAATTGCAACTTGAAAGGTACAAGTATTCTAAACTAATTTTCACAACAACAGAGTGGAAAAAATGTTGGGGAGGGGGAGACACCCGTCTTCAAAAGCAGGTGCAGCAGTGTGCATCATCTGACAGTTGGAGCTGCTGCTGGGCTGTGCAGTACTTCTCGCACGGCCGCTATGGCTCACCAGACAACACGGCTTGCGTTGAACCCTAAAGCCGTTTTTGATTGGGGAGTCTTCGGGGCAAGGACTGGGCCTTCCTTTCCATTTGGGCAGCTTCCGACCTGAGCACCCGGCGGGCACTACTGCACGCTGCATGAAGCGGCACAACATACCAGTAATAATGACTTTAGCACCGATCTGGGGAAAGGCGCTGTCCAGTCAGTTGTAATAAACAGAGCCTTTTAAAAAATCAAATAGTATCAGTGTCTGAAACTCAAGACGTGACTGTTATTTTTGAAGCGTTTGAACTGAATGAGTCCCTCTAAAACTACAAAGCAGCTTCTCTTCCAACCCTATTTAACTCTTTGTCTTCAGCAGAAAACTTCCACGTTTCCCCCAGGGGATTCCCAGCTGAGTCCACCCCGCCCCCTTCCCTTACAAACCACTTTGTTTGCGCCAAGTTCCCTTCACAAGCAAGACGAGACCAACGGCATATGTGGGAATTTGCACAGGGAATATTTCATAGCTCCTCAGGCCAGGAGAGACCGCTGTCATCTTCTAGTCTGACCTCCTGTGTGACACAGGCCATAGGCCTCCTCTGAATGAATTCCTGTTCGAAACAGAGCCCAGCTTTCACAAAGAGATCCAGTCTTGAGTCAGTTCAGCGCCACGTTTTGCAACTTTTTTTTTTTTAAGGGAATAAGGCATGTTGTGTTTTTCTCGCTCGGTTTCGTTTGTATTCTGCCAAGATGGAAAATCAGTGGCAGCAAAGCTCAATTGCATGGCGTTTTCCTTTTGGCGAGGCTTGCTGGGGAGACGCGTTTCTACAAGATCCCCTATTACCCTGTCCTGTGACAACTCATTGCGGGGGCGGGGGGGGGGGAGCACAGCCAGTTTGGGTCAAGGAGTTTGCTATTTTGAATGTTCCTGCAAGCGCATCGGAGCGAGCGGCTAAACGGTTTGTCCACCCCTCAGCTTTATTGATTTGCCTACTTTACTCCAGATTTTAAGCATGCCTCCCTGTATCAGCCGACAGGCGCAGAGCGGTTTTGATTACTCAACATAGCACCAGCCTCATGCGTTTGGCGGAACAAACCCAGAATTGGGCTGAAGTGTGACCTGCAAAGAGCAGAGCCCTGCCTCCGATTAGATGTTTTTTTAAATCGACCTTTCCCCCTTCCTGGTGTAAGTATCAAGTGGATTACAGATTTTTACTTCCACACACCCACACCCCCTTTGTCAGACCGTTTCATCAGATCCACAAACCCCATTTTTGTACGTATCAAGCTGACCAGAGATTGTTTTACACACACACACCTTGTAGGTTGCAATCAGAAAGGTTCATCAGGTTTCTAACCCCCATTGTTGCATGACGCATAAACAATTGCTGGGTTGCTACTGTTTGACCTAGGGCTCGGGAGCGAGCGCAGCGCGTTTGCAGGAATTAGCGATTGTTGTGTCTGTCTGCGGGCCACGCGAGAGACACGCGAATCCCTCAACCGCTCCCTCCCCCCCGCGCCTTCTATTCACCTTCCCCTCTCCCCCGCCCCGCTCCCTTTGTTCAGCAGATTAGCATAAAGCTGCTATGGATCTCCCGTTTAAATAATTACACACAAAAGAATACTACATGAAAGCGAGAGAAAACAAGAGAGAGCCCACGAGTCTGTTCCATTTCACCCAGCTACCAGAAGAAAAAGACCTGAAGTATTTTCTACTGCTTAAGTTTCAAGTATCCCCCAATGGCAATCTGCTCTGCTCCCATTATTCAGCTTGGGGGGGGGGGAGGCTGTATGTGGGGGAAGAGAGCAGTTCTTTTATTACGCAAAGTATACTGGGTAGAGGAGCTTTCTCTTTAAGTGGCGTATTTATGGCGATTTGTTTATGCTATTCAGGCATAGCTGCCCAAAGGCCTAAATGAACTGAAAGTTTTGTTTTTTTTCAGCCCAGGATGGGTAAATTGATCACCGTTTCTGGAAAGAGAGGGAAAAAGTAAATACCCGAGTGTGAGAGAACAGGACTCGATGGCATTTGTTGCAGGACCAGCATGACAAACACCCTAAAGACTGTTACCTTTCAGTCGTGTCACACAGCAATCCAGCATTGATTTCCTTAGCCTCCCCAATAAGCATGTCCTAAAACTGAGTGATCAGGCAATACCCTGTAAAGAGAAGTAGGAGAGAATAACTGAGATTCACATCGAGCCACATGCTGGTGAGTGGGTTGCCCCTTTCTTGTTTCTTTCTCTCTTGGTTTTGGTGTGTGTGTATGTGTATTTTATTTGTCTAGTGCGAGTGTATTTGTTCAGTGATGTGTGCGTCCCTGCCTCCTCGCTGTTTAATGGGGGAGGCAGCGGATTTGTTTCTATTATCATTAGCATACAGCTGCAGGTTACACGAGCAATCCCCACACGAGCAACGTACACTTTAGCCCAGGCTTATCATCACTTCTCTCAACCAGAAAACAATCAACAGCTACTCACACATGGCTTCGTCCCCCCCGCCCCGGTTCCTAGCCCCTCCCCCCCCGCTATGTCTGAATAGTGATAGACGTGTTCTACATCTTCCGCTGCAAAGAATATTTTAACTTTTTCATCTCCCTTTTTGGGGCTGTATTCGTTGTACAGAGAAAACCAGGCGTGCTGGGATTACGGCAGCATCTTTTTTTCACTTACATTCGTCAATCATTGTTGCGATGCAAAAGCTCATTTAGCGTCACGCTTTTTAAGATTGGAAACATGGGACAGCAGAGCGACTAGTTTCATGTGCCGCATAGGATTTTTTTTTTTTTTAATTAATCCGTGTAGCTGTCTCCCTGTGCTGCCAGAGTTTATGCCGCTTGGGGGGGGGGGGGGGAGTTTCAACAGCTCTGTGTATGGGGCAGAAACACGCTTGTCCTCTGCGGGTGCTGGGAGGCTACTGCCCCTGCCCAAAGGAGCGTATGCCCCACGCAGCAGCGTCCATGGGCAGTAGCTGGCCCGCTCCTTGACGGCCGGGGCCTCCTCTTTGTTCCTGCGGCTGCACTTCGGTCCAGGTTGTGCTCGCGGCCGCTCGGCCCTCTGCAGCGTGGGTGCATTTTAAACAACGGCCGGGAAGCGAGTCCCTCCAAGCCCACCCTGCCAGCTCCCTTTCGGGGGTGCCTGGTGACTCTCGCCCGAAATCAGCATCCGCTAGGGCCCGCTCCCTGCGTAACTCGCAACGGGCGCCGGCCCCGTGCTCGCCCAGGCGCGGACATGTTTTTTCCTGAGGAGTGACGCAGTGAGGCGGTGACAGCGGACAAGCACCCCGCTGAGAAGGGCGTCGCGGCGGCTGCCCCGGCTCGTTAAACAGGCCCGGGGGGCGGCGTGTGAAGAAGGGATGCCGCTGAGCGGCGAGAGGAGCGCCGCCCGCGGTCACGGTTCCCCTTCTCGCCCCCCCGCGGCCATCGCAGGATGCCGGGCAGCGCCCGCGAGCCCGGCGCCGGCCCGTCCCAGGCCCGGGCGCGAGACGACACCTGGCCGGAGCGCCTCAGCCCGGCTCCGTGCCTGGCTTCAGCTTTCCCGCCTTGGGCGCTCGCCTGCCGATTGGCTGGCTGCGCAGCCCAGCGCCGGCGGCCATTGGTCAGCTGGTTGCCGAGGCGCCTCCAGCCAGGGAGTTAACCCCGCAGCTGCTGGGTCACGAGGCTGCCCACTGGCGCGCCCCCCTCCCCCCGCCACAATGCACCTTCTGGCCGGCCGCGCGGGCCATGAACAATTCAGCAGCCACACGGCGATCTCCAGCCCCCACCGGCCATCTGCCAGCGGGGCGGGGGCTGCCGGCCCAGCCCCCCCGGCCCGCAAGGGAGCCGGCCTCCAACCCCTGCCCCCGCGCAACCAAACTGCGGCTGCTCCTGGCGAAGCCACCAGGAGCCCGGCCAGGCCCGGATCAAATCAACACGAACTAGGCATGGCTGATAGGAGCGGGCTTTTATTGTTGAAAAGCCAGGCCAGCTTTGCATAGGAATGGCTGGGCCTGGACCTGATGGTTCCTACTGAATGGAGAATCCGAGGCCCGCTCCACCTACTGGAGAACTGAAAGAGAACATTTCATGGTGCTTGCTGAATGCAGCCTCAGGCTAGAAGCCATCTCAGTGCTCCCTAAGAGAGGGGCTGGGAGTCAGGGGCCCTATGGATCAAGAGTGAAAAGCAAGCCTCATTTAGCCAATCATAACTAAACAATCCCTGGCCATGCATACATAGGCAGGTGGTAATTATTGTAGTTCAGATAACTGAGGATGCTTCCCTCCACCAGTCTCTTGTAGATATTTTGCTGAAAGAACCTTTTGAGGTATTGCTTTGGTTTTTCAGAAAGAATGAGTTCGCCATCCACTATCTGGTGAACAAGCTGGTCCAGTGATGGAAGGCCATCCAGCTGTAAAAGACAGGAATAAGCTGAAAAAGCAGCATTGACTTGACAAAACATTGTGGGCAGGTATAGCTACACTAGCTTCTACTACAATAAAACAGGCAGGCTGGATATGCACACACATTTCCAAACAGCACTAGAGAAACAAATACATGTAACAGAACTCAATGGTTTGTACAACTGGATGGACTTAGTTCAGCAACAGTCTTCAAGGCTCAGGCACCAGATACATTAGGATTTGTTGATATTAGGCCGCTCGTTTGAGGCAGACATTGAAGCCTGCCTTTCACCCTTCATTCTCCCTGGCAACAAATATAGAGACAGCTGGTCGCCACATTCCTTGGATGAGGAAGGGGGTGTTTGGTGGCAATAGCTATCAGGAATGCAGTGGAAGGATTATCACACTGTGGCAGTGCGGTGACACTAATGGCTCAAAGGACACTTTGATAAGACCATAAATTTAGGTGTTAATTTAATCTTTTGGTCTGAAAATTCTCACCTATTTACAGTTCAAAAGGCTTCTGTGTGTGTATAGACAGATATACATATAATGTGTGTACGAAGACTGAAAAATGTCTTGAGCAAGAAACAACAATTTCAGTATTTGAACTTCTTAGAAATTGAATTTCCAGACACAGTTCTGGTGCTCAGATAGTTCAGAACGGTTTATGTTTTTAAATGTCGAATTTGCAAGCAACGTGTGGCCTGATTTTCCAATCAACCCCAGCTGCCATGTGAAAACCAGGTTAGTGGTTCTTATTGAAGACAAGTGCCTTTGCTTGGAAAGCTCATACTGCACATGTGTACTATACCATTTTCTATTAATACTTTAACAGCTGGGGCTAGATTCACAAAAGGACTCAGGTACCTAGCTGCCACTTTAGGTGCCTAAAACCCAGAATATGGCCTGAGTGGGATTCACAAAATCCCTGCTCAACTACCACTGCACCTTGTAGGAGCCTAAACTCACTTGGCACCTAAAGTTTCGTGATAAACATTCCTAGGCACCTATTTTGCTCCGTCTGTGCATGCACACTACAGCTCTGCTCTAGATGTCTGGACGCTTCAGCCCCAAAGCAACGCATGAATTGGGGGGAAGGTAAGTGTTCCTCTGCTTACCTCCTCTGTGGGACCCCATCTGTAAAGCAGACTAAGAACTTGCCTACCAGATCAGGCCTCTATATGCGAGCTTACATAAAATGGCTTGGGGAGGACCTCCCTCATAACTTTTAGCCCCATGGCTGAAGTACTCATCTGGGAGTTGACTCTTCGTCTAAGGGGGAAAGATGGCATTTGAACAGGTATCCACAACCTCTTAGGTGAGTACCCTAACTATGGGGCTAGAGGATATTGTGATGTGAGACTCCCTGAGTCTCTCCTGTTGAAGTTGTTCTTATGGAGAAATAATAAAAGAATCACTGGACCAGAGCGAGAGCGTATACAAGAACGAAGAATAACTCTGGAGCCTGGTGGTCAGAGCACACACCTGACAGCTGGAAGACTTAGGATCAAGTCTCCCACCTCCAATTACTTTTAAAATTATTTATTCACAGTGCAGCAGCTTCAACAGGAGAGACTGAGGGAACCCAACACCAGAATATCCCATAACCCAGTGGTAAGGGCTTGCACCTGAGATGTGGGGAATCCCTTTGAAGTGGGAGATTTACACATCTCAGGTGAGTACCCTGACCTCTGGGCTTAAAGTTATGAGAGATGTTCTCTATTCTCCCGTCCCCTTCCAGCTTCTTGTACAATCAGCATAGGTGCCTAACTCCAGGACAGGGTGTGTAGCTGAGAAACCCAAGCAGAAGGAGGTGCCTCTTTAGATTTAGGTGCCAAATTTGCTGAGAAGGGAGGGGCTGAGGACACACCCCTCTCCCTGGCATCTCCCATTGGCTAGTTTAGGCAAGAGACACCCAGCATGCTGGCTTTTGTGAATCCATTCTGAGGCACCTTCTCCCTCCTTTCACGGGAAGCCTAGGTGCCAAACCCAGGTTTGTGAATCCCAGCAATTTTCTAGCTGCCCTTCAGGTTAAATGTGGTAATACTCAGCATCACCATGCCTCAGTTTTTTTGTGAATCTAGCCCTGGATGGAGGTGCAAAACCTCAGCTCTATCATCTGCAAGTCTATGTAGCTGGAGCCCTGCATGTTGAAATAAATACATGTTTGGGATCCTACAAAATGGGTAAATATTCAAAGCATGATTGGCTTTTGAGGATGAAGAACATCCTGTGCAAGACACTCAAATAAATACAATGTTATGGTTGAGAATTTAAACACGCAAGTTCACAGACATGGTCCACACAATGATTCTAACTTGGCTCTTATGCATGTCTTAGTTTCTCTTACTGTATGTCTTGTTACATTTTAATTGAGTTCCATTTCCTATGGTAATCAGAACTTAAAATTCCTGACTTTTGTAGTTTACAATCTCAACTATAACAATGCTAGTTAAACATTTTTACTTATTATGTTACTTATTTTTGCATTTGACTGAACATTTATTTGAATGCCTTGGTCAACTGGAATATGAGCAACAGGTAGTAAAGGTCCTGGTCCTCCTGCTCCCAAATTATATAATGACAATTTAAAAGACACTTGATATATTCCAACGGTGCAGTATGTATTTATTAAGCACTTGACAGCGTGCTCAGTATTGTACAAACAGACATAGGAGATACATATTTACTAAACTTAGTGTTTCTAAATATCAGAATCTGTGTGAAGGGAATTAGAATAAAAACAGACAAAGGGAATGACAAATGTGCATTCACCCTGTCAGATATAGGACCTGATCTTGTAAACCCTCTCTCATGTGAGTAATCCTGATTCATAGGAGTAGTCCCAGTGATCTCAACAGGACTACTTGCGTGTGTGTGTCATGACTAACTCACAAGAGACAGTTTGCATGACGGATTCAGTAATCCTGAAATACGTAAGACACCATTTCCAGGCTGTCCATAGACAATAAAACAGATAGCACATAAGAGATAAGCTGTTCACATTACAATACAGGAAGCACTGCTGAAACAGGGCAGAAAATCACTACCTTCAGGCACAATTTTTTCCTTAGAATTTAATTTTCTGTTCTTTGTAAGTTGTTTTCAAGAAAATCTAAAAATAGTACTTCACTTAAGTACTCTTCATATTATGACAACAGAAGAGACAATACTATCTAGCACCTTTGTATTTTATTTTAACCTTTCCTAGAGACTAGTGTGATGTTACCTCAATACACAGTTAACAATTTTGTATGGTAATTGCAGCAATCCATTAAAAAGTAGTGCAGGAATATAGAATTTCGATATGTAAAACAGAAGCGAAGGGGGTATGTGGAGGGATACGGTAGAATGGCACTAAACCACCCACTAGGCAGCAGCAAGCTTTAGATTGTAGAGAAAAAATTCTGTTTAGAGACAATTATATGTTTACAACTTTGTCTTTAGGGACTGATCCAAAGTCCACTGAATCAAGTGGCAGCCTGTCCATTGGCTTCAATGGGTTTTGAGTCAGACACTTGGAGAGGAAAAAATGGAGAAATTACTATGAATTTATGCTCAGGTCAACAGTGCAAATGACATTAGCAAATGTCTTAATTTCTCCCCATCCCTATATTTGGGAATTTCATCTATCACTGACAAGCCATTCTGTGTTACTTTATCAGCTACGTAGCTTGTGGCCATAGGTACTTATAGAAAGATTTACATCTCACAGGATCTGAAATTTTAGGATGGTTCGTACGGTGCTTTTATATCATTATGCAAAAAAATGAACAAAACTGTATGGAAAGCAGTGTTAACTAAAGAAATGGGAATTCCAAGTCTCAGTGGCAAGTTTGCAGTAGAAAACATATAAGGGGTATAAAAATGCTGCATAAGAAAATGGAGCAAGGTAAACGATGAAAAAAACATTACCAGCAACTTTGAGATTTGTAAAAATAATTAAAATGAGCAATTTCCAGTATTTACTGAATCTTCCTTATGCTGCATAGACTATGTCTATTTAGGCTTTCCAAAGTGAGTAATTAAACAGAAAAAAGTGAAATTTAAGGCAGAATATGGGAGCAAAAAAAAAAAAAAAAAGAAGTGCTCAACAATAACGAATTACTCCAATAATAAAATGCAATTGCTAGTCATTTTTCTTACCTGGCTGGATATTAGGATTTGGCGCAGTTCTTTCTTAAGATCAATAAACCGATCGTGATAGATGGCCATGGACCAAGGTTCCCTGAAATAGCTGGTTGAAAAAGAAGAAATTTAGTTATCCAGTGAACCTCTCATTAACCACTAATAAAGTATTTACCTGCTTTTTTGCTTTTATAAATTACAGTTCTGGACCCATCATGATCGTTTGTTCATAAAATGCCTCCCGTAACAGCATGGTCAATCAATTCTTTTAATGGATGTTCCTGATGTACAGCCAGCTTCAGTAATTACATTTAAAGTGGCTTAATTCAGAGCTGTGGCAAGACCCAGTGAAGAATCCTGATTTTATCAGAATTTAAAAGCCTGAAGACCTGTAAAGAACGGTGTCTCCATTATCTGTCCTCATTTGAGAAAAGCAGATTGCAGGATTAACTGAACTCCTGCATAAACAAATTAAATTTGTGTAGACAATGACACAAATGTTGTTCATCATTAAGGTTTCTGGATTAATAAAGGCCAGAAAAACAGGCCACCACAGTGTTGCAATATGTTCTTTCCACTAGTGCACTAAAGCTAAATTGAATCTATCTTAAGAGGAACTATCTTAACATTTATATTATATCTATTGACAGAAAGCATTCATTACACTTTTTCTGTGAAAAGTTAGAAAACTGTAAGTATTTATTTATCGTTAAGGCCATAACAAGATATATAAGTAGATACTGTAAATGCAGCTAGAGGCAACTGGATGACACAGAAAATGGCTGTTTATTTCTATTTCCTATATAACGAAAAATAATTGTGGTGGTGTCAATAATCTGTAGATTACATGAGGTATATTCTCTGCTTGATGTGTGCATGCAATTCTCATTAATGTTAATGGAAGTTAAAAGGACCCACTGAAGAAAGAATAGGACCAAAAGAATCAGTGTAACTTATTATTAAACTGGGTACCAGATAAATAGGGCCTGATCCTGCAAACACTTACGCAAATCCTTAACTTTGCTCATTTCAGTCATCTCACTGATGTTAAGCATGTGCATGTTTGCAAAATTATGACCACAGTCCTTAGACGTGAACAGTGTCATTGGAAGCGTGTAGTCTATTCACATCAGTGGGATTGCTCTCATGAATAAGCAATATTGCATGTGTAACTCTGATGGGATTTGGCCTAATGTCCTTACAATAAATATATTAATTTCTAAAATAAAAACTCAAATTACATAATTTTAATGACAATTTCCACAGAAAACCAGCATTCAGTTGCTTTCTAAAAGGAAGCCAACCTTTTATAAATGTTGAATTGTGATATTTCCTATCAGCAACTTTTCTATAAATAAAAGCTTCATTGGACTTCAGATATTAATGACTCAATCAACACCACAGTATGTAACTAACAGGGCTGTTCTAATTCTTCACCACACCCATCCACTTGGGTGTTATACCCCCATCTCCTTCCCTCCGGGTGTTTCTTTAGATGGTAAGCCCTCTGGATAAGGGCTTGTCTCTTTTCTGTGTTTGTACAGCACCCAGCACAATAGGGCCTCAAACAGAATGAAGGACATTTCCACAGTATAAATATTTACTGCCACTGCTATTCATCTTTACCTTTCCATTTTGACGGACATAGGAGCATCTTGCAGCACACTGCTAGCACATTACCAAGACTGATTTCATCTCTGTATTTGGGGCTGAAATCTTACAAAAGCTGAACTCAGCTCTAAGAGCCGCTTTTAAAAATGTACTTTAAAATGTATTTATCATATCTCTATAAGATACATACATAGACATGAAGAGTTTCCCAAAACATTTAAACAACTAACTCATCTCAAAACATTTTCCATTTAATGTCAACAGTTAGATGGCAAAGCAAGATAGGAGGGGCACAAGAAAAGATATACCAAGATAATTAAAGATGCTCACATTACACTGGCATGCATGGCCCTGTAGCCAAATATTTTTCCTGTATTTTCACCTGGCATCTTAGTTTTAGTTATGCAATTATTACTGGTAAATCTGTTTTAACAGAGAAATAGCCATTGAGCAGGAAATAGTGATCTGAGCACAGACCTGGGAGCCTGGAATTCCCACGTTTTAATTCTGGCCCTGACATGGATTTCATCTTGTGATTGAGGCTAGTCTTTTAAACACCCTGCCTTTATGAAACTGCTTACATACCTCACTGAGATGTTATGAGGATTAAATGATGTGTGTACAATGCTTTGAGGATACTGAGTATTATTGTTCTTACCAGTTCAGGTGATAACTACATCTTCAGGTACTCATACTTGTACAGTTCATCACAGCATTTCCAAATTTCGGAGCTTAAGGCCTGAAATTTTTCACCAACCTGCAGTATTTGGCTCAAATAAAAATGTGTTTACTCTGGAAGTGGACAATTTCTTGTCTATGTTTTCAAGCCTGGTTGTACAGGGGTTACTAATAGCCAGCTATTTAATACAAAATTTCCTTTACCTTATTTCAAATGGAGAAATGCAACCATTACAGAGTGTTTTAATATATAAGCAATTCTCTTCCTTTTCTGGCAGTGCATATTTATCCTTAAGACAGAATCACCTTTCTAACAACCATATTTAGATTTACTCTCTCAGAATACAACACATGTTCCATTAAATTGAAGTTTAATAATGAAAACGATTCACTTGAAGCCAAACCAACAAGTTGACTTTCTTTGGCTCATTTTAAATTTTATTACCACTTCAACAGTAGTCCCTAAGGGCAAGCTGTAGAAAGCTTGAAAGTATAATGCTCTTCAGTGTACAAGATGAACCTGGCATGCTACCAACAGAAGCTCAGAGGCTCCTCAACTATCATGAGAACAGCATCTGCCACATGTGTTTGCACCATTTAGTCTTTCATAACCTGCCAAAATGATCAAGCTAAATATGTACAAGATGACTGTTTGCCAGGGGCATAACCGATTTTAAAACATGGTCACTTCTTAAGAGGGGATCCCCTGCTGGTAGGCTTTTATATCTATAGAAGCTATCATTGGAAGGCATTTGTAACTAGATGGGGTGAAATGGTCTCCTTTTGAAGACAATATGTGACATCCTTTTTGTTGCTAGGAAGCTGTTCTCTCCTTTCATTGACAAACAATACATAAAGTCTGTTCTGCCTCATCTGTGATGTGTAACCTATATTAGATGAAGGGGAGAAAAAAGAAAATTATCTACTGGCATCCTATGCAATAGGAGTTGAATCTTTTTAATTTAAAGGGAGGGGGGACACATGATAAAAACGAGCAGATAAAGTTGGCCAATCTTGGGAAATAAAAATGTGGTATTTCTGAAATCTGCATGTAAATGGATTCCCTTCCAAAACCCATCTATTTTTAGTCTCCAGACTCTTATTTAATGTACTGCTATACACCACTTTCATATGACAATGTTTTTTTCAAGAATTCTGAAGCAGCAGTAGCTCTCTGATGCTTACTGGTACTTTAAAAAAAAAGAAATGAGGACAGCACACTGACCCTTGTCCGCACTTGCACCACTTAAGTCATCCACACCATCCAAGACATTAGATCTTTCCTTGGATGTGAACATGTAAAAAAAAAAAATATCTAAAGACTTTGAAAGTTGTGAGGTACTTTTACACTGAGAATGCCAAGCTCAGCATCCACAACAAGAAACCATGACAGAAATAATTAAAGGGTTAATAAGAACTTTATCACATCAAAAAAGTCCCATGACATCTGAGTAATGGGCAACTGTAGTGAATGATAAAAAAAGAGAATAGGAACTACAGATCTCTCAACAGAGCCCATACTCTGCCAGGCACAGGTTATTAGCCATTTAGGCATACTCTGAAAAAGGAATATAGACATGACACTCATTTTTACCACCCACTGCTGCACTGAAAGATGAGCCCCTCTTTCAGGAAAATTAAACCAATCACATCCCCACCTCAAACCCACCATAAGTTGTTAAAGATCTGTCCAAAATGAGCAATCATGCAGAGTAGATAGTATAATGTTGTGAAGTCTTGTGATTTTCACCATGAATTTTGTGATAGTTTGTGTTTCTCTTCGTCTCAGCTGCTGGACTTCCATGAGTGTGGAAGAATTTTAGCTTTCATTAAATAAGTAAATAAAAAAAGGAAAATAGCCATCATAGTTGTAGAGAAAAGCTTGAAAATATGACTCAAGTGTATTATAAAGACACACACACACAAAAGGTAAATAAAAAGAACCCAATATTCATTACATTTTAAAATCTCATGATTTTTAAGCCAGTCTGTGTGTGTGTGTATGTGTCTGTGTCCCAACTTATAGTTTTTTAACACTGATGTTGTAAGGCTATGTAGATTTTCTTAATATGATATAGCCCCTCCTTTTTCACATACTTCAATGAACAGTAGTATATTTAACAATGTTGGCATTTAAAGTGTCATCAGTGGCATCTGAGTTAGCACCAACTGTAATGAATATGGCAGTTCGTACTTCAGCGCTATAGTTTCAGACTCCCTGGCAAACACTGCTGCACACTTAGGTCATGCTTTCAAGGTTTTCTTCACAACCAGAACAGACAAAAATGTACCTAAAAAAAAGCAAGCAAGCAAGCAGGGATTCTGGAGGACAGCTGAGGGACCCTTTTGTCCCCCAAGCTGGCTTGTCTTTCAGGTACACCCTACACTTTGGGAATGGCTGACTTACTGACCCATTAAACTACCCAGGAAAAACCTCTTCCTTCTGGTGAGTTTATTAAATGATCTGAATTTTGTGTCTGTTGAGACAGTTTTTTTTCTAGAATAGAATCATGTTAATATAATTTAAACAAATGTAGAAAACAACCTGTATAGATAAATACTATAAGATTTCTACCATTGCTGTATTGCCTTATGCTACCAATTTTTTGGCTCTGCTCTCAGATGAGACCAAGGAGAGTGTGTGGTGATGGCTGGTGGCTTTTCAAAGGCACAAAGGGTAGTTAGGCACCCAGTTCCTGCCAAGAATCAATTGGATCTGGGTACGTAACTGCCGTTTGAAAATATTGGCACAAGTTACCACTATGCTTGCAGCTAGAGTTATTTATCCATGGTGACAGAGAGTCCCCGCTTGGTGTTCAGTTGTCCACTTAAAAAAACCTTTTATAATAGCAGCAATAATAAAACCAAATTAAAGTAAAAAGCAAGGGTCTGTTATTTTCTTATTCCTACTCCCGCTCTCCCCACTCTTCCCTCCAGCTTCCACACACCCAATTCTCTTTATTTCAGAATCCTAACAAATTTATCACTCAGGACAAATTTGTCTGGGTGTGTTTGGGTGTCATAATTCACTGTCTAAAACAGCAGGATTAGTTTGGATTTCTTGACGTTGACTTTCATATCTTTATAAAAGGCAGTCTCATTGGAAGAATCTCATGTTTAAGCTGTGAATCGACCATTAATACAATAAAATGCCCCCCTTTTAGGGTCAGCCACAACAGTATGGTTCACTAAGGACCTGACCAAACTCCACTGAACTCTATGGGAGTCTTTCCACTGATTTCAGTGGGATGTGGATCAGGCCCTAAATATTCTCAACTTCCTCACTTAGCACTCCAAGTATGCCAATAGATGACTGGCACATCAGAGCCCCAAACTCTGAGGTTGTTAATGTACTTAGGAGTACTTTTCCTCTGTTTTAAATTGGGATTAAGGAGGAACACGGAAAAATCCATATTTCAACCAACTCAGGTGTTGCTCTTCAAAGGAGCCATACTAGATTTGCACTTTAGATCAGCTCAGCTTCCAGGCTGCTATAGTTTACATCAGCCACTCACACCAACTTTATGCAGTTAGTCAGATAGAGAGTACGTGCAGGGTAGACTGTTGTTCCGTTTTGGAGCATAACACTCAGCTCACAGAACCAGCTAGCATAACTGAAATAGAAGTTTATAGTGGGTGTAGTTCCTGGGTGGTAAAGTTTAACGCCCACACCACTGGGCATGGCTGCCTATACAGAGTGCAATTCAGTGGACAGCCAAGCAAGATTTTTTTAAAAAGTTTTAACCATATTTTTGACAAAAATTGGATTTTTAAAATACAGTAAATATGCAAAACCTGGCTGATCAGGTACATCTTGGAGATACTATATCAGTTCTCAAATGTTCAGAATTTGAAATAACCCAAAATATTCCAAGCAATTTTCCTCACCTGTTTATACGCCGTAAGCCTATAATTATGCGGTACCATTTATGGAAACCATCGTTGTTCTGACATGCAGCCTTTCAAGATTGGCAAGGCTTGATCTAGGAGGTGGGATGTAGCCAGGTGAATAGTAGTGGGTCTGCCAGACCCTTCTCACTGGTGGAAAGTAAAACCCCACAAATGTTGGAGTGTGCCATCACTCTTATACACTCTGCTTCCCCCACTTCCCAGTGTTATCACTGGACATTTGGTATGACAAACACCTGTGCTGTTGCAACAAATCGTGGCCTGAATTGACTGACACATGTGGCCGTTATTCATATAGGCTGGCCAGCTCATATTGGCTCAAATGTAATTTGTGATTATTCAGTAAAAAATAGCTCGACTTGCACATGGAAATAGCAAATTTCACTTGAGAGCACTGCAGGGGAAATTTTATTGTGTTCAAAATCATTTGGTTGCCTTTGTAGTGAATGATATTTTCCATTTTTTTATGCTAGTGACCACTCAAAGTATTCATCACTACTGCAATGTGTTTAAAGATAACAAGCACATTTCGAGCTACCGCAGGTGCTACAGCAATTTGTACAGTGGGGGTGCTGAGAGCTGTTGAACCAAACTGTAAACCCTGTATATGATGAAAACCACTTCCAGCCAGGGGGTGTGGTAGCACCCCCAGCACTTCTAGTTTCAGCACCTATGGAAGCTACGTGGTAAACTTTTGCATGGGGGCTTTTGTTAGTCTCATCAAGACATTACTTAGAACATCTACAGTTGAGCTATAGGGTTGGCAAAGTTTTAGGCTTGGGAGTCATTGGCACTTAGCTGAAGAACAGCTGCATGGAAAGATGGAAGTTAGCTGGTGCAGAGAAGGAAGTGTTTCAAAGCACTCACAATGTCCATAACTTCGCCCTTTATCAAGGTGACTGCCTTACAATCATCAAGATGGATCATAATCATAGTGTCTTTCTGCATTCCTTGTAGTTATCCAAATAGCTACAGCTGCTAAAAATGCCCACCTAGAGCTGGTCAGAAGACTGTGTCCTATCCCATCAGACTCTAGGCTTAAATATTGTAGCTGATTTCTAGGAAGGACATTTCTGACCCTTCAAGAATTTCAAGTTTAGAATGCAGCAGCTCAGCTATTCAGCAACACACCACTGGTTATTATCTTTTGGATGACATATACAGCTCTATTTAATCTGAAGCATTCATTGTATTAGACCCATAGGTTATCATTAGGTTGCCCCCCAGCTATGTATGTTTTCGCATTGACACTAAGTGCCATATTTAAATAGTTAAAGCCTTTGCTCAGTTGCAAGGACATTTAAGAAGCACAAGAGGAAAATTCTTATTCTGTCACAGAAAACATGGGCAAGTTTTATATGACATTTAGGCATGTACAACTATGTGCCTAACTTGAACATGTAATTGCCATAACTGCAGATGCACACAGAACATATGTGTATGCAAATGGCCATTTCTGGTAATTTCTGCACACAACTGTGTGTTATGAAGGTGCAGACACATTCATTAAGAGTGCAGGATATGTGTGCAATTTTGAAAATCTGGTCCTATAAATCTACTGAAAATCACATCTTCAGCAGCCGGTGCTGATCAGAATTATGGAAATGGGGTTACAACAAGTAGTGACATCAAAGATGGCTGAAAATAAAAAACTCTGATCAAGATCTAGACTCAGAGACAGTCTGCATGAATAGAAAATAATGGAAGCTTGTAATGGTGACACATTAGATAACGATTTTTGATCTGTGAAAAATGACAAGTGACAATCACGAAAAAAATTCACGTTCCCTATATGCTGAGAACCAGCCTCTCCACACAGTAAAGGTTGGTTAAGTCTATGGTAGAGTATTATTTATGACTATACAAACAAAGAATTTAGCAACTACCTTCCAAAAGATGTCTTATTTTCAATGGAAGACGACTTTTTAAAAAACTTGCTAACAAACACCACATCCCGAAAAGTAAAAAAAGACAATTGTAAAAAGTACTCAAAAAGTCAACCCTGCTGGAAATAAATAGCAGGGTTACTGACCCCGATGTTGCTGGGCTTGTGGCATTGCGACTACAATTTAATTGACTGAAACTGAAGTTATTCAGTGAATCATATATGTGGAAGAAAGAGAGAGAGACTGACTTGTGAGATGCTGAATTACAATGAGATTATGATGAGACCAGAAAATGAAATTTACAGTGAAGAAAATAATACTGAAAATTTGCTACCAACCCCACCTGATTTAAATGAGATAAAAAGCTATATTGCATGGCTAAGCAAACAATAATATTAAATTGTCTATATACAAATTTTTAACTGGTTTTGTAATTTTTTTTTTTACAGGGCTTGTAACTTATTTACAATCGTGGAACAAGAAAACAGAAGTACATTACAGCAGAACTACTGCAGGAGTACTGTTTAATTCCTTGCACAAAAACACTACTCATTGAACATTTATTTATCCATGTATTTCAGGTATTCCGTGGATAATTCAGAGATTTGGGACTCTGCTAGGGTGACCAGGTGTCCGGTTTTGGCATTGCTGAGCAGGCCCTGTCCGTTTTGTGGCGCTGTGCAGTAGGGCTGGCAGGCTCTCTGCTAGCCACCGTGACGTGCGGCTCCCGGGTCAGGAAGCAGACAGCATGTCCAGCTCCGAGCCTTAGGGGCTGCCACGGTGGGTGTGCATGCTGCCCGGCGCAGCTCCCATTGGCTGGGTCACGAGCAGGGGAGGAACTGTTGTGAGCGCTCAGCAGACAGCTGTTGAGGGGTCGCCTGGTGTGTGCCTCTCCCGCAGCTGCCCAGCCCTCTTCTCCTCGCGCTCCTCTTGTGGCTGGGCTTGAGCTGCAGCACGTGCTCTGCAGCAAACCACGGTTTGTCACCCCATCACCAGCCCCCGGGAATTGGAGGTATGTGTATCCCTGTCTCCGAGTGCTGGGAATGGGGCTGCACCCCAATCCCCACCGACTGCATCCCTCCCCGTCCCAATCCCACCGCACCCGCATCCCCCGTCGCTGCATCCCTCCTGTCCCACCCCGACACACACACCCATCAAGGCATCCCTCCCTGTCCCAACCCCCCATCCCGTCCTGCTCCCCACACCTACCCATCCCAGCACCCCTTTCCCACCCATCCTCTCCACCTCCCAGAGCCGCCCTCACCTCCCACAGCCCTGCACCTCATTCACCTCCATACACTGCTGCACTCCCATTATGTCCCTATACACCCCTGTGTCCCCCACATCCTCATGCACCTGTATCCTTCTGCCTCCGTCTGCATCCCCACTCACCCCACATACCCCCCCACACCCACTCATCTCTCCTTCACTGCCTCCTCTCACCCCACCCTGCTCTCGTCTTTTGCCTCTTTCCCTCCCCATCCTCTTCTCTCCTCTCCCCCACCAACATCTTTTCCTCTCCAGTCCACCCTCCTCCCTTCCTGGCTGAGTGATTTAGGCAGCCCCTGGAAAAGTGTATGAAAAAGCATCACTGTGTAAGCAAGCGTATGCATGCATGCATTGTATGTGTGTAAGAGATGGTCTCTGTGTAGGGAGGTGTGTGTATTGCCGCATGTGTGTATACCTGCGTGAATAAAACTTGCAGCCTAACTCTTTGACTTTTATTCCTTTTGCTGGCTTGCACACAAAAAAATTGATGACATAAAATATGTGTGTATTCATTTCATAACACGTTTTTAAAAGAGAAGGGAAATCTAAAAGAAATGTATTATTTCTTAAAAACTGAATGTTGTTGACTAGTAATTGCAGAAGAGCCAATGTATCGTACTTTTCTCCCCATCTTTGTCTAGCTACATTATAAACTCTTTGTTGCAGACTCTCTCTTTTTATGTCCAGCACCTGCCACACTGGAGCCCTGATTTTAGTTGGGGTCTCTAGGCATTAAACAATCATTGTAATAATAAATAATGTGGAAGTACATGTGTTAGTGCATGCTAGATGTGTACATATGAACGCATGTGTATATCTGCATGTAGGTGGGGGAGTCAGTTTCTACAGATTTATTTATATAGGTATCTGGACAGGTGTCCATTTCTGTGGTTGTGCTCTATGGGGGCCAATCAGGGCAGGGGTATCACATAGGGAGGGGGGAGAACCAGTCTGGAGGCAGGACAGGGAACCAAGGGGCTAACTGCAGAGGCAAGGGCGGGGCAAACAAAGGGTGCAGAGGGAAAAGGGCAGGGCAGGCAAACAAGCTGAAGCCAGCGAGGTGCTGGGGTAAGGAGGAGGGCAAAAAGGCTGCAAGGGGCAAAATGGGGCAGGGAGCCAGGGACAAAGCTGGGGGTTGCTGAAGGGGGTCAGTCCAGGATGGGGCGGGGGGGGGGCACATGCGCCCACGTGCGCTCGCAGAAGAGTCAGTGCGGGCTGGCTGCTGCTGCAGGCCCAAAAGGTGGTGAAAGGGCGCGTCAGGCCAAGCGAGCAGCAGAGTCCCAGAAGCAGGAGCTTGAGGCAGCTGGTAAGTGTCCACTGGAGGTGGTGGAGGGGGCAGCGCCGACAGTGGTAGTGGTGGGGGTTGGGGGGGACACACTGATGAACTAGGGGGCAGGCTCCACGCCACACCCCTTGTGTCCCCACAAACACAGTCAGAACCCCCACCACAAGAGCACAGTCCAAAAGTTACTCAGCCTTCAGGCCCCCTCCATAGTGGTCTGCAGAGTCCCTGTGTGCTCCCCTAGCAGCAGATGGCCTTGTCCCCTCCTCCTTCGGGGTCCAGCAGCTCCCAGGCAGCCCCAGGCGGCAGCCCGGTGGCTGGGCAGGCAGAGAGGACCCCTCACAGGTAGTGGTGGTGGTGTCTACAGCAGTAGCAATGGCTGGGGTCCCTCACCCCCCCACTCTGGGGAGCGGGCAAGCAGCCGCCCCCCCCCAGTGGCTGAAGTTGGAGCAGTAACAGCAGCACCCAAGGGCAGGTGGGGGAGTCCAGCAGCCGGCCAGCTACCAGGTAGCAGAGAAATAGAAAGTTGGCTACATTGTCGGGCTCAACGGGTAGTGATCAATGGCTCCATGTCTAGTTGGCAGCCGGTGTCAAGTGGAGTGCCCCAGGGGTCGGTTCTGGGGCCGGTTTTGTTCAATATCTTCATAAATGATCTGGAGGATGGTGTGGATTGCACTCTCAGCAAATCTGCGGATGATACTAAACTGGGAGGAGTGGTAGATACGCTGGAGGACAGGGATAGGATACCGAGGGACCTAGACAAATTGGAGGATTGGGCCAAAAGAAATCTGATGAGGTTCAATAAGGATAAGTGCAGGGTCCTGCACTTAGGACGGAAGAACCCAATGCACAGTTACAGACTAGGGACCGAATGGCTAGGCAGCAGTTCTGCGGAAAAGGACCTAGGGGTGACAGTGGATGAGAAGCTGGATATGAGTCAGCAGTGTGCCCTTGTTGCCAAGAAGGCCAATGGCATTTTGGGATGTATAATGCGAGCAGAGGGGCATAGCGAGCAGATCGAGGGATGTGGTCGTTCCCCTCTATTAGACATTGGTGAGGCCTCATCTGGAGAACTGTGTCCAGTTTTGGGTCCCACACCACAAGAAGGATGTGGATAAATTGGAGAGAGCCCAGCGAAGGGCAACAAAAATGATTAGGGGTCTAGAACACATGACTTATGAGGAGAGGCTGAGGGAACTGGGATTGTTTAGTCTGCAGAAGAGAAGAACGAGGGGGGATTTGATAGCTGCTTTCAACTACCTGAGAGGTGGTTCCAGAGAGGATGGTTCTAGACTATTCTCAGTGGGAGAAGAGGACAGGACAAGGAGTAATGGTCTCAAGTTGCAGTGGGGGAGATTTAGGATGGATATTAGGAAAAACTTTTTCACTAGGAGGGTGGTGAAACACTGGAATGCGTTATCTAGGGAGGTGGTAGAACCTCCTTCCTTAGAAGTTTTTAAGGTCAGGCTTGACAAAGCCCTGGCTGGGATGATTTAATTGGGGATTGGTCCTGCTGTGAGCAGGGGGTTGGACTAGATGACCTCCTGAGGTCCCTTCCAACCCTGATACTCTATGATTTGTATTTGGGCTTCAGGAGTGGGCCACCCATTGCTGCTGTGATAATGTGTGGTCCTAATTCCACACATACAATTACAATAACTTTAGTGAAAAAAAACCATGGAGCTGGTTATGAAAAATGGGAAGAGGGGAGGGAAAGAATCATGAAAATCTTTGTGAAATTTCATTTTTTAAAAAATTATCCTTTTTGACTATTTTGCTGACAGCTCTGGTGTCCTTTAACAAATAAAACCTGAAATTAGCATAATATATCTGTCAAAACAATAAATATGTCTGTTTGGGCCTTGCAGTGAAAATGACCCTGTGAGCGAGGGTGGGGGAGAGCAAGCGACGGGGGGGGGGGGGGAATGGAGTGAGTGGGCGGCGGTGCCTCTGGAAGAGGTGGGGCCTCGGGGAAGGGGCGGAGCAGTGTGCGGGGGAAGGGGCAGGGCAGTGCAATGGTGTTCAGTTTTCTGGAATTAGAAAATTGACAACCCTACATTCTGCTACTGTTGTC
This sequence comes from Eretmochelys imbricata, assembly GCF_965152235.1. Classification (NCBI taxonomy): domain Eukaryota; kingdom Metazoa; phylum Chordata; order Testudines; family Cheloniidae; genus Eretmochelys; species Eretmochelys imbricata. The sequence continues at coordinate 206,145,689 of NC_135574.1, read as the reverse complement.
CTGATCCAAAGCCTAGTGAAATCAACAGAGATTACAATTGACTTCAAGGGATATTCAACCAGGCCCTATGATTTACTTTATTGAAGCAGGATTACAAAATGATACAATTCACCAGTTGAGAGGAAGACATTTATTTCAAGCTTCTTTCAATGGGAATATAAAAATCAGAGAAGGAAATTTGCAGATATTTATAATTTTTTAAAAGAACACTGGGATTATTGTTAAACTGGCAATAATTCTGCTAAGAAATAGTTAAACATTTGATTTCAAATCCAACATGGATTTATTCGCATTTAAAATACTGTTATAATTTAATAATAGTACATAAGTACACTGCACTATAAGCCCAATCTTGTGATCCTCATTCAGGAAAAACAACCATTGAATTGGATAGGGGTTTTTCCTATTGATCAAAATAACACTCCCAATGGATGTGATCAAAACCCCACGGCAGTCAATGAAGAGACCGTCACTGTCTTCAATGGGCTTTGAATCAGGGGTTATACTTGTACCTATTTATGTTTGCCAGCATCTTCACATTGTAAAAAATATTCATCCATCTCATACTGATTTCTCATTTTTATTTTCTGTATTTTTAATATCAAAGGAATATTATGTTATATTATCATAGACAGTGGTCACCATTAAAAAGTAAACATTTACTAACAATTACTTCACCCCAGTAACTGGGGTACTGCAGTTATTTCCTATTCTAAGTACACTATACAGATATTCTGTATTACCTCAGTACTACAGATTGAACTGTTAGTAAATGTTCACTTTTTAATGGTGGCTACTGCACAATAGAGCCTTGCTAAACTGCAGTGTGCTAAACCAAACATATTACAGCTGGCAACCAAAATGGCAGTCTCTCCCCTATTCTCTCTCTCAAAAAAAATTAATAGCAGATGTTTTAAGGTTTTGTGTATTTCTACACAACATAATGCATGATGTATATTCAATATATTATGAAAAATAATTAAAAGGAAACTAAACTGTCAAACCAAATCAATAAAATACACTTTGTGGTGCAGTATGATTACTTATCTAAAATTATTTGTTCATTTACAGAGTCAGAACATTCAGTAATTCACAATGGTCTGTCTAATTATTAATATGAATTAGCAAGGTTCTACCATAAGTAAACTATGTTAAGATTATGTGACTAGCCTTTCCCTATTAATTCTGGCCTTGGAGTTTCTTAGTAACCTAGCTGTTCATTAGAAGCTTAGTTGCTCATTAAAAATAATATTAATTAAATATATAAAATAAATTTAAGCCACCTAAAGATGTCAGGCTATTTATATTGATTTGTTATGTAAGTACAGCTTTAATAGTGTGAATCATGGCTAGCATTTAATTCCAGTAAAAAAGAAAAGCTGTTAGGGCTTCAGTATCCATCCCTCATGAGCTCCTCTTATTCTGGTTCTCTCTTCATAAAAAGCACACCTATTTACCTCTAATTAGACTGGAAAGGGTACTGAGTAGCATTAGTCCCACTCAACCATGCTCACAGCCTTTCCCATTTCCGTTCGTTCTTTTTTTTCCCTGCAGGGAAAAAATATCTCATACAGGTCTGCGGAGTTAACAAAAGAGTAAGGTGGAATCCCTTTTATGTAACTGAGGCACACTAATGCGACAGGATCCAGTGAATTCCAGAAAGCAATGCATTCTAATATTTCTTTTAATAAACAAATGCTCTTAACTTTTTGAAAGGCTGATCTAAATCTTTATATGCAGCGCCTATACCATGTTTAATATAATTCCTGATGTGCAATGATTATCCTGTCCACAAGTCCTTTTTAATGAATATCTTTCACCAGTCCTATTAAAGATAAAATTAAAAACATTAAATATTTTTCTCCTCGCTAATGTCTCTATTATGTTTTGAGATTTATTAGAATTGGGCCATTAAACATTCTATTGTAGTGTTTCTGCTCAGAAATCTCATAAAAATTACACTAATTCATTAATTCTAGCCTACTGCAAAACATATTGTGTGCAAAGTGAATCTGAGAAGAGAAGGCCAAATGGTTACATTTTGTAAATGTCAGTATAATTTATATCATTTTGAAATATTTTTGAACATTTAGGATCATAGACTTGGGGACAAGTAGACAAGACTGAAGAGAACAGCTACCGGAACATCCAGTGATGTTCTCCACTTGTTTGGTCTTTGCAACCTTAATGTCATTTTATTGTAGCTTTTTAGGATGGAATTATAGCATTATTTCTGATAGCAAATGTTACAAAAATACAAAATCGTTCCCATTATAACTTCCTGTTTTCACATGGCTATAACATTACCTTTGGGGCTGAAAATTTGCATGCTTTGTCTTTGGAAAAGACTTGTGTCATGGCATGTCATGAAAGTCACCACTGCTCTGCAGAACAAAGCGGGGACAGTGGATTCCAAAGTCAAGGGCACATCATCAAGAATCCCCTAACTCCTATCCCGCTTCCATTTAAACCAGGAGGATGTTCGTCGGAGCACTTGAGCTGAACACAACTGCCACTGTACAACACAGAGAGGTCTCTAAAATAACCAAGGCTTTATAGGTCAAAAACAACATTTTAAATTTCACCTAGAAAGGAATCGATAGCCAGTGCACATCTTAATACGCAAACAGAGCATTCTGAACTGTCTACTATTTCTAATTTCTACAGAGGGGGTAACTTAAGAGATTAAAGAAAAGGAGTACTTGTGGCACCTTAGAGACTAACCAATTTATTTGAGCATGAGCTTTCGTGAGCTACAGCTCACTTCATCGGATGCATACCGTGGAAACTGCAGCAGACTTTATATATACACACAGAGAATATGAAACAATACCTCCTCCCACCCCACTGTCCTGCTGGTAATAGCTTATCTAAAGTGATCATCAGGTTAGGCCATTTCCAGCACAAATCCAGGTTTTCTCACCCTCCACCCCCCCACACAAATTCACTCTCCTGCTGGTGATAGCCCATCCAAAGTGACAACTCTTTACACAATGTGCATGATAATCAAGTTGGGCCATTTCCTGCACAAATCCAGGTTCTCTCACTCCCTCACCCCCCTCCAAAAACCCACTCCCATACACACACAAACTCACTCTCCTGCTGGTAATAGCTCATCCAAACTGACCACTCTCCAAGTTTAAATCCAAGTTAAACCAGAACATCTGGGGGGGGGGGGAGGGGTAGGAAAAAACAAGAGGAAATAGGCTACCTTGCATAATGACTTAGCCACTCCCAGTCTCTATTTAAGCCTAAATTAATAGTATCCAATTTGCAAATGAATTCCAATTCAGCAGTTTCTCGCTGGAGTCTGGATTTGAAGTTTTTTTGTTTTAAGATAGCGACCTTCATGTCTGTGATTGCGTGACCAGAGAGATTGAAGTGTTCTCCGACTGGTTTATGAATGTTATAATTCTTGACATCTGATTTGTGTCCATTTATTCTTTTACGTAGAGACTGTCCAGTTTGACCAATGTACATGGCAGAGGGGCATTGCTGGCACATGATGGCATATATCACATTGGTGGATGTGCAGGTGAACGAGCCTCTGATAGTGTGGCTGATGTCATTAGGCCCTGTGATGGTGTCCCCTGAATAGATATGTGGGCACAATTGGCAACGGGCTTTGTTGCAAGGATAAGTTCCTGGGTTAGTGGTTCTGTTGTGTGGTATGTGGTTGTTGGTGAGTATTTGCTTCAGGTTGCGGGGCTGTCTGTAGGCAAGGACTGGCCTGTCTCCCAAGATTTGTGAGAGTGTTGGGTCATCCTTTAGGATAGGTTGTAGATCCTTAATAATGCACAGCAATGGTTCCCTCAACCCACCTAGCAATATTGTTAACCTATCCAACTATACTCTCAGCCCAGCAGAAGCAGCTGTTCTATCTCGGGGCCTCTCCTTCTGCCCCTCCACCCCCACGAACATGATACAGTTCTGTGGTGACCTAGAATCCTATTTTCAACGTCTCCGACTCAAGGAATATTTCCAAAATACCTCTGAACAACATACTAATCCACAGAGGTCTCCCTACCAACACTACAGAAAGAAGGATTCTAGGTGGACTCCTCCTGAAGGTCGAAACAGCAGACTGGACTTCTACATAGAGTGCTTCCGCCGACGTGCACGGGCTGAAATTGTGGAAAAGCAGCATCACTTGCCCCATAACCTCAGCCATGCGGAACGCAATGCCATCCACAGCCTCAGAAACAACTCTGACATCATAATCAAAAAGGCTGACAAAGGAGGTGCTGTTGTCATCATGAATAGGTCGGAATATGAACAAGAGGCTGCTCGGCAGCTCTCCAACACGAGTTTCTACAAGCCATTACCCTATGATCCCACTGAGAGTTACCAAAAGCAACTACAGCATTTGCTCAAGAAACTTCCTGAAAAAGCACAAGATCAAATCCGCACAGACACACCCCTGGAACCCCGACCTGGGATATTCTATCTACTACCCAAGATCCATAAACCTGGAAATCCTGGGCGCCCCATCATTTCAGGCATTGGCACCCTGACAGCAGGATTGTCTGGCTATGTAGACTCCCTCCTCAGGCCCTACGCTACCAGCACCCGCAGCTACCTTCGAGACACCACTGACTTCCTGAGGAAACTTCAATCCATCGGTGATCTTCCTGATAACACCATCCTGGCCACTATGGATGTAGAAGCCCTCTACACCAACATTCCACACAAAGATGGACTACAAGCCGTCAGGAACACTATCCCCGATAATGTCACGGCTAACCTGGTGGCTGAACTTTGTGACTTTGTCCTTACCCATAACTATTTCACATTTGGGGACAATGTATACCTTCAGATCAGCGGCACTGCTATGGGTACCCGCATGGCCCCACAGTATGCCAACATTTTTATGGCTGATTTAGAACAACGCTTCCTCAGTAGCTCACGAAAGCTCATGCTCAAATAAATTGGTTAGTCTCTAAGGTGCCACAAGTACTCCTTTTCTTTTTGCGAATACAGACTAACACGGCTGTTACTCTGAAACCTGTCATTAAGAGATTAAGTGACTTGGCAATAGTTGCACAGAAAGTCTGTGGAAGGACTAGGATTTAAACTCAAATCTCAGATCTGCTCAAAGGCTTCCTAATCCACTAGAGTCCTACACAAACTTTAAACTAAACAGTAGTAATGTACAAAAAGAGGTTGGTGGCAGGAATACAGTGTAATGTGACCACCTTCAAAGTATGAAAGTCAATATTATAAGAAGACGCAGGAATTCACCCTTAACCTTGATGACTGTAAACACTAAAAATAAGGGTAATAAACATTGTCTGTTGTCATTACATTTTTAAAAAAACCCTCCATTTTGGCTTTTGAAGAAAGACTGGCATGATGCAGCTTCCCACACAGTATTTCCAGTAACATCACCCCCTAGATATGTTCTTTTATAATGTAACATGGACATGGAGAACAAAGGCAGTCACACTTCTCATCGTTGTCCTATGTTATCTTATTCTTTCCACTTATGACATATACACTGGTACTTAGGCTGAATCTCAGGAGCAGTCGTGCCTTGCCTTGGCATCAACATTACTGCATCATATCATGGTAATCAACTTCTACATAGTATGATTGAAAGCAAACTCACTCATCTGATACTTTACAGATTTCACGTATGAAAACGGCTCACACATAATTCATTAAATAAGCAACTTAAGTATTTTAGAAACTAGCTGGTAAGGAGAGATTTTGTGCATTGTATTAACAAATGTGATTTTCATTAATGCAAAATGAAGCTTATCTGAATCACTTTCATATCAGATTAATGCCCTGATACCACAGAATATCCAATTGGTTGCCAGGTTATCAGGAGGATCCTCTAATTATCTATTTTGTACTTAAGATGCAGCAGCGGGAGATGCCAATGAACATAAGAACTGACATACTGGGTCAAACCAAAGGTCCATCTAGCCCAGTATCCTGTCTTCTGACAGTGGCCAGTGCCAGGTGCTCCAGAAGGAATTAACAGAACAGGTAATTATCACGTGATCCATCCCCTGTTGCCCATTCCCAGCTTCTGGCAAACAGAGGCCAGGGAAACCATCCCTGCCCATCCTGGCTAATAGCCATTGCTCTAAGGTTATGGTCCATAATTTGGCCACGGTCTCTTATGGCTTCCACAGTGGTTGTTTTATTGCAGGAGAACAAAGGGGAGGAACTAAGGAACAAGTGATTTAATTTGCCAGTCAAAACTCACCCCACTCCTCTTTTGGGAATTATTGTAAATATCTAGGGCTTGAGTCACAAAGGACCTTAGATGGGGTGACTCACAGCATTGCCACACCCAACTTTTTGGCACCTAGAAAATCACTGGGATTCACAAACCTGAGCTAGGCATCTAGGCTCCCTATACAATGAATGGGGAGAGATAGGTGCCTCAGAATGGGATTCACAAAGCCAGCATGCTGGGTGGCTCCTTGCCTAAACTAGCCAATGTGAGGTATTTGGCCAAGGGGTGTGTCCTAATCCCTACCACTCTCACTGAGATAGGCGCCCTCTGCTCATAACTTTTAGCCCAGTGGTTACGGTACTCATCTGGGATGTGGGAGACCTCTGGTTCAAGTCCCCTCACCAACTGAGGGGCAGATGGGATCTGAACAAGTAATCTGCCCCCTCAATAGTGAGGACCCTCTTGCTACTGGGCTACGGTATATTCTGCTGTAGGGCTTCCTCAGCCTCTCCTCGTGAAGCTGTTCCACTGTGGATAAATAAAAAAGTAATTGGAGCATGGGGGACTGGATCCTGGGTTTCTCACCTACCAGGTGAGTGCTCTCTCTGGCCCAATGACTTTTACAATTATTTATCCTCAGTGGAGCAGCTTCAACCCATTAAGGCTGAGCAGCGAAAAATAATTAAATAAAGACTGCAGCACCTCCTTCCTGACATGGGCATCAGACCTAGCCCATACATTAAGAAACTAATTTTGTAAAAATATGAATAAATCTCCAAGTAGAAGCCCTATACGTTTCTCTGCCTGCTTATACCTTGTGAAGTGTGTCCTTAGACCCTGGGGTACAGCAGTATAACAGGTTTGTATACAAAGTCTTCAGCTTCAGTGTTTCCTCTTCTGGGTTCTCCAGCTCTTCACTGCCCTGATATTATGCAAGCCTGTTAGACCCATTTCCACTTGTGCCACAGAATATAGGGGGTTTTGCAACCGAATTTAGGGCATCTGATAGAGCCTATCATCTCTTTTACAACTGGAGGGAATGAGACGGGTTAGCGACCGACCTGGAGGCCAGAGAGGAAAAAAAAAATCCTCCAAAAAATTTCAGTTCAAAAAAACGAAAACTGTTTTTTAATTTTTTTTTTCACCACATCAAAGCAACCAACATTTTTTGGGGTTGACCGGAAACTTTTTGGTCAACCCAAAACTAAACAATTTTTTTTCCAAGTTTTTTGGTTTGGTTTGGTTGTTTTTAGGTATTTTTCACCCTTGTTTTGTTTAAATTGGCCAAATTCAAAACAAAATGCTGTTTCAAAACAAAAGGTCAAAACAAAATGTTTCAAAATGAAAATGTTGAAACCAAACATTTCCAAATGGTCAAAACATTTAATTCTCCCCCCACAAACAGGTTGTGAAATTAACGAATAGTTCTGGTACCCCCAAAACGTATTTTTCAGCAAAATCACTATAATGTCACCCAGCTCTACTTGAGCTGGATTAAGTAAACCATCTTTGACGGGAACCATTACTTTTCTTTTTAGAGAGAGCACAGTAACAGATCTGCAATTTCCCCCCAGTAGATTTTGGAATTTTCTAAAACCATCAGGAGGAGAAGGTGATGAGACTGTCACTGCTGACTAGTTATAAAAGGGGCAGCAGTCTGATCATGGGGGCACTCATCTTCTACCTTAATAGTATGCTCCCCCAAGAATTTGTACCATGACTGGTTTTACAGCCAAAAGTCAAAAATGGGCTTTATACTCATATTTAGGTACTGACTAAATGGGCTCACTAAGGTGCTACACTCAAGTCAAAGGAGCTGCTGGATGCTCAGTACTTTTGAAAACTGGCCTTTTATTCAGGTGCTCCAATATGGATTTAGGAGCCTAATTTTAGGCAGCCACTTTTGAAAACCTTGGCCAGACCATGTAATATTGATTATAACCTTTCCACATGTCTCATGCACCCTCTTAGAGCTGTGCCCAAACCCTAGATCTCATTGCCATCGGGGGAGCAGTGTGGATGCAGCAAGCTCTTGTGGCCAGCCACCGGAATAAAGATCTTTTTGTGGACATTGTTAAGCAGATGTCCATGAGAGGCCACAACCGGGACGCCTACCAGTGCAGGATAAAGAGCAAACAGCTCAGGAGAATGTACACAAACCAATGATGCCAGGAAAAGGTCTGGCAGCAGAAATGTGACCTGTCCATTTTTTGAGGAACTGGGCAAGATTTTGATCAGTTACTCCACTACTGAACCCAAGAAGGTTGTGGACCCTGCTGCTGCCTCTGCTGCCCCCCTCCTCTCCCGTCCCATGCCCAAGACCGAGCAGCAAGAGACATCTGAGGATGAACACGGGGTGGCCAGTGAAGAGCTGTTCCCGGAAAGCCATGGTCTCTTCAGGCTCAGGACCCTGATGCCCTCTCAGCCAGAAACCCATGCCAGGACTGAGGAGGCAGATCCTATTGCAGGCAGCTCGTTTAAATCTATCTTTAAAATTTGTTATGCTAATTGGCATGCTAGCTTCTATTCCTGATGCCTCATGCCTGTGGTCATTTTAGGCAGATGTTAGCTAGGTGCCCTTCTGAGTCTCCAGCCCTGCCCCATCCCTCGGCCCACAGTGTTCCTTTGCCCCTCCCGCAAACACATTTTCAAAATGTGGCTGCTCCAGCTCGGCAATTGGCTCTCATGCTAAAGCCTCGATTATCGAACGTTCTCAAGACCGCACCACGGCAGGCGCATGCCTACCTCCCTATTTTCCCTCCCAGTATCTGTTCTGCCTGCTCAGAATCCATCCAACCTGCACCAGGGATTAACAGCTGAATATACAACTGCACATTTTCAAGCCTGAGACTCAAAGTAAGAGCTATAAGCATCTCTGAGAGTATTGCCTTTGTGGTTTCCATTTTCTATTGGATGCCTTGCTGGCTGCTCAAACCACTGATCAAGTGTCTGCACCTCAGCCCCCCTTACTCTCACAAATATTGTGCAAAGTACAACATGCAGCTATAATTGTGGGCACATTTTTTTTCTGCAGCTTCCAACCTATTCCACAACCTTCCTTTCAAATGGCCAAATACACACTCCACTCTCTCACATATGGTATCTGCACAGCAACATCCTATAGATGCAGTTGAAGGTCCATAAGCTATTTCAAGGCCTCCTTTGTGACGCCGTGGATATCACCCAGTTCACCTTTGAATCCATTTTTGGGACACTGCATTATGCTGTGTTTGATGATTCAGATGTTATCACTGCAAGTTGGGGGGATCTTTGATTTTCCACTCGTTATCAAGTAGCTGCATCTTACATGGTTTGTTCTGATGTGGTTCACTGTGGTCCAAAGTCTGCACGGCAGGTTGAAACCGGGAGGACAGTTTGTTGGGTCAGTAATAATGTGCTTCTTTGGAATGGAAGAGAAGGTCCAGACATTTTGCCATTCTATGGCTGGATCCAGAGACAAGAGGTGGTCACATGTGGTCCACAGTGGCTTTGGCAATTTCTGGAATTGTTGGGGTATATTATTCATAATCTGCCAGAGGGGAAGTTCTGGGTAGTCTTCAGTGCGTTTAAGTTCTCATGCTATGGTTATATCTTGGACAGCTGTAGGGTCAATATTTGCTAATACAGAAAGTCACAGTACAGGCGTTGATTTTAAAGTTCCAGTGATGAGTTATATGGCCTGATTTAGCGGTCTATCCACAAATTGGGTATGGCAGCTTCTTGTCCACACTGCTGCACAGTACTCTGCAACTGAGTACACCAGGGCCAAGCCCAATGTTCATAGCACCAGGGCAGTTGATCCCCAGCTTGTTCCCACTAACTTTTGAATAATGGGAACATGAGTCTTCGCGTTAGAGGCTACTTTTTTGAGGTGGTCATTAAAAGTCAGAGTGTGGTCAGGAATGACACTGAGATATGTTGTATTTGGGTCATAATGCACAGTTTCACCACAAAACTCATAAGTTAAAGTGTTTTGTGCGATTCTATTGTCAATGTGAAAAGTAGAGACTACTGATTTGCTCAGATTTGGCTTCACCTGCCACTTTTGAAAGTCCTCCTCCATGATCTTAAGGTCAGGTGTAAGGGTCACTTCAAGTTTGTTAAAGCTACAGGCCTGAGTTGTGAGTGCCAAATCATCAGGATACACAAACTTCTGCACTATCGTTTCATGCATGTCACTCGTGTATACATTGAAGAGTGTTGGAGCAAGTACAGAGCCTGTGACAGCCCATTATTCAAAATGCACAGCTTGCTGGTTTGATCTCCAAAGTATATGCACATCCTTCGGTTGCTAAGCATGGGGTTCAGCCACCTGAGGATCAGCACACAGGAATCATTTTGCTCATTTTCAGTAGCAAACCATCCTTCCAAACTATGTCATATTGATGAAAGTGGTACTGGTCTTGAGTTTTCGTTGGAATCCAGCCTCAACGTTTGTAGTGAGGGCCAGGACCTGGTTGCAGCCACTTCTGTGCAGTCGAAAACCAGTTTGTTCCTTGGACAGGCTGATGTCCACAGTGGGCTTGATTCAGTTCAGAATCATGTGCTTCCTCACCTGGTAGGTGGTGCTCAAGAGGGAGGGAGACCTATAACTAGAAGAGTGAGCTGCAGATTTTCCAGGCTTTTGGAGTGCAAAGACCTTGGCTTCTCTCCATACGCAGGGGATTTCACTGGTCTCCAGGATGCTGGTGAGAAGCTGCATCATCCATTTACATGCCAGAAGACACAGCTTATATAGGAACTCAGGATAGATACCATCTTTTCCCACTGTTTTCCCCAATTTTGTGGCTGCATCAATTTTCTTCCTTGTGAATGCTCCAGACCATAGAGATGATGGAGGGCATCTGGACGTCACCTGCCAAAGCTGATACTGGACTTGTCTGTGATGCTGTTTGTCCACTGGCTGTTCTGATGTCCCTAAAATTTAGAAACAAGGCTATCTACTTTCACCTGCAGCCTAATGGCATGTGTGGGATTTGCAGCCCCCAGGTATCTCTGCAGGTTCTAGAATCTGCTTGAGAGTGTGAAGTTTAGACCTGTTTCCGCCTTGCTGCATCCAGTGATACCAAGAAGGCTTTTCCAATTTCTGGGTCTCTACACCCATCATATTTGTGGAGGAGCTCTTGGCTCTCTGCAGTCCAGCAAGGAGTGTACGATGACCTGAATCCCCAGGGGATATTCTTCTTTGTGGTGGAGATTAGGAGCACAGTAAAGTAGTCAGAAGTCTTCAGCATTGGGAGAATATTATCCCCAGTCATGGAGAAAGTGGCCCAGTCTGCTTTTTTGAAGTTTCAGTGCAGTGCCAGTTTTGAATAGAAAACTGGGATTTAAACGCCAATATGCGGCAGTACTGGTCTCTGCTGGCTGTTCAGGAAATCATCGAGGTATCGGTATGCTGGTATCCTCTTTAGAGATGAGTGTCAGGTCATGGCAGTATTCTCCGCTCCGTTTCGCAGAGTGGAAAGTGGCATGCCAATTCACATCAAAAAGGAGTAGCATATCATTTTCTAATGCCTACTGTGTCAGTTCTTTGCCTGCAATGTTGTTTGCTGCATAGTTTCATTGTTTGTGGTGATTATTAAGGTCACCCACAAATACAGCAGGGTCCTGTGCATTCTGCAGAGCTGGCTGAAGCCACTGTGCACACGGTGGTTTGTATACATTAATGATGTTTAGCTTGCCGATGTGCATGGAGGCTATAGTTGTTTCTTTGTGCGCTATAGGAGGAAGGACCACATATTTGTTGATTTGCCACTTTATGTAAATTGCAAGCCCATATTTTGGGTGGTAATTGCTGGCTATGAATTTATAGCCATTGATTTTGTACAATATGCTTTTTCTTCATTTGCAACACGGGTCTCCTGGAGGGTGAGAGCAGTGATGTTGGTCGTCTTTTGCTAGGTAGTCACATTTGGACTGTGAGAGGCCTTCAACATTCAACGGGCAGATCTTTACCCCAAGTCCGATCTGCCTAGTATGTTGGCCCTGAAAGGGGAGGCTTATCCTGTGGTTCTTTCGACTGGGAGGTCCACAGTTGACATTCGGTCAATGGTTTGATGACATTAGTCATGGTTTCAAACTTAACAGGGTGGACTGTGTGAAGGTTGTTATCTTCCACCCCGTCATCTTCCACATTCCACTGAGGTGACACTGAATTGATAAACAGTTCCTTTCTTCTGTCCAAATGGCCCGTGAATAGCTTCATGTCTCCCAGGACAACTGGAGCAATCTCCAGACCATTAATGTCCGTAGTGCTCTTCAAGGCAAACCATCCTTTATCCAATAAGATAACTAGAGCTGAATTCTCTAAGATCCAAGCATCATAGACCTTTCCAGACCACCCTTGCATTGTCCACCACATATGTCTGTAAACCTGTCATGGTGGTTGGCAAGCCCTTGGCGAACCATGGAGAAATACCCCTTGTGGTTTATACATTCTGAGTCCTGGTTGGGGGGGAAATAATGGGCACATGGTCCCATCAGTTGCCCCCACACAGTTTGGAAACCCCATATGTACAGAGATTTCAATAATCTTCTGAGCATTAGTAACTTTATAACCTAGTGCAACAAGACCTTATGCATGGTATCACACATCTGTATGACAATGGCTCCAACAGTCAATCTCCCTACATCGAATTGGTTGGCTGTGGACCAGTAGCATTAGGGGGTGGCTAGCTTCCAAATGGCAATGGCGACCAGCTTCTCCACAGTTATGGGGCACCATATGTTGGCACGCTGCCTTTGTAGCTCTGGGGCTAATTCAGCACATATCTCAAAAAAGGCTGCCGTTGCCATCCTCAAATTCTCACACCACTGCTGCTCATTCCAGGTCTGCAGAATGATCCTTTCTCACCAGTCGAAACTGGTTTCCCAATTCCAGAAATGGTGCTGCACACTCTGAAGCTGCTCAAGGAATAGCTCCTGTAAGATCAGTTGCTTGGTGATGTCCTCTTCTTCCTCCTCCTTGTCCCACTTTCTCTGTCACCACCACTAAAACTCCTGCTGCTGCTGGAGGAACTGGTTGTTGTTGCCAGATCATCTGGTTGGTGGTGTGGTGGGCAAAGTCCAAAAAGGCACATCAGAAAAAAATAATTCCAACTATACATATAAAATGATGGGGTCTAAATTAGCTGTTACCACTCAAGAAAGATCTGGGAGCCATGGTGGATAGTTCCCTGAAAATATCCAGTCAATATGCAGCAGCAGTCAAAAAAGCTAACAGAATGTTAGGAACCATTAGGAAAGGGATAGATAATAAAACAGAAAATATCCTAATGCCAGTATACAGATCCATGGTACGCCCAAACACTGAATACTTCATGCAGTTCTGGTCACTCCATCTCAAAAAAAGATATATTAGAATTGGAATAAGTGAAGAGAAGGGCAACAAAAATGAGTATGGAACAGCTTCCATATGAGAAAAGATTAAAAAGACTGGGACTGTTCAGCTTAGGAAAGAGACGACTAAGGAGGGATATAAGAGAGGTCTATAAAATCATGACTGGTGCGGAGACAGTGAATAGAGAAGTGTTATTTACCCTTTCACGTGACAAGAGCTAGGGGGTCACCCAATGAAATTAATAAGCAGCAGGTTTAAAACAAACAAAAGGAAATACTTCTTCATACAATGCAGTCAACCTACAATTGAACTCATTGTCAGGGGATGCTGTGAAGGCCAAAATTATAACTGGGTTAAAAAAAAAGAATTAGATAAGTTCATGGAGGACAGGTCCATCAATGGCCATTAGACAAGATGATCAAGGGTGCAACCCCATGCTCCGGGTGTCTCTAAACCTCCAACTGCCAGAAGCTGGGACTGGTCGACAGGGGATGGATCACCCGATAATTGCCCTGTTCTGTTCATTCCCTCTGAAGCATCTAGTGCTGGCCACTGTCAGAAACAGGATACTGGCCTACATGGACCATTAGTCTGTCCCAATATGTCCGTAGTTATGGTCTTATGTGCATCTACCACACTACGCTGATGCACCCTTGCAAAACATCCATACTAGCTGTCTGTTAATAGAAAGAAAAAAGGAAAAAATCTTAAACTCTGAAACTGCATAGCTCTGTCAGATCTAGTGCTGGCTGGTTTAACCATGAAAACTAAAAGCATTATTCCCTTGAAAAAAATGTAGTTCAAAGGTATTGGAAGCTTTTACTGAGCTGTGGAAGTACTATACCCTACAGTATCTTTAATTCAATAAAAGTTTCCAGTGCTTTTAACCTACAGTATTCTAAAGCAGCTTCTAATCAAGTGACTATGGAAATGCAGCCAGATGATCGTATGCTGTTTTGCAATTACTGCTTAGACAGTTCATGAATTTAAAGTCTTAAGAACATCAGTCTTTTAATACATACAGCCAATACCAGAAGAGAAATTGCAAGAAATATTTGCTACTTCTCTGTCATTTAGCTGTGCAAATCCACTGGGCCAGGCAACTCAGATCTGGGGACTGATTCAAAGCCCACTGAAATCAATGGAAAGACTCCCGTATATTTCAGTAGGCTTTGGTTGTGGAAGGGATAGACAACCACCTTACCAGAATAGGGTATGTAGCCCCTCAAAGACTGGCGGACAGATCTCAAGTCAATGGCAAGGCTCCACGCTCAAGCATGTCTTCATTGCTCATCAGGCCCATCTTTACCCATGCAAGAGCCACTGGGGCTTGAGTCTCTTCTTGGCTGACAACTCTGAAACAGTTAGTTGTCACTCAGGGAGACTGATGTAGCCCCTTTAGGGTCCCCCAGACTGCCTGCAATCAGGAGAACCAACCCCACCATCTGGACTTTGAAGAGACACTGCACATGTTCAGGGCCTCCCTAACACCACTCCGAAGTGCCCAGTAGGGAAAGAGTCCATGACTTCCCGTGCAGAACAGGCCAATATGGACAGCCAGAGCCAGACTACACAGCATGGATGAGAAGTGTCACAACTCTCAGGAACTGTAGAGGCTTCTGTGGGCGCAGGGCCATGAGCTTTGCCTGCTCTGTGTTGTGGAAGCTGCTAGGTTCAAGATTTAACCAAATTTACTTAGGTTTGACATGGTAAATAAACTTAAGAGATCAGAATTCTTAGTAGATTGTAAAGCCACAAAAGAGTTCTTTTGGGATGAAATGCATCTGCCAGTGAAAGGCCACACAAGCCCTCTGTGCTGATCCAGAGCTGTCATGCCTGTTCGGGAAAGGGGATGTGGATACAGCAGCTATACAAAGGAGACCTCTCTCCCCGTCTTCACTGAGGAAGTGGGCTCCGTGTTAGCGCTGAATAGGCCAGCATGGAGGGAAGTGTTGGGTGTGGGGTAGTTTTGTAGTCCTGGATTGCTGAATCTGTTGATCTAGTGCTGGAAACCCCATCTGGGGCTTGGAGGGACAGCAGCTGCTTTTCCAGTCTCTAGATTGGAAGAGCATTCATGGAAACGCTGCACTTGGTGTCCCATGACCTGCCCCTGGGCTAAAGGATGGACTCACCACAACCCCACTTAGTTTCCTGCACAAAGCAAATTTACTCATGCTTGTGTGTGTGTGGAGGGGGGATTTCATCCTTGATTTGTATGTGCAACTGTCAGTTGTCACTCAGGCAGAACTCCTGTTGAAATCAATTGGAGTCTTGCCTGGATGCAGAGTACAAGATTTATCCTGTTATTAGCATTAGTGGCAGTTTCATGCACACATCAGAAAGAGGCTACTTCTTAGAGCTAGCAGGATCCTGAGGGCCTGTTGTTAATGTTAATTTGAAAACCGCGCTGGCACATTATGTTCAGGAAATCCAGTACCACAGGGTTAACCATCCGCCTTTTTACTGAATGCGAGGCAGTGAGGAAATTCATTGCTAGGTGCTGCCTCTAATTATTTAAAAGATCATTTGCATGTTACACAGAGACAAATTATCTCCCAGGTGACAGCTGTTTCACTGTGTCCATTCCTGGCAATGGATGTCATGCCGGGAAAATCTGAATAGACACAAAGGGATTAAAACAGAGCTAGGATTTTCTTGCCTTACAGTAAGGGACTTCCCCAAGTCAGAGCTGTCATGAAAAAACAGAGAGAGAAAATACATATTGCAAAATTACAGTAAGTATGAGAAATGTAACTGATTAGACTGTGAGCACTTCTGTAGGCCTACTTCTCATCCACTAGGGTCCCTTTACACCACTCTGACCATGTAAAGGGGCCTTAAAATGGGTGTAAATGTAATTTACTCAATGAAAATGAGACTCTTGTGCTTTCTGACTGCAGTAACGTAAAGTTATTATTTTTTCCTCTCTCTCTCTCACACACACACACAGAATTTTTTCTTTGGATCAAAGCCTCAAGACTTGAGAATCTCACAAGAGATGCAGAAACATAACGTTTTATGTTTTATTTCTTTCTAATGGGTAGGTTTTAAAAAGATATATATTAAGGAATACTTTCAGAGTTCTATGCAAGTGACGTACTCTAAGGGAAGATGCGTGACAGGGATATCGGGGACAGTTGCAGATTGCCCTGTCTCAACAGAATGATTTATTATAGGCAAAGCAGGTAGCACCAGCTATTACTGAAGTTGCCCGACACTTCCCATTGTAAGATCCTCTTTTTAGTTGCTTATAATTTTGCCAAACTTTCAACATTTGTGCTGAATTCTTCTATATCCGTTGTCGGTTAGGACTGAAGTTTTTGGAAAATTTCAGCCAAAACAGTTCAGCCATTTCCTAGAATGAGACGAAGGAAAAATACTTGTTTTGCCCATGTTAAACATTTCTGGCAACCTTTTCTTGAGACGCTTCAGTGCCTCATGCTTTGGGGCAGAGCCTTGAAATTTGGCAGAGGCGTGATGCCGAGGATAATACTACCACCACCCGCACTGGGGTGTTGTAAAAATAAATTAATGTTTATGAAGCACTCCGATACTCTAGTGATGAGTACCACAGAAAAGCCCATGACAAAATTAATAATTCTGTCTTCAGAGCAAGGTTTGAACAGTGTGAAGTAAATAAGGCCTGGGGCCACACAATGAACAATGAGGGGAAAACAAAATATTGAAAAGCTGCTCATTAAGGGAGCAATGTCTATCCTTTCCATGGAATGAGGTGGGGTCCTGTGGAAAAAATAGTAAGTCATCATGTGTTTAAAGACTGTACCATAATGCTTACACAAGAGGCTGAATTAAGGTTGCACAAGGAACCTGAATACGGCATATTCTAATTCTGGAGTTCTTAACTTTGCAACCTTAATGATGTTCTTCGAATGAAATTTTTTATGTGAGCGTGTATGGTGTGATTTATAAAATATCTAAAAGAATATAATTATGGAGACTTTGTGCTCCTAATTTTGTCCTCATTCACTAAGTGTCATCAGGCATGAATTCACTGGTACATGTATAGATTAGGAAAGTGAACTACCACCACCAATTACTTCTCCTCTTGATTAAACTTTATGTTCACCTTCTGCAACAAGTCAACAGCACTGAACTTGATAGAAGATTAAGATATTTTCAAACTTTTCAAAAAATAAACAAAAGGATTACTCAGAAGATGTAGCAGTACTTCCTGGAACAAAAGTGACCTTAGACTGTGTTCTGTGGCTGGATAGCTCCGTTATAAAATGTCAATAGTATATCATAATCTATGTTATACATTCTCATACACAAGGAATCCACCAATATGGAAACAGGCTACTGGATAACCATGCCCAGCAGCACTTATGTAGGCAACTCACCAAATAGAAATTTTGGCACCTAAGAGTTCCCGCTATATATAGCCAGGATCTGCCCTGCAAGACGGTTGTTCTACCTCCATCTGACAGAAGTAGCTGCCTGTGCCATATTGCTTTGAGGAAGGCCTGCCACTTTGGTTTTTGCAGACAATTTGTTTCCATCTTTTTCTCTCTTGTTATATCTTCTCTATTGCCTCAGACCTCCCTCTTCCCTGGCAGGCCGTACAGGAATAGACTACAGTGGGAGGAGGCAAGAGCAGCTGAGTTCTGTCTGCTAGTGTCTCATTCCCCCTGCTGCAGTAGACTGTCTTGCCCTTGGCTCCTCAACAAGTAATTTGAGCATGTGGCTTAGATCCTGGTGTGAATGAGTTTCAGCCACCAGATAATCCATGGTTACATGGAGAAAGGCAAGACCTGTGGGACATGTAGCCAAACCTTGACTGAAGCTGGGGATTCTTCCTGCATGTGTGACTCTCCTGGGATAAGATAAGGTAACCTTGTCTGATCCAGTCACCCCTGTTACCTCTATGATACTGGCTGCCCCAAATCCTCCCATTAATGTGTCCACTCAAGGGGTCTTCATCTATCCAGCAATTGAAAATGTATGTCTTATGAAATGTTTGTGCCTTGTCCTTATTTGCAACCCTGACAACCGGCTTGTGGTTTCTATGGAGATTCTTTCTGGAGGGATCCCAGCATGAAGATAAGGACACAGGTGCTTTATAAGCAAGGGAGACCTATAGGTTGGTGGGTGTAATTACAAAGAAATGACCTACATATTCAGAAAGTTAATGTCTCATCTACCCCAACTATATCTGGAATACTGTGTGCAATGTTGTTTGCACAGTATGTTCAAGGGTTTGCCAAACTGTGGAGTAAGACAGCAAAGTTAATTGGATGGAGCAGGGGGAGGATCTGCCTTCTGGGCATAGACTTCAAGAGTCAAATTTGTTAAGCCTTGAAAAAGGGTGATTGAGAGGGGACTTAAGCCTTGTGTAGAAGTACTTGATGTGCTTGTACAAAGAATCTAGGGCAAGACCTGTTCACACTACAGGCTAAAGGTACAATACAAGACCAAGAATTAAAGCTCAAAGAAGTTTAGACCAGATACCCATTAAGGCTTATTTCAAAAGGTTATTAGCGTGTGCCTGTGGGTGTGGGGGTGGGGAAGGCTGCCAGGGTGATCTGTGCAAGAACAAAGTAAACAATGCTGTTCTCTGATGACAGTTGAGAGCCTTTGCTATGATGAATAATTAGCCATCTCTTGCTCTCTCTCTCTCACTTCCTTTTACTGGTAATTCCTTCTAAGCAGTAGGCTACAATTACTGTTTTTCTCAGTCACAGATTTTCCTAAGTGAAGTTTCAACCACTGCATTTTGGACCAGGGGTAGGAAGCCCTGACTGGAGCATGCTGGGCCAGTGCCATCTTCTTCCTGTTACTACTTTTACATTCATAGAATGCCTCCATCACCCCCAAAGGATTCAACAGTGCTGAGATACCTGGGGGGTGGAGACACAAAGGTACGCAATAAGGACGCCTTTACTTCAACAAAGGCAAACACCAGCCCCTATGTCATTCCCCTGGGCTTCCCAATGTGAAATCCTGATGCTATGTACAGTGAGAATCCTTTAATTTTTAGGAAGCAAAAACAATTCAACTGGCGTTAGCTGTTGGAATCTATCATAGTGATTTCATTTTGCCCAGCTGTCTGAACACAAGTATACTGTAAACAGTAAGTGTATAGAGACTAGAGCTGGTTGAAAATTTTCTGCTGGAAAAATTTTCTTCTGGAAAATGCTGATTCACTGGAACTGAAATGTGCCACAGGAACATGTTGATGCTTGCCAAAAGCTTTGATGGAAACCAGGCAGGAAGTCCAGCGGCCTGGGTTCCCTAGTTAACCAGGCTCCCCAGTTTGCTGGCTGGCTACCTGGCAAGCCTGGATACACAAGCAAGGTGGGCAGCCGGAGAGCCTGCCCTTCCACAAGGTGAGCAGGAGTTGTTCAGGGACTGGGCAGCAGGCAAGCCTGCCAGATTTCCAGCTGCCCGGTTGCGGTCTGCCTGGCTGCCTTCCTGGATCCTGGTTGGTGACTGGGCTCCCTGGCCAGCTTGCTGAGAAGCTGGCTAGCAGACAAGCTTTCCAGGTCACCTAATGGTTAAACAATTTTGATCTTATCAAAAGTAAACATTTTGATGAGGTCAAAACAAAATTTAATTTTTTTAAAAAATGAAATTTTGGAATTTTGTTCAGTGGAAAAACATCACAATTTTGAAGTTTTGACATTTTGGAATTTCGCATGGAATGGGAATTCTGGGATCTGAACAGCTCTAATTGAGACATTTTATTGCTTTGTTTTGTTTTTTGATACATGGTGAGAGTTCTCTCCCTCACATGTCCCAGAGTAAATCCAAAAATATGCAGTCAGGAGTGATTCATGCGCTCAATACAGTACGATTTATTCATCTGGTTGTGGATTTTGGCATCCAGAAGATGACATGTCCTTGGAAAGCTCATCAGTAGCAATTACAAGTTTGATAAAAACTGTAGGTGTAGCATTTCTGCCACTAATATAAATGCTGCTGAACCTGTTGTCTGCCTCCTCTCATACAGAAAGCCTGAGCGACCATGTTGCTATTGAAATCATGATTCTGCCATCCACTGCCACTTCTGAGATTACTGCCTTATGATCTCAGCATCACCACTAATACTGCTCGATCTTTACAAGAGAGAGAATGAATCAGTGGATGGAGAAACAGAGGAACCAGAAGGGGTCCTGAACTTGGTTGAGTGGTATATATGAAACCATGTCTAACATGAAAGAATGAAAGACAATAAAACAAGCTAACGATCAGTCCTGAATTGCGGCAGAGCTGTATAGGCACTTTAGACAGCAGCAGAGGAAAAGGGAACAACTGTTGCTTTTGCCAAGGTCAATTGCTAACCATTCATCTTTCCGTTTGCTGCCACTGGTGTGAACCTTGCTAGCATGTCTAACAACAAGCGACACTGTAACCATGTCTGGGCCATAACAAAGGCAAAAGTGTCGGGAACAATTCGTGGTTCATGATAAAGATGTGGCCACAGACGCGTGCACACACACTAACACAAATATAAGCAATTAAAAAAAGACGGATGACATCTAACTACAACCAGATTATGGAGTCATTTTCATGGTAAATCTAAAAATGTATTAACTGAGCAGTATCAGTGAAAATGTAAAGAAACGTTGCCATCTTAGTCCATCCCTACTATAGTGATCTTATTCTCCCTCAGTATCTTATTCTTTAGCTGCTATTGGTAATGCACTCTTTATTTTAACTTCACATTTTCTATGTGCCATACCTTTTCCGTAAATCAAAATTAACCTTTCCTGTAAATCAAAACCAATCTCTGATATATTAATAAATCAGAAACTTCACAATCCTCTATGTAGATTGCCATAGGAAAGACTTACCTAGAGAAAAATGTGTCGTACTTGGAACATAGAAACATTGACCTGGAAACTTAAAAAATGTACGAGTTCAAGTAATACATTACTGAGGGGTTTTTTCATCTGGTTCAACCCTATCTTCCTGCACAGGATAGGGAGAATAGACCAGCCAAATAGATAAATGCCAGAATATTTACATGGAAGAGAGATATCAGGAGGAGAAATCAAACGCCACACAACTGAGGGTCCTTGACAAGATGTAGGTCCAGTCCTTGCTAAGGGAGTGTGAATCCTTTTCAAAGGACTTCACTATTTAAGGAGACACTTAGTAACATGTTCCTCCCCAAAATGAACACAAAAAAACCTTCCACCATTAACTGAAGAGGATGATGTATGCCAGCTAACAAATGTACATGGCATTATGTGGCTCAGTATTCTCATGCAAAACAGCACCTAGCACGGTGGGGTTCTATTCCGTGACTAGACCTTCTAGCCACTACAGTAATACAAATAACAACAACATTAATTGTAATAATAATAAAGCGGGCTGGTATCAGACAGCTTGGGAAAAACAACATACTGCCTGAACAAGAGGCAAAAACCTGACTACTGGCAGACATGAAACTGCCCTGACTGCTTGTAGAAATGTAACTTCAAGACCCACAGGGTGGCAATACCAGATTAGTTCACTGGTCCATCTAATCTGATTCTGCCCCTGAAGTGGCCAGTATCTAACGTTTAATAGGCAGGATAGCCTTGTCCTTAATGCATCTCCGCAACTGTGCAATGCTTAATATGTGCAATAAAGTACTTCCTGAAAGAGGGAATCAGTCTTACGCTCTGAAGTATCTGATCTGGTTACTCTCTTATCATTGTTTCAGGCTGCACAACTGAAATTATTATCCATCTTCAAAGACAACATATTTTCTTAAAATAATTTAAGGCTGTAAATGCTCATTTGTTCTTTAGTAAAAAGCCTTATTGGAACCTTGCAATTATATTAAAAACAAATAAAACAAAACAAAACTGGAAGCCAGGAAATTCTAAGTGAGGGTTATATTTACATTTTTGAAAGTCTGGTTCCTGTGATTTTCAGGAAGCATTCCCACATCCCCATGTTTATCTGTGCACAACTGCTTTGGTACATTAAGGAAGAGGGCTTTCAAAGTCTTTGAAATCAGCTGGAGTGCAGAAGTTGGGAAATACACATGATGATTGCGAAATTTCTAAAATTTGTAAAGAGCTCACAAGTGTCTGAGAAGTTCAAAAGATTTTGAGTATCTCCAACATGAACCATGCAACAATCCAAAAATAAGCACACAGAACCATATGAATTACCAGACTGGATCAGACATGCGGTCCTTCTAGACTAGTGACTCAGACAGTGGCCAGCACCAGATGCTTCAGAGGAATATGTAAAAATCTGGAATAACCTGCCCATAGGGAAAGTTTCTTCCTAACCCTCAATAGTCAGGATTTGTTTCTGCCCTGAAACAGGGAGGTTTATATCCCTTCCAAACTCTTGGTTTTTAATTCTTATTATTGTATCTCTGGATATTCTTGCTATCAATATAAATGTCCAATTCTTTTTTGAATCTTGCTAAGCTTTTGGCCTCAGTGTTATCTTGTGGCAGTGATTTCTACAAGTGAATTGTGTGCAGTGTGAAAAAATATTTCCTTTTTCACTTTTCAATTTCATTGAACACCCCCTTTGTTCTTGTGTTTGGAGAAAAGGCGAACAGAAGTTTCCAATCAACTTTCTAAATACCATTTTTTATATCTTTATCCCTCTTATTCATCTCCTCTCCAAAGTACACAGTTCCAGTCTTTTCACTCTCCCTTTGTAAGAATTTTCCCATGCCTCTAATGATTTTCCCTGCCCATATCCGAAGCCCTCCCTTTCTGACAGATACTGAAGATTGAAGATATTGAATCAGGGTGACTAGAACTGAATACAGCTATCCTGATAAGGGCTCACCTTTGATTTACATAATGGCATTGTAATATATACAGTATCATGCTTTATCCCATTTTGCTTTTTCAACTGCTACTGCATATTGAGTGGAGATTTTTCACTGAACAGTCTTCTGTCAAGACCTGGTCTTTTTCTTGAGTTGTTGCAGCTAATTTAGCATCCGTTAAGGTGTATGAGTAGTTCAGATTATTCTTTCCTATGTTAATTATTTTACAGTTGTCAACATTAAATTTCATCTGCCACCATACTGCCAGTTCACAAGCTTGGATACATCCTGTGAAATTACTCTCTGTCTTGTCTAGTCTTGACTCACCTAAATAATTTTATCTGCAAATTTTGCCACCATCTGCAAATCATTTATAAATATACTAAACAAGACCGGATCGACTTTGGAACCTGTTGGCACCCCACTGTTAACCTTTTACCATAATGAAAATTTATCATCCACTCCTACTCTTTCTTTTTTGTCTCTTACTCAGTTTCTGTTCCAGGACAGTATTTGGTGCCTCTCATTCCATGACTACTTAGGTTCTTTAGTAGACTTGTGAGGCATTTTATCAAAGACTTTTAAAAAGTCCAAATAAATGATGTCAACTAGTTCTCTTTTATCCACTATTTTATTGACATCATCAAAGAATTCTAATAAAGTCCTGATGCATAACTTTCCTTTGCAGAAGCTGTCTTCAAAAGCACTGGCTCTGACTGAGGACTGCTAAATAAAATAAATTTGCAGTGTCTGTAGGCCAAGGCACTTCTGAAATATGACACTGCAAAAAAGCATCAGAAGACTTCAAAAACACTTTCTCTCATTTTTCAGACACTCATATCCCTGAAATACCTTGTTCAATAAAAGAAAAATTTCCAAAAGCCACACAAAATTCTCTGGAAGAAGACATAAGAAACGGAAATAACCAGGCCTCTTTTCCAAAACAGGGTTTACTGTCTTTTATCATTTGAGAGAAGAATTTTGGAACTGGGCTCTGCCTCAAATTCTTAGTCCAAACGACTTCCTCATACCTAACCACAGATGGCACAAGCAGATCAGCTTTATAGAGAATCTCTATAACCATCCCCCTGCTGAGAACTGGTACGGGAATCTCTGTTGTGCGTCCAGGTAGAGTCCAGGCACAGTTTGCCACACAGGACATGGAAAGTCTAGAGGGGAAAGTCCAGAGAGTCTGTTACATTGCCAGGTAAGCAGCCACAAACTAATCAGCGCAGGAATGTCATGACTAGACCCAATTCCACACATAACACATTACTTCAAATATTTGTAATGACATATGACTAAAAACTGTTTCATGAAATTCAACCACACTTTACATAAACATTCTCCTTTGCCTTCCAAGTAAGTTAGGTAATTTTGAGGCCAAATTAATTTTCCAAGTCCAGGTTTCAGGGGTGCTAAAATTAGGCTTTTTAAATAAAAGCTGGTTGCAACCTTCATAACACAGCGGCTATCACTCATCTATAATAAAATTTTGGGAGCAGAAAGAAAGTCTCTGAAATACTTTTGCTGTTAGACAGCAATGAATGACTTAGCCAACTTACTGAAAGATTTATATACATACATGTGTGTTAAAGAGCCTTAGTTTTCCAGGTATTCCAGGGCAGCAAATAGAGTAGTTAGGCATAGAATGCATACTGTGATAAAAGGAAACAATTTTATTCAGAAAGCAGAATTTGCTCTCATCTTACCTATAAAGATCTTTGATCAATCCCTCCTTCCAGCGAGAACAAAGATTGTTAAGGACCCGCTCATGCTGGCCAAACAAACAAATGTAGTTGGAGACAGGGAAGGGCTCCTTTGAAAGGCAGGTAATGGTTTCTACCATACTGTACTGGTTCACATGTATCCTGAAGTAATTCCCCTTTGTTGCATCTCCTGTTATGATTTCCATCCCCTGGAACAAAAATAGTATGAATATTAAGAAAACTATTTAGACTGAGGGGACATTCTAATTGGCACATGTATCGCATCAGCTAACACTGTTGTTACACATCCTGATAGTTACACTAGCTCTTTCTGAAACTAAGAAGATTTTAGTAGCAAATAGCAGCTATAGGAAATGTAGTTTATAAAGCAAGGTGCCTTAGTAAAGCTGATGGCACAATAATAGAAATATACGACTGGAAGGGATCTTGAGAGGTCATCTAGTCCAGCCCCCTGATCTGAGGCAAGACCAAGTAAACGAAGACCATTTCTGACAGATGTTTGTGTAATCTATTCTTAAAAACTTCTGACAGAGATTCCTTTGGAAGCCTATTCCAGTGCTAAACTACCCTTATAATTAGAAAGTTTTTTCCTAATATCTAATTTTAATCTCCTTTACTGCAGCTTAAGTCCACTACTTCTTGTTCTACCTTCAGTAGACATGGAGAACAATTGATCACTATCCTCTTTAGAGCAGCCCTTACCATATTTGGACACTGTTATCAGATCTCCATTACGCCTTCTTTTCTCAAGACTAAACATGCCCAGGTTTTTTAACCTTTCCTCATTGGTCAGGTTTTTTAAACCTTTGATCATTTTTGTTTTCCTCCGCACTCTCTCCAGTTTGTTAATATCTTTCTTAAAGTGCGGAGACTAGACCTCGACACAATGCTCCAGCTGAGGACTCACCAGTGTCCAGCAGAGTGGGACAATTACCTCCCAGATCTTACATTCAACACTCATGTTATTACACTCCAGAAAGATATTAGCCTTTTTGCAACTGCATCACATTGTTCACTCATATTCAATTTGAGATCCACTATAACCCCTAGACCATTTTTCAGCAGTACTATTGCCTAGCCTGTTATTCCCTATTTTGTAGTTGTGCATTTCATTTTTCCTTCCTGAGTGTAGTACTTTGCACCTGTCTTTACTGAATTTCATCTTGTTGATTCAGACCAATTCTCCAAATTATCAAGGTCATTTTGAATTCTAATCCTGTCCTCCAAAGTGCTAGCAACCCCTCCAAACATGGTGTCAGTCATAAATTTTATAACCACTCTCTCTAATTCATTATCCATGTCATTAAAAAATATTGACTGTATTAGACCTCAAGACAGACCACTGCAAGATCCAATAGACACATTCCCCCAGATTGACAGCACCCACTGATAACTACTCTTTGAGTATGTGCTTTCAATCAGTTATGCATCCACTTTATAATAATTTCATCTAGACCACGTTTCCCTAATTTGCTTATGAGAAAGTCATGTGGGAATGAGTCAATCATCATGATATATCACGTCTGTAGCTTCCCATCTATCCACTAGGCCAGTATCCCTGTCAAAGAAGGGAATTAGGCTGGTTTGGCATGATTTGTTCTTGACAAATCCATGTTGCCTATTACTTACACCCTATTATCCCTTAAGTACGTACAAACTGATTGTTTAATAATTTGTTCCAGAAACTTTCCATTATTGAAGTTAGTCTATAATTTCCCAGGCTCTCTTTGTTGGTACTATATTTTCCCTTCTCCAGTTCTCTGGGATCTCAACCATTCTCTATGAGTTCTCAAAGATAATCCAAAGTTGCTTCAGCTAGTTCCTTAAGTATCCTAAGATCAATGTCATTAGGCCCTGTTGACTTGAATACCTCTAACCTATCTAAATGTTCTTTAACCTGTTCTTTCCCTATTTTGGCTTTTGTTCCTTCCCCCTTGTTAATATGAATTGTGTTGAATATTTGGTCACTATTAACCTTTTTAGTGAAGACTGGAGCAAAATAGGCATTAAACAATGTAGCCTGCTTGATGGCATCAATTATTAGCTCTCCTTCCCCACGAAGCAGAGTACTTACACTTTCCTTCATCTTTTTCTTGCTCCTAATGTATTAATAGAATGTCATCTTATTACCTTTTATATGCCTCTTGCTAGGTGTACCTGAGGCCTTCTGATTTCGTGAATTAGCCTTTTTGATTTTGTCCCTGCTAATCCTTTGTACTCCTCTTCAGCAGTCTATCCATGTTTCCACTTTTTGTAGGACTCCCTTTTGATTTTCAGGTCATTAAAGACTTCCTGATGGAGCCACGCTGGCTTCTGACTACTCATCCTATCTTTCCTTTGCCTCAAGATAGCTTGCTGTTGCTTCTTTAATATTGTTGCTTTAAGAAACTACCAGCTCTTCTGAACTCCTTTCTCCCTTAGATTTTCTTTCCATGGGACCTCACCTACCAGGTCTCTGAATCTGTTAAAGTCTGCTTTTTGATGCCCATTGTCCTTAATCTGCTGCACTCACTTCTTCCTTTCCTTAATATCATGAGATCTATCATTTCATGCTCACTTTCACCGAAACTGCCTTCAACTTTTCAGACTCTCAACCATTTCCTCCCTGTTAGTCAGAATGAAGTCTAAAAATGGCCATTTGCCTGCTGTGGCACCTCTTTGAAGTCAGTGGGGACCTATATGGTATAGAAGTCTGCCTGCATGCGATCAATCGGAAGATCCGGACTTAAGCTCTTTTATTTACTTTTATTATCAAAAATAGCTTACAGTAACAAGGGACAGTGGATTAAAAAAACTACTATTATGATGCAAGAATAGCCAAGTCAGTAACCAGACAGAAATAAAAGGAAACTCATTTAGCATTGCTAACAGTATAAGAAAAGACACAAAGTCCAGTATTTTAGCATAATTAAATTGCACAAAAATTTAGTGAATTACAAAAGAATGTAAAGGTTAAAACAGGTGCATTGAGCAAATATCTCTTAACCAAGCATTTTGGTTTTCTGCAGCGATTTTGTTGAGCAAGGACCTTTTTTTTCCTGGAGTTGATTTGGAATTGCTATTATCCAAAGATAACAGTGACCTCACATAGATGTTAAACCACATTAGTAAATATTCTCTTTGGTAAATCACTGTTTATTATTACTTTAATATAGTTGTACTAACTTTAGAAATGCATATTACACTTTTAGCCATCCCAGCCTTTAGGGTAAACTGTATTTATCAACTACAGTATCTAAAAATGATACTTTCGTCTTGACAAGCTGCAAGAGCAGTTATCATCTAGTCATGCAATTCTTTCACCATATTCATCTGTTCAGGTGCTACATCTATGTAGGTTTTCTATGACCTCCATCACTGCAGTACTAGAGCACCTCCTAAAATTACAGAGCCAAATCCTCAACTTGTGTAAATCAACATAGTTCTGTCGAAAATAATGATGCTATGTAGATTTACACCAGCTGAGGATCTGGCCCAAAAAGCGTACAAATGAAGGTATACTTATTGAACTCGCTTTTCCTTCTACTCAGCAGAGGATGCTTATTGTTTCTATTTTGCTTGAATTTTGTGAGAAATAACCCCGCAGAGCAGCCTTTTAAACTGCCAAAAGGTAGTGTGGTCTAGTGGATGGGGCACTATATTGGGACTAGGAAACCTGGTTCTACTCCCAGTTCTACCGTAGACATGCCACGTGACCTTGGATAAATCACTTACCCACTCTCTTTCGGAGATGCAGTCTGTTTGATCTATTTAAATGGTAAATTCTTCATAGCAGGGACTGTTTCTTACTATATTTTTCTAAAATTCCCAGCACTATGTGACCCCAATCCTCGCTGGAGACTCTAGGCTTTACTGTAAGACCACTACAACTGAAATACTAATGGTGTTGGAGGTTAATTCTGGTGTGACTGTGCTTTCTTTCACTTAGCCAAAATCAATCAGCTACCGAATGAATGGACAAAAGATAATCATGCATTTTAAACCTCATATATCAGTGTTGTGGCCAAATATTTCACAGGTATATTTTGAGCTGTGCTCATGTTCTAGTTTTGTAAAATTAGTTGCTAGGTTACAGCAAGCTCTCTTACTCCCACAGCGTTTTGCTAGTTCTTCTCATTTCTTTCTGCAGTATGTTCTTTGATGATGTACATGAAGTGTTTGGAATGTTTTAAAAGATGTTATCTGTTAAGAGGACTGTGAACAAGTCAAAAGGTGCAGTGAAAGAGTTCTAATAATGCTTTTGGTATTTAGAGTAGAGGAGACACTCCTTGTGAGGCCTCCCCCAAAAGGGCTGTTGTAAGGTTCCTTCTGGATCCATGACACAGAACCCAAAAGAGAGGGGGACCAATGATTTGATTTTCATAGCTTCTTCTAAGTCAGTGGCTCCCAAACTTTAACAGCCTGCGAACCCCTTTCACTAAATTATGAAATCTCGTGAACCCCCTCCTAAAAATGAACATTTCCAGAGATTTAAGTTTAAATTTCTTCCGCATTCCGTGTGGCTCCTGCTGCTGGACCCCACTGACCGCCCTGGTCAACTGAGCTCAACTGAGCTCGGGCTGCAGGTCCCGCTGACCACCGGGGCTTGGGCTGCCAGCCCTGCATGGAACGCTGGGGTTCAGGCTGCCGACTCCCCCACTCACGGGGGCAGGGCTCAGGCTGCCAGCCCCAACTGCCCGTCCCCACTCTCCCTGGGGTTCGGGCTGCCAGCTCCGCCACTGACGGGGGCAGGGCTCGGGCTGCCAGCCCCAACTGCCCAACCCCGCTCTTTCTGGGGCTTGGGCTGCCAGCCCTGTGCGGAGCGCTGGGGTTCGGGCTGCCAGCTCCCCCGCTGACAGGGGCAGGGCTCGGGCTGCCAGCCCCAACTGCCCAGCCCTGCTCTTTCTGGGGCTCGGGCTGCTAGCCCCGCGCTGAGCTCTGGGGCTTAGGCTGCCAGCCCCAACTGCCCTGCCCCGCTCTCCCTGGGGCTCGGGCTGTCTGCCCTGCAACTGGATCTCACCTGTTGCCTCCAATGCCTGGGGTCCTCTGGCCGCCATTAGTGAAATTTTTCTGGCAAACCCCCCTGTAACGTTCTGCAAACCCCAGTTTGGGAACCACCGTTCTAAGTCTATCTCTCCCCTTTAAACTCTCTGTTCTTACTAAGGATCTCTGAACTTAGGGAACCAAAAACCCCTGAAAAGCTATGACGGTTCTGTTGGCCTCATGCCATGAGTGAAGGTGTTGCAAAGATGGTATCTTAGAGAATCAGTCCTTTTAGGTTGTTTGTGTGTATATTGTATTTGTAGTATGCCTGTGAATTTAGGTTTCTGGTAAATGAAAAGCTAAAAATGCTTTAAAGACACTGGTAATAAAGAATCACAGTTCATGGATCTATTGATAAAAGCCCTGATTCAGGAAAGCTTTTAAGCATATACTTAAGTCCATCATTATTCAGGCCATTACTCAAGCACATGGTACTTAAGTAATGTCCTGAATAAGAATGCGTTCCTGAATCAAGGGCAAAGCAAAGAAAAAATCCGTAATAATACTTACATAATTAGGCTGTGCAATTTGTACATCCAAGCGTGTAGGGATTCCTGGTTTGGAAATATGCAAGTAATTATAACCTCCGGGAAGAACACCTCCTACCACAGAGGAAACAGCTAAGATTAATATCTTTGTTAATGTTGTAAATCACAATTTATTTATTCAGCCATAAAACAAAACAAGCAAGTTTGACCCAAGACATATGTTATTTACTAAAGAACTCCTCAGAGAAAAGGAAAATGTTGCTTTTTGATGGCATTCATATTGTGTATGTTTTTGTATTTTTGTGTATTTCAGTGCAATAGTCACACTGGGCCAGATTCTGATCCCAGTTATATTGGTGTTAAAATGGAATATAGCCACTGATTTCAGTGGAATTATTCCAGATTTACAACTGTGTAAATGACATCATAATCTGGTCCATTATTAGTAAATAATATATTATTTATATTTCTTTTGGTAACTGGTAATATGTAGTACGCAACTAAAGACAAACTACGGACAGTGCATCTCAAAGGACACATTTTCAAAGATATGTGCAGCATGTAACTCTTGCAAATAACATACACAGTTATGCACAAATATACATCAACAAAGCAATGGATTTGTGCATATATATTGCGATATCCTGTCCCTTTAAATGTTTGGACACACTACACTTCCCCCTTCCCAGTGGCCTCACTTTTGTGTTGGTTTTAGTTTTGCTGCCAGAATGATAAAGCTACCATTATAGCAGACAGCTGTGTTTCTATCCGTGCCTTCTGTGTCTATCTCCTTCTCTGCTGGGTCCAAATATAACATATTGGTTATAAGGACCTTCTATCCCACGAGTGTCCAGTGCTGCCATTTTCTTAACAAGAAGAAGAAAAAGTAAACAGATAATATTTTAAGAAAGGAAAAAACTTCTAGAAACAAGGTGGCAGACTGCTGCTGCATTGTGCTTCAGGCATAGCTGGAACCAGCCAGCTAGAGAGGAGGAAGTAGGCAATTAGAAGTAGAACAAAGGAAGAGGTTTCTGCCATTGCTGCTGAGCTGCCAGAATTGTTTAAACAGAGCAGTGATGAGTAGGGTTGCCAACCCTCCAGGATTGGTCTGGAGTCTCTGGGATTAAAGATGAATCTGTAATTAAAGATTATGCCATGTGATGAAATCTCCAGGAATACATCCAACCAACACTGGCAACCCTAGTGATGGGGAAACAAGCAGCCATCTTGGCTGAACCATATGCAAGCAGGCAGGGAGACAGATTTATCCTGTACTGAGGGCTTCACCCAGCAGAGGGTGCCCAACTGCAGCCAAAGGAAGAATTCTGCATTCTGCAGTGTAGGCACTCAGCAAGCAGAAGTTGATCAAGCACAGATAGCACTCTCGTCAACCCAAAGAAACTTCCAATGAAGTGTTTTATCTCAGTTTGATGTATTGGTTACCCATTACTAGCACAGACTTCAACAAAGAAAGTGCTAAGGTTGATGCTTTCTCTTGTGAAGGGAATGTTAATAAAAGGTACAGTGTTAGGACATAAGAATCCCCAGTTTACACAGTTCGTGTCAGGTCAATGTGAATTATCTGTGAATCATGGTTGCATCTTACGGGGAATGCGAGTGATCTTTCCAGAATCACTTCAACCTCTGGTTTTAGAAGGTCATCACAAAGATCATTGTGGCATTGTTTGGATGAAGACAATAGCCTAGAGTCATGTCTGCTGGCCAAGGATCAACAAAGACGTTGAGAGGAAGATCAAGTGCTATGCTATGTGTTAGCAAATTCAGCATGATCCTGGCCCAGTTCATCTATATCCTTGGTCTTGGCCTCAGACTCCTTGGACACGTATTCACATGGACTTTGCTGGACCATGAGAAGGTTACATGCTTTTGGTTGTAGTTGATGCCCATTTGAAATGGCCATAAGTTTTCAGAATGACTTCTACTACAGCTACCAAGACCATTGGACACCTTTGTACCTTGTTTAATCAATTTGGTTTATTGTTACAGTTGGTGAGTGACAACTGACCTCAACTGTGTTCTGGAGAATTTCAGAGGTCCCTAGCTTCAAATGGAATGATCATATATGCTCTGTTCCATACCATCCTGCAACAAATGGACTACCAGAACATTTTGTACAGACACTTAACCATGCCTTAAGAGCTAACAAATGTATTTTGAGTCATCAGCAGAAATTAGACAATTTCTTGCTTGTCTACAGAAATGCCCCACATGCCACTATCCAGGAGTCACCTGCAACTCTTTTCTTGAAGCGATCTTTGCATACCTGTTGGGACCTGCTACATCCTGATGGTGCCTCTGGTGCAGCCAAATCCCAAGCTGTGCATATTGATCAATGATGTGAGATTTGTCAGAATTCTTTTGAAGCAGGAGACTTAGTGTGGACTTGCAAATATGGTTGTGGAATTAAATGGGTACCTGGAGATCTTGTAAAATTCATGGGATCTGTTTTGTCTGTGGTGAAACTATCCAGTGGTACTCTATGGATTGACATATGGATCAATTGCAGTCTCAGCAAGTACCAAAATCCAAGGATGTTCCAGTAGGATTTTCTGTTCCTCTGATTGAATCATCTCCAGTTAAAACTACTAATTTTGATGGCTTGGTGAAAAAAACTTTGGTATCTGGTCTAGTTGATTCCTTACCAGGTCCAACTGATTCCTTATCATCAGCTGTTCCTGTTGTTCAGCACACTGCCCCACCACCATCACCATGTTATCACAAAAGAGTGTGAACATCGGTGGTGCATATGAATTTATAAATTGTTTAGTTAGTGATTTGCTATTCCAGGGCAGAATAATCCCATGCAATTTAAGAATCTGCGGTAGGCCACCTGTAACCTCTAACTGGGTTATAGAGTGTTTTTTGTTAGTCATGTAAATGATAATGTATATATGTTTGTGAAGTTCTTTAAAGTAGGGTGGAGGAATGTGATGTCCTGTCCCTTTAAACATTTGGGTGCTCTGCAGTCCCCTTGCCTCACTTTCCCATTGGTTTCAGTTTTGCTGCCAGAACAATAAATCTACCACCACAGCAGACAGCTGTTTTTCTATCTGCTCCCTCTGTGACTATCTCCTTCTCTGCCGGTCCAATTATAACATATATCAGACATACTACATGTGCAAATAGATCAGAGGACACATTTTACTTGCAGTTACCCCATTTGCATACACTACTGTGATTTTTAAGGGGCCCAAAGGCCTGCATGCATTGGCTGAAATCATACCTGCACACAGGGC
Organism: Eretmochelys imbricata; assembly: GCF_965152235.1. Taxonomy (NCBI): domain Eukaryota; kingdom Metazoa; phylum Chordata; order Testudines; family Cheloniidae; genus Eretmochelys; species Eretmochelys imbricata. Next base: position 206,111,912 of record NC_135574.1, on the reverse strand, counting down.
CAACTCCACAGGCTCTGTGAACCAGTCAACTCAGCCTTGAGCACTAGTGTTGGCTCTCTGTGTAGGGGTGAATTTCACACAATGTGGTTGATCCATTGCAAAGGATTTTGAAAGTTTGGCCCCCAAAATGTCAGCTACCCAGTTTGTTTCAGATTAACTATATTTTGGAAATCTCACAAGTCTAAGCGTTTTTTTACAAAATTTCTGTTACCACCAGGATTTGGCTCGATGTGAAATAACAAGAGAATAGAATTTCTTGGTATATTCTGAACCTTCTGTTTTGGGACTAAACCAGGAAGTGCAGAGACACACTAAAATGTAACCTTCTATGTGTTACTAGGAATCATTTACCAGCAGATTTCAGCATCAAAACTGATTCCTTTGGGGCAAGATTAGAGAAAAAGTTATTTTATTGAACTTGTTGGCTCAGTCCCTAATAAGAACAAGGATAAATCACAGATAGAAAGAAACTGAGTTGTTTCATAAGAGTTTGTTGCTGACAATTAGATCATGAATATGAAATTCTCAGAAAATTCAATCAGTCAAAGGCAGTGGTGAGCTGGAGCCGGTTTGCACCGGTTCGCTAGAACCGGTTGTTAAATTTAGAAGGCCTTTTAGAACCGGTTGTTCTGCGAGGGACAACCGGTTCTAAAAGGGCTTCTAAATTTAACTTGGCAAAAGTGGCACCTTAGGTGCCGACTCCATGGGTGCTCCACACCTGGAGCCCCCACGGGGAAAATTTGGTGGGTGCAGAGCACCCACCGGCAGCTCCCCACCCCACCTCACCTCTGCTGTGCCTCTGCCTCCTCCCCTGAATGCGCCGCCCCACTCTGCTTCCCCGCCCCCCCCGGCTTCCCGCGAATCAGCTGTTCATGCAGGAAGCCGGGGCAGGCTGAGAAGCAAGCTGCAGCTTCCCGCTCAGGCCCAGGGAGGCAGATCAGAGGTGAGCTCGGGCGGGGGTGGGGGCGCGAGGAAGGCCGTCCGCGCCACAGCAGGTAAGCTGGGGCGGGGGGGGGGGGCGCAGGGGAACCGCTCCCCACCCCAGCTCACCTCCACCACCCTCGGCCTGAAGAGGAAGCCGCGGCCTGCTTCTCAGCCCTCCCTGGCTTCCCGCCGAACAGCTGATTCGCGGGAAGCTGGGGGGGGGATGCCGCGGAGAAGCAGAGCAGGGTGGTGGGTTCAGGGGAGGAGGCGGAGCGGAGGTGAGGTGGGGCTGGGTGCGGGGTGGGGAGCTGCCAGTGGGTGCTCTGCACCCACCAATTTTTCCCCGTGTGTGCTCCAGCCCCAGAGCACCCAGGGAGTCGGCGCCTAAGGCGCCACTTTTGATGTGATCAGTAGGGGGAGTGGCTGCTCCCCCTGCTCCCCCCCAGCTACGCTCCCCCACTCCTAGGAGCCAGAGGGACCTGCCGGATGCTTCCTGGGAGCTGCCCCAGGTAAGCACCGCCGGGACTCCCCACCTTGCCCACCGGCAGGTGCCTCTGGCTCTTAGGGGTGGGGTGGGCACCCACTACGGTGGCCCACGAGACCCTCCTGCCTGGTTCTGGGGGCAGTCAGGGGACAGGGGTTGATGGGGCAGGGGCGTCAAGGAATGTGGGGGGGTTGGATGGGGCAGGAGTCCCGGGGGCAGGGGTGGGCAACGACTCCCTCGTGGGGTGAGGAGGGAACCCGTTGTTAAGATTTTGGCAGCTCATCACTGGTCAAAGGTGTAAACTGCAAGGTTGGGAGAGGCAAATCTGAAAGATTTCAAGTACTGTAGGCTAAAAACTTGTAGGTGTTGTTACAAGCTAAGTATAAGTGGTCTAATTAGCTGCACTACATGTTCTCATCAAACAGTGTTAAGCTAGACACACCTTTATCATCAAGAAGTGAGTCTAAGGATAGAGATGAAGAATTAACAGCAAACAAATGGAACAGAGAACTAGTTTGATGGTAGTAAAAGTGTGAGGACATGGAGTCTTCCTTCACTAGCATGGTTAACTATAAATAAAGTAACATTACTCCTGCTGCAGGTACCCATCAGCTCAGGTGTACAGCATAAAATTTACTACAGTTCAACAATTTGTTACTTAATATTTACTTATACAAAAATACCAACAATAATAATATAATTCATGCCATACTATGGCATTTTGTACTACAGAAGAAAGTACTGAAGAAAACATAGAAGTGTAACAGACTGAAGAATTTGTTTTTGACACACCTTGAATTTTACATCCCTTGTACATAGGGATGAGTCTATCCAGATCTTCTGGTGGCTCAGAAACTGGCTCAAGAGTTGGATCAAAGAGATTCAGCATAGCTGCAGCAAGCTGGAAACCGATCTCTTTCGAACTGAAATTGCTGTGTGTCCATTCATTTGCATAATATATATTGGAGAACTTGGTTAAAGGACCTGCTGCTCTGATACTAACGTCATTAGTATGGAAGTTGGCATCAATAACAAGTCTTCCATCATAAACAAGGCATGCGTCATTAATCGCCTTGAAGGTTTCATAATCCACTCCCTTGTTGGAAAAGTTAAAGAATGCCTAAAAAGATGTAATAAGTGTAGGTCATACTACATTAGTCATTGTCTCATACAATAAATGAGGTTGTGTGACTCATTATTTCATGTGATTTATTTATTTTACAAACTACAGCACAAAATACAACATGACTTTGTATACCCTAATGTGGCCTATTGACCAAATTTTGAGATTAATTAAAAGTAAAAGGGACGCAAAGAGCTGAGATTTATTGAGCTAAGAGTATTCATAATTTCTTAGTTTCCGGTTAAAGAGATGTACTGTATTTTAATAGCTATATATTATTTAGTACTTTAAATATCCTGAACTTAAGTACTTATTTTATCTTTGTCATTACAAGTATATGATAAAGAACACAAGGCTTTACAAAACTCTCCCCCACACAACATACAAGCCAAATTTAAAAACAGTGTACTTGAAAATAACACAATTTCATGTCTTTGAAAAGGTATTTGTTCATTACACATATTTTTGTACGCTAAAGCTATAATATTTATGAGAAACCAAAACTATCATGTTTGTCAGATTAGTTTGTATACTCTGTAGAGATATGATGATATTCTATTTTTCAACTAACAAATGTTTGGGTTAATTTCAAACATTTATTAGTACATGAAGATGAATGATAAAATATAAACTAGTTAAGTAAAAGATTTTTCCATCAGAATTATGAGGTGCTAGCTTTCTATTTAAGTTTTCTTGATTATATGTCATGTTCTTTCTTCAACAAGGTTTGCATCTCTTTCTAACTTAACATTTTTTTTACTATTATTTACAGCACAAAAACAAAAGGGATACAATGAAAAAAACAGTTACCTACCTTTCATAACTGTTGTTTTTTGAGATGTGTCACTCATGTCCATTCCATTCTAGGTGGGTGCACTGTCATGTGCACAGTCATTGGAGATTTTTGTCTTAGCAGTATCCGTAGGTTCGGCTGTGGCACCCTCTGGAGTGCCGCACTCATGTGTCGCTATATTAGGCACCACCAGCCCTATGCCCTTTCAGGTCCTTCTTGCCAGCAACTCCGACAGAGGGGCAGGAGGGCAGGTAATGGAATGGACATGAGCAACACATCTTGAAGAACAACAGTCACAAAAGGTAGGTAACTGTTTTTTCTTCGAGTGCTCGCTCGTGTCGATTCCATTCTAGGTGACTCACAAACAGTATCCCTAGAGGCAGGCTCAGAGTTCATGGCCGTGCAGCTTGCAACACTGCTCTACCAAAGCCAGCATCGTCTTGGGCCTGCTGGGTAAATGCGTATTGAGCCGTAAATGTCTGGAAGCTTTGTTGTGTAGACATAGCCTAACTTACTAACTACACTACTTAACAGGTACTTACTAACTAACTACTGTGAACAAACTGTTTACAAGACGCTAAGAGCTGGAAGAAAGAAGAGAACCGCTAACCACTTGCTAGGCAAGGGAAAGGCCTCCAACCAACCGCCACAGGTGGTAAGAAGGTACGGAGAGGGCGTAGGGCCAGCAGCGCCTAATATACCAACGCATGAGCGCAGCACTCCCAAGGGTGCCACAGCTGACCCTACGGATACCATTAAGGCAAACATCTCTGACAACTGTGTACTTGGGCGCGTACACATCTAGAATGGAATCGACATGAGCAAGCACTTGAAGAAGAATAAAAAGTTAGTAAATTCAAAACTGATAAAAGGAAATGTTATAACACAATGTCTACTTAGACTGTTTTCAGAGTGGTAGTCATGTTAGTCTGTATCAGCAAAAAAAAAAAAAAAACGAGGAGTACTTGTGGCACCTTAGAGACTAACAAATTTATTTGGGCATAAGCTTTCGTGGGCTAAAATCAGATGCATCTAATGAAGTGGGTTTTAGCCCACAAAAGCTTATGCCCAAATAAATTTGTTAGTCTCTAAGGTGCCACAAGTACTCCTCGTTTTTTTTCTTTTACTTAGACTGTGGAACTCATAGCCACTGAAAGCTATTGAGGCCAAGAATTTAGCAAGATTGATAGAGGTATTAGATATTTATATGCATAGCAAGAATATCCAGATTATAATTAATTATGATGAAAATTTTGGAAGGGTTATTAAACCTCATGCTTCAAAGCTTAAGAAAATCTCTAATAATTAGGGATCAGGATGAGACCTACGAGGGGTGTCAGATTATCCCACATCTGCCAACTGTGGGGTTCTTGCTCCTTCCTTTGAAGCATCTGGTGGAATATAACACCCCTGGTGTCAAGCTGCAGGATTTTTCTAGTCAGCAGTCCCATTGGGGCCAATTGCCCCCAGGGCCCTGCGGAGAATTTTAAGGGTATAAAAGGGATGTGTGTGGCCCCATCTGCCCTTCAGTTCCTTCCCTAATTTTGAAATTCTTTATCTGAGACTGTGAAGAAAGGGGAGGCTGGGCAGGTAGTATGACTATTCAGAGAATACTCTCAAGGAACAAGTTACTGGTAAGCAACCTCTCTTCTTCAAGTGCCCTCTGCATATGCCCCACTTTTGGGGAAATTAGTAAGCAGTTCAGCTCCCTAGGAGACATTCTAGGCAAATGAGGACTTTAAACCTGCCCAAACTAGCATCAGCTGTAGATGGCAGTCCAAGAGCGTATTGGAAGTGGCCACTGTTTCACACTCCCACATCAGACTGCAGTGAGGGACATTTCCCTCCCTGCAAAATATGTACATTTACAGCTTCAAGCAAGAACTTAACAAATTCTACAAAAAATAGGAGAGCTGCAATGGATGCTGTCTTCAAATTAGTTGAATACTTTTGATATAACTGGGTGAATGAACTCTTGGCATATTTTAATAGGGATGTAAAAGAGACTTTGGGAAATGCAGACAGATTAGAGGCCTATTCGCGGTAGAAATGGAGATGACTTTAGACTGACAATGGGAATTTGAGGGTACCAACTGTCACAATCACATTTCACATATAGACTACAGTTTCCAGAGGACTGGTCATGTGGTTTGTGCCTCAGTAAGTCTGGTCAGTAGCTATGACTATGAGTAAAAGTCTTTTCCTCAAGTGCATGGTGCGAACAATACTCTGACAACTAGCAGAGCAAGAGCTTCGACACACAAGGCTTCATCCCAAATCAAATGAGACACTGGCACAAGAGGACATATCCCCTGGGCAGGTAAATGTATTCATCCACCTTGGGGTACTCACAACACAAGAATCCTGCTACAAAGAAATCCAGAGTCATTTGGAGCAGCCATGAAGGTAAGGCAGCTACCTCAAGTAACCCCTGTGGTACATGGACCAATCCTTCCAAAACCTAGGATATTGCCAAGTGAGTGAGGACCTGTTGACCCAAGCATATGAGCGTAAAAGCTGAAATCACAACCCATGCAGTCTGGATGAACTCATATCACAGTTCTGAATGTTTGAAGTGCAATAGATTGTTTGGTCAAAAATTACTTTTTTGATAAAAAGAAAAAAGAAAAACCACACTAGACATCTGAAAAATGCTCTCATCAATCATGTCAGCAATCTAGATCTCAGGGTGTTCACCCAAGATGATTCAGGATCAGTGGAAATTTGGATCAGGCCTTGAATGCAAACATATTACAAGTAGACTTGGAAGGATTAGATTTTTTTTTTTATCAGTAAATGCTGATTAATGTCCATTTCACCAGACACACACAAACAGAGAAAAAAATTTCCATCAATAATAAAAATTTACTGATAGTCAAAGAAAGAACATTTTTGCTAGAGAGCTTATTAGAGTTTAAATCTAAAAACTTTACATTGATGTTGATGGTTTGTGTATTAATGATTAAAAAGCTTTATCTTTTTGAATCTTAGTCTCTGCTGTCATTAAATAATTATTGTCTGACTCCAAACCCCATTGTCTGACCTCCCATAATTTTCCACAACTGTGAAATTTAAAAGTGATAAAAAAAAGTGATAAAAATCAGATAAAAATAAAAACCAGGGAAGAGTATAAAAATATTGCTCGGGCATGTAGGAATGAAATCAGGAGGGCCAAATCGCACCTGGAGCTGCAGCTAGCGAGAGATGTCAAGAGTAACAAGAAGGGTTTCTTCAGGTATGTTGGCAACAAGAAGAAAGCCAAGGAAAGTTTGGGCCCCTTACTGAATGAGGGAGGCAACCTAGTGACAGAGGATGTGGAAAAAGCTAATGTACTCAATGCTTTTTTTGCCTCTGTTTTCACTAACAAGGTCAGCTCCCAGACTGCTGCGCTGGGCATCACAAAATGGGGAAGAGATGGCCAGCCCTCTGTGGAGATAGAGGTGGTTAGGGACTATTTAGAAAAGCTGGACGTGCACAAGTCCATGGGGCCGGACGAGTTGCATCCGAGAGTGCTGAAGGAATTGGCGGCTGTGATTGCAGAGCCATTGGCCATTATCTTTGAAAACTCGTGGCGAACCGGGGAAGTCCCGGATGACTGGAAAAAGGCTAATGTAGTGCCAATCTTTAAAAAAGGGAAGAAGGAGGATCCTGGGAACTACAGGCCAGTCAGCCTCACCTCAGTCCCTGGAAAAATCATGGAGCAGGTCCTCAAAGAATCAATCTTGAAGTACTTGCATGAGAGGAAAGTGATCAGGAACAGCCAGCATGGATTCACCAAGGGAAGGTCATGCCTGACTAATCTAATCGCCTTTTATGATGAGATTACTGGTTCTGTGGATGAAGGGAAAGCAGTGGATGTATTGTTTCTTGACTTTAGCAAAGCTTTTGACACGGTCTCCCACAGTATTCTTGTCAGCAAGTTAAGGAAGTATGGGCTGGATGAATGCACTATAAGGTGGGTAGAAAGCTGGCTAGATTGTCGGGCTCAACGGGTAGTGATCAATGGCTCCATGTCTAGTTGGCAGCCGGTATCAAGTGGAGTGCCCCAAGGGTCGGTCCTGGGGCCGGTTTTGTTCAATATCTTCATAAATGATCTGGAGGATGCTGTGGATTGCACTCTCAGCAAATTTGCGGACGATACTAAACTGGGAGGAGTGGTAGATACGCTGGAGGGGAGGGATAGGATACAGAAGGACCTAGACAAATTGGAGGATTGGGCCAAAAGAAATCTGATGAGGTTCAATAAGGATAAGTGCAGAGTCCTGCACTTAGGACGGAAGAATCCAATGCACCGCTACAGACTAGGGACCGAATGGCTAGGCAGCAGTTCTGCGGAAAAGGACCTAGGGATGACAGTGGACGAGAAGCTGGATATGAGTCAGCAGTGTGCCCTTGTTGCCAAGAAGGCCAATGGCATTTTGGGATGTATAAGTAGGGGCATAGCGAGCAGATCGAGGGACGTGATCGTCCCCCTCTATTCGACATTGGTGAGGCCTCATCTGGAGTACTGTGTCCAGTTTTGGGCCCCACACTACAAGAAGGATGTGGATAAATTGGAGAGAGTCCAGTGAAGGGCAACAAAAATGATTAGGGGTCTAGAACACATGACTTATGAGGAGAGGCTGAGGGAACTGGGATTGTTTAGCCTGCAGAAGAGAAGAATGAGGGGGGATTTGATAGCTGCTTTCAACTACCTGAAAGGGGGCTCCAAAGAGGATGGCTCTAGACTGTTCTCAATGGTAGCAGATGACAGAACGAGGAGTAATGGTCTCAAGTTGCAGTGGGGGAGGTTTAGATTGGATATTAGGAAAAACTTTTTCACTAAGAGGGTGGTGAAACACTGGAATGCGTTACCTAGGGAGGTGGTAGAATCTCCTTCCTTAGAGGTTTTTAAGGTCAGGCTTGACAAAGCCCTGGCTGGGATGATTTAACTGGGAATTGGTCCTGCTTCGAGCAGGGGGTTGGACTAGATGACCTTCAGGGGTCCCTTCCAACCCTGATATTCTATGATTCTATGATTCTATGATCAGCAAAAAAATTCTTAACCCATAATTTTGCACAACCATGAAAATTTAAATTGATAAAAATAGTAAAAAATGCTTAAAAATAAGCTTTGACATTATCCATCAAAATTATTTAAACAAATCAAATGCTGCCAAGTCTAATAATAAGTGAGGAAAAGAAACAAATTAAAAAAGGCATGGAAGGGGCTGGGTGAAACAAGGATTGATCAATAATGAGAGCAGTTACACAGTTAAGATATGAACATGCCTTGATTGTCCCACAGAGTTTTTAACGTAGGTGACATGGCAGAAGCGAGACTTTTGGAAGAATGTTATTGAGGAGAGACTTGTGACTTGGCATTAAGATTTGGAGAAAGCATTCCATCCACATGGGGCGGCATGGAAGAGAACATAGAGGCTGCAATGGGAGAGGGAAACGAAGGGCGCATGGAGTTTGGCACCCCGGCATAGCAGAGGCACTGCAGAAGGAGATAAGCGTTCCTATGATGTATGTATGCTTCTTCATACATTAAAACATTTAATCAATACAGTATTATTAAAGGAATACTAACAATGGTAGGTCTAAAATTAGACTTACCAGCTGTATAATATCCGTCAAGAGGGGACAAGAAAATTGTACGTTTTGGTATGCTGCCTGCTACCATGCATGACACTCTATGAGCCACTTTGTCCCCTGGCTGGGAAGGCAGGCGGTTGCAATGAGACAGTTCTCTGGAACAGGCTCTGATTCTCAGTGTCTGGGCTTCTCTCACCCAGATGACTGAGTGCAGAGCAGAGCAGAGCAGAGCCTCGCCAAACAGGGATGGGGCGGGGCCAGGAGGAGAGGAGATACAGTCCCTGACATCAGCAGCAACTAAAGCAGTACTCTTTCTCCCATCTTTGGGGTGAGAAAAGCATGGAGTTGGGAAGTGACTATGGCAGACTCATCACAGGGGGAGAGCTGGGAAAGGCAATAAAGTTGGAGGGGCAAACAGAAAGGGAGAGACAAAAGAGTAGGTGAGAGGGGCGAATGATGGAACAATAGGGGCACTTTGAGGAGACGAAGGGGGAAAGAATGAGGGAGTGTGGGGGAGATGGAGGGGAAATGAGGGAGTTGGTGGCAGAGCAGACTAATGGTTCTGTGTGGGAGGGAGGGAGAAGGATAGGTTGAAGGGAGGGAGGAAGGAAGGGAGGGATGGGGTAAGGGAAGGAAAAATGAAGTGTTTATAGGGAGGAGGAGGAGGAGGAGAAACTGGAAAGTTGCTAAGAGGAGGGAGGAAGGGCGAGACGAGAGGAAATGTTTGGGGAGAAGAAAGGGTTTATAGATTCCAGGAGTAGAGAATTGGGAGGGAACTTTATTGCTGGGAGTCTCATGAGAGGAATTCCCCTCCAACTTGGTGGGCAAACTTACTACACAAATGGGGAATGCATGCAAAGCAAAGACATGTCAAGATGGTCATGTGGGTGCCTGAAACTTAGATTCATACAAACAGTTCTTAGTCAGACAACTAAGCCAACTGATGTTAAGTGTTAAAGGATTGGCCCAAATAGTGCAGTGCCGATATTGTATTTTAATTGCAATCCTGAATTTAGAGGGCTGATACATATTTCCTTCTGGTAAAGAAAATCTATTTAAAATAGTTAGAATAAGTGTAGGTTAAATTTCATGCATATCAGTATCAACATTGTGATCTTACAATTTGACTTGAATTCAGTTCCCTAAACAAATTTAGATCACTATAGGTAGGAGTACTGTAAGTAAATATTTTAAGAATGATTTTGAAAAAATAATTAAAACTACCTGTCATTCAACAGTGAATAGCAATTTGTATGTCCGTTGATTTAAACACTTCTTTAATCCAGATCTGTTTGGAAATCTAAAATGGTTTTATTTTTTTAAAAAAATCCCTCAGATTAATAAATGAATGTTAAATCTTCCAGATACACTGAAACCTAGATAAACCAACCAGGATTAGCTTGGTCTGATTATCTTTGCAGGCTGAACAAAAGGAATACAAAGCATATACTTACTGTACATTGCAGTTTAAATGGTCTTGTATTAGTTGTGAAAGAAGCACATTTTATAGGATCTGGGTGGTCACCTTCATTCCACTGTGCCAGTATACTGTCATAATAGACACACACATCATTCTTTGACAATGCCTCTTTAACAGCTTTTTCGATTGCATTGTTGTTAAGGCAAGTTACATTTGAGCTAAGTGGTGGCTGCACGAGGTGTATGCGAGAACCATGAATTCCAAGAGATAGGAGGGTTTGTGCTGTGGAGTAAATGTCAATGGTATTCCCATAGACAATGACATTCCCTGAGGGAAAAGGGAAAAAAATTCTAAGACACACAACAACAACTCTATCAGTGTAACTCAGACGATGATAATACAGAATTGCTCTCTTTGACCTTATTGCTCTGATGCGATGAAGCAAACAATGCTACATAGCAACAGTAACTAAGATAATTTAGTGAAGAATTTGTGCAAAACATCCTACAAAGTAGGCAAATACTTACTGCAGAAGTATGACATGGATTATGACCCCAGAACTTGAAACTATGTTGATGGAAAACCTCTAAAATAAAAATTTTGTTCCTTACCCTTCCTTCCCCCTCTGTCCCCTTCCCCCATTTTGCTTAGTTAAAGCACGTATTAGAGACACAGGATAGAAATCACAACATATGTTTTTTCTCTACGAAATATAGAAATATCACCTTAACAGGAAAACACTTTTTTTTTTTTTAAGTTTTGAAAATTACATAGAAATGGATCTGGATTGTCCCCTCTTGCAGTAAGACAGCTGCAGCGGCACAGGAGACAGCAAACAGAGCTGTAAACAGGACTGAGGTGGGAAGGCGATGACAGATACAGAGGCAGCAGTAGTAGTAACCCAAGCAGTGGAAGACACAATGAAGATGACTGGATATAGAAGCTGCGGCATGTACATGGTCATGGAGGGGGGACCTGAAAAGAGTTTTGTCTGCATGAAGTGCCGCCTGATAGAGCTGAAGGAAGAAAAGATCTGAGGATTGGAGATGCAGGTGGAGACTCTGCTTGAGTTTAGAAGGGGGCTCGAGCGGATGATGGAGCAAAGACATGAGGTGGCTGAAGAGAAAAGCTCAGACTTGCAGATGGAAGCAGAACCAAAGAACTCTGAGGGGATACTGCTGGGTGAGGAAAGTGGACAGTAGAAGCATGTGACTAAGAGAACCAGCCAGAGGAAAAGGTGAGCTAGTGAAGGAGAAACAGAGCTCAGGACCAGGTTTGCGGAGTTCAAAAATGAAGAAGGGGCACAGCAGGTGGTCACTGAAGGTGAGAGGGCAAGGAAGAAGAGAAGAGCAGATAGTCCTATAGGAAGAGGTTAAGAGTCAATGGAGCCAAATATGGAACCAAATATGGAACCAAATATGAGCCCCAAGAGAATACGGGATGGGTTGCAGAGGACAATAAGAATCGAGAGGACTTGCAGGCAGAGGGAACAGGGGATAGACTGCAGAATCGCACCATCACCAGGAAAAGGCAGGTCTATGTGACTGAGAAGAATAGACAGGCCTGTAACAAAAGCTGATCCAGAGAACAGAAGGGTGTGCTGTCTGCCGGGTGGATAGAGGATCCTAACAGGAGCGGGAAAGAATCCATTGATTATCCTTCATGTGGGAACAAATGATACGGCTACATTCTCATTGGAACATATCAAGGGAGACTATTCCAGACTGGGGAAGACGCTTAAGGAAATCGAGACTCAAGTGATCTTCCGTGGGATTCTGCCTGTTCCTAGAGAAGGGCAACAAAGGTGTGACAAGATTATGATGCTCAACAGATGGCTCAGGCAGTGGTGCTATAAGGAGGGCTTTGGGATGTATGGTCACTGGGAAGCATTCATGGACAGAGGACTGTTCTCTCGGGATGGCCTTCACCTGAGTAAGGAGGGAAATAGACTTCTAGGATGGAGGATGGCACAACTGATCAAGAGAGCTTTAAACTAGAAATCTGGGGGAGATGGTTGGGAGATGTCCAGATAATCTCCATGGCGGATTTTAACATTGAGCAAGAAGAAAACAAAGTAAGAAAGGATACAGCTGTGGGTAGGAGAATGGACATAAGGAGGAAGGGTAGTGTACATACCAGTCTAATAGGTGATACTGGTGGTAGAATATCTGTGCCCAATTGGGTAAAGAATGTGAGCGGGCCAAACAGCAAAAATTAAGATGTTTGTACACTAATGCGAGGAGCCTAGGTAACAAAATGGAGGAACTAGAGCTACTGGTGCAGGAAGTGAAACCAGATATTATCGGGATAACAGAAACATGGTGGAATAGCAGTCATGACTGGACTACAGGTATTGAAGGGTATGTGCTGTTTAGGAAAGACAGAAATAAAGGCAAAAGGTGGTGGAGTAGCACCGTATATCAATGATGACGTAGACTGTAAAGAAATAAGAAGTGATGGAATGGATAAGACAGAGTCTGTCTGGGCAAAATTCACACTGAGGAAGAAAGCTACTAGAGCCTCCCCTGGGATAATGCTTGGGGAGTGCTATAGACCGCCGGGATCCAATCTGGATATGGATAGAGACCTCTTTAATGTTTTTAATGAAGTAAATACTAATGGGAATTGTGTGATCATAGGAGACTTTAACTTCCCAGATATAGACTGGAGGAGAAGTGCTCAGATTTTCCTGGATACGATAGCTGATGGATTCCTTCACCAAGTAGTTGCTGAACCGATAAGAGGGGATGCCATTTTAGATTTGGTTTTGGTGAGCAGTGAGGACCTCATAAAAGAAATGGTTGTAGGGGTCAACCTTGGTTTGAGCGATCGTGAGTTAATTCAGTTCAAACTGAATGGAAGGATAAACAAAAATAGATTTGTGACTAGGGTTTTTGATTTTAAAAGAGCTAATTTAAAAAAATTAAGGAAATTAGTTATGGAAGTGGATTGGACTGAAGAACTTGTGGATCTAAAGGCAGAGGAGGCCTGGAATTACTTCAAGTCAAAGTTACAGAAACAATCAGAAGCCTGCATCCCAAGAAAGGGGAAAAAATTCATAGGCAGGAGTTGTAGACCAAAATGGACAAGCAAGCATCTCAGAGAGGTGATTAAGAAAAAGCAGAAAGCCTACAAGGAGTGGAAGATGGGAGGGATTAGCAAGGAAAACTACCTTATTGAGGTCAGAACATGAGGGAAAAAGTGAGAAAGGCCAAAAGCCATGTAGAGTTGGACCTTGCAAAGGGAATTAAAACCAATAGTAAAAGGTTTTATAGCCATATAAATAAGAAGAAAACAAAGAAAGAAGAAGGGGGACTGCTAAACATTGAGGATGGAGTGGAGGTTAAGGATAATCTAGGCATGGCCCAGTATCGAAACAAATCCTTTGCCTCAGTCTTTAATGAGGCTAATGAGGAGCTTAGGGCTAATGGTAGGACAGCAAACGGGAAGGAAGATATGGAAGTAGATATAACCACATCCGAGGTAGAAGCCAAACTCCAACAGTTTAATGGGACTAAATCTGGAGGCCTAGATAATCTTCATCCAAGAATATTAAAGGAACTGGCACATGAAATTGCAAGCCCATTAACAAAAATTTTTAATGAATCTGTAAACTCAGGGGTTGTACCGTATGACTGGAGAATTGCTAACATAGTTCCTATTTTAAGAAAGGAAAAAAAGTGATCTGGGTAACTACCGGCCTGTTAGTTGACATCTGTAGTTAGCAAGGTCTTGGAAAATTTTTTGAAGGAGACAGTAGTTAAGGACATTGAGGTCAATAGTAATTGGGACAAAATACAACATGGTTTTACAGAAGGTAGATCGTGTCAAACCAACCTGATCTCCTTCTTTGAGAAGGTAACAGATTTTTTAGACAAAGAAAATGTAGTGGATCTAATTTACCTCAATTTCAGTAGGCATTTGATACGGTTCCACATGGGGAATTATTAGCTAAATTGGAAAAGATGGGGATTAATATGAAAATGGAAAGGTGGATAAGGAACTGGTTAAAGGGGAAACTACAACAGGTCACACTGAAAGGTAAACTGTCAGGCTGGAAGGAGGTTACTAGTGGAGTTCCTCAGGGATCGGTTTTGGGACCAATCTTATTTCATCTTTTTATTACTGACCTTGGCACAAAAAGCAGGAATATCCTAATAAAGTTTGCGGATGACACAAAGCTGGGAGGTATTGTCAATACAGAGAAGGACCGGGATATCATACAGGAAGATCTGGATGACCTTGTAAACTGGAGTAATAGTAATAGGATGAAATTTAATAGTGAAAAGTGCAACGTCATACATTTAGGGATTAATAACAAGAATTTTTAGTTATAAACTGGGGACGCATCACTTGGAAGTAACAGAGGAGGAGAAGGACCTCGGAGTGTTGGTTGATCACAGGGTGACTATGAGCCGCCAAAGTGATATGGCCATGAAAAAAACTAATGCGGTCTTGGGATGCATCAGGTGAGGTATTTCCAGTAGAGATAAGGAGGTGTTAGTACCGTTATACAAGGCATTGGTGAGACCTCATCTGGAATACTGTGTGCAGTTCTGGTCTCCCATGTTTAGGAAAGATGAATTCAAACTGGAACAAGTACAGAGAAGGGCTACCAGGATGATCCGAGGAATGGAAAACCTGTCTTATGAAAGGAGACTCAAAGAGCTTGGCTTGTTTAGCCTAACCAAAAGAAAGCTGAAGGGAGATAGGTTTGCTCTCTATAAATATATCAGAGGGATAAATACTACGGAGGGAGAAGAATTATTTAAGCTCAGTACCAACGTGGACACAAGAACAAATGGATATAAACTGGCCATCAGGAAGTTTAGATTTGAAATTAGACAAAGATTTCTAACCATCTGAGGAGTGAAGTTCTGGAACAGCCTTCAAGGGAAACAGTGAGGGCAATAGACATATATGGCTTCAAGACTAAGCTTGATAAGTTTATGGAAGGGATGATATGTGGGACAGCCTAATTTTGGTAATTAATTGATCTTCAACTATTAGTGGTAGATATGCCCAATGGCCTGTGATGGTATGTTTGATGGGGTGGGATCTGAGTTACTACAGAGAATTATTTCCTGGGTATCTGGCTGGTGAACCTTGCCCACATGCTCAGGGTTTAGCTGATTGCCATATTTGGGGTCGGGAAGGAATTTTCCTCCAGGACAGATTGGCAGAGGCCCTGGGGGGGTTTCGCCTTCCTCTGCAACGTGGGGTACGCGTCACTTGCTGGAGGATTCTCTGCACCTTGAAGTCTTTAAACCACAATTTGAGGACTTCAATAGCTCAGACATAGGTTAGAGGTTTGTTACAGGAGTGGGTGGGTGAGATTCTGTGGCCTACGTTGTGCAGGAGATCAGACTAGACGATCATAATGGTCCCTTCTGACCTTAAAGTCTAGGATTCTATGATTCTAAGAGCCGCAGGAGTGGACTTCAGGGGAAAAAATCATCATGCGTAATCCTTCACAGAGATTTCCCCTCATTGTCCCATCAGTGGGAGAAGGGTGGAGGCCTCTTCCCTTGTGGGAAAGGGTGTATGACCCACCTCCAAATCTGGCAGATCTCTGGTGAGCTGCAAGAGGTCTGGGCAATCATTGGGAGGTCCTGAGCCTCTGTACCAGCTCTGGCTCCTGGTGCCTATCCCTTTGCCAGCTCTCTGACAGCACAGCTCCATTTGAGCCATGCTAACAGAGGGAACCAATGGGTTGCAGGGGACCTCAGAAGCTCCAGAACAGCAATTTGAAGAGAAGGTACTATAGCTTGAGGATGTAATTTTTCAGGTACGGTTCATAGAACTGGAATGAGTAGGATGTGCACACTGCAGCCTTCCACAGCATGTCCAGTCTCCATGTCTTCCCTCAGAGTGAGGATTCCGGACACCATAGTGGGGGTTCTGCCTGATATGGGAAGAGGGGGAATGGTGTGGCAGAGGAGTCTTGAGTCCTCCCTGCACACACAGAACTGGCCCATGGTTTGGTGTTCAACAAAAATCTGTCGGGAAAACATGTGCTTCAAAGGATATCAGAGGGTTGAAACAGTGCAGCCACTCCAACAAGGCAGTGGTTTTCAACCTTTTTCATTCTCAGCCCCCTAAAACATTTCAAATGGAGGTGCGGACCCCTTCAGAAATCTTGGACATAGTCTACAGGCCCCCCAGAAGTCTGTGGACCACAGGTTGAAAACCACTGTTATATGGTAATGACAACTTTTTGTGGACACCTTACACATAGTCTGCGGACCTCCAGAGGTCCGTATACCACAGGTTAAAAACCACTGCAATAAGGGATGATATTTGAAATATACAGAGAGGATGGAATTGGCTATATTGGAGTTGCATAGCTGTGAGAATAGAGTTTGGCCCCATAACTTTATTTTCTATACACAGTTGGCTAGACATTACTTTCTGGTAGGATTTATTTTTTTGCATTTCAGTGCATTGGCCAGTGCGCTGGTTTTGCACTGAGCACTGTGCTCATGTGAAGAGGTGAGTGAATGACTGGAACAGACAAACTCTCTCCTGTACAGGTAACTGGTACATTCATATTGACATTTAGGTATCACTGCAAGCAAGAAAATCCCTACAACCTAAATCTTATTATTCCATAAACTAAACTGTTTTTACTGGAAGCATGTGATGCTGACACTTCCACAGTGCTGTAGTGGAGGCTAAGAAGGTGTTATTATACAAAGCCCTAGCTCTGAAGAATGCTGATGTCAAAATGGCTAACGAATAATGGATTTTAATGTTATCTTACATTGTTTATATTAGTTTCTTGTCGATGCCAAATAAACATATTTCTTCATAGTTTTATGAGAATGCAAAAGTATTTCACCATCAATATAGATTCTCATGAGTGGTGGGAAACATTTTTTGCTGATCACATGAATGACGACTGGAAAGGAACAAGTTTATTTGCCATTCTGGGATTATGACAATAACTGGCAATAGACTGTTACCTTTCTAAGTTTAACATAGAACCTTAATTTGCCCACTACAGATAATGGGAAATTTTACTCCTGGTGTACATTGTAAAATACTCTTGTTGAGCCATGATAGCACTTTTATTTTCTCATCTTTTTTGCCATAACACCTAGTCGTGGACCTGACACAGCAATATTGTGCTAGTATACAAGACCCGGAATGGGAAATTAAGAAGTGAGACTGAACCATCTTTTTCACTGTCCAAGCTAAGTGCCATGGAAAACGAAAATAAAGAACAATGATGAAATGTGAGTTTTGATATTTTCGTTTCTAATAAATCTGAAGCATTATTAGTAATGCAGGTAAAGAATGTGGGTTTGCTGACGCTGACAGTGTCTCACATTTCATTTAGAAATTTTTTAATTTGTGGGGTGGTGAAAAAAGCTGATGAGGATGCAGTGACTATAAAACAAGAGTGAGCAATACTCACTGACGACCAATCCAGCAAAATATTCATTCTCGCTATAAGGCATACAAGTCTGAGAAACCCACAGATCCTAGGAATTTGGTAGGCCAACATTTTCAGTGGAAAGGTCAGCTGCTGTAATATATGTTGGCATTTCTATATATGCAAGATCAGAATTAAGCACTGAGTTACTCAAGGAAAATTAAAAAGCTGTTTTATATAGTAACATTAAATGCAATACATTTGATTAAGGAAAATATTGTTCCTTTACTGACCTCTGTTAAATCAACAATTTATGGTTTCTGCTTATTACAATATTAGTGAATTTAGATTACAGTGCTTGTACTGTAGGAACTACAGATATTCATTATAGACTAAAATTATGTCCATCAGACAGACAGTAATTCCTCAAGATGTTTTTATTATTTAACTGCATGAAAATGCATCTGTGAGTAAACATAATAATATTCAGCGGAAAAACAGGAATCATAAATAAAGACCATCACAGTACTTTATCATTTAATATTACATGACCATGTTCCACGACAGAGCATTCTCATCATTTCCTATAAGTGGAAACACAAGATTTCTATGACCCCAGCATGACCTAAATCCTTTCAGCTTGGAAAAATAAAGACCCAACCACATTAGACAGAACAACAGAAGCTCTGCTCGGTAATTCGTGCACTGGAATTTTAATGCTACAGCATTTCTACAAACATGCTTTTAATAAGGCAGTAAACTGTCTTTACCTAAAGAGGAAAATAATTGATCCATTTTGGGTCATTAGAGAAGTTTTGTTCTTTACTTTACAACCATCCCACCTTTTTATTTTCATGGAAAATGGAGAGGTAATAGCAGATAAATTTCAATTAGTTTCAATTAGAGTTATAATAGGCTACAGTGCATTAGGTTGCTGGATTTTATCACAGAAAGAACGTTTACTTACTTTATAGTAACTGTGATTCTTCAAGATGTTCTGCACATGTGGATCCTACTTATGTAGATGTGGTAGATGTGGTATATCCAGACTTTGGTAAAGCTTTTGATACTGTCTTGCATGACCTTCTCATAAACAAACTAGGGAAATGCAACCTAGATGGAGCTACTATAAGGTGAGTGAATACTAGTTGGAAAACCATTCTTAGAGAGTAGTCATCAGTAGTTCACAGTCATGCTGAAAGGGCTTAATGAGTGGGGTCCCGTAGGGATCAGTTCTGTGTCCAGTTGTGTTCAATATCTTCATCAATGATTTAGATAATGGCATAGAAAGTACACTTATAAAGTTTGCGGATGATACCAAGCTGGGAGGGGTTGCAAGTGCTTTGGAGGGTAGGATTAAAATTCAAAATGATCTGGACAAACTGGAGAAATGGTCTGAAGTGTGTGTGTGTAGTCCGTCAGTTCAACGACATTTTCATGCTCTCTCTTTTTGTGGATTCTGGAGTGACTCTGAAGTCCAAAGCGTAACTCTCATGCTCGTGAACAGATTGGGCAGACAAAGTCATTGGTGAGCATCTTGGTAGCTATAGCAGTAGTATGACACTTTTCCCTTGCAGCTAACCACTGATTATTTCTGTCCTCTTCAAAGGCTTGGAAAGCTCTGAGTATTGTGTGTCACCAGGCTGATCTATTTAACACAGCCTTCTTAAGATCATCCAGTTTTATTGTACCAAAGTGTGTGCTACTCTTGATGCTGTCCTTGTAGCGCTTTCTGGGGAGGCCTTGATTCTGATGTCCTTGTGCCAATTCTCCATAGAAAATTTTTCTGGGGAGTCAATATTCTGGCATCCTAATGATGTGTCCAACCCAGCGTAGTTGGGCTTTTATCAGCATGGCCTCGATGCTTATGGCATTTGACTTTTGGAGAACCTACAGGTTGGTAATTTTGTTCTGCCAGTGGATCCTCATAATGGTGTGCAGACACTGCATATTGAAGGCCTCTAGCTGTTTCATATGCCATTTGTATGGTATCTAGGTCTCACAGCCATAGCAGAGAGATGTGAGCACAAAAGCATTATAAAGTTTTAACTTTTGTTGAGAGGGTTATGTTGTGGGATTTCAGGACTTTGCTACATAATTTTCCTAATAACTGAGAAGTTTCTGGTTTCAGAGTGGTAGCCGTGTCAGTCTGTATCAGCAAAAACAATGAGGAGTCCTTTAGGCACTTTAGAGACTAACAAATATATTTTGGCAAAAGCTTTCATGGGCTAAAACCCACTTCATCAGATGCATGGAGTAGAAAATACAGTAGCAGGTATATATACACAGCGTATGAACAGATGGGAGTTGCCTTACCAAGTGGGAGGTCAGTGCTAAAGAGCCAATTCAATTAAGGTGACAGTGGGCTATTCTCAACAGTTGACAAGAAGGGAGGAAAAAGCACTTTTGTAGTGCTAATGAATTCAATGTAACCAAAGTGGCCCATTTCAAACAGTTGACAAGAAGGTGTGAGTATCAGCAGAGGAAAAATTAGTTTTTGTAGTGACCCATCCACTCCCAGTCTTTATTCAGGCCTAATTTGATGGTGTCCAGTTTGCAAATTAATTCCAGTTCTGCAGTTTCTCGCTGGAGTCTGTTTCTGAAGTTTTGTTGTTGAAGAATTGCCACTTTTAAGTCTGTTATTGAGTGTCCAGGGAGACTGAAATGTTCTCCTACTGGTTTTTGAATGTTACAGTTCTTGATGTCAGATGTGTGTCCATTTATTCTTTTGCGTAGAGATTGTCCAGTTTGGTCAATGTACATGGCAGAGGGGCACTACTGGCACATGATGGCATATATCTCATTGGTAGATGTGCAGGTGAACAAGCCCCTGATGGTGTGGCTGATGTGGTTAGGTCCTATGATGGTGTCCCTTGAATAGATATGTGGACAGAGTTGGCACCGGGGATTTTTGCAGGGTTTGGTTCCTGGGTTAGTGTTTTTGTTGTGTGGTGTGTAGTTGCTGATGAGTATTTGCTTCAGGTTGGGGAGCTTTCTGTTAGCAAGGAGACAGGCCAGTACTTTTTCAAACAGCACTATATTAAAGCACACCAGTAGGGTCTACATAGACCAAAAAGACTTCTTCGCTCCTGGCTCGTCCTTCCAGCGCTCCAGTCACTAGAGACATGATATTGAGCTCAGGACCAATAAAGAAATAGAAAGAGACTCTACAAAAATCCATCAGAGCAGTCAGGGATTCCTGCTGTCTGAGAACTGAGAAATTTAGACTCCAAGCTGGCTTCTCAACGCCAAGCTTGTCCCCACTGCCAGGTAAGAGGAGGGGCTCCTCAAAGGAGCCACTGCTATCAGCACAGGAAAAAGTGGGACTGGAACTCTCAGTGCTGCACCGTAATAAAAAGTCAGCACTGAGATCTTCATCAATAACGAGGGCTCTAGGGCATAGGCATGCAAAGATACATTTATTACACCGCACCATGGCACCAGGTTTATTGGCACTGTCCCCCATTGTACCAGAGTGCTCAGCATGATCTATTCCTCTTCTTTGTTGGCATCCTCATTATTCATTTAATCCAGCTTGGCACCAGTGGTCCCAGCCTCTGAAGATTCTTCAACAGAAAGGAAGACAGCACTAGCACCCTCAGCACAGATGTCTCTTCCAAACAATTTCTCAGCAGGGAGAGAAACATTAGCTTTCTTCTAGTCTTCTTGAACTTCCTCAGTGTTCCAAGACTTATTGAAAATCAACATTAACGGTCCAGTGAGCTCCACAGCCAACTTTCTGAAAAATCTTGGGTGCAAGTTACATGGACCTGCTGATTTAAAAATGTCTGACTTTAGCAGGTGCTGTTTAGAATCCTTCTGAGATACTAGTGGAATGCAAAGAGTGTTGTTATCATTGTCACATGGTATGACTACATTATCTGTTTTGTCCCAAATATAAAACAGAAATATTTATTGAATACTTCTGGCTTTTCTGCATTATTACTGATAATTCTACCATTTCCATCTCATAATGGATGATTTAAAAACCTTTCAAGAATTATTGAAATGCATGATGAAAATACTGGAAGTTCCATTGGAGACTGTTCAGAAAAAGCTTATAAGCTGTTTGATATTTTACAACCAACTTCTCAAAGCAGAGTTGCACTACTTATTAATGAAGGGATATTGAATCTGATGAAAGGTCTTTGACTAACTCACCTTGATTTCAATTATCCCACCTTGATTTTAGCTACTTCAAAGCCTGTCGATCATAGATATTAAGTACCATCGGAAAGTTTCAATTTTTTTATACTCATCCGGCTCCATCTTAACTGGTTGTTGCTGCTGCCAATGAGAAGTTAAAACATTCAGGGAAATCAGCTTCCAAGGAGAAAGAACCCAAAAGACAATCTCTTTGGGAAGAAAATCTACTCATTGGCCTGTTTACAGGTCAGGATAGCTAGCTATCAGGCCGTGCTATGTAAATATGATTATATCTTATGGGATAGACTGTCAGACTTCAAGGACAGATTACCTTCAAAATTTAGAGATAAGTTGAAATTGATCTGTGAAGAAGGCCAACTGATTTCTAAAACTTCACTTCAAGCTGCTGTAACCCTTCTACCCGTCAGAGTTGGCAGCAACAAGGGCCGGGTTCAGTATCTAGGGGTTCCATTCCAATAACACAATGCAAAACCAGCTCGAGCCCCCACCCAGTGACCTGGAACAAATATATACTACCCCCGCTGGGCACCTCCAAGAGGCAATACTTCCCTTCTCGCAAGCACAGAGTCTGAGTGTAGTAAAAGCCTTTTAATAACAGAGAGAAACAATGTGGCATTATGTTGGGGAAACACCACCAACAGGATTCATAACACAACCCATGAGCAAAAACCCACCCCAAGCAAATCAGGGCGTGTCCTTTCCCTTTGGTTCTTTAGTCCAGCAACCCAAAGTCACCCAAAGTCCCAAAAGTCCAACAACCCAAAAGTCTCTGTCCCTGGTCAGTGCAGTGTCAGAGTTCAAAAGTTTATCTGCAGTTTTACCTCCCAACCTGGGTGGAGGGGGGGAGGTTAAGGGGGCACCTTACGTGGTTCAAAGCCGATTGCCCCGCCTCTCCATGGGGCTCCGCTCCGCCAGCCATCCCACGAATCGCTCCGCTCTGCCAGGCACCCCCATGAGCCGCTCCAGCTGTCCCACGAACTGCTCCGCAATATATCTTCAGGCCCCCCCACTACTTAACACAACACTCAGTGATTTCAGCTCTTAGTAAGTTTAGCTCTTCTGTGATTTCAGCTTGTAGTAGGGGAGTCTCAGTGCTGGTGCGCCATTGGCCCAAAGTGAATTCAGCTCAACAGCGTGTAACTAGACTCCTAATGGAATCAAAATTAGCTCTGATATTCCACAGTGGAGAGAGGAGTCAGTG
Source organism: Eretmochelys imbricata (assembly GCF_965152235.1). Taxonomy (NCBI): domain Eukaryota; kingdom Metazoa; phylum Chordata; order Testudines; family Cheloniidae; genus Eretmochelys; species Eretmochelys imbricata. Next base: position 206,088,842 of record NC_135574.1, on the reverse strand, counting down.
CAAATAGCATGTAAGGCCCTCACCAGGGGGCCCATACCACCAGGTATTAATACCTGTCCCCAGCCTCTCTCAATTCACTGAGTTTTGGAACCCATGTCCCTTGCTTAGCGAGTGCTACTTAGTTGATGGCGAGTCCCTCCATCATAACAAAAGGCCAAGTACAGTTCCACTGTCCTTGATTCACATAATCAGGATAACAACAATTTATTCTTCCTGCCCGAATAACAGAGAAACTGGGGATCCCACAGCAGCCAAAGTGACCATTTGGGCAGCTATGGGCTCATGCTAGGTGGGCTGGGTGTGCCTACACAAATGAGATCAGCCCCTGAAGTTCTTTTCCACAACTTGCCACAACTCACCACCAGATCTCAGGGTGGAGCTCATCCTGACTCTGCTTACATCCTCCCCTAGCTGAGAATCTGTCGTCCCGACAAATCACACTCCCTTTATACCAACTCATTGGTTTCCTCCAAAGGGCCTCAGGAAGCCCACTTTAGCTTCCACAAGCCTGTGTGCTAAATGTATTGGCTCCTCACTAGTCACCCCAGGTGCATCATAAGTTAACCGTTTTACTGGTCTTATCACCCTGTCTTGTCTATTGAGAAACTCTGTTGCCATGGTGGGGGGACATCCTCTTGAGCAACAGATGGAGAGGTTTCCTTTGAGGGTCCCTCGGCTACTGGCGTAGGCCCCTGCACTTCTAGTTCTAACATTCGGGGGGTCCAAGGTGCCCAGGACATCCTCTATCTGTGTGTTTCCACTATCCAATAACCTGTCTGTGTCGTCACACGGCGGTCCCATCAGCAGCACAGGGGTGTCAGAAATGGGCCTAAATAATTCCGCCATGGGGTTTAGGGTGGAAGAGGGGGAACTCTCTTTTGGTTCAGCTGATCGAGACTGAAATCCTGTCTCCATTCCAGGATTCACCATGGTTGTGTCTTCCTCCTCAGACTCACTCACAGATGTGCTGCATAGGGGTACGTTAGCTGCAGGGGCCTGGCTATCCATGTTGGATGGTGGCTTTGGTCTAGCGCCTTTATCCTGCCCGGTTGCGGCCCATCTCGTAAGGGGTGCCTACCAATTCCCCCACAGGGAGCAAAAGGTTTCTATGCACTGTCTTTATTTGACCTGGACCCTCTTCAGGTTTGATCCTGTAGACCGGCAGGTCTCCCAGCTTTTCCATCACCAAGTAAGGTATTGCCTTCCATCTGTCAGCTATCTTGTGTTTGCCAGCAATACCCAAATTTTGCAGCAGAACTCTGTCCCCCTACTGGAGCTCCTGCAAACGTACCCTAGCATCATATCGATGTTTGTTGCAGTCTGCGTTCTTCCGAGTGCAGATGAAGCTAAGTGATAAGCATCCCGCAGCTTTTCCCTTAGTCGGGATACATATTGCTGATGAGTTTCATAGCTATCTCCATCCTCTGATACACCAAAGCACAAGTCTATAGGTAATCTTGGTTCTCGCCCAAACATCAAGAGATATGGGGTGACTCCTGTAGCATTGTTCTTTGTGGCGTTGTAGGTATGCACCAGAAATGCGACATGTTGGCTCCAGGTTGCCTTCTGCTCCGGTCGCAAAGTCCCCAACATATCTAATAGGGTTCGGTTGAACCTCTCTGGCTGAGGATCACCTTGTGGGTGATAAGGCGTTGTCCTAGACTTTTTAATTCCTGCTATCCTCAGCACCTCCTTCAGAAGGTGACTCTCAAAGTCCCGCCCCTGATCCGAGTGTATCCGGGCTGGGAATCCATAGACTGAGAAATATTTGTCCCACAATACTCGAGCGACGGTGGTGGCCCTCTCATCATGTGTGGGATATGCCTGTGCATAACTCTGTAAAATGGTCAGTCACTACTAGAATGTTCCCAACATTCCTCCTGTCTACCTCTAAAGACAAGAAATCAATGCATACCAGTTCCAAAGGTTTGTTGCTGGTGATGTTCTTGAGATATGCAGCCCCCGTGGGCAGAGTTTTCCTTTGAACACATCGAGCGCAAGTCTCACAATTCTTGCGAACATCTTCAGCCATCCGGGGCCAATAGAACCTACTACGAATAAGTTCCAAGGTCCTCTCCATCCCTAAATGTCCAAAGTCATCATGCAGGGCCCTCATGGCCAGCGCTCTGTACTCTTTTGGCAACACTAGTTGTGCTCGTTGCTTTTGTAAAGGGTCGGTGGTCATTCGGTGTAGTACTCCCTGAATCAGTTTTAGTTTGGCCCATTCTCTCAATAGTAGTTTACCCTCCGGGTTAGGTGGGAAAACCGCAGCTGGGCTTCGCCCCTCCCTTTTGGCAAGTAGTGTATCACGAATGTCAATATCTTGCAGCTGGGCTTCTTGCCAGTCAGCCGCATTGAGCATGGGCAAGGGAGATTGGTCTAATGCAATATAGTTCACTGAAGCAGAATGCATGCATTCAGGGGGCAGGCCCAAAGCTTCTGCAACACATCCATGAAGGCTCTCAGGGGCCTCTGACTCTCGGCGACTCACACTGCAAATAGCTCTCACTCCATCCGTGGGTATCACAGCAACTTCTGGTGCCTGACGTCTGGACAATGCATCTGCATCTACATCGCTTCTCCCTGATCGGTACTGAATGCTGAACTCATAGCTAGCCAAGGCAGCCACCCATCTCAGCCCTGTAGCATCCAGCTTAGCACTTGTTAACACATAAGTCAGTGGATTGTTGTCTGTCCACACCTGGGACTGAGCACCATATAAATAGTCTCGAAATTTCTCAGTGATGGCCCATTTCAAGGCCAAGAATTCCAGCTTGTGGGTGGGAAAGCAAGTTTCACTATCAGACAGTCCTCTCTCCTTGATCCCAAATAGACTAGACTGGTTGACCTTCAGGACACATTGCAAAAGCCATCTATTTTCTCAAGTGTTTTCTTAGGAGTACTGGAGGATGATGTGCTTGAAGGTAAGATGAGGGATTGATTTCCTCTGTTGTCCTGCTTACAAGGGATAATTTGTATTATGGGGAAGGGATGCGTTTCTCTATTTGTTGTGGTGTGTTTAATAAAGTAATTGTGATCTTTTAGCTGATGAGGAGCAAAGAGCACCATGAGTAAATGTTCTTTGTAACTGCTAACTGAAATATATTTTTTGTTATTATTTTTTGGGTTACTAGAATCTCTTAAGATCCAGCAATAAATTATGGGAATAGATTCAGACCCAGTTAAAGCTAACAATTACTAATTCATAGGGCTAATCACTTGAGAGACACAACACACTAGCAATTTGATATGGTCCTGTTACCATATATACATTGTCAGCCTCACAACACCCCTCTGAAATAGCAAGTATTATCCCCATTTTACACATGGGGAACTGAGCCACAGAGAAACTAAGTGAATTGCACAGTTATGTAGCACAGCCAGGAACTGAACCTGGGAAGCACAAGTTGCTGGCTAGAACCCTAGACTACGGGCTATCTTTCCTTTCCTACTACACTGAATAGTACTACACCAAACATCCACAACTGATAGTTACCATCGGAGGAAGTTTGATAAAGAGGTGTGTGAAGGAGGCTGCGTTGAGGGGGAAAAAGTTAAGGCTGTGGTACATGGTCTGTGATATGAAGTTGTGGTACTAGTAAGGTGTGTGATTGTGAGAAAAGGAGGAGTAGTTACTAGATGGCTGAACTTTTTATTTCCTTGCTTTTGTGGGTTTGTGTCAGGTATGTTGTGTGTGCTGGAATCCTAACTGCATAAGAACAAAGCTCTTTGTATATTAGCTACAATTATAATTGTGACAAAATTCTTGTCATAAATATAAAGGGAAGGCTAACCACCTTTAAATCCCTCCTGGCCAGAGGAAAAACCCTTTCACCTGTAAAGGGTTAAGAAGCTAAGATAACCTCACTGGCACCTGACCAGAATGACCTATGAGGAGACAAGATACTTTCAAAGCTGGGGTGGGGAGGGGACAAAGGGTCTCTCTGCCTGTGTGTTGCTTTTGCCGGGACCAGAGCAGGAATGCAGGTCAGAACTCCTGTAAAGCAGCATCATTTGCCCCATAACCTCAGCCGTGCGGAACACAATGTCATCCACAGCCTCAGAAACAACTCTGACATCATAATCAAAAAGGCTGACAAAGGAGGTGCTGTCGTCATCATGAATAGGTCTCCAACACCACTTTCTACAAGCCATTACCCTCTGATCCCACTGAGGGTTACCAAAAAAAACCTACACCATTTGCTCAAGAAACTCCCTGAAAAAGCACAAGAACAAATCCGCACAGACACACCCCTGGAACGCCGACCTGGGGAATTCTATCTGCTACCCAAGATCCATAAACCTGGAAATCCTGGACGCCCCATCATCTCAGGCATTGGCACCCTGACAACAGGACTGTCTGGCTATGTAGACGCCCTCCTCAGGCCCTACACTACCAGCACTACCAGCTATCTTCGAGACACCACTGACTTCCTGAGGAAACTACAATCCATCAGTGATCTTCCTGAAAACACCATCCTGGCCACTATGGATGTAGAAGCCCTCTACACCAACATTCCACACAAAGATGGACTACAAGCCGTCAGGAACAGTATCCCCGATAATGTCATGGCAAACCTGGTGGCTGAACTTTGTGACTTTGTCCTCACCCATAACTATTTCACATTTGAGGACAATGTATACCTTCAAATCAGCGGCACTGCTATGGGTACCCGCATGGCCCCACAGTATGCCAACATTTTTATGGCTGACTTAGAACAACGCTTCCTCAGCTCTCGTCCCCTAATGCCCCTACTCTACTTGCGCTACACTGATGACATCTTCATCATCTGGATCCATGGAAAAGAAGCCCTTGAGGAATTCCACCATGATTTCAACAATTTCCATCCCACCATCAACCTCAGCCTGGACCAGTCCACACAAGAGATCCACTTCCTGGACACTACGGTGCTAATAAGCGATGGTCACATAAACACCACCCTATACCGGAAACCTACTGACCGCTATTCCTACCTACTTGCCTCCAGCTTTCATCCAGACCACACCTTACGATCCATTGTCTACAGCCAAGCTCTACGATACAACCGCATTTGCTCCTACCCCTCAGACAGAGACAAACACCTACAAGATCTCTATCAAGCATTCTTACAACTACAATACCCACCTGCTGAAGTGAAGAAACAGATTGACAGAACCAGAAGAGTACCCAGAAGTCACCTACTACAGGACAGGCCCAACAAAGAAAATAACAGAACGCCACTAGCCGTCACCTTCAGCCCCCAACTAAAACCTCTCCAACGCATCATCAAGGATCTACAACCTATCCTAAAGGATGACCCCTCGCTCTCACAGATCTTGGGAGACAGACCAGTCCTTGCTTACAGACAGCCCCCCAACCTGAAGCAAATACTCACCAGCAGCCACACAACAGAACCACTAATTCAGGAACCTATCCTTGCAACAAAGCCCGTTGCCAACTGTGTCCACATATCTATCCAGGGGACACCATCATAGGGCCTAATCACATCAGCCACACTATCAGAGGCTCGTTCACCTGCATATCTACCAATGTGATATATGCCATCATGTGCCAGCAATGCCCTTCTGCCATGTACATTGGTCAAACTGGACAGTCTCTACGTAAAAGAATAAATGGACACAAATCAGACGTCAAGAATTATAACATTCAAAAACCAGTTGGAGAACACTTCAATCTCTTTGGCCACTTGATTACAGACCTAAAAGTTGCAATTCTTCAACAAAAAAACTTCAAAAACAGACTCCAACAAGAGACTGCTGAATTGGAATTAATTTGAAAACTGGATACAATTAACTTAGGCTTGAATAGAGACTGGGAGTGGATAGGTCATTACACAAAGTAAAACTATTTCCCCATGTTTATTCCCCTACCCCCCACTGTTCCTCAGACGTTCTTGTGAACTGCTGGAAATGGCCCACCTTGATTATCACTACAAAAGTCCCCCCCACCCCGCCACTCTTCTGCTGGTAATAGCTCACCTTAAGTGATCACTCTGGTTACAGTGTGTATGATAACACCCACTGTTTCATGTTCTCTATGTATATTAATCTCCTCACTGTATTTTCCATTGAATGCATCCGATGAAGTGAGCTGTAGCTCACGAAAGCTTATGCTCAAATAAATTTGTTAGTCTCTAAGGTGCCACAAAGTACTCCTTTTCTTTTTGTGAATACAGACTAACACGGCTGCTACTCTGAAACCTGTAAAGAGTTAGTAAGCAATCTAGTTAGATATGCGTTAGATTCTGTTTTGTTTAAATGGCTGATAAAATAAGTTGTGCTGAATGGGATGTATATTCCTGTTTTTGTGTCTTTTTGTAACTTAAGGTTTTGCTTAGAGGGATTCTCTATGTTTTGAATCTGATTACCCTGTAAGGTATTTACCATCCTGATTTTACAGAGGTGATTCTTTTACTTTTTCTTTAATTAAAATTCTCTTTTAAGAACCTGATTACTTTTTCATTGTTCGTAAGATCCAAGGGTTTGGGTCTGTGTTCACCTATGCAAATTGGTGAGGATTTTTATCAAGCCTTCCCCAGGAAAGGGGGTGTAGTGCTTGGGGGATATTTTGGGTGGGGAGACATTTCCAAGTGGGCACTTCCCCTGTTATTTTTGTTAGACACTTTGGTGGTGGCAGCATAAAGGTTCAAGGACAAAAGGTAAAAGTTTGTACCTTGGGGAAGTTTTAACCTAAGCTGGTAAGAATAAGCTTAGGGGGTCTTTCATGCAGGTCCCCACATCTGTACCCTAGAGTTCAGAGTGGGGAAGGAACCTTGACAATTCTAAAGTGAGGTTCTACAGTAAAAAGTTACATATTTATTGCATCTCCCTGGGCTCTATAGCAAACTGAGAATATTTGAAAGTACAAGGATGTTTCCCCACTCCACAAATTGCCAGTCCTGCAAACTCAGAATGCATCTGAGAGTCAATATGGGCTTTTTTTCATCACCAATAATAGGGGAATGGAAGGGCAAAATTAGTTCCTCTCATAAAGTTGTATAACCTCACTACATACCCTCTATAAGGGTGAGTTAATATCTTATGCTTTCAAATGAAGCATATTTGATAATAGAAACCAGAGGGATGCAATGAATATAGAATTCCACACTGGCATTATTACAAAGCTACCTGTTAGGATAGAAACACACTTTAAAGCAGAATGGAACTTGATGACAGTCTTCCGTTGTGCTCTTATAATGTTAATATTATGGATGGTACCATTTTGTGAATAAGACAAAGCCCCCCATCAGTAACAGGTTCAGAGAGAGACAACTGTGGGCCACACTTGCAAAAGTATTTAGGCACCTAAAGGTGCAGATAGGTGCCTAGAATGATTTTCTCAAAAGACACGAGTCTAAATCCCATTAATTTAAATTGGAGTTGGTGTCTGACATGGTTAGGAACTTTCAAATGTCCCATGAGGCATGTATCTGATTTTTAGGCACCTAAATGCCTTTTAAATCTGTCCCCCATGACCTCACATACTCTTAAAGGAAAACTATTCATTTTGCTCAACCTAGCAGTCTAAGAGTTCAAAAAATAAGAAGCAATTTTCTTCATGAACCAAGAATGGAATTTATTTGAAAACAAAACTTTTTGTTATATTTGGTTAGTAATTTCATAATCACTGCCAGTGCAACCTACTGTGAAGTCACAAGCTGAAGATCTGGGGCTCAATCCTCCAACTCCCACTTCTAGTTATAGGATCGAGGCCTGGGATTTTAAGTCAGGAACAAATGTCAGCTGGTTTAGATTCTCATCTAATGTAAATTGGCATAGCATTGATTTCGGTGGAGCTACAATGATTTACTCCAGATGAGAAGCAACAAAGCATCTGTCTGGTACAGTAGGCTGGAAACCACAAAAGGAACCTCATTAGATGAAGTTAGTGGACAGCTAAAATATGAGTAGTACAATGCATTAGTTAGAAAGAAGCATGAAAATAACTGGAATTAGAAGGATGCATCATATAATTTGTATAATACAAAGAAATAAGAATCATTTTTCTGAACTGGAAAAATGAAGTGCATATGCTATAGGTTGGAAATAAAAATCAGTGTAGCATGTCACTGGTAATCCATTTTTCCCCACTGTAGTATCTTAATACGAATTTTTTTTAACTTCCAGCATTATCTGAAAAGCTCTGAATTCCAAAAAAAGTTTAAAATGAATTAATGGTTTCGATTGGAAATCTGATGAAGAACAGTTTATAGTAATCAAGTCTGAATAAAGGAAATGTATCACCTACTGTATTACTCTCTCTTAAAGATGACAAAGTTCTAGAAAGGTTCCCAAGTTGAAAAGTAAAAGTTAAAAATAAGATTAAACTAGAGGTGCCCACAAGCTGCAGTCAGCCAGGTGGAAGTGACAGTATGGCCTGAAGACAGCTGATAAATGTCCAAATCAATTGCTGAATCTTTGCAAGCTCTCTGCTCCCAAATCTACCCTGACCCAGTCACTTACCAGACTGTCTCCCAAATAGGTTAGCTGGTGAAAAATTGATTTTTTTTCCCCAGAGAGCAGGTATCTTGTATACTGCTGAGATGAGGTATGAAACAAGATCTATAAGGAATATAAATGGAGAGGGGACAGAACAAGGGCAGTGAAAGGGAGATGGCAGAGGGGACAGGAACATAGGGGAAGTATATGTAGAAGCAAGAAGAGGGACACAAAACAAAGGAGGAAGATGGAAGATGGAGAAAGGGAAGGAGGAGCCAAAGAGGTAGTGTGAGGGGAAAAAGCACCATGTGTCCTGCTCACTATGGCTCTGCTAAGAAAGAAACTTTAACTGATGTAACTGTGCACTTTTGGATTAAACTTATAATTAAAGATGAGATCAGTATCTCATTAAGATATCCATCCTGTCATCAGAACAAAACACCACAGCCATCAAACTAAAATAAAAGGCAGGAGTAATCACAAAATAAATCAGCACTCAAACTTACCTGATATAAAATTTTATACTTAAGAAGCATATATTGTCAAGGTATTTAAACCCAAATATCCTAAAGCCTTCAGTTGGTGTATACACAACATTACTGCGCCATTTACACATTTACTGTATGGGTAAATTCAGCAACTGTGTGTATGCATAGTGTGTAGACAGAAAGCTAACACCCCAATTTACATACAAATGCAGGTGTGTATATCAACTGGAAACCAGACAAAAACGTGTACCTTAGGGTTTAGTATTGACGAAACATAGATGCAAAGATATTTTATTTACACATTTTGGGCCAAGCTGCTGCGAGTGGAAAATTTATTTGTGAGACTATATGAATGATAGCATAGATCAGATCCAGGACCTACACTTTTAGATCATAGGGCAGGAGTTGGAGGAGGAATAAAAAGTTCTAGCACTCTGACAATCTCCTTAAAGGCCTATTAAGTAGGACGTGCACTTTTGTAGACCATACACTGTCACCATCATTTTTTAATTATGCTCTCAATTGAAAGTGAGTAGATGAACGCTAGACCAGGCGTTCGCGACCTTTTTCTTTCTGAGGCCCCCCAGCATGCTATAAAGCCTCCACGGCCCACCTGTGCCACAATAACTGATTTTCTGCATATAAAAGCCAGGGTCGGCATTAGGAGGTAGCAAACAGGGCAATTGCTTGGGGCCACAAGTCACAGGGAGCCCCATGAAGCTAAGCTGCTCAAGCTTTGGCTTCAGCCCCGGGTGGTGGGGCTTCAGCTTTCTGCCCTGGGTCCCAGTGCGTCTGATGCTGGCCCTGCTTGATGGACCCCCTGAAACCTTTTGATGGCCCCCTAGGGCCCCCCGAACCTCTCGTTGAGAACCACTGGGCTAGACTACACCTTTATGGAAATCCAGTTGTAACCATCAGCTAGAATACCTATCTCTAAAGATACATTTCCTCCTCCTAGCTCTATATTAGTTCTGATCAGAAACTCGGAAGAGCTATAATGTGAGCCCATTTTATTTCTTTTTCTGTAGAGTAAGGTGTGAGGATCCCATATATTTTCTGTTGCATACACAAACTGAACTCAGCACCATGTATGTGAAATGTAAGAGGCTCTCAAAGAAGATATAAGGTGTATTTTAGTCTAATTTTAATAGCTTGTGAGCAGTAAATGGAGGATCTACTGAAGATAGTTTGAGACAACAGAAATATGATGATGGATATAGAGATTCACACAAATGTGTGACTTGTATAGTTTAACAGAAAATATAGTACACAGGCAATTCTGTCTGAGGGGCTGTAACTAACAATGATATTCAACACAGAGACAATAGTGTTTGAAAAAATATCCATGCTAATTTTTTTCTCTATAGCGCTTTCCAGATCTACATATTTTCCTATATAATTGCAAAACATGTTTACTAATTAAATTATTCTTTAATTAGTTAATTATTCTAGCCAGGCTTTGCTTTTAGGACATTCATTTTGTGTCATATAATAATTATAGATAATTAAGTAATCTCAAGCCATTTTTCCTAGGAAAATATGCTGGATACCCAAAAATAACAACAAATTGTAAATTAATATGGAAAACAAAGCGTGGCAGATGAAAGATTTTGTTAGAATTAATTAGGCACTAATTATACATTGGAAAAGGAGAAACAATAAGCCTAAATTCATTTCTGAAAATGTACATGTTTACACTAAAATCCTTACCGTGTGAATTGATAAAGTTTTCTTTTAACCAATGCCCTGCCTTTAAGCACTCTTGATCATCAGAGAGATTAAAGAGATTGGTCGGAACTTCACCAGTATATCTTTGTTTACAGCGGTGTATGATTTCCTTGTTAGTCCAAAGTTTACTGATCTCTGCTCCAGTGGGACATGGAACCTGACATAAATATAATGCACATATAACTGTTAACTGAGACTTTGAATAGCAATGACACAAAGTATCTGACCATATAAAAAATGCTAGCCCTGTAAAAGTTTGATTCTTTTTGGACATATAATTTGTAATCAACAAGTCACTGGTCATAAAGAGAACAGATGAGTGTTACTATATCTAATTTTCTGTTCCTTGCAGGATCTGTGAAGCAATGCAGGATTTTGAAGAACCTACAAGGATTAACCATTTTTTTTGCTATGTGTATATGCAAGTGCACACACAAAATGCAGCACACATCATATGCTTAAATTTATCTTCAAACAGTCAATTAAAAACGGAAATGACAAAAACCCCTCAATTCTCCATTTTACAGGAATTGTCCTTTACCACAATTGTTATTGGCTCCCATCTCGGGGCATGCTCTTCATGCTTTGCCCTGCTCTGGCTGTGCAGAGTAGCTGGACAGCCTGTGAGTTCAGCTATCAGAGGATTCTCCCACTGTAGGAGAAAACTGGGGTGGCAGAGGAATATTAGTTCCACGCCACCACTCCTGATCTCCAGCATAGGGAGTGTAGCTGAAAGAAGATGTATCTTGGATTTTCTCTATAACCTGATTATCCCAGAATGCCAAAACACCCTCTTGACACTGAGGACAGCAGGGCATAAATTAGAACCAGAGTCTAGGTCAGTCCCAGTATGAAGAATGCTAAAAGCTACCTTTGATCCCCCTTCCTTTGCTCTTGTACAAGAACAGCTCGGGTAAACAACAGGATCTGGGCCATTGTTTATAACAATATTTTCAAAAATACCTCTTGAAACACTGAAAGGGTTTCACCAAAAAAATGACATGAATTATTTATGACTATCACTTTTGTGGAAACATTCTGCTAAACAGCAAAATTGCTGGCAATGGTATTAAACTATGTTCCATTTCATGGTTATTGCTTTTTGTAATGAGTTATATACAATGATCAGTATGCAAAGCATCACAGCCAGTTTTCATAAATGAGAGGAAGATGAATGTTAAAAAGTTCCACAAGAATCTTGCAATTGCAACTGAACAGCCTTAGGGGTTTAAAAGTAAAGAAGATGATCAAGAATGGCATGGGAAAAAATAGAATTTGAATCTCATGTCACCCTGTTCAAGCCAGGTGTGCTCTGATGATCCAGAAACAGATACTGACAGGAACTGGCTGTAGGGGAAATCCATAGTTGTTGAACTCCCGCAACTCTTAATAAGCCCTGGTCTACACTAGGACTTTAGGTCGAATTTAGCAGCTTTAAATCGATGTAAACCTGCACCTGTCCACATGATGAAGCCCTTTATTTCGACTTAAAGGGCTCTTAAAATCGATTTCCTTACTCCACCCCTGACAAGTGGATTAGCGCTTAAATCGGCCTTGCCGGGTCGAATTTGGGGTACTGTGGACACAATTGGACGGTATTGGCCTCTGGGAGCTATCCCAGAGTGCTCCATTGTGACTGTTCTGGACAGCACTCTCAACTAAGATGCACGATTGTTTGCCGTTGCTCTGACGCAGGGAGGGGCGACTGACGACACGGCTTACAGGGTTGGCTTACAGGGAGCTAAAATCAGCAAAGGGGGTGGCTTTACATCAAGGAGTATTTCAGGCAGGACTTCATGGAGGGTTCCAATAAGAAATGGTGCACCTAAGTTATTCTTCTTATTGGAACAAGGAGGTTAGTCTGGCCTCTGATTGATACATGGCTAGATTTACCTTGCTGCACCTTCTCTGTGAGTGACTGAAGTGTGACCTAGAGGAATGAGTCCCCTAGACAGGGGGGCAGAGGGGGGGTTTGCAAATGAGTACAAAACAAATCTGATCTATTTCTTGTTTTGATACACTCCATCTATCTTTTACATCTTTGGCTGGCAGCAGACGGTGCAGAAGGACTGCATGCCATCCACATCTCATGGCTGCTGGGCAGAAGATGGTACAATAGGACTGCTAGCCTCCTCATCTCTTGCCTGCCCAGCAGAAGATGATGCAATAGGACTGCTAGCAATCCGTATCACCTGCCTGCTCACCATAAGATGGTTCAATAGGACTGACTGCAGGACTAAAGAGAATGACTTGATCAAGTCACTCCAAATTTAGTCCCTGCGCCCATGTCTGCCCAGGCGCTCCTGATCGACCTCACACAGGTGACCAGGAGCACCTCGGACATGACGATGACAGCTACCAGTCCTATTGCACCGTCTGCTGCCACAAGGCAATGGGTTGCTGCTGCTGTGTAGCAATGCAGTACCGCGTCTGCCAGCACCCAGGAGACATACGGTGACAGTGAGCTGAGCGGGCTCCATGCTTGCCGTGGTATGGCATCTGCACAGGTAACTCAGGAAAAAAGGCGCGAAACGATTGTCTGCCCTTGCTTTCACGGAGGGAGGGAGGGAACGGGGGCCTGATGATATGTACCCAGAACCACCCGCGACAATGTTTTAGCCCCATCAGGCATTGGGAGCTCAACCCAGAATTCCAATGAGCAGCGGAGACTGCGGGAACTGTGGGATAGCTACCCACAGTGCAATGCTCCGGAAGTCGACTCTAGCCTCGGTACTGTGGAAGCACTCCGCCGAGTTAATGCACTTAATGCACTTAGAGCATTTTCTGTGGGGACACACACACTCCAATATATAAAACCGATTTCTAAAAAACCGACTTCTATAAATTCGACCTAATTTCGTAGTGTAGACATACCCTAAGTGTCCATTTAAAATAGTGGTGTTAAGAAGTGAACATAAGAAAAATGAACAACAAAAATGTGAATAATGTACAGACTAAAAGGGACTTCACAACAATTGGCTACCAGAATTGTATAAATATGCAGATAAAGCATCTTGGTAACTATTTGTTTAACGTACAGTTAGCAATTTTAACATGCAAAATTTTAACTACAACGAGCTCTTTTTTCCTTTTCATAACAAAACTAAAATTTCTAAAATTGGAGCAATTCTGTGTGAGAGAGGAGGCTATAATTTTTTTGAATGTGTAAGATAAAAATTACATGAACATTTGAATGGTTTAACATTACTAGTACAGTAAGCAATTAAACCATGATTTTATTGAAGAATCAACTATGATTTTGAAGCATTGGGCAAGAACTGTTCAGAGCAATGCTCTCATTGGCCACTGGGCTTCATGTGATCTACCCACATGAAACACCGATGTGGCATCTCCATATCTTATTTATCTAATAAGGAAACATTCTGCCACTCCCATTCATAGTGAATAGGATCTTAAGTCAGCAGACCTATTGAAATCAATGCCACTACTTGCCAAGGTACAACTCGCAAGTGTGGCAAAAGCTAGCCCTACGTAAATAAAATAGAAATTGGATGATAAAATACTTCTTCCTAGCATCTGAACTTTTAAAAAATCTTGCGCTTTTTAACAGCAAAGGCAGATAAATTCTGCATTTCCCCTTCCCCTCCTTATTTTTCTCTCTCTCTCTCCTCCAGCTTAGCTACTGTCCCCAACACGTTTGCAGGTGGTAGGGTGCTTCCAAAAGATTTCTTTCACGCTGTAGAAGCTATATAGGGAGATCCAAACAAGTTCAGGATGCATTTTGGTTTAACTTTTTAGTCCATCTGTCGAACTGTGAACATATTTAGCTGTTCAAAGCGACGTTCTACTCTGAAAAGCAACTATGTAAAAATGGTACTTTTTTACTTAAGAGCTCTGTTCGTGGTGTCCATTCCTGACCTCACTTGGGGGCTGAAGATTAACATTAAAGTTTGTGACTACGGGGACAAGTGCTATAAAAAAGGCTAAAAAACATATTCAGTCACATCTGCTGATTTTAGTGACAAAAATAGGTTTTTGATGGGTTTTACATAAAAGCCAATTAGTTACTGGTGTAAACTCATTGAAGGCAATGCAGCTGCACATGTGTCACAGAGGACACAACTTGGTTTTAGAATCTTATTGCCCTGTGATGATACACAAGAAAAAGAACCCAATGTGGCTGTCTGAGTCCAAGCTGTGTATGCAGGGCTGACAGATAGCATCATTTTATTTATATCTGAGCACATTTAATATGGAAGTCATAGGCACAATAAACATGGAACTCCACAATGCCCTTTCTAGAGTCACTGTTGAGAGCAGAACCCCACTAACGGTACAAAACTGAAAGCAGCCCAGCCACCCACAAAGTGGCATGTGTCAGGGAGAGAGCAGAGCTCAGCCTCATTCTGCAATTCTCCCCATTAGGGACCACAGCCAGGTGTAGTAATTTAGAGCTGCCCCAGCACTGCTTCAGCTTACACTGAGGCCAAAACCACTGCAGCTTGAGAAATGGCCCCGGACGGCTCCCCTTCTCTCCTATGCTAAGGCTCTGGCCAGTAAAGTAAATGCTGTATGACTTCACTGCATAACAAACAGAATCTACATTTCCAATAGAAATATATTTCATTTTATGCTTAAAGAAAATATTTGTTACTGTAATATATGCCTGTGTGGATTTAGGAATATTATTATGTTCAGCTGAAATTCTCTCAAGCCTTGTGTATGCTGGTGGTTTTTACAAAAAAATTCCTACCAGCGCTACCAGGGGTTTAGCGGGGCATAGCCCTAATACAGATAAGGTTTCCATGGCTGGACCTACTTTTACTGTTGTATTAACTACACCTGCTTTGCAGCAGGCTTGATTGTCACGGTAGCAAAAAGGCTGCGAGCTGCCAGAACCTTGTTCATCTGACTGTTCCCACTCATGCGATCACTGGTGGAAGGTTTTGGTAATATTGATACAATTTTTTGCTGTAGGCAAGACACTTTAACTATATTGGTACAGTTAAAGCAATACAACCCCCCAGTGATGATGCAGTTACATGGATATAAATGTGCTTATACCAGTATAGCTTATTCCCATGCAGGAGGTGGAATAAACTATACTGGAATAAAGTACCTTTATAGCTATGTAAATATGTCCCCATTAGAGGTTGTATCAATTTAACTATTTTAGTCAAAAATCTTACCCCTTACCAAAAGTCATGGTAGTAATACCTAATTCTGCAGGCCTTATTCAAGCACAATTCCCAGGGAATTCAACAACAGTTTTCCATTAAGGACTGTTGGATGAAACCTAAGTCCTTTTATAGGGTGACAGACCTGCAGCTGTTGGCCTTTGGTAACAGACTTGCTGTGGACTTCTCTGCTCCTGTCCTCACTGTGACAGATAAGACAATTTCCTGCATTACCCTGTGATAAACCTTCCTGAATAAAGTTTAACCATCTTTGGAGTCTATTGTACTAAATGCAAAGGCTATGTATCATTGCAGGGCCTGGATGACCAAAGGATTATATTGGACAATGCAGCAAACAAGAATGATCTTTTGGGACAATATATGTAAAGTGGATTTCCTGGGAGATATCTAGGGGGAAATGCAAATTCCATCCTCACCCCCACCTCCAGTTTTGCAAAAGCCCAGCCCATTGAAGGTATACCACGAGGACAAGGCAGTTGTCTGCTGATTACCTGTTCCCAGGATCCCAAGATCAAAGGCCCAAACTGTATAAAGGAGGAACTCACAGACTCATGAGGGTGATTGTTCCGAGCTGAAGCTGTTATGAATTTGTAACCACTGCTTTGTGGGGTTTAATGGACTGATCATCTGCCAGAGCCCTTGTTGGTGTTGGAGGTGATCTGATGTAAGCTTAGTAGCGTGCCTGTAGGTTGTTTTATTATTTTAATATGTTTTCTCTGTAATGCTTTCCTCATAAGAATAAATGTCCTTGCTTAGAAAGAGCTGGGTGATACCTGACAGTGGGCAATTATGCTGTTTATAGTCCCTCAGGAGAAAGCAACATAGAGACACTGGCCGTTTAAACCACCTGGCTTGCAACTCACAGTGTAGCCAGGGAACTATGCAGCCTGGAAAAACCCCAGACAAGGAGAGAGATGTGGGTCCCCACACAAGAGAGGTGACTGCTGAAAAGCTGAGAGTCTAAAGCGACCATCCTTGCTGAACCATCAGGGGGGAAAATACGGGTGCAGCTGCCCTGAACTGTGACGCTCTCCACAAACATATTAATTGTTAATCACTGTAAACATCAAATGTTCATTTATTCACTATGTGCACAATCTTACCTGGCATTGCTGCCCAGTACAGAGAACAAGGTGGTCGTATGGCACTTTTTTTCCTTTGGAAACCACTACATGTTTGGCAGCTCGGTCTATGCCAGTCATTTTATCAACCACAACATTAACCCAGGAACAAAGTGACATCAATGCATAATCTTTATCATTAAAACAGTGGCTGTGAAGAAAGAATATCTATAAGTGACATTTTAGCAGCTGACAGCAGGCATTAATTAGACATCTGGTGAGTTGGTTGAAGTCCCCTAGTGGTTCAAGTGGTTGTCTTGCTGTGAGCTTACTAAGGCCTATAGTGAGAGATTATTCATTATGAAACTCTCAGGTACAAACTGACAAGTTCCTGTTAAAACCAAATAATTTCTCCCAATGTCAGGCCATACTACAATAGAGTTTAAAAACAAGTCAAATATATACTTTACCATGGTTCAAATTTGCAGTCTGATGCACAGTGCAGTTTTGCACCTGTAAAAGAAACTGTTTTTCTTACCTGATAATTTCCTCTCTTTGGCTCTCTCTACGAAATGCTCTTTTGCTAAAATAGTCCCACTTCTGCTACCACTAGTTCAGCTCCACCAGTAATAGCTATGGTGAGACCACTAACCACTAGTATAACTACTGTCTTACCGAGCCCTGCTCGGAAAGTGTTTACAACTACAAAGACGGCTACAACAGCAGAAATGCCAGTAAAGGGCAGAGATATCATCAGATCTGCTCTTCTGCTTTCCCTCTCCAGATGAGCTCCTACAAAACGGTAAGGATGAAAAACATTGTAATGACATTAAAGAAACCTTCAAAATGCTGTATGAAGCAAGCAAAGAGATGCCATTCACAGGAGGGAGAGGGAGATTATCATATGCACTAA
Organism: Eretmochelys imbricata; assembly: GCF_965152235.1. Lineage (NCBI taxonomy): Eukaryota > Metazoa > Chordata > Testudines > Cheloniidae > Eretmochelys > Eretmochelys imbricata. The sequence goes on along the minus strand of NC_135574.1, from coordinate 206,071,054 downwards.
GAGGAAGAAATTAGCAGGCAAATGAAAATCTCTCTCTCTCTCTCGTAAGGGTATGTCTGATAATCCTCATAAACACAGGGACTGACTGACAAGCAATTCATTCCCAACCCTTAAGGAGAGAGGAATTTTGAAACCAATTAATTTATATACAGTGCAACAAAGAACAGTTTATGTGCAATTCTTCTATAAACAAAGCCCTCTTCCAATTAGCAATTGCAGCCACAGAGCCGTTTTTTACCCTGGCATGTTTGGTGGTAAGTGAGGAAAGAGGCCTCGGATTACTCAGTTGTTTTGTTCAGACAGACTCACTTCTTCTATCCTAACTCTTAGCAAGTGTCATATTTATTAATTTTGTTCAAGGTTTTCATAAAGACTGATGGCCCAATTACACTGTGAATGCTAAAACCTATGCTTTAGATACAATTTTTAAAAGTACCAGTTATGTAGGAGCCTTAATCCCATTTTCAAAAGTGAATGAGGCACTCAGGGACAGATTTTTAAAGGTGTGTAGGCAGCTAAAGATGTAGATAAATGCCTAATGGGATTTTCAATAGCACCTAAGCAGGTTAGGCACCTAATTCCCTTTGAAAATCTGGCCCTTAGGAGCCTAAGTCTCAATGAAAGTGAATGCGACAACCTCCTGAAACTCTTTTGGAAACAGGACTTTGGTGCCACAGATGACATTTGTATATAGAAATTCATCTATTTTGGAAGATGGGAGACTACCAACAGACATTCATCTTAGTGCTGAGATCTTAAAAGGTGGTTCTCCTCTCGGGATGCCCCATTTATTTTGTCTCAATGACTCCATATCAAATTTGCTAATTTTACTATTCCCCCACCCCTAACAGTCAGGCACGCAAACTCAGTCTGGATTCTGAAAGCAAAGCTGGTTCTTTCTGGCTCACACACTATCTCAGTAATTAAAATTTTGTAGGTCAACTTCTGCCCTCAGTTAAACCTGTGTAACACCATTGCCTTTAGTACTGTTACAAAAGTCTGACGGAAGGTATAAACTGAAGATAATGGTGATAAGCTTGATCAAGATATTCAAAAGTGACCAGTGATTTTCATTGCCTCAATTTTTGATGTCCAGCTGAGACATCTTAAAGGATTCTGATTTTCAGTGAGTGGGTGCTGTGTATTTTCTGAAAATAAGACCTTTTTAAGGTGTTTCAAGGTAGGCACCCCAAATCACTGGTTGCTTTTGAAAATATTGGCCAAGATCTATTTTTGCTGCACCAAAGTCCATGGGGGAGGGGGATTATTGCCTGTTTTAAATCTAGCCTCCTTAAATAGGTATGTGATTGTCCAGTATTTTCTAGAGAGGGTATCAAAAATTTAGAAGCTGTTGTTTACAAAGGGATCTTTCTAGCAAAACCAGAAAGAAACAGAGCCTCTTTAGCACCCTTATGCATTCAAATTATAAGCAATCCCAAAATTCATTTAAAACTCAACTATATTACACTAACAGTGTGCTCACCGCTTTACAGACTGGTGTGAAGAAAAACACTCTGCCCCAAATTGTTTTTCTCTCTCATATATGACGATAAAATACCTAAACAACAGATAATCTATAGACCTATTCCCACAAAATATCTAGGAGACCAGGGAGAAAGCATTTTAAACCTGGAAACTATAATAATCTGAATTATTGCACAGAGCTGAGTCTTTGCAATAGTGCTTTGTGGAAGTATGTAGAGAACTCCACATGGCTGGCTGCTCTTCAAATCCTCTGAGTCTTGATACTTCCCTTACAAAAACCCAGATGTGACCCTAAGAGCACCACAATGCCAGTTGTCATGATATTTACTCAAAAGGTGGCATGTAATACATAATTGGAAAACTAATAACTCTCTGATTATTCGCAAAAAGAAAAGGAGTACTTGTGGCACCTTAGAGACTAACAAATTTATTTGAGCATAAGCTTTCGTGAGCTACAGCTCACTTCACTGGATGCATTCAGTGGATTATTTATATTCTTGTGTGAGGTCTGTATGGTTAACCCACAAAAAACTTTACAGATATGCTGGAAATATGTGACTAAAATGTGTTTAAACCAGGCATGTTAGCAGGAGTTCATAAACAGGTTTTCTCCAGACAAAGGAAAGAGGTCAACACTTCAAACCAGGCATGGTCAAATTCAGTGGGCTATTCATTTGTATCGGAAGTTGCAGGAAGAGATCATTTGCATTGTAAAAATCAACAGGGGGAGGAACCAGCATGGAGTCTGCATCAGACAGCATGGCGTCCACACCCAGCAGGGGAAAGGAACTTTATATGGGGAGACGCTATAGAAGAATACATTTCAGAGGTTTGCGGGACTACAAAGAGAGGGAGATTGAACCTCTAAGTTATCCATCTCTAGGGAACAAAGAAGCCAGCTCTTTGAATCTGTAAGGGTTGATCCTGGCTGGAAAAACCAGTCATGCTGGAGAATTTCCTTTAAGTAGGGAAAGTATCTTGAACAAGAACTATAACGAATTAAGTTAAGTTTCAGTCTTAAAAATGCATTTTACTTTGTTGATAACTATTTTTATCGTTATTCTTTCTGCTTGGTATCACTTAAACCTATGTCGTTTTGTTAATAAACTTGTTTTACTTTACCTATAAACCAACTCAGTGCTTTGTTTGAAGTGGAAAGTTTGTCAAACCCAGGTAAGTTAATAAACTGCGGTGTACTGTCTCTTTAAAGGAGCAGTGAACTTGTTAAGATTTTGTGAGTGCTACAGTCAGAGAGGCTGAGCACTGTAGAGAAAGACGTTGTTTGGGGAGAACTTGGGACTGGAAGGGTGTTGGTGTTACCATGCAAGGAGCAACCAAGTTGGTGGAAGCCAGGGTGAGATCAGTGTGGTAATGATCAGACTGTTGGTATCAGGGCTCTGAACCAAAGCTGTACGGTACAAAGGCACCCAGGGCTACAGGTCAGGTGGTGACAGAACACCTTACTGGTCTGGATTGAACCCAGATCCTCACACCAGAAGAGGGAAAATCATCTATTAAAAACTCCACAAGGTTCTTCTAGAGGTTTGTGCTACTCGTAAAGACAAGCTGTTTACAGGTCCATGGAGGGACGGACCCTGAAGATTCAAATTACAGTGGCTTTTGAATGAAACAGAAAGCTGAATAGATGTTCTAGATAGAAGTCATAGACCTTTTACCATCAAGTTTGTGAAGTAAGGTCTTTATGGGGAAATATACATCAGAAAATGTTGGCAAGGTAACTGACTGATTAAGATGGAATGCAGATGCCACATTTAAAAAGAATCTAGGACCAATCTGCAGCACTCCTTTATCCTTGTAAAGCAATATGCAAAGCCTGGAACTCACTCATTCTGTGAGCTGGAGTCACTGCCGCCAGGAATAAAATATTCCATTTAGCAAACCAAGCTCATCAGCAGTGAGTGGCTCAAGCACCACTTTATTTCTTATTTGGTGGATAGTGGTAAGAGGCCCAATATAAATCCAATGAGAGTTATTCCACTGCAGTGAGCTATGGAGCACGTCCCAAACACAGCTTGACTAAAAAATATGGGATCCTGATCAAGTTTGAACCCCTAAGTTCTTTGGCATTATAAACAATAACAGAGAAAATTGAAAAGGAACAAAGTAGTAACAATGATTATTGTTTGTACCAATACTGTCATATTTTATATTCATATTAAAGATGAATATTAAATATAAACATTCATATTTATAAATATTCATATTCAAAACACAGGGCTGATTGCTAATGATTATTAATTATTATTGTTATTAGAGTACCCAGAAATGGGATACATGCTTCACAGAAACAAGTAAAAGTGCTTCCATGCCCTGACAAGCTCTGTGATCCAACGTCCAGATTTTCAGAGATGCTCAGCATCCACATCTGCCATTTACTTTGATGAGAGTTTTGGACAATCAATGCTCTTGAAAATCTGGCCATAAGTTCAGACAGGACACAAATAAGAGACAGAAATAAACAAACAGGATGAAGGGAAGAGGAAGGACTTTCCATAAAGTGAATAATAAAGAGAAGTAGGATTTGGAAAAGCACATGTGTGATTTAGAAGCACAAATATCATTGGCAGTCAGTGAGACTTGTGTTCCAAAATCACTTAGAAGCTTCTGAAAATCCCACCAAAGATCGTTTTAATTTTCAGCTGCTCCTTAATTAAATTAATTCATATCCATTATCTATCTATTTTCAAATTAAACAACTAGCTCTGGTTAGACAGTTATGAACTACAATTTTCTATAAATGTAGGTATTTTGTAAATGTCACTGGAAATATTTGTTTACGTATGAAACATATATATAGGGATGTGGTTTATCTATTAAATTCAAATCTTCTTTGCCTTTGTCTTGTCCTATTAGTTGGGCTGGCACCTAGCATTAGACTGACATACTCCCTGAAGACAAAGACCTAAAGTGTTGCCTACACTTATGGGGGTGTGTAGGGTACATGTAGCCACATGCCCTAGTGAAAGGTAGGCTGCGTCCACACTGCAGTGTGTCACTATACATGGCACTGAAAGGCTCTGGCAGTGGGTGGTAGCAGGGAAAGGCTCTGGCAGTGGAATTTCTTCTGGCAAGAGGTAAAAATGATCAATACTTCATGATGTTCTGAACTCCATGCAAAATTAATCTCTGTGACATGGCTTTCCATCATTTGTAGGTACAGATACATACATCCACAAGGCGTGGTTGCTCGGGAGACAGGAGACGTGGAGAATGCCTTTGAGAAAGCACATCTAGATTGAGACTCATAACAGAACAGGACCTGGACCTGGAGAGTTTTTCTGATTATGTTTGTATTTTAGTTTCTTATTATGAGCACTAAGACTTGAGGAAAATACACATTTCTGTACATATGTATGCTGAATTGTACTACAAATTCACAAAAAAAAATCACGTTTTATATTTTCCTTTGAAACTATCACAAATATTTAGAAATTAAATCAAACCTGTCAATTAAAAATCCTCTGTTCGTAGAGCCTGGTGGATTTTTTCCTGGAAGCCCATGAGTTGAAATCAGGGTCAGATTGTTAAATTTCAGGTGCGGACTAAAGAAGTAAAAACAAAATGCAAAACATAGATCAACATGAGTTTGCTGAAGTTCAGTTAGGTATACTTGTAATTTGATTTTGCTAAAACATACTGTTATAATTAGTGTTTACATTCAACAGGGTTTCCCAGTCTATTCCTGAGAAGTTTGGTTTAGCTGTACAGAATCCAGCACAATGGGGCCCTGAATCTGATTGGGAATCTCTGGGCTACATGATAATACAGATAAGAAATAAAATAAAAATCATTATGATCTGTCCCCGTAGAGCTATATGGCATAAATTACCTCAGTCACCACTTAACTTGAAAGTCATCCTAGAGCTAGACTGAGCCTTTGCTCAATTACTTGAGTATCAAGAAGTATGGCAGGAATTGACTCAGGCCTTGCCTTCACTTGCAAATTAGGTTGTGTTAGAAAATGGCCTTGAGGAGTCATAGTAATGAACAGTGTTAAACATGACTTAGCACTCTGAGTAGAGAAGGACTGTTGTGTTAATAGCAGTGTGTTAAATGTTCATAGCAGGCCAGTCGCTGCAGCTTCTCTAGTTAGTGCTCCCACCCCCATCACCTAATTTTCTGGGGAAAACAAAGCTCTGTAGAGTTAGAATTCCTTCTCTGATCCTCCCTTCCCTTGGAAAGTTATACATGTCACTAGGTGCAGATTGCTTTCACTCATGCCAGTTCAGCTTTACCTGCTGGCACTGTGGAGGGGATGGAGCTGTGTCCACTCCCTGCTCCTCTCCACCCCTTCCTTGCCCACCTTCTCAGGGGTGCAGTTCCTGTTCTTCCCCTCACATCTGAACCCAAGTTTTGGGGAGGCCATGTTGGTAAGTGAAGATGATCTTACTCCCCCTTTAATCCCTGCAGAGCTGCATTAGTGCCAGCCACAATCTGGATCGCTAATTCAAATTCTTTGATAAGGTTAAGATTCAGCAGATGTTTTCGTAAGCAGGGCCTGGCTGACATTCCTGCATCAGACCCTCAAGTGGAACCCAGTAGCGTAGCTATGGGTCAGGCGGCGCTCCGGGTCCTTCACTCTCTCCGGTCTTCGGCAGCTTTTCGGCATTTCGACCTGCCCCTGAAGACCCAGAGCGCCGCTGCGTGAGTACAAGCGGGTGGCGCCTTTTTTTTTATCTCCGCTCCCCCTGTTTTCTCCACCTGGCTATGCCACTGGTGGAACCCTTCAGAGGCTTCACTTCTGGGAATAACACGAAAAATAAAGTTGTTCATTGCTGACAGACAGCAACAGTAGAAGGAAGACCCTTGTGTTATCTTCATGTGGGAGTTTAAACATGGCTATATCTTTCTGTCTCTCTAGTAAACATATGGCTCACCACATCCATGCAAAGTTAAGATAATGAAAGTGAAGAGAAGGCAAAGCAGAAATAAAGCCTTTGTTTAAGCAAAGCAACGTTAACTTTAAGCACACATTCGACTTCCATTGATTTCAAATGCTTTGCTGAATAGGAATGGATTTAGACATGTGCTTCAGTGGTTTGCAGAATTGGGGCCAAAGCGCATGTTCAGACAGACACAATGCATGCTGGAAATGTGCAGTTATTCAGACAGCTGATGAATATCAGTGGACAGCTACAATTACTGCTTTCACTTGGCTTGTTGGGTACATGCTAGGAAAATGACAGAGCCTTAGCAACAGTGTGCAGGTTATGCTTAGACCAGAGTCACATGCCTGCTGAGCACTGCCCAAAGCAGGATATAGTGTTTTCCTGAGTAACCGGTTCCTCCCAACGTGCCATCACATGACATGTGACAAAGGTAGGAAGCAGTCCTGCTGGTGGGACCGTTGAAATAAGGCTATAGCCCGACTTTGTCAGTGCTGTTTGTGGCTCAGCCACCAAAGGAAGATAGCTGGACAGTGAGGCCACTGTGGCATGAGAGAGCCCCGTGGCCTGCAATACTCTAGCCACTTCCTGTAATGGATTCCTGACAACAAGGAGACTATATCCACTGCCTGTAATGGATTTCTTGGAACTAGGAGGGTTCGTCAATGGAACAGCAGATTTTTCAATGCCATCCGCAGCAGGTTCCACAGAGCAATTCATTTGAGTGGGCCAGAATCTAAGCACCAGGAGATTCTGCCATTTTCTCAATTGCATGTGCTTTTTGGCACATATCAAGAGAACTTGTCCAACTGCATTTTAATTAACAACGTGGGCTCTGACAATATATTAAAGTAACCTAGATCTGACATTTAAAAACAAATAAATATTATGAATGATTAAGCCTTATAATCTTCAAGGCTTTGTACAACTTAAATATGGATAGATATAAGTGCTACAAGGAAATGGTATGCTTTTTATCTACTAATGTTAATTTGTTATTCATACATTTAAAAAAATATATTCAAACAAAGTGAAAGGTCATACTTAAACCAAAGAATTTCAAGGTTATGGCTGCCACTCTATAAATGCATATTAATAGTTTAATTCTGGATTATGGATCATCTACTATAAATCTCCATGCATACTTTGGGCACAATGTAATAAATAACCTGAATGTAACAGAGTGCATATATTTATACAGATTATAGACCTGATTTTCATTTACACAAAAGTAATTTTACACAGAAGTGCAAAAGATCCTTAAAGTGGGTATAAATGTAATTTTCTCCCACTTTAAGGCCGCTTTATACTCACAGTGTGTTCTAAAGTGGCTTTAGTGTAAATGAAAATCAGACCCAATCCATTCATCTGCATTTTAAAACATACAGTACGCCATATGCATTTGGAGCTGCTACTGTGGGTGTGAGTGTGAATGAATACCATTAATCGTAAAGATCCATAATATTCAGATACTTAACAATTTACATACAGTTATCAGGACAATAACTGGAAACTGATATACAAATTTCTGATGTTTCAGTGTATAAATCTGTCCCTCTGCCCCCTTCATACATCACTTGTTATCTCTGATTGTAAGCACTTTGGGGGAGGGACCATTTCTTCATGGATGCTGTACAGCACCTAGCACAATAGGGGCTCCAATCTTGAGTGCTACTCAATGTACATACTAAATTACACTAAAAGAAGTCAGGCACTCAATAGTCAGGAAATGACAATTTTAAGGTTGCTTGTGAAACTTAACTTTCCCTCTCACTCTGATACAGTCTTTAATTACATGATCCCATATTATTTTTTCTACAGGAAACCCAGCTCATCAGTAAATGCGTAGTTATTTAATATTTCTTTTTATCCTCACTGTGTGGCCCAAGGCCTTATTATCCATTCCAACACGGCACTGAATAAAATATTATTAATTTCCTCCTCAACATTTCTAGGATGTTCTAACCATAACATCCAAGTGCTTCACAAACATTACATAATTTATCTTTACAACACCTTTGTAAGATTGGGTGGTATTTTTATCCCCATTTTAGAGACTGGGAACTGAAGCAGAGAGAGATTAAAGCCGAAATTGTCAAAAAAGTTCACCAATTTTGGTGCCCAATTGGAGATACTTGGGACCTGAATTTTCAGAATACTTTTACACCATTTTTATAGCACTTAATATGTTAAAAGCACAGTTCTAATTGAGTCTGGCTGCAGGTGTCAGAGCTCAGCACTTCTGCAAATCTTCCCCCAGCTGTCTAATGTTGGGCAACTTTGAACATTTCGGTTTAAGTGACTTGCCTAGCATCACACAGGAACTCTGTGGCAGAGGTCAAGATAGTATCCAATTCTCCAGGGTAGCATTCAACTTAATCATGAAATCGTCATCTTCGTCCTATAGTTGGGGCCCTACCAAATTCATGGCCCTGAAAAATGCATCATGGATCGTGAAATCTGGTTTCTCCCCTGTGAAATCTGGTCTTTTGTGTGCTTTTACTCTATACTATACAGATTTCACAGGGGGGAAACCATGCGTTTCTCAAATTGGGAGTCCTGACCCAAAAGGGAATTGCAGGGGGGTTGCAAGGTTATTTTAGGGGGTTTGCAGTATTGCCATCCTTACTTCTGAGCTGCCTTCAGAGCTGGGTGGCCGGAGAGTGGCAGCTGTCTGCTGGGAGCCCAGCTCTGAAGGCAGCACCCTGCCAGCAGCAGCGCAGAAGTGAGGGTGCTAATACTATACCATGCCACCCTTACTTCTGCGCTGCTGCCTTCAGAGCTGGGTGGCTGGAGAGTGGTGGCTGCTGACTGAGGGCTCAACTTTGCAGGCAGCAGCACAGAACTAAGGGTGCCAGTACCATACCGTGCCATCCTTACTTCTGCGCTACTGTTGGCAGCGACCGGGGATCCCGACCAGCAGCCGTCGCTCTCCAGCTGCCCAGCTCTGAAGGCAGCACCACTGCCAGCAGCAGCTCAGAAGTAAGGGTAGCCGTACTACAACACTGCCCCACCCAATAACCTTGCGACCCCCCCCCCCAACTCCTTTTTGGGTCAGGACCCTACAATTACAACGCTGTGAAACTTCAGATTGAAATAGCTGAAATCATGAAACTTACGATTTTTTAAATCCTATGACCATGAAATTGACCAGAATGGACCATACTATAGTCCAGTCACACTTAGAAGATATGAAGGGCTGGAGCATGCTCAGTACAGATGGAAACTTCAGAGATTCTAGCCTCCATATTCTAACAAGCATGTGCAAACTGAGATTTTACAAAGCCTGATAATCTGGTCAAATTTGGGCATTTTTTCTCAAGAACAATGAAAGGCACATCCCTGACACTAGGAAGGCTCCCTGCCAAATTGGAAAACCCTTCTCCCAGGCATGAAGACACTAGAGGATCTACAATAATTTCTTACAACTACTTCATTAACATGAGAAAACAAAGTATTTTTCTATAACCTCGTACTAAGAAAAGGTTGAACTCTTTTTGTAGAAACTTTCTAGAACAATTCAGCCTGAGGCAGAGAAAATGAACAAAAAATCTCAACACAGATGGTTAAAGTTTTGCAAAGTTATAAGTAAGGCTACAATTTAGTCATGGGTATTTTAAATAAAAGATATGGACAGGTCATGGGCAATAAACAAAAAATCACGGCCTGAGACCTGCCCATGATTTGTACTATAAATACCCCAGAGTAAATTTTAGCCAGGAGGCTGTTGTTCTGGGGACCCTCTGCTGGGGGAAGACCCGGTGGGGGCCACTGCTCTGGGGGATTGCCCCAGGGAGCGGGGCCAATGGCACCAGCTGCCGGGGGCCATCCTAGCAGCGGTTGCACCGCCCGCCTCCCCGCTGCTGCTCCGGCCGTCCATGGGACCGCTGCCGGGGGCCACCAAGCTGTGACTGCTCCCTCCATCCCTGGGGCCAGCCACACCGGCAGCTGCTTGTACAGTCCCTGCCCAGGGACCGCCCGAGTAGCAGCCAGTGCGGCTGCTGTCAGAGCAGCTCCAGCACTGTCCGGTGCGGTCAGCTGTGGGGCTCCCCGAGCAGCCGGCTGTGGAGCCACTCCAGTAGCAGCCGGTGTGGCTGTAACCAAGCCGCTGGAGTAGCTGGCCCCGGGGCTAGCTGCTTGGGCGGCCCTGGGGTCAGCCATGCTGGTTACTGCAGATGTCACGCTGCAGAATCCGTGACTTCCGCAACCTCCATGACAGACACGGAGCCCTAATTATAAGCAACAGAAAACCAGGTCTTATGATGGGGTGTGTTGGGCAGTCTTAATGTTAGGTGTCGCTTCCTGTGCATATAATAAAACATAATTGCACAGTGAAAGCCCTTACAATAAGTAGTTGACATGTTGTCCCATGTTTAGAACTTCATATTCTTTGATATTTTAATTATTTTTTAAATACAAAAATAGGAATTGGAGACCAGTCAGCGTTACCCCATTATCAGATAATTTGGTTGAAAGAATAATTACAAGTAGAATTCTAAAACACCTAGAAAAAGAAGATACAACAAGGGGTAAAGCAGCCTGCATTCTGTAAAGGAAAATTGTGCCTCTTGAATTTATTAGAAATTTTTGAGCATGTCAGCAAAAAGATAAGGGAGAACCACTTGAAATTATTTTGGTTGGCATTTTCAAAAGTGCTCAAGCATTGGCTTAACTCTGCTCTCATTTATGTCAATGTACTCCACTGACTTTCATGGGAGCAAAGTTAATGCTGAGTGCTTTTGAAAATACCACCCTTAGTTTATCAAAACAACTTTTTACAAAATCCCTCACAAACAGAAATCAAAGGAAGTATTCATAGCGGTAAGGTACTTCCTTAGATGAGAAACTGGCTAAGAGACAGAAAACAGAGTAGAAATTAATGGCCAGTTTTCAACATGTTAAAGGGTTAGCAGTGGAGTGTCACAAGATTCACTACTAGGACTGGTGTAGTTTAACATATTCATAATTATCTCAAAAAGGAGGTGAAGAATGAGATATCAAAATTAGCAGAAGACACAAAAACATTTAAGTTGGGCAATACTAGAGAAGACGGTGAGGAACATCACAGGGGTGTAACTGTTACACTGGCAGACCAGATGCCAGCTCTTGTCCACGCTGCAGGCATTAGCTAAGAACTGACAAATTCATAGCTGGAGACCAGACCAGGAGGTCGGACTAGACTGACCGCTACAGAGATCCAACATGGCAATTTCTGTGTTCCAAAAGGAGTTTATTTATCACACTAATAATATGAACAATGCCATTTTAAATAGAAGGCTATTTTTAAATTATAGGGTCATATAGAAAGCATGAAAACTCAGTGAACATTTTTGTACTACTTGCCCTTCTTTAACACTGAATAGTAAAATACATCTTTTTAAATATCTAAAATAAGATTTTGTATGTCAAGAGTCCAAAGTATCTCTTCTAGCCAAATTATGAACCCCCCCAATAATGGAAATTATGTCATTTTCATAAATTTAGTGGCCAAAATGTTCAAGTCTGTGGGTGACATTTCCAAAAGAGCCAAAGGGCCAGATTTTTAAAGGTATTTAGGCACCTAAAGATGCAGATAGATGTTTGTGAAAATCCTGTTAGGCCCTTATTTGCAGCTATAAGGACCTAAATAGCGTTAAAAAACTGGCTCTCAGTAACGTAGGTGCATAAATCCCATTTTCAAAAATGCCTAAGTGACAAAGGTGCTTTGGAAAATTTTACCCAGTGCACCAAAAGTTGGGCTCTTAAATCCATATATAGGCACCTAAATATAATTAGCCTGACAAGTCAATGCAGGCTGCAGGTGCTCAACATCTATGAAAATCAGGAGCTTGGATACAGATTTATGCATAAGCAGCCAGGTTTGAAAATTCTGGCCAATGACACTGCTGAGTATCATTATACTTTCCATCAATACATTTGGGGTTCTTTTTATATAGTTTTATTTATATGCCGATAAAAGAATGGTTCATACATTCTGGCTCTAGTTCCTCACTGCCGGTCTAAAAGCAAGCTCCTGATAACTGAAAAACAATAGACACTGACAAACAGTTACCGTATATTAGGAAACAGAGTGGCTTATATGCTTTTAATGTATATAAAAAATGCCCAACATCAAGTGCTGTAAAAGGAGAGGTCACCATTTTGTGAAAAAGTCTTCAAAAGCTGAAACCAATGAAACATTACACAAGTGCACCTGCAATTTAGAAGCAAATAATTCCTGTGGGGATTCATGTTGCTGTGGATACAAAAGGGAAGAACAGCCAAAGATACTCGTAAAGCGGGGAGGGATTAGAGTATCTAGGGAAATAAGTAAAAGGTATTGAGTTTCATTGCACGGTTCTAGAGGACATCTACAAAAGAAGGCCTAAACATCCTTGTTCTTGAAATAAAAAAGGCTCCCATTGCCAATTTATTGTCAGCATAATAAAAGCAGCAAGCAAAAAAAAATTAGTATATTACTTACAGGGATCTTGGCAAGAGCCATTTGCAAATCTACCAGATTATTCTTCTTTAGCTTTTGCTGTTTTTAGCAAAAATCTGTCTAAGCAAGCCGTTTAATTAACTGCTTTCATTAAACCTCTCATTTGAACACATAAATAGCCAAATAGTCTTTTAACACAAAGTAAAGAGCAGTAGCCCACATGGATCTAAATGTTTCCATTTCATTTACTTGAACCTAAATATTACACACCTGTGCATCTTTTCCAGTAGTTTAAAGTAAATGACAAAATTGTATGAGGAAGTAATACAGTCTCTGAATAACAAAAAAAGGTTATCCGATATGCTGGTCTCCTGTAAGCACAGTATTTAAATAACCATGTTAATATTTGGTGTTATATGATGTACTAAGTCAAAGGCACAGACAACTTGAATTCCATTGTACTCTAACCTTGTCACATAAAAGTGCTTCTAAATATGAAAGCTCAAGATAGTTCTAAAAAAATTGTAACAAATTGCCAGTTTTGAGCAGTAAATCAAACTAGAGAAGCAAATGCTACACAGCTACATTATAACAAGGGTAGCTGATAATAATCATAGAACCACAGAACTGGAAGGGACCTCAAAAGGTCACCTAGTCCAGCCCCCTGCACTCAAGGCAGGACTAAGTATTATCTAGACCAGTGGTTCTCAAAGCCAAGTCCGCTGCTTGTTCAGGGAAAGCCCCTCTTGGGGCGGGCCAGTTTGTTTACCTGCTGCATCCACAGGTTCAGCTGATCGCAGCTCCCACTGGCCACGGTTTGCCACTCCAGGCCAATGGGGGCTGTGGGAAGCGGTGCGGGCCGAGGGATGTGCTGGCCGCCCTTCCCGCAGCCCACATTGGCCTGGAGCGGTGAACCGCAGCCAGTGGGAGCCACGATCGGCCAAACCTGCAGATGCGGCAGATAAACAAACTGGCCCAGCCCACCAGGGGCTTTCCCTGAACAAGCAGAAGACCGGCTTTGAGAACCACTGATCTAGACCACCCCTGACAGGTGTTTGTCCAACCTGCTCTTAAAAATCCCCAGTGATGGAGATTCCATAACCTCCCTAGGTTGGGGAAATGGGGAAAATCAAATTAGTACATACATTATATGACAGATAAATGAAATCACTTTAATTTTCAATTAAAGTCTGGCACAGTGGCCTTCATTCAGTGCACCTTTCTCAACATGTTAACTATGTTATGATACTATAAATGATTTTAACCACTTTCTTGGCCACTTGCTGCCTTGTGACTTGTTGCTTTGCCAGCCAGAGCTGAAGTCAGTTACACGCCTTTCTTTTTCCCCCATTGTTCAAGGTACCAGCATTCTTTTCTGGCATATAAGAATCAACATAAGATCGTGTTCTCATTACCAGAACATTGGTATACAGGGGATCAGGAAGGATGGACAGGGGAAAAAGTGAGGAAGTATCGCAGTATACATCAAGAATATATGCACTTGTTCTGAGGTCCAGAAGGAGGTGAGAGGCAGACCAGTTGAAAGTCTTTGGGTAAAGATAAAAGGGGAAAAATTGGATTGATGTCATGATATGGGTCTATTTCAGATCAATAAATCAGGAAGAGAAGGTGGATGAGGCATTTCTAGATCAAACAATAGAAATATACCAAACACAAGAGTGGTAGTAATGGGGGACTTTCATGACTCAGACATCTGTTGGAAAAGTAATATGGCAGAATGCAAAATTTCTTAGAATATATAGAGGACAACTTCTTTTTTCTTCTTCTTCTTCTTCCAGAATATGGAGGAAGGAACCAGGGGGACAGCCATTTTAGACTTCATTCTGACAAACAGGGAGGAATTGGTTGCAAATCTGATGGTGAAAAGCAATTTGTGTGAAAATGATCATGATATGATAGATGTCATGATTCTAAGGAAAGGAAGGAAGGAATAAGAGCAGCAGAATAAGACAAAGGACTTGAAAAAGCAGACTTTAACAAATTCAGAGAACAGGTAAATAAGGTCTTATGGGAAGAAAATCTGAGAGACAAAGGAGTTCAGGAGACCTGGTGGTTTCTCAAGGAGACAATATTAAAGGCACAGTGTAAAACTATCCAGATGCAAAGGAAAGCTATTAAGAGGACAATATGGCTTCATCAGAAGCTCTTTAATAGCCTGATAAATCAAAAGGGAATCCTAAAAAAAGTGGAAACATGGACAAATTGTTAGGAAGGAGAACAAAAGAATAACACAAGCATGTGGGGACAAAATCAGAAAGCCTAAGTCACAAAATGAGTTACACCTGGCAAGGGACATAAAAGGCAAGAAGAAGTAGTTCTTTAAATTCATTAGGAACAAAAAAAGGATGAAGAAAAGTGTCGGTCCACTACTTATAGGGGAAGGAGAGGTAATAACTGATCACATCAAGAAGGCTGAGGTGTTTAATGCCAGTTTTGCTTCAGTCTTTACTAAAAATGTTAATGATGACCAGACATACAACACAAATAATATTAACAACATGGGGAAAGAAATGAAAGCCAAATAGGGTAAGAACAGGTTAAAGACTATTTGGATAAGTTAGATGTATTCAAGTCAGCAGGGCCTGATGAAGTTCATCCTAGGACTAGTTGAACCAATCTCTGAACTGTTAGCAATTATCTTTGAGAACTCATGGAGGACAGCTGAGGCCTCAGAGGAGTGAAGAAGGGAAAAAATAGTACCTACCTTTAAAAAAGGGGACAAAGAGGACCAGAGAAATTATAGATCAGTCAGCCTAACTTCAGTAAATGTTACTGGAACAAATTAAACCATCAACTCGTAAGCACCTAGATGATAATAGGGTTATAAGGAATAGCCAACACGGATTTGTCAAGAACAAATCATGACAAACAACCTAATTTTCTTCTTTGACAGGGTTCCTGGCCTAGTGGATAGGGAGGGAATCAACAGATGTGACATATCTCAATTTTTGTAAGGCTTTTGACACAATCCCACTTGATATTGTCACAAGCAAATTACAGAAACGTGGGCTAGATGAAATTACTATAAGGTGAGTACAAAACTGACTGAAAGACCCATACTCACAGAATAGTTACCAGTGCTTCGTAGTCAAGCTGGGAGAGCACATATAGTGGGGTCCCGCAGGGGTCAGTCCTGGGTACCTGCTACTATTCCATATTTTCATTAATGACTTGGATAATTAAGTGCAGAGTGTGCTTATAAAATTTGTAGATGACAACAAGCTGTGAGGGATTACAAGCACTTTGAAGAACAGGATAAGAACTCAAAATAACCTTGACAAATTTGAGAATTGATTTGAAATCAACAAGATGAAATTCATTAAAGATAATCTCAAAGTATTTAGGAAGGAAACATCAAATGCACAACTACAAAATGTGATAGTACGGCTGAAAAGGATCTGGAAGTTCTAGTGGATCTAGTTCTAGTTGAATATGAGTCAACAATGTGATGCAGTAGCGAAAAAGGCTAATATCATTCTGGTTTGTGCGTAAGACATGAGAGGTAACTGTCCCACTCTACTCGGCACAGGTGAAGCTTCAGCTGGATTACTGTATCCAATTCTGGGTACCACACTTAGGTAAGATGTGGATAAACTGGGGAGAGTATAGAGGAGAGAAACAAAAGTAATAAAGAAGTTTAGAAAATCTGACCTATGAGGAAAGGTTAAAAAACTGGGCATATTTAGTCTTGAGAAAGGAAGATTGATGGGGCATCTGATAACAATCTTCAAATATGTTAAGGGCGGTTATAAAGAGTGATCAACTGTTCTCCATGTCCACTGAAGGTAGGACAAGAAGGAATGGGTTTATTCTGCAGCAAGGGAGATTTAAGTTAGATATTAGGAAAAAAATTTCTTGCTATAAGAGTAGTTAAGCTCTGGAATAGGCTTCCAAGGGAGGCTGTGGAATACTTACCATTGGAGGTTCTTAAGAACAGGTTAGACAAACACCTATCAGGGATGGTCTAAGCTTGCTTGGTCCTGCCTCAGCGCAGTGGGATGTACTTGATGACCTCTTGAAGTCCTTTCCAACCCTATATTTCTATGATTTTATAAGTATGAGTCATTATGGGAAAACAAAGCAGCAATATTATCGCTCTGTGGAAAGGATGTCATACCAAACATCATGAAGGCCCCACACCTGGGGTCATACTTTCTTGTTTACTATGCTATAAGTGACAGTGCCAACCAAGAAGGAAGCAGAAGAGATCATTGTGTGAACAATGACTTCCAAAGAATGTATTGGCAGACAAGAAACTACCTATGTGCATCAGCTTAAGGATTCAAAACAGGATTCCTACTTAAGAACTGATACACAGATATTCATCAAAAAGTTATACAGTTTTAATTAAGAGTTCTCCAAGATAAACCAGTTCTCCATGGGACCAACACTGGAGAAAAAATGCCAAGGCATTTGAAATGGCTTTGGTGAAGAGAGGCATTGTAGTGGAGTTTTTATCAGGACCCTTTCAAGACAGGACTCCAGGAAGTGACCTTAAATACTTTTTTTTGTCCTAGTGGAATTTTTAATTAATAGGATTCCCGGGTATAGAATTATGCTTCATTGGGTCAAGCATACAGAATGGTTCTCAAAGATTTTGTCTGAATAATTCAAAACCAGAATTTGCTGCATTCTCTGTAAAACTTCTCAGCAATCATTAGTGGCTTTTCCTCGACAGTCCCTTCTCCATCTGAGTTGCAGCACCAGAGCTAAAAATGACTCTAGTTGTCAGTTGCTCCATAGGGCTTCTCAGTAGCAGACACTTTAGATAAAATCCTGGCCCCACTGACATCAACGAGAGTTTCAGTGGGGCTAGGTTTTCACCCCTTATCTTTCCCAGGCTTCCCAAAACCATCATCCAATGTAGGCTCTCTCAGCACAGGAACATACCTTCCCAGCTCTGGTGGCTAGAGGTGGTCAAAACTTTTTCTGTTCTGTGAGAAAATCCAACATTTCAAAATTTGTTTTTGTTCCAAATTGAACCAAATTTTCAAAATTTCCGACAAAACGATATTTTTAAAAATTTCATTTTGAGTTGGTCGAACTTTTGTTCCAATTCTGACTTAAAAATCTTTTATAACAAAGTCTTTTGAAACAAAAAATAAAAATGTTTTGTTCCAACAACACCAAAATGGATCAAACATCAAAACAAAATTTAATCAAAAAAGTGGCATTTACGGACAGAAAAACTTTAAGTTGGAAAATTTTCACACCAGCTCTACTAATGACATTCTTCCTCAACCCTCTGGCAGTGCTATACCTCACAGACAGAATAAGGAAAGCACCATGCAGCACCAGCCCATTAAGCAGTCACTGTCTCCTTTATCTTATTGGCAATTCTTCCAAAAAGTCAAGGAATTTTTACTTTGACCTATGACTGACTCTCCTCAAGGAAGCTACAAGGGTTCCTCTCTCTCCCTGTCTTGCAGCTTTGCCTCCCTGAATGCCAGTGGAGCAATAGAATGACCCCTCACTCCAGACTTCATACATGCCCCACAGATTCTCTCTCTGCTAGGATTATTCCTATAATCTGTGCTCCCCTTCTCTCCTCCTGATACCCCTGGAACTCCTGCTACATCTCCAGTAAATTCATTTTGACCCACAAATTATTTCCTGCTTCCTTTCCTGGATTTCTTCACACACACTCTGCTCCAATCTCCATCTTTGACTATCTTCCCCATAATTAAATTAATTCTCTTTTTATTCTGTTTTGTCTTCTTCATTTCCAAACATGACATCTAACCCCTGATCAACCCACGTGTCTTCAACCCCCAACCCTTCTGCCCCTTGGCTCTCCTGAAACCCTCTTCTCAACATCATCATTTTGCCTAGCATCTTGTTGGTATTGTTTCTCCATGCATACCAATAAAACCCCCACAGCATACGTATAAAGTGAAAAACACAGTCAACAGTAGAGGCAAGCTGAGGGACCACACATTACTAAAACCAACTTACACACTAATCTTGACTAACAGCACTTTCTCTTCCTTTATAGATTCATAGATTCATAGATATTTAGGTCAGAAGGGACCATTATGATCATCTAGTCTGACCTCCTGCACAACGCAGGCCACAGAATTTCACCCACCACTCCTACAAAAAAAACCTCACACCTATATCTGTGCTATTGAAGTCCTCAAATTGTAGTTTAAAGACCTCAAGGAGCAGAGAATCCTCCAGCAAGTGACCCGTGCCCCATGCTACAGAGGAAGGCGAAAAACCTCCAGGGCCTCTTCCAATCTGCCCTGGAGGAAAATTCCTTCCCGACCCCAAATATGGCGATCAGCTAAACCCTGAGCATATGGGCAAGATTCATCAGCCAGATACTACAGAAAATTCTTTCCCAGGTAACTTGGATCTTACCCCATCTAAAACCCATCACAGGCCATTGGGCCTATTTACCATGAATATTTAATTACCAAAACCATGTTATCCCATCATACCATCTCCTCCATAAACTTATCGAGTTTAATCTTAAAGCAAGATAGATCTTTTGCCCCCACTACTTCCCTCGGAAGGCTATTCCAAAACTTCACTCCTTTACCCAAGCTCCACTTTAGGCTCAAGTATGAGCTGGGTTACCTGCCTGTGCAGGGGAGTAATGTGGTATAAGATGCCTCCTTATACCAGCTACCTGAATTCCTGGTCTGTGTGTGGGATGGGGAAAGTATAGCTAATGCAGGGTCCTGTATAGGTAAATGGGCAGGGGGAGAGGATGTTTGGAGCCTTGTCTCTGCTCCTAAACACACTGGCCAGCACAGCTCAATTGGCACAGAAGCAGAAGTAAGCTACACCCATTATAGGTCTGATCCAGTTTACCCCACGCCTGGAACAAGGAGTAAGTAGGGACCAAATTATAATTCTGAGGCATAATTTGGTCCTTGGTCTCCTCCTGGCCAGCACAGGTATAGACCACGCCTCACTTAGTGTTTGTGGTATTTCCAAGATCTTCTAGTCCATAACAATCCACAGGAGAGAACTTGTAAGCTTATCTGACAGAGCAGAGTACCTTACAAAAGCTCTTGTCTCAGCTCATGCATGGAAGATGTGCAGCTAAATTATTCAGGCAGACACACACTTTATGAACCTCCTTAGCTGCACAGTTTACAAGAGAAATACTCTCATGCAGAATTTACTGAACAAGTACAAAATGCAATTTTCAAAGGTTTAGAATTTGATCAAAACCTATCTTCACCAGAACACACAAAATGACTTCTCCTTTCTGAGGGGCTATTTTGGTGTCAGAATTTCAAACTTCCTTTCCCCAGATGTTTCAGTACTAGAGCTGGTCAAAAATGTTGCAAGGTTATTCATTTATTAATACTTTTAAAAATAGAATGGTTTTTGCTCATACTTTGAAATAAATTCACCATCTGGCATGGTGCTATGCTATCTAACCTCAAACCATAATCAGAACCTGTGAGCTATTCGGCCCAGCCGTTCTACCCTTGCTGAATGTATATGACCACCTTGGGAATAGTATACTTGATTTTGTTAAATATAACCACCTGGAACTTAGCAAAGTTAAAATCACCGATGAGGTAGACTCTTACAATGCTTACTAATACTGGCTTCTGCAAATAAGGCACTGAGAAGCTGCAGATTAGGAAAGGACACCAGGAGTGTGTTTGAGTTTCCTGTCTGCTACTATTCTGTTGTTGCTGTATGAATGTGGCAAAAGAATGGCTCCCAATGTTTCAGTGAGTAACATCCAGTGAAAATTCTAGCTCTTTAACATGGCATTTTTAATACTATGGTCTATTTCCTTATGCCACAAGTCAATTTTTGAAACCTTAATGCTTAACCTGAATCCTTTTCAGTGTTGTTACAAGACAGGACCTAATATTTTGAAATGCTCCCTATTGCTTGGCACAAATATTGAATGTATTGCTCTTGACTGAGAGAAAAAGTACGGGCCTGATCCAAAGCATGAAGTCAGTAGAAAGACTCCCATTGGCTTTAGATTCAGTCCTACATGCTTGTTCTCCCTCTTGACTCAGGGCCAGAAGTTCCCCAGACATCTTCCACATAGAAAGAGAGCATTTCTCACAAAGTTGTACGATTTTTTGCAGCCAGCAGGGTGCTATCTTGTCCTGTTGGAAAGTGGGCAGTTGTGTAAGGGGAGGGGCCATGGGTAGCTGAAGATCCAAAGAAAAACTAGGCCCCAAACCGCTGATCTCAGAACATCCACATTGTAGCCAATGATTTTAGTTTATTGTCCATTTATTGTGTGATTTTATGATTAATCAACGTTATATTATATATATTCATTGTATGTTAATTAGAGTTACTTTGTAGGATTATAAAAGCATAAGATTGATCAGTATTTACAGGAACCAAGTATTAAACATGAGTAAGACAATCTGAAACACAACAACCTGTAGGTTGAGGCCTGCAAGACTTTAGCTTAGCTATTTTAGGCCTTGGAGGCAAGAAATGATGACTTAAGCCAATGAGCAAGAAATAACCCAGTGCCCTAAGATTACGGGAAAAGAGGTACCAAGTGGTAATACTGTGAAAAATTACCCGGAAGATTAATATTAGATCATAAAGATACTGTAAAGGCACATCTATCTCAGACATGTGTCTTAACCATGGGATACAGGTTGTGCGTCAATGCTAATGAGAATAAAGGGAACTTACATACCCTATAGAAAATTATGGTCCCTTAAGTTTCCAGGGGACACAGACCAATAAGAGAAAAGAGGGTTGACACTTTTATGGACATGCGCAGAATATAGGTATAGACAGAATCACTTTATAAAAAGGGGATGCCCAGAATGGGAAAATTGAGCTCCCTATAGGAGACTCCTGCAAGAACCATCCCTCTACTGATGATCAAGCCATGGGAGACCTATCAGACCCTAATACTATTGTTAAGGATGCGAGTAGAACTATATTTGTAACTTGTTCATAGGTCTGTATAGAATTTCTATATGCTTGGGTAATCATAACTTTAATAATTTTTGTAACTTTACTAAAACTTACAAAATAGACTTTGTACTGGTGAATGTATGTGTGGTCACTACCCTTGGTCTTTGTATGTTCCTAGAGATTCTAAGTCTGAAGCAAGTAGCAGAGGTGACTTTCACTCTGTTAAGCTTGAAACTGTAACCACCAGAGCCGAACCCACGGTGGTGTAATACCACATTACAAAATTCACTTTAAATAAAATAAAAGGCAATAACATGTAGCAGCTGCCCTTTTGGTTCTCCCAACATCCCAAACACAGTTGCTTGGCTGGCATTGGCTTCCCTGGAGGCAGAGGAGCTCTGCCATGGAGAGTAACATTAAGTCATGGTACACCCACCTCTTTTAAAGGAGAACATACTGAAAACAAAGGCTGTTCTCCAACTCCTCCCCGTCCAGCAGGTCATGCCTTCTGTTTCGCATACTACTGAAATCACACATCTGGTTGGTGTATAGATGCTGTTCACAGTTATGTTGCTGTGGGAACATACTACGCAGTTACATTACCATTCTTTGCGCATCCCCCAAATCCCATTTCAACATAAATTGCACTCACTGTATTCCTCTTTGCGCTGCAGAAACATAGGGTGCCGGAGGTAATTATGCCAAAAGTGATCTCTAAAAGGCATTGCAAAAAGGCATCCAAAAATAAAAGAAGAAATAAGCAAATACCTTCAAACAAATGTCTTAATTTGTCATACAAAGTCTACACATTAATATTAAAAAATGAATAAGCAAGAATCAAATCCTATGTTACACCAGAGAGCAGAGTTACTAGCACAACAAGCCAGCTATCTCACATTTCAACTGGCAAATTCCACTGTACTTCAAAAAACAAAACAAACAAACAATCAAGCAGAAAAAAAACACACCCAATGGGCGCCTGACAGCCTGTTTTGAAGATCCCAATAGTCACATCTCAATTATGGATAGAAAAATCTCTTTTCCAAAGCATGCATCTTTAAACAAGGAAAAATAACCATGAATAGAACTGAAAAGCAATGATTTCCAGTGCCACTTAAGGAAATGGAAAACATAAATGGATTGTGGTGCAGTTTGAATGCTCCTTTTTTATTCTCAACTGCATTGTCCAGATTACGACAAACTCCAAGGCACTCAGATACAAAGCTCCATAATGAGCTGATCGTGCTATTATCATGCTTAGTCACCCAGTTTTTTTTTTCAGAATTAAAATATCAACTTTTCTTCTCATTGATTACTTTGAACATTACAACAGGCCCTTTGTGAGGTATAATATTCTTTGCCCTAAATATAGGGGTTTTTTTTTAAATAAAAAGCAACACCTACAAATATATACAAATACAAGGCATGCCAGAATGCTTGGTCCCAGCCTGGTGTTTGCACAATATGTTTAAAATGGCAAATGCTTAAAACAGAAATAGTCTTGGTTTTGAGTTGAAAATATACTCTAAAAGAAGCCATTTCATTATAAAATAATAATATGGCTGTAATAATTCAGAATTATTTTTGGCAGAATAAAGTCAAATGATTGCTAGGAAAGATGATCTTGACTCATAGCCTTCCCCATAGGTTATGCTAGTATCAGTCACTGACAGTATCCATTGTGACATTGATTTAACAACAAGGCAAGATATGACCTATCCTATTTATCTCTGTCACAACTTGATCTCTATTCACTAGAAATGATGGAAGGCAACAATGTCTGAATGATGCAGGCCCAGTGACACTGAACACATGGTAGACTACAACATTGTTTTGCATTTGCCTTGGTATGAAAAAAAAGCAGTCAAAAGGAACCATACATATATCAACTCATGTGGCAAAGACCGATAGAATAAAACAATAAAGATCACTAAACCCTTCATTACATGTTAGCTCTGTGATCAGCAAGTAAGCACTAACTATTTAATTAGTCAACTAATTAGTGACAGGCAACATGGAAAGCTTCAGATGTTCTCAGACAAATGTAAAGATAAAAAGCCTAATTAAACAGCAAGCATTATGCTCGCTATTGCCAAACAGGACAGATGTGCAGGATATTATGCAATAGCGTGCTGCCAGATAACAGAAGTTGTAGTTGGTCTGTTGCAAATAGAGCTTTAAAAAAAACCCTAGTATTTCTAAGCTATTCTTAGATACCTTCAGAGGGAAGCTGATTTCTTGACAGGAAATCGGGGATTTAGCAAATTAATGAGACCATCTAATTTTAAGACCAGATTCAATGTCTTACTGAAATAAACTTTAAGACTATGATCCTTTAAGTGCCAAAATATGTTCTATTCTGTGTCATCGTTTTACATTTTGTGATCTCAGCAACCTCTTATCTGTTATGTGTACAGTACATTTATGTATATAGAGTTCAGAGAATAAGTCATTGTTTATACCACAGGTTGGATTAACAAGGTTTTAAAATCATGGATTAAAAGGAACTTTTTCCATAATGAGGACACAATAACACTTCCCCCACCTAAATGCAAAGAGATGAATAAAAAGCTAATTGGTTCATTGTACTGGAACCAATGACAAGATACTGCCGTGAGGAAACTTTCTGGGATCTTGCAGCCAAACTCCAATCAACTGTTGGCAGAGCGTGCTAGTTAGCATGATGTATAGTGAATCATATGCTGGAATAAACTAAAAATGACATAACATGAATTATTTTCTTCCCTGGCCTAACTTTACTATTGTAACTGCCATTCTTAAATACTGTCTGACACTAAATGTTTGTGGAAAACTAGAATAAATTAAAAACAACAAATCAGGTACTCCAAGGGATGGGGGGCTAGGATATTTTTTCAGAGTATGTCAATATGTAAGAAAATGCATAAAATATAATGCTATAAACTATGTTCAAGTGGAAATGTTGTTGAGGCAACAGTGATTAAAATGAGATGTCTTTTTCATTCTATACTCAGTTTCCAGTTGCTCATAATTTTCTCAAATTAAATATTTAACTCAGGTTGGCATTTCTCTTGCTTGATCTCAGCTTCAGGGTCTTTTTTTTAAACTCTGAACTAAGTACTTACTTTTAAAAACAGAATTCACACTTGAAAAATACTTTCAGATGCTGTTTTTGCTGCTGAACAATTCAAATATGGCTTTGTTTTATAACTTTAAATTTAGCATGTATATGCCAGTATATCTCAGTAAGGAATGCATATTTTACCAAGTTTGAAATGAGGAAGTTAAGAGCAATTTAAAATTTTATAATGCACATGATCAGTACATTAAGTTCACTGCAGTGATTATTTTAATAATTACAGTAGATATTTCAATATCCAGTGACATAAGTGGAAGCATGTATATTTATTCCAATATGACTATAGCTCCATAATAGGAAACATTTCAAGGATCACACACTAAAATAGATTCAGGTAGAACCAGATCTTGCATTCCGTATACCCCAAACTTCCAAAAAAATCCATTGTTGCCAACTGTCCAGGTTTAGTCACAAGTTTCATGGTATTTGGTATTTTTCTTAAAACCTCAGCTCCTGGAATTGTGTAATCAGAATCTCAGCTTTAAAAAAAGAACATTTCTAGAACTCATAGTTGTAGACAAAAGCTTAAAAACATAAGCCCTAAAAGCTCAAAAACCAGAAGGCAAATAAAAATAACCCAATACTTAGTTCAAAAATCTCATTACTTTTAAGCCAATCGCATGGTTTTGGGGGGTCCTGACATGATTTTTTTTTTTATATCTTGGTGTTCACAACACTGAGGATGTAAGATTGTATATTTTTACTTGATGTCTGATCAAACTCTCAGACTAAGTATTTCAATGCAAAAAAAAAAAAAAAAAGTCCATCTTTTAAAAATCTGTCCCTGGTACTTCTTTAGTTTGAGTCAATCCAAAATCATCTTTTCTTCTGACATTCTACAACAAACGGTAGGCAAGAGCACCAATGCGACAGTTTGGAGTGGGGACAACAACAGGGACTGACATGTTGCTGGGTTGAACTGCTTCTCCACAAAAAGAGCATTGTTAGGCTGCTGCCTCTGCTTTAGGGCTGGTGTACATGCAAACATTGTGCTGGTTTAACAAAAGGTGTGATGTTGCACTACCTTGTCTGAATCCTAGACAGTGCCCTAACTCCCGTCTTTGTGTGAGGAGAAGCATATAATTGCATTGGCCAGGAGGAGCCCTGGGTATGAATTGTGGGAGTCACAATTCCTTCCCTGCTTGCCCTTGCTCCTGCAGGGAAGCTAATTACTGTAGCAATTTATGGTGCTACTCATTCCCCCCCTACTAGTTCAGCTCTGCTGGCTGATGAACTTACGGGGCAGAACCAAGGCTCTGCTTGCTTCCTCTCTTTTGCCCCTTCCCACACATTTGATTAGGGCTGGGGTGTAGTGGCTGCCTGAAGCCTGCTTTCACACCTGTATCTGGACTCACAATCGGGGAAGGCAATGCAGCTGATGAAGGTGGGTCTTCACTCTCCTGTGTAACTGCCTAGGAATGATTGACAGTTGTGCCCTTTTTGGTCAATTCTCGAAGAAAAAATTCTCACTCTTGTGTGGACTAAACTAAAATTACTTTTGAGCTAAAACTAACATCTCAAGCAGGAGCCTGAACTCAGGAAAAAGGAGCGGGAGTCATTTATTTGGATAATGGCACATGGAAAATAAGAACCACTGCACTCACATTCACTGGGGTAAAACATTAGGGCTATAAACCCTCATATTTCAGGGCATGAACCAACCACTTGCTGAAGGAAGGGGTGTTAGAAAGAAGCTTCCCTGGAGGGCATAATAGTCCACTACAGGATTCTCTGAAGCAGCTGGTACTGCCCCCCGTCAGACAGAACACAGAATTAGCCATTGGTCTGATTCAGTATGGCAATTACGGGTGTTCCTACAACCTCCTGATATTCACTCTGTGAGTGAAAATGAGGGACTTAAGAAGCATTTTCTAATAAAATAATATAATACAAAATATACTTCAGCATTTTGGAGGATGGACCTCAAAGCACATTTTTACATTCGGATGATAAGAACCGATGCTAGAATCTGCCTTATTCAAACAGTGAAAGCACTGAATGTCCTAGAAAAATAACTGGAGCACTCTGCCTCAAATGGATTTTCCACAAACTACAGTGTTACTGCCACATTTTATACTACAATGCAATATAGCACCAAGAAGCAGTTTTCTACATCTTTGAAACAAGTAGATATAATTCAGTATTTAATGAAAAATATATTTCCTCAGTCTCAAACAGGTTGAAATCACTTCTAAAATCTAGTTGTAATGACTGTATGCAGGTAAGTGAATTATATTTGTGTGTTTCTATGGTGACTACTAATGTAAAATAATTAAGTAGGAAGAAAAATGAGGAGAAAACTACTTCCTCTTTTAAGGATTAGGGGGTTTATAAATTGATTCAATCTAGTTATTTTTAGTACATGTAACCTTTGCAAACAATGGTAGAAAATTGTGAATATATTAAATTAAATTGTATTAAAAGGTCTCTGCATTGACCAGGAGACTTTCTTTATCAACTGCTGATATGAAAATTAAAACTTAGCTTGTTAAACTTATACTACATTAATATAAAAATATGTAAAAATCTGATGCTGAATACTAGCTCCTTTGATTCTTTGAGTTCTTAATGGTTCTTATGTGGCAGCACTCAAGTTTCATGAATGTGAAAGTTCCAATTATATTGTCTTCAAGACCAGCACTCCTAAATATCACACAAACAGATCTTGTGAGAACTCTTAATTAGAACACAGCTGGAATAAGGCTTACTGCTGAAAAGTCTTGTCTGTGGAACTCTCTCAGAGCTGTAAAAGTAAATTGTCAAGGATACAATTGATTTTTGTATGAAAAATGCTGTACAAATGGGAAGGATACTCTAGTGGTTAAGGTGTTGGACTGGAACTCATAAGATGTGGGTTCAACTCCCAGCTTTGTCACAGGCCTCTTGTGTGACCTTGGGCAAGTCACTTAATCTCACTGTACCTCAGTTCTTCATTTGTAAAATGGGGATACTACTACTTTTCTCCCACCCTTTGTCTGTCTTGTCTATTTACACTGTAAGCTTGTCAGGGACTGTGTCTTCCTTTTGTGTGCAGTGCCTAGCATAATGGGGCACTGGAAACAGCTAGGCTCACTGGATGGTACTATAATATAAATTAGTAACAACATTGCAAGAGTCATATACATAACACAGTTACAGAGTTTAGTAAGTAACAGCACATGGTGAGAAACAGAAAAAAGAGTAACAGCTAAAAAACGCATTGGGATAGAGAGCCTAAGGTGCAGTGGGCAGAAGCACCAGAGGAGAAGGGCCTTACACCAACGGGGGATACACTGGGTCGAATATTAGAAAGAAAGGCATTGGCAGCCCGGAAGAGGGAGTGGGAAAGGGAGCTATTCTGTCAATTGCTTATAACAGTGCAATACCATTCATAAAGGGCTTTATCCCCCCCCCCGCAATGCTATACAGATATTTCTAATTGTAATATCAACAACAGTGGTAGTAGAAACAGCCCTGAACTCAGCTCTTAGCAGGCACAGAGTCATTAAACTGGCAATATTTTTTTCCATTATTTTGTTTCTGTAACAAATACTTTGCTGTGTGGATTCTACTCAGAATCACAGAATCACAGAATATCAGGGTTGGAAGGGACCCCTGAAGGTCATCTAGTCCAACCCCCTGCTCGAAGCAGGACCAATTCCCAGTTAAATCATCCCAGCCAGGGCTTTGTCAAGCCTGACCTTAAAAACCTCCAAGGAAGGAGATTCTACCACCTCACTAGGTAACGCATTCCAGTGTTTCACCACCCTCTTAGTGAAAAAGTTTTTCCTAATATCCAATCTAAACCTCCCCCACTGCAACTTGAGACCATTACTCCTCGTTCTGTCATCTGCTACCATTGAGAACAGTCTAGAGCCATCCTCTTTGGAACCCCCTTTCAGGTAGTTGAAAGCAGCTATCAAATCCCCCCTCATTCTTCTCTTCTGCAGGCTAAACAATCCCAGCTCCCTCAGCCTCTCCTCATAAGTCATGTGTTCTAGACCCCTAATCATTTTTGTTGCCCTTCGCTGGACTCTCTCCAATTTATCCACATCCTTCTTGTAGTGTGGGGCCCAAAACTGGACACAGTACTCCAGATGAGGCCTCACCAATGTCGAATAGAGGGGAACGATCACGTCCCTCGATCTGCTCGCTATGCCCCTACTTATACATCCCAAAATGCCATTGGCCTTCTTGGCAACAAGGGCACACTGCTGACTCATATCCAGCTTCTCGTCCACTGTCATCCCTAGGTCCTTTTCCGCAGAACTGCTGCCTAGCCATTCGGTCCCTAGTCTGTAGCGGTGCATTGGATTCTTCTGTCCTAAGTGCAGGACCCTGCACTTATCCTTATTGAACCTCATCAGATTTCTTTTGGCCCAATCCTCCAATTTGTCTAGGTCCTTCTGTATGCTATCCCTCCCCTCCAGCGTATCTACCACTCCTCCCAGTTTAGTATCATCCGCAAATTTGCTGAGAGTGCAATCCACACCATCCTCCAGATCATTTATGAAGATATTGAACAAAACCGGCCCCAGGACCGACCCTTGGGGCACTCCACTTGATACCGGCTGCCAACTAGACATGGAGCCATTGATCACTACCCGTTGAGCCCGACAATCTAGCCAGCTTTCTACCCACCTTATAGTGCATTCATCCAGCCCATACTTCCTTAACTTGCTGACAAGAATACTGTGGGAGACCGTGTCAAAAGCTTTGCTAAAGTCAAGAAACAATACATCCACTGCTTTCCCTTCATCCACAGAACCAGTAATCTCATCATAAAAGGCGATTAGATTAGTCAGGCATGACCTTCCCTTGGTGAATCCATGCTGGCTGTTCCTGATCACTTTCCTCTCATGCAAGTGCATCAGGATTGATTCTTTGAGGACCTGCTCCATGATTTTTCCAGGGACTGAGGTGAGGCTGACTGGCCTGTAGTTCCCAGGATCCTCCTTCTTCCCTTTTTTAAAGATTGGCACTACATTAGCCTTTTTCCAGTCATCCGGGACTTCCCCGGTTCGCCACGAGTTTTCAAAGATAATGGCCAATGGCTCTGCAATCACAGCCGCCAATTCCTTCAGCACTCTCGGATGCAACTCGTCCGGCCCCATGGACTTGTGCACGTCCAGCTTTTCTAAATAGTCCCTAACCACCTCTATCTCCACAGAGGGCTGGCCATCTCTTCCCCATTTTGTGATGCCCAGCGCAGCAGTCTGGGAGCTGACCTTGTTAGTGAAAACAGAGGCAAAAAAAGCATTGAGTACATTAGCTTTTTCCACATCCTCTGTCACTAGGTTGCCTCCCTCATTCAGTAAGGGGCCCACACTTTCTTTGGCTTTCTTTTTGTTGCCAACATACCTGAAAAAACCCTTCTTGTTACTCTTGACATCTCTCGCTAGCTGCAGCTCCAGGTGCGATTTGGCCCTCCTGATTTCATTCCTACATGCCCGAGCAATATTTTTATACTCTTCCCTGGTCATATGTCCAACCTTCCACTTCTTGTAAGCTTCTTTTTTATGTTTAAGATCCGCTAGGATTTCACCATTAAGCCAAGCTGGTCGCCTGCCATATTTACTATTCTTTCGACTCATTGGGATGGTTTGTCCCTGTAACCTCAACAGGGATTCCTTGAAATACAGCCAGCTCTCCTGGACTCCTTTCCCCTTCAAGTTAGTCCCCCAGGGGATCCTGGCCATCCATTCCCTGAGGGAGTCGAAGTCTGCTTTCCTGAAGTCCAGGGTCCGTATCCTGCTGCTTACCTTTCTTCCCTGCGTCAGGATCCTGAACTCAACCAACTCATGGTCACTGCCTCCCAGATTCCCATCCACTTTTGCTTCCCCCACTAATTCTACCCAGTTTGTGAGCAGCAGGTCAAGAAAAGCGCCCCCCCTAGTTGGCTCCTCTAGCACTTGCGCCAGGAAATTGTCCCCTATGCGTTCCAAAAACTTCCTGGATTGTCTATGCACCGCAGTATTGGTCTCCCAGCAGATATCAGGAAAATTAAAGTCACCCATGAGAATCAGGGCATGCGATCTAGTAGCTTCCGTGAGCTGCCGGAAGAAAGCCTCATCTACCGCATCCCCCTGGTCCGGTGGTCTATAGCAGACTCCCACCACTACATCACTCTTGTTGCACACACTTCTAAACTTAATCCAGAGACACTCAGGTTTTTCTACAGTTTCGTACCGGAGCTCTGAGCAGTCATACTAAAATCTGGCATCTAAAACTTTATACTGGTTTTTAAAAAGTTTTTCAACACAAATTTAAGCATTTTAAATCTGCTTGAAAATGCACTCATATGGAAAAGACATTCATATCACAAGATATGAAAATTATACAAACATTTTCTTTAAGAAGAGTGCTCCAAGAACAATGACAATAAGGAGGGTAGACATAAAATTAGACCTCTTTTACTTTAATAGATTGTATGTGCTGTAGGAGAACGGGATTCTTGTTTTGATGTGTATGAGATCATGATAATCATGGAATAAACTTGTTTATTTCTCCATCCATCGAATAAACATAGTTTATTATGAATCTTTGCTCTTCTCTCCTGAATTCTGCTCATCCACGTCATCATTACACGAGGACTGCTACTAATCCTGTCAAGTAATTTTAACACAGCCAAAATTTTGTTTAGGAAAATATCCTATCACAAAAAACATTTATTTGTCCCCATTTATGGCAGCTAAGAACAGATGAGTGCAAGGACCAAAAATGACCTTGGTCTCTGGTCCAAACCTTGCAATATTTGGTCCTGGAGCAGTGACGGTTTTAAATTCTGAGCCATTAGGATTTCATGAGCCATAAGGATTAGAAATGAGTGTGGAGAACTATAAATTAACCAGACCGGAAGCAGCATTTGTATTTAGCCTTGGCAGGTCACAAGATAATGGTCATTAAAATCTCAACAGTCTAAGTCAAGGTTAGAAAGTACTAGCTATTAAAAATATTAGTACTTGTTCCCTGACTCTGCCTGCACAGTTGATTTGCTTTTGTTTGGACAACTTATAATAACCATGGCAATTTGGTTTGCAGCTTTCTGATCTACAGTGACTGACTATGCCCCTAGTGGGACCTCTGGGAGGCAGGGATTACTGGAGTGCAGCACACTCTCCCCACCCCCATCTCAGGGGCTGCAAGGGAAATGGTGTAGGGGCTAGATATGGCATCTCTGTGCTTCCTGAAGACTCCCAAATGCCAGGATAATCCTCAGCAGGAAAGATCTGATGGCTTCTATGGAAGCTGAGTGGGGCTCTGGTTTGAGCCCATTATGTATGTTCCAACTTAGCTCTGAAAATAATGCCATAATGAAGTGAAATGAAAGGGGAAGTGTTCATCTCTCTTTCTGGTACTATACAGATAGTACTGAGAAGGAAAGGTGCTAAATGTATTGCCAGCCAGGGTGGAAAACGTTCAGTACCACTCTTCTGGACTAGCTGATAAAAAAAAACCAACCCAAATACAAAAAACGCCAACAACCCTCCCACCCTGCCTGCCCCCACCCCCCTACCCCAAAACCCAACAAAAACCACAGGACCAGCCAATCAGTGAAGAAAAAACAAACAACCAAAAAATGGCCAAGCGACACAGCAGTATGACACCCCGCCCGTCCGCCCCCCTCCCCCCCATAACCAGCCCTGGTATTGTGCAAAGCTAGCTCCAAAGGTCAACAGTACACTGGTTTATATAGAAATGGCTAGAATATTAAGCCACATCTATATTGTCTTTGCAACCAAGTCAAACAACGAATGTTCAAAGAGGACTTAGACTCAGTTGAAGCTAAAGAGTGTTCTAATATGACTGGCTGCCCAATGTTGACAGACCCAAAACATGTTCTAGAATAGGCTCTAGGCTTTTAATTTACCTCACCAAGCTTCTAACTTCAAATCCATTTGGAATGTACAAGACACACACCCTACAACATTACTGCCAAGATTCTGCAGGTAGAATACAATGTAGTTTTGCACTCTCGTTGTTCAGTCCTCCTGTGAGACCTTCAGTGGCTGATATACAGGATGTCCTTTCATTCTAAAATTTGTATTTTTAGTTCTCTCCATTGCTAGTGAGGACCTGATTTTCAGAGATGACCTTCATTTTTGTGGGCAGTTTTGCACTTGCAAACAATTACATTAGTACTTTTGAACTGCTGAATCAATTAATAGGGAGAAATTTACCTCTTTACCTCCACATATCAGACAGTCATAGATCTGACTACTAATTTTGCATCCATAATTCAAATGCAGGTGCAATTATTTGTGGGTGCAGAACTGCACCAAAAGAAATAGAAGCTGAGTTGAAGCTTCATTGCCGAATCAAGACCTCTAAAATTAAAAAAGTAGCTTAGCCCCCTCACTGTAGGAAAGTTAAAAAACTTACCAAAAAATCAGTGTTTCTAGAAAGGAGATTCCAACATTTGATGCACCAACCACCACAATTCTAGCATTGACAGACACTTTAGGCTCTAGCATCAGCTTTCGATTTATGTGGTTCAAAGCATAGCTTAACTGTAAAAGAAACCAAAAACAAGACATACTGTATAGACATGTGTACAAACCCAGGAGAAACCAGCTAAGAATCATTAGAATGTTAGTAATGCATTATCTTCCATTTTTCTAAAACTATTGTTATGGCTTATCAACATGACCAACATTATGAATTGCCCCAGACATACCACAAATCAACCTAGTGGCTAAACATTTCTGAGTAAGTATACATGTTTAACATGCTACAGAAAAGTACTAGAACTTAATGTTCCAACTTCTCTTGGAGAAGAGGTTATGAAGTATTTGTTGGTGGCTAGAGACTGAACTTGGAGAGTTTTCTATGATTTATTAACATTCACCTGGCACCTAGGAGCATATGTTCATATAATCTTTTGATTATTTTTATGCTTTCTGGAGCAATTGTTTTAGATTTTACCTTTTTTTAATTCATGGGAATATCTTTACCTGAAGCATAAATTTAACATAGTTTTAATATTTTGGATTTTTCTGTGTTCAAGCAGCACACTGAGAAATGGCTTCTAAAATCATTTTTCCAAATAAAGAAAAGTTAGACTGAGGGCCAGATCCTCAGCTGGTATAAATCAGCTCATCTTCATTGATTTCAATGGAGCTATGCCAATTTACACCAACTGAAGATCTGGTCAGCAGACTTTAAATAATTAATTCATAGTTTCTCATGTTCACTTCTTCCTAAAGTATACACTGGTTGAAACAGTAAAACTTGGTATAGTCATCTTTACTGGTGTCCTTTGGTTTCGCTAACCAACAGAGGGTGCCAGAAAATATGTGAGAGAGGGGTCAAGAGATAATAGTGCACTTGACAGAAAATCTCTGCAGTGTGCTATATATAGTTTTCAGTTTTCTCATGGAAAGCAGAGAGGCTTTTTCCATTTTGAAGCATTACACACTTTGCATTTTAGTTATTGCTTTGGGTTGCACAAACTTCACATGCCATAGAATGTATAATTGTAAATTCACATGTGCGTTGAAGGGAGAAATAGGAAACAGAACTACTTTTATTATTCATGAGACACTCTTCTCTTGCTCTACATTTCTGCAGACACACTTATTCAGGATACAATCTAAAACTTCTAACAGGTTTTCCTCTATTACCTTTAGGAGACAAGAGGGGGAAAACAACATTTATTCTTCCAAATAAATTATTCTTACAAAGATTTCTATGTATTTAGATTAGAGAATATTTCTCTTCATATAAATTAGTTGACACAATTGCTTGATGTGTTAAAAATCAAGCGTCAACAAACAAGGTGACTTTAAAGAGGTTGGCCATGCCAGGAACTACAAATGTGAAAGGTTTGGAGAAGCCTTTTTGTACCAGACAAGGTATTTTATAATCTTTGAAATCCAGAGATAAATGTATGTTAAATGCATGTTTTTGCCCTTCCACTTTTGTTTTCTTTTTTTTTTTTTTTTACTGCCAGATAAATGTTCCTCCAACTGTATTTTTGTATGGTACAATGATGACATCCAGTGGCCAGTTACTTTAATCTCAGTTATGGGATTTCCCTAAGAATATTCCAGAAGATATTCTAGGAAGTTTACCATTCCGATTAGGATTCACGCAATCACCACAGATGTCAAACATATCAAATCTAGCACATCTTCGTATGATTCCGAACTGTTCAGCTGCTACCCATGTTTAGAGAAATGGTTTGATCATGAAGAAGACTGCAACACTGTCAGAACTTTTGCTTTACTGAGTATTTCACAAATTTCTGCTAACCATTTTAAACAATTTAACTCAAAAACAGTAGTATTTCACCTACTTAGACATTTGTTTTAGCAAGATTTGTTATAATAAACTCCATGTTTAAGGAAAATGATTTTATGAACATGAAAATATAAAATGTTTCAACATTTCAGAAGTTTGAATGCATTTATAATGTAACAAAAAGTGAAAATCTTTTGAAACGAAATTCAAGAAATCAGGAAACAAAGTTCAAATTATTAATGGATTGTCTTTACAGCAGAGTTTTGTTTAAAAAATAAAACGTGCATATTTATACCTTTATGCAATATGATAAATGTAATATTTTGGGGGCCAACCCTGCAAGTGCTCTACATGGAACTCCCACTGGACTTCCGTTGTTCTACACATGGGCGACTGCAGTCAGGGCCTTGAACTTTAAATTTCAGCTGCTAGGATTCCTGATCAGGAACCCCTTGACTCTTTAAATATACTTTAAGCAACACTATGAACTTGAAATCTGGTCAGTTTAAAAAAAAAATAATTAAAGGTAGCTTCAGGTATTACATCTATCCATGACAGGTTTCAGAGTAGCAGCCGTGTTAGTCTGTATTTGCAAAAAGAAAAGGAATACTTGTGGCACCTTAGAGACTAACAAATTTATTTGAGCATAAGCCACTGAATGCATCAGCTGTAGCTCACAAAAGCTTATGCTCAAATAAATTTGTAAATCTATCCATGAGTCACTCTGACAATTTTTATGGTTGTACAATCACATTTCTGATAACAGTTTCCTCTCACCTTTTGCTCTGTGAAAGACCCAGACAAACAACGGAAAGTCAGTAAGGTCCTACTACCAGATAGGGGCAGATCCTCAGCAGCTGTAACTGTCAGAGCTCCATTGAAGTCAATGGAGCCACGACAATTATGAGCTATGACAATCTGATGATCTGCCCCATGGTAAGTAGCCCCTTTTATTTTGATGGGAATGCTCACATATTTAAAGTTAAGTGCATATTAAGGTATTTGTAGGGATTGAGGCCTAATTAATAACAGAGGCAGGAATCAGCTGAACTACCTATTCAGAACATGCTGTCAGATGCACAAAGTAAACAAATTGAAAAAATAGAGAAAAACATTCTTCTAATTTCATTCAGCTGTTATTTTAGGTGTTATTTTTACTAATGGGGGCGGGGGGAGTTTCAGGCAGAACTATGAATTTTAAGTTGGTGGTGTTCCTTTAGTTATTTGAACCAACAGCTGCACTATATAGCAGTGTGGCCTAGTGAATAGAGCACTGGACTGGGATTCAGGAGACCTGGGTTCTATTTCCAGCTCTACAACTGGCCTGCTGGGTGACCTTGGGCAGGCCACAGTGCCACTCTGTGCCTCAGTTTCCCTTTCTGTAAGATGGGGATAATGATTCTGAACCCCTTTGTAATGTGCTTGAGAGCTACTGATGAAAAGCATTATTTGAGAGCTAGGTATTATCGCAACAAAAAGTTTAAACAACAAACATACAAATCACGATTAAAACTGCTTTTCAATGTTCATCATCTACATTTTTCACCCAAAATACTGTTTGGATGTTCTAATACACATGCTTCTATTCTCACATTTAAAGCACTTTGTCCCATATCTTCAAAGGCATTTAGGCACCTACTCCCATGGGAGTTAGGTTCAATGAGCTAGATCTTTCTGACTGGCAGACAATGTTAGAGAGCAGGGGTGAAATCCTGGCTCCAATGAAATCAGTAGCTTTGTCATTTACTTCAACGTGACCAATATTTCACCCCAGTTTGGGAGGGCTTGGATGTTACACACCATTGTACTTCCTGTTATATTGCAGACAGCTGCAGGGGCACAGGAGCCAGCAAACACAGCTGTAAACAGGGGAGTTTGAGGGGGCGTTTGAGGGGGCAGAGGAACAGACAGGCTAGTGAAGGGAGTGTGTGGTGGTCTGGCAGTGTTTTGGTGCTCGCTGGGGGTTTGTGTTGCTCTGCGTGGTGGTGTTTTGGTTTGGTTTGTGTTTCCCAGACTAACAGGACTTAGGTGGGAAGGCTATGACAGACCAGAGGCAGAAGTGATAGTGACCCAAGCAGTGGAAGACACAATGAAGATGACTGGATGTAGAAGCTGCGGCATGTACATGATCCTGGAGGGGGGACCTGAAAAGAGTTTTGTCTGCATGAAGTGCCACCTGATAGAGCTGATGGAAAAGAAGATCTGAGGATAAGAGATGCAGGTGGAGACTCTGGTTGAGTTTAGAAGGGGGCTTGAGCAGATGATGGAGCAAAGACATGAGGCGGCTGAAGGGAAAAGCTCAGACTTGCGGATTGAAGCAGGACCAAAGAACTCTGAGGGGATACTGCTGGGTGAGGAAAGTGGACAGTGGAAGCATGTGACTAAGAGAACCACGCAGAGGAAAAGATGGGGCAGTGAAGGAAAAATAGTGCTCAGGAACAGGTTTCCAGAGTTGGAAAATGAAGAAGGGGCACAGCAGGTGGTCACTGAAGGTGAGAGGGCAAGGAAGAAGAGAAGAGCAGATAGTCCTATAGGAAGAGGGCAAGAGTCAATGGAGATAACACAAAATATGAGCCCCAGGAGGATACGGGATGGGCTGCAGAGGATTGTAAGGGACAATAGGAATCGAGAGGACTTGCAACCAGATGGAACAGGGGATAGACTGGAGAATCGCACCATCACCAGGAAAAGGCAGATCTACGTGATTGGGGACTCATTACTGAGAAGAATAGACAGGACTGTAACAAGAGCTGATCCAGAGAACAGAAGGGTGTGCTGCCTGCCGGGTACTAAGATACAGGGTGTGGACCTGAGGCTGAAGGGGATCCTAACGGGAGCGGGAAAGAATCCACTGATTTTTCTTCATGTGGGAACAAATGATATGGCTAGATTCTCGCTGGAACGTATCAACCGAGACTATGCCAGACTTGGGAAGTCGCTTAAGGAAATCTAGGCTCAGGTGATCTTCCATGGGATTCTGCCTGTTCCTAGAGAAGGGCAACAAAGGTGTGACAAGATTATGATGCTCAACAGATGGCTCAGGCAGTGGTGCTATAAGGAGGGCTTTGGGATGTATGGTCACTGGGAAGCATTCATGAACAGAGGACTGTTCTCTCGGGATGGCCTTCACCTGAGTAAGGAGGGAAATAAACTTCTAGGATGGAGGATGGCACAACAGATCAAGAGAGCTTTAAACTAGGAATTCGGGGGAGATGGTTGGGAGATGCCCAGGTAATCTCCAAGCCAGATTTTCTCTGTCAGAGGGAAGAAAACAAAGTAAGAAAGGATACAGCTATGGGTAGGAGAATGGACATAAGGCGGAAGGGCAGCATACATACCAATCTAATAGGTAATATTGGCGGTAGAATGTCTGTGCCCAATTGGGTAAAGAATGTGAGCGAAGCCAAACAGCAAAAATTAAGATGTTTGTATACTAATGCGAGGAGCCTAGGTAACAAAATGGAGGAACTAGATCTACCGGTGCAGAAAGTGAAACCAGATATTATCGGGATAACAGAAACATGGTGGAATAGTAATAATGACTGGAGTATGGGTATTGAAGGGTATGTGCTGTTTAGGAAAGACAGAAATAAAGGCAAAGGTGGTGGAGTAGCATTGTATATCAATGATGACGTAGACTGTAAAGAAATAAGAAGTGATGGAATGGCTAAGACAGAGTCTGTCTGGGCAAAAATCACATTGGGGAAGAAAGCTATTAGAGCCTCCCCTGGGATAATGCTTGGGGAGTGCTATAGACCGCCGGGATCCAGTCTGGATATGGATAGAGACCTCTTTAATGTTTTTAATGAAGTAAATACTAATGGGAATTGTGCGATCATGGGAGATTTTAACTTCCCAGATATAGACTGGAGGAGAAGTGCTCAGATTTTCCTGGATACAATAGCTGATGGATTCCTTCACCAAGTAGTTGCTGAACCAACAAGAGGGGATGCCAGTTTAGATTTGGTTTTGGTGAGCAGTGAGGACCTCATAGAAGAACAACAACCTTGGTTCGAGCGATCATGAGCTAATTCAGTTCAAACTGAATGGAAGGATAAAGAAAAATAGATTTGTGACTAGGGTTTTTGATTTTAAAAGAGCTAATTTAAAAAAATTAAGGAAATTAGTTATGGAAGTGGATTGGACTGAAGAACTTGTGGATCTAAAGGCAGAGGAGGCCTGGAATTACTTCAAGTCAAAGTTACAGAAACAATCAGAAGCCTGCATCCCAAGAAAGGGGAAAAAATTCATAGGCAGGAGTTGTAGACCAAAATGGACAAGCAAGCATCTCAGAGAGGTGATTAAGAAAAAGCAGAAAGCCTACAAGGAGTGGAAGATGGGAGGGATTAGCAAGGAAAGCTACCTTACTGAAGTCAAAACACGTAGGGATAAAGTGAGAAAGGCCAAAAGCCATGTAGATTTGGACCTTGCAAAGGGAATTAAAACCAATACTAAAAGGTTCTATAGCCATATAAATAAGAAGAAAACAAAGAAAGAAGAAGTGGGACTGCTAAACATTGAGGATGGAGTGGAGGTTAAGGATAATCTAGGCATGGCCCAATATCGAAACAAATCCTTTGCCTCAGTCTTTAATGAGGCTAATGAGGATCTTACGGCTAATGGTAGGATGACAAATGGGAATGAGGATATGGAAGTAGATATTACCACATCCAAGGTAGAAGCCAAACTCCAACAGCTTAATGGGACTAAATCAGGGGGACTGGATAATCTTCATCCAAGAATATTAAAGGAACTGGCACATGAAATTGCAAGTCCATTAGCAAGAATTTTTAATGAATCTGTAAACTCAGGGGTTGTACTGTATGACTGGAGAATTGCAAACATAGTTCCTATTTTTAAAAAAGGAAAAAAAAGGTGATCTGGGTAACTACAGGCCTGTTAGTTTCACATCTGTAGAAAGCAAGGTCTTGGAAAAATTTTGAAGGAGAAAATAGTTAAGGACATTGAGGTCAATGGTAATTGGGACAAAATACAACATGGCTCTACAAAACGTAGATTGTGTCAAATCAACCTGATCTCCTTCTTTGAGAAGGTAACAGTTTTTTTAGACAAAGGAAATGCGGTGGATCTAATTTACCTCAGTTTCAGTAGGCATTTGATACAGTTCCACATGGGGAATTATTAGCTAAATTGGAAAAGATGGGGATCAATATGAAAATTGAAAGGTGGATAAGGAACTGGTTAAAGGGGAGACTACAATAGGACACACTGAAAGGTGAACTGTCAGGCTGGAAGGAGGTTACTAGTGGAGTTCCTCAGGGATCGGTTTTGGGACCAATCTTATTTCATCTTTTTATTACTGACCTTGGCACAAAAAGCGGGAATATGCTAATAAAGTTTGCGGATGACACAAAGCTGGGAGGTATTGCCAATACAGGGAAGGACCGGGATATCATACAGGAAGATCTGGATGACCTTGTAAACTGGAGTAATAGTAATAGGATAAAATTTAATAGTGAAAAGTGCAACATCATACATTTAGGGATTAATAACAAGAATTTTAGTTATAAACTGGGGACGCATCACTTGGAAGTAACAGAGGAGGAGAAGGACCTCGGAATATTGGTTGATCACAGGATGACTATGAGCCGCCAATGTGATGTGGCCGTGAAAAAAGCTAATGTGGTCTTGGGATGCATCAGGCGAGGTATTTCCAGTAGAGATAAGGAGGTGTTAGTACCGTTATATAAGGCACTGGTGAGACCTCATCTGGAATATTGTGTGCAATTTTGGTCTCCCATGTTTAAGAAGGATGAATTCAAACTGGAATAGGTACAGAGAAGGGCTACCAGGATGATCCGAGGAATGGAAAACCTGTCTTATGAAAGGAGACTCAAAGAGCTTGGCTTGTTTAGCCTAACCAAAAGAAGGTTGAGGGGAGATAGGTTTGCTCTCTATAAATATATCAGAGGGATAAATACTACAGAGGGAGAAGAATTATTTAAGCTCAGTACCAATGTGGACACAAGAACAAATGGATATAAACTGGCCATCAGGAAGTTTAAATCTGAAAATAGACAAAGATTTCTAATCATCAGAGGAGTGAAGTTCTGGAACAGTCTTCCAAGGGAAGCAGTGGGGGCAAAAGACATATCTGGCTTCAAGACTAAGCTCGATAAGTTTATGGAGGAGATGATATGATGGGATAGCCTAATTTTGGTAATTAACTGATCTTCAACTGTTAGTGGTAGATATGCCCAAAGCCTGTGATGGTATGTTTGATGGGGTGGTATCTCGGTTACTACAGAGAATTCTTTCCTGGGTGTCTGGCTGGTGAGTCTTGCCCACATGCTCAAGGATTAGCTGATCGCCATATTTGGGGTCGGGAAGGAATTTCCCCCCAGGGCAGATTGGCAGAGGCCCTGAGGGGTTTTCGCCTTCCTCTGCAGCGTGGGAATGGGTCACTTGCTGGAGGATTCTCTGCACCTTGAAGACCACGATTTGAGGACTTCAGTAGCTCAGACATAAACTAGGGGTTTGTTACAGGAGTGGATGGGTGCGATTCCATGGCCTGCATTGTGCAGGAGGTCAGAGTAGACAATCATAATGGTCCCTTCTGACCTTAAAGTCTATGATTCTATGAAATTAAAAATGTCAGGCCTAAGAATGGTCTATGCAGGACTGTACTATTTTTGAATAATTCCATCGTCCGCAGAACTTTGGGAATAAGCTAGGCACGCTTGTGTGTGCAGTGAGTTATCTGTGCTTTGCAAGCATGGACTGTGGAAGGCTTTCTCCAATGTGAGTCACTGATCGCTGATTGAGCAGCAGTTTTCTAAAAAGCAGTGCCTTCTGGGGGGAAATGATTAGAAATGTATTTACTGAAATGTGGCTTTTAAACAAAACTATTAAGGTAGTAAAAAGCATATGAGGACATGAGAAACTTCTGCAAATGTAGCCAATCAACCAACAAAACTAGATAGGAATGCCAGCAGCTAATGAGATCAAAACCCAACATGCCTTACAGCAAGGCCTAAATTCAACTGTTCCCTTCCACTACAGTGCTGTTATTTTCAAAAAATGTAGCCCAACAATGAAATATAAAGCAGTAATGCAATTTGCTGGGGAAGAGTTGTACCTAATTTGTGAAATGGCTCCTGTATCAATGATACAAAGGCAACATATGAACACAATATTATGGTTTTTGTTCACCACACAATAGACCGAACACCAGCATCTGTTATGCTTCAGAAACACCTTTCTAACGCTAAGCTAATGGCCCCAGGGAGTTAGGAATTAGGTGAATTGGTCCCAGAATACCACCCTGTTTTAACAAAATGTCAGGACAAATGGCTACATATGTTCCTGTACTAGGGTCTAGAAATCCCATACTGAGCATAGATAGAGGGGGAAGGAGAGCTTCTCCTGTTTACAAGCAAACAGCTTGATCAAACCCCCGTGCAGCTGTCAGAGCTGCCAATCATGGAGGCAGGCACCCACAGCTGGAGCCAATAGAGAAAACAAGACCTGCTATAAAGGGGAGAGTCCAGTGCAGGAGGAGACAGAAAGACACGGGACAGTAAAGGGGTGACAGCTCTGTATGAGGCTGCTTCCAAGAAAACAGACAGGAGCCCAAAGCAGACTGCCAGCCCTAAAATGGAAGTGCTGCTAGATGTATTTAGAGGTCAGGGTCCACGAACTGCCCTGACAGAACAAACTCAGTCAGGAGAAGCAGAGACCCCTTGAAAGATCTACAGTGATTGCCTATGCCCCTCTGAGAGGCAGGGATTACTGCAGTGCAGCACACACCAGTCAGCCCCTCTCCCCTTGGTTGCAGTTAACCATTCATGCAGAAATGGGAAACCAAAAAAACCAAAACTGAACAGAACAAAACTTCCCTCCTTTTCCCCCCGCCTATATATACACACAAGAGAACTATGGAGGTGAATCAGCGACTGCAATGGCTCACTGACTCACAAACACAACAACAAGCGAGACAACAACAGCTGTTTGAACAAACGGAAGCTCATCAGTAACAGCAGTTGCAAAGGGTGGTAGATCTAGTGCTGGCTGCTACCCCTCAGAGTTCGTATCCTACAGGGTCTGCATCCCCCACAACTCAGGTAACCACTCCGACCCTGCTGCTCCCCAAGATGATGACAGATG
This sequence comes from Eretmochelys imbricata, assembly GCF_965152235.1. Lineage (NCBI taxonomy): Eukaryota > Metazoa > Chordata > Testudines > Cheloniidae > Eretmochelys > Eretmochelys imbricata. The sequence continues at coordinate 206,027,880 of NC_135574.1, read as the reverse complement.
ATGACCAGAATCATTCCTGGTAACCTGTGAGAAGGTAGCCATGGCTTCCCACTGGCCTCCATCCCAGCCAGAAATCCAGCTCGTCCCACTCCTCATCAGGAAAGCCCAGGCAGCATTCTGGAGGCTTGATGACATGGTGGCCCAGGACTACAAGCAAGTCAAGGCAGCCATATTGGACAGGTTAGACGTAGATGAAGAGACCTAGCGCCAATGTTTTTGCCACAAGCGCTACCCCCGCCTCCAAGGCATGACTATGGACGATCGTCCAAAGACTTGAGGACTTCTGCTGGTGCTTGCTAAAGCCAGAGTCTTGGACCCAACCCCAGATAGGGGAACTCATAGTTATGGAACAGTTCATACAGATTCCTCCATCTGCTGGCCGAGACTGGGTTTGTAGATCCCTACGGGTAACCCTAGTGGAGGCAATCTAATTCATGGAGGACTATATGGCTGCTCAAGCCATTTGGGGACCCTCATCGGAGGAAATAACTGCTCCAGACAAAGTGGAGAAGGAAATGGGCTGAGAATCCAAGAGTGGTGGCTCCTCTTGGGTAAAAACCAAGAAAACACAGATAGCTGACTAGTTGATGGACAGGATGGGGGCAGGCAAACACCTCAAGGTCCATAGGTAAGACTTCCCTACAAGAGTAGGCCCACACCTTTAAGTGTTCCACCAGCGCTTTGCCCCATGCCTTTACAGAAATGAGGGCCCAGTGAAACTCAAAGGCGGTAACCCAGCCACTAGAAAATAAGGAAGACACAATAACCTGTTACTCCTGTAAACAACAGAACACAGATTTCATGACTGTCCACACATGGAGTGTAACTTTGGACAGGTCTTGACTGGAGAGAATAGGGCCTGGAAGAAAAGCCCAGAGAAACTCACAATCCCAGTGAAAGTGGAGGGTCAAAAGACACTGGCCCTTGTGGACTCGGGCTATGATCACATATTTATCCAGGAATGGATAGCTGAAGAGGTAGGGAGACTTGAGAAATGGGAAATCCCCATTAAATGTATCCATGGAGATATTTTACGGTATCCCAGCATGACAGTAAGACTGACTGTTGATGAGACTATGCATGGCTCCAGACCTCTCCACCCTGTGATATTAGGTCAAGACTGGTTGTATTTCCCAGAGCTCTTGCAGAGGCTTCCCTTAACACAGGAGCCTGAGAAAGATACCCCAGAAGAGATGTTAGGGGTTTTGTTTTAACCTTTTAAGGGCACTGACCTTCTTACCTCATGGCCGAAGGAAAAAAAATCCTGGAAAGAGTAATGGATAGCAAGGAAAGAGTGGAGAGAGGTAAGAGAAACAATCCCTTCCATAGCATCAGAGAACACAGACACTGGAGCTGATGCCCGTGGGACAAGGGCCAGCCATGGGCCCAAACACAACACCCCCTCCACAACTAAACCTGGAGAAGCTAACCAGACTCATGGATTTCTGTGTGGAGCAAAGGAATGACAAGACTTTGAGCCAAGCCTTTGAACAAGTAGTCATGATAGCTGATGAAGAGGTGGATGCCCTCCATTTTGCCCTTAAGGCAGACTTCTTGCTATATCTCATAGACCAAGACAAGCAGACACAAGAGATCAGAACAACTGCTACTACCTTGGGTATATCACTGAGAATTGCTGCATCTGGCATATGCAACCCAATGTGTGGGACATCTTGGGAAGGACAAGACACAGTCTAGGATCCTGGCCTGGGACTTTTGGCCAAGGGTCTTTAAGGAAGTCAAAAATTTCTGTGCATCATGTCCTGAATGCCAATTAACAGCCCCTAAGGAAATCCTACAGGCGCCACTAGTACTCCTCCCCTTGGTGGGGACTCCCTTTGAAAGAAAAGGAATTGACTTGATAGAGCCCCTAGAGAAGAGCATCTCTGGACACCATCATATACTTGTCACTGTAGATCATGCCACCAGATAGCTGCAAACCATGCCACTCTGCTTTACAAATGCCAAGACTATTGCTAATGAGCTGCTGAAGGTCTTCGTGGGGGTAGGAGTTCCCAAAGACAAATTTCACATCCTGACTGATGAAAGAAGTATGGGAATTATTAAAGCATTACACACATCTGTGTACCAACCGCAGACAGACAGCCTTGTAGATTCAATCATACACATACAAGAAGATGCTCAACAAATTCATTGCCCAGGATCCTCAACATGGGACTAACAATTCCCAGCCTTCCTCTTCAACATTAGAAAAATGCCCCAAGCCTCAACACTGAGAGCTGAATTGTAAAGTTAAGTGACAGGTTGGCTGCTATGGGAACATACGCTAGAGAAAATTGGCGACAGAATCTTGTTGCTTCTTCCAAGCTCAGAAGTTAATGGCCAAGTGCCAAGGCTCTTGTGAGGTAATAAAGAATGCAGGGCCCTAGAAAGCTAGGGAAAATCTTTTCTTCATACCATATCCTGAGGAACTAGACTAAGTTAATGACTACCTAAAGAAAGCTCAGTACCCCTCCCAAAGAACCTAAACCATAAGCAAAAGGAACAGGTGCTCCAATGGTGACTGCTTTCCGACAGGTAGTCTCAGCTCTCCCCAGGGAGATGTTCCCGGCACAACACTGCATTAATACAAAATCCAGTACAGTAACACAGGAAGGGCTCTGACCAATTCCCAACAAATTAAGGGGGGCCATTGAGAAAGAGATCAGAATCATGTTTGAACTTGGGGTGATAGAAGAATCCCAGAATGACTAGAAGAGACCGATTTTTGCTGGTCCCAGAGGCAGATGGCTTGTTACGTTTTTGTATAACTTTCAGAAAAGTGAACACAGTTTCTAAATTTGATGCCTACCCCATGCCATGAGTGGATGAACTCTTATACCAACTGGGAGAAGCCCGCTTTGGATTTGACAGAGGTATTGGTAGATCCCCTTAGCGCCAGATTCCCAGGAGAAGGTGGCTTTTTCTGTGCTGCTTAACCTATTTCATTTTAGGCCACACCCCTTGGGTTACTTGGGGTGGTGACCACTTTTTAACATTTGATGGACCAATTACTCCAACTGCAGAGTCAATATGTGGTGGCATACTTGGACGACTTAGTTATCTATACAAAGGATTGGGACTCTCATCTGGACAAAGTAGCCACCATTCTCCAATCACAGAGAAGCTGGGTTAGCGGCAAATCCTGCTAAATATACAATAGGAAAGGAAGAAGCCTGTTACCTGGAACACCGAGTCAGCGGAGGACAATTCCGCCCCTTGATGGCTAAAGATCATGCCTTACAGGCATACAAGACCTACAGGACCAAAAGGCAAATGTTTGCCTTCCTAGGCTCATCTGGCTACTACCGCCGCCAGTTCATACCCTATTCCACCACCACAGCAGTCCTGCTAATTGACAGTGCTGCCCCAAGACAGATGCTATGGACACCAACTTGCAGAAGTGCCTTTCAAAAACTCAAGACCATGCTCTGCAGACACCCAGTGCCTTATAGCCTGAACTTTGAAAAAGAACTTGTACTACAAACAGGTGCATTGGAGGTAGAACTGGGGCGGTCTTTTCTCAAGATGAAAATGGAGACCACCACCCAATAGTATACATCAGCTGGAAACTCTTCCACTGTGAAAAATTATACTCTGTGATAGAAAAAGAGTGTTTGGCTGCCAGCTGGGCAATAGAGAACTTGTAGTACTACATCCTAGGAAACGAGTTGGCACTAATTACTGATCATGCTCCCTTATACTGGCTAACTATGATGAAAGAGACAAAGCTGAGGATCATGAGATGGTACCTGTCACTACAACCATACTCCTTTGAGGTACAGCACCAGGCAGGAAGTTTCTATCGTAATGCCAATTCTCTGTCCAGGGAAGTAGCCTACATCAGCCAAGGCCAGGCCTTGGCCTTGCAGGGGCAGATATGTAATGGGGTCCACAAACCCCATACTGAGCATAGATAGACGGGGGAGGAGAGCCTCTCCTGTTTACAAGCAAACAGCTTGATCACACCCCCACGCAGCTGCCATAGCTGCCAATGATGGAGGCAGGCACTCACAGCTGCAACCAACAGAGAAAAGAAGGCCTGCTATAAAGGGGAGAGTAGAGAGGAGGAGGAGGCAGAAAGGCCTAGGACAGAAAGGGGTGACAGCCCTTCATCAGGCTGCTTCCAAGAAAACAGACAGGAGCCCGAAGCAGACTGCCAGCCCTAAAATTGAAGGGCTGCTAGATGTAATTGTAGGTGAAGTTCCAGGAACTGCTATGACCAAGAGCAAACTAAGGAGGATCAGTCAGAAGAAGCAGAGACCCCTGGAAAGATTATACCATGAGACGGTAACAGTTCCCCAGAGGAGCAACCAGACATCACCTTAGATAGGTCAATAGTGAGCTCCAACTTATTTATTTTTGTATCCATTTGTTAAATAAAACAGCAACCATTAACTACAGTAAGGCACAGAACAAGTATTACTACTATTAGAAAAGGAATATGCAGCTCAGAAGTAATATTTTCTTTTATTAGGATGGGTTTTTATATTTTTTCTCCTACTCTTGTCCCTGAAAGCACCTACTACTGTACCATCTGTCACGTTGCTTCCACCTGGAAGGGCAGAGTGCCTATCTGCTGCTTCAATTGCAACTGCTGACAAAGGTGACTTTTCTTGATTGAACTGTGGGGGTTGTTTTTGCATGTGGACAGCCAATTCCATCCACTTAGAAGACTGCATACTTCACTGCAATTAAAAATGCTTGCTCAGTTTGCACTGTACTTGAGTGAAAATGCAAATCCTGTCTGTAAATCATGTCTCAGGCTCATGGTCTCACAGCACAACATATGCCTGAGCAGGCAACTTCTACAGTATTAACCCTTTTCCCCCTCTCACGGAGACACCATCAATGCAAATAAAGAAATGCTTTGCCTTCTGCTTTTCTGACATAACCTGATATACTTTTGGGGCCATATTTTCAAAGCAGGGTGTGATAAGTGCACCAGCAAACATCACCCCATTTTGTGTGTGCCAAATCCAATGCTTGTGCAAATAGAGTAGATAGGTATGCTTGTGATCATGACGGGCTTTGGAAGCAGACTCTGGGGGAAGTGTTTTAACAGGTGCACTGTCTATTGGCCCGGCTTTTAAAATTTGACCCACGGTTTATTTAGAATATGCCTAAAAACATTTTTCCTGAAAGAACATTTATTTGGGACCACATTACATCTTAAACAGATAAACAATGAAAAACATGTTAAAATTTAGACAAAGCATATGAACCGGCCCAAAAATGAAAAGGTGAGGTGTAAACATTGGGATAGATGATTTTGTTGCTTTGTTGTAAAAGGAAATTGTGGGGCTTTTTGAACCAGATACTAAGAAACATATCCTAATAAACATTGAAATATCGTATCAAGGGATGGTGTTATGGCACAGTCACTAGACTTGTCCAAGAGCAGACTAGATACAACAAAACTTAAGCATTTAAGGTTTGATCCGTAAGGTGCTAAGCACTCTGGCCTGATCCAGCAAAAAGCATTTTAGCATTTGCTTAATTTTAAGCATGTGAGTAGCCCCATTGAATCCAGTGATATTGCTCAGGTACTTACAGTTAACATGTTTGAATGCTTTCTTGGATTAGGGCTAAAGGGCTCAGTATCTTGCTGGATTGAGTCCTAAGTGTGAAGTAAAAATCTGCATTATTAAAAGAGGCTGCAGTAGATGGCCTATGAGGATTTCCCCAGCCCAATGATCTATGGCTCTATGCATGTCCACTAGACTCTACATGCTTTTTCTTTTAATTTGCCATTTATTACTGAGAAATCTGGGGGGGGAAATCCACTGATTATACAGAATTTAAAACTCTCAACTCTGCTATATGGACTCTGCTATTGTAAAACGAAAATGGGAGTACAAAGTGATGAACAAATCTATTCCTAGAATTGTGCTGAGGTCAACAATGGTGGTGCATGAACAAGGAAATGAACAAACAGAGCTATTTTAATTTCAAGCTCCATTTGAAACACAAGAAATGGAAAACAAAAATTAATGTTTGCCAAGGAGCTATGCACAAACACTACTGTGAGAGGCAAGTTTTTAAGAAAACATATCAATGGAGATTTTTTTAAAAAAAATAACATTATTAAAAGTAACATTAGAAAGTATATGTAAGTGTTCCTTTCAAAGCTGTGTCCAAGCAAACATAGTTCTATATGTACCTTTAAAACATGAAGCTGAAAATAAAGCCATTTGGAGATGGAGAAAATAGCACAAACAATTGTTTTATTCTTTATAAAAGAACAGTTATTTACCATAGTAACTGGGTTCTTTGAGACAATTTCCTGCGTGGATAATAACACCTGTAAAGCCTGCACAAGCTGGAAGCTTTAAAAAAAAGGGAGCAGGGCAGTTCAGAGGCAGGCAGTGAAAGGGAGCAGATGGCTGCCCTGAGTGGGAAGTACTGCCCAGGAGCTCACTGCGTAGATCCTGACAATACAGACCTGTGAAAACCCACAAAGGAGAGGCAGGTGACAGAGTGTGCAGGTAAGAGACTTGATTGGAGTAATCTACTCTGGGAAGCTGAAGGAGACTGGAGAAGGAAGTGGTCCAGGGGGACAGTGGCTTAGAACCTGAAGGTGTTGGGTACTGCTGCCCACCACTGGGCCCTGGACAGGAGCCCAGTGCAGAGGGAAGGCCGGGGCTCCCCTGTCCACTCCGAGAGGACAATACAACACCAAGAATCATAGAATAGAATCATAGAATATCAGGGTTGGAAGGGACCTCAGGAGGTCATCTAGTCCAATCCCCTGCTCAAAGCAGGACCAATCCCCAATTTTTGCCCCAGATTCCTAAATGGCCCCCTCAAGGATTGAACTCACAACCCTGGGTTTAGCAGGCCAATGCTCTAACCACTGAGCTATCCCTCCCCCCATCACTTAGGGTGAGGGGCCAGTTGGAAAAGACTGTTTATTCAGGGACCCAGTCCCAAAATCCCCTCTGCTAAAGAGGAGGACTGGAAACCCTGAGGGTGAAGACACTGAAGGACAGGACTGTGCTTCAATGAGAACCAATCTGCCAACCCCCACCTGACCACTAGTTAGCACTGTTTGCAGTTGCGGACCTTCTACAAGATCTTTTCAACCATAAACCTCAACGTACTTTCAAATGATGTAAGTATTATCCCCATTTTACAGATGAGAAAAGTAGAGCCCCACTTTAAGTGAAGCCTGGGTCCTCAGAATTTACTACAAACGTTGTCCACTGGGACCACATACACACCCTGCTTATGTCTTCATGCCCCATTTGCCCTCAATTGCTATTCACTGTGGATTTGTTGGGAGAGTCCAACAGAGTAGGGAAGGAGGGCAGGTGTGGATCATCCTGAAAAAACACAGTTACTAGGGCAATTAACTGTTCTGCCTTCTCAGAGCATGAACGAACAGTCCCCAAGCCCAAAGGAGGAGGGTCTGATGAGTCTTTGAATAAAGATGGCAAGACTGTTCTCCCAGACAGAGCATCTGAAGACGAGGCTAGACCCTATTAGTAATGCAGAGTGAAGGTATGGATGGAACACTAGGATACAGCTTACATATATCAAAATCTATTTGACAGGCAGTTGAGGCTGCCTTAGCTCCAGTGGATGGGCTCTGATGCCTGCTGGTATCAGAATAACTACTAATCCATAGCAAAAGAGTATTCTAAAATAACAACTAGCTCTTCTATAGTGCTTTTCAGCGGTAGATCTCAAAGCACTTTACAAAGGGGTCAGTATCATTATCCCCATTTTATATATGGGGAAACTGAGGCACAGGAAAGTTAAGTAACTTGCCCAGGAACACCCAGCAGGCCAGTGATAGTCCATGGAATAGCACCCGGGTCTCCTGAGTCCCAGTCTAGTGCTTTATCCACAGTCTGATTCTTTTGGACAGTCTTCTAGATTGGGATTGATTGGCCCCCAGTGCCCCATTCACTTCAAGCTATCTAGCTGTTAGCTATGGAATGGCATAGTCCTGTTCAGATAGTAGTTCAGAGCTTTCTTAATACCTAGAGGGTGTCACTTAACCTCTCCTGGAAATGAATAGGGCCGTGGGATCAAAGAACACAGTATAGTCCTGTAACAGAGGATGAAAGACCAAATTTGTAAGCCGGGGGAGTTCTCATTGGTCTGAGGGAGAGGCCAGATCATCTGAGGTGAAGCAAGTAGTTCAGAAGGAGTGTGATGAAAGACTGATGAAGAGCAGGTCCTTTTTGCCTTGCCCAGATAGAAAAACCATTTCCATCTCATACAGATTTCTGGTGGAAAGTTTCCTGTTTCCCAGCAGAATTTTCTGAACCCCCCTACAGAGCAATCACAGTCCAAGTTGCTCAGCCAGAAGTATCCAGAATGCCCAATTCAAAGACCTCAGAATCTGGCTGTACTACTGAGACAGAAGTTCACTAGATCAGGCAGAGGGACCGGAGGATGCACTGCCAATTCCAGTATGTTGGGTAGCAAAACTGATGGGCCCAACTTGATGCTATGAGGACCATCTTGTCTTTGTCTTGTCTGATCTCCCACAGGACCCTAAGGATGAGAAGAATCAGAGGGAACTTGAATAGGCAGATATGTTTCCAGTCCAAGAGAAATGTGTCTGGCTGAGACCCTGAGCTCTTCCCACCTCTGGGGCAGGACTGGTTGCAGTTGGTACCATGTTCTGCAGCAAAAAGGGTAAGCTGAGGAGATCCCCACCTCAAGAACAAGTTGCTGGCTATTGCCTCTTTGACAGACCACAAGTGCCAGGCACTTTACTTCTTGCTGAGGTCATCTGCTAAGATTTTCTTTTCCTAGAATATTGCTGTAGGTGAAAGCCTATGATGGACCCCCGATTTCCAAAGTTTCACTGCCTCCCAAGACAGAGGTCTCTAATATGCCCCCACCCTATCAGCAGATATAATAAATGGTGGTGATACTGTCCATTCAAATCTAAACGTGCCTTTCAGTCAAGGAAGGAATTCCTGGCAGGCCAGGTTGAGTACTCTCAATTCCAAGACATTTATGTGAAGCTTAGTCTGTGTCCAGAGGCCACAGATTGTGAGCTGATGCAGGTATGTTTCCCAGCCTAGTCTTGAAGCATCTATCATCAACACAATTGCCAGTGGAGTCAGAATGAAGGGTCGACTCTGTAAAAAGGTCCTGGTTTCGACCATCACAAAAGGGAGAACATAAACGCAGCACGAACAGTGATGAGTTGGTCACCACCTAGGTGAAGGCAATGAAACATTCTCCACTAGCAATGCAATGGTCTCAGCTGGACAGATATACAAAAGGCCTACTAGTCTGAAACAAAATCTTAGAGTTTTAAAACTGATTTACACTAGCTGTGGATCTGATCCACTAATAAAGGGCTCCCTCAACTTCCAAATTCTGACAGAGCACACCTTGATCCAATCCGAAGGAGAAACAGCCATTTACTATTTTGCAGTGGGTAGGTCTTTTAATCTAGGAGTCCCAAAAGCCTGGCCAATGGATCCACTGGTAATTTCATTTTTGTTACAAGATTTAAAATCTTTATGCTTTGGAGACATTCCCACCAAATATGAAAAAGGTACCTTTCATTCCACACTCTCCAACAGCCAGCTGATACTCTATTAGCAGTACCCCCATTTAAAGAAAATCTGCAGATGTAACTTATGATTTTCTTTTTCCCTCACACATATGGAAGACAAAGCAGCCTTATGCCAAATAAGGGCCCAGTGCTGAAGGGGAATTTCCTTATCTTTTCCCAAATATTCATGAAATTACACATTTGCCTTCCATATCTAGTTTGATAAAGTCACTATGTCGCTTTTAAATGATGCCTTTTGAGACTCTACAGTTGATTATCACCTTTTCTATGTGTGGTGTCTTGAAGACTGGCCTTTCTTGGGGGTTTCAAATACAGTGTGCCCACTGTACACAATTAAATATTGCTATCTTCTCTAAATTAAAAGTTTTTTGTAATGTGGCTGGGCCCAACATTTCCCCCTCTCCCCACATAAATTAATGGTCCTACTCTTTGCAGGCCCACTTTTAAAAAGTGGTTTCTAGTGTCTCCTGAAAGGAAACTTGGGTTTGAGCTAATCATCTTAGAGCAGCACGGCAAGGCTGGCTTTTGCTCTGTGTTGCCCCCAGATTTTAAGGTAAGGGAAACTTCTGAATGGGAGCCCTTTTTTCATCAGGTCTCAACTGTTTTTGTAAGAAAGCCATTGACCGTACAGAGATAGTGAACTCTTTCTGCTCCATCTTTATCCATTGTTTATTGCTACCCCAATTTACACCATACTACAAGTATTTTTTAAAAGATTTTTTTCTGCTAAGATTCAAGGACCTTCTAAAATGGTAACAATGAAGAATTTTAACTTGTATGAGATACCCTCAAAGATGGGATTGGTGGATGGGTCTTGTTTAGCAGGGCTCTTTCAGAGTCCAAGTGTAGGTGGGGAAAAATCTGGGATGCTGGGTTTGGTGAATCCAGGTTTTGAAACCCAAAAAGTTATGTGGATCATGAACTGAAAGGAAGGCTCAAAGAATAGCCATGCCTGGTTGTGCTTTTTTGTATTACAAGGGCCAGATCCTTAGCTTGTGTAAATTAACACAGCTCTCTTATAACCTGACTTCGGTAGAATTATAGTGATTTACTCCAGTTGAGGATCTGGTCCCAAATATGCAACAGTAAAGCTGGGACTTGCAGGTAATTACTATGGGCTCTACTGTTTGTAGCATCTCTGCAGCACTGCTGAACGGCTTCCTAACTCTCCCCTCCACAATCCTTTTCAAGGAGCTGACTTTAATATGCTGAAAGTGTACACAGTGGGGGAGAAACATGCACTTCCCTTCTGTACAGCATGGACTCCTATAAGAACACTCTGAGTTCTGCACAGCTTGGACCAAAAAGAGACTAATTTCAGTTACTCCCTAAAAAAATAACAGTTGGCATGAACATCCCATTTCCTTGCAGGGACAAATAAGCCAGTGCTGATATTGCTTACTAGTGGCACTGACTGATCCTGGGATCCAATCCAAGATGTTGCCTTTGATTAATCAGTCATCTGAGGAGGAGAGAAACATCTTCCATCTTGTGTAGAAATGCAGGTAAGGCTGCTAAGCATTTATAAACACACACAATGCTGACTGTAGTCCAAAGGGCAATTATTGCTAATTGTCAGGGCTTTTCTCCTAGCAGAAATGCAAATTGTGTTACACATGCAGAGGCTAAACTGTACCTTAGGAGTGTGTAATTGTCCATAACATCCAGAGAGCATCGCTGTCACATTCCTCTAGTAGAGGCATGTATCAGAGACACTGTGCTCTGGCAGTGTCATTCCTGCTGTCATTGCTTGGCTGCAGGCCACTCAGAGGTAGCCCCGCAGATTGGTAGGCTGCTCAGATGGCATGCTATTATGCACCAAGCTGCTCTGGGGGGAGTGCTGCATGGTGCGTGGTTTCTCTCAGGCAGTGAGCACATGATGCTAGATTGTTCCAAGAGGACAGCTAGAGATGTGGCCTATCTGAGGAGGCAAAGTATGGCATTGAGCCTTTCAGAGTTGTGCTGCTTCATGCCAGCCCACCTGGAGATAGCAGCAGGAGGTTGGTCTGCTGTACAGAGAAAGCATGCTTCAGATATGTTGCCATGGACACCATTAAACTGGGGTATTCTTCGGTGCTCCTCTCTGCTTTGGGCAGTGTAGTGGTGACGAGCACTGGACAGACATACATCTCTGTGCTTCAGGTGGTGGCCTTAATGACAGCCTCATAAGTAACTTTCCTCAGCACAGTGAATGTTTACTATAGCAACCCTTCATCTGCTGCTTCTCCATGGCTCCTAAGTGCTTGGTGGGGGTGGTAACCACCCATCTTCCTCTCAATGTCAGCTACACTGTGCTCCATTTACTCATCAGTGCTGGCCCTCCATGTGCCAGCAGTTCAAACAAGACCAGCTCTCCTGACCCTTTCACCAAGTGAATCTAGTTCACTACTGGTATTAGTTTTCCTGACTTGTCCTATATTCAAAGAAGAGCAACAACAGTGCCTCTGTACTTCCATCATTTGCTGGATCAGCTCCTCAAGGCAGAGCTGCATCAAAGTCATAGAGACAATAGCAGCTGTATCACTTTAGCTGGAGCAGAATGCACTGTCTGCAGGTGTGCAGGCATTTCCTGACTAGTCACACTCCTGGAACACGGATCCAAGAGTGAAGCTCTACTATGAATAGGTCAAACAGGAAGAACCCTGGGGACTCTTGGGGGACCTTCCTATAAGCATAAAATAGATAGGGTAAAATTTCATCCTAGTCCTGGGCCCTCGTGTTTGCATACATCCCCAGCATAGATTTCAGTGTTGCATTGAATGACTTGACCAAACCAATTGTCTCTGGATGATATGGGGCATCCTTCTGCTGTTTCACGCCACACAATTTCCATAATTCTCAATATAGCTGGGATATGAAATTTGACCTATGATCTGATAAAATCTCTTTAGGGAAACCCACTCTGCTGAAAATAATGAAAAGGGCTTTTGACACAGCGTCAGCCTCTATGTTAGACAGAGCCACTGCTTCTGGTATCTCATGGCAAAATCCATTGAAACCATATTTCTTCCTCCTTTGGCTAGGACAAGGCACAGGGCCCACACTGTCCACTGCTACCCAGAAAAATGCCTCATGTATCCCAGGGAGGGGGTGTAGGGTAACTTTTTAGGGTCATACTGGTCTCTCTCTCTTCTGACATAAGTCACAAGTTCTGCAATAGTCTCTCACATTATTCTGTATCCCTGGCCAGTAAAAATTCCTTTTTAACCTATCATAGGTCCTCTGAGTTCTTAAGTGACCAGGAAAAAGGCAGTCATGGTCCAGGAATATTAACTCCCCATGGTGCTAAGCATGCACAACTAATTGCTTGTAAGATTTCCCAGGGCTTTTATCTTTCCCCATGGGAGCTTTCCTGTAAAATCTGCTTCCTCTTCAAAAAACCTTGCCCCATTTCCCTTCCCCTTGCACTTTCTAGAGTAGGGTCTGCCCTCTGCTCATCTGCAAAATGCTGGCAAGATGGGGTTTAACTCCTCCACATCAGCCCTGAGGGCATTCTACTTTCCTCTACTACGCAAGAGTTGGTTTCTTTGTCTGTACCATTCCTTTTTGGAATTACAGAACAATATTCCTTTTTACTATGGGTTACAATTTTAACAGCTTTAGTCATAGTTAATACATCATTTCCCACAATCCTTGTATTTCCCAGAATACAATCCAACAACCAGTCCTCCACACTCCAAATGCACTTTAGCTAAAGACACAAGAGTTTTATACTGTATTTTCCCAATGCCAGGAGTTCCACACTTCATTCCTGAAGCAAGTCAGACTCCCTGACGATACTTTCAATGACCAGAGAAATCTGGTCTCTCCACCCTAGGCAATCTTTGCCATTCACCTGGGCAACTATAATAAATTCCATGTCCACCTCCAATCAGACGGACATCACAGAATTAATCTGGTGCCCCTCTAAGCAATCTCATCAAAAAAAGATATCAAATTAGTTTGACAGGATTTATTTTCCATAAACCCACACTGATTTGCATTAATTACATTACCCTCCTTTAATCAAGTCCCATATTAGCCACTCCATAATCTTGCCTAGGATCTATGTTGGCCTGACAGACCAATAATTACCCAGGTCATCCCATTTACCCTTTTAAAAAATTGCCACAACATTAGCTTTCTTCCTGTTTTCTGGAACATCCCCAGTGCTTCACAACTTTTTGAAAATCAACATTAACAGTCCAGTGAGCTTCTCAGCCAGCTCTTTTAAAATTCTTGGATTCAAGTTATCTGGACCTGCTGATTTTAAAATGTTTAACTTTAGTAGCTTCTGTTTCACATCCTCCAGAATGGAGGAATGGAAAGTGCTATCACCACCATAAGATGAGACCATATCATCTGTTTATATCCCAAAAACAGAACAGGAGCACTTATCAAACACTTCTGCCTCTTCTGTATTATTATTGATAAATCTACCATTTCCACCTAGAAGTGGACCAATAGCTCTGTCAGGATTCTTTTGGTTCCTAATATATGTTAAAAATTCCTTCTTATTGTTCTAAGGTGCACTGAGGACCTGTAGCTCCACTTGAAGTCAACAGGTGAGGAATATTAATTGAGACAACGGTAGAATGTTAACTGAGACGGAAAGGTGGCAGTATCTGCAGAGGAAAAGATATGGGCCCTGATCCTGCAGGCTGCGACCTGCAGGTTGACCCCTATGCCCATGGAGAGCCTCAGTGAAGTCAACAGTACTCTAGATGGGCATAGGATTCTGCCTGCAAGGAAAAGCTCACAGAATCAAGGCCTGCATGAGGCTATGACTGTTACCAAGATGTCAGAAAGCACAATGAAAGAAGGAAGAGATAAGCTCTCTGTACTATTGAAGCCCTGTTCTTAGTATTAATTTATACAGCCACTAGTTAAGTAGCTGAGCTGAAAATGCATTTTTTAAACCAAAGCTTGTCCTTTATTGGCAGCCTCCCAAGTCTAAAAGCCTGATCCAAAACTCAATGAAATGGAAAGATTCCCACTGACTTCAGTGGGCTTTGGATCAGGCCTTACATGAGCATGGAGAATAACATTCCATGGCAGAGCCAGGGTCTATGCAGCTGGAGAGAAATGTCACAGATGACCTAGACTGGGCTACAAAAAATATCTCTAGTGTTTCACATTGTTATTGTGCAACCAAAACAGCACACACAGGGAATCAGTCTTTGGCCACATTCCCTTCATGCAGCTTAAAACCTTTAAATAAAACTAAATAAGGATCAGCTATAAATACAAAATAATATAAACAGAGCAGATTCTCTCTCTAGAGCTCTGTATCCTGGCTTCTAGAGAGCAAACTAGAAAGAAACCCCTGAAAGAAACCCAGATTCTTTAAGGTTCTGAGACTAACCTGGCTCAGCTGCACCTTACTGCCTCAGCTCAGAGAGGCACTTAATAGATGGGACTGTAAAAATACCTGCTGGGCTTTAATTCAGAAAATTCCACAGTGCTGTCTGACTCAGCAAGGTCTCCCCGTAGGGGCTGCTTTGGAGATGGATACATCATCGTTGCTGGGCATTAATGCCTCCAGGAGGCACCTAAAGATACCTACCATGTCACAACTACCTTCTCACCCCTTTCAAAACGGGGTTGCTGCACGTTAGCAGGGCAGAATGAAAGCCTTCAGCACCCTACCTATTGTACCTATTCTGTAGATAAACACATAACAACATGTTCCAAAGTTATCAAAATGGCATCTTGCCTGAGAACAAAATACATTGACAAACTCAGAACAGGCCTAAACCTGTAACCTTTAAAAATAAACCTCAATAAAAATAAAACCAGCAACATCAAATTTTACACTGACAATAATTAGCACAGCAAGGCTAAATAGAAATAATGTGATACAAGGGGAGATTTATTTGTTGCTTACTGGAACAGAGTTACATTTTAGTGACAGCAGCTGTGGCTTTTCATTTTGTAATATTGAACAGCAAGTTTCTTTGGGAAAAACGTCTATTCCCTCTTTGCAAACTGCTCTTACATTTAGCATGGGTCCAATCTACAAGCTGTTTTCAAAAAGCTAAAAAAAACCATCCTATTTTGTAGGCAGGAATGAATATTCTAGCTCACTGCAAATGTCATTAACACCTGTATACTACTGACATCATGTTTTCAAAGTAAGGATAGGTCATCTTACTTTTAATTACACACATGCACATAAGTGGTAAACATTCAGAGCATTCCTGTTAATGATGCCATCTGGTGCCTCCCATAATTGTGTAATATTCAGCCTTCCAAACAAGATGTAATGGCAGCAACACACAAAACCCACTGACATTTACAGTAAGGAAATTTATTATCAGCCACCAGTTCAAAATAAATGTGTTTGCATGACTGCTGGTGCTATAAAAGCAGCACCTTTACTAGACAAGTGAAGGTACAATAAATAATGGATTTTAATCCATGCATGTACAAGAAAATCATTAAAAATTTATTACTCATGCACAACAGCATCTTAAGCAACAGTTACCTCTTAAAAATTAATACCTCTCTTTTGGTAAATGAAAACCATACACCCTGAGCCTTTCTTTGCAATTTCAACATGATCCCAAACATACACTATAAGATACAGAATTGTTTTCATTTAATTTTAACTTTAATGTAACTATATATTAACCTTTATGTTTAGATCAGGGAATCAGCTCTTTACCATGTCTTGGGCCACAAGTATTTTTCAATGTTAAAAACAATACACGACAGTACTATAACTAAGGAATAGCTCCACATTGCAAGATATTTAAGAGAAAAGCCACAACACAAAATCATAAAACTGAAAATCTACATCTTCCTTATGACAGAGGGCAGCGACTATATAAAGGTTGCCAAACTCTTTCTATTAAAAACATTGTCCAACTTTTTTAAGACCTCTAATACTTACATTGTTTACAGCAGTTCTTGAAGTACGGCAGGGAGCTAGTCCTGGGGCCAGGAAGGTGCCTTTTTCTGTACCTATGAAAATCTGTTCAGACTTGACTCAGTCACATGCTATCAAAATTTACCATCTGCAGCCTGTGTTAGGCTTAGTAGAGATTGTTAGAGACTTGTTGCCACATGGAATGTGTGTGATGGTGCCCCCCATAAGGCTTTAGAGAAATATGCTTTTATATATATATATAACATAACTGGAATATGTTTTATGCTATATATGCCTTATAACATATCTATGTAAAGGTTATGATCTACTGAATCTATTAATCCTATTTGTATGCATGTATCAATTTTGTATTTCAAGTTATGAATATTGATTGATTTTTAAGTAACCTTTGTAAAGCGTTTGCTCAGTTCCTTGAGAAAGGAATGTGCAAATTAGGTACCCAGTCAAGAAACACTTAAAGGACAATGAATCTTGGAATGCTCCAATCCACATAAGAAGTCTACCTGAGGATGTTCAAGGAAGCATGTGAACCATGGCTGCCACCTGTAAGTTCTGAGGCATGCATGGACGTGTGACTTGCCCATGTGACTCCAAAACTCCATCTTGGAGCTGGACTTTGCATAGGAGAGAGGAGGGGGTCTCCACCCACAAGAATGAAGTCTATTTAAAGCCCTGGGATTTTTGTCTTCAGCTGGCTAAGGAGATAGCCTCTCCACCCCCAAGGATACCTGAAAGAAACTGGAAAAAGGACAGTAACTACATGGGGTGTGAGTGACTGCTGGACCCAGACTAGAAGGAGACTAGTCTGTAAAAGGAAGCTTACTGGGTGAGGTTTTATCTGTATTCAGTTTTCTTAGACATAGACTTGTATGTTCTATTTTATTTTGCTTGGTAATTCACTTTGTTCTGTCTGTCACAACTTAGAACCACTTAAATCCTACTTTCTGTATTTAATAAAATCACTTTTTACTTATTAATTAACCCAGAGTATGTATTAATACCGGGGGGGAAGACAAACAGCTGTGCATATCTCTCTATCAGTGTTATAAGGGGTGAACAATTTATGAGTTTACCCGGTATAAGCTTTATACAGGGTAAAACGGATTTATTTGGGGTTTGCACCCCATTGGGAGTTGGGCAGCTGAGTGTTAAAGACAGGAACACTTCTTAAATTGCTTTCAGTTAAGTCTGCAGCTTTGAGGCATGTGGTTCAGACCCTGTGTCTGTGTTGGAGTAGACTGGAGTGTCTGGCTCAGCAAGACAGGGTGCTGGAGTCCAAAGCTGGCAGGGAAAGCAGGGGCAGAAGTAGTCTTGGCACATCAGTTGGCAGCCCCAAGGGGGTTTCTGTGATCCAACCTGTCACAATGTGCTCCACAGTTTGTCACTTCAGAATGCCACACAGAACTAAATCTCTGATGAAATGCAGGCAAATTGGATCTTCTTTCCACTGCTGATTCCTGAAAATCAAAATATCCTTTGACCTAAGGGAAAGTGCACTGGAGAGTGGGAAGTGTCCCAGCAGACCACAGGTTATAGACCACCCCTTTTTTCTAACTGATGTTACTAATTTAGGTTTATTACTTTATTACTGAGGGGGATGAAAGATGTCAGCTGCAAGGAGTGAACATTCCCGCTTGATTACACCAACAAAGAGCCCTGCCAGTGCAACATGCCTGGGATGAGGGGTCCTGTCTATGCTGACCTTGTCCAGCCATTATTCAGTACATTAAAGATCCGCACCTGATTTTTTCCACAGGTAAAAAGTGGTGGTTGGGGGACCTGTGGTCAGGAATAGTGTGTCCCAAGTCGACTGGGATATTAATAAGGTACTTCTGGCATATTTCAATTCGCCAGTTTAACAATAAGAGCACTGGAGCAATACATAAGGTTAATGGTTTGCTTTGCAAGAGTCATTTAACAATTAACTTGCAGCCACAGCTTTCTAGTTCAAATACTGGTGGGAGGAATCAACTTCTGCACATGCTTCCTGAGATAGAAGTGGCATATAAATGTTTCAGTCATCAGTTTGAAAAAGTTTAAGATTTTTTGCAGTTGAATATGATATATGGTGTTTAGATAACATGCCAAATACTCTAGGCAGATTTGCCTTCTCTTCCTGTACTAAACTTGTATAGCACAAAGCAGTGCTATACAACAGCTGCCAACTTCAAATCCAGAAATGTCTACATTTTAGTGGAGGATAAATTGACTCCCATACAGTTTGTGTGTGTTTGTAAAACACTTAAGGATCTTTCTGAATGAAAGGAATTAGAAAGAAAAAGGATAAGGAATAAGATTCCGTTATTAATAATTTTTCCTGTTCAACAAAAACTATTTTATAGATCTCAAACCAGTATTTCTCATTTCACACTATTCTGATGATGTCTCTGAATTTTCTTTTATGGGGGGGGATTTCCCCCTGCCCCAGTAATTGCCATGAGTACCAGTCTGGAATCAATTAAATGCACACACATGCTGTGATATAGCACTAAACACCATGGTGGTAATGCAGTGTACACAGCTTATTTCCCCTCCCATCAAGCAGTACCAGTGCTTGTGCTAGCGTTTACCACCTCTATCATCATGAACAAGCTTCCGGTTTTTCCTGATTTCATCCTCTAGAGGGACAGGAGTACTAACAGCGCTGCAGTTCCAGAGGATGGTGCAAGAAGAGTTTGTAGAAAGATGGGGAGTTTAAAAAATTTGCCCAAAGTGGGGTCAAAGAATCCTTTCTTGGAGGAGAGGGTAATACGCTTCACTTTGGTAACGTATTGAATTAAAAGAATAACTGACAGAAAAAGTAAACCTCCCCTAAACTTATAAAGGGAATAGTTTGTCTCAGCTGGGGATCAAACTCACAACCTCTGTAATATAGTGTAATATAGTGCAGGTCTGATGGATAGTGCAATGCAGCTGGGCATTGCTGACTGCAGAATGTCCAGGAGCTTGTGTTCCAAGTCTTTGAACTCCTCAAGAGGTATCTGAAGGGTGTCGGCCACCCTTTTCTCAAGGTCCTGGAACTGGCAAAAATCGTTGGCCATTGATGGTGGTGGAGGCACGACTGCCTTGTCCGGAGACGAATATGTAACAGAAGTTATTGGGGTGGCCTCCTTATCCGCCCAAGTCTACTGTTATTTGAAGGTCTCCCCGTGTTGCGGGTTTGGAAGAAAGGGGGCTGTGTAATGCTAAATTCTCAGTGCAATGGAGCTGAGGTCTGGCAAACTGCTGCTGACAGGCAGCCCAAGAATCCCAGTATGGTCTTTTGCAGGCCCATAAGGGCTGATTCACACCATCTGCCATAGAGGAGGATCTTTGTTGAACTATGGATTCCTGTATGGACGTGGAGGGAAATACTGGACTAGTACAGGAGACTGACTGAATGTTGCTTCATCCTCCTCAACATCCTCCAGTGGAGAGGCCCCAGTAAAGAAACAAACAAACAAACAAAAACAGCAGAGAATCTTATGGTATCAAGAAGCAATGGTAATCCAGAGACCAGGGTGTCAGTAACAAGAGTCGGCTGGTACCCATAAGTACTGGGGACTCCAGCTCATCTAAGACTGAGAAGTCTCTGGAGTACCGGAATTCCTGCAGTACCCAGTGGGTCAGTACCAATGCAGCAGCTGAGGTGAATGGTACCATCAATCTGCAGCGTGTTGACAAATGGGCCAAAATTGTCTGTCACTTTGATTTGCCCAGTACCAAAGGTGCCGAGTGAGAAGTCACCGATAGTAAGCCTGATATAAATAGTGCCGCTGTAGAGGAGTGTATGTCCTGGGCCTCCTGATCCTTCACAGATGGTACTGGGGACCTGCTGGGACTGTGCTTCTATGAAATGCTCTGAGATCTCCCATGCCATTGGTACTGGAAGAAGAGTCTTTTGCCTCTGTGGTACCAAGCTGAGAGATCGAGGCCTCTGACACTGTAGATGTAGTGGGAGACCAGAGCCTTTTGGGAGCCAGATCCTTGTGATAGGAGACTGAGCTCCTCTTTTTCTGAGCTTTCCCTGACTCCTCCAAAGTCCTCCCATTCTTAGGAGAGACCTGGGCCGAGGCCATGGGGCACTGGATCAGTTCAAAGACAGATGTACTGGGGTGGGTCTCCTGACTTGACTCAAAAGCAGGTTGAAGGGAGCGCTCTATCATCAGAAACCTCAATTTATTCTCCCAATTCTTCTGTGCTCTAGATTTGAGAGCTAGGCAGAATTACACTTTTGGGAGATATGGGACTCTCCCAAGCAATGGACACACACACAGTGGCCATAGCTGACCGGGATACCCTCCCAACAGAGGCAGCATTTGAAGCCAGGCATGCCCAGCCAGGCTGATAGGTCTCCCTAGAAAAAAAACAGGGGGGTGGGAAGGAGAGGGAAAAAGCCAATTCCCACATTACTATCTAATTCATTCTAAACTAAATAACAACTAACACTAACACTAAACTTACTTAAATAAACACTAAACTAACTAAACTAAAAGAACAACTGTAGAAAATACTGAGGTATACACAAGGTGGACAAGCTAGAGCTCCCTCTCAGGTCGAGGCATTAGAGAAGGAACTTAGTGAGGTTCACCCGTGCAGCCCTGCATACCCTCAGTGTATGGCACAAGGTTGTACAGAGTGGATGCACAGGCTGAATGGACACTGCTAACGGAAACTCTCTGATCAAGGACTCTAGAGGCACATGCGTACTTTAAGTGGAGCACCAATAGGAACACTACTCAAAGAACCACCAGTACTGTAGAGGAATTCCTGTATCCAAATTAAGCAATTCAGTCCAAAGCCAGATATTCAGCTGGTGTAAAATGGCATAGCTCCAATGAAGTCAATGGAACTATGCTGATTTACATCAAGTGAGGATATGGACCCCTATGTTTTAATGACTTCACTCCATCATATCCCATTTGATTTTAAGGTTTTCTGTAGCTTTACCTGTAGTGTATTTAGAGCAGTACAGAATTATCTGAGTAATACAAAGATGCCCTTTATTAATCCACACACAGCTGTGTGGGATTCCTTAATACTTTAATAATTGCTCTGCCTTCTTTTTGTGAGTTGTTGCAGAAACAACAATCCTGAAGTGTGCAATAAAACCTAACAGCTTGAATGCAACCATGCAATAAAAATCCAACAGAACAATAACGAAGGGACAAACAAAAAAGAATTCAACAGACGTGATATTTTCATTTGGGGTCAGTTATTCTCATAAATTATATCAAACTATTCTTTTCTTATATTGATAATTCCATGGGGCAGATGGTGAGAAAGTAAACAAAAATGTATAAATTGTTTATTTATGAAGATATCATTATAAAATTATTTAATTATCTATAGTTTTCTACTCTCCAGTTAATTATAAGCACTTTACAAACAAGTAGCACTTTATGACAATAGATTTTTTATTCCCATTATTTTAATTTTTTTCATATAACAGGACTAAAAATGACTGACAGGTGGTCAGGACTCCTGTACAATATTATCAAACCTGTTTCAATAATGTGGAAATTAAAATTTTGAGTCTTTTCCTCTTATGAAAGTTGACTGTTCAACTCAGGTTACTGATTCAGAATACATGGACTGGATATTTAATTTTTTTTATTTCTATGCGAAAGAGTAGAGACTATGCTCCTTCTTGCCTGTTGCTGTAATATATGTCCATGCTGTTGTCTGTCACGCCTGTATTACATGATGATGAAATGAGGGTAGGAATACTTTGAAGGTCAGCATACCACTCTGAGCTTTGGGACGTTGATATGGAGCCTCAAGTCCCACAAGTTCCATAGTCCATGCACCTCCTGAGCTTGGTAATGCATTCCTCACAACCCAAAGTAGAGGCATCACGGTTATCATGGCTGTGGGAACAGGAGATCTGAAGGCATCCCTGGGTGGACACTGGGGCAGGATTGACAGCCTTCTGTGCAGGTTGTCTACATTTGGGGTTTAATACTGCACTACCCACTGAAGAGGTCTCATGAGTACTCTAGTGTGAGCAGTCATGTAGGTTGATGATTCCATGAAAACCATGAGCCTCAGAAAGAGATGAGCAGACAGCTCTCTCTGAGCCCTTAATGTGACTTGGGCTTGCTGAATGGCAGTGAATCTTTCCTCCACAAGGAATGCACTGACTGGTACCAAGCCCAGTACTGCATCACTCAAAAAATCCTTTGCTAGGAGAAGTCATCAATGACTCTCTTGTTTATTTGAAGTCCTGGGTAGTGGCACAGGGTGCAAGTAGTGGCAATGACTCTTCTCAAGTCCTGTTTTGATTTGGCTTTTATCAGTCAATCATCCAAATATGGGGATACATGTACTCCTGGGTGAGGAGATAAACTTCCATCTAGGCATTCGGTAAAAATCCATGAGGCTGCTGACAGGCCAAAAGGAAAAATCTTAATTGGGAGTCTGTTTCCTAGAAACTAGGGCAACTGTAATGGTTCTTCCTAATAGTCATGTGGAAGTACCCATCCTTCAAAGAGAGAGCTGCACCACTTTCCTTGGTAAGCAAAGGAATAATCTCCTCCAAGGCGAGCATCCTGAATTTTGATGTCTGGACATACCTGTTCAGGTTCTTAAAGCTCAAAATAGTTCTTACACCATCCACCTTCTTTTATTCCTGGTATTTCCTCATCCCCAAGCTCTTCCCTTGATAGATTATGGGGGTGGGGGAAGAGGGGCAGGAATTTCCTTCCATTACCCTTTCTGATAGCAGAGTCCACTTTCTATAGGAGTATGTTCTCATGGGAACTGTGCCTAGGGAGGGAGGGAGGATGAGGGAAGCCTAGTGCAGAACTGGATGGAATATCTGCTGAGGATGGTCTCTAAGACCCAGGGATCAGAAGTGATTATGCACCAGCTGGTGTAAAATAAGGACAGACAAGGACTGAAGGGAGGGAATGGAGAAAGGTGAGGGAAAATAGTACTGGAGACAATAACTTGATTCTCAGGTGGCCTATCAGTCTGCTACTTAGAAGCAGAGTCAGTGGACTAGTATGTGAACACCAGTGTTCTTAGTCTTATATTGTTGCTGAGGCCTCCTTCCATAATTTGGCTCTGGGGGAAAATGGAACATCCTTTGAGAAGAGCAGCTTTGAGAACATGCTGTCTCTTGCCTCTGGAATTTGGAGGCTGGACAGGAGGAGGATCATCTGCGAAGAAATGGAAGTCTGGGAAAGGCCAAGAGATCTAGCTGTGGTTCTAGAAGGCTTCATTTTTTCCAGCATCATGTCAGTCTCATCACTAAAAAGGGTATGCCTTTCAAAAGGAACTTCTGTGATCCCCTGAGTTTCAGAGGGGATCACCCTTATATAGACTAGGGCATCTGACATAAGTTGCCATGCGAGGGTGCTCACGTGCTCCACAATGGACCTGGCTTCAAAAGATGGTTCCATGTGCTTGCAACCAGGAAATGCAATCCCACAAGTGAGATCACAAACAGCAGCCCTCGAAGAAAAACAATTTTTACACACACAGTGCTGTCACGCTTTTAAGGTTCAATATAATATGATTTATTGGATCTGGAAGCAAATTATTTACACCATAAGAAAGTGGAGATTCATAGGTCTCTTGGGGTATAAAACACATGCTCTGGCCCTCATGAGATGGGTTATCATGAGATGGACACAGCATAGGGATTGGGGCAATTCAGAGGCAGTGGTGTCAGTTAAAACAGCCCCTTGGCCGCTCTGATACAGGGGCCAGGCACCAGAGCTCAAAGCAACAAAGAACTGAGACCGTGGATTCAGTCTTTCCTCAGAGCCATAATCATTATGACCATAAGCAAAGGGATACTGAGAATCCAGAGGCCAGGGCCATACTAGAAGTGATACTAACCTAGGCAGATATGAAGGATCCTGGAGAACAGGGTGTATGGATGGGTGTATGGGTGTATGTAGGGTGGAGAACAGGGTGTATGGACATACAGGGGTAATGGTCCACCAAAGACAGGCAATCATATTACAGATCTCCTGGATCTGAAGAGTCACTGTCTCAACCCTGAGTATGGTTCTCCATATAACGGGATTGAGGGGAGACAGATCCATGGTGTCTTGGACACTATAAAACAGAGCTCTTTCTCTCTGAGCGTGGCACAGAGTGAACTGCCCTAATGCTCAGCAGGTTGTGAATCTTCTGCAGGAGGATAGGTTTCTTTTCAAGCCATGGAAGGAGAGCAGAAAAAGCTGATGGAGGGGGCAGATAGAAAAATTAGCACATAACGAGAAGAGATAACAACTAACGCTCATTTGTATGTGACAGAACCGGTCCAGGCTCGCAGGGAAACTGCCTCCTCCCAACAAGGCCGAGTTCAGTCTGGACTGGCAATCTCATGCACTGTGAATTAAGTGAGGCAAAGGTCTTCTGGTTTACATCTCTGATCTGATCTTTGGAGGAATGAAAGGGGTGAAGTGGGTCCTTGTAGACCCTATCAGAATTATCCCAAGTGGAACAATAGTTAGGAGTGAATCTCTTCATGCTCACAAGGCGGCTGGAACATGTTGAAGTGGCTGCACAAGTCACTAGTGCCCCAGGGCTTCCAATGTGCGAAGTTCCCTAAGATACTAAGCTATTAACGGTCCACGGGGTGTGTGTGTGCGCATGCAAGTGCATGCAAATCAAAGGTTGTCCTTAGCGAGGGAACTTCTGAGCTGCTCAGCCTGAAGCTGTTACTCCAGGAGACAGACATGGGCAAGTCCCAGCAGCTGGAGTGAGAGGAGGGCAGGCAACAGGGAGGCAGAAAGCAGGTCTGAAGCTGCAGAGGCAGCAGAGTGGAGGCAGATGGGCATTAAGGAGCAGGGTATGGGCACCAAAGCAAGAATGTTAGTAAAATTGTTTCCATAGCAAAAATGTACAGAGAAACTCAGTAGTGGGTCATAATGGACATTCAAATGAAAAAATGTCACATTTCCCGAATTATGATTGTTTGACACTACAGCTTTTGTGCTGTGTTTAATAGGGAAAAGATTTGCAGTTACACAAGTTAAGATGAAAATTACAAGGAATCTCAGTCCTTATGCATCAAGGCACAAAGTGATCACCAGCACTGGTCAAGAAGAAATACTTCTCACAATCAGGAGAAAGGCTCCCCCACTGAACAGATGCTGGGAACACAAGAACACAGATGTGTGGGTGAAGCGAAACTGGGACCCTCCAGCTAGTTTGGATCTAGAAGTGTGACCCCACCCCTCCGGGACACCACGACCCACTGCGACCCCTTTTCCCATCCATGTGGCTAGGAGCATATCCTGCTTCAGAACCCCTGGATGCAAGGGATATAATCATCAGACTCTGCTTTAAGTTTGAACACTGGGTATTTTTATTTCTTTGCTGATCAGTTGCTTGCTTCCTCTCTTTTCCCTCATCAATATACTCTTTCCCTTTTTCTTACTCTGGGCTCCTATTAGCTCATTTCTTTCACTAACCCTACTTACCTTAACCTAGTCCCCACATTGCAGACTTCTTTTAACATGTGGAAACAAAATGACATTTTTCAACCTGACCACCTCCTTCTCTGCACTTTTGTCTGGTCTAGATTTTAAGCTCTTCAGGGCAGAGACCGTCTTTCTGTCTGTACTGCGCCTGACTGGGACCTTCGAGTTCTACCATATTATAAAAATTTAATAATCACATCCATGTCAGTTGATTGTATTAGTTCTAGCTGTAGCCTCCAGTTCCCTTCATCACAATACATTGTTGACTTGGTTGTGGGATTCTGTGGGGTGAACAGGATTATTCATGGGTACAGTTCTTCCTTCCTGAGAGAGCTGAGTGCAAGGAGGGCAAGTGACTTGATCAAGGCCACAAAGGGAATCGGTGAAAGAGACAGGATCAGAAAGCAGAGGCTGCCTCCTATTTTCAGTACTGCAATCAGCCTACCTCACTAAGTTATTAAAATGACACAATTCTTTGTAGTCAAAGGCCACGGTAGTTGCTTAGCAGAAGAGCCAATTCAGTCTTGTTAGTTTCATGCTGCTACTACTTCAAAAAGTTATGAGCAGTGGTAGTGGACTAGAGTAACCCTCAAGTTGCTGGGGACTCAGCAGACCAAGACCTCCAGTTTAGATAGAAAATAGCCCTTTGAAAATCATTTATGAATGTTAGTGCATATGTGAAGACCCTAGCGAAGCAGCTGGGCTCCATTTCTCTTTCAGCAAAAGGCTAGTGGTGACCTGAAAAGTCCACACCTTTTCATATAAAAGGAATCAGTTAAGTTTGGGAGGCTTCAAGCAATTCTCACTAGTCTTACCCAAAATCCTCAGGAAGGACCTTTGCATAGTGTTTTATGAACCCCATAAACACAAAACTCTCAAAAATGACAAGTGAGGGTCGTGTTTTGTGGCTCCAGCAAAAATGGTAATGGGTTCTGCCATTAAGGCAACTTGAGTGTAATTTGAAGACACATAGGAAGCAGTTTAAAGGAAAAGGATAGGCAGCCAATGAGGCAGAGGATAGGCAGGCAGGAGAAATGTTTTGCATATGAAGGGGAAGATTAATTAGAGACTTTTATGGATTGTGTGTTGCTCCAAAAAGCAACACACAATCCAACTGGCTGAGACAGGTTCTGGGATTCTGCTTTGTCAACTGTTACCTAATTAAGAGTTTCCAATGCCATAAACTATCTACCAACTACGGAGGGGACAGTGCTAAAGGATATTATACATTATCCTGTCTCAGTGAACTGGAATCAGCATTAAAGAGATGTAAAATTCTCTAATTATGTTTCCCCAAGTAAATTACATCCACTTACAGAAAATATCCATCACTGATGTGTTTTTTCCCCTGACATTTTAACTGCATTGGTTACTTCAGAAAAAACATCTTTGTAGATTTTAGTCATTTAAAAAAATCTATCCACAAAAGTGTAACAAATTTAACTTTAACAAGCTTCCAGTTTAGCATCTTCAAGCTGTATGAGAGTTCTATAAATATATACTTTTGACTAAGGGGATCTACTTTGCTATTAAATCATTCCTGACACTTTGCAGTGGTTTTTGAAGGGGTTCTGGAGCATTAAAGAAGCCTGGCTGCGGGTCTGAAGAATAAATTGATTTAAAATACATCAAACAGTATTTCTACACAAGTTGTCCGAAGAGTATCATTGTACTTTTTGTCTTGAAAGCAGACCACCAACATAAAGGATAAAATCATCAGTACAAAGAGCTATCTGTGTTTTAATTAAAATAATTTAAAATCTATGAGTTTCAAAGTAATTTAATAGGAAATACAGCAAATCTGAAAATATTTACTAATAGGGAAACACTGTAGAGTTCAGTGGCTGTGCTTTATAATCGTCAGTTTGAAATATATGCTTAGAAAGATACAGTATGGCATAAGCAAAGCTTAGACTGTAAGGGTATGAACACCACATTCAATGTAATTAAGAAGCAGCCTATCAACACTAAGACAGTAATGTCATCCCATCTGCCAAACCCTGCATTAGCTGGCACTATGCCTCCTGCCTGCTGCTGCTTCTGTTACCCACCTGATCCTTGGAGACCTGCTTTGATGGAGCGTTTATGCCAAGCTTTTCCAGAGGATAGACAATCTGTCGTCTTGGTCGCACGGGAACCATGTAATGAAGGGCAGATGTCAGGGAATGGGCATAGGGATTCTGAAACTGAAAGAGAGCAATCTATATTTTAGCACAGAGAATGTCAGAACAGTGCATCACAGATGTCTGTTGTATGGCTTTGCAAATACAAAATTCTTAATTCTGTTGGCTAAATCTGAGAGAAAAATCAGTAAACAAACAAACATACTCAGAGCAGAGGAATGAATTGCAGATAATTCCTGACACTAATGAAGATAATTATGAGAGTAATTACGTTACTATCTCTGTGGGAATGACAGATAAACAAGTGGTTTGGTTTATGGGATTTTTCAGCACAAGTATTTTCCCCAGGAGGATATTTTTCTCCACAGTGATCATGAATCAGCTTGATTTGACCTCATTAAGCTGTATTATCTGCTTACTGTTAACCTTTGCTTGTTTGGCAAACGATGGTATAAGAATTTATATAGTAAATCTATACTGACTGAAATGTCAATTTCACCCAAGTGATAAATGTTAATAAACTGGAAAAAATTTGAACTGAACAAAACCTCCAAATGTTAACTTGTATAGGGCAGGTCATTAGAAGCAGCTTTATTCCAGCATGACTGGCCCAATTATACATCACATGAAAAGACAAAACAGGAGAATTATAAGAAACAGAGTGGACATTAATGGAAAGCAAATTACACTGAAGAGCCTTTGAAGTCTATATCATAGCCACAACACCAAAAAAATAAATCATGATTAATGTTACTACAATGCAAGCTGAACAAAATAATATTTTACCACTTATTAGAATTGCATTGCTGAGTTAAAGCTAAATTGTTTTAACCTGTAAATAGACCAAGGAGAAAATACTACCAAGATTTAACTCATCTTCTCCACCCATTCCTGTTTACCTTCATTTCTGTGAATGACAATTAGCCAAATGTTACTCAGTGATATTAGTTCCTCAAGGAGGCAATTACTAAACCTCCACAGAGCGGTAATCTGTATAGAAGAACACACGCTGGAGAAGCAAAAAGATTCTTCTGAAAATTTGTGTATTTATCTTATCAAGATTCCTATATGGGCTTGTCTAGACAGAATTAGTGCATGGCAAGCTGGGATGTATGTTGACAGTGCACTAGCATGCTGTGCACTAACTGGCAGTGTGGAACTTGCTCCAGTGCACTAAGAGTGTCCTAGTGTGCTTTGATTTACCCTGCTTTGAAATGGGAATAGGTCAATGTGAACTAGGGAACTTTGAGTGCATACTAGAAGGGTCTACATAGCCATGAACAGCATGCTAGTGTGCTACAGATTTACACCCTAGTTTGCTATGTACTAGCTTTCTATCTAGACAGGCCCTGTGTTAGAAAAGAAAAGCAGATTGAAGGTAAAATTTTCAAATGTGTCTAAGTGACTTAGGAGCCTAAGTCCCATTTTCAAAAGTGACTGAGATGCCAAAGGCCCCACTGACTTTTAGTGACACGGAGGCTATATCTACACTGCCCTCCAGTTATGACTACTGAGATGTGAATAGCAGTATGCATCAAAGTGCTGCGAGGTAACTCCTCTGTGTAGATGCTGCAGGTGTGAACTAAAAAGTTCCTAGTTCACATTAGTGTAGTCTTGTTTGTTGTCCAAACTGAAGGGCAGTGTAGACAAGCCCTTAGATTCCTAAGTGGAGAGAGGAATGGAGAAACACGAATACTGGTGTCCCCCAAGGATCTGTACTGGGCCCAGTACTATTCAACGTATTCATAAATGATCTGGGAAAAGGGGTAAACAGTGAGGTGGCAAAATTTGCAGATGATACAAAACTACTCGAGATAGTTAAGTCCCAGGAAGACTGCAAAGAGCTACAAAAGGATCTCTCAAAATTGGGTGACTGGGCAACAAAATGGCAGATGAAATTCAAGGTTGATAAATGCAAAGTAATGCGCATTGGAAAACATAATCTCAACTATACGTAAATGATTGGGTCTAAATTTGCTGTTACCACTCAAGAAAGAGAGACAGTGTGGATAGTTGGAGCCAGTGTGGATAGTTCTCTGAAAACATCCACTCAATGTGCAGCAGCAGTCAAAAAAGCAGACAGGATGTTGGGAATCATTAAGAAAGGGATAGATAATAAAACAGAAAATATCATATTGCCTCTATATAAATCCATGGTATACCCACATCTTAAATGCTGTGTGTAGATGTGGTTGCCCCATCTCAAAAAAGATATATTGGAATTGGAAAAGGTTCAGAAAAGGGCAACAAAAATGATTAGGGGTATGGAATGGCTTCCGTATGAGGAGAGATAAATAAGACTGGGATTTTTCAGCTTGGAAAAGAGACGAATAAGGGCCGGATATGATAGAGATCTATAAAATCATGACTGGTGTGGAGAAAGTAAATAATGAAGTGTTATTTTCTCCTTCTCATAACACAAGAACTAGGGGCCACCAAATGAAATTAATAGGCAACAGGTTTAAAACAAACAAAAAGAAGTATTTTTTCACACAATGCAGTCAGTCAGTCTGTGGAACTCCTTGCCGGAGGATGTTATGAAGGGCAAGACTATAACAGGGCTCAAAAAAGAACTAGATAGGTTAATGGAGGATAGGTCTATCAATGGCTATTAGCCAGGATGGGCAGGAACGGTGTCCCCAGCCTCTGTTTGCCAGAAGCTGGGAATGGGCAACAGGGGATGGATCACTTGATGATTACCTGTTCTGTTCATTCCTTCTGGGGCACCTGGCATTGGCCACTGTTGGAAGACAGGATACTGGGCTAGATGGGCCTTTGGTCTGACCCAGTATGGCCGTTCTTATAAGTGTATAAGTCACTTCTGAAAATAGGGCTCCTAAGACACTTAGGCAAATTTAAAATTTTTATCCTTAATCTATTCTCATCATGTTGTAGTCAGTGACCTCCTTCCTCCCCCTTCTCCTCTTCCCACTATCCCACCCTAAATCTCTAAATAAAAAGTGAGCATCTGTACATCTCAAAACCCACTATGCAACTGAGTTGCAATGTCTGAGAAACATGTGGTGGGAGAACACGACTGATCAGAAAAGTTTGGTTAAAAAGTAACAGAAAATAGAACTACAAGGTGAAGACAAAGAAGCTATGAATGCTTTATATCTTGACATTTTAAAATATGTCATGTAACTGATCTGCAAGTCATATAAGGGTACACAAGCTGCATCAGCATCTTAAACAATTCAATGAAAATATCATGGAGTATTCCCCAGTTAATACACAGTATGAGCAGGACTGTTCCTTCAACTATGCATCCATAGAGGGGCAAAAGGTAGAGGAAAAACTGCTCCCATTTGGCTATTTGAACATTGTGTCCAGATGTGCCAGTGGTACGGGGTATTACTAATCTGTCCTAGAGCAGATATATTGGGAGTGGGCAGGGAATATTTTGGCTACAGTCCCCACAATGCACTGGTCAGCAGAGGGGAAAGTAATGGTATGGACAAAAACCAAACTACTGCCAACACTGAAGCAAGCGGGGAAGTAGAGAGCAAATCATTCCTCTCTGAGGCATGATTCCCACACTGAGGGATGACACTAAATGTGTTGCCCCAAACACAGAGCTTGTAGCAAACCCACAGTCTAGCTCTACCATGTGTCACCCATCAACACAAATGGAGACTGTGTGATCTGAGAGGAGAACAAAGTGTTGTTTGCAACATTTCTGAAGAAATTTCTCTATACCAATCACCTGCCATATATGCAGTCATAGAAAAACAAACAAACAAAACAAAAAACCTAAGGAAAATAAAGGTCAGGACGTATGATATTTAATAAAATCACTGCCAATTTTTTCTTTTACCTCGCCGTCCACAGACTGTGGATAAATAGAGTAGTAGAGACAAGACTTGTAGGCTAAGCGAAGGATCTCTTTCAGAAAATATTTGGTATAGTGATGGAATATGGGATTTAGAGCAAAGTGGTACAGATGGCCATGTTCCTCCTGCTGGTGGTGATTGAAGTAAATAAAATCTTCAATGTTGTAATGTGAACGGATATATTCAATATCCTATGAAATAAGACATTTTAAATCAGTGATGATGAAAGAGCTGTGTTTTTGTGATAAAGATGTCAGAGCAAACTGCCTTTATATTTATTAATGATGAAATTTGAACATTGAAACAAGACTACCTTGAGAACTATTCACTAGCAAAGCACATTAGCTAAACAAATGGTTTCTTCATAATCTTTCCTTTGTATCAAAATCAATTTGTATAACTCATCATGCTTTATTTACTATAAGAAATGTATATCTGACCCCAGCAGTAAAGCATATGAGTGCCTGACATTTTCTGACAGATATTTACAAAGAAATTTTGCAAGGTATCAGACAGAGGCCAGATTGTCTCTCTCACAGTAAAAGCTGAGCAGGAGACTTTTGGAAAGAAAATCTCTGTGAGGAGCCCCATGCATGGATTCCTTCATCATCCTGTTAGGGATTTGCGCTAGTTTAGCCACCTTACAGACAGTAACCCCTGATTTCAATGCATTTGGAAAAATTAAAAACCATCTCTGAAAACAGAGATGGTTGTTCCTTACCTTGCTTGATATGGTTTTAAAACTGAATATTACAAATCTTTCAAGAAAGATTTTGCCTTTTTAGTGCCAACAAAATGCCAGGAAAGTTTTAAATTTGCAGCAACTAACGTAAAACAGAACTGGAAATATTCATTCTCTTCACCTCCCAATTACAGTTAACAGCTTTTCTGTCTGCTTCTACCCTCCAGCCCTCCCACTCCATCATCTATTTTTAAAACAATATTAATTTCTTTGAAATTAAATGTGTATGACGCACTTTACTCAGAAGCTATTGTAAAAAAAGGCAATTTGAGAGGAGTGGAAGTGCCATTTTCAATATGCTGGGACAAACTGCTGATTTTCTGTTTGGAAAATATGGGCCAAAATACAGGTTTGCAGTAACAGATTTAAAGGAGTATCAAGTCACAGAGAGAAAGAAAGAATGGTTTTGTGGTTAGGGCTTCAGATTGGAATGCAGGAGATTTGGGTTCCATTTTCTGCTTCACCTCAGACTCCCTGTGTGACTTTGGACAAGTCACAATCTCTCTCTGTGCCTCAGGTCCCCATCTGTAAAAAGGGATAATAATCCTTCCTTTCCCCTAGCCTTTGTCTATCTTTGTGTAGACTGCAAACTCTTTGGAGAAGGGACTTCTATGGTGTGTGTGTACAGTGCTTAGCACAAGGCCAAGATCTTGGCTGGGACAATGTAATACAAATAATAATGAAGTCAGCATTACACTGTGCAAACTCAGGGCACACATCTTAAACGGGGGAAAGGAAAAAAATACAACGAGATTTACCATTTCATTTTTAATAACAGAAATGCCAACTATCTGATCCAAAACTTCTGCTACAAATGCCTGGACTGGTGTCCCATCCTGAAAGACAAATGATAATATGATCACTGATTTACACACAATATTAGAATTCTAAGTTTGCTATTTGATCTTAACTGTAAATTCCAATAACATACTAAATTTAAAATACTTTGCTCTCTGTACATTCTGTGCACTGTTCTATTACAGTCATCTTTCCCTAACATAGGGACCAATCCTGCAATAAGCTCCAGATGGATGGACCCCTGTGCCGAAACAGAGTCCCATTGATGTAAGGTATATTGTCCTAATCTTGCTCCTCTGGAAGCTAATGGCCACTTTCCCATTGACTTCAATGGAATAGGTTTGGACCCTAAGAAAGATTGTTTAGTATATGGTAGGTTTAACATTGGACAATGCAATGGACAATGACTGGTATGTCTGCAACAAGTACTCACTGGATCTCTGCGAGCTTGAGTGAAGACCTTTAAGTCATCCAGTATACTTTCATTCAAGTCAAGAGTTTTGATGAGCATTTCAACAGCAGGTGTATCACTGGTTGTTGCTGCTCTGACCTGAAATGACCTAATAAAGGAGATAAAAATGACAAGTTTGCCCTGCTGATCAACAGAAGACTTCATTCGCCAGTTCAATCAAGTCAATGCCTTTCGCTAGCACTACCTCCACACAGTTATTTAAACATGAAATGTACTGTTCTATGCAAATTATTTTCAAACCTGTAAATTATCTCATTACATAATTTACATAAAATGTCCCACATGGATCTGCACAATACTTGGCCAATGTTAAAGTACATACGGCCCACCCCATCATCACCACTCCCAAGCAGCATGTAGCCATCTAGTGAATGAGGATGGAGCCACCATAAGAAGGAACCCAAAAAATCTTGTAAAATAGAAATCAACCAAAAAAGAAAAATACACAGAGAGACACTATCAGACCAAACTAGGAAAAAAGGACAGAGACAGAAAAGAATAATGAGAGAGAAAACAGATTAAAGAAGCCATGCTGGAACACTGAGCAAGAGGACATTGGGGACATCAAGGACACACCAAAAAGTTTCCAACAAATAAAGGCTAGGAACCATTGTGTTAGGCCCTTATCCTGCAAAACACCTTCTCACTTGCTTCACTTTAAGCATGTGGGTAGGCTTACTGAAGTCAAAAGAAAAGGAGTACTTGTGGCACCTTAGAGACTAACAAATATATTTGAGCATAAGCTTTTGTGAGCTATAGCTTACTTCATCGGATACATCCAATGAAGTGAGCTGTAGCTCACAAAGGTTATATTCATATATATTTGTTAGTCTCCAAGGTGCCACAAGTACTCCTTTTCTTTTTGCGAATACAGACTAACACGGCTGCTACTCTGAAACCTGAAGTCAAAAGGTCTACCTGTATGTTTAAAGTTAAGCACACGTGTTTGCTGGACTGGGACCTTAGACTGTCAGCAAAAATGGCACAGACTAAATGAAATTACATGGCCCCAAAAAAAGGAAAAGTTTACTGCAGTCCAAGGAGGGAAAAAAAAACTGTTGCAGGGTTAGTTTTCCTTTCACTAAATGTTAAAATAGCAGGCCTTAAATCTAAATTTGTAAAACTGAATTTAGAGTTAAAATAGATTCAGCTGGAACATTAAATCAAACACTTAATGTGCAAAAGAGATGAAGGCCTAGCAGATGGGAAGCAAGGAGAGTCACTTGTGGGGTATAATAAAGTAAAAGAGAGCAGAAAATAGGTTTTGAATTGGGCTTTAAATTAAACCAGAAAGTAATGCTGTAGTCTTGCTGATAGCAACCATTATGACTAAGGGTTCAGAACGTTTTCCATTCCATCCTTCCGTTTTCATATGCTACTCTCTCTTAAATAGTGGTGAAATACAGTAAAATTATAGGGGCATAAAACAAAAAGCAATGGTGAGTTCCACTCTTGCCTTCCTAGGGTGTCATCACTTGTACTCAAAATTATTATTTTGTTTAATCACTGTCATGGCATCTGTTATCGATAGTAGGCTTTGGTGCAGAGGTGAGTTTTACAACACAGGCCAGAATATGGCCAGAAAAAAGTCATATTCTGATCTTCTTTGCTAGCATGTTCCACAGCCGCCCAGCACTGAAAATACCTCCAACTCCTGACAGCTTCCCTTTGGACCCTTCCACTACTGTGTTCCTGATAAGCACAGCAGTCTTGGAGAGCTAGGGATGAAGAGGCAGGTGCTACAGAAGCCTTGTCCCAGCCCAAGAAGATGTTTAAAGATGGAGACTATGAAATGAACCCTAAAATGAAAAGGGAGACGGGGGGTTGGAGATCTATTATTATGTGTTCACTGCAGTTTAGTCCCACACAGGCTGTTGTGTCTTGGAAAGGTGGAGTTTGACTGGCTTTGACTGATAGCTCTGGGTAAAGGGAATGACAGTAACCCATTCTTGACATGCTGAATGTATGGATCATGGTTGCCATGCCCTTGAGGAAGAAGAGGAAGACATGAAGACTTATCTGAAGGTGGAAAAAAGTATTCTTGGCTGCTATTGCTACCATGTTCTCAAGGAAATTGGGACAAGTGTGAGTAATTTTCTGAAATCTTTTACTATTTTAATAATCAGTGAGAAGAAGGGATAGGTATGGCATACATGTGTGCACAGCGAGTTAACTAAATGTGCAGCGATTTGGTTAGGGGAATTTGCTGATGAAGCAGAGGGGACTGAAGACTCAAGAGGCTTAACAGCTTGGTATGTTGGAAGCTCAGTAGCTCTCCATTTTGGAGAAGACTAGCTCCAGATGAAGGAACTGACAGGGCCCACCGGGTAAGATGACAGGTTGCTATGTGTGCAAGCCCAGCAAGAGGTGTAGCTGTTCAGTGGAAAGCTTGTCTATAGTCCAGAGCTGTTCAGCTTGCACAAAGGCTACAGTGAACATGCCAGAATTGACATCCTCTCCAACTCCAGTCAAAGACCCGGGGACAGATCTTCAGCTTGTGTAATTTGTCATAGCTCGCATAAAGTGAATATAGAGCTATCAAAATTTACACCAGCTAAGGATCTGCCTCCTGTTGCACATTACATGAGCTTCTGCAGACATCAACGGGAGGATGTCAGACCTGACCTTCACAAAACCAAGTATTTCCATTAAGCAGGGTTCAAAAATATAAAATTTAACAATTGCTATAACACCAGGAAAAGACAGTTACCTTTTTCCATAACTGGTGTTCTTCGAGATATGTTGCTCATGTCCATTCAACTTAGGTGTGTTTGCTTGCCACATGCACTTGTGCCGGAAGTTTTTCTCTGAGCAGGATCTGTAGGGGACCAGGTCTGGCACCCCCTGGAGTGGTGTGCGTGTGCTGCGGCATATAGGATGCCACCGGCCCCCTCCACCCTCAGTTCCTTCTTGCCAGAAACTCCGACAGTAGGAAAGGAGGGCAGGATGTGGAATGGACATGAGCAACACATCTCGAAGAACACCAGTTATGGAATACGGTAACTGTCTTTTCTTCTTTGAGTGATTGCTCATGTTCATTCAACTTAGGTGACTTCAAGCAGTACCCATGGAGGTGAGTAAGGAGTTCCCATACATTGCAACATACATTGCAACACAGCTCTGCCGAACCCAGCATCGTCCCTGGCCTGCTGAGTATGCATAGTGGGCCATGAACATGTGCACCGAGGACCACGTCAAAGCTTTACAGATGTCTTGGATCAGGAAGTGTGCCAGGAAGGTCGCTGAGGATGCCTGCACTCTAGTCGAGTGGGCTCTGACAACTGGCGGTGGGACCCCTGCCAGCTCGTAACAAGCCCTTATGCAAGAGGTAATCCCGTTAGAAATCCTCTGCATGGACACCGGGAGGTCCTGCATCCTTTCAGCTGTAGAGATGAAAAAATGAGTCGAACTACAGAAAGGCTTTGTCCGATCTAGGTAGAAAGCCAGGGCCCTTCTTATGTCCAAAGCATGGAGGTGCCTCTCTTCACTAGTCTCACGGGGCTTAGGGCAGAAGACCAGCAGAAAGATGTCCTGGCACATGTGAAAAGCGGACACCACCTTGGGAAGAAAGGCCGGGAGGGCCAGAGCTGGACCATGTCCTTATAGAAGACTGCGTATGGCGGTTCCAAGGTCAGGGTATGCAACTCGGATACTTGCCTCGACAACGTCACCGCCACCAGGAAAGCTACCTTCCATGATAGGTGAGACAGGGAGCATGAGGCCAAAGGCTCAAAGGGCGGGCCCGTGAGCCTGGACAGAACCAAACTGAGATCCCACTGAGGGACCGGGGACCGAACTTGAGCAAAAAGTCTTTCAAGACCTCTGAGGAACCTGACAGTCAAAGTCATGGGAGAACACCATCTGCCCCTGGACGGGCGGATGAAAGGTGGAGATGGCTGCCAGATGCACCTTGGTAGAGGAGGGTGCCAGGCCCTGATTCCTCAAATGAAGCAGGTAGTCTAAGATCAACTGCACCAAAGAATGCGAAGGGGAGATGCCCCGCTCAGCCACCCAGTGGGACCCCTTGTCCATTTTGCCAGGTAGGTCTGTCTAGTTGAGGGTTCCTAGGAGGACCTGCTGGACCCCCTCCAAACAAGTCCGTTCTTCAGGGTTCAGCCACAACATCCACGCCGTGAGGTGGAGAGACGTGAGGTTGGGGTGCAAGCGTCGACCGTGGTCCTGTGACAGCAGGTCTGGTCAATTCGGCAGAGGCCACGGCGGGGACAGCTGCCAAGCTCAACAGCATGCTGAACCAATGTTGGCGCAGCCATGCTGGTGCGATCATGATAACTTGGGCCCTGTCTCTCTTGACTTTCGACATGACCCTGCTGACGAGCGGGATCGGGGGGACGTGTACGTCAGGCTTCCTGCCCAGGACAGGAGGAAGGCATTGGAGAGGGAGCCCTTGCCCAGACCCCGTCTGGAGCAGAAGCAATGGCACTTCCTGTTGTGCCTGGTGGCAAACAGATCCACTTGGGGAGATCCCCACCTCTGAAATATCGCGCAGGCTACCTCTGGTTGGAGTGCCCACTTGTGATGAGAGAAGTCCCTGCTTAGGTGATCTGCTAACGTGTTCTTGACCACTGGGAGGTGACACCCTTCTAGATGGATTCCGTGGTCGATGCAGAAATCCCAAAGATGGAGTGCCTCTTAGCATAGGGCAGAGGATCAAGCTCCCCCGCTGTTGATACAGACGAGTCTCATCTTACAAGCATTTAACGTGCGCAAATTCAGCTTTGCGCAGTCTGCAAAAATTAAAAAAAATTAAAAAGGAGAGAAAAATAACAATTTAAATACTGTACCTGGCCTGGCATGGCACACAACATACATGCATGCTGCCACATGATCTAGGAAGCGCAGGCATACCCTGGCTGTGGTCAGGGGAAATGCATAGACTTCTGCAATGAGGTCCGGTAATGCCCTGAACCTCTCAAGCAGCAGGAACGCTTTGGCATAGGTTGAGTCAAGCACCACTCCAATGAACTCTAGTCTCTGTACCAGAACTTCCTGGCTCCCTAGCTCCTCTGTTGAATCTTGCTTCTTGGCTTCTTTTACCTCTAGATACTCGATTTGCACTAGCATATTTGTTTAAGCAAATTAAATAATTAGATGTCCAAGAGGTCATGTTTGTACCCACAGTTAACTGGAGGAAGCAATTTTTTAGCATGAATAAAATAGCACCTGCAAAAAAAGGAGGCTGCATTCAACAAGAAAGTCGGGTCCATTGTCATTACGATAGATTAGGAAACACTGTCCTGGGTCTGTGTATTCTCATCTCTCTCCCAGTATGGAATAAACCCATTCTAGAGGTCCAGTTCCTCTGACTGCTCAAAAAGGCAGGAAACTATTATTATTATTATGCTTTTTAGTGAAAATCGAAGGAAAGTATCCATTAAGCATTTCAGCCTTTGCTTTGTCATCTATTATTTGTTCTCCTTCTCTGTTAAGTAGCAGAGCTACACTTCCATTTGCCATCCTCTTTCTTTTTGTGTACTTGATACTTTTTCTTATTCTTTTTACTGTCTTTGCTAATCAGTACCTCATTTTGTGCCTGTGCCATTCTTTTTCTGATTTTGCCCTTTCATGTCTATACTTTGCCCCTTAAGTCAACCCTGTGATTTCTCTTTTAATCCATTTTATGCAACTCCCTTTCTAGTCACCAGTATTTTTAAAGCTCATGGTACCTCTAGAATATATTGATCTTTTACTTTACATATTTTGCTTTAAGTGACAGCGAGTTTGCTGCTGCACATTGAGTTTATTCTTCAGAATCTTCCCACTACCCTGAACCATTTTCCCCTTTAGATTTTCTGATCATGGAACTTCACTCACAAGCTAATTTTGAAGTCTGACTTCAGAGACTCTTCAGAAGGAAAGTCCTCCAGAACTGCAAGCAGTCGGAGGAAAGGTCACTGATGCCCTAACCCTTGTGCTTTCATGGAAGCATGCATACCACTTGGAACGCAACGCACGTGATTTATGCGGAACTATAGAGACTTTTACAAAACCTTGAAGACCAGTTTAAATTTTGATCACAAATATCAAAAGGACACATGGCTACCATTCTCACTGATGAATTACTCAACAGCTGTGCCTGAGATAACCAGTAATTACTTCAATGACTTCCTATGTGGCCAAGTGGAAGATGAAATAGGTTCTTTACATAATACACAGGTTTCAGAGTAACAGCCATGTTAGTCTGTATTCACAAAAAGAAAAGGAGTACTTGTGGCACCTTAGAGACTAACCAATTTATTTGAGCATAAGCTTTCGTGAGCTACAGCTCACTTCATCGGATGCATACTGTGGAAAGTGTAGAAGATCTTTTTATATACACACAAAGCATGAAAAAATACCTCCTCCCACCCCACTCTCCTGCTGCTAATAGCTTATCTAAGGAGATCACTCGCCTTACCATGTGTGTGATAATCAAGTTGGGCCATTTTCAGCACAAATCCAGGTTTTCTCACCCCCCCCCCCACACAAACCCACTCTCCTGCTGGTAATAGCTTATCTAAAGTGACCACTCTCCTTACAATGTGTATGATAATCAAGGTGGGCCATTTCCAGCATAAATCCAGGGTTTAACAAGAATGTCGGGGGGGGGGGGGAGTAGGAAAAAACAAGGGGAAATAGGTTACCTTGCATAATGACTTAGCCACTCCCAGTCTCTATTCAAGCCTAAGTTAGTTGTATCAAATGGGCAAATGAATTCCAATTCAACAGTTTCTCGCTGGAGTCTGGATTTGAAGTTTTTTTGTTGTAATATCACAACTTTCATGTCTGTTGTGATATTACAACAAAAAAACTTCAAATCCAGACTCCAGCGAGAAACTGTTGAATTGGAATTCATTTGCCCATTTGATACAATTAACTTAGGCTTGAATAGAGACTGGGAGTGGCTAAGTCATTATGCAAGGTAACCTATTTCCCCTTGTTTTTTCCTATCCCCCCCTCCCCGACGTTCTTGTTAAACCCTGGATTTATGCTGGAAATGGTCCATCTTGATTATCATACACATTGTAAGGAGAGTGGTCACTTTAGATAAGCTATTACCAGCAGGAGAGTGGGTTTGTCTGGGGGGGGTGTGTGAGAAAACCTGGATTTGTGCTGGAAATGGCCCAACTTGATCATCACACACATTGTAAGGAGAGTGATCACTTTAGATAAGCTATTAGCAGCAGGAGAGTGGGGTGGGAGGAGGTATTTTTTCATGCTTTGTGTGTATATAAAAAGATCTTCTACACTTTCCACAGTATGCATCCGATGAAGTGAGCTGTAGCTCATGAAAGCTTATGCTCAAATAAACTGTTTAGTCTCTAAGGTGCCACAAGTACTCCTTTTGTTTTTACATAATACACAGAAGCCCAGTTTCCTTGTCCGGAAATAAGCTTTGCTTAGGCCCATGAGTAACTGTCGCTACTGCATGAATTATTGGTATAATTCATGAGGTGACTAATTACAAGTTCAAAATGGAAGTGTTGCTGAGCAATTATTCAATGAACAACTGAATTTACAAGACCATGGGATGGACACTTGTCATAAATATAAAGGGAGGGGTAAACCCCTTTAAAATCCCTCCTGGCCAGAGGAAAAATCCTCTCACCTGTAAAGGGTTAAGAAGCTAAAGGTAACCTCGCTGGCACCTGACCAAAATGACCAATGAGGAGACAAGATACTTTCAAAAGCTGGGAGGAGGGAGAGAAACAAAGGGTCTGTGTCTGTCGGTATGCTGCTTTTGCCGGGGATAGACCAGGAATGGAGTCTTAGAACTTTAGTAAGTAATCTAGCTAGGTATGTGTTAGATTATGATTTCTTTAAATGGCTGAGAAAAGAATTGTGCTGAATAGAATGACTATTTCTGTCTGTGTGTCTTTTTTATAACTTAAGGTTTTGCCTAGAGGGATTCTCTATGTTTTGAATCTAATTACCCTGTAAGGTATTTACCATCCTGATTTTACAGAGGTGATTTCTTTACTTCTATTTACTTCTTTTAAAAGTCTTCTTGTAAGAAAACTGAATGCTTTTTCATTGTTCTCAGATCCAAGGGTTTGGGTCTGTGGTCACCTATGCAAATTGGTGAGGATTTTTACCAAACCTTACCCAGA
Organism: Eretmochelys imbricata; assembly: GCF_965152235.1. NCBI lineage: Eukaryota > Metazoa > Chordata > Testudines > Cheloniidae > Eretmochelys > Eretmochelys imbricata. The sequence continues at coordinate 205,985,961 of NC_135574.1, read as the reverse complement.
AAGTGGGGTGCAAGGGTTGGGAGGATTTTGGGGGGAAAGACATGTCCAAACTACATTTCCCAGTAAACCCAGTTAGAGTTTGGTGGTGGCAGTGGATATTCCAAGGACAAAGGATAAAATTAATTTGTACCTTGGGGAAGTTTTAACCTAAGCTGGTAAAAGTAAGCTTTGGAGGTTTTCATGCAGGTCCCCACATCTGTACCCTAGAGTTCAGAGTGTGGGAGGAACCTTGACAACACTATATAATTGTAACAGGGTGCACTAGGCCCTTTAAGGCAGGCTACAGGCCCAGCACGGCTACTACACTACGAAAGAGGTGGAAGACATGAATCTCATAGCAAGAAACTTTATCATGCTAAACAGCATAAGAGTTATAATAAACTATTCATTTCATGACATAAGACCATGGCCAATCTCCCAGCAAACAGCAATGTTCAGAGTATTTCAAAACTCAAAAGATACAAAGTACATGCACTACAAGAGAAAACTAAGAGGTAAATAAAGTGATGAAATGACTTTCCCAATGAAGTTATCATTGTGTTCTGTGTGTTTCAGAAATGCATTGCTTCGAAGGTAAGGCAGACTTTGATTAAAATGGTAATGATCCAGTAGGCAGAAAACAGTGAACAGGAAGGTGCAACAAGGACCTTACAGTTCAGGCAATCTGCAGCATGTCTTTCTTAAAGTGTGGTGCCCAAAACCAGACACAGTACTCCAGCTGAGGTCTCACCAGAGCTGAGCGGAACAATTACCTCCCATGTCTTACATACAGCACTCCTGTTAATACACCCTAGAATGGTGTCTGCCCTTAGTGCAACAGCATCACACCATTGACTCATTTTCAATTTGTGATTTACTGTAACCCCCAAATCCTTTTCTTCAGTACTATCACCTAGCCAGTTGTTCCCCATTTTGTATTTATGCATTTGAGTTTTCTTTCTTAAGTGCAGTACTTTTGCACTTTATTCGCAAAAAGAAAAGGAGTACTTCTGGCACCTTAAAGACTAACCAATTTATTTGAGCATAAGCTTTCATGAGCTACAGCTCACTTCATCGGATGCATACTGTGGAAAGTACGCAAGAGGTGCCACAAGTACTCCTTTTCTTTTTGCGAATACAGACTAACACGGCTGTTACTCTGAAACTTTGCACTTTATTGAATTTCATCGGATTGATTTCAGACCAATTCTCCAATTTATAAATGTCATTTTGAACTTAACCCTGTCCTCCAAAGGGCTTGCAACCTCTCCCAGCTTGGTGTTAGCCACAAATTTTATAAGCGCACTCTCTACTCCATCATTTAAGTCATTAATTAAAATCTTGAGTAGAATTGGACCCAGGACAGACCACTGCAAGCCCCAACTTGATATGTCCTTCCCCTCCCAGCTTCACAGCAAACATAGCTAACTACTCTGAGTATGGTCTTTCAAATAGTTGTATACCCATCATATAGAAATTTCATCTAGACCCCATTTCCCTAGTTTGCTTGTGAGAATGTCATGTGAACCTATGTCTAAAGCCTTACTAATGTCCAGCTATATCATGTCTATTGCTTCCCCATTATCCACTAGGCCAGTTATCTGTCAAAGAAAGATATAAGATGGGACAGATAAAGAACAAACAAATGTTTATTACATGCTCTTAGTCTACAATTAGATAATTCAGAGAATTTAATCCCTTTATACCACTTTGCATCTATAACTAATCTGAATCTGTTAATGTAACATTTTAATGAAGCATTTTACTGTGCTTATTACTTTATAAGACATTTAATATGAATTTTTGCAAGCCAGTGAAGCTTGTTTGCTTTTGCATTTGTAGCCATCTCCCTATTTGTAACGTCACTGAAGGAAAGTAATTAATTAATTAATTTTAAATAAAAATATAATGTACTTTAGCCACTGTCTATACAGTCCCTTTATGTTAATATAATTTGTTATAGCAAAGCGTTTACTTGAGCAGGCCTGCACGGTGAAACACATAGAGCTCATGATCAAGAGTGGAGTTGCTGGAAGGATTAACTCGAACAAAATTCTGGATCAGAAGGAATTCCGGCACAAGATGTGGCACTGTGATGATGCAAAAGTCTTTGTCCTGAAAAGATTTACAAAGAATACTCTATATCGGTCAATAAACAACAAATAGGTTATTAGTGATTTTAGAAACAAATTTTAAAAAGGTTCCCACTGAGACTTAAGAAAAAACTGACACATAAACGTAGATCAACATTTAAAATGGACACAGTGCTGCAAGTATAATTCACACCTACACTCTGTGGCACTCTGTCCCCCTCTAGTGGTGATTGGACCACATACAGATGTTGATGAGTTTTGGCTACAAGTCCAACCAGACTTTTTAACTGAACCTCATGCTTTAAGATCCGAGGTCCCCTAAATACAACTTTTATCTTAGAGGGGACCCAATCTGACAGTTTCTCTTACTGTAGCCATATGCCACTTCCCCACAGTGCTCCATACCATCTGGAAGGATAGAGTGCTATGAGGTCTGTCAGGACCACGTTGAGGCATCATTCAGAGGGCAGAGTTAAGGTTGTGGGATGGAGGATTGTCTCTGTAGATTTTAGAGCAGTTTGAAATATCAGCTGTCAAACCAGAAATTTACTTGTTAGTGCAAAACTTCCTGAGGATCCACGGCAGAATGTAGGCAGAGAGCAACTAATATGTACAACGCACATTCTCAGAAATGGCCTCAGTGCCAGGACTCAAACTCAGAGTACGTGTGCACTTCCCAGGTTAAATAGCCACAGGCTGTAACCTTGAGTTAGCCCCCTACTCTGACATCAGGCTGGCTGCAAATACTTTGACTTGCAACAGAGCCCCAGTTCTGCTGCACGTACACAAATTACTTTCTCTGACTCATCAACCTAGCTCAACCCACCTTGTAGATCCGACTTTGAGCTTGAATAACTTTTAAAATATTGCTTCTTATAGGGGTAGTGGGTGCTGATCTCTAGCTGAGATCAATCCCAAGAGGGTGAAATCAGTTTGTGGTGGATCTGAGCCAAAGTTTGAATCCTTGTTGTACACAACGAAGTATAGGAATTCTAAAACATTGATGTTACGTGATTTTTTTTTTTGGGGGGGGGGGCTGTATCTTGACAACTCCTTGACCAAAGAGCATCAAATTTGGATAATTAACCCTATCCCAGATCCCCATGAAGTACAGCAATTTTCAAGACAATCAGAGTAAGCATGTGAATTTCAGAGCACTTTGAAAAAAAAATAACAGCCGTTAAACTGTAAACTAATCTCAACTTTATCCATTGCGGTGCTACCACCCCACAATAACAAGTGACTCCTCACAGAGATTTCCTTCCCACAGGCCCCTAACGCTGGTGTGGGGGGGTCCCCCCAAAAAGAGGGGGGAATCTAGCAATGTACAAGTTACAAGTGATTTTATTTCTTATCATACCATTTTCATTCACTTTCAAAGAAAAGACTTGTTTCACCTTAAGATTTCATTTATACGTACTGGAAAGAGGTTGAAAACATATTGCAAGAAATCCAGTGACCTGCAACCAAGAGCAAACACTTTTATGTGAATAAACAAACTCATATTCAATATATACTGTATATTTCAAAAGATTTCTCTCCCCCATCCATCCAGGCAGCACTTACTCATACTTTCTAATCGAAAATTTAGTTCAGCACTAATCAATTGCAGAAGTTGTACGCTGTATGTCAGTTGTCATTTTCTAGGACCTAAGGCAGCAATGGAAGCAACAGTAAACCTAGAGATTTGAGCTTGTTAATTCAAGAGAAGTCTCCTCTGCGCGAGAAAGAAATAAAAGTAAGATGATGTTTACTCAGAATAATCCTGCAGGAGACTTTTAGAAATTTTGCCTGAGTAGCATTAGTGCCCAGTAAGTCTGATCACCAGGGGGTACAAACAGTTGTAGCTAAGGACTAAGGTATTTCCATCATGCACCAAAAGACTTACTGTTCCACTAATACCCATTTAGTAGACCTATCCAATACCTATAAAACTAAAAGGAACATCTATACTTTAAAGTCTAACATTTATTTGGGCATAAGCTTTCGTGGGTAAAAGCTTTCAGTGCATGCATCTGAAGAAGTGGGTTTTTTACCCATGAAAGCTTATGCCCAAATAAATCTGTTCATCTTTAAGGTGCCACCGGACTCCTCATTGTTTTTGTGGATACAGACTAACAGGCCTACCCCTCTGATAGGTATACTTTGAAAATTGTTCCTGTACATTTCCCTTCTTTTCACTTTTCACCTATCGTTTTAGAATAAATCCCCTTTCTTTTCCCTGGTGAAAGTGAAATGTAATGTTCAAGTTGAGTAAGACAATAGAAACTTAATTATTTTATCCGGTTTCTGCTACATAAAAGAACATGAAACTGTTCTAAACCCAGCAAGAGTTATGTGGAAGTTTTATTTCTACGCTCTCAAAAGAGAAAAAAGTATGTATTTTATATGCATCCAACACACACAGAGTTATTTCAAAAGACTAACCATGATGGCAGTAAACAATTAACGTAAATAACCTTCCTGTGGTTTCAGTCCCAATAAGAATGGAAAGAGTAATCATTTTTAACTCAGGTGTTTATAATTGAGTGGATAAAAGTGAAACTTTATGAAAATACAATAGGGTGACCAGATGTCCCGATTTTATAGGGACAGTCCTGATATTTGGGGCTCTGTTTTATACAGGCACCTATTACCCTCCACCCCCGATCCAATTTTTCACATTTGCTGTCTGGTCATGCTAAAATACAATGACTCCACATGTTGGGACTGAGATTGTAGAATCAAAATAATGCAGTAAAACATTCGCCTATCCTGTACAATATATATGTAAAGCTATGCTTCATTGAGATGAGTCTTTTCCCCCCCCGCACATATAGTAAATCCATGACAATGCAATTTCCCTTTCTCCAACACTCAGTATCTTCTCAACAGAAATGGGCTCACGAATGGGGGGAAACACCAGAGGAATCAAACTTTTTTCTGTCACTAGCAAAGGATCAAAGAATCTCATTGCAGATCAATTGGAAGTTTAGTTCATTCATATATCACTTCCAGTCCACATTCTGGCTCTAGATTTAAAGAGATGAAAACATTTGATAACCTAATGGATAGTACAAATTCTTCACTACTAAATTCCCCTTGAGGGGTAAAAGATAGTTACTTCTCAGTAACTGTTACATTTCTGCAAATTACTGCTCTTGGATCTGTGCTTCTGCATGCAAGTTCAGCAGGAACTCCTTCAGTACAAATTCTAAGATACCACTCCCAGTCTAGGTTATCTCATGCCATCCACTCAGATACCTATGCTACCCCCAGTGCTCTAATGGCCTGTTTCTTTCCCAGAAAAAGGTAAACATACACTCAAGTAAAGTGAATTAAAGAGAGAAAGATATATATTTTATATTATTATTATTATAATATATATTTAAGTCACAAGATTTACAGACAACTCAACTCCATGGAGAGGAGGCTGTTTGAGTGTTAAACTTAGAGAAAAATAGTTACAGGTAAGTAATGATCTCTTTCCTAAAGATATCCATCTTGGAGTCTGAACAATTCCAAAGATGTCTCTAAGAAAAAAATTAAAGGAGACTGCAATCTGTAGTGTATAATGATAAGCAAGGTGAACATACCTTGAGCATTATTAACAATGGTGTGTGAGAAGGGGGAAATGTCAAGAGAAAAATATAAAGGTGGACAAATAAATTAAAGATACATCCCCCAGCAAAACAAAACTGCTAGAGGACAGGAGAGCTGGATGTTCTTAACCCACAAATAGGTCTTGTATACATGGTGGAAATTTCCCAGCACAGTTATAGCAGAATAACGATTCCACTATAGCTATTCCATTACATTGGGAGCTATTCCAGAATAACTGTCCCATATGGATACACTGTCACAAAATAAAAGTGATCTTATTATGGAATGATCACTCCACTTCTCTTATTTTAGATTAGAGTGTCCACATGGGGAAATTATTCCAGAATAGGTATCGTGGAATTCAGTGGTAGCTGTGCCATCAATTTCCCTTGGTATACAAACCCATAGATTTGTAAAACTGATAGCACAAAGTGGGATTTCTCTCTCGATGCTGAATCTAGGCAAGATTGCTTGGTAAAAAACATACAGAAGATTATGTGGCTGCTTTGCATCTCTCCTGAATGCAAACATAATGGATACTTGCACATGTAGCACATATACCTCTCGATACAACCTTTCCTTTTTCTTCCAGGTACGCAACAAGGGAATGTCTTGTGGGACACTGCCCAATCTTACACTTAACAGGGTTTCCTGACCTAAGAGGCATGATCCTGGCCCTCCTTGCTTGTTTATAAAAACCTGATTGTCTTTTTGAAACATAGCCACCTGTTGGGATTCTAAAATATCACAAGGTTCTTAGAACAATTAGGACTGCCATCATATCCAGAAAATAGACATACAGTTGCGGATACACAATGGGGTGCATAACACCTTGGGGGAGTGGAGGGGGCTGCCCATTCCAAGCAGGATGCATCTTTGGTGAATCCAGTTGGTATTGAAGGAATTTTGAAGTCCACTGCTAATTGTACTTTGTTTCTCGACTACCACTAAGTGAAGCTTAGATTTTGTCAGTCACTGAGGGTCTCCTGAGGCTGTCTCATGTGGAAATGTGCCACATGAAATTGTAGTTAAACTGGTGTAAACTCATTGTGTGCACTCTCTTATTTACAAATAATGAGTGTAGATGCAGAAATTACGCTGATATAACTACAGCGGCATAACTGTGCCTGTTCATTTCCCCATGTAGACAAGCTCCAAGTGAGTAAACTACCTCATCCTTGGAGACTTTTTAGAGTGTTTTCTGATAAACCAATCATCTAGATCAAGGGCATCACTCATTTGAAAGAGAGGGTCAAATTCTATGTTTATGGTCTGTGGCCTGGGGTATAAATTCAGGACTATATGCTTCACATAGTGCACAGTGTCAGTGAGAGATATGCACAGAGATCAAAGGGACAATAAGACCTATAAATAATAATGAAACATTTTGTTATTTTGGTGCTTATTGTTGCATTCATCAATCAGTGAGAAAATCTGTTCCCATTAGGACCACTGCTATTTCTGCTCTTTGTTTCTCTTTCTTCAACAGCCTCCTCTCTCCCACCACTTTCTCGGCCTTTGTGAATCTCCTCTATTCTTTCCCCTACATTTCCTTCCCTGCAGCAACTCTCAGTTTCAATCCCCTACTTCCAATTCAGTGTGTTTCACTGCCATCCTCTTACCCATGTTTACTGCTGAGTGATCAGTGACCGAATAGTTACAGTTGACACCCAAGTGTCATCATGGGACTGTAAAACTGACATTCCAATCAGATTAACAGAGGAGTTGACTCCTCTGGGTCATTGTTCCAAGACATCTGCAGACTCAGGCATACATCACTAGCAGGCAAATATTGTGTACACACAGTTCATATTTAGAAGACTACACTCTGCAGTCGCCCGGGCTACAAATTTACTTTAAAAATATTAGATTCTGGAGCATCCAAATAGGTCATGTGGGCTACATAAATATCTTATGAAGGCTGGATCTGGCCTGCAGGTTGTATATCTGACATCTTTCATCTAGATAAGGAAGGACATTCACTCATCTATTAAGGCTCACGGTCACGATCACCAAGCATTTGATGGAAACATGCAACACTGATACCAATCCAACAGGCAATGCACAGTATTGTTGCTGTTTCCATATGAAATCTGAAATACATTCCGTGCTTCAGATGTATCCTTATGGAAATATCAACATGATCCAGAGCAAACACATATTATTGTTATTTATTATTTGTATTAAGGTGTAGAGCTTCTCACAGCTTTCTCTCCCTGGAGTTTAGCATTCTGACTCTGGCTTCCTTCTTTTGCCACTGTCTCCCCTGTTCTGAAAGAGAGGGCAGTCTATATACTGTCCTCCTCCAGAGAGCTCCTCCTGATTGACTGGAAGAGAGGAGAGCCTGGCACATCCTACCCACAGGGCTCCTGATCCCAGGCCCTTAAAGGAATAGAATCCTGGAGTCCCTCCCCCCACCTCCCGCCATCCAATTCCGTATTCCCTGGCACTGCTTTCTCTTTTCCTCTACCAGGCCATTTCCTGGGTCTTTGTTCATTCCAGCTCCCTGGCATGGGATCTTCTGGCCCCTTCCACTCTAAAAAGGCAGATATACCCCATTACAGGATATGTGAGCCTTGTTCCACAGCTGCAATTAGTATTTGTCCCAAAAGGATGGCTGTTTGTATTGCAACCTGGTAACTTTTCTGTCATAGGACACCCCATCAGAGGAGATGTGTGAAAAATTTTAAGTGGAAGGTGAATGCTTCATAAAGTTACGAGTGAATGCAAGCAAGCAGTTAGATGGAAATTAATTCAACCTTAACTGCAGCAGATGGAGTCACTCCCCCAACTGCCTTAATAAATCAGGTTTCTGTTAAATTATTAGAAACCGAATACCTATATGTCTATACTTGCCTTGTTTCATGTTTCTCATCAATACAGAATAGCTGAATACAGAAAGCAGTTACAGCTCCTCTGTACACAGGATGAAAGGAATCTCTCTCATCAGTCTCTAAGGTAGGTGTCCCAGCGGCTTTCAAATCGGTGTCTATGACATCATCTATTGGCAATTCAGCTCTGGAAACAGTGTTTACACTCTCCTTCTGCAGCAAGAAGAGACAAGGGACCAAACTGAAACCACATTTCCTTTTTTGTGTGTTTGTTTAATGAGTCTTTTGTTGCATCATTCTTATTTTACATCATTCCCAGCTGAAATACAGGGTTGTACTTCATCCAGCACAATACATTCTGCCCCATCTAGAAGTTTAGGGGTGCATTTTTAATGAAATTTCTGCATGGCTATAAATTGATTAATGCCTGCAGTAAGAGGTTTGAAATAAAGACAACAATATGTTTGGGAACAGATATTTCTCATTACTGTCCCTATGTGGAACAGTAACAGAAATTTAATCTCAGGAAATATTTTCGAATGTAAAAATTTGGATTCCATCCAAAGTTTAAAAAAATTTGAAAGAACAAAAATGAGAGCAATTCAGAAAATGTCATCTTGGAGATTAACAACTGCGATATTTGAAGAACAAGAGACTAGTTTTGAAAATATACTGAAAGGAAGAATAGAAGACAGATACAATTGTTTAAAATTCTATGGGCCAAATTCTCTGCTAACTTTGACCCCATACAAAATCAAATTACTTCAGTGGGGTAGCATGGGGTATAAATCATGACATAGTTTGGCATAGTAAGGGAACCTGAGTCATCTCACTTAAAGAAATGATGATTTCCTACGTATGAGTAGTTGCACTTCATAAATATTATTCTTTGTTGCTTAAAAAAAATTTCCTTTTAGATCTGCATGGAAGAATTCAGATTTGGTATAGTGGTCTCCCTGAGATCCAATACCAAATCTAACAATATACTAAAATTGATTACTATTGTATAGGTCTCAAAGCAGAACTTTGCACAAAATATCCGTACCTTATATGTATTTAAAATAATCAATCCACTCAATGTGCATCGTGTCAATTGATTTATTATAACCTGCTATATCACGTAAATGCTAATATTGAATAAAGATTTTATTAAAAAAATTATTTCACTTTAAAGAGTGGAAGCAAATCACAGTGTCAATACAGTTGAGAAACAGCCAATTATTGACATTTACTTTCAAATTCACTGTTCATTCCAAGTGAATTTAACATGTCCCCAAAAAAGGCCCAAATAAATAGGATTTGGGTGGGAAATCTAGCAGGTTTTTGCCAGAGGAGGAAATTTAGAATCTGTCTTTCTCTAGTCAGGGTGTACAATGCAATGTGGCCCTTCTGCGAGGATTCTTGGTTACTGGAGTCACATAACTATGGATTACCTGACCCCAGCTGGGCCCCATGCGGTCTCCTAGTGCTGTCCCGTTATGAGCTAGAGAGCCCACCTTTCTATATGCACAGGTAGACATGCATGGGAAACAGTTTTGCCAGCTCCAAGTGTTCAGAAGTCTTGAGCCAGGCCACAAAAATTAATGATTTGAAAAAGTAACAACTGCATCTTTTTTCTTTGTCCTCTGGTTATTCAGCATTTAGGTAACACATTTTCAAATTTTTCTCTGGAACCACAAGGGCTAGAATCTTTCACTTAAAACAAAAACAAAAAAAGGTAAGCTGAGATTCTGTTGTAATAACATGGCTCCAGGAACTGAAGCGTTAAAAAAAATACCAAGTATTGCAAAAGTTGGCAACAATGGGAAAGCCTTGGGTGCCCACGTGTCAAAAAATAGATTTCATTCAAAAATGCACTGATGATGAGTATTTTGATAAACTCTTGATTGTACCTGGCCCTCACCTCTGAAACATTACAACCGAAAGTGTTCAGACTAGAATGTGAGGCGACAATATCCAAGGCTTGGAGAAGGACATCTTCAGTTTTAGTGTCCATCTGAAGAGAAAGCAATCAGTAACACATACAAATTAACATTCATGAATCATTTGTTTTCCTATGGATCACTAATTCTGGACATATTAAGCTCTCATTGATAACTCTGATCCCTTTTAAATCAATGTAAAAACTCGCACGCTTTTGAAAGTCCCCTCTATGAAGCACTACATAGTATAACTGGCTCATAACTCTTGCCATTTAGTCCTTTTAAAACCAATTATGTCTGCAGACAAAGGCAGCTTATTGCAACACCAAGGACAATAAAAACACATACAAAAACATTCCAGAGTATTCCATTTGGTTTCTTCATCCCAGATTCCTTTGGAAGATAGGGATTCATTTAGTCAGGCTGTTACTGCAACTAAACTGGAATCTGGCAATCCTAACTCCACCTTCCTTGCCATCTGCCTTACCAGATTTACGTTGGCTTGTAAAGGCTGCATCTGAACTAGTAAATGTCATAGTTATGATTCACCATCCCTGGAGCTTCACCAGTGATAGCAACAATGGAGCATAGACAGGACGTGGGGATTTTTACCACTTCACTTAATTCTACAGCATAGTGGCAAAAATTCCAAAGCTTGGTCTACACTAGTGCTTCTCCCACAGCGGAGCTTCTCTGGAGTTCAGTTACAGCTATGGTGTTTATTAATGTAGACAAGGCCAAAGTGCCCAGCTCCCATAGCGCTACAGAATGCAAGCATATTCATACTTAGTCAGCCAGTCGATGGGCAGTGCCTTCCCCAAAGCGGCACCAGGGCCAACTTCATTCTAGCTATTTCCTCCTCTGTTTTCCAGAGGCTTCAAGACAATTCAGATGCCAATGGTTTCCAACTAATCCTAATGACTACTTCATAACTTCCCCGAGCCTTACTGCACAGGTGAGTATGAATTCTCGTAAAGTACTGCAAAAGAGCTGGAAATAGAGGGACCCTAATAGGACCTCTTCAAAATTACAGGAGACCCTGGCAATTAGAACAGTTTTGACAAGCAGGTTTATAGTTAAGTACTTACCCAGCTCCAGCGGATGTTGCTAGATACTTAGGCTACTTTGGCTATATCTACACTACACACCATTGGAGGCGGGGTATAGTGTGCATATGGCTAACATGCCACAGTGAAAAGCATGCCGTGTCCACCCTGCAGTGTGTAGCTATATGTGTCAGTGAAAGGCTCTGGCAGAGGGGAGGCAGCGGGAAAAGGTTTAAACAGCTCCCCACTGCTGGAGCCTTTCACTGCAGCGAGGAAAGACTATGGCAGTGGGGAAGCGTTCCCTCCACCAGAGCCTTTCCGCATACCTGGAATCTTTCCCTGCTGCAGGGAAGGGATCCAAGCAGCAGAGAGCTGGCAGAGCCTTTCCCCGCTACCTCCCAGTTGCCAGATCCCTTCCCCACTGCCAGTCTTTTCCTGCAGGGAGGCAATGGGACACTACACTGCTAAAAAGAGCAGTGTAAACAGGGAGGCATGACTTGGGTGAGTAAAGAGACATATAGTGAGACTAAATGTAGTCTGGACTCCTCTTTTGCATGTAGTTTTTAAACAAACAACAACAAATCTCAATTTTTATCCTTCTGAATTTATGACTATGTTTCTAGTGTTTTATTTAAAAGGCATCCTGCATTTGATAGTTATGGCATTTATTTAAATGTCCAGTGAATTATGTTTAGTAATATTACCTGAATATCCATGTCATGGGCACTAATACACTCAGAGTTTTGAGATAAAACAGATTCTGCTTCTTGACTTGTTTGGCTGCTTTTTTCTTCATCTGAATAATGAAAAGGAATAAATGCATCAAAGCAGCTTACAAAATGGATCCATAAACATCAGCATCACAGCAGTACATGAAGTATAACTCTCAGCAGCACACCACCATTAAGATGTTTCTTATGATCATGGTTAAGATTGAGCCATTACATTCACTTTACTAAGACTTCAGCATATCTGAATATTTACTCTGAAGACAAAACTGTAGAGGTCATTTTAAAACAGAGGATTTGAACAAAAGATAACCTGGAAACATTCCTGACTAATACTGTGTTTAGATGTAAAATTATATTTGGACTCTAACTGAAGGGGGACAATGTGGTCAATGGTTGAACTACCGATTGGATAGTCTGTCTCCTACCATTCAGTACCCATCTCTGCTGCTAACTTGTTATATGACCTTTGTAAATCACTTAACCTGTCTCCCATCAGCCTCTCCATCTGTAAAATGGAGATAATATTTCACAGAGATGCTGTGAGGCTTAATTCATTAATGTTCGTGAAGAAGTGTGACATCCTCAGATGGTAGGTGCCAGAGCAATCTGAAGTATTATGATTATCATCTATAAAATTAAAATAGTTAATTCCCTACCTCAAAGGGACTATAGTTACATTTTATAGAATTTGCCCTTTGAGAGCCTGTGATTATAGATGCTATATAAGTACAATGTGTATTTTAATGGGAAATTATCACACAGTGCTTGAAAAATTGTCGGACAAATTTGACATCTCAAAAGGCAAAAATGAAGATACTAGTCTACTAATAGTCTCATTCTTTTTTTAAATCCAAGGGTCACTAGTTTTCACTATAAACTAGTTACTCCAACTGCTATATACATCCCTTACTAAAAAAAAACCCTGGTGAAATAAGAAAATTTCCCTTCTCTCCTCTCCCACTACTACTTTTATTCCAGTTGGTTTTTTAAAACGGATTCTTAACCTTTTGGAAACTAAAGGCCATATTTTATGGGAGTGATGCTGAGCAATTTTTAAACTCTGGCCCTAGGCAATAGTTTGGCTGGCAGTCTAAAAGGGTTAATGGTGCCTCTCCTATCTTGTTACTTCCCTGTCTCCTCCATTGCAGCTAGTGCTTGCCTTTAGGGCTCAGACCAGACATATTCCAGGATCCTTTTACACAACTGCTGCAGCTCCTTTGAAGCACTGCAGCATCTGCATATGGATCTGGGAGCACATTTGAGCCCCAGAGGAGCTGCTGGGTGGGCAATGGGTTTCACCTTCTTAGTATGAACCAGGGTTTTGGTTACCTATGATTTTCAGTACCAGCCAGGAGTCTCTCCACGGGATGCTGAAGTAACTACTTTAAAGCACTGTGACAACTAGTTAGAAAGGATCTTTGTTGTATTTTTCAGTCCCAAAAGGCAGACACTGGCTAATCTCCTTAATGAACACCCATTTTAGCAGAGGCGGCAGATAAATACAAAGAAACCAGTTTTTAAACTATGTTAAGTGAAGAAGGGATGAAAGGGCTCTATAAACAAGAAAGGAAAGGACAACACACATTTAAATTTATTGAGACCAGATTTTAAAGTCTACACAGCACTGAGCACACTGACTGAGCTCAATTCCTAGTAATGAAAGCAATGATGATGGGATTCTGTTTTAGTCTATTGCTAACAGGTTAATGGTATTTTTGGTGTCAAAAGTGATGACTAAAGCAATAGGATTCAATTAATTTTAGTCACTTGCCTATCCACTTATACTTAGCCATTGAAAGACATGATATTTGTATTATTTATACAGAGAGAGAGAGAATATTGTGTAAATAGAGTTTCTGGATTACAGTTTAAACGAGTAAAATCCAATTAAAGCATACATTTGAACAATAGAGTTAATTTTGTTAATACTGATAAACACCAGATTTCACAATTTTCACCATGTCCAACATTTTATTCACATGGACCAAATCCACAGCTGGTGTAAACTGGCATAGCTTCACTGAAATCAATGCTACGCCAATTTACATCAGATGATGATCTGGCCCATGGTTGTTTCCTGACATTTAAAATGCTAAATGGCAGGAAAATCCAGATAAAAATGTCCAAAATCAATTTCAGAATGTTTATGATGCATTATTGCATTTGATTTGTAATGGCTTAACTACTATGTACATATGACTTACCTATTTTACACTCATGTACAATTTGTGCAATAGGACATGACTGAAATCTGACATCAATGCAGCAGAAGTTGACTGCTGTGTTACTTTCATTCCATCCATGTGCCTGGCAGCCTTTGGGTAGCTGCTTGACAGCAATTACACAATTTTGGGAAAAAACAGTCTCTAACCCAGCTCTGCCAGGTAATGAACACTATATTCCCTTTGAAGTCAATGAGAGGCGAGATTACTCAACATCTTGCAGGAACGGTCCCTTAGTTTACAGTAGAATATCAAGGTGAGTTACTTTAAATAATTTGAAATCCTGCTGCAATTGCCAAATTTATATTCAATATGTGGAACCAAATATTAACTGATTATAGTTCATTAAAGTGAGAAACAGTTAAAAACACTGATGGAGTCAATAAATGAAAGCAAATAACCACGAAAACCCCACAACAATAAAATCTGGGATCCCTATATGTAAGCCATTTCATATATGTTAATTAGCTATCAAAATTCCTTAAAAGTCACTTTCCAAATCCTAAAGACATATTCCTAGTTCATTTTTTCATATACTTAAAATGAAGTCTCTGAAGAAAAGCTTTAATTAACAAAAGCTCTTTGAGATTTTAAGATAAAGTATGCCAAAACAGTAACCTATGAATCTGAAGACTTCTGAGCCCTGGGAGGGGGCTTCAAAAAACTCTATGTATGCTTTGTGTTGAGAAACCTAACTAACTTACAGTTCAATTCCCTTAGGTAAGTAGTTTTTGGGACAATCTCAGGCAATTAAATTTTTTAAATAATGAGTTTAAAGGCCTAAAATAATTCAGCATGATATTTTTTTAAAAAGCTATAATCACTGTCAGAAGAAATAAACATTGATGCAATGTGCAGGCAAACACAAGTGCATATACTATATATAATATGTGGTTTCTCTAGGGGTATCACCGATGGGCACCTTTATAGAAATGATCAAATGTCATCCTGATTAATCCAACAGTATTTCTTATTATAAACAGGCTTGCAGGTGTCAGAACTTAACTAATACATGCCTCTACTTTACATATAAATATTGATATGTTGTTTCTGATTTTATACTAAAATGAAACCCTTAATGGCTCCTCTATCCAACACAGTCAAATATAGTTGCATCACTGTTATTTGTATATGTACCATAAACGTGTGATCTGGAAGAACATTATCTACTGTAACTGAAGTAAGAAAGACTTCAACCACAAGAAAATTAAAAGATTCTGTTTGCTGGGTTGATGGTAGATGTAAAAGTCAGCAGGATCAAAAAGCCAGTTCAATAAGAAGCCTGATGAAAACCTCTTGAATCATTCCCACAGTATCATAGTGTGTTCTAGCTACCAATTCCTGACTCCATATAGAGTAACAGCCAAATTACTATAATTATAATGAAATGCAAGTGGCATATCAACATTACGTTAAACATAGATGTTGTATACTCTTTCATTTTTATTGCCCAGTATTAGATTTTGAAAGGAAAAACAACAACCACCTGCAGTCTCCATGTACAAGGGCCAAAGCAAGTTAAACAGCTTGGAAATTCTTTATTACAGCTATTTATATCTGAACAAAGCTTTTCTTGTACTGCTCACATTTTAAATATTCAGACTTTGAATTCATTAAAGATATAATGGCCCATATTTTCTGGTAGTGTAAATTAACACAGCTTCATTCTCTTTACACCAGCAGACAATTTGGTTCCATATTTTCAAAGCAGTGCACAAATGGTGTACCCATACACACACAAAAAAAAGATACTGATCCTGCAAGATATATCTATGCACTTAACTTTAGCCACATGAATAATTCTGTTGATTTCAAGCATGTACGTAAACCCTGATTCTGCAAAGACTCATCCATGGAATAGCAAGATGCAATTGCTATAAATGGACTCTATTTCTACCATAATCAAGCTATAACATATAACATTACTTTTTAAAAAATATACTTTTAAAGATGACAGAAAGGAGGGGGGGAATTAGATTTATGCCTTTTTTTCCTGAATACTTCATTAAAAAAAAAAAAGCTTGAAAATTTTTGTTTGGTTGGTTGGTTTTAAATATGCTGTTTTTTACATTAAAATTTTTGCGTCACCGCTGTTTTTCCTGACATTCTTTATGAATGAGTGGAGATCGACAAGATTTATAACATCACATATGCCACATAAGTGAAACTTGATTAACTGAGAGCAGAAGTGGGTTTTATACAGACTGTTTAAAACACCAGCTTTCTGTTAACAGACATTAAACTCTAATACCTAACAAACAATAGGAAGAAATGCTCTTATTAAGATAATCAACTGAGGTGCAGATTTTGGAAAATTTACCAAATAAAGAGCAAATTTTCAATAAAGAAACCATGCAAAATGACAACAAATAAAGGGCATACAAATTTTTGTAACCTCCAAGCAGCTAGTATATCAACTAATTTGGTAATAGATGTTATACCGTATTAATAAATGTAAGCTAGCTTAATTTTTTTACTTTGATTTTAAAAACAACAAGAACCATTTTCCTCTTGCCCGTTTTGGCCAGATACAATAGACTAACTCTTTAAAGCGTACATGCAATACCTACTAAGAATTTACTGGTGCAGCTTATTGTTTTAAAGGTGTTTCTTAAAGTTATGAAGATTAAGTTATTTAGTGTCTTTTGGTAAATATTCATTTGGCCTTTTAAAGACCCAATCCTGACCCTAATTTACATGGCTTTATAAGACCCATTCAGCTGACTGTGTACCTGGCCAACTGATCCTGAAGAAGGCTGACCCAGCATGCAAGGTTAGGAAAGAGAGGACCCACATACACACTACAGTCAAGAGGTTGGAGCTTCCCAACAAACAGTGGACTTGTACTAATGATTTTTCCTCCTCCCACAGCCCTATTTGTATTCCCAACACTGTCCTTCACCTAGGTCTGCAGTAACACTCCAGCAGCTCCAGGGGCAAGGAGGTGAGATAGAATAAAATGGTGGAGTTCCTTTATTAACATGGTGGTTCTTTGCAGGGGAGGGAAAGGAAAGTTGATAGGATAGCTAGGAGTGTGTTCTTTCCTCCATCTTCTTCCCTGAGGCTGACAGTTCTAGGATATCTGTGGGTGACTGGTTTTAGGCTGCTCAGTGGCCCTCTTTTTGGTCTGAGACAAGGCATTAGAAGCATTCAATGAAACAGATAATTGTGGTAACTTATTAGTGCTCATTCTTATTCTATTATTGATTATTAACAAATAGCAAAATGTAGTTGTCTATGCAAAAAAACAAACACAAGCAAAAAAACTCTTCAGTGCTTCTTAAGAAAGAGAGGCCAGAGGATGACAGTGCATCATTTAGAGAACTTTTCTACTCTTCAAGCAATTCATATACCAACTTTATTATTATCATTATCATTTATTTGTATTATGGTAGCCCTTAAAGGGCAGGGCCCCATTGCGCTAGACACTGTACAAACACATAACAAAGAGATTTATTATAAACTCTTCAAGTCAGAGACTAGGTACAAGACTATAAGCAGAACAGACAGAGCACAAGGAAACAATGAGATGATACTGGTCAGCTGCCTAACTATTCTCAGATATTAGAATCAGCTTCAAAATGAGACCTTAACTTAACAGACCAGTTGCAGATGACATCTGGGGGACATGTCTAATGCTTTAACTTTCCAAGATTTGAACTTTGTTTATATAATGCTACTGATCCTGAAAGATCCTCCAATCTCCTCAACAGTGACAAGCATTTAATAACCAGAGACAACAGCTGTCAAACCTTCTCAGACCTCCCTGCCTAGTGTTGAGCTAGACCATTCCAAAAGGTTCCCTTCCAACCCCATGAAATAATTATATATTTGGAAGTTAAAAATAAATGTAGCCTAGCTGATTTTGAATCTATATATTTTACTCTGTTTTTACCTGTTTCAATACTTGGCTCCTGAGGTAGTTTGAGAATATCATCAGGATGTGGTTTGCAGAGACCATGGAAAGGCCCCAGGTCAAAACAGTCATGCAGCAGTTGTATATTCACTTCCGAGCACACACTCATGAAACCTACTGCAGTGCCATCATCCTGAAATATCAAAATAACATTATCACACTCTTAAAAGCTGCAAGTCTATATAAAGACATGAATTTGGGGCACAAGAAAAGGCCACACAATCCAATATACTTCATACTTTTTATCTTAAATCCCACCTAACAAAGCTACTTTGTTCCAGGGTTTGAAAGATTTAAATAGGAATAGCCAGACTGGATCAGCTTGAAGGTCCAGCTAGCTCAGTATCCAGTCTCTAACAGTGGCTAATACCAGATACTTCAGAGGAGGGTAAAAGAAAATGTAATAATCTTGATTTAAATATGCACAGGGGAAGAATAAAAAAATATTGTTAGCTATGGTCTGTAAGGTGTTTTGTATCTCAACAATTATTTATAAATGAACACAAAACATATATAATTACAAAGCGCCATCTTTAGCTATTTCAGAACAGATTCTTGCTTAATCTAAAACTGTTAAGTAAAATCTGGATCTAGCTAAACACAATGGTTGCCTAATTACTAAACACTAGTGTAAAAATTTCTTTGTGCTCTTAAATGGAAGAAAATACTTTATTTCCCTGTGACATGGTTTAATTCAGGGACAGAAAGCACAGTAATTATAAGCACTAGATAATTTCAAGTTCAAGACATATCAAGCAACAAATGCCTTAATAACTGCACAGGCAGATATGACAGCGATAAGGACCTTGCATTGATGAAATAGCATGTGACATTGGTTTAATGCACGGAATTGGAGCTTTCCTGGAAGTTACAATAGTAAACAAGAAACAGACACTGACAATAAGAATCATCACTGATTTTTCACTAAAATAAGGCAGGTAGAAGATAACTTAATTTTTAGTATTATATGCAACCTACTGATAAAACATATAACCACTATATGTATTTTTTCCTCCTATACTTAATAAAATCTTGTGATAAAAGGCTGAATTTGTCCAGCTGTCTTATCAAGCCATCAACATTTCAATAAAAATAAAAAAAAAGTTTATTTTTTTCCCCAAACAACAAGTGATTGTTTGCTTGTCTTGTTTGCGTAACTGAACAAAAGATGGGTCTCTGCAGTTGTCTGGCTGCTGTGTAATTTTAGGCCCAAGGCTCAGCAGAGGCTGATTAACCAATCCATCTACCATATGTGCAAAAAGAGGTTGCCAGCTTCATTCTCTGCAGGGAAAATTGGCATCTATCTTGGTTCATATGGAGGTATCTTTCCAATCTGCAGCAGCATTGGTGAGTCTATACTATGAAGACCTGAAGCACGTTTTGCAGGTTTCATATTGAGCCATAAATGTATGATAGAAATATATTATTTATAAGATTATAAAATAACTGTTTGTAATGTGTTATTACACTAATGGCTTATTGTTTACCGCTTGGTTTCAAACTGCAGTGATTACATTTTAAGGATTTTTTTTTTTTAACTGTTTTGCTCAAGGAAGCAGATTTCTGGAGTTAAAGTAGGTTATAGCTCCTATCTGCCTACAATACTTCATAGAATTACAAAGTATGGCAATTACATATTGTAAAATAGAATGTTCTTTTAGAAATGCATGCCTCTGAGACAATGTAAAATACCAAGGTTTTTAAAATCTCTTTCATGCTGGCCACTCTCATTTCTCTTTTAATTAAGAAACTAATTCCTGATTTTTGGAGATAGCATACATTTTTCTGCATTGATCAGGAGATGGAAACAAACTACAATATTCACTCATCTTGTCCATCTCTAGCATCTCTAATTCTACCTTTTGGAGATATTTTTGACTATGTATCCTTGGTTACCAGTCATCACATGCAGTATTAATGTTGCTAGTGGATGTAATTTGGTTATTTATAAAGCAAAGTGTCTAAAATAACAATAACTGATTTAAGATCACCTCTTTCAATTATCTCAGAAAAAGCTACCAAATTATAGCTTCATTTATATTACGATAAGAAACAAAATATACAAACGAATCACACTGGGTTAGACGGTGGCATTTAGCCACAGTCCTCCATTGGAGGCATAGCTTCAGAAGCGTACAGGCTGCCCCAGGGGGAGCATCGAAAGGCAGTGCCTGCCTGCGCATTCCAGTTGTGCTAGGGTGAATACAAACTGCTACAGCCCTTTAAAGGGTTTAAACATATTGCTCACGTTTCAGAGTGGTAGCCGTGTTAGTCTGTATCAGCAAAAAGAACGAGGAGTACTTGTGGCACCTTAGAGACTAACAAATTTATTTGACCATAAGCTTTCCTGGGCTAAAACCCACTTCATTGGATGCATCACTGTATGCATCACCGATCACGGTATGTCCAGCCAACTCTGCTGGCCTCTGCATAGGAGGGGCAGAACCATGACTCCCTGTCCCTTTTCAGTGAGTTGTTCCTGGTGGAAACATCGCAGCAGTAATCTCTACGCTTCCTTGACCAGAGGGGCTGCTATTCTGGTTAGCTCTTTTACTAGCTACACAAGGGCAGGGACAGGGATGCTCCTGACTGCCTCCCACAGAAGAGCTGCCCAAGGTCGAGCTCTCAGTCAAGAGTAAATTAATACATTTCCATTCTTTTCTGAAAAAAGTTCTCAGGTGACATACAATTATGATTTTGTTGTCACTTAAGGCCCAAGTCTGCAAAGGGGTGAGCACTTGCTGTGAGCAGCCTCAAAGCGTAATGAGGTCACCATGAGTTAAAGTCATATGGATCCTCACAGACAATCAGAATCCCACAGAAATGGGCCCTTAATTTGCTTATTCTCAGTTTCCTCATCTGTAGAATGGGTGACCCTGTCATCCTCTTAAGAATATTGTGAGGTACAAATGAGATTTGTAAAGTAACTGGGGATCTTCTGATGGAAAGGCATTTTAGAAATGCCAAGTATTGTTACTATTTATTACTGATTCACTTGTCATGTTCCATCCTTAAAGGAGATACCCACTGCAAAGGGGCAATCATTTTCCTGAAAGAACTGAAAGCTTACTAAGAAAAGGGCTGAATTTCTCAAGTGTCAAATGGCCATCAAAATTATGATTTTTGCTTTCTAAGGCATAGTTAGTCCTACTTAATTCATTTTTATTCAAGAAGCCAGTGTACCAGCTGTTACCAAATACAGCATAATGAATGTTAAGGATACCCAAGCCTACTGCATGTCAAGGATCTACCTCACAAACAACAGCATGGTTTTTTTCATCCTGAGCTTCTATCAGCTCTGCAAGGAAGTATTCTCCATAGGTTTCTCTCAGAATTTCATTCTGATGCATGAAGATAGGCATGAGATCATCATGGTCTTCCACCCTGTAAAACAGAATCAATGATGTCTTAAAACTTTCTAATTCTAGAATACTGATCCTTCACTCCCTAATTTGTTTTTCAGAGTGTAGACAAATGATAACTTCTATACAAAGTCAACTATTTATTTGATTTCAATTACACGGTCATTTTTAGAATGTTGTAAAACAAACATGACTGATCGTTTCAGTGTATATTGTTAAATATTTTTTAAAACTCTTTATTAATTTACTCTGATGCACTACAGAGAATGAAAGAACAGATGTCTTCCTGGGCATACCAGAGGTAACTGAAAAGGGAAATTTGGATAGCTGTTATTTCTTACAACACTGACACTCTTTACAACACTTTAAACAAGAGATCTTATGAATGCAGCTGAAGCTGTGACTGTAAACATCGACTACCTCTTTCCTTACTGGAGGTGTGGCCCCTGCTGAAGCAGAAACCAAGGATCCATAAGGAAACCTAACCCCAGGCATCTTCAAACAGCCAGGCCTAGTTATACACCTCTGTGAACTTCCCAGACCCACTATTCCAGTATTGGCAATATAGTGGACTCTTTGCTGTGATATTTCCACTGGCAGATGCAAATGGCGCCTCTGATAACAGGATAAGTTACTGCAGGCCAAAAATAATGTATACTACACAAATTCCACACTGCTGTTAAAAAGGGGCTGCCATTCACTCTGAGATGGGGAATGAACATATTGAATAACCCTCTTCGCTGTAGTGCATCCAATGGCATTTACCACAAACTCTCTGTGATTTTGCTATGCAACAGAGGGGAGTATACTGACCCATGACAGTAACATAGGAATTAAACAAATACTGTTCACAAACCAGTAGCCTTGTCAGGTTCATCATCATGTACTTGTCAGTGGTCCATAACTACTACCATGACAAAATATAAACAAAAAATGGGAGAATGATTGAGGTAGGAGGATGCTTACTTACCTGAAGATAAGAAATAAAAACTTGTCATAGAATCATAGAATATCAGGGTTGGAAGGGACCTCAGGAGGTCATCTAGTCCAACCCCCTGCTCAAAGCAGGACCAATCCCCAATTTTTACCCCAGATCCCTAAATGGCACCCTCAAGGATTGAACTCACAACCCTGGGTTTAGCAGGCCAATGCTCAAACCACTGAGCTATCCCTCCTCATTTTAATATTCTGCTGTATTGCTGGCAGTGATTGCTAATTTACAAAGCAAGCCTACATA
Source organism: Eretmochelys imbricata (assembly GCF_965152235.1). NCBI lineage: Eukaryota > Metazoa > Chordata > Testudines > Cheloniidae > Eretmochelys > Eretmochelys imbricata. The sequence goes on along the minus strand of NC_135574.1, from coordinate 205,963,040 downwards.
CTCAAACAGTTCATCTAAAATCCCCAGGTGCAAAAAAACAACAACACAGGGCTGTCAAAAATCTACATTCAATTGGCCAGATCCTCAGCCAGTGGAAATCTCTTAAAGGAGCCATACCAAAGATGGTGCAAACATGGGCAGGGAGGAGCTCCCTGTGCCTTTACTATCCCCCCAGCACACCTGTGCAGAATCTGCCGTAACTGTGTGCTTTTGTGTGAAAGAGACCATTAAATTATATAATTTCACTCAAAAGAATTAAATGTGCTTACTCGCTAGTTGGTGTTCTGTGACTTGGTGAGCTAGCGTGAGCAATGGGGGCATTTCCTCACCTCTGGTGTCAGTCAGCAAATGACCAATCAAAAGGGAGATTTAGCATCAAACTGTTCCCATTCCAGAAATTGCCTCTAAAACGCCCAGTAAGTTACTTCTGAACGTTAGCCTATGCTACACTCCCTTCCTCTTTTTTCTCTGTGCTCTGGTAGGGGAGCTCTGAAATGAGGTCACTTTGTTCAGATCTGCACCCACTGGCAGCCATCTGGGCAGGGGAACCACTTCATGGCTGGATGTTTCAGCACGTCAGCCCTGCAGCAAAGAACTGGAAGGAGCTCCTCGGTGGAGCTCCTTCTGTGTGGAGAGCCCGTGCTGTCTTCCATGGCTCCTGTGGCAGATGTCTGAAGATGGCACCACAGTGTGAGGCACTTGCTGCCTTCTTCATGAAGGCTGGGGAGCCTGGAGGCATAGCCTGAAAAGGTGGTCAAAATCTCCTCTCCCTTCTCTGCCTAACTCACTCCTGCCAATCAACTTTTCAACATAAATCACGTACAACTAAAGAGGGCCAGTAAAGACTTAGGCTCCAATCCTGCAACTTACTGCAAAGACAGACCCCTGAGTCCACATGGATTCCCACTGAAGTCAAAATGAGGCTCCAGCACAGGTATAATGTTGCAGTTTGCAGGATGCAGATCTTATCTACTTCTACTGTACCTTCTACATTCAACTTGCTGTCAGTGTGAAAGCTACCTCAACCTGTCTCCACTTGGCCTGACATACACTGTTGGCAGTAAAAGTCTTACAGTACTCAAAGTGTATAGATAGATTCTCATTGAAATACCTGAAGAGATTAACACACTTACTGATACTTAATGTTTTCTCATTTAAAATCCAATATTAAGCTTTTGAAATCCTAGTTCTTAATCAGAAGCACAAGACTAAAAGAGAATTTTAATGCATGTTGAATAATGTAGATAAAAAGTACAGTCAGGGAACGCAGTACCTATTGATTGTTTTATTTGCTGGTTTTTTAATGTGCCTATCACCATGGGCCTGTCACAAAATAAATATATCTAACATTAAACTATCCATAATAAACACGATAAACTGTCCCAATCCTGTACTACCCAAACCATTCAGTTCATCAATGGTCCAACAAATACATGCTTTACTAAAATGATGCATCTTGCACTATCCCCTAAGAGTCAGGAAACTCAGGCTGTGATGGACCACAAGAAGGAATAAGTTCTACAGCTAGGGACTCCCCATTGAAAACACCTCCAAATCTCCATGACTGAACTTCTATAAAATGTGCATTTGCTAATCTCTGCTGTCACAGAATGCACAGGGAGAGAGATGGTCCCTAAAGGGCCAAGAAGCAAACTCAGGCAAGCTTTAGACATTTGAGCCAACATGATGAATTGCCCTGAGAGAAGATGGGCATCAAGTGAAGTTCACTGAGCATGTGGGTGATATGTTCCCACCAACCCCCTGCACTAAAACAAGTAGGCCAGCACATTCTTCACTTGTTAAAACTTATAGGCCATCTTTAAAGGTACCTTGCAAGTATAATGCACGGCAGATAACTAGAGCATGACGACTAGCAATATCTAACAACCTCTTAGCTAACCACAGATTTTAAAAAGTAGAATGAACCACTATTGCTACCTTGAAATCTAAAAGGAGCTGGAGATCCAAAAGTACCCCAAGACTGTTAACATTTTTGGCAAAGAGTGGTCACACTACACCCACAGGTGGTGCAGTCATAATCTTTATCACACTGTCATCATGTCAACCTGTCAAGTATTATACAGATATGAAGTAATAAAGGGCTGGGGCGGATACAATTAGGCCTGTCTGTTGGTTCAATTCAGATAATAAAAACAAAACTAGGACATGTATTGCCATCTGGAAGCAATGTAAGTGATTATTTCGTTGCAAGGTCTCTAGTGACCTCTAGTGGTCAACTATCAACACATTTCTTATAAATTGTTCATCGAAGCACTCACACAGTGCTACAACACATTTGAAAATGTTCTGTAACTTAGTAAATTAATTACTCAGAAAACTTTTTATAAGGCTAGGGCCATGTAACTTCCAAATCCCTCAGAAGATTAATGGTCTTAAATCTCTTAGTTGTTAGTTCAGCAACTTCCTTCATTACTTGGGGCCAATCCTTTTATTAAACAGCCTTTGAAAACCACCAGAAAATATCATTACATGCTGTACTTCTAGCAATTGAAAAGTCAGAGATTACAAGGATTGCCTGATATACTATAGTAGCTTCCCTTTTCCTCAAGTTTTTGTTTCTTTTATAAACAGAGGTCACAAAACAGGATCAGTGCTCAAAATTGGCACCATCCTGCAATTAAAAAAATAACTTCTTTTTTTCAAAATGATTTAGAAAATAAAAATAAAAATATCAATACATGAATCAATGCAATATTTTCCATTATAAAAGCCTTAGTTAATTTACACTTCTTTCTTGTTTATTACGTATTGTTTTGTTTTTAGTCCATTAATTATTACATAACATTTATATTGTGGTAGCTCCCAGAAGTCAGCTGGGTCAGGGCCCTAATTTGCTAAGTGTTGTATAATAAAACCAGTCTTAAGTCTATTTTCTTTCTTCTTTTCTCCAGGAAGGGCAGCTGCACATGTGTATTTCTTGCAATTGTTGAGAGCCCTCTACACTGGCGATTTTCACAATCAACCGCTCATTTAAAACGCAGAGTGTTTAACTGTGTCAGTTTTACAGCGAGTGGCTGTTTCTGGTATGAAAATCCAATAGAAGAAAGGTGGGAAGCTAGGTATTTGTTAGTTTTTTGTCTCCTTTATTGTGTTTTAATTTAACGCATCCATTTCTCCATTTCCACTATGTCCTAAAACTCTAATGAATCAAAATATTAACAAAAGCTTTTTCCAATCCCTGGCTAATAAGAGCCATAGTGCTACTAAAAAATCTTGAAGAATTATGCTCACTGAAGGCCATGATATTAATTGTGAGACCTAAAAGGATTATTACTGGTCCCTTAAAACAGACCACATACAGTTGTTGACCCAATCTGACTAGTAATCTCACCCCAATAATATTCTACCTGTGAGCAATCCCACTAAATATGAGTAAAGCTTCCAATATTTCCACAACCTCATCACCATTAGTTACCAGTTGCTTTATAATTTTTGTTAAGCTTTTCTGGAATAAGGTGCCATTGAAACAATATCTAAAAATAATTTTCCTTTAGAACAGTACATACTTGATAAGCTTTTTTCTGAAGATCATACTGATAACCATTCTTCAATGGCTATTTTTCTGTTAACTCCTTTCTCCAACTTTTCAGGAAACCAACATAACATCCTTTATGTTCCTATTGATCAAGTATGTAAAATGAAACCCTTAGTACCAAGTTTTACTGCAGCCAGTGATTAAAAAACAAATAAATATAGGCCCTGATTCCCACTTAGACCACTCTGGCAGTTTAAAGAGGCCTTAAAGTGGATGTAAATGTTTCAAAAGTTCTGTTTATTAATTTTTATGACAAATACTGTGTCTGAATTTGTAAATATTGGTAGAATGGTATAACTGAACATAGGGTTTAAGTGTGGCTTAAGTGGTGCATAGATGATATGTGCTGACCTCATGTACAGGACTGAATTTGACCCTTAGAGAAGACTACCCTTCTCCCCATCATCAATGATTCCTTTTATTCTTACATTGTTCCTTCTTTTATAATTCTCTGTACCATTAGTTTTAAAGATCCCACCGTGTCCCTCTCTCTCTATTTGCTTGATTCTGGTGGGCATATTCAGTGTCTCCTCTGCAGTCTCTACTACACTGGATTCAGTAGTGCTGACCTTCTCATCCAGGTCTGCCAAGTGGGGTTTTTTGGGGGGAGGCGGGGTTGTTTTGTTAATATCTAGTAGTTTGGAGTGAATATCAGCAATGCCTGCCTTGATCTCTCTTAGTAACTCATTCGTATCCATTTTTGTAGCAGGAAGGGTGGGTGCCTGCATGCCATCTTGTCTCCATCAGTGAGTCAAGACAAATACACCCAAGCAGTCAGACTATTGTTTCATTCTGCATATAGGTTTAGAGATCTCGTTCCTTTTCTGCTAGTAGTGACTGGATTCTTTCACATGACTTTTAAGTTTGGATGACAATCTTGGGGACCCTATACAGGTGGATTCTGCAGCTGCCCACTCCAAACTGGGAGCACAAACTACCATCAGTGACAAAAATTTCCCACCCAACATTCCACCTCCATCCCTTACTGCAGTTTTTGGATAGGTGGAATCCTAATTTGAATGGGCTTATATAAGCAAGAAGGAACTATGGGTAAACATAATACACTATAAATTGTGACTCTAGTTATTCACCTGATTAAACCTCTACCTAAAATGACTCCATTAGTACAGCAGACCCTGGCTAAAACTAATAATCTACACACTTCATAATTCACACTCAGAAATGGTGGTCTCTCCGTTCTTCTCAGGGAAGATTTCATGGCTGGAATCCTCTAGTGGGGTCTATTACTGTGTCTTCATTACTTTAACTGAATTTATATAGTGTGTTTACTATGAAATTTCAAATAATCAAAACTAGACTTTCTGTTCAATTCAATCAGATTGTACTGTAATTTAAACTTGCTGTTTTATTGTGCCAACCAGTGAAAGGTAGAAAGTGATAAGAACCACAATTTTTTTCAGTTAAACTCAAGAGTTAAACCTATATATTTACCACTATGACATTTCATTATACTGCTGCCACTGGCCCTTTTAAAGCAGTGCAATACTGAAATTACACTCTCCCTCCTAAAACGTGAGTTTGCCTCAGATCACATGTCAGGATTTTGGGCCCTGATCCCACAAGCCTGTAGCATGATGAGATCATTTTGGCATGCATGCAAATCTCCACTGAAGTCAGTGGGGCTCCCCGTGAGTGCAACAGCCTCCCCACATGCTACGTGTTGCAGAATGGGAACCACAATGTTTACCTCTACAAACCACCCCCTTCCTTCTTTATTTTATAAGAGGCAATGGCTTTTCACTCATATGGATACTATTCTACTGTCTTCCCAGATTGAAACAAACAAAACACCACTGTAAAGGCAGATTTGTGATCTATTGTACACAGCTGTAAAGTACAGAGAAGTACAAACAATGATAATTAGATCAAATGGCAAAGTACAGGCAAGGGACTTCAATATGAAAGCTCATTGGTTTGTGTTCTAGGATGCTACAGCTTTATTTCCCATTTTAAAGGTCAGATAAAGAATAACTTCAATATACAGGGGTTAAGCAAAGGATCAATTTACAGCATATTTTTTCCTGTGGGTAAGGGGGAGAGGGAACAGAGATTACTCTAATCTCATATCATTGACCCAGAACGTGTTGCTAGGCAGGTGGCTGGGGACTGCGTCAAAACCCTTTCATGGATAAGTCTCTAAAGAGTTTCCACTGAATGTCACTACGGGTGCTAGTGATGTATAAATGCAAATACAGAGGAAAAGGGAAAGGAAAAGCATCAGTAGTAAACATAATTTAGCTTACTTGAAGAATCCACGACAAACTATACTAAACTATGAATTTTACAGGACAAGTAGTTACATTATTTAAAAGGAGTAAACCGTTTGTTGGTTAGTTTTCTACCCTGCTTTTCATTAAAGTGAACCATTCCATTATTACCCTATATGTATTACAAAAATTCAGGCAAGATGGTATCCCCTCAGTATAATACTGGAATGGCTTTCTTAACATTTTCAATCATGTCAAAAATGTTATTTCCCAAACTGCATTGTTTGACAGCCCCAAAGGTAAAAATGTACTTCAGATTAATAAAAGACAAACATAATGGACAGAATCAAGGGGCATGGATACCTTTCAAGGCCCAGGAGTGAGTTTACCTTGCACTATTACTTCAACACTAAGATCCCTGCACTACTAATCAATAGTGTGTGTGGAGTACAAAATATAAAAAAAGACAGAATGTGGACTCAGAGAAACTCGAAACAGTCTACACACCAATGCTGGCATGTTGAAATATGTGTTAAATGGTTTTGCATTTGGGGCTCTGCTGTGGTGGATGCTCTTTGGAGAAAAGTGTAGGTTTCAGACCTGTAAAGAACATCCTAGAGCAGCAATTCACAGTACGTAAACACACAGAATGATTAAAGAAACATATTCCTCCAACTTGCTAGTTAAAATAAACTTATTTTTTTCTTTAAAAAAGGAAATGCAATGGAATACCTTTTCTGAGAGGAGAAAACACGTGCAGGTATTTTGTGAATAACACCTCTTGGTTATAAGGACCTAGACTACAGAACAACCGTACTGAAAATGTTATAGAGAATAATAAAACGGAGAGCAAAGAACTAGGGATGAATTTTGTAGGGATATCCTTGACCACCTAAGGCTTCAGTGTGACAGAAACTCTACACTTCCAATGAGCTGGAGGACTGAGAAGCAGACAGCCACACAGCTGGATTCTGGGCTATTTAATTATTTAACTATTTGTGGTTATTAATTATTATTATTATACTAGTGCCTCAAAGCCCAAACCAAGTTCTGGGCTCCACTGTGGAAGGTACTGTACAAACACATAGTAAGATAGAGTTCCTGCTCCAAACTGATTACAATCTAAATAAATAAGACAGACAAAGGGTGGGAGAAAAGTAGGATTATTCTCCCTGTTTTCTTCTTGCACCCCCTCAGCAGCATGGAGGAGGCCTGCCCAGGCAGACAGTGAGTAGATATTGCTAAGGGGTTCCCCAGTGGGTTTGTACACAGAGTAAATTCACAAGTGCCAAACAATGTTTAGGAAGGCAGGTATTAGCATGTTTGAAGGATTGTTTGGCCTAAGGCCTCCTTACTCAGTTTTATTATGCAAATGCAATTCCTTTACAGCAAAATCTACTTAGCCAGACTTTGCCCAGTTGGTCAGAATTTGGCCTAATAAGAGAAAACAGGAACTACACAGCAAGATACTCCAAGAGGCAATGTGGAAGTTACAAAAGTTCTGTAGCCAGTAAAATATGTAGCAACATGACATGGGGAAATAAACAAATGCATAGAAGAAACATCAAAATCTGGAAACTATATTACTGCTATAAAACACTCAGTTTAATCATATGGAAATAAGGCCACCTATCTACAAAAAATACAACTAGTCTTGTGACAAATTAGAATAAAAGTAATTATGCAGTTTTGTCGTATATGTGTCGGTCCTAAGATATTAGAGGGAGAAGATGGGGTGAGGTAGTATCCTGGTGCAGTAAAAGTATTACCTCACCCATCTTGTCTCTTTAATAAAAGTAGCTGTCATGAGTCAACATTGGGTCATCAAGAAAATTGGAAAATGGGAGGAGGAGACATTTAGGTGATTTAATGAAAACTACACTTTCTCGATTCGTAGTCATAGGAGTCCTTCAATTGATCCAGACAAACTCATACAGACAAAGCAGACGAAGGCATATTACCTTGCTTTGCGAATGTACAGCTGGGGACAATGTTGGTCCCTGTGGCACACAAACAAAGTAAAGTCCACATCAACTATCGAACTTGGAACACTCATCATCCGCTCAAAAAAAGTTCCTAAGCCTGGGCCTAAGAATGACAAAAACAAGTTAAAAACTATCAAGGAATTTCACCAAGAAATTTTTTAACCCATTAGAAGAACTGTTGGAGCAAAATATGGTTTCAAATTTAGGCCATGATACTGCACTATGATCTACTGCCATGGCAAATCAGGACCATACACTGTTAGCCTTTTTATGTAATGTTAAGCAATATAGCTGAGATTATGCTATTTGAAGTATAAAATGGTATGGTAGGATTGGTTCTTCCACAGGTCTATAGGACAATCACTTCCGTTAATATGCTGAAAACCACACAATTGTATTAATCATAATGATACTTAAGACTACAGTGGTTGTTTAATGATTAAAATAATATTAAATAAACTCTTACCTAAATCCACATGACTTGGTACAAAAAGAAGAATAAAGTGCACTTCTGGTACTGCATTAAAAACTGTCCTGGACAAACAATATAACTTTATTTAGTCTCAGTAACTACACATCAAATTTAGCAGCAAATCTCTTAATGAAAGAAACTTTGCTCTCCAGTGCCTATATCTTCCCTCATAAATGCACATGGCTAAAAAATAAAATGTGATTTCTCAAAAAAGATTATATGAAAATTATTAAGGCCTTTTCACTGTTTTTTCAACCCCATTTCTCTCTTTAATCTCCTAATCCTTTGATTTCATATAGCTTTCTTTTTATATCAGTTCCCCAGTGGTGAAAAATTAAAGATGGCAGATCTCTGCTGGCAGATATTTGACCCGGCATCTGGATGAGCTGGCTTTTACAGTTACTCTGTAAAACTGTAAAACTGACAGCAACAGCACCAAATGCAATTTACTCTGTTTATGTAGGGATGCTGTGCGCTGAACCACATTAATTTAAGCAGCACTTTCTTGTTTGTGATTTGAGCTAGCACTCTGCTGTATTGTATTATTTCTGCTGCATAGTCTGTACCTAACAAACATTTCAAAGAATAACCTGCAGACAATGATTTTTCAGAAATAGCCACAGCTTTTAGGCTTCCTGCACAACTGTGCACCATGAACCTTCTCCCTCCACTCAAAAAAATCAATTTGTCCCAATCACTGCATGATATTTATGTCAAGAATAATAGCAAAAGATATAGCAAGAGATTACACTGTTAGGAAAATATGTTCAGAACTGTAAGAGTCTAGCTTTGAAATCTAGAATGTATATCAGGCTACACACAGTTGTGTCATGTCGTGTCACATACTGAAATTAAGAAATTCAGTTAATTTTTTTTAATATTTACCGTTAAGCTTTTTTTGTTACATGACCATCTTTTAATTCTACAGATGAGAGTTAGCAGGAAACTGTACATGCTTCCCTATGCATCAATTTACACATCAACTCACCTAATGATTTCTTGGGCACATCCAACCGCATATTCATCGTTTGCCACAAAAAGATGCATAAACAGTGTATTCAGAGGCTATAGTAAAAAGAAACGAATGAATTAAATAAAATAAGATAATGCATGTAGTGTTTTTTTTAATTAATTAAAATATTAATTTACAAATTTAATTGCCGATCCTGTCAGTACATACTTATGTGAGTAACTCGACACACATAAGTAGCTTCATTGACTAAATGGGACTAACTGCATGGGTAAATTTACTCATGTGTATAAGTGTTTGCAGGAGCGGGGTCTTAATGATTGGATTTGTGTCTCTCTCTATGCAGTAAATTAACCAAAAAAAAAAACGAGAAAACTTGACTTACACTCAAGTTTAATATTACAGTTATAAATTTTAAGCACCAGAGCTACATTTTTAATTTAACAAAACTTGATTGAAAAAAGTTTGTAATTTCTTTATACTAAGAGCAAATGCCATCCACAGCCTCAGAAACAACTCTGACATCATAATCAAAAAGGCTGACAAAGGAGGTGCTGTTGTCATCATGAATAGGTCGGAACATGAACAAGAGGCTGCTCGGCAGCTCTCCAACACCACTTTCTACAAGCCATTACCTTCTGATCCCACTGAGGGTTACCAAAAGAAACTACAGCATTTGCTCAAGAAACTCCCTGAAAAAGCACAAGAACAAATCCGCACAGACACACCCCTGGAACCCCGACCTGGGATATTCTATCTGCTACCCAAGATCCATAAACCTGGAAATCCCGGGCGCCCCATCATCTCAGGCATTGGCACCCTGACAGCAGGATTGTCTGGCTATGTAGACTCCCTCCTCAGGCCCTACACTACCAGCACTACCAGCTATCTTCGAGACACCACTGACTTCCTGAGGAAACTACAATCCATCGGTGATCTTCCTGATAACATCATCCTGGCCACTATGGATGTAGAAGCCCTCTACACCAACATTCCACACAAAGATGGACTACAAGCCGTCAGGAACACTATCCCCGATAATGTCACGGCTAACCTGGGTAGCTGAACTTTGTGACTTTGTCCTTACCCATAACTATTTCACATTTGAGGACAATGTATACCTTCAAATCAGCGGCACTGCTACGGGTACCCGCATGGCCCCACCGTATGCCAACATTTTTATGGCTGACTTAGAACAACGCTTCCTCAGCTCTTGTCCCCTAATGCCCCTACTCTACTTGCGCTACATTGATGACATCTTCATCATCTGGATCCATGGAAAAGAAGCCCTTGAGGAATTCCACCATGATTTCAACAATTTCCATCCCACCATCAACCTCAGCCTGGACCAGTCCACACAAGAGATCCACTTCCTGGACACTACGGTGCTAATAAGTGATGGTCACATAAACACCACCCTATACTGGAAACCTACTGACCACTATTCCTACCTACATGCCTCCAGCTTTCACGCAGACCACATCACACGATCCATTGTCTACAGCCAAGCTCTACGATACAACCGCATTTGCTCCTACCCCTCAGACAGAGACAAATGCCTACAAGATTTCTATCAAGCATTCTTACAACTACAATACCCACCTGCTGAAGTGAAGAAACAAATTGACAGAGCCAGAAGAGGACCCCGAAGTCACCTACTACAGAACAGGCCCAACAAAGAAAATAACAGAACGCCACTAGCCGTCATCTTCAGCCCCCAACTAAAACCTCTCCAATGCATCATCAAGGATCTACAACCTATCCTGAAGGACGACCCATCGCTCTCCCAAATCTTGGGAGACAGGCCAGTCCTTGCCTACAGACAGCCCCCCAGCCTGAAGCAAATACTCATCAGCAACCACACACCACACAACAGAACCACTAACCCAGGAACCTATCCTTGCAACAAAGCCCGTTGCCAACTGTGTCTACATATTTATTCAGGGGACACCATCATAGGGCCTAATCACATCAGCCACACTATCAGAGGCTCATTCATCTGCACATCTACCAATGTGATATATGCCATCATGTGCCAGCAATGCCCCTCTGCCATGTACATTGATCAAACTGGACAGTCTCTACGTAAAAGAATAAATGGACACAAATCAGATGTCAAGAATTATAACATTCATAAACCAGTCGGAGAACACTTGAATCTCTCTGGTCACTCGATTTCTCACCTAAAAGTGGCTATTCTTCAACAAAAAGACTTCAGAAACAGACTCCAACGAGAAACTGCTGAATTGGAATTAATTTGCAAATTGGATACAATTAACTTAGGCTTGAATAGAGACTGGGAGTGGTCGAGTCATTACACAAAGTAAAACTATTTCCCCTTGTTTATTCCCCGCCCTCTCCCCCCCCAACACTGTTCCTCAGACGTTCTTGTTAACTGCTGGAAATGGCCCACCTTGATTATCACTACAAAGGGTTTTCTCCCCCCCACCCATCCCACTCTCCTGCTAGTAATAGCTCATCTTAAGTGATCACTCTCCTTACAGTGTGCATGATAAACACCCATTTTTTCATGTTCTGTGTGTATATAAATCTCCTCACTGTATTTTCCACTGAATGCATCCGATGAAGTGAGCTGTAGCTCATGAAAGCTTATGCTCAAATAAATTTGTTAGTTTCTAAGGTGCCACAAGTACTCCTTTTCTTTTTGCGAATACAGACTAACACGGCTGCTATTCTGAAACATTTCTAAAACAGTTATTCTGTAAAATGAGTACCAAAAACAATGCTACCATATGAAGATGTACGAATTGCCTGAATAATTCACATGTTGCTTGGCTATTCTTTACGTAATGCAGCCATCCCAAATTCATGCCAATCAAACCTTTACACTATATCAACATATATTATCTAGATGCATGTTTACCTCTCCATCTAAAGTAGGGTCAGTCTAAAGATTCATATTTGGCATATAGAGCTCTGCAGAGCTAACCTCACAAATGTCAACCAGAGGAGTACTCCTGAAGTGGAGAGGAAAACTACAATTCGCTCAGGAGTGTTGTCCTTTCATCCTTATTTCTGGATCAGGACCATAAAGCACTTTTTAAATGACATATCCTCAATTTCAAAAAATCCTCTTTTTAAAAATATACGGGTTCTTCTGTTTTTTGCCCATGTTCAGAAAGGACTTCAGGGCAGGCATGGGAGCAATAACATCACACATGCTCAAGCTTTCTCTTTTCCACCTTTTCTCTGGACACACTTCTGCCAGCTGTCTCTTCAGGTTCAGTTACAGCTTTGTTGATGATAATATTGGTAAGCACCCCATGCACAGCCTGGGGAAAAGCATGCACCATCAACAATACAGTGGGATCAACTATATTCAAAATACTGTCAAGTGTACAAAGAAAAACTGAAAAAACATAGTATTTTTCCCTTTAGCGTCTTCAGTTATAATAACATTAAGAGTTTCTTTTAATAACAGTATACACTACAATTTCAGATGGCAATACTGGAGTTGATAGTTTCTTTAAAACAGTTGCCTAACATCCCTAGTGGATAACATTATTGCAAGGCAGTTTGCCTATCACTTGGATAATTTCACTGTTGCCAATCCCAGATGTTCAAAAATCATGAGACTGGCTTAACAATAATAAATTTTGGTTTGTCTATTTGCCTTCTGGGGTTTGAGCCTTTAGAATTCAAATTTTTCAGCTTTTCTCCACAACCAAAAAGGACTAGAAATTTCCTTTTCTGAAAAAAGGAAAGTAGAGATTCTCGCATAATGATTTGACTCCAGGAACTAGGGCTTTCAGAAAAATGCCAAACATAGTGAGACTCTCAATAAAATTCTAAGAGCTGGCAATACCGTAAAAACGTACAGTGCTCTAGAATGAGATGTAATGTTATAAAATCTAATATGTTATAATTTTCTAGTGTTGAGAATGTTTAGGACCCCAAGTGATGTGTCTTCAGTGAGTCAGAACATTTGTGTAGAAAAACCCATTAGCCAACTTAGTCAAACAACAAAGAAATCACTTGGAATGGAAAACAAAACAAAAATCTCCAGTAAAAGGAATACCATTTTCTACACTGATCTTCCCAAATCCCAGGGAATAGCAATACATGTAACAAGGGCAATACATCTCTTAACATCTGTTGCAATTTAATTGTTTTCCCCCCATATTATACCAAAAATTGAACACATACAGTATTCAAAAGGAACAAAATTAAACCAAGTTGATGTCCCTCAAGTGAAAACACATCTGAAAAAATAATTACTTACTGTGCACTTTTTGTCACTGTAGTTTTCATGTAAGAATGATTCCCAATCAGCTTGATCAACAATATTCCAATTTGGATAGTCCAGAAATGCAGCATGGGCAATAACCTCATTCTTCTTATTGCTGAGTGTCACGGCAAGGTTAGCTTTTTCTCTGTGGAAACAATTTTGATTTGCAAAGGTTAAAGAAATGACAAAAAGAAGATTCAGAAAGTGATTTTACATTTCTTAGTCTTCAAGTTAACAACTGTTCAACAGCATCAAAAGGGAACCAGAGGATAGGGTTGCCGATACGCACTATACAAACACTTCCTGCCAGTAAATCCATCTTCTCTGTGGGACCAACAGAGTTTAACAATCACATTTTCAAAATTGGCCACTGATCTGGGGTCCTCTGATTTTAGACGCCCAACTTCACAGCATCACAGAAATGTAAGGCTGGAAGTGACCTGAAGAGGTCATGTAGTCCATCCGCCCAGGCTGAGGCAGGATTAAGTATACCTAGAGCATACATTTGAGACATATTGGACCCAGTTTTCCAGAGGTACAACTGCAACTCCCACTGACTTCAGCTGGAGCTGTGGGTACTTGCCACTTCTGAAAATCAAGCCCAAGAGATCTTAAGCTGGGCACAGAAACCGAGTCACCCAAAATCAGTGGCCACTTTTGAAAATATGGACCATAAAGCTGTCTCTGATTTATTACTGGGTATTTACTGACTACTCTGTTAGCCTACACATGACACAACTAGTATGTTACCCATCACTCAGGGAACAAAGGGGACAGCACCTTCTGATTCTGTGAACCTTGGATCCTCTTGCTGTAAGGCTGGAGGTGCTGGTAACTTGATGTAAGTGAGAAAGCTGTTTAGACAAAGATTGTAGCTTTTTAAAGTTAAGAATTGGACATCAGAAAGTGTGTTTTATTTTGTTTTGTTTGTAACCACAACTACTGTACCTCGTTTACTCTTGCTTAGTATCACACAGTGGCACCGGAATGGGGGGGGAGGGCCAGGGCCCTCCCACTTTTTGGCAGGGGCCCAACCTCCGCTCCTCTTCTTCCCCCTGAGGCCCTGTACCCCCAACCAGGCTGGCACGGCAGCTGGAGCCAAGCCGGGTCCTAGGCAGCTGTGGGGAGTCATGCCATGGACCTTCTACCTGCCCGGGTTAGGGGGACCCAAGAGCAGCCCCCAGCCCATGTCCCTGCCTCATCGGCCCCGCACCCAGGGCAGAAGGGTCCGTGGCTCCCCACAGCTGTCCCCATGTGGCTCTTACCAGGACCTGGCTCCGGCTGGGGGGCCACAGCCCAGCCATGGTAAGAGCCGCGAGTGCAACTGTGGGGATCCACACTGTGGACCCTCCACCTGCCCTGGGCGGGGGCCAGCGGAGCAGGAACACAGGCCGGGGGCTGCTCTCGACCCCGACCCCACCCCAGGCAACTGAAGAATCTGTGGCTCCCGGCCGGCTCCGACTTGGGACAGGGCCTTGGGCAGAAGACTAGAGGTAGGGGGCCCTGGCCCCTGGCCCCCCAACTTTTGGGTAGGCTCTGCCACCATTGGTATCACTTAAATCTATATTCTTTATTAAGAAACATATTCTTAGTTTTACTATGAATTATCTCAGTGCTGTTATACTGAAATAAAGTGAGAATAACAGGATATTGAGAGGTTTCAGAGTAGCAGCTGTGTTAGTCTGTATTCGCAAAAAGAAAAGGAGTACTTGTGGCACCTTAGAGACTAACAAATTTATTTGAGCATAAGCTTTCATGAGCTATAGCTCACTTCGTCGGATGCTGCATCCGATGAAGTGAGCTATAGCTCATGAAAGCTTATGCTCAAATAAATTTGTTAGTCTCTAAGGTGCCACAAGTACTCCTTTTCTTTTTGCGGATACTGAGAGAGACCTCCTTGGGGAACTTGAGAACTGGGGTTCACTGATTGTTACCTGCAAGACAAGGTTAAGACTGGCAGAGTTGCAAGGCATTTGCTGATGAGAAGGACAGACAGGTGTGGCAGGGATCTGATACACAATCTAAGTTCCAGCAAAGCTCTCTCTTGCAGAGGCAGAGAGTTAACACAGTGGCTTATGATTCTGGGTACCTTGAGAAGAATGTCATGTATGTTCTTAAAATGTTGCTACTTACAAAAGATAGACGACATTAATCCTTCCAAAAGTTTTTTCAGTAAAATATCTGATGAGACTGATAATACCAGAAACATCATGTGATTCCGTTCTTCTGGCATTGACCACTTCTGTACGTCCTCTTGCAGAAGTTATTGCAGTCATTTTATACACTGTAGCAAAAACAAAGAAAACACTAATGTTATCTAATGAGACTGGCTTCTGCAGTGATTTCAGCCTTGAAGTTAGTATTTCTAGATGAGATTTTCAAAGGAAGGAAGGGAGTTAGGCAGTTAAATCCTAATGAAAATCAATGGGATCTGAGTGCCTAACTCCCCCAGGCTCCTCTGAAAACCACAGTCTCAAATTGGATGTAGTATAATGGTTACCACCTAAAATATTACTGAACAGTGAGGGAATGTTTTTAATGGCCTACAACTGCATGAAATGGTTTCACATTTAGTTGTAGACATTTCTATAATGCTCATCATCATAGTATCTGATGGTTTCAAACTATTTGTCCAAAAGCCAAGTTTTTAAATCAATAAGATTATTTATACTTCAGGAGGAGTGGAAGGCTTTTCTGAATAGCCCTAACCCTGGATGCAAATAAAAATCTATTTTGCAGTGCCATGTGCAGTGTGTTTGTAGTGTCCTCATAACCCATGTTGTCCTTTGTATACCTAACAGTTTCATAATAGATAATGTGATATGAATTCAGTCCAACTGTGATTAACCAACAAAAACTTAGTTACTTTTCAATTCTGTTGCCACCTAACATTAAAGTTTAAATGTATATATACCAAATAATGTCACAATTTAAAATAAAAAGCCTAAGCATTAAAGTATGAAAATGAACAGTTCAAATACCATCACAGTTTATACAATAACTCACATACAAGATTATATGTAAAATATAACACTGCCCATTCAAAAAAAAAAAAAAAAACTTCACTATGCTCCCAATCCCCACCCAGACTCTAGCTGTAAACTAGAACAGTGGTTTTCAAACTTTTTTCTAGTGACCCAGTTGAAGAAAACTGTCGATGCCCGCGACCCAACGGAGCTGGGGATGAGGGGTTTGGGGTGTGGGAGGGGCTCAGGGGTGGGGCAGAAGGTTGGGGTGCGGGGGTGAGGGTTGCACAGTGGAGTGCAGGCTCTGGGGTTGATCAGGGGATGAGGGATTTGGGGTGGGCTCAGGGCTGGGGCAGGGGGTTCGAGTGCGGGAAGGGGTCAGGGCTCTGGGCTGGGGGTGCAGGCTCTGGGGTGAGGCCAGGGATGAGGCATTTGGGTGCAGGAAGGGGCACCAGGTTTGGGGGGATCAGGGCTGGCCCAGGGGATTGGGACACGGGGTTAGGGCACGGGGTTACCTCGGGCAGCTTCCAGTCAGCAGTGCAGTGGGGGTGCTAAGGCAGGCTTCCTGCCTGTCCTGGCACCGCGGACCACGCTGTGCCCCGAAAGCAGCCAGCAGCAGGTCCGGCTCCTAGGCAGAGGCACGCAAGCCTGGTTGGTGGTGCTGAGCCGCCGCGACCCACCAGAGCCGCCGCGACGCAGTGCCTTACATTCCATGACCCAGTACTGGGTCATGACTCACAGTTTGAAAAACACTGGACTAGAAAAACTTTTATACTCATCCACCCTACATCATATATATTTCCAATATCAGTTGCAACCCCAGGCAAACCACCACCAGGGTTGCAAACCACCACCATCCCAAGTATGGCCCACATCATCTCAGAACATCTACCAGCACACCTGTGTAATGTGTGCCAGAGACACCAACATCTCATATCTTCCCTTTATAGAATAGAGATGTGAGCCCACCCCAACTTCCGATTATGGTCAAGAGACCAAACCGTATAGTATCATAGGTTCCAGTCCTGCAAGTTTATATTTGCGGATCTCTGTGCTCGCACTGAGACCAGTTTGTTTGAATGGGATTATATTGATGTGGTTCTCTGAGCAGAATTGAGCCTTACTGCCTGTATACATTCCAGAATCAACATCTTCCCATCCGCCAGTCCAGTATTGGGCAAAAGACCCCATCCATTGTCCCTACAGGAACTGGGAATCTCACTTTACCCTCCACATCCACCATCCTGATGAGTCAGAGACCTCACTTTCCAGATACAGACTTCGCATCCACCAATACTCATTCCATGCTACACATACATTAGAGTAGAACTAACACAGGGAAGATTAAGGGCAAAGAAGGAAGTTGGGGAGTGGAGAAGAGCTGAGACAGGGAACACTGTTTAGGAGCAGAGAACCTGGAGAACATTGGAGATAAATAGAGGACTCTGCTCCCTGCCTGCTCCAATTCTTCCAGTAATTGCCTCACTGGTTTATCAACATTAAAAAAACACTCTTTTTAAACACAACAGAAATTTCCCATCCTAACCATTTTTTCTTTTTAAGTGAGCTGATGCTTAAATCCAAGTCAGATCAAACATGTCATATATGTACTTGTGGTAAGACTATGTAGGAAAAGGTTAGTACAGCCCCAACTTTCTGACTGTGGAAGAGTGATGGGATGCACAAACTCGACACTGGATCAGGTTAAGAAGGGGTTAATTAACTGTCCTGGAGACAAGGACTGTGGGCAGCTCCTCCCACACAACCACCATCAAGACTGGAAGGAATAAAATTGGACACATCAAGCTTCAGAGTAGGGCTACCCCTGAGGTTTTCAAACTGTGGGGAACACTCCTCTATGGGGGCACAGTGCAATGTTCAGGGGGAGGATGAACAGCCACGCCAGGCAGGGCTCGGGGAGGGAGTATCACTTCCACTCCCTAACTCACCATAGTGGGCCACCCAGCCTGTGGGTCAGTGTCAACATCCACTGTGGCCGCACCGATTTCTGCTCCCAGCAGCCTCCACACCCAGCACTGGCTCTGGTCGCAAACGCCTTCGCCAATCCTGAAAACCTGAGGGCTATTGTGTCTATTTTTGTTTAGGGTGGGGAGGTGCGACCAAGAATTGTAACTCAAGGGGGAGCTAGCTCAAAAAGTTTGAAAACCGCTGGGCTATTCTGACAGTGGACTATTGAGTTTGAGGGAGAGAGGACTCTGGGGCTGGGCTGAGGTTTGGACTGGACGGGGGTTAGTTTTGGCCCTCTGCCGTCAGTCTGGGCTGCATTTTAGAGCAAGTGGGAAATTCATTAGCTCACAGGAAGTCTTCCCTTTGGCTCTCTAGCAGAGATCTGCTGCCTGGAGACAATTCTGTGGTGGTAACCCTGTTGCACTTACTGTAAATGCTACACTGCTGCGGGAATCTGACCCTTCGACTACAGGGAACAACTGTCCTTTGACAGGCCAGCTTGCCACTGGCACGTGGGTCTGCAGGTGCCAACAGCAGGAGGACATGGGGCTGCAAGGACAAGGGACAAGCCAGGTGGCAGCTACCCAGCCTGTTTTCTCCATTGCAACCCCTTTCCCCGACCCTTCCCACCTAGCAATATAGGGAAGAGTAGGATGGCCGCAATCCCCAACACCTGGGTGCCCGTGACCCCGCTGGGGGAGCTCGGGCAGCTGCAGTTCTCGGGCGGGCGGTTAGGGGGCAGCACAGAGCAGGCTCCAGAAGGAGTTCCTGGGGGAGAGAAGGAGGGGAATGGGACGCGCTGCGTGCTGGGAGTTGTAGTCTTCGTGGGGGGGAGAGAGAACGCGCATTGCATGCTGGGCGGTGTAGTCCCAAACTGAGGGGAGTTGTGCGATATGGGACACCTGTTTGGGGCGTCGCAGTCCTGGGAGCGCCTCCTCCCAGCACTCCCAGAGCGTCGCCTCTGTTCCGTCGGGCGCGGCGCGTCCCGCAGTCCCCACCGGGTCAGGGCTCAGAGGAACTGGCGACGACTCACCTAGGACGCAGCGGTTCTGCGGCAACTGCCGAGAGACGCGCGGCCGCCGTTACTGTGGCAACGACCCGGGCGACGCTGCGCGGGGTGAGAGGTGAAAGAGCAGGGCAGGGTCGACGGAGCTCGGGCTCACAGCGGCGGCAACATGGCGTCTACGGCGGCCGGGAAGCAGCGAATCCCCAAAGTGGCGAAGGTGCGGGGGGTGGTGGTCCGTGCTGGGCGGGTGGGGGAATTACCCTGCCCCCAGGGGCCCGGGCATGGGTGTCACCGAGCCCCGCGGGGCGACCCGGCGGTGAGGGGGGAGTAGGATGTGGGGGTGCCCAGGCGAAGGAGGCGGGGTGCCTGGAGGGGGAGGCAGAGTGGAGGGAACGGGGGGGGGGGTGAAAGTTCTCGGGGGCCGGGGTGTCTGTGGGAGGGGAACTAGGAAGAAGGGGCAAAGCGGGGGACGGAGGGAATTGGGGGAACCTGTGACCACGGCGTGGGGGACCTTGGGGGTGCCGGGGAATTGGGGGGGACCCGTGACGGGGAAGCTCAGGGGTGCTGAGGAATTGGGGGTCAGGGGATGGGGGGCTCAGGGGAGCTGGGGACTTGGGGGACCTGGGACTGGGGGGTGCCCAGTTGGACCAGAGTGGGGGAAGCGGGAGAAAGGGCAGTGGGGAGAGGGGGAGGGGAGTCGCTGGTGCGAGCCCTGCTGGAAATACAGCAGCTTTTACATAGTATTCTGCTGCGAGTCGTCTGTAACATGGAGCATGAGCCCAGCTATCGGGGGGGCTCCGTTTTAGAAACAGCCTCACTCGCTCGCTTTTTTTTTTTTTTGTTACAACACAGTCATGTGTTTTCCCCCACTCCGTAATGGTTCTCATGATTGGTGCTTGAAAACTAACTTTTATCTGATCAAACACATACCGGTGGACCACAATGGGATGGGACATTTCTTAGAATGGTGGCCCATCCTTGTTCAATGGAGAAAAAAAAAAAGTTTGTTATGCTGCCCCTTTTCCTCATCCCATGGTACCAAAGAAGTTGGAAACTTCTGCTAAAATGACCAGAACTTAAATGATTAACAGTTGTAGGTATCGAAGATACAAAAGGTCAGTTTGTCCATCTCCGACCTACGGGGCAAAATTCAGCCCTGCTGCACTGACTTACATCCGGATCTGAATGTGGCCCATTGTTGTGCGTGGCCCCCCAGGGAAAGTTTTCTCAACAATTAAAAAAGCCAAAAAACACTTTTTTCAAATAAAATCTTAAATATTAAGGAAACAGAGGAGACCACCAGAAAAGTCCTGGTATGGAGTTAACACAAAGCACTATTTCCGTTCAACCAATCTATGATGTTTCTTTTAAAAAGCCAAGTCCGGATTCCATGTACTCACAATTTCAAAGCCATTTTTAGTTTAAAGATTGTGAAAATAACCCAACCCGGGGATGGGGGGGGGGGGAACAAAGCTGAACTCAAGGTTACAGATAAGTTATCCCAGCTGTTTACTCTTGGAAAAATGGCACCTGGGAACCACTGATGTGGCTACAGCACAAGTAGCAAGGGGGGAGACTGCAGTGTACAGAGGGAGGGTATTTAACTGCCATCATAATCCCCATGTTTTAATGGGGAGACTGTTTTGTGGATCATTTCCACTCCCCTTTCCTATCCCATCACCTCCCTGTAAAATTAGGAAAGTATCAAATGTATTTTTTAAGCTATATTTTAATCATACTTAGTAGCTGGCAATGAAGAGCACTGTATGATCAGCCAACCCTCTCAGTTTGATGGGTTGTATGGCACCATGTTAAAAATACCTGAGCTATGTCTATGCTGCAGCTGCCAATGTTGCTACCACTGGTGGAGAATTGTGTGTCCTTAAATGTAGTCAAGTTATGGTGATTTTCAGTCTTTATGGTTCAGAAAGGTCATCTGAATTAATGTATCAAAATAAATAGTCTTGGAAGGATTAGATTTTAATAATGTTAGCAATCATCAGTTTTCCCAACAAGTAACAAGCAGTTCCCAACATTAAGAAAGTCATAGAGAAGGAAGGTTAAACATGTTGCAATCTTTTGCTCTCAATTGGGTAATAATTCATGAACAGAGATGCAGATTTACCATGGCATTTTTAAAAATCAAGTCAGCGTAGTCATGGTAAATGTAATAATCACAGATCACTAAATTTACTGTGACTGCTCCCTAAATTTGATTAACAAAATAATGCCCCTCTCCTCACCCTGCAGCAGCACCCTCTGCTTCCAGCACCGCAACCCTAATCCCAGTCTAGTGTGGAGGGGAGGCTGGGGAGCAAGCTCACCTCTCTGTTGCGGCCCCTGGTCACGCCAGGCTGGGCCCATGATCCTGCTCCAGGCATTGAAACCCGGCATGTGCGGTTGCAAAGCTGTTCAGGATTCTTCTTTCCGCCCCCCCCCCCCCCCTTTGTTCAGGTGGGCCAAACCTGAGCAGCACTGCAGCCCTGTGCACCAGATCACAATGCCACTCAGTGAAGTTTGTGCCTCACCCCCCCATCATGACCAGGGTGGTCAAACCTGAATAGGGCTGTGTCCCAGTGCGCCAGGTCACAATACCCAGGGCAGGGAGCCAGGCTCAGCCACAGGAGCTGCTACTGCAGGGTGAGTCATGGATATGGAAGGAAGTCGCAGGCTGAGGGCGAAATCATGCTATCTGTGACTTTTTCCCCTCACCGTGACAAACGTAATCCTGGAGTACTGACTGATGATATACGATTCTGAATCTCTGCTTCTGTGGTCATTATTTTGACTAAACACAGATATAGGCAATGACCATACACTGAGTTAAACCATGGCAGACACTTCACCTCCTTGGTGCCCCATTGACATTGCTAGCGCTCCAAGGCCTGCATATTTCCCCATTGACTGCAGTAGAACTTTATGTACACACAAGGGCTACCGCCATGAAGCTCTGGGCCAGTTAAGGGCCTTACTAGATTTTTAATTTCCTGCTAGTGCAAACTCATCCACGTTAATTTTTTAAAAATACTTAAAAAGAGAAGGAGGACTTGTGGCACCTTAGAGATTAACAAATTTATTTGAGCATAAGCTTTCCGACGAAGTGAGCTGTAGCTCACGAAAGCTCATGCTCAAATAAATTTGTTAATCTCTAAGGTGCCACAAGTCCTCCTTCTCTTTTGTGGATACAGACTAATACAGCTGCTACTCTAAAAAATACTTGTAATTCAAAAGTAACAAAAATGGAATCCTCCAATAATTATTGCTAGGTGTAGCATTGCTACCATAACATCAGTTATTTATTAGGCCATGATCCTGGACTCGGTCCCCACATGGGTGCCTTCTCCACCCACACGGAGCCCCATTGACCCAAACAGACCATTCTTTGCAAGCTAATCTGACTTTCAGCAGGCTGACGAGAATTGTGAATGTCTAAAACTCTGGTCCTGCAAACACGTGTGCTTTAGGGGAGACCAGAAAGTAAGAATTCCATTTCATGAAAAAAAATTTGTTTCAATATTTGGAAAAAACCCTGAGCATTCAAAAGTGAGTGTGTGTGAGCAAAAGCAAGCACCCCTCTTTGAGTAGCCAGTTGCCCAGTGGGTAGGGCACTCACCTGGGATGTGGGACGACCCAGGTTCAGGTCCAGGTCCCGGTCCCTGCTTGCCTGATTTAGTGCTTTGTCTACCACACTGTAGAGCAGTGGTATTCAATTACATTTTCTGGTGGGCTGAATAAGGCAGTGTCTAAATCTTGCCAGGTCAAAGGGCTCTTCTGGTGTTTGCTCTGTAGTAAACCTGCCATTGGCCAGGGGTCGCACCTTTAAAGAGTGGTGTGACGGATATTATTTATTAATCTCAAAGTAAAAGGTTAAGCATGCCAGTGGACAGTAGTACAACAAAATCTTGCAAACAAATTATTATACAAATACACTAATGCTATTAAAACATCGTGCTATTAATGTTAATTCTATTACAACTATGACATTAAAATTAGAAGTTAAACCTCACAGGAAATTAATGGACATCTAATTTCCCCTTCTTAGTGCAAGAGTGTCAACATTTCAAGCAGTGTTTCCTCCTTCCCCCTGCACACCTTCCCAAAAAAGTACTGCACAGTCAGTTTAACTTATGAAAGTACATCAATTACTGATCACTTTATGTTGCATAAGCATTTGATTAAGTGCCTGATTAAAAGCGTATCACCATAAGTTGAAATGTATCAACACAGTCTAGTTCCACTTGTTTAAATGTAAATGAAAAATTTCTAAATTAAATACATGACATGATGGTAAACATAGGGAAAATAAACGGAAGTGCATCTGCCCAGTTCCCATCAGTTCTGACCTGTTGCCTTCCGCCATCCGCCCAGCGGTTCTCAACCTATTTACCATTGTAGGTCCCGTCCACACAATATATATATATATACACACATACACACGTATATACACACACACTCTACCTGTGCGGCCCTAAGGATGTCACATAGGCCACAGTTGTGCGCTGATTGGGCCATGGCTTGAGAACCACGGGCCCAGCCCATCCTGCTTCCAGCCTCACTTCTGCTCCTACTGGGTTCTTCACACACCGTTCTAGGCCAAGGGGAGCGTGGCTGCAGTGCTATCCCTCTGACTCCTCCTTCCAGGCAACTCCAGGGCTTCTTCCCCCTCCCGCCCTGCTCTTCTGGTTGGGTGTTATAGGGAGGGAGGAGGGTAGAAAGGAGTGGAACTACCTTGAGCTGCAGGGCTCTTTCTGAACCCTTCTTCTCCACCCTTCCTGTGAGCAGGGGTAGTTCCCCCAACCCTTCCTGTGAGGATAGGCTGGGCTCCTGAGGGGTGGGGGAGTGAGCGCTACTGTTTCCCGAGGAGCTCTAATTGGCTGCTTCTGAGGGTATGAAGGAACAGCTAATGCCAGCAGTGGGCCAATCAGAAATCCCTGGTGGCAGGATCTAGCCTGCGGGCTGCCAATTGAAGACCAGTGCCATAGAGTCATTCTCTCTCACTCTGGCTCAATGGATATTTAATTTATATAAAGTGGAACAGCTCCAACAGGAGATACTGAGAAAGACCCATCTAAGAATAGACAATACTCTGGTGGTTTGGGCAATCAGCTGGGATGTGGGCAACCCAGGTTTAGTTCCTGCTCTGAATCAGGCAGAGTGGGAATTTGGGTGTTTTACATTCCAAGTGAGTGCTCTGATCATCGGGCTATTGGCTATTCTGGTTGAGTGTTTTTTCTGATTTTGACCAGAAATTCCATCTGGGACCTGAAAAAACTTCAGTGAAAGTATATATTTCCGTGAAACGTTCTAGTTTTGACAAATCAGCATTTTCCAGCAAAAATGTATCCTAACAAAATTCCCACGTCGTTCTGACATGTATGTCCTTAGCTTTATGGGTGTGAATAATCCTGTTATTCAGTGAAACTACTCACATGC
Source organism: Eretmochelys imbricata (assembly GCF_965152235.1). Taxonomy (NCBI): domain Eukaryota; kingdom Metazoa; phylum Chordata; order Testudines; family Cheloniidae; genus Eretmochelys; species Eretmochelys imbricata. The sequence goes on along the minus strand of NC_135574.1, from coordinate 205,938,207 downwards.
ATAAAATTAAGTGTATGCGTGTTTTCAGGATTGGAGCCTCACTCTATATTCCAAAAAATGTAGAAACGCCTGGCTTTATACTTTACTTTTTCTCTCAGAGGATATCTATGCTTTTTGTAGTTGTGGTATCTCTAATCCAATCAATAGCTTTTATGACATTTTTTCAGAGGTACGAGATCAGCCTGAATTTGTCCCCAGTTTAAACTTTCTACTGCTATTACAGGTTTTATAAACGCTTGGGTTTAGAATGTTTACACCTTTTTTTGAAAAGCAAACAGTTTTTAAAACAAATGATTATTGCTCTTCAGTTTTAAAACACAGTACAGTACTGAAAATGTGAAACCAAAGTTAAACAACCAACATTGGTTTTCATTGTCCAAGCTGAGAGGAATGCTAAAAGTAAAGAAAGAACATAAATAGTCAAGTTGGATTTTAAAAATTCTTTTATGCTTAATATCAAGGAGTTATCAGTAACCTAGGTAAAAAGTAAAATTGTCTGTGATATGATTTTTTTACTTTACAGTATTTTTAAAAAAATGAGGATATCATATTCCCAACTTTACATGTCATCTGATAAACAAACTAAGGTTTCCAAATCTATTTTCGTATTTAAATTTTTTCCAAGGTAGTTGGTTACCTCTGTCCCAGAAATACTTGCATGAATACATGCCTAGGATTTGTTCCAACTTTTTCCATCTTTTTGCACTCCAGGTAGGGTTATAGCTTCTGAGTTTGACATTTTTATGGGGTGAAATGGACACAGTAACAAGTATATGATATTTGGCGTTGCTATTTCCTGTCTGTTTGTAAACTCAGTTCTGTTTATTTCTTAGCCAGTCACCAAATCCTACTTCTTTGTATATTTCACATATTAAGTCATTGGGTCAACTCAACTTTTTGGGTTTTTTTTTGTTTTTTATGGCCATAAAAAAATATAAGATGACCACAAAAAATTTTTTTTCTTCCAAAGGTGAAAAACAAAGCGCCAGCAGAAGTACAGATCACAGCAGAACAGCTGTTAAGAGAAGCAAAGGAGAGAGAACTTGAACTTCTTCCACCACCTCCGCAACAAAAGATCACAGATGAAGAAGAACTAAATGACTACAAGCTTCGAAAAAGGAAGGTAAGTGCACAAGTGACTTGATGCTCCTGTACAGTACTAAGAAGCTAGCATATTTTAAAACTTTGCTGAACGTTTTCATTCATTCTTCATGAACTTCAAAGAGAAAACAAAAAGAAAAGGAGTACTTGTGGTACCTTAGAGACTAACCAATTTATTTGAGCTTGAGCTTTCATGAGCTACAGCTCACTTCATTGGATGCATACTGTGGAAAGAGAGAAAACAGATATTCTGTGATTTTTTACCTTAAAACCACAAGTGGCTGTTTAAGGGTACTTAACCTGTTCCCTTTAAACAATTAAATGCATAATTTTTTAGAATTTGGATTGAGTAGCAAATTAACAGTACAACTTATGATTTTGTATTGGAAACTATATTTATACTATTAATGAGTCTATTCATACGTGCTAGAATCTTGAGAGGTAGGCTATAGAAAAAGGGAAGAAGAGTAAAAATCAGCCAGAGGGAGGGAATAGGGATGTGCTGGCCGCCGCTTCCCGCAGCTCCCAATGGCTGGGAACAGCAAACCGCAGCCACTGGGAGCTGCAGGGGGCCATGCCTGTGGACGGTCAACGTAAACAAAATGTCTTGTGGCCTGCCACTGGATTACCCTGACGGGTCGCATGCCGAAGGTTGTTGACCCCTGGTGTCTTGTGTCTGAACGCTTATTGAAGCTAGTCTCCAAAGGGATCTGAATTTAGATTAGCGTGTAGAGCCCCTAAATGAGGATTAGGGCCCTGTTGTGCTGAGGGCTATACAAAGGGTTCTCTCCATTCATACCTATCTGTTAGATAAGAATGATACTGTGATGTTAGTTGGACATAGGTTGGGGGCAACCTATAACACTGAATGTGCCATCTCTGGTGCATCAAGTTGTGGAAATGCTTTGTTATGGAACTGAAAACTTGCCTCCTGACATTTGGTCACATAAACATGAGTCATAACATATTAGTCAAGAAGAGGTAGAGTTCCTAGGCGTCTCTTATGGCCTATAAACTCTAATAAAGTATGTACATGTTATAGAGGTTTGGACCATTGGGAAGTACTAAGTGATGGCATATCTGATATATGATACTTGCACCAAGTGATCAGTTTATAGCCACAAAAGAATGAATATGGCGTGTCCAAATTAATATATTTTCAGTCTCGTGTGCAAAAAGTGAGCCTCATAACTTCAATTAATGTTACTATTAAAATATCTCAACATAGGGTTTTTTAATAAGAATTTTGAATGTTGTTATAATTGTTAGTCCATCGGTGTTACAGAGGGACACAGGCTCTTACAGGCTTACAGCTCTCCTATGATCTACACTTATCACAACTCTAGCTATATTTTTAACTGCTCAAGTACGTGACTTAGGAAACCTCTTATTCATTTTGATCTCAGAGTTAAGTTATTGTAACTTCTGTTTAAACTAATTGTAATATGTTTGGGATTTTTAGTCCAATCTATTGATATCTTGTTTTTGAGTTATCAGTACGTCACTCTTGGTTTATAATTGGATCTTTTTGCACAGAGAAACATTTTACTTTTAAAAATAAATTATAACTTTCTTCTCAGACCTTTGAAGATAATATAAGAAAAAACAGGACTGTTATCAGTAACTGGATAAAGTACGCACAATGGGAGGAAAGCCTAAAAGAAATACAAAGGTAATTATGAAGATGGGCATTTTGCACTTCAAGAATATGTGCAACTAATACTGTCAGAATCCTTGAACTGCATCATACATGCATTTACTTCAACAATGTTTGCTTTCCAGAGCTCGTTCCATCTACGAGCGTGCTTTAGACGTGGACTACAGAAATGTCACTCTCTGGCTGAAGTATGCAGAAATGGAAATGAAGAACCGCCAGGTTAACCATGCCCGCAATATCTGGGATCGAGCCATCACTACCCTCCCCAGGGTCAACCAGTTCTGGTGAGTTTTCAGATAGTAAAACTCACTATTTCACCTCTAATAATAAAAACAATTGATCTTTCACTTAGTGAAAAAGTGAAATGTCTGCGTGTGCAAATAAAGTCTTCAACATCTCTAGTGTTGCAGTTTTTTTTGAGACTCTGCAAGCTAATATTAAAAAGAAGACTCATATTATTGGAAAGTTACCCTCCTCTTTTCCCCCCGCCCCCTTGGATTGTAGTCTCACCAGGGTAGGGGTTTGGCACAACGGTACTTGTGGACAATTCTGTGATGCAAATAATGAATACTGCCAAAAGAGAGTTACCTATAAATAATAATTTTGTTAAGTACGTTTCTAAATAGTTGTGTCAATGATAACTCTTGTTTGCCTTTTTTAAAGGTATAAGTATACTTATATGGAAGAGATGTTGGGGAATGTTGCTGGAGCACGTCAGGTGTTTGAACGCTGGATGGAGTGGCAACCGGAGGAACAAGCTTGGCATTCTTATATTAACTTTGAACTGAGATACAAGGAGGTGGAGAGGGCACGCACCATTTATGAGAGATATATCCTTTTTAGAACAGTGAGACTTGCACTTAGATCCACATTTTACACTTCATTGTTATCCATCTTAAATGCCCATGAATTTGTATGTGACTTTTCTCCACTTTAGTTGTATTGTGGGCAACAAACACTGCTGATACCTAGGAGTACACATGGATGGAAATTTTTCTTTACCACAGTGAAATTCAGTTAAATGAGTATAAGTGTCCTGGAAGAGCTTGTAATTTAACTGTGCCACAACAGGTGTATATTTTTGGCTTGAAAGATGCTGACAGTTTAAGCACTGTAACCAACAACAACAACACAACACAGACAAAAACAGTAAATGTTACAAAGCACTGCAATAAAATTTGGTGGGTCACATATGAGAGAGCTTTGGAAGTTTGCATTTAAAAATTGCTGAGAGGTAGAGGGTCACTTATCTCTTCTTAGATGATTGCCCCTCCTTACTGTCAGAGCTACTAAAAGTTTTTCCTCCTCTTCTCATCTTGTATTTTCTCCTTTTTTATTCACTATTTTTTCTTCCTAAAAACTAAAGGGCCTGAGTCTAAAACCCCCTGTGTGTGGATCACCCCTTGACCCTCCTCTTCTACCTCTTGGCCATGTTCTTTGCATGGTTCATCTTTAACTATTGTTCTCACATGATCCATGGTCATGTGATCCCTGGGAAGAATGGAATTTGAAATGGAGAACTGTTGCCATTTTCTTAACATTTCTGTACTTGTCATTGTGCACCCTGATGTTAAGAATTGGATCAAGTACGCCCGCTTTGAAGAGAAACACAGTTACTTTGCCCATGCAAGAAAAGTGTATGAGAGAGCAGTGGAGTTCTTTGGAGAAGAACATATGAATGAGCATTTGTTTGTGGCCTTTGCAAAATTTGAGGAGAACCAGAAAGAAGTAAGGACTTGAAGTGTATTGAGCGAATATAAAAATGCAGATTTCTTGTTGAATGTTGTCCTCTGCGCCATTTAGAATTCTCTTTGGCTGTAGTTTCTCGGTGTCTTAACTGAGTTCTTCGTACTAGTGTTCAGAATGTAGTAACAAGGAGGCTGGTTTTTTATATTTGCTTTTTGTTGCTATCAAGGAAAACTTATTCTCTGCAAGATACTATTGCTTGCCATCAAGAGACTCGGGCCCTGATCCAGCAAACACTTATGCACATGAACTAATGGGATTAACTCAATGGGAACGCTCACATGGGTAAGTTTCTGCAGGATCATGGCAGGAACCCTGCAAATTTGTGGATATCTGCAGCCCATGTTTGTGGATTGGATGTGGATACAAATTTTGTATCTGCACAGGGCTCTAATCATGGCCTAAATTTGTCTTTTTACCCAATATATGAGAAACTTACAGGGATAAAAATGTGTCCCACCTGGAGCGTTAGTAACAATACGCTAAACGCATCCTAAAAGTTAATAAATAAATAAATAAAAAATCCACCCACTAAAGAATTAGCCTGAAACTTTAAACGAGAGGAGAGTGTGTGGGACCAACACAGGGAAAAAATAGGACCCCAAGTTAACAACATTTTATAGCTGGTATGAGCTGGATCTTCAGCTGGTGTATCAGCATGGTTTTATACTCACTGACTCCAGCTGAGAGTCTGGCTCAGTACCTACTTTTCTGCACAGATTTGTGTACAGTACCTCATACCATGTTCCTCATTCTAACTCTTAATGTTTTCTAATTCTGGTGTACACCAAACACTGCCCACTTGTAGAGCTTTTGTGATAAGCTAGGAGGCTAGGGAGCCTAAAGAACCCTGTAAAGATACGCTGTGTCTCATTGCTCTTGGTTTAAATGTCAGATTTTTATAAAGCGTGGATTCAGTCTAAAAGTATAAACTGGAGAGAAGTTTCATTAGGAAAAACAGTACTTAGAGCCAATGGTATATTACATTATGTCTTAGTGTACAATTTTCTCTTGTTGATTTGATATGTTTTAGATTCCTTCTGTGTGAACCCTGCTTGCCATAAAACATTTCCCCATCAAAGCATCCTTTTATCTCCTACCAATGACCCTTGCTTTGTTTGTCAGATTTCCAGCCCCTTAGATGTTACCATATAGGTGCTTGTTGTAGGTTTTTATTTGTGGCGCAAGGCAAGGATTGTGGCTTATCGTTATGTTTTTTTAACATTGTCATATCATGATTGTTGACTTAACAGCAATATGAAAAACAAGTTTTGCATGTTACTATTAATTAAAATTGTGGTAGCATCTAGAGGCCAATCAGGTTATGACCTCATGGTGCTAGATGCTCTACAAACAAAGTCCCTGCCCTAGAGAGCATCTTGATATGTTTTTAAAACTTATACACTTACTGCGCAACAAAGTAGTCCAGAGTGTGTTTCTGCTGTATTCCCCATTTCATTTTCTCTCTGTAGTAACCCACTGAGGCATCTGCATCTCTGGTTTTCCTGTATATTAGGTAAAAGGCTTTTTTCTCTCTTCCTCTCCTTGGGCCTGCTCCTGCTCCCATTTAAATTAGTGGGGAAACTCCCAGTTACTTCTGTGATACAGGATCAGATATTTGGTGCCTATTTTTCAATATGCTAGTGGCTTTTGATTTTGCTCCTTTCTTTGATAGCAATGCCATACTTTGCAGTGTTGAAAGTAAGTAATATATCAGCTTAATTGATGGTAGTAATACAATTATTCCAAGTTTTACTCCTCACAGAGCTCATGAAAGAATGCATGTTTGCCCTGTGATTAAAAAAACCACATTTATATTTGAAAGTTGCTGTGTACTCAGTGAGCGATTGAAATAGCCTTTACCTAACTAATCTACCACTAGCTATGGATTACGGAGACCGGAAGAAAGGAGATGTTTTATAAAATGTAGTACAAATCACTTTGATTTGTCATGTATTCATGTTTTCAGTTTGAGAGGGTGAGAGTGATCTACAAATATGCCCTGGATAGAATTCCGAAACAGGAGGCCCAAGAACTCTTCAAAAATTACACCGTCTTTGAAAAGAAGTATGGAGACAGAAGAGGCATTGAAGACATTATTGTCAGTAAAAGGAGATTCCAGTACGAAGAGGAAGTGAAGGTAAGTGTTAATCTAGAGGCTTACAGATGTGTAAACATGCTTGGGTACACTTTCCAATCTGCAATGCTGAACGAGGTTCTCGTGTGTCTCATGGTATTGAGGCACTGCTTTTAAAGGACATGTGTTGGTCATATGAAACCATTGAATTTTTAATTTAATCGTAACTTATCTGCAAGTGATATGACAGTTTATCTGGAGCTCCTCATACCGCATTTAAAACGTCTAGCTGTTGGATTTAATGGGAATTGGGCTACAGGGGATACATGTCAGTTGAGTGGGATAGATTCAGTTCCACTACATTAACTATAGAAAGTGTAACAAAAACTAGCTAATCTTGGGTTTGTTTGGTTTTGGGTTTTTATTAAATGGTTAGAACTGCATACTGGCTTTAAATATTTAATGTGTCTCACTGATGGTTATACCTGACAACTTTCCCTCTCATCTAGAAACTTAAACATTCTGGGTATTTATCAGCTTTGGGGTCTATGCTTCAAAATCAGTGTTTTGGCCCTTAACTTGATATATTCCAAAATTACCTGCTAGGATATGAATTAAATTTTTTCTTTATCCACCAGGATGTTGCCAAGAAACTGATGCAATGGAGGAGTTATATTTTCAAATTTTTAAGTGGAAAGATTGAGGGAAGGAATGAAATTAGTTTTTGATTGTCTTCCTCACTTCCCTTAGTACTTGTAATATCACATAGACTGACACCTGCCTGACAACCCAGTTAGTCAAATATAAATCAAAACCAGGATTTTGTTCCTTTTGGAACATAGTTACTATATTTTCAAATAGCACTATTGCTGATAGTCAGTTATTAGATTTAAGTTTGGTTCGTATACTTGTCCACAGACATTTACAAAACATCTTAGTTCTGTCTAAATATGTTTGGGTGGTGGGGGAAAATCTGGCATGCCCACTTTCTATTAAATGTGGGTGTTGAATTGCTGAAGCTATACAATGGTGACAATTCTTCTTCCACTCTAGTTTGTTCATTTAACCCTCATGAATCTGAGTAAAATCTGCAAAAATGCCTACATGACTTAGACACACACATTTTTACCTTTCATTAATATATTAATTTAAAAAACCTAGATGTACAAGTTTACAGATTTACACAGTTCTGCTTTAAACTATAGGGAGAGTTACCTGTGTTATAATTGCATTAATGAAATGGTCTCCTATCCCTTTCCGGAAGGCTAATCCCCACAATTACGATGCATGGTTTGATTACTTGCGGTTGGTTGAAAGTGATGCAGATCCTGATACCGTACGTGAAGTTTATGAAAGAGCCATTGCCAATGTTCCACCAATTCAAGAGAAGAGACATTGGAAGAGATACATATATCTCTGGATCAACTATGCATTGTATGAAGAACTGGAGGCAAAGGTAAAAACATGAGTCTCCTCTTTTTCCACATCTGTCTGCGACCTACTAAGTTGCTGTCTGGTTCTGAGTTTTTCTTATTAAATAAGCAAAATATACTGGCTCATTTGATTTCAAAACTGAAATGGGGTTTGACTTTCTAGGTAGAGTTGTTGTTCGTTTTTCTCTGAAAAATTAACCTTTGTACTTAGAATAGACATTTAAAATTATATGCCTATCTCTGGTAATCTGCCATGAATTGAACAGTCATTTTGCAGAAGTACACTGTGAAGTTGCTAATGGTACATCCTTCAACATTTTCCCCAATCCATACTGATAACCTATTGGTATAGAAAAGGTAGAACCAAGCCACCTCAGGCTTAGCTAAATTACCCATGGCAGGCTGTTGTCTGAATTCACGTTTTGTGGTAGCATTTTCAAATTCAGTAAAAGAACTCTTTTAAAAATGACTCTCTTGCAGGGAATATCTGAAATCCTTCTTACTCTGGTCTCAGACATTGAGTAAATGATATAAATTACTATTGGAAATAGAACCTCCTTTTCCATGTTTATAATCAATCATTTTGTAGTTGCTTTAAAGTTTTGTTTAATATGATTACATAGCATCTTAGCTATTCTTCTACAAAAATATTCCCACTATGAGGGTAAAAGGTCTGTAACCCTTACCATAATACTTTGGTCTAAAAAGTGGTCTGTACTCTTGAATCTAATATTAAATCTTGAAGGGCCAGCTTTTTAGATTTGTGCACACAAATGGGTGGGCGAGTTGTGTGCATAAAAAAAAGTTTAGTTTGCACAGTTCTAAACATTTAGCCTTAAACCTACTCCTCCACAAATTCCTTAGTTTCGGTAATGTTTATGTTGCATAGAATATTTAACCCAGCTTGCTTGTCCTTTCAGGATCCAGAACGAACCAGACAAGTATATCAAGCATGTGTGGAACTCATTCCCCACAAAAAGGTATGACTTTTCTAATGGGTCCAGTGCAAAACCCAGAATAGTTCAAAACACACTATTCAAAATCCTGGAGATTACCTACCCCTATACTGCCCAGGTCTACATGCTCCTCCCTGGTAACAAGAGATCAATTGAACTGTTCCCTTGTCAGTCAGCAGGGGATGCAGGACTCAGACCCGCAGAAGTGGGTATGTTGGTGATTCTGTGCACAGGTCATGTAGTCTTTGTTCTGGAATATGAGTGAGAGGGTTACTCTGGATTTGGATTAGGTTCCTTTCCAGCATCGTGTTAGATATAAAAACACTACTTTTTCCTTCTCTGCATTTTGTTTCTGCCTCTTATGAAATGGATTCTAGTCCCTTATTTAAAAAAGGAGATCTTTTAATCAGTAAATGCTGCCTACGTTGGCCTAATAGAAATCTGGTAGGCGTTTATGGTGTATGAGTAACAGCAGGCCAAATGTGTTACTTGTATTTCCTAATATAGGAATTGTAGTCGTTGGGGTATTTTTCACTTCTTTTCTCAGAACATTAAGTTAACACATTATTTCACCTTGTTACAGCAATCAAAGTACAGTCTAGCATATTAATGACTTGCTTAATATTGTCCCCATACAAGCCCTGTTTCCTCGTTTAATGGGAAAAAAATTTTTAAAGCTGCTACTAGTGAAATAGAGAGAAGATGCTATTCTGCTTCACAAAATGGAACTTGTGTCTTAGTGAAAATGTGGATGTACATTTTGTTTTGCTTTTAAATTAAAAAAGTTTAATGTTACAGTTAAAGAAGAACCTTCCATATATTAGCCTGGTCTATTTGGACTCAAGACTTTACATTTTTGATTTTCTTTTTTCCTAGTATAGATAGTATGAACTTGATTTGTTTTGTAAGAAGAAATTAATTTTAGTTTGTGTGTATATGGCTGTTGGAAACAGTTGTGTGTCAGTTCCTCTTCCCTTGTGGCATTGTCCTAATCTATGCATTCTATTAGTTCTTAAAGATATATCTCAAAAGCCTTAATTTGCAAACTATAGCTTTTATTCTTCCTATGGGAGAACAATTTCTGCCAGTCACTGTCATGGATTCACTCACCAGCGCAGCACCTCCTGCTGGCCATCACAGGGATTAGCTCTGCTACCCAGTGTACCCTCTCCTGGTGGTGCCCTGCCCATTGTCATCACCACCTGCTAACTGGCTTCAGTCCAAGTACTACAGTGTCCTCTTCATGACTCGGCCCTCTGGCCATGTCACTGTCCTCATTTCCCCCCCTTCTGGGAGTGGTATCTCAGTTCTATAGTCTAGCCACTTCCCCAGTGGCAACAGGGGCTGGACCCAGGCCCACCCACTATTCTGGGTCCCAGCCCTCTTATTCCTCCCACTGCTGCTGTGTCTCCCTGGCACCAGTACCTTCTTTAACCTTCCTCAGGACACTCAGCTGCTCAGTCCTGGAAGCTAACAAGGAGCTCCTCTTGCTCCATGGTCTCTGCCAGCAGTTGCTCTGTCCAAGGTCTCAGCCTGCTAAAGATGCAGTATTCACTCCTTGTACTTCCAACGCCAGTTGAATCTGCTCTGCTGCCCTGCATCTCCCTTTTATGTGAGCCTGCTGGGCCCTGATAGGCTGACCCATATAGCTTCCCTCTAATTGGCTGCTTCCTACACAGCCTCCCTAGACTCTATTGACCTCTTCTCTGCCAGTGTGGGGTGAACACCTTATCAGAGTCATGAATAAATTGTTTTTGTCATGATAAATTGTTTTGGATTGTGTAACATTCACCTGTTCATCAAAATAATAATGTTAATTCAAATAAGACTATCCATGTAGTTACAGTAATATTACTTGACTCTACACAATCAGTAAAAAACTGAAATAATTTCTGAAACTACATAAGTAGCATTATTTGCTAAGAATCTATCTAAGCCAAATGTGTCTTGATTTTTGTTTCTTCCAGTTTACATTTGCCAAAATGTGGCTGTTGTATGCACAGTTTGAAATAAGACAGAAAAATCTTCCATTTGCCAGAAGAGCTTTGGTAAGTAAAGGAAGACAAGAGGGTAATTACTGAATTGTGTTTTAGGAAATTAAGAATTTTAGGGGTAACAAGAGTTGAAAGAATTTTGAAAAAGTCTCTTCTTTACAACTCATCTAAGCAAATCAAAATGCCTACGCCTATTGGAGACCTGCATGTATCCCATATATGTTGTTGTGCGTATTGTAAAGGCAGGCATGGCTTTGTTTAGAGGTTTGGATAATAGCTGGAAGTAATGGAGCTCCATTTGTTTCAGCTGGAAAGCATTCGGCTGAGAAGCCAGAGAATCAGTTTTCTGTGCTTAAAGAGTATTAATTGGTATAGAAATTGAAAACATTTAAAAACCACCCTTGATCTGTGAGAACTCTGAGCATCCATGTAACAGGCCTTGTTTCCTGGGAGTTTTGAGTGCAACATCCAGAATATTAGCTAAAGCGATACTAGGGACTTTGGACAGTCTCTTAAGAAACTGCAGCAAGCCCTTTTGCCAAATATAGTAACACACTAGTGCCTTTCCAAAGATGGAGTTGGCTTTGATAGAAGACCCTTTTAAATGAAAATCTCTCCCTTTCCTTCCACTCTTAGTTTTCCAGTAGTCTTGGTTAAAAACTGAGGCATTTTACTTGTGACTGAGGGAAAACTAGTCTGGTAATGACTGAGTCACTCTTCTTGGTGTGAAGAGACATCTGTTTCTTTGCAGATAAAACAGATCAGGTTTGTTGTGTTTTACAGTGGCAGAGCAGGCTTGGAGTAAATATGAATGTCTTCTTTGGCTGAGTGTGCTAGCTTGATCACTGAAATGCTGGGGGAGCTTTGCCTGTTGAGCTGGACTCTTGCCCTTGGCTGGTAAAATGAAGTAGAGGGTTAAGTCCATTGTGAAGTTGTTAATGCCTCCCTGCAGGAGGACAGTCTGCCATCTGTCCTGTGCTGCTGTTAGGGCTTTGCTCAAGATGCCATCTCTTCACATTGGGAGTCTCACCAATTATCACTGTCTCTAACCTTCCCATTTGGGGGTAGATAATTTAGTAGGTTCTAAAGAGGTAGTTGTGATCCCATTTAGAAATCTTAGATTTCCTTGATCCTTTCAAAGACCTGTTTTTTATTTGGGTATGTTAGGGAAACTGTGCCTGTTTTCGATTGAAGATTTTACACACACACACACACACACACCCCCCCACATGTGGAGAGATAGGCTTTTGAGTTGTCATCAGTATGCAGATAACACACTGTTCTGCCTCATTTTCATTGGACCCATATGGTGTGGGGTCTTTGCTTTTCCAGTATTTGTGTGAAATTAGGACTTGGTTGACAGCAAATTGGAGCTTCATATGGATAAAACAAAAGTACTGGTAGGAGAAATGGAGGAAAGAACTGGGTGGGTGCAGCATGGGTAGTCATTTGTTGGAACTGATGACTTGATTGGTAATACATGTGACTTGAATGCTAATGCTAGCTTGACTTATGGCTTCCTTGATTTGTAGTGAGTATATTGATAGAAAATGCACAAGAGTCACACCCCAAGTAGAAAACCCCCAAGTGTAAGGAAGGTTTTGTGGGGGACTATATTGAGGGAGTGTGTGGACTTTGGTGTAAAAAGTCAGTTACGTTAGCTCATGGGCAGAGATTAAGCTACTGGGTGCATTTTATGAATATTTGAATATTCTTGCCTTCATTGCCTCCCTCAAAAGTGATTGGGGAGGGGCGTGAGTTTTGTTCTTCCAATATAACAGTCCGATAATGCAGGAGGCACGTAGCTTGCCCTTTCTTCCCTGTCCTCAAGCACTCCTATCTGAACCTGTTTAATCTGAGAGGTTCTCAAACTATGAATCACAGAATGCTACCTGTTGGTTTGCCATCATGGCTGGGCACATGGTGGTGGTGGTGGTTCTACTTGTTTTCAGCTCCTAAAGTGAATTAAAAGGAGCTAAAATACATTCAGTACTTTTCTAAGCTTACCTCTCCTGGTAGTTATTACTGTAGGCACCCAACGGCGGTTGTGCAAGTGTGAGTAGGAGGGGAGGTGGTCCCTGAGACCATATTTATTAAGATGTGGTTCACACTCTGAATATATTTATGGACCCCTTACCTGGAGGATTAGAGGCTGGAGCCATCCTTTGTCTGTATGGTAACAGTCTCAAGACTCAGAAGATGAAGCACTCATTTGCGTAAGCTCAGTTTTGAGTGACGTCGTCTCATGAAGAAACATTATACACATGAACACTGTCTGCAACAAGTTATACTTTTTCTGTCTTCAGAGCACTTAGATACTTTATGCACATGTTAGTTTTGTAATGATCTGGCTGAATCATTACTAGTTAGATTTCACACTAGTCCTGATTGGAGTAGTCAACAGAAATTGTAGTTAAACAAAGATTAATTTAAACGCTAGTACTGAACAGTAAATGGACATTGAAAAAAGCATTTCTTCAGAGAGATGGCATAAGCAGTTATTGTTTTTTTCATTTTACAGGGAACGTCCATAGGTAAATGCCCAAAGAACAAACTATTTAAAGGCTACATTGAACTGGAGCTGCAACTGCGGGAGTTCGATCGCTGCCGGAAACTGTATGAAAAATTCCTAGAGTTCACACCTGAAAACTGCACATCATGGATTAAATTTGCTGAGTTAGAAACCATTCTTGGTGATACTGACAGAGCCCGGGCAATATACGAATTGGCTATTGGTCAACCTCGGTTAGACATGCCAGAGGTAAGGGGGTATATGAAGAACTCTGAAGTAACCTATTCCTCAACACACTGGATGGTTGGGGGGGAAAAAAATCAACTAACCTGCTAATACAGGGGTGGGCAAACATTTTGGCCTGAGGGCCACATCTCGGTATAGAAATTGTATGGCAGACCATGAATGCTCACGAAATTGGGGTTGGGGTGCGGGACGAGGTGAGGGCTCTGGCTGGGGGTGCAGGCTCCGGGGTGGGGCCAGAAATCAGTTCAAGATGTGGGAGAGGGCTCCAGGCTGGGGCAGGGAGGGTGAGGTGCGGGGGGGGTCAGGGCTCCGACTGCAGGCTTTGGGGGGTTTGAGGTGTAGGAGGGTGCTCTGGGCTGGGACTGAGGGGTTTGGAGGGTGGGAGGAGGATCAGGGCGGGGGTTGGGGCACAGGGGGTGGCTCAGGGGTGCAGGCTCCGGGTGACACTTACCTCAAGCAGTTTCCAGAAGCAGCGGCATGTTCCTGCTCCAGCTCCTCCGCAGAGGCGTGGCCAGGCGGCTCTGTTTCATGTTGCCCCATCCGCAGGTGCCACCCCTGCAGCTCCCATTGTATGCGGTTCCTGACCAATGGGAGCCGCATGGGCGGTGCTTGGGGCAGCGCGCAGCGCAGAGCCCCCTGGCTGCCCCTACACATAGGGGCCGGAGGCGGGACATGCTGCTGCTTCCAGGAGATGCACAGAGCAGCCCCAGACCTTGCTCCCCAGGGGGAGCTTGAGGGCTTGGACCCACGGGCCATACTTTGCCCACCCCTGTGCTAATTGAAACATAGGACTTGTCCTGGTGTATCAGACCAGTGGTCCATCTAATCCAGCATCCAATTTCTGACAGTGCTCAGCTACATTTTCAGCAGGTGGTATATAAGTCCACAATAAACAAGTGTGGTGTAACATGCCTAAGGGAATAATTTTCTAATGTAAGCAGTTTGTGATTGGCTTGTGTCTGTAGCATGAGAGTTGACACTACTTATATCTCATCCTAGCTAGTATAACTGGGTATTCTATATGTGTCTAATTCTTTTCTGGATTCTTTGCCTCAATATCTTGTGGCCATGAGTTCCAAAGATTATTCATTTATTTATTTTTGAAATTATTGCCGTAGTATTCGATATGAGGATGCTAGAGTCAGGGTTGCATAGTATCAAGTTTGCTTTTTATATATATATATATATATATACACACACACACACACACACACACACACACACAAATAAATGGTGCAATACATATATTTGTAAAATAAAATAGCTCACACTTCTGTTCTTACCAATTTAGATGCTTTGGACACTACAGCTTACCTATTTCTGTTGCTTAGCACATAATGGCTTTTCTAAGGCTGCACTCCAGTGTTTTGTAGTTTAATCCTTATATAGCTGGTCAGTCTTCTAGGGTATCTTCAAATAATTTGTTACTTATAGGATGTCTGTTCAAGTTCTCCATATTCTCTCCTCATGGGCCTAAGCCGTCATTTATAAGCTAATTATATACAACTACATCCCTCCTTTTCATACCTGGAATGTTGTCGCTCTCCAGTTCCTATTGCCTCAAGTTAAGTACCGCAATGGCAAATTAATGTCTCCCCCACTTATTTCTACTGCTCACCTTTCAATTTGGACAATGCTCCCATTATTGAGATAGTGTCTGTTGAGCAATTTATAATCCACCACATTTCTCATTATATTAAATGTTCCATATAAGTGTAAGCAGCTCACAAAGCCACAAGTTTTGCCTTAGAACAAAAATCCCGACCCCCACATTTGTGATCTTGTGCTTCTGTGTCTGAAATATCAAGGGTGGTCTTCCAGCATCCTCTCTTCAATCAGTCCAAAAGCAAGCAGAGCATCAAATGGTTTACTTTGCCTCATTGTTCACGTTTTTCCGACTCTTTGCCTCTTAAATCTCTTTTCAGCCTCTTTCCTCCCTCTATATTCTAATGATTTGATGTAGTCACTTTCTCTTGGAACCCCAATGTTTCATTCAGCCCAGAACCAGTTATTGATTCCCTTGTTTGTGATAGTGGTTTTTGGCCTTTGTCCTGTTACCCTTACCTCTAGAGCTATAGATTAGAGGTGATATTATGTGTGACAGTAATACCTAGTACTGCCTTAATGTTGAAAATTATTTGGCTACCTTTCTGTTTGGTGATCTCTATAACTTCTTAAGGCTTGTATTATGAAGTGCATTGAACAATCATAACTTCAAGAGTTTTGATCTAAGACTGACCCATTCTCTCTCAGGTTCTTTGGAAATCCTACATTGACTTTGAAATTGAGCAAGAAGAGTATGAGAAAACAAGAAACCTTTACCGCAGATTGCTTCAGCGGACACAGCATGTCAAGGTAATGTTTGTGTAGTCACAACTGATCATACATAAGAACAGCCATACGGGATCAGACCAAAGGTCCATCTAGCCCAGTATCCTGTCTTCCGGCAGTGGCCAATGCCAGGTGCCCCAGAGGGAATGAACAGAACAGGTAATCATCAAGTGATCCATCCCCTGTCGCCCATTCCCAGCTTCTGGCAAACAGAGGCTAGAGACACAGTCCCTGTCCATCCTGGCTAATAGCCATTGATAGACCTATCCTCCATGAATTTATCTAGGTTTTTTTTTTTTTTGAACCCTGTTATGGTCTTGGCCTTCACAACATCCTCCGGCAAGGAATTCCAGATTGACTGTGTGTTGTGTGAAAAAATATTTCCTTTTGTTTGTTTTAAACCTGCTGTGTATTATTTTCATTTGGTGGCCCCTAGTTCTTGTGTTATGAGGAGTAAATAACACTTCCTTATTTACTTTCTCCACACCAGTCATGATTTTATAGACCTCTACCATATCCCCCCTTAGTCATCTCTTTTCCAAGATGAAAAGTCCCAGTCTTATTAATCTCTCCTCATACGGCAGCCATTCCATACCCCTAATCATTTTTGTTGCCCTTTTCTGAACCTTTTCCAAGTCCAATATATCTTTTTTGAGATGTGGCAACCACCTCTGCACACAGTATTCAGGATGCGGGCGTACCATGGATTTATACAGAGGCAGTATATTTTGTCTTATTATTTATCCCTTTCTTAATGATTCCCAATATTTTGTGTGCCAGAGTCAGAATCCTACATTGGGGAAGGAATATCAGTTAATTTTAAAATGCCATACCACTGAAGTAGCTATCAACATTATTCTGTGGGGACTTTCGTGACTCAGGGCATTGGGAATAAGTAAGGGAAAAGGTTAGTATTGTGAAATGACTCGTTTAGAGATAAGAGATGTCTTTATAGCTTTCTATTTAAAAAAAGGATCACTCTGCAGAAGCCCTGGGTTACTAGGACTTAGAGGTAGCACTGCTTCTTTTGCCAGGTTTCCTAGGCTTCCCACATTTGAACGATTATCTTGACAACCCCACAATGGCTATATAATTAATTTTAAAAAAGAGAAAAAACTAAATCAGTTCTGCAGAAGCTCATCTGTTCTTCTGAGCAGCCACGGCCTCTTTTTTAACTGCTCAAAAAATTGCAGACGCTGTGACAAACGACCAGCCTTAGCAATGTGATTTAGATCTATAATTTGACTAAATTCAGCCAGGTTTATTATGACCAAAAATAATTGCCACCAACTAACTAAGTGGCTTACAGAAAATGAATTGGGAGTGTTAATCCAGTTTCTTATGGTCAGGCTACAAAAACTGGCAGAAAATTGAGTAGAAAGCCCAAAGATGGAATGAATCAAAACACTAGTCTTACCCCTCTTATAATTATGTGGAGTCTCTAAGATAGGATTTGATACAAGATTTCTGCAAAGATGACCTTCAGCCTTGTTGAAATCACTTCCCTCTTTTAAAAAAAAAAACATTGACAATGGTACTCTGCTGTAAAATCAGAATATTCTTCAGTACTAAAATGGGGCCTTAACCAAATCTTACTCTGACATGAGTTTTGTCTAGCTGGTTGTTTACAAAGCTTGAAAAAGTGCTGAAACTAACAAATGGTTTCCAGCTTGGCCACATCCTCCTGGTTTTTATTTTAATGACGTTTTCACAGCGAAATTTCCATTAGATTTTGCTCTGCTTTTCCCCTAGGTATGGATCAGTTTTGCTCAGTTTGAACTTTCTGCAGGAAAAGAGGAGAGCTTGATAAGATGCAGACAGGTATATGAAGAGGCTAATAAAACAATGCGAAACTGTGAAGAGAAGGAGGAGAGACTCATGCTTCTGGAATCCTGGAGAAACTTTGAAGAGGAGTTTGGAACAGATTGTAATAGAGAGAGAGTAGATAAACTTATGCCAGACAAAGTCAAGAAGAGAAGAAAATTAAAGGCTGAAGATGGGGTAAGAGTAAAGGGTGGGAAAATAAAATGCCACCTCCAATCACAGAAAGTTGTTTGTGTACAATACATTATAATAATGCATCTATGAGACTAAACTTAATGTAGTTGAACTATATGCATGGTGTTATTTCTGAGAATAAAGCTAAGGAAGTATATTCAAATCTCTGTTCTGTATGCATTCTCCCTTTTAGTTACATGTAAGAGAAGCAGCAACATTAATGGGCAGTGGACTCCATGCCCCACTGATTCTTTAGTTTTAGCAGTCATTTAATGAATGAAGAATAAAAACCTCAGTTCTGATTTAGTCCTTATTGCCATGCTTGTTAGAGAGGAGTATTCGGAGTACTCCAGCAACGTACTGTGAAAGCATGCGTTCAGACTAAATAAACTAACCTGGGGCTTGTACTTTTCTTTTCTAGTCCGACGCTGGCTGGGAGGAATACTATGATTATATCTTTCCAGAAGATGCTGCCAACCAGCCCAACCTCAAACTGCTTGCTATGGCTAAACTTTGGAAGAAACAGCAACAAGAAAATGAGGCTGAAGAGATGGCTCCAGACAATGACATTGATGAGAGTGAATCCTAATGCTGCATTTCTCCGCTGCTGCCTCCCCTCTGTGCATTTGATTTTTGTACAATATTTCATCTGTGATTGACTGAATAAATGTATTTGAGTAACTTTTTAATACTGCTAAGTTGTTAGAAAAGCTCCAAGCAGGTGACCTCTTTCCTAGGAGACTGAGGATGAACCTCATTTAACACTTTCTAAATTCTCCCTAAATTCCTTTTCACATTCGCTAATCCCAGTAGCTGGAAATGGAACACATACAGTCCAGTTGTTTTCTAAGCCTTCTGAAAGGGGGCTTAAAACCCTTTCATTACATGCCAGTGTGCAGATATTTAACTCACTGAAAAAAATTAACATTTGTCCACCCTCTCTCTAAAGGTCAATTTGAGTTTAATATTCCATTCAGCTAGAAGTTCCCAGGGAGGTATTGGACTGGGGCCATGTCTACACCATGGGGGTAAGTCAACCTAATTTACGCAACTCATGAATAACTTAGCTGGAGTCGACGTAGCTTAGGTTGACTTACTGCAGTGTCTACGTTACGCTAGGTGGATGGGAGACGTTCTCCCGTCGACTTACATTATGCTTCTCGTTCCAGTGTAGTACCAGAGAGCAATCTGTGGTCGATTTAGAGGGTCTTTACTGGACCTGCTAAATTGACCCCCAGTGCATTGATCGCCACAGACATGCCCTGGGACTCAAAAGCTGGATTCTATTCCCAACTGTTGCTTTGTAGCCCTGCGGGAAAGTCATTTCACCTCTCTGTAAAACAGGGGTGATACCTTCAGGTGGAAACTGTTAAGCTAGCTTATGTCAAATGCATCACATTATATTCTAAAAATTGGCTTTTTAAAACTTCTCTGCCTCACTCTTTGCCTTAACAAAGACAAAGCTCTTGGACATCTTTGTAGATTTTAACTATATACTACATTATCTTCTAATGTAAGACTTTAATATGCAACAGTAGGCTGCAGGACGCCTGGAGCTCCGCATGTTAAAACACAGCTGATTCTGTTCTCTTCCAACAGTTTGATCTTCTCTACAGTTAACACTAGCAGTGAATGAACATCACTTCTTTTGAACTGTTACATACAATGTAACGCCCAAAGCGACCAATATGTTTTGTAACTTTTGTAGAGGCAACTTGGAGGGAAGTTGAGGAGTTACTGACCCTTCTGTGCCTCAAGAAGCCAATCTCCCCTTTGTTCCCTACTTCTGAGGAAAGAGGCTTATTTCAATGATCAGACTAAATTCCATGTATTACTCAAATCTTTCTGTGGAAAAAGTCTAGGAACACGACTTAGCTGCTCCTGCTCACTTCTTATTCCCGCCTCTCACTAAACAGCAAAGCACAGCTACATAGTATGGGAATCCTCATCTTAGAACAAATCACTCCTGCAGCACACCAGCCAAAAACACTTTGTGAGGTTCATATGATTAAGATTTTAGCCAAGGCCTGCATCTGCCTCCCACTTCAGCAACAGAAACTGCCAAACACATATTGCCCTACTGCTCTGCTTTCCACTAGCTTCCTATGGCATGCAAGCCTTTGGACCTAGCTAAAATTACCTGAGGAATCCCAACTGATCATGACTATCCACAGCAAGCTGTGTTCTGATGGAACCACAGACCTGTTAACCACATGAGGGAGATGTTCTAGAGCTTTCAACTGAAACTCAGTCCCTGAAAACATTAGAGCACCCACACAAAGCTTCTGTCAGTTGTTTAACTTTCCATCAATTACAAATCTGTAAGGAGGAACTGTTAAAAGTACTGCTCCGCCGCTGAGCACAGTATTAAAATAACAACTAGACTGTAGCCTGAAGTTTTCGTTTTTGAGTAAAGGACTTGCTACTCTAGCTTGGTAACAAATGGCGCCACCTTTTCTGATCTCAGGACTTCTACAGGCCAAGAGAATCTGTTTTCTGTAAAGAGCGAATACATTGCTGACTTACCTCCAATAATACTGTACAGTACACACACAGAACTGAATTGGCCTAATCAATAACTGATGCACAATATCCCACTTTCTGCCAAAGCTGATTTTTAAATGAGAAAACTAATTAAGGAAGGCTACAACAAAACATGTGAACATGACATAAAATAGTGTGAGAGAAAGCCATGGATCAACTTTACACAAACCAGTATCACACTGAATTTGTATTTTATTATGCACTTCATCTTTTTCATATCTACCCTTAGAGCTTCAACTGTTAGAACAAAAAAGAACATTTGCAGCTGTGATTCTCAGGCCCAGTAGGAGGAAGTAGTGATATTTTCCATCACTGAGTTTTAATATGTGGTATAAAACATGATGGTGGAATGTTTAAACTTGTCTGCTTTTTTATAAACAACAAGGGGAAATCAAAATATAAACAATTAACTGTACACTTCCTACTGTTTCTTTTGGGGCTTTATGAAAAGTAAAAACTGAGCCTAAACTCCTTTTTTTAAGACTGTGCCTTCTTCCTCCTCATCTATCCGAGATCTTTTCTGTTACCTTAAAAAAAAGAAAAACATTTGATGCTCTTTGCGCTCTAAATTGTCCATAAACATTATTTTTGGTAAATTGCCTGAGAACCACAGCTTAGAGTTATTCAATGTCTTCAGGTCTCACAGGATGAGGTAATGGTATAATTGATTTCTTCTCTGAATCTCTGGAAAGCGCTTTCCTCATATCTGTTGACAAACACAAATGTTACTACTACAAGACAGACAACATTACACAAGCCCATGTTAAGTGAATGTTCTTGTAGATTAGAATAAAAAAGCTCATCTTTTATGAGAAATTCCAATACTATAAGACTGCTACAAAAAAATACAATTAGATGCAAAAATATTAGCTTTAATGCAATATTAAAGTCAAAATAGTAAACACTGGATGTAAGGTTGCTCCAAGAATGTGAGCCGCCACCTCCTTTGTATTTTACGGTATACTTTAATAAAATCATTACCTATATTTACATGTAACAAAGCAGGAACAAAAACAACATGTGCAAAGCAGCCAAGTAAAACTTCCGGGAGCAAACAAAGATAATATTCAAACTGAGTGCTTGCATCACTATACTTGAGCTATCATCAATGTGGGTTTTTGTTTTTTAATAGAAAAGAATATCCAGGGCTCCATTGCCTGAGGAACCGACAAGCATCAGCAGCAGAATACATCATTAACAGGTGCATTCACAGAACCGTTCCAAGGCACGCATTTATCGTTGCCTGACTTTAAACATTCACAATTTTAAGATCAGGGTGTCTGCGAAAAGCAAGGCTTCAAAGGGTTACCAGCATCTGCTAGTGAGAGGCCAAACAAAATATGAATGGCTGGCTTAGCCCCCACCCCCCGAATAGAACTAGTAAAAAGCCCAGCCCTCTCCATTCCCAGCTGGAAAGGAGCTGGTTCCCAGGTTCAGGGCTTTCATATCAGCTACTGGGTGTTTGAAAGTTGGGAGTGTCAGGTGCTCTCCTGTCCCAACTTCTTTTGGGTCCTCTTCCCCTGTGAATTGCTATTCCTTACATCTGTTGCTCATTACAGCTTTCCCAAGCAGAGTGAAATTAACACAAGTTCTGGTCAGCTTCAGCAGCTGTCCATATGTTTCTGAATAGTAACCCTAAAAAGGACAGGGATCATGTCAATATCACGCTTCAGCTGCTTGGAAAAGCTGTAAGTGGCATTAGCAGTGCTCAGGCAGCATGTGTCTGTCTCAGGAAGACAGCACCGCATTCATTTACATTTGGAAGGTTATCTTCACAACCACTTGACACAACAAGTTCACATTCTGCAGAAACTGAAGACTAAGGACTCATCCTGAACCAGGGAAAGCGTTCTGCTTGTCACTGATGATTAAGTGAATGGATTTTTCAATCCCCGCAGAAATACTCAACCAATTTTGCTGCTGTTTATAAAATAAATTCACTTTTGCGGTGAGGCAAAGTGTCAATAATTTCAGCCCAAGATGAATTTGCTAGATAAAGTTCTGTGCATATGAAAAGAGAGATTAGAACAGGAACTGCATTTTAACCATCGTTATAGAAGGCACTGCTTGTACTTGTTATAATGGCAAAATCGTTTTGGTAGTTTAAACAAGTTATCTATTGGAATAAAGGAGTAAGTATCAATTAATAATGAGGACCATTCAAAACAGAAGTATTGTTAATACAATAAATAGCACAAAGTATAACTTGCTGAAAATCAAATTCTGTAATTGAAGTGTAATTTCCAGTCCAATTTGTTCTTTAAAGAGCTATCCAAAGGTATATATGTGTGTACTTGATAAGCAACTGTCTGAGTTTTCTTTACTTTTTCGAAAATAAAGCTAACAACCCTGGAGCTTTCCACGTATGTGGTGATTTGCTCTTACGGAACCAAGTACTTACCATAGGCATCTTCGTCAGGCTCCCCATTGCTAGCTGAGTAGTACTCTAGTACTGTCCTGTAGACACTGTAGCCCAGTTGCTTGTACATATTTACTGCAACCTGATTCGACACTCTTACAAAGAGATCCACAAAAAACCCACCCTTTCTTTGTGAAGGGGAAAAAAAAAAAAAAAAAACAATGAGGAAGAGCAAAAGAATACATTTCATAATATGATGAATCTACTGCCAATAATCAAAGAGAAGAGAAACAAATTCTTTCAAAGATTCTGCACAGAATACATCCTATTCAGTGATGATAAAAGGTGTGTTTTTTATTTGTATTACAGGCAGATGTATTTTTCTGAGGTACAACTGAGGAGTCTAGCCACACGAACAATCTCAGGCTTTCACACAATGCACAACTCTGCAGAGTTGAGTTGTGTACAAGTGACCAAAGAAACACTGGGTGAGTTATTTGATATATTTTGCACTCCAGAAGGAGAGAGGGAGCAGATTTTTTTATCCATTCATTTAAAGACCTACATAAATAACTTTCCCTGCTAGCCTCATCTCTCAAACAAGAAAGGGGAGAGTCCTGTACACTAGAAATGAGCCTTAGTCATCCATGTAATTATTTTCTGTATTTCTATTGCCGACTGCAGCTCTGCAAAAAAATGTAGTTTTACCTTTCCCCTTGCATTATGTATATTTATCCTAGACAGTGGTTATCTGATCTATCGCTAAGCTGTGTCGTGATCATTTTGTAGAGATTTTAAGCGAAAGATCACACTATCTGCTCTTAAAAAAAGACTCCAGTGTTTTCAGATCACATCAGTGGGAAACAATCTCATTCCCAATACACACGCAAAACAAAACTGTGAGCAGTAAACTCAGCAGCCTCACAGATTTCATCTGTTTCTCTACTTCTCTCATATAGTCAGCTCTTTGAGGCAGGGACAGTTCCCACCCTGTCTGCACACAGTGTTGTGGGCACCACAGGAAAAAGAGTTGACTCTTTGTGAAAGGAATCTTCTCTCTGCCCCAGACAAGAAATTTTTACAGGGACCTGGAGTTTCTTCCCTCTCATCCCCACAAATAGGCTTTCACAACAGCTAAGAGAAAAGGAGTACTTAGAGACTAACCAATTTATTTGAGCATAAGCTTTCATGAGCTACAGCTCACTTCATCAGATGCATGCATCTGATGAAGTGATCTGTAGCTCACGAAAGCTTATGCTCAAATAAATTGGTTAGTCTCTAAGGTGCCACAAGTACTCCTTTTCTTTTTGCGAATACAGACTAACACGGCTGCCACTCGGAAACAACAGCTAAGAAATGTCTTAATATTTGCCAGCTATCATTTAAACCTCGCGCTTTGTAACCACTGGGAATTATAATCAGAACATCACATGTTCAGTGGACAAGCAAGGTCAGTTTTCTGGGACACAAGAAAAAGTTACTTAGAATTTGTACATGGTGCTCACCTTTCTGAAATTTCCTCCAGTAACTCCATCAACTTAGCGGCCAAACCCAGCCGGCGGAACTCGGGCGCAACAGAGAGAGCAGTGACATGCCCATGCCACTCCTCCCTGGCCACGGAGCCTTCAGCTTTACCCATTACTGCAAATGGAAGGAGCACTTAACTAGCACGCTGGAATTAACGTACCCCATCCCCACAGCGATGTCCCCGCAAAGGAAAGCCTCAGATTTATTTCAAACTGCTTTCTAAGCCAAAATGTTTTAGTGATCCTGTGAAGACTGCAGTAGTGGTGTTTCACAATGATAGAATGAAATGGTTTTACTATAGTTAACTGCACAAGCCTCATTTGGACGGTACAGGGGACAGGCAACGTAAAAAAAAACAAAAAACAATCACATTTCCATTGGAAAATTGTGTACTTCTGACTGTTACTAGTAACCCTAATCACCAAGGCCCTGGTCCTTCACATTGTCTGTGGGTAGAGCTCCTCGCAAGATCAGGTCGTTAGAACACTAGAACTGAAAGACATTAGAGAAATTGGGAAAACTGCTTTCCTGTAACTCTGCTCCTCTCCAGATACCATCCTGCAAGACTCTCATGCTTGACTTTCAGCTAAGCTTATTGCTTCTGTCTTTGAAGCATAAATTTCAAGTGATACATTTTATGGTGAGACTTTGATAAGTGTTCAATCAGTCCTCTGGACTGTTATAGTCAAGGGACAGTAGTTGGAAGCCCAAAGACCCCCTGAAGCGGAGACTAGCCAGTCATGTCCCTGGCCAATATTGCTGCTGTTAGGGGTCAAAAACCTTTAGAGCATGGGGAATTTTGCCAGTCTGACACCAGAAAGCCAAGACTCCAGGAGAGTGAATTCTGCACAGATGGGGTCATTAGAGAAAAATGTGTCTCTCTGTTTTTTTCAATGTCTTTACTTAATGTGATTGACAGCACTTTGTGCCTGACCAGCTTTGCTTTACGAAGGGTCATTTCTGCTTCCTGTCTCATGCACTACCATAATGACATTACTCACTCTCACTGCTATGTAAGGAACTGAATAAAGTGAAGCAGAAGCAGGTGGGCATGTATACAGGAAAAGGGAGGGGCGGAAGAGGCAGGCCTGAGCATGTTAGGTAGTGTTGCTCTCAGACCCTCCCACAAGCCTCTTATAAATGCAGTAGGGGAGCAGAAAAACAGTTTTAAGGAACTAACCAAAAAAACCCCAACTCTTTCTATTAGGAGGGCGCTCTGAGAAATCTGAATGTGCTGAAATTAGTTAATTTAAAAAAATAAATCCAGTTGACTGTGTCCTCTTAAAGGCAAGAGTGTGAACAAAAGGCTAACATTTCCCCTCACATGCAAGCAGAAGGATGGTAGGCCAAGGTCCAGTGCAATGACAAAGGCCCTGATATTGCAAAGACTTACACAAATGAAACATTAAGCATGTGTCTTGCTAGAGCTCAGCATTAGTCCTGCGTCACTGCCACACAAGGACCACCACCACAAAACATGACTGCATAATTTATGAAATGCCCTTCAACATCTCTGAGGTGGTGTTAGCAGTAAATGCTCCAGTTTGGTGTGAATATTAAAAAACAGGAAGTGAACTGAAATCTGATTTATAGCCCCTAAGTATTAAAATGCAATAGAATCTTAAATGGTTAAAAATTATAAGCTGTCACACTAAGTGTACAATACTCCACTTACTGTAACCCATTAGCTCTCCACCTGGTGCTTCTGCAACAATAAAATACTCTGGCCAGTGAGCCAGATACTGTAGGTAAAAAGGTATCCCATACTACAGAGTTCTTGTTAAGAAGTATACAACTAATTGACAATACTACTTTCTTCAGTACACAATGCTGGACTGAATATGGCTTGCCACAGAACAGCACTAAAATGACATGCACTGAACAGCACGTGCTGTCTGCTGAGTCTCTTAACTCCACCGGTTGCATTTATACCTTCCTTTTATCAATATATTGGATGGCCAGCTTTCTACTCAGACAAAGTAGATTCCTATGTCTGGGTCTCCCCCCCAGGATTTTAAGAGAAGAGTAGGGATAAGCCAGCAAATAGTCTACGTGAGAGCAACATAAAACAAAATGGTTTTAAATATGGTTTTAAAGGTTAGGCTGGCTTGCAGGAGGGAAATGTAAGGCTCTGAGGAACGCCTACATATTATTGTAAATTAATTTACCTAATTTGGATAAATTTAGTAAAGACCATATTACAGTTTTGGGTACATTAGATGTGTGTAGTAACAAGAACTATAATAATGGGAAGAAACAAAGCTGCTGATACCAACATTGTATGTACAGTAAAATGAAAACTTTAATAAGGATACAGTCTCTGTAAGTGGATCCAAATTACTGTAAAAAAATAAAAACAGATTAAACTTTAAAAAGGTTTACAAAGTATATTTCTCGTGGAATATTTATCTGGTTAGGTTTTACTTCCAAACAACACACTTCCAAGAGAAAAGGAGGACTTGTGGCACCTTAGAGACGAACCCATTTATTTGAGCATGAGCTTTCCTGAGCTATAGCCCACTTCATCCGATGTAGTGAGCTGTAGCTCAGGAAAGCTGATGCTCAAATAAATGGGTTCGTCTCTAAGGTGCCACAAGTCCTCCTGCTCTTTTTTCTTCTGTGGACTGTCCCTTCTCGTACAGGCCAGTGTCCACCAGCCTCACTCCGGGAGCCAGCTCATAAAGGGACATGTCGGCGGCTCACTCTCTGTTCTGCAGACAGATTTCCCACGGCGGCTGGGAAACCCACCTCTGGCGGCGGCGGGGGCTCTGCCGGGACCGAGCGGCTCGGCACGGAGCCGGGGGAGGCGGCAGGCTCAGAACCGCGAGTGCGCTGCCGCGGGTGAGGAAGGGTCGGGCCCGGCGGAGTCCCACCGGGCAGGGGCAGCTCCCATCCCCCCCTCTACCAACACCGAACCCGCTCCCGCGCCGGACCAAGGCCCCCCCGAGCGCGCGGCCGGGGCGGGAGCCGCTCACATGTTGTTGAAACGGAAGAGGTCGTCGCAGGTGAAGGCCCGGAGCGAGGTCATGGTACCGCCCCACCCGGCCAGGCGCCGACCCGGAACTGCTGCCTCTGACCCCGCCCGGGCGGGCTCACTTCCGTCCTCCTGGGGTTGCTTAGCAACACCCTGTGCCTGCGAGCCGCTGAGAAGCCGGCGCCCCATTGGCCGAGATAGACCCCGCCCCCCTCTGAAATTTCAGCGCCTGGCGCCGCGCGCGCGGGGTAGGGGGCCGCGCCCTCCCCTCCGAGGCGCCGGCCAGCGCCCTGGACAGGGCGGGGTCACAGCCCCCCTCCGCGCCGGCCCGGCAGCCGGACCTCGCGCGGGCAGCCCGGGGGCGGGGGCGGGGGCGGGCTGCGAACCCCGGCAGCGCGAGGAAGGTTAAAACGGTCACGCTGAGACCGGAGAAAGGAGGGAGGGATAGCTCAGGGGTTTGAGCATGGGCCTGCTAAACCCAGGCTTGTGAGCTCAAGCCTTGAGGGGGCCATTTAGGGAGCTGGGGCAAAAATTGGGGATTGGCCCTGCTGTGAGCAGGGGCTTGGACTCGGTGACCTCCTGAGGTCCCTTCCAAGCCCGATAGTCCATGGTCCTCAGGGCACAGATAAAACATTAAATGAAAGCACCTCGCCGTGTGGTGCCAGCGTCGAGCCCTTGTGGCTGAAGTCAGAGGCGGTGGGCGGAGGCGTGAGCTCCAGCACTCGGCCTGAACGGTTGCCGGTTGGGGGCTGTGCTTTTTTTGTAGCACGAGGCTCCACCAAGGAATTACAGACCCGAGCGGGCTGGAAGGGACCTTGGGAAGGGAGCGATCTCTCGCCCTCCTGCGCCAAGGCAGGACCAAGTAAACCAAGACCGGCCCTGGCAGGCGTTTGTCCCACCTGCTCTTAACTCTTCCCCCTCAAGGCAGCAATTCCATAAACGCCGTTGGAAGCCTATTCCAAAGCTTAACGACCCTTATAGGTAAAAAGGGTTTCCGGATATCTAAATTTCCATTCCCTTGATGCAGATTAAGCCCATTACTTTTTGTCCTACTTCCAGTGGAGTTAGAGAACAACGGATCACGGCCCTCAAGGTATTTGAAGACTGGTATTAGGACCCCCTGCTCCCTCTGTCTTTTCTTCTCCGGCCTAAACATGCCCAGTAGCTATTTTTAAAAACCCTTTCCTGATAGATCAGGTTTTCTAAACCTTTTATCACTTTTGTTGTTCTCCTCTGGACACACTCCAATTTGTCCACATCCTTCCTGAAATGTGGTGCCCAGAACTGCACACCGTACTCCAGCTGGGGCCTCACCTGTGCCGAGTAGAGCAGGACAGTTATCTCACATACTACAGACCCGTTAATACACCCCAGAATATTAGCCTTTTCTGCAACCGCATCACATTGTTGACTCATATTCAATTTGAAGCGGTCTTCTAAGGTGTTTAGCTTTATTCACACCTAGGCCCTGGTCGCTTCTCCAACTCAGAAAGGAAAATTGATAGGGACGGCGCTTTCAAAAAATAAGTTATATAACTTCCAAATAATACGTAGTTTAAAACCTTTCCCTGGTTTCATAATATTTCATGGCATGCTCTTTTGTTCCTCCCACAAGACGTGAGCAATTTATTTTTTCTGTAATGTACCCTTTCCAAACCTTTACTAGCATCTGTTTCCTGGCTTTATGAGAAGTGAGAAATGTTTGCCCAGTGAAGAAAATTAGTTAAAAAACATTGTGTTCTAATTGCGTAAGTGTACAGAAGAGTCATCTTGAGGTGGTTAATGCACGTGTCTCCCCCCTCCCACCCCGGCTCCTTTTTTGCCTTCCTGCATTTCACATTTGGAGTTCTGAAGTTATTCAACAGTTTTTCTCTTTTCCTCCCTCCCATATCGTAGCCGTGGAGCCAGTGTCACTCCTGACTTAGCAAGAAATGGTTGAGCAATGAAGTTAGCAGCCCGTTTCACTTGCCTTTTTTTTAAAAATAAGTCACAGCCTCAGACAGGAGGATGGACTAGATCAGGGGTTCTTAACCTTTTTCTTTCAGAGCCCCCCCCATGATATAAAAACTCCATGGCCCACCTGTGCCACAACAACTGCTTTTCTGCATGTAAAAGCCAGAGCCAGCATTAGGGGGCAGCAAACAGGGAAATTGTCTGGGGCCCCATGCCACAGGACCCCGCCGCGAAGCTAAGTTGCTCAGGCTTTGGCTTCAGCCCCATGTGGCAGAGCTCAGAGCCCTGAGCTTCAGCCCTATGCGGTGGGGCTTTGGCTTTCTGCCCTGGGCCACAGCAAGTCTAACACTGGTCCTACTTGGAGGACCCCCTGAAACCTGCTCATAGCCCCCCAGAGGGCCCCGGACCCTTGGTTGAGAACCAATGGACTAGATCAGTGGTCTCCAAACTATTTTGATCACGCACCCCTATAAGTAAAAAATTTTTGAGCATGCACCCCCAATATATGTATAAATTATACTATTATACTATATATTATACTATTATAGTACTATTGTACTAATGTATTATGAAAATTATAAAACATACACAAAAAAAATTAAAAAACGATGAGATAAAGATGAAAAACAATATTAAAATTATTTTATTTTATTTATTAACAGTACAAAAAACCTTTTTGCTCTCACTACAAAAAATTATTATTTTTAGTGAGAGCAATGTGATTGAACATGCTTTATTATTTTTGAAAATCTTGGTTTAACACTTTGTGATACAGCGGGTGCTCAGGGTGGGGTGCGGGGTCTGGGAGGGAGTTAGGGTGTGGGAGGGCACTCAGGGTGGGGGTGCGGGAGGAGGCTCAGGGCTGGGGCAGGCAGGAGGTGCAGAGCACTTACCTGGGGCAGCTCCTGTTTGGTGCAGGGGGTGTGCAGGTGGCTCTACACAGCGCAGCCCCTCCCCCATGGCCACGATTCTGGGAGCCGCAATTCTGGGAGGTGCCCCCCCCTCCCCCCAATGGCAGGCAGGGCCACCCGGAACGCAGGGGCTTTAGGGGCTTCAGGGCCCTGGGCTAAGGGGGCCCCGGGGCCCTGGCCTGCAGCTGTAAAGCCCCTTTTGAAATGTGGCCCTGAGAGCACGGGCTGGAGGACTCAGGAGGAGCAGGGGTAGCCACGCAGCCAGCGGCTGGAGAGAAGCGGCACTTTCCCCTTCAAAGTGCCGCTTCTCTCCGGCCAGCTTTGAAGGGGAAAGTGCCACTTCTTTCCGGCCGCTGGCTGCGCAGCTGCCCCTGCTCCTCCACAGGCCGGAGGACCCCCCTCCTTTTTTTTTTTTCCCCTCCAGTGGTGCTCCTCCTGCTGCACCCCCCAATTGTTCGTCTCGCACACCCCACTTTGGAGACCACTGGACTAGATGACCGCTCGAGGTCCCTTCCAGCCCTGCATTTCTAGGATTTTATCATGGAGTATGACTGACTGGTTCTAGTCCATGGCACCAAGAATTTCAGGTGTTACCTTCAATGTGCATGGTCCTCAAAAGTCAGTGCAGGGCTAAGGCCTAACAAAATGTGCACTGACATTTTATAAATAAGCACTGCTTCCAGTTTATGGAGGAAGACACTGGATGGGGGAATCTAACTTTAGGCTCCTTCATATTGCTGCTGCCTTCCTGTACCATCCAACTCAATCATTTTCTTTGTATTAATTATTCCTAATTTCAATAAAAATGAAAAGCTGCTTTCCTTTAATGAAATCATTCAGCTTCTCCTCACAACTATATTTTATACAGACTAGCAAATACTTCCTGAGCCTTCTCTTACAGCTGGGCTACACACGGATAAACACTATGAGATCTGTATCATAAAATTCTATTGATGAACAAAAATTCAACACGTGGACTGTCTTCAAAATAATCACACA
Organism: Eretmochelys imbricata; assembly: GCF_965152235.1. NCBI lineage: Eukaryota > Metazoa > Chordata > Testudines > Cheloniidae > Eretmochelys > Eretmochelys imbricata. Next base: position 205,906,889 of record NC_135574.1, on the reverse strand, counting down.
ACGCCTGTGGTTATAATATAGTATTACAATGTATTATGTGCAAAACTCATTTATCATTTACAAAATGAAATAAAAACACAAACATGTGCCAACGATTTCAGATATGTGGCAAACCAACATGAAAAAAGGTACAGATCTTATATATACACATCCATACAAGTCCAAGGTCTATGTTCTTGTGACCACCTGTCTTCAATTACACTACTACAAGAATTTAGGGAGAAATCCTGGCTCCGTTAAAGTCAATGGTAAAACGGTCATTGACTTCAATGGTGGCCAGAATTTCAACCACAATATTCAGTATTTTGAACAGGTTTTATAGAACATACACATTCATTTCATTGTACCTTTCTATGTTTAAGGCTTTGACTTTCAGATGTCTTTACAGTTTCTCTCTTGTCTAAAGACAATCTCAGATTCATCAAAAGCTACAACAATCTTTGTTTCAATCAAAAACATGTTTGAGGTTGCTAGTATCAATCTATATAAAATGGTTAGTGTTCTCATCCATTTTATTGGTGCTTTTAATCCTTTGCTAACACAACTAATATGTGGGAGAGTTACCCATCAGCATATCTACAGTACTTTAAACATACAATTGTTCCTTATCAATCTCCTTCACCCATTTTTTGCAAGGAGCCTGAACCAGCAGACTAAACACATTTGATTCCTAGATTAGTTTCTCTACATTCTCTACCTCTTCTCTACATCCATTTATTTCATATCCCCATTCCACACTCTTGTATCTGCTTTTCTAAAACTGCTGTATATAAACAATAGTCTGGATAACAGTACATCAGGTTCATATAAAGGCATCTATGTGGCCAGTGTCAACAATACAAATGGCTTACAGAAACACAACAATCTCAAAACAAAAGTTGCATAAAACCCTCCAGTAACGAGGAAGAGAAAAACCACAGACATTTAATGCGATACTCTAAAACCAGCAAGAGATTTATTTTTGTATATTAAATGTTAAAGTCACATGCATAATTATAGAATACTTTATAGTTAAAAAAATATTTTAAAAACCCACCCTTACAGTTTACCTGCAACTGCTATAAAATTTCTATGAAATACATAAAAACATGGAGTCTTTCTGTAAAAAAAAAAAAAAAAAAAAAATTAGTTTTAGATAGAAAAGGATGCAACCATCCACAAAATTGGGAATTAATTGATGCCCTGCATCGGACAGTCTTGTCACACTTATGCTGGTGAAACTGAGAGTGTACCAGCCAGTGCACCCAAAAGTTTGTCTAGAATACATGTTTAAATCAAAACAACATTTGGCTGAAGGATAAGTATGAGAAACTTAATCTCAACATGCTTACATGGATAGACCTGCAGAGGGCCACAGTGTAACAACTTCTGTGTACCAAGAAACTCAGCTGCATGGGTTGTTCACTCAGACACAGTGGTAGCACACACTGCACAATTGGCCGTAAGTACTGTACGTATACTTTCTATAGGCAGTGCTAAAAGCTGCTGCTTGTGTTCTTACTAGGCATTTAATCTATAGACTTTTGCCTCCTAAAGAAGAAGGCAGCCACGCAAGAGATGTTTTCAACAACGTAACAAGGAACCCGAACAACAAGCATCTGTTCTATAAAGTGGAGTTGTCATCATTGTTCTGGAAAATGGCACCATAAGGATCACTGTTAATGCGCTTGTAGACAAAATGAAAAACCTGGGGTTGGGGACGGCTGTGCAGCTCTGCCTTAATCTTCTGAGGGTAAGTATCTTCTGTTAGCTGCTGCCAGGTATCATCGATAAAAAGAAACAGGCTATAATCTTCTGGGTTGTCCACTTTAAATTTTTCAGCACAGAGCTGACACACATCTTCTGTGGTGATATAAGGTCTTACTAATAAGGTCTTTCCTGTACAGCCACTGTTAACCTCCTGAAATGCAACTCGAAGGTAGTTCTGTAAAGTGAGAAAACAGATAGAAACCAAAAGTCAAATTAAACACCTAAAAAGAAATGTGAAACTGTTCTGCTCAGCCCAGCAGCAGACTGAAAGGTCAACAAGTAAGCAGCAAGCCTCACCACACATTAATTGTGAGAAATATCACACTACATTTCCAAGCTTCCCTGTAAGTGGGGACCATCTTGCTACAAAACTGGTATCCCTTGTGATGAACAATGTGATCTGTAATGTTGGGAAGCAACACACATACACCCGGGGCAGTATGTCCAAAAAATGCTTCTGCTGTGCTAGACTGCAGGATAGAGACTTTCGGAAAGCACCAGAACTGGCTTAACAAATCAGATGAAAACTGAACTCTCCGCCTATTTTAAAAGAAGGAACATTTTTACTTTTCTTTAAGAGGCACAGAAAGACGGTACATGAAGACAATCCACCATGCAATATTTGAATGCATCGATATAATTTTAAGGCAGGAATTCGATCTTTTTTCTCTTTGCAAAGCGACACCCTCTCCCCCAGGCACTACATATAAATGCTAAATACTACAACATAAGAAGAAATAATATTACCTTTTTGCTTTCCAATAAGCATTAGAAAAGTAAAATATGGAAACTGAGAAATAACATCCAAATTTTTAACGCAAGAAAAAATAAGTCTGCTGCAGAGAGTTTCTACAGGAAAAAATGTATCTGGGAGGGGAATTGGAGGAAAGGAAAAAGTCAGAAAGGAGGGGGTAGTATCGAGGAAGAAGAGGTTAGCATTGAGTGAGAACTGCAGATGGGACTTGTGTTTGTGTGAGACTAAATGGAATGAGTCATTAAAGGGGCCAACTCACATGCGAGTTGTGCATTTACATTTTGTAAATGCAAGCTGTTGAAAGCTAAGACAACAATAACACCTGTATAATTTTTAAAAATTCCAATGGAAATACTTTTTCTTAATAATTAAATATTCCCCTGTGGGGTTTGTAGCCCAAACCTTTCAGGCTAGTGACAGTGAATGAGATGACTAGAGTGAACATGACTGTAAATAAAAGCAAAACTATTCTATTTTCATTATCCTATCTGAGTGAATGCAAAAAGTAAATAGCATAAATAGGGAAAAGTAAATTAGCTTTAATTTCTCCTCCAGTTTTTTAATGATTTAATGTGTTACTAACGTGAGTACAGAGAAGTTTTAAACATGCACGATTTGAACCCTGACAGGGTTGCTTTAAGGAGAAGTTAAAACTTGGAAAAGTTCCCCCATAACTCATAACTATCAAGATCACATATATGAGGAGGGTGATTATTTATCCAACATCAACTTAAGGGCTAGTTTGCTTTTCAACTCAGATGAGGGGTGTGTATACCCCAGAATGTGATCAAGCTAACTGGAACCATATTATGTGCAATCAGCCACCATGAATTAATAAAATAGACCACATAGTTAAGGGTTAATTTGAAGCAGGCTTCTAGATACAAGGTCAAAAACTAGCTGGCAGTTTCTGCTAATCAGAATGTTAGGAGGGGACAGACAAGTCAACAGAGACTGAAAACCTTGGTGATTTGAAGACCTTGAGTCTGGGCTACTCTGATATTAGAAGTTTATTGAGAGTTAGGAAAAGTGATGATTTAGTAGGTGTCACTATGATCTGTGTGTTTTGTAGAAGTTAGTTGTAAAAAATTAGCTAATAGAGTACTCTGGAGCATTCCTCTGAAGACATCTTGAACGATGTTTTTCCTGACAACTTTTCTCCCTGGCGGGTGAGCAACGGATCACTGCGATTCTGCTGTTAATTACTCAATACCATTCCAGATGTTAGGTAAATATTTGGGATGTTCTAAACCTATTGCTTATGTCTGTGTGTGCTTAAATCTAATAAACTGCAATGTTAGACAAGGGCACGCTTACTTGCATTTAATTCTTGATCAGACAGAATTGCTGTGTTCCTATTGATTTATTCCTGACACAACCTAGAGCGAAATAGTTAAGTTACCACTGTTGGGGGTTCTGAAAACCCTGGGTAACAGAATCTTTCCAGTGTCCAAAGAGGAACTTTTTGATTAGCGTCAAGGCTGTTGCTGTGCAATGTAAAAATGATGGTGATGAAACTGGCATGTCTTCCTCCAGAAATAGCTGGACCAAGAAAGTATGCAGCAATTCAAATCATCTGGGTCTGGCTTTGCACATCTGTCCATATGGGGATATTTTATTTCAGGAACACAGGATGTGTGAGAAAGGATCTGAAGAATTCTGGCATCTCTAGCAGCTAGCTGAGTGCATGAATTTTGCCAAGCATAGTCTGTCTGGGGTATAATCTTGATGATTCAAGATTCTGTTTTGGAAGAAGCACCCAGAAAGGGAAGCTGTGGTCTCTCTTACACAGTACCAAATCTGTTCTCCAGGCATCCTCACTCAGCACGATTCTCAGTCATGTGACACACCTTGACTCTGAAATCTGGGTGCACAGGAAGAAGGGGTGGCACAGAGTATAGAATTTAGCCCACAGCAGAAGCATTCTGAGATGAAGTCCTCCATGAAAGATGTATTAAGATTAGGACATTTCTTTAGCAAAGCTGCTACAAAAAGTTTGCAATACTCTGGTAGATGGGGAGGGTAGACTCAGGTAGATTGAGATGTCATATAAGCACAGGAAAATTGAGATGTATTTATAAAATGGTTCTCAGCGAGACACGACTATCTCCGTGCAGTGGTCATGGTTAACTGCCTAAGTTAATTAATCCTCCTCCTAAAAAGAGACATCATGCAAGTCTGCTCTTTTCCCCAACTCCCTCATGTTCAACCTCAATCTTTAATTCTTTGCAAGAAAACCACCAGGCAGGCAGAGAGAACATCATAGTTGCCTTGAATGAAATAAGTTTTCACTATCGACTGATGACCTCCTCAGACCTTGATTGTGCAATTCCCACTGGAGAGTCATCATGAACTAGTATGGAAACTTTGGAGACTATGATGTGAATTGTAAATAACTGAAACCAAAGAGTTTTCTATGGATCCACCCTCCACCCACATATTTTAGTCCAGCAGTTGACTTATCTGAGTTGTCTAACTCTGGACTTGAAAAACAATCCTCCCTTAATACAGATGTTGTCCCCAGCTCACCCTTTCTTAGCTGTGTTCGAAGGAAGTAAAACACTTCCTTGTCACTGACAGCTGATAGGATTCTGAATACACCCAGAACACAGGTCTGTACAGACACTTTTCAGAGCAGAACCACACTAAGGTCTTTTATAATGTTTAAACTTTGCACAAGGATTATGGTGTGTTTACAGCCTCTTATACTAGGTTCTCAATACTGCCAATGTCATTACTGCAGTCAGTCTGTTAGCAAGATAGCCTAGAAATTCCAACTGTAATTACAATTTTTATCAATATTTTCAAAACCACTGTACTCAGCAGGAGCTAAGGGTGTGCAATACTTTTGAGTCAAATTTATTTAACAGACTAACTTTAGGCACTCATTTTTTAATTCTTGGCCTTTATTTTCAAATGCAAGAAACATTCAGAGAGAGATGGAACTTTCAGACTTTGAGCAAAATTATTGAAGTTGGGCTTTTATATACAAGGAGAAAAGCAAAATAATGATTGTGTGTTAGTTTTAAACGGATAGACAGACTCAGCCTGGAGAGGAAGGTAGAAAGAAATACCAGTGTAGTTTCTGAGTTTATAGGAATTTGAATAAGTGGCTCACAAATTATAATATAATAAAATTTCCATAAAACACAATTTTAGGCAGGAAATACCTAGTGAAGAGAGGGGATGGAACTGAGAAAGAAACAGCTTTTCTTATTAAAGCTGATCTGAAAGGACAAGTTGTTACTGTAAAACATTCACAAGAAGTTGCAGGATGAGTCCGTCCCAGGCAATAAGTGTGTCTAAGCAACTAAACAAATGATTTTAAAAGTCACTTTGTGACAGAGAGAAATTAGATTTTTACTTAATCTAGCCAACTATTCTGAAGTAACTTGCAAGAATAGTCTGTCTAGACAGTATTTGGGTATACCACGATTTCTGTGAACAACTCTCAGCTCTGCTCTAAAGGGGTGACACAATCCTAATGCTAATATCAGTTATCTTTAGAGGAATCTATTGCCCTACACTTAAAGGGTAGCAAGGAAAGGCAGAAAGACTACTAAATGTCTGCAATTCAGCTCACTATTATAGGCTTCTCAGAAATATAGTGCGCCAGATCCCCAGCTGGCATAAATTGGATTGGCTCCATTATCTTACAGTGAAGCAAACAGAGAAGTGAAACCAAATGAAGATGACGCAGGTTAGCACACTTGTGAGCCTTTATATTGTACAAAGGGGAGGGAAAAATTAAGTTCCTTCACTTAATATGTTTTCTCCAGGCCATTCAGTAATTCAACTTTACAATACGATCCAAGGACTCTCAAAGAAACTAAGTGAGACATTTTGGGTCAGATTCTGGAGTGAAAACTAACATCTCCTCTCTAGCTGGGGATTCTCCCAGCATGGGGTTGTCTCCAGTAGGCATACAGCTTGTGTAACAGGTTCCCGTACTACTCCTTTATACTGGGGAATATGGTGGGGAATGACAGAGGAGGTGGCCTGAAGGGCTACTGCCCGCTGCTGTAGGTTAGAGCAACCTCTAGGCTGCTCTAAGCTGTGCCACGGCCAAGGCAGAGCTGGACAAGAATCAGGGAGCCATAACCATTTTCCTCATGGCCAAATTAACTGTTGCACCGAAGAGATCATAGCTGCAACAGAGAATCTGGCCCTTTATTTCTCTCACAAGCCATATGCAGTACCTGAAAATCATCAACTGAAGGAATTGTTCGGTTAGTTGTCCTCCTCTTATGCCACTGCCGAAGAGTATCTCTGGCTTCTGAACTCAGCAATCGGGCTGCTTGTTCTTCCTGGAAATTCTTGATCAAAGAAAGTGCTCCATACGCGCTTGTCAAGTAATAGCCTCCTGTGAAGTAGTGCAAGAGAAGAGATTTTCAGAATATTCAGGAATATGAAATCAGTCAGCCCTGCTGATATAGCAGGGGAAAAACTATAATCAGAATACCATAAAATTCTTTATACTATTTCCAAAGTAGTCATATTCTGGTTAAAGAAAAAAAAACAAACCGCAGTGGGCCTGTTATCCTATATGAACATTCTTAACAATGTAACCAGATAACACTTTTATTAACACTAGTGGAAAACACAAATTCATCTGTTGAAATCAGTCTATCCACCCATCCATCCATGTAGTCTGCAGTAATGGATTTGGTTAATGTGTTGGCTGATTAGAATTGCTCTGTACCGGGGTGGCCAAACCATGGCTTGTGAGCTACATGCCCCTCTTTTACAGTTCAAGTCCAGCTCGCAGAGCTCCCTACACCCCCCTGCCACACACACACATTCTCCACCTACCAGACTGGGACGGGGGGAGGTTGGGACCTCTGCCTTGTAGCACAGTGGTGGGGTAGGGGCTTCTGCCAAGCAAGGAGGGGGGGTTTCGGGGCTTCAGCCCCATGGGGCACACCTTCCAGGGCAGGAGTGGGGCTGAAGCCCCAAGCCCCGGCAGGCGTGCCTCGGTTCTCAAAACTTCTGAAGATTGTCATATGTGGCTTGGGGGGTCAGTAAGTTTGGCCACCCCTGCTCTTTACCCGTGTTTCTCAGTTTTATAGACACTGCATGTTATGAAGTGATGGGACATTTATATCACTAGGCGCAGCAGTACTGTGCATAGTTACTTTTAAAAAAAAAAAACCCGACACATAAGCAATGCTCCTTTTTTTCTGAGCATTTGCACTATGCTCTTTGAAGTTGGATATTATTTTCCCTTAATCTGAACACCCCATTTTCAAATAGTGTTTTTTTTCCCCTCCTGAGTTTTGGGTAGAGGTAAAATTAACAGGCTGGTTTTTAAAACAAAAATCTGCAGTTTACAGTACACAGATCTTATGTCAAATTATTGTAATTGCCCTCAAGCAACAGCTGAGAATTTAATTTGTTACACCCAGGAAATATTCCAGAGAGTCTGCTACAATTTGGAGGCTGAGACACAATCCATTCTGTTGGCCAGAAGGCTGGCCCTAGTTTGTGTTTTTTTAAAAGGAATCTCCCATGGCCTCTTTATCTCCTCCGCATCCTCTTGTTTCTGTCTAGCTCAGGAGGTGGTCTCTGGAATCCTCTCTTGCTATTTACTTCATCTTTATTAGGGATTTAAATGAAGCCAAGACAGAATTACAGCAGAAAATGCAAGCCCGAAGTAGTAAAAGTCCCAGAGTGAAGTTGATGGGACTGAGCTCTCTGCAAGTGGGGGACACAGGCACGCCCTGTTTTGTTTTTTTTAAACAAGGCAGTCAAATAGGAGATTTCCACTGAGCTGAAGCTCTAGCCATTCACTGCCATTTAGGGCAACTACTGCCGGCGGCAGTAGTTTCAGGATTATAGTTAGTGTCCTCTTGGCTTTTAGTCTCCAAACAAGTTTCATACATAAAATGTGACAAAACCACTAACCCCACCAAAGTGAACAGTACATTCCTTTTGAACCGCAGAGTCCCAAATCACTAGACGGTTCTTCCTACAAATTATCAGAGCATCTGGTGTTAAAGACAAGAGCCAATCAACTGTGGACTTCTCCTTTTATTGAACTAAAAACAAAACTTCCTGTTAGTTCAGCAGATGTTTCTGCGTTTCAAGCATGTTAATGTTCTCCAGCTTCATACATCAAATGTTTTCCATGATGAGATTTCTAAACAACGTGCTAGAGGAGCTCTATACTCCAACGCAGGGAACAGACAACTGGAGGATCGGAGGAGGCCTGACATAATCCTCTCAAACATGCCAACATCCAACGGGATACAGCAGTTTTGTTCAGTCTAATGAGAGTAGGAAGTCGAATTTTCTTGATGGCAAAAATACATAAATTTAGACTCAAAAGTGACCTTGACCACAGGAGTTAAAAACCATCTTCCTAGCTACAGATAGCGAGGGGCAGTTCTCAGGAGCACCTTGTTAAATATCGCTATGAAACAGGAGAGGGCTGGGGTTATTTTCCTGCCTCTGATGACATTTAGCCCTCTCTGTCATCCCCGCCACAGATGACTTGTTTCAGGGACTCAAAAAAATACTTCCCAAGAAGCAAATATTTTGCCTTTGGAATGGGCCAGAGTGTATCACGTGGGAGGTATTCTCAAAGTATTTCCCAGGAGAGAATCCCCCAGGCATTCACCCCAGCCTCCATTCCAAATTACATGTGAATTGAAAGCTGCTGCACTATAAATAGACTCAGAATATTTTTCAGGACTTGAAGTATAAACACATCCAGCATGTGCACGTAATATAAGCTTGTTTGCCAAGTCATGCCACGTCCCTCCCAGGTTATTGAAATCCTAGTCACGGAAATGAGAACCGACACAAACAGATTCTCCAGTCCATCACCTCTACACGCTGCAACCACATGCACCCTTGGGACTCAGGTTATATCACAACCGAACAAGGACAGTTTCGGGAGTCTCTTGATAATGTACTGGCAGCACACCATTAGCTTTGGGGCTCCTTTAAATACTTTTGGTTAAAATTATGTTATGAGGGAACTCCCCTCCACTTCCCGCCACGCACACTTCCACCTGGTTTTAATAAAAACAAAAACAAACATTTACCTTCTCCATGTAGTAAAGACGGATCCAACAGTTCCATCATGTATTCAATTTCAGTATCAAGCTCCAGCATGTCACACTGGGCCACTACATAGGTCAGCACTGGCAAGAAGTCATCCGCCCCATACATCCTCCCTGGAGCAAAAGGAACACAGACACTGATACAATGGCCAAACCCTTTTGCTGTTTTCAGCTGGTCAAAGCTTACGTTCTGTTGCTGTTTTCACGATACTGCACAATTACACTATTTTACAGAATGGTGTTTATTGGTGTGTGGCAAGGTGGGAGTCTCTGGAAATCGGCTATCGCAATATACCAACTCGGAGTTTGATCTTGTATTGCTGACATGCCCAAAACTGAGTTTTGGCTGCACAAGGAATTTAGGAGCAAGGCCTATGTTGGTATCCATTGCTGATGGCCGCAGCTAACTGACTCACTGAGGCTAAGCTTGCCATACAATTCCGATGTTTTCCGCATAGATTTCTACGAGCAGATTAACAGAAAACAACAATTTTCTCTCTCTTATATTTAAGAATAAAATTCTATTTCTAGGAAGACCTTACTGGAAATCCTAGAGCCTGCATTTGAACCAGATAGCCCAGCATAGAAGACTGAACTTACAGGAGCATTAGACTCCTGAGCTCCATTGTTGCTATTATTAAGAATAATAAAAATAATGGTACTTTGCACTTGCATAGCAGCAACGCCACCTCTGCAGCCGTGGCCACACGGCTATTTTTAGCACACTCGCTGAAGCAGAGCTAGCGCATGTCTGACTATCCACGCTGTGAAACACATTCCCAGCTGCTGAGTAGACAGACCCTACGTTACACCAGCTAAATGGCCCCCTAGAGAGCCCTCTGCTGGCTGGATATATAGCAGAGATTCTTAAGCCACTCCTAACCCCTGAACCAGCCCTCCCACCCCACCCCTCATGATTTATATTACCATAACACTTAGGAGCACCAATGTGCTTGCTAGCAACAGAGCACAACTCAGGAACATTCACCCGCTCCCAGCCCCATCACACAGTGCAGTAACTTACTGATACTGCCTTCTTAGACAGTCAATATTTTTATTATCCATGCAAGAAACACTTCACCCAACACTGTAACGTAACAGCCATTTAAATATCATGAAGTAACAACCTGCAGCAGTTTAGGGCCAGGAAGTAAACACTACTAAATCAGACTAAAACTGCAAGAGGAATTCAGACAGGCAGAATATAAGCTGGGCAGAATACCGGACCTGACTCGTGCAGAAGTGCCATCCATAGGATGGAAAGATGGCACCTCCAAGAGCACTGGGCCCTTAGCACCATCCTGGAGTAGGGTGACCAGATGTCCCAATTTTACAGGGACAGTCCCGATTTTTTGGTCTTTTTCTTATATAGGCTCCTATTACCCCCCCATCCACTGTCCCGATCTTTCACATTTGCTGTCTGGTCACCCTATCCTGGGGTCCAGATTCAGTGCGTCTTTAGAGGGGGAAAATGCACCTACCAACATCACTTCCTGCAACATCTTGTATTTGCCTTGGGAACTCTCCCAACACAAGCTTCACCCAGCTTCGCTCGTGACACCCCATAAGGCCACAGCCTGGGAACAGGGTGACACCCCTGCATTCTCACCACCTAGCAGCATATTTTAGCTGGATGCCTCCTGTTGACTCTGCACAAGTATTTTAAAAATGCCTCTTATCGGTATGTAACTCCATTTCATTACCTAGCTTTCAAGGTCTGGGGTTGTATTTTAGATACTTGTTGCAGTGTAGAAGTGGTAATGTTATTTTTGATCTAAAACATAAAAGATAGTGCTCGGAGTAGAACATCCAAGGCACTGCTAGCCAGAAGTATAGGCTTTGTTTGCCACCTTCCAGTTACAAAGTATTTTTCACGCTGCAGTACTGTTTCTACCTTATTAGACTCCATTACTGAAATACACAGAATGTGTTTAACTGAATCTACTATGGTTTCCAGAAAGCATTCAGACTTAGGCCATGTCTACACGTACAGCACTGCAGCGCATCTGGTGAAGATGCTCTATGCTGATGGGAGGGAGCTTTCCCGTCGGCATAAAAAAACCCCACCGAGTGGCAGAAGCTATGTCGGCAGGAGAAGTTCTTCCTCCGGCATACCGCTGTGCACATGAGCGCTTATGTCAGCGTAACTTATGTTGCTCAGAGGCATGGTTTATTCACACCCATGAGTAACATAAAAGTTTTGCCGATATAAGCTGTAGTATAGATACAGCCTAAGAATTTCAAATTCAGGCTCCAAAGAACAGCTATGGAAAGCCTTGCTCATAGCTTCAATGTCTCCTTCAAACGCCAGTAGTTAACCAGAGCTGTTCTTCCAAGGGCTGTTCCTGCAGTTCATAAATCTGCGTATCTTAATTGATCCGCTGCCAGGAGCGGCGCAGCACTCTAGAAAGAAACTGAGCAGCAGAGTCTATCAGAGACTCCGGGGAACAGAGAGGCAGATGACAAGAGATCAAAGCTAAGTGAAGAAAGGGGAACTCCAATCAGCAGGGAGAAAAAGGATTTACTCCCCCCTCCTAACTGTTTCAAAGCAGGGAGCTCTAACCTGAAGAGAGCATTACCTGAGTTATTCTCCATGACAGTGTAAATCAGTTTGCACACTCTCAGCAGCAGCATGACTTTCTTTTCAGGTGAATACATTTTCTGCATGGTCATGAACTTGACTTTAATCTTTTCAACGTCCACAAAGTCTGGTGTTGGGACATATACACCCAGTTCCTGAGGATTCCTCTGCCGCACCAGCTGCAGGTTTTCTTTTAACTGTTTCCAAGAGCCATCCACAGTATGGAACTCTTTCAGCATTGCTTCAATGTGGCCTTTCAAGGGCTTCAGGATACACTTGTGCATGGCCTTCTCCAGCACAACATCTGCAAAGGGAAACACAAGTTCATTTGATTTCATCGCCTGGAGTAGAATCAGTATTAACGTATCCACTCCCAAAGGAGAAATTAGAGTAGACGCTATTCACTCAAGTCTATGTATTAATGCAGTTGAGTTTCCAGACGTTTGCTAAGAAGGAATCAAAAGGCAAAACAGAATCTGTATTCCATTTGAATTCACAGTAGTCTGGCAAATATGGAAAACAAAATAAAAACAGACTATTTAGGTGTATGGAACATAGTGGCTTGAGTTCACAGGAGTTCAGGCAAACCTATCCTCTTGGATTTGATGGACAAGGATTTAGGGACTCTGAGTTTTGCTTTGAGTTTCAGTTTCAAACAAATCCCAACTCCATACAGTTCAGTCAAAAACCATAACTTTTCTCTGGTTTGGGGTTGAAACCATCCAGTTTTGCATAGTTTTCACCAGAAGCCATAAATCAATCCAGATTTGCTAAAACTTAGCCCAGCTTTGCCAAAAGGTTTGTGAACTTTGGCCTGTTTATAGGTTTTTCAACCGAAATGAAAATCAAACTGTTTTTGTCCAGTTCAGATTTCATTATGGAAGTTATGCACAACTCTGTCATTAATCCTAATGGTCTTTGTTTAGCTACTGGGTGCACATGGTATAGCAACCACTTGGCTTTTATTCCTACTTCACCTAGGTTTAACAACAGATTCTCTGATTTTTTTAGTGTGGACCCCATCTCTGTGCATCACCTCCTTTCCAAACCATGGGTGCACAGGTCTCCTCTTCTATCCTTCGCAGTCACACAGACCACATCACCTCTCATTCACAATCATCTAGCATCCTTATGGCAATGACAACAGTGGATCATATGGAAAAACAACTTAAGGAAAGTATATGGTCACTACATGATTAATTGTACTGCAGTAGCTCCCAAAGGCTTCAATCAGGACTGAGGCCCTATTATTCTGGGCACTGTACCAATACATAGAAAGAATCTATACCCTGCAGAGCTTTCAATCTCAGACCTCAATCCTGCAATATAACCCACCAGAGCCAGACCCCTGCCAAGTCCCACCAACTGCATTGCAGGAATGGAGCCTAAATTAGGAGATCTAACAAGTGAGGGCAAAAACCAATAGGAAGGAAGGGAGGGAGGGAGGATGAGGGTAACAATTAGGGATGTAAAAAAGTTAACCATTTAAACGATTAAAATTATATCATTTAATCGGTTAACCGCTGGGGCCGCTTCGGCCAGCACGGGTGGAGCTGAGGCTGAGGTCAGTAATGCTTACCCATTTCTCCACCACATGACCCCATCTCCTCTTTCCCTGCACATATTTTCCAAAATACCAACTCCTATTCCCCCCACACAGGCAGCTCCAGTCCTATAGGCAGCTCCTGCCTCCTCTAGCATGCTCCAGTCCTGCTGGTGGCTCCAATCTCCTGTTGCCACTCCTCCTCTTAGGTAGCAACCCCTCATGGAGGTAGGAAGCTGGTTCTGCCTCATTTCCATCTGCTTTTATAGGCATCCAGGCGCTTGGCAACGGAGCCTGTAGAAGCAACTACCATGTGACCCGCCAGCTGTCCACAGACCAGGCACACTGATGGTCTGTCCAGGTCAAAGTATACAAGATACAACATGAAGGGTGGATTCAGCTAACTTACCCGTAAGTCTCCATTATGCCATAGCTGCCAATTGTGACAAGATGTGACGTTTCAAATGAGTTGCATCTTATCTACAGCATTAGAGAGTGACCCAGCCAATCCCCTCCTGACCCATCCATTGAGATCAACTGCCCACCCAGCCAGAAGAAGAGCATAAAGGAATACCAGGAAGGAACAGAGGTGTAAATGGTGGATTCCAGAATAGAGTGAGAATCTTTAGACCCCATTTGGACTAACATAAGAACGGCCATAGTGGGTCAAACCAAAGGTCCATCTAGCCAGGTATCCTGTCTTCCGACAGTGGCCAATGCCAGGTGCCCCAGAGGGAATGAACAGAACAGGTCAAATGATCTGTCCCCAACAGGTGCATACGAACTGGTGCTTAACTTGAGTTGACTGAATGTAGAGATGGAATCAATAAAACGTTCAACATAATTTCAAATATCATGCTTTCTTCTCGAAACAAGTAGCTACACTGAATATGACTATTCAGAATGCTGCTTCCAATACACCAGCAACAGAGTGGGAAGCAGGAACACAAAGCTAGTTTTTCCAGGTAATTTTGTTTTGTTTATACAGAACCTTTAAACCAAAGTGTCTACATTTTGGGTTGCAGGAAGTGGTTGTAAATGAATTAGGGGGCTGAGGGGCCCTAAAACAGCTAGAATTTCAGTTTGGACAAATTCTCCAAGCCTTCTGAATTTTCAAAGTTTACACCTCACCATCCTTCCCCTAACAACCCCCACTAATCCTCCTCATAGCCATCTGAGACACTGCTGGGCTCACGCCCATGCTAACACAAGTTCTACTTGCCTAACCAGAGAGAAAAAGATTAACATGATCCCCCTGTTGGCATCCAGTAACCCCAGCCTATGTAAATGAAAATAACCCAAGACTGCTCCCCACACATCCATCCATGCAGAGCACATGGATCACAACAGCATCTAGAGACCTGCCCCCAGTTCTCTCATCCAACACCCGCTGGATGCAGCTCCTCCAGCCACACAGCCATCCCTCCATCCCACAGCTCCTGTCTTTCCCCTATGCCATCCCATTTCCTTTGCCACTTCCTGGCTCCAGCCACCTTCTCATTACTTCCCTGACTCTCCTGCTTACCCCCTGGTCCCATAGCTCCGGCCTCCCCCCTGCAATCATCTTCTGGCTCCCCATCTCTCACCTCAACCCCTACCTCCAGCCCCCTTGGCTCCCCAAGGTCATCTCCTCTCCAGGGCTCCTGGCTCCACCCCCATCATCTCCTGGCTCCCAGCCCTCTTTCCACTGACTCCCTTAAGCCATCTCCCATCTTTTAGCCTCCCAGAGCCACTTCTTATGCTTCTACCACTCAACCAGCTCCACCCATATGTCTCCCACTCCAGCGCCCCCCCCCCCCGTCCCACTCCCTGGTTCCAGCCTCCCCCATCAACCCCTGGCTCCTCAGAGCCTCTCATCCCCCGCCCCCCAAACCTCTACCTCCAGAGACCATGGGTCCCTCCCCAGCCTACCCCAGATCCCCAGAACCCCTGCCCGACCTCCACCCCACCCCCCAGAACCCTCCCCTATAACCCCCTCTCCCCCGGACCCTTCCCAGACCGCCCCCATCGCCCCCCCGGGCTCCCCAACCCCCCAACTCCAGAGAACACACCCCCGCATATCTCCCTTCCCACCACCAGCCCCACCCTCAGCCCCCGGACCCTGCAGCCCTCACCTCTCCACGGGTGAGGGCTGCAGGCATTCACTCAAGATCAGGTTTGATAAGAAAGTACTTACATTCATACTTGGTAGAAGAGAGATTTGTTCCCATCCAGGAAATATACACCCTCATCCTCAATGTAAATGAACTAGGATAACCCTATTTCAATATGCCACATACTATTCCTTGCTAACATCATTAATGCCCGATTTTTTAATTTATTTATGTATTTATTGGCAGTTTACCTTTAAAAAAAAACTTTACCAACTGACTCTTTAAATATCAAAAGCTCTGTGTAATTTGTGTGCTTTTAAGTGAGACACTTCTGTAGCCAGCATTTCATCTGCTGGAATTTGTTGAAGTCAAAATCAAAGGCTATTTTTTAAGTGCTGCCAAACATTACATTGAGGACCTGAACTTTCCATTCCCTGTGAATCAAAACTCCCATTGACTGACTTCAACTGGAGTTCCTTACATAGAGAGCTAGCAGGATCTGACCCTTAACAAAGACCATGATCTAAACAAATTGTGTTAAAATCATGTTTGGTGATACCAAGGCCACTGAAATGTAACAGGTACAGTTTAGATTCCCTACATCTCCTGGTTCTAATGGCAGTTGGATGTCTGTGATAACTGTCTTTATTTGAAGCACGCATATAAGGGAGTACCTGGGCTAGGATCTGAGAATAGAACACTTGCCCACATCTTGGATTAATCACTACCTCCTGTAGTTTGAAGCTGGTGCACTTGTTTCCTATTGGGGCACGGGCCTGTTATGTTGGCCAGTTTTCAGAGGCTAACAGATCCTGAGCAGTCTCAAAGGGCTGAGAGGGAGAATACTGCCAGCAGACTCACTCTACCAATAAGTTAGTGAGGACAAAAGATTATGATGAAGCTCTAACCTTTGTATGGGTGGTACTCTCTTCCCTGACTTCAGTCTCACGGGTCACCCTGCTTTATGGATAAAAAACAGGTAAGGTTAAGATTCTGTCACGGGTATTTTTAGTCAAAGTCAGGGACAGGTCGTGGGCAATAAACAAAAATTAATGGAAGCCCGCACCCTGTCCCTGACTATTACTAAAAATAACTGCGGAGAGGGAGGACAAACAGAGCACTGCCTGGGCTTGCAGCTGTCCCAACCCCAGCTGCTGCTCTGGCGGGCCCAGGGCTGGCCACCCATCAGCTGTATGGGGGCCCTGAGACTGACCAGCCCTGATCAGCTGTTCTAGTAACATACACACACACACATCTCCCAGCCGCTACTCCAGCACCCAGCCGTCAGCTGTTCGGGGGCCCTGGGGCTGGCCAGTGGCTAGCTGTTCCGGGGGCCACTGCTCTGGCGGGCCCGGGGCTAGCTGCCAGTTAGCTGCTTGGCGGCCCCAGGGCTGACCACTGGTCAAGTTGTTCAGGCGCCCACCCCCATTCCCTGGCTGCTGCTCCAGCAGCCCCGAGGCTGGCCCTTGGCCAGCTGTTCCAGGGGCTGCTGCTCCAGCCCCAGAAGAAGTCGTGGAGGTCCTGGAAGGTCACAGAATCTGTGACCTCTGTGATCACCATGTTAGAATCGTATCCTTAATGCGTCACTGAGATTTTTTTTAATTCTCATACTGCAGCTGTGCAGGAAGGCAAAGAGGCAAAGGTCTTTGCCTCTGCCATCACATCTGCAATTTGTCATAGTGATTCCTAACAATCCTGAGTTATCCGCAGGCATGGCCTTTGGAGCCAGCGATACCCAATGAATCAGGTTTCCCAATTTTTCAGGGAACTTAGCCTATCTTGAACTGTACATAGAGAGAGGCTGAACTGCCAAGTGCAACTGCTGACAGTGCTATGCATCGCAAGCTCCCACACAACCACTAGCCAGCTGCCTGTAGATGAGACAGCTCCTCTGCTAAGCAGTCAAGACAATCTTGCCATAAGGAAGGCAGCATAGCAGCATGAGCAGCAGCATGGTCTAGTGCAGAAGTCTCCTAACTGGGATTCACAGAATAATTGCTCGTGATTCATGAATGTTGACAGTACCTGTTCTCATCCTTTCTGCACAGAGTGAAAAGTTTAATACAAGTCTGTTCCTAATGTCTTCTATTACATTACAAATCAGAGTATCTGGGAGATATTCATAAGTGTGTGTGTGGAAAGGAGTAGGGTGAGGGTGGGAATCCTTCCATATGGCTCAATTACTTCACGACACATAATAAGAAAGATGAAAATTAAATAAAGGAAAACCACATTTTGAGAAAGAAAATGTATACACTATTCAAGAGACACTGATCACGCCTAGACTTGACTAGACAAATTGAGGCTAATGGCCCTTTTTTAATATAGTGGTTTTGCACAGAGATAATCAATGACCAAGGAAGTCATTTACTTTTTCACTGCCAAAGAGAATATAACTGACAACTTGACTGCACTGGCATTTGCTTTATTTCCCATTGGTTAATTATTGTAAACAGCTGCTTTTCTTTTAATCTCAGTCTCTATTGCAAAAATCCTTCTTCCTCCCTCCCAAACTATCAGAATAAACTCAAGAACAAAAGAACATTCAATTAAATTAATAGGTGGCAAATTCAAAACTGATAAAAGGAAATATTTTTTCACACCACGTGAAGTTAGACTGTGGAACTCATTGCCACAGGAAGTTGTTGAGGCCAAGAATTTAGCTAGATTCAAAAAGGGATTGGACCTCTATATGGATAAACAAGAATATCCAGAGTGATCACAATGAATTACAAAAACTTGGGAAAGCTATTAAACCTCATGCTTCATATCATAAAGCAATTTCCAGCTATTAGAGACCCACTAATGTTCTTAATGTAGGGTTCTTACATCTTTCTCTGAAACACCTGGTGCCGGCCAGAGTCAGAGACAGGATACTGTGTTAGAGAGCCCTCAGTCTGGCAATTACTATCTTCCTAATGGGCTGCGTTGGTGACCAGTGGAAATCTGGGAACTGAAAACATGGCATTTCATGAATATTTTGTAGGATATATTGCACCGACAGCCTTAGTTCCCTGTGTTTTTCTAAGGTATTGAGGGTGGGATTTTTTAAAGCACTCAGCATTGGCCTGACTCAACTGCCACTGGAACCAGTGATATAGCTCCGAATGATTTAAACAAGAGCAGAGTTTGGTCAGTGCTCAGCATTCTTGAAAATTATAGCGAGAGCGTTCGGTGGATGTTATAAAAAAAATACATATACTTCACATTTTTAAGTGCTGATGTGAGGGCCACCATCTTGGCCAATGCATTGGAGATCAAACCAGGAACCTCCAGAGCTAAAAGCATGAGCTGCTACAGCTTGAGTTTAAGTCCCAAGCCCCCCTAGCCGGGGGCTGTAACAACTCATCTTCTCAGTGGATCAGCACAAAGGGGGACCTATAACACACACTCACTGAGGGGTTCCACGTACATAATTTTAAATTAAGTCTTGTTAAGCCTTCTTTACTCAATATTTACTATTAGTCATTAGCCACAAATTGGGAACTGGAAGTGCTTTGATAAATGAAACGAAAGGCTAGCGAGTTTCGCTGTGGCTTGTAGAAATACATCTGTATCCTGTGTTGACCTGCTGTTGTGTAACTCTGCAAAGGAGCAACAAAGGACAAGTTTAAATCTGGGATGTTTGATATACTGGTCATAGCAAGTGTCTTTGCAGTCCTCCCTGCACTGAGAATACCACGGTCTTCCACCTTCCCCTGCCTTTCTCCAAGGTCCCAATTTTAAAACTTCTCTGCACTCAGTTTCCAACTACTGCTCCTCCACTGAGATTATCTTCCCCCCTTCAGCCTCCAGGCTCACACACACGCCTTATTTCCCTCTATTATGACTGCATGCACTGTTCTATTCAGCACTTTGGTAATTTAAGACTGACAGTGTTGAGGGGAGATGTGCCCAGTCTGGGCAATGTCACAGCAAGATGCAGCCTGTAGGAACAGAATTTCTTGGAAGGCTGAAAACAAAAAGATCACCTAGGTACAGTGGAGATGGAAATGCGGGGGAACTGATTGCTACACACTATATACTCTGTTAGCCTAATTTGGGTTTTTCTCAACACCCCGCATACATCAGCAGGTTGGTATTACACCACATGGAGCTACGAGAGAGATACAGTTTAGTTCGGAAAGGCTGTGCCTCCTACGCTTGGTGGACTTCCTGGCATTTCTACAGTGCCTTTCATCAGAGTATGTTAAAGCTTCTACAGACATTAAACTAAATTGCACAGTTTGCCTGTGAGATAGGTATATCTCATTACACTCTTCTTTCTTCTTACAGAAAGAAGAAACTGAAGGACAGGTAATTAAATGATTGCTCAAAGTCCGATAGCAAGTCAGGAAAAGAAACTAGAAGTCACATCTCTCAGTTTTGATTTCTCCCCACAGGATAACATTGACTCCATTTCTCAACTGTGGAACTGCCTGTGACAAAGGATGTCCTGAATGAAGGGACTGGCCAATTCCACACTGATACTAATAGGCCCTGCATTAAAATACAAACCTTAAAAAGCATGCTGTGAACAGCTAAGAGTGCCAGAACAAACAAACAATCTAGTTTATATGTAGGTGCCTTTTTCCACCACTCAACGTTTTGTTACCGGTTTGTATTTAAACCAGGACTTTCTTGGGATAGACCTAGATTTTGGGGTCAGGAGATGTTGAGTTGTTTAGATCTTTTCTAGCCTCAACTGCCTTCAATAAGCATTCACATTAATCTTTTTCTGGCCAGAGACAGAAGAAGAATCAGGGTTGTTGTTACTGTTTTGTCAGGTGCCACAGAGATTAAACATAAATAAAGCATCCAATGTCTGCTATTCAAACATCAGTGAACTTTGAATTCAACCTGGGTTTTCCAAAACCAGTCTCAATCTCTATTTTGTGCTTATACAGCTAGACATGGATTCAACTCTTTACACGCAGTTTAGTTTCTATTGACTTAAATAATAAAATGGGTTAGGACTGGACTTTCAAAGCATCCTAAAATATTAAGTGCTCAAAATCCATGGGATTTAAGTAACCAAATCCCTTAAGCTCTTTGAAATCCCACCTTAGAGCTTTATTTTAAGTTTATTTTATTGATCAGCTTTAATTTACTGTCCATCAATGTAAAAACATACCCACACTTTTACTATCCTAGCAATACAGAATAAAAAGAACAAGTTCCCAGATTTAGAAGTGAGATTTTCAAAGGCACAAAGGGCAGATAGGCACCCAACTCCTATGCAATTGAGGCACCTAACTCCCCTTTATGCCTCCACAAATCTCCCCCATCATTTCCAAATTGGTGCAAAAGAGGAATACATGCATTCTCTGCCGAGTCCTAATGCACAGGAGCCTACTCTTTGTTCTTACCAGGGGAAGGTTGTTATTTCGTAAAGGGGTAGCAGTCTACAGCATTAACATTAGGTTGCATCTGTCAGGAATAATTAGAAAGGCTGGTGCATGTTCTTTTGACGGTTTGGCAGAAGTTAAACTATTTCATCTGCCTCTCTCTGGAAAACCTGGAAGATTTTCTCCAATATTTTTTGTTTTCAGGAGTCTGAGAAAAACTACACATGGTCACACAGATAATTAAATAGAACCCTCAGAAACTGGAGCTCTGATGCCTAAATACTTGGGGCTTGACTAAGCCCAGGGTTACACCAGCTTCCTGAAGCATAACCTAGGATATGGGGGAGCCTCTTGAAGAAAGTCTGACCGGCTGCAGTGGAACAAGCTGGCCAAAACACTTTGTTTGTTGGGGGGGAAAATGAGGCAGGAACTGGCTACTGCAGCTCTCAAAGTGTGCAGAACAGGCCAGGGAAGAGGAAACAGTCAAGATGCCCAAAGTGTCCTGTATCCAGCCTCCACCAGGCCTAGTGGCAACATAAAGCTGCCCTTCCCCACAGGAGGGCAGTCACCTCTCCTCCTCCTGAGCATTCTCAATGGGGTGCAGCTGCGCCTACTGGCTCTAAATCTATCCACTCTTTGTGGCATGGACCATGACTGCCTCTATGGGCTTGTCTTCACTATGGAGCTAAATCGGCGCTGCTGCAATCGATGCAGTGGCATCGATTTAGCGGGTGTAGTGAGGACACGCTCAATTGATGGAGAGTGCTCTCCCATCAATTTCTGTACTCCACCTCAACGAGAGGCAGAAGCAATGTCGGCAGGAGAGCATCTTCTGTCAACATAACGTAGTGTGGACCCCACAGTAACTAGATCTAAGCTACGTCGACTTGAGTTAGGCTACTAATGTAACCCAAACTGGGTCGCTTATATTGACCGGCAGCTGTAGTGTAGACCAGGCTTATGTCTGTAAATGGCCTAGCACAATGGGATCAGAGCAAGTGTATATAATCATAAAATAAACATTTATTAATAACCACCACCAACACCACGGCATACTCTATGAAGGATATTAAAAGGAAACATCTTCCAAACATGCCAGAAGGTGCGGCATATCTATAAGCAAGTTAGATGTACCTACAGTAAGAGCCTTTGGTTATGTCTACACTACAAATATAAGTCGACCTATATTAGTTCAACTTACAGCCACCGCAGTAATTACTGTGGTGGTGCATGTCCACACTGCCTTCCCTTGGGTCAGTGGTGCATGTCCTCACCAGGAGCACTTCCACCGACCTATGAGGGGCAGGTCCCTGTGGGCTGCCCCATGCCTGTTCCCCGCTGGGAATGGGGGGAAGCTGCCTGGGGCTCCTCGCCCCCACCCCATTCCCTGCTGGGAGCAGGGGGAAGCCGCCCGGGGATATTTGCCATCCGGGAGTGGAGTTCCACTGCCCCAGCTTCTCTCCCACCCCACCCCCGCCTGCTCCCCAGGACTCAGGCAGCTTTGTCAGTTTCACAGTTCACTGAGCTGTGAAACTGACAAAGCTGCCCAGTTCCAAACTGGGGTTGGGCGGGATCCAAAGCCACCCCGGCTTCCAGCTGGGAGTAGGGGTTCAAAGCCACCCCGGGTTTTGGCTCCCAACGAGGAGTGGGAGAAAGCCCCCTGGGTTTCTCACCCCAGCTCCCAGTTAGGAGCAGGGTCCAGCCACTCAGCTCTCTAGGGGAGCAGGGGCTTTTTTTTTGTCAATTTGAGGGCTCCTGCCATGAAATTGACAAGACAGGTGATGTAAGGGATGTGGTGTCTACACAGACGTAGTGTTGCCCTAACTACACTGACATAAACCTAATGCCTCTCGTGGAGGTGGAGTTATGATGTCAGTGTAGTAAGGCACTTAGATCAGTGGGAGGAAGGCTGTAGTGTAGACACTGACATAATTAGGCCAACATAAGGGGCCTTATGTCGACCTAACTGTGTAGTATAAACCAGCCCTTTGTCTCATAATGTAACTTTAATAGGAATCATAAATTAACGAACTATTTAGCTGTAGTCACAAGTCTGGTTGCAATTCAGTACCAAAACCATGAAATAAAACACTAGATGGGAGATTAGACTGGTCTTTGTTCTGTTGTAAAAGATTCTGCTATGTAGGACGACTAAGTCTGTCTGCCACATAGCTATCTGTTTAGGTCAGCAACATTTGATGTTCCTGCTCTGCTGTGGTGTTTTGCGGGCTCCAGGAGTGGTGAAAGCAACAGATTGTTCAAATGCAAGTTCCATGTTTGCTTGAACTTCCTCACTGTATAAATTATTTAGAAGAAGCTGCACAAAGAAAGTCAGACGCTCAATCGCTGAAGAAAACTAAGGCAGTTTAGTTACAGTGCTCAATAACTTCAGTCACTCTAATTTACCGAGACATTCAAAAGCAAGCATCATTTTAGCAAGCTATTATGAGACGCACCGGCTGGATTAAACCACACCCTTGCAAAGAACAGTGAAAGTTAAAATCAAACCTTGACCAAATCACAAAAAAGAAGCTCTATTTCTTTGTCAAATATCTAAGATTATGCAGAAACACAATAGAACCGATACTTGTATAGAGCAAAAGCCCAACACACAACGTCCACACAATACTTTTAATTTTCTAACTAAAGCAATCAGAATCTTTTAAATACTCTTGATTTACAGGAAACTTTTCAGAGCGTATTATTTGCCTGGCAGTACTTGTTAACCTCACTCCCTCATTGTTGAATAGCAATGTGACAAAAGCACCTCTTACTCAATACGTTCCAAAATTTCAAAACAAAAACACTAACCACTGCCAGTGAAAGAAATATCTGCCAATTTTAAAAGTCACTAAATTATTCACTGGCTAAACTGTTAGGACACTGAAGTGAGGGGGAAAACAAGCGAATTATGACTGAAATGAGCTCACGAGGAAAGTATTTCTCCTTCAAGGATGTTTACCTCGTCAATGTGGCTTACAAACTCTTTCACTAACACCGCTGAGAAACATCAAGACTAAGGGACAGTCAGAGTTTTTGTACAACCAGTTCACTTTGTACATACACAAGTCATTGTCTGTTAGTAGAATATGCGTATCCATCCAACTATTTCACTTTTGTGCATACACAAATCCCTGACTGTTATAAACATGTATATCCAACTATTTCACTTTTGTTCATACATAAATCCTTCTCTGTTAGTAAAATGTGAACCCAATCATCCAGTTCATTTTCAGACACTTATAAAACACTTACAAACAGAGGGGCACAGAAATCCAGAGATTAGCATCTCCCTCTCCTTTTTATAAAAATCTCTTGTGGAGACAGTGAAAGTTGCCAATAGTGAATGAGAGAGTATTTCGAAGTAAGTTATGAAATCTCTCCATGTCACCATCTGTTTTTCATTTCCAATGTATTTTAATTTTATGGTTGCCATATATGATTAACATATGGGGGGTGCACGTGTGTGTATGTACGCTGTTTTAATTAAATACTAAAAATATTTCCACATACTTCAGAGAAAAAACGCAGTGTAGAATCCGTCAATGTAACATTTCAGCACTTAAATTTTTAAAAGAAATTAGTCACTTGTAAATTAAGTCCAACATTCATCATTACAGTTTTAAGGCAACTTCTCAAAAACTCTTTTGATTCTAACATAGTTGTATGGAACTTTTGCATTTGAGCTTTAAAAAACACAAAAACAAAAACAAAAAAATCAGTGGTTTTGAATTTTGCTAGAAAAATCTATATCCCCAAATCTGGTTCAAAGACTCAGACCACGGATTCAGATTTTTTTTTTTTTTTTAAGTGCCCTGAAAATAGAGACACAATGGTTCTTACCTATTTGGTCTTCTGGAATCAGTGACTCAATGGGGGGGTCCAGTTCAGAGCTCTGTGACAAATAGTTCTTAACTTGTGTCATGAACTGCCGAATTGTCTGTAACATGTCAGTACTCGAAACGTGGCATTCCTTGTTTTCCTGGAGAAAGCTGACATAGTCCTGCACCAGGCACCCAAAATACGTGCGCTTGTCCTGGGACAGCTCTGCAATTTTCTTGATCATCCTCTTTTCGGGGGTCATGAAAGAACTGAACACCCCACTTACTTTCCTCAGCTGGGATTTCACAATCTTGGGAAGAACAAATGAACTATTCCGTTTCTTTTTGGGCTTCAAAGGGGGTGCCATGCTTTCCTGGTCACTTTCCCCTTCAAAGTCCTCCAGGCTGCTGTTAGTGTCCCCTTCGTAGCCAAACAACGGCATACTACGATCAAAATCCAGCGAGTCAGATGAGGAGGTGGAAATGCTCATGTCGCTCAGTCTCTGCCTGCCTCCATTCCACTGTACTAGTGACTCAGAGTTTGTAGCCAAGGTCTTTCTGCAAGCTGTTAAATTTTGCTCACACAGGGCTTCACCTGGATCGCAAGCAGTTTCTGACCCTCGCACTGAGTTATGACTAGATCGAATTACTGCCACAGTCTTTGCATTACCTTCCCCTTCTAAGCTAACAACCTGCTTCTTTAGACGAGGAGGCGGAACAGGGGTTGGTTTCTTCTGCAGCAAATCCAAGTTCCTATATTTGTTATGGTTGACTGTTCCTGGCATGCTCGCCTGCTTTATAGATGTGGAGAGCTGTGGACTTGTGAGAAGGCTATTAATAGAAGGTGGTGGAGGTCTGGGTGGGGGGGAGCGAGGCTTCTCTGTCCCATTCACATCTTGAGTTCTTGGGCTCTGTCTTTTCAAACTTCCACTAACATCCTGGCTGTGCACTTTTAAGAAGAGAGGATTAATAAAACACAAGGCTCCGTTGGTCTGGCTACACTCCAGCTCCGAAGGCGTTCTGGTTCTTATAGAATGCACTCCATTTATAAGGCAGAGCTGACGTGAGTCTTTGCAAGCATTGTCTGAGGGCAGAGGCCTACGGGGAGGTGAAGGATTTGGGGGGTTGTTGTTAGCCGGAGAGCTCCAAAAATCTGAAAATCATTATTGTGTTAACATAAGAATTTAGATATTATGCAGTTGGCTTTCAGAACATTAAACTCAATATAACAATGTTGAAGCATGGAAAACTTTAGGCAAACTTTTCTTTTTTAAAATTTTTTCTTAATAAACCTCATAAAACACTGCCAGACACAACTGAATGCTAAACCTTCAGGCTGCAGCTATTTGTCTACAGAGTTTATAAATATCTTGGCCAATGTGAATCTTCATAGCAAGTAAATTGGGATATACAGAAAAGAATGATTGCTATAAAGTATGCATTATTCCTGTTTTGAGACTCAAATAGACCCTGAGCTAATACCCCCGACCTTGATTAGAAAATAAGAGCCAGATTTTCAGCTTGTGTTAATCAGCGTAGCTCCACCATCATTAGCAGGACTATGCTGATTTACACAACCTGAAGGTTAAGACCTGGGAATTTGCAAATAAACTATATTTTTTGTTTGGAGTAAAAAATAAAACAAGTTAAGCATGACAAGATTGGAATCAGTTTTTCTCCCCTTGGCAGATACTATCTTTAGCCATGCTGATCAGGCGTTCATGTCTCTAAGTGTTTCAACCTGCAGCTGTGCATTTGTAATAATTACACAATTTGTTTGAGTTTTTTAAGATACTCAGCAGCATATAAATAGATTGAATATGCAGGGCCATCAGCAAAAACTGTACTAACACTAAAATCTGTACTAGCTTGACAAATTGTAACTGCAGTCTCCTCATAGCCCTCAGTAAAACATCTGTGAGAGTCTATGGAAATCAGACAACAGTTCCTTCAGCAACCCCATAGACTCCTGTGAACTATACTACAGGTGTTCAACATGCTTCAGCTTGACTCAAAAATGAAGAAACCAGACAGAAATAAATTCGGGCATTAACTGACAGCAATGTTCAAAACTATCTAGATGCTTATATGGCCCCTATTATCACAGCAACTGAGTGTGTCACACAAACAAATTTAACATAAGAACAGCCATACAGGGTCCATCTAGCCCAGTATCCTATCTTCTGACAGTGGCCAATGCCAGGTGCTTCAGAAGGAATTACAGAATAGACAGTCATCAAGTGATCCATCCCGTTGCCCATTCCCAGCTTCTGGCAAACACAGGCTAGGGACACCATCCTTGCCCTTTCTGGCTAATAGTCATTGATGGATCTATCATCCATGAATTTATCTAGTTCTTTTCTAGTGCTCAAGTCCTATTACAGTGCAAATCACTGTGCTAGGTAGTGCACACAAAAGTTTATTAGGCCAAATTCTGCTCTCAGTTAAATGAGTAAGAGGGCCAGATCCTGAAAGGTGCTGAGTGCCCGCAACTCCCACTGACTTCAAATATAATTCAGCATGTCCCCGAGGTGCTCAACCATATCTGTTTCAGGCCCATGTTCAAATTCTGCCAGGTTTCACTTCTGCTTTAGGCTCAAGGCACAGTTTGGGATGTGCCCATATTTGTTTTAGCAGTAGAACTAAGCATTTCCTAGGGACACTCCCCTGCATTTTCCCTCCCACTTGAAAATACTCATCATACCATTGTGAATACATATATTTGACATGTGTTTCTACTTGCGTTCAGATCAGCACACCTCTGAACAGTCAGTCCTAAATCGCTTTGCAAATGTAAGCATGTGCCAATCGGTGTACAGAATGCTGTTCATGATGAATTCCGTTCAAAACCTTCCAGCAATTACCAAACTAAGAGCTATGCTGTACGAGCCAATAACTGCCATTCCACTTTCAGCTGCATGTGCTCTAACCTACAATGCATGTGGGACTGCACCAAACCCTTGCTCTCGGGACTATGGGACTGTATTTGGATCAGTATGAGGTGTTCTGTTGGACAGAGTGCATATAGCTAGACAGAAAGTAGGGGGCAGCAGTATAGCAAACAAAATCACAGAAGCTTATCAGCAGGCTAGGAAGGCAATAGAGTGCCACTAAGTGGGAGAATTAAGCTACTTGCAACAAAAAAATCATCTTTAAAAAAACTAACTGGTCCATCGTTTACCAACGTTTTGTGAAAGGACTATTTGACTGATATGTTTACAATGACACAAGGCAATAAACCTATGTAAATAGTCACACTTACTCAGTCCCAGCTGAGCAATGTCTTCAAGTTCAGCTTCTGTCTTTGCTGCCGCAATAGCATGAGGCAATTTCAAGGTGAATGGCAGGACATCCCTTGTTTTAAAAGGAAGAACAGTATTGGTAATTTTTGCAATTATTTCCATATTTTAAATTTTTCATTATTTCCAGCATATGCAATGACTACAGGTCAGATTCTCATTTACAGCAAAGCTACTTTGAACTGCTCTGCCCGTTTAAAGGGGCCATAAAGTGAGTATGATGTAATTAACAATCTTTTAAGCCCCACTGGTGTAAAGAAACTTTAGTGTAAATGAGAATCAGTCCCCCAATGTTCCTTTCTTCTGGACTGACTCTCCCTGTCCCACCCACTTTTCCTCTTATTACAGCAGTAGCTTTTCCACTGCTCTTTTAGAGTATGTCAGTCTGATTATTGAAACATTCATCTGCCAAAATCAGCACTTTACCCAAAATTCCTATTTGTGCATAAAACTTGAGTTTTGTTCCAATTTAACCTCCAGTTTTCAAAAGGAACCTGAATGAAGACTTAACACAGAGAATACAGAAGTGCTTGTAAACTCTGTCAGTCTGAACATACCTTTAGTTTGAAAAATTTTTTACAATAAATACAACTACATTCATACTACTGTCACCATATCTGTTTTCTACTCAATACGTATTAAAATAATAAATGGATGTTTACATATGGGACTCCACAGATGGTACTTAACTACAAACCACATCGACTATATAAATCCTTTGAAACAAGAACTTAAGAATTACTTTGTCTAAGTACTTTGTGTAAGCATTTATTACATTGTATATTAAATCTCTTCTCTACCCACTTGTTTATACTTGGTACCAGTGCATTTTTAAACACCAGAGTCTGAAAAACTGCAAAATCTGTATTAGAAGTACCTGTGTACTGAGAGTAAGGAAATAAGAACTGGTCATGTAGCAAAAATGTCCTACACACTTTTATGTACATTCAGATACAACTGGTATCAATACAGGTGATTTATTTTCAGAACTGTAAGCACATTGAGCATCTGGTGTAATACAGACAACAGCTCTTTGATCAATGAATTGCCATATTTGATGTTTACACCCTCAAAAATCAGCAACAGCAAACTCCAAACCGATGAAAATCACAAACGTTTGCAGTGAGTTGACACACTTACTAACAAGTAATTGAAAG
The DNA here is from genome assembly GCF_965152235.1 of Eretmochelys imbricata. Lineage (NCBI taxonomy): Eukaryota > Metazoa > Chordata > Testudines > Cheloniidae > Eretmochelys > Eretmochelys imbricata. Next base: position 205,877,498 of record NC_135574.1, on the reverse strand, counting down.
GACACTGTCAACATCTCCATGGGCCAAAATCTGAACTCCATTTTAATCTAGGGAGGAATGTCTCCAAATGCTAAATATACAGAGTAAAATTCTGATCCTCCTTAAGGCTATGGCAAAATTCCCATTGATCTCACCGGGGCACAGATTTCACCCATCAGCTGGGATTTTCAAAAGAGCCTAAAGAAATCAGGCACCCAAATCTTACTGAATTTCACTGTGACTTTGGTACCCAGCTCTCACAGGCTCCTTTGCAAACCCCAGCTGTATTTTTTTAAATTCTCCATTCTTGTCAAGAATCTATCCTGTTTTCTCTTTGGCCATGTCTACACTTATCGGGGATCGACACTGCTGTGACTGATGCAGTGGGGGTCGATTTAGCGGGGCTACTGAAGACCCGCTAAATCGACCGCAGAGCACTCTCTGGTCGACTCCGGTACTCCACTGGAACAAGAGGAGTAAGGTAAGTTAATGGGAGAGCGTCTCCCGTTGACGCCAGTGTGGTGTAGACACCACAGTAAATCAATCTAAGCTACGTCCACTCCAGCTCTGTTATTCACGTACCTGGAGTAGCATAACTTAGGTCTACTTACCCCGGTAGTGTGACAAGGCCTTAGATATACTAAGAGATGTCATGTACTCCCTCTGATGCTCTGTCACAGTCACTGACTACAGCTTCCCCCAGTACTTTGCATATTCCCACTTATATCCCACATGATGCCAAGACACAGTCTGAAAAGGATAGGAACGGGAATGTTTTCTGCTGCTTGAGAAAGAGCAAAATAAGATATTCAAAGAAAGACATTGGCAGGGAAATAAACCGCAAGCTTCTAGGAGCATCTTGATAATGTCGGAAGGTAAAAAAAAAAAAATAAAAATCAATCTATTAAAACCCCTGGATATGATTTCAGGTGCGGGTGTCTTTATGAATATCCAGGTGTAGCATTTTGGAATAGTTACAGCTATGTGTGGATATGCATCACCCTTCTATTTTCTCCTCACTTTTCTTTGTCTTTCTCTGTATGAGGGTGCAGCAAGAAAGGAAGCAGGGCTGCAAATTGGTGCACAGCTGCAGGGACGGTGCAGTCTTGCATCCACCCTTGCAATTCCTGATTTTCCCAGGCAGGATGATTCCATGCAACTGCTGGGCCTTAACTGGAAATTCAGGATCAACCTTGCCCTGAACAAAAATGAATGTAAAGCCCCATATGGAAAATTAAAAGCTATTTTGACAAAATGGAATTTTAAACAGAGTGTGAATGGGGATGAGATAGGGGACCTTTCACTGCTAGGTTACCAGTTTCAATCCAGTCTGGCTCAGTCACTCTCTGAGTGCTGTTAAGTTATTTATATGAATGAGCTTGTCTTCTACCATGTGCATCTATAGCAGGAGTGGGCAAACTACAGCCTGCGGGCTGGATCCAGCCCGTCAGGGCTTTGGATCCGGCCCGCAGGATTGCCCCCCCATGGTGCCGCAGGCCCCGCGCCGCTCTCAGAAGCAGCCAGCACCAAGTCCCTGCAGCCCCTGGGGAAGGGGAGGTAGAGGGCTCTGTACATTGCCCTTGCCTCCAGGCACCACCCCCCGCAGCTCCCATTCGCTGGCAACAGGGAACCACGGTCAATGGGAGCTTCGGGAGAGGTATCTGGAGGCACGGCAAGGGCAGCGTGCGGAGCTCTGTGCTCCCCCTCCCACAGGGGCTGCACAGGGATATGGTTCCGGCTGCTTCCCGGACTGGTGCGAGGCCAGGGCAGGCAGGCTGGGAGCCTGCCCTGGCCCCGGTGCGCGCTGCTGCCACATCGAAGCCACTTTAGGTAAGTGGCACCGGGCTGGAGCCCGAACCCCTCCTGCACCCCAACTCCCTGTCCTGAGCCCGCTGTTGCACCCCACACTCCTCCTGCACCCCAACCCCCTGCCCTGAGCTCCCTCCCACACCCTGCACTCCCTCCCGCACCCCAACCCACTGCCCCGGCCCTGCATACAATTTCTCCACCCAGATGTGGCCCTCTGCACAAAAAGTTTGCCGACCCCTGGTCTCTAGCATCTAGCACAATGGGGTCCTGATCTTGGGGGTTCTGTGTGCTCCATAACGTAAACAACAACAAGAAGGTTGGTGCTCTCAGTCTCCAGTGGGTAAATATTCACACTGCCATAAATCACCACCATAACCAACAATAATTGGCAACCTTGTTGGCAGTCTGAACCAAGGAGATCCAACTCCGCCTTTAGAACAGATTCCCCAAGATATGAAGTTTGGCCTTACTCTACCTGTTCTATGGCTAAACATAGGACTTGAGTCCCCGGAGCTATCAATCCAGGACTTGTGACAAGTACTGAATTCACAGTAAGATGAATTTAAGGGGCACATATCAGGCACTTCAACACACACGCAACAGGGAGAATCAGTGAGGCAACTGTTTAACAAGACCATCATAACACTGAAATCTGTCAAAACTTTCACATTTTTTCTTCAGTTTACAAATCTTTTGTTCTTAGCTTCAGTTCATACTCTCTTGTTATTTAGCCAGTTATCCTCTAAAACAGTCTACTAATATTTATAGATTAGTAATATTTATACTAGACTTAACGTAGCTAGCAGTCTAGGTACTTATCTAAGCCAAGAAACAAATGGAAGTCAACCCTACCCAACCTTGGCAAAAGGAGATGATGATGATGAATATTTATACCATATTTAATCAAGAAAATCCTTATGGACGGTTACTCATTTTTAAGGATGTCTAGCAAATGCTACTCAAAACATAACATGATACAATCTTACCTGCTAATACAGTAGAAAGCGATGAGCCTGAATAAATCAGCAAAACTTATTCCAGAGCCCTCCAAAGAAAAGGCTGCAAAGAAAGATTATGAAAAAAACAGATCAGTCTTTTAATGCACATTCCAAGAAACCAGGCTTAATATAAACACTCCTGGCTTTTGCACAGCGTAAGTAGTTTGCAGCATCAAACTGACTACTGTTTTGTTAATCAAAAACAATTGTGTGGAGGAGTATGTGTCTCAGTCAAAAACATTCTAGTAAACATACCGATAGTCTGGGCAGTGGGTTTGTTTTTTACATTCCAAACGTGTTCTAATCCTTGGGAAATGAATCAAAGAGATTAAAATTGCACAACTTCTAACAGAACAGCCAGTCAACACTGAGACCTTGTGTTATGCATAGTACTAATATAGACAAGTTAATTAAAAACCTCTTTCCTTCTCTTGGCACCCATCCTTTCCATTTTTTGCCTCAATTACATTAGCAGCAATATAGTAACCACTGGTAAGGATCGGTGGCAAATCTATGAATCATTCTCCTTTTAACAAAACTCTTCAATCAAGTCTCATTCATACTAATGCTTTGTGATAGCTATTACGAATTCTTTAGCTAAATATTTTTTTCTAATAAAGTTGCACTAGAACTTTTCTAAAAATTCAAACATTGTTATTTTAAATACACAGAAATAATAAAGATCTTTACCATGTAATTTCCACCACGGTTTTGTATTGATATCAATACATGTTTACAGATCATGGATAAATATTAATACAAGCTGGTACAAATCCATTAACTTCAAACACAGAGCTACCCATTCCCGTCAGTAGTAAATGTCACTCTGAGTAAATAAGCCATGTAAGTAAAGACTCAGGGGCATAGTAATGGATAAACATATGAAAGAAAAAAAGCTCAATCACATAAGGACACTATAAAAGGATAAAGGTCTTGATAGCTTTTCCTTCATAGATCATTCATGAAGAAGGCTGCTTAGCTGAAACTGTTGCTAAATTTCAGTCGCAGTTTCCAGCACATTGTTAAAATAACCCCCCTTTGTTCTATTTGCAGTTTCCAAACTGTGCTCCAATCTGAGGAAGATACAGCTTCCTCTTTTTATTTTCAGTTTTACCTAGAACTGTTTTTCACTCCCTCTTTTCACAGAGATCACTACAGCTTTGTTTTGAAACTTACTGGAACCCTGCCTATGTTTTATTTCTAGTAACTAACGGTATGTCTTCACTACTGATGCCAAAGCGCTGCCATGGCAGCACTTTAACCTGGCTATGTAGTCGCGGCACCAGCGCTGGGAGAGAGCTCTCCCCGTGCTGTAAAAAACCCACCCCCAAGAGGGGAGCAGCTAACAGCGCTGGGAGCCGCTCACTGTCTACACTGCCACTTTACAGTGCTGAAACTTGCATTGCTCAGGGAGGTGTGCTTTCACACCCCGAGTGAGAAAGTTTCAGCGCCGTAAAGTGGCAGCGTAGACAAGGCCTGAGACATGGAACAAATAATACTTGCATCATCATGAAAACCAAGGATTATTAGAAATGTTTCTCAATGGGGTTAAATTTCTGACCCCATGATTGGTGAAAATTGTTCTTAAATCTGAGAAACAAGTAAATGACTAAAAATAATACATAAACCCAGATTCTCCTTTGTGCCCAGGGCAAAGATGTGCCAGAAGAGAAGTCACCTGGTGGAGGGTGATGGTGGCATCATCATGGAAGGACAGTTTTAAATTCTGGTAGGGTTCTATGGAAGCCTCACAAGTGGAGACTGCCTATAACAAGCACTGAGGCCCCCATTCAGCATGGTACTTATGTGCATGCCTTAACTTTAAGCATATGAGTATTCTAATTGACTTCAGTGGGACTACTCACTTGCTTATGGCAAGTTAGGCATATATTTTTAAGTACCTTATTTAATCAAAGCCTTACTCTGCACATTGCCCAACCCCTCCAGGGCCAGCCTCACTCACGTGAAGGTCTGCCCAGATGGCTTAGGAACCCTCAGCAGAGTGGGGGTTGTAGGCAGCTTGCACTGTTATTCCTTTGACCCTGGTTGACTTTTTTTTTTTTTTTTTTGCTGCCTACAGTCTAGAGCCGGGTTTCATCGATGCAAAGTGAATCTGGCCCATACAGTATAGCAAATGACTCCCATAATACATGACTTACTATATGTGCTTTCTTTTATTGCAAATTCCTTGAGGCGAGATCCAAACTCATTGGGTAGACGGAGCGATAGGACTTTCTTCTGCATTCTTGTGGATTTCCTAACCAGAAAGATCTATCGAGGGGGGCGGAAAAATAAGATTTTAGAAATCTTTATTATAGATGCTTTTCATAGATTTTAAGGCCAGAAGGGACCATTAAAATAATCTAATCTGACCTCCTCCATAACACAGGCCAGAGAACTTTCCCAAAATTCCTAGAGCAGATCTTTTACAAAAACATCCAATCTTGATGTAAAAATGGTCAGTGATGGAGCATCCACCATGACCTTTAGTAAATTGTTCCATGGTTAATTACTCTCACCATTAAAAATTTATACCTCAGTTCCAGTCTACATTTATCTAGCTTCAACTTCCAGCCATGTGATCATGTTATATCTTTCTCTACAAGATTGAAGAGCCCATTATTAAATATTTGTTCCCCATATAGATACAAGGAGCTCCGTCTATTTAGCTCATCACTACAGGCATGTTTTCTAATCCTTTAATGATTCTTGTGGCTCTTCTCTGAACCCTCTCCCATTTATCAACATCCTTCTTGAATTGTGGGTATCTGGATACAGTATTCCACAAGTGGTCACACCAGTGACAAAAACAGAGGTAAAATAACTTGTTTACTCCTACTTGAGATTCCCCCATTTATGCTCCCCAGGATTGCATTAGTTCTTTCTGGCCACAGAGTCACACTAAGAGCTCATGTTCATCTGATTATCCACACACCACATCTTTCAGAGTCACTGCTTCCCAGGACACAGTCCCCCATCCTATAAGTGTGGCCTACATCTTTGTTCCCAGTGGTCTACATTTACATTCAGCTGTATTAAAATGCATATTGTTTGCTTATATCCAGTTTATTAAGTGATCTAGCTTGCTCTCCATTACTAACCTGTCTTCCTAAATCCAGTAATTTATGGTGGAATTAAACTACAGAAATCTTTTAGAAAGATCCCATTTTCATTTTAAAAGACAAAATGACAGAGTCTCCACTATATCCATCTGTATGCTGCTTCAATGGTTAAATTACCCTCACTATTAAAAAAAGGTGAGCTTTATTTCTAGTTTGAATTTCTCTAGCTTCAACTTCCAGGGTTATACATTTTGAAACACAACATGTAAATTTTGATTTGATTACAGGGATAATAGAGCTGAAAAAGTAAAATCTGGGATATTCAAAGGAATTTAAGTGAGTTAAGGTGCCCAATTCCCACTGAAATTCACTTCAGTTGAAGGTTTGCTTTTTTAAATGGCTTTATAAGCACTTTTCTGGTCCCCTCCCAATGTTTATAAGGGGCTTTTCATCAAGAAAGAAACTAACTTTGGTCCCAGTCTTGCAGGCTTCTTTTCACATATTTGAGGAATAATCCATATAAGTCAACAGGGCTCCACATGGACAGTGAAGTCCACCCACATGGAGCTCATTGAAGGACTGGAGCCTAACTGCAGAGGGGAAACAATGACAGTGACTGTACACAAATGCTGTCACTGGCACAAAGTAAACAAAAGGAGGAAAAAATGGTTTTCTACTAATTGCTTTCAGCTTAGGCACACTATTACTCATAATAATGGAAGATCAACATTTTCAGACAGAAATGAGCTATTTAAATTGATGATGGCCCTTTTAGGCCCGAAGCCAAGTGTGATGTGCTGATAGAAACAGATTTTTGTTTGCACTTGTAAGCCTAGCAGGTCAGATTCTTTCCTGCACAGAGATCTGCTGAGGGTACGAGAAAGAGGGGTACCATAAGAGAGCCAGATAAGGCTCCCCGAATTAACATGCTGCATCTAATCCAGCTCCGGCACAGGCTAGAGAGATCTGGAGTCTCAGAGTCCCCAAGGCTCATACACCAGCCAAGAACTAATGGAGTGCAGTTGCACCTCACGCTGCCCACTCCCACCTCTGACAAGTCCCCTGTGCCAGGACGTGGGGTGCACCTAGAGAAGAAACTGGCTACTCCAGCTTTACACTAGCCCAGAGCTCCCTCACCTTGGGAGAATTTTTAGCTGGGCCCAGGGTCCAGCCCAGCAAATCTAATAATAGTGTGACCCACTGGTCAGTGTGCTTTACAGGTCCCTCCTCTGTGCGTGATCCATAGAGAACATGAGTCATCTACAGCCCCAGCTAGAGAGGCAGGGCTCTGTAGCTATATCAGCTCATGTTTTTGGCCCTAGTTCAATCCACAAAGCGTCAGCCAAGATGGTGGCTATCACATAAGGGGGATGACTCATCCCAGACTTGAACTGCTGTGGCTTTAAGGGATGAGCTTCCTTTTATGCATGCAATCCACTGGTGAGTGTGTGCTACATTAGGAAGAGATACTTTAAATAAATTGAAAAGGAGTACTTGTGGCACCTTAGAGACTAACCAATTTATTTGAGCATAAGTTTTCGTGAGCTACAGCTCACTTCACTGGATGCATAAAGTGGAAAATGCAGTGAGGATGTTTTATACACACAGACCATGAAAAAATGGGTGTGTATCACTTCAAAAGGTTTCCTTCATTATCATACATATTGTAAGGAGAGTGATCACTTTAGATAAGCTATTACCAGCAGGAGAGTGGGGTGGGGGGGAGAGAAAACCTTTTGAAGTGATAAACACCCATTTTTTCATGGTCTGTGTGTATAAAACATCCTCACTGCATTTTCCACTTTATGCATCCGATGAAGTGAGCTGTAGCTCACAAAAGCTTATGCTCAAATAAATTGGTTAGTGTCTAAGGTGCCACAAGTACTCCTTTTCTTTTTGCGAATACAGACTAACACGGCTGCTACTCTGAAACCTTTAAATAAATTAAAACATTTTGAAGATTTGTCTCTTACTCCAGGAGGCTGGGACTGCAGAATTTCCACTGCTTCAGCATCATTCAGGCCAAGCTGTAGCCACACAGGATGGGTGTGGAGAAGTTTATCCAGTATGCTGAGTTTATTGGAAAGACTGTCATAGCCAGAGTCCCGGGGACAGCCTTTTAAGTCCTTTTTCTCAGTGCAGACATTATCCATGTCTTTTACCGGGCTATGAGGAAGAGAATTAAACAACAATTAAAATGTAGGCAGGTACATTACTCAAAGAACAAACAATTCTACAAACAGGGAATTCTCTTAAATGACAACACTGTGGGTATCCCCCTTACTAGGTATTTCTTCTGTTGAGATTTCACATCACTAGTATCATATCACAAATTCTCTTCAAGAGCAAGTTATAGTACATTACTGTGAGGTGGACAATAGCCTTTTGAAGTCCAGCAATTAACTACAAGGAGATACCATACACACCTATATGCATGCCTGTCTATATTAATTAAGTAGGGTATCAATTTTAATATCCATTCCTCTCTTATGTTCATGTTAAGAGAGTTTGTTTTATTATTATTCAGATATTTTTATTCCCATCTGGATCCCAAAAGTTAGCACCTACAGAAACCTTGCCCCACTCAAGTTCATTCAAAATGCTGCTCAGTGCTCTTACCATGGCACTCCCCTCTTTGCACCACTCAATTGGCACTCCCTTTTCCTCCACACGATACACCTGCTTCTTCTCTTTGCTGTTAAGGCTCTTCATGGCTTAGGCTCCCCCTAACTAGCCACTCTACTAATCTATCACAACACTGACTGCCACTTTTGCTCCACCAGTGCTCCGGTCACTCAGCTTCTCCTTCAAACACCTCTATGCCTTCTCCCTTGATGACCCTTGTGCATGGGAGAAACCCCTCCAAAAAAATTCAAACGATCCTCCTTAAGACTCACCTTAACTATGATGCCTACAATATGTTGCCAGCTGACCACAATGAGCTGTGACTATCACTTACAGTGCAAAACTGGCTTGTTTCACCAATCCCTCATCCTCCCATTTACCCATCTGTTGTGTTTTATCATAATCAAAGACTGTACGCTCTTTGGGACAGAGACTACTTTTGTCCTTCCTGTGTGAACAGCACCAAGCACAATGGGACTCTGATCCTGACCAGGGCCTGTAGGTACTAAAGTAATGCAAACAAACATGGCCTGCATTTTAAACCCACTTTCTTCCAGCTTCTCTATCAGACATTTTACTGTGTGTCAAAGTGAGGCCTTTCATCACTACCTTTTTTAAAATGTCCTTGCCTCGCAATTGAAAATAAACAGATAAACAGACGTATAAAGTTTAAAGTGCTTTGGTTTTGACACTTAATTCTTCCCAAGTAGGGAAAGAAGGCAGAAGCTGTCCCTAAAAGGGGAACTTGGCAAGCTAATCTGAGTTAAATTTATTTTGTGGCAGGGTAGCAAGTTATTAAAATACTTGTTTAACTGAATAATAACAACATGCGCTAGGGCTGCTGATACTACATACTAAAAACATGCGCTTGCAAAGAAACTAAATGAACCCAGCACTGTATGGTTGTTTTATTCAAATTTTCTTCTTCAATTCCAAACTTTTCAACACGCAGTATGGCTTGCGCATGAATGTCTGCAGTCCTTCCTTATTTCCCAACTAAAGAACATCCTGTGTTGTTCGAAACAATTACGGAACTGTTACTTTGGCAACTGATCTCCTGATGCAAAAACTAGAGCAGGCACAGGAAAACTCTGAGCACAAGTGCTGTATGCCCTAAAGATCAAGAGCAGAGATGTTGTCCCTCCTAATGAAAGAACGTGGCTCTCTGTCCTACCAGTCACACCAGACTACATTGTGCCTTTACGATCTGCCCTGAGTAAGAAGGGCTGGCATGTAGCTCCGCCAGACCAGGGACCAAACTGTAGGTCACATTTCCTCCATGCTCCCTGCTTGTTCTGAAGGGGGAGTAAGTTGCTTCACCCCTTTTCATGGATCAGCTCATTCTCCACTATGCACCCAGCCAGCCATTCTAGTCAGAATAGGATGGGCAGAGCCATGCCCCACACCCCATTGCTCCCCCACTCCCTGACTACTTGCTCACAGCCAGGACAGCTGGACAAACAGTCCCAGTTCTCCCCACTATGGTCAAAGTCTCAGAAGGAAAACTGGGGGAAGGGGGGCACGCCTTACTCACTCTTATTCCATGGCTAAGTAAGAGCCGCAACAGTCATTAAAATTTTATATGACCACGATGTGTCCAATCACCACCTGCCTGGCTTGCATTTCCCCATTCCCCTACCCTCCATCTCTGCTTGTTACATTAGAATACAAGCTATAAGTAGAGACAGTACCTTTTATATTTGCAAAACACCTAGGCTGCTGTTGGTGCTGCCAGAAACAAATGATAAGTTATAACCAGTTAGAGATTTTTTACTTCTGCAATCAGTCATGTTTTCTGAAGCTGTCACTCAAACAGTCTAACACATTTTCTACAGAAACTTTCTGCTTTTGCCTTCAGAGCAAGTTAGCAGTACTCAAGCCAAATGAATTTTCCAAGCCAGAGAGGTTTTTTTTTGGGGGGGGGGGGGGCGGCTAAAGAAGATCTTTTTAATAGAATCGGCTGCGAACTTAACCACGTCAAGACTATTGCCTTTTGCCTACTCAGGCGATGGAGACAGAGGGAGTAAGTTTTACTCATGTAAGAACATCAATGTTAACTGTAAGAGAAGCAGCATTACTGGCATCAGCAATGCACTGCTCGCTTAAATAACGATATTTAAAGAATGCCAAGGGATAACGTACGTGTACATGTGTCCTAGCTCCCCACTATTTACCAGTGGATTAAAAGCAACTCAGATCTTAATGCTTCCAAACACACAGTCATACACGCCCTTTATGCTATATGTAAGAAGATTAACCTTGACACCTACTTATTTAAGCCAGAGAGTGTTTATCAGAAGGTCTATCCACACAAACCATTCCACATGCCAGATACAGGAAGAAACATAGTACAGGTGTCCACACCTCCGTAACCTAGATACACAAAATTAAATTGCAGAAGCTCCTTGCAGCTGTGTGCGTTGGCCTCTCACATAGAGACAAAGGATTATGGACACATCAGTGTAAAGTGTCTTTCCACCCCTACCAAATGCTCTCTGATTCACATGAACTAATGCTTTAGAGCAGGATCAGCAGTGGCTCATCTTAGCAACCCCACACAAGTTGACTCGGAACAAATTGTCCTTTTTAAATATATAATATTCCCATTCCCTACAGGTTTTCTTCATAGTAGATGAAAGGAAGAGACACCAGTCTTGCATGAACCAGTCATGCGTGAACTAAAATTCCAGGAATACCAGTTGGCAAATGATTATATAACCTGCAAATCATTTATGCACAGCTAATTTAATAGACACCAGGGGACAAATCCAGCCAGCCATTTACACCACTAGAAGGGCACTTTTACACCACCATAGTGTAAATGAGAATCAAGCCCTTAGTCTTTGCATTTTCTTTAAGAAATGGTCCACAAACCAAAGGAATAAGGACTATTCCAGCGAGAAGGGGGTTACAGATATACAATCGAAACTGGAGAAGTGCTGAAAAACTCCTTGGGATCTTGTCATGTATTGTTTCTTTGAAAACAACAAAAAGAAAAGGAGTACTTGTGGCACCTTAGAGACAAGTCCTCCTTTTCTTTTTGCGAATACAGACTAACACGGCTGTTACTCTGAAACCTTTGAAAACAACAGTACCTTAACACTGAACAATAGAAAGTTAGAAGGGTATTTGATTGAGATAGTAGATACTAAAAAGTTGATACAACTTACATTGTGCAATAGCAGAAGAAGTTTAAAATGCATTTCATTTTATTATTTAATGACTCTCCCGGTGTTTTATCAGGATATCTTCTGTTGATATTCAAGACGAGTGGCAAGTAAACCAGAAAACCAAAGCAAACATATCTGCATGGAAGTTCTGTAGGTTTGAGATAAAACTGTTATAGATTCTGGTATGTTTTGCACTGATTATGTTCAAATCCCCCGAGAAAGATTTATATTCTCCCTAGGTTTCAGCGTAACTCACATGGGGACTAAAGAAAACCAGTCATTTTGCCTAGTTTGTTTATGTTCATGAAACCCCACAATTATGTGGGAAATACTTGGAAGGTAAGAGCTGAAATGAATAATTAGCTGTATCTTAACTACAATTAACTCAAGGTAATAAGTCCACAGCGCAGGTTGAAACTTGTAATCAGTATGATCTACTGCCTGTAAACAGAGGGCTGGAATGAGTGTCCACATCCATGCGCACACTTCTGCCACCTAACACGTCTGTTTCCCCTCGGATTGTCAGCTATAGTGGCTTTTTCATCAGTTTCTCAATCCCCTCTTGATCTCTTGCTTTGACCCTGTAACTTGTACTCCTGACTCTGTTTTTTTTCATTCTTAGTCCCCTATAATCAGTTCATTTCGGGCCTCAGCTGGCCCTTCTTTACCTGAAGGAGCAGGCCTTTAGTTGCTTTTGCTATCTCTACCCATCATTGCTTAAGTTCAGATGACTTGCTCAGGCATTATCAATACAGACCACCTCCATATACAGTATTTCTCTTTGTTAGTCCAGGAAGTGATACAAAAAAAACCGAAACCGATATAACAGGATTTTGTTGTGCTTAACAGCCATGTCCATTCTGGGCTTTGGAATCAAAACTACAGTTCTTCGGCAGTGAAGCCAAGAAAGCCCCACTGAAGCCCTCACCAAAACTGCAGAAACTGAAATCAACCAGTGTTGATTTTAAAACACCTGTAGTTAGAAATCTAATATGAAATCAGTGATATCTAAGGAAAAGATACCTTTTCAGGAGAGGGCACAAAAGAATAGCTGTTCTCGTATACAAATGGGGGATTATAGAATCTTTAAAGGTTTTTGCCCATTCCTAGGCCAAGTCTCTTCTTAATTCCTGCAAGCTTTACTGTGATAGTTTATCCCTTCCCGAGAGAAAATTATCTTCTCAGAGCAAAAGGGCAGGATAGACACACCCCAAAACACAGGAGATCTGGCTAGTCTGCTGTTCATATAACAATGAGTTTAACCCACAAAGGTTAGGAAATTCAAAGCTGAGTCCTTATTGTTTCCCGGGACTGTTGCAAACAGGATGGTGGGTCTGATTCCCATTTACACGAAGGCCCCTATATACCACCCAGGAAGCAGAAAAGAACCTTAAAGTGATCTTTAAATTTAATCTATGCTCACTGTAAAGTCTGTTGTAATAACTGGGCCTACAAATTTACCTTAATTGTGAGCTCAACTGTAAAAAGTAGGGCTGTCAATTAATCGCAGTTAACTCACGCGATTAACTCAAAAAAATTAATCGCGATTAATCGCTTATGCCAGATATGCGAAATATTCATATGCCCCTTCATGCTTCAGCCACCATTCCAGAGGACATGCTTCCATGCTGATAACGCTCGTTAAAAAAAATGCGTCCATTAAATTTGTGACTGTACTCCTTGGGGGGAGAACTGTATGTCTCCTGCTCCGTTTTACCCGCTTTCTGCATATATTTCATGTTATAGCAGTCTTAGATGATGACCCAGCACATGTTCGTTTTAAGAACACTTTCACAGCAAATTTGACAAAATGCAAAGAAGGTACCTGTGTGAGATTTCTAAAAATAGCTACAGCACTCGACCCAAGGTTTAAGAATCTGAAGTGCCATCCAAAATCAGAGAGACGAGGTGTGGAGCATGCTTTTAGAAGTCTTAAAAGAGCAAAAACAACAAGGAGTCCAGTGGCACCTTAAAGACTAAGAGATTTATTTAATCATAAGCTTTCGTGGGTAAAAACCCCACTTCTTCATGTTGCATCTGAAGAAGTGGGGTTTTTACCCACGAAAGCATATGCTCAAATAAATCTGTTAATCTTTAAGGTGCCACCGGACTTCTTGTTGTTTTTGTCGATACAGGCTAACACGGCTACCCCCTGATACTTAAAAGAGCAACACTGATGTGGAAACTATAGAACCCAAACCACCAAAAAAGAAAATCAACCTTCTGCTGGTGGCATCTGACTCAGATGATGAAAATGAACATGTGTCAGCCCACATTGCTTTGGACATTATCAAGCAGAACCCATCATCAGCATGGAAGCATGTCCTCTGGAATGGTGGTTGAAGCAGGAAGGGACATATGAAACTTTAGCGCATCTGGCACGTAAATATCTTGCAACGCCGGCAACAACAGTGTCATGCGAATGCCTGTGCTCACTTTCAGGTGACATTGTAAACAAGAAGCAGGCAGCATTATCTCCTGCAAATTGTAACCAACCTTGTTTGTTTGACTGATTGGCTGACCAAGAAGAGGGACTGAGTGGACTTGTAGGCACTAAAGTTTTACATTGTTTTATTTTTGAATGCAGTTTTTTTTGTACATAATTCTACATTTGTAAGTTCAACATTTATGATTAACAGATTGCACCACAGGAATTTTAAAGGGCCATTACTGATTGCACATATTTCAGAGACATGAATTATGCTGCTGTAGTTGTAGTAGCAATAACTGAGCTGCTGTCCCTTCCTGGAGTCTAAGGTCTTGTGTAAAGGCATATCTACACCGCTCTGTAATTCAGACTTTGGGGGTGTGAACAGCAGTGTGCACTAAAGGGCTGCGCTGTAACTCCCCTGTGTGGACCCTGCAGGTGTGAACTAAAAGGTTCCTTCTTTGCATTAACGTAGTTCTGTTTGAAGAGGACTGTTAAGGAGAACTAGGAACCTTTCAGATCATGCCTGCATCGTCCACATGGGGGAGTTCTAGCAAAGCAGTTTGGTGCTCACTGCTGTTCACACCCCTGTAGTCCAAACTATTAGGTAGTTTAGATGTGTCCTAAGTCTAAGGCCTTGTCTAAGGATTTGCTCCAATGACAGCTATCAGTGTAGCTACACTGGTCCACCCTGGAGTGTAAACAGATAGAGTAATTGTTTGCAGACTGTCTGACTATACTAGGGACTGTGCTGGTGCAGCTCGGATGACTGTCATTATAGCAAAGCCGCAGCCAAGACAAGCCCTGAGAGGATGGTGGAGCTTTCCCTCTTCATGCACACAAAACACATCGAGTCTTTTCCCTGCTCTGTAACTTCAGGTATGTCTTCACTGCAGAGAGAACTCAGTGCTCAGCACCTGGGTCTGAGCAGCAGGTTAGCCTAGCCCAGGTGTGAGCAAGCACACTGCAAATTCCTACCCAAGTTACTGTGTTCTCACAGGTGCTGTTCTCACCAGTGTGTTACTGGAACGTCTGTGGGCATATCCCATGGCTCTCCATGCTGCAATAAGCTGATCCACTCAATCATTTTTTCAGTAAACTGGGGGAGAACCTGTCTGTCCTTCTGGGCACAAGGGGGAACTCTGGGAAGGCACTGGAAGACTAGCAACCTGAGTGGTTTAGCTTGTGTCCTCAGCAATGTAGCTAGGTTACCAGCCCCAAGGTAGCGCTGTAGCCTACAGCTCCAGACAGGCCAGCCAGCCCACGTTCAAGACACCACCTCAACTGGTTTCCAGGCCACTTTTACTTTGTCTCCACTCCTCAGATACTAGGATGATGGGTATCATGGTCTCTAGACAGACAGACAAACAGAGGCCCTGTGTCTCGAATCTGACTCTGGGGTCCTCACACCTCCCTGACAGCGCAGCTTAATGAAGACTTGCTGCCAGCTCTTCCTTTAGTCATCAGAACCTCTGAGTCCCAGCTCCTCAAGGAAACTTCACTAGAGTGGAAGGGCTGCACAGCAGTCAAGGCAGCAACTAGCTGCATAACTTTCCAGTGTAGCGTATGACAGCAAGTTCCTCATACAACAGCGGTGATGTGCATTCTCCCACCTACAGGGGTCAGGGCAAGGTTGGGGGAGGAAGGAGGGGAGAGGGAACGGAGCTGCAGACATGGTTGTTTCCTCTCCTCCACTCAGGAAGGGGTAGCTCTGTGATGAATCTTCTCCATGCTGCTATGATTGGAAGGAAATGAATGGGTCACTGATTTAAAAAAAAAAGCCATCTCTGCCAGATGACATTAATATGAACAATATACCTTAGAATACCACACCATGAAAACTATTTAAATACGATATTAATTGGCCGGGAGAAATGTAAAACACAGACATAAGGGACATAAGGCTGCAAGTCTCACTTAATCAGTTAAAAAACAAAACAATACAACTACATGAGACTCCATTTGAAAGAGGCAGGGCCAAATTCTGGCCTTATCAGGACAATAGCCGGGGGTGGGGGAGGACACGGACAGACAGAATAGCAGCATCAAACAGAAGCCCCCTGAGCTATCCTGTAGGCACAAAGCAGGATGGCTCAGAAAGCATGGAGAGCAATGGGCTTTGCGGCGCTCCTTACTGCTACCCCAAAAAGTATGCCCTTCCCCCTCACGCCAGCTGATGAAGGGAGTCAACTCACAGAAGGTGGGGCAACACTAGCTACACTCCCCAAGATGCTGATTACATCTCTCTAAGATTTCTTTGTGCCACACAACTGCTGAAATGAATGGAATGGGAGAGGGATAGCTCAGTGGTTTGAGCATTGGCCTGCTAAACCCAGGGTTGTGAGTTCAATCCTTGAGGGGGCCATTTGGGATCTGGGGCAAAAATTGGGGATTGGTCCTGCTTTGAGCAGGGGGTTGGATTAGATGACCTCCTGAGGTCCCTTCCAACCCTAATAGTCTATGACTCTATGACTCACAGGAAGCTGAAACGTCACAATCTGAACGTTTCCTTAGAGCTGGTTTTAGAACACAACTACAGGTACTTGCAGCTGCTACAATTCTAAAATACTGGAGATTTGAAAAGCGGTTAAGATGATTTAAACCATTTTTAAAAGGAAACCCCACACACAGACCTCTACTGGCTCACAATTTGTATATTAAATTTTCTCTGGATTCAAATTCAAGTATCAAGTTATAGATGCCTGAATGAGCATCTGCAATGAAAATAGCAACTGAGCCCTAGCTACAGAGATATGAATAGGTACTGCAACAAGAAGTCATTTCACTGCCTTATAAAAGATCAGGTGAGTAAGGTTATATCTTTTATTGGTCCAATAAAAGAAACTGCCTCACCCACCTTGTCTCTCTAATAGCCTGGGGCCCACATAGCTACAACAAGGCTGCATATTATAAAAGATCAGTTACTTAGAAACCTGCGTATTTACTCAATACACTCAAAGGTCTGAATCTATTACTTTCCTTTCACAACTAATATTTCAACTTTTAGGAGGAATAAAAATCCCCTAAAATTCAACATAATGAATTGTCAAACATTTCTCCTATCAGTACTGCTAAAAAAGACATTAAAAAAGATAAAACCAAAGAGGTATGGCCCTAATATTTACCGTACACTATCTATTTCCCTAGCTTGACAACAGAAAGCAATAGATTTAGATTAACAGTTATAATAATCCACACCTGCACTCGGTGTTTCATTTTAAAAAAAGAGTCAGAACTTTATTTGTACTGTAACATCTTTCTTAGCCTTCCCAAAATTCATCAGTCTACTGTTCTTACATTTAAAGATGGTCTTAATTAAACTAACTTCACACATATCTCACAAATACTTTAATGAGGGTCACTTTATAGCAGTCGATACTTTACTATACTAACCATTTCACCAGGTGTTACTGTATGAAAGTTCTATTGAATCTTCACGAAGTTGACTGGAGCAATGAATATTTCTAGAACACTTTACAACGTAAAAGTTAGATTCATTTCCACAACCAGTAGTAATAATGTTAGCAGTTTCTGTGTTTAAAAGTGTATCTCCTTCCTAGGTTTCTGTTGTTTGTTATGAGGAACTGGGAGTGCACAAAGTTCAACTGCTTCTAAAAGAAATTAAAACAAATACACATACAACATAATCAGCAGACACTCCCACTGCTCAGAGGCAAACACCTTCATTACAGATCTACAAAGCACCTACAACGTTTTGTGTTCGCAGGAGGAAAGCTAAAGAATGTGACAGAAATGTCAGCTTCCCGAATAAAGTGGCACAGTGAAAATAGGCAGCAACTATTATATTATATTTTTAATCACCTTTGCAAATCAGTGGATCCATCTTCCAGCATGAGATCTGTCTGTACCATCTCCTGTTTCAGTTCTCCAATTTCTGAGGCAATTGTGTCAATGAGCTAGAGAGGGACAAAAATAGTATGACGTCAAGCAAGCGGAAGAGGCGTGGAAACCAAATGGACAAGGTTAGTCACTAGACATTACAAACCTTTTATCCCATTCTATTTGGACTTCCCTTACAATAGAAAAAATAAGGGTGAGGGACAGACTGTACTTGTTCTTGGAGGCAGGACAATTGAAGTTTAACTACACTATATAACATCCCAGGAAATTAGATCAGATTATTATTTTAATTAGATATATTAATACCGTAGTTTCAATAGGCACAAACATAGTAAGGTATTAATTTTAAAAAAACCACATGCTTTGACTATTGTAACATTCAATTCTGCAATTAAAAAAAAAGTTCCATAAAAACATTTTTAAAAAAACCACAAACTTCGAAAGTTCTTTCACAGGTACACAAAACCATATTTTCAACCTTCTTTGGTACAAAAATAAATATAAATATATTTGCACAAATAAAAGAGTAATTACTTTTTGCACTAACTCTTGGACTGCAGCTGAACAGACTGGTTCTTAGTTAAATGATGTCGTGTTCCCGTATTTTAACTGAGGGATCAGAACAAGGCTTCAGTTTAGGGTTACTGAGAATTCTCAGTGACTGAGCAACTATGGGAATTATGGCATATATGAATCAAAAGTTTGCAAATATTTTGATAGGAAATAGCAGAAATTGATTCTCCCATCAAGTTTACAAGTCATAATCATTCAGCCTCCTATACTTTCCACAGGGATAGCATCAAAGTGTGCTTGGTACATGATTCAAGTGAGATGGAATAAATACAGGAGTAGTCAGATTTTTAAAAATAAAATCGCCAAAAGTAAGCAAAGCTTTAAAAATAAATAAAAAACCAAACCCTTTCCAACCCAACTCAAAGCTATCTTCTTCATTACATAAGAGGCAATAACAAGATCTCAGTAATATCGGTAGCCTTACAAGAGCAGTGTTTTCAAAGTCCTGTACTATTTCCAAACAACAACATTTTTCCCCATTATGTCATAATCACACGGATACTTTCCTCCGACCTCAGACAGGCATGCCTTCTTTTATTGCACATGATTATTTTGATCAATCCAAAGGAAAGGTTTCAGTCTCCATTTAGATTACAGCTCTCCAGTCCTGTTATAGGCCCCAGGGTTTATATAATAAAATTACAGGAAATACAGTACATCCTTCTATCTTTTCATAGGCTTTTTTCCCTTTCAGGATCACTATCCCAGTAAGTAATATGAAGTACCAGTGTACCACTGTTTTGACAATTTACAAAAGACTTCCTTGTATTGAGTAGGGAAAATGTGCATAGTGCATCCTTTGAACCACTACAGCGAATTGGGAAAAAGCACGGTCAGTCTCAAAGCATCAGACGTAGCCTCATCGACAGTGAAATTGTACTGAAGTCGTTTTCTCACCCTAGACTAGAAGGCAACCCACCTCTTGTGCACTACACACCAATGGAAATGGCATCTTCACTGCCAAGAACCGAGCCGTGTATTCAGTTGGCTTTTACTACATGGGGCCAAATTCATTCCTTGTTTTACAGTAGGGATGAATCCAGCCCAGGCAGTCCTGTTTTATATGATTAAAATAAAGAGCCCTTGTTCCCATACTTGAAAATCTGAACTAAAAAGACATCGCTGGCCAAACCTAATCCAATTCTAGCACGTGGTCATGTATTTCTGAGGTTAGAAACCGTGAACAACAAGCCAATCAACCAACCAGCTACTGTGACGTACTAGGTAGGAGATGCTTCCTAGAAATAATTGGCAACCCTGTTGGTGGGAAAAAAGCAGGCTAGTCCTTGACAGACCTAGGCCACGAGGATGAATGATCCCTTTGAGGTATTATCTATTTTATGTGCCTCCCATTCTCACAGTATCTGAGCACATTATAATCTTTAATGCATTTATCTTCAAAGCATCCCTACAAAGCAGGGAAGTGCTATTATCCCCCATTTTACAGGTGGGGAACTGAGCCACAAAGAGATTAAGTGACTTGGCCAAGGTCACACACAAGTCTGTGACATAACAGGGAACTGAACCCAGATCACCAGGCTAGATTTAATCATAAGCTAAACTAGTCAAGAAATATATATGCCAAGTCCTACACAACCAGTACGACTTATTGCACTTTTCTGGCTTTTATGACCTTCTTGCTGTTCCTGACTCCACTCTAGTTTTTCCTCTCTCTTTCCTGTAATAAATCATAGTGTATCTTTTTTATGAATTGTCTTCAGGGTCTGCTTCCACTTTTCTCTCTCTTTTCTCCTTTTCCCTAAATTGTGCATGCTACCTCCTCCATTATATATTCCGTCTCTCTTTCTGTCACTTCTCTCCCCCACAATAAAATCTCACACGTATTTATACAGATATGCACAAAATACATACAGAGTGCTTCCCTCTCCCCTCACCCAAACTTATCCCATCATCTGCGCACTCAGACACAAGGCTGGGAAATTTTTCCAGAGAACTAACTCTTCTGGCTGCAGACAGAGACAAGAGATTCAGAATCTCACTGTTCAGCAAACGAGTTACAGTTGAACCTCAGAGCTATGAACACCAGAGTTACGAACCGACCAGTCAACACCACCCCTCATTTAGAATTGGAATTATGCAATCGGGCAGCAGCAGAGAGGAAAGGAAAGGAAAAGAAAAGCAAATACAGTACAGTACTGTGTTAAATGAACTACTAAAAAAAATAAAGGGAATGTGTAAAAAATAAGATTTGACATGGTAAGGAAACTGCTTATGTGCTTGTTTCATTTAAATTAAGATGGTTAAAAGCAGCATTTTTCCTTCTGCATAGTAAAGTTTCAAAGCTGTATTAAGTCAGTGTTCAGTTGTAAATTTTTGAAAGAACAACCATAACGTTTGTTCAGAGTTACGAACGTTTCTGAGTTAAGAACAAACTGCATTCCCAAGGTGTTCGTAACTTCAAAGTTCTACTGTACCATCCTTCCCCACCCCATCAAGATATAGGGAAAGGGTAATGTTCCAGGACTCTCCATTTTTCATATCAGCTTCCAGCTAGTAGGTGTTTGATAAATTGGAAAACTCATGCACCTTCTCTCTCCCTCTCCAACCTGCCTGACTTCTGGAAGAATGAAGGAGAATTCTCTCTCTCTCTCAAGGTTCCAGTACTTTATACCTCAGTTCTGTCTCCTGACTGCTGCAACAGAGAAGTGTGAGTCTACTACTCTACCTCTTCCCTCAGCTTTCTGGCTGAAATATGGGTGTTTCCACTACTCTACCCTTCCTACAGCCTTCATTTTTTGAGTCTCTCCTCACAGCAAATACCTCAACTGTCCATCTCTGCTGTTGCTAAGAGCTTTCCAAAGAGGCAGTAGAATGCAACTGAACTATTTTAGTCAGTTTCACTATCATTGCAGAGAACTGAAAACCTGAAAGATTGTGGCTTGTTTCCATTTTGCTCCTGTTCAAAACAGCAATGAGCAGCAGCAGAGGCACTGGAACAATCTGTCTGCACATTCAGAAAGGCAGCAGAGCAATGGATTAACCTTGGATTAGCAGGTTTTTTGCACAATAAGGGCTTGAAACGGTTATTTGGGGGGTTTGTTTGTGTTTGTTTTGGAAAAAAGAAGAAAGCTTCGGTTCTGCAGAAAGCGATGGCACTTGTCCTCAGAAGTTTCCTATTCACTGTGGGAAAATAGAGTTTTCAAACCCTGAGCATGCTAAGTGGCTGAAATGCTGGAAGGGATGAGTAACCACTTACTTCCAGGACATTTGCTGCTTCCTTATTTCTTCAATCCAAGTAATTTAAGAAAGAGACATCATCAGCTAATTATTAAAATGGAAGATTATGAGTTAGAAAACCTGGGTTCGAACTCTTGATTGCCAATGATGCACTGTGTGACCTGTAATTCTATTTACCTTTATAAAGTATGAGATCCTCCAATGAAAATCACTACACAGAAGCAGATTTTTAAAATATATTATTAATTAATTATTATTAAAGGATTATTTGGTTAATTCAGTATACCAACTCTAAAATTGACCTTTGCAATATGAAGTATTAAGATGACAGGGACATCTCTGAAATCAAGAGTGTGACATTTTGGATCTTTAGGAGCATCCTTAGACCTATGCTATGTACGTGGTGACACAGAGTCCCCGCTCCTCCTACTCAATCCTCCTGTTAGAGTGTCTCCAACACCACCACAGAGAATAGAGGGCCTGATCGCAAGGAGGGAGGAACTACAATAGTACCTCACTCTTCTTTGCACAAGGTCTCATAAGCCCTAAGGTCTGCCCTGCAAGCATCTTACATAATGCAAAGATTCAGAATAACTGTGTGGACTACTCTTAATTGGCTCATCAAAAGAGGGAGCCACAGTCTTTAAGAAGACATTATCAAATGAGGCAAAGGGGACAGAGATTACTTGAGCAGTGACTAGCAACCCATGTGACTTCCACGATAGGTCTCCCTTTTAATTTCAGTTGCTTTCTTAGGATTTAGCAGGAACAGAGGAAGGATTCTCCAGCTGCCCTCTGGCCGCCACAAAGGCAATTGGTACAGAGAAGTCTATCAGGAGTGGGGGAAGGAAAAAAGTCATTTCTCTAATTACCTGTATGACTTTGGCATCCCAGAGGTCTACCAACCTTGCCCACTCTTCAATTGTAGAGGTCTGCTCTGCTCTCCTCAGTAGCTACAGCGGAGGCAAAACTGGGTGTTTTAGATATCTCAGCCATGATCATGCATTACAGTTGAGAAGCTTGCCATATAAAACACAGAGAAGCTAGTCAGACCTGACTGTGCACTCTCATCATAATAGGAGCACTTGGTTGCTTTCCTCTTAGCCATGCCTAACTACACCAAAGAGGGGGGAAAAAACTAGCCAAAAGGAAATGTCTGAACAGCAGGAGAGAACATTAAAATCACGGCATTCTTCACTCCAAGGAAGCAACAGGAATCTAAAGACAACGTGGGTTGCCTCTCCAAAGTTCTGCTATTCAATTGTTTGCTCACGGCCTCTTAAGTTTGACTCACGCAAAATCTCATCTAGCTAGAGAACCATTTGTCCATCTGAGAAAAGGCCCTAGCTAGCCCACAGAAAGCTGGCCCTAAATTCTTTAGCAAAATCCCTGGAATCCATGGTGCATCAAACTGTCCCTGTTGCAGCAGCTTCACCTATTTTTGAAAATTTAAGGTTTTTAATTAATTAAATATTGGAATAAAGCAACCAAGTGATATAGTATCCCTGTGTTATTTTTCTATTGAAAGCAATTTTTTGTCACTGGATGACTGACCCCTTTAAGAGGGAGCAGGGGCCAGTGCTCCTGTGACGGATTACCTGCTACCCAACTGGGCTTAAGGAGAAGCTCCTGGGCATTATAAAGGGGAAGACAGCAACAGGGGAAGGCTGGCTACCTGCTGACTTCTCTCAATGCAGGGAGGTGAGGATGTTGCTAAAGAAAGTTGTGGCAGAGGCCGTAGAGAGCAAAAAGTTCCTGCAGGAGACCCTGAGTAACCAGGAGAAGGCCAGAAGAGCAGCAGAAGGGGCTATCCAGAGACAAGAGACAAAAAAGGCTCAGCTCCAGCTAGGAAGGCCTGGGAGTGGTTGCTTGGTGAAGAGCCTACTGGAACAAAAGAGCCTCAGGACTAGCTGAATGTTCCAGAGCAGAGTATGAATGTTTATGTTGTTGTGGTGATGGACTTTGTTTTATGACTTTGAGGATTGTTTTGAACGGTTTGTTATTAAATCTGCTCCAGACAAGACTGGTGTTAGCCATGAGAGAGTCTGTGTGGAGTTTATTCAGGGAGCGGTTCCCAAACGTTTTATGAAGGTGGCCCATAAACTGCATTTTCTCTTTTTTGGCAATCCACCCAAGGTCCACAATGGAGGGGTGGGCAGGCTAAAAATGAGTGGCATTGCGACCCCATGCTAGGGTTACTATATTTCAGGTTCCCAAAAAGAGGACATTGCCAGAGGGGCAGCCGAGGGGGTACCTGCAGCTGAGGTATTCACTGGAGGTGGGGAGCAACATCGCTCCCTGTCACAGTGGCAGGGAGCTGGCGCAAGCTCAGGATGCAATGATTTGTTAAGGGGAGGCTGTGCATCATGGGAGTCCTTTGACCACAATGCATCATGGGAGTTGAAGCCCAGCTGAGATGTACAAACCACAGAAGAGAATGGGGACATAAGTCAACTGAATTGCAGTTCCCAGAAGGCATTGTGGCAACATATCCAAATAAAAATATCTGGTTTTGGCCAAAATTTTTTTGTTTTCAGGTTTGTTTGTTTTCTGTTTTGACAAAAGAAAAATGAATTTTTCACAGAAAGCACAAGCAATTTTTTGCAAAACAAAAAAGTCAAAGCAAAAATAGTTGCCCTAGTCTTGAAAGAATTCCAAATGGAAATTGTTATAAGAATGTTTACATTTTTGCGGTTTACAGGCAGATATTGTTACAAGAGGTGCTAACAGCTAATGTACCAGCAGATGGAGCTCAAGAATGTGTAGCATGGTTCCTGGGTTTTCTAGGATCAATAAATGTATTTGTTGATGGGATAGATGCGGAAATTTTGATAATATGTTAATGATTAGTATGCGTGCCTGAACTTCCCTATGCACTTTGCACACTGATTGTAAAAGGGAAGGGATGAGATATTTGAATCACTTAACATTCTGGTTCAAGACCAGAATCATTAACATGAACTGAATAGAACCTACCCATATGAATGGATAATCTGAAACAGACAAGAGACAAGGCAAAAGGCTGCACATTCAAAACGGAGTTTGTATTTTGGTATATACAGAGTTCATAATCTCACACAGAATGCAGAGACTGTACAGCAGTGGTCTTCTACCTTTTTACGCACAAGATCACTTTTTGAATTTAAGTGCCACCCAGGATCTACTCTGAGGCCCCGCCCTGCTCGCTCCATTCCCCCATCCTTCTGTCATTCAATCTCCCGCACCTTCACTCACTTTCATGGGGTTGGGGCAGGAGGTTGGGGTGCAGGAAAGGAGTGCGGTCTCTGGGCTGCGGCCGAGGAGCTCGGAGTGTGGGAGGGGGCTCTGGGCTGAGCCTGGGGCAGGGTGTTGGGGTGCAGGAGAGGGTATGGGTTACAGGCTCCAGGAGGGGGCTCAGGGCTGGGGAAGGGGGTTGGGGTGTGGGAGGGGTATGGGCTCCCGCCGGGCGGCACTTACCTCTGGCGGCTCCTGGTTAGTGGCCGGAGATCATGATCGACAGTCAGAGGCTCCAGGATCGACTATTCGATCGCGATCTACCAGTTGGTGACCACGGCTGTACAGACAGATTCCCCAGTCCCTCACAGTTGTACACCACAAAGGGCAGCTTGTGTGCAGATCTTTATATGGAGCTCTTAAAAAACACACTTCTACCCAAAAGTACCAGCTAGAACGCTGAACATATGATGACAACAGTTATGATGGTGAGAGGTCAATGCAATTACTTGTTACCTCAAAAGGCCCTATATATTTGAATTCTTGAAATTCAGTTCTGCCTTCACAAAGGGCCTGTTTGAAATCTCATTGAACTCAATGGAAAAAGACCACTGACTTTCAAGGAGTTTTGAATCAGGCCCCAAAAGACTAATATTTTAAGGACATTTTCTTAAAAGATCAGATGGAAATACATTTCTGTCTGCAGGCTCTGTACCAAGCTCATAGCAATCATAAGCTTTAAGACCATGGAAGTGATCTGTAGAGATCTTGCAGGGATTATTCATGGCAATGAGATACTGATACCAAAGCCAATAATACAGAAATTACTGAAACTGGGACCATTGATGCACATATACAAAGAATAAAAACATTAAAAAACAAACAACACAGAGCAAACTCCTAGGTGAAAATAGAAAGTCTGGAAGCCAAAGTTTAAATTAAGTCAGTAACTTCTACATATATAACAACCAGTTTCACATCCACAATGCTTCCTCAGAAATAATCCAAAAAAGGAAAACCCTTTTCAAGGTCAAATTCTGTAATACCATCATTTTGCCATTCATCTTCATTTGAAGAAATACACAGCCATTATAAACCCAAATGATAATTACCGTGACACAGAGTACATGATGTCACATACTTGAATAACATCATAGTATACATCAGCAACCACAGAACTCTTCTCTGGCATGATATTGCCAGACATCCAAACATTACCTGAAATACCCAAGTACTAATTGTTTACATTCTCAAAATCCAGGAATGAAATTACAAAATACAAACATCTCAAAATCACACACATACAATGTTTTCTTTTGTACTGCAACCCATTATGCTTGATGTCAGCCAACAATATTCATCGCCATAGACCTGGCCTTTGAAGGCTTGTGCAGATGGTATACTGATTAGTATACATTGTCCACAAATGGAGTAGACCACTGCTATTCATGCACATCAGTTTCCTCTGCTACTGAGCTGATGAAATTGCTCTTCCACTCTGCTTTACATCTTCAGGACCTTATATCAGTAGTATAAGTCAGAGCAGCCTCTAAGCCAGGGGTTCTCAAACTTTTGCTGTCAGAAGGTGGTCGCGGTGCAATGAAATTACTACATGACCCAAGGGAGGGGGGAACGAAGCCTAAGCCTGCCTGAGCCCTGCCGCCTTGAGTGGGGGAAGGCCAAAGCCAAAGCCTGAACCCCACTGCCCCAGGTGGGGGGACCAAAGCCGAAACTCAAGGGCTTCAGCCTCAGGCAGGGGTCTTGTAACCTGAGCAATGCTGCCCAGGGCTGAAGTCCCCACGCTTTGGCTTCGGCCCTAGGAGGTGCAGCTCAGGCTTCTGCCTAAGGCCCCGGCACATAAGCCAGCCCTGGTGACCCCATTAAAATGGGGTTGCGACCCACTTTGGGGTCCCAACCCATAGTTTGAGACCTGCTGCTCTAAGCTATTCTAACAGAATTCAGGGCCAAGCAGCACAGAATCAGGGACCTATAACCATCTCCCAGAAGTCCCGCTCCCACCACCATACACTACTGCCCTGTGTCTAGAGGAGTGCAGCCACAATGGATAATCTAATCCACGGTCTCACATAGCCCTCGGAAAGATATCCATACCATTGATTTTTACAGGTGGATCTTTCTATTCGTTAGTCTGGAGCAAAAAGTCCCAGTGTTGCAGAACAGCTGCCTTTTGTCTAGACGGTTGTTGCAGGACAATTGTTAGAAAGAAAAACTATTCCTATCTTTGCATGGCAGATGCATTACAGTACCTGCTTCTGTACTGCAATGTAACTAAAAGTTCACTGTGAATTTATGAAACCTCCAAGTTGCTCATAATGCACTTCAAGGACCAAGTGTAGTGGCCACCACTGAATGTTTCCAAGGGATCAAACTCAGACCTTTAAAATAGCTAAGATGGAAAAAGGAGGATAAACATTTCTAACCTGGAAAGGGAGCACGGCCTAAAAACAAGGACCAATGCTGTACTTAATCAGGAAGCAACTCCCTGCTCTTGCGCCTTTTCCCCCCAGCTTTTCCATTTTTCATTCTTTCTGGAGCCTTGCATCCTCTTTGGCATCTGAGCTTTTTCCTTCCTGTTTTGATAAGTAGAGTGCAGCAATTCTCAAAGGGCGTTCTGTATAAGAGCCTGGCAAAAAGCCAATGATGGCCGAATGCTTGAGAGTTCCTATTTGTGGACTTTTCCCAATGTCTGTATAGAACTGAAGTATTTATATACTTCAGCAACTTGCAATTTGTGCTGTGAGCCAGGAATTTCTAATATCCCCCCCTTTGGCTGGTAACATTTAATTCTGTTATGGATTAAAATCTGGTTAAGTAATAAGCAAGTCTCAGAAACTGCTTATTTTCAGGGTAGACAGACAATAGATGGGTCCCTCTAAAATGTTTTAACGGTTGGGAAAGCCAACAGAGAGGAAGGATGACCTGCTGGTTAGGTACTAATCTGGGACTAGGAAGATGAAGATTCAATTCTCTGCTCTGCCAAAAAAAAAAAAAAAAAAAAAATCTTATGTGACCTTCAGGTGAGTGAGTCACTTAGGGCAGGTCTACACAGGGGGTAGGGAGGAGGGGGTGCGAAGGGGCAATTGCCCAGGGACCCGTGAGATTTAAAAGAGCCTGGAGGCCCCTGGCCACGACCACTGCTGCAGTAGGAGCGGTGGCAGCTAGGAGCCCCGGGCCCTTTTAAATCACCCAGGAGGCTTGCAGGGCTCCTACGGGCGCGAACGAGCTCTCCGGGCCCTGCACTTTGGGGGTCCCCACAGGCCAGCGCGGTCAGTCCCAGAAGTGATGAAACATCACTTCTGCCCCATGCCCTGCCCTCACCAGGGACAACCCTGGCCCTAGGGCCCAGAATTGTTCTCGGCAGGCCTGGATGTAGCTTAGGTCGACCTTTTGCGGTGTCTACACCGCACTGGGTCACCGGGAGAAACTCTCCCATTGACTTACCTTACGCTTATTGTTCTGGTGGAGTACCGTGCTGATCCCCAGTGCGCTTCTCGCTCCAGTGGAGTACAGGAGTCAACGGGAGAGCTATCTGCAGTCAATTTAGCGGGTCTTCACTAGACCTGTTAAATCAACCCCCAGCGGATCGATCACCACAGCACTGATCCCCACTAAGTGCAGACATGCTCTTAGTCTTTTTGTAAAATGGGAACAGTAATATTTCCCTACCTTTCTCTGTTGAGAATGAACACTAAAAATTGCAAGGTGCTCAGAAGCTATTACAATGGGGACCATTTCAATATTCTTGAGAAAGGACAACAAGTTCATGAAGTTTGCCATCAACACCTGCTAGGGGTTTTTTTTGTGTTGGTTTGTTGGTTAGTTTTTTTTAATAGTAAAAGGTACTGAGAATGGCAAGACAGTCCAGATAGATTTAAGTACATTCAGAAACTAGGCAGCAGATTAAATGAAACTTGAATAAATGTAAAATAAAATATATTAGCAAAATGTCCCTAAATTCTCCTTTGACGACAGGCTGTGAATTTGGGAGGACATTCTGAGAAATATATCTTCGGAGTCATAATGGATATGGAAATGTCTCTGATATGCTCTCCAAACACAAAGCAATGAAAGAGTAAGTAAAATATTTGGGTGAAGTAATACAAATTAAAAAAGATAAAATAATATAGCATTCTTTTTTAAATCTGAACTTGGAAGTGTTTTCTTGTCTAACCCATCCAGATGCAGCTAAGTTACTTAGCTGTGCTCTAATGACCTCACATATGGAGAAAGCGAAGGAAACACCCCTGTAGAGTGAAAGAAGTCACCAATACATCTGCTCTCCAACTGTACAATACAAAAGGAATGCAGTCAGCCTGAATACACAAATTGTTTGAAACTACCAAGATGTTCTAGCCTATATCCTGAGCTACAGCCAAAGTCTACTCAGCATAATTCTCCAGTGGGAATGAAAAGGTACTTTTGGGCCACATTTCCCTCCGTCCAATCCAAGGGCCAGCCACCTACTGGTCCCTGGCAAAAATTAGAGCAGCCTTGGGGCTGTTTTTTACATTGGCTGCTAATGCCATAAGGGGACATTCTGGTAGCTAGAGATTACTAGGGCACACATGCCCTAATCATACCCTTTTTTGTCTAGTTACCCACATACCAGTGGGCAAGGCTGGCGCGAGGTGCCTGTACCACCCAAAAATTCCCTTGCATGGGGAGGGAGGGGAAAGGAGGGTGGAAATCTTCAGTGACCAGTTAAATTTATGTTACGGCTGTTTATGTTGCTATAGTGTCAAAAAGAAGCCTTAGTAAGCTGGAGAATTTGGTCTCCTAATATAATTGTCTGACAATAAGGAGGCTTGAAATAAAGGAGATAAAATGGTCCATTTGTGT
Source organism: Eretmochelys imbricata (assembly GCF_965152235.1). NCBI lineage: Eukaryota > Metazoa > Chordata > Testudines > Cheloniidae > Eretmochelys > Eretmochelys imbricata. The sequence continues at coordinate 205,847,722 of NC_135574.1, read as the reverse complement.
TTGTTTGTTTTAGTTACCATGAGGTCTTGCTTTTTTTGTTTCTTAGCTGAAAACAGCAATAGTTTTCAATAATTATACATAAACTAAGGAGAGCATCTCCCTTACCAAAAAAAACCAAACCCTTCATCAAGACCGATTCAGCAAAGCACAATGCTTGTGCTTAAGTCCCACTGAAGTCAATGTAGACAATACACAGAATAGGACTCCTCACTCCAACCTCCTAAACTCCCGGCCTCCACCATATCTGAAGTTAATCTCTGCATACTCCTGAGAAATTGAGATAGTTTGATCATATTAATGAATTGCCTGGCCATTCACTAGAAATGAAAAAGACTGTTGATTGCCACCAAATAAAGACAAAAAGAAAAGGAGTACTTGTGGCACCTTAGAGACTAACCAATTTATTTGAGCATGAGCTTTCGTGAGCTACAGCTCACTTGAGCTGTAGCTCACGAAAGCTCATGCTCAAATAAATTGGTTAGTCTCTAAGGTGCCACAAGTACTCCTTTTCTTTTTGCAAATACAGACTAACACGGCTGTTACTCTGAAACAAATAAAGACAATGGCTGGGTCTATACAAAGCAGGACATAACCAGAATGTGTTCCAAAAACTGAGAAGCTAATTCTGTCCCCAGATGAACCTGGTTATTTTTGATTGCATGAGGCTTTGCATAAGCTACCACAGGGGAAAAAGCTCTATCATTCCAATATAACTCATGCCTCATTTGTTTTCCAATGACTTGCCTAATAAGACTGTGTTAAAATAATAGACAAACAAAATCTGTGATGCATCAACTGAGCATTTCAGTGTGTAAGTATGTCATTGTAATTGTACTATGAGGCTGTCAAAGTGAAAATTAATGACACGATGTTTTGTCAACTAACATTATTAGCCCCTATGTTCTGGGGAGTCTAGGCACATCCACTGCCAGCAAAGGACTTAAAAGGAAGAATTACACTTTGGTTTTAAAACAGTTGGATAGATAAATATATATTTTAAAATGAATATGGCTGGGATTTTACAAGGAACTTAAGGTGTCCAAATCCCTTTGAAATTCAGAGGAAGATGGGCACCTAACTCCTTTAGGTTTTTTTCTTTTTAAACCCCAGGCTATAGCATTACAATTCAAACCCGACATACTAGCTACGAAATGCCTATAGAAGCTTTAACTTCTCCGCTGTAGTAGTTCTGATCCTATGCCATCTTGCAGGACAGATAGTGAGTAGGTTGTGTCTGACCTGCCATACCCATATGTCCCACTGCACTATTCTGGACAACCTCCACTTTCCAGCATACATATAGCGCAGTTCCCTGAAGCAGTGGCTTTTGGGAAATTTCAGAATGCCTTCTGGGAAGACTGTTTACAGTGGAGCTATTATATCAGCTATCCCCATTCATACGGACACTGGTGAGAGGCACACCATGGTTAGCTTTGCTGGAAGCAAGTCTAATCCAAACTGCTGTGTTTGTCTCTGCACCACTGGGAGCACGGAGGTTCATGGGCACGTGCAGTGTTGCTGGCATGCTAGGCATACCAAATGTCTCTTCTGTAGACCAGGCATTATGGTAGTTTCCTGGGAGGGATTCAGATTCAGACAGCAAGAGATGTTTTCAGCCTTGGTGTGGGAAGGGTCACAGCTGTGAAATGTCTGGAATGTAACCTGCTGGGTGTGACTAGAACAGATGGGGAAGGCTGGGCAACTAAGACTCAGGCATCCGTTACGTTTTAGCTTTTTATGTATGGTAGCAGCAATGCCAGGAGAAGAGAGTCAATACCATTATTTCTGAAAGATCCAGCTCTTCAGTGTCAAGTAGCCAAGTTTGCAGTAGTATGACAATATTCTGAGACAAAAACAATCCAAACATTAATTCAGCACCAACCAGCCCTCCTAGCATTTCAGTCGCTACTTACAGGCCCTGTCTACATTAGGGAAAACTGTCCTTTTTTCAGCAGTGGTGTTACCAACAGTGTAATGTGTAGCGCAGACTGGTCTGGGAGCAGAATGAAACAGAAATGCCTGTGTCTGGTCTGAACTACTGTTTATGCTGTCGGTAGAGCTGGGGCAGAATTACAGATTGTCCTAGTGGAGAGTCACTCTGTGCATACCTCTTCACTGCAGAGTTAACTCAGGCTTCTAAGCAGGTGTTGCTGCAATTCCTCTCCCATCCACACAAAATCCTCTCTCCCAAGTTTAGTGGGACTTTCAGTCCAAGCCAGCTGGCTCATCTGAGCCATTGGCCAAAACCCAAGTGTTGCTTTCATTTGGGTGGGTAATCCACCTACTTCGCACTAAGAATGCAGGCTAAACCACTCAGTGTCCTCCAGTTCCTTCCCACAATTCCCTACCATGTGCCCAAAATGACAAACAAGTTCTCCCACAAATCACTGGGAAAGAATCTGAGCAGTTGGCGTGCACAGCATCCTAGCAACACACATGGGGAAGCATAGCGCCAGTGTGGATGCAGTAAATGGGGTATGGCTTTGCAGCGTGGCTGCTCACACCCAGGCTGAGCTACCCAGGTTCTAATCACTTGGGTTGACTCGGCAATGAAAAGGGAGAACAGAAAAGGTCAAAAACTCAGCTAGGTCAAAAACTCAGCAGGATAGTTCCTGACACATGCTCCCTGGGGTGGTAAGAATTTGTAGCTGTGCACAAAGGGTGGGATTGGGGGTGGAGGGAGAGTGGGCGCAGTAGACTTTTCGTTCATGGGGAGCCTAAGGATCTGTGGAAAGCTCTGGCCCATTGGTTTGGGGAATCCACAGGGTGTGCCTTCCCCAAGCTGATGCTCATGATTAGCTTAGTGGGGGTAAAAAACACTGGATCTGAAGTTAATGCTGTTGAGGAATTCAGGCACTTCCAAGGTGTATTCAGTGGGATTCTGAGGAGACTATGATGCGTACAGCCGGGGCTGCACACCGTCACCCAGCTCTGAGCAGTTAGATCTCCCCTCCAAATCCACAGAACCCACAACAGGTGTCAGCGGTTCAGACAGTGTGCCAGGCTGTTGGTTCTTTTCCACTCTTCTATAAATGTCCTCCTGGCCCATTTCATGCAATTCTTACACTTTAGCTCTATTCTGCAGTGTAGAATGGAGGGGTTCATTGGCCCTTTTTATTGGAACACAGGATATCAGGACCTGTATGCCACCATGACAGCTAAAAACAGTATCCTAAGAATCAGAGTGTCACTGTATATTGTAACACTGTTTTCACTGTAATGTACAGGAGGATAATATGCAAAAGGACAAGTATCATCAAAACCTCAGACATACACACACACACACACACCCAGGAGTCAAATACATTTTCCACATCACAAACGAATGATTTTTATGTCAGCATGCAACCACCTTCTGTGTAAAAGCTTTCATTATATCCTTATCTTCAGGGGGGGGAAAAGGATTTCTTAAATAAAATGAAAATATTCATATAAAATGAAATGCACTCCAGCAATACATTGCTGGTGCAACAGTGAGTTAACTAACTTGGGGCATTCTCTGCACATTAAGTATACTTTTACCACACCAACTACAGTAGTAATAAAAACATATTCATAGATTCCACGGCCAGAAGGAACAATTGTGATAATTTAGTCTGACCTTGTGTATAATACAGAGGCCATAATTCCCTGAAATAGTTTCCGTTTGGACTACAGCATCTATTTTAGTAATAATCCAGTACTAATTTTAAAATTGCCAGTGACGGAGAATCCACCACAACCCTTGGCAAATTGTTCCAACAATTAATTATTCTCACTGTTAAAAATTTCCTCCTTATTTCTAGTCTGAGTTTGTCTAAGTTCAACTTCCAGCCACTAGATCTTGTTATATCTTTGTGCATCATGGGGGTAAATTAATGTTTCTGTGAGAATTTTAACTGTTCCAATTTTGTGACTGTTGTGTTGAAATTTGCTGTCTTAATGTCACATGAAAAATGGCTGTTGCATTTAATTTCCTTGTTTTTATTTACAAATATATAACTCAGGGGAGTGGAAGAAAGAAAAATCCTGATTGTAGGACTGTGGTGTTATACAATTATTCCATAGTGTTGCAGGTGAGCATGTAGTTTAAACTTAGTACATTATTTAACAGTAAATGCATGAACCCCACTTTTTCAGGTCACTTTTAACTGGGTGTTTTAAAATATGGTCTCAGAATGAACCATGAAGTGAGCTGTAGCTCACGAAAGCTCATGCTCAAATAAATTGGTTAGTCTCTAAGGTGCCACAAGTACTCCTTTTCTTTTTGAGAATGAACACAGCTATTCCTCACTGAGGACTAGCCATGTATGAAATCCAGAATTTTAAAAGTCCAGGCATTTGAGTTTATCAGTACATTAAAAAAAGTCTTAAATATCTGCTTAAAGTAGAAAAATACTACATTTTTTCATGCTCGGATAACTCAAAAACCATTAAAGAGTTTTTCTACGAGTTTTCATAAAATAATCTATGGACTGAAACTAAGCACAGAAAGATTCAACCAAAGGGAGAATTTTTTCAGAAAAATTATGAACAAAGCAAAATCAGGAGTTAGAATGAAAAAAGTCAAGGTTGTCTTGCAACTTTAACGACAGCAATACCTGCTGTACGAACTAACTATACGAACATGTGGGGGGGGCGGTGAGATGTATATTGTCAGTAGCAGCTGCAGGGAAAGCCACGAGAAACCTTTACACAGAATGTATCGTTATATACAGTATATAGCAAAAACATACAAATGAAAGGACTGGACTTTAAATCAGACCTCAAAACTTGTAAAAAGAGACACATAGTAAGATGCTTACCAATTTACAAATAAAGCTCTCTACATATCAATGGCTGTTTGGCATATTCTGCAGCATCAGTTTCACATAAAGCCATGTGATTTGTGTTTGTATTTGTCCGTTCAATTACAAAATCCTCAACTGCTGGAAGACAGGATAAACTTCCAACTGTGCTAAGGCAAGTTCTCGCAGCATAGCTTTGTAAAAGGACCAAGGTTCTCTGCAGCTGGTAGTGAGATTATAAACAGCCATACTTTTCAAAGCAAATGTGTCTTCCTAATTATTGAAGTAAATCAGATCCTCCTTTTACCTTAAAGAAACTTCCTCTCTTTTCCAGACAACGGGCTTCCATTGTCACAGACGACATCTACCCTGGGAAGACTCCACTGAACGTCTTGAACTCCTAAAAGTAGAGACATTTTTAATGGTTAGTCCAGTCTGTAGGAAATTCCTTTCTAAGCCACAGGAACAGTCACAACAACAGTGCTGCCAAGATCTTTTTCCGTCAACAACATAGTGCCATTGATTTCCCACCAAAGCCCTTACATATCCTTTTTGTCTATTATTTCCTATAAATTGCACGGCTTCAAAAGACAGCTACTAGGAGTTCCGTTTTCCCCCCCTTCCCCTTCACAACTGATCCTGTAATGCTCTCTGAGAGGATTTTAATGCACTCATTAAAAAAGAATGCTAAAACATAATGATTGCTTTGTTTGTTTGCTTGACCTCAGTCTGAAGTACAAATAGAACAAATGTTAGATGTCACCACAATCTGCTCCCAAAGATTACAGCTTTAATGTAGCTGATCAGAGAAAAAAAATATCACCAGCAAGGGACAGAGAACAAGTTACTGTAAATGTAAGAGGGGGGAAAATATCCTACTTTAAGACGGTGAAGTAATCATTAACCTTTCTGACCCTTGCATCAGCGAAATGTATATGGGGGGTGCAATTACAAAGATATCACTTTTTTCCACAGCTGAATAAAATGTGATTCACTATCCAGAAGAATATAATGATTGCACAAACATATCTATACTATATGCATGTATCCACAAATATATTTAGCTGATTAGCAATGTTTAAAAAACGTCTCAATTGACTCAAGTTTGTATTTCCTGCAAACATAGTCCTGAATTAAACAAAGGCCAAAATCTGCAGTCGTGAGTCATCATTTTTCACTGTAAGTTAAAAACTCGTTCTCCTCCCCCAGCCCACCCCTTCATTAAATTACATTAGTTTATTATGTTGGAGTTTTCACCTAATTATTGCACCAAATCTTGGATGTGCAAAATGTACCACAGAAAACATGACGCTTGTTTGGATTATTTTGATGCACTCAGTGAAAAACTGACTGCATCGAATAGCTGCAGTTTAAGTCTGAGTGAAAGTAGCAGCTGAGCCAAAAATGTCTACTTGAAAAAAAACAAAACAACAGACACTCTTGCTTTCCTTTATTGGCATTATTAGAAGGACCCAAAAAGGGCAAAGACCAAGGTCAAGGATGAAGGACGAGTTTAAAAAAAAATAATAAACGGGTGACGGAAAAGAGTGCAGAAGCAAAAGAAAAGGCCTACAAAAGAATGAGAGGTAAAACTATGAGCTAGAAGAGGAGAGAGGGATAAAACGGAAGATTTTCTTTCATTTTAGCATGTAGCAGGAAGCTTACCATTCGCCCTACTCTGAACCTGTGCCCATTACTAGAGCTAATCTGAAAGTGCAGAACATTAGAAAAGGTGACCATTTTTCACTTACAAGGTGCGTCCAGAAAGAAAAGTAGAAGGGCTGGGAAACTCATGAACAAGTCTGTTTTCAAGAGACTTTCAATCTGATTTTGCAGACTGCAGAGGTTCAGATACGAATCTGGAATTCTGTACGCTTAACCAAACTGAACACAAACTCCACTGGTTTACCAGGGTACTTTTACACTTCAAAGTGGAGGTGTAAATTCCAGCGGAAGGAGACATACCCATGTTAGCTCTGATCTATTTTTAGCACGGTAGCTTGAAGTATAGCCACAGCAGCATGAATACTGGGAGGGGCTAGCTGCCCTACTATGCGCCTAGTGTCTTGGATGGGGCGGTTGTCCCCTCCCACCACTTGTGCCACCATGGCTACACTTCTGTTTTTAGCATGCTAGCTCAATCAGAGCTGGCACGGACACATCTCCTTGAGCTGGAATTTACACTTCCAGCTTGCACTGTAGACATACCCCCAGGAGTAGCTAGAAGCAGGTACTCTCTTAAAGAGACGTGGTCAGCTTTTCTAATTTTAAGAGATTTAAGTTTCTGACAAGACCTCTCTTTAAATAGTAGGGCCTGATTTGTTTCAATTTATTTCTATTTCCTGGCTGATGCTAATAAGGGTCTTTTTCCGTAAGGAACTAAAGAGTGATACTTGGACTAATCACTTAATCTCTCTGTGCCTCAGTTCCCTATCTGTAAAATGGGAATAAAACCTCTTCCCTTCTCCCACCCTCTTCTCCATTTAGATAGTAAGAGACTGCCCCCAAAGAGTTTCCTATGTTCATGTACAGGTTTCAGAGTGGTAGCCGTGTTAGTCTGTATCAGCAAAAACAACGAGGAGTACTTGTGGCACCTTAGAGACTAACACATTTATTTGGGCATAAGCTTTTGTGGGCTAAAACCCACTTCATCATCTAACACAGGAGGGTTCTGGTCGCAGCTGGGGCTGCTAGGTGCTACTGTAATGCTAACACCACCACCACCCCACACACATACACATCCCAGAAGTGTTTAGGAGCTTTGGAGGAAAGATCAGCCCCCAAGGTTTTGGTCATGCTTTGTCTCCAAGCAGGAGTCTGGGAGCTCCATGAAGCACAGAAGGGAGTTCTCAACTCTCCCATCCACCCTTCAATGCCCCAGGACTCCACTTGCTCTCAAGCTCTGCGTAGGGATCCCAGTAAAGAGAGAGATTCTTTCAACCTCCAATTCAGGGGCTTGCCTTCACTAGTGAGTTAACACAAGATATAGTTCAAGTGTTCTCTCTAACTTGGCCCCTATGCACGCATGCAGACTCATCACTTGTGTGTACTGGCTGTAGTAAGACTAGTTGGTTGGCACGACCATGTGTGCAGACCTCAAGTCAGCTTCTTGTGAGAGCTGCTAACTTGATCTGTATGTAGTGTGGATGCAGGCTAGCACCACTACACAACCGTCAAGAGCTGTTCATCCTCCAATACCTTCCCACAACCACTAAGATCCCTTCCCTCTGTCCTTTTCTTGCAATCTACCTCTTTTCTGGTTTTCTGACAACATCCCCAAAGACAACAGCACCACAACTTGTAGCCAGCTCGCTAGAGGCAGACACCAAGGCTACCAGGGCCTATAAATTTGGGAGGAAGAACAGAAGTGGCAAGCTCTACAATGAGATTTCTAAGCAGCTCACTGAGCTGAGAATCTAACATATGGGACCACAGCACAGGAAGAATACCAAAGGGGTTTAGATGCTCTAGGAAAAGGCCACAGATCATATCCCAGGCTGGTAATTCCTGCTGATGTGCTCATATTATGAGGTGAACTGCACCATTACCAGTGCCCCAAGTACACACCCCAATTTCACTCCAAAGGGTTTTATGGGCTTCTGTCAGAAAGGTGGATCAAGGGGAAGAGCATGATCTGGGGCACGTATGCAAGTTCCACCTCAGTCAACCCCACAGCAGCGCGTTAGACAGGAAGTGTAAATGAGGACCAACTAACTGCAAAACTGACTAAGCATCAGATCCTCTGCTGGCACTGACTGCAATGGAGCTATACCCATTTACAGCGCTGAGGATTTGGCCCAAAGTACATAAACTGAAACAAAACAAATATTTATTTCCTCACTATCTTCCTTAAGTTACAGGCATCTTAGGCAGTTCTCTGTAACAAGCATAGGTAAAAAGAAATTAAGACAGAAATCCAATTTCCAAGTTGATGATGTCCCTTTAAAAGACAGCATCAAATTCATCCCCCATGCAACACCACAAACTTCAAGAGCTTACACTGGGGATTTATGAGCTATGTAATTTAATTACACATCCCTCTCCACACATTCACATAAAACCGTGTCAATAACAACTTCATTTGTAAGAAACAGCCCTTTCACAGGAAATCTAATCTTCAGTTTTACTGTACATGATGTATATCTGCATACAGCACTGGTACTACCAAATAAGATGAAGCCAAGATTTTTATTTTTAAATTAATTTTACTATTGCCACTTGTAGAAATGAAAAGTATGTTATAAGATTTCAAACACACACAAAACAAATACATTATGTTACAAATACTAAGAAAAAGAGCAACATTTACAGTGTGAAGATCTATAAACCATTAAGTCTAGCAGCGCAGGTGTTAGATTCAGCATCAATAATAAATAGCATCTGGAAAACTGCATCCTTTTCTTGTTGGGTATTTCAAGGCTGTATACGTTTGCATGGCTGCTATTGTTACTATTATTTGTATTAAAGTAACACAGAGGCCTCAACTGGGATCACGGTCCCATTGTGCTCAGCACTGTACAAACAGTACTCCAGAGATCTTACAGTCTAAACAGACAAGACAAAGGGTGGGAGGAAACAGAGGCAGGAAATGACTTACCTTACCCAGGGTCACACAGCAAGTGAATGACAGCACTGACAACAGAACCCAGCTCTCCCAACTGCCAGTCTAGTGCGCTATCTATTAGGCTGTTACTTCATCCCTGTAATATCCAAATTTTGTTGATTTACTTTATGATATGTATTTCAGGATTCAACTACTGAATTGCTACAGAGAGAGCCTCACTGCGGTAAACCAATATCAAAGAAATTGATCACCTTTGCTTTCAGAGACTTTATAATAAACAAATTCCCAGCAAGGTAGCCGATTTCTTAAAGTGTACAGGAAAACCCAAGATCAAACTCAGTTGACTCTTCAACATTTCCCCCAAAATCTGACTCAAAAACCTTCTGCTAAACCAATTACAGTACTCTTAATTCCTCTTCCACACCAGTCCCTTATCCTCTTTAGAAGATCTTTCTAAATAATAAATAATAATGTATATTTCCTTTTGTGCTTCACATTAAAACAGAACTTTTCAGCTCCAAATATGCCTCTCTGTTCAAGATCCAGCATGAAGTGCAACTTTATACGTCAGCCAAGCCCTAGTTTCTGTGAAAAACACAGACTACTTAAATTACATCCATTCCTCCTCTAAAATATCCTGTTTCATCTCCCCTGTTGCCAGAGAAAGAAACAGCTTAATCTGCCCAGAGTAAGCTCCATGCATACTCTAGCATTTCACAATGAACTGAGCCACACTTGATCACACACTCATTTACTCAAATAAAGGTGTAAAACAGGCTGAAGTAGGTAAAGAACAAAAGCCTTCAGTTTAGCAGTGGCAACTGCCTTTCTCCTAAAACAGCACATATGGAACCATATAACCAGGAGATTAGGAAAGAAGTCTCATGAATTCTGGAAATAAAGTTTTCAACAGACAGTAATTAATCATTGGAACAACTGCATAACAATTTTAAAATCAAAATTAGATGATTTTCTAAAAGATCTGCTCTAGGACTTATTTTTTGGGACGTTCCATGGCCTGTGTTATACAGGAGGTCAAACTACATGATCACAGTGATCCCTTCTGGCCTTGGAATCTATGAATCAATATTTTAGTGCCACACTCTGAAAACCCACAAGCAAGGTAACAGCCCTCTGGCTTTTCTTATCAACAGGTAAATGTAACAAGAGAAAAAGGTTCCCTCATTAAATCTAAGCCTCTTATTTTACGGTATGTCCACACTGCAATTAAAGGTATGATTTTGCAGCTCGTGCAGGCATACCCCCACTAGCTTTAGTCTAGCTAGCGTGGCTAAAAATAGCAGTGAAGGTGCAGTCTTCAGCCCTGGCTTGAAATGGAAGTATGTACCCATGGTTCCAGGTGGGCTTTTTCAGCAGACCCTGAAGCCCACCACTACCTCTTCAGTGCTATTTTTAGCCACATTAGTAGACTGTTGAGCCTATGCAAGCTGCAATCCCACCACCGATTTGCAGTGTAGACATAGCCTTAGAGACAGAGTGCAAAAAAAGATTTGGAAAGTTTCTTAACTAGTGAAAAATATTCACACCCATATCCTAAAAAACGGCTCAATGAATTTTAATGAAACTTAAAAAAAAAAAACGTAGTGCTAAAATGAAGCAAGAGAAATTTTGGCTAAAATGCTGATGTACAGAGAGAGTTGTAAGAACAGAAGTGCTATGGTGACCTAAGGCCCCAATTCAGCTAACCACTAACAGCTTAAGTCCCATTCACTTTAACGGGACTTAAACCCAGGCTTACACATTTTGCTGCTTTGGGGGCTGAGTGATAGCACTGCTACCACAATTCTACAACAACAATTCCATCCAGGAATTAGAGGACTTGCATCTCCACCCAGGAATCAGGTAAAATGTCAGTGATAACGTCTGCCTCTGTTTTTCAGGAACCAACAGCTCTATGAGTTACAATGCAGCTAATGCACTGCATACTTTCACAAACACGAAACCAGCAAGATTACCGATGCTACCTTCCAGCTGGGTAGACAAAAGGTATGGACACAGATAGTTCCCATTAGTTACAGTTACACACTAAATGCTGTTCTGCTGTGAAAAACGCCATTGTGCAATTCTGTTTATTGTATCTCTCTACTTTCCAGATTAAATGTACTCTGTTTGAAACACTCCGTTTTCTTCTCTTAATTGCCAACCTCATAAACTCACTCTGAGATCTGAAAGTCAAACTGGGATTTTCCCTGTGTGAGCATCATCCTCGGTAATAGAGATTCTGCTGGTCAAACCATCTCCTCAGTTACAACCTGTGCAATTCCTTTGTCTTCAAACATGCCCTGAGGAACATATGTGCAGATCCAGTCGTGGTTCAGCTGAATATGACACAGATGTAACAGGGGGCATAATTTGGCCTACAGAACCCGGATTCCTTGTGACAATCCATGAGAAGGAAAGAAAACAGTCTGGCTCTCAGATCCTGGGGTGAGATTACAGGACTAACAGTTAAAAACAAAACAAACTTTGCTAAGTAAATTGACTGGATCAGGAAGTTACTGAGAAAAACATTAAGTGTGGAAACTCATGTTTAGGTCACGAAAAGAGCCATAAAATCATATTGAAGCTATACAGTAAACAGAGATAAGGGTTTATATTTATTTTTTTAAAAGGCATTTATATGGACATTCATCTTTTTTTTTAAAAAAAAGAGACTCTGAAAAAACCTCATGAAAGGGTAAAACACAATTTACTCACATATTTGAGTATCATCTCTGCAGGCTTACTTTTGTGTTGGGTAGTAAGTAGCCAGAAGAAAAGGTCAGGCCTTTTAAAGAGAGTGGTTATAATGATCTGATTTGTTCTGGGGTTGGTATGCTATATACAATTAAGCATTTATTACATTATATGTAATGAATGCATATTTATTATATTTTTAAAATTGATTGTCAGTTAAATATGATTCTGCTGTCATACCAGTTTTTGCCCAAGGCAACTCCACTGATTTCAGTGAAGTTACCGCCATATAAAATTGGTGGAACGCAGCACAGAATCAGGCCCAGGATGTCTACAATTCCTCCTTTTCCTCACTCAAACAGGCACTTTACACATGCAGATCAGGTGTAAAGGCAGCCTGAGAGTAAAGAAGCCTGAAACTAGGTGCAACTATAATTCACTCCACCTTTCTGGCCCTTGTACATGGCTAAAGCAATGTCAAGAGATTCTTAGTGTAAATGAGAATTCAGGCCAAAAAATATTTTTGCTCATACTATGAAATGATTGCAAAACAGAAGTTTAAAAGCCAAGGCATGCAAATAAAAGTCAAGCACACGCTTGAATGTTTTACTGAATCAGTGCCTAAAACCAGATATTCCTAATTTCAGTGCAGAGTGAAAAGAAAAGGAGTACTTGTGGCACCTTAGAGACTAACCAACTTATTTGAGCATAAGTTTTCGTGAGCTACAGCTCACTTGAATTTTTCTACCTGAAGTGAGAGGACTGGTGCCCCTACCATCCATGCTGACTACAATCTCAAAGTGCTATCTAGGCCTTATCTACACCAGAAAATGTGGTTGTTTTAACTATGGTGGTCAGGGGTCTGAAAAATCCACACCCCTGATCAGCATAGTTAAGCCAATCTACAGCCCCATGTAGTCAGTGCTAGGCCAATGGAAGAATTCTTCTGTAGGCCTAGCTAGCGACTCTTGGGGAGATGGATATGTTGACTGGAGAACCCCTGCCATCAGCATAGGTTGGGTCTACACTGAAGTACTACAGGGGCTCAGCTGTGCTACTGTAGCACTTTAAGCGTATAGGAGCCCTTAGTTATGCAGGAATGTTGGAGGAGGAGGAGGAATAGCAGATTAGAATGTTCTACTTTAAGTCTTGTTCCAGGAATTCATGCAACACATTAATTATATAAAATATATTAATAAGGAATGCAACAAAAAGGTGGTGAGTTACTTTGTTAAAAAAAACTAATCTATTTATCCGTGTAAATGTGTTGTTTAAGAAATACACATTTAATCTTAATCTGAACATATCTGCATATCTTTTGAAAGCTACAAATACTAAAACTGGCTGTTAAGAGGTTTTTAAATTAAAAATGTAATATTAATAAAGGCAAAGTCCACTAAATTCAGAGATTTTTTTTTTTTTTTAAATTTAAAATGCTTCCAAAAACCAGTCAAATCCTTTGGTTCTCTTTTCCAACAACAATCAACAATGAAGCAGTTGTCACACTGCAGTTGTGAAATGGTGTTCAATTTAATAATCTTTTCAATGAAGAGTGTTAATGAAGACCAGTGGAAGCTCCCTTGGTGCCATGGAAACAATGACTATCAATAGGCTTGGAAGGATTAGATCTTTATTGATAAAGGTCAGTAAATATCCACTTCATTGTACATACACAAACCAGCAAAAAAATATTTCCATCAATAATACTTGAAATTTACAGATAGGCAAAGAAAGAAAAATGATGCTTCTGACTTCATGGAGCTATGCCATTTTATACCAGCTGAGGTTTTGGGCCCATTTTGTGGGACAGAGACACACCAGAACAACAGTATTGCATAAAGCTCTAATAATTTCAGTTAACAAATTACATACACATAAGCAGTATTATCTAATTATACTGAACATGTAGTTTATATTACCTGTGTCAACCTACCTAACTCTGGCTAGTTAGAAAATGTGTATTCTCCTGAGTAAGAGACCCACCTGTGAAAAATGTTAGCTTGCTAACGCCACACAGCTTCTGATCCAAAGCCCATTTAAAAATCACTAGAACCTACTGTGGTTAGGGTCGTGTAGAGAATCCCAGTGAGGAAAGCTCCAACATTTGTAGAATTCATTAACTCTGAGCAGTCTACTGAGTACTTTTTTTCTAGTATTCATACACTTATGGGGCCATATCATGCCTCAATCAGTGCATCCAACTCCCACTGACATCACTGGAAGCTACACACAAGAACAGAGGATAAAGGAGCCCTACCTAGTTTTCTGAGTCTAGACAGACCAGCCTGGAAAGCTACACAACCTAATCGAACAATAATCAAAGTCAGAGTAATCCCAAAGCACATTATCAGGGAAGAGTAGGTCCTGTACTTTTAGTTATCACTGTTGTTATTTATTAGGTCTCATTTAGCATCCCTCATGGGGAAAATAAACTCGTCTTTAGGACCATTTTCATTTTTGCCCTGTGCTCCTCTCCCTCCACATCCTCCTTCCTGTTTCTCTCCCCTTTTCTGTCTTTACATCTCTCCTCCTTTCTTCTCCCTTCCCTGCAGGAGCTACCAATTCCCGGAACCTGTGGGTTTACTGCAACCCAGTTCCCAATCCCATCTGATACAATGACCAGTGATGAAACAGTTAACAATAGCAAGTACAGTGCATGCACTGGATTTGGAGTTAAGACCCCAATCAGATTAATGGAGAAGCTGATGAGTTCACACCCTCGCAGTGCCCTTGTTTCAGGCTGTCTGCAGACTCAGGAAGACAGAACTGAATTAGATACATTCATTTCATATTTACAAGCTTTCCTTTGACACTATAAGTGCTAGAAACTTTAAAAAAAAATAAGCAGATTCCACAGAATCGAATATGCTACAGGGAATGCATAAATACATCAAGCAGCCCAGATCCAGCCCAAAAGCTAGGTATCTGAAAGCTCTGAACTGAAGCAATGGAGAAAAATTCAGTGCAATGCAGCATTTGATGCTGCAATTGCTTTTTCTGTTACAAAGTAACAATTTTACTGTCAAACTCAACTACTATCCCAACTGGCTCAAAAAGATCAGGGGTGGGATTTTCGGCAGTGCTCAGCACTGACCTAACTCTTCTACCACTGAAGACAACACTGAGTGCTTTTGAAAATCCCACTCTAGATCCCATTTTTGTTACTTAAAAGTTGTCAGGATAGAGACGGTCTTTTTTGTTGTTGTTGTTATGTTTGCATAGTGCCTAGCATAATGGAGCCTCTGATGCATGGCTGGGGCTACTAGGAGCTGCTGCACTGCAATTAATAGATAATTATTGTTACTCCCTGCCATGGAAGAATAGTACCAACTAGGGTGACCAGATAGCAACTGTGAAAAAATGGGTCGGGGGGAGAGGCGGTAATAGGCTCCCATAAAGAAAAAGTCCCAAAAAATGGGACTGTCCCTATAAAAACGGGACGTCTGGTCACCCTAGTACCAACTATAAGGCCAATCCTCAGCACGTGCAAACTGGCATAGCTCCATTGCGGCTGCTGGAGTTATAATCATTTACACATTTTAAAATCTGGCCCCTTGCCTTTCATTTATCCAGTGTCTGATTATGATATAGTAGCTGAAATATACTCTTCACCACCTCAGTACAGAAAGATATGCTAGTTGTCTGGAAGTATTATTTATGTACCTAGTAGGCCATTGTGAATCGCCACCACATATCACATCACAGCAATAATGTTACAGAAATAAAGAGTAAATATAGGGTTTTTTAACTTAAATTAACAAAATGCTAACAACAACCCCAGCAACAAAGCTGCACTCAATTTTTCAGTGAATCTTTTTTCTGGGGGTTATATTAAAAGCTCCCTAGCTTTAAGAAAATGTAGGCTACATATATTTTTCAAACTCTTTTTAATGAGAAGGAACATTTCTAAAAATCAGATTTGCTCTTCGGGGTAAATTAAAAGACAGACTCAAAACTTCAGATTGTAATCACATCATATGAGGCTCACACCTTTTATTTCCCATTTTCTTGGTGCAACTGCATTGCCCCATCAAAAGAATTGTATTTTATTTCTAATCCACAAAGCCCTAGGTTGTCTAATTCCGATGTCCTTATCTGGATGTTGGCAAACTTAAATTCTTCCCTTTGAAATTATTTCCTTTTGGAGGTCAGCTGAAGGCCTAGTTCAAGCACCACATTGATGCAACCAAACACAGTATCACTTTGAATATCTATCAATTAAGGGCCTCAGTATGAAAACTATCTTTGGTGCCAGGATTTTAACAGACCTCTTAACTCAAACGTTGCATTGTGTTAGTACAGCTGTATCCACAAGCAAAAGTAAGAGAATTATATTAAAAAGGATTCCAACTTCCGTCAGTTTTCTGACTGCAGAAAGAGATTATATTCATTCTTTCAAATTATGTAACTGTCTTATGCCCCTATGTAAGGTGCCCCTTTACTCCCCTGCATGGGGTACCTGCATCACAGATCAGACTATGGGGAGAAGGGGGAAAAGCAGCTCCCATGGGGCAACTACTCTCCTTCTTGGGCAGGTGGGCAGTTGGGGCAGGCATTGGGCATTGACTATAGTGATGTCACAGATAACTTCTCTCCCACCTCCTCCCAAACCATGGAGGAAGCAGGGACCAGAGCTGTTCCTAGAGCAGTGCAATTACAACCCACTGCTTACTTTGGTCTCACGGTAAATCCACAATCTAGCTTTAAGGGATTACATATACTTATACTATATAATACTATCCTAACACCGACAGTTTAACAGTTCCTATACTCTCTCTATGCACCTGTATATAATTGCTTACCCAACATTAAATTCAGCAATACACACACACTCAACAGTAATTTCCTATATCTATATTGTACACATATACACACATGAACTCCAAGGGACTGAGAAAAGAGAACATAAATAAAATCTACTCAATATAGTAAGTAACCTATAAAGTATAAAACCTATGGATGATTATATTTTTAAACCAATCTTTAAACCAAGTTTTTAAGTAACTTGCCAGAACTGACACAGACGTCCTCAGATTACAACGAAGTGGCATTTTTTGTCTAAACCTCCAAAGAGTCAGTTTCCTGTTGTCCCTAGACTGACCACAAAATGGCAACAACTGCAACCTAGTAAAATCAGGGACCAGAGAATAGAGGTGAAATGAAGCATACGTCCACAGAGCAGCAGCAGTGTCCTTACACAAGTGTTTGCCATCCAATGGCCACGGCATATTTGTCTGAAGAAAGGGGAGATTCAATACTGTGCTGAAGGTATGCTCTGTAAGTAATCCATTCTATTAATTTTGAGAGCAGGAATGGCCAGTATGTTACTCAAGCATAAAGGTCAAGATTCTAAGAAATAGCTAGTGATTTTTGGTGCCTCAGTTTCTAGGTGCCCAACCTGAGACATCTCAAAACGTGGCCTGATTTTCAGAAAGTCCAGGGCACCCACCACATGAAAAAATAAGGCCATTTTAAGATGTCTGACTGAGGTTGAAACTTCAAAAATTTAAGCCCTTGCAAATTGCTACTTTCTTTTGAAAATCTTAATCTAAAATTGCCATGCACTGTCTAATTAGCCTGAAAACACTTAACTATTTTCTTATATTCATGTCTTTTTTGCCCTCATGTCAGGAACCCAGTGGTTCAACTCAATCAAAGAGATGACTAAAAGCACTCCTTATATTTGGATACTGCTCTCACTCTTAAATCCATCCTGCTACACTGTATCTGTGATACGCAGACCACACTGAGAGGAGCTGAGTGCAGCAAGCCAGGTCTTAGGTCATAAATAAGCCAGCAATTCGGTCACGGAAGTCACGGATTCTATGACTTTCTGCGACCTTCGTGACTTTCGCAGCTGCAAT
The DNA here is from genome assembly GCF_965152235.1 of Eretmochelys imbricata. NCBI lineage: Eukaryota > Metazoa > Chordata > Testudines > Cheloniidae > Eretmochelys > Eretmochelys imbricata. The sequence continues at coordinate 205,829,831 of NC_135574.1, read as the reverse complement.
GGCTGATGCAGCTGATCCCAGAGCTGCCCAAGCAGCTGGCCCCTGGGGAGCACCGTAGCAGCAGTCCCAGGGGCAGCCCTAAGGAGCACCTGAGCAGTGGGCCCAGGGCCTCAGAGAAGGGGTGGCTGGGGGCAGTCAGCCCCTGTGGTCAGTGCAGGGGATAACGGTCGGCCCCCGGACTCCCACAGCAGCAGCATCCGGGGCCCCCCAGAGCAGCAGCATCCGGGGCCCCAGGAGCTGCTAAGTTTTGTCATCAGGGCTATTTATATAGTAAAAGTCATGGACCGTTCACGGACCGTTAATTTTTATTTATTTCCCATGATCTGTCCATGACGTTTACTAAAAATACCGATGACTAAATCTTAGCCTTATTCATAAGCAGAAGACCTGTCATGGTTCCCACCAATCTGGTTAGCCCAAACAATAATAATTTGCATTTCTAGAGCACCTTCCATCCAGCCTACAAACAGTTTTACAAATACAAATGAACTAGTCCTCCAGCTCCCCTGTGAAGCAGGTATTCCTATTTTACAGTGTTTTCTCAAAGACTTGTAGGGTTTTTGCTGAAATGGAGCTCTTGCCTCATTCACGCCGCACTTAGACAGGAATTTTCAGAGGTCCTCGGTAACGGCTTTTGGCAGGTTCTCAATTAAGACAATTCCGATCCCAGTGTTAGGCCAATAGCAAATGGTTTGAAAATTCCAAATTCTGTATATGATTGACTTTCAGGATTCTGTTTGTTTACATTAAGTAGCGTGCAGTAAAAGATACTACTCTTATGCAGGACAGAGTTAAATAAGCAACCCTAACTTTGTATCTCCTGACTTTTTAGTGCTCAGAAATGCCACCTTGATATTTTCAGCACGCACACACACAAGATACCAAGGTAATTTGAAAAAGCTGCTTAGATGCTCTGTAGTATTTCAGTGAAAAGAAAACATGCATCTTTTTGCCATTTCAGTATTTTTAAGACTATTAAATATAATTGCATTCAAGTTCATAATTATCAAATGCTATTTGTCAAATTATAATACTGGAGCAGTTTATAGTTTTTACTAGTCTGCTATTCTAGATATATCAGTTCTGTTTAATAGATCATTTTATTTTAGAATTATAGTATCTATTATGTAAATACAAAATAATTAGTATTTAATTTTTTTCCGTTCTGCAAATTTATTATGATGAAAACATCCTGGAGGATATTTTTAGTGATTACTTTTCACTAAATTCTGGAGATTAAGAAAGTGAAAGATTTTTCCATTTAAAGTAGCTAATGCATTAGAGGCCAAATCCAATGCCTTTAAGGTCAACAGAAAGATTCGTATCGATTTCCACGGGCACTGGATTGGGACCCAAATTACAGTGCATGAAACAGCTTGCACAAAAAGCCAATGAAGTATTCAAGACAGTAAACCTGTCACTCCAAATTATATTTTAAAATAGAAGTAATTTATAGTACTCACCCGTTTTTGTTGCATGCAATTTCTTAGTGTATTTGCTACAATTAATTGTGTATCTGGACTTCAGCACAGCATTAGAAGTTGAGGTAACGATTTACTAGAAGGAAAAGTAAATTCTAATTGTGCTACTAACCTTGAACTGTCTTATGTAAGGTTTCAGAGTAGCAGCCATGTTAGTCTGTATCCGCAAAAAGAAAAGGAGTACTTGTGGCACCTTAGAGACTAACAAATTTATTTGAGCATAAGCTTTCATGAGCTACAGCATGCATCTGACGAAGTGAGCTGTAGCTCACGAAAGATTATGCTCAAATAAATTGGTTAGTCTCTAAGGTGCAACAAGTACTCCTTGTCTTATGTAAGACATTCTAAGAGCCTATCTTTTAGAATTTCAAATAATTTGGCTCCCATTACTCTAACATTTTACTTATGAACTGGGGTATCACCTGCTTGTCCTAAAAAACCCAGTACTTTCAGAATTTTTATTTTTTGAAGAACTCCCAGTATAGAGCTGGTTGCCCCTTTACAGCTGGCATGCTGCATGTCCTAGGAACACAAGTTAATGTTCTTGTTTTAACTCTCATATTGGTTAAAGTTTAATATTAGTTATCTTTGTCAGAGGATAGGGAACCATATGGTGGAAGAGGGGAAAGAAGATCCAGTGGGTAGGGCAGTAACCAAGACTTGGGAGACCTGGATTTGAGTGGTCTGCCACAGATTTCCTTTGTGAACTTGGGCAAGTCCCCAGTCCCTCTGTGTTAGTTCCCTATCTGTAAAAACAGGGATAATAGCACTGCCCTATCTCACAGGGGTGTTGTGAAAATAAATGCATCAAAGAACATAAGGCGCTCAGATACTATGGTGTTCTGGGGGCCCTGTAAGTACCAGCAGTAGATAGGCAAAATACAGGAAGGCAATAAGCAGGAGGGAAAACATAAGAACAGTGGGGTGAGGGCAGAGAGCAAAATCAGGAGAGGCCACAAGGGAGAAAGGAGAAAAGATGGTTGTGCATAACAGGGAACCCTGTTCCAGTAGGAACACTGGAGATGAGGATAAGGAGACAACACGTGACCACCATACACCACTAAAAGTCTGTGACTGCATAATAATAATTTAAAAATGGAAAGGTACCTTCCCCCCTCCCAACCAAGAGAGAGAACAGACTGAACATTTTGGACCAGCTGGTGTAAATCTTTTGAAATTCTTTGACTTCAGAAATATCATGGTTGAATTTTCATCATGTCTGTTGGGAAACATTATTGACTTTGAATTCTCACAAGCAGTTACAGTTTACTAACTTTACTGTTAGTAAATTATACATACAAATTACATAGTCTCCGACAGAGACGACTCTGGCCTGCCGATAGTGGGAGGGCAGTGGCTTCAGCAGATGTTACTGACCATGTTCAGTCCGTGTGAGCATGTTCAGTACAAGCGAAGCAGCAAATTGGGGAGGGCATGTGACCCCACACGACACCCCCCCTTTCCACACACACATAGCCTCCAGTCTCAGGGGGCTTTTTGTTCGTGAACAATTGTGCATGAAATACTTCTAACAAAGAGACCAGTTGTTTTTATGATATCAGAACCTTCACCTCCTGCCGAGAAAGTTAATGCATGGATATCCCACATTATATGAACCATAAATAAGGCCATCTATTATTCATCCCCACCACCATCCATGAGACAGGATTTACAGCCAGTTTTCACTTATTTTCTCACTGAACATTCACCTGTAAGATATTTTGCAAAAATACCATCAGCTCCTTTTAGTCCTCTCTTCTGCAGCACACTCTTCTAAGCTGCTGTCAATTCCTCTTGAAGATACACTGTATAAATACAGTGAGTCATTAAGTTTAGTACCAGGGAAAAGCACATTTATGACTCACTCATTGAAAGAAAAGGTTTTCATTGGAAAAAACCACAGACATGAAACGATGGTGGGTAAATGTCTCTATTTATTCATTTTCTGCCTTATCACACACAAAGACTGCCGCAGACAAATACTTTATCTAACGAAAACAGACTTTTATTATCCCACAGAATAACAAAAAACCCTCCAAGTAAATTTAATAGACATTAATGAGAGCAGGCCTAAAACAGAGCTCTAAACACACACAGCTTTGATTGTCCTATATTCAGTTAGGATGCATTGGTGATATGCTGGTATGAAACATTCTGTATCAGATAACTACTATTATTTAGCTTCACTTTGGAACAGGACCAGACTGGTGATGTGAGTAAGCCACACAGATGAATAAAATGATCATAATACCCCACTGCCCCTCCCCTTAAAGTGTACTGGTGGCAATAGGGTATTAAAATCCCTTTAGGGAAAATTACTGTCTTGCTCAGAACGTGTAATTTGTTCTTGAATCATACACTCTCAACTAAACTATGGAAATAAACAGGGACTGAGCCATGTACAGCATTGCACTGATTCACAGACAAGTGTGCCAACATGCCAAGCAGGATAATCCTCAAAGCACAACCATTTTCTTGTCTTTTCAGTGAGGCTAGCTACATATCACAGCGGATGAAACCTCTGGAAAAAAACATTTTATTGGCCCTTACTTCTCGTCTAATATGTTTGGTGCTCTAAGATTCTGAAGTTCTCCAGAATGCACTAAACACACCACTGTTCTGCTACGTTAAAGCAAACTTTACAGGTACCCAAGATTAATGCAAAATTTGGCTTTAAACAGAAACATAACTGCAACCTGGACGATAACACAGCAAGGCACTGCTCCATGTTATTGAGGTTACAGCAGTTTATATATCATAGGAAAACGGAAACAATTGTACCCTGTGGAATCTTTTTAGTAATGGTACCCTGTGGAATCTTTTTGATAGAGTGTTATTCTCACACTGTTAGGACCTCAGCTACCCTTCTTGAATAGTTCATAGCGAGTATTACAGCATCCCCTTGAGTTTTGCCATCCCTTCATGTTTCAGAGATGCCTATTCTGTCAAGGCTCTATTCCCTGTACTCAACACCTGCCCCTCCTGCAGTTTAATTTCTCTCCTAGCCTGTGCTGGAGACAGATACATTTGTATTCTTGAGATCCCTACCAGATGTCTTTGGCAAACGCCAGTGTCCCTTGGCACCTGCCAGCTTTCCTCCAGCTCCTAGTTTTAATAATCAACCCTGCAAAACGTAGTCAGCCAACCATCTGTGCCAGCAATCTGGTTCCACTTTGGTTAAGGGAGATCTTTCCCTTTTCTAAACAGTTCTTCAGTGCCTTATAAATGTAACTTACTCCACTTGATATCATCTCCACACACAGACATGCTGCAGTCCCTACTGTCTTGCTGTCCTTATCCACAGAACTGGAAAAAATCTAGCATAGGGGCTCTGGATGTGAGTCATTTTCTTAGTTTAGCACCAGGGAAATGTAGCATCCAGGTCCTCTCTCCTAAGCCTCTCTTTATTAGTAGTACCAATATGAACAACCACAGTGGGCTCTTCCCAAGCACTCACTAGAGAAGTGCCATAACAGTAGAGTTGTTAGAATCGCTGAGGGTGCTGGGAAATAGGTTTTAGTGCTCTTCTGGAAAAGAATAAGTTAGCTTGTTTGAGTAATGCAACTAACATCTGGGGGAAGTGATTAAATCCCATCTCTTTCCAGAGACCATAAAAAAGAAAACTGCCTGTGAGTAAAAATTGTTCTTTCAGTTGTATGCCATAATTTCAAGGCCTGTTTTTAATACGGCAATATTTAGACAACGTTTTGTTGCTACTGCCATTAGTGCCAGCCAATAGTATTTCTCTCGATAGATAACAACCCTGGCAAAATGGTCCAAAAATATATCTCACCATCCCTGATAGAAATCTGTTCACGTATCCTTAAACACCAATTCGTGCACTTCTCCCTGCACTGTGTAACATACATGCACACACTCATGGACACCGATACATGCAAACTTCATACCAATCTCTCACCCACACACACAAATCCTCTTTGTGTCTCAAACTACACAACCACACACCCCATCATTCACTCAGTTCTGAAGGCTACCTCATTCGGGCACATGCCTGCCATTCACCTCTCCATTCACCCTCAGCCTATCAATTCTCTACCCATACCCCAAATTCACCAGTTCTCTTCTCCGACCCACCTTTCAGTACCATCTATCCACAGTTGCACCAGCCATATAAGCCCTACCCTGGCTTCCTCATGATTGCAGCATCTTTCCCTCAGTTGAGCCTTGAGTCTTCCCCTAATGGAAGCCCTCTCACCTCTCCTGCTGGCTGCTCCCCTTCCCCAGTCCCCCCCAAAAAAGGCTGGAGGTCCTGCTCTGTCCCTTCTTCCACTTAAGGAGTTGCCACCAGGGCTGCTAGAATATTTTGGCCTCTCCCTAGAGGTGGGTAAGGAGCTGGGTATTATCTGTTCCTCTTACTAAGCCTGGGGAAGCAATCGCTGGAACTGGGCAAGAGGAGGAGCCAGCTAGACCCAGCCATGGGAGAAAGCCTCAGAGTGGTTAAGTAGGAGCGCCACTGGTATGGCATCTGGTGAGGAGGGAACCATCCTGACCCAGGAGAGGTAGAGCCCAGAAGGGCTGCTGATAATCCCTCCCCTTCCTCTTGGGACCAGAGGATTCAGCTGTTACACAACTGACCCTCCACATGTTCTGCTGCTGAAGGCAGAGCAAGGGACAGGCTTAAAAGTGTAACAGCAGCGCCAGCTCCTCTCCTACTGCCTGGCAGCTGGTTACACTCAGCTCATGTTTTTAAGGTTTTGTTCACAGCCTTAAGGGCGAGAACCTTTTTTAAAATTTATTTTAAATAAATTCAGTTTCTGCAGAACCTGACCACATTAGTCTCCCTTGCCCAAAGATACTATTACAAATCAGAGGCAGCGTGTCCTAGCGGACCGGGACTCAGAGGAGATGACCCGCATTCTAATCCCAGCTTTGCCACATTTGCCGTGTCCTTGGACAAGTCACTTTCCCCTCCCACCCACTGTCCACCTTGCTGATTGAGACTAAGTTCTTTGGGCCAGGGAATGGCTCCTACTATGCATTTGTGGAGTGCCTAGTGCAAGAGGCAGCATTCTACGTGCTGCCATAGTATAAAATATGATAATAAGCATACATCTAGTGGCAACATCCGTCTGATAAAATGAATTTACTGTAGACCTTTGACTGCCTCAGCCCATTAATCTCTCTTTGCCAGGATTACTAACATTCCAATCCTGTGAGCAGCTTCAAACAGCTGCCATTTCTTTAAGCAGCCTACCACAAGCATGCTTCCTTTCTTTCTTCCCCCCAATGCGGAATTTCACATGAACATACCCATCCCACACCCACATACAAGTTACACAGGTGGCACCTTTTCATAGTCACTCCTAAAACAGTGAGTTTAAGATCTGTGATCTCATGACTGCCAAGGCTAGATCTTGGGGAGTTTACCCCTGGAACATTGCTGCTTTCCATTAAGACAAAGCACATGCATCTAGTCCCGGGCTGTCTAGAGATATTAAATATTTAAAGATGATTCTTTTATGTCCAGAAAAGCTACTTTAGGTTATTTGCAGAAGTTCTACAAAACATATTAGTTATATTTCTTTCTCTCCCTCTGCTTCTAAGCACAGTTGGACACAATACATAAGGCACCTGGCTTTACAGACAGAGGTACACAAAAAATAATCAAAAAAATTTTAAGTACTCAAATACTTTTAAGTGGCTTCCTGTTATATGTAGCTTATTTTAGACTTTATTTTTATAACAGTGACATTCCAAATGTGGGTACTAGGTAATGTACAGACATGCAAGATGACTCTGTCCCTGCCCCAAAGAGCTCACAAAGTAAAACAATAAAAAGGTGAGGGAAAAAGATACAAGGTACAAGCAAAGTGGTCAGAGCGATCACGTGGAAGATCATATTTCTCCTGTCCTGTTGGTTTTACTTACAGAATACATGTTCATATAATAAGAGATGAAGTTTTCGGGGGAACTTGCAAGTTACTCAGTTCATCCCAAAACTTGTGGTTTCACTAGCAATCATGGGTAATACAGCCATAACAAACTCATGCCAAACAAAATTGTACAATGCCACCCACAGATTCTCGCTATATAATCCCACGCTTCAGAAATTCATTAATTTAAAAGTTAGGCTTCTCATGTGTATTTCCTCACAAAACACAGACACTAAAAAATAAGGAAGTAACAAGTCAAGACAACATTCTCATCCAATACAACAACCTCCAAGCATCAGCCTGCTACCATCATGACACCCAGCTCAGCACACTAAACACCTTCTCCAACACGTTGACATTCAATTAGATTGCCACCCTCAGTACTTGCATCAAAGAATGAGAAGTCTTGCTGTGATGCACAATATTCTCTCCAATCTTCTAACAACAAACACAATTTCAGAATTACAGTTCCCGACCAATAGGAGCTGCAGAGTTGGCGTTCGGGGCTGAGGCAGTGAACAGAGACCCCTCCCTCTCCTTCTCCCCCCTCCCCCGGGGCTGCAGGGACGTGCAGGCCACTTTCAGGAGCGGTGCAGAGTTTGCGTGCGGGCTCTGGGCTGGGGTGCAGGAGAAGGTGAGGGGCTCTGACCGGACGGCGCTTACCTCGGGCCACTCCCACATTCCTCTAACCAGCGACTGGCACATCCCTCTGGCAGCATCTCCTAGGTGGGGGGGGCCCGGAGATCTCTGCGCACTGCCCCCACAGCTCCCATTCGCAATAGTTCCCGGCCAACGGGAGCTGTGGAGCTGGCGCTCGGGGCGGAGGCAGCACACGGAGACCTCTTGCCCTGCCCTAGGGGCTGCAGGGATGTGCTGGCCACTTCCAGGAGCAACACAGAGCCAGGGCAGGTAGGAAGCCTGTTCCCCAGCATGTTGGGAGGGAGGGAGAGGAGTTGACGGGAGGGAGGGGGCCTGCGGACCCCCTGGAGTACCCTCCGAGGACCCGCAGGGGTCCATGCACTGCAGTTTGAATAACGGTGCTTTAATATAACGATACTACAAAACCATGCGCAGCACTAAACTCAGTCTGCTGGCAAAAAGGGAATTAGAAATGACAAGATAGATACAGTTAAACTAACAACTTCACAACAGACTCAGCTGGAAAGCAGCTGTGTTTCACTATCCCACGTGACAAAGAATGGTTCTGCAGACTATGCTTAGAATTTGAATCTTGGACTCTGCTTTGCGGTGCAAAATTTGATGGGTATAGATTATCTGCATCAATTTTAATGCAGAAAAGTGGAGGTTTGAAAGCTTTCAAGGGGGTAAACTATCTATGAAAGGTAAACCCCTAGCAGCCTGTCTGTCTTGTGAAGGTTATAAATAGCTCTATAAAGCTATCTTGTACATAACAGATGTCTGTCTTGCTTAGTATTTCCGTCTGCATTTTATTAAAGTTTCAAAATAAGATAAGTATGTTCAAAAAGGAATTATTGTGTATGGTGTGACAGAGGCCTAATATACTAAATGAGTTGGAAAAGCAGACAAGAGGTCTGATTCTCATTTACACTGTTGCTCCTTCTTCTGACACCAGTGTTACATTCCGATACAAACACTGCCCTTCTGTTAAGAGGTAGCAAATCAGCCTCAGTCACGGGAAAAAAATCACCGACACCCAGGATGAGTGTATTTGATGTGTAACTTCTTTTATTTATACATATGCACCAGTCCTGGAACAGAGATGTCAAACAGCATGCAAGGCAATCCATCCTTTCAGGAATCTCAGCCTAACTCCAGTGCCCAGTTCTCAGGAAACATCTCTGTCTCATGAACTGGCTCTAACCAGAGAGCAAACTCCCCTGTTGCTCACAGAGCTCATGCTCTAAGGGCCACTCACTGCTTCAACACAGAACCTGACACAACAAAAACTGACTACAACAAAGCATGATTTCCTAAAACTAAACATTTGCTCACATGGTGGATCTGTCTACACAGTTGCTAGGAGCAAGTCTTGCAGCCCAGGTCAACTAAAAAAGCAATATGGACATTTCAGCTCAGGCTCTGAAACTTACTCACCCACTTCTAAGGAAAGCTCCAGCTGAGCCCAAATGTCAAACCAATGTCTACATGGCTATTTTTAGCGCTCTAGCATGAGGTTGTTGACCTGGGCTGAGAGACTCATTCCCAGCAGCTGTGTATACATACCCTACATTTAAAAGAAACACCTGGTGACACCTGCCATAACAAGTGTGCCTCCTTGTGCTGGGTCACTGAGAAAACATCTGTCAGAAGAGGGAGTAGTTCAGAAGAAGAAAACATGTTTACTTTCTGTCTTGGAGAATCCTGAAGCAGCAGGTTCATCTTCAATGTTTGAGATGTTGAAGGAAGATCTGAACTGATATTTCTCTTGTTCAAGTGCAACTGTAATTTCACAGAGAAAGATACAGACTCTGTCCTGAAAAACATACAGTCTAAGTCCCCACTCCTGTCAAGACTTAAGTACGTGCCTAACTTTACACACTGGGAATAGTTTCATTATAGTCAATGGAACTATTGCCTGTGTGTAAAGTTAAGCACGTGCTTATGTATTTGCAGAATCAGGGCCTAAAACATAACCTTAATCCAATGCCAATTTATCAAAACAAAATAAAGAAATGATCCCACAAAACAGCAGGCAGGGTGATGCAAAACAAAATAAAGTACATATAACTGGATAAATTACAAATTTGTTAATTTGTTCATATTAGGCAAAAGAAGTATCGTGCAGTATACCTTGTAGATTAACAATGTTATAAAATTAACATTTCTTATAACCCTTGTGATTCATTCAAGCAGCCTTGCCAGTCCCAAAACTACACGAGGGAGAGGTTGGGATTCCAACATAAAAGGTAGGTTTTTGAAATAACATTTTAAGAGAGACATCTGTAATGCCAGCTAATAACATTTGTCAGCATACATGTAAATTAAACATCTCCACCATACAAGTCAGATCTATTCCAGAACTGCATGCTTGCCAATAGAGCCCAGCGGCTGCTGGAACATATCCGATATTTACTTCATTGTCATGGGTGTTACATTGACCTGATTTTTCACCGAGCCTCTGAAGCTTTGTGCACGTGTTTTGGATGCCAAGCATTCAACTGTTGAAAAACAACAAGCCAAAAAAAATTCTATTGTCCATCAGGTCAGGACAACCCAAAACTAGTTCCAGAAAAGTGACAATTAACTGCTGCCTCCCAGACAAGCTGCTCCTCTGCACTTAGCAATACTGAGAGCATGGACTGATGAGTGCAATCCATTTCAAGGCTGGAAACGAAAGCTCACCCTTACCTTAGGGTAATTTAAACGCCTCTGGATGCAAAAAGAAAGCTGATTTGCTCATTTGGCTCCCTACTTTTCCTAAACTCTTCTGTGACAGCTCAGTCAGACCCCATCCTGCACTTTGAGAAGACAAAATGACCAACTATACAGTATGTGCACTGTTCCCAAACTACAGTCTTGGGAGTAACTGCTATTTAGACGTGGGATCAAAAAGAAGACGAAAGAGTCCATTATCAAATATTTGTTCACCACGAAGGTACTTACAGAGTATAATAACCCCTTAACCTTCCCTTTGTTAAGCTAAACAGATTGAGATCCTTGAGTCTATCGCTGTAAGGTCTGTTTTCTAACTCTCTAATCATTCTCACGGCTCTTCTCTGAACCCTCTCCAATTTATCACCATCGTTCTTGAATTGTGGGCACCAGAACTGGACACAGATGTCCAGTACCAGTCGCAACCCTGCCAAACAGAGATAAAATAACCCCTCTACTCCTACTTGTATCCCTCGTTTACGCATTCAAGGATCGCATTAGCCCTTTTGGCTACAGTTGAGCTTTTGAGAACTCATGTTCTGCTGATTATCCACCACAACTCCCAAACCTTTTTCAGAGTCACTGCTTCCCAGGATAGAGTCCTCCATCCTGTAAGTATGGCCTGCATTCTTTATTTCTAGATGTACATATTTATATTTAGCCATATTAAAGTGCTTATTGTTTACTTGTGCCCAGTTTACCAAGAGATCCAGATCACTCTGTATCAATGACATTTCCTCCTCATTACTTACCAATTTGTGTCATCAGTAAACTTTATCAGTGATGATTTTATGTTTTCTTCCAAAATATTGATAAAAATGTTAAATAGTATAAGGCAAATAATCAATCCGTGCGGGATCCCACCACAAATGCACCAACTTGGTGATGATTCCCCATTTTAATCCATTTAACGTGTGCATTGCAACTAGTGAGGCCTCCGATGGAGCACTGTGTCCAATTCTGGACAGCACACTTTAGGAAAGATGTGGACAAATCTCAGAGTGTTCAATGGAGAGCAACAAAAATTATAAAAAGGTCTACAAAAGGAACGGTTAAAAAAATTGGGCATGTTTAGTTTTGAGAAAAGATGGCTGAGATGGAGACCCAGTAACAGTCTTCAAATATGTTAAAGGCTGCTACAAAGAGGATAGTGATTAATTGTTCTCCATGTCCACTACAGGTAGGACAAGAAACAATGGGCTTAATCTGCAGCAAGGGAGATTTAGGTTAAATATTAGAAAAATCTTTCTAATTATGAGCTCTGGAATAGGCTTCCAAGGGAGAAATGCCTATCATTGGAGGTTTTTAAAAACAGGTTGGACAAACACCTGTCAGGGATGGTCTAGGTTTATTTGGTCCTGCCACAGAGCACGGGGCTGAATTTGATGACTTCTCAAGGTCCCTTATAGCCTTGCATTTCTATGATTCTATGTTAATTGTATATTGTTCTAGTTTTTTAATCAAAATGTCATGTGGCACTAAGTCAAACATCTTACAGAAGTCTAAGTATACTACATCAATACTGTTAACTTTATCAACCAAACTTGCAACCTCATAAAAAAATGATATCAAGTTAGTTTGATATTATCTATTTCCCATAAACCCATGTTGACTGACAATTATAGTACCCTCCTTTACACAAAGGAACTCTATGGAGGAGCTGAGAATGGAACCCAGGTCTCCTAAGTCTCAGACTAGCACTCTGATCTCTGGGCCATCATTCCTCTAGATGCACTCAGCATCTTGCTCTTGAAGAAGGAACATTTTAAAAACCAAAACTATTAATTTTAAGAAAACCAGACATTTGGAATAATTATATTTTCTTCTCATACAACCAAATGTGAGAGTCAGGTTGTTCTTGAGTAAGTGACCGTCCAAATATATTTTCTATTCTGAAGACCAGAGTGAGATCCTAGTTAACGGATGCAGTGACAGGGATAAAGGGGACGTTTTGCAAATTTGAGTGCCCAAAATTAGGTGCTTAAATAGGTATTTAGGTACCTAAATAAAAGTGGCCTGATTTTCTGAGGTGCTGACTACTCTCAACTTCCACTGAAATCTATGAAAGCTTCACGGATCAGCACCTTTGGTAATCCGGACACTTTATATAGGTACCTACGGAGGGATTTAGGAGCCATAGTTAAAGAGGCAGATATTCAAAAGGCACAAAGGGCAGTTAGGCACCCAACTTTTATCCACAGTTAAAAGGAGTTGGATGCTTAACTGCCCTGTATGCCTTTGAAAAAATCTCGCCCTCCATAAAGAAGGGTGCACAAAGTTAGGCTCCTATGTCTTTATTTAGGCTGCTAAATAAGTGACCTGACTTTCAAAAGTGTTGTTCACCCAGAAGGTTCTATTGATGTCAATGTGAGCTACTGAGCAATCAAACACTCTTGCGAACATGGATTTGGAAGCCAAACTTTAGGTACCTATTTCTGAAAATTTGGACCAAAATCTTCCAGAGGAGATAAAGTCAGTAAACCTGCTATTTGGATTTGATTAATAGACTGTGTAGTAGCTACCTGGAACCAAAAAAGTCTGAGTTTGTTCACTGTCTGGGTTACTACAATACAGAGGAAAGTTTAGAGTGCAAGATAGTGGAAACATTTAATACGGTTGAAAGGAGTGATTTCTCACTGGCACAGAGTTTCACAGTATTAGACATTTAAATCCATCATCATGAATTAACCCCCAAACAACATTCATTGTATTGCATTTAGTAAAGTTCAATATTCTACATGTACTTGTGCTATTTAGTTATCAAGTAACAATATCTTGTATAATTTTAAAAGAACATCTGCTGAGTAATCAGGTCTGGTGCTCCCAAAAGTAAAATTAAAGTACTAACCTTAAACCTGTGATTATCTGGCCCCGAGTTTCACAATTCATAGGGAATAAATGCCTTTATAAAATTCATTAACGTATAGCTAAAGGTACCAACCATAATGAGACCTTTGCAATCTTACATTTAAATGAGCAACCACATTTTGAATATTGTATAGGTTTTAAAAACAATGGGGACTGGGTATACAACCTCTACACCACCAAGGCCAGTACGTACTAGGACCATTGTAGATACTCTAACAGTTACACTTAAGCAAAATCTCTTCTTGGCCTATGCCACGATAATGCTTACTTAAGAATGTGCATAACTTTAAACATGTGCATAGTCCCACCAAGGTCAGGTACCTCACTGCATCAGGGCACCACTGAGCAGGGCTGAGTTCCTTTCAGGTGCCTTTCTTAAATTCATCACACTTGTCCTATGAAATCCAGATTTCTGTCAGGAAGCTACTCCAAATCCAAATCAAGCTCTGCTAATGAAGTAAAGTTTTTTTCCTTCCGTACAATTTGACAGAATTCAAAGGAGTACACCAGGCTTGGTTACACACAGAGAAGAAAATAATTACTTACTTGTAATGTATTTTGTCGGTCTGCCTCTTCTCCCATCCCGGAAAGGAAACATCCCAGCAGACAGTATTATAGCTCGACCTATACCAGGAAGCAAGGAGGCAAAAAAATAAAATAGAAGTCTGCTAGTCACAACTGACACACAGTTTCCTGGTAGGTGGAGTTATAATGATGTCAATAAAGTTGTTTATTTGGAAGGAAGAGGTGGCTGTATGACAAAGTATATTAATTGGTCCTATGAGAGCAGCCCTCTCTAGTCACTAGCAGAAAATAAATGTGTTTTATGAGCACTTAGAATAGCACTTTCTGCTTTCTGTCTTCTATTAAACATATTAATGGTATATTCAAAGGATCCAAACTTTTCCACAATTCTACAGAGTAAACCTCTGTACTCCCACCTTATGACAGACAGCTCTGCAAAATACATGAGTAGCTAGTAATAAAGCTGTGGTTTTAGTAGCTGTAACTGTTAAAGAAGGTAACTGCTGCTGTGTTATTACTGTTTCTTACACAACCTGTAACATAACTTTCAGTGATTGGCAAAATACAATATATTATGAAAATTAAGTCACACAAAATCAAGAAACAGAATTGGCAGAATAGCATTGGCCTGCTAAACCCAGGGTTGTGAGTTCAATCCTTGAGGGGGCTATTTGGGATCTGGAGCACAAATTGGGGATTGGTCCTGCTTTGAGCAGGGGGTTGGACTAGATGACCTCCTGAGGTCCCTTCCAACCCTGATATTCTATGATTCTCTGATAAATTTGATCAGAATATTTTTGTGGATTGGTTGGCCTCAAAAGAAAGCTGAAGCAGAATAAGGCTTTAGTTTGACAGAACTGTCAAGGTGGGGTGTTTGGGGGCTATTTAATCTCCACTATATGCCACATCACAGAAACTGTAGGGATTTTCAGTCAGCACAACACATGGCAACTATAAAATTACCAATAAAAGGAAGGCAGTAAATGGGAAATGCCTAGTCTAGAAGAAAGGTGTATACATATCATTAAGCTATGTTTAGCAAGGAACAAGAGATGTGAAGTAGAGCCAAGTCACTTCTTTGGTTTCTAGAACCACTGTTAACCATATGGGAAACATATATTATAAATGATAGTTTACATGTGTGCAACAGTTGCTGAAATAATAAGGGATTAAATAATCCTTTTCTTCTGAACATAAAGAAAGTGAATCTGAAATCTAGTAAATCAAATATTTATCTTGGAAGTTTGCATGTCTTGGAAAAAGCCACACCAAACATGTATATTTTCAAAGACACATATAAAAAATGGTAAGTATATGTTTAATAATAATTCCTACTCAATTTGATATGTTATCCGCTTGCCTGAGCAAGACAGAAATTTGATTATAATTGCAAAATTTGATGAAAAAATTATGTGAAAACTTGAATTAACCTGAGTAAGGCTTATTACTCTCCAGATACTATGCCAATAATTCCAAGCACAGTAATTAGCAAAAAGCATCGTGGATAAGTAAACGGGAACTGAGACATGGTCAGGCTTGGTCTATATTATATACTTATTTCAGTATAACTACATCGCTCACTGGTGTGGAAGATTCACATCTCTGTGTGACGCAGTTATATCACCCAAACTCCTGTTGAGACAGCTTCTCCCATCAACATAGCTACTGACTCTCATGGAGGTGGGGTACCAATGAGAGAAGCTCTTCCATCAGCACAGGGAGCATCACCGCACCAGTGCCAATGCAGCACTGTATGTGTAGACCAGCCCTCAGACTTGAGACTGTGAAACCTTTAGTGATCATTGTTTATAATTTGCCAGATTTTGAAACATTTCTGTTATTTTTTTCAAAACTTTTACTTCACTTTAGTTCCTGGCTTTCAAACATTGGGGGGTTTGTTTTGTTTTTTATAATCACAACTTTACTTTTTTAAAGGGATTCTGTCAACTTTAGAAAAAACCTGTCTGAAAATGTCATACTTACCAATAAGAAAAGGAGGACTTGTGGCACCTTAGAGACTAACCAATTTATTTGAGCATAAGCTTTCGTGAGCTACAGCTCACTTCATTGGATGCACGAAAGCTTATGCTCAAATAAATTGGTTAGTCTCTAAGGTGCCACAAGTCCTCCTTTTCTTTTTGCGAATACAGACTAACACGGCTGTTACTCTGAAACCTGTCATACTTACCAATGACAGGCAAGAGTCAAGAGCCTATTCCTAAAAGCACTTACACACACACATAGTCCCAGGAAACTCAGTGGAACTAGTCACGGCCCCAATCCAGCAAACACTTGTGCACGTACACGTTTAACTTTAAGTACACGAGTAATCCCACTGACGTCAATGTGCTTAAGTCTTTCCGGGACTGGGTTCATGTTTGCAGGACCACAACCTAACATTACTATAATTGAAAGATCTAGGAAAATTAATTTTGTGCATCTGACTCTGTTTTGTACGTAGTCAATTCCACTATTTACTCTGCATAACCAATAAAATCTTGTTTTCTTTGCCTATGCGGGTCGTGTGGGGAGAGAAAAATATTTTAAACACATGGTAAAAGGAGAGGCTGTAAAATCACAAAACTTGGCAAAAGGACTAAAGAATACATGAAATACCTGAAGCTATTTTTATCACAAATTTAAAACCGACCAGGTTTCAATGGATGGTGTTTCTTTATGTAATACATAGGTATCTACAACCTTTGTGGTCTATTAACGATAACTTTTATAGGGAGTTTCCTTACATTTTTATATTTGCATCAAGGAAAAATAGAACTGCCACTACTAAATATAACTCTTGATAACCCTGATACCATCACAGAATTAGCATATTTTGGTTTCATGCCTGATAGCACTCCAAGTTCAGGCATGGGCATCACACACTTTTTACACTGGGAGGGAGAGGCATCATAGGATGCTGTGAGTCTCCTCGGATATTTCCTCCCACAGAGCCCCCTCCTATGGCTCTTAACACAGGATGGGGTAATGTGGCAATGGAATATATCTTCTACAGCCTGAATTTGCTCTGTGCCATGTGACTTTCACGAAACCTGTGCACTTGTCACTGCGACTGTAGGTAATTTTCTTGTAGCTCTTCCATTCTGAGCTCAGGGTTTGTTTCTCAGAAATTTGTAACTGAGTTTTCTATTCTTTTGCTTGCTGACACTTGGAAAAAATCAAGTGTCACCAAGGAACAATTTCCATCACTCCATTCCCTGATATTAAAACAGAGAACTCTCTGGGATTTCTTGAAATTATGAA
The DNA here is from genome assembly GCF_965152235.1 of Eretmochelys imbricata. NCBI lineage: Eukaryota > Metazoa > Chordata > Testudines > Cheloniidae > Eretmochelys > Eretmochelys imbricata. The sequence goes on along the minus strand of NC_135574.1, from coordinate 205,812,448 downwards.
AGGCAATAAAACCAAAGCCTTCTCTGGCAGATTTCTGTGCAAGTAAGGATCCTGATCCTGCAACTGTATCCATGCAGACAGATCCTTCCTACAAGTCCCAATGGGTTCTGCCTACATTTGATTTAATACAAAGCCAATCAAAGTCAACAGGAGTCTTTCCAGGATTGGTGCCTGTGCTCCTTTTGCAGGTCCTGGGCCTGTGTTTGCATTTTTGGCATTTGACTTACAAACTCCCACATCGATATTTATAGTTCAACAAATCTAACTAAAAGAGGAAAGGTTTGCTCATTGCTAAGACATTTTCCAAGTTTCAGTTTTTATAGCCAAGTTACAAAGCATTCAGCTCCCAGTTCCTAATGTACGTAATGAAAGATACTTGATCTTAGCTACAATAAACTGCTTCATATTTACAAAAATCAAGATTGAACGGCTCATATTATAAAAATTACAGGACCAAAAATATTACATCACCAAGTTACACTTTCCAAAACTGAAACTCACGTCAAATACTGAGGTTTTGATCAAATTCCAATTCCAAAGTAATCACAACTTATAAGGTTTTCTCTGGACCCTAATAACAGCCATGTACAACAGCAGTGCTCATGACTTGGCACTTGGACAGAGAAATTTTAAATGATATATGGTACTGTGGCGTTCCCCAAGCAGCCAAGCAGATGTGGGCCTTATGAACACACTAAGAATTTTGGCTTCCTTTTTGATAGCTATTTAAACTGTCTAAATCACAGTGTTTTTTCCATCTTGCATTAACTGCTCTGAACATTGCAAAACAGGTATTTTTTTAAATCCCCAACCATTGCTAGAACAGCTTATTATAAAAATTTTACTCCTTGTCTATGTCCCACAGTTGCCAACATCTAAACTTTTTCCCAAGAAATTATTGGCCAAATAAACTCAGGGTCAGGAATGTAGCAAGGGCCCAATCACCAAAAGCAGTGGGTGTTTATTCTCGTGAACTTGATGTTCTTCTTTATAATAATATGTTTATCCCAAACTGAATTCATTTGCTCAAACTGATGAGCTGTTCCATACACACAGACAGTCTAATTAATGCCAGTGGAAATATTCCTATCGCAATCTGGCCCTCGATCATTATCAGGTCAAACCTAATACATGACTCAATTATGGAGTGCCTGTGAATCCTCAGTAAAAGGCAGGACATAGCATAGTTATGTTTGCCCAGGAGCAGATATGAGGCTGAACTGGGACTCAAGAGAGGCACAATTTTGTTCTTTACTCCATGGGGGAATTTAATCCATGCCAGTCCATTACATGACACAAATTACTTCCCCCTATGCACTGGCTCCGCTATGTTAGCTGGCTGAGTCCAGGCTCCATCCACTCATTACCCAATCTGCCATACCCTTCAGCTCCTAGAGGAACATAAAGCAGTCTCAGGTTGGCCAAGCTGGGATTTCTAAGTCTCTCCATATATTCGTCCTCCTAAGCATACAGTTGAATCTGCTATTTTAAGTCTGGCCAAGATGCAGCTTGGGTACTTTGGAACTTTTCTCTACCTGGGTATTTAAATATCTTATATGGCATATGCCCAGAGTCAATCATTAGCAGAACAAAGGAAGCAAGAGTTTAGCTGAAAGAAGATGTTAGGTTCAGGTAAAAAGAAAAGGAGTACTTGTGGCACCGTAGAGACTAACCAATTTATTTGAGCATTAGCTTTCGTGAGCTACAGCTCACTTCATCGGATGGGGAATGTCAGCAAATGTAATGTCATGCAGGTAGGGAAAGCCAATGAGACTATAGCTTATTTGCGTGTTGAAATGTATTTTGGCTCTAATACAGAATGAAAAGAACCCCAGAGTTAATTATTTGAACATAGGGACTCTGTGTTGACCAAAAACAAAGTAAAAGGAAAAAGAATACTTTAGAATGCAGAAGCAGGGGAACCATTTTACAAGTAAGGAAAGACAATTCTTCTCTGCAAAGCACTTGTGAGGTCACATTTAGCGTTGTGCTTAGTCCCAGGCGTTGAGCCAAAAGAGAGACATACACATTCCGGAGATGGTGCGAAGGGGAGCAAAAAGAGGTTCTTTGAGAAAAGGCTTTGAAAATTGAACAGGCCTCAAATTAGCATGTGCAGTGCAGGCCAAGTCCACAGCTGGTGTCAACTGGCATAGCTTCATTAATGTCAATGAAACTGGACTGATTTACATCTGAGGATCTGGCTCTCAGTATTTAAATAGCTTACAAAATTACACAGGGCAGACCTTTTCTGAATTCAGGGAGATAATCATCGCCCAAGGGCAAAATTGGATATTAAACCTGAACTGGGTATTTAAACACATGTTCTCCAAAGAATCTATTTGTAAAAAGAAAAGGAGTACTAGTGGCACCTTAGAGACTAACCAATTTAGTTGAGCATAAGCTTTCGTGAGCTACAGCTCACTTCATCGGATGCATAATGCATCCGATGAAGTGAGCTGTAGCTCACGAAAGCTTATGCTCAAATAAATTGGTTAATCTCTAAGGTGCCACTAGTACTCCTTTTCTTTTTGCGAATACAGACTAACAAGGCTGCTACTCTGAAAAGAATCTATTGTTGCAGGGAATTTTGCACTCACCTGTGTTCTGAGGTTTAAGGAAGGAGAGGATTAAGTTCCCTTTCATTACTGCTACCTTGTCCTCCTTCCCATCCCACCCACATTTTTGTCTCACCCACCTGTTATGTCTTGTATTTTAGACTGTAAGTACCTTGGGGCAGGAATTGTCATTTATTATATGTTGTACAGCACCCAGCACAATGGGGCCTCAACCTGGTTGAGGCTCTTTGGTGCCATCACAGTATGTATAAATAAATAATACATATCAGGAAAGGCTCAGTTAAAGGGTTATTTGAACTCTGGTACAATCTGTGGAAAAAAGTTGCAAAAGCATATAAACTACTGTGGGATTTTCAAAACCTCTGCTCCTATTTAATAGTAAAACTCCCATCGACTCCAAGGGGAGCAGAATTAGACCTATGCTGAATATTCTGGAAAATCCCATCCATATATCTGTTTTAGGATAGGAGACTGCTATTTCCAAGGATACCCACAGAGAATAGAGATCACCTACCAGAGGGAAAATAGGCTTGGTACTCCAAAAGTTCTTTTCCTCAAAATTTGATACATGTAAATTTTAGTCTTAAAAAGGAATAGGGAAAAGGAATGTCTCTCCTCTATCAAACCTGCTTGTTTTCACTGGACAAGTTTCTCTAGTTGATAAAATCCAGGCCCACAGGTCTTGATTTAACATTCTTCTTAGAAAGCTGCAAGATTAGAAGGACTCAGGGCGCGCACTTTAACGTTGCCAGTATGGAGCTCTCCCAGCGCTCTAAAAAAACCCCATCTCCACGAGGGGAATAGCACGGCTCCCAACACTGGTGCACTGTCTACACTGGCGCTTTACAGCGCTGGAACCTGCTGCACCCAGGGGGGTGTTTTTTCACATGCTTGAGCGAGAAATTGCAGCACTGTAAACTGCCAGTGTAGACAAGCCCCCAGTTTCAAACAGCATGTTGACACCTGGACCATGTTTCCAAACTGCACTCTCCGCATGAAGATCAAAGCAACAGTAAAGTCCATATAAACAGCATGCAGTCAAAAATGGAGGAATATGTTCCATATGTCAACAATAAATACTGAAGTGAATTTTGATTATGCTATTGTTTAAATGACTAGACACAGAATGCAAAATATTCCTAACCTGCTCCTTAATGGCTTTAGAAAGGGCTACATCACAAAAATCCATTCATGAAAATGCATTAAGAGGATATCACAATTGTTTGTCACTTTACTTAAAGCCACCCATTTTTGAAATAAGATTTAAATATCTTTTTCCCCATACTATTGGTTAGATTAAATGAGGGTATAGTTTCAGGGACTCTCTTTGCAAAATAAATGTTCAATTGTACTTAAAAGTACAGCATGTGCTCAATGTAAGACCACTGAATAATATATGCGCTTACATGCAAGTACAATGAGGCAACAGCAAGTTGAGAAGATCAACTACTTGGACCTGATTCAGCTCTCATTGACAATGGTGTAAATCAGAAGTAACTCCCTTTGAAGTGTAAATAAGTGTAAAAGGAGAATCCAACCCCTAACCTGGATCTAATAAAGGCTCTTTTCTGCTGTTGTTATTGTGCAAATACTGTAATAAGCTGTGAAACCTTGCAAAGTTCACACTGTTCCCTATTTTTGCTTTTATCCTGATTAATGTCTTTAAGCAGGGTGGATAAAAATCAATGATTTTTTTTAATCAAAAAATCATATTTTTTTTATAAAAATGCTTTTTGAGGAAAAAACCTATCTAAAGATAGTTTTAATTATGATACATTAAGGCTCCAAGATGTCTCATCATGGAATAGGGATTATAAATTCTAATTCTACAGTATGAGACAATATATTTATGTAATGTTTAAGAAAAGTTTTGTAAATAAGTTCCAATAGTTCATGGATTAGGGACGCAATTTTATGGGGTTCCAGGGGCTTCTGTATAGATTACATAGTTTAATCTTTCTATCTACCCAATGGGGCTCAGTGCTCAGTCCAGAAGATACCATCAGAGATGCTTAGTTTTGCAATTCTCAAACTATGGATTTGTGTCCCCAGAGATAAAATGCTTGCTAACAGCAAAAGTGTTTTTAAATTAATAAATAGAGGTGAGAAACAACAGACCTCACTCTATTGTCCCTCTGCAAATTTGTGTACACAGAGTCAATCCCTTACCTCTCTCTGAAAGTGCAAAGTTTCAAAAAATTCAATGAATAGAAGATTGGTGGGGGCGGAATAGATCTGGACAAGGAGAAGATGTCTGGAGATAAATGTGAGAAGGGAGGGACAGGCAGTAGAAACAATAGTGAAACTGTTTGAGCAGCATATTCCAGAATGCACTTTTATGTAGAAATCCATGATTAAATCTAGTCTTCCCGACTTGTGATTTAAATCAAATCCACCCTGTCTTTAAGAAACAACAACATTTAATAGTTGAAAGGCTACCTACCAGCACCCTGTCTATACTAGCCTTCTTTTCATATGGCCTTCTCATTTTTGCACTAACTGGTTCGGGTCCGTGGATGGATCGAAGAGTGGGAGAATCAGCATAGGTAGACAACTTGTATTTTAACCACTGTTTTGTCTAGAACTGCTGTGTGGGGGATTAGATTACATGGTAGTTGTAACAGAAGGCACTAGTGGCTGCATTAGTGCTCCCACCATTGCTACCACTGATACAGATGACTCAGTGGCAGAAAGAATAGGAACTTTTAAGAATAAGAGGTCTAGGGTAGACACAACCTTAGAGCGAGATTCACTTTTGATGCAAACTAGGACCCTTCAACCCATTTCAGCTCTGTGGTCGGGCTACAAAGGGCGTGGGGGCGCAGAAGGGGAAGAGGCTATGCATCTTGGCGAGATCCCTCTGTGCCAGCCCATAACAGGCTGCAGTACAAGAGAAGTTTCAGGTCCAGGCTGAAAGAAGGGTCACAACATCAGAGACACTTCAATCCAGTAACAGAGGTATGAAGCAATAGCAGCCACTATTCCAGCATAAAGGCCAGACTAGTACTCATAGATGAACTGCACTGCAGCCTCACAGCCTGCTTATACACTGAAGGAGAGATTTCCATTCCCCCCTCAACCCTCATTCAGACTCTGTGCAGCAGGGGCAGAACTCATTCACACTGAAACTCAGCTCTTTAGATAGGACTGTGTAATTACAGCAAGGTAAGAACTGGATGTATAAACAGTCTCTTTCAGCACTGATATTCTGTTGCATACAAAAGCACAGTTTCAATAGCAACTGTATTGCTTAAAGTGTTTTACCTTATTATCTACCATCTGTGAGCACAGAGGCATTTGTTTTCAGTGAACTAAACTCAGACAAATATTGGATAGATACTCCCCCTGCCCTCAAAACAAAAACAAAACGAACAAACCACATATCCATCACACTGCTACTATGTCATATTAAGTTATTTTATATCAATTTGTTTCCTTAGCAAATTACCTAATCTTACCACCTCTAGGAGGTGAGGCAACAGTTCAGTTTCCATGCCAGTCAGGTCCTGATACAAAGCCCACTGGAAAAAAAAAAATCAATGGAAAGTGTCCCATGACTTTAATAGGCTTTAGATAGGGCCTTATCCCTCTGCAGAGACTGCCAATAAAGGTACCAATTAGTGGTAATTATGGCACTGGTTTTGTGATGTGCCCTAAGAGTTGGACTGAGACCACCAAACTCATTTCACATAGTCAAGTCAGTCCACTAATTCTCATGTTCAAAGATATGACCAATATGAAATTTTCAATGTTTTTTGCTTGGACTTGAATATTTACTCTGCCATTCCAAACTCTTGATCAATCAGTAACTTTGGTTTGTTTTATACAAGCACTTTTAGAGGCTATTTTTAAATGCTAGATTACTTTGCTCCACAACATATGTGGGTTACTGACTCACTGACCTATCAGGGATACTTGCCATTTCCAGGCAAGACATACTAGCTGGGTTCCCGTTTCCATCCTTATCATCTGGGTCAGGAGGCACAAAAAATGCTGCAGAAAGATCACAGTTAGGCCCTAGAGAAGGAACTACCTTCTCTCCCTCAACAATGATCCTCAGAACAATACATTCTATAGAATACCAATACCAGTCCAATTCTCCTCATCCTGAAAGACTACAGCTGCAACCCAGGGCCTGAAGGGATGTTAAAAATAATAGTTTCAGAGTAACAGCCGTGTTAGTCTGTATTCGCAAAAAGAAAAGGAGTACTTGTGGCACCTTAGAGACTAACCAATTTATTTGAGCATGAGCTTTCGTGAGCTACAGCTCACTTCATCAGATGCATACCATGGAAACTAGTTGATAGATTTCCACTCCATACGGCTAAATGCAGTGCCTTGCATAATGACAGGTTTCAGAGTAATAGCCGTGTTAGTCTGTATTCGCAAAAAGAAAAGGAGTACTTGTGGCACCTTAGAGACTAACCAATTTATTTGAGCATGAGCTTTCGTGAGCTACAGCTCACTTCATCAGATGCATACCGTGGAAACTAGTTGATAGATTTCCACTCCATACGGCTAAATGCAGTGCCTTGCATAATGACAGGTTTCAGAGTAACAGCCGTGTTAGTCTGTATTCGCAAAAAGAAAAGGAGTACTTGTGGCACCTTAGAGACTAACCAATTTATTTGAGCATGAGCTTTCGTGAGCTACAGCTCACTTCATCAGATGCATACCGTGGAAACTAGTTGATAGATTTCCACTCCATACGGCTAAATGCAGTGCCTTGCATAATGACAGGTTTCAGAGTAACAGCCGTGTTAGTATGTATTCGCAAAAAGAAAAGGAGTACTTGTGGCATGTGTGTGGGGAATCCTCAGAACCCCACCACCATGGGACATGGAAGGTCCTTGGGGAAAAGGAGGTGGGTATTTAGCTGTACAAATCCACCAGTTCATTTCACAATGATCATATCAAAAGCTAGTTGCAATTTTTTCATCTAAACATTTTTAGATGACAAATGGCTGTATCACCAAAGCAAAACTTTTCACAGAAAAAGTTTGTTTTTTCTTCAAGTTTTCCAATGAAAAGCCAGAAATTGATTTTCTTTTGGTAACAGTATATGGTGTTCAGTTCTTAAAAGAGTTGGGTTGTTTTAAATTGAACAATTTTGAGTTTTTATTTCAGTTTTTGATAAAACCAGAAAACTTCCTTGGGAAATTTGGGGGGGAAAAATTAATTGACATTTTTGACCAGCTCTCCTCACAACCTCATAAATAATCTCTTATTAGTTTATTAAATGTGAACAAGTTGCCAGATAGATTCCCAACAAAATTATGATGAGAGCACTGAAAGCTATAAACAGAATCTTCGATGAGTGGATTCAGGGAAAGTTGCAAGATTAAGGATTTTGATCTACATAACTATTCCTCCATATTTTGAGGAAAGTCAAGATTCATTTCTCTCCCCCCCCCCATGCTAACGTTGGTAAGCATTTTGTTTTATTTTTAAGTAATATAAAAAGATAAATCAATGCATTTAGCAACACCTTTTGTTAGTGATATCAAATGCATTCTGTATTTAATATTGTACAGCTAAAGAGGACTACTCCAAATCAGAAATTCAATTCAGAAAGAAACATGACCCATTTTTCTTGCTTAGTTATGTGATTGAGAGAGAGACACAGTAGAGAGGTAATATATTTTTACTGGACCAACAAATGGTTACCTCACCTACCTTGTCTCTCTTGTATGCTGGGACCAACAGGGCTGCTATAATGACAACACTACAAACAACATGTTATTAATAGACATTTCTAGCTAGTACTGTCCTACCTGCCCATATAATCAAGTAGCAGTCAAAAAAATCTGTCCCAAATAGAGTCTACTATTTAGGAAATAATTAAATTATCTCCAACATAAACAGATCCTACATATTAAAGAAGTGGTTGCCTTTTCTCAGTCCAGGTTTACACAAGGAGCACTTTCCTGGCATAGCGATGCCAGTATATATTTGTCCCCTGTTAAGGAGCAATTGTTTTTTAGGCACTCAGACAGTACAGTGATATGTGCAGTATACAAAACCTAGAACAGACTTGAATAGTACTGGCAAAGTGCCCCTAGCGTGGATGAAGCTTATACTAGCAAAATGTGTTTTTGCTGGCATAGCTTATTCCAGTGCCCTACCCCTAATTACCAAGTGAAATAAATTATACCAGTATAACTCTACACCAGGGGCTTTTGCCTGCACAGCTACATTGGCCAGGGATCATCCTTACTAACATAGCTATGCTGGCAAAAGTTTGTACTGTAGGCCTGGAATTCCCCCACTCAATGATCAGAGCCCCATTGTGCTACACGCCATATACTAGAAGATGGTCCCTGCCCAAGGAACTCATAATCTACACCTCAGACAGGATGCAACAGGTGGGCAAAACAGATAAGTGGAGGCTGGCTGTGTTGGGAGGATGAGGTAACAATAAAAAACAAAATTTTGCAGAAAATCGGAAGTCAAAGTTCTCCACCTGCTTGCCAATCCCAGATGGGAGCAATCTGTAAATATCATAGTATAGGCAGGTTTTAAGGAAAGATTTAAAAGATGGTAAATTGGTGATATTGTGTGTGTGTCACTTCCTTTTGAAGACGGGAACACCCATTCCATTTTGAAAGAGACTAACAGTCACTGGAACAGACTACTGGACCAAGTAATCTTACACTACCTTTGATCAATCTGTTTATCATGTGTATTGCTGCAGCTTCAAAAGACCCAGTTAGGATCAGGACTCCATTGTGCTAGGCACTGTACAAACACACAGTAAGACACAGGCCCTGCCCCAAAGAGTTTATGATTTAAGTTAAGACAAAGTGACAAGTATGCATGACCAACAACAGAAGGCAAACTAAGGTGAGATCATGTGATAATCAATGTCAGTTACATGTGCGACCTGGTCATTGTGAATCATTTTAAAGTTGTGTGTTTTTTGGGGAGGATCTACCTCTTAAAACTACTAAAGAGAAAATCAACCAAGAAGTTTTCCTCATGCTGATACAGACTAACATGGCTACCACTGAAACCAGCCAATAAAGGAAAGTGATAAGATAATTTAAAGGGTGGTTAAAAATAGGACTTCATAAGAATGCTAATATTTTTGTTAAAACAAGGAGGAGTACTTGTGGCACCTTAAAGTGGGTTTTAGCCCACGAACGCTTGTGCCCAAATAAATGTGTTAAGTCTCTACGGTGCCACAAGGACTCCTCCTTGTTTTTGCTGATACAGACTAACACAGCTACCACTCCGAAACATATTTTTGCTTGGCAGTGCTCATAAGAACAACTTCCTATTCAGTTTTTCGAGTTACCAGAGGTTAGGAGTCTTACTGATCACCATATATTGGGGTCAGGAAAGAATCCCCCCCCCCTCCCAGGTCAGTGCCCCCACAGCAGTGCCCTTCCTCAGCAGCGTATGGGTGCGGGCCACTCGCCAGGACCAGCGAGGTGTAGCTCAGCCATGCCCTTGCCATTTTGGGGGAGGGGGGCCTTGAATACCAGGCATCGGGCTCGGCCCTGTTGCCTGCGGCACAGGACAGCCTAGTCTCGGGCAGGCTGCAAGCCTTTGGTCTCACGCCTCACGGTGGCTGAGGTTACCTGCGACACGCAGGGGCTCAGAAGAGCTGGTGGCTCCCTGGGCCAAAGGGGGGGGATTTCAAACGCAGCGGAGCCACGTACGCGCTCCAGAGCGGCTCCTCACTCACGGCGAGGGGTGTGAACATCCCCCCCAACACAGGCCCAGATCCTGCCCCCCAAGCCACCGAGAGGAGCCGGCCCCAGCCCAGCGCGGTGACGTGCCCCGGAAGCGAGGCGGGGGAGTCCCCTCAGGGCAAGGGGGAGCGCTGGGGACCGTCGCTCGGCTCGGCCCGGCCCGGGCCCCCTCCCCTCACGCGCGTCCGCACAGCCCGCGGGGCGGCGCCGCGCCAGGCCCTTACCTTGCTCGGCCTCCTGCCCACCGCGGCGGGAGCGGCCCGGCGCTGCCCGCCTCGCCGAGCGGCCGGGCGGGGAGGGAGGAGCCGGGGCTTTGTGTGGCCGCCGCCGGCCAGGCTCCCTCGCCTCACCCCCTCCCCACTCCCGAGGGCCGGCCGGCCGGCCGGCGAACCCCCTGGGGCAGGGCGCCTGCGCCGAGCCCCCTCAACTGCCCCCCGTGGGGAGGGCGGGGCGGAAAGGTCCGGCGGGGGGCAGGGGCTGGGCTGGGCTGGGCTGGGCTGCGGCCATTTGCCGTCCCGCCTGCTGGGGGGAGCTGGGGGAGGGACAGTCCTGACCGCGAGGGGACCGGGGTAGAGTTGGGGGGCGGGGAGCAGCGCAGCTGGGCAGAGATTGGGGGCGGGGAGGGAGTTGGGGGGTAGGGATGGGGCGGGGAGCTGCACGGGGTGGGGGCGAGGCCAGGGAGGGATTGGGGGGATTTGGGGGGTAGGGATGGGGCGGGGAGCAGCGCAGGTGGGCAGAGATTGCAGGCGGGGAGGGACTGGGGGAAGTTGGGGGGCGGGGAGCAGCACAGGAGGGCAGAGATTGAGGGCGGGGAGGGATTGGGGGGAGTTGGGGGTAGGGGTTGGGCAGGGAGCAGCGCAGGAGGGCAGAGATTGGGGGCAGGGAGGGACTGGAGGGTGTTGGAGGAACAGAGGCAATCAGGACTCTGCAGCAGCAGGAAAGTTGAGGGGCAGGAGTAGCTGGGTTGGGAGGTGCGCTAGGGGCTGGAGCCATGAGGAAGTTGGGGGGCTGGAAGTGGGAGGGGGGCTGGGGTAGTGGGGGGGAGCAAGAATGATAGGGACCCCTCTGTGTCCTTAAAGGGCCAGCCCCATTTCCCTTCAGCACCTGGCTCTCCCCTGAGCAGTAAGGGAGATCACAGCTATGGAGGAAAATGGGACAAAGGGAAATGTGAGAGTCTCACCTGAGGCCTGGAAGGGAGTGGGGAGAGAATGGAGCTGGAGCTGGACAACGGAACAGCAGGAGAAGGAAGAGGATGTGAAGCCTGCTAAACACTAACATAGGAAGCTAGAGAGCTGCATACTTAAAGGGCTACATTCCAAAGGCATCTGTTGAATCCCTTTACTCTGAATACTTGCCTGGTTAGCTGTTTGTGCGCTTGAAACCCCAGCCTTGTGTGGGCAGAGAGACACACATCATAGTGCTTAGTGCTATAAGCACTTTGCATCCAAGGTCTCCAAGTGGCTTTCACACAGTAACTAACTAAACCTCCTGTGTCTCAGAGGCAGGAGAGGGTTAATGGAATAAGTGCAATAAAACCCCATAAGCCCAGACTTGCTGAAGATTGTGTGTAACTCCAAGATAATGTCTGTGGTTGGGTGTCTTAACACACTTCTTTCACTGTTGGGGATTAGGAACAAACTTTCCGTGGGGCAAATTATTCCATAACTGCCTGCTGCAGGGTTTTTTGGACCTTCATCCAAAACAGATACCACTGGCTTCAAGGGGAGACAGGATACTGGATTGATTACTCATCTGAAACCTGTCATCTGAGACTGTATGGCAGTTACCATGTTCCCTCCTGCACTTTTTTGGTCTGCCAAATTTTTCCACATCCAGTCTCATTGACTTCAACTAATGCAATGGAGACATTGAAAATGACCTACAGCACCCAATGCAATTTGAATATAAGGATTGCGTAGTTCAGACAAAGTGTGTTTCTTAGTTCATTCTAAGATCCACACATGCAATATTTCACAAACATATCCAACTTATTGCATTTTGCTTCATTAGCAAAACGTTAAGAACAAGCCTTTCCATACAGTTTGGCTTTCTCCATAAATAGGGCACTCTTAAGAGAGCCATGTTGGGGTATTAATGCAACCAAATACCATGTTGTTGTTTACACTTCAAACACTGGTAGGGCTTGATTCAAGCAAAAGCCCTGGGCATTGGAAAATACAGAGAGGGAGGTTGTGGTGGCACAAAGTACCTTCAGTTCCCTCACATATACTGCGTGTAAAGGGTCACAAGAATCCAGGGATGCTCCAAAAGGGCATTGATACCCGGGGGGGGGGGGGGAAAGGTGTGGCCAGAATAGTCTGCAGGAGGCACAAGAACAACCATACTGGGTCAGACTAAAGGTCCATATAGCTCAGTATCCTGTCTTCCGACAGTGGCCAGTACCAAGTGCTTCAGAGGGGATGAACAGAACAGGTCATCATCAAGTACAACTGAGCAGCTTCTGCTAATGGGGCTGGGCTCCAATGTAGCCCCAGCTGTAAATTACAGCTACCTCCTGATGATATGATGTAAAGGTTTTATTGGTATGTCTGCATTATTCACATGTGGTACAGCAAAGTGGGTTCTGTAGGCCATCTTCAATAAGTGTCAATAAAGCCTTTATATTTCACTAAACCAGCGTCAGACTGGAAATAAGGCATCATTTTAAAATGGTGAGTGTAAGTACCTATTGGAACAATTTACCAAGAACAGTGATGGACTCTCCAGCACTGACAATTTTAAATCAAGATTGGATGCTTTCCTTGAAGAGCTGCTCTAGGAAGTATTTTGGGGAAGTTCTCTGGCCTGTGCTATACAGGAGGTCAGACTAGATGATCACAATGGTCCCTTCTGGACTTGGAATGTATGAGTCTATTCTGTGCATGCTACCTGTTACTTTATTTCAGAAATGTTTTAGGGAGTTTATAAACGGAAATATTAATATGACTTACTTTTCTATTCCTCATCTCTGAAGTCAGGTGCCTTAGTTCAGGGGTTCTCAAACTGAGGGTCAGGACCCCTCAGGGGGTTGCGAGGGTATTACTTGGGGGGGGGGTCACGAGCTGTCAGCCTCCACCCCAAACCCTGCTTTGTCTCCAGCATTTATAATGGTGTTAAAATGTATAAAAAAGTGTTTTTAATTTATGGAGCAGGGGGTCGCACTCAGAGGCTTCCTATGTGAAAGGGGTACAAAAGCTTGAGAATTACTGCCTTAGTTGGACTGGACTGTGGCTTGGACTACATGCCCCAACAGGAAGATGTTGAGCCAGGATGAGAAGTGCCTGCTTATTCCTCACTCGGGCAAGGGAGCAGGGAGAGACAGGGAAGCCATGTTACATCGTTAAAAGCAAACCCTGCTCTTCGCGAGGCAGTGAAGTGAGTTATTTAGTTTTCAGAAGAGAAGAGTGAGGGCGGATTTGATAGCAGCCTTCAACTACCTGAAGGGGGGTTCCAAAGAAGATGGAGCTAGGCTGTTCTCAGTGGTGGCAGATGACAGAACAAGCAGCAATGGTCTCAAGTTGCATTGGGGGAGATCTAGGTTGGATTTTAGGAAACACTATTTCACGAGGAGGGTGGTGAAGCACTGGAATGGGTTACCTAGGGAGGTGGTGGAATCTCCATCCTTAGAGGTTTTTAAGGCCCGGCTTGACAAAGCTCTGGCTGGGATGATTTGGTTGGTGTTGGTCCTGCTTTGAGCAGGGGGTTGGACAAGATGAGCTCCTGAGGTCTCTTCCAACACTAATCTTCTATGATAGATGTGATCCCTTAGTTTGCACAGATTGGATGAATTATTGTAGACAGCTCAAATTTGTTTTATGTTTGTTTTTCATTCTAAATCATAAGTTACTGGTTTTTCTATCCTGGTGCTGCCTTAGTCAATGTCAACCACATGCCAGTCCTTAGAATAGGGTTCTGTATTGAGAGTGCATTTGTGATGCTCAGCAGTCACTATGAAATGCTGCTACTGATGAAAGTTGCAGTTTCTTGCTTTTCTTTGATCACACTCAGTGCCATTGTTCAGGAAATGGGTGAGGAGCATGCAGTATGATTGCATTACCCTAAAGCTTACTAAAGTCTTTCATCTTCCTTATATTTAATTAATTCTATTTTCCCATACAATACTTCTGAAGTAAAATTCAGAGTGTGAATCTAAGAGTAGCTTGAAATATCAGCTTTTAAAACCAGAAGCTTTACTGTCAGGGCAAGACTTCCAGAGGACCCCTTGCGAAAGGACACTAATATGCAGAACACATGCTTTTAGAAAGCTGCCAAGGGCCCAATTTGAACTCACATTTCAACAGGGCACTCCAATTCAGTGGCCACAGCATGTCACCCTGAGCCATCCAGTTATTCTGTGATGGGGGCTACATGGAAACACTCTGGCATACAGTGGAACCCAATCCCACTGCACGCGTCCAAGTGACTTTCTCTGTGTAACAGAGTGCTTTAGCTAAAGGACAACAAAAGCAAAAAATAAAGGAATTTTCAGCCCAGCCCCCTTGCAGCCAACAGCTGCAACAGTCTATCTCAACACCCACCAACAGATACCTGGGCTCTGAGTTCATTCAACAATCCATTCCAGGCCCACCCTGAGGTGAATTGGGGTTATGTCTGTACAGTTTCTGAATTCTGATTGATATTGTGAAGTTGTATTATGAAGAACTGCGGTACTATGAGTGCCTGTATGTATGTGACTCCACTGTTGCTGACAAGCCCTGGAGCAGGCTACACCAGACAGATACACCAGAAGGTGTTCCGGACATAACCGCCCTATTCGGGTGCAAACACCTGGGTTAGTGGGTAAACTGCTGCCTTAGAAAAGCTGTTTATCTGATTCCTCCGAAAGGAGGGGAGAACGTAAGAGCAGTAGAAACTTACTAGGAGTAGAACAAGAGACCAGGAGCGATTTAAATAAAGAAACACACATGAACAGAGGAGTAAGGCAGGAAGAGGCAAGAGAGAGCAAGGTCACAGAAACTGAGTAAGGGATTCCAGGAGGGAGAGGTCACATGGCATGTAGCACCCTGATGGAGTGGAGGGTTGGGGGGGTCTTTCCTGAGCCCAGATGATCCCAAGGACATTGGACAACATAAGGGACTCAGACACCAGTCCAAGGAATGCCTTGGAGTAGTGAAGCAGGGACATGCATTTAGTATGATCTGTAATCTCCTATGCTAGACATGATTAAGTATAACAGGGCATAAGGTGTGTGTTGACTGGTTCACAGTGACTGCGTGCCCCTAAGAGAGTTAAACTGTAACCAGAAGCTCCACATCTTTGGGGTGGAGTTCTGGGAGACGGGTGGGTTTAAGTAATGGAGGTATCTCAGGGCTCAGCACTGGACCTGGAGGCTTAGGGCAGGTGGCCTGAGAAGCCCCAGTTCCATCAAGGGGTAGCAGACAAAAATCAGCACCCAAGAAATGCATCAGAGATGCCAAGGGAGGAACTAGTGCTGCAACCTGCTGAGGCCGCAGAAACTTCACCCCCAGCCCCCACCAGGGGACCCAGAGCAGCAAAGGCATGGGTTCCCCTCACAGCAGTCCTACTCATAGTACACCTCATCAGGGCAGGTATGAGACAAACCCAGCCCAGCCTCACAGGAACAAAGGACGCTGGCCTAGGCAGCAACAAAAGGACCTGTTTGAATGAGTCACCCCCGTTCCTTTGGTCAGTATGGAACTGTGATAAGGTAATGCTCACCTGACTCTGAAGGGGGGGGGGCTAAAGCCAAGAGGGAAGAAAGAACATGATAAAAGGGAGAGATGTTTGCCATGCTCTCTCTGTCTCTTCCACCCACATCTACAGACACCACACCAAGCAACTGAAGCGCTGATCAAAGGGGAGAGCCTGGCTGAAGAGCAACCAGCCAGCCTGTGGTGAGAAGCATCTACGTTTGTAAGGGCACTGAAAGTGTTACGGTCAGCTTAGAATGCGTTTTGCTTTTATTTCATTCGACCAAATCTGAGTTGTTACGTTTTGACTTATAATCACTTAAAATCTACCTTTATAATTAAAAAATCTGTTTATTTATTCTATTTGGAGCAGTGCGTTTGGTTTGAAGCATGTCAGAGACTCCCCTTGGGAGAACAAGCCTGGTACATATCAATGTTTTTGTTAAATTGACGAACTCATATAACCTTGCAGCGTCCAGCAGACATAACTGGACACTGCAAGACGGAGGTTCCTAGGGTTGCATCTGGGACCAGAGATATTGGCTAGTGTCATTCGATTGCACAATCCAAGTTGCAACTTACATGCCAGAGGCTGTGTGTGAACAGTCCAGGAGCGTGGGTTCTCATAGCAAAGCAAGATAAGGCTGGCTCCCAGAGTCAAGGATTAGAGTGAGCTAGCAGATCACACCAGAGGAGAACATCACACCTCCTACAAAAGGACCCTGGCCTTCCACAGTCCTCCTGGCCCTCAAACCAGGCTTCTTACCTTGAGGTAAGATCAGCCTGTCAACTCTCCTCCCTAGTCACCCCACAGCTGCTAGACTTTCCTCTTAAGTCCAGTATGCCAGGACAGGTGTAGCAGAGTAGAATCACTGGCCCCAGGTCTCCTGGCCCTGAACGCAGGTTGCCCTGTTACAGGGGGGCTGTATGTATCTCAGAAACCCTTGATTAAACAATTTCAAGCTTGGACCACTAACCCCATCTCAGACCCTCACAAAGCACAATAATTTTCAAGACAGAGTATGCCAGGATTTAGAGTGCTTAGAAAAGAGTTAAACAGAAAGCTAGTCCCAGATTCTCAGTGGTATTTAGGCACCTGACTCCCAAGGCTTAGTCTCAACCTTAATTATCATGATGGAGTAGCACCATTATATTATTATACATCTTCACTCCAGGGATCTCATTCAGCCTCTTTGCCTCCATCCCCAAACCAGATGCTGGCCTTTCCAGGCATCAGGAGTCAGGACAGTCTTAACTTGCAGACCACTAACGAATATGAGTCTTGCTTTCATCTTTAAAACTTTAAGAAACAAAACACAAGAAAATGGCCATGTTTCAGGTTGTGAGATCGGGCCGTAAAACTATTCCATTAAAGGCAAATGAGAGTGATTTAAAACCTCCAGTTAAAAGAGGAAAAACAATACACGGTCTGTTAATTTAAAGGAAAACAAATCACTAGAGAGAACAACATTTAACTAATTATCTGTCACCTTGACATATACCTCTTAACACAAATTGCTTTTTAACTGAACCTAACAAAGATGTGTTAATCAGATTCACATTTAATTAGTGCAGCTAACATTTGCTCATTGCTCTCCAGGACTTCCATTACTATGCTCTTCTGGTATTGTGGTGTGATGCTAAATGTGCTATTTTCAAGGCAACAAAAGCGTTTAAATTATTCTGTTGGTGTTCTCTTAAATATGGGCTTGTCCTGTGTGCAGCTGGGGATCTAGTCTCTGGAGACCAGATCAACCCTTTTAAATACAAAAGTAATTTCTTGTGACTGGAGTGAAAGAAATAGGAAGAGAACTCTGTGTTGGTGTAAACCAGCATAGCTCTGTCAAGCAGGGAATGGACTGGCACTTCCAGGACTGGGTCATTGGAATTTTTACTGTATGGTTACACTGGGTTAGTTCACTGTATGCATATGGTAGCTTCAGAAAGCCTTTGAGCAGGTCCCGCACCAAAGACTCTTATGCAAAGTAAGTAGCCATGGAATAGGAGGGAAGATTCTGCTATGGATCAGTAACTAGTTAAAAGACAGGAAACAAAGGATAGAAATAAATGGTCAGTTTTCACAACAGAGAGAGGGGTAAATAGCAGTGCCCCCCCCCCAGAATCCGTATTGGGACCTGTGCTGTGCAACATATTCATAAATGAATTGGGAAAAAAAGGGCAAACAGTGAGGTGGCAAAATCTGAAGTTGATACAAAACTACATAAGATAGTAAAGTCTAAAGCTGACCATGAAGAGTTACAAAGAGCTCTCACAAATCTGTGTTACTGGGCAACAAAATGGCAGATGAAATTCAATGGTGATAAGTGCAAAGTAACGCACATTGGAAAAAATAATCCCAACTGTACATACAAAATACTGGGGTCTGAATTAGCTGTTACCATTCAAGAAAGATCTTGGAGTCATCATGATAGTTCCCTGAAAATATCTGCTCAATGTGCAGCAGCAGTCAAAGAAAGCTAACAATTTTAGGAACCATGAGGAAAGGGAAAGACAAGACAGAAAATATAATACCACTATATAAATCCATGGTATGTTCACACCTTTAATATTGCATGCAGGTCTGTCTCCCCATCTCAAAAAAAGATATATTAGAATTGGAAAAGGTGCAGAGAAGGGGAACAAAAATTAGCTTCCATACAAGGAGATTAAAAAGACTGGAACTGTTCAGTTTACAAAAGAGACAGCTAAGGCGTGGCTATGACAGACGTCCATAAAATCATGAATGGTGAGGAGGAAGTGAACAGGAAAGAGTTATTTACCCCATCACATAACACAAGAACTTGGCGTAACCCAATGAAGTTAATAGACAGCAGATTTAAAACAAATATAAGGAAGTACTTCTTCGCACAATGCACAGTCAGCCTGTGTAACTCATTGCCAGGAGATATTGTGAAAGCCAAAAGTATAACTGGGTTCAACAGAGAATTTGACACATTAATGGAGAATAGGTCCATCAATGACTACTAGCCAAGGTGGCTAGGGATGCAACCCCATGCTCTAGATGTCCCTAAACCTCTGATTGCCAGAATCTGGGACTGGACAACAGGGGATGGATCACTTAAAATTGCCCTGTTCTATTCATGCCCTCTGAAGCATTTGGCATTGGCCACTGTCACAGACAGGATACTGGGCTAGGTGGACCATTAGTCTGACCCAGTGTGGCCATTGTAATGTTTTAGTTTAATAACAGAATTGTTAGGAAACGAGCAGGAAGGTAACACTATGGATCCAGATAAAGCACCTCCGGGTAAACTTGTCAGGAGGTTAAGCAATGATACCTAAGCTATTAACTGTGAAGATGCTACTTGCAGGCTCCAGTCAAAGCTATACAGCTGTTTTGCCAAGCCTGGGAACAAACAGATCAAAAAGGACCATAAACAGTTCACAGACTCTCTCTGTGTCCAAAGGTGGTGGCAGTTGTCAGGGACTGTTCATGAGGAACACACACACTGGCTTGGTTTCCTGAAGTCATTGGACCTTCCTAAACTTCCAGAGAAATGGTAACCTTTAGGTAAGATAGACATGAATGTAGACTCTTTTATTGTTCTAAAGTCCAATTTTATGTTTTGTGGCGCTCCTGCTGTTAAGATTAAACAGTGCTTTGCTAAAAGAAAGCTCTCTACTCCCTGTATTAACCATTACTCTTAGCTCCTGAAGGGAAGACTTGCAGGCTCTGAACCCAGTCAAACCAAATCACTGTTGGTACACAGGGGGCTGTATCCTAGGGGCCGGTCTGCGAGTGGAAGAATCATGGGATTACACCCCCGAGAAGGAAAGGCTGGAGGCCTAAACAGAGAAACCTCAGAGAGATTCAGGATGAGTCAAACATACATACAAACAACATTTACAAACAACGTCTAAAATCTTGTAGCCATGATACCCAACCACCAGGTTGTGTGCATATAATGCAAGCTGTAACATGGTAAGAGAGCACTGAAAAAAAAAGGCTTTAACAGAGTGTGACTCACTGGCCAATGTGCCTCCTCATGGCCAGGCGTGGTGCAATGGGCTCTCCTCTGGTACCCTCTGCTGACAGCCACACCAGTGGTCTCCCACTTCTTGTGAGTCAGCTGTCAGGAGGAGTTTCACATCACCATCCTTGGGGGCCAGTTGAGGTGTCCAGGCCCACCTTCTTTTCTGAGTCCCAGACTCCTTCCGGTCTCTGGGGATATCTTCCTACCTTGGCCTGCCTCTAGGCCCTTTTCTGGGATCTGCAGAGTTCTTTGTGGCTTCTTGGACCCAGGTATGTCTCCTAGAGCAGCGGCTCTCAAACTTTAGCAACTGGAGGCCCCCATTTTGATTTTAAAATTTTCAGGGACCCCCTCCCCTCGACAGCTGTTTCCCAGCATGCAGAAGGCACTGGGAGGGAGGAAGAGGAGTTGATCAGTGGGGCCTGGAGTGTCTGGGGTCCGCAGACCCCAGTTTGAGAAACACTGTCCTAGAGCTTTCTCCCTGGAGGTCCACTTCCTGCTTTTTTTTATCAGGACTTACTACAGGGACTTGCTCACGCCACCCTATGGCTTCTCAGTGTCCCTCTTGGCCTTTGGCCAGAGTTCCCATCTCAGGAAAGGACCCCTGAGGTTCTGTTCTCCTCCCTTTATGAAGAAGACACAGCAGGGTCTGATAACACATTGATTTGCCACACCCTCCAGGTGACACCATGTGGGCTGGCTCAGGCCTCAGGCTCTTGTTAAGCCTTTTGCTGCCAGTGTGGGGTGATCCATCAGACAGGGGTCTCCAGAGTCTTTCCCTGGCACGATGCTCTATATTGGTGTAACCTCCCAGCCACGCCATGCACTGAACTCCTAGAGAAGCAGATAGGCGTGCCACACACAAACCAGGCACAAGATCGGGTCCTAACCTTGCTGGTACAGCGATGTGCCTAGCGTTTCAGTAGCCAGGAAAGAAATGAGAGCAGCTGTGTTAAGCACTCTTGTGCTTTTTTTATTAGCAACTGAACTGCGGACGTTTCCCCAGGTGCTTTTGCGTTATAACAACAAAGGGCTGTGCCTGTTGCTGCGAGAGGGGCTCCTCCACAGCTTTGCTTCACCTTCCCTTCAAAGGTATCAGTGCCCTGCTGGGGAGGGCGCTTGGGGTTTGGGATCTGCCAAGGGGGAGGTGGCACAGAGACCACATCTAACCTCAGCTTGTGAAAACAATGAGCCTCAGTGGATCTCAGGTGATCTGCTGACTTGGTGGGGGCAAACCCAGGTCCCTGGCATAAACCTGTGTAGGAAATCTCTTATGAAGGTGATGCCCTCCTAAAACCTAGCCGAATGTTGGTGTCATTCATCAGCAAGGCTGAGCCAAAAGATACCCAGTTCCTGCCCTTTTATCAAGGCTCACCACAGGGCTCTCTCTACCAGCGTCTTCTCCATGACCCTCCTGGCCGTTGGCCACAGTTCCCACCACAGAAGAGGATTCCAAGACACACTCTCCCCCAGGCCTCTCAGCTCCTCATCAGTGTGCTGAGCTCCTCCCCTTACAAAGAAGACCCAGCTGAATTTAATTATGACAAATGAGAGGATGCAACTGGAGTGAAAGTATAGGACTGTACGCCTAAGCCTTGTCTACACTGGCAGCGGCATGCAGGGTACATGTAGCTACATACCGCAGTGAAAAGTAGGCTGTGTTCACACTTATTCACACTAAACAGCACCTTACTCTACATGTAGCCATGTTGATTTCAATGGGATTATTCAAGTAGTGTTACTCACTATGAGTATGGGTGCCAAAATGTGGCCCATAATACATACATGTTTCAGTTGTCATCCAAGGATACAAGATGGTAATTACCACATAGAGCTTTTCTACCTACACACTGCACTAATCATTGCCAGCAGTAGCAGTTTCCAATGATTGATGATTAGTAAGAATATCAATAAAGTGGCTATACCACACAGATTACATTATTAAGTGGACCAGAGGTGGTGTGTGTGTGTGTATATATACAAACACACACACAAAAGCTCAGTTAGTTTCCAACTCTTTTTCACCAAGAAAAAGCTGTCATTTACTATCTGACAAAGAACGTATCCTGGAAAATGAAAAGCAGCTACCAATAATAAGTATGACATGAGCAAATTCTAATTGCATTAAAAGAAGTTTTATAGATGCTCAGGAATGTTCGACAAAATGTTTTGCTGTCAAAAAAAAAAAGTCCCATTTGTCAAAAATTTTCTGGGAAAGAGACCATTTCAGTGAATTTGCCCTTTCAAAAAAAATTAGAAAAAAGTTGTTCAATTCTCAAAGTGTCCTGTTTTCACATTTTCTAAACAAAGTACCATATTTGGGTTTGAAAGGACTTTTAGGTTTGAAATTTTAAGTTAATTTATAGAAAAAATGGTAACAAAAATAAAAAGTTGAAAGCAAATCAAAACAATTTTGAAATTACTGAAATTAAACATTTAAATCGACCTGACTGAATTTTTTCCTCAGATTATTGGGATGCAAATTTTTTTGAGATTTCATCTTTTTGTCCCGATTTGGGATTGGAAAAGGGTTGAAATCTCAAATTTTTCCAGTACAGAAAAACTGTTTCCCACCCAGATCTAATATATATTATTATCCAATTTAAGGGTGAAAATTCTCACCAGTATATGTGTGTGCACCAGATGGCATTGCTCTGCAACGTTAGGAAATATAATGCTGAATACCAGCTTTCTCTGCAACCAAAGCAAATGATTCTATGAGCAGACAAAGCTTTGATTTAAGAAATATAACTGAGTTTCTTTTCAATGTTATTTGCTTGACACATTTGCACCACAGCTGATACTTTAATTATGCTGCATTATTTTCATGCATTCTCTAAAAAGGATCGCTTGTAAAATCTTCTTGTGTGAGAGGCATAGAGTGACTACTTAGTTCTGAAGTGGTTTCTCTGCACCTGCTCTCAACGCTGTGCTATTTGCTTGTTTTAAATATTCAGTGCTGCTCATCTCTAGTGATTTGGTTGGCCCTATAGAGAGGGTCACACCAATTTCAGGGCACTGCTTGGCCATGACGGACAGGCGGTTTAAGATGCACTTCTCACTGAACGCTAACTGCCTTGCAACTAGAGCAGATGTAAGGGAAATGGGGCAGATATTGAGCTGGTCTGAGGAGGGATGATTACTGAAGCGACAGCCACAAAAAACAGTACCCGTGGTTTCCCCTGAGTCTTCCTTCTGCATAATCCCACTTGGGAGATGTGGCCACTCATTTGCTAATGAACTTCTGGAACTTTCTAGACTGCCTGTTAGGACTGCATGAGAGCCCCTACCTCACAGCACCAAATGGTAGGAGCTGCGGTTACAAAGGGCTGACCGGTCTCCAACTGCCTCAGTTTCTTCAGCTAAAAATCACATAGTCCCAGAGAGCAGAAACCTGAGGAAGTGGGCAGGGCGTGTGAATGTAAAAGTTCAACACTCTCCAAGAGCCACCGTTACTGGTATGTAATAATTCTTTCTTCTGCAAGGTGGCCTTTGTCTATTCCCACTTGTGGGAGTCTAGCTGCCAGTACAACCCCCAGGAAGGTGGGCTGAGGTGTTCTAACTAAACCAGTATTGTAGATTTCCCCTCCCAAAACAAGCACCAGCTCTGGCTGCCAAGTTGAGAGAGCAGAGCTGCGTGCAGAACACCAGGTAGTAGCCCTTCATGTATCTGGAATTGGAACACTAGTGACAGGCCGTCAATGCTGCTTTAGTCCTGGTCAAATGACTCCTAAAACCCGCAGATACCGATGCTCTTGCCAGGGGAGAACAAGGATCAGTGCCAAGCCTACTCCACTTTGATAGGCAGTGGGTGGAAAGTTTAGGTGATTGCCTAAAGGCCTTAGTCCTACCCAAATAAACAAACATGTAAGTCTTGTTGAGGATTGGTCCTGCTTGAGCAGGGGTTTGGACTAGATGACCTCCTGAGGTCCCTTCCAACCCTGATATTCTATGATTCTTCTTTCTGGTGAGGGTTCAGAGCCTAGTTTCCTCCGGGTGAGAATGAGGGTTTGGAAGGAAAACCAGATTGACATTCTGGTCCGGGTGCATCCAGACTCTAAATTTTGGATGTGAATATAGGGCAACTTTGTCCCTGTAGAATAAAGAGATTGGAGGACCAACCATCAAAACCTGCATCTAACACTTTTTGCAGATTTTTTTTCAGTGAAAAAAAAAGGCAACAGAGGAAATAATTAACTAGCCCTTTGAGGTGCTCCAGGATGTTGAGATGGCTGAAGACCGTATCAGCTGGAGAGCTGTATGATGAGGCTGCAGACAGGTGAAATTTGATCCATGACAAGCAGAGGCAGAGATACTTCAGGTGTAATAAATAGCTCCAAATGAACGTGGCAGAGCATGGAGAGAGGATGTTGTCTGCTACCCCTAGAGACAAGCCTTTTATTTTCTGGGAGTAACATTCCAAAGCAGATGGCAAAAATGCAGGTGTAACCTCCACAGAGTAGGCTAAAGGTGACCTTCAAAGAGACAAATAAAATGGGTTTTTGCCCTAGTTTTTCCTTCTTGTATGTGGGTGTGAGTGTGTAACACTAGAAATTCAGGTCCTGTCAAGGCTGAAAGACTTTTACTGGAGAATAAGTGCAACGGTAACATGACAAAAGTTAAGCGGCTGGGTGAGGAAGGTATTTTTGAGTGAGAATGCTTAAAACTTTGTTTGTAGTTTGTGTTTTATTTACACCTATGAAACTTCAGCGACTGATTAATATTTTGGCTGAAGAAAGTTCTGTTACAGATTCAACACTCCTTCAGTTAAAGTTTTAGAACATACAATAAACATCCCTGAGAGAGACACCTCCCAAAGGTTCTCCAGCAAAACCAGGAAAGACCAGTCTGGATGTTCCTGATATTTCTAAGGTTAAAAAAGCAGCAGTAATAAATACCGTGTCCCCAAACGTCCAGGCTTTTATACATCATACAGAATAAAATAACAGCCCAATCCCAGGTTTTGTTTAAAGTCCTTTGCAGAGCACCTTTAAGATAGAGTCCGTTAACGTCCCATGAGCTAAGCAGCCAGGGGGAGTGGCTCCAAATGAGGATGTGAACCTAGATTTTCCTGAGTCAAAAGGTCTAGTGATAGTGAAAAACGACATGGGGTGTCCCAACAGATCTGTGTACCAATATAGTCTGGCCTAAGACAGAGCCATCAGACTGGCCTGAGCCCTCTGCCAACCACCTTCTGAAATACCAACAGACTGACTGGAAATGCATACATCAGTTCTTTTCCCAGTCTGTGCTTGTCTTGAATTGATGAAGAACATCAAGGCAGATTATTCTCCACTTATTCATGGACATAATGACAGAAACAGACAGTTTGTCCTTGCCAGGGACTTCTCAAAGGGTGGGCTTGTGTAAGCTTGAATCAGCCAGCAAGCTGTCCATGTATGGGTATACGGGTCCTTCCTGATACAAGAGATATACAGCCACTACCGGTGGGAACAGCTGTGATGCTTCAGAATGGCCAAAGGAAAGACTTTGTTGTGGTAGTGGCTGTCACCAACACACACAAAAGTGTCTGAGACGAGCTAGCCCAATTGGTGAAGAGCCCTAAACCGACCTCTTAGGAAAAGGATACATGATAAGAGAAGCCAAAGTCAGCATGTGGAGCCTGACATTTCTGATGAGACCATTCAGCTCACTGGAATACTACTACCTAGCTCTGATACAGTGCTTTTCATCTGTAGCTCTCAAAGCACTTTACAAAGGGGGTCAGTGACATTATCCTCATTTTACATACGGGGAAACTGAGGCACAGGCAGGGGAGGTGACTTGTCCAAAGTCACCTAGCAGGTCAGTAGAAGAGCTGGGCATAGAACCCAGCTGTCCTGAACCTCTGGCCACTGCACGATCCAGTAGGCCACACTGCTGCCCATGAATAAGGAATGATATTGCGTAGAAGCCACAAAGAACCTGTCACCCAAGCAGGGAGAGCTGACAGAGTCCTAGGCATTGTTATTACTGTAAGGGCTGGAGGTGCCCTTGGAACAGAAACTTTTGATCTATTCTTGAGCTCCCTGGCTGCAGGTGCTGTTCCTCCTTTGTGATAACACCCAGTCCCATGCTGTGGAGACCATCCCTGAGCTCTGCTTATTCTTATCCTGGTGCTTGAGGGCAGAGGAGAGTCAGATCTCATATCCAAGGAGATCTTGGCACTGAGAAGTGTGTGCTTATAACTATGGCTCTGAATCCCCGGTGCTGCAAAGGGAGAGCTTGTGCATTCCCAATGACCAATGCTTTCCAAGAAGGTCCACAGAGATCAGCATCACCAGAGAGACAAATTCCACAAGTTGGGAGATGCAGAGATCATGTGAAAGATTAGCAGTTTTGTGGTCCTTGTATGGATGGGACAGTTCAGGTGCGGCAAATGTAGATGCCAATGTTTTGTGTGATCCAAGTAACATTTTGAATAGGGACAAGGAGAAATCTAACCTTTATCCAAGTTCTTTTTGGTGCAGGGCAGAATGTACACTGAATAAATCCCATCTGATCGAAGGGCTACATAATAACATTGTCATCACCATATTTTTTTTATACCTGAAGAAATTACTGTCTGACTCATTCACTGAAGACAAAAATTGCTCCTCTTCAAGTTACTTCCAGGTACTTCCCTATTCCAGAAGCATGTATAACCCTTCCTATCTATAATATTCCTTTTCACAGGGTACCTGAAGCTTGGCTCCCAACAAAAGTTGATTACAACAAGTCTTGCTGTACTAACAGCACCTCCTAAGTTTTGTCTTCTAAGGCTGGCTCCATGGGGCCTGAATCTGCACCAGTGAAGTCAATGAAAGCTTTGCCATCAACTTCAATGGTGCAAGACTGGTCCCAAAACAAAGATATTGGACTAGATTCAGTTCCAGGTTAAACCAGCGTAAATCTGGAGCAACTCTATTAACTTCGGTGGAGTGACTGCAGATTTAGATGGATGTAAAAGAGCAGAATCTGGCCATCTATCTATTAGGCAAATAAAATTCCTCAATGTCTCTTTTCTGTATGGGAGTCAGATACATACAATCTAGCAACCTCCTTCTGCACTATGTCCAAGAGAGCTTCTGAAGTCCCAGAGGGTGAAAATTTAATAGTGAAGGGCATGTAAAGTATAAACACTACTAAATGGATTTCTTTTCCCTGTTTTTTTTTTATTCAAATGTTCAGATCAAAACAATGGTACTGGATGTCCTTAGAAGAATAAGTCAGAAAATTAAAAAGTAGGATATTGACCCACAGTTGATATTCTACTTGTTTGTCACAATGTGACCTAAAGCGTTAAGTTAGTACCAAGAGAAGATTTTTTTTATTGATAAAACGTATTGTTTTAGTGTAGATATCTGACACAGTATCAAATCAAATGACAAAACATTTAAAGTAATTCAATCTATTAAAACGTTCTGATATTCCTTAGACAACAGTGATGTGAATTTTTGTTTATAGCTATAACACTTGAAAAACACGGAAAATACAAGTTTTTAATTCATAGGTTACCAGCAAATAGAGAAATGCATGCTCTCATTTCTGTTGAATTTCTAACTGACACAGGCAAGTGGAACAACGAGGCATACAAGTAGTACTCTATAACAAATTGCAAAACAAACGTACAGAAAGACAGACAATAACACTTGTACAAGTATGACAAAATTATTGTAACTTATCTGAAAAGGTAACAAATGTTTTGTCTGTGGCATCGCCATTTTGACATTTCAAAAGCACGTTAATAAGAAGCTATTTGGAATAGAACTTTATTACTATAAACAGTTGAATTTTCTCCTTGCTGGTGAGCCCCGGCTGCTAAAAGTGAACTATACGTTGTGTGCATTTCAGATTTACACTCAGTTGCACCTACATTCTCTTCATTATGGTTAGAAGCATCATGGAGTCTTCAAACTCAATGGGAAAGAACCCAGATAACGTTATTTGAATAAAAGATGTTCAGATCAGTCACTTTTATTGCTGTGCTTCTGATGCACCATTAAGTAGAAAAATAAGCATGCCCACAGTAGTTTAAGGAGAGCTATACAGTTTGATCACTGTTTAGCTTAGCTTAGAACAAACCCCACCAGAGACTGCGTTTAGTGGTCTGGAGACTTTAGCAAGGTTCGCAAAACAAAAACGTTTTCCGTAAGGGTTCCAGGGAATACACCACATTCGTCTTTCTCTCTTACAACAGTGTAATTGTAAACTCATTCTAGCCATAACATGTGCTGTCAAGCCAGTGCCACTAAAAAAAAGATAATCAAAAATCAAAGGGCTCACACTCAGCAGCACCCGTTTCTTTCACTGAGAGCCACTGGGTGCTCAGCATTTTTAATTTTTTTTTTAAAATCCATCCATTTATTTAGTGCCTAAATGGGAGCTGTTGGGATGCTGAGCTCTAAGGAACATATGGCCCCAAAAGCCCTGCTCCTTACGATGGCTGAAATTCACCTCTCTGCAGAGGGTTAGCACTAGGCTTCTGTGGCACGTAAGTCCAACTTAAATCCTATTTATGGGTTTAAATGTCTCGTCAGCCTTGTACTGCCTTTCTGCACAGGGGTGAAGTTCACCCCATAGGACTGTTTATCCTGTGCCTATTTCTGGATACATAACAATGCACTAAAAAAAGCACCAGTCCTGTTTTCCTGTGTGCACGCCCGCTTTTGAATTTTTGCTCGTGCTTTCTAATCATGAGAACGCTTCCGTGGTTTCACCATTTTACTGGGGAATTTGACACTGCACAGGACATTGTCAGAGAGGGGAATATGTCTCTTCGAGCTTATTCTCCCTCTTGTATATTCAGTGTGGGGATTAAAGTAGCTCTTAACATTTATTTAACCAGCTAACTATGGAGTTAGGTTTCATAGATTCATAGATATTAAGGTCAGAAGGGACCATTATGATCATCTAGTCTGACCTCCTGCACAACGCAGGTCACAGAATCTCACCCACCCACTGCTGCGATAAACCTCTCACCTATGTCTGAGCTATTGAAGTCCTCAAATCATGGTTTAAAGACTTCAAGGTGCAGAGAATCCTCCAGCAAGTGACCCATGCCCCATGCTACAGAGGAAGACGAAAACCCCCCAGGGCCTCTTCCAATCTGCCCTGGAGGAAAATTCCTTCATGATATTAGATACCTAATATCATTGAGGATCTAGGCCTAAGAGCCTAATTGTGACTTCCTTGTTCATGAGAGTAGATGTTGAACTCAGTGAGGCCACTCTTATGAGGAAGTTGATCACAATGTGCCCCTGAGAATTCAGTAATTACAAGGGTGCAATTAGTCTCTAAGGTATATAGGTCTACACTGACACATGTGCACAGGAGATTTTCATGATCAGTGATACACACTTATTTACCTAAAGTAAGAATCAAGTCTGACTCATGCAATACTTTGGACTCATCTTCCCCATTTTCCCTGATAAGGAAATACAGTACTTGTTGCTGGAAAAAACAAAACAAAACCCCTTTTCAGAACCAGTAAGTGAACTGTAAAGATCAAATATTATTTGCACAACATAAATGCAATCCTTGAAAAACTTGCCAACATTCTCATTACACAAGAATCTGTGTTTCATAATGCAGTTTTACTTTCATTTGCATTTGCTCTCCGCTTGTGCTGTATAAAACATGTATTTATCTGCTGTGCCCTTTTGATATGCCATTCATTTTTAAAATTAGAAAGCTTTAATGACCAAGATATCAAGAATTTATTTTTGTCTTTTTTCAAGATCTCAACAAATTCAATACGTTAGCTGGAGTTTTAGTTTATCTAGGAATGAATGTTCT
The DNA here is from genome assembly GCF_965152235.1 of Eretmochelys imbricata. Lineage (NCBI taxonomy): Eukaryota > Metazoa > Chordata > Testudines > Cheloniidae > Eretmochelys > Eretmochelys imbricata. Next base: position 205,782,734 of record NC_135574.1, on the reverse strand, counting down.
GATTTCATATCCCAATTTAGATACAAAGAAATGTATGTTGTACGTGAAGATTTAGACTCACTGTGGAGAGCTACCAGGAAAAGATGTTTTCTGTGAGAACTTAAGAAGAAGAATTCAGTTGAGTCATGAACTCTACAATAAACGGAGGTTCAATTTTATGCAACACTTGCTTCATAATCAGCCTTTATCCTTTTGATTTGCCAGCTTTTTTTTCTAAAATGAAAAATACCTAAGTGTCTAAGAGCTTGCTCAAGCATAAAATTCTGACCTTTCCTCTCCACTGTTCCATTCTTACGAAGACGCCTGCACTGTTTCTTGCCTCCTCCATATTGAGCTCTATCATAATTCACCTTGACAGCAATGCCAAGTGATACATCCTCCGAGAATGGAGATGCACTGACCTACATTTATTGAAATGGGGGTACCCACTCGCCTGTTTGCAAGTAGTGAGAGCATTTTATTGCAAGAGTTCAAGGGGCTGATCCACTGCTCTGTCAATGTTGCCATGACAATTTACACCGGCTTGAGGATCTGCACCCAAACATTTACTTCCATGTTACACCTGTTTTCAAAAATGCAGGTCATCACATGTAACCTAGACTTTTTTTAAAAACAGTTTTCGGAAGAAATTGATTCAAACTTGGGAAAGGAAGATCTCTTATGAAATACCTGTTGGCACCTCATGAAATGTAAATTTTAATGACTGTAAATGGTGCTCAGAAAAAACAGGGATGGTTGCCCTCAAAATATGATAGATTGACAGACAGAGGAGAAGGTTTGATATTTACGCATTTCTACTCCAGCGATCAGTACTAGTAACCAGCACAGAGACATTTTTCAGGTTCTCTCAATGTTCGATAACTACCCTGGCCATATAGGTTGCAGGAAGGGGACTAGCAAGCTGATAAAAAATCACAGTAAATTAAATGTCTCACCACTTTTCACGGAACTTCAAAAGGATGGTACTAATGTGTTTAAACAGCTCCAACTTTAGGTCCTGATTCAGGAAAGCACCTATGCCTGCACTTAAATTTAAGCATGGGCTTAAATTCCATTGACTGCCCTGGGTTTTAACTGCTCTTCCTTAACAAGGTAATGCTTTCCTGATTCAGGGGCGGAATTCTTCATGTAAGAGAAATAAATAAATAAGTGTATAAATATTTCAGTGCACAATTTCCTGACCTCTTTGATCATTTTTTAAAAACTTTCTTACATTCAGGAAAGGGAACTGGAATTTAGCATAGTGGTAGTAACAATAATTGGAAATACTACTGAATTTACAAAGATATGCTGTTTCGACTTGTCCCGTTATATTTCTTATATACATATATGATTGGCATGCAAAACTAATATTTACTTGCTGATACAAACATGGAAACAAGTTAAAAACAAGTAACCATCTTTTGCACTTACAAAAAAGGTGTGTGTGTCTGTCAGTATCTTAAATACTGACATCAGTTTCTGTCTTCTCAACAGCCATAATTGATTTATTTTCCTATTCATATGGCAGCCAGCTACCACAAGGCTTTGTTTTAATAACAGCGAACATACAGGGTTAAAGTACATAATGTACACACTTGAATATAAATCTTCGTTTAAAATTTAAAAAAAATAAGGCCCAAAATCTGTCATATTCACGATCAAATCCTTTAATGAAAATAGTTAAATATGGGATGGCCTGGCTTCAGGAAGTTTAAAATACCCACGTCAAAATTATACTCATTCAGTTGGATCAGTAACACTCATAGTGAAATCATTGTCTTTTGTCTATAAAAAAAGCCAGGATCCTGTCTACTTCACTTGCTTACAGTGGACAGAACGTGTTATCTGTTTATAAATGAACAAAACAGGGATGCCCAGGAAGAGGATCAGATATAAAATACCTGCGTAATGTGCAAATTTCACTTTGAAGAGACACTGATTTCTCTTTGGGAAAAGATTTTTGGGAGAGGATTCCAATGGCCTGTGTAATGAGCTGATGTTTCAATGAACATGTGCAGCGTAAGGGTACACCGTGAGTTACACCCGCGAGGTATCGAGACAGGTACTTGAAGCAATAGGTCCACTCTGCATTTTCTCCCACCTATTCTTGGGCCCAAAACTGCCTCCTATTTCTGTTAGTCCAATGCATGAATTCTGTCTTAGGTAGTGAACTTGTAAACATTTAAATCCACAGGCTGACCATATACTTAATAAAGGGATTATGGTAGCACAATCTCACATCCTTATGATACAAGGAAACCAATAATATACCCATCTACAAGCAACCAACCAAACTCAGAAGGGAAGCTGCTTTTGAAACAGAATCCACAGCATTGGGCCAACATTATTTTACATCTGCTAATTTTTCAAATTCTTTACCTCTCAAACTATGTCAGAAGTCTTCCTATATAAAGGCCTATGGACCCACCAGCCATCACTCATGTTGTTGTGTCCTAAAAATGTGGTGAGACATGCAGACAGTCATATATTTGTAGGGAAATTTGATCCCTCACCTTTCAAATCTTCAAGAGCATCCCTGCTATGAAATGTATTTCTCCCCATCCACACACCACACACACATATTTTTGTTCCGTTATTATGATCATTTTCTACAAATATTATGACACGGAGTTATAGTCATCCTGGGTATAACTCTATTATTCTTACAACAGGGATGAAATTGGCGTGTGCTATAGACCTCCTTTTATAGCTTTGAGACTGGTGGATGGATTCTGTACCACCCATCCCATAAGGACCTTCATAAATAAATTGCAAGATGCCTTCCCCATCCGACTAAAGGAAACTAACCTCAGTTGACAAAGACTGTCTTGAACAACATCGCAGACAATGAGACTTGTACTGACAAAGGACTCATTCTGCAAACCCTCAACCACAAGAGTAGTCCTTCCTGCAGTAATCCTATGGATTCAAATGGGTCTGTATGTGTAAGTAATGACTGGACTCAGAATTTGGGTGAACTCTCACCTTATAGCAGAATGTTATTGTAAGAGTGCTTTCAACATTTGGTGCTAAATCCTGGCTCCTTTGAAATCAATGGCAAAATTCCCATTGACTTCAGTGGGGCCAGGATTCTGCGCTTATGTCATATCTTAGCCTCCACACCTACAGATGCAGCCATGTACACAGAAGGAGAAAAGGGGTAACTATTGCTGCAGTACCTGAGCCCAAAATTTGTCAGCCATACTAGAAGTCTATTTTCTCCTTCAAACTAGGCTATAAACACTAAAAAAAAAAAAGCATTTGTTCTCGAGAAATGCAACAAAGAGCTTCAAGTCAGTCAACGAACATTTGGAATACACAGAAACTGCCAAGCTTACGCAACGTACAGTATGTGGCATCTCACACCCTTTCATGTGTTTATGAATTACTCAGAATCAAATGAACAGTGACACACAAACTTTGCTAATCAGACCAGCTGAATTGTGATCTATCTGTAGGAGAAAACAGTAATACGCATTCTTGATTTTCCTGACTGTGGGCCTGACCGAAAGCTCATCGAATTCAATTGACTTCAGTGGGCTTAAAATCAGGCCATGTTTGCTAAAAACATTCTGACATGCTGCCTCATTTGTGTAGCAAAATCCAGGAATGTGATATGCCAACTCATGGCAAAACTTAACAGGGAAAATCTACTTTCCTAAAGAATATTATAAAGAGTAAAAAGCTTGCTCAGTAGTTCACTCGTAGTTAAAATCTATAAAGCCTTTCAAAGTCACTTCTTTCTTTTCAGTCAAAGGCACATTCAGTAAAGTCTCTCCTTGCTGGAGTCTTGTATTCTGGTCATTCATCATTGAAGGACTTTTTTCTATAGCACTGCTTGGAGTGGGTATATTTTACTGCATCCGCTGTTTATAAAATCCACACGACTATGGTGCAGACACTGTATTCGTTGAAACGCTTTAAAAAAATCACCGATACCAATGGGTTAGATTCACTGAACCTGACCTTTAGACCCCAATTCAGCAACGCACATAAGCATATGCTTAGCTTTCAGTGCATGCTTAAGCTCCATTGACTTATTTGAGACTTAAGCACATGCTTAAATGCTTTGCTGAATCGGGGCTTTAAGGCCTGATGCAATTCTCATTATAGCACATGGGACTCCTGTCATGGCCTGTAACGGGAGTTGGATCAAGCCCATAGGGAGGTGTAAATGGCACCACATTGTGTCAGCCTGGCCCCCTATATCTTTGTGGGCATTTACCCCAATGAAGTGCATATGGTGGTACCACCATGGCCTCCCTCAGGGTCTTGGGCGGAGAGAGAACTTTAAGTTATAGTTGGACCTCCACAGGAGTGCTGCTGATAGAGGTTGCTGGGGGAGGGGCAGGGTATGCGTGCTACACAAAATCAGCATATTCCTAGCTATACTGGTCATGCCCCAGCCCTGTTCAATGCTACACATTTTTTGGGTTTCACTGTGTCTTTGCAGGTTCCTAAACACGCTTTCCTGATGCGCTGTCTGCCTCAGAAGCCCTGTGTGTGGTGTTAAGACCGTAAATACCATCATGACACTGGGCTGCATTTTGTCCACTGCACAACCCCTCTCCCGCAATACTTTAAGCCTATCTAATTTCAGAAACCAACAACAATGGAACATTAAGCACATTTTTCTTTTCCATAATGTCATGGCTAACTGAAAGGAAATATAGTCTCAGAAACTCTATTCTGATTGTAGTTATCTCCCTGCTAACACTCTGCTGAACAGCAAAGTAACTGCAGCCTGGCCCCCGTCAAAATGAAACTGTATTGTACACATCTGCCTGAGTTTAACTGCAACTCTTCATAGGAATCAAAACATTTGGTTCATTGTCAAAGATGGTGTTAAAATTCAGGTAATGTATATTAAATGTGAAGGATGAAATCTAAAACTATGGAAGTACTAAAACTTCAGAACAGCTACTCTGTTCAAAATACTCCTGATGTTATTAACTTAATGTCATTGGCAGTTGCATTCTTTTATTGCCTCTTCTGTTAATAGTGAAGATAAAGGAGTGTTCTTTCCTAAGGCTCTCACCTAGTGTAATGGCTCAAAAATTTGGCATGAATCCTTATAATCTTGCCATGCTGTACATAGAGACAACCAGCTATACAATGGTTTGTAAACAGATCATCTGTCCAAAGAATTCTTTTACCAAAACCATCCAGTATCAGTTACTTATGTTCAAATATAAATCTATCTGTATGTAGAATTTTATCTGGACACTTCTTGTAACATCGTAACTAAGATTAGCTTTCTTATCGCTGATGAAGCCCGTTTATGTTGACTGGCATTTTTTCTTTGCAAGAAGAGGTAAGAAAGAAACAGATACAATTTGTAACAACCTTACAGCTGGTTCTATTTATGAAATCTGTACACTGTTCTACAGGATCCAATAACAGAGACCTCCTAAACTACAGATGAAAATTACCTGCTTTACCTGTCACAGATATGCTGACCTGAAACCACAAGGCTAACGGGAAAATATTCAGCATTTGGGCAAACTTCTGTGCCTATCATGATTGTCCATATAGGTTCAAGTATTTAACACTGAACCTCATTTCTCCAACTTGCTACAAAAAGTCACATTTATTATTAAAAACATTCCATGTTAATTTTAGCACATTCAAGTACTACTCAATTGAAAAGGACAAAATAGACAGGGGGTCGAGATTTTTTGTATGGAAGTTTTAAAACTTGTTTTACTGATAATTTGAAAATTACAATTAAAAACTATTAAAATATTTGGAACCTTATAAGACCTGTGCTTCTTTTACTAAAAGCTTTCATGAAATTAGCTGGCTCCACCCACGCTTCAAAGACTTGGCGTAGTTAGTGGGCTGTTGAAGTGGATAGAGTTAGATTCACAGCCATATGTTACAAATTATACCACTGGAAATGTGATCAAAGAAACAAAACAAAAAAGTGTTTTTCTTCCATGCTTGCCTCGTTGGGCATACCTTGCTTTTCCCCCCATGGCATAAATTTGGCTACAACTCCACTTTTGGAAACTTAAAAACTTTTCATTGTCTGTCCAATGAGTCAGCAGAGCTGGGGATAAAGTAAATGAATTTTCTCCAAGTGAAATACGCTCCAAGTTCCAGGCTCCTACAGTTCCTAACGCCTATAGCACTTTCATGTGCAATCTCCTTACTTGTGCCAAGCTGTATTAGTAAGAACTAGCTTGTTGATTTGGCTTAAAAAAAGAGTTCTGTGTCTGATTCACTTATTCATATCTTTAAATAACTGTTTTTAAGACCAACAGGATGTGCTGTTGTAAAGACATATAGGAAGAAATCTTGGCCCTACTGAAGCAATGAGATTTTTGCCATTGATTTCAACAGCGCCAAGGTTTCACGCATAGTCTTAGGGCACTGGAAACCTTTCTTTCAGCGTAGTGCCTCACAATATACCCAATGCATTTGTATAGCATGTTCAAACTACACGCATTACCAGGCATGTGATTCCTTATGTTTGGAGCAAAGCTGCCAAGGCCATGTCTGTATTCAAACTCGCATCCCTTCAACCTAAACGTGTGATTTTAAACTGATTTAGTTAAATTTGTGCAAATCCCTGTGTGGATGCTCTTAATTGGATTTAAAGTTACCTTATATTGATTTAGCTTAAGCCAACGCTTTACCAGATGAAGTTTCATTGCTATAAGGCAGGTTTAAATCCAATTAAGAATGTCTGTCCACATTGAGTTTGCACTGATTTAACGATATCATTTTAAAGTTAAACTGGTGTGTTATACGCAAAAAGAAAAGGAGTACTAGTGGCACCTTAGAGACTAACCAATTTATTTGAGCATAAGCTTTCGTGAGCTACAGCTCACTTCATCGGATGCATAATCCGATGAAGTGAGCTGTAGCTCACAAAAGCTCATGCTCAAATAAATTGGTTAGTCTCTAAGGTGCCACAAGTCCTCCTTTTCTTTTTGCGAATACAGACTAACACGGCTGCTACTCTGAAACTGGTGTGTTATAGTGTCCATCTTTGACAAGTGAGGATTTGTTCCCTGGACCAGCTTTTAAGGGGCACAATTCTTTATAGACAGTCCCATACTCATTTCTGGCTGATGCAGCTTTTATCAACTGAGCCTTATTTGCCCCAAATGTCCTGCTTTAAAGCTGTGTTATGCAAGGCATTGAGGCATTGGTATTCTTGGTTGTTCCCATTTTAGCAAGCCACATGGCAATTTTCTTTGCTGTCCAGGGTCTGTTCCACTGTTCTCTCAAAGCTGTGCACGTGTGCGCACGCATACAGATCCTAAACCGTGCGCACACGGCGAAACACCGCACACACAAAAATGTGCACAGAAGCACAACAATCTCCCCAGAAGAAATTTGTTGTGCACACGGCCTGTCAAAAATTTGAACAGAAAAAATTTGTTGTGCACACGGCCTGTCAAAAATTAGAGGGAACATTGGTCTGTTCACTGGTCCATTTATGTTTAGGCCCGGGGTGCCTTTTCCCCAGCACTTTGTTGATGGCATCCATAACAGAAGACTGGAAAGAGTCTCACAAATTGTTGATTTGCTCCTGTTCAAGGCTTTCGTCTGCAAGGGCTAGCGCATCAAATCAGTTGCAGATTTCAGCTGGCATTCCATTTTGACAGCAGCAGTCAATCAATTTCAGTAAGTCTAAATGACTAATGGAAGGCTTGGTTTGAGTTGCCTTCAACCTCAGTTCCACCATGGCCACAAGCAACCTGTGATCGATATTGACCACTTCAGCACACCCGAACACCCAATAGTGGTGCACACAACTTCTCCACCAATTAAATATGAGAACGTGATCTTGTGCTTTGTGGGTTTGTCCCCCATCGGAATACCAAGTCCATGTGTGTATGTTCTTCCATTGGAAATTGGTATCAGAAACATGGAGTCCAGTTGCAGCACAAAGTTCAAGCAGTTGCTCACCAATGCCATTCACAACTGCATCCACAGCAAAACACTCAATGCTTTCTGGCCAAGCTTTCCTAGTATTGGCCCACAGTGGAGTGCTGGCTCGCATAGCGCAATGATAATGTCAGGATGGTGTCTTCTGATGACATAACGCAGGGCTCATGGGTATTGTTCCTTGTCCTCCTGACTGGCAAGGGCAGGGGGTGCATAAGTACCAATGACAGTGATGTTGCCATGGCTACAAGAAAGTCCTTGCCACAGGATACATTTGGAGAGGGGAGGTCAGCTTATGAGGGCTTTACAAGCATTCCTTGACAAGGCCAAGGCGACACTGCTGAGGCCGACGTGGCTGACAAGTTCATCACTGGGGCCTGACCATACGTAATGACTGCTGTTAATAATTGTCTTGCTGGGGCTGCTCCAACCGGTCTCAGTGAGTCCTGCAACAGAAACGTGGAATTCAGTGATGGGAGGGTAGGAGCATCAATGGTGTTCAAGGCATGCTCCAAACAGCAAATCTACATTGTGTGCAAAGGTCCAAACATTTTGGTTCCATCAGCCAGTGGGGGAGAGGGGTTCCGGTTTGAGTAATGTGTTGTGTGTACTGGCAGAATGTCTGAGTAGATGGAAAAAAACATTTTCCGGTGCTTCTTAACCACCTTATCAGAGCTGCAGCTCCACAACTCTGGGAGGATGTGACGAGCCCAATGAGAGACCCTCCATGTAATGCAGAGGATGTCACTCTCAAGGAGGTTTGAAGCAGTCTGTAAGCTCAAGAATGGCCATACTGCCGATATTTGTGGTACAGCTGCTGAGCTGATCAAAAATGGCCAGGATTCTGTCTTGGGACGGCTTACCCATATTATCAACTAAGTATGGATTCATGAGAAACTACCTGATGACTGGAGCCATGGGATTATTCTACCATTTTAGAAAGGGAAAGGCAATAGTCTGGTTGTTCCAACCACTGCAACATGACTTTGCTTTCCACTGCAAGTAAACTGTTCATGCTGGTTCTTCTTGAGCATGCTAACCCCCCGATAAAGAATCTATGCTGTCTACAGCAAGCTGATCAATCACAGAGCAGATTTTTACCATTAGACAAATTATTGGAAAAGGTCAAGAGTTTTGGCACAGACAATAAGAGGTGTATACAGCTTTTACTGATCTAACCGCTGCCTCCAACTTTGTTGATCATTGTTCCCTGTGGCCCTGTCTACAAGCCACTGGTGTGCCTGGTAAGCTCTTCCACAGTCTCATAGAAATACACTACCGAAGTGAGAGCTGTGTCCACTTAGGTACCAGGATGTCCAGCTGGTTTGAGTACAATAGCAGTGTTCATCAAGGATGCTTGGCTGCCCTGATATGCGCAATACTGTTATTGACTGAATGATGGAAGCTGTCACTAGTCACATTCCAGGGGTGGTATCGCATGACTCCTGCATAGCAGAGCTGGAATATGCAGATACCACAGCTAGATTCTCATCTTCAAATGCTAATCTCATTAATACCCTGAATATATTTACAGAAGAAGCAAGTAAGAAGTAAGACTGGTCTTCAAGTCAATTGGAAGAAGACCAAACTGATGAAAGTGGCTGATGGACCTTTACCCCTATCCATCATAATCAATGGACAAGAGATTGAATTTGTCAGCGCATTTGAGTGTCTTGGTTCCATCGTCATTAGGGAGGGAGGTTGCCTTGCTGACATGAAACATCAACTCAGCAAGGTCAAGATTGTTATGCATGCTCTTCGGAAGCCTCTGTGGCATCAACACCACATATCAACTCTAAGAGGAGTATCTATCAAGCAGCAGTGGCTTCCATCCTTTTGTATGGCTCTGAAACCTGAGCCATAACAGAGACGCAAATGCGCCAACTGGATACTTTCGACATGAAACAGTAACGTCGTATTGAAGGTATATGGTAGCTTCATCATGTTCTGAATGAGGATGTCAGCTGTCAGACCAATCAGTCTCTAGTGTCTTCTCAAGTGACTCAACACCATCTCAGCTAGCTCGGCCATCTGCTTCTTATGCTGGAGTCCATACTAGTCCACCAGCTTTATGCATTTGATCCAACAAAAGCTGGACGGAGAAGATTTTGTGGATGGCCTCACACAGACTGGAAGGATATTATGGCTTCCGACTTCGCCTACCACAGCCTTAATACGGAGCAGGCCACAATCTTGGCAGGAGACTGAACTCTCTAGAAATGGTTGATCCAAAGTGTGTATTCTACTCTCTACTCTCAGCAAGAGAATTAATGAATGAAATGAATGGCATATCTCTGAATATAGACAGAGCTTGACATTACAGCATTATCTGACATGTCCTCCTATTTAATTTGAACAGATAAATTTGGTAACAGAAGCATCTGGCAGTAGTCAGAAAGTTGTAGTTTTTAAAAAAATTATCCAACAGTATTTGCTACCTACGTTTTATTTTACAGATTATTAGGAAAAGTCATTGAAAATCTGGGCTACTGTCATTGCTCTTTAGATGTTAACCTCAGGTTCTTACACTGACATTAAATGTTGTGTCCTCAGCACTTGTGGGTCTTTTTCCCACTTTCTTTCTTTTCTTTGTTTTTTAAAGAAATTTTTGTTAAGCATTTGAATGCTTAAAATTAGCATAAATTCCTGTTTCACAGGCGCAAAAGCCACAAATCCAAAGCATGCAAATTCACTAACTTCAATGACACAGCTCAGGATACAAAGTCAAACAGAAAGGAACAGAACAACACAGAAACCTCCCAAACCACACTAGTGTAAATGCCCTCCATGCAAGATATTTTCTGTTGTAGGTACCTATAGCTACAAAAAAATGCACTATTTCTTAAAAAAAAATACAAATAAAATGCAGGTAGAGAATTCTACTTTGGTAGGGCACAAGCAATCTTTCCTGTGTCTCTTAAAACCACCCACATCACAAGATTTTGGCATTTAATCACGGTCAAGGAAGTGTCAAACGGAGTTGAAACTATGGGATCAGATATTTGGCGTCAGCCTAGATAAAATCAGGTCAAAAGGTAGAGTGAGGTGAGGTGTTCACTACTGGGGAGAAGGCTCTTTAAGCTCTCTTTGAAATGCTCGTTAAAAATTGTCTACGATTGCTAGGAAGGAAAACTAAAGTGAAAGCTTGGAAGGAAAACAAAATGAAAGCTGTGAATACTCGAAGTATCAGTGAGCGTATGCAGCGATCTTATTATTGTATGTCTTAGGGAGACCTTTCATGAAGAGTGATCGCAGAATAAACTTTGCACAGAAAAGTGCTTACATTTTTGTCTTGGAGATTTTTCCATGGAATTTAATCAAGCTATCAGTTTGAAAGGCTCTGTCTTTTAAAAACAAATGAGAACTCACACAGTCAACCGGCCCTCTATTTCAAATCAAGCTTGAATCATCTGCTTTGGTTTCAGATCACAAGTACATCTAACTCAAACTGTCATCATAGCAAACGGTCTATCACATCTCATAAGAATATGGCACAGGTAAGAGCAGTTCAGTGTATCTAAGATACCTCTTTGCTTACACTTGGAATGAGCAACTTTCACAACATTCTTGCAAAATGCACAAAGTTCAGAACAATGTATTTCAGGATACACATACAATGCAAAGCTACGATACTAAAGTATTTGATGTACGTCAACAGGAAAAGTTCCTAAAAAACCAGTCATGCAATTTTTGTGCCATGGGATAGATAATGGCTATTTCGTAGAAATAGATCCAACTGGCTCCATTGGAGCAGCAGTATAAGTATTCAAAATAGAAATAATAATAGGCCCTGATGTGAAACTTTTTTTCCCAAATATTGTCTCTTCTGCAAGTAAGGAAAGATTCAGCTTAGGAGCTACTATAACTTGTTGTGAGCTTATAACTGTCCTCAGGGTTGGAATTTATTGAAATGTATCACATCATGCTACTATTTTTTAATTTAAGGAAGTCTTTTTAGACTTTTTAGTGGTTATTATTAATTAAAAACACACTAAGAAGGTACAATGGGGATTTCTAATGCAATGGGATTTCCATATGGTGTAGTTCTTAGCATGCTGGTCTTACAATGCTGCTTAGCGAAACAAGTGGGATCACAGTATGTTCCTGAAGAAAAAACAGCAACACGTATATAAAATGGAGCCCCTCTTTTCTCTCCCCTTTATTCACATCTGCACTGTCTTCACACCTGCTTTCCTCCAGAGACCCACCAGACTGCTTTTACCCAAGGTGGCCATGCACCAACTGTCCATGGAACTTGCCCAATAAATGTGTATTTTCACTTGTTCCGTGTGAAAAGGACAGAAAGTAACGTGCTGTGTCGAGTGGAGCTCAGATTGGAAACATTTATTTTACACTATTTGTCCGAAGAGAATTAATCTTAAATAATCAAGAGCAAAAGTGCAAATGAGTTGATAAACGGGTCTTCACTCTGAACTGTTTTTCTTCCGCTAGTTCAGATTTTTTTTTTTTCTCTTAGGGCCCTGTTTTTGTTGTGTCCTGTCTACCAATATTGGCCACCGTCTGTACCATAGACAAAACCATTCACCTTGTTGGTAGTATCTTACTACGCTTCATAGAAGAACATATACAAGGAAGAGGAAAAAACCATACCAAATGAATCAGAAGTGATCAGTGCTTAAAGTAAATACAACAGCCAGCACTGGAAAGAATCCACAATTTCAGTACATACAAGTGTGGCAATCATAGGTGTTCCTCATGTAGTGGAATTTGACTCCATATTAATACAGTATTGTACAAAACCTTGCAGGTCTGTTAGAACAGAGAATGGCAAAACTTTCATCATAACTTAGATTTGTGAGCGAATTTGCATTAAAGATATTCTGCATTTTAAAAGTGCCATTTCTCTCTCTCGCTCTCTCTTTCTTCCTCCAGAAGGAGGTGGAATAAATCCACAACAATCTGATATCAGATAAGTTCAGCTGTAAAATTTTTTGGCCAGGTCCAGTGTATTCTTTAAAGAGTGGCAAATTATGACTTCAGTAACAATGTTGGTGCAAAATATGCCTCTTTCCTTTTAAAGAAACCAGTGTCTACAACTCATTTAGAGAATGTGTGACTGTGCTTATGTCCTTCTCACAACGAATAAGACATAAAACTACACACTCCCCCCAAAAACTACAAGAAGTTGGACGATCCTCTGAAGCTTCTGACCTTGCATCGCAATGTGTGGATCATTAAAAACCAGGACCTCTCCTCGTTAGCCCTTGTGGGCTGGCAGTCCTAAACCATTGCTTGGAAGTCATATAAATAACCTAGCAATAAAGCTCTGACATTAATAATGAAAATGGTAGCAGTGTTTACCCTTTGAATCCATGTTCACCTTGCAGTCCTTACAACACCTTTAGGAGATGCGTTAATCATAATATAAAGTTGTTATCCACTGCTTTGCCAGTCATTTTTTTTTAACAGTCAATCCACTCATATGCTGAGTATTTCAAATTGAGTTCCCATAATACACTGCACTTGTGACCTTTGGATCATTACACGAAATCCAGCGCTCAGAAGGAGAAGTTGCAAAGAGAGGCTGTTGATCTCTGAAAAAAATAAAAGATTCCCACAGTTCTGCTTGAAAAACACCCCATATACAATGTACCCTCTTCTTCTGCATTCTAGCAATAGTCTTAAATCATAAATTAGATTAGTCTTCCACCAAATAACTTAAAAAGGAAGGAATTGTAGCAGATCAGTTTTGCCTGGCTCAACGCCAGATAGCAGCCAGTTCATTTAGAATCCCAGTCACTGTTCAAAAACTGAACTTGGAAATCACATTAATGTTGAAAAAAAAATATCTTCACATCGATGCAGGATTTTTCCAGGTTTCGGGGTCGGAAGAGGGTAAACCGAGATGGGAGGAGAATCCTATGAACAGTGAGCAGGATATATTTCACGACCGTTGGGTACACCGTGTTCTGGAGACGCCAGCCGTGTTTTGTATTGCACAGGTAAGAAGGAAGTACCTCTCGACAGTCTGCCACCTGGATCAGTGATCTCTGCACATCGGCAAGTTCACGAAAGTGAAAACATTGAATTCTGTCATGATGGAGAAACATAAGAAGATGCCGTACAGGAAAAGGCACACAATTCCCAGCTTCTTATCCAGCTTCCATTTGTTCATGTGGACACCAAATACCTACAATACACACAGTATTTGCTCAGAGTAAACAGCAACATCAAAAACATTTACAATCAGTGGCAAGCACCTTTCTCAATAGTGTGACCATGAAATTTACTTTTCCACTGCTGAGTGCCATTGACTTGCTTGAAGAATATTCTGTTCTCAATTGCAACTTATCATTTTAAGATATTACTATACAGTGGGCCAGATGTACTGCTGGAATAAATTGGCATAGCACCATCAGCTGCACTGATTAATACCAGGTAATGATCTGGCTCAATATTTTAATAGTCAGTTCATTCTGGTAAGAACAATTCCATTTAATTCTATGAGATACATACCCCTTAAACTTTTCAATGGCCAGCTCCCTTCTGTGTGTCTAAAACGGCTCTCAGCTGTGTGTGTATCTGGGCCTGCAATTTGCAGGTGTAAACACCTCTGTATGCTTTAAACAGTCTGATGCTTGAATATGAACATGTCCACTTTGCTGTGTTTTACAGCAAACTCATATCTGCCCAGCAGGAGAGTGGACTGTACACAAGAGTAAGTCTGGTTTCATTTCTCCCACGGAAAGTGACTAAGGATTACTAGTGAATTTCCTGGGGCTCCTTCAAGGAAAAAATACACAATGTATGAGCCATCTCGTGTCAGGTCAGATAATAGATTGCAAAATACCAGATTAGGCCCCTGGAAATTTTACAGTAGGAATCGACAGTACCTCTCAATGGGACTCACAGCAATTGCTGCTGCTCTAAGAGAAAAGGAACATGTGGACAAAAAGCAAACTTCTGTAAAATTACTATCTTGGAAATAAAGAACATGAAGAGATTATATACATACTGTGACAAAAACTGATGCCAGCAGCAAGCCAACGGAATAGATAAGTCCTCTGCTGTTTAACTGGATCTGAAAAGAAGGAATTTTATTAAAACTATGTGAGAAGTTTGAACAATAGATTTCATCTCTGCTAATTATTCTGTAGCCATAAACCGCAGTCTCTAAACAACACCTCCAGCAATGTAAAAGCCAAGTAAGACCATTACATCACTGTTTTTAGCCCACTCCCCTTTCCAGAAGAAGGTGTTCGATCAAAGGGTGACATACTCAGAGACTGAGAGCATTATAAAGCCTGCCACTCCCACCCCAACTTTCTTACTTGTCTCTCCTTTTGTTTCTTGTAAGGTTAAACCATGAGACTGTACCTTCCTTTTAATTGACTCCTGTGTGATTCCTGCATGAATAATATAGGGAAAGGCCTTTTTATCCTGACCCATAATTTGATTTTCCAGCTATCGTGGAAGAAATTCCGGGATAAGTATGTCCTTTCCCCCCTACTGTTATTAGGCTGCATAAAGGGAACAAAGATGGAATCTAACAGTGCAAATTGGCATGGTCAGTTTATATCATTAGCGGGGATCTCAACTATTTAGTGCTAAGTGAAAAGGCTCTTCGTTCTGTTTATCTAACTAAGGCTCCAATCACGCCGCGTATGCAAGCATCTCACAGTCGTTAATGTATTTATTCTCACAACATCCCTGTGAGGTAGGGAAGTGCTATTATCCCCATTGGGCAGCTGGAGAACCGATGTGCAGAGATTAAGCGAGTTACTCAAAGTCACACAGGAGCAGGGAATTGAACTCACCTCTCCCGAGATAAACCCCTAACCACTGGACCATCCTTCCTCCCTTTATGCTTATATGAGTCTGTCAGAGCTGTTATTGTTTGTTCCTTTATGTACTTTAATTGTTTTTTTCTAAAGCATTAACGACTGGCATATCAGAGAATACAGTTCCCGACTCAAGCTGGTCGACTCAAGCTCTGCTTCAGCTGGCCCACTGCATAGAAGGCCAGGTGTTTGCACTAGGATTTCAATGAGAGAGAAATGTACAAGAGCCTTTTCCTTCACTGTAAGGTTAATACCTTCCCAATGGGAAGCAAAGCAGCTGGCCATTGTGCAGTGGGTAGCATAAGCTATGACATTTAACCCCACAGGCTACTGGATTTTTTATTTCCTCCATGCAGTTAAAACCTTAAAGCCTAAATAATCTAAGACTGTCTTAAATTCTGCTTATGCTTTCCTGGGTACACCTCACGGAATAAGTTTCATTACAAAAATTATTTTATATTATCACATACAAGCAAATTAATGTAGAGAATTTTTGCTGGATAGATGCTGCAGTCTATTAAAGCTGTATTTCCTGCAGTGCACTATTAGCAACAGAGCATTATAAAGTAACTGGGCCAAATTCAGTCCTCCACTCAAATCAATGGAGTTACAGAAGGGAAGAATTTGGCTCATTCTGTGCAAAGAAATCACTAGCAAAGTTCAGTTAGAATCAGCAGGCCTCCAAAAGACAAATCATTTCACTCAGTTTAAGATTCTTTCTAGCAGGAAGTCCCTTTACACACTACAAGTATCCTTAAAAGATACTTTGAATGAGGACATTACTAATGTTTGTCTGGGTGTGTTTATTTTCATTTAGTGCGGGAATATTTCCAATAGCATAACTCTACTTGTTACTGGGATCCAAGGGGACAGCTGAAAGTGCAGTGTTCCTCCTTAAGTGGGCCGATTTCCAGCTGTTAATTACTCAGCTGGGTCTACAGATGTATACAGAGCAAAGCAAAAGCATTAGTCCATTACTGCAAATGATTTGCAAAGCAGAAAATAATTCTGAGGATAAAAGTTCATACACCTCTAACAATGTGGGCCTTGTGTTTTAACAGCTGGATTTCTTTCTGGTTTGTAAAACTGTCCTTAATCCAAAGAGCAATTCAAATGAGAATTTTCTGTGACAATATAATTTACTCAAGTGCCAACAGGGGAAATAATGGTACACAGTGTATCACCAGCCATCTTTCAGCAATCACATCCTCTCAGCTGGATTATAAAGTGGCACATTTGTAAGAGATTTAGGAATTGCAAATGCCAGGGACGGCTACAAGATCAAGAACTACATGGCACAGGACTCCTAAGGCACTCACGGAGTTCTACGTATACACGCAGGAAAAACAAATTGGCCACCCGCTGGGCCAAACTCTGCGCTCGTGACACAGGTGTAGATCCAGAACAACTCCATCGATTTCAGTTCCCCATTGCAACTGAGAGTAGAATTTGACTGTCTGAGTCTGGAAAGGGGAGCTCGATTCTGGCATTTTGAGTCACAATCCTGCAATAAACTCCATGAAGGCAGATCCCTCCATGCATGCACAATTTCTTTTTCTGATAGATTCCACTTCGACTGGCATATGTAATACCAGCAGTTATGAAGTGGGCGTCTGTACTGGAGGCAGGGTGCACCTACATGGCAAGATCAGAGCCTTACACTGGCTTGAAGCAGGGATTGGCTCCTATTCCGTGCTTGTTCAGAGCCCAGCACAATGGGACCTCTGGAAACCACTGGAATGAAACTAAATTATAATAATGAGAACTATTCATTAAATTCGTATTGCTGCTATAAACTGGAGATGTTACAGTTCTTATATATGACCCGTAGACCAATCAAATTCTGGAATTCTGCTGCTGCCTCCGATTAACAAGACCATCATGTGTTATTCTCAGTAGTCTGACTGCTCCAGGAAACTAGAACATGGATTGCTTCAAAACAGTAAGGCCAAAACTGGCATCGCCCATGTAACTGAAGGAGGGGAAAGTACTGATCTTGCTTTTAATGTAAAATGCAGGCTGCAAGTGCCACCCAGGGAGCCGTGTGCTTCTGTAGCTGTGGATGGAGAATGGAAGAAGGCTCCTGAGCCATTTCTGCTCACAGCATCAATTACCACTTCTTAAAAGCCCTCGCAGTTTTTCTGAAACAACATTTTCTCCTAGGGTTGGAAGGAGTTCTTGTCTTGTCCTTGTCTGAGTTCTGAGGACCTTCTCTGTTACTTCTCTCTAAACCTTTCTGCTCTCCTCTGAGATCCTCACATTGTGCATGGTGTAATTATGGGAAGGAGGTCTGGATAAGATTCCCTTCTGGGCCTGTTGACCACGCTGACACACACTCTTTGCTGAGGCTAGGCTTTTTGCCTTTGGACCACTCCCATCTATTCCTGACCCTAAGCTAGAACAGCAAGTAGTCTTACTGGCTCAATTAATGATGGTAGTATGAATTTACACTGATGTAACTGAGATCAAAATCCAGCCCCTAGGCTCCTGCAGAGCTGCCAGTGGCTGACCAAGATTCAATGGTTTTTTTGTACAATAATTCTTGTTTGGATTTTGATTAGAAGCTGTTTCTTACAGACTTCAATATATTTAATAACCGGTGGTATTAAATATGCCAACCAAAGTGGAATCTAGCGGAAAAAGAAATAAACTGAAGCAGCTGGATGTTTTTAGCATGGAAAATACCTGCATTCAACATGAAGGACAGATGGTGCTTCTCAGTGACATGACTGGACTCGTATGAAAACAGGAAATGTACCTTTGAAAGCAGAAAAGTTCTTAAACCTACATCTAAAATGGGCCAAATGTTGACACACAAAACGACAATTGTTACAGGGATTTGTGTTTCAGCCCATCTGCAAAAAAAAAAAAAAAAATCCTTTTCTTAATTAAGAATTATTAAAATGTACTAAACATCTGTTAATCATTTATTAATGTTTTATACCCTATTTATAAATGGAGCCTTAATAGAAGGCATGACCATAAGGTCTGCTGGTCTTAAAACCCAGCAGGCCTTACAAGAAGGTTGAGTTTATGAAGGGTTAATAAAGAATTAACAGATGTTTTAATAAATGATTACTCAGCTGTTACAGGGCAATGGATTGTTTATGACCACCATAACACCTTCTACTGATGTGGAAACAACCCCCTAGAACACACATGAATCAAGACTGTAACATGTTTACAACGTCTATTAATTATTTATAAACAGAAACTTAGTATAAAGTGTGTCTCACCTCACAACAGCAAATCAAATAATCCAATCAACTTCCACCCATTGCAACACCTCAAGCTGGAGACTTGAGCATCAGTTTTCATGTAATGGAGTTGCATTAGCAGAGATGAACTCTCACTCCAGCTTGACAGTTCTCGTTTTCACCTTTAGTTAATTAGATATGCTTCTATCCTTGAAGCAAATAAAATGACCCATTGTAGACAGGTAACCTTGCACCACCTTTCTTTTGTGAGGTTTAGGATCCTCCTAGAAAGAGATGATTTCTTGCAAGTGATGGGAGAATATCTGTCTAATTGATCTTTAATTTTCATGTCTGAGCACTCTGTGCCCCTGTGATGGGGTGTCCACCCCCACACGAGGCCTGAAGGGGTAAATTAGGCCAATTAACCTCTTGGCTGCACCTGGAGGAAAGACAGGGCATGCTAGGGCCTAATTGCTGATGCAGTCTGGCTAGGGGAGGAGCTGGGCAGGGTCTATGAAGAGAGGAAGTTAACAGGAGAGAGGGGGCTGCAGTCAGGTGAGTCTGCAGTCACACTCCCTGAGACCAGGGGGAGAGCAGGAACCTGAGAAAGGCAGGATAGGAAACAGTCAGGCCTGAGAGGGATAGGTCTGAACTGCTGGTTTGAGGGTCCCTGGATTGGAACCCGGGGTAGAGGGTGGGCCCAGATTCCCCTACCAACCACTGCAAGAGTGGCACAGTCAGCGCAGTGCAGACTGCCTGAGACTTTGAGGAAGGAGACTCTGAGAACATCCCAGAAGCAGAGGATGGTGGTGCCTTGGATGGAGGGCTAAGCCACAAAGGAGAGGCACTGCAGTTCTGGACTAGCAGGACAGCAGCTGCAGAGCGACTGACTGGAACAATGGGCTAAGTGACTCCCGGGTAGGGTGCGGACAGGGGCGAATATTTCTCCAGATGAGGCTCAAAGATGTGCTGCTGAGCGTTACGGCCTCACTGAAATGAAAATCATTACACAAGCCTTTTTTCTGATGGTAGGATTAAACCCCTTCCATGTAAACAGAGAGGGATGGTTTCCTTGGGGAAAACAAGGCTTGCCATGGAATGCACTTTGTCAGGAAGCTCAGCTGCCTGGAATAGATATTGCAGCTGTATTTTCTGGAACAAAAATTACAATTCACTGGGCAAAACCCTTGTTGGGAAACGCAAAGCGTTATACAAGCTACTGAGAAGAGGTTTCCATGGTGGTTCAGGAGTCAGAAATGTGTCTCTGGCATGACACATGGCAGTGAGAGCGGGCTCAGCGAAGTGGAAGGACTCAGACTGGAAGGGGGAAAACTGGAAAGAATCTGCTCGTAGGTGAATTGACAACAGAAGGGAATACGGTAAAGAAAGTCACCGATACAAAACTGCCCACGTGTCAGATTTTTACCTGTTGTAAATAGGCATAGCTCCTGTGGTTTCCTCTGACTAGGAGCGGCATTGATTTGCACCATCTGAGGAGTTGGCCTGCTGCATGGCTATAATCCATTTTTTGTTCCAGCTTCAGTTCCTGTTTTTGCCTCCCTTCTGCTGCTGCAGGGTGTGTAAGAGTCACTGAATACTAGGATGCGACGGGGCAGTCAGAAAAGGACCAGGCCTGTTTGAGATTAAAGACATTTGGATCTGGAGTGCGATGCTTTTCCAGTCTTTGAGGGGCTGTTGCACGGTGTTCTCCCTCTAGGAGAGAAAGGTCTCTTCCCAGCAGGCCTGAGCTCATTGCCTGAGCAGCAGGGGGCAAAGAGATTGCAGCTGCACACTTAGCTAGCCCATTCCTAGCCCTAGCAGCACTTCTCGTGAAGGCACCTAAACGCACACCCCTAATATCAATGAAATCACAGTAGCTTTTGTTCCAAAAGACACCGTTGTGATTCTCCTATCCCTGAAAGAAAGAAGAGATGAGTGCTCAGGGGGCCAGATTCCGACCTGGTGTAAGCAGGTTGCACCTCCCTTGCAAGTGCCTGCCTGGGCCAAATTATTTGGTGATGTAAACAGTGGTGTCACAGGGCATGTGACAATAGGGTAGGAAAGCAAAGCAGGCATAAATGGGCTCCTACGGCTTTATTTTACCTGCTTAACCAGCTAGATGTTTTCCCTGCCACACCCGCTTCTGTCACGTGGGGTGTAAATTATGCTCACTTAACATACACACGCATGGCCAGAGTGATGCAGGTCTCACTGCTTTATTGTCTTCCAGCCAACTTACTTCCGACATGTAATATACACTGCCGTTCTTCTCAGCCCACAATATGGCTCAGTGTCTCCCTGACTTTACCTGCACATAGTTCTGCTATTGTAGCCTTCCCACTGGCTCCTTTCGCCAATCACTATAATGCTGCGGCCTGACCTATTCCCCATTCAACTTCCCACTAGCCACAGGGGAAGCCTCAACGGCTCTGAAAAGTGGTTCAAATGCTTAGGCAAAAGCACTGTCTGGTATTGAAATCAGAACTAAACTCTCCTTAGAGGTTTGGCTTGTAATCACACAGCTAAGCAGAACAGGAGACGACCCTGAGTTGACGGATTATAGCTGACAGGTTTGCAAATTCAAAACACATACAGCTTGAATTTAAATGGGGCGCTTCCCCTCTCCCTTTTTGTGCACTGCCCAGGGCCATGCAAGGATGCTACCATGAATTCCAGATAGCTCTTGCAGTAATGAGCACTGAAGGGCAACCTGCCTAGCAGCATTTGAAGTTGAACACTGGGGATAAAAGGGAAATAATGTAATTCCAATCTCCAGTTCTGTTTTGGAAACTGCTGAGAGGAAAAGGACTTGCTGTTGCCAAAGCCAAAACTGGTTGTGCTCCAGGATACATATATGTAAGAAATTATATCATTTGATCGCAAGGGCTCTGGTATATTTCCAGCCCTCTCTGCTGGCGAAAGCTGAGGGTTCTGAGCCTGCTCCCAAACCTAATTTTAGTATAGCTTCTCCTGCAGTGCCGGGGTTGGCATCACAAGTCAGTGAACTCCGCATTCCCTGCAATATGACGGGGTCCCCTGAGTGCAACAAACCCAGCTGTAATTTACGACATGTGTTACTTTCCTGCCTGTCTGTGTGCATTTCCGACTGGATAGTTTTGAGTAGGGCTGCTGTGTGAATTTCCTTTGCACAATCCAACACAATTCGCATCAGCGAGGGCTTGGTTTTGAACAACGCAGGCATGTACAAACTCAAGGTAACAAGGGATGAATGCAGGGTGTACAGGAGGACCTGATCCTGTGTTGAGAGCTCCCTTTGGGATTGGAAGTAGGGTTGCCAACTTTCTAATTGCACAAAACTGTGCACCCGTTCCCACCCCCTGCCCCGCCCCTTCTCCAAGGCCCTACCCCCACCCGCTCCATCCCCCCGTTACTCGCTCTCCCCAACCCTCACTCACTTTCACTGGGCTGGGGCAGGGGTTGGGGTGTGGGAGGGGGGTGAGGGCTCTGGGGTGGGGCCAGGGATGAGGGGTTTGGGGTGCAGGAAGTGGCTCAGGGCTGGGGCAGGGGCAGGGGGTTGGAGCACGGAGTCCCGGTGGCGCTTACCATGGCTCCCAGGAAGCAGCTGCCAGGTCCCTATGGCCCCTGGGTGCATAGGTGGCCAGGGAGGCTCCGCGCGCTGCCTTCGCACCCACAGGCGCCACCCTCACAGCTCCCATTGGTCGCGGTTCCTGGCCAATGGGAGCTGTGGAGCCGCCACTTGGGGCGGGGGCAGCGCATGGAGCCTCCCTGTGCCTAGGGGCCGCAGGGACCTGGTGGCCACTTCCGGGAGCTTTGCGGAGCCACGGCAGGTTGGAAGCCTGCCTTAGCCCCACTGTGCCACTGACTGGCCTGGCCCTGCTGCGCTGTCGAAAACCAGATGCCCGGCAACACTAATTGGAAGCTTTTATCCCTGTGCATCATTCCAGCACCTAGTCATAAAAGTCTGTGATGAAGAGAATCAATCAATCAATGCAAACTAGGTAAAGGAAGCTGCAGGGCTCAATTCAAGGCCAGCTATGCCCCTGTCAAGGAGAGTCATGAGCTCTGTTACTCCCAGTCACAGGCTATGGATATCATCAGGCTCTGGGTGAGGGGGAGAGCAGCTGCCACCTGGCTGCTATTCCCCTGCGTGTGCAGACGGGTGGAGAGTGGGTGGGAAATTGGCTTCACTCCCCCAGTCCAACACAGTTGAGCTGGGGTGGAGGGGGAATGAAGTTGTCCCACCGCAAAGTCTGAGGCAATGTTGAAGCTCAGATTGGACTGCAAGGGGCAATGCTGCCCCATGTGAACAGATGCGACTTAACATGAATGAGGGCTGCAAAATTGGCCCTGTGGTTGCTAGTGCTTCAGAAGAATTCAAGACTTCACATCATGGAGGCTGAGTTGGAGGGCACACTCCACTGGTGGAACAATACTTTGTCAGGTAGGAACTAGTTACACAAAACGGTTACATGCCCAGTCAGTCATTGTTATACAGTGATATGAAATGATGCCAACATGTAGTCATCAGCGGCACTTTTGCAAAGCACGCTCATTAGGAATGTGTACGCAGGACATTAGCAGGTGAATATTAGCACTATACATCTGAATTTGAATAGGCCTAAGGACTAGGTTTTGTCTGAGAGCCCCTGGCCAAAGAAACTACACAAGTCCCGTGGCTGGAGGCAAGAACATTCTTCTGTGGGGGAGCTGGTGCCAGCCTCACCTCTCATCTCACAGGCAGTTCTCTCTGACTGCACCAGGGGGATGCCCAAAACAGGAGCCAGACATCAGCTTTCAACAGCCTTCACAGTTAAAGCCTGTCCCAGCGGCTGATGGGTAGACTGATCAACACTCCATCGTGCAGCTAGTACACTCGCTGTACAGAGACATAGGCTGAAAATAGATACAGGAGGGGAAAGTGGGGTGGGATGAGTGACAGCTCCAGTTCAAGGTGGATCTGACCCTGCTCCCCTAAGGAAGTTAAAAAAAAATCCTGGCCCAAACCTGTTCTGAGTGCTGAAGGTGCTGTAGGTTCACTAAGGCTGCCAGATGGAGACCCTGGGAAGCACCTGGAAGAAAGATAGGAAACCTTTTCCATGGATGGTTTTTGTTTCTGTTCTGGATTTGTTAGGCCTGTGTTACTTGGCTCCCAAGGATTGAGTCCAATGGCATTTCAGAAGCAACAACCAGTTCAGGACTCCAAGTGTTGAATAACTGAAAATGGGAGGGCTGCAGGGGACCAGGACGGTGTGGGTCTTTGCTGGAAAGCTCTGCATGAGGGCTGGATGAGCAACAGGGCCAGTACAGAGGCAGGCAGAAGGGCGTGTGACCAAGCAAACTCTGTGAGCAATGATGAGGTGAGTTCTGAAGGAGTAAGACTGACAGGTCTTTCATACTGACAGGTCTTAACAAGTAAAGAGGCTACCTTGAATTAATATAACTGGGATATAGACAAGATACAGAAGGAACCATGGTAATCTGGTGAGGAAGCTTCTTGATATTTATTTTCTTAGACAAAGGCCAGGAGGGTTTAATTTGTATCTGATTTGCAAGCTGCTCTACTTTCTGGTGGAGAAAGGATGGAGGTGATGGTTTGAGCAACATCTGAAGGCATTGGGAGAAACCTAAGATGACAAGATGGATAGGCAAAAAAAGGAACCACCAGAGTTGAGATCGTGGATAATCCTCCTGAAGGAGGAGACAGCGAACAACTATGGAACCTTTCCATCTGGTCACCAACAGTAGCTGTTCTGCCCAGAGGAAAACTAGATTGAGAACAAGCTGTAGGCTTTGACCAGACTCCTGTCAATCTGTGATCCAGAAGTAATCCAGGGACAGAAAGAAAAGAAAGATCCAGTAAGCTAGATTGGTGACTGCACAGGGAGAGATTTGTCTCCAGGCATCTGTGTCCAGAGGAAAAAAAAAACAGGGTGGCTTTTTGCCTCCTGGGTGCCAGAAGAAATTATCACAATGAGATTGTCTGACATTGTAAAGGAGCAGCCCACATTGTAGTCCATGTGGGAACAAATGATTCCAAGAAGGGAGATTCACTATAGCCAAGATTCACTCCACGCCCCTGGAAAGAACTAAAGATCACCTCAGTTGAGCCCATCTTTTCCAAGATCTTCCCAGTGCCGAGTGTGAAAGGGAGAAGGATACCAGAGACCAAATGATAGAATTGGAGAAATGGAGGGCTGGAAAGGATCTCGCAGTCATCAAGCTGAGCCCCCCGCACTGAGGCAGGACCAAATAAATCTAGACCATCCCTTGCAGGTGTTTGTCCAGCCTGTTCTTATAAACCTTGAATGACGGGGATTCCACAACCTCCCTTGGAAGCCTATTCCAGAACGTAACTGCCCTTGGAGTTAGAAAGTTTTCCCTAATATCTAACCTAAACCTCCTTTTCTGCAGATTAAACCCATTAATTTTTGTCCTACCTTCAGTGGACATGGAGAACAATTGATCACTGTCCTCTTTATAGCAGTCCCTAACATAACTGAATACTGTTATTAGCTCTCCCCTGAGCCTTCTTTTCTCAAGACGAAACATGACCAGTTTTTTCAACTTTTCCTCATAGGTCAGGTTTTCTAAACCTTTGATCATTTTTGTTGCTCTCCTCCAGACTCTCTCCAGTTTGTCCACATCTTTCCTAAAGTGTGGCACCAAGAATTAGACACAGTGCTCCAGCTGAGACCTTACCAATGCTGAGGAAAGCAGGAGAATTACCTCACATATTAACATCCTGTTAATACACCCCAGAATATTAGCCTTTTTCACAGCTGCATCACATTGTTGACTCATATTCAATTTGTGATCTACAGTATTACCACCTAGCCAGTTATTCCCCATTTTGTAGTTGTGCATTTGAGTTTTCCTTCCTATGTGTAGTACTTTGCACTTGTCTTTATTGAATTTCATCTTGTTGGTTTCAGATCACTTCTCCAATTTGTCCAGGTTGTTTTGAACTCTAATCCTGTCCTCCAAAATGCTTACCATCCCTCCCAGCTTGGTGTCATCTGCAAACTTTAGAAGCATACTCTCCACTCCATTATCCAAGTCATTAATTAAAATATTGAACAGTACCAGACCCAGGATTGACCCCGGGGGGACCCAACTAGACACACTCTCCCAGTTTGGTAGCAAACCATTGATAACTACTCCCTGAGAATGGTCTGTCTACTAGTTATGCACCCACCTTAGAGTGATTTCATTTAGACCATGTTAGGGGGCTTATTCCTTCACGCACTTACTTCCCTGGTCCTTCTCGCATGAACAGAGAGCAACAATACCCGAAGTCCAAAGGTGCAAACAATTCGATGTTTATTGGGGTGAGCTTCCAGCAAGCATGATTCCAGTTTCCTTCCTTAGTGTCCCCCTTCCCAGCTCTAACACCACAGAGCCTTACACCTGTGTTCCTGTTCCCATTCCTGCCCTTAGCCAAACATGATTCCAATTTCCTTACCCCCATTCCCTGTTCCCATTTCCCCCTTTAGCAAAACATGATTCCAATTTCCCCACCCCCACCCATTCCCTGTTCCAATTTTCCCCACACCCACCCACCCACCCACTCACTTCCTGATTGACTGCAGACTATATAGTAAAACTTGAGTTCTGCTTAGCTATACCTTAACCAATTATTTTCCTGAAATTTAACTAAGCAATCCTAACTTATTGTAACATGATTATGTAACCAATTATATCCCACCACCTTAATTAGTTTACACCCAGCAAAATTAATTATACAGCAGACAGAACAATCACAGAACCAGACAGAGATTATACAGACAAACAATAGCAAAGTGGGAACTATAATGACAAAACAATACAGAAGTGAGGATTTCACATCCCAGCTATTGATAAGAGAGTTCTTGCCAGACAAGATGCTATCAAACTAAGTTTCCTTTTACATTTTCTAGGCACTTCCCTTTCTCTGGAGGTGATAGGCACTATCAGGACAGGATTGTATTCCTAACAGCCCAAAAGCACCTTATTTCAATGTGACTAGTTTGGAATGTGAGGATGTGACCGTTCACTTCCCAGCTTATGGCTGCCTCTGTTGCTTAGTCAAAGGCCTTAGCCTAAGAACAGGGCCTCAGACTGTCACAGTAAGAGAAGGACCTTACACTGGCAGACAGTGATTTTGATTCTTCCTTTTATACCTCTAACTAGCCAAGTGATAAGAATACACCTAAATTCTTCGAGTACAGGCCTTTACATCTATATCCTAACAGACCACATTTCCTAAGCTTGCTTATGAGACTGTCATGTGGGAATGTTTCAAAAGCCTTACTAAAATCAAGATATATCACATCTATTTCTACTCCTCCATCCAGTAGGCCATTAGCCCTGTCAAAGCCCTGTCAATAGCCCTGCTATTGTTTGTCTGTTCTTGACAAATCCATGCTGGCTATTCCTTGTGATCCCATTATCCTCCAGGTGCTTACAAACTGATTGTTTAATAATTTGATCCAGTATCTTTCCAGGTATCAAAGTTTGGCTGACTGGTCTATAATTCTCATTCCTCTTTGTTCTCCTTTTTAGAGATAGGTTATATGTTTGTCCTTCTCTAGTCTTCTGGGACCTCACCTGTCTTTCGTGAGATGTCGAAGGTAATTGCTAGTGATTCTGAGATAGCTTCAGCTAGTTCCTTAAGTACCCTAGGATGAATTTCATCAGATCCTGCCAACTTGAATACATCTAACTAAATATTCTTTAACCTGTTCTTTATCTATTTTGGCTTGCATTCCTTCCCCTTGTCGTTAATATTAACTGTGTTGAGTATCTGGTCACCATTAATCTTTTTAGTGAAGACTGAAGCAAAATAAGCATAAAACACCTCAGCTTTCCTAATGTCATCAGTTATTAGCTCTCCTTCCTCGCTTGGGTCTAGTCTACAGGGGCAACGCTAAAGCGCAGCCGTGGCACTGCTGTAACGTGCCTTGTGTGGTCGCAGTGCAGTGCAGGGAGAGAGCTCTCCCAGAGCTCTAAAAAACCCACCTCCACAAGGGGCGTAGCTCCCAGCGCTGGGGCACTGTTTACACTGGTGCTTTACAGAGCTGCAAATAGCTGCGCTCGGGGGGGGGTGGTGTTTTTTCACCCTCCCGAGTGAGAACGTTGCAGCGCTGTTAATTGCCAGAGTAGACAAGACCTAAGTAGAAGACCCACTCTTTCCTTTATCTTTCTTTTACACCCTAATGTATTTAAAGAATCTCTTCTTATTGCCTTTTATGTCCCTTGCTAACTCATTTTGTACCTTAGCCTTTCTGATTTTGTCCCTACATGTTTGTGCTATGCTTTTGTATTCCTTAGCAATTTGTCCATGTTTCCATTTCTTGAAGGATTCCTTTTTGATTCTGATGAATGATGCACCCGTTTTGTAGATTCTCATGGCATTGGAATAATGCCTTCTGTGATGAATGATGTTTTGGATTAGGTCCCCATTTATGCTGATGGGTACCAACAGCCTGCATTCAAAATGTAGACAGGTTTTACACTACTTCGGAAAGTAGGAGGAGGGGAACTTCCATGAAGTCAAACAATATGGCGCGGGCTTCCAAACACATAACAAGAGATGGAGATTTTTTCCAAAATAAAAGCTGAGGAATAAAATAATCCAGGCACTAAAATGTATTTTCACCAAAGCAAAGAGCATGGGAAACAAGCCAACAGAACCAAGAATGTCACTTACAATAGGATGGCTTGGGCACTGAACTGAGACTTGGGAGACCTGAGTTCTATTCCCAGCTCTGGTGTGAGTTTAGGGAAATCAATTAATCTCTCTCTGACTGGTTCCCTGCCCAGTCTTTACCAGTAAGCTTTTTTTTCAGGGACTCTATTTATATTATGTGTTTGTACTGAGCAAGATTTTTAAGGATATTTAGGTGCCAATGATTTCAACTGGAGTTAGATGCCTCCAGTGACTAGGATGATGGGCCTTGATTTCAGTTGGGGCCATTAGGTGTGGCTTTAATACACATAATAAATATGTGTACGACAGTAATACACATAATAAATACACAAATAAATGGGCATGGGAATCCTGTTTTACAGGGGGTTTGTGAGGCTTAATGTTTGTAAGACACTTGGAGATCCTTGGATGAAGCACAACACACTGTTAACAATACAATGGGGCCTCACATTCAGAACTTTACCACTTAAACCTATTTCCTGCTATGAGCATTTGATCGGCTGGTTCGTGGGTGAAACCACATTACCACATAAGGTTAAAAAAATGTCAGCATCTATAAAATCATAGCACAGCTCACTGCCAGTTGTGTGTACACATTGTGATACCCAAGCTTGTCACACAGATGAAGAAAAAGGAATCAGATTCTGCTCTGCATTACACCAGTGTAAAAACAGCGTACGCCACTGATTTCACCTGGATTTACACCAGTGTAAATGAGAGCAGAATTTGGCCACTGGTGATTATGAATCAGATGGGACAAAACAGCAGATGTAGAGGGATTTCACCAGACATTACATAGGAGAACAGTCTAGGAGCAGATGTCAATCTGAATATCAGAGCACACAACTGATAGTGAAGTTCCCTGAAGGTGAACTTCAGATATTCTTGGTGACAAGGATATTTTGGATTGTTAAAACAAGCATACTGCAGGTCCTGAGATGCTAAGGAACCTGTAGAATGTCTGTTAAGACCACTGTTTTGTCAGTTCTACAGAGAATTTTTTCTCAGGGACAAACTGTTTTAACCATGTCTGAGATAGAAGGCCAGAGAAAATGCTGTCACATTCCGTTCCTGTACTGGAATTGGACATAGTGCTCCAGTAAATAATGAGATACTCTGCATCTGTTTGCATAAAAAGAAACTGGACACTGAATGAACTGACACTGGGAAGCATCTGCTGAAATGCTATAAAACAGACCCTGCCTAAGGCTAGTTTCCAGTGATCTACAGTTATTGCCTGGTGTCTTAAAGCGTGCAAGCTTCCTCTCCTAATCGAGAAGCTGTTCTAGGTAGTCAGGATGGCCATTACCATGCTCAGATAACAAGGTGATGGATGAAGTACAAGAACTTAAATAGGTTAGAAAAGAATAGAACAGATCAAGAGATTTTTCATGAGCAGGAGAAGATTCTTCCTCTGTAGTAGGAGGGACAAGTGGAGTGAGATGTCTGATACCCCTTCTCCACACTCAACTCCTTTTGAGTTGAATGTTTGGATCAAGGAGAGGGAAAATGGCAAAGGCCTTGAGGTTTATTCAAGATGGGCCAAGCCTGCTTAGGAGCTGGGCTGAATTCCTTCCCTTTTTCCTTTCTGTACCCCCACACTTTATTTAAATAAGAACGACTTCGGCTTCACACCTCTTTGTTTGTGGATTCTTGCCCTGGCCATTCTCCTCCAACAGAAGGATCCCTTTAGGGTTCCCCACAGGCAGCCTCACTGACCTAGCCTCAGGAAGGGGGTGGGGCAGCATTAGTATGTGACTAGGGTTGTGTCTGCACTGTGTTTTAAAACCCGCCGCACCGAGTCTCAGGGTCTACTGATGGGGCTTGTGCTTTGGCACTAAAACCAGCTGGAGCACAAGGTCTGAAGCCCAGGGTGGGGGAGTGGGTCAGAGCCTAAGCTGCAGCTTGAACAGCAACATCTACATGTTGATTTTAGCACCACAGCGCAAGCCCTGAGCACCTGAGTCTGTAGACCCAGGCTCAGACTTGCTGCCATGGTTTTAAAGCCCCCCTGGCAGAGACTGATGAAGAGATGTACTGAATCAATGTTTCACTGGCTGCTCTGCCCAGGACCTTGTCCCAGCCAGCAGATCCTTCCACTTTTTGGGCTGCACTGGTCATCACAGATCCTTTCGCTGCTTTCTGTCACCATTACCTTCCTGACAAGCAGGCTAACCAGTTCAGGAACCATGTGGATGGGTTTCCTCTGATGGATGACGGTATGAGTCCAAGCTAATTCTGGCCCAAGGAGCATATGATATGGGTGAAAATCTTGCCCCCCCACCCCAAAATCAGGATTTCACCCTGTGTGTTTTAAGATAGTCATCCTGGACCCGATTCAGCAAAGCATGGAAGCATGTGCCTAACTTTAAGCATGGACCTAAATCCCATTGACTTAATGTGACTTAAACATGTACTCAAGTGAAGAGATGGTTGAGAATTTTCCATCAAAAGGGTTTTTCTATGGAAGATGTGGTTTCACAAAATCAAAATTTTTCCATGGGAAAACTTCAATTCTGCCAACATTTTTTAAAAGAATTTCTGTCAGGAAAACAGAAACATTATTTTGTTTTGGGTCAGGCTGTCCTGAATTGAAAGGTTTTGATTTGTTAAAATGACCTGAAATGTCTTGTTCAATATTAAACTTCATTTTCCTATGGCACTGAAGCAAACGAACCTATTCACATGCTTAAAGTTACTCATGCACTTAAGCGCATTTCTGGACTGGAGGCTTGACTTTCAGCTCACTTTCTCTTTCCACCAGTGTCTTCGCTCCATTGGTCTTAAAGCTACAAGTGCCTTAACAGTTTGTTTATTAAAATGCATTTTTACCCTCTCAAATTTAATTTCAAATCCCCTCATCCGACCATGGCACGATTCAGTTATCTGGCTCATTCTAGTGGCGTAATTTGCAGTTTTGGATGGTAACTTAAAAGTAATTATGCTCAAACCGGCTTTTCTTTTTTTAATCTTTTCTTGTGTGTGTGTGGGTGGGTGGGGGGAATGCTTCAAAGCTTCAGTAATAGCTTTGGGGACTTCCTCTTTTGGACGAGGCAATTCAAATGGGAAGTTGGGAACATGCCAAACATTTAAAGAAATAGTAATTATTAGCTTTGAAATCTTCCAGTGTTTAACATGTAAGCAAAGTCATATTTGTCTGTCAAAAACATGGGCCCAGTTGTGCAGGGCCTTAATGATGTGAGTAAGCCTTGTTTGTGTGAGGAGTCCTAACACTTATTCTCACAAATCCCTCAGCGTAAGCTTCGTGTGGTTGTCTTCTCTATGTTGAATCCAGTACCAGGCATACCGACGGGGCGGAATAAATAATGAACAATCATAGTTCACAAATGTTGTCATTGTCAGCAGACTATATCTGAACCAAGTGGAATCTAGTCCTTACACGCCAGATACAGTTTTTAGTTTAGCTGGCTGTGGATTCTGGGCTAAATCCATGAACTTGAAGTAAATAGTGAGGAAACGCTCATTGCGGGTTATGGGTTTGTTTGTAAGACTACTCTTTAAACATGTGACCACGTTGCACAACACATAATCTGGATAAATTAAACAGTGAGGACATTGTTACACATACATGAAACAGGCTACTCATGTTCAGCCTCTTGTTTATGTCCTTTTTAGAGGAAAAACACAACAAATATAGGGATGAGCTCCGACCTAGAAAAATGAATTTGATTCCTACCACATTTAATTTAGTTTTGTTTTTAACCCCAGCCTCTTTTCCCAGTCCAAGTGAAATGTCAGAGTTCTGTCAAAAGGTCACTACTCCTCCACACCGAGACTTCAGCTTTGGATCTTTAGTCAAGATCGAAAATATCATTATTCATGGAAGATGTTTAATATGTTGATGCTTAAAACAATGAAAAGGTGAAATATATGCACAGATCTTTTTGATATGTACTGAGTTTATATTGGTCCTTTGCTCTCTCTTGGAGCCACGTGGGTGCGGCGGGGCAGGAGAGCTTGCACTGCTGCCATTTTTATTAGGAAAAACTTTCTGCCGATAAGGGTAGTTAAACTCTGGAATAGGCTCCCAGGAGAGGTGGAGGGGGCCCTGAGCTGAGCGGGGGTCTCATATTAGAAAGCCACTAAGTGTGGTTTACTGCTGTAAGTGAATGTAGTGCCGTCACCGGGGGTGTTTAAGAACTGGCTGGACGGACAGCTGTCAGGGATGGTCTAGGTATACCAGACCTCAGTGGCGGGGCCAGACTTGATGACTTCTCAAGGTCTTTTCCAGCCTTACATTTCTAGGATTCTGTATTACTGCAGCTCCTTGAGACCCCTACTCAGATTGGGGCTCCATCAGGCTAGGTGCTGTACGGACACATAGTAAGAGCAAGTTCCTGCCCCACAGAGCTTCCTATGTAAATAAACAAGGCTGATAAAGGGTGGGAGGTAAAATACAGGCACAGAAAGGGGCAGTCACTTGCCCGAGGTCACACACAGAGCAGGTCACTGGCACAGCTGGGAATAGAAGCCAGGTCTCCTGAGCCTCAATACTCTATCCATTGGACCACACTGCATCTAAATAACGAACATGCCCTGAAGATAGACAGGGGACTGCAATCTTCAGGGTTGCCAGGTAATACGCACTGCATTCACTTAAAGCAATAAATAACACCTACTGGATTGGTTCAATAGGGTGCCAAAATTTAATCCACGTGCAAAGGTGTCTTTATTCCTCTTGTGAATTAATCCTGGATGCATTTGTGGGGGTGGGAAAACCTTCTTGGCAATTCCTGACGCTTGAGTGCCTGACCTTGTGCCTTTAATGTTCCCTTATCACATTGATAAGGAATTTCCCAGGCTGTTGGTGGGTTTTTTTGGGTAGATTAGGGTACGGGGCTGAGAGATAAACCCATGAAATGAAGAAGCAGCAGCTTCACTCTGCAGGACTTGAAAGCTCACCTGGCTGGCAGGAATTGGCAATGGTACGGGTGAATTCCATAATCAGGAACTGTTTGGCTCAACGCCTTCAGAAAGCACTTTCCTGTGCACCTGAGGAGGGATACGCTTTCCTGAGCCCTGCTCACAAGCACTCCCTAATCCCTTTGCACTTTACAAGATCCATGGGCTTTTCACTATGGTCTTGATTGTCCCTAGGTCTGTGGGTGCAGGGGGTAGTGGATGCCATGGGCCCATGACAGCCCTTGCTTGCAGCAGGTGGGCAAGGAGGGGGTGTGTGGTTACAGCCTTGACTCTGGCCCCCCAAAACTTTGGCCAGTTGAGGTGGCACAGGGGTGCAATCCTTTGCTGCTGGTATAGGCTCAGGAACAAGAGGGAAGCACAGTACAGCCCTCCTTAGCCAGGCACGTTGGACTCGATCCTACAATGTGCTGAGCGCTCTGGGCCCGACTTGGTGAAACACTTCAGCACGTGCTTAAATTAAGCACAGGAGCAGTCCCACTGTATGAGCCAGGCAGGTCAAGACATCTTGGCTGTTCTAAAGAAAACGTGTCTGGATTTGTGCCTCTAACAATCCTTTACGGAGCAGGCACAGTGTATTTTGTCTGAATTTTACCACTAAGTGTGTAAAGGGCTCCTTCCTGACAGATGTTGGAGCAATGCAAGCTTGATCCTGCAAAGCACTTAAGCACATGCTTAACTTTAAGCACATGACCATGAGTAGTTAGTGGGAGTATAAAAAGGATACTTTCTCAGTAAATAACTGTCCAAGGCTCAGTACCCACTCAAATCAAACACAGCTATCTTCAGAACATCCAAAGGCATGTCTGCTCAGTGAGGACTATTTCCATGCCTGATTTCACATTTCAACCCCCAGCCATTTCAGCTGCAGAGATGTTCAAAAAAATGGTGCGAGAAGTATTTTCAAATAGGGAAAATATCAGAACTCTTTTTGTTCCCACTTTGCAAACGAGTCACCTTCAGGCAGACAAGGGGTCAGGAACATTTCGGCCCACAAGGCGAAATTTTAAGAAAGGTACATGTGCTTGAAAACAAAGGATTAGACTGAAAAATGTTACACAGCCTGAAGCATAGACACTGCTGCTGGTTCCACCGAAGTGCACCCTTAGCAACTGCCTTGAAATCTTACTTAGATTGTAAGGTCTTTGGGGCAGGGACTGTCTTTTTTGTTCCGTGTTTCTACGGTGCCCAGCATGGTGGGGTTCTGGTCCATGACTAGAGCTCGTAGGTGGTATGGTAACATAAATAATGATGATGATAATTAAAAGGAGATAGTGTAATTGTGTCATTCAGTGACTAACGCTGGAGAAAAAGGAAAAGTCAGATTTCAAAACTGCATTTTCTCTTTTTCAAAAATCTTTAGTCTGAATATCTGAAGCACAAGATATGGGGGTTTGCAACAGAACTACAAGGTCTAGTGTCTGTCTCTAAACTAGTTTAAATTATGTTACCAACTTCCCCAAAGGAATGAAGCATAATGAAAAATTGTTTCCTCGGAATAATTTAAAAAGCTATTTTAAAGTATATCAGCACAATTGCTGTTGGGGTGACTTTGGGGCTAGACACAACAGGCTTTCTCCCTAAACTTTCTATAATTACAACAGGGTATGACACATATGAAAAATGCACCTTTCATTGATCAGGTTTGGCACCAACATCTCAAAAATTAGCCAATGACTTTTTCTAACACTTCCCAAATTACAGAAAAAGAGTGATTCCTCTGTTGTTCCCCCCTCCATCAGTCATGTTCTTCCCCCTCACAGGAAACAGAACATAATCTCAAACGTAAATGATTACTGCAGCTTCACAAAGAAATCCCAAATGTAATCTAGGAGACAGAGTAACCAGGCACTAAAAAACCTGTTATCAAATTTTTCCTCACCATTCAACTATACAGGAAGATACAAAGTGAAGGTGAGCATGATACAATAAGGGACAAATACTCAGCGGGCGTATTGTTATAGCTCCAATGACTTCCATGAAGCTATGACAATTTACACATGATGAGGATCTGCACTTAAGCATCAAAAGATTGTTCCACAGGTAAAGCTGTACAAATGTTATATACAAAAATCTGTATTAAAAGAATGTTAAAGGTTGCAAAATCAAGCACTCATATGTTAGGAAATGCCAGAATTAAGGTTGCCTGTGCAACGTTAATTCGCCCATCTTGTGTGTATATGTTATGATACAGTTTATATCTACATGATCACTGTAAAATCTTAGTGTCTTCCATTTAGAATTAATAGCAATACAAAGTCTCTAGTGGACTTGAGGGAGTCTCTGATACTTCTCCCTTTATGGGCACCCTAACACTCTGGTTTTTGACCACCATTACACATTTAGTAAATATTTTCATGGAACTACCCACAACAATGTCCAGGTCGTTTCCCTGAGTAGTTAGTTATCTTAGTATCTTGCAATATTAAGAAGCAGTTCAAATGATTCTTTCCTATGTGCATCACCTTGCACTTGCCAACAAAAAATTTAATCTGTTATCATGTTCCCTAGTCACCTAACTTTGTTAGACTACTCTCGATACTCACAGTCTTCTCTAGTCTTAACTCACCTAAATAATTTTTGTCCCTTGCAAATACAACCATCTCAGTATTCCCTCCCCTTTCCAGATTATTAATTGATCTATTAAACATCAATGATCTTAATATAATTCCTTAGGGCACCCCCTCTGTTCAACTTCTCCTATGTTGAAAACAGATCATTTATTTCTACACTCTGTTTTCTGCCTCTTTAGTGATATTCTGATCCACGGTATTGTTTTACCCATCATCCTGTGATATTTAATTTTCTTAACAGCCTCCTTCATTTACTAGTTTATTGACATGCTCCAAGAATTCAAATGGCTTAGTGAGGCATGATTTTCCTTTCCAGAAGCTATGCTGGTTTGTTCCTATCCAAACCTTCTCATCTATGTGTTTTATCATTCTATTTTTATCCCTTCAGAGTAGAGATCTCAGTCTATTATTAAGCAATTTACCTCTCTCTCGCTCATGTATCTATTCAAAATACAGTATAATATGGTATCTTATTGCAGTTTGGGTTATTGCATTCAACAGGAAATAAAAGTACTCATGCCACAAATCTTAGACAGAATTAACTACAATTTCCCTAAATCATACATAGGTATTGCTATTTACTCACTCAAATTTCAACTGAAAGAACTTTTACGTGACAGAAAACATGACAGAAGCCTAAAAGAAATATTTGTATTTAATTTAAAAAAATCAATCAAATATAAGACTTACATATGAACCATAATCCACTGCTAGAGTCTGCAGAGCCCATGGGAGACCCAGGCCAACTAAAATGTCAAAAACGTTACTTCCAATGGAATTCGACACAGCCATATCCCCCATGCCTGCAGAAACAGGAAACAGGGTACAATCAGTCATTTCAGTAAAGGCTTCTTGCTCTTCAACAAAAATATCTGCATCTGAACTACTCCTGACTCTGTATAGATTAACACTGGCTAGATTTGGCCTTTCTTTACGACTGATGCTCATTTCTTTAAAAAAAAAAAAAAAATATGGGCATACTGGGGAAGCGTATGTTTCACCAGAAAACAGCCTCTTGGCCTCCCAAAGCAGTATTGCCAACTCAATTTTTCTTAAAGCTCCAGCTTCTGGAGTAATGGAAATCTGTTTTCATTAAAAATAATTTTCCAGCCCTCCTGGTTGTGGAGAAAAGCTGGAGAAAATGACTCAAGTGTTCCCAAAGTCTCAGAAACCAGAAGACAAATAAACTTAATCCTTAATTTTCAAGTTGAACATGGTTTTTTGAATGCTTGGCATTGGCTATGCTGCTAAAGCATGGTCCAGACTCAATAGTGGCCTTTTACCTTCTCTGTGATGGCAAGTTAGTTCTAGGACAATCTCCTGTTCTCTCTGCAAATATTAAATTTCAAATCAGCGTTGATTTCACTCATCAGAACCTCTCCCTGCTGCTTCTTTGGACATATTAGTATGCCACTAAAGTAGTCCAGCCCCACCCCCACAAACTTGACTGATTGATATAAGTGGCCCTTCCCAAATGTCAAGTGGAACCAACACAAGACTCCAAGGGCCAGTTCCTCTGCTCTAATGGAGCTATGAGAATTTCCACCAGCTGATGATCTGCCTCTAGAGGCATAAGAATCTGAAAAGAACAGAAGGACGGAGGCTGTTCTACCTCATCTGTGTCTAACCCCTCTTCCCATACTGCCCTGCCCAGAGTATAGCTCTGAAAACCTATGGTTCTGAATAATACAGAGTGGATGTCCAAAGGCTGCAATAGTTTCAAGTAATTATGTCTATTACAGATCAGTTGGAGTCTTATTTCAAACCTTTGCATCTTTGCCACATCTTGGGAACCATATATTACAGAACTTGAGTAGCAAACATACCCATTTTTCCAGTTGAGCTAGTAAAGGAGAGCTGGGGAATGCTCATGTCTTGTCCTTCAGCCCCAGCTTGTTTTTTCAAAGCTTGGGAATAGCATCTGGACACCTCAGGGAAGATGCACTTTCATATCATCCACTTTATCGGGAAAGCTTATCTGGAGGCTAGCAAGCCATACTTCCTCTGTACCTTCTTAACAGAAAGTGGACATGTAGGAGATGCTTTCACATCCATGTTTGCTAATATAGGAGGCAAACCTACCTTGTCTTGCTACTATAAGGCTAGCCATGCAGTCTGGCACGCTGGTTCCAGCTGCCAGGAATGTGATACCCATGATCACGTCTGGAATACCCAATGTGTAGCCAATGATTGTAACCTAGGGAAATAAGTAGAACTGTCAAGAGGCTTAAATTTATTTAAAACCTAGTCAAACTTGTCCCTACATTGCAATATGATCTGGGTCAGTTTCTATAACTAAGTTTGATGGTGATGCAAAAGAACTTCTTAAAAAGGGAAAATGAAGAGAGGGAGGGGTTTAATGGGCAGGGCAACTGGCATAGGGTCAGGAAACCTGAGTTCTATTCCCCACTCTGCCATGGACCGTTGACAAGCCACTTCACCTCATGAGGCCTCTCTTTTCTCTACACCCTTTATCTGCTGTGTCTATTTGAACTGTAAACTACTTGGGGCAGGGACTGTCTGAATGGTGCCTAGCACAATAGGAGCCTGATCTTCATGAGGTGTTTTGCCTTCCTCTGAAGCATGGGGAACGGGGCACTTACAGGTTTAAACTAGTGTAAATGGTGGATTCTCTGTCACTTGAAGTCTTTAAACCATGATTTGAGGACTTCAGTAACTCAGCCAGAGGTTAGGGGGCTCCTACAGGACCAGGTAGCTGAGGTTCTGTGGCCTGCAATTTGCAGGTCAGATTAGATGATCATAATGGCCCCTTCTGGCCTTAAAGTCTATGAATTAGAGTCATTAGGCATTACTATAATACAAATAATAGTTAAATAATCATGAAAACCAAAGATAATTATACCATAAGCATATTGTAGTCAGGGGTACAGCCTCAAGTCAGTGCAGGCAACTTAACACACAGGAGATACTGCTAACCATCTTCATGTCTTTTGGTATGCATGTTGCAATCTATTAGTGTTCTTTGAATCATTATGCATTTTGGAACGTTGGAAGCTCTTGCTTAACACAGAACTTATCATCAGTGCAAGTTACACTAGTGGTTGTATCTACTTGCAAGGAGTGACATAAAAAAGTTCAGTTCAGGATAATACTTGATTTTCATACTCTCTAAAATGTAGTCTAACAAATTTGAACCATATGTTATGAGCAACACAGTGATCCTGTGGTTTCTGGTATTCCAGCTTTGGAAAGGTTGGGCAGGTACTCGTTCTTAAAAACAGTTCATCCTTTCAAATGAACATTTAGGGGGGCAGGGGAGACTAGTCACTCTCCATTTTCTGTTTAGGGAATTAAGGCTTTCTTAAAAAATTATTTTGCAAGATTTTGGCTTGGCTCTGAGAGAAAAACCTGACCTTAATTTTGCATTCAGTATAGGAGTTAACTGTGCATGGACTGGAAGATTTCTCTAATTTCTGATTTCCAGTGAAGAAGGCATGTTCAGTTCTTTAGAAATAGATTAGATGTATTTCTGTAGTTCTAAAATCAGAATAAGTGGTCAAACGCCAGGTTCCCCCAAACCCTTCTCTGCACCCCATAACTGTCTGTTTTTTCCTCAAGACAGCTGGAATTGGAAAGGAAGCATGATCCATGCTGCATTGCTGGCATTATTATAACGGGGGTTACAGAGATGTTATCACCTATCCAATTGTCTAATGAGGCCTGCAGCAGCTTAATGAACTAACAAGCACGCAGGACTGTAATTGCAGAGAATAAGCCAATTACATTTGGATGGCTTCTGTTCATTTTATTGATCCCCAACCACCTTTAAATAACAAGCTAGAAATAGATTAAGTAGTCCCTATTGAGTAGAGTAGCAATGCAGCAAAATGGGCCAGCTGAAAAACTGAGTTTCATGGCTTAGCATGCACAGGGGCTGGGGTGTAGCATTTGTCAGCCCTGCCTTTCAAACTTGCTTACTCCACTGAGAAAAAGAGAGAAAGCAATTAAAGAGTCTAAATTAAATTCTCATTTACACTAAAGCCTGTCTACACTATTCTGGTGGTAACGGCCTTAAATTGTGTGTTAGTGGAATTTACTCCCAAATTAAAAATCTGGGGCGAAATTCTGGCCCCAGTGACATCAATGGGAGTTTTGCCCTGACTTCAATGGGGACAGCATTGGATCCTGCCGTGTAAAGGGGCTTTAGCATACATGGGAACTGATGCTGATGGAAAGAGACATCCATTGACCGCAACAGGCTCTGGATGCAGCCCCAAGTCAGCTCCCCCCGTCCCCGTCCCCCCTCGATACGTACCATCCACACCATCACGTAGGATAAGGCTGCAATCCAGAGGGTAGAGGAAGCAAAGGTGACCATGAACCATTTTTCCCAGTAGGGCTTGTTGCAGTTAGGCACCGTGAAGTGCAGGAGGAAGCTCAATGGCCAGGTGAACAGCCACTTCAGGATTTCCATTTTGCCAGCTGCCAAAAACAAAAGGGGACAACCATACATCTTTGCCCCATCCTCTCTGCTTTAACCCTGAGCAGGATTTATTATGTGTATTGTGCTCACAGCAAGAGCTGCTGAACCCCCTACAAACACATAACAAAGAGGCAGTCCTTGCCCAAGAACATACAAGCTGAGGATAAGACAAGGGGCAGGGAGATGCAAGGGGAGCACAAGGGCACTGAGATGATCCCAATTACTGTGATAAGCCATGGTCATAGCACATCAGCTGCCTAGCTGCTGTCAGGTATTTTGTAGGTATCATAGAAGAAGAGAGTTTTAAGGAGGGATCTGATCTAGTGCCCTGGCTCTCAGAGCCTCCTGATAGCATTCTTAGAGCCTTCATTTTCCCCTGCTTGAGCACCACCCTCTTACTGCAGTTCAGCTTTTTGGGTGAGTAGCCCTGGAAAAGGACTTGCTGTGAAATTACTCCATATCTGGCAGGAGCAGTCCCTTGTAGGGGCTGAGTATGCTGGCTAATTTGCAGCCCAGGTCTGTGTGTGCCTAGGGTTGTCACTCATCACAGATTCATGGAATTCATCCCAGTTTTCAAAGGGCCAATCCCGAGCTGGCACGCCTAGTACTAGGGGGGTAAAGGGTGGAACTGATGTAACTTCTGCACCCGCACAGTGTTACTGCATGCTAGTAAAGGTACAGTAACAGGGCAGCACTGCATCATGAGGTGACGCTAGGATGTTGCCAGCCCTGGGAAGATGTCAAAGTGGGGACCAAGAGACCAAGACTGGAAAATAAACCCCAAATGTGGCCACTTAAAGCCATCTACACTGCCGGAGTGGTGTAAATGACACTCAGGACTTAAGGATGTTGAACATAATGGGCAAAAAGCACATTGGCCCTAAGGCCCCCTTACACCTCTCTGGAAGTATAAATGGGGACATAAAATAGGAGTAAACTATATTCACACACACTTGAATGCCCCTTTGTACAGCCAATACAGGGGGCTTGGTGCAGTTGAGAACTAGGCCCTGATGTCACGTTCACCATTGTCCTGCATCTTGGTCGTTGTTTAGACCAGTGCAAAGTGATGATAAAAGGCCACAGTTCTGACTGTTTGTGCAGTCCTGCAAGACTACGCAGCTCATCATGGGCGAATCTACACTAGGAATAAAGGAATCACTACAAAAGTTTTTTTCTCCTGCTGATAATAGCTCATCTTAACTAATTAGCCTCTCACAGTTTGTTCGATAACCTCCAACTTATCTGTATGTATGTATATATATCTTACTATATGTTCGATTCTATGCATCCGATGAAGTGGGCTGCAGCCCACGAAAGCTTATGCTCTAATAAATTTGTTAGTCTCTAAGGTGCCACAAGTACTCCTGTTCTTTTTAGGAATAAAGGTTTGTTCTTCCCTCATGTTAGTGAACTAGTATAAACAGGTGTTAACAGGTCGAGGTAGACTGTAGGCTCCTCTACACTTTTAACCTGCTATCATCTGTTAAAACTACCGACTGCCTTGCCTTCACTAGGATTTAACCTAACATGAGGAAAAATCCCAGTGTGTGGTTTTTAAAGGTGTTTACTTTGACCTGTTAACACCTGTTAATAATACCACTGCCTTGTCTTCAGTAGGCTTTCACCATGTGTTGTTACCACCAGGTTTTAGATAACACAGATAAAACCACACCTTTTTCCCTAGTCCAGACAAGTCTTAGGTGTCTGTAGCAGTTACAGCAGCCTGGTTGGGTTCTGTCACATTCCACTCTATTGTTACTTCCATCAGAGGGGAGGAGGCCGTGTCTAGTTAAACCAGATGGACACAATCCCATTTCATCAATGACGAGGAATTAAACTCTTATGGTCAGAACGATGGGGTTATCAGAGAAGCACCTAGAATTTCAAATGTAACTGTCATGCTGTTTGGTGTTTTCAAAGTTATACTGAAACAAGGAAAGCCCAAGAGCTTCTTACAGGGTAGGTCAAAAGGAGTGTAAGGTCCGTCATTATCATCCTCCTCTTCCTCCTCTTCCTCGTCATTCTCGTTGTTCTCATTGTCCTCGTTCTCGGTCTCATTTCCAGCCTCAGCCATGTCCTCGTCTCTTTGGGTCCCATTCACGCCCCTTTCAGTGGAGTTGCTGGGGCCTGTCCCGTTCTCCAGGGCATGCTTGATAGGAATTTTGATAGCCACTTCCGATTCCCCATTGGTGTAGGCTCTGCTGTTTATCAGCCTTTGCCTCTGGAAACACAGTTACAAAGTCTTGGTGAAAAAGAGATTATAACAAAAATAAGGAGAGATCCGAAGAACTTTGTAAAAGCAGGTTTGAAAAAATATAGAGCCAGATCCTCAACTGGTGTAAATGTGACATCTACATCTACTGAGGATCTGACACAAATACTACCTTTTCGGTAAAGGAAGGACTGAGTATAACGGAATCTAAAACACCGAAAGCACAGGTCAGATACTAATCCAAATTACATTGGTGTCAATTTGAAGTCTACTGAAGTCAATGGAATTACAGTGTTTGTAGAACCACTGTCAGTGAGATGAGAATGAGACCAATGTCTAGGAGCATCTTCTCCTGGGGTAGGGGGTGGGAATGGAACCCTTCTGCCATTTAGTGCGATCTGGTACATTGTGTAGAAAAAGCATTCTCTTTAGGTATCTCATCAGGGAATAGTGTCAAGGCATGGCTTAGCAGCATTCTTGGACAGGGGTGAGGGAGATGAGAAACTCCATCAGAGCACAGAAATGCCGGTCAGTCTCCCTTCAGTCTGAAGACTGCTGTGGGAGTAGATGAGTTCAGGATGGACACAGACTCAGGCTGAGGAGCAAGGAGTAACACGTACCTCGTTGATCAACATGCGACTGGCCATGGAGAGACGGGTTTTGGGAGGAAAGTGGCTGGTTATCATTATCCGGAGCCCAGCCTCAGAGAAGGAAAGCTGGTGTGGGTAGGCAGACAGCAGCTCGTCCACCATGATCACCGAGGCTTTACGATGGAAATTCCCTGCAGAGAATTCACAGAGAAAGGAGTGAGGTACCTTGCTTGCTGATCCAGTGGCCCCTCTCAGAGTGAAAGAGTTCTACAATTCTCCCTCTTTTCAAAAGTAGCAGCCCGAACAGTCAACTTTGCATTAGATCAACAGGTTTTCCATCTTTTTTTCACACTGCAAACCACCCCATAAGAGAGCGACCCTTTCCTCTCAGCACCCTAACCCCCAGGAGCTTAGGAACTATTTGGCAAGGGTGGTCCAGGAGAGATGACCGCTCGCTCCCACACCACAGTACATGGTTCTCAAAAGGTTGAATTCAGTGAACCATAAAGATTCGTGGGCCCAGGGTGAGTCACTCAACTTCAGACACTGGCATCTAAAGTGCCTCTTCTCTCAGTCACTTCTGTCCTTGAGCAACCGGATTTGAAATAAATCTCTCACTTGGCCCACCACTGAGGCTTTTCATTGCAAAATCTAACCTACTCTCAAGAATTTATCACACACATACTACACACAATGATTACACTCCAAAGAGCAAATATACCACTGCAGTAGATGCCATCTGGTGCTTAGGCCTGTGGTACTGGCTGCATTGATTCCAAAAGCATAATCTTTACTTGCATGAGGATATAATCCTCACCCACCATTTCATCATGTGTTGGGGCAGGTAGCTTTTGCTGTGTATCTGCGGCACAATAGGGCAAACTAAATGCAGGTTCTTGTATCCTTGGGCAGTGCGCTCAGTGCTGGAATGGGGCACCAAATCTGAGAGCAAGTGAGGCATAGCTGTTCTGTGATGGCAACTCGCCTGCTGCTGACCCAATGTGCAGAACCTGTCCTAAGTGGCCAGAGAAAAAGGACACGAACGGAAGGCATTTCAGCTCACTCTAGATGTACCACATGGTTGAGGTCAAATCCTGATCCCTCTGAACTCAAACAACAACATCCCATAAGCAATCTGGGGGAGGGAACATCTTTTTGTTCTGTGTTTGCACAGATCCTAGCACAATGGGGTTCTGGTCCATGACTGGGGCTCTAACATGCTACCACAATTAATAACTATTATTATTGTTATTTTATAGATATTGCCACAAAGAACAATATGTTCTCAGCCTTAACTCATTAAGGAAACATTTTGCCTGGGTATTTTCTTTGTTTTTACTGAAGTGGGAAAAGGTATTATTTTTATGCTAGTATAAACCAAAATGGCAGACCTGTTGTTTCTTGAAACTTTTGTCAAATCTATAGTTCAAGACTGCTCATGAGAAACGCAGCAGGCCCCCGGGGCTTTCAATTTTCAGGCAGAACTCAGGAATTAATAAAAATGATCCAAAAATATTTCACAGTTCAAACACAGAAACCCTTT
Source organism: Eretmochelys imbricata (assembly GCF_965152235.1). Taxonomy (NCBI): domain Eukaryota; kingdom Metazoa; phylum Chordata; order Testudines; family Cheloniidae; genus Eretmochelys; species Eretmochelys imbricata. The sequence goes on along the minus strand of NC_135574.1, from coordinate 205,737,875 downwards.
TCTGACTCTCTTATTTCAGTGGGTCCAGAAAGGCAGAGGCTCAGAAAGTGATGAGAAACCTGAGACCCTTGCAGTAGATTTCAGAGTAGCAGCAATGTTAGTCTGTATCCACAAAAGTGAGCTGTAACTCATGAAAGCTTATGCTCAAATAAATTTGTTAGTCTCTAAGGTGCCACAAGTCCTCCTTTTCTCCTTGCAATAGAGTTTCACTCCAACTTCATATGTATTATTTGTATTATTGTCGCACCTAGGAGCCCTTGTCATGAAACAGCACCCCCTAGTGCTAGGCACTTTACAAACACAGAACAAAAACCACAGTCCTTGCCCCCAAAGAGTTTACTGTCTACGCTGGTAAAAACAATGCGGTGTGTGAGCTAATACTGCAGATTAGCGTGTGAAACAACACTGGAGATTTTCAGTCAGTCATTTCTTGGCTACTAGTGGCCAGTTGCCAGATAAACATTGAAACAATTTTCAAAAAGTGAAGAAACATCTCTTCTCTCAAACGACTTGTCTGAGTAACCACAAAGTTTCAAAATAAAAAAGCCACCCAGACATGAGAAATGTCACGCAGAAAGGAATTATTTGTAGAAAAGTGTGCGTAAACGAATCCATAACTGAAACTCTCTTATTTGTGTTTCTAATCCTGATGTCAGCTGGTTACCTGAATGACTAAGGCCTGGTCTACGCTTAATTTTTTTCTGGCCTTTGTCAGTAAGGGGTGTGATTTTCTGCAGACGTAGCTATGATGGTTAAGGCCACAGAGTAGACACAATTATATGCTTGTATTGCTTATTTCACTTCCTCAAACCAGAATAAAATATACTGGCATAAGCATTTTTATAATAGCATGTAACAGGATCAGCTGTCTCCTTCGCGCCCCCTCATGACCTGTATGCATGCACGCTGGGCCAGAGGGGACCGGCTCTGCAATACCATACCACAATTTCCCCTTTGGTTTAGGGTCCCTTAGGAATGCCACACAGTCCAAAGATGGAAGAAGTCTCTTCCTGGGGTTCTACCTTGAGTCCAAATAAACTGAGAAATAAAGTCTCTTCCATCCAGACCTCAGCTGGGCCCTGCCCCTGCTCCCTGAGGGACTGTCTCATCCTGCTCAGTACCCAGCCTGAGCCAGGAAAGCTAATGGTCCAACCAGCTGACCAAATTCAGCGATGAGTCTGCCTGAGGCACCTTGTGCATACGCTAAAGTCCTGCTCCCTGAGCAGCTGGAGAAGACACAAGGCCTGTCCTGCCTTCTCCCTCCTCTGTGCTCCAGCCTCTGGCTCTCAGGCAGAGCTGACGCTGGGCATAAACAGACTAAGCAATTGCTTAGGGCCCTGAGCAGCTCAAGGGGGCCCCTTATTCGCTATTTTAGCATGTGTCGTGTGTTTGGGGGGGTAATAGTCATGCTCAGGGCCCCCAATGGGGTGCGGGAGGAGGTGAGGGCTTTGGGGTGGGGCTGAGGGGTTTGGGGTACAGAAGGGGGCTCCGGACTGGGGGTGAGGGGTTTGGAGTGCAGGAGCAGGCTGAGGGCTGGGGCAGGGGTTAGGTGTGGAAGGGGGCTCAGAGCTGGCGTGTAGGAGGGGGTGAGGGCTTCAGGAGGAGACTCAGGGCTGGGGTGGGAGGTTGGGTGTGGGAGGGGGTTCCAACCTGGGGCAGGGGGTTTGGGGTGCTGCTCTGGGAGGGAGTTAGGATGCGGCAGGGGATTCCAACCTGGGGCCGCCAACCGGACTTTTAGCGACCCAGTCAGCAGTGCTGACTGGAGCTGTCAGGGTCCCTTTTTGACCGGGGATTCCGGTCAAAAACTGGATGCCTGGCAACCCTATATTAGAATGGTCTTTTTCCAGTTAAACTTATGTCAGTTTGGAAGATGTTTAAGTAGAGGCAAAAAAAAAAAAAAAAAAAAAAAAAGCCACTCTAATTCCAGAATAAGAATGTCCACAGAAGGAGTCATTCTGATATAACTATAGCAGTATAATTATACTGGTAAAACTGGAAATATCTCCCATATAGACAAACCCTGATCTGAAATGAGAGGGTCCACACAGAGGTTTGTAAACATAATGGGCCAGACCCTCAGCTGCTGTAACTTGGTGTAGCTCCATTGAAATTAATACCAGTTTACACCAGCTCAGGAGCTGACTGAGAAGAGCAGCAGCAGTTCAATCTTGATCCAGAGCAGTAATTTTAGCTGGCAGAAACAGCTGTCTAATACAAGGAAAACCCCAGTTTGCAGAAGTGGCAAGAGCACACGCATAGCTCCCTAACTGCAAATCAATTCTAGGGCTCAGGAAAGGAAGTGCATGAATGACCATGCCCTTACCTCAACTGGGGGTAGCAGAAAAACTCGAGGTGTTTTCCTGCTGCTGCGTTTCTGTGGTGCTCACTGGATGACGACTGTAATTAGCGCTCTGTATGGAATTCTGAACTGCATCATTTGTAGAACTGCTCTCACTCTCTGCTGGGAGCATGTCTCTATGTGCACTGCCCCAGTGAAGGGAATCCTAGACTAAGAAGTTTCAGGGAAGGTGTTCTCCAAGGATGGGATGCACACAACTGGAAATGGACCTGCATCCACTGTAACTACACTGCCATCTGGTGGTGTCGATTACAAACAGGCCAAAGTTCTTCTATATTCCCCTTCATCTCAATCCCTGACAATACAGAACCATCCTGTGTAGTTTAATTACTAGCAAACGTGAGTGAGGATTATTCAGAATGATACAAACAAGCAGCATGACTTACTGGAACAGTTACCTTTCTTTAGTAATACCACTGTGGCGTCACAATTGCTGTTATCATCCATTTCTGTGTTATTTGATAATCCGTTCACCATATTTGCAGCATTTTTTGTCTTCCTTTCAAAGCAGTGATGTAAGGAGGAATTAAACCTATGCAAAGAAAACAAACACCTGCTGTATCTCTGTTCCCTATATGCAGCTTTCCCAACAGCCTGTCTTTTCTTGAGCCAGACCACGTATGACCAAACTATAACATACTAGGGGGCAAGGAAGGCCCTGTGGTTTTAAAGAAATCTAGCCTTAGAATAGGACAGCTCTAGCTTAGTTACTTGCAAAACAATCTCTGTGTCCTCAAACATGAAAGTCCATAAAACATCATGTGTAAAAAGTATCCTGGATGCTAAAACAAATGCAGATTGTAATTCTGTTATTCTGATATTAATTCTGTTAATTCTGTTGTCTTGGTCAAAAGATGGATGGTTCAGGGGTCAGGGTGCAAGCCTGACACTCATCAGACTTGGGTTTAATTCTCTGATCCTCCCCATATTTTCTGTGTGACCATGAGCAAGTCACTTGGTTTTTCTGTGCCTTGGTTTCCCGACCAATACCCTAAAGATAATAGCACCGGCCTACTTCACAGAGGTGTTGTGAGGATAAATACATCAAAGATTGCCAGGTGCTCAGACACTATGTAATGGGAGCTAGAGAAGTACCTGGGCTAGATGGCATTATAGAAACCCTTTGCCGCCTCTTACTGCTCTTGAATTACTTTGCAGACTCTGAAAGCACATCACAAAGCAGAGCCCTGCATTTTAAATAGGCCAAGGGCATATTTGACTTACTTCATGATCAGGATGTAAATGAAGTACATCAGCACTAGGACTAGGGACTCCCACCTGCAAACAAAGGCAGATGAGGGACAAATCACAGGAGAGCAGAGAGAGGTCACCTGTGCCTGACGGCACTCCCTGCTTTAGTCATTCAGTAAACCCACATGGAAATGTTCAATCCACTGGACATTGTAGTGCATATCCAGAAAGGGGGTTAAGAAGTAGGCTGCGCACAAAGCATGGGGATTCTGACTCCTACTCTGATCCTACTTGGCAAAAAAATCAAAATCAACTACAAAAATAACATGTAGCTGTGCAACCACTAAGCAACTTGGACACTTCGGGAAGGGCAGCCTGGGGCATGGGTGCAGTGGAGCGGGTGGAGACATTTTATGCCCGCTTTGCACAGTGTGAATGTTGACACATGGTGCAAAGCAACGGAGAATCAGGCCCATCCAGCTTCCAGAGCTGGTTTAAGAGCGCTACTGCTGCTGAGAAAAGAGACTGAACAAGCGGTAGCAGAAGCTCTTTCCAGCTCTCTCTCCATGCTGCTGCTGCGGCTACACAGCTGAGCCAGCAGGCACTGGACAAGCAGCTTTGCATGGTTTAAACTGCTAGTTAAATGTTATGAAAAGAGGTTTTTTTTAGCAGTTTCTACTACAAAATAAAGGACATTTGTATTAAAATTAGCCAGCCCATGGCTTTTGGTACTTCTCACTATAGAGTCCCCCCACCAACCAGACCTTACATTTTGTACAGTTTACTCTGACAAACCACTAGCCCCAGCAATAAGCATCACCACAGTTCTACACAATAAGACTCATTGTTCATTTTCTTTTAAGTCGAGCTCTGGCTTTTTGATCTCTTAGATTTAGCACTGACCATATTAATTCACTTTCCTTGTTTCTGACAGTCCAGCGCTCTGCTTCCCCGTTGACGTATTTCATTAAAAGGAAGCTGTTAAGTCTAATTTGCCTTCAAATTTAATTGTAGTTTAAAAAGAAAAACAAAAACCTCTGCAGAACTGTAAAAGTAAACATCCCAGGGGGAACAAATTACGCCCCCCGCAACTCCCTGCAACATTTTTAACCCAAACATTATAGAAAACCTGAAAATGAAGTATAACTGACTAATGTCATTGTCCGATCTGAGAGATAGACAGCAAGCAAACAGAGTAAACAGCTGAAAGTAAATTAGATTTTTCTATTTTCAGCTTTTCTAAGCTGCGGTGTTATTAATAACACAGGTAAATGCATTCATTTAAATAAACGATTTATAACTGGACAGTCCCCTTTAATGCTATCTCAGGTCATTTTATTTTTAACATCACCATTACAAAGATACACCCCATTCAATTTCTTTTTAAAAGTTCAAACGTTTGGACAAAGTCAGGGAAGACATGCTGGAAGACATTTCTAATGCTCATGTTTCATAGCATCTCCCCTCTGGCTTTCACTGCCCCCTCCCAGTCGCTCTGACCTCACCCTGGCAGCAGATCTCTGACTAAGGGCCATGCTGTATTGCCAGTCTGCCCACGTAGACACCACAGCCCTCTGGAGGAGTGTATGTGGGTGGACAGAGGGTTCAGACTGACACCGCTGCCTCCTTGCATCAGGGGACGCTCTGAATGAACCTGTCCTAGGCATTCCTCCCTAGCTTAGAAAATGAGTTATGCCAGTCCACCTGCTAACTGGGTTTCCTGCTGAGCAGGAAATTGGTGCCTGAATTGCTCTGCAGAACTTTAGCTTTCCCTGCTCTCATTAACCCTGATTTTTCAGCTCCTGTAATATAATCAGAAAGTGACAGCTGGATACACTTACCAAGAAACGATTTCATCATAAATAAACTGTGGAGGAAATTAAAAAAAGGCACGTTATCCATGAAATGCGACAGCGTACATTCGTGCTGAAAATACCCCATTACGTGAACACGTGGCAAGGAGAGGCAGAATCATCTAATGATCAGAGTGAGAGACAGAGGCACAAGGCCTAAGTACCACGAGGGTGCTGTTTTCTTGGGCTCATTTAACTTCTCCGTCCCCCAGTCTGTCCCATCAATGGCATGGGGATGACAGTCTTATCCAAGTGCTCTGAGATTTTTGTATAAAAGGTGCATTCAGAGCAAGCGTCCAAAGGATGTGAGTGATTTAATGGAGGTAAAACACATGAAGTTATGTGGGAAACAGGGTGTCCCATGGAAATCATGTGATAAACATGTACCTTTGGGGAGGAGGGGGGCAGATCCCGGTGTAAATCAGCATCGCGCTGATGAAGTTAATGAAGCTACATGCATTTTACACCAGCTAAGAATCTGGCCCAGGGCCTGATTTTCATAGGTGCTGAGCACCTACTATTCCAACTGAACTCAAAATACCGGTGAAAACCCGGCCTCACAATCATGTCACACAAAACCTTCCGGGGAAGGGAATACATCTTTCTCCAAGTGTTGTATCTTTCTGAGTAACAATAACAGCATGTCACAAAAGTTGTTACATCTGACTTTTGTCAATTTATCCTTGGCGTCACTTTTTAAAAGGAGAAACTTCAAGGTTAGCTTTTCCTAGTCACCACTAGATGGCCCTCACGTTCCATAGCTTATTTCCAACAGGGCCTCTCGGAGATGGGAGATGAGAATGAAAGAGTGCCAGCGGATATCGGGCTGGTCATAGTCAGAGGTGCCAGTCTTTCCCTGCACTCTTATTTTAAATGGACATCTGCAATTTACTGGCTTCCCTGCTGGTTCCTCACTGTCACCCCCAACCACAGGCCTCATTTCAAAATCGTTTTCAGCCTGTGGAACGGTAGCATGTTGTAATGCGCCATGACAAGATGTTGTGGCAACACAATGTCAAGAAGATAGCTGGGCTTCCTTGGGTTGCTTATCCTGAAGTCTTCTCCCAAAGTGCCTGCTTTCTCCATCCCTTGGCGCCATCCAGCCTTCCTGTTCTGCTGAACATTCACATTGTGTAACATATTTTATGCTACCTGACAGCTAGCAAAGAGGCCCCATGGTTTTTTCCCTTTGGCTCAGTGTCAGACCACGGCTCTTGTTAGAGTGTGACCCTGTCAAGTCCAGAGCTGCGTAGGTGACATGCTTACAGTAACCTGGGACCAGGGGCATCCTCCCAGAATAGCTGAGTGACAACACGCCACCACGTCAGTGCCAAAGCTGTACTTCCCTGGGCCATGGGGCCTACAGCCTCAGTCCATAGTCACCCTACAATTTGACATCCCAGGAAATGACTGTGGGTTGTACTTGGTTTCAACTTTTATTAGACGGGGGAAAACTTTAGCTCAGCCGTTCTAAAGCTTCATGGCTCTTTGTTTGCCCTCCTCTCTACACTACATGAAGAGATATAGTTTCATTAGGAAAACACCATCATGAAAAAGCACTGTTATGGTACCAGAGAACAACCAAAGGAAAGGGAAACCCCAGTGAAACACCCCCTGTAGCCTGTACACTCTGTAAAGAGCAAACCTCTCTTTGTTTGTAATGTACATCAGTAATACTGGTTATCAGAAGATAATGTGGCTGTGATCTATCATGCACACCACAGGTTATTGCTCATACTCACCAGGGTTTTATGTGCCAACAATAGTTTCAGGCTACGATGTTTTGGTGTGACAGGACACGTAAGCACGCACACTCATCTTTGCAAATAAAAATGAAAATAAGCCATAGGACACGTGTTTTCACCTAACAACTTTGACAGTTGCCCAGATCCTCAAAGATATTAGGTGCCTAACTCCCATGGGTATCAGTGGAAGTTAGGAACCTAAATACCTTTGAGGATTTGGGCTAGTGTCCCTTTAAAATTTGGAATTGTTGAATTTTTTCATTCTAATGCATGACAAAGAATAACTTTGGAACAGTTTGAGAAATTAGATGTTGTTTTGCCAAGCTCTAATTAAAAGAAGGTCTTGGTGGATTTTTTATTTGGCAAAGAGTTATAGAGCCAACATTGGTGTAAATGAAGCCAACCCAGTTTACATCTAACCCCTGGATTTTTAAGTGATTTAATGTTAAACCCATAACTTAAAAATACTCAATATCAATGGGAACATATTTATTTGCCAACAGACACATATATGGTTAGGCAAAACAATGGTGGAGCATACACATCCATGAGAGCATCACAGTCTATTTGTTAAAAGAACAAACATGGGATACCTTCCACACACAACATCATCCATTATAGAAGATCCCATATTGTGCTAGAAGTTAAGCATGTGCTTAAGTCCCATTTAAGTCAAAGGGATTTCTTATAAAGCACATACTTATGTGTTTTGCTGAGCATGGATGGACTTGTGTTCTTAAGTCCTTTGTTGAACTGGGACCTACACGTGTTTGGACGTTTCTTGTTTTTACACATTCATGTCTCAAAATTAACAATAATCATATGGGATTTATTTATTCTAACCCAAGAAAATTTACTTCCTTCTTTCAATGATCAAGAAGCCCATTTTATCTCATAGAAAAAGTGGCTAAGGGAATATTCATATGACTGGTAGAGTAAGGTGACCAGATAGCAACTGTGAAAAAACAGGATGTGGGGAGGGAGGGTAATAGGCACCTATATAAGAAAAAGTCCTAAAAAATGGGACTGTCCCTTTCAAAACGGGACATCTGGTCATCCTATGGTAGAGCAAGAATGATCAGTTATAAGTGTAACTAGCCTGCATCTGCATTTTGTGAAATTGACCATTTTTCTCTTTTCTTCTCTATGCCATTCATCTAGTTATTTTCATGGTTAATGTGAAATAAATGTTCATTTCAGCATGACAGTGTCTTTCGAAGGCAAGAGAGAAACTGGTTCACTTCAAATCACAGAGCAGCCACTAAAAGGGACCATGTCATGATTAATGTCTGTCCTTAACTCACCTTGTGTGGGCATGGGCCTGAAGACAATGCATTGTCTTCACTCATCTCACAGGAGCGTGAGGAGGCTGACTCATTACAGCGGGAACGTGCCTCGCGAAAGGAAGGTGCGACACAGGTACCATTTATGATCAGTACGATTTCAAGTAGGGAGCACAGCACTGAACTGGAACAGCATCTAAAGACGTGTGTGTGTGTGTGTCTGTGTGTGTGTGTGTGTGTGTGTGTGTGAAATCCTGATCTTGCTGGAGTAAATGGGAGTTTTGCCTTTTACTTCTGTGGGCCAGGATTTCACCCTGGGAGCTTATGATAAGGAGTCATCTATGTTCCTCCGCGACTGAGTGATACTATTTAAAATTCAGGCATTAAACACTACAGGACGGAGCGCTTAAGGGTGCTGCATGTGTAACCACTTTGCTTTGCTCTGATGCAAAACCTCAAAAGCAAAGCCACCTAGCAGGACATCCTTTATTCCTTCACCCATCGGCACACAACCACACCCCTACACTGTAGACTGCACACAGCCCTCACTCTGCTTCAGTGTGAGGCTAGACTTCCCTCCATTTCCTTCCCCGAACTATCTACCACCAAAGTAATCAGAGTGGGCGTCCCTTTGGTATAGTTCTGAGGCAGCATCCACTTGCTTCTGGGGCAGGGGGGATCTGGAAGGCCAGCATCCCTTGTGGGGCAGAGTTAAGGTGACAGTGTATTGTTTATCAGGTGGTTGTCTCTAGGTGGAGGTGGGGTCTTAGAGGGGAGGAAGGCAGGCTACGTATTTTAAGAACCAAACAAATGCTACCACTGAAATCTGACTCTGTTTGACCTAACAAGATCTTTTAATAACACAGGAGAAAATGTCAAGCAGAGGGGTTAAATATTTTAATTGTTTTTCCTTTCTCCCCGTTCTCCCATTTGCCTTTATGTGCATTTAACAAATGGTAATTGACATAGCCCTGTTGATAGCAGGGAGCTGCCGAGGATTGGGCTTGACTCCGGGCAAGTGGGGTACAGAATCTAACCTGAGGCCCAGGAAGGAATGATAATATCCTAGTACTTTGGAGTGAAGATCCCAAGGAACAGAACTTTTGTAGTTCTGTAGTCATGAAGAATAGCCCCCCATGGAAGACATTTGTGATGGAAGAGAGAAGGAACCAGAATGAAACAGTAATATATACCTTGTTTCCAGGTACCAGAGAGTTTTGATTAATGATCTGTCTGAGTTTCTTGCTATATACCTAGTTTAAGGAATATTCTAGATATGACACAAAAGGTATGACTGTATCAGGCCACTGTTAGGATGCCGAGAAGCATCCAAAAATAAAGCTGTCATGCCCTGTGAGCAGAAAGATCACTGGAAGGTTTTTTTTTAAAAAAAACAACCCCAGCCCTGCTCCCCTGACTGATTTGCAACTGTTCTGCAAATTAAATACACAATCCAAACACTATCAGGTTAGAAGCAAAGTGGCTTTCCATAGCCACTCTTCCTTTGGATTAAAAATAAACAAATAAATAAATCAAATAGCTGGGATGTTTCATGCATGCCTTTCTGCCCTTAGGAGGTAATTTTTTAAAATATATGGGGTTGCTGGTTTATTGTTCAAAAGCCACTTTCTCGTGCTTTATTATTCTCAAGCCATAGAAGTTACAAAGCAGCCTTTGTTGGTTTCACACATCATTACTGTCAATTACACTGCTTTTATTCTTGCCTGGATGTTGAGGTATGCATTAGATTGAAGACAAGCTATTTTTCATACATTGCAGAAGGCTGACCTTGCAGTGTTGAAATTACAAAGCACAAACAAGTTGAGGCAAACTCTTTGCTGGAAGTCTCAGGGGGAGGGGCTAGCTATGTACATGAAATATGTACCTAGTATGCAGGCACATGCATGCAATGGCAAAAGAAAATACAGCCAGGAAACTTTAATGTTGCCGAATTACAGTCACACGAATTCTGGAATTGCAAATGTTCATCTTCTCACCACAATGCTGACTTGACCTTACAAACGTATTAAAGTGAACACAAGAAGATCTCACTCTCCCCTTCCCCTCTTTAGTAGGGAATAGTTTATTTTAGGCTACATGTCCAAGATGACAGTAACGTATAGATGAAAACAACATTTATGCAAAATGCAGCTTTGCTCTGGGAAACGTAACTTTTGAATTTCCTGACTTTGTGCGAGTTTGGATGAAACTGTGCCATTTAACTGCTGTTGTTTTCACATTTCAATTCTTATGCGAGCATCGTTTCCCTTTTGGCCTGATTTTCAGCAGCTCTGAGCACTTACACTTCCCATCGCACAGGATAGGAGCTGAACAGCGAGTACTGTTGATAATCAGGCTATTGGCTTCTAAATTCACGTTTAGGGTGCTATATAAGTGGCCTGATTTTCACAACTGCTAAATATTCTGGAGAATTATAACAACTAGTCACAAGGTGTTATCAATGAAACCATCTTGCAACCTCACTGGTAGGGTTTACCACCAGTACCCACTAAATCCCATGCATCTGTGTACAGGTATATGACTTATAGTAACATTTTGTATTCATGAATTGATTTCCTAACCACTGGGGCAAAGCATGTCCCTTCTTGAGTATGGAGGGCTTCTTGGTAGCAGAGCCAGAGGACCAAGGGGATGTGGGACGGGGGGTGGGGGGAATGACTCAAATTTGAGGTAGGAAATGCACAGATCCTTCCATCCTCTCCTCACATAAGGAACGAAATAGGACTAAGCATCCACTTCATGGCCTGACTGGAGGCCAGACTTCTGGGAGTACGTCTACACTACAGCGGGGAGCAAGCCTCCCAGCCTGGGTAGACAGACTTGAGCTAGCAGGACTTGTGCTCATGCATTTCTGAGGGTATGGGGGGTCCGAGATTGAGTGGCAAGCCCAAGCCTCCACTGGTGCCCCAACATCCACACAGCTATTTTCAGTGGGCTAATGTGAGCCCCACTAACACAAGTCTGTCTACCCGGCTGGGAGGCTCTCTCCCAGCCGCAGTACAGATGTACTCTGGGTTTCAGAGTTACCACCCCATTGAGATGAATGGTGCTGTTCACTCCTCTCAGAGCTATTGTTTCATGCTCTCTGCAGACTCAAGCGAGCACTGCTGTATCGATTACACCTGTGTTGTGTTTTTAAGCTTTCCTCCACAACCAGGAAGGCTAGAAGCAGCTTTTTTTTTTTTTTTTTTTTTGTAATTGAGGTTTGGCCGTGACATGACTCCTGGAGCCAGGGCACAAGATTATAGTGCCTACGTCTTAATCTGCCCCCAGTGACAATCCTGATGCGGACCATAGGACACACTTAGCTTTCCTGAGCAGAAGCACCGTTATAATAGCCTTCAAAAACTTACCACAATGAGTGCAACAACAGACAGTGTGTAGTAGATTGAATCTCGCAGCAGACTCCATGATGACAGTGCAACCACCTGAGAAAATACGCAAAAAGTAGGAGTGAGCCAGGCTCTCGTCATCACAAGTTCTCTGTGTCAAAGGATGGACTGTCATTTCACAGTGCAAGCTGGCCCCATACATTAGTATGTGATATGAGAAATCCAAGTTTAGGAATCCACTGCATTTCTGAGACCGCTGTCCAGAGGCACAAAAAGGCCAGAGGTGAGACTGAATCTCTGGCACCTAAAGGTGGCAAAGTCATGGTAATGGACAGCACTTGCATTGCTTATCCATGGTCACATTCTGCCCTCAGTTACTTCTAGGCAGGTCTAATCATCCCTGTGTATCAGAAGGTTTTTTAATAGCTGTAACTGAAGGCAGAACTTGGGCCCAAATTGTTTGGTTAGGAGAAAGTCACAGTTCTAGAATCCTGTAAGACGTGTGGGTGGTGGAGGGATTGAGGGCCCAATCCTTTGAGGTACTGATCTTCTGTTAAAAATCCTGCAAGCCCCCAGAGAGAGCTTTCGGCACCTTGTGTGACGGGCTCAGCACCACACAAGATCCGATTTTAAAGGCAAAACGAGGGGAATGTTTATATTTTAAAATGGAAAGGAATACAGACAGAAAACTGGGAGGATGCAGGGAGCCCTGGTTCTCTGCTGCCTTCCACCTTACAGAGCCATTTACATGAGAGCGTCTCAAACTTTTCGGGCTCAGGACCCATTTGTTAAAGTTGAGGGCCTGTCGCAACCCAGTCAATAGGCTGGAGGTGAGATGTTGGGTCCTGGCCCTAGCGGGCCGGGGGGGAGGCCTGGGGGTCTTTGTTGCAGATCCCATCCTGCAGTCACCCCGCAGCAGTGGCTCCTGCAGTTCCTGGTCCTGTAGGGCTGGCCAGGCTTGGCTGCTCACTCTGGGTGTTGCAACCTTTGTGGCTGCAGTGCTGCTTAGATTTGGCCTTGAACTCCCTTGTGTCGGAGGGCAGCTGGGCCAAATCTGTGAGAGCACAGCTGTGACCTGGTGCATGGACTCACAGTGCTACTCACTCCAGTTGGACCCAGCCCCACCTCCGCATCTTCCTGACTGAGGGATGGCTGGGCCAAATCTGAGTGGTGCTGTAACCCTGCAGATCGCAACGCCCAGAATAGGGAGCTCAGCCCAGCCAATCCTGAGGGACCGGAGCCGTCACGTGAACCTTTTGAAATGTTCTGCTTCCCCCTACACCCAGTTTTGGGATGTGATCCACGGATTGAGAAACGCAGAGTAACACTGTACAGAAAGCACCTCCCACCCTAGGATCTCCAAGCATTCACCAACATTCATTAATTTAACTTCAGAAGAGAGCTGTGAGGAAGGCAAGCATTACTATATCCCTCTGACAGAGGGATGAGCTGAAGCACAGAGGACTTACTAAGCACTTGTGATTTTGTGAAGAGCCCACAAAAGTAGTTCTGCTCCAATGCATCTGAGATGCAGCACAGTGTGGAGAGGGGCTGCCTTTTGTAGACCTCTGAAAGTGCACCATGCCGGGCATGTTGGTGGTGTGTTGCCAAACACCTTCAGACACACACGATCACAACAGTCAACTAGTCACACACTCTAGATGGGATTTTCAAAAGAGTGCAAGTAATTTAGGCACACAAGGCCTACTCTGCCTCTTAGTGCATAACTAGTACAATATAACATAAAGATGACTTTTCCTAAACACTTAGATACTTAAGTGTACTCTTGTAAGGCTGTGTATTATTACTTTGAGTAGGGCAGGAAAACAGAAGTCGTGAAAGTCAGAGTTTAAGGCCAAATGGAACACCAGATGATTTAGTCTGACATCCTGTATATCACAGGCCACCACCACCCAACAACCAAAATTAGACCAAACTGTTACAGCCCACAGGAGACTACACTATCATGTGCGACAGGCAGAGAATAAGAGGGACTAAGTTGCACCAATGCCCGAGTTCCCCCCAATGGCAGGGAGCTGACTGAATGAGATATATCCAGATAATCCTGACCAGTGATTTACACCCCATGCTGCAAAGGAAGGTAAAACCTCTCTCCCACCCCCAAGGTCACTGCCAACCTAACATGGGGGAAAATTCCTTCCTGACTCCACACATGGTGACCACTTAGACCCTGAGCATGTGCGCGAGAACCAGCCAGCCAAGCACCCGAGAGACAGGATGCTTGGTGCCACCTCACAGCACTGGCCCCGTCCAGTGTCCCATCTCCAACATGGCCATCTCTAATGATTCAGAGGACGGAGACCCAACCCAGAGCATACTGTATTTCTGTGAGGGGGTGGCGGTGGGGATCTTATCTTGACCCCTCCAGATGTCTGGCTGAAACATGAGCTTTTAGGAACAGAAGGCATAAACTGGAAGTGAGCCTGAGGGCTGTTGAGCCCTGCCACCTACTATCACAAGCAATCAGGACATACAAGCACACTCATAAATTTGTTTAGCTTGCTCTTAAAACTAATTAAGTTGTTTGTCCCCACAACTCCTATTGGGAGGCTGTTCTAGAACCTCATGCCTCTGATGGGTAGAAACCTTCTTCTAATTTCCAGCCTCAATTTGTCCCTGGCCCATTTGTTCTTGTGCCAAAATATTTTTTTTTAGCTGAAATAGCTCTTCACCCTCCCTAGTGTTTACGGTGAGCAATCCTATTCCCCTATCAGCCTTCTTTTTGCTAGGTTAAACAACCCATGTTTTTCCAGTCTCATAAGATCAACTCTCCATTCTGCTGGTCATCCTAGTAGCTCTTCTGCACCTGTTTGCTTGAATTCATTTCTCCTGAACATGGGTGACCAGAGCTGTACACAGCATTCCAGTTGAGATCTTACCAGTGCCACGTACAGTGGCATTATTCCTTCTCTGTCTGTACTGGAAATGCCTCACCTGATACATCCTAGGATCATATTTGCCTTTTCCACCATTGCGTCATGTTGGTGGCTCATGGTGATCCTGTGTTCGACCAACACACCCAGGTCTTTCTTGTCCTCTCTTGCCCCAGCTTGTGGGAGACATTTTTATTATTAGATCCTAAGTGCATGACCTTACTATTGAATTTCATCTCATTTCTGTGACTCCGGTCTTCAAGGTCATCCAGTCATTCCAGTATAACATTCTGATCCTCCTCTGTATTGACAATGCTTCCCAACTTTGTATCATCCACCAATGATTTGCTGATGACAAGGTCATGTATATGAAATGAATACTGTATACCATATCAATAGGTGCTCCATATTAGTATATAGGATAGAGTAACAGTGAAAATTTGCTACAGATACAGACTACGTGGAATCTCATTGATTTCAATGGAGCTCCATGAGATGCAGCAGTTTGTTTTCCATCAGAGAGCAGATTGCAGAATTGGGAGCTAAGTTTGCAGGGATATTAGCTTGTAGTTAACGGCGTTGGTCTCTGAATTAAACCTAATTAAGTCTGCAAAGTGCCTGGCTACAGAGTTAAATTAGAAGACACCTAAAACATTAAAGCTAGACAAATTCCAATTAGAAATAAGGCACACATTTTTAACAGTCAGACAAATCACTGAGCTCAGTGAAGGGGTAACCGGGTGAAATTCTCTGGCCTGTGTTATACAGGAGATCAGACTTGGTGATCTAATCAAGCATAACAACTCAGAAGTTATGAGATGATATCAACACAAGAACAACTGGATGAGTTAATCTGGAAATATCTAGCTCAAGTCCTTAGAGTAGGGATTACTTATCTTAGAAAGTGGTTGAATTTAAGATTCAATTCTTGAGGAACACACACATTTTCAAACTGTGTGAAAGATCATTGAGAATATGTTTATAATAGTTCACAGAAAGAGAAAGGCTTTCTTTAGCTAGGTCGCACAGGACAACACACTTGGGAAAGGATCAGATATACTACTGAGTCTTATATTCAGAATCTCCTTTTTGGAAGGCTTACATTTAAAGCAGCAGAACTCGGTCACAATCAGAATTACAGTCCAAGGGCAAAAATCAGTGGAATTATCCCTCTAACACAAGGCCCTCACTTTTTTGACTACGCTATTGGTATTTTAGCTTTCATAGTCCATCCATTCTCCTGAACCTTGGGCATTTACTGGATGTTTTTTTAAACTTCTGACGCAAGATAAAGACTAGCAATTGCAATTGCTCTATTTTGAGTTCTCCTTAGGAAAACTCTGCAATATGCATGCACAGTGGCTGTCATGAAAAAGGCAACATTTGTCAACAGTTATCTCACACTGCAGTATTTCCCTGTCTCGCGCTGTGGTCACTGCTGGCAAACGTTGACTTTAAATGGGGACCACTGCATTGAAGTGGTTGCATTCAATTTTAGAACCGTGAGAAGGGATTCTTTGAACTTCCGAAGGCCACAAGACACAGGCCTGTGATGGAAGCGGGGCATCGCTGTACAAGTGCAGGGGTAATTCTGATAGACATTGTTAGAGGAAGCCTTCACTCCACAGACATGGTCCTGCTTTCTGCCTGCCCACTTTGGGGGGAGCTAGCACCTTTCTAACGCTCTCTTCTGGCCTTAAAATCTATGAATAAAATTGTGAGAGGTGGCCATTCTGTGTACAGTACACAATGCACTCACATTATTAAAATATATATGTCAGAGACGACCATGATCCTAAAAGACAGAAGGCTAATTTAGTTCTTGACTTTCTTAACTAAGAGCACTGATGGGGTGAATGACAAATGCTCATACAGCTGTTAACTTCTTCAATCAGCTAAGGTTTAACTATGATTATTTTTTCCACAGCCCCATAACTAATCTGTCTCCTTAAATCCTTATTTTCCATTTCTAGACGGTACGTCAGACATTCCCTTAATAAAATATGGTTTCCAGCCACATCCCCGAGTCATGTTTCTTCATGAATTCAATCAAACCAACAGAAATTTCATTTTCACTTTTCATTATCTGTAAAAACCCTTCTTTTCACAGAAGATTGAAGTGTAACTGTTTGCCCACATTGTCAAAGATTAACCCTTAGAACACTGAGCATTGTGCAGCCTGCTGGCCCAAGGAATGTTCCAGAAGACGTAGGGCATGATTCTAATTTACACAAAGGCCTCTTTGCACCATTCAGGCAGTATAAAGGGGTCTTGTAACTGCAATCTACACCCAGTCTATGCCCTTTTGCCCACCACAGCCATGTAAAGAGACACAGTGAAAATGAGAATCAGGCCCTGAGTATTCACAGATTGCTAGCCTGCGCTGAAGTCCACGCTATCACATCTTCACTGCTATTGTTACCGGTGCTGGCTAGATTAAAGCTAGCATGGGCAGGCCTACCTGTGCTACAATCACACCTTACACTGTGATGTAGATATACCCCCACAGTGTTTGTGTTATTAGTATGGCCATCAGAAAGTTGTGATATTTTGGTTCAAAAGTTGCTGCCACTGTTTATTAAAGTTGTGGTTCGGGGTGCTGGTGTGTGTGTGTGAGGGTGCAGGACCTAAACACTTGCTTTGTAATTGACTAGAGTTTGGGTCCTCTACCTTCTAACAGGGGCTGGCTATCCTCCCATTTCTCCAGTCGCTAGGGTGAGGTGAGGGTGGGGCTGAGCCCCCACATCCTAGAGCTGGCCCCAGCTCAGACGGCTGGAGGCCCTGTGTGCGGCTGGCATAGCCCTGTGCTCTGTTGGAGGTACACGCCCCAACCCCCACCTGGCCCTCCCTGAGCCCATCCCGCAATGTGGCCAGGCAGCTATGGAAGGCGAAGTCCTCAAGGTTGTGCAGGAACCACTGCTGTTCAGCAGGCCTGGCCCATGCCACGTGACAGAGGCAGAATTGCTCCTGGGTGAAGTGCGAAGCCCACAGAGCTGGAGTACTGAGTGGGCTTCAGAGAGAGAGCCTGGAGAGCCTGACCCTGACCCACATGGGTCCCTGGCCCCACTCTCCTCCATCCCTGCCCCTAATGGGCAAGGATGGAGCGGTGGCTGGGGCAAATTTGCAAGTGGCATTTCGAAAGAGTTGCAGCGTGATTTGACAGTTGCGGTGAGTGTTAAAATTTGCTGTTTTTGCACCGGACTCATGGCCTGTGATTTTCAGCCTTCATTATTAGCAGCCCACTGTCCCCTCTGTATTATTAATTCCAGCATCAGCAGCATTTGAGCTTCAAACCCTCCCCTCATCCCCCACGGGCCAGCTACTTAAGTCTAAGACACCATCTCCCGTAAGCTATAGAGATTTCACTGTGTGGACAGGAGTTGCATTAAGGGCTGCACTCAGGTTATACCTCAAGCTAGCAGTGCCATGAAGACAAGCCTTAAGAATAAAAGGACATGTAATACACGTTCAATTGAGGATAAAACAGGATTGCTGCATAGTTCCTTTCACTCAGTACCTTTCAAAGCCACAGAAATCGGAAGGAATGTGGGTCACTGTGGGCCAATTTAGACAGGAACTAGGACTGTAGAAGAGAAAGGCCACTGAGTAATTCAGTCCTTGACTTCATTAGCTAATAGTCTCAAAAGGGCAGATTAAAAGCTGTCACGGGGCTGTAACATCTACAATCTGCTAAACTCTGCTCTATTTTTTCCACAGCCCTAGGACATCCCCACAGTTGAACTGTATCCTCAAATCTTTATTTTCCATTTCTCGAGTGCACTTCAAACTTTTTGGGCCAGATCCTCCACTGGTGTACATCAGCACTGCTCTGGTGAAGTCAATGGAGCTGGGCCAATTTACACCAGCTTTATCTTTATAAATACGTTTTCCAGCCACATCCTCATGCTTGTGCAAGAATTCAATCAAATCAACAGTAGCTTCATTTTCATTCCACGTTATCTATATAAAGGGTCCCGTTTCAGAAAGCTGAAATAAAACAGGTCCCCGGAGTTCTCTGGTATTAACCCGTACATTACTGGCATTTTCCAGACTGCTAGCAAAACAAATTGTTTGAAATGTCATACGCTAAGGCCTCTTTAAATTGTGACTTTTTAAGTAGGTGTAAGTTTAATTCATGCTCACGTTCACGTCGCTTTATACTGCCAGAGCCATGTAAAGAACGTTTATTTGAAATGAGATTCAGGCCCATGTGATCGGTGGGCCAGATTCGATTTACACCAGTTGAAGGTCTGTCTCAGCATGTCTGTAGGTTATGATTGAAATGCTCAAATTTAGGTGCCTAGAGGTATGTTCCTAAATCCATATTTAGGATCCTAGATAGTCTTTTTTGTTGGTTTTTGATTTTGTGTTTTCATTTTTACAAGCATTTTATAAAATTACATTCATTCTATTTAACTTTGTTCTTATGATGCTGTATATCATCCTGTGTGCTGTGATGGGCAGAATCAGGGCTGGACATTTTACCCTATAATCATTTGCGTTACTTAGAGATGTTGTAACATTTCTATCATTTTCCAGTTAAAGAAGTTTGTTGTTTGCCATGGAACCTCCAAACCTGTCATTTAATGAATGATCACTATACAGGGATAATACCCTGTATCAGCTGATTCACATAGGTTTTTCTGTGAACTCCTTATGTAAGCTTCATGGGTCCAATTCAGCCTGGGATCTGAAAGATCATGAACTGAATCATGCACCATCATATGTAATAACAATCCTGAAGGTCAAAATCGACCTTCATATACAGCCGTGCTATCCCACAGATGGTCAGATTCTGCCCTGCATCACACCTGAACAACCCCATTATCTCAAATGGGATTACAAACATGCACCCGATGGCAGACTGGAGATGCTTTAAGAGCTGGAAAGAACCTAGCTTCTGATGCGAAGTTGAGTGAGACCTATATAAGGAATTGGGCTTGTACGAGGAGTTCATATTTCACATAGGTCATGGCACATCCATGCTGCTATTGCAAAGTAAAGCCGAGATTCCCCTCCATCTGGGTTGGGGGTGGGGATGGCATAGGTTACAGCAGATTTATGCCTGATGAGAACCCCTCAACCCCAGGCGAATTCTCCGCAGGCCATATATGGCCAAATTCAGTCTCCTTTGTGCTGCTGGAGCAGTGCAATGGGATTGGGATGGGGGAGAGAATCCGGCCCTACATTTCTCTGTGAGATGAAGAATTTATTATAGGGTTCAGTCGAACTGTAACTACGACATTACAGATTGCTCAGTTAAAAATATATCCCTCTCCTTGTCTCTTTACGGTCAATCCCTAAAGAGTTACTGTGGAAAATGTAAAGGGCTGTTAGTTACATTTTTAAACCTTTCACACGCTGACACATACATCTTAATGTATCCAAGAGACAACTTAATTCCTGGTGTTGCCATTTAGGTTATGCACTGCAACCATAGTAACCAAACCAATATAAGCATCAAATTGTCAGTCCACCCAGCATGGAAAAGTTGCCCTAAAGGGACTGATTACAAATGCTCCTGAAACCCATATCTGGCTCAGCAAGACCAAGCGTCCCACAGTGAAGAAATCTTTGGCGAGCAACAGTGAGAGTAGGGATAGAAATGACGTGGAGAGGAAAACACTCTAGAAAAAGGAAAACAGGAAATGCCATTTTTTTTCTTTTCTTTTATCTAAAACGTAGTTATTTATCTTGAACCTTTAGACCAGTGATACGCAGACCTCAGTGGTTCAGAAGCAAAATTAGTGATCAACATTACCCCAAAGATCCAAGGTAGTGTGAATTCATTGTTTCATTTACGATAGTACTACGTATTCATATTTAAACAGTATGGCAGGGGAAATTATATAAAATTGTATACATAAAATTCTCACAGCAAAATGACGGACCAAGTATTATTATGTTACCAGCTACAATTGGTTAATAACACAGTTAAAGCCTCCTGATTGGTCAATAACTTAGATGGGTTAATAATTAAATCACATGGTGTTTTAATATCATGTGCTGCCAAGAATCGCAGGAGACACATTGAGGAGGCACTTGCGGGGGAGGGGAGAAAGGGTGTATTTTGCAAGAAAGGAAGACCCTACATCCAGCCAGTGTCAAGACTCTCCAAGTCTTAATTATTACTGTCAAGTCCTCAAATGCATTGGACACTGCTGACAAAATCTCTGATCAAGAGTGCACGGGTACACGCCCATCCCATAGGGACAATGTCTCGAAGAAGTCTGCGAACATTTTCTCCTTTGTCGGAGGAGAAAGAATGAAAGCAAGTTGAGAGAGAGAGAGAGAGAGAGAGAGAGAGAGAGAGATCACTTAGTGTACTGGGCTCCCCTAGCTGAGATCTAATGCACAGCACTAATGTTTAGTTAATTTTACTTTAATTGCACAAGTTATTAACTCCTGAACCAGGGGCGTCACTAGGGGTCACAAGCATTGCTGATACTAGTAAAGCAAAGCACACGAGTACTGGAGACGACACCTAAAATTCAAAATGAATTCTCATGGACATAGATTTCAAACTGTAAACCAATCACTAGGGAGGCTTGCCGACCGGGTGAAGGAAAAAAAGTGATCTTTCCCACCGAAAGGCTCACAAGGGGCTCTGACCATCTCCTTCCAATGGCTGAAGGTTCTCTCATCCTGCAGACCTTGGTAGGTCCACAGAACAGAGGGAAATGCCCCCAGCCTGCTCCCTAGACACTGCTAAAAGCTTATTGGAAGGAGGAATCCTAAATGATCCTTAGGACTCTTCCATGCCTTAGGCTCATTGTGGGCTTTTCCAACCCATGAGCTTTAGGAAGGTCATCAGGGACTACCCCAAATCCCCAAGAACCACAGTACGCTTGGTAGCCAGGCTGGTAAGTCAGACAAGCACCTGTTAACTCATCGGAGAATGGGGAGCCTGTTTGGCTACGGCATTTAACTAAATTTCAGTTGTGAGGCCATCTGTGAAGCCTCATTTTCTTCAAATTCTGCCAGTTACACCCGTGCATCCCCACTGAGAGAAGAACGGGGACAACAGAGGGACACAGGTGTAACTGAGGGCAACGTCTTTATTATACTAATGTAGATGCATGAGCCAGAAAGAGCAAACTTCTCTCAGAGCTCAGGCTCAGACTGGAGGGCCAGTGGGCAAGCTGTTCTTTTATTCCTACACCGAGCAATCAGATATGGAAATCACTGAAACAGAAGAGATGTCGAATCCCCCAGTGCTGTTTTTGCAAAGCCACTCCCCAGAGCAGAGCTGCACTTGAAAGGGCTACAAAAATCCCCCTTCCTCTGGTTTACCTTGTGCTGATGATTCTGTAAACTCAGCTGTTGCTGCTATCATGCTGTTAGCTGTAGAGTGCTCAAGATCTCTGGATCGCAGAAAACTCTCCCACCAATCCTTACCTACAAGTACTATCATTGTATATATTACAGTAACACTAAGGGCATGTCTACACTGGAAAAAATGATCCGCGCACATAGCCACAGCTGGCCTGGGTCAGATGACTCAGGCTTGCAGGGCTGAGGGTCTAAACATTGCTCTGTAGACGTGTGGACGTGGGCTAGGGCCCAGGCCCATGGTCCGAGAGCCTGGGATCCAGCCCAAGCCCAAATGCCTACACCGCAATTTTTAGCCCTGTAGATCAGGCCCAGTAAGCCTGAGTCAGCTGATCTGGGCCAGCTGCGGTTGTTTAATTGCACTAGAGATGTACCCTAAGAGGCCTAGTTGAGATCATCCCCTAGTGTGCTAGGTGCTGTACCCACACCCACAGTAGGACAGTCTCTGGCCCAAAGAGCATGCAATATGAACAGCCCAAGGAAGCGTTATTATCCCCATTTTATACATGGGGAACTGAGGCAGAGAGAGTAAATTACTTGCCCAAGATTACACAATCTGTGGTGAGTCAGCACCTTACTCCAAGGCTTCTGAGTCTCATTCCAGTGTCTTACCCACATGGCCCTCTGTCTCCTCTATTTAGACATGCCCCTCCATCACTCTTCCTGACTACTCCTTTCCTCCCAGCTGGGGCAGAAAACCCTCTTGCCAGCCCCCAGCATTCTCAAGAAGAAAGCTGGCCAGACTTGTTATCTGATTTGCAGCTAGCTCTGTGTCTGAAACATATTTTGGTTTCCACTGGACCTGTCAGCCCTGTGTGTGGCACTGAAAGCTTACATGGCAGTGAGGTGTTCGTGGTGCAGAATGCAGTGGCTGGTAGTTAGCCCTTAGGTTAGTAACCACTAGAGCCTCACACCTGTCAGAGCTGGCTCATGAATGAGACGACACTGAATTTCAGCTGTTAGAAGGAATGGTAAGGCAAGCGGGGAAACAACAAAATATCTGGTAGACTTTGAAAGTGACAAGCAGCAGCTCTGTGTTGGAACAGCTCAGCCTAGGCATGTCTAGTAATAAGCATTTCCAAGTGACATGCAGCAAATGTAAGTAATGCAAGTAGAGCTGGGAGGAAACTGTCTTCCAATCTGACCAGTATTTTGGGGAGTTCAAAAAAAAAAAAAAGAGGTTCCCTCCCTGAATCGGGACAAAGGTAAAATCTATTTCCACAAACTGAAAAAATGGGGAAAAAAATCAGTTTGGGTCAATTGAAAGATTTTATAAGATAATTTCCTAACTGTTGTTTTGATCAGGACTATTTTCTCCCTTTTAATAAAACCCTTTTTTTTTCACTCCAATCAGCTTAAATTTCAAAACCCAAAGTTGTTTTGAAGAGGAAAACCAGAATATTTTGTTTTTAAAATGTCAAAACAAAACATTTCCAAAACCTCAAAAAACGCAATTTTTCAATTTGGGAGATTAACTGAAACCAACCCTGTTTTGCTATAACAAACTTTGCGACTTGGTGTTTTTTGACGAAAAATTTTTGTTGAAAAATTCCCGACTGGCGCTAAATGAAAGGCACACACATCGTAACTAGAGAGAGTCTAGGAGGATGAAAATGATAACCAGTTACTGACAGCTTTGCTACAAGCAAGAACTTCGGTTGACCATATAAAAACTACAAGGGTGCACAAAAGGAAAAGCAAGAGATTGTTCACTCTGGATTCCTTATACAAATAATAGGCCAGATTTGCTCCGCTCTGTTCCTCTGCTGGCTTAGGGGGTAGTAAGAATGGAGACTGTGCCTAATTTCTGTGCTGGGATTACCCTGGCATAGGGGAATTACTAGTGGGTAGCGCTCACATAATTAGCACCCTCCCCAAATCTCTAGGCACAAAAGATGTATCAGGGTGAAGAAAGGATCGGAAGGGTGGGCAGGTGAACTGGCAATCCCTAAATGGAGCACAGTCCTTTATGGACCATAGTCAGTGGGTGCAGTTTAGAGCAGCCCACAGGCTGCTCTAACTTACACCTGTTGCTGGGCAGAGACTCTGACAGTCCCCTCCTCTGCTGCACCCAGAGAATCTGGGCCAGTAGCATAGCCTACTCCAGAAAATGGGGCAAATCACTACAGACTCTCTGATGCAAGCTGTAATACTTTATCTAAAGCTAGCATTCATATAAAGGATAATTGTGCATGCCGCTTCCGCTACCAAAAGTCTATAAAGCTGTACCAACATGTGCACGCTCTTTGGTAAATAAGAGTATTTTTGCTGTTTAATTTGCTAGACGAAACAGGTGTTGGTTCACACTGTATCAAATATTACAAGCTTATCCAAGATCTTTGTGTGAATGTACCACACACATTTTTCACTCAGAAACGTTCCAGTTGTTCATCTCCTTTTCTTGCATTGCCTTTCTTATGCAGTACGATTGGTGGTAAATACTGACTTGAAATCCTGAGCTTTGAAAGCTAGCCTTCTAATCTGATTTCTCTGTTAATGCCTTGACACAAAGAGCTTAGATTTTCTAGGTACCAAAACCTATGACTTAATTTCTTAATGCTGAGGGGCAGGAATTCTTGGCCAAAGGGGCTCAGAAATTAAAGGCAAAACCTTACAGTGATTAACTGCAATAGCTTACACAGATAAATCACCAACACGGACACTGGATTTTCAGAACATTGTTCATCTCCGTTTCAGAGTCTCCATAGCTGTGACTGTGTCTTTCCCCAGTGACTCTCAGTGAACGTTGCTGCTTCTCCGGAAGAAATTTACCTTGCTGGCACTCAATGACATTGAAACCACTACTCAGCAGGATGGAGTATGGAGAAAAGATGGAGACTTTGAGAGCTGTTTCAAGGGCCGTTCTAGAACATTCTAGATTTTATGTAATTTAAATTAGCTTTAATATAAGCAATCCTCATGGATTTCCTACCGTGTTGCGCTTCAAGGGTGATATCCTGGCCCACTGAAGTCAATTGGTGTTTCTCACTGACTTCAGTGGGGCCAGAATTTCACCCCAAGATTACATAAGAAGCCACGCTGGCAGCCCAAACTCTGCTCTCAGGAGAGAGTTTGATCTAGTGGTTCAATGTAACCCATTGATTGGTTTGTGCCTCACCCACAGAGGCTGTGAATCTGTTACTGCCTCAGCTGGTGCTGTGCCCTTTCTAGCTCAAGCTGCAGCAGCTCATGCTTTTAGCTCTGGAAGTCCCCGGTTCAGTCCCCAGCGTGCTGGCCGCGATGGCAGCCATGAGCCGTCACATAAGCAAAAAGACTGGAATCCATATGCTCTGAGTTCTATTCCTGACTCTTCTACTGACCAGCTAAGTGATCCTCGGAATGTGCCTGGTCCACAGAATCCCTATCTGTAAACCAGGGGTAACTATTCCCACCTCACAGAGGGATGCTGTTAGGTTAAGTCATTAATGTGTGGAAAGTGCCTGGGGATCCTTGGACAGTAGGTGCTAGGCATAATATGATAGTTCTCTGAACCATTTTCTTAGTATTTCATCTGCTGAGCAGCCTTTGTCACAAACAATATGGTGGCTTCCTTTGCACTGTCCATTTTTTAAGGTGACTAGAGTGACGGTTTTAATCTGCTTTGCACTTAGAGTGACTAGCAGGGCACTTTTCATTTAAAGGAAACTTTTAAACTCCACGATCTCTCAGGTGCCACAAGGACTCCTCGTTCTTTTTGCTGATACAGACCGACACGGCTATCCCTCTGAAAATTGTAAAACTGAGGCGCAGTCAGCAAAATGTTTCCTTACCTGACGCTATGGATAAAAGACAACGCTAGGCTCTCCCTGGAGGTGACTTAACTTTAGTGGCTAGATCACTGCTGTGGTATCCTTACAGACAGCTAATCGTTTGGGGTGGGACCACCTAACTTTGTTTGCACTGGAGTTGATTTCAGTGGGAGCAGAGTTAGGCTGGTACTGGGTGGTTTTGAAAATCTCAGGCTTGACCTGCAATAAGACGGAACAATGGCATGTGTGCTTTGAACATGTAGGGCCAGACTGTTCGCTGTCTGCATGTCCCCATGTGCCACCAAACTGTCCCATGCATAGCCTCCCTTGCTGCTCCTCACTGGGCAGTGCAACTCCACACTGCCCCCAGCCCGGGGCTTTGTGCAACTGCATAATCAAGCCCTCAGCATAGGTGAAGTTACTTTCTAAATACAATTAATTTATAAAGTCACCTTTCACTCATTCTTTACACTGATTGCCAGTATGATGCATGCAGAAGCAGCTGTAAACATAAAAGGGAAATGACCAAGAGAAAGCTTGCCATTTGGTGAAATGAACAGCAGTTGGTTCCAGTAGATGCCATTGGATAGGAGGTGGTGCTGATTCTGGGTAAGAACGTTATCCCACCTCCCACAATCCCCATCTCAGCCCACTTGCGTGTCTTATCATTTACTATACGTTTGTACAGTGTCTAACATAAAGGGGCTGCGATCTGGTTGTCCTCTAGGCACTGCTGCACTATACATGTTTAATAAATAATAATATTTTTCCACTGTCCATGATGGCATAGCTCTTTTACACAAATTCCAGATTCAAGCCACTTCCATGCTGCTAATAGCAGGCAAAAATATAAAGGCAATTGTATCAACAAACAGGTTCTTAAGAGAAGATGAAGGAAAGTGTACCAGAGACATGCAGAAAGAGATATAGTGAAAGGTTTGCTGCTGCTGTATCTCCATTGTGCCACACATCCACGCTGCAGTGGACACAGGAAAGGCGAGGGGGCAAGTTAGAATGGCACACAGCAGGAAAGAGGGCACTGCTGTGTCACATACTGCCCCCTCAGCTGTTCAGTACTCTTAATAAGCCCGTAATAAGCATTACCATGGTCTAAAGGAACCTCAGAAGCATAGAGGTTTGGATCATTCTTTGCACTTTTCCCTTTCCGATCTGAATTGCATGGGAGCAGTCAGTGAAGCTGCGTTTCTGCCACACAGCTGGAGGCCGAGATCAGGTTTCTAAATGCTTTCTGTGCTGCCTGACATATTGCTTGCTATCCATGGTAATTTACAAGCATTCCAAAGCCCTGCAATTTGCAGGGAGCACACACAGTATCAGTCTCTTTAATTAGCTGTGGCAAGATATAAATTGGGAATCTCCTTGCATGCTACTTCTGATTTGTGTGAGCTATTCTAGGAGCCAGGGATGTCCCTTTAAAGCTGGAGGGAGCTCCCTGTGGAAGACGGTGGCACGTCAGTGGCATGTCTGACCATCATGTTTCATAAAATCCTTGATGGAAACTGCTAATCAGTCCTCGGATATTGTAATAGGATTTCATAGTGTTGGAAGTCAAAAGATTAATTGCTGGCCAGTGTTACCGTGAGGAATGAACTGAGATGGAGGTTCTGGGCCAGATTTTAAGGCAACTCAGGCTCACAGTTGTCCATTTAAAATGTGTGTCTGATTTAAATAAGAAGGGGCCTCTATCCAAGGTATTGGCACCCCCGGTGCAAATGACAAGAATTCAATTAAATAGCACTTGTACCTCCTAACAGCTGGCAGAATCCAACAAGACCCAGAATTCCTCTCTCCATGCAGAGCCAAACCCCAGCCTCTGCAGCAGCCCATGTAAACAGACAGACATTGCAACATGCCCTGAAGCTCAACAGACCAGAGCTATCCTGGAGCTGGGGTGGAGAAAACACAGAGATGAGGCTCAGGAAAACTTGTTTGAGAGCTGAGGGCATCTCGCTGAGAACCAGCTACCTGCATGCTCTCTGAACAGAGGGGGAACCAGCTGATCACAATTGTGGTCCTGTGGCATGAGGAAAAAGGACTGCACATCCCAACACCACAACCGTGTATGCAAACTGAGTAACGTCATGCAAAAATGCACCTGCTTAACTATTTGCCCATGCAGTTGCGTTTAGTACATTGTTAAATTAACCACAGTGTGTGTCCATACGTCCTTTAGGAAGGGAATACTGTAGTATTATTGCTCAGCATTTACTGTGGATATCTGCTAATCCCCTTGAATTGCAGCAGTATTTAAGTTTTTACTTAAACAGCTGACTATACTCTTACTTCCTCAGACTGACAGGATTGGGCTTGACTGACAGACCTCTAAGAAGCCTAGGATCCTGTGGAAAGTGGCATCAACCAACCAGCACCTAAAGCCCTAACAAATTGAATTAAGATACACTAACATTAGTCGCTCCTCAACCCATTTAAGAGTGTCTGAGTTGGGGGGCTGCACAGAGTTACCCAAATCGATTTAGACACTGATTGAGTTAAACTGGTGCAATTTCTGAGGGTAGAGAAGGCCCCACTTTGCATTAAAGTCTCAAGCCAAAGTCCAGTGGACACACTCCCATTAATTTCAGTGGGCACTGGATGAGGTCCCAAATCTGAATTACTGGCAGACCAAAACTAATCTGTCCCAGGGCCAGATTCAGAGAGGTAGAGTACAACTTGAATACCAGAGCTGGGCTCTGAGCAGCTCCATGAAGAGGGAGAAAGGAACTGTGACAATTGCATGCCTCCTTGGAGAAAAAAAATGGAATAAATAAATGGATTTTCCCATCCTCATTATTATTCGTGTTATCATAATGCCTAGTACCTCCAGTCCTACCCCAAGACTCCACTGAGCTAGGGGGTGTACAAACACGGAACAAAAAGGCGGTCCCACACCCCAAAGGGCTTACAATCTACGTGACAGCGAATCTAGATTTGCCCTTGCCTGCCTGCAGTGCTCAGGAAGAGCTGAATTCTGAACCCCACAGGGGACGTGTCCCTCTGTATGGCCCTAAAGAATCCCTCATATAGACACTGCAGCATGTCAAACTCCATATTAAAATGGGATAGAGCTAAATCCCCCATGAAGAAGCAAATGCTGTTAAAAAGCTGCATCATTTCATTATGCAAAAAGCCTTAAATCCTGTCCTGAAATCCTCCCTTTTTCTAGGGAGCATGGAATAAAATGTTAGACACAAGACTTTTCAAATCACTTTCAGGCAGGTCAGTAACTGACACAAGAGCTGTTTAGTTTGATAACCATTCAGCTGCAATTATATCGCAGCAGTTCTGACATTGAGAGAGAGCAAAGCTGCGATAACTTTGTGTTGGTTCTAGTTTTGTTTCTGCAGAGATAATAGACAGTACATTGAGAAAGCATCATCTTGCTGATAGGTTTCAGGATCGTTAATTGCATGGGCAATAATAATTACTAATATTAGTGATGTTTAATTCTACTTACGCCACACTGATATAAATGGCAGCTGTATTGGTGATAAACATCATTAACAGTCCTTAATGGCCTTACGCAAATCCAACCAAGAGTCCAAAGATGAGAAATCACAGCTGCTCAGTGAATCCAAGCAGAAAATTAAAATATCTATATGAAATAATCGGTGCTTTTCCAAACAGCTATTTGTGAAAGAGGTAACGACTTGATTTGACACAGTGACACAATATCTGCAAGAAGGCCAGGTCACTGTAAACTAGACTGTAATATTAACAAACGTGATACAGTAGACTGCAATCTGACCTGTGCCCAAACTTTTGCTGCAAAGCTCAAATTTGCAGCAGGTTTGAAAGCATTGTTTTGGGTGGAAATCACGTGAAACGCCATTTTGCAGGCATTCCATGCAAAACTAGGCCAAAGGGTGTCGTTTCTGCTGAATTTTATTCGGCTTGTTCAAATCTGGCACTCCAGTTGTAACTTGGGGATTAAAACCAATACATGAAGGGGAACAGAATTAAAAAATTTCTTATGGATCCTTCAAACCACATCAAATGTCACAGAGCTTTACTTGCAAGGTGAAGCAAAGCCATGTTCAATATCTCAGGGCCCTTTGCTCAACTCTCTCTACACATGAAGAAAGGCACCAAGGAAACAACACTGTTGTCCAGAAAAGAGATGGAACCCCCCCGAATACACACAGACGTACAGAATTGTCTCATGCCAGGGCTTGTACGTTTTCCTATGTATAGGTAGCATGTTATACCCCATGACAAATGAAAATAGAGAGAAGCCCAAACCACCCCCCTGGATTCATAGCATACTGGGATCCATCCGTTAATTACATGCTTTCGCTTGGTATTTAGGAAGAGTTGGAGCCCCTGGAGTTGAACAGTTAGTGCACTATCTCATTGTTCTGTTTGGCCCTCTAACCCCAGGGTTTAGCTCAGTGAAATGGAAGGGCAGCTACTAGTTGCAGAGACATTCTAATGCTTGGGTGCTATTTTATACCAATTAAATTATATTATGAAGCTTCTGGACGTAGAACTGGAAAGTATTAGTCATGCTGGCAAGTGTGTAAAAATGGGAAGGTGAGTGGCACGAGGGGTTGGTTATGGTTTATTCATCTGTCTTATCTACTTATAAGGGGACCCCATTACCAGAGTAGTGTTCAGATACTGCACCTCACAATCTTTAATGTATTTATCCTTAATACCACCCTGTAAAGTAGGGCAATTCTATTAACCCCATTTTGCAGATGGGGAACTGAGATGCAGGTTAAGTGACTTACCCAAAGTCAGACAGGAAGTCTATGAAAGAGCAGAGAATCAAACCTCGATCTCCCAATCCCCAGTATTGTGCCTTAGCTACTCGTTCACTCTTCCACTTCTGCCTCAACAGGGACTTTTCCCTTGGACCCTCAGATTAAAGGTCTGATGTGCTACCAACTGAGTTTACAGATACTCTCAGCGCTGGATCACCAGGTTGAATGAAGCTGAGATGTTTAGTGGCTGAAGATTATCACCTGCTGGCTGTTTGATACTGTACAGTTCTCAGTGGTCCACACTATACATGTCACTAGGAACAACCTTATTGGCAGTCTCGTTAGACAGAGACAAAAGATGGAACAGAGACAGAAATAAAAATTACTCTCCCTATCAGGGCAGAGGCATACTAATGGGGCAATGAAGGGAAGCTGGCATTGAGTGAAACCTGGGAGTCTTGCCATTGACTTCAATGGGGCAGGGTTTCACCCACTCCCTCTCTTTTGTGATTATGTGGAGGGCTTCAGACCCAAGAGAGCCACAAAGGTATTTTTCAGGCATTCTCAATTAGCTTCCAAAAGGCATTACCTACAGTTCTGTGCTTGACATTTATTATTCTAAGAATTCCTCGTGACATTCAGATAATTAAAGAGATTCCACTACCTGTCTCTTAATCACATGTTGTTATTTTATGAACGACTATATCTTAATTTAAGGTAGTGACATCTTGTTATTAGTATTAAATTTTCCGCAAATCTGCCTACAGCTCACAGCAAGAAATGACTGCAGAAAGCCAGTGTATCAATTACTTTGGGGGGTGGGTTAGCAGTGCTTTTAGGCGCAAGTCAATATACAATATACAGGGCAGGAAACACATGCCTGTAGTTAGCGTGTTAGTCCGGGACACAAGAGACCGAGGTTCACGTTCCTGCTCTACCACGGACGTCCCACGTGACTTTGGGGAAGTCGTAGAACATGGTGCTCAAACTTTTCCTGTCACGCCCCCCGTTACCAGTGACGGAATCTGTCCATGCCCCCGCTCCATCACTGCACAGCTGGCTCAGCAGAGGAGCTTGGGTGAAGGTGGAGCTGGGGATGGGGAGGAGCTGGGGCTAGAGGCAGAGCTGGCCTGGGGGCGGAGAGGGAATGAGGGCAGAGCTGGGCTGGAGCAGGGGGCGGATTGGTGCTGTGGCTGGGGCCAGGTTGTGGGAAGAGCAGGGGGTGGGGTGGAGCAGAGCTGCGGTTGGGTGGTGCTCCCTTCCCAACCCTCTGTGGGGGCTGGCCCGGGCCCTGCTGCATGCACCCCCCAACAGTCCTCCGCGCCCCCTAGGAGGGTGCACCCCACAGCTGGGGACCACTGTCGTAGAGGCATGGAGCTTAAGGCCAGAAGGGACCACCAGATCATCTAGTCTGATCTCCTGTGTATCGTAGGTCACCCGCAGCAGCAGCACAACACCAACCAGCTCCGTGCCTCAGTTTCCCATCTGTGCAATGGGGATAATAGCACTGCCCCATCTCCTGGGGTGCTGTGAGGATAAATACATTAAAGATTCTGAGATGCTCAGATACTACGGTGCTGCCAGCCATAAGGACCTTAGAGAGATACAGTTATTGGACTGGGGGGCCCAGATTCTGTTCTCACACCAGTTTTGTACTGGCATAACTCCACTAGTTTCAACAGTGTTCC
This sequence comes from Eretmochelys imbricata, assembly GCF_965152235.1. Taxonomy (NCBI): domain Eukaryota; kingdom Metazoa; phylum Chordata; order Testudines; family Cheloniidae; genus Eretmochelys; species Eretmochelys imbricata. The sequence continues at coordinate 205,705,704 of NC_135574.1, read as the reverse complement.
TCCTGATCTACACTGAGGTAAATGAGAGGAGAATCAGGCCTGTGGGCTGTACGCCTGCGATCTAGCTGTTCAAGCCATCCTTTAGACAGCTCTATGGTACTAGGGCACCCACCTACACTAACTGCACTGTGTGAACCAAGTTCACCGACACTTCCCAGAGCCTGATGCTTAGGAGCTCAATTCTGCCCTCCTGCGTGGTGCTCAGCTCCCTCTGTTCTCAGAGAACTGACTCAAAGCCCCCTAGAATTAATGGGGTCTGGTCTACACCTAAAACATAGGGAGCCTGCCTTAGCCCCACTGCGCCACCACCCAGGAGCCACCCGAGGTAAGTGCTGCCCAGCAGGAGCCTGCACCCCAACCCCCAGCCCTGAGCCCCTCCTGGAGCCAGCACCCCAAACCCCTGCCCCATCCCTGAACCCCCTCCCAGAGCCAGCACCCTGTCACCCCAACACTCTACCCCAGCCCGGAGCTCCCTCCTGCACCCAAAACTCCTTCCCAGAGCTTGCACCACTCACCCCCTCCTGTACCCCAACCCCCTGCCCCAGGCTCAGCCTGGAGTCCCCCCCCCCACTCTGAACCCCTTGGCTCCAGCCCAGAGCCCGCACCCCATCCTGAACCCCAATCCCCTACCCCAGACCAGTGAAAGTGAGTGAGGGTGGGGGAGAGTGAGTGATGGAGAGGGGGATGGAGTGAGCGGGGCGGAGCTTTGGGGAAGGGGCAGGGCCTCGGGGAAGGGTCGGGGGTAGATCCTGGGTTGCACTTAATTTCAAAAAGTGATCTTGTGTGTAAAAAGGTTGGAGACCACTGCCCTAACTGCATGGTTTTCATGGTACACCAGGAGACATTTGACATCAGCATCTTTTAATCCAGAGGTGGGCAAACTAAGGCCCGCAGGCCACATCCGGCTTGCGGGACCGTCCTGCCTGGCCCTTGAGCTCCCGGCCGGGGAGACTAGCCCCTGTCCCCCCCCCCCCGCCACTGTCCCCCGTCCCCTGGTCTCAGCTCACTGTCTTGCCAACACTCTGGCCTGCTGCTCCTGCCGGGCAGTGAGGCGGCGTGGCTGGCTCCTGCCAGGCAGTGGGGCTGCGAGCTCCTGCTGCTCTGAGCCGCATGGTAAGGGGGCAGGGGGCAGGGCTGGATAAGGGGCAGGGGATCCCGGGGGGAAGTCAGGGGACAGGGAGCAGGGAGCGGTTGGATGGGGCGGAGGTTCTGGGGAGGGGGGCGGTCAGGGGACAGGAAGCATGGGGCTGGATAGGTTTAGGAGTCCCGGGGGGCCTGTCAGGGGGTGGGGGTGTGAATAGGGGTCGGGGCAGTCAGGGGACAGGGAGCAGGGGGGGTTGGATAGGGGGTGGGGTCCCACAGGGTGGTTAGGGGTGGCGGTCCTGGAAGGGGGCGGTCAGGGGACAAGGAGCGGGGCGGGGTTGGATGGGTCAGAAGTTCTGAGGGGGGCAGTTGGGAGCGGGAAGTGGGAGGGGGCAGATGGGGGTGTGGGTCAGGCTGTTTGGAGAGGCACAGCCTTCCCTACCCGGCCCTCCATACAGTTTTGCAATGCCGATGTGGCCCTCGGGCCAAAAAGTTGGCCCACCCCTGTTTCAGTCACTTTAGTTCACTCTCCTTCTCTCAGACTATCTGTCCATGGTATCCAGATATATTTGCTTCTTCCATATCAATAGAATATCCCTGTGCTGAGCCTCAGTTCCCAAGTGCATTGAATTTGAGAGGCTCAGGAGATGCACCATTAGCGGGGACAGCATGAGTGGGGGAAATCCCCCCCCCAACCACCTTGGATCCAGATGCCAGGGGGAGTTGTTCTGAGATACTATGCTCCCAGCTGAGCTCCCCCGCCCCCCACCAGCCTATCTGGGCTGGGAGCCCTGCCAACCTCCTCATGAGGATGGGGCCATAGCCTTGGAAGGCTGCAACAGGACTTGGATGGTTGCAGCGGCAGAGAGAGCCACATGGGTAAGGGAGTTTTCCTGTCCATGCCCGCCCAGCCCCAAGCCAGCCAATACCATCACAGCCCTGTGATGTTGTCAAAGCCCACGCCTTTGGACTTTGCCAGAGGCTGGGTAATGGGGGCTGGATTAGGGAGGGATACGAGGTGACCCTGGTGGGCGAGGAATACGGAGGGAGCCATGGAAAAGGGACACAAAGAAGAACCAAAGTGGAGAGAAAAATATTTAACTAGCAAATGTGCTAAAACATCAACAGGTGAGCATAGGATGGGCAAGACCAGGGGTGGACATGGGAAAGGGGTTCTGCAAAAAACCGGTATGACTGAAACAAACCAATACATAAAAATACAAAAAAATAAAAAATAAAGTGGAAACTAGGTGATCGATATAAACGTAGGCAAAGACCAAACAAATACTGCAGATACTTATGCATGTGAGTAACTTTTAGCTCTGTGAGTAGTCTCATTAAAGGTGGGTCTGTGTTTCAAGGATTGTGCCCTCAGGGCTTGACCTTCTATCATTTCACTTAGGACTTGATTATGCGCCTCCTCCATTGAGCTGTGTGTCCATAACATCCACTGACTTCAATGGGAGCTGAGGGGTTAGGAACCTGGCAGGGTCAAGCCCTTTAAGTCAATGGGCCTTTACTCGATAGCAAGTATCTGCGGGACTGGGCCCATCTGCCTTGATCCAAAGCCTACTCAGTCAATGGAAAGTCTTCCTTTCAATTCGATGGGCTTTGGATCAGGCACTCAGCCTGCTGCTGGCCTTTTATTCTTTGCAGAATCCACTGGGAATTCCTGCTCCCTGGGTTGCATCGTGATGATCAGCACAGACTGCCACCTTGATGTTGATTATTTTTCCGTGTGTGTTCGGTTCTTTTAAGCAGCACTTGGTATTCTGCTAGGGTGGCAGCAATCTGTCTCTGTGACATGCTCAGAATGGAAACAGGGAGGATGCTAATTCCAACATCACTCGGTAAACAAAATACTTTCCTCTTCGACTGACAGTTATAATCTCCAGCGAACTGCTCAGCTTAATGTAACTGTTCAACTAAAATTCCTGGAGTTCATAGGTCCCTGTGCTGTGTATCAGGGAGGCCTCCTGAACCAAAGATGCATTCTCTGAAGGATTCACAGACAAGTTCAGAGAGATGTCGATATTTGGGAGAAGAATTGGCAAAGGGCAGTGTTTCCTAATCTTTTCAGGCAGCTAACCCTTTATTTGAAGCAATAATGTTTGTGATCCCTTTACAGTTACTGTAAGAGTAAAGTGTCTTGACGCTAACAATGATAAACCTATAGAATTGATTTGTGTGTGTGTTTCGAGAGGTTGACAGAGAGTACTTGACTTTGGAGGGTCTGGGTGTGTGGGGAGTGACATTTTCTTTGCTTCAGACCATAATAAAATTTTCAACATCTCACCACTCCACCCACCCTCCTTTGTCTTTCATGACCTCCCTGGCTGATAACACTGTTCTAGGGCAACAAATGATGAACTGAATACAGGGGCTTATGGTTGAGAAGTTGACAGAACCTTCACGGACACTCCCTATCCAAAATCATCTGTAATCTGCTATTGAGACGTTGACTCCCGCCTCCACTCTGACAGTGGTGCCAGCCTTCATGGTTCATGGGTTAACTTTTTCAATAAGTACCTACGCACTTTCTCTGAGGCCAGCTGATATGCATGAGAGGAGCTCCCTGTGAACATCTGCAAGGTCACCTCACTGTCCTCCTTCAAATCCTTCTTCTCCCATGAGCCTGCAAAACACTTGACAACTGATGGCCTGGCTGCTGGTTTGCTGAGACCATTGCCTATCATGCTGACCAGTATTGTCTCATTATTACCTTGTGCTCCCTGTTTGTTATAACCACCTGATGTCTCTTGTCTTATACTTCCATTGTAAGCTCTTCAGGGCAGGGCCTGTATTTTTGTTCTGCGTTTGTACAGTGCCTAGCACAATGGGGCCTTGTCCATGACTAGGGTTCCTAGGTGCGATTGCAAAAATAATAGACTTGACCCTCAAGAGAAGAGGATGAAGGGCCTCATCCGTTAAAGCGAATGAACATACCTTCATATTGTGGTTCTAGTTTAGAACTAGAAGCAAAGCCTCTGACACAGCAAAGCACGTAAGCCCATGCAGAAGTACCATGAGGGGGGCTGTTCTCAAGCAGTGTGGGTAATTTGAGAAGACGTTTGCAGCGTTCTTGTAGCCATGTTGGTCCCAGGATGAGAGAGAGACAAAGTGGGTGAGGTAATACCTTTTATTGGACCAACTTTTATTGGTGAGAGAGACAAACTTTTGAGCTCCACAGACCTGAAGAACAACTCTGTGGAGCTCAAAAACGTGTCTCTTTCAGCAGCTGAAGTTGGTTTTATAAGAGATATTACCTCACCCATCTCATCTCTCTAATTCAATGAAAGTCAGATAAGCATAAAAATTCTTTTAGTGCTTATCCAAACTCCACATCTAACCCTTTAGAGATTCTCCTCTTTAAGGAACAAGCTTGATGTTACCTGTTAAAAGGAACAGATTTCAGGGACACCTTTGACACAGCTTTCTCAATGTGCTCGAGTGGATGGGACAAAAACAGCAGGGCGTAGTGTTGCACCTATAGAACTGGGAAAACAGTCTTCTCCACTAGTTTTTGGTACCAATAAAGACATTTTTTTGCCTGGCACAATTTCTGCAGAAATCAATAATTATTCGATTCCCATGGCTGCAATGCTTGTTGCACAGGAAGTGGAAGCTGAAGAGAAATCTAACCTGCCGGATCATTCGGCTTTGGTCTGACTGTTCTTTGTGAAGTCACCAGTGCCAAACCTAATGGGGGGAAAATCTTGAGAAAAAGGAGCATTCTTGTGAAAATACAGCACCAGAAAGATTCTGTTGCATTTGCAGTCGGTGAATGTCCTTTTGGAGCGGCTGCTCAAGGGAGAAATATTGAGAAAATGCAATTCTAGAAAAGCAAAGAAAGAGGAAAAATCCAGCTCAACCATTTCAAGAGGTCAGTGTGGGTAAGAGATGGAAAGTACTACAGCACTCAGCAATACCCTTTAAAGGGCAACATGTAAATGAAGTTGCAGCCGCAGCATCTCCTCCTTTCACCCTGCAGTATGCAATGCCAATTCAACTTTTAGCTCAACCTGCTCTGTGGTTTGGATTGTTGGGTACCCAGTGACACTATTGGAGGGTGGATAGCTAGCGGGCTCACTGCTTGGGTGCTTTCACACTGTGATGCTTTGTTTTTCAGGCTCCTGTTTCAATGTATTTATATTAGATGATGACGCATAGTTCCAAAACCCTAGTGATACCTCCTTTCCTCTCTATATGTTCTGCAGTGGCCCCCTTTTGATTTTTTCCCCTGTGCTACAGTATATAATGAACAATATTGGTTTCTCCCTAGTCTTATGTTTTGCATTTAACTAAAATCCTCAGGGCCAGATCCTCAGCTGCTGTTAAGTGGTGTAGTTGTGCTAACTTTACCAGGGCTACATCGACTGATACCAGCTGAGGATCAGGCCCACAGATCTGACACAAAACAAAACTTTGCCCTATATTACCAGAACAGCACACAGTTGGTACATTAAGTATCCTTAAACTACTGCTCCATGTCTATAAACCCTTTTCCAATACAAAAAAAATTAAAATAAAAAAGTCAGAGGGAAAGTATCTCATAAATGCAATCATAAAACAGAGGTCAATAGCTAGGCCAGTCTGAACTGCATAAAGACAGTGAAATTAAAGCTTAAAAGATTAAGATGCATGCAGACTAACTGTATGGAAGAATAAAATATACAAAATTAGATTGCAAAATCCCAATCTCTTCAATAAGCAGTATTCTCCCTGGTTATTAAATTCCTGTTCAGAGGTTCCTTTTCTTACTCTTCTTTATTTATAACATTTCCCCAATTCATGGGGAAAGTTTTCACATTTCCAGATATATCAAAGCACAATCTAGCTTACAACCTTTCAGAAGCATTCCTCAGTTACACATGTTAATGATAGTTCAGACAATGGAAAACCCTCAGCATTCATTTTATTTATTCAGACAAAAGATTACCACTGAAGCGGAAATGTGGCCGACCCAAGGCACTTGATTTTGGTACTTGACAGCCTCTGTCTCTTAGACACAATAATGAAAATTTACCATTAGGTTCTGAGGAGTTTCAGTGAGAGACAGACTAATAAGATTAATGCAATGAACTGGGCTACCTCTGAATGGGGCAGTTGAAAGATTCTGGGTAAGTAGGCACTGCTTATCCACCCTAACAAATTAGGTAGTTCAACACAGTTATCTAAGAGAGCCCTGAAGGAACAGGTATGACATCCAATGGCTGGAAGCTGAAGCTAGACAAATTTAGACTAGAAATACGATTCAAATTTTTAACAGTGAGGTTAATTAAACATTGGAAAAACTTACCGAAGGATGTGGTGGATTCTCAATCGTATGGAATGTTAAAATCAAAACTGGATGCTTTTCTAGGAGATACGCTCTAGTTAAAACAGGAATTAATTCAATTCCTATAGCCTGTGTTATATAGGAGGTCAGACTAGATGATCACAATGGTCCCTTCTGGCCTGAGAGTCTATGAATCTATGAAATACCCACAATTAGAAAAACAATGTCACCGCTGAACAACAGGATAACAACTGTAGAATCTCCGGCACATGACTGCAACTGCAAGCCTCTAATGCCATTCAGAACACTCTCCTGTCTCATCGCGGAGAACGGTTCAGTGGTGTAACAAGAACCCAGCTGCTAGGTGCCTAGTTACCAAATGCAAGTTGTATGAGATATGTAAGAATTCTTCTACATATGACAACACCATGAGCTGTCTATAGCTCATGCTATTACAGCTGCTTTCTCTATTTTGGGTGAATATTGAGGAACATCAGTAGACAGGCCATGAAGACCACAGCAAAGCTGCAGGTCAGGGTGGGAAATCCCGTTGAGACGCTCCCATTGAAGCGAATGGGTATAACTCCTACTGGTGTTAGACCAATGCTGTGTGCTTGCAAAAATTCCACACCATTCTAGCCAAGGATGAGGAGAGGGTTGGAGGAAGGAGGTAAGAAGGAGGCACAGGGCCACAGACGAGTGTACAGTGGAGGACAGTGGGGCTGAAAATAAGGTGTGGGTGGAATTATGGTGTGGGGCATCATCTTCACATCTCTACAGATGTGACTGACAATCAAGGAATGATCCTAATTAAATCCACCACCAGCTCAAAGGGAAGCCTCCCATTCTCACATCTCTGTCCTGATGTATAACAAGCATCATCACGAAAGGCTGTCTGATTTGTGTCTTAAGGGCGGAACTGATATCCTGCTTTCACCGCACACAATGTTCTCAGATTTCTCCCACTCCTCCTCATTTTCCCTCGTTCCCAAGTGTACATATAAATCAGGCAGCGGCTAAATAAATAGTGTTAATGATACATGACTTTGAGATCTCTGCAGCTGAAGCAGAATAGACACGAGCTCCTTGAGCTACAGAGACGACGAGGGAAACAGCTTCTCCGATACCCATCCTGCAGCGTAGCTAGCACCTTTGTGGAGCCATGCCATCGCGCCATGAATTGAACCCGTGGAGGCACCTTGGAAAATGTATCTAGAACCCAGAGTGATATAGCGCTGTCCAGGCAAACTCAGTCTCCCTCTGTGTTAGTGACAAACTACTTCAGTGACATTGTAGAGGTTCTAGGGAAGAAGTAACGCAAAGTTTTCTGGGTGCATAATCCTCTTTCAGTCAATGGGATTGTGTCTGGTAACTCAAGGGTGTGAGTTTCTCTCTTGCCTCAAAATACATTTCCAAAATACATAGTGATTTTGGATGTCTCTGTTTTTCACTGCCCAAAGAGGCCTCATCTTCAGTGCGGGGCACTCAGCACTTTCTGAAATTCAGGCCCTGCTTTCGGGTGTGTCAGGTTGGGTACTCAGAAACTAGTCACTTGTGCAAAACTTGGCCCTTCGTTAACAGGCCTTGGGAAATGTCACTGCTCATCAAAGTGAGAACAATATATACCCAAACCACCCCCAAGCAAGGGGGGGGGCAATCAGAATTTTCTTAAGGAACGGGCATGGGGGAAGGGCTGATTGGGGGGTTCCGCCCTGGGCCTGAGCATGTGATGGGGTGGGGGAGACATGTTTGAGACTCCCTGGGTTGTCAGATCCACCTGAAATTCTCGTTTAGCAACTGATTTTGTGCCCAGTATCTCTGAGGCAGTGGCCAGGCCCCTCTGTGCTGCGGGCATGAGGGGCTCAGTGATGCACGGGGGCACCCCATCCCCAGCGCACAGATAGACACTCCCACCACTGAATAGGAGTCCGGGGGGCTTCCTCTTCTAGGGACCATCATCTCCTCAAAACCCCCATTGCCCCCGAACTCCCCTGCTGGATCAGCAGCCTGCAGGGCTCAAGCAGCTCCGTGTTGCAGATGTGGCTGCCCTTGCAGCCATGGAGGAAGCTCAGCAGCCTGGCCTCACTCAGCAGCTGCATGCTAGGCTGGGTCAGCCATGAGCGGGGCCCAGAGCACATGATCCTACAGACAGTCCCTGTGCCATTGAACCACCCAGACTGCAGAGGGACCAGGAGCTGCTGAGGGGAGTGTGTGGGGAAACCCGGTGGGGTGAAGCTCTGGAGCAGGGGGTTCAAGCCCGAGACAGAGCTATGCAGACCTGTTCCAGCCTCTGCCCTGAACCCTAGTTGTGTTGTAGGGCAGCCTTCCCTCCCCTCCTCTGCCCCCAGCAATGGGCACTGAGCCCTGTGATCCCCCAGGAGTCAGTTCGGTCTTGGGGAGCAGGAAGCCTGGCTCCTGTTCTTGTATTATTACATCCCACAGAAACTCCCGGGGCCTCTCCCTTCATTTCATCACTGCCCCTATGTACAATATTCTCACTGTTCTTAAATTATAATGGGTCAAATCACTCACTGGAAGAGAAAACTGACTCACTTTGAGGCAACCATATCTTACATTTCTGTTTTTCTAGAACACACCCTGGCTTGACTATCTCTGATGTACTCTAGATCCACTTCTGCCCCAAAGTCTAAAAGAAACCAGCCAATTTTAGGGACAGACGGGGAGAGATGACGCTTCTTTTGTACACCTATAAATATCAGTACACAGGCTGCATTTTCAAATTTTAGGTTTTGTTTTAAAAAGGGGCAAGGGGAGAAGGCAGGGGCCTTATAAAGCCTAATATTAGTAGAAATGTCTTTATGATTTTTAAAGTGTTCAGCGAAAGCAGTTTTGTTCATATTTGTATCTCCTCCTTTCAGGGTTTGCAACTCAAAAATTGCAGCTCTGTGCTGGAAAATGAGAGCCACAAAGTGAATCTTCTTAGTCGCTGACATTGTTCAAGGTGCTCTGATTTCTAGTCCACCCAGTCCTTTCTGGTTGGCCAGAAATGAATGAAGAGCACAAGCAATATTGAACATGGTTTTCATCTACAGTGGTGACTGAGTTTTAGTGTAAGAATCGTTTTTTAAAAGGGCCCGTGACATTAACACTTAGTTATCTGGTAGGGCCATGATGACATAATAAAACAAGGAAGAATTGGGTAGGCTAGAGATTCTATTCTTATCTCTTAAGCCCTAATTCTGTAAGCAATGGAAACCAATGGGAGAGTGCCAGACTGTGTCTTGATGGAGTCACTGGCGGGACTGGGGCCTTAGCTACCTTAGAAAATCCACGTTCAATACGTAAATAAAGAAAGCAAAAGGAAGTCTGTTGAATTATTGCACTGGCTTAGGATGTCAGTTGTTCACTCCCAAATGCTATTTTACACTAATGATTATATTTGAATATTCTACTAGCCTATTCAAATTCCAAAAGCTCCCTCCTAGGTGAAGCATTTCTTCCTACTATCTTCTTGTTGCCTTTGTACCATGAAACCCTACTCCAGCCTTCTCCCATTATGGGACGTCAGGCCTGGCTTTTGGAGAGTGCTGTGGGGAGAACACAGCCAGCCTCTTTCCCCTAAAGGGCAGCCTCCGGGCAGAAGAGGGACTATGACTAAGCTACTTCATAATAAAGAATATAAAAGGCAGTGTTGCCTAGACCACAGCCTGAGACTCCGGAGACCTGGGTTCTAGTCCCATTTCTGCTACCGGCCTGCTGGGTAACCCTGAGTAAGTCATTTCATGGCTCTGTGCCTCAGTTTCCCTATCAGTAAAATAGGGGTAATGATACTAATCTCCTTTATAAAGTGCTTTGAGATCTACTAATGAAATAATAATCATTCCTAGGTCTTCTATTGTAATAGGTAAGGTGCTCAACTAATAGGCTAGCAATGATCCACTTTCCCCAAGGATAAAAAGCCGGCTGCATTTTTTTTATTTTCAAAATATTTTGTTGACATTAAAATAAAATAAAAAAATCCCCAAGAAAACTAACAAATTTCTAAATATTTTTACCATTTTTTTGAGCAGCTTTAATCACAAGATCCTATAAACACATCTGGACAAACTCTTTCTAGATGTCTTTCATTCCTGCTCTGAAAAGACAGACAAATATGATACCTGATGACTTGCTAATTCTGGACTCCTTTGCCAAATTTATTTCAGTTATAAAAATAGAGGGACAAGGTGAGTGAGGTGATCTTTTATTGGACCAGCTTCTGTTGATGAAAGAGACAAGCTTTTGAGCTTACACAGAGCTCTTCTTCAGGGCTGGGAATGTACTTAGAGTCATAGTTATAAAAATAGTCCTCTGAAAATAAACTCATTTCTCTGGGGTGAAATCAAAATAAGACCTCATGCTGTGTGGCCAGACTCTGTCCTCAGAAGTGCACTCCCCAGCACCGCGAGCTGCATTCATGGAGCCAAGGCAGAAGTTTGGTGCATATTGTCCATTATTTGTTTTGCAGTGGCATTGCACAACCATGTAACGAAGTGATGGTCCCTGACCATGCTTGCCAACAGGTTGTGGGGGGGAGAGGGGAGGAGCAGGGGGCAATTGCCCAGGGACCCGGGCGATTTAAAAGGGCTAGCCCCAGAGACGATACGAGAGAACAGTCCCTGAACTCAGAAGACATCAGGGGTTGCATTTGTGCCTGACCTGTATAGAGAAGAGCACTCCTTGAATCCTTCCCCAACTTGTCCACCTCAAAGAGCCAGCCCAAATCTGGCCCATAGTATGGTATATCTCACTCTCTAAGCATATTCTGTTCATTGGTAAACCTAGACTGCAAGCTTACTTAGAGTGTATCTTGCTTGGGATGGGGATTGTGATTCAGTTCGGGGTTTGTACAGCACACAGTACAAGACGGGTCCTGGCCTATGACTTGGGCTCCTCGGTGCTATTGCAATAGAAATAACACATAATAATAATACATAGGTTCCTACCTATGTTTTTGTGAAGATAAAACAACACACCCATTGCTGGAAAACAGTGCAGAAAAATAACTCACAGAGCACTTCCATGCCCACTGTGCAACATGATGACCTAGGAACCACCCTTACAGGGAACAGTTATGTGATCATTTCAAAGCTGTTGCCGCATCAGTGCTATAATTATGTAGGTTAGGTCATGGCAACCCAGAGCCCAGATGGGCCATTAGCTGAAGAACCATCTTCCCTGAGATGTGCGGAGAGCCTCTTGCTCTGCGGCTGGATTAGCAGCCCTGTACATTTTATGTAAGGATTCTCGTTCAATTTACAACACGGCTGCTTGTTGAATTGCTTATGTGGGTCCTAAATTATGTCCCCCATCCCTCACAACAAACAAAAAGTATCAGAGAATCCCTTAGTCAAAGAGTTATGCTTGGAAATGTCTCTCCAGTTTCTTCCCATTTAGTAACGTTACAAATTGCTCCCCCAAGGACTGCTGCATAGTTAAAAAACAGTTCTGATTTCATCTAGGGCACTGAAGCGGCTGGGTCTCATGGATTTGCCATGTGCTACTGTATAATGATTCAGAAGGGGTTCCAATACACAGTCACACAGCAACATTATGACATCAATGGCACGATGCCAATTTATGCTAGCCAAAGATTTGATCCATTCATATTGGTCATTAGTTTTTGGTTGCTTCAATTACTCCACTGTCCTCTAAGTTCCTTCAAGGCCCCCATATCACTCCTTCGAAGATGAAGCTGACCAAGTCCCCGAAGAAGGAAACGATTAACCACTTTGCTTCCTGAATTCAACTTCATCAAGAATTATTAGCTTGTTATATAGTGCACAGCACAGACAAACTGCAGCTAGGTATGTAAAGCATTTTATTGACTGAAGATCAGCATATTCCCCCCCCACTCCCCACACACACACGTGCTGACTGCTCCTCGGCCGCATCTGAGGATCTGGGCCATGCTTCTCTGGCCCAAGGATTGTACAGTGTAAATTAGATGCTACATGGGATGATGTAAGGAAAAGTTATCAGGCAAGGGAGAGGGAGGTTGACACACAACAACATATTCCTAATGGAAAGCTGGCTCTTCAAAGTGATGTGCCTGGCACTGAGGTAGCACTCAAGTGGTTACAATAACAAGCTGGAATAATGGTTGTTTCTAAAGGCACACAGTCTCACTAAGAAAAACAGTAAAGAGGAAAAGGTGCTAGAAACCAGGAATAGTGCAATAAACCAAAATGCTGAAACTAAAGCAGCTTTTCCTAATTCGCAGCCCCACAGGGTCTATTATCCCACTGATGCAATTGTATAATATTGAGGTAAACAGCATGATCAGAGAGGATAGTTAAACTCTATGTCCACACTGGCTATTAACTGCCACAGTTGGAAAGGAATGTTGAGTAGGGATGGGTCAGTTGGTTAATTCCTGAATTTGAAGCTCACATGAACATTGTGGGACTGAAATTGGCATAGAAAAAGCTGCCTTGTGAAGTTTCATTTCCCTCACTTAACATAAGCCATGTGAAGAGGCATCTGAGATGTGTGTGCTACAACACCAAAACCAAAAGTCTACTCTCCTTTTCTTCCGATACATATCGTCCATTTTGGAAGATCTTTGAGAAAATACAGCATTTCATTATTGGACAAATCTGGGGAAACACTTAATTTTGGCCATGTTTACCACAAAATACTGTGTTCTTCAGCAGAAACTGAATCCGTATCCTTGGTCAAATTTACAAAAAGCTAGCGGAGGATTTTCAAAAGCATTCAGTGTTGGACTAACTCTGCTCCCATTTAGCGGATGGTCACACTCTCCCTAACTTCAATGGAAGCAGAGTTAGGCCAAAGCTGAGCACTTTTCAAAAACCCATCCATTGACGTTCTACCACCAAATTCTCACGATCTGGAAATAATAGTTCGCTTTGCTACACTCCCTTTCATCTGAGGATTTCAAAGCGCTTTGGAAGGTAATGGCCAGAACTGCTTCATGAACTAAGTGTATACAAGTAGCCTCAGGGCTGTCCTGCAAGTGGCACCTCACTTCAGTTTCCTTTTTAGGTCCCCACTACCTCCATACGAACTTATCTTTCAATCCATCAGCCGAGTTTATTAACTAACACTTAGCGCAAACAGTCCGTAAGCAAATGTCCCCAAACATAGTCTATATCCCCCAGCACTTGTATTCTTTAGAACCCAGCTTCAATCTCACCATCCCGGCATCTTTCACCACCACTGGACTCTTCAACCGTCCTCTTCTGTCCCTCTGCTAGGATTGCCGCCCCAGCCCTTCCTTCTGGGGCACAACCCCGCTCTTACCAGCAGGAGCTCGCACAGCCAGCTGGAAGCCTGTCATGGTTCCTCTGGAGTCCAGCTCTCTGGCAAAGGGAAGTCAGCAGGGAACCCCCTCTGCTACTCCTCTTTCCTTCAGCCCTCTGCTCTGACTCTCCGGCTTAGAGCCAGCAGGCATCTCCCTCAGCTGCTGCTGCTGCTGCTCCTCCTGTCTTTCGCCCTCTGGCCCTGGCTCAGGGATGCCAGCCAGCAAATCCCTCTTACTTCTCCCCCGCTTTCGGACCTCTCCCAGGAACCCCTTTTCTCTCTAGGAGCTGACATTTCCTGACTGACTCAATCTGCTCTAACACTCTTTCTCACCAGGCCTCATGTAGCACCACCCCAGACCCCACCCTCTTAATTGGCTCAGCACCTGGACAGGAAAAGGGGAACTGAGCCCAATTTCATTTAAGGGGCCAGTTACCCTGTTACAGTAAGTACAGTTGTACCTGCTCTCTTACAGATGAAAAAACTTAAGCAAACAAAGGTTAAAGGTCTAATTTTTAGGGATGTTTAAGGTGCTTATGTAACCCACACACCGCTTGGGTGTGGTGCTCTGTCCCATCTAGTGGCACCAAGAACACTTAGAGAGAGACTAATGAGTCTGCTACAGGCTTAGCTAAGGGCCATGTGGCTTTTAGCTTATGCGGTAAAGGCTCATGCAATAAGCTTCAGAGATCCCAGGTTCGATCCTGCCTGCCGATGACAGGGGTCTGTTGGTGTTACAAGTGGGGGCTCATCCAGGATTTCAACTGGAAAGTCTCTGAAGTTCAGGACTTGCTTCCTCAGCTAGGGGAAGTATGTAACCCACACATGGCTTTGGTGTGGTGTTCTGTCCCATCTAGTGGCACCGAGACTACTTAGAGAGATTAATGAGTCTGCTACAGCCTTCGCTAAGGCCCTGTGGCTTTTAGCTCATGCATTTACCTCCAGAGATCCCAGGTTCAATCCTGCCCACCAATGACTGGGGTCTGTTGGTGTTACACTTAACTTCCATTGAAATTAATGGGAGTTAGGCTCCTAAATACCTTTAAAGAACAAGTAGAGATCCACACTCCTAATTCTGTAGTCACTAGACCACTCACAGAATAATTTAGTGCAGCCAAGTCCCTCCTGAACTTCTGAAATGTATCCAGTATGGGAGGGTGGAGGAGAGTTGAGACAGTTATAAGAACATTTTGGTTCTAAGTTAGGTCTTTTTAAAAAAGAATCCAAAGGGCTCCCAAAATAGTGCAATTTTTTCTGGACTTTCAAACTTCTTTCCATCTAGAATTCTGGTTTGTGGTTGCATTTTCAGAATAGGTTTCAGACTGTTGGACAACAATGCCAGGAAATACAGTGAGAAGAAATATTTGGTTGTTCCTAGGTCATCGTGTTGCACAGTTAATCTCCATCCGTTTGAATGTTGTTCATGGCAACCTGACTCAGAAAAATTCCTACTGATTAAAAGAGAACACCTCCAGGGAACATTGCTCAATGCCCTGGGAAAGCTTTGGTAATTAATAATTGGCCTGAATCATATGGGCTTTCACAGTACGAGTTACAATGGTGCCACTTAAACACTGAGCACACATAGCGAGCTTTAAACTGCATGTTCCTTCAGGGAATCCATCTACAGAACATGCCAGCTGCACAGCTTATCCACAAAATCTTTCTAATAGTGAAAATATCCAGTTTCATCTTGAAAAAAATGATAGAAGCTGGATTCCAAACTTTCTGGTGAAAACTCAAACTCCCTGCTCACTTTCTCGTACTGATCCAGGTATCCAATCCCCTTCTCCCTGTCTGGTCTTTCAGAGTTAATTGACCCATTGCCTTGTATTGCCTGCACTATTGTTCTTCACTTCCCATTTATATACAGGATCATACAGTGACATTTCAAAGACCACCTTAAAGAACATGAAAATATTTGGCATTTCTGCAAACTGCAATACTCAGATATTTAATTACACAGAGTCAATCACCTGTCTAATTCAGACAGGAACTCAAATTTCACAACATAATTACTTTAAGTTCGGATGGATAATTCAGGAAATTGTAGGTAGTCTGACATGCACAAAGCATTTAAAACATGGGGGCACTAGCGCTTCTCAGTGAAAAAGCTGTACATTTTTTTTAATGTGGGCACAATCTATTGTGCCCCTATCTCATTCTCAAAAATGGCTGTTTTTGTTTAAATTAAAAACATAAGTAAAATAAGTAAAAAATTAGCCTGAAGCAGATACCCAACATGGAAATTTTCAACCCAAATGGTTAATGTTTGGAAATGTTATAAGCAACTGAAAACAGGGACTTGTAATGGAAAATGTCAGGCAACTTAACAACAGGCATTGCCACCTGCAACTGCCAGAATGACAGAGGAGCAGGTAGGAAATTACTCTAGTCTTGAGCCAGGGAAGAATGTCAGATTTAAGAAGCATTTTTAAAATGAAACCATAGGGTTGCCTACGTATAATATTTCCAACCCCCTTAATGATCTGAAACCTGTTTCATAAAGTCTGAATTGAATCTGTCTAGGTTTTTATAGTGCAGCCACCACCATCCTTCGTGGGACAAAACAGAAGAAAACTCTGTCAAGACCATATGGCCAGGTCCTTAGCTGGCATAAAACAGCCTAGCTCCATGGACTTCTACAGAGATATGGCAATTTACACCACTTGAGGATCTGGCCCAATGGTGTTTTCCTTTCCACGCTTTGAGTACAAGGTCTGATTGTATGAAAAGAACAAGACATTCTTTTAAATTATTATTAATTTAACTGGAGTGAGGTGCTGCAAGGCCATTGTGCTCTTGTTGCTGTGGGAAGAGACGTTTCTTCCCCTCTGATCTGAAAGAGGTGATATCTGCGCTCATTTATTTCTGGTGGGATTGCATTCCATAGGCAAGGTCTTACGGCTGATAAAGCCCTGTCCTCTCTGCCATAAACATTCCCAGTGTTTGCAGCTGTCATCTAAGATGGCAATACAGCTGACATGCAGCTGCTTATAAGATGTTGTTTGTAAGATATTTTCATCTCATTTGCTGCATTCCTTCTATAACTTCAGATTTGTTTTAGCAACTAGGATCTGACACACAGGATGGGGTTATCAATATCTTTGTATGAAATGGTGAGAAACACAAAAGTTATCTGCAACCAAACCTCAAAGACCTTACTGGCTACTCATTCAGTCATGTCACAGCTGGTGACAGAGAAGCCTCAATTAGCCTGCACTAAATGAAGGGAAAGTGGGGGAAGAATGTAAATTAAGAGTGAAAACAGGGAAGAAGGGAAGGATGTCATATTTCTGTGGGTCACTGAGTTCAACGAGTGCAAGCTCAAGCCCTAAAATATGTCTCACTTGCACCCTATTTCTTTTTTTCTTTTCACATGATGCTGGAGAATGGTCTTCAGACCTGCTGTTCCTTCCGCTAAAGTCGAGACTCAAAACTTCCAAGAAATGCAGCTTTTCCTCCCTTCGCCCTCACTTATTTCTGAACCAACTACTTCGGCAGCAGTATTGCTTACTCGCAGCTCCCTTCCCCGCTGTTGCTGTTGTCCCCAAAGCTGTCTTCAGACCCCCAATTAAATAAAGCTCCCCTGTATTTTGCACACCCATATCTTCCCCCCCCCATGAATGGAAACCTCAGTCTGCATGAACTGCTGACTTGCACTGGTATTTTGCTGGGCTATATGGAGAACCAATGGAACTAAGAACCTTGTGGAACTCGTTAGTTGCTCTTACCTGTCCTGCGAAAAGGCCACACACACCGATTATACAGAGAATGTTGAATACGGCAGAGCCAACGATGGTTCCGACTCCTACGTCTCCTTTTGTGATAAAAACACCTGAAACACAAGTTCAAGGCAAACCGTGTAAGTCGGAAAGAACAGGGATCCTACTCCAAAAAACTGCACCCCGCTGCTGTATACAGTAGAACTTCAGAGTTACAAACACCTCAGGAATGGAGGTTGTTCGTAACCCTAAAATGTTCATAACTCTGAACAAACATTATGGTTGTTCTTTCAAAAGTTTATGACAACTGAATAATGACTTAATACAGCTTTGAAACTTTACTATGCAGAAGAAAAATGCTGCTTTTAACCATCTTAATTTAAATGAAACAAGCACAGACACAGTTTCCTTACCTTGTCCAATCTTTTTTTAAACTTTCCCTTTATATTTTTAGTAATTTAGTTCAGTTTAGTTCTGTACTGTCTTTGAATTTTTTTTTATTTTAGTTTCTGCTGCTGCCTGATTGCATACTTCCAGTTCCAAATGAGGTGTGCGGTTGATCGGTAAGTATGTAACTGGCGTTCATAACTCTGAGGTTCTATTGTAGTCATTTGCCTGATTCTGCCACTTTGACTCAAATTTAATAGGACAACTTGGGGAGGAAAGTGAAAGGGTGAATAAGGAGGCACAATCTGGCTCTTTGATAGGATTAGTAAGAATGTGTTATCAAAAGTGCTACAGTAATGGGTACCATAGAAATAAATGTCAGTGAATAAAAAATAACCAGCTAACGTCACCTGCTAGCTACAAGTCTGTTGAAATTCAGCTGTTGCTAGCAGGGGTCTGGAAGAGTTTCCCTGACCATTGTGGCCTGGGATTTTTTCCCCTCAGAACCATGCTACACAAGGGGCTCTTTCTACCAGGCCGGGGACTGTGTTATAACAAAGTAGTGACCTGACCATGTTGGAACATGGTCCCACCTGCACAGCCAAATCATGTCGAAACCATCTTACCCTTTTAGGATAGCACGGTCCCCATTTTGGTCAATTTTAGGTGAACAGATTTTAAGATCCAGAAGGGATCATGTAGTGTACAATGCAGGCCATAGGACTTCCCTGAATGAATTCCAGTTTCAAGTCCAACAGCTGTGGTTGAATGAGAGCAGATCTTTTAGAGAAACATCGAATCTTGATTAAAATATTTCCAGTGATGGAGACTCTGCCACAGCCTTTGGTAAGTTGCGCCAGTGGTTAATTACTCTCTTGCTGCACAGATGGGTATAAAGAGGGCTACACACTTCCCTCAGTCCAGGCTGTTTATAGCATGATTCTCAGATCAAAATCCCTGTCCCCAGCGGTCAAAGGAACCACTGCTAGGACCGTGCTAACAACAGCAGTCGTGAAACTTGGTTGAAACAAGCAGGTTCTGCCGATTCTGAACCAATTGTGTAGAAGAAAGAAGCCCCTCACTCTTGAGCATTGCTGCAATAGGATAGCCCTCTA
This sequence comes from Eretmochelys imbricata, assembly GCF_965152235.1. Lineage (NCBI taxonomy): Eukaryota > Metazoa > Chordata > Testudines > Cheloniidae > Eretmochelys > Eretmochelys imbricata. The sequence continues at coordinate 205,686,850 of NC_135574.1, read as the reverse complement.
TTCTGCCCCCCCCCATAAGCAGAGTGCTGCTGTGAGGGAGCCCTCAGATCCTCTGTTCTACACCGTGCTCATCAAGGTAGTATCTGAGCACCTTCCAGCAGTGCCTTAAGCAATATGGCTATGCATCCTTCTCTCCTAAACTGAGCCTTCTGGTGGGATGAAGGACAATTTTTTAAAGCTCTCAACTAATCTCTCCCTATTAAGGTTTTGAATCCACAGCTTCACAAGCCAGCAGCCTCCACCAGCCCTAATGGCATGCCCTTGTATGTGTTACAGAGAGGGTCGGGAATTTCTCACCACTTTCTTGGAAGAGAAGGAGGGGCTGGTTGGACATGCGGGAGAGCTGCTTGCATAGATCTCCTGTGCACACACCTACACCCCTGTGCTCCAGCGCCTCATCCAAAACAAGACCAATCATAACCCTCCCGCCAATCTGCACTCAAATTTCTATCTACACTGTAATCAAGCTACGTAGCCTCTTGACACAGTTAAAAACATCGTTCTGTCTTGCAGCGTAGATGGGACTGGCCCATTCTCGAACTGTGCTTCGTCATCTGTAATGGACACAAACATGGCCATTGTGTGTGTGTTGGTACAATTTAGCAGCGTGTTAATCTATTCACAGTGCACAGAGCCTGGATTATGCTTGGTGACGCACACTGTACATAAAAACAGAAATTCAGGAGTTTGTTCTTTCATCCACACCGGGAGATTATACATATAGCTCCTAGACTTAATAAGGATTTACCACAATTAATCTTCCATGCGTCCATGAGAGAACAGGTTAAGAGTTATTACAACTCTTAGAGTCATTTGGCAACTCCAGCTGTACTTAATGCCTTTAAAAACTGTTTAAAGAAGAAATGGCTGGTTAGTTAGTTACCTATAACAGATGTAAACAACTCAGGAGCGGAGCTTCCAGCTGCCATGAAAGTTGCCCCAGCCACGTCTTCACTAAGATGCAAGCGCTGCAGAGAAACAAATGAAATCCATGATTATAACACTGGCACGTGAGAAGGAATTCAACAGAAAAAGTTAACGTCTGTCTGAGCAGGACATTGCTGATATGCTTAAATGGAAAGAAGGGACGAACCAACAGGACAGAGAGGCATTAGTTACCTTGGGGAAATATTGCATTCTCAACCTAATAAAGCAAGATAGTTGTGCCTTCTGATCTCTATTTACAGAGGGCTAGATTGTTCCTTTGGGCACTGTCCTGTGCAGGGCAAGGTATATTAGCTGCAACACCCCAGGAGGCATGATGACGCCCCTCTGAGTCACAATTCCTCCCCATACACATGTTGTCTCACCTACTCTGGCCAGTACGTGGTGGGGGCTGGGGGATGAAGCCAAGTTCTTGCCCATGTGCTCTGTGGAGTATGTAAGGGTGTGATTACCCCAGACCCAAGGTGCTAACTTCCCTGTATGGGATTTACCGAGCAGCAGCTAAAAATCTCCACTGATAATCAGGGACTGGCATTCTCTTAAAATACGCATACTTACCAAATTTCTTTTAGCTGTAAGAAACCCCAAAGCCCACTTCTAGCCTTCATCGCTATTGACAGATGGAGGTTGTTCTTATGTGAAACATTATTTCCTGAGAGGAAAAGCACTCACGACTGTGTACATATTTCATTGGTATAACCCTTTTTCAAATATCTGCTTAGTTAACTATTTCCTATATGCTTTCTGCAGTCCCACCATTCCATTGGTGAGAGCGACAGCTCAGTAAATGGGACCAAGCTACTGAAACCAACGGGACCATCTGACACCTCCCATTGGTTTATGCGAAGAAGCTAGAAAGCGACCCCCTTCCAATACGGCTGCACAACGCTACCTTGTTTCTACACAAAACAGACCCAAACATGTAAGCTGCCGTGCCTGGCTATGGGTCAGCAGTGGAATGAGGGGCAGTGGGATGTGAAGGAAACGCTTTTCAGACAGCATTGGTTGTTTAAAACAACAAAGAGCAAGCCAGCTGACAGGCGCGCTAAACACTTTTCCTCTATCGTCCATTAATTCCCACTGAAACCTGAAAAGAATCCCATGGTGCATTGTATTTTTACCACAAGAATCTCTGAGGGTTCTTCATAAACATTAACCTCAGCAAACTATGTATATGCAAAGATAAGGTAGAGAGTTAATTTACTCTGCAAAAAAAATGCAGAACAAGCAATCGAATCCTCAGTTAACAGTCCAATCACAGCTTCATTTTCTCACAAGGGTGCCAGATACCCTTAACTCTGCCCCCATCACATGCTAATCATACAGTCTTTCATATATAATATGGGGGGCCAATGGAAGAGGAGGTGGGTGGGCAGAGTCTGGCCTCCATGGGAGGCAGGAAGCTTAAAAGTGTTATATTGTCATAATAACGTGACAAATTGATTGAACAAAAAGCTTTTCTGAAAGTGATCTAACCCGGACTAAAAATATTGGGAAAGACATATCTAGGATCAAAGGCAGATCTCCCAAAGGGCTAGTTTCTGCTGCACCAGGCTCAGTGGAAACACAGATGCACGCATTGTATCACATACAGCCTGTACCCTGCTGATACCTGCGGAGGAGGGATAATCAGTCAAGGGTTATGCTTGAGTTCGTACTTCCTAAAGACAGATTATTATAACAGTGGCTTCCCTGGGAGAGAAATCTGAGACAATGTATTCAAATGGTCATAACAAGCTGTGTAGTCCAAAGACACGGAAAAGGAGGTAAAAATCTATTCCACAGTAATATCAGTTGGGGCCTGTATATGCTATTATAACCCTAATATTAATACACTTCCAATTCTGATTAAACTAAACCGAAAAAGCCATTCTTATTCTGGAATAAGCATGTCCACATGAGGTGCTATTGTGGACTGTCAATTTCCAAGAGCTTACAAGCTCCTAGGCAATAGAACTTCCCTAATGTGACCAAATGACAGTGAGACCTCTTTCCAATGACAGAGTTTTGCAAGTTAACAAGTGAGAGAACCTACTAAAAATATACCAAGCATACCACGTCACCCAGTAGGGTTGCACATCTGTCACCTTTAGTGACATTGAATAATCCCCGGCTCTCAAAGCCTCCCTATTGATTTCAACGGGACTTCTTGTGGAGTAGACAGTTACTTTGTGTGGGGAAGGGCAGCAGAATCCAGCACCAGATGTTATTCGAAAGTGTGATCAAACTATTTCCCCTTTAGTCTGAAAAAGGCAGACAAGGGGGCCAGGAGAAAAGGCAGTAGAGACCCTTCCCAAGTTAGCTGGGTCGCTTTCCCATGCACATCTGAATGCTAACACTGAAGGCTATGTCCATGCAAGTTGGAAGTTTTTAAGACAAGTCATTTCAGATTAAGACAAAAAAAATAAGTTGGAGCAACTCTGAAAAGAGGATCATGTATTTCTTTCACTGTCACAGAACTCGAGAACAGCTTGAGGTCGTCAGAAAGAAAGGACTTTGTGTCCCAAAAAGATCACCTTTGGGCTGAGAACAAATATATTGAAAAAAAAACCCTCATGTTTTTGAGAAAGTTGATGCATCTTTGGATAATCATGGTTAACATGTGTTGTTAACCTATATCACATTGCTATGGTCTGCAGTATGATCACATTTATCTAATACTTGTTTAACCACACTCCCTCTTCTCTGCACCACAACTGTATCTCTGGCATGGATCAGTTGCCCAGTCACCCCTTTGATCATCCACATGTTTTTCGCTGAGACAAGGCTGTGCTGTATTCCGATGAACCAGAAACACCAGTACAGTTTATGAGTCAGCTTCCATCAGAGCTGTCAGATAGAAATGATTTTGCAACTAACCTCCCACACCTCCTCCCCCAGCTCAGGAGCAGCTCTGTTTTCAGGAAGATGGATAATTGTGGTTCTGCCATCAGGGGAGATCTGCAGGTGTCTTTCCCAATTGACAAAGATCTCTAAGTGGCAAAACCAATCTGTATTTTCTACCTGCTGCACAGATTTCGTAGCATGGAATTGGCTTTGGGAAAGACTTGAAGACACTTCAAAAATGCTGCCCACGCTCAACAAATAATTATCTTTCTGTGTTTATTCAGGCTGGGAAGAACTCCTTATCTTCTAAAATTTCATCCCGCTGGCCTGAGCCAAATGGGGACAGTTTCCTTCGCAATTGCTTGAAATGTGTGAGAGCAGCTTTTCTTGCTGCTGAACAATTTATAATGGAATTAGAATCTTGCAGGGAGGTCTGAAATCCAAATAAGGGATCAGAGCCTCAGCTAATGTAAATCAACCATAGCTCCTAATTTATATCAGCTGAGGATCTGGCCCAGTGTTTTAAACTGAAGTCTGCATTGTGACATGCACTCAGCAGAATTTTTACCATTAATCATTATGGTTATTATACATTCATATTGCAGTAGCGTGTACAGGCCGGCGAGCTCAGGGCTCCCAATGCTAGGTGCTGTAAAACACAGAAAATGAAAGGCCCTGCCCCAAAGATCTCACAGTTTAAAGACAAGACAGCAGGTGGGTGGAGCAGAGAAGCTGGTTGGGGTGGGGACCAAGGTAGCAAAAGTAACAGGATGTGTGCAATTCTTAGCCAAGCAGGAGGAGCACAGATATCCCTCCATCTGCCCAGTGACGGCACAGATAAGGAGACTGCTGCATGTCTGTTGAATTTTAAATCCAAACCAAGACTTTGTTGAAATCAATGTCAGGGCAGTAGAATCCATATTTGTGGTGTGTGTAGGACCAAAATAGTCCTCTTTTGGCCAAACTCTGCCCCTTTGGGTGACCTGTTTGATCCAATGTGATGTAGAGAGGGTTTAAAACATCATTTGAAACTTGGAAGTATCCAGTGGATCAACATTTTCATGTCAAAGTCAAGGTACATCTTAATTTCTCTCATTTTCCCCCCAAGAATTGGCCAGTGCAGCTGATGGAATGATTTACAGGAAGTTTCTCGGAATTTAGAGTGCAGAAGTTTAAGAAGCTGGACGAACTGTAATTTTGCAAATTTTAAAATTTAGCTTTACTGGAAAAATTTCTATTTTAATGTAATCCAGGCTCAAACAGATATTTTTCATCAGAAGGTTAAAAATATGCAATTGTTGGCCATCTTTGTCAGAATTACAGTATGCTATATTGTATTTTTAGAAATGTATTACTATAATTTTTATTTCAGTAGCACTTAGAGGTCACAGCCAAAACTGGGAACGCATTTTGCAAGATGCTGAACAAACATGTACTAAGGGACAGTCCCTGCCTTGAAGAGCTTGTAAATTAAATAGATAAGACAACCAAATGTTGGGAGAGACGAAACTTCAATAACCTGTGGGGCACAGAAAGGGTAAGTGACTTGCCCAAGATCTCTCACAAGAAGTTTGTTACAGAGCCAGGAACTGAACTTCTGAGTCCCAATTGAGCAACTTAACCACAAGACCGTTTTTCCTGGGTATTTCTTAAGGTATGTTTTTAACTACATAGTATTTATGCTTTATTTGCTAAAGAGAGGGGTGCTCTGCAGATATAACTTCTTATTGTTATTAAAGTGGCAATCACAAGCTTTATAAGGGTACCCTACAAATATTATTTGTCCACTAAGAAATGCACACGCAGGCGCCCGTAACAGAAATGCACAAAGCGGAACCAACCATTTACGCGATATTATAAATCAATGTAAACACAACATCTGTTTTCTTACCCATTAAATTTAAAAAAAAAAAAACCAAATGAGAAACTGTAATATAATGCTATCTACTATGGACACATCTTGAGGTTTTCAAGGGAAATTGCTACTAAAGTGACATGCAAGAAACATCTACAAATACTTACTTCACTAATCTTTTCCAATGAAGGGACAAAGAAATCATCACAGACAATTGCCAAAGCGTAGAACATATACATGGCCTGAAAGAGAAAACATAACATTGAGTTTAGAAGGTGCCAGGGAAAGACACAAATTGTAATGTCCCACTTGAACTTGGGTTTTTAAATTCTATTGCTACAGCAATTTATGGGACATCTAGTAGTTTATGGAAGGATCATGAAGTATTTATCCAAAACTCTTACAAGTTATCAAGTGCTACCGTCACTTAGCATCAGACAGTGACAAATGATTCTTTTAAGTTCTCTAGATGTTGCTTAAACACGTTCAATATCTCCTTTATCCTCCTTTTCCATAAATTCGAGGTTTTTTGTAAAGTATGAGTGTGTTCCATGAAAAACTGAACTCTCCAGAAGGGGTTTTCAATTGCTAATGCTTCAGTGCACAGCAAAGAAGTGTGTTTGTGCTTAGACTCCCTGGAATGATACCTAGAATTCTAATCCTAGGACTTTATTTAATCCAAAGTAATGCTAGTCTTAGAAAGAACTCCCCTCCCTGCCCCCACAAATGAGTGGCTGGAAAAGATGTAAATTCATCATTTGAATGTTAACTAAAGTCATAGGGCCCACTATGGCTCCTTGGGATCTGAACTGAGTTGGGGACACGCAGGGCCATGCAGCACAGGAGAAGATCCCCAGCTGGTTTAAATCATTCAGTGGAGCTACTCCAATCTGCATCAGTTAAGGATCTGGCTTATTATGCTTTTGCAAAGCCTTATGCACCCAGTGGAGCTGAGGTCAGAGCAGTGAGGTGCAAGACTCCCTGGGTGACGGGTTAGCCAGGGCTTCTCCCAGTGTGGAATGGGGAGGGAGACACAAGAGGGAAGGCAGAGTCCTCTCCCCAAATCTAGCTAGTGTGCTCCTCTGGGTGCCTGCAGCCGAATTATGGCTGCTCTCCCCATCTAGTGCACTCATGCAGGGTCCGTCATAATTTGGCTCTACCCGTTTTGTGGAAAATGAGGTATATGCTGTATTTATAAGCCTGGCATCCCCAACAGAGATTAGGAAATGGTCTGTCTCAATCAGCTGCCACGGAACAGCCCCAGGGTATATTGGGATGCTACATTTCTCTCCTGGATCTCATTCCTGGCAGACTACACTACCTGTAAAAAGAAAAGGAGGACTTGTAGCACCTGAGAGACTAACAAATGTATTTGAGCATAAGCTTTCGTGAGCTACAGCTCACTTCATCAGATGCATTCAGTGGAAAATACCACTGAATGCATCCAATGAAGTGCGCTGTAGCTCACGAAAGCTTATGCTCAAATAGATTTGTTAGTCTCTAAGGTGCCACAAGTCCTCCTTTTCTTTTTGATTAAGAAAATCACCCTAACCTTAGAAACTCTCTCTCTCTGCAATTTTACTTTTTTTTTTTAAATGCATAGTCTGTCAGATGGAGTAAACTGACTGGGTATGTCTGAAAGTGAACAGTACAGATCCCCAGAAATAAGTGCTTTTTACAGCTGGGTCCATAGAGCACACCACTGTATCCCAGATTCCCTTCTTTTCACATTTCTGCTGAGGGCATTACAACCTCAGTTGCCTTTCCAGCCTCGGAGTGAGACTGAGCTGTTTCAAAGTTCAAAGCAGTCTACAAGTTTTGCGCTGCCTGTCATATCCCTTGATAGCTCGTAAAAATAATGCTACACAGGAAAAAAAAAAGACAAGACTGGTTTGAACTCATAAAAAAAAGCTCTAGCCAGCTCTGGGCCCAGGGGTGGCACACTGTGTTGTGTTGCAGACTGATTTCTGGACCAGGACTGCCGATGCTGGCTTGCAGAGAGCCAGTGATGACTAGGCATGGTGCAGAGGTAAAGAAGCATAGGCCCCAATCGTACAAACACTTATGTATCAAGGGCCTGATCCTGCACCATGGACATTACTGGCAAAATTCCCATTGACTTCAGCGGTGCAGAATTCTGTCCCAGTGGGATTACGCATGTACTTAAAATTAAGCACACACATATTTGCAAGATCAGGGCCGTAGGCGCCACAGCAGGGGTAGGGAATGTGCAATGGTACAACAAACTGTTCTCAGTGCAGCTTTTCTATCGGCCTGAGCACCTAAGAACAGGCTGTCATGATCATCGTTCTCCACTGGTATCAAGGAAAGAAGAGTATTTTAAAAAACCACCACCATCACACACAGGGCACGTCTACACAGCAAAGACAAACCCACAGCTGGCTTGTGCAAGGCTGTTTCATTGCTGTGTAGACTTTGTATTCGGGCTAGTGCTCGGGCTGTGGGACCCCTGCCTGAGCCTGGAAGTCTACACAGAAATGAAACAGCCCCATAGCCTGAGCCCTGTGACCCTGAGACAGCTGGCATAGGCCAGCCGCGGGTTTTTCTTTGCTGTGTAGACATACCCAAAGCCACAAAGCGCGGATGTGCCATCACACAGCATATCAGTCCAAAGCGGTAGGAAATGAGTGTGGACAGTGTTGTCATTAATGTTAACTGGATTCAGATGCACATATCTATATACAGGAGAACCTCAGAGCTATGAACACCAGAGTTATGAACTGACCAGTCAACCACACACCCCATTTGGAACCGGAATCAGGCAGCAGCAGAGACAAAAGAAAGCAAATACAGTACAGTACTGGGTTAAACGTAAACTACTAAAAAAAAATAAAGGTAAAGCAGCATTTTTCTTCTGCAGAGTAAAGTTTCAAAGCTGTATGAAGTCAATGTTCAGTTGTACACTTTTGAACAAACCACCATGATGTTTTGTTCAGAGTTACGAACAACCTCCATTCCCGAGGTGTTTGTAACTCTGAGGTTCTACTGTATATGAGGGATTGTTAATTGCGTTACTTAATTTATCTGAATTGTGCAACTTCAGCACCACAGCTGTTTGTGGCATTTTTATTCAGCATTAGCCACAATAGATTAATTTCCCAAATGCCTCTTTACTTAATTTATACCTCCCAGGGTTTCTTTGTGGGTTTTTGATGGTTGTTTATAAGGTGGTTTTAGAGAAGTGGAACAGAGACCTGTGGGAATCAGTCTGGAATTCTGATGGAATTATGTTTGAATAAAGTCAATTATTTGTCCTCATTTGGCTTCATTCTTCGTTGCAAGTTAAATGATCACACACAGTCATATTTATTTTCTGGTCCTCTTTTTCCATTACAAAACCTACGACCCAGTAACCACACAGCTTGATAATTGTTTGGGGGCTAAACTAGGCCTTCCCAATTCCCTCGCCCTGCTGACATGATCTAACCACTTTTCCCATCTCCCTGTTCTCTCCCTGGCTTTTTTCAGCCAGCAGACTTTTCTATAAAGAGGAAATGCTGATCATAAAATAAAATGAAGTCAGGAAAGAATCCCCATATTTAACTGGAAAAAAGGGCCCGGTTTAAAATGAGAAGAGGAGAGATTTGGGCAAATGGAAATCTTTAATGACAAGGAGAAAGCAACAGAAACAAAATGAATGAAATATAGAAAAGAACCCACAACATTTTAATATATTATGTTGTTGACAGTGAGAATTTTAGGTTGATGCTCAACTGAAAATGAAATCCACTTTGGAGCTGTCCAAAGAACTCTAGAGACCATATTTAAGCGTAACTTTGGCTTACTGCCTGTATATGAAATAACTGTATCATGGGTTGCATACGCTCTAAAGCCAGGGGCTGAAGTACTGAGAGGAAGGCCGAGGAATTTATAGCCCAGGATTGGCTGTTGCCAAGTTAACAGAAGGTGCCCTGAAGCTGAAATATGCACATTTGAAACTGAATATTCAAACTGGAACGAAAGACCCCTAAAAACCAAGAGGAGCCAAAATCAGATGGTGAATCGGCTGACTGGGAATGATTTAGATCAAAAGAAAACATCCTTTTGACAGCTCCTCTCCCTGTTCATCTTCTGCCATGGTTCCCCTCCTTTCTCCCCGGCACCCAGCCTCTTCATTCGCCCTGCCCCACACAAAGTAAATACAATATGGTTGACGTCCTGCTTTGAAAGTGAATTGGGAGACAGAAGCTAGGATGCTCCCACAGGTAAATGTGCATGTTACTCTGCTCCATGATTAAGGTTGCAGGTACGTTTTCTTTAGAAGTCCTACTGTAGTCCCCTGTCTAAAATTCACAGACATAAGAATATGGGCCTCAAAGCTGATAGGTTAGTTCCAGGGTCAAGGCAGGATTTTTATATCTGCTTTGAAGCTGTTTTGAATGAAGCGTTCCTGAACTGCTGCATAGGAAAGTTCAAATTTAATCTATTGTGTTCATTCAGTCTGTGCAGCCACTCCCAGCCAGCCACTCCCACATACCTACCCCCTCACATCCATCACACCTGCACCCACCCCTCACTCACACACACACACACACACGCACGCACACACAACTGTATGCAGCCATCTGCTCACATGCTCACTCCCGCCTCCCCCTGCTCCCAAATAAAGTGGAGTGGGCCTCTTCCCCTTCCCTACAGCAAAATCAGTAGGGGCACTCGGAATGCTCGGCTGTCCCTCCCCTCCTGAGCCAGGGGGCAGGCCTCGGTACCGCTGTGCTCCTCAGCTTCCCTTTCCCATCCTGAAGAAGACAGTAGTGATGCCTTTGGGCTTCTGCTCCCACGGGTTGCACATGTGGGCTCCCAGCCCCGTGAATGTTCCCAGAATGCTTGCTTTACACTGGCTGCTACTGAAGGGACGAGAGGTTGCCATTTAAGAGTGTGTAATACCATATGCCATGCTCCCCTGGGAATGGGAGATGCCATTGTTCTCACGGCACCAGTGTACCGTCCCTCCACGGTAAGCAATTGGCTCCTACGGACAGGTGTTTTATTTTTCAAGGGATTTAACACAAGCACAGTGGAGGAATAAGGATGCAGCAGAGAACACGCTGCGTTGGCCCCCTGGCCGCCAACTGCACCAGCTGTGCTCAGGACGGGGAGCTCTGCAGCCAGAGATGGTTCAAGGGAACCAGGCCACGCTGGCACCCATGCGTTGTCCCTGGGTAAACCCTGCCTACCATTAGGCTCCCCAGACCTCCCACAAAGGGAGGTTTCATCTGCTTTCAACCACCACAACAATCCCCCAGTGGACTTCCTGCCACTGGGGGCCCTACGCAACGTTCCACAGTAGCTGGTAAAACATGTTGCCTCTGTGGTCACTGCCACTATTCTGATGGTGTCTTTATTTGCTTCTAGGACACCCAATACCTTACTCATGATTCTAATTTAGAAGAGGTCTTGTTCCATAACGTGCACGTTACCGATTGCTTTGTGTTCTCTCAGGGAATTCAACAGCAATTCCTTCCAACCTGTGGCTGGTTGATTCTGTAGGTGCAGTTCACATCCTGGAAGTCTTCTCTCACTCTGTCTATAGTTTTCTAGGTAATTTTAATGAGACCACATTTTACACCTAGACATGGATTGTTGGTAGAGCCTCTGATATATAAAATATATATAAAATAAAAATCTATATTAAAATCATGTATTTCTTCAAGATAAACATATCAAAATGAGAATTACTGGTCACAGAGAAAGATATTTTTTAGGAGCCTTTACTGTATCTTACTAAAGAGATGCAAATGAAGTTACATAAATCTCCATTAGGAATTACAGCATACGAGGCTGTTTTAATTTGCTGTAAATACTGAAAATCTGGTCCCTTTATAAAACTATTTTTAAATGTAAACACTGTCTCACACTATTTATCTACTGTAAACATTTGCAGCGACTCAAACTCAAGCAGCCTAACATTTATTAGGGACCTTCTTACATTCTGCATATTCATTCATCTGTCAGACAGTCGCACTCTGGCTTTTTGATCGTTGGTGTTTTATTGATCCTATTGCAAACCCTGATTCTATTTGTCTGACTCTTCTGCAACCATCTTTATGCTTTCTTCCTGTAGCAGGGTGAGCACCCGCTCCAGCCCTGAAGGGGTTGGAAAAGCGCTGCAGAGGGCTGGGGAAGGGAGCAAAACCTCAGCTGATTGGGGGAAGTGGTGGCAGCTGGGGGCCATGCCCCAATCAGGGCCCAGCTGGCTCTATAAAGGCTTTGAGCCAGAAGTTCTAGGAGAGACTCTGTGACACTTCCACATTACCCCATATTTACCCTTTCCCCACAATACAAAAAACAGGGTTCACATGGTCAAATAGGCAGCAGGTTTAATACAAACAAGAGTAAGTACTTTTTCACCCAACTAACCTGTGGAACTCATTGCCATGGGAAGTTGTGATTGCTAAGAGTATTACTGGGTTCAAAAAAGAACCGGATAAGTTCATGGAGAATAGGTCCATCAATGGCTATTGGCCAAGATGGTCCATGATGCAACCACATACTTGGGACGACACTAAATCTCTGACTGCCAGAAGCTGGGAGGAGAAGTCGGGGTGGATCACTCCAACTCCCCTGTTCTGTACACTCTTCCTGAAGCTGTGGTACTGGCCACCGCCAAAGACAAGACACTGGGCTAGATGGTCCATTGGTCTGACCCGATATGTCAGTTCTTATTTATGCAAGGTGGATCTTTTGGGCCCCATCCCCAGTGGGCTACAACTGCTGAAGTAAGCCCAGTTGCTTGTGTTGGGTTGTGCCAATATGTAGAAAAGTTTTGCATGGGACTATTGTCCAAGTCAACGGAGGCTCAGACACTGGAGGGCTTAGCATGCATTTTGGTGAGGTTCAGGACTGATATCGATTTTTACAAACATTAACTACTTAAATAGTAGTTTACATACAACCCTGCGCTGTGCCTTGGGGCGTGTAAGGTGTAAATCTGGCCCTGGGGATCAGTCTAGCAAATCATACTACTCACATGCTACTGAGCTGCCCCTTCTTCTGGCCTGAGCTCCTGCTGGATGCTCAGAAGAGAAGCTGGCTCAGCTATAGGCAGATGGCTGGCAGGCAACTTGCAGTGGCCCAAGTGCCCTCAGTGATATCTTGGGTGGCACTTGTTACCTACTACTGTACATCTGTGGTCTTCCCAAAAATCCAGGGACGTCTGGCTATGGTTGTTCTAGAACCCAAAGCTCAGCCCTAGGAGGCTGTGCTGGGATTGTGAACAACAATCATAACTTGTCTGTTTCCTGAAGTTCACGAGATCTCAACCCTAGCCACTAGTGTGGGAAAATGGCTAAAAACATTTATTCTTAATGAAAGCTGAGATTCCTATTTACATTTCTGGGTCCCACAAATTAGGGGAAGCCCACAGCCATAGGCTTTGCAGGACTGCAAAAGCCGTCTTTAATCTGGACTGACAAATCCCCAAAGGCACCGTTCAGCCCATCTTACTCAGGCAAAGCACCCACTGACGTTCACCAGGAATAATGAAAGTCTTTTGATTACCATCAGTACACTAGGTACCATGGGGCAAGCATCTAGACATGTCAGTGTCTGTTTGTAGGACAAAGATGCCTGAATTTCTTGACTTTAACAGTATATCACAGTAGGGCTAGTTCCTTCATGGGACTTAGACAGTAATGGGAGTTTTGCTGAGTAAGGAATCCTGAAGAAAGCCCTAAGGCAAAGATTTACGCACATACTAACTTTATGCACTGGGTCTGTTCATGGTGCATAAGGTGAAAACTATGCATAGGTCTTTGTGGCATCCAGGCCAACATTTGGATCAGTATTCAAGTATTTGATGCAGAATGTGTGACACCAAGGCACAAAGGTTTTCTGAAGAACTTTCCGTGTAGCTTTTTATATCTTTAAATATTTTATTATGTTTTCATGATAATTCCTTGTCTGATCTACATTACCGCAGAAATGCTAATGCAGGCACTCAAGCAGGAAAATGGCAAGTGGGAATACCTCTGAAACATGACCTTTACTCCAGCAAAAAACCAAGAGAGAAATGCTAGAGATAAGCAAGAAATGAATTGCCTATTTGTTATGTGAGAATCCACATATTTTCAATTATAAAATGGCGTAGGCTCAGGAAGCAATCTAATGACTCTGATAACTCACCCAATAAAAAAGTAATACAATTTCCTTTGTAGGCACACTGGTAAAAAGGAAAGACAAATAGCAGAAAGATCATTATTTTCTCCTACATTTTAAAAGTTATTTTAATTTAGATGAAAATAAAGCCAATGTAAATCTTGCCTGGAAGACTATAAAACTGTTGGTTTCAACAAACCTTGGCTGTTCTCCTCAGCTCTAGTTATTTATCTGAATTGTAAACCTTGATACTAAATAGCAGCATTCTCATCCTTCCATCCTTTTTGATATTGTGTCATGTCAATTTGAGGATAAGAAAGTTATAACAAAGCAAATAAGTAGGCTTATAAACTGGATTCAGTCTAAACAGTCAAAAGATGGGATGGGAAACAGACACAGAGAAGTAAAGTGTACCCATTGAATTCTGGGAGTGGGTAGGTGCAAGCATTGGAAGGCCCCTCCCACAGCTTAAGGGGAGGAGCCATTAGACACAGGGTTCAAATATAGTCAAGTGTATCTCAGTTTTCACATCAGGGAAATAAGGATAATACAGCTCTACTTCCCTCACAGCAGGGCTGCGTGTAAACTACTACTTAAGTAGTTACTTTTGTTACTGGTAGCAAACATTAATAGGATGTGTGCAGTCCTTAGCCAATCAGGAGCAGCACAGATATCCATCCATCTGTGTAGTGACTGCACTTATAAGGAAACTGCAGCACATCTGTTGAGTTTTAAATCCAAACCAAGACTTTGTTGTAAACAGGGTCAGGGCAGTAGAATCTACATCTGTGGTATGTGTAAGACCAAAACAGTTCCCTTTGTCACGTGGCATGGGTCAGAATCCATGGACTTCGCTACATACTGTTACAGTATGGACTGGAACTTTGGAGGAGAGGAAACTTCCAAGAGAAACCCCTCAGGGGAGTTTCCTAGGAGCTCTCCATGGTGGAGGTTGCCCTTGTTCTCCCTAGAATGGGTAAGAGGGATTCAGCCTCCAAATACCATTGATTTGGTGGGAACTGTAGTAGGCCGGAACCACCTGTGCAAGGCCTTGTCTCTCTCTGCTGGCTCTTGGATTGCCTGCTAATGAGCTGTCGCTGTCTCTGGAACTGGCAGCTACCTCTGAGCCCTGCTTGGACTGATTCAGCAAGGTACTCAAGCCCAGACCTAGCTGTAAGCACACAAGAAGCCCCACTGAACTCAATCAGTTAAACTTTGGCACATGCTGCTGCTGAATTGGCACCTTCAAGGGGAATTCCCAGCCTGGGATTGTATAATCTTTGGAGTGAATTTCCTGCAAGCCTCAAATTTTATGTCTTATCTTAAAACATACTTTTAATCCTACTGTCTCTTCCCTTGCTTCACATGGTCAGGAAAGGAGGGAGGAAATGGTATTTTCTTTCCAGTAGTCTTCATCTCACCACAGTTCCCAGCCTACAAAGATGTTTGCTCTTCATTCCCATATTCTCCTGGGATGGGTTAGGAAGCAAAGGTAGGTAGGTTTCTTACGTCAGCAGAAGGAGGGCATTTTTCACCATTACCTTTGTGTGTTTGCGCCCTTATTACCCAGGTCTCTGTGGTGTGGTTCTATCTACCCAATGGAGTTGAGATGGCACACTCACGTTGCTGAATTTGTCTCTTATGAAGTGTAAACTGAGTGAGTTAATGGATAACTCGGCTTTGTTCACCTTTGAGGCTTTATACTCGAAGTAGGGCTGGTCGGCAAATGGATTTTTTTTAGTAGAAATTTTTGGAAAAAAAGGTTGACATTTTCCATGAGACATTTTGAATTTTCATCAAAAACCTGGCAGAAAAGGTTTTTGGTTTTCAGCTTTCCAAGGAAACGTCAACATTTACTGTGGGGGGGAAAAAAATACTTTCCATGAAAATTTTCATTTTGTCGAAAACCCAGTTTTCCATCAAAAAAACAGTTGAGACAGAAAATTTCTATGAGGGCAGACTGGAGTTTGGTATCAAAATAATAAATGGCGATTTTGAAGACTATGGGCCAGATTATCATTTTCTCTAAGGGCCCTTTATACTGGGCCTGTGAAATAGGTATAAATTTAATTTATGCCCATTTTAAGAACGCTTTACACTGCCAGTAGGGTGCAAAGGGGCCTGTGCAAAAATGAGAATTTGGTCTTACAAATATACCTGGCATGATCCTTAACTGGGGTCTCGTGCTGCTACTGCAATACAAATAAATCATAATAACAGGGAAGCACAAACATTATGCTTTATAGAAAGGATGTTGAGAAACAAGAAGTGGGCTTTCCAAAGGAGCCCAAGAGTGAAAGTGCCTACATTCCATTGAAATATAACTCCTTCGTGGAAACTTTATTTTCTAAAAAGATGCCCTGCTATTTATGTCTTGCTACTATCCATTTTGCAGCATATAGTCAGTCTGCAGTGGGTCCTCCCATCATGCTAGGCATCTTCCCTTTTAAAATGCATTTTAATGCCTTCCAGAAGCACTAATCCACACATCATCACTCTTAATTGAGTGTGCTGTCTATATTTGATATAATGTATGTTCATCACAGAGCACAGGATACCATTTGCTTGCCTGGGATTCCTACAGTCTACTATTGTTTGGTAGCATGGTTCTCATCCTGAGAAAAAGCAAAGACTTATAAGGCAAATCAGGTCATTACAAGCTCTGCAAATTGTCCATTTCAGCATCTGTCTCAACATGAGGCACAGAATTTCCACTTACTGTATGCTTTTGCTTTTTTTATTTTTTCCAGGTCACACAAGGTTATTATACTCTGTGCTACATGCAGTCGATACTGTCAGCAATTAGTCTGGACAGATACCGTACTTATAACTGACCGTCTGAAGTGCATGAAAATCCTTGTGGGAGTCTTTACATGAAAACCAAATGAAGTGAGAACTCTACTTACATCATTTGCAAATGCAGACAGGACCATGAGTAGCAGCAAGGGGAATCCATGCAAAATGCCTGTCAAAAAAGGTTTAACCCCTCCATCCTGAACTGAAGCAGTTGAAAGTCAATGTCCTTTTCGAATGAAAGTGCATCCAGCCTTCAGTACAGAAAAGCAGCCCTCAAAACCAGTAAGGGCCTGATCCTGCAAACTCTGAAGCATGCTCATAACTTTACTCATGCAAGTAGCAGCAGTGTATTTTGAACATACAAAACATAGATCCCTGCAGCCCACTGACTTTTTTTAAAAGGAGTAGAATTGCAGCCAAAAACAGCACTGAGATTTCAATGGCATTACTCACATGAGTAAACTTACACATGTTTCAGTGTTTGCCTGGTCAGGGCCTAGAAGAACATTAAAAGTAGTGACATAAAACTATAAAAGTGGGGAAATTAGCATGGAATGCCATGTGTCCTCTAACCTTTTTTGTACATCAGGCTATTGTGCCTACCTGCAATGCAAGGTGTGGTGGGACACAGGACCTGACCTGAAGGGCACTGAAGACAATGGGAGTCTGTTCACTGACTTCAACCAGCATTGGATCGGGCCTGCACAGCACAACAGATTTGACCCATCACTCTGATTATTCTCTTACAACCAGCTCAGTGTTGCTGAAATGCTGTTTTGGGCTGGGATTTGGCCCCTTTTTTAAAATTAGTGGGCAGCAGCAAGCAGCGGTTGTGGTGTAATAAAGCACAGAGTGGTTGAACAGAAAACAATTTGGTTCCCAAACTGAAACACGGTCATATGGGCAACTCAAACACCATGGCTTTGAAATCTGACAGTAGACCTGGAGGGTCTCAGGTTTTGCATTCAACCCAAACTTGGCTTGCTGCTGCATCAGCAAGCCTACCACTCTCTCGCTGGTAGCTGATCAGCTTTACCCCAGGGTGTGGACTTTCCCAGAGGCAGAACCAGACAAGGATGGATAGTTGCAGTTGGAAGACAACATAGGGCGGTACTGGGCAACTGTTTCTGTGCCCTGAGAACTCTCTTGCATGGGGTAACACAAGGTCCCTCCTGGCTAATGTGTAAAGGCAGATAGTGGGATGATTTGGGCTGCAGTGTCATCAATGTATTGATCAAAGGCAGCATCCACTCTCCTTACTGGACAATGCAGTCTTCCCAGCTTTCCTAGTGCCTACACAAAACTAAAGCTTGCATGAGAGCTAGGTGGCTAATAACTGATCCAGATAAGATATGAAAGCTTGACACACAGAAGCCAAGACACTAGTGAATCCAGAGGTGGAGACAATCGAGAGGGATTTTCATCTCTTCGCTTCTTCCCTAACATTTATGGTAAGTTCAGTCCTTGTGGGCATCACAGAAGTGGGTTTTGGGGTGGTATTTGAACAAGGAGATGGTGATAGCTTGGTGAACTGGGACTCAGGCCCTACCACAGATAGGAAAGGGCATGAAAACAAGGACTGGGGTGCGAATGGGAGAAAAGAAGGAAATTAAGTGTCAAGGTTGGTGTTGGAGAAGGCACACAGGGGAGGCAACGATAGCAGAGGACGTCCAAAAAAATTAAGCTCTGCTCAATCTTCATTGAGCAACGTTTAGCTCAGCACGTCTTAAAGCCTTTAAATAGGCAACCTATTTATCTGGCATTTTTCCTCCCTAAAAGGGCATTTTTAAAAAATGAAGATACAATGCTTTGCATAAAAGGATTACAAATGCCAGATTAAGTAATTATTTTCTAAACCATGCTTCTAACACACAAGGACAGGAAAAGTAATCATGGCCCTCTACATCGGAGCAGATGACATATCTTATTTGAAATGTGTTTTCTTGGGCACGCTGATTACGAATTATAATTTACCATATTTGTTCAATATATCTTCCAGTTATTCATAACAGTACTTATTCTAAGATTAACTGCTGCTTTACAGACCTAGCACAAGGAACAAACCATCAAAGTAGTATTAAAATGTGCTAGTGTTCAGTGATATTTTTCCAAGAGGATATGGGAAGAGAAGAAATACTGTGTGTCCCTGAGGGACGTATCAGTTTCTTTTACTTACCCACACCCCATTTCTGCTTGCCAAAGTCAGTCAGGACTAAGAACTCATTAACTCCATTCTATCCCCTTAATTCACTTTCACTTCCAACAACCTACATCTGCCTCCTAGCCAACAAAGGGGACTCCTTAATCACCTACATTGACAGGTATGGGGGGAAAGGAAGGAACTAGCCTCAGATGGGAAGATTTAAAAGGCCCACGGGAAGAGCCAGGTGTGTGTATGCCACAATGTAGCCCTGAGTGCCACTCTGCCAAAGGGCCTGTCGATGACCAGCCAGCAGAATGAAACACCAGTGACTAAAAGGCTGTACATAGAGCGTCAAAGGCTACAATACTATACAAATGTAGAAAACTGATACGTCAGAGCGCAGCACAACTTGGAAAGCAATTATAAAGATACACTCAAATTACCTTGACATTTCCTGTATTTAGTTGCATGCAACCTAAAACTCATAGGGCCAGATCCTGGCCCAGGCTAAGACCTCCTTGCATGGCTCCAGTGCTTCGGAAAGGCCACAAGGCCCTATTAAACGGGCATGATGGGATTCCTACAGCTCTGCACCCCTCCTCGTGGGGCGTGTGCCAAATCTAAAATGGTGTTGGTGATACCAGTCCAGAATATCAGCCCTTCGGGGGCTGTTACAAGGTTAGCATAGTTTAGAGCAGCCATAAGGTTGCTCTAATTTACCACAAAGGCTGAACCAGCCCACTCTTGCTCCCAAAGAATGGGGGGCACGCAAAGGCAGCTTAAAGACTCCTTTTACCTTTCTCTTATCTGCACCAAACACAGCTCTGGCACAAACGAGGATCTAGGCTCTACATTTTTTAAGGAGGCCACATTGCTGTCACCAAAAGCGCTGTAATTAGTAGAGGCACGGCCGGCCTAGCCAAGAAGAGCGTGATTGGAACTCATGAATATTCTTCCTCAGGGCAGCTGCCAGAGGAAATCCCACTTCTTTGACTGCAGAGGAACTCTGCTTAGGTTAGCGGAGGTGGGGGAGACTGCTTTTGGCTACGCCTCCCCACTAGCTGCAGCTGAATATGCAGATCTTTGTACAGTTTTTCCAAACTCATTGTTTGTGCTTTGAATCTCAGACTCCCAGAAGTGCTGACTCTTTCGTCATTGGGGATAATCTGTCAACGAGTAATTAATGTCTTTCCTCATCTTTTCCTTTTCCTTTTCAGGACCAGCTTTTGTATGGCAGGAGTGAGATAGAAAAGGTGTGGTGTAATGGCTCACCGCATGACAGTGAGCTATTATGTGTTGATCCTGCTCGACTTTGAGAAGTTAATCTCCTGTCCCTCCTCTATTCAGGTTAGAAGCGGCTCGCACTATAGAAAGGCTCTGCATCTGGACGCACTGCAGATACAATGGAGAAGTAGAAAAGGCATCCAATGACACTAAAAGGAAAAGAAGGAAGGTGAAAACTGGACCCATTGAAGTCCATGAAAAAACTGCCATTGACTTAAATGGGGAAATGATTTCACCCAGAATCTCTAGAGTTATTGAGTCATGTCACCCAGTAGCAGCTCCCACTGCAAGGGAACCCTGTCTGGGCTGGCATGTGGCAACGTGAAACTGTCAGAGGGCAAGGGAGAAACAGACGTGACAAAGGTTTAGGTGATCCAAGGACAATGTACTCCATTTATAGAGCTAAGTTGTTAGATATGTTCCTACTCCCTAGCAGCGGGACTCAAAAGAACAACCCCGGAGTAGCCTCCCACCTCTGTGTGTCTGATCTACCTTGTTTGGGGCTGAACTACAGTAGATCAAAAGCTCCTTGAGGAATGGACCAAGTCATCTGTTTGTTTGAAATGGGCAGAGCCTATTGTAGGTACGCCCACCTAATAACAATGAAAGCCCATTTATCCAACCATGCCAAGCTGGGTGTCAATGCTCACATCACGAGCAGGATCCTACCATCAGCACTAGGTTCCATTGCTGACAGTAGGGAGGTTTCATGTACAATTTGTTAGTTGTGTGCATAAAGAGGAAAAAAACAGACCACACATCTAAGAGTAGCCTTCCAATTAGGGGTTGTAGTAATCAACACAAGAACTCAATATGTTTTCCTTACATTGGCGCATTTTTGCAGCATCAGTTACAGCTCCCATTGCCTTTCCCTTTACCGCAATGTCTATTTGCCGGCTCTAGACACCAGCAAAGCAAGCAGGTGCGTGGGGTGGCACCGGACCCATCCGGCCCCCAAGCTGATGCTGAAGTCCAGGTGGAAGAGCCGCAGTGGGTGGCCAAAGCTGGCCCTCGGTCTGGGGTCCAGCAGCAGCAGTGTGGGGGGTGCCCTGGGGCAATGTGGTTTGTGCCGCTGGCAGCAGCCAAGCCATCTGGTGGGCTCCGACACATAGACCGTGGGACTCTCGGCCTGGGGGCCACCTCATGGGGCACATGGAGCCGCCTGCAACTGCCTCAGGGTGGCCGCCCCCAAGCGCCGCAGCTGGGGCTGGGCAAAGCAGCCCGAGCCACCCAGGGGCTGCGGCAGGGCGGCCAGGAGCAGCAGCAGCAGTGGGGCCATAGAGGGGACCGGTGCCCGGGACACTGCTGCTCTCCGAGGCTCCACTCCCCGCCGGCTGCTCCCTTTGGGGCTGCTCTGCCCCGGCTCCTCAGCCCCCTGCCGGGGTGGTCTCCCCGGCTCTGCCTTCACAATTCCCAGCCAGTCCTGGAGATGGGAGCCCCAGCTGGAGGGACCCTCGGCTGAAGCGCGGCCCTGGAGCCCCGCTGCTTACCCCGACCCTTCCAGCGCCGGACCAGCTGGAGGCGAGGGGGGAGCGGGAGGAGTCAGGGGCCCCCTTGGCACCGGGAAGGAGTCAGGTGGATGCAGCCTCCACCCCTGCTAGTGTCATGAGCGGGATGCTGATGACCTGCCCTGGGAGCGAGTTACCAATGACCCAGGGCTGGGTGGCAGGGGATGCGGGTGGGGGGGGGTTGAGAGCTCAGGGCTGGGGCGGCAGTGAGGTGTGGGTGGGGGGAGGGGGGAACCCAGAGCTGGGGCAGCAGGGGGTGCAGGTGGCGGGCAGGGGGAGAGCCCACAGCTGGGGAAACAGAGGAGAAGGGCAGGAGTCCAGGGCTGGGGTGGGGGGCAGCCAAAATTTTTTTTACTTGGGGCAGCAAAAATCCTAGAGCTGACCCTGATTTCAAATATCAGATTTAAGTCCCTCTCTTCCCTTCTAACTTCCCACCCCATCAGTTAAAACTCTGCCATTCCAAAATATTAGCTTTTACCTCTTAGTAGTATGTTAGCTGCTTTATACAATGTAATGCTCCATCAAATCACCAGAACCACTCAGCTCTCACTAACCAGTCTGGATCGGTAGGTAGGTTATTTTATCTCTGGCACATTTTCTTCCACCAGCTTCTCTATAGGAACTAAAGTCTGTGTATAATTCTCTGTCTCAGTTAAAGCCCATTTTCTATAGTCTAAGGGCCAGATTGAATTTGGGATGCATCTGGCCACAGATCTAGACCTTAACTAAAGGCTGGAGAATGCTAGCTCTGGCTTAAGGTGGAAATTGGCACTGGTGGCAAAGCCATCAACCATCTGCTCTTGAAGCTGATATGTTGAGTCCATCAATGAGAATCTCACCTCTTCTACTCAAAGTCAAAGCTACAAAATCTGGGCATGGTCAATAAACTAAATTGCCGAATGCTGCTGGACAAAATATGACTATATCTCAAAAGAGAAAGATTCTACTGTTTAGATCAGGTCTCTTATGCATATATAAGACACCCACCCCTGGGTATCTAGGTGCCTCTAACATGAACTACAGTTCTGTGCCTAAATTTTCAAAAGTGACTGGTGATTTTATGTGCCTTAATACTTGGGTGCCTAACCTGAGACACCTTAAAAGAGGCCTGATTTTCAGAAAGCGCAGAGCACCTCCCATTTCAATGGGAGTTGAATACCTTGGAGGATCTGGGACTAGGTGGTCAAACATACTACGTTGTGTCTCTTAACAATGTGCCCAAACCGTGCCCAAACCATACACCAATAGCCTACTAATCCAGACTGGCAAGTGGCTTTATTGCCATAATAGCATACTTATTTTACTTGTTGGTTAATCAAGCTGCTTTCTTTCCTGCATTAGATTATTTACTATTTAGCACCACCCAAACCCACAATAACTGCACATTCTGAAAGAGATGGAGATCAGTAACCAATAGTCTGATCATGGGTTCGTTTGCAATAAAGTAAGTAATTTGGCAAATGTGCCTTGTTGTTGCTTCTTAGCAGAACTTCCAATGCACATGAGTGAAGCTGATGACTTTAAAGCATTCATAGCTTGAAGATAATTGAAAAGACTGGTTTCAAACAATGCTTGTATCTCTCACCTGAATGAGGTCTACAAACCAAACCAAGACTAGAATTTCTGGGCCTGATTCACTCTGGAAATCAATAGTCGCTCTCTTGTGTAAATCTGGCATAATGTGGAGGTGACTCAGACTCTATTTTAGGTCAACACTCCTAATTGGAACACGCATCTTCATTCATGATGAAATAATTCACTGAGCTCATTGTGGCAATTTTTTTTTTAAACAGATACCTTTTTGGCTGGGACCAAGAAAGGAAATTTTCATCCCCAAAAGGAATTTATTTCTTTAAACGACTTACTTGGCTTTATGAAAAATATTAAAAGGGCATCCCTTCTTATAAGAAATTTAGAAAGTGAAATTTGGAATGAAAACTGAAATTGAAGCTGACTTATATTGGACCTTATATCCACTTACACTAAATTTTATACCCGTGTAAACCCGTTGACTTCTAAGAAATTACTCCTGATTTATACCGGTGTTTGAAATCAGAATGAGGTCATTACTATGCTACCTGTGGCCACTATAATACTACACCGACCACAATTTTTTTCTACTGTATGAGACACAAATAGAAACAGTAGCATTCACCTTAAAAATAAAACACACTGAATACATATTATCTCCTTTTAAAACTCTAGATCCTCATTTTTCTTTGCAGAGAATTTTCATAGATATGGCATTACTTATATAGATGCACTTTTATTCATCCACTATAATCCCCTTACGGAATCTCCTGGGACTCTTTCTTGAACCCAACAAAGTAAAATAAAATTGTCCCTTGAAAGGGAAATGTGTATTATTCACCATTTACCTTGTGCAAACCACTTTCAAAGCCTGAAACCTTTTATGACTGTCACCAAATAATAAACACTTTTGTATACAGCAAAACTGCAGATCTCCTATTAAGAATGTATGTATCTGGAGCAAGATATAAAATACTTCGAGAGGATGTTTGAGAGTGTTAATTTAATAAAATGTACAGATTTCAGGCTTATTCACGTTCCATATTATTATAGAATTTCCTTTTTAAAGCTAATAGCTGGATTACCAGCTACAGACTTACGCCCCAATCCTGCAAAGATGTATGCACATAAATATTTCCACTGACTTCGTTGGAATTACTATGTGTGTAAAGTTAAGAATGTGCATAAATTTTTGTAGGATTATGACCTTAAGGTGATATCTACCTAGTTCTGTTGGCCTCTGGTGAGGGACCTTGTCAAAGGCTTTCTTAAAATCTAAATATACTATATCCACTGGATCCCCCTTGTCCACATGCTTGTTGACTCCCCTCAAAGAGTTCTGAGTGAGGGAAGAGCGAGGGGGGATTTGATAGCAGCATTCAACTACCTGAAGGGGGGTTCCAAAGAGGATGGAGTAAGCTGGTCAAAGTGGTAGCAGATCACAGAACAAGAAGCAATGTTCTCAAGTTGCAGTGGGGGAGGTCTAGGCTGGATATTAGGAAACACTGTTTCACTAGGAGCGTGGTGAAGCACTGGAATGGGTTACCTAGGGAGGTGGTTGAATCTCCATCCTGAGAGGTCTTTAAGGCCCGGCTTGACAAAGCCCTGGCTGGGATGATTTAGTTGGTGTTGGTCCTGCTTTGAGCAGGGGATTGAACTAGATGACCTCCTGAGGTCTCTTCCAACCCTAATATTCTATGATTCTAGTAGATTGGTGAGGCATGATTTCCCGTTACAAAAACAATGTTGACTGTTCCCCAACAAATTATGTTAATCTATGTGTCTGAAACTATAGCAAAGAACAAAATTGTCAACCAGTTTGCCCGGTACTGAATTCAGGCTTACCGGCCTGTAATTGCCGGGGTCTCCTCTGGAGCCCTTTTTTAAAAAAATCGTGATTAATCGCACTGTTAAATAATAATAGAATACCATTTATTTAAATATTTTTGGATGTTTTCTACATTTTCAAATATATTTATTTCAATTACAACAGACTACAAAGTGTATAGTGCTTGGGTTAGTGGTTCTGTTCTGTGGTGTGTGGTTGCTGGTGAGTATTTGCTTCAGGTTGGGGGGCTGTCAGTAAGCGAGGACTGGCCTGTCTCCCAGGAACCTATCCTTGCAACAAAGCCCGTTGCCAACTGTGTCCACATATCTATTCAGGGGACACCATCATAGGGCCGAATCACATCAGCCACACTATCAGAGGCTCGTTCACCTGCACATCTACCAATGTGATATATGTCATCATGTGCCAGCAATGCCCCTCTGCCATGTACATTGGTCAAACTGGACAGTCTCTACATAAAAGAATAAATGGACACAAATCAGACGTCAAGAATTATAACATTCAAAAACCAGTTGGAGAACACTTCAATCTCTCCGGTCACTTGATTACAGACCTAAAAGTAGCAATTCTTCAACAAAAAAACTTCGAAACAGACTCCAATGAGAGACTGCTGAATCGGAATTAATTTGCAAACTGGATACAATTAACTTAGGCTTGAATAGAGACTGGGAGTGGATGGGTCATTACACAAAGTAAAACTATTTCCCCAAGTTTATTTCCCCCCCCCCCACGCACACACACACACTGTTCCTCAGACCTTCTTGTCAACTGCTGGAAATGGCCCACCTTGATTATCACTACAAAAGGTCCCCCCCCGACTCTCCTGCTGGTAATAGCTCACCTTAAGTGATCACTCTGGTTACGGTGTGTATGGTAACACCCATTGTTTCATGTTCTCTATGTATATAAATCTCCCCACTGTATTTTCCACTGAATGCATCTGATGAAGTGAGCTGTAGCTCACGAAAGCTTACGCTCAAACAAATTTGTTAGTCTCTAAGGTGCCACAAGTACTCCTTTTCTTTCTGCGAATACAGACTAACACAGCTGCTACTCTGAAACCTCTTTTATAGGATATTTACCAAAGTGGAAGTTTTACCAATGTAAAAAGCAGAAGGTTTGCATCTGGCAAAATATCTTAACAGTTACAGGAAAAAGCTTTTGTAGTATTAGGAATGAAGGGAGTGGCATGGCACAGTACAGTCATACCTTTTGTCTTGAGTAAGACTGTTCTATTTTCTGTTAAAAACACCCCTCATAAAGAGAGTTGGGAGAAGTTTCTGGCTGGGTACTACGCACTGGGTACTATGCACACATAACTGGAAGACTTGGTTGATTTTCATTGTTTTCCAAGTTATAATATACGGGCTGATATGTTCCATCACAATATCATCAAGAAGCCATCCTGTCCTCTTTACAACTACTAACAGAAATCTTGTTATGGCTGATGTAAGAGCAACTTCCAGCTATGGCAAGTTTAGAACAACAGTTCCTTCTGGCTCTGCCAGGGTAAGATTCTTTTTTGTCTCACTTGGTATGCCGCTGCATACAGGCTGTCTGTGGCATACTGAAAACTGTATTAAAATTGTTAACTGTCATTTTAAATCCTAAGGGTTTTCCTGGTCCTGCTTGCAGTGGGGGGGGGGCTCTGTAGAGAAGTGCACACTCTCTTTTGGGAGAATTGAACATTGTTCAAATGTTCTGGATCTACATGACCAAAAATCCTTCATTCCAAGGGAAAAGAACTCAAAAGGGTGCTGTCCATGGTTCTCTCAGGAAGTCTACTATCAAATTATCATTAGATCTGCCCCCCAGATCACTGCAGTAGTTTAGCCACTTGGTGTCTCACTGGATTGCTTTCATCATCTAGTTCTAGACAACCAAAGTTTCCTTGGATTTTAGTCAGACTGGCCACAAATATATCTCTACCCAGCATTGCCTCCAGTGGTCTTCTCCCGCCCCTCCCCTATGGCGGGAAGGCACTGCGATAATAACAGAGTGTCTCAGAACCAAATTTGGAAGAACTATATCTGTTTTCACAGGCTATACCCCACTGCGCAGAGTATTTGTTATGCACTATAATTTTCAGTCCCTTTTCGTGCCTGCAAGGTTTGATGTTAAAATTCTGTCACGTCCAGGGAAAGATCTAAAAGTAAACACAGCCAAAAATACAGTTGGGGAGGAGAGAGGGAAGAGAAAGAGAAGGGAATAATTCAAGGTAGCTTAGAGGTATTTGGTTATTTGCTTCCTAGTCGTTATTGATGCACCAACCTCAGAAAACTCAACTGTTGCGTAACCAAACTTCTTTGTTTTAGAAACAAAGCTGAGTCTTGGAAGACTATTTTTAGTTTCTGGTACTTTCTGGTTCCAACTGGGTCAGGGATTCCAGGAGAATGGCCTCTCTCAATATTTCCACTTCTGGTGCCAAAATAAACCCGGACGTGTAAAAACATGTGGGGGGAATAAAAAGGAAACAAGTTTCTTAGAGCTCATTTGTTTTGAGCCCTGAACAAAGGACAAAGGCTGATCTGAATTTATATTTTCTCTAAACCAGTTTGCCCATTCCTAACCACATGACCTCCACAGAAAAATATTTGCAAACTTATACAGTTTAAATAATGCAGGCATTGGAAACGTTCCATAATGAAACACTGAGGTTACAGTAATTGAAGATAGGACCTTCCTTTGTTTCATTCCAAATACTTACATAGCCTTTGAAGTCCACATAATGGAGCGAATTAAAAATAAGTCAACTCGATGTAGCAATGACTTTGCTGTATCAGTGCATGATAAATAGCAATTCATGAACCAACAACTAGTCATAATGGTCTCAAATCAACTAAATAAAAATGTTCAGGAAGTATATATATATATATAAAACCCAACAAGCTGAGACAATTACAGGTCGTACAGATGAGGTGTGGATGGTCTCTCGTTTCATACAGAAGAAAAAAAGAAGACAATCTCTATAAATAATGGCCTAGATTTTTGGAACTGCTCACACTAAAGCAGGTGTGTAATTTGTGCCCACGCTTACCATGTCAAACCTGACAAATTAGACATGTAACTGCCCTGTAAATGCACATACAATTGCTTACTTGTGCTCAAATCACTGTAAGTACACGCGCACATTATATGTGGGCACAATTATGAAAATCTGTGCCTATACAGTCCTCCTTTTTACAGTATTTGAACTCTGAAGGAAAGCATTATTGACTACTGAACGCTAGCATCTTTGTATACACGTATCCACACTATACATATTGGGGGCCAGATCCATAGATGGTGTAAATCAGTGTAGCTCTATTGACTGCAAATGAATTATTTACACCAACTGAAGATGTGGCCAAATTATAGGAGTGGCTGATTGTACCATCTATTATTAAGGTTGCCTGTACTTCCCCTTATAAGAGCCTATTTTAAGTTGCTTATAGCTTTGCCAAACCTTTTTAACCATGTGAGTTTACCTCTTCACCTCACCATGAAGAACATTTTGCCAGCAGCCTCTTATCATTTAAACTGTGGCGTCTCCAGCTCAGACATCTCTGCTAATCACAACTGCACACATCTGCAGTTTGCCACAGCAGAAAGAAGTGTGTATGTATGTGACACCCCTTCTCTGGGCATAGCAAAACCATCCAGGCAGGATTCCTGGATTTTTAAAGGTATTTGTGAAGAGTAATTTGGAATGAATCAAATTACAACACCTTATTTTATATTATTATTTCTTTGTGTTATTGATTGTTAGTTTTGTAATGCCAAGGGGAAAATGCCTCTGGATTCCCCTAGAAAGGCTGTATATTACTCCTTCTAAAATACTCAGTAATTTGTAGTATTTACCCTGGGCTGCTTTGCAATTTTCAGCCAAGCCCTAAAAAAAGCCCAGCTGAAGCATAATTTACAGACACACAGTCACCAATAAGGATAAAGAGAGAGGAGGAGGAAAACACATTTTGATTAAAATTATTAACAGAAGAGTTTGACAGTAAATCAACAAACATGAGGAAAAGGCTCTTTCCTCCCCTTATAAAACTCCACTTTGTGAAGTTCAAATTTCTCCACAGATTTAGAGAACC
The DNA here is from genome assembly GCF_965152235.1 of Eretmochelys imbricata. Classification (NCBI taxonomy): domain Eukaryota; kingdom Metazoa; phylum Chordata; order Testudines; family Cheloniidae; genus Eretmochelys; species Eretmochelys imbricata. Next base: position 205,657,920 of record NC_135574.1, on the reverse strand, counting down.
TTAATAAAAATTTGATTTTATGGTTGCAACCTTCTTTAAAAAGTGCATGGTTGTGCACACTCTCTGATTTGATCAGACATTTGGTAAGTGTATTGCTTTGCTGGAGGGGAAAAAAGAAAACAAAACAGAATTACAGATTTAGCATCCTAGCCAGATGACAACTTCTTTTGACTGAGACAAAAGAGGCATCCTTATAAAAGCCCATTACTGTCTTCCATTTTTTTTTAAGATCAGCTTTCACCATGACAATAGGTTAAAATAACAGTTACACCCATTTGAAGAACAGGTGATATATTTACCAGTGCTGATAGGAATCTTTCCACTGATTTCAGTGGGCTTCACCTCTGGCCCACTAAAAGATGAGATCAGATCCTTAGGTTGTATAAACTGTTATATCTCCAAATGGTGCTATGACAGTTTACACCAGCGAAGGATCTGCCCTCATGTGTAAAAATGCCGTCTTTAGGAATTCTGTAAGTAAGTCTGGTTTCACAGCAAGCCCTGTGTAGGACGTAAGCACACACCCCTCATGAGCCCACCTGGTCCCTTCACTTATACAATTCAGATCCACAGCACAGACCCCCAACTCAGATGTACACTGTGGTCAGTATCATGCAACCTGCCACTGCCACTTTAAGTGATAACTAAACTTCAGAGCTTAAGCCAATCTCTAACTATTGGAGGTCAGGATGAGGCTGGGGTGGGAGGTAGATTAGCCCACATCTGCTTGCTGAGGGGTTCTTACACCTTCTTTGGAGGCATGTGGGGGTGGCCACTGACAGACACAGGACATTTGATGAGTTGGAGCATGGTTCTGATGCAGTCTGGCAGTTCCTATGTTCCTAACTAGACAGAGCTGCAGAAGTTTTAGTGATAGAGTCAGTTCAGATGCACAACTTTAATGTTGCTCAGAATCTTGTTTGGGTAAATAAATGTCAGTCGTGCAAGGATTACGAATCCTTAAATGAGTAAAGAAAGCTGGGAAAACCTCATTGAAATGGGTTGCCAGCTCATAACACAAGGAAGAGGAGAGCCCATCCCAAATTCTTGTCCAAGGTCTACTATTGGGGTAGCAAATGAAGAAGTTCTACACAGGGAGTTCCCTGGTTTCCTCCAGATTTCAACAATCCTGCTTGCAGGCTTGCATGGGTTTGGAGTCTACATGTGACAGGTTGGGCTGTCGACATGCATGACGTACAGAAAATGACAAGGGAGCTGGTTGCTGAGAGTGGAACACAACTTCTTAAAGATGTTTTCAAGGACATTGGAAAGGGAGCTATATTGTAGCCCCGGACAATAATGGCTAATATTAAACTCTTCCTTTGCCATCATAAGCTGAAAGTAAACACAGTCTCCTCTTTGTATCTAGCAGTGCACAAGAAATCCACTGTCAGTTAACACTTCTTAGCAGAGATGTCAAACACCAGTCAGCACATTGATGCGGGGCAAAAGTTAACTGCCACTGACCACCTTCTAGTCACTGCCTTTAGAGATAGTACCGTGGAAGGGTGACTACAAGTCTCGAATGTTAAAATCTTGTGGTCTGGGCTGAACATTTACACTAAAAGACAAAACAGAATACTCTGTTTTGACTGTTTATTATATGTTCCTTGTTATGTATAAACACATTCATTATGCAGAATAAAAGCAAAATATGACCTAAGGCCTGCACGTATTGGCAACTAAGTATTAATCAACATATTATTAAAAATGTTAAAATATTAAACTGTTAAAACCATGCCTCGCTGATGAAAAGAGTGGTGTTTCAACATGGTGTGACGTGCATTCTTTTTGGGGGTTAATTTCTTCCATAATTTAACAATATCATTCCCCTCCACAAAATACTGATTTTTTAAAATAAATAAAACTATTACATGGAATGACAGTACCCCAATAGAGTAAGACATCTGCTTCACCACTTTGCATGTGTCACTATAGAGAAAAAACCAAATAATCCCTTATTGGGATAGCAGATTCTTAAATATTGTTATATCAGAGCCAAGTATACCTGTTTTGAATATTTGCTATATTTGAATCTGATATAGTTGCTATACCTTGAATTTTAGGCCTGCAAGAAACAATGAACATAATTTGTTTTGATTTATGTTCAGTTGCATTTTATTTATTCAAAAATAATATAAAAGGTTATAAAATATTAAGCTGTCCTAGGAGCAGAAAATAGGAAGCCCAAATCATGGGTAGATTGGAAAAGAACCTGTCTCATGATTTATCCAGTCCCTTGTACCCAGAAAACTTTATGTGCGTTCAATGTAATTAATAAATCAAAAATATAGTTCTCCCTTCTTTTCTTTAAGCAGCCTGAGCAAATGTGTTCTGTTGCACAGAGATGGAAAATAATGATTTTACTATCTCACTGTTACAATGGGTTCAGTATGAAGCAATTTCTGGGGCTAGCTCACTTTTTAAAATATCTTTTTTCTTTGATTAAGACCTTAGAAATGTGAACAGTATAGGAATTTATTGTGGAACATCACACATACACAGGTTCATATTTTGTCCTAGGGCGAAGTGAATGGCTTCCACTAAAGTCATTTCTACAGTTCAGGGGTTAATTTACAGTCAGCGATTAAAGAAGGTAATAAAAAAACAGGGGTTGACAAAATACTCAGACAAAGCAAAGTTGCATATCACTCAAGACACAGTAACTAAGGGCCAGTTTTACAAAGGTATTTAAGCTCCTAAAGGCGCCTGGGTGCTTATGAAAATCCCACTAGGTGCCTACAGTGCTTAATTTGTGCCGGGGCTTGCTGTGGTGAAACCTGGCACCTCCAGTTGGCAGTTCACAGCCCCAGCACCTCTGGGCTCCTGGCCAGCAGCTGCTGCTCTCCGGTTGCCCAGTTCTGAAGCCAGCACCGCTGCCAGCAGCAGTACAGAAGTAAGGGTGGCATGGTATGGTATTGCAGCAAGGGAGATTTAGGTTAGATACTAGGAAAAGCTTTCTAACTGTCAGGGTATTTTAGCACTGGAACAAATTACCTAGGGAGGTTGTGGAATCTCGGTCACTGGAGGTCTTTAAGAGCAAGTTAGACAAACACCTGTCAGGGATGGTCTAGATCATATTTAGCCCTGCCTCAGCGCAGGGGACTGGCCCTAGATGACCCATTTCCCTCAATTCTTAGTAGATCGTGTACTGCGCACAGTGACAGAGTACAGGGATACTCGACAGCCTCACCTCATTCCACCTCACAAGATGTGCACACTCACTATGGGTGAAAGTTCCCAAAGTGCTCAGTTTCAGCCAAGTATGATCCAATTGAAGTCAGTGATAAAACCACAATGGACTTCAATGGAGAAGAATTAGGACTGGGGCAGTTTGGAAAGCCCATCCTACATAGCTAGGGCACCAGCATGCATAGCACAGTCCACTGTGCCACCAAATAATGGTAAGCAGAATTAAAAACATCACTGCGAGTTAAGAGTCAGGCCTAAGATTCAAACCCAGAGTTTGGGTTCCACAGCCAATCCCTACCATGCAAGGCTGCACTGACTCCCAGCAAAGACATTGCACCGGTCTAGCCCTTGGTTACACCTGCTTACAGAGGTGTCGACAGATCTCAAAGCATGTTACAAAAGCAAGCAAGATCAGCCTGATTTTACATTTGTCCCTAGTACAAAGAGTTGGTGCCATCTGTTGGAGAGCTATTGTTGCGTGAGAGTTAAGATGTAGGCCTCCTCAGACATCACGATTTTGTTTCCTGCTCTGGCACATGCAAAACTTCCCGAGAAGTGGGATTTTTTTGATCATCTATTTCTTTTCCTAGAATATTTGCACATGACCAAAATACCCTAAAAAAAAACAGGCTTCTCAAAGAGTAGATACATTCAAACTGAATGCCTCAAATTAGACTCCTAAATCCACATGTAGGCACCTTAAAATAAATGGCTTGATGATCAGAAGGACTTAGCACTCAAAAATCATTATGGAATCAACGGGAACAACTGGGTACTCAGCACCTTTGAAAATCTGATCACTTATTTAAGCACCTTTCTTTGGGCACCCAGGTGTAAAAATTGTGATCTAAGCCACTAAATGAGCTCTTTCTCTAAGCCTGGTTTAGGATACACACTCCAGAACATCCCATAATCAAACATTTTGCCACCGATCCTTGGAAATATTCAGCTTTCCAACACTGACACTATACAACAAATTTGTAATTGGAGTCACTTAGCTCCTAAAAAAATCATAACGCAGTGTTTGTGATAGGATGTGATACATTGTAATTTGAAAGGGAAAGGAAATCATGAATCACACATTTCTAACAGTGACTGTTCATTTAAGCCGACTAAAGATATAAAATGTTTTTAAATATTCATCAGAAGCAGGTATTTTCTTGGCTGTTTGAAAATGCCTCTCACCCATGAGAAGTAGGGACGATTTGGCACTTCTATATCAATTATAAAGACATTAAAAGGAAAAGAATTGTCTTTCATCTACAGTACAGAAGTTAATAAGAGGCTCTGGAGGGAGAAGTGCACTTCCATTTCTTTGAGATTACAGAAGCTGTTGAGCATAAGGTCCTGTAAGCATAGAATAATGGATTGGCAGACCAGAATTTATGTCACACAATTCCAGTTTCAAAACACTCATTATTTTTACCCAGTTCCTGGAGTACAATAATTACTACTTTAGTATTTCAAAGCACCAATAAAAAAAGGCATTTAAGCACGTCTAATTTTAAGTACATGAGCAATTCCACTGACTACAATGGGACTATTCACTTGTTAAAACTAGGCACGTGCTTAAGTACTTTGTGAAATCTGGGCTTTCAATTGTGATTACAGGGGATCTCCCATGATAGCTGTGCTTCTGTGACAATTTTCAGATATCTCAGTCTTGCAAATTATGGCACATGCTCTTTCTTACTAAAAGTATTTGAGAGACAGTGTTGCCAACTTTCAAGATTGTATCCTGAGTCTGATAATATTAGGCATTTTTCTTAAAGCCCCAGCTCTTGGAGTCATGTGATTATACAAGACACTCAGCTTTCATTTAAAAACAATTTCTAGCCCTCATGGTTGTGGGCAAGAGCTTGAAAACTAGAACCCAAAGGCTCCAGAACCAGAAGGCAAATAAAAAAACCCCCAAAATGTGTTGGTAAGGAATGGACTCACTTCTGGGGAGCACCTTCTTGTGGCCAGGTGTGGCACAGTAGCTTTCGCTCCATCTAGTGCCTACTGCTGACAGCCACGCTGGTCCTCCAGTGGCTGTCTCTTCCTGTGACTCAGCCCTCCGGCCAGGAGATTTAGTCCACTCTTTTAGCCCAAGATCCTGTATCACTCCTTTGGCCTTGACTCTGGGCACCGTGGGCCTCACTCCTTTTTCTCAGGGCTCTTTGTTGTCCCTGTCCCTTCCGCAGCCTCATGTCACCATACCAGTGGCTGGTTGGGGAAGTTGGACCCTCCTGCTACACTGTGTTCCAGCCTAGGGACCCTAAACCCAGCAGCCAAGATCTGCTTAGTCCAAGCCCTTGTGGCTGCTTCCTTGGGGCTCTTCCTGTGCAGCCTTTCTGAGGCCTACTCCCCACAACCACTTTGAGTCCTCCCTTCTCTCAGGCCCTTCTCCTGGATTCCCCTAGCAAACACCCAGCCTGATCTTACATCCCTCTCAATTAAATGCCACTCAGGGCTCCTTCCCTGGGACTCCAGTTCCTGCCCTTTTGCCAGGGCTCCCCACTGAAGACGCTGTTCTATGTAACTCCTGGCCACTTGCCAGCCTCATCTACTCACAGGAGGATCCAGAGGTCGCTCTCCCTCTGGACTTCCTCCTCTCTAATCCCAGAGTGACTCCAGACTCTCTCCCTACAGCCCTCTTTCGCGCTAAACTTCCTGCCTCTATAATCACGCCCCAGCTCCTCCTGAGCTGGGCTTCAGCTCTAATTAAGCCTGGTCCATTCTCTGGGTGCAACAAGATAACATAATTGACCCCTGAGGCCTTCATTTTCCTTTCAGGGCCTGTGTGGGGTGGACATCCCATCCCAATAGACATGGCAGAATTTGGTTGTTTTTTTTTAATAATAATTTCGATGGATAATATCTATGTTTATTTTAAGCATTTTAAGCATCTCATGCTTTTTCAGGCTTGACTCTGACTTTGCAATGCTTTCAGCAGTACTGGAGAGAAAATATTGTATTTATGATGCCTCAGAATGTGGAGCACTACATTTATTTGTTGTTATTTATAGATACTTCTATGGTGCTCATCTCTGAAGTACCCGAGTCCCTCAAAATACTACAAAAAATACATCAAATTCCTTCTAAAAGATAAAGTTATAGAGGCCTGGCAGTGACATTGCAATTAGTGAGGCATCGCCTGATATAATGGCCATGACCATCTTGGGTGATACACCCTGGATTAAACCAGGGAACTTCAGAGCTGAAAGCATAAGCTGCTACTATTGCTTAAGTGCAGGCTTTCCAGGTGGGCCGGTAACAGATTTATATCCTCTGGGGATCTGGCACCGAGGGGGACCTGTACCATACACTTAACACTTGCTTACAGACTTCCTCTGCTCAAAGGATGCTCATTCTGAGCATCTCAGGCCCATAGCAGTTTGAATCCTGGGCCAGGCCCTGCTCACATGATGTACTACACACAGGCCCAGATTCGGCGACATATTGTGCTATCTGCTGCACAGGCATGGTCCCTGCCATGAAAAGCTAAGGGATTTAACATGTGTGATCAGATTTCCTCCAGCTTGCCTGGCATTTCAGCCTTACAATTGTACCTTCCCTTGAAACCACTTCTACTTGTTTGTTTCTCATGGAAGACTGTAACCCGTTAACTGATTTTTCATTTTAAAAAAGTCAAAAAGATGGCAAGTGGGCAGAGAACATTAAAGGCAGATCCTATGCCAAAAAGCAGCCTGTAAAAGTGGGATCCTGAAGCTGTATAGTTCTTGTCTCCCAAGGATTTCCACATAAAATGTTTAACTTTAAGCACGTGAATAGTCCCATTGATTTTAAATGAGATTATTCTTGTGCAAATTTAAGCATGTGCTTTCATGCTGGATCGGGGCCTTTAAAAGCATAATAACATATATAAACGAAAAGATGCAATATTAAAGAATCAAAATTATTTGTAACTCGCCATTCTCAAACGAGGTTGTGAATGGCTCTTGGGAATTCTGTGCATATGCATGTATCCACAGGAAGAAACCGCAACAACAGAAAACCAGATGAATAAGAAATTACATCAGCTTGTCTGATAATATTTTACTTCCAGTTTAAAAAAAAAGTGCAAATGAAGTCAAGACACTTACACAGAGGACATGCAGGACTACAGCTCCATGTCTTCTGTCCTCATTAGTAAAGATGTCGCTGGGGAATTCATGGAGAGCTGGGAAAGGAGAAAAAAGAAACACTTAATCAAGGTATTGGAAAGATGCAATATATGGTAAAGTAAGGTAATAAAAACAGCTGAGTCCTTCTGTAGGTTGATAATCTTGCAATAGATACGAATATGGGATCCCATGCCATGGGTTTTTGCTACTGCTTTATGATATGTGTGTTTGCTTAATCTGTCCTCTGGCCATTTATAGATATGTGTATATTTACTGTGTAATTCAGAGCCATAGCAACCATAACATTATATCTCACGAAGATGCCTCAGAGATACTGAACAAATTCTAAGCACAGCATCATACTCCATAAAATGTTAAAGAGGAAAATGTTCTATTCTGGATTAAGCAGATGTGCAGTAATACCGATCACAAAGCATTTTTTACACAACATTTTGTATTTGAAAAGGGAAAACCCTCAGAATGGGAGGAGGAGAAGAATGGCAGGTGCTAGAAATGTTTAAAGTCAAAATGATTTATTGCCATGGGCTTCTCAGCATAATACACTCCTGGAATAAACGCATCATGATTAGGAATAGCTGGGTCTTGTCTCAGAGTCAGACATCTCCTGCCACCATTTTGGTCTGGATAGGGGAATAAACAGAATACAAAGCTGTATGCAGACAAGGCATTAACGATGTGATTGGGGTGTGGATACTTGATCCCCAGTGAAATAAATGTAGACGGTAATCTGCGCCCTCAGAAAACACCATCCATCCGATCTGAACACAGGATCGGCGACAACAATTCAAACCAAGCATGAAGCAATCATTTTCAAAGTGGACACTCACAGCTATCATAGAGGCAGTTTCCACTCCACAAGTGACAGAAACCATCACCTGTGCATTCTGCTGGGTGGGGGAGATGTCACAGCTCCAATGGTAGGAGAGCACTTACAGCACTGTAAACTATAGCATCATCCCATGGGGCGTCCTGATGAACAGAAGGCTGCTTGGCCCCATCTTCCTCTGGAGCAATAAAAGATCTGCACATGTACCTGCCTATATACTTTCGAACTAGTTCTTCTGGCAGAAAGGACATTTTCCTGAGGTCATGTTTGTTTTTCATATCTAGCAATTGTACTTAGTTCACTTAGTGTACTTAGCCCCTTGGAGCTGGGGGCCTAAATACCTTTGTGGATCTGGGCCAAAGTGCCTCGCCCAAGCTCGCATAGGTCTCTCCTCTGGTTGAACCAAAGTGATGCATGATGGGACTCACATAACCATGGTGTATCATGGGAAAAGCGGTATGGCCCAGTGAGAAGAATGTGGCATGAGGTACTTGATCTACAATTCCCACTAACAGACCTGGCAGAATTTGGTTGTTTTTTACTAATAATTTCAACGGATAATACTGATGTTTATTTTAAGCATTTTTTGAGATTTTTATCAATGTAAATGTTCACAGTTGAGCAAAACTATAGGTTTTAAGCGTTTTTTTAGAATTATAGTGATTTGAATTTTCACAGTTGTGCGAAATTGGGGACAGTGGGTCAGAATTATTTAATGACAGTTGACGAGATTCAAAAAGTTAAAGCTTTATAAACCATTAAAACACAAATTGTCAACATCATGTCACAATAATAAAAGTAAATACCTTTAAATCAACAAATCAGACCTGTTTTCACTATTCATTCACTAGTCCGTTTGTAATAAGCCTAAATCACTGGATTTTGACTCTAGTAAGTTCTCAAGCAGAACTTTTCTTACTTTGTCTATCGTTAAATTTCAGTCATCATTGATGGAAATATTTTGTGGGATTGTGTATATATGATGAAATTGACATTTGCCAACATTTACCAATAAAAATCAGATCCTTTCAACTCCACCATGAGACATCATGGCAGTTCTGGGGGATAAAGATTATTGTGGAACCAAGTTGAAACAAAATGCTTCAACATTTCCAAGCCAAATATTTTTCAGAAGTTTCTGTTCCATGAAAAATTTTGACTTTTCATCCTGATTCAGAGTGAAAATAAATGTCAAAATATTGACCTTTTCCATGGGAGAAAAATTCTGATTTTTGACTAGCTCTAGATAAATGGAGGATGATCTAAAATGTGTCGGATGGTGTAATTTACATGTTGAGAAGGCACGAAAAAGGTGTCAATTATGTCACTGTAGACACCCTTCATCTCACCTCTGAACTTTGCCCTGAATTTATTATTCGTGGATCAGAACCAAATTCCTTTTTACCTAAAACATTTCTCCATGTCCCCAAGGTGAGCAAGACTCTTGCTGTATGACACTAGCTCTACAAGGAACTTTGTTAGTTCTCAGAGCAAACTATGCTGAAAAATAGCAAAGTACGCTGAAGGATCACAACGCACCAGGATCCCTCTAGAGCAGTGGTTCCCAAACTTTAACAACCTGTGAACCCCTTTCACTAAAATGTCAAGTCTCATGAACCCCGTCCTAAAAATGAATATTTCCAGGGATTTTCTCCTTTACCTGAGTATAAATTATAAAAACAATGATCTTGGAAATATAAAATTTGTTTTTATGACATGCTTATTACACACTATTTATTATTAATTATTATTTATCATTACAGTGTTTTTATTACATTATGAAAATGGCAACACTCTTCCAAGATCTCACTTTCGTAGCTTGTATCACTTTGAATAAGCCTGTTATAAGACAAGGCTCCTGTGTTTCATCAAGGAGCATCAGATATGAGACAGCATGAAGGTATTTAAGAAGCCAACTCAAAGAGTTCCTCCTAACCAAGCATTCAGGTCTTGAGCAGTCCAGGCAAACAACCCACGTTACAACAAAGCTTAAACTTATTCTTCATAATAATTTTAAAAACAATACTAGCTGCCTATTTAATTTTAAAAACAGCAAAAAATATCCACCTCCCTTTCCATTTCATAAAAGGAGTCTTGAAGTTTAAATCTCCTCAGTGTGATAGATATGCTTGTTTGATCTGCTTAGCTCTTGGAAGTCCGGGGCTCTGGGCTGCTGGCCCCGTGCTGCCCGGGGTCCCTAGGGACAGCTCCATCCGCCATTAGGGAATTTTTCCCCCGAGAACCCCCTGTAGCATTTCACAAACCCCCGGGGGTTCACAAATTCCAGTTTGGGAACCACTGCTTTAGAACTTGAGGTAAAGAGCAGAGGCTCTCTAGCTGGAGGGCAGTAACAGATTCATACCCTCTGTCAATCAGGCACAGAGGGAGGCCTGTAACACACACACACTTATTGTCACTACAACCTCACCCCCCATGGCCATAATATGAAACACAGAGCTGGAGAATAGCAGCCTGGAGGTTGCATGGTGCCAACACTACATTATTCATCAAGTAAGTGTGTCACATGTGCTGGTGACTGCTATGCTACTCCTCAGGAAAAGGGCAAATGCACTTAACACTAACTGACACTTGGAAGTATTATGAGGAGTAAATATTATGATTTCTTTCATTTTTGTAATCACCAGTAATACCTAGCTCTTATACAGCACTTTTTATCCATAGAGCTCAAAGTGCTTTACAAAGGAGAGCAGTATCATTATCCCCATTTTACAGATGGGGAAACCAAGGCACAAAGAGGTAAATGCCTTGACCAAGGTCAGCCAGCAGGCCAGTAGCAGAGCTGTGAATAGAACCCAGGTCTCCCGAGCCCCAGTCCAGTGCTCTGTTCACTTGGACACACTTCCTAAAGAGCTAACCTTTGAAAGCAAATCACATTTGATCACGTGTGCCCTCTTTTTAATGGCTAAGACGCCACCAGCTGCTCATATCTTCACTTCAGTAGCATTCCAGTGCATAAATAAATTGCTGGAAATAAGTCCTGTTTCAGGTTGCTACATCCAGGGCCGATATTACTGGTAAGAGTTCCAGCTCCTATTCTTACTGTTCCTAATCAAAGCTTGCAAACTAGTTTGTGTGGGGTTGGTGTGTCTTTCAAAACCAAGCCCCATTTGCAGAGTCCCTTAAACACACTCTGCAGAGATAACAGCTGCTCTATATTTAGATGTATTTGCCTGTATGAGAGAAGATTCCACTGGAAGTTCTGTATTCATTTCAAATAATTGCCTTTGAGTCTGCTGCCGGGGAAAAGCTAAGTTATTATTGCTCTGAATGAAGAATATAAATGTTTACTCTGCAGTAATGCTGTAGGACTCAGGCAAACTCCATGGCCTAATTAGCTTAGAAGAGAGCATCTGTTGGTAGAAGTGAACCATGAAGAAACTTCATACAGAGACATAATTATTTCAGATAGTATGACGGAAAGAAAAACCAAATCAGATGCATTTTAACTCAGTGCAACAGTCCATCACGAGAAAACACAGGTCCAGTTTCTGATTTCAGTTACTGTTGATGTAAACCTAGAGTAACTTCATTGAAAACAGAGGGTTTACAGCAACGTAACTGAGATCAGAATTTGGCCCCTCATCTCTTTGCTCAGTCAGACTGCTTTGGGTTGTGGATTCTTTAGGAATCTGTATCCTTAATATTGAAACTGAAAATAAATAGATCAAAATCTGTTCAATATTAACGCGTTTTGGCCAATCAGATGCTTGTGTTGCGGGCACTAACAACACTAATTGCAACACAATTGAAAGAGGGTTAGATTGCCTTGTAGCTACCTTGGTCACAAGCATGCAGCCAGTGGAATGGAGCCACTGCTTCCTCACCTACATCCATGTTGCACCTGCTTTCGCTTCCCTCCTTCTTTACAGCAGAAGGGGAGGATCAGGCCCAGCGTATTGAATGCACATATATCAATGGTCTGCAGTTTGCCTCTACCATCCCCGGATGCAAGTCCAGACTTTATTACAGTATAATACAGACTTACTGATTCTCTCCAATAACATAACAAGTGTCATGGAAAACTATCGACTAAGTAGAGTGCAAACAAGACAAAACCAAACCCACACCTCTCACTTGCTTTGATCATTCGATTTGCTGTTGGCAAATAAGGTATTTTGCAAGATTAGCCAATGTATTTCCAAGGTGAGCAGACAATTACTACCACCATCTAGAGATGGATAATGTGATGATTAGTATTGCAAATGTGGTTTTGTTAGTCAAATAAAGGCAAATTACTTTCATTTAATGAAATGCTGTGTTAACGCTACATGTGTTAATTGGATTAAAAAGCATTTAAAGATTGTCAGCCAGTTAGGTTGCTGGAATAGCTTTCAGTTATATGCTGAAAAGCAGTTGTAGAAATGGCCTTCCAAATGTGTCTGTAGCGGGGCAGTCACCCCGCTCCGGCTCAAAAGGGGTTAAAAGCCAGCCCGGGGCTGAGAGAAAGGCATAGGCTGAGTGGGGAAACAGCCAGAGCTGGGGCCATGCCCCAATCAGGTCACAGCTGGCCCTATAAAAGGGCTGTGAGCCAGGAGCTCAGGCAGAGTCTCTCTCTAGTTTCTGAGAGAGAAGGACCTGGCTGCCTGGGAGCTGAGCAGGGTACCTAGGGTGGAGTAGGGCTGGGGGAAGGCCAGAGGAGCTGGGGAGCTCCAGCCTGGAAAACCCCCAGCCTGCAGGCCTTGCGAAAAGCCAGAACAGGTACTGGGGTTACAGAGGTGCAGCTTGGGGTTAGGCAGAGGCAGCTGGTTCAACCTCCTTGCCAATGATGAGTGGCCATTACACTGTAGTCTGCCCCAGTGAGCAGGGGTTAGATGATGACTAGCAGTAGCCACTGAGGCAAGGTGGGTTTAGAGGGTTGGGGGTTCCCCTGGGAGGGGAGACCCAGAGCGAGGGGGTACTGCTGGGGCAGAATCCCAAGGTAAAGGGCACCGGGGTCCAGGAGGGACACGGGACCAGTGACAGGTAAGACACTGGCCTGCAGAAGGCGCTCCATATGCTGGAGAGCTAATTCCCTGGATGACCAGCAGGAGGTGCCACACCAGTGAGTCATTGCTTTGCTACAGTGTCGTATTGCTCAATAACTCCAGTTTGAGTTTGCTCAGCTAACAAATAAAAAGCTGTCATTTTTGCTAACCAGCAGCCCTACACATTCAACCAGGAGTCCAAAAATCAAGCTATGTTCTTCTTGGCTTTCACATCTTTATCCTTAATAAAGTTCTACAGCTGGAATTTAATTAACAATTATGTAGATGATTACATAAAAAAAAAAATCCAGCTCACTCTCCCATAGCTGGATTACCTCTGCCATGTAAGAGGAGTAAAAACCTACATCTTAATGTGACTAACGTAAGCAGCGAGGACTAAATACACACAGGGAGCAGAGCTGTCAGGTGAAAAACTGCCATTTTCACATAGTCACTTTTCTGACCAATACAGCAGGTTAGCATTGCTAAGAACACATTTCAGAGAGTGTAAAAATGAAATGTTATAATGTGTCATAAGCCAGAAGCTGGGAATGGGCGAAAGGGGATGGATCATTTGATGACGACCTGTTCTGTTCATTCCCCCTGAAGCACCTGGCACTGGCCACTGTCGGAAGACAGGACGCTGGGCTAGATGGACCATTGGTCTGACCCAGTATGGCCGTTCTTATAAGTCCTGCCAAAGTTATCCTCAAACTAGGTGTGAGCCAGTATGAAAGTACAGAGGAGATCTTAATACTAGTCTTTCCGTGAAAGGGGTAATGCCAGCAGTAGCAGAGAGGGTGCGTCTTCTCTGCAATCAGAGGTGTGACTGCAGCATGCATAGACATCCCTGAGCTAGTTTGGATGGCGCTAGCTTGCATAACAGCAGCCGTGACACCACAGCTGCGGAGGTGGCAGTACAGGATGGCCGCTCAGGTATATTATACACCCCAGGACCATGCTACCCTGCCCCGAGTCCTCTATGGGCTTGTCTTCGCTGCTGGAGTTTAAAGCACCACTTACTTGGAGCTCAAGATTTGTGTGTGTGGCTGTGAGTTGGGCTGTGGCAAAACTCAAGTTGTAGCATAAACTACCCTGCAAATAAGACGAGCCTGTGGTGATGTTTTGCAGGGTGATCGCTCTGCTCTCACTGGAGCTAGGCTAGCTGGAGTGGGATACCTCGTGTGTACTAACTGTTGCAATGAAGACAAGCCCATAGTGTAGGAAAAGAGATTCTAAGACATAAATCGTATAGGTAGTCCAACCCTGTGAAACAGGAGAGTCTTTCTGTCACACCAGACACCAGGTGAATGAAAGCAGGGAAGTAGCTAGCAAATATGGACTGTTCGTTGCCTCATGCTACAATATACCCATAATTGCCAAAGATAGGCCCATGAGCGCACACAGTCTGAAGGGTAACCTAGATCTGGTGCAATTACATAATTATGCAACAGGACCTTACTAAAAGCAATCTGCGGCAAAGGCAAAGATCATGCCAGTTATCACCCACTGTCTCCGGCAATCAGAGGACAAAGAGCACTTGGTTGTACACTTCGTCTACATCCGCTCTGTGGGCCACAAATGAAGCCATGTGAATGCCTCAAATGGCAGAATTTGGCCTTTTATGTGGACTGATGTCTGTGACCCTTAGGTATATGACGCAATGGGTATTTTATTATTATGATTTTATTTTGCAGTAGCACCCAGATGCCCCAATCAAGATCTCCCCTCCCTCCCCCATTGTGCTCAGCACTGTACAAATACATACTAAGACACACTGCCTGCCTCAAAGAATTTACTGTCTAAGAATCTATTTAAACAGATTCCAGCACTAATACTAGAGTTTAAAAAAAAACACCACGGAAGGCAAAGATAAAGGTCAATGAAGTGAAAACTATCTTATACGATTCAGTTTTCCTCCGCTACGGCACTGTTATGTGAAAGGCAAACGTTCACATCACATCTTCCTTCCAAGAGATTTTCACAATCAATCACAACTACCAGGGATTGCAAAGGAAACATGACAGGTATGGTTTTATGAATGTACATAATGATTCACTAACACACAAGTATCTACTCACCCCACTTGCACGCACACAGAGGCATAAAAGAATTTAGCATGACAGTTTTTGATACATGGAGATGATAAAACTTCAGTCTCCTATCCAGCGTCTGTGCTCATTCAAGGAGACTGACAAAGGTAAAGGCAGGTAGAAAAAAAATACAGCATAAAAATAGAGCAAGCTGCAAGCAACTGGAAAGGGATGGGGAATCCCAGCCCTCACTCCTTCTGTGCACAACAAACATTTAATCCTATCCAAATTCAGACCTCCCACCTCTCTAGCACGATGTCTCTCTCCCCAAGGTTTTTCTAAGATGTCTCTCACTAGGTTATCAAGACATAATCCGAAGGCAAGCGCTTTGAACGGTTTGTACCTGAATTCATGGAGTTACAAAAGATTTCAAATTTGCATAAGCTATCTACTGCATTTTTTGTTAGAGGATGTTGGCGGGGATGAATCAGGTGCAGAGGAACAGATACGAGCAGTACCTTACAAAAAAAGGAGCTCTTTTCCCTGAAGAAATGGAGGAAGCTACCTGAAAGCTACTCGGACAACAGCTGCCATGTTTGAACTGCATGGGCGTTTAGTTTATTTATTATAGTATTTTCAGATTGTGCAGTTTCATGGAGAGAAGGTGGTCAGAGACTTTGCCAGTCTTTTATTTTGACTGTACCAGAAAAACCTGTAAATAAACCTGAAACCACAGAATAAATGATTCCTGCTGAGTTTCTGTCCAGTTGTACGGATTCTGGCCTTCAATGTCTGCAGGATGCTTGGCTTACAAACTCTGCAGGAGAATAAGATTTCCATACACGATCAGTTTTTCCATGAAGATTTTCTATGTAGATGATATTAGGTATAGTATTAGTCAGCAGTATTACTTCTATTGTTCCTATGTTTGAAAAGTTACTATTGCCCATGTATGAATTTCAGCTTTGAAATGTTTGCAATTCACTTTTGTTTTGAAGGTGCGAATAATGAAAGGGTGATGTCCTCAGAGAGGACTGGCTGCTTGAACGGTTCAAATTTTAAAGTGCACTCTGTTGTAAGCAACATTTTATTAGCAATTAAAAAAAGTAAACATAGGAGCTATTAGATAGTAGAAGTGGTAGAATCTGAATTAGCCAGATGACATTTTATGGACTAACTTGTTAAGGACAAATAATCAAGGGCCAGATCCTCAGCTGGTCTAAATGAAATTGGAATGATGTTGTTTTACATTCGCTATTTAATTAGTAGCTGCTACAGAACAGCAGCAGAGACAATGGGTATCATTTTGATCTCAAACATGGTGGTTATCACGTTACAACATCAGCTATTGATTTTTATAAGACGCACATTGATATCCACTAACATATAAGAGATCAGGACTAATTCTGCAGCTGTTAATTTTAATCAAAATGTTCAAAAGGACACGTAGGAGCAGATTTTTATCCTTGCCTGGTAAGGAGCTGTTATATTTCAGTCAAAATAAAATGGGTAGCTGGAATGAATTTTTGCCATTTTTAAAATCAGCATGTCGTTTATTAAATCAGAATCCTGCTTATCTTCTCCTAAGCTTTAACTGCCTTACAAAATCATCTGCATTACAAGTGAAAATCCTTTGAACGGAAAATATTACAGAATCTCCTCTTTGTTCAGAGTAGCAGAGAGTGCTACCTCATAGTGGTTAGCACACTGCTATGGAGAACAGATGCACAAAGAACATGACACTTCATCAGTCACTTGAACGTTACCAAAAATATTCGTTCTCACCAACCTGGAAACCTCTCTTCTCCCTCCACCCTTCCCCCCATTTATTTGATGGTTCCCCTCCAAACTTTTTTTTTTTAAGTGCAGCTCCCAAGACAAAATGAGCTGTAGAGGTTTCCATAGAAACCTTGGATTCAGAATAAGGAAGTTGCATTACTGAAGGGAATTAGTACCTATTCCTACATTTGTACTATAGAGGGCTCTTTGTTATCCTGGAATGAATGACATTAGGATTTCATGTAACTGAGAGGGTACTTCTGCATTAAAAAAAATAAAAAGATCTTAGTAGTGTTACTTTTAGAGCTGTCAAGTCTAATTACAAACAATGGAATCCACCAGCTCTAGGGACTGTGTGAGAAGTATATAAAAAGATGCACTTGAGATCTGAGAAACACATGAACTCAGGTCAACCCTCCCTTCGCTATCTCTGTCTAAATGAAAAATTAGGTCACTGCAAAGATTTGAATAACATTCTCTACCAGATCAATAGCTCTTGGAGCTGCAATAGCGTTTTAAACAAAATTCACTGCATTGCTCAGCAGGCTAACTACTCTGGGACCTGCTCTTGTCCCAGATTAAGTCAATGGGAGTTTTGACATTGACTCCAGTGGTGGGAGAATAAAACACTAGGGTTGATGGCCCACCAGTCTATGTTTTATACACAAAACTCTGCAGTCAGATAAGATGGAAGACTCAGGAACCAGAAAGTGACTTCAGTGTATTTCTAAACTAACCTCTTTGCTTGTGTAATTTTAAATACATCAGGGAGCAAAAAGTTTATTATCCGTATTGCAGTAGTGCTTAAAGGCCCAAGTCAGGGATTGGGACCGCAATGGGCTAGGCGCTGTACCTTGCATATGATGAAAAGGTAGTCCCTGCCCCAAAAAGCTTAGAACAAATGAGTAATTTCAAGTTGATAAACATACTCATTTTTGTGGTTTCTCAACCACCTTTTACTTTTATCAATACAAAGGTTTTTTTCCCTCTCTCCTGTTGCTGGAGAAGGACCCCTGGGGAAAAAAAACTGGGTACATTTAACTGACAGGGGGAACTTGGAAGCTGAATATGCACCAAGTTCTTGTCAAATTAAAAAATAAACAAAGAATTTCTTCCCCTCTAATCTCATTCAGCCACAGGGAGGTTTTCCTAGGGACGTTGTGGAATCTCCATCATTGGAGATTTTTAAGAGCAGGTTAGGCAAACACCTGTCAGGGATGGTCTAGATAATACTTAGTCCTGCCATGAGTGCAGGGGAATGGACTAGAAGACCTCTCAAGATCCCTTCCAATCCTGATTCTAGTGTCACTTTATGTGCTTCATGTTACAAAAATAGGTAAAAAATGTTCAGAACTGTGAATTTTAATCTGATGGAAACCCTGTTAGGGCTTTGAGTTAAAACACATGAGGACCTGATGGTCATTTACACTAAGGCTCCTCCAAGCCATTATGGCAGAGCAGATGGCCCTTAAAATGGGTACGAATTAGGGTTGAAAAATTCTGAATTCTACAGTTTTACCAAACTGTTCATTAAAAATACAATTTTCAATTACCTAGACTCCAAAAAAATGTTGATGAATTTTTTTATCAGCATTTTCAGGGCTAAGGTGAATTGCACTTACGTTCGTTAAAAGGACACTTTACGTTGCTAGACAGCTGGAAAAGGTGTTTAAGGCTACGTCTACACTGGCCAGCAATTCGGACAACAGGGTCCAAATAGCAGCATGCACCAAAGTGCTGTGGTGTAACTCCCCTGTGCGGCCGCTGCTGGTGCAAACCAAAAGGTTCCTGGTTCCACATGAGAGAGTTTCAGCACAGCACTTGGGTGCATGCTACTATTCACACCCTGTAGTACACTGCGGGGCAGTGTAGACAAACCCTTTGTGTAAATGAGAACCAGACCACACCGAGCCAGGAAATTCGGGGGGAGGGGGGGAGGGGTTCAAAAGCACTCAGCATTTGGCTAACTCATCTCCTACTGAAGTCAATGTATTTAGGTGCCTAAAGAGGCAGATGTGGAGAAGAGATTGACAATGCGACCCTGGTGAACCATAAAGGCAAATAAAAAGCACCCCAAATGTATGCTTTTTACAAAAAACTCATGATTTTTAAGCCAATCTTGTGGTTTTTGGAGCCTGACTCACTTGGGGCTGGAAATACTGGGATTAAATTTACTATTTGTTTATACAGCACCTTCCAAAACGGGCCTGAACCTGGTCGAGGTCTCTTCAGTAAGAATAATAATTAATAGCACTTCAGGTTTATCAACTTGACATTGCTATAGGCCCTACCAAAAATCAAAGCAAAAAGAGCTAGCTCTTGGAATTCCATTTCCCAGATCACAATCCTCAGGGTGAGGTCACAGAAGGGAAGAGGCTGATACAGTTCAAACTCACAGGGACTGCATAGCACCAGCTGCTCGCAGAACTCAGTTCTCCAAATAGCCACTCAGCAGTGGGAGGTCACAGAATGGAGCTGCCCCAGGCAGGGCTCAGACACATGCTTTCAGTCGCACCAGCTGCTCTCAGACCTCAGTTGCTCTGATTGCTCCCCAGCATGGTGAGGGTACAGAAGGATGTGGGCTCAGTATGGATCATGTTCAAGGGGAAACTCTGGATGTGCAGAATAAATGTTCTTGAAAGCGCATCAATTTACTAAAAGCTCCAACCCCTAAAAGCTAATAATGGTTAGAACAAGATGTGGAATACCCAGCCATATGCTGAGGTTACATTTGACCCCTAGATTTAAAGTCCAGAAGGGACTATTACAGTCATCTAGTCTGACGTCCTGCGTAACACAGGCCAGAGAACTTAACCCAGTCTGTCATTCCTGCGGCAAGCCCATAACATCTGTTTGAGCTGGAGCTTAGCGCTGTGTGAAGCGAGCACAGAAGTGGTATAGCAGCTTCCAGACGCTCTATTAATACATTAGAAGGACTGGTTCTGAACCGAACTGCAACTTCATACTTTGGCATAAGGACTCAATCATACAAGGTGGAGATTGCCCCACGCTCAGTCCCTTTCTGGTGCGCTCAGTGCCTTGCCGGACCACGTGAGTGAATTGTTTGAATCTAGTGGTATAAAACAAGCAAGTGCCCATGGAAACCCTTGATTGTCTTTCATAGCACTGGGGGCTAATTCTGATCCAAAACAGAAATCAGTGCCAGTGCAATTCAACAATATACACAGCCAGATTCCCATTTACACATATGCCCCTTTATTTACATGGCCAGACTGGCACCAAGGGGTATCACTGGGCCAGATTCCCTCACCCTGGATTCTGCACTGCAAACAGTCCTCACACAGAACTGATGGCAAATGCAAAACCAAGTGCCTTATTTACAGTGTAAATATAACCGAAGACGTTCCCCACACCTCATGGTTCTTACATTCTTCCCAAGCACAGGGTGAGAGGGGAAAAGAGATCTCACCTCTCTGCAATACTGGGTTTCTCTAGCCTTTCCCTCCAGCTTACCTCTCTCCTCTTCTTCTTCCTATCTCTCTCTTAGCTGTCCTCACTTAATGAGCTGAGCCACCATGTTAACTGATTAATCATTCCATCCCTAACCAATTATCTCTCTAATTTGCCCCATGTGGGGACGCTTACCAAGTGCCCAGAGTGGTAAGTCAGCCCAAGGCTACTCACACTCTGTCACAAGGGGCCTCAGAGCAAATGAACACCTGACGCATAGTTTCCAGCTAGAACTGCTTCCTTCAGGGTTAGCAAACAAGAGGCTAACAGGACGGTCATTTGCAATATTTGAATAAAGACAGTGACACTATCCCCAAAGGCTGATGAGAGTTCTCAGCTTATGGGCAGGCAGGCAAAGCATGGACAGCAGCAACACAACCTCCTCATGCTGTCCCACTAGTGTGCTATAACTTGGACCTGTAGGGATCACCTCACAGAGTGAAGGGATAGAATAGTCCCTGTGCTCATTCAATCTTTGACTTCTCTGCTGGGGCCGACCATCAAGGTGATGGGCTCTGTGCTTGTGACATCTGACCATTAGGAATTGGGTTGAGACCCCCAACTTAACTCCCATGCTGTAAGACATCAGTCACTGGCTGGCAATTTGCTACGGCCACTACAACCAACCCAGCTTACATTAGAACTGTTGTCCTTGGAGAGTCCATCACCAGTCCCCAGAGTCTGTCAGTGCCCCCAATATATTTTAAAATGTTAAATTCTTGCATTCTGGGGGAAAATGTTCCAACATGGAAGACAGAAGGGTGGCATTTACCTTAAGGTGACATGAGTTGCAATGTGAAGAAACCAAGCTATGTTTCCATATCAATCATAAATCATTTGGCTAATGTTTTACAGGCATCTCCACTTTTAACTACTGAAAACAAACAACTGAAATAGCAAAGTGCTGTTGAGTATGTTTTTAAATCATGCAGCATCCCCACCCTCCAAGAGTCATGGTTGGCACTGTCCCATACACTGTAACAATGGTACAAGGCCTAACTCTTGCCTAACAATGCTTGAGCAGATGGGATTCTCTGTACCTTTGCAGTAATGAATTCTAATGACTAAAAATGAAATATTTATTGTAGATGTTCAGACTGCAGTGAATTTATTCAAGGATTCATTTCTACGGTTTATTGCTCACTGCTCCGCTTGCTCAGGGAAATACAGGCGATACACACAATACATATGGTCATGGGTACCTGGAGAGTGAACAAAAGGGTTTCTTTTGTTCTTAGGCTTCCTTTATAGCTGCTTCCATTTTCTCCATTTTGTTGCACAATGGTTAAACACGTGTGCAAAATCAGTTTCGTGTATTATGGGCTATAAAATAAGGTTAGTCCTATCACCAGCCAGCTCAGAGTTCATGCTTGCAGTTTTGAATGTTTAGCAGAAATATTATATTTGGGAATGGAACAAGCCCTTGTGATTCTTGCTGGTTGACATATCTGAAGCCAGCATGTCCCAGTGCACTGCACTGCCACTGCTGTTGGAAAGTTTGCACCTGTGGCTTTTTTAGCATGCACGTCTGATGCGCACTTCCACTGAGCCCAACCACATAACATAGCTATGGAGGCTTTTACTGATCCATCATCTCGGCCTAATTCTCAGTTACACTTGGACCCTTTGCACTGCCTAGCAGTATGACATGGCCATAAAGTAATTATACATGTAATCTGCACTCACATTACAGCCCCTTTATACTACCAAAAATGATGCACAGAGGCCTGAGTATCAGAATCAGACCCAATACGTTTTATTATTAATAATTATTATTACTTATTTGAATTGCAGTAACACCTAGACGCCCCAGTCATGGACCAAAGCCCTCATTGTGCTAGGCACTGTATAAACAAAGAACCAAAGGATTAGCCCCTGCCCCAAAGAATTTACAATCTAAGTTTATGTATCTAAGTATGTAAAACACAGTTATGCCCAGTCTTGTGATTGCATAGTGAGTCTCTCCATATTTAGAGTTGTTCTTAAAGTCCCAGCTCCTGGAATCAAGTGATTACGTGAGAATCTCAGCGGGCTTTTTGTTTTTAACTGAAACTTCCTAGCTTTTGTGACTGCAGAGAAAATGTTTCTCTGGGAACAAAGGGTAACAAAAAGAGTGGCTGGGTCATTACACATATTGAATCTATTTCCCTATGTAAGTATCCTCACACCTTCTTGTCAACTGTCTAAATGGGCCATTTTGATTATCACTACAAAAGTTTTTTCTCCTGCTGATAATAGCTCATATTAATTAATTAGCCTCTTACAGTTTGTATGGTAACTTCCACCTTCTCTGTATGTGTGTGTGTGTATATATATATATATATATATATATATATCTTCTTACTATATGTTCCATTCTATGCATCCGATGAAGTGGGCTGTAGCTCATGAAAGCTCATGCTCTAATAAATTGGTTAGTCTCTAAGGTGCCACAAGTACTCCTGTTCTTTTTGCGGATATAGACTAACATGGCTGCTACTCTGACAAAGGTAATTAGGGTGACTTTGAAGGAGGTCCATCACCGGTACTTAGCTATAAAATTGACATAAGGCCATTTGCTTGTTCCTGCATCATTCACAGTACATTTCAAACAGAGATGAAGACCGAGATCCCGTGTTTACAGTTCATTTAAATGACATCGGAATACAGCATAGGCAGGGACTGTTAATTCCATCGTTGACCCTACTCATACATATGTAAATACACAAAAACACAAACATTATCTTCCCACATGTCTTTTGAGGTTTATTTATTTTGCAGGATGCTTAACCCTTTCTGGCCATGCGTCACATAACCCAATCCTGAATAAGTAACAAGTAGTGAACGATGTACATGAACATAATTTTCCCTTGCTAAAAAGTTTAAAACAAAAAACACCCTGAAAAAAATCATCCTCCTTCCCCTTCCCCCAATCCCAGTGCCCAAGATGGGCAGAAATCAGCCCTGGTTCAATAGCAGCATTTCTATACCCAAAAATGTGACAGCTATAAACTCTGCTCTCTCTTGACACTACATCACTAGAAAGGGGAGCCCGGATTCAGGAAAGAACTTCACTTAATTCTCACTGGCTTCAATATGAGTAACACGTGTGCCCTACCTGAATGGGAAACTTATACTTTATACCACCGGAGTGGCAAGATTTCCCAACTTCCTAGTTTTACTCAGCACCGCGCTAGCAAAGGCCATAGATAACAGACTTTACATTCATTATGTTTATATGCATACAAGAGAGACCCCCTACTCATCCCTGAGTAAGGCAAGCTCTATCTGCCTATCCATGTCTGATGCATTATGAACAGCCACAAATTCCAATAACAAATAACTCCTTCTTAGAGAAAGGCTCCAATTCATCTTCTATTGCACAGCCCAAGTAATAGGAAACAGCTGAAAAACCTTTCCATACAAATCCCACTGAACAAAAGGCTTTTATTATAAGTGGTTGTAGAAGGAAAGAGAAACCCTGTTTTTCTCCTCAAAACTCTTTTTTAAAATTCTCTGAGAGGGAGACTTTTCTCCAGAGGTACAAATTCAGTCTCTCTGAGAAGCTGAAAGGAGATTGGAAGAAACATTTTTAATATTGTTTAAGGTAATTAACATAATACATGATTCAACATCAATAAAAGCCCACCTTTGCCATGCCACTGGCTTTCTATTTATCAGAGAGGCTATTTGCTTGAAGGAAAGGAAGAGCTGTCAGAAGCAGAGGTAATAGTATAAACCAGAGCAGAATTAGGAGGGAACATGAGTTAATGAGCAAAGGAGACTTTGATCTGTGGACACTTCGGATACGTTTTCCCCCTTAATTTCCTGACAATCTAGTTTTTTGGACATCCAACTGAAGCTGAGATTCTGTGCTGTGTCTCAAGGTGGCACAATACTGAAAGACACAGCCCAAATGGAGTGGGGGCAAAAAGCTGTCTTTCTGCCTAGGGTGATGCTGGCAGACCCAGTGCCAGCCCATGCCAAGGCCCCAGTCCTCAATGAACACTGATAAATGCACAGCTAGAATCCAATCTGGCTCACCTGTGTGTTAGTGTTTAGCCTTTGTGGAATGTTTATACAATGCTGCATGTATCAATCCTACTTAAAATATCTGTGTCCCATGTGATAAGGTAAAGTTTAAATCAGGGGTCGGCAACCTTTGGCACGCAGCCCATCAGGATAACCCCCTGGCGAGCCATGTGACATTTTGTTTACGTTGACCATCTGCAGGCACGGCCCCCCGCAGCTCCCAGTGGCTGCGGTTCACCGTTCCCCGCCAATGGGAGCTGCGGGAAGCGGCAGGCCACTGGGGACAAAACTCTTTGTAGATTGCTTCCCCCAGACACCTGAAGTGGGTACATCCACAAGACCTTGTCCCATCACAGCTTGAACACTGGGGGAAGGGAATAAAAATGCTTGTTAAGGAGAAATTGTGATCCCTAAGCGGCTTGAATTCTGAGGGCCAAAGATTTCTAAGCATAAGCAAGGGGTTCCCAGCTCTTAGCTTGGGTTAGCCCTAACAGACATACAGATTTTCGTTATTGTAGAAATTTCTATTACCTTTTGAACCTAAGACTGTAACTCGTTTGTGTGTATGTTTATCTGCTTTAACTTTGTAAACAACACTCATATTTCTTTTTCCTAGTCCATAAATCTTTAGATGGTTATTACAGGATTAGCTATGAGCGCTGTCTTTGGTTTGAGATCTGAGGTACAGCTGACCTGGGGTACGTGACTGGTCCTTTGGGACTGGAAGTAACCTGAATATTATTGTGATTTTTTATGTAAGGGACCATCTATCACAGAGACAAGCTTGCCTGGGTGGCAAGACAGACTGGAGTGCCCAATGGGAACTGTCTGTGACTCCATGGTAAGGCTGTTATAGTGCTTTAGGAGTTCACACTTGTTCCTCGGTTGGTGAAATCGAATTACAGAACACACAACTACTTTGGGGTGTGTGCCCTGTTCCTGGACAGTCTGCCCTGAGGCTGGTACTCACACCCGTGAGCCTCTCCAGATAGCTTGACACCTGGCTAATTCTGAGCAGCGCCAGCTGAAGTGGGGCAGCCAGGAACCACTCTACCTTTTGGTTCTCCTTCCCCTTTGGATACGCGCTGCCCTGTAGTTTGCTGCAGCACAGAATACCTGTGCAATGGGAATGTCTCATCCTGCCTCTGCCCCCAGTATTTTCCTGCATGGGACCCGTTCAGTACCTTTGCTTGGGGGGATTCTCCCCTGACCTCCTCTTGGGTGACCAGATGTCTGGTTTTCGACTGAAAAGGGACCCTGGCAGCTCCGGTCAGCACCACCAACCAGACTATTAAAGGTCCAGTTGGTGGCGCTACGGAGCCAAGGCAGGCTAGTCCCTACCTGACCTGGGGCACTGTGCTCCGTGCGCTTCCCTTGCCCTGAGCACTGGCTCTGCCCTCCCATTGGCTGGGAACCGGCGAATGGGAGCTGGGGAGGGGGTGGTGTCTGTGGGCGAGAGCAGAGCGCACAGAGCCTCCTGCTCCTCCCCCCGGCGCCTTCTAGAGCCAGACCGGCTGGCCGCTTCCAGCACGTGCGCAATGCAGGGTCAGGATGGGCAGGCAGCTTGCCTTAGCCCCCCGCCCGCGCTGCACCACTGACCAGGAGCCGTGTGAGGTAAGCCTACGCCCCAGCCCTCAGCTTCCCCCAAACCTGGAGTCCCCTGCTGCATGTCAAACCCCTCAACCTGGGCCCCACCCCAGAGCCTGTACCCCCTCCTGCATCCCAAGCCCCTGCCCTAGCCTGGTGAAAGTGAGGGAGGGAGAGTGAGCCACCGAGGGAGGAGGAATACAGTGAGCAGGGGCAGAGCCTCAGGGAAGGTGCGGGGGTAGGGTAGTTGGTTTTGTGCAATTAGAAAGTTGGCAACCCTAGCCCCTCTAAGGGTATGTCTTCACTGCAGAGTGAACTCAGGTGACTGTCACCTGGCAACCCAGGTTAGCCTGGGCCTCGAGTGAGTGGCCACACTGCAAAGCCCTACCCGAGTTACTGTGTCCTCACTGGTCCCAGCAACACACCTGGGTGAGTGAGGCACTTTTAGGAACACATGCCATGATTCTTTGTGCTGCAGTAAGCCGAGCCACTTTAGCATTCTTTCCCCAGGCGTTGTCGGAGAGCTAACCTGTTCTTCTCGGAACAGGGAGGGAATTGTGGGACGGTATTGGAGAGTTATCAGCACTTAGTTTAGCCTGTGTCCTCACTGCAAAGTGGGTGGATTCCAGCCAGAATGAAAGCATCACCCAGGCTGTAACCTACATCCCCACCCAGGCCAGCCAGCCTGCATGGAAAGCACCACCACATTTGAGTATGAAGGTTTTGTATATGGATGGGAGGAGAGTTAAGGCTACACCCCAGTAAGGTCCTGGGTTAACCCTGCAGTGAAGACCTACCCTAATGGGTTTTATGGCTGCAGCAGCATCCTGGGGCCATAGTGGGACCCAGAATCTCATCTAGAGTGTTCATGCAAACAACTGGGAGGCAGTGTAGCCTAGTGGATATAGCACTGCACTGGCATTCATGAGACTTGGATTCTATTCCCAATGCATCTGATGACCTTGGGCAAGTCACTTCACTTCCTTGTGCCTCAATTTTCCCCTCTGTAAAATGGGGATAGTGAAATTGGCCTACTAAAAATTGCTGCAGAAGAGCTGGTTGATATTATTATTGCTCACATAAACCTCTCTAACTCCAATTGCACTCATCGCATATATTGCTCTTCTGAAAATGTTTCTGTTTGTGCATGTTCTCACACCTTGCTGGCTGCTTGAGGTGCATAATTTAGAAAAGCAGCCCTTTAATTAACTATGGCAAGAGAAGAGGAGCTATGGCATACTGCCTGAATATAAATCATAGTGCAGTTTCAACTCCTTCATCACACAGGGCTGTATATTTTGTTTTGGGGGTTTTTTTTTGGTTAGTCAGGCTGAATGCAGCTGTGTTGAACTATTCCTAGCTGTCTGAAGACATCCAGCGTTACGGAGGGCAGAGTACTGATTAAGACAGATCAAAGGTGGAGTCCGATTGGATGCAGTTTTTGTTAATAAAAAACTGAAATGAATTGGACAGAGCAGGAAGACAGGGCACTGGATGGGGATTTGGGAGAAGTGGGTTCTATACCATTGATCTGGTATGTGAGCTTTGGCAAGTCACTTGGGCCCAGACCAACAAAGGGACTTTGTCACCTAGCACCAGATTTAGGCCTCACTTAGCTGCCACCTAACCCAGGGGGCATCTACACTTTCACTGTAAAGTTCCCTAAGTGCCTATGTTTCTGCCTCTGTATGCACGCCGCTGCCTCAGGCAGGTACCCAGACACCCGTCTGATGCCTCAGACCCAGCGCAATCCTCAAACCAGGTGAAGATAGGCACTGTCCCGTCTATCTCACCTGCGGGGCTCCATCGTTTGGCCTGCCTAACTCCACACAAAACAACTGTGGGAGACAGAAAGTGGCAGCAGCCTCCTTTATAACCCTTATGTGGGGGACCCTAGTTCATTTCTTCCCTTTGCCTAATGAGAAGGGATTTATTTGAACAGGGTTTTCCCAGCTCTCAGCTGCGTGCCCTAACCATTAGGCTATGGCACAGGCTGATGGGGAGCTTCCTCAGTCTCTCCTCTTCCAGCTGTTCTAGTGTGGATAAATAAATACACATTGGGCCAGGAGGAGAGTGAGAATGACTCTATAGATAAGTAGTTAGGGCAGACAGCCAGAAGGTCCCCGTAGGGGATCTTCCTTCCTGAGCACCTGCGCTATGCTGCAGGGGCGGAGGCTCCCCTGACTTTGTATATGCACCTGCACCAGCCCTAGGATGTGAGGAGGTAGGACAAGCCACCACCGGATGACTTGCTAGGAATGGCTGTCCTGATATATAGTTGACTCCAAGCATGATTTATGCGTAGGAACAGGTAAGGTTATTTTCATTGCTCTTATTTGATCTTGGCAGCTTCCAGAAGGTGCTATCCATTTTCCTAACATAAAAGCAGAGACTGCAACACAGGAAACCTGCTGTAAAGGTAGCAAATTCAAAACCAAGAGGAGGGAACTTCACACACTCTCTCTCTCTCTCTCTCTCTCTCTCTCTCTCTCTATAATTAGTCTGTGGAACTCACTCATGCCACATGAAGTCACTGAGGACAAGAACTTAGCAAGATTCAAAGAGAGGCTGGACATTTCTTTGAACAATGTGAAGTTAACACTAAAACAGTATTTGGAAGGGAGAGAAAGCCTCATATCTTAAGGTTTAAAACAATCTCTATCAGTGATTAGGATGAGACCTTCATGGGGGAACAGATTACCCCTCATCTGCCTACTGTGGGAGTCATATACCTGAAGCATCTGGTGCTGGACACTGTTAGAGGCAGGATACTGGATCAGATGGACCTCAGGTCTGATCCAGTCTGAAAATTCCTATGTTCCTGGTATCTAGTGAAGTGATATTTTGAGATTTTAGGTTCTGGGGCAAATTCATTGACTATTCACACCCTCTCTAATCCCATTGGCTTCTCTGGGACCTGCATGGTGTGTAAATCCTCAATGAATTTCCCTGCTTGTTTCTTACTGTAAGAGACTTCTAATTAGACACCGTTTAAAGAGCTGTTGTCCCAAGAATTGCCGATTAGCCCTCCGTGTGTGCACAGCTCTCATCACCAAATTATGCCGATGGACAGTGTAGCGGAAAAATTACAACTGAAAATTAAAGGTGAGGTGGAAAGCACAACAGAACTTTGCTGCAGAACTGAAAATACACCCAGACAATGGGAGGAATTGTGCCTTGCTTCCTGCTCTGGCCCCTATACCCTGTAACTCCACACTTTCTCCCCTCCTGCAACAATCCCCAGCACATGGGGCATATCAGGGTGGACCGAGGGGAAGGGTTGTAGCACATGCCATTCTGGCATGTGGTGCCAGCCATAGGCAGCATTGGGCAGACTGCTGATATATACCCCTTCACATTACACACGAACCAGGGGTCACCCCATGAAATTAACAGGCAGCTGGGACTGGACAACAGGAGATGGATCACTCGATAATTGCTCTGTTCTGTTCATTCCCTTTGAACCTAGATTGTCGGGCTCAACGGGTAGTGATCAATGGCTCCATGTCTAGTTGGCAGCCGGTATCAAGTGGAGTGCCCCAAGGGTCGGTCCTGGGGCCGGTTTTGTTCAATATCTTCATAAATGATCTAGAGGATGGTGTGGATTGCACTCTCAGCAAATTTGTGGATGATACTAAACTAGGAGGAGTGGTAGATACACTGGAGGGCAGGGATAGGATACAGAGGGACCTAGACAAATTGGAGGATTGGGCCAAAAGAAATCTGATGAGGTTCAACAACGATAAGTGCAGGGTCCTGCACTTAGGACGGAAGAACCCAATGCACTGCTACAGACTAGGGACCGCATGGCTAGGCAGCAGTTCTGCGGAAAAGGACCTAGGGGTGACAGTGGACGAGAAGCTGGATATGAGTCAACAGTGTGGCCTTGTTGCCAAGAAGGCCAATGGCATTTTGGGATGTATAAGTAGGGGCATAGCCAGCAGATCGAGGGACGTGATCGTTCCCCTCTATTCGACATTAGTGAGGCCTCATCTGGAGTACTGTGTCCAGTTTTGGGCCCCACACTACAAGAAAGATGTGGATAAATTGGAGAGAGTCCAGCGGAGGGCAACAAAAATGATTAGGGGTCTGGAACACATGACTTATGAGGAGAGGCTGAGGGAACTGGGATTGTTTAGTTTACAGAAGAGAAGAATGAGGGGGGATTTGATAGCTGCTTTCAACTACCTGAGAGGTGGTTCCAAAGAAGATGGTTCTAGACTATTCTCAGTGGTAGAAGAGGACAGGACAAGGAGTAATGGTCTCAAGTTGCAGTGGGGGAGGTTTAGGTTGGATATTAGGAAAAACTTTTTCACTAGGAGGGTGGTGAAACACTGGAATGCATTACCTAGGGAAGTGGTGGAATCTCCTTCCTTAGATGTTTTTAAGGTCAGGCTTGACAAAGCCCTGGCTGGGATGATTTAATTGGGGATTGGTCCTCCTTTGAGCAGGGGGTTGGACTAGATGACCTCCTGAGGTCCCTTCCAACCCTGATATTCTATGATTCTATGAAACATCCGACACCGGCCACTGTCAGAGACAGGACACTTGAGCAGATGGACCGTTTGTCTGATCCACTATGGCTGTTCTTAATTTAGGGTAAGGGGATATTTCAGGCTCCGGAAGAGTCCAGAATCCAGGGGGGCAGGTCATTGCCCAGACCACCCCTGTGCTGAGTCACCTGGTCACAGACCCTGAGTCTGTGTGTTTTTTAAAGGATTTCCAGCCCCAGGACTGATTGCACCCTTTATAGAGAAATGATCAGGCAATCCCACTGGAAGAGACGGGCACTGTGAGAGGTTTAACTGCATTGGTCTCAACCAACAAAGAATAGCAATATGGTAGCTGCAGGCAAATGCAAACATCTCTTGCAAGACACCCAGAAATCCAAAATCTTTTGCAGCAACTTGCTCTCTGTTGCATTTCATGCCAATGTGCTGTGCTTTCCCTTTAAGTGAGTACATTCACCACACACAGAATGGGCAGAGTGTCAGTTTCAAACTGTTTTTAGTTCATTTTTTGCTAAGCAGATGAACATTTTTCTCATTGGATTCCAACATGCCTATAGTTGCTTGCATTTAGATTGGCTGGCGAGATGCTTACAATGCAACAATGCTGGACTGTACTTGCTCTGAGAGATGAGGGAGGGAACCCAGAAACAACTACACATGACCAAATGTTTCCATGCTCCTTGCCAGCCAATCAGAGCACAGGACATTAAATAGGCATGCTTGAACAGAAATGGATGCATTAAAAATGCCTCTCCTGCATCCTAACTGGCCTGGAATACCATCCAAAATGTATCATTCCCCAGTTCTTCCTTGTTTTCACAGAGGGCAGGATGTTAACAACCACAGAGCTTTTAGGTTCAAGTTCTGATCTCAGTGCTAGCTGTGTAAATTTGTAGTCAGTCACTTCATTGTCTTAAAAGGAGTTAGTTCATAATGGGAATTAGAACCTGGCCCTGAGATAGTTTGCACTAGAGGTTAGGAACTACACCATTAGGTTTTTTTGCCTGTTCCCTAAGGAGAAATCTTGCAATATTATCAGAATTGCCTAGCCAATTTGTCCCTGAAACAAAATCACTAGCAGTCAATAATCAAAGACATGCTCCTCCTGCCCCCCCAACACCGGCAATCTTTTCCTCAGTAACTATGATGCTGCTGTTTCATGAATGAGCCCTCATCTCTACATAAAAAACAATCCAATTAGTCCAAAACTGCTTCTCTTAATCCAGCTAATTAGATGTTCATTGAGGGATTTACTTATATATCCTTTTCAGCAGCATGGAATAATATTTTAATAAAATTTCACATTTCCTATAGGAGCAATAATTCAGTATCACCCTCAAACAGAAGAAAAAGGACCAGACACAAGGACAGAGGATCTGGGGCCTGACCCAAAGCCCAGTGAACTCAACGGAGAAAGAGTCCCATGGATTCAGTGTGCTTTGGTTGTATACATTAATTTAGGCTTCTTATCATCTTTAACCCTAATGATCATATATTTTTCATCCATACCTTTAGCTTCCCTTACCAATCGCCCACCTTTCCTAACTGCCAATTTGAATCCACCGTTTGATAAACATAATTTGAATTGTTTGGATTTTTCAAGGAATGAAAAGAAATGTGTACAGGGGAGGAGGAGCAGGAGGAGTGTGAGGCCACAGGATCGGAACATATACAATATCTAACATGCATAGTTGTACTGCTTGTAATTACATGCCTGCTCTCATAGGAAGTGATGGCTTGTCTCTCATTTCTGGGTGAATTAAGTGCTCATGAGAAGCAAGAGACCAACAGCCCTAGGCATAGCCCAACAGAGCTCAGGGTTTCCCTAATAAGCCAATCAGCAAATCTCCCTTGTCTGTACGTGTTCTCCCCATTAACTCCACCAATAAGCCCCACTCCTGACTTCAGTAGCAATTCTTGCTGTTCCTGCTCTAGGCCTTAGGGAGTGAAGGTCTGGCCATGTGCAGGTTACACCAGGTTACGTGATATTTTACGTTGGAGTTCAGCTCTATTTAACAGGACATCCAAAGAAGGAGCAGTGCTGTTGTCATTATTTATAACAAAGGATTTTCAGAAGTGACTTGTAATTTTGAGCGCCTCCATTTTTGGGTGCTGAGTTTGAGACACTGATTTTTCATGAAGTGCACAGCACCCATCTTTTAAAACTCAGGCACATTTAAAGTGGGTGCCTCTTTGATTGCATCCAGGCTGTCTTGGTTGCAGAGAGGTAGTACACTCCTTCCCAGGCACCCAGAAAGTCTTCTGAAAATCTGAATTCTATGTGTAGCACCTTCAGGTCCAAATACTGATCAGGGCTAGAAGTGTGCTAGGTGCTGTACAAAGCCATAAAGAGATGCAGTTCTCACCCTAGCATGTATGGACCCAAACCTGAGAGCAGTTCCCTGAGGATGCACCCCAGTACCTGCTTAGGGCCCCAATGAGGGCCAGGGGGTTCTGCACAAAATGTCTATCCTTGTGGAACAGCTTCCAGGATCAGAGTCTAATTTAAAACATGAGGCAACAAATGAGTCTGCTAAACAAAGGAGGGAGAGGGCAAGGGAGGACAAGGGTAATACAGGTGAGGGCAGGCAGTTAGAGAAGTGCACTAGGGTGACTAGGCACAGCTGGATAGTTCAGAGGGGGGGTTGGCTAAGGACTACAGGTGCTTTTTGAAAAGATGGTTTTATGCCATTTTTTAAGAGGAAGGGTTTTGTTTCTACTGCCATAAGTCAGATTTGGGGCAGTGATTTTCAGGGACCCCAGCTTTTTGGGGATTCACTTTTAACATGCTGTGATTTTCTCACTGCTACCCTTACTGTTACTCTTCCAAAAGAAAAACAAGTTGAGGCATAAATGAACTTGTCAGTAGCTGGTAGCCTGTTGGAGGTAGTCCATGCAGGCCCAGTGTCAAAAGCTTCCCTCAGCAAACATAATGCTCATGTAAGGTTGTCAGTCATCAGTCAGGCCCCCTGGTCAGTGAAAACTGGCGTTGAGAAAGATCACTACAAACACCATAACCACAACAAATCCCTGACAAAGAAGAAATATCCTCGGCCAATACACTGGTGGAAACCTGGAATAACTTAATTGGCTTACATACAACTACTCTGGCTTTACAAAAGGTACCAGAATGTTAGGAACCATTGGGAAAGGGAGAGCTAATAAGACAGAAAATATCATAACACCACTATGTAAATCCATGGTACATTCACACCTTGAATACTGCAGTAGTTCTGGTTGCCCCATCTCAAAAGAGGTATATTAGAACTGGAAAAAGTACAGAGAAGGGCAACACAAATGAATGGGGGTTGGAACAACTTCCATTTGAGGTGAGATTAAAAAGACTGGGACAGTTCATCTTAGAAAATAGATGAACAAGGGAGGATAGAGGTCTATAAAATCATGAATGATGTGGAGAAAATGAATAAGGAAGTGTTATTTAGCCCTTCACATAACACAAGAACCAGGGGTCACCCAACGAAATTAATAGGCAGCAGCTTTAAAACAAACAGAAGGAAGTACTTCTTCACATAACACACAGTGAACCTGTGGAACTCATTGCTAGGGGATGTTGTGAAGGCCAAAAGTATTACTGAGTTCAAAAAAGAATTAAATACATTTGTGGAGAATAGGTCCATCAATGGCTATTAGGCAGATGGTCAGGGACACGATCCCATGCTCTGGGTGTCTCTAAACCTCTGACTGCCAGAAGCTGGGAGTGGACGACAGGGGGTGGCTCACTCAGTAATTACCCCTGTTCACCCCCCCGCACTCCCCCTGAAGCATCTGGCACCAGTCACTGTCAAAAGGCAGGATATTGGGCCAGATGGACCATTTGTTTGACACAGTGGGCCATTCTTAGGTTTCCACAGTGCTCTCACTTTAACAAAGAGCAGAATCTGCTTCCTCTTCCATTAACCTCATTTATTTTTTTAATTTCTTGAGGGGTGTGGGATGGAGGTGACGTGAATTGGCTATAAGTGACTGTTGAAAAAAGATATCAAACCAGGAATGTAAAAAAGTATCATTGTCACATCTTGGGGGAAGCAATTTGCATTCTGAGAGGAAAGTGTGCTCATGTTTTCAGATTTGGAACACAGGGAGTATGAGGTTACAGTGGGGCTCCACCCTGTTACCCATAAAATGTCCTGGGGCCAAATGCACAGCTGGTGTAAATTGTCATAGTTTCACTGAAGTCAATGTGTGGTCAGAGACATAGGAATATTAGCTATTTGGTACGGATGCCAAAGATATTCTCAGCAGAGAGAAATGCAGCAGTGATATATCTTGGCTTGCAGAAATCGAGACAATGTTTTCACTGCTGTTGTGATAACTGGGCCTACAAACTGACCCTAAGTGGGAGCTCAACCATAAAAAAAATATGGGAAAGTTCATAAGAGGTCACAATAACCTGTAATAATAAAAGTTGATGGGAACAGGTACACAAGGGAGACAGAAAGATTGAATTAGTCCAGACAAAAAGGCCTACAGATATGACACAAGGACAGTGTTGAGATCATGCCTGATATAAAAGAAAAAAGCGTGGAACCAGAACTCACTGAACCAAAATTAGGGTGTACGAAACTAGCCTGAATTGGTGGACAATATAACAAGGGGCATGGGCTCCATCACTCCCTTTTTGGGTCCTTAAAGAAGATTTCTTTTGGGGGAGGAGGGGAAATAAAGAACAGATGGAGGCTCTGCAGTGAGCTTTCCCATAGTGGTTATGACCCCCACTGTCTCCTAGGGTCCATATGTATTCATCACCCTGATCCTGAGGGATGCCCTGCTCAGACCAGGTCAGAGAGAGGGATGCAGATGACATCACCACCTCTGTGGCTCCAGCCGAATCCAGCCACTCCGTGGAATGAAATGGGATTGGACTTTAACAATAATAGCAACAGCTCATCTCAACTAACTTTTCTTTTCCCCAAAAGGACAGTTATTGCCATCCTGGATACCATCTAAGACAGTCAGACAAGGGGGTTTTCTTCTAAAAACTCCCTCCAGCTAAAGGTGAGTGAACAAGGGAAGCTGTTAAGATAAAAGCCTCATTTAATACTTTACCTTTCAAATATTTTAATTGTTTTTGCTTCTTTTATTTTTAATAAAAGGTTAAAAGGGTGTTTAACGGTGTGTTTGCTTTATATCAAACTCCAGACCTTGTTTAACACTGTTTAATAATGGACAGTGATTGTGTTATGTTAACACCTTTGGCCCATATATTCCATCTAAATTAAGATAACACTGCAGAAGTGGAGAACTGAATAGAGACCACTGGAGGAGACAGCTACCATCATTCGCCCTAAGCTTTTCAGATACGGTAACAATATTTTACACCAATTGGAACAGGCTCAGACAAACTTCATCCTCTCCTCCAAGGAGAAGAGCACAGCGAGGGATTGAAATAGCTCCAGAGCTGCATAAGAGAAAGTTCCATCTGAACTTCCATGCAAACTCTCACCTAGAGACACAGCCACTGGCAAATTGCAGGCAATGGGCGAGCTGCATTTTCAGAAAGGAGGTATTATAGGCTTGCAACATCTCAGACATTTGTTAGGCAGTCTAGTGTCGTTGCAGATAGAACAGCCACTTCTTATTTTCTTATTCATGATGGGCTGGATTCTGCTAAGTGCACTCTGACAGGTTCTGAGCACTCTCAAATCTATGCCCAATCTCTGTGAACAACTGCAAGTGGAAGCAGAGTAGCATTCTGAATAGGTTCTCTAGTGTGGGGTTCTTTGGTTCAAGTGAAGGCCAGGCAGCATAGCCCTTCCTGGGAGGAGAGAGAAAGCGTGTGTGTAATCCTAGACCCATTGAAATTAATGGCAAAACTATCACTGAGTTCTATAGGGTCAAGATGTCACCCTAAATCTCATTTTTGCCTAAGACTGGAAGAGGTGATTTGTGTGCTTGGAACGGGCTGAACTGATGGGCTTAGAAGCAAAACTACTCTACTACGATAGTAATGAGCCAGACTCACAGCTTCTGAAATCAGAACACTCTATTGTATCATCAACCAGAAATTAAATCACATTGTCCCTTGAGCAGTGCAGGTCTGGCTAACACTTGTTACACACAAAACAACTCCATTAAAAAAAACACCACCACTAAGACTGCAAAGTAAAGCACTCAAGAGTTAGGAAATGCCAGAGTTCAGGTTGTCGGTGCAATCTTCAATTTGGCCCCTTGTGCATAAGCTTTATTTATTTATATCTTTAATTACATGATCATTCCGTTCACCAAACGGATGGTGCTTACTTAACGAGCAGCTACTCAATGTTTTCTTTTCTCCTGGGTGTTTGATGTGTGACCCAGGCCTTATTTACCACACACGATTCAAACCCTGCTGGGAATACAGAATTATTAATTTTCTCATGGGCTTTTCTATGGTGCTCACCACAACAGGATCTGAGCGCTTCACATACATTACTGAATTAATTTCACAATGGCCCTGTGAGGTGAGAGGGTGGATCCTCGTTTTACAGATTGGAAACTGAGGCACAAAGAGATTAAGGTCAAAATTATGCACTATATTTGGGTGCCCAATTTGAGCTGCCTAGGACCTGATTTTTCCAGACTAGTTAGCATTTAGATAGCACTTCTGCAGATCAGGTCCCAGAGCCTCAAGTCACGCACCCAGTAAATATGGAACACAATCAGCGACCACTTGTGAAAAGTTTGGTGTAAGTGACTTGCCCAGCATCACACAAGAACACTGTGGCAGATGCTGCATAGAATCCAATTCTCCAGGGCAACATTCAATTGCCTTAATCAGGAGACCCTCCTTTTTCATCCTGCAATCCCCTGCCTCATTCACTACCCACCCTCCAGCCTCTGCAACAAACGAAGCAGGTGTCCTACGGACATTCACCAGCACTACACTACCCTGATTCATCCCTAGAGCAGGCCCATCTTGTGCAGTGAATGAGGAAGGAGTCCTGTGGGAAAAAATACTACGTACTCATCTAATTAAAGACTGCACCATAATGCACATGCACAAAGGAGCAGGGGGGGAAGGGGAGATTGGGGTGGAGAGTACTCTCAGCCCAGGACTAGTGCCAGTACTGATGGAATCTTCAGGGAATTTAGCTGCTTAAAAATCTAAGACATCTCAACTGGGCATGTGCAAACTGCAATTTTTCAAAGGCTAATAATTTGGCCAAATTTGGGCCGATTTTCCTGGGGACAGCAAAAGGCACATCCCTAACACAAAGACCACCCCCCGGTCAAATTTCAAGTCTCTACTGCAAAGCATGGGAGTGCTAGAGCTTATCAAAGAATTTGCCAGAATTTTTAACATGGGGGAAAAAACGAGTTTTCCCCAGCCTCGTTTTCAAAAATGGCAGAAATTTCAAAATTTCTGAGACAGACACCCGGTATGGAAGATTTCAGACAAATAGTTAAAGTTTGGCAAAGCTGAAAGCAACTGAGTACAAGATTTTATAATGGTGCCAGGCAACTTTAATAAGTAGGCAGTGCTATCAGCCCCTCCAATGACACACGCAAAGCGTAAGCCCTCAGTTTGAAAGAAAAGCACTGCCAAGAAATGAAGAGCTGTTCTACCCATTGCAGAGGCTTTACAGAATATAAACAAACCAGAGCACAAGTCTTTCATTATATTGCTGTTTCATCACTCACAATCCCCTTTAAGTTAAATACATTATGTACATATGGGCTAAAAGTCCAAAGAGGCGGGCATCTGAAGAATAAACATGTCTAAGAAAGCTCTTTTGATGTTTTGCCTGGATCTCAAAACAATGGATGATCTGAATAAAGAAAGCATCTTATCCGAATTAAAACAGATTTTCAATCTTAAACCATATTTATTCGAGCTTCTATCCTGAGGTGGCAGGAGCCACTGTGAACTGGGGATGCATCAGAGGTAGCGACTTGTGGCATTCTGTGATTACACGAGAACAGATCTGGCCTCGTACCAATGACCATTAAGAAAGACAAATGCTTCTAAATCCCTTTATGGAGAGGAGACTGAGAGTCCAAAGCGTCAGCTCTGATGTGTCCCAGGACACAAGAAAAATAACATTTCATTAGAAGTAGCCTAAAATGATCAGTACCTTTCACACAAAGTGTTTGCTGAAGACGCCAGGACTGGATGTCAGGGAGAAGTTGAAAGTTTTAAGAAAGCGACCAAGTCATCTCTAAAAAATTTCAAGGAATTCTTTTTGAGACTATAAAGGTAAGCAACTTCACAATCTTTAGGGAGCAAATGTAGAAACCACAGTCCACTGAGCTGTAAATTTTCCAGCTAACTGTTCTCAGCATGTCCCTTCAAAGCAATCAGATAATGGTCTTCCCTCAAAGAGAATGGATTATTATATTAACCCTACAAGGTAAAGCTGTGAAAGCTACAAAAGTCTGCCTAGAAGGCAAGCTCTATTATGTTTTTCCAATGTTCTCTTTGCTCCCGTAGACTAGGGTTGGCAACTTTCTAATCGCACAAAACCGAACACCCTGCCCTACCCCCTGTCCTGCCCCTTCTCTGAGGCCCCACCCCCTCACTTCAGTTCCCCCCCCCATCACTCGCTCTCCACCACCCCCACTCACTTTCACCGAGCTGGAGCAGGGAGTTAGGGTGTGGAAGGGGGGTGCAGGCTCTGGGGTGGGGCTGGGAATGAGTGGTTTGGGATGTGGAAGAGGGCTCCAGGCTGCGGCAGGGGGTTGGGGTGTGTGGGAGGGTACGGGCTCTGGGCTGGGAGTGCAGGCTCCATGTGGGGCTAGAAATGAGGGGTTTGGGGTACAGGAAGGAGCTCCGGGCTTGGGGCAAAAGGTTTGGAGCGTGGGTGGGGGAGTGAGCTTCAGCTAGGGGTGTGGGCTCTGGGGTGGGGCTGGGGTGCAGAAGGGGGTTCCAGGGTGGGGCAGGAGGTTGGGGTGCAGGATCCTGGCAGTGCTTACCGCAGCTCCCAAGAAGTGGCCGTCAGATGAGTTCATGGAGGATAGGTCCGACAGTGGCTATTAGCCAGGATGGGCAGGGATAGTGTCCCTAGCCTCTCTTTGCTAGAAGCTGGGAATAGGTGACAGGGGATGGATCACTTGATGATGACCTGTTCTATACATTCTCTCTGGGACCCTTGGCACTGGCTGCTGTCGGCAGACAGGATACTGGGCTAGATGGACCTTTGGTTTGACCCAGTATGGCTGTTTTTAATCTCATGATTTTTTGAGGCCAGACTCATGCTTTTTGAACATTTGGACATGGCGATACCGCTAGTCAATTTGGAACATCTTGGCCAAAGTTAATGTAACTGGTTTCCAGTTTCTGGCATCAGAAGGCTAGATTCTGTCCACAGCTATACATAAGCAGCTCTCACTGATGTCAACGGGTCATGTGTACATAGCTCAGGGCAGACTGTGGGCCATGATGTAGGTCTGAGGCTTTGGTCACAGGAGAGACAAAGTGGGCAAAGTAATGCCTTTTACTGGACCAACTTCTGTTGATGAGAGAGAGAAGCTTTTGAGCCACACAAGTACCTTTCCCAGACCTGAAGAAGAGCTCTGTGTGGCTTGAAAACTTGCCTCTCTCACCAACAGAAGTTTGTCCAGCAAAAGATATTACCTCATCCACCTTGTCTCTCTGGTTTCCTGGGACTGACGTGGCTACAACTACATTGCATTAGGCCACAGGATGTATGCACCTAAGCGCTTACATGCAATTGATTATTGCATCATTATCTTTATTTCAAAAGGATCCTACGGCTTTTTTTGCTACAGTATAACCAAATAGCGGTTTGAGCTTGGGAATTAGTTGGTCCAAAAATGGTGCCAAAGCATTTGGCTGTTGGGCTATCTGCTCCAGGGATCTTTCCTGTTTTTGCACATTTTGTTGACCCAGTATTATTTCTTCCTCTGCTACACAGAATGCGTTTCCAAGTCAAGCCATTTCTAAGTCTCTAAAAAACGCTATGGACAACTTCTGACAGAATGACATTAAACAATATATTTGAAATATCTTGTCATACCATTTTACTCTGTCTGTGTAGCACTTAACACAATGGGCTCCCGATCCCAACTGGGGCCCACAGGCACTACTGTCTATCAATAATAAATTATTACGGTCTGAGTGAATTTTTTGTGTTGTCTTCTGGTAGCCTACAGAGAGGACAAGGGATGTACTGCTACTAGCCGCTAAAGGAATTCTCAGGTAGCTCAAGTGGTGGAAGCATGCCTTTTGCAGATGAAGGACCAGGGCTGGATTTAAGGGCAGGATCAGTCCAGCTAGTTTCTCTCCCTTTCTCTCTGACCAGCCAAAGATCAACTGGCAACAGAAGGACTGCAGGAGGCTGAGGGAAGGAGCGAGCTACTTGCTTGACACACACACTGGACCTAAGGACTCACATGAAGGGGTGATCGTATTCATAGGGGAGAGCACGTAGGGTTTTGCTCTTTTGCCTAAAGATCTGTAACTCTTGTATGCTTTGAGAGTAAAAGTTACTGGCTTTAGAAATCCCCATGCAAAGTCTGTGTTCCTTATGTTCCCTGCCTTGTGGTCCCTGAAGAGTTAAAGTATAACCCAGACCGCCCCCAGTGAGGTGGACCTCTGGGATGAGCATGCATAAGCATCTGGGGAGGCTTGGGAGGTTTAGCACCAGTTTCTGGGCCTGGAGCATTTGGACTATGAAGTCCCACTTCCCAAGGAAGGGGGGCAAACAGTCGGTCAGCACCCAGGTGTGTGCCTTAGAGGTCCAGCGGATTAGTGCTGGGATGGATGCTGCCCAGACCCAGCTGGCTTAGAAGCACTTGGGATCCCAAGGTTGGGTCCAGTTGCAACAGATTGGTGACTGTCCACTGGGGCAATCAGCCAGGTCCGTAATAGCTGGTATTTGCAGTCAGAAGAGGATGGTTGAGAGACTACTATTTGTAGGTCACTGTTATGAATCACTTGTGTTTAAACAAGCTATCAGTTCACCCTCCAATGTTATCCCTTCCTCAGTTAAGTGAAATCCAGGGAAATAGAAATCCCATCACTTCTGCTTTACACTTTTTAAAGATGACTGAGAAACCTTGAGTCTACATTTCATGCTGATCTGAAGAGCAACTTCAGAGTAACGGTGGTAAAGAGAGTCAATTTCAGGAACTTTTAAACAGAAACAACTTAGAAAATTTCTTTGAAACTAGTCTCAGTTTTCAACCTAACCCTGAGCTGTCCAAGCCCTGCCCTTCCTTCCTGCGCATGAACAGTTACCAATGAACTCTGATGGGGGAGAAAGAGGGTGCATGTTACACCACCTTAGACAACTGTGCAAGTGTTGTTCCTTAGCCCATTCCCTCTGTCCCTCCAGTACTCGAAGAGACGTGGTGCTTCCAGCTGTTATCCCTTCAGTGATGGGTCCTTCCAGCAGCCAAACCTGGATCAGGCTCTGTGGCCACAATAGATGCTTCTGTTTCTTTATGTCTAAAGCAGGGGAATATAGAAGACTCTACAACAGGCACACCATGACTGGGACCAAAGTGCTAATGTAGTCAGGAAGCCCTTGCAACTTGAAAGGATCTTTTGGGGCTGGGCTAGAGAATGGGACTTGTGGACTAGCAGCTGATGGTACAGAACTCAGGCTGCCCAGTCAAGGGGAGGTCATGCAATTACAGAGCTACACAAAGCTATACACTCCCTCGCTTTGCCTTGCAGGCTGCAGTGCTAGCATGACCCTTTTATATAAGTTTCCAACCGAAATAAAACCTTTCCCCCTTCCTGACCTGAAATGGCATTTCTGATGAACTTCATCTGGCATATGCCCGCTTCAGGTCACCCCAGACTACTTAAGCATTCCCGTCCGAGCACAAGTGTATGCTTTCCTTTTTCAAATCCAAAACCATTTCTCCTAAAAACCCAAGCTTGTCGTTTCCTAGAGGGCTTTTTACATGAGAACATTGAATGTTACTGGCCCTGGGTGATGCTGACCTGTAGAGGAGGGTGGGCAGTGAAGGACAGAGGACAAAAGAGGAACAAAAGATCTTTCAAACCAACCAAAGACATTTTTTGCCCACAGCTACAGCTACCCCCCCCCAACACACGCACACTCAGATGCAAATGAAGCAGGGCATGGCTTTAACCTCAGCATTCAGAAGGAGACAAAAGGAGGCTGAGCCAGTAGCAAGGAAACAGTTGCATAAGTTTTTGGTTTTTTAAAGTAGGAGATTGTCGGTTTCTGGCAAAAGACTCGAGAATAAACAGAAAGCTGGAGTCTTCTGCCCCTGGAAGTTACATGTAAAAGACCAGAACTTCTGCTGTGCTAATAGAACTTAGAGACAGAAAGTATGAGTGCGTCAGATAATTGGGCCATTCTCCTGAAACAATGCAATAGGCACTTATATAGACTTGCTCCGGCATCAGGTGCATAATGTGCTGTTAAACTAGAATGATTGAAATTACTCAGAGGATACAGTAAATAACAAAGCAGGAATGACTGGTCAGACTGTAGCAGCCTGAGCAGACTTTAAAAGCAAAATGTGCGATGGCAATGTCAAAACCAAGGCCTGATGGTTGTGGGAGCAGGAATTCGAGGGTCATTCCAGTCAGTGCAATCTCTAAGAGAATGGAGGGGTCTGGGCTGGTTCATACCGTGCTGACTTGCTGAAAGAACACTTCAAGGTTCCTGTGAAGCACAGTACGTAAGGTTGAATGGGCAACCAGTTTTCAACCCACCTTTGTGTCACCTGGATTCTGGATCTGGCTGGAGACACTGCCATCCCTTATGGCTTCCACTGGAAGAAAAGGCATAGTGAAAGCATTATGGCTTCTCTCTCTCTTCCCCCATTATGTGGGCTGCAAAGGGGAGCAACGTAAGGCCACGTACATCAGCCCTATGCTGCTTCTGCAGCAGGGGAATCCCCCCTGTCCCTGTAGGGGCCACTGCAGCCCTACTGTTGCCCTGGGATCATATTCTGGCCCCAAGTCTCATCACAACGCTTGGAGCTTTTCAGATGTTGCGTCCTCTGATGTAGTTACAGAGGGTCCAGGATTTGGTCCTTGAAGTTCACAATGGTTCCCTGACAGTCTGAGTCATTTAACCTTCTCCTCCACAAGCACCCCAAGGAGATGGGACAGCTGAGTTGTCTCTGCTAGGTGAAGGCTAGAGACAGGTGAGTGAAGGGACAGAATGAATAAGTGACCGACTTCCAGTCACTGCCCCTGGAGAGCTGGGCTGATGGGAGAAGAGGATCCTTTTTTATTAGAGGAGAATCTTGACTAGAAGAGGCTGGTGAGAGTAACTAAACCCTCTACCACAGATGGTAATCAGACAGCTACCCAATAAACTCCAACTATACACGTTTGGGAGCAGGATTAGTCTAAACTTATATGAGGTTTCTGGCCGCTCTGTCATACAACTACCTGGTCTGCTAGAGAGCCCTATCAGGTGGTTGGCCTCCGTGGAGTGCAACTGGGACACCGGTTTCCTTTAGCCAAGCCATTCCCTGTATCAAAGCTATTGTTAAGGCAATGACCATTGATGACTCTTGTGTCAATCTATCCGGAAGGCGTCTGGCATTACAATAAACTGCCTTGGTCTGTCCTTGACATCTCTATGCAATCGCAGCTACACACTCAAAATGCAAGCCACGTTCTTCAAAATGATGGTTACAATGTCAAGTGAAGGTCACAATGTGATACTGACTTGTACAGACATATACCAGCCCATCACCCCAACTCTCTTGGCTCATGTCTTTTTTTCCTTTGTGGGAGGATTGGATTATGGCACAGGAAGAATCCCACTAATTAAACAGGAAGGGTCACCAATCCCAACCGTTTAAAATTCGTGTGTCAGCCCCCACCCACCCCCAAAAAATCACAAGATTTTAAAAATAATACATTTGTGGTTCTTTTTCTTGGCCTTTGGCATCGGACCATTTCAGGTGCACATTTTCAAGCTTTTCCTCACATGAGGGCTAGCAACTTGTTTTTTTAAAATGAAAGCTGAGATTCTCACACATTAATGTGACTTGGAAGAAATGAGGCTCTAAAGGAAAACACCAAATAACAAGACTCATGATAAAATTGCAAGAAACAGTAACACTAGCAATGTGAATGATCATGACAAGTTGAATATGCAGCAGGGAGACGTTTAGATCCTGGGAGTGGAAGGGTGGCTACCATTGAGATCTCACTGTAAGTTTCAAAGCACATCTGATTCCCCTACCAAAAAACAGCTGGAAAACACGCATTCATAGAATCATAGGGTTGGAAGGGACCTCAGGAGGTCATCTAGTCCAACCCCCTGCTCAAAGCAGGACCAATCCCCATCTAAATCATCTCAGCCAGGGCTTTGTCAAGCCTGACTTTAAAACCCTCTAAGGAAGGAGATTCCACCACCTCCCTAGGTAACCCATTCCAATGCTTCACCACGCTCCTAGTGAAAAAGTTTTTCCTTATATCTAACCTAAACCTCTCCCACTGCAACTTGAGACTATTACTCCTTGTTCTATCATCTGGTATCACTGAGAACAGTCTAGATCCATC
This sequence comes from Eretmochelys imbricata, assembly GCF_965152235.1. Taxonomy (NCBI): domain Eukaryota; kingdom Metazoa; phylum Chordata; order Testudines; family Cheloniidae; genus Eretmochelys; species Eretmochelys imbricata. The sequence continues at coordinate 205,612,925 of NC_135574.1, read as the reverse complement.
CTCTTTTGGAACCCCCTTTCAGGTAGTTGAAAGCAGCATTCCCAAATCCTGATTAAGATGGGTCTCCACGTATAACAGCATTTCTGCTCTTTGAGAACTGAAGGTGCAGCAATGTGACCCATACATTCTGGCATTCACATACATGTGCCCATGTCATCGTTGCAGGGATTTGTAGCTTGTAAATGAAATTTGACTTTTAAACTGTCCAGCTCATCTGCAGAGCAAACTCTAATACTCTTTAAGCTCCCCCAAAATTCTAAACGCTTTAAGTGATTACAATCTCTTGGCTATTTTACAGTAAGCATCCCCATTAACTATTTAACTCTGATAAAGTCAGCATTTGGCATTACTGAGAGATTAATTTGGAGCAGCGTATGGGGATTTAAGCTCCATGGTCTGTTCTTCCTCTAGCCAGACTGGCTCAGACAAGGCAAGTGAGCTCCAATAATTGTTTCTCTTTTCAAACAGTCATCATGATACCAACCCAGTGTCCACTATCTCTGTGCTCTCTTTACGGCTATGCCCAATATGCTTTGACCCTCTAGCTACAGTAAGCCCCAAAACAAAAAGGGAGTCCATTTTAGTTGGCAAGGCTGCCAAAGATCAGGCGTTGAGGATGACAAACACATTCCTGCAGCATCCAGCAGGGCTGCAGGGTGTGACAGACAGGGCAGCTTCTGGCAATACCTTTGGGAGACCCTATCATATGCAGGGTATCAATGGTTTGCATGTCATTGTGGGCCAGGGATCATGTACACTCCACAGGGAAGGGTTTCCACAGCTCCTCCAGAAAGTGAAAATAGTAGGGAATGAACAAGGCAAATCACTCAGGTTATAACACCTCCCAAGAGGTACCACCTCCTGGGGACACTCACATCATCTGGTTCCAACCAGGTTCTCCAGAAACCAACAGGAAAGAAAGGACTTTTGGATAAACAGCCTGAGGTTAAACTGACTCGGGGCCTTTGTTATTGTTCCTGATCTAAAGCCCAACATGAACTTCATGCATGCTTCAATTACCAGACTAGTTTGGTGGATCACTGTAAGTAACTTCATCCACAAAGATGATACCAGAATGCATTCAAATTTGGACATGTGCTTCTGAGTAGACTGAAGTCCAGTTCGAGCCTGTGCAGTGAGACTGAGAGATTCTTTTAAAGACTTTCTCACTGAATTCAAATGCTGCGCAACTGGCTGAATACCATCAATCCATTCAGACCATCTAGTTTTGGACATCCCATGCAGTGAAACAGGAAGACATTGCTTCAGAATTTCCCACCTTTGTGGACTGCTACTGAAGAGATTGTACATTTGCTGGACAGTTCCAAATTAAGTAATTGCTTCCTTGCATGATTCAGCACAGTCAACACCTACAAGGTTTAGTGTGTGGTTTCCACAGCTGGAGAAAATACAGTTTGAATTATGCTCAAGCAGAACTGCTTGTACACCTTTGTACTTCCCAGCCATATTAGCTCCTTTGTCGTAGGCTTGACCAATGCAGACTTGAAAATCTAACTTAAAATCTTCTAGAATTGCAAGTACTCAAGCAGCAATTTCTTTTCCAGTTTTTGTTTGACAATTTCAAAAGAAAATAAACCTTTCTTCAATTGAAAATTTTGAGCTGTCTACAATCTTAACATATAGAATAGCCATAGTAGTCTGTTCCTTATGAGAACAATCTGGAATGGCACCAATAATGATCGAAAATACTTGGCATTTTGAATCTCATCAAGAATTGTTGTTTGTACGAATGACCCACATAGCTCAATAAACTCGTTTTGTATTCATGTGGAGAGATAATGGACTTGCATGCGCTTTTGACTCTCTTGCGATTCTCGAACACGTTTAACATGCTCTGATGAAAGTGGGTCATATTTGTTGAGGAGCTCAACTATGCCTAGAAAGTTTCCATTTGCACGATCACCAATACGTTGACTGGAATCAAAGAAAGCAAACCCCCACTCAGAAAGAAAAAGGATGACATTCAGGATGCGCTCAAGAAGTTTTTTCCAGTTATTAGTTTCTGTAGAGAGGTCAGTCAAGAGTAAATTCTCAACTGAACTTTCAGCTGATGCTGCCCTACTGGCTGATTTCCATGCAACATAGTTTTCTTTGTGTGACATTGAACTCTCATGTAATGGTATTTGGTCTTTCAACTTCCTCCAACCTCTGCTGATGCTCCATCCTGATTGATCAGAGAGAACTCATGCATTTGCAGCACTTTTGTTCAAAATGAAGCAGGGTGCACAGTACAGAGACTAACACGGCTGCTACTCTGAAAACAGTACAGAGATTGTTTTTCTATACTCCAGCATAACCAGTCTCTTGTGCAGATCTCACCATTTGGAAGAGTTTTTGTCAGCAGATGCAATACTCCAGGTGTGGCCTCACCAATGCCAAATAGAGGGGAATAATCACTTCCCTCAATTTGCTGGCAGTGCTCCTACTAATATAGCCCAATATGCCATTGGCCTTCTTGGCAACAAGGGCACACTGCTGACTCATATCCAGCTTTTTGTCCACTGTAATCCCCAGGTCCTTTTCTGCAGAACTGCTGCTTAGTCAGTTGGTCCCCAGCCTATAGCAGTGCATGGGATTCTTCCTTCCTAAATGCAGAACTCTGCAGTTGTCCTTGTTGAACCTCATCAGATTTCTTTTGGCCCAATCCTCCAATTTGTCTAGGTCACTCTGGACCCTATCCCTACCCTCCATTGTATCTACCTCTTCCCCCAGCTTAGTGTCATCTGTGAACTTGCTGAGGGTGCAATTAATCCCATCATCCAGATCATTAATAAAGATGTTGAACAAAAGCGGCCCCAGGACCAACCTTGTGGTCACTATTAGCAAGCGGTCGAGCTATATTCACCTCTTGGACGTGATCCTGTGCTCCACTTAGGACTAAATCAAGAATTGCCTCTCCTCTTGTGGGTTCCAGGACTAACTGCTCCAAGAAGCAGTCATTTTAGGTATCAAGAAACTTTATCTTTGCATCCCTTCCTGAGGTGATATGTACCCAGTCAATATGGGGATAGTTGAAATCCCCCATTATTATTGAGTTTTTTATTTCAACAGCCTCTCTAATCTTCTTGAGCATTTCACAGTCACTATCACCATCCTGGTCAGGTGGTCTGTAATATATCCCTGCTGCTATATTCTTATTATTCAAACATGGAATTACTATCCATAGAGATTCTACGGTACAGTTTGGTTCATTTAAGATTTTTACTTCATTTGATTCTACACTTTCTTTCACATATAATGCCACTCCCACACCAGCATGAACTGTTCTGTCCTTCTGATATATTTTGTATTGTGGTATTACTGTGTCCCATTGATCATCCTCATTCCACCAAGTTTCTGTGATGCCTATTATATCAATATCCTCATTTAATATGAAGCATTCTAGTTCACCCATCTTATTATTTAGACTTCTAGCATTGGTATATAAGCACTTTAAAAACTTGTCACTTTTTAGCTGTCTGCCATTACATGATGTAATTGAATGGGACTTTTTTTCATTTGACTGTTTCTCATCAGATCCTACCTGTATTTTATCATCTTCCCCTTATTAGAACATAGAGAATCTCCATTTATAGATCCTCCCCTAGGGGATGTCTCTGTCCAAACCACATCCCCCTCTGCACCTGTCGGCTTTCCCCCAGCCCTTAGTTTAAAAACTGCTCTACAACCTTTTTAATTTTAAGTGGCAGCAATCTGGTTCCATTTTGGTTTAGGTGGAGCCCATCCTTCCTGTATAGACTCCCCCTTTCCCAAAAGGTTCCTGAGTTCCTATAAATCTAAATCCCTCCTCCCTACACCATCGTCTCATCCACGCATTGAGACCCTGCCGTTCTGCCTGTCTAACTGGCCCTGCGCATGGACCTGGATGCATTTCAGAGAATGCTACCATGGAGGTCCTGGACTTCAATCTCTTACCTAGTAGCCTAAATTTGGCCTCCAGGACCTCTCTCTTATCCTTCCTTATGAAGGATACTGGTTAGCATAAGCACTTGTCACAGCACATCAAGTGACTGACCACTGTCAAGGAGATTTTGTTTTATTGATTTATTTAAGTTAGCTGCCTATTCTTGGTATAGACTTTGTGTGTACATGCAACAGAACATGTTGGTTTCTTCTAAGTCTCTGGTTTATCATTAAAATTCAGTTTTAAAAAGGTTTATTTTAAAACTGCATCCCTGAAACCTTCCTAAGAAAAAGGCACATTGTCCAAGACCATTTGATCTTATTACAAATAAATATTAAAGATGAATAAAGTCTTTCAAAAATCAGTAATTTTTAAAATGTTCGTATTTGAATTTGTAATCAGCATAACTTATAAAATTGTTTGGGGTACTGTAGGGGGCCAGGGTGGCTCCCCTCCGAACCAGAGGGTAAAGAGCCACCCTCTGAGCCTGAGTGGGCGGGGCCAGGCCAAGCTTCCGCCAATCCCCAGAAGGGGAAGGGTGGGACAGGAAGTACAAAGGGCGGGGCCCTCTGCCCAGGGAGGAGAGCACCAGGGAGGGAGACAGACACAGGCTGCTCCCTCCTGATCCTGCTGCTGACCCAGGCGAAGCCCTGGGCAAGGAGGAGCCTGACCGGGGGGAAGGCCTGTGGCAAACAGGGCTGCCGGCCGCTGAATACCCAGAGGACCTGGAGGGGCCTGACTGCAGCCCGGGCCAGCGTGAGTCCGATATCGAGGGGGAGCGGGAGTGGCCCGCAGCAGAATACCCGGAGGAGATGGAGGGACCGGAGCGACCCGCCTGAGAGAGACCGGGTAGGAAGTATCCCAGGGGCCCAACTACACCGTGGGGTGGGTGTGTTTGGTCAGCGGGCGCAGACTGCCACTGTCAGGGCCCTGGGCTGGAACGCAGTGGAGTTGGGTGGGCCTGCGTTCCCCTACCCTGGCGCTCCCCCGCCCGAGGGGCGCGCTACTGACTCCGGCCGGCACACCTTCCCGCTAATTCCCCAATGCCTGGGAGTTGGGGCTGAGGCCTGGCACGGAGACCATTGTTCTCCATCGCCCCTAGGGGCTCGGAGGACCGACCGACGCCTGTCACAGGTACAGACAGCTGATTTTATTAAGGTTTTGTTCTTTTATCAGTAATTCTTTAATGCGGCACTGTAAAAAACCACACATATGCTTGGAAAACGTAAAATCCAGCCAAGAACAGACTGAAAAGGAACCACAATGACTCAGAGGTGTTTAAAAAATAAAAAAAATGAAAGATTAAGAAAACTTAAATCCACATCCCTGACCATATGCTCCGTATCCTAAGACAAGGAGAGCAAAGTCTCCATTGCAATCCAACATATCCCCTGAGATGTCTATTTTTCAATCAGGTTCTAATGGAACTTTCCTTCTGTGTTCTAGCCAGCTGCAACTGAGACTTGGGCTGGCAAACCACACGGTACTTATCCAATTTAGTTGTTAGAAAGAGATACAGGCAGACGGAGTTGCAAGTCCCCTTAGCTGCAGTTCCCTTTCAGTTCCCTTTACTGCAATTAACACAGAAGAGGTTGTGAAAAAGATAACACGGCGAGTCTGCTAGAATTAGCCAGCACAGGCACAAGGACACGATTTATCACAAACTTGGACCCATGGCCCCTGAGAAGAACTTGTGAGGGAAAGCATCTTTATGACCTAGCAAAGATCTAGGCTTACATGCTGTTATGCATTCATGTCCCTTGAGTAGTCTTTCATCCATCTTGACTTTATGACACTGAGACAGTGCCTCTCAATTGTACTACTTTGCCAGACGACAACCACACCTCTACCAACCAGTGCTAATGGCCACCCAGCCTGTTCAGCTTGCACTTCACACTACAGTGAAGATTGGGATGTGAATTAGCCCAATTTTATTGTATGCTGCACTACAAATTAGAGAATGCACAGCTGAATGGAGGCCACAGGCCATCCTTAAAGAGTAGGAGGGGCTGGAATCCACCAAGGGAGTTAGGTGTTGCAATGCTGAGTGACACGGCGCCTAACTTTCAGGTGCCCAGAAAATCCAGGAACTCCACTGCGACCCAGGAAGCCTGAGTTGCGTGCCTAGGCTCCCTATGCAATGAAGGGCAGGAGACAGGCACCAAAGAATGAGATCCACAAAAGCCAGCATGCTAGACAGGGAGCCACCTAAGCTAGCCAATGGGAGATGCTAATAACAGGGGTGTGCGCTAAACCCCACCATTCTCAGAGGCAGACACCAAGTTCCAGGCTCCAGGGAGGTGCTTGGCAATCGATGAGTGGGCACCCTCCACTTGTAGTCAGAGCCTGAGGCACTTCTTGCAGGGAATGAGTTAGGTGCCTACTTTGCTCCACACAAAACAACAAGAGGCAGTGCAACTGCCCACCTTATAACTTTTATCCCTGTGGTTAGAGCACTCTCATGGCATGTGCAAGACACAGGTTCAATTCCCACCTCAAGCAGAGAGGGAAAAGGGATTTGAACAGGGGTCTCCCTTCTGCCCCTATACGTGAGAGGGGACTTGAACTTGCACCTCCCAGGTGAGTACTCTAATCACTAGGCTACGGCAGGGTTCTTAACCTTTTCTGAGCCCCGCCCCTCCCAACATGCTATAACAACTCCACGGCCCACCTGTGGCAAAACGACTGTTTTTCTGCATATAAAAGCCAGGGCTGGAGTTAGTAAGTAGCAAGGAGGACAGCTGCCTGGGGCCTCACCACAGGACCGCCATGAAGCTAAGTTGCTCAGGCTTTGGCTTCAGCCCTGGGTGGTGGAGCTCTGGGCCCCATGTTGCAGTCCCACGTGGCAGGGCTTTGACTTTCTGCCCCGGGCCCTAGCGAGTCTAATGCCAGCCCTGCTTGGCAGACCCACTGAAACCTGTTCATGGCCCTCCAGAGGCCCCCGGATCCCTGGTTGAGAACCACTGGGCTATGGGATATTCTGATGTGGGGGGCTCCCTCAGTCCCTCTTGTTGAAGTTGTTCCACTGTGGATTAAATAATGAAAAAGTGGTTGGAGAAGGGGGTTGAACTCATAGTCTCCCACCTCATTCTCTCTCTCTAGCCCAACGACCCTAAGAATGTATCCACTGTGAACAGTCATTGGGTCAGAGACAGAGAGAGAATGATAATGTGGCTTAGGTGGTTGAATGGCGACCTTCCCCTGGTTCATGGATTACTCTGCAGCTTAGGCAGGAGATAGGCAGCTGAATGCCTAGAATGACACAGCAGTGCACAAGCCCAGAGGGAGAAACAGAGGCACCAAGGGAACTTTAACTATGAAAAACTTAGGTGCTGAGTAAGCTAAGGTGCTTTTAGGGTTCAGTGGGAGGTTTGTGGATCACAGTTGTCCTGGAACTGGGACTTAGGCACCCAAGTCTGGGGTTTAACTGCCTAAGCACTTTTGTGGCCTCCCTCCCTCCTCATCACAGAAGCCTGAAGTACCAATATTTGTATGCTCCAAGTAGCTGTGAAATGCTGAATTAAGTTAAGTGGAACCAGTACTATACCCAGGGTGCTGGAATAAGTTTTATAGTGGGGGTTCTAAAAGCCATTGAATGAAACTGTAGACGCTGTACATGATGGAAAGCACTTCAAGCCAGGAGGTGCTACCATACTCCCAGCACCCCTAGTTCCAGCACCCAACTATACTGCAATGCTGGGAGTCCTGGAAACAATGGGGGGAAAGGAGAACAACTCTGACCCCTGCTTCTGACTGTTCTCAGCAATATCAGTGAATCACCGCTAACTTATCTCTGAAAAAGTTTGCATTAAATGAGCTCAAAACAGCTAAGCAACAACAGCTGGATGTCTTCACTATACAGCTGTGACTTCCACAATGTGTAAAATATTGTCTCAGGAACAAAATGACTAAGCTGGACTGAGGCTTAACATTGCTAAAATATGGCCTTAAAAAGGCTTTGAAAGCTAGTACATTGGTGCTGACAAAGTTATTAAAATGCACCCCTTGAAGAAAATAGAGCTTACCATATTAAAATCTAATTGGGACTACTCAAACCCTTAAAAGGTAGACATGTGCTTAAGTGCTTTGCTGAGCAGAGCTATCAACAAAGATATACTGGACTATTCTGACAATGAAATTAGCATAAATACACAATGTCCAAGGGGTGTTGTAACAAAGAGGGTGATCAATTGTTCTCTATGTCCACTGAAGGTAGGACAATTAGTAATGGGCTTGATCTGCAGAAAAGGGGATTTACCTTAGATATTAGGAAAAACTTTCTCACTATAAGGATAGTTAAGCATGGAACAGGTTACCAAGCGACGTTGTGGAATCCCTATCACTGGAGATTTTAAAGAACAGGTTAGACAGAGATGGTCCTACCTCAGCCAGGAGGATGGACTAGATGACCTCTTGATGTCCCTTCCAGACCTATGTTTCTATGATAGTTATTACAAGATGCTGTACAAGCACATCTATGCAACTTGTATATTATACTACTGTTTAACAAATAGTATCTTACCATGTAATTAAAACACCTTAAGGCACACAGAAATGGACAAGGTTGCATGTTCAGCCTTAACATTGGTATTTCCTGACTTGGAGCACTTAACTCTTAAACTTCCATGAATGTCATTTTTAACATGCATTTCCTTTGTGGTAATTGAGTTTTTTTATTTGGTTGGTTTTGTTTAGGAAAAACTCAAAATCAGGAGAATCGGTCTTCAGGACTATGAAGCTTTGCTGGCTTGCAAAATCTAAAAGCAAGTACAGCACACAAATGCCATGATGTGGACTAGACACTCCCCAAACTAGTTACCCTCAACCAAAGTCACTAGGTCCCAGCAACCCTCATTAAGGGCTTGTGAGTGCCTAGGAAAACATACTGTTAGAGGGCAATTTCAAAGCCATCTAGCAGATTTGGATGCCCAATTCCCATGAATTTTAGCTTTGAAAATCTAAGTTGTAATCTTTATTTAGCAATTGATATATTAAAAATACCAACTAGAATTTCAAAGCTATTTAATACTTGGTTTCGTTTCCATTAAGGCCCAGATCCTCAAAGGTATTTTGGTGCCTAACTCCCATTGATTTCAATGGAATTTAGCTGCCTAAATACCTTTGAAAATGTGGGCCTAAGCAATCTGGTATTTGCTCCATTGACACTAATTCTTTCCCAGTTAATGTGGGATCATTGTGATTCATGATCACTAGGCTCAATCAGTTTCCTGGCAGACCGATAAATAAGAGAACTGTCCTGAGATATTGCATGTCTCAGTTAAAAAAGAGTACATGGCACTATTTTATGTTTATACAGCATCTTCCACCCCAAAGCATCTTACACGTTATGCACACAGGGTATCATGGAATTGAAACGGTCTCCAGTAAGAGGGCAGCAGCCAGCTGACATACAGGATAATGAACAACAGTGCGGTGATGGGAAATTTTGAACAATGACAGCTGCACAAACCCCGTAATCTTACAAAAAAGATGCACAATGAGCTCATACGTCGCCACAACAGCTTCGGTTTGTATGGTCTGGTCTTAAAAATCACCAGTTAATTGCATAAAATAGTTTATCCACCCGAATGATGAAGGACTGAGTCCACTCTACCAATGTGTGAACCAGTCACTTCACAATGAGCAAATGTTTTCAAAGCTGGTGTATGAAGACATCCCCTGCAGCAGCCTTTGAAAGGGCCATTGCTACTTCAGCTACTTCGCACACACACAGTGATTTATAATTCATTTTCCAAATGTTGCACCTCAAGGGTTATTGGGATTTTTCTTTCAAATTTCAGACACTCAATGAATCAGCCTCACAAGCGAGCAGAGGAACATTGCTGTTACTTCCTTCTCCCATCCCAACAGTAACTGTCCCAAGAAAGACACTCGCAATACTTACTTTGGTCAATTTTAAGAACAGAAAATACGCAGGTAGAAATGAGTTAGGTACTGCAGGCATCCATATTTTTGCTTTTCTCATATAAAACTAAGACTTTAAATGTCCTTCGCAAGGCTGCAGTGTGAAGAAGATGTGCCTAACTAATGAAGACTTATGAGAGAAATTAAGAGTAATCCTTTACTTTAATGGTATATTAATGAATGCTGATTTACAGGGAAACTCTTGTGGAAATAATCCTACAGTATTCATAGGAATACCAAATGCAATCATCATGATCAGTATTGTAATCCATGCCAAACAGGGATAATTTAGTTGAAATAAACTGCTACTGAAATTAGCAACCTAAAACCTATTCAGACAAAGTGGGGCAGATTTCTAAATCAGCATACACTAAAGTGCACATCCAAATTACATGTAAAGCTCAAATGTGCATGCATGCATATCTACATCTGAGCAAATTAAGGGTTTGTATAAGCAGAACAGAGTTTGAGCAAATGCTTTTGAAATATCTCTATGTGTTTTCCACAGGTATTACACTTTTCTGTAGTTAACGCTCCAAATTATTATTATTTAAATGGAAGGGGGAAATTATCTAATGCACCTAAAGGAATGAGCACAAGGCCCTTTGAAAATCATTGGGACTTGTGCTCCTAAATCCTCAGGTGCTTTTGAAAGTCTTCCCCTATATTGAGATTGAACCAAGGAGGCCCAGTCAGAACTGCAAGGTGTGGTACAAAAACATACTAAGATACAGTACCTGCTCCAAGCAACTAACCTTTACAAATAATTTACTGGCTAATCAACAGAGCCCAACAAATCTGCGGATATCTGCTTTATATCCGCGGATCATGGATTGCGGATTGGATACAGATACAAATTTTGTATCCGTGCAGGGCTCTACTAATCAGTGAGGTGGCTCCTACTTAGGCCTGGCCTACACTGTGGGGAGGGAAGGGCGAGCTAAATCGGTCTAAAGTTACGCAATTTCAGCTACAAAAATAGCGTAGCTGAAGTCGACATACTTAGAGCTACTTACCGCAGTGTCTTCACTGTGGTAGGTCGATTACTGCCACTCCCCCGTCGATTCCGCCTACGCTTCTCGTTCCGGTGGAGTATCGGAGTAGATGGGAAAGCGCTCGGCGGTAGATCTATCGCGTCTTCACTAGTTGCGATAAATCGACCCCCGCTGGATTGATCACTCTGGAGGTAAGTGTAAACATGCCCTTAGAGTGTTTAAATACATCCCTTAGCCCTGGTCTACACTAGGACTTTAGGTCGAATTTAGCAGCGTTAAATCGTTGTAAACCTGCACCCGTCCACACGATGAAGCCCTTTATTTCGACTTAAAGGGCTCTTAAAATCGATTTCCTTACTCCACCTCTGACAAGTGGATTAGCACTTAAATCGGCCTTGCCGGGTCGAATTTGGGGTACTGTGGACACAATTGGACGGTATTGGCCTCTGGGAGCTATCCCAGAGTGCTCCATTGTGACTGCTCTGGACAGCACTCTCAACTCAGATGCACGATTGTTTGCCATTGCTCTGACGCAGGGAGGGACGACTGACGACACGGCTTACAGGGTTGGCTTACAGGGAGTTAAAATCAACAAAGGGGGTGGCTTTACATCAAGGAGTATTTCAGGCAGGACTTCATGGAGGGTTCCAATAAGAAATGGTGCACCTAAGTTATTGTTCTTATTGGAACAAGGAGGTTAGTCTGGCCTCTGATTGATACATGGCTAGATTTACCTCGCTGCACCTTCTCTGTGAATCACTGCAGTGTGACCTAGAGGAATGAGTCCCCTAGACGGGAGGCGGGGGGGGTGTTTGCAAATGAGTACAAAACAAATCTGGTCTATTTCTTGTTTTGATACACTCCATCTATCTTTTACATCTTTGGCTGGCAGCAGACGGTGCAGAAGGACTGCATGCCATCCACATCTCATGGTTGCTGGGCAGAAGATGGTACAATAGGACTGCTAGCCATCCTCATCTCTTGCCTGTCCAGCAGAAGATGATGCAATAGGACTGCTAGCAATCTGTATCACCTGCCTGATCACCATAAGATGGTTCAATAGGACTGACTGCAGGACTAAAGAGAATGACCTGATCAAGTCACTCCAAATTTAGTCCCTGCGCCCATGTCTGCCCAGGCGCTCCTGATCGACCTCACAGAGGCGACCAGGAGCACCTCGGACATGACGATGACGGCTACCAGTCCTATTGCACCGTCTGCTGCCACAAGGCAATGGGTTGCTGCTGCTGTGTAGCAATGCAGTACTGCGTCTGCCATCACCCAGGAGACATACGGTGACAGCGAGCTGAGCGGGCTCCATGCTTGCCGTGGTATGGCGTCTGCACAGGTAACTCAGGAAAAAAGGCGCGAAACGATTGTCTGCCCTTGCTTTCACGGAGGGAGGGAGGGAACGGGGGCCTGACGATATGTACCCAGAACCACCCGCGACAATGTTTTAGCCCCATCAGGCATTGGGAGCTCAACCCAGAATTCCAATGAGCAGCGGAGACTGCGGGAACTGTGGGATAGCTACCCACAGTGCAACACTCCGGAAGTCGACGCTAGCCTCGGTACTGTGGAAGCACTCGGCCGAGTTAATGCACTTAGAACATTCTCTGTGGGGACACACACACTTGAATATATAAAACCGATTTCTAAAAAAACGACTTCTATAAATTCGATCTAATTTTGTAGTGTAGACATACCCTGAGTCTCATAACTCAGGCCACACATTTCCTTGTGCTTCTGGGAATACAAGCTGGAAGCAAACCCTGTCAGTGACATTTCTTCTCCTGGTCACCAAGGGTGCAGGACGAAGTCCTCCTTCTCTAGCAAGCCATGTGTAAGGAGCATTTCCAGTACCCCCAGCTCTTACTGTCCTAGGGAGGAGAGACTAGGACAGAAGATCAAACCTGCGGGCTGACCACATGAACACTGGTCACAGCTCACTCACTGTCACTGATCATGTTATGCCTCCAGCAATTACAGACCATGCTCTAAAGCAGCTGAAGAGAAATATTGCAGCGAGTATCAAACATAGCGGGGCAGATCCTCAGCTGTGTGCAGCTCCATAGCTCCTTTTAAATCAATGGAGCGACAATGAGTGACGTCAGCTGAGGAGCTGCCCATGGAATTCAATGATACATTGCCAATGGACACCAGCTGTGAATCTGTCTCACTGACTTCAGCGGAACGACACTGATTGACATCCTCAGAGAATCTGTCACATTGACACCACTTGGGGAATCTCACCCACTGACTTCAGTGGATCTACACTGATACAGACAAGCTAAGAATCCAGCACACTAAATAAATAAAAAAAAATTGAGGGCTTCAATCCATGAAACTGGAACAGCTGGCTATCCTGACCCACAGACTGGATAGGACACATGCTCCACTTGTCCCAAAATTCAAAACTTAAACTCTGCAGGGCAAAGCTCAGATGACTTTGTTCTCTTTTCAGTTGCCTGCACAGAGCTGGTTCTTCTAAATGCTTCGTGTTCTGTAGGGAAGCCAATATCTTTGTTACAGGATCTCAATGTTGTTTAGCAGAATTCACCCTGCAGGCCAAGAGAGCTTGTCAGAGGTCAGGGCCCCGGTCACACACATGTGTCTAACTTTAAACTCACAAACAGTTCCATTGAGACTTTGCAGAATCAGGGCTTAGGAACTGTACACTGGTTTGCACCAGCGTCAATGCTGGGTCACAATGGGCGCTGTGTACTCTCACTCTAGGGTTTATATAAGTTTGGTCATCTTGTTCTTCAGAGTTTGTTTTAGTTGGGTTAATATGCACAGGGGCCCCTTTGGGATTGATCATCAGTTAACTAATTATTCATTAATACAAGACGTAGTGCACTCAATGCTTATAATTCAGAATGCCCTTTGTTGTACTGAGTGTATTATCATAATACACCAAATTCCCACAGTGGCTGCAGCTGTGAAGAGGGAACATGATGATATTTCTTGCATATTCACTTATACAGGATGTACTGTGTGCTTTCTATGGCAAGTAATGAAGCACAAACATAAACCTTAGGGCTGGATTCTTATTTATACTAAGGCCTCTTTACATTGACCTGACATACTACATTTATGCCCACTTTTACTGCGCCAGGTGTAAAGGAGCCTTGGTGTAAATGAGAATCAGAGTGGTCAGAGCATACAAAAAAAAAAACCCAAACAAAACCAGTCACATGAAACTAGATACTATACAGCTTTCTCTGCAGAAACATATTTTGATTTATCCTGATGGACAGCCTGATCTCCAGCATAAAAACCATATCAATCAATGTCTGCATAATATTCATACATTAGAAAGACAACACTGGCTTTAAATAGGTAGCAGCAGTTGCAAAAGACGAGGCGGTTGCGGAGCTCTGTCTCTGAAGAGTCTTTTATCTCCCTCAGAAACTGAAAGCCCCTAAATATAGGACTTCTATTAAAAATTCATGATTTCCAGCAGCTATTTATCAAAGCCATGGAAATAGGATATTTCCATCATGGTGAATGGTTTGACATTCATTACTAATAAGCAAATGTGCACTTTATTACCATTTTTGAAGAGAACAGTGCTACCGATATTCAAGGAACATAAAATGTTTTATTGCTAGGAATTAGCATGACAACACAAACACATTACTTCTGCCATCTGGACAGCTCATGCATATTTGAGTAGGAATGGTGAGGGTGATCAAAACTCTGTGGAGGACATTTGTGAAAATGTACTGTGGGGACCTGTATGGTCTTTTTTGGAGTGTGAGGCTGGGTTGGTCACTTCCTGTTTCATTTCTCTTTGGTACCCTGTGTCACAGGACATTTTTTAGGATATGCTGTCTGAAACAGTTGCTTAGTGATTTGCTCAGAGTGAAGATATGTTGGGGGAGCAGACAGAAGAGCTCAACCACCCTAGATGTACACCAGCTGAGCGTCACTGATCTCCAGCAGTAGAACATGTTGCAAATACACAATTATTTATATAGGGTGGCAATTCAGAAGGTAACAAGAGTAGAGCTAACCTGCGCTAAATTGCATTTCATGTACTGCAAAACATTCCTGTGGCTGTTGTTGGTACTGACTGGGACAGTTCTTCACTCTCAAAAGCAAATACTGAATCCTAGAAACATTATTGATCAGGACTTCTCCTTGATCAAAATGCAGTTTTACTTTCAGACAAATGAAGTGGCATACCAATACATTGCTTCTGGAATTGCTTCATCCTTGACATGTAAAAGTTTCTACATACCTCATAGACAGAATGCAATGAAGAAATATTCTGTTGTTAAACATTCAGAGGGTGGCCTTGAAAACTGAAGAGTTGTTTATTATATAAACCAGATGGAGAAAGGAAAAATCCACCACTCCTCTTGATATTTTTGATATCAGTGTGTTCATTTGTCATGAGAAAGCTGTACTGAGAAAGCAGGTTGTTTAGTTAGGAAGAAGTCTTGAGAGCTACTCCCCCATCCCCGGGAGTCTTCAAATAACGTAGCCCACCCTGAAGATGCTATAGGTGTGTGCGGATACGCGGCATGCTTTGGACAAAGATAAGGTCGTTTTGGCTGAGATTATGCAGGACATTAACACCTGTAGCTGGTCTGGCCATGACTCAAAACATCTTTTTCTTTTTAAAAGCTTTTAATAGTATTGTAAACTTACATTTAAAAAAAAACTACATTAGAAGAATGTTGCCACTGTACACTCAAAAGTTCAGCAATGCCAGAAGGAAGGATGCTTGCCCAACTTCAATTTGGCCCCTTTGTGCATTCAGGTTATAATACTCCTGCCCAACACCCTACAGGAAGTCTGTGGCACAGCTAGGAAATGGATCTAGATCTCCTGAGTGCTAGTCCAGTGCCTTTCCCACAAGACCATCCTTTCGCTGACGAGGAAATTATGTGAAATTCCAGAAGGATGAAAGAGGCTGCTAGGGGAAGATGATGTTAATCTGCCAGATGCCAGCCTGGGTCCACCACTCTGAGGTATTATTACCTGGATTTAGACTTTGGGGAGGGCTAGAAGGCTACACCACTTGCAATTGGTATTATTTATTTGTATTGTAGTAGCACCAAAGAGCCCCAGGCATGGACCAAGAACCCCTCATCCTCGGTACTGTACAATGACAGAAAAGAAAAACAATCCCTGCCCTAAAGAATGTATATTCTCCATTCCTTGCTGCTGACCTAGACTGTGACCTTCCTGAAGGACAAAGGAACATCTTCTGCCAAAGTGGGGGCTGCAATTGTGGGAGACTAGAAGAACTACCTATGTTAGGCCTCCCAAAAGGGCTCCAACAAGCCAGGGAAAGCCAAACATGACATTCCCGATGCTGCTAAGGTTAAAGCAAAAATAATAATAATTTAAAAAAAAACCCCACACCGAGCAGAAAATCTCCTTTTTCTTTAAAAAAGAATAAAACCTTCCAGGCCTTCTTTGTTCATCACAGAGAAGGCAAAAGAGGGCAAAAGTCTAAGTTTTTTAAAACCCTTTACAGGTCACCTTTAATACTCTTCCAAAATAACATCATGACAATGTTAGCAAGAAGCTGTAAAATTCTGGCAGCAGTGGCTTTCATTTTAGAGACATTCATAATGCTTTATCCCTTCCTAGCTTGCCCTCTCCCCCTGCTTGTCTTTGAAGTTTCCAAGGAGAAAGTTTTCATGATTAGTGACAGCAACACTGTGGTCTTTCTCATGTAAATATTTTATTTTTAGTATTGATCCCATAGTGCTCCTATAACCTTATAAGGGACATGAAAACTGTAGGCCAGATTCTCAACTGGTGTAAATCAATCGCCACAGATTTGAAGGGAGCTAGGCTGATGTACTTGACTAAAGCTATAACTTAAAGGAAAAGACTGAGCAAGGTTGTGAACTCCAAGTTAGGAAATTTCAAAAGTTTGATTCTCCATTAACTCAGCCAACCTGCACATCCCATGCATGCCAAAGCTCTGTATACCTTAATAACAAAAAGCAATAATACAACATGATTTATAGTCAACAAGAGGAAAAGATGATACTACACATATGCAATGTAGCCAAGTTAACGGGTGCCGGAGCAAACTCAAACTTCGGAATTCTCTAAGTGTGAGAGGTTGACTTCAAATAATGAATGCTGCATGAAGTCTAGCTTTGTTTGTTTTAAAAATCTTAAGAAGTTTGGAGGTGGGGGACGGAGGAACAAAACAAACTAAAGAAAAAAGAAAATCTAGATGCAATCAACTTGCATTCTTTACAAGCTCCACTAATTTTTGTCATTTGGGCGTGAAAGTTCTTTGATCCAAATGCAAACTTAGTCAGCTATGCATGCACCTATGTTTGAGACCCTGATTCAACAAAGCACTTATGCACATGCTTAACTTTAAGTGCATGAGCACCCTGGGACTACTCCCATGCTTGAAGTTAAGCGGGTGCTTAAGTCTTTTGCTGAATCAGGGCCTTAGTATGTACATTGGAAAGAAGACATTTTCTCCTGTACATGCTCAGCGTGCAGTTTTCAAATGCCAGTGTCTATCACAGAATCATAGGAATGCAGGTCTGGAAGAGACCTTGATAGGTCATCTAGTCCAGTCCCCTGCTCTGAGGCAGGACTAGGTATTATCTAGACCATCCCTGACAAGTGTTTGTCTAAATTGTCCTTAAAAACATTCAATGATGGATATTCCACAACCTCCCTAGGCAATTTATTCCAGTGCTTAACCACCCTGACAATTAGGAAGTTTTTCTGCAAATCCAACCTAAACTGCCCTTGCTGCAATTTAAGTCCATTACTTCTTATACTGTCCTCACTGGATAACAAAAACTATTTATCACTCTCATCTTTATAACAATCTTTTACGTACTTGAAGACTATGTCCCCCCTCAGCCGCCTCTTCTCCAGACTAAACAAACCCAGTTTTTTCAATCTTTCCTCATAGGTCATATTTTCTAGGCCTTAAATTATTTTTGTTGCTCTCCTCTGGACTTTCTCCCATTTGTCCATGTCTTTCCTGAAGTGTGGTGCCCAGAACTGGACACATTACTCCAGTTGAAGCCTTATCAGTGCTGAGTAGAGCGGAAGAATTACTTCTTGTGTCTTGCTTACAACACTCTAGTTAATATATCCCAGAAAGATGTTTGCTTTTTTGGCAACAGTATTACATTGCTGACTCATATGTCATTTGTGATCCACTATAGCACCCATATCCTTTTCTGCAGTACTCCTTCTTAGGCAGTCATTTCCCGTTTTGTATTTGTGCAATTCATTACTCATTTCTAAGTTACATCTTCCTATGTCAAACCTTAGCCAATATTTTTCAAAACAAGCAGAAGACATAACTAGACCTTAGTGGGGGCTGTGGTCATGACTTTTCAGCCATTTCTGTCAGAACAAGTGCTGGGCAGAGGAAGACATTTCCGTCTGGTGTCAGATTGTATTATTTTGAAGTCTGGTTTTGTTCTAACTCAGAATGAACCCTCTCCCTTCAAACAAAAATGACATTCTCAGCAAATGGGAATGGAGCCCAGCTCCAGGGCAATCTGCCTGGTGGGCTACTGAGGAGCCCTGAGCTTGGGAGCTGGGACTCCTTGGACTTCCATGCTCCCTGTAAACCCACCAGGTTGTCTACCAAGGAGACAGGAACCTGGAAGGCAGGGCTCCCCAGCAACCTGCCAGGTGGGAAAGATAGCAGGAAACCAGACAGGTGTCCAACTGAACTTTATCGAAACACAACAGGCTCTGCAAAACATTTTGACCAAATCAGCAAACTCCAACAAAAAGTGATTAATCTGAATTGTTCTGACAAGCTCTAAATAGAACCCTGTCTGAAAAACAAAAAACAAAACAAAACAAAAAGGCAGGTATGATTTTGATAAACTGGGGAAAATGTATTCCCATTCCCATTTAACATCAAAATGGTGGAAAGAATTTTGCTCAAGCTTTCTGAGAAATGTCACCAACACAGTGAGCCAAATTGCAGGCTCCAGGCCCATAAAGAGATCCAGTCATGGGAGTCCCAATGAACTTAAGGGGACACTGGGCGGTGATCAGGTTCCATTTGCACAGACCACAAAGAAGTGAGCTAAGAACTTGTACAGACTTACAAGAAGTGAGCTAAGAACTTTTAAACCTCTAGTGTGACAGGTGCATGTAGATTGTCTCCTCCCACTTAAAAAAATGGAAAAATAATCTGCAAACTACAAGGGTGGCTATAATTTCATGTAAATCCATACATGTGCAGGACTTTATTTAGCGTATGGCAAGATAAAAGATCATCTGTTTTATCAAGATAGCAAAGCTCCTTCTTTATCCCCATTATATTCTTTTTGTTTTAAATGGAACCAGTGCTCTGGCACTATCAAGCATCTTAAAATAGGATCATATTTTATAATAAGAAAAGGAGTACTAGTGGCACCTTGGAGACTAACCAATTTATTTGAGTATAAGTTCAATAATTGGTTAGTCTCTCAGGTGCCACTAGTACTCCTTTTCTTTTTGTGAATACAGACTAACACGGCTGCTACTCTGAAACCATATTTTATAATGAGAGTCTTAAAATGGGGCAATACCTTACCACTGCTGGCGAAGCTCAGAATCAAGGTCGGAGGACACACAACTTGGTTACCCTGGAAGAAGCTACATTTACGGATCAACAAATTTGAGAACTTCGCGTGGTGGCAAATGAGTGAGAAGTAATAGAAAATAGAGACAGAAAAAGCCTCTTTCTGTAAGTCACCTTGTGCACTCTGCAAATCCCAAAGAAGTTTCGCCAGTGTTTTGCCCAGTCTAGTTTTTAATGATTCAAGTGACCCACTTGCCCTGGAGTTTTTGTTTAGTGACAGATCGGCTACCACTCTGAAATCTGTCTCCTTTCTCTGTCTTTCTACTTATTACTCTTTTTGTCTGACCCTGATTCTACTCCCCCTATTGAGGCAAAACCCAACTGCACTCACTGGGCCAGGTTTTTGAAATCAGGCGGAGGAGATGGGCCTCCTCTCTGCTTTTAACAGAGGATGAGGAGTTGTGCTCCTCCATCTCTGTCCCTTCATTTAACCCCTGGCTGGTTGGTCGTGGGGTGACACAGGGTAGGAGTCTAGTCTTGGCTCTGCCCCTGACCTTCTGTGTGACCTTGGACAAGTCACTTCATTCTCTATCCTCCCACCTTATGTCTGTCTTGACTAGACTATAAGCGCTTCGGGGCAGGGACTGTCTCTTGTGTGTCTGTACAGTTCTTAGCACGATAGGACCTTGGGTGCTGGTGTGATACCAATCATTATCTAAATCCCACAGGAGCCTTTCCATTTACTTCAACGGGCGTTGGATCAAACCCATACAGCCCTGGTCCGGACAACAATTCAGATGAGCTAGATCAGTCAGTGTCAGGGCAGGAAACACAGCCTAATATTGAAACCTATGGACTGTGTGAAGGTAGTCAATAATTGCCCATTTCCAGAGCAGCATTTTGAACTACAGTTCAGCAAATCCTCTCTGTGTGAGCCCGTCAAACAGAAAAGGGAAGAGATCATTTGTTCCTTTGCTACTATTTAGTACAAATATCTAAAAACGCAGTTGAAACAATAAAAGCTCATCAGCTCTAAGAGAATGACTCAGGCCACCATTTGAATCTGTTAGGAGTTTTTAAGTGATATTTCTTCGAACTGATCAAACCCTGCAATCTCCAAAAGAAACAGTGAGCCCTACAAAACAAACACTCTTAGCCTATCCCTATAAGGGTCATAGTAAACAAGTATATTTTGCACCATATTCTTCAGGCAGGAAACTATACACCTTTTGGGGGGGATCCTGGCCTCACCGACGTCAGTGGGAATTTTGGCCTTGACTTCAGCGGGGCCTGGATTTCACACTTCTTATTTATCTTGTCACACAAAGTATGTTATTGTATTCGCTTTGGGGATGGGCTGTGTCATAAATATAAAGGGAAGGGTAAACACCTTTAAATCCCTCCTGGCCAGAGGAAAAACCCTTGCACCTGTAAAGGGTTAAGAAGCTAGGATAACCTTGCTGGCACCTAACCAAAATGACCAATGAGGAGACAAGATACTTTCAAAGCTGGAGGGGGGAGAAACAAAGGTTCTCTCCGTCTGTGTGTTGCTTTTGCCGGGACCAGAGCAGGAATGCAGGTCAGAACTCCTGTAAAGGGTTAATAAGCAATCTAATTAGATATGCGTTAGATTCTGTTTTGTTTAAATGGCTGATAAAATAAGTTATGCTGAATGGAATGTATATTCCTGTTTTTGTGTCTTTTTGTAACTTAAGGTTTTGCCTAGAGGGATTCTCTGTGTTTTGAATCTGATAACCCTGTAAGGTATTTACCATCCTGATTTTACAGAGGTGATTCTTTTACTTTTTCTTCAATTAAAATTATTCTTTTAAGAACCTGATTGCTTTTAATTGTTCTTAAGATCCAAGGGTTTGGGTCTGTGTTCACCTATGCAAATTGGTGAGGATTTTTATCAGCCTTCCCCAGGAAAGGGGGTGTAGGGTTTGGGAGAATTTTGTGGGGAAAGAAGTTTTAACCTAACCTGGTAAAAATAAGCTTAGGGGGTTTTTCATGTAGGTCCCCACATCTGTACCCTAGAGTTCAAAGTGGGGAAGGAACCTTGACAGGCTGTCTTATTGTTCTGTGTTTGCTCAGCACCTTGCAAGATAATAACAAATAATCAAATAATAATAATAATAATAATAATAATAAAATAATAATAAATAATAAAATAATAACAGAAAATGTGGAAATGGCAGAGGGTGCTTAATGACTTCTTTGTTTCGGTTTTCACCAAGAAGGTTGGTGGTGATTGGACGTCTAACATAGTGAATGCCAGTGAAAATGAGGTAGGATCAGAAGAGGCTAAAATAGGGAAAGAACAAGTTAAAAATTACTTGGAGAAATTAGATGTCTTCAAGTCACCAGGGCCTGATGAAATGCATCCTAGAATACTCAAGGAGCTGACTGAGGAGATATCTGAGCCATTAGCGATTATCTTTGAGAAATCATAGAAGATGAGAGAGATTCCAAAAGACTGGAAAAGGGCAAATATAGTGCCCATCTATAAAAAGGAAAATAAGGACAACCTGGTGAATTACAGACCAGTCAGCTTAACTTCTGTACCAGGAAAGATAATGGAGCAAATAATTAAGCAATCGATTTGCAAACAACTAGAAGATAATAAGTGATAAGTAACAGTCAGCATGGATCCATGTCTGATGAATCTGATAGCTTTCTTTGACAGGGTAACAAACCTTCTGGATGGGGGGAAGTGGTAGACATGGTATATCTTGACTTTAGTAAAGCTTTTGATACTGTCTCACATAACCTTCTCATAAACAAACTAGGGAAATACAACCTAGATAGAGCTACTAAAAGGTGGGTGCAAAACTGGTTGGAAAACCATTCCCAGAGAGTAGTTATGAGTGGTTCACAGTCATGCTGGAAGGGCATAACAAGTGGGGTCCCGCAGGGATCAGTTCTGGGTCTGGTTCTGTTCAATATCTTCATCAATGATTTAGATAATGGCATAGAGAGTACACTCATAAAGTTTGCGGATGATACCAAGCTGGGAGGGGTTGCAAGTGCTTTGGAGGATAGGATTAAAATTCAAAA
This sequence comes from Eretmochelys imbricata, assembly GCF_965152235.1. Lineage (NCBI taxonomy): Eukaryota > Metazoa > Chordata > Testudines > Cheloniidae > Eretmochelys > Eretmochelys imbricata. The sequence goes on along the minus strand of NC_135574.1, from coordinate 205,590,484 downwards.
TGATCTAAAAAAACTGGAAAAACAGTCTGAAGTAAATAGGATGAAATTCAATAAGGAAAAATGCAAAGTACTCCACTTAGGAAAGAACAATCAGTTTCATACATACAAAATGGGGAACGACTGCCTAGGAAGGAGTACTGCGGAAAGGGATCTGGAGGTCATAGTGAATCACAAGCTAAGTCTAAGTCAAGAGTGTAGGGCTGTTGCAAAAAAAGTAAACATCATTCTGGGATGTATTAACAGGAGTGTAGTAAGCAAGACACAAGAAGTAATTCTTCCACTCTACTCCGTGCTGATTAGCCCTCAACTGGAGTATTGTGTCCAGTTCTGGGCGCCACATTTCAGGAAGGATGTGGACAAATTGGAGAGAGTCCAGAGAAGAGCAGCAAAAATGATTAAACGTCTAGAAAACATGACATATGAGGGAAGATTGAAAAAATTGGGTTTGTTTAGTCTGGAAAAGAGAAGACTGAGAGGGGACATGATAGTTGCAGTGGGGGAGGTTTAGGTTGGATCTTAGGAAAAACTTTTTTACTAGGAGGGTGGTGAAACACTGGAATGTGTTACCTAGGGAGGTGGTGGAATCTCCTTCCTTAGATATTTTAAAGGTCAGGCTTGACAAAGCCCTGGCTGGGATGATTTAGTTGGGGATTGGTCCTGCTTTGAGCAGGGGGTTGGACTAGATATCCTCCTGAGGTCCCTTCCAATCTTGATATTCTATGATTCTATGATAACAGTTTTCAAGTATGTAAAAGGTTGTTACAAGGAGGAAGAAAAATTGTTTTTCTTAACCTCTGAGGATAGGACAGGAAGCAATGGGCTTAAATTGCAGCAAGGGAGGTTTAGGTTGGACATTAGGAAAAACTTCCTAACTGCCAAGGTGTTTAAGCACTGGAATAAATTGCCTAGGGAGACTGTGGAATCTCCATCATTTGTGATTTTTAAGAGCAGGTTAGACAAACACCTGCCAGGAATGGTCTAGATAATTAGTTGTCAGGAATGGTCTAGATAATTAGTCCTGCCACGAGTGCAGGGGACTTGACCAGATGACCTCTCAAGATCCCTTCCAGTTCTATGTTTCTATGAAAACAGGGTCCCATGATGCTATGGGTAATACAAATAAGTATTAATTGTACAGCGTTTAGCACATTGGGAACCCAATACCTCCCAGGCCCTAACACAACCCAGTTAATAAGTAATAACTGTGCATACAGAATGCCTATGAACAAACTCTTTGCTAACATAAATTTATGCGGTTCCACTGACAGCAGCAGCCCTGCACCAGTTTACATGGGCAGAGAATTCGGCCCATAAAGTTTAACTCAGTTTCAATACGCAGAGCATAACTGTATTTACCTGATTTACAGAATCAAATTGTGTGGTTGGTAAGTTTTGATTGAAAGTATTTTTTGCCAAGCAAGAAGTTAAACTACTGTCCTTCTCATTTCATTGATGTGGTCAAGCTCTTCCTTTTGAACAAGGGGTCAATCTCAACGGCTGCTGGTCCTAGCATAAATCCAGATGAATTCCAGAGGGAAAAGTTAACCTTTTGGTTAAGAGTCATATGATCAAAAGTGTTGGCCAGGAGCAAGTAGTTTATAAAGAGCCAAGCACGAAAGGATCATCCAAAAGCATTACTGGACAAGCCTGCAAGTCTTAGCAGTCTAGGAGAGTAGCAGAGGGCAACACATGTGGATTGTGTTGCCAAAGTTCTGGGTGCACAATCGAAACACATACTGCATTGGAACAGAAGGTCCATATGTCAAGTCCTATTTCTTTTCTTGCACCAACATTATTTTCTAATGCAAAGTCTATTAATACTGAGTGGCTGCTTTGTCAGGTCCCAGGCACCATTTCTTGAGCTGGCATGTGCACCTACGGGTTACATCTGCAGCAGCAGATAGAAAAATGCAGCATTGGATATACCTTTTCTTTATTTAATTGTCTATTTCTAGTCTATCAATGCACTCTGCCTTGTCCTATCCCCCTTCTGCCATCCTGAATAAAGTCAGCTTGAGAAAGTTTCCTCGTGTGAACGGGCAGCTTCCCTCAAGAAACGAGAAATGACATGTGCATTTTGTACGAAGTCTGTGTGCCACGTGCTAGTGATGAGGCTGGTGGAGCAACGAGAGCCTTTTTCTGCATGAATCTGCAAGAATCCCCTGTTATGCACTGCTTTTCATTAGCATCTGCATAAGTATGCCTTAAGAGCAGCAGCCAGTGCCGACTGCTGACATCATGCATTTGAAGGGGGGATCTACAGGCTGCAGAAATTCTCCTGAGATGACAGATCCATCCATTCCAATTATTTCTGCTCCTGTTGAGCTCAGGAGAGAGCTATGTGTGGGGATTCACCTAGCCCCTCAGCTGCCTAGCCCAACCGTTCCTGTGCAGAAAATTAATTAGTTAGTCATATACCTTCTGTTCTATAGGAAATCCATTCATTTCAATGTAATCCATTCCAGGCAATGGCACAATTAAGAAAATGGATTAATTAAGGGCAGGAAAGCTCCATGGCTGCCTGTAGAGTACAGCCATCTTAGTTGGAGAGCTCCAACATGCAGCATCTACTCTGAAAAATTACAACGCTGCCCCTTCTAAAGTATAGATAGGCTTGGAAGGGTATTATCTATAAATGTCAATTTCACCGTACACACACACACAAATCAACAACAAATATGGCCATTGACGATCATTGAAATTTACAGACAGGCAAAGAAAGAAAACCGCTGCTTGGGAACTTAGAGTTTGATTTAAGGATATTTACTTTGTATATTTTGACAGGTGATGTTGACCATTTGTGTTTTAACAGTTATAATGCTTTAACTTTTTGAATCTCAATGTCCATAGTCATTAAGTAATTATTGCCTTACCTCTCCCACCCCCATAATTTCCTGCCACTGTGAAAATGTAATTGGAAATTTGTTAAAATAAATCAGTATCTGTCAGAATTATATAAAATTTTTAAAATCAACTTCTGCCACACCTATGGACAGATTGCACATTTGTGAGAACCTTAATTGTTGGTTGCAAAGATGCAGCTATTTGTACTATAAGCCTCAAAAGTTTTATTTTGCAATTTCATCGATTCCCAAGAGTCGGACTCCATTTCTTTTTAACATACCCATGAGCTGTAATAAGAAATGGACTAGGCTCCTGGAAACACCAATACAGAGAAAATCCACTTGCATAACATGTGGCTTTTAGCCTTAATGGATATAAGGAGATAAAATACATCTACATCACAAACCAAAGGAGGTTGGTAAACGTTTCTCTGTTTCAGCAGGCTAGAAGCAGAATGAGACTCGTAGCTAAAGATGTTGAGTTAGAATTTGAATTACCATTACTTTACAATTCAATAGCACCTGAAAAGTGTGGGGAGGAAGATATTGCACAGGGTGATAAAACAGATAAGGATCCAGTCGAAAAACATAGCTTTCCACCCAACCTCGAGAATTTTCCAGCCAGGGTAGTTTGGATATTTTAGTTGCAAATATCTAGGTTTCAGGGAACTGTTTGCAAATCTTTCACTGCTCTTGCCAAAGCAGAAAATGTAAACGTTTGTGACAAAAAGCCTGAGCTCGCAGGGATAACTGCTGTACTGCTCTAAGTGGTTCAGCATACCGCACTGCTGTGCTTATAGCAAGCTCATCCTATACAGGGTAACTCAGTGCAATTAGAAGGCGGGTCTACCAGTGGACTGAGCTATGAATAGCCTGCTGCCTCCCAGTTACCCCACCTGCTCAGAGGTGTCCACCATGGTATTTCTATGGGATTAGCAGTCGTATCCTCTGAGCAAAATGCAGTTTCCTTACGCGTCCATACAGCCCCCAATGAGACAGCATGTAAAGTTAGAGGGCTAAGGAGGAAAGAGATCCACAAGGAGTGAAAAGGAAGTCATTTGAGGCAGGGGAGAGAAATCACAAGTGGCTCAAGTGTGTGTGTGTGAGCACATGCACTTCCCAAGACTGGACCAGAAACCCAGTGGTGACGGAGCGGGTGGAGGTCTGCCCCTGAAGACAGGAGGAGGAGTGCAGCCTTCGCAGCCTACTTGCCTTTGTGCAGAAGCTCTTCTGTGCAGGGCTTGTGCAGTTCCAGAAGTGGGAGGAAGGCCAGAGTGTGGCCAGATGGAACCTTCCAGTTGCTTCCCTGGCAAACCTGAAGAGGAAGCTGATGCATGTGAACGCAGCCTGAGGCTGCATTATGTTGGGCCTCCACTCAGGAAAGCATGTGTTTAAATCTACCCTTCCTTGTTCAGGCCAATCCTTAAGCATTTGCTTAATTTTAGGCATGCAGTTAAACTCCACTGTGGATCCCATTAAACACATGGTTAAGTACTATCTTGAACGGAGAAGCTTCCATGAATCAGGGCTTTGGAGTGCCTCCCCTGACCCGAAATGTGAGAAAAGTGCTTCTTTTGGTGCCTGAATCAGGACTGGTAGCTAAGAGGCCTGGTGCAGCCTGGAGAGACAGTGACACTACCTGCCACAACATAATGGCTGAGAGTATTTAACAAATATTCTAATTCCTCGTGTAGCCTGCACTTGCTGTGTGACATCCAGCAAACAAGCGTCTAGGGAGACCACTCTGGATTTTATAGTCCTACGGAGGCACAGGGTATAAACACGCACACTCTCCTCTAACTATTCATGGAGAGGACCCAACTCTAAAGCAAAAACAGTTTCTTCACTAAACAAAACCCTGTCACGCTGTTGACACATCAGGGGTAGCTGAAGAAATGAGGCAAGACCACATTATCTAAAAATGCAACAAACTTCAGTGGAATTGGTGCCTTCAGCCATCAGTGTCTATGTCTCCTACAGCGGGAGACAGCTGGCACCATCTAAATGATGCTTTGTTTCAATTTCTCACTCCCCCTGCTATTTCTCAAACCACACCCAGTTGGTGTGGGAGGGGAGGCTTAATACATTGTGTATTCTTGTTGCAAAGAAGAAAACAATGACCCATCATGGAGCATTATGTCTGTCATTTGTCACATACAATAAAAAGGAGCCATATTACATATACGCACAACCTGAATGAAAGAGCAGGGTCTTTGTTGATGAATAAATGAAAAAGTAAACTACTGTATTACAGATAATGGGTCCCATTGGCATCCCAGGGGCCAGGATTTCCCTCTATTTTTCACAGGAAGACCATTCCATAAACAAAAACCATGCGGGAAGACAGACAAGATCAAAAGGCATTTCAGAGGCAATGAGAAGGAAATGCTGTGCTAACTGGAAAAGCGGCCCTGCTGCATATCAGAAACGTAGCAAAGAATTGATTTTTAAAGGGTTAAAGAGGCAGTGAATTAACTTTATATTCAATCTCTCATTCAACTAATAGCCGCCAAGCCAACTAGAAGCATGAGTGTGAAAGTTAGGAAAAGGCAGTGAACTGTGAACTTCAAGTCAGCTTTTTTATTGGGTGAATATACTGAAGTCGCATCGGACAAGTCAGGCCTGGATGAAATTAATGCATGCACTAATATCTTCAATTTCCTCTTCTGCAGGCACACTCGGATTCATTTCTAATTCTGCCAGGTCCCTCCTTCATTAAAAGGTAGGTGGCGTTTTTTCTCTACAGTTGAATGCACAAGAGGTGGATGCAGGACACATTTCTTTCCCTGGTTATTGTTCCGTACAATTTTGAAAAACAAGGTAATAGGATTTAACAATGAAAAGATGAGGCGAGATCTAGCATGCTAATCTTCATTTTGCTTGAAGAAATTGGGAGCACTGTATTATCCAGGACCTTCCTCTGTGTAGTCCACTAATTAGTAGAAGGCGAACCTCTAAAGTTTTGAAGATTCTATTACCTTTTGTGCCTACCCAAGCCCATTTAACCATCTGAGGACTTCTGCTTCTTCCTCAATCCACTGGCCTTCTCTGCATCTCAGCCTTTCCCCTCTCTAACCCAAACAGAAAACCCATCTCTGTTTCCTGACAGTATCTATCTTTCTATCCAGCTCCTTAATTTTGACCCCATTCTCCCATGCAGTGAATTTTGTATTACTTCCCTCCTCTTACAGCCTGAAAAGGTGGCTTCTTTCCATTATCTACCCTTCTCTTCCAATGCTTAGATTCCTCCCCATGCATATTCCTTCTCCCCACACACTCAGTCCCCCCTCTCCCCATTTTGGTATGAAATTCCCCTTCTTTTTGCAACTATTTCCCACTGTTGGCACTCAGCAGAAGCAGCATTTTCTCCTGGCCTCATTAAAATCTCACTCTCCTGGGTTCACTAGGATCAAAGAGCCACAGAATCAACCATGTACCTTTGACACTGAGGGAGTCCCAGAGATGGGGAGACGCACAACAAAGCCACCACCAGAGATTCTTTGGGCTATGAACAAAGGTCGGGAAACTGTAAAGATCCAGAGGTCTGGATCCGCAGGGCTCCAGGTGACTAATGATTCCACACTGCCCGCCAGCAGCCATGGCAGAGGGGTGATCCAGGCATTATGAATCCCAGGGGATCAAGTACCACAGGAAGTGCCGCCCGCAGAACACCAGATTGGCAGCATCCTCACCATCTCTGATTGGTCCAAGCACACTATTTAATCATGGAGAGCATCCCAGAAAGGGGCATCTATCCAGAACAAGAAATCCTAAGTCGTCAGATGCTGTTAGCATTCCTCAGGCTGAGTACTGCCTTACTTAGCTAATAGTCCCATTAGTTTCAATCAGAGATGGAATTAACCAAAAGATACCAATCATTTTTCACATGAACTTTTGAAAATAAAAATAACTCTTGTTTTTCCTCTACGTTTCTGGTGAAAGACATTCAGTAGTTTGACAGAAAACAAAAAACAAACAGTTGGTTATGAAAAACTAGTTTTGGATTAAAAAAGGTCAGATTTTAGTTAAATAGTTTGGTTTCAAAAATAAAAAACTCCAGAAGTTTTACAGACAAATGAAAACTCAATTTTTTTAACAAAGCCACCAAACTTAAATTGAAAGGAAGATTTCAATTTTCAATTTCTGCTTTTTCCATCAACAAAACAGAATTCTTACCAAATCAAAAATTTTCTGCAAAAAGATTTGCTGTGGTCAAAAAAGTCATTATTCACTGAAAAGAAGTTTTGAAGAAAACATGTTGATTAGTTCTGGTTTCAGTGGGACTTCCTGCAGAGCAAGATGCTACTTAACCGGAATAAATGTGGCAGAATCTGGCCCCAGATAAGAAAAATCAGGCAATTTCCAAGAGACTGAAATACTGGGTCACAATTTCACTTAAAAACAGTTAGTGCCATATCCTGAAAGAAATCTGTCCTGAGCCCCCTCTTCTAGCCTTCAAACAACCCTCCAACCTTGCCAAGCTCGAAGGAGCAAGATCCTGCCAGAAAAACAGCTGCAAAAACCTGCAGACATATCTCCTCTGCTACAATGATCAATACCCCCAGTGACACGCCTTTCAAGATCCATGGGTCCTACACATGCCTATCACAATGTGTGGTGTACCTCATCCATTGCACTAAATGCTCCAACAACTGTGTGGGTGAAACCAGAGAGTCACTACGCTCTCAAATGAGCTCATACAGAAAAATGATAAAAGACAAAAATACCATCTCACCCGTGGGCAAACACTTTTCACAAAATAATTACTCCACATCTGACCTCTCAGTCCTCGTCCTCAAAAGAAACGTCCACAATAGCTTCAAAAGATGAGCCTGGGAGCTTAAATTCATAACTCTGCTAGACACTAAAAATCATGGACTTGATAAAGACACTGGATTTATGGCTCATTACAACAGTCTATAGCCACTAACTCTCCTTTGTCCTACAACTGCAGTGGTGTTAACTGTCCACTTCACTTGAATGGTCTCTTACCCTATGTGAACTGCTTGTGCTAAACAATCTTTTCCACCCTGCATTTAGCTGTGAAACTGAGTACCTTTCCCAGACCTGAAGAACTCTGGAGCTCAGAAGCTTCTCTTTCACTCACCTTTTCTCTCTAATACCCTGGGACTAACATCGCTACAACACCTCTGCAAATATAAATTACATCAATTTACAGTAATATGGTTGCTGGCAGCAGAAGGTTCCGAAATGCCAATTTGAATCTAACCTTTCATTGCAAATGCAATTTTTAATTTATATGTATGAGGAGTTTCTCACTATGTGAGCTTTCCAAACGCTGCCCTGTGCAAACTGGGGCAGCTTTCTTTACAGAAAGCCTAACTTTCAAATGCTAAATTTTGCCACATAAGCAAACAGGAATTTCTCCTTGACACTGATATGTATGCTGGAGTGAATTCTCCCTGAAACTTCCTAGCCCCTATTCCATACAAGGAAAGGTGGTGTCATCCTAGCTGATTGCAGGCACTATTCTTCCCTCAAACAGTTCTCTCCACTCTTCTGTGTTGGGGGACTTTGCTATAGATGTCTATCCTTTGTTCATTTAAGTGGGAGAGAAGTCACTCTGAATATTCTCTCTGCTCAGGGATTTTTTCTCTTGTGAAATTACATCTCTGGAATTCTGCAGCGCTCCCTGTCCGCTCAAATTGTGAGCTATGATCAGAACCTTTTCATATATTACTTCCCTCAGCAAGCAGTTTCAGGTCCAGTGGGTAGACAGATCAGTCCTGTGCTCACCCTTGCCCATTGTCAGATTAACTATTTAGGGTGAGATTCTCACTTATTCTGGTGAGTGGGTGCATAGAGTAAATGGTGCCTTATGACCCCCTAGCGCCATTGCCCGGTATAGCCATACTATGGACAGCAGGGCAGTGGGGGAGGGGGGGCGGGAAGAAGCCACGGTGAGGCAGGTACTCCCTCTCCCATGAAGGTGGGCAAGGCATGGGTGGACAGGGACAGCAAATGGGCACAACCTTGTCTGAACGGGCACATTCTGGGGAGAAGTTTGGGGGAGGTACAGGAATTGGAGCAGTCTACTTCCCCCCTGGAGTAAGGGGTGAAGCAGGAAGTTAGGACTCAGTTGTGATTCTGGGTTGCAGTCTGGCTCCTGGGGCAGCACAACTACGTACTCAGGTCTTGTGGCAAAGCAACAGTTGAGTCCTTAATACAATGCATTTAAATTTTATGGCTGACATTTTGCTTGCTTTAGAGTTAAGAATGCCAAAGCTTGGGTTCCCAGGAAGAGCGACTTGTTCTCCTGGTGTGTTCCATTCAGTAGGTGGCCAAGTTGTGACAGTGGCTATGGAAACTATTCCAGAATTCTCTGCGTGAAATCTCAGTGTTAATGTCTCACCAGCATGGCTTGTTTGTATATACAGGATTCACCTGGGGGCTTGATTTTTATTTCTTATTTCATTAAAAAGAAAGGAAAAGAAAGTGCATGTCCCCAAAAGACAAAAATTTGTAACTTAATGAGTGGTCACCAGTTCTCACATTCTGCTCACAATGTTCTGGGACTGTGCCTACAGAGCATGTGAAATTCAAGATAATTTATTACTGGCCCATCTACCATGTCAGCGCTGGTCTTTCTTGCTCTCTGCCCAACCATTCACACCCCTACTCTGTTTATTTAAATACGCAGTCACCTGTTTACACCATATGAGCCAGATCCTCAGCTGCTGTAAATCGACCTGGCTGATTTACGCCACTGAGGGTCTGGCCCCATAGTCAGTCACAGTGGGTGAAATTCACCTCCATGAAGGACAAGCCTATGCACCACTTAAATCCTCAGAATAGAGTCACACCTTGTCCAGTTAAGACTGACCAATGAGATTGACACTGAACAGAATGGCCTGATAGTCTAGAAGATATACGTATGTCTGAAGCATCTCACTTCACAGGCTTTTGTAAGGAGCACACTACTTTCTACTAGTTATTTTAATGCTCTAAAACTTTGTTGATTCAAACAAAATTTCTTCACGTTTGGCCAACACCATTTGTCTCTGCATCAGACTAAGTCCAAGACAAGTTTGATGATGATAAAGAAGTCATTCTTGAGGTGGGGAAAAAATAGCACCTGAAAACTTTAACTGATGAAGAAACATAAGGTTTTCACCTTCAGTTTCACAGCATGCTTTAAATATCATACAAGAAATCAATTCCAGGCTGAAAGTCAAATTTCTGCACACAGGAAAACTATTCAAACCCAATTTTTTTCAATCTTCCCTCATCGGTCATGTTTTCTAGACCTTTAATCATTTTTGTTGCTCTTCTCTGCACTTTCTCCAATTTAGCCACATCGTTCCTAAAATGCAGTGCCCAGAACTGGACACAATACTCCAATTGAGGCCTAATCAGCACAGAGTAGAGTGGAAGAATTACTTCTTGTGTCTTGCTCACAACCCTCCTGCTCATACATCCCAGAATGATGTTTGTTTTTTTTTGCAATAGTGTTGCACTGTTGACTCATATTTAGTTTGTGATCTGCTATGACCCCAAGATCCCTTTCCGCAGTACTCCTTCCTAGACTGTCATTTCCTATTGTGTATGTGTGCCACTGGTTGTTCCTTCCTAAGTGGAGTACTTCACATTTGTCCTTATTGAATGTCATCCGATTTACTTCAGACCATTTCTCCAGTTTGTCCAGATCATTTTGAATTTTAATCCTGTCCTCCAAAGCACTTGCTCCAGCTTGGTATCGTCCACAAACTTTCTCTAGGCCCTTATCTAAATCACTGACGAAGATATTGAACAGAACTGGACCCAGAACTGATACCTGCAGGACCACACTCGATATGCCCTTCCACCTTGACTGTGAACCACTGATAGCTGCTCTCTGAGAACAGTTTTCCAAATAGTTATGAACTCATCTTATAGTAACGCTCCATCTAGGTTGTATTTTCCTTGTTTGTTTATGAGGTCATGTGAGACAGTATCAAAAGCCTTATTAAAGTCAAGATATACCACATCTACCACTTCCCCCCTATCCACAAGGCTTATTACCCTGTCAAAGAAAGCTATCAGGCTGGTGTGACACAATTTGTTCTTGACAAGTCCATGCTGTTACTTATTATCTTCTAGTTGTTTGCAGATTGATTGCTTATTTGCTCCATTATCTTTCCTGGCACTGAAGTTAAGCTGACTGGTCTGTAATTCCCTGGGTTGTCCTTATTTCCCTTTTTATAGATGGGCACTATATTAGCCCTTTTCCAGTCCTCTGGCATCTCTCCTGTCTTCCATGACTTTTCAAAGATAATAGCTAATGGCTCAGATATCACCTCAGTCAGTATTCTGGGATGTGTTTCATCAGGCCCTGGTGACTTGAAGACTTGTCTAAGTAATTTTTAACTTGTTCTTTCCCTATTTTAGCCTCTGATCCTACCTCATTTTCACCGGCATTCACTATGTTAGATGTCCAATCGCTACTAACCTTTTTGGTGAAAATTGGAAAGAAAAAAAGTAATTTAGCACTTCTGCCATTTCCATATTTTCGGTTATTGTTTTCCCCCCTCATTGAGTAACAGGCCTACTTGTAATAAGAATACACGTTACAGAAATATTTGTTTATTCAAGGCCATCAAATGCCTTTTTTTCCAAATGCTGCCATAGGAAGCGCAAGCAGTATGTTCCTGTCTGTCTAAAGTTCTGTAAACCTATTCTGACAGCAGTTTCACCTGTCAGGAGCTAAAATATATGTTTAGGGCATACTTTACGATTTTGAAGCCATACTAAGTAGCACCATTTAAGAAGCTACAAAACTGTTAGCGATCTCTATTCAGCATGCGGAAGAGACATTTGCACTATGTTTCTCCAGTCAGGACATATACCACATACCATAAATTTTCTCCATACCATATCACTTGCAGTGTAGTGGGTCTCATTACAGCCTTTCAGTGTAATGTCCTTTCAATTGATTTATTCATCTATTTGATTTCAGGGCTTTGGCTGGCATTCAGAATCACATTGTGCACTGTGTGTCTTACTAATGCATTATATTCAAAATGTTGTGATTTTCATGTCAAGCCAAAGGTTTCCTTATGTATTTTAAACTTTCGTGAAAAGTATGTCCTTCAATTATACCATCTCCTGTATGTCAAAGGTTAATCATTTAGGGCCTGATCCTGAAAACATTTATGCATATGACTAATTCTATCTATTGGCAGGATTGGTTCTGTATCTTGCAGCAATATGAATGCGCAAATGGACTTTTCAGACCCTGGTCTTCTGCAAATTAAGCTATACAAAATGAGCCATTCCTGAGTCCTCGCTTTTGTGCGGCCAGTGCAGCTTGCATGCATGGGGCTGCGTGCAAAGGTGGCTTTATACTAACTTTGGCCCTATCTGCCATTGGAATTGGCTGCCCATGGTTCCAATGGGTTTGTTTGTGAAAAATTATAAATGTAGAGAGACTCCCTCAGAAGAGACAGTTTTATGAATATATGAATTTTGAGATGTGCTCTGGAAGCAAAGGGGTGGAGAACAGAGCTTTGTACAGCAGTTCATTGCGGATGCTCTCTCCTTTTTAATAGAAGTTTTATTTCTCTCATTCTCCAGATCGTTGTTTAATGAACCCCAAGATTGTTACAGGGTTGTTTTGACAGATGGGGTCACCATAGCAATGACCCCTGCTCCATGCTATACCTCCTGCGTTGTGGAAGGAGGGGATGGATTTGGAGTTGCCACTGCCTCGATACGTGACCTTGGACACGTCACTTCACTTCTCTGTACCTTTACTTTCCTTCCTGCCCTACAGACGAGAGTGTAAGATCTTCAGCACAGGGCCTGTCTCTTGCCAGTTGTCAGTCTACACTGCGAGCAGAAGGTGTGACTGCAGCGTGCGTAGACATATCTGAGCTAGCTTTGATCTAGTAACTGCAACAAAGCTGCGGCAGCAAAGATGGTTGCACAGGCTAAGCCTGCCTGCCTAGGACCCTGGGTACATGCTACAACTGAATCAAAGCTAGCTTGGTTATGTTTCCACACGTAGCAATGACACCTCCTGATTACAGTGTAGACATACCTAGTGTATACACACACACTCTTATCTTGTGATCTGCTTCAGGCCTTTAGGTACTACTGCAGTATTGCTAACCTCCAGTGTTCAAAATCATGAGCCAGGCCTCACATAATGATAAGATTGGCTTGAAAACCATGAGATTTAGAATAATAAATTTTAGGTTCTTTTTATATGCCCTCTGGTTCCTGACCCTATAGATCACACTTGCTTCATGTTTTTAAACTTTTATTCTGCAACCATGAGGGCTAGACACTTACTGTTTTCCCCCCTAACGAAAGCTGAGGTTCTCATGTCATCTCTGGATTCCAGCTATTGGAACTACAAAAAAACCCCCAGATATCATAAGATATCTCCAGAGCTGGCAACACTGCCTCAGTAACATGACTATTGCTAATACAAGCATACCAAAAAATCAGATGAAACCGACAGAACCCCGTGTAACACCCTTGACATCTGCTTTGATCTGTAGGTCCCAGTCAACAGCTGAGAACAACCGGTGCTGTATTGCCTCTCTCTCTCTTCTCCATTTTAAATAATATTTTGCACAGCAATTTAACTCCTTTCTAAGCCTTGTTAACACGTTTAATGCTGAAGATGGTGCTTTAAAAAATGAGAGATTTATTACAGGCAAGCTCTCCCTGCTTCAGTGCGACATAATATCATATATCTGTCTAATAATCAACCAAACTGAAGATGCTTTTTCTGGCCTGTGTAAAATTAAAAAGGTAGCAAGTGCACTCTCATTTTTCTATTATTGTAAATTAAAAGGTCTTTCCAACATGCCTTATCTAGATCACACAGGTCAGTGGCAAAGATTGGAATAGAACCCAGGTGCCCTGACTCCCTGGCCACTGCCCCACCCACTGGACTCAATTGTCTTATTTTGGTGCTCAACACGGGGGTTATCACCACCTAGAGGGAGCAGCCCCTGGGCTCTGGAGAGAAAGATTCCCATTGGTTCCTATGAGCTATAGATCAGTCCCGTACACACTGTATCCTCCCACCTTTTCTAAAATGAGTATCCTTTTAAATCTCAACGTATTGACTGTTTTACAGCAGGGAACATGGCTGGAGAAGCATGTCTCTGCTATAGAAGACATTCCTTTTTCTAGCCATTTGTATGGGGAAGTCTTATGTGCTTTAGAAAAAAACATGGTAGAGCTTGTTCCACAGCTGGTGTAAATCAGGGTAGCTCTGCTGATTTCACTGAAACCAGGTTGGGGATCTGGCCTATGAAGCAGAATGCTGATGAACCCTTAGCTACAGGGGAACTACTGGATGAAAATATTATATTCTGACTTCTTGTGTTGGAATTACGGACACCTTTGAAATATTAAACCCATGTTAGTGATACATCCAGGGGGTTGTTTTCATAAGGTTTTCCCTTGCTACATATTGCATGTGTGATTTTAGCTTCTTAATGATTCAGACAGAGAGAAAAGAATGACGACATAATTGTGTGCAAGACAATTAATGGCTGGACAATCAATACAAACAACAGACAATGCAGGGGATGATTTGTGCAACGCCACGTTAGCCTTAATGACGTAACAAAGAACAAAAATCAAAGTTGCCATAACCTGTATCCTCCTCTTAGTGCAATGAGTCCTGTACGATAATTGTATAGACAGAAAGGCTCTTTGAAGGGCCAGAGTTATGAATAATGTAGCGTTTTAGGTCACTGTGAGTAACATCTCATGGGCTTTGAGAAACGAAAAGCTGCAAGGCCAAGTTTTTCAAAAAGTTACTCCTGATTTTGGGGGCCTCAGTCTGAGTCTGTGGTGCCTAGCTTGAGACCCCTGAAAGGGGCCGGATTTGCAGAAAGTGCTGAGCACCCACCCAGTGAAAAATCAGACCCCTTTAAGGGTTGACCACCCAAAAACTGAGGCTCTCAAAAATCACCTTTGAAAATCCTGGCCTACAGAAACCTCTAAATAAAATTCAGGCTGTGACCATTCTACTGTAGTTCTGGCAGAAATACTAGAAACGGAGAACTATACAGTACAGGGGGCACCAGATCACAGGTTACAGCGTAGTAACTTCCAATAAAGATACTGCCATCAGTATGCTGTGACTGCAACATATTATACCACACTCAATCATGCTGTTCTTGCTTGTTTTCTCCACCTGTTGCTCTTTGCCATATGTTTAGGTCACAAGATCTTTAAGGCAGGCTTTGTCTTTTAATTTCACATATATATATGGCACTTCGGACAGCACAACACCCTGAGTGAGGCCACTGAGTGCTATCACACTATAAAAAAAATTAAGTAATCATCGTATTACTGACTGAGATCATGTTGGTGACTCTCTCAATATGTCTTACTGATGGGGATAAAAACATACTTAAGAGCTTCATCTAGGAACCCACAAGCAAATATTGTTCCAGAATTTTCAGGGGTCAAAGCAACATCCAACAGAAGTGTGCTTTCCTGTGCCAGGAGAATGAAGAGGCATGTAAATACTTATTCTTTCATTTTAGAATAAAAGTTGTCTCCATCTCTCTTGTAATGGTACATGCCCCGGTTGAGATCGTACCTAAAAAAATCTAATAATATGAAGAGTACACAAACCATTGCATCGATCATCTGCATAGTAACTAGCAGGGGCAACTGATATGTACAGGTGTGATCCAACTCCCACTGAAGTTAATGGGAGTTGGACTGGTCCTAAGCATGGGAAAGAAAGAGTGACAATGATAGACAAATACAGAGAGGATAGTGCCGCTCCACTGACAATCTTGACATAAATCAAAAGGAGGAGATCTACTATATTGGCAAGGAAGAATGGTAAAGAATGGCATTTGGGCTATTAACAGACAAGAGTTCAGCCAATAGATTCAAGGGGTCTGCTGTTTGGTTTTTAAATGAGAGAATTTAGTGCGAGACTCACAGCTGGACTAGGCAGGGGGAGCCATGCAAAGTACTTTGTTTATCTGAACTTTGCAGTTTAGCTACAGAACAAGTACAGGTGGGGTGAAAGCTGTGCCAACCTGCTCCACTCTCAGGCATGTAGGAGTCAGACTCTGTTTTGTTTGGGCTGAAATCCCAGCCTGCTAAACTCAGAGACTTTCAAGTCTGATCAAGTAAGAGTTTGGAAGATGCAGCTACGGCAACAGACGGGAGGAGAGAGATGGGGTGGGGTCAGGAAAACTTTGGCAGCTATGGGCATTGCCATTGAACCATTTCTCGAGATTGTGTAGATGGGGTGGCGATTTGCTAATTCCAATAAAGTCCCAGTATATTTAGGGCCTGATCCAAAGCCCACTGAAGCCAATGGAAAGACTCCCTTCTCCAAAGCTCACTACAGTTGGCAAAGCTTCCTGCAACGTTCTTCGCTTGCAGTCCTGTGCAGGCATTTTGCCAGCCTTGTCATAGGGTGGCTAGACCTAAAAACCACGTCGGGGATGGAATTCTGACCCAGTTGAAGTCAATGGGAGTTTTATGATTGAGTTCAAGGGGGCCAGAATTGCACCTTCAATCTTTAGCACAACTAATTGGGGAATAGTTGAGATTAAAAGTAGAAAGAAAACATCAACTAGTTGGGATACACTGGATAAAAATCGCTGTATATGAACTCTCCAATATTCCAGCACAAACCCTTAGTAGTAGCATCTAGACTGAAAGCCTCTGGAGCCACTGGCGTTCTCATAACGAAAAGGTACAGTCCAGACTAAGGAATACTGTTTAAAATATGACAGCACACTTTACAATCAAGCCGAGTGTGATATTTTAATTACAGTTTTTAACAGAGAAGTGAGACTGGTGTTCCATAAAATAATTCTGCAAAGATAATTTGAAGGCAATTCCTGTATTGCATGTAAGGCACTTGACATTTGCAGAGATAACATGGGTATAAATTCAGAGATGGATGAGTAGTTTTGAGCACTCTGATTGCAAACAACATTTTTCACTTCTAGACCATCTTTCATCTAATGCTCTCAAAGAGTATTACACTTGTGAAGTAGGTATTATTATTATTCTCATTTTACCAAGAAGTAAAGTGGGGGGTGAGGGGTGGGGGGAGGAGAAGGAAGAAAGAGAGAGAGAGAAAGTAACTTGGCTAAAATCATACAGCAGGGAACCGTACTCGCAGAGTTGGGAATACAGTCCAAGAGCTATGGTTCCTAGCCCCCTGCTCTAAACACCAGACAAGAAACCTAGATTGCAATTTCCAATTAACATTTGCTAATTATTAGTCATCTGGAAGAAGACTAAACAGATATCATCCTCTTATACTGTTGAACTAATAAAAAGCCCACAACTGCTGACTCATACCAGAACGCAGGAGCAGCTGGCTCAGCAGATTCACGTTCCTTTGCTTTTCCGGCGATAACATCTCTCACTGGTTCATCATGAGTGCAATGTTTTGCCTTCAAGCTGTGTTTTCTCAGATTCTTTGCGGCATTCATTCCCATGATCTTTTCCCATTCCTTACGAAGGGTGTGTGGACTTCAAATGTTCCCTCCCACACACACAAAAAATGATTTTTGCATTATTTCACAGAGCAAACTGCACGGTTCCCAGGTGTGCTCACCTGGGGACTGGCTTCTTTTCAGCCTGATTTACTATTGGAGCTGGGCAACATTTTTTTGGACCAATTATTTTTTCCACGAGAAAAAACAAGGTATTTTGGGGGGCCTGGAACTATTTACCAAATTTAGGTTGAATTCAATGAATGGATTTGGTTGGGAAAAATTTTCAAAAAAGAGTTCAGACATTTTGTGTCAGTTGTTTCCTTTTCAAAAGATTTGGTTTAGAAAAAGATTGATGTGAAAAGGAATATTAATTTCAAATTTGGACAATACATTCAAATTTGGCCAAACACAAAAAAAGGGTGGTGGGGTACCCTGAAACAGACTAATCCAAATGAAGAACTCAAAAAAATTTGTTGTGAGTCGACGCAAAGTTTCAGTCGATTAAAATGAATTTTGAGGTTTTTTTATTCAGCAAAAACATTTTTTTTAAATACTGGTTTTGGTTTAAATCAAACCATTTTTTTCCAGATCAGCCCACCAAACGGAAAAATCCATTATTCACTCAGCTCTGTTCACTATTTCCCTGTACGCGGAGCAGCCTTTCACACCAGTGCAAAGTGGGAGGATGGGCGTTTTAAAGGCACTTACGAAAATCAGGCATCTAACTCCCCTTGGGATTTTCAAAGAAGCCAATCTAAAACGCTACCACATCAGAATGGCAGGGATTCGGCCCTGCTTTGCAGTGGTGATAACACAAGATACCGGGAAATTGTGAATCGGGCCCTTAGCACGTTACCTGCTTTGCCCAGAAGTAGGAAAGATGTGTGGGTGCTAGAAGGCAGAACTGTATCAGTTAGCTAAAGTAAGTCCCAACTCGCCTTGTCTCTGCCAGGAACCAGTCTTCTCACCGTGACCTAAGTTCTACTGGCAGGTCCTGATCCCTCCCTTACTGAGGGACCAGTGGGAAGTGGCTATCACAGAGCAGCAGGAACTCATGGGGGCAAGGACCAGGATTTGGTGGCATGGATTCCAAGCAGCCACATGTGGAGGAGGCAGCTGGCAGTTTGGTGCAGACAGGCAGGGAGCGTGCAAAGGTTTAAGTTCCATACAGGATGATTGCAATACCTACTAATGCTTCCACAAGGCTCTGCATAATACCAGCAATCCACTCCTATCCTTCCAAGGATCAATACAAACATTAAATGTAGCACGACTCCATGTAAGCTGCTTTTATGGAAGTTTAAAAATATCCTTTCCCCTCAACCTATGCATCTCTGGATAGGTTACAGTCTTCAGCCCGATTCAAAGCTCACCCAAGCCAGTGGAAGTCTTTCCATTTACTTCCAAGGGCTTTGGATCAGGTCCTTAGAGAGCTTAAGCTGCAGCTTTTTCTCTGTTGCATTCCTCATTGCTTGCTACTGGGCACAGAGAATGAACTGAGTTTGCTCGGATTTGTCCTGGCTGAGTAGTAAAGCTTCCAGGTAATTAACACCACGATGCGTGTCCCTGAAATCCAGTCCAACCACGTTGCACCGCAACATGGGGGAGGCCTGATGTTGGATCCAGCAGACAGGGGTTCCTGCTCAGATCTCAGGCCGGTGGAAGGGCTAGGGTAAAGAAGAAGGGCAGCGGACTCAGAGCCATCAAGAGCTAAGTGCTTCTACAGGGGAGCTTTATAAAAACAGCTCACTGGGAAGCAGAAGGGGGAGGAATGAATGTTAGTTAGTTTCCCCACAAAGCTTCCAGGATACCCACCACAAAGTATAGGATCAACCTTTAGGCTGGGATTGGCAAAGCTGTCTAAGAGACATGGATACCCAATTCCCTTTGAAAAGTAATGGGATTGGGAATCTAAAAGTGCTCATTAATACTTCAGGGCCAGATTCTTCTTTCAGTGACCTTGGTGTAAATCTGGAGTTAATCCACTGGTATCAATTATATATATTTTGGGTTCCCTCTGAGGGCAAAAGAACAGCAGCCCTTTAATGATCATTGTAATATTTTCCAGTCAAACACTTGGCTGGATTTAAAAATTCCAACCCCCTGGCATATATTAATTGTAGACGCTGAGTGAAATGCAAAATGTAACAAGTAGCACAGACTGAGAAAAGGAAACCAGGTGATTAGAGGCAAAGCAGTTTTAAAAATATAAGGTTCCTGATAACATGGGTGCAGATGTTATTAAAACAATTAAGTTCACAGTATCTCTAACTCAGACCTCTCAGTCAAGGATTTTTTGCTATTTTCTTCTGCACCACTATATACTGGCTTAGAGTGAGCCTAACCTGCTTCTCCTAAATGGAGAAAGTATAATACGGTCAAGCATGGTACCAAATAAAGACAGTTCTGAGAAAAGGCTTTAAATATGGCTTCTTGGCAATCCCAATGAGAGGCATTTTAAAAAGAAAAGTGCACTAACTAACTTCCATCTTCCCCTGCTGTAGAGAGGGATCTCTCACGCTCATGGTGGACATTTTTGCTACAGGTCTTCTTCAGTCCTTGTATTTTCTAGAGTCACATCCTTGTGCTTCAGACTGGATCTGTCAGAATCCAGCCCCTTCACACCTGCTTACAGACAGATGCCCCATAGAATATGCCCACACTGCAGCTGGGAGTAAGCCTCCCTGCCCAGACAGAGTCAGAGTCACCCTAGTGACGCTCGAGGTAGTACACGAAAAGCAGCAGTAGGAGTGTTGGGGCTGAGGCTCCTCAGGTCACCCAGACCCTGCGCTTGAGAGCCCAAGCTGCAAGGTCCACGGTGCTATTTTTGGCAAGCTAGCGCAAGTCTCTCCCCTGCTTCCCCCCCCGCAGTCAGACTGTCTGTCTAGGCTGGGACATAACTTGACCCCTTTACAGGCTTCTCCCTCCCAATGGCTGAGATGGAGCGATGCCAATCTGCACCAGCAGGGAATCTGGGCCAGCATGTAACAGGCATTCAAACCCATCACCAAGTCTTGCGACAGTCTATGAAAGTGTTGGTTTTGCTATAGCAATACTTGCTTGATGGGCAGGATATTCCTACAAGACACGTGGGGAAAGTATTCCAATTCTTCCCTAATATTATTTCTTATTAGTTCCCTGAAAGGCTTCCTGTCTGGTGACCACGTCCGTTCAGCACCGCCGTTTCTTTTCCTCAAGCACTCTGGCAGTACATTGAACGCTGCCTCTCTTCCACCCAAGAGCTACAGTACCAAGTTGTTCCTCTTGAACTCTTTGGGATATACAGTTCTCTCTCTCTCTAATATGTGGCCAGGACCCTTGAGCGAGTTCGTGGTTGCTTGGGAACGTTTCCTAAGGTGTTCTTGAAATTTCTTTTAATGCAGAGATTCCCCCCCCTCCCCCGCACACATTATTCTCTTTGTTGCCAAGTTGGAACATTATGAGGGTCAATTATGCCGGAGGGTCAATTTTCAAGAGTTCTGTGTCTGAGATTTTATCCCTCAAAATCCTATTGCCTTGCGTGGCGGTGTCTAGATAAAATTCCCCATGCAGAACTTTTTTAAAAAGGTGACGTTTCACCTATGCATCTTAAAACAGAATTTCGATGCTGTCCGGCTCGCTCTCGAGGAAATGCACAGATTCATATTCAAAATGCTTAATGACTTCACAACGGGTAGAGTCTTTGGGTTCTTTGTTTAGGTTTTGTTATACAGAGTAAATATAAGCAATGCAAAAGGATCAGCATTTCAGTCCAATAGTTTCTACCCACTCCTGCAACTACAGAACAGAGGTAATTGGTAGTATAAACTTTCCTTTCACCTCCAAACTCAGCATGGGAACATAAATACACAATTATTCACTGCCAATCATCCACTCCTTAGCACCATCAATAGTTTTTTCCCTTAGATTTTAAGCATGCACTCCCAGGACGGTGGTCTCCGAAGTTGGCAGTGATTGGACTTCGTCAGTGCTGATGGATCCCAGGGTTTGGGAGGAGCTGGGGATGATGGTACCGATGGAACACCATCTGAAACTGAAGGAGCCCAATGCTTATGGGCTTTCTTGTCATGCCTCTGAGAGTTAGGACGTACTAAATCCTCAAGGGCTAAGTTGGTAGGCTTGCTTAGAGCTGAGTCAGACTTCCTTGAAGTGGACTTTGAGGAAGATTTTGTCTTGTGCTTGTGAGAGTGCTTCCCGACAAGACCCTGCCATGGGGTCCGTGGGGGTAGATTCTCCTGGACTGGAGTTGGACTTTGCAGTGGGAGGCACACTCCTTGCTGAATCTGGCTGATGTACGGGGGCAGGTCCCCAGTCTGGATCTGACTGGGGCATCATGGCCTCCTCCAGAAGGCATTTGTGGAGGCAAAGTTCCCATCCTCCTCAGGTAGAGCTGGGGAACGATGGGCAGATACTGCACCTCGCAGTGATGTGAGCTTCCCCGTGGTAGTACAGGCAGCACTTGTGGTCATCCCTGACCAAGAAGGACTGTGGGCAGGAAGCCCAGAGTTTGAAGCCTGGAGTACTGGGCACAGTCCAGTACCCAAACAAGGTACGGATGAGGGGGCGGTTGTCCCCCCGGGAGACTAAAAACTAACACTATTTACAAAACTTGACGGTTTCTGTTTTGTAGAACAAAGCCAAAGCTGCAGACGCTAAAGGTTTCGACCTGGAGTAAGCGGCATGAGAAGGAACTGGAGAGGTGGTCGGTCTACCCCACCCTTTATCCCATCGGTCGGAGGCATGAGGTCAGCCAGGGCGCATGCATGGACCAACGGACACTACCTTCAAATTCTCTGGTGCGTATGTATATCCCACAGTGGAATACAATAGCGACCATCACTTGAAGTAGTAGTAAAATTACACTGTCAATATATCAGTCATATTACCGTAGCACCTAAAGGCCCCACCCAAGTCCCAGAGCATATTGTACTAAGCACTGTACAAACACAGGAAGTCAGTCCCTTGCACAGCAAGGGAGGAGAAAGAGGCACTGAGAGGGGAAGTAACTTACCCAAGCTCAGCAAGCGGACTAGTGGCAGAGCTGGGAATAGAACAAAGGCCTCCAGAGTGCCAATACAGCGCTCTGTCCATTAGACCATGCAGCTAGAAAGGCCATTGCATCCCTATGGATTTATAAACCAAGCCCCAGGCTATTCACCTACAAGACAGCATGATACTTCAATAACTGCTGCTTGTTTGCATTCTGCCAACGCTACCTTTGTGTGTTGGGGCAGAGGTGACAAAAGTGGAGCACAGTTCATTTTGATATTGTTCACTTTAAAAACAACTGGTCTCCTTTTTACAGAGGGCAGCCAGAACAGAGATTGTACTTCCGATACCAATCACAAAGTTTATTCTTCAGCGCCAGTCCAGGCTGCTGTTTCCAATTCTCTTCGTTGGTCTTTGTGTTTACCCCGAAAACAATGCCATGTGCTCAGCAGAGATATGTCAGGAGAAGGCAGAACACAAAACAACATCAGCAGGCGGGTCACTGGAAGTTTAGTGGCTAGAAGCCAATCAGATAATTATTTGCAAGCTGGTGCTACACACGTGGGTAAGCACATGGGACCCTGGGCTGCCAGCAAAAGGCACAGTTGCTTTCTTCTAATACGCTGAAGATTAAGCAAAAGCAACATATGAAATGATCGATCCACACTGTGCTGGGGGTTACCTTATGATACCTGCCGCTGTGTTTTCTATGTTATGTAAGTGAATGAAATAGAACTAAGAGAAAGCAATGTAACCCTTCCTTTGTTTCTAAACTAACAAAGAATTATTCATGAAACCTCTGAGTTGAGAAATGCCATTGTAGTTTAGATATAAAATACATGAGAATGGACTTATTGTCTCCAATTGTAAGCTCTTCAGGGCAGGGATTATCTTGTGGCTGTGGCTTCTAGATTCCCACAACACAAAAAAAGGAGGAGAATTGTGGTCCCAACCCTACAACTGGAGCAACATGAGTCCAGGCAGCTGGACGCAAGCAAACATTATGTGTGTCAATACCGCCACATGTAAAATCATACCTCTAAGAACAAAGAATGCAGGCCATACGTACAGGGGGGCTCTATCCTGGTAAGCCGTGACTCTGAAAAAGATTTGGGGGTCATGGTGGATAATCAGTTGAACATGAGCTCCCAGTGTGATGCTGTGGCCAAAGAGCTAATACCATCTTTGAAGGTATAAACAGGGGACTACTGAGCACCAGACAAAGGTATAACAAGATCCAATGGCTGGAAGTTGAAACGAGACACATTCAAACTGGAAATAAAACATTTTTAATAGTGAGGGTAATTAACCATTAGAACAACCCACCAAGGTTTGCAGTGGAGTCGTCATCAGTGGCAGTTTTAAATGAAGACTGGATGCTTTTCTAAAAGACATGCTCTAGTTCAAAGAGGAATCAATTCAGGTAGGTCCTGTGGTCTGTGTTATGCAAGAGATCAGATTAATGATCACAGTGGTCCCATCTGGCCTTAGAATCAGTGACTATGAACCTCATCCCTTGCCAATGCCATTGCTCCATCCCTGATGTGGTTTGTATGCCTTCCCACCCCTGTGACAACGCTGGTGAAATGCCTGCCCAGGACTGCATGGGATGAACATTGCAGCAAGCGTATATGGTCCCGTTCCATAGCTCATTGCAGTCCTTGGGAGTCTTTCCACTGGCTTCAGACCAGCTCTGCTTTATTTAAAGCATAATTGTGGGCAATGATAAAGCACACAGGCACAGTATAATAATACAATAGTTATTTATAATAATATACTAGTATATTTATAATAGTATAATTCACCAGGTTTATAAAAAAAATCTAAAGCTTTAGGACCATATCCACTGATGAAGTAAATCAACATAGTCCCACTGAGGTCAATGGAGTGATGCTGATTTACAAATCTGGCCCAGAGGAATTTTTTGTGACATGAATGTGAAGAGTTGGAATGAAGTGGTCCTGCATCCACAGATGGCTGTGGCCATAGTACTGAGTGGGAGTAGCCTGAAGCTTGGCGGATGTACTCCCTTCACATATGACACATAGTACAAAGATGGGGGTCTAGCAGATGGAATACGGGACTGGGAACCAGAAACTGCTGAGTGCCAATCCCTGCTCTGACACTGACTTTTCACCGTGGTCTTGAGTGAGTCACTTAGCTGTTTTGCCTCAGCCTCCCCATCAGTAAAACTGTGGTGATAATACTTTTCTACCAGGAAGGGTTAATCAGATAATTTTTGTAACACAGACAAATCGTCAGCATCATTTTACAAGTGCTGGTGCTGTTATCACAGCGGTTTTAGTCAGGTCTGGCAGAGGGGCGGCATTACTAAACACTGTGGTGGGTCAGGCATTCATGTGGCACTAGTGAAGAAGGGAAAGTCTTGGCTCTAGTCCTTGCTTGGGGGACGGTAAAGGTGGACAAGTCTGACATGCTGAATGGGTTGCTGACTTTAGCTACCCCAGCCATTAACCCAGTCTAAAGGCCTAAGTAGGTGTTGTCTTTTGTTTTGCTTTTAAGAATTAAACCTGAAGCCACATGCCACCCCAAAAGTTATTACCCCAGAAAACTGGTTACAACCAGCAGTGGATCTGTATTTGATTAGCACAGTACCAACCGTCAGCACCGCAGCTGTATTTAGCAACCTTGCCCCTCCACCCAGCCCAACAGGAAGGGGCAGGAAGTCTATAGGAGAACCGCATTAAGGGCTGGTAGCAAGATGCAGGAAGTTGCCAGCCAATCCCCATAGGATCGGGAATTAGCCCAGCAGTGTGCTGCCAAGGGAAATAAAGGGCAGCCCCTGCACTTGCTACCTAGATCACAGGTCACAACACAAGGGGAAGAGCCCAGCCTGGAGGGCCACAGCTCCCCCTCCCATGCAGGGAGTGTGGGGAGCCTTGATTCTGTCTCTGTCAGGACCCTGGTACTGAACCCAGGTCCTCAGGCAGCAGCCTTGGCTGCTGCACCTGGGGATGTATTGAACTGGCATCGCTGACCTCAGTACTAAGGCCCACAGCAGCCAGGCCCCTGACTGGATGTGTAGGCTGTGCTCTCACTGGGTACCTGGACTATATAAACGCCCCCAACAGGAAGAGGAAGCTGTCTGAGCAGAATAGTGCCTGCTGGTTGCTCCCCAGACCATCTCACCCTGCTACCTCGTCCAACCCCGCCCTGACGCCTCATCTGACCTCGCCTTCCCGGACTCTTGGATTGGATCTTCTCGCTACTGACCCCGGCGAAGATGCCGACCATTGCCTCGGACTGCCTGTGATACGGCTTCACCTGCCGGCTACCCTATCACACGCACACACTTGACTACTGCTCTAGACTGCCCTCCACCCTGCCTTGGCCACCGGGAATTGGAACCTCCCATCCACCCATATGCCAGCCAGGATACCTGAGCCAACACCGAGTGGGATGTGACCTCTGCCAGGATAAAGGCTGGCACTGCTTACTTTGCCCCGTGAGAGCAAAGGGGAAGCAGTGCTGACATGGTGACTCTCAGGCACCGTTCAGTCTCTGCCCTGCACCTGGGGCAGTGGAATACACACTGTCTCTTCTTTAGGCAGGGCTGCAAGAGGCTGCCAATCTGGGCAAGTGACAGTAACATATGTCCGTGGATGCGTGCTCGTCTGGGGGAGCAGCAGTAAATGCTAATAGTCTCGTCACCCAACTGCCATTTTTAGCTCAAAACCAACCCCAAACTCACAAGAGCCAACCAACGAGCTCAATACTCAGTGCCAACTCAGAGCCCTGGCCCACCTTGGCCAGTGGCCCATTTCCAGCTGCGTCCATCCCTAATGCTTCAGAGGTAAGAGACTTAAAAAAAAAAAAAAAAAAACTTCCCCACCGGGGGAAAATCCCTTCCTGACCCCAAAGGTGGCTGTCTGACAGTGACCACACTTGAAAGCTAAGAGTTTAAAAGGGAAGCACCAGATTCTCATTTACTCCCACTCTGGTGGGCGGGGAGGAGGAGATGGGCGCAAAGCAGTGTAAGGGGAAACCTAGCATATATAAGAATTAGGTCCCATATTCTGGGTGCTGGGGAGGGTATTCCTGGTCAATGTAAAGTCAAGAAGGGTTGGTGTTTAAGTTCATGGCCAACCTCTTATGTATCCCATTATAGTTGGTTTGGGGTTGCTTTTTGGAGGTGAAGCCCACAGAGCAAAACCCCTGCAACGTCCCAACTAAAGCAGCAATCTTTTGTTTCAGAAAACTGCTGTGACTTGCTTCAAACCAGCAGGAAAAGAGAAAGGGACAGAAAGGAACAAAATTGAATAGATTCATATGGTCCGGTTTAGAGCTGGCTTGAAAACAAATGTTGTGTTTTGTGAAAGATTTGGAGGTTTTGGTATTTAGTTTCATTTGAAGATTTTTTAACAAAAAAACAGAGAGAAAGAGAGAGAGAGAGAAAGCCAAACCCACCCCATTGTAACCAATAACTAGCCTAGGGCACTTACCGGAATGTGGGAGACCAAAGGTCCAGTCCTTGCTCTCAATCAGGCAGATCAGGGACTTGAACCTGGGTCTCTCTCACCAAACATTCCAATCTGGATCTGAAAAAGCTTAGCCACAACTGGTATGTTTCTGCATGAAGTTTTGGTTTCAACAAATCAGCAGTTTCTGATGACAAAAAAATGTTTACTAACGTCAAAAAACTCCTTAAACACCACCCCTCCCCTACATAGTCATGCAGGGCTTCCAACTGTGGTGATTTTATCATGAGTCTCTCAGTACTGGTGTTTTTCTTAAAGTTCCAGCCCTTGGAGTCACATTCTTACCGGAAAATCTCAGCTTCCATTGCATAACAAAAGTTTCTAGCCCCTGTGATTGCGAAGAAAAGCTGGAAAATGCAACCTTTCCAGGCTCAAAAACCAGAAGGCGAATATAAAAGAACCCCAAATTGATTACTTAAAAATATCTCATGATTTTCCAGCCAATGTCATTATTTGAGGCCCGACTCACAGTTTTTGAACACCGCGTTGGCAGTACTAGCAATGGATGACTTGCATTTAGTAGGGCCTATGGTTAATGGGGTCAGATCCTTTGTTTCCCTGGTAATTTCTCCTCTCCCAGAATGTTCACACATTTTATTTCTGAAATACAGAAATACAAGGATTTGGTTTGGCAGAGTGGGGGTTTCCAAGTGCTTATCTTTCTGTTCTGGTCATGATGTTCTCTTTGAACATGCTGCTCTCACAGCCTAGATCCGGAGGAGAAACAATCTCCAGCACACCTGAGTTTCACTGCTGAGGTTTACTGCTCTACTCTTCGCGTGGAACACCACTGTCATAAAAGGTCAGGATGCCATAACGGGACATAATCTCTCAGGCATTTTGGGCCAATCCAATAATGGATTTTGAAGATGAAGACTGAAACCTGCATTGATGAGCATACAGGCTGCTGTATTTGAATTGAGCTGGATGAAATTACTCAGTTTTCAGGGGGGAGAGGGGGAGTTGCGTTCGTTAAATCAAGAGTGTGTTGTGAAAAAATCTACTTTTTCTTTTTTCGAAGTTGTACTGCCTTTTTCCATTTTTATCAGAACATTATAGAAAATGTTATCAATGGGATTAATGGACATCTTTTGTTTAGCGAACAAATAACCAATAACGTATTGATGAAAAATTGGGGGGAAAGTCAAAAGAACTTAACATAAAATTTTCAAGAAAAGAGAGGTTGTTTTGAACCCTATGAAATGAAAAAAAAATTGAAATGTTTGCAACTTTCTTTCATTTTTGAGCACTTCTAATTCTGAACCAAACTCTAGGCTTAATCTAGTCAGTTCCATAACTAGATACAGGGTATGCCTATACAGCATGTCAGAGCACACAGGAAGGAGCCCCTCAGCCCGGGTGGACAGACCATGCTCTGAAGTTGGGACTTGGGCTGGAGCTCCAGCTCTGAAATCTAGGGAGGGGGCGGGCTTCAGAGCTCAAGCTCCAGCCCTAGCCGTGACTCCAAAGTGTTGTCTACACAGCTGGTTTCCAAGTGCTAGCACAAGCCCCATTAACCTGAGTCTGTTGTGTTGGGGTGGCAGGCTCCCCTAGGCTTGCTCCAAAATGCTGTGTAGACACCCCCACAGAGGCTTCCAGTCATCAAGCATGAAAGTCTTGATGTGTGGGGATCAGCGTGCTTAATTCTAAATCTGACAGGAGGAGACACTCTTCTTTTCCGCTGTAGACAGAGAAAAAAAAAAAAAGGGTATTCTTCACAGACAAGAAAATGTATGCAAATGTTATTCATTTAGGCAGTAAATTGCCATCTGGTTTGTGGATCACCCAAGGTTCAGCATTTTTCTTCCAGCTGATATGCCTTTTTAACCACAGAAAAATAAAAAGTGCTTTGCAAAAAGTGGTCTTAAAATTTGCTTTGCGTTTGACAACACTCTATAATCCCTAACGAGGTGCAATGCTTTTCTGGCACTTTATTTTTTAAGAACAAATAGTTTTTATTTTAACTGCCTTGACAATTATCATTAACAACAACTGCCTTGACACCAAGCCATTCCTGATACTCCCTTAAAAGCCCAACATTACAACAAACAATAATTAAAGTCTCAGATATACAAATCTAGGGAACAAACAGAATAGCCTCATGAAAAACCTTCGGGTGAGGACAGGGGACTGTTTCCCAGGGGCAGCTAGGCATTAAAACATAAATGATGAATTCAATTAAGGGATAGTTCAGTCAGCCCAATGGGGATAAACTGCAATTCATACTGATCCATTTGATTACCCTGGATCTAATTGAGCAGTGGGAATTTGTTTTGTTTGGGGATTGCTAGAGATTCAAAGAGCTATTTCTTCCAATAGTTAAGCTCCTTGCTCTTTAGAACTGCTCTTAAGCATGTGCGTGACGTTAGCGGTGAGACGTTCCACTGAAGGGGAAGCACTAAGGGCAACGTTTTCCAAAAAATCTTGGCACCCACATTTAGGGCCAGATTATCCATAGAGCCCCGCTCCCAGTTCACCCAAATAAGTGGGCTCATTTTTCCAAAAGCTCAGTATGACGGGTGCTACTGACAGCACCAAGCGATCAATAACCGTGAGTCTAACCCTCTGAAAAGTGATCGGTTTAAAACTCACATGATTTTAAAACCAATCGAGTTGAGTGTTTTCTAATTGCCTTCTAGTTTCTGAGCTTTACAGTTCCTGTTTTCCAGCTTTTCTCCATAACTAGGAAGGCTAGAAATGAAAGCCGAGCTTCTCACATCGTCACATGACTAGGGCCAAGTTTTCCATCAAAACTGTTTTTCTGATGGAAAATTGGCTTTTAAACAAAATGAAACTTTTCCACAAAAAGTGCCTACTTCCCTCGGAAAAAAATTGGTTTTTCTATGGAAAATTTTATTGCCCAAAACATATAATATTTTGTTTCAGATATCATACTTCAGTGCTTTGTGGGAGTTGTAGTTCAATTTCCTCATATGCCCATTCTACTCTGGGGCAGTGCTCCCCAGCCGGACTACATGTTCCATGATGAACTATTGTCAGAGATTCCCGTCATGCAGCCACCTCCCCTCACCATGATGGGAGACCATGGTGCATCATGGGAGATGTAGTCGGACCAGGGAGCCAGGAGGCACCATTTCCAAATCAAAATATTTTGTTTTTTGGCAGAAATATTTTGGGTTTCACTTTTGCAAACAGTCAAATTTTTCTGTGGAAAACAAAGCACTCTACTGATGGAGATGATATTTGTTATGACTACCGATGCAATGGTCCCTACATAACCTCTCCCCAGCTGTCTTTAAATGTCTCAGGTAAACATACTCAATATAAAATCAAATGTATATCCAACTCCACTTATACAATTCATGCTACATAAAAAACATACTTTCAGTTCTTCGCCTGCACATGCAAAACGCCTAATCCTGACTTTCAGTTACTAACTTCAATTTTATGATTGTCTTTGTTCCTTGCTAGCGGTATCTTACACAGCGTAACGTTGAAATCTGCCTCAAATTACACCACCACCAAATCAGTGGAGTGCCAGCACATTTGATTGGTGCATGCAATATGAGATATGATCAGTTAAGGTTATTTAGTGCTGATGTTTTTGGTTAAACTCTAGATTGAACTAAGGCTTGGGGGATAGTTTGGAGTATTATTTCAAGACAGCCATTGCGTACCAGGTAGCAAGTACTGCTTCAGGACAGCAATGGCTTTTTCTATTGTAACATTGGAAGATGGGCTACAGAGCCACAAAACTAGAAAGAGTGTCGAATATTTCATTTATGTGTACTCAGAATTACTAAAAATCACATGAGAGTCTTTAGACATATGTTTCAGAGTAACAGCCGTGTTAGTCTGTATTCGCAAAAAGAAAAGGAGTACTTGTGGCACCTTAGAGACTAACCAATTTATTTGAGCATGAGCTTTCGTGAGCTACAGCTCACTTCATCAGATGCATACCGTGGAAACTGCAGCAGACTTTATATATACACAGAGAATATGAAACAATACCTCCTCCCACCCCACTGTCCTGCTGGTAATAGCTTATCTAAAGTAATCTTCAGGTTAGGCCATTTCCAGCACAAATCCAGGTTTTCTCACAAGGGGATGCCATACGTTCTCAAAACTTGCCAGAACCCTTTCTGCCAAATGCAATCAAAAGCCTGTTTGAAGTCTATAAAGTTGTTGTAGCAGGTGAGATTATGTTCTGTGTACTGCGCCAATATCTCTTATCACAAATAGGATGTCTGCTGTACTCTGTCCTGGTCTAAATCTGGCCTGTTCCTCTGCAAGCACTATTTCCAAGTATCTCTTTAATTCCCCTCAACAGTATCTTGGTGAACGCTTTTCCCAGAACACTCTCTAAGCTCATTCCTCTGTGGTTCTGGAGCTCACACACAGTACCATCTCTAAAAAAGGAGATTTCATTTTCCCCAATTCTCATGGCACTTGCTCATTTCTAAATCTTGTTAAATAGCTTGGGCATGGCCCATGTGCATTCCTTGCATTCCTGTGGAAGCTCTGCTGTTATGTTGTCACTTCCCAGTGCCTTTTTCAAACTTTCTATTAAGAGCGTTATTTCTTCTAAGAATTCCAGCATCTACTCTCCCTCATCTCTACTGGGAAGCTTCTCCAGGACCGTTTTATCTACTGTGTTCTGCATCTTGTATTATTCTTAGAAAGAATATTTTGATTGCTTATTCTCTGCTTGTTCATCCTCAATTATTTGCCTGTGCTTGTCTTTCACTGCCAACATCTTCAGTTCATATGTCCCACTCAGTTCGCTTGCAATACAATCTGTGTCACGTTTCTCTTTGGGTATTCTTCTGCTTCTTTACATTGTTTACCAGATCAGAACAGTGGCACTTCACATTTCACGGGTATAAATGACCCCACAAGATGCAGTGGTGAATTGGGCCCCATTGTCCATGCATCATGACTCCCACATTAGGTAGAGAAAACCCTCGCAAGGATTTCAGATTTATTTTACAGGTTTTGTGCAGAGCCACAAACCAGCAGAGTCCATAACCACATCTCCCCTGTAGCTTAATGGTCCGTAAACACAAAATAATATAAAAAGAACAGCTCATGTTCCAGAGATCTTCATTCCAGCTCTTATTCAACTCCCTCACCCAGACCTATTCAGCACCTTCTCTAAGGCTTTGAGCCTCACTTTGCTGCATCTGCTTCACTCAGGTGCGGGTTGGAAGGCTAGATACGTCCCCAGTTACTTTTGGCTCAGGCAGGCACTCATAGATGAGACTCTGGAAGCCAACTCTGGGCTTATTTGACTCCCAAATGCCACACTACTCTCTGGCTCATTGGACCTCCCCACATGGGCAGCACTGGAAAGGGGCTGAATCATGTCTTTCAAGCCCCCTCCCCTGGTGCCAAAGAACCTGTACACCCATTGCAGCACAGAGAAATGTCAGCTATCAGAAAGGCTAAATAGTTAACATGCTCCTCAAGCTAAGGGCCATATATTGTCCTTAATACATGCATACACCTTCCCTTAACAGCAACAGAAGTTTCCCATGCAAATAGAGGGCAGATTATGGCCGGAGGAGCTTATGCATCCAGTTAGGAGTAACTCAGTCAGGAGAGCTCTTTCATATCCTTCTCCATCCAACCAATTCCTCATCATCTCAGAGGTTCATGCTGATGCCAAATTGCATCATACCTCTGCCACAGAGGCCTTTCAAGAAAAAGCTGAGACTTCCAAGATCTTACTAAAAACTTTCCACTGAAAAGGGAGTAAGAGGAATAGGAATGAGGCTGGGGTTTCAGAGGCACAAGACGTGCAGAGCTACATGAGCTAAACAGTCAGCTGCAGTCACTCAGCGAGGAGGGGAGCGAGTATAGTTTCATTTCTTTGTGCACAGAGCTACCCTCTGAGTTCCACCGACATCAGCAAAAGTTGCTTGGCTATAGTCCTCTGGAACCAGACCCCTAGATGTCTCTGTTCAGTCATGCACCGTTGCAAAAGAACTAACAGCAATTAACAACTGCAGTGGAGCCTCTTATTTATAGAGGCAGATTTCCATGATGGTGCAATTTGTGTGTAGTTTAAAAAAATAAATCTGTAGTCCCATATGGAATTATGTTTCCCTATATAGAGTACATATTGCAACATATGTCCACAGAGTTTGATAAGTGATTGCTGAAGTAGGTGAGTGGTAAATGTATCCTTACTATTATTGGCTCTTATGCTCAAGTGACAATCATGAAATGCTCAAAATTACCACTGAGGTGAAGCAAGGTAAAGTGGTGATGAAACTGAATCCCCGGCCCAGTGGAAATCACGGTTTTCGTCCATCACGTGTGCTTGGAGATGACAAGTAAACAAATATATTGACACTGTAAAACAGATTAAAACATGCACCTCGTCTTTTCCTGCTCAGTGACTGTCTCCTGTCCTTGGACAGCTGTCAACTGCCAACAGAGACGGTTAGAAACTGGCTCAATCCTCCGTAGGCAGCACAGATCAAACTTCTTTCAAAACGATGGTGCTTTGAAAAAGATGGTCCAACACAAACACAGCATGAATTGACAAATAACGCCTAAACACCCGCTTCACACAGAATCTGATAGCCACAATCAGGGTTCCTGCTTTTTCTGAGGAAAACACGTCCAGTGGCCACTTTGAATAAGGGAGAGATTTCCAAAGGCACAAAGGGGAGTTGAATGCCCAACGCCCATGGAATGTTATTGGGAGTTGGGGGTCCAACCTCTCTGTAAGACGGTAGTAAGGCTTGGGGCCCATATACGTGGTCCAATGCACATGTTACTGCCCGTTACAACTCAGGCCTGTAGTTGCTGATCACATGACTTTGGCACAAGCATGTGATCTCCAGGAAGCTAAATAGAAGGCTCCTTGACTCTGAGGCAAGTGAACAGATGAAAGAATGAGTGTCAGGGAAGTCCTAGAATGGGTGTCTCCACAATAGCAAGGAAGAGGATGACCTTTCCCCTCCCAGTTGTTGGAGCTGGAAAAGCTCTAGCTGGTTAGTACCCAGCCCTGACGAAAGAGTTTTGCATTAGGAGACTGTTGTGAGGTTTTCCCCCTCCCTTTCCAGTCAGTGAGTTTGCCCACTGGCTTAAACTCCACCCTGGGCTATTGGTAAAGGGCTAGGTGGTAGCTTGGCTTAGATGGCTGTGCAGGGCACGATGGGGAGTTATTGGAGAATTGTTCTGAAATCAACATGATGAAATTCAATAAAAACCATGTGAAAAGTACTGCCCTTAGAAAGGAAATATCAAATGCACCACTACAAATTGGGGACTAACTGGCTAGATAGTAGGACTGCTGACAAAAGTCTGGGGGTTAGAATGGATTACAAATTGAATAGGAGTCAACAATGATGCAGTTGTGAAAGAAGCTAACAATTATCCAACTCTACTCAGCACAGGTGAGGCCTCAGCTGGAGTACTGTGCCCGGTTCTGGGCGCCACACTTCAGGAAAGATGTGAACAAATTAGCGAGAGTCCAGAGGAGAGCAACAAAAATGTTAAAAGGTTAGCTTGATCTATAAGGAAACTAACCTACGAGGAAAGGTTAAAAACCAAGGCACGTTTAGTCTTTAGAAAAGAAGACTGGGCGGGGTGCATGTGTGTGTGTCTGATAAACAGTCTTCAGATATGTTAAGAGCTGTTATAAAGAGGATGATAATCTCTTGTTTTCCATGTCCACTGAAGGTAGGACAAGAAGTAATTGAATTAATGTGCAGCAAGGTAGATTTAGGTTAGATATTAGGAAGAACTTTCTAACCCTAAGGGTAGTTAAGCTCTGGAATAGGCTTCCAAGGGATGTTGTGGAATCCCTGTCATTGGAGGTTTTTAAGAATAGGTGGGACAAACACCTGGCGGAGACGGTCTGGGTTTACTTAGTTCCGCCTCAGTACAGGGGCTGACTTGATGACTTAAAGAGGTTCCTTTCAGCCCTACATTTCTATGCCATTCCCCTACATGGCCATCCCGGACTTTGGATCTGGGTGCGGAGGGTAAGCTGGTATTGTGCACCCAGTCTTCTCTACCAGGCAAGTGAGTGGAGAGTAGATGTAGCCTTGTCTCTGCTCCCAACGCACAGGCCAGCAAAGATGAGCTGGACTAGGAAGCATGGTAGTAATTTGCTACTGGTCCAGGCTAGTAGTTGATTACTGTCTCCTTGGAGCAAAGGGGTATTATCATCTTGGAGTCATGATTGCTTTCCCATGATGTTCCTGGGATAGCATGGCTATGTGCTACCTCTTACACATGGTTGCAAATGCACAACCCAGGCCCAAGTGACATGAGATATAAAACACACCTTTTGCATGTAAGCAGAAAAAGAAAATTCTCCAATGTACCTGTTTCCAAGAGATGTGTGTTCTGCTGCATTACTTTCTAAGAAACATTTAGCACCACTGTGCTGAGAACAGAGCTCTGCACAGGTCCACCTGAAAACCTACTGCTGCTGCTTAGGAATGGAAATGCTGGTTTACTCTTGATTTCAATTTTTCCCTTGATTTCCATATAGTAACGCTCCACTCAGCCTGATTCCAAGATAAGTCACTCATTTCAGACCAAGACATTCTTCTGTCCCAGACAAACCTGGTATTAACTCACCAGGTATTACTGTAAATTATTAACATCAAGAATGCTGAATCATGAATCCAGAGTACAGAACATTTTATACATGGTTTAAAAATGAATCCGGCATCATTTCAAGCTTTCCCCACCATTATCTTTGTTGTGTACTTGACTTAGAATCTTTATGACAGATGTTAAAAGCTTTGTGCAACCAATTTTGGTCTTGGAGGGTGGAGAGTTATGCTAATTGCATTTTAAGCGTCAATGGTTTTCTTACACAAACGAGACAAAGATAGCATTATAGACAACAGCAAGAAGGCGTTGAATCTCTTTCTCCAAGAGAAAAATCTGGGTTCATCCTATTGCCAGCTGTAACCCAATCTAAAAGTTACAGAACAAGATGAACTTACATCTTCACA
The DNA here is from genome assembly GCF_965152235.1 of Eretmochelys imbricata. Taxonomy (NCBI): domain Eukaryota; kingdom Metazoa; phylum Chordata; order Testudines; family Cheloniidae; genus Eretmochelys; species Eretmochelys imbricata. Next base: position 205,554,752 of record NC_135574.1, on the reverse strand, counting down.
GTTATGAGAGAGGGAAAGAAGCAGATATAGATGGGAAAAAAGGAATGACAGGAGGAACAGATCTGGTATAAGATAAATATCCCTAATGTAAAAGGAACATAGGATTTCCCATGTTGGATCAGACCATTGGAACATAAAGTGCCATGGCTTGTGTCTACCTGGTACTTGCAACGATGACATAATAATGACCCCATAATACACCTGGCCAACTGTGCAATGCTCTACATAACTGGAAAAAATTCCTTCCTTCCCTTTGTGGTGATGAGTTTATGTCTTGGAACATGTGATTTGATTACCCTTGTCTTAGCACGAATGATCAAAAGTGGGTGATTCTGATTAAGTTTCTAAATCTATGGTTTAGCCACTTCAAGAAGTAGCCTGGTTTTCCCAAGTGCTGAGCACCTGGAAGTTCCATTTGACTTCAACTGGAGTTGCTGAGCACTCAGTTCTTGTGAAAATCAGGTGACTTATTTGTGTGGCTAAATATGGATTTGGGAGCCTCATTTTAGACGCTCACTTTTGCAAGTCTTTGACAGTGCTGGAGAAGATCTTGAAATGAAAAGACATAATGGAGCCAGGGAAGTCTAAACAAGGTGGACAAAGAAATACCAAAGCTAAGAACTACGAAAAATTAAAATGGAGGGTATACGGAGCTGAAACTAAGCCAGTAAAGAGCAAACAAACACTTCAGTGAGGTATTTCATAGTGAAGAGTAGGAAAAGGCAAGGACAACCTTTAATTACGTTGCACAGATCCTTATCCACTGTGAACTGCACTCTAAAAAAGGGTCTCAAAGTGTGCAGAGATTAAATTTAAGGCAGTATAACGGTTCAGGAGCCCTAGTGAGTAAGTACACCAGTTTTTACCCCCCAAATTAAATTCAAACCCTGGTTTAGGCCCCATTTCCAGGCATCCCTAAATCAGGAACTTACTTAAGCATGTGCTTAAGTCCAGATAAAATTGTAAGTACTCCCCTGAATTGGGCCTTACTTAGATGTAAAAATGAGTGTGGTGGTTTTATTTTGCTCTTCCTTGGTTCACAATCCAAATCACCAAATACTTGAGCAATGTAATTCTTTCAGCCTCAATAGAATCATTTCAAGAGCAGGACTGCAGCTGATCAGGATTCAAGTGCAGTGGCAGAGCTGTGTGATGGGTTGCAGGACACCTACTAGTCCAGTTAAACACTTCCTCACGTTCTTGGCCACTGTGTGGGCTCACATACTTAAAAAACAAACGAAGGCCGTAATACCCGTATGTGAAACTTGACTCCTCAGGATATGTCGTTCTCAGGCTGACACAGAAATTATATGAATAGTTAAGAATTTTTTTCTTTAAAAAAATAAATGTAACATTTCAAATTTATGGGTGAGATTTTCCTTAAAGTAACTTTGTAAATCTTGGCCTCCATTTTTAGCCCCCCATAAAAATACCACATACATTAACTTGATTGGTTTCAGAGTAGCAGCCGTGTTAGTCTGTATTCGCAAAAAGAAAAGGAGGACTTGTGGAACTTTAGAGACTAACCAATTTATTTGAGCATAAGCTTTCGTGAGCTACAGTTCAATCCGATGAAGTGAGCTGTAGCTTACGAAAGCTTATGCTCAAATAAATTGGTTAGTCTCTAAGGTGCCACAAATCCTCCTTTTCTAATAAGATTTCTAATAAGTAATAATAATCATTTTCTAATAAGTTACCTTTTAATTTATATGACTCGCTTTTCTAAGTTCCTTTCACTACCTCTCTCCTTTCAGCATATTTTCTCACTATCTTTCAGGACCCTGCTATTGAACCCTGATAAGCTGGGTCCCTAGACATCATCCCTAGCCTACATGTCACAACAGCAGGTTGAACCGTTGCCCCTGGTCAACAACCTTAGGGCACAAGGCCTGCAGCCCCCACAGCAGCCACACTCCAGGCTCCCATTTGGCTGGACAGGCAGCATTCTCACTGGATACCAAGGCTATAGAAAGACCCCAACAGAAAGAGGAAGCTGTTTGAGCAGCAGGCCCTTGCCTACTGGTTGCTGCCTCACCTGACCTACCTTGCTGCCCGCACCTCCCTAACCCACTGATCCGCTGCCTTGAATTGGATCTCCCGGCTACTGACTGCTGTCAGAACTCCGGCCATTGCCCCAGAGTGCCACTGATACTGACCGACCTCCTGGCTACCCAACTAGTACTAGGGTCGCCAGCCCCCAGAACTGTCCTGGAATCGCCAGGAATCAAAGTTTATGTCATGTGATGAAACCTCCAGGAATACGTCCAACCAACATTGGCAACCCTACCACCCACACACATTTGACCACTGCTCAGAATTGACCTTCGCCTGCTTCAGCCATCAGTCCATGTCGAATGGCTGTTTCATACGTTTTTTAAGACCTTAAAATGCTTATAATCAAAACAATTCAGCTTTTAAGATGACAAGAATGTTGGATAATGTTCTGTTAATAAGTGTGGGAAACTAGATTCCCAACAGCTACTGTAACACAAATAAAACAAGTAAGTACTTGTTTGTCCCAGGAGTAAATTTGTGCTAAGAAGATGCCATAGTAATTCAATAGTGCTGTCTTTAAAAAACAGCATCAGCTTAGTTGTCTAAGGAAGATGCCTAGGCCCTGATCCTGCAAACACTTACGCAGGTGCTTATCTTTACTCACATGAGTAGTCTTCTTTAAATCAAGGAGACTACTTGCAGGCTAGAGTTAAGTCTCTAAGTGTTTGCAGCAGTTAGGGCTTTAGACACTTCTAGTCCTATCCATCACTTGAATCCTACAACTTAACTCCACAATTGCAGTCTTATAAACCCTTTATAATTCTTAGTAGTGGTCGTGGGGGGAGTGTCTAAAAAGCATTACTCTCAATTAACGGAAATTTCTTACCCTCAGAAAGCACTTCATGACATTTGAAAAACGCTGAAATCTACCCAAGGAAAGTACCCATAAAACCATGTAAGCACTAAATATAGTTGATTATTGCCCTAAAGAACAAGAAAAATACATTCTCTCTCTATTATATAGTTACTTATCAAGGCAAATATTTTCTGTATAATCATCATTTGATTCACTCAGTCAGAAGCTCAGACTAGATAAGAACAACAATCACAGAAAGCAACTCGTAGTTTTATCATAAATGCCCATCTTTCACTTAAACTGACTCTCAAAACATCATTATGAGTAAGCAGGTGGCTGGGATATTTTGAATGCTCCATTCCACTCTGCATAGCATTTTCTAGCAGGATAAAGATCAAAATCAGACTTGATTGTATGGAAACACTGTAATAACATCATTACAGAACACAGCTAAGTTCCAGCTACCTAGGTACCCATTTATGAATGTCAGTGCAGATGCTGACTAAAGAAAAATAAACCACATCAAACTTCTTTTTTCTTATTAAAATGTTTCCTTCTGTCAGAACATTTAAATCAAAGCGGTAGGCAGGGAGCAATGCCCCTAAAGGCTGCAGGGTGAATTCATAGACTTGTTTTCAGGAGTGCTGCTCAAAACTCTTATCTTACTATAATTTGTATGACTGGCTCATCTGAGACTCAGAGCATAGACCCAGACCTCCATAATTTCACCACATTCCCTCAGCCTCAATGCACCTTCCCACAGCGCAGCAGGGGTCTGCCTTTCATGGGGCTGGAACAGTGGCAGCTCCTGGGGGGATCATTTGGAGTGACGTGTGTTCAGCCCTTCAGCAGATCTGGACCCGCTGGAATGCAGGGCATCTGTATGCATGTACAGATGTGCACGCTTGCCAGCCCATATTTATTCGCCCCCACCTCAAAGTGACTCCACTCAATTGGTTTCTCCATCCAAGAGGGAGCCTGTCAGGAATCATCAGGACTACACTTTTCTTTGGCTCTCACCTTCCTTGCAGTGAGCATGCGTCCTAGCCAGCCCCCTGCCCCCTCCAGCCACGGACATTGCACGCATCTTATTATCTCCCCCCATCACTGGTCCTTCTTGCCATCTGCAAGTTAAATCAGCAGTAGAGGCAAGCAATGCACTGATGTCACGTGGGTCACATGATGGCTGGCGGCATACCATGTATTACTACATAGGCCTTAAGCATGGCTGTGCTGGGAAACATGGAGGGTGGGTACATACTATGAAATCATAGAGCTATGTCTTTTTAAAATACCTAAAACTCTTCTCAGCCCACAGAATAAATATTCTGTGCTTTAAAACAACTGAGGGAAGACAATCAATCCTGGTTTCATGGGCCAGGTGATTCTCAGCCACAGCTCCAGCATGGGGACACAGCACATCTTGGGCTTCACAGGGACAACATACCGGTGTCTGCAGCAGGACTCAAGGCGGAGACAGTCGCTAAATAGGGTAAAGTCCAGTGTCTCTATTGCTGGGCTCCCCATAATCCAGCATGGTGCAGTGCATGCAGAGCTAGGTTGTAAAATGCTCCAGATCAACAGCTGATGCTGCCATGAAACTTTCATTTCATTTTAATTTGACTAAAACCTTGAAAACGGATTAGATCCATGCCCTAGCCTAACCCTTCCAAAGTTATGTAATCCTTGAAATCCAAAAGCCTTGAAGGGCTTATATCTGACAGCACTGGTGATGTCATATTTCTGAAAGGTTGCTATGGCAACAGTTCATACTGCTGCCATATGCCCGTGGCAGACAATACAAGAAACTACGAGACCTCTACGAGGCAGAATTAGCATACAATCTCTGTGATCACCAAAATTCAGCAGAATATTAATAGAACAGCTGGGGAAATGTAAGATTGCCCTTCAACTCCGTGTTCTTAAGTCTTTTCTTATCAACCAGACAGCTGAGCTACTAAAACTGTTCCTTTTCTTCCTCACAGTATTCTACGTAAGAAGCTCACAAGCTTCCCACACCAAGCGGAAATACTAACCAACAGCCCCGGCGGAAAAGCAGTTGACAACAAAGCCTATTTTGGTCAAATAAAACACAAATTCCTTTATTTATTGTGAGACCCTAGGAAAGCACCTGAATAGATACATTCTCACTGGCCAGAATGAAACACTGGATGTGGGTTTCAGACAGCTCAGAAACACTAGTTGTGGTACATACTAGGGATTGAACTGGAGACATCCCGAGTTAAAGGCATGTGACGATACAGCTTGTGCTACTGACCCTCATACCCACTGTGGACCTGCCATACACTCCCCACTGGGTGACACATACACGGACGCACTCTGCTTACGTGAGTAATCTCCCCGCGCAGCCATGCTTGCACATCAGAGCCACAGCAGCAACCTGCGCACGTGCCACCACCGTGCCACCGACAGGCGCTCGGTTGCCTTGTTGCCTGTGGCTACCTAAAGGAGTTTTCAGGGCACACAGAGAGTCAACGCTGCCTGGAGAAACAACTTGAAAGGTAAAGATCTGTGCAACTTCCCTGGGATTCTTCAGGAGACACGCCATGCGAAGTCACCCCTCCCCGCTCCTCCACCTCATGCACTCCTTCTCACCACAAAGTGGGGTGAGCTGTACAGCGGGCCTAGTGGCAGGTACCTAGCTGCATTTCATCTCTATCCCCCTTCCTGCTCTTCGTTGACTCTTGGGCAACTTCTGCTCTTCTCTGTGCAACTAAGGGGAGTACGGGGCCCCAGCCAAGCCAGTGAAGGGCTTGATCCAGCAAACCCACACTTACTTGACTAATCCTTACTCACGCGGGTAGTTTCAGCAACTTTAACAAGCCTAATCGTGTGACTAAAAATTGGCAGAGTGAAGGTACCATAGTCTAGCAAGGTCATTCAACTTCAAAGGCAGATATTTGTCTATACAGGGGTGACAATACTGACATTTCTGGAAAATAATGTCTCTCTTTTGAAAGCGAGCCCCTAAGCCAGTAAAGCACCTAAGTGCATGCTGTCAACGGGACAACACATGTGCTTTGTTGAATTAGTAAATTTCTCACCCTCTTGGTTCCACAGAAAGGCTTGAAAATGTGATTCCCGAAGCAGAATGCAAATAGGAACAACCCATCATTTTTTACTTTAATCAAAAAGTCATGATTTTTTGCCGACCTCATAATTTTCAGGGACCTGACGCATGAGCTTTCAGCGCTTGGGTCTGGCAATACTGGGTTGTTGGTTTTTGTTTTCCTTTTTTTCTTAAAGTGCTAGCACTCTTTTCCAAAGGTGCTCCCAGTGCAGCTCATTCTCCGCTACCGGATAAGCCAAATGAGAGATCAAAACACAGGATCTTTGGGTAACTAGAAGTATAAGCAAAGGGAATGCCCTCGTAGATTTATACCCTCCCCATTCAGCAATCCCCAGTTTAAGGAGTTCTGAATATTTAACTATCTGCTCCTTTATCCTTTCATGACATTCTGACACATAGAATCATAGAATATCAGGGTTGGAAGGGACCTCAGGAGGTCATCTAGTTCAACCCCCTGCTCAAAGCAGGACCAATCCCCAATTTTTGCCCCAGCTCCCTAAATGGCCCCCTCAAGGATTGAACTCACAACCCTGGGTTTAGCAGGCCAATGCTCAAACCACTGAGCTATCCCTTATGTAAAGGATAAAAACTGATTTGCATGTCCTGAAAACGTGCTAAGCTTTTGGTTTCCATGTATAAAAATGTATCAAAAAATGGGGCCCTCATTTAGAAGGCTATCTATTGTAATTATGACTTTCTTGTTAGTAATAAAAATTATTCTTTCACTTTGAGTTCAAACAGCTGAAGCTTTCCTTTTGTTCTAAGCTGCGGGGACTAGCTTATTGGACCAAGCAAATCCTTTCTTAATCAACTTAATCTGTATTCCCTTCACTCTGCCGTACAGAGGAGAGCCAGCGACAATTTAGAATTAATTCATCGCAACAAGCATCCACGGACAATAATTTAAGCTTCTTCGCTCAGATCTTGGTTCTTTATCTCCCCTTTTGGATTCAGATTTTTCCTCCCCCTTGAAAGATCAGGTTTCAAATTGAAAAAAAAAAGAAGTCAGCCTAAGCAGTGTCTGAAACTTTGCAAGTCTCAGATGAAGTGCTATGGAACCACAGCCTGCGGAATTTAAAAAAATTGCTTTGCAGTTAAGCTCAAGGTGTTGGCTGACCAATAATTACATAAATTACATTCCACAACCACTTCCCCTCCCCTCTGTAGTGGGATGGACTGCCCCCACTCGTTGTAGTAGGATGAGCACTATGAAACTGAAATGGATAAATCAGATAGAAAAACTTGCACTTTAAGACAGATTTAGGCTCTGAAAGATAAAACAAAGAGAAGGATGTTGTTTAAGGCTGGGAATTTCAAATGAGCCTAAGGGAAGTTCAAATCCTTCCAAAATAGGCACTGAACTTCCTTAGTCTTCTTTGGAAATTCCAGCCCACCGCATGCAATAAGAACAAGTCACAATGACCACAAAGATTCAAAGTAAATGCTTTCTGAGTTCAGGATGGAGTCATGTTGTCAGCTTTCAATGGCTCTACCCAGGCCTCAAGTTAGCGAGTGTACGGATAGCAGGGGGTCTCATCAAGTCACTGTCCCCACATGCCTTTTCGTGGCTTGGCACGATGTAGCATCTGCTCTGCCTCAGTTTCCCCAACAGGGTTGCCAGCCTGATCTCTTGTTTTATGGCTCAACACTCTGGCCAGGTCACTACAAAAGTTTAAACCCCTGCCCCCTCCAGGGCAGCAGGTTCCAAAATTACACAAAATAAAGGAGACTTTATCCAAGATGTGCTTAATTCTCAGCCCCCACTCTGAAGTTATTTTTCTACCTGCCCTTGCTGCCAGACCCCATCTTGCTGCCAGACCTGATCCTTCCCCTCACATGGGGCACCACCTGCAGTCTCCTGGCTTAACAACCAGGTCCCTAATAAACCCAAAGAGTCCAGTGTCAGACCTGCCTTTTCTCCAGGCAGGCTCTGACCAACCACTATACAATGTGGCTCCTGGACCTGGCGAGGCTCCTCTCCCCAAGTGACAGCAGTTTGGCTGCTCTCCATCCCAGCCAGCTGGTCGCCAGTAGGTGAACTCTCCCCTTCAGCCCCTTCCTACAGACTGAGACCCACTACAGCTGTAGCAGATGGGGCTGATTGTACTCACCGCAGTTCATTAACCCTTTCCAGCCTGTGTGGGATTTGTATACCCCATCACAGGGAGGGGAGGGGAGGGGAGACTACCAAACATAAATGTTTCAGGGCACTGTGTTGCTTGATCAAAAGCCTGCTTCCAAGGAGATAAAATATGAGCCCCTTGGAATTCTGGACATTAGATTTTTGACAATATACTTCCTGATTCATCTGACACAAGGTTAATCAGATCTTAGTCCATGCTCAGAGAATGCAATTATATTTTCCATGGTGAAAAGCCCAAGGGTTTTTTTTTCCTTTTCCTTGAGTGCCAGTGTGTTTAACTCAAGCCTTGAGTTCTATGAAATCCAAGATCAGAAACTAAATGCCCAAAAGCAGGTGTCTAATATGAAAAATTGCTTGAAAAAGGGAATGAATTGGCCAAGCAACATCAACTCAAAGGTGGGTATCCTCAGGGATCACCACTCAGTTGTAGGGCACCACTCTCACATCAATAGGTGCTGACCCCATGAAGTGCATTTTGACAGTCCATTGTGCATCAATGCTTAATGCGCGTGTTTCTGCGGCCTTCCCCAACAGGCTTTTGCTGATGGTGATGTACATATTATGAATGTGCAGTAGCAATACTCAGCCTGTTAAGGATCAGTTCTTATTTCCCCTGCAATCATGTTGTTGAAGGGTTGGTACCTCATCTATTTAATGCACTTCAGGCTAATCCTGGCCCACAGGTTGTCAGATTCAACGCAGACTTTATTTGGTTGCTTACAATTTTGTTTCACTTGAATCCATTTTTTATCGTTTTCTGCCTTGTCCTGAGGCTCTGGGGCATCTGTGCAGCAAAACTGATTTTTATCAAATGCAATTTTGCAAGCCTTAGTCTGTGGCGCTAATGTTTGTTCATAATGGCGCCATCTCAGGAAAGCATGTAAGCACATACTCAATGCTAAGCAGAAGTTTAAGTGCCTTTCCTCAATAGGGATGCTTTCCTGAATTGGGCCCAAAATTTATCCTCGAGTACTTTTTCCTAGCTGAACGCTGAAGAGGGCTTTCCATTTTTGCCCCTCCCCTATGTTCCCCAGAATTGGTCATGTTAACTTTGAAACAATGGTCACCGGACACTTCAGATGACATCTGACTCCACTGAAGACAACTGCAAAGCTCCCATTGATTTCAGTGCAGCCAGGATTTCGTCCTTCCACTGGAGTACTGTATGTTTCATGGCATTAACCATGCACTATGTTACAAAGGAATATACAAATTGCCAGATTGGCTCAGACCAGGGGTCCATCTAGTTCAGTGATCACTCAGTGCTTACAGTTTAGCAAGATATCTGCTTTATTCTATGTCTGGTTCCAACTGACTGTGCTCAGCCCCTAAAGGCACAGGCCCCAACACCATACCTGTCTGACACTGATCTATACCACTGCGTCAGAGGAAAATACAAGAAACCCAGCAGGAGGCAGTGATGAGATAACTGCCCCAGGGAAAGTTCCCTCAGGACCTCCGTTAGTTAGCGGCTCACTTGAGCCCTGAAGCATGAGGATTTATATCCCTTCCAACTCTCTTGACTACTATTTAGTATTATTTTTGCAGAATTCCATTCCACGTGTCCCATTCATTTATAGTATGTTCATAATCTCATCGATTATTAGTCATCTGTGATCTTTTGCAATTGGCAGGCAATAGAACCAACTTTCTCTGCCCCAGGGGGTATTGATGTTGGTCGTCTGCACAACAGTATTCTTGTCCTGTATTGCACAAATCAATGACATGTTGTTTATTGAGAACTCAAACTGAGACACATTCCCCACCAGCAGTAAGCGTTAGCACAAGGAACCACACATTAATTCCAAGGAATTAGGAATAGTTACTTAGAAGGGTACACTTTAGACAACATCATCCATCTACGATTAGTAAGAGTTTGAGGTATTGCTGATCCTGCTCCATTGCACATCAGAGACATTTCCCCCCTGCCAACATGTCCCTTATTTCTATGGACTGTATAAAACAAGGCCTTGCAGCTATGGTGTAATCACTGGACAGCCTCTAATCTTGAACATCCACATGAGTAGAATGGATGTCAGAACTGCTGTGTCAACTTGCTGAGTACAATAAGGAATGCAAGCACATCCAGACAGAGCCACGACTCAAACAGCACTGAGAAGCTACAAGCTCAAATTCTGTGTTGGCACAGCTCTTCAATTCTCTTTATTTCCCCTTCCAGGTGCAAAAGCTTTCATTCAGAGGGTGCGACCTTAGCATAGTCCCATAGTAATATATCATGAGCTAAGGGTGTGGATCTCTCTATAAGTCCATGCAGGGAAAGAAAAAGAAGAGTCCCCCCGAGTCCCCTGCACAGGCTACCTGGCTAGCACAATGCCAGGGGGAGGGGGTATAGGAGGGAAATAGCAGCCTCTTCAGGACAGCTAGTGCCCCTCCTGTGCATGTGAGCAGGCAAGGGTGAGGAGTGGGTGGAGCCCCCATCCCTGCCACACCCACTATCTGCCAGCCAACACAGTGGTGCTGGTACAGATGGGGAAGTCATATGCATCAGATGTCGGGCTTCCAATAAGTACGTTTTGAAGTGCCGTGCTGCATCAGAGCCTTAGGGTTGCAGTATTCAGACATTGCCTGGTAATGTTTATTTGATTGAAACACAACTGTTTTCCTGGGAGGTGAAACAATAAAATGGGGGCGGGGGGCATTTCTATGGGTTTTAGATTTTATAAAAGTTTGTTTTATTCCATTTTTGGGAGGGGGAATCAAATATCAGCTGGCAGTGGCCTTTTTATACAATCCATCCCTTTGTCTAGGCCCTGCGTGTGCATGTTTTGCACAGAAATGACTAACCTGTACTACTTTGTCCTTTATTTAAAATTTTAGTATTTGGCCCCGAGGTGTGGGGGAGAAGAGAGGGAAATGGAGAAGACCAGTGGGAGCTGCAGTAAATACGATAAAAAAAGAAGATACTTTAGGGAAATCTGATATTCAATCATTAATGGCAACTTGGAAAATATTTAAAGGACTAGAGGGTTTTTATTTCACCTTTGCCAGAAGAAGAAAGTGATTCACAAAGAAGAAAAAAACCCACATATTCATAGATTTTAAAGCCATTATGAACCTCTGACCTCCTGCATAACACAGTCCATAAAATTTCACTCAGCCACTGCTGCATCAAACCCCCAAATCTGTAGTTGAACTGGTGTAGTGTTCCTCAACTGGTCTGTCACATCCCAGAAGGAGAGGGCATAAAAAACAACTGGGGATGCATCACGTGACGTTGGAAGTTTTATTACAATCTAAAACAAAGGCAGTCTCACTCCGCGCACACCTCTGGCGCACATAAATCAATTATCAATGCTCAGCCAGTATACACTTACTATAAAAGTAAGAGTAAAAATGTAACAGGGGAGTTGTGAAATGTTTTGAGTTCAAATGAAGGGTAGCCAAAGTGGAGAGGCTGAGAAACAATGAATTAGTGTGTTTTCTAGAAGGATATCCAGTCTCTCTTTCCAGGGATGGACTGCTCTGCTGTCCCCCGCTGAGCAGCGGGGGACAGCAGAGCAGCACACAGCAGGAGTTTGCCTGGGAGTTCACCTGGAGTGAGCCCAGTGAGGCTTACATCTTGCCAACTTCTCTGAGGAAGCTCAGAGTAAGAAGGTGATACGGAAGGGAGGGGTTCAGCTGTTGTGACCTGCTCTGGATGTGCCACGTTTGTCTTTCTTCCACAGGACAGAAGCGACTTTGTGTGTACAAAGTGGAAGCTGGTCTCCATACTGGAAGAGAAGATTGAAGGTCTGGAGCAACAGATAACGACCCTGCGTTGCATACGGAGAAACGGAGGATTTTCTGGACAAAAGTCAGGATATGGTTCTACGGGCACAAAGCTCTAAAGATTTAGAGCAGGTTGCACAGCGGAGCCAAGAGGCCAGTGAAGAAGCTTGGCAACATGTGACCTCCAGAAGAAGAAGGGGGAATGTCCGGGTTCCAGCAATGCGGACACAGGTAACTAACCGCTTTCATGTTCTCTCCACAGGTACCATTGTGGAGAGTGGACCAGATGATATGTCTGGGGGGAGAACGCAGAAGGAGACTCCGCTGGTTGGAAGGCATGAGATGTGCTGTCCTGAGATGGGAGGGTTCCACGACCACCACTCCCAAGAGAAGGAGGCGGGTGGTGGTGGTCGGGGACTCTCTACTCCGGGGGACTGAGTCATCTATCTGCCGCCCTGACCGGGAAAACCGAGAAGTTTGCTGCTTGCCAGGGGCTAAGATTCACGATGTGACGGAGAGACTGCCGAGACTCATCAAGCCCTCGGATCGCTACCCCTTCCTGCTTCTCCATGTGGGCACCAATGATACTGCCAAGAATGACCTTGAGCAGATCACTGCAGACTACGTGGCTCTGGGAAGAAGGATAAAGGAGTTTGAGGCGCAAATGGTGTTCTCGTCCATCCTCCCAGTGGAAGGAAAAGGCCTGGGTAGGGACCGTCGAATAGTGGAAGTCAATGAATGGCTACGCAGGTGGTGTCGGAGAGAAGGCTTTGGATTCTTTGACCATGGGATGGTGTTCCATGAAGGAGGAGTGCTGGGCAGAGACGGGCTCCACCTTACGAAGAGAGGGAAGAGCATCTCTGCGAGCAGGCTGACTAACCTAGTGAGGAGGGCTTTAAACTAGGTTCACCGGGGGAAGGAGACCAAAGCCCTGAGGTAAGTGGGAAAGCGGGATACCGGGAGGAAGCACAGGCAGGAGTGTCTGTGAGGGGAGGGCTCCTGCCTCATACTGAGAATGAGGGGCGATCAGCAGGTTATCTCAAGTGCTTATATATGAACGCACAAAGCCTTGGAAACAAGCAGGGAGAACTGGAGGTCCTGGTGATGTCAAGGAATTATGACGTGATTGGAATAACAGAGACTTGGTGGGATAACTCACATGGCTGGAGTACTGTCATGGATGGTTATAAACTGTTCAGGAAGGACAGGCAGGGCAGAAAAGGTGGGGGAGTAGCACTGTATGTAAGGGAGCAGTATGACTGCTCAGAGCTCCTGTACGAAACTGCAGAAAAACCTGAGTGTCTCTGGATTAAGTTTAGAAGTGTGAGCAACAGGAGTGATGTAGTGGTGGGAGTCTGCTATAGACCACCGGACCAGGGGGATTGAGGTGGATGAGGCTTTCTTCCGGCAGCTCGCGGAAGCTACTAGATCGCATGCCCTGATTCTCATGGGTGACTTTAATTTTCCTGATATCTGCTGGGAGAGCAATACAGTGGTGCATAGACAAACCAGGAAGTTTTTGGAAAGCGTAGGGGACAATTTCCTGGTGCAAGTGCTAGAGGAGCCAACTAGGGGGGGAGCTTTTCTTGACCTGCTGCTCACAAACCGGGAAGAATTAGTAGGGGAAGCAAAAGTGGATGGGAATCTGGGAGGCAGTGACCATGAGTTGGTTGAGTTCAGGATCCTGACACAGGGAAGAAAGGTAAGCAGCAGGATACGGACCCTGGACTTCAGGAAAGCAGACTTCGACTCCCTCAGGGAACGGATGGGTAGGATCCCCTGTGGGACTAACATGAAGGGGAAAGGAGTCCAGAAGAGCTGGCTGTATTTCAAGGAATCCCTGTTGAGGTTACAGGGACAAACCATCCCGATGTGTCGAAAGAATAGTAAATATGGCAGGCGACCAACTTGGCTTAACGGTGAAATCCTAGTGGATCTTAAGCATAAAAAAGAAGCTTACAAGAAGTGGAAGGTTGGACATATGACCAGGGAAGAATATAAAAATATTGCTCGGGCATGTAGGAATGAAATTAGGAGGGCCAAATCGCACCTGGAGCTGCAGCTAGCGAGAGATGTTAAGAGTAACAAGAAGGGTTTCTTCAGGTATGTTGGCAACAAGAAGAAAGCCAAGGAAAGTGTGGGCCCCTTAATGAATGAGGGAGGCAACCTAGTGACAGAGGATGTGGAAAAAGCTAATGTACTCAATGCTTTTTTTGCCTCTGTCTTCACGAACAAGGTCAGCTCCCAGACTGCTGCGCTGGGCATCACAACATGGGGAATAGATGGCCAGCCTTCTGTGGAGAAAGAGGTGGTTAGGGACTATTTAGAAAAGCTGGACGTGCACAAGTCCATGGGGCCGGACGAGTTGCATCCGAGAGTGCTAAAGGAACTGGCGGCTGTGATTGCAGAGCCATTGGCCATTATCTTTGAAAACTCGTGGCGAACGGGGGAAGTCCCGGATGACTGCAAAAAGGCTAATGTAGTGCCAATATTTAAAAAAGGGAAGGAGGAGGATCCTGGAAACTACAGGCCAGTGAGCCTCACTTCAGTCCCCGGAAAAATCATGGAGCAGGTCCTCAAAGAATCAATCCTGAAGCACTTACATGAGAGGAAAGTTATCAGGAACAGTCAGCATGGATTCACCAAGGGAAGGTCATGCCTGACTAATCTAATTGCCTTCTATGATGAGATTACTGGTTCTGTGGATGAAGGGAAAGCAGTGGATGTATTGTATCTTGACTTTAGCAAAGCTTTTGACACGGTCTCCCATAGTATTCTTGTCAGCAAGTTAAAGAAGTATGGGCTGGATTAATGCACTATAAGGTGGGTAGAAAGTTGGCTAGATTGTTGGGCTCAACGGGTAGTGATCAATGGCTCCATGTCTAGTTGGCAGCCGGTGTCAAGTGGAGTGCCCCAGGGGTCAGTCCTGGGGCCAGTTTTGTTCAATATCTTCATAAATGATCTGGAGGATGGTGTGGATTGCACTCTCAGCAAATTTGCGGATGATACTAAACTGGGAGGAGTAGTAGATACGCTGGAGGGCAGGGATAGGATACAGAGGGACCTAGACAAATTGGAGGATTGGGCCAAAAGAAATCTGATGAGGTTCAATAAGGATAAGTGCAGGGTCCTGTACTTAGGACGGAAGAACCCAATGCACAGCTACAGACTAGGGACCGAATGGCTAGGCAGCAGTTCTGCGGAAAAGGACCTAGGGGTGACAGTGGACGAGAAGCTGGATATGAGTCAGCAGTGTGCCCTTGTTGCCAAGAAGGCCAATGGCATTTTGGGATGTATAAGTAGGGGCATAGCGCGCAGATCGAGGGACGTGATCGTCCCCCTCTATTCGACATTGGTGAGGCCTCATCTGGAGTACTGTGTCCAGTTTTGGGCCCCACACTACAAGAAGGATGTGGATAAATTGGAGAGAGTCCAGCGAAGGGCAACAAAAATGATTAGGGGTCTGGAACACATGACTTATGAGGAGAGGCTGAGGGAACTGGGATTGTTTAGTCTGCGGAAGAGAAGAATGAGGGGGGATTCGATAGCTGCTTTCAACTACCTGAGAGGTAGTTCCAGAGAGGATGGTTCTAGACTATTCTCAGTGGTGGAAGAGGACAGGACAAGGAGTAATGGTCTCAAGTTGCAGTGGGGGAGGTTTAGGTTGGATATTAGGAAAAACTTTTTCACTAGGAGGGTGGTGAAACACTGGAATGCGTTGCCTAGGGAGGTGGTGGAATCTCCTTCCTTAGAAGTTTTTAAGGTCAGGCTTGACAAAGCCCTGGCTGGGATGATTTAATTGGGGATGGGTCCTGCTTTTGAGCAGGGGGTTGGACTAGATGACCTCCTGAGGTCCCTTCCAACCCTGATATTCTATGATTCTATGAATCCACCACATCCATTAGTGAATTTCAACCTGCTAAGCGTACCTTAGACAATTCTGAAATATACAGTGGTCACACCTGGCAAAGGAGACAAAGTATTTACTGAAAAGTCTCATTGGTCTGCTGATCTGTTTTTATTCTATGCTGTCTATTGCAGACAGTGCACCTGACTATAAGCAAGTGGCTGTTTGTAACACTGGTCCCTCTGTCCTCTAGTTTGTCATAATCAATTTGTTTGTGTTAATATTCCAAGGGTCAAAATACTTTAAATAACACAACTTCCCATTTGCACGAGGGGGTGGCTTTGTTTCTGGCCCCTTATGCCTCTTTCCAACTGGAAAGTCATTAGTGATTACTGTTCACACACCTTTGGAGCTATAACCCCAGGAGTAATACTCTGAAAGCCCTTTCTAGGAGGTTTGGCACGCATTCAGAAGGCCATGGCTCATTTCCCAACTCCATTACCCATGTTGGATACCTCGTCTGCTGTAACTGCAAAATTGCCACATTTCAGCCCACCAGATGGGACGTAGCCATTCTGCACAGCATTTGCCCACTAATAGCTGGACTGTCGTCTCCTATTAAGGGATCTAATTGAAACCACCAGATTTGCAGAAGTAATCAGCACCCAGCAGTTCCCCTGTTCTCATTTATGCTGAGTGCCCCCACTCCAGTTTAAAGGACTCTGTAAAGTGTTCAAAGGCTCTCAGGTCATCCATACAACTAAATCACTTTGGAAATAGGATTTAGGAACCTACAAGCTTACATCCCACTGACTTTCAATGAGACTTAGGAGCCTAAAGGCCAGATCCTCAAAGATATTTGGACACCTACCTTTGAGGATCTGGGGCAAAGACATTTTTGTAAATGGGAGTTAGAATCCTAAGCTACTAAGGTGGATTTGAAAATGTTACACTCAGTACCTCATAGGACTGGGCCTTTCAATCTGCATCTGTGGAAGTTAAATGGTGGGAGCTCTCATTTCTTTAAAACTTTATTCTGATGGATGGGTGTGTGTGGGAGGGGGGAGGGTGAGATTGGAGCATACCATTCACTCCGAGCATTCCTTAGATGCTCAGTTTAGAGAGCCAACCATCTGCCATTTTTGAATTATCTATGTGGGAAAACACAATTACCTGTGAGAAAAAAAAATTCTTTTTTCCAGTAATTGCTAACTAAAAATGCCACCTTGGATTCTGAGAAAGAAAAATTTGTTAGTCTCTAAGGTGCCACAAGTACTCCTTTTCTTTCTGAGAATCCAGACTAACATGGCTGCTACTCTGAATCTTGGATTCTGTTCCAATTCCCTCCCCACAACCCAAACTCCTCCCCAAAATAGGTCATTTTGGATCACTACCAAGATTAGAGCATTGCAGCTTAACGGGGAAATGTTGCATAGAATCATGGCTGTGTAAGAACAGGGGAAGTGGTTCTGCAAACTTTACTATATTAGCAGTCAACATTTAACCATAGTTTTGCTACCAATTATCTGCTAGAACAGATACTGGGAAATTCTGCTTCTTTTATTATGAATTTCAGGATAACCCACTGAGATATTCCTCACTGTGGTTTGTACATGCCGGGTGTACTCATTCCAGCAAATGACTATTTTGCCCTCACTAGCTAATACATAACATAAAAGGCAGCCTGCATGGGGTTGCTTTCAGCAGCTGCTGCTCCCCACCATGCCTGAGCAGCTGTTACGGCATGTTCTCAGTTTCCCCTCTGTTAGCTAAATCACCATTTAGCTCTATGGCTGGAAGTTCCTCACTATCGCTCCAGCTGGGTCATTAGTAGTCTCTCCTCTCTCAGACCAGCAAAGAATCTGGTCAGGAGGCCAATAACTCTAGGAAAGGGTCAACAGACAAGAGCCTCTTGGGGTTCAGACCCCTTTGCTCCACAGGCTTTACTAACCCCTCAGCTTGGGCTGGTAGGGGAACCCAGACCTACCCACCCTCTGGGCTGCAATCCAGAGGGTCTGCGTGAAGCTCCTGCCTATAATACTTAGTCCTGCCTTGAGTGCATGGGACTGGACTAGATGACCTCTCGAGGTCCCTTCCAGATCTAGGATTCTATGAAGCAGTTGGAACCAGTTTCTCTCAATCCCTCACTGCTTCCTACCACATCTCTCCCGTAGGCTGTTTCCCAGACTCATGCATGGTGATCCTCTTCTCTTGGAGGTCCACTTCCCTCCAGCCTGTTGCTGAAGGTTGCTAGTTGCTCAGTCTCTCTAGCTGCTACCCCTCCCTGCTAACGCAGCCTTTTTATCTCACCAGCTGTTGAACGGCCACCAATCAGCCCCAACTGAGGAGGCAGCATGTGTCTCTGTTAAGTCTTTAGCAGCTGGGACAGTATGGGGTGCATACACCACATGACACAGCCCTAAACATAGAGAATCCTAAAATGGTTCTTATAAAAGGATTCTGGTTTTTGGTAAATAAGAGCTGACAAAGTGTCATGCAAAGAAAAAAATCCCACTTTGCTGATATATTTAATTGGTCCAGGATTTAATTCTTTTCACAGCGTCTAGGTGCAGCCTGTGCTGGAAACAAAGCACCTAAGGCCTGCAAAACCGAACAGGAGCTGTACCCAGCTCTTGCTTTAGAGAAACTCATTACCTGTCCAATAATTGAACTACTGTGTCTCAGCCCCAGATTAGTGCTCAAAGCTATTTTAATGCAATCAACTTCTGATTCCAAAGGCACTCTTTACCCATCTGTTGTATACTGACCCTTCTACATTCATGAGTCCTTGGCTGAGAGCTCCAACAATACAGAACTTTCTCACCATGTAGGAAAAACATACAGAAGGGCAGAAGACGGCTGGTAGTTACAGAGATTCTGAAATAACATGGACCAGATTGTAATTTTCCAGCCATAACAAGTAAAGAAAAAAAACCCAAAGAAGTCATAGACAAGGAAACATTCCATTTTCATGCTGCACATTTTTAGACTGAAGAGTGCTATAACATTTATTTTTAAATAGCTCCATGCCTTGCCTAGACAGCCTGCAGTCGACACGCTTGGAGATCAAGTTAGAGCTGTATATTCTAATCCATAGAAGTGGAGAGAGGTCAAGATTTGCAAAGTGACTAGTGATTCTGGGGGTCTCTTTGAGGCATCTTAAATGGATTGGATTCTCAGAACACACCTGAACATGCTGAAAATCGGCTCCATTATGGTGCTCCAAGCGCTCAAACCCTGTGGCACTCAGAACTGTAAGCTGCTTTCAAAAACCTTGGCCTCACAGTTCCAGCCTCAGAAACACAGGTTGGCACCTGTGGTAGACATGACCATACTTAATATGCTCCACTTCAAATGAAGAACAGAAAAGATGCAATGCTTCTAAATGCTCATTTGTAAAACCAAAGCTAAATAGTAATGTTCTGCAGACAAAGGTTCTGGCGAAACGCCTTCTTTGCCTCTCTCTGCTCAGCGTCACACTGAAGAAGGCACTTCGTTAAAACATTTGCTTCCAGAACGCCTGTGCAACTGAACAGCTGTGTGAAGCCCCATACAGCCATTTCATGGGCTCATTTTTCAGAGCAGAACTGCACTTGGCAATGTTCAAAGTTACTTCCCTGTAAATCATCCAATGAAGTCGCAGCATTTGTCAAACAATGCAAAAGTCGAGAGATCGTCAGTGAACCGGCAATAAACTATATGCACAGCTCACTTTACATGAATTCCCCTGGGTCACATCGGTTACAGAGGGGAGCACTTGGATTTTTTTTAAGCAGGCATTTCTACCAAAGAGGCTGCAACCCTGTCTCGTACTGAGCAATACCTCACTCCAGAAGTACATCCCATTGAATTGTCAGGCAGTAAAGCGCCACTCTGCATAAAAATGGGTAGTAGAATAATGAGAGCTTTGCCTGAGTGAAGATTTCAAGACTGGACATTTAGGGCAGGTCTATGCTATGGGGTTAAGTCAACCTAAGTTATGCAACTCCAGCTACGTTAGTCACGGAGCTGGAGTCGACGTACCTTACGGTGACTTATTGCAGTGCCTACACCACACTAGGTCGACGGGAGAAACTCTCCTGTCGACTTACCTTATGCTTCTCATTGCGGTGGAGTACCAGAGTTGATGGGAGAGCGATCAGTGGTCAATTTAGTGGGTCTTCACTAGACCCGCTAAATCAACCCCTGGTGGATCAATCACCATGTGTCGATCCCCCAGTAACCAGAGACAAGGCCTAAGGAAGCACAACCTGCACAGATGTCCCCATTCAGCAGAATACAGGCACCTACCTTACCAAAGCACCTCTTGAGGTTCTCTTTCATGCACTGAATTTTCAAACTACTTAACCACAGAAGCAATTCAAGCCCAGATCCTCAAAGGTATTAGGCTCCTAACTTGCATTGAAATCAGCAGAATTTAGGAGCCTAAATACCTTGGAGAATCAGAGACTCAGTTATTTGCGCAAACAGGTCCATTGGAGAAGGCCTATGAACAGGTGCCAGTTGTTGGGGGGTTTCCATCATGGGACATATCAAATCCTTTAATCGTCTTCACTTAAGCGATTCAACCAGCTAATGGGGAGGGCCTGGAGTGTGAGAATGATCTTGTCTGGGCTAGATGTTGATGTCATATGCATTTGAGTGCCCATATGAAATGCTGAGGCTCACAATAATGGCATTGTAACAAATTCCTTGGAAATTACTAAAGCGGTCCTTTTAATCCCTTAAAATAACTTCACGATAAATTGGGCGGCACTTCAATTAGCTTCTGAGCATGCAACATGCCACCCAAAGATATAATTATCACCCAGGGTTATTTTTCAGCACTGCACCTGGCAAAACAAGTGCAATTACCCTCCCTTTTCAACAACCCACTGCACACCTGTGACAGCTCCGCAAGGCAACCTCTCCCAAAGTCTCTCTGCACCTCAGAAACACTTCATCCAGAGATAATTAGGAATACGGGTCCTGTGTTTCAAAGATACCTCAGCTATTAACATTACCAGTCCCTGAAATCCTTTCCAGGGAAATTTTTATTTCAAAGGAAAAGAGTTAGGAGACTAATTCACACTGATTTTTAATGAGTTCGGTGCCTAACCATTTCAGGCCACTTTGAATAACCCACCCCAAATTCCTTTGCTCACCTGAGTAGTACACTGGCTTTGATGGCTCTATTCATGTGAGTAGAGGCCGCAGAATTGGGTCTTGAGTGGCACAGTGCAGGGCGCAAGCCCAAATGATGTAACAAAGCTGTGCAGAACTAGACTGATTTGCGGTTTCATTATAAAGCCATAACTCGCTCTGCACCCTTCAAGCAAACCTGGACTTATTTTGGGATTCCTGTGGAAACCTACAACATTGTTGAGTTTCAATCTGGTTTTGACTAGATCTTCTTTTCGAAGTAGGGATCCTGCAAACAATAAAGAATGGGATTGTGTGAAGAGACTATGTCTTAATGCACAGGAGGGCAAAGGTATGAATTTGCACAGCCAACCTTACCTTTGACATGTCCAGAATTTGGATTGCTTTGCCATGCAACCTTAATATTCTTTTAACACATATTCATGTCAGAACTAATCATGGAGTTTTCTGTAGTCAAATGAGCAGGAAACCTGATTTAGCTTACAATGTAGGTAAGTAAATCAATTTTCAAGAGGTAATTCTATTTTCAGAATAGTCTTTTTCACCCTGAATCTCAAATGACCTTCTCTTCTGAGCCCGAATACATTGATACATCTCCACTTCACTGAAAAGCTTTGTCATAACATACAATATAAACCCTAATGTTTTCAGAGCCTCAGACAATTTCTGCTTTTAAAGAGAAAGACCAGCAAAAGGGTATATACTGTCACAGAATATAAGGTTATTTAAATATGCTATAAAGGATTCTGAACCTCCCAGTGGCACTTAAATTTTATACCTTTTTCTCCTTGGCTTCTATACAGAAACTTTAGAAATGTCAATAATTTACAGTGTATGCCGCATGATTTTATATTGCATTGCCTTCTATTTCTGCAATTTACAGTACTTACATAATAATGTAACACAGAGTTACAAAGTTGATGTGGAATTATTTTCATAATGCCAAGTACTGGATAATTAATTATGTTGTGGTTTTGCATACATCTAATCTATCACACATGCAAATGTCACTTTAATAGTTCAGCCATTTCTGAAAAATTTACAGCTAAAATAGAGAAAAATGTCTCTTCCCAAAATTTTATTGAAGCAGCATATTATGCAATAAATTAAGTCTGATTTGTCTGATTTACAGATATCTCTGTAATTAGGAAACAGACTTTGTCACCCTTCTATTCAATTTATTATTATTAGGAGTAGTATTTTTGTACTGTAGCACTATATTTCTATTGAATTCATAGATTCTAAGGCCAGAATGGAGAATTCTGATCCTCTCCTGCAAAAATATAGGCCTAGATTTCACCTAGCAGTTCCTTTTCAATGACTTGTGGTGGAACTAGAGCATATCCTTTACAAGGCCATCCCATCTTGGTTTAAAAGTTCCAAGGGATGGAGAATTTGTCACATGGAACAACAAACCAGTTTAACAGTTACTACATTCCCTAAAGGTGCTGTCATTCTTATGTATGCCAAAGGTATTGAAATCCAGTGCTTCATATTATCCAGCATGGTAGTGACTAAAATACTTTACTATATGTTGGCTTAGTGCCCTTTGTGAAATGAGGAAGTAGCGTCAATCCAGTTCCTAGTGGTACAGTTGTCCAGAACATAAACCCCATCACATGTTCCTATGTTCTAAGCTGTCTCGCTTGGGCCTGATTCTCCTTTCACTTCTGCATGGCCGTACCTGCGCTGATTTCAATGGAGCTACTCCAAGTGTTCACAGGTGTATGTTAGAGGTGAATCAGCCACCAGACTCTGCCACTTTTCAACTACTTAATTACCTGAGCCATTCAAAATCACCCCCAAATACTTGGCATTTATGAATATGGACACAACCTCTTTTTAAGCAATGTATCTAATTTTCATGACATTGCACATATGCATAATACAGATCTTGCTCAGAATCTGAAAATGCCCTTTAAGATCTACGTAAGGAGCCATTTGCCTTGCAATACTGTACTTGTTCTGGGCTGGGATAAAAGGCTGTAAAAAGTAGGAGCATGTCTCATTCAGAATTTCAAACATGCAACAAAATTCTGAACTGGGCCGACAAGCCAAAATTGCTCTGTTTAGAATATATAGGTTAGCACACAGGAAGGGGAAAGGTTCTGTTTTCTGGATCTAATTGCCACTTGCTCAGGGGAATAATCAGCTTTCAAGAAGAAAGAGGCAAGGTGGATGAGGTAATATCGTTTATTGGACCAATCTCTGTTGGTGGAAAAGACAAGTTTTTGAGCTCTGTGTAGCTCCAAAGTTTGTCTCTTCCACCAATAAAAGACTGTGTCCCTCTCCTAGCCTAGGACCAACACGGATACAAAAGCCTTGCAAACAACTTTCAAAAAGACAAGCAAAGTCAACCAGCTAGATGGCAAATGAGTGTTAAATCACTGGCCTTTATCCTGATGACCTAGACTGAAATCTAGTTAAGGTCATAAGGGAAATATGTATGGATCAGATTCTCATTTACACGAAGGACCTTTTCTACCACTCTGGTGGTCTAAAGAGGCCTTAGACTGCCAGCAATTTGAGGCAGGGGCTGTCTTTTTGTTCTGTGTTTATATAGCACCTAAGACAACGGGGTCCCAGTCCAGAATTGTCAGTGCTTCTAGGAACTACCACAATACAAATTAAATCATATCAATAAATAAATAATCAAAAATAAAGTGGGCATAAATTACATTTACACACACTCTTAGGCGCCTTTACACTCCCAGTGAGTGTAAAAAGCCCACAGTATAAATGAGACTCAGGCCCTCATGTGTCTTAATCAATTAATTCATCAATAGATATTTGCCTGGGTCACAAAACTCACAGGAACAGATCTGCTCACAGGAGGACCACGAATAGAAGAGTGGGGATGCTGCAGGCCACAGTGGCATCAGCAGAGCTGGCGGGGAGGAAGCCTGCATAGTGTCTTCTGAATAGAGTGCTGTGCGCTTGTCAAAACCTGCCCCTTATTGAGGTGCGTCAGGGGTAGCGAAGCTCTTTTGAAAATGTGGCTCCAGCAGCAGGCACTGAGCTCTAGGACATCCAGCCTTATTCTTCTCATTCTTGCTCAAAGCACTCAGCCTTGGCCTAACTCCATTCCCACGGAGTCAATGGGAGCTTGGTGGTTTGTTTTGATGGCAGTGGAGTTGGGCCAAAGCTGAGGGCTTTTGAAGTTCCCACCTGCACATTTTAATAGAAGGAAGGCCCGTAGTTCAGATCTTCACCTCTGCCCACTCCTCTTCTTCCTATCATCTCTCTCTCCATGCTTCACGTCCTCTTCTTTGGGGGCCTTACCTCCTTCCTCCTCCTCCTCTTCCTGGCCCCCTTCCAACTCACTCATTATGATCTATGAGCTAAACGTTATTTATGGGGTTTGATTGTGCCACCTTCACTACTATTGGTGAGTGCTTACTTTTTAATGTCCGGTAAATGGTTTGGCACCTTTCAGGAGCTATTTCAGTAAATGCAATCCTAATTATTAATAGTAACAGATACACAAATTCAACATGTTTTTCCCCTTCCTGTGTGCTAACCTAGATATTAATTCTAAACTGAAAGAAAAGTTAAGTGTCCCTCCAAGCAAGAGTCTTTCCCAGGAGTACACAAGACCTCAATGCAACCCAAGGACGTCCCGTTTATTACGCGGCGGGGGAAGGGAGAAGGAGATGTGTTTAGCATGAAGAAGGAGATACGTTGGCTTGTAGCAAAGCTCTGAAACAGTCTGTGACAGTCTCACTTAAAATGTAAAAAGAGCAAGTGTAGGAGGAACATAAAAATAATTGAAGCATGTACACGGCATGAACACCTTATTTCCCCATCCCCCACCCCCACCCCCACCCCCACCCCATTAGGTGGTGAGGCCGTGGAACTTTCCATAGTCCAGCCTGAATATTTGCCTATTCATGCATCCTGATTAAATCTACAATTGTGGTTACTGCCGACAGAAAAAAAAGGGGGAGAAACTTGCCATTAGTTACCCACGTCTCATGCTCAGCAGGTGTTCAAAAGTCTCAATTTAAGTCTCAATTCACTGACATTTATTCCCACTCCCTAGATGCTTCTGCTACTGCTCTTTGGGGATTCTGGGAGGATTTTTTTTCATTCCTCTCCCTTGGCTTTCATATCAGCTGCCAGTGCATTTTAAAACTGCTAACAGCAGCAGTGGGCTGTGTGTCACTGGTGTGAGTTTGAGCTTGTTGATTTCCATATGTTGGGCAACACCAGTCAGTAGCCAGTAGTATGAATGGCAGCCCTGTCAATCTGCACTCCGTCAGTCAGAGCCAGGCTGTGAGAAGAAAGTCAGTTATCTTCCCCCCCATTTCTCCCCCAGAATAGAAGAGAAACTGATGTTCATATTAACGTCTTGCAGAATTGTAACGCTGTTAACCCAATGTAACTGCACACTGCATTTCCCTTGGCCTGGGCAATACTGAGATGATCTCCACCGCAGCTGACCGGCATGCACAGATGTTACTGCGGAAGCAATCCTACGAGGTGTACATATGCACACATACGCTGTGGTCTCCCTACACCCACACACCAGGGTCAGCACCATGTTTTTGCTCATATCCTTCTGATTGAGCTGAATTGTTATAGTTTATTTCATCGTCAGCATTCCCATTAACGAGGCATCTTCCACACTTATATTGTCCGTCTACTTGCCCCAATTGATGCAGTCAGCTGTCGTGGCCTCGGAACTAGTTCCTACAGCGGCAGGGAAACTGCGGCATTCTGGATCTCCAGCTCTTCCTTATACAGAATATCCCCTCACATGGACGGTCCAATCTAACTCCCTTTAAGGTGAATGGAAAGACTCCCTTTCATCTCCATGGAAACTGGACTTGTGAAACCATATGCATTAGTTGATGTTTACATTGTAAATTTGCATGGATTTGCTGGGATAAGATGCATTTTACACTTTCCGGTGTCAGAGACATTCTGAAACATCTCTCGTCTTGTACACTTTTATAGTCCCAAAGTGATGACTGGTCTCCAGTTTCATGGACTGTTGCATGGGTGGTCATGCCTATTAGTCAGAGCAGAGGTGGCCTGGAACAATGATAAGGGTCAGAGCCACAATCAGAGAGCATGAATCAGAGCCAAAGGTCAGAGTCAGAGTTAGGGACCAGGGGTCAGAGCTAGGAGTCAAGAACTGAACAGGGCTGGAGCAAGGCTGGGAACAAGGCAGGCACAGGAATGATCACAGCTGCAGGTGTAAGCATTGAGCTGCTGCTGGGCATAAACACAGGTCTGACACCTCTGAGCCAGTTTCATGGTTTGGTCAATCAGGATGTTCAGCTACAGGGCAGTTTCCTGGTCACAGGCTCAGTTGCAGGCCCGGATTCCTGACACCCAGACTGAGCCTCGTTCCCAACATGCTACTAGAAGTGTCAGACTGCAATGCACAGGGCTCCCAGCATTGTTCTTACAGAGCAACACAACCTTGCTTCCAGACTCCATACACCATAAAGCGATTTCCTTGGAGATGGAGATTCACAATTTGTCAGCCACTCTGACCGTGAATCTGCATGCTCCCGCTCACCAGCCCATCCACAGTTAGAGGGACACACTTCTCATCCACCTGGCCATAACTGGGACCAAAGGAAAATTTGTGACCCAGGATTCTGCTAATCTGCCTCTTAGTTGGCAATTAATGATTAATTGCAGCTTTGATTTGTAGTGGAATTCCACAGCAGTAATTATTCCTGTTTGAACACAAAACAATTATCACCTCTTTCTCTCTCCTTCTTCTCCCCTCAATTAAGTGAATCAGAAGACAGCATCTTTTACGAATGGCTAATAATAACCTCTCATTCCTTGTTGCCAGTGCAGCTGAAAGCGATCAGGATGCTGACGGAGGTAACGTCAAATCAGTGGTGGCATAGAGAACTGCAGAAGGACAGAAGTGTCACAATTTGGCAGGTCGTTTGGAAGTCATGTAGCGATTAGCAGGAGAACTAACTCTGCCATGCATTTCTTCTGTGAGTCTCTTAACAAATGCTAATCAGAAACGGTCATTTACCCCATCATCCCCACTCTGACAATCATCAAGTGCATGGGACGTATTTAATGTTGCTTCTGCATTTCTTGGGCTGACAGGTCTCCAAGACTCAGGACTGATTTAGGCTGTAGATGTGGGTATGATGCTTGGTACCTTTTTAATGCTTTTTTAATAAAAGTATTTGTTTTAAAGATGTTTTCCCCTCAAACATAAACCTATCACCAGCTGTTACTATGATTAACTAACCCCCAATGCTCAGGGCTGATCTTGTGTCTAGTCTGGTTTAGAAGGGATGGGTTGGTTTGATATCTGCTATTGATAGCAAGGATGGGAGGATGTAGTAGCTGCTGGCAAGGTTAATCATTGGCCACCAGTGCTGATGACAAGTTCAGTGGGGTGAAAGAGGACACCTAGGGTAGAAGAAAAGCTAGAAACAAGAGGAAAAAAGGGATGCATCACATAAAGCAGCCTTTTTGGATATTTAAATGCTTCTCATTGGAAATAATTACTAGCTGCGAATATACTGCATTGGAGAGGGTGGGGTTTTTTTTTCCTGTATAGTTGCACTTTCTTTCACAGTTTCATCCCAGAAGGCATGGATATATTTCCAGAACTATTCCCTTTGGGAAGATGCTTAACAACAACTCCCAAGCAAGTGTTTATACAGAGCTAGCATTTTGTGCGTGGTTCGTGGTCAGAGTTGAACTGGAGACAGACTTTTTTTAAAAAAATGTATTATTTTGAATACTGGCCTTATCCTGGAGGGAGCAGGGAAAAAATAAATACTGGTGGCTGTTCTAAGCCTGGCAGCTCCCCACACATCCAAGACATACAGCTACAGTTGAATAATGCACACCTTGCTAATTGATTAAAAAGCCAGGCCCTGTGGGTGCCACTTGCTTTCCTGAGTACCGCTGAAAATCTACAGCACTGTGTACAGGCAAAGAAGGAACATTCCATTTGGTTATAGAAGTACACATCCTCCATGGTCAACCAGCCCTAGTGACTCTATGGATCTGGCCTAGAGGGATTAGCTGAAGGGGGCTTGGATGCCTCATGGTTGGATAAGAGCATGGTTGATTATGCACTCCAAAGGAGAAGATCTTCTTTGGGGTACAGAGACTTCCCAAGATGGATCTGATCAGATTCAGCAAAACCCTTCAGTACATTATTAAGTCCCGTGACAGCCAACAAATTGCTCAGCTGAATAGCAATGGAATTAAAGATACACTAAATTCTGTCTCATGTAACCTCCATCTCCACCGTACCTGAGCACCACAAAACAGTGTTGTTATCCCCATTGTACAGATGGGAAAATGAAGCACAGAGCAACTCATCCAAGGTCAGTGAGGAAATCTGTGGCAGAACAAGGAGTTGAACCCAGATCTGCTGAGTCGGAGGAAAGTACCCTAACCTCTGGACCACCCTGCCTCTCTGTTAGCTGGTACTGGAAGGGAAAGCAAAGCCTGCAATGAAAAAGGTAAAGAAACTAATCTGGAAATAACACATTAGCATGAGACAAACAGATGGTATGTGCAGTGCGACTTTACCATTGCAATTGCAGCCTAAGTCACAACAAAGCGGGTGACGCATGTGATGCACAAATGTTTAGCCAGTTTTAAAGGTCAGAGCAGTTTCCACTGAATAACGTTGAGCTGAGTTGTATATTTTTAAAATTTCCATCTGATGCGTTGATGACTTTTACAAATGTCAAATAGCCCCACTCAGTCTCTGGCAGGTATAATTTTTAAGCATAAGAGAGAAGCTGTGTTATTAAATTTCAGCACTCTACTCTTTTCTACTGTCTCGTCTTTCCTTACCGTGTACATCTGTCACCCCTTTGCATGTACAGGATGCCCTCTCTGTGGCTAAGTGCATGGTGAGGCGAAAGGAGAGGAAGGCAGAATACACCTGCGCCAAAAACGTTTTGCAATGATGAAAATTGTCATGCTGCTCCCTGACTGAGAAACAGTGTAGTCTAGTGGGTAGAACACTTGCCTGCGAATCACTGGCTTGTGGGTAGAACACTGGCTTGGTATGTCTACATAGCAAAAAACAGAAACCAAAAAACCCCACTGTGGTTAAGAGTCTCAGAGCTTGGGTCTAAAAATAGCAACATAGATATTCCCACTCAGGCTAGAGCTCAGGCTCTGAAAAACGGAGGGTCGCAGAGCTCAGGCTCCAGCCCGAGCAGGAATGTCTACATTACTATTTTAGCCCAGTAGCATAAGACCAAGTCAGTTGATCCAGGTTCTGAGACTCGCTGTTGCAGGGTTTGTTTGGGTTTTTTTTGCAGTGTAGTGTTTCCTTAGGTTCTAGCCCTGGTTTTGCCATTGATCTATTGTGTGACATTGTCAAAGTCACTTCACTTCTTTGGTATGTCTACACTGCACACTAATCCCAGGCTCTGACACAGGTTTGAGCCCAAGTCCCCCTTCTGTCCACACACAAATCAGTCTGACTCAGGTCAGAAAGCACTCAGGACCCAGGTCCTTGGACCCTCCCAGTAGGGCAGGTCAGAGCCCAAGTCCCACTGTGATGCGGATCCAAGCCCTGTCATTTTGCAGTGTGGATGCAGCTCAAGCTGCAGACCCGAGTCAGAAGTGCAGTATGGATGTGTTAGCACAGCTGTGAGAGGCAGGTCCAGCAATGGTGAATCCAGGTTTACAGTGTAGTGTGGACGCTGAAGTGCCCTCAACAAGCCAGGGGCACGGGAACAATTCGTACAGTGGGGATGCTGAGAGCCACTGTACCAAACTGTAAACCCTGTATACAATGGAAACCACTTCAAGCCAGGGGGTGCGGCAGCACCCCCAGTACCCCTAGTTCTAGCACCTATGCCACAAGCCCAGGTCTAACAGACACAATGCATTGCAGACATACCCGTTTCGTCTCCTCATACCCTTTGTCTTGTCTCTTCAGACTGTAAGAACCTTGGGGTACGGGCTGTCTTCTATGTGCCCAGCAAGACAGGGAGCTGCCAAGTGCGATCATCCATGGAAATCTGTCAGGAGAAGCCCAAACAGAAAAAACATCCACTTCCCTGGGAATCATCATTGGCGATCCCTTGATTGCAGGATGATCTCTAGCACAGATTTACATATGGGTCCTGAGATGACTCAGAAGTCTGATGCTGGAACCACAGATCTGCCCACAGTAGGTACAGACATTTCCTGGCAGGCCAGCTGCTGCTGGGAGAAAGTTCTTTCTTTTTCCTTCCTGCTCTCTCTTTTCAGCTTTGAGGACAAGGCACTTCTCCTCGAAGCGGGCCACTGACTGATGGAGGATGTGGCTCCATTGAGGTCAGCTGATGGCTTGCTCCTCCCAACTTGTGGTGTCCATATCAGTTTTCTTGCGATACGCTTTCAGTGTGTCTTTGTAGCATTTTCTCTGATCACCATGGGATCTCTGACTACGGTGAGCTGAGAATACGGCCACCTGCTCCCACTGAACCCACTCAACCAACAGCAAAACCACTCCTCTTCCTGCAGAGCTATCAGACAGAACGATTCGCCTCTCCCTTGCCGAATGGAAAAAGAAGGGAAAGCAACAAAGAATTTACACACATCAGTGACCCTGGGCTCATCTGGACAATGCTTTATGCAATCACTGAAAAATGCTATTTTAATTAAATGTTTTTATTGTACCTACTGCTTTGCACTAAACGAGGCTGCTTTAACACTGACAATTCAAACCATAACTCTGTGTGTGTGTGTGTAAAAACAATTTACGTTAGCTGAGGATTGGGACCTTTGCTGTTTAAATACTCGATATTGGCATGAACTTCCCAAGTTCCAAAAACTTAACAGCTTCTGGTGGGTCACCCACATTCTTCCTTTTTACCCATTTTAGTTTCAAACTTTAGCAACTTCGCCAATTACAAAACCCGTTAAGGCAAGAATTATAATATAATACAACCCTAAATACAGGGGGCAAGATCCACAGCTGGGGTAAGCTAACATAGCTCTATTGAAGTCAATGAAACTTTAATTTAGGGTTAAGGCCCTGAATTAGCCATTCATCTCTATTCAGAAGAGCAAGGGTGGCCAACCCCTGAGCCTGAGAAGGAGCCAGAATTTACCAATGTTCATTGCCAAAGAGCCAAAGTAATACGTCAGCAGTCTCGCATCAGCTCCCCAACCGCTCCCAGCGCCTCCTGCCCACCGGCAGCCCTGCTGATCAGCACCTCCCCTTCCCTCCCCGTGCCTCCTGCCCACCACGGTCAGCTGTTTCTCAGTGTACAGGAGGCTCTGGGATGGAAGGGGGAGGAGCAAGGGTGCAGCAGGCTCAGGGGAGGGGGCAGGAAGGGGTGGGAGCCTTGGGGTAAGGGGGTGGAGTGGGGGCAGGGCCTGGGGTTGAGCAGTGGAAAGTTGGCACCTGTAGCTCCAGCCCCGGAGTCAGCACCTGTGCAAGGAGCCGCACATTAACTTCTGAAGAGCCGCATGTGAGTCCGGAGCCCCAGGTCGGCCACCCCTGCAGAAGAGCAGTTCGACACATGCTTAACCTTAAGCAAAGTGATTAAATCCATTGGGCCTGATTCTCATTTACACTAAGGTCACTTTATCCTGTCCTGGCAGCATAAAGGAACCTTAGAAGTATGATGAAATTATATTTACACCTACATTTTAAGGCCCCTTTACATTGCAAAAGTCCTAGAAAGTGGCCTTAGTGGAAAAGAGAATCAGGCTGTTGACTTCAAGGGGACATAAGCATGTGCTTGGAGTTAAGCACATGCCTAATTACTTTACTGAACAGAGACTGACTTAAGCAAATGCTTCAATGCTTTGCTGATTGGGGCTTGAATTAGATTTCTTTCGAGGTGTAGTTTGCCTTATTCTCTTTGGGATGATATGCAAATCTAAATTACACTGAGATCTTTCATTATGGATAAAAAAAAGAGATATATGTGTCATTCAGACCCTGAGCCAGATTTTCAGCAGGTGCAAATTGGTGTAGTTCCATTTAATTAAATAGCACACATTTTTGGGAAGGGTCCAAAACGCATTACTGTTAGTGACTCTGTATTTCTAGTGCCTATTATGTCTTGCTTCATGGACTTACTGGAAACAAGAGAAATATGTTTTGGTCGGATTTTATTTTTCCCTTCTAATTATTTTCTGAGCTCTAAGAAGTGTTTCATGTTGTGTTTAATCGTGATAATCTCCTCTTCTAGCAAGGCAGAAATTGTGTTAGGTACTCCACGTGCTGACATTCTAGTGACGCACAGCCCCAAAGTCAGTGTGAAGTCCACTCTTCCACTCAAGTCTAGCTTTTAAACTGTCTGCTTTGTAATTACTGTTGACACTTTGCAAACTAGTACCCCAAAGGCCATGACTTCCTACACTCTGACAGCAGTCATGTCTTAAATGAAAGATCACTTAGCTCTGACATGTTCTTTATCTGATGCTGGGAATATTTTTTGAAGCATCTCCTGAAATTATTTAAAATAATTAAGATGACATCAACTGCACTGGGTCCTAGGAAACAGATGCTTGGGTATTTTACATGTTGGATCATATTCCCTGGGGTGAAATACCCTAGTATCAGCACTGGAAAGACATTCCAAAAAGTATCCAGTATGCAAATGCTGAAGTATATCTTCTTCTTGCTACATCTTCTTCTTTTTATTATTTGTATTACCATAGCACCTACAAGCCTTAGTCATGGACTAGGGCTCCACTGTGCTTGGTGATGTACAAACACAGAACAAAAAAAGACAGTTCCTTCCCCAAAGAGCTCACAATGTAAATATATATGTCATTTAGACGAGAGAACAGATGGCTACAGACAGACCAGCAGGGGGACTACAAGGATGTCAGATGTCTGGCATTCAATGCATGCTCCTAAAAGCTCAGCTGTGTTGGTCTGGCTAGCTCGTTCATCTGGCTGACTCAAGAATACCAAGGCCATATCTTATAGTCAGCTAAAGAAAGGCTCCCAGTCTCATGGTGGCCAGTACAAATGATCCAAAGACACACCGAAGTCAAACTTGAAAGCACGTCACATTGGCCCCAGCACCTGGGAAGCAACATACCGGGATTGAGAAAGGTGACGGTAGATGTGACTCGTCACCGTTAATCACTTGGAAGGAAAGTGCATTAACACCTTATGCGAAAAGCATGAACAGCACAAAGCAAAGATACAACAGCCTGCAATGGATATGGACAATCTTGTCCGTCCCATATGTAACCACGTTTACAGTTCTCGCTTTGGTCTGACCTCACATATATGTTCATCTACAGTGCTTGCTGAATCCCCCTATGCTGGTATCGATGAGAGACTCCATTACACAGAATCAATGAGATGATATTGGTCAGCATGCATCTGACACACATTTCCTGTAATCATTAATGCGATTGATTCCACATATTGTTGTTGTCGCCCTGCCGGTCTCAGGCTATTCGAGACAAGGTGGGTGAGGTAATAACTTTTATTGGACCAACTTCTGTTGGTGAGAGAGATGAACTTTCAAGATTACACGGAGTTCTTCTTCTGGTCTTGTGTCTGTAATGTTTATATGGGTCATCTGAAAGGTTCTGAGTCAGGCCAGTGTTTAAGCATAGCTTTAGTTCTTCCTTATTCAGGACAGTGCTTAGGCCTTGTCTCCACACAATCTTGTCCTAGCTGTTAAACTGATTTAGTTAAACTTGTGGAAATCCCCCCATGTGCAGACACATCGGTTTTAAAATGTCTTCTGTTGCTATAAATTACACTGGTGAAGAATCAGCTAAGCTAAATCAAGCTAAACCATTTAAAAAGAGATTTAAGAGCATCGACACAGGGGATTATATCAGTTTAAACTCAATGGGTTTAAAAACTGAATTAGTTAAACCAGTGCATGTCTATGTGAACACGAAGCCTAAGGTAAAGCACACGCCTGAGTGTTTTCCTGAATAATGATGCTTTACCAAACTGGGGCCAACATGTAGTGAAGGGATGTCATTTAGATGGTACCATCAAACCCAAGAATGCCCATCAATTTCTACCTCAGTGCCCATCAGGCTCTGGGTCCTTTGTGCACAAAATGAATATTAGCCTATTCATTCAGGCTCTGAGACCCACTGCCATATATATTCAAGGAGAATAGGTCCATCAATGGCCATTAGACAAGATGGTCAGGGATGCACCCCCATGCTCTGGGTGTCCCTAAGCCTCTGACTGCCAGAAGCTGGGCTTGGACAACAGGGGATGGATCACTTGATCAATTGCCCTGTTCTGTTCACTCTCTCTGAAGCATCCGCACTGGAAGGCAAGATACTGGGCTAGATGGACCACTGGTCTGACCCCATATGGCCATTCTTATGTATCTACTGTCTTTCTTTCTTTGCATTTGGTTTTCTGAAAATGTATTGCCCCTTCTGATAAAAAAACATAACTCTCAGATATTTATTGGAGCATAATAATTGAAAGTCTTTTTACAGATTTTAAATTTTAAGTATTCAAGTATCTTCTGCAAAGTACTCATGCATGCACACACAAGCACCGCCCCACCAATGGCTGGAGTTAGTAGAGTCTTCTATAGTTAAGACTGAACTCCAATTTCTGTTCTTAACCTCTCTTTTCAATTACTTATAGCTATTCTTTGGGGTTGAGATTTTCCATGACTGCTCTCAATCTCCACTCGAAGGAGACTTCTTTTCTTTTGAATGTTTGAGCAAAACTAGCTTAGTTAGAAAAGAAACTGTTTTTCCATATGCTTTGACCAGAAGTCTTTTACTCTGTTTAAAAAAAAAAAAAAGCTAAAATTAGAAACTTCAAACTCAGCTTCTTTTGTAGATCTCATTGAGATTTAACTATCAAACCAAATTTTAAGCTAATTGGTCCAGAATTTGAAAATGTATGAGCATTTTCAGTTAGAAATTTCTAGTACAATTATTCTAGCTCAGTATAAGCTACAAAAAAGCTAATTTTGGCATCTATAACTCAAGATAATTGAATTATCTGAGTGTAATATTTTTAGAGAGAAAAACATATCAGTCTGTTAAGGATAGGTAGTTTTGGAAGGCCTCAGCTAAGGTGACTGGGTTCAGGATGCATCAAGTCAAACAGCTTCACATTCAAATTGCATAAGACTAATAGCTCTGATACAAAGAACATACAAGATCCAGAAGCTGAATAGCTTGGATTTGTTTCTTCCCCCACCACCTCCTTTGTGCAAACTATGAAAATGTAATTTAATGCAAAACACCAGCACTGGTCTTAATGAAATATTATGTTTTTGAAATCATATATTCAGCCCTCAGGAAATTTCTAAGGCTAAGGCTGCAAAGCTCAACCATAATTCTGTCCCCTGGCGCATAAAATATGGTCTCCCTTTAAATCACTGTATATTACTTGTCAAACAATAGACTACACATTATGATGCAGAGTGGCATTCTTGAACACTAAACATATTGGGGCAAATGCTTCCCCATTCCCTAATCAATGGGCTCATAAGGATTGCAAAGTGGTTGAACTATCGTATGGCACACAAGGAAGCAGGCCATGGAGAGACCTTGCTCAAAGATCCAACTTCTCTAACACCCAAAGAGTAGTGATCTGCAGTGGCTCTTTGCTCAGCATTTTGGAGTGGAATGCGGGCTGAGGCAGTCCAAGAGAGAGTTGACTGTTTTTCGACTGTTCAAACTCCTCCCCCAGCCCCCTACACAGAGGCATCATCTGGTGTCAGAGGCTGCAGACACAGATGGAGGAAAAGATATGTACCCCAGAACACCCACAGAGATTCTCCTGTTTTCCCAGGCTTTGCACAAGGGACCTGCACTTGTCCCACTGGTCACACTATGCTTTAAATACGGTATGACCAAGGGCCAGATCCTCACCTGGTGTAAATCAGAATAGTTCCACTGAGTCCAACAGAGCCCCTCTGATTTCCACCAGCTGAGGATTTGGCCAGCAGAGTCTGCCTCTAAGTTGTCAGTATAATCACTGTATTGTCAGTTAGAAGATGGAAAATGTAGAATTTCAATTATTCATAATCCCCCCCACTCACAAATCGCTATGTTTGTGCTACACAACAGGGATGGCTTGCAGACATTTGCAGCATTATGAGAACTTACATCTGTTCAGAGCTCTAAAATAGTTCAAAAACCCAGCTGTCGTCCTCTCCGAGCACTGTCATACAATGCCACAGGAAATACGTTTACAAAACACCAGGTGTATGAAATAAGATGATGCTGTGGATTATGTCATTTTAGAAAACTGAGCAATATTTTTGGACATTTTAAAAATTTTTAGCTCATTAGTTTCCATCCACTGCAACTTGAGAATAATATTTGGATGTAGAAAATAAATCCCACTTAAATTTGGTATGTCAAGATTTTCCTTGCTAGAACATTTATATCTGGTATACATTTCCTTTGATTTGCTATTTGTATTTCATTAGGGCCTACAGAGAGCAATATTCTGGACATTTTAAATATACATAATAAGAGAAAGTCCCTGCCCCACAAAAGCTTAAAATCTTTACAGAATCATAGAATCATAGAATATCAGGGTTGGAAGGGACCTCAGGAGGTCATCTAGTTTAACCCCCTGCTCAAAGCAGGACCAATCCCCAATTAAATCATCCCAGCCAGGGCTTTGTCAAGCCTGACCTTAAAAACTTCTAAGGAAGGAGATTCTACCACCTCCCTAGGTAATGCATTCCAGTGTTTCACCACCCTCCTAGTGAAAAAGTTTTTCCTAATATCCAACCTAAACCTCCCCCACTGCAACTTGAGACCATTACTCCTTGTCCTGTCCTCTTCTACCACTGAGAATAGTCTAGCACCATCCTCTCTGGAACCACCTCTCAGGTAGTTGAAAGCAGCTATCAAATCCTTGTTCATTCTTCTCTTCTGTAGACTAAACAATCCCAGTTTCCTCAGCCTCTCCTCATAACTCATGTGTTCCAGACCCCTAATCATTTTTGTTGCCCTTCGCTGGACTCTTTCCAATTTATCCACATCTTTCTTGTAGTGTGGGGCCCAAAACTGGACACAGTACTCCAGATGAGGCCTCACCAATGTCAAATAGAGGGGGACGATCACGTCCCTGGATCTGCTCGCTATGCCTCTACTTACACAGCCCAAAATGCCATTGGCCTTCTTGGCAACAAGGGCACACTGCTGACTCATATCCAGCTTCTCGTCCACTGTCACCCCAGGTCCTTTTTCGCAGAACTGCTGCCTAGCCATTCGGTCCCTAGTCTGTAGCTGTGCATTGGGTTCTTCCGTCCTAAGTGCAGGACCCTGCACTTATCCTTATTGAACCTCACCAGATTTCTTTTGGCCCAATCCTCCAATTTGTCTAGATCCCTCTGTATCCTATCCCTGCCCTCCAGCGTATCTACCACTCCTCCCAGTTTAGTATCATCCGCAAATTTGCTGAGAGTGCAATCCGCACCATCCTCCAGATCATTTATGAAGATATTGAACAAAACCGGCTCCAGGACCGACCCCTTTATAGACAAGACAGACAAAGGAAGTATGGTTAACATTATTATTACCATTTTTCAGATAGGGAACAAATAATATTAATACCTAATTCTTATCAGCAGTAGATCTCAGAAGCACTTTATAAAGGAGTCAGTATTATTTCCCCTATTTTACAGCTGGGGAAACTGAGGCAATGAACGGGGATATGATTTACCCAGCAGGCCTGGGGTAGAATCAGGAATAAAACTTAGGTTTCTAGTGCCCCAAGCCAGTGTGCTATACATTCAACCACACTGCCTTCGAACTAAGGCACCTAGAGAGTAAGTGAACATCTCCCAAGGAGTCTGTACAAGTGCTGGAAACTGAACCACATCTCTTGAACGCCAATCAAGTGCTTTAACTACGAGTCCTTCTTTCTTTTGTAGCCTAGCTGATAATCCTGGTTCTACCCGCATGCTTTCAGAGAGTCTTCATTTGCATAAGGAAAGCAAGGGTTGTAAGGACTGCCAACATCTCTCTTGTGGCTATCCTAGCTTCCAGTCGCATTGTCTTTCCTCATAAGCCCATTTAGACTAGCAGTGTATAAGAATAAACACTCTCAACAAAAAATCAGCTATCTGCTGCCTGTTGGTCGTGGGAAGTACCCACATTGCTCTGGTGTGAAGATTGCGTTGCTGAAGAGGATTGCCCTAAATAGAGATGACGAAGGCCTGGTCTACACTGCAAAGTTGTGTCAATGTAAGCGGCCTTGTGTCGACCCAGTTGTACATGTGTCTACGCTTAAAATTTGTCTGCCACCTATGTACGTGGCTCATTACGCTGACATAGTAACCCTATCTCCACAAGAAGCATTGAGCCAAGGTCAAATGGAGGTCGATGCAGCACGTGTGTACACACTGCATTACCTATGTCCAACCTAGCAGTCCTCCAGCAGCTGTCCCACAATGCCCAACAATGACCGCTCTGGCCACCATTTGTGAACTCCACTGACTGGATTCATGTAGACCAGAAGCCCCCGCTCCTCTTCAAAGTGCTGTGAATTTTTGAAATTCCTTCTCCTGATTGCCTGGCTTGCGGAGCATACCTAGCAGCTCTCCTTGTTGAGTGCAGCTGCCCAGCTGATCCTGCCAGCCACGCACTCTGCCCTGGAGTAGACAGGCGGTATTGGATCTCCTGGGCCTGTGGGGAGAAGAGGCTGTGCAGGCCCAGCTGTGAACCAGCCGTGGGAATATGAACATCTACGAGCCGATTGCTTGGGGGACGCAAGAGAAAGGGGTACAGCGAGGACCAGCAGCAGTGCCACAAGAAAGCCAAGGAGCTGCAGCAGGCATACCAGGAGACCAGGGAAGCAAGGGTGATGTCGTGGTGGGAGTCTGCTATAGACCACCGGACCAGGGAGATGAGGTGCACGAGGCTTTCTTCCGGCAACTCGCAGAAACTACTAGATCGCACGCCCTGGTTCTCATGGGAGACTTCAATCACCCTGATATCTGCTGGGAGAGCAATACAGTGGTGCAGAGACAATCCAGGAAGTTTTTGGAAAATGTAGGGGACAATTTCCTGGTGCAAGTGCTGGAGGAACCAACTAGGGGCAGAGCTCTTCTTGACCTGCTGCTCACAAACCGGGAAGAATTAGTAGGGGAAGCAAAAGTGGATGGGAACCTGGGAGGTAGTGACCATGAGATGGTCGAGTTCAGGATCCTGACACAAGGAGGAAAGGAAAGCAGCAGAATACAGACCCTGGACTTCAGAAAAGCAGACTTTGACTCCTCAGAGAACTGATGGGCAAGATCCCCTGGGAGAATAACATGAGGGGAAAGGAGTCCAGGAGAGCTGGCTCTATTTTAAAGAATCCTTACTGAGATTACAGGGACAAACCATCCCGATGTGTAGAAAGAATAGTAAATACGGCAGGCGACCAGCTTGGCTTAACAGTGAAATCCTTGCTGATCTTAAACACAACAAAGAAGCTTACAAGAAGTGGAAGATTGGACAAATGACCAGGGATGAGTATAAAAATATTGCTCGGGAATGCAGGAGTGAAATCAGGAAGGCCAAATCACATCTGGAGTTGCAGCTAGCAAGAGATGTTAAGAGTAACAAGAAGGGTTTGTTCAGGTATGTTGGCAACAAGAAGAAAGTCAAGGAAAGTGTGGGCCCCTTATATATGAATGAGGGAGGCAACCTAGTGACAGAGGATGTGGAAAAAGCTAATGTACTCAATGATTTTTTTGCCTCTGTCTTCACGAACAAGGTCAGCTCCCAGACTACTGCACTGGGCAGCACAGCACAGGGAGGAGGTGACCAGCCCTCTGTGGAGAAAAACGTGGTTCAGGACTATTTAGAAAAGCTGGACGTGCACAAGTCCATGGGGCCGGATGCGTTGCATCCAAGAGTGCTAAAAGAGTTGGCGGATGTGATTGCGGAGCCATTGTCCATTATCTTTGAAAACTCATGGCGATCCGGGGAAGTCCCGGACGACTGGAAAAAGGCTAATGTAGTGCCCATCTTTAAAAAGGGAAAGAGGAGGATCCGGGAAACTACAAAGCAGTCAGCCTCACCTCAGTCTCTGGAAAAATCCTGGAGCCGGTTCTCAAGGAATCAATTCTGAAGCACTTCAGAAGAGGAGAGGAAAGTGATCAGGAACAGTCAGCATGGATTCACCAAGGGCAAGTCATGCCTGACTAATCTAATTGCCTTCTATGACGAGATAACTAGTTCTGTTGATGAAAGGAAAACAGTGGACATGTTGTTCCTTGACTTTAGCAAAGCTTTTGACACTGTCTCCCACAGTATTCTTGTCAGTAAGTTAAAGAAGTATGGGTTGGATGAATGCACTATAAGGTGGGTAGAAAGTTGGCTAGATTGTCGGGCTCAACGGGTAGTGATCAATGGCTCCATGTCTAGTTGGCAGCCAGTATCAAGAGAAGTGCCCCAAGGATTGGTCCTGCGGCCGGTTTTGTTCAATA
Organism: Eretmochelys imbricata; assembly: GCF_965152235.1. Taxonomy (NCBI): domain Eukaryota; kingdom Metazoa; phylum Chordata; order Testudines; family Cheloniidae; genus Eretmochelys; species Eretmochelys imbricata. Next base: position 205,514,576 of record NC_135574.1, on the reverse strand, counting down.
TCTTCATAAATGATCTGGAGGATGGTGTGGATTGCACCCTCAGCAAGTTTGCAGACTACACTAAACTGGTAGGAGTGGTAGATACGCTGGAGGGTAGGGATAGGATACAGAGGGACCTAGACAAATTGGAGGATTGGGCCAAAAGAAATCTGATGAGGTTCAACAAGGACAAGTGCAGAGTCCTGCACTTAGGATGGAAGAATCCAATGCACCGCTATAGACTAGGGACCGAATGGCTCGGCAGCAGTTCTGCAGAAAAGGACCTAGGGGTGACAGTGGACGAGAAGCTGGATATGAGTCAACAGTGTGCCCTTGTTGCCAAGAAGGCCAATGACATTTTGGGATGTATAAGTAGGGGCATTGCCAGCAGATCGAGGGACGTGATCGTTCCCCTCTATTCGACATTGGTGAGGCCTCATCTGGAGTACTGTGTCCAGTTTTGGGCCCCACACTACAAGAAGGACGTGGAAAAATTAGAAAGAGTCCAGCGAAGGGCAACAAAAATGATTAGGGGACTGGAACACATGACTTATGAGGAGAGGCTGAGGAAACTGGGATTGTTTAGTCTACAGAAGAGAAGAATGAACAAGGATTTGATAGCTGCTTTCAACTACCTGAAAGGGGGTTCCAAAGAGGATGGTTCTAGACTATTCTCAGTGGTAGCAGATGACAGGACAAGGAGCAATGGTCTCAAGTTGCAGTGGGGGAGATTTAGGTTGGATATTAGGAAAAACTTTTTCACTAGGAGGGTGGTGAAACACTGGAATGCGTTACCTAGGGAAGTGGTGGACTCTCCTTCCTTAGAAGTTTTTAAGGTCAGGCTTGACAAAGCCCTGGCTGGGATGATTTAATTGGGGATCGGTCCTGTTTTGAGCAGGGGGTTGGACTAGATGACCTCCTGAGGTCCCTTCCAACCCTGATATTCTATGATTCTATGATTCAATCCCAATCCGGTGCTGAGCCGCAGAGCTGCCACTTTTATAAGCTGCAGGCCATATTCAGCAGAGAGCCCACCCCACCCTGCACAACACTGTTGAAACCTGTGAGGATCCTGGGTCATAGACGTCTGCCATGAACAGCGAGGAGGAGGTGGAGGACCAGAAAAGAAGAGGAGGAGTATCGGGGACAGGCAACCGGGGGTTCCCGCTGCACACCAAGCCAGGGCCTGTTTTTGACTCCGCCACAGTCCAGCCAGTCTTTCCAGTTGAGCACAGGTGAACCCGAGGCAGGGGAAGGAACCTTGGGCAAGTGTGTACATACATTTTCCATTAAGGGGTTCCCCCCCCCCGCACCTAATAGCAAGTAACAGCTTTCGAGTTTTCATTAATTTCTTCGTGCTAGAAGAGGCAGTGGAACCATTAAGAGTGGTAGAGTTGCTATCTGCTTTTCAGTCCCCTCTAGAGATAGATGTGGGGCGGGGGAGGCATGTGGTGCAGTTTGGTTGTATACACAGAGATGTCCCTTGAATCCTCCTGAGAGATCTCGATGAGTTTCCATGGAGGTACTCTGCATCCTCTGCCAAAGGCTTCCCGGGAGGGCTGCCTTATTTCTTCCTCGGTGCTAAGACCCTTTTCCACACCAGTAAGCAATAACTTTGGCAGGCCCCATTGCAGTACACAGGCTAGCAGCATATGGGCCTGGGCGGCTTTGGGACTCCAGCAGCAGCTGTGCTTTCTCTGCCTTTTTTACCCTCAGGAGTGAGATCAGATGAAATCACCACTGCCTGTGGAAAGTGGTGCCAGGATTCAGTGCCAAGGCCCTATGCTACCGAGCAATTCACTCCTCATTTCCCTGACCCCACCGTGGGCCATATTCACCATGGCGGCTGCTATGACTGGCACCATGCACAAGCAAGCCCAAACTTTAGGGGGGCAAGGGGAGGGAGTTCTGCATCTTAAATTTCACTTTCCGGAGTGGATCTGACTATGGTACCTCTGTGTGTTTTATCTGAAGCTGCTGCCATTGCAGCCTTGAGGGTCTCCCACTCCACATCCGCAGAACGCCTGACTCAGATAAGGAGAAAGAAGAGGACTCAGGATGACACGTTCAGTGAGATCCTACAAGCCAGTGCTGCACTGGACCATGAGCACAGGAAGGGAGGAGGAACACTGAGGACAGCCCGGAGAAGGAAAGAATGGAGAGCAAAATGGCACAGGAAAAGGAGACGGAGATACACCAAGACATAATGGGGCTTCTCATGCAGCCCGCACAGATGCTGCAGACTCTGGTGGACCTGCAGGTTCAACAATCCCAGGCTCACCTCCCTCTGCAGCCCAATGAGAACTCAATACCGAGACTTCCCTATGATCCTCCTCAACATTCTAGGTAGAATCAGGGGCCACCATACCCCTACCACTCCACCCTGGTGGACATTAAAAGACAATCACAGGTTCACACACACTGATCTGTGAAAGCTATGGCTGGTGTCGGTGTAGCTGAAATGGACATGAGTGTTCTTTCCCCTTCATAAGTTTGTTCTCTTAGTCTATTACGTTTTAGTAAGTTTTAAATCTACTTGTTTTAAATTTTCACTTTTTTTTGCACTGAACTCTGTTACAAAATAAATGCCTATTATTTAAAACATAGCTCATCTTTATTAGTTTGAAATATCTGCTACTGAGTGCTTAGCAGGTCTGAAAGCAACCAATTACTGGTTACTGACCGTGTGACGTAACTCCTAGGATAAGCCACAAACAAAATTAATAGATGTACTGACAATATTATATTCCTACATGTACAGCAATCACCACACAATTCCTAACAGGCCACAAAAGAGCAGGGCCAGGTAGTGAACAGTGCAACAAAGTAGTACTGTGGCTCACCGTTAAAATGGTCTTTCAAAGCCTCTCTGAGCTGTTTAGTTCCACGTTAAGCTCTTCTAACAGCCCTTGAGTCTGGCTGTTCAAACTCAGCACCCTCCACCTCGGCGAAAATGTTTCCCCCTTTGCTTCACTTATATTATGCAGGATGCAGCTGGCAGTTATAACTATTGGGATATTTTTCTCACCGAGGTCTAAGCTTGAGAGTAAAAATCACCAGTGTTCCTTCAATTAACCAAAAACATATTCAACTATCATTCTGCACCTGTTGAGCCAGTAGTTGAATTATTTGAATCGTTCCTTGGTGCTGTCAAAATGGCTGTATATGGCTTCGCAAGCCAAGGGAGCAAAAGGTAGGCTGGGTTGCCCAGGATCACTACTGGCATTTCAACATTGCCAGTGGTAATCCGCCAGTCAGGAAAGAAAGTCCCTGTTTACAGTTTTCTGAATAGCCCTGTGTTCTTCAAAATGTGTGTGTCATGCACCTTCTCTGATCAGCCCGCACTGATGTCAGTGAAGCAGCTCTGACAATCCACCAATGATTGCATTGCCAAAGAAAAGTAGCCCTTTCTCTCAATGTACTCTGTAGCAAGGTGGTCTGGTGCCAAAATAGGGATATGCATGCCATCTATAGCCCCACCGCAGTTCATGAAACCCATTGCTGCAAATCCATCCACTATGTTCTGCACATTGCCAAGAGTCACAGACCTACATAGCAGGAGGAGATTAATGGCCCTGCACGTTTGCATGACAACTTCCCCTGAGGTGGATTTCCTGCCTCCAAATTGATTTCAGACTGACTGGAAGCAATCTGGCATTGCAAGTTTCCATAGTGTGATCACCACTTCTTTCTCCACGGTCAGTGCAGCTCATTTTGGTGTCACTGCACTGGAGGACTGTGCCGAGCTCGGCCCACTGATCCAGGAACGTTGCCTAGCACATCCAAAAGTTCTGCAGCCACTGTTCGTCATTCGCCTGCATTTCGATGCGATCCCCCCCAGTCGGTGCTTGTTTCTCGGGCCCAGAAGCAGTGCTTTGCCATCTGCAGTTGCACCATGAACACCACCAACCACTTGAATTGGTTCTCGCTATGTCCCACAGCAATCTGTCCTCCAAGGAATCATAATGATCCCCACTGATTCGGGTATGTCTTGTCGCTCTGCAAATACTGCAGGATCATGCTCCCTGTACTTGTAAAGCTCGTGACAAGAGTATAGAGCTGGGCAGGCTCTGTGCTTTTGTCGGAGAAGACGGACAGTGAGAAGGGTCATGCAGGTTTGTGGGATTTGAAAAAAGGTGCAAAAATTATGGGATATGACTGCCATTATGCAATGGAGTCAACTTCCAGTGTGCAACTGACTCCATGCTCCCAGTCACCCCTCAGCAACTCATTTTGGCCAAAACTTCCCAAAAGGCAGTGCTCAGCATCTGAAAGGAGGCATAAGAATGGCCATACTGGGTCAGACCAAAGGTCCATCTAGCCCAGTATCCTGTCTTCTGACAGTGGTCAGTGCCAGATGCTTCAGAGGGAGTGAACAGAGCAGGTAATCATCAAGTGATCCATCCCCTGTTGCCCATTCCCAGCTTCTGGCAAACAGAGGCGAGGGACAGCATCGCTGCCCATCCTGGCTAATAGCCATTGATGGATCTCCTCCATGAATTTATCTAGTTCTTTCTTTGAACCCTGTTATAGGCACCTGGCACTTTGCAGGATCAGGTCCTTGCCGCTAAGCAACCATTTACTAAGATGTAAAATCCTTGTAATCCATGCAATGCACATTCTGAAGATGGTATGTAAAGTGGCACATGGAATTCCATTTTTATATTCCACTTGTATTAGTTAAAGATGGCTTGAAAAGAAGGGGAATGGGGAGGAGAGGGAGCTTTGTGCCCTTTCCCAGCCTTCATTACGATGTGCCTAACAAAGGCCTGAAGGATTTGGGGTTTGCTTGTTCATTCCTTTTCCACTTTGAATTCTCAGGAACGTCAGGTCTTTTCTTCTCTGTTTCTGTTGCAGGAATTCTTGTGGGGTAGAGAAATGTGGGCTTTCTCCTCCCTTTTTTCCTTTGTAGGTCACCTTTAAATGAACACAGACTATATTTTAAGGAAGTTGCACGAGGGGGACAAGTTATGGATAAATTAAGCTGAACTTCTGAGATCTTCTGGCTTCAGAATGATTTCTTAGCGTTAAAGTTGGCTCGTTACAGATACACTTCATTTATAGCAGATTACCACACAATACACACACACACACACACCCCTCTCTAAGAAAGCAGATTCCCAAGAGAAATTAAGTTAATATTTTTTCTACACCTAAAACATACAAATCAAAATATGAAATCCTAAAATCATACAGTAGGGAATATAAACTGATTATCAGGACTTTAACTATTGCCCAATGAACTCCCAACAGGACATGGCGGGGAGGGCATAATCTCAGACTCTGAAAAGATTCAAATTAATTGGAAACAGAATCCAGTTTGTTACGAGCTCAGTTTCCAAGAATGCTGTTCCACTATTCAGCAAGTTTACCCTAAGCACAGCAACTGCCTTTCCTCTAATGAGACCCAAAGCACTGACAGCTGCAGAGAGTTCTACTCTTGCCTCTCGGACAAGGTCAACCAAATGTGAGAGGAACCCAGTGAGCAGAAAAGTAGATTTTGGCCCAGATGGCATTACCTGCCCCATCACCCTGACAGAGGTTGGCTCAACCGTACACAATACAACTCAAGAATTCCGTAGCGACATTCGAGACACCATCTGCAAAACAGATCCATGCTAGCTACAGCCAATAAACAACAACTACAGCCACTGGTAACAGAAATCACCAGAGAGGCAAACCTGCCTTCCTCCCTGAGAAATACATCATTTCCTGTGTTCTGATCCATCTGCTGGCTCCCAGTCCAGTTCCACTGCCAGTCTAAGGCACTGAACCTGAGCCTAAAAGACTCCAAAGTGTTAGGACCCAGCTACATCAGCAATTCTATCCACAACCCACTCAGACAGTTGGGTCCTCTTGGGGCAACACACCTCATAAAGCCCATTAAAGTATTTGAGAACTGGAGATAAAGTATCCTTAGTTGAGGGGATCAGGCTAATTCAGAGCCTGACTACACTCCAGGATTCTCTGCCAGTCCCTACTCTTTGAGAAAGCTTCGACACTAAAATTAGAGTGACAGGAGAGATGCAGAAGATGTATAACTCAAACAAAGCCCACTTAACCAGGGCAGGGAAAAGAACAAGGGACCCATGGAGATCCCTAAGGAACTCACCATAGTGATCTAATGTACCTGGGAAGTGCTGATGCTCAGATTTTTAAAGGTATTTAGGGTTGCTCCACTCAGTGTCATAAGGCCTATGCAACTGAGATAGCGAAGTCCCATTTTCAGAAGTGACAGGCTCCTAGAAACCCAAGTCTCAATGAAAGTCAATGGGACCTAGTCTAAGTGCCGAAGACACTTCTGAAAATGGGTCTTCGCCATCTCACCTAGCCCTTGGATCGCTGAGTGGAGCAATGTCTAAATACCTTTAAAAATCTGGGCCATAGATGCTATAGTGATGGGCACCCTAGAAACTCAAGGGGAGAGGTACAGAAGTTATCCCCTGCACATGAAATGTGACTGTGTATTGCAAAACTGACTCTCAATTCCAACACACAGAGGAGCGCCTTACAACAACAGGGGTGCAGCTCGAAAACACTTATTCCTTTATCTAATCAAGCTCTGCCATTGTATTTGCAAAACTTGAAGTGGAGCTTTAACCCATGCTGACAGGATAGGCCAGTGCTGACTTCAGACTGTCCATAAGAGAGGAGTGAAGAGCCCTCTTCCAAAAGGACTCCACTCACCAAAGGTCATCTATCAAGCGTCCGATTTCAGAGACGCGGCTCACTCTAGAGCTTTGGCTAACATGGCAGGCAGCAGTTTGCTGACTGCACTGGTTTCAAAGGAGAGCCATAAGAAGGCAGGATCTCGAATAAAAGGTAGCTGTGGGCGTTCCCCCGGACAGTTATACGCTCTGTGGGCTGGTTTCTATGGGCCCACCCCTTTGCTCAGATATACATAATTCCCACTGTTTTCAGTAGGAGTTGACAGGATATATCAGAAGGTGGAACTGCGCTCTCTATGTTGGTGATGCAAAGTATTAGAATTTAACAAGAAAAAGTCTCAAAAGGAGCCTAGTTCAAACAGAAGTTCTGGACTTGATGCCAAAATTACTGGGTAAGGTTATAGGATCTGTGTTCTGCAGGAGATCAGGCTAAATGAACATCATGGTCCCTTCTGGCCTTGTAATCTATCAATCTACAGAGTAATACATATACCCACTATATACAAATTGGCTTGGAGTCATGTTTGGCTTCTCTAGAATGTATACCAAAAAAAAAAAAAAAAAAAAGGTCCCCCCCCAAGAAAAATGCATTGGGGTTTTTATTTTTGATTGTTTTTATAACATTATCAATTCAGGTCTGGCTACCCTGGAAGATTCTGTGGGCGACATAGGAGCCCAGTTTTTCCTCCATTGCTGATCTCCTTTCAGTATGGGTTCTTGATTCATGTTTGTCAGAATTTGTAGGCGATGTACCTAGGAAAGTATTTTCTCCCTTCTTTGTACTTAAGAATGCTGGTATTTGCTTCCTGCATTTAGACAAAAAGTAACAGAGATTTGTTTATCCAACTGCAGTTACCTTTGCAAACGTGATCATTCAATTCTGCTTAGGAAGTTTGATTTCTAATACTGCACCCTGAGCTCCTCCATTTTTTTTTTAAACTGGGGACCATTTTCACAGAGCCTCTTCCCTCCTCAATCCAACATATAGGGCTCCAGATCCCTCTGGATCAGGGGGAGGGACAGCTCAGTGGTTCGAGCATTGGCCTGCTAAATCCAGGGTTATGAGTTCAATCCTTGAAGGGGCCATTCAGGGATCCTGGGCAAAAATTGGGGATTGGTCCTGCTTTGAGCAGGGGGTTGGACTAGATGACCTCCTAAGGTCCCTTCCAACCCTGATATTCTATGATTCTTTGATCCCTGGTGGGACACCGGTCATTCTCTGTGAGCCTGCATTTTGCTATGGCTTCAAAAGGGAAAACAAAGGGTTACGCTGGGAAGAAAGGAACAAAACTAGCAGTGGGCTCCGAAGCGAGCAGTGCACGTGATATGGGATAAGTGCTCTGCTGGGTTGAGATGTACAGTGCAGCCCTGTCATGTTTGGTTTTCATCTTTTGGCAGCCAGCCAAGCTGAGGTCCAAAGCAAAATGAGTTTCAGGTTTTCAGCCCATTCCAGAGCTGACAGCAACCAAGACACAAACACACAGTGTATTTTATCGCATGTTTTGGCAGGCCGTGCATTCTCAGGAGCTGGAGGCTTGCATCTAGGGAAGATTGCAATGGCTCGCTCTGTCAGTGGAAGAAATTAAAGAAGTTCATCCCCCTAGGTTCAGACCAATATAGTCTCTATGTCTTTCTGAGCCCCAGTTTAATAGAGAAATCAATTTGCAAGCATGACACCTTACACTGTTGTCCTCCAACACACCAGGCTCCAAATGCACTCAGCAAAGCATCAGTGAACCAAAAGGTCTCTCCCTCAGCTGCCCCTGGTGTCGGTGGGTGTATTGAAGGCCCAATTCCTTTCTCTGTGACTGCACATCCCTCCCTCTCAGTGGAAATAGGACATCTTCAAGCACATACCGAGCCATCCTCCAGTTGCTGCCAGCATCCTGACTGAAAGGAGTTCTAATAAAAGCCACTGTGAGAGGAAACCTTCTCGCCATAATTGGCAGGTGTCAAAGTCAGAGAATGTTTAGTGCCTGCAAAAGATGCTGGATTAACAGTCCCTAGAGAACAGGGTTTATTAAATAGTGAGGGTGGGAGGAGGCTGCGGGATTTGTATTTAGCATAGTTCTGAAAAAGACAAAAGGGAAAAGTTGTCACGCCCAACCTACGCCTAATTTAAAGGGTTCATGACTTTCTGCTGAATATACACAAAGTCCCCATCTTATTATTTCAAAGACTGATTCATTCGTGCAGCCTATTGCTAGCCCAACAGTATTAAATGCAAAAGACTGAGAGAGAGAGAGTGAGTGTGTGTGCATGTTCGAAATAAGGACTCCCTGAGCCCTCTCCGGCACTTGCGTGGATTGCGTAAAGGCTGCTCAGAATTGCAGGTGCTGAGCTCAGGAGAGCTAAGTAAGGTAAAGGCCCTTGGAGGATTATCTAGGTTGAGCTGGAGACGCTGTCTTTCAGACGAAGTACAGCGCTGTGACCATGATCAAGTGTCACCAATTTTTTTGAGACAAGCAGAGGTTATAATCCTGTGGTGAAATTCCAAATCAGGTAATTACATATCACCTACAAAAGGGCCCAATCTAACGCCCATTCAACAACTCCCAACAGCACCAGTGAGTCAGGCCCTAAATTCCCCCTAACTTCGCTGCTCTGTACATGCTATTGCTGTGATCCACCCCACACGCTGGTGGTGGATGCAGCTGCCCCTGTACGCAGGAGGTCCTGTTTCAGTCTATTATATTTGCAATACTCTTTGGGCACTTCAGGCTGAAAGGCACTCGTATCAATGTCAGAGTATTAAGAGTTGCTGGAGATGGGACATCAGACAGGGTAGGTCGGTGCTCTAAGGTGGTATTGAGAATTCTCTCTCTCAGATGCCTGGCTTGCGTGTCTTGCTCATGTGCTCAGAATCTAACTGATCGCCAGATACAGGGTTGGGAAGGAAGTTTCCCCCAGATCAGACTGGCAGCAACCTGGGGGTATTTTCACTTTCCTCTACAGCATGGAGCATGGGTCATTTGTCAGGATCATCTGGGTAGGTCTCACCTAATCAGTTCCCTACCAGGGTGGGGGCCTTGAGCATTGGTGCACCTCGGTCCCGCCAGTTCTCTGCTGGGCTGTGATCCACAGGATGTCAGCCTAGATGATCAGCTGGTCCTTTCTGACCTTAAACGCTATGGCTGTATGAGGTACCAAGTCAATTTCGGAAGACAATGGATCTTTCTAACTGGTTCTCAGTGATGTCCTACCAATGTCTATCACAAAGAACACAAGACTCTTCCCTTATTTTATGTATGTATGTTCCTTTTTTTTTGTAGGCATTATTTATCAGGACAATTATTGTATTTCTTGGTTGGCTAAGGTCATTCATTCTTTGGCCTCCAATGCATGCTAAAAAATCATAAATACTCTATATGTCTTTTACTGCATAGCTAGGGTGTAACAACGTGGTAACTTCCACTAAAAATAATTACTGTGGGGGAAACTTGCTAATAACTAGTGTCATCAATTAAGCAGCAAGTCACAACAAGGTTTCATTAGTAGATTACGGGAGCAAACCTTGGGCGTGTTGAGAAGCAGAAAGTTGGAGGCTGAATGATGGATGAGCCAGAAGCCAAGTAGTCTAATGGGGTTTGTTCATATTAGAGATTGTACACCCTTTGGGGCTGGGACCAACTTTTTATGCTGTGTTTGTACAGCACCTACCACAAGGAGGTCCTACTCCACCATTGTGGCTCATAAGCACTAGTGTAACACAAATAATAAGTATTTTAAAATATGTATTGACATTTACAGTAACTTATTCTACAAACCAATAACTTTGTGACAAAGTATTGTGGCACTTTCTAGTTCCCAGGGGATGAGGCATTAAGAAACTTCCCCTTTATGTAGAAAATTAGTTAGAAAAGGAGAGGGACTGTGTGGGGACATTTTTTTACATTTTGTTACATCTACTTTAATGTCACCAAATGCAAGACAGTGTATCAATGACAAATGGGGATATAGGACTGCCAATACTTGTGATTCTACCACAAACCTTGTGTTATCTGTGTTTTCCCTAAAGCCCGAGCTCCTGGAGTCAGGTGATTACGCAAGAAGCTCAGCTTTCCTAGCAAATTCAAAGTTTCTTGCCCTCCTCGTTGCAGAGGACATACGAGCAGAGGGGATTCAGGAGACTCAAAAACCCAAAGGCAAACAAAAAGAACCCCAAATGTATTATTTTGTAAAATCTCATGATTTTCAAGCCATCACATGATGGGGGGGGCAACAGATGATTTTTGAAAGCTTGGAGTTGGCAATACTGAGAAAACCAAAACAGCCGTCTATGGCACATACAAGTGCTCAGTTATCAGAAGGGTGGTGTAACCATGTAGCAGTTCCCATCTTGCTTGGAACAGAATATACACGCTCTATATAATCTAATTTACTCCCTTGGTGGGACTGGTCTTTGCTGATAATTCAGACAATCCCCACCAAAGAGAAACTGAAGCCTAAATATTTCTCCCTAAATGTGGCTACTCCTTGAGTTTTTTTTGCAGAACCTCTTTGTCCCAGACTCTAGCTCCTTTAGTCCAGAAAGATACTCTAATCTCTTTTGCATCTGGGTTGGAACTAACCCTTCATGCAGAGTTCAAGCACCTCGCTCATCTTGACTGCGCTGCATTCCTACGCAGTTTTTGTCTGCCTCCCTGTTTATGGGCAACTTGCACCTGTCTTTTCTATTTGCAAAGGAATTGTAACTGCAAAACTGAGGACTTGAGTTTCAAACTCCCAGAGTGGGGGGCACAAAAATGTGGGCACAAAAAATGTAGGCACAAATAGGTCCTACACACCGGAGGTCCGGCTTCAGTTCCTTTGAAACTGATCCCTTTAAGAGCAACCAACTGCAGGCTCTCCTAAATAGCAGAGAAGCAAATTATTTCCCTCCGTCGTGACTCATGGAGGCAGAGGTGGTCTCTCTAAATACCACGGGTCAAATTCTGGCCTCAATGCCATAGAGCAATTTGGCACATGACCTTAACGCTTTTAGCACTATTCTAGCTGGGAGAGTCTATTTTTTTAACAGTGTGAAAATGCTCAGCCTTTAGTTCCTAAAATTATATTTTATAAGCAGCGACTAGCACATTAATTAAGGAAAATGGCTGTTACAAAGAACTTTATACTTCAGCTGCGTTACAAGTCAGGGCTAAGATTTTCGAAGTCCCCTGAAGAAATGACACACACAAATCCCACTGAAATTCAAAGTGAATTGGCCATCCTTTCGGTTACTTTGTAAGTCCCAGCATAAGTACCCGACTATCTCCAATTAAAAAACCAAACCCAGCCAAATAGGTCTCGCAGATCCTATAGACAAAAGGCCAGCAAAATACAGTGTACAAAACAAAACCTATTTACTAAGTGCAATACACAGCAATATCTAAAGTCAGGTCAAATATGCTGCTCGCACTGCTCTAATTTGAGAACGGCTAAACATACTTGCAAGGAATCAAAATAAAGTCACAGCATGACTCTGGAGCTAAAACTCGCACACGGTCAAATTCCAGCAAGATCATTTTTATGACATTGCACTAAAAGAGCACTTCCTCCACATGCACGTGTGGATGGCACACACAGACTATGCATGTCACAGGACAGTCAGAGTATTCATGTCACTCCCATTGAGTATTTCCATAGCTAAACCCCACTGCAAACCCCAACACTGTCAGCTAGAGTGCCATGAAGAGTGTCACTAGAATTTCATCCCCCCAGCCCTCCCCTTTCCAAGCACATATCCCCAAGAGCAAAGCATTGTTTCCCCACTTGGAGTATTAAGTGAAGCCAGACATGGAGTCTTTTCCCACTGACAACTGACCCCTAATTCTTTTTACAAGTGCTCTCGTGACAGTGAAATATATGCTTAGCCGCTCAGTTTTACATACTCTGGCAACAGCTATATCACTGACCATCTTTGCTATTTTTTTTCCAGCCAAATGATAAACAGAAGTTACTTTACCTTTAAGGAAAATGCACCATTTCCCCTCTAAATAAGCTCCTCTATGCTTTGTCATTTTCATCTCTCCAGGTCTTTATTTTTTGTCAGTTCCAGATAACAAAATGAATAAAGACCAGCAAAGCTCACTAACAAGACTTTATATTTACTGAGTGTTGTTCATAGCACATTTCTGCAGGGATGTGGCGGCATAATTGATGATTGTCCCCCTTCCTTGACCCACACCAACTTGTGCTGAGCACACACCCCCAAACGTGCTGACGAGTTTGTTTTTGAACTACCCTCAGAAAAAATGTTTCCCTGCAGAAGAAAAAATAATCCCAATTCCAGTTCACACTGAAAAACAATCCAATTGCACTGAATGCAGAGAGCTAGAATTTAGGCAGGAAAGCTGCAATATCAGAAGTCCAAGCAGCCGTAGACCAGATGGAGGGAAAATACCCTTCAAAAACAGATTTCCAAAACAAGAGCCGCATGAATAACCAAAAAAAAAAAAAAAAAAAGTGAAACACAATTAATCAAGAGGAAATGATCTCTAAAGTATCACAACAGCTTTTTATACCTTTACATTAACAGGCCAACTTCTCTGAGGTTGGTAAATTACAGTATGTAGTGTTATTGTAGCCATGCTGGTCCTAGGATATTAGAGAGACAAGGTGGGTGAGGTAACATCTTTTACTGGACTAACTTCTGTTGGTGAGAGAAAACAGCTTTTGAGCAACACAGAAACTTCCTCATTCCTTTCCCAGCCCTGAAGAAGAGCTCTGTGTAGCTTGAAAGCTTGTCTCTCTCACCAACAGAAGTTGGTAAATAGTAACATTTGTGATCAAAACCAAACACCCTCCTCTATCTCCTATCCTTTTGCCAGTCCTGTTTGAAACTCAGCACGTGGGACTATTATACATAGCCAGTGTTGCCAACTCTCAAGAATTTGGTGAGAGGTTTTTTGCAGGAGTGGTGGGTGAAATTCTGTGGCCTGCGTTGTGCAGGAGGTCAGACTAGATGATCATAATGGTCCCTTCTGACCTAAATATCTATGAATTTGTCATAAGTCTCATGATGATTATTGTTTTCCTTAAAGCCCCACCTCCTGGAGTCAAGTGGATATGTGATGATTTCAGCCTTCATTCTTAAAGGAAAATGTAAGTTTCTAGCCCTTGTGGCTGCATAGAAAACTTCAAAATGTGACCCCGGTGCACCCTAAACGTGCAAAATAAGAAGGCAAATAAAAAGAACTTGAGGTTCCTACGATTAACCCTTCGTTTGTGTCAGTGTTCTATCCCTCCCTCTTATTTCTACCTCCCTTCTTACTTTTCTCATTATGCCTTCTGTCTAATTAGAGACTGCTTACCCAGCCAGGACAAATCCAGCTTTTGCAACACTGCTGTGACCAGACAGGTTATGAGCTATGTTTGAGCCTGACTCTGCTCACAGTTTGGCTAATGAGACAATGATCTAGATGATCATGATGGTCCCTTCCGACCTTGAAGTCTATGAGACCATGTGCAGTGGCTGCGATTTTTCAAGCAGCTAAACCTGTGTGTGTATTCGTTTAAGGCAAATCAGGCTCAGACTTCCAATGACAGCAACCCAAAGGGTACCACCTAAAATTGATGCTCTCTTCCCCCCGATCATGTTCATGTGTCACCATCTTTAAGACAGAGTACAAATGACAGTAAATTAAAGGAGATTTCCTTTGATGGCTGGGAAAGGGAATAGGGAAAACTGCGAACATGAACGTTTTTCTTCATTTTAAGCTTCTGTATTGATTCTGTCTTCGTCTTAAGTGTGCTTAATAAAAAGGATAAAATGTATTTCATGGCAGCTGTTACAGTAACTGAGCAAAACTCTGTTCTCTGTGCAGGTAATTCATAGATTCATAGATTCATAGATATTTAGGTCAGAAGGGACCATTATGATCATCTAGTCTGACCTCCTGCACAACGCAGGCCACAGAATTTCACCCACCACTCCTACAAAAAAACCTCACACCTATATCTGTGCTATTGAAGTCCTCAAATTGTAGTTTAAAGACCTCAAGGAGCAGAGAATCCTCCAGCAAGTGACCCGTGCCCCATGCTACAGAGGAAGGCGAAAAACCTCCAGGGCCTCTTCCAATCTGCCCTGGAGGAAAATTCCTTCCCGACCCCAAATATGGCGATCAGCTAAACCCTGAGCATATGGGCAAGATTCATCAGCCAGATACTACAGAAAATTCTTTCCCAGAAAATTCTTTCCCAGGTAACTTGGATCTTACCCCATCTAAAACCCATCACAGGCCATTGGGCCTATTTACCGTGAATATTTAATTACCAAAACCATGTTATCCCATCATACCATCTCCTCCATAAACTTATCGAGTTTAATCTTAAAGCAAGATAGATCTTTTGCCCCCACTACTTCCCTCGGAAGGCTATTCCAAAACTTCACTCCTCTGATGGTTAGAAACCTTCGTCTAATTTCTAATCTAAATTTCCTAGTGGCCAGTTTATATCCATTTGTTCTTGTGTCCACATTGGTACTGAGTTTAAATAATTCCTCTCCCTCTCTGGTATTTATCCCTCTGATATATTTATAGAGGGCAATCATATCTCCCCTCAGCCTTCTTTTAGTTAGGCTAAACAAGCCAAGCTCCCTGAGTCTCCTTTCATAAGACAAGTTTTCCATTCCTCGGATCATCCTAGTAGCCCTTCTCTGTACCTGTTCCAGTTTGAATTCATCCTTCTTAAACATGGGAGACCAGAACTGCACACAGTACTCCAGGTGAGGTCTCACCAGTGCCTTATATAACGGTACTAAAACCTCCTTATCCCTACTGGAAATACCTCTCCTGATGCATCCCAAGACGACATTAGCTTTTTTCACAGCCATATCACATTGGCAGCTCATAGTCATCCTATGATCAACCAATACTCCAAGGTCCTTTTCCTCCTCTGTTACTTCTAGTTGATGCGTCCCTAGCTTATAACTAAAATTCTTGTTATTAATCCCTAAATGCATGACCTTACACTTCTCACTATTAAATTTCATCCTATTCCTATTACTCCAGTTTACAAGGTCATCCAGATCCTCCTGTAGGGTATCCCTGTCCTTCTCTAAATTAGCAATACCTCCCAGCTTTGTATCATCTGCAAACTTTAGTAGCACACTCCCACTTTTTGTGCCCAGGTCAGTAATAAAAAGATTAAATAAGATTGGTCCCAAAACCGATCCCTGAGGAACTCCACTGGTAACCTCCCTCCAACTTGACAGTTCACCTTTCAGTAGGACCCGTTGTAGTCTCCCCTTTAACCAATTCCCTATCCACCTTTCAATATTCCTATTGATGCCCATCTTATCCAATTTAACTAATAATTCCCCATGTGGCACCATATCAAACGCCTTACTAAAATCTAAGTAAATTAGATCCACTGCGTTTCCTTTATCTAAAAAATCTGTTACTTTCTCAAAGAAGGAGATCAGGTTGGTTTGGCACGATCTACCTTTTGTAAAACCATGTTGTATTTTGTCCCATTTACCATTGACTTCAATGTCCTTAACTACCATCTCCTTCAAAATTTTTTCCAAGACCTTGCATACTACAGATGTCAAACTAACAGGCCTATAATTACTTGGATCACTTTTTTTCCCTTTCTTAAAAATAGGAACTATGTTAGCAATCCTCCAATCATACGGTACAACCCCTGAGTTTACAGATTCATTAAAAATTCTTGCTAATGGGCTTGCAATTTCTTGTGCCAATTCTTTTAATATTCTTGGATGAAGATTATCTGGGCCCCCCGATTTAGTCCCATTAAGCTGTTTGAGTTTCGCTTCTACCTCAGATATGGTGATGTCTACCTCCATATCCTCATTCCCATTTATCATGCTACCATTATCCCTAAGATCCTCTTTAGTCTTATTAAAGACTGAGGCAAAGTATTTGTTTAGATATTGGGCCATGCCTAGATTATCCTTGACCTCCACTCCATCCTCAGTTTTTAGCGGTCCCACTTCTTCTTTCTTTGTTTTCTTCCTATTTATATGACTATAGAACCTTTTACTATTGGTTTTAATTCCCTTTGCAAGGTCCAACTCTACTTGACTTTTAGCCTGTCTCACTTTATCCCTACATATTCTGACCTCAATAAGGTAGCTTGCCTTACTGATCCCTCCCTTCTTCCACTCCCTATATGCTTTCTGCTTTTTCTTAATTACCTCTCTAAGATGCTTGCTCATCCAGCTTGGTCTACAACTCCTGCCTATGAATTTTTTCCCCTTTCTTGGGATGCAGGCTTCCGATAGCTTCTGCAGCTTTAATTTAAAATAATCCCAGGCCTCCTCTACCTTTAAACCCATGGGTAATTCCCCATGACCCCATGACCGAATGGCTAGGCAGCAGTTCTGCGGAAAAGGACCTAGGGGTGACAGTGGACGAGAAGCTGGATATGAGTCAGCAGTGTGCCCTTGTTGCCAAGAAGGCCAATGGCATTTTGGGATGTATAAGTAGGGGCATAGCGAGCAGATCGAGGGACGTGATCGTTCCCCTCTATTCGACATTGGTGAGGCCTCATCTGGAGTACTGTGTCCAGTTTTGGGCCCCACACTACAAGAAGGATGTGGATAAATTGGAGAGAGTCCAGCGAAGGGCAACAAAAATGATTAGGGGTCTGGAACACATGACTTATGAGGAGAGGCTGAGGGAGCTGGGATTGTTTAGCCTGCAGAAGAGAAGAATGAGGGGGGATTTGATAGCTGCTTTCAACTACCTGAAAGGGGGTTCCAAAGAGGATGGCTCTAGACTGTTCTCAATGGTAGCAGATGACAGAACGAGGAGTAATGGTCTCAAGTTGCAGTGGGGGAGGTTTAGATTGGATATTAGGAAAAACTTTTTCACTAGGAGGGTGGTGAAACACTGGAATGCGTTACCTAGGGAGGTGGTAGAATCTCCTTCCTTAGAGGTTTTTAAGGTCAGGCTTGACAAAGCCCTGGCTGGGATGATTTAACTGGGAATTGGTCCTGCTTCGAGCAGGGGGTTGGACTAGATGACCTTCAGGGGTCCCTTCCAACCCTGATATTCTATGATTCTATGATTCTATCCCACAATTCAGTGTTCTAGGTTGTGCCAAGAATTCAGGATCTCCTTAACCGTCTAGGCCCAAGACCTCCACCCTGATTAAGAGTCCAAGTTGATCAGATCCCTTTGAGCCAAGAACCTGGTCAACTCCAGGTTGCTGGTGCTACTGGCCCAGGGAAGAAGAACACAAAACAAAAGAGGATAATGGGAGAGGAGTAGATTAGCGGAGGCCACCATGAACCTCTGCAAACAGCCAGGAGATCCTGGAAAAGGAACTCGGGATGGAAAAACCATTCTTCTGTCTCCCTTCTACACTACCAACAGCACAGCAGAAATGCAGACACCCAGCTTCCTTCTGTAGCCACTTTTTGCCTCTTTGGTTCAGCACTTAGAAATGCCGACTGATAGCACTCTTGCTTGCTCGAAGGCATGGAGGGGAGCTACAGTATAACCTTCCGCGCAGCTGGCAAAATGAACCCACAACACTACTTGTACCTGACAGCCCATTCCACTTTAGTATCCCATATTTCTAGCCTGGATGCTCAGCCAGGCTGTGCTGAAGGCTTTTGAGCTGTTTAGGTCTCAGGCAGGATTATCATTGCTGGGGTTTGATAGGTACTTGGATGTGCAGCAAATGTAGTGTGTTGCTAAATAAGGAAGAGGGTGTTTAAAACAAAAGCTAATCTGGAATTTAATATTATGGCTTTAATATTTTGCGATGCTCATTTCAGAAAATGAATAGATTCAATAATTTCTGAGATATTCACATCCAGCATTCTCCTCAGAAACTACTGGGAGGGAGTCTCTTTCAAAAGAAGTCCAATCGGCTGATGTAACAGCAGGCCACAGTTAAAAATCAAACTGTGACACTGGTATACATGTGAAGGTGGCTCATTCTGTCCCCTTAATTATATACTCTGGGCACTGAACCCTCTGTCCCCTAAACTAAGGCCCTGGATCCTGCAATCAGCAAAAGGGTCACAGCATGTGTGGACTGCAGAGGGGCATAATGCATATGGTGACCATGCATCATGCTGGACTTCAGTCATGCTCATTTTTCTTTTTAAAGGGTGCCCACTTCTCTACAGCACTCAGAGTAAATTTCCAGTGGGATACAGGAGAATATAATGATTCCCCTTAACACAAGTGGCAACTACATGGTTATTTCCTTGCAAATTTCTCTCCAGTGTGCCCAGGGCACCCATGACAGAGCCTCGGTGTTATTTAGCAGTCAGCCCGGCTGCATCCTTTGATAGCAGTGATTTTTAAAGACCTTCTGAAAAATGAAGATCTTAGGCGGCACTGAATTGTTTGAAGTACACATTATCAGGCTCTTTTACTTACATGTTTGAGAAGATGCTTTAAAACTATTCATTATTCTGGAGTATAAAATCCCTGCGTAGTTCTAGCCTCCTAGTCCCCTGGCCTCTTGTGGGCCACTGTTAATTAAGAAGCTGCTATCTGCTCTGTGCAAACTCCCTACTTAGAGAAATTATTACAGTTAGTCATTTGATTTTATTTATTTATATTGTTTATGCTGTGAGCCCAACTGTCGAAAGATTAACTTTTGTTCATTATAGTTATGCGTATGACGAGTTTGCACAGACAGTGGGAAAAAGCTGGTTTCCTCAAAATCCTTCCACATGTCCATTTGAGTTTTAAAAAAATAAATAGTAGGAGAGCTCCTTAAATTAATAGTCAATATTCACTCTAATTCATTTAAGATCCACAACTGTTAAAGTGGAACGTGGTCTTAAAAGCTGAAATGCATGGTATGGTTAATAAAAATCTTTCTTCAAAGTGATTACTCACCATGATTTCTAGCCAATGGGAGCTGTGGGAAGCGGCGCGGGCTGCAGGGACGTGCTGGCCGCCGCTTCCATTGGCTGGGAATGGTGAACCGCAGCCAGCGGGAGCTGCGGGCGGCCATGCCAATGTAAACAAACTCTCTCACGGTGCACCAGCGGGTTACCCTGATGGGCCGCAGGTTGCCCACCACTGCGAGCTTTCTGGGGCAAGGGCCATCTTTTTGTTCTGGGTTTATGTAGTGCCTAGGACAATGGGGGTCCATGACTAGGGCTTCTAGGTGCTGCCACAATACAAATAATAAACAACAACATTGTCATCCAAATTCTGTCTCTTGTATACCAGGCCCAATAGCAAGCAATATGAATTTCAAATGTACTTGCAGGTGCTGGGAGCTAGTAAGAATACGTAGCTAAAATTAATGACTATATTTGCAAAAATATGGTTTCCATTATAAATCCAGAAGCACATCTCATCTTGTTTGCAATGTACCTTTTTTAAAAAAAAACAAAAAACAGCTGTATTCTAGTTTGAATGTGCACCTTTTGTAGCTTTTATAACTGGTTCTAGCTTGCAATAGATTCTGGAACAGGTCGCTCACAAAAGATCTCAGTGTGTGATCCAAATATATTTACATTAGCTAACAAATTCTACATATACTGATAAAATACAAAAGAGACGGGTAGTGATGGATATTATATCAGCATTGCATATTTTATGTTTGACAGGTTTTATAAATAAAGACATGCCAGTTTCCAATTTTGGCCAAAACCTAAGACTGAACCAAGAATCTTCCAGAGCGAATAGCAGGAGTTTCTACAGCTTGCGTTAAAGAGCCAGGCTCTGCATCTATGGGCTGCAACAGACTCACACGCTCTGTGGAATGGGACCAGAGGGAATTGTGTAACACACAATAAGCATTATAAAGATAATAGGTCAAATTCATCCTATTCATTCATATTTCCAACAGAGTAACTACTGATGGTTTCACAGAGTGAGAAGTTACAAGTATTTCAAAGTGTGCATACAAATACTGCAGAATAACATACATGGGCCGGATTCTGGCTGTTATACCAGGGTAACTGCATTAACTTGAGCGGGTGTTGACACCAGTATTACAAAGGTCAGAATGTGGCCCTGTATTTCAACTTCAAGATCTACTGATGAAAAATGCTACATACGAGCTAGGTATTATGTATTTATTAATTATTATTATTATTAATAATCATTTCCAGAATGCATTTAGATACATATGTCAAAGGAAATTAAGCAAACAGTATTTCATGCGACTCTTAATTAATAAAATTTTTTAACTGGCTTACTTAGTGAGCACACTCTGAAAACTACCTAAAAAAGAGAAAGAAAAAAAGATAGGTACAAAATATAAGAGTATGCTCTCAAGAGAAACTGAAAAAAATACACTGTGTTAAAAGAAAAGATGTATACATTTTTACACAAAAATTTGTTTCCAGTTTGCACCGCAGGCTAACAGAAAAATAAAAGCCAAATACAGCAAAAAGAGTCAAAATTACAAATTTTGATTCACCTTTTCCATCAACATTTCAACATACAAGGGATGAAATTTTCCTGAAAATTCTAACCCATTGTTGTTAGAAACCTTCAGGTTTCATAATGCAAATGCATTATGTTTATGCATTTAGTTAGTTTTGTAACTAAACAAGAAACAAAAAATTATACTATCCTTTATGGGTACAACGGCAAAGAGATACATTCTGTGACTACAGCCTTCTTGCCTGTCAGATTTTATCTTCTACCCCTTATATTCAACTTTCTATCATCAGTTTGGAAGTAGATATCACAGTAGACAAGGTTACTATGTAAGGGCCAGATACTTGATTTGACTTCAAAGACTTTGGATCAGGCCCTAAGTCAGCTTTGTTTAGCAGTGGCAGAATGATCAGTATCAGTGAAGCTTAGCAGTGAATGAAATCACAACGCACCCTGTCCATGTATGTAAATGTGAAAGTTATTAGTAGGGCTTTGCTAAAAGGAGGCTCTTTCCATTCTAGGACAGAGGAAAAGAGAAAGGCTGGCTGGGAAATGGAATTTCCCTCCCAAAGAAAGTTCTGGTTTTGGCATTGGGGGGGGGGAAATGAGAGGTGAATTGCCCTGAATCAATATGAAAAGTAAAATAAATTGAAGTTTTTCGAAGAATGAAAAATTCTGTTTCCCGAGAACTGGCTTGCACCAAGTTGCTCAACTCTCTGGGCAGCTGACTCTTGCGGCTACCTGATTCCACAGGCTGGATGGTTGAGCAGTGCCAAAAGGCAGCTGCCAGGTTGAGGGCGGGGCAGTCAGGAAGCCAGGGCTACCTGATCTGGCTGGCAGGAAACTGGGCTGACAGGCGACAAGCCTGGCTGGTGTTTCGTCAAAAATTTTGATGGAATCAATATGCTCCCGAGGAACGTCTAGATTCTGTTGAATCAGAATTGACCAACAGAAAAGTGTTCCGTCAGACATTTTTTTACCAGCTCTAACAGTTTAGGAGAAAAACAAAAAGCATGTTTTTCTCCTTTAGCGCTGGCTAGGTGTTGACTACAAAAACAGCATCAGCTTTCAATGAAAGAGAAATCATTTTTAGAACCATACTTGTCTACAATAGCCAGCGATATGTTAATTAGCTTCATAATTACCATAAAATAACATATTCCATCATCACCTCGTGGCAATTCATGGTAACAATTGTAATTTGCATTACCATTTCTGCTTTATCTCATGGAAACCACACAGTTAACTCCTGTGATTATTGTTCTTCACACGCCTGCAAAAAACACATTTCAAATAGACCAAGTTTATTTTGGGATGGTAATAGAAAAGGCTTATGGGGATGAGACAGCAGATGTTATGCTCAGAAAGAGATGGAGACGGATTATTACAAATGTTGGTATGCAAGTGTAAGAAGGGATCTTCTTTGCATTGGAGGATCATAATCAAGGAAAGAGCGGTATAATAATTTTTGTAATATATTTGTCTTTGAAAATGGAACAATCATCCAACTGTCTCAGAAATGTTATTAATGATTACGAAGGGGGAAATATATATGCACAGAGTTACAATACAAACTGTATTTAACAGAATTTCTTTGAGAGGTTAACCAATATTATCCTTTGAAGAATACAGAACTGCCTTAAGTTCTTTCCATAACTTTGAACCACATCAAAATTCTTCCATTAAAAAAATAAACACAGGCTTGGGTTTCCTGTAAAGCTTCCCCTACCATTAGTGATTTATTATCAGGGTTTTCAGTTAGGTAAAACAAATGCAATACATAATCAAGTGAATGCAAATTAAAGAATCCCTACTCTTTTTTTATGCTCAGGAAGAGCTGTGATAATTCTGTGCAGAGTTGCGAGTGGTTCATTTTTTAATGACAGTGAAAGGATATAACCCTGTAAATAAAGATGTGGAGGCTTTTAGAATAAGCAAACAAACAACTTGGCAAAGGCAGCTTCAAAAAGCAGAGCTTCAGCTCCGCTTAATCCCTCCTCCAAAATCAATTTTTGATATTTTTTTTTGTTACTATAAGACTACATCCCACATTTCCAGACTGTAATCCTATTGGTGAGAGTCTCAGTTACCTGACTCCTCACCATTACACCAAGGTTCAAGTTACATTTCCAGGCAGTAAATATGCAAAACATTCCTGCTACGATCTCATCCCTCCCATCTCTTTGCTTAATCTGGAAATTCAGCTACTAATGCATTCCAAATAGTTTGCATCCCAGGAGTTTGCAGCATTAATATTACACATACATCCAGGGGGTATATGATTAGAGTGTTTGAGGACACT
Organism: Eretmochelys imbricata; assembly: GCF_965152235.1. Classification (NCBI taxonomy): domain Eukaryota; kingdom Metazoa; phylum Chordata; order Testudines; family Cheloniidae; genus Eretmochelys; species Eretmochelys imbricata. The sequence goes on along the minus strand of NC_135574.1, from coordinate 205,491,312 downwards.
AAAACTAATAGGTACAGCATTTGTGCAACCCTGGTGGTATCAATACAGAATTTCAGTAGCTAGGGCAGCTGGCTATAACCTCAAAAGGAGGAGGAGAAATTATTCATTCCTACCTGGTTCAGTGCAGTTCTTGACATATCGATTTTCTGTCTCCTCTGGGTTCTCAGTGGCATTGTCCTCGGTTGCCTGCAGCAGCCTCCTCCCACTCCACTTATCGTAAGTTTCCATAGGATAGCTCAGGACATCATAACCTAGAGGAAAAGGGCACAAAATGAATGGTCTTGCTCTGAGGATGATAAAAAGGCTAGCACCTATATTCTCCCAAGGGACTTTTCACACTTCCTTGGTACAGACACTATCAGATATTCCTTCTTGGAAACGAGGCCCTGCAGTCCAGCGATCCTAACTCCCCAGGACCAGTCTCTCAGATTTCCCAGTAGTTTAAGCACCCCTTTTCCAGAGCTCCACCTTGCGGTTACTCTGGGTTACAGTTCACATCTTCAGGGACAAGTAGTAGGTGTTGCAGATGATTCATGCACAGGCTTCGGAAAGGTTTCTAACCACAGTTACTCTTTCTACAGCACAGAAGACGAACAGAGCCAGATAAAATAGTAAAACACCTATACACATTTCCCCGCCTCAGTTTCCTCACCGCTCTGGAGCATTTTGGGGGCTTAGGGGCAGAGTTCTCTGGGGTGCCCAAGAACCTTCTCCTACAGCTCATGACTTTTCCTCCAAATGGAGTCTCCCACTCTGCTCCAGCTCAACTGCCTTTGACCTTGGCTGGTCCCACAGTTAAACAAGACCCCTCTGCTATGAAAATATGTGGTTCTCTTCCTCTCTCCTACACAAGCTTCCTTTGCACCTCTGAGTCCCTCTGAATTCATAAGTCCTACCACCACCATCTGGTTGCTTTGTTCTCCTTCTGGGGAAATGCCACTGCTCCAAAGCAGCCCTCCTTGCAGATGAACTTGAACAGTCCACAGACTGTTATGCATGAATTGGGAAGTTTACAAGTGTGAAGGGAAAAGACGACAAATTGGTCACCAAAACGAATTGTAATTTATGCATAATAAACTTGAAAATACAACACATCAGAACAGAACCCAGACTCCTATGAGTGCTTAAAGCATATTCGGCTGTTGGAAATGATCAAAAACAACCCTGGGTACCAAAACCAGCAATCATCTCCAATTGAATATTTTGGTCCATCAGTCATTCACATCTTTGCAGATTACAGGATGGTTTCATTTTCATGAATATGGTAAGTAACCTGGTGAAAGGTAACATTCAGTTATTACTTTTGTTTCCTATTTCCACCCCACTCTTTCCCATCTTCTCTCTCTCTGCTTTGGCTTAGAGGAGGTGCTGCTAAATAAAACCCTACTTTAACAATGTCAACAAAAACTTTTGACCATTTTCCAGAACATTCTTGGCATGACACTGCTCAGGCCTGGACATTTCATGTTGGTCTAATTAGCTGAGAATGTATGCCCATATGTTAGCTACATGCATGCTACAAAGCTTCAAACTTTGAGGGAAAACACTGTTTGAGACACTGTGAGCATTTTAAGCACACACACACACACACAAAAAATTAAGCACATCTCCTACTGAATCCTTGAGCCCAATGTAATAAATAGCAAATGGAGTTTAGGCTGGATTTCCATCACATCTGTACATCTTTCTTTCATTAGAATCCAGACTCTCTTTAACTCTGGTTTTGTTAGTTCAGCATTTTACATGTTATCCTAAAGATGCATATAATTGCAGTTGGTCTCTTGCTCCCATTGTGACAGCTGTTCAGACTGCTAGAAAGCTATGTCATTCCACTCATTAGAGAGGAGGTGAGGTTTCATATCAACCAACTTGAGGCTCTTCCAGACAACTAAGAAACTATGGCCTTGAATCTGCAAGAGCATGTCAGAGCATGGAAGGGTCAGCTCAGAGGCAGGATCCTTGTGCAGGACTGGGGCCTACACTATGTTAGCTTCAAAAGGGAGCCCCGCCCCATCTGTCTCAGATAGAAGGACGGAGGGTATTTGTCAAATGGCTGGCTGCCACGCACGACCCCTCATAGTTGGGCACTGCAAGGCCTTCTCAGTTGCCTTCACCAAATGCCATTCAAGCCAGCTGGTGGTCCACTTCTTATGACTTGGCTCTCCAGCCAGGTCCCGTTCCTTCTCACTCCTTCCCACTGCATACCCGCTGCGTACCCACAGTCCAAACTGAATGCAAAGGAACGTACACTCTTCCAGCCTTGCTAGGCCCAATCCTTAACAAAGGTTTCACTGCCCTCCCAGGCTCTTCAAAGCACTTTCCTGCTTTTCCACAACGTGCTGCCTCACAAGACTTTCTTCCCTTGACACCAGCTCCTCCCAACCAAGCTGCTGACCCTCGGGGTTTTCTCCCAGGCCTGTTTCAAGAGTTTCCTCCACTCCCGCTTCCCTTCTTCCTTCATGGCCCATCCCAGTTCCCTCCTGCAGCTCCTCTCAAGCTCAGTCTCAGTCTTAATTAAACCTGACACACCCTCCAAGTGCCATCATGGGCACTAATTGTGCTCTCCAGGTCCCTTTAACCCTTTTAGTACCAGTGCAGAGTTCATACAGCCCATCACAGTATGAGAGGGAGAGAGAGAGCAATAGAGAGTGGGGGAAATACAACAGGAGGGATCATCAAATCTTTGGCAGGGACTCAGAGGACACGGAGGATTAAAGAAAGGGTTTTTTTTATAGGGGGAGGTGGTCACAGCCCCTATATTTAGGTTGCCTGATATTTTCCACTATAAAAGATTTTGTGACTTTTGAGATACTCTAACATCTCCATTGTTTGCAGCAGGCCTTTAAAATTCAGCAGGAAGAAATCACTGTGGTCAGAAAAGTGCCTTTTCTTTATCCCAAGAAATTCCATTGTGTGTGAGTATGTATTATGACATCGTTTAATTATAAGATGACATACTGCTTTTTCCACAGGACCCCACTTCATTCTGTCCACAGGGGGGATACACACAAAGGGGCATAATTAAGATTTCACAGGCAATGTTAAATCTGCCATTTTGTAACTTTTAAGCCCTTGACTTTGTAAATTAAACATCCGTATTTTAACTTAGTTTTTGTGTGTGTAATAACGACAGTAATTCACCACACTTTACACACTTCAAAATACACTGTTTCCTAATTGCTTGGTCTCTAAATGACCTTCAATGAGTTAACTGTATAAATATGTCATGGATGGAGACAGATTTTAATCCCAAAGCATTAATTCAGATTAATTTTGTAACTTGATTTACAATAGCACAGCTTCAGCCTTCATGTGTCATAATAAACATACTTTCATCAGCTGAGCTAAGCAGTCAGAGATCCACACAGCACTTGTTTTCAGAACAAAGGACTTTTTTCTGAGCAGTTACCGTTTCATTCTCCGGTGAAGGGAAAGAGAAAAAAAACATCCTCTTTCTAGGATTTTTATTCCCCTAAACTCCTGGCAGATCTCTTCATTCTCCTCACAATACAGAGCAGCTTTCTTGTTTCAGAATTTGGACCTATCCAAAAGGAAAACTAAACATAAGTCATTCAGAATGAGCTTGGGAAAAGCTCCATTTGGCAAGGACACACAGTGAGTAAAAGCATCCCATTCTGCACTCACTTAAATGGGTGTGCGTAAGAGCAGAATTAGGTCCAGCTGAAATGGATACAGCTATGTTGATGTACAGCAGTGAAGGATCTGGCTCAGAGTCTCCAGCTTTAATTAGGTTAAACCATCTCAGAGCTGAGTTTGCAACCTATAGGCCAAATTCCGCTTTTGGATACTCAGGTGTAAATAGAAAAGGAGTACTTGTGGCACTTTGGAGACTAACCAATTTATTTGAGGATAAGCTTTTGTGAGCTACAGCTCACTTCATCGGATGCTGTACTGTACTCCTTTTCTTTTTGTGAATACAGACTAACACGGCTGCTACTCTGAAATCAGGTGTAAATAGAATTTGTCTCTATAAATCAAGGGGAAATAAAAAGGAAAGGTGAAATGAAATCCTTTACTAAAAGTTTTGGCCCTTGAAGACCCTGGCCTATGAACAGAATGCATGCCAAGATTTTAAAATTCCAGATAAATACATTTGATGATGTAATTTAAAAAAACCACCATTGCTGCTAAGGCCCAAAATTGGGGTTTCTCATTTCCCCAGTGCATCCTGAAATCGAACAGGAAGCGGCTTGAAGCTAACCCTGCCTGAGGTGGTTGCAATGTCATCAGCTGTAGTGACGAGAACACAGGAGCCTGGACTCAGTGTCTTGGCAGATTATGTGAAAGTGGAACTGACTCAACTCTGGTTTAACCCTTGAGATTCATCAAACATGGTCAGTCTTCTGAGGTTTAGGGAGGTCAGCAGGGCGTGTTCTAGGGAGGAGGGAAAGATCTGTGCAAGGAAGAAAGGGCAGGGTCGATCAGAGGAAGCGCTAGTGAGTCAAGACTGGGTTTGCCCAGGCGTCCCTTTGAAAGTGAATTAAACTAAACCAAATTAAGGTCACTTTAATTCTGAGTAAGGGCATCCACACAGGGGTTTAATGTATCTTAACTAATCCCCTTTAAATACATGCTTTATGTTAATCAGATTAATTTTCCTGAGTATTCCTGTGTAGACAAGCCCTAAATAATACAAATAGCAGATCTGTGTTTATTCAAAAGTCTTCTTGGAGCTGCCAAATTGGGGTGGGAGTCTTGTGAGAACAAGCTCTATTATGAGATTGCTGCTGCATACTGGTAATGGTTACAAAAGTGAAATGCAGGGAAAGAAACAGCTGATCAGGTCTCAGTTTTGTGTGAAGGTTTTGTGCACAGGGTGTCTTATTTCATCCAATGTTGGTGTAGCCATGTTGGTCCCAGGATATTAGAGAGACAAGATGGGGAAGCAAAAAGACATTCTAGTTATCAGAACTGAGGGGACATAGGGCCTTAAGAAATAAGTGAACAGCACCCTCTGAGCGTATGTCCCCATAGTGATGATAACTAGAATGTCTTTTTGCTTCCTCATCTTGTCTCTCTAATTTCCTGGGACCAATATGACTACAAAAACACTGCAAACAAATAGGAGATATTGAATTTTACCATCTGAAATGAAACTCCACTACATGAAGAAAAAGGAGAAGTTGGTCCAAGAACAGATATTACCTCATCCACCTTGTCTCTCTTATTTATTCATTCAAACAGACTATGTATAGTATACTGCTTGAAGTATCAAAGAGACACATCAAAATACCCTGCAGGCTCTCTCTTAATGGATCAAGTACATTAGTGTGCAACATACTTGTGTCCCTCAATTACAAACTGATCTCATGCATGTCTATTGAATTTCAAAATCAGACCTTAAGAGCTGATCACAGACTTAAAAGAGAGTCTTGATAACAGTCTTAGTAGGGTCTCAGAGATGATACCTGCTTATGTTCTGTCACGTACAAACCAAATTGGCCTTGGGTTTCTCTCTCTCTCACACACACACACACGTATGTGGCTGGGGAGCAGGGGTGATTTCATGTGGCCAGTCAATGTAACTATCATTTAAAAAAAAATCTCTGGCAAGGGGAAGGCAAGTAGATGATTTATTTGTAAGGGATTCTAGTGATTTTTCCCTGGGGATAAAAATTAACCCTACCCATCACTTCAATGGCCAACTAAGTACCCACGCACAAATATTCCCTAAAAACCAGTTAGCTACATGTGTAGGCTACTATAATATCCCTACAGAGAAGAGGAAAAACCTGACTTCTTTATCTCTCTAGGTTTATAGAAGACCCTGCACTTTCCCCACGATTTATATTAGTAGTTACCTCTGCCATGGCAGTCCAATCCTGGGGACTGCACCTAGACATGCTAGGAAGGCTTGTATGTTCCAGTGATCCTGTGGGAGTTATGCCAGGGTGAGTTTTAATTCCCGATAGGGCTACCTAAGCTGGAGAGGCCCAGGATAGACAGGGATGGTGGAGTCTTATTTGTGCCCCAAGCAATGTTTTACCAGCTGAAAAGGACTCAGATTATGGTAATGATTGTGGGGCAGGGAGTCACAGTCAGGGATCATGCCCCACTGCACTAGGCACTGTACAGTCCCTGCCCCTAAGGGCTCACAATTTGTACATAGGTCTAGGCACAGCAAGTGGATAAAACAAATAAATGGGGGAGAGTGCAAGGTAATAAATGGGAAGAATGGAGACATTCACAGTCTGGGTTCTTATTCCAGATATTAACGATAATGTACTACATGGTATGAAGAATTGCTCATCCCACCCTGACAGCTAGATCAATCTCAGTCATCAGCCCAGCCCCTCCGCAAAAGCCTGGAATTTGCAGGTTTAACACACCTGGGCTCTGGCAGGGCAGGGGAGTGACCTCCGAACTCAAGGGAGCCTTAGAGAGAATGCCCTGCCAACCACGCCCATCCATTTGCAATGAGGCAGCTCCATCCAAAGCCCTCCCTAAGAGCCTCTGTAGCAGCACGGCACAGAGGAAGTGGAGGGCCCGTAGGTAACCAGGACCCAAACCATTTCCAGGCTTTTAGGTTAAGACCAACGCTTTGGATTCCACCCGATCGCCTGTTGAAAGCCCCACTGGTGTCATATGCTGCCAACATGAAACTCAACACAGTAAAGGAGCCACAGGATGTAGGGGAATATTATTCCCTCAGATTCCAGCGGGAGTGCACATGTGGCTCAGGGGTTGGATGCGGGGGATAGAGAGAGTACTCAAGAGCCAGAGAGCAAACTTGATTTTTGTATAGCTGTCCTAACGGAGTCGGGGCTGTGGACACAAGAACTCCGAACTGGAACAACATTCATAAGAAGAGACAATGGGCCAGATCCTCAGCTGGTATATATCAGGATAGCTCCCTGGACTCCAATGGAGCTGCACTGATTTACTTCAGCTGACAAAAAAGAAGACAGCGGAGAGAAGCCGACAGACCAGAGACTAGCCCAGCTGAACAAACAAAAGGGACTGATTTGTCATTGCGGCATTTCAAAAACATAATGCATTACCACTAAGGACTTTCCAATGTTGGCAGGTATCCTCGGCTCTCACTTACAATAAACTACTTTCTATGCAAACTGAGATACTGCTGGCAGGAGCCGAAAACAACACAGCTTTTTAAAGACCTTTTGCCTCTCTCTCTCTCCTGTATTTTTTCCTCTTCTTTGTCTCTATTTTTTCCGCTTGGCTGGACAAATTATCTCCACCCCCCTAAAACGTCTCTAATAACTACAGCGATTACAACTGCACAGTATTCCTGGGGAGAACCAAACCGAAGCAACCAAGAACAATCTCATATGCTGACATCAGCCAGCAAGCTGCTGGGGGTTCACAGCAAGCTATCCCACCGCGATTCTCCTTAATAGGATTGCTTTGGCTGCATTAATTGGAGCACCACACCATATGAAGTTATCCTTTCATTTTTATTCCTTGTTAATTTCATTTCACTCCTCTGAATGTATTGCTTTTGGTCCACTCCCCCCAGCGTGTATAGGTGGGACGTGGTAAGTAATCAGCAGCCGCCTGGTCAGGTCAGACACAAGTTTTTCACAGAGTAATCTGAGCTCAGGGTTGCATAATCATTTCATACATTGATTATTTCACTGTAGTCTGATTTAGCGGGGCATATTTCAACACGGACCATAAATGCTTATGGAAAAACTGGCTGCCTATGGAAAACAGGCTGCCTATGGAAAAACAAAATTCCTGGCTCTGAATAGCAGCCAGTTCTTTAAACCCAATTTTATTTCTACAAATTTCAGTAGGAGGGGAAAGAGGGTATGCAATAGGAGTCCCTTAGGGCACCGTCATCTGTATTAGTATTAGAGTAGGACAGGGGTCAGCAACCTATGGCAACCTATGGCGAGCTGATTTTCAGTGGTACTCTGCTGCCGGCCTGGGGTTCCATCCGCCAGCCCCCTGCCAGCCGGGGTCCCGGCCGCCAGCCCTGCTCAGCCCACTGCCTGCCTGGATGAATGGAACCTCTCTCTCCCCAAAGAAGATAATCTATTTACAGACATTGGAAAACTCAGCAAGGAAAAGCAAGGGCAAGGATCACACTAAACTGATAAGATCTGCATTTTAATTTAATTTTAAATGAAGCTTCTTGAACATTTTAAAAACCTTATTTACTTTACATACAACAATAATTTAGTTATATAATATAAACTTATAGAGAGAGACCTTCTAAAAACGTTAAAATGTATTACTGGCATGTGAAACCTTAAATTACAGTGAGTAAATGAAGACTTGGCACACCGCTTCTGAAAGGTTGCCAACCCCTGGAGTAGGACATAGAGGTCATTGTGCTACATACTGTACAGAGACACATAGCAAGAGCCATTGCCTGCCTTGAAAACCTTAGACAAGAGTAACAGAGGGTGGGATGGGAACAGATGCACAGAGAGATGAAGTGACATGTCCAAGGGCACAGAGCCAGTCAGGGGCAGAGCCAGGTATAAAGCGCTGCTCTCCGGACTCCCTGCCCAGTGCCCTACCCACTGGACGACGCTGCCTCTAAGCTCCTGTTTGCAAGGAGTTTCTGAATTTCCACAGTTCTTCAAACCCACCCTTCTGGGGCCCTAGAGAAGATTATGTTGCTTTTGATCACTGGTTCACTGTGAACTGGAATCCTGCTAAAATACTGTCCCCTTTAAGACAAGACAAGAAGCTAAAGTAAAGGAGAAGTAGCTTCAGAAGCACAGTGGACAGTATAAACGGATGATCAGGAGGTCCGAGTTTAGAGAACAAGCAGCAGATCACTTAAGAGGCATTTAAAAATTATCTAACAGTGGGTGGGATTTTCAAAAGCACCCAAGTGATTTAGGAGCCAATCTCTCTCCCTACTCCACACCCCCATGCATTGATTAGGTAGCGTAGACAGCTAACCCAGGGTTTGTGGATTCCTCTGGCTGGCTAGGCCCCTATAAGATAGGCACTACAATGATCAGCACTGTAATGCCTAAGGCCCTTTGGGACTCAGGTACTTCTGAAAAATCTTTTAACAAGAAATGTTGTGAAATTAATATTAACCTCAGAATCAGTCATCCCTCAGCACTTCAACATGGCAGATGCAAAGAGCATTACCCACTGAGCTCCTGCAGCACTGATCACTCAGAGAGGCCCTGCAGGAACTTCAAACCTAACAAACACCCTTGAAAACAGAGGCTCTGGGAAAAACCAGCTGTCTCAGAGAAGCCAAAGGAACTAAGTCATGCTGTCATTTTGACAGGGTGGATCATGCAGCTTGCTGAGAGTCCCACAACAACTAGTGCTATTAAAATCAAGTGGCCCTACTCCATGACAGGAAACCTAATCCATTTTCCCTGGCTAGTGGATGATGACAGGGTGCAGGGGTGTCCCCAGTATTTGACTGTGCGGAGGCAGGGCGGGGCCGGGGGGCATCGTTTGGCTCACGGAGAGGCAGAGGATGTGAAGGCAGATGTGGTTGGGTAACAGAGAACACAAAATGGTTCGCTATGCTGATGACCTGCTTTTGGCTCAGGGCTGGGGGACCTCTGTTCCTTTCATCATGGTTCTCGTTAATCCTCATCGCTAACTTATGGAAAAGCTGATGACCTTGGCATCTGAAGAGATGTAGGATTTCTTCTGCCCCAGCCCTTATAATTCATGTCTACAGCCTCAATACCTTGGCCCATACACACTGAATGTACTGAGAGCCCCTGTCATAAATATAAAGGGAAGGGTAACCACCCTTCTGTATATAGTGCTATAAAATCCCTCCTGGCCAGAGGCAACATCCTGTTACCTGTAAAGGGTTAAGAAACTCAACTAACCTGGCTGGCACCTGACCCAAAGGACCAATAAGGAAACAAGATACTTTCAAATCTTGCGGGAGGGAAGGCTTTTGTTCGTGCTCTTTGTTTACGTGTTTGTTCTCTCTTGGGACTGAGAGAGGCCAGACAGAAATCCATCTTCTCCAACACATCCTAATCCAAGTCTCCAATACTGCAACCAGTATAGGTAAGCCAGGCAAGGCGGATTAGTTTATCTTTTGTTCTATATGAATTTTCCCTGTGTTAAGAGGAAGGTTTATTCCTGTTTTCTGTAACTTTAAGGTTTTGCCCAGAGGGGGATCCTCTGGGTTTTGAATCTGAATACCCTGTAAGGTATTTTCCATCCTGATTTTACAGAGGTGATTCTTTTACCTTTTCTTTAAATTAAAATTCTTCTTTTAAGAACCTGATTGATTTTTCATTGTTCTTAAGATCCAAGGGTTTGGGTCTGTGTTCACCTGTACAAATTGGTGAGGATTATTATCAAGCCTTCCCCAGAAAAGGGGGTGTAGGGCTTGGGGGGATATTTTGGGGAAAGACGTCTCCAAGTGGTCTCTTTCCCTGTTCTTTGTTTAAAACGCTTGGTGGTGGCAGCATACTGTTCAAGGACAAGGCAAAGTTTGTACCTCGGGGAAGTTTTTAACCTAAGCTGGTAAGAATAAGCTTAGGGGGTCTTTCATGCGGGTCCCCACATCTGTACCCTAGAGTTCAGAGTGGGGAAGGAACCCTGACAGGCCCTTAACTGGATTCCTCCTCTGTCTCACAGGCCTTTCTGGGAATTTATTCTTCCAGGCAGTTATAGTTTATCGCCCTGAGCGATTATCTTTTCTGGACAAGAACTGCCTGACTGGGTATTGATTTCTAAATCTCTCTGCCCAGGCCCATTCAGATTTAGAACCCTGGCTCAGCTGTCAGGCAAGGCAAATGTAACAGCCAACCAGGAATTCCTCCAGTTACAGGAAGCTATCTGTGCATCTCCTTGTCTTAAATAGCACAGCTGGACCAATCAGTGGGGCAGGCACTCCCCCAATTAGGACTGCTGTGGGCAGTGACTCTGGTGGGGCTAAGGTTCCTTTTACCACTCCAATCACCAGTTGCTAACAAGCGGCTGGATGGCAGCCAGGATGCAAAGGCTTCCTAGTAACCCCCAATTCTGGGTTCAAGACCTGGAGTTCCTCAGTCAATGAGTGAGTATTGCTAGGACTTTTAATGAGCCCTACAGGAGAGTGTTTCATTGTTTAGAAGTTTGGGAATCACAAAGTCTCGGTCACTGTTTTACCTTTATGAGTGGAGATACTGACATACCACAGATATGTAGATGCTATGGCTAACTCATCCATTTTTTAGTTAAGAAAAACTTGTCAAATGGTTCACCTGAAACAGACCTTTTCCTTTCAGAATGAAATGTGACACTGATCAGGGTGTCTCCCACTTATGTGTGGTTTTGACACAGTTGTGCGTCTGCACTGGTGTTCAAAAATGTTGTGTACATCTAACTGTGTGTGTATGGTTGTTAGTGCATGATCATACTGAGCTAATTGAAATGTTTACATAGCCCGCATAATGAAGTCCAATATATCGAAGAATGACATTGCAGGAGGCTGAACATTCTGTTGCTCACGTCACTACTTTAAAAAATAAATAACTTAAAAGAGAACAAAGTCAGACTGGACCAGTGTGGGCCTGTGGATAGAGCACTAAGCAGATAGTCAGCAGTCTCTGCTTCTTACCCATTGTATGGCCTTAGGCAAGCCACTTCACGTCTCTATGCCTGTTCCCACCTTCTATCTGTCTTGTCTCTGGGCAGAGACTGTATCCTACTACATGTCCATATAGTATCTAACATGATGAGACCCTGATCTGAGTTGTGGCCGCTAGGTGCTACCATAATATAAATAAACAATAATAATTAATAATGGGGAAGTCAGACCAGTTATCTGAGGGCAGATGAAAGATAACATTCCACAAAGTCATTGCATTTAACAAATACTTTTACTCTGGGATTCCCAGACACATGCTCGCTCTCTCTCTCTCTCTCTCTCTCTCTCTCACACACACACACACACACACACACACACACATTATTTCCTGGGAATAGCAGTTCTCCTCCCTGTACATATGAGTGTTAGCACTGCCTGTCACTGCTGTAGGAGTCACAAGGGCCTCAATTCATTAAAGAAAAAGGAGCATCAAGGAAGCTGAATCAGTTCTGGAGGAATGACATACTCTACAGTGCCTGAATTCAGTGCCGTTCTACTGTGAGAAATGGAGGCCCCCAGCTGGGGTAATAATGCACGCTGAGTACTACTGGCACTAGAAAATTAGCAGCTCAGCTAGTGAAGAATAAGATGTTTTCACCTTAGGTGCAGTTTTCCTTTTCTGCTCCCTAAAAGTCAAGAGGTCTTCCCAAAATTCATTTTAAATACCTATTTATAGGTACTGTAAGTGCGTCCGACTGTTTGACATCTTCTGCATTTTCCACCAATATCCCCTGTAACAGTTACTGGTAAAGTAAATGGAACTTTTTCCAAAATAAAAGATATTTCATGTTGAAAAATGGCCTTTTTTTCAGTAGCAAAAAGTTGCGGGGGGAAGCTTGGCTTTTTCTAAATTTATCGTGACTTTTATCATTTTGATAGAAAATATTATCAAAACATTAACAAACATTTTTGTTTACTGAACAATGGTTTTTTTGGCAAACTATTAAAATGTTGATTTTTTTAACCCTACAATTGCCCGAGTTCAGGAAAGCAAGTTAGCCTGTGCTGAATATTAAGCAGATGCATAAGTTCAATTGAAATCAATGGGACTTAAGCACATGCTTAAATTAAGCACTTGCTTAGATGCCATCCTGAGTAGGGGTCGACTTCAAGCACACACTTAAGAGACTAACTGAACAGGAGACTACATTTGTTGTTTACTATCTTGTGGCAGAGAGTTTCAGAGGTTAAGTACATGCTGTTTCAAAAGTTACCTTTCCTTTTATTAGTTATTAATGAATTGCTTATTAGTTGAACTGGGCATCCCTTTATTCTTGTTTTATAAGAGAGGCTAGATAGAAGCGCCCAAATGACCTCCTCTATACCATTATTTTATATACCTCTATCCTGAGCCCTCTTCTTCTCCTCCTCTCTAAGCTAGTCTACATTTTTGAATCTCTCCTCCTATGAAGATCTTTTCATGCCCCTCATCATCATTTCCACTGGACATTGCTGGACCTTTCCCTTTCTGCTATATCCCTTTTGAAATTATACTGCGTGCAACATTCAAGGTGCAAGTGCTCCCCTCATTTATACAAGGGCATTCTAGTATTTTTAGCATTATTCTCTGGTGCTTCGTTACCCAGGGGAATCTTAAATTCTCCACCAGGACATTTATTTCATTAGCAAGATGCCTTTTACACATAGATGATCTGAAAGCTGTTGATGTTATCTGAGATGCTTGGCATCTGCTGATTGTCAGGCTTGATTTTGTCTGTGTCCCTGGTATAATACCTCTCTCCTGAAAAAGCGATAGACCATTTCTTTCCTCTGTGCTGCTGCTCCCAAAAATGGTACAAACACCAGTAATATCCCAACCCTGCCCAGGAGAAATAATACAACCAATTAAGCTTAACATAGCCACTTGCTCTGTGTCTGCTGCAGAGCCTAATCCTGGGGGCAGGTGGAGTGATGCTCTCTGGTTTGCTTTGCATAAGTTACTGGCAATTTCTTTGACTTACTAATCATGGATGAGCTTCAGGATTCATGAAGAGGGGAGATCTTCCAAAGGCACAAAGAGAGTTGGGCACCTAAATCTCATCTGTGACTGTGCAAATCTCCCCCAACATGCACAAGTACCACAGCATCACCGAGGTCTTCCCCTTGACTCTCCCAATAAGCATTTAATTTCCCTTGAATCCTCCTCTCTCCTCTGTTTCTTCCAAACTGCCTGCTGCAGGTTGTGGACCAGACCCCTCAGTGGAATTGCTATGGGGCCTTTTATCTCTTTTTCTATGACTCCATGTTAACATTCCCCTCTTTCCCTCCTCTCTTTTTTCTAAAAGACCCACCCGCTCTTCCGACATCTCCACTTACAACACTGTATCCTCCTGCTCCTCTCTGTTTGCCACTTTTCCCTGCTCTAGTCTGCCCAAAACATTCCTAAACTCTTCCTCTGCCACTGCTCTAAGCATGGGCCAGATCCAAAAATCCAGCAGAGTCAATGGAAAGTCTCCCTTTGACTTCAGTGGGCTTCGACTCAGGCCCCAAGGCCCACTCCTTCCTTCACTGAGCAGCTTGTAAAAGGAGAGAGGAGGAAGGGAAAAGTAGGGGCAGAGTGATTTATCACTATTACAGTCCCATTTTATACTCCCTGGGGGAATACTGATTTAGCCACGAGGCCGTAATCCTGCCTTCCCGGGCTGGCAGCAGAGGAAAGCAAAGGGAGGCTGGAGAGCACAGTGGTATAAAGTTTCATTGGCATGTGTTTGGAATGGCTACATTACAACTCATGCAGGTCATCCCAGATCATTACGTGAATGAAACCTTGATATCACCACATGGTGTGGTTTTCTTTTTTTATGAGAGGCAGAGAGGAAAAATTAGTACTAATAAATTATTAACACTCCTAAAAATAACCTAAAATTGATTTTCTATCAATCAGCATGTTATATTATTAAGCGCCGAGATCTTGTGGCTACTTAGACCTGGAAACAAAATGCCACATGTAGCTGGAAAGGAAGAAATTTCCACCCTTCAATGTCATAAGACAAGTGTTTCTAACCAGGATGGTTTAAGTGATATCACACCTGAAAACTGTCACTAGAAGCCGTAAGCTCTGGAGCCTAGACCAGGGTAATTTTCTGGAGGGAACATGCACACGTTCTTGGTCATGATTTTTTACTCTGTATCTGTACAACACCTAGCACAATTGGTTCAGGGCTGAGGCTCCAAGGCGTTACTGCAATATAAACACACACACCCCCAATAAAGTGACATTACAAAAATAGCAGCTGTCTAAAAACTAGTCTGAAATTTCGACTATTAAAAGGTGGTACTGGCTGAGACGGATGAGTACACACTGTGCAAGTATTATTTATCACAATGTTGTTATGCTTGCATATAACATTTACTTATTTCAGTTTTTAAAAAGCACCTGAGATACTAGGTGTTTGCACAAAATTTTAACTCACATCCAACAGACGTATCCTTCATAGCAAATTGCCTTTACCACCTAGAGCCACTGCAACATACAATCTACCTTATAACAGTGAAGGACCTCCAAATTAGATAATAAACTGAGGGCTTCCCCACCCTGCTCCCACCAAGGAAAAATGGGCCATGCAGTGAATCCTGAAGGTCAACAAATCCAGGTTCTGTCTGACAAAGATGGGCAATGAATTCCAGAAATTAGGATCTCTCGGTGCCATCTCTATTAAATATAGGAGATATTGGCTCAGCTGTCGTTGATGCTCACCGGCAGAGAGCCTGTCTCTTAGGTAAACAGACACCAAACCATTCACATCAAAACCAACACCTTAAAGTTCACTTAACCAGCAGCTAGAGCAGATCTCCGAACGGCTGACACGCTCTCTGCGTGAAGTGCCCTGAAGCAAGCCCAACCACTTTCTACAACAGGCACATTTCGCATCAGCCTTAGTCCCCAGACTATCCGAGCCCATGTCGATGGCACTGCATCAATCCAAGATGGAAGTAAAAAGGGCACGGGTGATGGTAGCAAAGCCTGCAGCTGAAAGAGCTGCATAGGCAATAAAATGCAGCGTTGGCTATGTTCCATTTAGAGACACGTAGGAATAGATGACGATCTGCCAAGACCTAGGTTACGGACCCCAGTATCAACAGCAGGCACGCTCCCACAGATCATGGAGTATGGTATAATTCAAGTCAGTTCTTGCTGTTTCTCTCTACTGTTAAGTCTTCTCCAGGATGTACCCATCATCCAAGCTACAATCCAACTGAATTAGATCCGGGTAGATTACTGAATCTCAGCAGCAGCGCCAGCTGAGTAGGAGACAAAGCCACGTGTCATCAGCATGCTGAAGGCATTATCTCCCATGCCCCTCTACAAACCAACAGGGTGGAACCTTGCAAGAGGCAGCCATAGTGGCAGATGGGCACCTGCCAAGAACAACCAGCAGATTCTTTCAGCTACCACAACTGTTATATGGATACGTAATATGCCAGCTGTGTGTGTGATGTACCTCTCTAGTGGCCAGTGTATTACAGATCTAAAACTCACATACACACACACACACACACGAAAAAGAAGAAGTACAACATAAGTAACTGTGAGTCAGGGTTGTCTAAACACCATGGTGCTCTGTTGACAAGGTAACCATGCGAATGAAGCCAAAGAACTATTTTTCCTTCATTTTCGTTAAAAAACAGAATCTTACAAAAAATAAACACACAGAAGGAAAGGAGGGGAGTTGTGTCTGATTTCAATAAAAACATGTTTTTCTTGTTAAAAATACTATTTTCTCCCCTCCCTCTGCATCATCATTTCTTCCCCACTCCCGCCTGCTCCCGCTTCTCTGGAATAGTGCTACATAAATCTGTGGCATGTAACTGTTGTTATTAACTGCTCGTATAATACCGAAAATGTGCTAGGTGCTTTACAGGTAAATATGAGGACAAGGGCTCTGCCCAGAGCATATATCAGTTCTGGTATTTAACTCTTTCAGAGAATTCTGTACTTGGATTGGTCCCCTGAAAGCATTTGTGGGAAACAAAAATTAAGAAAACTTGGTGATAGCCAAAGAATAAAACACAAAACAGAAAAGCTGAAGATATGGGCATTTGTGTGTCTTACAACCCTCCCTTGGATTCTGACCCTATTACAACCACTCAAGCTTCGTTCTCATGGGCCTTGTCTACATGGGTGCTCCTAATGATACGGATACGGGTTGAACTTCCCCAGTGTTCGTATAAAGAGTGGGAGATATATAGTGAAAAACAAGTGTGGAGAAGATGATTGATGGCAAGAATTAGAAACCGGTGATGCATATGCATGGTCTTTGCTCACAAAGGGACATTAGTAGCCTTCCTGGGTACGTCTACACTATGAAATTAGGTCAATTTTTAGAAACCGATTTTATACAGTCGATTGCATATGTCCACACTAAGCACATTAAGTTGGTGGAGGAGAAATAGCTCAGTGCTTTGAGCATTGGCCTGCTAAACCCAGAGTTCTGAGTTCAATCCTTGAGGGGGCCATTTAGGGAGCTGGGGCAAAAATGGGGGGATTGGTCCTGCTTTGAGCAGGGCGTTGGACTAGATGACCTCCTGAGGTCCCTTCCAACCCTGATATTCTATGATTATCACAACAAAAGGTTTTCTTCCTCAGCCCCCACTCTCCTGCTGGTAATAGCTCATCTTAAGTGATCACTCTCTTTACAGTGTGTATGATAACACCCATTTTTTCATGTTCTGTGTGTATATAAATCTCCTCACTGTATTTTCCACTGAATGCATCCAATGAAGTGAGCTGTAGCTCATGAAAGCTTATGCTCAAATAAATTGGTTAGTCTCTAAGGTGCCACAAGTACTCCTTTTATATCAGCCAGTTGATACTGAGCCTCCTGTCTTCATGTGATCAAACTCCCTAGAGCTGTCCCCTTCTGTCATGCATTTCCCAGCCTCCTGGGCTGGTATCTGTTAGGATTGTTCTGTCTGGTTCAGCAATCCAGCAGTAACCTTTTCAAACTTGCTCTTTTCCATCCACCAGAGAACAAGCCTGGAGAGGACTCTGCCTATGGCTCCTGGGCTGTGGGAGGGAGAAGAAAAAAGACATGGAAAGTCCTCATGTGAAATCTGGCCTTTGTAGAGTATCCCACAGTGTAGGATCATCCTCCCTACAAGGTACATTAAAGATTGTGCGGAAGGTGCAGAGGATCTTTGTTATGGATGTCTTCAGCCTCTTCTGTCTTGCCTCTCAGATCAATACTGTGATTATCATATGTGAATGTCTGTACTGCAGACATTTAACTCTTCTGTTTATCATGAAGCTGTAGTGTTCAAGGGTATGTCTACACTGCAATGAGACACTCGCGGTTGGCCCATGCCAGCCAACTCAGGCTTGTGGCTGTATAATCGCAGTGTAGACATTCTGGCTTGGGCTGCAGCCCGAGGTTTGGCACCCTCCCACCTTGCAGAGTCCTAGAGCCTACACCCAAACATCTATAGAATATCCTTACAGGTGCGTGATATTAACACACTCTCTTTCCTAATCATTCACTACTTTTAGCATGGCCTTGGGAATGGCTCTCTACCTCCTGCATTACACTCAGACAAAACAGAAGCAGATATCAATGCTAGTAGTACATCAGCCACCCCATTTTTTCCTCTCTACAAGAAATGATCCACAGCCAGCTGAATTCACTTACTTTTATTAAGAAATACAGCTCCTGCATACCTCTTCATAAAATAATTGAAGTCCTCCTAAAATATTTGGGAAGAACAAATGACTAGACACTATAGAAGATAGTGCTTCTATTTAATCAGAGAATTTTCAGCACGGGCTTTAATAAAACTGTATCCATATCATCCCAAAACATTTGACACTATTCCTTCTTCAGGAGGCAGTATTCATTCGTTATTTATCTCGGAGTGAGATTAGGCAGACCTGGGTTTTATTCATTGCTCTGCTACTAACCTGCTAGGTGACCTTAGGCAAGTTATTCTGGCCTGATTCTTGCCTGATGTCAATCAGTGTCACTCCAGCAAAGTCAATCTCTACCAGATGAGAATCTGTTCTTTAGCCTTCTGTACTAGCTAACAGAGCTAGCCATGGGGGTGGAGGAGGTGTTCTGTAATACCTATGAGTACAGGGCTGAGATAAAGTCTCTTGCTTTGGTTGTTTTGTGTTTTGAACCTTTACGGTTCTTCACGGCCATATATGGGGAAATCAGCAGTGGGATTCCCAGCAATGTGCATCATTCTGAAATGTACCTGCATGTTATTTTAACCTAGGGCTTTTGTTTCCAGTTTAATAGCTGTACAGCATATTGAAAACATTAGGCAGGACCTGTGGAAGAAAGTAAATGAGGAAGCTACTTATAAATCATTCTCTCACAATTAGTCTTGTGTAGTCACAAAAATGGAAGCAGAGCTGGTAATTTTGGAAAAACTTTTTTGAGCTCTTCTCTGGAGAATTCCAGTGTTGTAATCACACTTTCTCCTCTACAATTAACACTCTTCTGTGAAACTCCCCTGCCCATGAGAACTAACTCAGAAGTGTTGTTACCCGGGGTTTTCTTTTGAACCGGAAACTATGGTAACTAGTCTTTATTTTCCAGGTGGTTTCAGGACATAAATCAGTGGGGACACACCTCCTCTGTTTGATAAATGATTGGTACACCCAAGAGTGCTTTCACTCAAAAATGCTTGTTTTTATTGAGTCTAAAGCACTCATCTAAAACAACAGTCTAAAGTACCTCAGATATAGTTACCCAAAATCTGAGGTGTCAAGTGGTCAGCAGCAGGTTTCTAGTGGCCAGCCTTCCTCCTAGCTGCTGCGGAGTTGGTCAATCTCCTAACTTGTTGAAATACCTCTTCAAACTTCTCCAAATTGCAGATTGTATTCTCGTCCATCCTCCCAGTGGAGGGGAAGGACTCAGTCAGGAGATAATGCAAGGCTGCACAGATGATGTCTGTGAGAGGGCTTCAGCCTTCTTGACTATGGGAGGCTGTACTGGGAAGGACTGATGGGAATAGACAGGGTCCAGCTGGCCAAGAAAGGGAAGAGTATCTTCATGCATCAGCAACTCACTAACTTAGTGAGGAGCACTTTAAAACTAGGTTCAAAGAGGGGGAATGTCACAAAAGCCCATGGGTGAGCATAAAACAGTGTGATCTTAACATACAGCAAGATGTTGGGAGGACATGGAAAATTACAATAAGGTCTTAGGAGCAACAAGAGGAAAACCAGTGGGGGAATCTGCTCAATATCTTAGCTGTCTATACACAAATGCAAGGAGCATGGGAGAAAATGGGAAGAACTGGAAGTATTAGTACACAAGTTAAAATAGGATTTAACTGGCAACACAAAGACTTGGTGGGATACATCTCCTGGCTGGAATATTGGTACAAAAGGCTATAGCTTTTTCAGGAAGAACAGAAAGGGGAAAAACAGGGGAGGTGTTGCATTATACATTAACAACGTGTACATTTGTTCTGAGGTCCAGAAGTGGGTGAGAGGCAGACTAGTTGAAAGTCTCAGGGTAAAGATTAAAAGCAGGAAAAAAAAATAGGAGCAACATCATGGAGTCTACTATACACCAGCAAATAGGGAAGAGGAGATGGATAAGGCATTTCTACAACAAACAAATATCCAAGACAGAACCTGGTAGTAATGGGGGATTTTAACTACCCAGACATCTGTTGGAAAAGTCATACAGCAAAACACATAATGTCTAATAAGTTCCTGGAATGTTTTGGGGACAACTTTTGTTGAAGTGGAAGAGAAACCAGGGGGCAGCCATTTTAGATTGATTCTGAGCAACAAGGAGGAACTGTTGCAAATCTGAAGAGGGAAGGCACTTTAGGTGAAAGTGAGCATTAAATGATAGATTTCACAATTCTAGGGAAAGGAAGGAGAGCAGCAGAATAAGGAAAATGGGCTTCAAAAAGCAGACGTTAGCAAATTCAGAGGACTGGTAGATAATGTTCCATGGGAAGAAAAATCTAAGGGATAAAGGAGTTCAGGACAGCTGTTAGTTTCTCAAGGAGACCATATTAAAGTCACAACTTCAAACTATCCTGATGCAAAGGAAAGTCAGGAAGAATATGATCAGGGGATGGAACAACTTCCATATGAAATAAATTAAAAAGAGAGACGATTCAGGGGGAATATGAGAGAGGTCTATACAACCATGCCTGGTGTGGAGAAAGTGAATAAGGAGGTGTTATTTACCTTTCATATAACACAGGAACCAGGGGTCACCCAATGAAATTAATAGGCAACAGGTTTAAAAACATACATAACAAAGTACTTCTTCACAAAATGCACAGACAACCTGTAGACCTCATCACCAGGAGATATTTGGAAGGCCAAAAATATAATTGGGTTAAAAAAAGAATTAGATAAGTTCTTGGAGGACAGGTCCATCAATGGCTATTAGCCAGGATGGTCAGGGGCGCAACTTCGTGGTCTGGCTGTCCCTGAGCCTCTGACTGCCAGAAGCTTGGACCGGACGACAGGTGATGGATCACGTGATAATTGCCCTGTTCTCTTCATGCCCACTGCAGCATCTGGCACCAGCCATTGTTAGGCTAGATGGACCATTGGTCTTATCCAGTATGGCCATTCTTCTGTTCTTAATATTAATGGGACAATATGAGTCCATCAGGGGATCCCTGATGACCTGAAAAAAATCAAAAAAGGAATCCTACAAAAAAAAAGGTGGAAACATGGAAAAATTACTAAGGAGAATTACAAAAAAATTGCACAAGCATGTAGGGACAAAAATCAGAAAGGCTAAGGCACAAAATGAGGTACACCTAGCAAAGGACATAAAAGGCAATAAGAATAGTTTCTTTAATTACATTAGGAGCAAAAGAAAGGCAAAGAAAAGCATAGGTCCTCTACTTAATGGGGAAGGAGAGCTGATAAATGAGTAACTGATGACATCAAGCAGGCTAAGGTGTTTAATGCCTATTTTGCTTTAGTCTTTACTAAAAAGGTTAATAGTGACCAGATGCTTAACATAATTAATGTTAACAAGGGGAAGAGGAACACAAGCCAGAATAGGAAAAGAACAGGTTAAAGAATATGTAGGTAAGTTAGATGTATTCAAGTCAGCAGGTCTGAAAAAATTCATAGTAAGATATTTAAGGAACTAACTGAAGCAATCTCAGAACCGTTAGTAATTATTTTCAAGAACTTAGAGGATGGGTGAGGTCCCAGAGGACTGGAGAAAGGCAAACATAATACCTATATTTTAAAAGGGGAACGAAGATCACCTGGGGAATTATTGAAGTTAGGCTGGCTGCCAAAGATCTGGAGAGATACTGGACCAGATTATTAACAACCAATTTATAAGCACCTAGAGGAAAATAGAGTGATAAGCAATAATCAAAGAGGATTTGTCAAAAACAAATACCAAATCAACCTAATTTCCTTCTTTGACAGGCTTATTGGAATAGTGGATGTGTGGGGAAGCAGCAGACATGATATCTTGATTCTAATAAGGCTTCTGACACAGTCCCACATGACATTCTCATAAGAAAACTACAGAACTGTGGTCTAGATGGAATTACTGAAAGGTGGATGCATTACTGGTTGAAAGACTATTCTCACAGAGTAGTTAACAATGGTTCACTGTCAAACTTGGAGGGCATATCCAGTGAAGTCCAGCAGGGGTCTGTCCCAGGTCCAGGACTGTTCAATATTTTCATTAGTAACTTGGAATGGAGAGTACGCTTACAAACTTTGCAGGTAGAATGTAGATGAGAGGAGTTGCAAGTACTTTGCAGGACAGGATTAGAATTCAGAAGGATCGAGATAAATTAGAGAATTGATCTGAAGTCAACAAGATGAAAGTAGAGACAAATGTGAAGGAAGGAAAACTCAAATGAACAACTACAAAATGGGGAACAACTGGAAAGGTGGTAATATTGCTGAAAAGCATCTGGGGGTTATAACGGATTGTCTCTCAATATGTGCTGCAAACCAGGTTAATATCATTTTGGGATGTATTAACAGAAGTGTCAGATGCAAGGGGTAATTGTCCTACTCTACTCAGCGCTGGTGAGGTCTCAGCTGGAGCACTGTTTCCAATTCTGGGTGCCACACTTTAGGAAAGGTGTGGACAAATTGGAAAGAGTCCAGAGGAGAGGCAAAAAAATTATCAAAGTTTTTAAAAAATTTGACCTATGAGGAAAGGTTAAAAAAAATTGGGCATGATTTAGTCTTGAGAAAAGAAGACAGAGGAAGGACCTGATAATGGTTTTTGAATATGTTAACAGCTGTTATAAAGAAAAAGGTGATCAATTGTTCTCCATGTCCACTGAAGACAGGACATGAAATAACTTGCTTAATCTGCAACAAGGGGGATTTATGTCAGATATTAGAAAAACCTAACTATAAAGACAGGTCAGTAGTGAGACAGGTTACCTAGAGAGGTTGTGGAATCCCCATCACTGGACATTTTTAAGAACAGGTTGGACATACACCTGTCAAGGATGGTCTAGGTTTACTTGGTCCTGCCTTAGAGCAGGGGGCAAAACTTGATGACCTCTCAAAGTCCCTTGCAGCCCATCGTTTTATTATTCTGTGCTACCTTTCCACCTTCATATGACCAACAGCACTGTCACTAATTCACTCCAACTCACGGTAAGGCTTTTACTTCTATCTCCAGCAGATGTTCAAAAGCAATTTCAGCAAATCTGCGTAAAACATTAAATGACCCCATATGCTTTTATATTAACAGACCAGCATATCTGACTGCCCCACCTGCTATGCATTTGAGAAACCATTCTGCCTTGACACGTCTGAGCTCACTGTTAATTTTGCATTAGAGTGAGAGTTTGATGAAGCTGACGTATGTATTTCTTTATGGTATCATCTGTATTGGAGGAGTATTATATATATTTGATACTGCTGTACCATAATACACTGTATACAGAAAGGAGCAGAGAGACTGGAGTGCATTATGGTTTGTACGAGAGTGACTCAAACAGTTTACTATCACAATTGATATGGCTGAAAGCCCATGACTTGTAAGGTAATTAACAGTTTGCATGGCAATAAGTTTTCACTAAAACTCTCTCTACTCACCACCCCCTGCAGTTGCCTATGTGGCACTTCACTAAAAATGAGAAACAGAAGAGAATCCCTTAACACAAGTTTGTTCTGCAACTGTCAAGGCTCATTTCCATGTACTGCCTAAAATAAACCCCTGCACTGCCCTGACATGCACACACAATGTTCTTCTGAAAAGGCTCCCTATGAACTGGGGTGGGGGGGTCAAACAAAACAACCGGGGTGAAGGGAAGGTGCACTCAGAGGAACTGAAAGGTGCATCTTCTACACACAGAAAGAAATGCCCATGTAAGGCTAGTTTTCTCTCTCTCCTTAATATTGAAGGATGTTCTGGGCCATCTTAAGGAAAAGAAACGAGTCTGTCTCTGAATGAATATTATTTTAAAAAGCAGGCCTTTCAGTTATTTGAAATTCTGTTAACCTTTTTTTGGCTTGCCAATCAGAAAGGATTCTTTTCCTGGCCTTTAACGTGCTCTTGCATAACGGGAACTATTCAAATTTGTTTGAAGTTCTTATTTAAAAAATAGGTGCCGTAAGCAGAAATGAAAGGTGAAGGGACTGTTAAAAATAGACGGTCAAAGAGACAAACCATAACAGAGATTCTCAATCTACAATTCTCTTGAAACAAAAATTCTTTCCTCTTTCCAACACTGCAACATTTACACATATCACCATCAATACCGCTCGCTTACTGTTTACCTTTTGGTCGCCTTCAACACTGAAAAAGACTTACATACAGCCTGATCCTGCAAATGAATTTATGAGAAACAGTGTGGTCATATGGTTAGCACAGTAGACTAGGATATAGGAGATTTGGGATCTAGTCCTAGCTGTGCCACCAACCTGCTAAGTGACCTTGGGCAAGTCATTTCCTGCCTGTAAAATGGAAAGAATGATATTGACCTCCTTTGTAAAGCACTTTGAAATCTACTGCTGAAACAGCTAGGTATTATTATGCACAACTTCATGCACAGAGGAATCAACTGCACTACGCTCATGCTTCAAGTGAAGCACATGCTTTCTCAAGTTGGAGCCTAAGTTCCTATCGGCAAGAGCCATCATCTCTTGTATGTCTCAAGTATTATGCAGGATACTTGAGACATGCAAGAGATGATGGCTCTTGGAGGTAAATAATGGTCAACACATGGGGAAGCTTCAATTTCAGGTTCTCCTCCACTTGGCACAGCAGCTGGGTTTACAGCCCACCAAGGGAATATTTAAAGGCAACTAAATCCATTTCTTTGAATTATTTTTATGACCGGTGCACATGTGAAGACAGTTTTATTTAAACTGGGGATTGTAACACCTCACCACCACCAACACATCCACTAATATCATAGAATTTCCCACAATTCTCTGCTTCCTCACACAAAAGACCCACGTGGGGAGGAAGGGTGTTACCTATGTGGCATGTTTTCCTTTCCCCTCACCTCCAAGCTTATGGACAGAGTCCACCAGGAATCCCCAGTTCCATGCAGGGGACAGCATGAGGGGACCATTATGATCCCCCTCAAACCACCTGGCCATGGTATGGAACTGCTCCCCTGAAGGAGGGTCCCTGGGCTGTCCATAGGCATGGGAGCACTTGCATGCCTGATAAGGAAGCAAAGGGCATCTATGTAGATGTCGTACCTCTAGTAGACCCCAGATGGATCTCAGGAGATCTCTGGGTAGAAACCCATACCCTCCTGACAGGAGAATTCAGTGGAAGCCAGGCAACTTAAAACTCCCTGAGTTGCCATTCAGCTGCACAGGTTATTCCCACAGACAGGAGATGTCAGTCCTTAGCTTGGGGTCTAATAGTAGCTGGCAGCGCATGGCAGACAAACACATAATTAGCTTCCACCAACTACATTCCCAGTTGTCTTCGGCCCTGACTTAAGCTGATCTTACTCTAGTGAAAAGTTATTCGTTGTTATTTGCTATATTGCTTTTTTGTGTGGAGATGCATGAAAATTAGTGAAGGGCTCAAACAGTTTGGGGATTTGGTCTCGATTAAGCACCCACAAACTCCAGATGTTTTTGAACCTCTTAAATCTATAAAGTCAGCTGGGCAAACAATCTCTGGTGCATGGTCTTCAGTCCTTCCTGCTTCTGGCAGCAGTACGAGACCAGTGAGCTGGATTCTCTCTTGCCCTGCATCTTATGTAGCCATTTACAGCAGCATAAAGTGGATGTATTTTCACTCTGGGCCAGAGTCCACTTTCACTTATAATTATTTTACACCAGTGTAAGTCCATTGACTTCAATAGTGTGAGAAAAGGACTAGACTCTGCCACTCCGATGATTGGTGCATAAATTTTGCACTGGTGTAAATGACTACACAAACCGCCTCCGAGAACCTCTGCTTTTCTGCTTGCAGTCCAGGACAAAGTTCAGGGGTGTTGGAGAACAAAAAGTAATATAAATAAATCAAAACATGAGAATTTCTTTTAACCCAAAAGGTTCTGGTTTAAAATTTTAGGCAAGAGTTCGGGGTGGGGGTGGGGGAGAAGTAAAGCAAAGGGGTGTTAATTGAAACATCCCTGATGAGAAGGCAGATGATTTTCTGAGTCCAGATGTCATCTTAATGGGATTCAAAAGTGCAGTAATTCACGCAGACGTTATCTGGCCAACAGGATTTGCTGTCTGGTTAGGGTTAGGTGTTAAGTGTGGTCTTTCAGATAAAGGCTAGTGAATTATCCAGTAAACCGCCTACATGTACTTTGCTTTTATTTGAAATCTGACTATGCAGTGGCACAGATGTATTCTTTGTGGCACAGTTATGTAAGCCAGTTTGGGGTACGTTTTGCTGGAAGCCAAAAGAAAGAAAGAAAGATGAAACTGGCCCTTGTGTGTAGTTTCAGCTAGCTAACTGCAAAATCCCCAGTCCAGTTGTCCTTGACATTAAATAATGCAAGGACAAGCTGTTCTAAAGCCGAGAAAGGATCTAATATTCTACCAATGATACTCAGCGATGGAACCTTAGCCCCTTTCATATCAGCAGGGAGTCTGTGCACTAACTTTATACTGTGTCAAAACTTTTCAGTAGTTTTCCCCCCACCAGTACTATAACCAGTTCAGCTCTAGCATAGACCAGCCTTGACATTTTAACCACTGTGTTATCTAACCTTACTCAAAGCATGTCTAGAGGAAATGGTGGTTAAAATGCCAGCACCCATCAAGGTTCTGTCTACACTAGTACTCCACTCCTGCAGGCATTGGTGAAGCTCCAGCAGCGGGAAATTTCAGGGTAGAATTGTCAAAAACACCTACCTCTTTTCCACAGAATTAAAACTTCCTATAGAGAAGGCCAATGCTCAGTGCTTTTGAAAATCCCCTGCTTAAAGTCTCCTCTAGATAAGGCAATAGACAAGGTCAACAACGAAAAACCGAACACTCGCTGAAGAAATATACGATCAAAGCACAACTGAACAGTGGTTGCCCACATTAACATAACATGAATTCAAGTCTGGTAATTCACAGCTCTACTCCAGCAAGTTGCAAATTCTCTCACAGGCCTTGGAAGGGAAGGGAATCGTTGTAAGGCAGCAGCCTGGTCAAGAGCTTATTACTATTTGTGTGAGAAAACCACCTCTTTGCAAAATTACCCAATGAAACCGTACCAGAGTGGAAACAACCAGATGACTCTATCAGACACTTTAATTCATGAACTCATTATGTTCTCACTTGAAAAAGGCAACAAAAAGCCCTCAGCATTAACTAGCTACACAAAGCAGGAATAGTCTCTCAAAAAGATCAGGCCAAATGATAAGGCTCTGTATTTGTGGACATTTAAAAAAAACAAAAACACACCTAAGCAGGGATGCAACCATCATTAAAATAAAACAGTCGGCAATCCAAACTAAATGGGTCCTGATGGAAAATGCTCACACTGTGCTCATCAGGAATCAGTCTAAAGCAGTGTTGCCAACTCCTGTGATTTTATCATGAGTCTCACTCTATGCAGTGCTTTTCTTAAAGCCCCAGCTCCTGGAGGCATATGATTAGAGGACAATCTTTAAAAAAGGAAGCAAAGAGAACCAGGGAAATATAGACCAGTCAACCTAACCTCAATACCTTGAAAGATAGTGGAAGAAATTATTAAACCATCAATTTGTAAGCATGTAAAGGATAGTACAGTTATAAGGAATGGCCAACAAGGATTTGTCAAGAACAAATTATGCCAAACCAACCTAATTGCCTTCTTTGACAGGGTTCCTAGAATAGTTCCTGGAATGGGGTGGGGGGGTTGAAGCTGCAGACATGATATATCTTGATTTTAGCATGGCTTTTGACAGAGTCCCACATGACAGTCTCATAAGAAAACTAGGGAAATTTGGTTTAGATCAAGTTACACTAAGGTGGGTGCATAACTGGCTGAAAGATCATACTCACAGAGCAAACTGTCAAACTGAGAGGGCATACCTGGTGGGGTCAGTCCTGGGTCCAGTACTATAACATTTTCATTAATGATTTGGATAATGGAGTGGAGCATATGCTTCTAAAATTTGCAGGTAACATCAAGCTGGACAGGGTTGCAAACACTTTGGAGGGCAGGGTTAGAATTCAAAAGAACCTTGATAAATTGTAGAATTGCTCTGAAATTAACTAGATGAAATTCAGTAATGAAAAGTGTGAAATACTACACTTAGGAAGAAAAACCTCAAATGAACAGGCGAGGTGGCT
The DNA here is from genome assembly GCF_965152235.1 of Eretmochelys imbricata. Lineage (NCBI taxonomy): Eukaryota > Metazoa > Chordata > Testudines > Cheloniidae > Eretmochelys > Eretmochelys imbricata. Next base: position 205,463,071 of record NC_135574.1, on the reverse strand, counting down.
AGTTCTGCAGAAAAGGATTGAAGGTTATAGTGAATCACAAACTGAGTGTCAGTCAACGTGACGCAGTTGCAAAATAGGCTAATATTCTAGGATGTTTTAATAAGAGTGTCGTATTTGAGACAAGGGAGGTAATTGTCCCACTTTACTCGGCACTGGTGAGGCCTCAGCAGGAGTACGGTGTCCAGTTTTGGACCCCCTCTTTAGAAAAGTTATTAACAAATTAGAAAGATTCCCGAAGAGAGCAACAAAAATGACAAAAGGTTTAGAAAACCTGACCTATGAGGACAAGTTTAAAAAAGGGGCATGTTTAGTCCTGAGAAAAGAAGACCGGCGGGACGGGGACCTGATAAGTCTCCAAATATGTTAAGGGTTGCTATAAAGAGGATGGTGATCAATTGTTCTCTATGACCACTGAAGGTAGGACAAGAAGTAATCGGATTAATCCACAGCAAGGGAGATTTAGGTTAGATATTTGGAAAAACTTTCTAACTATAAGGACAGTTCAGCACTGGAACAGGCTTCCAAGGGTAGTTCTGGAATCCCCATCATTGAAGGTTTTTAATAACAGGTTAGGGCAGTGGTTCTCAGCCAGGAGTACACGTACCCCTGGGAGTATGCAGAGGTCTTCCAGGGGGTACATCAACTTATCTAGATAGTTGCCTAGTTTTACAACAGGCTACAGAAAATGCACTAGCAAAGTCAGTACAAACTAAAATTTCATACAGACAATGACTTGTTTAAACCGTTCTATATTCTGTACACTGAAATATAAGTACAATATTTATATTCAATAGATTTACTTCATAACTATACAGTAAAAATGAGAAAGGAAGCCATTTTTCAGTAACACTGTTACTTCCTGTATTTTTATGTCTGATTTTGTAAGCAAGTAATTTTTTAAGTGAGGTGAAACTTGGGGTAACACAACACAAATCAGATTCCTGAAAGGGGTACAGTAGTCTGGAAAGGTTGAGAGACACTGGGTTAGACAAACACCTGTCAGGGATGGTCCAGTCATATTTGGCCTGACTCCACACAAGGGGCTGGACTAGCTGATATCTCGTGGTCCCTTCCAGCTCAACTTTTCTATAATTCTATAATCTTGATTATCACATTAAAAAAAAAGTATATTTCAAAGCCTCACAGGTACACAGAGAAGCTTGAAAGTATCCCTCAAGAGAAACCAAAAAGCTCAGAAACCAGAAGGCAAATATAAAGAACTCCAAGTTTATTGTTTTCTTAAAAATCTCATGATTTTGGGGGACCTGGCTCATGGTTTTTGACAGGTATCTACGCAACACAATCCAGTTCAAGGGACAGTTCACTGAAAGATTTTATTTTTCCTTAAAACAATTTTTCCTGCTACAAAACGTGTATCAGCTCCCAATTTAGAGAGCTGAAGACAGATGAAACGGAGCAAACAAAGTGGTCTGGGGCAGATGGCTGCCTTAAAAACATGAAACCACTAAAAGAAGTCAATAATGGTGGAAAAGAGGTGTCACAGCTACGCTACCTGTCCCCATCCTGGTCTCTCTGAGAGCACGCCCTCAGGTGTCAGGCCCCGCACCTTCACCTCTTCTGGAGTGGCATTCTGTGGTTCTCTCACTCTTAGGTCAGACCATGGCTTACAGCTTCCTGTGTATCAACTGTGTTTACCCAGCAGATTCCACTGGGTGTGGCACCTGCAGTTCTTCCCTTCAGGAGTCTGTGAGAAGTGGTGAACAGAGAGACCAGGTGGCCTTCTTATCATCAAAGTGCTGTTTAATTTTACCAATAGGAACAAAGTATTTAAACCTACACTCTACACAGGTCTGTCTTACCTACAGCCCTACCACCACTCCGTGATGGAGGCCTAGGCAGGCCGAGCTTCCTCAAACAACTCAGCAGGTGCCAGCGTCAGGCTGGTTTCTGTGATATCAGCACCCTGATAACTTCTCCAATCTTCAAAGAGTCCCTTAAAATCCAGCCACAGTCCCTCATTTCTTCTCAGTTCCTGAGCTTTTGCCCTTCTTGACCAAACCAGGCCAGTAAGACGACTGCACCCAGGAGGTAGTTTTCACAGCTAATCGTTGTCTCTTAACAACCCATAAGTGTTTACTGAGGAGTGGCATATCCTGAGCCATTGTTTCCTCCCGGCCTGCTTTTCCTTACAGCCCACTATTAAACTAACCTAATATATTCAGACAATGAACATCCCAATAACCAGATCATCCTCCAGGCTCCATACAGTACTACAACGCAACTCCACGTTCATCACATAAAGAAAGAAAGTAATTCAGATGGTGAGAAGTGGCTGAGTTTCACTTAGCAGGAATTTCTGGAACAATCTGATATATTTCACTATTCAGAGACAACTTAGCCATGATGGAACAAGAGAAATTTTCACCTGTACCATATCTTCCCACCCCCACCCCCCCATTCCCCATGAAGCCATCCCACTGCTACATAAGGAGACTTTATAACCAGGATTCTCAAAAGAAACTCATGCTTTTGGTAGTTCTGTTTTTTAAAGGGAGGCCTTGATCTTCAGGAAATGCTGAGCACTTGCCTTTTGGAAATCAGACCCCTTTAAACTATTTTAATTAGTGCTTGTAACTGGGTACGCTTACCACTGTGCACCCCCTCGGGGCCAGGCATGGCACAGCAGCTCCTTGCTGGATTAGCATCCCCTGTCAAAGGTCACTCCAGCAGTTTTTATGCCTGGTAACTTGTCCAGTGACTCGGCCCTTCAGCTAGGGCAATTTTTAGTCCATTCCAACAGGGAACACAGCAGTCCACACTGGAAATCCCCAAAAATGTCTTACGCAAAAACAGAACCATCTTCCCCTCTCGGACTCTTTTTCAGCCTCTTCCCTGTTTGATCAGGGGCTCTCCCAGGCTTCCCTCCCTGGAGAACTTTTCCCCTGCTGACTCAGGGCTCTGCAGGAGCCTGCTTGCTCATCACACACTCTATTTCTACAGTAGCAGTTTCCTGGGCTTTCCCCCTTTCACTGACAATTCCTTCCTGAGGTTCCTACTTAAGCCTGGCTCCTTCTACACAGGAATCATCCGATTGCTGTCAGGTAGGGGCCATTTTTGTAATCAGGCAAGCTGAGCCCCAGGCTCTCCAGTCCACGAGGCAAACCCACCCTGTTACAGTGCCCAAAAATGGGGGTGCTCCAAATCGCCGGTCATTTTTCAAACTTCTCCCTTCTACAATGAGCTGTTTTTCAGAAGACAAAAGGAGCAGTGTAAAGGAAACAGATCACCTCAAGAGCTGTGTTTCAAATCCAGGCAAGGACAGTAGTAACTGAAAATCCTTACTATCATATTAGGGAGACACGGGGGGTGAGGTAATACCTTTTATTGGACCAACTAGTGGTGGTGAAAGAGTCAAGTTTTAAGCTACACTGAGCTCTTCTCCAGGTCCAGAACTTGGTCCCACAAAAGATATCACCTCACCCACCTTGTCTCTCTAATATCCTGGGACCAACATGGCTACAACAACAACAACTGCAAACTGACTGTTTGTGGGTCATGCAAAATTTGTTGGGGGGACTCAGTTCAGATCCTACTGGGGAAACATCCATTTCACAAAAACCACCCTCAAAAGCTGGACAAATTGGCACGTTTGTTGGCAAAGGCACCAGGGAGCAAAGAGGCCTGGAGATTCAGCCACTCGCTCTTTAAGGCCCTTATTCAGGATGGGACTTAAGGACATCCCTAACTTTAAAGACATGCTTCAATTCCATCAAAGTCACTTAGAGAGACTTGGGACAGACAGGGACACAACAATATGTTGTTATCCATCAAAGTCAATGGAACTTAAGCACATAATTATGTGCATTGCTAAAGGGGGCCTAAAGTCATGGTGAAGGCATGGTGGCAAAGCAGAGCAGTTGGTCAGCACTGCTTCTGCCTATGCTGTCCTATGGCTAAACAGAGGACTTCGTTCTCCAGGGCTGTGAGCCCAGGACCTTGCACAAGCACTAAATAAACGAACAAGTAATTTCTCACAAGGCTTAACAAGCTCCCTGCAGAAAAGGTCACATATCAGGCTCTGACCTGATGCCCACCCTGGTTTCTGACAATATATTCCCATACCCTGGAGTCCACTGACTACAGTAACACTTCAGGGTAACACTTCAGAGTCACGTGCAACTGCAGTTTCATTCCAGAGGTGTGCAGGACAGATGCTTTTTGGTTTCATTGTATGTTCCTTTAAGTTTGCTTTGAGTTTCTCGGTTTGAATTAACCCAAACATTCAGCTGACACGTTAGAGTTCTGCCTAATTTCAGGCTAAGAAATGAGGGCCTAACTCCCAGTATTGTAAAGGCCCATTTATGCTACTCCAGAACAATAAAGGGGCCTTAAAGGAAGAGGAAGACTGGAGCCTCCCCAGCCACCAGAGTGCTGGCATAAAGAAAGACACAGCCCTTGCTCCCTACTGCCCACCCAATTGTGGGGGAGGGATCAGAGACATGTCAGGGACGTGCACTTGGCTACAGCTATTCTCTGCTTCCTACGTCCCATAGTGGGCCATGGACAAAGGTGATACATGTGGGTGACATGCGGGGTCACATGCCTCCCCCTAGATTTACTGCTTGGCTTGTACTGAGCATGCTCACACAGACTGAGCATGCTCAGTAACACTGCTGAAGCCAGCTGCCCTCACTCTGACCCCCCCACCCCACCACCACCACCACCACTATCAGCAGGCACGGGTTGTCTCTGGCCATGGAAACAGAGTGTAATTTAGATCAGCCCTGAAGTTGTTCTAACTTACACCCTGGGCCTGGTAGACCCTTGCATGGGCCCAGAATAAAGGGATTGCAAATGGCATACAGTAATTTGGCCACCTTTCTCCTCCAACCCTACCCAAGTGCAGAAACCGAGTAACCAAGCATCAGATTGTAAGTCACGTACACAGTAAGCTCTCTGAGACAGGGACTTTGTGTTTGCACACTGCCCAGTACAATGGGGCCTCACTCTTGGCTGGCTCTTATATACAATCATAATAAACATGATTAATCATAATTAATAATAAATAATCAGGCTCAGAGCCCTCAACTGGCCCACGATGGTCAAAAAGGCAATGGAACTCAACTACCCTTTCTGTAAAAGTAGCCTGAATTTTGGATTCATAACAAGGCACGAAACCTGACAAAGCTTGCCAGCTTGGCCTTGACTCAGAGTTTGTTTTGAACTCTCAACATGGCTCAAGTTAGAGCAAAGCTCCCAAGAGGCCCTGTCCTGCAGCCCTTAATCATGTGAGTGGCTCCGTTTGCTTCAATAAGCCTGCTCACATGAGTAAGGGCTGCAGAACTGGGCCCAGCATTTCCTCACCACTGTTCTAAAACCACAGGCAATTAAAACAATCCTGGGAGTTGAGTTTTCCCCTTTTTCTCCTGTACATGAGGCCAGTACCCAGCAGTCAGGACTCAGAAACCTGCCCCAAAACACTGGAATCATCACAATCTGAAAGAGGGTGTCACACTCCTCACCTCTCCTGTGAAACATGCTTAAGAGTCAGGCTGATGAGCAAGGGGAAAAAATCCCAAGTCCAGGATTTTGGAACCTGTGATTTGCCTCCTTCTCCAGGGGAGTCTTAGAAATAATAAATATTGCTACAGGTAATGAGACACTTCTAAAATTATCCCTAACCTCCAGTCCACTGCACAGTGCAGAGCAGATCCTGGGTGCACTCAGTTACGCTCCAACACCACAGACGTGAGTCTGACCTCCATTAAACTGGTGTGACTCCACTGACTCCTGATTTAATACCAGGCACCCCAGCTACACATTTATTTCTGGGCACAGAAAATGCATGTTGTGACTTTGGATTCCCATCCATTTGCACGGAATGCATTTTGGAAGTTCCACACAACTGCCTAGGGGAGAATATGATGCATGGGAACACACTTTATACAATACTTGTAAGCCCTAGTAAGAAAATATAGCCACAAGTGATGGGTACACCTTTTTTAATTCATACATTGTGGTTCTTGCCATCATACATCAATAATACCTAACTTTTATATAATATTTTTCATCAGTTGATCTCAAAGTACTTTACAAAGGAGGTCAGTATCATTTCCCCATTTTACAGATGGGGAAATTGAGGCACAGAGAGGGAACGTGACTTGCCCAAGGTCACCTTGCAGATGAGTGGCAACACCAGGAATAGAATTCAGGTCCCCTGAGTCCCCATTCAGTCCTTTAGCCAATAGGCCACACACAGTAAAGATAGTTACCCTTGGTTACCGGTCTTCCCAAATCCTTTCCCAGGGACAGCTTGCAATCCTCAGCTATTCACTAGCCTATTTTCCTAAGACTCTTCTAGGTAGACAGAAATACTTCTATGCAAACACACAGAGAGAAACCAGACTCAGTCCAAACCTTAGAAATGAACAGTGAATATTTACATTTGTAGTGGGGAAGTGTGAGGGACATAGACCCATTTCACATTTTATTGGGCTTCGGGGATGTTGTAAAAATCTTGTACTGTCAGGCTGATCTACATAGCCCTGTGAGCTTTCTGTCAGTTCTGCCAGCTCTCCCTGGCAAAGAGTCCCACAGTGATGTCTCAGGCTACAGCGCTGCTGAAGTCTCGGGGGAAAGGTGGGTGAAAAGAACAGCTAGGAAAACTGAGAAAAGCGGAAGAGATCAAAGGAGAAAATGTAAAGCAAGGGGAAAACTGAACAAGTATTAAATAGGTCTTAGATGATTCAAACACTGTGTTGTTTTAGTATTGTCATACTTGGATCTAAAAGGCATTATGAGAACTGAAACTGCTTCCACATTTCCATTTCAACCCCAGGTCAGCTGGGTACTTAAGCGGTTGCGTAACTTTAAGCACATGAATAATCCCAGTGAAGTCATTGAGACTAATGTGTTTAAAGTCAGACACACCTGCTCAAAGACTTCACTGAGCTAGGGCCTCTGTCCTTATTTTAAAATCTTACATTAACTTTATATTAAAACAGACACTATAAACACCATAGGGCTGGGCTGAAATCATCTTACTCACACTGAGTAGGCCCATTGCTTGTGTCTGGTCCCATTTTCCAAATAATTGAACAACTTTTGCACAGATTAAAAAATCATTAAAATATAAGATGTAAAAATTCCACCACATACAACCAAGCTAAAACATACAGACTATTATCAGTCGGTGGAATTTTCAACAGTAGCTAAGTGAATTGGGGCATAAGTCCCATTGGAAAGTCAATGGGATTTGTGTTCCTCAGTCACTTGAGAGCTTTTGAAAATCCCACCTATTGTGACCTGAATGCACAAGGTACCTGCCCCCAGCTCCATCTTCCCACCTTGCTGATGGATATACGGTGATACATGTGTGACATTCAATGATATTTCTCATCTCTCGGATCAGTTTTCAAGTAACACTGACTAAAGATGCAGCTAGACACTCACCAAAACTGAATGAAGACAAAAACAGGGTCAGCGGTGACAACATTTATTAGTACCCGGTGCAGAACATTCTGAACAATTTAAACAAAATATGGTCATACTTCTCTCTTATCTCAGTACAGATCTCTACGGCATGTTCTGCCTTTGTTCCACATATGGAGTTCCCTTTGACAACAGTGGGAAAACAGTGCGTTCAACGAGTGCAAAATATGCAACAGAAATCCACACTACAGATCAGAGAGAATTTTGCCCTACATTTGCACTTTAAAATGGACTTGGTATTCCCCTTTTCCACATGATCTAATAACTGCTGTGTAGTAATGCTGTGCAATATTAAGCAGCTGCTCTGTTCCATCTCAGAGGTGGCTGCATTTCAGTGGTGTTAGGTTATACAGTTGATATATAGAGAGCGTGAAATCCTGGTTACTTTGAAGTCAATGGCAAAGCTCTCAAAGCAAAGGAGAACTCTGGGATTTTTCTGCAAGAAAGTAATTTATAAAAGTGAAAGATATCTGCATGTATTTATATTGAAGATGTTTTCTGTCTTTTCTGATCCTATATTGAGCTCTCAAGGTAGAAAGAGCAATGAACAAGTTTAAGAAGAAATAGCACTAATTAAAAAATGATAAGAGCAAAAAAAATCTAAATAGTTTAGGGGCATTAAGTCTAAAATTACAACAATCCTTCAAAACATGGCTGTACACATAATAAATAAAGTACTGCATTCAACCATTATTTAGGGTATTTACTACCTTTCCTAAATACCACAAACTACCTAGTTCTTTACTTTATACAGTTAAACACTATGAACATTAATGTTTCCATAGGACTAAATTTAAGCCATTGTACTGCACTTAAAGAAAAATAGCCTTGCACAGTTTTTGCTTACACAGACATATTTTAAATGTAAATATTAATCACGTGTTATAGCTTGATAAAAATATTGTGCGGTATTTTCACACTTAAGTCATTTTATAGCTTGTTGAAAAAATGAACCAGGAGATGGTCAATGAACAGCTGAAATCAAATGTCACTCCTCCAGAAATCATTTCAATACAAAATGGCACACTGAGCTGCTTCAAGTTTCTAACAAATCCTCTGGCATATGATCATAATTGCCCTAGCTTTCCTGAAGGCTTCAAAAGCCACTCACTGCAGTGGCATCTATTTCACTCTCCAAAAGCCAAATATTTCATTATATCCCATCCATTATCTCCCATTTCATTATCTCCCTTGAAAAAAGTATACAGTGTTACTCTATAACTCACTGAACATGACTGCATGAACTGCAATCGTAATAGACAACATATGAATTGACATGGAATTTCTTTTATCTAAAGGTGAGTAAACAGACTTTCACCTCATTAAGACCAACTGCACAGAGAGGATTAAATAAGTCTAACTGAATACCTTTTCAGCTAGAATTATACAGCTGTAACTCAACTGAACACAATTATATCCGCAACTCATGCAAATGCATTTAGAAAGTTTCTCTCCTGTCACATCAGTGCAAACATGTAACATTCACAACGTCCCCATGTGGCAATCAATGTTGACAAATGAACCCTGGAACTAATAAAACATATGGAGAAGATCACATTTTAAAATAAACTAATAGAGAAGTCAGCTTGACAACTGAATACTTTACATTGCACCATCACCTTGTCATTAAAGCAAAGGCTGTTCAAATCAAATGAAGCTCACCAAAAGCAAAAAGTATGAACATTCATTTTAAATGACAATCTAACAACATTTTAGATTTGTCTCTTAATAGGTATTTTTAAAGCACCTTAAACGTGATGCATGCAATTCTAACCTTATGTTGTACTAGAGAGGATGTTATTTTTAAAGAGCACTAATTTTCTTCTTAATGTAGTCAATATGTATTCACCAATTATGGAATTTAAAAGACTAAGTGGTAGAGTGGTTGAATGCACAGTTCTTCTGGAGACCTCGGTTTTAGCCTGCTTAGATCACAAGCGAAATGAGTACAGTGATCTCAGTCCAGGTAGTTTCCTCTGCACATCTGACTACCCCATTTTTCCATGATTGGTTATGTCATCTCAAGAAAAGCCCAGGACTGGGAAGCGTGAGGAGTGGGATTGTGTTGGTGCTCAGATCTGAGGCTGTGGAAATTGAACAGGCACTGAGCTTAAAGTGGACTGTCAATCTCACTGAGGACTGGAGAAATTCAAAAACAGATTTGAAAACGGCACATACAAAGCAAAATGTGAAGATTCCCACAGCACCATAAGCACAAGTGATGGGATCTCACCAATACTAATCAAAACTGGAGGAACTGAAAGCAATGTCTGAGGAGCCATGCCAAAAAGTCGCCTTCCATTAGTTATTGTTACATTCACAGCAAGTGAGGAGTGTTAATGCATATAGCACAAGGTGAAGTTATAGTCTATGTGGAGGAATGTGAAGGATATTATCCATGTTTTCACTACGCTTTAGGAAACCCAGGTGGTTATGTGCACAGCTACAGAGGTGGAGGTAAGTGCAGGAGACAGACTGTTACATATAAACATATTTATGGAGTGAGACCAGCTACTACAACTTTTCCTCGCTTTCTTTCAGAGGTATCATGATAGAGGTCACTTTAGCAGCACACCTGCCAGTAAATGACCTTGATTAGTGAATCTCTTTCGATATTAGGTACAACTCAAGCTGTAGGAGCTGGTCTCTAATCTCTTGGACTCCAGGAGGTGACAGTGGCTTCCTGGAGATCACCAAGAGCCCGACCAGTGCTGATTGCACAGCTACAGATCTAACACACATCCAGGCACACCAAAGCAAGCGAAAATGGGTTGGACTGAATACTTGAACAGCCACGGATGATGAACCTTCTCTTGGGATACCTGCCATTGAAATAACACACCCAGAGAGCGCCCCCCCCCCCCGCCCAGGGAAGCAGAAACCCTAGAATAAACTCCATTCCCTGCCCCAGTAACCCCCCCACCCCCCCGCCCCGAGACACGATCGACGGCCGTGCCAGAGGCTGGGGACTCACCGGATTGCCCAGCCCAGCTGGAGAGGGAAGCCAGGAGCAGCGTGAGCGAGCCCACGAGGCAGAGCTGAGCCAGCAGCAGCTCCCTTCGTCTCCGGCGAGCCTGGCTCCTGTGCCGGCTCCCAGGCGGCAGCATCTCCGGCCGGGAGAACCGAGCCGCCGCCGCCGCCGCCGGGGCTGGCTGCCGCCGCTTCTCCTTCCCCGCCACCGCCTCCATGGGCTCCCCCGGCGGCTGGCGAGGCGGCCCAGGCGCAAGGAGAGGACGGGGGGCTGCGGGCTGGGGCTGGGGGGCGCGGAGCTCCAAGGGGGGGGGACCCCGGTCCGTGCAGCGCAGGGGGCTGCCTGGCCCCTACTCCATGGCGCGCCGGGCTGGAGGGGCAGCGGCCCGGGGAGCGGCGGCGGCAGCGGGCTGTGCCATGGATGGGGAGCCGATGGCAGCGGCAGCCGGAGTCGAGCCCCCAGCCCGTGTGCAGCCGCCCGCTCAGCCAGCCCCGGCGAGGGGCGGAGGAGGGAGACACACGCGGCGCGGGCAGGGGAGGGGGAGGCGGACAGGAGCCACCCGACGCTTTCCGATCCGCCCCGAGTGCCTTCGCCGCGCCCCCCGCCCCAGCCCGGGGCTCCGCGGGGAGCAGCCTCGGGCCGCCCGGCCCTGCCCCCGGGGGCGCCCCTCCTGGCTGGTCCCCGGCCACTGGGGTGGAGGAGTGGGGAAGGGGGGGGTCCCCCTACACCACCCCCGCCCAGCCAGGCGTGGGCTGCTCCGCGCACCCCAGCCCAGCCAGCCTCTCCCCTGGAAGGGGCGGCCCAGGGTGACCAGAGGTCCCAATAGTATCGGGGCCATGCCGCTATTACCGGCTTTGTCTTACATACCCCCCTCCCCCGAAAAAAAAGGGTCCCGATTTTTCACACTTGCTCGCTGGTCACCTAGGGCGGCCTGTTCCCCTGCAAGCCCAGCTCTGCCCGGTGAAATGGGGCCGGTGGGCTCGTCCAAGCCAATCAATCAGAAGCGATGAGCCCCCCTCCCACTCCAGCTGCAGTCAGTCCTGGAGTCAGGTACTCGGCCCCTCTCAGTGTCTCCACTCCCCTGTCCACCCAGGTCCCAGGACCCCGGGTTGTGTTTCCAAGCCTATGCTTAAGCGTCCACGGTGCATGGGAAACCTGGGCTTATAATTGCTGGACCTGGCTCTCACACAGGTGCTAATACATCCATACTGTGCTACACTGACCTTGAGACTCAGGTCCCTGGCCTGAACTGTGTCCACATTGCAAAATGACAGGACATGGACCCACATCCCAGCTGAACTCAGGCTCTGACCAACCCCCCCTCACAAGGTCCTAGGAGCTGGGTCCTTTGTGCTTGCTGAGGGGAGTGAGACTGATTTGTGTGTGGACAGAGAGGGGGCTTGGGTTCAAAGCGGAGATGGAGCCTGGCCGGATTTAGGGTGCAGCGTAGACATACCCTAACAGACAGGCCCTTAACAGGTCCTGTAACTAAATCCTTGGGCTGGGAGTAGAGAGCTGGTTCTGACCCCACTTTTGTGATTCACAATGGGGCCTTGGCCATGTGTCACCTAACTGCTCTGGCCCGCAGTCTGCCCATCTCTGTAATGGGCACAGCAAGACTTTCCTACCTTGTAAAGATAGCGTGGCTCAGCTTCAGCAGTGTGTATAAAGCACGCCAAGCTTCGCACTTGGGAGGTGCCCAATAAATGCAAAATTCGTTATTTAGTCTTAGAACAGGTTATCACGCTTTAACAAGCTTATACTCTGCAGCCAAATAAACTGAGCCTAGACCCCTGATACCCTATTTGAACAGCCAGTACAGAGATCTCTAACCAAACACTCCCATTTCCAAACACTCCGGCTTTGTCTGTTTGAGCATTTTGCTTCAAATCTCCCCCCAGCACAGCTCCCCCAGCGGTCACAAGAGCAGGAGCACTGGCGTAAACTGCTGGCATTTTAACCACGCGGCTCTGGTGATAAACCTGACGGCCAGACTCCACTACCACTCAAGCCAATACAACCACCGGGGGTTGCTACATCACAGGTAATGCAATGGTGGAGGATTGCCAGCGTAGACAAGCTTTACAGTTTCCCATTGGCTTTAGTGGGCTGTGAATCAGGGTCTCAAAGAGCTGAAGTGGCCTGAATCTTTCCACTCCTCTCTCTTTGTTATTAATACCCAGCACCTAAAAGCTACAACTGAAATCCGGGCATTGTACCAATCCACTGTAAGAAGAGCTCCTGTCTCAAAGAGTTTACAGTCCAATTAGACAAAGGGAGAATTATTATCCTCATGTTACAGATGCGGGGGACTGAGGCACAGTGAGTGCACACATCCCCAAATCACACATATGGACACAGAAAACAATTTCTTCTCTCATTCTTTCCCACTTCCACAGCACTGACAGTCTGGTGATAGCCTAGTTATGTGACCTGTATCCATGGGAAAACCTTAGTTGTGGTCATTAGAAGGAAAAGAGAAAAGGAGGACTTGTGGCACCTTAGAGACTAACAAATTTATTTGAGCATAAGCTTTCATGAGCTACAGCTCACTTCATCGGATGTAGCTCATGAAAGCTTATGCTCAAATAAATTGGTTAGTCTCTAAGGTGCCACAAGTACTCCTTTTCTTCTTGTGGATACAGACTAACACGGCTGCTACTCTGAAACCTAAAAGGAAAGGGTTTAGGATCATAAACAATTTTCTCTTCTGCATGAACATGTCCTCTGCAATCACTATAGACTGGTGGAGTAGGTGAAAAGAAATCTCCAAATTATTTCACATGTCCCAGCATGAAACCGACTAACATGCTCTGGTACAATCCCAGGTGATCACAGAAAGCAACTTTTGGCTTCCGGCTCACACAGCTTTGAGATATGTCACACAGACAACATTAAAGAGGGTGGCACTGAGATATTTTTCATAAGTTTAAACATAATTATTCAGTGTCTGGAAACTCCGTGAACATTTTACCATAAGTTTCCTCACAAAAATCATTTTCCCACCTCCATTGTTTATGCACACCATTTTATTATTGTAGGGTGGCTCTTGAGTACTACTCTGCAGGTATTTTATATTAGGAAAAGAGGCTGGCGTTTTCAAAATAGCCTAAGTAATTTAGGAGCATGAGTCCCACTGACTTTCACATGAGACTTGTGTTCCTGACAGAACCAAAACACTGGCCTCCAACCCTTCTCAATGCTATTTTAATTCACACAACCCTGGTATTTCTACACATCTTCCCCTCAGCTGGAGCTACAGGGTCAGCCAGCACGAACCAGAGCAGGAAAAAACACAGACTCTGCAAAACATCGGAACCGCCTATTGATCAGACGGAGGGAGGGACATAATGAAACGAGGAAAAAGAAGTTGTGTCATTTACATCAAGCTCATCTCAGGTCACCCCTCTTGGGTCTGCTCCACTCTGCTGCTCACAGAAAGATTCAGTTCAACCTGAAATTTTGGCAGGGAAGCAAAATGGGAAGCAGCAAAGCAGGTTTGAAGGGGAGCTTATGAAAAAGAGAGTTCCATGTAACTAACCTATATCTAGGGGGCCTTCGAGTCAGTTGCTTAATAGCATATTAGTCCTGATGTTCTATTAAATAGACGGATGCACTTCCTTATCAGAGACAGAAGAGAATTCCCTCTTCTCTCCCACTGATAATTGAGTATGTGGGTGGAGCAGGCTTTGAACTCAGCTGTCAGCATGAATGAAGCAGAAGGGAGAGAAATCTCAGTGGAGGTTACTCTTTTGAGAGAAAAGCTGCTATTTTTCTCTTCTGGAGCACGGCACATGAAAAAACAACATAGAAGGCATAGGCCAGGGTAGGGGCAAACACTATTCTTCATATATTCCTAGATGTATACCTCCTCTTCTCCTTTCTTCCTTTCACACCTGCTCCTCATTTAGTTTTTATTATAGTTACTCCCAGGGAGTAACCTCTAGGGGGCAGTAGGTACTCTTGATGATCCAAGATTTGCACTGCTCAGGGAGTTATAGAGACTTTCACCACTAGGTCACCTGTCAAATCCAAGCTAAAATTGTTGATGCATCTGATGGGCCGTTCAGTGGCTTCTGTGAAATGAGTTTAGTGGTCTCAGTCCAGTTCCCAGTGGGTCCATGTCACCAAAACGAACCAGGGTATTTGGCCTAACTGGCAGCTTTGTTGGCATTTTCAGCAGAAAGGCCAAGGAGTGAATGGTTGTGGAGACTGAACTATCTTCTCACCCCTTAAGGGTGCTCCTTCATGTCAGCAGTAAGGAACTTTAGCCGGGAAACATGGGGAAGTTAGTACTGCTACCGCTTGTGCTGGACTACTGTCTGGAAAAATGCAGCTCAAATTTCAGCCTCTGAGGAAAATGTTATGTTCTTCTTGTTCTTTTGCTCAGTTTCTTCTTCTTATAATCATTATATGTATAAGCAGGCAAAATTCTTCTACCACAAAGGTAAAGCTCATCTGTGTAGAAGACAGAGCTTTCCTGGGCGCTGGTCCAAGACTGTCAAATGAGCTCCCCCAGGACCTAAGGACTATCATAAACCTCACCATTTTCCACTCCAAGTGACGGGTGCATTCCTTCAACTTGCCTTCTCCAACATCAGCACAGCGCAGTGTGGATATTTAAAACAAAAACAAAACCCTACCGAAACAAAACATTGCACCGCACATGCAAGTCTCTTCCAGAAAAAAGGCTGAGAGAAAGAACAAACTACATGTGACAGAGGTTAGTCACGTGGCTTCACATACGACTGGAAGGTGCTCAGATTCTACAGAGATGAGCATAGTATAAGTGCCTGTATTGAACGAAATACATTTTTTAAAGAGGCTAAAGAGAGCAAACAAAGTCACAGTGCCAGGTTTGAAGAGTAGATAAACTAGACTTAAGAAGACACAACAAGCAAAGGCCATAAACAGACAAGGAAGGGGGAAGGGAGCACACTGATGATAATATACCCAGTTACTCATTAAGACATGCATAAATTAGATAGTAGAAAAATGAAAAACTAATTTTGAAAAAAAAATGTTGTTTTCATTTCTAAAAGGGACCCATTTTTCATCATTTTGGAATTTTTTGTGAATTTTTACCTACACCATTTTTTTTATTAAAAACATTATCAAAATTGTGGTGACCATGTCAATAATGTTTTCTCTCAAAATGTTCAGTAGAAAAAAATTAAAAACAAAAAATGTCAACAAGTTTTTGTGAAAAAGTTCATTTTGGAAAAAACCCCCACTCTTCAACCCAAAAATAATATGTTTGACAAATTTCAACCCATTCTAGTGGAAACCTTGATGGATCTGTTACTTTTTCCCCTTAATGTTACTTTCCTCCCCCTGAGGCGAGCAGCTGGGGCCAGGTAGTGGGGAGGGTTCATGTCAGCCCTGCACGGTGTCCTGGTTTCCCTTTGAGAAATATGGTCACCCTGGTTCTGTGGTTTGTGATATGCAGGAGGTCAGACTAGATGATCACGATGGTCCCTTCTGGCCTTAAAGTCTATGAGTCTATGAAATGTGGATTACTACACAGTGGGCAGGGCAGCAGGGAATCAGGCCCTCAAACACATGCGTGTATATAACAAGGTTAAAAACGAGCATCAAAGATGATCATGGAAGCAGCGTGATGGATGCACTGTGGGGCTGAAATTCATATAAAGACCATCAAGAGAAGGAGATTACAGGTTCTTTTTTAATTATTTGTTGGTGCTTCCTTTCTCGTCTTTCTTTTTTTTTTCTTTTTTTTTTTAACTTTTTTTCGCCTCCTTTTCATAACACAGAGGAAAATCTACATTGTCTCCCCTTGTAATATTTGGAGTTACCTGTGTCTAAGCCTTGCTGTAACTTGTTAGTATTAAAATTAAGCCTGGAGGACTCAGCTGAGATCAGGGCCCCACATAGTGAGCCCTGTACCAAAGAGCTTACAATCGAAATGGACAAGACAGATAAAAGGTGGGAGGGGAAATGAAGGGGAAGAAACTTGCTCAAGGTCACGCAGCAGATCAGCAACAGAGCTGGAAATAGAACTCAGGGCTCCGGACTATTCCGGAATAATTCACATTTAGCTAAGACCTAAGAAAAGGAAGACAAAAGAGAGAGATGGCAAATGCCACCACTCTTTTAGACACCCAGGGAAAGAACCCGCTGATGTACCTCCACACCAAGCCACGTCACTCCTCTAAGGGCGAGTGCCTCTGGGCAGCAGCAGCAGAGCAAACCCTGTCAGGAAAGGGGAAGGAAGAAGAAAAGGTGGAGGGCTCTTCTCCTCCCTGAGGGATTGTCTATGTTATGAAATGGCAAGGCGTGTTGGAACACACTTGGGAGCGTCCCAGTGAGCTGGCAGGCGGGCACTGTGCTCAGCACGGGCCAAAACAAGTTGCATTCAGCATCATCTCAGCTATTCAGGGTTCATGATGGCTCCACCCTGACCACACTGTGGCAATCGGCAGCCTGTCAGACAGCTCGAGTGGTCCCCGTTTTGTTCTAACTCCCACTGTAATGATGGGAAGCCTCCTACTGACAGCAATGGCTGCTAGGGTTGCCAACCCTCCAGGATTGTCACACGAAGAAACCTCCAGGAACACATCAACCAAAACTGGCAACCCTAATCGCTGCTGGATCAGGCCCTAAATACCGACTTATCACACCCAACAAGGAGGAAGGGCGGTCCAGTGGATAGGGCACTAGCCTAGGAAACCAGTGACCTTGGTTCCAGTCCTTGCTGTCACAGGTTTATCATATGGTCTCCTTGCATCTCCATTCCCCATCTGTGCAATAGGGATAATAGCACTGCCCTGCTTCACAGAGTTGTGGTAAAAAGACACATGTTAAAAATTCAGAGGTACTCTAGTGATGGGGGAGTTCTTGTCACAACCACGAGGGCTCAAAGTTCATTTTCTAAATGAAAGCTGAGATTTTGAAATCACCACATGACTCCTAAAGCTGGGGCCCAAGCAAAATCTGGCCCGGAGTTCTACCAGCCTTGACAACGTTCCCATAAAACATATACAACAGAGAAATCTCACACAGCTTGTGTAACTCAACAACCAGGGACGTTTGCTTCCTTACCAGCATTGTGAAAGGGAGAAAAATAACCTTTCACTCACCACAAGCCATTTTCCTATAACAAATCTGAGTAGAGTGCACTGCCGTTGCACAGGGAAGGAGGCTGCTTTGCTTCAAGTTCTGTTTGTTGTATTGTTCCGTCACGAGGCAGACCTTAGCACAGCACTGACACTCCTCAAGGGTCCCGCTGGCCTTCAAGGAAGAAGAATACTCGAACGAGCAGGCGTCCGGGGGCAGCACTGTGTTTCTCTCTCTGGTGAAATGGTGAACAGATCTGTAACAGCAAGGCGTGGGCTCAAGAGACACAAGAGGACCTCGAGAGGCCATCTAGTCCAGTCCCCTGCACTTGGGGCAGGGCTAAGTATTATCTAGACCATCCTGAAAGGTGTTTGTCTAACCTGCTCTTAAAAATCTCCAATGATGGAGATTCCACATCCTCCCAAGGCAATTTATTCCAGTGCGTATCTACCGCAAAAGAAAGTTTTTCCTAATGTCCAATCTAAACCGCCCGTGCTGCAATTTAAGCTCATTGCTTCTTGTCCCATTCTCAGAGGTTGAGGAGAACAATTTTTCTCCCTCCTCCTTGTAGAAACCTTGTATGTACTTTTCTGTCAGCAGCACCCACACCAGGGCTGCAATCGAAACCCGTCATGTCTTGCCTCTTTTGAGTCAGTTAGGACCCTTGCGCTGACTTCTGATTGCAATGGGAGTTATGCACCTTTGAGGATCTGGGCCTAGGTGCTGCATGTGGATCAAGGCATAAACATTTGACCCAGAGACCCAGATTCCTATCGTCAGCTTCGGCCACAAATCGAAAACAAAGGCTGTTATCTGAAGAGGCACAAAGGGTTTATGCATGCCTGTTCCTGGCACTTCACTTCCTCCTTCCATGGCAGCAGGGTGCCATGCTGGGACTTTCTCACCACAGGGCAGGGCACCCAGCAGGCCAGAGTCAGAGCCAAGATACAAAGCAGGTCTCTTGCGTCCTGATCCAGTGCTCTACCCATGAGACAACACAGATGTATGTCCTCTCGCTTTAGGAATCTAAATTGTACGTCAGCACATATGCTATCCTAAGGGCAGGAAAAGGTGTCATCCCCAAATACCTGCTGTTTTCTTGGTCTGCCTTTTATTCCAATGTCTTGTTTTTTCCCCCATACCCAGCCCTTTAAGGCCTTGCCTACGTGGGGAAATTGCATTAGTTTAACCTGTCATTTTTAAACTGATTTAGTTTCATTACAGTGGTTCAAAAGCCTGTATGGACATTCTGATTTCAGATTAGGAGTAGTTTATATTGATTTAGCTTAAACCTGTTTCTAATCAACTTAAAACTAAATCTAAATCAGCCACTCAGACAGAAATAGGAGTGTCTATACAGAAGTTTGCATCAGTTTAACTACACCAGTTTAAATTCACACCTGAAGTGAACGTCTTGCGTAGAAAAAGCCCTGAGTCGCCAATCACTGATCATTTTCCCAGATTCAGAAGGATCTGGGCAAGTGTCTGCCCAATGTGCTGTGAGGGTAACATGCAACTGCAAAGGGGGCAGCAACAGCTATAAAATTTCCCTGCAGTAAGAGGTGGTTCCCTCTCCAGCAGAGAGTGCTATCATAATGGCTCCTGGCCAGCCCCCGCACATTCCCCTTCAGAGAGGGCAAGACCAGAGCTCAGTGTGCTCCAGCTACTCTGTGCCCATAGAGGGGGTCAGCGCAACTTAGAGCAGCCCGAGAGCTACTCTAAATTATGCCAGGACCTGGGAAGGCCAGAATTATGGAGTCACAAAGGTGGCTTAAAGCCATCTTTGTGCCTCCCATCCCCCCATCATTTGCTACACTCAAATGAAGAGTGAATCTGGCCAGTTCAGTTCAGCTCTCTTCCTGGGTGGGCTCAGATCGATCATAAAATAAAGAAACATTTCAGCTGAAAAAACAACAAAGTGCAAGGTGTAGGGCAAAAGCAGTGCTGGTCGGCTCTGTTCTCATGATGTTTAAATACACGCAAACAAATCTTTCTGGCTTTCTTTCTTCCCTTTCTTGGCAGGGGCAATAGGTGTCTGTCAAACTACATATAACGAAACAGATCTTTAAAGGGGGCAGAGGGAATCATGCTCAGTTTATCAGCTGTTTAAGAAAATAAAAATCCTGCAAAATAGCTGATTTGTGGCTCAGCACAGCTCCACAGGGATTTCCTGTGCCCTATAGCGGGTGTGCTTGGGGGTCAGAGCCCGTCAGTCTGTAACTATCCAGATCCACTGGCCATGCCTTTTCCATAGCAAGAACGGCAGCTAGGGCAACACTTAGGCTTCAGTAACAGCTGCAAGGCTGCTCTAACCCCTCCAGGGACAGAGGGAAATGGTCCTTTCCCGCACAGTTCCAGCCACTTCAGAAGACTCCAGTGACAGCTGTGAGGGTAACATGCAACTGCAAAGGAGGCAGCAACAGCTAAAAAATTTCCCTGCAGTAAGAGAGGGTTCCCTCTCCAGCAGAGAGTGCTATCATAATGGCTCCTGGCCAGCCCCCGCACATTCTCCTGCAGAGAGGGCAAGATCAGAGCTCAGTGTGCTCTGGCTACTCTATGCCCATAGAGGGGGTCATAGACAGTGGGCTGGGGCTAGGCTGTGCCTGTTAGTGACAAAGCCCCGTTTACTGACCACAGGGATGGAGGCCTTTTCCCCAAAGGATCCTGAGGAAGCTAGGCCCTACCAAATTCAGACCGTGAAAAACACATCACAGACCATGAAGTCTGCTCTCCACCGTGAAATCTGGTCTTCTGTGTACTTTTACCCTATACCATACAGATTTCACAGGGAAGACCAGCGTTTCTCAAACTGGGGGTCCCAACCAAAAAAGGGGTCATGGAGGAGGGGTTTGCAAGGTTATTGTAGGGGGGTTGTGGTATTGTCACCCTTACTTCTGAGCTGCCTTCGGAGCCGGATGGCTGGACAGCAGCAGCTGCTGGCCAGGCACCCAGTACTGAAGGCAGCACCACCTGCAGCAGTGCAGAAGTAAGGGTGGCGATGGGCGGCTGGAGAGTGGTGGCTGCTGGCCAAGGGCCCAGCTCTGCAGGCAGCAGCACAGAAGGAAGGGTGCCAGTACCATACCAGGCCATCCGTACTTCTGCATTGCTGCTGGCAGCGGCGCTGCCTTCAGAGCTGGGCTCCTGGCCAGCAGCGGCCACTCTCCAGCTGCCCAGCTCCGAAGGCAGAGCCGCCAGCAGCAGCCGCGCAGAAGTAAGGGTGGCAATACCATGACCCCCCCAACAATAACCTTGCCCCCACTACCCCTTTTTGGGTCAGGACCCCTAGAGTTACAACACCATGAAATTTCAGATTTAAATATCTGAAATCATGAATGTTATGATTTTTAAAATCCTATGACCATGAAATTGACCAAAATGGACTTTGAATTTGATAGGCCCCTACCCATGAAGTATGTGGCAATTCTCCAAAAAGGGCCACATTTTTGGCATTTGATGCATCCACCCTACACACACACCGCATATAGCATTTGAAAGCTCATTTTAAGTACGTTTAGATGGTGCTGTAAACCTGGAATGATGGCACCCAAAATGAGCAAATATCTTTTTTTTATTTGCACAGCTCCAGAAACACCGCAAGTGGCTCTGACTAGAGTTTTCACGGTTTTCCTTCATTTCAACCGCTGAATGTGGTGTTTGGTGGTCAAAGCTACCAAGCAATGTATTAAGCCATTTTTACTGGTTTTGCATGGGCACATTTTTTCCCCCAGAAACTATTTAGCATGTGGCAAAAATAGCAAAGATCAATGTTTTGCAATAGACTCACATGAAATGTTGTCACATGGCATATTCTTAATTGTCAAAGTACCTCACAAGCGATTATAATTTTTCTATATTTTCAATTGAAATTTGCTAACCAGACCAATCTCACACTGAAGGTTGTGAAGCAGCAGTAGTAGATTGCATGCCCACAGTTTGCATTGCATAGCGGGGAGATATAAATGTATGTCAATTCCTAATGTAATGCTTCTCCATGTGTAAGCTTTTGTACATACAATGTAGCATCTAGTCTGCTTGGTAGACGGTTTTAATTTGTAATTGCCTATCCATGCAGTACTAGCCTTTGAAATATCCTAGACACAAGATTTTTAATTCTGCATCACTTATGTACAGTTTTAGAGATTAAAAACACACAGCTTCCTACAGGGCTTCAGTCAAAGTGCTCACTCAACAAAAATGGCAATTTTGATACTAACAGAGAGATCTAATTCGCACAAGTCTGTATCCTTGTATAAAATGAAAATGAAAACCGGTGGTAGTGGTGAGGGCAGTGCTAAGCTCTGGAAATTTTACCTCCACAGGGAATTACAGAATATGAAGACATGGAGGATACAAGCTTTTTAAAGCGTCCACCAAAGAGAAAAAAACTTTCCACAAACTTTGAAAAATGGGTTATTTGTCAAGGAAAACAAAAGGATGCAAATCTGGCAAAAGCCACCAGTGCTAGGCAGGATTCTGTGATGCTGGCAGCAGGAGCCAGGAGAGATTATATCGGTGGCTACTGGATTAATCTCCTAGTAGAGATGATGTACACACGCACAAGGATTACCCCAGGAACTGGGTACAATAGAAACCTCTCAGAGATAGCACTATACAATGGGAACTGTTTGACCCAGCTCACAACAAAAGAGCTTTCCAGCAAGTGGGAAGAAGATATAAAAGGGGACAATGACATCATGATGGTACCTCACTCTCCCTACAACAACACACCTGGAAACACCTGAGGGGGAAGGACTGAACTGTGGGAAGTGATGATCCCAGGCTTGAGGGATTTTTAGCCTGTGTATGAAAACCTGGGAAAGCCAAGGCAGTTTGTGCCTTAAGAATCTGCCAGCCTGTTTATCACCCAGGGTGAGAATTTACTAATTCATATCCTACCTATTTAGTGTGCTAAGCTCAGTTTGCAGTTTTGTTTATTTACTAAGGTAAGCTGCTTTGATCTGTTTGCTATCACTTAGAATCACTTAAAATCTATCTTTTCTATTTAATGAACTTGTTTTGTTTAAAACTAGTATGTGTGGAAATTATAATTTGGGACAGAAAGCTGTTGCATATCTCTCACCACATTTAGGGAGGGGGCGAATTTTATGAGCTTATGCTGTACAGTTCCCTGTGCAGCGAAAGATGATATAATTTTGGGTTTACACTCCAAAAGGGGGGTGCATGCCTTAGGAAGTGGGAGGTGCCTTAGCTGAGCCTTCCCATGCAGAGCTGATCTCAGTATCTCTTTGAAGCTGCAGCTGGGCATGTCCCTAACTGTATGTGTGCTGGAGGGGGCTTCAGAGCCTGTCACAGCAGTAGTGTGAAAGGGAGCCCAGGCTGGTGGATCAGGCAGGCTCAGTGGTACGCCAGTTCCAAGTGGCACCTATCACAACTGGATGTTAGGAACTGTTAGGAAGGGGATAGAAAATAGGACAGAAGATATCATAATGCTGCTATGTAAATCCATGGTGAACCTACATCTGGTCATCCCATCTCAGAAAAGATATAGTTCAAGTTGAAAAGGTTTAGAAAAGGGCAACAAAGATGATCAAGGGTACGGAATGGTTTCCATACAAGGAGAGACTAAAAATATTAGGGGTGTTCACCTTCTAATAGAGGTCTATAAAATCATGAATGGTGTGGAAAAAGTAAATAGAGAAGTGTTATTTACCCCTTCACAAAATACAAAAAAGAGGGGTCACCCAATGAAATTAATAGGCAGCTGGTTCAATACAAACACGAGGAAGTACTTTTTCAAACAATGCACAATTAACCTGTGGAACTCATTGCCACGGGATGCTGTGAAGGCCAAAACTGTAATTGGGTTAAAAAAAGAACTAAGTAAGTTCATGGAGGATAGGTCCAATCACTGGCTATTGGCCAAGATGGTCAGGGATCAATGCTTGGGGTGACCCGAAACCTTTGACTGCCAGAAGCCAGGAGGGGAAAACAGGGGTGGATCTCTCTAAAATTGCCCTGTTGTATATACTCTCCATAAACCTCTGGTAATGGCCACGCTCAGGGACAGGATACTGAGTTAGATGGACCACTGTTCTGACCCACTATTGCAGTTCGTGTGTTCTTATGTGGTTTTGTATAATGTTGCTTCAATCTTTATGTCTGAAATAGCTGAAATGAAACCCTCAGAATATTATTCAAAGCCAGGTGATTGAAGTTTCCAGAGGTCAGCTACTTTTGTGCCCCAGTTAGTGCAAGAACTTGTCCTTTGTTTGATACATAAAGTGGCATGTAATTCAGCTAGCAATGAGTACCATCCTTCAGAAGGCATTCAAAAAGGTGCCTCTCCGCTGTGCAGTGCATGGTATTTAACAGTTGCCAAATTATCACACCACTGCATATAAGCCTTGCTGCACAGCTACACCGTGATTTCGGGTCTCACAATGTAACTGTCATCCTACCACCTTCATGGATTCTGTATTAGTTATGATAAGCAGAGTTGGTTCACCACTGCTTCAAAAACTAAAGTGGAAAGACTCCAGAGAGGTATGTTCATTCCAAATGGAATTATACCACTTCTTGCTGGTGGAAATTTCATCGGTGGAGGAGATGATACTATAGACATCAAGGCAGTCTGATGGAAAGAACACTTAGAATCATAGAAGATTAGGGTTGGAAGAGACCTCAGGAGGTCATCTAGTCTAACCCCCTGCTCAAAGCAGGACCAACACCAACTAAATAATTTGCCATTCAATGGCTGGAGGGATATTTTAAGAACAGTCTTCAGATAGTCCAGCATCACAAGAAATATCACTGAAGTGTGTGAAAGAAAAGTCACTCTCGCTGGACACTCAGAGTCTCTTATGCAGTGTGCAGCATTTAAAAAACCTAGAACACGTCCAGAGCCACCTTGCCATGAAAAAGTACTTCAGAAAATAAACTCTTGTCACCTGCAGGTGAATGCTCTCCGGGGTCTCTCTTGCTGTATTAAGACTACTACCTCATGATGTTCTGTCCATACCAAATGACACTGATAGTGTTCACGTTCAGGGGATTCCCTTTTGGACTGGTTTCAATCACAAGGGAGGAGGCACTCATGGAGTTCCAGTATTTGTCTGGCAAAGGTTGGCTGACACTCAAAAGGTGTTTGAGTCTGAAGACACTGGGTGCTTACAACATGTCATTAAAGAGCTTGATGATGCTGAAGCTCAGTATAGGCTACTGCCTTTGGGCTAATTTCAGACATGGGAATATGCCCTGTCTCCTACATTCAAGTTCTGGGATCATATGCTCCAGATTATGCAGATAAACTTCACCTACACACACAGCATGATATGTTTCCATTCTTCTTTACAGCAAACGAGCCAAACTGCCAGGTGAATACCAATCTGCATTCTTGCTACATTACATCTCCCAGAAGTAGTACACAGTGCCTTTGAATCTGGGGAAATCCTGTTTTTTTCCCAATGATCCTTGTACATATTTATTATTAGATTTTTGTTTTAGCCTTTAAATTGTTGTTGGGATGCTCTGAGGTCCTAAGGAAATCCAATTTTATGTCATTAAACAAAGGAATGCAAATATTTCAATATGGTCATTTTAACGTGTCAATGGTGTCATTGTTTACCCCCATTTTTATGGTAACGGCACCACTTGGCAGCTCCGCATCACACCTCACTTAGAGAAGACAAGATAAGATTGCAAATGTTATATGATGTGTGCGTGTGTAGAGGGAATGCTTTAAGTCAAATCGGTGGTCTGTACTGCCCGCCTACATCTTTAGGGTGTGATGCTCTTGGGAATTCTGGGTAATTCAACCTGTAGTTTAGGGTCTTCTTCAGTTCCATTGGCATTAGCATCACTGTCTGGACACACTGGAGCTCATTTACAACACAGTCAGTTCCACAAAACAATTTTCTTTCTTTTGCTGGGTGCCAGAGTACAGTTGGGTGTTAGAGTCAAGACGACAGCGTGGTGAAATCCAGTCAGATCTCACAAGAAAAGCAGCGCTAGCCTAGGTCAGTGTAGGGATGGGAAACCTCCAAGGGACATGTAAGTATCTGTAATTCAGCAGAGAGCATTCCTCCTTCTCAGTTAGCATTAAACCAATGCCCTAGCACTGTATTAGCGGGCATGCTGCTGCAGCTGCAGTGTCAGCATTGAGTTCAGATGAGAGCCTGAACTCTTGATTTCTCATATTAACCGTAGTGTCCTGGCCGAACTCCAATCTGGGTAGTTAGCATGCTGTCTACCTAAATTCTTCCAGCCTTTTCAAATGGATACAGTATTCTTCAGTTCCCGGACTAAACTGTTGTGTTGTCTGTGTGTTGTTAAATAGCTGCTATACTCAGCGGTGTCTATTTCAGTTGCATGAGAAGCAATGACTACACTGAGATTGCAGAATGTATAAAACAATTTGGGTTTGTCATAAATGTAAACGGAAGGGTAACCACCTTTCTGTATACAGTGCTATAAAATCCCTCCTGGCCAGAGGCAACATCCTGTTACTGTAAAGGGTTAAGAAGCTCAGCTAACCTGGCTGGCACTTGACCCAAAGGACCAATAAGGAAACAAGATACTTTCAAATCTTGGGGCGGGGGAAAGGCTTTTGTTTGTGCTCTTTGTTTACGTGTTTGTTCTCTCTTGGGACTGAGAGAGGCCAGACAGAAATCCATCTTCTCCAACACATCCTAATCCAAGTCTCCAATATTGCAACCAGTATAGGTAAGCCAGGCAAGACGGATTAGTTTATCTTTTGTTCTATATGAATTTCCCCTGTGTTAAGAGGGAGGTTTATTCCTGTTTTCTGTAACTTTAAGGTTTTGCCCAGAGGGGGATCCTCTGGGTTTTGAATCTGAATACCCTGAAAGGTATTTTCCATCCTGATTTTACAGAGGTGATTCTTTTACCTTTTCTTTAATTAAAATTCTTCTTTTAAGAACCTGATTGATTTTTCATTGTTCTTAAGATCCAAGGGTTTGGGTCTGTGTTCACCTGTACAAATTGGTGAGGATTATTATCAAGCCTTCCCCAGGAAAGGGGGTGTAGGGCTTGGGGGGATATTTTGAGGAAAGACGTCTCCAAGTGGTCTCTTTCCCTGTTCTTTGTTTAAAACGCTTGGTGGTGGCAGCATACTGTTCAAGGACAAGGCAAAGCTTGTACCTGAGGGAAGTTTTTAACCTAAGCTAGTAAGAATAAGCTTAGGGGGTCTTTCATGCGGGTCCCCACATCTGTACCCTGGAGTTCAGAGTGGGGAAGGAACCCTGACAGGGTTGCTTCAGGGTGAAAGGTGCTATAAAAGTGCTGGTATGATTAAAAAAATATTAGCTACTGCACTGGATACCAGGGCTTCCTGTGGTTTGAAAGGGAGGCTGGGCCATACCTATTTTGCAGCTTACTGCTTGGGGATTTTTTTCAATTCCAGCAGCCAGTGTGTGAAATTTTAAAGTGATCGAGTTTACAAATAAAGCAATTCTGTGTCTACCAAACCTATTCAATGGGCGTCCTCCTGTCTTCTGTTCCATTGCTCCACATTCTCACACACGCAGAATAGGCCTACGATGTGTGAGATTAATTCATGCCTCTCACGCTGATGCGTAACCAGTCCAAGCTCCTCATCTCACCCGTTTGGAATAAAAGTGAGATCCACAGCTTTTTTTCCCCAGAAGAGATGTTTTGTCTGTGCGCCTCAGTTTGGATCCCACTCTCCCAAATATTGATATTTTTCCAGTGGCTCTGGAGACTGCCACTGCTCGCATCCCCTTCAGCTCTGGGTTCAGAGACTCATTCGGGCTGGTCACAAAGTGTTAACCAGCCAAAGTGTGGCCCCTAGAAAGCCTGTCAGCATTCTGGAAAAGTGTTTGATGGACCTGACTGCAGATCTATGGAATAAACCTTTATAAAAGTGTAATTTGATAAGGGGTTATAAACGTATAAATTGATAAGGGGTTATAAAAGTACATGAAAGAAGACTCCATAGTGCAAGAGTGAAAATAACTAAGATGTTAGACTTGACATGGGTATTTTTAGTAAAAGTCACGGACAGGTCACGGGCAGTACACAAAAATTCGCGGCCTGAGACCTGTCCATGACTTGTACTATACATCCCTGACTAACTCTTGGAGGGGGGGATGTCCAGGGGGTGCCGCAGATGCTTGTGGTGGGGGATGGCCCAGGGGGGCGCAGTGGGTGCTTGTGAGGGGGGCCGGCAGGCTCCCTAGCCAGCTCCTTGCAGCTCCCGGGATGCGGCGACATGTCCCTCCTTCTGCTCCTAGCTCCACGCACTGCCTCCACCCCAAGTGCCGGCTCCGCAGCTCTCATTGGCTGGGAATGCGGTTCAGTGTGCATGTGTCATGCGAGGGGTGCTAGGCCAGCCCAGTGGGTGGAGTTTGGAGGGCCTGGGGGGCCTGGCACCGGCAGCGGGGATCGGGCCCGCACTCACCGGTGGGAAGCACGTGTTGTATTTCTTTTTCTTGCTCGGCATCGTGGGGCTTGGGCTCAGTCTTCGGCAGTGGCAGCAGTAACACCAGCCTGCCCCGCTCCTCCCCATCAGCTCCTGGCGTCGCCCGCTGCCACACTGGCCGCGAGTGTCCTAACACCTCCAGAACACACCAGTGCCAGGCTGACCCCACCCATTGCCCTTCCGCCCTGGACCCCTCCCTTTTCTGGGACCCCCCAGCACAGGGGGACCCCACGCCCCAAGCACAGGTACCACTCTGTGACTCTTCTTCGTTCCTCGGCCCCCCAGCACCGGTGTCCCCTCCCTATACCAGATTTCATCTGTATAAAAAATGTTAAGGGGAGCCCATACAGGCCTACTTGTCCCAGGCCCAATATCCACTTAGGGATGCCCTGGCTAGGAGCCCCAGTCCTGGGCCAAGGCTTAATGGTGTTAGGTGCTGTATAAACACAGAACAAAATGAGGGTCCCTGCCCCACAGAGTTTACAATCTGAGAGTAAGATGAGAAACAAAAGGTGGATACAACAAACAGACAGGGTAGAGCACAAGGAGGCAGATGACTCCATGTCCATTCGATCCTTGAACAAGGGGCCAGTTATTGTGATAGGAATGTGTATGTAGTGGCTTGGAGTGATTCGTTCCTATCATCTCAGAGGGAGGCCACTCCACCTAGCGGCTGACAGCCACTTGACAGGGAATTAGCCCGGCATGTGCCAATGAAGAGTCTGGGCCCTGGCCCCTTGGAGCAGGGCAGGGCAATAAGCAGTCTTCAGCCCAACTCTTGGGCTGGGACAGAGTCAGGCTCAAGCCCACTGGGTGGGGCAGAGCAGCAGCAGTCTATGGTCCAGTTCCTTGGCTGGGCAGACAGCAAACTAATGCAAGCCATCTGTCCTAAGGTGGGTAGGCTGCCACCCCAGGAGTGGGGCTGGCAGTCGGGGGTAGGGGAACCTGGGCCCATCTTACACCACCAGGTCCCAGCCCAGGGCTCTAACAGTGGGGGGAATCCTACCCTGTGTCAGTGGGGATCCTGCCGAAACATGCTGACAGTGGTTACAGCAACACAACCGGACTAACATCGGGTTTCCCTGGGCTCCTTCCTGCCCCTGCCTGTCCATATTGCTCCACTGCTCCTGGGTCCTTGGTGAGCTCAGGGTACTCAGCCGCTGGCAGCCCCAGCAGTCCCCCTCCCTCGGGGTCCTCCTCCAGGGGCAGGGGTTGGTACAACTCGGTCCCTGGTGCGGAGGCCAGCTGCAAGGCGCAGCCAGAGGGTAGTGGTTCCTCCATGTCAGCTACAGAGGGAGACCACTCCAACTCGCTACAGCATATATATATATATATATATATATATATATATAATTTTTTTTTAATGAAAAAGAAAGTGCAAGGATTTGGCTATTCAACTGTCACTCAGAGACTGGGAACACAGCAGTGCTTGCTGCTTAGCTCAGCATCTCCAGTAAGCTACAGAAAAGGGCCACTTCCCGGACACTTATTACCTTGCCCTTGTAAAATCAGTTGCTTTGTTATCACTCTTTGAGGCCTTTCCCATATTTTCCTATTTGTCTTTTTATTTTGGCCAGCAGATAAATATTTCTTTCCTCCTTCAACGCCATCATCTCAGGAGTCTTTCCAGTTTTTGTAAGGCTCACAGATAGCAGAGATCGTGTTCTTAACCTGCTGGGAATGGGCCGTTTGTTCTCTGTGCCCCGCAAGGACCTGGGCTATGTAGCGTTCCCTGGGTTAAACTCTGGCCCCAAATCAGCCCATCGCATGTTGGCTGACACAAGCAGTTCTTGGTAGCGCAGCTTCCCCAGTTATAATAAACTCGGCTGTCTTTCTGCAGCCTGGCTGGGTGAGCTAAACTTACTGTACCCGCTGCAGTAATTTAATTAGAGTAGATGCAAAGATCAGAGTGGTGCTGATCTTCCCTGTTACTAGTTATATGCTCTGCTGCTCACCATCTTTTACATGTTGTCAGATAAAGTGTGTGCATGGGGCAGGGAAGGCTACATAGAACATTTCATCAATTAGCAGAGAAAAATTCAGGAGCCTTAACTGAATGTGAAAAAGAGGTCAAAGTGACAGCGCCCCGAAGAGTTGGGATGTTGCTGCTATACAGATATAGCACTCTCTTCTCCGGCCTGTAAACACGTTCTTCAAATGCATCACCAGTCCTCAGCAGTTTAACACTAGCATGGCTAACATTAACCACAACAGCTAGGCTGCAACAGGGCACGCATCAGCGTAGTTTCACTGCTCCAGGACCTGAGCTAGCGCGACTAATGCTAGCTCAGGTATGTCTACATGAGCTGCAGCTAGACCCCATGATTGCAGTGTAGACATATCCTGTCTGTGACACGACAGAGCTAAGCTTAGAAGCGGAAGGAAAGATCAGGGAGAATATAGTTTGCTTGAGTTTATGGCTTTGCTAGAAAGAGGTCAGTGAGATTTTCTCAATACATGGGAGGGTTGGGACTTTTGTATAGACTGAATCTAGATCCACCAGCTCACCCCTTCCCATTACCAGATAACATTGCTGATCCCTAGGGTAGTGCAGGGGGCTGGACTCGATGGCTTCTCGAGGTCCCTTCCAGCCTCCATTTCTATGATTCTATACGATGCTAGACATTGGCCTCCACACTGGGGAGAGGCACATCAGCTGGAAGTCCATGTCTGGGTGGGGACCAGCAGAGAGCTGAGCAAGCGTTGGAGAAGCAGGCTGATGACCAAACAGGTGGGTGAGCAGAAGAAAGAAGGGGTTGGTTAAAGGGAGCTATGCAGCTGAGTTATGAAGACAGGAGGGGCGGAGGGGAAGGACAAGATGCATCAGCATAACACCCTATATTAATCTCCCTTAAATCTGCAAGGGGGAATGCACTTTTAGGATCAACTGGATAAAACCTTCCTGCTGTTTCCTTTGAAAACTAATTGAGTTTTCTCTTGAACACAAGCCAGGCCACTGGTTAGCACCTGGATTGTTAAAACACCAGCCACTTCTTCGAAATTATTGAAAGGTTCCAAATTAAAAAAGAAAAAAATAAAGTCAAAATAATTTCCCTCCCCCTCCCTCATTTTTTGACGAGCTTTGGAACAAGTGTACCTTTTTCAACATTTTGAATGTTTTCAAAATTTGGAAAACAAGAAAAAAATCAGTTTTTTAAATTGTGATTCCCCCAACCCATTCTTTCAACTAGTCCTACCAATTACCCTGGGAATCAGTCTGATCACTTTTCACCTCCAAAGGGATTGCAGATCACTGGCAGTTACCTTCCCCTAACTATTCCACCATTCCCATTCAGATCATGAACAATGGTCTTGTAAGGACAACAATGGTCAGAGTCCCACTATCCATCTCACAATGCTGCGTACACAAAGGAGCAGCCTTTTAAAAAGCTCTGAAATTAGTTATCACTTCTGTAAGAGACACATCAGTAATTTGTAGCCAGCCAAATACAGTAATTAGTCAACTGTAATGCAGCAGAACCTCAGTCATTTGCATTAATGACTGAAAGTCTTTATGCAAATGAGAATTTTTTCACAAACAACTAAGTAGTGTTACAAAACGCAAGGCAAACATCACAAAATGCACTTTGTTGATTCGTATTTTCAATGGTAATATAGCTTTCATTAATTCTGGTAATATTTTATAGCATGCTCTGTTAATGTCATGGCCTTTTAGTTAATGTATAACGGAATTTTGTAAAAACAATTAAATAAATTTTAAGGCCAGAAGAGACCATTAGATCCTCTAGTCTGACTTTTCTTAAATTTTGACACAAGTGCCTTCATCTTCCACTTACCTCTTTCCCAGTGCCTGGAGCAGAAGAGAGACAGATTTCTGCTGGAACGAGAACTCCTGAGTTGAATGGAAGCCCTCGCAGGATTTCCATTCTCCTACCAGGGGAGATGAACAACACCACCCATCAGGTATTTATTATTATTACTATTCATTATTTGTATTACTGTAGTGCCTAAGAGCCTTAGTCATGGGCCAGAACCCCACTGTGCTAGGCATTATACAAATACAGAACAAAAAGACAGTCTTGGCCCCAAAGTTTCCCTCCCATACAGATGGCTGATTCAGCCAGCTTTTGTTACTCTTCCCACAATAGGATGCAGATCACCCACTCTGGTTAACCATCCCCTCTGATTTCTTACAGAGACCTGGTAGAAAAGGTTATCACATTGTGACCTCATGGAATACAAGCGGATGGACTGAGCTAATCTCTTCAGAGCATTCGTGATTGTCCTCTGATCCAACCGGCTGGTATTCTGTTGGGATCATCATTGACCCCATCATGATAACCCATTGGTGGGCCTCCAACCTCACAAGGTAGCATCTTCTATCCAGAGCAGACTCTGCCAGAGGTTGCCACAAAAGGCTACATATGGACATGACTGGCTGGAGCAACAGGGATATGGAGATATGCGCTGATCCTTCGTGGTGGTCCGACACAAAAGGGAAGAAGATCTGACAATCAAAGCTGTCTAGAGGATTTGGACATTCCATTGTCATTATTTGAATTGGACATCCAAATCCCATTAGGCATCTTTGAAAATCTCAACCCAATAGATCTAAAGCGTGACAAAAATAGAAAATACAACGCATGTGCCACAAGGAGCTTTTCTCCCAAACTCGACACCATGGCATTTCCTGACATTTGCGCATTTAAATTCATAACCTAAACACGAGCATGTGAAATGGGGGGTGGGGCTTGTTATAAGAAAGGTCTTGAGGAACGGTAGGATGGCCCAGCGATTAGGGCCACCCTGGGACTCAGGAGCCTGGGGTTTCATTCCCTGCTCTTCTTGGACTCTCCCGTGTGACTTCGTCTTGGTTATTCAGTGTTTTTGGGCCTCAGATCCCCATCTGTACAACAGGGATGTTGCCTCACAGGGGTGTTGTGAGGATAAGCACAGTAAAGATGGCAGGCAAGGAGGACTCTTATGAGAACAGCAGATGGGGAGTGCTACACTGGGCATTTGCTATAATTTAGCACTGTGGTTCTCAACCAGGGTTACGTGTAACCCTAGGGGTATGCAGAGGTCTTCCAGGGGACACCTCAACCCATCTAGATATTTGCCTAGTTTTACAACAGGCTACAGAAAAAGCACCAGCAAAGTCAGTTCAAACTGAACTTTCATATAGACAATGACTTGTTGATGTAAGCAGTGTCAGGATGAGCTCCACCCTGACATCTGGTGGTGAGGTGTGGCAAGTTGTGGAAAAGAACTTCAGGGGCCGATGTCATTTGCATAGGCACACCCACCACGCCTAGAATGAGGCCATAGCTGCTCAAATGGTCACTTTGGCTGCTGTGGGATCCCCAGCGTCTCTGTTATTGGGGCAGGAAGAATAAATTGTTATTACCCTGATTATGGGAACTGTGCTTGGAACTGTACGTGGCCTTTTGTTATGATGGAGGGATTCACCATCAACTAAGTAGCACTCGCTAGGCAAGGGTCATGGGTTCCAAAACTGTGTGAATAGAGAGAGGCTGGGGACAAGTATGAATACTTGGTGGCATGGGCCCCTTGGTGAGGGCCTTACATGCTAATTGCACTTCCTCCTCTCTCCACTGTGGAATATCAGAGCTAATTTTGATTTCATTAGAAGTCTAGTTATAGGCTGCTGAGCTCACTTTGGGCTGACAGTGCACCAGCACTGGGGCTCCCCTACTACAAGCTGAATTCACCTAAGAGCTGAAATCACTGAGTGTTGTGTTAAGTAGTGGGGGAGCCTGAAGATATATTGTGGAGCAGTTTGACGCGGAGCAGCGTGTGGATGGCAGGAGCTGCTTGTGGGCCGTGGAGCTGAGCGAAGGAGTTCGTGGGGCGGCTGGCGGAGCGGAGCACAGCTGAGCGAAGGAGTTCGTGGGGCGGCTGGCGGAGTGGAGCGCAGCTGAGCGAAGGAGTTCGTGGGGCGGCTGGCGGAGCGGAGTGCAGCTGAGCGAAGGAGTTTGTGGGGCGGCGAGCGGAGCGGAGCGGAGCGCCGCTATGGAGCTATGGGGCGGTCAGCTTCAGATCATGTAAGCTGCCTCTTACCCCCGTCCCATTTCCACCCAGGTTGGGAGGTAAAGCTCCGCAGATAAACTTTCGAACTCTGGGGCTGCCCTGACCAGGGACAGAGACTTTTGGGGCATTGGACTTTTGGGACTTTGGGTGATTTGGGGTTGCTGGACTCAAGAACCAAAGGGAAAAGGGCATGCCCCAATTTGCCTGGGGTGGGTTTTTTTTTTGCTCATGGGTTGTGTTATGAATCCTGTTGGTGGTGTTTCCCCAACATAATGCCACATTGTTTCTCTCTGTTATTAAAAGGCTTTTGCTACACTCAGACTATGTGCTTGCGAGAGGGGAAGTATTGCCTCTTGGAGGCGCCCAGCGGGGGTGGTATATATTTGTCCCAGGTCACTGGGTGGGGGCTCGAGCCGGTTTGCATTGTGTTATTGGAATGGATCCCCTAGATATTGAACCCGGCCCTTGTTGCTGCCAACTCTGACGGGCAGAAGGGTTACATTTTTGGGGGCTCGTCCGGGATAGCCTGGGTCAGTACCCCTCGCAAGCACCTGTTGAGTGATCCACTACATTGGGAAACAATTTATATTTTTTTTTTGTTTTGTTTGTGCTTATATTTTGAGGAAATTACTGTTTGTATAATGGCTAATATGTCAGGTTTGTTGGGCCCTGGCTCAGCAGCTTCTAGCTCAGGGGCTGCAGCCTCGGCTGATGATTGGACAAAAGCTCTGGGGCAAATATTGGAAAAGGTTGTGCTGCCCCATGCTGAGTCAGACTCTTGTCGTAAGTTAAGATTATTTGCTGGGGAGGAGGAGTTTGAACCCTGGTTAGAGCATACCACTGAAATGCTGCAAGAGTGGGCTGTACCAGATGCAGAAAAGCGAAGATGCCTTATAGAGAGCCTTGGCGGCCCAGCATTAGATGTGATTCGCACCCTGAAGCTCATTGACCCTGGGGTCAGTGTGAAGGACTGCCTAGAGACCCTTGAACACAACTTTGGGAGCGTAGAGGGCCCTGAAGACAGCTACTGTAAGTTCCTTAATTCCCGACAACAAAAGGGCGAGAAGGCTTCAGCCTACATACAGAGACTGGAGAGACTGCTTCAGAGAGCTGTCATGAGGGGAGCAGTGACTGCTGAGCAGATGGATCAGACCAGACTGGCTCAAATTGTAAGAGGAACTCAGTATCAGAACCCGATTCTACTTCATCTCCAGCTAAGAGAACGACGGGAACATCCCCCAAGTTACTCCCAGCTGATAAAAGAGGTCCGAGAGGAGGAAGAAAGGCAGGCTGCCA
Source organism: Eretmochelys imbricata (assembly GCF_965152235.1). Classification (NCBI taxonomy): domain Eukaryota; kingdom Metazoa; phylum Chordata; order Testudines; family Cheloniidae; genus Eretmochelys; species Eretmochelys imbricata. The sequence continues at coordinate 205,427,843 of NC_135574.1, read as the reverse complement.
GTGAGTTTTGGGAAGCCCAAACATCGGAGCCAGGCAGCACAACACCACTGCAAACGGCCAGTGTACTGATGGTGAGCACCAGAGAGGAACTTGCCCAACAAATGCAGGTCCTGACGGAACGGATAGCTGAGCTGCAAAGTACCGTTGACCGAGTTAAGACTTCCAGGAATAAGAAGCCTCAAACTGTGGCGATTGAGAAGCCCGCACTTAGAGCCACCATCCCCCCCAGGCGAAGGGGAAAAGGTCAATTCTTCTGCTACCGATGTGGTCAGGATGGACACAGTGCTGCCAAGTGCCGTAATGAAGAAAACCCCTCCTTAGTGTATGGAAAGCTGAGGATCAGTTGGGAGAGATCCGGTAGCTGCCAGAGGGTCTGGGGACGGGGACCCCCCAGGTCTGCAGGATTTGAAGATTCCCCCAGAAAAGACTGTCCAGCTGGGATCCCTGCAGGACTGATAGGGCCTCGAGCAGAGGTCACGGTGAGGATCGAAGGGGTGGAGTGTAAAGCAGTGCTTGACACTGGATCTCAAGTGACTATTATATTTCAGTCATTCTACCAACAGATGCTTAGGCACCTGCCTATACAGCCACTGACTGGCCTTGGCCTGTGTGGCCTCAGCATGGATGAATACCCCTATCAAGGGTATGTCATAGTGCACCTGGAATTCCCAGAGGAGGTTGCTGGGGTAAGAGAAGAGGTAGACACAGCTGCCTTAATATGCCCTGACCCTAAAGGGACCTCTGATGTGTCTGTGCTGATAGGGACCAACTCCAGTCTCTTCAAGGTACTCGCGGATTACTGCAGAAGGCGGGCTGGGGACCAGTACCTGAATACCCTGATGATCCATACGCTTTGTGCTGAAGCCTATAGGAAAATTGAGAGCGCTAAAAGGGACACATCTGAGCTACCACTTGGGGCACTGAAGTACGCGGGCACAACCCCCTTAGTAGTGCCTGCAAGGACGGAGCAAGAAGTGCTTGTCATGAGTACCTGTCTGAAAGGCAGTAAAGGGACGTTAGCAATGATAGAGCAGCCGATGGGAGGAGAGCTCCCTGAAGGAGTGTTGGTCCCCAGTGGAGTCATAACCCTACCTGCTGAAGCCCAGGAAAGGGTGACTATACTGATTGCTAATGAAACGAGTCGTGATGTTGTTGTGAAGCAAGGACAAAAGATAGCAGACCTCTTTGAGCCTGAGTCGATTGTAAAACCCCAGTGTGAAACTCAAGTTCCGACAATAGACCCAGCAAAGTTTGACTTTGGAGATTCACCAGTGTCCGAGGACTGGAAAGATCGCCTGAGGAAGAAACTTTGTGAAAGATCCAAGGTGTTCTCACTGCATGAGTGGGATGTGGGATGTGCAAAAGGAGTAGAGCACAATATCAGACTACATGACTCTCGACCTTTCAGGGAGAGATCTAGGAAGATTGCTCTCTCTGAGATGGAAGATGTGCGACATCATCTTCAGGAGCTGGCTGCGCATGGCATCATTACAGAGTCCCGCAGCCCATACGCCTCACCCATTGTGGTAGTCCGCAAAAAGAATGGGAAAATCCGGATGTGTATTGACTACCGCACCCTAAACAGCCGTACTGTGGTCGACCAGTACACTATGCCTCGAGTGCAAGATGCCTTAGACTGTTTGCTGGGAAGCCAGTGGTTCTCTGTGTTGGATCTTCAAAGTGGATACTACCAGATCCCTCTGGGAGAAGAAGATAAGGAGAAGACAGCCTTCATCTGCCCATTAGGGTTTTATCAGTTCGAACGCATGCCCCAAGGGATTTCTGGAGCACCTGCCACCTTTCAACGTCTCATGGAGAAAGTTGTGGGAGACATGAATTTACTGCAAGTGTTAGTTTATTTGGATGACCTGATTGTGTTTGGAAGAACCTTAGAGGAGCATGAAGAAAGACTTCTTAAAGTGCTTGATAGGTTGGAGGATTATGGTCTGAAGCTTTCAATTGACAAATGCCAGTTCTGCAGAACCTCAGTGAAGTATGTGGGTCACATTGTGTCCCAAGAAGGTGTGAGTACCGATCCTGATAAAATAGAAGCACTCACTACATGGCCACGTCCAAGTAACTACAGAGAACTCAAGACCTTTCTTGGATTTAGTGGCTACTACCGCAGATTTGTGAAAAACTATGCTACGATTGTAAAGCCTCTGAATGATCTTACCAGGGGACATCAGTCCAGCAAGAACAAATCTAAGTCCAAGAATAAGGGGAGGTCCCCAAAGCCTCCTGTGCAGAGACACAATGGCCCCTTTGCACCATTTGGCCCACGGTGGGATGAGAGATGTGAAAGGGCTTTTCGAGAAATCATTACTTGCCTAACTCATGCTCCAGTCCTAGTTTTTGCTGACCCAAGCAAACCATTTATCCTGCATACTGATACCAGTTTGGAGGGTCTGGGAGCAGTCCTGTACCAGGAAGTGGAAGGCAAATGTAAACCTGTAGCCTTTGCCAGCCGAGGATTGTCTGATAGTGAAACTCGCTATCCCACCCACAAGCTGGAATTTTTGGCCTTGAAATGGGCCATCACTGAGAAATTTCGAGACTACTTGTATGGTGCTCAGTTCCAGGTGTGGACAGACAACAATCCACTGACTTATGTGTTAACAAGTGCTAAGCTGGATGCTACAGGGCAGAGATGGGTGGCCGCCTTGGCTAGCTATGAGTTCAGCATTCAGTACCGATCAGGGAGAAGCAATGTAGATGCAGATGCATTGTCCAGGCGTCCGCAGGCTCCAGAAGTTGCTGTGATACCCACAGATGGAGTGAGAGCTATTTGCAGTGTGAGTCGCCGAGAGCCAGAGGCCCGTGAGGGCTTTCAGGGATGTGTTGCAGAAGCTTTGGGCCTGCCCCCTGAATGCATGCCTTCTGCTTCAGTGAACTATATTGCATTAGACCAATCTCCTTTGCCCATGCTCAATGCGGCTGACTGGCAAGAAGCCCAGCGGCAAGATATTGACATTCGTGATACACTACTTGCCAAAAGGGAGGGGCGAAGCCCAGCTGCGGTTGTCCCACCTAACCCGGAGGGTAAACTACTATTGAGAGAATGGACCAAACTAAAACTGATTCAGGGAGTGCTACACCGAATGACCACTGACCCTTTACAAAAACAACGAGCACAACTAGTACTGCCAAAAAAGTACAGAGCCCTGGCCATGAGGGCCCTGCATGATGACTTTGGGCATTTAGGGATGGAGAGGACCCTGGAACTTATTCGTAGTAGGTTCTATTGGCCCCGAATGGCTGAAGATGTTCGCAGGAAATGTGAGACTTGCGCTCGATGTGTTCAAAGGAAAACTCTGCCCACGAGGGCTGCATATCTCAAGAACATCACCAGCAACAAACCTTTGGAGTTGGTATGCATTGATTTCTTGTCTGTAGAGGTAGACAAGAGGAATGTTGGAAACATTCTAGTAGTGACTGACCATTTTACACGGTATGCACAGGCATATCCCACACATGATCAGAGGGTCACCACCGTCGCTCGAGTATTGTGGGACAAATATTTCTCAGTCTATGGATTCCCGGCTCGGATACACTCTGATCAGGGGCGGGATTTTGAGAGTCACCTTCTGAAGGAGGTGCTGAAGATAGCAGGAATTAAAAAGTCTAGGACAACGCCTTATCACCCCCAAGGTGATCCTCAGCCAGAGAGGTTCAATCGAACCCTATTAGATATGTTGGGAACTTTGCGACCAGAGCAGAAGGCAACCTGGAGCCAACATGTCGCATTTCTGGTGCATGCCTACAATGCCACAAAGAACGATGCTACGGGAGTCACCCCATATCTCTTGATGTTTGGGCGAGAACCAAGATTACCCATAGACTTGTGCTTTGGTGTATCAGAGGATGGAGATAGCTATGAAACTCATCAGCAATATGTATCCCGACTAAGAAAAAAGCTGCGGGATGCTTATCACTTAGCTACCGCTGCGGCTCGGAAGAACGCAGACCGCAACAAACATCGATATGATGCTAGAGTGCGTTCGCAGGAGCTCCAGCCGGGGGACAGAGTCCTGCTGCGAAATTTGGGTATTGCTGGCAAACACAAGATAGCTGACAGATGGAAGGCAATACCTTACCTGGTGATGGAAAAGCTGGGAGATCTGCCGGTCTACAAGATCAAACCTGAAGACGGTCCAGGGCAAATAAAGACGGTGCATAGAAACCTTTTGCTCCCTGTGAGGGAATTGGTAAGCACCCCTTATGAGATGGGCCACGGCAGGGCCGCCGGGCAGAACAGAGGTGCTAGACCAAAGCCGCCATCCAACACAGACAGTGGGCCCCCTGCAGCTAACTTACCACTATTCTGCACATCTGAGAGTGAGTCTGAGGAGGAAGACACAACCCTGGTGTATCCTGGGATGGAGACAAGATTTCAGTCTCCGTCAGCTGAACCAAACGAGAGTTTTCCCTCTTCCGCCCTAAACCCAATGGCGGAACTATTTAGGCCCCTTTCTGATACCCCGGTGCTGCTGATGAGACCCCCCTGTGATGATACACACAGGTTACTGGACAATGGGGACAGACAGGTAGAAGATGTCCTGGGCACCTTGGACCCTCCAGCGTTAGAACTAGGAGTGCAGGGGCCTACGCCAGTAGCCTAGGGACCCTCCAGGGAAGCCTCTCCATCCGTCACTCAAGAGGATGTTCCCCCTACCTCGGCAACAGAGATTCTCAATAGACGAGACAGGGTGATAAGACCAGTGAAACGGTTAACTTATGATGCACCTGGGGTGACTAGTGAGGAGCCAATACATTTAGCACACAGGCTTGTGGAAGCTAAAGTGGGCTTTCTGAGGCCCTTTGGAGGAAACCAATGAGTTGGTATAAAGGGAGTGTGATTTGTCGGGACGACAAAGTCTCGGCTGGGGGGAGGATGTAAGCAGTGTCAGGATGAGCTCCACCCTGACATCTGGTGGTGAGGTGTGGCAAGTTGTGGAAAAGAACTTCAGGGGCCGATGTCATTTGCATAGGCACACCCACCACGCCTAGAATGAGGCCATAGCTGCTCAAATGGTCACTTTGGCTGCTGTGGGATCCCCAGCGTCTCTGTTATTGGGGCAGGAAGAATAAATTGTTATTACCCTGATTATGGGAACTGTGCTTGGAACTGTACATGGCCTTTTGTTATGATGGAGGGATTCACCATCAACTAAGTAGCACTCGCTAGGCAAGGGTCATGGGTTCCAAAACTGTGTGAATAGAGAGAGGCTGGGGACAAGTATGAATACTTGGTGGCATGGGCCCCTTGGTGAGGGCCTTACATGCTAATTGCACTTCCTCCTCTCTCCACTGTGGAATATCAGAGCTAATTTTGATTTCATTAGAAGTCTAGTTATAGGCTGCTGAGCTCACTTTGGGCTGACAGTGCACCAGTACTGGGGCTCCCCTACTACAAGCTGAATTCACCTAAGAGCTGAAATCACTGAGTGTTGTGTTAAGTAGTGGGGGAGCCTGAAGATATATTGTGGAGCAGTTTGCGGGACGGCTGGTGAAGCAGTTTGACGCGGAGCAGCGTGTGGATGGCAGGAGCTGCTTGTGGGCCGTGGAGCTGAGCGAAGGAGTTCGTGGGGCGGCTGGCGGAGCGGAGCGCAGCTGAGCGAAGGAGTTCGTGGGGCGGCTGGCGGAGCGGAGCGCAGCTGAGCGAAGAAGTTCGTGGGGCGGCTGGCGGAGCGGAGTGCAGCTGAGCGAAGGAGTTTGTGGGGCGGCGAGCGGAGCGGAGCGGAGCGCCGCTATGGAGCTATGGGGCGGTCAGCTTCAGATCATGTAAGCTGCCTCTTACCCCCGTCCCATTTCCACCCAGGTTGGGAGGTAAAGCTCCGCAGATAAACTTTCGAACTCTGGGGCTGCCCTGACCAGGGACAGAGACTTTTGGGGCATTGGACTTTTGGGACTTTGGGTGATTTGGGGTTGCTGGACTCAAGAACCAAAGGGAAAAGGGCATGCCCCAATTTGCCTGGGGTGGGTTTTTTTTTGCTCATGGGTTGTGTTATGAATCCTGTTGGTGGTGTTTCCCCAACATAATGCCACATTGTTTCTCTCTGTTATTAAAAGGCTTTTGCTACACTCAGACTATGTGCTTGCGAGAGGGGAAGTATTGCCTCTTGGAGGCGCCCAGCGGGGGTGGTATATATTTGTCCCAGGTCACTGGGTGGGGGCTCGAGCCGGTTTGCATTGTGTTATTGGAATGGATCCCCTAGATATTGAACCCGGCCCTTGTTGCTGCCAACTTTGACGGGCAGAAGGGTTACATTTATACTGTTCTATATACTGTTCTATAGACTATACTCTGAAATGTAAGTACAGTATTTATATTCCAATCCATTTATTTTATAATTATATGGTAAAAATGTCAGAAATTTTTCAGTAACAGTATGCTGTAACACTTCTGTATTTTTATGTCTGATTTTGTAAGCAAGTCGTTTTTAAATTAGATGAAACGTGGGGTGCACAAGACAAATCAGATCATGAAAGGGATACAGTAGTTTGGAAAGGTTGAGAACCACTGATTTAGCAAAACCATCTTACCTACCGGTCACAAACTAATATCACCTGTCTAGCTGATAGTATTATACCGATTGCACTAATACTTCACCTTTAATTTGCAGATCTCAGAGCTATACAACTGGAGCACCCTATGATGAAATGCTCTGTGCTAGCCAAGACCGATTTAGCATAACCAATATTAACTAACAAATCCACTTTATCCTTTAAAATCTCTCCAATTAGCCAAGCAGGTATTCAGTCATTCTGCTTGTAATGCATTTTGTGCTGATCTCCTGTAGTATCCTGGATAATTACAAGTTATGTCATTAATTAGGGCAGTAAATGAGCACTCCCTTTCTGCTCATAGCAAAGCTGTATAGGTAGAAAGACACCAATATTTGAAGTAAATAGCTAAGGCTTTGAAAGAAGACTCTCTGGTGTTCACGGTATTGGTTCAGTGAGTTAATCATCCACATTCCCAGCCTTTCATGACCTGGCAACTCAGCAGGTTCATCAAATCCTTAGGCAATGGACTGATTCTCTTCTCCCTTGCACCCGTTAACTCCACTGATTTCAGTTGAGTTTTCCATGTAAAGAAAAAGAGAGCGAGACCTCCTTTTTTGAGATCTCAAAGCCCTTGTTACTTATGTGTATTATTATTTTGACACGAGAGAACCTGTACACAGCTTAGACCAGTGCAGAGGCCTCTGTGTATGCTTCCCTGCAGATTTCCAGGGATTTAGCACAGACTGTTTAGGCTTTATAATTTTGGAGGACAATGCATCCATCATTTTGGAACCTGCAAGTGATGTGGATGGGAAAACAGTTTATACTGATAATCACAGTAATAATTAGAATCAAGCATAGGTGTAGTTTGATTTCTATATGTGGGGGGCGGGGCAGATCCAGTCAGGCCAACAGGGCCACATGTGGATGGGAAAATTCCACACCTGCCAGAAGCTTGCAGTTTGGGGGAGGGGACAATGTCCCCCCCAAAAACTACGCCCGTGAAATCAAGTTAGAAAAAAGCCCTACATTAGCTATCTCTATAGGAATTAACTGATTCAGCAAAGCACTTCAGCACATGCTTAACTTTAAGCCCATGTTTAAATCCAGCCTCTACTCATCAAAGCTCTCAAACAGGAATTTAAGAGCTTTGGTGAATAGGGGTAGATTTGCTCCCACGCTTAAGGTTAAGCACATATTTAAGAGATTTGCTGAACCATGGCCTCAGACTGGGTGGTGCCATAGGAAAGACTTATACAGCACACATCAGTGGTCTTATTTCTGTAGATGAAGGTCAAACTTCTGTGGTTATCCTACTCGATCTATCTGCAGCCTTCAGCACAGTAAACCACAAGAGACTATTGACTGTCCTATCAGTCTTGGTAGGTATGACCAGCATAGTTAGGGTGACCAGATAGCAACAGTGAAAAAACAGGACAGGGGGTGGAGAGTAATAGGCGCCTATATAAGAAAAAGGCCCAAAAAACGGGACATCTGGTTACCCTAAGCTTAGTTCCAAACTGACTGATACCAGAATAAACTTAGAAGAAAAAAGAATCCGGGGACCAAGAGCAAAAAGCTGAGCCCACTTTGGCTTCTAGGCTTATACCTTTCTTATTTTATTGTATTTCAGGGCCTAGATAATCTGGTGATTTGTGCTCCATAAATACCAAAGAGAGAAAGAAAGAGATTGCAGCTCTTCAGTGCTTCCTGCCTCTTGTATTTGATCCCCATTCTACCCTCCTCAGCTACAATTAAAATGTTTTCATAAAGATAAAGCAGTACAAAGCATTTCACGTTATGAGCCATCTCCTATAATGTGCTCACTAGAACTGGTCGGAAAAAAGTTTGACAAAACTTTTCATTGGAATTTTCAGATTCATTGAAAATGAGCTGTTTGGTGGGAACAGTTCAATTTCAACAAAGTTCCAACAGACCTCAGACAGTGGCCTGCTGAGCTCCCTGGGCTCCCCAGGCTCTGAGGCTCACTGGCAGCCCACCCGGCTGGCTGCCATGGAGCAGGGAGCCTTGAAAGCCCAGCTGCTGACTGAATCTGACATAATTCCTGTCATTTCCACAGCGGCCCATTAGGATATTGGATATAGCAGCAGTGATATTGGCCAGACTCTTGTTAACTTGACAACAAGAGTCAGGTCAGTTTCACTACTAGCCCAGATAGACACCTCAGACACCCATCCTCTATAAGGAGTCCAGGGGCAGTTTTTGTTAAAAGATGGTGACAACGTTTTCTAAAATAATTTGAACCTGCTGATTTCAAAAATGGCTGTTACCAAGGTGAATTTTGATGTTTAGACTCTCAAACTTGCCAATAAATATGGCCACCAACATTCACCGAAAATGTTTGATACACCAACAGCCTGTGCATGAACGGGTCAGCAAAATCAAGCTGTTTGACATCATTCTTTTTCAGCCTATTAAGAACAGAAATGAGAAGAGACACGTCATGGTATTAACACCTATTATATTGAACTTTTTTTACACTGAACTTTTTATAGCATTTAGTTATCCATAGGTCATAATATTAGAAATAAGTTAATCAGACACAGAAGTTATTTTTCCTATAATGTGAAATCATTTTCTTGCAGGCTTAGTATTTGTTTTTATAGTACATAATACTTTGTAGTTAGAACAGAATTAACACAGAAGTGATGGGTTTTTGTTTGTTACAAATAGACAGTGCACCAGTAGTTAGATGAGATGTTGATTTATGATACTCATATTGGTTACAATCGTAGGTAAACCATGCAAGTGGTAGTAAGTCTCAAGAGATCCATGCCAGTTTCCCACAGTCTCTGCATTATTTGCCAAGAGCTGCATGAAGCAGGTGAACAAGAATTGCACAGAATAAAGGAAGCAACAGCCATTGAAATGAAACTGCAAGATGGCAAATACAGAGAAGCCATTGACAGAACTGAGTTCATCTTTCAGTCAGAACAGACAGTGACAGTCATGTGGCTTAGAAATTGCTATGCCCAATACACTGACAAAGGCAAAATCCAGAGGTTGCAGAAAGAAAGAGCATCTGCAACTGATGCATCACATGTGGGGAGTTGTGGCAATCCCTAAAGACACCAGTGTCTTTAATACAAGAGAGTCCAGTTCTGTGAAACCTACGGACGGAAGATGCTGCATGTTTTGTCAAGAAGTGCACCTTAAACAGAGACTCCTCTCTATAACTACATTCAAGATGAGAGCACAGCTAATGAAGGCAGCTGTATTTGACCACAAAATGAGTGTTCGTTTTGCTGGAATAAATAACTTCATAGCTGCTGAAGACAAGTACCACCTGATTTGCTACATCCCATTTATGAGGTCTGTGATGAAGAAGAGTGAGGGCACCAAAATTACTGACACAGCAACGCTTTGGCTTCAAAATGAGCTTCAGCATGCAGCAAAATCAAGGCCAGGTTTTGGAGCATCCTGAGGTTTGGCATCATTACTGAAATCTTTCAAAGGAAACCAACATTGAAATTCTACACTCCTGTATCAGTTGTGGATCATCATAGAAGGAAAAATGCCAAGCTCAGATGTGGGATTTATTTCATTTCATTGCCTGATCTGTCTTCTGCTGAGAGACAAACACTCTTTGTTCCAGACAACTATAAATATGTACCCATCTCGCAAATGGCCATCCCCATTTACCATCCCCAAGAGACATATTTCTGTCACTGGTACACGTTGCATTGAAAATTCAGTGAGATACTTGGTCACGCCCTGGCCAAAGAGGTTTGAGTGTCAGTGAGGATGATGCTTGCATTCCACACAGCCTGTACACGTTCCTCCACCTGCTATTTGAAGGCTGACCTCTTCCTGAGCGGGATATTGATGGAGAATGTTGAGAAACAAGAAGCAGTGACACTCAAGGTGCTCAGCTCAAGACATTTTATATAATGTGGGTGATGGAATGAAATGGACACCAAAGCATATTGGTTTTGGCTGCCCCCTCCCTCAGGCAAAGTCAAGGCAACTTGTTCCGCTTTTCCGTAAAGCTGGCCACTGCATTAGTTACAAAGGAATCCTGAAGCTGGACATAGCCCCAGCAGAGAAAATCCTACAAGCTATGGATGCTGAGAACAGTGCTGTTATTCCTCCCCATTCCCAGGAAGATTGTTCACTATACAGCCAACAATATTGACATTAACGATGCTTCTCTGGATGGGAAAAACACATTCCATGCAACCCAAGTGGTTGCTGGCAAACAGGGCTTGCCCTTGATCTGATGTTGAGTGGTTTAAAGCCCTCAGACAAAAGCACACTCAATGTTCCCGATGCAATCTACACACTCGTATCAGCCGAGGTGAGAAATGGTAACGCTAAACCAATATTCAAGGGCCGTGTTTGCAAAGAGCGGTACTCTGAAGCCGAAGAAAACTTCAAAGCTGCAGTGCAGGCAAAAAGCTTCTGAGACAGCCTTTATAATAAACATCAAAATGAGACCCCAAGATGTGGATGGACACATTTCAGCCAATTGCACATGACAAAAAGAACCAGAAATAACTGTGATTGGATATTTGCCAATCATTCAAGCCTCTGTTCATGAGCTAGACACCCTCAATACTGTTGTAGGAAGGTTCAAGCGTGTCATCCGTGCTTGGGCAGCAGCATGGGGTTCTAACTGTTGATGAAACTCTGTACTGTAAACTGATGGAACTAAAATGGGCCACACCAGAGTACAGAGAGAGTTGCTTACTCCATGATTAGGAAGCCCCCATAGCTCAATAAACTTTCAAAAATGTATAGGCCAGCTGACACAAGCATCAGATGCCTGGATTGAAAGTAGAGTTCTTGGCCTAAACTCAGCAGAACAAGCTATGAATGGCATGTCACATGCCAGGGTGATGGAGGCCCACAAACTGACATTTCAAACACAGTGGTGTCTGCTTCTTCCACAGTGCTTGGACTTGATAGCAGCATGTGCTCAAGAGCTCAGTATGAAAGCTAATCAGTCACATTCTTATGGTTAGCTCATGTCAGTTCATACTTCACAAGGATTTCGAAATCTCACCTCTGACCAACAAAGGCAAAGGTAGTGTGAACTTCAGGTTTTTGGTAGGAGTACATGGAAATGGTGGCCCTACTGCTCATGTCCAAATGTGCCTAGACAGAAGGAATTGGAAGCCACATCTCTTCACCTTCAAATGTATGCTGCCATTCTTCACGAGATATGACCACACAAACTGTGCAAGGTGGGGTGCCATCTACCTCGCAGAAATGCATCAACTACTTGCTGAAGTGCTCAAGGAGTTCCAGCAAGGGAACTTAGTTGTTAAGAGATTATGTCAGAAGTTCAACTATAGGTAAGCACGACACCAAAGACTGTCTGTAAATGGGACGCACTGGGGAGATGGTACCATACAAAATTCTATCACAGCTCCCTATGTAGGCCCCATTGTCACATAGCATCAATCACCTCAGAACATTGTGGTGTATTTTTCCAGGGAGGCAGAGCAGTGCTATCATTCCCATTTTAGGAATGGGGCACTGAGCCACACCCAGGATCACACAGGAATTCTGGAGCATAGCAGGGAATTGAATGTGGGTCTCGCAAATGCCAGTTTCGTAGCCTAATCTCGGGACCCACTGCCCTGTGGTGGTACCATGTTATGTATGCACATTGAAATTAAAGTTTCCCTTTTTTCCACCTCCAAAAAATATCAGCAAGTGAATGTTGAGGTCCAAATATAAATCAAATACAAATGCTTTCTATTGCCACATAAGAGCAATGGAGGAATCCATCTAGCAACGGCTGACCAGGTTTGTACTCACCCCAGAGTTTACAGTGATGCTTTTCCTGTTCCCAGGACACTAAGAAAAAGAGAAGGTCACGAGAAGCAAAGTTCCAAAGTTCTAGAATCCACAGTTATTGCATATCCCATTCCAGTGCTAAAGGCTGGTGGTGACGTTTGCATCGGGATCGGAAGTTCCCCAGTGTTCAGATGTGCTGGATTGGACCCTTCTCTGCTAGGATGAGCCAGCATAGGCACCAACTCCATGGGTGCTCTGGGGCTGGAGCACCCACAGAAAAAAAAAAGGTGCTCAGCACCCACCAGCAGCCCAGTGGATCAGCGCCCCCTGTCCCCTCCAGCACCTCCCGCCCACCAGTGGCCCTGCCGATCAGCTCCTCCCCCTGCCTCCCAGCGCCTCCTGCCTGCCGCAATCAGCTGTTCAGCAGCGTGCAGGAGGTGCTGGGTGGGAGGGGGAGGAGCAGGGGTAGGAAGAGGCGGGGGAGGGGCAGGAAGTGGCAGGTGGGGAGTTCGGGGAAGAGGTGGAGTGGGGGCAGGTCCTGGGGTGTAACCGGTGTCAAGCACCCCCTGGGAAGAGAAGAAGTCAGTGCCTATGCGAGGAGGAGTGTGTTCCCCGCATACCAGCCTTGGAGGGGGCAGCGCTGGAGATGGACTAGGTTGTCGCGGAGCCAGCAGGGGAGCAGGAGACTGAGCAGTAGGCCCCAGCCCTGTGGGAGAGCTCTGCAGGGCTGCTCCATTTGCCAAGACAGGAAGCGCCTCACCACATGAAGCATCTCGGATTGGTTGCCTTTCCAGAAGGGGCAAAGAAGTGGGGAAGGACAGTCAATCAGAGGGCTTTCTCCATAGACTGACAAGGTTTCTCCATAGTTCCTTAAAAGTGTCTGAAACCCACAGCCTATAGGGAATCCCCAGGGCTGGCATGTCATCTCGGGTCTTGCCCTATTTGGTGTTCTCCCTGTGAAGGTTCCTGCTCCTGGAGTCCTGTGATTATATGAGGCTCTCAGCCTGCCTTAAAAATATTCAACCATTCCTCTCTCTACCTGTCCCAATCTCTAATCTATCCATTCATCTTGCTCAATCTGTAATCTAGCCATCTCTCTATCTGCTCTCATTTGTTTTGCTCCCCTTAGACGGGGCCTCTGCATCTCCCCCCACTTCTTTGCTTCCTCACTCCTCAGGAGAGTTTCCTGGCCTTATTCTCAAATGGGTTGAGCATCCTTTGTGTTCACTGAGGTATGTAGGTGTTCAGCATCTCTGACCATCAGGCCATGGGTTTGCCTTTGCCTCCCTGTCCCTTTTTCTGCTGCTGCAGCTCAGGTAATACGGTAGCAATATGCAAATGAACTGGAGGGAGAAGGTGAGGATTGGCTAATGGGGGCTCAGAGGTTGTAGTGACATCACTCAGCTATGAGCTGGCCTTTGGCCATAGTGTCATAGAGCCCTGGCACAGGATGCCTAGAGGCTACGTGGCACCCCTGCCTGCTAGAATATGATCCCAAGCTGGTTCAGGTTGCAGCTGAATCTCGATTCACAAGAGGCTCTTGCCAATACCAGGATGTTAAAGCGCATGCAGAAGCTCAAGTGCTGGAGCTCCTTCTTGGGGCCCCTGATCTGCTGCTGTGGGAGAAAGAGGAGGAGGTAGATTCAAAGCTAGGTTGGGACTGGATGGGAAAGGGTCGGGGCTTGGGGGACATAGGGAGTCTCTCTCCCCAGCCTTGAATAGGGGAGAAAGCTAACATGTCATCCATCTCTTCACCCATCTATCACAATCCATAGTCCATCCACTTATCTATCAATATATCTCAATCTCGATCCCATCTATTCATCACAATCTCTAACCTAGCCATCATTTATCTGTCAGCATCTCAATTTTTAATACATCCCGCTCTCTAACCTCCCTACTGAGTCATCTTTAGGTCTGTTCCATCCATCTGTCCATCCCAATTTCTCTATTTTACCATCCATCTCGTATCGTCAGTCTAATCTATCTAATTCCATCTCTAATGCAACCTCTCGTTTCTCTGTTTCTATCTTATCTCTAAACTCACCTCTCATCCCAGCACAAACGTGTAGCTCTATCATCTAGTCTCTGTTCTAATCTGTGGTTTTCATTATTTTGGGGGGTATTAATGGTCACAGGGAAGCCCAGTTTGATCTCCCCATTATAAATGCTATGGGGCAGGTACAGAGGGTTACAGCCCTGCTGTCCGAGATATAGGTTAGGATAGGGGAATTGGCTTGAGTGTTAAACCCTTAACACAAAGGCATTATGGGGGGTTTTCTTCCTATCTTTTTGTTGTTCTCTTGATCTCGATATCTCCTTTTAGAGGCTGTTGTTAAATAAGTAATATTGCCAATTAATATTCCCAGCCAGAGCGTGGGATAGAATCCAGAAACTCTGACTCCTAGACCTTCAGCTCTAACTACTGCCTCTCATTCCCCTCCCAGAGCCAGATACAGAACCCAGGAGTCCTGTGTACTGGAAGGGAGGCAGGGCATCTTATCCCCTATATACATAGCTCCATCTGATCCTAACTCTCAGGTCTCTCCACAGCTCTGCAGAGATCTTCAGCTTCTCTGTCAGGGACTGGGACCCCTGTGAGCTGGAGAGGGTGATGGTGGATGATTTCTCTCACCTCTTCCCAGATGACACCAGCATGGAAGGGGACTGTGGGGACATTGAGGTGGTGGCCATGGTTCACAGGACAGAGGACGAAGGGGACTTGCTGGAGGAGATGGACCAGTCTTGCGGAGAGGAGGGTGAAGGTGTGGGAGACAATAATAGAGATCCCCAGGGTGACGACCTGGGAGGAGAGGCCCCTACCACAATGCACAGGAATGAAGAGAAGCAGCATGGGACACTGGGAGGCCCAGTAGACCAGGGACATGGGGGCAGCATTGCCCGGGAACAGGAGCACCCTGGGATCCTGAAAAGACCAGTCAACCGTAGAGAACAGGAGAACTTGGCCCAGAAAGAGGGGCACCCTGAGACCCTAGTGGAACCAGTAGGTGAGGAAGAACAAGGGAGTAAGTCCATGGCAGGAGGGGACCATACCAGGCTTCAGCCACTCACAGGCCAGGTCTGGGTCAAGGAAGTCCCCCTCCAAGCCGGTAGGCACAAGGAGGCTTGCCAGCTCCTCCTTTCTGGACAACACCACAGAGAAGTGCCTGCCCCTGTCACCTTCCCTGATGGTGTCCCCATGGGGCAGAAGATTTTGCTGCGATTCCCTGAGACCTGCCTGCCCTGTTCATGCCTCTGGTTGCTTGTGGCCTCCAGCTTTCTCCTTTATTGTGTATTGACCCTAGGTCTCTTCCTGAGCTGATGGATCTCAGATACTAGGCTCCCTGGCATGTGACAGGATGAGCAACACACGGGAAACCCAGCAGAGCACCTTAGAACCCAGGAGAGCTCCATGTCCCTCACTTGGAGAGCTCAGAGGAGCTCCACACATCATGGCCTGAAAATGTCGGAGAGGTCCATGCTCAGCAGAGACCCCAGCAGAGCTCCTGGCCCAGCTCTTAACCAACATTAAGAAGAATCAAAACACTGCAGTTTTTAAGATGTTCATATGTCTAACATGTCACATTATTGGTTGTGTATCTTGCACAATTACATCATTAGCATCCTACGCGTGCCCCATTCTGTCACAGGAACATTGCCCCCAAGAGGCAGTGGCCATGAATACACTCACCTCTTTAAGAGCCCAGCATTGTCTGACCCAGCAGTTTGCGGTAACTTACTTTTACACCAGCTCTCTCATTGGCCCAGAGCAGCTGGTTGGGAGAAACCACATTTCTCTAGTGGTGCTCAAAAGCCCAAGCAAAATGAAAGTGTATTGGCTGTCTCCTTCCAGTTCAGCCAAACCACAGCGCCAGAGAAGTGGTTTCTTCCATCCATCTGTACCACATGCTCTTAGATCTCTCGCTGACAGCCCCCTGCTCTCAGCCTCTTCTAGGCCAGGCCTTTCTCTGCTCCTCTGCTTTGGGCCCCACTGAGCTCTGCTGCTCCAGCTCTCGGGGAAGGCCTCTGCCCCTGGGAAGAGGGAGACAACAGTGCACACTGAAAATGGGGCTCAGCATACAGCTGGGTGCACAGGGGATTTTCAGATCAGGTTGGTAGTGGTGCCCTTGTCCCTGAGTTTGGGAACGTAGGGCTGGGTTGTGGGTAAAGGGCAGGCTGCTTAGCCAGCATTTTCAATAGCATCCCCCACGTGCTAGGAGCTCAGCTGTGTCAGAGGCACCAAAAAAAAACAGGGGCAAGTGAATCTCCTGAGTCATCAGCCACTTATTGGCTGCCCAAGAGCCCACTCCAAACGTATTAACAAACTCCAAACACACAACAGATCACAGATGGCTCTGTGAGCGTGTGTGCACATGTGTACATGAGCAAAACAGAGCACAACTGTTCTGCTCAGGGACTGATTCTCTGCTGTGGTGAGAGCCACTCAGAGAAGAAGAATGTGTGTGTATTGGGGGGGGGACCAATCACAGAGCTGGTTATGGTACCCAGATTCTCTGGGTTAGTCTGCACCAGCCCTGGCATGAGTTAGAGCAGCCTAGGAGCTGTTCTAAGTTAGACCAGTTGTGCATAAGGGAACATACTCCATCTGAGGACTGGCAGAGCTCATGGGAGCTCTGCCATGCCGCAGACCCACCTCCAGTGCCAAGAGGTTTCTGGGTCAGTTGGTGCAGAAGCCAACTTTGCTGGTTTTATGCCACTTTGGAGCTCCAGTCATCAGGAAACTCTCTGCTGCCGGGTACTGCCAATTCTGGCTCCTCTGTGCCACTCAAGCCCTGCAAAGTCACTGGCTCAGAGATGGGAATGTGGTCCCTAAGGAGAAAGCAGTTAATCAGGGAATTTGAGGCTAATGCAGGGCCATGGGACACCAGCAGGGGAGTGAAGCAGCGGCTGTGGTTGGGTGTCTCGGATTTGGCAACACCAGTCATTGGCCTCAACACAAAATACCAGACCCTGCTATATCTGAGGAAAGCAAGGCTTTCCCTGACTCAGAGATGGAGGAGACTCTGAAGGGGAAAGGCATATTTGCAATTGCTGTTTAGGGTGGTCATGTCCTGGATCATATTAAGGTCCCCATGTGGTGAGCACATTGTCCCTGCCTGCACTGTTTGAGAGAAGAACAGCCATCATCAGCTTCATGCTGGGTAAGTAGATGGTACACATGCTATATATAGCAAAGACTGACATGAGAACAACCATGCATATTTCTGTTCTGTATTTGGAGATAAAACAGATGATGCAGTCTCATCATACGGTGATAGTTTCCATTCCATTAGTATCTCTGGAGGATGTTAATCAGAAACTACTAAAGTTAGACATTTTTAAATGTCCAGCAGGTCCAGGTAACTTGCACCCAAGAGTTCTAAAAGAGCTGACTGAGGAGATCACTGGACCATTAATGCTGATTTTCAATAAGGTTCAGAGGCCTAGGGAAGTTCCAGAAGACTGGAAGAAAGTTAGTGTTGTGCCAATCTTTGAAAAGGGCAAACAAGATTACCAGGGTAATTATAGGCCGGTCAGCCTAACATAGATGCTGGGCAAGATAAGCAACTGACATGGGACTTGATTAATAATGAACTAAAGGAGGGTAATGACTTTAATTAATGCAAAGTAACATGGATTTATGGTAAATAGATCCTAACTGGATATGATTACAAGTCTGGCTGATAAAGGTAATAGTGTTGACATAATATACTTAGATTTCTGTAAAGCATTTGACTCAATGCCACATGAGTAAAAAAAAACCTAAATATAAAATTAACATGGCACACATCAAATGAACTAAAAACTGGCTAGCTGATAGATCTCAAAATAACTGTATATGGGGAACTGTCATCAAGTGGGTCTGTTTCCACTAGGGTCCCGCAGGAATTGGCCTAATACTATTTAACATCTTTATCAATGACCTGGATGAAAACATAAAAGCACCACTGATCAAGTTTGCACATGACACAAAAATTGGGAGAGTGGTAAATAATGAAGAGGACAGGTCAGTGATATGGGGCGATCTGGATGAATAGAAAGGAACGATAACATCCTATCACACATTAATACAGTAAATGAAACAGCATTGAGTTCAGAAACATTCACCTAGGACTGTAACAAGGCACTATGTACATTTCAGCAGCAGCCACAGCTCTTGAGGTTGTGGTGCAGGAAGCAAAGACGCAGGCGACTTCCTTCCTTCTGTTTCAGCATTCCATTGGATTGTATCAATCAGCAATTACATTCGGTTCTGTTTCACCATGCTGCTCTCAATGCTCTCCTGACCCATTATTGTTAGTGGCTGGCTGTTCAGTTCTGCCTGGCTAATGAATGGTCCAAATTCAGTGCAAGGCAGAGCCTGACATGTGTGTTATTGCCTTCCTTCATTAAGCAGTGTCTGGCTTTTGATATCGGCACTCGGTAGGAATCATTTCAATAAATTCCCATAATCAACCTACTGGGAATGAAAACATCTGACATTTCTTAAGCTTACAAGCCACACAATACATGTCAGCTTAATAATACACCCGTTTTTAAATTTCTTTTTTGTTCATTCCCTTATAGTAGAAATAGGAGAAGGTACTCATGAAATTGTGCACTGCACTCAAAACAACCATACTGACTGACATCAGGATGAGATAAAACCATGTTGATTCATTTTCCTGTACGTGCGCTAGGGTAGTGTATTAATATATGACTAACTGGTTGAGTAAACTTTATGTGACCTTTTCCAAAGTAGTTTTGAAATAAGTTTAATGTATTTCGTTTACTATGTTGCTGATTGTTGAATCAACTGAGACAGAAAACAATGTAGAATAAACACTTGTAGCTACGTGATACATACCAGAATCCTCTACCCTTTCACATTTCTCTACACATTGCTATTACATCAACTTCTCACACACACTTCTAAGCACATTTGTCTACGAGTGTAATAACGAGTGGTGGATAGGGGGAAACGCGGTGGAGATAATATACCTGGACTTCAGCAAGGCTTTTGACACACTCCCACATGACATTCTGATAAGTAAGCTGGAGAAATGTGAGCTTGGTGGTACTACCATTCAGTGGATACATAATTGGCTAAACAACTGCAAACAACGAGTAACTATTAGTGGAATAAGAAAAGGAGTACTTGTGGCATCTTAGAGACTAACAAATTTATTTGAGCATAAGATTTCGTGAGCTACAGCTTATGTTGAGGTTGTGATCCACCACAACTCCCAGATCCTTCTCAGCAGTGCTGCTGCCAAGTCACTTACCCCCCATTCTGTATTCGCGCATTTGGTTTTTCTTCTGTAAGTGTAGCACCTTACATTGGTCTTTGCAGAATTTCATTTTGTCTATAGCCCAGTTCTCCAGTTTATCAAGAGTCCTCTGAATCTTAACTCTATTCTCCAAAGTGTTGGCAACCCCCCTAGCTTTGTGTCATCTGCAAAGTATCTCTCTATTCCTATATACAGGTCATTAATAGAGCTGTTACACAACCCCAGACCCAGAACAGATCCCTGCGGAACCCCACTTGAGACCTTCTTCCAATCTGACATCATTCCACTAATAACAGGTTCCAGAGTAGCAGCCATGTTAGTCTGTATTCGCAAAAAGAAAAGGAGTACTTGTGGCACCTTAGAGACTAACAAATTTATCTGACCATAAGCTTTCGTGAGCTACAGCTCACTTTGCCAACACTTTGGAGAATAGAGCTAAGATTCAGAGGAATCTTGATAAACTGGAGAACTGGGCTATAGACAAAATGAAATTCTGCAAAGACCAATGTAAGGTGCTACACTTACAGAAGAGAAACCAGATGCACAAATACAGAATGGGGGGTAAGTGACTTGGCAGCAGCACTGCTGAGAAGGATCTGGGACTTGTGGTGGATCACAACCTCAACATAAATCAGCAATGCGATGCTGTTTTAAAAAAAAAGCAAATGCAATTTTAGGTTGCACTAACAGAGGCATACATGCAAATTATGGGAGGTGATAGTACCGCTCTACTTGGCACTGGTTAGGCCTCAGCTGGAGTACTGTGTCCAGTTTTGGTCACCAATGTATAGAAAGGATGTGCAGAAACTGAAAAGGATCCAGAGGTAAGTGACGAAGATGATCAAAGTGATGGACGGCAAGCCATATGAGCAAAATCTGAAGGGCCTGGTTATGCTTAGTTTGGAAAAGAGGAGATTATGGGGGGACATCATAGCGGTCTTCAAATATTTGAAAGGTTGCCATTGAAAAGATGGAGAAAAAGTTGTTCTCTTTGGCCATGGAGGGCAGGACAAGAGGCAATTGGTTCAAACTACGGCAGAGCAGATTTAGATTAAAACTCAGGAAAAACCTCCTAACTGTAAGAACATTAGGACAACAGAACAGACGTCTTGGGAGTTTGTGGAAGTTCCTTCACTGGAAGTTTTCAAAAGCAGGTTGGATAGCCATCTGTCTAGGATGGTTTAGACAAAATAAATCCTGCATCTTGGCAGGAGGTTAGATTACATGACCCTTGTAGTCCCTTCTAACCCTATGATCCTGTGCCACATATTGTAAGAAACCAGGGGAAATAATTGCTTGCCAAATAGATAAAACGAATTGGACTTAAAGTTTCTAAACACAGAGGATGAAATCCTGGCTCCACTGAAGCCAGTGGCTAAAAGCTCATTGATTTTAATGGAACCAGGGCATCAACCTTACTACTGGCCACACACCCACGAATAATCTGTCAACCACCTATCTAGAGAGATATTTTAGGTACTTATACAGCCCCCATCCGCCTGGTGTCTGAGCACATTCAATCTTTCACAGATTTATCCTACCACCACCCCTGGGAAGGAGGGCAATACTATTATCCCCATTGTACAGATGAAGAACTGAGGCACAGAGAGTAACTGACTTGCCCAAGGTCACACAGGGCATCAGTGGTAGAGCATGGACTACCCAGTGCTCCCAAGTTCTAGCCTCGTGTCCTAACCACTGGACCATCCTTGCTCTCCATTAGCTGCTGCCACCATACTTTTTGTAGCCGTTGGGTTGTTCCTCTCTTTCTCCATAACGCTGGCAACGACTGTGACTTGGGGCATTGCTCTCTTTGTCTGAAAATGGGTGGGGGTTGGGGGAGGAGAACAGGCTTTAGTTTAACACAAGCAGGTGAGCTGTGATTAATTTTCAGGGACTCCTACCAGGTTTTGCTTACAAATTTCGCTTCCCGTCCCTAGAACTGTACTGTACACAGAGCGGAAAGGGCGCTCATTTCATTAATAGGTCTGATACCACTCTGGTTCAAAGCTGGCTGTCATTTCCTGGATCATCCTCTCAGCTCTAATGGCTTCATAAAAGGTAATGCCAACAGATTGAGAGTTGTTGTTCCAGAAGCTGCAGGCTAACTGCCTCTGCTTCACATGCTACATGCCCTTGTGGCCTCTCTCTCTCTAGACCCTGTGTCCTGTAGACCTAAATTATGCAGCAGGGATGCTGGAATTCTGTGGCAGGCTCACTGGGATCATTCAATGCTCTCCCCACTCTCTCACCTTCCCTAGTCAAGTCAGTGCAGAATTCCTTGTGTATATTTCACCCCCAATTCACTGTAATATTGCCTCTCCGCTTATGTTAATCAATGTGTAGCAAGATTTCTGTATCGGCAGTGCATTGGGGAAATTATAAAGGGTTACTGACCAAAGTATAATTTGTTCTCTGGGTGTATTGACTTTGCAGGAACACATGCATGGAAGCCATCTCAAAGCAGTCAGGTTCTGGGAGAGTTTGCAATCCCATTCTGTCCCAGAATTCTAGAGCCAAGGGTCTAAAAACCCCTGCCTCCCCCAACAGATCCTTTAAATGTCTGCCGTAGAACGGAGGGGAAAGGGCCATGCTGGCTCTGCAGAGGTGGTACATTTGGAGAACCAACGTTACATTGGTTAGTATGCTCTTTGTGACATTGCCCCATTAGCTAGCAATGAAGAGGGACAGGGAGAACAACTGTTACGGTTTCAGGGTGAACTGTACATTTGTCCCCTCACTCCATCCCTCCACGGGCACTCCTTTCAAGTGACAAGCCCATCACCTGCACTGCTCTCAGAGTGGAATCCCACGATTCATCCCACCTTTAGCGTAGGTCCCCAGGTTATCCAAGCCCTGTTTACCAACCATGTTTCCTCAGCAGGCCCAATTCAGTTTGGCTCCTTTTATATGCTCCCCTCGGCTGTGAACAGTAGGGCTTTGTCTACACTAGAACGGGTTTGCCAGTAGAGCTATACCTCTACCAGTCAAGCTATACTGGCAAACCCTCCTAGTGGAAATAGAGCTTATACCAGTAAGAGAGTGATTTTGCTGGTATGGGTTATACCAAGTCCATGAATGGAATAAACTTTCTAGAGACCCATGTGATCTGGGCATAGCAGCAGTCGGTTTGCAGACAGGCAGCTACAGTAAGGTTGGTTGAGTTGTGCCTCTCTATTTTTTTTTAAGGGAGCAGCCTGTTTTTCTAGGGTTTTGGGTTCTTGTGTTTTATTCTGGATTCTAAGAAATACAGTCATGTTACATTGCAACCTTCCAGCAAGAGTATTTTATGGTTTTTATCAACTTCTTTGTGTGTATGCTGGGTTAGTGTTTCTGTGGTGTGGTGTGTAGTTCTTGGTCAGTATTTGCTTCAGGTTGGGGGGCTGTCTGTAAGCAAGGACTGGCCGGCCTCCCAAGGTCTGTGAGAGTGAGGGATCATTTTCCAGGATAGGTTGTAGATCGCTGATGATGTGCTGGATAGGTTTTAGCTGGGGGCTCTACGTGATGGCCAGTGGTGTTCTGTTATTTTCCTTGTTGGGCCTGTCCTGTAGTAGGTGACTTCTGGGTACCTGTCTCGCTCTGTCAATCTGTTTCCTCACATCCCCAGGTGGGTGTTGTAGTTTTAAGAACGCTTGATAAAGATCTTGTAGGTGTTTGTCTCTCTCTGTCTGAGGGATTGGAGCAAATGCGGTTGTATCTTAGAGCTTGGCTGTAGACAATGGATCGTGTGATGTGTCCTGGATGGAAGCTGGAGGCATGTAGGTAAGTATAGCGGTCAGTAGGTTTCCGGTATAGGGTGGTGTTTATGTGACCATCACCAGCACTGTAGTGTCCAGGAAGTAGATCTCTTGTGTGGACTGGTCCAGGCTGAGGTTGATGGTGGGGTGGAAATTGTTGAATTCTTCAAGTGCCTCCTTCCCGTGGGTCCATATGATGAAGATGTCATCAATGTAGCGCAAGTGGAGGAGGGGTGCTAGGGGAAGAGAGCTGAGGAAGCGTTGTTCTAAGTCAGCCATAAAAATGTTGGCATACTGTGGGGCCATGCGGGTACCCATCGCAGTGCCGCTAACTTGAAGGTACAAGTTGTCCCCAAATCTGAAATGGTTGTGGGTGAGGACAAAGTCACAAAGCTCAGCCACCAGGTGTGCCGCGACCTCATCAGGGAAACTGTTCCTGACAGCTTGTAGTCCATCCTCATTTGGAATATTGGTGTAAAGAGCTTCTACATCAGGGGTCTCAAAGTCCCGGCCTGTGGGCCATCTGCGGCCCAAGAACCTCCCCACTGCGGCCCGCAGAGGAGAGACGCATGCAGACATGCTGCCAGCAATGTCTGCTGCAGGCACTGCTCCCCCCCCGCAGCTCCCGTTGGCTGGGGGAGAGGGACAGAGATACCATCACTCGTCGCCGGGCTGAGTCAGCCATGGAGGCAGCGTCACTTTTTTCCACAAAGAATATAAACAAGTCAAAATACCGAACACAACTATCTGATGCCCACCTTGCTGCAATCCTGAAGGTTTCAACGGCTCAGTCACTGAGGCCAAACATCAACAAACTGACAGAACTGAAGCGTTGCCAGGTGCCTGGCAAACACTAAAAACTCTCTGGCAGGCGAAGAATTGTATATAGTTGTATGACAGTTTTATTATTTCTAAGAAATTTGAAATAAAAAATACAATATAAATGTTTTCTTTTCTGAACACCATCTTCAGTGACGTTATTGGCCCGCTGGGAGGATTTGAGGACTGGCCCTAGCCCTCAGGTAAATTGAGTTTGAGACCCCTATTCTACATCCATGGTGGTCAGGATGGTGTTTTCAGGAAGATCACCAATGCATTGTAGTTTCCTCAGGAAGTCAGTGGTGTCTCGAAGATAGCTAGGAGTGCTGGTAGCGTAGGGTCTGAGGAGAGAGTCCAAATAGCACTGCTGTAAGCGTGCCAATGCCTGAGATGATGGGGCATGCAGGATTTCCAGGCTTATGGATCTTGGGTAGTAGATAGAATACCCCAGGTCGGTGCTCTAGGGGTGCGTCGGTATAGATTTGTTCCTGTGCTATAGCAGGGAGTTTCCTGAGCAGATGGTATTGCTCAGTGGGATTGGAGGATAGTGGCCTGTAGAATGTGGTGTTGGAGAGTTGCCTGGCAGCCTCCTGTTCGTAATCCGACCTGTTATGTACCACACCTCCTTGGTCAGCCCCTTTGATTATAATGTCAGAGTTATTTCTGAGGCTGTGGATAGCGTTGCGTTCTGTACAGCTGAAGTTATGGGGCAAGTGATGCTGTTTGTTCACAATTTCAGCCTGTGCACCGCTGTGGAAGCACTCTATGTAGAAGTCCAGTCTGTCGTTTCGACCGTCAGGAGGAGTCCATGCAGAATTCTTCTTCTTGTAGTGTTGGTAGGAGGGTTCCTGTGGGTCAGTGTACTGTTCAGTGGTGTGTGGAAAATATTCCTTGAGTCAGAGATGGCAAAAGTAGGCTTCCAGATCACCGCAGAACTGTATCATTGCAAATTAACTGTATTCCACGCACAACTTAACACCATTAGTTTGGGCTTGAATAGGGACTGGGAGTGGCTGGCTCACTACAAAAGCAACTTTCCCTCTCTTGTATTGATACCTCCTCATCAATTATTGGGAGTGGACTACATCCGCCCTGACTTGGCCTTGTCAACACTGGTTCTCCACTTTAAAGTAACTCCCTTCTCTTCATGTGCCAGTATATTTATGCCTGTATCTGTAATTTTCACTCCGTGCATCTGAAGAAGTGTGGTTTTTTTACACACGAAACCTTATGCCCAAATAAATCTGCTAGTCTTTAAGGTCCCACCGGAGGCCTTGTTGTTTTTGTGGATACAGACTAACATGGCTACCCCTATGATACCAGTCAGCAATGGTGAATATTTTTTTCCTCTCTGCTGGTAACAGCAAAGGTGTAGTGGAACAATTTGCCTGAAATGCTTGGATGGTGAGAGAGCGTGAATCATCATGTTCTTTGGCACTGAGGATTAACAGTGCAACTCTTCAGGATTCCTGTTTACAAGCTTAAAACAATCTCTAGCAACGCTTTTTAGTGCACAGCACTTCTGGATATTGCTGGGCATCAGAATATCAGACATCTGGGTAGGCACATGCTGGCCCGGTAGGGATTTACTTCTGAACAATTTTTGTATTGTCCGTGCAAATCAACACCAACATGACTGAAAATACACAACAGCAGCTGGTTCCTGGATAGCTTAATGTTTTAAGCCTGGCAACTTTGTGCCTATAGCTAGATCGTATGATTGCCTTGACCAGATTTAGTGAGTAATAATAATCATTTTGCAGTTAATGGATCTGAAGCAACCACCCAGGAGAACTGCAAATTTTTGGTCCCCAGATTTTTTTTTAATTAAAAGATCAAACGAGTCTTTTTCTTCATCAGAAGATTTTCCTTCATTTTAGGTTAATAGGATTCAGAATTGTATGGCTGCTGCCTGTTACCAGCATGGTTTAATGAGCAGAGTACCTGGACTGGGAGTCAGGAGACCTTGGTTTTATTCCTGGCAGTGCCACTGGCCTGCAGGGTGACCTTGGGCAAGTTGTCCTTCTAAATAAGAAACAAAGGACTTGCAATGTGATGACGAAGGTAAGAAGTAGAGCCAGTGTTCCCATTGCTTTTGGAGTTTTGGAACAGCCTTCCAAGGGAAGCAGTGGGGGCAAAAGATCTATCTGGCTTTAAGATTAAACTCGATAAGTTTATGGAGGAGATGGTATGATGGGATAACATGGTTTTGGTAGTTAAATATTCATGGTAAATAGGCCCAGTGGCCTGTGATGGGATATTAGATGGGGTGGGATCTGAGTTACCTAGGAAAGAATTTTCTGTAGTATCTGGCTGATGAATCTTGCCCATATGCTCAGGGTTTAGCTGATCACCATATTTGGGGTCGGGAAGGAATTTTCCTCCAGGGCAGATTGGAAGAGGCCCTGGAGGTTTTTCGCCTTCCGCTGTAGCATGGGGCACGGGTCCGTTGCTGGAGGATTCTCTGCTCCTTGAAGTCTTTAAACCACGATTTGAGGACTTCAGTAGTACAGACATAGGGGAGAGGTTTTTTGCAGGAGTGGTGGGTGAAATTCTGTGGCCTGCGTTGTGCAGGAGGTCAGACTAGATGATCATAATGGTCCCTTCTGACCTAAATATCTATGAATCTATGAATTGCCCGACACCTTGTGTTGTCATTTACACCAGTGTGAATGAATACAGAGAAGGGTGTAGAACGGTGCCAATATAGAACAGTGCAAAGTGCGAGTAAAATGCTACTGATGTAAATGACTCCAGAAAATGCATGGGAATGGAGAATTAGGCCTGAATTAGTGTTTTGCATGGAAAGACAGGATCAGATCCACAGCTGATGCTAATTGGCATGGCAACATTGGAGCTACACCAGTTTACACCAGCTGAGGATCTGACCCATTGTCTCCAGTATGTTTCCTCTGTAGTTGTACTTTGCCCAAGCACGTCTTGCTCCTCACTCACTCAGTGCATTATACCCCCATAATTATATAAGACTGTTAGCACCCTTGATTGATAGAACACCTTTCACTGCAGGAGATCTGTGTTCCGCCCATAGGCACCTCTCACCCACTCACACTGGGGGTGGAACATGGCAGCCATTCTATGCCAGCAATGCCATTACTGAGGGGCAGCAAACAATAACGTAGTCAACTGAGACTGCAGAGGGGAATGATGAGATGGGCAGTTCCGGAAGGCAGACTGTGATGGCACAAGTTGGCACCTGGTCCAGAATTTGGTTAACCATGCCCTGTTCTTGCAAAACAAACAAAACCACCCTGTGCTAGGTCATGCCCGTGGGGGGCACTCAGCAGCACTCAGTTTTACATCTTATCCAAAAGAACTTACAAGGGGTTTCCAGCTGACATAGAGTTCCAAGCTGAGCTACAAGTTCTGAAGAGGTTGAGATGTTAAATTCCTCACCACCAGAACCCCGAAAGGTAAGCCTCTTTCCGATAGACCATTTCCTAGCCTCCCCACCACACTACACCCTCTCACTCGACTGTCTCCACCTCTGGCCCCCTCTCTCCACAGAGCTGTCAGTTTATCATTCCACAGTCTTCTTTGGACAGCTGATTTCTCCAGAGAGTAGGTAGGCCAGCTCCCTTGCCGCTTTGGGCCTGTCCTTCACTTCCAGAGAGGTGTGCTGGTAGGCCATACCATGAGTACCCTGGCCGTGCTGCTGTCAAATATCACTCCTCTATTGACATGGGACGATCAGCATCCCAGGAGTCTGGTCGCTCCACTACGAGGAGTGGCCATGGTTTTCACATCCTTTCCCTTGTGAATGTCCCCATTCTGCAGGCTACCTCAAGGAAACTGTGTGACAAGAAGGATAAGAAACAAGCAAGAGAGCTGGGGCTGAAAATCGGCATATCTCCATGGAAGTTAATGCCAGTTTCACCAGCAGAGGATCTTCACCCAGGTTTGGAAAAAAACACTCCAAGTTTGTCTCTATCCTCTGCCAGCTATGCCATCTCTGCTATGGTTCCTGAACACCTTTGACCTAAACATCCAAGTAAGTCATGCACTGTACCCAGCTGTTGCATGGAACATAACAGCACAAACAAATGGATTTCAGCCAGTTGGCCTAACCAGTTCGAATTCAACTTCTGTCAGGACCTATTTTTCTACCCCCACACCGCCGCAGAGTTCGAGAGCCCAATCCTTACCAGGCATAAGTTACCACAGCTCCATTTAGCTGGCTCAGAAGTTCTGATTTTGGGAGAGTCAATCCGCCAAGCAAGTGCCATGTTCTTTATTAGTGGTGGGAGCACTAGAACAATTTAAGAAGCTCATACAGAAAAATCCTTCCCCCCCTACCCACCCTATAACACTGACTTTCAACTTCAGTCCGGTCTATTCCTCCAAGCCTATGGGGAATTTTCAAACTCCTGGCAAGCTGGGTGCTGCTGCTGAATCTTGACATATTTACTTAGTGCTGGCACCATGTTCTTTTAGCACAGACAGAGGTGTATAGATGCTGGTGCAGTCAACAGTGGTGATCTGTAGTGAGCTTTACATGATCCCCACGTCTTTGCAATACGCAAACTGGCTGATGTTGCATCCCGTTTTGCCCCATGTCAGCGGTCAGTGAGTTTTCATATTTTATATTTGCTGCTGCTTGAGATTTCCAGCATGGCCTCTCCATCAACTTCTAACTGCAGAAGTAATCGCAAGTACAGTGAGATAATGTCCACTGCACAGGGCGGAGGGCCAATTCAGATATTTTTCTCTTTCCCCTTTCCTGCAGGCCTTGCTTGATCATCTTACTGACCTCTTGTGTCTGGAGAGGTCTGACTTCACGCAGCACACAGCCAGAACTGGGGGCTGCAGGATGGAAGCTTAATGGCTGCTCATTGTAACAGTGAGTGCTGGCAGTGGAGGGCCGGTGTATTGCAGTTAAACACAAGCAGCCAACCCCCTAATGTCAGTTCTGCTTACTCAGTTCTGCCAAAGGTGAGCATCATTCATGGAGCCCACCACATGGACTTTCAGGAGCTAGCCAACAGGATAGCTGGTTTATGAACAGCACAGAGACCATCCAACCCCCTAACCAATGCTGAGCCCCACAGACATAAGGGGAGCCAATGGGGCTGCTCTAATTTACAGTGCCTATTGGACTGTGTCACTCATGGTGTGGAATCACTACTGGGGCATCCATTATGGAGATGGCCCAATGGCGTTCTCCCTACACCAGGGCTTGCAAAAGGAGCTGTCCAGGGCTGATTCTGCTGATCCCATGCTGTTTCTGGGATAGGGGAATTCTTCCCACCCCCCTGAGGCATCTTTCTAGCCCCATACACTGCCACTGTGACATATAAGGGCTGGGATGGGCAGAGAATTTCTCCCAGAATTTGGTAACCACCACAGAACTACTAATTAAAGTGGGAAAGGAAAGGGTTACATTCAGACTGCCGTTTACTTACTGAACCTGGACTAAAGTAAGAAGTAACCTACCCTTTGTTCCTGTGATGAACCTGGCGCAATGTCCAGGCAAACTGATGCCCAATGGGCAGATCCTACTGTAGGCAGTTTACTCCATCAAAGGGTGTGGGTCAAGTCAAGGACTGGCAGCTATGAAAACCCCCATCTTGCTATAGCACGTAGGATTGCAGCTTAAGCAGCTATCCCGGTCAGCAAAGCAATTAGCGTGACCTTACACTTGCTAATACAAACAACCCCAGCAGGATGAAACAGCTTGCATTCACAGGGCTCCAGCTACACAAAAGGCATTAATGACACAGGGGCCGAGGAGCCAGGCGCGGGCAAGAAGACACGCAGAACAACAGAGGCAAGCAGACTGGGCAGTTGTATTAATAGCAACAACCTAGCACCAGCCCTGGGCACAGCCATCTTTGTTTGTAGTGGTGCAGCTGCCCTTCCCATTGCTGGCCTTAGCCATTTTGGGTGAGCCTGCAAAAGAGTTTCACCACCCCATCCCCACAAACATAGCCTCCTCCTCACTGCCATGAGCAATCGCCCCACAATACATGGGGCTGAGGGCTGGGTTGAGGGAGGTGCAGTGAGATAATTCCTTGGGATATTCTTGCACTTAAATGACACATTTTATGTATGCAATGAAGGATGGGTGATGTCAAGGAACTCTGACGTGATTGGAATAACAGAGACTTGGTGGGATAACTCACATGACTGGAGTACTGTCATGGATGGTTATAAACTGTTCAGGAAGGACAGGCAGGGCAGAAAAGGTGGGGGAGTAGCACTGTATGTAAGGGAGCAGTATGACTGCTCAGAGCTCCAGGACGAAACTGTAGAAAAACCTGAGTGTCTCTGGATTAAGTTTAGAAGTGTGAGCAACAAGAGTGATGTAGTGGTGGGAGTCTGCTATAGACCACCGGACCAGGGGGATGAGGTAGATGAGGCTTTCTTCTGGCAGCTCGCGGAAGCTACTAGATCGCATGCCCTGATTCTCATGGGTGACTTTAATTTTCCTGATATCTGCTGGGAGAGCAATACAGCAGTGCATAGACAATCCAGGAAGTTTTTGGAAAGCGTAGGGGACAATTTCCTGGCGCAAGTGCTAGAGGAGCCAACTAGGGGGGGAGCTTTTCTTGACCTGCTGCTCACAAACCGGGTAGAATTAGCGGGGGAAGCAAAAGTGGATGGGAATCTGGGAGGCAGTGACCATGAGTTGGTTGAGTTCAGGATCCTGATGCAGGGAAGAAAGGTAAGCAGCAGGATACGGACCCTGGACTTCAGGAAAGCAGACTTCGACTCCCTCAGGGAACGGATGGCCAGGATCCCCTGGGGGACTAACATGAAGGGGAAAGGAGTCCAGGAGAGCTGGCTGTATTTCAAGGAATCCCTGTTGAGGTTACAGGGACAAACCATCCCGATGAGTCGAAAGAATAGTAAATATGGCAGGCGACCAGCTTGGCTTAATGGTGAAATCCTAGCGGATCTTAAACATAAAAAAGAAGCTTACAAGAAGTGGAAGGTTGGACATATGACCAGGGAAGAGTATAAAAATATTGCTCGGGCATGTAGGAATGATATCAGGAGGGCCAAATCGCACCTGGAGCTGCAGCTAGCAAGAGATGTCAAGAGTAACAAGAAGGGTTTCTTCAGGTATGTTGGCAACAAGAAGAAAGCCAAGGAAAGTGTGGGCCCCTTACTGAATGAGGGAGGCAACCTAGTGACAGAGGATGTGGAAAAAGCTAATGTACTCAATGCTTTTTTGCCTCTGTCTTCACTAACAAGGTCAGCTCCCAGACTGCTGCGCTGGGCATCACAAAATGGGGAAGAGATGGCCAGCCCTCTGTGGAGATAGAGGTGGTTAGGGACTATTTAGAAAAGCTGGACGTGCACAAGTCCATGGGGCCGGACGAGTTGCATCCGAGAGTGCTGAAGGAATTGGCGGCTGTGATTGCAGAGCCATTGGCCATTATCTTTGAAAACTCGTGGCGAACGGGGGAAGTCCCGGATGACTGCAAAAAGGCTAATGTAGTGCTAATCTTTAAAAAAGGGAAGAAGGAGGATCCTGGGAACTACAGGCCAGTCAGCCTCACCTCAGTCCCTGGAAAAATCATGGAGCAGGTCCTCAAAGAATCAATCCTGAAGCACTTGCATGAGAGGAAAGTGATCAGGAACAGCCAGCATGGATTCACCAAGGGAAGGTCATGCCTGACTAATCTAATCGCCTTTTATGATGAGATTACTGGTTCTGTGGATGAAGGGAAAGCAGTGGATGTATTGTTTCTTGACTTTAGCAAAGCTTTTGACACGGTCTCCCACAGTATTCTTGTCAGCAAGTTAAGGAAGTATGTGCTGGATGAATGCACTATAAGGTGGGTAGAAAGCTGGCTAGATTGTTGGGCTCAACGGGTAGTGATCAATGGCTCCATGTCTAGTTGGCAGCCGGTGTCAAGTGGAGTGCCCCAGGGGTCGGTCCTGGGGCTAGTTTTGTTCAATATCTTCATAAATGATCTGGAGGATGGTGTAGATTGCACTCTCAGCAAATTTGCGGATGATACTAAACTGGGAGGAGTGGTAGATACGCTGGAGGGGAGGGATAGGATACAGAAGGACCTAGACAAATTGGAGGATTGGGCCAAAAGAAATCTGATGAGGTTCAGTAAGGATAAGTGCAGGGTCCTGCACTTAGGACGGAAGAATCCAATGCACCGCTACAGACTAGGGGCCAAATGGCTAGGCAGCAGTTCTGCGGAAAAGGACCTAGGCGTGACAGCGGATGAGAAGCTGGATATGAGTCAGCAGTGTGCCCTTGTTGCCAAGAAGGCCAATGGCATTTTGGGATGTATAAGTAGGGATATAGCGAGCAGATCGAGGGACGTGATCGTTCCCCTCTATTCGACATTGGTGAGGCCTCATCTGGAGTACTGTGTCCAGTTTTGGGCTCCACACTACAAGAAGGATGTGGATAAATTGGAGAGAGTCCAGCGAAGGGCAACAAAAATGATTAGGGGTCTAGAACACATGACTTATGAGGAGAGGCTGAGGGAGCTGGGATTGTTTAGTCTGCAGAAGAGAAGAATGAGGGGGGATTTGATAGCTGCTTTCAACTACCTGAAAGGGGGATCCAAAGAGGATGGCTCTAGACTGTTCTCAATGGTAGCAGATGACAGAACGAGGAGTAATGGTCTCAAGTTGCAGGGGGGGAGGTTTAGATTGGATATTAGGAAAAACTTTTTCACTAAGAGGGTGGTGAAACACTGGAATGCGTTACCTAGGGAGGTGGTAGAATCTCCTTCCTTAGAGGTTTTTAAGGTCAGGCTTGACAAAGCCCTGGCTGGGATGATTTAACTGGGAATTGGTCCTGCTTCGAGCAGGGGGTTAGACTAGATGACCTTCTGGGGTCCCTTCCAACCCTGATATTCTATGATTCTATGATTCTATGGGCTAGTGGTTAAAGCACTGCCCTCGGACTCAGCAGAGCAGGGTTCAAATCCTGTTCTGCCACAGATTTCCTGCATGACCTTGGATAAGTCACTTGGCCTCTTTGTGCCTCAGTCCCTGCTCTGTAAAATGGGAGTACTAGCACTCCCAGGGATGTGTGAAGATAAATCTATCCATGATTGTGAGGTGCTCAGAGACTACAGTGACTAGGGCCAAAGAAATATTCAAGATAGATCTATAAGCTGCTGCTGCTTGGGCTAGACCCTGCGCTGTCACCAGTGTTCTGAAATGGCACATCCTGCCCCCAGTGTTCACTGTTTTCAGATACCTCTGTTTTGTGGGTGTCCATCTTCAGACACATTGCAGGCTGGTGTGCACCTGTATCAGAAAACTGGGGAGCTCAGAGGGGGATGTTCTTAAAAATCAGGGGAATTTTCAAAGCTATGGGCAAGCTGTAGAGGATTTCTGAAAGTTTGCTTACTGCTCTGACTGCCGGAGTTGCCTGAAGCTAACTACACACTCAGCATCCAGATAGCGCTTGCTCCCCTGGGGCACTATTGCACACTTGCACTATTCTGGGGCACTAGCATTTCAGCAGGAGGCTGAGCAGAGTCTATGTGTAATGGGAGAAGCACATGTAGACCCAGGAGACAGACAGACAGTATCAAAAATGCAAATGCCACTTGGGTCAGTATCAACAACTCATCCCATCAGCTACATGCCTGCTCAGAAGAGAAGTGATGCAGAAAAGGGGACTGTTGCAGCAGACTTTAACCCAAAATCCTTACATGAAAAG
Organism: Eretmochelys imbricata; assembly: GCF_965152235.1. Lineage (NCBI taxonomy): Eukaryota > Metazoa > Chordata > Testudines > Cheloniidae > Eretmochelys > Eretmochelys imbricata. The sequence goes on along the minus strand of NC_135574.1, from coordinate 205,394,073 downwards.
GAAGTCCTAGACCACAGCAGGAAATATCAACTGACAGCAGCATCTTGGACCAGTGAGCAGAATATTGAACCGGGGCAGTCCCCTGTACCATCGTGAGTTCTGATCTTTATGTGAAGATGGGGAGCGGGCAGAGTTGCTCTGTATGAAACGGACTAGCTCCTGTGGTTGAAAATGCACAAACAATAACCTGGGATGGCATTGACTGAACACTACCCACCTTTCCCCATTTACAAGAAATCAACACTACATTGCGTGCTCTGCATCACCTGCCCCGCATGCCCTGCAGTCAGTTAAAAGGATGGGGCCAGAACTGAAGAGTACTCTCTCTTCCTAGTTCTACCTGATGTACTAAAAGATTCCTCGGATGCACTAGAAATGTGTCTCTCTCAGCAGCAAGATCTGGGCTAAGATCAGAAGGAAAATGGGTCAATTTAGATATCTCAGAAGGGGAATTAATGGCTAAGCACATGGCTCATGGGCAGAGAGTAGTGTGCCTATCCGACCAATGGGTGAAGGAAGGGCAGTGACTGATGGGAAAACAAGGCTCTCTTATTGGCTACAGGCAAATCAACCAAAATGGAGACCTTAGTATGCTGGATAACAACAGCCTGAGCTGTTTATGTCAGAATGTACAGTCAAATTAACCCCCAGTGTCCTAAATAATTAACCAGGCATCTCCATGGCTCATGCACACCCCCTCACTCAACATACCCACTGCAGGTACATCTCACTGACAGCAAGGAGACGGGGCACCCAGACAAACTGCATACATCTGCCTTATCCAAAAGCCACCTACGGGCCTAGACACAAATGTCCCTCAGCTCGTGCAGGAGGTCACACCATTCCCCTGATGTCCTTCCTTTAAACAAGCCTATGTTTCAGATACTGGCTGTAGCTCAGATATTCGTAGTACGATCACTACAGACCCCCTATTGGGTTCTGCAAGGTGCACTCCCTCATTCCCAGCTATGTATGCACCTACCAGTCTCGCAGGCTGATGGCCCTGCACAATGTAGCAGAGCCAAAGACACACCCTGAACCGGGAACGAGAACAGCTTAAACAAGCAAGTCGACAGGAGGAAAAAGAACAAACTGTTGTGATACTCTGAGGCTGGCACATGGATCAAAGCAAACACCATCCCTTAGCAGGAACTATTTATGTTTCCACTGTCAGTTGTTGTTGGGCGGCCCCAAAATGTGTTCCTTGAGCTCTGCGCTCTCCTGCTGAAACACACACCAACCGCAAAACATGTAGGGAACAGATAGAATTCAACAGCCCCTTATCTCGACGGCACGCCAGCCAAACCACAAGGCTGCTGCCAGTGGGGAGCGGGCACCACAATGACAACAGTACTCGGGAAAGGAAGACTACAGAGAGCCAGTGCTCAGCACTACACAAATTGCACAAGAAGAAGCAAAGGGCAATGCAGCAGCCAGTTTCTATTAAATGCAACAGATTCTATCCAGCCAGGAACCAAAGCATGTATCACTCCCTCCCTCTCCACAGCCCAGCTCGGCCAGAAACTGCTACTTCATATGGGGAGACCCATAATGTCTCAATCCTATTTGACAAAAATAGCCAGCTATTCAGAGACATGGCTTAAAAGCAATAAGAATGTAGGAATTGACAGACTGGATCAGATCCAGGGTCCATCTAGTCTAGTATCCTGTCTCTGATAGTTACCAATACCAGATGCTTCAGAGAAAGGGTGTAAGAAATCCTGCAGAGGCAGCGATGTGATAATCTGCCTCCAAGAAAAGCCCCAGTAGTTATAGCAGAGGTGGGCAAACTATGGCCCCTGCAGCCTCAGTTCACCATGCCACCAGCACTCTGGGCAGCGGAGCTGCGAGCTCCTGCCGGGCAGCGTGGTGGCATGGCTGGCTCTGGCCGGGCGGCACGGCTGCCAGTCCTACTGCTCTGAGCAGCATGGTTAAGAGAGCAGGGTGGTTGGATAAGGGGTAGGGAGTCCCAGGGGGGAGTCAGGGGACAGGGGGAGTTGGATAGGCATAGGAGTCCTGCGGAGGCTGTCAGGGGGTGGGGGTGTGGATGGGGTCGGGGCAGTCAGGGAACAGGGAGCCGGGGGTGTTGGATAGGGGGTGGGGTCCCGGCGGCCCAGTTAGGGGCAGGGGTTCCTGGGAGAGGGCAGTCAGGGGACAAGGAGCAGGGGGGGTTGGATGGGTCAGGGGTTCTTAGGGGGGAAGTCAGGGGCAGGAAGTGGGAGGGGGCGGATGGGGGAAGGGCTCAGGCTGTTTGGGGAGGCACAGCCTTCCCTACCCAGCCCTCCATACAGTTTCGGAACCCCGATGTGGCCCTCAGGCCAAAAAGTTTGCCCACCCCTGCTTATAGGTTGGTTTGTGCCCTGAAACAGTTTATATCCTTTCCAAACTCCTCATTTTGTTTGTTGGTTTTTTTTAATCCTTTCCTTGCTATTGTAACTCTTGATATTCTTATCATCTAATTCAATCCTGTTTTTGAATCCTGCTAAGCTCTTGGCCTCAGCATGTACCAGTGAAAAAAGTTTACACTCTTATAAAATTTTAAATCTGTGCGTTTCTCTTTGGCAGTTATTGTTTCTGTATTGAGAGACAGGTTGAATAGAAATGCCTCATCTAATATCCCCAGACCATTCATTATTTGGCTCTTATTTCTCTCCTCTCTAAGGAGAAACAGTCCCCAGTCTTTTCACGCTCTCTTCACATGGAAGTCTTTCCATGTTTCTAATCACGTCTCAGAACACCCTTATTCCTGCTGTATCCTTTTAGAGAGAGAGGGTGCCCAAACCTGAAAACAGTATTCTACATGAGGGCTTATGATCAGTTATATATTGGCAATAATAGTTTCAGTATTATTCTCTGTTAGGGCTGGTCTAAAGTTCTCTCTCAAAATTGTTTGTTGATAGAAAAAAGGGTTGCCAGATAAACTAGATTTTCACAACAAGTATCTGCTTTCCATAGAACATTTCAGTTTTTAGTCAATCAACTGAACACTCAGGATTTGATTTTTTTCTCATCTGAAATGGCACTGAGGTCACTCATGGGAGTTGTAGTTTGGAGGCCTCATGCTCTCATTTTTCTTCTCTGGGCCAGGCTCCTCAGCCAGACTTCATCTCCCATGACGCACCCCCTCCCACCAGCAAAAGGGGAGACCATGGTGCATCGTGGGAGATGCAGTCCAACCAGGGAGTTGGCTTATAAAGAATAGGAGCATGCGGCACCTGAACTATTTTAAATATTAAAATATTTCAAGGTTTGGCTGAAACATTTCAAATTTCAATTTTTAGCTGAAAATCTGACAATTTTGGTTTTTTGAAGTTTTCTGCGGAAAATGTCTGAAAAAATAACATTCTTCCTATCAACTCTATTCTCTATCCTATTCTTTATGCATCCTAACTTTCATAGAATCATAGAATATCACGGTTGGAAGGGACCTCAAGAGGTCATCTAGTCCAAACCCCTGCTCAAAGCAGGACCAATCCCCAACTAAATCATCCCAGCCAGGGCTTTGTCAAGCCAGGTCTTAAAAACCTCTAAGGAAGGAGATTCCACCACCTCCTTAGATAACCCTTTCCAGTGCTTCACCACCCTCCCAGTGAAAATTTTTTTCCTAATAACCAACCTAAACCTCCCCCACTGAAACTTGAGACCATTACTCCTTCTTCTGTCATCTGGTACCACTGAGAACAGTCTAGATCCATCCCCTTTGAAACCCCCTTTCAGGTAGTTGAAAGCAGCTATCAAATCCCCCCTCATTCTTCTCTTCTGCAGACTAAATAATCCCAGTTCCCTCCGCCTCTCCTCATTAATCATGTGCTCCAGCCCCCTAATCATTTTTGTTGCCCTCCGCTGGATTCTTTCCAATTTTTCCACATCCTTCTTGTAGTGTGGAGCCCAAAACTGGACACAGTACTCCAGATGAGGCCTCACCAACGCCGAATAGAGGGGAATGATCATGTTGTTTTGATTTGGTTTGGGGTTTTTTGGCCATCACTCAGCATTTGAGCTAAAGCCTTGGAGTTTTCCAAATCATTAGGGTCCTTTGAGAACCTACTTTGTCGTATCCACACAATGACACTGGTTTTGACAAAATTGCTTTGAAATATCCACCATCAGAAAGCCTTGCAGCTGTCGCTGTGCCAGTGAATTGGAGGAGTTGTGAAACACCAACCTAATACTGCCAAGGTAATTTCCAAAGCAGAGGCCCTGCACTCTGAGATACAGTTAGGAGGACTGGTTGAATGGATGCAGGTGCAGTGCTTGTGACATCTTGTCTATATGGGAAGGACAGCATAATTCACTACATTGATCCAACCTGGCCTAGGGAAAGCTCTGCTCCCAGATGTTGTAATCAACTGTTACAACTAGGACTGGGTGAGTACTGTGAAAAATTTCAATGTGAGTATCCATTTGAATTTTAAAACATTTAATTCCACTGTGTGTTTGCTTCCTATGAATAGTCCAGCAAACAAGTGTGCTGGAAGGAATCTTCATAGAAACAGCATATTTTAAAGTAATTATGGAAAGGGAGGGTTTGCAGAAAGCTAATTTTTCATTCATAAATCACAAGTCTTCACAATGGAAACTCAATTCTAAGAGTTACACTTAGCCAATCAGAGAAGAGAAAGCGGAGCATATAACCCACATGGTCCAATGAAGACAGCCTGAATTTCAAGTAGCGTATATTGGGAACAAACTGCTCAGGAATAAGCTGTAGACCAAGAATTCTTTGCAGAAATTATTCAGTGAATAACCCTGATTTTTCCCAGATGTGTTTGTTGTTCAGTCTGTTCATGGGCAATTCTTGAACAGGAAAAGAGGCATAGTTCATTGGCTTCATCATTTGTTGCAAATGATGCACTCAGCTCCAATCACAAGCAGTGCTTGTAAAACTCCTGTGATAGCTGTTGTGTGTGAATGGAAGCAAAGAGCTGAATGGGTATTGTAAACTCAAGATATTCCATGCTGTGGTTTCTTATGTTGGTTTATAGTTATGGATCTCACGTTTCCTGTCTACAATCACAAAGCGCTGTAGAGGAAACATGAAGATTAATTGGCTTATACAGAAAATCTATTAGTGAAAACTGACTATAAGGTCTTGGTAGTACTGGCAGAACACTGAGTTACAACAAAGACATGACTGTTCATGATAGCTGGTAGCACTCACAATCCAGCCTCTTTGAAATCTCATCTAGGTCCATCTCTTTGGAGTTAAGGGCAACTGGACGGTTGGTGGGGAGAAAAATGGTCTCTCTTATTCATTATACCTCAAGACCCGTTACCCACAATCCTCTCTCTCGGTGACTCCAGATATGTCAAGTAACCTTTTGTCAGGCTCTCCTGATTGGCTGTTTTTAAAAAACTACCTTAACCTTAGGCTCCACCTCTCAATGCCATGTGCAAAGACACCATGCTCACCTAATGCCCAATCCAAGTCCCACTGAAGTCTTTGGATCAATAAGAGTTGGAGTAGGATCAGACCATTATTTGGATTGAAGATCTTTCCATTCTTATTTGGGGTTGCAGTGACACCCTTTTGCTGGAGGACAGTAAATTTAATTACACTTCCAATTGATTCAATTCATTAAATAATGATCTCGTCAGCTTACTTAAGAGAAGTGGGAAGTCTGCCCTCGCAAGGAGAGAAAACGTTGAAACCTGTACTCTTAGGCTGTGCCTCTGCACTGGCTTTCCTCCTCCTACAAATCGCCAGCTGTTGTTACCTTGGGTGCAGTTTCACCAGTCGGCACAGCCGGAGATAAAATGAATACAGGGCTCCAAGGATCTCAAGCATTTTAAGCACCAGGCCTCCTAACCTGCTCAGAGCAGCTCTAGGGACTGTGATCACTGCTACCAGTGGCCACTGGTGTCTTGTCTCCGTTAGCACTGCCATTGTTGCTACTACCAGGGGCGTGGAACTGGGGGTAGCAGTAGGGAGAGTTTGAGGGGTGTGTGCCAGAGGGACCCTCCTGCAGCAGGGTCCCAGCCTCACAAAGAATCTCCACTAGAACTAAGTCTCAATGAGAGTTACAGCAGAATGCTAGAAAACCATCTTCTCTCTCTAATCTCTGTCACCATCTGTAGTTCCACTTTAAGATCCCGTTCAAAGTAAAGGGCTGGGTCCTCAGCTGCTGTAAAATCACCAGGGCCCACAATTTAGCAGAGCCTTTAAGCAGATGCTTAAATCTTTCCTTCTGAGCAAAGCCGTCAGGGTAGGATTGTCAAAATCTCCTTAAGAAGTGAGGTACCCATGGCCCATTGACCCTAGGTGGGAACTGGGAGCACTCTTGAGAATCCCATCCTTATCCTGGGCCCAACTTTAAGTTAAATTCAAGCATGTGCTGTAGTTTTTTGCTGAACAATATGAGAACTATAGTGAGGATCTGCCTTCATAAAATACAAGATGTCACTATTAGTCTGCATAAGTAGAAGGCAAGAGTATTAAGAACATAAGAACGGCCGTACTGGGTCAGACTAATGGTCCATCTAGCCCAGTGTCCTGTCTTCCAACAGTGGCCAATGCCAGGTGCTTCAGAGGGAATGAATAGAACAGGTAATCATCAAGTGATCCATCCCTGTCACCCATTCAGTGATTTTGCAGACACTCTGCCATTTGGGTGAAATTTGAAGTGCAGCATTCAGATCTGTGGATATTTCCAGGCTTGTGAATGGGATAAAGGCCTTATAATCAATAAACCGGTTTTGGCTCTGATAATATACTTTGAACTACTGCTCAGAAGTCACTCGGCAATGCTATTTGGGCATCATTAGTGAATTATTGCTCATCCAGATTCATGGAAGCAAGATACTTAAGCATGTGCCTAACTTTTAGCATGCATGTAGTCCCATTGAACTGTTCCTGTGCTTAAAGTAGGCACATTCCTGAGTGCTAAGGAGACCTGGGTTCTATTCCTCGCTCCACCACTGGCCTGCTGGGTGATATTAGTCAAGTCACTTCAGTCCAGATCCTCAAAGGATATTTAGGTGCCTAATTCCCACTGATTTCAAGGGAGTGACGTGCCTAAATACCTTTGAGAATCTAGGCCTTCACAGCTCTGTGCCTCAGTTTACCCATCTGTAAAATGGGGATAATTACACTTGTCTCCTTTGGAAAGTGCTTTGAGATCTACTGATTAATAGTGCTATATAAAAGCTAGGTATTCTTATTAGTTTCTATAATGTGCTGGATTTAAGTGAGTTTATAATGACATATTTAGTAAATATCCCAATGTATTCTTTCCCCCTTTGCAGATAGACGCACATTTGAATGGTAATCTTTCATGGTAATATTTGCAATGTTTCATAGGAGAATACCAATAGAGAATTATTAATTATTATTGTTAAATTATTTGTATGATCATAGCTTCCAGGAGCCCTAGTCATGGATCAGGACCCCATTGTGCTAGGCACAAACATAAAGATAAATAGTCCCTGCTCCAAAGAGCTTGCAAAGACAAGCGATAACAGATGGATACAGACTGACAGGGGAGCACAAGGACATAATGAGAAAAAACTGAACAGGCATCACTATCAGTGCACCAGCAGGCAAGCTGCATGAACGTGGTGATTGTATAAACTCTAATCCTGTTTGATTATGTATTTTCAATGGAGAAATTTGGGCAAGATATTATAATTAACTCCTAAATTCATGTTTAGACACCTGTCTCCTATTTCAAGAGTCCTGAGCACCCAACAGCTCCTACTGACCTCAGAGAACTTCAGACAATGAACCAATTTGTGGAAAGTGTGATCTTGTTTTTGCACAAATTTGTAAAGAGGTAAAAGAAAAGATTCAATTCAGTGAGCAAACTGTTCACGGCCAATAGTTTGCTTATCTCCAGTTTGAAGTGATTGTGTATTCGAGGAGGGTCTGATCTGCAGTTTATGGTGAAGTCGGTATAGAAAAAATTAACTTAACACGTAAAACATCTCTCCAGGTTGTTGTCCCTTAATTAAGCGGATTTCTTTTTTGGCAGCGTGTGTGTTATTAGAAACTCAAGGTTAAAAAAACCTAAGACTTGTGTTGTAGAGATTTTGATCTAACATAGTGTGGGTAAGTGAGTCAACTGGTAATTATTAAGAGATGAAAACATTTCCTCATTTCCAGTGAATGTCACATGGTAATTATGTGCAATTTTCCCCCCCACAATATATGTCTGCTAATTAAATTGCCTGATATCTGCTTTTAGTCGAGTTTCTTTTTATCAGCTATGAAACAGAAAGAATGGAAAATATTAATAAAACTTGGTAATAATACAACCCTTAATACTTGCATCACTGAATGCTGATCACGGGCAATGAAGATAAGAGAACAGGAGAGTAAATGGAGGCTGATCCCCAGATGATGTACGTCAGCCATAGCTCCACTGAAGCCAACAGGCCAGATCCCCAGGCTGTGTAGTTCTACAATCTGTGGGCCTGATTCTCAGCTGGTGCAAATCAGCCACAGCTCCATTGAAGCTGATTGACATCAGCCAATGGGCAGTCCCATGATTGTCTTCACCAGTCAACATATCCAGCATTTCCACCCCTTCCCAAGGGGAACATCACAAGAGCACCCTATGAATGGCTAAAGCTGCCCAGCTCTGCTCAGGAGTGATTGCAAGGTGCTGTCTCCTACACTAGACAATCTGGACTAGGATGATTTTAATTCTCTCAGACAGTAGGGTCCTAGTTTATGCTTGTGTCACCCTACTGATACCATGGGGGCTGCATGAGTAACTAAGGGGCTGCTTTTAACCACTCGAAAGAAAACACTTTGTGAGGCTCAGTAGCAGCTGCGTTAGACACAGCATGTAACTAACAGGGTGAAAGTGCTGTGTGGGAAGGGATTGTGGTTAAGGGGCTAGTTGGATTCAAGAAGGTTTGGTTCAGTTCTCAGCTCTGCAACAGATTCCCTATGCAACACTGGGTAAGCTCCTTCATCTCTCTGGGCCTCAGCTCCTCTCTTCCCTGTTGTCTGCCTTGCCAATGTAAGTTGGAGTCTCCTTGGGTAGGGACGGACTTTCACAACATGAGTGTATGCTACCTAGCACTGTGGGGCCACTAGGTGCTACTGTAATACAATGATCATGTATATTACTTACCTCTTGATAATCGGCCAGTGACTATAGGTGGCAGGTGAGACGCGGAGGGCTCTGGCCTCAGGGAACCTCAGAAAACTGTCATTAATATGAGCACCAGCTAGGGTGACCAGATGTCCTGATTTTATAGGGCCAGTCCCGATATTCTGGGCTTTGTCTTATATCGGCACCTATTACGCTCCACCGCCTGTCCCAATTTTTCACACTTGCTATCTGGTCACCCTAGCACCCCCACCTCCACAGAGCAAATCTGAATGTAGGTAGTGAGGTGAGCAGAGTGGAAGAACAGTGCATCAGGGGTGTCGGTGCTGCAACAGACTGGTTAGGGCAGCTGTTCAAAAGGGAAGAGGGAGTGTGATCTAGTGGGTAGAGCACTGGATGATGAGTCAAGAAGATCAGAGCTCTGGCCCCAGCTATGCCATGACCTGGAGCAAGTCACTTCCTTCTACTTTCCCTCCCACCCTCTCTTTATATTTCAGGACAGGGACTGCCCTTCTGTGTGTGTTTGCACACTGAGTGTTCGTGACTGCAGCTTCCAAGCACTACTGTCATACAAATAATTAATAATTGGGGCTTCCAGACATTGCTGTGATTCCAGCAATTAGGACATTTTGAAGAGGTCAGTGTTTCTGACTTCTCAATCGCTTCCAAAAGAATTCTATGGGTGCTATTAAATGTACGACATACTTTTGTTGAGAGGCTTTGGTGGTCTGTACTAAGCTCACTTCATTGTAGACTCTACTGCTACAAGTGGTACCCGTTATTTACATTTACCATTAGTAGCAAAAATTGGAGGTCAGTTTGTAATGCCACAAGCAGTGGCTCAATATGTTGAGCTTATTAATGGCAACGATGCTGAAGTTGTTCTGTGTAATGATTTTGTTTCATCTCTTTTGAAAAAGCTTTCATTTTCCTTTCTCGCTGAGTTTCCTTGGGCATTGTTTACAGTCATCTGTTCCAAAGTAGATTGTTTTTGATCACTTCGATGGGATACTGCATTCAAAGGCCTTGGTAGTTAAAAGCCAAATAATAATCTGTCGAAATGCCCACTTCCACATGGCAAAACACATTCCTTCCAAGGCACCATGCTGTTTGCAGAACATTGAGGATTTGCGATTCCTTTGCTAAAACGGAGCCTCGACACCAATTCGCACAGCACAGGGCGTTAGGTTGGATTTGTACAATAAATGAAGTGTGAATTCAGCAGGCCAGAACTTAGGGGAAAATAAAGCAGTAGTATAGATTTACAGAACACCTTTCACGCTGAGTGATGATTATCAGGGTTATCGGCCTAGTTGAGGGAGGGGAAGCTGTAGACATGATATATCTTGATTTGCGTATGGCTTTTGACACAGTCCCACATGATATTCCCATAAACAAGTTAGGGAAATATTGTCTACATGAAATTGCTATAAAGTGGGTGTGACAGGGTGAAATCCAAACCAATGAAGGTTCTGTCATGACTTGTCCTGCAACCCTGGGTGCCTTACAAGGCTTTGCTGCTGTAGTTCCCAGCCTGAGATGCTTGCTAGCAGCCTACAGGTATGCAGATCATGCCCTGAGTGTCTGTGTACTAGACAGCCTTGGTTCAGCAGCTCTAACCCCAGCAGTCGGTCTACAGCCCCAGCCTGGGTTGCTGCCTGCAGGGTGACCCCAACACACCCCCAAACCTGAATTTTCCCCAAAACATGTGATTTAATATTTCACCCTCCCTGGACAGTTCAGAGAAATCATAAGCTTTCTTTGTTCCTCTGAAGACAAAAAAGAACACCACAGTTTATTAACTGGGATAAACACCCCTATCATTTCAACACAGCACTGAGCTGGTTTATATTAACAGTACAACACAAAAGAAGATGGTTAAGAGATGCCAAGTAAAAGAATAAAGTCAGAAAGGGTTACAAGCAAATAAACGTGAAAACATGGAACTGAGGATGCAAAACTGGTTGAAAGACCATACTCAGAGAGTAGTTATCACTGGTTTGCTGTCAAACTGGGGGGATGCATCTCATGGGGGCCCCAGAGGGATCAGTCCTGGGTCCACTACTGTTCATTATTTTAATTAATGAGTTGGATAATGGAGTGGAGAGTGTGCTTACAAAATTGGCAGGTGAGACCAAGCTGGGGAGGGGTTGCAAGGACTTTGGAGACAGGATTAGAATCCAAATGGCCTTGACAAATTGGAGAATTGGTCTGAAGTCAACAAGATGAAATTCAATAAAGACAAGCGCACAGTACTACACTTAGGAAGCAGGGTAAATGCACAACTTCAAAACGGAGAATAACTGGCTGGGCAGTAATATTGCTGAAAAGTATCTGGGACTACAGGGGTTCACAAATTGAATATGAGTTAACAATGTGATGCAGTTGAGAAAAAGCAAATATTCTGGGGTGTATTAACAGGAATGTTGTATGTAAGACAGGGGAGGTATTTGTTCCACTCTACTCACTGATGATGAGGACTCAGCTGAAATAATTTTGTCCAGTTTTGAGCACCACTTTCTAAGAAAGATGTGGACAAACTGGAAAGAGTCCACAGGAGAGCAACAAAAGTGATAAAAGGTTTAGAAAATCTGACAGATGAGAGAAGGTTAAAAAATCTGGTCATGTTTAGTCTTGAGAAAAGAGACTGGGGGTGGGAAGGCTGATAAGTCTTCAAATAAATTAAGGGATGTTATTAAGAGGATGGTGATCAATTGTTCTCCATGTTAACTTGAGGTAGGACAAGTAGTAATGGGCTTAATCCACAGCAAAGGGGATTTAGATTAGATAACAAGAAAAGCTTTCTAACTATAAGGGTACTTCAGCTCTGGAATAGACTTCCACGGGAGGCTGTGTAATCCCCATCATTGGAGGTTTGTAAGAACAGATTGGACAAACTCCTGTCAGGATGGGCTAGGATTACAAGGCCTGCCTCAGTGCCTTTATTTTCTACTATTACACCCAGCCCCTGGTATTCTATTATTTATACAGATTTACTGACTACGGAATCTAGGCATCATTCTCACACCAATGCCAAGCTTCAGCATTTCCCTGCTAGGTCTATATTCTCAGCTCCACTCTTCATGGAGTTGTATTTCATAAAGAGCCTTTTCTGCAGAGCTGATGCAGTGGGGCAGATTCTTGTTGCTCCCTGCTCTGGCTGTGCTGTGCTCTCTATCTATTTATGTGTTTGCTTTACACATACCGCACTGACTTCATTTGGAGCCCCAGTGGTATAATCCCCAGTATGAGTATCTCCAGCCACCTGACTGCAGGAGAACGTATCCCAGATTCCTTGTGCAATCAACTCACGCAATAACAAAGTGATAAAGAAAACTATTGTAATACTGGATTACTCAGGGGAGTAGCTACCACATCGCCAACCCCAAGTGTTCAAAAATCACGAATCAGACCACCAGAAAAATTAACGAGCTTTGCTTCAAAATCATGAGATGGTTAAAAAAAAGAAAAGAAAAAGAAAAGATAATAATTTGTTGCCTTCTGGTTTATGAGCCTTTAGGGCTTTTCTCCACGGCCACATGGATTAGAAACTATTTTTAAAAAGAAGCGGAGATTCTCATGCCATCATGTGACTCCGGGAGGTGGGGTGTTTTTCTAAACACCAAATATTCCCTGACTTGTGCTAAAGTCATGAGAGCTGGCAACACTGGAAATATTTTCAGTGGCCACTTTTGAAAGTCAGAGTCATAGACCTGAAGGGACCATCAGGTCATCTATTCTGACCTCTGGTATATCACGGGCCACTAAACACTAACGTATATACTTTCAATACACCAGGTAAGACTGTAAGGGTCAATTTTTTAAAAGGGCCTCAACTGAGCTTTAAATTTTCTGGATTCAGACAAGCTTTTGGGTGTGAGTATGTAGGACCACGTAGGGTGTGAGTTCCATAGATGCTGTGGGCTCCTCACTTCCTTTAGGCTCAGTAGCTCTAAATATTAGTCTTTGTGCCAGCACCAAATTGCTCCTGCCATGAGGGCAGCCAGTTTAAATGCGTTTCTGAAGCCCTGTACCAAGAACAGCTCTTCAGGACACCTAGGTTTCACTGAGATACTGTCTGAGGAGACTACCCTTGCTACAGACAGAAGGTGGAGTTTCAAAGAACACCTTAAAGTGACTTCAGAGCACAGGCCTACGTTTTCGGGTGAGAGTGACTAGTGATTTTAGATGCCTCTATTTTTGAGTTCCCAGGTTGCAGGGGAAAGGGCCCTCTGATTTTCAGAGCATGCTGAGCCCCTGGCCTCAAAAAAAAATTAGGACCCTTTGAAGGCATCTCTAGTTTGGCACCCAAAAGAATCAAGGAATCCAAAAATCACCAGTCACTTTTGAAAATTTACACTTCGCCTCCCATTGACTTCACCTGAGCCTGGTGCTCCCAAATCACGTAGGCGCTGTTGAAAATCCCACCCAGAGAGTAGCCATAGAGAAACAGGGGAAGGGTGCTTTTGTATTGTGCAGACTTGGAGGGAAATTCCTCCATTAGTTTGGGATAAATTCATGCTCTGCTTTCTCTTGGTGTCTCTTCTCCAAGTCAGTTTGGGGCTTCTGAAAGAGACAGCCCTGGCCATGAATTCCCTTCTCTCTCCTCAGTCCAGTTTGAGCCCATGCTCTGCAAGGGCTAGACACCGTGCATGCCTCAGCCACCTCGAGGAGCATTCGGTTTCCAGACCCATTTAACTCTTGGCTTCTCTTACCATCACCCACCTGGGTGCTCATGTTATACAACCAGACCATGGACAATCTTAAAGCTGGAGTTTTATTAAGCGTAGCATCCCAGAAACAAAAAAACACCACCCCATCCCCGCTTTGCACCGTCCCCATTGTTGCAGAGTCTTTTTGGAACATTCCAAAATTGGTAGCTGCAACCACATCTGCACCCCATAACAGTCCCCTCCCTTTTGATCACCTCAGTAGGCCTTCAATCCTTAAGGAGACAGGGTACAGGTAAATCTAACCCTGGCATTCCCATACGAGTGCTACATTGCCTCCTGCAAATGGTGATGGCGGGTCATGTGACATGCACAACTGCCCTCTAGAATTTGGGTGGAAACCAGCAACCCCCTTCATGCAGGACACCAGGCAGGGAGGGACACTTCCAGGCTGATGTTTTCAGAGAAGTCAAATGGAGTTAGGCACCCAATTCCCACTGAATTTCAATGGGATTTGGGTGTGTGCCCTTGAGTCCTTTGAAAGCCAAGCATCAGCCTCTGCCAACACAGACTGGATTCAAACTGCTAATGTAAAGCTGAATACAATCTGTCCCCTCAAGAATCTCCAAGTCCCCGTCCCCTACAGCCTGTAACCCTGCCCCCCCACTCCAGTACCACTGCAATGGGGAGGAAAAATCAAGAGATGTGCATGTCCCTTTCTGCTCCTGCCAAGGAGCACAACGCCAGAAAGCGTCATTCCAGCTGGAGCGCTACTCGTGCTAACCCTGCCCCCCACCCCCGTTGGTTTATTTTCAAGCATCCACAAGCAGCTGCTCCTCTGTCTCCCACAGGACAAATGCTCTTTTGCTCCCAGTTGATCAGCACAGAGGCTGCCATTACACAAGAGACCACAGAGGCTTTGGCTTGCGGCCCTCAAGCTGTGACAATTTAAATTAGTGACATTTAATAGAAAATAAAAGAAGGAGGGTTTAAGTGTCTTATTGAAACATGGTACAAAAGCCTTCATCACAAATAGCAAAGGCTCAGGAGGTCTGGTGGCTGGGGTCCAAGATGACAAATGAGGCTAAGGGCCAGATTCTCAGCTGGAGTAAACTGGCAAAGTCCATTGAACTCTGTGAAGCTGCACCAATTTGCACCACAGAGTATTGGGCCTTAAGCTCTTCTATACAGGGTGGGAGCTGGATCCCAAGCCCACCAAAGACACTTTGGATCAGGCCCCTCAGGCAGAAGTAAAGGGGCAGATTGGAAAGTCTCTTGGCCTTTCCTTTGGCAGGAGATGGGAGAGAGAAAGGGTCATCAATCCCAGATGTTTTCAGGGTTGTCCCTCCCCTCCTGGAGGCTGGCAGCAGTGAAAACAGCTTTTCCAGCTTGTGAAGGGCCCCACAGGTTCGCCTCCTTGTGGCTTTTGCCCCAGGTCATCAGTTGCGCATTCTTTGGTCCCTCTACCTCTGGGACTCAGCCCTCCAGCCAGGTCACTACATATTTCACACGCACACAGGTCACTACATATTACACACACACACACTTCTGGGGTAACGAATCCTACAAGTGGCACATCTCAGACAGTCTTCTATTCCAATTTCAGGTCCTGGGCCACTTTGCCAGGGGCAGGTAGGGGAAATCCAGGCTTGCCTGCAACTCCGGGTTTGGCCCAGAGACTCTATGACTAGCAATCCAGGTCTGCTCAGTTTCAAACCCTGGGGTTGCTTCCCTGGACTCCTTCCTCCCCCACCTCTCTATCTCCTGGTCTATCTCTGGGTTTACTACCACTGCTTCCTCTGCTTCCCTTGGCAACATCACCCTTCTTGGCTTCTTAAGATTGCCAGGGTCACTTTACATCCACCAGTGTGGCTTTCAGTTCCAGTTCTTCATTGTTACACAACAGAACTTACAGATTTCTCCCCAGCTTTCACTAGAGCTTTCCCAGCCAAACTTCCTTTACAACATAGTCACATACCATCTACTGACCTAATTAGGCATCCTTTATTTTAAACAGGGGCACAAAGGGGCCCTGAACCTGATGGAGGTATTTGAGTGCCACCACAATACAAGCTCCTAATTAAATATAAACTCTCCACCTACAGTTAAAAAAAAAGTTAAGGTTGAAAAGTCAAGCAGTTAAAAGTTAAGAAATGCTAGAATTAAGGTTGCCTGTGTCACCTTAATTCAGCCCCCTCATGCACATGCATTATGAGACAGTCTTTTATGATGTGATCACATACTGCTTCCCCACCACACACAGAAGACCCCCTGCCCCATTCAGTGCATAGGATGTCTGTTGCTGTTTTAAACAGCACAGGGAGCTGAACCCAGAATAAAGGTGATTTAAAGGGATCTTTGACCAATGCTGCACTAAGCGCAGCATTAGAGGAATGGATGATCTGGCTCTGCATAGAAAATTTGAGTGGGGTCTGTTATTTTAATACCAGAAAGTAAATAAATCCCCACCCATGCAGTTACTGTGAAGTGTTTTGTATTTTCAGGAGGAATTCTTAAGGGGAAAACATCAATTACAAGAAGGTCAGACAACGTAGAACTGTGGGTCATGAGACCAGCAGAAAGGAGTTGACATTTCTTTGCATCCATAGTCTCAGATAGTAACATTATGAACTTGTGCACAAAATGCTCTGTGACAAGCCCATCAGAAACCCACGCAGTTCAACCTCACTAGAGCTAGGTGACTTGCTCATTTCACCTGCTGAGGGTGGATGATTGCACCTCTCATTTATAGCAGAATCACTGGAAATTCAGAGCATGCTCCTCATTAACTGTTGCCCTTTAGGAGGGAATTACTGATTACACATTTTGGGTGTGTTTCTGTCCCTCGTGTTCAGTAGCACCCATTATTGGCAACCCCGAGCATTCAGAATCCATGAGATTTGTGTACAGCGATAACCATTTTTCTTCTTTCAGAGTAGCAGCCATGTTAGTCTGTATTCACAAAAAGAAAAGGAGTACTTGTTGCACCTTAGAGACTTCTGGTATCATAGCATCTAGCAGTCATATTTTCAAGCTCTTATCCTGAAAGATGACTGGTAGAAACTTAACATGAGAATCTCAGCTTTCATTAAAAAAAACTTAGCACCTGACTCCAAGAGCTGGGGCTTTAGGAACAGCACCAATGGGTTCAGATACATTAATTACTTGATAGTAATATAAATAGTTCCCTGCTGATCCACTCCTGTCCTGCCACATTGTATTTAAACATTCCACACCACGTCATGGGCTGGATTCCTGGCCCCGCAGCTGGCTGCTCTGTGATGCCGCAAAAGCAGCTCTAAAGCTGCCTCATAGGAAGGGTATCCCCTCCAGTGCAGACATCCTCTCTCTCCTCCCTCCCTATTCTCCACTTCTGCATTGTAGGGCCCTCAGCATCACCTGTTCACCCCTGCAATCAGGAGGAGCAGACAAGCAGCTTGTTGCAGCTGTGAATCTGGCTCACTGATCTGATGCTGAGGTGTTTCTGGGAGCAGAGAGGTTACAGGGCTTAAATGCAGTAACTGAAGATAATATTCTCCACCTCCCCTCCTCCCCTTCAGCAGAAACTCTTGGCCCAATCCTCCCCTGCCCTGCAGCATGTGCCATCATTTAGACCTGTGCAAATCGCAACAGTGGCACTTTACACAGGTGCTTAAGACACAGGCTGCAGAGAACCAGGTTGTGAGTTCCTCTGGCAGCTTTCACTGCCACAAGCTGGCAAATCACCAGGAATGCTACCTGAATGGAGGCATGTCCTGTGCCGTCTGTTAGCAAAGAACTCAGACTTGATGACCCTCTTTCTTTGCTCGTTACTACCAAAGCGCCAGCTGCACTTGCTAAGACATGTGGGCCTGGGAAATGTCTGGGAGCTGTGCAGCAGCATCCTGGCAACTGAAACAGCAGCTGCTGAAGCCACAAACAGACCTCATAGCAGCAATACTGGTGAAAATGTTTAGGGGAGAGGAAATATGAGAGTAGGGGGGGTTGACATAGAATTGTCATGACTGCAGGTTATCACCAGCATTTGCCTCCAAAATAAAAGGGGGGGAAAATAAGGCCTGAATAGTTACAGATCTTTGCTGGGCAATTGTAAGATGAAAACAAGCTGGCAAAATGCTCTTCTGAGGAGCTGAGTTCTGTTTGTACAATGCAACAAACCAAGCCTGTTTACCAGCAGTATAAGTTATAGATATTTAATTTATACCCCTCCACATCCCATCACTTTTCAAGAGCACTCACTGGCACGAACAGACCCCAGGCTCAGATATAGGCAGACAGCTATGGCCTCCCAAACTTGGGGGCCAGTCCCGCAAACCTTTACAGTTGGAGTTACATTGGCTTCAGCTGGACTATTCAGGGACAGTAACAGCCGGATTCAGTTCTCACCTGAGTTACACTAGTGAAACAGAGAGGAGGAGTAGGCCCTATGGGCTTTCTTGCCAAAAGGCCAATGGGTTAGAAATCAGGAAGTAGACAACCAAAGAGTCAAAGCAACTTGCATAGCAGGTGTTAGTAAGTGTTGTTATTTTATTGTTTACAATGGGTTGGTTTGTTTCAAAAAAACAAAAAGGTTTTAAAACCAAAAAAGTGGCCTACCTTTTCACAACCAATTGCGGACATTAGCAAAAAAGTATGCCTGCCTCCTCTCCACCCCCACCAATATATTTACTGCAAGTGTTAGCAAAACGGCTACGGAAATCTTGTGTTTACTGACAACTGCAGTGTTGATTTGACTTCAGTGGGCCTTGAACAACGTTCTTAATGCTTAAAATTCAGCCTGTGTGGGAGTGTTTGTTGAACAGGGATGGACTAAAGCGCACACGTAAATACTTTGCTGAAGAGTGGAAGGATGGCCTAGTGGTCAGCTAAGTTCCATCTAAGCTGCGTGGCTGCCCAGCAGTCTATCAAGTAACATGCCCGCGCTGCTCCTGCCCTCTGCCTTGGAGCCCCTGGCCAGCTGCTCCCGAGAGCCTCCTGCTTCATGTGCAAAGCAGAGTGGTGGGCGCTGATATCAGGACTTGAAAGGCCTGGATTCAGTTCCGTGCTCTGTCACAAACTATGTATGGGATCCCAAGCAAGTCAGTCTCTCTGTGCCTCAATTTCCTCTCTGTAAAATGGGGATACTAGCCCTGCACTGACTCACACGGGTGTTGTCGGGATAAAGTACAATCAAGTATAGTAATGGTACAAGTACAGTAGAACTGGGGAAGGCGCATTCTGCTTAAGAAGAAATTCAATTTGGGGCCAGATCCCGAGCTTCTGTAAACTGGCACAATTCTCCTGAGGTCAGTGGAGATATGTTGACTTATAGTGGCTGAGCAGCTGACTCTCCAGGTTCACGCAGTAAAACAAAAAATGTTGTGACTCCAACCTCAATACCTGTGCCTCAATGGCACTTTCCTTTCCCTGTTCTGCTGCTATTTTAGCAAACACAGGGCTGGTATATTTATTTCAGCTACAGGTAGAGGGTCATTACATTGAATCATTGCAGTTGCTCCTCACCACCACTTTTGACTGGCTTGATTTCACAATCAAATGCAGGACCATTTTCAATTCCAAGTGCCCTATTGTATGGAATCTCAGTCTGTCGCCCAGGGGCAAACAATGTAACTGGTTTCCCAGCTATATTGGCTAGTCCCCACAGTGCTCCCTTGTTCCTCTGGCCAAATGATTTTTCTTCCTCGTTGAAAGAAAGAAAAATAGCTGCAGCAAATAAAATCTTTTACGCTTAATTCCCTGAAGAGGGCTTGTTCTATTCCACAGAAATCCCTGTACTGCTCTCGTCCCTGTAGTAGCTAAGCACCTTCCAGACATGCATTAAGCACCACTACTACACAATCGGCCATGAGTAATTTGTTCTCTTCTCCTCTTCCCAGGGGCAGAAGCATGTGCAGTGGAGTATCCTGCTTTGGTAGGATTTGGGTTTAATAATGGTTAGGCAGCTGGCATTCTGAGATCACTGCCCATCATGGTGGCCAATAGGTACATTTAAGGGAGCTGGTGATCACACCTCCCAGGTCAAATGTAGACGTACTCACTGCTGCCTTGTACTCCTGTCTGTATCCAGTGGTTGTCTCTTGTCTTGTCTCTTGGGGCAGGAACCCTCTTTGTTCCGTGTTTGAACAGCTGCTGTCGTGATGGGGTCCTGCTCTATGACTGGGGCTTCTAGCGCTACCATAATAATAAGAAAAGGTAGGAAACAAGTTTGCTTTCTCGGTTCCAGGGAGACAGTAAGAGACCCTGTCTGCATGGCCCACTGGATTCCTTCTGACACCAAGGGAAAGAGGTCATTCTGCTGCAGGGAGAGATGAATTCAGTCATTTACATGAGTTGCTGGAGGTTAGGATATTTCACACGGTCTTCTGTGGCCTGTCACAGCCACAAGCTCATCTTGCAACCAGGCAGGTATAGAATACTGTTTAGACGTGATGTGTCAAGGACTGCTTCTGTTTCACCTCAGGCTTCTTGTTTTGGAGAGGCTGCCATGAAAGTGTAACACAGACAGCAAATCAGCACGCCTCAGAGCACACAGGCTGTGCTACAGAAAGGCGATCAAGATGGGCTCACTTGCTGAGCAGTTTCCAACACAAATGCTTTTCTTCACCTTTTATTTTAACTTTGTCAATGAGTTAGTCTGAGAGCAGAGTTTTTGCAGGGATAAAGGGAACAACAGGGGAGGCTCCTCTCATTGTTAGAAATCCTGAGGCAAACCTGTGTGGGGCCAAGCCGGTGCAGTGGCCTGGAGGCACTTACAGTGGGTGCCATGTTTTCAGAAGAGTTTGGGACATTGGCTGTATGACACCCTGGCACCCCAATATTCACCACTGTCATGTCATCAGGATGTGTTTTTCACAAAGTACGTCTTGTGAGGTATCACTATAAAAGTCTTCATCTGCTAGACATTAATATCTCCTTGGATTGTATGTGCTACCATCATATGTGAAGTTATGAAGCTTGGCTGTGTATGTGTTACTGAAACACATTGTGAGATTGAAAACACCCACAAGCAGCCTTTCAGGTACAACAGTAAAAAGGCCAAACAATGTTCATGGCTTATTGAGGAGATGCACAAGAATTACCCCATAAACTGGGTACAATAGAAACCTCTCAGAGGTAGCATTATACAATGGGAACTGTTTGACCCAAATTACAGCAGTAGATCTTTCCAGCAAGTGGGAAGAAGATATAAAAGGGGGACAGTGACATTGTGATGGTACCTCACTCTCCCTACAACAACACACCTGGAAACACCCTAGGGGCAAGGACTGAACTGTGGGAAGTAATGGTCCCAGGCTAGAGGGATTTTTAGTCTGTGTATGAAAACCTGGGAAAGCCAAGGCAGCTTGTACCTTAAGAATCTGCCAGCCTGTTTATCACTCAGGGTGAGTCTTCCCATGCAGAGCTGATTTCAAGTTCTGTGTGTTTCTGCAGCCAGGTGTGTCCCTACCTGTGAGTGTGCTGGTAAAAGTGTAGTCTGAAGCCTGAGGGAGGGCCTGGCTGGCTTGCCTCAGCAGTACAGTGTAAAGGGAACCCAGGCTGGTGGGTCAGGCAGGCTCATTGATACCCCAGTTCCCAGGGAAACCCAGGAGGAACCCAGCACAGGCTGCTGAACACTTTGGAAAAGCCGGCCCCAGTTTTGGGTGCTGAGCTCCTGAAAATTGGGCCCTGAGCTCTCTTGAAAAGCTGGCCCTTCAAGCATTAACCCTTCCCCTCAGGAAGTGAGAATCCCCCACACAGGAACAGGTGGTGGCTTATAACCAGCTGTTCTGAGACCAATAGCAGGATTAGCCTGTAGGTTACGACAGCAGTTGATATGATTGTTCCATTGGGAAAGAGGCCCAGGCCTAGGTGTTGCAGGTGAGGACTCAAGTCCAATGGTGGAGGTTTAATGAGGTGAAACTTGGGGTACTCAAAAGAAATCAGACTCCTGAAAGGGGTACAGTAGTCTAGAAAGTTTGAGAGCGACTGGTCTAGATGGCTAACACTAGTGGGTCTTTTCCATCTGCAGACTCTATGGTTCCCCCTCACCCCTTTTCTGGTATCTCAGTGCCACACTTTCATTTGTGGTCCTGAGAATACAAATGCAGGCCGGGTGTCACTTCAAAGCAGAGGCTCAGGTCTAAAAGATTACTTTAGTCTGACCAAGCATTGTTCTGCCAGGTCTTAGCAGAAGGAAAGTAGAACCAAGTGTTACTGTGGTGGGTTTACTCAGATAATTAATGTACCATAGCCTACCACAAGTATTACTTATCCTTTATAGGCCTGTTTTTGTACAGACAGTTGGCTCACAATATTTTCCTCATTCTTAATAGGCCAAATTAATCCCTGACAAACTCCGCATGGCATTATGAATAAATTTGGCCCTCCATTGAGCTCTGTGGAGTTATACGAAGGACAAATAACCTCTCGTGTTAGTACAGTTCTGCTGGGGAGGTTTCATTTTTCAGTAAAGATCAGAGTTTCATTTTTAAAAAAATGGCTGGTGTCAGGAACTATGGAACATGAAGAAATGTAACAATTAAGGTTTACATATCTATAGTCATCCTCCCAGGAATATTGGAAGCTATTGTCTGTTTTAACACTCAGTACGAAGAAAGTTGGATCGACATAAGCATGAAGATACTCAGTAAGATAAGCAAGGTAGCCTACCTGCTGAGATAAGCTTATTACAGCTTCCCCTGCCCTGGCCAGGGACAGTTTCCCATCCCTAGTGCTGCTGCCTGTAGAACATTAGCAGCCCAGCATGAGTTTAAGTTGCGGTAACCTTTGGAATGAACACACAATGACTCCAACTACTAATGGCTCTACTAGAGACTCTATTATTGGGTTAAGTCTGCTCCAGTGTGTGGCCAAAAGCTGGCAGACGGTCCTATAACCACTCAGCTGAAATACTGCAGTCAAGGAGCTTCTGGTTACCAGTGTTGTGAGAAAGTTTGCAAACCACAATAGCAGCTGCCTCAGACGACCACACAGGGAAAGCAGTAGATCTTAAATCAAAACCACACAATAGACCTCTGGATCACAACCAAAGCTCTGATTCTCGAAAGCTCAAAGACCCAGCATGCTACATTAGTAGCACTTTGCTTCTGCTTCTTTCCAGGTGCATGATGAGCTACCGATGCTTTGCCAATCCAACAACATTACAATAAAGTAGCACTATTACCCCACCAGTCTGAATGGACTAGAGCATCACTTGCACCCAAGATGAACAACGAGGTTTTTGTGAAGGTAGTTAGGAGGTTTCTGGGAGGTGGCAGAATGGTTGGCAGGCACAGTGTGTCCTCGCCTTTCAATCACAAAAGAGCAATTTGCCCATCTGTAGATTCAGTGAGCCCCCTTCTGCTGTTTTCTGGCATTCATGGGTGCAACCCAAACGAAGTAGGGAAACCAGAAGGAGGAAGGGCTAGTTATGTAAGCTTGAAAAATGCATATTAACTGACACTGTGTTCCTTATGGCCTTGACAATGCTTTTACATTGTCAGCTCCTTTGTGATTTATAATACCTTAAAGGAAGAGGCCATGTCTTCATTTGTGCCTTGTGCAGCACGGAGAATGCTCTCAACTCTTACCAAACCAATCACCTTCAATAACAATCATCATCTTTATGGTAAAATACAGATTTAAGCTCTTGTATCTACACAGGATCATTGGTACTTTTCAAAGCTTGTATTTTGGTTGGTGCTAAGCTCTTCTCCTCTTAAACAGGACCATAACAGAAGGAATTAGTGTTCAAACAGTGCATGCAAATAACCATGAAAGACTGGCTTACACCCACATGAGCCAGAACATACAGAATTAATACTGAAATTCCACCTGTAGCATCATCCCTTGTACAGATCTCAAAATAGCAGATGATTTTAAATGCTGTGTGTGATGCTTTTGGTACCCCAACATGACTAGTTAAGGGTGAAGTTACAGCCTGGACTCTGCACGACAGCTACAGTGGAGCAAGTTGGTTATGATCAAAAGGACTAGTTAACCGGACAGACTTTACCTTTGTCTCCTGATCACAAATTGTCCAGGAATGGACTGTGTAATTCTCACATTTATTCATAATCTGCCAGCAAAAGCTCTTAGGATTGTGCTGTGACCACATCAGTCCATTTCCGCCATTTTGTATATTCCTGTAATAATGATTATTAGTATTAAATAGTGCCCAGAGGCCCTTACTGAAATCAGGAATCTCTTGTGTTAGGTGCTATACAGACCCTGTTCCAGAGCCCTTATAATCTCTCGAGACAGACAAAGGAAGTATTGTTATCCACTTTTCACAGATGGGAAACTGAGGCACAGAGCAATTAAGCGACTTGCCCAAAGTCACATAAAAAGTCTGTGGCAAAGCCAGGAACTGGACCCACATCACCTGATTCTTCGGTGCCTTAACCACAAAGCTATCCTGGTTCTCCAGACATAAAGAACAGCCCTATACTTTCAGCCCGAATTCCTTATTTCTTGAATTGTTGGGTCTCTTTAACTACCCTAAAATTAAAGTTCAATGCAGTACCCGACCAATAAGACCAGTATTTCTCAACCTCTTCAGGCCGGTGATCCCTTATTTGAAGTCAGTCATTTAGCAATCCTCTTACATTTATTCGAGAAGCCAGCGTAAAACACATCTCAATACCGATACTAAGCCCGCATAACTGATGTGTGTGTGTGTGTGTGTGTGTATGGAGAGGTTGACAGAGAACACATGACCTTGAAGGGAAAGGTGTTCAGGAAGTGGGGGAGCAAGACTTGATTTACTTTAGACTACAACATTTTCAATGCCTCATGCTCTCCCGCCCCCTCTTCCCCATTGCCTTCTTGACTCCCCACCACCCCCGCCCTGGTGCAAAACTGCTCTTGACAATCCGTCCAACCCATTACATAGCTACACACACCTTCTACCACATATTTTGCACTACAGCTTGTAAGCAATTGGAGAGGCAGGTACATGACAGGCAGAGAACAAAGAAATATTAGTGTAATGCATTCCTCTTCCATAGATACAGGAAGTGAATATCATAGCACCAGGCTTTGCAATACATTGATAAAGGGGTAGGGCTTTATTTTGCCATTGTACGCATACCATTGGGCATTTCAAAGGGAGCAGCACACACACGCGTGCACACAAACACACACACAGAGTGTAAGCCAGATTCAACCCACCTATCAGCTGAAGAAGAAGGAAGGGTTTATGCTCATCATGTTTCCTTCATCGATACACAGCATGAAGGTTGTCTGGCCACCAAATGCTGCGTGTTACTTTTTTCCTGTGGATTTCAAGACAGTCTGAAGACAGAGGGGTATTTTAATTACCTCCGAAGTTAGCAGGAGGGAAACGAATGACTTAAGAACTGCAGAGATCACTCACTGCCGAGCATATAGCCTACTGAATCTCCTCTGCCCTGCTAACGTATTCACACCATTTGTCATTGGGCTAACTCCTGTTCTACTCTCAGGAATTTAAGCCACATTTTTTGTGCTAAAGTAAATGTACTGTGCGCTGCAGCCAGTTAAGCACACAATTAAACGTCTTGGCAATGTGCACAGGCCAGGGGCTTCTGTCCTTTAAAAAAAAAAAAAAGTAGTCTTGTGTCGTCATTCAAAGTGCTTTGGGTACTAAGGAAACAATGATGCTATGGTTGGAGAATTGTGGCATCCACAAATACAGCAGAGATGGGCATGAGCAGAGTCTCCGGCTGTGAACCACTCCCCGGTTTTGGGAAAGTCCAGATCTGACCTCCACAGCCCAGGACCACGGTTCTGAATGGATCTTCTCATGACTGCTCACACATTGTCAGTGCTCTGGCCAATCTACTCTCCACCTACCCCGAAGGTTGCAGCCATCAGTGCAAGATATGACCAAGCTAGAATACAAGGATAATACCATATTATCTCCTGGTTAAACAGGTCCAGTGGTGTCTCATGTGAGACTGAGCTCGTTCTGGGGAGCGAGGGCTGACACACCAACCCAGTGGAGGTGACTGGAAGCATTAAGCCTTTGAAAGGCACAGGCCAAGGTTTTCAAGTATGACTCGTGGGTTTGGGGGGCCTTACAGGTGCCCCAAATTCAGGTGCCCAATTTGAGTCACCGCAAACAAGCCTAATTTTCGGAGCTGGGGGCTCAGCACGTTCTGAAGATCAGGCCATCTTATGGCATCTCTCCCAGGCACCCAAAATCACTAGTCACTTGTGAAAGTCTTGGCTATGCATAGAAATAGGCAATAAGCATATATTATAGAGTAGCAAAATCTAAATAGCCACAGTCGTTTGCCCAACATGCATATTCCAGCAGTAGAGAGCCAGCAAGATAGAAAGCCATTGGACTAGATTCTGTGCTGTAACCCAGGGTAGCTCCAATTAATCCAATGAAACTACATCAGTTTACATCAGCTGAGGATGTGGCCCGATAATTATATTTCCTGCGTGTGTACAAGAGAAAAGTCTTATCCTTCTAACATTCTTCTCTGTTCCCATATAAAGGCCTGCAGAAAAGGCCACGTAGCTAGACACATTCTTTCCCCAAAGCAGTTAAGATTTTAGCATTGAAGAACACACACATTTTTAAACACTGCCCCCACATACACACACCCACACCCCACCTCTCCAAGTCTTTTTAAAGCTTGATTTAGCCGCACACATCTGCACAGCAGCCTCGGAGCCCCGCTTTGGCATGTCGTTTCCCAAGAGTTAGTGCACTTGTATATGAAGGAAAAACAAATTAGCTCAAGCTAATTCATTTTTCCATTGCCAGTAGGCATTGCTGGAAAACTATATGGAGGAGATCAAAGCGATAGGGTTAGAAAGGACAGTATAAATGTTTATACCCTGCTACATTCCTAACACTCAGGAGCATGTAATGCCAGGCCAAATACATTACCAGACTGGTGTGTTAAATCTGCTCAGAAAAGGGGGGGAGGGCTGCCTCACAAGTTTCTTTTTCAGTAGAAGTTTGTTACATTGAATTTGTAACAGCCTACCTTGGCTTGTGCCTTCAGGGCTGTAGACATCTCAGAGGGTATGTCTTCACTGCTGAGTTATCTACACTCAAGTCACTCCTCTCACAGTAGCATAACATGGTGGGGGGACAGTCACAATGTGTGCAGGTCACCCAATGCAGCTGTGTCACTGTAGCACGTCCAATGGGAGAGCTCTCTCCTGCTGGCATAATGATTCCACCTGTGAGAGTGTCTCCCACCAACACACCGCCGGTACGGACCGCGCTTAGGTCATGGTAACTTGCGTTGCTCAAGGTGGGAAGGGTCTTTTTCACACTCCTGAGCGACACAAGTTACAGTGACGTAAGCAGTCGCGTGGACCCGCCCTATGATAGAACACACAAGCGGCTGCATCCACAATGGTGTTGCACTCACTTGTGTGAGCCGCTAAGACAGACGGCGGGGCACATCCAATGGTTCTTTGCACCGCAGGAAGCTGAGCCGCCTTGTGAGTTCTTTCCCAGTGACATGTGGAGAGGTTGCCTGTTCTTTCTGGGCACACGGGGGGAATTGTGGGATAGCACTGGAGGACCAGTGGCATTCAAAGGGCACACATGTGTGTCCATACTACCGAGTGGTTGTGTCAGCAGCTGATGAGTTGTACTAACTCCAGCATTAGCCTATACTCCCTCTTAGGCCATCCGGCTCCAGTTAAGAGCATCACAGCACTCAAGTTAAGGGTTTGCATGTGTGGACGGGACTTGAGTTAAGGGCAATACTCAGCTCAAATTAATTTTGCACTGAAGACAACCCCCGAGTGTCACTTTTTAAAGAGAAACAGGGAAATCTCATTCTGCAGTGTCTGAGAAATGTGCATCTCCTTTTCTGAGAGATCCATGAACAGCATGTTTTCATATGGCTTCAGTCTCCATCCTGCAGTCCTTCCACAGGCGGAGCTCAGCTGGATCTAAGCAAAGAAGGACAGCAGGCGCAGACCTTCAAATACAAGTTGGGTTTAAATAATACTTTTCATTCTTTGGCCAATTTCCTTGGTTTTCGTAAAGCAAATATAGGGGTGTAGGATGAATGATAGACCATCTGGTTTATTATTGATACTACCAAAGCATCTACTAGCCCCAGTTATGAACTAGAACCACATTGCGCTAGGCTCTGTGCAAACTGAACACAAAGTCTCTTCCCTCCAAAGAATTTACCGTCTAAATAAGTAACCTGTCTTTTCATAGTGGTTTCTGAGAGAGTGAAAATACCCCACCATGCACCTGGCCGGTGGCAGAATTAGGTACTTATGCTCCCTGGCCCTGCCCTGTGCAGGCAAGAGCAAAGTGATGAATACCCTTCTGAGGGCACTTGATAGACAAAGTGGCTGTGGATCTGTGAGGTCGAAGCTGGGTTTCCCATGGATCTTTCCAGCCCCTGCAGGTCCTAGGGAGGAAAATGCTACTTAAGAGCTGCCACTAAAAAGCCATGGAGCTCTCACAGTTCATTTGTTTCCCTGTACAAGTCTGAGGCAGGACAAAAACAGAGATTTAGTCCCTAGCTAGAGGATTTTGCTCAAATGCCTCTTAACGCTGAGACAAGGTGGGTGAAGTAATCTCTTTTATTGGACCAACTTCTGTTGATGAGAAAGACAAGCTTTCAAGCGGGCTGTTACATGGCAAGTGGTCTCCCCCTCATGGACCAAACAAAATGGCCTCCCATGCAGACCAGCTTCTGCCCCTTTAAAGCCTTCAGATTCCCGTGGCAGGCATTATCCTTGCCACCCTTCCCACGAGCATAAATTTTTCAGGGGTCTTCATTGCCAAGGTGACTTCCCTCTGGCTAAACCAGTTCTCCTGGGCAGGGACTAGTCTTTGGGCTAGAGCAGAGGTCCCCAATCTGTGGAGTGAGCCCCTCTAGGGGGGTGCAGAGGACCATTCAGGGGGGCACAGCTAGGGCCTGGGCCAGCCCCCACAGGGGGTTGGGAGGGAGCGCCACCCACCTCTGCCCCCAGCCCCCGGGCTGCTGTTCTCCATGCCTGCCCCCAGCTGTGGCCCCAGTCTCAGCCCCCTTACCCTATCCATGCCCCCCCCTTCTGGAGCCACAACCTTCCGGAGCCACAGATAGGGGTAAAGGGGGGGTATGAGGTAAAAATTTTGGGTACCACTGGGCTAGAGTGACTAGACTTCCGATGGTTGGGTATTGAAGAGTCAACTATCCTCTACCATTCCTCTTTCGCCACCAGCCTTTGAAATTTTCAACCCAAGGTGGAGGCAAACAGGACCTAAGAAGGCAGGAGGCTGCATATACAAAATGGAGTTTGCGGTCTGACAGACACATAGGACTTATAATTTGTACAGACCGTGACCGAGGCACCACTTAGTGACAACTGGGAAGGGGCTACAGGAATCTTCTGAGTCTAGTATGACTTTCTTGGGCAAACTAGAGTGTAAATGTGACATCTCAAATAAGAGCTAGTGTCACCCTGCTCATTGATATTGTTGCAAGACGCATGTACGGCTGTTTGTAAGGAGTTATATACAGACACGGAAAATGATAAGGTGTATGTCTAGGGACTGGTCACCAGCAAAGGTGACAAACCATTTTCCTGTCAGGTTAGTGTTGATTTAGCTGGCTCCTTTCACCCATCTGAAATGAATGCTAATGAAGGGTTGTGGGGACTGCAGAAAGGAACTAAACAGGAAGAGAAAAAACAGCAGAAGGAGTATGGGGAGGGCAGGAGGGCAAACCCTATCTGAGATGCACATCTAAGGCTTGCTCTACTGTATTTGGGGGGCAAAGACAACACCCTTCACTGAGGAAGTAAGAGAACAGTGGTTTTGCTTCATGAAAAAAGGGGTTTTCACCAAGCCTGGCTGAAAACACTGGAGAGAACTTTGGTCGAGACAAGCTTAGACTGGAGGCTAGCCTGTTAGTTAAGTTTAGTCTCTAGAAAGCGTGTTATGATTCTGTTTTAAATGTAACCATTTGTTTCCAATATTCTTACTCACCCTCACTTGAAAATCTGTTTTCTCTATAGATAAATGCCAGGGTCGCAGTGTTAAACAAAGTGATGGTCCTAAGACAGAGCTTGCAAGCTAGTGTGTACTGTTTCCTTGGGGACAGCAGCCTGGTAATTCTGCGAGTGGCCAGTGGATCAGGGCTGGATGCTGAAGGAAATGCTGGCAGGACTTGGGGTTTGGTGTGTGCTTCTTGCTACCTGTACAGAGAAAGTGAGGCCTGGTGGGGCAGTTCTTGTGCTGCAGAGGCTGGGAGATTCAAGGGGCTGATCCACAGCAAGCAGAGACAAGACTGCTTCATACCAAGGGCAGGGGGTGGAGAGGTACCTTAACCCTGGGTACCCCAGGGCGTATCCTACAGACATTACCCATTCAGCAGAGAGACCTTCAAAGACTTTAAATCATCCCAGTCACACCCCCATTTTTATAATTATAAACTGTGCATGTTTAACTTTTTCCCAAAAAGTCTTAAGGGAGATTGTCAAATTCAGACTTATATCTTTAAAAATGAGTCCTTTCTTGTGTTAATAATCCTAGTTTATTAGACCAAAAAATCACTTTCAAAACCTAAATTATTTTTGCTGGCCATCATTTATGCTCTGTTTGCTTCCCCCCTCCTCCCCATTTACATTTCATTTCAGTTTGGTCAGTTTCACTTTTGTTTCTAGATGCTTTCTGGGTCTCCGCTGCTAGCACAACAGGGCATTGGTTTGGCGTTTGGGTTTGCATCATCACATGGAGAATGTTGAAATATAAAAACACGTTTCCCCTAATTTTTTTTTTAAAAATGTGATGAAACCACGTCGGTTCATATTTGGGTTTGTAAAACACTTTAACAAAAGCAAGTGTTGGGCCTAACCTGAAGTGAGGCTGATCCTTTACAACTTCTAGCACTAAAAAGATGCCAAAGTACAGAGCTGCGAGGAATAACCGTGGAACCCATTGCATATGTTCGAAGAACTGAGGGCTAATTCTTAAGCTGACGTAAATCAGCATTCGCTCCATTGAAGTGGATGTGGCCCCTAACATACAATGGGTTGAACTATAATGTTAAATATTACACATCTACAACATATCCAGCCTCACCTGTGCTGTACAGATGGGGTAGGGAGAGGGAATTTAATTAGTGGTGAGAAGGAAAGGAGAATTCACTGCCAATCCCCTCAGCCTTTCATCGAGTAGATGAAGCAGGGAGTATAAGGAAATGTTTGCTGAAGGAATTCCAGACACACATGCCATTTATAGAAGTCCTTGCCAAAGCCATCCTTCACTCCGTGATTTTCACTCAGAGGGATAGGCAGTTTGGAAATCACAGTCTCCTCTAGGCTTTGTTTCGTGTCTGGCTTCGTTGCACAAAACAGCTTTCATCTACCGCTTCCCCAGCCTAGACATGTTTATCAGATAGGCACATCTTGCGAGGCGCAGCCAGGCGCTTGGTTTAAACAAACAGGCGCGTTCTCCTTTTAACAGCACTGCAACTAGTTTGGCGGCACACAACAGCCTCTGGTGCGGCTGGCGGTGGAGACAATGGCAGTTGTTCAGCAGTGTTTTAAAGTTACAGTATACTTCACAGTGCGTGTGTGGAGGGGCTGATGCCATGTTGCCGTTTGACGTTACAAAATTGATGATTTCTACTCTCCCACTATGACTTTTCCCCTCTTGTCCAGTTTGCCAACCCGGCTCGTGGATGACAAAGTGGTGCCATCCAGCACTGGACTACGTATGGCAGGAGACACAGCTTTACTGCTGGCCCCTTCAACAGCCCCGTCTGTGCGGATTTCCTCTCCCCACCCCTGGCTGGTGTTGCCTGAAGGCAGCTCCCTGGCAGTGCTACTCCTTGAAAGGACGTGAGTCAGCACCTCCTATTCCCACCCGTGGCCAGTTGGAGGGGCACCTTCTCCTCAACCACTAGTTCAGGTCCTTGTGAAAGCTGAGCCTTGTTTTTCTGCTGTCGTTGCCTCTAACCAGAGACTTGATTTGCCCCTTCCCAGGACCTGCCAGCCACACATGTTAGGGAACAGACAAGGGCCTCTTGGATGAAAGAAACCCTTGTGACCATGGTCATTCAAGGATGGCTCTAAACCAGAGCTGCTTTCTCCACTTAGAAATAAACTCAATGAAAACAAACAGGACACAGATTTGCTACCTTTGAGACAGTCCCCAGGCTCCTGAGGGATCATGTAGTCATGTTGTCCTGCCTCTCCTCCTTATTCCTGCCCCGCATGCCCATAACTTCTCATCTCCGGTTTGTCTTCACTTACACGGTAAGCTCTTTGGGGCAGGGACTCCGTCTTTGTGCATGATAAAGTACCGTGCACACTTACTGCACTGTATAACTTATAACTCAGACTGGTAACAGTGCACTGCTTCATTATTATGCACAATTACATTTGGTTCTAATAAAGACCGTCAATTGCCTCATGTCTGTCCTTTGGGAACGGGCAATCTGAACAAACGCCATTATTACTTTCCATTTCTGAGGGACAATAACCCAGTTCACTCACCACAGGGTGCCCCCTCGTGGCCAGGCACGGCATCGCAGCTCTCTCGCTGGGCTAGCACCCTGAGCTGATGGTTGCTATGGCGATTTCTCTGCCTGGCAAACCAGCCCTCCAGCTAGGCCACCATCTTGAGGGTCCCAGTTGTCCCAAACTAGAAGTCCCAAAGCGTCTTTACCAGAGGAGAGTCCTTCCACCTTCTCTGGGGCTCTTCCACAGCTCAGCCTATAGCCCCTTTGGGGGGCTCAATAATCCTTTCTATGGACTTGCTCCCCCTCTTCCTTTGGGCCAGCAGGGGAACCCAGCCCCACTCCTGACTCTTGGTTCTAGGCTAAGTCTGCTCCTTTATCTCTGCTTGCGGTTTTCCCTGGGCTGCTTCCAAACACTCTTCTCAGATCCCACCAGGTCTCCCGGTCACTTCCCTTGTTACTAAGGGTCTCCCCCAGGCCTTTTTCTTGCCTGCACTGAGTTTCCTATGTAGCTCTCACTCCAGTTCTTTCCCCAGCAGGGTTTTATCACCAGGAAGCCTGGCTCTTTATGGGGAATTGCCTCATTCCCCTCAGGTGGGGCTCATTCTGTAATCAGACGGTCTTAGCTCAGCCTGTCCAGCCCACAGGGCAAACCCACCCTGTTACAGGGAGTATTATAGGAACAGGCAGTGTTTAATTTGTGCCAGGGTATGCTAGGACTGAGCCCCGGCACCTCTAGGCTTGGCAGTTCATAGCCCCACAACCCCTGGGCTTGCCATATCAGTTATAAAAGTAAAAACTTGCTTGAGCCGTGGCATCTCTTTCTGCAGATTCCAAGATGCGAGTGCCATTGTGCTATGCTGTCGTGTACACAAACGTAACAAGAGACAACAGACCTTGCCCCAGACAGCTCACAGTCCAAACAGAGGAGGCAGAATTATTGTCCCTATGTTACAGAAGGGGAACTGAGGCACAGAGAGATGAAATGACCTGCTTAGGGTCACACAGGGGTGGGGGGTAGAGCTGGAAACAGAAGCCAAGCCTGAGTCCCAGTGCAGTGTCTCAACTGCAAGGCCATCCTTCCTCTCCAATGCAGCTGCACTATTGTGTTATATGCACAGGCGCCGGCTTCCAGTTTTCCCCAGGGGTGCTGAACCCCCACTCAGCCCCAGACCCTGCCCCCACCCCCACTGCTTCCCCCAAGTCCCCGCCTCTTCCCACTCCCACTCCGCCCCCCAGCCCCCACTCCACCCCTTCTCCCAAGGCCTCACCCACCTCACTCCGCCCCCTCCCCCAAACACACCCCATCCCCACTCTTCCCCCTCCCTCCCAGCGCCTCCTGCCCACTGTGGAACAGCTAATCGTGGTGCGTGGGTGGCACTGGGAGGGAGGGGGAGGACTTGATCGGTGGTGGGGCCACCGGCAGGCAGGAGGCGCTGCGGGGGGAGGAGGAACTTGGCTGCCAGTGAGGGCTAAGCACCCGCAAACATGTTTTGTGGGCGCTCCAGCCCTAGAGCACCCACGGAGTCGGCACCTATGGTTATACGGACAGCTTCTTCCTGAGTCAGTAAGATAGCGAGATGCCACATTAATGCATAAGGAAGCATTTCTGATTGCCCCATGCAAGAAATCTGTGAAACAGATGGGAAACTCACAGGAACTGGGGCATTCGACAGTCAATTGAAAGTGCTATTCTATAAACTGACTGAATGGATTTGTTTTCTCTGCATTGTTTTAGGTCACCCGCCCCCCCCCCACTCTCTCTGCGAATAGTCAAATGATGAAGTAGAAGAGTCTGCAGTGTAGGTTCACTTGCTCACAGCACAGAATTGTTACCTTCAACAATCTTGTAAGCCAGAGGGGCAATTCCATAAGCCATGTTAATGGTTTAAATCTAGGAAGAGTAGCCCATTAATCAGTTTGTGGGCCCTCTAGTGGCGCTCACCCGGTTTATGTTTTAGAAAGCAGCCAGAGTAGCAGTGTGAAGCTATAGTTAGGACTCTGGTTCCTTCATGTTGTTTGTTGTGTCAAGAACAAACCATACAACCTCACTTAAGCCCAGATTCTGGGCTGCAGCAGAAATTTACTCACCACAGCAAGTGTGAGGGGATGAAGGGGAACAGGGAGTTTGGGATCTGCTCTAACCTGCAGCAGTTGCCAATTGTCCCCAAGGCCCCATCTGTCAACAGGGGATGGGCAGACTGCAGCATGTGCTGGCCATGCCTCCTCCATACCCCTCCACTGTCATGCCCAGTCCCTACTTACAAAGCACTCCCTGAGCTGGGTAATATGTCTCAGTGGGGAGACAGGGCCAGTGTCCGGGAGGTTTGGGCCACCATGGCACAAAGGGGACAACTCAGGGGGACAGGCAGGTGGTAGGGAAGGAGACATTTTGCACCTGTGACCCACCTCCACTCAGCATGGTGCTCTGTTTCTCTCTGCTGACGGCTGGGCTATAGAGATTGATGAACCTTAGCTAACAGCGGTGGGTCTTTTAGCTCAGGCAGTCCCTGCTCGTCCTTTAAGATCCTGCCGTCTTAGGTTCAATCCCTGCCGGCTGCGTGCGGTGCTGAGAATGCAGCCATGCCAAGCCACTGCAATTAGGAGCAGCTGGTCTCTTGGTACGAGTGCAGCAGAACAACCACATTGACGTGTCCCCCATCAGGCCTCCAACTTGCATTTTTTACATAACCAAGAAGCAGGACTGACTGACTGAGAAACCCAGTATTTCAAAGCACAAACATTTCACTCCTTGGCCCCAACTTTGCTCTTTTACAGAGCTGGCCACTACGGCTTTTCCTCAGAGAACCTCCCAGTTCCCGTCAGCAGTAGCGATTCAAGGTATTCGCCATTGTCACGCTGTTTGATCCTTAACTACTGCTACCAACCAGGCTCCTTCCCCTCTTGCAGGGACTTTACAAACTGCCTGCTTGGGAAAAGGCAGTAATGAACCAACAAGGAGAGGAAAAGGTTTAAGCCATGAATGACAGAAACAAGATTATTGCCTCCAGATCCCCTGTTGCCATTATGAGAGTTAGTGTTACTGGGCAAAGGGACTTAGGAGCCTACCAATGGGAGTTAGGTGTCTAAACACCATTGAGGATCTGGACTGTAGGTATTTTCTGAAGCTCACGAGACCTGCGAATCAGCATGAAAAGTCACATGGCCATGGGGCCTGAGTGGTGAAAAATGCTGCTGGAAAAGAATAGTCCAAACCAGGAGTCTCAATGACGCCAACGGGAGCCTGGCTTTTTGCTTTAATGTGCAGGAGACAGGCATTAGCTGTGCAGACCCTTGATGCTAGGGGTAATGCTTTGTACCATGAGAGGGCTCATCCATGTTCCTTGCTCCCACCCTTTGTCTTTTTCAGTTAGTTTTGGAGCAGGGATGGGCTCTCACTGTGTGTCCGTGCAGCACCTCGCACAATGGGGCTCGGATCTTGCGGGGGGGATGACAAGCACTCCCACAATACAGCAGCAGTGTTGAAAGTGTTGGCAGGCCTGGGCACTTATTGTAGGACTCAGGGGAGCTCATCACATGGGAATTAAACGGCTTATGTCCCAGCACTAGTACTGAATTACATAATAAGCATGTGGCTCTGCTCCACAGTGTTCTCACAAGGTGCACTCTGTCTCCTGGTTACATTCAGCCTGTTTTCCAACCTGGATCGTGCTTGCTAGCAGGAGATCTATGTGCTACCCTGCGCTTTTGAACATCCAGCTTATGCACCAAGTACCCAGGCCACTTTCTATATTCCATTTTAGAGAGCACTGGGGTTCACCCCGATAAAGGAAGAGAAATGAAATGGAAGCAGTGGGCTGGATCATTCCAGAGGAAAAGTGGCCTGTGTCAGGGGTGGTGCAGCCTCAGGGGGTGGATGAACCTGCCCCAGAGCTCTGGGAGAAGGGGCACCCATGGGAAGCGCCCATGCTCCAGGAGAAGGGGCAGACAGGCTGGGTGCATGGAGTAGGAGGGGGGGAGCGAGACAGACTGGAAAGCCCAGGGTAAGAGGTGAAAGGCACCTTCACCCTGCCCCCCACTGGAACAGACATCACACCTACCATGGACTTAGCAGCACACAAGCCCTATGAGCTCTGTGTTGTCCTAGAATGATGCATTCTGGGATTTCTCCAATAACCCACTGGATTTCACACAGCTTCCACAGAATATCTGAAAGATGACTTCAAACGTATTTCAGGGCTGAATGGCCCCTCCCCGTGGCCTGGTTAGAATGAGGGACATTTGGAACAAGGTTGAGTTTGACTCAACTTTTATTTTGGCTTTGCACTTCGCCAGCATCAATCATGGCTGTCAGCACAGCCCTGGGAATTGGGCTTGTTATTTAACTGCTGTTGACAAAGCCACCAGGCAGGAGCACAAAATATTGTGGGTTCTATGGCACCCACAATAATAGGGGCTACACGATTTTCAGTTCCCTTCTCGTATACAGAGATGGAATTTTAAAGCTCACTCAAACAGCAGATTATCAAATATTCAAGATGCAAATTTTTTTTCCTTAAAAGCCCTCTTTCCTCTTCATCCAAATAGATCCACTCTCCACCTGCACTTTGCTATTACTAGAACAGGTTTTATTTCCCACCTCCGAGCCCCAGACATATGGGGAGAGATTCTCCACTGTGCTGTAGCCCCGATACACTGCTCAGGTGGCAGCCGGGGGGCAGAATTATTCTGGCACAGATGCTGTGTAGGGCTGCTGTCAAATACCAGACAGTGGCTCTCCATGCAAGCTCCGATACAGGGAGCAGAAGTGGCAGGGCTGTAGTGTGGCACACACTGGGGAACCCTGGGGTGCTCCAGAATGCAGAGCACTACACTGCTGGCCTTTAGGAGACTAATTAATTTACACCAAGGGGCCACACTGACTCCTGCACTAGCCCAGAATTGGGAGGGGGAATTAAAGCCACTGTTGTCCTGTTCCTGTAGTACAATGAGTGGAACAAGGGAAGGCGGGTCAGGTCCATAAGGGACCTAGTTTGGTGTGACACCAGGGGCTCAGGAATGCAAGCTACAGCCTGGCTGTTCCCAAACACACCCGAGCATGCAACGCTGACCTCTCACCATGCTTAATAAGATCTGTCTGACACATCATTGTTTGCTAATGAAACACATTGCTTTTGGCCTGCACATTGAGCGAGCTGCAGTAAAGAATCCCACCCATGCTCTGTCTCTCACATCCTTGTCTTTATTTTTAATCACCATAAAATGGAGCTCGTTTGGCCATGAACCAAGGCAGTGAGGTGGGAAGCTCTCCCCTCACCTCTACGTCCTGCGGTGCTATTGCAGGACTGTGTTGTCAAATGAAATAGACCCTAAAAAGTTTACTTCTTGAAACAGCGTGACCTGGCTGGACAGGAAACTGCAGCATGTTCTTCGCCCAAAATAAATCCGGTCTGTGTCACCTAGAGTTGCAATGCAACAAGGACGACAGAGACGAATCACTGCTTTGGGATGGCACAGCTGTTGTCCTTGTTTAAATTCTAGGAGCGAGCAGGT
Organism: Eretmochelys imbricata; assembly: GCF_965152235.1. Classification (NCBI taxonomy): domain Eukaryota; kingdom Metazoa; phylum Chordata; order Testudines; family Cheloniidae; genus Eretmochelys; species Eretmochelys imbricata. The sequence goes on along the minus strand of NC_135574.1, from coordinate 205,356,423 downwards.
AGGAGACACGATGGGCTCCCTGCGAACGCTCTTTGCTCCTGTATGCAGAAGTTTTGTTGGACCTGAATACTTATGTTTTCTCCAAATTCAGCCTGAGAGCCTGCTGTATCCTGCCTGCCCCAAGGGCTATAGACTGTTCCCGCACTCCACGGCAGTGTAAATGTCATTAGTCTCATAGGGCTCTCCAAATCGCTAGCCCTATTTTCTAGGAGACCTGTGCAGCCAACAGAAAAAGAGAACATCAGCATACACTGTCAGATGTGGGTCTTTACCGGATGGAGAGAACTAGGGAATATGTGATGGAATCTTATTGCCATGATCTGTAGTGGCTGCATTACGCCTGGGCACTGCGGAGGAACAAATGAGATAGGGAGGTCCCCTCATACTGCTGATCCCTGAAAATAAAGCACCATAGCACTGGTTAGGGTCCAGGGTTCTGCACCTGGTTCTGCCACTGGCTCATGGTGAGCAAGTCCCTTAGGTTCTGTCGGCATCAGGAAAGTGAAACTTTGCTCATCATCTGCCTGCCCCTCTCTCAACTGCTGATGAAAATGATAAAACCGGCAGCCTGGCCAAGACAAAACCATTTCAACACTAGCCCCAGGATGCTGCTGAGGCTTAGGGGAACATGAGCTGTAAGCGCTTTCTGCTTTAGCAGCTCTGTCTATAAAATGGGAGCAATGGCACCTTTTTAAAAGCTCTTTCAGATGCCCGGCACTTAGCAGTGCAAGGTGTCACTAGTAAACGTTGGGGCTGCAGTGTGCGTTCAGTCCCAACAACTGATTTGTCTTGCTTTGGCTTTTGTCCTTTCTTTAAAAGTCTCCTTCTGCTTGTTATCATGCAATGTTCATTGGTGGGCTAACAAGTATGATAGACACACAGCCCTCTGTAGAGCTACACTTAAAGTGGAAGGGAGCTATGCTGGTTTACACCAGCCTTATAGTTTCCCCAATGCCTGGTGCTTCCCTTGCAGTAATCTATAACATGAATGAGCATTACACGCTTGTTACATCCTATTGCAATACTTCCCTTCACTCAGACTGTCTTTGATCAGTTCCTCAATACAACTGGTGCTTTGAGCACAACTAGTTCTGGGAAACATGAAAAACAAAAGCCCGGCAGTGTTCCTTAACAATGCACAAGGTGCCACAGAAACAAAATGCAAATGTGCAGGGCACCTTGGAAAGATTCTTCTTCACACTTCCTGGCCAAATATAGAAGCCAAGCAATGATTTGGGGACTTTCTAGGAGTGACTTTCCTCGACTGCATTATAGCAGAAACTCAGAGTTACGAACACCAGAGTTACAAACTGAACAGTCAACCACACACCTCATTTGGAACCGGAAGTATGCAATCAGGCAGCAGCAGAGACAAAAAAAAATAAAAATAAAAAGCAAGTACAGTACTGTGTTAAATGTAAACTACTAAAAAATATAAAGGGAAAGTTTAAAAAAAAAGATTTGACAAGGTAAGAAAACTGTTTCTTGTTTGTTTCATTTAAATTATGATAGTTAAAAGCAGCATTTTTCTTCTGCATAGTGAAGTTTCAAAGCTGTATTAAATCAATGTTCAGTTGTAAACTTTTGAAAGAACCAGCACTTTTTGTCAGTGTTACGAACATTTCAGAGTTATGAACAACTTCCATTCCTGAGGCGTTTGTAACTTTGAGGTTCTACTGGACATACTGCAGGAAAGCAGGTGAAGTAAGCAAGATCTGCAGTATAAAAATCATAATCCCCGGCATGTAGAGCTAGACTTGAAGATTATGAGTCAGATCCTCTGCTGGTGTTAATTGACTTCAATGGAGACATGCAGATTTACTACACCTGAGGATCTGGCCTGACGCTGTTTATATATAAAGATTATTGTAGCTGACAGAACAATAACACAAAGGACTGTGTTAAAAGATGGTAGTCAGGACAGCTTGTGGTGAAATATTTTACAGAGCTCTACTAAAAACAGTCAACATCAATTTTCTGATTTTCAGTGTGATTTCCTACACAGCAAAGAAATCTCTCAGATTGCTGGGGGTTAAGTAAAAGAGAAAACTCAGATAAAGAAAAGGGGCGTGATCTCCAGTCAATGCATATCACTCCCTTCCCCGTGAACAGGTCTATATAAATCACAATTTCTGTGCTACAGTTATCATCATGAAATAAACCTCTACTCTGAGAGTTTAAAACAGACCCACCACAATGTGGTCTGGCTCCAAAGCATGATATAGCATGTGAGTGTCATGACCCCAGTTCAGCTGGCTATCCTTGTTTAGGTCGGGGCAGATTCTGTTTTTCACTAAGGCCTCTTTACACCATTCTGGCGGTGTAATGGGCCGCAAGGTGGGTGACAATTTAATCTGCATTTACAGTCAGGGGCAATTTTTATAGTGGGGGTGCTGAGAGCCATTGAATCAAACTGTAAACCCTGTATATGATGGAAACCACTTCAAGCTGGGGGTGCAGCAGCACCCCCAGGTCCAGCACCTATGTTTACAACAGCTCCGTAGTGTAAATGAGAATCTGGTCCTCAGTTTCTAATTTTCCACAGCACAAGGTTTTCCCTGTGGATTCATAGCCTGACTTCCGTTTGGAAAGAGTAACATGGCCATTTGTTTTACTATTCTGTATAAAGAGCCTTACTGGTCCTCTACAGAGAACAAAACTACTCTAGATTCGTTGAGCACAAGGCAATAAAACAGCCTCCTGGCTTGATTTAAAGAAGACCCTCTGGTAGCCCAAATATAATTTAACATTTCTTTACCTCAAGTGTTACGATTAAAGGGACTTAGATGAATTTTTTTGTATTTTTTCCCCTGTCCAGAAATTCATTTTACTCCATATGAGGCCATTTCGATCGAGTCTCTCGTATGCCCGCATGAGCACATGGCAATGAGCCACATTTTTATGACACTTCTGGTTTCGGCTCAAAATGATCATGCTGGCTGCAAGCTCACCATGCCGAGGATAACGCAGCCACTTGTACATATGATCCCACACACACACAGAGGGCTTGCAAATTTCATATAGTTTAACATCTTAAGCCGCTGTACTATAAAAGTAATCAGACAGTACATAATACCTAGAAGAGGTGCTGAAATTCAACCAGTAGATTATAGATGAATGCACACCCCAAGAGTAGGTTTGCTTTGGGTATAATGTGGGTCATCTATGCCAGAAGCAGCCTGTATTATCTCTAATTTGCTCAGTTGGAACAAGATATCCTTTCTGACTTCTGTTATTCTCCAGAAGTTTCAAGGCTCGCTCATTTCAATGCTTTGGGGCTAGATGCACTGTTCTCTGGCCCAGATTGTTTATGTCCCTGTGGAGTTTAAATGTTAATAGCAGTCACTGCAATGTGCAGGCTTCAGGCAAACCGAGAGAGGAAAGTTCTGTCCTTGTTTACGCCCTCTACAGCCCACACTGACCTCATTGAGTCATGGTGGAATCTGGGTTGTCATTTGGATTTTGGCCACTTTAACAAAATTGGGTCATCCCCCTAACTGGTGTAAATTGGCATACCTCCAGTGACTTCAGAGTTCTGCTGATTTACACCAGTTGAGGATATGGGATGTACCAGATGGTGTGCCCCTCAGCCAGCACTAAACATACTTAACAGAAAATTCTGCGACCAGCACAGGAAATGGAGTGAGAATATCCCCCAACAGGGGCCTAGCCCCAAAGCACATGTCCTACAGGTGGTGGGAACAACTACGTTTCCATGTCAAAGCTATGAGGTGGAACTGTAATGTACTAGCTGGTGGCATACCATTGTGTTCTGTAATGGTGAGCATCAGATCTGCTCATGTGTATGCAACTATACCCCCTTCCACTGGTTGTCCTATAGATAGGATATAAACCCTAGCACTCTGCACCTAGTGGCCAGCCTGTAAATAGGATAAGCACCCTAATACTAATGGTATATGCTCCTGCTCTCACTGAGCCCCTGTTGACTTAACTGGAGCATGCCCAGGCCTCAGATACAGGAGTCTCCTTCAGCTCAGATGGCAGAAGTTGTTGTTTATGGAGTAATAGACCCTGAGCTCTATTACAACAACGCACATATGTCTGTTTCAGGGGACAGGCACGGAGTCTGTGAATGCAAGTGGCTTCAGACAGCTGCAGTAGAACCACAGAGGTCATCTTAGGGGTCCCCATTCCCACCTTCAGCTCAGTTCCCGTCTGGCCAGTAAGCCTTCCTGTGCACCTGCTGGAGAACACCCCTGGAGCAAAAAGAACCCACCTCCTCTTGCCTGAGGATCCTGAGCAGAGAGACGTTCCACGCTCCCTTCCTTCGCTGCCTCTTCTTAGAGGATGCAGGTTGTTTTTCTCCCTTCTCTGTCCCAGTCTACGTGAAATTCCCCAGCAACAGCCTCAGACCCAAGTGGTCTAATTAGAAACAAAATTGATTAAGATGTGCGAGAGAACAACAGATCAAAGCCAAAGAAGGGATAAACACCACATGTAGGGCCAGAACCTCAGCTGGCGCAAATCAGGACGCCTCTGCTGACATCAATGGAGTGCTCTCGTTTACATCAGCCGAGAAGCTGGCCTAATGAAACTCTGCAAAAGCTCACCCAGCTGGGTTCGCCTTAAGTTGAGTTACAGCGAATAAAAGGAATAAATAAACCTGTACATTTCTAAGGCTGCACTTTCTCCTTTTCCCTCAGTGACCAGTTCAGCCTCCCAGCCTGTCAGTCCTTGGTTTCAGATCTCTCAAATTCCCTTCACAGCCCTATTATACCTCTCAGGTTTCTTTGATGTGCCTGATGCGTTACCATACCAGACACCCCACCTCTGAAGCAATTCTCCCAGGGGGTCCGATTCCCAGTTCATTCGGGATTACATTCAGTGCTGCAGCTCAAACAGTTTTCACTCCCCCTCTGCATCTTATCCCCCACATAGTGCTCCCAGGGTTGATCTGTACCACCGGGGACTTTCAACCCCATCTGACACCAAGTGATTGTCTGTTGGCAGAGGAGATGCTTTCGGAATGCTAATTAACTCCCTTTCTATTGCTTACTGTCCTCAGCCGAATGGGTAACTGAGCAGACAGCTCGTTTTTGCCTTTACCTTAGCACCTACATCTTAGCCTTTAAAGAGGCAGGACTCGTACAATTCTTAGCAGAAGTTGCGCCCTAGATTAGAGGTTCGCAACTATTTTGGCTCAGGACCCATTTGTAAACATGGATGGCATGTTAGGACCAGTAAACAGGAACAGTGCAAAAACCATATGGCTTACTCAATATTTCTTACCCACAATATATAATATACACATGACTGTACTAAGTACTAAATAAGTACCTCATGCATACCATAGCAGCAGCTCCTGTCCCACGGGGCTGGCTGAGCGTGGCTCCTCACTCCTGGCATTGCAACCTCCGGGGCGCAGCGCTGTTTAGGTTTGGCCCAACCAGCCCCCTACTGGCGACTGTCCAAGTCAAATTTGTGTGAGTGGCATTGGAACCTGGCACGTGGCATCACGGCGCCACTCAATCAAATTTGGCCCTCCTGGCTGCCCATCATCATGGTGGAGGGGTGGCTGGGCCAGACCTGAACAGCACTGCGACTCCATGTACCAGGTCATAATGCTCGGAGCAGGGAAGTGGGCCCAGCCAGCCTCGTGCCACAAGAGCTGTTACTGCTGGTTGAGTGTGGGACGGGTTCTACAAACCCCTCAACCCCCACGGCTTCCCACAGCCCCGGGGGAAGGAACCATTCTCCCACACTCTGCCCAGGCCTATGACACATATGGGTGACTGATTTGGGGTCACCCATCACCCTGTCCCACATCACATGTGTATTATGGAGAGTCTACACCTAATCTGCCGCATAGTGCTAACTAAACAGCTTCTTCCGCTGCTGCAGCAGCAGTAGCAAACAAGATGTTTATGGGGATGGTACTCCTGGGGAAGAGCAAACATGGAACTGTTCACGGGGCCAGATCCTGGCGGGTGTACGTAGCTCTCTTCAAGTTACACCCATTTACATCTGCCGGTGCAAAGACATTAGTGGTAGCCTGGGTAACTTACATCCCTTTCCTACTGTGTCTCACTAAGAATTTCCTCCAGAACAACAATGACCTGTTCCCCGAACGCTAGGGTCTTTGCTTCAGTAGCATTTCCCTGCGGAGTCATGTCACAGGCACCAAGTCATCTCTCTGGGGCATGGCTTTGAAATACCTTCTAGCTTCAGTCAGAGCAAACTGAGGGATTGATCTGAAGCCCGTTGAGATCAAGGGGAATCTTTCCCACTTCAATGGAGCTGGATCATTAGCCCCAGGTCATTAGAACAGAAGAAGTTTTAGATAGAAATTTCTGTTCCACGCCTTCTTAGGCACCTGTACTAGATATGCATGTCACTAAAAAGCCACTTGAGGCAACTTTCCTTCTTAGGCTCTCTTTCCCCTTTTCTTAGAGAGTCCTTCCTTAAAGCTAATCCTTCAGAGACCAATCATGATACCATTTGCTGGCCACCTCCAATAAGAAACGAGATGACTAAGGGGAAATAGAGGTCTATAAAATCATGACTGGCGTGGAGAAAGTGAATAGGGAAGTTTTATTTACTCCTTCACATAACACAAGAACCAACGCTCACCCAATAAAATCAACAGGCAACAGGTTTAAATCAAACATAAGGAAGTACATCTTCACACAATGCACAGTCAACCTATGGAACTCATTGCCAGGGCATGTTGTGAAGGCCAAAACTATAATTGGGTTCAAAGAAGAATTAGATAAGTTCATGGAAGATAGGTCCATCAATGGTTATTAGCCAAGATGATCAGGGACACAACCCCATGGTCTTTGTGTCCCGAAACCTCTGACTGCCAGAAGCTGGGACTGGATAACAGGAGATGGATCACTTACTAATTGCCCTGTTCTGTTCATTCACTCTAAAGCATCTGGCACCGGCCACTCTCAGATAGGATACCAGGCAAGATGGACCATTGGTCTGACCCAGTGTGGCCATTGTTATCCAACTTCTCTATTTGTATGTTGTGAAAATAACAATCACCACATTTTCTCTATCGCTCTTAGCACATGTAAGGCACATGTCTTTGATATACCTTTGCCACAACACTGATCAACTAACCCAGCCACACTTCCCTCAAGAGAAGAAGAAAATACCCTACACAATAAAAAATTACATTGATAACCTTACAATTAGTAACTTCCTCACACTCCTTAAGAATAATCCGAGGGAAGGGCAGAAGCGATAGTCATTACAGCTTCAGATTGCTGATTGAGGTAAGATGGACAAATGGATAAAATGCTCAAGTAGGAGTCAAGAAATCAAGGTTCAAAGTATTGGCTTTGTCAATAGACTCCTTGGGCACATCACTGAATCGATCTTGGCCTTAATCCCCAGTCTATAAAATGGGGATGATTGTGCTGCTTTTGTTTACCTCCTCCTTTTAGGGTATGTCTACACTGCAAAAAAAATATCTGTTTTTATCTTGGGCTAGCTAACCCAGGTTAAAAGAACACTGACAACTCAGCTTTTAAGTGGGTTAGCAGCTCAAGTTAAACCGAATAGGGAAACATGGATTCAACTCAAGCTGTTAACCTGAGTTAAAAGCCAACTTGCCTTGCCTTCCCTGCTATTTTAACTTGAAATTAAACTAATCTGAATAAAGAACATCTTTTTGTTGTTGTTGTTGTTGCAGTGTAGACATACAGAGTGAGTGTAAACTCTTTTATGCATGTGTTGTCTGTTAATATGTGCATACACAGAGTCTCACACATTGGGGCCCTAATCTCAATTGTTATACAAATAATACTTGTATAATTTTCTTGGCCCTCAGACATGATGTTCACTGGTGCATCTCTGTCCCGCACTGAAGGCAATGGGTGTTTGGCCATTGACTTCAATGAAAGCAAAAATAAGCTCATAGTACAGAAGGTTGTGGATTAAGGTGGGCTGAAAATTTTCCGTGAAAACTGCTTTTTGATGGGAAATTGAGTATTTGATTGAATGATTTTTGTTAAAAGTCTGCTTTCCCCTGAAAATTAGTTTTTCATCAAAAAAACAGACACGCAAAAAAAAAAAATCCAAAAAGTGTTATAGTTCAACCTGGAAATGCTGCCACAGTGCCTCACGGGAGTTTTAGTTTGGGTTTCTCATGTCCCCATTTTCCTCTATAAGCTGGGTTCCCCAGCCAGACTACATCTCCCATGATATCAAAAAATCAGAATATTCTACAGGGGGGAAAAAGGGGCTGTCTTCCAACCAGCTCTGGTGTAAGTTGATGCTGCATGTACTCAGACAAGTGATCTTTATAATTTCTCATGGAAGAAACCAACGAAGAAAAGTGTGAGAAAATGGCCTGTGTATTTGGGATGCCAGTATTCCAGCTGGGGAGGGACAAGCCACCTCCTTGCGTGGATGATAGAGAGGAGAGTGAATCGTCACTGAGAATAAATCCACTTGTCTAGGCAGTGACTGCCATGATCTCTCAGTCTTGGCAGAGGAGCCAGGGAAAGAATTTATTAGCTCTTGTTAGCCATGTGGATCCAGTTGCAAATAGTCAATTGAACAGCTGATTGCTTGGGTTGATATCAGTATCCAAAATAATTCCTCTTCTGGCACACACAGGAAAGACAAATGCAGTGTTGTGTATTTATTAAAATATTGTGGCAGCAGTGGGTCTGCTGAGACTCGGCATGTATTATTCAAAGCTGTCCTGTGGGGAAAGGATGAGAGGTCTGTTCAGTTAATGATAAACAATCCATACCTAATAAAATTAGCAAACACAAACAAGCTACTAATATCCAAGCCGCCCTCTGAAAGTGAAATGTGCTTCGAATCGACGGTGCTAAGGGCAAGAGATACAATCTTAGAACTGGACTGAAAGGGACATCGCCAAGAACTGCACTCATTTGAAAACTGTTTATCAGGAGGGTCGTTTGGTATTTTTAATTTTTACTCTCCATTATTTACCATCGCCTGCTGTGAGCTGGACAATAAAATGCCTTTCCTTTCTAAGACCCAGACTGAGCATTCAGGCCCAGCCTCAGCAAGGGGAAGTGTGTGTGATTGCTCCATCCCAGAGCAGCCTCGAGAAGGAACTGGGACTCAGTTGTGACAATTCCTCCCCTCTTACTGTGCCCCTTAGGAGGATGCAGTTTATTTCCCTACCTTGTGCTTGGCCAGCTAATCTGGACAGCTGGGGAGAGCTAAAATCTGGCATAAAGAGCTGCTATAAGAAGCTATTTGCAGAGCATGGCAAGTTTTGTTGGTCCTCCAAAACCAGGAACCATGCTATGAATTCTTGAGCGCCATCTACTGGCACTGTACCTACTCACTATTACCTATACACAGATATGGTACACTCCAGTGACAGGGTGAGGCAAAGCCAAGCTCCACCCACTCCCCACACATTTTTTTGCAGTGTGTGTTTGGGGAAATCTGGAAGGTAGGAGATGCACTGGAAGGTAGGGGTTGCACTCTTCATCAGACCCAACAGCTGCAGAGGCCAAGCGGAGGCCTAGAGCACCTTTCCCTCCTCTTTACTTCCTGCTCAGCTGAATAAAAAAAGGGCACAGTCCGGCCCCAATGACTTTTGGCCAGATTGGCTCCTCCCAGGGTTGCCCCGATAGGGAACTGGGAACACACCAGTACTGCACTCACGGAGTTGCTCTGATTCCCTGAGGGCCATGTTGCCCCAGTGCAAGTCCTGTGTGTCTCACGAGCAATGCTGGCTGCCCTGCACCTCTGTCTTTGTCCCCAGCCCCCTGGGGCAACAGAAGCTACTGGATGGGGAGCTGTTTCTATGCCCGAAGCGGGGAAGGGAGTCAGATGGTGTAGACTGGGTCAGTGTGATCAGATGGGCCGATCCCAGCAGCTTTCCAGGAAGACAATGCTGCGGCGAACATCTGCTGTTCCAGCCCAGTCCCGACCATAGCTGTGCATATACACAGCACTCACCACCGCGTTATCTACGCATTCCTGCCCCTGGTCAGCACCCATGGTGGAGCCTTCTCAGGGTCAAGATAAGGGGTGGGGGAGGCTGATGAAATTGAAGTGGCATGTCCCCTCTAACCCACCCCCTCAGCTGTGCCAGATAGGAGTCTCTTCCACTCATGGCAGTGCAAGGGATAATCTGGTCCTTTCTCCTATACAGGGACATTAACATTAATGTCCCTTCCCCACCTTCCCTGTCTGTGGTTTTTTTTTACCTATTTGTTTATATGCCAGCAGCAAAGTGAGGGCAATTAACCACTGGAACACCTTACCTAGAGACATGCTGTGTTCTCCATCATTTGAAACCTTTACATCAAGATAAGTGTCTTTCTAAAGTAGATGCTCTATCTATGATGTGTAGCTGTAGCCGTGTTGGACCCAGGCTATTAGAGAGACAAGCTGGGTGAGGTAATACCTTGTACTGGACTCTCTCACCAACAGAAGTTGGTCCAATAACAGATATTACCTCACCTACCTTGTCTCTCTAATGTTCTGTCTAGCCAACCATAGGATATGGGCTTGATACAGGAATCACAGGATGAAATTCTCCAGCCTGGTGTCAGATGCCAACAAGCAGCCAAGAGGAGACAAGATGCCCAGAAAATGACATTTTATGAGCTTACCTATGTACACAGTGTTCATTCCTGGCTTCTGTTTGGTAATGTCCCTTTAATGAAGAGAGCTCCTGTTGGCAGTTATACCTTTGTATTTTACTAGCTGAAAACTCTAGTGGCACCGAAGCTTACTGTGCAGATTTTTAATTGTCAGTATCTTCCTTGATGTTTCTTTCTGAAGAGTGAAGCTGAATGCATAATGCAGCAAGGAGTATGACAATTATAGAATTAAACTCATCTTCAGTGCCAGGATGGAGAGAATACACAGCTGGGTTATTATGGACATGCAGTGCTGTGGACAATGTCTCCTAAATCAATTAATGATAAAAGTCACATATTTTCTCAGCATTAAGTGCCAAACAACTCCTTTTGTCACGTAGCTCTTATTATGACAAGTGACACTCAGCCTGGCATGAACCTAAGAGACTAAGCAATCAGTATGAACCCTCAGCTTCAAATACAGACCAAGGCAGAAACTAGATCTGGTCAGAACTATTTAAATTCTAAAGAATACTCTATCGTTTTTTGGGAACAGACAAGTTGAACTGCATCACCGCCACTTTTTAAGAGGACTTTGGAAGAAAATTTACAGCTATTCATAGAACAAGAAAGATTAAAGAAACAAATCTAATTTACTGGATGACTAAATGAAGCATTTGCATTATGATTCAGATTAAACATATGTCCATGCAGAGTTTTAATGCTAATAACAAGCTAACAGTATCACTTCACAAAACTCACATTTATTTTTCTACCCGGTGTGTTACCTGTTCTTCTCAGAAGCCATGAATGAGGGTCTGTGAGTGTTAAAACTGCTAAATAATCTTGAAAATTTTCCCTCTAGCCCTCCTTTCTCCATCCTTGAGAGCTGTCTCTGGGCCCATTTCAAAAAGCATTTAATCATGTGATTAAATCCATCCTTATTAAGCAAGTCACTTAAGCACATTTGTGACTAAATGCACCACTGTATTCACACCATACATACTATTGTAATAATATTTGTACAAAATTTGACTTGTGATGTATAATTTTAAAAAAAACAACAACTCACTAGTCAATAATATGGTGAAGTGTGTGTAGCAACATTATGTGTAAAGTTATAAAATCTCTCCCCTGCATGATGTTAAAGGCACGTGTTCAAACTCACAAAGCCCTGATTAGGTAGAACTGGTCAAGCAGGCCTGTCTTAAACAAAGAGCTGTGTGTTTACCTCAATTTGCATATTAGATGTAAACAGAGTCTTCAGACAGTAAGAGGGAGAAGAACAAAGAGAAAGAAAATCTGCATTTCAGCATAAACAGGTGAAAAGAAACAGCATGAAGCTTCCTTTCTCCACCAGACTCCATGTCTCCTTGGTCTCAGCTACAAAGAACTTTATTTAGGGGTCACTCTCAGGAACATACACTTCAAAGGGTGATTGAACTATGAAAGGGAGGGGCAAAAAACATCCCCAGTTCTCTCTCCCTATCCATCTAAGAAGACAAAAGAAATAGACTATGGACTTTGGGAGCAGATCCTGGCCTGAGAATTTGGTCAGCAGTGTACTGAAGACATGTGGTAAGGGACTTCATCTTGAACCAAGTCTAGTTTGGTGAGTTTAGAAAGCATTTTATCTTTATTTCTCTTGTAACCATTTCTGGCGTTAATGCCTCATTACTTGTACTCACTTAAAAATCTCTCTTTGTAAAAAAGCTTGTTTTATTTTTGAATTAAAATTGATTGTGTTGTGAATTGTTTGGGTAACTCCATTTAGGGGGCAAACCGTTGTATGTTGATCCCCTTAGAGGGGTGACAGACCTAATCTATCTGGACTGTCCAGGAGAGGGCTGGACAGTGCAGTATACACTTTTGGGGGGAAAACTCAGGACTGGGAGTGTGTTGGGGTCACCCTGCAAGTGGTAACCCAGGCTGGTGGAAGCCAGAGTGTGTCTGGTGTTTGCCAACAAGCTGCTGCGGTCAGAGCTGCTGGACCAGGGCAGTGGCTATACAAAGACACTCAGGGGGTGACCTGCATGCTGTTTGGCTCTTTGTGAGGAGCCCAGGTTGGAAGCTACAGCAGCAAAGCATTGAGAGGCACCCCAGGTTGCAGGGCAAATGGTGACACAGCCCCTCACTGGTCTGTATTGCACCCCGGAATGTCATAACATCTTTAACTTCAAGCATGTGCTTAAATCTAATTGAAAATCAATGGGATTTAAGCATGTGCTTTGCTGAATGGGGATGGACTGCTGAATCGGCACCCTAAAGAAGGCAGCCTGAGTCAGAACCAGATCTTGCATCGTGGAAGATTTCCCCTCGACTTCAGATGGAAGAGGATCAGGCTCTAAATATCCAATCCACTGGGATAGAAAGTAATGCTAAATTAGTCACTGGTGAAATGAGGAACTAGATGCTAGTAGTTGAGAAAGAAAAGCAGCAACATCTCCTACCTTCATTATGTCCTTATATGATATAATACCTAGCTATTATATGGCACTTTCTAAAAATAGCACTCAAAGAGCTTTACAAAAGAGGCAGATGTCATTATCCTTATTTTACTGAGGCACAGTTAGGGCTCCACCCACTAGGCCATACTGCATTTTCTCAATATTTGTTCCACACACCAAAGACATTGCAGTATCACTTTAATTTGACTGATGTGTATATAACCCACACAAACACAAGCTGGGCCCTTTGTCACCCTCTGGTGGTCATGCCTCATAGAGGTAGCAGTCTGCTATTTGAGGATAACCACTTTTGCAGCTATATTGAGGCTTATAAATAAAATTATAATAATTTATTACAACTTCAGTTATTTCAAACCTGTCTTTACCTTTATTGAATTTTAGGAGATACTTATAATTATTCTCATCCACATGAGACTTGAAAATTATAAGTCACAATCTTCTGGTTTGGGTTACTTATTTTATTAAATGAAATGTTCAGTCTAATTAAAGAAACTCTTAGGAAATCTCTACTTTCTCTCGGTAAGTGACAGGCACAAAAAGCATCAAGGAGAATGCCCTCTTCTTGACCATAAATCTTTGCTTATTACCTCCAGATCTGATTGCACAGACTGCAGAGCTTTATATCATATCTCGTTTGCTTTAATATTCTGTATTGTTTTATTTTATATTACAATAGAAAGATATCTGAATGGTTGTTATTTTTGCCTGGCTTAGCCGTCTTTAATTGTGAGTTGGGGCTGAAGATGCTGCAGATCGTAATCTTGGGAACTGTTTGGTTAAAGGGCACGAGACCAACAAGTGTGTCTTCTCAAAGAGCAGGACACCTCATTTTTTGCTAAGGGATATGAAGATATTAAGCTCCTAGGATATTTCAAAGAGATGTGGTGTGTAGCACTTGGTCTATCAAGGCCACAAAAGCTAAGCCAGGAGATTCTTATCACTCTTTCTTCCCAGCCTCTCTTCATGGAGAAAAACCTCAGGTGTTGAGCATGCATGTGCTAGCCTAGTTTTATCTCAGGTATGTAGTGGTACCCACAGCATGGTGAAATTGCATATGACAATTTCGCTTTTCAACAAGAATTCAGGCTGTTGTAGTTATACAATCACCAAAGAGTAGCTCAAACAGGAATAGAAAAGTAGCAAAAATCAATGGAGATCACAGCTCAGATTCATAAAACAAAGTAAAAACAGTCCAAGATTTCTCCACGTGGGACAACAAAGATTTATTATCTGGTTGGTTTCTACCAACCCCGTAGTCACGTCTCTGTCCTAGGCTGTATAAAGTATGCATTAGTAACTACAAAATCATCAGAATCTTTCCAGGACCTCTTTGGGGAGGGAGAATTCCATGAACTAGATTTGGATAAGAAAGGTCTCAGTATTGACTACAGTTTGAACAATCATCCTCAAATGCCTGGGGGCTCACAAAAAGTGACCAAAGCTTAGTCAAAAGACAGCATGGGACTTGGGCTGAGAATGAACATAGAGGTATCTAGGTCTAGCTGACCCACCCCAGGACAAAGGATAGTAGCCTCAAAGCAGCCCCCCTAATGGAGAACTCCCACTGTCTTTGATTGCTTATAAAACAGTCTACACATTCACTCTTTCTAATGAAGAAAGTTCAACTGAGAATCAACTGTACCTGGAGAGCTCCCAGAAATACATGCACCCTTGTGAAAACAGCTGTCAACTGGCCTGACAAAGACAACATTCATCCAACATGTTTTCCTGGACATATCTTAACAGCAGCAATTAAAATAGTATAGAAAAGTGGGAACTGACTACATCTAGGAACTGCAAAGAAAGACTAATAATCAGAACCTAATTAATCTCGCATATTCCCTGAGACTGAGATACCTACTGCTAATGGTGTACTCATAATAAGTTCACCGTGGTGTGGCTGGCTCTGTGCTCATCTGAATTGTCTATGCAGGGCTGAACTGTTGGGAACTGTGTGCTACCTATCTTTGCCCCTCCACCTGCAGAATCAGGTGGTAAAATGGTGACCGTCTTCCCCTTTGGAAAGCCAAATGGCTCCAATGTCATGGAGAGGATTGACAAGTTCCACCTACCTAGGCTGCAAGCAAAGTTCAACTGGTCACAGCAAACAAGATGCTCTTCAACTAATAGGTCTTGCCATTTCCTGCATGAAGTCCATGCTTATGGATGCAAAAACATCTTTGCACTGAGACAAAATTCAGAATCTATCCATCAGATATCTATCAGACCTACATACTGCCTGTATTGCTCTACAAGTTAGAAACCTGGACCCTCTTACAGGCAGACTTGGAGCAGCTCGAGGCATTCCATATGCGCTGTCAGCACCACATCCTAAGCATAAAATGTCTTGACTTTCTGCAAAATGTCATAATCTCAGAGATCTTGCCCTTCTTCAGTCACTCATTGTAGTAAAAAGTGGCACGGCGTGCTTTTTGGCTAGGTCAACTGCATGGACAAAAACACCCCTGCACACTGTGCTCTCACTATCTCCATTGACATGCAAAGAGGTGTGTGTCCTGACTCTACCTGGCACTGCCTGGGGGCCACTCTAGCGATTAGCAGATTCACAGGATTGAGCCAGATCTGGGCACTTCACAGCACATGCCTGGTGTGATGCCATCAGGGATGGTCATTCTGGCTGGCTCAATGGTCCTTGGTAGATTATCCGTGTTTGAGGATGATGACCGTGAGGCCTTATAGGCCTATTTCTGAATCTTTGGTCTTTGTGACCAATGCCCAGAGAATGAGGTGAGTTTATTCCTCCCCTCCCCCCACCATGTGCTATTAGGGATTATAATACATGCATGAAACAAGATTTACCACAGGGCACTTTCACGAGTTCCTGAAGAGATGTCCAACCTTCTCACTGAATGGTAGTGTTCTCCCTCTGTTTTCCCTCATGTTCCTTTGTTTTTAATTTTTTTCTTCCATTGTAAGGTAATTTTCTTGCATGCTCCCTGCCTCAACTGCATTTTCTACCCAGGACAGACGGGATGCCCCCAAAGGACCCTTTGGCAGTACCTTCTGTAGGAACATTTCCATCTCCCATGCCAGTTAGTGCAAACTGATTGGTGCCTTATGGCAGACATCTTTGATGGAAAGTTCAGAGGTGCAGGATATTAATGTGGCTGTACCAGCTTGTATATTGTACTTGCAGGTGTAGCTAAAAAAGGAGTTAGAGACTGGGCCAAATTCCATTCCGGAGTCTCCATTTCTTCAGTGGAATTCCATCAGTAACGAATGAGAGAAAGGACTGTCCTGTGGTTATGGCACTAACTTAGATTCAATTCCCTGCTCTGCCACAGGCTTTCTGTGTGACCATAGGCAAGTCACTTAGTATCTCTGTGCAAATGGACATAATACTTCACCAAGGTGTTCTGCATTGAAAAAGATTGTGATATGCTCAGATATGACAGCAACGGTAGCCATGGAAGTACCTAATATGCACTCGGGTGACCAGATGTCCCATTTTATAGGGACAGTCCAGATATTCAGGACTTTTTCTTCTATAGGTACCTATTACTTCCCAAACCCTGACCCAATTTTTCATACTTGCTGTCTGGTCACCCTAAATATGCACAGAGTTTGCTCTTCTGGCTTCAATCTCTCTTAGTACATCAAGAGCTGCTCATCATAAAGTGCTCAGTTACACTGGGAATAAATTCTTAAATCAAGACATTGCAAGTAGCCATTCTGTGACTGGTCACCTTTTCCCTTTAAACCAGCAGGGTGGAAATAAGGAGTTTATTTGTACTTGTTGGGAACATAATAGGATATCCATGTTGGCATCTTTGCATTTTACATTGAAAGACACTATTAGTTCTGTTATTTAATGCAGTGATCAAGAGACATATCCAGAAGTGTATGTTCATAGCAATTTTTACCCTAGCCAGCAAAACAAGAACTAAAGTAACCACAGGAGTGCCCCCTAGCCCCTGTTTAGTGGGAGATGTCCAGGATGTAAGTATAAATAAGTCACATTATGTCTTCTGGCCAGGTCCAAGTTCAACACTGGCTGGAGCTGAGTGAGAAATGTTTTTCCCAACCCATGAAAATTAAAAATTTTGGAATTTTTTCCCAATCCAAAGCAACACAAAAATTTGAAAATTCAAAACGTTTTACTCAACCAAAAATCCCTGAAAAGTTTGGTCAAGTCAATCGAAATGTTTCATTCTGATCATTTCAAAGCGTTGTTTTCTACCCATTTTTTAAAATAATCATACTATAATTTGCTTACGTTTCAAACCAGGAAACTGAAAATTTTCATTTGGAAAAAGTCAAAACATTTTCATGATTTCCATGCTTCTCCCCTCCTCCCCCCAAGTAAATACATTTGTTGAACCCAACCTTTTCCCGTGAAAAGTTTCAACAAATCTGAATTTTTCAACTAAAAAACATTTAGTCAAAAAATTTCCTACCAGCTCTACTACTGACAGATCAAAGTTCTGCAAACTGGGAGGTTATAGGTGGTAGAAAATGGCTGTAGTTTTTATTTGCCCTAAATAGGTTTGGGTGAGATCTTAGCTATCTAGGTTCTTTCATGGCCTGCCACCACTGTAGTATCTGAACGTCTCAATCATCAAAGAATATATCCTCACAACAGCCCTGCAAGTTAGGAGGCAAAGGGCCAGATTTTCAAAGGTATTTAGATGTCTATAGCTGCAGGTAAGTGCCCCACGGGATTTTTCAAAGCTCCTAGGTGCCTAACTCCCGTTGGGTATGTTCCCATTGGAAGTTCAATGCCTGAACACCTTTGGAAATCCCACACGACACCTAAATACCTTTGCAACTCTGGCATTGTCCTCCTTTTACAGATGGGGAACTGAGGCACAGAAAGATTCAGCGACTTCAAGTTCACACACAAATCTGTGGCAGAGCCAGGGATTGAACCCTGAGTCCCAGTCCAGCGGCTTAACCACAAAACTAAAATGGTGCTGATTTTAATAACCTTTCATAAATAACAGGGCAGCTCAACACCAGAATCGTTTTCTGACTCTCAGACTTTAAGTCCAAAAGGGACCATCATGAACATCTAGTCTGACCTGCACATTGCAGGCCACAGAACTTCACCCGCCCACTCCCGCAATAGACCCATAGCCTCTGGCTGAGTTGCTGAAGTCCTCAAATCTTGATTTCAACATTTCAAGCTACAGAGAATAAACCGGGTGCTCTAGTTCCAACCAGCAAGTGACCTGTGCCCCATGCTGCAGAGGAAGATGAAAACCCGTTAGGGTCTCCAACATATGAGACATCAGCACCAAACACCCAACCAGCCAGGGAATTGTGTGGCACCCAGAAAGAACATTTGGAAGGCTGATTTTTAATTGTTTGCTGAATTCTCACTTTCCCTTGACATGTTCCCTTTCAGTGTTCTTTGTAAAGATGGGAGGGAGCTCCATTGTGGTTGGCATTTTAAATGGACTTTTTTGAGGAGTTTTATACGCCATTGTTTTTTTCAGGATGATGTAGCATAGGTTCTAACAGCAGCAGCTATTTCTATTTGGTGGGGGTTGGAAGAAGGAGATGGTTAGTGGTCAATTTTTTTCCAACGTGGAGGCACTCAGCAGTGGATGCTCAGCTGGTGATCTGTTTGCTGGTGTTCTGCCCTTTTGGGCAGAAGGCCCAGGTAAGATTCCTCATCTCAGTCATTAATGGTCTACCGCAGGCAGTACACAGCATGGGAGTGAAATCTCCAGATGCTGCTGCATCATAGTATTCAGAGAAGGAAAAGAGACAGCAATATCAAGTCCATTCTCCATACAGCAGGCTGTAGCCCCGAGAGACTCATTCTGTGCATTGCAGGGAGGGTCAGAAAGGAGCAAGTTTGTACTAAATAATTAACGGAAGAATGCAGGTGTTGGAGTCCACAGGGATTGGACCAGGAATCTCTTCTTAATTTCCAGCCTAGTGTTACAGAGCAGATTCAGTGTTTCTCTTTGAACCCGTGAAAGTCCTACTTCCACAGAAGACAGGACCAGTACAAAGGTCTCTGCATGAGGAGCAGAATGCTGGCCCTGCAGAGTCCCCTGGAGCAGGAGGAGACATGGTTGGGGGAGTCCTACACCTGGACAGTCCCCTGCTGCTGCAAGCCCCAGACAGGCTGTGGCTGCAGGGAGCGCAAGGAGGACTGTCCTCCCAAATATAGGAGATGCAAGCTGCTGCCTCTCAGTCTCAGCGCCAGGATGCATTTGGCCAAAAGTCCCCAGGAGCTCTGGCAATGGTTTTTGATGCTTTGACTGTTCCACAGGTGGAAACAAAAATCACAGGAGGCAGGAAACGACAAGAATATGCACATGCAGCAAACTTCATCTAAAACCAACTGGCCTAAAGGTGGGCTGGTGTCAGTTGGGACAGAAGCAGCTGGATTATGCAACCAAGGATAAGGTGCTCAGAGCAAAGTTATCAAGCCAATAACCCCCTTGCTATGGTGTCAGTCAGTGGCCTGTGGACTCTGACACTCTGAGGTGCAATCCAGACCAGTGAGAGGCTGTGCCACCCCTGCTCTGCAAGCTGGGGTGCCTCACAATGCTTTGCTGCTGTAGCTCCCAACCTGGACTCCTCAAACAGCCAAACAGTATGCTAAGCATCTGTGTGTAGCCACAGCCCTGGTCCAGCAGCTCTGACCCCAACAGCCTGCTAGCAACACACCAGCCACAGTCTGGCTTCAAGCTGCCTTGGTTACTGCTCACATGGGTGACCCCAACACACTCCCAGTCCTGTATTTCCCTCAAAAAACATGTGTTCTGCACTGTTCAACCTTCTTCTGGACAGTCCAGATACATTAGGTCCATTGTCCCTCTAAGGGGATCAGCATACAACAGTTTCCTACCCTAAATGGAGCTACCCACACAGCTCAATTTAAAGACAACACTGGATTAGTTTTAATTAAAGACTAAAACAAGTGTATTTAACTACAAAGAGATGTTAAGTGAGCACAAGTATAAGGCATTAAAGTCAGAAATGGTCGCAAGAGAAATAAAGATAAAATGCTTTCTAAACTCAACTGGACTTGGTTCAAGGTGAAATTCTTACCACAGATTCCCAGCAGCATTGCCAACCCAGTTTCAAGCCAGGATCTGTTGCCAAAGTCCAGTGGCTGTGTCTTTTGTCTTCTTAAGTAAAAAGGAGAGAGATGGATAGGGAGAGATAACAGGGGATTGCCCCTCCCTTTTGTAGTTCAGTCACCCTTTGAAATGCATTTTCTTGAGGGTTAGCCCTAGATAAAGTTCATTTCCACTATGAGGTTGGCATCAAGGAGTCTTGCAGTGAACAAGGTTCCATGCTGTTGTTTGCTAAGATGCAGATCTGTTTGTTCCTGCTCAAGAATGGTCACTTGATACGTGATGGCCCATCAGATTTGATGACACCTAGCTAGAGGCATCAGCTTGTCCTTCATCTTTGAGAAACAGGTTTACCCAGTCCCCAGATTTGTCTGATAAACACAATTCAGTCATGATTTCAGCTTACATTTATAACTTTACATGTAAGGTTACTACACACATCTCATCATGATGTTACATGAATTATTCATTTATTTTAAAAAAAGATACCTCAGAAGGCATATTCTGTACAAAAATTACAACAATAGTATGTGGGGTGTCAATACAGGGGTGCATTCCATCATAGACTTGTCTAAAGGGGGCGGGCTGATGGGAATCTACATGGGGTAGAACCTATCATTAAAGATCTACACACTCGTTTACCACTTGCTTGTGACTCGGCAGTTAAGTTCTGGGGAGGTAAAGCAATGAAGTGTTTAGCAGGTACAAGGAGGCACACTGTCTATTTAGATGTTGCTACAGTAGAACTAGGTTGTGGCATGACTTAAAAGCCTGATAGCCTTGAATTAAGACTTGAACTGAGAACACATCCGTGTCACTTTCAGAAGGTTAAAGGAAAAGCAGTAATCACAGGGGGCGGGGAAAGGCGTTTTGATGGATTCATTTATACAGTCTGTGGCTCCCAGCTAGAGCTGAGGACAAGATTTAATTTTCTGAAGCATTTAACAGGCTGAAGGGTGACCTAATCAGCTTGCAAAGCCAAGTATTATCGGACAGCCTCCTCTTCCCTGCAAGCAATCAGAACACAGCAAAAGTGCAGGCTCAGTTGAAATTGTTAGGAATCTCAAACAATGCCCTACTCCTCCTTTGGCCTGCAGGATTAAAGCTCAAACAAGGCTCCCCCTCCCACTTCTCTCCCTTTGCTGCTGCTGGATTGCTACAAGAGAGTGTACCGTAATGTCCCTGCAGATCGTGCAGAACAAATCTAAATTATGTTTGATCTGCTGGCAAAAACGGTTAGTGATGACAGATAACTTGGAGATTAGAGTTTTCTGAAGGCACAAGATTTCTCTTGGCTTTAGCAAGGCTAAATCCCTCAAAAATGATGGCTTTGTCAGGGTGCACTTTCAAAAGCCATTTGGAATAAAGAGAATCTCTCACTGGGTTAAGGAACTTTGACTTCAAATGTCTGGGGACAACCTGAGAAGGGGACAAGCAGAAGCAAAGATTAACTTGCCCCCTCAAGACAGAGTATAAATACATAATTTACTACATTAAAGAACAGAACTGGAGATTTTCATTTTGTTCATAAAGTGATTCATTCAGCCCCGGAAGCCGAAGGAGAAATGCCAGCACCAATGCATTCAGATGTGAGCAGTGTACCTGAAAATTGAAATAGCTGCTTTCTGAAAACCTTCATCGCAATCATTGTTCGAATCACAACCAAATGAGCATTCATTCTCCTCTCCCTTGCCCTGATTTTATGATAGTGTAATGACGTTGAGTTCATCAGGGTTACTCTTGATTTAGTCTGGCAAATGGGCCTGATCCAAAGCCAACTGAAGTCAACTTCAGTGAGCTTCGGCCCAGGGCCTTGAGAGAAGATTCAGGTCCAGTATATTCACATTTGAGTACAATTCTGCTTTGTAAAGTGAAATGTCCCCTTCTTGCTCAATACATTTTCTCCCTGTGCTCAGAGTCATAGCTATTAAGTGAGGAGAAAGGTAAACTTTTAGTGCTTTTGATTGCTAGGAGCCCTGAAGAAGCAAAAGTGCTATGGGAGAGTGAGCTGGATTCTATTACTTTTCATTCATCAGCAGAAATGCCTGCTCCTGGGGCAAAGAGTGGCCCAGTTTCACTTGTACAACTCCACTGGAGACAAGTTACACCTATGCAGTCCCATGGACCATGCAGGTGTAACTGGGGACATTCTCATCTTGCCTATAGAATCTTTATTGTTGGTGATGATGCGAGAGAGTGAAAGAATCCAGCCTGCTTTTCAGATCCTAGGGGGAATTCGCAGGGCTAGTGTTAGAAATAGTCAAATGGGGATAGGTCCTCAGTTAGTATAAATCCTTGGATTTCAGTAGTTGTGGAGATTTACCCAAATGATTTAGAATTTTGACCTGGAAACCAGCGAGGCAATAAAAATGTGATTTCACAATGCAGAGTTTACAGAATCGCTGTCTGGAGTACAGGCCCTGCACCTCACAGATCTACCATTGACACAAAGGGAAGTGCCGCACATGGCATGAGCATGAAACATGCCGAAGAGATTTGCATTGTGGAGAAGAATGGACCCAAGGGTACACATTTACTGCAAAAAAAACTGGGTTCTTAACTCAGGCTAACTAACCCACGTTAGCTAACTCAGGTTAAAACCACAGTGAAGTCACAACAACTCAGCTTTTAATTTGGGTCAGCAGCTGGTGTTCCACCCCAAGCTCCCCTATTGATTTTAATTTGAGCTGCTGACCCGAGTTAAAAGCTAAATTGCAAAGCCTTCATTGTTATTTTAAGCCAAGTTAGCTAAAGGGAGTTAGCTCACCCGAATTAAGAACGTGCCTTTTTTGGCAGCGAAGACGTCTCCCGAGAGAATTTGGCCCTTAAAAATTAAAACTACCTACATGCTTAGTTTTGCTTTTACCATTTCTGGGGGGCAGAAGTTCTGCAGGAATAAATATATTCCCCTTCACTTGAAAGGCAAGAGCTGTTGAGAAACTCTTTTTCAGAGCCCTCCGTGTAGACTAGGTGGAATTACAGGTCACTTGGAAAATGAGGCGCTAAAAATGAAGTGAATGATGGGAGATTCCCTGCAGTTCGTCTGCCCTTTCCAACTTCTGAACATTACTGTGGCTAACACAAAGCAGAAAGCCTCACAATGACGGCCTAAATTTGGATACCATTTCTCTGATGTTAAATGGGGTAGGGAAACAAACCCAGACGCCCTTGCCAGTGCTCGCTCTCTCCTCTCACACACAAAAGGAAGTGGCACGAACAGGCAGAATTGACTTTTATGCTGCCAGTCATCATAGCCAGTTCACAGAAGGAGGTTAGGGCTTGAGGGCAATGAACGTTTAAGAGAATTTGTGGTTTAATAAGGAGCTCTCCAGGCTAGATGCCTACAGTTCAAGGATAGCTTCATCAAGCTAAACCCTTTTATGGATCAGAAGCAGAGGTCTGAGAAAACGTCCTCCCCCAGTGAGCTATTAATGCCAGAGATTTCTTTCTTTTCTCAAATATAGTATTTAGGAAACAAAAGTGAACTGTCCTCTGTGCTCAGGGAACCAGGCTTTTCGATACAAATGGGCCTAAAAAAAATCAGATCCTAAAAGGAAACGTTGGTGAGATCAAGATGGAGCTGAATACCTAGGCCTTGTATCCAGATTAGCAGACAGCCACAGGAAGCTGGCAGTAGGCATTTTCAGAGGGGGATTCCCATAGACCTGACTCCTGAACTGGGAAGGCCCAGCTTGCTGGCTCGGTTCTGGTGCAACCACAGGACAGACAGCAAGGGCAATCCAGCCAACTCTGTTGTCTTAGAGGTCCACAGCGGAAAGGTATTTCAGACCCAGGTTGTTCATTTTAAAGAGTATACGTTAACAAGTCAGTCTGGAACACAAATGGTCTTTGAGGGTGTGCTCCCGTCCTCCATGTGGAGAATTCCCCTCCCTGTTGAGGGGCTTGGAAGGGGTGAGACGGCAAAAGCTCCTTGGCTACATTTCTAAGTAGGCCCTTTCCAAGGAACATCACAGTATTATCTAAAGCCTGCATCGTGCTAGGTGCTGTACAAACATATATTATGAGACAGTCCCTGACAAGAAGCACCTGCAGTCTAAATAGACAAGACAGAGTAGGTGAGGAAGAAAAGGATTCAACATAAAGGCTGCAGATGGGGGATTAAGGCACAGAGAGACTAAAGCCAAGAGCCACAAGGCTATTTACACTCTTAACGTCCACAAAAAACAATAGGTCACATTGGGACTCTCAGCAGTGCCGTAACGACGCGGCTAGGTTTGTGGTACAAAGGACTGTCAGCTGACCAATTTGCACAGCTTGGGCCCTTATCCCATGTCAACTACATCACACTAATGAATGCCCGTCTCCTCCTCCATCCCTTCTGCATGAAATATCTTCCCCAAATTAATTTGAATGGACACTGCTCAACCACAATCATCCATCCATTTGCAAATTGGCGCGTGATACAGGCTAGGCTAGTGGCCTCTTAGTGACTCATTAACCTCTCCTGGTCACTCATCTTATTTTAAAAAACCCAAACTGTCAAATTGTACACTTAGCAAATACATACAGACTTGTGCGCCTGTTACAGCCATCCGTGTCCACCTTCTCCCATTGTGACCTGCTATAGTGTAATAAGTTAGAATATCTTAATATGAGTTTTTAAATTAAAATGTATCATTATTAAAGATGGACTATGGCATTTTATGTATGGAAAGGTTATGTATGTAAGATTCAGAGAGACATGAATTATTCTTCCACTATTGTGCTTACCAAAAGCATATTTCCCCCACCCCAAGTTAGCATCCAGCACTGACCCCGGGGGCGGTGTCTTTAGGAGAGTTTCTTGATAGTTATTCATCCAGTTTGGATGGTTGAGATATGGATCTTGAGGAATATCAGCTACTTTTGCTCCTATGACGTTACGCTTTTGTATTATGTCCAAGGTCTGGGTCAATATTTAGCCTATAACTTTGAGCCAGCAAGAGGAGACTGCACCAACATGTGGACCATTCAATAGTAGGTGGAAAAATTTTAAATTACAAGCTTAAGTCATCTTGTAATTTTAAGTTTTTGATGTGCCTTAGAATTAGACTGGAATGTAACAGTGTGCCCAGATATTATAGAATGTCCAAACCAAGTGTGGTCCAGATCTTTCAAAATTGCACATGGCCAACTTGTGGCAGGTGCACAAACTCTTGTGCTTGCAAATATGGATGCATGAGCACAAAAGTTCCCATGCTTTTGAAGAGTGGGGTCTACTTATTTCTTCTGCTCTTTTCTCTCTTGCTTATTACCTTAAAAATAAATGTCTTTCCCGGCTGTGCAATATATATACCACTGATGTCATTGTGCCCACTCTTATTTATTTATTCCTAGATACTCCACAACTTTCAAAGCAAAGATTCTTTACGTGTTTGTTTAAAACCAAATAGGCCTGATTCTCAGTTACAGCTTGTCTACACAGAGTTATTTAGGAATAGCTATTTCAGAATAACTCCACGTGTGGAGTATCAGAGGGGTAGCCGTGTTAGTCTGGATCTGGAAAAGCGGCAAAGAGTCCTGGGGCACCTTATAGACTAACAGACGTATTGGAGCCTAAGCTTTCGTGGGTGAATACCCACTTCGTCAGATGCATGTGCGGACACACTTAGTCCAGAATAGAAGTGCCTTGTTCCTCTTTAGCATGATCCACTTCTGTGCTAGGTTCTTTCATGGATTAAGCTAAACAGGAATAAGTGTCCACGCAAGGGGCTATTCAGGAATAGCTATTGGGCTTTAAATGTACACCCTACATTCATCCAAATTAACTTTCAAGTACAGACAAGCCCTTACACTAAGGACTCTTTCACTGTAATTTATACCCACTTTAAGGTTGTATGTGACAATCTGGCCCAAATGTCACTGTTGTAAGCGTAATGCAGTAAGAATGAATTCTGTGACAGACCAACACACAAAACTGATATGAAGCTTGTGCAATATGTTTCTTCTGTTCCTGCGTCTGGTACTGAGCTGCTGGATGAGTTACTTCACCTTCCACACCTTATCTGTCTTGTCTGTGGAGCCTGTAAGATCTCTGCGGCAGTGACTTCTCTTCCTATCAGTTTGTAGGAGGCCTAATCTCATTTGGAACCCAGAGGTAGTACTGAGAATAACTGACATGCTCTTGCATTTCTTCCTCTGGTGAGAAATGCCTAGCATTGTACAAGAAGATACAAAACCTCCCAACTGGCAGACACATCGATTCTTTTTGGGACCTGACTCAGTTCTGCTCAGAGTCTGGCAACTAAGCAGCAGCAAGTCGCCTTTAATTGTTCCATCTCACTCTGGCACGTGCAATTTAGGGCGTCATTTGTAATGAGCGTTCAGCAGTTAGCAGGCTCAGCAAAGCATCCCGATGTCAGGATTAGGCAGACAGCAGGCAGCTTCCGAGATCTCCAGCAGGCAAAGTTGAAGTGGGCTGCCCAATGGCTGTGAGTTGAATAGCTGACAGAAAGAGTTCTATAATAGGATTGTTTTAATATCACCCATTCCTCCCATTGCATCTCTTCCTGCATGAAGCATTGCAGTTCTTCCCAGCATGATACTTAGCTAGATGCTGGCACCATTTCTTCTTCAGGCAAGCAAGGGGGGGTTGTTGTGCTGACAGGAACTAACACAAAAGACCAGGGATTCTCAGGCCCAGGACTACATGGTAGGATAAAGTTTCAGGACTCCTCTTTGATCAAGCCATAATGCAGCCCCCGGCCCTGCTAACAGATCCCCTGAGGGGGTCACACCTAGAGCTGGGCAGAGCTTTTCCAAACAACTTTTTTGGAGAGCAGCAGGGGAAAAAATGCAGATTTGGCAAAATGCTTCCAGACTTCCTGTTGAATTCACCAAATTGTTCATGTAAAAAGAACCTAGAAAATTCCAGAAAAAAACCCAAAACCTTTTATGGGGTTTGGGCTTGAAAGGAATTTTCATGTCAAATTTTCCATTTTTTTTTTAAAGTAAATTAAATAAAACCTTTAAAATGGTCAAAAATCAGAAAAATTTCACAAAGTGTTTCACTTCACCCTCAATTATTATTTTATCTCTACTTTTTGATTCACTGGAATGTTTTGAAAATTTCTTTCTTGATTCTATCCAAAACCAGGGTTTTTGTTTTTGTTTGCTCAGAGTCACCAGAGATCCAGAAAATCTGCTCTTCACCCTGCTCTGGAAGCAGCCCCTTGGTGAGAGCCTATGTTGGGTCCCGTCATGCAGCAGTCCTGCAGATTGCGGCTCCAGGTCCTTCCCTCTGAGTGCTCTCCTGTTACTGCCTTTGCCTCTCTGCGTGTCTGGAAAGCAGGTGATTGATACACAGTGCTAACAACAGAGTCAGAGCCCAGTCAGCCAGCTGGACAGGGAGCAGAACAATCCACAATCTCTCTTCTGTGTTATTGCTAATAAAACACGGAGCTCTGTTGTAACCACATGTGGCTCTCTATCCTCCTACCTGAACTGCAACAAGGCATTGAAGGTGACCACTGTTTGTCCTAGAACATCCCCTGCTAAAACACACAGCCAAGGAATCTAGCTGTGTCCAGTGTTGGTCCCTGGATACTAGAGAGAAAAGAAGGGTGAGCTTATTGGACCAGCTCCTGCCGGTGAGAGAGACAAGCCTTTGAGCTGCACAGACTCTTTTTCAGATCTGGGAAACTAACTCAGAGCGCTGTCAGGTGGAATGACCTCTTCGACAGAAATGGCATCTCGATGTGAACACTGTATTTTAAGACTAAGCAGTGGAATCCTTACAGCGACAATCCGAGAGCATTTGGTTCTGATCAACAACTGCAAAGCAACTGCTTTGCATAATTCCACTGTGATTTCCCTTCTGTGCTGCATGTTCAAAGACACCAGCTGGCATCCTCAGCTTCTGAAGGCTTGTGCCTTTCAAAACTGAATGCCATTTTGTGCAACACACAAGCTCCAGAAATTGAGAAATCCAGGGCTGGATTATTCAGCCAGATTCCACGTCCTCGAGACAGCAGCCAGAGCACGGCTGTGTGCTGCTCTAAATGTGAAATTAGGAAACAATATAAGAAAATTGCAAGGAATATTCATACGTGGAAGTCAGATGAACGGCTTGCAAATACCGCAATCACAAACAATGGCAAGAGATGAATAAAAGCAAATGAGGAGTCGTTAGACAGCACTGACACTCCTCTTTTCCCAGTTTCTTCATCGACTGCCTCCCTCGAATGGTATTTAGAAACTGATTTTGTTTATCAAATCCCCACTGAATTCTTATATGCCTTTTAAAAATATGTATATCTAGTCAAGTGCCAGGCACTAAATCTCACTCACAAACTGGTGTAGAGTAAAAAAAACATCAATGGCTAAGGTGGACAGCTGGACATCAGAAAGACTATTTGGAAAAGAATTATTTGAGTTTAATGATTAAAGCAGCTGGTATGCTCTGGCCTCTTCTTATTACGCTGATCTTAACTGTCTTGCTGTTACCTTATGCTGTCCCAGCTATTCATTGCATCCAGCTGTTTTCTCTCGTCTTGTTTTAGTTATACATATACATGGAACAGAGGTGGTCAAACAGCTTGAAGCACAATCTCGTCTTTCAGGAAATCTCAGCTCAAGTGCTTGGTTCCCAGGGAGCAACTCTGCCTCAAGAACTGACTTTAATCAGAGGCCAAGGCAGAGAGCAAACTCTTCTACTGCTCACACAGCTCCCTCTCCAAGGGCCACTCACTGCCGCCACACATTAGGCTTCATAACAAGAACTAACTACAACACAGCATGTCTTTCCAAGAGTCAAAACTTGTTCACGCACTAAGAAAAAACTTGGAAGACTGTGCGAGAGCTACCTGGTGACCAGGTGTGCTGGAACTAGAGGTGCAGGGGGTGCCACAGCACCCCGGGGCATGAAGCGGTAATAACAACCAAATATATAGTTTCCGCCTTCAGCACCCCCACTACAGAACAGGTGTCCCCTGTGTGGAGAGATGTGCAAACTCTTGATAGCATCATCACATTCCCCAGAGCGGTGGTTGTTCCCCTTGGACACCTGCCAAAATAGTACATTCATCAAACAAAATGAGGCCCTAACCCAGTGGTCCCCAAACTGTGGGGCACTTGCCCCTAGGGGGGCACAGAGGAACATTTGGGGGGGCTGTGGGCCCAGGCCAGCCCCCATGGGGGGCAAGGAGGGAGCGCCATGCAGCCCTGCTCTGCCCCCAGCCACAGCCACGGCCCCAGCTCCCGGCCCCACGCCTGGCCCCGCTCCCAGCCATGGCTCTGTCTCCAACCCCAGCCCCAGCCCCAGCCACGGGGCAACACTTAAAAGTTTGGGGACCACTGCCCTAACCCCTATTGGGGCTGCTAGGGGTACCAGAATAATAAACCACAGTTGAAGCAAGGTCCAAATTAATGCGACACCATGTTGGGGAAACGATAATTGGGTGAATCCCTGGCTCCACTGAAGTCAGTGGCAAAACTCCTACTGCCTTCAGTGGAGCTAGGATTTCACCCTTATGTCCACATAGCACCTTACATCCAGCAGGCTCCCCAGATATCTGACACATCCAGAGAGGACTATCTTGGCCCTTCCCCCAAATGCAGATACCTAAGGGATAAAACGTGGCAGCTCTTTTAACAGCAGAGGCAAGAAGGGATTGCAGGAGTACGAAAGGAGAATGAGTGAAGGGAGGGGTGGAAAGGAAGTAGGACAGAAAGCAGATCAGAGGGAAGCAGAGTGTGGGGCACAGCGTGTTGGGAGTGTGAGGCTGGGCAGCTGCGGGGCTGCAGTGGTAGGACAAGGAACATATCGTCAGTGACAATAAAGCAAACAGGGGAGGGGGAATCCAGAGCAGAGTATAAATGTCAGTGCTTAGTGAGTGTCAGGAGACTGTGAAGGCTCCTTCAAGCTGCTCCTGCTGTCCCCTGTGTGGAGAGAAGTGCAAACTATTAATAGCATCATTACGTTCCCCAGAGCGGTGTTTGTTCCCGTTGGTGATCCCCAAGCCCAGGGTCTACAATCATCCTGCTTCAGCCAACAAGGGACAGAGGTGACCGCCAGTGCAGAAGGCTTGTTAATCTCACCCAGAGATCAAATCAGTCACGCCACTATTACAGCAGTCTCTTGGCGCTGCTAAGAGGTTTTCACACTGATCATGCCTAGACTTGGGAAAATTCCATTTTAATCAATGTCATTGACTTCACTGGCCATCCTTAAACACCAGGGGGAAAAGTGCCCCTTGTTGATCATGAGAGAGGGCTTCAAAATGCTGAAAGTTCTTTGTGAAGGGGTTTGAAAATTCCAAGTGTTGATGAATGTTTTCCACCAAAAAATGTTGCACTGAAATTTTGAAATGCCCCAAATTTTCAGCCAGCTCTGCTGATAATCATTGTACACAGAAGGGGAAGGTAACGTATACACTTGTTGACAACTGGGACCCTGTTTTGACATCAGTTCTACCAGTCAATTAATAACAAAGAGAAGTTTGGGATAGGATGGTAACACATCTGGGGCCATCTTCAAATGCCAGTGTTGGAGCGATGCTGCACCATGGCAGGGGAACACTCGGAACTTCATGGTAATAGCTTTACCCTTCCTGCTCTCAAGTCATAGGCTCCGGCCACTTGAGCTAAAGGAGAATCCCCTTCAGCAACAGTGATTTGTGTCAATATGGATCATCAGCTGTGCTGAGACCACTGCCTATCCCAGTGCTATCTCCTTGTGCTCCCCATCTGACTGTCTAGCTACCTGTTGTCTCTTGTCTTTTATTCAGATTCTAAGCCCTCTTAAACAGAGAGAGTCTATTTGCCTAGCACAATAGGGTCCTGGTCAATGACGAGAGCTCCTAGGTGCTACTGCACTATACGTCATTATAAAACAAAGTGTTATTCCTTCTCTTAAATTTTGATTTTTACATTCATTCCATTTTAAATTCATTTCTGAGTTTGATTTTTTTTAAAATATGTCACCTTTGCAGAAAAATCAAAAGTTAGTAAAAAATATGTGGAAAGAAACACTGATATCATCTGTTGTAATTCAGAGAAACAATCCATGGCCAGATCCTGAGCTGGTGTCACTCACTGTAGCTCCATTGACTTCAGTAGAGCAGTACTGATTACACCATCAAGCATCTGGCCTCCAATCTTAGAATCACAGAATATCAGGGTTGGAAGAGACCTCAGGAGGTCATCAAGTCCAACCCCCTGCTCAAAGCAGAACCAACCCCAACTAAATGATCCCAGTCAGAGCTTTGTCAAGCCGGGCCTTAAAAACCTCTAAGGATGGAGATTCCACCACCTCCCTAGGTAACCCATTCCAGTGCTTCACCACCCTGCTAGTGAACTAGTGTTTCCTAATATCCAACCGAGACCTCCAGCACTGCAACTTGAGACCATTGCTTCTTGTTCTGTCATCTGCCACCACTGAGAACAGCCTAGATCCATCCTCTTTGGAACCCCCTCTTCAGGTAGCTGAAGGCTGCTATCAAATCCCCCCTCACTCTTCTCTTCTGAAGACTGAATAACCCCAGTTCCCTCATCCTCTCCTCGTAAGTCATGTGCCCTAAGCCCTCCAATGGACTCTCTCCAATTTGTCCACATCCTTTCTGTAGTGGGGGGACAAAAACTGAACACAATACTCCCAGGTGTGGCCTCACCAGTGCCGAATAGAGGGGAATAATCACTTCCCTCGATCTGCTGGCAATGCTCCTACTAATACAGCCCAATATGCCGTTGGCCTTCTTGGCAACAAGGGCACGCTGCTGACTCACATCCAGCTTCTCGTCCACTGTAATCCCCAGGTCCTTCCCATGCCTGTATCCCTGGCATGGTAACATACACAACACCAGGCCAGTTGATGATACCTTCTGTTCTGAACTCAGCGGAAAGGAATTTCAGCCTACCAGTGCTTGCCCTGTACCAAGAGCTGTTTTGTCACCTTTCCACCCTGGCCAGCTGACACCAACTGGGGGGCTCACCTGCACCACGGAGCCAGTCAAGGATACCCTTATGCAACTTCACCATGAGAGCCTCCTTGGTGGATGTGCTACCCAATTTGTTACCATGCTAAGCCGAGTGAGTCACTGTGCACATCAGTTCCAGTTCTTACATAAGGACTTCTCATATTTACACACTCCAGGGACCTTCATGCTCTCTGAGCAACCAAGATGCTTAGACAGAGATCTGCTAAGCATATAGCCAGCCACTTATTTGTTTTTAAAAATCCAGTGGGCATGCTGTATCCGATTGGATAACCTAGCGGCTCACAGGGCTTCCCCATCCATTGGTTCACTGGACACTTCTGATCTATCTTCACATGCAACATAGGTAATTAAGCCTTTCCCCAGGTACAGCTCTGCAGGTTAGTCAGGTATTGAAGTGTGTTCATCCTTCTGTGATAATGTCAAACATGCCATCCTCCAATACATCAATCTACTTGGATAAGTGACTTGTTTAAATTAGACTGGAATTTCCAAAGGAACCTAAAGGAGTTAGGAGCTGATCTGCCACTGACCTCCAGGCATGTCTATTTTACTTCTCATATCTATTAGATTTTAACAGAAAGAAAAGCCTGCTTTGCATAGGAGACTTTTCCTTCAAAGAAATCTAATGACCAGGGTTTCTTTCCCCTAATTTTTTCTCCTTCAGTTTTATTCCCTTGCTTTTTCTTTGTGGCAC
Organism: Eretmochelys imbricata; assembly: GCF_965152235.1. NCBI lineage: Eukaryota > Metazoa > Chordata > Testudines > Cheloniidae > Eretmochelys > Eretmochelys imbricata. The sequence continues at coordinate 205,323,711 of NC_135574.1, read as the reverse complement.
CCAAAAAGTCAAACAGCCATCTATCAAGCAAAAGTCAGGAGAAGGCGGGGAAGCAAGTAAATGCATGAATCTAACCCTCACAAAGAGCTTTTTGTTTGTGTGTGTTTGATTCCCTGGAATAAGACAGTGAAAAAGGGGGCGACGGGGGGGGGGGGGGGAAGACGTCATACATGGGGAGAAGATTTCTGAGAAAGAGCTCTAATGTAGCAGATTTAGGCAGAACAAGATCTGATGGCTGCAAGCTGAAGCTAGACAATTCAGACTACAAATGAGTTGCACATTTCCAAAGATTAGGCTAACTGACAACTGGAACCACTTACCGAGGAACATGGTGGATTCACTTGAAGTCTTTAAATCAAGACTGGCTGTCTTTCTAAGAGATCTGACTGAGCTCAACCACAAGTTATTGGCTTGATGCAGGAATTATAGGAGAGATTCTCTGGCCTGTGTTATACAGAAAATCATAATGGTCCCTTCTGGCCTCAAAAAAAAAAATCAATGAATTTCTCCAGAACATCTGACAGGTGAATGGTTACCTAACTAGAACTGATTTTTAGTTACCAATAAGAGCCAGCAATTCTGACATGCAATTTGCACAACCAGTCAAAATGATGATTTACCCAAAGGAACTTCTCAAAACACAGTGATCACTGTGGCCAAAGTTTTCAAACCTGGGTACCTAAATTTAGATTCCAAGTCCATATTTAGGCACCTAAGGCCTAGCACCTCAGTAGAAAGTTAGGTGCCTAGATATCTTTGTGACTCTGGGCCCAAGTGTCTGGTTTCCAAAGATAGTGATTCCTGCTAACTGCAGCTGACTTGGGAGTCTAACTTTAAACACCCAGGACCCAGTTGAGCAAAGAGGCATAATTATCTGCATCTCTACCTTTGTCTGGGAAACAGCTTTGGCATAGGTGAACAAAATGCCTTGTTCTCACCCCACTCTATCAAGAAGTGATCTTTAGGCCCAACATCCGTTTTCAAGCCTGGGGCCCCGATTCAGCAGCACCAACCCTCTTAAGAAAGTATTTAGTTAAGCCTCATTGAAGTTAAGCACATTGTGAAGGTTCAGCTAGAGCAGCGCCCCCTTGTGGATTTTCTGAGTGCCCAGATGTGGTCATACATCTCCTCAGGGTTGGGGGTCTCTATCTCTGGAGTCCACTGAGGCAGGCTCTGGTCCACCAGCATATTGTCTGATCTCCTTCTGAGGGGAAGTTGATGGACTCAGCCTCAAAACATTTAACGAAAAGGAAACCTAGCTCAATACTGAGCCATCCACCCAGTCTTCGGAGGGGAGGTGGGGGATATTCATGCCCTTTCCTTTGGGCTTGATTCCCAAACAGTCTCCGATTTGTGTCGCACTTGCTCCTTGGGGAGTCTAACTGTTACTCCCCACTGGCTGCTGTAGCTAGCAGGCCCATCTCTAGGCAAGCAAAGCCTCCTTCAAGCTGAGCTCCATTCTCCTTTCTTGCCAGTCAGCCCTAAAGTGAGCCAGGCTCTCTCCTTTTATTCCCCCTCCAGGCTTGTCATTGGCTGCTGGTATAGCAGGGCGGGTCCAGCTGGGCCCATAGGCTCTCCTTAACCCCTTCTCTGCTGGTGTGGGGCCTTTCTGCCTCACCACGTGTGCTTAAGTGCTTTGCCAAAGAGAGTAAAGAATCAGTGCTGATTCAGGGCCCCAGGTTTGCAAAGGTTGCTGCCTTAAGATCCCTTTTTGATGAAGCAGGGTGAGAACAAGGGACTTGCTTTCCTGCCCCAAAAGCGGTTTCCCAGACAAAGGGAAATGATGCAGATAATTATGTCTCTGCCATGTTCCCACATAGTGACAACATTCATCCCTTCAGTCCAAATTCACATGCAAGCGTATACACCAACAGGCCATGTATAAAACAACTGAAGGAATGAAGAATGAAGGTAGCATATGCTCAGTGCTCCTTCTAAAGAGCCAATTTTATACATGATCATTTCGTGATTAAGTGACAACACATCTGTAGCTTTCACTACTTTGTTTGGAGAGAGTTTTTAACATAGTAATTCAGTTGCCTGCTGAGCTGTGCTATTGTTATTCAATTTTACTGCTCCGGGTTTTTAAATGTTTATTTCAGCATTTGCCATAGGTTTGCATTGGTGAACTAGAGGGACTTCTTTTTAGCTGGATAGAAAGCAACTTCTTGAGAACAGCTACTGCAGTACATTTTGTATTTTAAAAAAAAAAATGACAGCAGGGGAGAGACAGAGAATCAAGTAAAGACATATTAATAGCTTGTTAGTGGGAGACAGTGCGGCCCACTAGGGAGGCCATTGTACTAGACAGGGGTGGCCATGCGGCTCTTCAGAAGTTAATATGCAGCTCCTTAGATAGGCACCGACTCCGGGCCTGGAGCTGCAGGCGCCAAATTCCCAATGTGCCGGGGGGGGGGGGGGGGGTGCGGTGCTCATTGCTCATCTCCTGGCTCTGCCACAGGTCCTTCCCCCACTCCACCCCTTCCCGCCCCCTTCCCTCAGCCTGCAGTGCCCTCGTTCCTCTACCCCCCCCCCCGAGCCTTCTGCACGCCACGGAACAGCTGATCCAGAGGTGTGGGGAGGGATGGGGGAGCTGATGATGTATTACTGTGGCTCTTTGGCAATGCACATTGGTAAATTCTGACTCCTTCTCAGGCTCAGGTTGGTCACCCCTGTACTCATAGAATCATAGAATCATAGAATATCAGGGTTGGAAGGGACCCCTGAAGGTCATCTAGTCCAACCCCCTGCTCGAAGCAGGACCAATTCCCAGTTAAATCATCCCAGCCAGGGCTTTGTCAAGCCTGACCTTAAAAACTTCCAAGGAAGGAGATTCCACCACCTCCCTAGGCAACGCATTCCAGTGTTTCACCACCCTCTTAGTGAAAAAGTTTTTCCTAATATCCAATCTAAACCTCCCCCACTGCAACTTGAGGCCATTACTCCTCGTTCTGTCATCTGCTACCATTGAGAACAGTCTAGAGCCATCCTCTTTGGAACCCCCTTTCAGGTAGTTGAAAGCAGCTATCAAATCCCCCCTCATTCTTCTCTTCTGCAGACTAAATAATCCCAGCTCCCTCAGCCTCTCCTCATAAGTCATGTGTTCTAGACCCCTAATCATTTTTGTTGCCCTTCGCTGGACTCTCTCCAATTCATCCACATCCTTCTTGTAGTGTGGGGCTCCTTACTAGATGTAAGGAGATAAGCATTCTAATCCTGGCTCCCCCTCTAGTCTCTGTCCGACCCTGGACAATTTACTTCACCTTTCTCTGCCTTGGTTTCCCTTCCCATTACTTCTCTAGGGTGATGGCAAACTCTGCAGGTCTTTTGCTGTCTCAGTGTCACCAACTCTTTGTGATTTGGTTGTGAGTCTGGCCATATTTCGTGTTTTTCTTTTTAAAAAATTACAGTTGCTAGAGTCAAGAGAGGATTTGGGAATTTCAACCTTCATTTCAAAAATATGCCCTCGTGGTTACATAGCAACCACGGAAAACGAGAAGCAAGGGTAACCTCAGGGGTCAAATACCAAAAGGCAAATAAAAAACCCCAGATTTTTTTTTTAAAATCATAATTATTTTTAGTCAAACTCATTATTTCTGAATCCTTGGGGATGGCAGTACTGCTACATGTTTGTACAGCCCCTGGCGCAGTGGGGCCCTGATCTCAGTTGGGGTCTCTAAATAATACCATAATACAAATTAATAATAGTGAGCTGAGATTCCAAGAAAACAGCTTTATAGCGAAGCAGAATGATAGTCCCACATGGGGTCAGTGCTTTGCATTGTACCACTCACCATTCTTGCTACAGCAAATCTCTCCATAGGACCTGTTCATTAATAGAAAGACTCACGTGGCTCATTTCTTGCAGGCATTATAGTAGAAGTGAGTCCTGCGGAGGGATTTGATGGAGGAGAGTCTGTTGGCCCTGTCAATCCATTCATGAAGGCTGTCCCACACGCAGGGGGCAGCATGGGAGAAAGCACAAAGGTGGCTGTAGCAGGTCAAGAAATCCAATATGAAACCGAGGAGAATGTGAGAAACAGAATTAAGAGGCCCACAGCCCCACCAGATCTACCATGGAACTGATTTACTGAACCCGACATCCCCTACCTCACTTATACAAACATGCCAGGCAATTTACAATATTTAGCTACAATATATTTAACTTTGTAAATGAGTAAATGGCTCCCTTGTGTTCCCTGCGTAACTGGTTTAATCACACACGTGTGGACTGGGGGAAGGCCTGCTTCCCATCAAAACAAAATCCCCAGCTCTTGGTAGGGCTCTAGCTGTCCCAATTACAATTCCTCCCACACAAACAGATCTATACATACACCAATACCACTGGCTTAGACAAATGGCTAATCAATAGGACTGGAACATACCACTGGTTTGAGAGCCACATATTTTCCCCTCCCCCCTCATAGTAAGTGCATTTCAAAAAATTATTTACCCAGCACACACAACTTCTCAATGAACTCTACTCTGCAATGTTTGTTCTCTAATGTTCCAATTCAGCAAAGTATTCAAGCATGTGCTGAAGACAATCCCTATAAAATTTCCCTATCTGTGAAATGCTCAGGGAGATTAGAGGGGCTACAAAAATAAAAAACTCACTAATAATGGGGGATTTCAGCTATCCCATATTGACTGGGTACATATCACCTCAGGAAGGGATGCAGAGATAAAGTTTCTTGACAACTTAAATGACTGCTTCTTGGAGCAGCTAGTCCTGGAACCCACAAGAGGAGAGGCAATTCTTGATTTAGTCCTAAGTGAAGCACAAGATCAGGTCCAAGAGGTGAATATAGCTGGACTGCTTGGTAATAGTGACTCTAATATAATTAAATTTAACATCCTTGTGGCAGGGAAAACACCCCAGCAGCCCAGCACTGTAGCATTTAATTTCAGAAAGGAGAACTACACAAAAATGAGGAGATTAGTTAAACAAAAATTAAAAGGTTCAGCACCAAAAGTGAAATCCCTGCAAGCTACATGGGAACTTTTTAAAGACACCATAAGAGAGGTTCAACTTAAATGTATACCCCAAATTAAAAAAACATAGTAAGAGAACCAAAAAAGAGCCACCGTGACTAAACAAAGTAAAAGAAGCAGTGAGAAGCAAATAGGCATCCTTTAAAAAGTAGAAGTTAAATCCTAGTGAGGAAAATAGAAAGGAGCATAAACTCTGGCAAATGAAGTGTAAAAATATAATTAGGAAGGCCAAAAAAGAATTTGAAGAACAGCTAGCCAAAGACTCAAAAAGTAATAGCAAAAAAAATTTTAAGTACATCAGACGCAGGAAGCCTGCTAAACAACCAGTGAGGCCACTGGACAATCCAGATGCTAAAGGAGCATTCAAGGACGATAAGACCATTGTGGAGAAACTAAATGAATTCTTTGCATCGGTTTTCATGGCTGAGGATGAGAGGCAGATTCTCAAACCTGACAGGTTTCAGAGTAGCAGCCGTGTTAGTCTGTATTCTCAAAAAGAAAAGGAGTACTAGGGCACCTTGGAGACTAACCAATTTATTTGAGCATAAGCTTTCGTGAGCTACAGCTCACTTCTCCGATGAAGTGAGCTGTAGCTCACGAAAGCTTACGCTCAGATAAATTGGTTAGTCTCTAAGGTGCCACTAATACTCCTTCTCAAACCTGAGCCATTCTTTTTAGGTGACAAATCTGAGGAACTGTCCATGATTGAGGTGTCATTAGAGGAGGTTTGGGAACAAACTGATAAACTAAACAGAAATAAGTCACCAGGACCAGATGGTATTCACCCAAGAGTTCTGAAGGAACTCAAATATGAAATTGCAGGGGTACTAACTGTAGTCTGTAACCTATCATTTAAATCAGTTTCTGTACCAAATGACCAGAGGATAGCTAATGTGACACCAATTTTTAAAAAGGGCTCCAGAGGTGACCCCAGCAATTACAGACCGGTAAGCCTGACTTCAGTGCCGGGCAAACTGGTTGAAACTATAGTAAAGAACAAAACTGTCAGACGCATAGATGAACATAATTTGTTGGGGAATGGTGAACATGGTTTTTGTAAAGAGAAATCATGCCTCACCAATCTACTTGAATTCTTTGAGGGGGTCAACAAGCACGTGGACAAGGGGGATCCAGTGGATATAGTGTATTTAGATTTTCAGAAAGCCTTTGACAAGGTCCCTCACCAAAGGCTCTTTAGCAAAGTAAGCAGTCATAGAATAAAAGGGAAGGTTCTTTCATGGATTGGTAACTGGTTAAAAGATAGGAAACAAAGGGTAGGAATAAATGGTCAGTTTTCAGAATGGAGAGAGGTAAATAGTAGAGTCCCCCAGGGGTCTGTACTGGGCCCAGTCCTATTCAACATATTCATAAATGATCTGGGAAAAGGGGTAAACAATGAGGTGGCAAAATTTGCAGATGATACAAAACTACTCAAGATAGTTAAGTCCCAGGCAGACTGCGAAAAGTTACAAAAGGATCTCACGAAACTGAGTGACTGGGCAACAAAATGGCAGATGAAATTCAGCGTTGATAAATGCAAAGTAATGCACATTGGAAAACATAATCCCAACTATACATATAAAATGATGAGGTCTAAATTAGCTGTTACCACTCCAGAAAGAAATCTTGGAGTCATTGTGGATAGTTCTCTGAAAACATCCACTCAATGTGCAGACACAGTCAAAAAACCAAACAGAATGTTAGGAATCACTAAGAAAGGGATAGATAATAAGACAGAAAATATATTTCTTCTATATAAATTCATGGTACGCCCACATCTTGAATACTGTGTGCAGATATGATCACCCCATCTCAAAAAAGGTATATTGGACTTGGAAAAGTTTCAGAAAAGGACAACAAAAATGATTAGGGGTATGGAACGGCTGCCATATGAGGAGAGATTAATAAGACTGGGACTTTTCAGCTTGGAAAAGAGATGACTAAGGAGGGCTATGACAGAGGTCTATAAAATCATGACTGTTGTGGAGAAAGTAAATAAGGAAGTGTTATTTACTCCTTCTCATAACACAAGAACTACGAGCCAGCAAATGAAATTAATAGGCAGCAGGTTTAAAACAAACAAAAGGAAGTATATTTTCACACAATGCACAGTCAACCTGTGGAACTCCTTGCCAGAGGATGTTGTGAAGGCAAAGATTATAATGGGTTTCAAAAAAGAACTAGATAAATCCATGGAGGATAGGTCCATCAATAGCTATTATCCAGATGGGCAGGGATGGTGTCCCTAGCCTCTGTTTGCCAGAAGCTGAGAATGGGTGACAGGGGATGGATCACTTGATGATTACCTGTTCTGTTCATTCCCTCTGGGGCACCTGGCATTGGCCACTGTCGGAAGACAGGATACTGGGCTAGGTGGACCTTTGGTCTGACGCAGTATGGCTGTTCTTACGGGAGCTGGGCATCAAGTGGGTTTTTTTGGTTCCCTGGTAATTCTGAGGGGCGGGGGGAATTCATTTAGAGTCAAACAAAAACAAAAGCTTTTCGTTTTGGAAAACCAAAATGTTTTTGTTAGATTGAGAGGTTTTCTTAGGTTTTTAATTTTAAACAACATTTAAATATGAAGGAAATTTCAAACAAACAAAAAACATCTCATTTCAAAAGTGTCATTTAGAAACTCTTTCAGAATCTTGGGATCCCTCCCCCATGAACAATTCATCAAAGTGTTTCACAAATGATGTTGCTTTCATGTTTCCAAATCTGCATTTTGCAGTTTTTTGCCTTGCTGTAATAATGATACTGACCTCCTTTGTAAAGCGCTTTGGGACCTTATTATTAAGCATGTGCTTAACTTGAGCAGTATTACCAACCCCCAGTGCTTACACTTCTTTGCAATGTGTGAAGAAGCACACACACACACACACAAAGCAGGTGTGAATGATAACATGACGTACAAGGCAATAGAGTTATCAGGCCCAGCGTCTGGGGTGTTCATCAACCAGGAACTGCAATTTCCTGATGGTTGGGATTATATTATGGCAATGCCTTGGGTCTGCTCAAGTAATCTGCCCCCTGGAATTTCAGTCATTTAGCAGGGGTCTATAGTAGATCTATGGAGCCAGATCCTTGGTGGCCTGCAGCCACTTTGCACCACACTGCTAGTGATATCTGACCAAAGATTCTGTCTAACCAGCCCCAAGAGAATCATCTTACTGTAACCATGGCCCTCCACTGGCCTAGAGCCTGCAAAGCCAAACGCCTTCATTGCTACCAGTTTGGAATGGAAAAGAGTGTGGCAAGAGCAAAGTGGGTGTGGGCAGACTGCCTCTAAGCTCCTATGTCATGCAGATCCCCCAGGATCCATGGGGGTTGGGAAATGGACCCCTATTACTCTTTCCCTAGAGGGCAAAATCCCATGGAACAATTTGGAACTTTCCTTGCCCTTAATCCCTTCCAGTGTCTTACTGAAGGAAGGGGCAATATGCCATTGCAGACGTTGGGCCAGATCTTCAGATCATATAAATCAATACAGCTCCATTGATTTAGCAGAGCTGAGCATCTGACCCTTGGTCTCCACTGATGTCAATACAGCATCTTATCAAGGCAGAAAATTATTTTCTATAAGCACATTGATTCATAGATTCCAAAGCCAGAAGGGGCCATTGTCACCGTCTCTTCTCACCTCCTGTAGACCACAGGCTAGAGAACTTCATGCAATGATTCCTGCATCAAGCCCATGGCTTGCGTGGGAATTAGAGCCAGCCTTTTAGAAAGAAATCCAGTCCTCAAGTAAAGATTTCAAGTAGTGGATTCTCCACCACATCTCCAGCTACATTGTTCCACTAACTGGTTATTTACCCTTCCACAAACAGGTATACGCATGGGTGTGTATGGTGATGGAGTCTGAACTAGCAGCTGAAAGCCAAGAGGCATTGCCATTTCGGTACACAGTTAATGTGATACCGACAAAGAGTCACAGCAAATCCCTCTGTTGCTCTGCCCGGTTCAAGAGGCTAAACTGGATGCAAAAGAGGAAAGGCTAAATTGGTGCCTCTGCAGGTTAATTCCACATGGGGGACTGGAGATTCTATGGCCCAGATATTGATCCCCGTGACGGCCCCTATACGTTGCTCTGGCAGCCCCAGAGGAATTTCCACGGGGGTAGAGTAAGGCTAAAGTAATGTGACCAGAGTCCTGCCCCTTCTTGTAGCCCGCAGTGAAGAGGCATACAAGGGGCAGGAGGGGGTGTTGGAGGCAGAAAGGGGAGTGGCTAGAGCACTTTGCAGACCAGCCGATAGGCAGCATGGCTCTCAGAGCAGCCCTGAGACAGGGAGGTACAAACATTGCATGAAGCCACCTTTGCCATCCCCCCTGTCTGGGCTGTGCCACCTTTATTGAGGCTTGTGTGAAGCCTGGCCTCATGAGTTTGCCCTCCAAGAATTTCCTTTGGGGGCAGGGATTGGCATCCCCACATAACTGGTCAAGGGCTCAGAACACAGTTGCCATGGATACCAGGGATCTGCTGGAGGCCTGTGCCCAAGTACAGCCTAACACCTGCCAGCCCAGTGTCAGCCCGTTGTCATTAGTGGATCATGGAGCACTGTTGTAGTTTGTACAACATGATGATCCACTAATGACAACACTAGGTTGCCATGAGACCCCTGCTGTCACCCACTGGGCTGGCTGCTGCTGAGAAGCCAAGTGGAAAGGTAGCCACATTAAACAACCAACTAAACTGCACTTTCAGTTCCTTGAGCAGCATCGCTCCAGAGGGAACTGGAAATGAGACAGCAAGGAGGAGAGATGTTAAGAGATTTTTAACAGATCAGTTAAAAATAGACAAAGAGTGAACACAATTTATGTGTGTGTGTACGCATGCAAGAGTGGGACACTGAAAGCATCAACCCTTAAAAAAAAAAGTATGTTTAAAAATGTCCCCATGTGGCCAACCGTCATCCTCTCACCTGGATGGTTTGCTGCTGAGCTGGTGTCGCTGGTCAATCACAAGGCCAGTGCCTCCGACCCTCTACACTGTCAGCCCCATGCAAGTCAAAGCCTTTGCCCACTGAGCTTCTACCAGCACTTGAGCTCCGACTGCTGTAATTACCATTAAAAAAAAGCGTCCAGACCCAGAGCAGAACAACATGAGGAAACATGCCGTTGAGAATGAGGAGTACCAGCTCATTTGAGCGAGAAGCACGCTGCCATTTTGCCAGGATCTCTTTCCACCACAAAACGATAAATGTCTCAAATATCTCCTCCTTTCAATTCCACAACTATAAACCATTTCACCTGACAAAGAAGTAAAACTGCTTGTAACAGAGCTGCCACTTCCTGAGCAGCCCCTCCTGGCCGGATTCTCTTTGCAGCAGCCTCTCTCCATTCCCCCCTTTTGGGGCCCCTTGTAGACACCACCCCCCCAGCCTTTCTGATTAGTCCTTCCACCCTCCACTTGGGGCTGGTTTAATGACCTCAAACAGTCCCACCAATAAAGTCCATCACTGCCAGCCAAAGGTTCCTACTTATCTTTAGTTCTTCAGTCATCCACACCATGCACTTCTCCTGCTACAGCCAGATCTTCGCAGGGTTACTTCTCGTTGCTCTCTCTCTTTGGAGTTTAGCCTTCTGGCCCCAAGCTTCCTTCTTTTGCTACACTCTTCCGTGAGGGAGAAGCCAGTCTATATACTGCCCTCCTCCAGACAGCTCCTCCTGGTTGGCTGGAAGAGAGGGGTGTCTGCCACACCCTACCAACAGGGCTCCTGATCCCAGGCCCTTAAAGGAACAGTGTCCTGGGGTTCCTCCTCTCCATCCAATTCCTAATTCCCTGACACTATTTCCTCTTTTCCTCTACCAGGCTATTTCCTGGGTCTTTTTTCATTGCGGCTCCCTAGTATGGAGTCTTCTGGGCCCTCTACTCTAAAAGGGCCAATATACCCATTACATTGCTATTGCATCTTTCCATCTGATTATTTTTAATCCAAAATTAAACTAATTAAATAATCCTCCCTAAATCACAGTACAAACACTTCTTACAGGGCACATCTTGTGAGCATTTTAAGCTAAAAGACATTGAGAGATCATTCAGATGGAAATCAATTAGTTTTATTCACTCCTAGGCTAGGACAGGTGGAAGACACCAATACAGGAATGAGGACACAGCTTTTTGCTTATGGGCTCCTGCCAATATCTCATCAACGTTTAGAGACCCAAAGTCCCCTACATGGGCCATTCCCACAGAGTGGAATGGAATCATTGTGGGTTTACACTTGCAGTTTACTCCTTCTTCCAGTGACAGGTTGGGGGGATCCAGCCCTCCACCCACAGTTTTTGAAGCACTCACCAGAGATAAAGGCCATCCTACAGAAGGCTTTCAGGCAGGTTTGCCAACCCTCCCGGTTCGGCCTGGAGTCTCCCGGAATATTCAGCATCAATCTCCCGGTGACTATTGAAAGCAATGCAGGAGATTTTAATAGGATATTTTAAGAAAATGACATTATGTCATGTTGGGGGGATCTCCTGGAATAGCTTCAGTCAGAGTTGGCAACTCTACTTTCAGGGCAGTTTCTGTCCTAGAGTCACTGTTGTACAGGGGCCTGAATTTACATGAGCTCCTCTGTGTTTTGTTAGCAATATGAAATGCAGCATGCAGACTTGCAGGAAATGGATCTTTATTAAGCATGGTGAGAAGCCAGTGTTACATACTAATCCACAGACCAGATCCTCAGCTGGTGTAAATCAGTGTAGCTCCATTGACTTTACACCCACTGAGGATCAGGCTCTACATCTCAGTGTCTATTGAAAGTCTGCAAAATTCCCCAACGCTTCCTAACAAGCAGGCTATTAATATGGGCTATAAATCTTGCAATGTGCTTTGGTGAGTTTCCAGCTGTTTTCAAGTGTTAACTAAACATTACTTTAATTATACTGCTGAGCTATATAAATATTATGCTTTGCAAAATGGTACAAAGCGGTTATTTTTAGTAGTTGACAGATGTTTGTTATGATTAGCCAAGTCAGATGCTTGGAGTGTGTGTGTGTGTGTGTGAGTGAGTGTGTGTGTGTGAGTGTGTCAGAAATTTGCCTCTCTTCCAGTGTTGGCATTCACTGGCGAAAATGGAGGGGGTGAGGGGGTGGGAAAGCTCATTTGCACTGAATCTGATCTCTCATCAAAGGAGGCAGTGTTGAATGAGTGGGGCTCAGCTCTGGCATCACCCAAGCATTGCTCCCACAGCTAGAATGAAACCCTTAGGTTCAGAACTCCCGCTATCAAAGGGCTGGGTAGTGTCTTTAATCCTGGCCATGAGCAACGAGTTACTCATTTACTGTTGGCCTGCACCAGCCGTAAATGCAGAAGTCTGCAGAAGAGAAGAGTGAGGGGGGGATTTGATAGCAGACTTCAACTACCTGAAGGAGGGTTCCAAAGAGGATAGAGTTGGGCTGTTCTCAGTGGTGGCAGATAACAGAACAAGGAGCACTGGCTTCAAGTTGCAGTGAGGGAGGTCTAGGTTGGATATTAGGAAAAAGTATTTCACGAGGAGGGTGGTGAAGCACTGGAATGGGTTACCTAGGGAGGTGGTGGAATCTCCTTCCTTAGAGGTTTTTAAGGCCCGGCTTGACAAAGCCCTGGCTGGGATGATTTAGTTGGGGTTGGTCCTGCTTTGAGCAGGGGGTTGGACTAAATGACCTCATGGGGTCTCTTCCCACCCTAATCTTCTATGATTCTATGAAGACATGCCCCATTCCACCCCAGCTGCCCTGGTCAGTGATGGGGACGGAACCAAGGTTCTGCCCAGTCCCTGGCTACCTGCTCCAGATGGGGGATGGGAGGTGGGGTGAAAAGCATGCAGCACAGTATGATCCAGTGAGCAGAACACAGGACAGGGACTCAGGAGACCTGTTCTGTGACCTTAGGCATGTCCCTTCCCATCTTCATGTCTCTGTTTCCCATCCCGCCCTGTCTGTCTTGTCTAAATAGATTGCCAGCTCTCCAAGGCAGGGACTGCATCTCACCAGATGCATGCACTGAGCCACATCATAACAGAGCCCCATTCCTGGCTGGGGACTCTGGGTGCTGCTGCAATGCAAATAATAAAAACACCATCACATGCCTGGATCAAAGACACAGGCCAAGGGCGTAAATTGAGTTCTGACTCCCTTGGGCAATCATGTAGTCCTAGGGTGGCATTTTCCAAAGCGCCTAAGTTCCATTTTCAAAAGAGGGTCCTAATTGCCTGAGACAAAATCCCATTGACTTTCAATGAGATATAGGCTCCGAAAGGCCAGATTTTCAAAGTACTTCAGTTCCTTAAGATGCAGTGAGGCGCCTAGTGGGATTCCACTTAAGCAGGTTAGGCAGCTAACTCCCATTGCAGTCAATTTGAAAATACCACTGGGTGCCTATCTGCTGCTTCAGGTACCTAAAAACCTTTGCAAATATGGCCCTCCATGTTTAGATCATTTTTTAAAATAGGATCAAGACTCCCAAGTCGCTTTTTTAACTTCAACTCCAAGCCACAACGGATGTGTCTACACTGCAAAGTAGCAGCGAGTCTCAGAGCTCGGGTCTACAGACTCGGGCTCATTCTATGGGTTCCAGCTACCCACCTCCCTAGGCTATAGAGCCTGAGCTCCAATCTGAGCCCAAATGTTTACACAGCGCTTTTTAGCACCGTAGCACGAGTCCGAGTCTGTAGACTTGGGCCCTGAGCCTCACTGCTGTGGGCGGCTGCTTGTACCCAACGTAGCCCCAGTTTTCCTTTTCAGAAGTTAACAGCAACTGAAATCTCTTCATAAATGGGATAGGAGCATTAACCCAAGAATGGGACTTTGGCTGGGCTGGTTTTCTCTCTCTGCAAGCACAGAAAAGAAGTAGAAACATAAAAGGAAGAATCTTAAGTTGTTTCTCTCAAAGTCCATGCCTCTCAACCCACATTTGAGTGATGGATCTGCTAAGCAGGCGACTAGAACTCCCATCAGTCCCCCCCCCACTACACATCTTCTGAGATCACAGACATGCCCCAGGTCATTTACTTGATTACAGAAAAAAAAATGCATTTTACTGATTTCACCTTTAAATTGGCTTGGCGTAGCTTCTCCAGCACTTGCTTCACTCCCGGGTTCAGTCTGTCTCAGTGACTCCCTCTTTTCCCAGCACCTTGCTGAATTGCCAGTACTTGGAACACTGCCTGTGGATACACAATCACCTTCAGGTGCCAGGTACCAAACCCCATTCCCTGGTACATGACTTGGGGGTCATAATGGCACCTCTCATTGCAACACAGCCTCTCATACTTTTGCCTATGATCCAGGCCACCAGGAATTCATGTCGACCTAATGGTGGGGGTTCCATCGTGCCTTTTCAGCCCTTCTGTCAGGTTCCCTTTCACCTCTGCAGGAACAACCGTCTCACTCCCCAGGGATAGAGTCACATTCGTCTCCATGGCGACCTTGTATACCTTCGTTTCACCCCCACAGGTGTCATGGCAAACTGTCTCTCCTTGATGATACAGGAAGTCACAGGCTAGATGGAGGGTGTCCCAAGCAACAGTGGTTTGTCATATTCCCATGATCTTGAGATGAGTTTGGTTTGGTCTGGAACCTGGGACTACACCACCAAAAGGTCTCAACGTTCTTCAGGCTCCCTGGGTGGCTCTTATCCACAATACTGAGCGTGCAGTGAAAACCTGTGCCCAAGAGTCTACCAGCACTGGACAGGGATCCATTGATCTCTCTCGTGGTGTAGTATTTGGCCCAGACTCATTGGAGGTTACAGTTTCTTGTTTGGAGTATAGTGGTCTGCGGGCAGGGGCCTGGCCATTGGATCCTGCCCTTGATAATTTCTTTGCTTCTCTGGTTATCCTCCTTGTCCCTGCATCTCATCACAGGAGACAATACAACCATGCTGTGATTCCAGCAGCTGAGGCCCAGTGGTTGCCTAGAAATCCCACCACACTCAGGCTCCAGACAGCAGCAGATCCAGGACAGGCTGGGGAAGCCAGGGTCAGAGCCGGACTGGAGTCTGCAGGGACTGAGATGGGGGGGAGAAGAGGGCAAGAAAAGTGGGGTGGGAGAAATGACCCTAAGGGAGCATGAGAGGAGGAGGAACCATAAGGAAGTGTGAGAAAAGGATAAGGATGAATTACAGGGAGCAGGTAAGGAGCAGGAGGATGACAATCCATGAGGGAGCACAATGAGGAGGAACCACAAGGCAATGAATGAGGAGGAACCATGAGGGAGGATGCGAGGAGGAGAAAGATGGATCACAAGCGAGCACACAATGAGCAAAATGAGGAGGGACTGTGTGGGAGCACACAAGGAGGAGAGACCATGAGGGACCAGATGGTAATAGGGTGACCAGATGTCCCGATTTTATAGGGATAGTCCCTATATATGGGGCTTTTGCTTATATAGGTGCCTATTACCCCCCACCCCTGTCCAGATTTTTCACTCTTGCTATCTGGTCAGCCTAGATGGTAACCTGGCTCTCTGGCTGGGTCACCTTCTTTAGTCCACCCCTTCCAGGGTCCCAACTGTCCCAAACTAAAAGTCCAAAAGTGTCTTCAACAGAAACAAAAATCCTTCTGCCCTCTCTGGGACTCTTCCTCAGCCAGTCCTCAGTTCAACCTACTGCACCTGTGCAGGGCTCAATAACCCTTGCAATGGGCTTGTACACCCTCTTTCTTGGGGCCAGTAGGGGAACCCAAGTCCCACCCTCAACTCTGGGTTCTGGCCCAGGCCCCTGTACTGAACAGCTAGATTTGCTCCTTTACCTTTGCTGCAGTTTTCCTTGGGCTACTTCCTGCCTCTCTTCTCAAGTTCCCCCAAATGTCTGCCAGATCTTTCCCCAGTTAGTCAGGGTCTCTCCTAGCCCTCGCTGTTAGGAGAGCTTTTCTTCCTCCTTCTCTTCCCTGAAGCTTCCTTGCCTGCACTGAATTTTCCCCTGCTAACTTAGGGCCCTGCGAGAACCTTCTTGCTTCCTGCAGTTTTTACAGACACAGGAGAGCTGCAGCTCCTTTTATACAGAAATCACCTGATTCCTCTCAGGTGGGGCCCATCCTCCAATCGAGACTGGCTTAGCCCCAGGCTCTCAACACAGAGCTCAAGCCCTCCCAGTACAATTTGTCTACAATTATTTTTTGCTGTGAGATGGTTACTATTTACCATCGTTAATCTAACTAATTGTTAAAGTGCCTGGAGTTTATCCAATGGGCATTTGTATTGTTCTTTAATCTAAACAAACAAACAAAAAGAGACCACTAAATTCAGGGCAGCACCACAGAAAAGGTTGAACCCATTTGTAAAGGAAACAAATCTGCTTGAATCGTCCCCAGAATACCAAGATGTATCAAAACCAACACAAATACACACACACACACACACACGTATTTTGTTTAAAATGTTTATTTTCTCAATACGTAAAATGCATCAGATAAAAACCTACTTATACTGAAATACAACACAACAGCCATATATGCTGGGGACTCAGATGAAAACATTACAAGGAGCTGTAGCAGAAACATTAAAACAGACTAACATATTTACAATAGAAACAATAGCACATTTAAATTCAGATATGGGCCCCTTAACTTCTTTAAAATGTCCCTAGATTACCTCCACATTGATAAGTAATTAGGAGTTGTATTGCATATTCTACTAGGATACCTGTAAAACATTTGTAAGTTACACATTCATCTGACCAACATCTTGTTGTACATGTGACAAGCCTGGAATAACTGCTATCTGAAGATATTCAGAAGTGAATGTTTATGTTTTTAAATATTTGTTTTATTGTGGTACTTGTACTCATTGTATTTTGCTAGTGGATGCATTGTTAACCATGTGCCCTGAATAGAAATGGAAACTGTGCCTTTAAGAAGAGGGCAGAACCCTCAATAGTGTGTTTGTTTGCTATCCTCAATGCCTGGAGCTCCAGGCAGTTTGCAGGATTGGGAGCTTTGTCTGCAGGACACTCAGAGCAGAGCATGAGTCGATCCACTTTGTATTTGCAGTGTCTGGAAAATCCCCCCTCTATAAGCTCCCAGACTTGAGTTAAACTCTCCCGAAAACAAGCCTCATGCATGTCCTGGTCTCTTTCAGTGTTGCTCTCCTACCTTCTTCTTGATATATTTAATAACTTCTTCTGAATTATTAAAAAAGCCACCATCTGTGTCTTACAAGTCAAAAATATACAGCGGCTCTTGCACATATTTCAACTTTGAACCCAACCAACACAAGTTGTCTACATCTCCACAAAGATTCCCGGTCCCTGTTTTACATTTAATTCACAGTTCTGAAATTACACTGGACGTTGGTTTGCTTGAGTGAGATATTCTGGTACTGGGAATCCCTGGCTGGAAATGAAATGATATCATCCTGTGTTTAGTATTTATTGGTACAAATGTAACCAAATCTGCTCAAACATCAAACGTCACTGTATGCCAGCATAAGAATTCAAAAAGCATTCTTATCTGCTGGCTTCTTGTAATATCCCATATAGCTGCATTCACGGATATTAGAAATTCATTGAGATCTCATTTGAATATTTATCATTCCTCTTGCTAAAGGTTTCATCTGAGGTTGTCTCAGTGAATTTCCCAAAACTGCACTCAAATGCCTGAGTAAATAAAAACCAACAGAAGCGACTAGTTAAGATAGCAAACTTTTATCACTGCAAATGACACTACTAGTGCCTTATCAAAGACCTCCATCGGCCGACCGTGTCTCAGCGGTGCAGACACTTCTCCTGAAAGCACGATTTGGATTTTGCCGTTGAGATGCAGAGATGATCAGATCCTTGCTGTGTCTGTACTGAGGGAGTGTTCCCTGCCCAATCCAAACAAACCCCGCGACAGTACATGTGCAGCACACAGATCAGAAATCATCCTGCAGAGTCACCTTCTTTTCTAAAGCTTCTAAGCACAGACGGGAGTTCCATTTAGGAACAGCACAGGGCATCAGCATTCCCCTTCTGTGGCGCTTACCACTTTTGCAGGAGGAAGGAAAGTCTTGTAAAGGCACTGGACTGGCACTCAATTCTGGGTTCAATTCCTGCTCTGCCACACTCCCTGTATGACCTTCGGCAAGTCATTTAACCTCTCTGTGCCTCATTTTCCCAATAAATGGGGATATTAATCCTTCCTTGATCTTGTCTATTTAGACTGTAAGCGCTCTGGTGCAGAGACCGTCTCTTTCTATGTGGATGTACAGTGCTTGCCACGATGGGGCCCTAATCTCAACTGGGGCCTCTATACACGATTATGCAGGAGGGGATGACTTCAGAGAATGAGCGAGTAATCTGCATGATGGAAAAGGAGAGTGGTGCTAGACTGATCACTTGAGGCCTGATCCTTGCATTAGACTCAATAGCTATTTTGTCACTGACTTCAGCAGGGAAGACTCAGACCCTCGGATTTTATTCTTGTTGTCCTGCCAAACCATGAGGTGTGGCTCAAGTGTCCTCCCTGCTTGCTTGCTGCTTGTAGTGGTTTCTCCCCTCTCCTCACAGAGGTTGGGTCTTGGGTTCTTGTTTGTGATGTCTGGTGCCTTCACTCGAGGTGACTCCTTGCTGCACCTGGGACAAAGGGGTTCTGTCCCTTGAGAAAAGGGACTAATGCTGTCACTGCTGGCAGGACACTCCCATCTGGATTCCAATTCACCCAACAGGGCTTGTTCTATTGGAAAAGCTTTGAGGCTGAAGGAGAATTCAGGGTTTTAAACACTCCAAAGGGATTTCCCAGAAATGAGATGGTCACTGGTCAATGTTCCTTATATGTGAAAAAATCCTTACTTCTTCCAAAACATCAGTGATCCGAAGCACCAATGCAACCCAGATTGCTAGCAAACTGGCCCATATCACCTCCTGGTTAAGAGCTTGAGTCCCATTCGCATTAACTAAGGAGTGTGAAAAGGAGATCATAGCTAGGTGCCCCTGGGCCTCTAGATGATCAGGGGGTCCCTTCAGGCCTTAAACTCATAAGAATGGCCATACCAGGTCACACCTATGGTCCATCTAGCCCAGTATCCTGTCTCTGACAGTGGCCAATGCCAGATGCTTCAGAGGGAAATAACTGAACAGGCCAGTTACAAGTGATTCATCTCTTGTCATCCAGTCCCAGCTTCTGGCAGTCAGAGGTTTAGAGACATTGGGAGCATGGGGTTACATCCCTGACCATCCTGGCTAACAGCCATCAATGGACCCATCCTCCGTGAACTTATCTAATTCTCTTTTGAACCCAGTTATACTTCTGGCCTTCACAACATCCCATGATACACATATTTGGTGGGTGGGTTAGGTTCAGTTTAATACTGAAAAGTCACTGGGTAAAATTTTCAAAAGGGCCTACGTGACTTAGGAAACTAAGTCCCATTTTCAAATAGTATTTAAACATTTTGGGCCAGATTTTCAAAGGTATTTAGCTGCTTAAAGCTGCAGATAGGCATCTAGTGGGATTTTCAAAACCCCACAAACAGGTTAAACACCTAACTCCCATTGAAAATCTTTTTGAAAAATCCCATTGGTCACCTATCTGCATCTTTAAGCACCTAAATACCTTTGAAAATCTGGCCCTTAGGCACTATTTCAAGCCTCAAAAATACAGTTTGGCTCAGTTTGGGGTGAACGGTTCATTCTTTTAGAATCAGGCAGGTCTCCTCCTGACTTGATATCTTGCAGTGAACTAAAGATCAGTGACATTCAGGCCAGCATTAAGATGTGAACATCACACCAACCTGTGCAGGAGTCATCCTCTAGCAAAGTTTTCAACAGGAATACCATGGAATGGCAGATTCTAACCTCTATACAGACACCAAGAGCTTCGTGAGCCTGAAGTGGGTATCGTAGCTAGAAGCAGACCTATCCCCCAAACTGGGACAAATGTAAGAACAAGGAGTTCTTATGACAAATGTGCATTTTGATTTAGGTTAGTCAGGACTACTAGGGAGGGTGACCAGAAACTCCAGAGAGTCCTTAGAGAATAGGGCAACTCCCTGAAAAGTGGAATTCAGTAACACTCACCTGAGTAGCAAAGGCTACATCTCAGCCTCCTGGAGGTTCAGAAGATCAGGAGTTTAGGTTAAGCTCATTAAGGATTAGATTGTCACAGCCCTTTCTCTTCTTCAATGTGACTTACATCTCCCCGTGCAGATGGGAAATGGTGACTTGGAGTGGCAATTTTTCCTTGCTCTTCCCCTGGGGCAGCTACTCACCCCTTATTCAATGCAGATTGTAAAGTTACAGCAGAGCCCTGACTACCAAGAGCACCGGCCAGTCTGGATCTGAAGTTTCCCCAAAGTTCAGGAGAGCTGGCTCATAGGGTTTGACTCAGGCCCATTGCTAATTCAGCGCAAACAACTTGCAATGTAATGCTCTGTAGAAAAAACAAGTCAAACTACTCAGCCACACTGACAATTTTTGAACTGGTTGTATCCCCTCGGGATAAAGATCTAAGGCCCAGGTCCTCAAAGATATTTAAGGTCCTAAGTTAAGAGCCTAAATACCTTTGAGTATCTCGATAAAGCATCACTATTGGAAAGCAGAGCAAAGATGTTTGCTTTGTGGTGAGTAAGATGTTAGGTTGCATTGAGAAAGGGATGTGGAATAACATAGCAACTGTCACCTAGAGCTGGGTGGAAATTTTTCATCAAAATACTTTGTTCAGTGAAAAACATTATTTTTGTTGAAATCAAAATGTTTTTTTAAAAGTGTCAATTTTTACAAAATTTTGTACAAAAAGAAATGAAGTGTTTTGAGAATGTAACGTCTCGCTTCAGCATTTTCAGGATGGAGCATTTCAATGTCCCATTTCAAAAAGACTTGCTGAAACAAAGTTCATCATTGTTTCTATGCTTTTAAAAAAGTTTTAAAAGGTCAAAATCAGAATGAAATGTTTGTTTTTTATCAAAAGCAAACATTTCAATCAACCCATTTTTTTTTTCAGAATTTCATTTCAAAGGAAATTTTAAAAATATATATTTGTTTTTGCTCCCTTTCAGAATGGAAAACATTTCAAAATTATGGAAATTCCCACAGAACCAAAAGTCCAGCTCCTGCCCAGCTCTACTACTGTTATGGCACTGAAGGCAGTTAGGTGTTGTGGTGAAAGCAAAACGCTGGGAGTCAGGAGGTCTGAGTTCTAATCTCATCTCTGCCAGTGATTTGTAAATCACTATACTTGTCTATGCCTCAATATGCCATGTGTAAAATGCACACCTATCCTACAGGGGTGTTATGAGGACTCCACAATTTAACTTGGCAAGGGAAAAGTAACAGGAGATATGACTGAGATATATAAATTAATGACTGGCAGAGATAAACCTGGGCAGGTGCTCATAGTTCTCCTTTCCATCATTCAAGAACAAGGTGATACTATGAAGGGGGAAAACATTAAAAGGATGTTTATATAAGGCCCACTTAACCTGTGGAACCCACTGCTGCAGGAAAATATTAAGGCAAGTAGTTTAGTAATTTTCAACAAAGGATTAGACTTATGATAAGAATAGCATCTACATTCGCACAAGTTAAGATAAAACAACATGGCCTATCAATCCTTATGCTTCACATATGACTGGATTCACAGACTTGGTCAGTGGTCAGGAATTGGCCAGTGTCAGAAAAAGAGCCCCTGGCCTGTTCAGCTACGGCAATTCCTCCATAAAAACATCATGCAAGGCAGCCAATTGGACTTTTGAGCTCCTCAGCCTTATGGAACACCTTCTTTTGAGGTGTTGTGTTGCATGGCTTCCAGAACTCTGGGGAAGTCGCAGCACCCATTGGCTTCTCCAACTAATGTTGAACATGCCTTAATGACATGCTCCAGAAGTGATCTCCTTATGTTTAGAGATTGTCCCATGCTATGTCTTCCCCCCAGTTTTACGATTTACTGGTACCTGCCTCCCCCACCTGCCTCCACAAATCCATGTTGTAGTGACCTCCCTCTGGTTAAAAGTACTGGCCATAACTCCGTCTTGAACATGTCTCAATGGGCCATATTCATCCCCAGCATTCAGTGGAGTTACCCGAGGGCTGAATCTGGCAGTGTCGCACCACTACTTTCCCATTTGGCTGTGGAGGAACACTGGAGGTTCAAAACCTTCTCTGGGCGGGTGATGACCGCAGTGTTCCCAGCCCCAGTCATCTTTGGAAACTCAGGGTGTGAACCCTGCTCTCCTGAACCTCAGAGTGGCAGGCACATACTTTCCTGAGACTGAAATGTAAAGCACTGTACGCATTCCATATGCTTGCTGCGGCTAAGCAAATGCATGACGAAAGCTTCCATTGAGGACCAGTGAGAGACATGGTGCATTATGCTATTAACTCCCAGTTTACTGTAACAATAATAATTGATCAATCAAATTAGCTGTAGAGTGTCTCCAAACTTGAATAGTAAGAATTTGCATTAAAATAGGATGTGCTTTTTTCAGTCTCCATTGTGAGCAACTCTGCTGTATGACAAAAGGAATTCAGTCTTGGCCCTTCTTGCCACCAGTAAGGCACTGTGTAGCTCAGAGTTTAGCATGATTTTTAAGAATCATCTCCAGCTTCTGACCCAACATGATGTTGCCTCTTACCTTCAGCCTGCCAACAAAGAGTGCCCTATGGGGCTTAATCTTGCCCAGGGCCAACTGCATGAAGTCATGATCGGAAAGGGTGAAGACCGTGTCAGCAGGACAACGTGAAGCTCCTTGGTAGATCTCTCCAGAGCCAGTCTTTAAGTCAAGAGTCCACTGCACCACCATCTTTCCATCTCTAGTGATGTCCCACTGAAATATGGCATTCACTTTCTTGACCATCTGGCTTCCCATTTCCTTAATACGGCGACCAATTTCCTCAAATATAAGATCACTCTGGAGGCCGGCGGCTTTCCCTGAAGATTTAGCGGAGGTGGAGGTCAGAGCCACGTAGGAGCCTGAGCCAGTGGCTTCTTCTGTCTCTTTGATCTTAGTCTGAAGGTACGTTTTCTTTCTTTCCTTCCACATCTCTCTTTGCAGATTTGCTGCAGACTACAATTTGACCTCAAGATACCAACAATGAACCGTTGTCTGATTTGTCTGTCTGCTGATTATTGTACCGTACTTTTGTGTTTCCTTCGTAAACCTTGCCTTCTGCTTTTGTATTAAAGGTATTATTTAAATTTTTTCAATAATGTGAAATCATTGTTGGGTGGTGGCATTGTGACATCAGAGGTAACCCAGCCAATCAGCCTAAAGTGTTAGTTCATTTGCATACTGTAATTTTATTGGTTAATACTTTACAGTGTTAAAATGTGGGGATGGTTGCATTTAATGTCACATTTCATGCTTTTTACTTAACAGCCATGATTATATCATAGTTGTGAAATAAGTTGGGGGGTTTTGTTGTTGTTGGCTAGCAATGGGATGTTTGTTATACGCTTAATACAGGAATACTGCATTTGTAACTGTGGGCTGTAGACTACACACAACCTGTATATATCACAGGGTTACACAATATAGCAGTCACAGACACCAAGTCTGAGTATTTGTGACTGTCTTTAACTCTTCAAAATGTGTGTGCATAGCCACCTTGAGATGTGTATATGTAGCCTTTGTTACGTGTCCCAGCATCTAATAATACAATTACACATTTTTCACTAAGTACCGTAACTTTAACTGGATCAGAACAACAGCAGCAAGAAAATAATACAGTATCAAAAAGTGAACTGTTAGCACAGCGAGGAGGGGGTTCGTTACCTACCAGCTATAGCCACAGTCACGTCATTCTTGAGTCCAGCCTCCAATCAAGTCCAGCTGCAACAGTTGCCTTCTGACTTGTCTTTTGAGCCCTGCCAGTCCAGAATGATCCAAATTTTAAAGCCGCAGTAACCAGGCAAACTCTCTGTCTTAAAGCTCCATATGCCACAGCCTTACTCCCAGTTTTCCTGTTCTGTATTTTACACATTTGCGAGAGACAAGAAGTTTTTAAAATATTAGTAACAGCAACCCACAAAATGACTCTGTATGCTACCCAGGATCAGTATCCTGTCTATCCTGCAAGTGCCACAATGGCACAGCTGCAGCTACGCCGCTGTACCACTATGCTGTAGACACGGGGCTCTCCCATCGTGGTAGTAAATCTAGTCCCTGGAGAGGCAGGCGCTAGGTTGACAGAAGAATTTTTCCATCGACCACGCTGCATCTATAATGGGGGCTAGGTCGACCTAACTATATCACACAGGGAGCAAAATTTTTCACAGCCCTGAGTAACATAACTAGACTGACTTACGTTTTAGGTGTAGACCAAGTCTATGGTATTAATATGGCACCCATCTGAGGTATCTGAGTGCCTCGCAATCTTTAATGATTCAGCCTCACCAAACCCCTGTGCCATCTATATCTATGTATCCCATGACCGACTCAGTCATAGGCACATTATTTTCATGATGTTTCAATGGGCAGTTTCTTTGTTCCAGTGGCGCCTCACTCTTCTTCAGATGGGAACTGAGCCACAGAGAGGCTAAATGACTTGCCCAAAGTCACACAGGAAGTCTGTGATGGAGCAGGGAACTGAAACAGAGTCTCCTAAGTCCCAGGTCAGCCCCCTAACCACTAGGCCATCCTTCCTCACTGAGAATTCACCAATCCTGCTAGACCAGCCACAAATTTTCATCCATCTCTAGTTGTATATGAATCTGGCTGCTTTGAAATTAGATGTTTTCTCATAGACACAAATGAGTCAGAGTTTTGTAGATTTTCTGGGACTCTTAGATCATCTAGTCTGACTTCCTCTATCACACAGGCCATAGAACTTCATCCACACGTTCACGTGCTATTCTGTAAGTCCATACACGGGCTTTGGTGCCTAGCTACACCTCTACTTACATTCTCTGGAGAAGCTATCTAGAGAAGCTGGAAATGAAAATGAAGACACTGTGAGAGTTTCTTTAGCAGGTGGCTCCCTGACTGTGCTGTAATGATTTGAGGGAATTTTAACTTTCACTCCAATCAGCTTTTTTCCTCTTCTCTTTTGAGTTTTAACACTGCAGTGAATTCTCCTGATGTGAAGCAATGTGTGGCTGACGCTGCTATCTCACTTGGATGCTGCTTTGACTGAGGGAGCACAGTAACTTTCCATTCACAGACCAAAACTTTATTTCTTTGAACATTTCCTTCCGCCAGCATCGTGTTCTCTAGCTGGGTCTTCTCACTGGAAACTTGTCTCTCTTCCTAGCACACACTTGAACGCTGCTGTAGCTTAGCTAGGCTTCATAGCAGCCCATTTGCCAACATATGGAATGGGGTAGCTCATTTGACTTGGAAGCCTGCTAGAAATTGCCATCACAGCCAGGATCTTTCCCCAAAATTTACCCATTTGTAGGGATTTGTTCCTCACTTGGAGAGGTGTTGAGGGCATCAGATTTTGGTGTGGGAGTGTTCCAGTGTAATTTAATCACCTGTTGGAGGCAGCATTGACCTGACATTCAAGCCTGGTTCCTCTTCCTGGTTCAGCCAATTACCTACAAGATGATCTTGGGCAAGTCAGTTACCCTCTCTTTGCCTTGGTTTCACCATCTGTAAAATGGGGATAATGATGTTCTAACCTCCTTGGTAAAATGCTTTGAGATCTACTGATGAACAGCACTGTACAAAACCTGGGTATTACTATTCTAAGAAGAAGCTGGCTTCAGCTAGACAGCAACGCACTGCTACATGGGGTGACTCAAATGGATTGTATGGCTAGGTGACATTCCAAACGACTGTCCTCTTCTTTACCTATGGCTTTCATTTTCCGTTCTCCAGGCTAGACCCTCACCCTACACATACACCCAAACGTTATGCAAACTTCTTTGTCTAATGGTGATGTTTCTTGGCATATAGTTTCTCTTCCCTCCCCTATATCATCTCACATTTGACTCGCTCTCCTAGGCAATGCCAGTAGAGCAAGAAACCCAGGCCAACCCACTGCCACCACAGCTGCAAAGCCATGAGCTATTCTGTGCCACAAACCAACAAATCAGCCTGCAACCATCAGCTAAACAAGGGAACCAAGCCCGGGCTGGTGCAAAGAACTCCCATCGTCCAGTGCATTGGAGATGTGGGTAGGACAGAGGAGCTGCCCGTGGAAAAAGCAGAGTGGGAGGGGAGAGGGTCTGGGAGGAAACAGGAGAAGTTTAGCTCGAGATAGACTGGGCAAGATCCGAGGTGCACAAGGGTTGAGGGTGAGGGAGAGCATGGCCTACAGGTGTGTTGGGAGAGCATGGCTGAAGCACCTTGTACTCTCACGACCCTTGGCCAGCAGACTGGCCCCATCAGGCTGTTCCTGCCAGCACTAGTTACAACAGACTCAACCAAACGTCAGCTTCTACCAGGATTCTGAGACAACAAAGGTGGCATTGGGCAGCCATTTGCCCTGCCCAGCCAGCTTGGGAACTGCTCCAAGCACAGCTCAGCCAGACCTGAGGATCCGGCCCATTTAGATGGAAAAATCTAATCTTCTCTAGGATACTACTTGACCCGAGTACGGGTAGCAGAATCTGGCTTTTAATCTCTGCTTCCATCTGCCAGCTGTGCCATGGGGAGGTTCCCACTTCCCTCCCTCAGCATAGTATTGACAGGATCAACGACAATGCCAAATGCCTGTCGATTGAAAGCCGCAAGTCTTGTTGTTATCGTCAGCCGCGGTGAGATGGTTGCCGAGTCCCATGGACTTAGCCTCATGTCTTGGATGTTCATCATTCAGAAACACAAGCGCTCGAGATTGATAACAGAGATTTTCTCTCTAGATTATCTCAGCCTGCAAAACAATGTAAAATGACATAACACAGGGGGGTGGGGGGTGGAAATAACTGGGACCAAAGCACGGGTTGTAATGGCAGCCCAGTGGACCGCTGGTGCCTGCTCTACTGAAATATCTTCGTCAATGCTTCTGAAAACTAACTGAACGAATGAGTAGGAAAAGGAAATGGCCTTTGATGTTTTCTATTGAAATAACCAATGACCTAGCTACAGCTCATTGCACTTCTCCCAGCTTGGAACAGCGTGTGACTTAGTGCTTGGTTATGGCAGGATGCAGCACAATCTATGCTGAGACCTCTTCTGCGAATAAGTGATACTCAAGCATTTCACAGGCAAATGGCAGGATGCTGCATGGGGCTGGCTGTGTCTGCAGGAGAACCATGTGGTTCTGAGTTTCTAGGCTCCGGTTCTGATTCTTCATTTCCATGGTGGTGGGGGGCACAAATGTAGTCAGAAGCCACCTCTGGTCAGAACAGCCGGGCAACGGCCAGGACTGGAGCTGGAGCTGGAGCAGGAGCAGGCCCAGGATGGTGCCGGGGCTGTCTGCCAGAACTACCAGGCAGCTGGGAGTATCCCTGGCAAGGTAATAGAGTAGCAGCCGTGCCACAACTACTCCTTTTCTTTTTGGCAAGGTAATGATATTGACCAGACTGGAATCAGTGCTTTCATTAGGAACAGATACCTACCTGAGGGCTACCTGGTTAGAGGCTGGCTTGTGGATTGGCTGGACTCTTAGGACTCACAGGCAATTACCTCAGATGACACCCAAGGCACTAAACACTCATCACACCCCTGTGCTCCCTGTTGTCTGAGACCACGCGTGGGCTGGCCACAGGGCTCACCCAGCTTACTCTGTGCTTCCCCTGGACTTGGGAAGCAGAGACTAGACATACTGTTGCAGTGTGCTCCTGACATGTCTCCGATCCATCCGCTACTCTGGCAATGGGGAACAGGGCCAGTGTCAAGCCCGTATGCCATCTCTACCCCTGCCAAGGAGGGCCCCTGTGGTTTCAAACCTCTTTAAGCTGCCAGGGCCCTGTAAAAGGGGCCTCAGTGTAGCTGAGACTCTGGCCCTGTGTGTACAAAGAGGGGGGTGACAGTCATTCCACACAGGCCAGGGTTTTCGTCACCACAGCGACAACGATGACCTTACACAGATGACCTTTCCGACTCTTTAACACTGGCTGCATCCGATGTTCTGTCCCCTGCTGTTCCTGCCTTTATGACGCTGGGAGGGAGAGGGACAGAGAAAGGATCATGAACTGCCTACGGGTACATCTACACTGCAACAATAAATAAATAATCAACCCCGCAGCAGCGACTCTCAGAGCCCTGGTCAGCTGACTTGGGCTCGCGGGACTTGTGCTCTGGGGCTAAAAATATCAGTGCAGACATCTGGGCCCAGGCTGGACCCTGAGCTGTGAGCCCTGCAGCGTGAGACTCACTGCCGTACATCTTCCTTGGCAGTGTAGACATCCCCTAAGAACGTCTGTCTATTGCAGGGAAGCATTCTCATACCCCTCGGGTGGTGAACAGATGATGAAAGCTGTGACTATTGTAGCTGTTGTTATGATGAGAGACTGTAATGGCTACCATGGTGGGGGGGGAGGGTTGTCTTAGATCCAAAGACAATCACAGACCTCATAAAGGAAGGCCAACTAAATTAGGTTACACCATGCTGCGGTGGGGGTGAGCATTGCCATGGAAAAGGGGCCATGGCAGCCTAGCAACCTCCTCCCTTTATGAATGAACACCTGTGCTGATTGTAACTGTGGCCGGATAATTAGGGCCACTTTGATTCACTGCTATATGCAATTTGATTTGATCACAGACTCTTTTAGAATTTTGGTCTTCGGGGCATTTTTTTTGTCTGTGACAACATCCCTAATTGCAGCTTCCTGGCTGTATTTGCAGTGTTTCTTAATGACCGCCTCCCACACGCCTGCCCAATCCCCTGCAGCTGCTTTCGGCAAGGTTTGCAGCTCACTTTTTCACTGTGGCAACCACTGCTAATGCAAAAGGAGTTCATTATGACCTGGTTTTGAAGCCTTTCGCTTTTAGGCCCACATCCTCAAAGGTTTTTAGCACCTAATGCCCATTGATATCAATGGGAGCCAGGCACCTTTGAGGATCGGGGCCTTAGCTCTTGTATGAGACCTTTTACAGGGTGAGCTGGCCCTTTAAGAGGGTTGGGGACTCAGCCTTGCCTACACCAAGCGTAGATTGCCTTCCCAGGAAAAGGGAACGCATCCAGTGGTCATGTAATAAGAGCATGCGAGTCAGATATCTCCCAGCAGGCCTAGCTAGTGGGCAGCCTGAGGCTAGCTAGAGAGAGACCTGTAGAGAATAAGGAAATAGAGCTACTGGGAGATTTTCCACTAGAACAGTTGAAGAACTATTGGAAACCGCTGATGTGATTAAACTGAAATGTTTTGCAGGAGTGCATTGAGTCCCATCGAAATTTTGGATGGGGAAATTATCGAAATGTTGTGTTTTGACTTTTGTGATACTGTGCACAAATCAGAATATAACCGTCGACATGAAGTGTTTCGCTGAGGTTGAAATGAAATATTTGGGGGCTTATTTTGGTTTGCACACAAAAAAATCTGAGGCTTCGACTTTTTGTCCTCGTCTGGCTTGGGATGAAATCAGACTTTGAAATTTCAGTTTCCTGCAGAGTGCAAATTCTGATTTTTAACCAGCTCTACAGGTACGCCTCTGCAGGAGCCCCTGCAGCAGGGGAAAGGAGCTGGCTTAGCTGTTTGATTTTTGTGGAACTGTTTTCACTTGGAGAAAATAAAATTCAATGCTGAAGCAAAGGAACTAAAATCTCGGTGCTGATGGTAGTGTTATTTGATACAAGGGCTGGTACCTTGACCTTATCCAATCTGGCAATTTTTAAAAGGCATTCTTGAATAAGAACATCTACTGCCAGGGTTGAGCTAAACAGTTCAATTGGTGACGATTAGGTAGGCCCTATTTCTGCAAACACTTATAGCTGTACTTCACATCCAGTATCTGAGTAACCCTCCTGACGTCAATGGGACCATGCACAGTGCTTGAAGGGAAGCATGTGAGGAAGATGATGTTGTGGTAAAACTCCCTCATCATAGGGATTCTGGAGCACTGCACTCACCCAGCTGACTCGGAACAGTCCCGGGTTGAAAACCCACTTTAAAAAAAGACACGAAATCTTGAAGAAATGGTCTTTTTTTACATTTTGAAATTTTACAAAAGTAAAATTGCCCCGTTCTGGAGCTGGCTAAAGATCAGACCAAACCCTGACGAAAACTTTTGGTCAAAAGCTGAATCTTTGAGAAATCACACTGAAAAATCAAAATGGGAAAAATTTAAACCAGCTCTAGCCTTTGGTACCATTCCAAGCAGCTAATGGCCCAGGAAATCAAGATCACAGCTTCTCAGGCTCTACACAGGGTGGGTGCCAAGGGGCAGTCTGTAGAAGGGGCCCCGTTGCCTCCTGCTCACCCCCTTGCAGCTGAGTGTGGCTCCAGTAGCAGCTAATCAGTCCTGGGTCTCCTGGGTTTAGGAGTTTCTTCTCTAAAAGTCCCTAGCAGGGGGAACCCAGGCCCATCGCTCCACTGGGCTCCAGCTCGGGGCCCTTGTTTGGAACAGCTAGAACCAGTCTCTCCCATCCCTTGCTGTTCCCTGGGCTACTTCCTAGCTCTGTAGCCTCCCCCAGCCTCCTGCCCTGTTTCTGCCTCTTTAGGGTGTCCATTTGTCTGGCAGCTTCTCACCAGTTTGCTGGAGGGATCCTCTCCCTGCGAGCTCTCTGGCAGCCACCTTTCCTCTCAGGAGGTTTTCCTCTACCTGAGGTCCTTAACCTTTGGCATGCCCAGCATCTTCCTTGCCTGACTAAATGCCTCCCCGTCTCAGTGAGTTAACTACTCCCAGGTGAACCTGAGCTGCCTCAGTTCCCCTTGTGGATCCTGTCAGAGGTAGCTGGGCCCGTAACCCTTTCTGAGAGCCAGCTACCCTCTGAGACACTCCAACAACCAGCATGCTCCTCCCTGGGCAACCCAAACACCCTGCCTCTGTGAATCACCCATCACCAACACTCCAAGTGACAGAGAACCTTCCCTTGATGCTGACTAGAGCCCTATGGAGTAAGAGAAGAGCACCACATATTACACAGCTCTCTTCTCAACTCTTATTGCTCAGCAGATTCATCACAGATGCATGGGAGCCTGGTTTCTTATTGTGTAATGCTTTGCTTACAATGTTCTAGCCTGTTTAAGCTTTACTCTGATACATTAGGTGGGGCAGAGCTGGTCAAAACTTTTCTGACAGAACAGTTTTCCCTCTGAAAATGCCATTTCATCAAAATCAAACCGTTCCCCCGGGAGCACGTTGCTTTTGATGAAATTTTGTTTGGAAAACCTTAGAATGAAGTGTTAAGGTCGAAACGCTTTGACCATACTGGAATGGGACGTTTTGATTTTCGTTTCAAATTGACATTGTTTGGAAATGTTATAGTCTAATATAAAAGTCAAAACATTTCAATTGTACCAAAACAAAATGTTTCAATTGACCCCAAACTTTTTGTTGTTGTTGCTGTTCCATTTTGGAACAAAGGCAGATTTCGAAATGTTGGCAATTCCAGTTCTTGATCAGCTCCAATTCTGGAATTTTGTTTTGTTTATTAGCTTTGAACTTCTTAAATTGTCTCCTTCTGCTCAGAATTTCTCAGCATCTTCCCTTTCCCCCCACCCCCATCCTTCTTTTTGTTTGTAGAAGTCCTTGTACTGTGCAAACTCTTCTTGTGTTCTCTGTACATTTTTAGCCTCTCCATATTGTCCTTCAAGTTACACTGAAGATTTTCATTAGCTTCAGTGGGCTTTGGATGAGTACCCCCATGAGTTATGCAGGGCATTCAAATGACTGCAGTTGGAACCTTTCTACCACTGCATAAAATCATCTGGTTTGCTATGCTACATATCTGACAGCAAAGTTAACACATTTTTGGAGTGTCTTGGAACACTAAATCAATCCTGTCCTAGCAGTGCTCAACTTATTACCATAAATCTGACTGCCTCAGAAGGATAGTACTAATAAGTACTAATTGTGTGTTAAAACACTATGTAAAATTGCTTGTCCGTGAATACTGCAGTTCTTTTTGGGGATCTTCCATACATATTCACTGCCAAGGGTGGGAATCTACAGGCATCCCCACTGAACTACATTAATGATAAGCAACCTTTCTTATTAAGGTCCTCGATTTGTTGTACTTTATAGTGAGCAGTGTTCGTGAATCTTCAGCTTGTGTTGCGTAACACAAGTGGGGAAGTGTAGCAGATCTAGCACTCACTGCTGCAGCGCCTCCTGCTGGTCATCCCAGGAATTAGCTCTTTTCCAGCCCTCAGAGCACCTCCTGTTGGCCGGTGTCTCTCCTGCCTCAGGCCCCATGTCCCTCCCAGATCCCAGTGCCCTTTACCTTGGGGTTCTGCCCCACAGCAGTGCCCCCACACTCTGGGTCTCCCCTCCCAGGGGAACCCCCAACCCTCTAAGCCCACCTTGCCTCAGTGGCTACTGCCAGTCGCAATCTAGCCTGCTTTCCCTGGGGCAAACTGCAGTCTGTAATGGCCACTCATCATTGGCAAGAGGGTTGGACCAGCTGCCTCTGCCTATCACTGGGCTGCACCTCCACAGCCCCAGTACCTGCTTAGGTCTTTCCCAAGGCCTCAGCCTGGGGAGTTGCCAGGCAGGAGCTCAGCTCAGCTCAGCTCAGCTCAGCTCAGCTCAGCTCAGCTCAGCTCAGCCTTGTGCTCCCGGGCAGCTAGGTCCATCTCTCTCCAAAGCTAGAGAGAGACTGTTTGCCTTCTGGCCTGGCAGCTCTTTTATAGGGCCTAGCCTGGCCCTGATTGGCTGCCTCCCAGCCTCTTCTTATTGGCTCTCAGCCCCAGCCCTCTCCAAGGGCTGGCTTTTAACTCTTTCAGGGCCAGAGAGGGGTGTCTGCCCTGCTACAGGAAGGTAAGTACGGACTGAATTTGGGACTGCTGGATCTAAGAGCATGAGCTGCTACTGCTTGAGTTGATTGCTCTGTTACCAGGAAGTAGAACCAGATTCTTATACAGACCAACTGCTAAGAGACAGAGTCCCGTGCTGGGTTAATGGGGGTCACAGTTACTAAAAATGGGTTGCAGTGGGATTTACGGGGTTTTTTTTTTAAATATGCTCATGCTGGAATGGGGTGTCCTTGCCTAACTCCTCCTGTTTTCTTTCCTCAAGTCAGACCCCAGAAGATTAATGCAGTCAAATCGACGACATGGTGCACAGGACATAAGCTGTGTGTGCGCCTTCCTCCTGGTCCTGGACCGTGCCATTATAGATCACTTAAAATTCTCAGCATGCTTCTTCTCATTCCTGTACATTTTGGATAGGAGGTGGAGGGGCTGCTCATCTTAACACTTTTTAGATGTGGACCCTCTGTTTTTTCAGATGTTTGTATTGTCACCAAAAGGAGTGGGGGGGTCATGAATGAGATGACACCTGAACAACCATCAGGAGGACATTAGTAAACACATTCAAACTACCAGCTCTGCTGCCTATCAATGTCCTTAAATGGCTGTTTGATGGGGGTAAGAGTTCCCAGGCACAGAGGGATGAGAAGGGCAATAGAGAACATCCTGACAGATCATTTTTTTTCTCCCATCTAACAAGATGCAGGAAGAAGTTTAACTGGATTTGCCAAACCCGGAAACCACTGGGCCTGACTCTTCAAACAAGCTATGGGAAAGTTCTATTTCCTAGAGGCCTCCTGGAATCGAGCGTGTCTGATGATGCTAATTAGGCTGATAGAGTTATCAACCCATGCCATAAATGAGACCTGCTCCCTGGCAGGCTGAGCTAAGAAGCAGTGTGGAGTGTTTCCTTGGCACGAAATTGCTGGGTGGGAATACTATCGGAGGGGTTAGCTGTGGAGGCTTTAGAATGGCGAGGAGTTGGAGCTACAGCTCCCTTCTGGGTAGCAGGCATGACAGATAGAGGGCCCAGCTGTATGTTTTATTCTCTAGCAGAAGATCTTTAGCTAAATGCTGATGAATTTTCCCTGGGACACATCCATTCTTTACTTAATTAGTAATACGGCGATACTTTAGGGGTATCCCCAGTGCCTGGAGACACGGCAGCAGACACCACAAAAAATTGTGAAAATTGAGTGATTGGGTGTGTTCCTGGCTAGGATGGCCCAGGGTGACAATCACATTCCTGGCACTCTGCACTGGACTAACCGGGGACTGTGCTTACTCTGTATTTCCCTGGGTCTGGCAGACTTGTCCTTCAATAGCAGGTTTCTGAAGAACACTTGGCTTTCATCAGCCAGCACTTTGCTACTAGAATAGAGTTGTCTTGTGCGTTCTTCTCTTGGCAACATCACAGCCTCTGAGAGCGACATTCCAGGGAGCGGGAAGGAGGTACATCATCTGAACCTCTCAGGCAATACAGCTAACTCTAGTCTGGCTAAGGAATGACCTCGTGTACTCTTCCATAGACACAAGATAATCAGGCCTGATGGAGTCACTCTTTGGGCCAGAATTAGGGTTCAGCTAACCAGCTAGGATTAAGAATGATGAGAAATCAAAATGAACCCTAACAGAATACTAGCTGAGGTTCTGAACATTTAAATGCTGTCTGTTTTTATACAGCTCTGCTCTTCTTGGTTCACACCAGGAACAGACAGACATGCAAGAGACTGGTTTTGCAGCATTTCTGGATAGAGAAGGTGGGAAAACTACTGACCTGTAATTCTTCTGAAGATGACATCTTACAGCAGCCTTGCTGTTACTAAGCTCCACAGTGTGAAGCAGACAGAACTCCGCTTACTCTTAAAGGTTTAAACCCTGGAGACCTAGGGTCTGAGTCAGAGCCCCTAGCACTCCAAGCAGTCCAGAGAGTCATAGCTGCTGGAACGAGGAGTGTGGGGAGTGCTGCAGCACCTCCTGGCTTGAAGTGGTCTTCATTATATCTGGGGTTTACAGTTTGGTTCAATGGCTCTCACCACCCCCACTATAAAAATTGTTCCGGTACTTCTGCAGAAAGGTAGTTTCCAAGCCCAGAGAGGAGGTGGATGAGAATCTGTCAAGATGATGTCTTCAGAGAAGCAGAATTCTAGCCCTGTGACCCTGGGTGCCTTCAGTGCTCTGCTGCTGTGGCTCACAGCCCAGAGACCAACAGCTAGCAGATGAACGTGCAGTTCCCAGAGTGGCTGTGTGCTGTGCAGCCCTGCTTCAGTGCTCTGACTCCAGCAGCCTGCCTACAACACCCCACCCTGGTCTCCACCAGCCTGGGTTACTACTTTCAGGGTAACCCAAACATACCCCTAATCCTGAATTGTCCCAAAACCATCTGCCCTGAAGTGTCCAGCCCTCTCCTGGGGTACTCAGAGAATTAATAAGATTCATTGCTCCTTTCAAGAGGCAAAGAGCTCAGCTGACTACTTTAACTGGAGTTAGCAATCACTTCAATTCCAACACAGCACTGGGTTGGTTTAGATTCAAAGTAAAACAAGTTTATTAATAGAAAGAGGTTTTAAAGTGAATTCAAGTACAAGGAATAAGGACAAAATGGTTACAAGCAAATAACTGTAAAATATGCTTTCAAGGGGCTAAGACTTAACTCAACAAGCTACAGCCTTGGTTCAAGCTAGTTTTCTTCCCAGTCCTTTTCTTTCCAGCTACGGTGGATTTTCACTCAGTCAGGACATTCCACAAAATTACAAGGTGCTGACTTCCCTTGTCTTTCTAGAGGAAAGAAACCAAAATGGCTCTGTTTCCCCTTCCAACTCTGAGTTCATGGACTCTGTTTCAAGAGGCAGAATGACCCAGTACTATTCTTCCCTTCCCATTCCTCTGCTGATTTGTAAATGGGGCTTCCTGTGGTTTGATTCCACCATGGTTAATGTACATAGGAGACAGCTGGATAGCTGCTTTCCCTCCTGTCTGGGAGAAAACCTGTTTCTCTCCCTCTGTTTGGTCACAGACTTCAAAGCATAATATTGGTGAGCATCCATAATTCCTCCTGAAACAAGCTATTGGTGAGTTTTATTTCCTAGAGGAAAAGTGGAGCCTACTATGTTTGCTGATGCAAATTAGGACGATAGAGTTATCAAGCCATGCCATAAATGAGAGCTCTGGAAACCAGCTGCCATACATACATGTTACAATGACATTAATCACCCATGTATCCCCAGGTCGCATATGACACCTCACAGGACTCATTTTAGATACAGAGTATGACAACAGTGAATTGGGGTACCCTGGGCTGGTCAGGCCAGCTCAAGCTCACTGCTATGTCCCTTACCAGCTGGCACTGAGGTGCTCTTAGGGTCACAGTGCCTACCTCAGGCTTTGTGGATCCCAGTATGGTTCCAGTGATTT
Source organism: Eretmochelys imbricata (assembly GCF_965152235.1). Classification (NCBI taxonomy): domain Eukaryota; kingdom Metazoa; phylum Chordata; order Testudines; family Cheloniidae; genus Eretmochelys; species Eretmochelys imbricata. The sequence goes on along the minus strand of NC_135574.1, from coordinate 205,287,619 downwards.
TCTAGGTGCCTAAAAATTAGGCACCACAACACTCAGCATCACAACACCTCAGTCCCTTTGTGAATCTGGGCCCAGGTCCCGAGGGGTGGAGTCCCTCTGTGTGGGCTCCTTGTCCCAGAATGGTACCTGCCATTTGAATGGGAGCTGTTTAGGGACCCACTCCTAATTAGAGACTGTCCCTGGAATACCACCAGGCCAGAAAAGCCCAGGGCTTGTCTATTACTTGGATGTGATGTTGCAGTCCCTGTGTTGCTTCCTTCTACTGGAATCTCAGGGTCTGGTGAGGTTGTCCCGGGTAGTGCCATTGGTACTGTGAATACCCTTGCAACCAGGAGGCTTAATCTTCAGAACATCGTGTGAACTGTCTCGTCCTTATTCTTACTTATCCTTGCTGCCAGACCCGATGTCCTGGATCCTGCCCTGGAGCAAAGAGACTTGGTGCTGAGCCATGTCTAGCTGGGATCCTATGTACTACTTGTCTGTGGTAGACAAGTTGAGACTCTGAATACCGTATCCTGACCTCTAGTGACTCCACCCCAGTGGTGGCACAGATTGCTCTTTTCAGACCTTCCAGAGTGCTGTCCTTGGCCACCCAATTTTCCACGTTGCAGGGCATCCCCACATGGTGTAGCCAGGCCATGACCACCAGCAAACATTTTGTGAGAACAACACAGCACTGCTGCAAAAGGTCAAAGGCAAGATACAAAGTTGGTAATCTGTTCCCCTATGAGAAATCTGAGATTGGGGAACCATCCCTTTATCTATGTGAGCATCCTCCTTATAGACACTATACACAGATCTCCTTTTGCACTTTAACCAGGAACTATAGTGACCAGCCTTTATATTCTGTAACTGAGGCTCGATGACTCATTGTTACAGAACTGGGATATTGCTACTGATTTTCCTATGGAAAATGGAAAATCTAGATCAGAACTAGTGATTAAAATGCAGAAGTCCAGTAGGCCAGGATTAGAAGTGCCACTTAGACAGTAACATGTTAAACAGGCTGTTCCACCTCCTATCTCTTTCCCAAATCCTACCTGAAGACATCTGAGGAATTGCTGCATCTAAATGTACTTTGAAAATCTGATAACCTGGCCCTGTGGCAGCCTTATGCAAATAGACCATCGCCCCACAAGGGTAGGCTCTATTCAGGAAGTTCACCCAAACTCAGTTCTGTGATGAGGTCCATATTTGCCTTTCCAGGGTTCCCCAAGCTATTTCACTTCCCTTTAACGGTGTCTCCTCTAGGACACAAGATGAATTATTAGGGAAGTGAGAAGAACTGTGGCCAGGCCATACCGGGCTGAATTCTTGTTATATACTCAGTAGAACTGGGCCTTATCAGAACTTGGATGGGGAAGTGCCAAGGAAAACCCAAGAGATCTGGAAGTAGTTGGTAGTGACTCAATGGGAGGCATTCTTCCCTGTGACTCCTGACCCCAGCAGGGTACCATTGCTGTACTCTTGGAGCTGCAGTCTTACAGATCAGATGTAAATTGGAGCTCCTGACCATTTGTGACACTGAAGATGCTGTAGCACTTTTTGCGGTCCAGTGTCTTGGACAAATTCTAATCTGGATAATGACATTCCACTCCCCCATGCACTTTCACTGTGTAAGTTACTTTCCACTTTGGTTAATAATAGCTCCTACAGGTTCTAAGGGGGCTGCATTCACAAGGTGGGTTATAGAAGTGCTCCATGAGCTCTGTATGAGAAGTAACACTGGACAGACAGTATTACAGTGTTATTGTCCAGAAGGACAAGGGATCCTCTGATTGCAGAGAAATCGTTGACTGGACTCTGGCTGCCTGATGTTATAGGGGCATATCTGCCAGAGATAAGTCACCCTGCTGTAGGGAGAAGTTTGACATCATTAATCCCGGGAGCTTTGTGATTCCAAATAAATCTCTAAACTAAATTAGGAAAACACAGACATGCATCCTGTACCCATAAGTCCATATAAATCCTCCAATTAGTTTTGTAAGGATTTATAAAGTCTAGAAGGAAGGGAAGGGGTCAGTCAGGGGAGGGTGAAATAAAAAAAGTCTGGCCAGCATATTCAGTTCTGATCGCTTGAACTCATCCACATCCTGAAAGGTTTCCATGAGACCTAGTTCAGTATTCCAAGTAACAGGGGGCTGCATCTTTCCAAAGCACATGTGGGAAGTTTGCGGATGCTTAGCACTAGCCTAACTCTGCCCCCAGTGAATGGTGAAACTCCCCTAGACCTCAATGGGAGTGGAGTAAGACCAATCCCACCCTACAATAATTCAGACATGGAAGGATTTCACTGCTTTCCATCACAGTTGGAGGGCGAATCTGGAAATGACAACCTCTGTTCTCAAAGGGTAACTTTCACTTGCATCCTCTAAAACGTTCCCTTTCTAAGCGATGAGTCAATTGAAATACACACCTCTGCCCATGCTGGACGGGACCTGGACTTGCAGAGTGATGCAAAAGCCAAAGTTTTCAAACACAGCGACGTAAAGCTAGGCTCCCAAATCCTTATTTAGGTGCCAGAATAAGTCGCTGGAGTTTTCAAAAGTGCTGAGCAGCCAGCTCCCATGGAAGTAAAATCTGGCTGTCAGACACTGACAGCACAAGAGAGAGCGTGGTAATGATCCCCTAGAGTTAATCCCATTACTTCCGACCTTTCTGTTGAGGAGGCTGACAAGGTGAAAAGAATTGGAGACAGTTGAAACTGTATTGGAGGATTCAGCACTGGAAGGAAGGAAGATGTTTCTCTCCTAGAGGTCCATGTCTCTGTAGTCAGGCCCTCCCATTTCCAGCAACAGCCCTTTAATTCTACAGCTCTGATCTGTCGTGCCTTATAAAGTCAACCTAGCCCAGGTAATATGGTTGCCCCTTTTTGACCTGAGCAGCGAGTCAAATTTCAGGGCCGTGGGGATGTTCCAGCTTGAAACAGAAATTGAGGGAGTCTGGTATTTTCTTTAATGCAGTCTTGTTTATTTAAAAGGAATGTATGAAATCCTGCTTCTCCGAACACAGGCGGAACCAAGAACGAAAGGGAACAGTTTCTTAACTCACAGCCCCAAACCTCTTTAGCCAACCCTAACGCTCGCTCCAGATTTTTCCAGGGTCAGGCTGTGCTCACAGGTTGCTACTCAGCTTGCTTCCTCTTCGGGGTTTCTCTTCTGTTCCTCTCAGGTTCTCAGCATTCAACTGGACTTTTTCCATTAAGTTTTGCATTATTGCCAATTTCCCTTCTTTTAACAACCAGGTTAGAATCTCCTCTCTCCTCATACACATTCAACATGGAGCTGGGCTTACAGGGCTCATGGCAATCAACTTCCGTCTTCCTCACTAGTGGTTGTTGCCTCTTCCAGAAAACTGCTGAAAGGAAAGATTCAAGTTCCCTGGCTATTTCCCCAGCCTCTCAGAGTGCTTTTAGGCTCCTTTCTCTGATCTTGATCTGCAAGTCCACATCCAGATAAGCATCTATAAACTGGTCCATCACCAGTTTATCTTGGAAGGCCTCGTTGGTATCTGGGTACACCAGGAATGCAAGCCCCCAGAGGTCCTCTGTCTGTTCAGTTGGGGTTTCTGTTTCCCCTCTATTCTAGGTCTTTGCTGTGCCCTGGCCCACTCAGATTGAGGTCTAGCTCCAAACCACATCAGGGACTTGCACCAGGCCTAGATAACTGAGGCTGTTTTTTGGGGGTAAGTCTACAGCACCGTCAGAGCTGGGCCACTCAACCTGGCTACTAGTAACCCCCTTTCTGTCCATCTTCCCAGCCATTCATTTGAGCTATAATGTTGAATTGAGTCAAATAAGCCTCCTAGGGAGTTTTACCCTGAAAGGTTTTGCATAATTTGGACTGGGACAGCCTGATCTCTCCCTTCTGGGCCTCTGTGGGTCACAAGCAGGGTAGAAAACGGGTATCAATGTCCGGTCTTACCCAAGCCTTCTGGCTGGCTCAATTCCTCATCCAAGAGGCTGCCTTCAGCTGTCTTTCTGTGACCCTTTCATTTCCTTCTGGAGCTGGGTTTCCAGCTCCTTAAGTCCTTGCCGGAACTCATCTTGGTGAGCAAGTTCCAGACTGGCCAAAGCCTGTTTGGTCTCCACTGTTTCATGGAAAATCTCCATGCTGCGGCAGTCAGATTGCTGGTCCTGTCATCAATCTATTTTACCATTCCAGCCTGGGTGTGTTGCAGCTGGATTTCTCAATCTGTCCGGTCACTGTGTCCTTGCTGCTCTAACAGGGATCTCATCTCGATCTGCAGTCCTGTCTAACCCCTTTCTGAAAAACCTCCAGCTCCTATTTTAGATCTTGTTTTAAATCCTGCTGGCCAGTCTTGATTTCTGCAAGCACCTCCAATATTTGCTCTGTCTCGGTTTGACGGGTATACCAGCTCACAATTTCTCTCCTTGGAAACTAGGTCCCACCACTAACACTAGGATTGCTGCTTTTTGACCCGAGTGGCCTAGTCAAACTTTGGGGCCCAGCTGGAAGTAGAAATGGATGGATTCTGGTATTTTCTTAGATGCAATCTTGTTTATTTACACAGTGGTTCTCAAACTCGTGTAGTGGTGACCCCTTTCACACAGCAAGCCCCTGAGTGTGACCCCCCCTTATAAATTATAAACATTTTTTAATATATTTAACACCATTATAAATGCTGGAGGCATAGCGGGGTTTGGGGTGGAGACTGACAGTTCACAACCCTCCATTTAATAACCTCACAATCCCCTGGGGGGTCCCGACCCCCAGTTTGAGAACCCCTGATTTACGAGGAACGTACAAAGTCCTGCTTCTCTGAATGCAGGAGAACCCAAGAACCAGGAGCTGCCCTAGCCATTTTAATGGCGGAGAGAGGGGAAACCATTTTCAGTGCCCCTCTCCAGCCTCACTGCACAGCAGTCCAGCACCCACTGGAAGTTGGGACGCAGGGCAACTGCCCAACTTGCCTGTCCTGCCAAAAACCAAGGGAGCAGTTTCTTAGCTTACAGTCCCAGGCCTCTTTACCCAACACCAGACCTAAAAGCTCTCTCTCTAGCTTTTTCCAGGGGCATACCATGCGTACAGGCTGTTGCTTGGCTTTCTTCCTCCTTTGAGTCTCTCTTCTTTTCCTCTCAGTTTCTGTGTTCCCTCATACACACAGACCTGGTCACAACACCCAGCTGAACCCCCCTGCCCACAGGGTGCTAGTCTCTGAGCGGATTCTATTACGCCTTGTTTTAGGTATGGCCCCTTAAGTGTTACTTACGGCTATCTTATGTGAAGAGGTTTGTGATCCAAGCAGTCCCCAGTACCTCGCACTGTAACAGTTCCTTTCAGTAGGAATTTACATGATGGATCTTTATTCCAAGTTTAAACTGTTACACCTTCTTGGCCTGGAGCAATAGCTTGGAAATAAAGTCGGTCAGAGATCTCATAAAAGCACTCAGTGCTCAGCCAGTGCCCTGTGACAAAGTCTGTCTGGTCAGGATGATCCTATAGTCAGGTGATACTTCATAATCTAATAAACCCAGTAGAGGAACCTAGCAGGGGGTTAATCGTCTTTTAGAAGAACAATTGAAATGAGGCCCCTGTAAAAAACACAGAGACTTATTAGCTACTGCCCTTGTGCCATTGTTAATCTGGAAGCACTTTGTACTCACAACACACACATGTAATTGATTGAGCAAGGTGCCAGGCAGTGGAGAAACTGGCTCGCAGTGAGAGAGTGCCTGTGTTAAGCTGTATGAAATACTGTATCAAATACTGAAGGTCACATCCTCAGGGGGGGTGAATCGGCAGAGCCTCAGTGAAGTCGACTGAATTACAGCAGCTGAGGAGTTGACCCAAGTATTTCCTCCAAAGTGGCGTCTAGCTGGGAATGCAACTGAGACAGTGGTAACATTTTCAAAAACACCTAAGTGACTTAGGAAACCGGCTGGTCAAAATGTTCCATCAAAACTTGTTTTAATGGAAAATTGGGGTTTTCAGGCCCGGATTAACCAATGTGCACTAGATGGACTCGCACAGGGACCCCCATCTCTGTGGGCACCCCAACCACCAGAAAAAAACAAAACCTGAGTAGCTCTGAAATATAGTGTGCCAGGTCACAAGGCGACTCACTCAAATTTGACCCAGCCCCTCTCCCCACTGCTCTGTCATGATGGAGGGGCAGCTGGGCCAAACCTGAGTGAGTGGCATTTCAACATGGTACTTGGTGGACACCCCCCACACAAGCTTCTACCAGAACCATTGAACCATGAGAAAGCTCACTGTACCTCCTGTCCCCCTGGCAGTCTTGCTTCCCACCCTGGTGAGCACCTCTATTCTCAGGGGTAGGATGGGGTGGCATACTGAGGCCTTGCCCAGGGTGGGGGTTGTTTTGTATATCACATGCACTGTCTAGGTTCCATCATGCACAGGGTCCCCCAATTTCCACAGTGTGCAAGGACCCCCATATTCTTTAATCTGGGCTTGGAGGGGTTGAGTAAACAAAAATGTTTGGAGGAAATGTCTGGTTAAAAAACAGTTGAAAATTGGAGGAAAAAACATGTTGGTTTTGGGCGGAAAACAGGGAAACGTTGGGGTTTTCAACAAAAAATCCAACTGTTCTCCTGCGATTTTCAACAGCACCGAGATTTGTCTGGCTTCTGCCAACGTTGCCAGCGAGGGTATCCTATTTCCCAACCAGCTCTACGCGGCCTCCTGAGTCTCACTGGCATTCAGCTGCCTTGTGACTTTCAATGGCCAGGGTACCTCTTCTCTGTGTTTGAGATGGCCACATTGCTGGCTATTGATGAGGCCTTGAGCTCTGGATGCACATAACCCTTTACATTGCGCCCCACTAACAGGTATTTTGTATGGACGTGGGTGCCTCTTCAGGACTAGAGAAGGGCTGAAACTCACCGCAGGTTTACAATCTGCAGCCATTTTGCACCTGCCTAGCACTTCAGGGGAGCACTGCTGCTCTCAAGAGAAGGAATCTCCCATTGGCAGAAGCTGGAAAAAAACTTTCCCTGGGGGCAGGTTATCTCATCGCCACGTTTCGTGGAGTTCTCACACCTTCCCCTGAAACATCTGGTGATGGCCACTGTCAGAGGCAGAATACTGGGCTAGATGGACTGCAAGTCTGATCTGGATTGGGAATGCCTCAGGATGATTAGTAAAAAGGAGAATCCACAGATATAAAAATGAGATCAAAGATGGACAAATAAGGGGGCAGCTTTGTTGGTCCTAACACTGGTGTCCCACCTAATATTGCTGCAGCAGTTATGGGCCACCAGAGCTTAGTGATGAGCTGTCAGACAGGGCAGTACATAGCTGCCTAGACTACCATGTAGTAAAGCAATGTCTGGTTGGCCTTTTTGAATTTCTCTTGTAAGCGTGAGCTATAAAAGGTGATCTGTTCTGAAGCAAATTTCCAGGGGGAATTCATACTCTCTGTAAGTATTACATTGTGCATTCAAATAGCATTTATTCCCCTTTCTTAAAATCCTAGGGGGAAACTGTGCCACAATTTTTTGCGGACGTATATAAACTGTGAGTCTAACGGAGGGCAAGCTACTACTGGAAACCGGAGCTATTCTAATCACAGGTATATTTCTTCTTTCCACAGTTGCTGGGCTGGAAGTTACCTGCTTTATAGTTTCATTCCTATAATAGCTTCAGAGTGAAGAAGTGTATTTCAAGGGGTTTTTCAGTGCCTCTGGTGTGATCTTCATCAGGAAAGGACAGAGGCATTAACCTCTGATTTAAGATGACTCCGAAGGTCCTTTAGTTGGGTTTGAGATTCTGGAGTGAGATCCGCACCACGCACCAGTCCCTTTCTGTCTTGTTAAAGAGCAGGAGAGATGACAAGGGGCCCTAAAAGGCTTGGTTCTGGCTGGGTGGGAGAGGATTCCCCAGGACAAGACGACCCATACAGCTGTCCTCTCAGGACCTCTCATAAGCCCTGGGTTGGAGGATGTCAGGCTTGCAGCATGCAGCGCAGTGGAGATTCTGGGCAGTGCTGCAGCCCATAGGGCAAATCAACGAGCTTAGACACGTCCCCAGGGCTGTCTAGGGGTATGGCGACATTGCAGCGAGCTTTGATCTAGCTAATTCAGGTACCAGAGCAGGGAAGCTGCAGCAGCAAGGGCTGTACAAACCCACCTGGAACTGTGGAATTACTCCCGGGGTAGCCCGTGCTGCCGCAGTTTCATTATGGTAGCCACGCTAGCTAGATTAAAGCTAACTTTGGTTCGGCTACACATGCTGCAAGTGGAACACCGACAGACACCGGTCGGCGGCGGGCAGGATCGAACCTGGGACCTCTGGAGCTTCATGCATGAGCCTCTGCCACATGAGGCTGTAGAGAAGACTCATTTAACCCACACTCACACTCTCTCTCTCTGGCCTCAATGTCACTAGATGGGACAGAACACCACACCCAGGAGGTGTGTGGGTTACACAAGCACACCTCATGCTTGCGTGTAGACATAGCCTAAGGCCTTGTCTACCCTTGTGGTGCCATGTAGGGTACGTGGCGCTGCACACCACTGTGAACAGCAGGCTGCCTCCACACTGCGGTGTGTAGCTACATGCGGGAGTGAAAGGCTCTGGCAGGGGAGCGGGACACCACACTGTTAAAAACAGCCGTCTAGACGTGGGAGGCGCTGCTTGGGTGTGCAGAGAGCCGTGCCAGGTATATAACCTAAAGTTCTGGCCTAACAGGGCAGGGCAGAACTGTTGTATGTAGAGGTGAGGACTAGGCTCTGCACGTGCTAGGAAACTAGCGAAGCAGTTGGATGGGTTTGCAACAGGGCTCAGAAAGCGCCATTCCAGCAGGGGGAGCCGCATTCTGACAGTGAGCAGCCTACCAAATACACAGGGATTAGCTATGAAAGCTCTTTGGAAAATCTGTCAAGGAATAAGAGCTGCAGGAATTAGAGAATAAACACATGGAACGTTCCTTGGCATTTGCATCCCTCCAAACAGCCGTCGGTTCCGGACGCACACACCCTCCTTTAGTTTGGCTTCTGAACTAGCACTTTCTCCCCTGATTCAGCAATTCATCCTTACTGAGCAAAGCCCTTAAGCATGTCCTTAACTTCAGGCATATGCTTAAGATAGGATGTAAGCTTGTGCTTAAAGTTATGCATGTGCTTAAATGCTTTGCTGAATCAGGGCCTTCCACTGGTACTTAGAAGAGGCTTATGTTAGGGAAAGAGTGGAAACTACAATCAATTGCTCTTCCTCTCCAGTTATGATCAACCCTTGGGAAATCGCTCTAACTGAGCATTTCCTGTTCAGGGTCAGGTACGCAAAGGGATGCTGGCAAATGAATAAGCAGTTCTTTAATGAATCAGCCAATCACTGGCTCCACCCCCATCTTCGCTGAAGCTAGCGTTGACATCATGAGGAAGATTAAAGCCTCCTGTCCAATTGACACCACTTGCTTTTCTTTTGTTTGGATGTCCTGGGTAGTTCCCTGTTGTTCAGTCTCCCCTTGGGGGAGATTTTTCATTTGGGGTTGTTAATAGTCTGGTCAGCATCTTTTCCTAATGCACTTTGTTGTTGCTTTGATTCATGCATCGGGCTTGAAGGGATGTGCTTTCTCATAGACTCATAGATATTAAGGTCAGAAGGGACAATTATGATCAGCTAGTCTGATTTCCTGCACAACGCAGGCCACAGAATCTCACCCGCCCACTCCTGCAATAAACCTCTCACCTATGTCTGAGCTATTGAAGTCCTCAAATCATGGTTTAAAGACCAAGGTGCAGAAAATCCTCCAGCAAGTGACCCGTGCCCCATGCTACAGAGGAAGGTGAAAACCCCCCAGAGCCTCTTCCAATCTGCCCTGGAGGAAAATTCCTTTCCAACCCCAAATATGGCAATCAGCTGAACCTTGAGCATGTGGGCAAGATTCACCAGCCCGATACCCAGGAAAGAATTCTCTGTAGTAACTCAGATCCCACCCCATCTGACATCCCATCACAGGCCATTGGGCCTATTTACCACGATCAGTTAATTTCTTCTGCTGTTCCCCCTCCTTTGTCCCCATTACGCTCCTCAGAAATGAGAGACAGAGACAGAAGAGTGGAGATATAAATCAGAGTTTACCTATGGATTCATTCATGCTGCCACAGGGAAACAAAAGCTGTTAAATCTGTGACTCAACCATCTTCTCTCAAACCATTCAATCCCGCTAGTATTTCACTGATGCTAACTTCGCTGCCATATGGAATTTACATTCCAAATTTGATCCTTTGGAGTCTAAATCAGACCCGCTCGCTTTTAAAATGTCATTCTGAGCCATGCATTCTAATGGGAGAGGCGAAAATGAAAGCTCCTGGAGAAGAGAGAGCGGCTGTCAGGTGCAAAATGATGGCACCAAACTCTGTGACTGAGCAACTTGAAAAGGGAAATGTGAATGTAAATGGCATATATCAGAAACTAATGATAACTGAAATGTCATTAAAGCAAATTGTGTGTGCTTGGTGATAGAGGTGAGGAACTCTTTAACTATTTTTTAATTCTGAGGCAGAATTTCATCTTCCATCCACTCCTTTTATAGTATTTTAAAAACCTTTTTAAAGGCAACTCATTTGAAATCTCCCTCTTCCCTGTCTAAATTTATTAGACCCTTTATAGTTTCCTTAGTCTCAAAGTTTGATAGCAAGCAGATTATGAATATGATGGTGCATGGATGACAGTGTGTGACTTCTTAATAAGACATGTCATATTGCCCCAGATGATTATAATTAGTTTTCAGTGAGATTCTTTGATTATTGTGATGATTCTGCTATTTTTATGGGGGAAAAAAAAGTGAGAGGGGAAAAGTTTCCCCTCTTCCCGTGTATTGTGATCTATTGGGGGGAGAAAGAGGGTTAATTTATTTTCTTGAAACAAATCAAACAATGCAGTGACTATGGGGAAGTCAATAAGCACAAATGAACCCTCAGGAATTAACAGCATCAGGAGGGGATAATTCATACCAGCTCTAGGCAGGAAAACAAGTCTGCAGAAGTACAACCCCCTGGGAGGAGACACATAGACTGGCTTTAACTGGGTTCAAGAGGCCCAGCAAACAGAACGCTATCAAGTGGGCAGCCTGATACACAGGAAGTATCTCTCCCACTGGATCCAAGAACTGACATGAGACTGTGACCCAGAGGGACAGGCCCCGCAGCCACGGTCTGAAGGGATAGAAGATAGAGGATGCTTGGTCATACACGCATGTGTCCAAACTGTTGGTTGTTTTTAGGATATTCTTCCTCTACTTTGCTTCATGAAGGCTGACTGGTCGCTGGTAAACCTGCCATTTTGTTTGGGAGAGAGCAGGATGGCAATTGCTGGACTATGCCAGGCTCATTAGAGTGATCACAGTGAATGGCAGGCAGAACTGCCTCCAAACCCTTGTTCTGGAGGAAGAAGATTGTGGGGTCCTGCCCTGAGAAGGCCAATGGCTGAAGGTCCGAGTGGGATGCTCTCCAGGTCACGGAGAGGTCAGAAGTGCCGTTACGCTGGACCTATGCCAAACTGATCACGCAGCAATTCTCTCTCTAAAAATGCATTCATTATGTGTCACGATGCTGGTAGGATATTACAAGATTCTCAGCCTTGGCCTGACTCTGCTCCCATTGGAGTCAGTGGGACTTTTACCGTTGACTTCAAAAGGAGCCGAGTAAGGCCAAGGCCAATGATGGCTTTTGAAAAACCCAGTCCCTGTACTTTGCACTTCTCCCCACCCGTGCTTCTATGCTAAGGGATTTTGCTCATTTTTAGTGTGCCTGGAAATTCGTCTCACCGAGATGTCGTTCAGTCTTTGTATTAGCCCGGGGAATTATTTTGTAATCAGAGGGGCAAATCTATGGAAAATATTAGTGATATTGTGAACAAGGAGAAGAGAAGTTACTAGAAATATCTACAGCATAAGGAAAGATTTGCACTAGTATCCACAACATCCCCACTGGTCCTAGCTAATCAAACACACAAACAGGTTCTGCATAAACTCACCTCTCCAATGGTGAAGGGGGGAAAAATATCTGACCAACTCACAAATCCTCTCTAGGTGGGAGCATACCCAAGCCAAAGAAATGAGATGCGTTAGTCAGCTCCACAGTGCTGACGATCCCCTCTGGTAGTGAAAAAGCAGATCAAAGGGCTGTTAAGAAGGATTGAGAATTGGGACCAATAATGTTCGGATCAGTTGCTTCCAGCCATTCCAGGGTCTGTTGGAAAACAGTGTTAGTCAGAACTATATATTAAATAATGTTAGAGAAATGAATCTTTTATATATATATAAATATATATTTTCCATATGGAAAAAGAAAAGATAAAGGAATTTTTGCTTTTGTCTCCGCTGATGCAGCATTTCAGAACACTGTTGAAACAGCGTCTGGGTGGTGTGAAACCTGGTTTGTCTGTCTTACTTTGTAAAACCTTGCTCTGTGTAAATAGTAAGGTGAAACAGATCGTTGTGAGCGAATTGTTAATTTCAGGTCCCTCGCTCCCTCCCGCCCCCGCCCCCGAGCTAACAAGCAAAAACCCAAGGCCCCAAAACAGACCAGCAAGCTAAAACAACTGGGTGGAGCCAGTGGGATTAACAGCAGAGAACATGTGGTAGAAATAGACAAATATAAGCTTAAGCAGGGTAAGCCAAAATGTGTTAGCCATTGCGATTTATGCCGAACAAGTTTTAGTCAAGGGGTTTAGAATGGGTGGGTTCATAGATGAGGTAACGGAGTAACAGAGTCTGCGTAAAGTTACGGAACAGGGTATAAAAGATCATGATTGACAACAAGAGAGTGGAGAAGACACAAGGCAGAACATAGCAGGACCAGAGATCTGAAAAAAAAAAGTCACCCTGTCCGCAGGAGAGGTAACTTGATCAGTTACTCTTCTTCCGTGATCTGTTTTTGGAACGTATAAGTAATTCATAGGTAATAATTGCACGGTCTTAAAACATACAAAGTAAAGGCTACAAAAAACTGTTTAAACCTAAATTGGAGTGGATCCCATCTGTCACCCAACAGGTCAGATCTTTTCTTTAAAAAAACTCTTAATTTAGAAGACAAGAAAGGCATGTAGTTAAATTGGACTGGGGAACGGGGTCATGGAGTTGTGACTCCCTTGCTGTTCCCACATTGCTAAGTGGGAGAGAGATTTGTGGGGGAGGAGAGAGTCCAAGTATGGAAAAGGTTAACTGGTGTAACCCACACCCCTAATAGGGAAATATCTCTTTAAGCTGTCTAAAGAGAAGCAGGGAGAGGAATTCGTTTTGTCTGGGACCTTGGTGCAGATGCACAATTAGCATTCCGCACCTAGAAGTTTCTAGGAATCGCCCTGTCTGAAGCTCACCCCCAGGAGCAGAAAGCAAGCAGGTTTCTCCTAACTCTGAAGCATTTTGAAGCAGGTTAGGTGACCCAGTTAACGTTCCAACAGGGAAGTACCGGCAGCGTTAGTTATAGAAAGGGGAAATGGGGAGGGAAAACTATTGAGAGCAAACAGTCAGGGCAGCTGCAAAAGGACATGTGACCTGCGCTTTAAGGCCTCTTTAAAGAAGTGGTGGAAAGGGGTCTAAACATCTGTTGAAAAGAAACTATTCTCCCCGCAGTCAAGGAGAGCCGGCTGTTCAGTGCATAGGAACAACTAGAGAAACACACTTTCTTTATGCTATAAAGTTGTCTTGCTTAGCAAGAAAAGATCTGCATATGTTCATGTTCCACCCAAGCTGGACATCACGCAAAGGGGAGCTCCCTTCAGTTCTTAACCACAAACCCTTGAGACAAAATAAACAGTGTTGACTTCTAAAGCCTGGTAGAGCCTTATTTTTTGCCATCCTTTGCCAAATACTGTATGCAAAACACAGTTGATGAGGCAGATGGAGAGAAAGCAACTGACTCAGGAGACCAGTGCCAGGCATATAAAGCAGTTCATTTAGAGGCTCGGCAGTACAGTAAGAATACTGTGAGGAACAAATTGAATTAATGCGCAGCTGAATGAAGAGCTGGGGTCTGAACATCACCCCCTGCAGTGCCATTCAGGTGCAGTTACAAGACCGAGGTCGTTACAGACACACATCTTCTTGAGGCCAAACTGCAGTCATCCTGAATCTTAAATAAGCCCTTATATTAGCTCTGGTAGAGCCGGTGGGGAATTATCCCTTTCCCCTACCCCCTCCAAAGAAACATTTTTGAAGAAAATGAACATTTTTGTGGTTTTTGTCCAAAATTGAACATTTTTCAGATGACACATTCTCGGTTGCCAGAAACTAACCAAAAATGGGTATTTTTGTTTTTTTACTGAAACCTCCAGAAAAGACTGAAAGCAGACACTTCCAATGGGAATTGCCATTTTTGACAAAAAGCCCTTTTCCACTGGAAAAAAAAAAAACATGTTGACAACGTTTTCAGCCAGTTCTATGTCTCAGTGCAGGATGAGTCAGGTTTTCAAAGCACTCAGCATGCCCTAACCCCAAGTGGGAATTTTATCATGAACTTGGAATGGGACCAGCACTAAGGCCCAGATCTTCAACGACATTTAGGTTCCTGACTTCCCTTGAAATCAACCGGAGTTGGATGCCTAAATACCTTTTGAGGATCTGGGTTTGAGTGCTTTTGAAAATTCCACCCAGTGCCTCTCCAAAGAGCATCGCTTCACGTAAGAACAGAGATTTGCATGTGCTAGCTGATCCGCAACATTTCTGTCTCCTGAACAGTATCTTGGGGAGTGAGAGCAGCCAGGACAATCGGCTAACAAGTGAATGTTACATTCAACGTGGGGGAAAAAATGCATTTCTCCTGAGAGGGGACAGACTAGCAGCCCTGCAGAATGAAGCCTTCTGTTCATCCACATAGATATAGCCAGTGGCCAGAGGTTTAACTTCCTCCAACATGGCATTTTCCACCATACTGTGACATTCCCTGTGTGTCATACCCTCCCACTCCTCCCTTCAAATCTACTAGCGCCATCCTAGCCTAAAAATAACCCATCAATGCCACACCCTGGCAGCCAGAAAAATTCAACCTGGAAATAAGAGACACAGAGGGCTGTTAACCATCGGAGCAGCCTTTCCATAGGACATGGCAGATTCTCAATCACTTGCAGTCTTTAAATCAACTCTTTCTAAAAGACGCACTCTAGCTCAACCACAAGTCACTGGGCTTGATGCAGGGATCAAAGTGAGCTTCTCTGGTTTGCATTACCCAGGAGGTCAGATTACATGATAACAGAGGTCACAGCTGGTCTTGAAATTTGATGTTTAACAAAAGCCAAATTTTCCTCCCTTTTTAACCAGCTATAGCGACAACCTCTGTTTCTGAATTAACCTGTTTGTAAAATGTGTCTAACACCAGCTACATACACCATAAACAGGCGTGGAAGGATTAGATTTTTATTGGTAAACGTCAATCTCACTGTACACACAAACCGATGCAAAAATATTTCCATCAAAATTTACAGGTGAGCCCAATAAGAAAAATGCTGTTAGAGAACTCATGAGTTTGATGTAAGGCTATTCGCTTTGCATGTTTTGCATGTGATGTTGACAACGGTTTTAACGGTTATACGGCTTTAAATTCTTGAATCTCTCCATCTGCTGTCATGAAATAATCGTCTTTCCCACGCTGTTGTCTGATTGCCACCCTCTACTTTCCCGCAACTGGGAAAATATAAATCAATAAAAATTGTGTGTGGGGGGGGGTGGAATGCTTAAAGCTAAACATCGATATTTTCTGTCAAAAATATAACAAAATCAAAATCAAATTCTGCCAAACCGAATTATAAGGGATGGTGCAAGCCTTGACAGTGTTTTCAAAGAGTTTCGAGATCGGCAATTAAAGGACAACAGAGAAGTGCCCCGCATTATCAGTAATAATTTGCCCTGTATCTTTAATGACTTCTTTTTGTTCTTGTTGGTCCTAATTTTCAGCATCCTCACCACAGATTAGCAATGAGACCAATCTTGTTTCGTCGTTTCCTTGTATTCCCTTGACAGTCTGTATCCACCTGTTGTCTCTTGTTTTATACTTAGATTGGCATCTCCTGGGGGCAGAGACTGTCTTTTCATTCTGTGTTTGTATAGGGCCTAGCGCACGGGGGTCCTGCTCCATGGTGCTTAGGTGCTATGTCAAAACAACTAAGTCAGTCACAGTTCTGAGGTTGTCAAGCATCTGTAATGCCTTACGAACCCCAGGACACGAACCAGGACCCGGCGTGTCTGGCTTGGGCTAATGATTCAACAGTGAAATATATTTAATATGTTTCTTTGGAAGCCTTCTAAGGAGATTGTCACAATGTACTCGCAGACAAATAGCTACTGGAGCCTGAATTTCCATAATAATACACAGTTCCTTTTCTCTGCTGCCAGGAAACCACATTCTGGCACCCTCTTTAATCCCCCTCCAACCCATGAAGGCCGCTCCTCGCTCCCCTTCCCTTTTTTAGTATAACCCACATTTGCAGGAGGAAACGCTGGTTGCTGATATTTGTGCACGGCTGTCAGTGTCTCTCATTGCCATTCTGGAGGTCAGCCTCCTCAGGGCGAACTGTGAGACACAGTGGGCCACTAAAAACCTAAAAGGAAGAACTTGGCCCCTCTGTGCTGTGCTTTGCCAACCTGCCCGCATCAGAGACAAGCAGCCACTGCTCAGGCATTCCCATGCATTCCCGATTCCTGGGATGTACACGTGCCCCGCTAATACCTACCTGGCAGCGTACACTGGGAGGCGCCCCATGGGCTCTGATCATCTAAAATGAGAATATGCGACGTCAAACTAGCCTTCCCTCTCCCCCAGCTAGAGTGACCAGATGTCCTGATTTATAGGGACAGTCCTGATTTGGGGGGCTTTTTCTTATATAGGCACCTATTACCCCCCCACCCCCGTCCTGATTTTTCACACTTGCTGTCTGTTCACCCTACCCCCAGCACATGCATACAGACCCTGCTAGCAAGGGACCAGTGGACGCAGAGCTTAAAGCAGCGCTGTCCCGCCGGTCCATGGCCTCGTTGGTAGAAATGTCACTGCAGCCACAAGCAGAGCACAAAGAGCTTGCCCCTGTGTCCATGCATGGTCACCTACAATTTATCACATAATGCACTGTGAAATGAAACCTCCCTCAAAATCCCAGTCGCTTCTGATCGGACAGGGCTATAGATCCTTACACTTATTGGCGTCTTTCATGATAAGAGATTCCACTCCAGTTACTTGTATTAGGTGAATTGAAAAATACCCTTTCTTTTGATTTTACAGTGCGAATATTTGTCATCAAAAATAATAATATAAATGAGCACTGTGCACTTTGTATTCTGTGTTGTAACTGAAATCAATATGCTTGAAAATGTGGAACATCCAAAAATACTTCATAAATGTCAATTGGTATTCTAGTGTTTAACAGTGCAATTAACACTGCAATTAATTGTTTTAATGGCGATTATTTTTTAGTTAATTGTGCGAGTTAACTGTGATCGACAGCCCTAGAATAAATCTAATTTACCGAAGCTGGCAGGGCCTGATGAAATTCATCCTAAGGTACTTGTTGGAGCAATTCTCTTCAAGAACTAATGGAGAACAGGTGAGGTCCTAGAAGAATGGAGAAGGACAAACATAGGAGAGCCCAGGGAAATATCGACCAGTCCGGTATCACTTCAATACCAGGAAAGATACTGGAACAAATTATTAAACAATCCATTTGTAAGTACCGTACCTAGAGAATAACAGGGTTATAAGCAACAGCCAACATGGGTTTGTCAAAAACAAATCATGCCAAACCAACCTAATTTCCTTCTTTGACAGGGTTGCTGGTTTTGGGGGAGCAGTAGTTTTCAGTAAGGCTTTTGATACAGTCCCACATGACATTCTCATAAGCACATTAGAGAAATATGATCCAGATGAAATTACTATAAGGCAGGTGGCACAAGTGGTTGAAAAACCCTACTCAAAGAGTCATTATTGATGGTTCTCTGTCAAACTGGAAGGGCGTACTTCGTGAAATTCCATAGGGGTCTGTCCTGGGTCAGGTACTCTCAATATTTTCATTAATGACTTGGATAATGACGTGGAGATTATGCTTACAAAATTGGTGAACACCACTGCACTTGGAGGGGTTGCAAACACTTTGGAGGACAGGATTAGAATTCTAATAAATGACCTTGACAAACTGGAGAACTGGTCAGAAGTCAACAAGATGAAATTCAATAAAGACAAGTGCAAAGTACTACACATAGGAAGGAAAAATCAAATGAACCACTACAAAGTGGCGAATAACTGGCTAGGTAGTAGTACTGCTGAAAAATGGTCTGGGGATTAGAGTGGATCACGAACTGAGTATGAGCCAACAATGTGATGCCATTGAGAAAAAGCCTAATGTTCTCGGGTGTATTAACAGCAGGGTTATATGTAAGATTCAGGCGGTAACTGTCCTGCTCTATTCAGCGCTGGTGAGGCCACAGCTGGAGTACTGGGTCCAGCTCTGGGCACCACACTTTAGGAAAGATGTGGACATATGGAGAGAGCCCAGAGAAGAGCAACAAAAATGATCAAAGGTTTAGAAAACCTGACCTATGAGGAAAGGTTAAAAAACTGGGCATGTTTAGCCTTGAGAAAAGAAGACTGAAGGGGGAACCTGATAACAGTCTTCAAATATATTAAGGGCTGTTGGAAAATGGAGAAAATTCAACACTGTCCATGTCCACTGAAGACAGGGCAAGAAGTAACAAGCTTAATCTGCAGCAGGGGAGATTTAGGTTAGATATTAGGAAAACTTAGCCATAAGGACAGTTAAGATCTGGGGTAGACTGAAGATTTTTAAGAACAGGTTAGACAAACACCTGTCAAGGAAGGTCTAGGTTGACTTGCTGGTGCCTCAGAGCAGGGGACTGGACTAGATGACCTCTCGCGGTCCCTTCCAGCCCTACATTTCTAGATTCTGTGATTTTCAAACTTGGGCTCAGTGAAAGTTGCGTGCACTCAGGCCCTCTGCAGATCAGACCACTTGTATTTAGGTGCCTGCCTTTAGGCACTGAAATTTGAAATTTTTTGCTCTGTGTGTTCAGCCTTAATTTCAGCCATTACTGATTTTTGGACTATGTACATTTGTAACCCTAGAGTTCTATCTGTGTTCAATTTGTGCATGTCTCTCTCTAAATATACTATATATCAAATACAAAGCCAAATTAAACTAGCCAGTAATTTGCTCAGCAGCCATTGACTTAATAAAGTAAGATCAAATGTTACCGGTATTATCCAGCATACCTCAGCAGTATAGATTCCACAACATGACATAACAATACTGCCCTAGGCTACTCTTTTTGCCAGTCCAGATCATAGATTTAATATTTGTCTCAAACACGTGCATGATGCCCAATAAACTTTTTTATTGTTATAATTACAGCCTTACCTGAATATAATCCGCAGTGACAGATTTACTATAAATTGAAAGGACTCATAGCATAATTTCTAGTTATCAAGAAGATATCCTTCCCCACCCCCACCCCTGGTTGAGCAACCAAGAGTAGGATTGGAAGGTGGGGCAATAAAAACACATGGTAAATTGCCTCAGTGGTGGGGTAAATCCCAACAGGATGATTTGCAAATATTCTATTTAGACAAAGAGATGAAGGACATTTGTATTCAGCTTGAAGTTGTGTTCACTCCTCATGGGCATTTCAAGCTGAAAAACAAAAAGAACAAAACGCAGAATTTCTTGCAGTCTGATTTGTTGCATACAAACTTCACAGGACTTTCTTGGGACTCCTGAGGAGAAACATTTCCTAGGACTTTACAGACAGCAGCCACTTTTTCATTGCAATGAGCCCATTTTTAGCGGTGTTTACAGGGCTTGTGGTTTTACAGCAGTAAAAAGCTTATGAGGTGCTTAACTGAACAAGACCACGAACCTCGCCCCATACGGCCCACAATTCAGCGTCAGCAGCCATGTGAGGGTGGGGACCAATCACTCAATGAGCAGGGAATGAAGCAAGGCAGGAAGAGGGTTACAGAGAAATGGACACAGGGTTACTCAACTGAGGTCCCATTTCCATTGTTAAAATGTAATGATTATTTAATCCATGTTTCTGCAATTCAGCATCATGAGGAATGAAGGTCCCAGTATCCCAAAAACATCCTCCTCCGATTCTGACTCCAGAAATGCCAGCGTGAAGGTAGACAACCTCAGGCTGGAGCTTACAGACACCAGGCTTTCTGAGTAAGAAGCAGCTTCATACACAAGCTGATGTTAATTGGCCACTCCCTCCTTTCACACACATCTTCTTCTCACTCCTTTGCACAGCTTCCTCCTCTCCTATGAGCGAGCACAAGTAGATGTCCAGGAGTAGATTGTTCAGGAGTCCAAATCTGCGTAAAGGAAACTAAATGACCACCACCTTATTCATCACTTGTGAATCTGAATATTTGTAAACAGATTAAAAAGGGAAAACTGCCTTTTAGCCAAACAAAGTAATGTTAAATCCCTCCTCCCCGGAACACGCATACATACACGTACATGTCCTTCCATGTCAAAATGTCACACATGCCCCAAAGAGGGAGAGACAGGAGATAAAAGCTGACTGGGTGGGTTGACTCAGATCAAGATTCATTGGATGAAGGAAAGTATTAAACTTTTGTGCACATAGACTCAGACTTTAAGGCCAGAAGGGACCATTCATGATCATCTAGTCTGACCTCCTGCACATTGCAAACCACAGAACCTTGCCCACCCACTCCTGTAATAGGCTGAGTTAATGAAGTCTCACATCATGATTTAAAGACTTCCAGTGACAGAGAATCCACCATTTACACTAATTTAAACATGCAAGTGACCCGTGACCCATGTTGCAGAGGAAGGCAAAAAAAAACCCAGGGTCTCTGCCAATCTGACTTGGGAGGAAATTTCTTCCTGACCCTAAATACGGCTATCAGTTGGATTCTCAGCATGTGGGCAAGACCCAGCAGCCAGACCCCCGGGAAAGAATTCATTGTAGTAACTCAGAGCCCTCCCCATCTAGTGTCCCATCACCGGCCATTGGAGATATTTGCTAATGGCAGTCGCAGATCAGCTAGATGCCACTGTAGCCAAACTCCTCATACTATCCCCTCCGTAAACTTATGAAGCTCAGTCTTGAAACAAGTTAGGGAGCAGTGAGGGCAAAAAAACCTTTGGAAGGCTTGTACCTTGTACCAGAACAACCACACAACAAACAGGTACAAGCTTGGCATTTCTGAAATATTCAATGACATCTGTCACTCTATCTTTTCCAATTGTGTCGGGAAGTACCCTATCAAAGGCAGTGACTCCTGGTTCTTGCACATTAACATTGGATCAGTAAGTCCTTTCTTCCTCCCACTATGTAGCATGCTACCTCCATCCAGAGAACAAAACAATTTAGTAGCTAATGAGAGCTAGATTTCAACAAGAAGTTGTCATCGTTGCTACACAACAAAAACGGGCCAAAGGATCAAGCACAACAGTTACAGTTTAATGCCATAAAAGGCTGTCATGTGGAAACTTGTTTCGGTGTAACACTGCCAGTATCTTGGGCCTCATCAAAATTGAGTAAACAAAACTCTTGACCTCAGCTGCAAACATGACAGCATTAGTCATCTGTAGGCCGACTGTGGCATCATATTTATTGGAGTGGGTTAAGGACAAAAGGCTTGGGTGGGATTAACATCGATGATGTATTTGAAACCATCAGACTTTTTAGCCTTGATGGACACAGTCCATCATATCCAGACAGCATCACGCATCACACAGCAGTCTTGCCTTTCGTTCAGAACTGATGGTTGTTTCAAATCCATTAGCACTTGGAATTATACCTACCCTTAGGTCAACATGATGTTGCTCTTGTAAATGAAAGCTTGTAGGACATTAAAGTTAAGATATTCACAGCTCACAAGAGAAGCCTTAGCTGTGTTAGGGGGATGCAAACATTGTTAACTTCGCCGTATGTGGTCCATTCTCCACGGTCCCACTTGAGGAGCAGAAGTGCATGCTTAACGCTTGGCACATAATTCACTGCTGTCCTGAACAGGACTGCTGTCTTGAAATCAGGGTGCATACTTAAAAAAAATCCTAACTCAAACAGCAACCGTATATTGTATGTGGGGGCTGAACATTGAAAGCCTACTTTCGCTAGGCCTGGCATAGCAGGAAAGCCCCATTGTAAGTCTTCTAATCATGAGGTTTTCTAACTTCTGCCCGGTTAGGGTGGTGCCAAGGTTGCCGATATCCTCACAGCCCAAGACTGTGTTTTGCCATCATGACCGGAATAATTAAAACTAGGAGACATTCTAAAGCTCCATTCAGATTCCTGAGGCATTGTTGCAACATGAAAACAGATTATTTGGTTAGAAACACTCCCATCTCCCCAAACTTTGAGTCTATTGTAAGACCCATAAGATTTCTAGTGTAGAAATGCAGCAGGATTCTATACTGGGATGGAAAGGAGCTAAGAAAACCCATCCAGTGTAAATGGATAGCAAGTAGCTGTGAAGTGAAGACTGTGGGATGTGCATTTGCTGTGGAATCAGGACTCTGGCTCCTGATAATGCCCTTGTGACAGCGAATCCACCGTGTAAGATCTAAATCAATCTTTTTTACACAGTCACATACACAGTGGCATCGGTGCCTGACTACTCCAGAAATCGTGATGTGGTGCAGGGGCGCAGTGGAGGCTAGCTCCCCCGCAATGTAAATACCAGGGAGTGGATCTCGGTTTCCGCCCTCCGGGTGGTTTCCATCCCCATGACTCTTGCAGAGGCGAGAGCAGGCACCAGCTATGTTTCCCCCCACGCACCCGGGGAGGGGGCAGAGACAAGAGCAGAGCGGCAGCAGGGGCTGGAATTGCCACCATGATGCAGGAGATTGGGCCAGCCACTAGGGAGCAGGAGGGACTACCAGCAGAGACATCCACAGTGTGGGAGGGGGCCAGAGCACATGGACCAGCACCCAGGCTGGGGTACCAGCTCCTAGGTGGGTGACAGGGGACGTCACCGAGAGGGAGGGGAAAGCACTGGGCACCAGCTGCCCAGGAATGGCAGTAGAAACTGCCGGGATGCCCCTTCCCTGCCTGAAGCCGGCATTCCCCCCAGTCTCAATAGCTCCCCTCACTCCCTGTCGTAGCTCTCTGTCCCCCAATGTGTTGTACGGGAACTGAGACACAGAGGCTAAGTGATATGCCCAAGGACACACAGGAAGTCTGTGACAAAGCAGGTTATTGACTGAGGGGCTCCTAAATTGCAGGCTAGCCCCCATACCACCAGATCCTCCTTCCTCTCATTTTAATGACAGATCAGGAGAGAAACAACACACTCATCCCCCTAGAATTCCGCTCAAAGTTTGTTTAGTTTCTCTTTCCTTTCTCTTTGGATTTTAAAAGCTGTTCTTTGATTTAATGTCTCCCAATTTACCTTCCCGAATGCAAAAGGGGTGACTTTGTCCATGCCATACTTTCAAGCTACAGGACGGAATGCAAGAATTCAGAAGTGGGCTGTGGCAAGTGTGTGACAGAAGGGCTTAGGTAGGTACAACAGAGGGATCCCAAAGTAAGTGGAGCTGTTGCTTCAAATATAGCATCAGTGTTTCGGATGTCTGGGACTCTGCTACGAAGCTGGTCGGATTCATTCCTCACAACTGATTAAACACCGATCTGATCCAGATTGTCAGGACACTGTTTATATACCAAAAGACTCCAAAGTGACAAGACACGTTAGGAGAGAAATGATCCCCTTCCTCCCAAATTAAAAACAACCACTTATACATGGAGACGCAAGATGCCTTTCGCACCAGGAAATGACTTGATATGGTTTATGGTCTGCGTGGTGGCAAGATTAGGGTCTACAATCAAGTGAACCATTAAAAGCAAGATTAATTGAAACCTTTCAACCAATGTTAGCTACTTACTGCTCTGTTTAGAGTGCCAGGGTTGTGGCCAGCCAAATCTTTGTAAGAATAGCCATACATGGTGAGTTTCTGAATTCTTCCTGTCCTCTGTCAAATGTTTTATTAGACAATAAACTGTGAATTATAAACACAAGCAGAGAGCAGCATTTGGAAATGCTACATGAGCAAAAGACCATGGATGGCTTTATAGTCTTGCAATACAGTAACAATTGGATTCAGAATGACAGGTCATCAGTGAGGTAGCTCAACAATAAGGGATATAACAGTTTTCACATCATAAGGTACAGAGACAGAGTTCAGAGGAAATCTAAGGCTTCAGAAAGTAAATGGTTCATCTTCCAAAAGAATAATCTAGTGACAAAAGCAATTTAGAATCCATCCAGGCATACAAGTAAATTTTTAAAATAAATGCTGAAACACTGAAACCAATGTACGACAAACTTTTGTTGTTGTTGTTAATGAATCACTGCTATTCAGCTATTTAGCAGGAATTATGTTCTTGCCTGGGGTTACCCTGGTAACAATAAGAAAAGGAGTACTTCATCGGATGCTGTAGCTCACGAAAGCTTATGCTCAAATAAATTGGTTAGTCTCCAAGGTGCCACAAGTCCTCCTTTTCTTTTTGCGAATACAGACTAACACGGCTGTTACTCTGAAACCTGGTAACAATAACTCCTTCCTTGACAAATACACTTTATAAAAGTACTACTACATCTAACAAAGAAGCAAACATCACAGCCTTTAATTTCCCCCCTCAGAGGAGTTAAAGGGACAGGACTAAAATTTCCTGGGCTTTCACACAACAGCAGTTTCCGTAGCCTGCTATTTCTCTGCTCTCACTGCACTCTGCCAGTTTTCAAAGGTTATTCTGCCTCTGCATCTGATAGAAATATCACCAAATGCAAGATACTGTAGATGGAGCGGCTGCCTCTAAATTTTGGTGGCCAGTAGAAAGTGTCTAGAAGATCTAGATTGACTATGCCTAAAAGAGTTAAATGTACCAAGGTAGAAACTTTTGTCAATAGAATTTTTTTTAAGGACGAGAGGAATACGATACTCTTCAATTACAAACTTTTCGGACAGATACTTGTGCTCTGCATTAGTTCTATTGTTAAAGTTCATTGCGTCCCCAAGATTACAGCAATCCATATCAAACACCAGCAGGCGATAAGGTAGCGTAATTTGTTTAATAAAGTGTTTTCTTTTTTAAAAAAAAAATTTATAAGACACACGTATTTCACGATAAATGATCAATGATACATGAAAAAAGACTGCACTCCCAAACCTGGTGTTAGACATAGATTGTACAATATATGGTAATGTACACAGATATACACATTGCTATGGAAACGGCCAGCACATGACACCACACAACGAAAATGAAAATTCAAGCTTGCTTTGGGATATCTCCAGAATTAAAGTCAGAATTTGAGGAAAATTGAATTTATTTTTGGAAACTGATCATGTGCTCTGTTATCATATGTTCTGTTACAATCGGCATGAAAACAGTCACCCTTCATTCACTAACCATGTGAAAACAAAAGCAGATACACAGAAAAAAGCTGTGAATCATTTTCACTACTACAAATACATTTTACCTGAAACTCATAACATTCCTTTGGTTGTTTTTAGTACAGAATGATGGAGAGTCACAATTTCTTAGTTCTGTTTTCCTGCTTTTCTTTCTTTTCCAAAGTCTTTTAAGATCGACGCTGAGGATAACGTAAACTGTGAATTCTTAAGGATCCAACATAGCCTTTGTATGACAAACTGTTAAATGCAAAAAGAAATATGAATATCACTAGATACATACAGGAAACTTACAGGCTTCTTTCAAACCACATGAAGAAAAATACCTTTGCTTGCAGTCATGTGAAGTCTCCTCCATGAACGTTTTTCCCTTTGCTACGCACACCCCACTTATCTACACCACTCTAGATCAGAGCTCCATTTAAAAACCAGGATAAAAATACATGGCTGAGTAGCTAAAATAAATAACTAATGGCACCCCACAAAAAGGAACAGCCCCCATCCAGTGGAAGATCTGCAGATTTGTATCTACGCAGTGTAATGGTGAGGCCAAAATTGTTGGGCTATTAACAAGATGTAGCAAAAATTTACTAAGTGCTTCCCCTTCCTCCAATATTAAAACAAGATGTTGCAAACACGACCAGCCTCTGTTGCTCTGAAGTATAGACCATATAATAGTAAGCTCTTAAAGTAACCCTCTCTACCTTCTGGCTTGATTTCAGCAGTTATATGTCACAGAAACCTCATTTGTTTTGATTGCAGTGAAGAGAGACAAATAATTCTCATATGCATAACAAAACTTCTTCGGTAAACAGCACTTAATTAGATCTCATTAGAAATCCTGCATTCTCATCTGGCAAACCCCCTGGCAAACCCCCGCATACATACTGCCATGGGTCAGAGCTCCTTTTGTTTACTAAAGTACATCGTAAATAGTGTCCGCAAAAATACAGTAATGGCAACTGGCCAGTGGAAATATTAGATTTACTGAATGTGTAATATGCCACTCCAGTACTAAAAATGAAGGGATCATCTAGTTTATCAGGAGACGTTTTGAAGAGTGAACTGTAGGCTAGCTGGTGTTAGTAAGCCAGCAGGATGTTAACAGGTAGAGAACATTAACAGAGCTGAGGACTGGAGCATGGGACTGCATACTCTATGATTCCAAGACAAAGAAATGTTTCCACTTAAAGGTTTCTCAAGATCTTCCCTGAACAGACTAAAGCCTTTATAGAGAACCTCCTCGTGCAACTTCATTCATTCATTCGCTTGGATCCAATAGGTATGGGACCTACCATACTGTGGAATTCATCCCTGTAGCCCTATGCACCAAGCGGCATCACAGATCAAAGCAGTTTCTAACCAATACCTGATAAATCATAGTCCAGCCTGAGCTCTATAGCTACAGCATTTGAGAGGAGGGAACAGGTCTAACTTAGTCACTGTGGTAATAAATGAAAACGATTAACCAACTGAGATCTCAAATAGCCATTCAAGGGAAGCACTGCCTTCTTATTAGTAAAGGAGAAAATTTTCAAAGGTGCCCAAGTGATTAAGCAACTATGTCCTATTGATTTTCAGTGGGAAGCAGGCCCATCCCTTGGGCACCTTTGAAAATTCTACCCAGACTAGAAGAAGTGTTCAAAGAAAGGGTGGGAAGCCCTGTCTTAGAGACCTCAACCATGTCCGAGATTACAAGATACTCAGGGACGTGGCAATTAAAGAGGACTACATGTCGGACCAAAACGTCTCGATAGCAGCTGCCAGGATGAATGGAAAGGGCCATTTGTCCAAGTCATCCTCAAAAATATTTAGAAATATTAGGAAGTTAGGGAGTCATAACTGGATGACTCATTTCTGGTCTCTTTTCCACTTTTAGATTGATTCCATAGCAACTCTTGGAGACAATGTTTTCTGGAGATAAATTATGGTGGCCACTGCTTTCACAGAGATGCCTCACTATTAGGGAAAGCTAGGAGGGCAAAATATCTCAGTGCCTCTTAACGCTGAAGAGGACAAAGAATAGGATTTCCAGACAGGCCACCAGAGAGTTTGAGAATAAGAATTTACTAGACTCCAGCTAGAATCAGGTCCAGATTCAGCTAAATCTCTATACACTAGATCTGGATTATGGCAGACATGAGTGGCTGTCAGGAGTTAAGAAGTCTCTCCCAAAGGCATTTATTACCACGCTCAGAACTGTGGGGAATGGATTCTAATAATCCTATCAACTGTCAGGATGTGGGGTATTCTCTCAGCCCCAAAGAGTCACAGCTGTTTTTGTTTTTACAAATAATATTTTTATGACTGTTACCACTGAGTGCATTATTTTCACTTAAGTATATTATAGGCCAAGACAAAGTTCAGGTCTCTTGGGTCAAACTAACAACAAACCCAGCGGGGCTTGCTTCTCATTTACACCAAGGCTATTTTACGCTTCTCTGGCAGAGTAAAGGGGCCTTCAAATGGAAGGAAATTACATTTGTACCCACTCTAATGCCCCCTCTGTGCTGCCATTGTGGTGTAAAACGGCTTGGGTGTAAATGAGAATCAAGCCCAGATGTTTTTAAAGACAAGGGATTTTGAGGAATAAAGCAGCGAACAACATACCAGGAAAGCCTGAGGTGTTGTGTCTGGAAAAGAAGGATGAAAAAGTATAATTGATGATGCAGTTAGTGTACACAATGGATATAAATATGAGAAAGGGCTTTAGCTGGGAGAGAGAGAGAGAGAGAGAGAGAGAGAGAGAGAGAGAGAGAGAGAAAAAACAAATTATTATTACAATTGGTCTGGTAGGTCTTGATTGATGGAACCTGGAGTGTGACAACCCAACAGCTGATTTGTGAATCCACAGTGACAGAATAAGATAAGGTGGGAGCGAGATTAATCTGCTCAGGGCAGGATATTTCTTTCTAGTCACACCAAGGTCAGATCAGAACAAGAGCTGCTGAAAAAAGTATCTTATTCTGCTTAAAGAGTCAGAATATGGAGCTTGACTGTGTCAGAATCTTTTAAAGGAGACACATTACAAACCCTTCTTCACTAGCTGGGACGGGGCTATGGATATAACTGGTATGCTTATCTCTGCTAATGGAAAAGCCCTGCAGGACTTCTGGCTGGCGTGCCTTAAAGCAAGAGGATAAGAAAAACAGAAGCAGCTTTTAGCAGTTTTATGTCATTTGATAAAATAACCAAGTCACATTTCTTCCTGATGAATGCAGAACCGTTGATCGCCTGGGAACTTGAACCGAACTGGAAAGTATCTTTGTATCTTCAAAGGAAATTTTGCACAAGATTGTACAGTCATTCATTTTATTCACTTTCTTAGATCTTTCTTGATATATGTGATGTTAAGGCCTCCAAGGATTTTTCAGCTCTTCAGTGTCAGCTTCCAGTGCAAAGCTATGAGAAATCTGCAGCTCACTTTAGCAGGCTCTGTTGGCTTCCTGAAACAGGAACAGCGTACAGGCAACTGCAGCACCAGCTACAAAACGCTCTACCATCAAGGAGTCCCCTCTTTGTTTTAAATTTTGCTTCACGCACCCGCCACTGGATTTAGTCATTTGAGTGCAGCTGAACTAATGCATGGCAGGCTGGCAAGTCATCAAACTCCACAAAAAGAAATAAAGAACAAGATGCAAACCTGGACAATGGATTCAGGTACACACGGTTCTGATTCTTCAGCTGAAATACAGAGCAGTTTTTTTTAAAAGTACCATCATTTCACCAGGAGCAGGTCTCATAAAAATAAGAGAAATTAAAAATGAAAGAAACATATATGGTAACATAGTTCACTCCTCAGCCTATGACCATCCCCTGCCGTATAACCTTAAGTGCTTTGTCCAATCGAGTTTTGAGTCAGGCACTCACGGGGGTTTTCACCACTACTTTATAAAGCTTGTGTAACACACCTCACTGTCAGGAAACTGTTTTCCAAAAACCCATTTTAGACGAAAGGTACGCCTGACCAGAGATGTGCTGCCAAAATGTTAACAGGGGGCTTCCCTAAAAATGTTAGCCTTAGAGGTTCATGTAATGTCCCCTGAGCAAAAAACCACCCCCAAACCAACAGCCTGCTCACCGACCCAAATCCACCTATTTATTCCCTGCTCTTCCCTAACCCCTTAACAAACCAGAGGCTGGGAGTGGGCAACAGGGCATGGAGCATTTGGGTGATTGCCTGTTCTGTTTATTCCCTCTGGGGCACTTGGCATTGGCCGCTGTGGGAAGACAGGATACTGGGCTAGATGGACCTTGGGTCTGACCCAATCTGGCTGTTCTTAACCATCAATTCCATACTCGTATTTCCCCACAATCCATTAATTACATTCTCCCCCGCAACCATGAATCTTTCAACACCTCCCCTATCCTTGTGCCCTACAGCCCACCATGCTCCTCCTTCCAAGCACATGTCCAATTTCTTCCACATACAAGATTTTTTTTTTTAAGATAGAGTTGACTTTGTCAGAATCTTTTAAAAAGGAGACACCATAAACCAGGCTTCGCTAGCTGGAACAAGGCTGGGGATGGTATGATTTTTGCTGCTAATGGAAAAGTCCTATAAAACCTTCTGGCTCATGTGCATTAAAGCAACAGGATAAGAAAAAGAAAGTAGCTTTTAGCAGTTTTGTGTCCATTTGACAAAATAAGCAAGTCACATTTCTTTCTGATATATATATGCAGAACTTTTGATCGCCTGGGAACACTAACTGAACCTGAAGATATTTTCTTATCTTCAAAGGAAATTTTGCACAAGATTGTACATTTTTTCCATCTCCCAAACCATCAATCCTTCAATCCCACCCCTATTCTTCTACCCTTTAACCCACCATAATACCCCTTCCACATGTCCAATATCTTCCACACAAGCCATCTGAAAATTCTGGCTAAATGAGAGTAAGGAACATCCTACTCCGGAAATCAAGAGAGACATGAAAGCTTCTGTAAATGAAAATGCCACCAATTAAGATGTTTCCACACCACTGACTATTTCATGTATCTCCACAAATACAAGAAAATGATCAACAACTGAGGAAAATACCCACAGAACAAAATTAGTTGAGAATTAAAACATTCCAGACAAAAAGAAAAAAAGCCCACAAGAGCACTGACCCCTCTTGACACCTACATGAGGGTCTGAAAAGCAAAAGTATGGAGCTATGCAGCGACGACAATGAACTACTGTCTAACTGGTCGCTGAAAATTGCAGACAGGTCTTTGGTGACATTGTATAAGCAAAAGTTTGTATCTGATAATTATCATGAACTGAAGAAAGTTCATCTGTGTTGTGAATGAAAAAGACTTTCCTTTTTTTCCTCCAGAAAAGAAGCCTCGCTATTCTTGTTTGTTCAGTTTACACGGAACATGTCCATTTTCTCCACATGCCACTGCTTCTCATTCAGGAAAATGGCAGATGCCAGTCACCTGGTTTCAAGTTTTCAAATACCAAAAGCATGGTCCTGTCAGAATGTTGCATTGCAGATCTGTGACGTCTCCTTTCGTTCAGATGATTTTATTAAATTAAGTGGCATTTTGCATTTCCACCAATGTGGAACATAAGAGCTTTAAAACCTACAAAAAGCTTAAGAATGACATTTACAACACATTAACAAAAGAAGACTTAAACCCAAAAGAGTAAGGTACATTTATTCCACTAATCCCAGGCACAAAAGAATTTACTACTTACATTCCCTTTCCAAAGATCTAGTTTCAAAGATGTATGACAACTCCTATATTATTCCACCTATTTTTAAATCAAGATTGGATGTTTTCCTAAAAAATATGCTCTCGTTCAAAACAGGAACTAATTCAGGAAAGTCCTAAGGCCTGTGCTGTAAAGGAGGTCAGACAAGATGATCACAATGGTTTTATAACCTATGAATCTACTCTTCTTATAGGAAAAGAAGCATTGACATACGGCACCAAACTAGTGGTCCATCTGTTCCAGTATCCCATCGCTGCAAGTGGTCAATTCCAGGTACTAGTTAATGGCCAGTTTCTTCTTCTTTTGTTTGTAATTAAAAAACAAAAAAGATGCCCTAAAACATGAGGGTTTATATCCCTATTTTAAATACCATCCAATGCCAAATGGATGTCCTCATAAACGATATCTATGTCTAATTCTTTTAGACATTTACATAAGTCATACGAATGGGTCATCTGACTCCTACGAAGATCTAGGATTCAATGTTATATTGTGGCAATGCCTATCGCAGGTTAATTATGAGCTGTATGAAAATATTGCCTTTAATACGTTTTAAATGGGTTGTCTTTCTGTTCTTTGAATGCTACTTGTTCTTCTACTATAAGAAAGGATAAATCAGGAGCATCTGATTTACTTTCTGTATACCATTCATTATTATGCATACCTCTACCATATCCTCCTATTCTTCTCCTCTAAATTAACAGTCCCAGTCTTGACAGTCTCTCTTTTTACAGAAGCCTGTCTGTGAACTCCTATTTCTGCCATATCTTTAATGAATGCTGTGTAGTTGTAGTCATGTCGGACTCAGGATATTAGAGAGACAAGGTGGGTGAGGTTATATCTTTTGTTGAACCAACTTCTGTGGGTGAGAAAAACAAGCTTTCAAGCCACACAGTGCTCTTCTTCAGGGATGGGAAAGGAACTTCCAGCATCATCACAAAATACAAGGTGGAACAGATTGTTTAGCATAAGTAGTTAGCACATATTGTAAGGGACCATTCAAGCACCCCTGCAGTCATAGGACAAAAAGATGGGGTTAGTGGGTCACAGGTTGTTGGAATAAGTCATAAATCCAGCGTCTCTGTTCAGTCCATGATTGTTAGTGTCTAGCAGAGTAATAAATTTAAGCTCCCAGGCTCATCTTTGAAAGTGTTGTGCAGATTTCCTTTGAGGACGAGGGCTGATAGGTCAGATCTAGAGTGATCGCTTTGTGAAAAGCGTTCACCCGCAGGTGATAGGGTGTTTTTGTTTTTTATCGTTTTCCTGTGCGAGTTCATTTGAGAGCGTAGTGATATGCTCCGAGGAGGAAGTCCGGGATACACACCTTAACACACACAAAACCACATTCACCGAATATGGGCACTCCACCAGAGAAGTCGTTCACATTGTGGAACAGGACACTCAAATACCCTGAGAGAACCTGCTTCAACACAGAAATAAAACCCTCTCTGAGCATACCCCTAGTTGTCACGTACCACCTCACACTGGAACCCATATGGGATAGCATCAAAGAACTACAGCCCAGACTCTATGGGGACACCATCCTGGAAGAAATCTTTCCTAAACCCCCTCTTCTGGCCTTCAAACACCCCCCACAACCTCTCTAAGCTCCTCATCAGAAGCAAGCTCCCCACAGACCAGGACCCGAAAACAACTCAAAGCATCATCAGACCCTGCCAGAACAACAGATGCCAAACCTGCAGACTTATCTCCACTGCTACAATGATCAACACACATCAAGATCCATGGGTCCTACACATGCCTATCACAAGATGTGGTGTACTTCATCCAGTACACTGAACGCCCCAACAACTATGTGGGTGAAACCGGACAATCTCTACACTCCAACAAACTCTCACAGGAAAATGATAAAAGACAAAAACACCCTATCACCTGCAGGTGAACATGGTTCACAAAATGATCACTCTATATACATATTTGTAGTTTGAAATGCAAAACATACAACTTTAGAGTTCATTTTAATGTTTGAAGTGTCTGGGTTTAAAGAAGCAGGGTATATTGTTTGGAAATAAATGCTTAAGAACTTTGCTACTTGCGTTCATAAAACCCAAAGATATCTTGAAATGCTACGTGTATGTATATAAATATGTGCAGACCCATATTCAACCTTGGGCTGAATTTTTGGGGGAAAGTTTCACCTAAACAAGTTTAGCTGTTTCAGAGAATGAGATTAAGAAAAAAGATGTTTTGTCCATTTAAAAAAAATTGTAACTGTTTTGTTGAGATATTCTAGCTTCTCCCTAGCTTTGCAGCAGGGACTTGAAATTTGGTAAGGGATTCCCCGCCGTATCTGGGGGTGTGCCTTTTGCTGTCCCCAGGAAATCAACCCACATTTGGCCAAGTTATAACTCTCTGAAAATCTCAGTTTTCACGTGAGCAGTAGAAATTTGTTCGAATTTGGCAGCTAAATTCTTTGGAGATCCTGTCTACACTGAGCACGTTACATGCCAGGGCTGCGGTGGCTGAGCCAGATTTTGCCTGCAATTGCTCCGTCTGGCAGCCAGAAATCACTGTAGTGTCAGGCACCATAACTAAGAGTAAGGATTCAGAGTAACAGCCGTGTTAGTCTGTATTCGCAAAAAGAAAAGGAGTCCTTGTGGCACCTTAGAGACTAACCAATTTATTTGAGCATAAGCTTTCGTGAGCTCACGAAAGCTTATGCTCAAATAAATTGGTTAGTCTCTAAGGTGCCACAAGTACTCCTTTTCTTTTTAAGAGTAAGGAGACACTCTCTCCAGTGCTCCCAATGCACCCCATGCTGGTGGTACAAGCAGCAAGCAGGAGGAATCATCCTGAATGGAAGGCAGAGGGTGAGCAGCTGGGAGGGTCCTAGTTTCAGCCCCAAGAGGATTCCGTAACCTAGGCTAATATAAGGGTAGCTTTAGAAAAGATTGTACCTTTTCCTACATAGCCAAGGATTTTTCAGAAGTGTACCTGCCAATAGTCACAACTGCGAGCCAAATTCACACTTGGGCCTTGTCTACAGACAACTCCTACTGGTGCTGCCAACATTTCTGCTGGTAGTCCTGGCGGAAGCCTTAGTATGTGCAAAGTTTTGAGTGATTTCCAGCATTTTAACTGCTAGGGGTGAGATTTCGTGCTGCACCTCTGTGAGGCACAGCGCAGAACTTGCCACCAGCTGGAGAGGAGTTGGGTGAAGGCTATGGTGGCGGTGGCTTTAACCAATTTTGCTCTCTCCTAATCCTGGTCTGCTCTGGGGGCTGGAGAGGCAGCTGGCTTCCCTATGGACTGCGTGTTGCGACTCTGCCTTCAACACACCCCTCCTACCACCAACCCCTGGCACTCCCCCTACACCAGGGCTTGTAGTGGGGTCCTGAGAAGGCAGCCAGAGTTCTTTATTATGGGAGTCCTCTCCTGGCTGGAACCAGGGCTTTCAGACCTTCTTTGCGCTTGGACCCTTTCGCCCAGCATAAACGTGGGGCAGAACGGGGCTGAGGATCTCACTTGGTCATGTACACCACAGTCTGGGTTCCGGGTTAGTAGAGGTGTTAGAATTGCAGCCAATAATAAACGAGAAAAAAGTGACTGTTCAAGAAGCTGAACTGAAGAGGAGATATACTTTTGAATTCTCTAAATCAAAGATGCTGTCATCTCCAAGTTAGCTGTCTCCTTTAGGGCAGGCTGAGGATACCCTTGTTCACAATGAATAAGTACCTCGCCCAACAAATAGCCCCTTAGGCTAGTCACTGCGAACAAGGGTATCACTATTAGGCCTTTAGGCATTTGCAAGGTGACTGTCAGAGTATCTGGGCAAGTGTCAAGGACTCGTACCTGAGGCCTGCTTTTGAGGATCAAGGTTCCCTTTCAGAAGACACATCTCCCTCTGCCCCACTGCTTGCACTGGGGTCCTCCTTATTACGAGGGGCATTTCTTTCTCTACTTGATTCAGAGGGTGCCTTGGTTCTGGTCTTCTCTTTCCTTTGCTGCTGTTTTTCAAGCTTTGCCAGCTATTAACAAAGAGAAAGGAAAAGAAACACTTTAAAAAATACAAACAGAATATTAGACAATAGCACCAAAAACTTCCTGAATTTGAACCTCTCTTCTGCAACTACAATAAAAAGATTTTCAATGGTTCCTAACGTCACAAGAAAAGTGAATAATTTATAAGATGTGATCTCAGTGGATTGGAGGTGAATAGAAGAGCGCTCATCCTCACGCTCTTCTTTTGGGAGTGCAGTACCTGGTCATTTGACAATATGGAAAACTGATTAAAGACCTGGATCAAACAAGGAGGGAGAATTTAATTACAAAGCCCCAGATCCACAAAGGGACTTAGGCCTCACAATGCTGAGCACTTCGGCACCTAACTTTTAGGCATCTAGAAAAATCACAGGAACACCACTGCAGTCCACAAAGCCTAAGTTGGGAGATGGGTGCCTTAGACTGCTATCTGCAAAATCCAGTACACTGGGCAGGGAACCAACGAGGACAGGGCGGGTGTGCTAAAAAACCTCACCCTTTCTCAGAGACAGGCTCTTAAGTCCAGGCTACATGGAGGCACCTATCTCTGCTTAGTGAACCATGAATGGGAACCCACCTGGAGTCAGTCACACTCACTCTCTCTGGCCCAGTGACTATATAAGTATTTATTCACAGTGAAACAGTCATTGGACCAGAGAGACAATGAGAATGACTCTGTAGTCCAGAGGTTAGGGCGGCCACCTGGGAGACCCAGGGTCCAATCAGCCTGCTCCAATCACTCTTTCATTATCTATCCACAGTGGAACAGCTTCAATGGGAG
Source organism: Eretmochelys imbricata (assembly GCF_965152235.1). Taxonomy (NCBI): domain Eukaryota; kingdom Metazoa; phylum Chordata; order Testudines; family Cheloniidae; genus Eretmochelys; species Eretmochelys imbricata. The sequence goes on along the minus strand of NC_135574.1, from coordinate 205,251,753 downwards.
AGAGTGAGGGGGCCACACACCAGGATATCCCATAGCTCAGTGGTCAGAGCACTCTCCTGAGAGGTGGGAGACCCCTGGGGAAATCCTCTCCCGCCTTCTGGCAGAGGGGGGGTGGAACTGAACCTATGTCTTCTACATCCCAGGGGGGTGCTCTAACCACTGGGTTAGAAGTTAAAAAGTGGGCACTACCACCACCTCCTCCTCCTAGATTTGAATAGGATACGATCCGGTAGACGGCCTCTGAGCATGCTTACCAGATCAGACCCCATACTTGGGTTAGGCGGCCAACAAATGTCTTCCCTGGCCTGTGAATCACGCCGGGGCTTCGGCAGGAGAAAGGTGCCTGGACACCTAGAGGGAGGGAGCAGCGCGCATGTCCAGAGGCAGAAACTTAGGCACTAAGGGAAATTTTACCCTGAAAACTTAAGCACCAAGTGAGTTTAGATGCCTACAGAATTTGGCAGGAGTTCTGTGAATTGCGGGGGAGCCAAACCCCAGACATAGGTGCCTACCCCCAAACTTAGTTGTTTAAGTCTGGGGTTTAGATGCCTAAGTCCCTTTTGTGGATCTGGGCCAAAGCTCTTGTAGAATTCCAGTGGAAACTCACCAGCTGTACAGCCTCGTGTTTTAGAGGGGCTTCATAATTTCAGCCATTTCTTATTCTGTAATGTTATGACTAAGGCAGAGCCAGGAACCAAATAAAGACATCCCATGTTCTGAGACCCAGCCTACACGACCATGCTAGAGGGGAATGTTATCTTTACAGAGAAAAACATTTGTATGGTCCAAAGCGAGGAGAACAGAACACCCAATTTCAGCCACATCAGAGAGAAATCTCTGCTAACATTGTAGAGCTAATATTCAAAAGGAAAATAATGAAGAAATCATTTCTCAATGTAGAAGCCTTCAACCCAATGTGAAAAACCAAATTAAGTTGAATGTCGGTGTCACTTTGGCATTTATCTCCCATTTTTCAGAGAAGCAGCCTGCAACACGTTTCAGATATGTTGCTTATCAATAGCTATCCTACTGACTAGAGACACTTCATGATTTTAGTTTATCAGTTGATTTGATTTTCTGTAATCTACTGTAATTTATCAAACTGCTTTTTCCAATTTCTTCTGGGTTAATAATGTGTTAGACGCAAATCATCATTTCAAGGCCATCAGGACTTTTTGGGAATGAAATCAACAGAGAACAAACTGAGCTGGTTTACGTGTTACTATTCAGCAAGCTGAGAAACAGCTTCTTTTTCCTGTCTGAGATGGTATAGTGTAATAGTTTAATTCATGCCATACAGTATATTGATAAGTCATGAGGACAAGTATGTAATATTTCGCCCAATGTATATGTATCACCTATATGTACAACAGTCTAAATCCCATTATATATTATTATAAATTATATAACATGCGCATTATTTTCCCAGCAACACTACAGATAATACAGCAAGTGAATGTTTTAGGTGATAATGGAAAATTGGTACATTTGCATCCCAGGAAATCTACGGTACATTTGCACTGCAAAAACCAACCAAACAAAAAACCACGGCAGCGAGTCTCAGAGCCCATATCAACTGACTTGGGCTTGTGGGGTTCAGAATAGCAGCGAAGATGTTTTCAATTGGGCTGAAGCCCAGGCTTTGAGACCCTGCCCTCTCACTGGGTCTCAGAGCCCAGTCAGTTGACTCAGGCTCGCTGCCGTGGGATTTCTTCTACGGAGTATTTGTACCCCTAAAGTAGAATTGTTATTTTAAGAACCTTTGTAATTTTTGGCTGTTCAGCCTCTCACAAAGCACTGACAGGTGGTACATGCAGTTCATGCTGGTGGTTATTTATGTTGTGGTAATGGTAAACTCCAAAGGCCCAAATCAGAAGCAGAGCCTCATTGAGCTCAGCCCAGTGTAAACACGACTGTCCCTACTGCAAGGAGTTAGCAATCTAATTTAAGAAGCAACACAACAAGTGTGACAAATTGCACAAGGGAAGGAAAAACTGAGGGTGAGGGAACAGAATGGGAACATGCTAACATGAAGAACTCAAACATTCCCAACCAGTTTTAAAAAATGTTATATGTATTTTGATATGTGCAAATAATAAATAAATAAAAACTAACTAAATAAATACCAGCAATCTTCAATCGGTTAGCCCTCAATCTAGCGGTTATCAGTTACATTTATAAATCCGATATTAACCTCCAGCTACACCAATGCAAAGGTGCCATGAGGAGATGGTAGACAAGGCCCACTACGACAAACCTCTGAGAAGTTACTCGTGTTATCAATGTGTTTCCTCGTAGAATTACAATCATTCCCATTACTGAAACACACTTAATCGCAACAATGACCCACCTACCTTAAATAACGGTGGTGGAAACAATCTCTGCTCCAGCCGTGTAACCGTACCTTCCATAACTTTTATTTAATAGTTTGTGATAATGATGTGATGATCTGAACCAGATGAAACCCATTATTTTGCAACCGATGTTCTCCTGCTCCTCATATTATTCAATTGTTTAAAAAACAACATATGGCACCATGAATCAAACAGTCAAATTTTCTCTGAGAACACTGTGAACCAACCTAAGAAATCTAAGTCTGTACTTTCTGAACTTGGAAAGCAGCAGTGTATGCAAATTGTGGAATTTGCATTATGAAGCAGAAAAGCCACAATGTTTATTCTATATTTTTATATTATATATTTGATATGCAAATGGACCAGATATGCTCTTAGGATAACAGTCTTCAAGTTACTGGATAGATGCATGTGAAAACAAAAATACAACTTCGAAAGAAATAGTAAAGACTCATGTATATTTAATGAAATATTTGCAAACGTCATTTTTATCGTTTGAAACAGTTCATATTTCTAAAAATCAAATAGACTAAACCAAGCAGAATAAGGCACTACAGACAGAAAATTAACTAGAGATCTAAAGGCAACTCCAGATCCATCTCAAAGCAGGTCAGGAATCCAGGTGTCAGTATTTGAATAAACCCCTTTCTTAGAGGATGTGGCACCTTTAATAGACAAAAAATGGGAACTGAGATAACCAGGTAATTCAGTCCTGTCCCTGGGTTGCAGTGGTCGAAATGGCAGTATTCTCCCCCCAAAATGGAAAAGATGTAACAAATGGCTTGAAGAAAAAAAGGTACCCACCTTTTTAGTTGCTAAATTAGCCTACAACTTGTGTCAGACATGGGATGTAGTATCTATTACATAATACTTTATTAAAAGATTAAAAAGCAGATTGTTACCCTCAGCAAAAATACAAAGAACTCGTGAATGACATGTATGAGACAACAATCTAACTATGTACTTATATGCTACCATCACCGTACCATTAATCTGTGGGTCAGAGTTCAGATACTTGGGATGTGATCAAATAAGTATTCCTAGTACAAGACTGATTTTGACCTTCGCTTTTCACTTCCTTGCTTTTAAGTGCTTGGGTTTGTTAAAATGATGTGATAAGCAAGTACAATGTTGTCACTATGTTTAAAAAGAGTTAAGTTAGTTCCATTTTTTGGCTTTGGATAGAATATAATCTGAATTGTAAACACTCTGGTCCAACAAATCATGTCTTGCAAGCTTTCAATGTATTACTGAACTTTTTATAAAGATCACAATGTCCTTTGAGATGGTTTTAAAAACAAGCATAAGACATTTTATTGTTACCATCACACTGTGTTTGTTGATTTGTTATTGTTGAGAGACTTCATGTGTGCAAATGCTGTAGTCAATGAAGAGCATTTCCATATTTTCCAAGACATCCTGAGAGGATCACAGACTACATACCTTGTTAAATGAGTATGGGCTGCAAGGGGAGCAATTAAGCCTTCAAACTAATTAGGAAACCATAATTTTCAAATGTAGACCCTGGAAACTCTGACCATCCAATCTACTGATGCAGTGTCCTGGAGCTCATTTGTGTTATCTTTCTGGTCCTCAGCCAGAGAGGGCCAGGGGGAAGGGAGAACACACCATACCAAACCAATCAGTTACACAGAAATAATCCTCCAATTCCACCCATGTGTTCTGAATCAAGAACCCATGGTTATTTCTTTAAATATCAGCTTCAGTTTTGGTTCAACTGCTGACTTCCTGGAGCATGGCAAGAGTCAAATGTGTCTTGAAATATCTCAGGTGTTGTAAGGCTATTTTTCTCCTCATCCCATATAAAAATGCAAAAGCCCTCACTACACAGAAGACAACTTCTTCCATTTAATATTTATATTTTTTTCGTTGTGACTGAGCTGATAATCAAATCATCTGGAACTATGTAAATACACATTTTTTCCACCACTAAAAAAAAAAAGCCCTTAAATAATCAACATGCAGATTAACTGATGTATGCGATAACAATTTTGAAAAAGGTCAACATTTACATCTGGGTTGACAACTTCTGTGCCAAATTCTAGCATTAGGCAATTTAACAGTACATGACAGATCTGAAATCCTAAAACTGGAATTCTTATAATGGAAAGCTTGACAGAACGTTAAGACAGGAGGTTTCATCAACACTGAAATGTCTGCCATTATGTCAGTTGTAGAGTCATATCATGTCACTTTTAAAAATCAGTTTTGCCTTTAATAAAAACACTCTGAAACAAGCTGGCATATCAAGTGAAAGAAAGCGCAGAGTCAAATAAAGTAAAAATCTTAAATGAACCAAACTGTACCATGGAATCTCTTTGGATAGTAATTCCATGCTCTAATAATAAGAATATAGCAGTAGGGATATACTATCGATCACATGACCAGGATGGTGATAGTGACTGTGAAATGCAGAGAGATTAGAGAGGCTATAAAAAACTCAATAATAATGGGGGATTTTAGCTATCCCCATATTGACTGGGTACATGCCACCTGAGGACGGGATGCAGAGACAAAGTTTCTTGATACCTTAAAAAACTGCTTCTTGGAGCAGCTCGTTCTGGAACCCAAGAGGAGAGGCAATTCTTGATTTAGTCCTATGTGCAGCACAGGATCTGGTCCAAGAGGTGAATATAGCAGAACCGCTTGATAATAGTGACCATAAGAATGAAATTTAACATCCCTGGGAGCGGGGAGACACAAAAGCAGCACACTACAGTAGCATTTAATTTCAGAGAGGGGAACTACACAAAAGTAATGCACATTGGAAAACATAATCCCAACTATACATATAAAATGATGGGGTCTAAATTAGCTGTTACCACTCAAGAAAGAAATCTTGGAGTCCTTGTGGGTAGTTCTCTGAAAACATCCACCCAACGTGCAGCTGCAATCAAAAAAGCAAACAGAATGTTGGGAATCATTAAAAAAGGGATAGACAAGAAGACAAAAATATATTGCCTCTATATAACTCCATGGTACGCCCAACATCTTGAATACTGTGTGCAGATCTGGTCGTCCCATTTCAAAAAAGACATATTGGGATTGGAAAAGGTTCAGAAAAGGGCAACAAAAATTATTCAGGGTACGGAACGGCTTCCGTATGAGGAAAGATTAATAAGACTAACCAATTTATTTGAGCATAAGCTTTCGTGAGCTACAGCTCATTTCATCAGATGCATACTGTGGAAAAAAAAGAAGATGTTCTTATACATACAAACCATGAAAAAATGGGTGTTTACCACTACAAAAGGTTTTCTCTCCCCTCACCCCACTCTCCTGCTGGTAATAGCTTATCTAAAGTGATCACTCTCCTTACAATGTGTATGATAATCAAGGTGGGCCATTTCCAGCACAAATCCAGGGTTTAACAAGAACGTCTGGGGGGGGAGGGGTAGGAAAAAACAAGGGGAAATAGGTTACCTTGCATAATGACTTAGCCACTCCCAGTCCCTATTCAAGCCTAAGTTAATTGTATCCAATTTGCAAATGAATTCCAATTCAACAGTCTCTCGCTGGAGTCTGGTTTTGAAGTTTTTCTGTTGTAATATCGCAACTTTCATGTCTGTGATCGCGTGACCAGAGAGATTGAAGTGTTCTCTGACTGGTTTATGAATGTTATAATTCTTGACATCTGATTTGTGTCCATTTATTCTTTTACGTAGAGACTGTCCAGTTTGACCAATGTACATCGCATTGCTGGCACATGATGGCATATATCACATTGGTGGATGTGCAGGTGAACGAGCCTCTGATAGTGTGGCTGATGTTATTAGGCCCTGTGATGGTGTCCCCTGAATAGATATGTGGGCACAGTTGGCAACGGGCTTTGTTGCAAGGATAGGTTCCTGGGTTAGTGGTTCTGTTGTGTGGTATGTGGTTGCTGGTGAGTATTCGCTTCAGGTTGGGGGGCTGTCTGTAGGCAAGGACTGGTCTGTCTCCCAAGATTTGTGAGAGTGTTGGGTCATCCTTCAGGATAGGTTGTAGATCCTTAATAATGCGTTGGAGGGGGTTTAGTTGGGGGCTGAAGGTGATGGCTAGTGGGTTTGTGTGTGTGGAAAGGCGGGGGGGGGAACCTGGATTTGTGCTGGAAATGGCCCACTTTGATAATCATACACATTGTAAGGAGAGTGATCACTTTAGATAAGCTATTACCAACAGGAGAGTGGGTTTGGGGGGGGGGGTTGAAAACCTGGATTTGTGCTGGAAATGGCCCACCTTGATTATCATACACATTGTAAGGAGAGTGATCACTTTAGATAAGCTATTACCAGCAGGAGAGTGGGGTGGGGGGAGAGAAAACCTTTTGTAGTGGTAAACACCCATTTTTTCATGGTTTGTATGTATAAGAACATCTGTATTTTCCACAGTATGCATCCGATGAAGTGAGCTGTAGCTCACGAAAGCTTATGCTCAAATAAATTGGTTAGCCTCTAAGGTGCCACAAGTACTCCTTTTCTTTTTGCGAATATAGACTAACACGGCTGTTACTTTGAAACCTGTCATTAATAAGACTGGGATTTTTCATCTTGGAAAAGAGATGACTAAGGAGGAGATATGGCAGAGGTCTTTAAAATCATGACTAGTGTGGAGAAAGTAAATAAGGAAGTGTTATTTACTCCTTCTCATAACACAAGAACTAGGGGTCACCAAATGAAATTAATAGGCAGCAGATTTAAAATAAACAAAAGTATTTCTTCACACAATGCACAGTCAACCTGTGGAACGCTTTACCAGAGGATATTTTGAAGGCCAAGACTATAACAAGTCTTTTTTGTTGAAGAATTTTTTGTTGAAGAATTGTCACTTTTAAGTCTCTAATCGAGTGACCAGAAAGATTGAAGTGTTCTCTGACTGGTTTTTGAATGTTATAATTTTTGACATCTGATTTGTGTCCATTTATTCTTTCACGTAGAGACTGTCCAGTTTGTCCAATGTACATGGCAGAGGGGCATTGCTGGCACATGATAGCATATATCACATTGGTGGATGTACAGGTGAACGAGCCTCTGATAGTGTGGCTGATGTGATTAGGCCCTATAATGGTGTTCCCTAAATAGGTATGTGGACACAGTTGGCAACAGGCTTTGTTGCAAGGATAGGTTCCTGGGTTAGTGGTTCTGTTGCGTGGTGTGTGGTTGCTGGTGAGTATTTGTTTCAGGTTGGGGGGCTGTCTGTAAGCAAGGACTGGCCTGTCCCCCAAGATCTGTGAGAGTGATGGGTCGTCCTTCAGGATAGGTTGTAGAGTCTTGATGATGCGTTGGAAAGGTTTTAGTTGGGGGCTGAAGGTGATGGCTAGTGGCGTTCTGTTATTTTCTTTGTTGGGCCTGTCCTGTAGTAGGTGACTTCTGGGTACTCTTCTGGCTCTATCAATCTGTTTCTTCACTTCAGCAGGTGGGTATTGTAGTTGTAAGAATGCTTGATAGAGATCTTGTAGGTGTTTGTCTCTGTCTGAGGGGTTGGAGCAAATGCAGTTGTATCGCAGAGCTTGGCTGTAGAGAATGGATCGTGTGGTGTGATCTGGGTGAAAGCTGGAGGCATGTAGGTAGGAATAGCAGTCAGTAGGTTTCCGGTATAGGGTGGTGTTTATGTGACCATTGCTTATTAGCACCATAGTGTGCAGGAAGTGGACCTCTTGTGTGGACTGGTCCAGGCTGAGGTTGATGGGTGGGAAGGAAACTGTTGAAATTGTGGTGGAATTCCTCAAGGGCTTCTTTGTCATGGGTCCAGATGATGAAGATGTCATCAGTGTAGCGCAAGTAGAGTAGGGGCATTAGGGGACGAGAGCTGAGGAAGCGTTGTTCTAAGTCAGCCATAAAAATGTTGGCATACTGTGAGGCCATGTGCGTACCCATAGCAGTGCTGCTGATTTGAAGGTATACATTGTCCCCAAATGTGAAATAGTTATGGGTGAGGACAAAGTCACAAAGTTCAGCCACCAGGTTTGCCGTGACATTATCGGGGATACTGTTCCTGATGGCCTGTAGTCCATCTTTGTGTGGAATGTTGGTGTAGAGGGCTTCTACATCCATAGTGGCCAGGATGGTGTTTTCAGGAATATCACCGATGGATTGTAGTTTCCTCAGGAAGTCAGTGGTGTCTCGAAGATAACTGGGAGTGCTGGTAGCGTAGGGCCTGAGGAGGGAGTCTACATAGCCAGACAATCCTGCTGTCAGGGTGCCAATGCCTGAGATGATGGGGCATCCAGGATTTCCAGGTTTATGGATCTTGGGTAGCAGATAGAATACCCCAGGTCGGGGTTCCAACAAGAACCAGTCCAACAGACTCCAACAAGAGACTGCTGAATTGGAATTAATTTGCAAACTGGATACAATTAACTTAGGCTTGAATAGAGACTGGGAGTGGATGGGTCATTACACAAAGTAAAACTATTTCCCCATGTTTATTTCCCCCCACCCCCCACCCCACTGTTCCTCAGATGTTCTTGTCAACTGCTGGAAATGGCCCACCTTGATTATCACTACAAAAGGTTTTTTCCCCCCCTTCCCCCCCACTCTCCTGCTGGTATTAGCTCATCTTAAGTGATCACTCTCCTTACAGTGTGTATGGTAACACCCATTGTTTCATGTTCTCTGTGTATATAAATCTCCCCACTGTATTTTCCACTGAATGCATCCGATGAAGTGAGCTGTAGCTCATGAAAGCTTATGCTTAAATAAATTGGTTAGTCTCTAAGATGCCACAAGTCCTCCTTTTCCTTTTGCAAATACAGACTAACACGGCTGCTGCTCTGAAACCTAACATTTAGGGTGGTTCTTATTTGCCTTTTGGCATTGGAGCCTTTCACATTCACGTTTTTAAGCTTTCCACTGCAGCCACGAGGGAGATATTTTTTATTTATTTATTAGTATTTTTTAATGAAAGCTGAGAGTCTCATGGAACGGTATGACTGGAACAGATCCTTCAGAGAAATACCAGATATCCTGAGACTCGTGATTCAAATCGTATGAGTTAGCAAGCACTGGCGCTGGAGAAAACAGCAACTGTTAGTGCCAGGGCAGAGGGCTGTGGCTGTTTTTCACATGTGCAATACGCTGTGCGATGGGCTTTATATACCGAGACTGGGGAAGCAGCACAATTAGCTGATCCTGAGAAAAAGCAACGGTTAGGGGATCCTGCCCATACAGCAGAAGAATGGCATCTGCTTTTTGCCTCCGGCAACGTAAATATCCAAATATACACAGATTACATTTGGGATGCCAAAACGTTATTATGCAAAATTAAAAATAAGCCAGCTTTCCCCTGCATTGCTGTAAACCAAGAGCACACAATTTTTATGAAGGGATTTAGATAAGGCACATTTCTAATGAAAAGGGGAAAAAATTATAATTGGATAATGTGGTATTATGGTATCATTCTTAACAGTTATGCAAAGCTGCACAAAGATAAAACAGCTGTCAGATAAACTTCATGATTAGTGCTGAAAAGCCCTTGCATTTTGCTTTAAATTCTACTGCTATTACAAGATGCAAAACAAACTGATGCCACAAACCAAAACCCCACAAAACTTTGTGAATAAAAGAAAGATAGTCTGTCTTTCTCAAATCCTTTATCAGAGAAGCAAAGCAACATGAATTCCACTTCTATTTAACCTTCAGCTCCGATAGATTTTCACAAATAAAATTTGTAAAACAAATGGATTTTAACAAAAAATGGCCAGTCAAAGTGTTTCTCTTGAATCCTGACCAGATTAGGAAGGATTAAGTGGGCAACAGCTTGAACTTTCAACTCTGCAAACCTGTGCAAATCCAACTTCTGGTATTAACCGAAATGAGTTTAGTAGCAAAGGCTGCCTTTGCTCAATTCCTAGTGAACATATTCCACTACTTCTAATTCCTCAATATTAATCACTGTAAGATGAAAAGTATGCAACTGGTATGAATCTTCCACAGGAAGTGCATTACTTCTTGCTAGTACAAGGAGTGGTCCCACCAGGACAGGTTATGGATTACTGCCCAATCCTGACAAAAAGTTAATGATTGACGTCAAAGAGACTACTCATGTGAATGAAGTTATCCACAAACTTCTGTCTTTGCAGGACCAGTCACTATATGAGGTGTTGAGTTAAGAATACTTCCTACACATTGTAAGCTTTCCAACGATGTTTCAGAGATGTTTGTAGATAAAGTTTATTGAACACGGGAAAAAAGTCCCCAAAACAAAATAAAACAAAAATGCTTCAAAGTTTTGTTAATAGCACCTTCTGATAGTTAGGGGTATGTATTCTTAAGAATAAGTTGAGGGCTTTTGCGTGTCCAGACCATTGCAAGTCTTAACAGATTTCTTCTAGTTACTTGTATTAGAGGAAACTCTACAAAACACATTGTCTTCATAAACAATCTAGAAGAAAAAAAACTAGACAACTCATCTAAAAGTAAGAAACCTTGCAAATTAAACAAACCTCATTATTCGTTATTTGTGTTTCGTTAACACCTAGGAGCTCCAATCATAGACCCAGACCCCAACACCGTGTTAGGTGCTGTATCAACACAGAATAAAAAGAGAATCCATTAGATCATTGTTTGTTATGCTTTAAAATAATGTACAGAAGGACAAGATGGCTGAGGGGATTAGCAACAGGATATACAGCTTTTCACTTAGTGATGAGAATCCGGACCACGTCAGCAGTAACCAAAAATAATTACCTGATGTCTGTCTAGAAATCTGTTATATAAGATCAGTGTACAGGGCTATCAGTACAGTTACCAGTGTCCACACCATGAAAAAGCACCACCAAAATTAGCATTAACTGACAATGCTCAGAGCAGTCTTGCCAGACAAGTGAGAATGGGCACTGGCACTGAAATGCACTCCAACCCCGCAAGACAATCCCATCAGGTGCCTTGAACTACACTCCAACCCTGAAAGACGGGCTCGCCAGGTCATATTTCAGCCACATTGGCAGAGCAGTGTGAGGAAGCTTGCATCGCTACTGGTCATGTTGTTCTTGTTCTGTAGAGAGTAAACTTAAGTCTTCAAGTTTGTCAATCCAGCACCTTTGACAGGGACTAAATTCCCACACAAAAGCAGAAGTGTGTTTTGTTGCATTTCTTTAAAGAAAGGGAGCTACTTTACACAATTCAACTTGGTTTTTTTCATTGAGCAAGTTATACATCTACGCACAAATGAACGACGACAAGCACTGGATAGCAACAGGCAAAGCAAAGTCTCATCTAAATGGGCTAACCTCATCCCTGCTGTCAACAGAGTTACACCCAAATTTGGCCCAAAATTCAGACAGGAGCTTGCTTAAAGTCTTGTTCATTGAAGTATATTTTTCATTAGAACAGATCAGTTTTATGTGGCAAGCAAAAATATTACATAAAAGTGAAAGACATCAATTTTATGGTTAATAATGGATCAAGACTTTTTCTATATGATGCATATTGCCTGCTCCTTTTCTTGGGACAATAGCATGCTCCTGAAGCAAGGTCTTGGCTAGCTAATTATCTTCATTTCTGAGACAAACCTGTTAATCAGAGAAGGATAATTTTTTAGTCATTTCCAAACAAAACCATATTAACTGGTCTCAGCAACAAGCATGCAATGACAAGGAGATACAGTCCAGGGCTGACTGGACTTACATTTGAAGTTCAGCTACAAGAAAGTTCCTTATCTACACGACGAAAATTAAACCCTGTAATTCATCATGGTTACAGCTCCACCACATGACATACCATATATAGGGCTCAGATATTTTTACCACATCCTTTGACCCTGCTCAGAGCAGGTCTAGCTGACACAGAAGTAAACATGTCAATGTAATTGTACCGGTGGTAGCAACAGCAGGAAATTTTAAGAAAAAGTGTCTAGGGTAGAAAAGGTCCAAAGAGACAAGCGTCATTTCTTTTTCAAACGTTATCTTGCTCTCATGCAGAGGAACTTGCAAGTCAAATGCCTCAGCCTCAAATATTAAAATATTTAAATTAATGTTTTAAGGCTGGAAATCTCTCTTTCATATAGTCTCTAAGTGAATAGGTCTATGCTTTGTTAAGATATGCTTTTTTATCTTGCTTAATTCATGTATTTCTTTCTAATGTAAATTTCAATTCCTTTGGGTTTCCACGTGAAGAACTGAATACTTGCTTTACAAAACACGGAAGTCAAATAGGAGGGCTAGATTTTCTATGATTATTAGAAGATTTTTTTAACGTTTCTTCCAAAATTTATTTACGTAGCTCTACTTTTGATCAATTCATTTTTCTTTTCTTCTCTTTTTGTCTTTTTAAGTTAATGATAATAAAATGAAGTTAGCATTTTTGTCTTTGAGGGATGAATGTTCGCCCTTCTGTCTTTCACAAGTGTAACTTTATGAAGCAGTTCTTCGGGATTTTCCTGCAGTTCTTCTAGGTTTGAGGAATAAACTGCATATGTATGCAAGGTATTGATCAATCAATCAACTATATTTGTACACAGTCAGTTTTATAACATGTCAAACAGTTGGTTCAACTTTCAGAGTTTCATCTTCCTCTGATTAAATATGGACTAAAACATTTGCAAGACATCGCCATCTACTGGCTATGAAGGGAATGCAATCCAGAAATCTACCAGCCATACATGTCACTAGGTACTTCTCAGACCAACAGGAATGAAGGGTGTTCTCCCATGCCTCTGACAGGCCTCCACAAACCTGAGTAAACCCCTATCAAAGATGCTCTACAACTGAACCCAGCCAGGTTGTTGTAGTTTCACTTCTCCTACAGCCTGTGGTATTCACTGTACATTATCCTCCCGCCCAAAATGGTCCAGCCATTCAATCAGGAAACAGAAACAATTCCACTTGACTATGGTGACCAATCATACCACAGGTAACAAACAACAAATACACTGAAGAGTGTGCAAGTATCCACCCAAACTATCCAACAAATAGTTATAGACAACAAATACATTCTCAGAAATCAGCACTGGTTTGAAAATGTTTTGCAAACAGAAAAAAATATTATGAGCCCAGTGAATAATACTGGCAACAAATAATTCAGCTAACTTTAGTACTAATATACAAATTAACACAACATTATGCACAGGATATGAAATATTAATCCATGGAAAAGGATGAGGTCCAACAAGAACCCTACATAACATTCACTTATTATTGAAATGAATGAAAAAAATTGTTGCAATACAGTGTTGCACTGTTAAATAACTCATCTATCAAGCATTTGATTTTATAGAATGCTAAAAAGCTGAAGAGCAGGGCCACATTTCCAGTTTGAGCCTATGTACTCTTTAAAGGAAAGTTTCTTTTTTCTATGACTCTCTGAAATGTCCCATTACCTAACATTTCAGGAGCTGTTCTTGTGTCTAGTGAAGAGGCTCAAATGTGAATGGGAGGGATTATTCTATTGATTAAGGGTGTCATCATACTGTTAAGAAAAATACGATCCTTTTTAAATATTTCAGTTGTTTTAAATACCATCCTTGTTGAGTGGCCAAGAACAATCAAAATCCCAGCCCAAAGAAATTAAGTTTAAATGACTTACCTCTCACACAAACTTCTGATCAAACAAGGTCCTAATCCCAGTTGCACCGACTGACCAAAATGTCTGACTTTAAACTGAGTATGAAAACAGGGGCAAAAAATTTTTTTTTAAAATGAACCCTTAAGTAAGGCTCCTGAATAAAAGTTTGCCTGATTTTTCATAACTGCTGAGCACCTTCAGCTTCTGCTGATTTCAGGGGGAGCTGAGAGTGGCTCACCATTTTTGGAAAAAAAATCAGGCCAAACTTCTTGAGGATCTCATCTTTAGGCACCCACTTTCAAAACTCATGGCCTGGACTTCCATTTCAGTTTGTCACTGACATGCAAAAGAAATTAATGTTCTCACCTGCCCAGCTTCTTTGTTTCTCTGGCTCTATTCTGCCAGCAATGTACCTATGCTGCAACGGGGAAAGAATGTATCTATGGCTTAAAAATCAATAAATAAATTCTGAATTATTTTCTTGTCAGCCAATAATCTGGAAGCTATATCTTTTGACATGGTGTTTTAGTTTTTTCTTAATGTATTGTGGTAATTTTTTTTCATGGGGATGGGCCATCTTGTCCATTTCACATGTTATTGGATTCAAAGTAAAAGGTTCCAGAAATGAACATTTACCACAATAATCAACTACAGCAGCTGGGTTTATCATTCCCGAATGCATTTTAACAAAGATGCCAAGTCAAGAACTGGCTATTGCTGTGATATTTTTCATTATTTTTAAAATATATGTTCCATTTCTCACTCATAATCACAAGTTTGGAAGCTTGATACTGAAAACTATTTCCCCTACAGCATGTTTCCCCTTCACTACATCTGTGGTACTGTCTGGTCGTAAGAAGAGTTGTAACTACTGGATTGAACTAACTGAATAGTTCACACACACACACACACAAAGCATGGGGTTCGTGTTTTAAAAGAAAAGGTCACGAAACTAAAACCTTGCTCCTGCAAAACCTTCTGCATACCATTAACTTTATCCATGTGAGTAGTGCCAGTGATCACACGAGTGAAGTGAGGCAAAGCCCGTGCAAAAGCATTTTTAGGAACCAGGTCTACGGTAGGTTCCTTAGACAGGAACAAACAATAGGCCAGCGCAGTTTATTTTAGCATGGAAAGCTTCACTTAAGATCATCTAGTCCGAGTTCCTGCCTAACACAGGCCACAGAACTACACCCAGCGATGCTTGGATCAAGCCCATAACTTCTGCCCCTTTCAGAGAGACATCCCATCCTGATTTAGAGACTTCAGATATCATAGAATCCACCACATCCCTTGGTAAGCTCTTCTAGCAGTCAATGGCCCTCACATAAAATTTTGGTCTAGCTTCAGCTTCCAGCCATTATATCTTTTTGTGCCTTTGACTGCTAGGTATAAGAGCCCTCTAGTATCAGAAATCGTCTCCCCATGAAGGTACTTATAGACTGTGCAGGGTTATATTCTGGGAGATTGACAACATTAACCTCTGGGCCCAGCTCCTCCCTCCACCTTTGGGGAGTCTTGAATCCTCCATGGTGCTAGGAGGGAGCAGTTTGCATCCGATGAAGTGAGCTGTAGCTCACGAAAGCTTATGCTCAAATAAATTGGTTAGTCTCTAAGGTGCCACAAGTACTCCTTTTCTTTTTGCAAATACAGACTAAGACGGCTGTTACTCTGAAACATAACAGGACTGGAATTGTACCACCTGCAGGGGCTGGCGCAATAGAGAGGAAGGCTTCTTGGGACCTCCTTCCTTGCACACCTACAGAAGGTCAAACCAGCCTGGCACTTGGCAAGTTTTTCCAACATTTAGACTAATAGTGTAATGTGCTAGATTGTGAATTAGTTGCCCGAAGGCAAGACATTTGAAAACAGACTGGACAAAGTACTAACAAATACTGTAAGTAGCAATACTGCATTGGCAGCAAATGGACTAAATAACCCAAAGGATTTAACTTTTACGATTGTACAAACCAAACCCGCTGAAAGAGTTCCCATCCTTTGAGTTACCCCTCTCTCCTCCCTCTGCTACTCCTCTCCCTTACCACACTGTCTATTGGACATGGAAAATTCTCTCTTCTCACACACACAGGTTGAACTGCACTCAACTGAGGCTGATTTTTGAAGCCCAATTCCATTCAAAATGACTCTCTCACACACACATAATATTACACACATGAAAATGTGAATGAGAAATTTTTTTAGATGTAGTTGCCTCTAGATTTCCCTGGGAAAGGTTATTATTACCATGGAAATTTAGAGGCACCTACAACTAAAAAAAATATGTAAAAGGGACGTGGTGTTTGTTGACTGTGAGAGGATCAAGAGATCTTCCCCTACAGACAAAAATGAAGTTAAAGCACTAAGAATTTTAAGAGCCCTCAGTGCCTAGCTGCTGTGCAAAACACAAAGTCACCCCAAGGAACGAAAAAAAAAAAAAGCTTTATGTAGTATGGCTTACTTAAATTAAGCATAAACCTGAGACAACTAAAGGGGAATGCTGTAAATAGGGCAGAATACAACTCACGGAATATACAGAATGGTTTTAATACTGTTCACAAAACCATATGCAAACATGAAAATGGAGGGTAAGCTTTCCATAAGTTATATAAGCTCTCTGAACAATATAATTATAAGCAGAGCTGGTGGTGATGCCTATCTAAGGTTGGCTAACACTTTCCATGATAAACCCCACTTTCAATCATTTATAACCTGCCAAACCTTAACTCTTCAGACTGGAGTCTTCCTTTCTCACTGTCTCAAGGTGATTTTCTTTTCTTTTTTTACATTTCAACAAATGGCTCAGACATTTTCCTAATGCAGATAGGGGAAAAATAAGTATTTTTGCCAGTGTTAAAAAATGTTTCCAATTATTTCTTTGAAGGGCTCTAGCACTTCCATATCTTTAAAAAGGAACTCAAAATTTGGGTGATACTCCTGAGGTCAGCACCACACCTTTTGCTGTTTAAAGAATGTTAATATTGCTAAATCAACAATTCCTAAATTCGGAAGTGTCAGAATTAGGGGTGCCTATCCAATCTTAATTCAGCCTGCCTGTGCGTATGAATTGATATTGCCTTTAATCACATGACCATGCACTATTTGTTCCAATTTGTTCTACAGGATCCCAGCCTCAGTGTATGGGATGGACAGCAAATGAGTCCAAAGGCAATGAGGAGACGAAAAATGTTCTCTTGTTGTTATGGCACTGGCCTGGGACCCAGGATAGCTGAACTCTACCTCTGGCTTTGCCACAGACTCTATGTGATGTTAGGGGAGGCTATTATAACGCACACAAACAAGAGGGCCCAATTAAGGTTGCATAAAGAAAAACTTTAGCATGGCCATTCCTAGCATTAGAGTGCTTGATTCTGCAATCTTTGGGAGGGTTAATGGAGTTTTCTTGTATATAAAATAAAATAGACCACAAGCGGAGAGAAACCTGATTTTAAAAAACAGATCATACTTTAAATTTCCAAAATTGTTTGAACGGAGGAGAAAAGCACTTTTGACACCTCATTCTTGAAAATCCAAGTTCCATTTTGAAAACAGTTCACACAGAATGTGGCTAGAGTATGTTGTGCTTTTATACCTCCCTTGAACAATGAACTGTGAAAAGCAGTTAGTACAAATATGCTGAAATTGCGCATCATTTTAAAACACTAACCTAGAAATCTGAATGAACACAATTCCAGCAATACCTTCCAGTGCTTTCCTGCTAAACAGGCCTGCTATAAATAAGCCTGTTTCATCACTAATAAATTATGAATGTACTCAACAGGGTTTGTAAAATAGATGTCGATTCTGAACCATTCAATAAAAATGAACCTTCCATAAACAGCAGATTTACTCAACAAGCTAAAAAGCCATAAATTGCTGGTTGATCAATCAATCATGCATTCACAGTGAAGGCTGCCATAAATAGTGTTGCAGCCTGGAAATACTTTTTTAGTATTATTATTTCTGTCATCTTTGTATTACTGGTTTTATTTTATCAGTTTCTGTGCTTTGCAGAAAAAATCATGCTTCATCACCTCTACTAAAAAACCACCCATAGGAAAATTAAATCTCTGTTTTGACATGGCTGATCTAAGCAGTTGCATAATGTGAGTATATATAGAAATTACATCCCAATGTTTAGATCAGAGCACAGAAGTAACAGATATTTAAAAAAAAGAGAGATATCCCATGAAACTGTGGGTGGTTTTATATATGATATCTAGAAGGAAGTAAATCAGCTTACTGTATGTACATGGTTAACATTACTCTTATGCTATTTACATAACAAGCAAAAAAGATTTAAAAATGAGACTGGAAAATGGGAGTAAATGGTGATTTGTCCATTTGTGATACTTTGCCAGTCAACTAACTAAGAGCTGAAATCTGTGCAATCACTTGGCACCCGTCCAATGGAAATCAGAGGGTGCCCCCTCCAATGAACCCTGAAACTAGTGTATATAAAATGGAGGTTACCATGCGCTCAGGGGAGTTGACTGAACCCAACACAAGAAGCTGCAGAATCCTAAATGTAAATAATGCCATGACCAACCATGTGGAAAGGAGTCTCTCCCGTCCCTGGGTTAAGAGGATAAGAAGTGGTGGTGAGATTTCATCTCAAAGGTTGTATTTCCTCTTCTGTTCTTTGATATAAATAACTATAGGTTATCTTGCGGAGTCTACACTCTCTGGTGAGACCTCAAGTAACCATATTTTAGATTTTTACTCCTTTATAAATCCAAGCAAATTGGTCTGAGAGAGACTGAAAAGAATGGTTTTAAGCAATTTCTTTTAACATTCTCAACTTGTCCCTCTTGGATTAATCTAGTCAAAGAGAAATAACCACACTCTTCACAGTGCTTTAAAGACAAGTGCACCATTGGAAGTCTGATAAATGTGGGTTTTTTTTAGAATTGTTGATCATAAATAAATGTAATAAGAAATCCTGGTAATTTGCATTGTTGTTTGATAGAACTACTGACCCTCAACTCTAGTCTGTGATAATTGCTTGCAGGACTGTATTCTGTGCATAATAATAGACAACACTGATTACGTGTATATTTGAGCGCGGAAACGTTGATTATATATTAATGTGGTTCTGGCAGAATAAATAAATTGTGGTTGGTTAAGTATAAGCAAGTGTCCTGATTTGAGACATACTGTTCAAGTTAAAAGCTGAACGTAAGAACAGCCATACTGAGTCATACCAATGGTCCATCCAGACCAGTATCCTGTCTTCTGACAGTGGCCGGTGCCAGATACTTCAGAGGGAATGAACAAAACAGAGCGCTTTATCAAGTGATCCATTCTCTTTCATCCAAGTAGGCTGTACTGCCACCTGGCCGAGAGGAAAACAGAAGGCTGGTGACAGTTTAAAGCTGTCGGTCGAGCTGCCCACTGGATGACCTCTGTGGGCTGGAGCACGTGAGAAAGGGACTAGGAGTTGGTAACAATGTTGTTGTGATGGAAGGCTACACTGGATAATGGTTGGTGAGAGACCTTGTCAAAGGCTTTCTGAAAATCTAAATACACTATATCTACTCTTCATATTATTTTTTGGCCTGCTTAATTACACTTTTACACTTGACTGGCTAGAGTTTATGCTCCTTTCTATTTTCCTCAGTAGGATTTGACTTGACCAGAAAAAACCCAGCATTAAACTAGTACACTAATGCTCCCTGGACTCAATAAAAGAGGTTATCCTATTGGAATCTAATGTTTTGGCAAATTTAGTTTGTTAGATTTCAGCTTTAAAATCTAACTGGCGCCATAGCAAATTCATAAACTGACCACCTTTCAAGCTTAAAGGGGTGAAGCACTCTGCACCAGCCAGCAGACCTAGGCCAGTATGCATGTGTGGGGAAATGCACTCTGCACCCTCTAAAAGGGAAGGAGAAGCAGCCACTGTTCTGGGTGCTTCCCATAGGACCCCCTGTGATTGACTCGGGGCACAATGCCTCTACGGGCTGCAGCTGGTGTTTTGCAACTTTGAACCCTCCCCTACCAGAGCACTGTATTTTAAAAATATAATCCAGCCATAACTGTTTTATGCTACTTTCCTTAATTTTAACTAGGGCTGTCAATTAATCGCAGTTAACTCACGTGATTAACTCCAAAAAATTAATGGGGACTAAAAAAATTAATGGCGATGAATTGCAGTTTTAATCGCACTGTTAAACAATAGACTATCAATTGAAAATTATTAAATATTTTGGATGCTTTTTTACATTTTCATATATATTGTATTCTGCGTTGTAATTCAAATCAAAGTGTATATTATTTTTTTTACAAATATTTGCACTGTAAAAATGATAAACAAAGAAACAGTATTTTTCAATTCACCTCATACAAGTACTATAGTCCAATCTCTTTGTAATGAAAGTTCAACTTACAAATGTAGATTTATTTTTACATAACTGCACTCAAAAACAAAACAATGTAAAACTTCAGAGCCTACAAGTCCACTCAGTCCTTCTTCTTGTTCCGCCAATGGCTAAACAAACGAGTTTGTTTACATTCACAGGAGATAATCCTACCCTCTTCTTATTTACAACATCACCAGAAAGTGAGAACAGGCATTTGCATGGCACTTTTGTAGCTGACATTGCAAGGTATTTACGTCCCACGTTTATTAAACATTCGTATGCCCCTTCAGGCTTCCGCCACCATTCCAGAGGACATGCTTCAATGCTGATGATGCTCATTAAAAAAATAATATGTTAATTAAATTTGTGACTGAACTCCTTGGGGGAGAATTGTATGTCCCCTGCTCTGTTTTACCCGCATTCTGCCATATATTTCATGTTATAGCAGTCTCGGATGATGACCCAGCATGTGTTGTTCATTTTAAGAACACTTTCACTGCAGATATGACAAAATGCAAAGAAGGTACCAATGTGAGATTTCTAAAGATAGCTACAGAACTCGACCCAAGGTTTAAGAATCTGAAGTGCCATCCAAAATCTGAGAGGGACGAGGCATGGAGCTTGCTTTCAGAAGTCTTAAAAGAGCAACACTCCAATATGGAAACTACAGAACCCGAACTACCAAAAAAGAAAATCAACCTTCTGCTGGTGGCATCTGACTCAGATAATGAAAATGAACATGGGTCAGTCCGCAATGCTTTGGATTGTTGTCGAGCAGAACCCATCATCAGCATGGATGCATGTCCCCTGAAATGGTGGTTGAATCATGAATGGACATATGACTCTTTGGTGCAGCTAGCATGTAAATATCTTGCAACGCCAGCTACAACAGTGCCATGAGAATGCCTGTTTTCCCTTTCAGGTGACATTGTAAACAAGAAGCGGGCAGCATTATCTCCTGCAAATGTAAACAAACTTGTTTGTCTGAGTGACTGGATGAACAAGAAGTAGGACTGAGTGGACTTGCAGGCTCTAAAATTTTACATTGTTTTATTTTTGAATGCAGGTTTTTTTGTACATAATTCTACATTTGTAAGTTCAACTTTCATGATAAAGAGATTGCACTACACTACTTGTATTAGGTGAATTGAAAAATACTATTTATTTTATTTTTTTACAGTGCAAACACTTGTAATCAAAAATAAATATAAAGTGAGCACTGTACACTTTGTATTCTGTGTTGTAATTGAAATCAATATATTTGAAAATGTAGAAAACATCCAACAATATTTAAATAAATGGTATTCTATTATTGTTTAACAGTGCGATTAATCACGGTTAATATTTTTAATCACTTGAAAGCCCTAATTTTAACTCTTTGTTACTGTAAAATGGACGTTCCGGGTCATGCTCATACCTTAACTAGTATTGCTCATTTTTTAAAAGTGAATGGAAAATAATTTGAAGATGTATAATAGGTAGATAATTATACATTTCTGCCACAAGCTGACATTTTTCTCTGTAATGTAGAATTGTAATTACATATTGTTTTTTTAAATCTGCAGGCAATTAATCTGTTGCTGATTAGAAAAGTGATACCAGCACTCTTACTCTAGAGCCTGAAAAATAATAAAATGTTCACCAAGGTAATAAAAAGCAGATGATATATAACCACAAGGCATAATGGTTATAACTTGTGTTTAATTATACTGTAACTTACCCTGAGGTATTTAATATGAATCATCCCAACACTATTTACTTTCTTTGCTCCTCCTTCAATTCTAAAATTCTAAGCCTGCTAGATTACAAAGTAAAAAGATTTTGTTCATGAGCATCATTACCAAATCCGAACAGATAAGTTTTGTCTAATAAGCAGACTTGCAGAACAGTAGGTCATGCACTCACTACTCGTTTGCCTGTTGCGCCTTTATAAAAAAAAAAACAACCCACTGTCTATTAGCCTACTAGTTCTCCCCATCCTACACAAATTAATGACACGCACCAAAAACACCCCACAGAACACCAGTCTCCATTGTGTCTCGGAGACAAAATACAAGATTACTTTGCAACCGTGCCATCCCTTTCACAAAGTATGACTCCTGAAAGTTGCAATAAACAGTCCTCTACCCCATAAAAAAGCCAATGACACAACCATGGCTCAGTATACTACAAGTGCCTGATCCCGTGCCATTGAATTCAGTGGAGCTGACTTCAACAGGTACAGAATCATGCCCGAAGAACCACCAGGAACAAGCATTAAGTTATTTCAGTCACCAAGGAGTCAACTTATGAGAACTAAAGACAAAAAGTCACATTTTCACCTATCCGAACAACAGAGAGAGACTGCCAAACAGATTAGTCTCAATACTGAACACTGCAGTATTGCCGACCTCAAGTTCAACATCATGAGACTGGCTTAACAATCATGAGATTTTTTTTTAAATTGACTCTTTACTTGCCTTCTAGTTCCTGAGCCTCTGGAGTGCCCCCCTTTTATGTTTTCAAGCTTGTTGCCACAAAAACTAGAAACTTACTAGAAATTTACTCTGTTTTAATGAAAGCTGAGACTCTCATGAATTCTCCTGATTCTAACAGTTGGGTTTGAAGAATAACACCAATATCATGGGACTGTTTTCAGAACTGAATCTTCTAGAAGTAGCTTCATGTATGGATAAACCTAATCTTAACCTCAAATTGCTGGTTAAGGCAGATATACTACATAAATTAGCTGTTTCTCTGGTTCACAATATGCCAGATAAGGGATGCAATATCTGCACGTAGTAGCTTCTGTCCGTGATATATTCCTTTTGACATGCCAGCATTCAGCATGGAATGCAACAAAATGCAGCAGTCAGCATAGATGGAACTAGATTAAAGTGTAATGAGAAAAAATAAGCAGTCCTCAGCTTTTTATTTATTATTATTTACTGCTTTCTTTATGGTTTAGTTTGAGGCAAGATTTTAAATACACACTAGGGGCTTGCCTTCACTGCACCGGTTTGCTCGAGTTGCTCCGCTTGAGGGCTAGCCTCGCTCCGCAAGAGCAGAGTAAGGGGACAGCTACACAGCAAAAGCTGGACATGGTGTAGCTACCAGTGCTACCTTCAGTTCCAGCCTTGCTAACAACAGCAGGGAGGAGAGTGTAGCCCAGGCTTCAGTGCAGGCTAGCAGGGTCTGGGCCAGGCTTGTACGGAAGCCCACATTGCCCTGTCTTCCCTGCTCTGGTTACCCCCGCTAGCTGGATTCAGGCTACAGCTTTTGCAGCGTAGACGTACCCTGAGAATCACCACACGTCCAAACACTCGAGCTGCACAGAGGGATTGGATTAGCAGCTGATGGGTGATTGCAACTTGAGCTGCTGCATCCGCACTGCATTACTACCTTGAGCTTCAGTAGCACACTAGCTCCAACCCACGCAGGCCCCCACGGGCCAGGTAGCTCAAGCTTAAAGCACCGCTTCACAATGGCATTACGGAAGCTTTGGTGTCCAGGCTATACGGAAAAAACAAACAGGTGGCACGTACTGTAAAGAACAATCACCCATGACGCCAGACATTTTCACTCCTTTCTCTACTAGCTTTATTTGCGTTCATCTGTTTAGCCAGTTATTATCCGCTAATGGTGTACAGATTCCAGCTGGCATACATCTGCTGAGTTATGATAGAAACTCAAAATGCACCCTCTTCTGAGAAAATGTGAGCAAAGACAATATTTTTGTGAACAAGTTAAACGGTTAAGAATTAAAGTGCCAATATAGTTTTCATTTATGCAAGGGAGAAACTAAGGGTTGGTCTACACTGAAAAGTTATATCATCGTAGCTATGTCTCTGAGGGCTGTGAAAAATCCACACCCCGGAGAGACGTAGTTAGGCTGACCCAACTCCTGAAGTAGACAGCGTTAGGCCGACAGCAGAAATCTTCTGTTGACCTAGCTGCTGCTTCCCGGGGAGGTGGATGTCCTATAGTGATGGGAGAACCAGTCCTGTTGCTGTAATAAGCTTTTACACTGAAGCGCTACAGTGATGCACTCTGGCATGTTAAGCGTAGACACAGCCTTATGCATGGGAATAACGTTACACAACTAAGAGCAGGTCTACACTTAAAATGCTGCATCGGCGCTTAAGTGAAGACACTCCTAAGCTGACAAGAGAAAGCTCTCCCGTCGGTGTACAGTAGAACCTCACAGGTACAAACACCAAAGTTACAAGCTGATCGCTCAACCACACACCTCATTTAGAACCGGAGGTACGCAATCAGGCAGCAGCAGAGACACAAAAAAGAAAAGCAAAGAAAGTACTGTACTGTGTTAAATGTAAACTACTAAAAAATAAAGGGAAAGTTTAAAAAAAAAAGATTGGACAAGGGAAGGAAACTGTGTCTGTGCTTATTTCATTTAAATTAAGATGGTTAAAAACAGCATTTTTCTTCTGCATAGTAAAGTTTCAAAGCTGTATTAAGTCAGTGTTCAGTTGTAAAGTTTTGAAAAAACACCCACAATGTTCTGTTCAGAGTTATGAACAACCTCCATTCCCAAGGTGTTTAAAACTCTGAGGTTCTACCGTAGTTAATCCACCTCCCCTAGAGGCGATAGCTATGTTGGTGGGAGAAAATCTCCCACCAACATAGAGCTGCCTACACAGGGGATTAGGTCAGTAGAACTACATTGCTCAGGAGTGTGGATTTTTCACACCCCTGAGCGACACAGTTATACCGATATAGGTCTATAGTGTAGACCAGACCAAAGCAGTTGAATAATGACAACTAACGTTATGTACTTGGGTAAGTGCTTGAGAAACAGGGCAGAAGGTTGTATTAAACATTGCAGAAAAAATTATAGTCTTTTGACTACATATTATTTTACGCTGTGTTTTTCTTCTGAAGCAGCATATACCACCTAATAGTCCTTACAGAACGTAAGTCAAAGGTCAATTCATATGTTTTTCTTAGACCAGATTAGTTATTGATTTCTTCTGAGGCAGTTTATTTTACATTGCTGAAACCTCAGAATTATTATTTTTAAATAGGAAACTCCAACATCAAAAACAATAGAGAGACACACTTTCCGTACAAAGAAAAGGAGGACTTGTGGCACCTTAGAGACTAACCAATTTATCTGAGCATAAGCTTTCGAGAGCTACAGCTCACTTCATCAGATGCATGCAGTGGAAAATACAGTGGGGAGATTTTATATACACAGAGGACATGAAACAGTGGGTGTTACCATACACACTGTAACGAGAGTGATCAGGTAACGTGAGCTATTACCAGCAGGCGAGAAAAAAAACCTTTTATAGTGATTATCAAGGTGGGCCATTTCCAGCAGTTGACAAGAATGTGTGAGGAACAGTGGGGAGGGAAATAAACATGTGGAAATCATTTTACTTTGTGTAATGACACATTTTCAATCACATGAATTTATTATCACTAACCCTCTGGCTCAGATTTCATAGAGCATACTGAGGCACTATACCAAAAACAGACACCAACCAATCTTAGCCTACGTAAAGGATTCTCAATGACATTTCCAAAACAATTGGATGCATTCTGGGTATACCACTTTCTGCTGACACCATTCAGTCATCTGTTTCATAAGGATGATAATGATTTATTGGAGTACGTATTTAAAAACAAAATGAAGTTAAAGAAAAGGGTACTATTGCTTCATTCTCCTCGTGTTCAAACATCAGAATCTCATTAACTAACTGTCATCTATGAAAAAACTAGAAGAACGGAGTATTATCTGAATATTGTTTTTCCTCCATAAAGGAAGAGGAAAATGAGTCTTTTCCAGCAATTAATACATGTCTCACGTATTTCAAATTCTAATTATTAGCCAGAGGTGTAATACTAATAAAGGCATTTAATTCAAACACTCCAGGCTGCCTTTACTGCTCCTGTTTGGCAGCTGTAAAATTATTTTGGGGGTGAGAGAGATAGGCTATTGGCATCTTCTACATCTTGCAAGTTAATCTCTTTAAATATAATGAGTTTAAAGTAGGCAAAAAACCCTCCCGCAAAAATGTATGAAGCTACTGAAGGTCAAAAGAATTAATAACTGGAAAGGATATAAGAAGTTTCACTTTTAACGAACATTAATGAGAGTAAAGACCGGAAAGCAAGAAAGAAAGCAAGAAAGTGCTATACTACAGGGAAGGGAGGGAAGGGTGGAGTCAATAATAGGACCCAAAATCTTGCACTTAATATTTTCATTAGCAATCATGAAAGGTAGCAATTAAGCCATGAGCGAATTTCCCCACCACACTAAAAAGAGAGTGGCAGTAAATACACAGGAAAACAGAAGTAAACTGCAAATAATGTGGCAGACCAGTAGACTGTACACCAAAAGGTAAGATTTGTTATTAACAAATGTACAGGCATATGGCTAAGGAGAGGAAATAAACAGCACAACAGTAAAAAGAAGGCATCTACCTGAAGAGGTGAAAGTCTGGAAAAGACCTGATAGGATCATGGGGTCATTTTAGCAACAACGTAAATAAGTCTGTCTTGTTTTCCACTTTTACACCTAACTACATATTGCCCGGTGACACCATTAGCAAGATTTTGGATAAATCCCAGTACTCATGAGTGTTACTGAATATATTTAAGCAGCAGGGCAAGTTTTATCATTGACTTCAATAGGATCTGACTTACGCCAACGACGAGTGCTTTTGACAATCCCACTCAACGTGTTTTAATCCAACGGCTTTCAACAATTCAGTAACACTCAAGTTACTGTTATGTGCAAAATTTCTTTCAGACTCAGCGATCAAGTGCCAGTGTACAAAGAATGCAGTAACATAAACTACTAGGCCAGAAAAATCTAGCCCTCGTACGCCCCAATTCTCATTCACACTAAGGGTATGTCTACACTACTCGCCGGATCGGCAGGCAGTGATCAATCCAGCAAGAATCGATTTATCGTGTCCAGTCTAGCTGCGATAAATTGACCCCCGAGCGCTCTCCGGTCGACTCCTGTACTCCACAGCCGTGAGAGGTGCAGGCAGAGTCAACTTCATGTAACTGAAGTTGCGTAACTTAGATTGATCCCACCCCCTAATGTAGACCAGGGCTCAGATCCTTATGCCCCTCTGGAAGCATAAAAGAGTCTTAGAGTGAGTGTGAACGTAATTTAGGACACTTTACAGCCCCTTTACACCGTCAAAGAACTGTAAGGAGCCTTAGCCCACTATAAACTTACACTGGTATATCTACGTCGGTCAGGGGTGTGAAAAATCCACCCCTAAACGATGCAGTTATACCGACCTCCCCCTCACCCCCCGCCCCGGTGATGTGGACAGCGCTGTGTCAAAGGAATGCATCTCCCACTGACACAGCTACAGCCTCTCATGGAGGTGGATTAACTCCTGCAACGGGAGACGCTCTCTTTCGGTGTAGTGGTATCTTCCCTGAAGCATTACAGCGGCGCAGCTGCACCGGTGAATCTGTGCCACTGCAGAGTTTGAAGTGTAGACCTGCCTTTAGCTTTTCTTTTCAATAATCAGACCAATAGGGCTGGAGTTGCTTGATTTGGCCTAGCATGAAATCATAGTCTCCAAGGAAACAGAATTAGATTGCCTTGAGGTGGGAATGGATTCCCTATACCATGATCTGTTTGATACCTATAGAGTGATAATCATCTATATACAGTACTTAGGGCTGGTCTGAACAAAGTTATTCCATTGCAAACTGGGGTGTAAATCTACAGCGTTCCAGTACACATGCACTAACTATCCATGTGGACCCTGATGCTGCACACTACAAGTTCCCCAGTATGTTTTGTGTACTGTTGTTTCTGGAAACTGAGCCCCTTTTTGAATGGGAATTATCAACTAGCCGCTGGTGTGGGGTCTGGATCATAGGACTACCTCCACATATTAAACGAACAGAACCATCAGAGCTACACCTCTTTTCATAGAGGACTTTCTGTTAGATAGAGGATCTGATGTTGTGTTTTATTTTCTCCCTCTTGGGTGGGACGGAGAACAGTTTTCTTAGAGGTATATTGAATCACATTTCCAAATACTCATCATCTGAATCGGAATTTAAGGGGAAATGGCTGGGTCTTGTTTGCCACGTGATCCAATTCTCAAATGCCTTGCTTCTTGTGTATTCCCATCTGCTGAATTTGAGTGTAAAGCGGGTGTCCAACTACCATTTCTGATCTGATAACATTTTACAAAGTTCAAAGCAGTGACGAATCAAGCCCCTGAACTCTGAAAAAGTCCAAGTAGTGACTGAACCGCTGACATCATTGCTTGTTTCAAAGCTGCATGGATTAACACCAATCATCTAGACCACAGCTGCCTATCAAGGCTGCTACCATGACTTGCATTGTATTCTGCAGCCTCCAGGAGCTGCTGATAGTCTGTGGCACTGCTTCGTATTGGAGATGACAGTACGCCAGGTAGTGCTGACTATGGGAATCTGAAGTAAGCACCAGATGCTAGTAATTTATGTGGACCTATGGCAACGAATGCAGACTTCACCAGCTTCAACCTGGGGTGCCTTTGTACCTGACATCTAGTATAGCTTTTAGGAAATATAAAATAGAGTAAACATCTCAGCGGCTCTATTTGCAGAACTCGAATATTGTCCCTACAGAAAGGAGGTGAAACTATAAACAAACAAACATGCCAGTTCTCTTTTTTGATTGTTGCTAGACCAAGGGAGGCAAGGAAACTTCCTGTCTTGAAACAGACAGAACTGGGAGAAGTCTATCTAGTGCCATGCTGAAGCTATAGCCAGGCCTCCTTTGCCTGAGGTAATCTGCGTCCCAGAAGAGTAGAAGGCTCTCTACTGGAGGAGCTGGTAAGGCAATCTGCTGACAGTCAGAAGGACAAAGCAGAAGTATGTTACGCCTCCCAGAGCCACGGACAGAGCTGTTGAAAGGAAGAGTCCCCGTTTTTGGAGGTTTATACAGTTCTGCCACATTTACAGCCTAGGAACATTTTTAGTTCCAGCAGACTACACTGGAAACCTATTTACTTCAGTGTCTCCTTTCAGAACGGTTTCTAAACTGAGCACTCCTCTCTCTGAATCCCAAGACAGGTCTTCAGCTCTCTGATAATAGCTCAGGGGTGCATGCAATAAACAGGGAATTAATCTTCCTCAACTGCCTTTAAAAACCAGGGCACTTTTTGATGGGCCACTGAGGGAAGGGCATGAGCTGGGTCCTTTAAAAAAAGTAAGAGAGGAATACTACAGCAAGATCAGACAGGAGGAGAGAGACAAATTATTCAGCAAGCCCAGAGGCAGGAAGGCTTGCATCATATGGAGAATAGTCTAAATTCCTGTTGGCAGCATAGCAGGAAGTTTTTAGGCTCGCTAG
This sequence comes from Eretmochelys imbricata, assembly GCF_965152235.1. NCBI lineage: Eukaryota > Metazoa > Chordata > Testudines > Cheloniidae > Eretmochelys > Eretmochelys imbricata. The sequence continues at coordinate 205,222,211 of NC_135574.1, read as the reverse complement.
TTTTGGAAGCCATACTTCTAGCCTGATAACTGCACAACAAAACCTAGTTTATTTTCTCACCTGTAGGCCCATGAACAGGTGAGAAAGCTTTAGATTTGTCTATCTGTCTCATTCTCCTTTTGGGTCCGTGGTTGTCTCCCCACACACTGTGCAGAATTCGGCCCTTGATCTGTTTTTCTTTTCAGTTGTTTGATTTTTCCTTATTTTCTTATCGGGGCTGCTTGCTGTGACTATCTGTGCGAAAGCCACAACAACAAGCAGAAAGGTCACAGAGGGAGAGGCGCCAATAGGGAGCATCAGAAAGACAGGTTGTCGGTAGCTGTTGCTGCCAGAGGCAATATGAAGAACTCATTCCATCATAACCGGTGAACAGAAGGAGCAGAGTTACGTTTATTTTAATGGCATGCATCCTTGGCCCTAACCTTTAAAGCAATTAATGGGTCACGTCCCAGAGATCACATCTCCATCTACCAACTGCCAGCACAGTTGCATGCCTCTGGGAGAACGCAGATCACAAAGCCCAGAATGAAGCTTGGGAGTGTTGGGAGCAGAGCATTCTAAGTTAGGGGCATCCAGCTACAGCATCAATTTCTAGAGAAGATTAGGTGAATCCAGTGCCTGATCACCTTTCGAAAATGCCACAAAACCTTCCAAGGTGATAAAGCTTTTCCAATATAACCAGAACATTCACAACATCAACCACCTTTCTTTTACCCTTTGCCCCCTCCCCGGCACAAAAACCAGACAAATAAACCTCTGTCTCAGGCAGAACTTTCTGGAACCCCACACGCCTCTCCCGCCAATCTATTTTAGGTGGAAGCCTTGAGATACTACATTAATGTGAAACCCTAAGAAGAGTTCATACTTAGTTTGACCACTGTTGGGTTTTAGTTCAATTTTCCTACTTGGCATTGATCTTTGAGACCGGAACATAAAACCTCCCAGTCTGGACTACTGTTGCAGATTGTGTAATTTTTGGTCTAATACCTGTTTAAAGAAACCATTGAGGACCTGAACCTCATCTCATTTATGCCGATCTAATTGCATGGACTTCAGTAAAGTTACTCCTAATTTACACCAGTGTGCAGGTGGGTCAGAATCATATCCTTAAGGTTTAACAGATTGCTAAGAAATGGCTCAAATATCTTATTGTGCCAGGCTAGGCTTGTTATCTAGCAGCAGATTACGCATTCCAGTGGCAAAGCCAATGTTGGGTTCCAAGCTGTCAGAGACTGTGAACACTGCAGAAGCAACTTTCCCAGTCTGTGGTGGGAGGAGGCATCTCATATCCTTCAAACAATCGCCTATGCTCAGCATTGGGAGCACACTTAATGGACGCCTCTTTCAGTGGAGTCAAGAGGGCCACCATGACGTAATGGTGAGAAAGAAAAATGAAGGGGAGAGTGAACCCAGCAAAGCCCCTCCTTGAAATTTAAAAAAAAAAAAAAAAAAAGAAAGGAAGAAAATGGGATGGGAAGTCCTACAGATACAGGCCTGAAAGTTTTCAGTATATCACCTTGATATGCTGTGATCAATCTCGTGTCAAATTTGTAGGCAGGCAATTTCTTTTTCCCCTTCTCTTCCTTTATTAATAGAACTTCAGCCGCGATTAATGTGCTCCTTACATCCAAGATATCATGTACATGAGCCACCAGAAGGCAAGTAATCAAGATAATTCTGTTTTTAGGTTCGTTTGATGTTATACCATTTTATACCAACTGCCCAACAATAAGCTATTACTCAAATGATTCAGTGTTAACCGCCAACCCTACATAAAATACAATCACCCACCTCTTCTGCTTGTACCCTTGCGGAATCTGAGTGCCTTGAACAAAACCATATTAAAGGACTCTAAACTAAAAATGACAGGAAAATGACAGCATGGAAAGGGCAACACATTTATAATACCAGGTTTCATTTTTCATAGATTTCATAGATTCCAAGGCCAGAAGGGTAATTCCTAGAGCTTATCTTTTAGAAAAACATCAAATCGTGATTTAAAAAATGTCAGTGGTGCACTCAGCAAAGAAATCACTCGCCGGTGCAGAGTTATGGTATTTTTAACAATATAAACAACAGAAAATTTATCTGGAATTTACTTACTGGATTTTCTAGAATCAAGATCATTCTGCCATTAAAAGTGTAACTTAATTAAATCTCACTCTTAAGCAATTCCACCCCCATTCAAAATCCTCTCCACTCAATTCACAGAGGCACTAAATTATTATGATTTATTACTTATAGAGCAGCATAGATGGGTGCAGTGCTTCACAGAACAGATAGCGCCAGATGCAATGACAAAGCCTGTTGCAATGCTCTTGTTCCCCGCTTCTCTCCCACGATAGTGTCCAGTTCCAAAATATGGGTCTAAAATAGAATGTAATTTATTTCCTTCTGGACAGTAATGGAATAAATGGGGAACTTGGAGAGCAATTCAGTCTTCCATTACAGTACATGCATTAAACATTAAAACTGCTATACTCTTTCCTAGTAGAAGTATTAAAAATGCACTGTACATTTCCAATTTAAACTTCCATAATTATGCCTAATGCTTTCAAAGGTTTTTCTTTTTTGATCTGTCACTATGCCGCTGCCGCCCCCACTACCACCATGCCATCCCTTCACCCTAAAACCTCCTAAGACCTCAGCTCTGGCTGGCATCTCCTGCTAGACACATGCTCCTTCAAAAGAATCTTGAAGATTCTTTCTCCCAAGCCTTCCCCAAAACATGACAAACGTGACATAAGTGTTCTATCTGGCTATAATTGTCCTAATCAGTCTTTTGGGGATTACTATGTAAACTAATTTATATATGTCAGCACTGAATAAAGTTTACTGAAACAGCTTTACCTGGTGGCAGTCTCTATATGGATGTGGGTAATACACAACGGTCAACATACAACATTATGTGAGTGCTAACTATGAGACTTGTCTCTATTCTTTAACTGATGGAAGGTATTACAAAAACTTAACATTCTGAGAAGGGTGTTTGAAACACCACTCAGGTCTTTGTTTCTGTAACATATGGCTGGCTTCCATAGGTGAGATAGTACCTATAGGATGAGGCCAGCTCTAGGTATTCTGCTGCTTACAGGGCTGCAGTCTCCAATGCAAGCAATTACTGAATATTGTGTTGCTCCTAGTATTTTACTACTCGAGGTGACCATCTCTTCAGTCCATATCTCAGAGATGGCTCTTTGAACATCCCACAGGTAGTCGCATATTCCAAAGCTACAATAAATAAGTGGTAATATAATAGCAAAAGCAACAATATGATGTTACTACTCAAGATTTTGTTTTAAAGTTTATTTTTTACTGTACATAGGAAGTAACAAATAGAAGACAAGAAAATATTCTCTCTGCCCCTCTGCCCTCCCATCCTATGCAATCTTTTCCCTTTTCTTCCTTCTAGTTCTTTCCTACCCTTTTATCTTCTTCTGCTAATTCCAATCTCCTACAGTGACATTCTTTCCATCTTATCCATTAGGACCAAACCAGTGGTGCATCTAGCACAGTACCCTGTTTCCAACAGTGGCCAGTTCCAGATGTTTCAGACAAAGTTACAAGAAATCTTACCGGAGACAGTTTTGGATTAACTATCCACAAGTAAAGTTTCTATCTAAGCCCCATAAGTCAGTCACTTGCTTATGCCTGGAGGGATCAGTGTTGATTCTAATTGTGACTTTTTTTGTACATGGACACACGTCCAACTTATTTTATTTTTTTTTAATTCTGCTATGCTCTTGGCCTCAAAGATGGCTTGGAGCAGTACGTTCCACAGGCAAATGAAAGAACTTTTCACACAAAGCATTATCAGCTTTAAATTTGTAACTTTCAATTTTGTTGCACATCCTTTTGATTTTGTATCATGAGCAAGCATGAACAGAAAACCCTGATCTACCCTTTCTAGAACATTTATTAATTTGAATGCCTTTGTAAACATGTCTTAAGTGAAACACTGGAACTGTTTTAAAAACCCTTTCCAGGGAAGTTTTTCTATGCGTCAAATCATTTTTGTTGTCTGGATACCCCAACCACCACCACCTACCATTTTGCTACATCCTTTTTCAAGATAGGTTGACCAGGACTGAACACAGTATTCCAGACAATGTGCAAATGATTTATACAGTGGCATTGTAATAATTTATAGTATTATTTTTTCTGTGGTTGTGCACACTATGCACTAAGCACTTTCCAAATTCCCTAAGAATCCTAAAATTTTGTTTGCTTTTTTGATTGGCAATTCATATTGAGCAGCGATCTCCATTGATCTCTCTGCAATGATCCTTGGGTCTCTCTCTCCACCACACACCAAAGTGGTTACAGTTAATTTATATCCTAGTAAGGTGTGCAAGTAGTTCAAATGGTTCCTTCTAATGTGCTTTACCTTGCACTTGTCAACATGTACCTGACATGGTTAAGTCCCTCTGAACTACCTCATCCTCTTCTCTGGTTTTGAGAAAACTGAAATAATTGTCAAATTTTTCCAAATTCTTAAACATATTAAACACCGCTCCTAGTATTGTTTCATCATCCCTCTGTTAACCTCTTGCTCTTATGAAAAAGGGCCTTTTACTCCTATTCTGTTTTCTGTCTCTGAGCCAGTTTCTGATCCATGACAGTACTTCGCCTCTCATCCCATGACTACCTAGTTTTCTCAATAGCCTCTCCTGAGGGACATTTTCAAAAGGTTTTTTTGAAGGTGCAAATAAACTGTCAGTCGGCTCTCCTTTATTTCCTACTCTACTGACATGTCCATAGAATTCTAGTACATCAGTGAGTCATGACTTTTTCTCTGATGATAAAAGCCAGCGGTTAGGCCTTTTCTCTCATGAGCACGTAGGTATTTTCTAATTTTATTTTTTACTTATTGTTTCAACCACGTACTAAATATACCATCCTTCTAACAATATCAGAAAAAGAGACCGGCATTTTACAACTAATAAAGTTATTCTGACGACTGCTTTTTACTAGTGTTTCACCTACAACTGGGCCACTTCCAGCTTCTAATTTTTATTATACAACCTCTCAGGAGACACTTATTGCCCTTAGTTTAATTTTTAACTGATTTATTTATAACAGTGTAGTCCAGAGAAATATGAAGTATACTTAAATAGCCAGAATTAGATTAAATCAGTATTACAGAAGAATTATAACGGTTAGAATTACCATTTATAATCTGAAATAGCCACTCCCTTTTAAAAATTAAGTGACAGTGAAATATACATAAAGACATGAATGAATTACTTCTCAGCAATTGTTTTAATCTCCTTTTGCCCATCTTACAATCACACATTATCGAGCAATTTGTCTCCACTTGTTGAACAGGAAGCAAGAAGCACTAGCCTTTCACTTGCAGTTACAACATTTCCCATGCTACAAACATGCCACCAGACTACATTATAGCAGAGAAGAACACAGTGTTAGGATGTTGAGGGAAGACAAGGGTGACAAACATAAATTACCGGTAATTCTTCCTTATCTAACATCTCTTCACCTCCCCTACAACCAATCCTAAATGACAGCAGATACATCAAACAGTATTATGATGAAGAGAGCCTAAGTGACAGAGGTGACAGTGTCTCTGACAACGTGCGTTGAAATCTCAGTACAAGCAACAGAGGAATTCCCTTTAAACTATATCTGATGGTGAATACCAAGGCTGAACAATGCAAAAATATAGCAAACGCATGCGGATGCTGGGGGGGAAATGGTCACACAAAAGGCACAGAATAAAAACGCTGAGGGTACTGGATACAAACAAACATTATGCCAGCAGAAGTATCCGCTACATACTATTTAAGCTTGTTAGTTTATTTATATAGTTTTAATTCTCATGCATTCTCTTTCCACTGGCTTTAGATGTACATTCTGTTTTAGAGAGATTACTCTGTCCGCTGATAAGCTCTCAGACCTTTTTTAAATTTAAAGTTTACATGTAACAGTTCATTCTTGGAGCAATTTGAAGGAAATTCTGGTACCCTGGAGTAACGTTTGCCTTAACTTTTTACCCCTGGTGAACTATTGATTTTAGAACAAATGTTATCCAAGATTATATGCAAAGAGATTTTATTCAACAAATTCTCTAAATCTGCTAAGGGCTTTAACATGCAATAATGAAAAAGAATAAACTTGGTAAGCATGCCCATTCCTTCTTGGCCTGTCAGCCAAGACTGGCACTCACTGGCACAACTGTGGTAAGTGTCTGCTAACAAGTGTGCGACTTCCTGCCAATTGTGGTAGGTTTTCCACTGTGAACATCTATGCACTAGGACCTGGACGAAGGCCATCAATTCATTTTCAGAGAGGCCATTAAAGAGGTTTCAGATAGTAAATAGTTTTGCTCAGTAGGTGCCCCCAACCTGACCTCAGTTTGAACTAAAAGGAACAGGTTTGGGGCCAAACTGCATCTCGCCATATACAGGTGTGCAAGGGCAATGGGTAGAAGAGGGTGCAAAAAAGCTTTCACCTCTCTCTTGCTACCATTTGATTTTTACAGGCTTTTCTCTGGTGCTCATCATTGCAGTATCTGAGCAACCCAACATGAATTAAGCCTCCCAACACCCCTGTGAGGCAGGGAGGTGGCATTAATTCAATTTTACAGATGGAGAAACTGAGGGACAGAGAAAGGAATGGCCTGATTTTCATAGGTGCTGACCGCTTACAACTCCCACAGACGGTGATGAGAACTGTGGTTGTGCAACACCTCTAAAAAAACCAGGCCATATGCAACTTTCCTGCAGTCACACAGGAAGTCTGTTTTCGGGCTAGGGAGCATATTCAGACTTGTCAATACACAGTCCAATGCCTTAGCCACAAGGCTACCGTTCCACTCACTCATCCATGGGAAGGAACTTGACACAATCTCTGTCCTTGGATTCAGGGAGCACAAGAAGCTTATACAGAGCTGGTCCCGTGTGTGGAGCATGTACTTAACTTTCCAAAGGCTATGGCAGCAACTAATCTTCCTGAGACTGTACATTCATCGGGTACAAGGCCTCTGGGAGGTCACACTGGACTGTTGACTCTTTGCTCACATTCTTGCCACTGGACTGAGGCTTAAAGCTGAAAGCCTTTGTGGTTTCCATTAGTACAGTTCTCAAACGTCTAGAACCTAGGGAAGATTATTCTAAAATATACTCAAGTCTATGCTTTGTTTTGTTTTTCATTTCAACAGTACTGGATAATGGAGAATTTAACCAAACACAACACAGCCGCCTACAGAACTGTTTACCTTATTTCAAAGGCAGGTATTTCATTGACCGACTGTATCTCTAGAAGTGGAGTGAAAGTATAATAAGCTATAAATCCCTCATAAAAAGCAGCTATTATAAAAGCCATAAAAAGCAATTTTGAGAGCAATAATGTGCAGAATTATGAGCCAGGAAATACAAAACAAGATCTTTTTTAAAAACCAAACAAGCAGAGAATTTAGATCATGAAGTTCAGTAATTTACAGCTACTAATGTAACAGTACAGCATGTTTCCCATAGCAACTGTTACCAAGATAGTTGGTCTTTCAAGCCAAAGCCACAGAAAATGTAAATCACAATAGGCTTCAGTGGGTAAAAAATGCTCAATACTCATTCATTCCGGAATCATCCCTGTTTCAAAATAAGTACAGGAGTGGGACTCAGCCCACCTGGGTTCCGTCCCAGTCTCGTCCACTCCATCTCTGGGCCCATTTCCCTGTCAATAAATTGGGGCTGAGCTCTCCCTTGCTCACAAAGGTGTTGACACACTTCACTTCTTAATGTCTGTCAAGCTCTTTGAGAGCATCAGACACGGTATTCATACTGCAGCTGGAGCCATGATACCACTGAGGCTGCAGGGGACAGACTGTCCCCCCACAGATAACCCTGTGCCCCACACAGATCTCATTTAAAGAGGGGGCAAACCCCAGCCAGGCCTGGACACTTTGAGGCAACAGTTCCAGAAACATTCCATGAGGAAAAACTCGGCAAGCTTCCAGACTGTGACACAGGCTACTCCCACATAAAGCATAATCTGGCCCGAGTGCTCAGATGGTCCATATCCACGTATTGTCAGCAAACTTCTAGTCTATGGACCTTGAATTATTAGGTTTACCAGAAAGAAGAAAGTACTTATTCTTAAATGCCTTTATTTGTATTCTTTTATAAATACTATTTTCTGAAATTGCAAAATATCTTGTTACGTAACAGTCCACCTATTAGAGTCATGAAATGTTCCAGTATATATGCAACAAAGACTTTGCAATTAATCATATCTAATCATTGCACTGTTTTTCTTTACAAAACCTAAAAAATTCTAAAACTACTAATCCATCAGACTATAGCTGGGGAACCAACATGTTGAATATTTGCTGTTAAGGTTTTTATTGGTCTTGAAAATGCGTCACTTATTCAGGCTTCCTTCACTAGAAAAAAAATGCAGATGTGACTTATTTCTGGACTACTCCACCTATAAAGCGCTTTTCACACAAGAATCTCAGGGTGGTGAGGAGGCTTGGTAAATACCATTAATGAATACATAAATATTCACTGGCTTCCCCAAGGTCATACAGTCAATCAGCAACACTCAGAAGAAACCCCGAGATGTTCTTACTTCTAGCTCCCTGTACTAATCATTAGCCAACATTCCCCCCCCCCATTCCCCCCACTACCTAGGTCATGTCTACATGAAAAACCCTGCATTGCGTAGTTAATCCACCTCTCTGAAAGGCTGTAGTTAGGTTGGCGGGAGAAGCTCTACCACTGACATAGTGCTGTCTAGACGGGCAGTTAGGTCAGCATAACTACTTTGCTCAGGGGTGTAGATTTTTCACATCCCTGAGCAATGTAGTTATACCAATATAGGTCTGTAGTGTAGACCAGACCTGAGATCCCTACCTAGGCTAAAGACGATCTGTTGACAGTTTTATAAAGGCACTTTAGTACCATCTGTGATGATGAGGGATATCACATTAGCACCTTTCTAGAGAAACACGTTTTAACAAGGCTTTCTAAAATGGTGCTAACGCTTACACATCTCAGAGCTGTTCTACACTGAAAACTTACATCGGTATAGCTTAGGGTGCGGACCTACAGACCCCCCCCCTCCCCCCAGCCTAGGCAGTGCTAGGTCGATGGAAGAATTCTTCCATCAACTTAGCTACCAGCTCTTCGGGAGGTGGACTAGCTGTAGCAATCGGAAAACCCCTTCTGCCTCTGCAGTGTAGTGAGTGTCTACACTGAAGTGCTACAGCGGAGCAGCCACTGTGCTGCTGTAGCATTTTAAGGGTAAACATACCCTCAGTGTAGGCAGGACCTAACTTAACATTAAACAAAAGGGAATTCAATGGAGTATTTTTCCCGACCTTCTTCTCTACTGGAAGCTCATTCCAACGGGCTTGTTTCTTTTCTACGTAATCCAGTAATAAATTTGACCAAATCAGGCATGGGCAGGTATGGTTCTCAATTTTATTTCAGTTCTGAAGAATTGCAAGACAGACAGGCAAAGACATAAAACAGACAAAAGTCAAAAATATTTTAACACCTCTTCCAGCAAACAAGTTAAAGTGTGATGATAAAGCCTACTAAAAGTCAGACAGAAGACAGCTTCAGTACTTTACACTATGTAATAAACAGTACTAGGATACCTTATTGCTCTTATTCTTGGCTATAGGAATTAAGTTAGGAAGAGTGATGCTTTAAAAATTGCATAGCATGGAGTCTACTCAGCCAGAAAAGCAAGCTGAATTTGTGTTGCTCAATATAGCGTAACAGAGTCAAGAAATTATTAAAACAGTTCTTTACTAATCAATTACGTTTATTATGGGAAGGTGTTATATACTCTGTGACATTTCATATTATGTTTTATTAGTCAGATTTCTTTTGTTTTTTAATAAAAGACTTTGGACTGGAGAAGGCAGATTCTAGCATGAACAGGCTACAAAGGAAAGAGAATTCAAATGTGATTAAAATTTAGATTCCAGGGCAAGAACTGCCAAGCTGCAGAAAAATTAATCACAGCAGAAGCATCATAAAGACTTCTATTACAGAAAAATTTATAAATGAACTGGCAGCTTTCCTTTCCTTCTCACTTTCTCTCTCTCTTTTTTTTTTAAAGTGATGGTAAAGACAATACAATTTGTAAATACAAGTGAACCCAAAGAGCAAAAGTTACTGTAAAACTAGGTCTCCTGGATCATTGGCACAGCCTCCACCACCTTGTGGATGAGATTCCCCAGTTGATTTTGGCGGTAACGCAGGAGGTGAACTTGGAACAGCCCATGTCAGACAAGGATTCTGAAATCTACTCAGAGGTTAGATACAACTTTTCAGTACTGATAGGGAGACTAAATGGGAATTCTATATCACCCAACAGAGCAAATAAGTGATTGTCAATTAATGGTGGAGACTTGGGGTTTGGGTAAAGAGAGGATATTGAAGACACCCTCTGTTGACCCAGCTGAGTTGACATGTTGAGATATCGTCAATCCAAGGGATTTGGCCTTGGTGCTCTGCTGAGAGGTTGATCTTGGGCCTTCATCTTAAGGAAGATGTGAATTTTTGAGGGCCATATCAGGATGGCCAGGAGGATTGAATCAGAGTTTGGAAGATTGATCAATCTGGAGCATCAGTGTCCTCAGATTTTTGTAGTAACAAACCAGGAGAAATTAGGAATTATAAATTTAACAGCCAAGCACAAATCAGTTACTAATCTGTCCATATTCCACATGCACTAGTCATGACTCAAGTAAGAGACTGACACCTTCCCCTCTGGACAGTGCTATGCAATGCAGGTCTGGGTTCAATTGTGGGTAAGACTGCCAACTTTGCTTGCATGGGTACTCAGTTTAGCATGCACCTAGAATGGGCAACGGAGAGGAAGTGACTGTGGATTTCCATTTGAGATGTAAGATGCGTGCTGTCCCAAAATTGGCATTTGTTCAAATGTGACATGTCTACTTTGGCTAACCCTCTACATGATATTAACATAGCTGTGGTGGCGTACAGGTCATTCACCCTCTCCCCTGCTACCATTTGGGATCTTGTTGACTCTAGCACTGAGGTAATCAAAATGTACTGTACTTGGTGACTTCCACATTTACATCAATTACCACTAACAACAATGTGGACATTGGTTACAATAGATAAAAGACCAAAAGATACAATAATAGGAGTGTCAGAAAATCCTAGATAAAAAGACCAGTCAACATTTAATGGATAAAGCCTGTTTTGGCCTGTCACAACTCATATATCGTGTACATTGAGAGACAGTCATATAAACTTGTCCAATAAGCAAAAGGGGAAACCACAGATCTGCATTTGCGCCCTCAGATCAAAAAAATTACGTAACTGAGTTTTGGCGCTGCTTGATTAAAGTGCAGTAAATAAATACAATTTGGATTTTCCTCTTACAAATATCAATTCCTAGATACAAATGTGGTGTTTGAAAGGCAGACTAAGCTACTAATCTTGGTGGTATTTACAGCTCTAATTATAATTATATCACAAAAAACTCCCAGTAGGTTCAACAGCCTATTTGCTTAGCAACACCGATTTCCATGAATGTCACCTTGTGTTCTATTCTCTGAAAAGGCTCCTCAATGCATAAAGTTCAGGTCAAGGTCTCTGTTCTGATGTTCCGAACTCTTTATGCCTCCTTCATTCTGGCCCCAAATACCAGAGAAATCATCTCTTTCTCCAGACTAATCTACACTAGAAAGGTAGGCTGATCCAGCTATGCTGCTCAAGGGGTGTGAATTTTTCACACCCCTGAAAGATGTAATCAAGCTAACCTAATAGACAGCACTGCGTTTATGGAAGAACCTTTTCTGCTGCTGTAGTTAATGTCTACACCAGTGGTTCTCAAACTTTAGCAACCTGAGGACCCCCATTTTGATTTAAATTTTTCTCGGATCCTCAATCCAACTTCTAATTTTCTCTGAGGGTGCTCAACCCCCACTCTACCCCTTGCCCCCAAGACCCCACCCCGCCCCACCTCTTCCCACCTCCGCCCCACCTCTTCCCTGCCTCTTTCTGCCCCGTCCCCTGAGCACGCCCCATCTCTGCTCTTCCCCCTACCTCCCAGTGCCTCCTGCAAGCCGCTGAACAGCTGTTCCATGGTGTGCAGGAGGCATGGGAGGGAGGGGAAGGAGTTGATCAGTGGGGCCAGCGGTCCTGGGCATGATCCCCTAGAGCTGGACATGACTTGTAGACTCCATGGAGTACCTTCGTGGACCGCAGTTTGAGAACCCCTGGTCTACACTACAGCAGTGCAGCTGTACTGCTATAGTGTTTCTAGTATAGACAAAGCCTCCATGGCCATGAACTCCTGCAATAATTGCATTTTACCAGAACAATGGAAAAACCATCCACCACCTACAAGGGGGCTTGCAAACAGAGGAGACAGACCTTTTAGAGGAGCTGAAGTGAGGCTATGGAACTCACAACCTCAAGAGATAAGAACCACCATGGACCTTGACACTTCCACAGTTAAATTCAAAACTCATTTCTTTGCCCCAGCTTTCCTTAGTAAATTTCTTCAAAACAGAGATGCTCAGCACACTCACAAACAACAAAGCAAGCACGCAAGCAAAATAACCATATAAAACTCATCAAGCAGAAATTATTGGGTGACATTCTTTGGCCTGCACTATGCAGGAGGTCAGACTAGATTGGGAGGGAAGGAAGGAAAGGAGAAATTATTATTTCTATTTTTAAATATCTGGGAGGAGCTCAGATACCACAGTGATGCAGATGACTGAGTATGCTGGTTCATCAACCATCTATATCATCTATCTATATACATATATATCAAATCATCTATAATAATCAAGATCTGAAGACATAATGTGCCACAATTTATGCTACAACTAGCCTGAACATGGTGTTCCCTTCTACAGCAATACCCTTTGTGCTTTTTAGTTTCAAAACATGCTTCACAGGGGGAAGAAAAAAGTACTCATACTCTAAATAGATGTCATTTATCTTCTGACAGAAACTGTCAAACAAATTGCTTGATTCTGAGCTTATATTTCCTTAGCAATTCTCTGGATTTCAGCAATTGCTACGCAATGTGTTCCTATAACTCAGCAAACTACCATGATGTTAACCAACCTGTTATTTGTCTCACATCCGAATGCCTAGACCAACTGCCTGTTTAAAGTGCTGCTTACCAGACTGTATGTCAAGATGAAAGGATCAGTGCCAAGATATTTCTTCGTGGTAACTTTGGCAAAGCCAAAAAGCTGCCTTAGAAGAAAGCAGAGTAGTTTACTTAAGAATACTAAGTTAACTAGGTGTACAAAAAGTCTACTGTTAAAAGGGAGGTCTTTCCAAAACAAATACTGTTGTTCAAACCGAAGTTATGGGTTTGATACATAAGTCCCTGGGTGAGGATCTTTGGCCTGCACTATGCAGGAGGTCAGATTAGATGATCATAATGGGCACTTCTGGACTTAAATCTATGAAAGTGTGGTTACAGGCAGATAATTGACTATGATACAGAGGGGAGTGAATCTATGGAAAAAGCCCTCGTTTAAAAGATGACCATGGGATGATCTTTCCCTTCCCTATTGCAGCCATACTACCCTCCATGAAAGATCCACACAGTAGAAAGACTCTGCGTGTCTGGGGTCAGGAAGAATAACTGAATTCAAGCTCCCTGCTATCAAGAGCTTCATGCCTTCGACAGTAAAATATAAAGGCTGCTAATGCGGCTTTGAGCCCACTCAGAAGGTGTACTGCTCAGCAGGTTTAAGTGAGATGGTGGCAAAAATACTGGAAGTCGTAAAATCTTTGTCCATCCTAGGGCTCCTATTATTACGTATATTGCAGTAGCGCCCAGTATCCCCAGTGATGCACCAGGCCCCATTGTGCTAGGTGCTGTACACAGAACAAAAAGACTTCCCCTGCACCCAAGAGCTTACAATCAGTGTATCTTAACAGGTGGTAACCCCAATGGGAATTCCCTAGCATAGACCCAGACACAATGAAACGCAAGCCATCAAGCCAACGGCAGCATGGCTGTTGGCCTGGCCACACTGCCGTGACTGAGGGACCTTCCATGCAGCTGTCCAGGATCCTTAGGATTCCACAGTACCCTGGTGTGGTCCTGCCACTGTGAATCCCTTAGACTAGTCGGGGCAGAAGAGACCATGTGCTGATTCTACAGCTATTCAAAAGCCAGACTTTTTGTGTTAGCTTTCTTCCTCCTCCGCGTGTATTTGTTCAGGAGATAAATACCTGGCCCTATTTTAAAATATCACCTTCATAATAAAGGGCTTTGCTCCCTATGAATATTCAGAGTTATAATACAGTCTTACTTTACTGACAAAAATAAACTTAAAAAAAAATACTGAGAATGCTAATGCACCACCACAGCTACAAAAGAGGGAGAGAGCATGCTGGATTCTATTATGGTTTGAACTTTGGCAACAGAACTTTTAACCAGTCCAACTTTCAAATCTCCTAATTCAACCCACAGGGCTAAAGTTAAAAATATAATTTTCTACTTGTTAACAAAAGGATTTAATATGAAAAAATTACCAAGAAAACATACATGGAACCCTATGGTGTTTTTACAAAGTTACTTTTCAAAATATATTTTCCATCAGAGATTTTAGCATTAACTATTGCACTGGAAAAAATAAATGCCAATTTTATTTTCCAGCATGTAATTGCAGTTATTGAACTGAAAGCTTTTCACTTATATTATGAATAAAAAAAAATTACAAGCACTAAAAAGCATCTGAACACTAAGGCATCTTTACTCCCCTTGATGCACATGTAAGCCCTGGTCTACACTAGGAGTTTTGGTTGAATTTAGCAGCGTTAAATCGATGTAAACCTGCACCCGTCCACATGATGAAACCCTTTTTTTCGACTTATTAAAGGGCTCTTAAAATCGATTTCCTTCCTCCACCCCTGACAAGTGGATTAGCGCTTAAATCAGCCTTGTCGGGTCGAATTTGGGGTACTGTGAACGCAATTAGACGGTATTGGCCTCCGGGAGCTACCCCAGAGTGCTCTATTGTGACCGCTCTGGACAGCACTCTCAACTCAGATGCACTGGCCAGGTAGACAGGAAAAGGCCCGCAAACTTTTGAATTTCAATTTCCTGTTTGCATGGTCACCTGCAGCTTGCCATGCTGGCCAGAACTCATCAGCAGAGGTGACCAGCAGAAGTGACCATGATGGAGTCCCAGAATCGCAAAAGAGCTCCAGCATGGACCGAACGGGAGGTACGGGATCTGATCGCTGTATGGGGAGAGGAATCCGTGCTATCAGAACTCCGTTACAGTTTTCAAAATGCCAAAACATTTGTTAAAATCTCCCAGGGCATGAAGGACAGAGGCCATAACAGGGGCCCGAAGCAATGCCGCATAAAACTTAAGGAGCTGAGGCAAGCCTACCAGAAAACCAGAGAGGCAAACGGCCGCTCCGGGTCAGAGCCCCAAACATGCCGCTTCTATGACGAGCTGCATGCCATTTTAGGGAGTTCAGCCACCACACCCCAGCCATGTTGTTTGACTCCTTCAATGGAGATGGAGGCAACACGGAAGCAGGGTTGGGGACGAGGAAGATGATGATGATGAAGTTGTAGATAGCTCACAGCAAACAAGCGGAGAAACCGGTTTTCCTGACAGCCAGGAACTGTTTCTCACTCTGGACCTGGAGCCAGTACCCCCCGAACCCACTCAAGGCTGCCTCCCGGACCTGCCAGGCAGAGAAGGGACCTCTGGTGAGCGTACCTTTTAAAATACTATACATGGTTTAAAAACAAGCATGTTTAATGATTAATTTGCCCTGGCATTTGCAGCTCTCCTGGATGTACTCCCAAAATCTTTGCAAAAGTTTTCTGGGGAGGGCAGCCTTATTCCATCCACCATGGTAGGACACTTTACCACACCAGGCCAGTAGCACGTACTCGGGAATCATTGTAGAACAAAGCATTGCAGTGTATGTTTGCTGGCATTCAAACAACATCCGTTCTTTATCTCTCTGTGTTATCCTCAGGAGAGTGATATCATTCATGGTCACCTGGTTGAAATGGGGTGCTTTTCTTCAGGGGACATTCAGAGGTGCCCGTTCCTGCTGGGCTGTTTGCCTGTGGCTGAACAGAAATGTTCCCCGCTGTTAGCCATGGGGAGGGGGGAGGGCCTAGCCACGTGGTTGCGGGAGGCAAAATGCAACCTTGGAACGACAGCACATGTGCTGTGTATGTAATGTTAACAGCAAGGTTTACCGTGAAAGAGTGTAGCCATTGTTCTCGAAAATGTGTCTTTTTAAATACCACTGTCTCTTTTTTTTTTCTCCACCAGCTGCATGTGTTTCAAGGATCACAGGATCTTCTCCTTCCCAGAAGCTAGTGAAGATTAGAAGGCAAAAAAAACGCACTCGTGATGAAATGTTCTCTGAGCTCATGGTGTCCTCCCACACTGACAGAGCACAGATGAATGCGTGGAGGCAGACAATGTCAGAATGCAGGAAAAGCACAAAATGACCAGGAGGAGAGCTGGCGGGCTGAAGAGAGGGCTGAAGCTGAAAGGTGGCGGCAGCGTGATGAGAGGCGGCAGGATTCAATGCTGAGGCTGCTGGAGGATCAAACCAATGTGCTCCAGCATATGGTTGAGCTGCAGGAAAGGCAGCAGGAGCACAGACCGCTGCTACAGCCCGTGTAACCAACCACCCTCCTCCCCAAGTTCCATAGCCTCCTCACCCAGACGCCCAAGAACACGGTGGGGGGGCCTCCGGCCACCTGGCCACTCCACCCCAGAGGATTGCCCAAGCAACAGAAGGCTGGCATTCAATAAGTTTTAAAGTTTTAAACTTTTAAAGTGCTGTGTGGCCTTGTCCTTCCCTCCTCCACCACCCCTCCTGGTGCTTCTCTCCTCCACCACCCCTCCTGGGCTACGTTGGTAGTTATCCCCCTATTTGTGTGATGAATGAATAAAGAATGCATGAATGTGAAGCAACAATGACTTTATTGCCTCTGCAAGCGGTGATTGAAGGGAGGAGGGGAGGGTGGTTAGCTTACAGGGAAGTAGAGTGAACCAAGGGGCGGGGGGTTTCATCAAGAAGAAACAAACAGAACTTTCACACCGTAGCCTGTCCAGTCATGAAACTGGTTTTCAAAGCTTCTCTGATGCACACCACGCCCTCCTGTGCTCTTCTAACCACCCTGGTGTCTGGCTGTGCGAAACCAGCAGCCAGGCAATTTGCCTCAACCTCCCACCCCGCCATAAACGTCTCCCCCTTAGTCTCACAGATATTGTGGAGCGCACAGCTAGCAGTAATAACAGTGGGAATATTGGTTTAGCTGAGGTCTAACCGAGTCAGTAAACTGCACCAGCGCGCTTTTAAATGTCCAAATGCACATTCTACCACCATTCTGCACTTGCTCAGCCTGTAGTTGAACAGCTCCTGACTACTGTCCAGGCTGCCTGTGTACGGCTTCATGAGCCATGGCATTAAGGGGTAGGCTGGGTCCCCAAGGATACATATAGGCATTTCAACATCCCCAACGGTTATTTTCTGCTCTGAGAATAAAGTCCCTTCTTGCAGCTTTTGAAACAGACCAGAGTTCCTGAAGATGCAAGCATCATGTACCTTTCCCGGCCATCCCATGTTGATGTTGGTGAAACGTCCCTTGTGATCCACCAGTGCTTGCAGCACTATTGAAAAGTACCCCTTGCGGTTTATGTACTTGCCGGCTTGGTGCTCCGGTGCCAAGATAGGGATATGGGTTCCGTCTATGGCTCCACCACAGTTAGGGAATCCCATTGCAGCAAAGCCATCCACTATGACCTGCACATTTCCCAGGGTTGCTACCCTTGATATCAGCAGATCTTTGATTGCGTTGGCTACTTGCATCACAGCAGCCCCCACAGTAGATTTGCCCACTCCAAATTGATTCCCGACTGACCAGTAGCTGTCTGGCGTTGCAAGCTTCCACAGGGCTCTTGCCACTCGCTTCTCAACTGTGAGGGCTGCTCTCATCTTGGTAGTCTTGCGCCTCAGGGCAGGAGAAAGCAAGTCACAAAGTTCCATGAAAGTGCCCTTACGCATGCGAAAGTTTTGCAACCACTGGGAATCGTCCCAGACCTGCAACACTACGCGGTCCCACCAGTCTGTGCTTGTTTCCCAAGCCCAGAATCGGCGTACCACCGCATGAACATGCCCCATTAGCATCATGATGCCCCCATTGCCAGGGCCCGTGCTTTGAGAGAAGTCTGTGTCCATGTTCTCATCACTCACGTCACCGTGCTGACGTCGCCTACTCGCCCGGTATCGCTTTGCTAGGTTCTGGTGCTGCATATACTGCTGGATAATGCGCGTGGTGTTTAATGTGCTCCTAATTGCCAAAGTGATCTGAGCGGGCTCCATGCTTGCCGTGGTATGGCGTCTTCACAGAAAAAAGGCGCGGAACGATTGTCTGCCGTTGCCCTGGCGGAGGGAGGGGCGACTGACGACATGGCTTACAGGGAATTAAAATCAACAAAGGGGGTGGCTTTGGGAGAAACTGAATGGCCCCCTCAAGGATAGAACTCAAAACTGGGTTTAACAGGCCATTGATTTCACAGAGGGAGAGAGGAGAAAATGAATACAAAACAAATCTGGTCTATTTCTTGTTTTGAGCCACTTCATCTATCTTTATACATCTTGCTGGCAGCAGACTGTGCAGTACAACTGCTAGCCGTTATCATCTCCTGGGTGCTCGGCAGAAGACGCTGCAGTATGACGACTAGCCATCATCTTCTGCTAGCTGGAGGTTAAAAGACAGTGCACTGCCGGTAGGACTGAATTGCCACGAGACGAAACAAGGGAAATGACCTGGCTGAGTCACTCCCATGTTTGCCCAGGCACCCAGGACTACGTCGATGACGGCTACCAGTCATACTGCACTGTCTGCTGCCAAAAGGCAATAAACTGTTGCTGTGTAGCAATGCAGTACCGCGTCTGCCAGCACCCAGGAGACATACGGTGACGGATACCTGAGCGGGCTCCATGCTTGCCGTGGTATGGCGTCTGCACAGGTAACTCAAGAAAAAAGGCGCGAAACGATTGTCTGCTGCTGCTTTCACGGAGGGAGGGAGGGAATGGGGGGCCTGACGATATGTACCCAGAACCACCCGTGACAATGTTTTAGCCCCATCAGGCACTGGGATTTCTACCCAGAATTCAAATGGGCAGCGGAGACTGCGGGAACTGTGGGATAGCCACCCACAGTGCAACGCTCCGGAAGTCGATGGTTGCCTCGGTACTGTGGACACACTCTGCCGACTACATGCACTTAGAGCATTTGTGTGGGGACACACACAATCAACTGTATAAAAACGCTTTCTACAAAACCGACTTCTATAAATTCGACCTAATTTTGTTGTGTAGACATACCCTAAATTAAGTCACTGATGTAAATTACAGTCTGAGCTAGTCAGAGAATAGGGATCCCCCTCCACCCCTGTAATTACGAATTTACAATCTTTTTGTAACTAGAGTATGCAAATCCTTGAATTCTGATTTGCTAATGCCCTCACAACTGAATATCCGTATGTCCACAGATATAAACTTGGCTAACTTTTTATCATAGCTTTTCTTTCAGTTCAAAAACATACTTCAACCCAAATTATGTTGCAAAACATATAAGCATAATAATAAAATAATAAAATTTGAGTATCTTTTCTGATAACTTGGTAATAACCTAGTCTAGAGTTAATACCCAGTACACAACTGCAGGGTTGCTTTTTTTTTTTTAAGCTAATAACTAATTTATGTGAATTGGAATTCTGGATGCATTGACAAAGGAACAGATCTCTTTCTCCATTCCTACCCCTCTTTTTGTTCTGTTTTTTTAGGAGTATTAATCCTCCTCTTAAGGGCTCCCATATCACCAAGCTATATCTTAACAAGTTTACAAAAATGTAAACTAAAGTCAGAAAATAACTGTCATCAAAGAGAACAGATGTTTTTAAATGATATGAAATTCACTGGAAAGTATTCACTCCACAAGGGTGTTAGAACACTTTGGAATAACGATATACCTCATGAGCTCCCTGCCATATGCCTTAATATGTATTATTTCTAGCACTACTCTTCTTGTAAATGAAATTTCAAAAGGGTTTCACTAGTATTACAATTGCAGCATGGTTATTAGACTCTCAAACGTCTTTACAAATGAAAGTGTTCAGTACTCCACAAGTCTTGTTTGGGATCTAACAGCCTGTGTTTAATGAGGCCAATTGCATCTCTGCCTCTGGAAAGGTTAGCCTCTGTGCTTGTGGAGGGTCATTGGTTTCTCCCCTAGGATGAAGTGAGGAATCTTGGAAGTTTCGATTCCCTGTTGTTTCAAAGAACACCAGCTGCTGATGAGAAGCAGGCATTGATTTGATGGGCACCAGCTGTTAAAGCCAAATACAAAAGGTAATTGCTGCATTAGAATTGCTTCTTTAATAGAAAGCAACTTCATCTGGATAGGATAGGCCCACGTCAAGGGAACAACAACAGGCCTGCTTTTCTCCTAAAGCTGAAGTATATCATATCATCTCCCTCTCCACCCATCACCTCTACCGGGAGCTCACTCCAATTCTGCATCTTCTTATTTGGTATTCCTTCACACCTGCAGGAAAAGTGAAGGAGCTTAAGCAAACAGGAGCTAGTCAGTATTGCCAAGTTCTGCCTGAAATGGCTCTCTCTTGTCTCAGCAGCCAAGGCCTGTTGAAAAAAATATATATACTATCTTCTGCTCTTCCTGACCCTCTACTCCCTAACACACACTCAAAATTACATTTATTCAGCAATCTGTGATTCCTGGGGAACTCCTCCTTTGCCTACTTTTTTACTATGACAGCCCATTAAACCAGAGGTTTTAGACAGATAATGTCTTAATTTCATCCTCTCCCAGTCTTTATTGAACACCACAGAGGGGTTATTTGTGGGTTCCCACATCACCCAGAATTCAGCCTCCATATCCTTGTTTGCCCAGCCTCAAGCACTAACCACTTGACCTGGAGAATCAGTCACTGTCAGTCTCCTGCCTCTCGTTTAGTGGGTTCTGCCCTCACCCCCAGTAGTCCCCCACCCCCACCCCCCAGTAGTCACAAAGAGTTTAACAGCCCGCCTTGCCAGTCCTTGTCAGGCAAGAGTCCATGTGCCGGATAGCACTATCTGGACAACATGGTTAACAGCTTTGCTGCAGAAGTCAAGAGAGTGCATGTTTAGGAAAAACATCATGTTTTAGGAAAAACAGTCAGTGCATGTTTAGGAAAATAACTAAAAGTACAAATGCTAAAGAAGGTTGATTCTCATTGGTTGGTAACTATTAAAACATGTTGATTTGCAACTAGACTTAGTTGCACATTTAGTTACCACTAAATTTGGTGCTTCTTTTTTGCTAATCAGGAAGATACTCTAGCTATGCATTTATTTAATCCAGGGGTTCCCAAACTTTTTGCCTGCATGACCCCACTTGGAGACTGTTTCTGGTGACCCCATACAGCAACGAAGCAACACAGCGACTAACAAATTTACACATTAAGTATGTTATTTAATGCCTCTAATGTGACACATGGGCTTGCATGTTGCAACACAGCTTCTCGAAGTCCAGCTGTGTGGGAGAAATTACACATCTAATCTCTGATGTGACATCAACGGTAGATCGATACTGAGACTTGATGGACAGAAGGGCGCTGAATCCAGCTTCACACAAATATGTGCTCGCGAATGGTAGCATCAGTTTCAAGGCACGTGTTGAGAGTGCAGGATATTCATTCTTGACATTGAACCAGAACTCCGGGAGAGAAAGTTGAGCACATGTTCCCTGAAAGAATCGATCACATTGACTACAACAGGGTTCAAACAAGAACTAGGTAAGTTCATGGAGAGTAGGTCCATCAATGGCTATTAGCCAAAATGGGCAGGGATGGTGTCCCTAGCCTCTATTTGCCAGAAGCTGGGAATGGGTGACAGGGGATGGATCACTTGAGGATTCCCTGTTCTGTTCATTCCCTCTGGGGCACCTGGCACTGGCCACTGTCAGGAGACAGGACACTGGGCTGGATGGACCTTTGGTTTGACCCAATATGGCCGTTCTTATGTTCTTATGAAATTTCAATGAGCTGTTCAATTTCAGCTGCTGGCAAAACCATGGCCTCAGGCTTGCACTTAAAGGGGCTTTGCACCCAGTTATACTTTGTCATGTCCAAGTCTGGGAAAAAGGATGCAAACTCTTCCTCCATCCAGCTGAGATGCTCAGCCACCACCTGTGTGGGAAGCTAAATAATTTCACTGTCAGCCAGGAACTTGCAAAGCTGTGGGAAGGATTCACAGTTTGCCCTCAATAGATTATTCTTCCAGAAATCAATTTGCTTCATGAATCCTGTGAGTTGATCACTCGCTGAAGGATGTGGATGTTCTTTCCTTGCAGACCTGTATTCAATTCCTTCAGTTTCCCAAACGTGTCCGTGGCACAGACAAGAAGTCACATCTTCCTTTGATCACATAGAAAATCAACAAATTCACTTTTTGCACTCCACTGCATAGGCACACAGCTCATCTCACAGTTCAAAAAGTCATCCCAGTGCTGTTCCTCTTGAAAGCCAACTACATCACTGTGGAACAACACCACATCATTATCGGATCCCATGTCTTCACACAGTTTTGCAAACGAACACTTGCGAAGAGGCTGAGTCTTGTTGAGGTTCGTAATAGATGAGATCTCCTGCAATACTTCACCTAGGTCTGGACTCAGAGTTTCAGTTGCCAGTTGTTCTCTGTGAATCATGCAGTGAGTCCACACAACAGATGGAGCAACTTTCTCTACCAAGGCAGCCTGACCTGCTTTGTGGCCTGCTGTAGACGGAGTTCCATCTGTGCAAAAGCCCACCATGCAATCACATGGGATACTTTTGTCTTGCATGTAGCACACTGAACATTCCTTGGGCAGTCTTGTGCCCAGGAAGAGGGAGTCAGAACAGAATATCTCTGAGAACTGCACCCTCCCATGTGTATTTCAACCAAGAAATGTGCATCATGCCCTCAGTGCTCACATCAACTTGAAGAGCAAAAGTATCCATGTTTTTCAGACCGCTCCACCAGTGTGTTTTCCTAATCTGCCACTATCAACTCAATCCATTGCTTCACTGTGTTGTTGGAGAGTGGTATAGCTTTAAGTTTGTTTGCCTTGGTTTCCCCACACATTACCTTCTGCATATCAATTGAAGCTGGCAAAAACAAAGGGTCTCGAAATGTGGGAGGGCTCTTGGCCTATGCAATGCAGTAACTTACCTCAAATGATGCCTTTTGAGCGTGATCAGAGTCGGACATAGCTCTCTTGAATTGCACTCGTTGTCGCAAACATTCTTTCCGGCGCTGGAAAAATTACCTTGGTTTTCCAATGTGTTCCTTCTGAAGGGGTTCCAAATGTTGTTTAAGTTTATTAGGCATCATGCTTTTACTAGATAAGTCAGTGTGACAGTAGGCATTTTGGCTTTTCTTCGTTCTTGACAAAAACACACTGGTGACGTCATACTCAAAGAAAGCCTCATCATATCTGTGAGCACATTTCTTGCACTCTCGTTTTTGTTCATAACTGCATCATTAGACTCACTGCAGGAGGCTGAAGCACACTCTCTCTATAAAATGAGTCCACTGTGCCTGTTATCACAAATCAGAAAGAGGAATTCAGAGTTAAGCAAATGAAGCCAGGACTTAGGAAGGCCCTTTGTGGTGACATTAAGGCATCACAGGTACAGTGACTTACAATGATTCTTTGTCAAGTGCCAACAGGGTACTCATGGTGGCATAAAACAAGATATGCGCCCTGCCTTAAGGAGCTTCCAAGCCCCTGCAGATTCCTATCGCAGAAAAGGCTAGCACAGGCTCCTACCAGCCCCAACAGAGAGGATGCTCTGTTGATAAGACTGTTGCCCACAGATAAGGATTTTCTGGATTCAAGTCTCTCAACTGGATGCTTGCACCACCGGATGGTGCAAATGACAGAACGGCATCTGCACACCCACCTCCGCTCAGCCAACATGTCCGGATCTGCTCCACAAACACCACTCCAGGAGGCCACCATTTTACAAAATAGCAGCCTCCCCACAACTTGGCCTCACACACCCTGTACATGTGAGGTCACACCACAAAGAGGCTGCCATTTTGATCTACAAAAATGGCATCCCCTGCACACTGTGACCTCGCATGCCCTGCGCATTTTGTAGATTAGATGACATCATCTCTGGGCTGAATCTGGCCTGCTGGACCCACGATCCCATCTGCTGATGGCCTAACCCCATTTGGGGTCAGAAACCAGAGTCTGGGAACTGTTGATTTAAGCAATGATACCGTTTAATTTACACTTATTCACTTTCTTAATTTTTATATTTTTATTATGTTAATTGCATCACTCATCATTTTCTGTTATTTACTAGATTTTTATAGGTGATTTGTGTCAAGCTCTATTTGGATAAAAGGAATACTAGTGGCACCTTAGAGACTAGCCAATTTATTTGAGCATAAGCTTTCGTGAGCTACAGCTCACTTCATCGGATGCATGAGCTGTAGCTCATGAAAGCTTATGCTCAAATAAATTGGTTAGTCTCTAAGGTGCCACTAGTACACCTTTTCTTTTTGCGAATACAGACTAACACGGCTGCTACTCTGAAATCTATTTGGATAAAAATTCAAATTAAATTAACAAGCCACAAAAACAGCATTATTTTTTTGAACAATTTATTAGCTGAATTACTCCTGGGGGAATTCTGCGCCACTGCGCAATGCAGAATTTTGCAGAAATTAATGTTAGAGAATTTTCTTTTTTCCCCCCAACAGAAATGGGCTGAAAAGATGTTGTCCGCCACTAGGGCCTGCTGGACACAGCAGAGCCCAGCTCACATATAGAAGACAAGGCCGGGGGGAGGGGGAGGGAACTGGAGGGTACCTGGCAGCTGCAGTTCCCAGCATGCCCTGAAGGAAGGAGACTGCGGCAGGCAGGAAACTCTGTGCAAGCCCAGGACCCAGCATCAGGCTGTTTCTCACTCTGGATCCCTGGACTTTAGAGGGTAGGGTGTGTGAGTCTCTGGGCGGGGGGAAGCCCTGCAGCTGGCCTCTGAGGGGGGAGGGGGTGTGAGTGTCTGGGATGGAGAGGGCCCCATGGCTGGACTCTGGGGTGCGTGTCTGGGATGGGGGGGGGGCCATGGCTGGGCTCTGGGAGGGAGGGTATATGAATGTCTGGGCCAGGCCCATGGCTGGGCTCTTGGGGGAGAAGAGTTGTGGGTGTCTGGCCTCCTGACTGGGCTCTGGGGAGGAGGCAGAAAGGGGACAGAGAAACAGGAACTGGGTTGCCGTAGGGGTTTCTGTAACTCTCTATTCCTGGGAGAATTTTTGTGTGTGTCTGTATTGTTACAGACATACTTGCTGACAGGTATTTTGAAATAAATTAGCAAAATAACTGAAACTGGCGTGATTATGTAGTGTTATTTTGACAAATAAAATTTGCAGAATTTTAAAATATTGTGCCAGAATTTTTAATTTTTTGGCATGGAATTTTTAATTTTTTGGTGCAGAATTCCCCCAGGAGTGCTGAATAGAACTACCTAAAATGTGCTGGATACATAAGGGAAAAAAGTTCAAAAAATGTATTACAGTATATTTTCCATTTAAAACAAACGTATTAATTCAACGAAGGGAGTTAATTTCAGCCCATTACACTTAGTTGTACCCTAGGGCTCACAGAGAGCATGGGGGAAAGGAAAAGGAACAGCAATCACAAAGAGAAGGGAGAAGGTAAGAAGCAGAGTCGAAATTGCCAGACAGAGGAAGCGGAACTTGAGTAGAAGTCTAGCATTTTTCTAAAGGACAATGATGGAGCAGCGGAGATTTTTAAAGTTGCAAGTGTCTCAATGTGGAGCTGCAATGTATTAGCCCTCTGAAAGGGAACATGTCTGGGTCCTACACACCTAAGTGCTTTTGACAGTGCTTTTAACTTTCAAAGAGTTAAACAATTAGATTAAAACCTCAAAACTAGGGATTTTATTTTTTGACAACTATATAATTTGTATAAAGTAGCTGATTTATGTTTTGTTTTATAAAGTGAAGTCAATGTGCTGGTCTTCGGCTCTGAACTGCTTTCACGAGCTAAGTCAAACAAGCCAGGCGCTGTCAGAGTAAATTCTTCTTTTATATTACTGTGAAAGTGTCTGGTGCCCTTTAAAAAAATAAAAGGCAATTTGACTCAAGATCAAACTCTTCACAAAGGTCTAAAAGGTTAATAGTGTCCCTAGTAATTCTTAAGACATAAGCACAGGTATTAAAAAAAAAAAAATTAAAAGTCACTTGAAAATTGTTTCCCTTTATTTAAAAGCCATAGATTTCCTTTTTACCATTTAAATAGAACACAGCATTGTTTCAATATTTTTAAAAAACAAAGACAAATTTAATAAATGATGTAGTTAAAAAAAGAATGAGCTCCCATGATGCATTTATGAAAAGCAAGGTTCAGGTAAAGATATTAACATCGATTATTTACTGTGGCTCAGATTTAAGCATTCTGAGTACTTCTTTCTGGCTAGCAACATGAAACTTCCAGTCAAAAAGTTTTCTAAGACTGTCCCAGTTTATCTGCTGTGAGGATTTACTCCAGCAAATTAAAAATTGATGTTAAATCTCATTGGGCTTGCCAAAAAGTGAACACAAAATGCATTAAAAAGTTAAACTGCAAAAGGATAAAAACAAAACCTTAACATTTATCAAAAAAGCTGTGAGAATTACACACGCACACCACCATAAAACAAAGTTCTCAAAGATCTGTTGTAATTCACTTCTGCTGACGTGAGAGTATCAGAGTCCCAAGGCACATCAAGTAAGGACAAGGGGAAAACAGGACACTCAGTACAACAACACAGACCTGGGACAGTCAGTAGAATGCAATTCTGCAATTCAAAGGAAAAACATTCTGTTGACTGACAATCTTACTGTTATTAGTCTGTTATAATTTTAAAAGTTTGCACTGTTCAAAAGTATGCACAGGTAAAAAGTAAGACAGTGCTGAAAAGGTTAGTTGCCAGTTAGGGGAAACTGTCTGTCAGCTACATCAGAAATCGACAGAAATTTACAAACACCAAATAGATGGAAAATGCAAAGAGGCTCCTCATCTCCCGCCACATAATGAGTTCAGTGGAAAACTCTGTTGTCTCACAGCACTAGTGATCATTTAAAACTTTTCTAGTGAAATAAGGGATGACGGTATACTGGAATGGAAGCTGCTTGGAGTCTCTGGAGTCCACTTTATACATCATTTGCCAATACAGTGTCCTACTTCAGTCAAATCACACACTTTAAATAGCACCCTGGGATATTTGGTTCTAGCTATGTCTCATTTTGTGGAAGGAATACATTTATACATGAGGGGGAGTCACCCCAGTCTGGGTCAATGCTCAGGAACTATACAGAAGACAGAGGTATGCCTAAAAGACATTGCTGACAATGTGATTCTTCATCATTGGAAGGCAGATGACATTACAGCCTTTGTAGAAACCAGCGTATATGCTCTGGCTTTATTTAATACACGTTCTTTAGAACAAATTGCAAAACTCTGAGAAATCTGTTCATACTATAGCACTGGCTTGGTAGCAAAAAACCCATCATTGAAATTCCAGTGCTAAGTACAGGCAAGTCTTGAGTACTGTGTTCAATTTTGATCACTCCATTTCAAAAAGGATACAGCAGAAATCAACAAAGCCCAGAAAAGTCATGGAGAGACTTCCATATGGAGGAGAGTGTATTTAATTTGGGTAGGTAACAAATAGGTAGCAGCATGCTGGAGCTGAATAAAATAATCAGTCTTTGGAAGATCAGTCAGATACTCCCATTTACCTTGCTGCACAATCCTAGAGCATGGTTTAATGTCATAAAAATGTGGAACTCATTGCCACAAGATATTGAGGCAAAGTACTGAGAATGATTATAAAAAGATGGAAAACATTTATCTGCATACTAACTAAATCGTCTACAGCTACACTAGCTAGGACTAGAATGTGTAAGAGGCACCAGCCCTCATGCTTCAGAACAAAAGCAAACCAATCAGCATATTACTGCATAGCTTCCTTTGAAATATCGCAAGTAGAAAACCTACTGCGTAACGGTAGAGTCAGGATACGTGAGCTAGGTGTGCCATCAATCTGATCCAATATGGAAATTCCACAACTCATAAGGAGAAAGATCAGCATCACCAACTTATTTCATAAGAATGGCCATACTGGGTCAGACCCATGGTCCATCTAGTCCAGCATCCTGTCTTCCGACAGTAGCCAATGCCAGGTACTTCAGAGGGAATGAACAGAACAGGTCATCATCAAGTGACCCATCCCCTGTCGCCCAGACTCAGCTTCTGGCACACAGGTTTTGCATCCCTGCCCATCCTGATTAGTAGCCATTGATGGAGCTATCCTCCATGAACTTATCTAGTTCTTTTTTGAGCCCTGTTATAGTCTTGGCCTTCACAACATCAGCTGACAAAGAGTTCCATAGGTTGATTGTGCGTTGTGTGCAGAAATACTTCCTTTTGTTTGTGTTAAACCTGCTGCCTATTAATTTCATTTGGTGACCTCTAGTTCTTGTGTTATGAGAAGGAGTAAATAACACTTCCTTATTTACTTTCTCCACACCAGCCACGATTTTATAGACCTCTATCATACCCTCACCTTAGTCATCTCTTTTCCAAGCTGAAAAGTCCCAGTCTTATTAATCTCTCCTCCTATGGCAGCCGTTCCATACCCCTTATCATTTTTGTTGCCCTTTTCTGTACCTTTTCCAATTCCAATATATCTTTTTTGAGATGGGGCAAACAGATGTGCATGCAGTATTCAAATGTCCTTATTCCATTTCTGGACATTACTGAGCACTGGCCCAGGACAGGTTACATAGCATTCCCCTATCAACCCACAAACAGCATGATATGGCCCATACGGTTTGGCCCAGAGCATGGCATTAGAATCTGATTCACCTGAAAGTCTGTTTTCAGTGCAGATCTGCCAGTATGCAGCTCACTGAAGCACAAACTAGTTTGGTTCTACAGTACAGTACAACTGTAATACAGATATTTAGACATTGGAATATTCTACCCAAACTATTGGTAGCTTACTTTTTTTTTTAATTTACATTTTAGATAAATAGTGATTACAAAACAATGCTTACTCCTTGTGCAAGTCTATTCTCCAGAGATGTTTGTTTTCAGATATAAAATGGCCCTTTATGTTTTGATATAAAGAATTTAATTTCACTGAAGAGCTAATGCATGTACCATCAACTAGTGTTCAGAAAAACTGAAAAGTCTGCATCACCACCAAAATCAGCTTCTCTCTATTGCAACCATAATGCTGAATGTCTCTTATTAATCTAATTCCACAGAACATTTTATTAAACAGATATTACCATTGTTTCCACTCGTCAAAAAGCTGCTTGGAACTAATAAAATATGACCGACTGTGGAGACTATAAATTGAGATTTCCATGGCTTTGGCTGATAAAAGTGCAAACAGAACTGCAAGGACTTGAGGTTCATAAGTATGGCACAAAGCAGTATTGACACAATATCAATAGCGTGTCATCTGGAAAGATTTTAAAATAAAATATTGGGAATGAAAAACAACAGAAGCATTATATCCTCAGTAGACTGAATCACCAAAGAATCTTTCCAATTGCTCAGTCACAAATATAAGCATGAATCCAGGTACAACTTTCTGCAGCCAATAAACAGGTCTAATTTTTTTAATCAATATTTTGAATGTTTTGGGGGGTTTTAAACAGCCACATGGACAAAACCAGAAAATGCTTATTAAAAGAAAAATGAACATACTGCAATTTCATATAATTTCACGTCTTCTCCCATCAATAGTTATGATTATTTCTTTTTAAGTGGCAACTTAGGAGTAACAGGAGCTTAAGTCTCCAAAATATAGGGCATCTGAGGCTGAAAAATCCAATCATCCACAGTAAATAGGAGCTTTCCCTTTTTAAGTGCCATCAACTTCTGCAGAATCTAGGCTTTCACTTAAAAAAAAAAAAAAAAAGAGATTTCATCCCGTATGGTTCCAGTAATCTTGCCGATAAAACCTTAGCGTCTTCTTACGTCTGTACACACCTCCGGTGCTTCTGCTGCAGCAGAGGAAAAACAGAACGGTCGGGTCCGTTTTTAGTGCTGCTGTTCGAACCTCATGAGCAGCAGTGAAACCAACCAGATTCGAGACAGCTGCATCCTTCTGCAACTTGGGAAAGTTCTGAGCAACCGGTGAGGTAGGAACTTGGGCTATATGGGGATGGGGGGAGGGGGACCCACAATGGAGGCTGGGAGAAGGATGAATTAGTAGAGATCCTCCCTTGTAGAAGCCAGGAGCCTGCACAATGTGAGAGGGGAGGAGAGAGCATGTGAACATTCAATATCCCGTCCAGCAACCAGAGACAGATGATGTAGATGTTTGAAGCTTGTAGTCTGAGGCTACAAAAGAGGGAGCCACTGAAAAGGGTCCAAGGACAGCATCCTTGCAGGAATCCCAACAGCTACCCTTTCCTTGCAGGTGAGTGGGGGAAGGGCTTGATTTCTGAATTGGGCATTGCCTCTGGAGTGTGGCTCATCTTAGTGCCTACTGGGTGTTTGGCAAAGTTTTCAAGTCTCACATTTGAGCAGCAGAAAGAGAAAGAAAATAAAGAAGTCAGAGAAGGGGTGAAGCAGGTTGGTCCATCCTGGCCTGCCCAGAATGCAGGGTGGAGAGGAGGGGCAGGGTCACCCCCATGAAAGATTGACAGTGGCTGTTGGCAAATGGCATCCCTCTGTTAAGGAAGCTGCTATTGCTTAGTGCCCAGCACTTCTTCCAGGAGCTGGGATTAGCTAGTCAACAAGGAAGCCACAGGCGGAGTGTTCCTCGTTTTGATCCAGTCTCCACAGCTGCAAAAGGGTCTGTGGTCTTTGCCAAGCCTGGGAATACTGCAGGCTCATTAGGAGGCCCAGTTAGAGCACAGAAAATGGGGAACTGAGGCCTGCCCCTCCTCATCCCCTTCACCGCTGCCAGGACAGGTTGTTTTTAGAAGAGCTCCTGTATTACGGTTCAACAAAGCTGCAGCCAAAAAATACTATTTGTCTGTCCTCACTGCCTCCCTGCCATTCGCAAGCAACATTTTACATGTTTTATTAAAAGGGAAAGTTGTTCTGACAGTACGGTACTAATTAACACAGCACATGACTCTTTCATTCCATCCGAGTGCTGGGGGCAAGGCTGCACAGGTATTTCTCATCGTGTCTGGTATTAATGGCCAACGAAGATTAATTATCTCATACCCAATTTTTAACGACAGGCTAGACACTATCTGAGGTACAGTCAGAAAGATTTGATTTCCCCAACCTATGGTCCCCAGGGAGTGGCTATTTTCCTCAGCTGGTCTCGCTCAAGTGTATGGTTGCCAGATGCTATTTCCTACTCATTAAACTGGAATCAACACCACACCAAGGTCTGCCAGGATGCTGGCAGACAGATCTGTGACACTTCAGAAGTCAAGTGCTCTGAAAAGTTCAAAGAAAATATAACACTACACCACACATCTGGAAATCTAAGGCTCACTACATCAAGCACACCTCAAAAGTTGAGATGCCAAGATTAATAATGAAACTACAGCGTAATAGGCTGACCTGTGTTCTCATTTACATCAGTTGAACCCCAGCAAAACCACTCTAACCAAGGGTAGAAGTTAGCTGAATACCTTTAGATTTTAAGTTCTTCGGGACAGAAGTTTTGCTTTATGGTATTTATATTTTTGGTTGGGTTTTTTTTTTTTTTTTTTTTTTAAAAACCCACTGTGTACATCTATCAGCCTGTGTAAGTAACTTATTTCCCCTTTTCCCAGCTCCAAACTAGCCATTCTGGTCCATGCATTTGTAAGCTCCAGGTCCCACAATCTTAATGTACTGTACCTAGGAATGCGGACACCAGCCCTGAAAAGAGATTCCATTTAGTTCAGAATGCAGCCCCCCTCCTTAACGATACAGGTTAGTCAACCTCTCTCCTTGGGAGCTCACTTGCTTCACTAACTCCCCAGGGAAGGGGAGGAAGAGTCACATTTAAGATTTCAGTCCTGATGTTCAAGGCCCTCCATGGAGATGGGCACCTCTCTCCGCTGCAGTCATGACCTCCCACAACAGCAACATACCTCAGAAGCAATGAAACAGCCTACCTTGCAATGGCAGGTGAAATAACTTGGTAACCAACTGCGGAACTTGCTTCTGCAAGAGATCAGAATGGCCACAGACCTTGCCACATTCAAAACAAACATCTCATGGCTTCAGTGTCATTTCCCCACAACAAAGCAAACCAAAAGGATGGAGTAGAGAGGGGGAGAGGGAGAAAAACAGAAATGTATTCAATCTAACTTTTAGAAGTTGTAATGCACTCAGGTACTATGGTGATAGGCACAGTTTAAATGCCTAGAATAAGAGAGAATAGAATAATGGTCCATGTGCAACCCCAACTTGGATACTTTTTAATTAGTGCACGGAAGGCAGACAAAGATGTGATTTTAGATGTTATCCATTGTACACTGGTAGTTCCCTATCCTTCCGTGCTTGTCTTGATAGACACTGGCACTGGCCACACAAAATGAACAAAGTCAACCAGATATTGCATTAGGCAAGGACTGTTCTGTTTAGATGTGCAGACGAGCTCTCAAATTAGCTACTGTAACTTGAACAAGCCATCAGGAGAAAGGTTTCCTCTGGAATTCCTCATGGAATTACTGACAGATTTCTTTAATGTAAGATTTGGTCCCCAGATCTAGTAAACAACAGCTTCAGTTCTCTAAACCTCAGTGTCCTATTACAGCAGCAAACCCCAAATTATTTCCTTCCCAAATATCACAAATATCTGGAAAAGTCAGGACATTTATTTCCATGCATTTGAAATAAGAACTTTGTCATTCTGTCCTCCGAACTGGAACAGCTACTTATTTGAATTTATGGGACTGATTTTGGATCTCTTACGGTTCTAATGCTCAGGGCTCATATGTTGTGTCATCAGGTATTGTTTCAACTATTGAAGAAAGATTTCACACATGTGCTTTACAGCATTAGAGAATCTCCTTAGGACGGAAAAAACTAAAGCTGCGCTTCTATGATTAAAATGGAAGAAAAACAACACACTTTCATGCTAAATACTCAAAAGAGTTCTGGCAAATGCCTCAATATGTTGTATTAATAACAATAAAAACAAGAAGGGTGTGTAACAAGTTAGGGATGAAAGGGCTACTAAAAAGCTTTGACCTTATGCAATTTCCATAAGGGCACTCCAATTTTAGCTCTGTGCACCGAGAAATCCCCGCTTGGCCTCAAGAGTGAGCATCTTATAATCTCATATTCACATTTCATAAATTATACATCAACTTCAAGCCATGAAAACCTCTTCCCAAATAAGAAGAATCTATTTTTTCTTTATTATTCTCTGACTTTTATAAATTGATATGCATCATCTGGGACACAGATTTTTTCAGCTTTCCTAACAATATATTTATAAACAAAACAAATGTGAAATGTGTTTACTGATCACATTTTTGTTTTAGTACTTTAATTTATTTTTATGTTCATTAAAAAACCCAGATACTCTAGGAAGTGGACTTTGCACCATGTAGACTGCAGTACTCAATCCACAGACCTGGGTTAGTCTGGAAATGGTGGTAGTGTGACCTTCCTCACACTGTCTGGCTATCGTACCTGAATCTGATCTAACAGGGGCTAACTAGAAGGATTAGGGGGAAGTTCAGCCTCTAAGCTTTTTCCATCCTTGACCACTCTGCTGTAAGTACCAAATCAGAAAATGTAAGTGTCAACTGTGGTATTGACTTTATTTACATGCCATACCGCAATCTCAAACAAACACCAAGGCCAGGTCTACATGACAAAGTTCAACATAGCTGTGCCAACAGAAGCGTAGTAGTAACTACCGTAATAATATAGCATTAGTATGGTGTTATTATACTGACAGAAAAACCCCTTCGATCAGCATAAGATGTGTCTACATTAGAGGCCTCTGCTGGGATTGGTATACAGGCAAAGCAATTTTATGTAGACAAGGCCTGGCTAAAGATATAATCTACTATGGCTAAATCAGAGGAGAATGACAAGCAAGTCCCAATACAGCATGGTTCTCCATGGGGACTACTCACATGTTTAAGTATCTTTCTGCATCGGGGCTACAGAGCTGGGGGTCATCAGCACGCTGACGACACAACAACCCACATATCCTCACTAACCCCTCCCGGCGGCCTTATATGCATGTGAAAGAAAAGGGGAGACAAGATGGAACTGTGAAGAACCACGTGAGAGCCAGCACTCCATTTTGAAACGGCTTAGCAAAAACAGCCACCTTGTGTTAATGGTACCAAAGGCAGCTAATAACTGTTCAACTTAACTCTATAGGTAGGCTTAGTCAAATTCAATTTTATTTATTTATTTTTATCATTTCAACAGACACTGATAGTTACATTTAAGCATTTTTTTTGGCTATTTTTATCCATTTAAATTTTCACAGTTGTGGAAAGATATGGGAGGCTCAGACTATGAGCGCATTGGACAATAATTATTTAATGACAGTAGATGCTGAGATTCAAAAAGTTAAAGCTTTGTGAGCATTCAAACACAAATTGCCAACATATATGTCAAAATATACACAGCAAATAGCCTTAAATCAAATTCTAATAAGTTCTCTCAAGCAGCATTTTTCTTACCTGGCCTATCATGAATTTCGATTATTATTGATGGAAATATTTTTTCTTTGTGCGTGTTCGGTGAAATCGATGTTCATTGACATTTATCAATAAAAATCTCATTCTTCCAAGCCTATCTATAGGTTTTATATTACACACTTTTCAATGTTATGTAAAAGTCCATCCCTTTTCCCTTCCTAGACATGGCCATATTCTTGACATGTCAAGAATTATGTTTGCATTGTACAAATAAATTGAAAGATAAAAGTTTCTACCTAGAAAAAAAAATCTTATAAGTAAAGACAATTGCTAATAAGTATTAAAATACATTTAAATATAAACATGCTACTGCAGTACCAAATTATTTTGAACTGGGAAGAAGAGAGTTGGAAAAATATGCTCCAAACAACAATACAATATTTGAATCTATAAATCTAAAAGTGCTATTGAATGAAATACTGAAAGTCATATTACTGGAAACATTTTACCCAGCTCATCATGAACTAAAAGCCTGCCGCTTGCCTTTTGCAGGTCAAGTCTGTAATGCTGGAAAATCAGCCTGTGTGTTAAAAAACAGACTAAACATGCACTGTCTCATTAATGCTCTGAAGTGTAGAACAGTTTTAGTACAACAGATGTTTTGTTCAGCATTACAATCCAGGTTGGAGATTAGAAATGTTTTATGGTTCAACACAAAGATTAAAATGAGTCTCTGAGAGAGATGCAGATTAGGAATAAGCCTAAAAGGCTGGAGGTAAGGAGGGGGCACACTCACCACATTTAATTTATGAGTAGTTCCAAGAACATGGAACAAAATCTTTCAGTTTTGCAATTTCAGTAACACAGGCTGTACAGTTAGAGAGGTAAAGTGGGGGACGATAAATCAGGACTTCATGCTGTGCACCAGGCTCAAATTAACTCTTGCACTTCCTGGAAATGGTTCTTTTACCTTGGTAATGCAATTATCAGATAGCAATCACAAGGGAGGCAAATTACAATACCTGTGTTTAAAACAGCGACCCCTATTGCTCCTCTTTGGTGGGGGAGAACTACCCACTCTTCAGTTAACCACTGGCCCTGCAGGCTTTTCACACTTTCCGAAAAGGAGAATAGCTGATGATGCTTAGATATAATGGGCAGTTGAATTAACATTCAATTACAACATGGCCCAATGTCATTCCATAGATACAAAAAGGAGGAGTGTCAGGTTTGGCAGTGAACTCGGAAGTATCTTTTCCCTACAGGTGTCCCAAAGTGGCGACTCCTTTGGTCTACAGGTATTAGTGCAGCAACACACCCATAAAAGTTCTGAGCAACCCTAATTGAAGAGAAATGGGAACCTGTATGCAAGAGAGACTAAAGTGATTCAGAAATAAATACCAAATACTCTACATGTTAATCTATCACTAGAGTAGCTTGTATTTATTTTTATCTGATGTTCCTCATTAAACTTCTACCTTCACCTTCCTAATCAAAGCAGTCATCACATTTGCCTACAGCAAAGTCAGCTCTCAAGATAAATTATTTCTCAAGACAAGGTCACTTTATTCAGTTTATGATAGGAATTTGTATTGATTAAACCTTTAATATAGTTGAGTTACCATCTCCAAACTCCAGCACAGCTTATCCTGTACATATAAAAATATAGTAATTTAGGAAGGTAGACAGGCTTGCCATTACATACCCCTGTGTAGCCACAAAGACTCACCCAATGCAGGGGCAAATGAAGGAAGCTTATTAATCACCAGAATTATTCAGTTATCATCTCTCTGCTTCCTTTGGGGCTCTTGTGTCCAATTTAGACACCTTCTTTTTTTCTGATTAGCATTGTTTAAAGTGCTATTGTGCAATTTTAAAGGAATTATATGCAAGAGATTCTACTGCGGATAAGACTCCTCATAGGGTTTTACCATTCTCCCTTTTCTTTAAGGCCCCCAATAACATTTGAAGACTATCCAAGGATATCTAGAATTTCTGATTTACCTACTCTGATATTTGTTTAAAAAACTGTATATAAACACAATCTCTGAAGTAATGTAACTCTACTGACACCTAGTGTTACGTGTGCTCTTCCAGGAATAAAGAATGTGCTTTTTAAAAAGAAAACGTATTGAAGAAAGACTGAGCAATCCTCAGTCTCCAATTCCAGAAGCAGTCTCCATTATTGCAAAAAGACTGCCCATAAAAAGGAGATACAGGCAAGATCAACACCTGGAAAATGTACAACTTGCCTTGGGTAAAACCCTGTATGAACTCAAGTCCATCACGGTTTGTCTTATGCTATTATGCATTGAGATATGTTTTTGGTTATCATGCTAAAACAGTGCTGCTTTATCATGCCAATTTTTACGAACAGTCAAAGAGTCATCATGGTGATAAGGGAGAGAATTATATAAGTATACAGTAGTAAAAAAGCATCAGGGATTACAGCCACCATTTGTATTCCAGAGACGTTAGACCGTGTCAGTTCCATGATACAAGAGGACCGATATGAATATGCAACAGCAATTGTCGTTCTAGAATGAAACGGAAAACCCCAACATAACTCCACGAATAATTACCTTTACCCTAGAGGGTAGGGAATCCTCGTCACCTGAGAGGAACTAAGTTCTCAGAGTTCTCTAGTCGGATCCAGTGCATCACAGCAGTGCTGTTCCTACTTCTCATTAGCCTCCCACGCTGCTCAGGGTTTAATCTGGCAGCACTCTAGTTCCTCAGAAAAACCAGTTTGCCTGTTGATCACCCCATGCACCCACCCATGTACAAGAGCCCCAAAATGTCAAAAGTCTTGATTGTAAAATAAAAAGCAAATACATTAAAAAAAAAAAAGATCTATGACTCATAATTAAAAGGCAGCCTTAATGAAGAATGTACTATAAATGCAGCTCCACATGACACACATACGTGACCTTTAGCAAGACAGTAGGCAGCTTCCAAGGAGCCAGGGGACTGAAGAAAAATTATTTAACTTTGCAGGGGCAATTCAGAAAGCATTAAGACCTTATGACAAAAGTCAGCTGTACCGTGTGATACAGAACAAAGTAAAGCCCCAAGCCACCCAACTGTCAGCAGGCCACATCCACCCTGAGAACTGTACAAGTGTCTCCCCTCGCTCTGAATTAGAGCCTTCTAATGGCTTACCTGCTTCGGGTCCGTCGTGGCAGCAGGGGATTCCAGTTCTATAGTCACAGGACCATCATTCTGGATGTTTACTTGCATGTAGGCTCCAAACTTGCCATCTGAAAATGAAAAGAAAAAAAAATGTCAGAGAACTCTTGAAAGAAGGCTGCGCCCTGAGGGATCACACTATGGAAAAAGTGGGATCGACATTTTTTTTAAATGGCTTTTTATGTTAGGCCTTTATTCCTATATGTAGGTGCCTAGATAAATGGCCTGACTTTCAAGAGTGTTGAGCACCCAGCAACTTCCTAGAATGAAATGCTTATAAATAAATTAAGCAGAAATAAACACTCATGCTTTCATCTAATAAAAATGTAATGCAATGTAATTTGGGGAAGGGACCATTTTTTTGTTCTGTGTTTGAATGGAGTTCTTGTCCATTACTAGGGGTCCAAGGCACTATGATAATACAATAAATAATAGCTTCATAGCCTGTTTTGGTAAATGGGGGCTCTCTGAAGCCTGTCGCCTCTGATATACACATTGCATGAAGTGGGAAAAGGTAGGGATGTGGTTTACGATCGAGGGGGTCTGCTAGTCACACAGCTGAGTGAATGCTGAAAGTATAACAGAGCTCTAAGGTGCCACAAGTACTCCTTTTCTTTCTGCGAATACAGACTAACACGGCTGTTACTCTGAAACCAGAGCTTCCAATACAGAAAGAGAAACTCGATGGGTAGACTGAGCTCTTAGTTCATGCTAGAATGGCACACAAGAGACAGTGCTCTTTCGGTCAGAGAATAAAGATGCAGCATGTGTTTGTGTTTTTGAAACCATGCCAGGAAGTCAGGGTGGTAGAGGGCCATGTTTCTGGTCTGTATTTGGAGGATAAGAGGCAAGAACACAGTATTTAACGATAATAAGCAGATAAAATGGAGGGTGGCACACAGGCTTTATGGGGTGGCTGGATAAAGGTTCATCGCTCATATTGGAAAGATATAGGAGGCAGTGGGGGGGGAGAGGGAGGGACGGTTGGGGGTAGACTTCATGAAGTGAGCTGTAGCTCACAAAAGCTTATGCTCAAATAAATTTGTTAGTCTCTAAGGTGCCACAAGTCCTCCTTTTCTTTTATCTATTTACAGTATTTTTTCCTAGGGTGCCCTACACCATGGATTAGTGCCTGGGCACTCCACTTCCCACCAAACTTGGTCTCAAAAAGAATCATAGAATATCAGGGTTGGAAGGGACCTCAGGAGGTCATCTAGTTTAACCCCCTGCTCAAAGCAGGACCAATCCCCAATTAAATCATCCCAGCCAGGGCTTTGTCAAGCCTGACCTTAAAAACTTCTAAGGAAGGAGATTCTACCACGTCCCTAGGTAACGCATTCCAGTGTTTCACCACCCTCCTAGTGAAAAAGTTTTTCCTAATATCCAACCTAAACCTCCCCCACTGCAACTTGAGACCATTACTCCTTGTCCTGTCCTCTTCTACCACTGAGAATAGTCTAGAACCATCCTCTCTGGAACCACCTCTCAGGTAGTTGAAAGCAGCTATCAAATCCCCCCTCATTCTTCTCTTCTGCAGACTAAACAATCCCAGTTCCCTCAACCTCTCCTCATAAGTCATGTGTTCCAGACCCCTAATCATTTTTGTTGCCCTTCGCTGGACTCTCTCCAATTTATCCACATCCTTCTTGTAGTGTGGGGCCCAAAACTGGACACAGTACTCCAGATGAGGCCTCACCAATGTCGAATAGAGGGGGACGATCATGTCCCTCGAGCTGCTCGCTATGCCCCTACTTATACTGCCCAAAATGCCATTGGTCTTCTTGGCAACAAGGGCACACTGTTGACTCATATCCAGCTTCTCGTCCACTGTCACCCCTAGGTCCTTTTCCGCAGAACTGCTGCCTAGCCATTCGGTCCCTAGTTGGTAGCGGTGCATTGGGTTCTTCCGTCCTAAGTGCAGGACCCTGCACTTATCCTTATTGAACCTCATCAGATTTCTTTTGGCCCAGTCCTCCAATTTGTCTAGGTCCCTCTGTATCCTATCCCTGCCCTCCAGCGTATCTACCACTCCTCCTAGTTTAGTATCATCTGCAAATTTGCTGAGAGTGCAATCCACACCATCCTCCAGATCATTTTTGAAGATATTGAACAAAACCGGCTCCAGGACCGACCCCTGGGGCACTCCACTTGACACCGGCTGCCAAATAGACATGGAGCCATTGATCACTACCCGTTGAGCCCGACAATCTAGCCAACTTTCTACCCACCTTATAGTGCATTCATCCAGCCCATACTTCGCTGCAGTCTCGGGTTTTTCTCTGTACAAGTTTTCTCCTGTCCTTTTCTGCCTGTTCCTTTTCCTTCTCGTCCCTCCTTTATTTCTCCTGCAGCTCTTTACATTTCTTCAGCTTCCTCCATCCCAAGTTTGTCCCCCTGCCCTCCGTGCTCTCCTTGTCTCCCTTTCTTCCTATGCAGTTCAGACTGCTCCTATGCTAGACCCAACACATTCCCTCTCCCGACGCATGAGCTTCAGTCTCCTTTTTAGGCCTGCCGTAGAGACAGGAGGTGGCAACACAGAGAGAAAAACTGTGTGTAATGCCTCATGGGAGAGGGAAGAGGATACCAGACAGATAGAGAGGAACAGTTACCCAGAGGCTCCTTTACCACTGAACACGGGTAGCTGGAAACCCCTTAAGTAGCCTGGAGCACCCCTAGGCTGGGACAGATCACTGACGCGCTGCCTTATGGCAATGCTACCAGAGCTTAATTGTTTTGGTGAAGAACATCTGCAAAAACGTTGTGCTATTTTGGATAATGCTTGAAAAGGATTTTCAGCAGATAGGAAATAGCCACATGTCAAAATTTGCTACTCCAAGTTTTTGTGGATGCTGAGCCAGTCTCTGATGGAACTTCTGATTCCGAGCAAGCGCCTCCTCAAAATTACGGACTAAAATG
The DNA here is from genome assembly GCF_965152235.1 of Eretmochelys imbricata. Lineage (NCBI taxonomy): Eukaryota > Metazoa > Chordata > Testudines > Cheloniidae > Eretmochelys > Eretmochelys imbricata. Next base: position 205,181,421 of record NC_135574.1, on the reverse strand, counting down.
AGTTAAAGCTCCCCAAGCACAAGGGCTTCTTCCATTCTTCAAAGCAAAGTGGTGAAAAACCCCGGGGGAAAATATTTCCCCTGACCTTGGATTAGTGTTCCCAGCACAGATGTGCATTAAGCCACGTCTAATAGATCAGACGTTAGCGGACAGTAGAGGTGATGTGGGAAAGCCCCATTTCTGACTGTATAACATACCTGAAGAAATGTTCTGAGACCCATTTTCTGTTTGCCAGATACAAGCTGAGTTTTGCTACGAATATGAATCCCAACAGGCCCATTGCAGGTGCATACGTTCGGAATCTCAGCAGAAATACCATGTTTCTGTTGCTCAGCAGGCCACCCCGCAAACAGTCCATCCAGGGGTACCGCGCGGCCCTGTGTCATGTAGATCCCAGCTCCAAGGCAGCTCTCCGGGAAAGTGCAAGGGGCTGCGCGTGAGGCAGAGGAGTGGCATGGTTTGGCCACAGCAGGTCCCACCCTGCGTGCGCATGGGAAGAGAGGGTCTTCAGAACACAACTGCCTATACTGTACATTCTGTGGCAGTGGCTGAAGCCAGCCTGCACAGCGCTTCACACCCTCCCTTCAGGCCGAGAGGCTGAAGATTACTCTCGCCCTCCCAAACTCCCATGTTGTTCCCCAGTCCTTTGCTTGGGCTCTGAACTGCAGGTGGGGGGTTGACCAAATCTTTCCACACAGATGGGAGCAACTTGCTTTGAACAACGGTAACCAGATCAGTACCAAAGCTGCTAGTTTCTTTCTGATAATCAAAGATGTAACAACGCACTGCTGCTCTTTGGGGGCTAGAAGTCACAACGTTCCAAAACACAAAGCAAAATGAGATTTCTTGCAATGGAAACTCACTAATGACTTCCCTAAGGACTGACAATGATGAAGAATTACTGCTTTAAAAAAAGCTATGACAAACCTGATTTTCCATTCAAAAAAAGATACCATGAAATATTCACTATCCTGAGGAAATGCCATTCTATTCTCAATTGCTAACTAGCTACGCAGCAAAAATACCAAGTAATAATGGAAAATAAAACAAATTTATGAGACTGAATTGCTACCAAGCAAGCAAAAAACAGACCTGATCTCCCTTGTACTGCCTCTTTCTCAATTTGCAAACTTGCAGGAGACTGGAACATGAAAGGGGACCCCCACAGGGAGATGACGTCAGAGCAATCAAAAAGCCACAGTCATTATAATTCTTTTGCACATTTCTTAAACTCTTTGCCACCCACAACAGATTAAAACCCACAGAGAAACCCCAGATCGTTTTTCTATATTTGTGGCCCAGAGGTTTGCTGGTGAATCACATGGGCAAATGTTTTCTGGGACTATTATAAATGATTCCCAGCTGAAAAATAAGTTTCAGAACTCTGAATTTAACAATGGTTAACCAATAGCCATGTTCACAGACCTAAAGTCTAAATACCTATTCAAATGTTTAGGGAAAATCTCTTTGCATTTATATCGATTATGGCACAGTACATCTTACAGGTTTGGTTCCCACTCGGAGGGAGAGGTTCCTGTTTCTGATAAACACATTAAATCTGGAACTCTAGCATTAAACATAGGCTAGCAGGGATGGTCCACACCAATACCCAAAAAAGTATGCAAAGTGGTTACATGTTTACAATAGCTTCTCCAGGAAGGGACTATAAACCCTGGATGAACTTGTACCAAAAAGGTGATTATTATTTGTATGTTACATATGCCCATATTACGCAGATGGCACCAGGTTTATAGCCCCATAGTTAAAATTGGATGAATTGTTTTGATTCAAACAACATTCACCTCAGGCAGACGCCAAACTTCTCAAATTTCAGTCCAAAAGATAAACAGAATTAGAAAAGATAAGAGCTACTGAAAACATCATCTTAAAATGGAAACACTTGCTGCTAATGCTCTGGCTCCTTATACTTAAGGCTTGGTCTACACTAGAGCTTACTTCGGTATGACTCACACCGTGTGAATAATCCACACCCCTGAGTGACGTAAGTGACACTGACCTAAGCGCGGGTGTGGACAGTGCTACATCGGTGGGAGAGCTTCTCCCATTGGCATGGTGTGTCTTCACCAGACGTGCTGCACTGCTGTAACGCTGCTGATGTAGACGCGCCCTGTCTATATCTCCCTGCCCTGGAGCCTTTGTTTCTACAAAGGTCAAAGCAGAGTGGTACTTCAAAATGGCATAATAATGAAAGGAAAGCCAGCTTTCGTTCTATGCAGCTTCACTCTCTCATGGGATCTCACAGACAAAGTGAGGAGGAAGACCACCTTAGCTAGAAAGTCTCCAGAGAGTCTGTCATCCCTCCCGGGGGCAGTTGCTAGCAGTTATTTGGCTTGCGAGTCAGCTTTCCAAGTACTCGGTCACAGACCATGCTCTGGCGGCTGCACTGGATAGCATGGTGCTTCAGACGGGATGGGATTTCTATCACTTCTTTGCACCTCATCAATACTGTTCTGGAAGAGCAAGTGAAAGATGATGGAACTACAAGTTCTCTACAGCCTTCATAGACAGGCTCGTTTTGGTCTCTCTACCTGTTTCTAAGGCATGTATTCTCCTTCAGCAGGAGTCACCATTTTCTTCATACATGTGGCAACTGCTGCCTCTATTTTGGGTACCTGTACCAGAAGTTGCTCCTTTTAGCAAAAGCTGAGAGACTTCCTTACCTGTCAGTTCAGACATCCTCTCTTAGCGGGCGCTTCTCATTCAGATGTAATGATTCCTGAAGGCATGAGTTGAGAGGCAAGCCTGGCCCCACCTAACTGCAGGAGGGAAAAATACTTGCCTGACAGCAGTACCTCTCTCCATCTTGCCTAGCTGTTGGCATAACATGGTACCAACACACCTGGACACAGTGCCAAGCTAGACAACGGAGAACAGACTGTTCTCTGACCCTGCATATGACTTCTTGAGTTCTGATCATTCCTTTCTTCCTTTGACAAGGGAAGGAAGCATAAGATTCTGTGGAAGAGTCCAAATCCCTGCGATGCTTCCTGGATTTCTTTTATATTTTTGGTGGACTTCCTGTATTGTCCATAGAAGACATGGAGACAAGACCATCTAGGTGCTATTTCTTGGACAAGGCCTTTCTAGGGGGAGGCAGTTCCCTCGGTCTTCTGAAGTGTTGTGAAGCACCAAGGGATTGCTGGGTAATAATCCTGACCAGGGCTTGGGAAAGGATAGCTGTGGAGTGGCCACAGCTAGAGGTAGAAAACTAGCTTGTCTGCTCAGAGTCAGCATAACCCACCTTAGCACTTTGGGGCTGCACCAGGAATGAAGGAAGCGGGAGTTGTGAAGGCAGTGCCTAGCTTCCCTTGTGCTCTCAGGTCTGCCTGTTGAGATAGCTGACGAGGTAACAAGATTTTTAGTCCAGACGGAACCATGATGACCATCTAATCTGACCTCCTACGTAACACAGGCCACATCCAGTGATTCCTGCATCAAACACGAAAACTTGTAGCTGAGCTCGTGAATGTTTTAGGGCAGTGTTTCCCAAACTAGGGACGCCGCTTGTGCAGGGAAAGTCCCTGGCAGGCCCGGGCGGTTTGTTTACCTGCCGCGTCCGCAGGTTCAGTCGATCACGGCTCCCACCGGCCGCGGTTCGCTGTGCCCAGCCAACGGGGGCTGTGGAAAGCGGCGGCCAGTACGTCTCTCGGCTCGCGCCGCTTCCCACAGCTCCCATTGGCCTGCAGCGGCGAACCACGGCCGGGGGGAGCCATGATCGGCCGAACCTGCGGACGCGGCAGGTAAACAAACCGGCCTGGCCCACCAGGGGCTTTCCCTGAACAAGCGGCATCCCTAGTTTGGGAAACACTGTTTTAGAAAAACAGCCAGTCTTGATTTACAGACTCCAAGTCATGTAGAGTGTACTGCATCCCTTGGCAAGCTACTCCAATGGTTAATTTCCTTTCCTGTAACAAATACACATCTATTTCTTTTTGAATATTTTTACGTCAACTTCCAGCCATTGGATCTTGGTATGCCTATATCTATTAGATTTAGGAGCCCTCTCATCAAATACCTTCTCCCTGCCTATGCTCTTATCAATTGACCAAAATACCTTTCAACTTTCTCTTTGATACAATACGCTTATAGGCATTACTCTATGTGTAAAAATTTAATTAAAATCACAAGTTCATTTTTGCTTACATCATCACCCTCTTAATTTTTTAAAATCCTTTTCCTTTAGAGGTTTCTGTGTGTGGTACCTCCAGGGCCACAGAATTTTTTTTTCTTTTCTGTATTTAAGGTGAAACAAACAAGACATTTCTGAGATATGAGACTTTAAAAATAGAAGTAATTTGCTTTTAGAATATTCTTTGGACACATCTCTCAGACAGCATGGCCTAGAAACTTCATATTTGTTTTATTCATAAATCTATCTAAGGATATGTCTGCACTGCGCAATTAAACCCAAGCTCTCATCCAGGTTTTGGCCTTAACTCCCCTACTGTCCACACAAAGACCTCTGACCTGGGTTTGGAGGTGTTTTAAGCCCAGGTTTGCTGGCTCAGCTGGGGATGTGGGCTAGAGCCTGGGTTCCAGTTTGACTTTGGCTGTAACCTTCAGGCTAAATCATTCAAGTGCTAATAGTCCTCCAATACCCTTCCCACAATTCTCTCCCTCCCAAAGGACAGACATGTTCTCTTGGAATTGACACAAACAGCTGAAAAAGAATCTTAGAGCTTCTCAAAGAACCATAGGCTATGCCCCCAGACGGGAGAAGTGCAGAAATAGTGAGGCCACAGTAACTCAAGCATTGCTTTGCAGTGGGCACACTCATATCTGGGCTAGGCTAACCTGGATTCCAATCACATGGGTTAATTGGGTAGTGTAGACATAGTCTTAGATAATTATCTCCTCCCCTGGCCCTCATTTCCATAATATATTCGAGGAACTGAACCTGGGTCCCCAACTAGTTCTCTGGCCAGTAGACCATTCCTCCCATTATCCCTCATAAAATCTAATGCACAGAATAATTTCTGGCAATGTAGGCTGTTGACTTTTGGAAGTTTTCAGTACAGATGTCAGGATATTTGAATGGTCCATCACGTCCTAGACTGGTTATTACAACTTTGCCAAAGGTCTGGTGAGCTCCACAAGCCCCACTGGTGTATCTCTTCACTGAATATGAAAGCTCCATTAGCTACAGTGCTCCAGCTCAGCAAGATTATTACAGTTTGCGACTGCCATCAGCCAAACTACCGGGTGTACCAGGAAGAGAGCCTGAGAATAAGCCCTTGCATCAGAGGTCTGGTATGAGACAGGACCTGCTCACAGAATCTAGCAAAAACAGGGCTAATATTGCAGAAATACACATTCCTAAGAAGTGCTAAGGACAGAGCACTCACGCAAACATACCCCTATATCAAGTGGTACCAAAACATCCCAATATCGAGGATGGTACAAAAACATTCCCCAAGGATAACAGGAACACACTGACCTCCTAAAAGATAAGGTCAGGATGACAGTACGTAATAGAAATGTTTCGATCGAACCAACATGTACAAGGTGGTGGGTGATAACTAGCCATGTCTGGAGGCAATAACTATGTCAGAGGCAGCACATAATTTGTTTGTATCAGGGTATAAAGATGTATCTCAGAGGGAGTATCTTTGTCCAGCCAAGGGGGGAATGGAAAGTCCCACCATTCACTGAGCTACGTCCGTTGTTACAAGCATACATGTCTTAGTATCCTCGTAGAGTCTGCCAGGTGCTATTACCGTGCTTTGTTGACAATAAACCTGGCCTGGTGCCTTCGTACCTTAACGGATCTTTTGGTCATTGGGTGGTTCACTCAATGTCTGTGATGCCGGCTGTCTGCACAGAGCTGGGGCAGCACACAGACTGTTTACAAACTTCAGAAAGTTTACAAATATTCTGGCAAAGGCATAGCACTCTGTAAGCCACAAATTGCTGGAGGAGATTTTAATATCCATCAGCAGAATTAGACTCAATAGGACACAGACTGGAACAGCTTCCAGAAAGTATAAATTAGTAGATGGTTCTTTTAACTGAGCTAGTTTGAAATGTGTATTACCTGGCACAGTAGTGAGGACAGCAATTCCCGACCCATCACACAACACTATTACAGACAGTGTGCATTTTTAAACATACAATTGCAGCAAGACAGAGCAGAAATCAAAGCTATTTTTAAAGTAAAAGCAGACATTCAAGAGGCAGTGGTGATTACTATTTTATTTCAAGTGCACAACTATTATGTTACTTGGGGACAGGGGGGAGAGAAAGAGAGAGCATTTAAAAGATTGCTGTCAAAATATAAGAAGCCTCAAAGTGAAGCGCTGTGGTATGAGAGTTCAGAAACAATGAAACAGAATATTCCACAAAGCCAGAAGACAAAGCTAGATATGCCAAACCTTCTATATTTCATTCTTTGGGGGAAAACACACCTATGGTTTTCAGTTTAATTTCACTGAGAGATGAGGATTCAACCAAGCAAAGTCAATACTGGACCAGATTCTGGTCTCGTTGACTTCAAGGGAAGTTTTGTTACTGCCTTCAGTGAGCACAAAAACAGGCCCCTTACTTAGTAATAACTTGACATACACATAAAAAGAAATATGTGATTTAGGCTTTAACGATGGTGGATAAGAAGCAGTCTGAAAGCTAGAGTTTAAAATTTCAAGACGCAAGAACGCTGTGATTTCATCAGATTTAGGTTTCCTATATTATGTGTCAAAACTGAAGCGTCTATCAGAACAACATTACTTAGATCATTATCAGCATATTAACTGCAAAAAATATTATACTAAGACACTGGAAAGCTGACACGAGACTGACATTTTAGGAATGGATTTCATCACTAGCAGACACGATCTCTTTTGAAAGTCCATATGATACACAGGTATCTGGGATAATTATGGTTCATATACTGTCAATCAGGAGATTAACCCTTAAACCTTTCCCTATCTACCATTCTTCTCCTTACTTTTCTGCTTTCCTCTTAAGCAGGATGAAGCAGACCTGTACAATACGAGTTATATTTTTATACTTCAATCTACCCTATTAGCGATAGCAAAATTAACACCAATGTTCTTGCTGTATACACTTGTTTGCTATACAGTTATACTAAAAATTCAATACAAATTAGGAGAGGACCATAGGAAGCAGAGAGAAAAGATGAACAGAGGCCTGAGAGCAAGGAAGAATGGCATCCACCATGTTTCCTTTAGCCAAGAGAAGACTGCTGTTTAGTAACTATGAATGGAGCAGAGAACAGAATGACTAGATAATATCCTAGTATCAGCAACATATAGCATATCCTATTACCATCATCAACATGTGACATGGTGGGAAATGAAGGAGTAAAAAGTGAAAGTCATAATGTTCACTACCCCATTCACTTTTAAGTGCAACTAGCAGAAAAACATTAAGGAGAGAAGATTCTGGTTTGGTCTAGCTGTCTGGGGTAGTAGCATGGCCACACCTGGAAGAAAGACTGAGGCATCGTCTATGGAGCAAAGCATCAATGTTACGAAGTGGCAAAGAGAAGATGGCAACTCTTAGGGAGCTGTCTATGTAAGCAGCTTTTGCTGGGGACATTAAAGACTGGAGCTTAAACCCCAGAAAGGACTCAGTTCTACCCTAAATGGGAAAGACAAAAGTCACCCACAACATTTTTAAAGTACCCCTTTTTCAAACATATCGGGTCTACCTTACCTTTAATAAGCTCTGGTTTGTAGGCTTTTTTAAGTTGTTCTAGGAAGTTGTTGTAGAAAGACTCTGCTTGCTCTGCAGGCATAGCCATGTGATAGTCTGGTTTGTTTCCTTTCAGGATGCACTGCAGAGTAAACTGGCTGACACAAAGCACCTCATACTGTTTATCCATCACGCTTTTAGACCAGTGTTTCCCGCTTTCGTCTTCAAACACACGCAAGTTTAAAATCTTGCGAACCCTGTGAGGAGAAACAGAACAAAGAAGGCTACTTGCATGACCTCGGCTCGTTCCTAATCATCATGTGTAAGGTTAACAGATGTGAATGGCGCACAGGTATCAAGATATATATTATAATATATCTGTACAGGTATTTGATCACAAATGGCAAAGTTACAAGCCATTCATTCATCCCTTCCCCTAAAAAAGGGGGATCTTATCAATATCACACATACAGAGCCATAGGCATGAAAGCCCTTACAAACTCATCACACTATTTGTATAAAAGCCTTCTCTTAAACATCCTGCTAGAGAATGTGGGATTGGGATGGGAATAAAACAACAACAGGCCAGAGAGTACCACGAGAAAACCCCAAATTCTGAAAGCTTGCCTTTCACTGGCTAAATCAAGACAGGACTGTCTGGTTTAAGATGTAAACAGGCATTGAGGACTATGATCCTCTCACTGCGTGGAGAAATTAGACTTATTACAAGAAAATTTAGATTAGAAAAGGAAGATCTCAAAAGTCAGGAAATGGCCACACACAACGTGAGCTCTGTCCCCTTGCACAGGCGCAGTGAGTCCCTGGGAGGACAACAAGTCATCTGGGGTCAGGGCTTCGCTAACATAGCAAGGAGGAAGGAAGGGAGCAGGGAGTACTGTGCTTTGCACAGGAAGGGAGCAGGGAGAGAGGAGCGGGTAAGCTGGAAGGCTCAGAGTCCATGAAAGCAGCAGAAACAGGGGCAGTGGAGTTAGGGGAGGGCAAAATTATTTGGGGAGTCAAATTGGCAATTTGGGGCTAAATAATTTGAATGAGAATTAATTGACTGGGGAGGACAATTATTTATTTGAGGGGTTAAAACTGATTTAGAAAACAGAACCAACTGCCTAGACTGGGCACACAAATGGGCCACAGGGCAACTATAAACTGGGCCCAACAATAGTCGTACGCAGAGATGCAATTGCTCCCTCTATATATATGCATTGTTGATTCACTTCTAGTGTTCAATCAATAATAATAGTCCATTCCCATCCATCTTGATTCTTTTAAGTTCTTCCTTTAACTTTTCCTCTGTTTCATCACTTGCAGCACCTAGTAATGAGTCCTGCGAGTTTAAGTTTGTCTGGAGGAGTACATCCAGGGAAAAACACTACAGTCATCACTTTAAATTGATCATTTTGTTCCACATTGAAGAGGATGTTATTAGCCTAAACTTGGAATGCACTTATCATCAAGCGTAAGTCTTTGCCTTTCAGCTGTTTTTATGGCACAGTCATATATTGATGTTCAAGAATCTCTGGGTGTCAAAGAAACAGAAACTGCTCCTGAATCGAGCTGCTGATTAAAGGCTGCAGGCCTGCGGCAGGGACTTAAATCATCATCATCACTGCTGCACTTTGCAGATGATGACAGCATTGAAATTGTCTCGTTTGCAGGAGCAACAGAGAAAGTTTCATTCAATGGCACTTGAAGAAACTGGTTAAACCAGTGTGTCATTTTTTCTCCTTAGCAATTCTGGACCATGTTTATATTTTATTTAAGAATAATTCTCTCTCTTCAATAGCTCAGTCCATTCAATTGTTTATTTCCTGACTCTTTATTCAACTTCATATATGTTGAGTCAGATAAATTAATCCCTTGGAGTTTGGGTATCTCTACATTCTAATCACCTATGTGCAGTATTGATCACCAGCTTTCACAGGTACTAAAGCAAGTATGAGATACAGTGACTCAGTGAATTGAACACACTGTGAAGATCGGAAAAGTGAGATAAGATAGCCCAGCTTTACACAGAAGCACATTTTCAAATTTCTTGCCCATCTTCTAAGAAGTTTGGATTCTAACAAGTCAAGCCCCGGTACAGTTCACACTCCACGCACCGTCTCTCTTCAGCATCTAATTACAATTGATTCACCCATTCTCCACTCTTCTCTCTAATCACCAATCAATAATCACTCCAGCTATTTCATTCCCCTTCCCTCTCTAGACATGTCTTTAGTTTTCTTACTCTGTCTTGTCGACTTAACAAAAACCTTGATGGTCCCCTCACGTCCCTTTTAACTTTTCAGAAGCGCTAAAGTTTTCATGTGCAGATTGAAAAGAGATCCTAAGATTTCTAGTATCACAAAACCTTTCAAATATGTTCTATGTTAATGTAAACAGTTTATAGTGACACAGATAGAAATTTTTAAAACACCCAGAAAAAACGCCCAGAAAAAAAAAACAATGGGAGGTTATTTTCTGGGAAAAACATGTAGCGGTTGGTTTATTTATTTTGGGGAGACTTTTCCACAGTGCTGCATAAAATGAAGCTAAACTATAACTAGGAGGCCCACACACAAAGTGTAACATAAAAAAAAGAACATAGAGAAGCTCACATTTTCCTACAGCAAGAGGCCCCGCTTTCTGAAGATAGCTCTGATATTACTGATATGGAGTGAGTAGCATATGAATGAACAGGAATTACAAGGAAACATTCAATGCATGTCATGACTTACATGTGTTCCAGCTCTTTGTGCGTATCTTCCAAAGAAATACCCAGCAACACACAGATGCCTCGTCCAATGGAACTTATTTGTTCCCCACCCACTGCAGGACAACAACAAAAAGAGAGCGAAATTAAACACCCTATCTGGTTTTATGCCACATCCAAGCATCAATTCCAACAGGCAATGGTACAATAAACACTTTCTGGAAACGTCACTTGAACTTAAAGAATTAACTAGCTGTCCACAGCATGTTGGCTCAGGTACACCAATTCAATTTTACAGAGAGGACTGAAAGTCATTTCTGTGAAAGGAGAATTACCTTACAAGTAATTTTAGCATCTTGCAATGCTGTAAGAAAAATCAGAACATGTACACATGCCATACCAGCATTCCAAATGTTTACTCCCTATGTTTACATTTCTAGCATCCCTTGAAAGGCAATATATAGTGGCACCCTTGGGGGTTTTTTGTGAGTTACAAAATATCAGCCCCTTGCCTCTCGTGAAATTGATTTGCTAAATGAAGAGGCGATCTGGCAGCTCAATATGCTTGCTCCAGCATTTCAAAACATTGCATGAAGAGTTTTAGTACTGCAATTCTCATTAGAGTCAATACGAATTACTTGGTGAAGAACGTGAAATAATTCTTTGAAAATTTACCCAACTGTATGAAATCAATAAACTCATTTGATTTCTGCATTGCAGAAGTCCCTAAAAAAATTAACATTTTTTAAAGATTGATTTTTTTTTGGTACTTTCCACCCTGCAAAAAATAAGTTGCATTCAATATTTTGTTTTTTCAAGATTTGCAAAGAGACACACATTATGATGCAGTGGCTAAGGCCCTAAGCTGAGACCAAGTAGACCTACGTTCTCTACAGCTCTCAGGTTGGCTAAGCAGGCTACGGGGAGACTGCAGTTTCCCCTGGAGGCATGGGTTCATATCCCAGTCATGTTAACATGTCGAGCTTTTTGAGTGTTTTTCTAAACGTAATGCTCTAACACAAGCACAGCTATTGAACTCGAAGCAGGAACGAACACAGGGACACCCTGTGACCTTGTTATGTAGCAAGTCAGATGAGATGACCACAACGGTCCCTTCTGGCCTTCGAATCTGTCTACGAAAACGGATCTTGGTATAAATGGGCCAATTCTATCCAACCACATGAAAACAAATATCAGTTTCATGAAATCTAAAATAAAATACGTCCCTCTAGGCCCACTGTAATATGCTGAAAGAGATAAAAAGTGATTTTAATGAGAACCCATGGCCATGGCTAGGATTATTTTATTTAGATTTATACAACATCTAAAAAAATCCCACTGAGATAAGCACATTTTAATATTTGTTAAAAAACACAACCATACATGTACGAACAAGAAAAAAAGCCAGCGGCCACCCACAAAACAGAATATAAACTGCCATGAAAGATGAGAGTCAAAGCCGTGAACAGAACCTTACCCACCCTCCAGCATGCCCTCGCTCAAAACCCTACAACAAGTGATTGGCTGCGTAGCACACCTGAGGGGTCAAAAGATTTGGACAATTTCCAATGAGGGTTTGGAAGGAGCAAATTATAGAGCTGAAGGGTCTTCATGGAGACTATCTTGTCCCCAGCCATCTCTGATTGATACTGAGAGGTCACCAGTAAAGCACCTCTGCTTATCTCAACTATATTTCCCTCAGACAGGCATGTCCCAAGCCACTTAGGGCTTTATGGGTCAAAGCCAACACCTTAAATCCCATCCACAAATCAGCACGTCATCAGCGTGGATTGCAGAGCACTGGTGCCATGCTCAACGTAAGATACTCCGATTAATAAGTGGGCTGCTGTATTGACGGTCTGCTTCAGTTTCCAGGTGGATTTAAGGGGAGCCCCAAATTGAATGTATTGCACTATTATTGTTATCTGTCCTGAGGGAGCACCTAGGATCCCTAGTCATGTACCACTGCCCTGCTGTCATAGGTGCTGTACAAACACAGAACAAAAAGTGATAAAGGCATGGATCACAGTAGTGAGGTCTGCATCCAGAAGAGATAGCTGCAACCTCTTGGCCAGGTGCAGATCAGCAAAGCCCTACTACCATCAATAACAGTCAGCAGTTAATCCAACATGCAATTACAGTCATGTTATTATAATTGATTTATGCAGCAATATTCCCTTGTATCAGTGAATAACAGTAAAGACACAAAAGACAGAAGTGTGTTGAACAACTAAGACTGAAAGTAAACAGAAAATAATTAATTTGCAGAGGGAGTTCCACCAAATAGAAGACAGACAGACAGACAACCTGCCCTCTGGACTATGCAAACCGAAAGAGATAGGTTATGAGCAGGTCAAGTCAAATCAAACGTAGCAGGCATGCTGGAAGTACACATCAATCAGTTCCTTCTCTGAAAGGGGCCTTTTAACCATCTACACCAATGACAAAATTTGAACTTAATTGGGAGGCTCCCAAACAGCAAGCGTAGCCGAACGTAGCAATGGGAGAATAATGATAATATATATAACGCTTTTCATCAGTAGATCTCAAAGCACTATACACAGGAGTTACAAATCATTATCTCCGTTTTACAGACGGAGAAACTGAGGCATGTAGAAGTGAAATAACTTGCCCAGGGTCACCCAGCAACCCAGGGGCAGAGCTAGGAATAGAACCCAGGACTCACAAGTCCCTGTCCAGTGCTCTCTCCACTACTCATCCTTGTCTTCAAGTCCTTCTCCCCAGTGAATAGCTATAGTGCCTGCTCCCACAGCTGCTCTGCGATTACCCAACTGCAACACAATGGTTTGCACTTTAGTGCTGTGAGCTCCGTGGCTGTCCAAAGGTCCTAAACATCAGCAGAGAGAACCAAGGGGGCCCTGGTCTGTTCTCTTTGTGGCACAACTGAGCAAAGCACTGAGCAGCAGCAGAGGCGCTGGGGCTGGCTGCAGGCTCAGGAAGGCAGCACTAACATTTAGAAGGGCTTTTGTTTTGTTTTTAATCTTGAAGGAGATTTTGAATGAAAGCTTTGACTCAGCACAAGGTGATGGGGCTCTTCTGGGAAAGCTTCATAGTGGTTTACTCAAGGTTTAGTAAAGAGAATGGGTGGGGAGAACAGTTGGGTGGCATGGATTGTAGATGCATAATGGAGTGGGAGGGTGGGCTGTGGGTACGTGGGCGGAGGGGACCAGTAGGTGGGATGAATGGTGGGTACAGGGAATGTGGGAATGGGTATGTGGGTGAGAAGGACAGTGGGAGAGGGTAGGACGGTGGGTGAAGGGGCAGGAGGAACACTGGGTGCATGGATAGGTGGGTACTGGGGAGTGTGGGTGGGTCAGGGATGGAACAGTGTGTGGGAATGCAGGGGCAGCATTTGCAGGTATGTGGATGGGAAGGTCAGTGGATGCATAGAAAGGTGGGGGCCAAAGGCAGCATGTGGGTGGAAAAGCGGATGCAGGGGGTGGGAAGGACACAAGGTGCCAGGAGTGAGGGTGCTGTGGCGGGTGGGAAGGACACCTGGGGAGGGCAGGGTGCAAGGGGAGAGATAAGGACAGGACATGCAGGGGGAGAAGGAAGGCCAGGGGTGCAGGTGTCGGGGGTGCAAGGGGAGTGGGGAGGACAGGGGGTGCAAGGGGAGGGGGAAGGGCTGGGGGTGCAGGGGAAGGAGGGGGAACGGCGGGGGTGCAAAGGGAGGGGGATGCAGGGGAATGATGGGGTACAAGGGGAAGGACGGGGGAGAAGGGTCTGGGGGAGGAAGGACAGGGGGGCAGGGGGAGGACGGGGGGAAGGGGTGCAAGGGAAGGACGGGGGGAGAGCGTCCGGGGGGGGGAGGAAGGACAGGGGGAGGGGGGTGCAAGGGAAGGTCGGGGGGAAGGAAGGACGGGGGGGTCCGGGGTGCAGGGGGAGGGGGATCCGGGGGGAGGAAGGAAAGGGGGGTCCGGGGTGCAGGGGAAGGACGGGGGGGTCCGGGGGGGGAAGGAAGGACGGGGGAGGCGGGGTCCGGGGGGGTAGGAAGGACGGGGAGGTCCGGGGTGCAGGGGGAGGGGGGTCCGGGGGGAGGAAGGACGGAGGAAGGGGGGTCCGGGGGGGTAGGAAGGACGGGGAGGTCCGGGGTGCAGGGGGAGGGGGGTCCGGGGGGAGGAAGGACGGAGGAGGGGGGGTCCGGGGGGGGAAGGAAGGACGGGGGGGTCCGGGGTGCAGGGGAGGGGGATCCGGGGGGGGAGGAAGGGGTGGTCCGGGGTGCAGGGGAAGGACGGGGGGGGTCTGGGGGGGAGGAAGGACGGGGGAGGGGGGGCCGGGGGGTAGGAAGGACGGGGGGGTCCGGGGTGCAGGGGAGGGGGATCCGGGGGGGAGGAAGGGGGGGTCTGGGGTACAGGGCGAGGACGGGGGGGATCCAGGGGGGCAGAAAGGACGGGGGAGGGGGGGTCTGGGGGGGAGGAAGGACGGGGGGGTCCGGGGTGCAGGGGAGGGGGATCCGGGGGGGGAGGAAGGGGGTTCTGGGGTACAGGGCGAGGACGGGGGCGGATCCGGGGGGGCAGAAAGGACGGGGGAAGGGGGTCCGGGGGGGGAAGGAAGGGGGGGTCCGGGGTGCAGGGGAAGGACGGGGGGGTCCCGGGGGGGGGAAGGAAGGACAGGGGAGGGGGGGTCCGGGGGGGTAGGAAGGACGGGGAGGTCCGGGGTGCAGGGGAAGGACGGGGGGAGTCCGGGGGGGAGGAAGGAAGGGGGAGGGGGAGCCCAGGGGGGTAGGAAGGACGGGGGGGTCCGGGGTGCAGGGGGAGGGGGATCGGGGGGGAGGAAGGGGGGGGTCTGGGGTACAGGGCGAGGACGGGGGGGGATCCAGGGGGGCAGAAAGGACGGGGGAGGGGGGGCCCGGGGGGGTAGGAAGGACGGGGGGTCCGGGGTGCAGGGGAGGGGGATCCGGGGGAGGAGGAAGGGGTGGTCCGGGGTGCAGGGGAAGGACGGGGGGGGTCCGGGGGGGAGGAAGGACGGGGGGGTCCGGGGTGCAGGGGAGGGGGATCCGGGGGGGGAGGAAGGGGGTTCTGGGGTACAGGGCGAGGACGGGGGGGGATCCGGGGGGGCAGAAAGGACGGGGGAAGGGGGTCCGGGGGAGGTCCCCGAGGGCCGGGGGCCAGAGGGGTGATGCCCGTGGGCCGGAGGCCGGGCCCGGCGCTGACCTGTCACGCTGGCCTGGGTGACCCGCTGGATTATCGCCTTCATGGTGCCGCGGTGGCGGAGCCAGGCCCGGCCGGGGATCGGCGGCGGCGGCGCGGACAGCGCCGGGATCCGGGAATCAGCGGCCGCGGCCGCCCCCTCCAGGCCCCGGCGGGCACTGCAGCCTCCCGGCCGGGAGCCGTCGCGGGGGGCGCCCGCAGGGGGTCGGGCTGAGCTCTGCCCCTGGTGCAGGGAGGGGAACGGGACCGCCCCTCTGGAGAGAACGGGGGGCATTCCCCTAGGGGAGGGACAGTCCCGGGTGGGGTGCAGCAGCCCCTATAGACAGAGGGATAGAAGGGGACAGGCCAGATAGGGGAGGAATCAGAGCAGACCCCATGGAGAGAATGGGGGACTCTCCCCAAAGGAGTGGGAAATGGGGGACACTCCCTGTGGGAGTGGGAAATACTACTGTCTTCCTTGAAAATGAAAATCAGGATGTTTGCTCAGGTACAAGGGTGGGCAGAGGATCTTCTTCAGGGCTACCAAGCCGGTCTTGGACCCAAGCGAGCAGGTGCTGATGCTCTGACAGTCAGCAGAAAGGCTGCTACACATCCTGGCTGTTTCTAATGGCAGGGAAATCTATGCAGGCGAGAGGTCCTGGTTTTAGCTTTGTGATTGGTTTTCCTCACATTTATGTTACCACCACTCAAGTGACCACGTTAAACAGCGCTCCGTGCAAGCCGCTATTCTGTTGCCACAGAAATGGCCACTTTCAGCACAAAATTCCTAAGAGTCATTTTGTCGCCACTTCCCTGTGGCCTTTAGCTTACCCACTTGACAGTATACGCTAAGGGTGGTTTTAAAGACAGAGGAGAAGGCATTGAGGTGGTGAGCCTTTTCAAGTTCAGCACAGCAGTGAACTTTTAAGGGTGATACGAAGCGTGCCACCTAGCCCCACAGTGGACCTGCCCTCTGAGAAATTGGGATGGTCTTCTCTGACTTTGGCCAGATTCTGGAATACAAAATGTTAGCCAAAAAAGAATGCGACTACCCTATCATAAGCCATCGTAGTTCAAGCCCACCGTTAACTGAGCCATCCTTGGGCCCTGTAAAGCTGAATCTCAGCTTTGTTAAACAAAAGAGACATGATTTTTCCCACGAGAAGTCAGCCTTGAAAACATGAACCCACTATGTTAAGGAAAGGAAGTAAGGTTTAAAGGACCTAAAGTACCCACCCACCCAATTAGTCATGATTGGAGAGTATCCTAAAGAATAATTTTACTACCCACCCCAGATCAGCAGACCTGCCATGTGTAAAGTAGTGGGATAATCACAGAATCTGGGTAAATTTGGGAAAGGAAAAGCAATAAAAAAATTATTCACGATCTACCCAAACGGCCAAGGCCAGCTCTGCTTGTTAGTGGTCAACCCTCTCTAGAAAGCAGTCACAACTGCCCGAGGAAGTCCCTTCTTGCATTCCTCACCAGTGCCACTAGGTGTGTATTAGGGAGACACGAGATAGTTCTTGTAAGCCCCACACCTCACCCCACTCTAATAGCACCATATGGAGACAGAATCAAGATGCTGCTACAGTAAGTAGGAATCCTCTCACTACTGCCTCCTGGCTTCCTCCCTGCTGTACCTGCCCAGCTCCATACTAACGCCATTCCCACCACCCGGGAGGAAACCTGCTCTCCCATCTTCCTGGAGAGACCTCCCCACCTTAAAAACCAAGAAAACTCATTCTCCAGCTGACCACCTAGTCCACCACCAGAAGGACCCATCTTCTACCCAACCAAAGACTGCATAACATTGGTGCTGGTACCACCACTAAAGCAAGGAACAACTGACAGGCAAGGGAGTCACTCTGAAGAGTCCCAAGTGTTGAGAAGGGAGGAAGTATGAGGTGCTAGAAATATTAACTAATTAATTCTTGGTGGTGGATTGAGTAGGTAGGGGCAGGGCCTGGGAAATAGCATTGAACTAATGAAGTGTGTGTGATCAAAAGATGGGGAATAATTTCTTCAAGGGAAAGTCATATCTAACCTTCACTGAGCCTGCTGCAAATTGGTTTGGCAAGCTCCACATCCGGTAAGACGACAATGACAACTGAGGTAGAAAATTGGAAGGAAAGCTGTGGTAAAGCTTTGCCATCACACTTCTATCTGAAAAATGTCTTGTGCTTTTGATAGCACTTTGTCTACTGGGAATGGGAAACAGGAGATGGATCACTTGATGATTACCTGTTCTGTTCATTTCCTCTGGGGAACCTGGCATTGGCCACTGTTGGAAGACAGGATACTGGGCTAGATGGACCTTTGGTCTGACCCAGTATGACTGTCCTTACGTTCAGTTTCCCTTGTTCACATGGTTTTTCAGGCAGCTAACGGAGAGGGAGAAACCATGTACAAATAGGAAAAAAATATATCACCCTGCAAAAACTGACAGCTGAATTCAGGGTCAGGTGGTGTACCTGAAACTACCTCTAATTCTTTTTTAAATGACTAGATTTCAAGTTGATTGTGTTCATTTTAAAGAAAAAAAAAAAGTGAAGAGAGACTTGACCTGATTTATAATTTAAAGAAAGAAGATCCATTTGATTAGCAGGCTAAATAGAAAGACCCATTTCCCCTCCACAATTACTCCCTGACTAGGCCTACATACTTTTTAAAATACAGACTTCAATTTAAAATGTGTTTATGGAAATCTGCCTTTGGTTGCAAAATAAGATTCTTTAACTCAGTAAACTACACCTCCACCCTCTTACTAAAAGCTTTCTTTGGCTGTTCATTCACCATTTCACAGAGAAGCAGACACTCCTTTCAAAGTAAATGCAAATATCTCCACTGATGGACTTATCCCTTACCTACACTACATACTAGCAGCTGTCGATGGTCACATATAAAGCTTCTGTTTTATGGAGTTTGACTATCCTGAAGGTAGTACACACTTAGCTGTTTTTTGTTTTAAAGTCCTTGGAAATACCTCAAGCAGGAGTTTCTTTTCCTAAACAAAGTTGATTTTTGTGTCTTGTTTTTCAAATACTGCTCAATTCACGGCTTTTCTTGTAGTTTTTTTAAATCTACTTCACTTTAAACAATGCCTAACTGTAATAAAAATGCATTACTTGTGGATTAGCATCACTACTGTCAACATGGATTTGGGAATACTGATTAGTTACTTAATACTATAAATCCAGCAGAGAAAGCACCAAACATCTCTTAAGCGCCTGCCTTTTAAAATTTTCTAGTTTTGTGATTAATCCAGATGATGTTCTCTCCCCTCCACCCATTATAATTTTAAGATTTTTTAAGTCCTGCAAAACAATCAAGATTTAAGAGATTAAAGATTTTACTGTGTTCCCAATCTGAAGTTATTCTAAAGATAGCATTTCATATTTACTGCTCCATGATTTCCACATCATGTGTGTTCAGTTAATAAATTAAAAAAAAAAATTGCTTCCATAGCTGCTACTACTATAAAATCCTGCTGAGCTCTGAAAATCAAACTATGTTATTTCCAGTTTACTGATCTTCCCTAACCCTAACCCAGATGAGATGTAATATAGTGGTAGTGAAGGTGTATAATTATGGCAAACACCTCATTGGTAAAGATTCTGTAAATGGTACTTTGTAAAAAGACATGATCAACTTTAAGTCTAACCTAAGTAACTTCAGGTACACCTGCCCCATGTTTGCAGATAGTGTGCATCTCTCCTCCACTGCTGTATGAAAGAGCAACATAAGGAAAACTGTCAAAGCACTAGATGAGCAAACTGAAAACAGAGGTATTTCTATACTCTTTTCAGTTAGCGATCTCAGATGTTACTTGTAATACAAGAAGGCTAGTCAATGTTTGCACAGTACTTTGAATATGGCGAGTGCCAGGCAAGTGTTACATATCAGTAATAAATAAATGTTCAGGCATAACTTTGATTTTTATAGTAGTGCTTCTTAACAATTCTCTTGCTGAAGTTCCAGCCAGAAAACAGACCAACTCAGACTCCCATATCTGTTGTCTCTGCAATGCTAAGATAAAATACATTTACCAGTACAGTAACTCTGTATACACACAGAGATGACTCTGAATACACATAGTGAACTGATCTGTGGAGTAAAGTAGTGCCATTTTCACCGAGGTGTTCTTCAGATGGGAGCCACACTTTTAAGTTGTTGCTAATGCAACTTTACACATAAAAATTGCTTCAGGAAAGTGACCTGGTAGAACAGTTGAGTCATGAAAATGGACACAGCTGTTGGTGAGAGTGCAGTTAATACTGGGCACTATTTACACCTTTAACTTCACTCCTTTAGGAAAAGAGATGAAACAGATGAGTTACTCCTAGTGAGTGGTGTACACTTGAGTCACTTAATTTTGTTTTTGGGAATGGAAGTAAATAACATGAGGACTCTCTCAAAATCCAACAAAGTAAAATATAATTCACTTTACTGGAAGAGCAGTTGGTGTCCAAGACTGGCTCACATTCACAATCCCTAAACTGACTCTGTGCAATTTCTTATTACCTGATCAAAGCTAAAGCTCTAGTGGAGGCAATTATGTTAATTTAGTAGACACTACATGGTGTGCAATATCATTAAAATAAACTTCAAACTACATAGATTTAATTATAGGAAGTTTAATCATTTGTAATTTATTTAATATTTCAGCCCTCCAAGAGTTTCTGGGAAAACCCTGCCTTTAACAGAGTTGAAAAGGTTTATTAGGCTTTGCAAATTATTCTGCGGTTTGTTTGTTTGTTTTTGGGGGGGGGGGGGAGGAGAGAGTGTGTGTGTTTGCATGGGGGTGAGGGGGGGTGGTTTTTTTTAAATTGAAATAGAATGAAACCTGCACTTCAACTAAAGACTTTTCATGTCCAAGCAAGCCATCGTGATGAAAGTCATTTCTCTTCTATATGTATCAAATTCCTAATTTCCAGGATGTTACTCTTCTGGACCAGGGCCATCACTGGTTGCAAAGATGGATTTCACAAAATCATGCAGTCCACCTGTAGGATGTACAGCATTCTGTTTATATGTTATTGTTGATGTGAAAAAGACATCTGCTGGTGTCTCCCTTGGAGGAGTTTTCTCTTCACCTAATTAAAAAAAAATGGGGGGGTCATTCTTCAGCACTCTTTTGTTTCCCTGCTTATGGCTGCCAACACAGTTGTATCCAGATACTGCAAGAACTATATTTTTTAGTCAGTTTTTGTAGCAAACAGGAAACGTTTTTGAAACAAAACTGTCAAGACTTCTTAACATATCATCCAGCAGCAAATATGGGTGCAAGCTTCCCTCCATCTTATGCCCTTTGTAGATCACCTTCAAGTTACAAGTCAAGGGCAACTCACCAATTGAACTAGGGCCTAAATATTGACTGAGCCTTCACTGGACCCCTCTCATGTTGCAGGCACCGTTACACACAAGCACAATTAAATGTGGGTGCAAAACTGGAGGCCCACCACCCATGTGAGCACGGGCTCTGCACGTTTCTGAACGCCAGCACTTCCAGCCTCCCCTGATCTCTCCGACGTTCAATTGGGGACACACAAACCAGGCACCCGAAACAGGGAGCGCCCTGAGGCCTTCGCGCCCGCCGGGGGGACGCCCTGGGTCAGTCGCCCGGCACCGAGCCTCACGCACAGCGCGGGGCAACGCCAGGGCAGGAGAAGCCCTTGCCCAGGAGGCGGCAGGGACGGGCCAGGGGAAGGTCGCCAAGCTGCGTCCAAGGCCCCCAGGATCAACCCCCGCACACCCAGGGGGCGGGCCTAGCCCCGCACACCCAGAGACACCTCCGGCCCCGGCAGGCGCGGCGGGGGCGGGGCCCGGCTGTGCGAGGCCTCAGGCGGGCCCTGCCCGTACCGGGCGGCAGCTGCTCCGGGCTGTCGCGCCAGTAGTAGTAGAAGACGCAGCCCAGGAGGCTCCACGTGCCCACGGCGTACAGGGCGGCAAAGCGGGCCTTCCAGCGCAACGCCTGCTGCGAGAACATCGTCCGGCCCCCGCGCGCCGCCAGCCAGCAACGCCCGCTCCTATTGGCTGCGCGCCGCGCGGCCGACCAGCAACGCCCGCTCCTATTGGCTGCGCGCCGCGCCGGCGGCCAGCAACGCCCGCTCCTATTGGCTGCGTGCAGCGAACCCAGCGGGTGCGGCCCCTGCGCTGGGCGCGGCCTCACCCCAAGGCTGTGAGAGTGCGTGATGGGGAGGCTGGGTCTTTCCGGGAGCAAACGCGGACTCGCGCAGGCGCACTGCCCTGGCGGCTGGGGCGGGGCGGCGGTAGCCCCGCCCCGCGGCCGGTCCTTTTCAGAGACCCCGCTCCCGTGCGCGGTGGGGGCCCCGGCTCAAGGGGGGGGCCCTGCAAAACTAAACCCCCGGGGCGGGGGGCAGGTGGCTCCACGGGCCGGTTCGAGCGAGGGGGGCGCAGGGAGACCTGCTGCCCCCTCCCCGCAGGGACAGGCCCGCGGCGGGTCGCCTCCGGGCGCAGCGTGGGGCCACGGCAGGCAGCCTGAGCCCCGCTGCGCCGCCCGGCCGGAGCTTCCGCCCCGCACCCCTGCCCCGGCACAGAGCCCCCTCCTGCCCCCAAACTCCCTCCCAGACCCTGCCCCCCATGCCCCTGCCCCGGCTCAGAGCCCCCTCCTGCCCCCAAACTCCCTCCCAGACCCTGCCCCCCATGCCCCTGCCCCGGCTCAGAGCCCCCTCCTGCCCCAGCTCAGAGCCTCCTACTGCCCCCAAACTCCCTCCCAGACCCTGCCCCGGCTCAGAGCCCCCTCCTGCCCCCAAACTCCCTCCCAGACCCTGCCCCCCACGCTCCTGCCCCGGCTCAGAGCCCCCTCCTGCCCCCAAACTCCCTCCCAGACCCTGCCCCCCATGCCCCTGCCCTGGCTCAGAGCCCCCTCCTGCCCCCAAACTCCCTCCCAGACCCTGCCCCCCACGCTCCTGCCCCGGCTCAGAGCCCCCTCCTGCCCCCAAACTCCCTCCCAGACCCTGCCCCAGCTCAGAGCCTCCCCCTGCCCCTGCCCCAGCTCAGAGCCTCCTACTGCCCCCAAACTCCCTCCCAGACCCAGCCCCCCTGCCCCAGCTCAGAGCCCCCTTCTGCCCCCAAACCCTGCACCCCTCTGAATCCCTGGGTTCTGGGGCAAAAAGGATGTGGGTATCTCAGCAAAACCGGGGGCACACATAGGTTCAGGGGGGAGAGAGTGTGGGTATCTGGGCCAGGAGGGCCCTGTGGCTCGGCTCTGGGAGGGAAGGGGGTACGGGTGTATTGGCTGGGGGGCATCAGGGCTGGGCTCTGTGGGGGAGGGATTGTAGGGGTCTGCAGACTGCATTTCAAAGGTGTGGCATGTGTTAAAATTAGATTTTACACACACAGCTATATAAAGCATCTTACCATTAGCGACACACTTGATGTGAAATCTAGCTCTAGACATTCTTCATTCTTGGCTCATATCAGTGGTTTTGAAGAGGGTAAATGAAATGCAGAAAATCTTGTATTAACAAGTCTGGAAAAAAACCCTCAAATTCTGTGACAATTATGGGCAAGAAATGTTATTTTTGGTCTATATAAAATAAGTGTTACATTCAACAAAGCCAATATTAAAATTCTTGTAATTACAAGTCAATGCAAGTCAATTTAGTGAAATCAATGCAAATCAACAGAGCTGGAAATTAATAAAGGTAATTTAGATCGAGTCCTTATGTTTTTCATCAACATAACCCTATATACAGGAGCAGGTCTGAGCCATAACATAATGAAGTAACAAGATGAAGCATTCTAAGATTTCAAGAACAAAGAAAAAGTTCAAGTTCATAGTGTACTTTATTGTGTGATAAAGTCAACCTCTCAGCGTAGACAGGTAGACAGACACACACACACACACACAAGTTCAGTCCAGCACTAAATGCTCTCCTCCTCCACTTTTATTTTTCATCAGTATAGTCCCCCTGATGAAGCTGCTGAAAGGCAAGTTACTGTTTTTTAATTATTTTACACACAGGCCATTAAAATTAATCTAAAAATGTATTAATATCTATATCAGCTAAAACATCCTTGGGCTGCAATGTATGAAAAAAATAAAGATCAGAGAGATCACATAAAAAAGGAATACAAATAAATTAAAAACTAAAAGAACTAAGTACAAAACTCTCCTTGAATATTCATTTTGTGTAATATTTAAAAGCCTTGATCTCAAAGAGGGAAAGGAATGTAGTACATAGAACTAAGTACAAAACTCTCCTTGAATATTCATTTTGTGTAATATTTAAAAGCCTTGATCTCAAAGAGGGAAAGGAATGTAGTACATTTTTCCACACTAATTGTCACCATGATCCCAGTAATTCTTCGCTTTTTTTTTTTTGGTCACTTCCTTGTTAAGTCAAAGTTATGATGCACTTGACACTGCCAACTTTTTCAAATGATCCATGAACACCTGGAGACTAACATCATCCGTTAGGATTGGAGATCCTGATTCCTACAATAATATAAAATAAATTAGTAAATAACTGTAAGAACAAAGCAAACACAGTTACCACTAGGACTGTTCTGAAAGGATGTCAGGCTTCGGTGCTCTACCCTAATTGCCTGCTAAATCAATTGCATAAGGATATATTGGGAAGAAGTTGCTTGGTAACAAAAGCAACAACATTCCATATTGTGGATTCCCAAAAGAATACATAGTGAAATATTTATTATTCAAGGAGCAACCTGTGTATCCCTGCCCCGGAAAGTTTACATAGACAACATAAAGGTAGAGGAAGAATGAACAGACACAAAAACAAGCACATTGTATATTCAGATGCAGTACACTTATACCTGGTGGGTTGATTCATTTATTATTAATATTTTTACTCTATAGTACCAGAGTACTAATGTAAACCAGCTGTGATCTAATGGTATCAGACCAGTTAGTGAAGGGTAGATCAAGATGATATTGTGGCCAACATTTTCAAACCTGACTGCCTGAAACTTTGGAAGTGCAGCCTAAATCAAAGTAGCTTGGTTTTCAGAGTTGCTGAGCTCTGGCAGCTCCCACTGAAGTCAGCAAAAGCTGTTTAGGTGCTCAGGACCCAACAAGCAGATTACTGTTCCCACTAATTATCATGTTACCTTTATTTAGGATCTTAATTTTAAAAAAAAATTAGGAGCTTAACATTAGACATCCAGGTTTGAAAATGTTATCCTGAATGTGCAAGTTATTTTTGTTCATCTAATTGTTCCCTGTTCATCTAGTTTAGCTAGTATATCCTAATCAGTTGATATTTACTGTAATGAACACACAATGTATGTCTAGGTTATAAAGAAAATCTGGCTCCTCAGAATTGAGTTGTACATTTCTCCGTTTTTAAATACTGTGACTATCAGAGCCAACACACAGAAGTTCCATTCTTAGCTCCATTGTTACAGGGAGATGTTTTCTCCCCTCACAAAACATGACAGAATTTCAAATCATCAAATCTTCAAGGCATCAATGTCTGTGAAAGTTGCTAGCCAGGGGAGAAGCATGAGAGGTCTAAAGCAACCCACAGGAACTAAGCAAGCCATTGTTCATAGCCTAATGCTATGTGATTAGAAAGCAAATAGAATGGGGAAGGAAAATATAAATTTAAAAATGTGTATCTTATATATGCATGCTTCTATCCTTCCTCCAACAGCAGTAACTCCTCCATAACTCACCTGTCCCCACGCATAGAGGTTATTGTGAGTCTGAGAGGGGTTCACTTTAGACAAGAGGAAGCGGGCCTGTAAAAAACAAACAAAATATTACAAAAATAATAAAATAAAGAACATCAACTCCTTCAGGACTTATCACCACACCTCAGGTCACCACAGCAGTCTGGCTAGCCTTTGCTTTCAGGCCCTTGTCTAGAGAATATTTTTTTCTCATTTAACTTGAACTGATGTCCCACTAAAGTTCCAATGCAATAGTTATTATGGATATCACTATGGTAACCACATGATGCAATGGTTTTCATCTCTTGATCACTGTAATAGCTAAACATTTGACCAATATTTTTGGACATCAGTTACTGCTGCTAACTGATGTGGCAGTTATGCTGCTTTTATAGAGGGTGTGATAAGCAGAGAAGGGAATAAGAGGAAGATAAAGCTAAATAGCTTCTTATTACCAGAGGCATATGGACTATACCAATTTTTGTTGGTACAAGTGTTCCCACTTGTTGCTAGTTATGAATGCTGCCATAGGCTTCGGAAGAGAGAATGCCAGGACTAGGCTTCTAATCCAGCGTGACTCATAAACAAAGTTGCACTGAATGTATTACCTAAGCAAGATACGTTTTGATATGTAACTATCATTTATTCTCCATGCAGTATGTCATCTGACCATTTTCTTTTTTGCACCCTTTTATTTCAAAGGCCTGTCCCATGAACAATTTCTAAACTACGCTTTTAAAACAGGCTATTAGGGTAAGGGCTCACAAGGAAAGATATATAGGCTGTACACTTTGAGGGTTGAATTACTGCAAAGTTATTTAGTCTACAGAATCAGCTTATTACTAAACCTATGAACTTGCTTCAATCAAAAGTAATAGACACGTGCTCCTGGATAAGGCTTTGCCGTACCTGACTGCCTCCATGTTCAGTGTTAATATAACGCGGCATTGGGAATCTAGTCTGCAATATTTCCTGGGCATCGTCCAATGGGGCTTGCAGTAAATGCTTGAAGTTTTCATATTCAGGCATGTCTTGGTAGCCAGCTTTCCGCCACTGTGCAATCGTCTATTGGAGGAAAAGAGAGAAAGTAGGAGAGAAGTCTCCATGTTACCCCTCACTTTGTAACTTTTGTGTCTCTGCTTTAAAACAGTAAAATGTTATAGGAAACACATTTTTATTATTTAGTCAATTACTTAGTATTTGTCTAATCCTGAATTCAAATAAAGAACATGCTAACAAGATGAGAAACTCAGCCAAATATCTACATTTATTTCTGTAGAGCTGCAAGAGCAATTTGTTGAAAATAACCAATAGTTTAAAGTTCATCAAAATATACATTTATGAGGGATATGCACAGCATTGTTAAAAATTGCTATTTCCCGCAACAGATTTCACCAACAACCAGCTGATTGGCTCAAACTTGCAAGCTTACAGGAGAGCCTGACAACCTGCTTCCACTCACGATACAAACATTCCCCCTTCCCGCAACAGATTTCACCAAACAGCTGATTGCTCATACTGCATCATACAGAGCGGAGACCAAATCTCTTCAAAAAACAGGAAGCAGATAACTGAGCCATTGCAAACTGACATGCCTTTAGAGGCAATATTGCAGGGGAATTAACATTGGTGTCATTACACTAGCCCAAGCTTTTCAAACGGCTCGTTTTACACACACAGTAATGGTGCAGGGTAACAAGAGAAAGACACATGATTTGCACTGTACCTCACCAAGGTAGATTACAATCTGGAAGAAAGTATCCATCAGCAGAATTCTGTCAGCAAGAATGCTGCTGCTGTCCAAAAGCACAGGCTGGGAAAGATAAAATGAGAAGTCAGTCACCATGATGCCCTCAGAACTGTATTAAACTTCAAGTTCAGTGCAATAGATCACTGTTCTACAGCAGTACACAACAGAATCAATTGAGTGCCAATCAGTCTGAATAAGCAAATTTCAGACTGTAGCCAATGACACAAGTATCGCGGAACGAATCATCAAGGTTTCTGCAGGAAATATAATGTGTAGAAAAGCTATTTTTCAACTACATGAGTTTGATTTGAAATGATCTTGGACAAGAATCTCTCATCAAAAGAATATTATGTTTACTGTATGTTCACAACTTTAGAATTTTAAAAGACTATACTTGTCTTTGAAATACAAATATTTTTCTGAATAATTATCTTAATTAAAGGCAGACCATACTACAAGCTGGACCATTTGTATAAAACAGTACCATTTTGACGACTGACTAGACATTATTAAGGATTGTTCCAAAGCTCTCTGCTCAACATAGCAAGTCAGTGACTTACCTCAGGTGGTCCAGAGAAAGAATAGGAATAAAGGATGGGCTGGATCATGATGAGGGACTGGGTCAGATCTTGTCTGGCAAAGTGATGACGGTAATAGGAAGATTCATCCGGGCTGTTATTAAACACTTGAAGAAATGGAGATCGTCGCAAGTGGAACATAAACTACATTTAAATAGAAAGATGAGTGAGAAAAGAAAAAAGAAAAAAAAAAATGGAATTTTTTTTTTTAACCTCCCTATTCACAAGTCCAGTCTGAATGTACAATAAGTTACTGCCAAAGTCTTTCCTCTAATTAACTCTTTGGAAGCTTCATCTACCAATCGTTTACAGCATTTAACTGCATGCCAGGGTGCTGACTTGCATCACAACAAATTTAAAAATCATCAGACAATCATAATTGTGTGTTTTATTGACATTTCTGCCTGTAACTGCCTTTTTCCACATCTCCATGTCTATGCAAAGTGGAGTCCTTACCTGGGGATACAGAGAAAATGAATCTGACAGTCTGAAGGAATTCGGATCATCCTTGTTATATTGTCCAAACTTCTGACACTGTTGGAAGGAATGCGTATTACCAATGGGTAATACAGAGAAACGTTACACAATGTGGTGTCTCAACATCTCACTGCTAGTAGCTGGGACTGGATGACACAGGATGGATCACTTGATAATTAACCTGTTCTGTTCATTCCCTCAGAAGCACCTGGCATTGGCCACTGTTGGAAGACAGGATACTGAGCTAGATGGACTCTGATCTGACAGAGTATGGCTGTTCTTATATTCTTTTCACATTATTAATTAAGTCACTAATATGCGGGGCTGTTTCTGGAATAATGATTGGACTCCATCTTCACTTATCATATTTTAGCATGTAAATACATATCATAAGCTTAGTACAAAGGTCAGATTAAAAATAACTAAAGGGGAAAAAAATTGCTTCCACGAAATTAATGTTTTTTATTGGATCAGTTATGATCTGATAGCTGGCTCTCATTTAATGCTTTGTATATCACATCACTTAGGCTTCATTATTGCCAAGGTGTTTTGTATGCTACGAAACACTGGCTGGCCCAACGTTCCTTGGCTCTGCAACAGCAGACTGGAAATTCTGCAGCAGCGTCATTGAAAATCGACGGTTTTAATGACTGAAATATGCAAATGAACACTGCAAATAAGAGCAGTAGCCAGCCCCTCGCATTTGTTTAGTATTCAATTCACTTTTATTTTACACTGACCCCACATTTTCAGAACTGGACATGCCACAGGCTTTTGTACGAACACAACATAGCAGCATTGTAGGCTATGTCTACACTGAAAATGCCACAGCAGCACGGCTTCAGTACTGTTGCTGGACTGCTGTAGCACTTCAGGATGGACACTTACTCGAGTGACAGGAGGGGTTCTCCCATTGCTGTAGTTAATCTACCTCCCCAGGAGGCGGTAGCTAGATCGAAAGAATAATTCTTCCGTCAACCTAACACCACCTATGCCAGGGACTTAGGTCGGCTTAACTCCATCACTCCAGGTGTAGGTTTTTCATACCCATGAGCGATGTAGCTGGGTCAATTTAATTTGTTAGCACAGACCAGCCCTAAAAGCCGTTGGGGCATAGCTGGAGATTTCGGCAGCTGGGACTTTTGGCACCTGTAGAAAAGTTGGAGGCAGTCTGGCGTTGTAATATAATCACGTCAGCTGGAGGATTCTGCTGAAATGATCAGTAGTGGACTAGCTGATGTTTATGGGCTGGTCTACACTGGAAACTTACATTGGCACAGCTATGTCTCTCAGGGGTGTGAAAAAAATCTATATCCCTGAGAGTTGTAGCTGTGGCTAACCCCCAGTGTACACAGCACTAAGCTGATGGAAGAATTCTTCTGTTGATCTAAGTACTACGTCTCGGGGCGGTGGAGAACTACAGCAATAGCCTCCCCTCCCGTCGCTGCAGTGAGTGTCTACACTGAAGAGCTACAGCAGCGCAGCTGTAGCGTTTTAGGTGTAGACAGAGCCTAGTAGTTTACACAGTTTCAGATTTAACCCAACAAGATTCGCCCATCACACTTACCAATCTGATTAGCTGCCTGTCTAGCCATCGCAGTACATCAGGTCCCTCTTCCGACTCAGCTCTGTAGACTCCCAGACGAGCCATTAGCACTGCAGCTGCTTCCTGGTCAAACGCCGCTTCTATATGTTGGAGCTGACTCTGCGCATCTGCCCAACTGATAATAGCAAAGTTAGTGCTACATACACTCATCTTTACCAAGTACAAAAACTGGATCACGCTGTACAGGCAAAACACCCTGTGTCCAATCCACCCAGACCACTGGAAAAATTCAGAAATACAGATTATACTAACGCTTCTGCCATCAAAGAACAATACAGTAGGGACTGGCCTATGGAGCTCACTTTCTGGCAATGGTGGTTATTCGAATGCGTCTCTGTGTACTGGAGTGCTGATACTGAGTGACAAACTGCACGGCGCCTCTGCCACCCTGAGGTATTGGTGCATTGTGCTGCAAAACAGAGGAATAAAGTGTTACTCTCATGAAGCGTTTCTAGCGTAGAGTTACAGAACAGCAAAAGAACTGCAATGCATTATACGTCAGGCCTGAGTATAATTGCAAGCTTCAGTCCCGCTGCTCAAGGTGGTCACTTTTCAGCGCTGCTGGAAAATATAAGGAGTATTAAGCAACCCCAGAGTAAGAATGGGGGTGGCAAGTTAATTAGATACTTTGCTAACAGGCTCTACATCAGTTGGGCAATAAAGGATGGGAGCAGTTTCTCATCCCTACAACAGTGGAAAAATAGCACATGGAATAAGTATAACAGGTAGGGAAGAGAAAAGAGAAACAACAGCGTCACTGTGCAAGGTAAAAACATTTATCACTTAGCTCTTATCATGCTTTTCATCAGCAGAGCAAGTCGGAGCATGAATGCAGTCTGTGTGAGACTGTTTTTTCTAGATATGACACTTGTTAATTGGTATCTCATACGTTACAAAGGGACCATTGTAATTACTCTTCGGGGATCTGCTAGGGAGGTGATGGCTACTATAGACAACAGTATTCTGTAACTCTACATGAATGAGGAAAAAAACTGGACTGACCTGATTCACCACTTCAAAATATATGGCAAGAGTTGAGCTGGGATCCAGGCTACAGATTTTCCACTGACATGTACTTCCAATACCAAGTTCCTGGAGAAGGTTCAAAGGAAAAAAAAGAAAGTGGTGATCTTTTCTCTAGTGCAGGATAAGTTAAGATCACTTTAAATTCTGACCAAAGGTAAGACTCAGCACGTGCCTTCTACTGCATCTCACACCTAGATACACGTTAAAGTCCAAAAGTGAACTTGAAAACAAATAATTAAATGAAAGCTTTACTGTTTAACAGCTGAAGCCAGATTCAGCTGTCTTCTCCAAGGACACCAGTCATCTTTTTCCACTGGTCAGCCATCCGTGGAACACATTAAAAGCAGCCCTGCAGGAGACCCCACCCCTCATTCAAAGACCAAGCATGTCACCTCCACAATGCACCCAATTTACTTCTAGCCTGGGCTTTGCACTGTTTATTTACTTCTTTATGAAAGATTTTCCATGTTGGTAACTTACGTTTTCAGAGACGCATGGTCCTTTAGCGTTTAGTGATACGCATGGTCCGATAGCCCCTGAGATTTTCAGCTCCCTAGAAGTCTAAAATAGGGTCAGAAAAGTCCAAAAATCAAATCAGTCAAACAAAGTACACAGCCGCTCAGCTTTAATCAGAAAAGACATTGATGATCAGAGGTTCCCAAACTGCTCTGCAGAAACCTGGCAGGTCACATGGAGCTGCCTTCTCCTCCTCCTTTCCAGCTGCTAAGTTACATTAGAAGACAGTTAAACCACATCCACTAATTTTCCACGGCAGCTATTGTTGCAGTTGCCACAGGGATGTTGTGCAATCGTGAAGGGGAGGAAATGTAGCCCACGTGACTGTATCTCTGAACGCCACACCACGATTAGAGTTTGAGAACCTCTGATCTACATAATCAGATTTCAGACAAAAACCACAAGCCCACAATTGCCTGTGGGAGTAGGAAATTGTCCTTGACAAGTTAGGGCAAGTAGGGCCAAGTCATTCATCTCTGCAAAGATTAAGCTTTCCCTAAGGAAAAACACCCCAAAAAAATCCATTGTCTGTGAAAGTGACAAAAATCTGGTCAATTTCTTTCTCCTGCTGCCTGGCTGCAATAGCCTGGGCAGGCACTGGAGCTATTCAGTGTGGGGAGGACACCACCAAAAACGGAGGCAGGGGAAGGGGAGAGCAGCAGAGCCCAAGCCACTCACTATTCAACAGGCTCCAAGATGGGACCAGAGAGAAAGCTCCTCCCTTCCAGCAGCCCAAAGGACATGGATGCTTCAAGTCAGTGGGGCTCAGCACCAAGTGCAGTGATTTGCCTGCATGGAACAGCTTGGAAGGCTGAGGAGTTAGGTTAGATATGAAGTGTCAGGATCTTAGTATTTCCTCCAAACAGGCTTGGTTTCAAAACATACACTCTCTCTGGCTGCTGCTTCCATCACTAAGAGCCACTGGAAATTTAAAATAACTCACTAAAATGTTGCATGTTGCAAAGTAAGCTTAAGTATTTCATTGTTTGCATCCTAGACAGAACCAACTATTTAACAATCTGTTATATCGGAGTGCTCTTTACTGATTTATCTGTTCATTCTGTTTAATGCGCCCTATCTCTCACCTTCACTTCTAACGTAGCACCAAACGCCATACGGAATTCTCCATTGAAGTCTTTGCTAAACACCCGCTGGAATGTCTGCTTGAAGAGAGAAGTGTTGAAAGAGTCTCCCATCACCATGTGACCCCTGGGAAAGAAAAATAACAAGGGAACTAAACAACAAGTAATTGGAACGGAATTGCAAAAGATGTCCCTCTCCTACCCTTCTCCCACCACACAGACAGACAGACTTTTTAAAAGTTTCCACAGCGAATTGCAAAGTAAGGAACTAGCTACAGGAAGGATGCATTCCAATCCTCAAATCTGAACATGCTGGCACCACCCCCAGGAGCAGGGCACAAAGGAGCAAGTTCTGGGTTAACACAAAAATGGAAAGTACAGTAAGTGTTTATGAAAGGGGTTAGATTGACAGCCAGGGAGTTGTCCGTTTGGCCACAGAACAGTTCTTGCAATGGCAGTGCAGTCTTCCCCATCTGTGTGCTAGAATGGAGATTGGGGAAACCTAATTCTAGGGCTGGAGGGTAGTTCTGTCTTTATCTGTTTATTTTCCAATGCATGCAGTGCACCTAACTCATAAACTACTTGATGCCCTAGCAGTGATGATGCTTGACACATTACGGAACTCCCCAACCCCCAAACAACCACCAACTAAATCCTCTTCTAATTAACTCACCTCCTCAGAAAAAGCCCGAGTAAATGGATAGGGCCTAATAGCACAGACTGAAGGTCTATCACACCAAGAAAGGGAAGGCAATTCTAGAGCTAAGAGTCTTCTATCGAAAACACCTTGCCTCCAGCAAGACGAGCATAGGGACTTTCCAGATAACTGGCCCAGTAGATCTCAACTGGCAGATTAAAGAGACAGACAGTCCCTACAATAATCCATGTAGTGGTTGGCACCTCTGCAAATGCCACCAGCAAGGGTAAGGAGTACTTGTGGCACCTTAGAGACTAACCAATTTATTTGAGCATGAGCTTTCATGAGCTACAGCTCACTTCATCGGATGCATACTGTGGAAAGTGTAGAAGATCTTTTTATACACACAAAGCATGAAAAAATACCTCCCCCCACCCCACTCTCCTGCTTATCTAAAGTGATCACTCTCCTTACAATGTGTATGATAATCAAGTTGGGCCATTTCCAGCACAAATTCAGGGTTTAACAAGAACGTCTGGGATGGGGGGCGGGGGGGGGGGGGGAAAACAAGGGGAAATAGGTTACCTTGCATAATGACTTAGCCACTCCCAGTCTCTATTCAAGCCTAAGTTAATTGTATCCAATTTGCAAATAAAAAAAAAGTCATTATGCAAGGTAACCTATTTCCCCTTGTTCTCCCCCTCTCCCCCCCCCCCCCCCACGTTCTTGTTAAACCCTGGATTTGTGCTGGAAATGGCCCACCTTGATTATCACACACATTGTAAGGAGAGTGATCACTTTAGATAAGCTATTACCAGCAGGAGAGTGGGGTGGGAGGAGGTATTTTTTCATGCTTTGTGTGTATAAAAAGATCTTCTACACTTTCCACGGAATGCATCCAATGAAGTGAGCTGTAGCTCACGGAAGCTTATGCTCAAATAAATTGGTTAGTCTCTAAGGTGCCACAAGTACTCCTTTTCTTTTTGCGAATACAGACTAACACGGCTGTTACTCTGACACCAGCAAGGGTGCTACTCAGTGCAAATGATGATGGTTGGACTGGGGATACATGCCCACTAGGGACTGAAATGACTCTTGGCACTGGCTTCTTGACTCCAGAGAGGCCTAGCATCCATAAGAAATTATAATTCTGCTACTACCCTGAACCAAATTCAATCCAGTGCCTTAGCACCAAGCCCATAACCAAGCCCTCCTGGTCCCTGCAGAAAATTTCATTTTGCATGACACTGTGCAGGATTAACAAGCACTTAACATTATGCTCATAATGCCACTGCTCATCATGTCACTGCTTAATCTGTTTTTCAGCTCTCCTCTCTGGAAGTGTCCTTGCTAAGTCTCAGTGAAATAAAACGTGTTTGTAGAAAAAGACCGCATCCAGGGTTTAGGAGTTGGTTAAAACATTAAATCACCCTTCTCTAAACAGGACATCTGCTTTGCCACTGACTGCATCAAAATTCATCCCATACAAGCTGCCCTGAAGTACGACCCTGCGCTACTGAAGTCAATGGCAGCTTTGCCATTGAATACAACAGACAAGATCTGACTGCTAATGCTTAGAATCAGAGAAATGACAATAATTTTCACCTCCATACATTTATATCAAACTAATCATTTCCTATCCCACTCTTCCCCCGCAAAAGACAGGGCCATGCTTGCTCACTGCTCAGGGCTGAGGACATACCCAGTAAGGTTTGTACAACATTTCATCTCCAAAAGGCCAGTCTGATCAAGAGCACAGGCGTAGATATCAATGCAGTGGCCGTTGGCTGCTGTGCGATTAGCTAGAATCTCGTAGTGCTGTGGAGACAAAGGGCACGCAGAGTTTTTAAAACATTCCAATAGGCAGGTAAGGATTTCCTTGGGTTCTACAGCTGGGGCCAAAGCAGGAATTTGCCCCTTGGGAAAGCATGTTCTATTTTAATGGTGACATACCACCCCTAAAGTAAGGGCCCCAAATCCCAGAGCCACAATACACAATGAGCACTGCATTAGAGCTTGCGTTTCACTTCTATGACCTTTGTTATCATCTCCAAACTGCACTGTACATTCAGAGTAAATACAGCACATTTTAACCACTTAGCTATGTGTCAAGAAGACCCAGGAGGCATTTGGAGATTGACTGGTTCTCAGCAGGAGATGCAAATGCGCTCTCTTGCCAGGAAAAGAAGAGGGGTTAGGATACTCCTGGAACTGAGGGTCGAATCCTTCTGCCCTCCGAACGGCTGAGGAAGAGAGGCTAAAATACCTTCTTGCTCTCTGGAGAAAGACCTGTGCTGGATGCAGACTAGGACTGAGAGACTTAGCCTTGTTTGAGACTTGGTGGAACAGAACCCGGCCTTATACCTTGACCTAGGTAATAAAAACAGCATCTGTATCTGAGGGAGACCCAGGTCCATGTTTGGGCATACAGGCCTCAGGGCCACGAAGAAGCAGCGTGCTTGTCACTAGTAAAGTTGCACAAAGGGGTTAGTAGGGTGAAGTGCAGCTCACCAATACAGACCTAGGATTAGCTATTGGTTCCCTAGGGGTGGCTTAGAGCCATGAGCTGGCACAACTATGTTGCCACCACATACACCGTAACACCCAAACCAGTTATACCCAGCAGGTCCACGACATCGTTTGTGCAGCAGAAGCAGTGTCTTTGCTTTAGCAGACAGCAAGACCTACCTTTGTGGCCTTTTTCATGTACCGTGCATTGTCCTTCTCTATGTCATGCCAGGAACGAATGGGGGTTTTCAGTTCGTCTCCTACCACCATGCCAGGCCCTTGTGTCGGTGGCCCGCCTGTAAACAACATTATTCTGGCCCCTGTGTTTGGAAATGTGCCCTAAAATAAAATTAAAGCCTTATTTTAGAGATTAAAGGACAGCAATACTTTTAATATACTTTTTGGGGCAAGGTCTGTCTACCTCTGTGTACAGCACCTAGCACATCAGGGGGCTGATTATGATGGGGGTGTTTGGGTGCTCCCTTAAAAAATAATTCCTGCCTTCTTGACATGGAATAGTGAGGACTGATGCACCGCTGTCAATTTCTAAACAAGGGGAGGTCAGATTTCATGCTCCCACCCCAGATTTCTGCTCCCATCTTCCCCCCTATGCCTCAGGTGATCTATCCACAAAACCAGTGTATGATTCCACGGAGATCCAGTGAGGCTCTGATGCATCTGAAAGCCAAATATTGTTTGTAAATATCTCTGAGATTCCTGAATGCCCTCATACAAAGTATCTTTCAAATATTATTTAAGCGTAACTATCCCTGACATCACACCCCAGGAGGAGTCAAGTAGGGTCATTTTCCCATAACAAAGTTGAGTAGGTATTTCAAAAGTTAAGGGATGTGACAAACTACACTCACATCTGATATGTGAGGCTCTACCAAATTCATGGCCGTAAAAAACACGTTCTCTCCTCTCTGGCTGTGAAGTAAGGGTGGCAATCCCACGACCCCCCGACAATAGCCTTGCGACCCACCCCCACCCTGACCACCTTTTGGGAGAGGACCCCCATGGTTACGCCACCATGAAATTTCAGATGTAAATATCTGAAAACATGAAATTAACTAATTTTAAAATCCTCTAGCCATGAAATTGACCAAAATGGACCATGAACCCTATTGATACACAATCAGGCCACAGACCAAGTCTTTCAAATACTGAGACATACTGGCCAAGCACAGCATAATCCCACAAGATTTTAATTTTACCAGGTAATCTCATATTAAGAGTGAATTAGGATTACCTCCAATAAACCAACAGCAATTGACAAAGCTACTCCAGTTGATCGCAAGGGTCGCTTTCCCTGAGTCACTGGCCATGGGTCCCTTTGTAGTTCCCCAAGAAGATCTGTCAGGTTCATGTCAATCTTCTGTACAGGCTGCAGAAACCTGCAAGAATTCAAAATGAACAATTATAAATCCTATTGGTTTGGTCTTTGCTGCCAAAAACTGTATCAAAGTAATGCACCTCTTACACCTGAAGTTTTCAAAACAGGCACAAGGAACAGATACACAATTTGATCAGAGCAAGATACAAAGAGCACATAGCATGAGGACTTGGAAAAGCTACTCCACCAAAATGCACCAGAGAACTGGCCACGGAACGAGAGCTTTATGAGTGAGTGAGTGACAGAGAGCACATGAGCTAGGACCCAACACAGGGAAAAACCGTTTAATCTGGAAACAAACTCCCGCTGTTTTCTAATAATTCATTATTCTGCTCGACTTTTACAATATTATTATTTGTATTTCATTAGTGCCTAGGAATCCCAGTCACAGACCAAGGTCCCATTGTGCTAGGCACTGTACAAACACAGAATAAAAAGGCAGTCTCTGCTTACACTTTAAGTAATAAGTTTTCAAATGCTGGCTCCATATAGAAATCCAGCGTGGATGGCACTATTTTTGGAGTCTGTAAGAAACAGACACTATGAAAGCACTATAGGCTGCTCAAATAAACCTCATCAATATAGATCTACAATTGTAAACAAGTTATTGCAATGAGAGAACTCAAGCCATCTTACAAAGGATTGTCTTTAAGAAACCCGCATTTAGGGGCTTGGGTCCTACAAGTCATAATGTGAACATGGGCTCTGTCCTGCCCTTCTGGGATAGTGTGTTTCACTGAGCCACTTACCTGCTTGAAATAGGTGGCTGTTCCTGAGG
This sequence comes from Eretmochelys imbricata, assembly GCF_965152235.1. Taxonomy (NCBI): domain Eukaryota; kingdom Metazoa; phylum Chordata; order Testudines; family Cheloniidae; genus Eretmochelys; species Eretmochelys imbricata. The sequence continues at coordinate 205,143,870 of NC_135574.1, read as the reverse complement.
CTGAAGAGGTCTTCCCTGCTGAACGGGTACCACAGGCCTTGTAAGACCCAGCATATCCTACAAGACAGAGGGAAGCGGTGGGAAGGATAAACTTGATTACTTAAACATCAGATCTATTATTTACTATCTAGCTACCGATCCGAGGTACTTATCTAGCCCCTCTTCCCCTAGTATCTAGCTGCTTCACATTCTTTAATGTATTTATCCTCATACGCCTCTGTGAGTTTGCTATTCTCCCCATTTAACAGACACGGGAAACCAAGGCACAGACAGGTTAAGTGACTTGCCCAAGGTCACACAGGAAGTCTACAGCAGAGCAAGAAATTGAACCCAGGTCTCCCTAAGGTTAGTGCCCTAAACACTAGACCATCCTTCCTATTTGCTCTCTACAAGCCAAGAGTTTGAAAAGGGGGGAACGTGATAAGAGACCTAAATGGAATTACATGTTAGATTAAGTGTAGGAAGAGAAGGCAGAACACACCTGTATTTGCTTAGCTGTCAGGTCCTTGGTCCCTCTGAAAACATAGCTCTTGGAAATTCCTTCGCAGCTCAGTTCATGAACCTGGACCATTCTGCCAAATGTGATCAGCCCCACCAGTGCATCTGGAGGCAGCAGACTCAAGGACATCTGCAGGGATTCCTTCAATGCTTGCAAGTCTTCCTCTTCCAGACACGTGTCAACAACGTAAAGGAAGATCAGTGGGGTTGGGGCACCTCTCTGTTGTGGAAAAAAAAAGGTTTACTATGAATCTGTATATGCTCTCAGTGACACATACTGCCCACCCTCCTTGGGCTGGGAATTCTCATAATGAAACACAATATTTTAATCACAATGGTTACAGAAATAAGAAAACTCTTATGTCTTTCACTCACAAATATCCATTAAAAGTCAGCAAGTTAAAATATCTTGTTTCGGGAATATCACAGCACTCCTCCTGAACGATAGAGAACAGCTAAAACAGATCCGCAACTGGATCAGCAAAAGATGGTCACCTTTTCTCATGACTGGAGGCATCGAGAACAAAGCACAATGCAGGCAGGACAAAGACCTGGGAGACACTTATCTCTCCACTGACTTATTTGAACTATGAAACTGGTTTTAGAGACCCACTGCTCAGTGGGTTGGCAGGATTGGGCCACAGTCTATAACAACAAGACTAAGGGCTTGTCTACACACAGATTAATTCTGAAATGGGTTAAACTAAACCAGAACAAGGCACTCTTGTCCTGGAATAAGGATGTCTGCACATGGAGTTATTCAGGAACAGCTACTGCAGAATAGCTATTCCGGTCAATTTCCAAGTGTAGACAAATGCTTAGAATACGGCTTGTTTGGCTTCTATTTAATTAAAATAGAGAATCTGGATGCTAAACGTAAGAAACTGCATCCATTTCCACTCTCCAGTCTTCACATGAAAATTGTATACACAGATTTTGAGAGGAAACCTATTTAAATTAAAAAGCTAAAAAGAATGGCTTAACCCAAGAGATCAGACAAACAGCAGGGAGTTTAAACTGTGCTTAATTAACCTAAAGTCCAACTGCACTTTGCTCATGAAAACACTTTATTCAAGTTATCTTAAATAATCTTACAGCATACATATGTGTTTCAAATGTTTTCTGAGAATCCCAAGCTTGACCATGATGCACTTACCTGCACTATGTATTCGATTGTGGAAAACTGAGGCATAAGTTCTGCTGGCTGATTTATTTCGGATATGCCTGCATACGCTGGAGGGAACTGAAAATGAGAAGCAAGGATTAGAAAAAGCAAGTTAACTGTGCAGGTTATTTGAAGAAATGTACAACAGCAGGTATATCTCCTGCATTATGAAGGCTGGATGACGTACAAGGGAGGAAAGCTTTCGAATTCAAGTACGTGTTGCTCAATTGCTTATTTCCTGATACAGCAGCAAACTCTTTTACCTGAATAAAATGCAGCATTGGTTCTTCACTGCTTTTCATTATGAATGGATAGCAGTGGTGGTTAGCAGCATGTGTATAGGTCTGAAGCATAATTCAATTAGAAAGCAACTGAGAATCGTTTAGTCAGATGACACACAGTGTTTCTGACAGCAGACATCCACTTACAGCACAGCAAGTTTCATACTCAGAAGAACAAAAGACAATGATGAGCCCTGGCCTCAACATGCACAAAGAATATGATGAAAATGTAAGGCACAAAAATAACTACAGATCAGCTGCCTGTAGCACATGTGCTGGCAAACAGCCACTGGCAAAACTGAACCAAGACTAGAAGAGATGAGATTCCACTGCTTTCACATCACACTGAGTAAAAAGAAATGCTGAACTGGGTGCACCAAGAGAAAGAGGCCATGGGGAAGGGTCTCATTAGCAGAAATTTCTACCCTTCGCTAGAGAACGCTATCAATTGAATACTCAATGAAGAGAGCATGAAGGTGATAGAGAAGATAATGAGAAAGTGAAGCACTTTCCCAACCTACCTGGTTTCTCTGAAAACAGAAGTTACAGGCCCAGAGCTTGGCACGATAATCAACTTGGCTAGAAGAAAGGAAAGGTGGGACATTTAGTACAAAGGTATCGATTTTATAGCCAAACACCTACCAGGCTTTACAGTTGAGATGAAAGAAAATAAAAACACTCAATATATTTTCTTAATTTTAATGACCGAGTTAAAGGACCTCAGAAACACAGATTTTAAAGCCAGAAGGAACCAGTAGATCTAGTCCGACTTTCTGTAGAACACAGGCCACAGCATGTCATCCAGTTACCCCTATATTGAGCTCAATAACTTGTTTCAGAGTAACAGCCGTGTTAGTCTGTATTCGCAAAAAGAAAAGGAGTACTTGTGGCACCTTAGAGACTAACCAATTTATTTGAGCGTGAGCTTTCGTGAGCTACAGCTCACTGCATCCGATGAAGTGAGCTGTAGCTCACGAAAGCTCATGCTCAAATAAATTGGTTAGTCTCTAAGGTGCCACAAGTACTCCTTTTCTTTTTTCAATAACTTGTGTCTGACTACCACCATATCTGCCAGAAAGACATCAAGGTTTGATCTGAAGACATCAAGAGAACATAACGCATCTAGTTCAGAAAGGCATCACCATTTCGCCCAGCAGTTTGTTCCAATGGTTAACCACTTTCACTGTTAAAAATCTGTGCCTTACTTCTAATTTGAATTTGTCTGACTTCGGGTTCCTGTTCTGCCTTTCTCCACTAGGTTGAAGAGCCTTTTAGTACCCAGTATTTTCTCCCTGGGAAGGTCTTTACACCGGAATAAAGTCACCTCTCAATTTTCAGCCTGTGTTTTGGGGTTGGTGTTTTTGCTCCCAACGCGTAACTAGCTGATAGTTAACAGATGCCACAAGTCAGTGGAATATTACTGTTATTTATTATTTGTATTGCAGTAGGATCCACAGTCTTGGAGCAGGACCCTAATGTGCAAGGGATGTACAAACAAAATGATGGTTCCCTGCTCCAAAAAGCTTGGCCCCCTTAGCCCCTGTAATTTTATAGTGTGAAGACTAGTGCAGTAACACTTGGATGTACTCTCCTTCCTCTAGCTCAGGGGTCGGCAACCTTTCAGAAGTGGTGTGCCGAGTCTTCATTTATTCACTCTAATTTGTTTCGCGTGCCAGTAATACATTTCAACGTTTTTAGAAGGTCTCTTTCTATAAGTCTATAATATATAACTAAACGATTGTTGTATGTAAAGTAAATAAGATTTTTAAAATGTTTAAGAAGCTTCATTTAAAATTAAATTAAAATGCAGAGCCCCCCCAGACCAGTGGCCAGGACCCAGGCATTGTGAGTGCCACTGAAAATTAGCTCACATGCCGCCTTTGGCACCCATGCCATAGGTTGCCTACCCCTTCTCTAGCCTTCCTTTACAATCACACTTCCTGTTGATCTCATTGGCAACACCTTCTTCCCAATACTCGTCAGAAGACACGCATGTCCATAAGATCATCATGGGAGTTTGAGAACACAGAAAGTGCTTCCTCCCCTAAAATAAAAGCACACGCACAAACAAAACCTTTCTACTTACATCAAACCTCACCTACATCCAGGAGGACTACAGCGTTGATTCAAATTCCCACTTTGCCACCAAAAGCACAGAGACCAGTCTCTTCAGACATTCCTGGCCCTAATTAATATGTAGAGCCCTGCAAATCCACAGATAACTGCTTTATATCCGCAGATGTGGATATCCATGGACCACTTTTGTGGCTTGTGGGTTGGATGCAGAGACCAATTTTGTATCTGCGCAGGGCTCGACTAATACGCCCATCACTGCAGCCTCTAGGCGCTAGGCATGCTTTTCATTCAGTTTAAGGTGCACAGCATACTAACATTACACAAGGGCAACGTCTCAGTGATTAGATATACGTAGCTATTTGCACATCAGTGCTGGCTTCCCTTGAATCGCTGACCCCCGAGCTCGGATAACCATTTGCCTCTCCACCCCATTTCTGCTTCCTTCTCATTCTGGCAGCCCGGACTAGCAGACTGGCATTCTTTACTTATCACTACGTGTGCAAGTGTTTGAAAAATTTCAGGACACCTAATCTGAAGGGTCTCTTGGGACAGGCCCTGGCCTGAGAGACGGGGAAGGAAAGGGATGCAGATCAGGGAAAACAGATTGCGATAAGCTCTATTTCCATCCAATGTTAACATTCAGAGGTTAGAGTTAAGTCAGAAATTCATACCAAAGCGGGTTGAGCACGGCTTTGCAAGTCTGCCTGCTGCAAAGCACTGGTTCATATTGTACAGGCGGCAGGTCTAGACGTTCTTTCAGGGGAGTCAGTAGACAGGCCAAGGGTACGACCATTCTTGTAGCCTCCAACCTGCTGGAAGGCCACACGTTCCAGCTGAAACGCACTCCGTCTCGCTCTTCATTTTGCTGAATGAACTCCAGATATGTCGCCATGGAATCTTCAAGGTTCTGAAAGAAAGGACAACCGATATGACACATGTTCATTCAGGAACCACTCACTTGAGCAACAGCACGACAAGGGAGTTATCACTTGGCAGATAAACACAAGATGATGAGATTCCAGCCCTAAAGAGAATACCATCAAAAGTCGGAAATTCTGCAAAGATGGACACCCATCAGTGGGACTACTCACACGAGTAAGTTACAGTCATACACAAGCCACTGCAGGATCAGGCCCTACATGATGAAATTAGCCAATCCCACAATAAAATGAGCCAGTATGAGTACATCCACATCTATTAAGCTCTCACCCAGTGCTCTGGCCAAGCTACCAACATTTAAGAGCCAACTGAAATCAGCAGATCCCAAATGCTGCAGGTAGACCTCTCCGTCACACAAGATTACTCCCCATTAAGCATGAGCATCTCTTTGCGGTAAACACCCCAGTTCCCCAACTCTGTTGCTGACCTCAGCCTCACAGCTTCCAGATCAGTGGTTCTCAACCTATTTACTACTGTGGGCCACGTATGCAGCTCTGTATGTGTTATGTGGGCTGCATTCACACAGTATATATACTACCTGTATGACCCTGAGAATGTCACGTGGGCTGCAGCTGTGTGCTGACTGGGCTGCAGGCTACCCCATGGAAGGCTTGGAGAAAACTGGTCAGGCTTCCAATACAGCCTGAAAGTCACCAAATGAGAATGTGTGTGGACCAAAGGAAGAAGCAAGTTGTAGAACGCAGGACCTTTCACAGAGGATATCTTGCTGCCAGCCCTCCCCTGTTTGTAGCAGGAAAGGAAACTGTTAGCCTGAACACTTCAGATGATCTCTGCTCTGTGGCAGCAAGAGACAAAAAGACCCCAAACTATTTAGGGCTTTCAAGGTAGAAATGTAAGGTGCTGTTTCACCTGGAAATCACTGGTTGCCATGCAGATCATGGAGCATCGTGTAACGTGGTCCCTATGTGACATCCCTACGTGAGATTCTGCACTGGCTGCAATTTCTAAAGGGTTGCAAGGAGAAGACCCATTTAAAGTGCATTGCAATAATCGATCCTACAGGTGACACAAGCATGGCTAATCAGGCCAAAGTCTGTATCCAAAAGGAAAAGGACACAACATCCTCACCAAGGGCAGGTAGGAAATACATTTGACCACCACTGCCGTCTGGGACTCCAGTAGCAGTGGAGATAAAAAGATCCTCAGGTGCACTTACAAACCAACCACAGACACAAACATTAAGCAGAGATGCAGACAGAAGAAATGTCTCCCTCATACCCAGTGTAAGCATTCTCTCAGTCACAGCTGGGTTGCGTGTCAGTCACCCTAATGTGAAGCCATGTCCCAATCTCCGTCAGAGAATAATTTGCCTGATGACGTCTTACAGAAGACATGGCATGGAAAGAGAGCTGAGTTCCTTTAGCATACTGAAGAAATCATCATTCCTGCTGCCTTACCAAACTGTGTACCAGCACCACATACACACTGGACAAGACAAGACAAGATGAAATCCTGGGGAACCCCATATGAGAGCACCTTCACAACACATAAGAAACTGCCCACCATCCTTGAGGCATGCCAGAAAATACAGACCCGCTCAAAAGCAAGACCATATCAGTCCCTGTTAGGATCCATATGCATGTTAATGGTCAACAGCCAACACTGTAGCATTTAATTTCAGAAAGGGGAATTACACAAAAATAAGGTTAGTTAACCAGAAATTAAAAGGTACAGTACCAAAAGTAAAATCCCTGCAAGCCGCATGGAAACTTTTTAAAGACACCATAATAGAGGCTCAACTTAAATGTATGCCCCAAATTAAAAACATAGTAAGAGAACCAAAAAAGAGCCACCATGGCTAAACAACAAAGTAAAAGAAGCAGTGAGAGGCAAAAAGGCATCCTTAAAAAGTGGAAGTTAAATCTTAATGAGGAAAATAGAAAGGAGCGTAAACTCTAGCTAATGAAGTGTACAAATATAATTAGGAAGGCCAAAAAATTTTGAAGAACAGCTAGCCAAAGACTCAAAAAATAATAGCAAAAAAAAAAAAAAAAGTAAGTAAATCAGAAGCAGGAAGCCTGCTAAACAACCAGTGGGGCCACTGGACGATCGAGATGCTAAAGGAGCATTCAAGGATGATAAGGCAATTGCGGAGAAACTAAATAAATTCTTTGCATCGGTCTTACGGTTGAGGATGTGAGGAGGAATCCTCAAACCCTCTACACAGTACTTCTTCCTCTAAGTGCTCCACACACAACCCCATCCCCAGGGTTCAGAGCTCTCTCCCGTGAGCCACTCAGCTGCATCTAAACATCATGACACCCTCACCAGGGTCCCTGTGCTGAGCAGAGCCTGTGAGTCAGATAGGCAGGCTGACAGCATCACAAAACAGGAGCTGACGGAATTGACTAATCCTGACGTAAAGAAGTTAGCTAATCCTGGGTTAATAGAGGAACGTCTTGCCTCTTTAGTTTTAAATGGGGCTTGTATCCAAGATGTTCTCAGAAGGTCTTTGTGAAGTTTGTTGAACTGCGGGTGTTAGTTAGAGAGTGAGGAGATCAGGGCAACATTTTTAAAAAAGGAGAAATTTTAGCTGTTTCCTCTGTGAAAGAGAGTAAAGGTTTACCAAAAATTACACAGAAAATGCCATAATGAGGCAGGGCCCCTCATGCCAACCCCATACTGGGGGAGACTCCCCCATCCCACTCCAACAGCAACACAGTGGCCTCACACCAACCTCCACCCAGAGTGGGGGAATCAGTGATGTGGGGGTCCTTGTCCCTCCTTCACTGCCCACAACAGAGGCCCAGGGGATCCTCCCCCCGTTCTCTGAGCCCTAGGGTTGCCACCTCCAAAGTACGAAACCCGCACAATATTCAGGATGATCCTGAGCACATCAAGCTGGGCAGCGAGCACCGAACACCCCGACAGATTGCCGGGGCAGTGACCTCAGAAACGGGACAATACTGGGGAACCTGGACAGGTCTAGCAGCCCTACTCAAGTCCCAAATCGTAGAGGAGGCGGCCCCAAAAGCAACAGTGGGGCCCTTTCCCCTCCTACAGTGGCCTGGGGAAACTGACCCCACCCCCCACTGGGGGACCCCTTCACCCCATCCACCGACTGGCAGGACTCCCTCCCCTGACCCACGAGACTCTCTTGCCCCATCGCCCACTTGGGGGACCTCCTCCCCTGACCCAGGGGACCTTCCTCGCCCCCACACCCCATCCCCCACTGGGAGAATCCCCTCCCCTGACCCACAGGACCCCCGCACCCTTTCCCCCACTGGGAGACCTTCGCACCCCATCCCCCACTGGAAAGGAACCCCCTCCCCTGACCCGGGGGACCCCCTTCGCCCCATCCCCCACCCCTCCCCGACCCAGGGGTCCCCCCTCCCCTGGCACCTTCCCCACTGGCCCGGGGGAGCCGTCGCCCCCTCCCCTCACCCGGGGAACCCTCCCGCCCTGGCGGACCCCCCCCTCCCCAGCCTCAGCACCGGGGGCCCTGCCGAGACCTGCCCTCCCGCCGCCCCCGAACACCCACCTGCCCGCGGTGCTGTCGCTCTGCCGGCTCCGCTTCGCAGCGCCCGACGATCCGTGTCCCGGCAGCGCCCGCGCCCGAAAGGCCAGCTCAGCGGCGGGGCTGCCCGACAGCGAGATGGCGGCGCGGGCGCCTCGCCGGCTACATTGCCCTTGCCCAAGATGGCGGCACCATTGCGCGGCTGCTGTCGCCATCTCAGCGGAGGGCACCCGCGCCTCGTTACGGGCTTCCGCCCGCATCCAGTATGGCGGGCGGCTCCATGAGGCTCCCGGTCGTGGGCGGGGCCTTGCAGGGTTAGCGCTGACTCGCCCTTCCAGTGGGCGCTGGCGGATGGGGGTGGAAGCGGGGAGGGCAGCTGTGAGTCCTGGTGATGTGGGCATCCCCCAGCCAGCCAGCTCTCTGTGCCCTGAGGTTCCCTCACCAAGCCGCCTCTCCCTTCGCCCCCCTGAGGTGGAGGCCACACGGCAAACGTGCTCACCTCGCCACCCCGCCGTGCCAGCCCCGAGGGTGCCCACCTCCTGGCACAAACATCACCCCGACTCCGAGAGCAGTGACACCCAACAGTCACATCAAAGCCTCGCCGCCCCGTGCCGCTTAAAAGCCTCCTTCGCCCTTGGCCCTGTCGCGTTAAACAAGCCGCGCGTTCAAAGGCCCCTTTCTCACGTCAAAACGTGTGTCCCCATCTTGTACCAAAGCATCCTTACGTGGCAACAAAATGTCACCCCACAAATTGCCCCAGGCCCTGACACTGAACAGAGGATCCAGGCAATGTGGGGTGGCCCAGACAAAGTCAGCACAAACACCAAGACAAATGGGAAACCTGTGGGGTGGAATAGATATTCTGACACCATCTCAATTGATGCTATAGAGATGGCTATAAAACAACGGCGAAGTCATGTTTAACAAAACACACGCAGTGATGGTGGGTATCTGCAGGAAGACTGAGGGCCAAGCTCACAACTGGTATAAGGGACTGAACCCAGTTTTGGAGACTCAAGACCTGATGTAGGAGGGGAATTTTTCACTCTTTTAGAGATACTATTTAATGGACTATGTGACCACTAAATAATCCCAGTACTGTTTGTATACAAAGGGCTAAGGCCCTCTGTAGTGCTGGTAAACCAGGTGCCAGCTCTTGCCAAGGTCATATGCATTAGCTAAGAACTGACAAAACTCATAGCTGGAAACCTAGCCAGCTCATCTGTGTTAGTTGTGTTCAGAATAGGTATTAGTCTCATAAGAATGTATTTAGTGTTTAGACTCTATTAAATGCTTGTAAATTTCTGCATGCATTAACCTCGCTTGTCTTTATTCCTTCCTACAAGGTAAAATATAAATTTGTTTTATAATTATAAAAATGCCTGACTTGTGAACTCAGTCTCTCCCCCACACACACCCACACCCACCCAGCAGGACTATCAAAAATTAAGTGGGCCATCATAGGACAAAAGCTTTGTTAATTGCCCTACCCACAGATGGAGAAGTAGTGCAGAAGGCCTCATCCCATCCGTTTGGATGCTGGAAGAGGGATATAAAAATAATGGACATGGATTTTTTTCATCTCTCACAAGGGCTGGAGCTAAGAAACAAAAAGCAGAGATCCCCAGGCTCGACCTGGGTTAAGCCCTAAAAAGACATTTAGTGGCATGCTAACAGATTGCTATAGCTCTGTCACCTTTTGAATCCCAGTCTGAAATTCATCTGTGTATGTGCTTGCTTGCTTTAACCTATGAATGACTCATTTCTTTTTCCCAGTTAATAAACCTTTGGTTAGTTTGTTACAGGATTGGTTACAGGCATTGTCTTTGGTGAGAGATCTAAGGTACAAATTGATCTGGGGTAAGTGACTGGTCTCTTGCAACTAGAAGCAACCTGAATATTTTGTGATTTTTGGTGCAAGTGACCATTTATCACTAAGTTCAGCTTGCCTGGGTGGCATGAAAGTCTGGAGAGCCCAAGGGGACTGTCTTGAATTCCATGGTAAGACTGTTACCGTGATTTAGTTCACATTTGTTACTGGGTTGGTGAAATCTAATTATAGAACATACCACCAGCTTGGGGTATCTGCCCTGCTTTTGACAGTCTGCTCCGAGGTTAGCACTCTCAGTCGTGAGCCATTCCAGACAGCGTGACACTCTCCATGACCAGTCTATACTAAGGGCTTGGCTACACTTGCGAGTTACAGTGCAATAAAGGAGCCCTAGGCACACTAGTTCACTACCCATCCACACTGGCAAGGCACACAGAGCACTCTGACTCCGCGGCTACAGGGCTGCTGGTACTCCACCTCGGCGAGTGGAAGAATGTTTGCTGCGCCCTCGCTGGAGCCCCGCAGCGCCAGTGTGAACGAGGTGTTGCTTTACTGCGCTCTGATCAGCCTCCGGAAACGTCCCATAATCCCCTTAAATCAACTGGCCACTCTTGTCATTGTTTGGCATTGGCTGTAGGAATGAGGAAATGCCCTTTGAAAGCTCCATTTCTGACAGCTGCTTATCTGCTCCAAGACAAAGCAACCGTTACTGTGGAATGCTGTGTGTGAGAGAGAGGGGGGGGGGGTGAGGGGGGTCTGCTGCTATCTGAACTTACAAGACAGCATGCTGACATGCTCTCTCCCCCCACATACACACAACACACTCCCTGTCACACGCCACCCCACCCGCATTTGAAAAGCACGTTGCAGCCACTTGCATGCTGGGATAGCTGCCCATAATGCACCACTCCCAATGGGGCTGCAAGTGCTGCAAATGTGGCCACACCAGTGCGCTTGAAGCTGTCAGTGTGGACAGACTGCAGCTCTTTCCCTACTGTGCTCTACGAAGGCTGGTTTAACTCAAAGCGCTCTACATCTGCAAGTGTAGCCATGCCCTAAGATTTTTTCCCAGCCATTACTACCATCAGTGGCAGCAACATTGGGAGCCACAGCGTAGACAAGGCAGTGGTGTCTGGTGGTACTTTAAACATTGTGTCATGTAGCCTTGACATGAGCAGAGTTAGATTGCACAGGGCTTAGAGCATTAGTCCTGTTGACAAATTGTATAGTCAATTACTTGACCACACTTTGGTTCGTTATGAAATGTATTCAAGTGACCAAATAACCAACATCAATAAGTTTTATTGCTATAAGCCAAAAAGAATACAGTACAGGAAAAAGTCCTATATGATAACAGTCTCCAGGAAGCCGTCTCATGCAACATTCTTACATTCATGTTGTAGCAGCAGATGTGCTCCCAAGTTACACCCCTAAAGCCATCTTTTTGTACCCTATTTACAAGTAAAAGGTACTGTGTACATCATCTGAAACTAGGTTAAACAATCAGCTTTCTACCTTGTTTTTCTGGTTCCAGGGTGTACTGCTTACCTCTTTGTTCTGAACACATGCATTCCATGTACCAAGGGCATATGAAGGTACCTCCTAGGTTTGTACCAGGGTAAAATAGTCATATGTCTTGTCTTCTTCCTTTGGAACATTCCAGAACTGGCCTGTGAGAATAACTCCCATTCTGGTGCTGTGGTAAAGGATTCATTAATCCTGATTTTGACAGCTTCCGTTGCTTCAGCATAAGTAAATAAGGTTATATAAAAAGCATAGGCCAATGTTAGCTATATAATTGCTATTATATTTGTGCTTAATACTATTTATGCTTAATGCATATAAAATACATATATATGGTGCAGATAATACATATTATTGCTTCCACAAGTGGAGCTGAAACAATGGCCGCAACAAAGGGAAAGTGGACTAACACGCCCAGTGTAGATATGTCTTCAGGGGCTATGGTAGTGTATTTGAAACATTGCGGTACTGTTCCTTATAGTCACTCCCACACTAAAATCTTTAACATAAAGTTGCTCAATTGTATTTCCTCACATCAATGCAAACACTATAAAGCGAGAAACACATATGTTAAAGCAACATTCACACCTGTACAATAACAATCTGCCCACTGCCACCAATGGTCTAGGTAGCTATACCATGAGGCTAACACCATCTCTAACACATTCAATTCAACTCAGTGCTCTTATCAAAGAACTCAGAATTACACTACAATTTGCAACCTTAACTTTGACATTCCAACCTACTTTATTTAATCATCTAAAGACAATTATAATCATTAAGACAATATTAGCACCTTCACATACAGTACACCAGACAGAGACCCCAAAGGCTGATCACATTCTCAAATGTTCTTACCTTATCAAAAATATAAGCCTGTACTATATAATATATTTACACTACGTCTTTCAAAAATTATATCAGCCATCCAATACACACTGCTAAACAAAACCATACACAAACCTTATTGAAATTTATGCTTAGGTATATTGATAATATTCTCTACTGAAAATAATAATTAATAGTAATTTGCATTGCATTAGTGTCTGCAGACCCCCAATTGTGGACCAGGACGGGCCCCATTATGCTAGACACTGTACAAACATCCAAAAAAAAGATGGAAATAACAAAATTAACAAGAAGAAGAACTCTGTGTAGCTTGAAAGTTTGTCTCTCTTGCCAGCAGAAGTTGGTCCAGTAAGAGGTGTTACGTCACCCACCTTGTCTCTCTAATACCCTGGGAGTTGGGACCAACATGACTACAACACTGCAAACAAAATTGACAAGTAGCAGGTAAGGCGCTAGCTCCCATTGTGATTTTCAAGTCTTTGACGTGTTGCTTTTGTCTCATTAACTTGTGCTTTGGGGTTTCTAAATTAGCTTATTTCAGAGAGCAACAAATGACAGCAAGGACCACACTGTGAATAATTTTCTACCGAGAAAACTTCAACTCCCAAGATGCCTCCTTTCTGCCTCCATTTCCCAGCCATCCCAGGATCCCCTCTTCTTGGCTTCAGAGTGATTGCCCTGTTAGTTTGTATCAGCAAAAGCATCTGCTCCTCCTGCTGCAGTGCGGCAGCAGCATGTTCCAGGTGCGGCAGAAGCTTCCTGCCACTAAAGCTGTTATCGTACCTGGGAACGGGTCAGGCGATATCGAGCAATCCAACTGGTACAGATGGGTGTGGGAAAGACTAGAGGAGGTGAGACGTGGTGATGACACGAGGTTTGATCTGACTGCATTTATTTACTCTTCTCCCCACCAGGTGTTTGGAACACCCTGGATCAGGCACCTGGCTTCTTTTCCTCGTCAAGCTGTGTGCCCCAGTCTCTGCTTCCCTTTTGTGAGGTTTAGCATCTATGTTCCCTTTCTTTAAATCCACAGCTGGCAAGCAGGAGGGGGACTGGGGAAGGGTCTAGGCCAGTGGTTCTCAAACTTTTTTTTTTCGCCGACCACTTGAAAATTGCTGAGGGTCTCAGCAGACCACTTAATGATCTTTCCAAATGTTGTTTGTACTGTTAGCTAACTATTGTAATGCGCTTTGCATAGAAGTGCTATATATAAAAAACCTTAATAATAATAATAAACGTTGTTTGTTCTACAAATAAAAGCACACAACTCATATTTTAATATCAGTAGTCTTACCTTTCTAATGCGATGGATGTGCCCTCTCTCCCGCACCAGGATAGCCCCCCAAGCTGGGGCTGGGAAGGAGGGGGGGTGTTTCTCCCCGGCAGCCACAGCCCTGCATGTTCCAAATTCCCCCCAGCTGCCTTCTCACCCTACTGCCCCCTCCCACCTACCCCCTGCCTGTGCAGCTCCACTAAATAGGTGGGTGACCCTTCATTCTCTCATGTGTGGCTGCCCAGGTGTGCACCTTAGGGGGAACTGTCTGGGGACCACCTGAATGGAGCTTGGTCCGCGGACCACAGTTTGAGAATCTCTGGTCTAGGCAGAACTTCTGCAGTGAATCAGAGAGCGAGAGAGAGAGATCATATAGTTTTTCTTACTCTAATAAAGTTCCTTGTTCAGCATTAGAAGTAAGTGACTTTCTCTGTGATTCTTGTCTTTGTCATATAACATCCCCCCCTCCCCTCAGGCTTGTTCAAAGCTCCCTTTTGGGGGAAGATCCAGCACGCTGGTTTGAATGATGCATGAAGGATACAGTATATGATGCTTTATTGCTCCTCTCGGGACTCTCACCTGGTTCCCTGTAATTCCACTCAGGTATTTCTGTTATGACGTTCAGCCACTTGACATCATATGGAGGAGAAAGTTAGCACAGAAATAAGGGATCGCTCTTAGTGAGTTGCAAGCACAAGAGTGCAGTGATTGGTCCCCCAAGGGAGAACCCCAAAAGGTATGTTTGAGAGAGATTGCTGGTAATTCAAATGAGGAGTATTTGTAAAATCAGCAATCTCCCTCCACCCAGGGTATAATAATTTGCAGTGTGTACAGTGCTTTACGTTTTCAAAGGACTAGGTAAATACTAGCTACTCACTCTTCTCCGTGTTCCCCAGTCCACCTCAAGCGTTCAACCTTTCAACCTGACACACTGTAGCAAGGCCCGTCTTTGAAGACCCTCTGGAGGAAAGTGAGCAATCCAGTAGTTGTCTAACTTTGCTTGCTAAGAGACAACTTTTGACAGTGCAATCATTGGTATTCTCCACACAGATACCTGGTTTCCAGTGTATACTTCGAAATATGCCTGACCCAAGTAAGTCTGTTTTTTCTTGTCCCCTTATTTTGCCTTATCCCATGCTCAATATTTCCAGAAAATGAATATGAGCCTTCACTATCTCAGTGGCTGTCTTCATGCTTGGGGAGTTGGTGCACCCGCAGCCCACAAGGAGATCCATAGTGCATAGCCTGCTCACATGCTTTAATCGGGAGAGGGCTTGGGATGCTCATCTGAATGTTACGTGCACATACTGTGATGCAAAACATTGCTCGTGCACGGACAATACATGCTTGACTAAGACCTGCAAGCCCCAGAGATTCCACGGGGCCCTGGATGAGCTGGAGCAAACTGGGGAGCTCGGTGGGGAAGTGTTCATGAAGGCTGACATTCCAGATCGCTCTTTCTGCCAGTAGTTCTAGACAAATAGTCTCTGTCTCAGCCCAGTTTCCAGCAGACCGGTGTCCACAACACCACCACCACCATCAGGACTGGTGTCTTTGTTGGCAATCTCAGCCAAGAGGCCAAAGACTGAGCCGTGAAGGTTAAACTACACACTGACCCTTACACCTGGCACCTCCAGCTCCATGTGGAAGCGCTTTTTGGTGGGGTAGCATGGTTGGAATTTGCACAGCTGCAGTGTACACTTGATGCATAGTGGGGATAAACAGAGGCCTTTGGTTTCCAGGGCTGCTAACCTAACCCCTTTCCCAAGCAATAAGTACACGGAGAATTAAATAGAGAGAAAATCCCTGAAAGAGGTGCACACAGAGCATGCCAGCCGGGGTGGGGAGGAGGGGAAGAGTTCATTCTTTGCCAGATAAGGAAGCACAAAGCAATTGAATCGCTTCTCTAAAAATCAGTTACAGCTCGAGAGAGAATCTGGCTGCCATTCATGGAATCAGAACTCCATTGCGATGAGCAGACTATCATTATTGGACACAGTTCTGGTGCGGCTGCTGCCATGAGGTACAGTACAGGGGACATTGCACAGAGCTTCATGTTTCACACTGTAATGTGATCAGGCCAATTTAAGCTAATGATCCCAGTTCTGCTTGACTTGAGATCAATGGCAAAACTACCCCCTGACATCAGTGTGAGTAGAATCCTTTTAATGGGATTAGAACCATGCATAAGGGATTCAGGATTGGCTCTGTATTGGGCCTCTGATCTGCCATTGAAGAACTGGATGTGTAACAATGGGGACGGAATGCCACGATAAAACACCCCCACCTCAATCGAATGTAATAGTTTGGGTGCCATAGCATTACATGATCCATCTGAAAATCCTTGGGTGACTTGCCTGTAGCTGTAACCTGTCCAAATCTTTTACATGAACTTCACCCCATCTTTGCAGAAAGGACATTGTAGAGCCCTGCTGTCAGATTCAGTCAGTTATTCTGTCTTGACTTCTGCTGTTCCCTGCTTCTTGTTCTCCTTTAAATGTAAAAACAATCTAGATTTTTTTCATGTTCTTAAATGATAGATTAGAAGGTAAAAACCATCTCCCAAAGGTGCAAACTGCTTAAAATGACAGGAACTATGTATTGTGTACGAGAATGATGTACAGCCGGCTTAGTCACCTGGCTCCTTTTTTTCTCAGGTTTGCAGAAACTCACAAGGTGTATGCAGTTATTTTAGTGTCTGCTTACGTTTCCGACTTGGGAGATGAGAATGAAAGAGAGAGCGGTAAGTTGATCTCATCTGATCTACGTGTGGCATTCTCTTGAACCAATAAAATTACTAGCATGACATTCCCTAATAATTTGAAAGGAGAGTCCTGTCCTTTCACATATGCCTGCTTATCCACAAACCGGAGACTGATTGCTTGACACTGGGCAGTCAGAAATCTTTTAAATCCGTGACTGCTCCCAGTTTGCATCTGGTCCCAAGAAGAAATTTATTTGCACTGGAAATTTACAAGGAAGTAAACAGGACATTGAAGATACCACAGAGAGGTTAGATTCAGTTCCATAATGATTGTTTTTGTGCCCTTCAGGATACTTTAACCGACCTTGGCAATGGGAGAAGATCAAGGCTAACTGCAATCGCATTGTGCAGTTTGCTTCCACAGATGATCCTTTTCTTCCCTGGAGTGAGCAGCAGGCAGTGGCCAATGAGCTCAACGCAGAGCTTTACAAGTTCACAGACAGGGGCCATTTTCAGAGCAGTGAATTCAATGAGCTAATCAGTGTGGTCCAGGGAATACTCAACAGGGCTGCTTAAAGCAGGGCCTGTTCATTGTGTAAAAAGAAAAGGAGGACTTGTGGCACCTTAGAGACTAACAAATTTATTTGAGCATAATGCGCCAATAAATTTGTTAGTCTCTAAGGTGCCACAAGTCCTCCTTTTCTTTTTGCGGATACAGACTAACATGGCTGCTACTCTGAAACTGGTTCATTATGTATTTCCTTACCTTGGGGGCAGGAGGTGCAGGCTGTATTTTCTTCTGAGCAATTTGACAGCAAAGATCTAGAGCAGTGGCTTTCAAACTTTTTTTTTCTGGGGACCCAGTTGAAGAAAATTGTTGATGCCCGCAACCCAACGGAGTTGGGGATGAGGGGTTTGGGGCGTGGGAGGGGCTCAGGGCTGGGGCAGAGGTACAGGGATGAGGGCTGTGGGGTGTGGCTGGGGATGAGGGGTTCAGGGTGTGGGAGGGGGCTGTGGGCTGGGGGTGCAGGCTCTGGGGTGGGGCTGGGGATGAGAGCTTTGGGGTACAGGAAGTGGTTCCAGGTTTGGGGGGGCTTAGGACTGGGGCAGGGGATTGGGGTGCAGGGTTGGGGTGCGGACTCGCCTGAGGTGGCTCCCGGTCAGCAGCGCAGCTGGGGTGCAAAGGCAGGCTTCCCGCCTGTCCTGGCACCGTGGACCACGCTGCGCCGCGGAAGTGGCCAGCAGAAGGGCCAGCTCCTAGGCGGAGGTGCGCAAGTGGCTTCACGTGACTCTCGCCTCCAGGCACCGCCGTTCCCGTTGGCTGGTTCCCAGCCAATGGGAGTGCGGAGCTGGTGCTCAGGGCAGGGGCAGCGCGCGGAGCCCCGTGGCCCCCCGTCTAGAAGCTGGACCCGCTGCTGGCTGCTTCCAGGGCACAGCGTGGTGTCGAAACAGGTAGGCGCTAGCCTGCCTCAGCTGGGCAGCTCCACCAATGGGACTTTTAGCGTCCTGGTCCGCAGTGCTGACAGAGCAACCTGGTGCCTGACATGCCGCGACCCAAAGTTTGAAAAACGCTGATCTAGAGCACTCGCAGTCACAAAGCACGATTAAGACCATGTACCATGTGAGCAAAGCTTGAATCATCAGCTTGCCTGTTCTCTGGCAGCAGGCTCAGCCCCCACACTGCCAGGAACTAAGAAAGAATTGACTGTTCATGTAAAGGTTACAGATGGATGGAATGTGTAAGGGAATACAGTGGGAAGAAAATGAAATCTGAAAGAGAACAGCTAATCCAAGGGCTGGATGGGCACTGTTTGGGAAGTCCTCACTTTGCTTTAAGGACCAGAGCCAATAGCCATTGAACTCAATGACAGGGTTCAGAGTAGCAGCCGTGTTAGTCTGTATTCGCAAAAAGAAAAAGAGGACTTGTGGCACCTTAGAGACTAACAAATTTATTTGAGCATAAGCTTTCGTGAGCTACAGCTCACTTCATCAGATGCCAATGCACCAGGTATTTTCCACTGAATGCATCCGATGAAGTGAGCTGTAGCTCACGAAAGCTTATGCTCAGATAAATTTGTTGAACTCAATGGGCGCCTTTCCATTAATGCCAAGGGGCTTTGAATAAGGACCTCCTATAGCGTTGTGATCATACTTCCATGTGTTCTCTTTCCCAGTTCAGTTTTGCTGTGCAGCTTGTAGGACATGCCAATTCTTTCGCCCTGTCTTCTTGCGCTGATTAGATTCACGGTTTCGAGGGTGATGATGATTTTTGCTTACTTAAAAAAAAAAATCAAAGCCTTTGCAATCTCACAATAACATGGCTTTTGTTACACAAAATATGTATTGTTTCTTTTAAGGAGTTTAGGCTGTTATGTGAGTCTATTCCAATACCTGCGGCTCAAGGCATGGAGATAGAGCCACAGATTTTAACATCAGAAGGGACCTCTGGTGGAACACAGGCCAAAGAACCTCATCCCCTAACACCCTGTGATGGTGTGCTTTAAAGCGACATCTTCTGCATTATTGCTGTCAGGCTGTTCTTTAATATTATTGTTTCCAATAAAATACTGACAGGTTGGTCTGAAAATTGGCAATGTAACTAAGTAGCTGCCACTCCATTAAAGTCAGTGAAGTTACATCAGTCACAAAGAGCTATTACTCCAGACCAGACAACTAATATTGGTAATTAACACGATAGCATAGGCATGGATATTTTGGGGGGAAAAATCAGTGGCTGTGCAAGAAAAAGGGCATGGGATAAAAATCTCAGATATTGCTTTGTACTTCAGATAGTCTCCTTTTCTATTTGCTATGCAAACCTGACATAGTGCAGCAATAAAAGGTCCCTCTTGCATTAGAGAAGTACATTCCTCCCCTGGTGTTTTGGGAAGATCAGTTAGAGTTGTGAGGGCATTCTTTCCGGTTACCAATTTACTACTCTTCCAGCTCCACATGAATCGGGATGTGGGTTCAGGGTGTTGTTGCCAGGGAGACGGTTTGTCTTGCTGCATACGGGACAATGCAAACTTTTATTAAATGCTTTAAAAGAAAAAAAAATACATTAAACATTTTACATAAAAATGATCAAATTAATCTGTGTATCACTGTGTGTAATTCCCTCTTCACTATATGTGCGTGTGTACAGGCCTGCATGCACACATAGGCCCAAGCATATGCCTCTAAACTTTAGAGTCTGAAGTTTTTCAAAGAGAATAACTGTTGCTTGACAGTTTCTCAGAGGCTGTCAATTATCCTTGGTGAGGAAGTATCATTTTGAGGTGTTAGCTCTCAGGCCCTGATGTTAAACTCTCGTGGTGAATCCTCTCAAAACAGGATAAACACACACAGTTACGGAGAGCGTAAGCTTTTGGGGTACGTCTACACTGGGGCTTGGGCTGTGGGACTAAAAATTGGTCTGTAGACTTTGGGCTCAGGCTGGAGCCCAGGCTCTGGGACCATCCCCACCCCCTCATGGGATCCCAGAGCTCGAGGGAGCCCTAATGTCTTGACCAGGGCCAGCTGCGGGTGTTTAATTGCTATGGAGACATACCCTTTGAAGCCGGGGCTGTCCTTTCGTTCTGTGTTTGTACAGTGCCTAGCACAACAATGGGGTCCTGGGGTGCAGTACATAGAATTAACAACAGGGGAGGGATAAAAGAAGTGCAGTAAATGCTGCTTTGTCTCCTGCCTGGGTGGCAGTTCAGTTGCTGGAAAGCTACAAACAAAGTACATGCCCCAAGACTCCGTCCAACACCCCGGGATCTGGCTTTACTCCTCCGCTCTGCGAAGTGTCTGGCTGATCTACATTTAATTTCCTCTGGCCAATCTGGGGGAGACCAATCTTTTTCGCTGAGGTTGGGCTGCCCAGGACAGCTTTTTGCTTGGAGAACTGGCCCCAAAGCCTTGCAAGGTTAGAGCTGTGCTGGCAAAAAGACAAGATGTAAGGAAGAAGGAATAAGACAGAGGGTGCAAACTCTCATGCTGGGAGGGGGTGACAAGAACCTTCATACAGGGCATCACCATGGCACTGGTGATGTCATTTGCTTGCCTTTTTGTCTGAACCAATCATAATATCCATTTCAGGGTCAGCAAGAAAGGCAACAGGTAAAGCCCCATGTCCCAGCATGGGTGGCCGTAGTGATGACCACAGTGAAGAGAACGGCCCCTGTGAGACTGATGCCGCTGCCCCACTGCGTTATGTGCATTGCCCAGCACTCCCCAGAAGTGCACAGCAGGGTTAGGAAGCTGGTCTCATCTAAATGACCCAATCAAAGCACATTTTTGATGGTCCACGTACAAACTTTCCCTCATCTTGCAACGATTTGCCTGTTAGCTTGGGTAGCCTCACGAGCTGCCTGAGCCCTGTAGTCAGTGGATCTTTTAGTTCAAACTCCCTTTGCGTCACATCATTTCTTTGTCTCCCTTCTGGGCGTCCTTTCAACGAGAATTGTAACATCCCAGCTACCCAGCTAGTCACACCGGCTTGCTTCCCGCTTTTCACGCCCTTTGAGATGTCAGCTCAGGGGAGGGCTCAGCACAGCAGAGGGTTTTATGGATCTCCTGTCACTCATTGAGGTGCCCCTCTGCCATTCTACTGTGTGTGCCTGGTGTCGAGCAGAAACAACAAGGCGCTGTGTCTGTAGTGGGGACGAGCCCTCTGCAGAAGCACTCTTCGTTAGACTGAGCACCGTCTCACTGTCATAATGGAGACTCCCAGTGCAGACTCCACGGGGACAATATTTTGATTTGCAGATTGGTCCAGCACATGACAGTCATTTTACACACACACACCCCCGCCCCTATGCAGGCTCTGGCCTAAGGCAGCCTGAATTGCCAGGGAGCAGCCTCTTCAAATAAGGATGGGGCTTTTCTTTTAAGAGCTTCCTGTCTTGCTCATGCTGCAGAAGTCACGGCTATGCCAAACCTCTGCCCCCGCTGGTAATGGAATGGACGGAAATAGACCTTGCAGTAGAAAAGGGGGAAACGATGTTGTTGTTTTTAAATCATTTTGAAGGCTACAGCTTAGCACAATGCGTTCACGGTCCATGACTGGGGCTTCAAGGCACTATGATAATACAATTAATAATCTTCTTCAGACTGGATGCTAAAGACCCACCCTATTCTCCAAAGGGAAGATATTGGATACAAATGCAGAACTACTCAGAATAGGCAGCAGATGGTGCTCGAGGAGCAGCAGATAAACCTAACTAGCCCTTCACTATTTCCAGTCAAATGTAACAATGAAAAGAGCCTGAGAGTCACAGGGCAAGTGGTTTCTCTATCAAAGATCCTGGTATATCATTATTGACACAGTCTGTAACCTTTGGACTTTTCTGTGGAAAGGTAGCTCTGGTAGGCATTGTTAAAGAGCACCTGTTAGCTCTGTGCTATCAGTATATGACACGCAACCTGGCTACTGGAGTTAATTTTTTCTACCAGGAACTAAAGCAGATCTTGTGTCTGATTTCCCAGATAAGAACAGTATTTGGGTGTGACTATCATCAGCTTGCATTTGGACTGTTAGTTTCAGATCCCCAGCCTGCTTTATAGGGCCTTCTGGCCAATGAATTTCTGATGTTTGAACGGTCTCTTGAGGGTTTGAATGCTAGTGAACCTCTCCAGGTCTACTTTAGTTAAGGTTTAGACCAGCATTCTCCTTAAAGCTTGACTCTTCTAACTGCTCTAAAATCAGCACGGGTTTTACTCGGCTAGATAAAGGATTCAGAAACACAGTCTGCTCAGACATTCTTTCTTTGGAGGCGAAGTTGAAATCCAGTCATAAATTCTAGATTTAAAGGTCAGCAGGCACCTCTGTGATCATCAGGTCTGACCTCCTCAAAAGGTCTGACCTCCTTAAAGCTGCTCAAAGATCTAAAGTTTATATGAATAAGATATTCCATTTTCAGTACAAAATCCAGAATCGTGGTTCCCTCTAAACCAGTGTCTCTCAACCTTTCCAAACTACTGTACCCCTTTTCAGGAGTCTGATTTGTGTTGTGTACCCCCAAGTTACACCTCACTTAAAGACTATTTTCTTACAAAATCAGACATAAAAATACAAAAAAGTGTCACCGCTCACTGTTTTTCAGTTTCTCATTTTTACCATATAATTATAAACCACTAGTGAATGTAAGCACAGCCATACACTGCCACACTGGAGTCCATCTTCTCAGTCAGACCAAGGAAACTGAAGGAGGGATAGCTCAGTGGTTTGAGCATTGGTGTGCTAAACCCAGGGTTCAGAGTTCAATCCTTGAGGGGGTCATTTAGGGATTGGGGCAAAAATTGGGGATTGATCCTGCTTTGAGCAGGGGGTTGGACTAGATGAACTCCTGAGGTCCCTTCCAACCGTGATATTCTATGATTCTAATTTGAAAAAGAAAACTGACTGTGTTTATTCTGAGTTTGCCGTCCCTCCTGAGAGGGACAGTGGAGACAACATAAACCAAGTTCAGAAAGGCCCAAATGATAGAAAGCTTGTTCTTTATTTACTGAAACACATTTTTGCTACACCCAGCAGGAGTTTGATTTCAGAGACAGTGAAATAAAATTAGTAGCACCCCAGGGTTCCCATGAGAATTCAGGGCCCCATTGTGCAAGGCACTTTAGAGACACAGGTAGACAGATGCCAACTTGAACTGCTTAATAAACCAGTTCTTCATTGGTGATGTGCTCTAAGACTTCCAAAATACATTCACATAGCAGGAGGTCTCTCTCATTTCCAGTGCCATCCATCCATAATATTGCGCACATAACAAGGATATGCTGAAATTTCAGCTTCTGGTACTTGTTATTTCTTGGCAAATCAGTTTCTAGCTCTAGTTTGAAAAAAACTTCATTGCAGGAGGCCCAGTCTCAGACCAGGACCCCATTGGTCATTCACAATCTACCTTGGACAGTTAACCTGAGTAGACAAGACAAAGGGTACAGAGAGGTGAAATAACTTGCACAAGCGTACATAGCAGAAATGGCAAGCTGGAAGTCATGAGACTCCAGTCTTATGATTCCCCTTTCATTGCCCTACTCACTAGACCCCATTGTGCTAGGTGCTGCACAAACACAGAACAAAAGTCTCTCCCTTGTACTTTAATGCTAATTATCTTTCTGTGAGTAGACAATGGATCCTCAAGCAAGGATTAGAGTAGCT
Organism: Eretmochelys imbricata; assembly: GCF_965152235.1. Taxonomy (NCBI): domain Eukaryota; kingdom Metazoa; phylum Chordata; order Testudines; family Cheloniidae; genus Eretmochelys; species Eretmochelys imbricata. The sequence continues at coordinate 205,120,105 of NC_135574.1, read as the reverse complement.
CAGGTTTCCTGAATCAGCATTCCTGTTATCCTCTCAACACCCTGAGGTGAGGACTAATTAGTCTGAAAGATAAGTATCCCTCCACTATGTCACAGCTCATCTGCCTGGAAACTTGCTCCTCTTGAAATTACTATTAAAAGATGTAGCGCTGCAACTGTGATCTGGTCTACTCTTAAAAATTAGATCAACCTTGTTACATTGCTCAGGGCCTGCACTGAAGCAAGGCTAAGTATTATCTAGACCAACCCTGACAGGTGTTTGTCTAACCTGCTCTTAAAAACCTCCAGTGATGGAGATTCCACAACCTCCCTGGGCAATTTATTCCACAGCTTAACCACCCTGACAATTAGGAAGTTTTTCCTAATGTCCAACCTAAACCATCCTTTGTGCAATTTAAGCCTACTGCCTATCCTCAGTGAATACGGAGAACAATTTGTCACCCTCCTCTTTATAACAACCTTTACATATTTGAAGATTGTTACGTTCCCCTCTCCCCCACCCCCCACTCAGTCTTCTCTTCTCCAGATTAAACAACCCAGTTTTTTTAATCTTTATTGTCCTAGGTCACATTTTCTCCAGCAGAGGCCTTGTCAGTGCAGAGTAGAGTGGAAGAATTGCTTCCCGTGTCTTGCTTACACTCCTGCTAATACAGCCCAGAACGATGATTTTTTTTTTTTTTTGCAAGCGTTTTACACTGTTGACTCATATTTAGTTTGTGATCCACTCTAACCTCCAGATCCCTTTCCGCCGTACTCCTTTCTAGGTAGTCATTTCCCGTGTTGTATTTGTGCAATTGATTGTTCCTTCCTAAATACTTTGCATTTGTCCTTATTGAATTTCGTCTTATTTATTTCAGACCATTTCTCTCGTTTGTCAAGATCATTTTGAATTCTAGTCCTGTCGTCCAAAGCACCTCTAACCCCTCTCAGTTTGGTATCATCCACAAACTTTATAAAAGCATACTGTTTATGCCATTATTTAAATCATTTATGAAGATCTTGAAAGAAACAGATTTAGGACAGATCCCTGTGGGATCCCAGTCAATATGCCCTTCCAGGTGGACTGTGAACCATTGAGAACTGCTCTCGGAGCACAGGTTTTCATTTGGTTGTGCACCCACCTGATAGCAGGTTTGTCTAGGCAGGCTATATTTCCATAGTTTGCTTATGAGAAGGTCATGTGAGACAGCATCAAAAGCCTTACAAAAACAGATATCACATCCACTGCTTCCCCTGCCTCCATAAGGCTTGTTACCCTGTCAAAGAATGTGGTTAGGTTGGTTTGTTATGATTTGTTCTTCACTGTTACTTATCACCCTATTATCTTATAGGTGCTTACAAATTGATTGATGGAGCAAATAATTAATTATCTTTCCGGGTACCCAATGTAAGAGGACTGATCTATAATTCCCTAGGTTGTCCTTATTCCCTTTTTTATAGATAGGAAGGAACTATATTTGCCTTTTTTCCAGTCCTCTGGAATCTCTCCCATCCTCCATAAGTTCTCAAAGATAATTGTTAGTGGCTTAGTGATCCCTTCAGACAATCCCCTAAGTATTCTAGGATGTATTTTATCAGGCCCTGCTGACTCGAAGACGTCTAACTAAATTCTTGTTCTTTTCCTATGTTAGCCTCAAATCCTACCCCATTTATACTCATGTATGTTCACTGTGTTAGTCTGAGCAAATTCACTGCTAACCTTTTTGGTGGGGAAAATAAAAAAGCAAACACACACACCCCTCTCCCCCCAAGGAATTTAACACTTTGGCCATTGCTTCTTTTCAGTTATTATCTCTCTCTTGCCCCTGAATAATGGGTCCACCCTCCCTAGTCTTCCTCTTGTTTCTAATGTATTTGTAAAATGTTTTCTTGTTACCCTTTGTGTACCTAGCATGTTTAATCTCCTTTTATGGTTGGCCTTTCTAATTTTGTCCCTATTTGCATGTGTTATCTTTTTATATCCATCCTTTGTAATTTGACCTAGCGTCCACTTTTTGTATGACTTTTGAGTTTTGGGTCATTGAAGATCTCCTGGCTAAGCCAGGTGGCCTCTTACCATACTTCCTATCTTTCCTACACTTTGGGATAGCTTGCTCATGCCCTTAGTAACATCTCTTTAAAAAACTGCCAACTCTCCTGACCTCGTTTTCCCCCTTAGACTTGCTTTCCACAGGAACTTACCTACCAATTCTGAGTTTGCTAAAGTCTGCCCTCTTGAAGTCCATTGTCTTTACTTTGCTGTTTTCCCTCTTACCATTCCTTAGAATCATGAACTCATCATTTTATGATCACTTTCACCCATGCTGCCTTCCACTTTCAAATTCTCAACCAGTTCCTCCCTATTTGTCAGAATCAAATCTAGAACAGCCTCTCCCCTACTCGCTTTCTCCACCTTCTGTAATAAAAAATGAACTTGTTGGATAATCTGTGCCCTGCTGTATTGTTTTCCCAACAGAGGTCTGGGTAGTTGAAGTCCCCCATCATCACCAAGTCCTGTGCTTTAAATGATTGTTAGTTTAATAAAAGCCTCGTCCACCTCTTCTTCCTGCTTAGGTGGTCTATAGTAGACCCCTACAATGACATCACCCTTGTTTTTTACCCCCTTTGGTCATGATCCAGACTTTCAATAGGTCTGCCTCCCACTTCTGTCTCGGCCTCAGGGCAAATGCCTTGTATACCTTTAAGTACCTTTTATCCCCTGCCTATCCTTCCTCAACAAGCTGTACCCTTCTAGACCAATATTCCAGTCATGTAAATTATGCCAGCAAATCTCTGATGCCAACTATGTCATAATTGTGATTATTCACTAGTATTTCTAGTTCTTCCTGTTTAATCCCCTTACTTCTTGCATTAGTATACAGACCTTTAAGATGTTCATTAGATTTCCCCTCTATATTCCCTCTAGACTCTCCTTTGTCCCAGCTTTGATTGCCCATGTTCCCCAGATTCCAATCCTTCACCCAGGTCTCCATGTTACAGACTCACCTGTGGGCTTTTGTCTGCTGCCCCACTAGATTAGCAGATCTGCATCTAAAGATACTCTTCCCTTTCCTTGATAGGTGGACTCCATCTTTGTTAAGTAGTCCTTCTCAGAACAGCATCCTGCGGTCAAGGAAGCCAGTCATCCTGGCAACACCATCTGTGGAGCTATGTGTTCACCACCAGGGTGTGAATGTCTGTGCCTGGGCCCCTCCCCTTGGCCAAAAGGATCGATGAGAACACCATCTGCACCCCCATCTCCCTTGCCCCTATGTAAAGATCAGAAACAAAGCCATCATGACAACATCTCTAAAGAAGTTAGAAAAGTTTCTTTACTGAATAGCTGGCCAATTGTGAGTATTCCATGGCTCTCTCAATCTTCGGTTCGTGATTTGGGTGAAGAGCTGGATCATTTGCAATGGGTGTCATTGGCGAAGGAAAAGATCTTATCTTATTTCTAGTTCTGTCCCAATCCCTCAGAGAAGCCTTTGCTAAAGGATGTGTGTAAATTTCTGGAGGATGTGATTTTACATTAATCCATGGTAACCCAGCGATGTGAAACACTCTCCTACCTGTAAGACTAGATGGTGGAGATTTTTTAAAATCTCACTGTTATTCTATTCAAAGACTTTGCCTTATCTCTCAGTTATGTGATTTTAATCCCCAGAATGCACTAACAAAGATTACAATCTATCTCTCTGGCTGTTCGTTGAGTGAAATGAAAATCTTAAATGACCCTCAATCCTGGGTACCCACAGCCAGGTTCTACTATAGAATCATAGGGCTAGAAGGGACCACAAGAGTCATCTAGTCTAACCCACAGTCAAGATGCATGATTTGGTGTGCCTAAATCATCCGAGACAGATGGCGATCCAGCCTCCTTTTGAAAACCTCCAGTGAAGAAGCTTCCACAACCTCCCGAGGCAGTCTGTTCCATTGTCCTACTGTAATAGAAGTAATGGAGACAACAAAGACCAAATATACCTGTTGATATTAAAATAGCGTTTTATTTATAACACTAGAGGAGGAGAAGGAAGAATCAATGAGTGATGCTTTCCAATGTCCTCGAGCCTTTGTTATGCAACACTTGTCTCCAACCAGACTTTTGTTACCACTGGGGTAAGGTGCTGCCTTTAGGACTGCGCTCTCTGCTCAGTATTACCACTTTGAACATCAGAGTTCTTTGTAAAGATCAGAGCTAGCGACTTCTTTTCTCATGTTCAAAATATGTAGCTCAGTACAGAGCTATACATAACTCTAAGATTTTCTATTACATCCCACTCCTGTTGTCATGTTTGTCAAGTCACTATGCCTTTTTGGTGCGAGAATGAGGATAGGTTGCCATCAATGACCTGACCTCAAGTAGTGCATCACTTTTGGTCCATTATCAGGACTGCTAACAAACCAATGTGTTGCTTCTCTGCATGTAATTAAAAAAAATTAACGTCATGTCCTGAAGTCGCTCACAAAAAAACCCGAGTCCACGATTAAAAAGCCAATTGGTTCATCAAGGTAGGCTGCAAAGAGTGGTACAATCCATGGTTCTTATCTTGCCATCAAAATTCTAGCCACTCTGCCATATAAATGCAGTTTGATGGAGAAATCTCACCACCTTCATGGCAGTCATCAAAGACCTGTGGTAAAATGAAACCAGGTGTAAGACTTCCTTACATGCGGTGAGCACAACACAATTGGAAGTAAAAAACTGAACTGTTTGCTCCATGGAGGAGTAAAATGAACACAAGACTGGGATCCAGGAGATCATCTAATCCCAACCCTGATAGAGATTATTATTTATATTACACTAGCACCAGAGGCCCTCACTCAGGATCAGGGCCCCACTGTCCTAGGGACTGTACACACAGTGATTGACTGTCCCGGCCTTGGACAGTTTATAAATTAGCAGACAAGACAAAGGGTTACAAAGAGGTGAAATAACTTGCCCAAGGGCATACAACAGGGGAACAGCGCTGGGATTAGAACCCGTTTTATGACTCCCCATTCAGTTCCGTATCCACTAGACAAGGCCACAGTGCCATCGCAAAGAACAGGAATAATCAACAGCTATGCTGGGGCTTTGATGTGCAAGAAATCATTACATCAATACAAACAGCCCATTGTAAAAACTCCATTCACACATTATACTAATAAATGAGTTGGATGAGGGTAAAGATGTTAAAAATGAGAGAGGGGATTGAAAAAAGCTAAATGGACATTGTCCGGTTAAAACCCTGGTTTGAAAACATTTCCTACTCACGTTTTCAACGCCTTTGATTATTACAGCTAAAGAATGTTAGAACCATTTAGTGTTTATTTCTGCTTTCTTATTGCAAGGCTTTTTGTATTTCTGATCTTGGACAATGAAAATAAACCAGGTAGTATCTCTTTTTGGTTCCCATGCATTATAACAATGCAACAATGTTTGGGCTGTCACTCAGCTGGGACATGTGCTTGTATAAGCTTCCCATTGAAATTAAAAATCCAACAAAACAAAAAATTATTAAAACAGTTTCTACTGGTCTTAGATCTCCCAGACATTTGTTTATAAAAAGACTACATTTTGGAGCATGTTTGACTTAAGTGTCCTTTTACCATGCGATCAAGGGATGAGATGCAGTGTTTAAATAGGAAACATCATGGCCTAAATAAAAGTATCGGTCTTTTATTTACTCCATAGCCAAGGCATTTGTGACCTCCACTGACTTTTTGAAGTCAATGGGACTATTCCTGTGTGTAACGTTAAGCATGTGACTAAGTGTTTGCCGGACCTGGGTCTACATTAGTAAGTACTTCTTCCTCCACATACACAATCAGCAACTTACTGGGCAGAGTCCACAGGGTGTTCGGATTAACCCAGTGGGTTGGATGATAGGATTGACAGATCTGTACAATTTCATGTGTCCATCCACACTGCCAACTGTCCCTTCTTTTGCAGCAATGATGGTCATCTCCACCTTTCCATCGTATATTAGTGTGTTTAAAATAGTTTCGATATCCTCCATTGACAATTCGACCTAAAGGCAATTTTGTAAAAATATAACAAAAGATATTGGTAACAACTAGAGAAAAGGTGTAGCAATAACTCCTGCAAAAAGGAAAATAAACTCTTATTTATGAATGATGACATTCATCCCTCATTCCTAAGGCTTTAGAGGTCTGGTGTAGCCTTGATACAGGCACAGAATTCACTGAATCATGGATACTGAATGGCAGTTATGCGGAAAAGGGGAGAGCAAAGAGAGTGAGGTTTTCACTGTTTTTCTTACAGTTCTTTTAAAATAATGCTGGGCTTTCAGATACATTTGCCAAGTGGAATTCACCCATACTCCTCAAGTGTCTGCAACAATTCAGATACAATGCAATAACCCTCTGATGATTTGGGATATCTAACCACAGGTTATGAATTCTGTTTGAGATTATGAACTAATGTTCAATCATAATGTTTAAGCCCTTACGATTATCATTGTGATGTTCGTGCCTCTAAGGAAACAGGGAGGAGTGCCAAGTCTCTATTGCTGACTAGGATGGCTTTTAGAGACCATCAACACCTGAATATAATCTTGCCCAAACAGAACAGGATGGCTGTATCCTCAGAGAAACAATTTTTCTCACTTGTCTGCATACAGTTAAGGTTTCAAGGAGCGGAAAATCCCCGGAAAGGGGACAAAGAGAGGTATCAGGGCAGAAGCTTAAAAACACAAGGGTGAGAAGTTGAAGGAGGACTTAGAGGGAGACAGAGGAATAAAGGGCCAGGTGTCATAAGCTAGAGGGAATATTGTTGACTGTCAGATCAGCTGGAGCTGAAGGACACTGATTGAAGGGGAGAGAGAGAAACACACACACCATGGTTTAGAGAAGCCTTGAGCTGGAGGATTGCAGTTCAACAGAGAGCACTTGGACCCTGAAGAGACACTGATCCAAATCCCATAGAACTCTCAAGAGTGGTGAGGAAACTGAGGCAGGGAATGGCACACAGGCATTTGTTGTTGTTATGGGTCTGTATATTCCATGCTATCTAAAGCAGAACGACTGTTTTTAGAAGTCCTTTTACAAAGTCTGTGTCTAGTCGCTTCAACTATCATGTGTCCCTGAAGGTGACACCTGTAAACTAGAGTGTTCACAAAGCAAAAGCTCTGGGAATGGGCATGCTAAAGCAACTGAGATATCTCGGGGGTCAGCACCGGTCCTAGGGCCAGGACAGCAGGGCCCTGGGGTCCCACTTCCAGAAAGGGCACCAGACAGAGTCTGCAGCCAGGAAGGGTGCCAGAGAGGCCACAGCCAGAGAGCGCGGCTAAACCAGAGCCTACCCAGTGAGCAATGGGAGCTTTAGAGCACATAGATCCAGCATGAGTCCGAACACAGCAGCCTGGTGAGTGGCCAGCAGGGGAAGCTTGACCAGGGCTGTGCCAGATCTTCACTTAACAGGGAACCCATGGCTGTTTTCTTGCTCTTACATATTATGATGGAGCTTTTCGAAGGCAGCTAGGAATTTGTTACACATCTCCCATTAAAACTGTGTGGCTAAATTCCTAGCTGACTTCAAGAATCTCAGTTTATGTTCATAGGGAAATTCCAACAGAGCAATTATAAAATTCCCTATGGCTGGGATTGCCAAAAGAAAATGGGTCCCAACTCGCATTGACTGGGCACTGGATGCCTAACTCCCTTAGGTGCCTTTGGAAATCCCAGACTATATTGGCTCTGGGCTGTAATGCAGCACAAACCCCCTAATTCATACACACTGCAATATAAGACCCCAATGTGCAAACTTGGATGCATCAAGTCAGGCACCAAAATTAGGACTTAGGGCCCAATTCCAAATGCTAGCCATTCGGCACCAACTTGAAAGGTGGTAAGTTAAACGCCATTCTGACCTTACTGATGCCCAGCTCGCAAATGTATTTCCACACCTCATGGGATGATGCAAACGAACTGTTTCTCTGTATCATAGGGTTCTGTTTGCTGTCGCGAGCTGCTTCTGCCTGGGGAAGCATGGAGGGGAGAGTGTGACAAACGCAGTCAGTGCTCCCTGTGAAGAGAATGTCTCTAGGTATACAACAAGCTGCTTTTAAACCATTGTAGAGGCAATTTCCAGACAATCTCTCCCAAGTTTTAAGCCAGGGTGGGAATCTGGCCCCCTGCTTAATTTCATCCAGCCCGTGGCAAGTCTTGGCGCCATGGGCAAGAAACCCTGAGCCTCCACACTGCCCCGCGGGGCTGGAGCTGCGAGCACCGGCTCACCCCGCTGCGGGGGGAAACTAGGGTTGCCAGGCCATTAAAAGTCCAGTCAGTGGCACAGCAGGGCTAAGGCAGGCTTCCCGCCGGTCCTGGCTCCGCACATCTATTGAAGCGGACGGCATGTCCCTGCGGCCCCTAGGCGCAGGGGTGATCAGGGAAGCTCCGTGTGCTGCCCCCACCCCCAGTGCTGGCTCCGCAGCTCCCATTGGCCAGGAACCGTGGCCAGCGGGAGCTGCGGGGTTACTGCCTGCAGTGCACACTGCACAGAGCCACCTGGCTGCGCCTCTGTCTAGGGGCTGGACACAGCAGCTGCTTCCAGGAGCAGCGCGGAGCCAGGACAGGCAGGGGGCCTGCCTTAGGCCCGCTGCGCTGCCGACCAGGAGCTGCCTGAAGCAAGCACTGCCTGACTGGAGCCCGCGCCCCAAACCCCTGCCCCAACGCTGAGCCCGCTCCTGCACTCCAAACCACCTGTCCCCATCCCAGAGCCCCCTCTCACACCCTGAACCCCTCATTTCTGGCCCAACCCCAGAGCCCGCACCTCCAGCTGGAGACCTCACCCCCACCCGCATTCCAATCCCCTACCCCAGCCCAGTGAAAATGAGTGAGGGTGGAGGAGAGTGAGCAACTGAGGGAGGGGGGCTTCAGTGAGTGTAGGGCGGGGTCTAAAAGAAGTGCGGGGGGTGTTCGGTTTTGTGCAATTAAGAAAGTTGGCAACCCTAGGGGAAGCCCAGAGCCTCTGCGCCCACCTTCCCCACCACCGGCGGGGCTGTGTGTGGCCCACAATTGATTTTTTCTGGGGATCAATGGCCCCTGATAGGAAAAAGGTTCCCCACTGCTGTTTTAAGCAGGTGATTATCAACAAATGGAATAATCCTAGATATATATTGCACAATGAACAGTAAGTGGCAAATTACAAGTTAACACTATATACAGTAACACGAAACACCATATTGACATGAAGAGTTAGAACGTAGGCATCATCATTCTGAGTTTCCCGACTATGGAAAAACCTCAGCCATAGCCAGTGGCCTGTAATGTATATTTTGGAGGGAAAGGGAAATTGACACGATCTGACTAGGACTCAGAGGATGGAGGTTGGGCTTTCCCTGTAGCATGGATAGGGAGTAACACTTTCTAGGCACAGTCCACAATAATCAGGGCCGACAACCTTTTTTGCACAGCTGAAGTAGTATGGGAAAGCTGACCTTTCCTCATTTGTTCCTACATTCTTCAATACTCAGTTTGAGATATGAATCTGGGGGAATGATGCTTCTTTTCTTTTAAAAGTACAAATTATGGGTTTATTAAGGTGAATGATCCATTGCATGCATTTGCAGCGACAATTAAATTAGAAAAATGCCAATAAAGAATTATGGTCCAGCAACTACATAACAAAGTCCACCTATTTTTATATTAACAACCGTATACAAACTTTTCTTCCACCAGTTTTTAAAGGAAAAGCAATTACTTGTAAAAACAAATTAAAGATGGGTTAATCTGTAGCAATCCCTCACCTTAGTCTGTAAGAATTTACAACACTGTTGGTTCAACACCTCCACAAATTCAGATTCAAAGTCTTGGTCGCTGTACCAGGCCCCACCAGTCACGGACCGGTCAGGCTGCAGGTTATATAACATGTACACCTTCTTCTTTGAGGCCTATTGAACAATACACACTTTTTTTTAATAGCTGAAGATCTTCCATGAAAGGAAAATTTCATTTAAACAAGCATAGGAACGATCCATGTAGTGCCATGTGCCCCGAAAGATGGGAAGTGCATAGCTGCAGCAAACCATTAGAAGCACTATCTGCACTCCAAGAATACCGGGGTTAAAGAGGAGGTCGTATTTTTGGATTCTGACTCTCAGACTTGTTTTATGGAGCAAGGTTGGAAAAGGGAAACAAAACTACACAAAGATAAAGGGCTTTAAAGAAAATGGGACAGATTCAGGCTCGGGTGCGAATCGCTACAGCTTCATTTCAATGAAGCTGCAAAAGATCTGAATTTAGCCTGTTATCTGATGTCCTTCCAACTTCTGAGCCTGGTTTTGGCCCTCCTTCAGGTCAGAATGTGGTTCAGCTATCCCTCCTATAACAGTATGATGATTAAGCATGCCTGATGACCTAGTCTAAAGGGGATGAGAAACCGCTTTTAAAATTGTTTAATGCAGAACTAGTCCTAGACATAGCCAAAATGCCCGCTATAAACATTTCCCAGTTAAATCAGCTTCCATTTTAAAATCACTTCTGAGAGTTTACTCTTTGTGGAAAGGACACTCATTATTCTGCTTTTTGACTCATGGCAGCTACAACAGGACATTGTCTGAGATGAAATACAGAATCAGGTGACTTTACACATACAATACAGTGGGGCTATGAAACTTCAGAGGGTTAACTTCTGAAGTTATACAATGGCATCTTTAAATTAGAGAAGTTAATCTTAAGATTTTTAAATATAAACGTGTATCTTTAGCCGTAAATTATAAATCTTGCTCTGGTAATTCCAGAGCGATGTATTATGCTGTAGGCAATAAGCGGTACCCAAGCTTTTGCACAGGATGGTGAACATGAATTCAGTACTATGAACAGGAAAAGGGTTTTATTACATTAAACAAGTTAGAAAGACAAGGTAGGTTAGGTAATATATTTTACTGGACTAACTTCTGGTGGCGAGAGAGAGAAGCTTTCAAGCTACACAGAGCTCTGCTTCAGTCACAGACCTCACGTAGAGCTCTGTGTAGCTTGAAAGCGTCTCTCTCTCTCTCTCTCACCAACAAAAGTTGGTCCAGTAAAATGTATTACCTAACCCACCTTGTCTCTCTAATATCCTGGGACTGACACGAAGGCTGTAGCAACACTGCACTAAAACACAAGTGCCTAATGAACACATTTGGAAGTGAGCCTTTCTGAGGCTTCATTAACTATGGCGAGAGATGAAAAAAGCTCAGAACATGCAGCAGCCCCCCAATAAAGCCCCTGGATTCTGCAATAAATGAAGGATGAAGACACTTCACAAAGCCATCTCATAAATGGCTTACATATTCCAAATCAAGTATTTATAAACTGGGTTAGATGCTTTTTCAACTCCATTGAAGTCATGTTATTAGTATAGGCTTTGATTCAGGAAAGCACTTAAGCATGTCTTTTAAGTTTGTCCTGAATAGGAATGTTTTCCTGAATCACAGTTATCATAATCAGCAGGTTAAAAACTCTCCCCCACTTAAGAGAAATTACGTCCAAAGAAAATTCTGGCTGTGGGATAGTCTGGAAAGAGCAAAGCACAGAAGTTTTAATTTGGCCTAAGCAGTTCACTCCTAATAGCAGAAGAGACAATTGTGATAAGGGTTATTATGATTCCTACTGTTTTGAATAAAGGATACCAGCAACTCTTTGCTAAAGTTATTGCACCTCTACCCTTCTCTAATATTTGCACTTAGATAGTGCCTTATGTCTGAGACCATCAGTGCTTTACAATGTAGTTAAAGTATTGGCTCCATTTTATAGAGGAGCAAACTGAGGTACAGAGAAGTTAAGTGATCTTCTCAAGGTGCCAGAGAGTCAGTGACATAGCTGGGAGAATAAGTTTCTTGACTGCCAGTCACCTGCTCTAACAAACATGCTTTGCAGTATATACAGTATTTCAAGTATTTAAAACTATAGATTACTCACTGCCACAGACTTAACAGCTTTAATAAGTTTCTTGCTCTCCAAGTTTTTCAGTATCTTGTTGATCTCTGTTAAAGGTAGATTACTTTTGTATCTAATATCCCTGCTCCAAATACCTGTTTAAAATGAAAAAAGGAAAGCTGAATTCAAATGAATATGAACAGAGCATGACAAGTCTCAGGCACATTACATTTGTTCTTATGTTCCAAGCCAAGTCTCGAGCTGTTCCTTTCCGATTCAGAATTCGCATCACAATGTTGCTTGAGCGCTACCTAAATAGAATGCACATACTTAACATAGTATATACATACTTAAGCCAAAAATTTCAGATTGTGCATACACACTAAAGATCCCAAACCTCCTGCCAAGTGCCAAGCGCCGTCAACTCCCAGTTAATTCAGGGGGATTTAAGGGCACTCACTGTATCACTACCACAGTTAGCACCATGTACAACATGCAACACGTCTGTATTATTCCAACATCTCCCTACAGTTGTTATAACACAAACTTGCCTGCTCTGAGAGCTCATACAGGTGAGTTCTCTTTTGTCAACAGACTTGGCCAAAAAATGGGGAAAACATTTTTTCTGAGGGCCCCTTGGTTCTGGAACTCTCATCCCTTCACTCCTCAGTCTGACAGAATCCCAGTTTCTTGGCCTTCATATGCTGCAAGGCTCATCTGATTTCCTAGGCTCTCTCAGAGAGTTTGGGATATGAAACAGTCCGGCAGGGGAGGGTATTTTATAGGGAATTTGTACTTTTTAGTCACAGAAGGAGCTGGGAGAGGAATTGACTCAAGTCCTAATGTGGATACAGATACTTTACTTGTTTATTTTTAGTGATTAGTTAAGCATGTAATACCTCAAACAGATGCTTTTAAAACAACTATAGTAAAGAAGCTAGAGTTAATAATGCTTTGGTAGTTTATTACCATGCCTTTAATTCTTGAGTATTGAGAAATAGTACACACTGTTTTCCCCAAATACATGCTAAGCAACGAGTCATGAATAAAATTATAATAGCCCTTGAATAAGTCACCTTTGTTGGCTGCATCCTCTATAATTTGATAGACCAGCTTCTCTTGATTGTCAGATCCCTTCATTTTACTGTAAAGGACAGATTACAAAAGGGAAAGGAGTTAGTTATTGTGAATGTCCAGCAGGTTGGATAGAAGTAAACTAGATTTGTTTTAAACTGTGGAAAGCAAAACTATAAAATGAATTCAATTACACAAAAAGAAAGCAGCTGGCACTAGCTGGTTACTGCAGTTCCTTGTTATTACAGACAGCTTTTATCATTTCTTACATGTCATGGCAAGTCAGCCAAAGTAACTGTCAGCATTTTGTTGGTGCAGTACTCCAGTTTCCCCACCACTACCATGACCACCAATTGCTCACCTACAACTGCAGTAGCTCAATCCTGAATAAAATCTTACCCAAAATAAGCAGCCCCTGGATGGAACGGAACATCTGGGAAGGTGCAGCAAAGTGCTCTCAGCTCTGAAGTTTGCTTTCCCCACTGGTCTAAGACAGCCTGATTCTGCCAAGCTCCAGGCCACAGTGGGAGGTTCATCTCTTTTTTGAAGCATTTGAGAGTGGTGGTGGAGGAGTGGGGAGGACTGTTAGGTTTGGGGGATTTTCCTTCTTTGAAGCAAACAGAGTATGTCTTTACTCAGTTTTGTACAGGCACATTTTATGAACCAAATAAAACTTCCATTTAGTATACAGAGTAATATACTTGGGGTTGGATGACTGTTACAAATATAGGGCCTGATCCTGCACTCTGCTCCATCTAGGCAGACCCCTGGACCCACAGCAGAGCTCCACTGATTTCAGTGGGACTCCACTTGGGCATACAGGTCTGCCTGCATGGATCAGATCACCTGATGGGGGGCTTTACTACCAGCAATAGTGCTTCCCACACCATGTAATCCCACTTCAATGCAACTACTCACAGTGGGAAGCATGACCTCCAAGAGCATTTACAAGATGAGGCCCAAAGTAAGTAAATGTGCCATCTTGGAATGAATGGGTGAATAACACTTGATGATTACTACCATCACCATGATTGCACTGGGAGAGTGCATGAGAACTATGATCAAATGACTGTCCCTTCAACAAAATAAAGCTTACCCAGCATTTTGAGACTCTTTGATCCTGTAGAGAAGGCCAGTGTTGCTCCTGAGAAGGTCTAGCTGTCCCTGAAAGAGACAGGCATAAATACTATTATTAAGAGCTTGACACTTACCTTTTAAACATGAAATCTCATTTAATTTTGCCTAAATAAAAAACAGACCAAAATACATTTTCATCCTTTGGAAACACTAGGACATTTTAGACAGCTCTGCTCAGGAAATATTCTGTTCATTTATCATCGAGCTGCTAGAGGTTATTGACATTGCTCCTGGTCTCTTTCTGCAACACGTGTCATTAACTAAAATGTAGAAATCTACTCTTTCATCTTCCAACACGGCACAAAAGATGTAAAGCTCCAGCATGCACCTCTCTCAGCCTGCAGTAACATGTCCATTGAATCATTTTTTTAATTGCTCATTTACATAGTCAAGTTAGCTTGAAAACATAAGTCAACGTAAAAAAAAATTACTTTGGCTCAGCTCAGGTAAGATGGAGGTGATACATATGGTATGAGAAAGCATTCTAAACTGCAGTAAAAATTGTGACAGTTCCTTCAGTTGAGTGAATTTACCCACCTACTGTCAGAATAATTCACATTCTCAGGATGCTGCTAGATTCTCCTCCTTATCATTCCCAGACTCCCACATAACAACTGTGAGTAAGAACACATTCTTTCATCTTCAGCTGGCCAAGAGATGGTGGCAGGCTTTGCCATGATTACCTATGTCTGTTACCTCTAGGCAGGAAAAGTGCAACATGGTCTAACTTGGACTAACTTTGAAGATCTACCTTTTTAGATAGGGCAAACTGACAGAAGCATACTATGCCAGTGCATAATTTTCTACATTGCCTGCCAATTAATTTACAGGTGGAAACCCTAAATACTCTATGCTCCCAGTTATCTCAAAGAATGCTCTTCCCATGTACCACATAACTGTGCTCAGAGGGAACACTTGCTATCTATGCCAAGCGTGAAAAATGTGAGAGATGAGTGCAGAGTATTCTCAGTGGTTGCTTCTTGCATCTGGAGTTCAATTCTGACACATACATCTATATCAGGACTCAGGTCTGGTCACTTTTAGAATAAGATTCAAGATGTCTTGTTATTAAGGCTTTAACTATAACAGCAAGGCTTGGACTTTCCTGATGGTCTGCTAAATTGTTAAACACCACTTCAAATCCTTACAGGGAAGCTGAGTATGCTACTGTAGAGAAATGCAGGAAACATTGTCGCCATTTTGGACAATATGTTGGTTGGTTCCATGCTTGCATATGAATGGCACTCAGTTATATTGGTTACATGTGTCTTATAATAATAAGTGCAACTAAAACTACAGTAAGTCAAAAGGTATGAGATAATCCCAGACACTTTGACCTAAAAGCTGGAATCTAATAAACATTGGGTGAAATCCTGGCCCCACTGTAGTCAATGGCAAAACTTCCTTTGACTTCCATGGGACCAGGATGTCACCCTCCCTCTAAAAGCAGATACCAACAGGATTCAATAATGGTAGGTAAATCTATGGCTCTTTCAGGTTATCCCTATATTACATAACAATACCAATGAGGTTTGAGATGCAGTTACAGTCGTTAACAGAAACGCACTCATATTGCTTTGCTAGATCGCAGAAGATTAATACACAAGGCCCAACTCTGCAGCTGCTCTATGTTGGTAATGGCTGATGAAGTCCATGGCGTGCATGCATATGAAAGGGCGGTGCGATCCCTCCGGCACCGCAGAACGGGCTGTACTGATGGGGAGGTGAACCCTACCACGGAAAGCAGCCTGTTGATAGCCATGGCCCGCTGCTGGGGTTCCATGTGGGGCATGTCATTCTGGATCACTTGGTCGGTGATGCCGTGAGGGAACTGGTGGCAGAGCTCGATGATCCTGGAGGCGAGGAGAAGAGGAGCAGAGTCAGATCACAACACACAGACACAGCCCCACCACGACCCCTCTCAGGCCTAACCCTAACCCCAACCCCAACCCCAGCTGCGCTCCAGCCCTGCCCCCATCTCAGCCCACCCCGCTACCGTCCCCGCCCCTCAGCTCTGTCCCAGGCCACTCCCCAGGCGCTGGGGGCCCGCACCCCACCCAGCACCGCTCACCCCCACCCAGACAGACCGGCCCCGGCCGCCCCGGCCCCTGCCCCTCAGCCGCACCTGTTCTCTATCTCCAGCGGGTCCGGGACCTCCGGCTTCACCTTCACCTCGGCCATGGCAGCCGGGACCCGGGCGGAGGGGGGGGGCAGCCCGCAGTGACGCGGGGCAATACCCTGCCCCAGCGGCGCAAACCCCAGCCAGGTCCCCCAACGCCGGGGCGCGGGGAGATGACGTCACATAGGGGACCCGGTTGCCATGGAGCAGCCGGAGGCGGGCCAATCCGGGGCCGCCTTCTTGCCGGTGTTACAGCGTCTCTAGTGACGGGGACGGGTGAGTAACGGGGAGGGAGCCGCGTGGGGGGTGACTGGAGTCTGGGGTGGGAGCCAGGGTCCGGAGCCGGGGTGACGAGCCCGGAGTGGGGCGGGAGCAGCCTCATGGGGGCGGGGTCCAGAGCCTGGAGTGGGGCAGGAGCCTGATGCGGGGGGGCATCCAGAGCCCGGGGCGGGGCGGGCGCAGTTTGGGGGGGGTCCGGAGCCTGGGGAACCTGATGCGGGGCGGGGCGGGCGCAGTTTGGGGGGGGGTCCGGAGCCCGGGGAACCTGATGCGGGGCGGGGCGGGCGCAGTTTGGGGGGGGGGGGTCCGGAGCCCGGGGAACCTGATGCGGGGCGGGGCGGGCGCAGTTTGGGGGGGGTCCGGAGCCCGCGGAACCTGATGCGGGGCGGGGGGATCCAGAGCCCGGGGAACCTGATGCGGGGCGTGGGGAGCCGTGTAGAACAACCAGAGCCAGCGGCTGCGGGTGGCTGCCCGGCTTTGGCATTTATTCTGAATGCGGTAAAATAACCTACTCGGTGCACCAACAGAATTACCATTTTTGGTTCTGCCTCCCGCAGGTGCATAAGAGCCATCCAGCTTCTCAAATAAACCGGCGTGGTCAGCTGGCCCCCTGAGGGTGGTAGAAAACCAATCGGAATGGTTCTGCCATCTGTTAATCCTGCGCTCGGGGTGGCAGATTCTGGCAAATGTGCTGCACCAGGGCGTATCTGGTGGGAGGAGTAAAGGCACTGCTGGAAATTGCTCTCACAGTGCTTGCTGTCTGTACAGGCAATACAGAAGTTCAGACTGACACTATAGTTACCCTTGATCAGAACAAGTGCAATCCCAGCGTTCTCATGAATGAATGCCTGTCTCTGCAGAGTGGGTAGTAGGTTTTATGTGTGACATGTTACAGACATGTTGGGGGGTTGGGAAGTTGATTGTAAAACCAGAACTTGCTAGTGTAGACAAGGCCTTTGGCTGTGAACATAACCACCCAAGACCTACATTAGGGGCTTGTCTATATTATACACTTTTATCATCTCTAAGCACAGTTGTTCACAATTAAGTTCATTGACACAGTGCTGGCCATTGTAAACCAGGACAAAATCATGTTCAGCATCATTTGTCCTAATATACTGCAGGCAAGACACCACTCAGGAATACCAGAGAGTGCCTTATTTTAGTCCTGTTCAGCAAATAATCTTGGGTTCCATGTAGGCACTCATATAGACATAGTGAAATAAGTAGCTGATTTCTCTTACATGAGATATTAGATGGATGGAGCCACATCTATTATAAACAAGGCCAACACTCTTCATGATGATCTCATGAACTGTCACTCAGATCCAGCATGTATCACTGACACCTCATGGACAGGGCTGACCTTGGCAAAGCTGGTTTCAGCTGTGTATGCAGAGATCAATTAAACTCGTGCAATGAAGATCAGATTGGAATGAAAGTAGTGGTACTTTTCTCACACTCTGTCCAAAATTGCAGAGTTGCAGAACTGGTCAAAATTTTGATTAGCTTTTAGCATGCTCAGATGGGTTCAATAGGAAAAAATGTTCAATGGACAGCAAAACAAATAAGAATGTTATTGTTATAAGGATTAACAATTTACTGCATCTCATGTTCTCTTTTTTCAGGGAGGTGGAATAGGGGTGTGAAATTGCATGAAGATTCATTTCTGCTTTACTCTTACATTTTAAAAGAAACATTTGCTATTTTTTTCAGATCACTACAAAGAAAAATGACTGCTGGTTCAGTGTCAGTGCCTCAAATTATACCACTTCGACTCCCTCTGCCAGGGAAGGCTAAACATGAAATAGACACAAATACACATGTAGAAATAAAATCAGGTATAAACAACAGCTTTAAATCTGTTCTATAAACCCTGTTCTTTTTATTTTGTCATTTGACTCTCACTTTTTGATACTGTGTTTGCGTTCACATTTTATCGTGATTTTGATGAGACTCTATTTTCATAAATACCTTGCATAAATTAATCCTTTACATCTCTATCCTGCAAACGTGCACATGCTTAATTTCGTTCATGTGACTAGTCCCGTTGAAGCTAATAGGGCTACTCGTGTGTAACGTAACTCAAATTTTTCAGTGTTTGCAGGATCTGGGCCTTATATTTCTGTGCTATTGTGTCTGTTCCATAGTCACAATGAAATATGAAAACCTTAGAATTTGATAATTTTGTGTTTTGTGATTTTGCAAAACTGGTACTTGAAAATAGCATGGGTCCGTTTCACTGAAAAGGCCCTATCTGTTAGCAAGAGTCTCAGTTTTGAAATTCCAACTTTTATATTTCAACCATGATCATTTTTCATATCCGAACATGCCACATGTAGAACCTGTGCATATTTTCACATACCCTTTTTGCAACTCTTTTGTGAGAAGATGACTGGCCTGTAATGAAATTGTGATTATTTTGTCACCAAATTTTGTGAGGAGAGAGGGAAAGGGAAAAAACCAAAACACACATTATGGCCCTAATCTTGCAATCCCTTACTCACATCCTTATGTTGCTCATGTGAGTAAATTAAGCATGTGTGTAAGCATTTACAGGAGTGAGGCTTATTTTTGAACAGCTCTAATACAATTTTGGTAATTATCTTATTCATGTCTTTCAGATACTCCTGATGTCACTATATATTACACTTTAGATGGAAGTAAACCAGAACTCGTTAGGAGACCTGGCTATGGAGAACATAACACTTTTAAGTATAAGGGACCTATCAGATTACCTGATGGGAAAATAACAGTAAAAGCTTTGGCAGTCACCAAGTAAGTAGCAACTGTCTATATTGCATTATAATTATGGTAATTTATTTGCATTACTGTAGTGCCTAGGAGTCCCCGTCATGGGCCAGAACCCCATTGTGTTAGGTGCTGTATAAACACAGAACAAAAAGACAGCCCGTACTCCAAAGAACTTACAGTCTAATTAATATTCATGTATTCCTCTGTATGGACATCAGTATCTTCTATGCCAGAACATTTATTATTATTATTATTATATAGTAATTACTTGTATTGCAGTGGTGCTTAGGGCCCCAACCATGGATCAGGGACAAACTGCCTTTGCTCATACTTGCCCTGGAGTGAAACTACCGTGCATTCCCTGGGCAAGGACTTGCAGAATCAAGGCTTATATATAGTTCTTGGTATCGCTGTCCAGACCATACATTATTTTTTATTGTTGTGATTGTGAAAAGACACATTCTCAGCTCTTCATCCCCTGCTAAATGAATGGCATGGACAGTGAATGTGTGTGGTATCAAATGTCAGCAATGACATATAATGAATGGTATGGAATGGCAAGCTGAATGTGGTTCAGCTTTGGAGGTAAGGGCTCCCATTCCATGTGGCATTATGTATAATGTGGAGCATATCACCTTTTCGCCCCCACAAGGGAGTTGTACAGTAACAAGGACAGAAAGAGGACATGGATTAAGGTATATCAGGAATATCTTATATGAAAGGGAACCAGGTATTAAAATTATCCATATTTTCATCATTTTAAACTGGTAATTTTTTATCATACATAGAATTCCTGTCGTTTTTTAAAAGCACTGATTGATTGGGAGTATGAAGGGATCATGGCAGCTTGCTGAAATAGTAATCTGGCTAGCAGGAGGAGTTTCAATAAATGACCCATTTTCACCACTGATTTCCTTTCTAATAATACCCATAATTTTGTGCTCTAGCTATCTGTATCCTTTTGATTATTAACTTTCAGAGACTGCAGGGAGAGTGCCATTGTAACAAAGGTATTTCTGGTAGAATATGAGCCACCAAACATACTCTTTGCTGATGAAGATAATGATGAGAATTTTCTGAAAGACCTCTCCAACCAGGCAAGTTACAGCAACGGTGAATCCCTGTTTGACCATAACATTTTGTATGCTATTACAGAGAGACAAAATCCAGGTAGCTGTAGAGTTTCATTACTTTTATTTCTTTATCTGCCCATCTTTGTTGTTTTCAATCTTTTCTGGTACTGAAATCTATGAAAGTTCAAATGGTTGGTTCTTTATTGGGACAACCAATTAAAACTATTGTGATACATCTCTTTTACTTATGAGCCACTGACATTATGCAAGAATGGTTTTGTTTCAGTTTCTAGTAACTTACAACATTTACCATTCATCGTGCTCAGGGAATGTTGTGTTTAACTGAAAGGTTTATACAGAGACTTCGTTTGGAAATAACACTTCAACGTGTCCTGTAATGTTTTCTCTGGGATTGTTCTGATCTCATTAGAAAAATTAACCATCTGAAAACGAGAAGTCCAGAAAGGGCCAAATCTTGAAATTCTTACTCAGAGCCTGGTTGTGCCCTGCTGCTTGGGTGTGCAAGGGGGGAATGTGCACAAGAAATCTGGTCCCACTTGTACACCACCACCACCAAGTGCAACTGCCTGGCACCACTATAGTTCTTGCACTCCACCACATGCTGAGATTGCACCCACTTTCTATCTCCACGGGGTACAAATCTCATTGGTTAAGAAGAAATTTATACTATGAGGGTGGTCTGGCAGTGCAGTGACAATCCTCCTCCTTCCATACTTTTCCTTTCCCAACCCAAAGACCTGGACACCTCATAAGTCCCTTCAGGGGAGTTTCCATGTAGTTAGGGTAAGGGAAGGATGATCATTTTAGCATCTGTGTTTTAGGCTATGTCTACACAGTTTTGTTGGTAAAACTTTTGTCGGTCATGGGTGTGAAAAAAACACCTCCTGACTGACAGAAGTTTCCCTGACAAAAGCTGTCGGCGGGACACGTTCTCTCGCTAACATAGCTAGCGCCACTTTTTGGGGGTGGTTTAATTAAGCCGACTGGAGACCTCTCTCCCATCAGCATAGAGCAGCTACATGAGAGACCTTACAATAGCGCTGTAGTGTAGACATACCCTAAGGCATACTGGAGGGAAATGATATTGTTATCAGGGAAGCCGAAGGAGATGAGGCAACAGTAATTGAGGCGAGTGATGACTAGACTGAGCACAGGCATGTGTTTGAATTCAGTGTTCTACGGAGTGTGCATGTGTGACTATAGACAGGTAATCTTTGTATTCGTAGGAGCTGGAAGGTGGACTGTCTGTCACAAAATTAAAAAAGAAAGGAGTGAAAGTGAAAAGCAAATCCAGCTGGAATGATACAGCCCAAGAGTTTCAAGGTATGACTGCATTAAAGCCAAATTGGACCTTAACCCCACTGAAAGTAGTTGGTAGGAGTGTATTTTTCTGTTCTCTGCAGGAAACTGCAGATAATCTCACAGATATCTCAGAGACTGAGCATTCTCTGTGAGTTCCCATGTGCTGTAGAACCCCTTATGCTTAACAATCTGTCCCAATTTGTATTTAGCTTAAACACTCTGGTTACCTTCCCCAGACCTGAAGAAGAACTCTTTGAAGCTTGAAAGTTTGTACCGTCCACCAACAGAAGTTGGTCCAATGATAGTTATCACCTCACCTGTCTTGTCTCGTACCGTCTCATATCCTGGGACCAACACAGCCACAACAACACTACAAACATTTAAGTTAATGGGAGTTTCAGATGTCTTAGACACAATTGTGTCGAGGGCCTTCAGAGTTTTGCCTGCATAAGGAGTGCAGGATTATACCACAAGGCAAAAATGAAAACTTAGCTCAGATTTTGATTCATGCTATAAATAAAGCTGATTGTTCCATAGCTATGATAAATGAGCCTGCTTAAGAGCATGAGATCCTAATACCATCGCTCACTAATTTACTTTTGGGTGGAGGTTTTAGGAGAGGAGAAAATCTTAATTTTGGGGAAAATGCAAAAGGAAACCCTTCATTAGTGAGGAACTTGTGATAGATTTCCACTACCAGAAAACTGTTTGCCAAATAACCTTTTCGAAAACGGCGAGAACTGTTCTTAGATGTTGGGATGTGATCCTGGGATTACATGTGTCATAATGTTAATCAAATCTCATGTTTTTCTGAAGTGCATGATAGAGGAATGATGGGATGAAATTTGCCTGTAATTTTAGACTTGGAGTTAGAGAGAAGAACTGTCCACAAGTCTTTGAAAGGGCCACGGTTCGTGAATGGTCATTTGGAAACACAAGGTTATGGAGAAAAGTCCATCTCATCACCACCAACACACCTGTCCCAGGTAAGTTAAACAGTTACTGGGGGAAACAATAAGGGCCAGGCTGAGAGTTGACTCTCAGCCCAGTGTGAGGGAATAGCTCCAGAAAGGAGCTGTGAGTCAGAGAGAGGCCTATGAATCACATTTCCTCCAGCGCTCCTGCCTTGCACCCAGTTGGAGGCAGGGGAATTTGGTTGGGTTGGCCCATTTCCAGAACCAGCATGGTTGCTGGCTGGTGTATAAAGGGTGCAGGTTGAGGGCCCTTCCCGCTCCCCATGCACTAGCTTGGTGGGGTCAATATCAGGTCTATGGGCTTTACTGTTCCGCCAGATCATGATTTATGATGAGTGAGTCCTGCAGGGTGGTCTGAGATCCCTTTACTCTCCTGCACAACCATGCAGGACTGGATGAGAACTGAGCCCTAAACAATTAAAAATATTTGAAGCTTTCGTGGTCATCCTCATTCCTTTTTCCATCTAGTTCACTTCTCTGCCTATACTGTACAGTACTGATTTAAACAAGCTGGTGGTGACAGGCCTGTAATACATAATTCAAGGAACGTCCAAAGTAGAACTCAGCCATCAGTAAAGACTGATGAGGCAGAGCAAATAATTGATGACTGACTCTTACTGTTTCTCTTTCTAACTCGTTAGTGATTGATAGACCTGCAGCAATAGTAGTTTCTGTTTGTTAAATACAGGTGAAATTGTTAAAATGTAGGATCTGATCCTGCTCTCATTAAAGTAAATAGTAAGACTCACATTTATTTTATCAGGAGCTGGAGGTCCTTATTGTGGATCACAGATGAAATTCACTGGTTTAGCAGGCCTTACCTGAAGCCTCTGAATTGCAGTGAGATTTACCTTGAACAATAAGCATTCATATGGGGATGTAGCTGGGTCAACCTAACTTTTCAGTGTAGACCAGCCCTTGTTCTACACTGAAAAGTTAGGTGGACATAGCTACATGGTCAGGGGTGTGGAAAAGACATACTCCTCAGACATAGCTATGCTAACCTATACTCAAGCGCAGACTCAGCTATGTCAATGGAAAAATACCTCCATCAACATACTTAATTTAGTTCAGGGAGGTGGACTTCCTACACTGATGCGGAAAAAACCCCTTCATTGGAGTAGGCTGCATCTACACTTTGGGGTTATGCTGGCATAGTCTCTAAACTGTAAATGTACTTGGAGACTAATGCAGCGTACACACAGCCTGGACTGAGAGAAGGGGTTTTTCTGTCAGTGTCGGAACGCCACCTCCCCAAACGAAGTCAGCTGTGTTGACAGCTCTCTTCCACTGCCATAGCTGCATCTATTCTGCGGGTTAGGTTGGCTTAGCTACAGTGGTCAGGGGTGTAGTTTCTTACATCCCTTGCCAAAGTAGCTATGCCAATCTAACTTTTCAGTGTAGATCAGCCTATAGGTAATAAGTCATTTATAATCAAATTAATATTTTTACCGTGCATGTTTCACTATCTTAAAGAACCATCTTTATTTCAGTTCATTAGTTCCGCAGTGTCTAGCAGGAAAAGTCTAACAAGCACCCAGACAATGAGAATCCAGAGGGAAACAGACTTCTTCAAGTAAGGTGTTTTTTTCCCCCGTGCTGTTTGTGGCAGGGGAATCACAGAGAAATTGCTTTAACAATTGAAGGGACAATGCTGTTAAATTAAACTAAAATGAGGAAGTAAGTGTGGACATTGGTTAATAAAAGGGGACTGCTGTTGTCATATTGTTTTAATGTTACAGTATCTTACTGATAATGTCTTATTATAGTGAGATGTCAACTTAATTAGTGATCTGACATCCCAAAGAATGGGGAGGGGGAGGAATTGGGTTTAAAATTCCAGTATGTAGCCCTTTCTCGTGTTGGTGAGCATTTGCCCAGGAGTAGTCCCAGACAGTGAGTGTGAATAAGTGCTCACCAGTCTAGGCTCTTTGATTCCCTGCGCTGGGTTTCACTACAGGAGGTTGCAGGATTTAGCAGCACAAATTGAGAACACGTTCAACCAGTTTGCTGTTATTTCTAGGTGTGCACATTGCTTAGCTCCTCGCCCATCTGATCCCTTTGCTCGCTTCTGTCAAGAATGTGGTTCTCCTATCCTGCCAGTGCCAGGGTATCACCTTCCACCCCCTGAAGGAGCTCAGGTCAGCAAAAAAATTGTAACCAACTCCCTCCTATTTCAAGAATCAGCCTCCACAAATTATATAAGTTACTGCTGAGGGAACTGTGTTTTCAACACACTTTCCGTTGGAAAATCCTGCTCTCTGCAATTCTTCATATCGGTCAGTAACTTTGACAGGAGGGACAATAATAATTCTTTCTGGTTTGTTTTGCCTGTGGCTTTCAGCTGACCAGGGCAAGTTTCTAATGGGATCTGTTCTTGTAAGCATATTCTGGAAAAATAAATTATTTTCTCTTCATCTGTGCCAGAAAAGAGCAAAAATATAGATTCCCATTAGAGCTGCAGTGACCAACAAATCTTCAGAAACTGTAAAGTTACGAATACTTACATTTCTACTGGCTTCACTGAGAGCAGTGTCAGGCTCTGATTGGAAAATAAATTGCTTTTGCAACTAACACTTTTGCTCCTTCTGTCTCATACAGGAGGCAGTATCCAATCATGAGCTGGTCAGGCCAACAAACAATGTAACTTCCACAAGAACGTATCTGCACCCAGGATTGTACTCTTGGGTTCTGCAGAAATCTGACTGAATTAGCAAAACCAATTTCAGATTTTGCTTATTCATGAGTTTTTTTGCCTCAGTGAGCAATGTATAGGGTTAAATACCATGGGAAGAGTAGGTCTTGTTTATTTCAGCTCCATAAATGGCTCCTACTTGAAAAGCAAATGCAATTACTAGAGTCCACACATAAATCTATCAGCAACCTGATGCTGAAAGGGGAATGGTATAGGATCAGTTGTAACCCTTCCCTTGTGCTCATGATGGGGAACAAGAGTCAGTGGGACTGGACAAGGGAGTGTGACTTAACTAGAGAGCAACGGATCTTCATCACGCTCCCGCTATGCCCAAGAAACCCCTCTTCAGGTAGAATCATAGAATCATAGAATATCAGGGTTGGAAGGGACCCCAGAAGGTCATCTAGTCCAACCCCCTGCTCGAAGCAGGACCAATTCCCAGTTAAATCTGTCTTGGGTTTTGACCTCTGCAGGTCTCAAGGTAATATATCAGGCAGGAGGAGCTAAAATGGAGGATCAGCTACTGTACAGTTCCCACTGAGCCCAGCGGATTTCTTAGGATAAATAAACCTGGGAGTTAATGCTGATCCATTTTAATACAATACAAAATACAGTGTGATACAAAGTATAGTGTAGCCCCCTTCCTTTAGAATTTTGTGAGCTTGTTATTTTTTTTAAAATGTTATTAAAAATGGACCAAACATGCGCATGCTGTTAGGTGGTTATAACTCAGCCAGGGTCACTGAGTTGCAAGAATAATGTTATCATGGCAAAAGTGTATTTTTTTTACTCTTTTAGTTCTCAGAACTGTTGCTTAACTTTCTGCCTTCAGGCAGAGACGGGATCTGGACAATTTCAGCCTGAAAAGTGAAAGTTTGAGACAGTTGTCAGTAATTAAGGAACAGCCTTTAAAATGGAACTACTTCGGTAACTTTAACTATAGCTGGAGCACACCCCGTTAGCGATAGTTAGGTTTTGACATTGCTGCAGTATCATTAATGTTGAACTTGTTGCAGTTGGAAATGAATATTATTCTTTTGATGGACTGCATGTATAGTTTAATTATTTCTCTGATGGGGCACACACTTCTCCCATCCTCTTTGCTTTGCATAAGCTGCTCAGAGAGTCATAAGATAGGCCATACTGGGAGAGACCAAAGGTCCATCTAGCCCAGTATCCTGTCTTCTGACAGTAGCCATTGCCAGGTGCCCCAGAAGGAATGAACAGAACAGGTAATCATCAAGTGATCCATCCCCTGTCGCCCATTCCCAGCTTCTGGCAAACAGAGGTGAGGGACACCATGTAGATACCACCGTACAGTTCATTTATAGTGTTTTACTCCACCACCTTCTGTATACTAGTGCAGTCACAGTATTTTATGTTATCCAGCTTTACTAGCCCTGTTACAAAGGGTAGGGGAGAAGTTGTCTCCCTCCTCCCAGAGGACTCCTCCTTCTGCACTCTTCCTCTCCTTCTCTTTCTTGCTTTGCTTTTTCCTTTGCTTCCTTTCTGCGCTCTTTTATCCAGTCTCCGTAATGTGCTAATTAGCTCATTAGCTCTGCAGCCCCAATCAGAACATCAGGAACTCCTCTTCTTAATCCCCTAGGCCTAATTGATTAAACAGTGACCATAGTGCTTCAATAGGTGCTGATTCCTAGCACTCTGTCACAGTTTTAGGATTTTGCTCACACATATAATAGTCACAATAACACAATGAGGCTGATTTAGATGCACAATTCCCATTGGAATTAATGGGAATTGTGTGTCTAAATCCACTAGGTGGCTTTGAAAATCTTAGCCTAGAGCTCTGTATAGCTCTATTTCTTATCTATTAAGCATAATCAGGATGTTTGATCCTGTACAAAACACAGAGATAGTCATTGCCACAAGTAATAGTCTAAGTCTCTGATCCTGAAAACACTTGAGTAATTTCACACATGTAAGCAGTCCCATTGATTTCAATGAGACTGGTCACATACTTAAAGCTACTTAGGTGTGTGTTTGCAATATTGAGGCCATAAATGCAGACACATGCCAGATGACGGACAAAGTGTAGATTTCATTTTCTTTTAAATGTTACATTAAACACTTAGCATGAACTCCTGGCCCCACTGAGATCAGTGAGAGTTTGGCCATTGACTTCAATGGGGCCAGGATTTGACCCTTATTACTTTGTGGTGGAGATGATTTGATGAAGAAGAGGGAGTTCCAAGCACAAGGGGAAGCATAGAAGACAGTGCAAAGACAAAGGTGTGAGGACATACAGGGACATTTTGTGGGAGATAAGAGTAGAGATGTAGGCAGTGCCCAGCTTGAATGAAGGGAAAGATGCGAAGTTTGAATCTGACATGAATGCCAGTGGAAAGCCAGTGAAAGGGGTGGTATGGTCAGAGTGACAGGAGAAGAACAAGTTTGGCAGTGGCATTTTGAATAGACTGTAGGGGTTGAAATAAGAAACAGTGAGAACAGGAAATAGGAGGTTATATCAGATGAGAGCTGACCAAGGCCTGGACAAGAGTTACAGTAGTAGGAAAGAGAAGATCTTTAGGGACCTTGAATAATATGGTATATCTATGGAATAAGTACACCATAATTACATGGGTAACATTGATTCTGCTGTGTTAAGACTGCATGGATCAAAATAGGTAATGTTGTGGGATTCAAATCACTTGTCCCATTATCCTAAAAAATGATTCATAGCAGGGTAATGCTGAATGACAGACACAGAAAAGCAACAGGTATTTTCTGGTAAGAACCCATCCTGTAATCTCTGAGATCACATATGAGGAGAAAGAGATTGTTTGAAACAAATGAGAATATTCTCCCTCAAATACTGTCTTACATGTCAGTACAGTACTCGTGTTGGACTTGTTTTCCTCTAATAATAGTAAATAAACACCAGGCCTTCAGAACAGCAGCAGCCTCCTTATTTAATCTGCTGAGCTGGGTATCTAGATGAGAATGTGGATTGACTTGTTTTTGAACGGCAGCATTACTCTGGAATTAACTCTTATAATGGCAACATTAGAGGTCATCATTAATTCCAATGAAACCACTATTTTGAGGGGGTTAAAATTTAGCTCTAAAATGTGTATAAATGGGTTGACAAATGAAGTTACAAATTTCCACTCAGGCATCTATTTTTTGAGCAAAACTTACCTTGTATGAGTTTGTCCTTTGTTTTTGTTTTCTTAGTTTTACGGGACTCTGAAAAACCGTCCCTGCCCTGGTTTCCAGTCTCTACTTTGTCTCCCCTTTCCCCCAGCTAAAGTAACAGTAATCTTTATTATTTGCATTGCAGTGGTGCCAGAGGGCTTGATCAGGACTTTGTGCTAGGTGCTTTGTGCTAGGCATAGGAAGACCAGCCTCTGCCCCAAGGAGCTTAGAATCCACTTTTTAGCAGAGCACTTGTCTAATGGGAATAGTTCCTTTTGACAGCTATAGTTCATGACACTTTTTGGTATTCACTGTGTATTATACACTGGTTATTTTGATTATTGAGGAAAATCTTGCCCCATCTATTGCATGGCTGTAGAAAGTTCTGGAACTCGCATGGTTCCTTGTATGGTGGGTGGATTGCAGCAGATCCTGTTTGGCACAGGGCCCATTCCTACGAGGTTCATGGGGGAGGTGTAATTTATGGGCATGGCAAGAGCAGCTGATGTGTGGAAGTATGCACATACAACTGTTATTCTCCTTGTGCAAGTGGCCCTTGGGCACATATCATCTCCCTGGCCTACTGGAACCTTAAAGCAGCAATAAGTGCTGCAGAATGGCACTCTGCAGCCTGGAGGGAAGATTCTTTTCCCTTCTCCTGAAGCACCCATAGATGTCCTGGGTATACCCCTGTGCAATGTAAACTCCAGCTGGGGCCGGGGGGGGGCGGCTTAAGTGAGGGTGAGGTCAGAGGTCCCTGATGTTCCCTTCCTCCTCCCTTTCCCCACCGTGTTACTGTTGCAGCCATAAGAGCAGCTGTGAAGCTTCCCTACAAAGGCAGGATGTTGTCAGGGGAAAGGAATCCTTCCCCACCACAACCACGAGGGCTACTCCAAGCATAGCCTAAGGTTTATCTACTCAGGGCATAGCCCAGGATTTAGGTGTTTAGGAAGCAATTGCCAGAAGTTGGGAATGGGCGACCGGGGATGGATCACTTGATGATTCCCTGTTCCGTTCATTCTCTCTGGGGCACCTGGCACTGGCCACTGTCGGGAGACAGGATACTGGGCTAGATGGACCATTGGTCTGAACCAGTGTGGTCGTTCTTTTGTTCTTAATTTCATTCCACTTTCCTGCAGTGTGAATTGCCATAGATATTTCATTGTAATGCTCCGTGTGCTGCAGTGTGTACTTTCCTTAGCATTCCCTGACACCCTATCTCAGAGGAAAGGAGCCAGTCCTTTGTGAGTGTGTTATGACTCAATGCTGAGTAAATGTCCCACTGGAATCAGTGTGAGGCTTTTTTCCTGAGTAGAGACTAAGGATTACAGGATTTGTCTTATAAAGAACCCTAGTAATGACAACATCTTACCGTTTGTAGCAGGAATAATATATAGGGTAGGTGCTTCCTAATATCAGGTCCCTGTGCCTACTGCTTTACCCTCTGCTAAGTGATAATATTGTAAAGTCTGATATTAACTTTCGTGATAGTGTAATTTTCCATTATAAAGAAACATCATGTTGTCTTTTGTACAGATGGGACTATGTGTAGAATGCAGAACTATGGTACCAATGAACACACCAACTTGTATTGTATGTGAGGCCCCTATAGCTCCACAGCTGCAGCCCCAGGCCAGCATCTGCTTAAAGGTAATGAAGAATCAATGTAACCAATAAGTAAATTACCTAGAGCTTTGTATGTTTCCTATAGACGATTTTTTGTCACAGATGTTTTGATTCCATTTGGCTTTGGGTCTTTACCTTGCCGCAACTTTGAGTTAGTAGGATTTAAAATATTTATTGAACAGTAGCTGTCATTAAAGATAGATCTCAGTAGCATGATAAAGCATGTTGTACAAGAGCACAATATGTCAGTAATATCTATTTGAGTGAGGTAGGGATACATTTCTTCTGCACAGTATAGAGTATGTTAATTTGATCTGTCTAGGCATTTATACCTTACTCATAGCTATTTTAACTCTAATAAATCTGTCCTCACAATTCTATTTGCCTCTTTTGATTGTGAAATATTACTTATTCTATGAGAATGGCACAGCTGGAGCAGTTACTGGAGATGGGGTGAGGGGGAGACAGGTTCCGGGGGGTTCCTGTGGGATGTAGAATGCAGTCTCAGCTGGTGATTCTCAGCTAGCTTGTTATCATGGGGTATGATGGGCTGGGGAGGCATTTCTGGGAAAGGGAGGAGGCTGCTGAAGGAAGAACTGTGGGAATGGGGATTGTCAGAAAGTGAACTGAGGATGTTCACTGGCTGAGGACTCCTCGTTGTTGTTTCTAAATTTGTCATAGACATCAGCCCACGCTTTAAATGGTTTAGAGCAGCCCTAATGTAGGTAGAGAGCGGCAATCCTAAACCAGTTGAGCGTGGCTAGTGTGGACACGCTTGTCGACACTAGAATTTGTCATACTCATAATTCCTAGCACTGGTGGAAACTCACACTCCGTAGCAGTAACCAGGGCTGACCAGTGAGATCTCCCCAGGAAGAGTAGCCCAAAGGTAAAGGTGGCTTTCTTTTGATTTTCCCTGCAAATAATAGACTCTTTGCAAGGAACTGTGTGTATAACTAAGCAAATTGGCACTAGTGTATAAACAGCCTGAAGGGAACACTGATGTTGGAGCCCCTGAGGCAAATGTATTGCCAATTCAACAACACTGCCATCAGCTGCAGATCTGCATGGCAGCTGGGCATGGTAGCTTAACTTTATTAAGGAGTTATTTGAGCACTGTGTGTGCACACTTGAGGGAGTTCCTCCATCTGTAGGACTAAGCTACTCGTACCTCTGCAGGCTCAAATCCCTGTTGAGCAGATGGTTTATCCTTACCATTCTGTTGGCTGCAATTTAAAATTATCCGGTGATTAGTCTGTTTTTTCTGTATTTTAAAGGGCAGAGTAATCTGTCGGGTGTGTGGCACAGGAAATCCTATTCACATAAAACACTGTGTGACCTGTGAAAGCAGACTGCCTGAAATACAGACGGTAAGGTTCATGTACAAAACAGTCACACTTGGTTACATGAGATCAGTGAATGAAATTAGTTTTCTTATTCTTGAAAACATGGGGCCAAATCTGGTCCTGTGCTGGGGACTGTGCTTTCTCTTGCATAGCCTAGGACAGAATTCTGGCACCGAGCAGCTCTCCCTTTGAAATATCCTGCTCTGAGCTCTGCAAGAATACTGGAAATCCCATCACACACCTTCTTGTTTCTCTTGCGGGAGCCGCAATTGTACAGTGCTGCTGTTTCTGCCAAAAGGTGCTTTGAAAATGTCTGTTAAAGGTGATGGTCTTGACTCAAAGTTTCCTTAATTTAGTGAAGCTTGTGTATGTTCAGTTCTCTTTTAAATTGCAATTAAAAACTATAAATCTTGACAACAATGATGGGTATTTGCAGCAGGAAAGACCACTCATATCAATTTAAAATTTTGTGTGTATTCGTGATCTTTTAATTATTTTTATTATGTCCACTTCCTGCATTCCCTATCAGCGTACAACTACTATGCTTGTTTTTGGCAGTGACTCTGTCCAGAGGTGAGAGAAACAACAGTGAATTTTCCGACTAAGATTGCTGTCTGTGTCATCTTCCAGTTTAGCTGTGTTCATTTGGCTGTGTGGAGTAGTTTTTAATTTCTACCCCTTAGGCAAAATCTCTTCTAAATGCCCGAGGAGAGATACAGAGATGAGAGAAGACAGTAATAATTTGGATCTCATTGCCTACTGGTCACTATGACAACAATGCTAGATCTTAGCTAAAACTACCAGGACCTGGGTGTAGAGGTTTCCTGGACAATCCCTGTAATCTTGAAACTTCAGTGGGACTACTCACAAGCTTTAAATTAAGCACATTGTGCACTCTCACTGGTTCATTGTAGTAGGGTTACACTGAGGAGCTGGCTTGCTGGCAGTGAAACAACTATAGAAGATGAGGGCTCAAAATAAATGTGAAACAAGTGATCTAATCCCCCCAGCCCTCCACTCACGCCAACATTTTAAGATGTACATGAATCTTGCAAACAAATAAGAAAAATATTGGTCAAATTTTCTATTGTGGAATGTAGTTTTTTCAACATAGCCTGTTTTAATTTCAGATTTTCCTTATGCCGCCATGTTTCTAGGTAAATAAATTGCACTATTAAGAAAGGACAAAATATGTTAGGAAATAAGGTTTTGTGGTCAGATTTCTCAGAGGATGAATAATGGAAAGTTAGAAGCACAAAAAACTATTTAAAAACATATTTTATTGTATCCTTTTAATGAGAAAATTCCACATTAGATCAGAGTAAACCCAGTGTTAATTCACTGCTGAAGAATAGCTTTAGTCTGAGCATTCCCTTAGATTGAACATTGCTTTGTGCTTTCAAATTGGCTTGCTTTCGCACTCCCCTTATTTCCTGTTTGGTTTTCTTTTACTGTAGCCTATGAAATTCTTGTTTTGCTTTACTAGCCTGCACTCAGTGGAGATACACCCCCACCTTTATCTAGTCATCTAGGGAGAACAATATCCTGCTCAAAATGTGGCCGTGATAACCACTGTGATGCTCGTTTCTGTGACTGGTGTGGAGCCAAGGTATGCTTTTAGGCTCAGGCTTCTTTAAAGACTGTTTTCTCTTTCTGTTTCATTGGCATTTGGTGTTTGTGTTGACAAGCCTGGTTTTACTCATCTGTGACCTGAAGCAATTACATAGCTCCATTCCCAAAAATCTTGTGGGTTAGGGCATGTTTTTATATTGTTATTATTTAATGTTTGTATAAAGTGCTATAGGTGTGCAGAGCTCAGTAAAGAGAAATTAAAGACATAGGATGAAATTGTGATCCCATTAAAGTTAATGGCCAAACTCCCATTGCCTTCCAGAGGGCCAGAATTTCACCCATGTTCCCTGACCAGAGGAGTTTTTACCTAAAATAGTCAATGTAAAGATGTCCCCATGTAATGTATTTCTGCAACCATATTTCTATGTATTTCTACAACTTCTTGTGCTAGATTCACCCCCACCAGGATAGGGAAGTTCAAACTGTATCTTCTAGGGCCACATACAAATTAGACAGGTTTCAGAGTGGTAGCCGTGTTAGTCTGTATCAGCAAAAACAACGAGGAGTCCTTGTGGCACCTTAGAGACTAACACATTTATTTGGGCACAAGCTTACACAAGCTTATGCCCAAATAAATGTGTTAGTCTCTAAGGTGCCACAAGGACTCCTTGTTGTTTTTTTATAAAAATTAGAAACTTTGCTATATATGCCAGTGAAATCATGCTTCAGAGGGGTAGCTGTGTTAGTCTGGATCTGTAAAAGCGGCAAAGAGTCCTGTGGCACCTTATAGACTAACAGACGTATTGGAGCATGAGCTTTCGTGGGTGAGTACCCACTTCGTCGGATGCAAGGTGAAAGTGAAATCATGGGTCTTCATAGAGAGAGGGCCTGGGGAGGAATACCATTGAACAGAATATTAACTGAGATGCTTTGACGTTCCAGAGCTCCACAGTACTGATGACAGGGTTTCCAAGAGGAGAATAATATTTTAAAAGTGCATTTGATATCAATAATTTAAGGTTGGTAGGCCTAAAAATTAACCTATGTAGTTGCTGATTCCATTTGCAAAACCCTACCTCTGCATGGCCTGGTTCAGCCACAGTTGACGGTGATGAGCTGTATATTTGGTCTGGCTTTTGTCAGGGTGTGAGCCTGGTTTAGAACTGGCAACCAAGTCACCAGTCTAACAGTTGTAACCACTATTTCTCTAGTTTCTCTAAATTCATACTGGTTGGTCTGATTGGTAGTTTATTTCTGGGAGTACAAGAAGATAGATCTCCATTGTGCTATATATTTATGTGCTCCTATGGTGACAACAGTTCCATTGTACTTTTCAGCCAGGTCCTCCTCCAAGCTACTTTACTTGCTTCAAGTGTGGTGCAAGCAACCACCCATATGCTAGATTCTGTGGATCTTGTGGTGTTTATATTGAGCCTCCATCAAGACTGGGCTCTCAGAATAGCATGCTATTGGGTGCTGGAGATACCTTTGTGTTTTCTGAGGTAAGTCACATAACGTCACAAACGAGGCTGAGACCACAGTAGAGAGACTGGTATCCTCAGCTGGTATAAATTGGTGTAACTCCATAGACTTCTTCCATCTGAGGATACCATGTTCTGCTTGCAAGCATTCTGTGAGCAGAAAAAGAGTTTACATACGTTCATTGAGGGAATTGTTTGCTGTGGATATTTATTCATCCCTAATCATTATTACGTATAGCAAAATGAGAAGCAATCCATCTCTTCTTAAAGTGTTTGCTCTTTAAGTACTTTTATCTGGTTCTGACATAATCACTCACAAATTATATCTGGCTAATTTAAGGTTTTCTTTGATTAATGCATATGCCACGTTGTTTTAAAAAAATATATTTTAAGAGAAGACCGTAATACTTAGCAAGCACAAATGTAAGGTATTAGAACATAAGTCAATTTCTATTTACAAGAAATAGGTTGCATGGATTTTTCTGAGTATTTGTGATATGTGAGGGTGGCATTTTTCCCAAATGTTAACTGTAATTGGGCATTATTAAAATTCTTCCTTTAAACAATTTGCATCTCTAATTACTTTTTTTCATTCTAGGGTTGTTTTTACAGACATAGTTTCTTTCCTTTTTTTGTGATTTATTTTTCTTGTATAAAGTTATATAACTATTAATTACATTTTATTATCACTTTTGTCATCCGGGCACTGATCGTTCCCAATAGGATAAAGGATTACAGACTCGAGCTGCCTGGAAGCCTCTGGTTGTTTCATTACCAAAGTCAAGACTAGATATAACAGAAAGAAAAGACAAAGGAACCCAGACCATTGGTCTGTTCTACCCATCCAGCACACTCTTGGAGAAGAAGGAACTTGAGCTGATTTCTCAAAAAGAAAAACAGGATAAGATGAGTGATCGCAAGCCCCTGACAACAGCCATTAGTCCTGGAAGAGGTTAGAAATAGTTCATGATTGCACATGGTCAGCAAGGAAAACTTCCTCTGGTTCTGAAACAAAACTACAGTACTTTACCTTGTATTGTTTTAAAACGGGTCCTCTGTGGAATAATCCCTTGAAAAGCCACTCTTTTACATCATTACTCTGGTCTCTCTTCCCACTAATAACTGTATACCCTGTGTCTGGTGCTTTGATCTGAGACCGCAGCCATTCTCTAAAGCACAGCAAGCCTTCACAGAATACACGAGAATTATATTATAAGGCCTTTGTGCAGCCTTACCATTTGACTGTGATGTCATCAAATCTCACAAGCGAAGTGTCAGACTTTGTGTCAGTATTTGGATTGGAGACTACCAAGGAAAACTCAGGTTTTGTCTGAAAGTGATGTTCACATAATCAGTGTTCTTATTCTTTCTGGCAATAGTGGCATTTAGTGCTGCTGGAGGCGCTGTCTTTTGGAAAATATATAAGGGCTTGTCTGCACAGGAGCATTGACCTGAATAGCTATTGCAGAATAAACTGTAGAAACAAATTAAACGAAAAAGGCACTGTTATTCCAGAATAAAGTGTCCACACAGGGAGCTCTTCTGGAATAACTATTGCAGAATAGATTATTAGATTATTAGATTATTCCAGAATAAAGTGTCCACACAGGGAGCTGTTCTGGAATAACTATTGCAGAATAGATTATTCTGCAATAACTATTCTGGTCAATTTCCCTGTATAGACAAGCTTAAACCCAACATCTTGACTGTTTGTGGTCATTAAAAATCCTTTACTGTTAGGGATCGTAGCCCCAGTGTCCTGGCAAAATTCCAGTTTAGGGCCAAAAGAAGCCTTAAGATAGACTCCTATAGCTATATTTGAGCACCTAAATAAGTGGCTTAATTTTCAAAAGTGCTGAGCACCCAGCAGCTCCCACTGACCTCATTAATATCATGATGTGTTCCAGTCTGTCAGCCCAGAGGATATTTTAACTTTTAAAGAGCTAGAGCCTCAATACAACTAATTGTATTGTTGTATTGTAGGGCAGTGGTTCGGTGGGTTGATTTTTGACCCAGCTGGCTCACCCATCTGTAGCTATTCTCCCATTCAGTAGAGTACCTAACTCTTAGAACACTGGTGTTTTTCAGTGTGCCAGCCAAAGGACTGGTTAGAATGATGTATATGTCTGTAGTGTAAAAAAAGGGGTTAATGCATCTTTCAGGCCTTCCTAAATTTTTTGTAAACATCTAGGTGAGGCTTTTTTATTTTTAACCTATTACAGTACTTGGGGAATAACTCTTTACACTGCCTTGCAGTGAGGAATCTCCTCATAGTTCCATCACTGCAGTGAATAGAGTACTTGACTCAACATGTGAAAGAAGTTATCAGATAAAGGTAAGGGATTGGCCCAAAATAGGGCTGAGAAAATATTTAACTCTAAAGACTTTTGTGTCTGTGCACCGGAAGTGCAGCTTTCACCATGTGAAAGAGAACTCCGTTCACAGGGGCAAGTTGAGGAGAAGCTTTGAATTGCTTTGTATTACAGTTGAACCTCATCAGCTGACATAGAGTTAGAGTCCCCAGAGGCCTTTGCTGAATATAGAGTAGGGGTGGCTGGCAGGTCGTTCTCCATTAGAATCCCCTAGGCTTTGTCCCACACATCCATAACTGTTTGTTTGTTTGTTAGCCCACAGGACTCACCTTCAACATCATCACCCTTGCTCCATGCTAAGCTACGTAGGCCAGAGACACTTGTACTAACCACAGCCATTCAGTGACACCCAGACCACATACATACATCATTTCTTCAATGCAACTGTATTTGATTTATGACATTATTGCTAAATTAAAAAGCCAAATAATTAAGGTAATTGTTTCCTCCCTAAACAAATAAGCCTCCTGCACTAAATAGACAATCATGCTTCCAGGGGAAAAATGTACAAGTATAGGACAATTTAGAGAGAGAGAAATAACAAAACAGAAGTTTCAGTTTTCTGATCTGAACTCTGTTTTTTCTGTTGTATTTTCAGTTGGTTTTGAACAGGAGCCAAAAGCATTTGCAAAGTAAATATCACAGAGAAGCCATCCCTTTATTTACTGTAATATACAGAGAAGCCATCCCTTTATTTACTGTAATATACAGTAAATCGGTCCGATCTAGGTGTAACCGGTTAATGACAACATGAGTTCAGATATTCAGTCAAGGCTGCCAGAAATCCTTTAAGATACATAACGAACATAAGTAGCGTGAAGCCAAGCACGCACAAGTGTATTTCTGGCGTCCTGGTTTTACATCTTGATTTTTATGTCATGGGCTCCTGGCCCAATTTAACCCTGGCTTTACCTAGTGCAACTATCACTGACTTCACTGGGCATTGCATCCACAAAGTAGTAGCCCAGTTGTAACGTTTAATTGTTACTTTAAATTAGTATTTATTGCAGTCTGTGATTTAGTTTAAAGCAAAATGCCTCTGCTTTGGAAGCCATTAGGGGAACAATTTTGGGTCCTGTAGAGATGAGTACCCCCTCTTAGTTTGTTTCTTTAAAGCTTATCTTGATGATCAATACCCTAGAAGTCTGTCTTTTTGCTTTACCATAGTTTCTACATGGCCAACCTTTGAACTTGTTGATTTTTCTTCTAAGCTTCCTTACCTTGATTTCCTCAAGGGCAAAGATGTTTAGAGAATCATTTCTTTGTTTATACTTTGTTATTTTATTATATATATATATATATATATATATAAAAGGTCATTTATATGGCAGTAGTGTGCAGAGGCCCCCGTTGGGTTGGGCCCCATTGTACATCCGGATATTAAATCAGGGACAACTGTTTTTTATCTAAGTATATAACAGCTTATTTTACTCTCTGTACTCTCCACAGTTTATTTACTCTCTGTACTTTCTATAAGTGCACTCTACAGTAAAGTTGGCTGGATCCTAATACACAGCCACTTAAGGTTTAAAAGAAGTCCTTCCATCCTTTTGTCCACTAAACACAGAATATTGCCTTGGAATTAATGGATTCAGATTGCAAAAGAATTTAAAATAAATCCTACTCTGACTTCTTATTAATTATTTAGATTGTGGCGGCACCCAGAATGTGCTAGATGTTGTTCACCCCTACCTCAAAGAGCTTGTAGTCTGATAGACGAAGAGCAGACAGAAAGAGATACAGTATACCAGGGGTGGCTAACCTGAGCCTGAGAAGGAGCCAGAATTTACCAATGTACATTGCCAAAGAGCCACAGTAATAGGTCAGCAGTCCTCCATCAGCTCCCCCACCGCTCCCAGTGCCTCCTGGGGGAGGGGGTGGAAAGGGGTGGAGTGGGGGCAGGGCCTGTGGCAGAGCCAGGGGTTGAGCAGTGAGTACCCCCCAGCACATTGGAAAGTTGGCACCTGTAGCTCCAGCCCCGGAGTCAGTATGCTGGGGGGTGCTCACTGCTCAATCCCCTGAGCCTGCCGTGCCCTCGCTTCTCCCCCCTCCCCTCCAGAGCCTGCCGTGCCCTCGCTTCTCCCCCCTCCCCTCCAGAGCCTGCTGCACACCATGAAACAGCTGATCGGGAGGTGCAGGGAGGTGCTGATCAGCAGGGCTGCTGGTGGGCAGGAGGCACTGGGAGCAGGGTGGGGGAGCTGATGCGGGACTGCTGATGTATTACTGTGGCTCTTTGGCAATGTACATTGGTAAATGCTGGCTCCTTCTCAGGCTCAGGTTAGCCACCCCTGGTATACTGTATCTCTTTCCCCAGTTTTCTGTCTGCTCTTCGTCTATCAGACTACAAGCTTTTTGAGGTAGGGATGAATAATATCTAGCGCTGGAGGGGAGGGGGGAGAAGCGAGGGCACAGCAGGCTCAGGGGAGGGGGTGGAAAGGGGTGGAGTGGGGGCAGGGCCTGTGGCAGAGCCAGGGATTGAGCAGTGAGCACCCCCCAGCACACTGGAAAGTTGGCACCTGTAGCTCCAGCCCCGGAGTCGGTGCCTGGACAAGGAGCCGCATATAAACTTCTGAAGAGCCACATGTGGCTCCGGAGCCCCAGGTTGGCCACCCCTGCAATATACAAGCAGAGAGATCAGTGTTAGGACTGGAACATCTAATGGCAGCTCCACACTATATGCATAAACTGTCTCCAGTTACCCCCTAGATGCTACCTAGCAATTGGCTAATGTCTCGTAGGTGTTGTCTCAGAAGTGGGTCTGGAAAAAGGCTCTGAAAGATGAGAAGGCAATTGTCAGTTGTATCAGCTCAGTCCATTTCAAGTGGAGGGGCCCCTATGGAAGGAAATACAGAGACAGTTCTTCTGGAGTTAATGAGCCAATATTGATTTGTTAGAACTCCTCCCATTCCCAACAAATTGCATGTCAAAACTCATCCTTATCTGTACTTCCTTCTGTTTATGCCTTAAAATATACTTTGTCTTTAGAAATTATAAAGTATTTGTCCAATAATACAGTTTATAATACAAACTGGAAACCCTTATACGCTGTTACAGTGTATGCAGTTTTCAGACCTGGCTTCATTTTTACTCTCTGTGAGATCTACAAAGCAAGCCAAATTTCCTGAAAATCAGTTCAGTCATGCCTGATAACTCCGGCTTAATATTGCACTAATGCAAACTTTTTTTCCCCTAAAATTGTTTTACATTCTCTGTCACACAGGGCTAACGTGAGTCTTTAGACTCAACACTGAATATGGGCCAGCACATAGCTTTTCCATCCCAAGAGGAGCATTGGGAAGGAATGACTCAGTGCTCCACTTTTGATCTGAGAGGAAGTGTATTATTTCACCCCTTTATGGGGTGCAGCTTGCTTCTCTTCCTCCTCCGTGGTAAACTGGATTTGCTACAGAAAAACGCAGTGTTCTTTGTCCTGGTCAAAATCTACAATTCTTTACTTACTCCACCACATCAGTGGAAGCGTTATTGATGACAATTACAGGGTATTTTCATAACTCCTACTTTTTAGGGTACTGGAGAAAACAGTTAGATCATGTCTGCGCTCACCTTAGAAGCTATGCTCAGAACAACCCAGAGTTCAGGGCTTTGATTGGAGAGCCTCGAATGGGAAAGGTAAGAAATAGCTTGTGCACCTAACATTTTTCTTGTGATTGAACAATTGAAGAGCAAATAAATCTTATCAAAATACTTTTTTATTTTCTAGAAAATTAGCCCCTTAGGCCATGTCTACACTAGGAGCGCTTTACCAGTATAGGAATACCAGTGCACTATACCAGCACAGTGCTCCTAGTGTGGATGCAGCCATACCAACAAAGCAGCGCTTTGTACGGGTATAGTAAAACCACCCCCATGAATGAAACAAGCGACGCTGGTTAAAGTGCAGCTTTGCTAGTGGAGCTACATCTGCCTTAGGGGGTTCTGCTGGCATAGCTGTGTTGTTCAGGGATCAGACACCTCTTCCTGCCCTGACTGACATAGCTACGCAGCAGAAGTCTGTAGTATAGACCTGGCCTAAATAACTGTGCCAATTATTGTCTTGATTCATCTACCTGTGTTTTATTTCTGTCCTACTTTTTTTCCTGCTTGCTCTTTCTAATCCCATTTTGTTCTCTCTTTCTCACTTCTTTCACTCTATTGCGGTTTTTTCTTCTTAGTTTGCTGTTGAGCTCTTTCTGCTTTCTCTCTAGTTATAATTTCCTTCCTTCTCTCACATATTCTCTTTGCAACCACCCCTGAAGTTAGGGGAGATGGTCACAACAACCTTAAATGCCTTGCTGACCTATCAGAGCAGAGGTGTTATTCAAGTGATTTTATTATAGCCCAGAGCAGATGTTCACCCCTGTGCCTTGGGTCAGCACAAGGCCAATGCACTATTTAAGTCCTACTTATAAGTAGTGCATTTGCCTTGGGCTGGCCCTCTGCACAGGGATGAATTTCCCCAGTAGACAGCAGCAGGTCACTTTGTGTCATACACCTTATTTCTGCCACAAACTATGCCATTATTGGAACAATGTGTTTTTACCTCAGGCACTTGGCTTGTGCATATTAGGGATATTAGCTGACTTAATGTCACCAGCCAACACTAAAAAATGGTTAGCTGTGGCTGTATTGATGGCTAAAATGGTCATACTGGGGAGATGGAAATTTGAGGTTCTTTC
Source organism: Eretmochelys imbricata (assembly GCF_965152235.1). NCBI lineage: Eukaryota > Metazoa > Chordata > Testudines > Cheloniidae > Eretmochelys > Eretmochelys imbricata. The sequence continues at coordinate 205,078,605 of NC_135574.1, read as the reverse complement.
TACGTGCTGTGACTGCTCTCAATGGCACAAATGCAAAAATCATACCAAACAGAAACAGTTGAAAATGCAGGTGGCTGGCAGCAGGAATGGCGTAGCCATATGCCACTCTTTGGAGGTGTGGCATCCCAACACGTCCTTATTACCTCTCTGACATTGCGCAGGGTCCTGCATGTGAGTGGTGTCTATTTTAAAGCCTTTTTACACTGCCAGAAGGTGTAAAGTGACTTTAGTGAAATGAGAATCAGGCCTATTGCAATTTGTTTTCTTTGAGAGAAGGTTCAGGCATATGCAGTTTGGAAAGATATGGAAAACATCTCCAGGAGGGATATTTCCTGCAATTTCTAGGCCTCTATCATCCTACTGTAATGAAACCTCTGCCAAGAAAAGTATCAGTGTTGATTCAAGGCAAATGCCAATATTTGGTCTTTATTAATGCTTTTTCATGTTTCATGAAGAATATATCTAGAGATATAGATAAAGTTCTTAGCCTGCAGTGATGCCAACCTGCATTGTAATCTTATCAGCTTTCATAAGCCAACCAGCTATGTGCCACTTGTCTAAAGTCTCAAATTTATAAATAACACCATTTCTCCTCTTGAAATCACTTTCATAGAGTGTTTATATGGTGTGGCTGCCACAGAATGGTGCCGTTTCCTCTCCACAGCAGGCTGCATTTCAGTAGCGGGTGACGTTAGCCCCCCTGTATATACAGCACTCTGCTCATGTGCTGGCACAAACTGGCACCACCCAGGTGGCAATTGTCCGATGGTGATAAGTCTTCCTGGAGCAGGGTGGCACAAGCTGCCCATAACTCATGCTCCACTGCGGCTCTGTAGCCATATGGTGCAGCCCAAAAGTAAGTGGGGGAGAGGCCAGGTCAGCTGAGAAATATGCTTACTTAGCACCAGCCCTCCTTCATGGTAAAGCATCTCTATTTATCATATCCGTTGCATCTACTGTATGGAGCACTGTGCACCGTAGTATTTGCCAATAGCTGCCCCTCTGGGTGCAGGGTGTGTGTGTGTAAATGCCATCCCTCTGCAGCCCTGGGTGTGAATCTGTTTCATGGCATGTACAACATTTTGGGATAAGAGTGTGAGGAATCATTAATATCATTTTTAGACATTTGGCATTTTCAGTCATTCAGGTTTCTCTACTTATCTCAAAATATCACCTGTTATAAATTCTTACCCCTTCACTCAGTTACAGTGGAAAGATTATTAGTTAATGTGCGTACAGTGCTGTAAAGAAGTAAAGTGTGAATTATTAATTATTATTATTACTGTATTTATGAATGTACTGCTTCAGTTGATAAATACTTTCAGCCCACATCAGGACTACTTAGCATTACTGAAACTGTCTTCCTGTACTTTTATAAGAAGAGATGCTAACTTGTGCTTTTTTCCTTATAGATTATTTCTGCTACAGTCCATGAGGATGGTTATGAAGTCAGTCTCAGATTAAATTATACTCTTTCCATAAACAAGGTCAGTTTAGGGGACTAGGCTAATCATTGGAGAAGTTGACCTACTGAGCCAATAGCCATTGGTTGACAGCTCAGCACTAATATGTATCTCTAACCCTATTCCAGAATGTCTCTTGTTGGGAGGGTGTTATTCCTTTCTAAAGTGAAAGTCTTTTCTTTTTCTGTTTGAGCTAAGTAAACAGGAATCCCTATTGATCAAACCAGACTTCATGGTCATATTGCTGTTATCTTGTATTCATTGCCAAGGCATCTTATAAAGTATGCTATTCATATTAACATTCTTCTTTCAACTGAGAAGATTTTTAATAGCCTTAATACCACCTTCCTCCTGCTCTCAAATCTTCCTACTCTCCAGACTGCAACTGGTTGTCTTGTGGCACAGGTTTTCTAATTCCAAATACAGGTCAGAGGCAGCACATGCCAGAGCTTTTTCTAATTTTGCTCTGAGGCTCTGCGTGTTCCTGCAATATTACCTTGTTTACCCACATTCCCAATCCTTCCAAGGAATCCAGCTCAACTCAGAGATTATGTCTTTTGGAGGGCACCCTGATGAAAGGTGTTTCAGAAGGTGTATCATTTGGCTTCTTAGTGCTGTATCTCATTTGACAAGCAATATGTTAAGAGGTTTTCTTAATCGATATATATATATATATAATGGTTTTCCTTGGATGTGTGTCTTCATTTCACAATATTGAGGTGGTGATCAAATTTTTGCATTAAAACAAGTCTTGAATAGTGAGGTGCTTTAAAAACTTGTTTCCTTTGCCTGTGTTGAAACAGGATTAACTAAGATTGAAGAGTTTAAATAGCTGTATATCTTTTCTCATATATAACTTCCTCCCATTTCATGCCACTGAGGATATTACTGAATTATGTGATCATCTGATTAAATGTCCACATGTTATGATTCCCCAGGATATTCTCACTGGTAAACCAATGAAGTTTGACAATCATTATCTGAGCACTGTGACAGAAGGCAGAGATGGATGGTATGATAGTCAGGCTAGTTTGGGTGAGTTTTCCTATATCTTTATAATCTGACCTAACTACAGCAGTCAAGAATAGGAATCTGTCTCCTATGAATAACATATTAGATGCTCAAACAGGGAAATTTATCACTGTGCAGACAGCCTGCAACATTTAAAACCTCAAAATAGGGTGTAAGTGGGATTTAGAGGTGGGATGCACAGAGGGACTTAAGCATTGCGGCACCTACTTCTTAGGTGCCTAGAAAAATCAAAAGAACAACAACGGACTCCCTAAAGCCTAGTTAGGTGCCTAGGAATGGGAAGAGAGCAGTGTCTTAGAATGCAATCCACAAAATCCAGCATGAAGCAGGGAGCCAATGGGAGATGCCAACGAGAGGGGGCTGTGCTAAATTCCATCCCTCTCAAAGATGTAGGCACCTAAATCCGGGCTGCAGAGAATCGCCTGTCTTTACTTAGTGGTGCACGACCAGGAACCTCTTTCCTGGAGTCAGGTGGCTTAGGCTCCTGAAGCTTTTCTTGAGGGAATGAGTTAGGCCTGCCTTTCTCCACACAAAATAGCTGGAGAAGGAGGTGGTGCTGCTGGTACCCACCGTATAATTTTTATCCCAATGATTAGAGCACTCCGGTGAGATGTGGGAGACCCAAGTTCAATTCCCGCCTCTCACAGGAATGCTATAATCCCTGAGCTCTCACGTTGGAGCTGTTCCACTGTGGATAAATACTTAAATAGCCACTGGGCCACAGAGGGAATGACTCTGTGGTCCAGTGGTTAGGGCATCCACCTGGGAGGTGTGTTACCCAGAGTCCAGCCTCCGTGCTCCACTCACTCTTTCATTATTTATTCCCAGAGGAAGAGCTTCAGCAGGACAGACTGAGGGACCCTACCCTCCTCAGAATAGCCACAGCTCAGTGGTTAGCGCACTCTCCTGAGAGGTGGGAGACCTTTGTTCAAATCCTCTTTCCCCCATCCCAGGCAAGCTCTTTGACCTCTGGACTAAAATTTATAAGGCAGGCACCACTCCCACCCACCCTAGTTTTTGAATGGGACCTGATCCAGTCAGGGGCCTCCGAGTATGCCTACTGGATTGAGCCCTGCATGCAGGTCAGGCATCCATACCCCTATCTTGTGACTCACTCTAGGGCTTAAGTGGAGAGACAGGAGTCTGAACACCTAACAGGATGCAGCAGTGTGCATGCCCAGAGGGTGAAACATCGGCACCAAACAAGTCTGGGGTTTAGGTGCTTCAGTATCTTTGTGGATCTGGGCCTAAGTGGTTTATAGACATTGTGCAGGCTGTGTTGAGTGCTCACAGACACTGAATTGCATCGTCAGAGAATAGCTGAAAAGCTCATGTAAGTGCAGCTGAAGCTCAGGGTTTTGAATCCTAGTTGTAAAATCCGTGCCCAGTGACACTGTATGGCTCTAATCAGGCAGTAATAGAATCAGAGAAATGGAGGGCTGGAAGGGACCTCAAGTGGTCATCAAGTCCCAGCCCCTGCACTGAGGCAGGACTAAGTATACCTAGACCATCCCTGACAGGTGTTTGTTTAATATCTGAAGGCCACAACTTCTAGGTTTTTGAGCTGTTTGCAGGGTTTTGGTTTTGCTACATTTGACAAATGAAACAGAAATGATTACATGTATAATCCTAGGGCTCAGTTTTCCAAGGTGCTGAGCACTCGTACCACCCATGGGCTTCAGTAGGAGGTGTGAACACTCAACACGTGAAAATCAGGCCACCTGTTATTGGACTCTGGCTTTATTGCCATTTACTATCAACACTGCTCTTATAAATGCACATGCATGTGAATTATCATGGTGCCTTATTTATTTCTGAATGCTTTTATATATACCTAGAGAGACAAGATGGGTGAGGTAATATAATTTATTGGACCAGCTTCTGTTGGTAGGAGAGACAAGCTTTCAAGCGTGCACCTGAAGAAGAGCTCTGTGTAAACTCGAAAGCTTCTCTCTCTCAGCGACAGAAGTTGGTCTAGTAAAAGATGTTACCTCACCCACCTTGTCTCTCTAATATCCTGGGACCAACACGATTACAACAACACTGCATTTACACATTCCTGTCAGTTTTCCTTATTAGAGCTGTTGTATACCAAGTCACTTGAGATTTGGGATGTGGCATGGTCTGTGGAGTTAACCCATTTTCAATGCTATTCAAATCCGAAACACTCCAATTGAAGTTCATTTCCAGTGCAAATGGCCAGTACAAGGGGCCACTTAAATGGGGTGTAGGCTTCATGCTGGTGCTCTGGATAGGGGTTGATTTCACGCTGCTACAACAATGTATGAATGTATGTACCACATATGGCTCCTGAGTTCTTGCTACACCACTAATATGACTTTTAGTTTTAACTCTGGATTCTCCCATTTTAGTGTGTGAAGAGGGTCACAGCATCACAAGCCCCAGAGAAAAAGTAAAAAGAACAAAGAAGACAAGAAAATTGTTAGAAAAAGAAGATAAGTTATCTGTATGTATATGTACAATCTGTGAGTGTAGGAAGGATAGTGGGACTGCCAAAGTGCTAATGCTAATCGACACATCCAATGGAAAAACTGGGCTGCTTTATTTTTTAACACCTTCTAAATGCATTGGTCTAGGAGAACATTTTGGAAGGGAAAGGTGGAACATAGTCAAATTTGGTTTAAAAAATGGCTCTCTTTCTAAATAGGCATGGTTGGTTGGCATGTGTATATTTTTGTAGAAGTTGGATTTAACCAAATTTTCCCCTACTCCCTGAAAAAGTTTTTTTTTAACTAGATAGCTTTCATTTTTTAACGAAAGCATTACTGTCTGGACAGTATGCAAGTAGCTTAATTAAAGTATTTTGGACCCATTCTTCTCCCTTTGAAGTGAATGGTAGCACTCCCATTAGAACAGGATCAGGTCCAGAATCTTTGTCACTGTTACTAATTGGGAGCGTTAATGCTACAGAAAATGTGTTATGGAAACCTTTAAAGGCAACCTACCATGGACGTCGTTACATCATTTATCCAGTGGGGACAAGAGGAGACTTGCCATGTTACATTGTAAGAAATATAACATGAGTACCTGAATTTTCATGGCTTTTAAAAAAATAAACAAAAAACCAGATAACTGATTTTCAGTGCAAAAATAAAAACACTTCCAGTGAATTACACCCCAAATAAAAGATCACATTTCTGCAAGCCATACTTCACGAGAACCTCTGTGTGGCAATGTGATGGGGCCACTGTATGCGTTTTACATGCTGAAGTGCTTCCCTCACTCCTTGCTATTTTATAGTCTCTCCTGGGCTTAGCACATATTTAGGCTCAGCCGAAAGCCACGGGGCCATAGATCTAGGGAACTGTGGGGTGAAAATGTTTGTATAGGCTAATCCCGCCATTGGCTCGAGTTTGCATGCCATAGAGTGACTCTGAGGCCTGGTAGGATTTCCCACCTCTTTCTGTTCTCGTGTCACCCATGTGCAGCCCAGATTTTCAGGCTGGATGCTGGAGTTTGGCTTAAGTGAACAAACACAATTAAAAAGCAAGGCTAGCAAATCACAAAGTGTATTTTGTTAAAGTGCTTTGGCAATTGGAGTTTAGTTTTATTTGATAAAACTTCATAGTATGCTAGTAAATATTATGCAGTGTATTTTGTAAAAACAGGAAGTCGAAGGCCCTGAATTGTCAAAGATATGTATGTGCTTAACCTTATTATCTTGTGTTTTATTTTATTTCAATAGGATTACTCATGGTAGTAATGTTAAGCTCGTGTATAAGTGATTACAGGATTGGGACCTTAGTAATATGACCGTTGACGATAGCATCCTGCTGTTCAATATTTGCTCAGAAGTAGGGTGAGACAGCCTTTTTTTGTAGAAATTGTGTGTGGATTAGTGAAGTTCAAATGCCTAACATACATAAGACCAAATTCTGCCCTCAGCTACATTTACGCTACTCTGCCAGTGTGAGTTCCCTATGATCATATTTCTACTCTGTGAAATGTTATCGAGTGTTGTTGATTTCTGTATTTTCACAGCCTGAGGCTAGACAGCTCCTGAAAGAAGTGGGTCCAGAAGGGGAAGGAAAAATTTCATTGGTAGAACAATTGCTTGATGAAGTAAGTTCATGAAGTAAATGGGCCTGGATCTGTGTCTTGAAAACCTGAACTAGAAATTACTCTTTTTTAAAACTTTAGTCCTGCCTTCTTGACTTCTAATAAGAAAAATAATAAACATAACCCAACACGATTGTTCCCAGGGCAATCGCTGCAGTAGAGCTTTTAGGCCTAGATCCTCAAAAGTACTTAGGCTTCTAACTTCCACTGATTTCAATGGAAATTAAGAGCCTAAGGGAACCTCTACACTAGAAATGCTACAGCAGCTGTGCCACTGTAGCATAGGCACTTACGACAGCCACGGAAGGGGTTCTTCTGTCAGTGTAGTGAATCCACCTCTCCAGGACGCTGTCACTAAGACGACAGATTAATTCTTCCATCATCCAAGCAGTGATACACTGGGGTTTAGAGCAGCTTAATTACATTACACATGGCATGATGTTTTACACAGCCCTGAACGATGTAGTTAAGTCAGCCTAACTGTGTACTGTAGACCAGCCCTAAATATTTTTGAGGCTCTGGGCCTTGCTGCCCCCAGTATTAAAGAAAATGAAGTTTAAATAAAAAGAAACAGGAAAATCTATTTGCATATATCCTAGTTCAATCCTTGAGGGGGCCATTTAGGGATCTGGGGCAAAAATTGGGGTTTGGTCCTGCTTTGAGCAGGGGGTTGGACTAGATGACCTGCTGAGGTCCCTTCCATCCCTGATATTCTATGATTCTTCGAAAATTGATAATGAACAGATACATGAGAAGTTTGCCCCGCTTCCACCAACAGCATGGTAGTAAGGAAAAAAGTAACCTTTTCTGTAACCATTTTATGGGTTAAGGTCAAATCCTTAGAAGAACTGCCACAAGCCTGCCCTAAAGTGGGGCATACATCTTAACTGCATGGTGATATACTGCACAGTAGAACGCAAGAAGAGCGAGAGCTCTGAGGTGAAAGCAGGTTGGGGAGTCCTCCATTGGCCAAATCCATCATCACAACACTACCGCCACCTCTGCCTGGAGTTGTGGCCACAAAGCAGCTGCAATGTCTCTCCTCCAAATGGGTGGGGAAGCCTTTGACCCTCTCTCCCTCCCATGTGATTACTCTGGTTTTGTGCTAGGCACAACTACAAGGGCTTGACCGAAAAAAGACAAATACATGAAAGTTGAATTTTCCAGGTTTGGCTGTTTCTTTAGTGTTTTGAATGTTAAAGCAGATTTGAGAGAGACTGTGACAGTACATGTGACAACTAAAGCTGAATTTGTTATATTAAATCAGGGAGGCGAGTTGAAACATGTATAGCTTGTAATAAGCTAGTCCTTTTCTGCACATTCCAGGGAGCTGACCCAAACTGCACCAATAGTGAAGACCGACCTGCTTTAACAGTTGCTGTCCTAAACAGACATGATGAAGTGGTTCCAGTTCTTGTCCAGAAAGGTGCTGATATTGACCAGCAGTCAGGACCGTAAGTGAGCAATTTCTAACAAGAATCCTCTATAGAGTTTGACCAGCAGGGGGACTTGAGACTTATATTTCACCAAAAGGGACTAAAATCTCCTAAAGTGACCATGAATCAAATTTTCAAAACCAAACACACACACACCCACAGCTGCAAACTGGTCAATCAACAGACAACTACCCCTTTTATTGCTTCACTTTAATTGGCCAGCTTTAAAAATGTGGCCCCATATTTTAGCTCTACAAAACCTCAATCCTCCTCCTAAACCCTTCCCCTCAATCTTCCCATCACTGGTACCTTCCTTGTTCCCCTCCCCCCCCCAATCTTCTCCTCTCCTACACCATTTCTCCCTATCAAAAAGGAGAAGATAGCCACCTCACTGGAGACTACATTTGTTGGTCCTTGATTTTCCCACCTAGTTTGAGGCAGTTGATATACTAGTAGAGATAAAACATTCCTTTAAATAAAGTCATGACTTTCTTTTTAAATAATATAAATTATTTGAGTACACCCTGTTTTCCACCTATACAGGCATAACACCACTGCTCTTCATGAGGCAGCTTTGCTTGGATTAGAGGGAAAGAAATGCATCAAAGTCTTGTTAGGGTAAGTTCTGCTGTTGTGGCATCCAGTGCAACTCTGGGCTACATGTAATCAGTAACAGGTATGGGCTTCATCCAGCAAGGAGCTGAGTGCCCGCAACTTAATATTGTGCTGTACATGTACAACAGGACCCAGGGCCAAACTCAGATATCATCACTTACATTGTAACACGAGTAAGCATCAGAATCTGACTCTGATTTACTTTTGAGTTGTAGTGAATTGAAACAGATTCCTTTTCTAAATTAGCTTAAGCAGCCTGTTCTTTATTTACAGCTGTAATGCAAACATTAAAAAGAAGAATGGAAAAGGCTTATCAGCATATGACTTGGCACTGAAGACTGGGAATGAGGAAATAATTTCATTGTTTGCTAGTAAACTTGGACAGGGAATGCTGGACAAACTGACCAAGCCCAAGAATATCAGTCTGGCCATGGCTTGATTGGAGCTTTCTTATCTAAGGCAGAGCTGGATGCTGTGTGTATGTGAGGAAGAAAGTGGGTTTTTTTGGTTTTTAAAAGACAGCACGCCTTGGCGATGCATTTTTTTTTTTAAACTGACTAAGGGACTTTGAATCAAGCAAGTAGCTGACACCTTTTCATAGCAAAATCATAAGTAATCTTCTTATACTTGTAAGAACTACAGGATTGAGCCCAAGGAGAGTAATTGTGCCTTAAAGATTAGGGTGCTGTTGGAAATATCTTAAATGGATCATTCACCACTTTTGCAGTGGTGCCCTTAAGACAGCAGTTACTGTGATTAACTTACATTTTAAAATAAAAAGAATGTATGTGAACTATTCTAATAGAGATTGATACACTTCACTAGAGAATACTCAGTTTGAGCAGTTAAATAAATCATTGTGCGTTGTTTCCTTGAGACATTTATTTCTGTGTCAACATGAGACAAAATAATTTCAAAGGAGGTTTGCAGAGTCATGTAAGAGATTTAGGAACACAAACGTCAATGGTAGTTGCAGTCCTAAATGCCTTAGATGATTTTGAAAATCTCCCCCTTTGTTTCTAAGTATACACCCCTTTGATCCTTGCATGAAAGGGACGTGAACTACGACCACCACGCAGGCACAAAGAGGCAACTCTAGAGAACATATATACAAGTCAAACACTGCACACAGGCAAGTCGCAGGGGCCTAGGAGACCAGCTTCTCAATATCACGACGTGCACGCTCTGATTCTTCCTTAAACTCCGTCACTTTCTGAGAGATTTGCTTTTTCTGGAAAGATCAAAAATAAAATTCCTTCAGCTTAGTACAGGCAGTATCACACTCAGCTTGGTGGAAAAGGACAAGGTACTGCAGCTCAGCACTCCCCCCAGGGCAAAGGGAGGGAACTTCAAGGTGACATGCTGGCTGACCCAACAGGTCCTAGGACTGGAGGCTACCTTAGCCTTTTGGAATAGAGGCCTAACACACACCCCAATTCTGAGCTGTACGTACAATCACGTTTCTTGTTCGTTCCTTGTCCAGTTTCAGGAACTCCTGCAGTGTCAGGTCAACAGGGTTCTTACGGAGGGAGAGAAAAGCGCAGCCAGAGGAGTGTTTCCTGTGCTCATCCCTAGGAAAGGGAGACCAGGCTCATGTTAAAGGCACAAATAGTTACTTGCTTTCACCCCATCCTCCACCACAAGAGTTCTCAAATTGGGGTCCTTAGAGACTGCACATGGGCTCCACAAAATGTTATGAGCAGAGGCGATGTCCGGGGGGGCCATGTGGGGTCCTGCTTGTGGAGTCAGTGGTGTGGGGCAACCCCTTCTGATGGCAGGGGGAGCCATCAAAATGTTCATGGGCCCAGGGAGGGAGTGCCACCTTCACCTCACCTGTCACGCAACTAAAAATTGCAGTGTGTCGCTGCAGAAGAGAGATCTCCCCCTGCCATCAGAAGGAGTTGCCTCACAACTACTGACTGCATGAGCAGGCAGCAGCTAGCCAAGGAGAGACACCACTGTTCGGCCCTGCTACATCAGCTCTTCAGGTAGCAGGGCCAAAAGGAAGACAGAAATCTGGCAGGGCACATCTGCGTGCACACACACATCCATTGCCTCTGGATAGAGGCTGCAGAAAGAAGCAGGCACACCCATCTCACAGATATCTTACACTCTTTTTCTTAAAGCATTACTAACAGTACATGTTTATATGAAGTATACATACTTTTGTCAATCAGTTTGTCAGTTGGGAGTTTGTGATTAACATTACATTTGAAAAGGGGTCTGTCAACAAAAAGTTTGAGAACCTCTGCTCTACCATATGTCCACTAGTCACAGAGCCACAAGTGAGTCACTCCCCGCAATACTGAGAAGATACCAAGTTACTGGTATTTTGCTAAAACACTCCACCATTGAGGTTCAGCTGGCATTTCAATCCTAAAGTACTTTCCTCACTCTCAGCCACTTCAGTCTCCTCAGGGCTCAGTCCCAAACCCATAGTAGCAACTGGGCTGTGGGTTCAGGGAACTATTTAAAGGATCCTAGTCCTCTGTTCTGATTGCTATTAGTTAAGAAAAGTAGAACGTAACCATGTCTCACTTGGCATGAGTGAAGAACAAGGTCCTAGAGGAGGCTAAAGACAGGAGTGTTCCAGTTGCTGCTCAGCGATGTGCTGTCTTGCACAAATAAATTGGTTAGTCTCTAAGGTGCCACAAGTCCTCCTTTTCTTTTTGCGAATACAGACTAACACGGCTGTTACTCTGAAACCTGTCTTGCATAGTATGGTACTCTGGCTTCACTCCCATATTTAGCGGACCTCTGTGTTTGTGACTTTCACACGCCCCCAGAGGGGGAAAGCTACCGTGGTTCCTACAGTGGAACTTCTTCTATGGAGGTCCAATAGACTGGCTCCACTCTTGAGTAAAAATTCAAGTTACTTACTGAGGACACACACAGGACATTCGTTTTCCTTGTGATACTTAGGAGAACGTTGGGCCCAGCTACCAAAGCAGGCCTGGGGCAGCAGAGGCGCCTTGTTCTCCTCTGAGGAGCATAAACCCAATACATAAGCCTGTAGTCCTGCAATAATCAGGAGACAACTCCACCCAAGAGGCAGATGCTGGGTAGCTTCAGGGATGCGTAATTAGACAACGTGCCACATGGCCAAGAAAACGAATGCTGCCATGGGACCTTTCGGCACCCTGGTTTGCAGGGGTCTCGTCTCCCCTGTTACGGGCAGCTTCTCTCTGTGGGCAGAGCGCAGGGCGATGGTGGCCCCCGTGGACGGGGATACTTACATGGGGTCATCCTCAGGCTCCCAGCCTTCCAGCTCCTTGAAGCAGAAGAAGCACTGAACCACATCAGGCCCATTCTCGCTGGGGCAGTGGACGAATCCGGCTTCTGCCATCTGGGGGGAGAGAGAGAGGAGAAAGCCGGATCAGCAAGACCACCGCGCTCCTTCCCGACAGGTGGGACCGACCCCCCCGCCCCGCCCCGCGGGGGCTGGCGGCGGGCACAGCAGGGGCCCGCGGGAGAGGCCGGAGATCCCCGCTCCGGAGGGCGGGGCCCCAGTCCCGCAGGCTCCGGGGTCCTGCAGTCGCCGCCGCCCGCAGCCGCGGCCAGCCCCCGGGGCCGGGGAACGGGGCCAGCCCCCGGGCCGCTCGCAGCGCGGCGGGCGTGGGGGAGGGAGGGCCCCGGCTCCCAGCCTCACCCGCTCCGGGGTGCAGGCGCAGCCCTCGGTGAAGGGCCAGCTGCGGTAGGTGGCCAGGCGGGCCTCGCTCAGGTAGAGCTGCCACTCGGCGGGCAGGAGCGCGGCGGCCGCGGGGCACTTCATCTTCAAATCCCGGCGGCGGCGGGGGCTGCCGGGACGGGGCGCGGCCGCGCGCGCGGGGCACCCTGGGAGCTGTAGTTTGGGCGGGGGAGGGGTTATGCGGGGCGGGCCGTTATAGCGGTTGCACCCTCGTGCGTGGATAGCGCGTCACAGAGAGACGGGGCGGGGCCTGGGGGTGTTGATGCGGGGGGGGGGTGAGTGAGTGAGTGAGGGGGTTGATGTGAGGGAGGGGCTGTGGGGACATCGGGGCCATGGGGGTTGTGGGGGTGTCAAGGCTTTGGGGGTGTTTAGATGAGAGCGGGACCGTGGGGGGATGTTGGCCTGAGGGAGGGGCCATGGGGAGGGCATCGGGGCCATGCGCAGATGTGGGGGTGTCAGGGCTGTGGGGGGGTTGACCTGAGGGGGGGATGTGGGGGGTGTCAGGGCTGTGGAAATCTTGAGCTGAGGGAGGGGCTGTGGGGGGACATGGGGGACATGGGGGGTATTAGGGCTGTGGGATTGTTGACCTGTGGGGGGGCACTGGGGCCAAGGGGGGATGTTAGGGGTGTCAGGGTTGCGGGGGTGTTGATATGTGTCAGGGCTGTGGGGGATGTCGGCGTGTCAGGGCAGGGGCTGAGGCACTCTGCCCTGAGTGGTGGTGTGGCCCTTCTTTGCCCCAGCTCAGCTGCTTGGTAGTTTGGGGAGCAGGACAGAGCTCACCCCATCCTGGGAACAGGGCACGAGCAGTGACACAGGTGGTGAATCTGAAGAAGTGGTGTTTTACCCATGAAAGCTTATGCCCAAATAAATCTGTTAGTCCTTAAGGTGCCACCAGACTCCTTGTTGTTTTTGTGGGTACAGACTAACACGGCTACCCCCTAATACTTGAGGTGGTGAATCGCAACCCCTACCCGTCAGTCTGAGCCTGTAGCCAGAAAAGGAAAGGCTGGAATGAGAGGATGACTTTGGGTCTGTGCTGGGAGCAGAGATTGGGCCCTTATAGGGAACGGACACAAACAGGTGCAAGCTCAGTTGATTCAGGTTTCATTGCTTCTTGGATTTAAATGAGCACTATTATTATTTCTTTTACCGTCATGCCTAGGAGCCCTTTACAAACCAGGACCTCATTATGTTTGGCACTGTACAAACAGAAAAAATGACAGTCCCCACCCCAAGAGGCTTATGATCTAAGCATGAAAGCCAGTTTTGTTTACTGCTACCTAAAGATGAAATTTTTATATTATAATTGAGGTGGGAGTGAAACCCTTGTAGTTGCTAGTCTCCCTCTTCTATACAGTCCAGGGAGCTAATCCCAACTGCACCAACAATAAAGACTGACCTCAGACCACAGAACTTGGGGTTGGAGGGGGTGGAGAATTGTGGCCCGTTTGGGGAAAGGTTGCTGATAGGCTGGCATCCCGACTGAGGCTTGATTAATATTCTGAGGTATATGATGGTTGTGCTAAAGAGGAGGTGTGTCTTTGAGTGGAGGAGGTTGGGGTATATATTTCTGATAGTCTTAACTTATTTCCTTCTGTTAGATATGCTATGTACAGAGCAACCTTATCTGATGCACAACGTGGTGCTTTTGTATATTAATTCATATATGCTGGCTCCCACAGAATAACACTACGAAAGATGGTGGTGTTGCTACTGGTTTGAAAAAGAACAATACAAGCTGTAGCTGTCTAAGTGTAATAACTGCCTGCTAAGATCAGTACTGAGTTTGCATAGTAAATTAGCTCTTACTGGTATGTTCTGCTTAACTCCTTATTTAATGTGAAAAGCAAGCTTTTATGGAAAATATGCTGTAACTTTAATAACAGGTACTGTGGGGCACTCAACCCCTTAGGCTAATCCTTAACAACCTAGTCCAAAGGGAGTTCTGTTTTGTGAATGTTTGCCACAATTGGCAGATGAATAACAGCCCTGTGTGGGTGTCTGTAATTCACAAGAAATCAAAGGTTATGCTGTCGCTTTTTTTCAGGGAGTTAGTCAAACCCTGTTTCTCAGTTCCACTGAAACTCATTATAAATACACCTAGCTATTACACAACTATCTTGACGAAAACTTTCAATGTCATTTACATGATGTTTGTTCTGGATCATCTCAGAATTTTATGGCTGCCATCACATGTCATGTAGACAGTTGCCATCTTTACTCATAGTGTTGGACACGCTCAAGTCAGGGTGAAATCCTGGCCCCTTTGAAATCAATGGCAAAACTCCCATTGCCTTCATAAGGCCAATATTTCACTCCTGGTGTTTGGCTCCAGCCTGAAAGCTGAGCAGGAAAATATTATTTCTTTGTCATGGGCTGACCATTGTCTTCTTTATTCTGTCAGGGCAATGACCCTTTTTTGCTGGTTCTGTTTCCAGACCGCCATGAGAGAGAATATTGTTAAGCAGAATGGCTGCTCTATCAGTGGTGTGGTAAGATTTTATAGTGATCTTTTGTCTTCTGCTATTGGTATGGTGGGCTTCAGACACTTTCTATACTAGCTTCATCTTCATAGGTCACAATGGTAAACTGATTCCCTGCAACAGTGGAGAGAGAATATTCCTGGTGGAAGTCTTGTGGCCAGTCTGACTGCTCTGCAGAATAAAGAGCTTTTGATGTTCAAAACTCTATGGTTGCAGGTTACCACACCAGATGGGACTATTGTGATCATCTAATCAAACGGGTTGGCAATTTGCGGCACGCATGCCAAATGCAGCACGCGAGCTGATTTTTAGTGGCACTCTGCTAACGGCCAGGTTCCTGGCCGCTGGCCCCGCTCAGCCCGCTGTCGGCCTGGATGGACGGAACCCTGGGCCGGCAGCGGGCTGAGCGGGGCCGGCGGCCGGGAACCTGGCTGGCAAGGGCCGGCAGATGGAACCCCAGACCGGCAGCGGGCTTAGCAGCTCAGCGTGCTGCCGGTCTGGGGTTCCTGCCGCCGGCCCCTGCCAGCTGGGGTCCTGGCCGCCGGCACTGCTCAACCTGCTGCCAGTCTGGGGTTCTGTCGGGGGGCTCCTGTAAATGTAAAATTTATTACTGGCACGCGAAACCTTAAATTAATGAAGACTTGGCATGCCACTTCTCAAAGGTTGTTGACCCCTGAAATCTGACCAGCTGCATAACACAGGCCTTAATTAACTGCCACTGGATCTTGTTATGGTGAAGTTGAAGGAAGGCATCTTTTTTCCCATTATAGTGTCCACAGTTACACACTGCAGAACTCTTCCAGGTAATTAAAAGGTTGGTTAATCATTTATATGATTTGATATGGGGGATAGAATTTTTCCCACTGGGAAAAATATTCATGTTACACTGCAGATAATAGCTCACAGTGGATCTGAGAGATATCTCCTGCTGCTGAAACAGAGCAGTGTCTCAGGGGGATAAATGCCAAATAGTGTGTCCATTTTAGCTAGAGCTGCTCATTGATGCTGTGGAGGTGCTGGGGGGCCTTGAGGCAGATGCACAAGGGAGCACTGTTGCTCAGCCTTTGGAATTTTTGAGTACTTGATTATTTGACCTTTAAATTGTATTATTGATTCCTAAATTACCATTTTTCTGAGCAGGTACCCAGGTTGTGCCTTCTGTTACTGGGTACACATTTTTACCTATGGACTTTGAGTCTTCGTGTTTAAAAACTTGTTCCATAGTGTGTGCATAATTCATAGTGCACTGAACTTGCAAATTAATATTATAGCCAGGTAGTACCCAGGTAGTAGCCCTTGATGTTTCTCCTTAAGTAAGTGGAATATCTGGCATCCAGCCCAAATTTTTAGAAATATTCACTAATTTTAGGTGCCTCAATTTTTGGGTACCCAACTTGAGACCCAAGGGCCAGGATTTTTGGAGGTGTAACACCACTGGCTTCAGATGGAGCTGTGGGCATGTTTAGCGCCTCTGAAAATCAGACTATAGGTGTCTCAAAACATGTATCGAAAATCAGAGCTTACTGCTGCAAATGTAGGCCTTAAGTTTCAATAAAATTGTTATATATTTCTGCAAAGAAATCAAAACTGCTTTGTCCTCATCCCTGTGTCAGAAAGAATATGTCTCTAATTCAGATTCTCAACATTATTTCCTGTGAATGGAAATAGATCTACTTTAAAGCAGGCTGCACTGTTTTTGAACTCAGATGCCAATCACAAGGAAGAAACTACCTTGTTTGTCATGAGTGGATGATGGCACAATCAAGGTTTGGAATTATTCTACTTATCAGCCGGCCATTCTGCTGCTGCGGAGGAGGGGATCCTCTGGTATACCATTACTTGGATAATGCACTGGTATTTGGGGCACGTTGTGCTCTTGGCACAGAACCCATTGCAGTAACTGTGGATATTTCCTCATATATAAAGAAAAGCTTCAGCAGCTCTTCACTGCAGAGTTAGCCCAGGTGATCAGCAGCTGGCTTAGCCTGGCCGATGCGTGAGTTGCCACACCTCAAAGCCATACCCCAGATACCGCACCCTCACTGGTGCTACGCTCACCCATGTGTGTGGCTAGAACTGCTGGGGACTGACTGTCCATGGTTCTTTGTGCTGCAGTAAGGTCAGCTGCTCTTTTATTATTTCCCAGTGAATTGTGTGAGAACTTGTCTGTCCTTTTGAGAACATGGGGGGCGTGTGGGAAGGCATTGGAGAACTGTCTGCATAAAAGTGGTTTACCTGTGTCCTCACTTCAAAGTGGGCTGGTTGCCAACCCAAGTGAAAGTGGAACCCGGCCTTTGATTCACATCCCCAGCTGTGTCAGACTGAAAGTATAACTAAATTTGTATGAGAAGTTTCTGTGTGGTCGGGAAAGGGGTTAGAGAGGCAACACCAAGTAAGAGCCTGAACTAATTCTGCAGTGAAGACATAGGCCCTTTGAGGGTGGTCGCTGAGTCTTTCCTCCTTCAGCCTTCAGCTTTTGTGCTGATTATGCAGGCCTCATATTTTTCCCATATAAACTTGATTTCCAGCTTCAGAAACAGCAAAGATGGAGAAGTTCTTCAAGGGCAGCTCCAATCTTAAAAGCAACTCTGTAAAAATGGTGCTATCTTACTTAAAAACATGGTCCCATTTGTAGTCAAAGCTGCTGACCTTACTATCAATAAGTTTGTGCTGCTTTTTATTCCTGTAAACACTCCAGAGACAAGAGAGTAAGCTGGATTGTATTTTTGTTTGTGCATCATCAGTAGAACAATTAGCTAAATTTTGATTGCAGAATTTTTATGGTTGGTAATACATGAGCCAGAAAAAAAATCCTTGAGTTTTAGATGCCAGGCTGAGTCTGCAGGACTGGCAGTTAAAAATCCATTGTTTTACTTGTAAACTGAACAAGTTTGGTCAGGAAATCATGAAGACATATCAGACATAGAACCTCCCCAGTGTGGTTATTACGATGTCACTTCCACAATAGTCACACTCTAGGAAAGCCTGCTCTCTAGGGTGGGATTATGGCGGGGTGCTAGGATTGTTGGCCCTTCTTGATGTTATGGGAAAAATTATATAAGAGCTGGTGTACTCATGATGAAAGCGTGGTGAAGTTCAGTGGGCAACAGCCAGGCACACAAGAACGTTGAAGTTTCTTAGTTCTCTTGAAAGGACAAGGGAAGCCTGGTGGGGTATAGTGGTCACATTGTGAGGCCTGGTTGATATTGATACAGCCCCACATACCCCTGTTCTGTGGACTATTTCTGTTGCTGGCATGAATACTCTCTACGGGTATGGGTGCGTGCTTAATACCACAAAGACAGCATTCAGGGATGCCTACTGTCAATTAAGCCCAAAATGTGACCATTTAACTTTGTATTTAAAGTGTTTTTTTAAAAAATCATGAACAGGGCTCAGTCACAGAACTTTCTGATTGGCCATCCAAGATTTTATACTTATCAGTCATCAAGATATAAGTGTAATCTGAGTCAACAGCATGTGTAAAAAGAAAAGGAGTACTTGTGGCACCTTAGAGACTAACCAATTTATTTGAGCATGAGCTTTCGTGAGCTACAGCTCACTTCATCAGATGCATACCGTGGAAACTGCAGCAGACTTTATGTGTTTCAATACATGTGGAAAGGTTTCTTTTGGAATACCATGATAAATCCCATGCCTTACAACTGAATAAAAAGATCTCCTATTAGATTATAGTACTTCAGTAGCAAGAACCCACAATAATTGAGAACGATTACTGTGATCACACTATAAGGGTCTGAATAGAACTGTGTAACTTAAAAGTCTCCTAAAGAGGTGTTTTTTTCCTGTCCACTTCAAATAGATGCAATGATCTGAGGACAGTACAAAACTTGAACATGTTTCTTTTAACATCCCTTACAAACTAGACATTAACAATCTGTAACTGTATTCTCAGGGGAGATGAAGAAGTCTCCTGCCAACTGTATTTACCTCTAGGCTAGGCAATAAACTGGCTGGGAACATTGTTTTGTTACTAGGTGAGAATCTGGCTTACTCAGTTAGGAATAGATGAGTTCCTGTAAACATTGTTCTTATGAATACATTATATATCACAGAAAATATTATAAAGGAAAATAGGCATTAAAAAAATGTAGGACAAATCCTATCGAGGCAGTGTTATCTGGTGGGTGGAGCAGTGAACTCCATTACTTAAACCAGTACAACTTCTAAATGTGACTTCTATGTGAAAACAATTGTATGTGCAACTATAAAAGTGAGCTGTAGCTCACGAAAGCTTATGCTCAAATAAATTGGTTAGTCTCTAAGGTGCCACAAGTACTCCTTTTCTTTTTGCGAATACAGACTAACACGGCTGCTACTCTGAAACCAGTCTTATTTTGCAAAAAGAAAAGGAGTACTTGTGGCACCTTAGAGACTAACCAATTTATTTGAGCATAAGCTTTCAGGAGCTACAGCTCACTTCATCGGATGCATACTGTGGAAACTGCAGAAGACATTATATACACAGAGACCATGAAACAATACCTCCTCCCATCCCACTCGCCTGCTGGTAATAACTTATCTAAAGTGATCACTCTCCTTACCATGTGTATGATAATCAAGTTGGGCCATTTCCAGCACAAATCCAGGTTTTCTCACCCCCCCCCAAAACACACACAAACTCACTCTCCTGCTGGTAATAGTTCATCCAAAGTGACCACTCTCCCTACAATGTGCATGATAATCAAGGTGGGCCATTTCCAGCACAAATCCAGGTTTTCTCACCCTCCCCCACAAACTCACTCTCCTGCTGGTAATGGCTCATCCAAACTGACCACCCTCCTTACAATTACTATTACCAGCTATTACAATTACAATTACTGCTATTACCAGCAGGAGAGTGAGTTTGTATGTGTGTGTTTTTTTGGGGGGGGGGTGAGAAAACCTGGATTTGTGCTGGAAATGGCCCACCTTGATTTTCATACACATTGTAAGGAGAGTGGTCACTTTGGATAAGCTATTACCAGCAGGAGAGTGAGTTTGTGTGGGTGGGGGCGGAGGGTGAGAAAACCTGGATTTGTGCTGGAAATGGCCCAACTTGATTATCATACACATTGTAAGGAGAGTGATCACTTTAGATAAGCTATTACCAGCAGGAGAGTGGGGTGGGAGGAGGTATTGTTTCATGGTCTCTGTGTATATAATGTCTTCTGCAGTTTCCACAGTATGCATCCGATGAAGTGAGCTGTAGCTCACGAAAGCTCATGCTCAAATAAATTGGTTAGTCTCTAAGGTGCCACAAGTCCTCCTTTTCTTTTTGCGAATACAGACTAACACAGCTGTTACTCTGAAACCAGTCTTATTTTGGTTAGCTTCAGTCAATTAGTAATTGACTGAAGCCATACCAAAATAAGAGTGTCCACAAGGACTTTTGCACTGGTTTAACTAAGTTGATTTAACATCACATTTTTAATTAAACTGGTGCAACACTGTGTACAGACAAGTCCTAAGTGTTTTGACAGAGCCCAGCATAATGGGACTGCAGTCTCAGCTGGGGCCTCTAAATGCTACTGCAATAGAAATAATATCAAACCCAGAAATAACACGGACTATTAAAAGCATATTTAGGGCAAAGTTTAACATTTTTGAATGAATGTAACAAGAAGAAAAAGAAGAGTTTAAAACAGCTGGGTTGAAGAACTTTTTACAGCACTTTGCACAATTGTATGCTTATCTCCATGGGGAAAGCTAATTAATTACTCTTATTCAATACAACAAGACATAGTGCTTGTACCAGCAGCCATTGCTGCAGGTCAAGTTGCAAAGCACTTCCTGTGTAACTCAAAATGCAGCCAAAAGTTGGAAAATACAAATGTTAGGGTTAATCGTGCTACTTGTGTGTATGATCAAATTAGCCTTTAAATACACGCCCATACGTTATTTTAGATTTGTGCGTGTATGTAAGGCTGTAAGGAAAATGGTATTTGAAATCCTGTGTGCTCACATGACTAAAAATCCCATTATAAATGCTTGCATGTAAAATGATAGAATGAAAGTTGCGTGTTAAACCTTAACTTTCTCATTTCCTGACTTTGGAGTGCTTCTTTGTGGAACCTTAACTATACATTAACTTAGTGTTTTACACCAAGGTTGAAATGTTCAAAGCCGACTGGGGCATTTAGCCACATAACTCAATGGTATTTGTGTGGCAAAATCACCTAATTGGCTTTGAAAATCTGGCTCTGATTACACAACGATAGGTGCACTGTACAGGCCAAATCATGCAAGCCCTTTCTCCCATGAGTACGGATTAGTGAATAAGAATTTTGTGGCTCAAGTCCTAAGGCCTTATCTATACAATAACATCTCATGGAATTTGTAGCCAGTTAATGGTATGGCTGGCTCTAAACATGATTTTTGTGACAGCACAGAACATGGCTAACGTTCTGTGTAGCCCTCAAGTGCTCATGGTGTTTTGCTCCTGTCACAGGCCTTGGCTACCATATGGTTGTCTCTGTAACCAGTTCAGCATGCTGCTTTTGTGCGATATGGACAGGTCCCCTAACTGCCTGAGTAATGGGTTTGGACAGTCATCCTTCTTTGCCCCAGCTCTTTGTAGTAGGGCATCCCACAGCATGTTACTTTACATGTTGTTTGTGATGCTCTGTTTTTGTCCTTAGGCCATTCAGTGCTTCCTACAGCTGAACGAAAACAGGTACAAATCCAGTTTTGTGGGGAAAGGAGGAAACATTTTTTTGTGTCAGGTTGATATTTTTTTAAATGACAGCTATTAGGAGCTGCTCATTGGTCTGGAATATTCTTAGTCTTGGTGGAGAGGGATGAGTGACCATGGTGCACGTGAGATGGGTGATGGCAATTTATCCTGTTAGTCTGCAAACAGTCAGAACGCTCCACCATGTATGTTTGTAGTTGTGTAAAGTACACGTACACACAAGAGATTGAGACACCTTAGAGACTAACCAATTTATTTGAGCATAAGCTTTCGTGAGCTACAGCTCACTTCATCGGATGCATACTGTGGATGCTCACGAAAGCTTATGCTCAAATAAATTGGTTAGTCTCTAAGGTGCCACAAGTCCTCCTTTTCTTTTTGCGAATACAGACTAACACGGCTGTTACTCTGACACAAGAGACTGTAGCATTATATCAGGGGTTCTCAAACTGGGGGTTCTGAGGTTATTACATAGGAGGTCGCAAGCTGTCAGCCTCTACCCCAAACCCCACTTTGCCTCCAGCATTTATAATGGTGTTAAATATATTGAAAAGTGTTTTTAATTTATAAGGGGAGGTCGTACTCAGAGGCTTGCTATGTGAAAGGGGTCACCAATACAGGAGTTTGAGAACCACTGCAGTATCTGTACCAGACTTTGCCAGTTCCCAGCCTTGTTTGTCCGAAGAGTAATTAGATTCCTCTGTCAAGGTGAAGTGCCAAGCATGATTTTGCCCAAATTATTTAGTGCTCAGATAATTATAAAACAATCTCTTTTGCCTATCCTGCTCATCTTATGTTGCAGATCTAGATGCAAGATGACCCCAATGAAATTCGGGTTTCAGAGTATCAGCTGTGTTAGTCTGTATTCGCAAAAAGAAAAGAAGGACTTGTGGCACCTTAGAGATTAACAAATTTATTTGAGCATAAGCTTTCGTGAGCTACAGCTCACTTCGTCAGATGCATTCAGTGGAAAATACAGTGGGGAGATTTATATAGATCGAGAACATGAAACAATGGGTGTTACCATACACACTGTAAGGAGAGTGTTCACTTAAGGTGAGCTATTACCAGCAGGGGGGAGGGGGAACCTTTTGTAGTGATAATCAAGGTGGGCCATTTCCAGCAGTTGACAAGAATGTCTGAGAAACAGTGGGGGATGGGGGGGGCGGAATAAACAAGGGGAAATAGTTTTACTTTGTTTAGGTTTCAGAGTAACAGCCGTGTTAGTCTGTATTCGCAAAAAGAAAAGGAGGACTTGTGGCACCTTAGAGACTAACCAATTTATTTGAGCATGAGCTTTCGTGAGCTACAGCTCACTTCATCAGATGCATACCGTGGAAACTGCAGCAGACTTTATATATACACAGAGAATATGAAACAATACCTCCTCCCACCTCACTGTCCTGCTGGTAATAGCTTATCTAAAGTGAGCATCAGGTTAGGCCATTTCCAGCACAAATCCAGGTTTTCTCACCCTCCACCCCCCCACACAAATTCACTCTCCTGCTGGTGATAGCCCATCCAAAGTGACAACTCTTTACACAATGTGCATGATAATGAAGTTAGGCCATTTCCTGCACAAATCCAGGTTCTCTCACTCCCTCACCCCCCTCCAAAAACCCACCCCCATACACACACAGACTCACTCTCCTGCTGGTAATAGCTTGTCCAAACTGACCACTCTCCAAGTTTAAATCCAAGTTAAACCAGAACATCTGGGGGGGGGGAGGAAAAAACAAGAGGAAATAGGCTACCTTGCATAATGACTTAGCCACTCCCAGTCTCTATTTAAGCCTAAATTAATAGTATCCAATTTGCAAATGAATTCCAATTCAGCAGTTTCTCGCTGGAGTCTGGATTTGAAGTTTCTTTGTTTTAAGATAGCGACCTTCATGTCTGTGATTGCGTGACCAGAGAGATTGAAGTTTTCTCTGACTGGTTTATGAATGTTATAATTCTTGACATCTGATTTGTGTCCATTTATTCTTTTACGTAGAGACTGTCCAGTTTGACCAATGTACATGGCAGAGGGGCATTGCTGGCACATGATGGCATAAATCACATTGGTGGATGCGCAGGTGAACGAGCCTCTGATAGTGTGGCTGATGTTATTAGGCCCTGTGATGGTGTCCCCTGAATAGATATGTGGGCACAACTGGCAACGGGCTTTGTTGCAAGGATAAGTTCCTGGGTTAGTGGTTCTGTTGTGTGGTATGTGGTTGTTGGTGAGTATTTGCTTCAGGT
Organism: Eretmochelys imbricata; assembly: GCF_965152235.1. Classification (NCBI taxonomy): domain Eukaryota; kingdom Metazoa; phylum Chordata; order Testudines; family Cheloniidae; genus Eretmochelys; species Eretmochelys imbricata. Next base: position 205,054,870 of record NC_135574.1, on the reverse strand, counting down.
TGCGGGGCTGTCTGTAGGCAAGGACTGGCCTGTCTCCCAAGATTTGTGAGAGTGTTGGGTCATCCTTTAGGATAGGTTGTAGATCCTTAATAATGCGTTGGAGGGGTTTTAGTTGGGGGCTGAAGGTGACGGCTAGTGGAGTTCTGTTATTTTCTTTGTTAGGCCTGTCCTGTAGTAGGTAACTTCTGGGAACTCTTCTGGCTCTATCAATCTGTTTCTTTACTTCCGCAGGTGGGTATTGTAGTTGTAAGAAAGCTTGACAGAGATCTTGTAGGTGTTTGTCTCTGTCTGAGGGGTTGGAGCAAATGCGGTTGTATCGCAGAGCTTGGCTGTAGACGATGGATCGTGTGGTGTGGTCAGGGTGAAAGCTGGAGGCATGCAGGTAGGAATAGCGGTCAGTAGGTTTCCGGTATAGGGTGGTGTTTATGTGACCATTGTTTATTAGCACTGTAGTGTCCAGGAAGTGGATCTCTTGTGTGGACTGGACCAGGCTGAGGTTGGTGGTGGGATGGAAATTGTTGAAATCATGGTGGAATTCTTCAAGGGCTTCTTTTCCATGGGTCCAGATGATGAAGATGTCATCAATATAGCGCAAGTAGAGTAGGGGCTTTAGGGGACGAGAGCTGAGGAAGCGTTGTTCTAAATCAGCCATAAAAATGTTGGCATACTGTGGGGCCATGCGGGTACCCATAGCAGTGCCACTGATCTGAAGGTATACATTGTCCCCAAATGTGAAATAGTTATGGGTAAGGACAAAGTCACAAAGTTCAGCCACCAGGTTAGCCGTGACATTATCGGGGATAACCAGACTCCAGCAAGAAACTGCTGAATTGGAATTCATTTGCAAATTGGATACTATTAATTTAGGCTTAAATAGAGACTGGGAGTGGCTAAGTCATTATGCAAGGTAGCCTATTTCCTCTTGTTTTTTCCTACCCCCCCCCAGATGTTCTGGTTTAACTTAACTTGGAGAGTGGTCAGTTTGGATGAGCAGCAGGAGAGTGAGTCTGTGTGTGTATGGGGGTGGGTTTTTGGAGGGGGGTGAGGGAGTGAGAGAACCTGGATTTGTGCAGGAAATGGCCTAACTTCATTATCATGCACATTGTGTAAAGAGTTGTCACTTTGGATGGGCTATCACCAGCAGGAGAGTTAATTTGTGTGGGGGGGTGGAGGGTGAGAAAACCTGGATTTGTGCTGGAAATGGCCTAACCTGATGCTCACTTTAGATAAGCTATTACCAGCAGGACAGTGGGGTGGGAGGAGGTATTGTTTCATATTCTCTGTGTATATATAAAGTCTGCTGCAGTTTCCACGGTATGCATCTGATGAAGTGAGCTGTAGCTCACGAAAGCTCATGCTCAAATAAATTGGTTAGTCTCTAAGGTGCCACAAGGACTCTTTTTCTTTTTACTTTGTTTAATGACACATCCACTCCCAGTCTCTACTCAAGCCTAAGTTAATTGTATCCAGTTTGCAAATTAATTCCAATTAAGCAGTCTCTCCTTGGAGTCTGTTTTTGAAGTTTTTTTGTTGAAGAATTGCAACTTTTAGGTCTGTAATCGAGTGACCAGAGAGATTGAAGTGTTCTCTGACTGGTTTTTGAATGTTATAATTCTTGACGTCTGATTTGTGTCCATTTATTCTTTTACGTAGAGACTGTCCAGTTTGACCAATGTACATGGCAGAGGGGCATTGCTGGCACAGGCAGCTTCCCTATCACGTAATATTAACCTACACAGGTAAGGCCACTTAGATGGATTTTTGTCCCGTAGGAGGAAGGTGAAATTCAGTTATTAGTCACAAAGGTAAGATTGCTCAGCTGAATTTGGCTGTGCCAAGGTGCTGATTTAGCAATTGGAATTGCACAGTCACTGTACAGCTCAGTGGAGCTGCAACATAATTCAAGTTGATGGGGTGTTGTTTTTTTAATCAGTGATAAGATTGCTTGGCAGTCAAATGGCTGAGGCGGAAAGGAAAGGAAAGGAAAGCTCAGTAGTGAATAGCATGCTCTACTTACACTCTACCAGAGGGCTCTAGCTATTCCAGAGAAAGCCAGCTGCCCCATGGAGATTTGTGTGTGCGCTTGTTTTCATATTAGTGGCCTTGAACGGCAAAGAGCCATTTGGAAGTTCAGAGTTCTGGGTCCCTTTTCCATTTACGTAAGGCCTTTTCTACACAACAAAGTTTTGTCAGCAAAAGCTGCCTTTTGCCAACAAAACAGGGGAGGTGTACACGCTACAAAGCTACTTTAGCGGTCAAAAATCTGCTGTTTTCCCGACAAAAGTAAAACTACCTCCATGAGAGGCATAGAGCTTTTTATAGCAAAATTAAAGCAACAAAGCATCAGTGTAGACACTGCTGTTTGTATTGTTGACATAACTGGCTTCCACCAGTATCCCACAATGCTTGCGGTGACCGCTCTGCTCACTGTTTTGATCTCTGCTGCCCTGCAGGTATGCGACCCTCTCCTTCAAAACTCTGGAAAGTATCTGATAGCTGAGCCTGCTGCTCCCTTGGGGGAACAAAGAGCAAATCGTTAGCGGGGAATGCTGCTGTTCTGCCCTGCACTGGGAACACAGGGGCAGGCAGACTGCTGCTGCAGGGAGCGGGGGTGGGGGAGGATGGGAGAGGGGACTGCTGGGCTGCTTTGACATTCCTCAGCACGGAGCTGCTCAGGATGGGGCTGTGGGAGAACTCAGCAGGAATCCCAGAACCATAGGTACGCAGACAGGCAGAGCGGGTTGTTTCGGGAGAGGCTGCTGTGCCAAGCAGAGCTGGGGGATGACTTGGGAGGGTGTACCCCTCACCTTGCCGCATGGTAGGTCGGTCAGTCCGCCTGTCTCCCGCACCCCAGACACACTGCTCTCCTCTCCCTCCCCCATCACACTTCAGTTGAAAAGTGGCTGACAAGGATGGGATTGAGAAACCTGCCCCATGTGATGCTGTACCTGCCCAATGAGGCATGGCAAACCCTTCCCAAAGCACCCTGCGGCCAGTTGCACGGTGGGATAGGTACCACAGTGCTCTGCTCTCTGGGTCTGATGCAAGAGTTGTTAGTGTGGATGTGCTCTGCCGCCACAAGGAGCTAGGGTGGACATGCAACAGTGGCTTTAATTAAGGCAACATAACTTTTATGGACAAAACTTTATAGTATAGACAAGGCCTAAGATAGATTCAACACGTGAGAGGAAAGGAGACTGGAGTCACCCCATAGTACAATCATAGCTGGTGGTTGGGAAGACAAACGGTTAATATTCTGGGATGTAAAACTGCCTTTTTACCTCTTCAGGTGGGTCCTCTGAGGACAAAAAATTCCCTCATTGGACTCCCACCCCCTCAAATGCCTCATGGTGTGGTGACTGTCTAATGGGGAAAGGCTGTGCACAGCTCCCTTGGAACCCATCAAAACTGCACCATAGAGAAGGAAGTGCTTCCCCAGGACTGGACATGCTGCCTCCTCAATACTACCAGCCTAAGGACCTGACCCTGATCTCTCATAGTGGGGACGACCCAGCCCATCATCTCTAAAGGAAACATCAGTTTAATGAGCTTTTCTGCATTCTGCCTGGTTAGCTGATAAAATAGAAGCAGCTGAATTTTGAGACACTATAGCAGTTTGAGTCACAAGTGAAAACAAACTCCATATCCTATAGAGCCATCAATCCAAACCCACCCTGGACAGGTAAAACACGAGAAGCATAGCCCCACCCACGTACTTCAGATTCAACTCGGAAGGACTTTCATGGGGCTCAAGGGTGCTTTCATTTCCATGGCCATTCAGTGCCAGTGACGTCTTGCTAGACTGCCTGCGAGAGCGATTTTACTGCCAGTTCTGGTGGCATCCTGCTTTCACACCAGAAGAACATTATGAATAGATGAGAACCACATTTCTAAAGGGACCTCAACAAGATAGCACTTTGTGAAAGGGATTTTGTGTATGCATCGACAGCACAATAGCACACTGCAGAGTATATTAATCATGGTAATCAGGTATCTCATTTTAACCCCACAGTTCTGGGAGTACAGTAAACTGTAGGAACCAGGCGCAGAATTTAGACAGCTAACTGGCTGACTTTACATGGACAAGCAATATTTACAAGTCAGAGAATGTAGCTATCTCTGTATTGTCACTTGTGCCTATATCTCACTTGCCCACAAAACTGCAGAGGAATCTATTTAACTTATTTGTCCTCTATTGGCATTGTGTCAGAACACTTCACAATCGTGAATATATTTTGCTTAACACCACCCCTGTGAGGTATGGAAGTGCCATTCCCCCCATTTTACAGATGGGAAACTGAGGCACAGAGAGGCTAGGTGACTTGCTCACGGTCACACCAGGAGTCTGGTAGAGCAGGGAATTGAAGCTGGATCTTCAAGTCCTAGGCTAGTGCCCTAATCACTGGCCCATCCTTCCTCTCTTGGATGGGGCACAGTTGTGCACATACAAAGTTAAGGGTGTCTTGAAAATCTCACTGCATATTTTGTCTTAAAATCCAAAAAACAGTTTCATTTCCATGGATTATTTAAAATAACTGCTTGATTTCATCATAATCAAACACTTTTTATGTTGTCTTCTGGAGTGTGTGGAAAGGGCCTGTTAAGGCAAGATCCTCTATGGCCCTTATGCAGTTGCGCAATAGAGGCGAGTATAAGGAGCCCCCGACATCAAAAAAAGACGATAGAAGTGAATGGTGGGAAAAATAAATGAACACACCATATGACTGCAGCTGGGATTGTCCAAGAGAAGGTCTTTAATTTCACTCGAGGACAGAACTTTCCGGAAACAGCTAACTCTTAACATCAGTAACATCAAGGATTTTCACACACAGTCATAAAATATTTGGAAATGTGCACAAATGGCAGGGCAGATAGTTCTCAAATGGTTTCAAAAGTCATGAGTTTTTTCTAGTACCAATTACATATGTGTCTCAGGGAGGGCTTACCTTGGCTGTACAGAAACAGACAGAGTGTCGGTCTCTCTGCCCAGATTAGAATGCAGACCACACTTAGGCACCTAAAATGTATACAAGGTGGATTTAAAAAAACACATCTGTTCTCTGCAGCTATGTGGCTCTGACATTAAGACTATGCAGGTGTGGCTCATGTTCCAGATGCACAGACTGCCGTATCTACAACCTGCTAAACTGTAAAACAATCCGGCAAGCTACCGTTCACCTGCAGTAAAAGGGGAGTAGGAGCTGCTAAACTATGTAGGAAAAGGACTAGTCCTCCGTGTGAGGCAAGCCCTGTGTTTGCTTTTTTTTGTTGCCTTAATACTTTTCTTGGCTTACCCGGTAACGTTTAGAGCCTTGCAATCACAGACTGGGCTCTTTGGAGAAAAGTTACTGCCTCATCTTTGCCCCCTGTTTCCACTAGTTACAATAGGTTAATGCCATAAAGCAAGGATCAGATTTCAAATCTCACAACTGCCTCTCCTGTTGTGCTAAAATTCCTCAAGCCAGACTGCCTATGGCATAAGGGGGTGGGGTGCTGGAGCCAGCAAGGCTGGGCCCATGGTTGGAGGGATGCTTTATAGCTTCAACAACTGATAGATGGACTTAAAGATTTCAAAGAGCTGACTTAGCAGCTCTTGTAGCTAACCTCACCTAGCTACGAACACACCTGACATCCTGTTCCTGCTACAGAATACTGTGCACTGCACAAACTTCATACTGAACACACAACCACTGCAACACACTGTTAGGTTTGAGAAATTTAATGTCCTCCAGCCCCTTTGAAGTCTAATTGTTTGTCAAAGGGCTCTACAAAAACAGGGCAGGAAATTCCCCTTCCATTGTGTCCCAGTTCATACTCTCAGGCCTGTTGCTCGACACCCCCATGGAGGCCATAAATCAATCTCAGATTGCAAATTAAGCATACAGTATATCATTGCTGATGTTAGCGATAATGGCATCACTGCACCCTAACAGCCAACCTCCTGAGCTGAAATCCATGGCAACTGTTAATACAGCCTGTCAGGTTTTCCACGGAGCTGTGTATCCGTGATATATTATCGTCGCAATCTCAGAAAGAATGCATGCTTGCACTCCTTGCTATCTAAGGGGTAATATTTGTCGTAAAAATCCAAAATGTATTCTTCAGTCTTAAATCCAAATTTTTGATACAGCAGCATAGCGGAGTTGCTTGCAGAGACGTGAAGAGTAACATCTTTGCCCATGCAGGTCTGCCAAAGAAAAAACACAGCCAGACAATGAGAGCGCCTCCAGGGAAAAGGAGGAGGTGAAGAAACTCTTAAATTCTAGAATTTAACTACTTAGAGAAATGTGGGAAAAGCAGAGGCCTTGAAACAGAGAAATTACAACACATAGCAACAGCTGAAATCAGATGAATGACTGTTTATCAAAAACCTTTGTGATTGAGTAATCAGCAGTTTGAGGGCAGGAACAGAAACTAGACTTTAATTTGTCAATTTTCCTATCTCCTTCTCAGTGTAATTGTTAATTAAAAATAATCTCAAACACTTACTAACAGTGACCGGAAGAAAAAAACATCCAAAAGAGTAGGCATTCTGCTTCTGGGGCTGGACACATCTCTGTCATCAAATACACCTAGACTTGCTAGAATCACACTGGCACCACTAGGTTACCTCCAGGTGTGTCACACTGGAATTCCAGTAGATCCCAGCCTGATCCACTCCCATCCTTGAGCCCCCGGGCTCACAGCCTGAGAAGCCCAGCTAAATATCTGTGTTCAGATAGTAAGTGGCAATTCTGACATTAACTTGGAGATTCTTTGTTATTTAGCAATCAGATTATTCATAAAAACTCTCCAATATGTTTAATATAATAATTCTTCTGACTTTTAGCACTCCTTTCATGCCATGCTCTGAAAGCATTTTGCATCCATTACATCCAAACGGTAAGTACAAGGAAGGAGTAGGATACAGCCATTAACGAATTTTAATGACAGAGCATTTGATCTTGGTGTGCAAGAAAAATTAATTCTTGTTTTCAGAGGCTAGTAATAAGACTCCCACCTGTATGAGGCCAGAATAAAGCAATCAAAATTAGGGACATTTTTGAAAAAGAAAAGTTAGAACCAGAACATTAGAAATATTCAGCCTTGCCCCCAGTGAAATGTGTAACTTTTGGAATTGCATTCACACAATTCAGTGCGCTGTTTGCATCAGAGGATGGAATCTAGTCTATTTGTAGATTATGCTACTGCCAGCAGTTCATCTCAAACTGAATATAACCTGCCTCCCACCATAGACCCAAATACACAGCAGATCAGTGGTAGTCAAACAGAAGCCTAATGTGAAGTGGCAATCTCTCGTTATCACTGGAGTCGGTTTGTGTGACCCCCACTGTTTGTGGGACACCAGTGCAGATCCTGGTTAGCTCTATTGAACTTGATGGCATTACTTTGGTTTTATCTCAGTGTAACTGGGAGCAGAATTTGGTCAACTGTTTATTTTAGATCCTGCAAACAGTAGTGGTAATTTTCCACAATGGCCCATCAATGGGCCGAAACTCTGCCACAGAGGAGACCTAATTCAGTTTTCATGCCCCTTTGAATTTTGGCATCTCTTCTAAGGATGTGTCCTCACTAGACTTTTGTACCTTGAGTTCACTGATGCCAGTGAACTCGAGGCAGTTAACACATTTGTAAAATGTGGGCATTCCTCACGTTTGATCCAAGTGACAAACATTTGTTCTTTACCTAAACCGAGATACATTTGAACAAGCACCCTACATGTCAGAGTCTATGGCATTAACTCTGCTTGTGATCTAGTCATCGGTGGCCAGTGACTGGTGTAGCTGAGTTACAGGTAAGGAAAGCTATACTGGTACTGATTGAGCCTTCCCCTGCTTGAAACTGGGATTAGCTCATCCAGTGCAGATCGCAACTTTTCTTCTCTACGCTTGTGGTTTGCAATGTTGCTGCTGCACAGTTACTGGCTGCTGATGGATGAATTAGAGCCAAACCCAAATACAGACAAGGCCTGTATCACTTGGCTAATCTCCTAGGCCATCCAATCACGCATAGCCTACCCTATTTGAAAATGTCCTTTTAAATCCATAAAAAAATTCTGTTTGAGTATAATGATTTTCACAATAAAAATTCACACACGGTAGCATGTCACCCATGTAAGTACACAAACAAGGTAACAAAGGATGGGAAGGGGAGAGAGAGAGGATAAAAACAAGCGGTATTGACTCAGCACTGTTTGCATCCACACATAAAGATGGAGACAATGCTGGCTCCTTATCAAGGAGAAGAATCTTGCAGCTACCTGAATAAGATGGTAGATCATAAAGGTTGCAATCCCTGCTCTTCTCCACTCAGGATGAACAAACAGAAAAGAGATGTAAGCTTCATTGTATTTCACGTCTGGCACCATGAAGCCAAAGGCAATGATGACTTTTTTGTAAAGGACAACAACACTGAAGTCTGGATACTGCAGGCATTCTGACAAATCAATTCCTACAGGGTGTGAGAAGAGCACAGCTATAAAGCACTGCAAACCAAAGGGAAATGTTAATTCAATACAAAACAGTTCATACAATATTATACAGTCAGGGCATGATGGAATTTAAGGGAAATTAACAGCTTAAAGAGTGTTAAAAAGCAGGTTTTTCAGGAGACTCTGCTCAACTACTACTTTTTGTTGTCATTTTCAAACTCTTATGCATAGAAAGATGCAATCAGCCTGTAAGGCCAGAAAAGAAGTCTTACTGTTGAAGTCAATGGGAGCAGCATTTAGCCCATGTACAGAAGAAAAAAAATCCTTAAAAATGGACTCTACAGCAGCCGGTGCTAAGAAATTAACAACACTGATTCACACCCAAATGGTATGACAATAAAGACAAAAAACTAACTTAAAATGTGGTTCTGTTCTAAAAAGTGATGGTAAAAATGGCATCTTGTTACCCAACTGATGATCTTCCTGTGTGTATTCAGAGCCACAGCTACTGAATTCATAAAGGGCCCAATTCCAAACACACACATGAATAAAGTTACATGTGTAAATGATAGCTGGACTGGGTCCTAAATGTGTTTGTACTGCTCTTTACTTCTGATAGTACTTCTGCCCTGCATAGCCAATAAAGCTATGGGACAGTGTAATGGATTCTATTACAGCTTGCTCATCAACAGGAGTGTATTGCTGGCAATATGTGACTCCAAAAGAATTTCAGATCTCAGGTTGAGATTCCAGGGCTGCAGACTGAAAAACTGTATTTGTATTTGTACACTGGTCAGATCCGGTCTAGAGCCAGGGAGGTACAATCAACGTGGAACCCCAAGAAGCCATGTGTAAGGAAGCCACCTCCTCTCTTCTGCAGATGAGACCTCTTTTCATGAAGAAGGAAGATAGAGTAACACTGGACTTTTTGCAGATGCAAGAAAGGGTTCATAGATTTTGAAATGAAGCACAGAAATTAAAATGATCCTGCCCAGATTTAAATCTGATTTATGGAGCTTAGATTCACTAGAGATTTTTTGCATCAGTTAAATAGAGGAAGTGAGTATCTTTGGTTATGTCTTCATTGGGGGGAAAAAAAAATTATGGTTTTATGGCAAGATAACTAACTTAAGTTAGTTTTGTTGATGCACAATCTTAGTGGATACAAGGCATTGTAGTTTTTATCTTAGCATAGCCAGTTAATCAGACCTACAATCCCCACCTGGGGTTTACTTCAGCTAGCTACCTCAAGGGGAAAACTATATTGCCTTATCTCTAGTAGGATTTTATTATCTCGGTGTAAAAAACCCAATCCCCCCCCCCCCCCCTTTTTTTTTTTTTTTTGCAGTGAAGACATAGCCTTTGTAAAAGCTAGTTTGGACACTCCTCACATGTTTTTGGTTTACCCTCTGCTGATCCCTCCTAGCCTGTAAACAAAAGATTTTAATTCTCTAAGCCTTTACAAAGGTCTGAACTACCTTTAATTAAGTGGCAATAGACTCATCCTTTAAGTCATTTTTCAGAGTAGAACAGTGCACTTGATCGGTGTCTGTACAGTCCTTAGTGCAATGGGGTACTGGGCCACGCCTGGGGCTCCTAAGCACTATGGTAACAGAAATCATTAATAATAAATATAAGGGCCAGATTCTCCATTACACCTGGGCAAAGGTAGTGCCCAGTACATGTAAGCCATTACCATTCTAATTTGGTAATATTTTACACCCATTTTCCACAGATGGAATTGCCTAAGCAAGATGCAAGGCAGGGAAGAATCACACCCTTCATGTTTCCTCATATGCTCATTAAAACCATCACAAAAATGCCAACAACGGATGTATTTGCAAAGGTGGAGTAACAGCATATTGTTTTTCTGTAACACAAAATTATTCTTGAGATTTAAAACTTCATGGAATACTGGGAGCAAACAGTGGAATTAACCAATCTCTTGCTTGAGAAAGAGTTGGGTGGAGAGGAATCAGTGATAAGGAGAAGTGTTAATTATCTCAGGGCTGCAGTCTACTGTGAAATGACTCAGAGCTTGTCTGTACACAAAGTTGTATGGCTTTGACTACTGGTTATAAAGCAGTACAGCCCCAACATGGCGTGTATACTGGCTTTATATAAGTACAGTTTAGGGCTCATCTACATGGGAGGTGTTTCCCTTATGCTACTATAATTATAACAGTATGGTTAAAGCACTGTACCTTATACTGGTTGGTATAACTCTCCTGTTTAGACACACACATTCCAGAATGAGTAACTTTTTTAGGCTGTTTAAACTGCTTCCAAAGCTACATAAGCTAAACCAGAAAAAAGCCACTCTTATGCCATAACTACAACTCCACACAGAATCATAGAATATCAGGGTTGGAAGGGACCTCAGGAGGGCATCTAGTCCAAGCCCCTGCTCAAAACAGGACCACTCCCCAACTAAATCATCCCAGCCAGGGCTTTGACAAGCCTGACCTTAAAAACATCTAAGGAAGGTGATTCCACCACCTCCCTAGGTAACCCATTCCAGTGCTTCACCACCCTCCTAGTGAAAAAGTTTTTCCTAATATCCAACCTAAATCTCCCCCACTGCAACTTGAGACCATTACTCCTTGTTCTGTCATCCACTACCACTGAGAACAGTTTAGATCCATCCTCTTTGGACCCCCTTTCAGATAGTTGAAAGCAGCTATCAAATCCCTCCTCATTCTTCTCTTCTGCAGACTAAATAATCCCAGTTCCCGCAGCCTCGCCTCATAAATCATGTGCTCCAGCCCCCTAATCATTTTTGTTGCTCTCCGCTGGACTCTTTCCAATTTTTCCACATCCCTCTTGTAGTGCGGGGCCCAAAACTGGACACAGTTGGCAACAAGGGTACACTGTTGACTCATATCCAGCTTCTCGTCCACTGTAACCCCTAGGTCCTTTTCTGCAGAACTGCTGCCGAGCCATTCAGTCCCTAGTCTGTAGCGGGGCATGGGATTCTTCCTTCCTAAATGCAGGACTCTGTACTTGTCCTTGTTGAACCTCAGATTTCTTTTGGCCCAATCCTCTAATTTGTCTAGGTCCCTCTGTTTCCTATCACTACCCTCCAGCAAACCTATCCCTACCACTCCTCCCAGTTTCGTGTCATCTGCAAACTTGCTGAAAGTGCAATCCACGCCATCCTCCAGATCATTAATGAAGATATACAACAAAACTGGCCCCGGGACCGACCCTTGGGGCACTCCGCTTGATGCCGGCTGCCAACTAGACATGGAGCCATTGATCACTACCCATTGAACCTGATGATCTAGCCAGCTTTCTATCCACCTTATAGTCCACATAGGGAGTCACACTGGTATAATTAGAGCACTTTAAATTCACACCCTTCCTTATACCGGTATAATTTCCACATGTAGACAAGACTTATTTGTGGAGGTTCTTGTATCAGTATCAGGCACCTTTATACCAGTATAATTGTATTCACACTAAGGGTGGTACTGGTATAACTATTTCAGTAGAAAATCTCACCTTTAACTGACACCCGGTGTGACTGCAGTTTGGCTACACATACCCAAGCTATCTTTAATCTCATTAGCTCAGGTACCAGAGCAGGGAAGCCAGGGCAGCTGACCAAAACCCTGGGTAATTACTCACAGGGCTAGCCCACTCTGTCGCATCTTCAGTGCTCTGGTACATGAGCTAGCTAGATTTAAAACTAGATAGATGTTTTTCCACTAGGAGCCTAAATAACTGTGTATTTGGGCCTTGGTGCTTATCACAAATTCCTGTCTGTGCCATAAGGATAGGCACTGAGTGGATGGGGGACTGAGGGATTTGGAGGGATGTGGGGGAGAGTTGTGATAAAGGTGTTCAGTTTCTGTTAGAACCAGAGGGTGTCTCATGCTTTCCAAAGTTGCATGTGTAAAGACAGTCATGCCAATTTATCGACTACTGATTTAGGGCTTAATGGTGCTATTGCAATACAAATAATATCTAATAATAATAATCGACCAAGTGTAGTGCAAATATTGATTTTAAAATATAGGTGTGGACTGCTTGCTTGTGTGTTATGAAAAACTTAGTTTGCAGTGTTAGAGATGCTGAACCACATAGCAGATCATCATTACTAAGTCTCTACTGCCTAGGAACCACACCCAAGATCAGGGCTGCATAGTGACATGCATATAGTAAGAGACAGATCCTGCCCCAAGGAGCTTACAATAAAAAAAAAATAAATAAAAAGCAACACAGACAAATAAATACTATAATCCCTATTTTACCAAAGGGAAACTGTGGCCCAGAGAGATTAAGGACCTTGCCCATGGTCACATAGGGAGTATGTGGCAGAGGCAGGAATCCTACCCAGATTGCCTGAGTTCCAGTCCAGTGCGTTGCGGCCTTGTGCTTACTGGGAAGAAACTTTCTTCTCACGCCAGTTAGGAACAGTGTCTGGTAAAACCTCTGTTTACTATGATAAGGCCCTGATTCAGCAAAACACTTAAGCAGGTGCTTAACTTTAGGCATGCAAGTAGTCCTCTTAGCTCACACGCTCCAAGCACAGTACATGCTTAAGTGCTTTGCTGACTCAAGGCCCAATTGCCCAGTACGGTTTGATCTCAGAAATGTAGAGGCTGATGTCTTTCCACCACAGACCATCTGACAGAATTCCTCTTAAATAAATATTTCTAGAATAACTGAGGCAAACAAATAACCACTGAGGAAACAGACCTGCTCCAAAAATAATTTTTGAAACAAAACCTTTTCTTTCCTAGAAAACCATACTGAGGGAATCCTACCAGGCCAGAAGAATTCATGGCACATGGAGTTGATCGTGGGGATGTGGTTCGGGCGAACGTAGCAGTAATCAATGGGTGCTTCAGGCTCAGCCTTCCAGTCAGGATCGTTCTTGTGTGGATGGGCACAGATTTCTGCCAGCAGCTGCAGTTTAGGAGGCTTGGTCTCATGGTCACGCCTGCCAGTACCACAAAAACAATCAACAATGTGAAAGACAAGCTGGTAACAATAACTGCCACTGCTACTAAATGTTTGCTGCACAGGAAATATTCCTCTGATATACTACAAGTGCTACAAGAGGAAGTTGTGTTCCATTCATTCCTGTGGAAACTTGTGCCCAACCAGGCAAAAATACAAACTATTCACCAGAAGCCAGGATGCTTTTGCAATCCTGAGCACCCTGCACCAGTCTGCCCCTAAGAATGGAAGGAGAGAATGACAGAAGTGAGATTCAGACTCTAGGAGTCTGTACCTGATGTAAGGTTTCAGAACGCGAGACGTGTAGGGACTGACGATGCTGTGGTCTGTCACCAAGTCTTCTGAGCCTACCAGTCGGTACAGAAATTTTGTTGTCTGGTGCCTATATCCCTTCATAGCAGGCAGCGTAGTCTACATGGCAGGACAAAAATAAATGGTCATGTCAGGGGAGCTGCCAACAGCCTTATGTTTGGAACCCAAAGCTACAGAGGGGAAAAGACTTCTCACAGTCGGGGTTTCCACCTGTCCGACCAGGGAGTCTGGCACCTACAGTCCAGTGCTCCTGCCCATAGTGACTCCACAGCTCCCCCAAATTTCAGAGCCTGATCCTGCAAGGTTCTGAGTGCACCCATCACCCACTGTCATCTTGGGAGTGCCCATGGTCCTGGATGGTAAGAAAGTAATGCAATTTGTCAAGGTACTTACACAGGCTCCATCACCAAAGTGTTTGAGTGTAGAAGGAGCATGAGCAACTGGAACTTAGCAACGGTGGAATCTACACGTGTTTGTATTTTATAGAGCAGGGTGACCAGCCTATGGCTCCGGAGCCACGTGCGGCTCTTCAGACGTTAATATGCGGCTCCTTGTCCAGGCACCGACTCCGGGGCTGGAGCTACAGGTGCCAACTTTCCAATGTGCCGGGGGGTGCTCACTGCTCAACCCCTGGCCCTGCCACAGGCCCTGCCCCCACTGCACCCTTCCTGCCCCCTTCCCTCAGCCTGCCATGCCCTTGCTCCTCTCCCCTCCCCCGCAGAGCCTCCTGCACGCCACCAAATAGCTGACTGGGAGGTGCGGGGAGGGAGGGGGTGGTGCTGATCAGCCGGGCTGCCGGTGGGTGGGAGGCGCTGGGAGCAGGGTGGGGGAGCTGATGGGGGACTGCTGACCTATTACTGTGGCTCTTTGGCAATGCACATTGGGAAATGCTGGCTCCTCCTCAGGCTCAGGTTGGCCACCCCTGTTATAGAGTATTATCCAACTGTAGAATGGAGCTGGGAAGTGCGCTGGTGTGGATACAAGTCCTTTAAAAAATGAAGCTCATTCTTGTAATCCTTTTTACTTTGGGAGCCAGATTTCCTCAGTTTGATGTCTACTACATGTAACAGAAACCCGGATACAGCTGGCCCCAGGAACTAACTTGGAATTGAAAGCACTCACCTGGTACCTGTCCAGGATCCTGAAATCCTGGCTAGTCGTTCTGTATGTTGCATGCCCTGCTGGCAGCCTGGAAATGCCTCTTTCTTTGGCTCCATAGATCCCATCAACCAAGAGCAGAGCAGCATTCACAACCTGGTCCAAGTCAAAGAGTGGCAGTCCCCTTTCCCTCTTGGCCTGCCGGACTATCAGCTTGCGCCTCAACCTCCGGGCCTCTGGGGTCATGCTCACGGCATTGGGACAGGCCTCCAGCCTCTTCAGAAGTAGCTTTTCCTCATAGATGCTT
Source organism: Eretmochelys imbricata (assembly GCF_965152235.1). NCBI lineage: Eukaryota > Metazoa > Chordata > Testudines > Cheloniidae > Eretmochelys > Eretmochelys imbricata. Next base: position 205,039,754 of record NC_135574.1, on the reverse strand, counting down.
ACAGATGTGTACTTGGGAGCTTTGGGCTTATTGTCCTTCTCCACCTGTGGCTTCCTCTTGTCTCGTCCCCTGGCCTGTAGGGATGCATTTGAATCTTCAGGGTCTTCGCTGTCAACTTCCATCCTCTCTGCTTTCTCTTCTTCACTCTCCACCTCTTGCTTGATCTGCTCAGGCGTTTTCACTTTCTTTCGGCTCACTGTCATAGGCCCAGCACCCATTGGCCCACTAGGAGGGGGAATGTACTCTATTCCTGGATCTATGACTCCATCTCCTTCCATTTCTTCATCATCTGTACAGAAGACCAAAATAACTCAATAGACACACACAAATGCAAACCCAGCATAGCAAGAACATCATCACCCCAGGGGGTTTGTGGCTTAAGTGTGAAGAAAATATAATGTGGCGTTTACCTGTAATAGCCTGCCTGTCAGACACTCCTGGGCCTACATTTTCAAAAGTAACTAGTGATTTTGGATGCCCAACTTGAGAAATCTTAAAGGAGCCTGATTTCAGGAAGTGCTGAGCACCTGCCATTTAAGGTCTCTTTAAAGTGTCTCACAGTTTGGCCCCTTCAAACAGGGGCAACCGAAACCAATAGTCCCTTCAAAATGTAGACTCATTTTTTTTTCTATTTTAAAGGAACACTTTTTAAAATTGTTCTTTACTTAATGCCTTCCTTAAAAATTCCTTAAGAGCATGAAAACTGATGCAATAAAATGGCAGAGCTGAGCTGAAACCTTACAGATTACTGGCCAGATGTTCAGCTGGTGTAAGCTGGACAAGTTCCACTTAAGTTAATGGAGCAAAGCTGATGTGATGTCCTTACTTACAGTGAGTAGTGCTTATTCCATGTGTTCCCCCTATTCATTTCAATGGACTACTCATGGTATAAAGTACTATTCAGCTTCAGTAAGCATCTCACAACCTGACCCAGAATTCATCTCTTTGATTAGGGAATGTTACATGTCTGTACTCAGACAAATGAAAGCACTAGAAAACAAACAAACAAAAACCTCAATACTTTACTGATGCGAAAGACTCTTTCCTTTAAGAGAGCTCTCTAATTTTGCCTTGGCCTGACATTGCAACACTATTACTTGTCATATTGTTTTATGCAGGAATTACTGGGTGATATTGTCTGCCCTGTGTTATAAAAGATGTCACACTAGATGACCAAGTGGTCCCTTCCTGCCTTAGAATCTCTGACTACATCTGTCTGTGAAAATCTAATTTAGATTGTCATGTAATTAGGAAGAAAACTGCACTTTGCCAGTTATTTTCCATCATGCCTTGAAGTAAAGCAAACAGGGTAGTCTTTTGTCAAGGTAACTATGTCAACACTATTGTTATAAACTGCTTGTCACTTCCTATTAAACACAACACATGGCATCTCTTACCATGAAACAAGGCCTGTGGCGGCATTACATCCGGGATGAGATCTGCTTCTGAGAGCAGGCTGGGAGTAGCTGAATGGGAAGCTGGCGTCCCAGGAGCAGAGAAGTCCAGAGATGGGGAAGGAGACGGGCTTGTCAGAGGAGTTCGATCCGAGGAGCTCAAAGATGAGAAGTCAATCACCTCTCCCTTCTCAAGGACCATGTCAGGGCGACGGCCTCGGCTGGTGAATTTGACGGGAGTGGAGGAGGTGCTTCGGTCCAGGAAGCCGGCTGCCTCCTTCTGGGCTCTCCTAATGTCCTTGGCTTCTTGAGTGCGAGACCTCTTCTCCTTCAGCTCCATGGCTGACTCTACAGGATTGCGGCTCACCCGCTTCCTCAGCCCCTCCACTGTAATGATGGGATCCAGAGGTGGTTTTGAAGCTGCTAGAGAATAAATAGTTTATTTATTCTAAAAGGCACTGAGCTTTTGATGCCCCTTTACTCATCATTTGTATCCACATGAGCAAGTTTTGATGGTAGTCTTTTAAGAAGGGCCTTCAAGCCATGGTTGAAATTCTCCCCTGTGTAGAGCATCGAGCATAAAGGTTAGGCACCACTGAAGTCCGATATTGGCTCTTTGCACAGGAGTGAATTTCACTCCTTGTGACTAAACTGACAAAAGATGCTTTAAAAAGAGAAGAACATCAAGGTAACAGGGAGTAAAGAAATTGTGGTAATTACAGAGACAGGAAAGCAATACAAAATACAAAAGCACTTGGATCATTTAAATGACAATACGTGTATGTACGCTACAAAGAGGGTGTAAAAAACTATGGGTCTCTTCTCACACTGGTATAAATCTGGAGAAACTCCTCTGAAGTCAGTGGATTTACACCAGTGTAAAACTAGTGCAAATGAGAGCAGAATCAGGCCCTGTAACCCCACCCACCCCATCCACAGCTGTGCCATTCCATTCTGTGTGTTGTCATCATGACAGTTACCTTTTGCTTTCAGTGCAGATGCAGAGAGCTTCTCTGCTTCAGGTTTCATCGTAGGAGGCTTATTGTGAACAAGTTTCCACCATCCTGGTTCTCCAAATTCCTGTGCCCCTGAGCGGAAAAACAAGGGGCTCCCTACAGAAAGACAACCAGCAACAGTGCTCCACCAAGTTGAAGTCTTCTTCCTAAATCAAGAGAGGGAAAAATGAGACACACCAAGAACATTTTAATTAGACTTTATTCTCCTTTGCCAAAAAGACTAGGGTGAATGCTTGTGCCATTTACTCTGATGTAGTAGTTCACTTGGCCTCCAGACTTGAAGCATTTCAGCAGTGCCACTCTTTCTGATTTCCACTGGGTGATTTCCAGCTGGAATCTGGGACACCAAGTTCCAAGACCCAGCTATGAATTAACAACTAGACTCTGCTCTGAAAAGCGATTCCATTTTGATGCTCTCTCTCAGGGACTCGCAATATCAAATATGCGGAGTTTACAAGTAAAGAGATGGTTTTCCTAACTGCTGGTGCTTTGTTTATTCCGGCTTTCACATCACCAACCATAAAGATTCTGCAGTTGGGTCTTAATCAACAGTTCTATTGACGATAAAAGAGCCAGAACAGAATCCAGCTCACTCTCCAGTAGCTGTGCTAACTTAACAGTGCTAAGAAGAGTAAAAACTTACTCTGTTGTTAAAGTCAGTAGATAGGACTCAAGACACATAAGGGAGAGGGGTATTGGAAGGGGGAGAGAGAGAGAAGGGAGAGATCTACTGAGTAAGAAGGTGTCATTTTACATGAGGGGTCGGCAACCTTTTAGAAGCGGTGTGCCAAGTCTTCATTGATTCACTTTAATTTAAGGTTTCGCGTGCCAATACTACATTTTAACATTTTTTAGAAGGTCTCTCTCTATAAGTCTGTATATTATATAACTAAATTATTGTTGTATGTAAAAAAGGTTTTCAAAATGTTGAAGAAGCTTCATTTAAAATTAAATTAAAATGCTGATCTTACACCGCTGGCCCGCTCAGCCCACTGCCCATCTGGAGTTCCATTCACCTAGGCCGGCAGCGGGCTGAGCAGGGCCTGCGGCCGGGACCCAGGCTGGCAAGGGGCTGGCAGCCACAACCCCAGACCGGCAGCAGGCTGATCGGGGCCGGCGGCTGGGACCCCAGATCAGCAGTGGGCTGAGCGGCTCAGCCCGCTGCTGGTCTGGGGTTCCGTCCGCCGGCTCCTGCCAGCCAGGGTCCCGGCTGCCGGCCCCGCTCAGCCCGCTGCCGGTCTTGGGTCCCAGTCCTGTCCACATAGAGTAGGTACCTACCTTCTCCCTGGTTCTGGCCCATTCTCTTCCTCTCTCTGCACTGAGATGAGGGTGGGAGTGCACTGAGAACAGAGCTGGGGGTGAAGAAGCAGGCTGGGGGTTGGGGTGCAGGGTCTGGCCAGGAGCTAGAATGAGGGAGGAGGCTCAGAGTTGGGGCAGGAGGTTTGGGTGTGGAGCACTTACCTGGGCAGCTCCCATTTGGTGCGAGGGGTGCAGGTGGGAACGTGGGGGGGGGTGTGCAGGAGCTCCCGTTTGGTGCTGAGGGTGGGGGTGGGGATGTGGATGTGGGGGGTGCAAGAGTCAGGGCATGGGGTGTGGGGGGGCTGGGTATGTGTGGGGGGTGCAAGAGTCTGGGCAGGGAGTGTGTGAGGAGGGTGCAGAAGTCAGGGCAGGGGGCTGGGTATGTGTAGGGGTGCCGAAGTCAGGGCAGGGGGCTGAGTGTGTGTGAGGAGGATTCAGGGTCAGGGCAGAGGGCTGGGGGTGTGTGAAGGAGGTGCAGGGGTCAGGGCACAGGACTGGGGGGTGTGGGGGGTTCAGAGTCAGGGCAGAGGGCTGGGGGTGTGTGAGGGGGCTGCACAATGGTGCTGTTTGAGGAAAGGTAGTGGGGATGCTCTCTCCCGAACCTGCCCTCGTCCCCCTCTGCTCTTGGGGAACGGCAGCCACCTCTGTAGTATTTTGAAACAGGAGTCAGGCAAGGGGGAAGCAATGAGACATGGTGGGGACAAAGAACAAGGAGGAGGAAAGGAGCAGAACTTCTCCTTCCTTTGCTTTGCTTCCACTGGGTATTACCGCTGGTGGGATTTTTTTTCAGCTGCCTTTTTGCTTTTGTTTCTGCACTTGTGAAGAGTATGTGCTCTTTGCCTGTGTAGCAGGCCTTACCCATTCGGGCTTGAGGCACTGTCACTTCCTCGGTTTCCCCTTCTTCCCCAGTTAATCCAACTTCACCCTGTGGGCATTTTCTCACTAACTCCCCTTTTTGGGGGAACTGGCATGATGAACACCAAGTTCAGAACAACACAAATCTTCCATCCAGCCCTTCCTAGCTGGCTCCCATCTTTCATACGTGGTACTTAGTCCTGAACATGCTACAGCTCTTCTCCTCAGGCTCACAATCCTTTCCAGCCCTCCAAGCTGTGGCTTCTCTCCCAGCAGCAACCCGCTCCTGCAAGTCCCTCAGCTAAGACTTGTTCCTCAATAGGCTCTTGCTCCCTGCAGGTCTCTCTCTCTCAGGCCTTCTGCCTGGGAGCACTGGAGAGTTGTTACCAACCTGCACTCTTCCAGCAGACTCCCTGAACTCTCTCTGAGTGCTCTCTCAGGCTGCCTTTGCATTTCCCAGCAGGCCTGGTTTTGAGTCACATGCTCTCATCACATGATCTAGTGGACTGAGAAGTAACCTAGTCACATGTGAGACTGAACCCAGGACTCCCTTTAAATGGCCACCTCAACCTGTGACAGCAGGTCAGACGGTGTTGAGGTTTTTTGTAGGCTGCCACAGGGCAAGCCAGCCATTTAAGAGAGTTCTGGGTTCAGCCTCACCTGTGATTGGATTCAAATGAAGCAGCTGCACCACCAAGTTCTGGGACAACATGCAGGGCAGAAGTCATTTTGCAGGAGGCTGTTCTGGTTTCTCTCCTCCAAGCAAGTGGAACCATCCTCCATTCTCCCACAGGGGTGCATGCATGGAGGACAGGAAGCATTCCTGCTGGAGGCTAGGTGTAACAAGGAAAGGAGAAGAGTGCATGCAACGTATCTCAGAATCGAGTAGCACACACAGGAAGTGATGGATCTCACAGAGAGGGAGAATGAGCCATCAGCTGTCTCCCTATCATGATGCTGCTGCCTGCAAAGAAGTCAGTCCTAAAACCTCTAGAAGCAGAGCCTGGTGGGACAGCTGCCTCATTTGAATCCTGTTTTATTGGTACCTTCAATGGTGGTGGTCAGGGTAACACAGAAATCAGGTACCTGTGTTTTAAACAGAAACAATAACGCAAAGAAATACCTTCCAATTAGACTGAAAGGCCAGATACTTATGTCCATTCTGTCAATCCAAACTATAACTCCAGAGGCTTGTTTTGTCTCCCTTGTGTCCCCACTGGCATATGCGTGTCTCTTTCCATCAGAATCAGAACAGATTCAGTGAGTTGCAGGGCATACTTAGAAAAACACATTCCATGCTCTGCGTGCCTAACAATGTCAAACTACTGTGCTGAGAGAGAAAAGGGTTATCAGCTTTGAACAGGACCTTTTATTCTGTTAGCTACTTTCCTGACACCATTAAATCAATTAGAAAATAGAATGATCCCTGCTGCTGAAGGAAAATCTTATATTGACTCTCTCCTTATCACACGCATCCAAAGGTCACACATGGTATAAGCAAACTTTGGTGTACATCCCTGAAATTTTTAGGCTATCCCAGAATGGTTAAAAATGTAAAGTAAGCCACTTTTATTTAACCCCCCGAATTTATAGCTAAAACATGTACTTAGGGCCCTACCAAATTCATAGTCCATTTTGGTCAATTTCACAGTCAAAAGATTTTAAAAATCATAAATTTCATGATTTCAGCAATTTAAATCTGAAATTTCACGGTGTTGTAATTGTAGGGGTCCTAACCCAAAAACTGAGTTGGGGGAAGAGGGTTGCAAGGTTATTTGGCGGGGGGGGCAGGGGGAGGGAGGAGGAGAGAGGATTGCAGTACTGCTACCCTTACGTCTGAGCTGCTGCTGGCGACACTGCCTTCAGAGCTGGGCAGCTGGAGAGAGGAAGCTGCTGACCGGGAATTTGGTAGGGCCCTACATATACTGTGAAAAACACCACAGTGTCACAATATTTTGTAGTGACTAGCAAACAAGAGATTTCATTAAGAAAAGATCCAAAATAAGATGAAATAGGAAAAATTAGTTTCTTTCTCTGGGGGTTCTGATCCCACATCAATTTTATGTCAGTGTAATTCTATTCATTTTGATGGCATCCTCCCTTATTTACACCTGCGTAAATGAAATTAGAATCAGGCCCTATGTGTTCAGCAATTAAGTGAGATTTTAGGGTTATGATTTTGGAGAGTTACACTGAACGGAAGCTGGGAAATTCCCACAAAAGTACAAAGCTCTGTGTCCAGTTCTGTACAACACTAACTCTCTTTCACTATGTAACAGGTTTATTCCTGAGAAATCGCTTTGTACCCCTGTTTGAGCTCTGCAGATCAAACCCTCCACTTTCTTCCTTCTTGTCCGCCCTGAATTGAATAGAGAGAGAAATCTCTGAATAGTCTGGAATTCCTGTTTCCTAACTGAGTAACACAATTTCTTCCCTCTGTGATCTCCATTCCAAGTTTCAGGGAAATATTGGCTTTACCTGTTCCCTAATAGGAAAGTCCAGTGTTTCTCAATAAAAGCACAAATATCTTCTTTCCATCTGAAGTATCCTTGACGGCCAGTTCCTTCCAGAGACAGGTTGTACATCGCCAGCATGACAACCTGGAACACAAAAGGGAATGGATTCAAATAGTCCATTAACATTTTGTCTGGCGGGGAAACACCCCCTCCACTCTTTGCTGATTTGACCTATTTATGTAAAGCTTCCAATTGATTCACAACCACACAGCCAATCTATGTAATCCATGATCTTGTTAATTGTACTTATCCTTTCTTCCTTCCTATTGTTTGTCACACTCACCTGCTTTATTCACCCAGGGACTCTCTCATGCCAGGGGAATCCTCAGCTATCTGGTGATGCTGCTTTATAGCCCCTTTGCACAGCTTGAGTGGCATAAAAGAGCTATATCAGGGGGTGAGGATCCAGACTGGGGACAAGATGTCTTTTCTCTCCAGAAAGGATGGGTACCAAATGCCCCAGTTTGCTAATCTTATAGAAATGTGTGCACAAGGACAGACTCTTCAGGTGTTTTTATTTGCTTAATGTCTTCTTTCCACTTAGAATCCAGTAAAAGCAGAGCAATCTATAAAAATACATTGCATCCCATGGATCACTCTGCTTTTGCTTTGTCTTTATTGAACACAGTCCTTTTAGAGCACATTTACATACATCACAAACAAACTCAATTGACTCACTAAGAGCCTAAATTAAAGCACAGTTTTGGAAATCTGTCTGTTTGTGAATAAATCTAAGAGGACAAACTATCAATTACACTGAACCACTTCGGCCTGGAATACAAATATTAATGGTGCAGATGAGTTTGGAGCTCCTGCTGTCAACCACTCAACTTCTGTGGAGGCTGTCTCCTATAGAGACTTATTCTCTTCTTTCTTAGGGCTCTGGAACCTACTTTGGCAGGAGATGGTCTCCTAACCAAGTACCACTAATGCTAACGGGAGAATACATACAGTCTTTAGGTTTTTTCCAAAAATCCTTTACATGTTTGTTAACTGCTGCTCTAGAACTTTACACACTGAACCCAGGGTCACTGCAGAAACAGCTAGGTGGGAGTGTGTCCCACCAATGACAAAACACAGGTCAGAATTTTAAAAACGCTGCTCCTTTCAACAGGTGAAATTAGATGGTCACAATAGTCTCTTCTCACCTTAAACTCAAGGAATCCAAGGAATCTCACCTTAAGATCAAGGAATCTGGGTTTTTTCATATGCGAGCTAAGGTGATTCTGCCACTTCCCAATACCAGACTTGGCTATCCTGGAGGCATTGCTTCTTGTCTAAACTGCCTCTGAGAAGGTGCATTTTCTTTGTTTTCTCTTGTCTTTCTTCCTTGTTACCTCTGACTTTTTCTCTCTCCCCTTTGTCACTCTCCTTCTGCTATTCTAGAAACCGATGTAGTCTAATACTAGTAGCATTTATTGGACCAGAATCTCCAGACTGGCCAAGCTGAGCTCAGTGCACGATTAGAGCAGGAGAGGTGAGGGGGGGCACCTGTGCATCCCAAGATCCTATGATTTCCTGGCACCAGCCCAAATCCCTGACATAAATTCAGCTGTCAGGCTGGTCTATCTTCCACCTGCTGCCAATGATCCCTAGAGGCTTTTCTGGATCCAGGGATTGCTGATGATCACGGGGGTCTCAAGATGCCCTGACTGTAGCCCCTTTCACCAGGCCATACATCCATGCTGGTTGCTAGAAGAGGGTGACATAGAAGTTACTACAGAAGCTCTAAGCCACCCGAAGGAGGACAAATCTTCAAGTGGCTGGATCTGCCAGCTATGAGTCTGCTTAGTGCCAGCTGGAGTAGCACAAAGCAGCTCTCGTACTCTGGGGCATCGAGTATTATTCCTAACTTCATTTAGGAGATGTGCACACACAAAACACTGGGCCCATGAGCAGCAGCAACGGACAGTGAAGTGGACATTTCTAATGATCCATGCTGAGACAAAGCATCGCTACTGCTCAGAGGGCACAAACATATGCCTCAGCACCACAGCACTGTACATATTGGCTGGGATCCTGTATCTGAAATAAAGAACGCTGAACTGCAGCAGTCGCCACGGCTGGATCAGATTCACCATTCTGCAATGCAAACATGGATTTGGGGCAGCATGTCTAAGTTGGCTAAATCCTTCTCTTCCGTTTCCCTAATGGAAAGGTAAGACAAACATTCTAACTGTTATACTCAGATGATGTACCTCAGTCAGACTCAGTCCTATTCCAGCTGAGTGAATATCCCAACCTTGCCTAAAAACAAAAGTGAAACTGGGGAAACACCTTAAAGTCTCTCAGATTTACTAAGCTCTTGAAGTCCTGTAATGAGGACAACTGGGACTCTTGGTTGCAACTGCAATCAAAACTGAGCTGCATATCATGTAAGGAATCCGTCAGAGAGATGTCACTGTAGGGCCAAAGTTACTGCTACATAAATCAGAGATTATTTGGGGTTGTGGCTTCATGACCGGCTAAAACAGTAAATCCCAGCAAAGACTATTACTAATATGCATGCAGCCAATCTGGAGCTTTTCTGAGCTGTGTGGAGAGAGATTTCTTTGTTTTCCGCGAACCAACAGCCCTTTGATTTGTACATAGACATCCCACTAGCTTTAAATCACAGCCAAATCAAAGAATCATAGGTTTGGAAGGGGCCTTGAGAAGTCATCTAGTCCATTCCCAAAGTCAGGACCAAGTATAGCTAGTCCAGCTAGACCAGTGTTTGTCTAACCTGTTCTTTAAAACTTCAATGATAGGGATTCCACAACCTCTCTAGGTAATCTACCCAGTACTTAACTATCTTTATACTTGAAAGATCTTCCTAATATCGAACCTAAATCTCCCTGACTGCAGATTAAGCCCATTACTTCTTGTCCTACCTTCAGTGAACATGAAGAAAAATTGATCACCCTCCTCTTTACAGGTTTCAGAGTAGCAGCCGTGTTAGTCTGTATTCACAAAAAGAAAAGGAGTACTTGTGGCACCTTAGAGACTAACCAATTTATTTGAGCATAAGCTTTCGTGAGCTACAGCTCACTTCAGCTGTAGCTCACGAAAGCTTATGCTCAAATAAATTGGTTAGTCTCTAAGGTGCCACAAGTCCTCCTTGTCTCCTCTTTATAGCAGCCTTTAATGTATGTGAAGGCTGTTATCAGTTTCCCCTCTCAGTCTTCTTTTCTTCAGACTAAACATGCCCAATGTTTTAACCTTTCTGCATAGGTCAGGGTTGGTTTTTTGGGTTTTCTTTTCTTTTCTTTTTTTTAATATTTTACCATTTGTGGTGCTCTCCTCTGGACTCTCTCTAGTTTGTCCACATCTTTTTTAAAGCATGGCACCCAGAACTGGACACAATACTCCAGCTGTGGCCTCACCAGTGCCGAGCTGCGCGAGACAATTACTTCCTAAGTCTTACATACCACATTTCTGTGAATACACCACTGAATGATATTTGCCCCCCCCCTTTTTTTTTTTTTAACAAATGCATCACATTGTTGGTTTGTGATCCACTATGTGAATTCTACTCCTGCCCTCCAAAGTGCTAGCAACCTCTCCCAGTTTGGTGACACCTGCCTATTTTATAAGCATATTCTCCACTCCATTATCCCAGTCTTTATTGTAAATACTGCACAGTAGGAGATCCTAGACAGACCCCTGTGGGGCCTCATAGATACACGTTCCCAGTTTGACAGCGAACCATTGATAACTACTCTTTGAGTATGGTTTTTCAACAAGTGCACCTACCTTATAGTAATATCATCTAGCCCACATTTCTCTAGTTTACTTATGAAAATGTCTTGTGAGACTGTGTAAAAGTCTTACTAAAATAAACATATATCATGTCTACTGCTTCCCCCATCCACTAGACTGGTAGCCCTGTCAAAGAAGGAAATTTGGTTAGTTTGGCATGGTTTGTTCTTGCCAAATCCATGCTGGCTATTACTTATTACCCTATTATCCTCTAGGTGTTTACAGATTGTTTAATAATTTGTTCGAATATCTTTCCAGGTATCAAAGTTAGGCTGACTGGTCCATAATTCCCCAGGTCCCCTTTGTTTTCCTTTTTAAAGACATTAAAGGTATTATATTTGCCTTCTTCCAGTTCTCTAGGACCTCACCCGTCCTTCATGAGTTCTCCAGGATAATTGCTAATAATTCCAAAATTGCTTCAGCTAGTTCCTTAAGTACCCTAGTGCCCTGCTGATTTGAATACATCTAATTTATCTAAATATTCTTTAACCTGCACTTTCCCTGTTCTGCCTTGTGTTACTTCCCCCTTGTTAAACAGTGTTAAGCATCTGGTCACAATTAATCTTTTTAGTGAAGACTGAAGCAAAATAGGCATTAAACACCTCAACCTGCTTGGTTGTCATCCTCCTTTATTAGCTATCCTTCCCTGCTAAGTAGTGAACCTACACTTTCCTTCATCTTTCTCTTGTTCCTAATATATGTATAGAACCTCTCCTTATTGCCTTTTACATCCCTTGCTAGGTGTACCTCTGTTTGTGTTCCTTAGCCTTTCTGATTTTGTCCCTACGTGCTTATGCTATTCTTTTGTACTCATTCTTAACTATCTGTCCATGTTTCCACTTTTTGTGGGATTCCTTTTTGATTTTCAGGTCATTAAAGGCCTCCTGATGCAGCCATATTGGCCCATTACTATTCTTCCTATCCTTCGCAGAAGGATAGTTTGCTGTTGTCATGTTAATATGGTCTCTTTGAGAAACTACCAGGTCTCCTGAATTCCTTTTTCCCTTTAGAATTTTTTTCTCATGATACCTTACCTACCAGTTCTCTGAGTTTGTTAAAGTCTGTTTTTTTAAAATCCATTGTTCTTACCCTGTGGCTCTCACTTCTTCCTTTCCTTATAATTATGAATACTATCATTTCATGATCACTTTCACCCAAACTGCCTTCCACCAGTAGATTCACAACCAATTCCTCCCTGTCAGAATCAAATTTAAAATGGCTGCCCCCCCGGTTACTCCCTCTATTATCTGAAACAAACGGTTGTCCCCAAACATTCCAAGAATTTACTGGACATTTTGTGTTTTGCTGTATTACTTTTCCAACAATGCCCATATGCCAAAAAATTGTTAAATGCACAGCAGCTAAATCACATTCTCTTTGCTTTTCTAAAATTGTGTTCAGTTGTATTGAGCAATGCACAGTATTGATGAAAAACGGGGAACTTGGCTTTTTTACAACACATTAAGACAATCTTTTCAATTTACTCACAGAAGTCCCACTTTCTGATAAGCAGGTACATAGCAATCCACAAAAAACTCACAGGTAAATTTCTTCACCACCTGTGACTAACTCCGAACTTCTAGGTGTTATGCGCATTGTACACACAGCAACTTTTGAAGGTCTTGTTGGTTTTATGCCTGAGTGAATGCTTTTACTTACTTGCTGCCAGGTTAGTCTCAGCCGTTCAAACTGCTCCTTTCCATCTTCTGAGCAATCAGAGCAAGTAAACCTGAAAAAGTTATCTCCCTTGAGGTAGCTGAGTTGTTCTCTCAGCTGACCTAAAACAAACAAGCAAAAGGGATATCCCTCAGTCCTTTTATAGGAAAAATGGAGCAAAGTAAATTTGGATTCAGAACAGTGTTTATCCGCTGAGCAACAGATCAGCAATCCTGATAATTCCATAACAGAAGTATAGAAACTCAGTGTGATGCTTAATTTACAGATACAGAAGTCAACAAGGGATCAATAGCAAAAAACCACACATTAAAGAGGGGCTTTCCTACCTAATACTTGAATACACGTAAAAAGGCAAAGATTTTAATACATGCAGTGTTATTGGAGCCGAGTCAGTCCCAGGATATTAGAGAGACAAAGTGTGGGAGACATTATCTTTTATTGGACCAACTTCTGTTGATGAGAAAGACAAGCTTTTGAGCCACACAGAGCTCTTCTCAGGTCTGGGAAAGGTACTGACACACTCAGTACCTTTCTCCGACTGTAACTGAAACACTAACTGAAAGAGATTAGAAAAAATATATTTCCATTTTTTTCAGCTTGTTTACATTGCGCATTTGACAGCACTTTGTGTCTAGTCACTTTCACTAATCATTCTAGTGATCAATTTCCCTTGTTTGGGTCTTTCAAACAGCAACAGAAGACAGAAAAAAAAAGTAAACATAAAAAGCTGATTGTCAAACCACAATAACTGGCAAAAGGACACAGGATCAGATGTAGTACCTAAACAGACTAGATTTCAAGTTGACTGTGTCCCTTTAACTTCTTCCTACTGAACACCTTTCAGAGTAACAGCCGTGTTAGTCTGTATTCGCAAAAAGAAAATGAGTACTTGTGGCACCTTAGAGACTAACCAATTTATTTGAGCATAAGCTTTCGTAGATCTTCTACACTTTCCACAGTATGCATCCGATGAAGTGAGCTGTAGCTCACGAAAGCTTATGCTCAAATAAATTGGTTAGTCTCTAAGGTGCCACAAGTACTCCTTTTCTTTCTACTGAACACCAAATGTGAAATCCTGGCTCTAGTAAAGTCAATGGCAAAATTCCCAATGACTTCACTGGAGAAAGGATTTCACGCTACAGCTTTTGGCAAACTGGGCAGTTGAACTAACTGACAGGTGTGCAGCAAGCCAGAAGAATTCAGTACTTCCTGCCACAAAATGAACAGTGTTCAGGTAGATCTTGATTTTGGAAAGGAAAAACTGCTGTACTAGAATATGAAGAAAGCTAAAAGAGTTTATATAATGTTAAATGGAGATATTGGAAAGATCATTTTAGCTATTTAGCACAAAATACCTTCTTCCCAGGACTGCTGCTACTGGTTTTATATTGTTCTGTGAATACTAATCTAAGTTCAGGAGACCACGGAACCATTCCTATATACAGAAGGCTGAAATTTATTCATACATCCCGCTGAAATGACAAACCAATCAGGAAAATAATAGTTACCTCTTATGTAGCACTTTTCATTGGTAGACCTTTACAAAGGAATTGTCAATATCCCTGTTTTACAGATGGGGAAACTGAGGCACAGAGAGGGGAACTGACTTGCCCAAGGTCACACAGTAGGCCAGTGGCAGAGCTGGAAATATAACCCAGATCTCCTGAGTCACAGACCAGGTCTCTATCCACTAGGCATCCCTGCCTCCCATACATTCAGGAAAAGAACATGCATTATTTTCTGGGAGGAAAAGAACCAGTAAACCCAGAAAAGGAAAGTGACAAAGATAACAGAGGAAAATCTTGACCCTTACTTGCTGGTATCCACTTCTGACACTTCTCACAGTAATAGGACATCTCCTCCATCCAGGATGCATCCCCCTCATCACTGTTCAAGGAGTCTCCACTCTGATCATGGGATAAATCCACTGAAGCCTGATCCTCAGATTCAACAATCAGGAGAGTCTCCCCTTCCACCTCACCCTCCTCCAGCCCTTCTGAAGTTGATGTCCTTGTAGCTTCGTCATCATGACGACTCATCAGCCCACTCATGTGAACGTTATTATCCATCCCTTCCTAGCAAGTAGAGGAAGATTTTTTTTACATTACATGGGGCTCTCCCTCCCAGCATTTAAAATACTATCCATCTAAGGTGAGCCAGCCAGGTATGAAGCCTCCTACACAATAGTTCTGCACAAGTGAAAATACAGAAGCTAGAGAAAAAACTTTGTGTTTGCACTTCTTAATGTATATAATTTCCTGGACTTGATTAAAATGTATCTAAAAGAGATGGACTTTCAGAAATGACTTCTGTTTACTCAAACACCTGGGAATAGTCAAATACAAATCCTTGCTGTGTTCCTCAGTCCAAACTCTAATACTTCAGTTCTAGGTCTAGGATTGTGGGGATCCCTTTTCCATTAATATCTTGTCTCTTTCTGCTTCAAGTTGCTTGGTCAGAGTAATCTGTTCTTGTAAAAGACGAATGTTTTCCAGTTTACGGCTTTGTCTCTCAAGGTCTCTGATTACTCCTTCATGCAGCCTCTGAAAATACAAGAGACGGTTCATTATAGTGTGTCCTGGGTTGCATAGGACTAATGCCCATTTGCATTCCAACCTCCGTCACCCTCTGCCAGGCGTATAACTGTTACAAACCGTTAATTCTCTGTTAGCGACCTGAGCTACTTTTGGAGTCTACAATTACAAGAGCTGAGATCTGATGTGTGGATGTTGATAAACTACTGGTAGTATGCCAGGAATACTGTATTTGTTGGCTTAGCTGTATGATCTTAATATAATGATAAAGTGTTGGACAACTGTAAATATTGTATATTGATAAGCTCCACAAAATTATGGAGAGACAGCAATCTCTCCATAGAAGATTGACTTCTCCCCCATCCTTACCAGAACTCAACTAATCTGCCCCAAATTTCTCAACCTGTGTTCCTCTGCTTGAGAAGAATTTTTAAGGTGACCTGAAAAGAATGTTAAGAAGAACTTTTCTGCTTCTTTATGATGTATAAAAGCTGGCTGAAAAAGTTTATTTCAGCTTGGTTTTTTTTAACTTAAAAATACCTGGTATGTAAAGTCTTCCCTGGTTTTGCTGGAGATCCACTGGAGGTCCCACAGCATGTTTATTGTGGGCTCTTAAAGAGGTAGGACGTATTTGAAGAATCACATATTTTCTTCAAAATGTTAATTAAAGTTAAATAGACATTGGTATACACAACATGGAGGCTACATTTTTTTTAAATGAAAATTTAATAGGATTACGATAACTGAAAGAGAAACAGTTTTTCCACTTTTTTATTTCGTGCACTTGACAGCATTTTGGTCCTAATCCCAGGGACAGACCTCTGCACCCATGCAGAGCCTGCAAATTTCAGTGGGGATTCCAATGCATACATAGGGGTCCACCCACACAGAGCTCACAGTATTTTGTATATAGTTAATTTAACTGTTTCCCCTGTATAGTAAGTCAGACCTTGATCCTGAAACTGGATCCCTGCAAGTGGATCCAACTGCTGAATCTGGGCCTTTGCCAATTTCCTTTTTTGTTTATGTGGGTATTTTGCATAACAATAGGGGAAAGAAAGGCATACTGAAAACAAGAAAATACATCTGCAAAATCATAAAAGTTGGCAAAGGAACTATGTGGCAGGAGTAGTACCTGAAACTGTTTATAACTCCTAGTAGATTTCAAGCTGATGGTGGCACATTTAACAGAAGATATTAAAATATGATATTTGATTAGGAAAACACATGAAATGGTTGCATTGAAGCCAATACTGTAACAAACACAGGGTTCTGTCCACATGGATCCAACTTCAGGATCAGGGCCATATTTTTTACTACCTATGTATGCTCTTGATCCTTGAAAGGCTTATATGCCCGCCTAATTTACTAATTGATATATGTAAAGTTAAGCTTTGCATCATGGATGAGGGTTTTTTTTAACAATGAACAAAATCATCCAAAGCACAGGACTTAGTAGTGATGGGGGACTTCAGCTACTCAGACATCTGTTGGGAAAATAACACAGCAGGGCACAGATTATCCAACAGGTTCTTGGAATGTTTTGGAGACAATTTTTTATTTAAAAAGGTGGAGAAAGCTACAAGAGGAGAAGCTGTTCTAGATTTGATTTTGACAAATAGGGAAGAACTGGTTGAGAATTTGAAAGCGGAAGGCAACTTGGGTGAAAGTGATCATGAAATTTGATAGAGTTCATGACTCTAAGGAATGGTAGGAGGAAGAACAGCACAATAAAGACAATGGATTTCAAGAAGGCAGACTTTAGTAAACTCAGGGAATTGGTAGGTAAAATCCTATGGGATGCAAGTCTAAGGGGAAAAACAATTGAAGACAGTTGGCAGTTTTTCAAAGAGACATTATTAAGGGTACAGGAGCAAATGATCTCACTGTACAGGAAAGATAGGAAGTATGGCAAGAGACCACCCTAGCTTAACCAGGAGATCTTCAATGATCTAAAAGTCAAAAAAGAGTCCTATAAAAAGTGGAAACTCGGTCAAAGGATGAATATAAACAAATAACACAAGTATGTAGGGACAAAATTAGAAAAGCCAAGGCACAAACTGAGATCAAACTAGCTAGGGACATAAAAACAAGAAAACATTCTACAAATACATTAGAAGCAAGAGGAAGACCAAGGACAGAGTAGGCCTCTTACTCAATGAAGGGGGAAAGACAATAACAGAAAATGGCAGAACATGCTTAATGACTTCTTTGTTTCGGTTTTCGCCAAGAAGGTTGGTGGAGATGGGACGTCTAAAATAGTGAATGCCAGTGAAAATGAGGTAGGGTCAGAGTCTAAAATAGGTAAAGAACAAGTCAAAAATTACTTAGACAAGTTAGATGTCTTCAAATCACCAGGGTCTGATGAAATGCATCCTAGAATACTCAAGGAGCTGACTGAAGAGATATCTGTGCCATTAGTGATTATCTTTGAGAAGTCATGGAAGACTGGAAAGATTCCATAAGATTGGAAAAGAGCTAATAGAGTGCCCATCTATAAAAAGGGAAATAAGGTCAACCCAGGGAATTATAGACCAGTCATCTTAACTTCTGTACCCAGAAAGATAATGGAGCAAATAATTAAGCAATCAATTTGCAAACACCTAGAAGATAATAAGGTGATAAATAACAATCAGCATGGATTTGTCAAGAACAAATCATGTCAAACCAACCTGATAGCTTTCTTTGACAGGGTAACAAGCCTTGTGGATGGGAGGAAGCAGTAGAAACAGTATATCTTTAATAATGCTTTTGATACCAACTCGCATGACCTTCTCATAAACAAACTAGGCAAATACAACCTAGATGGAGCTACTATAAGGTGGGTACATAACTGGTTGGAAAAACGTTCCCAGAGAGTAGTTATCAGTGGTTCACAGTCATGCTGGAAGGGCATAACGAGTGGGGTCCCGCAGGGATCAGTTCTGGGTCTGGTTGTGTTCAATATCTTCATCAATTATTTAGATAATGGCATAGAGAGTACATTTATAAAGTTTGCGGACGATACGAAGCTGGGAGGGGTTGTAAGTGCTTTGGAAGATAGGATTAAAATTCAAAATGATCTGGACCAACTGGAGAAATGGTCTGAAGTAAATAGGATGAAATTCAATAAGGACAAATGCAAAGTACTCCATTTAGGAAGGAACAATCAGTTGCACACATACAAAATGGGAAATGGCTACCTAGGAAGGAGTACTGCAGAAAGGGATCTAGGGGTCATAGTGGATCACAAGCTAAATATGAATCAACAGCGTAACACTGTTGCAAAAAAAAGCAAACATCATTCTGGGATGTATGAGCAGGAGTATTGTAAGCAAGACACAAGAAGTAATTCTTCTGCTCTACTCCACGCTGATTAGGCCTCAACTGGAGTATTGTGTCCAGTTCTGGATGCCACATTTCAGGAAAGATGTGGACAAACTGGAGAAAGTCTAGAGATGAGCAACAAAAATGATTGAAGGTCTAGAAAACATCACCTATGAGGAAAGATTGAAAAAACTGTGTTTGTTTAGTCTGGAGAAGAGAAGACTGAAGGGACATAACAGTTTTCAAGTACATAAAAGGTTGTTACAAGGAGGAGGAAGAAAAATTGTTTTTCTTAACCTCTGAGGATAGGACAAGAAGCAATGGGCTTAAATTGCAGCAAGGGCGGTGTATGTTGGCTATTAGGAAAAACTTCCTGTCAGAGTGGTTAAGCACTGGAATAAATTGCCTAGGGAGGTGGTGGAATCTCCATCATTTGTGATTTTTAAGAGCAGATTGGACAAACACCTGTCAGGGATGGTCTAGATCATATTTAGTCCTGCCTTGAGTGCAGGGGACTGGACTAGATGACCTCTTGAGGTCCCTTCCAGTGCTATGATTCTATGATCATCAGGACACAAATGTATTCACAGGCACCACAGCTGACTGGCTGAATGCTGCAAAAATAATTTATGAATAAATTAATAGCCAAATGACAAAAAAGATGAATACTTTATTTGATTAATATCGTCTGATACGAGGTTGGGCTGGCTGAATAGAGCTAAAAATGCATTGGCAAATCATTTATTTGAAAAAATTGACCCAAAAATGATCAAATAAACTACCTGTGAATATTGTGACCAATTCTAACAGAAAGAGGCTTTATTTCTCACCCAGAATCCAAGTACACATTTCAAGGGAAATAATTTGTTCCATCAAAATCATCAAGAAAAAATATTTTGTGCAAGAAATATTTTAATCTTATTTTCAAAAATATGGAGTCAAAGACAAAAAGTATTTCACCCAAAAATATCAATCTCTCTGGAAATGAATTTGATGGCAGAGGTTCTTTCCCATCAGTTTCAGTCAATTTAATTCAGGTTATAAAATTACTACTATCCTGACAGACTAGTAGGTAGTATTAGTTAATGAAAATACAGAAAAGAAGTAGAGATTTTGATCAATGCAGGCATCAAGCATGTCTCTTTATCCAATAAAATACAGCAATCTTGTAACCTACCAGGATGTGTTTTCATTCACTTTAGTGCTACACAGCTACAGGTATATACAGGTTTTGCAAAAAACCTTTATATTTTGTCCCAAATGACAGAGAGCTACCATCCATCAGTAGCACAATCAGAATACATACAAACTGACTTGGGTCTGGTCTATACACAGAAGTTGCACCAGTTTATTTTTGACATCAATTTAGTTAAACCTGTGCAAGTTTAAATTCAGTTGGCTTATCTCGAATTAGTTCATTAAGGCCAAAAATTTCTTAAATTAAATCAACATAAAGCAGACATGAACTGATTTAAGTGTCCACATTCAGGGGTCTGCCTTGGGTTTAACTAAATTAATTTTTAAAACATTTTAGATAAACTGGTGCACTTTTGAGCATAAACAAAGCATTAGTAAATGCTGATTATAAGGCCCTGGATTAGACAGGCCATTTTTGCTCATACAGTGCAGGAGAGCCGGGGGAAGAGTACACAGATGTACAAGGTTTCAGCCATGTCTACACTATGGGCACTACAACAGCACAGTTACAGTGTTGTAACAGTGCCGCTGTAGCATCATAGCGTAGATGCTTTCTACAGCGACAGGAGGTGTTTTTCCATTGCTGCAGGACACCACCTCCCCAAACAACAGTAGCTAGGTCGACGGAAGCATTCTTCAGACCCTTGAGTACCATAGCTATGCTGATCTAACTTTTAAGTACAGACCAGGCCTTAGTTATAGCTAAGAAACTAGGGAATCTATGTGAACCTTTGAAGGCTGTATCCATCCACACCTCCATCCCACTCCACACCATCTTTTTCATTTCATGTCTCTGCTTTCCCCCATAGCCCTAACCACGGACTCTGCTCTCCTTGTAATCTTTAGGTCCCCATAAAGCCTGTGGTCATCAGTCCCTGGATCTGGGGTAACTAGAAATGTAATGGAGAATCTCACCTTTCATTTAAGAATGATAAGTTTTTGGCCCTACTGCTTGTCAACAGAGCCTTGAAAATGTGAACCAATTTAAGCTGATCACTAGGGTTGAAAGGATCAAGCAGCTGGAACCCACTTCTGCATCAGGGCTCTGGGGAATGCTAAATATTGCCCAGTGCACACAATCATTTCATGTAAAATTCAGTTAAGTCTGGGGTATATCCCAAAGAATCATCTCACTAACCCTCCCTAAAATTTCTAGGCCAGCTGTGTGTGCCTAAAGTAGTGTGATCATGATGGATGGAGGAACAGATTACAATTTGGGTGGAAAGGGATGGGGACATAACATCATTTCACAGGCCACCCAACAAAATGCTAATGCTGACTGTGCCCCACGAGACAGATTTTCCCAGCTAACCAACAAGCTCCTCTGTACCCTCCACCTTTAGAGGGTTTCACTCAGTCCATCAGATCTGGCAATACAGTACGTCTGCTAGGCAGCTGGACAACTGTTTCAATTATTCATCCTCTGGGATTTCCAGTCAGAAGTACAGTGGCAATCTTGAACGTGCCTGACCAAAGACACTCAATACTATTCTGTGAATGGAGCCGAAGTTGAAGGTAGTAGCACAAACACTTCTGAACCTACAGGAATCTTCATAGTTCTAAGGAACGGGACTAGGGAGAGAAGCCTTATGGTCAACAGAGAAAGTCTAAAAGAGGAATTGTGGCCTGGGGCTATGGAAATTATAGAAAGGGAGGGGGCATTGGAAATGATACAGAGAAAGATGGGGACAGGGCTGTTTGGAGTCAGGCTAAGTCCCCATACTTTTTGTAATCTTAAAAAATATATGAGCCATCTTGAGGGACTGACCACATGATTTATCCACTACACAGTTCCCCTTTTACATACACATACATGCGCAAATTACATTAGAAGAACACTAAGTTTGCATAGTTAAGCACTCAAGAGAGAGGAAATGCCAGATGTACCACCTTAATTCAGCCCCTTGCGTGGATGCAATATGATACAGCCTTTAATTACATGATCACATGCTATTTTTCCTCACAGCATCCCTGTGCACAGAATGGATAGTGCTGACTTAATGAACACCTTTTCTCCCCATGTGTGACTCCTGTCCCAGTCCTGTCTCCCCCATCCAGTCCCAGTCTAATGCCCTACCCAGTCCATCTTCCCTTCTGGGTTTCCCATTCAAGTCCTAGTTTCATCCCAATCCCAGTTTCTTTGCACAGCCACCAGGTTCCTTGTCTCAATCCAATTCCCTCAACAACCCCATTCCTGGTCAGGCTCTTGTACCTTCTGCATACAAGTCAGGCAGCTTCCTCCTCCACACTGTTTGGTGATGAAGCAGCGTGAGGAATGAGAGCACAAGACAGTCGCCCTGTTCTCAGTTCTGGTGCCCGACCCCACCCCAGCACAAAGCAGTGGGGAGCAGCAATTGCAGCGAAAGTTCTGCTCAGCTTCTAATCTACAGCCCCAGGATAGAGCATACTCAACGCAGACTGAATCTTCAATTAAATTAGCTACTAAACGCCACCAACTCTCTACTGAGCATGTGCGAAATGAAATATTTCAAAGGCTTATAATTTGGCCAGTTTTTCACAGAACAGAAGAAAGGCACATCCATGATACAAAGGCCAAAGGCCAACTCTTTGCTCCAAAGCAAGGAGGTGCTTGTACTTCTCAACAAACTGTTTGAAAGAATTATTTTAACATGGACAAAACAGTGCATTTTCCCCATTGTTGTCCTTGAAAATGGCTGAATGATTTTAGCTCAAAAAAAAAAACAAAAAACAAAACAAAACAAAAAACACCAGACCAAGACATACAACCAGCATTGAAAATTTCAGTCTGAACAATTACAGTTTGGCAAAGTGATAAGGAACTGAAAACGGGATCCTATAATGGGAACTGTTGGACAACCCTAACTATAGGTGGTGCTCCCAGTCCCACCTACAAGAAAGTATTTCATTCAGAATTAGAACACTTTTAGTCAGGTTCTTCCATACAAGGACTCGGCATCTTCTCAAGTGACATTTCATAGCTTGTAGGAAACTACCTTCAGGGTTGGGGTTCACCAGCAGCTTTCAGATA
Source organism: Eretmochelys imbricata (assembly GCF_965152235.1). Classification (NCBI taxonomy): domain Eukaryota; kingdom Metazoa; phylum Chordata; order Testudines; family Cheloniidae; genus Eretmochelys; species Eretmochelys imbricata. The sequence continues at coordinate 205,017,209 of NC_135574.1, read as the reverse complement.
TGCATGTACAAGGCAAAAATCTTCTCAAGTTTAAAGCCCATGCAAAATCTTTGTCAGCTATGAGACTGGATTGCTAGACTGCATATCCATCAGTGCAAACCGTGAAATGCAAAGGAACAAGCAGTTAAGGCAGTCAATGCCCCATCAACTCCTTTCCTCAACCACCTCCCATAACTTCACCCAGATCAGCAACCAACGTGCACCCTTAAACAAGACAGAAGTCTACCCCCATATCGATTTAATAGAATCATAGAATCATAGAATATCAGGGTTGGAAGGGACCCCTGAAGGTCATCTAGTCCAACCCCCTGCTCGAAGCAGGACCAATTCCCAGTTAAAAAACCCGAGTGCCTATCTACAGCCCTTCTAGGAGATGAGATTGAGAATGTGATAGGTGCTTGGAAAATTTACTGGACATATACTAACCAAACAGTCAAACTTACTAGCCTAATTCTGATATGAACTAAAAGAGGAGGGCCATGACAGAAGAAGGGCTGGGCACAGAAGGGGGTGGATGCAGTTAAGGGGAAGCCACAGGAATGGGCAGGACTCCAGAAGGGAAGAGGCAGGGGGAACAGGCAAGACTGGGAGAAAGGGTATTATTTGGATATGTGACAGACAGGTCTAGGCCCGCCCAAAACCAAAGGCCCTCACGGCGAGGAACTGCTAAGCCCAGGCCACAAGTGAGTAAATAGGGCAACAAATGAAAAAACAGGAACAGAAGTGAGGTCAAAGTTTGAAACTCAAGGAACCAGAATGGAATCCCAAGCAGAGAACCCTGGACAGCACCCATTCCATCTCAAAGGCATCTAAGGACTCAGTGGACACTACCCAGAAGAACTCTGCAAATGGACGTGATCAAACAAGGGAACAGAAATAGGCCCCACAAAAACAGAGCACCCCACTTTTCAGCTTCCAATGGCCATCTTGGCCATTCCAGGAGGAGGTGGACGAGGAGGTCCCACATACAGATTCTCTCAGCATAGCTCAGAGGAGGGGAAATGCGTGAGTCACGAGTGGGTTCAGACGCTCTCGGCACAGCTGGGAGGAAGGAGATGCCATGGAACACGAGCGCGTACAGACGCTCTCAGCACGCCTCGAAGGAAGGGGATGGCATGGAGCATGATCAGGTACAGACATTCTCGGCGCGCCGTGGAGGGAGGGGATGCCACAGAGCATGAGCGCACTAGCGAGGAGAGTCTGAGACCGCTACCGGGGCCCCGCGAGATTCGAACTTGTGACCCCAGCATTCTGGGCACCCTATGGAAACAGCCCAGCTGGATACGTGCGGGGGGGGGGGGGAGGCTTGTGGGGCAGGCAATCAATGACACCTTTGGAGGTCACTGGGCAGAAGAGCGGCGCGCTGGGTGGAGTTTGGACTATGAGGGGGCAGGACTCAGTGATGGACGGGACAGGAGGGGGATCACTCTACTGGAGGCTCAGGGCCAGAACCTTGTGTGGGCGGGGCCAAATGTAAGGGGCGTGGCTATGAGCGAGGCGCAGTGCTCTGAGTGATGGGGCAGGACAGGAGGGGGGGAGTCGCTCTCACTGAGGGGCGTGGCCAGAACCTCGTGGGGGGTGGGGCTGAGTGAGGGCGGACCGCGCGGGCGGGGCGGGGCCGGACGTGAAGGGGCGGGGCTCTGAGTGAGGGACAGGGTCGAAGGCCGGGGGCGGGGCTGCGGAGGAGCAGGTGACGGGCGGCCGCTAGCACCTACATAGGGCGGGGCGGCCCCTCTCCACCCAGTCCCCAGCCCCTCAGCCAGGGCGGCGGCAGGTGACGCTCACTCACCTCCTTGACGCGCCTCTGCTGGATGTGCACGGCGGCCACCGTCCCGGCCGAGAGCAGCACGGAGATGCCCAGCGCCACCTTGGAGGCCGTCGACATCTCCTCCCCCTCCGCGGCCGTTGCGGAGCGCGAGCCGCACAGCTCGAGCGGCCAGGGCATGCGCGTGCGTGCCAGCCCGCGGCTGCCGGGGGGGTGGGACTCTCTGCGCGGGCCGCACGCGCGCTCACTCGCGCAATAAATGGAACGCGGAGAGCAGCGATCCCTCCGCTCCACCCAGCCCCAGCCCAAAATAATCGAAACCCGAGATAGGGATTGGGGAAGGGCTGGAGCTCGGCAGGGGAGGGAGTCTTGCTGTTTGCCCTGGGCAGGGGCTGTAGTGTCTCGCTGCGCAGGGGATGCTGGAGGGGGCTGAACTCCCGGTGCTGGGCCATTGCCCTGGTACGAGGGGAGGGGGCTGTCGCTGTGCTGGGGATGCTGGGCCGTTGCCCCTATGCATGGAGGGGGAGGGGGCTGCAGGGCGGGTGCTAGGCCATTGCACTGGTACATTCAGAAGAGCTGTCAGCCCTCACCCCCACCCCATAGCTGTCCTCCCCAGCACTCCTCAGCTCTGCTGTTGGCCTCTTCCCCTCTGTGGGCCTCAGCCCCCCCGAACCCGGGGATGAGGGGAGAGTGATCCCCACCTTCCGTCAGTGATGTTACAGCCCCGTGATATGGAATGGGCCTGCTGTGGTGCAGAGACACCCCACAGCACGCTCCAGCTCCTTTGCCTTGGGCAGAGGGCCTGCTGCTACCTTCTCCCCACCTTAGGCCTTCCTGTCATCTCCCGTCTCCCCCGGCTGCCTGTCTACACGTGGCACTGGCCACCTCTTCTCCTGCTCCCACACCAGCTCCCTAGCTTGTGGGAGCTCAGTGCTTGGACCACCATGGGCCTCTTCAGGGAGTGCTGCATCTATCTGTAGGAAGGGGACTTGTGGGGGAGGGTTCTTAAGTCCTCAGGCTGCCACCAACATCACCTCAAAGCCAAGTGCAGCTCATCAACACCTTCCTGTGCTCCGCTGTGCATTGTCTCAAGGGGGTACCATGCTTGGCCACCTACCCCTGTAGTAGCTTCACTTACAAAGGAGGAACAGTACCAGATAAGTGCAGTTTGTTATTTGTGCTGATATTCATGCAAAACACACAAACCACATATGAAGAGTCAACTCTGCTACTCCTTGTTTTAATTTCCCTAAGCCCCCCTTGTTACACCCCTCCTCTGCTCCCTTCATAAGTGATTGGGCCTTTTCTCATATTGCCCCCGACTGGAATCTCCTCCCTGATCCCGTGAGTTGCATAACTTCACTCTGCTCCTTCCAATCCTTCCTTTTGGAGTCTGTTCTTTTAAGCCCTGTCTGCACTGGAGACATTTGCACGGCCGGAGCTACAACATTCTAAACCTAGCACAAAGATGTGCGGCACTGGTTCAAAACAGGGCTTGCACGGGTATAACTTAGCCCTGCATGATCCCCATTTGCATCTTCGTGAGGAGGTTGCACTGCTTCAGTTGCTCCCTCAGCATGAGACTACATGGAAGCCTGGGTCGTGGCTGCTGTAATGGGCAGGTGACTCCAGGTGCCTGAGCTTGCCACAAGCTGGCATCACTAAGGGGTACACCTGCCTGCATGCCGGTAGTTAAACAGGCAGGTAACACCCGATCAAGATGCAGCAGTATTAGTGGTGGGGGAGAACCAATCCCTGTGGCCCCCCCTCCCTGAAGGGCTCCCTTGCAGCAGGGCAATAACTGCAATCCTTGGTATGGAGTCTCAGGTTTCCCCAGAGACCAAGCATCCCTCTCTGGGCAGGTGTGCAGTGCAAGGTGAGAAGTAAAGGAGGTGCAAGGATCGGGGTTTTTCCAGCAGCACCAACAACCCCAGCAAAGCATCTCTCCATGCAAGGCACATAGGAACAGCAGCAAATTCCTCCCCGCAGGGCGATGGAGCAGCCTGCCGTTGATGTTAAATTGGGAGGGAGCCAGGCTCCAGGGTGGCGGTGGTGGTCTCTGGGGGCAGTGCAGGTCCTTGCCAGGTGGGACTGGTGTCATCATGGCCGCAGTGGGGCCAAACAGATGGGCCTGGGCATGCGGCAGGGGAGACTTGCTAAGGAGCTGGTGTGGACAGCGCTATGTCAGCCGACTCAGCTACCACCAGTCGTTGGGGGTGGTTTAATTATGCCAGCTGAGAGCTCTCTCCTGTCAGCATAGAACAGCTACACGGGAGACCTTATAGTGGTACAGCTGTGCTGCTGTAAGGTCTGTAGTGTTGACATAGCCTAAGAAGTTAAGCTATGAGGCTGAGGGACCTGAAAAAATCCACAGCCTTGAATGATGTAGTTAAGCTTACTTAACCATCTCTCTCCCCCTGCTGTAGACAGTCTTAAGTTGATGGAAGAATTCTACTGCCTTTCAGAGACGTGGGTGAACTACACTGATTGGAGAACCCCTCTCGTCAACAAAGGTAGAGTCTTCACTGAAGCACTACAGCAGGGGTAGGCAACCTGTGGCATATGTGCCAAAGGCGGCAGGCGAGCTGATTTTCAGTGGCACTCACACTGCCCGGGTCCTGGCCACCGGTCCGGGGGGCTCTGCGTTTTAATTTAATTTTAAATGAAGCTTCTTCAACATTTTAAAAACTGTATTTACTTTATATACAATAATAGTTTAGTTATATATTTTAGACTTATAGAAAGAGACTTTCTAAAAAAGTTAAAATTTATTACTGGCCCACGACACCTTAAGTTAGAGTGAATAAATGAAGACTCGGCACACCACTTCTGAAAGGTTGCCGACCCCTGCACTACAGTGATGCAACTGTAGCGTTTCAAGTGTAGATAAGCCCTCAGGATGGGGAAGCCACAAGACTACTGTAGATCCCTTTGAAACTGACTAGATTGCCAGAGGGCATCCCTTTAAAAATGCTAAGAAATACCTCAAGTTGGGTATTTTAAGTGGATAATTTCCCCCCCAAAAAATCATATTAATGGCCGAACTGTTTCCCTCTGGTGTTCTGCAGATTGTATCAGAGCAGAAACTCAGACACAATTTGTTGAGTAAAGCTCCATTTGCCACTGTTAAAATCACCAACAAAAGAAGTTTGATTTACTTGTTGCCCGTAGTTCAAGGAAGGAAGGTCAGTAGAAGCTGGCCAACAACTCCAGTGCTGTGTGGTTAGGACACTTTTCAGGATCTATGGGTCTTGCACATGCCTATCACAACATGTGGTGTACCTCATCCAGTGCACTAAATGCCCCAACAACTATATGGAAGAAATCCAGACAATCACTCTCAAATGAACTCACACAGAGAAATTATAAAAGATAAAACACCATATCATTTGTGAGCAAGCACTTTTTACAAAGCGATCACTCCAAGGCTGATCTCTCAGTCCTCATCCTGAAAGGAACCCTGCACAACACATTCAAAAGACAAGCCTGGGTGCTAAAATTCATAACTTTACTAGATACTAAGAATCATGGACTGAATAGAGACACTGGATTTATGGCTTATTATACTAGTGGTTCTCAACCAGGAGTACACGCATCCCTGGGGATACTCAAAGGTCTTCCAGGGGATACATCATCTAGATATTTGCCTAGTTTTACAACAGGCTACATAAAAAATGCTAGTGAAGTCAGTACAAACTAAAATTTCATACAATGACTTGTTTATATTACTCTGTATACTATACACTGAAATGTAAGTACAATATTAAATATTCCAGTTGATCTATTTTATAATTATATGGTAAAAATGAGAAAGTCAGCAATTTTTCAGTAATAGTAGGTGTGACACCTTTGTATTTTTATTTCTGATTTTGTAAGCAAGGAGTTTTTAAGTGAGGTGAAACATGGGGGTATGCAAGAGAAATCAGACTCCTGAAAGGGGAACAGGAGTCTGGAAAGGTTGGAGCCGCTGTATTACAGCAATCTGTAACCCACTAACAACCCTCCCACACACACTTCCCTTCTTCCCCTGTGATTGGAGGGGTGTTAACAGTCCACTTCACTTTGAATGGTCCCTTGAAATGTGATAACTACTTATGCTAAATAATCTGTTATACCTGGTATTTAGTTGTGACAAAGTTGGTCCAATAAAAGATATTACCTCACCCACCTTGTCAAAACAAACAAAAAAGACCTTCCTGAATTCAAGGCAGACTGCTTCATTATGGGAAAACTCCCAGGTCTGTATTTGTATTCTTGCCTAGAACAACCAGAGTCCACACCGTGCAAACTGCTGAAGAATGCAGGGGAGCTAGATTGGCTAAGCTGCCAAGTCCTTGCCAGTTTTGGGGGTGTTATTTTGTACTCCAATAGCAATGTGGCATCCTCCTATGTGGCAGCACATCAGGTGGTAACCATTAATGGTTCAATCTTGTGAAACCTACTTCTGCATGCAGCACTTACTGTGGTAGATCAAGCCATAAATCAGAACAGCTCCTCCTCACACCCACTATTGCATATACAAGCAGGGGCAGATCCTCAGCTGTAGTCAGTTATATAGACCCTTTCACTTCCATAGTGCTATGCCCTTTGCCACAGCTGAGGGCCTGCCCCACTGAGTACATAAGAACGGCCATACTGGGTCAGACCAAAGGTCTATCTAATCCAGTGTCCTGTCTTCTGACCAAAAAGCAAAGGAGTACTTGTGGCACCTTAGAGACTAACCAATTTATTTGAGCATGAGCTTTCATGAGCTACAGCTCCGATGAAGTTAGCTGTAGCTCACGAAAGCTCATGCTCAAATAAATTGGTTAGTCTCTAAGGTGCCACAAGTACTCCTTTTCTTTTTGCGAAGACAGACTAACACGGCTGTTACTCTGAAACCTCTCTTCTGACTGTGGCCAATACCAGGTGCCCCAGAGGGAATGAACAGAACAGGTAATCATCCCCTGTCACCTATTCCCAGCTTCTGGCAAACAGGCTAGGGACTCCATCCCTGTCCATCCTGGCTAATAGCCATTGATGGACTTTACATCATAAAGTGCTTTGGGATCCTTCATAATGAAAAGCACTAATCAGGCTGTAGAGGAAATAACTTTTGCACAGAGAGCATTAAATGCAGCTCTCAAAAGATAACCACACCCTAGTAGGGCAAAAGAGTACATTTTAGTCTCTCCCTTTACTCCAACCTTTCTGCTGCTCCTTAGCAATAAAATACAGTGAAGAAAACAATTGCTGGAGAGAAAGAATGGAAGGGAGAGAAGAAAAGAAAGTGGGAGAGGTGGAGGAGGGGAAGAGAAAAACAGAAAAAAATGGAAAAGGGGAAAAAAAAAAACCTATGAGCCATTCCCATGGAAGGTTATGAAGTTGTATTTCCCTCTGATTTCTTCCTGTTCACTCTAGCTCGTGTTTTAGGTGGGACACAAGACTCTGGTGTAAAATGATAGATCGGGGAGGCAAGGCCACACGGGCTAGTTAGTAGACAGGAGACCTGCACTCTGCCTGTGGTGTGATGTGACCTTGGGCAAGTCACTTCCCCATCTGCCTTGTCCATTAGCTCTTGAAAGCAGAGACTGTCACAGCACCACGACTAAGGGAGTTCTGATCTCCATGGGGGTCTCCAGGTGCTACTGCACTACAAATAATACATTACACACACAGCTGCATTGTTCGGGTTGAGAAGTCTGGCATTTAAAAAAATATCGGAAACTCACTGACATCTTTATCTCTGGGGTGTCCTGACTTTTGAGTGCTGGGCTTGGCAAGCTTCCTGTTCTTTTAATGCATTTTTGTGTATGGGCATGCAATTTCCTAGGATTTTGGGGGTTTTTTTAAAGCAAACTGAAAAATCAGACATTCCATCATGCGGCAATACATAGACGCCAACAAGAGTCAGCAGCAGGTTTGAAACCTTGAGATCCACCGCACAGATCTCTGCCTCTTGGACTAATGGAGTAACCGATAACAGTAGTAGGTTGTCATCCTCTGTGTGGACCAGTGCTGCAGGGGGAAGACACTTTCATAGATATTTGCTGACAGCAGAGAAATCTTCAGCCACAGGAACCTTGGGTTCCATTCTAGGCTCTAGAGACGAGTGTTGCCTCGTGGGCAGACTCTTCTGCCCATTTCCTAAAAGCCTGACCCCTTCTGTCCCAACCCCAGCCTGTCCTGGTTTCCCCCTGTCCAATTTCCCAGTCCACTTGCCCAGCCACTCCTAGTTCCCCCACTTCCCAGCTTCTTGTTCAACCTGTCTGTCTGCCCCCCAGCATCCAGTCTACCTTCCACCAAAGTTCTCCATCCTTACTGGCTCCCAGGGTCCTTGTCCAATCTTAGGATAGGTGTACACCTAAAACACTACAGCAGCACAGCTCAAGCATTGATACTCACTACAGTGACAGGAAGGGTTCTCCTGTTGCTGTAGGCAATCCACCTCCCTGGAAGGCGGTAGCTAGATCAACAGACAAATTCTTCCATGGACCTAACAGCATCTGTACTGAAGGTTAGGTCAGCTTAACTACACATCTCAGAGCATGAATTTTTCACCCCCCTGAAAGAGGTAGCTATGCCGATATCGCTTTTTGGTGTAGACCAGCCCTTAGCATCCACAGTACCCCCTAGCTCCTGGGCTCAGGGCTGCTCCACACTGGGAAATCAGATTGCACACCACTAAGCAACATAGTTATACCAAAGTCCACATCCCTGTGGTGCAGTTAAACTGACCTAACCCCGAGTGAAAACCATGCTAGGGACAATTCTCCTGTTGAAGTAGCTACCTCCTCTTGGGGAGGTGGAGTACCTACAAGCCCTCCCAGTCCTTCTGTACCTACCCAGTCCATCTCTTCTCTCCTCTGCATTCAGGTCAGTCAGCTTCCTCCTCACTGCCTGGGCATCAGCAGGGGAGGCACTGAGTGCTAAGAAAAGAGACTTCCTGTTCTCCATACCAGCTCCTGGCCCGCACCAACCCAGAGTGGCAATTGCAGGGAACATCCTGCTCCTGGATGGAGTTATAGGGGACATAGCTGCAAAACTCTATCCAGACTGAGCATGTGTGGACTGCAGTTTTTCAAGAGCTTATGATTCAGCCAGAGTTTCACAGGGACAGCAAAAGGTGCATACCTGACTATCATGGGATCATGACTGCCCAATAGCACCTCCTGCTGGCCAATTGTGGCACTCTGTCTCAGTTTCATTTCCCCCCACCCCCAGGATAGGTCTCAGCTTTCCACCCACCAGTCTCTACTAGAGCCATGGCCAGCCCAGTAAACAAATGTAATCCCATCCAGGCTACCAAAAGTCCAGCTAAGAAATTCCAGTGGAAAAAAGAGCTCTTCTGGATGTCAAGGGCTTCCTTTTAGCCCCCACTCCCTTCACAACTCCTTTCTAGGCTATCTTTGAGAGTCCCTCTGACTCTGGAGTTCAGCACTCAGACCCCAGGCTGGTTCATCTGGAGCACCATTCTCAGCCCTTCCTGGACTCTGTCCCTTACATCCTCCCCTGCCCCAGTACAGAGCACTGGGCTCCTAGACTGTTTGCCCTGAAGTACACAGCACTCTGCCTATCCTAGCCCAGAGTTATCCACAACAGCATACCCACTCCCCATAGCTTCACACCTCACAGACTGATCTCTTTCTTGCCCTCACAAGCCCTTTTTGTAATGCCCAGGCATCCCTTAAGCTATCACCTGACTCCCTTAGCTCCACCTCCTCTGGCTGCGAAGCAGCTAATTAATTATGGCACAAGTGTGAGTGAGCTCATCTCCCCTTAAAAGGGCCAGTCACCCTTTGAAACTGACACAAAGGTCACTCTTCCGCCAAATTTCCAGTCCCTGCTCCAAAGAAAACACTGAGGTGCTGTGGATTCTCAAAGAAAAGATCACCGGCATTTAACATGGGCAAAAAAACTTTTTTCCCCTGGGCCTTGTTTTTGGAAACAACTGAACCATTTTGGCTGAAATTTTCCAAAAACAATCAGCCTGAAGCAGACACCTAACACAGAAAAAATCAGCCCAAATTATTAAAGTTTGGGAAAGTTATAAGCAACAGAAAACAGGGTCTTACAGTGGGAAGGGTTAGGCAACCTTAATTGGTGGCACTACTGGCCCTGCCTATAATATAATCAATTTTGTACCAATATTCTGAAGGAGGAATGGGCATCTTACTTTTTAATGTATCTTTGTTGCTTTCTGTCTCTTTCTTTCCTGTAAAACAAAGTGGTGTTGGCATAAACAAAATACTGTATGATTTTATTTACATCTCTTTGGATTGAATGGTGTAGTTGATCCCAAACACAAGCTAGGAAACTATCAGTTCAAAAGGAGATTTTTTTAAAAAGATTATGTTTTGGAAGTTGTGAGCCTGTGAAAGAGGAGGGTTATACTGCAAACAGTTTTGCAGTTTCAGCTGTACTGTTTTGCCACCAATTGAATGCTGCAGTGTGTCTGAAACCCAGCCATGATCTGAATGGGAAACCAAACATCATGAAATGTATAAAGCCAATCATTGTTCTCAGTTATAATCTTCTCATATCTGTATATTGAGCAAACATGATTAAACCAGAGTGCAAAATTGGCTTGGCCGATAACATCTGAATTTGGCATAACTGTTTTGTCCACTTTGGTATGTTTACTAATTTATAGAAGTATGAATAATCATCTGTCTGGTAGCAGGAAATGATATTACATGGGAGGGAGCCAGGCCAGATCCTCAGCTGGTGTCAATCAGCATTGCTCCATTGACATCTGGGGAACTCCATTGGTTTACACCAGCGGAGGCTCTAATATTAGCAGTGCAGGGGCTAAAATCCAAATCAGGATGGTTTAGTGAGAATGCAGAAACATATGAGCAAATAGGTCTTGCAGGGTATTGCACAGCCAACATGGATCTTATTGGTCCAGGACTGCCTCAAAGGTGTTGCACGGGATCTAAGTTCTGCAGTGAAGAAAATCAGACATCCAAGTGGTAGGATGAAGGCTGTCTACTTCAGGAGATCACAGTACATTAGTGGGGCCCAGTCTACATTGAAAATTAGATTGACCTAGCTATATTGCTCAGGGCTGTCAAAAATTTCACATTGTTTAAAATGTAGTTAGATTGACCTCACCCCCAATGTAGACAGAGCTAGGTCCTAGCTACCACCTCTCGGAGAAGTGAATTAACTACTCTGATGGAAACCCCCCTTCTGTTGATGTAGGAAGCAGCTACACTATGGCCCTACAGCCTCACAGCTGCAGTGGCTGTAGTGTAGACAGCCCAGGTCTCTCATATAACAGAGTGGGGTACGGGAGAAAGGACGGCGTTGTTAAGGCAGTGGATTGTGAGTGATTAAGGAGAAATGGGTTTAATTCTCTCCTCTGCTACAGAATCCCCCTGTGACCTTTGCCATGTCACTTAGTGTTTATGTGCCTCAATTCCCCCTGTGTACAAAAGGGATAATAGCACTGCCCTACCTCACAGAGGTGTTGGGAGGTGCTTATTGACATGGGATAGGATAGTAGACCCTTTTCCCCCAGTGCAGACAGGCCTGACCCATGTACAGTTGCCCTCTGTAGCATGTCTGAGGTCAGATGCTGAATGGACAGCTTTTTTTTAACCAGGTCTTCAGAGAAAAGGGTCTTTGGCCAAATGAAAAAAAAAAAAATCATTAGGATGCTTAGTCAAGCACTTCTTACGGGATTTTCAAAGGTTCTTGCTGAGGTCAGAGAGCCCCAGAACAACATGAGCCCTTGATCTTACCTGATGTTTGTGCCATGTGCAGGCTGATAATGAATTGCTAACTCTATTTGCTTGTTTGGAGGTGCATATATACATATATTAAGTATTGTGCAATTCACCGAAGGTGGGTCTACTAGAAGAGGCCTTCAAAACCAAAGGTCTGTCTGCAATGTGTGGCTACAGAGCCAATGAGGGCACTTCTTCTAGAAGTGGGAATTTGCCCTGGAGTCCTTAGCCAACATTTTCCCTCCCCAAACTCTTGTGCTGTACGCTATGGGCTGGCGTCTGCCACTCTTCATTCCACCCGGCCATGTTCCAGGGGTGCACTGTGTACAATCTGTGAGGTGCTTTGGAATGCAATGCCGTACATAAAGGTTTATTATTCTTTATTTTTATAATTACAGACAGAGTAACTGATTCTTAAACTTGCATTTTCTCCCCCAGATGTCTTTTATGAATCTTAAAAACTGAGGTCTTATCTTTTTTCTTTTTCCTGGAAGACACTGTGCACACCTGGAGAACAGATTATGACAGCAGAGACATCATACAAGTAAAACATGATTAACTGGAGCAGGGGCAGGTTTATTCAGACTTTAATTGTTTGTGTTTGTTTTGGGTTATTTTTGTTAGCACCTTGTTAACCAAAGAAACACTTTAAGAGAAGATTCTTTACTACTGATTCATTACTCACTCTTTCACTTAAGAGCTGCAGGCTGCACTCTGCTATCCCTGTGCCTCCCAATGAGTTCTCCAGCAAAGCTAGGGAAAAGCAAACTTGACATTTCTGATATTTCTAAGGCTAAAACAAAGCAGAGAAATACACTTTTCTGACAGAAGCTAATAATCATAGTACCTGGCTGTTATACAGCACTTTTCATCAGTAGATCACAAGACATTTTGCAAAGGCGGTCAGTATCATTATTCCCATTTTACACATGGGGAAACTGAGGCCTACACAGGCAAAATGACTCACCCAAGGTCATCCAGCAGGCCGGTAGCGGGGCTGAGAACAGAACCCAGGTTTTTCGGTTGAGAGCACAATGCCACGCTTTTATTTTCTATTTTATTCACCTTGTAAAAAAGTTACTTTTAATTTGCCTTTGCCCTTCCTGGTTCAGGCCAGAAGCAGGAAACACTAGAAAGCCAGCAAGGAACTCTGTTCTTGTAAAGTTTCCCAACCCCGTTTTGTAGAGACAAGGGGTTCATATACATGATGGACAGAAATCTACATTTTGGGGCAGTTTGCTGACTTGAACCAAACCTCTGACCCCTGTGAGGATCACCCAACACATTTCCAAAGCCTCTGCGGCTATAATGAATTCTAGGAGGTTATAACTCAGTTAGGGGCCAAAGTCTCGTAGTCCAATAGCAGGAGCTGGGTATACAGACAGAGAGCTTTATAATTACTGTACATAGACGTTTTATTTCCCACAACCTTTTCCATAGGTAGAAAGAGAGAGGCAAATACAGCAGCTGTAATGCTGGGAATTTAGTCTGGGCAATACATTTAGAGGCGTGTTGTATCTGCAAACATTGTAAAACACAACGGTGATAAAGGCCCCTGTGCCAAAATGGTAGTGAAGTAATCCAGAAAGAACTAGGCAGCAGCTTGCATGACAAAGGGAATTCTCTGTGTGATTTGCATGCTGAGCTGAGAGTTCCCCAGGATGGAATTCTGGGCACCAACTTACGGCCCCCCAGTGTAGGTGCACTGGGAGGGCAGGGGGGAGAGCAGTGAAATCCCCTCCCACAAAATGCCAGGCAAGGACGGAGGGATACTAGTGCTGCTGGCAGCAGAGGGAACATATCAGGGGGGATGATTAGAGCCATGGCCTCACTCTTCTGGGCAGTAGCAGAAGGGCTCTGCGGGAAGCAGTAAAGGTGAGGGGCTGCTGGTGAATGCACTCCCCTCAGGGCAGATCCTCAGAAGCATTTAGGCACCAAACTCCTAGTGATTTCTTTGGGACTTAGGCACCTAACTACCTTGGAGGGTCTGGGCTGTTATGCTTGGCTCTCTGTTATGCAAGCTGTGTACCCCTAGGTACCACTTGCTCTTGCAGGGCACTGCTGCCCCACCCGACTCAGTTCCACATCTTGGAGCCTTAATACAATCCTTAATATATAGGGGACGTTGGTGCATATATGACCCTTAATATACAGGGGACGTTTCTCCCCAACACCATCTGCACTAAGCAATATGGGCACAGAAGGGAAACCGATCATATCAGGGGAGAGTATTCACCTGGCTGAAAACAGGAGCTGGGCCAGCACAAAGAAGCCAATAAGAACAATGAGGAGACCGGTGGCACCTTAAAGACTAACAGATTTATTTGGGCATAAGCTTTCGTGGGTAAAAAACTCATGGACTGCATCTGAAGAAGTGGGTTTTTTACCCACGAAAGCTTATGCCCAAATAAATCTGTTGGTGCCACCGGACTTCTCGTTGTTTTTGTGGATACAGACTAGCTGTATGTTAGCTAGAATAGGGCATGTCTAATGACCAGCACCAATGGTCCAGCGGGCAAAACCAATGCTGTGCTAAGAGATCTGAGTTCAATTACTGGGTCTGCCCCTGAGCAGCTGTGTGATTATTTCCCCTCTCCTCCCTTGTAAGCTGTTGGGTGCAGGGCATGTCTCATGTGGGAGTACAACTCCTAGTGCCACAAAATCCAGATCTCAGTTCAGGCCTCCAATCACTATTGAAACGATTTAATAGTATCAGTGTACAAGTGGCACTCAGCATATCACCCCCAGGCTGAGAGAGACTTTCCCAGAATTACTGAATGCAAGGGCGGTAGGATGTTAGATGACAAGCATGCTTTCTCTAATACAAACTATGTGCTTTCTTGTTCCACCTGTTTTTGTGGTAAAATAAATTTGTCCAATCAATGCAAACAAAATCCAGGTTCCATTTCTGTTTCATTTCTCCTATTTTCCTGTTATATTCCCCTTGGGGCAGGGCTGCACATACCAGATACAGGTGATGATAGACCGTTGTGGTATAAGGACCTAGATTAGGCTGAAATCTGATAGCTTTACTCATGTCCAGTAGTACCTTACTTGGCAAGTAGTCTCATTAAAATCAATAGAGCATGGGGCTTACCAACATGCATAATCTAGCCCACGATAAAATCCTAGTCTAAAGCCATGGCCTGCGAAAGATCCGTGGTTGTTCAGTTCTGTTCTGCTGCTGGATCAAGTCTGATGCCTTTACTCTGGACTGTTCACAACATTACAAAGTTTAAAAGTTTATAGCCCTGTTCCAATTATGCTCTGCTCTAATATCAATTAATAGCTATGGCGAATTAATGCCCAAATACTCGCCTCCCTGCTAACAGAAGCAGTTAAAACACTTAATACGCTTTACCCTCTCTGGGAATTCCTGATGTATTATGTTGTGCCAGGGCTCAAAGACCACAGGACTGGTTGGGCATGGAGGCATTGTACTAGGCACAGTGGTACAAACCCATAGGGCCAGATCCTCCGCTTGTCTGGGGCCAGATCCTCCGCTTGTCTATGCCAGCATTGCTCCATCCATTGACTTTAAGGGAGTGATGTCAATTCACATCACCTGTGGATCTGGCCCTATACACTTGCCCCTTGCATAGCTGTTTATCCCTGTGCAGACTGAATGCAAAGCGTAAAATGCTCTCATTCTGATTTAGCAGCATTTTACAAGGCACTCACTTTACATGGGAGTAAATGACAGGCAAGGAGCAAGACAGAAAAGAATCAGGCCCACTGGAAGGAATGGGCAATTAGCAAATAAAAGCCTTATGCTTCACAGATGCTTCTGCCAAAGAGCTTCAAATAGAGGTCCCAAGTACAGCACTTGACACTTGCATTGCTTTAGGCATTTGCATAGCAGACCTATACCCAGGTCTTTTCCAAATAGTGAGCAAACCAGGGATCACGATCTGTCACAGGGAGGGTGGGTGAATCATCAGTCAGAGCCATTTCCAAGCAGCCTGGGGCATCCACCTTAGCTTTCCCCCCTAATGTTTCCCCTTGCTGCTACCACCACCAGTGCAGGTCCACCAATGGGAGTGCTGGCGTAAACCAGGTGCCAGGGTTGTAGCCACTTTGTCATCTAATGCTCAGGGCAGATCTGGGAGACAGGGGGCTTAAAACACCAGAAGCTGCCAGCACGGTCCTGTCTACACTAGCACCCTACCACTGGTACCGCCTGGGGAAACGGGCCAGTGACAGCAATGACGGGAAACTTCAGGACACAAAGTCCAGTGTAGACCATGTCCATGAGCCTCTCAATACGAATGCTACTGGAGAAAATGACCAGCAGGTCCTGGGTGGGGACTATACACCAAGCACAACCTGGCAGACAGTCTGATGTAAAGAGAACAATGTTCATTTTAAACTACAAGGAGATTCAATGTTCGTGTTTGCATACAACTGATTTTATTACAACTGATTGTATGACATGTATGAGGAAGTCCCAGCTGAGTGTAATAGTTGCCATTTGTACTCCTAGTACAGGAAGTTTCTATAACGCAAGGTTTATGCTTAAAGGGGATTGCTAACACAGGTATATTGTTCGCAGGGGAGCTGAAAATGCAGCTATCCTAAAATACAGCCCTCCCTCCCCTTTGTACAGCTTAATAGAGATGTTTGAACTGTAGAAAGTGTTTTAATTATTTTTAGGAACGGCTACACTGGATCAGATCTGCAGAAAGGGATGTAAAAGGCAGTTATGGAGTAATCTGCCACTAAGGAAAATTTCCTCCTGACCCTTATTAGTTAAAGGCTGAATTATGCCTTGAAGCATGTGTATTTATATCCCCGCCATGTTCTTGTTGTGTTTTTTAAAATGCTTCCTGTTATAACGCTGGATGTTCTCATTGTCCATATAAACATCTGCTCTCATTCTGAATCCCGCTAAGTTATTGGTTTCAATCATCTATTGCGGCCGTGGGTTCCACAGGCTGTGTGCCTTGTGAAAATGCCTTTTCTTTTGTCCATTGTAAACTGATGGCCTTTAAATTGCATCGAATGTCCCACGGTAACAGGCATCGCTAGGAGACCAAAATGCAAACAGTACAGAAATACTTGGTGTGTGGGGTTAAAAGTAAAGGGTTATAATCCGCTTTAAGGAAGACATGTCCGTGCAGAGTAAAGTCAGCCAGAGCACTGGGTTTATGTTGCTATGATGCAGACAAGTGTGTTGCATACTCATCCCTTCAAAGAGTGTCCGGTATCTCTGTTGATACGCTGCCTTTTGTGAGCAATTTGTCCAATGCGGTTATGGCCAGGAGCAGCCATATTGATAATGGGTGGACTGGCAGGTCCCGCCCCCTTGGGCTCATCAAAGGGGTCGGTCTGGGCACTTGGCCTCCCTCCAGCAGCCCCTGTGGCTCCACGAAACATGGAAGGAAGGATTCCATCAACGGCCTCCTTGAGGAGCAACCAAAACCCCCAGGAGGCAGCAAGTCTTCCCTGTGCAGTGCTGGGAGCAGTGGGAGGGAGCACAGCAAGCAGGGACCCCTCCCCAACCCACACCCCAGCTCTCAGCAGGGAGGGACCCTGGTGCCATGAGGGCCCCAGCACCCACCACTCTGGACCGGATGGAGCCCTAGCCACCATCTCCCAGGGTTGGAGCCAGAACTTCAGAACGGGGCAGTGGTGTGTGTGTGAGAGCACTTGATTATGTGAGTCTGCGTGCATGACTGTGAGCACGTGGGTGTGAGTGAGTCTGGGGGTGGGTGAGAGTGAGCAGAGATGTGTGTGAGAGAGTGGGCATGAATGAGTGTGAACACGTGTATGAGACAGTCTGGGCGTGAGTGAGTGTGAACACACATGTATGGGTGAGTCTGGGGGTGAGTTCCAAGCTCAGAATTTCCTGTATTTATTCATGCAATCCCTACATTTTGGGGGTTGCGGGGGAGGGGGATTAAGGCACCCCAAGAGAGAGAGAGAGAAGGTGACCATACACCCCCTTTTTAAGCCCTGTCCTGGCCCAACTTTTTTGGCAAAAGTGGGTATTTGTCCCATTTGCTCTGGCCAACTTGATCGGTTGGCCAGAGCAAACGAGACAAATGCCCACCTTCGTTGAAAACGTGGGGTGCAGGGAATGTGCAGGGGGGCAAGCGGCAATGCCAGCCCTGCGCAGGGGGGGGTGGCAGGGCTCCGGCGAGCAGCGGTGCCAGCCCCAGCCTCTCACGGGGGAAGGGGGGACGGGCAGGGCTCGGGTGACCCCGTGCAGGCAGGGGGGCTTAGGCGAGCGGCTCGGGCCAGCCCCACACAGGGGTGGGGAGGCGCTCAGGCTAGCCCTACGTAGTGTCCCATTTTCCCTTTGGGAAATATGGTCACCCTAGAGAGAGAGAGAATCTATCCCCTCCTAATATTGGAGTAAACTTAGCCAATACAAATCATGGCTCTCCTTGTCTACATTTGGCATTTGCCCTGGTGCAGCTACACTGGTTACTGGCCACTGATGGCTAAATCGCAGCTAATCTCAAATACAGAAAAGGCCAAACTTTTCATTGGTTGGTGCAGACAACCTTCCCCCTCCCCCGTCCCCCCTCTTTCCCTGCTGCTAAATAAAAAGAGAAAGGATCCAGTAATGTATTCCAATAGCCTGGGGAGCTGAATTGTGGTAGAACAATGTGCAATTGTAATCTCTGCTGGAATACACAATAATTCATCAGGCGGAGAAAGCTATCCAAATGTGATAATATACAGCAAGGCAAACTTGCTTCACACCCACTCAACGGGAGCAATTTCACACTGTTTGACAAGCTAAACTGCAATTGAGAGCTTTGATGCCGCATTTAAAATGAAACAGACACAAAAAGAACAGGTGCAGCATGATTTCTTTTCTTTTCACTTGGCTGGTTTGTTCGGTTAATACTGGATGGCTCATGTGAAAATGTAACTTAAACTACAGTGATAAAAAGGCAAAGTTAGGCTCCTTTTAAAAATAGAGTGAATAGAACCTGGATTTTCAAAGCGGCCTAAGAGACAGAATACAACACACAACAGGGTCTTCAACAGCAGGTGGGTCTTTGCAGCCTGAAGGTTTCCAATGATCATCTTTCTACTCTTTGCTGATGAATTAACCAGAACAGGCCAGTTTTTATGCCCTGTTGTCATTTTATTTTTAGGTGCCCAACTCCCATGGGCTCCGGCCTTGTCGTTTATGCAAGGTCTAACCAACATAGCCGTTCACTCCCTGGACCTGATCTTTGGCCTAGACATTAAAATAGAGGACATCGCAACCCAGCCACTTTCTTGGACAGGCCATCACATCCTTAGAGCAGTGGTCAGAGACCTTCTGTTATCCAGGCACCAAGAAAGACCAATGATCCTTCTTCAGCCATGAAGATTCATGGACTCCAACCAATTCCATAGCCTGCTAAATCACAGCAGTATCCCACCCTTAGGACAAGGAGTTGAGGACCTGGTGAATCATTACTATTTACACTGGCCTCAACCCTTGATACGCTTGCTCCCAAACAGCTCCGTCCTCCCCATCTCCCACGGAGGTCTTCTTAGTTTTCTGCCATCCTGTGCTAAATGACAAGAGAGGGGCAGAAACTTTTCGATGATGAAAAACAAAGGCTGATTCAGACAGGATGAAATTTAATTAATGCCTCAATGCTTATGCTGAGGCTGTATTACAGGACAAGAGAACCTTCCTATCAGCTTGCTTTGAGACTGCTACATCCCACCACAAGTTGCGATACACGGTGGTAAACTGCTTCTTCAATCCCGAATGCCTAGAACCTGCATCAAAGCCAAGCACGAAGTGCTGCGAAGAACTATCACTCTACTTTGCTGAAAAGATCACATGGATTTGGGAAGCCTTCTCAAAGAGCCTGGATCTGCTTCACCTGCACCCAACCCTCAATACCCCACCTGCATTCCCAGAGTTCAGTACATCCACTCCTCAAGAAGTTCTGGACACCCTAAAGGAGTCTTGACCCAAGACTTGTGAATCCATCTCATGCCCTTCCTGGCTTGTGAAAGAGAGCCATGAACAACCCATGCCAACTTAGCCAACACCTCATTCAGAGAGCAAATCTTCCCTTCATCCTTCAAACACGCAACAGTGCGACCAACTCAAAGAAACCCACCCTGGACACTTCAGTCCTAGCCAACTACTGCCCAGTGTCAAACCTCCCATTCCTGAGCAAGGTCATAGAGAAGCTAGCCAGAGGCCAACCAGAAGCTCAGCTAACTGAAGCCAACATGCTAGGCCCAGCACAGTCTGGATTCAGGCCAGGCCCAGGACGCAGAATAGAAACCACTTTGGGGGACTGATGGACGATATCTTCCTGTCAATGATTAAAGATAAACATCATTCTCATTCTGCTGGACCTCTCTGCAGCATTTGACACTGTTGACTATGAGATTCTTCTGTCTCACCTGAGAGAGGTGGCAGGGGTCAAGGGTAATGCGCTAAAACGGTTTGAGTCCTTCCTGGAAGGACACGCTCAACAAGTAGTGATGGGAAATAGCACCTCTACCACTAGAGCCCCCACTTGTGGAATTCCACAATGTTCAATTCTCTGGTCCTTCTCAGCATCTACTTGCACCCATGAGGTGAGCTGGTCAGACGCCATGGATTCAAGGGCCAGCAATGTGCAGAAAATACACAGTTTTACCCAGGATGGCCCAGCGCTGACATGAGATCAGCTCATGGATGAACCCAATGAAGACAGAGGTGATGCTGGTGGACAAAGGGAAGGATTTTGAAGAGGTTAAACCAAGGAGAGGTCTCCGTTGGTTGAAGACGCACACCCACAACTGGTCAATTCAGTCTATAGTCTATGAGTACTCTTGGGTTCCTCACTGATGTTGAGATAATACATAGCAGCATCTGTGAGTAGCGCTTTCTGCCATCTCTGCTTGGCTAGGAGACTCCATCCCATCCTCGTGGACAAAGACCAGTCCTCTATTATTCATGGCTCCGTCACCTCTTGGCTAGACTACAGCAATGTAGTATATCTGGGCTTGAAGCCTTCAGTGTGCTTAAATTCCAGCTCGTACAGAACTCTGCAGTGCATCTCCTCACCAACACAGGCTACCAGGAATATATCAGACTTGCCTTCCACTCTGCACACTGGCTTCCCACAGACTATCGAATCACGGTCAAGGCCTCAGTACTTATCTTCAAAGGGCTGCACAACCTGAGCACAGGGCCAGTAAAAGATTGTCTAAACTTCCGGGATGAAGACCTTGATCAACAATTCTGTTCTTCTGGGACCATGGAATTCCCAACAAGAAGAGTGGCACTCGTCTTTATGGGAGACAGAACTTTTTCTGGGGACGGGGGTCTGACACTGGGGAAGAACTCTCCCAGGAACTTAAGGACTATCACAAACTTCACCACCTTCTGCTTCAAGCACAAGGTGCATTTCTTTGATCAGACCTTCTCTAACACAAACACTGAGCAACGGGAATATTAAAAAGAGAGACACACACTACCAAAACAAGACATTCTGCTGCACAGGCTTCCCCCTCAGGGAAGAGGATGAGAGAACAAACAACACATGACAGATGTGTAGTCATGTGGCTTAATGCACTACTGGAAGGCGCACAGATACTATGGTGATGCGTGTGGTTTAAAAACCTATGTAGAACAAACTAGAATAGAAGGTGTCCCGACTGGAGACAGATGTTTTTATTTCGCCACAGAAGAAGCACAGCAATAGCAGAACCCTCCCTGCCAACATTTTTCAAACCTGGCGTAAGGGGATCAGTCACTTTCCTTGCTGATTCTGTGCCTGCCCTTTCTTCTGAGCCAACCAAGGAAGATGTCAGTTGCAACATGGAATCATAGGACTGGAAGAACATAAGAACATTAGAATGGCCCTACTGGGTCAGACCAAAGGTCCATCCAGCCCAGTATCCTGTCTTCCGACAGTGGCCAATGCCAGGTGCCCCAGAGGGAATGAGCAGAACAGGTAACCATCAAGTGATCCATCCCCTGTCGCCCATTCCCAGCTTCTGACAAACAGAAGCTAGGGACACCATTCCTGCCCATCCTGGCTAATAGCCATTGATGGACCGATCTTCCATGAATTTATCTAGTTCTTCTTTGAACCCTGTTATGGTCTTGGCCTTCACAACATCCTCCGGCAAGGAGTTCCATAGGTTGACTGGGTGTTGTGTGAAGAAATACTTCCTTTTGTTTGTTTTAAACCTGCTGCCTTTTAAAGGGACCTTGAGAGGTTGTCTAGTCCAGTCCCCCACGCTCAGAGCAGGACATAGGCGTTTATATAACGCCAACAAGCAACTCCCCTCATACAGACCACCCCAACGTCATTTTTATACTAACTTCAGCCACAGACAGATTTGAACCGGTGGCTTGGAACAGATCTACCCCCTTGAGCAATCTAGGTCCCCTAACAAAGTCTATGAAGCAGCCAGTACTTTGTACAGACAATCTGCTACTGACTGTACAGTGTCCGAGTGAGGAGTCGGGAAACTTTGGGATGTTTCTCAGTCCTTTTAGCCTTCCAGGTTCTTCAGAAGCACCGCCCATACGAAACTGCAGGGGCCACAAGCTAGCAACATCATTCGTGTTCACTGACAACTTGTCTGCCCCTTTTCTTGACTTGATCGTCTGCGCAAGGTTCGTACGCTGCGTATTTTCTGTCTGTCTCCGAGGGTGCATGGGAGGACTTTGCTATCAGTGGAGTGCAGGGGCTGGTAATTTGGGGGAGGGGTCTGAAAACCAGGGAGTTTGGGATGTGGGGCCACAAGAAGGCCATGGTGGGACACAACCAGACTGTCCATTAGAAACCCAGGGGTTTTGGTGAAAGCGGGTGGGTGGTTTGGCAGAAATTGAAGGAGGAGAATGGGAAGGTGCATTGATCAGGAGGCTGTTCTATGTGTAATGGGGTGCGGGGAAGGGTTGAGAAACAAGGCACAAAGTCTGGAGCAGCCAGGTGTAGGAGACAAAGGGAACGGTGACGTTAGAGGCTTGGATGGAATGCAGGGTGATGGAGGAGGCAATGCAAGCAGAAATACTGTACTTCAGGGTTCTGGGGTGCCTTGGAAGTGAAAAAGGAGACATGCTTAGTTTAGTGTTTCTACCATAATCACGGGAGCCATTTCCCGGTATATGGAGCTGTTTTTATCTCCCATCCAATGGTGCTGGAACAATTTTCATAGTGCGGGTGCTAAAGGCGGATACCATGTATTTGGGTTGTTATTACAACTTCAAGCCAAGGGATGAGACAGCTCCCCCAGCATCCCTAGTTCCAGCACCTGTGTTCCCATCTTGTTCCACATACAAAGAAAGCAGATCACTGGGTCCTGTGGATCCGAGATTCTGATCTCAGTTACAGTGGTAAAAATCGAGAGTCACTCCATTGGCTTCCCTGAGGTTACTTCAGATTTCTCCCAGGCGAGTGAGATCAGAATCTGGCCTAAGGTCTGTATTTTCCATTGCACGGGGCTCATGCACGTTATACTCTCATGTGTTATGAGTCTGATCCAAAGCCCATTAATGTCAGTGGAAAGACACCCACGGACTTTAGTGGGTTTTGGATCAGACCCTCAATGCATTTCAGGCTCGTACGAACATTGTCAGGTCTTTAAAGTATCATTATACTGGAGAATATCAGCTTTCCCCTTTCCTCTACTTCGAATCTCATCCCAGGAAAGAGAGACAGCCAAACAGAGAGCTAAATGTGATAATCATGGAACGTTCTTTCAAACAACTTGCCCAGTAAAAGAGTATCCCTGGAGCTAGGTGGCTGGGCATATGGCACAAATTCAGGCTAGGTTCAGAATTGCATTATAGCTCTCCCTAAAGAAGGCTGCAATATAGCTGTGTCCATTGGGCATACACCAAATATAGACACTGCTGGGAATCCTCTAACTTTGCAGGTACGTGATGGAGGGTGAGGGGGAGTTAAAATCTAAACAGTAAGGGTGCAAAGGGAAAGAACCACTCCAAATGCATATTGCATTCCAGTGGGCAAATGATGTGGATACAAAGCTTGGGGCATGGATCAAATAAGACTGCTCCCAGGAATGCACGGTAGGTGGCATGTTGGTTTGGGCAGCGTGGGTAGGTACAGATGAGCTACCTTCCACACACAGCACCCTGCATAGAACAGTATTTCCTGAAGCCTCAGTCACCCAGGTCTGTTTTTCCACTTTTCCTTCACCAGCGTTAAGGGACTGGGCCAGGTCCTGCCCTCACTTCTCGCTGCTTTGCACTGCTCTGGCAAACCAGGCTTCAGCAGCCAGCTGGGGATGGTGTAGAAGAATGTGCATGGTGTGTTTCAGATGCACCCACAGGTTCAGAGCTGGGTTGCTCCGGTTTGGCTACTCGTTGGTGTTCTCAGACGTGCCCCCTGCTGGGCTTCCCCCAAGCGCCACCCACTTGTGGTGCCAAAGTGAGACATCACTCATGGCAGATGGTGCATAACACAATCACTCCTCTCCCTTCCGAAGGGCTGTGGTTGACATTTCAACAAGGGGTTAGCTCAGGTGCGTGATGTCCTTGGTCTTGAACGCAGGCCTGGGCTTTGCCAGACAGCTGCTGCATCCTGGCCTCCACCCATTGTCTGCTGAAGGCTGGTAGGCTGAAGTGATGGTCCAGGAGCCAGTAGGACTACAGCCTCAGCCAAAGCACCACCCACAGGAGCCCTGATTGGAGGATTGCCTGGCTCCACCCACTGGTCCAACCACTCTATTTAAGCCAAAAGGAGGCACTGGAAGTTTGTCAGAGCAACAAGGTGCTTTCCTGTTTGCCTGCCTGTTCCTGTTTCCTGCTGTGCCCTGGCTCCTGCCTCACCCCTCCCTTCGCTACTGTTTCCACCATGCTCCTTCTCCAGGCTTGAAGCTTGATCTTTGCCTCCCTGCCAGTTCCTGCCCTTACACCTCACCTCCAATCAGCAGTTACCAGTCCTGGCTCTGACCCTGGCCTCCAACTTCTGACCCTGACTTGACCCATGGCTCTGGCATTTGGTATCTGACCTCGGCTCTGACCCTCAGCCTCAATTCCTGGTTCTGACTCTGGCTTGACCCCTGGCTTTGGTAACTGGCAGTTGACTCTGGTGCTGACCCTTGGCTTCATTTCCCAGCTGGGTGCCTGCTCTGCCCACTAGACATGACACCTGCTCTGACTACTAGGCCAGGCCACCCACATCCCAGTCCATAACAAGATGCTGGTATTGGAGTCAACTCTTCACTTAGATGATATGGGGTAGCTCAAACCCCTCAGACTTGTGGTTTCAGGCTCTTTGCAGACTCAGGCAGACACCTCTATTACTCTTGGTTTGCATTCTGAAGGTTTTCTTCACAACCAGAAGATGTGCATTTTTAAAAATGAAATCTTAGATTCTGCACCACAGGTGGGTGCATGCCCTAATTTGCACAACTCCTCCCAATTCAAATACAGCTGGCAATGTAAGGTATGCTCAACTGTTACTCAGTTCCCTGCACCATCCAGTCCCTGCCTATTGTCTGTTTCAGTTTGTCTAAACTCAACCTGACTATAAGAGCTGGAGAATCAAGGACTGATTGAATGGAATTTGCAAAAGCCACAAAATAATTGCTGGGGGCATGCTGACATTTTGCTGCAGAGAATCCATCCCTGGTATTGCATGGTTACTCATATTCCTGTGGATTGTCATATCATTGCAAAGCAATGTCAGCAAGTTGTAGTGTGATGTGTCTTTCTCCCCTCAGCACTAGATCCAGTCTCTCTCTCTCTCTCTCTTTGTCTCCTACACTGCCTGAACATAATGAAATACATTATAGTAGTAAAGTACTTATGGGTGTGTCCCATTGTGCTCAGATACTGGAGGGCATATGGTACATTTATTTGACTTGTTACACCCAGAACATTACTTTAACACAGTGGATACTTTACCCCACCCAGCTAAGGCTGAAATTCAAAATAGATCCTATAAAAAGCTTTGCATGCTATTATCCCAATAGCATTGTTAATTATTAAGTCTTTACGGGTCTAACAGTGTATATACCCCATGAACCACTTACATTCAACAGATGGGTCGAAAAAGATACTGTCAACTTGCTTTTTTTAAAAAAATTGACTCTTTTGAAATAATCCACTTTGCCAGAGGCCTCAAAAGACTTTTTGTGTGTGTGGTAAGGAGTACATTTTTTTCTCCTTACCTGGTGACATTCATTAGGGTGCTTTCAGCAAGGGAGAACCCAGGTAACGACTGGTCTGCCTTCAGAAAATTTGCAGAGGTGATGACTACCAAATCAAGTTGCATTGTCATCAGCTCCACTTTGCAACAGCATAGCATGTTTAAAATTTTTATTAAAGCTACTGTTAAAAAATATATATAGTACACAGGTTAAGAAAAGGGTGTCTGTACTTCTGAGCATCGTGCATAATTATCCACAAACACAAAGTTTGTTTTAAAAATCATAAGATACATATAGTACATTATCATCATTATCATTATTAATAACCCGAATATAGGTGAATGCATTTAACAATAGAGTTTAGATATTAGCATCCAAATATTTGGCTACATCACTCATGAAAGGTTATACAGAAAGTTGGTTGTGGAAAGCTCATATATCAATGAGTGCAGATTGTCCCTCAGTCATTGAGAATTTTAGGTAGGTTGTCCGTTCAATACAATCCATCAGGGAAGTATTTCAGTTACGTTCCCAACTGTGCTTCTCATTGATCTACATTAGGGTTTTCTCCCAGTGTAATCATATCTGTGCATTTACACCCATGCACTTGACTTTACTGGGATTACTCTTGCATCACGTTAAGCACGGGCCCACGGGCTGGGTCTTCACTCTGGGTGTATCTACATTGCAATTGGGACAGCACATGGAGGCATACCTGACCTAGCGTCCAAGGCAGAATTGTACTTTGGCACTAGTCCAGGAGTGGGCAAACTTTTTGGCCCAAGGGCCAAATCTGGGTATGGAAATTGTATGGCGGGCCATGAATGCCCACAAAATTCGGGGTTGAGGTGCGGAAGGGGATGAAGGCTCCGGCTGGGGGTGCTGGCTCTGGTGGGGCTGGGGAGGAGGAGTTGGGAGTGCAGGAGGGTGCTCTAGGCTGGGACTGAGGGGTTTGGAGGGCGGGAGAGGGATCAGAGCTGGGGCAGGGGGTCAGGGATGCAGGCTCCGGGCAGCACTTACCTCAAGCAGCTCCCAGAAGCAGCGGCATGTCCCTCCTCTAGCACCTATGCGGAGGTATGGCCAGGCAGCTCTGCGCGCTCCCCTGTCCACAGGTGCTGCCCCGCAGCTCCCATTGGCCACAGTTCTTGGCCAATGGGAGCTATGGGGGCAGCGCTTGGGGCAGTGTGCAGAACCCCCTGGCTGCACCTATGCATAGGAGCCAGAGGGGGGACATGTCACTGCTTCCAGGAGCCGTGCAGAGTAGGCCAAGCCCCTGACCCCACTTCCCAGCTGGAGCACCACACTGGGGCAAGCCCTGGACCCTGCTCCCCACTGGTAGCTCAAGGGCCATATTAAAGTGTCTGGAGGACCGGATGCGGCCCCCGGGCAGTAGTTTACCCACCCCTGCACTAGCCCATGCCTCTGTCTGTGCTGCCATGGCTACGCTGCTATTTTTAGTGAGCTAGCTGGATCACAGCTCGTTCAGGTATGTCTACACTACGCATGCTGCCTTTGTGCCTCTTCACTGTTGTGTAGACATACCCTATGAAAAAAGATGTGATCTTTACTCAAGGTAAAATCCTAGGGCAGACAATACTCCCTACTCCCTGCATAGTCTTTCATTCAACCAGCTAACTTGTGTGAAAACAATAAAACTGCCTTGTCTTCACTAGGATTGTACCCCATGTCAGCTAGCTCATGTTAAGAACATGTTTTTCTTAGTGAAGATAAGATAGTGTTTGCAGGATCAATGCCTTACAGCAGGGGTGGGCAAAATAAGGCCAGATCCAGCCTGTGGGCCGAACGTTTCTCTCTGTCCTGCCATGACTACCATTTCTGTCCAGCCTCCTCTGCCCCCTCGTGATCTCCGAGTCCGGGCCACTAAAAGTCCCGCGGCGCAGCAGGGCTCTCAGGCAGGCTGCCTGCCTGCCGTGGACCCATGCTGCTCCTGGAAGCGGCCAGCTGCTGCTGGCACGTCTCTGTGTGCCCCTGGTGGGGGGAGAGGGGAGGAGGCTCCGCGTGCTGCCCATGCCCTCAGCACTGTCCTCACAGCTCCCATTGGCCAAAAAATGGCCAATGGGAGCTGCAGGGGTGGTGCTTGCAGGCGTGGGCAGAGCACGAAGACCCGCTGCCCCCCTCGCCACAAGGAGCGTACAGAGACATGCCAGCAGCAGCCAGCTGCAGCCACTTCCAGGAGCGGTGTGGGGCCACAGCATGTAGGCAGCCTGCTTGAGCCCTGCTGCACTGCCAGCCGGGAGCGGCCCGTGGTAAGCGCCTCCTGGCCAGAGCCTGCACCTTGCATCCTGTCCTGCAGCCGAACCCCTGCGCCAGGTCAGAACCCCCTCCTGCACCCAAACTCCCTCACAGACCCTGCCCCTCCTGCACTCCAACCCCTTGCACCAGTCTCGAGCCCCCTCCTGCACCAAAGTCCCTCCCAGAACCCACACCCCTTCCATTAATATAGTAGAGATGTGCGACCCGTGACGACTTACCAACATTCGTGGAGGGGCCCCCCGCGAAAATTATTGCCCACCCCTGCCTTACAGTATGAGGAAGTGACATTACCAAACACCTTTTGCAGAATGTACAAACACATAGAAGAAGAGAAGGTTTTAGATCATATAGTCCCTGATTTAGGTAAGTATTTAAGCACGTCTAATTTTTAAAGTTAAGCTTTAAAGGGCTTAAGTACGCTGCTAAATGGGAGCCTCCAATCAGACATTTTAAAAAAACAAGAACATCTAAAAGACCCATGTGTGAT
This sequence comes from Eretmochelys imbricata, assembly GCF_965152235.1. NCBI lineage: Eukaryota > Metazoa > Chordata > Testudines > Cheloniidae > Eretmochelys > Eretmochelys imbricata. The sequence goes on along the minus strand of NC_135574.1, from coordinate 204,988,879 downwards.
AATCAGTAGTACGTTATTGGTTCGTGAGGCTTATGATTAACGTAATTTGCTAACCCTTTGGGCTTAAACGACAAGGAGTGGTTAAAAGAAAAGAAACCTCGACTTGAAAGCATTGCAAAAATCAGTTAAATGCCTCTCGACCTGAAGCGAAATCTCAGCCATAACAGAGAAATTACAGCTCATTTTTTTAAAGTTATGAGTTTATTATTGTTAAGAATCCCTGAAGGCAATCTGTGGTCTCCTCTCCCCAGTGCAGGCACATACCATAATCCCCAGCGCTGTTAGTGGGAGCTAAGCGCTAAGGGTAAAATGGACTTCTATATGATTCACCGTCACTCACAAGAAGCTTGTACAATACAAGAAAGAGCCTTTTATGTTTTGATTCTATTTGGGTGGGATTTTCAAAAGAGCTCAGCATCAGCTTAATTCTATTGCCACTGAAGTCAATTTACCCTCGATGTCAATGGCAGCGGAGTTGGGCCCATGCTGGAAAGCCCAGCCTTTGGATTCTGGAATCATTGCAAGTTAAATATCTTCAGTGACTATTGCTGGGTCATGTGTTGTGTGCTGATAAACAGCTGATGTGGTTCACCTCAGAGAAGGCTGCATCTCCAGGTGGACAAAGCGGTTCTTGTATCCTGTCGTTTGTATTTCAGTTTGTTAAGGGCCAGACTGTGAGATCCTTATTCACCCTGGTGAGCAAGTTACTCCCCGTGATGGGATTGCTTGTGGGAGTCAGGTTATGGCAAAGACACAGCTATGGCTCAGTAGTGCTGTAGCGTAGATGCTTTCTGCGTACCTGGAAGGGAGTTTCCCGTCGCTGTTATTCATTCACTTTTCCAAGAAGTATTAGCTAGTTCAATGGAAGAAGTCTTCTGTTGACCTAGATTGGTCCACACAGGAGGTTAGGTTGACCCTAACTACGTCACACAGGGCACAAAATTTTTCAGACCCTGAGCGACATAGCCAGGTCAATCTAATATTTACGTGTAGACCAGGCTTCATAGTTCACCAACGAAAGGGCGTTACAATCTGTCTCCAAAGGCCCCAGTCATGAAGAACAGTTGTGTGTAATTTTACTCATTGGAGGAATCTCTAGGATTACTCATACAAGTAACAATATGCACATAGAATCATAGATTTGTAGGGCTTGAGGCTTCTGAGAGCAAATGTGTTTTAACAAGTATCTGGCTGAATGTTTTCTTGTATCACAACAATCATGTCTAATTACCTGTATCTGAATTCTCACATCCCTGCTGCTGCAATCAACAGAGGCCCCTGTGTTTGATTCCTCCTTGGTGTAAAAGGGAGAAGGGATGCTAGAGGAGAGAGTCTCACCCTACCCCGAAACAAATACCCAAATAGCCAGATTTTGTTCCAGGCCCATCTGTCTGAGAGGGCATTGGCAAAGGGGATGGGCTGAGGGTGGGATTTCTATTTGGTGGGAAAAGATGGCGGGGTTTAAAGTGGATTGGTTGCATGGCTGGTGACTGAGGGTTGGTCCATACTGAAAATTTACATCAGCACATCGGTCTCTTGGGCGGGGGGGTGAAAAATCCACACCCCTTAGAGATGTAGCTATGCCAACCTAACCTCTGGCATAGACAGCGCTAGGTCAACAGAGGAATTCTTCCGTCGAGCCAGCTACCGCCTTTTGGGCAGATGGATTAACTTCATCAATGGGAGAAGCCTTCCCGTTGGTGTAGTAAGGCCTGGTCTACACTAGAAACTTACATTGGTATAGCTACGTCTCTCGAAGGTGGAGGTGGGCGGGTGTGTGAAAAATCCACATCCCTGAGAGATATAGTTATATTGACCTAACCTCTGGTGTAGACAGAGCTAGGTTGACTGAAGAATTCTACTGCTTCTCGGGGGTGGATTACCGACGCTGATGCTGCTGGAGCATTTTAAGCGTAGACATGCCCTTTAGCGTCTACATTGTAGCGTTACAGCGGAGATACTTTGAATGGTAGGGTGGGAAGAAGAAGTGCTTTGCTTGGTTTTCACTCTACATCGCCTAGGTTCTTGGGATTAGAGCTGAGTGGGAACTGGGTTGTCTGTTTCATGGGACAGTCTGTGATTTCAAAATATTCTGCATTCTGAAACTGAACAAAAAATGCTGAAATTTCAAAAAAGAATTGTTTTGCATTGATCACATTTATTTTTGTTGATCACATTTATTTTTAGTTTGATCATTTTATTCTGATTTTTGACTTTTAAATACTGTTCAAAAAGTAGATTAAAAATATGAATTCCCTTTCAGAAAGTTGTTTCAAAATGAAAAATTGAGCTGTTCTGCTCTGAAAATGTCGAAACAGGACTTTTTCCCCCCAATACAGTTTTTCCTAAACATCTCAATTTTGTAAAAACCAGCCTTATTGCTAAAAATGTCCAAACAGTTCTAGCTGAGATTTTTTTGAATGTAATGGCAAGGGGCCCCAGAGATTGGGTAGAAGTGTCCTTTGGGTGTGGGGTTTATTTTAAACTAAAGCTAAATGATTTAATAAATATATGCCAGTCTTCCATAAATGGACACAATGGGGCCAGATTCATCCCAGGCATGATTACACTATAAATGAGTACGCTACTGACCTCATGTCATGTGGGATTTCATTCAGCAACTAGCTTGGTATCAGTCATGCAGTGTTTCTCAACCAGGGGTATGCGCATCTCTGGGGGGTACGCAGAGGTCTTCCAAGGGAGTAAGTCAACTCATCTAGATATTTGCCTAGTTTTACAGTAGCTGTAGTGAAGTCAGTACAAATTAAAATTTCATACAGACCATGATTTGTTTATACTGCTCTATATACGATACACTGAAATGTAAGTACAGTATTTTATATTCCAATTGATTTATTTTATAATTATATTATAAAAATGAGAAAGGAAGCCATTTTTCAGTAATAGTGTCACTTTTGTATTTTTATGTTTGATTTTGTAAGCAAGTAGCTTTTAAGTGAGGTTAAACTTGCGGGTACGCAAGACAAATCAGACTCTTGAAAAGGGTACAGTAGCCTGGAAAGGATCAGAGCCACTGAGCTAAATCATCGTTGTGGAAATGTGTTGGGCTTTTCTTTTTTTAAATAGTCAAAGAAATACAGCACTCATATTCTACCCAGAATTATAAACAGAGTAACACGTATTAATCACTGCTGATAAAAGGTGAAATGGAGTTTTTAAGCTTTTAATTACAATTAGCCTTTCTAAGGACTTGTCCACAGACAGAAGTTGTACTATTTTAACTATCCCTGTTTAATTAATGCAATACAACATCCCTGGTGTGGACACACTTATGTCAGTATAAAGCACCATTATACTTTATACCAGTATAAGGTGATTTTTACTTGTATAAATATTCCTGTAATGGAAGAGGAAAGTATAATGTTCCTTTATACCAGTGTAACGTTGTCCACACTTGTGGGTGTACTGATATAAAGATTTTGGCAAGAAATCACACTTCTAACTGAAATAGTTAAACACTGTGCATGGACCAGATCTTAGAACTTGATTCGTAGCCCACTGGCGTTGGTAGCAGTCTTTCCATTGACTTTGGCTTGGTCTATATTAGAAAACTTGCCCCAGTGTAACAAAATCAATTTAAAATCAATCTAGTTACACTGGTGCATGTCTGTATTATTTATCATTTTGATGGTAGTAGCATCTAGAGGCTCCAGACCCACTGTGTTAGGCACTGTGCTAACAGGTTAATGACAACCCCTGCCTCAAAAAGTTTACAGACCATAGCAGGGATTTGCAATAAACAAAATAAATCTATTTAGTTACATTGGTGCAAGTTGTCTAGTTACCTCTGGGCTTTGATCTGGCCCTTGCGGTGAAATTCTGACCCCAATGAAATTAATGACAAAAATCCCATTTGCTTCAGTAAGGCCAGCATTTCACCCTGAGCAAAGAAGGTATAATTTGTAATACTATTTGTAGGAGTTTAGTGAGGAAGGATGGGGATAGATTTCCAGTGTGTGTTGTTTAATAAGGGTTTAACAAAATAGTTTTTAGTCAAGTTGGTTGAAAAATGCCAAAGGAGGGGAGAATTGCAAATTAAAAAAAAATCAAAGTCAATTCCTTTTGTGGGTTTTGAAAAGGAATTGTTTTTATTTATTTTGGTTTTGTGAACATTTGTATTGAAATCTTGACGTTTAATTCTTGTTTTAATTTCTCCCTCCCCTCTTATTTCTCTTTCCATTTTGCCACTGAAAAAGGGAGGATGGAAGAAGGGGAAAAAAAGAGGAGAAAAGAGGTGAAAAAATGAAAAAAACCCAGCAAACTAAAACCAAATAACTCCCAAAACAACTGCATTTTTCGTTTTCCAATGGTGTAAATAAAACGGGAACGTTTGAAGAAAATCCTGAACACTTCCGATTTGGGTAAAAAGGCCAGTTTTGATTCCTTTTTTCATTGTTCCTTGAAAAAAGTTCTGAGGACTCTAGGTTTTCGCAGGAAAGCTCTTGGGGGCATTACTTGTGTCCTGTCCCCAGCAGACTGTCAGCGATTAACGACTCCCAATCATCAAACAAAGGCTGAAGGTGTCAAAGAAAAGCCTGTTGACACACCAGGTTAGACACTACAAGGTGAGACTCTGGCCCCATTGGAGTCCATTACAAAACTCCCCTTGGGGGCCAGGCTTCCAGGCAGGCCTCACGCTGGTGACTCTCCCGCAGCACAGCGGGACACGGGGAGCTGCCAAGTGGGGGTTTAAAAGCCTTTAACAATAAGATCCCTTCACAGTTGAGCCCTGGTGCGAATAGCTCGGTTCTTCCCCTGCTCGGGAGGGCAAAGGGGGGGCGCCGCTTGCCTGGTTTTGCGTTGCTCGCTTGGAGGTTTGAACCTGGGCCCACGGATCTCAATGGAACAGCTCCCGCGCACCTCAGCGGGGCAGGATTAGACCCTAAGAGGACTGCGGTTCCCAGCGTGTAACAAAAAAGAAAACGGTCTCCCCTGAGCCTGCAGATGAGCCGCTTCGGGCTGAGGTCCCGCCCGACTCCATGGGACTGGGACCAGCCCAGCGCGGCTGCCGCGCACGTGGCCTAGGGCTGTGCACCCGGCTGATGGGAAACCCGAGCGGAGGCAGAATTGTTAATCATTCCCTGGGCTTGATTATCGCCTGCAACCTCCCCTCCTCCAGGGCTCATCAGCGGGAGCTCCAGGCAAGCCCGTGCACTGCGGAGAAGCAGGCCCGCGGAGCGGGTGCCTGGGAGTCCCCAGGGCTTCCCTGTTTGAATTCGTGGTCCCCCCGAAGCCAAGAGGAAGGCCCCCATTTTGGAGCAGGCCTTCAGGGAATGGCTTTGCTTTAAGGGAGCCCCGCAACGTGTAAGACTCACCCCGCCCTACAGCGGGGAAACCACTGCTGGGGGGGGGGGGGGGCTGCGCTCATGCTCCCGGGGAACGCTTGCCCCCCCCCCCCCCAAGCTCGCTGCTGTTTTAACTCGCCAGGGTGTGGTTTGAGTCTTCGCTGCATCCTACCCACAAGACCGTACCCCGCCTTTGGTTTCAGCCCCAGCCACGGCACCGCCCCCAAAGGCCTGGCCAGGGAAGCGAAGTTGGGAGAACTTTCCCCTAAGTCCGTTAAGAGGCTTCCCCCACCGGTTTGGAGAACCGTTGCATTTCCCCCGCCTCTTCAGGCGGCCGGGGCGCTGCCAGGCGCTCAGGTTTCCACCAGGTGAAAGGAGGCGGTGTGGGCTCTGCGAGCCCGGGCCCACCCCTCTCCCTTGCTGGAGGGCAGCTCCCTCAGCGCGCTCGGGGAGCCAGGCGGCTGAAGATCGGTGCACGCCTGCAAAGCAGACAGACACGCAGACAGACAGACAGACACCCCCCCCCCCCCCGCAACATGCCCCGAGCGGCTCGGCTGCGCGCACATGTCGGGAAGGGCCGGTGCGTGGTTCCCGCACGAGCGCGTGTGTGTGCAAAGAGAGACACGTGCGTGCGTGTGAGGAGACGAGGGGCTGCGCACCAGGCTCCCGGGACTCAGCCGCGCGCCCCGCACGCTCGCCATGGGGGTTGCTGCTGCAAAGGCAGCGGCTGGGCGGGAGCCCACAAGCGCAGCGCCCAGTAAAGCAAAGCCCATTGTGCTGGGGATTGATAAACTGAGCAAACAAGCAAAGCCCCCGGGAAAGCCAGGGTGGCCTGCTGGGGGGGGGGGCGGCTTCTACCTGGCTGTGGGGGATGGAGGGAGTTGGGGGGGGCAAGGAGAACATGGTGGATTCCCCCCCTCCCCAGACGTTAAATTCTTTTGCAAACATTCATGCCTAAGGAGGAAGGGCTGGAACAAAGCGGAGCCGCTCCAACCGGTCGGACAGGTAAGGAGGCTTGTTGACACCGTTATGTTTGCAGCACGCATGCTCCCCGCCGAGTTTCCTGGTGCATTTTCTATTCCACCTTAGGAAACTTTTCCCCCCCCTTCTTGTGGGTGCGTGCGGGCCCCGCTCCCCGCTCCGGGACCCCCTGCCGGCGCCGGGGGGGGCCCCACCCTGGAGCTGCGGCGCCCCGGCTCGGCGCTCCCAGGGGCGCGGGGCAGCAGGAGGACCCGCCATCGGGGAGCCCGGCGCCCGCCCGCACCATGCCCAGAGCCTTCCTGGTGAAGAGGCGAAGCCCGCAGCCGGCCAGCCGCAGCTGGGATGAGCTGCCGGACGAGGAGCGAGCCGACACCTACATCCCAGGTACGGGGCAGCTGAGCCGCGGGGGCCCCCCGCCAGCCTGGCCCTGCGCTCCCCTGGGGCCAGCCAAGCGCGGCTCACCGGGCGGGGCGCGTTGGGGGGCGGCTGGCCCCCGGGGGGGGAGGGATATGGGGCAGCGGCGCCAGCGGGCTAGGGAGGGAGGTTACCTGCCTGCTACGGACCCGCTCGCTGCCCAGCAGGGGGAGGGGAGACAGACTGACACCCCCCCGTCCCCGAACTAGCTCGAGGCGGAGCTCCCCGGGGACGGGGTGGGGGACCCCGAAGTTTTTGCGAGAGTTTGAGAAGGACGGGTGAAGAGGGTCGGTGGGGGTGGGGGTGGGTCGTCGTCGCAGCTGGGACCCAGAAATGAACACCTGGGTGTGGGGGGATGGGTGTGGGTGTGGGGGGGTTGGGTGGGTGTATGTGAGTGGGGGGCTGTGAAGCTGGGTGTATGGGAGTGTGGGGGGGCTGTGGGGCTGGCCGTGTGGGGGAGGATGGGGTGGGGTAAGGGGGTTGTGAGGCTGGGTGTGGGGGGGGCCGTGAAGCTGGGTATATGGGAGTGTGTGGGGGGGTGTGGGGCTGGGTGTGTGTGGGGGTAAGGGGGCTGTAAGGCTAGGCGTATGTGGGGTGTGGGGGGGCTGTGGGAGTGGGGGGATGTGAAGCTGGGTGTATGGGAGTGTGGGGGGGCTGTGGGGCTGGGTGTGGGGGGAGGATGGGGTGGGGGTAAGGGGGCTGGGTGTATTGGGGAGGGCTGTGGGGGTGTGTACCCCCTTGATCCTATATGATGCCCCGGGGACGTTCCCCCAACCGTGCTTGATCCAGAGCTCCCCCGGAGTGACTCCCAGTCCCGCTGGCCTCTGGGCCCGATCCAAAAGCCCCGCGAAGCCGGGGGGGGGGGGGGGGGCTTTCCATTGACCTCCCTGGGATCGGGCCCTAGTGCCCGGGGCAGCGCCCCGCGAACAGCCCCAGGCTGCTGCCCAGCGGAGCCGGCTGCTGAGCGCACGGGGGGGTCCGGGCTCCTGCCGCCTCGCCCTGCGCGGGTATAACGGGAAGGAGGAAGCCCCGGCCGGTCTCGGCTGCGCTGTTTGAACTTTGGGACCATTAAGTGTTTGAGTTTCCGATTGCCCTGTTCGCCGCCCCGCCCGCCCGCTGCTCAAACAGCTCGGCCCGCCGGCCTCCCGCCACCTGCCCCTGCCTGCCCGGCACCGCCCATCACCTGCCCCCTGCCTGCCTGGCGCCCCCCATCACCTGCCCCTGCCTGCCCCCCGCCTGCCTGGTGCCCCCCATCACCTGCCCCCCGCCTGCCTGGTGCCCCCCATCACCTGCCCCTGCCTGCCCGGCACCGCCCATCACCTGCCCCCTGCCTGCCTGGCGCCCCCCATCACCTGCCCCCCGCCTGCCTGGTGCCCCCCATCACCTGCCCCTGCCTGCCCGGCACCGCCCATCACCTGCCCCCTGCCTGCCTGGCGCCCCCCATCACCTGCCCCCCGCCTGCCTGGCGCCCCCCATCACCTGCCCCTGCCTGCCCGGCACCGCCCATCACCTGCCCCCTGCCTGCCTGGCGCCCCCCATCACCTGCCCCCCGCCTGCCTGGCGCCCCCCATCACCTGCCCCTGCCTGCCCCCCGCCTGCCTGGCGCCCCCATCACCTGCCGCCACCTGCCCCCTGCCTGCCTGGCGCCCCCCATCACCTGCCCCCACCTGCCCCTGCCTGCCTGGCACCGCCCATCACCTGCCCCCATCACCTGCCCCCTGCCTGCCTGGCGCCCCCATCACCTGCCCCCCGCCTGCCTGGTGCCCCCCATCACCTGCCCCTGCCTGCCCCCCGCCTGCCTGGTGCCCCCCATCACCTGCCCCCACCTGCCCCCTGCCTGCCTGGCGCCCCCATCACCTGCCCCTGCCTGCCTGGCGCCCCCCCTGCCTGCCTGGCGCCCCCCATCACCTGCCCCCTGCCTGCCTGGCGCCCCCCATCACCTGCCCCCACCTGCCCCCTGCCTGCCTGGCGCCCCCCATCACCTGCCTCCTGCCTGCCTGGCGCCCCCCATCACCTGCCTCCTGCCTGCCTGGCACCCCCCATCACCTGCCCCCTGCCTGCCTGGCGCCCCCCATCACCTGCCCCCTGCCTGCCTGGCGCCCCCCATCACCTGCCCCCACCTGCCCCCTGCCTGCCTGGCGCCCCCCATCACCTGCCCCCACTGCCTCCTGCCTGCCTGGCGCCCCCATCACCTGCCCCTGCCTGCCTGGCACCCCCCATCACCTGCCCCCTGCCTGCCTGGCGCCCCCCATCACCTGCCCCTGCCTGCCCCCCGCCTGCCTGGTGCCCCCCATCACCTGCCCCCACCTGCCCCCTGCCTGCCTGGCGCCCCCATCACCTGCCCCTGCCTGCCTGGCGCCCCCCCTGCCTGCCTGGCGCCCCCCATCACCTGCCCCCTGCCTGCCTGGCGCCCCCCATCACCTGCCCCTGCCTGCCCCCCGCCTGCCTGGTGCCCCCCATCACCTGCCCCCACCTGCCCCCTGCCTGCCTGGCGCCCCCATCACCTGCCCCTGCCTGCCTGGCGCCCCCCCTGCCTGCCTGGCGCCCCCCATCACCTGCCCCCTGCCTGCCTGGCGCCCCCCATCACCTGCCCCCACCTGCCCCCTGCCTGCCTGGCGCCCCCCATCACCTGCCCCCACCTGCCCCTGCCTGCCTGGCACCGCCCATCACCTGCCCCCACCTGCCTCCTGCCTGCCTGGCACCCCCCATCACCTGCCCCTGCCTGCCTGGCACCCCCCATCACCTGCCCCCTGCCTGCCTGGCGCCCCCCATCACCTGCCCCCACCTGCCCCCTGCCTGCCTGGCGCCCCCATCACCTATCCCTGCCTGCCTGGCACCCCCCCTGCCTGCCTGGCGCCCCCCATCACCTGGCACCGCCCATCACCTGCCCCCATCACCTGCCCCCTGCCTGCCTGGCACCACCCCCACCACCTGCCCCCACCCGCCCCTGAATAGCACCCTGCCTACCTAGCACCCCACCACCCTTGCCCTGCCTGCCTTCCCCTGCATAGCACCTGCCTACCTGGCATCACCCCCACCACCTGTGCCCTGCTAGCCTGGCACCCCTTGCCACCTGTGCCCTGCCTGCCCACCCCTGGACAGCACCCTGCTTGCTCTCCAGCCCGGCATCCGCCCTCCACTTGTGCCCTCTCTGCCCCCTGCCTGCCTGGCACCCCACCACCACCTCTGCCCTGCCTGCCCACTGGCATGGCACACACCACCTGTACCTTACCTGCCTCCTCCTGGACCGAGCCCTACTTGCACCCTGCCTGCCCGCCCGTCCCTGGACAGTGCTCTGCCTGCCCGTCCCTGGACAGTGCTCTGCCTGCCCGTCCCTGGACAGTGCTCTGCCTGCCCGTCCCTGGACAGTGCTCTGCCTGCCAGCCTGGCACCTCTTCCCCCACCACCTGTGCCCTGCCAGCTTGTCCCTGGATGGTACACCACCTGCGCCCTCTGGGAGCGCCCTGCCCGCCTGCCCCCTGCCTGTGCCTGGACAGCACAGTGCCTTCCTGCCCCTTGCCAGCCTGGCACCCCACCACCACCTGCGCCCTCTGGCAGCGCCCTGCCCGCCTGCCCCCTGCCTGCCCTGGACAGCACAGTGCCTTCCTGCCCCTTGCCAGCCTGGCACCCCACCATCACCTGCGCCCTCCAACAGCGCCCTGCCCCCTGCCTGCGCCTGGACAGCACAGTGCCTTCCTGCCCCTTGCCAGCCTGGCACCCCACCATCACCTGCGCCCTCCAACAGCGCCCTGCCCCCTGCCTGCGCCTGGACAGCACAGTGCCTTCCTGCCCCTTGCCAGCCTGGCACCCCACCATCACCTGCGCCCTCCAACAGCGCCCTGCCCGCCTGCCCCCTGCCTGCCCTGGACAGCACAGTGCCTTCCTGCCCCTTGCCAGCCTGGCACCCCACCACCACCTGCGCCCTCTGGCAGCGCCCTGCCCGCCTGCCCCCTGCCTGCCCTGGACAGCACAGTGCCTTCCTGCGCCTTGCCAGCCTGGCACCCCACCATCACCTGCGCCCTCCAACAGCGCCCTGCCCGTCTGCCCCCTGCCTGCGCCTGGACAGCACAGTGCCTTCCTGCCCCTTGCCAGCCTGGCATCCCACCACCACCTGCGCCCTCCAACAGCGCCCTGCCCCCTGCCTGCGCCTGGACAGCACAGTGCCTTCCTGCCCCTTGCCAGCCTGGCACCCCACCATCACCTGCGCCCTCCAACAGCGCCCTGCCCGCCTGCCCCCTGCCTGCCCTGGACAGCACAGTGCCTTCCTGCCCCTTGCCAGCCTGGCACCCCACCACCACCTGCGCCCTCTGGCAGCGCCCTGCCCGCCTGCCCCCTGCCTGCCCTGGACAGCACAGTGCCTTCCTGCGCCTTGCCAGCCTGGCACCCCACCATCACCTGCGCCCTCCAACAGCGCCCTGCCCGCCTGCCCCCTGCCTGCGCCTGGACAGCACAGTGCCTTCCTGCCCCTTGCCAGCCTGGCACCCCACCACCACCTGCGCCCTCCAACAGCGCCCTGCCCGTCTGCCCCCTGCCTGCGCCTGGACAGCACAGTGCCTTCCTGCCCCTTGCCAGCCTGGCACCCCACCCCCACCTGCGCCCTCCAACAGCGCCCTGCCCCCTGCCTGCGCCTGGACATCACAGTGCCTTCCTGCCCCTTGCCAGCCTGGCACCCCACCACCACCTGCGCCCTCCAACAGCGCCCTGCCCGCCTGCCCCCTGCCTGCGCCTGGACAGCACAGTGCCTTCCTGCCCCTTGCCAGCCTGGCACCCCACCACCACCTGCGCCCTCCAACAGCGCCCTGCCCGTCTGCCCCCTGCCTGCGCCTGGACAGCACAGTGCCTTCCTGCCCCTTGCCAGCCTGGCACCCCACCACCACCTGCGCCCTCCAACAGCGCCCTGCCCCCTGCCTGCACCTGGACAGCACAGTGCCTTCCTGCCCCTTGCCAGCCTGGCACCCCACCACCACCTGCGCCCTCCAACAGCGCCCTGCCCGTCTGCCCCCTGTCTGCGCCTGGACAGCACAGTGCCTTCCTGCCCCTTGCCAGCCTGGCACCCCACCACCATCTGCGCCCTCCAACAGCGCCCTGCCTGCCTGCCCCCTGCCTGCCCTGGACAGCACAGTGCCTTCCTGCCCCTTGCCAGCCTGGCACCCCACCACCACCTGCGCCCTCCAACAGCGCCCTGCCCCCTGCCTGCGCCTGGACAGCACAGTGCCTTCCTGCCCCTTGCCAGCCTGGCACCCCACCACCACCTGCGCCCTCCAACAGCGCCCTGCCCGCCTGCCCCCTGCCTGTCTGCTCTCTGCATGCCTGCTCCCTGCCAGCCTGCGCCCTCTGGCAGCGCCCTGCCTGCCTGCTCCCGTCCAGTCTGTCCCTGGGCGGCGCCCTCCCACTCTGCTCCCCCGACCCTCTTCTGGGATGGGCCAGAGCCCAGCCTGCCATCTGCTGCTGCTGCCCCTCCCCTGGCTGCTGCTACTCCTCTTGCAGGAGCTCTGAACCTGGGCCCCCCTTTTCCCTGCCGCCAGCGTCCCTCCCTGTCCCAGTAACCCCCCTCTCTGCCTCGTCCAGGGGGGATAAGCTGCGTGCTGCTGAACTACCGCCTCGGAGACAGCTGCAGCCTGGAGAGCAATGGCAGCAGTGCCACCAGCACGAGGGAGGCTGAGCGGAGTGATCCCCCGACTCCTCAGCCGGCAGCCGAGACCGGGAACGCGGGGGGGACCCTGCTGGACTTGGCCATGAAGCGCCCAGTGGTCAGATCGAAAATCAAGGTACAGCCCTAGCCTCCCATAATATGCCCCTCGGGGGCACAACCAGCCTGGTGAAAGACCCCTCTCAACTGGGGAACACAGGCCCAGATCCCCCAAGGTATTTAGGCACCTGACTCCCACTGGAGTTAGGCACCTAAATACCTTGGAGGATCTGGGCCACACCACCTGCCACAGTGATCAGTTGCCACACTGGGGCCTACTCGTCGGCATAGTTTGACTTCTGTATTTGTGGGGGGGTAACTCCAGTCAGGCCAATGGGGCTGTGTGTGGGGGAGCAATGCAGTTTGGCGGGGGACAAAGCCCCTCTGCCCCCTCCCAAAACTATGCCCAAGGGCCTACTGTAAAAATGTCCTTTCAGTTAAATAAATACAAAGCTATGGAAATACCCACCCTCAAAAACCATGGATGAGATTCGCAAGGCAGACTAAGGGATTTAGACACTCATCGTGTGTTGAAATTCATGAATTGTCTATTAACTAACTACTTGGAAAAATTCACTCTCCGTGTGTGTTTCTTGCGTGTAACCACGGACATATCTGGAGCCTGACTGAGGCTGATTGTAATGGAGATTTCAGCAGAAATGGCAAGACAGAAAAAGGGCAGTTGACCGAGTGTTCTTCCCCGGTGTAAAAGAAAAAGTCGCCCGATCAGAGCGAATGAGTTCAGCCTCACTACGGAGCCTTCCTTCAAAATTTTGCAACTGGCTTATTATCTTTTCCATGAGCCAGTTTCTGCTAGCATTGCTTTGCTATTGATGATGATAAGGATCAGGCAAAATAGCCAGGGCTTCAGGAAAACCTAATTCTCTGCCTCTTCATTATTATATATTATTTGTATTATGGTTAAATACAAAATAGCTTTGCGTTGCCTTAGGCCCTGATTGTGCCATGATCTCTGTGTAGGTAAAGCCTTGTGTTTGTACAGAGCTGATTGCAGGATCTAGGCCACATATGACCAGGAAGAATAGAATCCGCAGGGAATTTGGGGTTATTTTTTGCTCAAACTAGAATTTCTACGAGGATTTATTTTGCTCACTAGTTTACTGATGACCCTTACGTTTTAATCCCCAATATTGTTAAAGCCACAGAGAACATCACGGAGAAATATGTATCCTCTTATTAACCTTTCTGCAGAACACTCCCAAGCTTTCTAGAAACACCACTAAATGCACTGCAGATTCTCAGGAGTCTGCTAAACTCCCTTTCTGCTCTGACTGCTAAACTCATCTTTCACCCTGTGTTTTAGGGTATGTTTAGGATAAGAGACCCAGGGCACAGAGTGGCTGGTATGGATCAGCTGACTTGGGCTTATGGGGCTTGACAATTCCAGTATAGACATTCCAGCTTGGGCTGGAGCCTGGCTCTGGGATACTCCTCCCACATGGGGTCTTAGGTTCCAGCCCCATCCTGAATGTCTCCACTGCAGTTTTATAACCCTGCCTCCCAAGACCCATGAGCCTGAGTCAGCTGACCCAGGCCAGCTACTGATCTTTTATTGCAATGTAGATATATCCTTAATGGCCAGAAGCAAGCACTGTGGCTATCAAATTAATGTTCAACTATTAGCATAATCAAAACATTGAGCCTCCCCCATAAAGGATGTTCTTCCAAATAGCTGAATCACCAGCATCGGGTCCAGCCACTTCAGATAATCACATTAGCTCGACCTTTCTTGTGTTGGAATCAAGAATGAAAAAATTAACTCATAATAACACTTTCAAGTTAATTAACAAGTCAGTGAGATAAACTGGGGAAGACTATTGTTTCAGTCTCTGTAGAGTCAACACAATGGCATGCTGGTTTACTTTGTAAGGATTATCTTCACAAGCAAAACCTCTAGAAACTTTTTTGGTAAACAAATCTTCTGTTCCATCAAACACTGCAAAAGGAAGTCCTTAGAGATACACTGAAATCTTGTTTACACGAGAAAGCTGCATTGATTTCACTAAAGGTGTGATTCTAAACCGATTTAAGCCTTGTCTATATGGGGAAGTTTTTTCGGTGTAAATTAAGGTGTTAATTCAAATAGATTTTATTATACCCTCATAATCCTCTGTGTAGATGCTCTTATTCCGGTATATGGGTGGCTTGTTTGTTTGTTTGTTTTAGTATGTTGCTTGGAAGGGATTTAAGCTAAACTGAAAATAACCCGTAGCAGAGCGGCTACGTGTGTCTATCTAGGGCAGTGGCTCTCAACCTTTCCAGACTGCTGTACCTCTTTCAGCAATCTGATTTGTCTTGCGTACTTCCAGGTTTCACTTCACTTGCTTACAAAAATCAGACATAAAAATTCAAAAGTGTCCCAGCACACTATTACTGCAAAATGGCTTCCTTTCTCATTTTTACCATATAACTGTAAAATAAATCAATTGGAATACAAATATTGTACTTACATTTCAGTGTATAGTATATAGAGCAGTATAAACAAGTCATTGTGTGAAAGTTTAGTTTGTACTGACTTTGCTAGTGCTTTTTACGCAGCCTGTTGTAAAACTAGGCAAATATCTTGATGAGTTGGTGTACCCCCCTGGAAGGCCTCTGTGTACCCCGAGGGTAGGTGTACTCCTGGTTGAGAACCACTGATCGAGGGGGTTCTACCTCTCTAACTGTTAACACTTTCCTGTGATGACGAGGCCTTAGTTAAATGGCATAACTCTATCCTGGAGACAAGGACCAAGGTCCTGATCCAGCAAAATACCTAAGTATGAGGAGTCCTCTTGAAGCCAGTGGGTTACTCATAGGCTTACAGTAAAGCATGTGCTGAAGTGCTTGGCTGGATTAGGGCATAAATCTTTGGAATGTTTTCATTTTTTCTCATCACTGCATGTTTCTATTGTCCCGGTTTATGACTCATGGAACAGGTTCCCTTTTGTCCCATGGAAAAACCCGCAGGGACTCTGAAATTGCTCCTTGTCTGTTGAATTGGGCTACAGACTTTGCCCCGTAAGCTGCGGAACTCCTGAGATCTGTGTGGACCTTGGGAGAACCGCTGAAGTCTGTGGTCTGTGCCTCCGGTTGTATAACGCCTGGACAATTCCTTGTGACGGTGGAGGGAGTCTTCCTCATTTCTCAATGTCCAACCCAATATCGTGCTAGCTGTATCTCTTCCAACACAAACCCACATTAACATGGCAATAAGGAACCTGGTACCCATGCCTCATTAACTGACATACTACAAATTCAAGAAATCCCAAATAAGGTTGTTTCACATGCTTTAGAAATCCCGTTCTCTTCCATACACTATCATTCAGTCAGTCCTCTCTCATATAAGTTTGAACAAGAGTGTGAAATTCACGTAGCGCCCTTAACTCTGACCCCCACACACATGAGCTTACCTTTTCAGCTCCTTTTATTAAATATATCCAGAGACTCACAAAATGTTTGAGGCCTTTTCTGCAGAACTCTCCACTCCAATCAGTTAAATCCTTATATATGTCAAATTCTGAGCTGGTGTAAATTGATGTTGCTCCACTGATTTAAATGGAGAGAAGCCAATTGACACTAGCTGAAGATCTTGCCCAAGTCCAAATGGAATAATCTGCACCCAAATCTATGTCATTAAAATGCAATTCCACTAACTGTAATAATCCACAGACTCAAATCACTACAACTCCTTTAGTGGGTCTGTAATATTTTTAGCGTTCTTTTTAAAAATGATGCTTTCAAAACAAACCCTCGGGCACAATATATGTTAGTAAGTGTGGTCTAAAGGGCAGAATTAGGTGCACCCATCAATGGAAGCTGGACACACCTGGCCGTCCTTTGTGCCTTTGAGAATCAGGCCCTGGATACAGCTGGGCAGATAATTCAGTGTATTGTGAAATGGCACTCTGTTTTCAGACCCCGGTTGTTTCACTGATTATGGGGGCACAGGGAGGGGACATGTAGCGCAGGGACATTACGTCGTGTTTCTATCGGATGCGATGGACCTCTGGCCCTAATGGTTTTGGAGACGAAAGCCCTGGTAATGCAGGGAGGTCAGTGTGAGGAATGAGGGTGCAAGGGATCAGCCTCACACAGCTCACTGCAAGCGGGAAGCTAAGGCCTCAGACAATAAAAGCCGATTTCCCGTTTGCGATACTATTCAGTTTCTCCTGTGTTGTTACCGTTAGGTTTTTTTCACTGTGCAGGGGGAGAATCCCCCTGTTCTTTGCTCTTGCCTGTTGACCCAGAATCGGATCGAACCATGTTTTATTTCCATCCGTTAGTTCACGACGGGCACCTGCGACGATGCGGCGCTGCACAATTGTGAGCTGTGTGGCAAAGGCTTTCGCTTGCAGAGGATGCTCAACCGGCACGTGAAGTGTCACAGCCAAGTAAAGAGACATCTGTGCACCTTCTGTGGCAAAGGGTTCAATGACACCTTTGATCTGAAGAGACACGTGAGGACCCATACAGGTGAGAGCAGCTGGGAGAAGGCTCTGCAGCCCGTCTGCGCGGTGTTCTTTTTCTAAAACTAAAGTGCTCTGCCCCCTACAGGCAACAGAAAGCAGTGGTTTGGTGAATAGTCAAAGGGTGCAATTCCATAGAATAGGATTTTATGTTCAGTACAATCTCAGATAACTACGGTTTGGTTTGGTTACATCCTACTCTGCCTCCCCTCCAGACTGGCTGGTTTGAGGGAAGCCAGACAGCAAATCTGACTTCTCCTAGCCCTGAGCACAGGTGCCCCACAGAGCCAGCTGTGGCAGAATCACGCTGCTTTGGGCTTCACAGAAATTGCACCCATTAAAGGAAGGGCTTGTGCTGCTCTGTGTGGAGACATTTAAAGTACAAAAGGCTGTGTGGATGTTGTTGTTCCAGTTTAGCTTCACTCAATTAGGAGCAGGATTAAGCTAAACCAAAATAAGCCGCTTTCAAACTGGAATAAGAGTGTTCACACAAGGGTTTGCATCAATTTAAGTAAACCTGTGCAAGTGTGTACGCAGAGGGAGCCTAAATTGGTATAATCCCTTATGTGGACACTCTTGTAAGAGTGGCAGATAACTGAATTAAGCCAAATAAGTATGGATTGATTGATTTTTAATAGTGTCCACTAGAAGGTTGCCCTGGTTTAACTATATCAATCTAGTTACACCAGTGCAATTTCTGAGGGACTCCTAGACTCCAACCTCACCACTGCAGACATTCTTGGGCAAGCTGGCTATCCTATAAAATAAGGGTCTCTAAACCAGCAGGTGTTTAGCTTGTGCTGCAGGATTTGGACATCCAGTGACTACTGGGCAAGCTCTCTGATTTCTCTCAGTTTCAATACTAACCAGGACCTTAGGGATGCTACGGTGCAACCTTGATTATCCTTTTTGTTTATGGTATCCCCAAGCACAGAGTCATTAGCCAGGTACCTCACTGCACATCCAGGTGCAATAACTGTATAGGCAAACACAGCATTTATGGCTTAGCAGTCGCTCCCACACAGCCACTGACATCTAATTTACTGAGAAAACGTTGGCCAAGATACGTGTCTTTGTATTTGAAAAGCATTGTGGGATCTTCAGTTTGTGCATGGAAACCTGTCGGAGACAAACAGCAGGGAACAACATTTTGAGACACACCGTTGGGTTCAATTTGGCCCAGAGTTTAGATTTTGTAAAGATTTTATTAAGGACAAAAAAAAAGCTAAGACCAGCAGACACATTTCCATATGTAGTATAGTGTGACTTTTCCATTCCCTGCAGTGTTTGCATCCAAAACTTTGCAGCTCTCTGATAGTGCATGAGAATATGAAAGTGAAACTGATACATCACTTTCCATTGCCTGAGATGAATTCAATGTAAAAAGTAACCAGCATAAATTCTTTCAGTTTAATCAGAGGTAAATTTTGTTTGTTCTAGGTACAATTTGAAACTTGACTGTTTTCCCTGAATTCCAACTAGATTTGATGGGAATTGTGAAGAATTCCCACCCTGGAGCGCTGTAGCTATGCTGGTCTGGCCTCCAGTGTAAAGGCAGCTAGGTTGACAAAAGAATCTGTTGACCTAGCTACCGTCGCTTGGGGAGATGGATTATCTACTGCAGTGGGAAAAACCCTTGTGTCACTGTAGGAAGAATCTACACTATGACGCTACAGTGGCATAGCTTTGGCACCATAGCTGTACTGGTGGAGCACCTGTAGTGTAGACGTGACCTGACTACTAGTGTGATTGGTGCAAACATTTCAACACTATTAGGAAAATATGTGATTGAGAATCTCCCTCCTCCAGCCTCAGATTAGCTGGATGTTTCTGCTAAAATGATCCAGTAGTTGAGTCGTCAACAAGGGGGGTGTCCATTAGTTACCATCCATTTATATGAATGGGGGAATTTTACTCCTCTTTTTCTTTTGTTTCTGTCTGCCTGCAGCAGTAACGCCCTGAGCTTACAAACTGTTTTGCACATGTGTATAAATTAGGGTTGTCAAGTGATTAAAAAAATTAACTGCGATTAATTGCACTGTTAAACAATAATAGAATACCATTTATTTAAATATTGTTGGATGTTTTCTACATTTTCAAATATACTGATTTCAGTTACAACACAGAATACAAAGTGTACAGTGCTCACTTAATATTTATTTTTGATTACAAGTATCTGCACTGTAAAAAAACAAAATAAATAGTATTTTTCAATTCACCTAATACGAGTACTATAGTGCAGTTTCTTTATCATGAAAGTTTAACTTACAAATGTAGAATTATGTACAAAAAAACTTGCATTCAAAAATAAAATAAGGTAAAATTTTAGAGCCTGCAAGTCCACTCAGTCCTACTTCTTGTTCAGCCAATTGCTCAGACAAACAAGTTTGTTTACATTTGCAGGAGATAATGTTGCCCACTTCTTGTTTACAATGTCTCCTGAAACTGATAACAGGTGTTCTCATGGCATTGTTGTAGCTGGCATCACAAGATATTTACGTGCCAGATGCGCTAAAGATTCACATGTCCCTTCATGCTTCAACCACCATTCCAGAGGATATGTGTCCATGCTGGTGACGGGTTCTGCTCGATAACAGTCCAAAGCAGTGCGGACCGACGCATGTTCATTTTCATTGTCTGAGTTAGATGCCACCAGCAGAAGGTTGATTTTCTTTTTGGTGGTTCAGGTTCTGTAGTTTCTGCTTCTGAGTGTTGCTCTTTTAAGACTTCTGAAAGCAAGCTCCACACCTCGTCCCTCTCAGATTTTGGAAGGCACTTCAGATTCTTAAATCTTGGGTCCCTTGCTGTTGCTATTTTTAGAAATCTCACATTGGTACCTTCTTTGCATTTTGTCAAATCTGCAGTGAAAGTGTTCTTAAAATGAACAACATATGCTCAGTCATCATCCAAGACTGCTATAACATGAAATATATGGCAGAATGCGGGTAAAACAGAGCAGGGGACATACAATTCTCCCCCAAGGAGTTCAGTCACAAATTTAATTAACACTTATTTTTTTAATGAGTGTCGTCATCATCATGGAAGCATGTCCTCTGGAATGGTGGCCAAAGCATGAAGGGGCATATGAATGTTTAGCATATCTGGCACGTAAATACCTTGCAATGCTGACTACAAAAGTGCCATGCAAACACCTGTTCTCACTTGCTGGTGACATTGTAAATAAGAAGCGGGCAGCATTATCTCCTGTAAATGTAAACAAACTTGTGTGTCTTAGCGATTGGCTGACCAAGAAGTAGGACTGAGTGGACTTGTTGGCTCTAAAGTTTTACATTGTTCTGTTTTTGAGTGAAGTCATGTAGCAAAAAAAAAAATCTACATTTGCAAATTGCACTTTCATGATAAAGAGATTGCACTGCAGTGCTTGTATGAGGTGAATTGAAAAATACTATTTCTTTTGTTTATCATTTTTACAGTGCAAATATTTGTAAGCAAAAATAATATACACTTTGATTACAACATAGAATACAATATATATGAAAATGCAGAAAAACATCCAAAATATTTAATAAATTTCAACTGGTATTCTATTATTTAACAGTGCAATTAAAACTGTAATTCATCGCAATTAATTTTTTTAGTTCCCATTAATTTTTTTGAGTTAATCACGTGAGTTAACTGCAATTAATTGACAGCCGTAATATAAATAGTAGAAGGATCGCAATGTCTAAACACAAAATTGAACCAGTTTATCTAAGGTTGGAAATTGAGCAAAATATCTCAAAACTTGTGAGCCAGGGTCCCGAAAAACATGAGATTGTCTTAAAAATCAAGATTTTTTTTGTTTTTTTTAAGTTAGTGTTTTTTAGTTGCCCTCTGGGTTTTGAGTCTTTAGGGGAAACCTTTTACAGCTTTTTCTCAGCATCCACAAAACCTGGAAACATAGGGTGAAACCCTGGCCCCATCAAAATCAATATCATGAGAGTTGGGAACACTGTCTAATTTAAGACAATGATTCAAGAAAGCTTCCCTGTTCAGCTTAAACATGTGCCTAAATCTCACTGAAACGCTTTTGTGCTTTCCTGAAACAGGGTGTTAGGTGCCTAATATGAATTTAAGGCGCCTCGCCTGAGGCACCCACTTCAGAAAATCTTTGCCTAAGAAAGTGTAAATATTTATTTAGAATGTAAATGGTATGGGGCAGGGACTATCTACTAATCAGTGTTTGCAGCCTAGCGCAATAGGGTGTTTTTTCTTGGTTTGTCCCAAAGTGTTACTGCAATAAATGTGATTCATAATAATTAATAATAAACAACGTCGTCTGGCCTTGTAGGAATTCGTCCTTACAAATGTGAGATCTGCAACAAGGCATTTACCCAGCGATGTTCTCTGGAATCCCACCTTAAAAAGATCCACGGGGTGCATCAGCAATATGCGTACAAACAGCGGCGCGATAAACTTTACGTCTGCGAAGATTGCGGCTACACGGGCCCAACGCAAGAGGACTTGTATCTGCATGTCACTAACGCTCACCCCGGGAGTGCTTTCCTCAAGAAAACTTCTAAAAAGCTGGCAGCAGTCTTACAGAATAAACTGACCTCTGTCCTGCAGAGGAACCCTGAAGATGATGAGGAAGATGAGTAACACAGTGGATTACAGTGGTCACATGCAATGAAGTTTACATGTCGGGTATTTTTTCAAACCGCTTTGAAAGGGATCTGTGTAATAGCAGGCGTCTTGTCCTTTTGGTGATGACAGGCTGTGGATGATACAGCCTCGACGTGAAATAAATGTTCTCAGCTTAATGCAAATACAAGGCTTTTTAAACATGAGAATAAAAGGGAAAATTTTGGAGCCAGCATTGTCTGTGGATAGAGCCCTGCACTGGTACTCGGGAGACTCCACATCAGTTCCCAGCTCTGCCACTCGCCTGCTTTGTAACCTTGGGCAAGTCACTTAACCTTTCCGTGACTCAGTTTTCCCAACTGTATAATGGGGATAATGACCCTGATCAGCTTTGTAAGGTGCTTTGAGATCTGTGAGTAAAAAGTGCTAAATAAGAGCTAGGTATCATTAATATTATTCCCAGAGAATCTACAGTAAAATGAAGTTAAGGATGAGAGTATGTATCATAAGGTAAGAAATGCACAGCCAATACACCCAAACAACCTTAACTCTGCCCTGTAGGATTTGTAATCCCAGGTTAGAAAAAAATGAATTTTAAACACATTAGATTTTCTTTCATATCATTCCCTTCCCTTCCCCCCCCCCGCCCCCCGCTCACCCCCCAACTTTTTGGGTGCCTTGACTGTGCATTTCTTACCCTAACATGTTTGGATTTCTTTTGAGTGTAACCTTAACTCTGAATTGCCTGATTTTGTAATGCTTTGTTTTGAGATCACTATCACATCCCTGTAGCAGTTGTTTAATCCTTTAATTACTGAGACATCTTTTCAACCTTAACTCCATCTTAATATATATTTTTTGTCTGGGAATTTCCCTAGTTCTAAACAATTTTCATAGACAAACACTAAATAAGAAACCCAAAGAGAATGCTACCAGATATTTCTAAGGATTTGAACATACACGGCACCAACCTTCAATTATTTTAAAAAAATTAAACTTCCAAGGGTGGATTCGCTGGGATACCAAAGGAATGCAAAGCAGCCAGAAGACATTAGCCATTTCACCAGAGTAGCACAAATCAACCAAAGCTTACTGGTGAATCTGGCCCTTGGTTTGCCATTGACTTATTGGTTTAGAAAGTTGTGTTAGTGAGACCAGCACTTTGCTGTGTGGCGGGAGCAGGGAGAGAAAAACCCCCAGGCCCGGAGTCCCAATGTCTCTGCTTCCCCTTCGCTCCCCCTCTGGTTCCTTTTGGCGGTGCTGGCTCAGTGCTCAATGAAGCCAAGCAGCGGTGCCATTGGGGAGCCTTACAAACACTGATGCCCAAACGAGAGTGCAGCCGCCAAACGGAACCTTTGAAGAGCAGTGCCAGCTGGGCCAAGCTATCCATCAGTGAGAACTCCTGGCACGTGTCCAGTCTGCCTTGGTATCACTGGGTACAGCCAATAGGACCACGGCTTGCAAATTAGCTGGCCAGGAAGGGTGGCGCTTGGTGCTGTACTCTGCTAACATCACTCAGGACAGAGAAAAGACTCATGCCAACACTAATTTCTTAAAGGACCCAGTTTGAGTATATAAACCAATGAATGAATTTACTTGTAAATTAGCCGAAAACTCATTCTGTACTCGAAGAGTGAGTGCTGGACGTTTGGGGAGAGGACACACTTGTTTTGTATACAGAACAGAGGTTGCATCCCTGCTGTTATGCAAAATGGAACTCCGTCTGAACTACGGAACTGAACGCATCAGCACCTCCATGGTTAATATATGACGATGTCAGATTCTGGTTGTGTCTGTAAAAATTAAATTTTCTTTGATTGCTTCAGTCCTTGTACAGACATCTGCACGGGCTTTGGAGGGGGGGAAAAAAGCTTTTGGGTGTTCTTAAGCATTTCTTAATGAAGCAACTATTTTATGCAACATGACCGGGGGTGCTTGGGGCCTGGAAAGCATCTTAATAAAGTGAAGCTTTGATATAAAGAATAAGAAACTTACTGTCCTATGTAACAGGAAAGCTTGCGAGGGATATTTTCATAAACAGAATTCCATGTATAAAGTGTCGAGATGAATGACAGAATATTCACTTAGTGACATTTTGGCTACAGGTTATATTTTGACTCTTAGTTGTTTCCTGGTCATGACTGTTTTATGCTTCAGAGATGAAAGCCGGCTTGAATTCTTAGGTTTCAGAGTAACAGCCGTGTTAGTCTGTATTCGCAAAAAGAAAAGGAGTACTTGTGGCACCTTAGAGACTAACCAATTTATTTGAGCATGAGCTTTCGTGAGCTACAGCTCACTTCATCGTTAGGGCTAGGACCTGCACGAAACAGCATCCAAAATAAAGACTATTATTTTTGAATAAGATTAGCCTCTCTGCAAGCACACTGATAGGCGAGATCGGATAGCGTAAGATTGTAAAGTTTAGGTATGATCAGGTGGGTTAGCAAAATAAAGGCGGATAATTGTATTTAATTGTTTTTTTTTAATTGTAGAAATTTTAGGTCAAAATATACTTGACATACCTGTAGTCCAGGAAATAATGTAATTTATTTGGTGGCAAATAAACAGTTCTCTATGGCAAGGGCTAGCACCATTCTTCCCTGACAACTTTATTAAACCAAAAAAACAAAACAACTAAGGACATTTCCTGACAAACTTACTTCTTCAACCTTAACTCTGTCCTAAGTAGCAGGAATGTAAAAGAAAAAAGGCCCAAAGAGAATAGTGTTGCTTGAAATGACAAACTTTAGAAAGC
Source organism: Eretmochelys imbricata (assembly GCF_965152235.1). NCBI lineage: Eukaryota > Metazoa > Chordata > Testudines > Cheloniidae > Eretmochelys > Eretmochelys imbricata. The sequence continues at coordinate 204,964,681 of NC_135574.1, read as the reverse complement.
CAGGGAATGCTAAAGTGGTGTTACCTGTAAAAGTCCTTCCAGTGCATGGTTTCCTCTCACCACACTGCAGTCAATCCCCCCCAACAGCTACAGTTCAGAGCCAGAGTGCAGTAGCTTTACAACATGGGTAGCCCAGAAAGTGTGAACTGGGGCTAAGGCATCGGCTGTACTGCAGGGGACCCAGAGGACTGGGTAGTGTTTGAGACACGTTTTGAAATGTTTGAGCTTGTTTTACCTGAGGCTCAGGAGGAGGCAATGGTACTGGCAGGGTGTGATGGGGTATTCATCTCACACTAGCCTAGAAGGGGCAGATCAACCACCTAGGCCACAGCTGAGGGGAATTAGGTGGCCCAAGTAATCCCCTGAAAGATGACCGAGCCCAGCTGCGAAGGAACAGGCAGGGCTAGGATAAAGCCAGGAAGCTAGACCTGGAAAGGGGCTGGAGTGAGGGGACCTGCAGTCACCCTCTGGCTGTTAAGGTGAGAAACCTAGGGAAAGGATGTAGAAAAAGGCCCAGGGAAACAGTGGCAAGGGTTAAGATAGTGCAGGCCTTGGCTGCTTATTAGATGGTCCCTGGTCTGGAACCAGGACTAGAGGGTGGGCCTAGGTTCCCCAACCAGCCACTGAGGCAGTGCTACCAACTGGGCATTGAATGAGAAGATGGCTGGAGACAGTTTCTGAGGAAAGACTTTGATACCCCAGAAGGGGGAAACCATAGTGACATGGCAGGAGGGCCAAGCCAGGAAGGGAGAGCACCTGGAGTCTCTGGGAGAGAGGCACGCAACAAGTGGTAGAAGGGGGAATCAAACCTGCAAAAAGCTGATCCCCAGAGCAACCAGGAGGAGGTGCCCTAGCAGTGAGTAGGACCCCATGACGCGGGTTGAAATCAGAATGCTGCCATGTCCTAGCTGTGTTCAGAGTCCTTTGGAGGGGCAAAGGAACACTTAGGTGTACTGCAGCATCGCCTAGGAGCCCTTGTCATGGACCAGAACCCCACTGTGCTGGACACAAAGAGCTGACAATCTAGGTACATGCCACTGTGGAGAAGGGATTCCTGGGAGCCCTTGGCTGTCTTGTTTTAGTCTCTCCCTGCTTTTTGCAACAGGGGGGTGATCCCTCCTCACCGCACTTTACAATGGGAGGAGGAAGCCTTCAGTAGCGGTGAGTGTCAGACTTCATCCTCCCCATTCAGGGAGTGTTTCCCTCTCAGTCTGCAGCAGGGAGTGCTGTATTCCCCCTCCACTCAGGCTTGGGGACTGTCTATGCCATGTGATGTATTCATCTCTTAGCAAGAACCCTGTGAAGCTTCCTTTGAGAAGGTGCCATCAAGTCTCACCTTTTCTCTTGAAAGGCTTAAGGTCCAGGCAGACAGTCTCTAGAATCAATTCAACTGGCAGAATGGGGATCTATTTACCATGCAGCAGAGCTACTTTGTGCGGTCTCCTCCCATCTTAGGAAATTAATTACAATATATTGCGCCCCCTCCTTTGCAGCTGCTCCTGTTCTAGGGGTGTTTTTTTACAGGTTTGTATGTGCCTGGCAGTGAGCTTATTGTATTTCCTCTGGAAATAGAAAGCACATCAGAAAGTTATAATATAACTTAAAAAACAAAGCAAAAAACCCCTCAAGGTGAGAATATCGCTCTTCAAAATGGATGGAGATGAGTGACTACATTAGTGCATGTCACAGGTCAATTCTAAGGTAACTTTCTCTAGGCTTAGAGTAATTGCTTAAATTTGCACTTTAACCTCACTGTCTTGCTAGACTCCTTTGAAAATGCAAGTCCTTAAACTATTCTGGTATAGCTAAGGCAGTACAGCCCTCTGGGTTGATGTTGTTATTGGTATAAAGCTTTGCTATACCTTTTCTTGCATGGGAAGAGGAATAAGCTTTATCAGTAGATGGCATCTTTATATTATGTGACAGGGTCAGGCCAGATGGCTATAGGAGAGTAATTTTTTTTTTTTTGAAGCAAAAAAGGTATTTTTTTATTTGCATAACACACTTACAAAACAAAACAAAACAAAAGCATATGCAATGTGTAACACAGCAACCAATCACAATTGTTTTCTCATTAGCTTCAGGGGAGGGAAGTGTTCAAGCTTACCTGGGCCCAGAATGGGGGGCTTCCTCGACTCTTGGGGTCTTCCACCCTTCCGAGTTACCTGGTGGTCCAGAGCGAGGGGGCTTCATTGACTCTCAAGGTCTGCCACCCCCTCGAGTTACCTAGCGCCACGCCCGAGTGTCACCAACAATTCCCTCCTCTGAAAGCACCCAACAAAAGGGGCAGGCTGTGGGGTGGACAACCCGGGGGGGGCACGTGCACCCACGTGTGAAAGGACCCCTCTAAGGTAGTGGTGCCCACAGCAGCAATGGCTGGGGCTGGGGTCCCTTACTCTCTCCCCCAATCAAAGGATCAAAATAAAGGGAGCCGGACGGGGACACCAAGCAGAGAACCTCGGACAGCGCCCACCACTCCTCAAAAGCATTAAGGGAGTCGGTGGACGCCGCCCAGAGGAACTCTGCCCGGATACGTGAATGGACCGAGGATCGGAAAACGGCCCCACAGTCACAGGAAACTCCATCGGCCAACCTCCTCTCTCTGGTTTTATAAATGGCTGTTTTAGCCAGGGCCAGGAGGAGGTTAACTAGGAGATCCCGCGACTTTGTGAGGCCACGGACGGGGAGTGCATAAATAAAAAGGTGAGGGGAAAAATGCAACCAAAAACGTAATAAAAGATTTGAGAGGAGCCGGAACAGGGGCTGTAGCCTGGCGCACTCCAAATATACGTGCGCCAGGGTTTCCCACACACCGCAAAAGGGACAAGTATCTGGGATGGGGTTGAACCGCGCCAAGTACGTGCCCCTGCTCACAGCTCCGTGAAGGAGCTGCCAACTGATGTCCCCGACGGGCCTCGGAACCAAGGTGGAATACAGGCTGGCCCACCGGGGCTGCTCACCCTCCAAAGGTGGCAGAAGGTCTCGCCACTTTGTGTCGGGGCGGGACACTAGGGTGAGGGCGTGAAGGGTGTGGAGCACAAACGTGTATAGATGTTTCCTTGGCGTGGTTTGGAAGCGTACCGGCTGCAATTCATGCAGCCGGCTCGCCGTAAAGGGGTAAGGGGGTCGATTGGGTCTACGGGGCAGGGGTCCAATTAAAAGGTCCGGTGGGCCTGGGGTAGAGGGTGGGCGGGGCGTGCCCTTGAGCAGGACCCGATCGAGGTAAACTCTAGCAGCAGGTGGCAAAGCGGCCTTCACCTCCTGAAGTATGCGCCGGGGGGGTACGAGGTCTGGAGAGCCCCGTGCGCCGAGCGAGCGTCAGGGGATCCAGCCAGTCTCCCCGGTCGTAGTCCAGGAGGTCTCCGACTCTCGTGACTTCTGCCAGGATTAAGCTCTGGCACACTGAGCAGGACTCTGCCACCTGCATACGGAGCTGGGGGTTGTGTAGCAGGGGCTCCGCGAGGAGATCTGCCCCCTCGGTGGCTGCCATGGATCTGGTTGTTAAAAACCGTTTCCAAGTCCGGAGGAGGTCCTGGTAGAAGACCGGCAGCCTGGAGAGGTCTCCCGGAAGACCTCCCGGACAGAGATAAAAGAGCTGCCAGTCGTATCGGAGCCCTCGGATGCGGCGCAGGATGGCATGCGCCAGTATGCTCCACGCCGAACTGCCTGCACTATAAAGGAGCCTCTGTAGGGCCTGGAGGCGGAAGACGCAGACCTGAGTGTGCAGACACTTCCGGCCCTGTCCTCCTTCCTTCAGGGGTAGATGAAGAATCCCTAGAGGGGCACAGTGCATTCCTGACCAAAAGAACTCCAGAATCGATGTCCGCAGGTTGGTCAGGAAACCAGGGGCTGGGACCAGGGTGTTGAGCTGGTACCAGAGCTTGGACAGGACTAGTTGATTAGGCACCAGCGCTCTCCCACGAAGGGAGAGACATTGGAGTAGTCCTGTCCATTTCCGGAGCTGCTCTATCACCCCGCCCTCTAAATTTTCCCAGTTCTCCGGCGGAGAGGGATGTGTGGCAGAAAGGTAAACACCGAGGTAGACCAGCAGACCCGTGCTCCACTGGATGGTCTGAAGCGCGGGTGGGAGGGAGCTCGCCTGCCGCCAGTCTCCTACCGCCAAGCCAGAGCTCTTGACCCAGTTGACCCTGGCAGAGGAGGCTGCCGAATAGATGGCCTGGCAAGCCTCCACCCGCGCCAAGTCGCCTGAGTCTTGGACCATGAGGAGCACGTCATCAGCATACGCCGACAGGACCAGCCGCAGCTCCGGCTCCCGCAGCACCAACCCTGTCAACCTCCTGCGGAGGAAGCAGAGGAAGGGCTCGATCGCCAGAGCGTACAGCTGGCCCGAGAGGGGGCACCCCTGCTGTACTCCTCGCCTGAAGCTGACCGGTTCGGTCAGGGTCCAGTTGAGCTTAACCAGACACTCTGCAGAGGCATACAGCACCCGGAGAAAACCCACAAACTGGGGTCCAAAGCCAAATGCTCGCAGAGTGTTCAGGAGGTACTATCGAACGCCTTCTCCTGATCTAGGTACAGGAGAGCGAACAACAGACCGTCTTTTAGCCTGAGTTCCAAAAGGTCCCGAACTAGGAAACAGAACTAGAAATAGGTTATCAAAGATACTGCGGTCCGGGATGGTGTAGGTCTGGTCTCGGTGGATCACGTCTGCCAGCACAGACCCTAGCTGCAGCGAGATTGCTTTTGCTACGATTTTGTAGTCCGTGCTGAGGAGCGAGACGGGACGCCAATTTCGTAAATTGCAGAGGTCCTCCTTCTTTGGCAGTAAGGCGAGCACAGCTCGCCTGCACGAAAGAGAGAGGACCCCGCTCTGCAAAGACTGGGCCCAGACGGTGACTAGGTCTGGGCCAAGGACGTCCCAAAACACGCGGTAGAACTCCACGGTCAGCCCGTCCATGCCTGGAGACTTATTAGTGGGCATACGATGGAGGGCTTCCGAGAACTCGGCCAGAGTGAGAGGCAACTCTAGCCAGTCTTGGTCGCTCGCGCTGACTGTAGGGAGCTCCTCCCAGAGCACTCTGCGAGCACCAGGGTCGGTCGGATCCGGGGAGAAAAGACTTGCGTAGAAGGCTCGGGCCCTCCTGCACATCTCCACCGGTTCCGTGAGGGGGGTGCCATCTTCTGCCAGGAGGCAGGTGACGTGTTTCTTGGCCCCCCTCGTTTTCTCCAGGGCATAGAAGAAGCGGGAGCCGCGATCCATCTCCCAAAGGAGGCGGATGCGGGATCGAACAAAGGCTCCCCAGGCCCAATGGTCCTCGAGGGCCCGGAGCTTCTCCCGCTTCTCCCAGCACGCTCCACAGAGGAGCGGGTCCTTGGGGCTGGCGGCCAGACGCCTCTCCAGCTCTAAGACCTCCCGTTCCAACTGCTCTATCGCCGCATTTCTCCATCGGCTGGTGCCCCGGGTGTAGTCGCAGCAGAAAAGCCTGGCGCGCACCTTCCCCAGGTCTCACCATTGTGGCGCCAAGGGAAAGGCACGCCGCTGCCCTCGCCAGGCCAGCCAGAATTCCCGGAAGGATGTCATGAAGCATCATCCTCCAACAGGCTGTTGTTAAAATGCCAGTAGGCCGGCCCTGGCCTCTCCGCACAGAGGGAGGCTGTCACGGTGGCTAGATGATAGTCAGAAAATGGGGCTAGCCGAATGCTGGAGGAGTGGGCTCGTGAGAGATGGAAGCGTGATAAATAAATGCGGTCCAACCAGGAGTGGCTCGACCGATGGGCTTCCACTGGACAAAGGTGAACGTGGAAGTGTCATCCGGGTGGTGGTCGCGCCAGATGTCCACTAGGGAGTGATGTTCGACTATCTCCTGGAGGGTGTCCATGGTGGCCGGGCTCTGCTCGGTCCCCGAGCGGTCCTGTTCCTCGAGGGTGGTATTAAAGTCCCCTCCCAGGACCAGGCACTCGTGAGAATCTAAGATGCCGAGGAAGGCGGACGCCTGCTGGTAGAATTGCAGCCGCTCCGGGCCCGATGTCGGGGCATAGACGTTAATGAGGTTAACCACGAGCCCCTCCATACAGGCCTGGAGAGGCGGCAGGCGACCCGGCCCGGCCTCAGCGACCCTAGCACCTCAGGCCATAGGTCAGGGGAGAACAGGGTCGCCACTCCAGCCTGTCAAACCATGGCATGGCTAAAGTAGACCCTGTCCCCCCACTCCAGCCGTCAACTGTCTTCGGCAGTCGGGTCCGTATGGGTCTCCTGCAGGAAAACCACAGAGTACCCTCCCTCCTGAAGGAAGGGGAGCACCTGGGACCTGAGGAGAGCGAACCTACAACCCTGGGTGTTCAACGTTGTGATGGTGAGAGGTGTCATGGGGAGGGTCGGGGGGGTCCTCACTGGCAGGGATGCTCGCATCTCCCAGCGGGCCACGCAGCAGTCCGTGACCCATCCCGTAGGTGAGTAATTGTTCACGGAGGACGCAGACCCGCCAGTAGGCTGCGGCATCCTGCTTCCCCGTCCTTTTACCTTCCCCCATGAGTGCCCTTGTGGCCCGGAAGATTTGAGAAAAGTCCCCCCATTGCTGGAGAGCAAGTTGTACCTTGTTGCGGGAGCCACGGACATCCTCTAAAAACTTCCGCAGCTCTCCTTGCAGCTCATGGGGGGGTGGGGTTACGGTTTCCCGTTGTTCCCCGGCGGAGCCCTTGGTGCAGCCCTGTGGTCCACTAAAACGGATAAGCAGGGTGCAGACCCCAGACGGGATGCCTGATGGGCTGGAGCTTCTAGGCCCGCCTCAAGCTCTGGGGCGATAGGGGGCAGTGGAGGGAAAATAGCAGCTCCTAATGGGTCGGGGCAGGAAAACATAAAGGCCGCTCCCTGGGGGTCATCAGTTGGGAAAGGGAAGGAGACAGCCCCGGGGTCAGCAATGATATTGCAGGAGGTAAATTGGATAGGGATAGGGGCAGGGGCAGAGGCGAGGTTCTGGGTTTTGGGAGGCAAGCAGCTGGATGGTGGCGCCTCCCAATCAGTCTCAAGGGTTAAGGGGGTGGGGAGAGAGGTCTCAGTGACACTGGGCGCGCGCTCTGTGGTGGATTTAGCGGCCACAGGATCAGGAGGTGGATTATCTTCTGTAGGGCCCCTGCCCGGGAAGGAAGTCGATTGCTCTGCACCAATAGGGGGTGCCCCTGGCGACTCATGCCCTGGCCGCATGGCGCTGGCTGTCACCTGAGCAGGCTCGGTGGTCGTCAGCAGGGTGCCATCAGTGGCCGGGTCGATGGAGAAGTCCAGGGGCTCCTCGGAGGTGGGAGCAGAAACAGCAGTTGGGGGAGGGAGCATGGGGAAAAGAGGGGTGGAGATCGAGATTTGCTGGCAAAAGGTCATCCTCCTCCTGGGCGACCGGGGTCAGATCTAAAGCCTTGATCTCCTCGAACATGGAGGAGAGGACACTTTCCACCGCTCCAGGGTTCTCCCCGCTGGCACCCACCACGACGGTTGCCTCGGGGTTCACGGGGGCTTCGGGTAGCATCAGGACAGAAGGGGCTTCCTCAAGGGTCTCGGAGCGGAGGGTCTCCCGTGGAGGGGAGACACTACCCTCCGGTGCTGCCACGTCTTTCCCGGCTGACACAGGTGGATGGGACGCACTCGTGGGCAAAACGGAAGGTTCGGCATTGGTGCCCCCCTTCCTGGTCTTCTGGGGGACCTCCGCCTCGGGTGGATGAGGCGGAGCTCGAGCCTTCCGCTTGCCTCGCTTCCCCTGGACTAGGGCCCAGCCGTCCATGGCATCATCTGGGGGCTGGGTAGCAGGGGTCGTGTCAGGGGGTAAAGGCGATGGCTCAGGGACTTGAGGGGGGAACAGTGGGGCAGCATAGGGAGGGAGGATTCTCCCTGGGGCAGGCTCTCTCCCATGCCTGCTGGTATCTCTGCCACACCCTCCTCCATAGGCTCCGCTAGATTGTCAGCAGCGAGGGCGGGGCTCTCTCGCTTGTCTGGGCATTGTAGGGGAGGTGCCCCTTGGGCCTGAGCGGGAATAGCGGTGGTCCGAAGAGGAGAGGGGGCAGGTTCGGGTACCGGGTGGCCAGGGGTGTCGGCAATGACGGGGCCGATGTCCTGCCGGGTCTCGGGGATCCCAGGTGCCCCTCTTTGCCGGGCTAAGGGGCGGTCCCTCCGGACATGCCCCGACGCCCAGCAGAGGTAGCACCGGGCCTCCCCCGTGGAAAAGTACACCCGGTAACAGGCCCCCTGGTGGGGGACTAGGAAGGATCCTTCGAGTGCCACTCCGTCACGCGCCGCTGACAGCAGTAAAAGTTGCACTTGGCGGCGGAAGGAAAAAATGTGACGGAGGGTGGGGTCCTTGCAGCCCCATGGGAGAGGGCTGATAACAGAAACAGGTTTCCCCAGGGTGGAAAGGGCGGGTAGCAGGGCAGCATTGGGGAGAAAAGGAGGGACAGAGGTCAGGACCAGGCGGACGCCCAGGTTCTCCAGCGGCTCTAGGGGGACAAACATCCCCCCCGCACTGCCAGGCCCCTCTCCACCGCTTCCTGGGCGGCAGCCTCCGATGCTAAGAAGAAAACGACCTTCCCGTACATTTTGGAGGCCGCCACAATGGCCGAGGGCCCCACACCCTCGCCAACGCCCGCACGTAGGTCTCCACGTGGGCAAGGCGGGCACCAGGAGGCATCAGACACCGTGCTTCTTTGTCATGGTGGGAAAGGGGCTCTGGCTGCTATTGATGATGGCGGAGGTGGTGGGCAGGAGAGATGACGAGGCGGCAGGCGGGGGGCTGCTGCCTCCCGGGCATACATCCTGGGGTCTGAGGGAGGGACATCCGCAGAGCTGGTGAGGGGGCAGCGGGGGAGGACGCCGTGGTCGGTGGTGGGGCCGCAGCAGTGGGGGTGGCCCCTGCCATGGAGGGCCCGGTGGTTTTAGCGGGGCCCATCCCCTTCTTCTTGCCCTGGCCTTTCCCGCCGGCTGGGGGGACTTCCCTAGAGTCTGGGGAGGCAATGGGCATGGCAGCAGCGGAGGTCACCTCAGTGCCCTCCATTGCCGATGCCCCAGCGGGGGCGGTGGCAGGTGATTAACAGAAGTTGGGTCAGGTAGAAAGGGACAAGCTGTGGGGTGGACAATTCGGGGTGGGGGCACATTAACCACCATACGCTTGTCCAGAGAGTCCTGTTTGGTTGGCTGGTGCTTCTGGCCCATGCGGTGGAGTCAGGGCGAGCAGCTGGGTCCAGAGGCAGATGTTGGACAGCCAGCAAAGATGGTGGAGTGGGGGGGTAAAGATCATAGTGTGGGGGTTGGGAGCACACAGATGGATCGGGGGGCAGCTCCGTGCTACACCCCGTGTCCCTACAAATAGAGTTAAGACACAGTCAAGGCCTCCCCTCACACGAGAACACAGTTCGAAAGTTACTCAGTCTTAGGCCCCCTCCACGGCGATTTGTAGATTCCCCGGGCGGTGTTCCTCCGGTGGACGGCTGTTTTTCTGTCTGTTTCGGGCTTTCTTTTTTGCATTTCAGAAATGCCAGAGCAAGTGATAAGAGTCCTCTTGACCGGAGATGGGTCCGCAGACAAACAGCAAGGGGCTGGGTCTGGGGGCTGGGTCCGCAGACAAACAGCAAGGGGCTGGGTCTGGGGGCTGGGTCCGCAGACAAACAGCAAGCGGCTGGGTCCGGGGGCTGGGTCCGGGGGCTGGGTCCTTCCACTCCCCCTCTCTGGGGAAGCGGGCCTGCAGGCCCCCCCTCTCTCGGTCGGGGTGGGGAGTTTCAGCTGGAGCGGCAGCAGCGTCCGAGGGCGGGCAGGTGGGGTGCTAACAGCCGGACGGCAGCCGGCCAGTACTCTAGCAACAGCAGAGAAAGAAAAAAAAAAACAACAACAAGAAAAGAAAGGGGGAAAGCATCTGGCCCGGTCTGGGGGGAAGCCGAAAGCAGGGGCAAAAAGCAAGGAAAGCCCAGGCCAGAGGACAGCAGCAGAAGAGCAGGCTAAGTAGGTCCCTTTTCCCTGGGTAAGGTAACAGGGAATGTTCCAGAACAATCAGGAACCTTCTGGAGACAATTAAGACAGGCTGATTAGAACACCTGCAGCCAATCAAGAAGCTGCTAGAATCAATTAAGGCCGGCTAATCAGGGCACCTGGGTTTTAAAAAGGAGCTCACTTCAGTTTGTGGTGTGCGTGTGAGGAGCGAGAACGTGGACTGTTGGAGGACTGAGGTGTACAAGCATTATCAGACACTAGGAGGAAGGTCCTGCGGTGAGGATAAAGAAGGTGTTGAGAGGAGGCCATGGGGAAGTAGCCCAGGGAGTTGTAGCTATTGCACAGCTGTTCCAGGAGGCACTCTAGACAGCTGCATTCCACAGGGCCCTGGGCTGGAACCTGGAGTAGAGGGCGGGCCCAGGTTCCCCCCAAATCCTCCCAACTCCTGGTCAGACACAGGAGGAGTCGACCTGGACTGTAGGTTCAGAAAAACGGCCAAGCTGAGGGCTGCCATGAAGCTCCAAGGTGAGCAAATCCGCCAATAAGTGCAAGACCCACCAAGGTAGAACAGGAACTTTGTCACAACTAGTATAACCACATCCATGCTAGGGTTGTTTTGGTATAAGCATTTTACTAATGAAAAAAAGTGACTAGTATAGTTGTGGTGTTTACAGAATAAAATAAAAAAAGCCTGAGTAGACCAGGCCTAAGTGACTAGACCTGGAAAAGTCCTGAATAACCTTTCCTGCCACCCTACTGACCACTGTGGTGTAGTGCTCTTCATGCGTCTTTTGACTTCAGTGGTGCAGCATCAGACGCTAAATATGGCGTTAGAAACTGTCTTAAGAACGGCCATACTGGGTCAGACAAAAGGTTCAGCTATCCCAGTATCCTGTTTTCCAGCAGTGGCCAATGCCAGGGGTCCCAGAGGGAATGAACAGAACAGGTAATCATCAAGTGATCCATCCCGTCGCCCATTCCCAGCTTCTGGCAAACAGTTCCTGTTCATCCAATTTGCCCGGTACGGAAGTCAGGTTTACCAGCCTGTAATTGCCAGAATCAATCTCTGGAGCCCTTTTTAAAAATTGGCCCCACAAAAATCCTCCAGTCATTTGGTACAGAAGCTCATTTAAATGATAGGTTACAGACTACAGTTAGTAGTCCTGCAATTTCATATTTGAGTTCCTTCAGAACTCTTGGGTGAATACCATCCAGTCCTGTTGACTTATTACGGTTTAGTTTATCAGTTGAGAGGTGATTCCGCCTCTCCTCTTTAAACAGAAGGTGTTTTAGTAAATAAAAGAAATCAACTGTAGCCAGATGCAAACAGGGTTCCCACAGCCCTTGTTCCAGCTTTGTGTCCTCTGGGCCACCTCCAGAGTGGAACTCCATACTGCACGCAGACATCTAGCGGCTGTGTCATATCCTATATTAAACAATTTCAGCATTCTAACCTTGTGCAGCTGTCGTTAGAACGCTCGGCACTCTCTTTCCTAGTAGCCATTCTCCTGACTTTTGAGGCATCTGCAACATAGATGATCCAACCTGACTGCAGCTTTACGCCTGGGGCTTTCCTCTCATTTCGTAGTTTAGATGTTCTTCGGTTGTTGCCATCCCTTTGCTATATACAGGTTCACCCTTCCACAAAATATTGCCCATCAAGTAATGCACTTGAAACCACCCACCTAAACACTGCAATTCTGACTTGTGGGACATCCCTGCATAACAGGTAGCATAACTGTGGCAGCCCTGACTAGTCATCGGCTCAGCTATCTAAATATAGCTTTTAGGCCTGGCCGGAATGTTAAGGTCACATTCTGAGTGCAGTCCAGAGGGGTCGTATCATTGCCTGTCCTGTAACCCTCAAAAGGCTCTGCTCTTGTCTAGATGCTCCCAGGCAGCATACAAGCCTGGTCTGAGTGTCTGTGGGTTAGCTCTAATTCAGCATTTCTGATTCCAGCAGCCTGCTTGTTACCCCTGGCCCCACTCTGGTTACGCCTGGCAAGATGATCCCAACACGCTGCCAGTCCTGAATTTCCCGTGTTGTCAGCCCTGAAGAGTCGCAGCCCTTCCGTAGAACATGCAGAGTGCCAATAACATTTGTTGTCTCTTTTAAAGAGACAAAAGCACATTACAGCTTATTGGGGCTGGGGCAAATGCTCCCTTCCCTTCAAGCACAGCTCAGAGTTGGTGTGTTGTGAAAATAAAACAAAATAACACGACATAGGTTGTGACACCAAGTAGAAGCAAGAAAGTTAGAAAGGGTTGCAAACAAATGTAAAAATACACATTCTAATGGCTAAGACCTAACTTAACAAGCTACAGTTTTTGTTCAAGGTTCTTCCCCATCTTCCAGTCCCAGAGACTTTGAGCCCCTTGGTCGAAGGAACTCCTTTCTTCACTTGCCAGAGCTCTGTTCCCTTGTGTCTGTCCAGTGATAGGTGCCAAGATGGCTTCTCCATACATCTTCCCAAACTTATTGTTTTGTCCCCCGTCTCAGGCTGACCTCATGGAGTTCTTCCCTTTCTGTGGACTTCCCGTCCCCCTGCTGATCTGTATGTAAAAAGGGCCTCTATTGTTTGTGGTCACATCGTGCTGAGTGGATACACTTTTATAATACAGTAATGTATACAATCAGTTGTTTGAATTACTTCTCATTTGAGGTTTAGATCCCCTGTCTTTATAGTCCAGATAAGGTTTCTCTTTCTTGCTGGGATGCAGATGTCAAGCTATCTTTGCCCCTGCTTGACAGCTTTGTTACCTTTTATGTAATTAGATCTTTGTTGTCTCTGCCTGACAAGCAAATACACATTCCTTTGTCTAGGACAGATTGGGTTTATGTACTGTTTGCCAAACACATTTTAAGAAATAATTCTAGCACATATTCATAATTCTTTGTACACACCCCGTACACGTATCATGCAAGAACGTTAACTATCAGTGAGTTATTAGTTTACTAATATCTTATGAGATACCATTTAAATATATTTCAGAGTAGCAGCCATGTTAGTCTGTATCCACAAAAGGAAAAGAAATACTTGTGGCACCTTAGAGACTAAGGTGACAAAAGTACTCCTTTTCTTTTTTCATTTAGATATAGCTCATGACAAGTGTTAGGTGCAGTGAGTATGTCAGGCCTGAGAAGAGCTGCTGACACAAAGTAGTGAACCACAAATGCGCATCTGTGTCACAGTCGTCCTTTTAGTTATGAATCTAATTAGCTCTTATGTAAACAAACAATTCACAGGCAAGATGTGAACAAGGAAGTGCCATAATAACGGATATGGAGTTTCACTGTATTGTTTTCCACACTGCTGTGTGCTCTGCACGAGCTGCAAATTCAAGTCTAGCTTTCTATTTACAGCTAGAAGCTTATCCAACTTGCTTGAATAAACAATCTCTGTGGATAGAAAGTCCACGCTTCAATAATAGAATACAGCACTATGAATATACTACTGACCCATTTCAGCAGGATGGTGACAGTTAAATGCTCAAGGCGATTAGAGAAGCTACACAAACAGAAAACCCAGTGATAAAGAGGGATTTCAACTATCCCCTTATTGACTGTTACATGTCACCGCAGGAGAGGAAGCAGAGAGAAAATTTCTGTGCAGCATTTAAATGACTGCTTCTTGGAGCAGCTAGTTATGGAACCCACTAGGGGAGAGGCAATTCCTGATTTTGTGGAGCACAGGATCTGTAGCGCCCCGCAAATATGTAGATATCTGCTTTATAGCTGTGGATGCGGATAGCTGTAGACCATGTTGGCAGATTGCGGATGGATGCGGATCCAAATTTTAGATTAGAGCCCTGCAAATCTGCAGCTATCTGATTTATACCCATGGACCATGTTTACGGATCACATGTAGACAGAAATTTTGTATCCGCACAGGGCTCTAAGGATTTGGGCCAAGATGTGAATATAGCTGAACCACTTGCTGATCGTGCCCATAATGCAATTCAATTTAACATCCTTGTAAGGGGGGGAGGGAATACCAAAGAAACCAACCACAGTAGCATTTAACTTTAAAAAGGAGAATTACACAAAAACGAGGAAGCTAATTAAGCATAAATTAAAAGGAACAGTGCCAAGTGTGAAACGCCTGCATGGACACACCATAATAGAGGCCCAAATTAAATATATCCTCCCTCCCCCCCCTAAAAAAAACGAACAGTAAGAGGTCCAAAAATATGCCAGAATGGCTATACAGCAGAGTAAAAGAGGTGGTTAGAGGCAAAAAGGCATCCTTTACAAACTGGAAGTGAAGTCCTATTGAGGAAACTAGAAAGAAACAAACTCTGGCAAGTCAAGTATAAAAGTCAGGACAAAAAAGAATTTGAAGAGCAACGAGCAAGACCTAAAAACAGCAAAACATTTATGAAAGTACATCAGAAGCAGGAAGACTGCCAAACAGTCAGGGGAGCTACTGGACAATCAAAGTGCTAAAGGAGCACTCAAAGGAGACAATGCTGTTGAACACCAACTAAATGAATTCTTTGGATCGGTCTTCACCGCAGAGGGTGCGAGGGAGATTCCCACACTTGAGCCATTCTTTTTAGGTGACAAATCTGAGGAAGGATCCCAGGGGTGCTGGAACAGTTTTCATAGTGGGGGTGCCGAGAGCTGTTGAATCAAACTGTAAACCCTGTATATGATGGAAACCACTTCAAGTGAGGGGGTGCGGTAGCACCCGTAATTCCAGCTCCTATCAACTGTCCCAGATTGAGGTATCATTAAAGGTGGTTTTGGAACAAATGGATAAATTAAGCAGTAGTAAGTCACCAGGACCAGATGGGATTCACCCAAAAGTTCTGAAGGAACTCAAATATGAAACTGAAAAACAACCAGCTATGGTATGAAACCTCTTGTTTAAATCAGTCTCTATACCAGATGCCTGGAGGACAGGTAATGTAACACTGATTTTAAAAAAAGGCTCTGGATGTGATCTTGGCACTTACTGAAGTTAGTCTTAACAGCCTGTATTAGGCACAGTGGTTGAAGCTATAGTGAAGAACAGAATTATCAGACAGCTAGATGAACATGGCTTTTGTAAGGGAAATCATGCCTCACCAATCTATTAGAATTCTTTAAGGGTGTCAACAAGAGTGATCTGGTTGACATTGGGTACTAGGACTTTCAGAACACCTTTGACAAGATCCCACACCAAAATCTCTTAAGCAAAGTAAGCAGTCATAGGATAAGAAGGAAGGTCCTCTCATGGATCAGTAACGCGTTATAAAATAAGGGGATGGATCACTTGATAATTGTCCTGTTAATTTGCTCTGAAGTGTCTGGCATTGGTCAGTGCTGGAAGACAGGATATTGGACTACCTCAGGGGTTCTCAAACTTCATTGTACCGTGACCCCCTTCTGACAACAAAATTTACTACACAACCCCAGAGGGGAGACAGAAGCCTAGGCTCACCCAAGCCCCACCACCCTGGGTGGGGGGGCCAAATCCAGATCCCAAGGGCTTCAGTCTCAGGCAGGGAGCCTATAACCTGAAGACCTTGGGCTTTGGCCCTGGGTGCCGGGTTTCAGCTTCAGCGCCAAGCCCCAGCAAGGCGAATGCCAGCCCTGGCAACCCCATTAAAAAAGGGTCGTGACCCATTTTGGGGTCCCAACCCACTGTTTGAGAACTGTTGGGCTACATGGACTATGAGTCTGACCCAGCATAGCCCTTTTTCTGTTCAAAAGCAAACCTGTTCAGTCCTTTTTGGGTACTGTCCAGTTGGTAGTCTTTAAAATTATGGATTAGCTGTACTTAAATACGTAATTCTGAGTGATGACAAGAAAAGCTCAAGTGTATGATTCAAAGGAATGAAACAAATGAGAAAAGTTGACACATACACAAAGCAACACCATCTAAGAACTACCCCATAGTATTTATTCAACATTTACAACACTATCTTGTTACTCTCCCTTCTTACAAACTCGTTTTTACGAAATGAGTCTCAAAAGTGACTCCTGTATTTTAGGACTAATTATTAATCAATAAACTTATTTAGTCGACTTAACGTATTAACAGAAAGCAAGATACCTTTCTAGTCTGTGAGGGATATGGTTGCCGTTTTTACTTATTTATTTTAGAACTAGCATCAGCTTTCAGTTCTTAAATCGTCAGTTCTTAAATTTCAAAACCACAGACTAAGGTTTCTGAAAAATATTCAGGCATCACTATACATCTCTCCCCCCCGCCCCAGGTTCTGATCCTGCAATTAGCTCTGCATGGGTGAGCCCCCTTCGTCTATGCAACACCCCAGTGAAATCAGTGGGGCAGTGTTGGCACAAGAGTTTTTGCTTGGGACTCATTGCTCAATTGGGGGCTAAGATACAAAGCCTCAGTTTCATTCTCACTTTGCTCTATGTGAGAGACGCAGCTTTGTACGAAGGCAGAGAAGTCTGTAGGAGAGCTCCCTCTTGTTAGAGCAACCTCTTGTTTTATATGGTTCTTAGGGCTAGTCTTCAGCTATGCAAATTATATTTCTGCTCCTCTTTTGTGGAGCATGTCTGCTAAAGCAACCAACTTGTCTTAACATCCTGAGTGATTGCTTAATGAAGGTTTAATTAGAATTCTTAGCACTTGTAGTTTTTCTGCCTTCAAAGGGACACTGTCAACATAAAAATCATACGTTGTAAACAGATGAGAGATTAACAAGAGCTGAAATGTTTAAAATTAAGTCTACTTGTCACTACCTATGCTTTTATTGTTTGCATTTTACTCAGCTCTGACAATGCAAGTTTTGCTTTGGTTCAGAGTCAATTTCACTTTCATGTTCTCAGTTCAGCAAGGGTTAGGTTTCAAACACTGCAAGAGTGTGATAGTTTGCTTACATAAACTTTTAACTGGATTTTTTTCTTTAATTGTCAGAACATTTCTATTGATTTCAGGTTTTATAAAAGCTTGCTGCAAAATGTAAATATCAGCCCAATTTAAGTTGTCCCATTAAATCCTCTTTGTACCCCTGTGAAGTAGGCAAGTATTAGACCCAATTTTCAAATGGACACTGAGGCAGAGATATTAAGTGATTTGCCCAAGGTCAAAGAGGGTCAGTATTGGAGACTATATTAAAACTCAGGACTTCCTGCTTCACTTCTGTGCTCAGATCATACCCCTCTAACTTGTCCCAATTGAATTATTGTTTTTTTTCCTTCTCTGTGTATTCTTCAAGGCGCAGGAGCCATTTGTTCCAATACTGAGAGCACAGATCTGAGTCCATGAAATGTGGATGTGCAGGGGAACCATCTTTATAAGAGACCACAATAAGTCCACAATTAACCTGCAATGAAAAGCATAACATCAGTTGTTCAATATCAACAGGCAGGTTCAGTAGACTATTCCCAAGATTAAACTGCATTTTCACCACGTAGATCAATGTAAAGCTAAAATAAAAACCACTAACTTTAATAAGCAATGTTATTCACAATAAAGCACTAGGAGCCCAGTTTTCCAAGGTATGGAAGTGCCCAATGACTTGGAGTTGTATGTGCTCAGCAATCCTACATATCAGGCTTTCAGGGTCTAATCCTGTGTTCTGGACACTGACAAAATTCCCATGGACTTTGAGTAGATTTTTGCTTGTGCCAGTACAGATTCAGGCCCATGCCATTCAGCAAATCAGGCTGTAAGGAAATGGTTCCTTCTGCATGTTCCACTAACTATCAGATTTGTCAAATAAAACAACATAAAAAGTTAACAGTGAAGAATAAAGTGATATAATTGGCCTAACAGAGCCATTAAAAAAAAAAAAAAAAAAAAAAGAGGGAACAGAACCATGTAGCTACTTCCTATATTTCTCAGAGAAATGATCCTGCCATAGCATTATACAAGTCCTCAGCTTAACTGATCTGTTTCTTTCCTTTCCTAAAAAGTCCTTGACAGGGCCTTGGGTATCCTGTCATTTTCTCCTGCTTTAATCTTCCCTCTCCAAATCAGGAACTGCCATCCTTCAGGCCAAGCTGACCCTCTTTGGAGTCTATAAACACACGTCCCTTCCTCAGCTGTTGAGTAATGGGCACCACTTCCCTTCACCGCCAAGGAATGGAGTAATGTTCCCAGATGGTTTAAGGAGGGCATTTAACCACATCCATTCAATTGCCAGTGGAGTAAGGCACTCTTCTAGGAGGCAATGACGGGTGCTTGTTGCTAGCTCATTTCCTTGTCTGCCTGCTCTCAAGTTTGATTCCTCTCCTCCCCTTTCACGTGCCATGCTCACGCAAAGCAGCATGGAGCTGGATGGTTCTTCTCCCCCACTGTGTGTTGCCACGTGCTATGTTCTCACTGTAAACTGGCTTGCTGCATTAGGGTTTGACTTTCCGTAGGGCTGTGCACCTGTAGTTCCCACTGAGTTCAGTTGGAGATTTGGGAGCTCAGCACTTCTCAATAGTTGTGCCATTTGCTAAGGGCCTGATGAGTGGAAAGTTCTTTGAGTACACTGACAACATACTGCTGACCAAGGGAGGCAGCAGGAGCAGCAATGATGATGGAATTAACTTAGGCTGGGACAGGTGCAAGTGTGTAAATGCTAGCTGCAGTTCTATATTGGATGGGGGTGACTAGAGGACGTGAGTGGGGAAAATGAAGTTGATGTGAGCGCTGCTGCTTGTCTCAGCAGGTAGTAGGCCTACTGACCTGGAAGTCATAATTAGCATCATGGTTTATGGCTCCGGTATATGCTGCAACCTGTAGTGGGTTGTCAAATGTGTTCCGGAGATACGGCTTTGATTTCTCTGAAGTCTTCCAGTCAATCACACATAACTGGCCTCTGTAAAACCAAGCAAAAGAGGAGTATTTTAGTTAAACTACGTGCTAATGAAAAAAACGTGATGTCAGACTCGTAAGTCAAACACTTTACTCTATTTCTCCTGTTTCCTGCTGATGAGGTGTCATTTGTTATTATCATGTTGCTGGTGCCAGCCTGAGTTATGAACTCCTTCTGCACAGGCTGGATTAGATCCAGGGACTAATAAGTACAAATACCAATGGCAGTTCTAAATGACACCACTTTGGTTCACTTAGCCCTTTCGTGCTAACGTGCCACTCCATTGCTGTGCAGAGATGGCTTGCTAAAAGAATAGCAGCACTGCTGTTAGCAGGGCAATCTGTGTGATCTCCCCTGTTCCTCTCCTCCAATCCCTATTTCTCATCCTGAACCTGCCTGACCTCCCTTGTTCCATCCCTGGTGCTGCTGCTTTGATGCTTCTTCAGCTTTGCAGTCTCTCTGGCTTCCTCCCCCAGACCACTCAACCTCCCAGCTGCTATGCGACGTGTCCTACCATCTTAGCCACATAACATCAAATAGGTCAGATCTGGCCCACAAGCCAGCTGTTTGGTCACCAAAGTCATATAAAACACAGTGCGATATAACAGGAGAACCAGCATCTCACCGATACTCAGCCACACAATCTACAAGCCCTGAATAGTGAAGAGTCTCATGATGAACTGCACTTTCAAGAGCTTTTACTCCACTGATGTCTCTCAGGACATGCTGCACACTGGCTAAGTAGCCAGAGACCATGGTATCTTTTTCCTGCTCCTTCAACGGGACCTCTTCAGATAAAAAGACAGATTCCAAAGCTGCATGGAATAGTTTTCCTTGAAAGAAGATGTCTATGAAAGATGACAGAAAAAAGACCTTTAAAACTCCTTTCTTAATAAGCAATGCTCATATATGGGATAAATATGTATTTTTAAAACTACTATATAGTTGAGACTCTAAAATCAGCCCCATTTTGGTGCTGAAACAGCTTCAAGGGTATAGGAAGGGAACAAATAATGGAATTATTTAAGGTATTAATCTAAATTAGCCTGTATTCATGAATTGTCCTGGAGCAATTGACGATGTAGTCAGATTTATTCTTTAGTCAAACATATTTGCCATACAATTTCTATGAATCAGTGTTGGCCTGTAGAATGCTTTTGAGCAGTTCATCATATTTGATATCAAAGCTGTGATGGTTAGTTGTAACTGGATGCATCTGCTACCTGACGGAACATAACTCTTAGGATAAGGTTTGAGTTAGGAATGATAGCTGCTTAAAATGTGCTGTTTCTGTAGAACATTCTTGCTAATATGTTTGTTCATGAAAATATTCAAGAACACAGACGCAGTGTGAATACAGCAAATTCAGCTTTTCAGTTGAGCAAAAATTTATGTAAGACGTTTCAAAGTATTAACCAAGCTCTAGGTATAACAAGAGCTAGCCAGCACCCCCAAGATTGGGCATTTCAGCAGGACTAGGGTGCCTTAGCCCCACTGACCATGGGGAAAGTCAGTTAACAGTCTTTATGAATAAAAGACCTGATATGCACTAGGACTTCACAGAAAAACTTGGAATTCACATATAAAGTTAAGGACCTTCAGTATATCAAGCAAGCCGTGTGGCTGCCCAAATGCTGGTTGGTTTGGAGCACACAGCAGGACCAAAGACTCTTAGAGCCTCAGACCTGTTGAGACAGACAGTGGTCTAAAATCAGATAACTGGCCAGCAGGCTTTGAAGTTTGCACTTCATGTCTGGGTCCCTGAATGCAAATATCAAAGTCTCCAGAACTGTCATGTCCAGTTATTCAAAAATTCTGGGTGTCCCATGATCCTCAGACAATCAGTTATATAGTGCAGTGAGCCACTTTATTCCCAAACATAAAAAAAAAAAAATATCATTCTATCTGTAGAAGTGCTAGTCAAACTCCATAAATCAGGTGGGAAGTATCAACCTGCTGCAGATTCTAGCAAGTACTACCAAAATAATGGGGGTTGGAGCAAGGAACTCCTAAATTCGAATCCCATTTTACCACTAAGTACTATTAGGTTATTGGTCCAACCCCTGTGGTTCTTGTAGTCAATGGGAGTGTCCCTGAATAAGCAATCAGGGAAGGCCTCAAAACGTGGTCCATTAATACCAGGCATTCTTGTGAAGTGCTTTGGGATTCTGAAATGGACGCTGCTATATGGATATGCAAAGTGTGTGTCTTCTAGGGCCAGATCCGGCAGCTATGTTATTGAGCACGGCCCATTATTTTCAGAAGCACTTTGGTTAGACTTACTTTTAGTATATTCTGCAAAACCATCTTTTCCAAGTTCCAGAATCATCCGCTGCTTCCACCTCTTCAGGTAGAATGCCTGGTCCAAAGGCATGGTTTGCTGAAGAACACTCGTCACACTGGGCACCTTGTGCCTTTGTAAACTGATTTTCAGCAGGTGCTTTCCGTCACTGTTTGAAGGCAAAGCTCTCTTATTGGAGTTTATCAGAGGGACCCAGTTTTTTGGAATTTTTGCTTCAACATCCTTAACTGGAGGCTTAAATTTACTCACTGGTCCATATATCAGATTATCTTCTTCAAACAATGTTTCCGGTGTCTGAGGGCTGGCTTTGGAAGATGTGACAGAACGGACCAAGTTCATGTATCTTTCTTGGTCAACTTGTTCATAACCATTCTCTTTTTTCTTCTTGCTACAAAGGTAGGAGGAGATACACAGGCACACACATGGGACTTGATTTTTGCAAAAATGTTCTGTGAACAGCATTTTTAGTCTCCCAGATTTTCTGGTTAATAGCTTGAGGGATTTCATTCCCTGAAGCAGCATTTATAGATGGTTAAACAGAGTTTTCTTTCTTCCGTTAGGAGTATTCATAACCTTCCATAATTTCCCACTGTAGAAAAAGAATTTCCATGATTTGAAGAGTTACTGCAACTCTTTAGTATCATCAAGCTATCATCTCCCTTTACAAATTAAAGCTGCACAGTATTCATTAGTGCTTTTCATATCAACTGAACTTCAACCACTTTGAGTTAAACAATACAGTAATAGTGAGAAATAATAGCAAATGGAAAGATAAAATAAGAGGTATAGACAAGAGGAAAAATTATTTTCTGATTTGAAATGAGGTGGAGAGAAGGCTGTTGCAAGTGGGAGAAGCTGCAGTGCAGAAGGCTCTGCCTCTTACAGTAGCAAAACTGTAGGAGGGTACAGAGAAGATGGTACTACATGCAGGGAGAAAGAGACAAGCTACATGGGCTAGACAGAAGCAAGTCCTGGAGCAGAATTAACTGACTAGAGAGGGAAGATGAGCTCTTTGGGAATGGTGGGGATCTGTTTGTTCTCGGTACGTGTGAGAAAGCAGCCAGCAGTTTTATGTACAGCCTAGAATCTGGAGAGCTGAGACTTGGAGAAGCCTGAGAGAAGGGAAATAAAAAATAATCGCAATCTTCAAATACCAGTTTAAGCTGTTTTGGAAAATATATATTTTAAATTAAAAATTTAGATCTTTTTTCTAACTGAGAATAAAACAAGTCCTATTTTTAAGCTAAGACATTTTAGGATATTTCTTTAATAGAAGCTGCAGACCAAGATAGTCTAGTTTATAGCCTGGCTCTGAAAAGTATGTTGTAGTTGCAATTTTTGGTTCTGACCCTGAGTAGTTGCACTGAAATAACTGTTTCCTAGTATGCTTAAAATTAAACATAGGCACAAGTCTTTGCACTATTAGGGCTTAAGTTTCCTCTACTGAGAGCTATCCACTTAGCAATCAAAGTTACTTCATTCCATGTTTTGCAAATAAAACATGCAGGCAATATGTATTACAAGCTAACACGACTGCTTTGTTCTTGAAACACTTCAGTATTTTTCATTTCATTCACTGTATTTCGCAAACACTCCACATGCTGTTCAAACAGTAGGAGTACTAGGAAAAAAAATACAAAGGTCTTGATCTTATAAATTATTCTAGACAGGGACATCCCTGTGCTCATACGGAGTCCCGATGAAGTCAATGGGGCTCACAGAACAACTTGCAAGATCTGTGCCCAAAAGCGCTTACAGCTTAGTAGATGGAGCAATCCTAGTGACAAAGGACTTTATGCAGTCCCAGTTAAGGTGCTTCCCTTACTAGCAATTCATCAAGGGAATTGCTAGTAATTTTAGGATTATGTCGTGGACTATAAAAGAGAAAGAGAGGAAAAAAAAAAAAAAACAAAAAAAATCACAATACAAGCTGTTCCATCCCAGAATTGTTTGGACTGGTTTGTATAATATAAGTTAACCATAAGGAATGTAGTGGAAATGAAAAATAAACTATAACTTCCTGGTCAATATAGCTATTATCATTTTTTCTGGTTTAGAATAAAAACAAAGTACTTTTAAAAAGGAAACCTTTCCTACTAAGACATTTTGAATACCAAAGTATACAATTTCCCGATTTATTACATTTGTATAGCAGAGATGACAGTATCCAAGCTTAAAGGGATAAGTCAAAATCTTGATCTACTTAAAAAAAAAATTAGGATTGTGTTGTGTCCTGTTATGTTTGCCATGTCCTCTTATATCTGTTAGCTCTTTTCCAGTGTGCAACAATGGGAAATTGACATGAATCTTGCTCTGAGCATCCTGACATTCAGACTCTTGTCAAGTTTAGTTTCCTGCCTGCACACAAGAATAGAGCAGTCAGGTGTAGTAGGGAAGGGCAATCCAATCCATTCCAATCATTTTCTTACTAAGACAAGGTGTGCAACTATTGCCAAAATTAGATCATGAGTAGTAACCATGTAGATTGATTTTATGTAATGGGCTAAATTCTGCCCAGTTCAATCTCATTGAAATTAATTGCACAAGCTTTGAGTAAAACCTGAACAATATCAATTTTTGTATTACTTCTTATTTTTATTTGGTGGCAGGATGTTTTTCTCCAGTTTTGCTCTTCCTACAGTAGGGGCTGGATCCCTTCTTTTTAGTAATACATTTATTCTTTCTGGTAGTGTAAAGAAGTACTGTAGTTTGCATTAAATACACATCTGTTTCAGTTCTTCTCAGTCACAATTATAAAATCAGTCCACCTTGGGCTTCTTGTGAGCCTTATATTTCATGTTTGCTATCACTGAACAGAAGCTTAACTGAATAGAGAATTAATTAAAACAATCTGTTCTTGCCAGTAGGTACTATTCTTTAATCCTGTGACCACTCTTCATTTTTAATAGAATTATTTCCAGTCTCTGATTTAGGTCAGTTACCGGTCATAATTTGCTACTTGCTAGACAAAGAATAAGGAGTGATGTTTGTAAATTATGAAAGAGATATAAATTCTAAAGACTGTCAAAATATACTATCTTGTGTATGAAATGATGTGAAGTGGTGAGCATAGCAAATTGATATCTAAAGGTCAGCCGTTGTTACCAGAAGCAAGTTATTTCAGGGAAGCATTGTTTCATTACAAAAATCTGGGTAGGGTGATAATCCATTCTCCTTTGCTCACACTACCAATTTTAGGGATTGGGGGAAATTTATAACCTACCTGCTAGCATGCACGTGCCCATTGACCTCTCATGCCGACATACAGAAGAAAGTCTTATGACGAATACAAACTAAAGGACATTTTTGAGTTTTTATGAAGGAGAATACTAAGCTCTATGCCCTGAATCACATGATGTTTGTATGTAAAGAACCCATGATCACTTACAAAGGAAAATTAAACTCTGCCTACACTCGCTGTACAGAGAGACAATTAAAAAAAAAAAAATCTAGTCCTACTCCTTCAAATTCAGTGATAAATCCTGGTCACGTGCCTTAGAGTTGCACGTATGCCAAGAAGACTGCTGCCTACTGGGTGGCAAATACAAGCCACTAATGCCACCTCAGTGGTAACTGCAATGAGCATTACTTAACTTATTTATAACAATAGTATCTAGTTCTGATATTGTACTTTTCATCCATAGCGCTCAAAGCCCTTTATAAAGAATGTCAGTAACATTACCCCCGTTTCACAAATGGGGAAACTGAGGCACAAAAGGCAAAATTATTTGCCCAAGATCCCTGAGCAGTCGAGTGCTCTAACCACTAGGCAACACGTGTTGCCAGTTTTCACTGCATTGAGGTGAGAGTCCCCCTTTCCTGGATGTTGACTTTAACAGAGAAAGTTAAAAGGTCTCTCTGGGGGTGTGTGTTGCAGTGAGGCAGCCTAGCCTGGTGACTACAACGGCAAACTGGGAGGCGGGAGATCTCGGTTCTGTTCCCAGCCCAGTCACTGGGCTGCGGGGTGGCCATGGCCAAGTCACTTTCCTGGCTCCGTGCCTCAGTTTCCCCATCTATAAAGCGTGGGATGACGGCGCTGTCCTCCTTTGCCAAGCGCTGGGAGGTCCGGGGTGAAGAGGGCTGGATGCTGTTAGTACAGTGCCTCCTTCCCTGAGGAGAACTCTGTCTCCACGCGGCTCGGGGCAGCTCCCCCAGCCGGCGGCAGCGGGAGGCTGTTGCCCCACCGGGGGCCCGGCCAGAGGGGGACACGGCTCAGCCCAGCCGAACCCCTCTCTCTCGCCGGACTCGAGGCCCTTGCCCCGCTCCCCAGCCGAACGCTCTCCCTCCAACCGTTAACACCATTACCTCCGCTCACTCAGCGCCCGGCCTGCCGCTACCTTCCCGCCAGAACAGTGCGCCGCCTCTCGGGATTTGTTGTTCTCTCCCTCCTTCCCTCAGGCTATCGGCTGTACAGAGCTTTGATTCGAAGAACTACAACACCCACAATGCATTTCGCCTCCCTCCTCGGCGCGGAGCTCGGCGGTTGAGATTAACGTCAGCGGAAGATTACAGTTGTGATAGGAAAGGGGGGTGTGAACACGTGACGGAGACGGGTGACGCTCACTTCCCAACTAAGGGCAGGGTCGCCGAGCGTACATGCCTAGCTGGGCTTTCCCGCCCGGAGCCAAAATGGCCTCCCCAAGCCGGGCGCGTGCTCCCCCTTCTGGGAAACACGTTTAGGTCTCTATGGTGGGCCGCGCGCGTGCTGCTGGGAAGGTGGGGGAGGTGCTGTGGAGGCGGCGCCCGGCCCCGCTCGCGTGGGTCAGGTGGCCTGAGCCTATATGAGCCGCCGCGGGCCCTGAGGGAAGGGGGCGGCTGTGGGTGAGCAGCGGCGGGCGTTATGGCTGCGCTGCCTGAGGAGGTGGAGGAGAAGAGGAAGGTATGGGGCGGGGCTCGGCTCGGCTCGGCTCGCTATGGGGCGCCCTGGTGGCTCAGGCCCCCCCCCTCTGGGGGCTGCTTCCCTACCGGGGACTGAGACCCCCCCCGGCTCCCTCTCCCTTGGGGCCGCTTCGCCCCTTCCCCGGGCTGGATCCTCCTCCCAGTGGGGCTGTGACCCCCAACATCCCTATTCCTTGCCAAGGGGCTGCTGGCTGAGCCACCCCTGCTGGGGGGCGGATGACCCCCCCCCCACCGGTGGGGCTGGCTGCCCCTCCTGGAGCCCCTGGCTGGGCTCTGCCCGGGGGTAGGTCTGTAACTTGCCTCCCCCTTGTGCTGCGCTCTTTGCCCTGTCCCCGTCTTCGCTCCCTGCTCTGCTGCCTGCCCCCTGCTTTAAATTCCCCTGTGTGTGTGTGTGTCTTGACTGTGCCCGTACCACGGGGGCAGGGCTGGTGCTGTAACTAACACACCGTGGCCCCTCCCCAGGGCACCGTGACTACTGACCCTAGCCACGTGAGACCTGTGGAGGCAACGCAAAATAGCTCTCCTCCTGAGTGACTTCAGTGTCTTTGAAAGCTGACACCCCAAATGCCTAAAACAAAATGCTCCCTGTACTCTAGGATTGTGTGTTGATACAGTAGGGAGGAAAAGGCAACATCAGCTTAATACCCACAGCTCCAGTGAAGTACTAAGGGAGTGTGTAAGGGCACGAAAACAGTATGCCTTAAGCCAAATACCTGACCTGTGGGCAGGATCTGGTCTCTGTCTACTTATATGGCTGACTTGGTCTGTCTAGCCTCCATGGTTGCAAAGAGAACTTTCCAGATGTGACACCCCCCCCCGTTCCTCAGACGTTATTGTCAACTGCTGGAAATGGCCCACCTTGATTATCACTATAAAAAGCTCCCCCCCCCCCCACTCTCCTGCTGGTAATAGCTCACCTTCAGTGATCACTGTCTTTACAGTTTTCAGAGTAGCAGCCGTGTTGGTCTGTATTCGCAAAGAGAAAAGGAGTACTTGTGGCACCTGAGAGAGTAGCAAGTTTGTTTGAGTGTGGGCTTTCGTGAGCTACAGCTCACTTCATCGGATGCAGCTGTAGCTCACGAAAGCTTATGCTCGAGTGGATTTGTTGGTCTCTAGGGTGCCACAAGTACTCCTTTTCTTTTTTCTCTTTACAGTGTGTATGGTAACACCCATTGTTTCATGTTCTATGTATATAAATCTCCCCACTGTATTTTCCACTGAATGCATCCAATGAAGTGAGCTGTAGCTCACAAAAGCTTATGCTCAAATAAATTGGTTAGTCTCTAAGGTGCCACAAGTACTCCTTTTCTTTTTGCGAATACAGACTGACACAGTTGCTACTCTGAAACCTGTCATGATGTGCTGTTGTCTTCCTGAGTCTGCAGGCAGCTAAAGTAATGATGGAGGGGGGTAAACTCTTTGAATTTGAACTCTAAAGCTTATATCAGCACTGCTTAACTGCTGATCATTTTAACAGACTGATTGAGGGATGGAGTCTTAGTGAAGCTTGCAAGAGGGTTGGGGAAAATGTGAGTTGCAGGGAATAAAATAGAGGGGAGGAAGGAGGTGATGCACAAACTTAGGAAAAAGGGTGGTGAAACAAAAAGGAGGATGGGGAAGGAAGAGAAACAAAAGGTAGAAATAGCAGTAGCCTTAAAATGGAACAAAATGTCAAAATAAACTATATTGAATATTTCATGGAAGTACTGAACAAATGAAAGTTCAGGTAATGCATATCAACTGCTGGTGCTCAAACAAGATTACCTCTTCCAGTTAGCATTGCTTCAGTCTTTTCTGGAGTCAGTTTCAGACAGCTGATCTTTCATGATCCAGTCTCCCAGAGTCATGCTATTACCTGTTAGACAGCCATGATTTCTAGATGAAACACAGGCTGCATGTCCTTAATCACAGTCCATGTTGATAGTTTTCTTTTAATGGTTGTACCTTGCATCTTGGAGCAGTGAGCCCTAAGGGACTTGGCATGTTAGCGCTCTTGTGGGAGAACAGAATGCTCACCATCATCATAGAAATGACTGACACTAGCTTAGTGTGGTATCTGCTGCGACATGCAGACTTCTAACAGTGTTGTGCCAATTCAAATTAATTTAAAACAGAAACCTATTGAGTTATACTCATCTGGCACACCCCACCATGACTCAGAGCCCACTTTACACTTTCTTTAGCTAGCACTAGTTAGTGTTAGCCATTTTTCCAAGATATTAGCCAAGCTGTGTGAATATCCATTTATAGCAGTAAACGGCCCTAGCATTGATTAAGCCCCTTGGCTGGCGTTACAAAACGTAAACTTTTGTGTCTGTGATGGCTTTTAATAGGAGCATTGCCTTTTAAAATTGCCATGCTTGCTATACTTCTCCTGCACACTGTAGTGGTCTTGCCCTTAGATCAGACCACCATCACTAGTTTGGCAGGGGAAAGATGAGGGGGGAGAGTTATAAATGTCTGAGGCAGTCTCTCCTGTTGGAGTCTTGGAAACTTTCCTCTAGAAGAGAGTGGCTTTTAAGGGGCACCTTAAATTTAAATTCTCCAGTAAAAATGAGGAAAACTAGAACCTGCACGTATTTTTGTAATACACGTCACAGCAACCATGAAGTCTCACTTGGCTTCCCTTGTGTACTTCTGTTCTAAAATGACACCTTCTGTTTAGAACATGTGGAGGAAAGCAGAAGTTATTTAACTTCTCAGAAGCTCTCTTGCAGTACACTGAGATTATTGGCATGGACAAAAACCGTGTTTTCTTCAGCTATTAGCTCAATGGAATTGTCGTAATGACCAGAAGGCCTTCTCTGAATCAGTGTAGACAAAGCCCCTTTCAACTGGGTTGTGGGGAGGACAGAGTTCTTATGGGCTCTGGGCCAGGAATAAACTTAAAATTACAATACTGCCCAGCCTTCAATCTGTGATGAAGTTTCCCCTGGGGTCTTTGAGAGACTTGCATGAACATCAAGGTTAGACAGAGCATGGTCTCAGTGTAGTAACTAAACTTTTCACTGCTTATTATATCAATATTTCATCTAGAAGTAGCATCATGTAGTCAGAAAATTGGCTCCCTTTTAGGACCACAGATGTTCCTACTCCCTCTGTCTTCCCTCTGTTTCTTTCTTTGTGGATTTCACTTCTGGTCTCTTCCCCAACTCTGTTGAAACCTGTAATTGAATGGTTATGCTGACATTAAAGTGGCATTAACATCCCAGTGCACTTAGTGGGAAGCAGCATTTCAATCACTGTTTCAAGCTGTTTACAGGGTCAGGGAGGCAACTGTGCTGATTATGCTTTTGTAACCTTCCAATTGTGGCTCAAGGATTAGGTAAGTACTTTCAAGAACAAGCAGAAGAATCTAAGCTTTTGTTTAATGTCTTTGGGCCCTAACTATCAAGCAGGATGGGTGTCTGACCTCTGCTTCATAAGCTAAGCTTCTTGTCGGGAGCTGAGACCATGTGCTTTTACACTGTGATGGAAGGTGGTCAGGGTGTGAGTAGGATAGGTTGGAGGTGGGAAAGGACTGGGAGGAGTGGTGTGCTGGTCTAGCTTGGGGAAAGTAAAGGGAAAGGGTAGAGATGACCATTAGGAGTTTACTTAACTGATTTAAAACAAACTTAAGTGGCAAGCTGCTTAAAGTTATTAAAAATCTAGAAGGTGTCTAGAGATAGCAAAATGGTACAGAGTTGGAGCAGGTGCCCTCCCTGGCAACTTACAAGTCTGTCATCCAGCAGGGAAATCAAACCTGCCTCTTTCTTTAGACTTCTGGTTTCAAGGAGGCTGAGGATGGAGTAATTTCCCCAGAGTGACTTAAGGCCAGGCCTAAACTAAAATTTAAGTTGACTCAGTTAAGTTGCTAACGGGTGTGAAAAATCCACACCCCTGGGTGACATAGTTAAGCTAACCTAAACAGTCTCGGCAGGTAGTGGAATTATTTACTGGGGAAGAAGATCCCAAAACAGATGTGGGTGAGGGATAAGGTACTGGAGATACTCCCCCTGCAAAAGCTAGAAAGCTGAGGGAGTGGTAGAGTAGTGGACAGCACTACCAACCTTCATAGCAGTCAGGAAGATCTGGAAGGGGTTGGTGATTGGGGAATGGGAGAAAAGTGCGTTCCTTTCCCCAGGAGTTGGGTTGGCTTCAAACATGCCACACCTAGTGGCAAGAGGCTGATATACCAGTCCCTAGGCAGGGTCCAGGTGCAACACACTGGTAGGAATTCTAACTATCTACTTTTTTCAGTAGCTGAGAGAAAGCTGGCTTTTTCCAGACAGTGCCTGCTTCTGCCCAACTTTGCATTGGTCCAGTGGCTAGTCCCTGCAGTATCAAGTGGCTAACAATTTCCAAGACCCATGTGAGGATGGGTCTGTGTGGGATAGGCATACATTTGCCCACTCTCACAGCACACTTTTCAAAGCAGAGGAAAGGAGCAGCAAAAGTAGAAAACGGAACACACGGAAAGGAGGAGGGCTATGTGTGGGGTGGGGAGGAGTAGAATCAAGAGAACAGGAAATGGAATGCAAAGAACAGCATGATCTGTTAGAGGAAGGAAAAGTAGTGTGAAGCCAGGAAAGGAATGGATACAATACTTTAAAAGTAACTATTCAGTCAAGTCACTTACTTGACAAACTTCACCAGTACTTACAGATAAATACTGTCCTACAGAACTCAAACAGCTCTATAGCTGGTCAAATATTGGAACATGAATATATTTAGCAAGTGCCAGTGAAACTGACTATATTCTGGTGTTCAATCAGTCCTACTAGTACATTGCACTTCAAAATAAGCCCTAAACAGAAGGCAAAGCATGCTACCCAACCAGTTACTGTATTGTTTAGATAAGGGGTTCTCAACCATTTTTTTGAGGTTCCCCCCAACATGCTATAAAAACTCCATGCACCACCTGTGACACACCTGTTTTTCTGCATATAAAAGCCAGGGCTGGTGTTGGAAGGTAGCAATTGCCTGGGGCCCCATGCCACAGGTGGCTTAGCAAAGCTAAGCTGCTCAGGCTTTAGCTTCCATCACATCTGATGGGGCTCAGGGCCTGGGGCTTCAGCTTTCTGCTCTGGGCCTTAGTGAGTCTGTCAGCCCTGCTTGGCAAACCCCCTGAAACCTGCTTGCAGCCCCGCAGGGAGTCCCAGACCTCTGGTTGACAACTGCTGGCTTAAATTATGGGGATAGTACTTGAACAGTAGTGTGGTGGTGTAAGTGTGATGATCAAAGGTATTAGCAGGCTTTGTCCTTTTGGGTTCACTTTAATGCCCTAGGTGCCCGTAGGTGAAGAAGTTAATCTTTCTAGGACAAGTGGATTGATTCCAGTCCCCTGATGCCCTGGGTTGATACTGGTGGAGGATGTGAGTGGCAAGTGTCAGAGGGAAAGTGACTTGGTGCTCAGATAGTTCTCCTAGCAGGAGCCATCATCGTACTAACAGTGCTGCTCCTGGAGACTAAAGAGTTGCTTCCTTCTCCTGGTTGCTGCTGCTAGGACTCTTCTGGGGGAAATGAGTTTTCTTAAATTCTGCTCCACCTGTAGAGAGCACTGCTGGTAGATGAGGCTACTGGGACCTATGTTGCTGAGAGGAAGGGGAGGACAGGTAAGCCATACTCGCAGCTTTCTCTCTGCTTGATGCTAGCTGCATCACATTTTCATGTGCAGTGGAAGGGAGCTTCATTGTATGGAACAGTTGTTATAAGGCCCAAACCCTAGGACCTGAGTTTAGACAGAATCAATTCAAGCACTACTACAGTCAGAGGCTGGCTGTCATCGCGGATTGGGGGCAGTTTCCGACCCATTCTCTGAGTTGGAGAACTGCACCACTGAAACACAAATGGGTCCAAATGATGACGGTGCACCATCCACACAGCATCTCCGCAAACATCAGCAGGGTTTAGGGATTGTTGCATCTATTGCACAACTCCTAGCATAGCTGGAGCAGATCCATAACCTCTATGGCATGTCTGGTTGGACATTTACTGTAGTGAATACCCTTACTGCTTAATGGTTCTGTCCTGCATGCAGATCTGCCCATGTGCTGTAAGCCAGGGATTCAGTGCTGCTATACCCTCAAATCTCGGTGCTGACGACAGGATGGAGAGTCTCAAACCTCCTCCTGAGCTGCTGTGAAATGAGACTGGGTCCTGTTCTGTTGCTGTTAAATCAGTTCTGTACATGGAAGGGCTGTGAGTTTTACTTCATCTCGGGGTGGGTTTGATTTAAATAACTAGTCAGGAAGACTCAGTTTAATCATGGGTTTTCTATAGAAAAGTGCATTCTTGTTGTTATAACCTTAATACATATTCTTCACAACTCAGATGTAGGTTTCATTTTTAGAAGGTGCACACTATACATTTTTAAACAATGATTTATTTTGAGAACTTTTCAGATTAGTTTTACCGCTATATCAGAAAATGAATGATTGTTTAGTTATTTCATTTACCAAGGTAATTGAAGCAGATATTTATGAAGTCATTGGGAAGGTGAACTATCTCCAATTTGATAGGTTAATCATTAATATTTGGAGGATTTTCTTGCCATGCTGTATTAGGAGAACATCATGAGACATTTAAATTATTTTATTTAACTAAAACAACATCAAGTATTCTGGATTTTTTTCTTCAATAGCAAACATTGTAAGAAAACAGGCATATGTCCCTCGCTTCATATTTATCTCCAGACTCCTTCTCCTTGTCCAGAACTATTCTGCCCCCAACAATCTTCTATTCATTGGACTTTTTGAAACTCTGCACTTTTAGAGAGAGGTAAGGGATTGACTGTGTACACAAATTTGCAGAGGAACAATAGATTTGAGGTCTGTTTCTCACCTTTACATATTTATTTTAAAACATTTTTGCTGTTAACAAGCATGTTACCTCTGGAGACACACATCCACAGTTTGAGAACTGCAAAACTGGTGCATCTCTGGTGGCTTCTTTTAGACTGAGCACTAGGTAGATAGAAAGATTAACCTAAATCTATACAGAAGCCTGTGGAACCCCATAAAATTGGGTCCCTAATCCATGAACTATTGGAACTCATTTACAAAACTTTTCTTAAAAATTACACTAATATATTTTCATACTATAGAATTTATAATCCCTATTCCATGATGGGATAACTTTGAGCTATAATGTATCTTAATTAAAACTATCTTTAGATAAGTTTTTCCCTCAAAGCATGTTATCAAAAAACCCAATTTAAATAGGCCCCCCACCCCCTTTTTTTTAAAAATTGCTTTTTATCCACCCAGCTTAATCTCACTGGCTGGGAGCACTAGTATAGATTGGCTGCCAGCATGCTGCCATCATGTTCTGTCGTCATGTTCAACCTGAAACACTGGAAGCCCATCAGTAACGCTACTTCCACTAGTGCCAGCATCAGTGGAATTACAATTGTGGGATATCTTCAGAACTATGTGGGCACAGCCCTCCTGACTTCTCTTGGAGAACAATCTGGATCAGTAGTTTGCCCTTCAGTCCAGCCACCTCACTCAGGTGCTTAACAAATAAGGCTAAAATAGTAACACTAAAC
This sequence comes from Eretmochelys imbricata, assembly GCF_965152235.1. NCBI lineage: Eukaryota > Metazoa > Chordata > Testudines > Cheloniidae > Eretmochelys > Eretmochelys imbricata. Next base: position 204,931,267 of record NC_135574.1, on the reverse strand, counting down.
AGGGGGCAATGTCATCTTGCTCTCTGGGTATGTCTGCACAGGGATAAAAAACCCATGGCTGGCCCAGGTCAGCTGACTCAGGCTCACAGGGCTCCAGCTCCAGGGCTGAAAAATTGCTGTGTGGACATTGGGCTCAGGCTGGAGCCTAAGCTTTGGGACCCTGTGAGGATGGAAGATCCCAGAGCTTTGGGTTCCCAGACCAAGCCCGACTGTCTACACAGCAATTTTTGGCCCCACGACCCAGAGTCAGTTGATGTGGGCCAGCCATGGCTGTGCTGTGGGTCTTTTATCCCTGTGTAGCCATGCCCTCAGTTTCTTTGCTTAAAGTACAAATTTAATGTAATTTCAACTCTAAGCTTCCCCAGCTAAAATCCATGATGGGGGAAATGTTGCTATTAATACCTTAATATCTGCACTAATATGCATTGCACATGTGGGGTGCATGGTCCTGTTTTTCTGGTTAAATGCCTCGCTTAATAGACTGCTTATAAAACATATTAAAATTTCAGGACTGATGTGGCTAAGCAACTGCTGCTTTTGGAACTAACTTTTGCGTGTCTTGATTTTATTCCGGTTGCACAACTATTTACAATATTGCATAACCTATTTCTTTGTACTGTATATATTCTAGTAAATGAAGGCTTGAGTACATGTTTTACTGAAACAAAAAGGAAATCAAACTAGGTGCATGATGTTTGAAGCATGCAGCATTGCCCTGCTTTTTAATTATTTATAATAGTATCTGCAGGTCACTTAATGTTTAAGATTACTGCTAGTGATGTCCTTCTAGAATATTTCAAAGTAAGTTTTCCTGACTAGATTCAGGAAAACCTCCATCTAAAGACATTAAATGGAACTGAGATTTTTTCTCGATATTTTAAGAACTCTAGAACATAGCGCTGTAGTGTGTCCAATAGAAATACAGCTGTGGAAGGTTGCTCATAACACTTCCATATTTGTTTCTTGGCTACAATCTCTAAAATCTAGCTGCTAACATATATTTTGTTGAAATTAGGTGATTTTGCTTTGCGTGAAAAGAAGGGTGGCTTTAAAGATAACTGGTTAAAAGCAAAGTCACTTCATAAAATGACACCCCTTGTTTACACTTTTAGTAGTGATTGCCTCTTGTTCCAGTGTCCTAGCTAATAACTAAATTTCCTAATCAGGAGCTCTTGCACATGCTTAAAATTGATGAGACAAGTATTTGCAGTATATTCTTACTGCTAGTGTCCACATGCTGTATCTAAGCTCTGCAAAGCAAGTTTATTGATGTGGTTATTTGAAACTTTGGCTTATCAAGCCATTATTTAAACAATGGGATCATCTGTTGCAGTAACTTAAATGATAACATCTAATTGTTTGGCATCCTTAATATTAGGAAAATGTTACAAATAAGTAGTACTATATAAAATCAGTAACATAATTCAGGGACTTGCACAATAGCTATAAGACGTGGATTGCTGAAAGCACTTGACTTTGTCATGTGGTGCTTAAAGACTGAATTTGCAGCTATGGTAGGCAAATGCATTTGACTTTGGGAGTCTCACTTGCTCTAGATGGTACCAGTTGTCTTTTTTTTTTTTTAACTTCATTTCCAGACAAATGAGCATAAGCTGGAGTCAGAGCTGAGGGAACATATCACTACTTCTAGGTAAATTTACGAACACTCTGTATCAAAACAATAATTAAATCAAAGAAATTCAGTTGTTCAAAATATCCAAACATTTGAAAGCGTAGAAATTCATAATCAAGGCATCTAAGCAACCTTAACTCTGCCCCTCTTGCTAGAGGGCACTCTGCAGGGTGACAGGTGGCGTCTGCCTCCCCACCTGCCGTTCCCTCTACTAGATTGCAGCATGCTGAAGATGAGGAGGAAACAAGAGCACCAGTAGCAAGGGGAGGTGAGCATGGGCCCCCACTAGCACTAATCCCTTCCATCCTCCCAGCCTGTTGCCTTTGGCATTTCCCACGCAGGGCCACGCAAAGATGCTTCCCCTGCAACTAGTCAGCTACCTTGGGCAACTTTTCCTGCTGAGCTGTCCCCAGCACCTTCCACCACGCACTCAGCTGCCTAAAGTGCCACTGCATGGGTGAAGAAGTAATATCTCCCAGCTCTCTCGACCACCCTCCCTAGAGAGGGGGTCACTGGGTGGAGGAGGCCCTCCCACCATCTGTTTCTGGGTAGTGGGTACAGAAGAGGTTCCTTTCTCTTCTCCACCCCTGCTCCCATGGTTCATTGCTGGAGGGCAGAAATGATGAGGTTCCACCTGTGAGAGGCCTCACACATGGAACAGTCCCAAACACAACAGATTCTCTAATCATGTGGGTCTAGATGCTTTAGGAAGGCAAGAGAGACTGTTCCCCTTGAATGCCTCTCATCTAAGAGCATGGCCCAGTGGTTAGGGTGCTAGTCTGGGCCACAGGAGGCCTGGGTTCATTTCCTTGCTTTGCCACAGACTTTTTTGACTGTTAGCAACTCACTTAGGGCTAGATTCACAAAAGGACTTAAGCACCAAGCTGCCACTTCAGGCATCTAAATCCTAGAATCCAGCCCCACTGGGATTCACAAAACTCGCACTGAGCTGTCGCTGAGCCATGTAGGTGCCTGAACTCCTTCTGTGCTTAAATTTTTGCATAAAGGTTCCCAGTCTGCCTGTTTCTGTCTCTGGGTGCACGCTGATGCCTACGCCCCACCGTAATGCACAAACTGGGGAAACCTAGGTGTTCTCCACTTAACTTGCCTGCAGGGCCTGATCTGGGCCATTGGCTTAGAGGTGGCTTACTGAATTGGGCCACTATAGGTGAGCTTACACAAAGCAGGTGCAGGAGGAGGATTAGGGCCTGATAACTTTTAGCCCAGTGGTCAGGGTCTTTACCTGGTATGTGGAGACCACTGATTCAAGTCACCCACCTGAGGGCAAGAAGAAATTTGAACAGGGGTCTGCCACTACTCAGATGAGTGCCTGAGTCACTTGGTTTGGGATGTTTGGCTGTGGGTGACTCGGGAAGCTCTTCAGTAGAACAGCTTCAAGCGGAGAAAGTGATTAAAAGTAGCCAATGGAGCAGAGGGACTGGATCCTAGGGCTCCCACCTTTCAGGAATGGGCTCTAACCACTAGGTACAGAGTTATTCTCCTGCTTGGGTGTCTCTTTCTCTCTGGCCCAATGATTCATTATTTATCCACAAGAATAGCTTCAACAGGAGAGACTGAGGGATCCCCACATCAGAATATCTCCTAGCCTACTGCTTAGAGCACTCACCTGAGAGGTGGCAAAGTCCTTTTTAAAATCCTGTCTCCCCCCACAAGAGGGGGAGACCAGAACTGGTGGTGTCTCTGCTCCAGCTGAGTACCCCAATCACTGGGCTAGAAGTTGATGAGGGAGGTCTTCCTTGCTCTTCCTTCTCCCTCCACCCCCCCAAACAAAAAGAAAACTTCTCGCAAAAATGGTATAGCTATTTAACACAAGGAGAGGATTGGCAGCTGAGAAGTCCAAGCAGTGGGAGGTGTCTCTCTCTGCAGCCTGGATTTAGGTGCTGAACGCTGTGAGGGGGAGGATGGCTGGGGGGCTTTGGATATCCCAGGGAAAGGGGTGAGTCCTATTGGCTAGTTTAGGCAGCAAGTCACCTAGCATGCTGGCTTTTGTGAACCCCATTCTGAAGTGCCTGTCTCTCCCCATCCCTTGTGAAGGGATCCTAGGTGCCAAACTCAGGCTTTGTGAGTCTCAATGATTTTTCTAAGCATCTAAAAGTGAAGTGTGGTGATGCTGAGCATCACCAAGCCTCCATTTCTTTGTCAATCTAGCCCTTCATGTGCCTGTGCCTCAGTTCCTCGCATGTGAAATGGGGATAATAGCGCTTCTTAACTCAGCGGTGTTGTGAGGAGCAATGCTTTAAAGATTGTGATGTGCTCAGATACTGTAGTAATGGGGGGGAGGCATATAAAACAGACTGCATAGTCTCAACCCTTGCTCCCCCCTTCTCTGATTTCCAGTGGACCCTTCCCAGGATAATGAAACTGGTTTATCCAGTGGTTCTCCACCGTACCCCTGAGGATATGCAGGGTTTTTTGAGGGGGTACATCAACTTCTCTAGATATTTGCCCAGTTTTACAAGAGGCTATAGAAACAGCACTGGCAAAGTCCGTACAAACTAAAATTTCACACACTGACTTGTTTATACTGCTCTGTGTACTAAATCCTGAAATGTAAGTACAATATTTGTATCCCAGTTGATTTATTTTATAATATGGTATAAATGAGAGAAAGCAATATTTCAGTAATAGTGGCTGACACTTGTATTTTTATGTCTGATTTTGTAAACAAGTAGTTAAGTGAGGTGAAATTTGGGGGTAAACAAGACAAATGAGACTCCTGAAAGGGGTACAGTAGTTTGGAAAGGTTGAGAGCCACTGATCTAGTGTGATCCCTTCCTCTTCTCTGTGCTCCAGTCCATAAGGATGAAGTTTCTGGTTTCTAGGAAGTTGGCTGTGCTGACCGACATTGAGTGTCCACAAAGCCTCCCACAGCTGGGAGGTTGTGGGCTGAAAGACAGTGGGATGTCCAAGATGAGTGTCCCTCAGTTTAGTTCCAAAGTTACCTACATACATGTGCTATCTCCTACTCTTAAGCTGACTTCCATAGAATTATGGAATTGAGGTTATTTCTAAGAGCCATTGTACTAAAGGAAGGAATCCCACAGCATTTTATTAGTATTGCAGTAGAGGCCAGGAAGAGCACCCAGTGATAGACCAAGGCCCAGCTGTACTAGGCCTGAACAAACACAAGATTTAAAATTTGCTGTATTTATTTTTGTCCCTATTATGAGTGTTTCACACATCATGATCCACATGTGGGCCTTGGCTGCTTGAGAGGTCCGCTTTTGTGGCGGTGGGGAAGATACTAGTTGCTTTTTAACCAAAAAAAAACCCAAACAAACCCAAAAGTTTGATCAGATTTATGGGGGGATCACAATACCCATTTTTACAAATGCATTGATTACTCCAGTCACAAGTTGGGGCAGGAAGGAAGAGAAGAAGGCTTTGAATGGAAGTTCAGACTTGGTCTCAGCAATTGAATAGCAACTTCCTCCTCCGTTAAGACTAATAAAGTTAAAGTCTCCCCATTCTGCATTGTTAGCTGGGGCTTTAAGGGCAAAGAGGGCCAGCTTAATTAGACTCCAGCTCAAATCACATGTATTTGAATTCTTTTTACTTCGGAAGGAAAAATCTGTTCCACCAACCTGGGTGGGGTGGTAGCTTTTCTTCAGACATAAGCTACGTAAAGGGCTATGACAGGCTAGGAGCAGCCAGTTGCAGAACTACAGGAAGGAACGCCGTGGGATTTGATTACGGTACAGAGGTCGAGCGTGCAACCCCAGGCTGACTTCAAAACGTGCATGGGTGTCTTCACATCCCTTTTTTTTGAAGGAGAAAATAACAAGCTGTCTCTAGAACCCCAGAGTAAAACAACCTTCATACTATTCCCTGCCCCCAGGCTGAATCTCAGCCTCCTGTTGCTCGCTGAAATAAAGTGGAGTACTGAAAAATGTAGGTCTGCCTGTATTTTCACATGCAGATCCTTGTCCAGTCACCTCCCCTCCATAGCCCTGTCTATGCTAGGAAAATGCATGTAAGCCTTTCTGTGCCCAGGCTCTACAAGGGTGTGACCAGCAGTAGCAACTGTATTTCAGACATCCTAGTAAGCTCCAGTCTGCATTAGTGCTGCTGCAACTAACTGCACCAACGCAGGGGTGGGAGGGGAACCTACAAAAGTCTAGTGCAGACTCTTTTTAAGTTGCCAGTAGCACTGTGAGCATATCTGGTTCAGAGATCAAGGCATGTGGCCAGTGGTGAGCCAGAGCTGGTTCACACCGGTTCGCTAGAACCAGTTGTTAAATTTAGAAGCCCTTTTAGAACCGGTTGTTCCACAAGGGACAACTGGTTCTAAAAGGCTTCTAAATTTAACCGGCCAAAAGTGGTGCCTTAGGCGCCGACTCCGTGGGTGCTCTGGCCCTGGAGCATCCAAGGGGAAAATCTGGTGGGTGCAGAGCACCCATTGGCAGCTCCCCGCCCCATGCCTGGCCCCAGCTCACTTCTGCTCTGCCTCCAGCCCCTCCCCAAACGCACTGCCCCGCTCTGCTTCTCTGCGCGCCCCCCCCCCCCCCCCGCAAATCAGCTGTTTGCATGGGAAGCCGGGGTGGGCTGAGAAGCAGGCAGTGGCTTCAAACTCAGGCACGTGGAGGTGAGCTTGGGGGGCCGGGGGAAGGAGGGCTGCCCATGCTGCAGCAGGTAACTCGGGATGGGGGGCACACAGGGGAACCACTCCCCACCCCAGCTCACCTCCACCAGCTCAGGCCAAGGGTGGAAGCCGCTGCCTGCTTCTTAGCCCTCCCAGGCTTCTCACCAAACGGCTGAATCGCGGGAAGCCAGGGTGGGGGTGTGGAGAAGCAGAGCAGGGCAGCGCATTCAGGGGCGGAGGCTGGAGTGGAGGTGAGCTGGGGCCGGGCGGGGAGCTGCCTGTGGGTGCTGTGCACCCACCAAATTTTCCCCATGGGTGCACCAGCCCCTGAGCACCCACAGAGTCTGCGCCTAAGGCGCCACTTTTGATGTGATCAGTGGGGGGAGCGGCCGCTCCCCCCACTGCAGCTATGCTTCCCCCGCCCCTAGGAGCCAGAGGGACCTGATGGGTGCTTCTTGGGAGCTGCCCCAGGTAAGCACTGCCAGGACTCCCCACCTCACCCCCCCGGCAGGTCCCTCTGGCTCTTAGGGGTGGGTGGGTATCCACTACAGTGGCCCATGAGACCCTCCTGCCCGGTTCTGGGGAGAGGGGAGGTGGGGGAATGGGGCAGGGGTCCTGGGGGTGTGTGTCAAGAAACACGGGGGGGTTGGATGGGGCAGGAGTCCCAGGGGCCCGGGGTGGGCAATGACTCCCTTGTGGGGTGAGGAGGGAACTGGTTAAGATTTTGGCAGCTCATCACTGCATGTGGCTCATTAGCACAGGATTGCATGCACCTGGAATGTGTCCCTGCCCCGTGGAATGAGCCAGCTGTAGATAACATCTGCTAAACTTTTCTTTCTGTAAAGCTTACTTCAGTCTCTATACTATAGAGAAACTTGTTAAGTTAAAATCACTTATCCTAGTGACACTAAACTAGCTTTTTATTTGGAATGAACCATCAGCAAAAGTTTGAAACATAGGCTTTAGTCAAGATGCTAAAGTGACCGATCACTTGGATTCATTACCCTTTTTCCACAGCCTCTTTTGGACCCCTGCACTACAGCAACCAAGAAGAGAAGTGCAACAGTGAGTCATATGTTGCAAATGTTCTCTAGTCACCAACTAATGCAAAGGCTATTTGTGACCTCCTCTTGGCACTGCAACTTTTTTCCCTACAAAATCTAAAATGACAGCTCACAACTGTAGGACTGGCTAGGTTGTGCAACACTTTCCTTGAAAACTAGCTGAAAGGAAGTTGCTTCCTTTGGCTTATCGCACTCTTCACAGACTCAGCAGTTTGTATTGTTTTGCCTGGCAATCCTGTTTGGACAGCGGAGATAAGGAATGTCAAAAAGAGTAAGCTCTTAAAAATCGCAGTATGCACCATGAAATCCGCTCCTAAAATACCTTGCTAGTAACTGAAATGAAACTAGAAAAGGAGTACTTGTGGCACCTTAGAGACTAACCAATTTATTTGAGCATTTAATGTTCTGGTTTAAGCATTTAAGGTGCACAAGTACTCCTTTTCTTTTTGTGAATACAGACTAACACAGCTGTTACTCTGAAACCTGAAATGAAACTGTTAATCCTGTTTAACTCCCATTGTTTAGCTAATGTGGAACAGCTTGTCCTTCTCTCCGTATGCAGAAGAACTGCACTGAGCCCTGGTTCAGTTAACAAGATTGACAGCTGTGCTGTGGTCTGACTTAGTTAAACTGACCATGCCTGACAGGAACTACTTAAGCAGATCTTTGTCAAAACCTCTCATTGTTAGAGGCTTCAGCTGCTCCAGTTTGAACCAGAACAGTTTTTTGTGTCCACACTTGCTATGCAGATTTGTGTTCTGAACCATCGACTTACCCCTATGTCAACAGTGGTGCTCTCAAACTATTTCAGTTGCAGTTTCCTCTGGTTCAAAGCAGCTCTTAGAAACTGTCAATTTTGGAAGATTTGAAAAGACCACTAGTGCACTCTGGGACATTAGGGCAAGTAGTCATCCTATGTTGACAATACAACAGTTCAGACTCCTGGTACTCAGTTGGCGAAGGCAAATTTAAGCCAAACAGTATCTAGACTGGGGTTCTCAAACTGGGGGTCGGGACCCCTCAGGGGGTCACGAGGTTATTACATGGGGGGGCCACAAGCTGTCAGCCTCCACCCCAAACTCCACTTTGCCTCCAGCATTTATAGTGGTGTTAAATATATAAAGTGTTTTTAATTTATAAGGGTGGGGGGTTGCATCCGGAGGCGTGCTATGTGAAAAGGGTCACCAGTACAAAAGTTTGAGAACCACTGATATAGATCATGTGTTGGAGCACTTGACAGTAGCAGGGTGCTACTAGGGGGAACCAAACCATTCTTAGAGTACTACATCTTATGTAGACTGTACCTATAAATGGCTTGGAGCCAGGCACTCAACAGATTAGCCTGAAAAAATAAGAATGGGGACCTTAAAACATATCTCCTACAACTCATTCGTGTCCTGCAGGCAGCAAATGCGTTCAGGGAAAAACAAATTTATTTGTCTGGCTTTAAAATAAACTGTCTTCTGACCTATTGCAGAAGTGAAATGGTCCGACTTCCATATGGGTTGGCTTTATGGGGCACTGAGCCCTTGGGTGTTTTGCTGCATAATGGCTGATAACCTTTTTATCCTTCCATTTCTAAAAGGACATGGTAAGGCAAGGTGACTAATACTCCTTCCTTGCTATTCTACAAAATGAGAGGCAGGGAAAGTGCTAGGGTTTACCAATTTGGTAATATTTAAAAACCCAGATGTTCCAGCAGGAGTGCTGGAACCTGCCCTGCCCTGCTTCTCTCCCTGAGGCCCCACCCCCATCCACTCCTCTTACACCCCTCCCCACTGTGGTTTGCTGCTTTCTCTCCCCTCCTCCTCACACAGGTCAGGAGGGACTTCCCTACAGAGATGGGGCTGGGAGCTGGAGCTGCCCAATGAAGGTAGGAGGAGACTCTGGCTGAGTAGGGGCTGGAGTAAGTGATGACCTGTGATCTCCCCTGCTCACAGCATCTGGATTTTGGGTGTTCGGTCAGTAGATCTGACAGGACACTGTCAAGTCCCCTCTTCAACTCTAGTGCATTGTGGGTAAAAGTCAAGAACATCTGGAAGAGCATCTGCTACAAAACTGCTACAGTGTTTGAGTGTTGCGTTCTTTCCTGGGGATGATCTATTCAGAATCCTACTTTTTAAAGGATAATCTTGTGGCTAAGTAGCTGGGTTAAAGTTCCAGCTCTGCCACAAACTTCCTGTGGTGTGACCTTGGGTAAGTCACTTAACCTCTCTGGCACAGTTTTCCAAGGTCTACAAGTGGGAATACTTCTGTTATATCTAATTAGATTGTAAACTCTGAGGCCAGGGACTCTCGGTGATAGTCTGTACCACAGCAGGGGCCCAAACTTGGTTAGGCTGAGGCCCTGAGATGTTAGTGAACTACAAATGATTACTATAGCTGGCTAATAACATTTGTCTGACTTGCCTGCAGGAACTTTTGCCTCAATGTATAGGCATCTGTAACCTCTGATCCCAGCAAAAAGCTACTGCAGGAATGTGCTATTCCTGTTTGTCCTGGCATAGAGTATTTCCATGATCTGCTTGCTGAGCCTAAGTTGACCAAAAAAAAAAAACCAACAACCTAGGCTAAGCAGAAGGAAACTTGCTTTTGTATGCGTCTCTTTAAAAAAATAGAAACACAGAACCTCACGCCTGAGGAAGCCTTAAAGTGTGTGTGGGGGAGGGGGAGCTCTCTGGACAGGGAGGGAAGAATACTGAATTGTTCCAGTCTCTGCAAACTAATCTGGCCTCTTTCTGTTGCTTCTTGGTGTGCAGTGTGGGGAGAAGTTCTGAAGATTAATCTGTTTTTTGAGTGGGAAAGCTTGGGCTTTGTCCTTTCAAAGAATGTCTGAGATTAGGACCATAGGAATCCAGCATGTACAGCCCACTGCTTTACCAGCTGAGTTGGCGATTCAGCAGCTTAGCAAATTGGCACATGCTACAATTAAAATGGTGCTTGGTGCTGAAACGTTACGTGGAAATGGGAAAGTGTCCTGGAAAGGAGGAGGAAAAACTAGCTTTACTTCTTCCTTTGCTGCTGCAGGGTGTATGGTACAGGCCTGAGTCTTGACTTAACTACAAAAAAGCCACAAATTGTAAAACATCTGGAGGGTGAAGTTTGTCCTCTCCTGTTCTGTTGATGCTCTGACTCAAAATATTCTTGGAGCACTCTTAGCCCTTAATTAAAGGATTTGGGGGTGGTTGAATCTAATAGATCATTCCTCCAAATGGTCAGTTAAATAGATGTAACCAGTTCTAGGACTATAAAATCACATCCTCACCCCTTGCTTCCACTCCAATGGTACTTGCAGTGATAGAAACCTGCCAGACTTCCAGTTAGCAATTGTCTTCCAGGGTAGACAGCAAGGTCTGAATTTGTAACAGTGAGGGGGAGGGCAATTCAAATAATATGAAGGTTTTCTTAAGTTGTGAAGAAGCAGAGGGGCCCAAACAGCCCGTTCCTCTCTGTTACCTTTAGCACCCAAAGCACATTTCATCAGCCTGCTATCTAAAACATGATGGAACTAGCCGAATCTGGGAGCTCTGTGCAGGGTGTTCTGAAAGCAAGCTTAAATTGAGGTGCTATAATACTTCCTGCATCTCTTGGCTGGCCACCTGTTCCTGGCTCTAATGATCAAATTGATGCACCTTTAAATTTGTGTATGAATCTTGTTATAAGACTTCAAACTCTCATCTTCATGGAGACACTAATCTCTGCAGAACTAAGGGAAGTTGTTGCCAAAACAAAACTACCTGAAATCAGTTGCATCCCAGTCCTCATGTACAATATTTATGGAAGTGGGGGGTCAAAGTCTTTTTTTGGAAAGACTTGTATAATTGGCTCTCCATATTTCCATACAGCTTGGCCTATAAACTTCAGTCTCATCCTAGAGCAGAGCCCACTGCCTCTGACTTGAAAGGTGATGGCTGTAGAATTACATATGAACTCTACTTTTCATGTAGAGATTGGAACCATATTTTGCAGTGGTGCAGTTAAGTGCTAATTAGGATTTGAATGGTGGGATGGGCAGTGTGCTCAATGCTGTGACCACACTGCAGGTGTATTCCCTGCTTTACAATTTAGCTGTGTCGTGTAGACATAGCCTTTTAGTAAGATGGCTGTGTTGCTACAGCTGTGCCATGAAGTCATGCTGCATAGCGGCTGTTTGTTTGACTCTTGTGCTGACAAACTTCCACTGCCCCACAGCGAGCGGCATTTGCGTTGTTGGCAGGAGAGTGCTCCTGCTGACAACACACTGTTCACACTGGTGCTTGTTGTGGCAAAACTTTTGTTTTTCCCGGGGGGGTACATCTGAGAGACAAGCTTGTCGTTCAATTGCCAGTGTAGACATAGCCTCAGAAAGGCAAAAAAAACCTCTGAAAAGGGCAGGCGAAAAGATACAAGCAGAATGGTGGGAAGCACATATCGGGTTAGTTACCAGACTTAAATCTCTTAAAAAAAAATTTATTTGGAGCTGGGGTTGGAGAAGGACTTGTTTGAGTAAGCAGTGGGGGAAATGGCTCAATGGATGGGAAGTGTGAGGCTGAGCAGCTGAAGGGGGTGCTTTTGTGGTATGAGAAGGATGGCAGGAAGAAGAAACTGACTTCTGTACTCTATACTTATTGTACCTTATGGTAAATGGTACAAGTAGTGTGTGTTATCCAAATGAAGGATGCTCACAAATGAGCTGAAGACTCTAAACTGAAATTTCAAGGAAAAGTCGTGACCAAAAGGACTGCAGGTTGGAAAGATGGGGAAGTGTCCTAGTATGGGGCAGAGTTAGTTATCTGACTTCTATACCCCCAAACATCTGCATTTTAAATAGAACCTTAACTTTGGATCTCCCAGTCTTCCAAAGTCCAATTTAATAATTAAACTACCCCATTTTTTTAAAAAGTGAGCTCTAAAAGTACAACTGGGGTTGTGCCTTAATTTACATGCTGATAACTTGCAAAGACCCTTGATGTTCAGTTTTTTCAGCTTGTTTTTGATTTAAAGTCTTGGCTGTGTTTGCAGACTCTACAGTGACCAGAAAACTAGTAAATTGACATCCTAAGACTAGAAACCGAGCAATGGTGGAAGGTGCTTCTAATTACTTGATCTTTTAAAGATGTAGTTACAAAAACTTACTGGTGGTTGAATATTGAAAGAAACAATGTCTCTAAGCTTCAACTCCCCTGACTTTAAAAGTGCAAGACCTTAACAAACATCTGTGGTGCTGGTGTGTGCCTCTGTCCCTGCCCCAAGACTCCCAACAAAATCTAGGAAGAACAGACTTTGTTCCTGATAAACAAGCCGGGAAAACTTGAAAACAGCTTTTTATTTTATAGATACAAGGCAGAAACCAGGCTTCTGAAAACCCTTTACAGGTACCTTAAAGGACTCTTCAAAAGGCTACTGATTATGTCTGTTTAAACTTAACTCCAAGTTCAAAAGCTTCTTCCTATTTGTTTAGAGTGGGGGAAGACTTGTGGTTCTTTTGCATCCCTTCAGCTAAAGCATACAGTTAAATATGACCATGACACATCAGATTCAAATCTTGAGACACTTTCAAGGTATTAAGAATTTCTGGTTGTGCACTGTCTTTATCAATTTTAGATTACTGGCAAGACAAGATTAATCTTGACTTCTGACTTTAACTTGTGTTTCAGGTGAGGGCTGTGTCTGTGGATCTAAATATTGATCCTTCCCTCCAAATTGACATCCCAGATGCCCTGAGTGAAAAAGACAAAGTAAAGTTCACTGTACATACTAAGGTAAGTTCATGGTGAAAGGGGAAAGTGGTTAATGTACACACATGCAGTCTTAAAATCCACTTGAATGAGGCAAGTAGGACCCTTATACTGTTGTCAAATGGGTCTACACCATTAACTCCTAGATCTTAGGCTTTCATTGTAAAAAAAAAACAAAACAAAACAAAACTGCAGGGCTTAAACATAACAGCCATACTGGATCAGACCAAATAGGATACTGTGCTGGATGGACTATCTTTCAGTGGTGGCCAGTGCCAGGTGCTTCAGAGTGAACAAACAGAACAAGGCAATTGCGTGATCCATGCCCTGTTGTCCACTCCCAGCTTCTGGCAGTCAGAGACTTAGGGGCAGTCAGAGCATGGGGCTGGATCCCTGACCATCTTGGTGAATAGCCATTGATGGACCTATCCTCTATGAACTTATCTAAGTCTTTTTTGGACCTGGTTATACTTTTGGCCTTCACAACATCCCCTGGAAACTCGTTCTCCAGGTTGACTGTGCATTATGTGAAGGAGCACTTCCTTTTGTTTGTTTTTTTAAATGTGCTGCCTATTAATTTCATTAGGTGACCTCTTACGTGAAGGGGTAAATAACACTTTCTCCACACCAGTCATGATTTTGTAGACCTCTATCCTGTCTCCCCTTAGTCTTCTCTTTTCCGAACTGAAAAGTCCCAGTTTTATTACTCTTTCCTTGTATGGAGGCTTTTCTATATCCTTAATCATTTTTGTTGCCCTTCTCTGTACCTCTTCCAATTCTAATACATCTCTTTGGAAATCGTGCAACCAGAACTGCATGCAGTATTTGGGCATGCCATGGGTTTATACAGTGGCATTATAATTTTTCTGATCATTATCTGTCCCTTTCCTTATGGTTCCTATCATTCTGTTAGTTCTTTTGACTGCTGCCGCACGCTGAGCAGATGTTTGTAGAGAACTATCTACAATGACTCCAAGGTCCTTTTCTGAGTGGAAACAGATAATTTAGACCCCATCATTGTGTATGTATAGTTGGGATTATGTTCTCCAATGTGCATTACTTTGCATTTATTAACATTGAATTTCTTCAATTTTGTTGCCTAGTTACAGGTTTGAGATTCCTTTAACTCTTTGCAGTCTGCTGTGGACTTAACTATCTTGAGTAGTTGTCATCTGTAAATTTTTGCCATCGCATTGTTTCCTACTGTTTTCAGATCATTTATGAATACTGTAAATAACATTGGTCCCAGTACAGATCCATGGGGATCCAGCTATTTACCCGTCTCTGTACTGAAATCCGACCATTTATTCCTACCCATTGTTTCCTATCTTTCAGCCTGTTACTGATCCATGAGAAGACCTTCCCCTCTTATTCCATAACTGCTTACTTTGCTTAAGAGTCTTTGGTTTGGAACCTTGTCAAAGGCTTTCTGAAAGTCCAAGTACATTGCATCTACTGGATCCCCCTTGTCCACATGTTTGGTTACTCTCTCCCTCCTTCCTCTCCTCTTCTTCTCCCCCCCCCCGGAATTCTAGTAGATTGGTGGGGCATTTCCCTTTACAAAAGCCATGTTGACTCTCTCAAGTTGTGTTCATGTGTGTCTGATTCTTCTTTACTATTCAACCAGTTTGCCTGGTACTGAAATTTATGCTTACTGGCTGTAACTGCCAGGATCGCCTCTGGAGCCTTTATATTTAAAAAAAAAAAAAGTGTGACTATCCTCCAGTCATCTGTTACAGAAGCTTATTTAATCAATAGGTTATATACCACAGTTGTTAGTTCTATAATTTCATATTTGAGTTTCTTCAGAACTTTTGGGTGAATCCCATCTGGTCCTGGTGACTTATTACTGTTTAATTTATCCAAAACCATCTCTAGTGACACCTCAATCTTAGATGGTTCCTCACATTTGTCATGTAAAAAGAATGGCTCAGGTGTGGGAATCTCCCTCACATCCTCTGCAGAGACAAGTGAGTCAAAATTCACTTAACTTCTCTACAATGGCCTTACTTTCCTTTAGCACCTCGATTGTCCAGTGGGCCCACTGATTGTTTGGCAGGCTTCCTGCTTCTGATGTACTTAAATTTTTTTGCTGGGTTTTTTTAATGTGCCTCTTTTGCTAATTGCTCTTCAAATTCTTTTGTCCTGCCTATTTATACTTTAGGAAGGGGAAGAGAACTGTCGAAATGGAAACGAAGTAACTGATGCAGGGTGGTGGTTGTTGTGGTCTTGTGTCTTCAGACAGATCAATACTGCCACTCTTAGCTTTGCTAAGCAGTAGTGGATGGAAATTAACCTCCCCATGCCTCTGTTTTTTATCTGTAAAATGGAGATAATAGCTGCCTCATTTTTGTAAAGTTTTCAATCTCTGCTGAAAGTACTATGTAAGAACTAGGTATCATTAATTCTGGTCCTCTAAAGTGGTATGGGACGCTCGAATATCCTGTTCCTACAATGTTCCTGTCACTGCTAAGGGGGAGATACAAAGAAGGCTCACCTTAACTGAGCACTAGCCAACACTAGAAAAGGCAATTAGGTGTGGCATTTACTAGTCAAAAGGGCTTGCTATGGAAACTAATGAACAAAACTGCTTCTAAAAGCACTAGCTTTTGAAACAGTAGGACTTCTGAATCTCTTGTCTTCCAGACTACACTGCCAACTTTTCAAAGCCCAGAGTTTTCAGTTACGAGGCAGCATGAAGACTTTGTGTGGCTACATGATACACTTGCTGAAACTGAAGAGTATGCAGGATTTATTGTAAGTGGTTTTTGTTTAGGATTGAATTTTATAATGGGAAAATCCTAATGTGGTGCACCTAAAAGGAAATTAGTAAGGCTGCTAACCCTGCTAAAGTAAATACCGCTAGCATTTTCTGTCTTGGATCTTAACTATGCAGATTCAATGTGGTTGTAACATAGCTTTGCTTTTATCTTCCCTGAACTGTCTGAGCCATACCCTGCCCTCCACTCTTGTAAGCTCACAGTATGGGAATCCTGCAGGTACTGCAGAATGTATTTGTCCCATGTTGGTATCATTCCTTACCCTGTAGAAACCCTTCTAGAGAGCCATTGGTTGCCCTGCTTCAAGGACTTTTGAGAACATGACACCGCAGTGTAGAGTCCGAGGGTAGCAGCTGGTGGAGAACCTCCATTAGTACAGCTTCTCCAGGAGTCCTGCAGATGATGGGGTAAACGGGCCAAGAGGCAATACAGAAATACAGGCCCATGTCTCCCCATCCTGTGACACAGGATTTGTGAGCACTCTGGATGAGCCCCATTGCATCCACAAACTGCACTACACACAACCTGGGTAAAAAGAGCAGCAGTACATTAGTTTACAAGGTAGCTATGGAAACTCCAGGAACTTTCACTCAAGAGTGATAGGCACTTGCAACTAATACAGTCTATTTTATATTGACTAGATACCTCCAGCACCTTCCAAGCCTGACTTTGATGGTCCCAGAGAGAAGATGCAGAAACTTGGGGAAGGAGAAGTCTCTATGACAAAAGAGGAATTTGCAAAAATGAAGCAAGAACTAGAAGCGTAAGTATGTGTAGTTGTGTATATAAACCAAAGTCAGTTCTGCATCTTGATGGAGGATCTACTTTCATAGTAACACCTCAAGCCAGAACCTTATTTTAAACAGGGTTGGTGCAATTTCACCGTAACGCCTTTAATCCATGTCTCTGTGTTTCTAGAAAGTCTTGGACTTGGTTAGATAAACCATATAAATGCATAACAACCTTAGTACCTTTCCCAGCCCTGAAGAAGAGCTCTGTGTAGCTCGAAAGCTTGTCTCTCACCAACAGAAAATGGTCCAATAAAAAGATTATACCACCCAGCTTGTGTGTCTAACCTTCATAAAACATCTTTTGGCCATCACTGTGTGAACTCTAAAATATACTGGAAACGGCCAGGTGGAGATAGGAATGCTTGTTCAGAAGCACTAGGCCAAAACATGAAGCATTAAATAAAATTATTTTTGTCAGAGCAACACTTTATGCAGTGAAGTAGACAGTAAAGACTACATGTTGTCTTCGGTGCTTAACTTTGAGATTTGATTCCCCTCCTTGGTCTTCCAGTGAATACCTTGCTGTCTTTAAGAAGACCGTGTCATCACATGAAGTTTTCCTTCAGCGACTTTCTTCTCATCCTGTGCTCAACAAAGATCGCAACTTCCAAGTTTTCCTAGAGTATGACCAGGATGTAAGGAATCTTCCTCCATTTCCTCTGCACTTCTGGGACAGGATGTTAAGAATGCAGTCAGTTCCTATGAACTCATTTAGAATTTGCTGTAGTTGTAACACAAGTGATCATTTAAACACACAATCCTACATAGTGTTTATACTGTTATCCATGTAGGATTGCTCAACCAACTTCTCAAGAATAGCATAGGGCCAAAATCCATTTCACTCAAAGCTTTTTTTGTCAGTATTCGTTACAGAAATCTCATTGCCTCAAAATATAAGCTGTGACATACAAACCAGGCTTGATTGACTTAAACACTGACTTTAAATCAGGCCTGAAATCAGCAAATGGGAAACATTGATTTAAATCTTGTTTTGCATGTGTATCTTTCAGTTATCTTCCAAAAGAGGCTGATTCTTATGGGTGGTATAATTTGGTACTACTTTTTGCTAGCTGGGAGGATGCACTAGATCATGATTTGTGTCAAACTACATTTAGATGGAAATTTGGAATTTGATTTAAAATGCATAAACAGCATTTAAAAAAGCTTTAAATAAAAGCCTTAAATGTTCTGAATATGTAAGAAGTAAGCAAGTCTTAAATTTAAGAACATTTTGATAAACTTATTCAAGCAAGCATTCCCTGTAGTTAGGGAATTGACTTGACTTTCTGGTTGTCATGTCCTTAAAGATTTTAGAACTTGTAGATCTTGTTCCCATGCTCAAGTGTGGTTTTTTAATAGACTGGGAGGTGGGGGAACAAGCTTTCAACCCCCACTTGTATTCTACACTTTGAATAAACTAGTAATTGAATCAAACTGGTTGAATACACAAAAATGAAGAAAATAATCTCTTGCACCTGTAGGAGAAGCTACTGTTAAGCTGGTTTAGCCCTTTAACAAACTTTGATTCCAGGTGCTTAGCCAGTGACTTCCTTTGAGACTTCAGCAGCAAACATACTTCTCAAATATTCTTGGTTTTAAGCATTACAGTAATTACAGGTCTTAACATAGGTTATCATAATTCAGAACTAATTTTAAATAGGATTATTTTTAAAGAAAAATGTACTTTAAATTTAAAAAAATATTTTTATCTACCCTGATAAAATTCAGCTTCAGAAAAGCCTGTGCACCTCAAACCGTATGTCTTTCTCCAGCTGTAGGGGCTCCTGTGTAACATGCCCATTACACAGCATCTCTGCTTTGTATATTCCCTCTTTATTTGGAGGGATATAAATACAAGCTATTGAAGTAAGGTGCATTTTGAATGTACCTGCAGCTATGGAAAAGACTGTTTATAATACCTTGTTCATAAACAAATTCAGCACAAAGACCAATTTAACTCCCATGTTTCCAGCAATAGTCTCCATTACAAGAAGACCTCTCTGGTGCTACAACTTGAAAACAGAAATTCTAGAAGAAACTTGAAATTCAATCACTTTAAAATATACTTAGAACTTAGTGCAGTACAAACATCACTTTGTATGGTGCAGTGACCACAGCAATACAATATTGAACTTGAAGCTTGTCAATGAACTACTTATTACTCCCCTAAAACAATCTCTTATCGTGTTGTGTTTTAGCTAAGCGTTCGGAGAAAAAATACAAAAGAAATGTTTGGTGGCTTTTTAAAAAGTATGGTGAAGAGTGCTGATGAAGTCCTCTTCTCTGGTGTGAAGGTAAGATTTGCTCCCCTTCCAACAACCATCTGATACCTTTTCACTCTTGCTTTCTACTATGTAGGATTGCTTTATTCCTGGTGCTAGGAGAAACCTACTTTGTCAAGAGTATACTCAATAACTTACCTACCTCGTATTTGCTATCCAGTCTGAAGGATCAGTTAAGCCAATCCATTGCAGAGTTGAGAGCCCTTGATTGTGTCTGAATAGGTAAAACCTGCCTGCATAGAGGAAGTACGTGACTGGCAAGGTGGGGATGAAAGCAACAAATCCCTGGGCTCCAAGGATATAAATACTGCAACTGGGCATCTAAGGAGTCAGGGTTTTTGTTTTTGTTTTTTTCCCCCTCAAAATATCTAAAGTTTCAGTACACAGTGAAGAGTCACCTAGTAATACCCTGCTAAAGAAACTGCTCTGAGTAGTTAACTCTTGGGCAGAAATGTGGTGGTGGTCTGCTGAAACTTCTGCATATCTAATAGTACTGGAATACCTCCAATCAGCTCCAGAAACCAGTACACCCCACTGAAGGGCTGTTGGGAATCGTTTCAGCAAAACATACAAGACAGCCTGTTGTGGTACCAGGGACTGTGCACTGGTATGAACTCCTTTCCTCTCTGATTCAACCCATTCATGCTGTAGGAAGTGCTAGTACTTTGAGAAGGGTAATCTCCTCTTTCCCCAGATTTAGGAACACCAGCAAGTATTACACTGTAACTCAACTCAATCTCTAGTTACAGCCCAGTATCTAAACTCCAGAGAAAGCTAGTAAAGAATTTCCAAGGGCTGCCTTCAATTTGCCATAACTACTACCAGTATGCCAGATAATCTCATCACCAGTCTGGTCTCAGACCAGGAACAAATGATGTTGGTGGCACTGATTTTCCTCCTCCTTTTGGCCTTGTCCAAAGGCCATTCAGCAGCACTCAAATTGCTGGACTTCTCCACAACATTAAATATAGACTGCCATGGAATCGTAATGTCCCACCTCAAACACAGCAAGGGTTAGTGGGATGATTGGGATAGCTTCACTGATTCTCCTGTGTGTACAGCCAGACTTGTGGTGGTCACCTGCTCCTCTCCAAGTGCTGACTCTGAGCAGTTGCATCACACACACACACACACACACACACACACACACACACACACACACTAAATAGTGGCCTACAATGGCAGCAAGATGGAGGGCACCAGTTGGATCCTCTTTATATCACAAGCACGTAGCACCTCCCAGCTATCCAGGGATTTGGCTGAGATTTGAACCAGCATAAAGAACTGCCAGCTGAAGATGTGTCCTGGGAAGGACACCGTGGTGCTGTTTAGCAAGTTCTTTGGAAGTGCTCCCTTCTTGCTCACTGTAATAAGCTCCACTGAAGGGATCTGCTCTGCTCTTTCTGATTAAGATGGTCTGAAATCTGTTCTCCTGGACTCACTGCTTCTGACTAAACAAAGTTGACCTGGTCTTCCATGGGTAAATTAGTTTCCAATCTTCGTTTGCAAAACTCTACATGGGGATGATGGCTGGTACCTGAAGGACAGCCTTGCCCTGCCAAGCCACAACACAACCTCTCATGATAGCTGCATTCCATTAGAACAGTGGTCACCAATCCATTGATTGCAATCAACTGGTCAATCCTGGGGACTCTCCCAGTTGATCATGAGCTCTGGCCATGGCAGTGCAGTGGGGCTGCTGCTAAGGCAGACTCCCTGCCTGCCGTGGCCCCATGCTTCTCCTGGAAGCAGCCAGCACAGGCCCTGGTGGGTGAGGTAGGGAAGCAGGGGTCTCCACATGCTGCTCCTGCCTGCAAGTGCCGCTCCTGCAGCTCCCATTGGCTACAGTTTCCCATTCCCAGCCAATGGGAGCTCTGGGAGAGGTGTCTGCAGAAAGTGGCAGGGCCAGGGGCCCTTTAGCCCCTTCCAGGAGCAGCGTGGGGTAGGCAGGGAGCGACCCAAAGTGCCACCCAGGGGGAGTAGCACCCCAGCCCTGTGCCCCCTCCCAGAGCCTGCACCCCCTCCTGCACCAACACGCTCAGCCCAGAGCCCCCTCCCACACTGCAAACCCCCCAGCCCAGAGCCTGCACCCCCTCATGAACCCCAGCCCAGTGAGTGAGGGTGGGGGAGAGCAAACAATGGAGAGGGGGGTCCCTCATCACTTCTGCATAAAAAGGAAACTTCTTTTTTAAGCAGCTTTGGCTGTTTCATTGTGTATACTATGAAGGGGAGGCTAGAAATGTGTAGCCACACTTAATGACAAGATTCACTACATAGGGGCTAAGGTTTAAAGTCTCTTACCGAACTCATTGGTAAATGAAGGAGATGCTCCTGCTCTAGCCGTGCCATTGGTCTAACAGATCATATTCTCTTTTCAGGAGGTGGATGACTTCTTTGAGCAAGAGAAGATTTTTCTTGTAAACTACTACAACAGAATCAAGGATGCATGCACAAAAGCAGATAAGATGACAAGATCCCATAAAAGTGAACTTTATTTATACAAACCTTTTCTAGGTAATCTCCGTGTATGTCACTAGAGACAAAACTGAAAGCCTTGTCCTTGTTCCTGCAGATGTTGCAGATGACTATATCCACACTTCAGCTTGCTTGAACAGCCTGGCTTTAGAAGAGCCCACAGTCACTAAAAAGTAAGCAAACCCGCTAATTCCGTGAATACCTGATCTTGGACTTCTGTGTGCAGCACTCTAATTGTAATTGTTACACAATAAACTGAACCCTGGCTTTGTCTGAGGTCCCCTCCTTGGTAATTAATATCTCTAGTGTTTTTATTTCTGTTTTTTTAATGGTGCTATCAATATGGCACACTTAACTTTTTTTTTAGCTGCATATCCAGTTCCACTTAATGTTTTTAAATAGAATCCTAGTTGAATCCAGCAGATTTGGACTCTTGGTGCATAGGATGTCTTACCAAGTTTTAGTCTTCTAGAATCATAGAACTGGAAGGGACTTCGAGAGGTCATCTAGGCCAGTCCCCTGCACTCAAGGCAGGACTAAGTATTATCTAGACCATCCCCGATAGGTGTTTGTCCAACCTGCTCTTAAAAATCCCCAATGATGGCGATTCTACCACCTCCCTAGGCAATCTATTCCAGTGCTTAACTACTCTGACAAGAAGGTTTTTTTTTCCTAATGTCCAACCTACACCACCCTTGCTGCAATTTAAGCCCATTGCTTCTTGTCCTATCCTTGGATGTTAAGAACAATTTTTCTCCCTCCTCCTTGTAACAACTTTTTATGTACTCGAAAACTGTCCCCTGTCTTCTCTTCTCCAGATTAAACAAATCCAGTTTTTTCAGTCTTCCCTCATCGGTCATGTTTTCTAGACCTTTAATCGTTTTTGTTGCTCTTTCCTGGACTTTCTCCAATTTGTCTACATCTTTCCTGAAATGCAGTGCCCAGAACTGGACACAATACTCCAGTTGCAGCCTAATCAGCAGAGTAGAGCGGAAGAATTACTTGTGTCTTGCTTACAGTACTCCTGCTAATACATGCCAGAATGATGTTTGTGTGTGGTGGGTTTTTTCTTTTCAACAGTGTTGACTCATACCTTGTGATCCACTATGACCCCCAGATCCCTTTCTGCAGTACTCCTTCCTACGCAGTCATTTCCCCTTTTGTATGCATTATACAAAATGTTATAGAAGCCCTGTCTAACATAACTAAGTTTGTACCCTGTGCATGACAAGCTTGCCTGTAAATGTGGCATGTGTCCACACATGGCCAATACTCATGGTGGCAACTCACTATGTATGTCCTTTGCCTGGAGCCTGTAGTCTGACACATGACTGTCTTCTGGTGATGTCAGAATTTTTAGTGTAGAAGGGACCCTGACTACATGTAAACAGGTTGGCCAGTCTTCCTTCTTCCTAGCTCCTGAGTACATCGCACTAGAGTACATGGCCCTTAAGACATCTAGAGGAGCAGCCACAATGTGAGACTTCCTATATGCTGTTAAGGTGCCTGGGATAGCTATCGGTATCTTCCCAGAATACACCGATACCATTCATTGGGCGTTTGTGGGTTTGGACAAACACTGACTGACTTATAATTATGTCTATACCGAGGCTCTTTTCTCAATGCAAGTCAGCGATTTGTTAATTTATCAGGCCAGCTTTCTCTGGGAGAGAACAGTTAGTTATGTTTACGAGGCCTGAAGGACTTGCATAAGTAAGTGTGGCGCAATGCAAAATATCCACGTCAAAGTGGTGTCCTGTAAGCATTGTTAAACTCTTCTTTGTGGCTCTAGAGCATAAAGACAAGCCCATTGGAACAAAGCTTACAAGTTGGGTAGATTCTCATAAGTAGGTTAAAGCTAAAAGCTCCTTGCCATATTATCACAATGTCTTCATTTTCAGTCCTGATGCATTTTCTTACCTGTACTTGAATTTCCTCATTCAAATAAGGACTTGTCTAAACCTGCACCATACCAGTATACAAACTTGTGTAGGTTTCTGCTCTAATGGTAACTAATCTGGTGTTAAGTGCTACATTACAGATTTCCATGAAGTATAAATAAAATGATTTTGTCCTTTGTGCTTTTTTCTTTTCTGTTTAGGTACTTGTTGAAAGTTGCTGAGCTCTTTGAAAAACTGAGGGTAAGAGCTTCTTTGAAGAGCTGTAAATCTAGGTTTTGTTGTCTCTTGTTACATCATTCCTATCTACTCCTTTCTTCTGTAGAAGGTAGAGAGTCGTGTGTCGTCAGACGAAGACTTAAAGCTGTCTGAACTGTTAAGATACTACATGCTCAACATAGAAGCAGCAAAGGTGAGCCACTTCTACTAAAGCTCGTCCTGTATTATTCACTGAGCTTAGTAACTTAATTATTAACTTGCTATTTAGGACATGAGCTTGTGCATACATTTTTCCAAAAAAACCCCACAACAAGGAATACAGCCTGAGTGTCTCTCCATGTCCCCACCCTTGTGCCTGGAAAAATAGACATGCTGTGCATGTTTTCTGGGCTTTAATCCAGAGGAATCGAGTAGGGAAGTTCAGAGCAAAGTGAGGGGACCCTTGACAAGCTGCCACTCCTCCCTCCAAAACCAAGGGGCTGCTAGCTGACAGCTTACATAGTTTAGCAATTGCAGTCAGATGGGGAGACTCTCAAGAAGTCAAAACTCTCTCCCTTTTTTTTTAACCACTTAATGTAAGAGAACAGATCTTCAAGGTAGGAGGTCAAGTCTACCAGCCATTTTAGTTTGTCTCCAAAAAAAAAAATCCTTCAGGTTTCCTTTTGGATTGTGTTTTGCAACATTTTTTTTTAAATCTTAGTTTGTAAGATGATCAGACCATAAGCAGCTGTACCAACTTGAGTCTTGTTTTTTGCCTTTAATTGCAACAATCTCAGGTTGGATATTCAGTGTGCTTTCATGACAAAAGGCTGTTACAATCTTCCCCTAAGCTTTTGACTGACACATGGTGGGACTGGATGACAGGATGGATCATTCGATTGCCATCCATTCCCTTGGAAGCATTTGGCATTGGCCACTGTCAGAAGACAGGATACTGGGCTCGACGGATCATTAGTCTGACTCAGCATGACTGTTTTTATGCTCTAAGTCCCCTGAGGGTATGTCTACACAGCAAAGAAAAAAAACCTCTGTCTGGCCTGTGCTAGCTGACTCAGGCATGCAGGGCTCAAGCTGCAGGGCTCTTTCATTGCTGTGTAGATTTCCAGGCTTGGGCTGGAGCCCAAGCTTTAGGACCCTTTGTGATGGGAGGGTCCTAGAACTTGACTTCTAGACTTGGGCTGGAAACCTACACAGCAATAGAAGAGCCCTGTGAGCCTGAATTGGCTGGCCTGTGCCAGCCATGGGTTTCTTTGCTGTGTAGACCTACCATGAGCTGTCACCACTTCCATAAAGCTCTAGGGTGGGACTTTCAGAAGTGCTTAAGTGTAGTCCTAATCCTGCTCCCATTCAAGTAATGGTAAACCCACAGAGTTCATAGATTCATAGATATTTAGGTCAGAAGGGACCATTATGATCATCTAGTCTGACCTCCTGCACAACGCAGGCCACAGAATTTCACCCACCCACTACTGCAATAAACCTCTCACCTATGTCTGTGCTACTGAAGTCCTCAAATCGTGGTTTAAAGACTTCAAGGAGTAGAGAATCCTCCAGCAAGTGACCCGTGTCCCATGCTACAGAGGAAGGCGAAAAACCTCCAGGGCCTCTTCCAATCTGCCCTCGGGAGAGACTAACTCAGCACTGAGTTCTTTCAAAAACCACACCCTTCATGTTTAAGATTAAAAATGGCACCTGCCTCCTACCACTTCTCATTGCTTTGTCATGGATTTGGTGTAGAGTTCAGATTCCATTAGATCAGGTTTATGGTGGGACCTTCCATGTACCTTTGAGAGCAAACTTTATTGCTGGTCAGTGTTCCATTCTGATCATACAGGTGATTTTATGAAAGAGGGTGCCACACTGGGCTGGAGAAGATAGAAACCCTAGTATAGCTGGTGGTTTGCGTCAGGCTTGTACCATGGTGTGTGTGGAGTATAATGAATGTTACTCCATTGGCTCATTCAGAGAAGTGCAATTCAAACACTCTAGCCACTCTGGCCTCAGTATCCTTTGTAGTTTTACAGGGCATTGTTGTTGCCTTATAACAATTCTGTTGTACAAAATAGTGTTCTGTAAAGTATTTCTAGATTAGTTTAAATACAGTGCTAGTGTATCTCTAGGTGCTTAAGGAGTGACATTAATGGCTTCAGAAAGTCCTGCCTAATCCTCCTTGAGCAGAATTCTATCCAAGATATGGATGCTTGTAAGGAAGGAAAGGCAACCCCAAGGTTCTTAAGATGTGGATAAAATTGGTTAGGATGAAGGAGAGAGGGACAGTAGCTTAACATTTTAAAATAAGTGTAAAGTGACTCTCCTGGAGCATCTACTGTAGGCGTCCATAAATATCTGCTCTTGAACTGCAAAGCTACTTTCAGTCTTTTATGTGCTTTGAAGAAAAAGAGGTAGGATAAGTGCTCTGCTGGCTTATAAGTACAGTTTGTGTGAGGCTTATTGCTTGCCTTGCTCTGTAACCAAAGCACAGAATCCAGAACCAATTTCTCTAGATGCTGTTGATATAAATAAGAGTAACATCTGACTACTCTTTTTTTATTTATTTTTTTAAAGGATCTCCTATACAGACGTACCCGGAGTCTTGCAGACTATGAAAATTCAAACAAAGCCCTGGACAAAGCTAGATTGAAAAGTAAAGATGTCAGACTGGCAGAAGCACATCAGCAAGACTGCTGTCAGAAGTTTGAGAAGCTTTCAGAGTCTGCAAAGGAAGGTGCAAACATCATTACCACGCACTAAATTCCATTGATCCTCTGCATCCTTCCAAGGCCTCTTAGAGGGAATTTCTCCATAGTAACTCCACAGAGCACTGTGGTCCACAGCTCACTCAGAAGTCCCATTTCTCCTAACTCTTCTCTCTAGACTAGCAGGCTTTCTGAGTAAGATAGTGAAGTGAACTAGTTTTACATCACATGGACAAGTCTCAGCATCCCAAAATATTCCTTTTTAATAATTGGTGACCTCAATTAAATGTTCAGTCATCTGGTGTTCTTCAAACTCAGCAGATCATTGTAATACTGAAGAAGGAACGGGCCTGTTCTTATGCTGCTTTTATGGTCCTGTTTTTCTTTTGGGTTGAAGCTTTTTGTTCTTGCTATCTCCCTCCCCCAAGGGTAACTTTGGAACTAAATCCCTTCAGCTATGCGAAGTCAAGATGCCCGAATGGGTGTAGATCAGTGGTCCATTTAGAGCATTATTTGAGTCATAGCCGTCTGGTGTGAGAGGTATCTAATGGAAAACAAGGTGAAACTTTTCTGATCAGAGTCCAAGCACGCTAGTAAAACATGCAAGAGGAAAGTGGTCTTGGTCCCAACAATCCCTGCTCCCAAGGCTGTTCTTCTGGCTAGGAGGGGCATTCTAGGGCAGAGCTTACAGGTCAGCTATCCCCTCACGGGACCATCTGTATACCTTTTGCACAAGGGCAGGAGTGATCTGGGAACGCACATGCTGTTGGCCAGAATGTAAATGTACATGACTGCAGCTTCTCTTGTGGCCAAATAATACAGTCAGAGAACTGCACATGCCACGTCAGGAGTACAGGACTGAAATGTCACATCTGGAGTAACTCTTCTGAAGAGTCTGACAGAAAAAAGCCTTGACTTTCATAAAAATCAGTTAAGGATCTCTAAGCACGTTGCAAAGTACTAACTTTGCATAAAAGTTCCTGTAGTACTGCAGCATGAATGACTAAAACTCTGGCTACTCTAATAACCTACTGCACATTGCATTCAACCACTGCTATTTAGGAGTATGTACATAAGTCTAGAGTAGTGTGCTTTTCTTAAAGCAGAAACCAGTTGACTCCCCTTTCTGCTGGACTATCTAGAGTATCTAGTCAATGTCTCTCTAACTTAATCCTTTCATTTATTTCCCCAATCTTTTGTGTATGCTAGGGATTCTGCAAAGATGTTAGGTTCCTACTCCAGACAGCTTAATCTAGGGCTAAGCACGCAAGGGATGAGGGAAGGGATGCAAATACGTAAGCAGATGAGGTGAACGAAGCGCTGTCTAGTGGGTGCTGTGTTTGGGGGGGGCTCCATGCTTCGTGGTGGGTTCTCTTGTGCTTTTAGAATGTCTGGCAGTCCAGCAATGGGTAGTCCCTCTTGCCTGACCTACCTCCATGCAGAGAGGTGTGACCCATTGTCTGCCAGCCATTCCAAGTACCTTCCTAGATCAGGTAAGCGACACTTTCCCTCTGCTGATTCCTTACATGTGGAGTCAGCCCCACGTTAAGCAGGGTTTAAATGGGGGCAGTTCCCTTTTTCCTGTGGTACAATCCTAGAGTCAGTCTCCTTGGGCTGTTGTACAGGTGCCACTCTATTGCTTTTATACTCTCCTTCTAGGAGGAAACGAGGCTGTAGGGCTATTCCTTGGGTCTACTCTCCAGAACTTCAATTCCCTGGGCACACTATCCTTCAGAGGAGGAGCTAGGCAGGGGTATCAAACTTGTTCTGAGTGCTGAATGCTGCTTGTAGTCTGAATCACACTAGGATGGCTTGACTTGCAACCATAAGAAAGTAAACTTGGCCAATAAAAACCCTGAGTTTGGCAGACTGATACCGTGTGCAGTGAGGGTGGGGAGTACAGGGCAGGTCCTTATGTTCCCTGCTTCTCCAGAATTTAATGTTCATATATTCCCACCCTCCTGTGTTTGTAGAACTGATCAGCTTCAAGCGGAAGAGAATAGCAGCCTTTCGTAAAAATCTAATTGAAATGGCTGAGCTGGAAATCAAGCATGCAAAGGTAAGCGCGCTCTTTCCCTAATGTAGAAAGTGCATGGCTGCAATGCCACGTCTGGGACCACGTAAACTGACAAACCTTTTCCCTGATGAAATTTCTTTTTACTCTGGTTGCACATTAGAGGATTGTTCTTTCCTTTGAAAAGCTAAGAAATTACATTTTTAAACCTTTTGAAAAATTCAGTTTGAGTCAAGTCCTAAAACTAGGAAAAGCCAGATTGGTTTGGCCCCTGTGTGTATGATAGTCTTTAATTACATGATTGAAAAAGTTAGTATGCAACAGGCCTCTGCCTTATTCTGTGTGCAGGATGGAGGATGCTCAGGTATTGAATACCCAGTGCGGATAATGAGGCTGCTTGAAGGACCCCTGCCTCATTTGCTGGAGTAATTGAAAGGTGTAGAGAATGCTACAGGAAGAAGATAGGACCCAGTTCTCCTGGGTCTCTTCCACAGACTCTGTGCTGCTGCCCAATCACTTAAATTCAGAGGTGGCCACTGTGTTCCTCGTCTTCTGAGAGCCCAACTTGAGACACCTCAGCACTCAGACCTCCAAATAGTCCATGGGAGCTGCAAATGCTCAGTACCTCTGAATAATCAGACTGCGGGTATCTCATGTAGGGCATTAATCATTCAGGCACCCACAGTTAGTGGACACTTGCAAATCCTGGCCTTGAATCTCCCTGCCCCTCCATTCCCCAGCTGTAAAATGGGGATGGTACCTCCTCTCACAAGTTGCACAGAAGATCTTGGAAATACTTGTTTTATAGTGAGCACTGAATGAGATGGGCCCTGTGGGTGGAGGAGGATAGTATGTGGTCTCATAATTAAGGACTATATATGCACACTTCAAGGGGCAGAATTAACATTGCACAAGCAACCTTACTTTTGGTACTTCCTAACTTGATTGCTTGTCTGTGCAACTTTAGCATCCTTCTAGTGGTCTTTGTAGTGATGATACTAAATGTAGCTTTCAGACAAAGTACAGAAAATTCAGCTTTTCCATTTCTGAGAACATCAAAACTGCTAAGTTCACTTGTTTCTGGAGTGAGAATTGATTTGGTGCCTGTTTTTGATCCCATGCTTCTCACTCAGAATTAACTGTCTTCCCTTCCAGAACAGTGTCTCTCTCCTGCAAAGCTGCATTGACTTGTTCAAGAACAACTAAAGCGCCTTAATGTGAAAACAGCATCAGTTGCACTCAACAACCATGGGAAAATTTATATTTAGCTTGACTTCATTAGGTTAAAATATATAAATACACTGTTTCAAACATTTTGTTTGACTAATACTTAATCATGTTGATGCCAATGTATTGGCTTCCAGGGTAGAAATGAAATCTGAATTGCATATGAATTACTTGGATGTAGCTAATTTCTTGTTGAGAGTTAATATCTCAAGGTAAGCAAAAAAGTACAAGTACTAGATTCCAGAATGTTGACCAGTTTTCTAATGATAAAAAGGGGCAATTCTTTCCAAGAGTGACACGTGAATGAAATCAAGGTGGTATTGCAATCTGTCTCTAGCCTAAACCATGTCAAAGAAGTTCATATTTGGGAGGGTCTTATGTACATTCTTAAGCAATTTTATAAGGTAAAATACATTCCACTTCATAGATTTCTACTACAGTGTATTTTGGATTTCTATAACTACATTCAGTATTTGTACACTCAGCAAAAATAAAGATGTCTAATACTGTGAAGTGTGTTTCTATAAACTAAATGGCCTTGTATAATAGACCATTTGTATATGGGATTTAAACCCCCCAAGTAGTTTAGGGGAAAATTGTTTTCATATCATGAAAAGCTGTTATACACTGAATATCATTCTAACCTGAGATTGTTGCAATTAGAAGGCAACAACAAGACTGAAATTGGTACAGCTGCTTATGGTCTGATTACCTTTTTACAAACTAAGATTTTTACAAAATGTTGCACAATGCAATCCAATAGGAAACCTGAAGGGTTTTTTTGAGACTCTTGAACTAAAATGGCTGGTAGACTTGACCTCCTGCCTTGAAGATCTGCTTTCTTGCTGTACTTTGCATCCTGGCACTTTCCTTTCCTCTAACAGGTAGCTGAGCTCAGGTTGGCTGTCATAAAGAAATACAACATCTTGGTAGGTTTCAGAGTAGCAGCCATGTTAGTCTGTATCCGCAAAAAGAAAAGGAGTACTTGTGGCACTGTAGAGACTAACAAATTTATTTGAGCATAAGCTTTTGTGAGCTACGCTTATGCTCAAATTTGTTAGCCTCTAAGGTGCCACAAGTATTCCTTAACATCTTGGTATGCTCAGGATGGCAGGTGGACTGGGTATTGTTAATGCAAGCATAGGCAAACTGATCTCTCATGGGACAGCCTTCTGTAAACAGCTGAATTTCATTATTTCACCGTATTCTTTGTGCTTGTGTAGTGCTTTTCATCAGAGTGCTCCAAGTGCTCTTTACAAAAGAGCAATATCACTGTCCCCATTTTACAGATGGGGAAACTAAGGCATGGAGCTATGATACGCCTTGCCCACTGTCCTCCAACAGGCAAGTGGCAGAGATGGGAAGAGGAACCCAGGTCTCAAGAGTTCCAATCCAGTAGCTTTAAATTAATCAGTCACCACATGACCTAAGCAGGATCATTTTAGCTGGGCAGTAAAAGTGTGGCCCTGTCTAAAAAGCAGTTTGGTAACCATATAACTAGCCACACTCCTCCTCCCCCTGCTCAGTTGCTACATCCTGTTCTTGTGTCCCTGCCTCCGTCCAGCATTAGTCCTTTCACCTTTCCAAGATGGGTGGAATCTAACCCAACAGGCAGTCCAGTGGATCTGCTCTGTTGCTTGTCCTATAGCAGGACTGCGGCCTTGTTCCAGGTGCTGCCTTAAGACAGGGTTTTGCCCTGAAGAGTTTGCAGCCTGACAGGATGGGTTAAGTAGGTGTAGCACTGCTGGGAGGGGGGTATAGGAAAGGATAAGCCAAGTCCTAAAATGGGCAAAGTATACATCTGTGTACACCTTCTTTTTAAAGAAGGAAAATAGACTTGCCTGGTTGGTGCTGGCTTATGAATGTAGAGGCTGAGTAGTCTCTCAAAGCCTGCTTTACACTTCTTATAAACTCAGGGTTTCATTACACACCTGTCATCAGTAAAACACTAAGGCGTATCCACTACACCTCCTGTAGCCACAGTTCATCTAGCTGCAGATGTTTTGCCACCTGTTTAATTGGCTAGTGTCTGGCTCTGGTAAGAGCTGAAGTTGCTTGCTTCTGACCTTGTCCAAGAGGTTTCCTGGGAAGAGGGCCAATAGCACTACCCCCAGTGTATCTCTGCTTTTCAGTAGTGGTTTGGTCTAAACCTTTCTCCAGTCCTCTCCTGCGTGGGTTCCTGCTGTGGATTTAAGAAAACACTACACTGGCCTCTTTGCTTACCCAGGAAAGAGGTGGGATAATCTTTAGCAAGAACTAATACTTAAAACTGTAGGTCTAAGTGAATCAGTGGTGTCAGTAATTGTCTAGATCTGGTGGGTTTTATCCAGTTGGTTCATGTCAAAATAGTAAACACCGTTGCAGTAGCATTGCTCATCACCATGGTGATGAGCATTTCTCTCAGGCTCTGGCGTGAGTACAATTTGGTTACAGGATCCTGTCTGTTTCTTCTGCCCAGATCACTGATCAGCCTAAACCATATAGGGTCTCTGTCCTCAGCTTCTTCCTATGGTAAAAGCTACAGCTGTCCAATGCTCTTTCCCATCAGTTAGATTTGGGATGGGGTTTCCTGTCTCAAGTTTGGGTATATTTCATGCTCCATTGTGACTTAGGCCTATGTCTACAGTAGCATTTACGTAGGCAAAACTCTTGTCGCTCAGGGGTGTGAAAGAACCCCCCCCCCAGGGCAAAATAAATTTTGCCAGCATAAGTGCTCCTGTGCACAGTGCTACGTTGGCAGGAGAGACTCCCACTGACATGACTGCTGTTCGTTGAGCTGGTTTTATTGTCCGGGAGAGCTCTTCCGTCAGCATAATGAAGCTATATGAGCAATCTTACAGTGATGCAGCTTGTAAGTGTACACATGGCCTTAGACAAAGCCTAAAGGTCATGGCCTGTCTTGGCCGCACATCGTCTAAAGCAGGGACCCCTTGCTTTGAAGATTTATATGGTTTGCAACAGCTTTCCAAGCTCCCAGCCCACAGGTAGTTCATCTGGGCCACCTCTTGCAACAGGGGGGCATGACTGTCAGAACTGACAACGGGGCTTTGGGTGGCAGAATTTGTAGCAGTCTGTACTGCTTTCTCCCTTGTGCTCGTGGTGATCAGTGATCTGTTTGAAAACCCATGTGTCCCACCAGCTGACAGCCTAGAGCCAGTGAAATACGAGCCTGACAAAGGTACCTTGAAACACGTCTGTCACCAGCTGAATTGTGGGGCCAGTGGAAAAACAGAATTAGCAGGAAAAGTAGCTATTGGCTGGCCATGTTGTCTTTCTGTAACCACCTTATTTTCTGAAATAATATCCCTCCCTTCTCAAAACCTGCAAGCAATAGTTCCTGGACTTGAGTGGGGCCCTTCCTGGTCTGAATGGGTGCTGGGCTGCCAGATGACTTGCCTACTGCCCCATAGTCCTCAAGGGAAGTGGTCCATTGCAGATCAGGCTGTGGGTCTACCCTGAGCTGCCTCTGTCCACCTTCAGCGGTCTGGTGGCCAGCAGTTTGGCTGGAAGAAGTGAGTACAGTATATTCAGTGACTCTGCAGAGAGTAATAGCAGCCAGCAGAGGATGCTATTGTATTTTTTTTCTTTTTTTTTTTTTTTCTGAGAGCAGCCGCATCTTGAGAGGTGCGTGTGCGGTAGCTCGCAGATGCTCTGTGCTCCCAAACCTCACTCCATATACTGTATGTACCTATAGGGAGGGAGCTGACCGGCTTTCAAGCCAGTGAAGGACACTAGTTCTCCAGCAAATACCCATTGGATGCTCCTGGCTGAGCCTGGTGGCTACTGACCTGATGGCCATAGTGACGCTACGGAGGGGCAGCTGCTCCACCATAGTTAAGATTGTAACTGAGTGTGCACTATAAACCTGACTTCTGTCTACTCCTAAAGTTAAAATAATCATATTACCATGAATTTTAGTGGGTTGGTTCTGTAACCCTGGGAGACTGTCACCCTGACAACTACTGTGATTCACGTTAAGGCTTTATTATCTGGGCCACTTGAAATATATGGTGGGTGAATGCAGTTCCTTAATTCTGTTCTTTTCCTTGTCACTTTCCAACATACAATTGATTCCCCTAGCGGAGATCTAGTGTCTTAACATTTTGGGAAAGCACCGTGCCTAAGCAGCGTTGTTGTCTCTTATAATATTTGGTGTTTCGTAAAGCCCCAGCTTCTGGAACCAGGTGAGTGGGGTAGAAAAATCTTATCCTTCCCCTCTTCTTCCTCTCCCCCCCCACCCCATTTTTTTTTTTTAATGGAAGTTTCTAGCTCTCTCCTGGTTGGGTCACATGTTCAAACTTTTGTCCAAGTGCATTGAAAAGGCTAAAAATACAGAAAGCGAATTAAACCAAAACCTAAAATATACACTTTTTTTTTTTTTTTAAATCTCTTGGGGAGGTTTTAAGCCAGTCTTGTCACTTTTGAACGCTGGCGGTTGGCAATACAGCATAACACAACTTTGTGAGTTTTCTTTTGGAAGCACCCTGAGGGACATCCTCTCTGGTGTATTTGCTTGATCTTTTTTCAGGGAATGCTGCATTGTGCCAAACTGGGGCAGTGTTAAAGTTAACAGCGTGTAAGTGCCTTGTGTGAGAAATGTGACCATAACTCTGCATTTCCTGGGGTTTGAATTTTCTCTCTAAAGCTAGCATTGGAAAGGTTACACATGCTTCAAACCCAGCTTACGCATGCGACTTTAATGACAGATTCCCACTTAAAACGTCATTGATCAGTCATTGCGATGCTGTAATTTAAATGGCTGATCTGCACTTACATTGTGCTGATGTAGCTGTTTCAGTTAAAGAGTTAGGTGTGTGTGTGGTGGGGGTGTTTAATGGAAATAATACTGGTGGTAACCCTCTGGTGGGTGTGGTTCTAGCCGTATAAAAGGTACATTATGCTGGTATAGTTACTCCCCTGCCTGCACAGTAATAGCTACATCCGTATAAAACGCACATCAATGTCACTGGGGAGGTGGTCCTGCTTTAACTTGATCACAATCAGGCCTTGACCTCTGAAAGGGCCCTAGGTATAATGGATTTCCTGATGGGCTGTGGGAATACAACTGGTTGTGGGTTCCCCCTAGGGTGACCAGATGTCCTGCTTTTATAGGGACAGTCCTGATTTTGGGGCTTTTACTTTTGTAGGCCCCCCCGCCCCCACCTCCTGTCCCAGTTTTTATATTTGCAATCTGGTCATCCTAGTTCTCTCCCCCTCCGGCCTCCTTTCAATCCTGTGGGTGGCAGGCTTGGACAGCCTTCTACAGCTGGTAACTAACAATATGTGGCATGGATTTACAGCATGACTATAGGTATCACTGAGTTGCTGTACAATCCAGCTGTTTAAATGGCACATCTGTTAGGCTGCCATTTCTGCATTCATGCAGTAGGTTAGAGAAATGTGTTGGCACCAAACAACAAGCTGCTGCCCACACAACCCAGCCATCCATAAATCTTGTGAGCAGTCATGATAAGATGACACAAAAGACAGTGAGGCAATGTTTTCTAATTGGCTAATGTTTGCTTTGATTTGATTTTCCTTGGAGCTGGACCTTGCCTAAGCCTTTGGCAGAACAAATGGACCAAAATAGAGGTGATAAGGTAGGACAGGAGGAGGTGATGTATGTTAAAATAAAGAGGGTTTTAAAAAGCACCTCCATGACTCATGGGGGTCAGACGGAGAAGCAACAGCAGAACCAGCTTTTAGGTATGATCCTGCTCAGGAGTTTCTGTTCTGGTTGTGCTTATCCACTAGCTTGCCTTTACACATGTGCATAGAGCTGAGCCTTTGCATTGGTGTTAGCAGATCGGGGCCTGAGATCACATGCAGTAGAGAGACTTTTGCTGCGGTGCGTGGCTTGTAGCTCCAGTCACTTCTCTCTCCTCCTTTTGAGCTCGGTGTAGGAATATGGGCAGTCCTCCTGGAGGAGGAAAACTAACTTAGGGGCGTGTTTGCTATCCTGACTCATCCAGTTCTACGCTGTTCAGTGGGGCTTATCTGCAGAATCTAATGCCACATCTATGCCAGGAAGTTGCACTGGTTTAATTTCTGCTGGCCTACAGCTGCTCACCCTGCTGTGTCACTAGAGCACATCCGTATTTGGCTGCCTTTGCCGGTGCTGCACAGCCTCAGTGACTGGTTGAATTGGCAAAAGATGTCTGGCACTGTGGGGAAATGTCCCAGTTTCTCCCATGACACTGTCTAGTGCGCTGCCTCCTGCGAATTGTTTTTGCAGTGCACTGGGGGGCGGGAGCCAGTGCTCCTCAGGAAATTGTGGGAGTTTGGGGGTCAAGTTCCCATAATTCCCTCTGTTCCAGCCCAGAATTGTTGTTTTTTTGCATCCTTTTAAAAAATTCAAACAGTGCTGCCCTGTAACTCACTCTTCCTCGCGCTGGCTTTCAACCTCTCCACTATCTTGCTGGCAGAGACGCTGACCAGATCAGCCGAGCTCTCTGGTCTGGTTTTTGAGACGAGGTGGATGGTTCTTTTGTGTTTGGGGAACTACACCTGTCACTAGGGCTGATGCGTGTGCAGCAGTGAAAATGATCCCACTAAGGAGGGGATAATGTAGGCATTCACTCATCAGCTGCATGCCCCAACGTGGCAGTTTTGGGCCTGTGAAATGAGCATCAGGGTGTGGGGGAGAAGGGGGGGGGTCAGATTGTGGAAGGATCAGCTGTACAACTTTTTGATATGTAAGGCCACGTTCCTGGATCTGTGGGTCGAGCTTGCCCCAGCTCCTCAGCCCAAAGATGCTAGAGAATGAGAGCTGCTTTGGCAGTGAAGAAATGGGTGGCCATCATGCCGTAGAGAGCCAGTTTGGAGCTGGGAAATCTCTGGTGGGATGACTTGTGCTCCAGGGCCATTCAGTGGGTTCTGCTGTGCAGGGCTGGGACTCTGGGCAATATGCAGGAAATAATAGATGGATGGGAGCATCGCATCCTGTGCCTTACCTCTGAATACAGAAACAGAAATGGGGGACTTCTCCATAGTTACACAGGTGCTGGTGGAGCACCTGGAGTGTTTCACTGATTTTTAGTGTTGGCTGGTCAGGGAGGGTGTATAGTGCTTGCCTCTTTAGGAATACTGGACTCTTCCAAAAGCAGCCAGCAGGGAGATTTTTTCTGGGCTGCCACGTTCACACAAGAGAGGTTGCAATACCAATTGTGAATCTCTGGGACCCAGCCTGCCCTTTGGTTCTCTGGCTCCAGACGCCAAACGCAGGGCACATGGACAACAGCAGCAAGGGAAGGTTTTGCTATTGGCTGAGCAGATGCTGGCTGACCATGGAGCGTGCCTTGGGCTGATTAAAGGGGCAATGGAGATGGCTTATGGCCAGGCTGGATCTGAGAGAGCCAGCCGTTGCTACATGTTGTGTTTTACAGAATATTTGTGATGCCAAGGGGGAAATGTAACCAGCACGGTGGAGGGAGGAAGTGGACATTCTGTCGGCGCTTGCAATCAGCCTGGCACAAGAGTATTTACCAGAGCCCACTGGGCGCTGTGCAGATACAGGAGGAGGCCTGAAGCATGCTGTGCCTAGAGTGTGCTGCTTTGTATTTTGTGGCTACACAGTCCATGGCCAGCTTATGAACTTGTATGAACTCTTCTGAGTCTGATGAGGGGTTACTGACTGGTGGGTTGCAGCTCTATTATAGGAGTTTGTCAGTGGGACTCAAAGTGGAGCATGGACACATGAGAAGCTGTGCTGACACAAGGCACGTGTTACTGGCAAAGCTCTGTAGTGAAGACAAGACCTGAGTTTAATTTTAAGAAACATTGTTTCTCACCTTCCATCTGGGTGTGAGCCCTGCAGTGTGTCAATGCTGGTAATTCACTGTACGGCCATGGGGTGGGAGGGGAGACCATGGGCGTGCCTCTCTCTCTCTCCCTCCCCAAATCCCAGGGGCGAGGAGAACAGGAAATACAAAGGGCAGGTGGGGCTGGTTCACAGAAGCTGGGGATGTTAGTGGGAAAAGCCACTATAGAACTTCAGTGAAGTGTTGGGTGCGCTCTCCACTGGTGGGAGGAAGGATAGTCTTGTGGTTAGACACGGGGCTAGGACTTGAAGAGCTCTAGGTTCAACCTTTGGTGGTTCTTTGGGTGCTGTGCCTGTGGGTGCTCGACTCCAGGCAACAGTGTGTCCAGGTTCTGTCCCAGACTGCGTGGCCTTGAGAAGGTCAGTTCAGCAGAGGTGCTGGAACTACGGGTGCTGCCGTACTTCCTAGTTTGAAGTGGTTTCCATCATGTACAGGGTTTACAGCTTGATTCAATGGGTCTCAGCACCCCTGCACTTAGGCCCAGATCCTCCAAGGTATTTAGATGCCTAACTCCCATTGGTTTCATTAGTCTCTCTGTGCCTGAGGTCCCCATCTGTAAAATGTGGGTAACTATATTTTTCTCCCACCCATAAATGTAATTGTCAACTGTAAACACTTTGGGGCTGGGACAGTCTCTCCCTGGAACAATGGGGCACTGCTCTCAGTCAGGGAATCTTACTGTAATATAAATTTTCCAATAACGGCAAACTAGAATTTCCCAGAAAGAACCAGGAGCAGGCCAAGAACATTCTGGTGGGCTTTAATAGAGGATCTGGCATGTGCAGTCATCTTAGCGAAATCGATCATAACAAGAGAAAGAGGAACAGCTTCTGCAGACATCACATGAGCAATTAACGCTGCCGAGCCCCCGTTTGTGGTCAGAGGGATCAGGGCGTGACCCAATGTTCTGTGATGACAGCCAGCTGTAGCGGAGGGGCTAGCTGCTCCATGTGGGATAGAGCTACTGAAGAAAATCCTTTTTCAATTTGTGCTTCTCTGAAGAAATGGTTGAGACGTGACCATGGCTGAGGAGCGCTGATCCCAGACCCCAAGAAACTGGTAGAAAATAGAGCTGACCGCACTGCAGCCAGGATCTCGAAGGTAATCACTTGTGTAGCGCTTTAGATCTCATGCAGTTCACTGCCTTTCCTGAAGGGGGAGCTAGTTTGCATCCCGATCCTATCCTCCACTGTAACCTTTATGTTGAAATATTCCCAATTAATATTGAGTTCAAGACAAGGGGGCCATAAAATCCAACTTAGGTTTCAGGTTCGAGCCTCTAGGTCAGTTACAGAAAATTTGCTTAGTAGAGGACCACTAGGGGACACTTTAATGCTAAAACTAAACTTTTAAAAAAAGGAAAATGATCAGCTAAGCAAACAGGCATGCAAATGCCACTTACACAAGACTACAATTAATTATACTTACACCATTCTATCCTGGAGTGTATCAGTGGGGGACCAGCCCACTGACAGAATGGAGGACAGCTTTATAATCCTGGAAGCTAACAGTAACCTTTTAGATATCAAGTGGAACTCTCCCCCAGTTTAGCAAGGCTACTCCTTTTATAATCCATTGTAACACTAAACTAACCCTTATCACAATTATATTTCTACCACCTCCTTATTGCCTACTTAAAATACACATTATTTCAATGAACAGTTGCCCTAATGACAGGTTTCAGAGTAACAGCCGTGTTAGTCTGTATTCGCAAAAAGAAAAGGAGTACTTGTGGCACCTTAGAGACTAACCAATTTAGTTGCCCCAATGTCCTTCCTATTTGATAAATATAGATAACATTTTAATAAGACATTCACTGTTCTCCAAAACACTCATTAAAAACCTTGCTCAAACCAGTTCTTAGCAAATCATAAAGGTCACCCAAGCCTGGCTTATGTTCTTGCTACCTCTTACTTGCCCATAACACTGTATCTCCAACTTATCTCTAACTTTCTCATGCTAGGAAATTGAATTCCCCATAATCCTCTACACTCAAATTGATTTAGGCCCTAATCCTAACTTGAGTGTAAACCATCCTATAGGCTACACCCCTCTCACATTGTGAGATCCTGAATTAGCTACTTCCCATGAAGACGTTTACTTGTTTCTGGTATTTATTATCATTTGTATTAAATTGGCACCAAGCACCCCGCAATGAGATCCAGGGCCCATTGTGCTGGGTTTAGGGCATACACAGTAAGACCCAGATCCTCAGAGGTATTAAGGTGAAGCCAATGGGAGTTAGGCATGTAACTTCCTTTGAGGATCTGGGCCTAAGTGACAGTCCCATCTACGACAGCTTTACAGATGGGGAGCTGAGGCACAGAGAGATTAAGTGACTTGTCCAAGGTCCCACAGGGCATCTGTGGTGGAGCTGAGAATGGAACCCAGATCTTCTATGTCCCAGTGCAGTGCTTTAACCAGCCTCCTCATCTCTTCTTGGCTCAGCCACTGAAATGGAGGCCTTGCCCCCCTTCCTCTGGGGAACAGCTAACTCTTCACAGTACAGAAGCTGGGCTCTTGCTTGGCTCTTTAAGTCACATAGTCTCAGCATTGGGTTTTGTTTCCTCAGACAGTCTGTAAAGTCTGTCTCGCTGCTGTTTGCCAACCTTCCCAGCCCGTTCTGTTGAGTGAATGCTTTTGTGAGTGGGGGTCAGTGTGTGTGAAAGGAGTGGCAGAAAAGCATTTCACACACATTTAAAATTAACCTGCCATGTAGGTCTGAATTGTTTGTCCTATTGCAGGGATCCTGCTGCTATAGGGTTAACACAACTCCGCTTTCCTTTGAATTTGTGAATGTCTGTTTTAAAGCAGGCTCAAGACTCTCACCGCATCTGCCCTCCCACCTCCTCTTCCACCCCCCCCCCCCCCCCAAATCTGGAAACTCTGTGTATACACTCAGGGCTCATGGTTTATGCCAGGGAGCTGCTGAAAGATATTCTCCTAAGCTGCTACCCATCCAGTTCTGGTTGTGGAAAGCACTTGGGTACATGGTTTAATCCATCCCCGCTCAGGAAAGTCCTTTACCAGAGCTGAAGCACATACCTCAGTATCTTTCTGAATCAGGGCCCAGATTCTGGGCTCAGGGAAAGCCATGCATGTTTGAATTCTGGGAGATATTGGAGGAGCTCGTTCTGTGAGCTGGTTACTTCTACCCTTTTCGCTTCTGCTGGGCACGCTTGATTCCTCCCTCTGAGAACACATTGCAGGCAGACCCTTTAAGTGTAAAGCACCAGGTGGTTGCTTAGCTGTGGCCAAGGGGTGTGATCTGAGTTTTACTTGCAGTCTTATGTATTCCCAAGGTAGGGCCTGATTTTCACTGGTGTAAATGAGTGGAGCCCTATGGACGGTAGTGGAACTATGTTGATGTACCCCCCGGGAGCTGTATTTTAATAATATAGAAAGTGCTTGACTTGCTGTGTCGGCTGGAAAACAATCAAGGTCCAAATCTGCATAAACTCAAAGCCAAACTTGCTTCTGCTTTCACTGAAAATAAAATATGGTGAGCAAAGAAAATGCTACTGCCACCGAGGCCTCTCCTCTTGTTGACAGGCTACTTTTAAAGGGCCAGATCCTCCGCTGCTATACATCTGACACACTCGCTACCAAGGAGCGAAACGCCGCAGGGACACTGAGTGATGATCTTGGTTCCCCAGCCCTCAGACCGTTTTCCTTCACACGCTAAGGGGCGTGTATTAAAAGCTGGAAGGACATTTGGGGTAAAAGAGCTAGAAGCGACTAAAGCGTGTGAGCTACAATGCGGTGCCACTTTAAAACTTTTCACACTGCTGCAAGGATTATTGGCACAGGCCGGTTATTCAGTAAATGCAAGATTGTTGCTATGGAGGACAGGAAATCCTTCGTCTACACTGTGGGGAAAACACTGGAAACTATCCTACTGTAAATCACAACCAAAAGGCGTTTGCCTGGCATGTTTTCCTAAAGTCTAATTTTTTTTCCCCTGCCACTTTTGCACATATTTGCTCTGTCTCTGAATTCCGTTATTGCATGTTGAAGAGCAGGGGACAAGGGAAATCAAACAGCTGGCTGGAACTCACTGCAAGGGCTGTGTTAGTATTATCTGCAGCAGGGAACTCCATATGGGCATTAGTATATTAGCAAGAGGCATATATTGATACCATACATCTGTGACAGTAGCTGTTCCTTTCCTGCTCGTTTACTGCTCCCTGCACCCACAATTGCTCCGTGTGAGGAAGAAGGCAGTGTTCTCCTTGGTCTTTAATCTGTGCGGCACTCCTTCTGCTGTCCTCCTTGATGGGAGGACCGCCCATGCCCAAGTCCATCCATCTCTACCAAATTAAAAGGATAAATATAATTTAAAAAATTATCTCTAGACAGCATCTTCCATTCGCTGAACTCACCTGGAGCTGCGAGAGTCCACCACTTCTGAAAAGCAAGGCAGAAGCGTTTCAGGTATCTCCATGGCTCTTGGGACGAGTGGTTTTGGGACATGGATCCACACCCCCACAGAAAGGGTACAGGGACAAACCTTCTTTCAGAAGAGGCAGTTATGAGAAGAAATCTTGCGAGCAGAAACCAAGGGCTAGACTCCACTTAGTGCAAATTGACATAGGTCCATTGCCTTCAATGCAGCCGTGATGGCTTACACCAGCTGGTCCAGAGTTTCTTGGCCCAAACAGATTTCCTTCTCGAGGAGTAGCATGCGATCCAAGAACAAGAATCGCTGTTTTATATTTACTATCCTACAGTATTCTAATTCGAATACAAGAGCTACATAATGCATACGATAAAGCCTGAGGAAGGGGGAGGTAGAGACTAAAGAAAAGTAAAGCACCATGCTGCAGAGAGGTGGTTGCTAGTGGGGAGCAGCCTGGGGCCAGGAGGGTCTGATCTGAGATTTACAAGTGGTCTGATGGGTTTGAAAGTTAGGCCCAGCTCCTCAGGTAGGGTAAATCGTAGAATCACAGAAATGCAGGCCTGGCAGGAACTTCAAGAGATCAGCTACTCCATCCCCCTGCACTAAGGCAGGACCAACTGTACTAAGACCATCCCTGACAGGAGTTTGTCCCTCCGTTCATGGGGATTCGACAGCCTCTCCAGGTAACCCATTCCAGGCCCCGTCTGAAAGCGCTGAACAGGGTGAGGTCCGTGGTCATGCATGTCTCTTACAGCTGTTCTATAGTCTGGATCCAGCCTCTGGGAAGGTTCTGCCTTCTGACCCCCTGACCATCCCCCGTTGGTCGACACTATGATTATTCCAGGGGAACGTGGCTGTTGTGGTCACAGGCAGAGAAACTATCTCTAAAGGGCTGGGCCCAAAGCTGGAGAGGGTTTGAAAATCTGGGCAGACGCTATGAGCTGCACTCTGTATTGCTGGGGAGCCAATGGGGAGACCAGAGCAATGTGTTCAGGGTAGCCTGCATTGCTCAGCTGATGGCTATCACACTTGGTACCAGCTGGAGCATTTTCAGGGCGGGTGGTTTAATTCCTAGAGATTGTGAGGAGCAATAATGAAGCCTGGAGGTCACAAGTGCAAGGATCCCTCCGGTCAGGTCTGTGTCTGAGAGGCTGGGGTACAATCTTATAGCCAATCACAGACAGAAGTGGGCGTTTTTGCCACCACGGCTATTTGGGCATCTAGTAACACTGAGGATTCAGTTGCAAAGCACCCCAAGGAGGCAGGTCAGTGCAATGATTGGACTGTGTGTTTAGGCCCAAAGGGGAGAGGTCGCCGTGCTGGTAAAAGAGTACGGCATGTGCAAAGGGGGACTTTAGTGGGGCTTGTCGCATGTCACCCTCACAGGGAGCGGCCTGCAGAGACGGGATGTGAGGCAATCCTTACGGTGGGGTGGCAAGCCAGCATGTGGGGCCCACCAAGACCACCAGAGGCCGAAATCAACCCTGGCCAGTGGCACCTACAGGCTTAGTTGCTCTCCAGGAAAAGGATGGACTAGAAAGGGCACCTGAGTTACTGGCCATGAGGCTATCAATGCATCTCTATTAGGCTGCCCCCTCCAGGCCACATTACGAGCTGCTCCATTCAACCCATTGGACCTGGTGGATTTGTGTGATGGCTGCCCTCTTGGCCAACCCGCCGGTATTGAATTGAGGACTACCAGAGCTATGGACAGGAGCTAGAGCCTGTAACAGCCTCTTCTGCCCTGAAGACTGGCCTAGGGAGGAGCCCATAGCCTACGCTCCCCAATGGCTTACACTTGCCCCCTTTCCTTGCAGGCAGCTCTGGTGAATAATCCTGTCCCTTAGGGGCGTGGGTGGGTGTTAGGAGGGAGCTACCTGGTGCTGCAGCTGAAATGGCCAAGCAGCTGAAGTGTCCCCCAACGCTTCCCTCTGAGTCCATGACACAGCTGGTATGTTACCGCAGGTCTGGTGTGCTCCAGTGACCTCCTGGGGTGGTGGGTCTGCTGCGCTGGTAAAGGGATGGTGAAAAGACTCCAGCTGTTTTATGACCATGCCGTTCTGACCTGGCTTTGCCTTTCACTGCAGGAATAGTTGGGAGCCGGGTGAAAGTAAAGTAATGGGCAGCGCGGGCGGGTTTGTTTGTGCAGCCAGCGGGAATTCTTGTGACTGACAGTGTTGGCAGTGCGGCTGGTCCTCGCCTTGTCTGTAAATATTTGTATCCTCCCTACGCTATTGGCAGGCTGTTATTTACACACAGGGAAGGTAACAGATGTCACAGCAATTAATTTTCCAAGCTGCCCACTCACGTCTGCTGGGTACACAAGGTTTCCAAATCTCTTTACTGGCCTCCATGGGGCCGCAGGAAGGGATAGCCGAGTGAACAACTGTGGCATTTCTGCCTTGTGGATTGCGCTGCAGGAGGGCATCTTCCTAACACCATTCTGATGATGATTTATAGAGCACAATGCTTATATATTGGTTAGCACCCACTACATAAAAAACATCCTCTGCTTCATGTGTAAGGCGTAATAAATGCTCAGGAGTCACTGTGCTCAGGAGATGAGGAGAGCAATTTTTATTGGCTGTGCATACATTGGCTGCGCATACATGTCAATGAGTTCCACAGCCTGCACGTGCATTGGGTTTTTAAAAAAACCAATTTCCGCAAGTTGGTTTTAAATGTATTGCCCAAAGGGAGGAGGCAGGGGGTGGGAAGTAGATGGAGGCATGTCTTTGCCCTTCCCTGTCATGCCAACCGGCAGAGTTCCATTTACAGCAGCTCAGGTTTTGGTTCCAAGACAATGAAGGAATACGGAAAAGGTCAGGGCTAATATTCTACTACTGTTCATATTCCACCAATATTTCGCTCTGATGCACAATACTACCGTTACTTAGCACTCTGAACCAGTACATCTCAAAGCCCTTTTCAAAGGAGGGCAGGATAATTATCCTCCTTTTACAGATGGGGAAACTGAGGCACAGAGTGGGGCAGTGACTTGCTCAAGGCCACCAGCAGAGGTAGGACTAGAGCCCTGGTCTCCTGAGGTCAAGCCTGGTGCTCTAACTACTAGGCTACACACTAGTGTTTTTATTGGAATTTTACTGGTGTTTTTTG
Source organism: Eretmochelys imbricata (assembly GCF_965152235.1). Classification (NCBI taxonomy): domain Eukaryota; kingdom Metazoa; phylum Chordata; order Testudines; family Cheloniidae; genus Eretmochelys; species Eretmochelys imbricata. The sequence goes on along the minus strand of NC_135574.1, from coordinate 204,886,532 downwards.
GGAATACTTTCACAGAGTTTGGCCCTTGGATGCCATCTGAAAGCTGCTGTCGAAGAGTTAAGCTGGCCCTTCAGGGAAGCCCAGCTGATTTTTCAGGCACAAGTGTGGATTGTAGGGCAGAAATCAGAGAAGAGTTTTCTAAATATACTGCTTTTCCAAAGGGTCTGCCAGCTCCCAACTGTAATAACAGGCCTCTTCCACTCAAGGGTTTCTGATGAAGAAGAAACCCAAATCACAAGCATAGTTCAGGCTGGCCAAAGTGACCTCAAAGGAGAGGAGACGCTATCTGATGTTGTTACACTTTCCATCTGTGTTACCGAAGAGACGTTTGTCCTTGGTTTAAGCCACGTAATGCTCATACCATGCTGGGAGGGAACTCTTTGTTTGATCTATTCAAAGTGAAAGTCCTTACTGAAGGCATGCCAGGAACAAAGGAAGAAAATACATAAATCAACAGTATCCTTTGACGTGTCTGAAGGCAGCTGTTACTTTTATTGATAAGTGTCTCTCTGTCCTCTGAAACGTATGATGTGCATATCATATATTCTAGGTTCCTTACGAAACACAGCCAGGTAATTTTTCTGCAAACATCCATCACACTTTTAGAAATGACTTTCCTGCTGTTGAAAAGAGGATGGATTGACAATCCTGGAAGTGAGTCCACTATCTTGCTCCAGAATCGGTACAGTCGGGGTAATAGCAGTGCAAGTTTTCTTTCTCTTTCCTGGGACAATGACTCTTGTGCTAAAGATGTAAGTCACTCGTTATATCCTTTTGTTTTCCCTGCTGCTATATTAGGGCTGCCAAGTGATTGCAATGCGGACTCTTGTTTGCTATCACCTACATGAGACTAACAATCCCCTTCACTTAGGTCCCCAAATAGCTGTCAGGTGCTGTAGCTACCTTGAGCCATTACTGACCTGGGTGACAAGTGTGATAATTTTTGCAAGCTCCATTGCATTGCAGTGACAGCCTAGTGGAAAGCATGCTCTACTGGGACTCCAGAGAGCCCCAGTTGTGTCCCTGACCTGCTGGGTGTCCTTGGAGAAGTCACTTCCCCTCCTGTGCCTCAGTTTCCCCATCTGTACAATGGGGATAATGTTACTGAGCTCCTTGGTAAAGTGATTTGAGCTCTCCTGATGAAAAGTGCTAGATAAGAGCTGGGTATTATTTTGAATGGTACTAACAATAATATCGTGACCTGTCTCACTTCAACGGAGCAGCGTTGTTCTTTCTTTAGGGCACTTTATAGTCACGAACCCAGAGCGTGTGGAATATGCCAGTTTGGCAGGACTTCAGATGAAGTTCCTGATTTACCCACAGACCAAGCTTGGCCTCAACAGAAGCTTTTCTATCCTATGCTGGGTTCTGAGGAAGATGGGCGGCCTGGATATTAAAAGGTGGCTGAGTCTCCATGTGCGTTCCTCACTCGCTGTGACTTCCCCCAAAGTGCTTAGTTAGGTCCTGGTCCAAAGCCCACTGAAGTTAATGGGAGTCTTTCCATGACTCCAATCGGCCCTGGTACCAGCTTTGAGGATGGCTTCTTGTGACCATCTATGAAGCTCACCTGGGGCTCTCAGGAGTCCTAGGCATGGCTTTCAGTTGCTGTGACCCAGGCTGGATTCATCCTGCAATCCTAGAGGTGAAAGGGCTCAAATCCCAGTGCCATTCTCTCCATCTTTTGCTGAGGAACGCTGAACCCCAAAGCTGGATGTGAGATCTGAGGGCAAACTCTTCCCCCCAGAGCTTCTACCACCACCATCAGGAAGCTGGGGTTCTGTCGGGTCAGGAAATACATTTCACCTAACACATGGGGCTACGTCTGACCCACCAGAATACATCGCTGTTTTTGTTTATGGCAGGCTGATATAAATTTACTTCCCTAGTGCTTTCTTTTATGGTGGCTGCCCGATCTTCCTTTTTCCTTCTAGTACAATACTGCTTCACCTATTTGTCTTCTCTCCCTTGTGCCTTGCTTATCTGACTTCCAACACACCTCGGGGAAACCTTCAATCTGGGCCAGACCCTCAGGTTGGGTAAATTCGATTTAGATCAGATGAGGATCTGGCCCCATAGGTTTTCTGTCTCTGTCTTCACTCTTAGCTTAGCTTCACTCTTAGCTTGTTATATTCATCTCCACTAGAGCAGTGAGGCAGATGCTGAATGCTTAGACATGCTCGTGGTTGTTGCTGAAGAAATGCTGGGATCTGAGCATTAGGTCACACTCCGCAGGCCTGAAAGTGAGCTCCCGGTGGGCAAGTGGGGTTGGCTAACGTGCAAGGAAAGTTTCTCATGTAAAGGCCTACTCCCCTCAGCACTCACCCTTAATATCCATTAAAGGACATTGCAGCCCTGAGGCTGGGAATTCCAAAGGATCCTGAAGGAGCTTGTTTCCTGTGCAAAATTTTAACAAAAATGGTGCGGAGGGGGAGGGAAACTATTGGGTTTTTTTCCCATGGAAAGCAGATACTTTCCGTGAAAATTCCCATTTTGTCGAAACCTCAATTTTCGGTGGAATATTTTCCACCAGCCCTAACTTTTAAATGAGCAAAAAAATTAAAACATGAAGTTGTTTCAGTTTGGCAGGCTTTGAAACACTCATTTTTCAATTTTTTGTCATCCCTTTCCCCCCCTCCCCGCAAGCTTAACTGAAATGGTTCTTTGACTGAAATTTTTTTTTTTTAGTAAAAGAAAAACCATTGCACTACACCTTTTTGATGAAAGAAAAGAGAGGTCGATCTAGCAAAAGTCAACTTTTCTGTGAAAATTTTTCATTTATAAAAAGCCATTTTTGGACCCCCTCCCCCAAAAAAGTGTTGCCCAGCAGTACCCATTCCACAGGGAGAGAGACAGGCTCTGGCGGGGATCTGAGTCACCTGTCTCCTTACTGCATCTAATGAAGTGAGCTGTAGCTCACGAAAGCTTATGCCCAAATAAATTGGTTAGTCTCTAAGGTGCCACAAGTCCTCCTTTTCTTTTTGCGAATACAGACTAACACGGCTGCTACTCTGAAACCTGTCTCCTTACTGGGGTGGTATGTAAATAGCTGGAAACCTGAAGTCATCCCTCTTCTCTCACAAAGCTGTGAATTGCAGAGGAATCGTTGGGTATTTTAGTGGTCTGCCAAACTTACATAGTCCTTTTATTTTCTGTTTAAGGCCCTGAGCCTGTAGTGAGCTCAGGGAAAACCAGGGCTCTGCGTGGGGGCACAGAGCTATCTGCCTGTTCACTGCAGGAGCAGGGAATCAGAAGCTGCCTTACTATAGCCTTGAAATGAAGAAAATGATTAGGGGGCTGGAACACATGACTTATGAGGAGAGGCTGAGGGAACTGGGATTGTTTAGTCTGCGGAAGAGAAGAATGAGGGGGGGATTTGATAGCTGCTTTCAACTACTTGAAAGGGGTTTCCAGAGAGGATGGATCTAGACTGTTCTCAGTGGTAGCTGATGACAGAACAAGGAGTAATGGTCTCAAGTTGCAGTGGGGGAGGTTTAGGTTGGATATTAGGAAAAAGTTTTTCACTAGGAGGGTGGTGAAACACTGAAATGGGTTACCTAGGGAGGTGGTGGAATCTCCTTCCTTAGATATTTTTAAGGTCAGGCTTGACAAAGGCCTGGCTGGGATGATTTAGTTGGGGATTGGTCCTGCTTTGAGCAGGGTTTGGACTAGATGACCTCCTGAGGTCCCTTCCAACCCTGATATTCTATGAACAGAGAAAGATGGGGTGGGGGAAGCCTATCGCCTTGCCTTTCATGGGCACCAAATACCTGTTCGCTCCATTCCAATGTGTAGAAAGCAATGAATGAAACCACACAGCATGCAGCGATCTGAGAAGCCCAAAGGAGAAAATGACAAGGATGTTTTGGTCTTCAAAGGGGTAAGGAATCTGGCTATAAGGAACGTGATCTGGTATTCCTTTTGTGATTTAAAGAAGGAAAAATGTGCTCAGCTATTTTCTTCTGTCCAAATAAGGACACAGTAGGCCCCCTGCAATAACATATGAGGCATTACTCATATGCTCTGGAGTAATTCAATTAAAAGCCCGGCTTTAAAAGGGCAGCTCATGAGAAATCAAATGTGACATTTAGAGGAATTCACCTTCTGTAGGAAAGCCAGCTGTGATTTCAGTAACTGGAGACACCTGTGTCATTAGCAGGAGAGAAAGACAAGGCCATGCTAGAGATAGAACCAGATACCGTCAGCCCATAAGTCTTTGCAGCTATTAAACTCCAGAGACCGGTTTGTCTTTTTGGCATGGTTTACATGCATGGTAATGATTGCAGGCACTCAGCCTGGTTTATAGGGGCTCCCAGCTATTTAGGAAGCACACAGGTGAATATGAAAGGGCCTGAGCCCAAACCCGTTCAAGTCAACGGGAGTCTTTCCATTTACTTCAATGGGCTTTAGATCAGGCCCCTAGATTACTTGTTTAAGACCTATTCCTATAACCTTGTTTCTCAAGAAGGCCTATCCTTAGCCCACTGGGGAACTTGGCTAATATAAGGTCTGATCCTCATTCAGCTGAATATCTGGGTCTTGGTGCAGCAAGGGAAGGCATCTAGATGCAGGGCAGCATCCATCTATTGGTTGGGGCATCTGTGTGTGTGGTCCTGTATCTCTTCCCCACCTCTTTGTGTATCGCCTAACATCACAAGCTCTTTTTCTCATCCGACGTAAAGTATCCCCAAAGCTTGGACTATGCTCAATATCTCCAGCACCGTTGTCATCGGCACTCCTCGCTCCTCCTTTCCCCCAGCTTCATTCACAGCCCCCTCCTGTCCTGAACCACACACAGAACAAATGTGTGTGTGTGTGTGTGTGTGTGTGTAATTATTCTCGGCCTCTCTTCCATCTCCGCTCTCCTCTCCACAAAAAGCTCCCACAAACCAGCGCCGATTCTTATTGGTAAAGGAGCGTGACGGGAGACAAAGCATCAGTGGTGGTCTGGGGGAACATTGTGCCTCTGGGGAGCAGAGTGTTGCCACAGGAGAGAATGGTACTTGTGAAATGTGTCTCTGTCCATTTGTGCCCTAAAACGATGAGTTTCCATGGTCTTTTAGGGCACTTTATATTCTTTTAAGCAGATGGTACACCGCTCTAGCTATCCGGTACCACATACCGCCACAGCGCTACCACCAAGATGGCCCAGTGCTGGGGTGAGATTAGCCCATGGATGAAGAACAGCTGTTTGTACTTGAACCTGACCAACATAGAGGGGATGCTGGTGGTCAGGAGAAAGCACCTTGAAGAGTTTGCAGCTGTGGTACAGTCTTCTTGGACTGAAGATGCACACCCACAATTTGGTCAGTTCAGTCTGTAATCTAGGAGTCCTCTTGGGTTCTGAGCTTTCACATAGCAGCATCCACATGTTGCCCTTTCTACCATCTCTGCTTGGCTAGGAGACTCCATCTAACGCTGGTGGATGAAGACCTGAGCTCACTTATTCACGCCCTCATCACCTCTCCGCTGGATTACAGCAATGCAGTATACATGGGAATGAAGCCTTCAGCACCCAGGAAACTCTAGCTTGTACAGATACTATTGCGTCTCCTCAGCAACTCGGACTACAGTGAGCACATCACACCTGTCCTCTGCTTGCTACGCTGGCTTCCCATACAATATCGAATCACATTCAAGGTCTTGGCACTTTATCTTCAAAATGCTTTGTGACCTGGGCCCAGGTTACCTACCAGATAGACCAAAGCTCCACGATGAAGACTCTGCTCCACCTCTGTGCTATTCTGGCACCATGAAACTGTCACAATAACAATAAAGCTTGTCTGTGCAGGAGACAGAACTTTCTCTGGGGGTGGTGTGATGGGGTGTACCAATCCTGCACTGGACCAACAGGGCCTGACCACTCACTGTGGGCCCCTCGCCCCTCCTGCGCATGCTCCAGGTGGCAGGGACTGATAAAAGGAGGCTGACCAGCTCAGTTTGGGCTGGCTGGGGAGGAGGAAGGACCTGTGCGGCAGGCTCCTGTAGAGACGCATGGGAGGGAACTGTGGACCTGGATGACCAGCCGACTGCAGAGACTGACTGGGATGCCGAGGAGATGCCTGAAATGCGACTTACAGTAGGAAGTGACCCAGGGAATGTATTGGACACCGGTGCTTAAATCCTTAATGTGGAATTTCCTATCTTCATAGGGCCCTGGCACGAAATCTGGTGGAGTTGGGTGGGCCCAAGTTTCCCTATCCCCACCCCCCACTTGCCACTAAGTATGGCTACTGCTTATTTACTCTGCCCTACCTGGGGGCCACAAACTGACTGTTGTCCTGCCTTGCCCAGAGGGTCAGAACCCCCAATTGCCATTGTCTGCCTCAGCCAGGGGAAGTAGACTCTGCTTTGCCCTGCCTCACCTACAGGCCACAGACTGATTGTTTGCTCAGCCCCACCGGGGGTCCTGAGCCCCCCTTACTACAACTGCCTGATCCTACTAGGAGTCCTGACGATTGTGTGATGGGGTGTACCAACCCTACACAAGCCAATAGGGGTGGCCCCACTTGACATACAGGGCCCCCCGTGACAGGCGGTGGGGGATTGTGGAACAATGTCCCCCAGGAACTAAGGACAATCAAAACCTCACCTCCTTCCACTTCAAGTGTCAGGTGCACTTCTTTGCCTTTGCCTTCTCTAATATAAACATAGCGACAAGGGGGTGTATAACACCCTGCTAAACTAAAACTCCACTGCACACACTTCTCCCTCTGGAGAGAGAATGAGAGAACAACCAACAAGAGACAGAGGTGTAGTTACATTGATTAGTGCTCTACGGGAAGGTTCTGAGATACTATGGTAATGAGCATTATGAGAACCTATATAGAATAGTATTCACACGTGCAACAGTGTATGTGTAAAGTAAGTGCGCAAGGACTGGTTGGAAATCCGATCCCCAGAGCCTTCTGGGCCCCAGTATCAGTCAAGTGGTAGGACTTATATGGCCCCTGTCACCATGGTACCTGGGCACCTCATAATCTTTGATGTATTTATTCTCTCAAAACCCCTGTGAGGTAAGGAAGTGCTATTGTCCCTATTTCCCAGATGGGGAACTGAGGCACAGGGAGGCTAAGTGTTGCCCAAGGTCCCCAAGCAGGGAATTGAGCCCACGTCTCCAGTATTCTGGGGTGGGGCCTCAAACACTGGAGCATTCTCATCTCTGGTATGTTTTTAGTGGAGCATGCTGGGAGAAGGAGGACTTGTGGTTATGAGCCAGAGCTTCAGGCTGGTGCCTCCCTATTGAAAGTTCACCTCTGAGTTTTCGGGAGTGTTGTAATCCTTGATTTGGTTTACATAAGGCTACAGAAGCCCCAGGAGGCTGACTACATCCACGTAACATGCTAAACTTCTTTTCGTGCCTACCTAACTCCTAATCGATCTTGACATATTTACGGTGGCTTTGTGTGATGCTGTCAGGAGCTGTTACTGATGCTTGATGGCTCTGCCATGCCTGTAACTTGTGAAGTCTACAGGCCACATCACTTGTAAGGGTTTAAAGGTCCGTGGGAGACTTAGGGGCAGGGCACCAGTGTAGTCCTCAGCAACAGCATTTCAAAGGTGGCCCCACCGCTGCTTCCACACCAAGCTTCGTGTTTCTTGTGAAACAAGAGGTGTTAAGAGTTGCAAGTGCCCCAAAAGTGCCTGGGAAAAGCAAGATTTCAGGGGTTCAAAAATAAAAACAAGTCACAAGAAAACCATCTTGGGCTGTTTGAAGAGAATTCGCCAGGTCGCCTGTATCTTAGTCTTGAAATGATGTGATGGGCTAGATTCTCAGCTGGCGTAAACTGGCGTTGCCTCAGTGACTTCACTGGTTTACTGCAGCAGGGAATCTGGTGTGAAATCCTGATGGCTCTTGGTTTTATCTAAAAACACCCGCTGTGGTCAGCAGGGATTGGCCTCGCTTTCACCTCTGGGAAATGCAAAGGTGGAGCATTTTTTTTAATGTAATCTTGAATCTCAAATGTAATTGGTGAGGGTTGAAAAGACCCTGGGCCCGATCCTTGTCTGGAGTAAATCAGCAGAGCTGCACTGATTGGGTGCCAGTTTGCACCAAATGAAGATCTGGCCCTATATATATATATATATATATATATATATATATATATATATATATATAAAAATGTGCATTTAGATGGTTTTGGGTGGCACAGCTTGTCTACTGCAGCGTCGGGTGGGCCATGCTTATTGAGCCAAATCTTGCCCACAGGTCTTTGGCTAGGCAGGGCGCCAGATGCAGCAGTGAGGCCGGTGCTGTGTTGGCCGTGGTACGATCATGGGGCCCAAGTAGGGCTGTATGTGTAAAATTGCTGTGGGATGATTCCTAGGACCACACATCTAGAGCATGCTCACGCTAGGGGAAAACAATGGAGGGTCTCTACAGATGCATTGCAGGTGTGAATTGCGAAGCAGAACACAGTGGGCTACCAGTGAAGTCGGGAATTACACCAAGGGTGAATTTCAGCTCAAATGGATGAAGTTTGGCAAACTTGTAAGCAACGGAAAGCAGGCCTTAAAATGGAAGATGTCAGGCAACCTTAATAATACATGGTCCTAAAAGTCCCAACCTGTAATGTAATATAACTAATTGTGTTTGTGGTTATATTATAGTCTATACAATGCAGCCCTAATAATATGTCCAAATAGCGCGCTCTCATGTAGTGAGTGGGTACAAAATAAATGTGTATCACAAACTGTGCTTGATTTCTCTCCATAAGTGGGGCAGAGGATACATTTCTCATGGCCTCGGTACAAGGACAATTGGGATCACGTTGGGTTGCTCTTGAATCCGCTGTGCCCTAATTCTTGAATGTAGCTCTGAATCCCAGCCATACGAATATATGTATGTAGCACATTGATTTTAGTTCACTGGGGCGAAATACCCCTGTGTGCATGCACTAGCATGAAGACTATAAAGGTCTCGTGCTGATGTAGCACCGACAGACCCCGGTCGTCGGTGGGCAGGATCAAACCTGGGACCTCTGGAGCTTAGTGCCTGAGCCTCTACCGCATGAGTTAAACACCAGCTGGCTGTTAGCTAAGGCTGTAGAGCAGACTCATTTTCTCTCTCTCTCTTAGTGGTCTCGGTGGCACTAGATGGGAGAGAACACCACCCCCAGGAGGTCTGTGGGTGACACTGGCCCTCTTCCCAAAGATGAATTTCACCCCATGTTTATGAGCCCAGTTGATGGCTTTAGAACAGGCTGCAGAAAGGGCTCCATTCTGAAGAGCCCCCTTTGCTCAGTATTATTAGTACGACAATAGCATCATAAGGGGCCAACACAGCGCTAGGTGCTGGACGTCCCCAAGAGTTGGTTCATGCCAGTTCATGCTCTAAAGAGCTCAGTGTCTAAGTAGGCAAACGGGGAGAGGAAACAGCCACAGAGACTTGGCTGCAGGCCACTGTGCGAGCCAAGGACAGAACCCAGCTCCCCTTGGGCCCCTCGAAGGCTCTCTCCATTACACTGCACTGCCTCATGGTTGCAGGGGATGGTCAATGCCACGTTTTCAGCAGTACACGATGTTGTTGTGTGGCAGGGCAGAGTGCTGCACAGGGGTGGTGGAGTCTCTGACCCTGCTGTCCATCTGAAACCGAAGCAGGGTTTGGCATAAAACAGCTCATTCCGTTACTGCCGTTCACACTAGTTTGGCTGCAAAACCAGTTGATTTGTGTTTAAAATAAAATAACAAAAGGTGAAGAGGTGACGTTGGGAACTTCTCAGGCTAGACAAGCACCCAGCACTGCCTTTGGGCCAGTCAGATGAACTGTTTTCCCTGTGGTCAAACCAAGCTCAGGCAGTGACGAATCAGGATCTCCTGCTTAACCAACACAAGGCTCAGGATGTGGCTGAGAGAAAGTGGTGCGCTGGGCCAGGATATGGGCCATGACTCTTACAAACTGAATCCTGATGCAGGCATGTCCCCTTCTCTTTGCACAGGGCCAGCAGCTCCCATTGCTCTCGCTGGAGAAGAGAAAACAGGGTTCTTTATTATTCTCCGTGTTTGCTGGTGGGTGCTGTGCAATTTTGAAAATCTGACGCTTCATTTCAGGGGTGCAGAGCTGTTTAGAAAACGTGGCTCAAATATTCTGTTAATCGGAGATACTGGGACCTGGGACTGGGTGTGGAGGGGAGACTGGGAAGGGGGAGACTGGGACTTGGAGAGTCTTGAGGGGCAGAGTAGGATTGGCTGGGCAAGGAGGTTGGGACTGGAATGAGAAGCCTGAGGAGTGGAGACAGAGAACTGCAAGATAGAGACAAAGGGACTATGCCGCTTTGATCATGGCTGGATCTGGATGCCTTTCTGGAGGATACACTTTAGACAAATGTGAAGTTATTGGAGTAACTGGATGAAATTCTCTGGCCTGTGATATACAGGAGGTCGGACTCGATGGTCCCTTCTGGCCTTAAACTCTCAGACTCCATGAAAAACATGCAATATCACAGCCAGGTGAGCTGAAGCAGGGCTCTGCCTTGGCTCATGATGGTTTGTCCAGCACTGCAAACCACAAAAGAAAAATAAACTCATGTCTTGTCTGAGAACATCAGGAACCAGACGCTGTGTGAGTCACATGGGAAACAGACTCTGGATTGCTTGGATCGAGGTCCCAACTTATCTGAGCAACCTCAGGTCAAGTGGTGCAGATAGAAGGTTTGAGTCTAGGAGCTTCTCTATCCTGGGGGAACTCGAGTGGTCTCTGCTTTGGAAACACCAGCTCAGCTAGTCTGGGCTCTTGCAAAACAAAATAAAAACAATAAAAGTTTGTCAGATCTGGGAACAAGTCAACTTGGTGGTGGTGGTATTTCAGATCAAAGATTCCAGCTGATGTTTTCAAAGCAGCCAGAGGGATTTAGATACCCAATTTCCATTTAACATTAAGGGGCAGTGAGTCTCCAGAAAAGTCCAGGAAACTTTGAATATCTTACCCTCTATTTTTGCCCATTTCTAACTAGTATGGGTATCACTGTAGTCCCTGGAAACTTGAGCAGTTTGAGGCTGCATTGTGCTGGGCATGGTCCATACCCAGAGAATAAGAGGCAGCCCCTGCACTGAAGACTTTAGTGTCATTAATAGGGCTGTGTGAATAACCAAATATTCGCTTCAGGTCAGAAAAATTGACCAAAAAAATCATTTTGGGTCTACTCAAATTCCAAAACAAAATGTCTTTCTGAAATGAACCATTTCAATATTTCTGGAACTCTGGTTTGGTTGAGACACTCCACTAAAACCAACCCAAAATTTGTGAATTGTGTCAGTGTCCCAATTTTACATTTTTCATAAAAAAAAAAAAAAAGTTTTGGATAAAAAATGTCACCCACTTCGAATCCCGAATCTCCCTTTCAGGAGTCACTCTGTAGCAACCCACTAGGGGGCGTGAGAGGGTCAACAGTTGTGGGAATTTACCAGCCTGTAAAGAGTTCAGACTATAATTAATTAAGAGAGATGGGTAGGGTGCTCTATAAATTCCTCATTATCGTATAAATGGTGCTCCAGGCTGGAATGTCTGTTCAGGCTTCGGCCCAAAGCTCTTCCATTTAGCTTAAATGGTGCTTTGGGATGATTTTATTTTTGATCCTACCATGGATCACCAATCCCTAGCATCACAGGAATAAAATGAGCAATGACACATGAGTAAGGCAGCATGTAGAGAATCAGGTGGACATTAAAAACTATCTTACTGTGTCGCAGAAGAGGTCAGGATGCCTTCCCTTCTCTGGCTCTTTCTTTTGGGCTACATGGCACTCCCTTGCCTTGCCAACTTGTAAGGTTTTTTTTCCCCCCCCCAGCCTAAAAAAAATAATAATTACCAAGTAAGTCAGCTGAAAACTGCCACCAGGGAGTAGTAGAAGCGTGACTCAGCCTTTACAACAGCGAATGCTAACATGCCTGGGAACTCGGGGGAAATCAGTTGTTGATCAAGGGTTTCTAAGTGCCCAGGAGGTGCTCAGTGGCTTTTCTGCCTTGAAGTCCCTCATTTCCATCCATTTCTGATTGGAATAAGTGACTGCCTTTCTGACTGGACAGTGTTAACTGGCCACAAACAAACTGAGTATGGACGGGGGGGGTAACAGGGGGGAAGCAGGAGCATATTTCCCCAAACTATTACATATGCTTTGAAAGAGATTGATAAGAATATGAGATATGTGGGACAAAATATCCCCCCATTCCTGAGATCCCACGCACTGGGGAAGCAACAGGGGTAAACTTCACAGGAGGTACGTGATTTCCACGTAGTCTGCCTGTCAAAAGAGGGCTTAGAACACTGAGTGTACTGTTCTTTCTAGAACTTGAACTTCAGTTTAACAATCGTTTATCTACAGCTGGCCGAAGTTTGGCCTTGGATGTGTGTGTACAGCTGCTATTGGTTCCAGGGGCAATGGAGGCTCTGACCTAGGAAACCATGTGAGAGTGTACTTTACCTTAACCATGTGCCTAGTCCCACTGGGTGAGCATATCCAAAGGCAGAAGCATCTGTCTGTCTGTCTAATCACCACCAGCTAGGTCCCTGGAGACCTTCTATTCCATCCCTTTAACTCTTTACTTTCATGGCCTCACATCAGTGCCACCATCATGCTGGGTGAATAGAGGATGTTCTCTTACGCCACAATTTTAAGCAGCCAGTCGGGTTTCTTGTTAAGCAATGCATGGTATGCCGACCTCTCCAGAGAGCAGGCTAACTGCTGCTGGAGGTTGGGTGGGACTAGGGCATGGGGGTGGTGGGATCCCCGATTGACCGCAAGCAGAACTTAGCCCACCGCACATACTGTCTCCACAGTCCCTTCTGGCTAGAGCTGTGCAGAATTCACAATGGTTTTCCTGCGGCATTTCACATGGACATTTTCACCACTATATTTCATATATAGCTATGTTCTACTTCGAGCAGGAGTGAATTCAGGGAAGTTCTCTGGCCTGTGTTATCCAGAAGGGCAGACTAGCGGAGCACAATGGTCTCTCCTACCCTTAGCCTCTATGAACCTATGCAATTTTGCATCCTATTATTTGTTGACTAAACGGTTGCGAATCCATCTGCTTTGACAGGCTTTTAACACCTCACGTGAAAACCTGGCCCAGCTTTGTTTAACAAAACCCCCAGTCAGTGTATCGTGAACCTTTCTGCTACAATGACCCACAGGGGGTTTGTTACACAAGACCAGAAACTGAAAGGAGCAGAAATGGAATTTTCAAAGCGACTAAGTGAAGTAGGAGCCTAAGACCCATTTTCAAAAGTGACTTTTAGGAACTAAGGTCATGTCGACCCTACAGTCAGAAGTGTGAGTGCACTATGGGTAGACGTACCCGCGCTAGGTTTACCTGTGCTGCCACAGCTAAAAATAACAGTTCAGACATGGGGGCATGGGCTTCAGTACCTCCGACTGCACTGGAGAAATGTAGACACGCCCTTAGTCTCATTGAAATTCAGTGGTGCTTAGGCTCCAAAGTATCTAAGTCACTTTTGAAAATGGGTCTTGGGTGCTTTTGAAAATGTGACCCTAGGCCTCCAAGCTAGTCCCTGAATTGGGAGTGTGTCTGCCTTAAGAAGAGTGTGATGACTTTCATGACCATGTAGGCTTTGACAGCACTGGGGTTTTGCCATGATTCCAACCACTGGTGTAGACAGACTGAGATGCCGTTTGCACGAACGCAGCCTAACCTTGCTCGAAACTGGGGTTAGTAGCACGAGTGCAGTTTTCTTTATCTGCACTTGGGGTTTGCACATGTCTAGCGCCACCACTGGCTGCATCAGGGTGGATCCCAAGCCTAGACAAAGCCCGGGTACTACGGGCATCCAGTATTGTGAAACAGGACCTCGGGTCTATGCATGTGAAGTGTTTTGGGCTTCACTGGCTGATGGTATAGAAAAGGGGAAGGGATATAGAGCACTGACAAGCCTTGCAATCTTGTCCTGAGGCTCACGATATTTGGTGTGTGTCTGAGAGCCCCTGCGCCTGGAGTCACATGATTACAACAGACTCTCAGCCTTCATGTGTTCAAAAAAGTGGGTCTCTAGCTCTCATGGTTGCAGAGAAAAGCTGGAAAACAGCAGCCGAATGCCCTCAATAGCTCAGACATCTGAAGGCAGAGAAAATGTAGCCAACATTGTTATGTTTATAAATCTCATGATATTTACGTGAATCCTCTTATTGAGGGGGGTTAGACTCATGATTTTTGAGCAGCAGGGACTGGCAACGTGCAGCGTAACACCAATGCTGTAAATGGTGCCTGAGCAGTGATCCAAAACCTTGCCCATAGTTCTTATGGTCCCAACTCCCTCTGAAGCCAATGGGGACCCATTCCCGTGACTTCTCTGGGAGCTGGATCAGGCCCTAAAGACACGAGTGCTAATATCTATGGGTCAAAGTCTAGCTGCTTCCCCCCTGGCTGGTGCAGTGCAGGGTAGGAGAATGCAGTGCCTATTCCCTGCTAGCGCCAGCCTGCCTGCTAGCAATCACAGGGATTCTGGCCAACTTCTCAGGCAATCTTCGAGGAGCCATACATGATGGCTTCCTTGTGGCACCCCTTCAAGTGAGCTTTGAGCCACCAGGTCAGTATCTAGCTAAGCTTTGGAGGAGGTAAGCCCCTCGCCCACCAGTCTGTGTATTGCTAACTTAACCGTACCTGGGGTAAATCTTAGCCCTGGCTCGGAACTACTTATTTTATTGGTCTTTGGAATCTGGCCAGTTGTCCACATGCTGCAGGGGAGGACCCTGGTCACCTGCTGCTAAGGCTTTCATAGAATCAGCATGATAGGGCTGGAAAGGACCATGAGAGGTCATTTAGTCCCTGCTCTCAGGGCAGGACTAAGTATTATCTAGACCATCCCTGACATCTCCAGACTGAACAAACCCAATGTCTTCAGTCTTCCCTCATAGGTCAAGTTTTCTAGACCCTTAATCATTTTTGTTGCTCTTCTCTGGACTTTCTCCAGTTTGTCCACATCTTTCCTGAAAGGTGGCACCCAGAACTGAACACAATACTCCAGTTGAGGCCTAATCAGCGCGGAGTAGAGCAGAAGAATTACTTCTTGTGTCTTGCTTACAATACTCCTGCTCATACATCCCAGAATGACGTTTGTTTTTTTGCAACAGCGTTACACTGTTGACTCATATTTAGCTTATGATCCACTATGATCCCTTTCCGCAGTACTCCTTCCTGGGCAGTCATTTCCCATTTTGTATGTGTGCAACTGATTGTTCCTTCCTAAATGGAGTACTTTGCGTTTATCCTTGCCCCTGCGTGCATTTCCCCTGTTCTCAGATCTCACCTGGGCTGCTTGCTCCTGCTGGCAATGCTCTCCCCACCGTGTTTGCTGAGTAGCTTATTCCCCCAGGCTGTGCCAATGGTGCGGGAGGCTCCCCGGGTCTAGAACCTGGAGTTGCTCATCCCTGGATGGCTACTACGCCCAGAGCACCATCCGACTGCCCTGGCAAAGCAGCCCTCCATGGGCTGTGGACCTCATGGGGCCAGGCACCGCAGGATGTGCCATGCACAGGAGGCCTGATTGGCAGTGTTCCTGGGGTCCCTGGTTGGTCCAGGCGCACTACTTAATCCTGGAGAAGACAGCAGGAAGGTGTTTGTGCAACAAGCGGAGTCCTCAGCTGGCTGTTATGACAGGCCCTGCTCCTTTGCTTTGGTCCTGACCCCTGGCTCTGGCTCCTGGCTCCATTCTCACTTGGCCTGATGGCCCATGGCAAGGCCATGATATAGTGGGTCGTCCCCTCTAGCGCAGAGCACAGCGTGTATGATCTGGCTGCACCTTGCCTACTGTTTTCTCTGCTGCCTGCAGGCAAGAATTGCACAGGGGCCGCGACTGGCTACTGTCTGTTTCTGCCTCTGTGTATTACACACGTTTCACAGCAAGGCTCTCTTTCCATGCATGGATCTGAGTGTGATGAAGCTGGTTTGTGCAGCTGCTGCTTTATACAGGCTTTATGAATACTGTCAGGGTCCTCTGTTTAATAGATCCTGTCCTTCATTAGCTTGGGGAGACTTTCTTTTTACATCTATTTACTTTTCCCCTTTGGCTGCTTTCTCTGATCCCTTTTGCTTGTCTGCATTTTATCTTCCCCCTTCAATACCATCCTGCCTGCTGTGTGCTTTCCCAGTTTAAAAGGATGGCTGAAGTCACTGGGAGTTTTTCTGCTGACTCCAGTGGACTTTGGATATCAGCCCCTTGGTACAAACCGATTTCATCGGGTTTAATCATTTCACCCCACTCCACTCCCTGCTGCTTTTTAAAAAGTTCTTGCAAGTTTGACATAGCAATGTGTGTCTCTAGCCTCTCCACTGCTCAGGCACGTTGATTTGTTGTTGTAGGGTTGCACCTAAGCCCTGTGCCTCATTTAACAGATGGGGAAATGGAAGCAGATAGATTTAGGGTGGGATTTTGAAAGAAGTGTTAAAGAGAGTTGAGTTGAAATTCAGTGGGAGTTAGGTGGCTCATATCCTTATTTTATTTTTCCCTGGGGGTGCTCCGCCCCGCTCCACCCGAAAGCCCTGTCCTCTCGCCACTTGCTCCTCTCTGCCCTCCCCCAAGTGCCTCTCCCAGCCACCAAACAGCTATTTTTTCCCGTGGATGCTCCAGCCCCAGAGCAGCCCCGGGATTGGCGCCTATGCCCTTATGATCCTTTGAAAATCTTGACTTGTCACGGGCCTGCTCTCCACCTAAAGATTAGATCCACCTAGCTACACTGCTCAGGGCTGTGAAAAATTTCACACCCTGTGCATCAGAGTTAGGTCCACCTAACCCCCACTGTAGACAAAGCTCGGTCGAGAGAAGAATGCTTCCTGGAGGGGTGGGTTAGCTACCTGGATGGGAAAACACCTTCCACTGATGTAAGAAGTGTCTACTCTACCATGCGAGGGGGGCACAGCTGCAGGGCTATATCTGTGCCGCTGTAGTGTAGACATAGCCAAAGTCTGAGTCTTGCCAACATTAAAGTGTTCAAAATAGCATGAGTCGGGTCCCCCTTAAAAATCATAAGATTATCTTAAAAATCATAGGATTTTAAAAATGAATCGAATTCGGGTTCTTTTTATTTGCCCTCTGCTTTTTGAACCTGTAGGAGTCACATTTTCAAGATTTTCTTCACAACCATACAGGCTAGAAGCTCTTTTTAAATTTTTAAATGAAAGCCAAGATTCTTATGTACAATCACTTGCCTCCCGGAGCTGGGGCTTTACGACCAACCCCAAACATTGCAGGACTCATGGTTGAAGCTGGTGGGGAAATGGTTGTATTTGTTTCAGTGAAAAAATGTGGACGAAAAGGAACTCCTTTTTGGGTTTTGCTAACATTTTTCTTGGAGGATTTTACACTGGAAAAGAAGAAAAGTTCTGGATTAACCCCTCCCGCCCACAATGTTGACAAAACTGGACATTTCTTGCAAAACTTCCCATTTTGCCAAAGAAGTCAGTTTCCATGGGAAAAATATTTTGATTTGACTTACAAGAGGCGGCGGAAGGCATCTGTACCAGAGCCAGGCGGACAGTATTTTCTTAGTGGAGAGACTGCTTTGTAAAGTTATACGGTGATACCTACAGACAGCGGCTTTCTTCTCCTTACAGATGCTCGTTAGTTACCAAACGGACACACGTTTCCTAATCTCTCCCCCGCCCGCCAGCCCTGGCCCTCTTGCGAGTTCTGACCTGGCAGCATTGTGAGTCTCTGAGATGACTCACGTCAGTGCCTGGTGGAGAGAGAGAGGGCGAGCCCACCAGCCTGTGAGGTAACAGACTATTCTTTGTGCTCAGCTGCTTAAAGGAGCTTTATGGCTCCGCTCAGAACAGGGCGAGCGGGGGCTTCCACACAGCCCCTCTTTGTGGTGACGTTCTCCCCTGGTGGAAGGGGGGCAGGGCTGAGCTTTGACGAACATGCCGCACATCAGGGTTTCCATTTTGCTGCGGGGGGGGAGCTGAACAAACACAGGAGGCGTCTGGGCTGGCGGAGGGCAGCGGTGCTCCAGATCCTCGCAGGGCGACGGAGAAAGTTGTCTAAGGTGAACGTACAGACCAGCAGCCGAGGCCCCGAGCCCCTGCAGAGTGCTGGGAAGAGAGCCGCTCGGGAGTTCTTTGAGGGGACGTTTTTTAGTCCGAAAATGCCGATCCGTTTAAACTGATTTTTTTTCCTGCAGAAACATACCAGCTTTGACCAGACTTTGGGTTTCTGGGGTCAAGGGTGGAACTGATAGACAGCAGAGACCCATCCGCCCCAGAAGAGCCATTAAGCCAAGGTTAAGGCTGCCTGGCCTAACCGCCAGGCTATAGAGTCTGTCTCTTCCCCTGTGTCTACATAGCCTGTGGCAGTGAGCCACCGAGCCTGCTCGACGGACTTGGGCTTGGAGGGCTCACGCAGTGGCACTAACAATAGCTGTGCGGACATTACGGCTCGGACTGGAGCTCAGGCCCTGAAGCCTAGGGAGGAGGTGGGCTAGTGAGCCGAGCCATGACTTAAAAGGACAAGGGAGTGCCATGTAGGCCGAAAGAAAGAGGGCCATATCTGGGTATGGAAATTGTATGGTGGGCCATGAATGCTCACAAAATTGGGGTGTGGGGTGTGGGAGGGGGTGAGGGCTCTGGCTGGGGGTGCAGGCTCTGGGGTGGGGCAAGAAATGAGGCATTCAGTGTGCGGGAGGGGGCTCCAGGCTGGGACCAAGGGGTTCGGAGGGCAGGAGGGGGATCAGGGCTGGGGCAGAGGGTTGGGGCACAGGATGGGGTTGGGGTGAAGGCTCTGGGCAGTGCTCATCTCAAGCAGCTCCCAAAAGCAGGGGCATGTCTCCCCTCTGGCTCCTACGCAGAGGTGCAGCCAGGCGGCTCTGCGCGCTGCCCTGTCTGCAGGCGCTGCCCCTGCAGCTCCCATTAGCCATGGTTCCCAGCCAGTGGGAACTGCAGGGTGGCACTTGGAGCGGGGGCAGCATGCAGAGCCCCCTGGCTGCCCCTTTGCATAGGAGCCAGAGGGGGACATGCAGCTGTTTCTAGGAGCCGCGCGGAGAGGGGCAAGCCCCGGACCCTGCTCCCCAGCAGGAGCTCAAGGGCCAGATTAAAACATCTGGAGGGCCGGATGCAGCCCCCAGGCTGTAGTTTGCCCACCCCTGGTCTACACGGCTATTTTTAGGGCCGCTGCATGACCCTGAGTCATAGAATCATAGAATATCAGGGTTGGAAGGGACCTCAGGAGGTCATCTAGTCCAACCCCCGCTCAAAACAGGACCAATCCCCAACTAAATCATCCCAGCCAGGGCTTTGTCAAGCCTGACCTTAAAAATATCTAAGGAAGGAGATTCCACCACCTCCCTAGGTAACCCATTCCAGTGCTTCACCACCCTCCTAGTGAAAAAGTTTTCCTAATATCCAACCTAAACCTCCCCCACTGCAACTTGAGACTATTACTCCTTGTTCTGTCATCAGCTACCACTGAGAACAGTCTAGATCCATCCTCTTTGGAACCCCCTTTCAGGTAGTTGAAAGCAGCTATCAAATCCCCCCTCATTCTTCTCTTCTGCAGACTAAATAATCCCAGTACCCTCCGCCTCTCCTCATAAGTCATGTGCTCCAGCCACCTAATCATTGTTGTTGCCTTTCACTGGACTCTTTCCAATTTTTCCACATCCTTCTTGTAATGTGGGGCCCAAAACTGGACACAGTACTCCAGATGAGGCCTCACCAATGCCGAACAGAGGGGAACGATCACGTCCCTCGATCGGCTGGCAATGCCCCTACATATACATCCCAAAATGCCATTGGCCTTCTTGGCAACAAGGGCACACTGTTGACTCATATCCAGCTTCTCGTCCACTGTAACCCCTAGGTCCTTTTCTGCAGAACTGCTGCCGAGCCATTCAGTCCCTAGTCTGTAGTGGTGCATGGGATTCTTCCGTCCTAAGTGCAGGACTCTGCACTTGTCCTTGTTGAACCTTATCAGATTTCTTTTGGCCCAATCCTCTAATTTGTCTAGGGCTCTCTGTATCCTATCCCTACCCTCCAGCATATCTACCTCTCCTCCCAGTTGAGGGTCAAGTCCGTCGAGCTGGGCTCAGAGGCTTACTGTTCAGGCTGCGCAGACGTATCTTTTGTGGCACTGATGAGTTATAACAAAGTGGAACAGCTTCAATATGAGAGACTGAGCACAGCTGGCCCTAGACTTGCCACTAGCCCAGCGGTTCGGGTGCTCACGTGGGACGTGGACAATTTAGGTTTGAGTCTCTCCTTTCCGTGCAGGCGGAGCAGGCCCAGAAACCCAGGTTTCCCACGTCCTCTGCTGGGCTGTAAGTTATTTCAGGGGCTCTCGCTCGCTCTGGTTTTTCATAAGAAATTTCAGCAGGTCTCGCCTGCATCCTGCTGAGGAACAAAATGGGACGGGTTTTCCAGCTAGGCCTAAGTGGGTGTAGTTTCATCACCTTCAGTGGGCTTGCATCAGGCCCTATGCACAGAACAGCACAAAACCAGAATGAATGCCCCGCGGGGCTGTACTGCTTTAGGACTGGTGCCTTCTTCGTGATTTGCTTTCCTGGTCTTGGGTCTCTGACCATTCCCACGCTGCCCCATTGTGTGTTAACTGTCTCAAGGGCTCACAGCCTTCCAGTGGGAAGGTAGCTGGCCCTCCCTATACGTCCTTTGGTCAGTACATTTCCTTAATGGATCTCAGTTTCACATGGTCTCACTGGAATTCCTAAGAAATTGACAGTTGTCCAATGTAGGGGACCCCAGTTCTCCTCAGCTTCAGCTTGTCAGCATTCAGCCTGACAGTCTGCTCCCGGCACCTGTTTAGGATTTGCCGTAGCTTGGAATCGTGGTCCTGGGTTGCTGGTTCCTTGACATATCCTTCTCCTACGATCAGAATGTCATCAGCTACAATCACGATGCCTGGAAATCCCTCTGATGCCTGCATCAGTTTCCACGGGAACACCTACAGGTCCAGGCTGACACTTGTAGGCATTTGTACCCAGCAGTACTTGCCAAAAGGTGCAGCAGAGGCTGTCAGGGGGCTGGAGGGCTTGATATCACAAACAGTGAACACTTTTGTCCTGGATAGGTCAGGTAGCATGTCCTCAGTTGTTGGCAAGGGGGAGGGACATCTGTTCAATGCTCCATTCAGTGGTTTTGGATCAACGCAGTCCCTCAGTTTACCTGAAAGTTTTCTCACCTCTACTGAGTTGCTGATCCCCTCTGTGCTAGATTCAATGGGTATAATGATGCCACCTCTTCGCAGCCTTGTCAGGTCCTTCTTCAGCAGCTCCACCAGGGTAACGGAAGTAGTTTCAGTCGTCTCACAGGGCTACAAATGGGGGTTTATTGCTAACTTCTGCGTGCCCGCTAGGTGTCCATCTTCTTGAAATATGTCCCTATCTACTGTTCGAATGCTGGTCTGGGACCATCGTGACTCTTCTCCTTCCTCAGTCATACTGAGGATATTCCGGGGCTTGTACTGTGAGCAAATCCATGGCTTGTACTTCCCTGCTCCCCAGCAGTGGCTGGTTCTCTTGCGCGCCACTGCTATGCACCCCAACGTCTCATGCTTCGTGGGTTTCTTATCAACAGCCTGTATTTGCCCAGTGATCTCAGAATGGTTTTATTGTGTCTCCCCAGCACCTGGTCCCACTTTGCCAGTCTGCTTATCAATGTAGCTCCTTATCAATGTAGCTGGCATGTACATTGCAGCTGGCGGCACTATCCAAAACTGCAAATGACGTGGCTGTCCGGCTTCTGTAGCGTGTCCATCTTGAGAGTCTTTGGAGTGTTAGAAGCCCACTGCAGATATTCTTCACTGGAAGTCTCCATGCCGTCGGTCGCTCTGTCCCCTGCTGCTTTATTCTTCTTGGGGCAGCTGCAGCATTCGGACATAAAGTAGTTCTATTTCCCAGGCCTCTTGCAGCGTTGTCCATCGGCTGGGCATTTTTCCTTCCGCTTTTCATGTTGCTTTCCATAGTATATGCACTGGACCCTAATGCCTGCATTCTCAGTTGGTCTGGCTCTGTCCTGGTTCCTGGGTTCGATCCTTTCCCTGGACAACTCAGACCTCAAAGCACTTTACAAAAGGAAATCAATAGCATCATCCCCATATCACAGCCGGGGACAGGGAAGCACAGACCAGGCACGTGACTCACCCAAGGACACCCACCAGGCCAGATGGGAATTAGACGCGGGTCTCTTGGCTCTGGGGTCAGTACCCTGCCACATGGATGACGAGGCTGTTTTTATTAGCGAGCTTCCAAACTTCTTGGCAATAAGAGCAACGTGATGAATGTGGGATGGGGAAGGGGAGTTTGCTGGCTGGAAAGTGATGCCAAAATGAAAATTTCAGAAAGGCCTGTACATTTTAATGCAAATGTCAGTGAAACTTATGTAAAACACAAATCTCTCTCTCACACACACCCCCTCCCACCACCCGCTTCCTAAGGCTCTGCAAGAATCGGCTAGTTCACACTACCTGGCTGCTTTAAAGACCTGCTATGTAGTCCATATGATGTAATGTTGCTTGGATGGTTTCCAGCTAGGGTGTTATTACACCCAGTCTGTAATTGACTGACTTCTTTTTCTCCTCAGGGACTAGATTCTAACCTCCCCAGACAATGTTTATTGCAACATCCATGTTAAAAACATCCCTTCTCGCTGCACGGCTGCAGCATCTGTGTTTTTTGCTTGAAGGCCAGTAACCCGCTTACAGTCAATTAATCTTCAAGGCAAAATCAAAGAGAGCAGCAAGCAGATCTCTTCACTTCTGGAAAAGACCAAAACATGGAACAATGGCCTGTAAAATTGTGGGATCAAACTAAGTGAAAAAGGAGGGGATGCAACATGCTTTTCAGATGCATGCCAATATTTCTAAAGTGCAAAGAAGGCTCAGCAGTGACTTTAGGTTTACGATAAGCCGGAAGGAGACAGCGAGAGCAGTACGATGCCATGGGCTGCTCCTGCTCCCCAGATCTGTCCTCTCTCTGAATGTTGAAAATGTTCGGAAATTTTTGGTGGCAAATTTTCAACAACGGTTTTGAATTTTCAGTTTTGTTGTGACCTGCTCTATTCACCATGTTACCCCAGTTACAGTTCAGGTGTGTATCTTCATTGCTGGTGGTCCACAGGTATAAAACTGGAGCCCCACAGTGGTGAATCAGACTCTGCCTGAGTGGGTAAATAGCTGAGATCGACTAGGCTGTTTTTTTGTTCTGGGTTTGTACAGCACCTGGCACAATGGAGGTCCTGGTCCATGTGCAGGATCCTATGTGCTACCGCAATACAAATAAATAATGATAATAAAACTGAAGACTACAGTTCCACTGGTCTTAATAGGAAATTGTGTTATATTTATTATAATTATATTATTTTTAATTTAATAGGAAATTACATTATATTTTTCACCATGAAAATTTTGAGAAAAAAATTTTTTTTCTTCAATTTTTTTCCAGATTTTCCTTGAAAAACTGGAATACAAGCATTTTTTTTACAACAATGGATTTTTCCCCATAAACATTTCAATGTAGTCAGAAAGCCATTTTCGGTCAGAAAAAACCCATTATCATTGAAAATGCTGATCAACACTAGTTCACAAGGAACTTTCTGGAACATTCTGTCTGGCAGGATTCAAAAAGAGACTGGTCAACTGACGCTATGACAGAGACTTCACGACTCCACACCGAGAGCCAAATGGGATGAAACATGCCCAAGACCCAGCACAAGGGGCCACCCAAACAATTATTCATTCAGGAAACATCAACAGCTGTGATTTCCTTCCTTTGGGGTCAACAGTTCTTCCTCTGTCCTCAAATTCATGATTCTTTATGTCTGATGTAAACCATTTTAAACAACAAAAGACACCAAATTTGTATGGCATGTAGACCAAATTGAGTGACATTCCTTGAAATGAGGGATGTGTGAGGGGAATGAGTGGAGATGAAGAACCATCTTCTGCCGCCTGAATGATCATGGCATATGATTTTAAAAGATACCTCATTGGGCCACGTTCT
The DNA here is from genome assembly GCF_965152235.1 of Eretmochelys imbricata. Taxonomy (NCBI): domain Eukaryota; kingdom Metazoa; phylum Chordata; order Testudines; family Cheloniidae; genus Eretmochelys; species Eretmochelys imbricata. The sequence goes on along the minus strand of NC_135574.1, from coordinate 204,862,578 downwards.
TGGCTGGGTCAGATCTCCGCTAAAGTTAATGGCGCTACCCCAGTTTACACCAGGTGAATATCTGGCTCATTAGATTTCACTTTTGGAGCCATGAACGCGGAGCTGCTGCCAGTAAAACAATTACTTCCAATAATAGTACCTGTGTGTGTGAGTTATGACTTGGCACTGAACGGAAAATCTGGTACAAATTATCACTGCAGGTTAGCAGCTCCCCAGCACAGCCGCCCACATGGAATGTTTGCAAGTTCCTTCTCCCTTTTGGCCCTTGAAAGCCCCTGTAGAATGGCTTATGCCCAAACCAAACCTGTCTGCACTTAACAATTGGCCCTCTCTCCACTGATGGTTTCCATGCAGAATTTCTTCACAATAGTTGAGCAGCTGGGAACCCTACACTAGAAAGGAATAGATCCTGCGTAAAGAACCAGCTATACGCGGTACCTGATCTCAGCCCCTCCGCAACAGCTGACAAGGAAACCCAAACCCTATTTCAAACTTTCAGTAGGGGAGGAAGAATGGGGAGGAGGGGCCAAGGGAGCTAGTCTGAGACTTGGGAGATCTAGGGTCTTTCCCCTCCTCTGTCACGGGCTACTTGTGTGACCCTGAGCAGGTCACTGAGCCTCTGTGTGCCTCAGTTCCGCATCTGTACAGTGGGGATAACTGCATTTCCCTCCCTCACAGCGATGTTGTGAAGATAAATACATTGAAGACTGTGAGGTGCTCAGATACGATGGTGGTGGTGGTGGTGGTGATATATAACCACTCGAGAGAGAGAGAATTCTCCTGGTTGCAGTAAAGAAACATGACTGGATCCTTACCTGGAACAAGCTGACATAGCTCCATTGAAGTCAACAGTTCTGGCTTTCTAAAGTGCCCAAGGCTCATTGTCTTTCAATAAGACGTGGATGCCTAAGTCGCTTTTGAAAATGGGTCTCCGGCCTGTCAAAGAGCTGGCACAAGGCAATGGCATTTATGGCACAATGCAGTGTCCCCACAGGCCAGATTTCCAAAAGCTTGGCACCCACAATCAGGGCCAGGGCTTCAGGTAAGTAAATCAGGGCTGGAGTCGCAAAAGTGCTGAGCACCCAACAGGTCCTCTTGTGACATTTATAATCCATTGTGCTGAGCTCTCTTGAAAATCTGCTGATCTGACAGCATGATACTCTGAAATGTGGGAACACTACCCTATCGATTGCCTGCTGAACCAAACTCACGGTGTCTCAAACGGGGCTTGCTTGCTAGCCTTGTTGCCAAAGGAGCTCTTTAGAAAGATGAAAACAGGTGGAGCAGGGGGCAGTTTGGTGGAACTGCAAGGCTGACACAGGAGGGAGAACTTCAACAGGGGGCCTCAAAGAGGCTTGAGGAGGGTGATTCTATAGTGTATGTTTGTAGTGTTTTCCTGTGGTGAAACACCCCAAGATAGTCACAGCAAGTAAATATATGAAAGTGAGATCTACAGAGCCTGATTCTCCACTCTGCTGCTCCAGCTCATGTGGAGCAGATCCTCAGCTGATGTAAATGGGGGTTGTACCACTGAGCTGCTGTGGAGTTGATCCAGTTAGCACCAGCTAAGGATCCGGCCTGTTGACGTCAGCACAGTCACACTGGCATTGAACTGGTGTAACGAAGTGGGGAATCAGCCCCACTGAAGAGCTGAGTCAATGTCTCACAGATTGATTGTTTCTGGATGGGAATGGGAGTGCCTTAACCCTAGGTCCTGGGACTGGAAGGAAGCCATAGCTCCATAAAGTTCCAGGATAAATCTCATCAGAGTGTAACGTCTAGCTGATTTGTCACTGGGAATAACAGAGTCCTTGTGACTGACGGTGAAGGTCCGGGCTTGTGGTAAATCCAAACCCCAACATTGCTAATCACTAGGCTTTCCAATGACATCTGTTACCCAGCCAGGCTGCTAGACAGAACCACCAGCTCATGGAGTTCAAACTAGCTGGTACATTTTCATGGCTATGAAAAAGAATAATTTCTGCTTTAAATGCTCAGATGCTCACTGAATTTATGCTTTCACTGATGCTGATACATACACACATAGGGTGACCAGATGTCCCATTTTTAAAGGGACAGTCCCTTTTTTGTGGACTTTTTCTTATATAGGCACCTATTACCCCCCACCCCTGTCCCACTTTTTCACAGTTTCTGTCTGGTCACCCTATACACACACATTCTCCAGCCCCCATCCCAAGTCTAGCCCATTATTTCCAGGCTTAAAAGTGGGATTTTAGGAGCCAAAAACAATGTAACCAAGGACAGTATTCTATACAGAGGAAATATTAGGCATAAAAATAATTTGGTGTGACGTGGTAAAGGGCTAAAATTGCTTTTATGAAAAGCAGGGCTCCCTTAGGATGTAACAAGCTGCTGTTAAAATATCTGCACCATCACATCATCCCTTGGTCACCCAGATTTCCACTCCCATCCATATAACAGCGCCGTGGCTATATAATGGTGATTACTGGGACTTGGCAGAACACAAAGCAAGTCCAAGGGTGGAGGGTGGGCTAGGAGTGTGGCAGAGAGGGGTGGTGTCAAGGAGGCCAAGGCTGGAGGAGAAGAGAAATGAAAACAGGAACCTGGACTGGGGACTTGACAAACATATCATAAATGTAACATACTTGAAAACAGGAAATGAAGCCACGTGTCGGTTTTATGGATAATGAGAACCAGACTGAGCAACTGGCTAAATAGCAGGAAATGTATCTTTTATTTGGCATCCTATAGCAATGCACCTTCTGTCTGGTGTAAGTTAAGTGAAATATTTTCTGGCTAAGTTTCCTTTTTCCACTGTAGGCCATCAGACATAACTTCTGAGTTTTAGGATTATACATTTTTTAAGAGCCAGTGGCCAGTTAGGGCTGATGTCATTGAAGGATTCTTTCTGTGGTTAGCCAGCTGTTTTGGATTGTAAGTTTTTGGGGGGCAGAGACTATTATTTTATGCTCTGTGTGTGTATAGCACTTGTGCACTGGGGTCCCAATCAGAGCTGAGAGAAACTGTTTGGCTGAAACTTTTTTCAGTGACGCTGAAATGTTGTGTGAATTTGTGTCGGTTCTGCCAAATTGTTTTGGTGAAAAAAAGAGAAACCTCCCCTCCCTCCCAACTTTGAAAAATAAAATAAAGTAAAAATTCTTAGAAAACTGAAATGTTTCAATTTTTCAGTTTGAAATGAATTTTCATTTCAAATTTGCCTTTCATTTTATTTAACCCCCCCAAAGATGTTTACAAATGATCAAAATCAAACAAAATGTTTTGTTCCACCCAAAATGAATTTTTTTTCAGCTTTTTGATTTGCACCAGTTTAACTTAAATCAGTTGTTAAACAGACTTAATTAAACTGGTGTAAAACTCTTGTTTTGGGTGTAAAAATGGCTAGGGTTCAGGCAGGAATCCAGTTAAGTTAAACTGACTTATTTCAGTTGAGCTTCAGATGAGAAAGGGATCGACTTAAGTTTAATCAGTATAAGCCACTTTTAAAGCAACATAGTGGTGTTTTCATGCAAACTTGCACTGGTTTAATTGGTTGCAATTGGTTTAATACCCCCCCTCCAGTTAACTGGTGCAGACGAGGCCTCTTAAATAGCAGAGAGGGTTAAAAAGGAGCATCATTAAGTGTTTCAGCTCTGGTCTCTCTGAGGGCACCCCCGTCAGGTGTCAAGCCTCATGCCTTTCCCTTTCCTGGGGTGGAATCCCATGATTATGCCACTCCTGGACCAGGCTCTGGGCTACAGCATCCTGTGTATTGACAACACCAACTCAGCAGGCCTGACTGGCTTCGGCACCTGTGGTTCTTCCCTTTTGGAGTCTGTGGCGCGTGGTGAATATACAGACTAGCACAGTGGGAGCAAAGTATTTTGAACAAATGGATTTTAAAACAACAAACACTCCACAGGCATGTCGAACCTACTTACAAGCTTGCCATTCCCTGCTGGCAGCCCAGCCACATGGAGCTTTTTCAGCCACCTCAGAAGTGCTTGTGTCACTCTGAACAGCTCCCTAAGAACAACCTCCCCTGGAAGAGAGAGTCTTTCTTTAGCCAGCCAGAGATCCTTTGTTCTTGTCCATTCCCAGGCCCTGCTTGTCAATATCCAGTTCTGCAACTTGGCTGGAGTCAGGGAGAATCTTCACATCTAATAGTGCAGGCATTGTCTCTTAACAGCCCATAAGGGTCTGCTGAGGGGTGTCTTATCTCGAGCTGTTCTTTCCTTTCCTGCGTCTTTTTCCTTACAGCCTGCTATTAAACTAAACCAACATATTCATACAGTCAACTTCACTATAACCAGGTCACGTACAATCTTCATACATTATTACTGTGCAGACCCACGTCTGCCACAACAATTCACCACATAGTCAATGGGCACATGGCAAACTGGAGCCCCTGGGACTGGGATCCCCACGGGGCTCTGTTCTCTTGGAAAGCACCCATGTAAGTCTCACTCACTACAGTGGAGAGTAGCTACCCATCCTGAAACCAATGCAACAGCGCCAGGTGCCATGCCCCTCTCTCTAACAGGAGAGGAAAGGAGGAGTCAATCAAGGGAGAACACAGGAAGGAAGGGTGCGCACAGCTGTGGGTTCTGTACAGCTAATAGCGAAACAGAGTCAAACCGGCTCGTCTACAACGTGCACAGCTGGGCGGTCAGGCAAGAATCACTGTGGGTCTGGCTTTTGCATGCTTGCCATGAAGGACACATCATGCAGATGGTCACAAACGATGACCGAGTTTGCATGCCAAGGAGTTCACAGCTCCGAGCAGCTTCAGGCTAAGAATCGCAACTGCTCACTCAAGACTCCAGATCCTCAGTCAGTATAGATTAGCATTGATCTGCTGATTTTAGTGGGGCTAAAGTCCCAGCTAAGGGTCTGGCCCCTTGACTTCCTTCTCACAGATCATTTGCAGTCATGTTTTTAAGCATTCAAGTGCACAGGGCCCACAAAAACGACACTTTTGCTGAAAAGTCTAGTGCTGCGTGTAAACGGCTGGTCGATCATCTGTGCATATCAGATATGGCACCCAGGCACGGTTGAGATGGGCACCTTGGGCTCTGGCTTGTGCTCAGATACACCCCTGGAGCCCCATTGTTTTTAATGGCTCTGCACGGGTGCAATGGAGGGCAGAACATGGAGTGTCTCTTGGAATCTGAAGAGGATTTTTGGCAGGATATTTATTATACACACCCAACCAGGAAATCCCATAGCTCCCAGGAGAAAGGAACAGGAGAAATCAGGAATGCAGAACAGAAGGACATTAGCACAATGGCTATTTTTAAAAGGTCCCCTTCACTACTGGCTTTAAGCCATGAGTTAAGGGTGAAAATCAGTGATTTAAGGTGTCTCTTCAAGGTGAAAAATATGCCCCGGCAGTCACATGTGGGCATTAAGCCAGAGGGACTGGCAAATGACTGCTATTGTTAACTGGCCTTTTCATTCCTGAAAGTCACAGGCTGTATTTTTAGCATAATAGTTACAGGTGGGTTCCCCGTGCCCGAAACCTCATACGGGGCTGAAAATCAACAGTGCTTCAAGCCCTGTCCAGCTGCCCTTGGGTAGCCGGGCTTGAAAGCAAAGCAAACTCGAGGTTCCCATGCAAACCCTGGGGATTCTCCCCTGCCTCCCTCCAGGGACAGTGAGTCACAGCAGCTGCAGAACAAAACTAAGAAGAGCCTGCAGTGTTTTGTGCAGGGAGAGGAGACAGTTAATGAAACCTAATTGTCTCTCTCTCACCTTTGTTGCCAGTGATTAATTGCAGCTTTTGTGTATTGCCACTTATGTCAAGCCAAAGCTCAGAAGCAGGGGTGGGGCAGGCATCCCACATCCTTATCCCACGTCCTCACTGGCCCTCCTGGCAGTGTGTCAATAGTGCTCAGAAGCTGGGCTTTCTCACTGCAGCTCAAAGAAACACTTGGGCTGACCCGTGAGTGCACCAGGAAGATTCAAGCACAATTTACAGCGACCCGGTCTAGTCCAGCAGTCCGTCTCACCGCTCTTCTCCATCACCGTCTATGTGGGGAGGCGGTGTGGCCTCGTGGATAACGGCCTGGCCTGGGACTCCAGAGACCTAGTCCCAACTCTGCAGGTGGGTAACCTTGAGTAAGTCACTTCCCTGCTCTGTGCCTCAGTTTCCCCATGAGTAGAACAAGGTTTATGAGACTGACGTCCTTTGTAACACTCCTTGAGAGCTCCTGAGGAAAAGCGCTAGATAAGCACATTAGGGCTATTAACTCACTTGCAAATAAAACAGGGCGTAGGCCCATGTTTGTTTCTTAATGATGCATAAAGTAGCTCTGAATAGGTCCCACCCTCTCCCAAACAACAAGTTCTTTACTGCTTATTTCCGACATTAGAAAATCAAGTCTTGTCTTCCCTGGAAGGTGCTAGAGCTTAGTCTACGTTACCTCTTGCAGAAGCATGGTCTTGGGGCCAAGACTTTGCTCTCCCCCGCCCCGCCTCCACTCAGGAGATCTAGGCTCAGTTCTGGCCTCTGCTATAGGCTCCTTAGGTGAGTTACTTAGTCACTCTGTCCCTTAGTTCCCCATCTCTAAAGTGGGGGTGATGATGATACTTCCCCACTGCACAGGGCGGGCTGTTGGTCATGCACATTAATGATTGTGCGGCTCTCAGATACGGTCACGAACTGGTTCAGTTCCACTAGTTTAGATTGAGTCCTATGGCCAGAAGGGATGGAGCGCCCTGGATCCCTCTGCTGGTGAGGAGGGGAAAGGCAGTTATGTTAGATTAGGGTGCATGATTGTTTACCCACAATTCCACCTAAGCGATTTGATTTTGGTTGGATTTTGTTTATGTTCAAAGTAGAAGGGTAATAATAAATAGCTACAGTATCTGGCCAGGCCTCAAAAATGGGGAATAGACATTGTGCCAAACAGGCCCGGCGTGAGGGGTCACCCTAACTCTACTAGAACTGAGTTTTGATGGAGTCGTAAAGCCTTAGCACAGAAAGGGGATGGATTGTTCTCTCCTGTGGGAGAAGGCTGATTCTGTGATGCAGGGTGTCTGTTCAGGGATTAGGGGGTACCTGGGCCCTCAGCAGCCTGAGGAAGAAATCTGAAGATGCTGGGCTGGTAGTAGACTGGCCCAGTAGTGGAGTAGAGCAGACTCTGGGCTGGAGGTGGGACAGACTCCGTGGCACCTAGCAGAAGTGAGTCCAGGTGGCCTTGCAGGGCCCTGCCCCAATCAGCGGTGGAGTGAGCTATCAGAGCTAGGCAAGGTAGATGTGTGAGTGGAGTTGTGGGGGTCAGGGTGTTGGACTTCCTGCTGCTGGGAGTGCTTTGCTGGTCTAGCCATTCTAGTATATACTATCCCAGCAAAGCGCTCCTAGTGTGGATGTGCCTTATACTGGTGGCGTAGCTTATTCCATCCCCCTGAGCAAAATATGCTACACTGGTGGCAGCTGGGCCTTGCCTCTGCTAGTGGTCCCTCCTGTGGGAGCTGACCAGAACGTGATGGCAACAGGAAATTTTAGAAAAAAACAAAACAAATATCGGTGAGAGAGGAAGGATGGCCTAGTGGTTAGGGTGCTGGTTTGAGACATGGGGGACCCAGAATTCCCTGCTTTGCCAAGATTTGACCTTGGGCAAGTCCCTTAGCCTCTCTCTGGGTACGTCTACACTACCCGCCGGATCGGCATGTAGTGATCGCTCTATCGGGGATCGATTTATCGTGTAGATGCGATAAATCGATCCCCAATTGCTCTGCTGTCGACTCCTGTACTCCACCGTGGCGAGAGGCGGAAGCGGAGTCTATAGGGGAGCGGTGGCAGTCAACCCCATGCCGTGAGGACGCAAGGTAAGTCGACCTAAGATATGTCGACTTCAGCTACGCTGTTCTCGTAGTTGAAGTTGCGTATCTTAGGTCGATCCCTCCCCGCCCCCAGGGTAGACCAGGTCTCTGTCTCAGTTCCCCATTGGTATAATGGGAATAAAATCACCTCCCTATCCTCCAGTGGTGAGGATAAACACATTAAAGATTGCTAGGAGCTCAGGCACTATGATATTTATCTTAGGGCCCCAGATAAGATAGGGCCTGTCATGACAGAGGAACTATGGGAATGTTGCCATTACAAGGATCCAGGGAGAGAAAACTGAGCTATTGAGAGAGGAAGGGAAGTTCAGTCAGGCTGTTTAAATGGTTTGTCTTTGTGAACAGCTATTTTAAACTGTTAACATTTTGGATAAAGGATGGCTTTGTTAAAGATTCCTCACCTCTTCTCCTTTCCTTACAGTGGGAGAGCTAAAGATAAATACCTCAGAGGCCCTGTCTGTATACAGTGTTGCACTGATTTAACTTTAAATCAGTTTAAACACTGATTTAATTAAACACAATGTGGACGCTCTTAATTCAGTTTAAAGGGGGTTTATATCAACGTAGCTTCAGTTGGTTCCTTACCAAGTTAAGCTAAATTGATACAAATCAGGTTCAAATCCAGTTTGCACACTGTGTTTTGAACTAAATCAGTTTTAGATCAGACCTTGAGTTCATCAGGTGCTACCTGGAGTACGGAGGAGGACTGAGACATCCAGCAGGCCCAAGGGCAAGTAGGGAAGCCCAGACGGCACTCTCACGATAGTTCTAAGGTTAAACAAACACAACAAATAGAAAGAAAACTTTTTAAAAAACAAACACCTCCCCCCCCTTTGGGTTTTCTACCAAAAAAGAAAAAAAAAAAAGTCCAATTAAATCTTTTGCAGGTCACCTTCAAAGGTCTATCCGCTACTTTAGGAAAGTGCCCCAAATAATCCCATAAACTGGTGCCTGACCCCCCCCCCCCAAAAAAAAGACTTTGACGGCATATCAGCATCCATACTGTAATGAACTGGCCAGTGTGCACATGTGGTGTGTCAATTATCCTGCCCACAGGGTGGATCCAGCTCACTGGATGTATTTTTGTGCCCTGCGTGGCACACTCTGAATCAGCAGTATCGCGTCTTTCACTGCAATGAAATTTCTTGCCCTTGTGGTTGCAAAGAAAACCTTTCAGATGTCACCAGTTTGTAACTGATGCAGCGCCCCTGTGCTTCCGAGGGAAGGGTGAACCAGGGGCGTAGCTGTTAGGAGGTCGGTTGTTTTCTGTATGATCTGTACTCTCTGTGTATTTCTCATGGCATTAAGTCAAGAGCAATGATGTGCTAGAATGCTGAGCAAAGGATCTGTGCGTTTTGTGCAATTACATCTACCACGCATCCCCCTGAAGAGGGAAACCAGAAAGCTCACAGCTTGGATGGAGTTCTGGGGGAGGGTGAGTTTAAGCTACAGTAGAGTCTGAGGGGTCAGCACTGATTCATGGGGCTGTGTTAGGGGACCGTGTGGTCTAAGCTCTCAGGATGGGGTGCCAGACAGAGCATCTGTTCCTTGAGATTGTGCTTAGGGACCCCAAGACAGGGACAGTACTTGGGCTCTGTTCAGACTCCAGAGGTTTAAAACACCCCGGATCCAGCAGCTGGATCCTTTCACAATAATCCAGTGACCTGCCGGAAAGGGAGAGGGTGAATCAGATCCAGACAGTGCTGGAGTTTGCAGACAGCATGAAACAAACTCTCAGAGGTGTGAACTCCCCCGCCTCCATTAATCTCATTGGGGTGAAAGCTCTGAAGCCGGTGATGACACTTTAATCTCAGCGTTTTAAGTATTTAAATGCTGATCATTCTAATAGATGGGATGGAGGCAGGAATGAATCCCATGGGGAGTGGAAACGAGGGAGACGGGGGTGGGTTTGCTGCTTGGAACGAAATGCAGAAGGAGGAACAAAAGAGATAACAAGGGGAGAGGAGCAGAGAAAGGAGGATGGGGAAGGAAGAGAAATGGAGAGCAGGAACGGGATGTTTTTCCATTTATGTTGACTGTGACAAGAAGGTACTGCGGAGTTAATGGGAGTAACTAAAAGTGCAGTGAGTAACTAAAGGCCGTGTTTTCTGTGTGGATCTTTGGGAAAACCTCCCACTGATATGACTAGGCATCCCACTGAGGATTGAGGTCAATAGGGTATATAGATTTACATTTATATCCTGGCCCATAGGCCATAGTTAAAAGTGGCTCTCTCCCCAGAACAAGTCCAACATCCTAGGTGTATAAGTACCGTTTCCCTTTACTGGAGGGTATGGGAACAGCTCAAGTGTGTGTCAAAGCTCCTATACTGCAAAGCATTTGAGGGGAACTCTCCCTTAGCTCAAGTAATGGAAGCCTCTCTTCTTAGAGCAGAAGGATCTAACTTCCATCCTTGCTGTGGCTGTGAAGAATTGGACGGCCCCAGAGCTCAGTCCAGTGACAGCTACTGACTGCTTTGTTATAACATCATTGGCTTATCAAGGAGATCAGAGAGACTGTGATGATACACAGAGGGAGAAAAAGGACCTGTGGGGGCCGGTCTGCAATTGGTGTGAATTGGCCTAGCCCCATTGACTTTCCACAACTCTGGGACTGGACTGGCACAAACCACCTCCCATCAGTTCCTGCTCCAGCCCCAGGGCTGGTACAAGGATGAATTTGCCCCTCAGTGTCCTTAAACAGTATGCGGAAAAGGAGCGTTTGACAGCTCCCAAGTGGTTGTGTGTGTGTGGGGGGGTTGGAATGATTGTGCCCAGAGGTGGCCCGGGAGGAGCATAGATCTTCTGCCTGTAGACAGAGGATAATAATAGCTGCACTCAAAGTAATTTACGTCTTTCCAGCTAATTTATGGACCCCATTCCCACTCACTGCGCATTAAAAACCCCATGAGGGAACATCAGAACATTAGGAAGACAGTCAATGCACACACGCTGGGCATGAGAGGGGAGGTAACAAAATACAGCATGGATGGCCCGTGGCAGCCCATACCTGCAAGCACAAAGCAGAGGGGCCATTCCAAACGCACGGCGGGAGGTTAGCGTTCAAGGTGACAGGGCATTGACTGATCAAATATTTGTTTGTAGCCACGACCTTCAGCCGTTCCGGCGATTTCAGGAGCTGGCACTCCTGCCGCTGTTCAGCACATTGCTGAAGAGAGGCGGAAGGAAAGAGTTCCCTGCATGTCACTCCCGAAGGAGTTCTTCTTTCAAACAGCCCTTCGTGGAGGCCCCCGGTGGAACTCTTCTGTGCATCCTGGACACAAAAGTGCACTGACGTTCTGCACAGACATTTCGCTGAAAAGTTTTACTGAGCAAAGCTGGTGCATTCTGAAACTTTACCCACCCACCAAGAGAAAACCAGACTTGACGGGCCAGGTCCTCAGCTGGTGGAAAGCTCTGATTTATACCTGCTGAAGCACTTGACTCTATTTAGGAAGCAGCTTTTGTATGGCACAATCCTAACTTTTGAGATGGTGCAAATGCTCCTTCTTGGCCTGAGAGCGGGAGAGAAACTTACATTCATTCTCTCTTCTCTATCCCTGGTGTGTGGAGGTGCGATAGAACCATCTTAGGTTCTTGCAATTGTCCACATCCAGAAAAAAACTTCCACTAACTTCAGTTCGTCCCACTGATGGCCACAGGCTTCAATGTGTGTTTGGTCTATGACAGATCGGGTGATTGTGGTAAAGATATTTTATTACCCTTCAGAAAATGTTCATTCTGGAGGCCTGATTCTCCCTGCTGTGCTCCTTGTGCAGTCATATAAATCCATGCCAAGGGGGTGTGAAACACGCCAGATCATAGTGAGAGAGTTATATACCCACCTGTTGCACAAGTGCGAATGGTGACACAGGGTAGATTTTTCAAAAGCACCTAAGTGGCTTAGGAGCTGATGTCCTACTGATTTCCAGTGGGGCAGTAGGTTCCTAAGTCACTTAAACACAGGTCATTTAAGGGATTTAGGCACTTAACTCCCAATATGCCTAAATATCTTTGAGGATCTGGGCCTTGGAAAATTTCACCAACAAGCTGCAAGACAGTGAATTTCCTTCTGCTTCACCGTGCTCCGAAGAGCTCACTCTAAGCCGATTCTTCCTGTTTGACCTGAAATATTGCTTGCGTTTGTTATTATTCTTTTGATTCTTTATGGTGTACAATGAGCTTTAGGGGCAATTTAGTGCAAAGTAACCGCAGCAGGTTATGTGATTTACGAGCACACAGAGATAAATGCTGAGAGGTTTGTTTCTCAGTGAGAATGTACATATCAAAGGTGAAGAAATATTGAGTTTGTGCTCTTTTTTTCTTCTTTAGGATGCTTAAAGGGAGCTGGAAGGATGGGGGAAAAGGGGTGGAGTGGTTTTTAATTTAGGTCTCATCTAGCCTGGAAGACTCTAGAGTGACCAGCGCACTAGTGAAATCATTCATTACAAAAACTGTTGTTAAGATGGTGATTAGGTGGCTGCTGTCCCCACCCCACACCGTGCCCGTCTGGAGCGTGCGGCTTGAAACCCAGAGATTCACACCTTAGAAAACTAGTGAGCACTCGGCAAAGATCTGCTCACAGGGACTGTTAGTGTGACAAGGAAAAGGCAAAGCGCGTGTTCACAAAACCCGGGAAACACGTAGGTTGACATACTGCTTCAGACACAGCACGGCCTTAACTCTGCCTGCTTTGCTCCCTGCCCCCAAGGAGTCCCCGAGGAGTCCCTCTGGAATATCACAGCTGCTCCTTCACCTCTCCCAAAGCCTTTTGATCTGGTGTGATCTTTGACAACCAGCAGCAAATACTCCCCAGCTGAGTGGTGCCATATCAGGGAGGCTGGTGGTCCCACTGGAGTGGACAAACTGGCGTCGTGGTGAGCCGCTTTTGCCAGGGACGAGTAACCATTTCCTCTCGGTGCCCCTGTGGGAGCAGAGCTAGGCTGGTTAGGCTGTGTGTGAGCCTGGCCCTGTAGGGGCACGCCCTCTGGAGGTATGGCTTGCCGCTCGCCCCCCTACACACCACAGCCCCCAGGGCGAGGGAGGGGACTGAGGGTCAATGCCATGCTGGTCGTTTGAAAGCCAGGTCGTCCACACTATAATCCTGCCACACTGGCGGAGCGTGCAGGAGTGCTCAGGCACAACAGGGGACGTTTGCGCCCCTGCAGCCAGTGCATTGTAATCCATTTGGTTCGGATTGTGACTCAGGAAGTTGTGTTTCCAGAGTGCAAGTTCTTCTGGGGGACTCTACCCCCCTCTGACCACACCTCCAAACCTGCTGGCCGATTCCAAAGAGATACCAAAGTCAAGGACAATCAGTATCCCCTCCCGGGTCTCAGGTCTCTAGCCATTACCTCGCTCTGGGGGGACTTGCGCAATTCTTCCGCTCTCAGATTGGCCCTGGGCTGTAGTCCCCTGCGATCAAACGTGATTGCATCATCAGGCCTAACTTAAGCTGTTCCCTGAGGGAGCAAGGACAGTGGTAGTCAGTGCTCACAGACACAGCTTCCTAAAAGCAAAGTATTATTTATTTAAAAGAAGACGGATCTTAAAACAAGCAAACAGACTGTTTGCATCTCTAGCTCTTCCCTAAGGCTTACTATGGCCTGCACCTGAGAAGGCCTGACTTCCTTAGACTTCCTCCACAGATTCCCTCTGTCTCTGGGTCAGCCTGACCCTCTGGACAGCTGCTGCTAAGTGACCCCCTTCTTCTCGTGAGACGCACTGCCTAACTGGTTACTGTCTCGAGTTCCCAGCCTGGCAAAACCATGGTGTCATTTGGGTTTGGCGCCTAAAGGCAGGCCATGGGCTGGTAATTGCCACCTCAAGCGGTTTGCTTGTAGGTTGCTGATCTGGGGAGCCATTGTTCTGCCTTCCTGTTTGCTCTTCCTCCAGCCCCCAGTAAGAGAGATCAATACATTCACACAGGAAAGTCGTATAACCCGCTACGCAGTAGTGCCACCAGGTCACACACAGTGTTCATAAAATTGCAAAATCTCAGTATTCTTAGATTATTGCACGGTATCCAGCATGTTACTATATATTGGCTCCACTTCCATCAGACCCCGTACCTTCTCTTTGAGCCAGAGTAGCACTTTTAGAAGACAGTGTGTCTTGATTTAAAGACTACAAGTAATGGGGAGTCCACCACCTTCCCAGGTAAGTTGTTCCGATGGTTAATTACACTCTCTGTTCAAAATGAACACCTGATTCCTAGTTTGAATTTGTCTAGTTTCAGCTTCCAGCCATTGGATCTCATTGTGTCTTTGTCAGCTGGATTAAAAAGATTATGTTACCTTGGCTGGCTGTAAAGCCACCTGAGAGAGCGAATCCATGAACTGATCTCTCCACCCATCTTCTTCTATGTAGCGACCAGATGTGGCGATCCTCTCCACCTTCGCTGCTGAGCAATCTCAGCTATGCCTGTAAAATTAGTCTCCATTTGTTTAGCACTGGTGCAGCTGTGTGTGGTTTCCAATGACGTACGTGCAAATGTGGACAAGTTTCCATGGTGTGATGGTAAAAACACCTGAGCCCACTGGTAGCGATGGTGCATCTGAATCACTGATGAATCAGTCTCATTTGTCTCATATAGTCACACCCAGAGACCATTACAGTCCTTTATTTTCACTTCCAGCCTCCTGGTTTTGACCTGCTGTCAGACTCTAAATGCAGCTTGTAAATTCTTTTCCTTGGATTCTCCCTCCGCCAGATAAAAGAGGACAGCCCTTTTCCCCGCATTGTGTTTATATAGCTCCTAGCACCATTGGGTCTTGGCCTTTGACTGGACTCCCAGGTGCTGCCACAACACAAATAAATAGTAATAATAATTAATAAATAAATACCCAGTAGTGTTACTGGCTTTCTCAGGTTGCAACCAGCCTGTTCCATCCCTGAGCTCCCCTTCAGCAGGTGTCACTGGAGGTTACACAGCACAGAACAGAAACAACCACAGCAGAAAAGCTCTGTGGCTTATTTCACAGCCAATGTTCCTGTTTCATATCCCATTTCCTGTCCTCACAAAGATAGGTGGATGGGCTTGTGATTCATACAGATACTAAGACTAGGAAGAGTTGGGCTTATTACTAACTCTGTCACAAACTGCCTGCATGACCTTGGTAAGTCCCTTAATCTCTCTGGACTTCGGTTCCTCATGTGGGAAATTGGGATAATGATCTTTCTCACAGGGGTGCTGGAAGGATAAATCCACAAAGAACATAAGAACGGCCATACTGGGTCAGACCAATGGACCATCTAGTCCCTAACCCATCTTCTGACAGCGGCTGGTATCAGATGCTTCAGAGGGCATGAGCAGAACAGAGCAAATTATCAAGTGATCCATCCCCTGTCATCCAGGCCCAGCACCTGGCAGCCAGAGCATAGGGCTGCATCCCTGATTATCTTGGCTAATAGCCATTGATGGACCTATCCTCCAAGAACATATCTAATTCTTTTTTGAGCCCAATTATACATTTGGCCTTCACAACGTCCCCTGGAAGTGAGTTCCACAAGTTGTGTGTTGTATTAAGAAGTACTTCCTTATGTTTGTTTTGAACATGCTGCCTATTTACATTAATCAGGTGATCCCTGGTTCTTGTGTTTTGTGAAGGGGTAAATAACACTTCCCTATTCACTTTCTCTGCACCAGTCATGATTTTATAGACCTCTCTCATATCCCTCCTTAGTCGTCTCTTTCCTAAACTGAACAGTCCCGGTCTTTTTAATCGCTCCTCATACAGAAGTTGTACCACACCCCTAATCATTTTTGTTGCCCTTCCCTGTACCTTTTCCAATTCTAATATCTTTTTTTGAGATGGGACGACCAGAACTGCACGCAGTATTCAAGATGTTGGCGTACCATGGATTTATATAGAGGCAATATGATATTTTCTGTCTTATTATCTATCCCTTTCTTAATGATTCCCAACATTCTGTTCGCTTTTTTGACTATTCTGTTGTATGAGACTGGACATGAAGGCTACTTAGATTTATTTGGCAATCACTAATTTTTTTATATGTTTGAGAACTGTATACAAACTCAACTAATTTTATTTTATTTTGTGGTAGTATCTAGAGACCTCAACCAGATCCTACCCCATTGTGCTGGGCTCTGTACGAACACGTAGCAAATCACAGGCTGTGCTCCAAATAGCTTACAATCAAAAAGATAACCAATCATCTTGGAATTCCACTTAGAACATTATTTCTTCCCTCCATGTTATTAATATAATATCTATCCTGGGCTCACAGGAAATTTACTTACCTAGCTGTAGAAAAAATTGCGATATCAGTGAAGAGAATAAGACTAGATGCTCATTATAGAGTGTGTCGGTAATATGACTGAAGAGTCATAGTTTATCGTTGAACTTGGCACATGAGTAACTCATGCTAATGCTTAGACCACCGAGACAGGTTTATTAATTTGCTTTTGCCTCACCTGTACCAATGTTCACCCTTTAACTCAGACAGTAATAGCTCCTGCTATTAGAACTAGTGGTCCTGGGTTCACCCTCCCCCTCCGCCAAAAAAAAAAGGGATGTTCATGGGAGAAATGGTTGGGGAAGGGTTTCTGATGAAAATTTTGATTAAAAATCATTTTTGTCCAAATTTTCAGTTTTTTTGGCTAAAATTCAAATACCAAAAAAAATTAAATCAAAAACCTGAAAAACTTTGCTCTACAACCAAAATATTTCAGGTTGGAAATGTTGCCTCCTGGGAGTTGTAGTTCATGTGTTTCATGCTCTCATTCTTCTGCCTAGGCCTGGTTGGACTACATCTCCCTTGATGCACGATGATCTCCCTTCCTGGAGAGGAAGGCAGCATCAGAGTCCCTGGCCATAGTGCATAATGGGAGATGTAGTCTGCCTGGAGAGACTGGCCCATACAGAGTAGCAGGGACATGAGATAATTGAACTACAAATCCCATCAGGTACCGCAGCAGCATCTCAGAATGGAAATGGTCTGTGTTTGGGGTAAAATATTTTGATTTTGGGGCATTCGTTTTTTTTGACAAAAAAATTTCCAGGCATTTTTTATGAAACATTTAATTTTGTCAAAAGCCCAATTTATTGTCAAAACAGTTTTGATGACAAATGTTTGATCAGGCCTTGTTCTTACACATGGCCTATGTCCTGGAGTTAGGGTCCGAATGATCATTTTGCAATCTTTCCAATAATGTCATTGGGTTTTTGGGGGCGTTTCACCTTCATAACACGGTAGATGCAGCTTCACCCAAGTGCTGGCTTGTAAATGTGACTTCTCCCAAATGAAAATGAGTTGGTTGATTTCCAGGTAGCTCCTGTATCCCAGTGATAAAACCTTGAGCTGTACCATTGCAGTGTTAACTCAGGAGATGCTTGGGGCTGGAATAGCAGGGATTGCTTTTGGGTTTATGGGATGCCTACACAGCAGCTGGGAGGCATGACTCCCAACTCAGCTAGATAGACGTGCTAGCTTGGCTCAAACTGGCATCCTAAATTGGTGTGGATGTGACAGCTCAGGCTTGCTGCCTGAGTACCGTCCTGTCCAACCCCCTCGGGATGGCTAGCCTGTGTCACCACGGCACGTGTTAGTGCATCTATGTCTGTCTACATCTCCCATGTTGTGCAGACATACCCTTAGCCTGAGGTGCCCTGGCAGGCCAGTGTGGGGAAAATCTGGCTGTCTCTAGCCACTGCTCTTGGTCCCTCCCTTTCACTGATGATCGTTTGCAAGAAAAGTAAAAGACAATAAATTGGGGACAGGGTGGGGAGAGATCCTGTCTTGGGGGGTGGGGGGGAAAAGTGACTGGATAAATCTCTCCCTATAGGGCGGACCCTAACAGAAGAACAGGTGTTCAGCAGATATAATTCCAAGAGATCAACGCACAATCACTGTGAAGAGAGCAAGCAGCACAGATTTCGGGAAATACTCTGAGCAGGAGCTCTGCTTCCTGCCAGCGGCTGTTGAAATAACATCTGTTGTGTGTTTTTTTGCTTCTGGGCCACTGCAGTCCACCACAGGGGACAGTTTGTTGGCATGAATCAGGCAGGCTAAATAGAAACCTCCCTGACTGAGTGTTTCTTGGTGTTTTGCTGAAGAGCGGCCCAGAGCTCAGTGTATTTATTTTCCTAGAAGTGCAGGGCAGTAACAGCAAACCCAGAAAGGAATTTTGTCTGATACTGCTGCCGAGATTCCTTCTGAGCGCTCAGTGAATGCACACACCAGAGCTACTTGCAGCATTAGGAACTGTGGAAAGAACTGAATCCATTAACCACACAGGATGCACAAGTGCTGCGAGGAAAAGTACCCTAGCTCATGGGTCAGACCTCCAGATCCTGCCAGGATCCCAGCATTAGTAGAAGCTTAGGTTCTGGCCCTCCATTTGAGGAGGTCTTTGAGTCTCAAGTGACAGCCGGTGCCTTTTGGATTAGAACTGTGCATGGATCTATATAACTATATATCTATATATGCATGAATCATGGATCTATATAACTGCTGGGGAGGGCAGAAGACATCTCATTACAGCCAGTGAGGGGGAGCGATTGTTCAGTGGTTTGAGCATTGGCCTGCTAAACCCAGGGTTGTGAGTTCAGTCCTTGAGGGGGCCATTCGGGGGGGGGGGGGGAAGGGATAGCTCAGTGGTTTGAGCATTGGCCTGCTAAACCCAGGGTTGTAAGCTCAATCCTTGAGGGGGCCATTTGGGATCTGGGGCAAAAATTGGGGATTGGTCCTGCTTTGAGCAGGGGGTTGGACTAGATGACCTCCTGAGGTCCCTTCCAACTCTGATATTCTATGATTCTATATTTCTTCCAGTGGTGGACACAAAGCCAAACAGGTGCATTTAACAGTACAGCCCAGAGGAAGGCCAGGAACTATTCCTGGCTCTTTGCGCCGCATGTTGCAATCACCCATGGAATACACTTGAGTGTTTCTGCCAGCAAAAGCAACGTGTCTTCAGACAAAGAACCAAAGTCATGAAAGTTAACACAGCCTATGAGTGCAATGGTCAGGAGGACCAGAAATGAGGCATACAAGGATACCACTGGGTCCTTTTTAGATCACAGGCCTCCACCACACACTAACCCCAATAACCAAAATGAGACCAAAGGATTTAGGAGTTAGGCTCTTAAATACCTTTGAGGATCTGGGCCTAAGCGCTTCACTGTCTCTCTTACTACACGGCTGTGCAGCTCTCAGCACAACTGGGCCCTGATCTTCATTGCGTCCTCTAGGTGCTAATGCAAATTGCTGTTTTCCAAATGTGTACAAGTTCCTGGGAACAGACAATATATCCTCACAGCCAATACTCTAAGTGGCATCTCCACCTAATTCACCTGGAAACAGAGCAGCAGAGTTTCTAGTAGCAGGTTAGAATATATTTTTTTAACTCAATCAGTCCTTGATGTTTTTATCTCTGACACTCTGGAGATTTTTTGGGTGGTGTTTGATTAATAAAAGTTAACCAGTTTGTTAAAACATATTCAAATGGGGGTGTGTGGGGTGGACAACCTCCACACAAGGCCGGGGTAAAGGCCAATTAATCTATAGACTGCACCTGAAGGAAACCTAGGGAGGGCTAGGGCCTGATTGCAGATGAAGTCTCTAGCTGGGGAGAGGAGCTGGGCAGGACCTGAAAAGAGAGGAAGTTGGCAGGCTGGAGGAGGAAACCTGCAGTTTCACTGCTTGATGCAAGGGGAAGAGGGGAAGCTACAAGGACAGTGCAGGAAGCAGTCCAGGGAAGGAGCAGTGAGGACTGGGAGAGTAATAGCTCAGAGCTGCTGGGTTGAGGGTCCCTGGACTGGAGTCTGGTGTAGAGGACGGGCCTGGGTTCCCTACCAGCCACCGGGGAAGCAGCACAGACCAGGCAGTGGGAAAGGAGCACCTGGGAGAGTTTGTCTCAAAGGACTTGTGATACCTCGGAAGAGGGGAAAACTTTAATGTGACTTAGCTGGAGGACTAAGCCATGAAGAGGAAAATGCTGCAGCTCCTGGCGCATGAGAGGCCATGGAGAAAGTGAGTGGAATGAAGGGCCGGGTAACCGTGGGAAGGGGTGTCAGACGAGGTGGCAGAGCCTCACCCCGGGGTGAGGGGGTGACTGGGGCAGGATGGGGGAAAGCACCCCAGGAGCAGCGCACAAAGGAGGGTGAGAAGGGGGTCCAGGCAGTGAGCCCAGCCACTGGCCCTGCTCCTCAAATGCCATGCACTTCCGGATCCCTCCCCCTGGCCACTGGCACCTTTCTCTGCCGGAGCTGGGCCGTTCCTGAGTGCTCTCTCAGCAGCAGCTGCTCTTCCCACCCTCCTGGTGGCAGAATGGAAGCCGATTGTCAACGGTTACTCAGGTAACCGGACATTTGGTGTCCGGTCAGTAGTACTGACTGGACATTGTCAGGTCTCTTTTTCGACTGGACTTTCTAGTCAAAAACCAGAAAACCTGGCAACCCAGCTGGGTGGATTCCCTTGCACTGCAGCACCCCGCTGTTTCCAACTGTTTCAATGCAACGCCGGTGTCCGAGCCTTCAGAGCCAAACTGAAAGGCCCCAACTGTTCACCAGGAGACCTAATCAAACTCTGTAGGCTCATTTACAGAGAACAAGGAAGGGAACAAGTACAGTCATCTTGGCTGATTGCTTCTAGGGTACAATGTGCTTGGAGCTTTGGGGATGTGCAATAAGACAGGCCCTGGACCCAAAGAGTTTCCAGTCAGAGGGTCTGGCTATGCTGCAAGTGATACTGCAGCTATTCTGCTGTAGCAAAGACACATTCTGTACCAACGGAAGGGGTTTTTTAGTCACTGAGGTAAATCTACCTCTCCTAGAGGCAGCAGCTGGGCTGACAGAAGAATTATTCCATTGACGTAGCTGCATCTACAGTGGTGGGTAGGTCGATCTAATTACATTGCACGGGGTATGAAATTTTTCACAGTCCTGAGTGACATAGTTAGGTCGAGGTAAGTTTTTTGGTGTAGACCAGGCCTTAGACAACATAAAAACAATTATGGGGAGGAGGGGACAAAGCTCAGTTCTTCACCTACCTGTACCAGCAAAGTGTCCCCCTCTGGGGGTGGCCCACAGTGACTAGCTGCTGGCTGTGGTGTTCAGTGATGACTCTGGACCAGGTTCTCTAAGGCAGTGGTTCTCAACCAGGGGTACACACAGGGCTGGATTATAACATTGTGAGGCCCTAAGCTATGTCAAGTGTAAGAGATCGCATACCATAAAAAAAAAAATTATTAATTTCACAGAAAGGACATTGAATATATAAACATGAAAGTTTTATATTTGCATATATACAATGGTGAAGTTGTAAAAAAAAGAATAATAATCTAACTAAAACACGTCTTACAATATGCCTGTTTGCATTATAAAATAGTTTCAAATTAACATATTTTCATCTATGATTTCTTAATTAGTAGATATGAAAATTTTATATCTACAGCAACACAAAAGTAGTTACAGTTACACAGACTGGCTTACTTAATGGAAGCAGTCCAACCTGCAATATGTCTGGTTGCACATCACATTAATTTTAACACTGAAATGTAAAACATTTTCTTTCATGATTTTTGGAGAGCAAAGTCTTTGATGTCCTCAAATGATAAGCTATGGAGTTTGTCACTTTTGATGCACAGAATGCTTAGGATAGATATCTACCTAGAAAATGCTGCAAGAACAGCTATCTCTCATCATGTTTGCTTCTTTATCCTCTGTCTCTCTGAGGTGGAGAGGTGTCCCACCCCCATGCCAGATTGGGCTACAACAGGCCAGAGCGGCTGTGCAAGGCGGCAGCCAATCAGGGATGACCTGTTAGAGAGCCAATCAGGGCCAGTATTACAGCCAGCCAATCAGGGCTAGGCTAGCCCCTATATAAAGGTTGCCCAGGAAGGGAGCAGGCAGTCTCTCCCAAGCTTTCAGAGGGTGAAGGTCTATCTCCTGTGTGAGGAAACTAGCACCAGGGACAGTGCTGGGAGCAGAAATGAACTCCTGCCCGGTACCTGCCGGGCTGTGGACCCTGAGAAAAAGGGCCTAGCCGGTGGAAGGGGGCCAAAGGGGAAATGGCCCAGGGAGAGAGACGGATAAAGGGAGAGAAGGAGGGCAGGCAGGAAGGCTGCCGCCAAAGGGTCCCTGGGTCGGGACCCAGAGTAGAGGGTGGGCCTGGGTCCCCCCACTTCCCCCTTGCACTTCCACCTGGCCATTAGGAATGGCCATCACGAACTGCACCAGACCCCTGCCAAAAGGGGTTAGACTTGGGGGTGTGATTTGGCCATTGTGGCTGGGGTGAAGAGAAGGACTGCTGATAACACCAAACCACCCAGAAGGGGGTGAGACCGGAGCAGTGGGCACTGCCGGAGGGCAGTGTCCTGAAGAGGACGCTGCAAGCTGGGAGCAATGTGAGTTGAGACACCAATCTAGGGCAAGAGATGGACGGGACATCACTGGCAGAGGGCGCTCTGCATGAACTGAGCTAATTCTCAGAGTGAACAGCAGGAGGTGCTGTGGTGGTGAGTCCCAACCCTGTCACACTCCCCCAGGACCATTAATTAATCTCAAGTAAATGCCTTGGACACACAGAGTGATGACAAGCTATATGCGTGAAAGAGAGAATGGTCATCTCTAGACAGGCATTGAGAAAGTGAGAAAATCTAGCCTATATTCAATCAAATATAATTAATATTGTAGGCTTTAATAGCCAATAAATCATATATGCACATAATTTGAAATAACTTGCTCACCAAGAACTCAGAATATTTTTATATATAGGTATATCTTCCTTCATGTCTCTCAAAACCCTTTCGTCAGCACTTTCTGATATCTACTGTGAAGGTTCCCGAAACTGATGGAGAGGAGCCAACACAAATTTATCGTCCTCGAGATCCACTTGACCCAAGTCCATAAGACAGTTGCCTGCAAACTCAATCATGTGAAGCATGGATAGCGTGTGAAGCAGAAAGCGGCATGCACACTAAAATACACAACTGTAGATACGTACAGATCAAATGAAGAAAGGCCACATGAACATTTAAGAAAAGGAAGAAAAACTGGGACGGCACTATACGACTGAGCATGCTGGACTGTAAACAAAATATGGCAGCCTTCTGGCTATTATCAGCCAAGGGGGACACCACACATGACGTCACTCCTAGGACGAATCCCAGACGAGAATGAGCTTGGCAAGATTGCTTCATGACCCTGCCATCTCCCACCTAACATTTCCCCAATTTTATTGGCTGTGAGATTATTTATTTAAATGTTCTGAAGGCACGGTCAGAATTTTACCAGTAGCAGCTGGCCAACAAAACGCTGCCTTAAGAGACTGATAGCAGACTTACTGGTACAAATACTAATTTTATAAGAGCAATTTTATAGTGTTCCCCCCCCCCGCCCTCAGTCCTGGCCTCCCACCTGTCAATAATGAACAATTTGTGAAGGGTTAGGGTAGGGTAAAGGTATTTGTGTATATTTTTGTCATATCTGCACAAAAATGTCTATATTTAGAGAGGAGAATCTTTTCCCATATTTCCATTTCAAATTTTATCAAAATCAGTTGATAAAGGCGTCAGTTTTTTCTTTTTTAGAGGCCCCTCGCATTACGAGGCCCTAAACTGTATCTTAGTTAGTTTATGCCTTAATCTGGCCTGGGTACACATACCCCTGGGGATATGCAGAGGTATGCCAGGCGGTGCATCAACTCATCTAGATATTTGCCTAGTTTTACAACCGGCTACATAAAAAGCACTAGTGAAGTCAGTACAAATAGAAATTTCATACAGACAATGATTTGTTTATACTGCTGTATATTCTACTGGACTGTAAGTTCAATATTAATATTCCAGTTGATTTATTTTATATGGTAAAAATGAGAAAGTCAGCAATTTTTCAGTAATAGTGGCTGTGACACCTTTGTATTTTTATGTCTGGTTTTGTAAGCAAGTAGTTTTTAGGTGAGGTGCAACTTGAGGGTGCGCCAGAGAAATCAGACTCCTGGAAGGGGTATCGTAGTCTGGAAAGGTTAAGAGCCACTGCTCTAAGGTATTTAGGCTCCTGAGTTTAGTGGAAGTTAGGAGTTGAAATAGCTTTGAGGATCTGGGCCTCTAAGTGCTTGCGACAGCTCTGCTTTATTCTGTGACCCGACTGTGCATAACAACGTGAGCTTCTGCACCATCCAGGCTCTCTGTCTGGGAAGCTCAGCCTTTAAAGGCACAGTCCCAATGCGGCATCAGCTACGAGAGCCTGTCGTTTGTACTTTGAAGCCACAGGTCTGCTTGTTTGTGCTTCGAACCTGGCTGATAACTCAACCAGTGAATCATTGTGTGTGTGTGTGTGTAATAGAGAGGTGTGAGTTTTAATCTGTGTTATCAATATAGTGAGTCTGGCCATTCTATATTATTGTTTCCTGTCCCATATGGAAACTCTCTAATTTAATTCATTTTTTTTTTCTGAGTAAATTTCTTATATTCTCATTCTTATCACTTCCCCCTTCCTTACCCCCCTTTGACTTTCCACTGGCTCATTCCCTGCCTCTCCCTCTCCTTACCCACTGAGCCCTCTTCCCACCACTTGCATTACTTCCCCCATTAACAGTACTACAGGCTGGGCAGTTGACAGCCTGGGACTATGGGCAGCCTCTGAGGCTGTGAGCTAACCCCCACCTTGCCTTCCCGGGGTTGCTGTTATAGCCTCCCCCCGCTGGAGGGTGCTACAAGGGCCTTCTGCCCTCTGTTGGGGGTCAGAGGTACACTGGGCTGGCCCGCTGAGGAGGCTGGCATTCGGTTCTGCAGTGGATCAGAGAGCTGGGGAATAGCTAGTTGCTCTCAATCCCTGCTGTTCCAGCTACTTCTTCTCACTCTCTCTGTCTGTCTATGGTATTTCCAAGGCTCCCAATGCTGTGGTTTCTAACTGCCCGCAACATTTTTGTGTGCAAAACCCCATATTTCCACAGGCACCCATGCCCAATGAATTCATACCTCCCTAGCCTATTATTTAGAGATGGCTCCAAGCCACAAAATTTGGATCAAGTTTTTGAGCACCCTGAAAAGTCTGGGCAAGGCCCAGGCTTGAAATCTGTCTTGGTCCCATTAAAAATAAGGGGGACATATTAATATCAGCAGACCACATTCTGAGGTCATGATGCCATTGTCTTCAGAATCTGCTTTTGTGGTTTATGACGCCATCACAATTCCCTGATGCATAAAATGGCAGCCTGTGTTATGTGTTTGCAAGGACCTTTGTGATTCTGGTGCATCCCACCCTGTGTATGTGTGCTGCCAGAGAGCCTGACTTAGCAAAACAGGGAGAGGGAGCACAGGCTAGGGGAGCAGGCCGGCTCAGTGAAACCCCAGTACATCAGGTGGCATCCTGGATGAGGGGGGTCCAACCCATCACAGGTTGATAAAAATATTTCCTTCTAAATGCTGACTGACAGCAGAATACAAGGCAACGCTAGGTCTACAAGAAAATGTGAGAAGAGAAAAAACGAATCTAGTCCAGTGTTTTCTCAACAGCTACCTGGGGGTGTCACAAAGCAGTGGCCGCTCTCCCAAGGCTACCAGATGTGGTTGGGCCTTGCCCCCCCCCGGAGACACAAACTCTGGAGGTGCAGGCAGCTGGTGAATTCCCCACTTTCCCAGGGGTAGGGGAGACAGGCTTCGGACACGGGGCTTCGGGCTTCGTCCATGTGGTGGTAGGCTCTGGTTCCAGGCTCCGGCCTCAGGCTCACCACCCCCACCATCACCCCTGGGCCCTGCTGCCTCCCTGCCCACCTCCCCATTCGGGGCTTAATTTGTCCCAGGGCTTGCTGGGGCTGAGTAAGTCTGCTGTGAAAAGTGATATTAACAAACATACAAATATCACTTTTCACAGCAGAAGACTTACCAGCTAGCAAGTTTTTTTGGGGGGAGGACGTGCAACCAAAAAAGCAAAAGAAACAAGAACAACAAAAAGACAAGAACATGCAAAGTGCCTTATTTGTGTTTCTATTCTGTTTAGGTCCAATAAAGAACAGAGACAGCTGTAAATTATTTTTGTTACTGAGTCTGAAAAAAACCCCTACATAAATAAATTTACAATGATTTGGACATGGATATGTGCATGTCTGTTTGTTTGTTTTTTCCTAGACTTAATTAAGTATTTTAGGAAAAATGGTCAGCACAGCTGGCAGCAAGATTCTAGTCATGTCCCATTAGCCGTGGGTGGAGAGGGGCCAGCAGGCCACAAGTACAGGAAACTCTTCGAGATTCTCTTTTACAAACGCAACTCTCTGGACCGGCTCAGAGCAAGGCTTTTCAAGAGCAGCTGTAATCTCCTGCTGACTGTGCATAAGGATCCAAACACCTTTTCCATGTGTTCGAAATGCAAATAAAACAGAGCACCAGGCTGCAGCCAGCAGTGGTCTTTTACTTCTAGCTCTCTTTGGCGCCTCACAAGGGAGCGGAAGATGTTTCCTGAGTCCTACTTTAGATCTTTTTATTATTATTATTTTTAATCGGAAATTGTGAGAGCATGAGGTCAACAGCCCCTTGGAGAGAGGGAATGTCTGGAGTGGAGTGTGGCTCTTGGGTGGAATGTTAATAGTTACACATGTGAAGAGGGTAGATGTTTTACTTTGCCTAAGCAGTCGCTAGGAAGAATCCTAGAACAACTTAGCAGATTCATCATAAAGTTTCATAGAGTTTAAGGACAGAAGAGACTTTGAGATCATCTAGTCTGACCTCCATTGCATCCACTTATTGAGCCCAGTACCTTGGGTTAGACTAAAGCATATCTGTCCTGAGGAGCATAGGTGTTGACTCTGTGGGTGCCCCGGGGCTGGAGCACTCACCAAAAAAAAAAAAAAAGTGGGTATTCAGCACCCATCAGCTGCTCGGAGCTGGGCGGGAGGTGCTAGAGGGAGGGGTAGAGTGGGGGCGGGAAGAGGCGAAGCTGGTGTGGGGCTTTGGGGGAAGGAGCGGAGTGGGGGCAGAGCTTTGGGACAGACGGGGGGTGGAGCACGCATCTGGAAAGAAGAAAGTCATCAGCACCTGTGCTCAGGTGTGTTCCAAAGGCAGAGAACAGGAGGGACCAAGGAACACCAATGCCTAGAGCCCCTGTAATGGCAGGAAATTGATTAGGTGAGCTATGCCCATGTGATCCCAACAGGTGATTCCACCTTTCTCTGCAGTATGGAATGTGGGGGAAAAAACCTCCAGGGTCTCTGCCCAGGGCAAAATTCCTTCTCGATCCCAAATCTGGTAATCGGTTTGATCTGAGCAAGACCCACCCGCCAGACATCTAGAAAGATGAGTCTCGGTACCATCTCAGAGCTCCAGTCCTCCCGCTCTGGTCTCCTGTGGCCAATCTCTGATTCTTCAGAGGAAGGTGGTGGTGATGGAACCCCACAACAGAACACATTTGGCCAGTTGCGCATTGGGGGTTGGGGGGAATACTACGCTATCTAATCTCAGGAATAATGAATTTCACCTCAATCCTAGCATGGGAATTCTATTAGTGAATCCTCTGATGATACAGGGCAGTGAGACTATTGAGTGAGGCCTCTGAGCTCGCTAGAACGGCGCAGGGAATGGAAAGTCTGAGCGTGAGAAGAGGCTGCTGCTGGGGCCTGCTCCCACTGAAGTGAGTGAGCATTTTACCACTGACCTCACTGGGAGCAGGAGCAGGCCTTTAGGAGGTCAGAGAAGTAAATCTCTATTGAACCGAGCCCCGATCTTGCAATGTGCTCTGCAGGGAGAGATGCCAATGGGACACTCTGCAAGCTCAGGGATCCACTCATAGGGAGCTTATTGCAGGAGTGGGGCTGTGCTGAGAGGCTCGAAACGTACGTACCTCTAAGGTCTACCTCCATGCGCAGTGCTGGAGAAGGGTCCTAACACAGGCCACCACACACAGCAGGACGGGGGACTCCCCTCCCCTTACTACTTGATTCCTCCCCCTGTGACTTTGTTTATTTTGTTTACTTGGCAAGTTTTTTTTTTCAGCAGCTTCCTGTATTTTCTGTTGGTAATAATACTTTAAATTGAAAAAGATCATCTGTAAAACAGATAACTATATGTCTGTGACGTTCCCCTCTGGTGTTGTCTGGACCGGTGGTCTGCTAGATCACTCCAGTCTTTGACTCTGGGAGCCAGCCTTACCCTGCTCTGCTGTGAGAACCCCCACTCCGGTGCTATTCACGCACAGCCTCTGGCATGTAAGCTGCTCCCAGCTACTTGCAACCGAATGACACTAGCCACTATCTCCGGTCCTAGACACAACCGTAGGAACCGCCGTCTCGCAGTGTCCAGTTATGCCCGCTGGATGCTGCAAGCTTGTGTAAGTTTGTCAATTTAACAAAGAAATTGATATGTACCAGACATGTTATCCCAAGGGGAGACTCTGACACACTTCAAACCAAACACACTGCTTCTGATAGAATAAATAAACAGATTTATTAACTATAAAGATAGATTTTAAGTGATTATAAGTCAAAGCATAACAAGTCAGAGCGGTTACCAAAATAAAGTATAAGCACGCAGTCTAAACTCTCAATGCTATTAGATTGCGCAGCAACTAGATGAAGCAGGTTTCAGAGTAGCAGCCGTGTTAGTCTGTATTCACAAAAAGAAAAGGAGTACTTAGTTTCTAAGGTGCCACAAGTACTCCTTTTCTTTTTAGATGAAGCAGTTTTTTCCCACCCCACTGGCTGTCATAGTCCTTAATATACAGGTTTGTTCCTTAAACCTGGGCCAATTTCCTGCTTTGGAGTCTTGTCGTCTTCCCAGTGTCCTGGTTGCTTGCAGCATAGGTGGGGAGAGGAGAAGGGCCCAGTATGTGTACACTCTGTTTTATTCCCCCAGTCCATGTGCTTGGGGAGCACAAGTCCAGGCATATCTGAGGGCATTGCTGAGTCTTTCCAAGCAAGGTTGAGCAATTCCCCTGGTGTGGCCTCATGCAGGTGAGTCATTGCATTGTAGCTCCCTTGCCGGACAATGGCTGTTAGTGGGTTGTTTGACACCCCACCCTGGTGTTGGTTACTTTCCTTGCTGTTGCCTCTGGGGAGCTAATATCTGCCTGATTCCCCAATTTACAGCATACTTTGGTGACCACCATACAACACAATTCTCATAACTTCATATGCATTCAAGATACACATATATGGATAGAGAAATGACTTTCAGCAGATCGTAACCTTTCCCCTGACACCTTACAAGGCATGCTTTATATGTAAGTTCACAATTATATGAAAATGAGGAATATGGGGGTTACAGTAGGCTCCCCCAAGGTATAGAATGTCACAATGTCCTCTAATTACCTCAGGCCAGACTGCGATACCCTTACTCTCACTGAGTGGTGGGTTACTCCCCAAGTACTACTCGAGGAGTAAGCTACTGCCGAGCCTGAGAAAGGGAATCAGAAGTTGGGCCCATATGAAAATAAGGATCAGCCAGATCCTCAGCTGGCGTAAATCAGCATCACTCCATTGACTTCAAGGCTGGTCTATGTTAGCTGGGGATTTGGCTCTATATATTTTAAATGAAAGTAGAGAAGTGTAGGCCTGGAAGTGTGGCTGGAGGGAAAGTGGGCCATGACTTTTAAAATGCCCTCTACCCCCACTGATTCTAAATCGTTCCCAGCAAAACCCATGTGTTCCCAGCATGCAACCATTGAACCTCCCCTTTGACGGCATCCCATCCAGATGGTGCCACTTTGGGCAATGCCGTGGAAAATGCCAGTTGTCTGCTGATCTTGAGTCATTCCCAGAAGCCCTGTTGCTACACGTGGCCTTTGTTCACTAGGGGCCAGGTCCGATGCCCATTGAAATCAATGGGAATCTTTCCATTGTCTTCAGTGGGCACTGTGATCAGAACCTAGGTTCATAAATTTTAAGGTCAAAAGGGGCCATTAGATCATCTAGTCTCACCTCCTGCATAACACAGTGCAGAGAATTTCACGCAGTTACCCCTGTATTGAGCCCGGTAGCTTGTATTTGACTAGAAAAGCATCCAGTCTTGATCTGAGGATGGCAAGAGATGGAGAATCCATCACTTCCCTTGGTGGTATAATCCAATGGCTAATCCCCCTCACTGTTAAAAATATGTGCCTTCTTTCTAATGCAAATTTGTCTGGATTTAATGTCCAACCGCTGAAGTTAACACTTGCATAAAATGTCCTGGTTTAAAAGTGTATACTAAGAAAGGTGAAGGAGGCTGTTGCAAATGTCAT
This sequence comes from Eretmochelys imbricata, assembly GCF_965152235.1. Classification (NCBI taxonomy): domain Eukaryota; kingdom Metazoa; phylum Chordata; order Testudines; family Cheloniidae; genus Eretmochelys; species Eretmochelys imbricata. Next base: position 204,832,580 of record NC_135574.1, on the reverse strand, counting down.
GACTCCTGTAACTAGACAGAAATAGCGTGATGAGAGAGACTCTAAAACCCCCGGGAGATCTTTGTGCTGGAAAAATAAATAAGAGAGCTTTCCTGTGACAATTCAGCCTCCCGCTCACTCCTACACACCGCTTCTTACCCATAGATTCTGCCCATGCCTTTCAAGTTCAAAGATATCCTGTGCTATTTATTCAACTGGCTCCTGACATGACAGGGGTGAAAGACATTTGTGTTCTGTCTGCGAAACCGACATTGATCCAGACATCAGAACTCAGCAGAAAGACATCAGAAAGAGAGAACCTGCCCACTGGTGCTGAAAGGGGAAGCACTCACAGCTTCGTTGGAGTTACTGTTCGTCACAGCTTCAAGCGGCCATGGGAGAATTCTTTGGTTTTGAGCAACAGCCCAAAGAATGCAGATGGCTAGTTCTTCAGGGCAGGGACTGTCTCTCGTTATGGGTATGTACTGCACCTAGCGCAGCTGGGCTCTGGTCCTTAATCGACACTTCCGGTGCGACGGCAGTACAAAATAAGAGCCGTAGAGGAGTTGTTGTTCTCTCAAAATATGGTTCAGAAATGGTTTCATTTCCTTCCGCTTGAGTCTGAGGGCAGCTCTATGAGCCTGAGTCAACGCCCACTGAAGTCCAGGGAAAGAGTCCCAGTGACTCAAGGGCCTATAGATCAGGCCCTAAGTGTCTGGATCATTCTGCCTCCCCTAAGGAATCCTGCAAGTGAAAAGCAGCAAGGAACCTCTTGCCCAAAGATACCTACCTAAATCTCATTAGTTTCTAGCTTTGGCTGAGACTGTAGAAACTCAGATAGGTCAACAATACTTCAAGGCCTAGGGGACTCATCCAACATCCACAGAAGGCAATGGAAGGACTGATATTGGATTAGGCCGCATCTGAATAGAGAATGGTGTTCAAACTGGGTAATGCTAGCCATTATGTATCACATTAATATTAGCCACCCAATAGGTCATGCATTGGGTGAACTGGGGAAGCGGTGCACTCAAAAGGCTTTACAGTAATGCAACTTACGTGCAGAATCTATTCACACTGGGACAGAGCCTGACACCAGTGTACATCCAAAGCAAGATCACTGAGGTTATTCAGGATTTGCACTAGTGTAAATGAACACAGAATCTATTTCTGTCTCTCCATTTTGGCCTTGGAATGAGGTTTGGTGCCGCAAGGCAGAATGGACGGGAGTGAGCTGGAGGGCCAGAACACAGTCGAAAACAGGGTGGTGAAGGTGTGACCGTTGACTGGGCTAAGGAGCTCAGCTGGTGTAAACTGGCACAGCTCCACTGATTGCAGCAAAACTGCACCAGTTTTCACCCGCTGAGGCTCTGTCCCATTGGCTTCTCTGTTGTAAAAAGTGAATTAGTCACTTATTGTGCTGGAAAAGGCTTGTGGATTTGCTGAGGGAGGAAGGAAGCAAGGCACTGATGGTATCAGATAACACCTAGTTCTTCACAGCACTTTTCATCAGTAAATCTCATTAGCCCCATTTAACAGATGGGAAACCTGAGGTGTAAAGAGGTGAAGTCACTTGTCCAAGGTCACCCACCAGGCCAGTGGCAGAGCCAGGTGTAGAACCCAGGTCTTCTGAAGCCACGGCTGTATCCACTAAGCCCATTGCCTCTTAACTCTATATTTTAACTGGGATGCCTCCCTGAGACGCAGTAGCCCAGCCGAAAGCTTCACAAAGCTAGGGCTAACAGTGGGGAGGTGTGCCGCTCTCCTGGTTGAAATGGTTAATCCCTCAATCTCCATCCCAAACCACACCTGCCATTGAGAAACCCTTCAGAATGGAATGACGGACACCGTTGGCTTTTGGCTCCCATCTGATGTGTGGTGGTTTCCGTGTTGAGTAACACGTGTATATTCAGAAGATGACTTACATGCCTATGACATAGACCTTGGTGAAAGCGTGGGTATTGGCCTAACCTCTGCTGTTGTTTTCCTGTGTAAGACATCATGACTGAGTCCATGGGCAAGTACAGCAAGGGGATGTTCCTGTAGCAGTTTGTAATAGCTCCCAGGGCTGGTTCGCTGCATCACTGTGCGCTAGGGAGCGACAGACCTTTCCCACAGTGGGCAAGAAGTCTCGGAGTGGGTTGACCTCGAAAGTGTGATTCTTCACTGCCATGCACCATCCCCAGAAGGGAGAATTCTGTAAGTGTTAAGAATTTATTTATCATCTTCAAGGCAAATCCCAAGGGGACACAGCCCATCTGATGGATCTCCAGCTAGGTCCTTCAGATGGTCTGACTCACTGGTTAATTTTGTCCATCACAGGTGGTCTTACTGCGCCACCTGAGCTTCTGGCAACCGCATGATTGCCAGCTATGTAGGGGCATTCCTTGGTGAACACACTTTCTACCTTGCTGGTATTTTGCCATTTATTTATGTTCCTTCCACCCTCACCTTTACAGACCTGTGCAGCAAGGCTGTTTACAGCATCTCCTGTGCTTTTGGCCCTTTCCCGTTGCCTGAGAGGAGCAGAGGTTTCTTTTCGTGAAAGCTCTGTGTGACTGAGCTCAGCTACTCCCAGTCCTGTCACCTTCGCTTCCTTCCTGTGCCTTTCTTATTAGTTACTCCTAGGGGAATTCTGCGCCAAAAAAATTAAAACTTCTGCACACCATATGTTAAAATTCTGCACAAAATTTTATTTGTCAAAATAACACTACATAATCACACCAGTTTCAATTATTTTGGTAATTTATTTCAAAATACCTGTTAGCAAGTATGTCTGTGACAATGCAGGCATACACAAAATTTCCCCCAGGAGTAGAGAGTTAAAGAAACCCCTATGACAATCCAGTTCCTGTTTCTTTGTCCCTTCCCCCTTAGAGCCCAGCCAGGGGGCCAGACACCCACAACCCCTCGCCCCCCCCAGAGCCCACCTGCAGGACCACCCCCAGCCAATACACCTGAACCCCCTCCTCCCCAGAGCCCAACTGCGGGGCTTCCCCAGCCCAGATACCTGTCCCCCTCACCCCTAGAACCCAGTCATAGCCCCCACCCCATCCTGAGCTTCTAGGACTGGCTCTCCCACAGAGCTAATAATAATAATTAATTAATAAAAATTCAGAAGTAGTTTTGAGAACAATGTCAAGAGTTTGAACTTGATTTCATTTTGAAGGGTTCCAAATGAAACTGTTTTTCAATTTCTTGATTTTTTTGTGATCTTAAAAAAACAAACAAACAAAACCACTACTTTCCCCCCCGCCCAATTTTTATCAAAAAACATTATCAAAACCTTTTGTTTACCAACAACCAAGTTTTGACCAAACCTCTGTTTTGCTGGTAAATAGAAAATTACATTTGGACAATGTTCTGATAAAAATTGTGTGTGTGGGGGGAATAAAAAAGGTATGGAATTTTTTACCAAAAACATATAAAATTGTCAGCAATTTTTCATTAAAAATCATTTTTGGAAAATGACTTTTTAAAAATGAAAAATCTGAAGCAGATGCATGACAGACCAGTCACAGGAAGGGCTGGTCGACAGTTACTTGGCTATAACTATGCCAGTCAATTTCCCACTGTAGACAAGCCCCATAGCTTTAACATAGCTGCTGAGCCCACATGCAAAAATCTGGAATGCGTTTTTCTAGATAAAAAGAAAAGGAGTACTTGTGGCACCTTAGAGACTAACCAATTTATTTGAGCATGAGCTTTCGTGAGCTACAGCTCACTTCATCGGATGCATACCATGGAAATGCACGGTATGCATCCGATGAAGTGAGCTGTAGCTCACAAAAGCTCATGCTCAAATAAATTGGTTAGTCTCTAAGGTGCCACAAGTACTCCTTTTCTTTTTGCGAATACAGACTAACACGGCTGTTACTCTGAAACCTGTCGTTTTTCTAGGTGTCGCCCCTGGCTTTTTGACTACCTTCCTGGGATTTCTAGGATATTTTACTGTAGAATTGCTTATGGGAATAACATAGGGATGGGCTCTCTTGCATTTCTAGGGCCTGATTCAGAGCCCATTGAATCAGTGAGCAATTAGCCATTGATTTAAATGGTCTTTGGATCAAGCCTCCTATGACTGGCTTGGTTTCTTTTATGTAAACTATATATATGTATATTGTGACAAAGTTCCTGCTCTACCCTGTGGGTCTTGCACTTGTTGGCGGATTTGCTCGCCTTGGAACTTCACAGCAGCCCTCAGCTTGGCCGTTTTTCTGAACCCACAGTCCAGGTCGACTCCTCTTGTGTCTGATCAGGAGTTGGGAGGATTTGGGGGGAACCTGGGCCCGCCCTCTACTCCGGGTTCCAGCCCAGGGCCCTGTGGAATGCAGCTGTCTGGAGTGCCTCCTGGAACAGCTGTGCGACAGCTACAACTTCCTGGGCTACTTCCCCATGGCCTCCTCTCAACACCTTCTTTATCCTCACCATAGGACCTTCCTCCTGGTGTCTGATAATACTTGTACACCTCAGTCCTCCAATAGTCTGCGTTCTCACTCTCAGCTCCTAGTGCCTCTTGCTCCCAGCTCCTCACACACACACCACAAACTGAAGTGAGCTCCTTTTTAAACCCAGGTGCCCTGATTAGCCTGCCTTAATTGATTTTAGCAGCTTCTTGATTGGCTGCAGATGTTCTAATCAGCCTGTCTTAATTGTCTCCAGAAGGTTCCCTTATTGTTCTGGAACCTTCCCTGTTACCTTACCCAGGGAAAAGGGACCTACTTAGCCTGGGGCTAATATATCTGCCTTCTATTATTCTCCTACAGCCATCTGGCCTGACCCTGTCACTATATATATATATGCCAGTTCCATATAAATCATATATGTAATCCTTATACGGGGAAAAGTAAATAACTTGTGGCTTTTTTAAAAAAAGGTGGTGTTTCTTGCCAGTTGTCCCTGATTCACATGTATCCAGACACCAACTGAGATCATTCCTCCAGGCTACCTAAAAGTCCTCTTAGTTTTTGGACAGTTAAAGACAGGCTTGCATTCTCAAGTGGCTGCATTCTGATTTCTAGTTCTGTAGGGTAAATGGCTTTTTCCTCATTCCGCCTGCAATTTGAAACCAGCCCATTTCATCCCAGGGCTGTTGTAGTGCATGGACCTTTTTGCCTTTAGGATAAAGATTGCGGTGTCTTCCTGAACTTGCGGCGCTCTGTGTACGTACGTCTGACCCACAGCAAGACCTTTAGCTGGCACGCTCTGCCTAGGTAGATGCCATGATCAGTGCGTTAGTACTGGGTCACCTTGACAGCTTGGTAGGAAGTACAACTAGCTGTGTTTTGATAACTGAATGTTGTCGTTCGGCCTTTGAGTTGGAAGATGACCACGACATCACCGATTGGTTTAGTTTCTGTGAACATGTGAGGCCGATTTAAGCTTTGAACAATCTCTGTGGCGCACTGAACAAGAGCTGCCGCTATGGGGGGCTTGTTTAACAGCAGATATGCCGCTGCTGAGAGTTTATGCTGCTGGTGCTTCTGCTCCGCCTCAGTTCTCCTCCCCTCACAGACTGTAACTCTAGTAGGGATGAGACTTCGCGAGGTAGAGCGATCATGAGCGAGATCTTCCCAAAACTCTGGGTCAATGTTGAAACGCCCCAAGGATAACTTGAGGGAAACGTTTCTTCTGGTTTCCCTGAGAGCACTTTCTCTCTTAGGTCACCATAAAAGATCTTCTTCGGCAGTTGCTCATCCAACATTCTGGTGGCATGGCCTGCCCATTTCACCTGTGATTTCATCAACAGAGTATGGAAGCTTCGAATACCTGCCTATAGGAGAACCTCAGTATCTGGAATCTTGCCTTGCCATCTTATCCTCATCAGTTTCCTCAGACAGCCTGTGGAAAGGTGATTTAGCTTCATAGCATGGTGTCTGTACACCGTCCTGGTGTCACATGCATACGTGATGGCTTTGTAGACCTTCAGTTTTTTCTGTTGACTAGTGCCTCCGCGCTCCCACACATTTGCACGTAGCCTGCCAAAGGCCACACTTGCTCTGGCAATTCTGGCATTGGTTTCATCGTCATTGTGAACTGCATGTGACCGTGTACAGCTGAGGCAAGTAAACTTCTCCACAGGCTGGAGGATTTGGCCATCCACTGTCAGAGCAGGCTCTACGTGAGTCTTTCCTGGTGCAGGCTGGTGCATCACTTCGGTCTTCTAGATGTTGATTGTGAGACCAAAATTGTCACAAGCTGAAGAGAAATGGTCCGTACTCCGCTGCATGTCAGACTCAGGTGTGGCATTCAGGGAACAGTCATCAGCAAACAGAAGATCACAAACAGTCACTTCCTGTACCTTTATCTTTGCCTGTAGTCTCCTCAGATTGAAGTTTGCCATCAGTCCGGTGCCTGATGCCAGTCCCGGTGTCACGGTCACAAAAGGCATCTGTAAGCATGGCAGAAAACATCATAGTGAAGAGGGTTGGGGCCAATACACAGCCCTGCTCGACTCCATCGGTGACTGGGAATGGTTCAGATGACTCATCCTCGTCCATAACGCGAGCGAGTGGGCCACCGTGGAGTTGCTGACCTATTGCGATGAATTACTGAATGCTGACCGTGCTGTTGGCAGTCTAGTGATGCTGGAGCAGTCAGGAAGGAGACAGTGACACCTTGATACAAGCCTGGAGTCCTGCTCCGGAAATCAAGCCCCAGAGAGATCTCGCCAGGCACCTCATCTGTCCTGATGGTTCTTCTTGGACCACCTGTAATGAAAGGGATAACGCCATTAATTAGATTTGGCATTCTGAGCACCTCTAGCTTGGAATCTGGCCCAGTGATTGGAAATCGTTATCGCCCATAGCAATGCAGTGGCCTGTGTGAAATGAATGAAGGACACTTGTCCACTTCGAACCGGGCTGAGGCCACCATGGCTGGCAGATGCACCGGAGAAGGCAAAGGGCAGTGAATCTAAACTAACCCATTGGTCCTAGAGATGGGCGCTCCTAGTCAGGGTTGAGGCACATTTGGTGAGGTGGGCTGGTTGCCCTGCACCAGTTCTGTGGCTGTGAATGGGATCTACTAGGGTCTACGTTTTCAAAAGTGAGTAGTGATTTTGGGTGTCTCCCTTTCCGAGTGCACAACCTAAAAGATCTTAAAGGGACCTGTTGGTGAGAAATGCTGAGCACTGACATTCCTGATAATCAGGCCCCTTTAAGGTTCTTCAAACTAGACACCCCAAAATGGAGACACCCCAAATCACTAGTTGCTCTGGGAAATGTAGGCCATCTTTTTTTTTTTTTTTTTTAAAAGAAGAGTTATGGTGGATTTTTTCCCCTATTTGGTTCTTCCAATGATCTTCATTTTAAACAAGTGAAATAATTGTCAAGAGAGGGGAAAATATGACATTATAATGGGCAGTCCAGGAAGCGGCTATATATCCAGCAGATAAGGGGACATCTCTGATTGAATGTTTGTCTTTGGGAAACATTTTGAGTAGCTGCCCATGCCAGCTCTTCCTTTGCCTGCAAAAGGACAGTGTGACAAAATCCACAAGGTTGTCTTCAGCATCACTGAGTCAGCAATTACTGAAAAGATAATCCCTGAAAGAATGGACATGGAAAACAATGCCTTCATCGGCTAGCTTGGTTGCAGAACGGGGATGCATCACGGGGGCACACAGTTTTCCACCACAGTGCTCAAAGTATAAATGCAGCCCCTATTTTCAACCTGCTCACAAATGTACTAGCTTTTTAAAAAAGGACACTGGCCCCCCCCCCCTTGTTTAATGCAGAAGAATAAGTTTTAGGCTTTCTCTTCATAGGGGAAATCGATCAGCCTGGCTATTCCACTCTAGCTATTCTGGAATAACTCCCCTGTGTGGCCTCTCTGTTCTGGAATAGAAGTGATTTTATTCCAGAATAATTACTCTGCTTCCAAAGAGAGGAAGGATGGTGCAGTGTGAGGATCAGTGTATTAAAGATCATAAGGTGTTCAGATAGATACTATGGTGATGGGGCCATATAAGTACTTAAAATAAGATATTACAGAATAGCTATGCTGGTCAATTTGTCCAGTGGTCAATGTAGACAAGGCCTTATTCTACAGAGAGGAGATTCAAACCTCTCTTTCCTAAACTATTAGATGCTTGTCTGCTGGATATATTGCAATTTCCTGCTCTTTCATTTCTTCTCGCACGCACGTCTGTCTCTAGCCTTGGGGCAGTCAGTGTATTTATGCTGCTTTATACCAGGTGAGGATCTGGCCCAGTGTACGCTCAAGGGGTTTCGTCTATTTATTTCCTTGGTAATTTTGAAGCAAAAGACAAAAATAACCAAGGGCAATCAGTACTCCGAGCTCGGCTGTCTTGTGTGCAATCTGCCTTTGCAAACAGGATGCGGAAAGCCACTGGCCTAGCAGAGAGATGTTTGCACATTGAGCTTTTCCAAAACAAACACACACAATTACTGTACTTTGTGTGCTGAGGAGAAAGTGAAGCACAAAAAGAATCCAAGTCCAAGGGGGAAAACTTCACGCAGCTCGCTTCCAAGCCGGAGAAAATCTCCTGCATATCCTTCGAATGTTGGGCGCAGATTCAGGCCTGAATCGTTCATTCAGAATGCTAAGGAACCTTAAGGAATTACAACTTGACCAAGAAGTGTTAAAGGAACATCCACCCAGTGATTCTGGAAAATGAGTTAATGGGGGCAGCTTTATTAAAATGGTCATTCACCCGGAAAAAAGAATGAGGTCAGAAGGAATTTAGCCCTGAGAACTTAACCCTTTAGGTGCTACAGACATGTGACTCAGTTACAGCTGCTCTGAAAACGACCGCCTGAGAATACGGCCAGCACAGAGGCCTCCCTTGCTGACCTATATCTGGCATTAGGGTTCTACATGAGTAGGGTTGCTAGGTGTCCGGTTTTCATCTGGAATGCCTGGTGGAAAAGGGATCCTGGCGGCTTGATCAGCACTGCTGTCTGGGCTGTTAAGTCCGGTCGGCAGTGCAGCGGGGCTAAGGCAGGCTCCCTGCCTGCCATGGCTCTGCGCAGCTCCCGGAAGCAGTGGCATGTCCCCCCTCCAGCTCCTAGGCATAGGGGCAGGCCAGTGCCTGCGGACGGAGCAGCGTGCAGAGCTGCCTGGCTGCACCTCTACAAAGGAGCTGGAGGCGGGACATGCTGCTGCTTCTAGGAGCCGCCTGAGGTAAGTGCGGCCCAGAGCCTGCATCCCTCACCACCGCCTGCGCCCCAGCCCTGATCCTCCTCCCGCACTCCAAACCTCTCAGCCCTAGCCTGGAGCCCCCTCCTGCAACCCAAATCCCTCATCCCCAGCCCCACCCCGGAGTCTGCATCCCCAGCCAGAGCCCTCTCCTGCACCCCAAATCCCTCAGCCCCACCCCGGAGCCCGCACCCCCAGCCAGAGCCCTCACCCCCACCCCTACTACAACCCCCTGCCCCAGCCCAGAACCCCCTCCTGCATCCTGCACCAGGGCCGTCCCTAGCTATTCTGGGGCCCTACGCAGCCCCCCCATGGCGGTGTGTGTGGGGCCCCAGGCCTCTGCATGGGAGAGCGGCGGGGCTGGCTTGGAGGGCGGGGGGGACCCACCCCCCAGCACTAACCAGCGGCACGGGTGGGGCCGGGTCGCTGCACTTCCCGCTGCTGGTGAGTGCAGGCCCGGCCCTGCTGCAGAGCTCAGGGGCGTGGGGGCGGGGCGGGGCGGGGCGGGGGCGGAGCAGGACAGGGGCCCTGGGGAAGAGCCGGAGCAGGGGCTGGAGCAGAACGCAGCTGCTCAGGGCACCAGGAAATTTGGTGCCCCAAATTTCCTGGTGCCCTACACAGCTGCGTACTTTGCGAATGGCCCTGCCCTGAACACCTCCATCCCAGAGCTCTCACCCCCTCCCGTACCCTAATTTCCAATTTCGCAAGCATTCATGGCCTGCCATACAATTTCCATAGCCAGATGTGGACCTCAGGCCAAAAAGTTTGCCCATCTCTGGCTTAGTTGCTCCAAGTTTTGCAGGAAGTGAAAATAAATCTCAGCAAATACTGACAATCTTTTTGCAGTATTCATCCAGCTGTAAAAAACACCATATAAGTTGTCTTTCTGGAAAATAAATTTTGTACTGTTTGTTTAAGCACCAGTTTAATCATCTGGGCCTAAATTTACAAAAGTGACTGGAGAAGACACATTAGCTAATGAGGATGGTTGGTTAAGCCAGTGACCTAGGACTCGGAAGATCTCGGGTCAGTTCTCAGCTCTGTCCCTGTGTGAGCTTGGATGCAGCTTGGTGCCTCAGTTTCCAGTCTATGACATGGGGATGGCAATCCGTCCTTCATGTATTTAGATGTAAACTCTTTGGCACAGACACTGTCCCTTACTCTGTTTGCACATTGCATAGCACAGCATGATCCCATTCCTTTTTAGGTGCTAATATAATACAAATAATTAATAATACTTAAGAATAATTAGGATTTTTTTTGCTGCCAGTTTGTGACACCTTAAAGGGAGGTGGCTTTCTTAAGGTGGGTGCTCAGCACTTTCTGAAAATCAGGCCCTGTGAAGGTGACCTGAGTTGGGAACCTAACATTTGAGGCCTCCAAAAATCACAAGCCACTTTTGAAAATACAGGCCCTGACCTAGAGACAACCAGCTTCCAAAATTTCTCCTTGAGAAACCCACTCCCCTTCTCTTGAGAGCGAGTGAGCAGAGTGATGCTGGGGCTGGAGCAAAGCAGCTGGCGGATGGAGGAGTGGGTGCAGATAGCTCGCTGACATAGAAATGCCCGTTTGGCAAGTTCAGCAAGTCTAGCAAGTGCAATTTGGGAAAGTCGTCTGTTTATTTGGGATCTGGGATCCACACTCTGTTTTACTGAAAGGCTGCAACTTTGATTGTCAGGTTGCAAACAGCCTGACAACATACGATACGTCTCTCTCCATGTGTCTGGATATTTTGACTTCTAGGCTTCCTGAAAGCATGGGTCAGATCTTCTGCCTGGGTATTGTGAGCTATAAAATGTAAGCGTGCTGTAAAAAGCCATATTTAACGGAATAAATCATTAGAAATGACACTTAATATCCAGGACAATTGCTCTCCTGAAATGGCAGCTTTTTATAGCACACTGTCTTTCAGATTTTGCCTGAATGAGGCTTTATTGTTGGGCTTCTAAAGATTCTGGCCACAATTTTTGAAGAGTGACTTTGGGGCTCCAGTTTTTGGGTGGTGGCTGAATCTGAGATGCTTCAAAGGGGCTGGATTCTCCGAGGGCCAGTGCTAAGCACTTTCTGAAAACCAGACGCTTTTTTAAAGCGTCTCAAGTTGGGCGTCCAAAAAACACGTCCAACATCATGAGTCTCTTTTGAAAATGTACGACCTGGAGCCTGTTAAGTACCATGAGTCCCAGGAAATAGCCATGTTTCTCTGTCCCTTCTTGGTCAACTCTAAGTGACTGCCAGCTGTAGCGAGATGTATTGTACAATCCTTAATTGTCCTTCCCCGGAGCCAGCCTGTTGTATCACGTCCTTTGATTGTCTCAGTCTGGAATGCAGGTGTTGATTAATTAATACAGCTTTATGAATCCTGCCTGAATCATCTGCAAACTAGCTTTAAGACCACGAAGGACTCCCAAAGTCCTTAGTCTATTATTTACAATGAATCTCCTAATTGATATCTATAGATTTGTTAAATAGTTTGCTTTTCCAGTCGGGTTTGGGTCACATTATCCTATTGGTGGAGGTTCTTTATTCCCATATTGGAGGGCTAATACCATCTAGGGAAGACATAAACTCACTGCCATGTGGGAATAGACTAAAGTTTAGTTTCTAGTCTCACATTCTAGCTTCTCAGACAAGCTGGAGAGATTGTCCTGTTATGTTTAGGACAGTTAACTTAACCGTGACATCCAGCCCTTTGCTTCCCCATGGAAAATCCCACATACTGCATAAGAAGATAGATTTTTCAATCACAGTTAAGTAGCTCCTGCAAAATATGTACACGCTTGTGGGCAAAAAGATGATTGCACATAGACCTGTGCAAAAAAACTGGTTTCCCGTTCAATGGGCAAACCACAAAAATCTGAAAAATACATTGGTTCTCGTTAACCCAAAATGAAAAATTTCCAACATTTTCAGGAAACTGGAAAAGTTTCTAAAAAATAGTTTTGAGTCAAACAAAACATTTCATTCAACCTGAAATGAAATGTTTCCTTTCACTTTTGAGGGTTTTTTTTTTTACCTTTATTTATTAATCTATTTATTAAAAAAATAATAAAATTGAAGTAAAACTCAAAACAAAAAATCATTTTGAGTCGCAAGGTTGAAAGGAAACATTTTGCCCTTTTCAAACCGTTTTGAGACGAATCTTTGAAATATTTTCCTCAACCTGATGCTGCTTTTTTGTTTGTTTGTTTGTTTCATCCTTAAAAAAAATGTTTTATCCTAAAACTTCCCCAGCTCTTATTGCACAGACATCGCTTCCCTCGGTGCACACGTAAGGGGCATAGGTCCCTGGGTGAAGCTGTATAGCCACTGTGGATACAAAATGAATTACCCAGTGTGTGTGTGTGTGTGTGTAAATGTATGATTTGTGCACACAATTTTTTCTGCACGTACAAGAGCATGTTTAGTGGATAATGTGGGATAGTGCTTGAGGCTCTTGAGGGTGTTATCTCTTTAAGATCCTTTCCTGGACTGGGAGTTAAGGCAGAGACAGGCGTTTGCTGTGCCCAACAGGAACGTTCAGAGCCAGTGCTAAGCAGACATCTGAGATGGTTGGTGTTTATGTGGCAGTGTCTTTCCATTGAGTGCCTTTACATCCTGCACTGGAGTCTAATTTGGGGCTTATTTATTTTTAAACCAATTTATTTGTATATCAAAGGGCTCCATGGGCAGTCTACAGTTAGGCATACAGGTAGCTATGCAAGCAGGTATATATGGCCCTATCCAGGGAAATATTTCACTCAGGTCCAGAGAGTCAAAGTACATTTGTTACTCACCAATTGGTACAAGTAGCAGAGGGTTTTGGTTTTTGGTTTTACTTGGTTAGAGTGTGGGGTGCAGTTTCCATATGTAGATGGTCCCTGGAAGGCTGGGGTCAAGTTGTGTTAGTGTTTTACTTAAGGGTCTCAGTTGTCTGTTGCTCTCCTGAGTAGAGAATAATAAGATTGCTAGGGTCTTTCTGTCCTCCAGGCATCCCTAATACCTAGCTCTTGTAGAGCGTTTTTCATCAGCAGATCTGAAAGAACTTTACAAAGGAGGGCAGCATCCACCCCCATTTTACAGATGGGGAAACTGAGGCACAGAACCGCTGCATGACAAGGTTACTCAGCAAGTCAGTGGCAAAACCGGGAATATAATTCAGTTCTCCTGAGTCTCAGCCCAGCAGTCCATCCTTTAGGCCGCACTACGTCCCCAAAGGTTGCTTGATTCCATTCTTTGATTTATTCCATGTCCTGAATTCTCTGTAACTTAATTACTGAGGGGAATAAGGGTGGGTGAAGAGCTATTTAAGCTAAAGGACAGTGTTGGCACAAGAACAAATAGGTAGAAACAGGCAACGAACAAATTCAGGCTGGAAATGAGAAGAAGGTTTTTACCCATCGGGGTGAGGTTCCAGAACAGCCTCGCAACAGGAGTTGTGGGACAAATGACTTAAATTTGTCCAGCTCTCTCTCAAACAAATTGTGTGTGTGAGTGTATGACAGGATTGCTTGTGATAGTTGGAGGCAGGGCACAACAGCCCTGGGGGTCACTTTTGGTTTATGTCTTATGTTCATGCTGGGCTTCAGCTGGCCACATGTAGGGGTCAGGAAGGGATTTCGCCTGCCCCCCATGTATTCTGGGAGGGTTTTTTTTATCTCCTACTCCGATGCATCAGGGATAGCCGTGCCTGGAGATGGAACATTGACCAGGGAGGGCCAGGCCATAGGTGCTGACTCTGTGGGTGCTCGGGGGCTGGAGCACCCATGGGGGAAAACAGTGGGTGCTCAGCACCCACCAGCCACAGCTATTTGGCAGCACCACTGATCAGCTGGCTCGGGGAGGGGCTTTGGGGAGGGCGGAGAGCAGCAAGCAGCCGGTGGGTGGGGTCCTTGGGGAGGAGGCAGAGTGGGGGCAGGAAGAGGTGGAGCAAGGGCAGGGCCGAGTGGGAGCGGGGCCTCAGGGTGGAGCACTCTTGGGGGAAAAATAAGTCAGCGCCCCTGGGCCAGGGCTCCAAGGTGGAACCGAGCATTCTCTCTCTCAGGTGATTTGTTGGCTGGTTCTTTTTCACATGCTCCCTATCTAACTGATCAACAAATGTGGGGTCGGGAAGGAATTTCCCCCCAGGTCAGACTGTCTGTGACTTTAGAGGGTTTTCACCTTTTTCTGCAGCCTGGGGCGTAGGTCACTTGCCAGGATTATCTGGGTATATCTCACTTAATAATTTTCCTGCCATTGCAGGGCCTCGGGCACTGGTGCCCCTTGGTCCCACTTATTCTCTGCCTGTGACCCATGGTAGTCTAGTCTCCTGTGGGCTGTAATACTTTGGTTTCATTTCTCTCTCTCTCATTGGACTTTATTTCACAAAGCAATGGCTCAAATGCTCTATGGAGTAAAACGGTGTAGTTCTGTTGATCATAACAGAGCTATGCTAACTTACACCCGTTAAGGATCTGACCCATAGTTTTGTGATGCATTTCCTGAAAGCCATTGTTAATATTCTAAATTAGTCCTCTTTGTTCTGAAAGTTTATAAACACCTAATTCTTTTCCAAAGCATACTAATCTATCTAGGTATGTACACAACCCCAACAGTGTATTATTTGAACACCTCACGGTCTTTAATGTATTTACCTTTACAACACGCCCTATGAGCTAGGAAGTGCTCTTTTCCACTTGAGGCACAGAATTCACAGGACTTGAATCTGGCTGTTCTGAGTACTGGGGTAGTCCCTTAACCAAAGATCACCTCTCCTCTTTATTGCCAGCTTGTTGCAATTTTATCATGAGACTTATATGTGCTATTTTACTTCAGGCCCTAGCTCCTGGAGTCATGTGAATATGTGACAATTTCTGCTTTTCATTAAAAAACTTACTTTCTAGCCTCCTGGCTATGGAGGAAATGTGGGAGGCTGTGGCTCAGACACCAGAAGGCAAATACAAATAAGCCAACATTTATTATTTTCAGGATTTTTAAGCCTGTCTCGTGATTTTGGGGGCCTGACTTGTTGGTGAATGTTTGGGGCTGGCAATAGGGCTGGCTGGAAAACAACATTTCTGGTTTGTGAAAAAAATTGGATTTCTACATTTGTTACAACTTTCAGGGGGGGAAAATAGCCACTATTCCAGTGTTTAGGACACTCGGTTGGGACGTGGGAGATGCAGGTTCAAGTCACTGCTCTGAGTGAGAGACTTGAACCTGGGTCCTACAAGTGCTTTTATCAGCAGGGTATCGAATCAGTCTCTCTCTTTTTCTCTGGCTTAGGGGATACTTAATGATTTATACACAATAGGAGGGCTTCACTTTATAGCCCAGTGGTTAGGGTACTCACCTGGGATGTATAAGGCCTAGTTTCAAGTTTCTGCTGCAGAGTAGGGGCTTGAACCTATGTCCTCTACTAGTCAGGCGAGTGCTCTGTTTTCTTTGGTTTTGGCCAGACATTTTAGCCTGGACCTGAGAAAACTTCTTTGCTGAAAAATTCCCAGCTGACTCTAGTTGACAGTTCTGCTTCCTATACTATCCTTTATGAGTTTCACAGGTTAATTATTTGCAGTATAAATAGGCTTGGCAGATTTCCATTTTCATTTTTAAAATCATTTTGATGCATAATATTGATTATTTGTAAGCATTTTTTCAATTTTTATCTATTTAAATTTTTGCAGTTGCAGGAAATTGTGCGGGCAGAGAATGGTGGGGGCAGACATTGATTATTTAATGGAAATAGACGCAGATTCAAAAAGTTAAAGCTTTATAACCATCAAAATACAAACTGTCAACATCACATCTCAAAATATATAAAGTAAATTGCTTCAATTCAAACTCTAATAAGTTCTCAAGCAACATTTTCTTTGCCTATCTGTTAATTTCAATTATGATCAATGGAAATATTTTTCTATGGGTTTATGTGTGTGGGGGTGAAATTGACACTGACTGACACTGATTGATAAAAATCTAATCCTTTCAAGCCTATGTATAAAAAAATTAATTCACTTCATGGTTTAATACTGACGTTCTAATGCTCAGGTGGTGTAACCAGTAGAGGCCCCACTGACTTTAACGGAACTGTACCCGTTTACGCTAACATAGAATTTGGCCCTATACGTTCATGCAGCTTTCTGTCGTTGGAATACACACATTTGTGTGCTATTGTGATCATGTTATTGTCAGATCAGAGCTTAAAATGTAAAATGAGGTGCTGTACACACAGGTGGGTGATAACTTACAAAATACGTTGCAGGGCTGTCTACCTGTCACTCTCAAATATTGTTTCTGCAGGTCATTGTGTGGGAAACAATAACAGACAGCAACCTGCGTTTCACTGAGAAATGGTTTTCCTTTTGCATTTGGATTTATTAGCCCTCCCACCAGGCCCTCAGCCCTGCCTGCGCACAACCAGATCTACTAGCTTTGTCAGTCAGCATTGTTTGCCTTTATTAGATTGTTGGCTCTTTGTTTCCAGTGAGTATGCAAGTATAAAAGGCCACTGCCCACGAACTAGTCAGGCTCAGTCATAGCGTGTCATGGAATTTCTTGAGAAATGTCAAGATGACCTTGTTCCTCTCCCCCGCAGCCCTTCCCTTATTCAATCTGCTGTTATTTTTAAAGAATTTGTCATATGCCAAAAAATGTTCCCTTTTGCCAGGGCGATCACACACCAGAAGTCATCTTGGATCGGAATTACCGAGACTTACTTTCAAAACCTTTCAGCTCTTCGTCCCTAAAGCCAGCGTTCTCAGAAGGTGAGTGATTGTGCTGAGATCCCAGGCAGGGCACTTATTAAAGTTGCTGCTTGTGAGCATATTGCATTGCATTTAGCAGTGCAAATAAAACCCATGTTATCTGTCTTAGTTCAGAAGGACATCCAATCTTAGCTATTATGGTGTTTATTAAGGTAGCATCTAGGAGCCAGCCGAGATCAGGGCCCCATTGCTCTAGGTGCTGTACAAATACATACTAAGAGACAGCCCCGGACCGAAGAGTCTACAATCGAACTAGTTTTATTGCTACCCCATCCCACACAAGCAAAGTAATGGTTGGCAGGTGTCATGTTAGTGCCATGAGTTTTTGTGTTTGCTGTTTAAAATCCGTTTAGTCCCTAGGGCTGAGAAGTGAGTGTGGCGAAGTTTGCCTTGGAGTAATTTCACTAGTGCCTGGTTTTCACCTGTGCCTGCTTTATTGTGTTCCTGTTTTCTGCTGCCTCTAAAAAGACTGGGCCAGATCCTCAACTGGTGTAAATTGGCCTGCCTCCATTCTCCTTAATGGAGCTATACCAATATACATCATCAGCTGAGAATCTGGCCCATGGAATATAAAGTGAAGCACAACAGATTAATGGGGAAGTGGGGCTACCAGTTCAAATAAAGTGAGACCACTTTCCTCTCCTCTGTTAAAAAAACAACCCCCCCCCCCAGTTCATCCAATAAAAACCTAAATGTTCTGAGGTTCAAAAAACCATTATTTTTCATTTCTGGCCACTTCTGCATTGGCATGTTTTGGCCAGGATCAAAGGCTGAAGTATGAAAATATTGTCAGAAACCCTAGGCTTGTAAGGACTGGTCTGCACCCCAGAGTTGTAAAGCTGTAGCACTGTAACTGGCCTGGAACAGTTAAAGCAGGACCATCCCCCTCCCCAAGGCAGGGTGGCCTAGTGGATAGAGGACTGGGACTCAAGAGATCTGAGTTCTATTCCTGGATCTGGCATGGCTCACCTGGGGCAAGTCACCATCCCTCCCTGTGCCTCAGTTTCCCCAGTGGTAAAATGGGGATAACAACAAATCACTATGTCATATTCTGATAAACAGCAATACATATAAGCTAGGTGTTATTATTATTAAGACCATATCTATAAAGACCTGCTCCGAAGTCAATAGAAAGACTTGTGTTTATTTCAATGGACTTTTGATCAGGCTCTCACTGAGCAGGCCTAGAATGATTTCTTTAGAAGCATGTTGTTTGCTCCTCCAACTTCTCCTCGCTAGGGATAGCCTGCGGCAGGAGAGACTCTCAGATGATAATTGCAGTGTGCTGGGTTTGACTAATGGTTATAACTAACTATATCTAAAAACACATTAGACTTCCTGATTCCTCGTGTCTCGCAGTAAGACATTATCTCTGTTTGCAGCTACTGCGTCTGGCTTTCCCACTTTGCTTTCATTGTACAAACAAGAAAATTCTCCTTCAAATCTTTCTCTTCCCTTTCTGGATCTTTTCCCAGAAATTTAGTAGCAGTCTCTCCAGATCTTCACAGCCTGTCCACGGGGAGATCGTCCCCCCCCGCCCCCAGCCACACACACTGTTCTGATGAAACATTTGACTATTTGCATCTTTAAAATCTGCAGCTCAGTTCCTATGGAATAATAAAAATGAATCAGAATGCCTAACGCTTATCTAGTGACACTCTCTTAACTACCCTGTCTGCCCCTCGTAGGCATGGCAATCACTAGCGGTAGGTTTGGATAATTTTTGGTGGTGCCCAGAACGGGTCCAAGTCGTGTGTCGTGTTGTCCTCCAAATCGTGTTGTGTCTCTCTCCCCCCTTCCCCCCCCAGCCCCGCCTAAGGCTCTGGGAGGGAGTTTGGGTGCAGGCAGGGGTTCGGGCTCTAGGAGGAAGTTTGGGTGCGGGCTGGGGCAGGAGGTTGGGGGGCAGGGGCTCAGCGCTTACCTCGGGTGGCACCAGCTCCCGAAAGCGACCTGCACGCCCAGCAGGAGGGGCCGGGAGGTGCCTGGGCATGGCAGGCGGGACTGGGGGAGATACCCAGCCCCAAACATTGGTGGAGCTGGGCCCCTGGGCCCTGAATATTCATGGAGCATACACCATGGGCCCATACAACTTGCCGCCCCTGGTGGTAATAACAACCAGCAGCAACAGGTGGTGTAAGTTACAAAGAACAATGATTTTGCTGAGGGCAGGGGTGCCAGAATGGTGGGGGGGCCAGAGGGCCATGGCCCCATCACTTTTAAACATGGGGATGGGGTCTTGGGGAATAAGCAGTGTAGGGACAGGGTCTTGGGGAGAAGGGGCAGTGTGAGAACGGGAGCTCAGGGAGAAGGGGTGGTATGGGGCGGGGCCTTGGGGAAGGGGTGGTATGGGGGCGGGCCCATGGTTCAGGCACTGGTGCCCCCCACTTTTAGGGGGCTTACGCTGCTCCTGGCTGAGGGGCATCTTTCAAATTGTCCTCAGCTCTTTCGCTGCAAAGTTTTCAATGGGGAAGTGCGGAGGAGCAGTTAGGTCATGCGGTACCATAGCAGAAACGCACGAAACGGTGATACTTTTCAAGAGGGGAAAGTGCTGTGGCTGAATCAAGTGATTCCTGGCTATTTTCTTTCTCCCAGACCCTGCCGGAGTATAAAGTTTCTTGGGACAGAGTGAGAATCGTGCTTTTTATTCCTGTAGGGGGCACAGCCCATGTCAGTGCCTGAGACAGCTGACAAGGAAATCTTCTTTTTAGTACAGGATGTTTAGAGCTACATCCATATTAGACCCATAGAAATGTAGGGCTGGAAGGGACCTTGAGAGGTCATCTAGTCCACCCCCACCATGCTGAGGCAGGATTTAGTATACCTTAGAGCCCATCCCTGATGGGTGTTTGTCTAACCTGTCCTTAAAAACCTCTAAGAATGGGGATTCCATAACCTATTCTAGACCTTCTCTCTCCATATGGTTAGAAAGTTTCTCTTAATATCTAACCTAAGGGTATGTCTACACTACGGAATAAGGTCGAATTTATAGAAGTCGTTTTTTTAGAAATCGGTTTTATATATTCGAGTGTGTGTGTTCCCACAGAAAATGCTCTAAGTGCATTAAGTGCATTAACTCGGCGGAGCGCTTCCACAGTACCGAGGCTAGAGTCGACTTCCGGAGTGTTGCACTGTGGGTAGCTACCCCACAGTTCCCGCAGTCTCTGCTGCCCATTGGAATTCTGGGTTGAGCTCCCAATGCCTGATGGGGCTAAAACATTGTCGCGGGTGGTTCTGGGTACATATCGTCAGGCCCCCGTTCCCTCCCTCCCTCCGTGAAAGCAAGGGCAGACAATCGTTTCGCGCCTTTTTTCCTGAGTTACCTGTGCAGACGCCATACCACGGCAAGCATGGAGCCCGCTCAGGTAACCGTCACCCTATGACTCCTGGGTGCTGGCAGACGCGGTACGGCTTTGCTACACAGTAGCAGCAACCCCTTGCCTTGTGGCAGCAGACGATGCAGTACGACTGGTAGCCGTCATCGTCATGTCCGAGGTGCTCCTGGCCACGTCGGCTGGGAGCGCCTGGACAGACATGGGTGCAGGGACTAAATTTGGAGTGACTTGACCAGGTCATTCTCTTTAATCCTGCAGTCAGTCCTATTGAACCGTCTTATGGTGAGCGGGCAGGCGATACGGACTGCTAGCAGTCGTACTGTACCATCTTCTGCCAGGCAGGCAAGAGATGAGGATGGCTAGCAGTCGTACTGTACCATCTTCTGCCGAGCAGCCATGAGATATGGATGGCATGCAGTCCTTCTGCACCGTCTGCTGCCAGCCAAAGATGTAAAAGATAGATGGAGTGGATCAAAACAAGAAATAGACCAGATTTGTTCTGTATTCATTTGCTTCCCTCCCTCCCCCGTCTAGGGGACTCATTCTTCTAGGTCACACTGCAGTCACTCACAGAGAAGGTGCAGCGAGGTAAATCTAGCCATGTATCAATCAGAGGCCAGGCTAACCTTCTTGTTCCAATAAGAACGATAACTTAGGTGCACCATTTCTTATTGGAACCCTCCGTGAAGTCCTGCCTGAAATACTCCTTGATGTAAAGACACCCCCTTTGTTGATTTTAGCTCCCTGAAGCCAACCCTGTAAGCCGTGTCCTCAGTCGCCCCTCCCTGCATCAGAGCAACGGCAGACAATCGGGCATCTGAGAGTGCTGTCCAGAGCAGTCATAATGGAGCACTCTGATGGGGCTAAAACATTGTCGCGGGTGGTTCGGGGTACGTATCGTCAGGCCCCCGTTCCCTCCCTCCCTCCGTGAAAGCAAGGGCAGACAATCGTTTCGCGCCTTTTTTTCTGAGTTACCTGTGCAGACGCCATACCACGGCAAGCATGGAGCCCGCTCAGGTAACCGTCACCCCATGTCTCCTGGGTGCTGGCAGACGCGGTACGGCTTTGCTACACAGTAGCAGCAACCCATTGCCTTGTGGCAGCAGACGGTGCAATACGACTGGTAGCCGTCATCGTCATGTCCGAGGTGCTCCTGGCCACGTCGGCTGGGAGCGCCTGGGCAGACATGGGTGCAGGGACTAAATTTGGAGTGACTTGACCAGGTCATTCTCTTTAGTCCTGCAGTCAGTCCTATTGAACCGTCTTATGGTGAGCGGGCAGGCGATATGGACTGCTAGCTGTCGTACTGTACCATCTTCTGCCAGGCAGGCAAGAGATGAGGATGGCTAGCAGTCGTACTGTACCATCTTCTGCCGAGCAGCCATGAGATGTGGATTGCATGCAGTCCTTCTGCACCGTCTGCTGCCAGCCAAAGATGTAAAAGATAGATGGAGTGGATCAAAACAAGAAATAGACCAGATTTGTTTTGTACTCATTTGCCTCCTCCCCTGTCTAGGGGATTCATTCTTCTAGGTCACACTGCAGTCACTCACAGAGAAGGTGCAGCGAGGTAAATCTAGCCATGTATCAATCAGAGGCCAGGCTAACCTTCTTGTTCCAATAAGAACGATAACTTAGGTGCACCATTTCTTATTGGAACCCTCCTTGAAGTCCTGCCTGAAATACTCTTTGATGTAAAGACACCCCCTTTGTTGATTTTAGCTCCCTGAAGCCAACCCTGTAAGCCGTGTCGTCAGTCGCCCCTCCCTCCATCAGAGCAATGGCAGACAATCGTTCCGCGCCTTTTTTCTGTGCGGACGCCATACCAAGGCAGGCATGGAGACCGCTCAGCTCACTTTGGCAATTAGGAGCACATTAAACACCACACGCATTATCCAGCAGTATATGCAGCACCGGAACCTGGCAAAGCGATACCGGGCGAGGAGGCAACGTCAGCGCGGTCACGTGAGTGATCAGGACATGGACACAGATTTCTCTGAAAGCACGGGCCCTGCCAATGCATGCATCATGGTGCTAATGGGGCAGGTTCATGCGGTGGAACGCCGATTCTGGGCTCGGGAAACAAGCACAGACTGGTGGGACCGCGTAGTGTTGCAGTCTGGGACGATTCCCAGTGGCTGCGAAACTTTCGCATGCGTAAGGGCACTTTCATGGAACTTTGTGACTTGCTTTCCCCTGCCCTGAGGTGCATGTATACCAAGATGAGAGCAGCCCTCACAGTTGAGAAGCGAGTGGCGATAGCCCTGTGGAAGCTTGCAACGCCAGACAGCTACCGGTCAGTTGGGAATCAATTTGGAGTGGGCAAATCTACTGTGGGGGCTGCTGTGATGCAAGTAGCCCACACAATCAAAAATCTGCTGATATCAAGGGTAGTGACCCTGGGAAATGTGCAGGTCATAGTGGATGGCTTTGCTGCAATGGGATTCCCTAACTGTGGTGGGGCCATAGACGGAACCCATATCCCTATCTTGGCACCGGAGCACCAAGCCGCCGAGTACATAAACTGCAAGGGGTACTTTTTGATAGTGCTGCAAGCTCTGGTGGATCACAAGGGACGTTTCACCAACATCAACGTGGGAGGGCCGGGAAAGGTGCATGATGCTCGCATCTTCAGGAACTCTGGTCTATTTCAAAAGCTGCAGAAAGGGACTTTATTCCCAGACCAGAAAATAACTGTTGGGGATGTTGAAATGCCTATATGTATCCTTGGGGACCCAGCCTACCCCTTAATGCCATGGCTCATGAAGCCGTACACAGGCAGCCTGGACAGTAGTCAGGAGCTGTTCAACTACAGGCTGAGCAAGTGCAGAATGGTGGTAGAATGTGCATTTGGACATTTAAAAGCGCGCTGGCGCAGTTTACTGACTTGCTTAGACCTCAGCGAAACCAATATTCCCACTGTTATTACTGCTTGCTGTGTGCTCCACAATATCTGTGAGAGTAAGGGGGAGACGTTTATGGCGGGGTGGGAGGTTGAAGCAAATCGCCTGGCTGCTGGTTACGCGCAGCCAGACACCAGGGCGGTTAGAAGAGCACAGGAGGGCGCGGTACGCATCAGAGAAGCTTTGAAAACCAGTTTCATGACTGGACAGGCTACGGTGTGAAAGTTCTGTTTGTTTCTCCTTGATGAAACCCCCCACCCCTTGGTTCACTCTACTTCCCTGTAAGCTAACCACCCGCCCCTCCTCCCTTCAATCACCGCTTGCAGAGGCAATAAAGTCATTGTTGCTTCACATTCATGCATTCTTTATTCATTCATCACACAAATAGGGAGATGACTACCAAGGTAGCCCAGGAGGGGTGGTGGAGGAAGGAAGGAAAATGCCACACAGCACTTTAAGCACAGCACTTTAAAAGTTTACAACTTTAAAATTTATTGAATGACAGCCTTCTTTTTTTTGGGCAATCCTCTGTGGTGGAGTGGTTGGTTGGCCGGAGGCCCCCCCACCGCGTTCTTGGGCGTCTGGGTGTGGAGGCTATGGAACTTGGGGAGGAGGGCAGTTGGTTACAGAGGGGCTGCAGTGGCAGTCTGTGCTCCAGCTGCCTTTGCTGCAGCTCAACCATACACTGGAGCATACTGGTTTGGTCCTGCAGCAGCCTCAGCATTGAATCCTGCCTCCTCTCATCACGCTGCCGCCTCATTTGAGCTTCAGCCCTGTCTTCAGCCCGCCACTTACTCTCTTCAGCCCGCCACCTCTCCTCCCGGTCATTTTGTGCTTTCCTGCACTCTGACATTATTTGCCTCCACGCATTCGTCTGTGCTCTGTCAGTGTGGGAGGACAGCATGAGCTCGGAGAACATTTCATCGCGAGTGCGTTTTTTTTTCTTTCTAAGCTTCACTAGCCTCTGGGAAGGAGACGATCCTGTGATCATTGAAACACATGCAGCTGGTGGAGAAAAAAAAAGGGACAGCGGTATTTAAAAAGACACATTTTATAAAACAGTGGCTACACTCTTTCAGGGTAAACCTTGCTGTTAACATTACATACATAGCACATGTGCTTTCGTTACAAGGTCGCATTTTGCCTCCCCCCACCGCGTGACTACCCCCTCAACCTTCCCCCCTCCCTGTGGCTAACAGCGGGGAACATTTCTGTTTAGCCACAGGCAAACAGCCCAGCAGGAATGGGCTCCTCTGAGTGTCCCCTGAAGAAAAGCACTCTATTTCAACCAGGTGACCATGAATTATATCTCACTCTCCTGAGCATAACACAGAGAGATAAAGAACGGGTGTTGTTTGAATGCCAGCAAACATACACTGCAATGCTTTGTTCTACAATGATTCCCGAGTACGTGTTACTGGCCTGGAGTGGTAAAGTGTCCTACCATGAAGGACGCAATAAGGCTGCCCTCCCCAGAAACCTTTTGCAAAGGCTTTAGGACTACATCTAGGAGAACCGCGAATGCCAGGGCAAAGTAATCCTTTCACATGCTTGCTTTTAAACCATGTATAGTATTTTAAAAGGTACACTCACCAGAGGTCCCTTCTCCGCCTGCTGGGTCCAGGAGGCAGCCTTGGGTGGGTTCGGGGGGGTACAGGCTCCAGGTCCAGGGTGAGAAACAGTTCCTGGCTGTCGGGAAAACCGGTTTCTCCGCTTGCTTGCTGTGAGCTATCTACAACCTCATCATCATCATCATCTTCTTCGTCCCCAAAACCTGCTTCCGTATTGCCTCCATCTCCATTGAAGGAGTCAAACAACACGGCTGGGGTAGTGGTGGCTGAACCCCCTAAAATGGCATGCAGCTCATCATAGAAGCGGCATGTTTGGGGCTCTGACCCGGAGCGGCCGTTCGCCTCTCTGGTTTTCTGGTAGGCTTGCCTCAGCTCCTTCAGTTTCACACGGCACTGCTTCGGGTCCCTGTTATGGCCTCTGTCCTTCGTGCCCTGGGAGATTTTGACAAAGGTTTTGGCATTTCGAAAACTGGAACGGAGTTCTGATAGCACGGATTCCTCTCCCCAAACAGCGATCAGATCCTGTACCTCCCGTTCGGTCCATGCTGGAGCTCTTTTGCGATTCTGGGACTCCATCATGGTCACCTGGGCTGATGAGCTCTGCATGGTCACTTGCAGCTTGCCACGCTGGCCAAACAGGAAATGAGATTCAAAAGTTCGCGGTTCTTTTCCTGTCTACCTGGCCAGTGCATCTGAGTTGAGAGTGCTGTCCAGAGCGGTCACAATGGAGCACTCTGGGATAGCTCCCGGAGGCCAATACCATTGAATTGTGTCCACAGTACCCCAAATTTGAGCCGGCAACGTCGATTTAAGCGCTAATCCACTTGTCAGGGGTGGAGTAAGGAAATCGATTTTAAGAGCCCTTTAAGTCAAAATAAAGGGCTTCATTGTGTGGACGGGTGCAGGTTTACATCGATTTAACGCTGCTAAATTCGACCTAAAGTCCTAGTGTAGACCAGGGCTAAATCTCCCCTGCTGCAGATAAAGCCCATTTCTTCTGGTCTAACCTTCAGGGACGTGGAGAACACTTGATCTTCAGTATCTCTTTAACAGCCCTTGATATATTTGAAGACTGTAATCAGGTCCCGCCACCCCAGCCTTCTCTTCCTGCACTAAACATGCCCAATTCTTTCTGCATTTCCTCTCAGGTCAGGTTTTCTAAACCGTTTACCATTGTTGTTGCTCTTCTCTGGACTGTCTCCATTTTGTTCACATCTTTCTTAAAGCGCAGTTCCCAAAACTGGACACAGTACTCCAGGTGAGGCCTCACCGGTGCTGAGTAGAGCAGGACAATTACCTCCTGTGTCTTTCTTACAACACTCTTGTTCAGACATCCCAGGATGACCTTTGCCTGACTTGCCCTAACATAGCTGACTCCTTTTCAGCTTGCGATCCACTATAACCCCCAATCCTTTTCTGCCGTAGACCTGCCCAGCCAGTTATTCCCCATTTTGTAGTTGTGCGTGTGACATTGCATTCCATAGTCTTTATGAAAATATGCTTATGATGTGAATATGACATAACCAAGATGTACTTTATGCAAGATGGCTCATGTGAGATATCATTGGAAAGGTTATGACTTGCTGAATGTGATTATCCAAATTGTATGCCTGTATCATTTTTGTATCTGAAGTTAGGAATATTGACTATGTGGATGAGAAGCTGGATATGAGTCAACAGTGTGCCCGTGTTGCCAAGAAGGCTAACAGCATTTTGGGCTGTATAAGTAAGGAGCACTGCCAGTAGATCGAGGGATGTGATCATTACCCTCTGTTCGGCATTGGTGAGATCTCTTCTGGAGTACCGTGTGCAGTTTTGGGCCCCACACTACAAGAAGGATGTGAAGAAATTGGAAAGAATCCAGTGGAGGGTAACAAAAATTATTAGGGGGCTGGAGCACATGACTTATGAGGAGAGGCTGAGGGAACTGGGATTGTTTAGTCTGCAGAAGAGAAGAGTGAGGGTGGATTTGATAGTTGCTTTCAACTACCTGAAAGGGGGTTCCAAAGAGGATGCATCTAGACTGTTCTCAGTGGTAGCAGGTGACAGAAGAAGGACTAACGGTTTCAAATTGCAATGGGGGAGGTTTAGGTTGGATATAAGGAAAAACTTTTTCACTAGGAGGGTGGTGAAGCATTGGAATGGGTTACCTAGGGAAGTGGTGGAATCTCCTTCTTTAGAGGTTTTTAAGGTCAGGCTTGACAAAGCCCTGGCTGGGATGATTTAGTTGGGGTTGGTCCTGCTTTGAGCAGGGGTTTGGACTAGATGACCTCCTGAGGTCCCTTCCAACCCTGATATTCTATGATCTGTATTTCAACTCTGCTACTTTGGATGATGCCCCCCCCCCGCTAACACTTCAGGTACAACAATTAAAAAGCCGGACAGTGCTGATGGCCCATCAGCAAGAGACAATGGAGTGTAAAAGAGTTTAGTCTTCCTGTGACCGTGTGGGTCAGCCTGTGAAGAATGGCTACAGGGGCCCTACAGAGGCAGGTGACCATGTCACCTGATACTGGAACCCATCTTGAATTCTGTACTTTTCCACAAGAAGCTTGGGGGGAGGGGGAGGGTCAAACTAGGAAACAAAGGACTCCCGCCTTATGCAAATCCTGTTTAAGGGTGGGGAGTGAGGTAATCCTGGTTGTCAGTTCTCTCCTGCTACCCCACCCAAGACGACTGCTGGAAACAACTAAGACTGAACGGGGGGAAAAAACTGGACCCAGGCTGGAAGGGCATTTGGCTTATGAAAAAGATTATTAGAACCACATTTTGGGTGAGACTTTACATGTAACCAGTTTCTTTAGTGTATTAAGCTTAGTTTGCATGCTTTGTTTTATTTTCTTAGTAATCTGCCTTGTTCTGTCTGCTACCTCCTTAACTACTTAAAATACACCTATTATAGTTAATACATTTATTTCTGGTTTATAATATAACCCAGTTGATGTGATTTCTACCTGGGGGAGTGAGGAGTTGTGCATACCCTCCTCCACATTGAAGGAAGAGATGAATTTCATACAATTTTGGGTTTGTTCTCCAAGGGAGGATGGACATCTGGGTGCTGTGGCAAGCCCCGTAAGCTGAGCCTTCCCGGAGCAGATCTCTGTCTCTCTGTGCAGCTGGGTGTAGCCATGCCTGTGTACCTGGTTGGAAAAGGCTAGGGAGCCTAGCCCAGCAAGACCAGGTAAAAGGGGGCCCAGGCTGGCAGAAAAGTCTGAGTCAGTGGAGTCCCAGCACACCAGGTGACATCCCAGGGCGTCCATCCCATCCCAGCGCATTTGATTTTTTTCCTTCCCAAGTGTAGTACTTTGCAGTTGTCTGTGCAGAATTTCATCTTGTTGATTTCAGACCAATTCTCCAATTTTTCAGAATTTTGAATTCTGATCCTGTCGTCTGAAGGGCTTGAAACCCCTCCCAGCTGGTGTCAGCTGCAGATTTTATAAGCATCTTCTCCATTCTGTTATCCAAGTCATTAATGAAATACTAGACCCAAAACAGGCCACTGCAGGACCCCACCAGATACAGCCTCCCAGCAAACCATTTGGACAGCAAACACTCGATAAGTATTCTTTGAGAATGGTCTTATGACCAGTTGTGCATCCACTCTACAGTAATTTCATCAAGACCACATTTTTTTGTTTGTGTATGAAAATGTCACTTGGGACTACGTCAAAAGCCTTATTAACGCACTGTGCATTAAACTGCAGCAAGGGCGGTTTAGGTTGGTCATTAGGAAAAACTTCCTAATGGTCAGGGTGGTTAAGCACTGGAATAAATTGCCTAGGAAGGTGGTGGAATCTCCCTCACCAGGGATTTTTAAGAGCAGGTTCGGACAAACACCTATCAGGGATGGTCTAGATAATACTTAGTCCTGCCATGAGTGCAGGGCACTGGACTAGATGACCTCTCGAGATCCCTTCCAGTTCTAGATTCTATGTGCAGATGAATCACATCTACTGCTCCTCCTGCATCCACTAGCCTGGTTTCCCTGGCAAAGAAGAAAATAAGGTTGATTTGCCCTGATTTGTTCTTGACAAATCCACTTTGGCTGTTACTTATCAGATTCTTATCCTCTAGGTTTGAGCAAACTGATGTCTGATATTACTCCAAGAGCTCTCTGTCTTCAGCGGCCTAGGGAAATACACAGCAGTAAGAGCATGGCCTCTGTGCGGGGCAGAGGGTTTTCTGAGGAAGGGAAGATGGACTCTGTTCTCAGCCCCACACGTGGGGTCCCAGCCTTGGCCCCCTTATCCCTGTCTGCGTTCCCCCACCCCAAGCCACAGCCCGGCTCCTGGCCCTAACTCCCTTACGGACTGGAGTAAGGGAGGGTGAGGTAAAGGTTGGGGCGGGGGGGGGTGGGGGAGAACCACTGGCTTTCAGTGCCCACACTGTAAAAAATGTTCCACTGCAGTGGGAGAATGCATATGAAAGGCCAAAAGGGGGAAGAGAACCCGAGTCTCAGGGGGGAACTTTTCTTCCCTCCCCTTTACTCCAAGGTGGCACAGCCTAGCAGACAAAGGAGGCTTTAAGACACCTCTGTGCCTCCCAAATTCTGGGTGCATCTGGTGTCCGTCAGAGCTGCTCTAGACTATAGCAGCTTCCCCAGCCCCAGCTCTGCCAGCTGGGGCTAGCTGGGACAGCAGGCTCAGGATAGTAGACCCACGCCCCTGCCAGGCCTAGAGTTGTGCCAAGGAAATCCAGCGGCTTTCCACCTTCTTTATGCCACGCCAGCAGCAGCATGGTCGCCGAATCAGGGCCAGGGTGCTCCGTGCATACTTCCACTGTATTTATGTGAAGATCACACATCGCTTTGCAAATATCAGTATGACCACAGCCGTCCTCGGAGGTCGGGAGTTGGCTAACCTGCTTTTACAAAGCAGGAAGAAGTTAGGGCCCCATCTCCAGAGCGCTCACTGAGACATCCTGGGCCTTATTTGCTGAGCAGCTGCTGCTCCCATAGAAGCCAGTGGGAACAGCAAATTCTCAGCATTGTTCGGGGGGGTGGGGGGGAAAGAATCATGCTTAGTGTCATGTAGAGTCAATGGCTGATTTTGAAAGTGTTGGCCTGAGTGAGTGGCCCAAGGTCACACAGGGGAAGCTGGAAATAGAACCCAGATCTCCTGGGTGCCTGGTGCCTTAACCACAAGACCAGCTTTCCCCTCTCAGGTTCTAATTTGGCAAGGCACTTAAACCCCTGGCTAACCTTCAAGTCTACGGGTAACCCATTGACGTCAGCTGGGCCACTCCTGGGGTTAGCGTTGGAGCACGTGCTTCTCTGTCTTGCTGAACCTGGGTCCGAGAGAACAGCTGGGCTAAGAGGGAGAAGTTCCAGGTTTCTCCGTGGGCAGGGGGCTGTTGGGCTAGACTCTCAGTGACTCCAGAGGGGTAGCACAGGGATAACGAAGGACAGAATTTGACCCACTTAATCACCCTGCACAAGAACATACAACAGTTTGTTTGGGGGGCAATAGAGACTCTGTTCATCTAATAAGAAGACATTGAGGCTGGACAGTTCCAGGCAGGAAAGACTTTATTGCAGTCCACAGAACACACCACGAGGGCTATGCAGCCAGCTCCCTAGAGGAAAGCGTAGCACCAGTCTGTCAGACAGGAGGCGCACCGCTGAGCCTGGCTCGGACTGGCTCCATATGCCCCTTTCAGCCACCTTTGGAAAACCGCATGGTCCTTTTTTAAGAGGAGGAATTGGCCCAGAAGGATGTATGCCTAGGAGGAGGAACAGAATGAGTTAGTACAGCTAACGAGTTTCCCCCCATCCTCCCATTTGATTCCATATCCTGGAGTAGCTGGTTAATTTGAAACTCTGGGCCACTTATGGTCTAAGCTTTGCCAGACAAGTAACTGCTTCTCTTCCTGTGGTGACTTCATTAGGGGTGTTCTGCCAGGATAAGGAACTTTGCCCATTTTTAGCCTGGTGCTTAGCTCTCCAGAACGAGAGGGAGGCCAGGTTTACTCCGACACAAGTGTGGGACAGGCTCCTAGCATCATTAAAAGAGGAGCCTATCTGTTGCGTGTAGTGCAACCTTGGGCCTTGTCTGTCCGGCTCCCTCGAAAGGGGCTGTTTTCATGATGCGAGGCTGTTGCTGGTTAACTCCACCCCATAACCATTGGAACAGGGTCTGTCCTAACTTTGTGCTGGGCGTGAATCAGCCAGGAAGTGGTCCCCACTTCAATCCGCTCTTACAATTGCTAACATTTCAAGTTGCAATCAAAATGGGTAAGAGACAAGGACAGGCTCAGGGTTGTGGGGCCTAAACATTGACCTGCCTTGACAGTCACTGTCTGCTAAAGGAGTTAGCTCACAGATTCTGCAGTTGTCCCATTAGTACCGCAGCAGGAAATGGACCAGGCAGTAGGAGGTGTCCATTACCTTCCATCAACAGCACAACTCAAGAGTCACCTGTTTACTACAGTTTAGCAAAATAAGGTGGCATCAGCTATCTGTTGCTGTGTGACTTGCTTCCCGTGCATCCCATGGCAACCAAGGCAATGCACGTGCACTAGGAGGAGAGAAGGCCACGCACGCAGTGACCATAGCAGGCTGTTCTGCACGAACTACTTGACTTTGCAGCAATGCTACGGGTGCAGACGGGATCCAGTCGTTACACAAAACTGATCCCCAGCACGGGCAGGTGGAGCAGGGTTTGCTCTTCTTGAAATCTACAGAGATCTTCCCACATCCCTTCTGTTCACTTTCTTTCAACCAGCATGCACAAAAGGTTAACTGGACTAGAAGTGTAAATTTTTTTCCCCCTGGGGGGAGACGGCTAACCGGCATTCAAGGAAGGTAGTAAGAAAGCAGAGGCATCCGTTTCTCCAGTGACGGAATTTCCCAAGCCCGCACTAGAAACGAAATAGCTCGACCTTCTTGAGCTTAGCTGCTGCCAGACTTACCATAACGAACGCATGACATATATATTTTTAATTCCATACTCCCACCCTCCCATGGGAAGTCCTTGTGGCTTTCTTACAAACAAATTCTGCAACGGGGGGTGGGGGGATGAATGCATTTCAAAAAACCAAAGGCATAGTTTGAATATTTCTGGTTGGACTGTAAGGAACTGTCACGATGCATTCACTTTAAGATGGAAGAAATTTGACCTTGCCCCTTTGAATAACATTCAGTCTTGTGCCTTTGAATAATTCAGCATAACTACCCTCCAGAGTTTGGATCAAGCTATGGTAATGAAGTGCCTTTAAGACCATAATAGCAGGAGAAACTATCACAAGAGCAAAGTCACAAGAACACAGTCTTCTTAAAATCAAGTCCTCTCACAGTACCTGCTCCATAAATAGAACAGAGCTTGGGAAGGAGTGGGTGGAAAAGATGGTTACCTTGTCAAAACCCTTTGTAGCTAATTTTAGTCCAAGCTCGTCATTAATGCCATCCACTGCTGTAACGTCCTTATCGCCCATCGGCTCAGACACAAACGCTTTGAACTTCTGGGTTCCGGTCGCCATGATCTGTCACAGCAGCGGTGTGAGGGTGGGGAGGAGGCAAAGAACAATCAAAGGCCAATGCTGATATCACACCTATTGGAGTCATCCTGGAAGACCAGCCCTCCCACAGAGCAAGCATTCCCCTAAGCATCCCTCCCTTGTTTTAATCCCAAAGTTATCCCCGTTCCATACAAATCCGACTTCCCCCTACCTCCCTGCTTTGATTGCTGAAGATTATTAACATCAGAAGTAAATAATCGGGAACCTGAGGTTAGAGAGTTGGATACTAAAGGTGGGTCGTTTCAAGATTCCTGTATGAATAGTTTGCATGTCCCTCATTTGGGTTCTTCAGTGGTGCACAAGGAATGCCTCACACAGCTCCCAAATAAGGCCCTTGCTCCCTGTTGCCTGAGCAATTTTTGTCCTGTATAAACTTCATTTTCTATCCCATTAAAAAAAAAAAAACAACTAGTTTCCACCTAGGGTGATATCTAACCTGTAATCACCTACTGCTGACTATTCTGACTCAGCAGCACGTCTGAAATATCAGGCGGACACCGGAACATCAAGGCATCCAAAGTCAGGGGCCACTTTGAGACTTTTTGCTTCAATCAAGACGCATCCTTATGTAGCTACATGGGGGAAACGAGCACACGGTTTCCAGACACGGGGCAGTTGCATTGTTGCCACCAAGAGCGTAGACCGGGCGTAGGCAATTATACCGCCTGCTCGTGACAAGCTGCTCAGAGGCTGGTAGCATCAGGGGAGCTGCACCGCTGCTGATAAACCGGTATGGATTTCCCCCACGTGCAGGCGAGCTCAGCGTCTAATGAGCTGCAGGCCCCCACAGAGAAGAGCAGCAGAGTCCTGGCTCGCCCCGAACCACAGGGCGGCACCCGTGGCTCAGCTGGCTAGCTAGTTGCTGCCTGCCAATTCCAGCACAGCACCAGTGTCCCTGCCCGGCTGGGCTGGTGGAGAGAAGCCAGCAGCAGAAAGGGGAGGGTGGCAAGAGCAAGCCAAACAGACTGGGGCCACTTCTCTACCTTCTCACAGACCTTGGGCTTTAGCGGCCTTGATGGAGAAGCGGCAGCAGTGGGTGCTTCCCAGGCCTGCCCCGCAGGACCACGCCCAAAGGTCAGGTTTGTGACGACACCTCCCTCCCCACCATGGCCCGGGCTGGAGACGCCTTGGCGGACTTCAACTGCCGCAGGCTTCTGGAACCCCTTTCCCTATGACATCACTGCCCCTTGCCACGGGAAGAGGCCCGTTGGGTGGCCCGTGTTTTAGCTGCCTGCAGTTTCTCCATTGAGAGTGTCCTGATCGCAGCCGATGGGAGCGTGGCAGGGAAAGTGGCTGCCCGCTCCAGGGCGAGCGCTCATCAGCTAGGAACACTCCTGCTGTTATAAATATTGCACAGTGCGATGCAATAGAAACCTAACTCATAAATACAGCGAATGCAGGTTATACCACGTCCCTACCCACAGAAGGGGGACATTTTCAAGTAACAAGCAGAGGGTTTTAGCTCATCCCCCTGTTCATTCGTGCATCAGGGCCTGACTTGCAGAGTCACTGAGCACTGACTCCAGTGGGCATGGGGTGGAGAGGATCTGGAGGGACTTGTGGACAGGTGGGGATGATGGGAGGTGGCATCTCCTGCCCCTTAAGGCAGCCTGTGTGGGAAGGGGGACCCCAGAACAATCTGTTCACAGCCTCCAGCAGGAAATCTGCTGCAAAGACAGTATAGTCCCCAGCTGTATTAGCCTTCTACTCACTGAAACCCTTTCCCCACTTCATGGAGGGGTGTGTCTTCATGGCTATGCTACAGTTGCACTGGCAGGGAGTTGGAGGAGAAGAGACATCTCCAGAGCCACAGGATTTGGGGGCTGGACCCCCAATTGGTTCCACGCAGAGCAAGGCAGCCCCCTCCAGACACAGAGTCAGAGGAAGATTTACAAGAGGGAATTCACGGGGTTTCCTCTCCCCGGCCCCACACCAGATTGTGCCATAGGAAGACATGATCTCCCCCACGATTGTCACCTGGCACAGTTTCAGCACAACAGACATGGTGCATTTTCTAAAGATGGGAGCCACATAGACATTCAAGGTTATAATTAAACCAATAGTCCTATAAACTCTAGATTCACCACCCACCAGCATGAGTAGACACAAGGAGCCAGTTATCTGATACAAAAGTTGTTTATCTATCCCTCCTAATCCTCCATCACAACACCCTATGCCACACTTAATTGCAACTGGTAGCAGGAGTTTCCACTGCCCTTATAAACCTGCCACTTCTTAAACCAAAAAACATAAACCACTTGCAAAACACACCAGGAGCCAGAGAACAGAAGGAACAGCCAGCAAGCAAGGAAATAGCAAAAAGCCCAGGCTCCTGCTTTTATAAGGGGTAGGGGAGGTGGCTGGCTACAGGAGCTCAAAAGGGACAAACTAGGGAAGTTAAGTGCAATAGGTTGTATCTCTCAACTCCTTGTGCATTGTGCCTATAGGATTATATAGCCTCCTAGGTAATGTATCTGTCCCTCTCTGACTAAAATAGTGCATTCAAATCCTACAAGAGTTGCTTGTATTAAAATTTCTGCTAAGTTTTATTAATGATTATTTATTTTATTTGTGTATTTCTATAGCAGCCAAATCATGGTCAGTGCTATGCAATCCTATCAAAAGAGCCCATGCCCCAAAGAGGTCACATTCTAAAACCTTTATTCCATGAATGCCCCTAGAGATTTTTGCCATTGCAAAACACAAGGCTTGTAAGACATGCTCCAATGTTAGAAAAGAAATGCTGAATGGCTAGATTGGAGAGGAATGCTGCTCTCTGTGTGACTAATGTGGGGCGCGACGTGGGGATCATGGCCCTTATCCCACAACGAAATCTACATGAGCAAAAACCCTGCATCCCCATGGAGTCTCGCTCATTACAAGTGCAGGCCTCAATGTTCCTCACTGAGAAGTGCATGATTTTAAGTAAACTAATAAATCAAGTGGAGAGATCTGGAAATGCATCAGCACTAAGCAACAGGGCTTGCCAAAGCTTTCCTAGCTAGCAGCCAGAGACTTGAGGCTATAAAATAACTTATCCTGTTTTAACCTCGTCATTGTACAAAGCTTTATTTATTTACTCACCTGATCCTTGTCCTTCTTCCTTCCCTCCCCAGCTGGGTGGCTTGGTTGGAAACACAGAGTAACAGCCGCCTACAATGCAGCTGTTGATCAGTCAACAGGGGCTGCTTTGAGCATAGAGGTGTAATTGTGTGGTTGATGACTATGCTGTGCTGATGGAATAATCTCTGGTGTATGTTGGAGGTGGGGGGGGGGTTCATTCCCTGGTGTGTCTTCCTGAATGACATCTGGATCAAAGTTATAGGGCGAACTTTTTGCTGCTCGCTTGCTCGTTAATTAAGGGGACTCTAGAAGTTCCCCTATGTAGTGCAGCATTCAAGGGAGCATAGCCACCCTTCCTCCCTGCCGCAGTATCCGACAGTTGGGGGAGCAGTGGGAGTTGCAGCCCCTTCCTGTACGGATCCTTCATCTGCAAGATGGATCCGCTTGTCTGTTCAAAAGGACAACTACAGGCGGCCCATAGGGCTGAGATGGAAAGAAAGCTGGGCTCAGCAGGTCAGTGTCCCTGGAGCCCTATGGGCAGAGCCACCACTGATAGAGGCATAGCAGGATTGCTGGTCACTCACTCACTGAGGACACGATCCTGCCGTGATCCAGTGCCTAGCCCACAGGGGTCCACAGAAGTGCAGGGGTCTGCTTGCACTAATGGGACCTAACCTTTCATTGCCTTCTCACACAGCGTCTGATGCCGCTGGTTCAGGTGCCCTGGTTCTAATGATTGGATCTGACATCCCTGCAAGAGCATTTATTTCTACCCTCCGCGTTTCCTAATTAACAAGGTGCGCCCAGCTCTGACTCCTTTCATTTCACCCTCAGATGCAGCAAACCTTCCTTTTATGCCATCACCTCAGGCAGCCGTCGCCGGGTCGCTGCGGCATAGCTTCGAACGGTTGCTTGGTTATGTACCAGGGTTGGTACGTGTGCCCACGCTTTCAGGGGTCTGGCTGCGAACTTTCAGCACCGCTTTTACCACGGAGAACTATTTCCAATACACTTCCCTTTCTCTCTTCTTCTCGTTTGATTAAGCTTCTGAGCTGCAGGACTTCACAAATCAGGGCCGTTCTCCGGTCGGCTAGGTCTGTTTTCACAGGCACAGTGCTGAATTCTCTTGGCTTGACATTGCTTTCTTGGCTACACGAGGACAGGAACAAACATTGCAGGTTGGCAGCAGAGCCAGCCTTAAACAACCTGGGCCCCTCAGGCCCAGATCCTCACAGGGATTTAGACACCTTGGTTTTAATGGGAGGATCTGGGCCTGACTCCTTGGGGCCAGCACAGAGTCACAATTGATGGGAGCTCACCATCGGTTTACCCCATCAGCAGGAAGACTGATGGGGCACAGATACCCCCTCCACCTCTCTAGCTTGGAGCAACAAAGTTTGTAATGTGCACCCTGATCCAAATGTCCCAGTTAAATCTACTCTAGGAATAACTCTGGGGGTAGCTTAACATGAGTTTCACTGGAGGAATAGAGCCATATAAAGAGAATCTTACCCCTCTGCCTCAAAAGGTTTTATACTTAAGCTGCTTGGGATAGGGACCATCTTTTTGTTCTGTGTTTGTGCAGTGCCTAGCACCATGGGGTCTTGGTTCATGACTGGGGCTCCCAGGTGCTACCACAATACAAATGAATAACAATAATAATAATCATTAATAACCGCTGCACAGTATCAGACCAGAGGGCCTTCTACTATAAATTGCTTCAAGGAAGGTACAAGAAATCCTGCAGGGGATAGTAATGGGATAATCTGCCCGCAAAGAAAGTTTCCCCCTGACTCCCACTAGTTAGAGGTTAGTTTAAGCCCTGAAGCATGAGGGTTTATAGTCCTTCCTAAACACTTGAGGTTTTTTGGTTTTGTATTATTATAACCCTAGATATTCTTTTTAATCGTATAATTATAATTAATATAGCTTATCAAGCGCTTTTTATCTACAGATCTCAAAGTGTTTCACGAAAGAGCTCAGTAACAATATCACCATTTTACAGATGGGGAAACTGAGGCACAGGTAGGGGAAGTGACTTGCCTAAGGTCACCTAGCAGGCCAGTGTTAGAGCTAGAAACAGAACCCAGCTTTTCTGAGTCCCAGTCTAGTGCTCTATCCACTAGTCAACACTGTCTCTCCAATTCCTTTTCTGTCCCCTACTATGCTCTTTGTTTCAATGATATCTTATGGCAATGAGTTCCACATGCTAGCTGTGCACCATGTGAAAAAGTATTTCCTTCTGGGCACCAATCCGTGTTTGGTGCGACTGCCCACTGGTGGGAAAATGTTATCACGGTTATGGGTGACTTGCCTGATAACAGAGAGTGACAAGAAACACTTGGTAGGATTTATTTGTCCAAACCAATAAAGAAAGTAAAAAATCAAATGAAAATTCAGTTCGTACAAGTTACCATCCTGGGGTGGCTGATGGGATGTATAGGTCACATGTGCCAAGAAAGCAGGGGAAAAGTTCCTGCAGGCCTAGGAGAGGCAGCAGGTGGGCTCAGTTAAACTTGTGGCCAGGGGCATGGGCATTAAGTTAAATCTGGGAATTCCTGAGGTTGAGAGGATGTTATGTGGGGTGAACCACAAAGGGAGAAAAATCAATCTCACCTTGTGACCCTCTAGTAAAGGCATTTCTTAAAGGGACAGCATCCAGTGGTGGGAGTCTTCCCACTGCTTTCACTGCAGTCTTCTCAAGGCAATGGGCTTGATCCTCCCCGCTGGTATAAATCAGCAAGCTCCCTTTACGCTCCACCGAAGTGACCCTGATTTACTCCAGCTGAGGACTTGACAGGTATCCATGAGGCCAGCTTTGGAACAGCCCTGATTGCAAGAGCTCTGTGGCTGTTGCAATCAGTGGCAGCCATGGTTTCAGGGCAGATCATTTTGGGTCTGGCTTCTGTATAAAGAACGTGCAAGCTAATAGGAACTAATATGCTAAAGATAATTAGCACAATCAAGCAAGAGTGCTGTGCTTTGAGAGCAGGGAAATATAATTGACAAGAGCCAGCCAGAGGCTCAGGATGTGATTGCCCAGAATACCTCAGGAGATAAAGACCCTGAAGAAGAAAGGAAACAGAAATGAGAAGCAACATGGGGCTAGACAAAACCAGGGGAATGTTAATATAACAATGGAAAAATAATCCTACTGTGGGAGCTTTCTGTAGTGGAACTGGGGTATGGACTATCTATGGCCTGCTAGAGATCAAAAGCCATGTGACAATGAGAAACCTTCTGCCAAGCCTCCGCAAAAAGTGGATTGAGGGGTGGCTCAGTGGAGCGCTCCAGCCCAGCCATGCTGTGAGTGTTGTTTTATAGATGAGGTGTAAATCAGAGGCCTTGACAACTTGTTGCTAATACAGATCCTGGGGCATTTTTGTTATGCAAAATCAGGAGGTGTCCTGGCAGAAAGCTAGGGGAGTGTATGTTCCCTACATACAGCCCTGGGGTCAACTGACCAAGGTACTCAGTACTTTTTACTGTGCACAGTGTTGCTGCTCGGTACTTAAGGGGAAGTTGCTTTGCAGTGTTGAGTGAAGAGATGTTTATGCATAGAGGTCCACTTACATCTGTGATATCAATGGGCTGCACAGGTGTAGCTGGGCTTAGAATGTGACCCACAGTTTGGAAACCAATTTGTAGAGCAATTTCTGTAGACTAAAAGCACTAGATAAATTCTAGGGTTGCCACACATCCAGTTTTCACCCGGACAGTTCGGGTTTCGGCTTGTAGGTCCGGGTACCATTTAACAAGTTCTGATGCCCAGTTTTTCTTTATCTGGGGGGGAAGAGATGGAGAAGGGGGCGGGGCTTGGGAGAAGAGACCGAGAAGGGGGTGGGGCCTCAAGGGAAGAGGCAAAGCAGAAGGAAGAGGCGGAGTGGGGTAGGGCTTTGGGGGTCTAGTTACCAGCCATTAAAAAGGTGGCAACTCTAATAAATTCACCCATTATTTTTACTTTGCAAAACTGGGGAAATATTCAGGGCAGAAGGATTTAACTATTTACAAACCACTAACATTAATGGGAGACCTGCAGCTAAATCACTTGACACTGTACTGGATGTGTGTCGTGGTGAGTTTTATTAATATCTGCATTATCATAGGACCTAGGGGGTACTACGCACCATACAAAATAAGAGACAGTCCAGCTCCCAAGAGCTTACAGTCTGAACCAAAGTACCGTGCCCGTCTCACGGGGGGGGAAATGAGGTACATGCAAATTAATTGACTTCCCCCAGATCACACAGGAATCTTAAGAAGCAGAAATTGAACCCAGCCCACTTTCATTCCAATCCAAAGGGCTAAATGTAAGACCTGCCTTTCTCTCCTCCTCCTTTCTTTATGATGACAGCCTGTTCACGTGATGCACTTCGAGTGCCTTTTAGTTGATTGATTTAATCAGTGTGTTTAGACCAGTGCCCTTTTTGTGTGTTGGTGGGGGTTGGGGAGAGCGGCCCCAGTCCTCTAAGGCCCTGGCACCACCCCTGGCTGCAGTATCCGGGGAAAAATATGAAAGCCCTGGAGTCTCTCGCAGGGGCTGAGAATAGAGCGACTATTTTGGGATGCCTTGCAGAAGTAGCATTACCATAATTAGCAGAAAGTGCTCCTGATTAGCATATTTTTTCACTTCTTTCATCACATCTGTTTGCGCAGAACAGTCACTCATTCTCATCTCCACTGTGGCGAGATGTACCAGGCAATCAATGAGACCCTTTGACCTTTGACAGCCCCTCTTCAATAGCAGGGCTTGTTTTCTGTGCACCAGGGGAAAGATGTCTGGCCAGATCCTCAGCTGGTGTAAATCAGCACAACACCACTGCAGAGTTACATCAGCTGAGGATTTAGCCCAAAAATTCTACAACATTTTAAAATGATTTTGCTTCCCTGACATTTTGTCATTGATTCCACTAAAATATTGAATTTTAATCTCACTGGGGCAGGGACGGTCTTTCACGATGTGTCTGAACAGCACCGACCGCACCGGAGTCTCACCTCTAATTGATCCTATAAAACAAATGATAGGAATAGAACATATGTGGATGTAGCCTTCAGCTACCTTTTTTCCTCTTCTTCCTTCTGTTATCAAAATTCCTTTTTCTCTCTTTGATCTCAGACAGTAAATGCCTTCGGGAGTGAATCCAGTTACAAGACTGTCTGCTGAGAGTGCTGTCTCAGACTTGACACTAGTAAGATGCGACAGCACTGACTGGAGATGTGTGTCACGGTCCTTAGACCATTCTGGTTCCTGCCTGAGGGTTGAACAGAACATTCAGTCAGAAGTGTAGTTTTTCAATCCCATCAATCTCTAAGTACTTGATCCAATGCACTGATGTGACAGCTGCTGGAGTACTGTGTCCAGTTCTGGTGCCCACAAGTCAAGAAGGGTGTTGATAAATTGAAGAGGGTTCAGAGAAGAGCCATGAGAATGATTAAAGGATTAGGCAACCTGCCTTATAGTGATAGACTCCCTGAGCTCGATCTAGCTTAACAAAGAGAAGGTTCAGGGGTGACTTGATCACAGAGTGTAAGTATCTACATGGGGAACAGATATTTGATGATGGGCTCTTCAGTCTAGCAGAGAAAGGTCTAACATGATCCAATGGCTGGAAGCTGAGGCTAGACAAATTCAGACTGGAAATAACGCACAAAGTTTTAACAGTCAGGGTAATTAACCATTGGAACAATTTACCAAGGGTCATGGTGGATTCTCCATCACTGATCATTTTAAAATCAGGATTGGATTGTCTTCTACACGATCTGTTCTAGGAATTATTTTGGGGTAATTCTCTGGCCTGTGCTATACAGGAGGTCAGACTATGATGACGATGATCCCTTCTGGCCTTGGAATCTATGAGTGCCTATTGGAGCACTTACTGGCTTCAGTGGGCTGTGGATCAGGCCCTAATTCAGTAGTTGCTAGTCGTTCCTGTCCTGCAGTTGGGGTGGCACAGGAGCCAGCTATGCCAAGACAGCAGCCATGCCAACTGGGGACTCCCATGCATCAGGGGAATCCTCAGCTGGCTGGATCTGCCTGCCTTCCACTGCCTTTCATGGCAGCACAAAGGGGCTGGAGTGGGGCTCAGGACTCAGCCCAGCAAATCACATTTGTATAAATGTATTTAGTAGGAAGTAGGACAGTGAAATCCTAGATACTCTCACACCCAAATGTGCCCCCTCTGGCCCTCCACACCTTGAAATCAGCCTCACTAGTGGTGGCTTTGTCCCTAGCTGATAAAGATGCTTCTGAAGGGACAATGTTCTTTACCAATTGGAAGGCACCAGAGGGAGGGTGTTTCTCAAGGGAAGATGTTCCCAGACCCCTCCAGCAGGGTGCCATGCTTACAAACTCCCTTCTGCAAGTGGCTCACTGCACATTACCGGCTTTGAACACCGGGGCAGAGTCAGAGAGAGAGGATTACGAAGGGATGGGGCAGCATCACATACGGAACTAGTGATGAGGGGTCATGTGACTCTCAGCAGTGCTAGACTGGAACCCACTCCTGGGGCAAAGGTTAGGGGCTACCCTCAGTATGGGAAAAGACTTAGGGATAGCAGGGACTCGTAGTCCTTCCAGAGGTGACCTAGAGAAAAGCAGAGAAGAATCCCACTGGTTTGATGGTCTGTGCCCAGTGCTCCTGATAGTGCTCATATATTTGGGTGTTCCTCCCACTTTGGCAGCACCTTTGGGAGCTCCTCATCACCTTGGTCGTGTTGCAATCTGTCGCTGCTTCAGGGAATCGTGCCCGTCCATGAATGGAGCTGGGCTGGCAGGAGACTTTGACTTGCTGACTTTGTGATGGCACCACGTCGTTGGAAGGCAGGACCTAGGAGGGCATCCGACTGATGCCAGGTCCATAGAAGACAGTTAGGCCGACCCAGCTTCATAGCTCAGGGGTGTGTGTGGAAACCCCCCCCCCCCTTCCCCGAGCGATGTAGTTAAGCCAACCCAACCCCCTCGTGGAGACAGTGCTCGGTCGACAGATGAATTCTACCTTTGCCCTAGTTCTGTCTCTCCTGGGGTGGATTATCTCCAGCGATGGGGGAAGTGAAGACAGCCTGAGAATCAGGAGATGGACGGAGGTTCTGTCCCCAGCTCTACCACTGACCTGGGGTGTGACACTGGGCCAGCCGCTTCCCTCTCCCTATTCGTGTGCCTCATCTCTTTAGATCGTGAGCTGTCTGGGGCAGGGGTTCTCTTCCTCTGTGTTTGGAGGGGTTCTGATCTTAGATGAGCCCTATAGGTGCTTCTAGCATACAAATAATCCAAATGGGTGTGTGGTCCTTATAGGAATGATATACGGTGTTAGCAATAGTGCATATAATTACTACAGGTAACATCAATCACACTTTTCATTGGTACTCATAAGTGTTATATATTTGCACAAAGGCTCATCAGAATGTGCAGTAATTGTAAATAATAGGGCTATGTCACCCTACTGAGGACTGTCTATGAAATGTAAAAACCATAAGAGTGACCCTAGTTGTTTCCGACTGTCACCAGCACCAACACAGAGAATGAAAACTGCATATGCAAAGTTGGATTTATTATTTAAAAGTGTATTTTTCATGGCCAAATTCTGCAGCTTTGCACCACCAGTTTTCAGACAATAATTTCTGGCCAGAACTGAAATAGTTTTGATGGTCTCATCCCACTTTCTAGTTGTCTACATATAAAAACCGCATCAGAATATGATGTGATTGACAGCATCTGTTCGGGACCAGAAGAGAAAAAGTGGTTTAGGTCTGGGAGGAGAGTAGGAGTGAATTTCTCATGAAAAGGCAGGCGGAGGAAAGGAAGGGAGAAGAGTTGGACCCTTTCAAAGCTGTAGCCTAGTTGCAAGGTGCGATTTCAACCAGAAAACCTGTACAGCAGTTGGAAATGTCTAAATAAAAGAGCCTAGTAAGCTATTTAATAGGACAAAATGCAAGAGGAAAAAGGACACTTGAAGAAATGTAAATAATGCAAATTTGAAACTGATCAAAGGCAATACTTTTCACACAATGCACAATTAGTCTGGGGAACTCATTGCCCCAAGATATCATGGAGTCCAAGAGTTTAGCAGGATTCAGAAAGGGATAGGACATGGGTAACAAAGAATATCCAGAGTTATCACAGGAAATAGGAAAAAAATAAGGATGTTTTGGAAGGGATATAAATAGATTTGGAAAGATTAGATTTTTATCTGTAGATGTTGATAAATGGCAGTTTCACAGTACACGCACAAGCCAATGAAACAATATTTTCTAACTTTACCTGTCTGTACATTTTGATTATTATAGAAGGAAAGTGTTGCTTGGGAACTTATTGGAATTTGATTTAAGGACATTTACTTTGTCAACATCACATGCCAAAATAATCGTCTGTATTTGAACGGTTATAAAGTTTTAACTTTTGGAATCTCAGCGTCTATCGTCATTAAATAATTATTGCCCGACACCCGCCCCCCCCCCCCCCCCCCCGGCCCCATTGTCTAACCCAGCATAAATTTGCGCAACTGTGAAAATTTAAATTGACAAAAACTGGGGGGAAAAGCTTAAAAATAAACATTGATATTATCCATCAAAATGATCAAAGAAAGGAATCAGTCAGATTCTGGCCACGTGTAGATAGAAATGCCCTCCTCCCCAGAAACTGGGATTAGAGAGGATTAGCAGACAATGGAAGGAGAAAGGGTAATGGATGAAATGGGATATTTGGGGGGTGGTGGGGTGGGAAAGTGTGGAACATTGTGGGGGCAAAGGAGGGTGCAATGGTGAAAACAATAATTTCGGGGCTTGTCATCATTCATTGTCCCACACTGAAACACTGGGAGACTGAATGTTATGAAGGACCCCTAAGGGCTTCAGCCCAGAAACCAGCATGCAAGCTGGGTCCCCTAGCCTAGTGTTCCTTTTGGGCACTGCCTGGGATTGTTTCCTAATGTTGCTTAGGGGGAAAATGCCTTTTCTAGCCTTACAGTACAGCACGGGGCACACCTAACGCCAAGTCAGTCGCATTACCAGAATTGTCTAGGGGAGTGCTTGTCCGTTGTCTGCCAATTTCATCTAGTAGATGCTTTGCCTTCTGCCCTGAGCTTGGTTCTTTTACATCACTTTCAGTGCTTCTGGGAATCAAAAAACGGCAGTGCTTCCTCGATAAGCCCGTAGACCACCAGTGGGCCCCAACGCCATTGGCACCGTGATTTGTGGGCAGGAAAGGAGGTGGGGCCTTTTATGCCATGCTCCCCACAGCATGGCCAAACTGGAGAATGGCTGTTGCAAAGGAATTTGCTGAGGTATCCCACCGCATCCCCGCAGCTGTTGCAGGAGGGGCGCTAACTTTCCGCATGTGCACGGCGGGATGCAAGCCACAGACGCAGCACAGCTGTGGGCAGCACCTGCTGTCCCTCAGGGAGCGGAAGAGCAGTGCTGAATTGAGACCAGGAGACCTCTCTCATTGCAGGAGGTTTTGTGTCTAGCTGAGCATGTCCGCTGGAGAGCAGAAGGAGAGCGGGGGTGGAGCTGCAGGAGAAGAGCAATCTCCCGGGCCAGGTTGGGGATTCAAAACCTTCAACAAATTCATTTTTTGAATGGTATCTCCGCTTCCCCTGTCTCGGCCCCCAGTGTGAACAGGCTGCCGGGACAGTGATGCAATCCAGCTACAGTAACCCCATGCCC
The DNA here is from genome assembly GCF_965152235.1 of Eretmochelys imbricata. NCBI lineage: Eukaryota > Metazoa > Chordata > Testudines > Cheloniidae > Eretmochelys > Eretmochelys imbricata. Next base: position 204,787,680 of record NC_135574.1, on the reverse strand, counting down.
TTCCCTTACTGCAAAGTACCGCTCTGTTTGTTTTGTACCCATGCTCTTAAAATGCCAGCCCTCTAGGGCAGGGAACCTGTTATTTGTCCGGCACAGTTCTCCTATTGTACAGGGCCTTTGGCCCCAGAAAGATAACTAATCAGTGTCACCGCTAGCCAGCTCCTCCCCACCATGGCTTTGCCACTAGGCCCCATTGGGGATATAAGCGGTCTTCGACACTCCTGATTAAGCACCCACCGAAATCAATGGATGGACATCTTCCCATTGACCTCAATGGACCCTTACTAAGGCTACATTTTGTTCCTCCTAGATATTAAAGTTTATGGGCCAGTTTGTCCACTCTGCTTCTGTCCGAGGAAGGGGCTCTAGATATCGTGGATATGCTGGTGGGGTGTGATGCATGGGGAACTCTGGCTTTTGGGCATCACCCATCTTCATCTCAGCCAACAGAAGCATGTCTGGGGATCCTCTTAAGCTTTTTGATACCAGGGACTGGCTTGCTGCCTTCCCAAAGTGTGTCAGTGAGATCTCAGGGACCGGTCGTTGAGAAACACTACTCTAGAGGAACTGAGATGTACACATGCGTGTGCATAAGGGATGGGGCAGGAGCACCAGCAGCCACTTTCCATGGCAACATGACACCAAACCCATGAAGACGCCCTAAATCAGATAACGCTGCTTCGGTCAGCATTACCATCCACACTGTCCCCCTGAGTTGTGTGAACTTCCCTGGCTCTGAATAAAGGGTGTTGGACTCCAAGGAGCTCTTGGGATACATGCAGATCCCAGGGTATCTGAGAGGGCTCAGCCTTATGGTGGGAGAGAGGAGGGGGAAACTCCCACCACCTGATGGATTCATGCAATGGAAACTCGCTGAGTTTCCTGTCTATTTGTAGTCCCTCCCATCTCCCGCCCGGCAGAGGACAGTCCAGTCTTACAGCAGAGCTGGTTGGGAATTTTTTAACAAAACATTTTTTCCCTGAAAAAATCTGATTTGTCAAAACTGAAACTGTTCGTGGCAAAGAGCCCGTTTCCACGCCTTTCCTGACTCAAAAAAGTGTTGGAAAAACTTTCCAAATTGCCAAGACGTCCTCCTTCGAAATTGTCAAACTGAAAAGTCACGGGGGTTTCTGTTCAAAACAACTTTTTGTTTAGAATGTGCACTGAATTCATGCCAAGAAATTGGTTTAAAAAAGAAAAGAAAGTAAAAAAGAGTCAGATTTGTATTGAAAGGTTTCAAAATGATCGAAACCAGACACGTCACAGGACCAGAACTGAAATTTGGTTTGGTTTGTCGGCTTTGTGAACATTTTTGAGATTTCAACTTTTCGTCCTGTTGTGTGATGGGAAATTTTTTCAAAATCTCAGAATTCTCCTGGGACAGAAAAACAGTTTCCCCACCCACTCCCAGTTTATAGGCTTATACTAATTAGAGATGATGTATATGAAAAGTAAATACATCCCGCCTCTTGGATGCACCACAGAAACCCTCACAACTTGGATTGCATAGTGTTGAAGCTAGATTTATCCATTGTGCTAAATCAGCCCCCGGCCCTAATTCTAAGAAGCTAATGCTGTGCTATCTTTCACCATATTCCCCTTGAAATTAAGTGCAGTAAAGGAGTCTTTCTTCCCAGGGAATGTGACAAGGGGCAGGGCTGCAGCATTTCACCAGCACTGAGAATGCTAAATGTATTAAATAATGACTTAGGATCTTTTATTTCTTAGTTAGAATTAGGCTTCCGGACTTGTTTGTGCAGGCTCTAATTTAAGCCTCGAAAGATCCCCTTCCAAACTAGTGCTAAAGCTCTGACGGTAACTCGAACGGGGAAGACTTTGAAAAATAACGAATGGCTTTTATATGTCTCATTGAAGCGCGCACAGAAAAATCCTACACCAGCCTTAGAGTTTTAGGTGGTGCCTGCCAAAGAAGTTTTCACTCTCCTACCCCCAAAAAGAGATCACATAGGATTGAGCTGAGGACCCCATGGAGGGCCAGCGAGGTTATTCCATAGGGCACCTCCAAACTTAATTGGCTCATTTTATATAAGAAGGGGAGGGGATGGCCAGAGGTCTGAATGTCACCACCAGCTTCCTGCCCCACGAGGCAGCCCCAAGCTACATGTGTGCTGGCGTTCTTGCACAGCTGCCTACATTTCAAAAAGTTTTGTGAGGGACAGCTGTCCGAACAGGCCACTAGTGTGATGGTTGGTTCTTAGGCCCAGATCCTCAAAAGGTATCTAGGCACCTCCCTGCCTTTGGCCCTGATTGAGCAAGGTTCTTAATCATATGCATGACTTTAAACATGTGAGGAGTCCCCCTGGCTTCTGTAGAAAAACTCATGTGCTTAAAGTTACACAAATGCTCAAGTGCATTGCTAAATCAGGCCCATGCGCCCAGATCCCTAAGCCCATGGAGAGTTCCTGGCAGGCTCAAGGGCTTTACAGGGTTAATATTGGAAGGTCTCACTATATTCGAAAACACAAAGGCTGGAGGGCTATGGGTTACGCTGTGTTTTGCAAACATTAATTGTGACAACTCCTGGGAGGGAGGGAGTTGGGAAGAGTTATTATCCCCATTTTTATAGATAGGAAAATTAAAGCAGAAAGGCCAATGCCAAATTTTAAAGTGTCCAATAATTTTGGGTGACTGACTCGAGACACCATGGCCTGATCTTTCAGAACAGCTGGGTCTACCCAGAAAGCCCTTAAAATTGATCCTTAGTGAAGCAGTCTCCTTGTGAATAGACACGACTTGTGGGCAGGTCTGATAAGTCTACTTATTAAGCTAATCAGGAATGTTTCACTGTTTACCTTGCTCTCCCTCCATGTGTTTGTTTTATCCATCTGCTGTCTTGGTATATACAAGACTGTAAACACTTACAGGCAGGGCCTATCTTTTTATTATATGTGGTGTGCTCAGTGCTAGTACAAAAGTGATCCGCAAACAGGACCTAAAGGCGCTTCTGAAATAATGTTCCAGTATTTGACCAAATTGAACAGGCCACAAAGTAAGACCTGTGATCCCAAACCTTCAGTCCTTTCTTAGATCCCAGTTCTACCACCATTTAAGCATGTGCCTATCTTGCATAAGCACTTGGACGCAGCATGGTCTACTGGACAGAGCACTAGACTAGGACTAAGGAAACCTGGCTTCTATTGCCAGCTCTGGGCAAGTCATGGTTCCACTGTGCCTCAGTTTTCTCATCTGTAAAATGGTGATAATGGTACTGACCTTCTTTGTAAAGCACTTTGATATCTACTGATGAAATATAGTAAATAAGAGCTAGGAATTATTAATTATTATTATTAATTTAACCCAGGGTTAGGTCCATTTATGTCAATGGGATTATTTGTAGGAGTAAAGAAAAGCATGTATTTACATATTTGCAGGATCAAGGCCTTAGGTAACAGCCCCCTCCCCTCACTTTGTAGTTAAGGAGAGTTTTGTCCCAGTTAGGATGGCTGAATTTTGGGCTCCTGCAGTCATTCCAGATTATGAATTATATACTCATTTCATTTCTTTCCAGTGGAATAGCTATCAACAACCCCAGTAGAAAAAGCGCTTAAATGCCCTAACAAGTAACTGATTTTGCAATCGTCAGTCATAATCGGATAATATTTGTAGTGCCTAGGACACTCCAGCCAGGACCGAGGCCCCCGTTGTGCCAGGTGCTGTACAAATGCATAGTGAGAGACAATCCCTGTCCCAAAGTGCTGACAATCCTTTATTTAATTAATCGTTTTCACTCCTGCCACCCACACGGTTGCCAGAGAAGGTCAGAGCCTGGAGAGGCCGGGTGCAGAGCAGAGGAGACTCCAGGACGCCCTAGTAAAGCGTGTGTAACTAGTATGTGTAAAAGGGAATGCTCTTCCTTGCTCTTATTCTCCAGGTCAAAGCCTGCAGCTGGCAAACTACAACTCCCATCATTCCACTCGCCTTCAGCGGCCCCATTGGTCTCCCGGCTCATCCACTCGCAAGAGCCCTCCCTCCCGCTGTCTCCTCTCTCACTGGGCCGCCGCAGGCTTGACTGGCGGGGCTGGCACCAACCGCCGCAGGCCCATGCGGAGCGGCGGGGGCGGGCTGGAGGGAAGCCTTGGGAAAGGCGCCGTGCCAGCGTAGAAGGAAAAAGTGCCACGACTCCACAGAGGCGGCGAGCGGCGGAGGGGCGTTGGGGGGCTCTGGGCATCGGACGGGGCAAGGGCAGCCGGGCGCATCGCCCAGCCAGCGGCGCTGTCTCCTCCAGCCTGGGCGGTGCGTTGGCAGCTGCAGAGCTTGGAAGGGGGCGTCTCGTTGCCGGGGCGAGAGAGCGAAGTCGGAGGCGCCAGGCAGGTAGGAAACTCGAACCCCCCAAAGCCGTTTCCCCCCTTTCCTCCCCCGCTTGCAGCTGCTGGCAGGGAAGCTGAGCCCGGGATCTCAGCCTGCCAGGGCCGGCCTTCCGAACCCGGCGGCGCTCCGCGTTCCATGGAACCCGGGTCAGCGTTCCATGGAACCCGGGTCAGCGTTCCATGGGGTGCCCCCAGCGTTCCAAAGAGTTCCTCATCGGCGTTCCAAAGAACGCCGGGCTGGGAAGACCCCACAGCTGCGGCTAAGGCGATGCGGGACAGAATCCAACCCTGTGGTGGTGGGGAGGGTCGCGATACCTCTCCCCCACCCTAGATCTAATGGGGGAACCCCCCCCCCGGTCGGCTAACACTACGCGCCGAGCCGACCCAGCAGCATCCCTCTCTCCCTCCGGTAGCTAGTGCTCCGCTTCCCCTTGGAGGCGCCGGGTGAAGTTGTGTGGCTCCTCCGGCCACGTTCACAGCTGGAGCAGGAACGGGTTCCATGGCCGGAGCGCGCACAGCTGACGTTGCTTGACTGGAAGACTCCAGGGGATTTAAATGCCTCCTGGAAGCCTTAAGCCAGGGCTGGATAATTGCGTGGAGGGAGCCAGGGGCCGGTTTGGCGTGAGATCCGCGGCGAGGCGGCCCCTGGACTGCGATCCTCTTGGAGGAGGGGGCTGGTAAGGTGGGCACCGGGGCGGCTTCTGGCTGTCAGGCTTTGCAGGGACGTCGCGAGCTGCGGCTTGGTGCCCCAAATCCCTGCGCACGCCTCTCTCCGGCCTGGGGCGCCGCGGGGCAGGCGGCGGGGGGGAGAAGAGGATTAAAACGTGGCGGGGGAGTTTGCAGAACAATTCGAGGCGGAGTTTCCGCCTCCCCCGGGGCCACCCGTGCCCTGTCTGCCGCGCCGCCGCTCACTCCGCTTTCATAAGCGGATCGGTTTGCAGCGAGCTCGCGGGGGGGCTGGTCCCTTCCGGATGAATGGGACCGCGCTGTGCCAGAGGCGGTGCGGAGCGACGACGTGTTCAGTCGGGGAGGGCGGGCGCTTACCCCTGCCCAGGGCACCGCGGACGGAGCCTGCTCCAGCGGCGGTTTCCTCCTCTGCTGTTCGGATCCCGCGTCCCCAGTCCCTTCGCTTCAGCGCTTGCAAAGCAGGGGGGCCGCTAGCCGTGAGCTCTGCCCGCTCCCTGAAAGTGCTCGGGGAGTCCCCGCTCGCCTGTCCCTCGCCTGCAGCCGCTGGCAACCCCGCTGCAGGCTCCTTCCCCCCGATCGCTCGTGGGCCGCTGGCTCTGGCTGCTTCCGGATGGATTAGCGGCCGAGCCCTGGCCGCTGCTCTCCCCTGGTGCAATCACAAGGCTGCACCAAATAAAGACCTAAGTGTCCCCTTCGGGGAAACTGAGGAATCTCTGCATTTCCCTGCGCCATTTCCTTAACGTGGGGGGAGAGCTTGTGGGGGGATACCAGGGTAAGGGTTTCACAACCCAGGGAGAAGGATTCACATCAAAGGCAATATTTGCTTAACAAATGGGCTAGCTACAGATGTGCATTGGGCTTCTGTGTAGCCTCTGTTGTAGCTGGTCTTGTGAAATCCTGGAGGGATGGGAGCGAAAGTTTTCTCTTTATCTGGCACACCCAACAAGGAGTTAGTTACCCGGGACAGGGAGCTGTAGTAGCTTTGAGGCTGTCTCTGAAATAGATTGTCCTCAGAGCTAACCTTCTCTCCCCACTGAAACTTTTAACAACCCCATCTGCTGCAAATATTTGAAACAAATTCCTTTGACCATAGTTGGAGGTGATCTGGTGAAATTCTGTAATCTGATTAAATGCAGTTACAAGAGGTCACAACCATGACAGGATTTTTTTTTTAAGGGAGCAAAGGTTTTCCGCTGTGTTAACCCATAAAATGAGCCATTGACTGGTGCAGAATTAAATGATCATAACAATAAATATGAAAACCAGTAAGAACAGAGAAATTACTTGCTATTTCACTCTGTGTAGGGCTCTGATTCTGTAACTGACTACATGACCATGACCAACTGCATGTTGTCAGTTGAGTGATTGGGACCTAGAGGACCCAGCACTAGACTGAGACTCAGATCTGCGTTCTGTTCCTGCTCTACTTCTGGCCTGCTGGGTGACCTTGGGTAAGCTGTGTCACTTTTCTGCCTCAGATGCATCCGATGAAGTGAGCTGTAGCTCACGAAAGCTCATGCTCAAATAAATTTGTGAGTCTCTAAGGTGCCACAAGTACTCCTTTTCTTTTTCTGCCTCAGTTTCCCCATTTGTAAAATGGGGATAATGATCCTGACTTCCTTTGTAAAGTGCTTTGAGAAAAGTGCAATAGAAAAGCTAGGTATTATATGCAACCAGTGTATCTGGGGTTGTGTAGAAGAAGAAGAACCAGATATCTACAGGAAGGAACAAAGTTCTAATGATAGCCTTAAGAAGGAGAGAGAGTTGAGGAAAGCACCCATGAGCTTGTAGTGAGAGGTCTTGTCGGGCTGGGTGTACATAATGTAGAAGCAGAATAATAGTCTTGTACCAAGCAGCTCTAATGTGACTGCCTCTGGAGTATGGCATTCTTGAATAAGGTGGCCAGAACTGATCTCCGATCACATCGGATTAGAACAAAATAAATAAAAGACAGGTGGACGAGACACAAATGTAACATAAATCTTTCATGACACCTTCTTACTTGAAGTACTCTGTAGTCACCTGAAGCTACAAATGCTCGAAAGGCCTAGCCATGAAGGAGGGAGATGAATAATTTAAGTTAGTACCAGGGTGTATATTGGAAGACTTCAGTAAACTATCGCAAACTTGTTAACAATAGCTACTGGAGGATTCCTCCCAAGGGAAGATGTGAAAGTTCCACTGTTTGGTATCCTTGACACTAGACCAGTGGTTTTCAACCTGTGGATCCCTAGGAATCTGCAGACTATGCCTAAGATTTCCAAAGGGCTCCGCACCTCCATTCGAAATATTTTAGGGACCTGCAAATGAAAAAAGGTTGAAAACCACTGCACTAGACCAAGCACAGCACTGCCAAATGTGTAGTAGGGGAAGTATCCTGCACTGGCAGAGAGGAGTATAGAGATCTAATTCTTTTTGTAAACCTCAACTTCCATAGTTATCCTAGGTCTAAACTTACCGAGTAACATGATTTGTATTGATACTAGTTTTACAAAGACTATAGCTCTTTTAAAGAGAGCGATCAGGAAAACCTTCTGTCATTGTGACATCTAGAAAATAACACGAGTTCATCTTGCTGAAGCAAACGCAGTGAAGAGAATGAAGGGAACTATCATCTCTTTTATAAAAATAACCCTTTGGAAACTGAATTCCAGACTGTTTCCTTGCCAAAAATAATTTACTTATGAGAGGGGCTGCTTCTGAGGCCTAACATTGAAATGCTGCCTTTTCTGGGGGCGTGGGATAAAATTTCAAGGACTCTAAAAATGTGATTAAAAATAGGCAACATTTTAAGACCCTAACGGTGGCCTGCTAGACTCCTTTTAGTAAAAGCTGCAAAAATATACCAGGGGAAAATAAAGCGTAAAGCTACCACTGCACAGCTGCAGTTGGCTAGCTTTTGCCGTGGCTCATGAAAAGTACCTACGCAAGCTTAAGTAACCGATCACCGTAATACGGGGGTGGGGGTCTCTTGCCTGAAAGGTCGCTGCACCTCGTTGTCAATATACGGAACAATATCAAATATCTCTTTGGAATGTTAATATTTAAAAATGGAGTGGATCCGAGAGAGGTGCATACTTCTCTCCTCCTTAAACCATGGCAGCATCTTCCTTCCAGAACCGCATGCAGTGGGGGTAAGGCTGTCAGAGGTATCATCTGTGCATTAACAAACCACTCCAGCATCCCTTTCTGGCTTATGATGTTGCCAGAATCCCTTGAATGTATCTGCAGGATGAGGATCACACCCCCTTCTGGTCTTCTTGGCAGAAGCCTAGTGATGTTAATGGGGCAATGGGAGTAAAGACTAGTGCGACCGTAACTGCCCTTTTGAATGCTCCAGGCTTGGGGTTGTTTAAACCATATTGGTGCCTCCTGTGTTTGGAAGAATGAGACGGTCTCCTAGGATGCCAAAGAAGCAGAACACTCAGCGTAAGGTTTGGATGGTCAGTCAGGATCCACCTCCATGCATTTGTGTGAAATCTGCTTTTCAACCTGTTTTGAGGGGGCTCCGTCAGCCAAAGGCGTCTCTGTTGCCTGCAGTCATGCATGGCTGTGGAGCTGGACAGAGAGTGACTCCAGTTCACTTGGTAGCTCAAGTGTAACTTCTTTTTTCCCCTTGTGTACTTTAACTTCAAAAGCCTTTGGGGTGGGGGGCTGCTCTCGCAACTGATGGTGAGAATAAAACAAAGGGTGGAGGGTGTGATCATTGAGACGTGACTTTCTCTGCAATAAATAATCTCCCTCCACCCGTTGTGCAACTTTTTAAATGTGTTTTTTTTTTTCCTAATTGACAAGGTTAGGGGCTTCCATTTTAAAAACTAATGGGGAGCCCCCCTCCATCCTCTAGAGTGGGGTTGGAGTTCCGTGGCACTCTTAATTTCTACATCAGGTGTAGCTGTTTTCTTGTCCCGGAGTTGTTGACTTTCTTAATAGCCGTTGACCTGCTACTGCAAACTGACTCGCACAAAGAGTTTTTATGCACCTATTCTCAACAGGTGTTAATGGAACTATCATAAGTAACAACTACCAGTGTGAGTAAAGTTCTGCAGGATCAGGTCTTAGTTTGTCATTCTACTGGAACTTACTTCTTGATTGTTACGCTTTGGCTTCTGTTCTGCTAAAATCATTCCTGATTGTCATGCTGCTAAACACAAGTAAATCCGCTTGGAAGACTCCTCCTGGGAGACTCCTCCTCCTCCTTGTTTTGTGTCTTTCACTCTCTGGTGTCACTAGGACTGTTTTGTGAATTATGGCGCCGTCTTTTATATTACAAAAGAGCTCCTTCATCTCTGGCATTATTGCATTGGCCCAAGGTTACCATGCTGTGATACCAGATACTGCATCCACTCACACTCGAACTACAGGAAATAGCTGCAATATCACGGATACTGCTCTGAGGTAGTTGTTGATCACTTAACCTAGAATCTGTGTGATATTTGTGAAAGTCAGTTACTCCTGGAAACCTGCATCATTCTGTATTAAAGAGCCCTTGAGCTTGAGTTTTTAATGATGACCATGTTGCTGTAGGCATCTTTGGAAAGGCAAAGACAACGCTTCCAAATCATTATGCACATTTCTTTAAAAGAGCTGGTGTTAGGGTAAGCACAGTGTGCTATGAAGTCACCATAGTCAGGTTGCTTAGAGTAAACTTCTGGTGCCTTTACTAATGTCCTGAAAGGATTGGTCCTAAAGACTTGATGGTTCACTAGGGATGGCAGGACTCCATGTAATTTAGTGGAGGAGTCCTGCCTCTTTCAGAAACTCTTAAGGGCGTAGTGCACATATTTAACTTCTTTCTATTAAAGCCATCTCCTTTTTCATAACTCAAAATCATACCTGCTAGTCTTATTCTGTTTTAGTGCAAAGAAAGCTTTGCCTGAACAAGAACTAGTTTTGTGGGTATACTAGACAACACACACACACACAAACCTTCCCAAGAAGAAAATCTATATGTGAAATTCTCTCTCTTGTGTGGCTGTGATCTTGGGCTGAATTTATAAGCATTTTGGGGGGAAAAAGTTTAATATGTAGCTGTAATTTTGTGTGGTGAACATGAAACTAACCTCTTAAAAATCCACCATCAGTCCTGCCCAACTAAACTACCCTGATGACGTGCGTTCTCCCTCACCTCCACAAGAAGACAAATGCTTTAATATTAAATAAAGTAAACATGTCTCTCAAGGAGCACAGAAGTCCCCTTTATGGCTCAAATTGTGATGTGAAATAAAAACTTAAAGTTTATGCTGTTTGAGAGACTCTTAAGGTTGCCTGACTAAGCACAAGTCGAGAAATAATGCAGTACCTACAGTTTTAACTCTGCCAGTTGTTTATGCATTGCAGTATAGTCTTAATTATGCAGTCTCGTCCTAACTACTCAAATACACTACGATACCATGCAATTTTGTTTAGCTGCAGATGTAGCATCAACTTTAATGGTCATAATAATGCAGTATATCTGTACTGACTCAGGGCCAGGTCTTGCAAAGTCTTACCCCAAATTATTCTATGCTGTTATGTCTACACTGCAGTAAAAACCCTGCTGTGGCAACGAGTCTCGGAGCCCGGGCCACCTGGCTCTGGCTGTGGGGCTGCAAAATGGGTAGTGTAGACATTTGGGCTCAGGCTGGAGCCTGGGCCCTGAGACTCTCCCGCCTTGTCCGAGCCTGAACGACTACAGTATAACTTTACTGCCCCGTAGCGTGAGCCAGAGTCAGCTGACCTGGGCTGGCTGCAGCTGTGTCCCGGGTTATTTAATAGAGTGTAGACATACATTTGAGTTGCATTTACGTCTCTGCTGAAGTCTCTGCAGGACTTGGGCCCTTTGACTTCATATGCTGGAGAGGACAAACCTTAAGGTTGGCTATCGACTAGTGATTATTAAAATGCCTTATTTCTGTCTGCTCAAGAAACTGGTGTGCCCTCCTTTGAGTGAGTATAATTGAGGGAATGAGGCTCTCTGTGTAACTCACTGCTGAATGTAGTTGTCGTATATGTTGTTGTGAAGCGAGGGAGTAGCAGCGCAGCTTCCTAATTAAGGTTGCCTATGATTAGCTGGAAGGAGGGGTAGAATGTCTTAAGCGGTACAGCAGGGGGTTCTCAAACTGCGGTCGCCAAGGCTGGTGTTAGACTTGCTGGGGCCTAGGGCCGAGGCCGAAGCGAAAGACCGAGCCCCATGGCCAAGGCCCCAGGGGATTCAACCCTAAGAAAGGGGCCTAAGGTTACGTGTCTCCTGCCCAGAGCAGAAGCCCTTGGGCTTCAGCTGTGGCCCACAGGGCTGGGGGGAGGTGGGGGTGGGTGTTGAGCTTTGGTCCCCCCCTCCTGGAGCCGTGTAGTAATATTTGTTGTCAGAAGGGGGGGGGTCATGGTGCAGTGGAATTTGAGAACTGCTGCTCTACAGACTAATTTATTTGGTAACTCTTGCAGTAAAAGTTTTTTCCTTTCAAACACCTTGGACCTGTCTCTCAAAATAGATGGTTCCCTGCTCCCAAGCCCATCTAGCAAATGTCTGTCTGTGTGCTTCAAAGTCTCCTGGCTAAATCCAAATTAAAATATATGTGGCTTGAGACTAGATGACCCTTGTGGTCCCTTCTAACCCTGTGATCCTATGGGAGACATGGTGGGGCTGGAAACAGTAACATTTAGCATTGCGGTAACATCAAGATGGAGCTTCCGTGTGTTAGGCGCTGTACAAACATGGGTCATGTTCTTATGGCCGAAAAGGTTGGGGGGGGCGTGTTTTTAAATAGCAAAATAACTAGTGCGCGTTTATGGTGGGATGTACCAACCCCACACTGGGTCTGGGGGGCTAATGAGAGCCCGGGGGTGCAGTCAGCCTGGCCTTGCGTGGAGCACACGTCAAGCTTGGTCTGAGGAGTTCAAAGCACTGCCCAGGAAGGAGAGCAGCCCTGTCTCTCTCTCCGGGGAAGAAACGCAGCCAGGATCAGGGAGCTGAGCTGGGTGAGAGCCTGGCTGGAGGAAGGTACCCAGGCAGCTGGGAAGCAAAGCGGCAGGAAGTGAGCCCGCCCAGGGTTCTGGCTGCTGAGTCAGAGACTGCCCTGGGAGGGGAGGAAACTCGCCAGCAGCAGAACCGGCTGGGTGGCAGACAGAGCTGGGAAACGCTGCTGGGAGCCTGGGAAAGAGGCTTCAAGAGAGCAGGGCTGATCTGCTGGAAACCCAGGAAGAGGCTGGAGCAAAGGCCCAAGGCGAGGCAGAAAGTAATCCTGGGAAGGCAGCAACAAGTCTGTAGTCCGGCCTCGGCTGCCCATTCAAGGGTCCCTGGACTGTAACCCAGAGAGAGGGAGGGCCTGGCTTCCCTTACAAGCCCTGGCTCACACACTGTGGCAATGAAGACATTGCTGCAGTAAGACGTTCTTGCCCTCAAGAGTTTACAACCGAAATAGATAAGACAAAGCGTGGGAGGGGAAACTGAGGCACGGGGAGGGGAAGTGACTTGCCCAGGGTCACCCAGCAGGTCACTAGCAGAACTGGGGAAGGAGTCCAGAGTCTCAGGACAGTGCCCTATCAACCTGTGTTGGAAGGCAGCGTCATTACTCTTAAACTTGTCACTGACAAATCTAAATCTACCACTGGTGCCTGATAGATGTGGGAAGATGCTTTTAAAAAAAGGACTTTGTGAAACAGATTGGTGACCTACTCTTAAGAACCCCAAGTTCCTAGGCCTTATGGGTAAGAGAAGAGACCCTGTTTTCTTCTCAGTCACGAATGTTAGAAATACAGCATTATACTGGTTTTGGAGCATTCATTAGCCAGCAAATGTTAGACGCTGATGAAATGGCAGTGTCAATTGTGCGGAAGTTAGATGTGACTTGTAGTGTTTTAATTTCACAACTCTCCCACTAAATCTGTACCATGGACCTTACTGCAGCCTAGACTGACATTCCCAGAGGAGAATTCCTCCAGCTGGCACTGTAAGGTCATTGGGCTCCTCCAGCTTCACATGAGATGTTCTGAAAACCAGGCAGAGGAAGCTGGAATATTGGTTTAAAGCTTTCTCCTCTGGGCATCCGTGGCTCTCTGGGAGCTCTGAACACTACTGATTCTGTAGCCCCCCTTCTGCCCCCATATCAGTTAATCCCTCTTTCCAGCCTTGGATCCTCTGCCTTCATATTTGCACATAGCTTAAAAAAAACAACAACCCAACCAAGCATGGGTTTATGGTGGTTCAGGTGTGCTTTCTTAACACACATACTGGAAAAGCAGGGCAAATCATAACTGCTGCACTGCCATTCTAATGTTCTGTCTAACACAGTTGGTTCAACAGTGCTGTGTGCCCTGCAGGGAGACAAAGAACTGAAAATCATGCCACACCGCACATGCAAAGCTGCTTCATTTAATGATAACTTGGAGTAGTAACATTTCAATCATACCATACACTGGCTTTTGACAAAGATGAGTTGCCACCCAGAGCTCTTCAGTGCAGTCACAGGCTGCGTGTTTGACTAGACGCTACGTAAATGCATTTTTAGGAATGCGCCTTGATGATAAGAAACTCACCGATATCAGTTTTACTGATGCCTTAGCGCAAGGTGTCACCTCAATGGATGACCTAGTTGAGGTGCTTGGAAAGCTCAGCAGCAAAAGTTGGCCTGAAAATTAATTGTGGTAAAGTCATAACTTGTCCGGTTGTGGAGTTTGAATACGTTGCGGATTCTAGCATCCTAATGGGCGACCACCCAGTCGAGATTGTCAGTGATTTCAGCTACCTCAGCTCGGTTGGGCAGCATCAAGGAATAACTTGAAGCCTAGACTTCAAAAGTGTCAGCAGTAATGGGACACCTCCATTAAGAACGTTTCTTGAAAATGATGACTAGAGAGATGAAGCTGAGGACACTTACTGCTTTGGTGGTCAATATTCTGACCTATGGGACTGAAAAGAAGTTGGACACTGTTCAGATGAAGTGTCTCCAAGTGATTGGAAACATCAAATGGTACAAATTGAAGTGAAATGACTAGATCCATTTTCTAACTAAACAGGTCCTGCTCTTTCAGTCATCCAGTGCTTGCCTACCATCTTCCCTGTGAGAATCCTCTTCAGCTTTGAACAACTTAAAACAGGATGGAAAAGAACTCCTCCCTTCCCCCCAAAAGACCTAAAACACAAGGGCTGTACAGTGTCAATAGACAACTGTCCCTCAGAGACCTCTGACTTTGTAACGTGCCAGTTTTGGTTCAGGACAGAACATCTTGGAGATGCATAATGCATTCGATAGCCTCTCCAGTAACCAGCCGACAGCATGAGACCTAACCAATCCACTGGATGGGAAAAGACTGCCAAGTTGACTGACTAAATTAAAATTAAGTATTTTTAAAATCATAACGTAAATATCTAGTAACCATATTATCTATGCAACACAGTACTAAACAATAGGGTGGATTCATTTTAAACCAGGAAGGAGGAAACCTTGACTGAAATAAGTGGTTTTAATCTTGTTTTGCCCTTTTATTTTTCTAAAAAGCGTCTCATTCTCATTGGTTTGTTTGACAAATATTTGATCTGTTCACAACCAAATATATCCTTTACATAAATTTGTTGCTATTTTTTATTACATGTGTGTTAAACTGCTTAAATAAGTGTGCATGGAAATAGTGTAACACACACATTTAGATTTTTTTTTGGTTAGAAATTGGTGAATGGCGCACTTTTCTACTGGATTACTTGGTTTGGGTCAAGCTGTACTTGAATGGGAATTGGAATTCAATTAAAAATGCACCACAACATTTTAAAATTTGTTTTTATTAGTTAAATAAAAACTACCTTTACATGTGCTGGGTACATAAGAAAATGTGTGTATCAAAACATATTTTGCACTTAAAACTGACTTATTAAATACAGGAGATTTTAACTGTGGTTAGTGAATTGATTGGGTTTTTTTTTTTGGTGTATGAGCCAGATTTTCTGTGTTGTTTGGGTACCTAAAGATGCAGACAAATGCTTTAGTAGTTGTTTCAGAAGCATATTTAGGTGCCTGAATGCTTTTTGAAAATTCATGTCTTTCAGGGTTTTTAGAATTTCAGTAGATTTCATTGTGACATTGCACTCCATAATATTTTATGGAAATATGCTTATGAGTGTGAATATGATGTAACTGGAATATGCTTCATGCAGAAAGTCTCTTGTAAGGTATCATTACAAAGCTTATGATCCACTGAGTGTGTTCATGCCTATTTGTTTGCATGTATTATTTCTGTGTCTGGGGTTAGGAGAATAAGATATAAACTTGTATTACTGATGTTAAGTGGAAACCAATAAGGGTGCTTCAGAATCAATGACTTGTAAATGTCTCTGTTTACTTGCAAACCTTCCTGAATATGTGCGGGCCAGCCCTGAAAGAATGGAGGCTGGGGTCTCACAGGACATGTGAACATGTCACCTGATACTGGAATCCCTCTTAAACCTGGTGCTTTTCCATTTAGAAGGAGGGGTGGGGACCCAGAGAGACACAAGGTTTGCACCGTGTGCCGAGGCTATAAAAAGGGGTGGAGCAGAACAAAGGGGGTGGCCAGTCATGAGAACACCCCTACTTTCCACCTGAGATGGCTGCTGGAACCAACAAGGACTGTACCAGGGGAAAGGATTGGGCCCAGACTAGGAAGGACTCTAGTCTGTGAAAGATGTTGTTGGAACATCTGAGGGTGAGATTTTACCTGTAATCGGTTTCTTAATGTATTAGGCTTAGATTTGCATGTTTTTGCTTTATTTTTCTTGGTGACTTACTTTGTTCTGTCATCACTTGAAACCACTTAAATCCTACTTTTTATTCTTAATAAAATCACTTTTGTTTATTAATGAAACCAGAGTAAGTGATTCATACCTGGAGGAGCAAAGAGCTGTGCATATCTCTCGATCAGTGTTATAGAGGGTGGACAATTTATGACTTTACCCTGTATAAGCTTTATGCAGAGTAAAACGGATTTATTTGGGGTTTGGATCCCATTGGGAGCTGGGTCCTGGAGCTAGGTGACCTACTGAGCAGTTTCGGTTAAAGTCTGCAGCTTTGGTAGCGTGGACCTGACCTGGGGCTGTGCTCCAGCAGGCTAGTGTGTCTGGCTCAACAAGGCAGGGTTCTGGAGTCCCAAGCTGGTAGGGAAAACTGGCTCAGAGGTAATTCCAGCACATCAGGTGACAGTCCCAAGGGGGTTTCTGTGGCCGAACCCGTCACACTCATCCTCTTCAAACTGTTCTCCCCGCCACCCCCTTTTATAGACTTGAAGAAACAAGCTTTCCTGCTGCGTAAACTCCCAATCAGTTTCTCAAGTTTAAAGAAAATATTCTCTGCCTATGCTTGCAGAACTGAAACCAAAAGCTTTCCTGCGCAGCAAACTCCAAGTACTGAGCCTTGGGGAAATGTAAATAACAGCATTCGCTCCATTGGAAAGGCTGAAAATAATTACATCCTGCAGAATATGACATTGTGTCATATTTATAAAGCTTGAGTTGATATCAGAAGTTTAAAGGTGTCTTGTCCCTCCATCCCAATTCTTTATAAACTAAAACAGTAGCACGCTTTAGCTCATTAAAACTTGAGGAGTGCTCCTTGGTGCAGCCTTTATAAAATGTATTTAAATGAGTAATAAGCAATAGTAAGTTTAGACCTTAACATAGGTTGTCAATTTCAAATTGAATTTGCGAATAAGCTGTTTTTAAAAAAATATGTAATTTAAAGTAATTTTTTTTTTTTTAAATTCCAATTTAGATAAAATTGGATTTTCATCCACATTGATAAAGAACCATACATCAACAGTAGGCTGGCCATTTGTCCAGTTTGAAGCTGTCTCGTCGTGTTTTTGGACCGGCTTTTCCCTGTCTGGTACTGGATGTCCGGTATCATTATCACAGTGCATGGGGAATGTCACTTTCTGTCCCACTGGCGTGACCTTACATACACTGCGTGGACACAGTCACGCCAGTGGGGGCCGAGCAGCAGGCTCTGAAAAAGGCACTCTCTGTGCGGTGGGACCTCACGTGGACTCTGTGTGTGAAGTTACAGGGGCACGCAGGCAGGAGCGGGCCTATGCCGTTCCCAGACCTACTGGAATGTCCTTATTCTGGGGAATGTGGCAGTGGCCACTCTAATCAGCGTAGCCCTGTATACACATTTTGCAACGCTGTATAGTGAATCAAACTGAAAGTAATTCAGGGACTGGAAAATTGTGTCCAGTTCTGTTGTCAGCGCTTCAGAAAGGATCTTGAAAAGAGCTGCTGGAATGACTCGTCGTCTGGAAAACATGACTTTTTAGTGAGACTTCAGAAGCTCAGTTATCTGCAGCAGATCCCAGAGAGTGTTAAGAGGTGACTTGGTTGTGCCTACGAGTACTGGGGGAGGGAGGGGAAAGATTTTTGATAGCAGAGGGCTCTATAACCTACCGCAAAAAGGCGCAGCGAAATCCAGTGGCTCGAAACTGAAGCTAGACATTTCTAACCTGAATTTAAGTTGCAGATTTTTCACGGTGAAGGTAATTAACCGTCGGAACAACTTAGGGTTGTCCGTTTTGGCTGGACATATTTCCTGGAGGTTTCATCACATGACACAATCTTTAAAGCAGTGGTGTCCAAACCTGTCCTGTTGTGACCCCCTCCCCACCTTACCAGTAGTGGAATCTGTCAGCGTGCCCCCCCACGCCCCCCGCATTACTGTACAGTTGGTTCAGCAGAGGAGCTCGGGCTGAAGGCAGAGCCGGGGGCAGAACTGGAGATGCGGGAGGAACTGGGACTTAAGGTGGAGCTGGGCTGGGGGCGGGCTGGGCTGTAGCTGTAGCTGGGGGCAGAGCGGGGCTAGGTGACGCTCCCTTCGCAACTCCCCTCTGGGGGCTGGCCTGAGCTCTGCCATGCACCCTTCCAGCTTGGGGGACCACTTCTTTAAAGATTAATCTTAGAGACTCCAGGCCAATCTTGGAGGGTCGGCAACTCTGCAGTGGTGGATTCTCCGTCGCTTGCAGTCTTTAAATCAAAGCTGGCTATCTTTTTGATCTACGTGCTGTAGGTTAATCGGAAGTATGGGCTGGCTGCAAGAACCACTGGGTGAGGTTAGGTGACCTGTGCTTTGCAGGGAGGTCTGACTAGGTGATCCGAACGGTCCCTTCTGGCTTTAGTTGTGAGATGCAGTGTGTGTCTTGGGTCTTGCTGTACGCCGAGGGCCTGGCTGAATTGACAGCGAGTGTGGGGTGAGAGTTGTGCTGGCCGTGGGCTCACTGGTGTCATGTGTGACCGTTGCCTTAACATACCATTTATTGTCTTTTAGGGCTTCTATCTCGAGGAAATACACTTGAGCAACCTTGACTCTAAGCTGGCAACGTGTGTGTCTGTGTAATTGCCACTGTGCCCGGGCAACACAATGTAGGGCAGGCTCCACCCCGTGCAGCTGTGAACGGCATGCTCCCCCACCCCACCCCGCCCCTCCACTAGATCCAGGGTGGAGGGAATCCCCCACAGCCTAGGGGGCATCTGCAGAGGCAAGATTGGCAGCTTTGCGTGAACTGACCCTGGCTTCTGCTTTTGAACGTTTGTAGCCCGATGGATTACAGCGGAGGGAGTCGGCCAGGAGGCAGCCCTGCATGCTGCATAGGCATGGCAGCTCTAACTTGTGTTTTATAACCTCCGTAACTGAAACACGTCCCTGCTGTTATTTGAATAAACTAGCACAGGGGGGCGGGAGGTGTTGATACGTCCCTTATGAAACAAGCTTGGGGTGGGGAGAGGTGTAATAAAAATCAAGAATACAGGCTGGGGTCTCTGCTTTGCACTGCTAGATTTGGTTAGTTTAGCAGTCAAATGTATGTATTTATCTTCATGCAGTTTCATGCCTGGAGACTGGCTGTACCCACACAGAAAACATGGGTTCGAATAACTGGGACTTGCACTTTTATTTTGTGTCTAACACAGGTCTCCAGCATCAGATTATAATTAAAGGACTGGCTCTAATGTGTATAGTGAGGATTATATGCTGCTGCAGAGAATAATTCTTGTTGTGGGTTATTAATACCCACTTGGCTGTAACAGGGAACATGCAGAGAAGTCTCGACATTGGCTTCTTTGGAGGTTTTTTTAAGAAATGGCTGGACAAACACCTGTCAGGGATAATCCGGGTATACTTGGTTCTGCCTCAGATCGTGCGTGTATGTTGGAATGGATTAGATGGTGTCCTGGGGACCCTCCAGCCCTACACTTCTATGATACTGTATACCAGTAAGGTAGCTTTCCATTGCTAAAAGATAGTGTGAAAAATTTTACCTAATTGCAAATGGTTATTTCCCTTTAGCATCTAAAATGCTGAACGTGTTTCTGGGTTCTCTAGACCTGGCAGGGAAGGAGTACAAGACAACGACTCATGTCCTGGTTTTATCCTACTATGCGCACACTTGGACATTGTGTAATGAATGAGCTTCTTTAAAACCTCTAGATCCGTTGGCTGACTTTAGCCTAAGAAATCAACTCGTTTAAGCTGTTCTTCACCACATCTTTTCCAGTCTGACCCACACCTAGTTTTGTAGCTTGCTGGGACATGGATTTTCTTCTGCATTTTGTACAGTGCTTAGAATAATGGGGCCTCTCCCTTTGGTGGCTCTGTAATAAAAACAAGCACACGCGTACCCTCCTCCCCATCTCCACTGCAACAGATCTGGTGCTGGGAAGCTGTATCTTGGCACTAACTCTTGTTTTTGCCTCTTGCAGATAGAGAGAAGTAAGCCAGGATGGATTTGTACGATCCTCAGACGTTGGGTGTTATGGTCTTTGGCGGTTTCATGGTGATTTCAGCTATTGGGATCTTCCTGGTGTCCACCTTCTCCATGAAGGAGACCTCTTACGAGGAAGCCCTGGCTAAGCAACGCAAGGAGCTCGAGAGAACCCAGCAGCACAAAGTGGAGAAGAAAAAGAAAGAGAAACCTGTTGAGAAGAAAGGAAGGGCCAAGAAAAAAGAGGAGAAACCGAATGGGAAAATACCTGAGCAGGAGCTGGTTCAGGACGTAACTGACGCTCCCAAGGAAGTAGACCCTGAACCTATTGCGATGTGTGAACCAGTGATCATTGAGTCTCCTATTCTGGCGGTTTCAGCTCCCCCTCAGGAGAAGGAGAAACCTGCCCCGTCCCCTAAAGACAAGAAGAAGAAGGAAAAGAAGGTGGCCAAGGTTGAGCCAGCTCCCCCACTTGTTACTTCTCCATCAGTCGCTGTCTCAAAATCTTCTCCAGTCTTGGAGGTAGCTGCCAAAGAAGTGCCCATAGTGGCTGTCCAACCGGTCGGCACACTACAAAGTGCTCCTGTAGTTAATTCTGTTGCTGTCAAAAAAGCGGAAGCTCTGGTAACCCAAGAAGAGCCAAAGCACGATGGAGCTGCCAAGAAGAAGGCTGTGGCCAAGAAGAAGAGCGAGCTGAGTAAGTATTTGACTCCTGCAAGTGTCCTTACGGCATGTCACCAGAGCCGCTATGTGGTGGGGACACTGAGCATGGGTATGTCGTGTGAGGCACAGAGGGGGAACGCCCCATTCCTCCGCTGTGGACTTGCCTCGAAATGGCTGTGTTGCCTCGGCAGGCTGGTTCTGAAGGGCTGGTTACGTGAGTGGCGCTCTTGTTAGACCGGGAAAGCCTCAGTGGCTTGGGTTCCTCTCTGTGAAACTCGACCACAGCCTCCATTTCTTGATTCAGTGCCTCTTTTTTTTTTTTTTTAAAAATACAGCATCTTGTGTTGGTGCTTCTGTGTGCTTGGAGCTGGCTTCTCACTCTGACTTTTTTTTTTTTCCTGTTTTGTTTGGGCGGGTGAGGTTTTGCAGCCTGCGACGTGCAGGAGGTCAGACTAGATGATCATGATGGTCCCTTCTGGCCTTAAAGTCTTTGAGTCTATTTCCTTGGATCTGAATGCCTGAGTCTGACCGCTTAAGTCATGTAGGTATTTGTAACGTGCTCATCACAGGTACCTGAACACCTTGAAAACCTGCACGAATGCAGAACGAGTGGGTTGATGGGGAGACTTGTATTCTCTCTTCTACCTGTCCCAGGAAAGGGGGAGACCCCTGCTTAGACATTGTGCCACCTTGTAAGAAGCAAGCCTGAAGGTAGAGGGCATGTGTGGATTGTTTCTTACTGATCCTCATAAGGGACAGGTGCCTGTTACATTTTTATCCTGAAGGTGATCAGGCTAGTTGGTTGACAACCTCTGTAATGAAAGCAATCCCACTAAGGCGGACCTGCCCATGCAAAGGCTGAGTACTGATAGCAGACTGCTATACATAGCTCAAGAAGGAGCATCTTATCCTTCTGTATCCAGAAAGCAAGCTGGGTTTTGTCTGGGAGGACGAATGTTTTGCATTTGGTTACTGCTCAGAAACTGCTACTGTGCACGGCAGGAACTCCTCCTCTCATTAAATTGTAACTGGAAGGAAGCAAAGCACGAACATGCTTTGGAGAGGCAGGAAGTTAGAACGTCTTTAAATTCTTATTGGCTTACTTCTTTGTCTTCAGATTATTTTGGTGTCCACTGAGCCTACGCTGCGAAGGAATAGGTCAGAGAATTCTGGCTTCTGAGACTCTCTTGACTGCAGTAAACGTTCAGGAAAGGCAGTATTTCTTCTTCATTCCTCAATACTGAAGAGGCTGGTAGCATTGTTTCCTTTTTCTGGTTTGACCAGTAACAAATTGCACATGCTAAGCGGAATAGAGGATACTGCACATGCCCAGTGTAACAGTTCTGCTGTTGGAATCTTAACGTTCAGGCTTCCCCACTTCCTCTTAAAACCTGAGAATGACACTTCATTCTGAAGTGTCTGCTAGTCTTACGTGTAAGACTGCTGTAAATCCACTGGGAGGGCGAAAAGCACTTTGTGTTTGAGAGCAGTGTTTTCTGAAAATGTTAATACATATTACAAAGGTGTCTCTCTTCCTTGCACTAGGCACCTTGACACAGGCTAGTTTCACTTTATTCCTGTATAATCCATTCACTTTCCTGGCTTATGGAGGCTTTTTCCTGTCTTGCGGCAACGCGGTAGGGGACAAATTTTTCAGCTGCTCTGCAGAGACGGTTTCCCCAAGGTGGGCTAACGAGCTAACTCCCACAGAAGCCTCTGTTTCTAATGGCTACGTCTGTGCCTTGTGCAAACGGGAACACTGAAGCACTCTCTTTAAATGGAAGCCTGGGATATTGTAGATGGCCGTGGTGACAGCAAGAGTTGTGATTCTTAGTGTCCATGTTGTTCTCCTAGCCCAACAAAGTAGCAGCGTGATGTGTGCTTAAATCTCCTGCATATAAACTACTTGGACGTCTGCGGCTGGGAGGGGCAACCTCGCTCGGCAGAAAGTACGCAGCGGTGAGACAGATGTTGTCACTCAGCTATAGCTCAGAACCTTGGCAGATGTCCACTGAGCAAGCTCAAAAGTGACCTTCACCTCCTACCTCCAGTCCTCGAATTCATCTCCTTCCTGGTCCACTGGGCTGTCTTGCCAAGCATAATTTCTTCAGCTGGCTTTTGCTGCAACCCTATTATGTACAGATGCAGTAAGCCTAGACTATTTTAAAAATGTCTTCCCATTCTCCTCCTCTTCCACTCCCCAAAAATCTTCCTGTGAAACGGATTTTGCCCAAAGCATATTTCCACCCCAAAATGCCAGGTACAGCTGAGGTGGGGAGCAGTTCATCTCCAAAGGCCAATGCTCCTGAAAGCTGTTTCCATGTGAGAAGTGTGTGGTTACTGCAAAGCCAGCGCCTGCTAGGAGGTCCTGTTTTGGAGAACAGAATGGAGCTTGTCTGACCCATAATAAATATGCGACCTGATCCAAAGTCCACTGAAGTCGAGGAGAAGACTCCCACTGACTTGCAAAACTGCTTCCTAAACCTAGCAGCCCTGCAGTTGGTGCGCCATGTAGTGACATCTCGATATAGAAGGAGCAGCCGTTTCATGGCCGAGCCTCAAAGCTCAGAACAGTGCTGTGGCTACTGTGTTTTTATTTTATTATTTTTTTTTTATTTGTTTTTATTTGGCATAAGTAGCTGCACTGAGCTGCCCATATCTGGACTAAGAGGCATTGAGTAACCTTCAAGGTGTACGTTGTGGTTCTACCCCCTTTAGGGAAGAGGTAGCAAAAGTGTCATGTGACAGATCAGGACCTCGGCGTTCGGAAGCAGAAAGTGTACCAGCTATTATAATACTATCCCTTTGATCTCTTAGCTGTGGACGAAGACCCAGTGAAACGCTGTCTCCATTAACTCCACGGGAGTCTTGCCACTGACTTGAACTGGGGCCGTGTTTTCACCCCTTGTGTGTAGTGCATTTTTCCCCCTTTCTTCCTTACCCATGAGTTCCAACAGAACCTGAGCATAAGTTAGTATGCATCTAGATCCTTTATCATTAAAACAGAGACGCAACGAAAGGTGCAAACTTAAAATGCAAGGGGTAGGCCTAAAGCTAGCCCTGTCATCCTGGAGGATCAGCAACCTTCCAAGTTTCAAACCAGGATTAGCGTTACTGTGTGCGTTAGTGCCGCTGAATGCCCATGTGGGCGTGAAAAGTTTTTGGCTTCTCAGCGTTAAGTATTTAATGCCTAAACAAAAACACGGTTCATCTGGTATCAAGCTTTTAGTCCACATTCCTCACTTTTGGAGGGCGGTAACGTTTATCTAACTCTGATAGAGGAATGTCTGGCTATTTTGAAACCTCTCTACAGCTCTCCGTAATGTCAGAGCCCCTACCTAAAAACAGACAGCTAGCATCAGTTTCTTTCGGTGTGGGGACTACCAGTGACTCTCCATCCTCATTCTCCTCATGCCCCCCAAAAATACAGGATTTTTGGGTGTGCTTGTCCCCTGCCTTAAAACTGAAGATGGAACAAAACCAATATTTTTAAGCTCTGGATGCTTGCTAGAAGTAGTAGCAGCTAGTAGGAGGTCCATCTCCTCTCGGTTTGGATCACCTTTCTTCCCCATGCCTTGTTGAAGAAGAATTCTCCACAGTGCCCCAAGACGTGACACAGAAAGCGAAAGAGAGTAGGAAGTGGCCAGAGGCTCGCTGCCTCATTGCTGCCTCATTGGCTGTGAAGCAAAGTTGGGAGGATTGAGAACTGTCACTTCTTACACATCTGTTGGTGTAATGGGAAGACAAAGTATTACGGGCATTGGATGGCTATTCAGTCCGAGCCAGACGAGTTTCTGATGATTTTTAGTTAAACTCAAAGCTGAGACGGGGAAATGGAAGGAGGATGGCCCAGTGGTGGTGCACTGGCCTAAGACTTGGGTTCAAATCCCTGCTCTGCCATGGGTTTCTTGTGTAACCTTGGGCAAATCACTTAAGCCTGGTCTGCAACTAACACTTAGGTTGCCCTAGCTACATAGCTTAGGGCTGTGAAGAATTTCCTGCCCTGTGTGACGTGCCCACTGGTGCCTCTTCCTTCCTGACCCCTGTGGCCTGCTTGACGCACGGCTCTGCCGAGCACCCACTGGCCTTCACCCAAACGGCTGCTGCTGCGTGTCTCCCTGGAGCCTTGCGCTCTCCTGCCCCATCGTGCGCCCGTGCTGGCTGGGGCTCTCCTGAGGTGGGTCGCCCGCTTATTTCTCCGCTCCTGGTGCGGCTGGGTTCTCCTGAGTGCTGCTCTCTGCCCCGAGGGGTGATCTCTGAAGCAGCCCTGCTTCTTGCCAGCACGGCCCTCTTGCCCCAGCTGCGCTGACCGGGAGGGCTCACGGGGAAAGAGAGCATGGCCAGGAAGGAGAAGATCAGCTCCTGCCAGTGCTTGGGCAGCTCATGCTTCAGGAGCAAGAGGAGAGGAGCACAGGGAACGGCTGGGTCAGACTGGTCTGGGGAATGCCTGTTCTCTGGCTGCTTCCCATTGTCAACACTTGACCCCTCCTGCTCAAATTCTCCCCTCATTCACTGGTCTCATCTTCTTCCCCCTTCCCCCCCCAATCCCGATCAGTTTAACCCTGCCCCTGTGGGAGGGTTGCCACCTTTGAAGAACAAAACCAGGGGCATGATCCTGAGTCCCTAAAGCCAGGCAGCTGGTAGTGTGTATGGAGGCCTGTGAGGTGCAGGTCAGCTCATGATGGTCCCTTCTGGCCTTTAAAGTCTGAGATTTCCCAGGACAGTGGCCTCAGAAAAGGGGCGAGCCTGGTGACAGCCCAATCCTGCAGACCACTCTGTGGCCTGCTTCTGCTCCCACCCCCGCCATTACCTATCTGGGCCCAACCCTACTTTTTCATGGGGGGTGGGGGAAGAAAGCTCCTCCCCCATACGCTGATTTGGGCTGGGACTCCCTGGGGTAGGGGGTCTCCTGGACTGGCTGGGGCTGCTTTGGGGGGCCTTGGTGGGTTGCAGAACCTCTTCCCAGATCAACAATCGCTTTCTTGTTCCTCCGGCTCCAAGCCTCGCTGCTGGGCGGAGGGGGAAGGGCGGGGTCCCTGCTTTCTGCTCCCCCGTCTTCTCTTCTCCAGTTCTTGCTGGGCTGCGGGGTCTCCAGAATTTCTTTTTAACGCCCCCCCCCCCCCCCGAAGCTATTGGCATGCAGTCACTAGTTCTGCAGTCCCTCGCCTTTTAAAAGGCTTCTGGGCTGTGACATAATTTTGCTGCGATTTAACACTTGGATCCCGAGCTGTTTGCTGCAATGCTCCTATATAATGAAACCATCTCAAATTCTTTTCTAGCAAGACTAGTGGTGTTATTCTAATGCTTAGAGAAAACACTGAGTTTGATAAAACTAGATAAACAAAATATCAAGCCAAAAACCCTTTGGTCTGTCTGCTAAAGCTTAAGGTCAGATTCAGCTTTGCTTGCCAGATGTGTTCGATGCTTGTGCTTGCAGAATGGAATGAATGCAGACGAAGTTCAACAAGTCCACTCTTTATCTGGATGTGTGTTTCGTGGGGGCACAGTACTGTACCAGCAAACTGAAGCAATAAACAGGGCCTCATGTAGTCCGTGGTGCTTCTTGTGGCATTAACCCTGCTTGAGTAGCAGTGTGACTTGAACCCAGGACCTAAAACAGAAGGACCAATGCAGTTAATTGGAAGCTGTCTGAGACCCCACTATTTTAATGGGGAACAGCTGCTGTGTGGATGAACAAGAGCCATATTTCCCCTGTTGGTGGTGACATGCATTCCAGCATCTAGTCCTCCCGGTTGTGCTGAACTTGGGAAATGTGAATAGAGTCTAAACCTGTGTGGTGAGGCTAGATATGAACTGCCCCATGTCTTAATGGTTCTGAAATATAAAGTGACAGGCTGAGGTTTGTTCGCACTGGGGAGCTGAGTGGAATAGCTATTCCAGAATAAGAATGTCTGTACGGGGAGGAGTTATATGAAATGGTGCAGGACTTTAGATCTAGATTGCTGCAGAATACAAGAGGCCTTGGCAATAACTGGTTATTTTAATTTGTCTAAACTAGAGTCCAAACCACTTAAAGGTCTATAAACTATGATTTCATCCACACCCTAAACCAGTGGTTCTCAACCTTTCCAGACTACTGTATTCCTTTCAGGAGGCTGATTTGTCTTGCATACCCCACGTTTCACCTAATTTAAAAACTCCTTGCTTACAAAATCAGACATAAAAATACAAAAGTGTCACAGCCACTATTACTGGAAAAATTGCTGACTTTCTCATTTTTACCATGTAATTATAAAAATAAACAGACTGGAATATAAATACTGTACTTGCATTTCAGAGTGTAGTATATAGAGCAGTATAAACAAGTCATCGTCTGTATGAAATTTTAGTTTGTTCTGACTTTGCTGGTGCTTTTTCTGTAGCCTGTTGTAAAACTAGGCAACTATCTAGATGAGTTGATGTATCCCCTGGAGGACCGCTGCGTACACCCCGGTTACACGTACCCCCGATGGAGAACCACTGCCCTAAACTAACCGTAGATCTCGGTCACGACAGCATTATACAACTTGTTGCAGTTCTACAGAAACTGCCGGCTGGGGAGGTGATGCCACTTCAGAAGATAAATCTTGAGAAATGGCATTTTTTCCACAACTACGTAGTTCTCCTCCACCTATGCTATGTCTGAAGATTCTTGCGCCAATAATTACTGGAGATGATAGCATTTTTGTGAGCTTCCAGCACTCTGGAAATCCAGACTATATCTGCAAATGGCCCACGCGCTGTGGCCTCATCATTCACTGTGTGCAGACTAGCTAAAGATGCTGATTTCCTGAAGGTTTCTAAATGGTTCGGCTGTGTTAGAATCCCAGAGCTGGAGCATGGAACTAAAACTAACCTAGACTGGGTGTGTCTGAAATTCATTCAGCTCTAGTCTCTTAAATGTCACTTTATAAAGTTGTGGTCTGTGAGGTTTTAACTAGGTCTACAGTTCTCTAACTTCATTGCACTGCATCCCTCTTCTGACAACAAAAATGACTCCATGACCTCAGGAGGGGGCACCGAAGCCTGAGCCCGCCCGAGCCCCACCACTCTGGACAAGGCGGGGGGAGCTAAAGCTCAAGCCCTGCCACCCTGGGGTGGGGGGACCAAAGCTGAAGCCCAAAGGCATCAGCCTCAAGAAGGGGGCTGGTAACCTGAGCTGAGGCTTTGGCTTTGGCCCCAGCAAGTCTAACACCAGCCCTGGCGACCCCATTAAAACAGGGTCCCAACCCACAGTTTGAGAACCCCTGAACTAGGTAAATGTGTTAGTAAGAGAGACAACAATGACTTTATTACTCTTTGGGCTAGAAGATAATAGATGCGGTGGCTGACTAGTCTCGTGAACCAGTTTAGCTGGATGTTGAGAACTGCGTGTGCTGTCAAAGTCTTCCTCGTTACTAATTTTGCAGTACAACTTGAAGTGATTTTTTTTTTAATCTCTTTATTAAACCCATGCAAAAGGCTGCTGCGTGGATCCTGATTTAATTTAAGACAGACTTATTTTGGTTTAGCTTAAGTCCGTTTAGGAACAGTTTCAGCTAGTGTAATGAGAGGCTCTTAAACCAAAACAAGCGTGTCTGCACAGGGACTTGCACCGGTTCAACTAAATCCGTATAAATATGAATGTGAGAACCCCCGGTGTCCAGCTGTGGATAATTCAATGATTTATGTGAGTCTCTCACTTTTCCCTCTCTAGTTCCTACAGATGCTGATGGCCCCCTCTACCTCCCATACAAGACCCTGGTTTCCACCATTAGCAGCATGGTTTTCAGTGAGGGAGAGGCTCAGCAGCTCATTGAGATCCTGACGGATAAAGCAGGCGTTCAGGACACCTGGCATACGGTACTGTAACTCTAGTTACAAAAAGCTCAATCGCTGATTTCCGTATAACGAAGGGAGAACCAACGCTAACCACATGGTGTCGTTCGTCTCTACCTTTATTGTGTGTGCATGTTAAATTCAGATGCGTGTAGAACGCCACCAGAAGATGCAGGGGGCCACATCCGCTCCGGTGTAAGGAGTGGAGCTGTGGTGACTTACACACATTGAGGATCTGGCCCCAGCTCTTCAGATATAACGTACTTGTCTTGCCTGAGCGTAAATCAGTTTTGCAGAACTCTCCCTTTCTGTAACATGTCCTTAAAGTCAGAAGAGAGCGTGTTTCTCAGCAGCGGCTATAGTTGGCTGCTCAAAGCACCCATCTGTTCCATAAACGTAATAAGGGAAGCTCTGACTTCCAGGATTATATAGTGCCAAGGCCTGATTGTTATGCCTTGGGCGTCAGAAGCCTTGTGAGGATTCCTGCATTGGCGCACATACCTCACGGGATTGAGACGACAGGATTTTGTTCCTTGGCATGCTGTAGCACCAAACTGTCCTCGTAGTTAAAACTACTAATCTCTCTAGACCCTGCTTCTCCGGCGAGAGCGAACCCCAACATTGCCTGCAGAGATTAAAGGAAAACTCCATCGGTTTGAGGTCAGCAGGGGGAGAATGCTGAGTGAGGGTAGGCAGTGCAGCTTAGTGGACAGGACACTGGACTGGGATTCAGAAGTCCTGGAGACTGTTCCCAGCTCTACAGGGCAAGTCACTTCCCCTGTCTATGTCCCCATCTGCAAAATGGGGATAATGCTATTGATCTCCTTTGTCAAGTGCCTTGAGATCTACCGGTGCAAAGGGCTACATCAGCGCTAGGTTTTATTAACGCTTGCCTTGGTGCCAGCAATTCTAAAGTCCTTCCGTGGTGCATCCCCTTAAAATCCA
Organism: Eretmochelys imbricata; assembly: GCF_965152235.1. Classification (NCBI taxonomy): domain Eukaryota; kingdom Metazoa; phylum Chordata; order Testudines; family Cheloniidae; genus Eretmochelys; species Eretmochelys imbricata. The sequence goes on along the minus strand of NC_135574.1, from coordinate 204,758,548 downwards.
GCATGTGCGGAGGGCTGTCTAGGTCTCTTCTTATTTGCTGGTGACGTCAGCAGAGTTCTGCGAGCCAAGGATCTGGCTGTGTAGTTTTGTTGTTGCGTGACTTTTCGGTGTGGCTGTCCAAATGACTAGCCTTCTGGAAGGTGGGGACATGCTGTGTTGTCATACTAGCTTCCAGTCCCATGCCAGGCGCTCAATTTGTTGTCCTCTGCAGTATTAAATGCCCTTCCCCCGTGTGACGAGATTAAGCTAGGGTTGGCTAGAAACCACCTTCTGCATGCTCTCTCCACCCAAGTGTTTGCGTTCTTACTGAGTTTGCTTCCTTGCTGTTGCACTTGGCAGTTTAGGCACAAGTTTCTGCTAATCTTGCCTATCCTGACGGAAGAAGAGATGACGAGGTGGATTGCACAAATGACATGTGGTCTTTTCACAGGCGACTCAGAAGGGGGACCCGGTTACCACTCTGAAACGTCAGTTGGAAGAGAAAGAAAAGCAACTTGCTACTGAACAAGAGGATTCATCTGCTGCCAGAAACAAACTGAGGGAGCTCACTAAGGTGAGGACTGTGTGGTCTCCTGCATTCCCTGCAGCCTGAACCGCTCACGTTGGCTTCAGCCTGGAAGATGGAGAAAGTGTCTATTTGACATGCTCCCCTGCTGCTAGTGTTTCTCCGTGGGCTCTCAAATCTAGCTGTCTGGCATGTAAAATTCTTCAGAGAGCTCATTTCTGGTGTGACGCTGATTCTATACAAGGCACGTTTACGATCTGAAGCGTGGTAACACCTAGGGATCTCATTGGGCTAAGTGCTGTACAAACAGAGACGAAAAAGACAGTCCCTGTCCAAAAGAGCTCATCATGGAAGTCTGTCACACACTCACAGAGCTGTGGCTATCCTGCAAAATGCCAACAAACTTTGTTTTCTTTGTTTGGGGGAGAATTCTGCACAGCTCAGTGGATCCGAGGCAGCTTCGTGCGTGTTCAGTGTAAAACTACTGAGCACGGCCTTGCTGTCCTTCGCTGGAAGGAGGATGCTTTTTAAATCCAAATGAGTTGAATTCGTGTGGTTACACCGTACTGTTTCTGAGCTAGTGTGGAAGTCTCCCTCCAAAATCCAGCCGAGATCTGAAAGTCTAGTGCTGACTTCTAATGCAAATATTTTCTGAGGCTGTGCAGGCAATGGGGACCAGAACAGGTCAAAATCAGTCACCTCTCTTAGGCTCCCAAAATGGCTATGTAATAGCAAGGTGGGTTATTGGCTGTAACTGGGAGAAGGGTGGAAAAAACCAAACTCTTCTATATCCACCCTAATCATGGAGATTCTTCTCCTCTCCTTGCAAGTAGTGAACACGAATATTTCAGTGCAGTGTCTTCACTGGGGCCAGGGATGGGTATCCCTCTGACAACATGCTAGCGCCTCCACCGTCTTGCACTCTGGAACCAAACTTCAACTCCTCCTGCTCTAATTAAAGCTGAAAGCCAAGAAGCAAGCCCTTACACCTCCTCTTCAGGCTAAGCCATGGTCTGGACCTGATTTAATAAGTGGTGTGTGTGAGACTCCAGAATCTACATTGAGCAACAATTCTCCCCTCTCTTGTTGTCCTTCATTAGCCAACCACCCTGCAAATATTCTCGAATCCCGTCCTAGGTGGTGTCACAAAATCTGCTTGTGACCCATGCGAGTTAATGGAGCAGAATAGTGCAATGGGACAGCGAAACAACAAAAGATGAGTGGTGCTGCCTTCTGATGTGGCTTTCCCGCTTGGACACGTGTATGTAATAGAAAGGTTATTGATCTGGAGAAACTCTAGGATCTTACGCCTCTCTCTTAGCTGACCTAATGTGGAGCAATAGTGGCTACAGCCCTCAAACCAAAATTCAGAAACAAACATAAGGTTTTGTTGGAGTTGAGTAATACAGATCAACGGTGCTGACTAATGCTGGGTTAGCCTGGAATTGGATGGATGACCTCTGGCTATAACATTGCTGAACACTTAAATGTTTTAGATTGTAAGATGTCTTTTTTTTTTAAAGAAAAGTTGCTGAGAATTAAAAGCATCTCCTCTTCTTGAAGGAGCTTGCAGCTGAGAAGGCCAAGATGGTCGCTGTTGAAACCAAGTTGAAAGAGCAGCTGTTGGCACGTGAACAAGAGATTACTGCCGTGCAAGCTCGCATGCAGGCTAGTTACCAGGATCATGTGAATGAAACCCAGCAGTTGCAAGGAAAGGTAGGAGACGCGTTTATGCTTCAAAACACAGGCTCTCCTACTAGACTTAATCTGCAGTCTGGCAGCACTGGGAGCAGAGATTGGTGTGCAGGGCTTAGTTTCCTTGGAGATATAAGGTAAACTTCATTCAAAACCCCGAAGGGACCCCGACTGCACCTGCTTTGGCATGGCTGAAGCTGTGGCCACATTATACCCAGGTTTAGTGTGAGTGGCATTAACATCTGAATATTTCCCACAGCTGTACTTCTAAGGAAATACCACTGAAGTCCCTGCTTGGGTTTTAGGATTAACAGAGTTTAAGGCCAGAATGGACCAAAGTAACTTTATAAACCCTTCTGAAGCTGGCATCCCATTGCCCCTCCCCTCCCCTCTCCCTCCAAAAATACCTTTCCAAACTAACTAACTTGGGGTAGGGTTAGGGGAGGAGGAGAGGTGAAAGGATCTCACAGGAACTGCCTAAGATTTAGCTCTTGTCACAGATTTTTTCCCCCTACTCAGTGGCTTATTGGTGTGGGGGGGAATGTCCTTCCCCTTCTCACATGCTTTATTTTGGGCTCTGCATTTGGTTATAACCAATACAGTAAAAGATGTAATAAAAAGGGAAGACGCTTTAAGAGGGCAAGGTGTTTGGGGGCAGAGGGGCACGTCTGTAGAAAGCCAGGCTTTTGCTACCGTGTACAAGTGGGACAAGAAAAACATGGTTTCGGTGTGTGACTTTAAAGAAAGGAAAACTGTTGCTGTAGTCTTGGGCCCAGCATGCCATGGGAGGCGTCCCCGTGTACTGACGTCCTTGCTCTTCCAGATTCGGACTCTTCAAGAACAGCTTGAGAACGGCCCCAGCACCCAGCTGGCTCGCTTGCAGCAGGAGAACTCGATCCTGCGGGATGCTCTGAACCAAGCCACGAGCCAGACGGAGAGCAAGTAAGAAAATGTGTTTTGGTGAATACACGGATGTGAGCTGCAAGACATGGGTCATGCAGGGTAGCTTTACTACACTGTCTTCCTCCCTTCCAAAAATCCAACCCCCCCACCACCCCAGGGCACATCTAGTGCCCGTGAAAGTAGGGCATGCTCCAAGCTTCCCCATCTTTCTGCTGGTTAGAGCTGGTGGCAAGCTTTCTGTTGAATCATCTGTCTTTTTGAAATCAGGTTTTGTTTTGCATGACTCAGCTTTCTTGAGGAAAGTGTCTGCTTTTTCTTGGGGGGGGGCGTGGGGAGTGTTAAATCAGTGTTTTCAGCTGAAAAAGCACATGGTCACTGTGCCCCTATTCATGCACAGCTTTCCCTTGATAGGAAGTAAAATTGACACTCCAGGCGATGTAGTCTGATTGTGGAGCATGGCCCAGAGGACAATGTGAGCATGAGGTATCCAAACTACAACTCCCAGGAGGCACCAGGGCAGCATTTTCTTTTTTTTTTTTTTTTTTAAATTAAACCCCGTCAGTCTTCTGTGGGTGGGAACCCACTTTCCACCCAGCATTATTACCGATGCATTGCAAAATGCTTGCCTTCCCACACCCCATCATGCCAATTCTGGAGCAGACTGCTCATTCTCGCTGAGTTAGGGCGCAGTTCAGTTGTGATGTAAATGATCAAACTCCTCTGTCTGACCTAACCAGGGCTTGAATTGAGCCCAACTCCAGAACACTCGGCACTCAAATATCATTTTCTGAAGTAACATTCAAAATTCAGTTTAGCTGCCGTCTGTGAAGACTGACACACTCCTGGCTCATGCATTGTGATGGGGCTCTTTGTCTTTGAGGGTTTCAATTCGGTGATTGAACTTGGCTCATTTTTCTAGCTTTATAGTTTCATAGAGTTCCAGTCCAGAAGGGCCCACTAGATTGGCAAACCATAGGTGTCTTGTTTAGTGCAGGTAAATTGTACTGTTCGATTTCACTCTTTGCTCTGCAGTGTCTATCTAACCTAGATCTAACCTACCCTAGTTAATTATCTACCCTGATTTAAAATAACACTGCATATGTGATTGATGGAAAATCTTGTACTTCCTAATTGGGTTTAAAAAAACTCCTAATTTTTTTTGGCTGTAGAATAAGAGAAAAGGAAGAGTAACAATAGAGAAACAAGAACTAGCCAGTGCATACTAAACAAGCTTCTCTTTAAAATAAGAGATCATTGACTATTTAGTTTTTATATAAAAGCTTTAAAGTAATTGACTCAACTCCAAATGCTTAGAGCACTTCCTTTTTATGTTCTGAAGATAAATCCTCAGATTTTTACATCCTAAGAATGAAACTCCATCTTTTGAAAAGGGGCTTATTAACTTCTTTGTGACTTTTTTCTTGCTGAAGAGGTTCTCTTCCATGAAGGAAATTACACATTTGGGGACGCAGGAAAAGAATAAGGAAAAGGACATGTCTCTAAATATTTGCATCTGAAGTAATGCAGTAAAAATATGTTTCAAGTGTACAGGGGCACTGGAACAGTTTATATAGTGGGGGTGCTGAGAGCCATTGAACCAAAGTGTAAACCCTGTATACAATGGAAAATGCTTCACGCCAGGGGGTGTGGCTGAACCCCTAGTTCCAGCACCTATGCAAGTGTAGGATTGAGGCTGATGAGATAACTCCAGTCCCACTGAGCTGGAATAGTATGAGTCTATACAGAAATGTAACTGATTTGTCTGTCTGTCTGTCCAGGCAAAATGCAGAGCTAGCCAAGCTGCGGCAGGAATGCAGTAAACTAATGAAAGAGCTGTCTGAAAAATCGGAGACGCTTCATCAGGAGGAACAACAGAAAAAGAACCTGGAGATAAAGGCCGCTGCGTATGAAAAACAAATCAGCCAGCTCCAGGTCAGCACTGTGCCAACAAACCACTGTTTTTTGTTTTTCTTCTAGTCATGTGGCTTTCTTCTCTGAAGTAGCTACCTTTATTGTAGCTGTTGCTTACACAGAGGAAGGGTGGTCTTGTGGTTAGGCATTGGACTGGGACTCTGGAGATCTGGCTGTTTGACCTTGAGCAAGTCATGTAAAGCTCTGTGCCTCAGTTTCCCTTCTGTAAAATGGGGATAATACATAGGGGAAAGATGGCATTGTCTGTTTCGAACCAAAGCTGTTTCTTGCTGTCTGTGCAGCGTGCGGCACCGCAGGGTCCTAATTAAGTAGTGGAGCAGTGGGTGCTATTCCAGTTAGAGCTGGTTGAGAGTTTTTGGATGAAATGTCCGTCAGTCAAAATACTGATTAGCCAAAATGGAAGCTTTGCGGGAAAGGGTGTTGGGTTCAATGAATTTTTTCCACTGAGGTGGCGGGGAGAGATGGTCCAAACGTTGTTCCATTTCGACCTTTTAGAAATGAAATATTTCTGGTTCAAAACAGCGGGTTTGAAATGTTAAGCTAATTGGTTTTAAAAAAAAAAATTGGCCCAAAGCAAAACAAAATACTTCTATGAAATGATGATTTTGGATTTTCAACTTATGAAAATTGGTGACTTTTTTTTTTTTTCCTGGTCACAGTTCTGGACAGAAACATATTTTCCCTACAGCAGGCTTGTGCGGGATGGGGAACAATTTCTTGTCCAGCTGTAATTGCTAAACGAGTAGCTAATAACATGGAATATTTAGACTAAGGTTTGGTAAAGGCTTCTTGCTATAGAAGAGTATCGTCTTGGGCCTATTTCTTGCTGAAAAATCAACCTCTTCACATCCCTTTCCCTCACCCCCATGTTAGCCTGTACACCATAGACTTACAAGTTGGGCATATTGCATCACTGACAGAAGCTCAAAGGGTGGTAAGAAGCATGATATATGGGGGGCGGGAGGGAGAGAATCTCCATTTAAAAACAAATTCCTCAGGACACCAAAAATCCAGTTGATGATAAACCTAGGGTTGATCTGATCAGCCTTAACACCACATAGCCAGGTCTCTTTCTATTCTGATGAAAACTGGTGGTCAGTAAACTGGCCATTGGCTGCCTTCACCCCTGCTGCTTCTTCCCTGTCCCAGAGAGCGTCGGCTGTCACCAGAAAGACAAGCCTAGCCTGACATGAGGTCAAACGAACTAAAAGCACTATCAGTTTAATGGGGGTTTAACACGGAGTGCTGCTGAAGATACCTGACACTGGTCAGAAGTTGCCTGGCACATTAGTGCTGCCCTCACGTAAAACTGCCATACCAGGAATTCTCCTATTCCTGTATCCCACCTCAGACAGGGGCCAGCACCAGATGCCTCAGGGGAAGATGCAAGAAGCCCTGCATAGGCAATTGGGAGATAATCTGCCCCCATGGAAAATTCCCTCCTGACCCCCAGTACTCCAGAGGCTGGCTCACACCCTGGAGCATGAGGGTTTATAACTCTGCGTATTCTCAGCCATATAAATGTCCAACCCAACTGTGCCACGGCCAAGTGTCACTGCAGCACAGAGCAGGGCAAAGTGACACACGACTCGGGTGCTCTAGGACAATGATTGCCGTCCGCTTGATAACAGGAGCATCATAAAAATAGTTCCACTCTGAAACTTACCGGCAGCGTGCCTCTCGTCTGAGGGGGTTCATGATATGAAGTGCACCAGAGTTCTCACGCAACAGGGACCTTGTACTCTGTCTCTCGCAACCTCTGCTCTGTCAGAGCTTGTTTACCTGCAGACAGGTGAGAAAACTGGTTTTGCATTACTGATGGGGAATGTGGTGTGTTTTTTCCTTTTTTTTCCTGTTCCTACTTTTTTGGTGGCTGGTTTTGTTACCGCATGGGAGGCACTTGACACCCAGTGCTGTAGTGTTTAATATAAGAGCCGTGGGTTCATGGCGCGCAGCGTATGGACCCAGTAATGCCTCATAGTCAAAAATATCGATTCTCAGGCTGTAGTTCGATTTAAAGGGGAGACTTGCGGTATTGCTTCTTACTCATATGCACAGATGACATGCAAGGAAGTTAGGCCATGAATCCTAAAGAGGTGGCAGCCAGCCACTATCTCCTGAAATGATGTTGGCGTGCGTTCAGCAACAGCAGGAAATCCCAGCTTCATGGTAGCCGAGACCCATATCACATTACAGCTCTCACAGAAACCTTCATATTGCTCTGCTGTAAACTCCCTTCTCTCTCCTGAGATGTGGTTTGATGTCTTTGATAGCTCCCAGTTCAGAATGATCCCTCACTCTCCCAGATCTTGGGAGACAGGCCAGTCCTCGCTTAAAGACCGCCCCCCAACCTGAAGCAAATACTCGCCAGCAACTACACAACAGAACCATTAACCCAGGAACCTATCCTTGCAACAAAGCCTGTTGCCAACTGTGTCCACATATCTATTCAGGGGACACCATCACAGGACCTAATCACATTAGCCATGCCATCAGGGGCTCGTTCACCTGCACCTCTACCAATGTGATATATGCCATCATGTGCCAGCAATGCCCCTCTGCCATGTACATTGGCCAAACCGGACAGTCTTTACGCAAAAGAATAAATGGACACAAATCTGACATCAGGAATCCTAATATTCAAAAACCGGTAGGAGAACACTTCAACTTCTCTGGCCACTCAGTAAAAGATTTAAGGGTGGCAATTTTGCAACAGAAAAGCTTTAAAAGCAGACTCCAACGAGAAACTGCTGAGCTTGAATTAATATGCAAACTCGATACCATTAACTTGGGTTTGAATAGAGACTGGGAGTGGCTGGGTCATTCACATATGGAATCTATTTCCCTACGTTAAGTATCCTCACACCTTCTTGTCAACTGTCTAAATGGGCCGTCTTGATTATCACTACAAAATTTTTTTTTTCTCCTGCTGACAATAGCTCATCTTAACGAATCAGCCTCTCAGTTTGTATGGCAACTTCCAACGTGTGTGTGTATATATCTATATCTATCTTCTTACTCTATGTTCCATTCTATGCATCCGATGAAGTGAGCTGTAGCCCACAAAAGGTTACGCTCAAATAAATTTGTTAGTCTCTCTAAGGTGCCACAAGTCCTCCTATTCTTTTTGCAGTTCAGAATAGGCTCCTCCCGATGCACATCAGTACATGTACGAAGCATGCACACTTCTTTTGAACTGTGTGCTTACCTGGCTGCAGTAAGAGTGAATGGAACTGGGGAACGGGTCAAGTCTCAGGAGGGACCTCCTTTGATGTGGCCCCAGGGGGTCAGGCATGCAAGCTTGAGGGCCACGTGGCTACCAGACAAACGCAGGCCTCTTGACATGTAACACTGGCCTCTCTGCATGATCTACAACTCTGCCTACCTGCTGCATCCATTAATGTTAACAAAATAATGGGCACCTGACTGAAATATTTCTAAGTGAATAATCTCTGTATCACGCTAGTTTAAGGCGACATGGTATCTTTATAGGGAAAGAGAGCTAGCTGTGAACATGGCTGGTATGTATATATGGGGTGTGTGTGTGGATCTTCTCTTGGAGACTGAGTCAATCTCAAGTGACTTAGGAACTTTTAAGCATTGCCCAATATCTGAGCTAAGTTTGTGCAGTTGCACAACGTTGTCATCCCTCTGAAAGCTTTCAGAGTTTGAGAAATGTGCTTTTAAAATCTGCCTCCCTGCTGATGGCTGTAGGAACGGGACAGATGGAGGGGAGTGTTGGCCACAGGTTGCCATAACTTTATCCTCACTGGGGGCTCTTGTCGGAAAGGGGGAGGAGAAATAAAGAGAGTTTCTCTTTTAGCGTGATCATCACATTCTCTGCTCCTGTGTCTCCATGAAGGGCCAGCCAATGCGTGCCCTTCTCTTGACACTTCTTGATGTGGAAAGATTGTACTCTGCCCAAACCACACTGAAAATTCCACTGAGCCGAACACACTTCACCATAATAACGTATCGAGTAACTCTGTTCCTAGCCAGCTGGATTCTGTAGCGGCTGGGTGCTTCAGCTACACATCTAGTGTGTGCCATTGGCAAGAAAAATAAGCAGGCCCTCCCTGCCATGGGGAGCAAATGCCCTCCCCGGGAACCCTGCCCCCTGCAGGGGTGAGAATGGGCAGCAAGAACACACTAACTGAGGGGATGGGGTAAAGCATGAGACGTTGGTACCGAAATAGACAGAGCTTACTCTAAGAAGGCTCTCGCCAGCCCCTCGAATTGCTCGCAGCACAGAAGCTAATGGGAATACAGGGCAGAGATTTCAGCACGGACCATGCTCCCTACCCTGCTGGCTAGGTAAGCAGCTGTGTCCTGTGCCAGCTGGAGCTTTGGGGTTGACTTTAAAGGTGGCTCACCACAGTGGTCCTCCACCCCCAGGCAACTTAAGAGCCAGAGAGACGCATTGCTTTGAAATGAGAATTTTTTCTGTTCCTTCCCCTCACTGGAAAAAAAACATTCTCATTCAAACCAAGCAAACATTTCTGATCACTCCATCGAGAATCTTCCCAACAGAAAACGTTCTTCAATAAGATTTTTTTTTTTTTTGGACCAGCCCTAAATATCAGATGTGCAAACTGTGCACACCTGACTTGCACGTGGAATTACCATGGTCGTGCACGTATGGTGAGATGCGCTTGCATCCCTGGCTGTCTGGCTTGTACCATGTTGGAAATTGTAGGCCCGCTTCAAAAATCTCGCCCTAGGAATATACAGTAACAAGCACGGCCCCAAACTAGGGAATGGTGGGGGGGTTATACACAGAACAACGCTGCCAGCTGAGGGAAGGAGGAGACCATTGAGGGGCTTGTATACCTCCAATCCAAGTGCTGTGCGTGTGAATGCTTCCTGCGTGGAGAATGCTGGGAGAAGACTGGGTTTCAGACAGGGTGGGACCTGGCAGACCGGCAGTGGGGCTGCTCTCTCCAGCCTGGCTTAGTGTCTAGCGCGCTCTTCTTTTTTTTTTTTTTTTTTTTTTCCCCTCTCCTTCATGCAGACTTCTCAAAAAGAAACGGAGGCGACACTGCAGAAGAGGCTGGATGAAGTAAGCGAGGAGCTGCGCAAATCCCAGACCAGCTACAAGAACCTGCTGGCGGACACGGAGAAGGCGAAGGACCAGCAGCAGAGCATTGCTGGTGAGAGGATGCTGCAGGGATGCCCAGGAGGGCGCGCATGCTCTGCCCTGGAGCTCAAACTTTGCCCTCTGCCGGCCTTCGCCTCGCTAATGATAGCATGTTCCTTTCTGAAGCGGAGCAGGGCGGACCTCTGTGTCTGAGTTTCGGCTGCTGGCCCTTTCCCAGAGGCCCAGCGGGAGCTGGGGAAATCCCAATGGTGATTGTCTGGTGGCCTGCGGGTGCTGCTGGGGAAGTGCTGAGAGCAGGAGTGAGGAGAATTGGGCCTTTTGTGGGGAAATGCCAGTGGGAGCTGGGGTGGGGTGGTCCGGAGCGGGGCAGCTGCGCTAGCCATGATGACGACACCAGAAGGCAGGAGGTTCCCAGTTTTAGCCTCTCTGAGGCTCCGTCCTGCCTGGTGTGGTGCTAAGGGTCTGACTCTCAAAGCTGAAGCACTGGTGAACTCGCTGCTTTATGTGGGGTGCTGCTGCACAGTCCTGCTTCACGGGGGGGGAGGGCACAGCTCCTGGCACGGTAGATCCTCCACTCCCCCTTGCACGAGAGGACGGCAAGCATGTGCTGCTCCCTGCTGTATCGTGCACAAGGGCACCGGTCGTACACAAGGACACTGGCAGGTTAAAGCCGACACTTGGGGTGGGGTATTTTGGCCAGCCATGTTGTCAAAAATCCATCACTCTGTCACTGACATGAGAGCTACAATAAAACGCGCGCATTCTTCCGGGTGAGCCTGCAAATAACCGTCCATGCTGCCTGGTCTCGCTGCGCGTGTTCTTTACCTGTCTGCCCAGGACCTTGCTGTCTGAAACGTGCTCGTGGTCCAAAGCCCTGTCCTCTGTAGGGCTAACTTTAGCTCTGGCCGTCTACGTTCTCTCTCCCTCTTTGAATCTGTACACATCTAACTTGCCTCTGTCTCCTCTACCCACCTTCCTCTGGCAGAGTCTGAAGCCAAGCTGCTGTCCTATGAAATGGAGGTGAAAAGTAAATCGGAGGAGCTGAGCACCCTGAAAGTGAAGCTGCTAGAAGCCAGCTCTGAAAACAAGCAGCTCACAGAGAGGATCAAATCCATTGAAGCTCTCCTGGAGGCAGGCCACGCGAAGGAAGTGGAGAAAGACGCAGACTTGCAGGTCAGCGCCACGGTGGTGGTCCCTACATCTGAAGGGGAGAGCAGGCCTGGGATGAAGCGTGACTTACAGCATATTGCATGCACCGTAAGCGTGCTGGAGAGGGGGTGGGGAGCTGTCCTGTACTGTGTTTATAATGCATGTATTAAAGGCAACCTCTGTCTAACTTTCAGGCAGCTAATCAAGCAGAAGTGAGCCAGCTGCAGTTAAGGTAAGACTGGTGAATGTACTGATCTCTCCATCCATGCGCTGAAAGGCTGCACCAAAAGAGTCAGGGCTGGGATTCCCTTCCCCCAACTTTCCCGTGAGCTGTTCATATGCTGACATTACTGGGGTGCTGTCACTGAAGGCAAAGTTAAACGGAGTGCTCTAGCTGACTTCTGGCAGGCGTAGGCCATGTAAATGTTGATTCGCACGCTGGCCTACACCAACGGCTAGTCCATTTTGAAGTGACACCTCTTGCAAATGCACGAACAGCTGAAGACCTAAGGTGCGTTCTAGAGTTGACGGGCTTTGTAGTTCTATACAAGCTTCCCATTTTTGAGAGATGCCGAAGTAGAGGCCAAGTTTGTGTCAATCAAAATGAAGTTTGCCTGCCAGTCAGAGCAACTTAGCAATACCCTCTTAAAATTTAAACCAGTGGCAGACTTCCTGAAAATAAATCCATAGGAATGACTTTTCAGACTGGCTTTATGCCCACGAACACCCCTGGCCTGACTGCAACGGGAGCTACTAGCATGCCAGTCGCTTACCTGAGTGTCTCCATGCAGCTCCAAGTTCCTTGGCCCAAAGCTTTCAGAATTGACTAGTGATCTGAGTGCTCCTGAAAAGGGTGGGTGCCCGATGCTGCTGGGAAAACCAGGCCCCCTTCAAGGTACCGAGCTGATGGACAGAAACCGTGGCACCCAAGTAACTAGTCGTTTCTGAAGATTTGGGCCCTTCACTCTCAGTAGCCATTTTTGAAAAATTTTGGCCTACTTTAATTTCAGACAGAGGTAAGCTAAGAGCAGTTTCAAGTCCTGCGTCTCACCCTACAGAGTTCACAGCTTGACAAATTGCACTCTTGTTTTGAATGCTTGTTTTCCTTTCCTGGTGCCCGTTTTGAAGACCCACTAGCCAGTTTCTCCTATCTAATTAGCTGACGACACAGGGGAATCGGTACAGATAACTGTACTCAGCAAACTGGTTCTAACTTGGGCAATTGTATCCTGTCCTCCCCCAAAAAAATCTGTCTGCCATTTGCTTTGGGCAAAGATCTTTGTTTTATTTTTATTTTAAAATAAAGAGAGACCCCAAAACACTGGTGCATATTTGGTGGAATCTCCATCATTGGGGATTTTTAAGAGCAGGTTAGATAAACACCTGTCAGGAATGATTTAGATCATACTTAGTCCTGCCATGAGTGCAGGGGACTGGACTAGATGACCTCTTGAGGTCCCTTCCAGTCCTATGATTCTGTGTTACTGCTGGCACAGTCTGGCTGCATGTCACTGAGGTCTGCAGGGACTTCTGGCACTACATAGCTGTTCTGTTAGCATGCTGGGGTGTGTGGGGAAATTTGATCATGACTGCTGACAGCACATGACTCGGTGAAGAGCACCGCTCCAAACACGCCCTCTTGTTTCATTGCAGACTTCAAGCGAAGGCTGAGCAGGTCTCCTCGCTCGAAAAGGAAGCTATGGAGCTGAGAGAGATAATCGAGCAGCAGAAAATGAAAAACAACGTGCGTGACTGGACGAGCTGAACTCCTGTTCCATCAGCACAAACCTGAACAAGCCCCTGATTTGCGTTTGACCAACAATTGGGTTTTAAAAGTTGCCCAATAAAGTTTAAAATGTAGGGTTGGGCAAGTCAAAGGCCTAACTTCTCTGTGCCCTGAGAGACGCTCGTCTCTATCCGAGGCACCTAGGCTACTGTTGGGGTGGCGTTTGCACGCTTGTGCCCTTGCTAGGAGAGAAGCTGGCTGACTCCCAAGTAGCAGAGGGCTAAGGGCTTGTCTACGCTTCCGTGCAGGGTTGAGCTAAGAAACGCAACTTCAGCTACGTGAATAGCAAAGCTGAAGTCGACGCACTTAGATCTACTCACCGCGATGTCTTCACTGCGGTAAGTCGACGGCTGATGCTCTCCCCTCGACTCCGCTTGTGTGCCTCGTTCTGGTGGAGTACCGGAATCGACGGGAGAGCGCTCAGCGGTTGATTTATTGCATCTAGACTAGACGCGATAAATCGACCCACCGCTGGATTGATTGCTGCCCGTTGATCCGGCAGGTAGTGCAGACAAGCCCATAGTCTTCGGTGGGGGAGTCTGACAGAGGAACAAACGAAGCTGCGGTCTGGGCCTGGCAGCCCTCCAGCCGGGTGGGGGTGGAGAAGGGACTCCAGCTAGCCAAGCTGCCTCTGTGGGCTTAGTGTACCCTCTCCATCCCGTGAAGCAACACTAGGAACAAGGCTGGAGTTTGCCACGGGAGTGGGTGAACCACTGAAGCAGGCCAAGCTGCATCTTAAGCAGGCCTTTAAGGGATGCTCCTAGCCGCTGGGAATGGGAGTACTGATGAGTTGGCGAACGGGCCTCTTCCTTCCCACCTTGCCAAGAGACTCGATGGGCTGTGACTGCAAATAATGAGGTTCATACCTGATTATCTTAAGGTATTGGACCACTGCAGTGAGAATCCACGTGTATGGGCACATACATGGAGGGCGTATCGCAAGATTTAGGAGTCTAAGCAAAATCTGGCTTCCTAAATGGGATCATCAGAATCCCCCTCCCCCCCCGCAGCTCCGTGCTGTGGATCCATAACTTCCAATAGCGGCAAGTAACATCATGCTAAGCAAACCTTGTGGTGGTCTCCGTGGCAGCACGTGGCTTATTCCTGCGTGCGTCTGTCCCAACAGGATCTTCGTGAGAAGAACTGGAAAGCAATGGAAGCTTTGGCCTCGGCTGAGAAAGAGCGTGAAGAAAAGTTGTTTTCTTCCACAAAAGCGAAGGTGAGTCTTGCCTCTATCAGTAACAAAGGGGGGTCTGGTCTTTGGAGCCAGACTCTGCTGCCGGGGAGCAGCTACAGAATGAGGGACCTGTTAGTTTCTAAACTGAATTTCAGCATCTCTCTGTTTGCACAGATTCTGTTTAAACCCTGTGATTACTCTCTGTGCATGTTGACCCCTTAGAGCTCTTCCAGTAAAACTTTGCCACAGTCATTTACTCTTGGGGCTTGATCCTGCAACCACCACGCATGGTGAAGGAATAGTGCAGAGAGACTATTGAGTGCTACAGTGAAATTATCTTTTCAACAGCGCTCTCCCATAACTTAACTGCCTGAATTCTTTGAAAACAAACTTTGTACGGAGGTGTTGGTGTTTTTCCTCTCTCAATATTGGTGGTGGTTAATGTTGGCATGTCCCTGGCAATGGTGTGGGAAGGTAGCAGTGTTGTAACGTTCTGTAAATGTTATGGTGAAAGGAAGATGATGCATATGGCTCGTCAATATTGCCGCGTTTCCGACTCTTATAGAGATGTGCAGCATCACCGCACGGGATGCTGACCTCATCAGATGGGCGTCTCAGAATGGGAACTTGACTCCTCTGTTCTTGCGTAACTAGCCTCGTGGAGATTTGTGCAAATTTTGTTGTTTTGGCTTCTTTTTCCCTCCCCTCTTCTGCAGTGAAGTATCGACTGCAAAACAAAGGCCAGGCCCTCAGCTTTGTATAAATCAGCATAATGCCATTGACCTCGGTGAAATGAGAACAGCTGGGATCTTAAGGTGCTGACTTAAGTTTAGTTCATGAAAACCTATGTTTTCTCTTTCAGGAGGATTTGGAGCAGCAGCTTAGCGCAATTCAGACGCAAACAAAGCAGACGCTGCTTTCTCTCTTCCCGCAGATCACTGTAGTTCCACAACAGGTCGGCACTAATATTCTCATGCTCTTGGAAGGTGAGCAGATAGCTGCGCCAGTGAAGGAATGGGACAGACCAACTGATGCTCTGTTTTTATTTGTTTAATCAGGCTTACGGGGTGTGGCTACAGGAGTTTAAGGAGAAGAGTCTGGGAATGCTAGAGCAGCAGACAGCTAAAACAGAATCTCTTGTAAGTGATCTCGTAAGCACTGGACAGCCATGCTCCAAACATCTTGCTTTCTGTGGGCGTTGGTGTAAGGCTTAGCAGCTACAGACCAACCTCAAATCTAGCAGCAGCTCTTGGGGGCACGGGGAGAAGGGGGCCCCCATTAAAACTCCTTTTTCTTTCAGGATTCCGCGCTTAAATTAAAGGAAGCAGAAGAGGCGCAGAGCACTTTACAAGCAGAATGTGAGCAGTACAGAACGATTCTTGCTGAGACGGTAGGTTAAGCCATTCAGGCCGTTTCTCCTCTTCGCTGAAAGTACCACTCCACCTTTCTTGCCACTTACGAAGCCAACTGACTTTGTGACAGCCAAACCATGTCTATAGTCTCTGAAGACACTGCACAGATGAGATGCATGTGACTTGTAGCCATTGTTTGGAGGTTTTTGCAGAGCTTGGTTAAAAATATTTGCTTTCCGAATCCATCTAGCTTTCTTATTTCTTAGTAATTACGATAGAACTGCCCTTGAAATGCTACGGCTCTGCTACAGCATGGTTTGAGAACATAGAATCCTAGAATGTCCGGGTGCTCCTGTTCCCCACGCACCCATTATCAGGTGCTTGATACAATGTGAGAAGATGCCTAGCAGTTCCTCCATGGTGGTGGGACCCTTCCTCCCTTAGTTTTGCAGAGACAGTCCAGTGCTGAATCCAGCAGGTGGTGGCTGCTTCCCTAAAGACCCTAGAAGCCAAGCTGACCTATTGATTTCAGTGGGAGCTAGACCATGCCCATAACTTCCTGCCTTGACAGCAGTTTGAATGCGCCCCCCCCAGTGAGCCTTCCCTTCTCCACCTGCCCAGCCTCACACTTCCGTCCCTTCTCCCTCGGCAGGAAAGAATGCTCAAAGACCTGCAGAAGAGTGTGGAGGAGGAGGAGCACGTGTGGAAAGCAAAGCTAACGGCATCCGAAGAGGAACTGCAAAAGGTGCATCCTAAAGATTCTCGTCTGTGTGTGAGCAGGAATCCCTGGGGTGCTGGCTGCCTATAGTGCTGGGAACCAATGGGCTGGTGACGCGTCTAATGCTGTAAATAACAAGGGGGTCATAATGATCCCTTCTGGCCTCAGTCTATGAAATGCAAGGGCTTTTAGAGGTCCCTTGCTAGGGAGGGGCACATCTTTAAAAGGCTCTGGGGTTGAACTTGGTGTAAACACGTCGTCTTAAATAAAGATAGCACTTTCTTTGCCCTCTGCAATACGGCATGGGCACGTGCTGGGAGGTGAGAAGGAAAGATGCCCTCTGCATAAGCTTCTGCCTCGCTGAGATCCTGACACGCACATTCTGCCTCTTGAGCTGGTGACGGTATTCCATTACTTACCTTACAACATTCGCATCCAAGCTCAAGAATCAAACTCCGGCACCTCCACTCCATGCAGGGGAGTCTGGAAAGCCTTTTGATGTTCAAAGAGCTGGCTGTGTCGGAGCGCAAAGTGCATGGCGTTCTTTGCAAGGCTGTTTTTCCGTGCTACTTTCGGGACTCCCCGCTGTAGAGGAAATTGGCTACCTCTACAAGTCTGGATTGATGCTGGCATTGGAGCGTACACTGGTACGCGTCACAAAAGAGCCCCATTCAAGCCACCCACAGTGTGCGTAATCCTCTCCAGCTGTCTGTCTTGCTGCAGACGAGAGATACTCTGGGCAGAATGGTGTATAAAGGCTGAGCAAGAGGCTGTCCTCTTAAAAGGATAACCCTTTAGAGAGTGTGGGAATGAAGGGGTGTGGCTGATCTCTTGTTCCTTAGCTGGTGTTCATGAGAACTTGCCTGGGCATACTACATTATAAAGGAATTTAAAATGTCCCTCTAAAAAGATTTTACACTCAAAAGTGTCTAGCTTAGCATGGTGGAGCTCAGTATTTGTGTCAAATAGATAATGTTAAATTTACTCTGGTTACAAGGGGTGTGTGTAATTCCCACTCCCATGAACACCAGAGTTTTGAGAGAAGCTGGCTTTTTTCCTGTGATGGCGGTGCATGAAATCAAGATTCTGCTGGCCATATTATGTTCTGTCTTGCCCATGCGCGTAATGTGAGGTTGCATGGATGTAGCTGAACATAATATGGCCAACAGATTTGTCATGGTTGGTGACTAGAGTTGGTCAGAAATGACGTTTTCCTCCTGAAAAACAAAAACTATGAGTGGTGGCTTTTTATGTGTTAATTTTCCATTGAGGTTTTCAAACTTCAAAAATGTTCAGTTTAAAACCAAAAAAATTTCAGGTGGTGGTGATTTATTTATTTTATTTTATTTTACTTTATTTTTGGATTCTTCAGCAAAAATGTCAATGCCCTCAAAAAGCCATTTTTTTCCCATCAAATGCGGCCAATAGAAAACATTCTACTGATTGCAGTGGTGACTCATTAGAAGGGAGGAACCCAGCTTGACTCTCAGATCCTTGGCTTAGTTTGCAGGGATGACTGTATCGTCGTCCCTTTTTGGATGCGGTTAGTAATGCGGCAGCACCTAAAGGTTCCAATCCTGGATCAGGAGGCCAGTTATGCCAGGTGCTGTACAAACGCAACAAATGGTCTCTCCCTCAAAGAGTTTAGAGGCTAACCGCACTGTGCCATTTTTAGTCGCTTGTAGGAGACATTTTAGAGGAGAGTCCATGCTGGGAAATACGGCTTATTAACACTTTCTTTCTTTCCATTTTTTCTGGGGGGGTCAACGCTTGGTGTAGTCCCAAGTCCAAGTGAAATCTCTTGCAGAGGCTGTGGACCAGGTGAGGGCAGAGCTCCAGAACACAGATCAGGTATGGACATTCTCTCCTACTCCAGAAGGAAAGGGTACTAATTTCTGCTGCATCCCCAGAACTTCCCTTTAATGTTGCCAGGAGAGAGGCGATTTATCATTTCTTCTAAAGCCCTCTGGGGGCAGGGAGGTTGGGAGAATTGGTCTTGCTGGTCTAGAGAGGCTAGATATGCAAACAGATGAACACCTACATCGTGACCAATCAAATCACTGGGCTCTCCTTGTTTTAATCAGCTGAAGGAATATACTTCTC
Organism: Eretmochelys imbricata; assembly: GCF_965152235.1. Classification (NCBI taxonomy): domain Eukaryota; kingdom Metazoa; phylum Chordata; order Testudines; family Cheloniidae; genus Eretmochelys; species Eretmochelys imbricata. The sequence goes on along the minus strand of NC_135574.1, from coordinate 204,740,130 downwards.
TTCTGGAAGCACAGTTGGAAAATCACTTGGAGACTGCCAGTTCAGAACGCCAGAACTACACAAAAGAAGTTGAAGCAGTAAGTGTTGGTCATCTGTTTGGGGAGCTGGGGAGAGACTGAAGCTAATCGGGGCCAGGAATCTCCAGAGCTTTAGTCCAGTGTGCTAGCTGCAAGCTCATCCTTCCCCTCCAGGAGAATACTCTAGGTGGTATCTGCCTCGTTAACAGCTGAATCCATTCCTGATTTGAAGTGAACGGAGAGTTGTGCAGAACAGTTGCTCCTTTTGAGGTTTTTAAACACCCCGAGCATCTCTGAATGGCTGATGATGAATTCCCCTGGCATTAGGGTTTAGAAGGAGAAGCTAAATGAAGCCATGGGTGTCAGAAGACACAGGGCACTGCCCACTCCTCTCCCTGCAGACCCACCAGGCTATGTCTTTGGGGCTTGTCTTAACATCAAATCTGGTGTTTGAAGATAAGCAGCCGAGTTAGCTTCAGGTGGGATTGAGCTAGAGCTGCTTGCGTACTGAACAGAGTGTGGGGTTGGCTCGGGTGAGAGCGGAACTCCTCAGTCATTCATGGCTTTGCAAAGCCTAAAGCCTTTGCAAAGCCTTGCGTCTGTGTGTAAATATGCTGCCTGCTGTCGGCCTTGCTAAACGAGCCGGCCAGGTGAGGGGTGAGATGCTCCACCTCCTGGGCCCGTAGAAGCCGAAGAACTGCTTAGAACAGAGAAGTCTTCGATTTGCAGACTAACTCCGAAGGGTTTGAAAGGGAAGGAGTGGTTCTGAAAGGGGCAGCAGGTTGGCATGGTGACCGCTAGGCCCCGGCCGGACCTGCTACACCTTCACTAGCCAGAGATGTGGATCCTACTTCACTAGCCTGCCTCTGCTCACAGGTGGACAAACAACTTCTTTAAAATGGGCTTTACGAGTCTTCCGGCTTGGCTCTCAAACCTGTTGTTTTTTCAAAGGTGCCTTAGGGAGTCAGGCACCTGAGTCCCGTTGAATTGTAGTGGGAGTTGGGTGCCTAACTCGGGCTTCTTTGGCAAGCCAGTCATAGATCTCTTTCAAGATGCTGGCAAGTAAAGAGGCTGCTCTCTTGACTGATGATTTAGCTGTTCTGGTCCTAGCCCTCGCACCATAAGTGTACAGTGTGCGACAAACCCAGACCGCTCCCTGCGCCAAAGGTGTGTAATGTCAGGTAAACAGATGCAGGCCAAGGTGAGGCGTTGCATGCTGGGTGGCATAATGGTGTGAAAGGCTCACTGGAAGCAGTAGCTTAGGACAGAGAGGCTCTTGCCAGGTTGAATTTGAAACCCTCCCGAACGGGGAGGACAGCACGAAAGAGGGCACCAAGCAGCTGGGAGAGCAGAGGTGTGAAGTGGGAGGGGAGAGGCCTAGCGTATTTGCAAACCAACTAGCGAACAGGAGCAGCAAAGAGGCGAGTTTTACAAGGGGGTTCTCTGGGTGCAGGAGAAGCGCCTACGTGAGCCTAGCGGGTGAGTGAGATTTTGTTTGTGTGCTTGCTTGAGGGGTGCTTGCTTGACGTTTTTCTTGTGTCGTCTGTTCTAGGGGCTGAGTGCTGGGCCTAGCGGTCTGCTGGGCAAGGCTGAGAGCTTCCTAAACAGGGTCTAGCCTGCCATCCTTTGCTCCCTGATCCCTTGACAAGGGGCCAGGCTAACTTGGGGAGATCAGTTGATAAGTGCAAAGTAATGGACATTGGAAAACATCATCCCATCTCTACAAAATGATGGGCTCTAAATTAGCTGTTACCGCTCAAGAAAGATCTTGGCGTCGTCACGGATAGTTCTCTGAAAATGTCTGCTCAGTGTGCAGCAGCCGTAAAAAATGTCAACAGATTGTTAGGAACAATCAGGAAAAGGCTAGATAATAAAACCAGAAAATATTATAATGCCACTATGTAAATCCATGGTACACCCACACCTTAAATACTGTGTGCAGTTCTGGTTTTCCCATCTCAAAAAAGATCTATTAGAATTGGAAAAGATGCAGAGAAGGGCACTGAAAATGATTTGGGGGATGGAACGGTTTCTATCTGAGGAGAGTGAAAAGTCTGGGACTGCTGAGCTTGGAAAAGAGACAACTTGGGCGGGATACGATAGAGGTCTAAACAGTCATGACTGGTGTTGAGAAAATGAGTAAGGAAGTGTTGTTTATCCTATCATGTAACACAAGAATGCAGTCACCAAATGAAATGAATAGGCAGCAGGTTTAAAGCAGACATCACACAGCTGACATTCAACCTGTGGAATTCATTGCCAGGGGATGTTGTGAAGGTCAAAAGTATAACTGGGTGCAAAAAAGAATTCGATAAGTTCATGGAAGATAGGCCTATTAATGGCTATTAGACAAGATGGGCAGGGACGCAACCCCATGCTGTGGATGTCCCTAAACTACTTACTAGCAGAAGCTGGGACTGGGTGACGGGATGGATCCCTTGCTAATTGCCATGTTCTGTGCCTTCCCTCTGAAGCATCTGGCACTTGTTGCTATCGGAAGACCGGATACTGGGTTAAATGGGCCTTTGGTCTGACCCAGTACATCCGTTCTTATGTAACTGATCTGCTGCTTCTTCTCCCTGCCACTCCAAACTCCCAGGCTTCTTCCAGACACTAACACAGATGCTGACTTCCCTCTTCTTTTTTCCAGTTGAGACAGCTCTTCTCTGAATCCCAAGAACAGCTGGACGCAGCAAAAGCAGAAGCACAGAAACAGAGCAAGGAGCTTGCACTGGTAATGGCTAATTGCTAGATAATAGCTAATCTAAGGTTGGGTTGACACTTAGAAGTTGTTGTCTCTGTAGAACTATTTTGGTGAGGGGTGTGATTATTTGTAATGATGTATCATTACAATCTGTAGTGCGGATGCAGCTCTACTGATACACAGGTACAGGTACCTTTATATCTTTAGAGCTTGTCTACATGGGAATGTTCAAAATTGTTCTGAATTAACTTAAAGTGGATTAAAGTCCCCTTCGTGTTCAGGAATAGCTATACTGGCGTAAAGCACTCTTATCCTGGCATAACTCTGCCAACACTGGAGGGGACTGTAGCATTTCAGTTATACCAGTAGCTCCGCAAGTTCCTAGTGTCAATGAGACCGAACGCAGAGGCGTTCTTCGGTGGAGAGCGGCAGCTGTTGTAAGCTGTGGTTAGCTAGAAGAGACGTACGACTCTGTGACACTGATGAATTTCCCAGATCTCCACTGAACTCCGCATGGGGTCTGACTTCAACTGTGTCCAACTCCAAATGCCTGTGGAACCATCTGCTAGGGGGATTTGTATTTTGAAAATGCTGAAGAAGGCGGCAAAGGGTTTCACACCATGAAACTCTTTGCGATTTCTCATTGTTGCTTTCATGATTAGACCAGATTTTTCAGGGTTCCAGCTATGCTGGATAATTCCCAGGCGGAAGCATGAATTTAAGCTGCTGTAAAATATATATAACTCAGCCAGGACTTACGCGCTACTGGGTCATCTTCAGCGTGTCGAGGAATTACCATGCGAACTGACTCTCTGGGCACAGAGAGTGATTCTCTCATGGATCCAGGGTTCAACTTCATGGATCAAATAACAAATTGACTCACTCCCCGTCCCTTGCGTACACAGACCACTATATTAGAAGAATGTTAGGGTTGCGAAGTCTAGCACGTAAATTGGGAAATGCCAGTGTAATCTTTTCACCAACTTTTAAGACCAGAAGGGACCACGCAATAATCTAGTCTGACCTCCTGCGTAACACGGGCCAAGGTTGCAAAGGTAGCCTTAATTCTGGCATTTCCTATGTTAAGAGTGCTTGATTTTGCCAACTTAATATTATTTTAGTGCTGAGTGTCTGTCTAATACATATGTGCACACATTCCTTGGTTGATTGCCATTGGATTTGGCAGTAGGTCCCCTTATGGGAGGGATCCTGAGGGCATCCGGTGTCCCTTAGATGTCCTTATAGATCATCTGTTGGCTGGAGGAATCTTTCTTTTGGGTTCCTTTTGAAACTGGCTTTTCTGTATGTAGGAATTAGCCATAGAAATCTATGAAGGTTGCCCTGTCTGTCTCTGAACCCATTTGATCAATGTGATGTGACTGCCCTGTAAGAAGGAGAAGTGTTAAGAAGTTAACAGGATTGCCACTCCTAAGGGTTAACAAATCATGAGTTTGTCTTAAAAATGCCAGAATCTTTTATGCTGGATTCTTAATTGCTTTCCGGGGTTGGGAACCTTAAGGCTCACATTTCAAGCTGTTCTTTCCCAACATGAGGTCTAGAAGCTTTATTTATTTTATTTATTTATTTATTTATTTATTAATTAAACAAAAGCTGTGGTTCTCACGTAGTTGTGTAACTCCAGGAACTGGAGCTTTCAGAAAAGGAGTTTGATATTGGGAGACTCGTGATAAAATCCTGAGGGTTGTTTACACTTTTTAAATGGACGAGAGCCAGGCAGTTCAAAATCTCCCTCCTCAGTGGACCATCTGGTTTCTGGTTATAGCTTCTTTTGAATAATGAAAGCCTCGCATGCACTGTAAATCTAATCATTTGGATCATTCAGGTAGTTGTCACAGATCTTTACCTGCTGCGGAGGAGTAATTAGAGCAGTCAAACAGGGAAGCAGTTCCAGCTATTTAGCAACTTCTGTTTTCATCTCTTTTCCCAGAACAGGACTGGTTGTAAATCTTCTAACCTTCCAACCCACGTCTCCGTAAAGGGCAGGGCAACACTGGGAATGGGTTGAGCGACTGCAGGGCACCTTGGCAGGCTGAGTAGAAATCTACGCTGGCTTCTCTTGATAGCAGCCGCTGGCTCTGCAGCTCTCATTGGGAATGTTACTGTTCATAACGGAAGTGGAGACCACTTTAAAAAATAAACGTCCTTAAACAAACGCAGGCAAGGTGCAGTGTCCCTGCTCAGACCCCAGTTTTGGCCTGCGTGGCTTAGAAAAAAGTTGTAGAAAGACCCCACTTAGGATCTTCCCCGCCCACCATCATGGTTGAGTCATTTTTGTGTGATAAGCTGCTCACCAAGGAGTTCTCAGGCAGTTAATAGAGTGTCGTATTAAAGCGGTTCCCTGCCTTTCAGTTGCTATTGCACTGTGAATGTCCCGCTCCCCAGAGAAGTAAATCCTTTACAGAATCCGAATGCAAGCTCTGGTGTCTTCTGGATCCATTGCAAAATCAGCTGTGTTTGGGATTCCTTCCGCAGATGACCTGGTTGGAAAGCAAGACTGAATTTATCAGCCCCACGCCCTCCCTGTAATGTTACCGACTATCCATTTAACAGCTGCTGTACTCGGAAAACATGGACTGATGCCCTGGCCCTGATCCTCCAGTTGGCTCCACCTGGATCTGATCCTTTTGTCTCTGAGGAACCCTAGGAGCACATGTAAACAGAGAAGTCTGACTGTGGGGATTCCACTGCAGGATCAGGGTCTGTTCTTGTAACCCTTCCATAGGTTTGAGTTCGTGGCAGGTGAATTTCATTGCTGTGGGTACCTGGCGAACCCCATCCATACCAATGAGGTTGCAGCTGTTCTTATGTCACTGAGTCTGGTCTGATAAACTTTGAACTGTTACTTTTGGGCGGTTTCAGGAGGATGTGCTGTGTGTGATCTTCATGGATCCCTTCTGCGATTTCCGAAGGAGCGCAGTGGGATTTGGGTGTCTCATCCTCTTAGGCAGCTCTGGGAATCTCTCCCCCATTGCTCAGCTAACTTCCAGTTGACTTGTTCAGGCAGCAGAACAAATCTGACCACAGCTGCGTTCCTACTTTTGCTGGCTGCCAGGAGCCTTTTCCATTGGCCACCCTCCCTACCTCAAAGCTTCGCCCGCACCTTGACCGCCACTCTGTGTCACTGAGCCAGGCTTGCTGGTCCTTGTTTCAGGTCAGGCAGCAGTTGAGGGAGATGAAGAACCACGTGCATGATGGAGAAGCAGCTGGGTCGCAGGCTGACCCAAGCGAGTGCGAGGCCCTCGAGGTTAGGGCGGTGAGACCACTGCACGCTAAGGCACTGATTAATGACTGCACTTTCCCATCTCCTGCTCGGCACCTGCATGATAATTGTGTATGGCTTCACTGATGACTGTAGACCATGTGTGTTGTGCTGTTTCTCTGGGGCTTCTATTGAGATGGTTAATTTTCTTAACTAGATAAGGGAGGGGAACAAGCTTCACGTAACAAATATTCTTACCATGGCCCATTTGTAAAGAGAGGATTTAAAAAACCCACTTTCTTATCGTAGTTCTAGTGGGCCCCAGCTGAGACCAGGGCCCCATTGCGCTACGTGCTATACAGAGACCTAGTAAGAGACAGACAGCCCCTGCCCCAGAGAGCTTTGTTGAAGTAGATATCACGCAGGGTGGGAGGAAGGAAGTGGCATTACACATGGGGGAACTGATGAAGTGACTTGCCCAGGGTCATGCAGGATATCTGTGTCAGAGCTGGCAATCCAGCCCAGATTTCCAGAGTCCCAGCCCCATGCCTTAGCAGTGAGACCATCATCTGATCACTTTCTGAGCGGAAACGAGGTCTGGCTTTGAGCAGTGCTCCCTGCTTTTGAGACGTCCTTGTTAGATGACAGTGGGATGACTCCTGGGCTTAGTGGCAGCTTTAGGGGATCCAGGGTCAGAAGATGGGTGGGCAGGGAGTCCTGCAGAGTTGATGCACTGAGTCCTTGAAGTGAGAGAATCTATTACACTGAACTCCATGTACTCTCTCTGGCTGGTTTTACAGGGTGCTGCCTTGTCTACTCAAGGGGAGGGCAGTCACCATGTGAGGCCTTGGAGGGTGGAGAATTCTGGTCTTATAGGGGTTCTTGAGCTAAAGATCAGAATTCAGAGGGGCAAAGACTTTGCGTAGGATTGGATTTCTAATCTCACTAATCGGAGTTGGGTTACAGGAATTAACTGAGAGTCTTTCAGCCTAACCTTTCTCTCCTCATTAGCGTACTGACCCCACAAGCTGTGTTCTCTGCTCTTTGGGTCTTAATCCTGTCCATTGTGGAGTTTTCCCCAAGGTGCTGTGTTGCCCAAGTGGTGGGGAGCTGTCAGATGAGATGGGTGGGTCAGTCTACTCTTGGCCTTTGCAAGCTGCTCCAGTTCAAGTTGCTGGGGTTGGAACAAGGGGGGAGTATAGCACCAAATTGGGCAGAGACTGGAAGTGTAAAACTACTGGCTAGAGATTTCCTTTTGCTTAATCTTGGAAGCCTTTGGGGATTAGAGATTGGAAGCAGGGCCTGGCAGCTGCCCTTCAGGGCTTTGGGGAAAGCTCTAGGGTCTGTCTCCGTTTATCTACGTGTAGCAGGCTTCGGCGTCACGTCCGCTCCAATTGATCTTTCCAGTGTGACTGATTCACTTTGGTTTCTCTGCAGTTGAAAACGCAGCTGGAACAAACGGAAGCAAATGTGGATAACGAGCAAGCACTGAGGCAGAAGCTAGTGCTGGAGTTTGAAGAAGTAAGTTCGAACCTGCGTGTGTGTGGGACTCTCTCTGCCCTGCTGTCTGTGAAAAGGACTTGGAGGGAAGCGAAGCCCCCCCAGACAGAAGGGCTGTGTTTAAACCGATGGAGGGGGGAAAGTCCTTTTGAAAGGCTGTATGTGATCACCAGCATAGCAGAATTTTCATTACGCGGGCTCTTCGAAGCTGTTAATATGGGCGGGATGGCAGAAGGTCAAAATAGATGGTCGCCATCCCTTCTGACCTTTTGTCTATGCCTATTACTGACAAAGACCTAAAACTGAAAGCAACAAGTTTGGTTCTTTAATCACCTGTTGTAAAATGCTGGTAACAGCCCAATGAGTTACTTTAAATAGTGAAGTCTGTCTCTGGGCTGCAGGAAAACGACTCCCACAGTCTGCTTCCGCTGGGTTGAGTTGGCTCTCATTGGAGTGTGTTTTGTTTTATAAGGCAGCTCTACAAAAAAGTGGAAAACTAGCCTGAATTTAACAATAGGACCCTGGCCTGTAAATGTGGGGAGGACAGGTTGGCTGCTTTTGTCCCCAGTGCTACTGGGGAAAATGCTACGATGTTCCACGCAGCTGCTCATGGGGCGGTGGAGGAGCAGAACACAGGTCTGCTCTGGGCGCACATGCTAGCCGGTTAATTCTAGCGTGAAATGAATGAAGGCTGTTTGAAATATTGCCTTGGCCTGCCTCTTTCCAAGGAGTAAACCGTCATGGCTGCTGGGAGGGGCGTGGCTGCAGAGGGATCTTTAAAACTTCCTGAGCCTGATGTGTGCATTCTGCCGGCAAACTTGCAGGCACAAGTAATGCCAAGGCCTGCAATGCACCGGCTAGTTTCCGTTTGCAGTCTGCTGCGGGTACATGCAGTGCGAGAAGGTAACGCGTGGTGGTCATGAGGGTTTACCTTTAAATTTTAAGCTGAGATTAGTTTGAGATGATTCCTCAGTGTAGCCATTGAGAGCAGTGTACTCACTGCAGCGTAGCGGAGCTCTGCGCCGACGGCTAAGCATAAATGTCACTATACCCACTGCCATGTGGCGCTGGGATTCTTGGCCAGCTGAGCTTCTTCTCTGCTCTTCTGGGCCACGCCCTCTGGACCCCTCTGCGCCCTGTCTGACGACCACCCGTTTGATTCTCAAGTATCCTACTCGGGTAGGACTGACCTCTCCAATTCCTGAAACGGCAGGCGCAGAACTCCGTGTGCAGTTTGCAAGCGGAACTGGAAAAGCTGAGATCTGCTGCAAACGTGGCATCCTCGGAAACGGAGGAGGTTCAGCACCTGAAGGTAATTCCCTGCACGCCCCCCCCCCCTTGCAGCGTGGGGTCTGCAAGCCCAGGCGGGCGAAGGGCGCCTTGGGCCAGATTTTGGTTCCAGTCTCTCTCTGCTGCCCCGGTGGGTGAGAATTCTCGAGCCTGCGGGCCTAACCCTGTGAGGGACCGGAGGGGGCAAGGGCATCGCGCTCAATGCCGGCAGCTGCCGGGCCAGCTGTAACCTACGAAGCGGGAAGTCTGGGTCCCCCTAGCAGCCCAGAATGCAGCCCTGCCCTTTGACGCAGCCTGGAAGCAGCACCGTGCGTGCTGTGCAGTAAGGGGGTATGGTTGCCAAGCCAGGGAAGGGAAGCCATATGCAGGGTAAGTACTAGGGGCATGCTCACTGCTATTGCTGTGGTCCCTGACTCGGGCCTGAGGGCTGGATCCTGAAGCCACGTCTCACGTCGGGCGTTGCATTGTTTGGGGCCTCGCCTTCAGCCCTTCCTCGTGCGATGTCTCGCTGCAGCCGGCAGAGCTCCACAGGCCCGGGCTGTGGGATCTGGCCTTGTAAGGTGGAGGGGGAGAGGAAATAAGACTCTAGGGCTGCTTCTCCCTTCAACCCTGGCATCAAGTGTGGCAGTGTGTTTAGGTGAGTCTGAGCCCCATCCTGCTCATTCCCATTGGTCCATGGCACTAGTGGGGAAGGAGAGCAGGCAGGTAAGGAGCAGCTCTGAGACTCTGCCTCTGTTGGCTAGTGACTGGCAACCAGCGTGTCCTCCTGACACCAGTCAGATTCATATGGGAAGGAATGGGGTCAGTTGACTGTGCTGGACGGGGCCATCCATTGCTTTGGCCCCAGCACAGAAGGTGGCTAGACAATTGGTGGGGAGATGAGATCCTGGCAAATGCCTGTCGTGCAGAAGCAAGTCTTGATTCTATGTTCTTGCACAGAGACTCTCATTAAGGGTGAGCAACCTGTGAAATATGGGGATGAGCATCAGTTACATATGCAGGGAGCTTCTCCACTGTCAAACAAAAAACAGAGTGCAACCCCATCGCAAAAACCTCTCCAGGGGCTCTGAGAGGTGAGAGCGGCCTGTGAATGCTGCTCCCTTTCTCCAGTGACCAGAAAACGATCTAGTTATCGCAAATAATAGTTTACTTCAATTGTGTGCAGGAAAGACTTGAGAAGGAGAAGAAGTTAACGAAGGACTTGGGACAAGCTGCTACCAAACTCCAAGAGCTATTGAAGATTACCCAGGGACAACTGGCCAAAGAAAGAGAAGCAGTGAAGAAATTGAAAGAGCAGCTTCAAGAAACGGTATTGCACCTGTCTTCAAATGGAACGTAATGGTGTGCGGGTCGAACCAGGAAGCCACAACTGAGACTGGGACCCTGTTACACCAAGCACTGCACAGACACGTAGGAAGGGATCGTCTCTTACAGTTGTAATAGATGAATCAAAGGGTGGGGAATGTAGCCTTGGCGATGAAGTGATTTGCCCGAGGACGCAGGGAATCTGATAGTTGGCAACAGAGCCCAGATCTCCCGAGTCCCGGCCCAGTGCTTTAACCATGAGACCATCTTTCAGAGGTCATGCAAGCGTGTGCGTATACAAAAATGGGAACTTTACAAGAGGAGCACTCATACGCTGCCCAGGCTGATCTTAGCGGTGGCAGGTCATAGAGTAGAGAAGTCCATTTCCCCTTACCAACTTTTTCAACAAAAAGTCAGATTCTGGACTGTATGACTGTTCACAGTGAGGGTGTAGCCGTGTTGGTTCCAGGATATGAGACACACACACAGTGGGTGAGGCAATCTCTCTTATTGGACCAACTCCTGTTGGTGAAAGAGACGAGCCTTTGAGCTCCGCAGAGCTCTTCTTCAGGTCTGGGAAAAGTACTTGGAGCATCACAGAATTTAAACTTCCAGGCTCATCTTTTGAAGGTGTTGTGCCAGTTCTCTTTGAGGATGAGGACTGAGAGGTCAGACGTGGAGTGATCGTTTTGTAGCAAGAGTTCACCCACATGTGATAGGGTGGGATTTTTTTTGTCTTTTTATCGTTTTCCTGTGAGTTCATCTGAGAACATGAAGATTGTCTGTCTGGTTTTACACATGTAGTTGCTGAGGCATTTGATGCACCTTCTAAAGATGAGCCTGGGAACTTAAATTCATAACTCTGCTAGACACAAAAAATTATGGATTCAATAGAGACCTTGGCTTTATGTCTCATTAAAGGATCTGTAACCTCCTCTTTCTCTTCCTATGTGTGCAGAGGTATTAATTACCCACTTCACTTTGAATGGTTTCTTGCAACATGTATTAACTCCTTATGCTTAATCTCTTCCACCTTGTATTTCGTTGTGGCACTGAGTACCTTTCCCAGACTTGAGGAAAAGCTCTGTGGAATTCAAAAGCGTGTCTCTTCCACCAACAAAAGTTAATCTAACTGCATGGCCAGAAGGCCAGATCTGGTCTGTAGGGCATTTATGTTAACATCACTGATCAGGGGTTCTTGAGTCAAATGTTGAATCCAGTCTCTGCCATTATGATATTGACATAATTGTTAGATAAACCCTGTCCCTAAGAATCCCTGCTTCCTTAATTACTAAAAACAATGTGTTCTATAAACAATCCTATAACCTGCTCTGCTCTTTCTCTCTTCCAGGGGGAAGACAATCGTTCAAAGGAAGGAACTTCTGTCTGATGGGTCTAAGATCTAGAATTTACTATTCCACTTACCAAAATGCCTTACACGTTCCTAAAATATATGCTCGGTTCTCTGCAGATAAAGACACACAAGCCATTAGTGACCCAAAAACCTCCTAGTTTGAGATTTAAAAGGATACAAGTACACACTGCAGACATACATCTGTAAAGGAATTTTCATACTGTTTTTTCGTAATACTGTGTTCCCTTGGGAAAGCCCTGACTGTGTCAGCCAGCTGCTTCCAAGCCTTTACCTTCTGTAGTAACAGAATCCATGAATGTGCGAAAAGGGAAGACTCTGTTTGTTCGTTCATCAATCAGTGCAATTTTTGTCTTTTGGCGTGAATGAAGCCTGGAAGGTACACGATGCCCCTGTTTGTTGTTACCAGGCTGTTGGCAAGTGTCCTTGTGAATTGCTGGATGGTAATGCAATTAAACCAATGGTGTAGCTAACTAGGGGTTGTACTAGTCTTATTTTGAGGCGCCTGCAGGAAACGCCCCTGTTGATGGTATAAAGCGCTGGGATCATAACAGACCTCGAGCCCTCCGTGTCCCAGAGGCCCTATCCCCCAGCCATAGGACGGAACGGAAAGGTGGCGCTCTGCTTTCCTTGCTCTTTCATGAGTGACGTGAGCAGAGAGCGAAGTAGTACAACACTCCTAATTCCACGGTTTGAGCAAGTCCCAGAGAAGGTCCTGGGGCGTCAGGGGAATGTGCCATGTACTAGGAGCACTGAACACCGCTATGGGCGCTGGCAAGACGGGTTTGACATGGCAGGAGTGCCAGCTGCATTGGATGAAGCTGTGCCCTGGTCCAGCTTGGGGATCCAGGAAGTTTCCCCACTGCATCGTTTTGGCTGTGTCCCATGTGAGCCTCGAACCTGGAGTTGTCAGGGAAGGGAAGAGCTTTATGGAGAACTAGGGCCAAGCTGTGACTTCAGCTTTTCTGAACGCAGTTGAGCCATGAGCCCATCTCTGCTGCCATTGAAGTTGGTGACGAAACTCCTGCTGGCTTCGGTTCGGTAGGAGCTGAGCTGTGTCGGGACTCGGTGCTGTCAGGCGTGAGATTTTTTTCGGATGTCTTACTCGAAGGATCTAATTCCTCCCTGCCCTGCCTGCTGGTGGTCATTTCTACACGTTAGATGAGTGGCCTAACTGGAGGAGGCGAAAACACAGCGGCTGGTCTGATCCTGTGGGGATCAGTTAGGAGGCCTGTGTGTATGTTGCTGAAGTTGTGAAGTCCCTCTCTGTTTAATGGCAGTTTTAACTGGTGCTTGGTGCGCGTGCAACCTACGTGGATTTGCTTATGTTAAACCGGCCCCTTTGCGCCCCCTACTGGTTAAGCACTCATTTTGTTCCTTGAACTGTCCTGTGTTTGCAGTGGTCCCGCAGGCGTTCATGTGCAAAGCATGGGCTGCTTTAGCATCAAAGGGAGCCCCGTGGGTTCCAAGCCAGGCTGGAGTGAGAGCCCTGTGGGGTTAGTCAGGGGCAGAGTCTGGGCCTCTTGTTGGCAGAGGCTAAAGAGACCCTTCTCTTTGTTTCCAGCAGGGCTCTAGGGGGCTGGGTGTGGGTGGTGCCCTGGGGAATGGCGCGCCTGACTCATTTGGGGGGCGGGGCCTAGGCCACACCCCCTCCTGAGCATTTTCTATTGGCTAGCTTTGGCAGCTCCCGGCCCAGCCTGCTGGCTTCCGTGAATGCCATTCATAGGCCGCTACCTCTGCCCAGGCGTGGTATAGGGACCCTGGGAGCCTAGCGCAGGGTTGTGAAGTCCACCAGGCGGCAGGGCCCAAAGACACACTGCATTGCTCGGTCTAAGGACTCTAGCTCCAGGAGCTCATCGACAGGGACCATCCTGGCAGCCCAGGGACGTATTTAAACAGCAGCCGCCTGACCGGTGCTTCTGTGCCAACCAGGATTCTTGGGGATCTCGCCGTGCTTCGTTGTGCTGCCTAGTGACGCCGTACCCGGCTGGGACGTCCTTCGCTACCCCCATTGCACCAGAGTGGTGCCCCTCGTTTGCCTTGGGGAGGTGAGTCCTGATCCCATACGGTGCTGAGCTGGAGTAGGGCCTTATGCTCGTTGCACCTTGTTGGGAGCCACGCGTTCGGGAAGCGACGAGGGCTGCATTGACCCGTGGGTGACTCAGCCCTGCTTCTGCTCCTGGAGGTGAGCCCGCCGAGGGATGCTCTGCGCCGCTTGCTCGCTGACTCTTGGAGGAGCTCGGTCTCTGTCCTGATATGCTCCTCTCCCCCTCTGGTTTTTACACTGATCTGCACGTCAGCTGAATGTTGCTGGAGCAGCAACAGCTTCACTGATTTAAACAGCGACGGGTGGGAGGATTCGCCAACTGCTTGGAGGTGCCACCCCGCCGGCAGCCCAGCTCCAGGAATCCAGCCGTGCGCCAGGCTCGGCAGCCACCAGAGCCTGGGCGTGGTGAAGACTCACTGGTGGTTACCACCTGCTGACTAACCATGGGCATGCAGTCGTGTCCCTGGCTGGCTGCAGGCATGGGGCAAAGTCCCTGCATGGCTGGGACAGCCCCTAGCTTTTCATTCCAAGCCCAGGATCCACCCCTCTTGCCTTCAGGAAAACCACTAGTCCCTAGGTTGTCTCGCTGCCTTGGCAACTGGCCCCGTGCCCAGCCTTCCATTTACTGGCACGTGGTGCTCAAACGTCACCAGTGGCTCCTGGGCTATTTTTTTTGCCCCGGAGGGGTCTGGCAGCCCGCGCTGGATATGGACTGTGCCGTACCAGCTCCTGGCTCAGAACCGGGTTGCAGTTCCCAGGGGGGTGGGGATAGGGCCTCTTAGCCTGTGCGAAGAATAGGGGGTTCCAGGCCAAGTCCTCCCACGATTGCCCATCAGAGGCAGGAGGGTAACATGGCTGCTGGTTAGTTCTAATTTGAAATAACTTTCCATAAAAGGTTAGGGGGCATTTTAAAGGCACAAAAATGGGTGGTTAGGCACCCCGACTCCCATGGACTAGCCGCTGTTGGTGCCTTGGAGAATCTCCCCCGCAACAGGGAGAAGGTAAGGGGATTCCTCAGCTCTGCACCGCTGCCTGAGGCCCAGGTCTTTGAAGTTACTCAGGCTCCTATCATCCACTGCCATCAGTGGAAGTCAGGGGCCTAATCACCTCTGGGGATCTGGGCCTAAGTCTCTCTTGAAAATAAGACGTAGGCTCCTGTTGAAAACTTTACTGTAGACCTAGGCCAGAGGTTCTCAAACTGTGGTCTGCGAGCTCCATTCAGGTGGTCCGCGGATAGGCCCCTCTAAGGTGCACGCCTGGACAGTTGCACACGAGAGAATGAAGGGCCACCCACCTAATTAGTGGAGCTGTGCAGGCGTGACTCCACTAATTAGGTGCCTGGACCCTGGAGAAGATGCACATGTGAGGTGGCAGCCTTGGGGAGTACAGGGGGTAGGTGGGAGGGGGCAGAGGGGTGAGAAGAGGGGGTGGGGGGAATTTGGGACGTGCAGGGCTGCGGTGGCCAGAAAAAGAAGAGACTTTCCCCAGCTCCAGAGCTGTGGCAGCGGCAGGAGAGACACCCCGCCCCCTTGTCCTCCTTCCCAGCCCCAGCTTGGGGGGCTGCCCCGGTGCAGGAGAGAGGGCACATCCATCGCATTAGAAAGGTAAAACTACTGATATTAAAATGAGTTGTGCTTTTATTTGTAGAACAAAAAAAAAAAGATGACTTTTTTTTAATAGAGCGCTTTTATCCCAAGCACTTTACAAGAGTTAGCTAACGGTACAAACAGCATTTGGAAAGATCATGAAGTGGTCCACCGAGACCCTCAGCAATTTTCAAGTGGTCTGTGGGGGGAAAAAAAGAGCTTGAGGACCACTGACCTAGGCTATAAACTAACCTGCTCCGCTCCCATTTGTGATGCCCCTTCAGACTCTTCAACTTTGTTTCCAGTCGCGATGCATCTAAATACGCTCATATCAACAGTCGGGTCTGACCCCAGGAGCTGCCGTTCTACCAGCACGAGCCTTTCCCGCTGGAGCCATGTCCCGCAAGTTGTATGAAACCGAAACCTCCTCCATGGACCAGCCACTAGAGGGGGACAAAGAGTGGCCGGCTGCTGGCGTATGTCCTACGCGGGTACATAGTGGCGTGAAAAGCTCCAGCACCAGAAGAAACGTCTTTAGCTTTGTAGAACAGACTGCTCTACCCCGTCACTTCCAGGAAACCGGCAGCGCCTTGGCCAGTGCTATAGCTAGGGGAACTCACTGCCACAGCGTGTAGTTGAGGCCGAGAACGGAGCAAGATTCAAAGAGGAATTGGACTTTTATATGGGGAGCCAGAATAGCCATAGTTAAAACATCCTCATGCTTCGGGGCCTAAGCCAATCTCTAACGAGCAGAGACCAGGCTGAGATCTAATGTCGGGGGCAGATTATGCCACCGACGCTTGCTGCTGGGTGTCTGGTCCCGTCCTCTGAAGTAGCTGGTGCTGGCCCCAGTCATGAGGCTAGATGGAGCTTAGGGCTGAGCCAGCCAGGCTGTTCCTGACCAACCCTTTGGTTTTAATTCCAGGCAGTCCTTTTGTACATTTCTCCTGCTGCAGCTGGGCCTTCTAACTCTCTTCTGGGTACCAGGCAGATGGGGTCACCGCTGTCACCTACCACCCCAGCCACACCTGCGCTTTCTATTGGGTGTACTCCCTTGCCAAAATCCTGATCGAGGGTGGGGCAGGCTGGGCTTTTCAAAAGAACCCAAGGGAGTTAGGATCCTGAATTCCAACTCTTCCCCCCCCCCCTTTGAAAATCCCATCCTTAGTATCTGATACAGCAAAGCCATCAGCTAGTAGCTGTAAGTAAGGGGAGGTCAACACTTCGAGCTGGGGGAGGGACATGATTCCCAGCTCCAAGAAGCACATTCATGCTTGCCCTGTTTGAGCTAGTACCCTAAAAATACTGTAGCCAGGGTGGCACGATCGGGGGGAGAGGCTAGCTGCCCCACGGACATGCCTACGGTGGTGGAAGGGGGGGTGGCTAGCCCTTCCGGCTGCAGTGACGCTAGCTTGGTTGGAACCAGCATGTGTAAGGGGACTGTTGCCCCCTTACTAATATTCACTGGGGATGCCTGCCCTGTCATTCAGGCTGACCTGGAGCATTGGCCTCTCCCCATTGTTCCTAGGGACTGGCAGTCTCAGGGTCCTGATTCCCCATCGACCCTTCCCCCGTTTTAGTACTGGGAGCTAGCAACTAAAACATCCCCACTAAATGTTAGTAAGGGGGCAACAGTCCCCTTACACATGCATATGGCTCCTGGAGTTGGGAATTGCACTCCCAGCTCAAGGTGTAGACATACCCAGAGCGTCAGGGCCTGAGCGTTGTTGATTCTAACTAAATCTGTGCATTAGGAACTTGAATTCCTGTAGTCTGCAGCCATGTGTGACGACCGGCCCAGTCTGAACTCTGCTGGTGGGCCTGGAAATCCTCAGCTAAGAGGGGGGAAATGAGGTGCGAGAACTGATTTGTGCCTCTTCCATTCATTCACGTCCCCATCTGGGCCATCCGCCTGCACACAGTAACTCCGCTGGAGGCTGCAGCTTTGCTCCAAGCTGAGGTTTCTCGCATGAGCTTGCAAGCGACGGCACCAGCTGCTCTCCCCGCAGGAAACGGGGCATAGGATTATGCGGGGGGGGGGGTCTCCCAACACAATAATGAGGCCACCTTCCCAGCACCGCTTCACCGTTCAAAATCCAGCTTTGCTTTGTAGGGGTGGTTCTTGCCGCCTAATCATCTCTGGTCAATGCTCTTTGTAACGACCCCGGCTCGCAGGCCCCTCCACTCCAGCCACTGTCCTCTCCGCTGCGGAGGACGTGGTGCGTGGAGCAACTGTTCGGGAGGAGGTGGCTGCACACATGAGAAATGTTGCTCTCCGTACTGGGAGGCAGGACAGCAGGGCAGAGCTGGGAGCAGCAGGCTGCAGCTAATCAAGGGCTGCTGTCTGTGGTATTAGTTGTAGAATAGGTTAATAAAAGAATACGGCCTTATTTACATGACCCAGCCTTTGCGGCTATTGCTATGCTGCCAGAGCCCCCTAGTGGAGATGCAGTATAAGTTGCTGTGACGCCAGGAGAACTCCTCCCTGAGTGACTTTAGCTAAGCGGAGACACAAGGTGGGTGAGGTCATCTCTTTTACTGGTGAGAGAGACCAGCTTTCGAGCCACACAGAGCTCTTCTAGAGGGCTGGGAAAGAGTCTCCCTGCTCAATATGAGGTGGAACAGATTTAAGCATAAGGAATTAACATGTTGCAAGAGACCATTCAAGAGAAAGTGGTCAATTAACACCTCTGCTGTCACAGGACAAAGGAGGGTAGTGGGTTATATAGATTGGTATAAAACATAAATCCTGTCTCGCTACTGAATCCATAATTTTTGGTGTCTAGCAGAATTTATGAATTTAAGCACCCAGGCTCATCTCTTGAAGGTCTTGTGCAGGTCCTTTGAGGACAAGGACTGAGAGATCAGCTATGGAGTGATCACTTTTGTGTAGTGTTTGCTCACGGGTAATCTGGTTTGATCTTTTATCATTTTTCTGAGAGTTCATTTGACAGCGTAGTGACTGACTGGTTTCACATACGCAGTTGTTGCTGGGGCGTTTAGTTCACTGGATGAGGTACACCACATGTGACAGGCATGTGTAAGACACATGGATCTTGAAAGGTTTGTTGTTGGGGGGTGTTGATCATTGCAGCTGTGAGATATGTCTGCAAATTTGGCATCTGTCGTTCTGGCAGGGTGTGGGCTGCTTTGAGTTAGTGGGTCCCGGTCTGGAGGGAGCTTGCTTCTGATGATGAGCTTGGTGAGGTGTGGCCAGGGGAGGTGTTTGAAGGCCAGAAGGGGATTCCATCCTGAAAGAAATCTTACCTAAATGCCCACCATCAAGTATGGGTTGTAACTGTTTGACACCCCATATGGGTTTTAGTGTGGGGTGGTAGGTAACAAGTAGAGGTGTGAGGTCAGTGTGGGTTTTTCTACACTGAAGCAGGTTCTCTTGGGGAATTAAGGTGGTCCATTCCATTAGGCAATCTGCTTCTCTGGTGGGGTGTCCTTGTTTGGAGAAGGCAGTTTTAAGTGTATTAAGGGGTGTATCCTGGACTTGCCCCAGAATATGCTCTGAGGAGAATCAGAGGATGTGACTGCACTGCAATATAAGCCCAGGGTTGGTAGAACTTGAGTTAGCAGACCCTGGTTTTATTAACCTAGGGCTTGAGCATCTACACTCATTTGTAACCTCTCCCCATCCCCAGTTAGGAATTTGAGTCCTGAGGCTCCAGAGTCTACACTGCATTATGCAGGCCTGTGTCTAATCACCCATATCCCAGACTTCCTCATGCCCTCCTAGCATGTGGCTGCTCTAGCCCTTTGTGGTGCAGTGTGAGGAACACTTGTCCCCCCCAAACTTGACTCTCCAGAGGACAAAGAAAGTGGGCTCATGGGATTGTGGGATACTTCTGGTAGATTCCCAAAGTATGAGTCTGGGGGGCCTGCCTCTGTACTGCAAAGCAATAGGGCTTGAACCTTAGCTGCCAGCTTGATGCAGGCTTGGACCTTCCACCCCTGTGGGCCTCTGGGTCAGTGCATCTTGTGTGTAGAAAGAAGGGGGGTTAGGTTGAGCGTGAGTTCGACCGCTGGGCTTCCATTGCAGTGTAGACGTGGCCCGAGTGCCTAGCTGTAGATAGCTAACTCCTATCCTGCTGCTGAGAGAGCATATGAAACGGGTATTCCATAGGACGGTTTTCTGCCCAAGCCTCTCTCCCTTTCTTGACACGATACAGCACCTGACTATGCTTCGTGATAGGCCATGCCAGGAGCGAGAGAAACTTTGGGGAAAGTCTCATCCAAAGCTGGTCAAAGAAAGTGTATAGAGCAGGATTGTAATGGGGTCAGGCCAGACTTCCCAGGGAGTAACAGTGCTGAGCTACTCCAGCAAGTGAAGAAACAAAATGAAACCCTACAGTCCAGCACTGGCAGCTGGACTGGAGCAGCAGCGTCGGGGTTCCAGCCCCTGCGGCCTGTACCTGTAATTTCATCCTTTGGACGGCAGATGTCAGCACTCTGAGCCAGGTCCCCACTTGTAGACAGTAGTGTGGGTTGCATCACCCTGGCCCAGGGGTGGGCAAACTTTTTGGCCTGAGGGCCACAGCGGGGTTCCAAAACCGTATGGAGGGCCAGGTAGGGAAGACTGTGCATCCCCAAGCAGTCTGGGCCCTGCCCCCTCCAACTTTCCAGCCCCCTCAGAACCCCCCCCCCCACTTCTTGTCCCCTGACACAATTGGGCAAGCGGGGGGGGGAGGGGGGGGTTGAAGGAGGGGGAGGGGGAAGAGAGCCACAGGTGCACACCCCTAGGAAGCTGCAAGAGTGGTGTATGGCCCGTGCTGCAGCCTGCACCATGGGGGCAGGGGCACAGGTTTCTCCTCCCTCCCTCCCAGTGCCCTTCCCCACAATGCCCCACACAAGGATCTCCCCCACTGCCCAGCACCCCCACCCCAACAGGCCCCCAGCTCCCCAAAACACACAAACCTCCCCCAGTGCCCTCTACACACTCACAGCCCAGCACCCCAAACACACCTCCCAGCCCACCCTCACCAGCCCTGCTGGGTGGTCTTTGACTCCTAGGAGCAGGGTGGAGGGGGGGGGGCTCCAGACTGTCCCCGTGCTGCGCCTGCCACAAGTGTGAGCTCTGTGGCCCCCTTTGGCCAGGAAAAGAGCCAATGGGAGCACACAGAGAGCCCCCTGAAAGCCAGAGGAACCGGCCAGGTGGGGAGTCCTGGCGGTGCTTACCTGGCGCGGCTCCCAGGGAGCATCCAGCAGGTCCCTCTGCCTCCTAGGGTCGGGTCGGGGGGTGTGTGTGGCGGGGGGGGGGGTGAGGGCTTTCTGCCTGCTGCTGGTGCCTGAAAGCCCCACCCCTGCAGCTCTGCTTGGGCAGGAGGGAGCTGGTGCAGCACGCAGAGACCCCCCTGCACCTCTGTGCCCAGGAAGTGCCGCCACGCCAGCCCCGGGCCTTGGAGCGGTCTGTCCCCGATATCGGGACAAAGGGCGTACTGACCGATGTGCCGCTGGGACACGGGACAAATGGGTTAATAGCAGGACATCTGGTCACCCTAGACTAAGTCTGCCAGGGCATGCTCCTAGGACCGGTATGCCAAGTGCTCCCCATTTCCAGTAGGCGCCCAGTGCTGTGATGGCAGCTGTGCTTATTTTACTATGAAAGGGCAACGAGGGTGATGGGACACGGGGGAGGGGTGTGTGTGTCCACCAGCAGCATGGCCCATAGAGAAAGCATACTGCAGCTCAAGGAGTCAGTTCCCTCCCACCCACTCTGAGACAGGGGGGAGGTGTCTTAGGCTCCTCCATGTTTTCGGAAGGCTGCAACCCCAGCCAAGAAGCCCACAGGAAGTGCAGGCACTCAGCAGGCTCTTGAAGTGACCGAATCCAGACCCTTGGGCTTTTTAAACATCTCTGCTCAGTACTGCCACTGGAGGACATGGCCATGATACACCTAGCCTCCTTTGCGAAGAAACCCACTGCAATTCATGCCCCAGACGCTGAGAACGTTCTCCTCGTAGAGACTTCTCCCTACCGCCCCTGCCCTCTCTGCTAGCAACACCAACACATTGGTACAAGACATAGGGCACACTTCTCATTTTGCCTGTGGCTCCTAGGTCAGGCTCCTCTGCAAAGGTCAGGGAGATGTGGCTAGGATTAGCTGAGGCCAACACCTGTGATAAAATCCCTTTCTTTGACTCTAAGCTTCCCCCCGTCTATGCTCCGTCATACAAGCAGAGGCAGAGGACATGTAGGGAAGGTTGAAGACAAGTTTTGTTCAGTAACTCACCCCAGGACTTGGGGGGTGTGTGTGTGTGTGGTTGATGCCTGCAGAGAGACCAGCGTAGCATGACCCTTGGACACCTTCTGGCAGTAGCATCAGTGTCTCGTGCCAAGGAATACTGCCAGCACCAAGAATCATTTTACTCCAAACACCCGTATCCTATCCACCAGCTATGAGCCACTCTCATCAGCTGGAAGACTGGGCATTAGCCTCCCCGGTCCAGAGTGTGTGACTACCAGTCGCAGCTCCATGCTCACAAGGACTCTCATGAGGAGAGGACAGAACCTGCCTGCCAGGCTAAGCCATTCCGCTGGGTTTCTTTACTCTTCCATTTAGCAATGAATCCTGTTAAACAGGGAATGAAATCCTGGGCCCATAGTACTGTCCTTGACTTAAGTAGAGCAGGAATTTTCCCTAGAGGTTTTGATCCAGTGCTTGACAAGCTCTTGTGGATTGCAGCTGCACCTTAACAGCTCACTCTCTATTTGTTAAAGCAAAGTCTGAGTAAAGAACTAGGAGTGGCACTTCTTATCTGAAAGTAGACTTCAGCCAGACTTTTACTTCAGCCACCTGAGAAAGCAGAAACTTCTAGAAGGTATTACTCACGCCAGTTAGCTGAGGAATGAGTTGGGACAAATGCTACTTTTAACATAATCTACTTACTTTTCTCGACTTAAGGACACATTGCGCATTGGCCTGCTAAACCCAGGGTTGTGAGTTCAACCCTTGAGGGGGCCATTTAGGGATCTGGGGCAAAAATTGGGGCTTGGTCCTGCTTCGAGCAGGGGGTTGGAC
This sequence comes from Eretmochelys imbricata, assembly GCF_965152235.1. Lineage (NCBI taxonomy): Eukaryota > Metazoa > Chordata > Testudines > Cheloniidae > Eretmochelys > Eretmochelys imbricata. The sequence continues at coordinate 204,718,062 of NC_135574.1, read as the reverse complement.
TAGATGACCTCCTGAGGTCCCTTCCAACCCTGATATTCTATGATTTCTGATGCTGCATGGATCTTCATAGATTTCAATCACAAAAGCAGAAGTGTGCTGATATCACATGAGCAGCTGCCCAGTTAATCAGAAAATGCAAGTGTGAAGGTTTCAACAGCAATGCAACACAGAGAACATGCAGGGCAGGGAATGTGGTTATGCATTATGTAACAACCAACCACATTTAACTAGAAAAACAGGTCTAGGAAGTAGCAGATGTGCACTGTGACTACCTAAGCGTCACTATCAGAACCTTCACTTTCAGTGTATTTTCCCAGCTAAACCCCATTCACTGCCACAGGAACTTGGAAAGCAGAGAGAGCTTCAGCTTATTAGGAAACTCTACTGTGGCGTTTCTGGCATTGCTGCACGCTGAAGTTGAGGAGCAGGCAAAGTATCTGCTAGCCAAGAGTGGAGACCATTTTGAGCTGCTGACTAGGTCCTGGTGCAAGCTTTATATCACAATACTGTAAGTTACACAACAGATGCTTCCTATTTCTAGATGGTAAGGAACTGGGGCCAGCTCTGGAAGGTACTGAAAGAAGAAATGTATTCATGTTGATATTGCTCCTGCTGTTCACATGCTGTTTAGGACAGAAGCAGCTTTTAGCCTGGTTGCTGGAGGCAGATATGCAGGCCAGCAGCTGCCACTGTCTGTGGTGGAAAAAAAAAAAAATCCCTGTTTCAGCTGAGCACTTGCTTTCTCTTCTGAGCAGGTCCCCTGCCACACAGCATCTAGAAATATGGAACTACAGTGGTGCCAGAAGTTCCAGCTACGCAAGTCCCTCAGCAACAATGGTATTAGGCTAAGAGCCCAAGGGAACAACAACAATCCAGCTCATGTACTGCCGCATGGCTGGCATTCTGCTCCATGAGGATTACTAACAGTACAGGGACACCACCATGCTTACAGTGCTGTAGATGGCAGCAGGGCTTGTCTAGGTAGAGTAGTATAACTTTGCTCTCCAAGGATCACTGAGCACACTAAAAGTTAATACTGTTGAAACTTTGGTATTCAGGGAGTCCCTTTACTTGTACAGAAATGAAAGTACAAGAAGAGTGATTGAGATGGGGTCACAGACCACAACACTCAGGGCTATGCTCCTTCCCCACTCTAATTGTGGTTTGGATGTGTCTGTGCAGTGAATCAGGGAAAAAATAACCTGCTTCAACAGTGCAGCTGCACCAGGCCCAAGCTGGCCCTACGATCATGCAGGAGTACAACTAGAAAGGAGCACTGTGCACTTCATCACTCATACCAAGTGCTTAAACTTGTGGGTCATGCAGGGTTTTGGCTTGTACTGCCCTGCTGTACACCTCACAAGGTACATTAGTACCAGGCACTGGGAGGAATCTTGCTACTAACCCAGTGGAGGCAGACTCTCTACTGGAGATTGTTAGCACTGCCAACCCAGAACACAGGTTACTACATGAGAAGCTATAGATGTCCTAAACAACTGCACAAGCAACAATGGTGGAGACACAAAACTTGGAAGCCTGATGGCATCGAATGATCTCTGCCCCTACTGAAAGGCAGCTGTAAAGTCATATGCTTTGAAGTTGGACTACAGAGTTTCTATGGAAACAGGGTTGAGTAGTCGCTACAAGTCCCTACAGCAGTTTAGCTCAAACTACTGTAATGAACGTGGTTTAGTTCCAAGCTTCAGAAACACAGGGTTGGTTTACATCCCTCTTCCATTGGTCCAAGCCAGAGCTTGGAGGTTCAGAATATTGCCCAGGTGAGTTAAATATTGCCCCCTAGAGCTCTACCGTTTATCTATGGCACAACTAAAATTAGAGCTTCTGACTGACACTTAAATTGACTCATCAGTATTTGTGTACAAGTTTGATTTAGCACTATACAGCTTGCACTATGTGAACACAACTGTTCTAAATCAGTTATCAGAGAATGCGTAACTACATGCAGAATGAAGGAGCTTTCAGACACTAATAAGAGACCATGAGTTTACAAGAAACGGTTTAGGATTATTTCCCCAGGAAAGTGTGCCTAGTTGTACTTTGATTTTAGCTATAGGCTAGGGTACCAGAGCTTGATGTGTTTAATATTAAAAAAGTTATTGAGCAGCACAGTGATGGTTATGACAGACAGCATTCCTTTTAGCATATGACATTTAATAAAGTTGTATTAATCATGTCCTAAGACAGACACTAGCCAGGAAGGGGAAGAAAAAGAAAAAGAAGCTTTGACATGTCTGATTGCTACAGAGAAAATTTAAGATTGTGATGTTTGCTACAATTTAGATCAACTGGAAAGGGAACCAAACTCCCCCCTTCACTATGCAGTATTGAAGCCAGAGTTCAATAGTAAACTTGTTTGTAATCCTCAGGGCTGCTCAGCCAAGAGAAATCCTTAGACTTTATTTATTCAGGATCATTTGTACATAATCAACTACATCTGCAAAGTCTACTTTATTCTACAAGACAGACAGTTTCCCTACCATTAGTGAAACCCTGGTTTAGAATGTTTGCTTTACATAATTGATATATTAAAACATGGAATGCTTGTAGAGTTGTGGCACTGTATAGCATCTACACAGGACATCCTTCAAAAGCTACGATTAGGGAGCCTCCTAGCTTATCAGCAATGTAAGCTCGGTTAAGGTCCTCTGGCCCATTTGCTTGACATTCGTGCTTTATGCCTAGAAGAAAGGCAAAAAATTCAGTGATTCATGAGTTCCCATATGCTAGTAATTCTCATTAGAAACTTGCACCTGTAGCCAAGAGTATTTGAACAGATAGCCCAACAATTCAAGTACATGGCAGTCCAGTCTAGAAGTTCAAGAGCCCAAAGGATTTAGGTGCTCAAGTGCCATTGAATTTCAGTGGGAGTTGAGTACTTAGTGATGTGCAAGCATTGATGATTGAGGCATCTGGATATGTTATGGTATTGGATACTTGAACTGGATGTGTATGTTTTGGTCTTCCCAGTTGCAGATTCTGCTGGAGTGAAGCTGGGAGTTTCAGCATTATAAAAAACCCACTGAAGTGGCATGGGACCTGGGATGTGTGCAGCTGAAGAGTTATGGCTTAGTTAACAGGGAAGCCATGTGCACGGAGAGGGAAAATGCAGTTCTACTGCACGTGCAATTCAGACACTTTTTTGCTATGTTGTGTTTTAATCATGTTTCAAGAAGTTTCACTTGCTAAGTACTCATCTTCAACTGGTATTTCTAAATAGACGCTAGTCCATTAGCAACAGCTAAGTCCTGTGGGTCAGCAGTTCTTGGTGCAAGACAGATTTAATTGGGCCAAGTGAGAAAGTGTTGCCTGTATTACGTACCTTGAAATTTCTTTTTGATGGCATCCTTAGAGCTTGCATAGATCATCTTACTTTTGAGAGGCGCTTGGTCTGGTGCCCTAGTTGGACATACCAAGAGGAAAGTTAAGATGATGATATTCAACATCCAACATATCAGAATCTAAGACCTACAGACTCAGGTGACAAGCAGTGGCCCTACAAATTTACGAACATTTGACACCCCATCCTAAACGGCATGCAATATCTTGGACCAGATGAGTGTGTCACCCTATTTCTGCGTCTTACACATTAATGGAGACCCTGTGTACAGGCCAGGCATTGCAGGTAGGTATGTACGTACATTGTGCAAGCAAAGAGACCAAGTCACACATAAGCCACGTTTCCAGCTTACCACAGGATGAACATCAACTCCTCTTTTTTTGATTCCTTTGTTTCAAAGCTTGCATCGTACAAGGCATAACGGCAATCCTTTTCAGGGAGCATCTGCACAAACTGCTTGAAAGGATCAGTAACTGTTACGCCAATGTCTCCCACGAGGATTTCTTTGCCTTCTTCCACAACAATGCACTTCTGGTCTTCACTGAGACAGAATAAAACTGCCTTCTTCCTTTTCTTGATTTCCCCAGGTGTGGAGCACTTACGAACTTTCATGTCATAGAAGATACGGCATACTTCATCAGCCACTTGTACTCCTGATGCCTATGACAGAAAGAGTTAAGTCAATTTCAGTCCTGGACTATGCACTTTATATAGCTACTGTATAACATCAGCTTAATGCATTAGGCTGATAAAACTAGAAGACAAGCAATATTTCCTAGAGTATTAAAGGCTTGGAGTGGCAGATGCAGAAAGCCTGAAACAGTTAACACCAGAAGTTGATATAGGAAAGACAGGGTCTAAGTCTCCCATTCTGGCTACAGTTAGCTTTTAAAATTATAGTTCCTAATGCACATAAGTTATGTTTTTGAAAAGTGACTGATGGGGAAGGAAGATCCTACTTGCATTGAAGGTCTTTCTACTGAGGAACAGGAACTTGTAGCTCCAGAGGTCTGTTTAACTGACAGTCTTGAAGTGAATGCCTAAGTCTGATTTTCTTGAAACCCCACAAGTAGCTTTTACCAGGCAGTCATTTTGAGACAGCATTCTTTAGCTATTTGACAAGTCTCAACTTGCCACTATTTTGGCTAGCCATTTCCAGCCTACAGGAAAGTAAAGCAGTGCTATCAGATTCTACATATACAGTCACATGTATGTGTGGTTCAGGTTTAGAAGTTTAGAAGTTCTGGAGCAAGACTTGTTTATGAAAAATGCTGGGTTTTAGGCTCAAGATCTGACTAGAGCGAGTGACAAGTCTGTGTTGAAGTTACTCAAAGAAAGTGTCATGCTTTTATTATAAGGTTAGATCTCTGGAAACTGCTTGATAAGTTTCCTAGTTCTCTGGTTTGCTGCTGGCTCTTAGGTTACTATTATGTAGTCAAAATTCCCCGTTGGATTATTTTAATTTAACTCTTATATGGCCCATCTATGCCAGCCACATAAGCTAAGAGGGAATAAAAGGAACTGTATAAAAAACAAACAGAATAAAAGCCCGTTGCTCCTTCAGTTATGAAGGATAGCTGGGGTTATCCCTACTGTTATATATATATATCTGTGCAGATGTGTGGCCCTGACAGCTCCAGGTTTGCATCTGGGCATACTTCTCTCAAGAAAGGATGATCCACACTGGCAACTGAGGTATTCCCACATAGGTATAATTTAGGCTAGAGCAGTATAAAATGACTGGATTAGACTGAAGCATGTCTACCAATCTGTTCAAAATGTTACATGCTTCAGTGTAATGAGCCTGCTATATTTGCGAGTTAAACCTTTTCATCCTTGTAATGATTCGAGAGACCTGTTCACACATCTGAGTTCAGCACATGCGAGTGCCCTTTGATTATTACAGTGCCCTTGGTACACTGCAATATTACACCACACTGGTAACACTGACTTAGGTACTCACAATCAGGTGCAGCTAGCATTATAAAGTAGTTGATTAACATTTAGGACTGACATTAGAGAAAGGTTTCTTTGGTAAGCATTTGACAGCCCTGTTTATCTAGAGTATTGCCACTTGTTTTTAGGGGTCTTTCACAGCAAGAGGAGAGAAAAATATTGTTTACAGACATGATAGTTCAATTGTAGCACTATGGAAGTCATTAGGGGACTCCATGTGCAGTGTTTAAAGTCACTGGTACCAGCTTAGACTGATTTCAGTTTGGTTCCCATTTAAGACAGTTACTCTAATGTGACTAACATGGCACCTTCTTACTCATATCTGCTTCAGGTATGTTAAGTCTTCTTTAATTAGGTATTCTTGCAAAGGAAGAAATAGAGCCATGCTGTCTGTGGCTTTGCACTAAGTTGTTTGCACAGTTCTAATCTGTTAGAATGCATCTGTGTAAGCCTACTGACGAAGTAGAGTTGCCTGGTTGTCACCAGGAGCATGATTTGAAGACCCCAGAGGTGAAAGCCTGCAGAACATTTTTTTGCACTGAAGTATGAACAAAAAACCCAAACAAACTTGTCTTTCAGATGCCAGGTTGAATCTGCAAGGCTAGCGGTAAGAGAAAGTACATACGATAGGGAAATAGAGCCCTGCTTTTCAGCAAAAAGAACAGCCTTTAAGGATTTAACTTGACCCCCTTGCCCAAAAAAAAACAACAAAACAAAAAACCAAGAAAATGAGTTGACTCAAGCTACTCAGATACTAAACTGTAGTCTCACTGAATACATTATTAATTCCCTTGTTCAGACATCTGCCATGTTGGTAGATGCCATCTGAAATTTGGCTCATTCCCTGTAGCTAGGATTTCTTTATATGGAATCTGAAGTGCCATCCTGAAATCAGGATTTATAGATAAACCACCTAGAAGTGGGCAACTGAATCTGTTTCAGGATTGGCTACCATGTAAAAATTACAGTAGGCAGCTACACTTCCAGTTAAAGTTGCTACAATATTTAGAACTTGTGGCCTATGAAATTTGAACTAGACAGACCATACTCTTCGTTTCCTACATTACATATGGAAATGGCAAAAGCCATATGGCTTTTCTTATGAACCCTCAACCTTGGCACCTGCTCCCACACTGACCTGCTTTCCTAAACCCAGACCTGCTAGTGATTTTACTGCTATCACTTTGGATAAAAAAAGTCAACCTCAGAAAACCAGCAAAAAGCTAGAGTACTGCTGAGAGTCAACAATACCGCCAAGAGCGGAAGATTGTTTATTGCGTAGAGCCAGTAATTCATCTTGAGGCAGGAAACTTCTTGTTTCCTTACAAAGAAATCTAATACTTTGGCAAGTTATTTAAGATTCAAAAAAGGGTTAAGAGGGTTCAATTTGGGAACTCAAGTGAACAACAAGTGATGTTGAATGGCTCTCTCCTAGAGGATGTAAGCTTTGCACCAGCCAAAGGGGCTGGGTAAGTGTTCTTTAAAGAAGACAGCCAGTTTTAGTTGCAGTATGAAGCTACAGTTCTGTCTAGGAAAGCACATGCAGATTACTGCAATGGGGCTTACCACTTCCTTGGCCCCAATTAGACCTCTGCACATCTTTTTAGTTACTTAAAACATCTTGTAACTAAGTGAGTTTTCCCAGTCTCCAGGACAATGGATTCTTTGGAGGAGAAATATTCCACCTCCTCATACAAAGTTACAGGTACTTAACCAATGGCCCAAGATTTGGAACACTGATCTTCCATAGCTGCTCACTACCAGTGAGCAGGTCAGAGGAGTGCATATTGCACACATCACTATTTATGCTGTCTTGACTTGGCAAACGAAATGGAGCGATGCTACTGTTAACACTGCAGGACTAGCGAAAAAAACTCCATTCTATTCCATCTTGGGCATGAAAATTGTTAGCCAAGTTCTAGACTTATGGCTGCTTATTTAAAATGCTATGCTGCTGGTACTTTTGTGGGTGGCAAGGTGAGGCCACCACTGGAATATATTCTGATTTAGCATACAACTAAGACAAATTTTGACTCAGGTGATTCCCAGAACAAAGAAAAGAGAGAGGCCTGAGTCCAGCCTGATCTGTTTCTACAGGTGCCCAATGCAAGGGCTCTCAAGCCTGTTAAAGCATTTGAAACCCCCTCCCCACCTTACTAGCAACCCTACTAGAAGGGAGGAAAAGACAGACAAACCATCTTCCATTACAAGGGTGGAAGAACTAGGAGAGAGGGGCCAGGTGGTAAAAAATGCAAGAAGTAGGAGACACAGGAAGAGTCCAGAGTTCTTTAAAAAGGATACAATTCTATATTGGTTAGGAATTGATTCCCAATACTAATTTCCATGCAACAGGGATGTTATATAATGGAAAGTGTGAAGGGAAACATGTCTCATGGGCTGCTATTAAATAGTGCAATAGTTCCCAAGCTGCAGGTTGGGAGTGAGGTGTCATGAGACAAGGGGAAAAAAAAATTGCAAGAAATCAGAGTAAACAATTCACAGCAGCAAGGCAGCGCCAGCTGCTACTGGATCAACAAAGCACTCACAGCAGCAGCTGGACAGCTAGGCAGCATCGACTGCTACCAGAGCAATAGGAGCACTCTCCCAACAGCATGCCTTGTGTGACCTGCTCCTGGCCATAGAAGTGGAGGTGGAGGATGCAGGAGCAACATGCTGAAACAGGAGGGAAGGGAGGAGAATATCTCCTTTCCAGCAGACAGGCTAGTGGACCAAATAAAGTGATCTGATAAGCTGCATGCGCCTCTCAAGCCACCAGCTGCCCATCCCCTTTTTGGTCTGGTGCTCTTGAGCCCCCCCAGAGACGGGCCCAGCACAAGTGCACCACATACACACTGGTTAATCCAGGCTTGGCTGCCCATGCAGAGTTTTCAAAGTAGAATGTTCATTTGTGCAAAGCCAACCTGAATACAGAGTTCCAGGCGTGGGCCCAAAGGGAGCTGTGGCATGAAAGTTTGCGAGTCCTTGCAACACCAGCCTATACACCTGTCTAGACTACTGCACACACATGGGGTCTGCTAATGTACAAGAGATTCAGTAGATGCCAAGTAAGAATGCATGACAGTGATGCAGCCAATGTCTCATCTTTTTTCCATGTGTGGAAAAAAGCCAAAAGTAGCACTTTTCCCACACCTTACAAACTGATGCTCTGATGTCTGTGCTAGAGGAATGCCTTACCTAAACACCACTATGTACTAAAAGCAAGAAACCCTTTCCTTCTAAAAAGCCTCCCTCCTGTCCTCTACACAACAGCCATGTCAGCTTCCCACATTTTGCTTTCTTTAATTATGTTCAAAAGAAGTGCCCTAAAACCTTGCACAAAATCTAAACCAGAGTTATTCCTTTAGTCCAGTTTTGACAGAGAGGCCCTGCAAGTTGCCACCAAAACCTATGCATTTCTGTAATATTAGAATTTGGAAAGAAAGTTTGCATTTGGAAAGCAAGTTCAAGATAGGATGCACATACCAGACATCTGGCAGACTGGATTTACAGCACATAATTCTGCATTCATTGTGTCCAATGTTGCATTGAAGTTAGTGCTTCCCAACAAAACCCTGGGCTATGAACCTTAGGGTTTTCCTTCAGTAAAGGATTTTTATGCCGCCCCTGCCCCCCCCGTCCCAAAAAAAAAAGACTTTAAGCTTCTTGGAGTTTTGCACAAAGTAAATTTTGGAGGGGGGGGGGGAAGAGGAGGTGTGCGGGCACATGGAGGAGGAGGAGGAATAGACCAGCATGGATAATATGCAGGTTCTCTTCCTCCAAGCCCAGCAGTCTAGAACCAAAAGCCATAATACCAGTGTTAAGTTTACATATGGTAAACCAGTTCAACTGGTTACATTATTCTTGAGACCTGGGTCTTAAAGCAAAATCTTACATCATTCAGGAGCTACATTAACTGTATGCATGTGTTCTAAGCAATCCATATCCACCTAATTAAGTGAAAATATTTGCTTCTTGGGAAAAAAGATTCAGTTCTTATGTAAGTTCAGTTGGATGCAGAGCCTGAAAGCTACATTCCTTAAGCATGCCTAGCCAAATATAGAAGGAATGAGTAGCGACTCTAGAACTTTGCACTTCAGTCTAATAAAAGGATTGCTAGACAGAACGCAGTTAATTCCCTACTTCCAATTGAAGTCAATGTCCTCTCCCTCCACACAAAACTGGGGACCCATTACACTGAAAACACAACTTCATTTTTGTTGTGTGACACTTACATCAGATCCAGGAATCACTGATTTGTCACAGTACCTCTTTGAGAGCTGGTCAAATTTTCCTTAGTCAGTAACCATGTGGCGGAAGTGAACATTCCTTTTGTGAAGAACTGGGCAGTGAAGCTAGGTTTACTTGTCTCCCGTATGCTGCTGTGCAACACCCTACGATGTCCTTTGCACAGAAAGCTGGAAGGCAGGAGCAATGGACAAACAAGCCGATGGAGGCTGTGATCAGCTGATTTGGGGAAGACTACCTTGTATCAAGCCAGGCCCTTGAAAGGTTAGAACATGATTAAATAGTGACAAAAGTCTGCACAAAATATGTTAAGTAGTTGGTTATAAATTGTAGTATAGGCAGGATCTCAGACAGCAATAACTCAGACAACTGTTCCTACACAGTGCGGGAAGGTCCCCTTTTGCAGAAATTTAGACTAAGATCTGATTTGTTTTGCATATCACACTTGAGATAACTGACATTTACTGCTAGGTTTCAGAGTAGCAGCTGTGTCAGTCTGTATTCGCAAAAAGAAAAGGAGTACTAGTGGCACCTTAGAGGCTAACCAATTTATTTGAGCATAAGCTTTTGTGAGCTACAGCTCACTTCGTCGGATCTTATTTACTGCTAGTGTGTCAGAGACCATTTACAAGTCAAAGCAATAAAAAAAGTTTTTCCGCATATCACATCCTAGCCTGGCTGGCATGATTTGCCTATCAAATAAGTCATTTTGTATTAACCTAGTTTCTTTCCAAACCAGAGTCAAGACTCCATCCAGCCTTTTGTCTACCAATAAGAGACCTTACTAGCTAGACAAAGGCAGAGGACGATTAAGAAATAGCTGCAACAGAAACCCTTCCCTCTGAATTCCCGGAGTTCCTTCCATCACTCCTAGCTGAAGGAATACGTTTCCATCAGTTGGATCATGAGGCCATTCCCTGAAGGTGGTCACAGATTGTATGGCATATCTCCACTACTCACTGGTGTGAAGTAATCCCAGCCCATGCCAGAGAAAAATGGGAATTGTGCCACCCAAAAATGGGTGTAGAGAAGAACGCTGTTGGAGAGTTGGTACAAGTGCCGGTACTGCTCTCTGGAAGAGGATGCAGGTAGAAGAATGATTTAGGGCTTTTAGAAGTTAGGCTTCACCTTAGTGTAGTCTGCAGGCCTCTGACTGCTCATGAGGAGGAAGTTCTGTCTGAACTGTCCCTGGTAGCTAAAAAGATTGCCTTGGTAGCAGATTTATAGATCCCCAGGGATTTTGGTGTGACCCTGGAAACTTTTAGGGTATGTAACAACTCGTATGAAGGGAGTAAGAGATATGGTCCTTTAAAGGTCTCCCCCTTTCAGTTATTTGAATTTCTCTGAAACCCTGAGGATTGTAACCAGGATGCCCTTTCATGGTGATAGCTGGAGAGAGACAAGACTGCTGCATCAGAGACATCCAAGGCTACTTGGAGCAAAGTTCTGGCTACTAGTTGCCTCAAGTAAGCCCCAGCTTCCCGTGGGAGCTTGTCAATGAATCATGATACTCTGGAGTGTACGCAAGGACATGCAGAGTACATGTCTAGTCCCAACACACAGCAGGTCAAAAGCTTCCTATCACATGATGTCAGTAAATCACAGAGTAGCCCACAAAGAAAAAAGTCTAAGGTAATCTTGGCAGAATTATGTTTATTTAAAAGCCATTGTTCACATTTTTTTTTTTTTAAAAAACAGTTGTAGGAGGGGCTCAGAATTATGGCAGATGTGGAGTTCAAAAAGTAAACTTTGACGTTAACACAATCATATCATATAAAAATATTCTTAAATCAAACCAAGTTTGAGAAGCATTTCTCAATTTGCCTATCTGTAGATTTCAGTCAATGGAAGTATTTTTGCCCATTTCCATGTATGGCAAAATTAATGTTTACCAACATATACTAATAAAAACCTAATCTTTCCAAGCCTAGCTATTGGGATTATAGACTTTAAAACAAAAAAAAACACACACCAAGGTACTCTGAAGGATGTTTTAAGAGTGAGAAACAGTTTGAGGTCATTAGCCAAATGCATATAACATTCTCTGGTGAGTCAGTTCTGATTTTGAGACAGTCATTTCTATGACAACAAAACATGGACACAGATTTCTAACTTCACTATAATATCAAATGAGAACAGAAACTAAGATTTGAGGAAGAATGCTCTTTAAATAGGTTTAATAAGTTACAGACTAGAGACTGTCTGATTAAACATGGGCAAGTATTCTTTTGGATGACCTCTGAAGAAGTCTTTTGGCAAGCAGATGCTAGTTTTCTTTAAAAAAAAAATAGAAAGATTTCAACCAGACCTACAAGATCAAGTTTCATAGTGTGTTGTAAACTGAGTAACCTATATTCAGCTGAACCAGCAAATCAAGGTCTCAGTACAAGTTATCATCCCAACATATATGGTCTCCAACTAGCCTTTTCAGTATGAGCCTACTAGCCTTATTGGGGATCCAGGAAGCGGGCGGGCAAAGCCCACCCACTGCTAAAGGATCCCCCCCCAGCCTAAGGGGGGTCCACAGGACCTGGAAAACCAAATAATTATGGGGGACAACTAATGAACGACAGGGACAGGAGTGCGGTCAAAGGATCAAACAAAGGGAACCGGACGGGGACACCGAGTGGAGGACCCCGGACGGCGCCCACTGCTCCTCAAAGGCGTCAAGGGAGTCAGTGGATGCCGCCCAGAGGAACTCTGCCCGGAGACCTGAACGGACAGAGGATCGGAAACAGGCCCCACAGTCACAGGAGACTCCATCAGCCAACCTCCTCACCCTGGTTTTATAGATGGCCACTTTAGCCAAGGCCAGGAGGAGGTGGACCAGAAGGCCCTGCGACTTAGTGGGCCCACAGACAGAGAGCGTGTAGATAAGGAGGTGAGGGGAAAAGTACAACCAAAACCTTAACAAAATATTTGTGAGGAGCTGGAACAGGGTCTGCAGCCTGGCGCACTCTAGGTAGACGGGCGCCAGGGTTTGCTTCACGCCACAAAAGGGGCAGGTGTCCGGGATTGGGGTGAACCGCGCCAAGTACACGCCCATGCTCACAGCCCCGTGAACGAGCCGCCAACTGATATCCCCGGCAGGCCTCGGGACTAAGGTGGAATATAGTAGGCAAGTCACAGCCTCGAAACTTTTTAAAGGTCTCCAGAGCAGCCTTGTAAAATGCTGCTTAGCTAGTTATATGGGGAGGAAAGAGGTTTTTTTTTTAAACCGACAAGTAGGGTATTAGTTAACACCCCGCCAATAATGGGCCATTAGACTTTTGCCTGCAGAGCTTCAAGTTTATACAACTTGATCTTGAAATTCTTAGCCTTACTGGGCAATGAACTTCACCCTCACGGGAAAGCCGGTCGAAAGCAAATAAGCCACTGGACTCCTCCCGAGTCAGCCACCGCCTGAGCGCGGCTGGAGGCGTCCCCGCGAGCCCCCCCCGGGAGCCCGGCCGGCCAGCGCCGCCCGCCAGCAACCCCACGGCGAGCCTCCGCCCCGGGAACGGCCCCGGCCGCGCCCCACGCGCTGCCGGGGCAGGCCCCGCCCGCCAGGGGGACCCATCGCGCAGGCCCGGGAGACGCGGGGGCGCCGCCGCCAGACCTCCGGCTTCCTACGGCCGCCGTTCCGCCTCGGGAGCCGCCCGCGCCTCACGGCCCGGCGGGAAGGCCGGGGCCCAGCCGCGGCGCCTGGGAGGGGACACGCCCTGCGAGGCGGGGAGGGGAGCACGGCCGGCTGAGGAGCCACGCGGAGCGGCAGGGAAATGACTCTGCCCCCCCACCCCCCGCCCGCGATGGACGCGCCGGCGCCAGCGCGTATAAAGGGGGGCGGGAGGTACCATCGGCTGAGGAGGGGGTCGCCGGGGAGGGGAAGGCTGCATCGCCCCGGGCTCCGTGGCGGGCGGTACCATCGGGGGGGAAGAGAGAAGAGGTGGGGAGAAGAGATGGAAGGGGCCGAGATACGGCGGGTAGCCAACGCTCAGCCCGAGTCCCCCGGCGGGCGCTGCCCGGCTTCTCACCATGGTCTCGGCGGGGCTGGCGGGTCTCGAGTCCGGGGAGCGGCTGCCTCACTCGGTGCTGCTGCTGGGCGAGGCGCGGGAACAGGAAGGAGCTAGGGAGAGGCGCGAGCCGGGCGGAAGCGCTGCCGACGTCACGCCGCAGTGCCTGGAGGAAACGGTTGCTGGCGGGGGAGGGGGGGAGCTCTGCTGGCAACGCTCGGACTCAGCCTGCTCTGCTTCCATCGCCCTGGGGCGGGGCCCTTATATAGGGAGGAGGGGCCGCCGGGCTGCCCAATCAGACAGGGCGCTGCCAGGTGGGCTCACGTGCCCGCCAGCCAATGGCAGGGCCTTTGGAGGGGGCTACGTGCTCCCAGGTGAGGCAGAGGCCGGGAGGGACTGAGGAGAGGCAGGCAGGGTGGAGGCAGGCAGGGGTGGGGGAGGAGAGGTAGGGTGGAAGCAGGAAGGGAGGGGCGGGCGGGAGGCAGGGGAGGGGGAGGAGAGGTAGGGTGGAAGCGGGAAGGGAGGGGTAGGCAGGGGTGGGAGGAGAGGTAGGGTGGAAGCAGGCAGAGGAGTGGGGTGGGAGGGGAGGTAGGGTGGAAGCAGGCAGAGGAGGGGCAGGCAGGGGTGGGAGGAGAGGCAGGGTGGAAGCAGGCAGGGGAGTGGGGTGGGAGGGGAGGTAGGGTGGAAGCAGGCAGAGGAGGGGCAGGCAGGGGTGGGAGGAGAGGCAGGGTGGAAGCAGGCAGAGGAGGGGGAGGGGAGGTAGGGTGGAAGCAGGCAGGGGAGTGGGAGGGGAGGTAGGGTGGAAGCAGGCAGAGGAGGGGCAGGCAGGGGTGGGAGGAGAGGCAGGGTGGAAGCAGGCAGGGGAGTGGGGTGGGAGGGGAGGTAGGGTGGAAGCAGGCAGAGGAGGGGCAGGCAGGGGTGGGAGGAGAGGCAGGGTGGAAGCAGGCAGGGGGAGGGGAGGTAAAGTGGAAGCAGGCAGGGAGTGAGGCGAGCAGGGAGTGGGTGGCAAGGAGAGAAGGGGGAGGAGAGAAGGGGGGAGGAGAATCAGAGAAAAGATGAGGGAAGGAGCTCTCATTTTTACCTACTTTGGTGCGATTATAGCTAACCACCCCCCTATTGGTTCAATCCACTAGATTCGCTGTGTGCTATAGGGAAACCCTGTGTATTTCTTCCTAGAGGTGACTCGGCAGCTGCCGAAGAAGCAGTAGCTCCACTGTATATGAGTCAGACGCAGGCTGAGTCATTTCTGTTTCAGGTTTCCAACACAATGCAGGGTTTGTTTTTGAGACAGAAGAAGTGAGAGATGTCAGAAAGGTGTTTCTGAGAAAAGGCTTGAATAAACTGCCTTTCCCTTTTTACTGTAGTGTGCTGCTGGTAAGGTTTCAGAGTAACAGCCGTGTTAGTCTGTATTCGCAAAAAGAAAAGGAGTACTTGTGGCACCTTAGAGACTAACCACTTTATTTGAGCATGAGCTTTCGTGAGCTACAGCTCACTTCATCGGATGCATACTGTGGAAACTGCAGAAGACATTATAAACACAGAGACCATGAAACAATACCTCCTCCCACCCCACTCTCCTGCTGGTAATAGCTTATCTAAAGTGATCATCAAGTTGGGCCATTTCCAGCACAAATCCAGGTTTTCTCACCCTCCGCCACCCCCCCCCCCCCCACAAACTCACTCTCCTGCTGGTAATAGCCCATCCAAAGTGACCACTCTCTTTAAAATGTGTATGATAATCAAGGTGGGCCATTTCCAGCACAAATCCAGGTTTTCTCACCCCACGCCCCCACACAAACTCACTCTCCTGCTGGCAATAGCTCATCCAAACTGACCACTCTCCTTACAATGTGCATGATAATCAAGGTGGGCCATTTCCAGCATAAATCCAAGTTTAACCAGAACGTCGGTGGGGAGGGGGTAGAAAAAAACAAGGGGAAATAGGCTACCTTGCATAATGACTTATTCCACTCCCAGTCTCTATTTAAGCCTAAATTAATAGTATCCAATTTGCAAATGAATTCCAATTCAGCAGTTTCTCGCTGGAGTCTGGATTTGAAGTTTTTTTGTTGTAAGATAGCGACCTTCATGTCTGTGATTGCGTGACCAGAGAGATTGAAGTGTTCTCCAACTGGTTTATGAATGTTATAATTCTTGACATCTGATTTGTGTCCATAAGGACAGGCCAGTCCTTGCCTACAAACAGCCCCCCAACCTGAAGCAAATACTCACCAACATTCACATACCACACAACAGAACCACTAACCCAGGAACCTATCCTTGCCACAAAGCCCGTTGCCAACTGTGCCCACATATCTATTCAGGGGACACCATCACAGGGCCTAATAACATCAGCCACACTATCAGAGGCTCGTTCACCTGCACATCCACCAATGTGATATATGCCATCATGTGCCAGCAATGCCCCTCTGCCATGTACATTGGTCAAACTGGACAGTCTCTACGTAAAAGAATAAATGGACACAAATTTACACAAACCTGGATTTGTGCTGGAAATGGCCCAACTTGATGATCACTTTAGATAAGCTATTACCAGCAGGAGAGTGGGGTGGGAGGAGGTATTGTTTCATGGTCTCTGTGTATATAATGTCTTCTGCAGTTTCCACAGTATTCATCCGATGAAGTGAGCTGTAGCTCACGAAAGCTCATGCTCAAATAAAGTGGTTAGTCTCTAAGATGCCACAAGTACTCCTTTTCTTTTTGTTGGTAAGGTTGTGTCTGAAACGTCAATCTTAAGGAAACTCTGATTTCCATAGAGTTTCTATGCAAGGAAGAAGGAAGGATTTCCATAACCCATGCACAAGCTTACTTTAAAAATAATTTGAAAAACTATTGTAAAAATACTGTAGTATTATACTGCTAATGGATCAAAAGATTATGGCTGATATTTCTGGCCCATGTGCAGATGCTTTTCTCAATCCAGGAGCACCACCAAAAGGAAAATCATTCCCTTAGAGTCCCCAATCCTGTGTGATCATAGACATGGGTGGACCCCTGTGCTTGCAGAATCCGGTAATTACTCATGAGCATAATGTTAAGCACATTCTTAAATGTTTGCAGGATCAGGGTCTAAGATAACATCAAGTCACAGCTCTTTGTCACAGGTAGGGTAAGAGAAGTCCTACTGCTAAGGCTTGGTCTACACTTAATGTATTACTGTCATAGCTACAGGTCATTTAGGGGGTCTGATTCTTTTACCAACATAGATCTGCTAGTAAAAGCCCCAGGGTAGATGCAGTATACCAGTGTAAGGCCTTGTCTACACTACAAAGGATTTGCCAGTACAGTTATACAGTACAGCTATATTGGCAAACCTTCCCTGAGTGAATGTGGCTTTTACATGGCCCCACAGTATGCCAAAATTTTTATGGCTGACTTAGAACAACGCTTCCTCAGCTCTCATCCCCTAATGCCCCTACTCTACTTGCGCTACATTGATGACATCTTCATCATCTGGACCCATGGCAAAGAAGCCCTTGAGGAATTCCACCATGATTTCAACCATTTCCATCCCCACATCAACCTCAGCCTGGACCAGTCCACACAAGAGATCCACTTCCTGGACACTATGGTGCTAAGAAGCGATGGTCACATAAACACCACCCTATACCGGAAACATATTGACCGCTATTCCTACCTACATGCCTCCAGCTTTCACCCAGTTCACACAACACGATCCATTGTCTACAGCCAAGCTCTACCATACAACCGCATTTGCTCCAACCCCTCAGACAGAGACAAACACCTACAAGATCTCTATCAAGCATTCTTACAACTACAATACCCACCTGCTGAAGTGAAGAAACAGATTGACAGAGCCAGAAGAGTACCCAGAAGTCACCTACTACAGGACAGGCCCAACGAAGAAAATAACAGAACGCCACTAGCCATCACCTTCAGCCCCCAACTAAAACCCTTCCAACGCATTATTAAGGATCTACAACCTATCCTGAAGGACGACCCATCACTCTCACAGATCTTGGGAGACAGGCCAGTTCTTGCTTAGAGACAGACCCCCAACCTGAAGCAAATACTCACCAGCAACCACACACCACACAACAGAACCACTAATCCAAGAACCTATCCTTGCAACAAAGCCCGTTGTCAACTGTGTCCACATATCTATTCAGAGGACACCATCACAGGGCCTAATCACATCAGCCACACTATCAGAGGCTCATTCACCTGCACATCCACCAATGTGATATATGCCGTCATGTGCCAGCAGTGCCCCTCTGCCATGTACATTGGTCAAACTGGACAGTCTCTACGTAAAAGAATAAATGGACACAAATCAGATGTCAAGAATTATAACATTCAAAAACCAGTCGGAGAACACTTCAATCTCTCTGGTCACTCGATTAGAGACCTAAAAGTGACAATTCTTCAACAAAAAAACTTCAAAAACAGACTCCAACGAGAGACTGCTGAATTGGAATTAATTTGCAAACTGGATACAATTAATTTAGGCTTGAATAGAGACTGGGAGTGGATGGGTCATTACACAAAGTAAAACTATTTCCCCATGTTTATTTCCCCTCCCCGCCCCTCCCCCCACTGTTACTCAGACGTTCTTGTCAACTGCTGGAAATGGCCCACCTTGATTATCACTGCAAAAGGTCCCCTCCCTCCCCCCCCACTCTCCTGCTGGTATTAGCTCATCTTAAGTGATCACTCTCCTTACAGTGTGTATGGTAACACCCATTGTTTCATGTTCTCTGTGTATATAAATCTCCCCACTGTATTTTCCACTGAATGCATCCGATGAAGTGAGCTGTAGCTCACGAAAGCTTATGCTCAAATAAATTTGTTAGTCTCTAAGGTGCCACAAGTACTCCTTTTCTTTTTGCGAATACAAACTAACACGGCTGCTACTCTGAAATTTACCAGTATAGTTTATACCAGTTCCCCAAATGAAATAAATTATACCAGCAAAGTGGCTTTTTTGCCAGAATAACTACAACTGTGTTAGGGCCTTTGCTAGCATATTGGTTGGGGTGTGATTTTTTTATTCAAACTCCTAACTGACGTAGTTATGCCAGCAAAATGAAGTGTAAACCAGGCCTAAGATCATTTTAGTGCTTTTGAAAATGGTGAAAGCTTCTCTGTTAAGAACTAATGATTAGACATACATATGACTTTTACACAAATACAGCCCTAAAAACAAGTGAGACTTAGAAGGTTTGCCAATTTACCTGACTGCTCTCTGAGTGAAAAATCCATATTATCTTTCCAGACTCCTAAAATAAAATCCTTCTTTCTCCTTCTGCCTACCTATTCCTCCTGCCATGCCTCTCCTTGCCTGTCTATTACATTCTTTAGAATTTTTAATGAATCTGTAAATTCAGGGGTTGTACCGTATGACTGGAGAATTGCTAACATAGTTCCTATTTTTAAGAAAGGAAAAAAAAGTGATCCAGGTAACTACAGGCCTGTTAGGTTGACATCTGTAGTATGCAAGGTCTTGGAAAAAAATTTTGAAGGAGAAAGTAGTTAAGGACATTGAAGTCAATGGTAAATGGGACAAAATACTACATGGTTTTACAAAAGGTAGGTCGTGTCAGACCAACCTGATCTCCTCCTTTGAGAAAGTAACAGATTTTTTAGACAAAGGAAATGCAGTGGATCTAATTTACCTAGATTTCAGTAAGGCGTTTGATACCATGCCACATGGGGAATTATTAGTTAAATTGGAAAAGATGGGGATCAATATGAAAATTGAAAGGTGGATAAGGAATTGGTTAACAGGGAGACTACAGCGGGTCCTACTAAAAGGTGAACTGTCAGGCTGGAGGGAGGTTACCAGTGGAGTTCCTCAGGGATCAGTTTTGGGACCAATCTTATTTAATCTTTTTATTACTGACCTTGGCACAAAAAGTGGGAGTGTGCTAATAAAGTTTGCAGATGATACAAAGCTGGGAGGTATTGCCAATTTAGAGAAGGACCGGGAAACCATCCAGGAAGATTTGGATGACCTTGTAAACTGGAGTAATAGTAATAGGATGAAATTTAATAGTGAGAAGTGTAAGGTTATGCATTTAGGGATAAATAACAAGAATTTTAGTTATAAGCTGGGGACGCATCACTTGGAAGTAACAGAGGAGGAGAAGGACCTCCTCGATGTATTGGTTAATCACAGGATGACTATGAGCCACCAGTGTGATATGGCTGTGAAAAAAGCTAATGCGGTCTTGGGATGCATCAGGCGAGGTATTTCCAGTAGAGATAAGGAGGTGTTAGTACCGTTATACAAGGCACTGGTGAGACCTCACCTGGAATACTGTGTGCAGTTCTGGTCTCCCGTGTTTAAGAAGGATGAATTCAAACTGGAACAGGTACAGAGAAGGGCTACTAGGATGATCCGAGGAATGGAAAACCTGTCTTATGAAAGGAGACTCAAGGAGCTTGGCTTGTTTAGCCTAACTAAAAGAAGGTTGAGGGGAGATACGATTGCTCTCTATAAATATATCGGGGGATAAATACCAGAGAGGGAGAGGAATTATTTAACCTCAGTACCAATGTGGACACAAGAACAAATGGATATAAACTGGTCATTGGGAAGTTTAGACTTGAAATTAGACGAAGGTTTCTAACCATCAAAGGAGTGAAGTTTATAGCCTTCCAAGGGAAGCAGTGGGGGCAAAAGACCTATCTGGCTTGAAGATTAAACTTGATAAGTTTATGGAGGAGATGGTATGATGGGATAACATGATTTTGGTAATTAATTGATCTTTAAATATTCATGGTAAATAGGCCCAATGGCCTGTGATGGGATGTTAGATGGGGTGGGATCTGAGTTACTACAGAAAATTCTTTCCTGGGTATCTAGCTGGTGAATCTTGCCCATATGCTCAGGGTTTAGCTGATCGCCATATTTGGGGTCGGGAAGGAATTTTCCTCCAGGGTAGATTGGAAGAGGCCCTGGAGGTTTTTCGCCTTCCTCTTGTAGCATGGGGCACGGGTCACTTACTGGAGGATTCTCTGCTCCTTGAAGTCTTTAAACCACGATTTGAGGACTTCAATAGCTCAGACACAGGTGAGAGGTTTATCGCAGGAGTGGGTGGGTGAGATTCTGCGGCCTGCGTTGTGCAGGAGGTCGGACTAGATGATCATAATGGTCCCTTCTGACCTTAGTATCTATGAACTGGGAGACTTTACTCAGGTCCCTAAATTAAACTGATCTTAAACACTGCTCTAAAGGCCATTTCTCCCCTGCAGGGCAGCGTAAGATGCATTTCCCCAGTGCTAGTGGTTATAACAGCTCACCCAACAAGCACCCCAGCCTGGATGGGGCAGAGGTCAAATAAACATTCTGATTGGCCAGTGGTGCACAGCTGGCACCCTCTCGTGAACTAGACAGAGAACCTGATCCCATGCCCATTGGAGTCAGTAGGAGTTATTGACTTCGATGGATGCTGGATCGGACTGAGAAAATCGCTATGCCCATTACGTTATGGGGGAAGGGGCGCTCAGAGATATGAAGCCATCATTTAGGGTTGGGGCTGAAGTGAGGCAGCTGGGGTGGGGAAGGAGAAAAAGTGATCATTTCAAACTGTCTTCCCCGCCCCATCAAATACCAGGTATCAGTTTGGGGCTCTTTCAGACCTTTGATCTCACTCTCTACCGCAAAAACAAACAGGGGCCGGTTCCATATTCTGTACTTAACTTTTATAAAAGAAAATGAGTTGAAGCTGGCTTCTGGGCAACAAAGTGCTGCAGAAGGGGCAACGGAGCTTCTGGGGATATTGCATTCGGGGAAAAGGGGCCCAAGTAACCCAGGGAATCCGAAAATAAAGAAAGGGTTTGAAAAAAAAAGCTATATAGTCAAACAGTAGAGAGAAAGTATGCGTAACCCTTCCTTATTACTTTCTCTTATCTTTTCATAGGGACTGTTTTTCATGCTGGAAGGACATGCTAGTAGAAGCCCATAAATTGTTTTTTCAAGGTTTTGTTAAAAGATGAAATGCAAAATAGCAATAAACCACTCTAGCATGTGCATCCTAATAGGCGACCGATATGCATTTCAGGTGGCTAAAGGCATGAGATATACCAGAAGTTCTCAAACTTTAGCAACCTGAGGACCCCCATTTTGATTTAAATTTTTTCGCGGACCCCCTAACCCCCCTGCTCAGCCCCAGGCCCTGCCCCAACTACACCCCTTCCCCAAGGCCCCACCCCACCTCTTCCTGTCCCCACTCCACCCCTGCCCCTCCTCTTCCCTCCATCCCCCAAGCATGCCCCATCCCCTCTTCTCCCCCTCCCTCCCAGTGCCTCCTGCACATTGCTGAACAGCTGTTCCCCGGTGAGCAGGAGGCGCTAGGAGGGAGGGGGAGGAGTTGATCAGCGGGGCCTACGAACCCTCTGGAGGGACCCCAGTTTGAGAAACCCTGAGATATACCCGTTTTGCAATATACCAATAGTCCAGCAGTGCAAACTCTATCATGGGTTACTGCTGTAACGATGCACACACTAGATGAAATCCCATGCTGCGGCTCTAAAAGGAGCAGCACAGAATTCCTAACTCTTGTTGTGCGTGGTGGGCGGGGAGGGAAGACTGAGGGAAGACTGTCTTCCACAACCTGGGCTGCTCCAGGGCCTCTGGTGTAACTTCATCTAGTCTGCACAGGGAATTTGACCAGCATAGCTATGGCAGAATAACTATTGTACAATAGTGAATTTATTATTATTTGTATTACAATAGTGTCTATGAGCCCTACTCATGGACCATGACCCAGTTGTGCTAGGTGCTGTACAAACAGAACAAAAAGATGGTTCCCTCCTCAAAGACCTTATTGGGTATAATTCCCCTGTGTGGACACTCTGTTCCCGAATAAAATTATCCAGAATAATTACTCCACTTCCAAAGCCCACCCCCATCACCATTTCCCCTACACTAAGGCTTGCAAAAAGGTCTTCAAAAGGCAGTTGAAGGGCTGTCTTCCGCAGTGCTTGTAGTGGGAGAATCCTCCCCCAGCTAGAAATGGGGCTTTTTGGTGCACCTTTACACCATCCCAGCTCTTTTATGTGGTGTAAAGGGATCAGAGTGCAGGTGAGGATGTCACTCCCTATCATAGCTTATTGTTCCTATTGTATGCATCTGCTCATAGTTTACTGCTACACATCCTGCCATGGCTTATTTTAAGAAATTAAGACAAACCTCAGGCTTCAGTGGGTCAGGATTTCCCTTTGGGATTTATATGCAATAAAAGGGTATTGGTTGGTCTAAGATTGTGAAACAAAAGAACAAAGAATAAATAATGGCTCGCTTTAGCATCCCTAAAATGGCATATTGGACCAGATTTTCTATATTTTATTTCCTAATTATCTCCAGCATTCCACCCAGCATTATTAAAGAATCCACTGCATTAGTATTCATGGATGATAAATATAGATAGAAAATGAATCTGAAGTGTTTAGACTAAACCATTTTGAGATATGCTTCTCAAAAAGTAAAAACCCACACATTTTCAAAGTCTCATACTCAGAAATGGCATGTCTAATTAACCTGAAACTCTCCTTCCCCTCCCCCAGATTCTGTCCTCACCTTTATGGAGGGTACATCCATCAATGGCTATTAGCCAAGATGTTCAGGGAGGCAACCCATGCTCTGGGTGTCCCTAAGCCTCTGACTGCCAGAAGCTGGGAATGGATGACAGGGGATGGATCACTTAGTAATTGCCCTCTTCTGTTCATTCTGAAGGATATGGCAGTGGCCACTGTCAGTAGACAGGATACTGCGCTAGATGGACCATTGATTTGACCCAGTATGGCCATTCTTACATTCTTATATCAGAAGGAGCTCTAGAAATTTCAGACAGAAAGGTGCTTTCTTCAGGAAGTTAAAAGGCTTGTGTGTCAAAATGCAGCTTATAACATCAATGGACTCATTACTTTGACTCCCTTCTCTGATACTTTGGCTTTAATTCCAGCCGTTGGGCCTTTCCAGCTAGGCAAAGCCTGCTCCAAAACCCAGTAAGAAGGACTCCCATTGACTTCAATGTCTCTGGAAGGTTCCACCCCTTTTCCTGCTTTCTTGCAGTTCAGGAGGGTTACTGTATATACCTTAGCTAGTATAACTCTCTCCCTCCCATCCTCCAAGGCACTGACTCATTTCCTCCCTTTAAACCTTCCTTTTACCGACTCTCACTATAAAGTATTTCACAATGTTCTGGGCTGCATGTTCCATGCCTTACCCAAACTCCTACAGGACTATAAATTACATTGCTTTTGTGCCATGGAAATCCTGTCTTTGTTTTTTTAAAATACTTTCAGATTTGCAGGTGCATTTCAAACATGGACTGTGCTCCTATGCAAATGGCTAATGTGCTCTTGTGACTGCTGCTTATTAGGCTAATCACTGATGCCCTGTGCTCCCCCATCAATTTGCTATATCCTCCTGTTCTCTTTTTACATTTGTACATCCTGATACTAAAATTCATTGCAGTGCGGTGACCACACAGAATCCTGTTCACGTCAAAGGCCTCTACATGAGGTCAGCGCATATCCACACACAATGAATTGCAGGATCAGAACCTTTGACTGTAAGTTCTTTGGGGAAGGGGCTATCTTTTCATTACATGCATATATGGTACCTAGCACAATGGGGCCCTGATTTCTGATGGGCATTATTCTATTCTAATATTACAACAACTTTGTGTTTTTGAATATAGGAGTATGTTTTGTTCTGACTCCAGGGATATTGGTTCATCAGTTTTCTTGGTGCGTAAAAGGTCTCAGTAAAGATTATTTTTGACATGTACACAAATGGCTGTTAAAGCTTACAAACACTGAAGAGCCGGTGGCTAGTATGATGCTAAAGAAGAGTGATAAAACCTCCATTGTTAGAGGTCATAGCATCTCCCAAATCAAAAGTTACAAAGTGATCAGCGACTAAATGGAAAGTAACTGAAAGTTCAATTTCAAAACCTGCTGGGATATTAGAGCTATGTTATCCCATTTCCTCTTAGCCTAGTGAGCAGAGCACTGGGCTGGAACTCAGGAGACCTGGTTTCTATTCCCTGCTCTGCCACTGACCTGCTGGGCGACATTGAGAAATCACTTAATTGATCCGTGCCTCAGTTTCCCCCATTTGTAAAATGGAGCTAATGAAACTAACCTTTTAAAAGCACTCTGAGATCTACTGGTGAAAAGAGCTATGTATTATTCTTTAGAAATACACCATTCTTTAAAGCCTCTCCTGAATTGCCAGAGATCAGTGCCAGAACTGAGTGTACTTTGAAACTGTTCTTGGCTTTCATAGTTGCTGCAAGTTGTAGTTCCATCACTTTAAGTATCATTTGCACAACCACTCCTAAGAGCTACTGGGCCAGAATCTGATTTCAGTTACACTGGTGTAAATTCAAAGTAACTCCATTGACTTCAGTGGAGTCAGTCTGAATTTACACTGGTGCAACTGAGGTCAGACCTTGGCCCAGAGTTTGGGCCTTGAATACACAGAAACATTTTTAGTGGCTAGAAGGATAAGAAAAGAAATGGAATTAGAAGAAGGCTCACTCTGGACAGTCTCCTGTATGTCTGATCACTGTTCTGCATCTCTTGCTTCTCTTCTGTATGGTTCATTACGTTTTGGATACATTACCTAGGTGATCTGTTCTGATGGTTTTACATAGTAAGTCAGAGTGAAATGCAGAGGGCCAGCTCCAGGCCTCTGCACAATTTAAGTCCCACTTCAAACCTCAAAATAGGGCGTAAGTATGACTTACATCCCTGCTGCATGGGCCCCTTTGCACAGGAGTGAGTTGCATCCAAAATGTTCTTTACTCCATGAAAAGGGAAATCAGTGTTTCATGTGTTGAAGCTCTGGACTTGCATTTAACTATCCATTACCACAGTATCCGTGTGCCTCTCAGTCTTTAATGCATGTATCCTCACAACACCGTGAGGTAGGGCAGTGCTATTATCCCTATTATACAGACGGGACACTGAGCTCCAAGGGACTACCTGACTAGCCCAAGGTCTCCCAGGAAGTCTATGGCAGAGCAGGGAGTTAGATGCAAGTCTCGCACTTCACAGGGTAGCATCCTACCCACTGGGCCCTTCTTCCTCTCAGCAGGTTAGAAACACTAAGAATGTTCTATTACTTTGAACACAACACAGGTATGAGAATGTCTATATTAGAACATATAGCAGAATGGCTAATGCTCTTTTTGCTCCAAACGTGGAGGTGGATTTTTCTTGAGGACAGTTACTAGTTGAGGCTAGTGAAAAGAAGAAGAAAGCTCCAGATGTAACCTTTTGCCTTGTTAAAAACTAGATACCTGACTCCCACTGAGGTCCAATGGGTGCCTTCCTCAGGCTCTGTTGAAAATTCCAGCCTAGAAACTCAACTTAAAAAAATACCCAACTAGTCACTCCACCATCCCCGCCCTCTAAAAGCCCCTAACCCCAAAGGATATCCCCTTCCCATCTTGCCACTCCCCACCAGTCGCTATGGGCTTCTCATCTCTAAGCAGATGGCTGATTTACTTTCCTTTTCTATATCCTCAGCCCACCCAGCTCTTTCAAAACCCACCGTGTGCATGTCTCTTATCCCACAGGACTGGAAATGTTCTGCACTTCTTAGATGCCCCAGCCAGGGTTATGGACTAAGGCAGAGGGGATACTTGTTTTAACTATTGATGGTACTGAAGCTAGTGGTCTTAAAAAGATGGTCTTAAAAAGATTGTCAGTGAAAGCAAATCTAGGACAGAATAGCGAATCATAGATTTTAAGGTCAGAAGGGACCATTATGATCATCTACTCTGACCTCCTGCACAATGCAGGCCACAAAACCTCACCCACCAACTCCTGTAACAAACCCCTAACTTATGTCTGAGCTACTGAAGTCCTCAAACCGTGGTTTAAAGACTTCAGGGTGCAGAGAATCCTCCAGCAAGTGACCCGTGCCCCACACTGCAGAGGAAGGCGAAAACCCCCATGGCCTCTGCCAATCTGCCCTGGAGGAAAATTCCTTCCTGACCCCAAATATGGCAGTCAGCTAAACCCTGAGCGTGTGGGCAAGACTCACCAGCCAGACACCCAGGAAAGAATTCTCTGTAGTAACTCAGATCCCACCCCATCTAACATCCCATCACAGGCCATTGGGTATATCTTCCGCTAATAGTTGAAGATCAATTAATTGCCAAAATTAGGCTATCCCATCATATCATCTCCTCCATAAACTTATCAAGCTTAGTCTTGAAGCCAGATATGTCTTTTGCCCTCACTGCTTCCCTTGGAAGGCTGTTCCAGAACTTCACTCCTCTGCTGGTTAGAAACCTTCGTCTAATTTCAAGTCTAAACTTCCCAATGACCAGTTTATATCCATTTGTTCTTGTGTCCACATTGGTACTGAGCTTAAATAATTCTTCTCCCTCCGTGGTATTTATCCCTCTGATATATTTATAGAGAGCAATCATATCTCCTCTCAGGCTTCTTTTGGTTAAGCTAAACAAGCCAAGCTCTTTGAGTCTCCTTTCATAAGACAGGTTTTCCATTCCTTGGATCATCTTAGTAGCCCTTCTCTGTACCTGTTCCGTTTGAATTCATCCTTCTTAAACATGGGAGACCAGAACTGCACACAATATTCCAGATGAGGTCTCACCAGTGCCTTATATAACGGTACTAAAACCTCCTTATCTCTACTGGAAATACCTCGCCTGATGCATCCCAAGACCGCATTAGCTTTTTTCACGGCCATATCACACTGGTGGCTCATAGTCATCCTGTGTTCAACCAATACTCCGAGGAGGTCCTTCTCCTCCTCTGTTACTTCCAAGTGATGCGTCCCCAGTTTATAACAGAAATTCTTGTTATCAATCCCTAAATGCATGACCTTGCACTTTTCACTATTAAATTTCATCCTATTACTATTACTCCAGTTTACAAGGTCATCCAGATCTTCCTGTATGATATCCCGGTCCTTCCCTGTATTGGCAATACCTCCCAGCTTTGTGTCATCCTCAAACTTTATTAGCACATTCCTGCTTTTTGTGCTAAGGTCAGTAATAAAAAAGATGAAATAAGATTGGTCCCAAAAACTGATCCTTGAGGAACTCCACTAGTAACCTCCTTCCAGCCTGACAGTTCACCTTTCAGTGTGACCTGCTGTAGTCTCCCCTTTAACCAGTTCCTTATCCGCCTTTCAATTTTCATATTGATCCCCATCTTTTCCAATTTTGCTAATAATTATCCATGTGGAACCATATTAAATGCCTTACTGAAATCCAGATAAATTAGATACACTGCATTCCTTTTGTCTAAAAAAATCGGTTACCTTCTCAAAGAATGAGATCAGGTTGGTTTGACATGATCTACCTTTTGTAAAGCCATGTTGTATTTTGTCCCAATTACCATTGACCTCAATGTCCTTAACTACTTTCTCCTTCAGAATTTTTTTCCAAGACCTTGCGTACTACAGATATCAAACTAACAGGCCTGTAGTTACCCGGGTCGCTTTTTTTTACCTTTCTTAAAAATAGGAACTATGTTAGCAATTCTCCAGTCATATGGTACAACCCCTGAGTTTACAGATTCATTAAAAATTCTTGCTAATGGGCTTGCAATTTCATGTGCCAGTTCCTTTAATATTCTTGGATGAAGATTATCCAGGCCCTCCGATTTAGTCCCATTAAGCTGTTCGAGTTTGGCTTCTACCTCGTATGTGGTAATATCTACCTCCATATCCTCATTCCCATTTGTCGAACTACCATTATCCCTAAGCTCCTCATTAGCCTCATTAAAGACTGAGGCAAAGTATTTGTTTAGATATTGGGCCATGCCTAGACTATCCTTAACCTCCACTCCATCCTCAGTGTTAAGCAGTCCCACTTCTTTCTTTGTTTTCTTCTTATTTATATGGCTATAGAACCTTTTACTATTGCTTTTAATTGCCTTTGCAAGGTCCAACTCTACATGGCTTTTGGCCTTTCTCACTTTATCTCTACATGTTCTGACCTCAGTAAGGTAGCTTTCCTTGCTGATCCCTCCCATCTTCCACTCCTTGTAGGCTTTCTGCTTTTTCTTAATCACCTCTCTGAGATGCTTGCTCATCCAGCTTGGTCTACAACTCCTGCCTATGCATTTTTTCCCCTTTCTTGGGATGCAGGCTTCCGATAGCTTCTGCAACTTTGACTTGAAGTAATTCCAGGCCTCCTCTGCCTTTAGATCTACAAGCTTTTCAGTCCAATCCACTTCCCTAACTAATTTCAGTAATTTTTTAAAGTTAGGCGTTTTGAAATAAAAAACCCTTGTCACAGATCTATTTTTGTTTATCCTTCCATTTAGTTTGAACTGAATTAGCTCATGATCGCTCGAACCAAGGTTGTCCTCTACAACCATTTCTTCTATGAGGTCCTCACTGCTCACCAAAACCAAATCTAAAATGGCATCCCCTCTTGTCGGTTCAGCAACTACTTGGTGAAGGAATCCATCAGCTATCGTATCCAGGAAAATCTGAGCCCTATTATTATTACTAGCACTTGTCCTCCAGTCTGTATCTGGGAAGTTAAAGTCTCCCATGATCACACAATTCCCATTAGTATTTACTTCTTTAAAAGAGGTCTCTATCCATATCCATATCAGATCCTGGCGGTCTATAGCACACCCCAAGCACTATCCCAGGGGAGGATCTAGTAGCTTTCTTCCCCACTGTGATTTTTGCCCAGACAGACTCTGTCTTATCCATTCCATCACTTCTTATTTCTTTATATTCTACCTCATCATTGATATATAATGCTACTCCACCACCTTTGCCTTTATTTCTGTCTTTCCTAAACAGCACATACCCTTCAATACCCATACTCCAGTCATGACTATTATTCCACCATGTTTCTGTTACCCCTATAATATCTGGTTTCACTTCCTGCACCAGTAGCTCTAGTTCCTCCATTTTGTTACTTAGGCTCCTCGCATTAGTGTACAAACATCTTAATTTTTGCTGTTTGGCTTCGCTCACATTCTTTACCCAATTGGGCACAGACATTCTGCCGCCAATATTAACTATTAGATTGGTATGTACGCTGCCCTTCCGCCTTATGTCCATTCTCCTACCCACAGCTGTATCCTTTCTTACTTCATTTTCTTCCCTCTGAAAGAGAAAATCTGGCTTGGAGATTACCTGGACATCTCCCAACCATCTCCCCCGAATTCCTAGTTTAAAGCTCTCTTGATGAATTATGCCATCCTCCATCCTAGAAGTCTATTTCCCACCTTACTTCAGGTGAAGTCCATCCTGAGAGAACAGTCCTCTGCCCATGAGTGCTTCCCAGTGGCCATACATCCCAAAGCCCTCCTTGTAGCACCACTGCCTGAGCCATCTGTTGAGCATCATAATCTTGTCACACCTTTGTTGCCCTTCTCTAGGAACAGGCAGAATCCCACTGAAGTTCACCTGAGCCTCGATTTCCTTAAGTGTCTTCCCCAGTCTGGCATAGTCTCCCTTGATACGTTCTAGCGAGAATCTAGCCATATCATTTGTTCCCACATGAAGGACAATCAGTGGATTCTTTCCTGCTCCCGTTAGGATCCTCTTCAGCCTCAGGTCCATATCCCATATCTTAGTACCCGGCAGGCAGCACACCCTTCAGTTCTCTGGATCAGCTCTTGTTACAGACCTGTCTATTCTTCTCAGTAGTGAGTCCCCAATCACGTAGACCTGCCTTTTCCTGGCGATGGTGCGATTCTCCAGTTACATCTGGCCTCAAGTCCTCTCGATTCCTATTGTCCCTTGCAATCCTCTGCAACCCATTCTGTATCCTCCTGGGGCTCATATTTGGTGTTATCTCCATTGACGCTTGCCCTCTTCATATTGGACTATCTGCTCTTCTCTTCTTCCTTGCCCTCTCACCTTCAGTGACCACCTGCTGTTCCCCTTCTTCATTTTCCATCTCTGCAAACCTGTTCCTGAGCCCTATTTCTCCTTCACTGCCCCGTCTTTTCCTCTGGCTGGTTCTCTTAGTCACATGCTTCCACTGTCCACTTTCCTCACCCAGCAGTATCCCCTCAGAGTTCTTTCGTCCTGCTTCCATCTGCAAGTCTGAGCTTTTCCCTTCGGCCTCCTCATGTCTTTGCTCCATCATCCGCTCGAACCCCGTTCTAAACTCAACCAGAGTCTCCACCTGCATCTCCAATCCTTGGATCTTCTCTTCCATCAGCTCTATCAGGCAGCACTTCATGCAGACGAAATTATTTTCAGGTACCCCCTCCAGGATCATGTACATGCCGCAGCTTCCACATCTAGTCCATCTTCATTGTGTCTTCCACTGCTTGGGTCACTACCACTGCTGCCTCTGGTCTGTCATCGCCTTCCCACCTCAGTCCTGTTAGTCTGGGAAACACAAACCAAACCAAACCACCACCACCCACAGCAACACAAACCCCCAGCGAGCACCAAAATACTGCCAGACCACCACACACTCCCTTCACTCGTCTGTCTGTTCCTCTGCCTGGCTCTTGGTCTTCCCCCCAAACTCCCCTGTTTACAGCTGTGTTTGCTGGCTCCTGCGCCGTTGCAGCTGTCTGCACCCTTGCACCCATTGCACCCTTGCCTTCTCTTACATTCTCAAGGGATGATCTGCCACTTCTTCAAACTGAAACATTCAGTGTGCGCAGTATGAACAGAAAACTTCTGGTTAATGACTTCTGAGACCAGAGCACCATCCTGTGACGTAACATGGGGGTATTTCATGCTTTTGCAATTCTGAAATCGGTTGTGTTCACAGTTCTTGAGGGCTGATTCTCTCCTGTACCAAGATCCGCTTGGTACAAGGAAGTAGGTATCAGTAGAGAGCTGGCTACAGCTCCTTGTCTCCATGGAGTGATTTGCACTGGGTCTAGTCTGAGTCAGAGCAGCCATGGGGCTGTTCCGACTTACACCAGCTAGGCATGGTTTATAAAGGGCCATATGTCAGGAGAGGTTTGGTGCGCTCTGCCCCATTTTCCAGCCCTTCCTCTCTGACATGCTGGCCATGCAGAGGTGAGGAGGGGTGGTGTACAAAGGAGCTAGCTACATTGCTTTACACCAAGTGAGAGCTTACCACATGGGGTGAGGGTGGGGAGTTCTCTGCTGGCCAGTTCCAAACAGATTCCAGCTCTTTTGCACTGCCTGAGTGGTGCGAAGGAGCTGAATCAAAGGGGAGACTGGCCTAAGGTTCTCGGAGATGATGGGGACGAGGCAGTCCATAGGGAAATGATTGCCCACAACAGCATTCATTTAACTTATTTTATACCTAGGATCACTTTTGAAGCTGTCCTTTTACCCTCTGTGAAATACTGTTCTGCTATTGTCCAGCAGCCAGGGATTTCTCCAGACTCATGAGATGAAGGGAAAGTAAAATACCCAAGGAGAAGTTTCATGTTTTATTCTGTTTACTAGAGGTGAAGCACTGGGGCAACAGCGACTTCATACGGGAATTGCAGCCACTTACCCTGGGAGTGACTGTGGGCTGCGACTTTCACAGGAGTGTAAGGGAGTGTAAAGGGATTTGGGTATCTAACTCTCTTGACGCCTTTGAAAGTCCTACCCTTGGTCCATGGTATTTAGGGTCTCCGGCTTCTATCATGAGGAAAGAGGCCGGGCTTGATATAAAAGTGCTGGCATTATTTTTAATTATCACTCATGTTATTATGGTCATGCCTAGGGATCAATGCAGAACAGGGCCCCGTTATGCCAGGCACTGTTCAGACGCACAGTGTATGCTAGTTCCTGCCCCGAAGAGCTACAATCGAGACAGGCAAGACAGACCCAGGGTTGGATAAAGAGCTCTCACTCCTAGCGTGATCAATGTGATCGCTGCAGATGACTGGCTAGTATCACCATTTTTCTTTTAGGGGGTCAGGGTTACTTAGCCAGGGACTGGGGACGCTAGCTGGAGGGCAGGAAGGGCAGTGTGTGAAGGGAGGTGCAGTGAAGAGACTGTGAGACAAGGGCGGAGGGGTTGAGTCAACAGCCAATAAGTGCCAAGTGTGAACACTCTGACTGCAGCATTGGTGTTCTGCATTCCTTGCTTCTCCAGTCAGAGACAGGGTCTTTCCCCTGAGCCATATGGCTAGGGGAGAGGGGGCTGCTGCATGGGCCCCCGTACCCCCACAGGTGGCCTCTCCCATTAGCCTGGGGGAAAGGACTTTGATTATGGACTGATCAGGATACACCTTGTAATGGTTCTGCTTTCCCTGGTCCCTCAAGCTCCCTTCCGGTCTGATCCTAATGGGCACTTAGGCTGGACTGATCTGCCATCCAGAAAGGAAAGGCTAGTGCCAAAAATCCTCAGCCAGGACAGAGAAGAAATGAGGATGTACTATCTGGGGCAGATCCTCTGCTGGCATCCATTGTTAAGAAAACCTACACCAGTGAGGGTGGGGGATCTTCCCCTTCAGTTCCAAATCTACAGTCTCTGGGCCTGCTGCTGCTCCCCTTGCAATCAGTGGCAAAACCCGCACTGATCAGGGTCGATTTCATTTTCTCTGCAGAATGGTCAGGTGGCATGTGATTCAGAACGCAGCTGATTGCTTCCTTCCAGGTGCACTGTTGTCTCAATATCCCTCTTCCATTAAATCCCCAAAACAGCTTCCTTTAAAATATCCCATTGCTTTTGCCGTTCACGTGCCAGCATTTGAGCTCTGTAAAGTGTGGCTTGCCTGGTTTTTAGGCCTAACTACCTTTGTGAAAAAGGGGTTTTGTGTGGGTCTAGCCTCCAGTTAAGGCAAGTAATCCAGGGCCTGATTTTCAGAGCCGACAGAGTCTGGGTTGATCTCTGAAAATCAGATCTTGAGCATTTAGCAGTATTGCTTTGGCCACTAGAGAGCTCTCACATCATTCACGAGTTATAATGCAACAGAAATATTGGTGAAAATGAAAGCAATTAATAAAAAGTTTACATCTAAGGACACTAAAGTTCCCAGTGCATTCCTGAGTTCACAGTAGGATCTAGACATCCTGTGTTCAATGTATTGTGCAAATCAAACATCATGATAGGCTGTGTTTTGCATCTTCAGTGCAGAATTAGTTGCATGAATGGTAGTGTATTTTGGGTGACTGTAAGTAACGATAATACAGTGATTCATTTGATACAGAACGTAATCAGGTAAATATGGTAGCACCAAAACCCAATTTATTTAGCTCTCTGTTGAAATGCTCTGTTAGACTGTATTGTGTGGCTGACTGTTGTGGCGAGTCATTTTTTTTTTCCATTTTGATTTTATAGCACATATCTTAGGCGCCGGCTCAGTAAAGCACTTAAGCACATGCTTAACTTTAAGGATGTGAGTAGTCCCATTGATGTCAACGGTGCTCTTGGCCACTTCTGCTACCTTGAACATCCAGGAGCAGTGCAGGATCTAGTCGAACTGATAATATGCATTGAAATTAATGGCTGCACTCCCTCAACCAGGGTGCCGATATACTTTTTGCTTGTTCAGTTGCTTCCTACAACCTACCTCCTAGCTCTTTCTTAGTCATACTGAGCCTCACCCATCTTGTCCTTATCCAGCCCTCAATCTCACATCAGTAGCTCTCCTTCCTGACACAGCCATGAATAGCAGCTCAGGGGGAAGAGAATCTGAGAAGTGACAATCAGTTACAGCTCCCTGCTTCTCTGCTCCAGACTGGGTTAGAGTAGCCTGGGGGTTGCTCTAACTTGTGCCAGCTGGCAATGGTCTCCCTAAGGGGCTAAATGGAATAAACAGAGCACAGCATGCTGCAGCTTCTTCCCTGACATCCCCACCTCCTCCTGCACAAGGGACTATAGGAAGGGAGACATAGGAGCCAGCTACACCGGGTCTACATCCACTGGGGACTTCCCCATGTTGGGGGAATCCTGAACAGTGGACTTGAAGGTGGCATCTCCTCCCTTTGCACTGTGTCAGCAGAACAGGGCAGAGAATCTGCCCCAAAGTATTAGTGGTGGCCTCTGTGAGAGGCACTGGCTTCCACAATTCTGTCTTCACAGCGCCAGGCAGCTCAGCAAAGTTACCTGACTTTATCAACAAAATCACAGGGACATTCTCCCCAGTGAGAAGCACTCAACTGTAACTGAGGAGGGGCAATGCAGAATAGCTGAGCTGTTCACCACCTGGAGTGATTCTGCTGCACAGCTGCTCAGGGACTATAGGGTGGGGGAAAAGAGCTAGTTCTTCACATTGTGCATAGCCCCACAGAAGACTTTGAAGAAGTTCTGTGCTGCAGTTTGTCTGACTCAGCCAGAGACTTTTCTGGCACTGGCCATCTCCCTTCTTGGTTCACCCGTTGCAGATCATCATGCAACATCATGATGATCAACTACAGGAATCTCTGAGAGCAAAACCGGTAGAGGTGGCTTGGGCGGGGGGGGGGGGGGGTGGTGGTGTCACTCTATTGCTAGTGGAGAATACAAATCCATTATAAACTGTCCCAAGCCATTGCCCGAGTGATTGTCATGCAGCCATGAAATGCTGAGCCGATCAACCACAGTGGACAACCTTGTAGCTCAGCTAAAGCTTGTAGGATGTAGAGAGGTGTGCAACCTTCACTCCAGCCCTGTCTCAGGACTCACACACACGATGGATGTACCGAGTCCAATCTAGCTTTGGACGAGGAGACCTCCTGCGCTGGACCAAAGAGCACAGCTCTATCACCTCTCAAATCCACCTCTGCCAGTGCCTCCTGCTGAATGATATACCATGGGTGGGCACTACAGTCCAACTGGGTCATTGAACCACGGTTACATGTGCCGGTTCCAGGGCCTCATCCTTTGTCAAGTCGCAGACAGCACTGACTCGACTAGCATTAGTCCAGGCTAGAGATGGGAGCTTAGCACAATCGTCATCATAATACCTAACTCTTCTATCGCGCTTTTCATCACTAGATCTCAGCGTTTATCCTTACAACACCCCACAGGGCCAGAGAGGGACTAGGCACGGTCAGTTTGCCCGAGGCGCTGGTTAAATCTCCGCCGTTTGGGGGTTATTTCAGAACTTCCAGTCGAAGCAGGATCACCCAGACTTGGCAAAAGTTACTGCTTGCATTCCTTCCATGCAGCATACCGCCAGCAAACTCCAAAACAAACCAGCTAACAGGCTCACTCTCCCGTCTGCCCAGAGCTCCTTGCTCTCGCCTCTGGGTAGGATACCCCCATCTCCCCCATGCCAAGAGCTATACAAAGGCAATGTTTCACAGCAGTGCTATATTTCATCTTGTGGTATATACTGAGGCTGATTCTCATTTACGTGTAGGCACCTGGACACCACTCTGGGGCTTGAACTGTGCATAAATTACATTTGTGTCCATTCTAAGGCACCGTTACTTTGCCAGAGCTGTGTGAAAGGGCCTTGGTGTAAACAAGAATTAGGCCCTTTATGTTTGGTTTCTTTAATAAAAATACAAGGAGACGGTGAAGAATTTCCCTGCTTTTTTATTTTTCTATAAGCTTGTCATCTAGCAAAATATTAGTCGGTGAGGCTAGAATGAATCT
Organism: Eretmochelys imbricata; assembly: GCF_965152235.1. NCBI lineage: Eukaryota > Metazoa > Chordata > Testudines > Cheloniidae > Eretmochelys > Eretmochelys imbricata. The sequence continues at coordinate 204,682,045 of NC_135574.1, read as the reverse complement.
TGCAGGCCTCTCCCAAAACACGATGGGGTAAATTGCAAGTTTGCCCAGAGTGAGGGCAGCACACAGACCAGGAGCCAGTCAGAGTCACTATGCGCCAGCCTTATACCTGGCACAGATTACATCCCTGGTGTGCAGCTGCTGGCATGCTGGGGGTCCAGAGTTAATATTCAGCCCACTCCTTGCTGATGACCAGTATATGCTGGGCTCATATATATGTATCATTCACACCACACAATATCAATATATGGCCTAAATTGGCCCACGCCTTTTTATAATCCTGTTCACTTACGCTAAGTATCCCATAACACCTGGCGTTAGCTGAAGTAAGTTTTGGCTTAAGTAGATAGGAAAACTGTCAGGAGCAGAACATATGGCCGTTTTACCATAGCAACAGGTAGGGAGTTACTCTCACAGAGCAGTTCTGCAATGTCTCAAAGGGAAGACATATGAGTGTTCTACCCTGGTACAAACCCTAGGAGGTGCCTTCACGCCCCCTTGGTACAGGGAATGCATGTGTTCAGAACAAAGAGATAAGGGGTACACCCTGGTACCAGAAAAACAAGGTAGAAAGCTGATTGGTTAAATCTAGTTTCAGATGATGCAAACAGTACCTATTACTTGTAAACAGGTTGGGTATAAGAAGATGGCTGGGGGCGGGGTAACGTTGGAGCACATCTTCCGCATAAGATGAATTTAACAACGCTGCACAAGACAGCTTCCCGGTAACTCTTATCATATTGGCCCTGTCTTCACGTACTGTACTATTACTGACTTTTAGCAATAAACCGGACTGATATTGGTTATTTGGACTCTTGAATGTATTTCATACCAAACCAAGGCCAAGCAATTGACCCTACAATTTATCAGTGTTACCTACCTTTGCCCACACTTTACCCCCATGTGCTGCAGGTGGCCCTGGGGGGTTGCTCTTCCTCAGGCGCCACGACCCACAATTCGGGTAGCAAGCTCAGCAGAGTTAGGGCCACCTTGTGCCTCCTTAATCTCCTGCACAGGCAGGGGCAATGACGTGCATGCACCCTCAGTGCGCCCCCTTGTGTCAAAGGGCAATGCTGCAGGGGGTATTGTCTCCACTGCCCTGGCGCACTGTCTGTTTTTGCGCATAAATCAGCCCTCTGGCTGAGAAGCGGTTACTTCAAAACCCCTCCAGGGTAACAGAGTGTCCAGGTGTAGTGCAAAGTCTCAACTTATCCTCCAGGTCCTTGCTCACACCCATTCTGGGGGTTCCACCGCCTTTCCCTGGCTCTGGGATCGAGTACTGTCCTGCCCATCCTACAGTTCCTGGTGCATCAGCACTTCACAGGAGGCAGCCTTCCTGTGTGCTCCGTGTGGCGTCTCCCCCTTGACTGAGCTCTCTCGGGCTATTTATAAGGCCCAGGTGTCTGTGCCGTTATCACCTGATCCTTTTAGCCCCGCCCTCTCTGAGAAGTAACCACCCAATCACTGCCCAGGTGAAGTGAATGGGACCAAGTGGGCCTTTAACCTTTTATAGCCCACAAGGAGATTTCACCCCATCACAGCAGGCCATAATCTGGCCCAAAGAAAACAAAGATCATTGTGTCAGGGAAACACCCAGATTCCCCCTCACCTTCAGTCCCTGTGGCGCGATTCATTAGGACTGGGCACAAATTTTCCGTCAAACCTGTTTTTCCGATGGAAAATTGGGTTTTCAACAACATTATGTTTTTCAGGCAAAGCGTCTGCAGAAAATTTCAGTTTTAAAACCAGAACGCGGCAAAACCAAAATATTTTGATCTGGAAATGGTGCCTCGTGGGAGCCGCATGGGAGCCGTAGTTCAGTTGTCTCAGCTGCCCACTTGCCCAGCGAGGAGGTGAAGTCTGACCAGGGAGCCCGGCCTATAGAGGCATGAGAACTGCAACCCCTATGCGGCACTTTATCATTATTATTAGTCTTACAGTAGTGTGTAGAAAACCCAACTGAGCTCAGGGCCCTGTTGTGCTAGGCGCTGCATATATACATAGAAAGAGACAGTCCCTGCCCAAAAGAGCTTACACAGTAGACAGAAGGTGGGAGGAAGATAATATTATCATCTCCATTTTAGAAATGGGGAATTGAGCTTCAGAGATGAATGCTGGGGTTTTCAAAGGAGCCGAAGGGAGTTAGGTAACCTTTTCCCATTGAATTTCAATGGGATCATGTCCTAAGTGTCTTGCCCAAGATCACCCAGGAAGTCCGTGGCAGAACGAGGAATGAAACCCATATGTTCTCCAACCCAGTCTAGTGCCACATCCATGAATCCGTTCTTCCAAACCATGAGTTAAAGGAGAAGCTTTAGTCAGCCTTAATTAGGGTTCAGTTTATAAAAGTTTAATAAATGATCAACAGGTGTTACGAGTATGTTACAGGGATGAGTAGTGTGGACTGTAGCTGGTTATAATCACATCGGTAGGAGGTGTTACAGATGGCTGTAATCCAGGGCTATAAGAAATTGATTGACTCACTGGACTCTAAACAACTGATTTATTAAAACATCTAGTAACCATTGATTAACCCAATGTAAACTGTTTATACATGGATCTGTAATAAAGACTATGACCAAAGCTGCTTTAAGTTCAGGACTATCAGGGCCTGTGATACACGCCAGAATAGTAATGATGTTTCCCTTCCGTCGCAGACAAGCAGGTCACACACACATTAAATAGGATTTTTCCTTTTTCTCCCTGCTCAGCTCATCCTCAGATTATTAGAGCCCACAGGAGCTTAAATCCAACAGTTGGGTCCCTTCCTTATAACTTTTGCCCTGCAGTTAGAGCCCCCACGTAGGATGTGAGAGCCCCAATTTCAAGTCCCTGTTCCAATGACTATACAAAAGCTTCAATAGAAGAGAATGAGCAATCTCCCCACACACCAAGATATCCCACTGGTTAGGGCAGACTCCTGCAAGGTAGGAGACCCAAGTGCAAATGCCATCTCATGACTAGGTTGCTGCCATTAAACTACTAGTGTGAACAATTTTGCCCAGCTCTGCCACTGACAGGTGATGCATTTAAAAGTTCTAGCAAAATGTTGAGCTTCTCTGCTAGAACGTAGAGGGCAGAAAAACCATGCGGGTTATTGCAACACATGTGATGATTATTATACGGTATCTGGATCTGTCACTACTCTGGTGTGTCCATGTCGTAAATCACGCTTGGAGGCTGTTGGGGCGTATCTCTTCACTGCAGACTTAACCTGGGTCTGAGCATCCATAGATTAGCCTGGCCTGGGTGCAAGCGGAAATTGTAAGAAGCAATTTGTTGTGATTGGTAGGAAGGGGAGGGGTACATTTTCAGCCACCTAGGTATTCGTGAAACGACCGCACTACCAAAAATAATAGCAAACGCTTCTTCGTTTCCTTGGTGCATAATTTTGCTCGCCTGGTGTTGTGGATCTTGATGAATAAGGAGCTAGGTGCTTTTCAAAGCGGGTATCGTGAGAGAGAACTCCTAAGAGGAGCCGCATCAAGAGTCAGAGTTACTCCTTTCTCAGGGTCACAGTGGACACAGAGAGAGACGAGTGGCAACTAGAACTTGTTGGAATTTTTGAACGGTTTGGTAGACTCCCCTGCCAGCCAGGCAGAGGTTTTCCTTGTGTGTCTAGGTTTCACAGGTGATCACATCCAGTTCAGAACTAGTCAGAATAGCTGCATGTCCTTTGCAATTAAAAGGGTTGATATAATTGAGGTCCTGCGGCTGCAGCAAGGAAGGCCCCGCCACTGTCTGAAGCTCCTTGACTTGTAGCAGTGTGTAGGCCTGCACAGCAGGTGGCAGCATTGTCTAGCGGAAAGGGCACACAATTGTGAGTCTGGAGATGTTGGCTGGAGTCCCAGTCCTGACACAAACTTGCTGTGAGAACTTCAGCAAATCGCTTCCCTTTTTTGTGCCTCTCTGTTTCCACTCCCCCTCTTTGCCTGTTGTGTGTTCGGTGGGGCAGGGAGCATCTCTCGTTATGTGTACGTACTGGGCCTAGCACAGCAGGGCCCTGATCTCAGGCAGGGCCGCTAGGTCATAATGGCGTACAGCTCCTAACACTCGGAGCAGATCAAGGCAGCGGTGCACACACATGCCAGCCAGAACTCTGTCACGCTAACAGCCACTGGCAGCAAAGGAGAAAACAGCAGCAAAGACATGGCTTTGGGGTAGATAGCTGACTTCCCGAACTGCTGCCTGTCAGATAGGCTGCAAGCCCTTTAGTTCTCTGCTCCTGGACGGCTAAAAGGCTACGCCCCGGGGTCCACTTGCTGCAAGTGCGCCTCCTTGTGGCTGGGTCTGGGAATGACCTCACACCCCATCTGGCACCCCTTTCAGTAATTGCTCATGCTGTGCTCCCGCCCCACTCTGTGACTCGGGTGTTCCCTTTTCATGACTCCAGGTGCTCCCTCTGCATGACTCGGCTCTCTGGCCAGGTCACTCTGCAGTCCCCCCCATGCCGTGGTAACACAGTCCCTCCGGACAAGCTGTCTGGATGCTGTCTCGGACAGTTGTTCAAGTCTCCAGATCCTGGGCCACTTTCTCAGGGGCTGGTAGGGGAACCCGGATCTAGCTACAGTTCCAGGTTCCAGCCTGGGAACCCTATGGCTAGCAACCTAGTTCTGCTCAGTTTCACACCCTGGTGCTGTTTCCCTAGGCTCCTGCCTACACTGCTTCTCTATCTCTGCCGATCTTTGGGCTTACCCTTGGGGCTTCCTCTGTTCCCTGTGGCTACCTCACCTTTCTTGGCCTCTTGCTGGACTCCCTAGGCTAGGACAGGATCCCCAGGCTTACTCTCCCCCTGGACTGCCTCCTTGTCCCTACCCAACTCCCTTTCCCTCTAAAGAGTGACTGCAGACGCCTCTCCTGCCCTCACTTCCTGGTTTATAATCCTGTTCCAGTCCCTCTGCCCCCAGCTGGGCTTCAGCTGCCATTGGGCTGTATCAAGCCCTGGTTCCACCCCCTCGCCCCCCAGCAGCATCTTATCTTAATTGATCCCCTCCTGGCCCACACTAACCCGCTCTGGGCTTGTGTGGGTGGACACCTCACCACAGGCTGCAGAGACAAGGCTGTAGAGAGCTGTCACTAAAAACAACACGGATAAGGCTGCTGTACAGGGAGAGGATACAATGATCCACAACAGCAGCGTCTCTTATTTCCTACCGAGTCAGCCACACTGTCTCTGCAAGTCTCTCTCTGAGAGCAGGGGCTGGCCCCTTCTCTTGCTGGTGCTGTTAAGGTAACTGTGCGAGTTAGCTAGTGTGCTTGTCCCATTAGGAACCAGCGTCACACAATTACCTGCACAGGCAGTCGGTGCTAACCCCACTCTTGACTCCTAAACTATTCCCAGCCCCATGGGGCCATAAGATTGCTCTCACAGGACTCCCCAACCCAGCAAGGGGCTCTGTTTCCACTAAACCCCAATACCAGCATATGTCTCATAGAAGGGAAAGCAGCTTCTGTTGCGGGGCAGTGTGGTGCTGTTTTGTTTTACAGCATGTGCACAGAGAAGTTTCAGAGTAACAGCCGTGTTAGTCTGTATTCGCAAAAAGAAAAGGAGTACTTGTGGCACCTTAGAGACTAACCAATTTATTTGAGCACGAGCTTTCGTGAGCTACAGCTCACTTCATCAGATGCATACCGTGGAAACTGCAGCAGACTTTATATATACACAGAGAATATGAAACAATACCTCCTCCCACCTCACTGTCCTGCTGGTAATAGCTTATCTAAAGTAATCTTCAGGTTAGGCCATTTCCAGCACAAATCCAGGTTTTCTCACCCTCCACCCCCCCACACAAATTCACTCTCCTGCTGGCCTAACTTCATTATCATGCACATTGTGTAAAGAGTTGTCACTTTGGATGGGCTATCACCAGCAGGAGAGTGAATTTGTGTGGGGGGGTGGAGGGTGAGAAAACCTGGATTTGTGCTGGAAATGGCCTAACCTGAAGATTATTTTAGATAAGCTATTACCAGCAGGACAGTGGGGTGGGAGGAGGTATTGTTTCATATTCTCTGTGTGTATATAATGTCTACTGCAGTTTCCACGGTATGCATCTGATGAAGTGAGCTGTAGCTCACGAAAGCTCATGCTCAAATAAATTGGTTAGTCTCTAAGGTGCCACAAGTACTCCTTTTCTTTTTGCACAGAGAAGGTACATAAATATTCTTGCTGGAAGGCTTCCGTGTAACACGACTTTATTTCTTAGAATTCAGAACGATAATACTCAAGAACCCCAAAGCAGAGAGACAAAGCAGGCTGCTCCCTAAAACCAGAGAGGCACAGATCAACCCACCTTACCGTAGCTTGCTGTCTGTAGACTGACTGCTGCTATGCCCAGATCTCACGCTTCCCTACAGAGCCCCTTAACCTGCAAGCAGGACCAGGAAAACCCAAGACATTTAAAGCGACAGCTTACAATTTTAACACAACTCTCAACACATCACAAGCACTAGCTCATCCTTCCTGCCTGTTCATGTCAGCAGTGTCCAGCCATTCTGCGGAGAAGGCTGAATTCCATTTTCAATGAGGATCCATGGACTGAGTTGTAAGTTTAGGATCTCCTGCCCAATCCCCAGTGGAATTCCCAGGAGGACTGCACTGCACAGGTACCAGAGGTGGAATTCAGCTTTACTGGAGTAGCAAAGGCTGGGATTTTTCAAACACCCAAAGGGAGTTAAATGCCAAGCTCTCACTGACTGACTCTCAGTGAATGCTGCCCCCTGAATGCCTTAGGTCCCTTTGAATACCAGCCTAAATATTTATCTATGATCAATATACGTTCAGGATCATTGTTGTCCCATATGACATCATCCTGCCCTTAGTGTCTCTTCCTTTCCCATCCTCCCCTCTCTGTTTCTCTCCCTCTCTCCCATCTGTGTTTATCTCCTCTGTTCTTGCCTCTGAATTTCCTCAATCCTCACCTACCAAAGGGCTTCACTCCTGTCCCGCCATTCCATCCCATCCATTAAAATCATGAATACTGACATTTTAAAGTGCCATAATCAAGTTTCATAGTTAACTCCCCAGTGAGATGAGAAGAGGTGAGGGCATTCACAGCTCACACAGTCTTTGTTTCAAGCTGTCTGCAGACTCAGGAAGACAGCAGTGAGTTGGTGACAGTCAGTTCACACCCGGAAGGTTTTCTTTGCAGTCATGAGGACTAGAAACTTTCCCTTCTGTTCCCAGCTCTGCCTCTGACATGGGGCAAGTCACTGCACTTCTCTGTGCCTCAGTTTCTCCATCTGTAAAATGGGGATAATGATACTGACCTTTATAAAGTGCTTTGGGATCTACTGATGAACAGCACTATTTGAGAGCTAGGTATTATCTTAGGTTATTTTTAGTGGTGTTAGCAGGCATCTATCAATCCGTTTTTATATTATACTGATCACCGCAGTCTCTGAGTGCCTTTGGGTTTAGAGTCACCTCAGACAGCTTTGCAACCTTTTAGCTTTACAGGAGCATTAATTTCACAGGCGTTTGGCCTATAGCAGATGAGCATTTGGGGGATTTCACCACCCGTTCCGAATGTTATACTCACACACAGTCTAGGCCAAGCAAGCTGTGTGGAGTCTGCTGGTTCAGCAGACGATTTGGCTGATTTCAGTTTTCAGTTCCTAGACGAGAGAACACAGACGTGACACATTCCAAGGCTGGGGTTTTTAAAGAAGTCCAATGGATACTGAAATTCCTGGGAGTTGGGTGCCTAGATTTACAGTATGGAATCCGTCTGGGTCAGGAACACAATTGGGCATCTGGGCTCCTGCAGAGGGTACTGGTACATGCTGTGAAGCAATGACATGTTAGGTTCTGTTGTAGTTGATTTCATTGATGTATAGTTGAAACCCTGGCTGGCTATGCGCAGAAAAGCTGACATGCAGTGTTCAGATTTAAGCTGCACATTTCCACTCAAACGGTGGTATTATTTGAACACCGCTGTTTCGGGAGTCTGGCAAAACAGAAACGGCTAGGATGTCTGGGGACAGGGCAGGCATAACAAGGCGCAGGGCACTCAGAACATTGCTTACAAAGAAACCCACAGATGAGCCCAGCTAAAAGCCAGACACTGGCCATGGCCCTGATCCAGGCCCACGGAAGTCAGTGAAAGGATTCCCAGTGAATAAGACCTCTAATTTCATAGAAGTGTGGTACCCATGGCCAAAGCTGCAGAGAATTATAGAGACATGTATGGTGTCAGTTGTGTTGTCTATTATGCACAGATATTTTCCCCCCTGGCTATTCTTTTTTTTTCAGACGAGTCCAGAATGGACCATTAGATGACTCAGTCATGGTATGAACATTCCTGCCCCTCCAGTTATTAACACTGTGGCTCCAAAAGGAGAACTCTAGCCCCGGACCACGGCATGATTGCTGGGTGTGGGGATGGAATTTCCCCCCCAGAGACTAGGGGAGATGGTTTGGGTAAGAAATGTGATGGTTGGAGATGGGGTCAAACGACCGAGGGCGTGGGGGAGAACTTGCTTTGTCTTCAGTGGATTTGCACACACTCACCTCACGTCTGAGTCTGGCGCCGCCGGTCACTGAGTCACTGACTGTGTCAGAACCATTTCGTCCTGTGGTGGAGTCACTGACCCAGGCAGTGGGAGAGCTTTGAATCAATTCCCAAAGAACTGAGTGGGGCGAAGGAAATTTCCGGTGCCTTGCTAATCCATTGGAATGGACAAGGGCTGCAGTGCAGTGGCTGGCCTGTGCGTCAGGCCAAAACCAGCAAAAGGGGCAAGAAAGACAGAGACCGCTTTTTAAAGTGTGACTTTCGGGCGGGGGTGGGGGGGTGAAAAGTACCTGAGTGAGGGGGAATTTTTCAAATGCTCCCAAGTGATTTCAGACCTGAAGTCCCATTTTCAAAAGTGGCTTTCAGTGAGATATCGGCTCCAGGGCTTCATTTGTGCCCGGGCTCAGCCTGGCAGTTCATAGCCCTGGGGCCTCTGGGCTTGCCGAGTTAGCTATGAAGGTGGAAAAATTGCTTGAACCCCTGCAACTCTTTCATTACAAACGAAGCACTGGTTGGCTCCTAAAGGCTCCCATGCTTTTGAAAATTTTACCCTACCCGCTTTGGGGACAGAAATCCATGAGATGAAGCCCCCACCAGTCTGGCACTGTTACAGAGCCGTCGAGGACATGTCTACACAGCAATCAGGACAGCACCTGTCAGCATAGCTTTGAGTGAGCTAGCTCACGAAAACAAGAGCAGGATGGCCGCAGCAGCATGGGCTAGCCACCTGAGTAGGTGCCCAGGGTCCAAGCAAATGTTGTGCTCAGGCGGGTTAGCCCACGCCTCCACCACCCATGCCCCCGCAGCTACCCTGCTGTTTCCAGCTGAGCTAGCTTGTTCAAAGCCAGCTCGGGGATGCCAAGACCTGCTGCAGTCACCCCTCCTGACTGCAGTGTAGACGTGCCCAGAGTGGGAGCACCGATAATTCAGGCCCCGTGACACTGCTAGGGTGATGTACAGGACCCTGTGTGTAAATGAGAATCAGGCCCTTTATTCCCAGGATTTATTATTTATAATTGTATATTTGCCCAGAGAGGGACGCCGACTGAGATCAGGGCCCTCATTGCACCAGGCACTGTATAGAGTAAAGGACAGGCTCAGCCCTGAAGAGCTTACAGTATAACTAGACATGCCAAGGGGTATAACAGACATGCAGAGTGAACAGTGTGACGGGCTACAAATGGCATGTGAGTTCCATGAAGGGATGGGGTAGATATTGCTTGAGGAGCAGTAATTGCCCTAAGAATTTACCTCTCCCCCAACCTGGAAGCAGCCCAGGATTGGTGGAGCAGGAACCTGAGAAATTCACCCCGTTGACCCTGACTTTCCTGTTTACATGGTGTCCTCCTCACCTTTAAACCAGTGATGCTCAGCCGGAGGCTCGCGAGCCGCAAGCGGCTCTTTAAAGGATGCTTTCACCACGTTATTAACCAATTGTAGTTGATCAAATAATAATACTTGGTCAGTCATTTTGCTGTGAGAATATATAAAATGAAACAATGAATTCACACAGCTGTGACTCTTTTGATCGCTAACTTGGCTCTTGAACCACTGAAGTCTGAGTATCATGGCTTTAAACATTCATTAACTGCCCACCCCGATACTGGGGAAGACCCTCAGTTGTGTTAACTGCCATAGCGCCATTGCAGTCAATGGAACTCTGATCATTTATGCCAGCTAATTTACACCCCAAGATATTCCCTTTAGTCTGAGTACTTTCCTGCATTGCAAACTATCCTTTGCTGAATGCGTTACAACATACTGTCTACCCTGGTTTGCAGCATTGCAGTCACCATATTATTTGTTGTCAGCAAATCTAGGAATTTTACCATTTCAAAGAAATCAGATCCAGGCTACAATCCAGACCAGTGGGGGTCTGTGTCACCCCTGCCCTGCAACCTTGGGTGCCTTACAGTGCCTTGCCGAAGTAGCTCCCATCTGGGCTGCTCACAAACAGCCTTCCAGCATGCAAGCCGCACCCCGAGTGTCTGTGTGTAACTGCAGCCTGCCAGATACACATGGGTTACACTCTGGCTCTCACCAGCCTGGGTTATTCTGCAGGGTGACCCCAATACATCCCCAGTCTTAGATTTCCCCCCAGAAATGTATGCCCTGTACGGCCCAGCCCTCTCCTTGACAATACAAGTTTTATTAAGTCCATTATTTCTTTAAAAGAAAAATACACCATTTTATTATTTAAAATAGTTATTCAGCTACTTCAATTTAAATGCACTGGAATAGATAAAACCGTAAAACAAGTTGAATAACTACAAAGCGATGTAATTACTCTGGGACAAGTTTTCTAATATAGACCAGGCACCAGAAACATAGGAAGGGATTGTAACCCCTGCTCCAATGGCCAACAGGGGCTATGAACAGGTAATTCCCCCAACTCAGGCACTGCGTTGGACCACTATAGGTAACCTCCAGGAGCAGCTGCATGTGGGAGGTGCTGGGGTAAAGCCAGAGAGGTGGGACCATAGTCCACTTTGTTTCATACCACTTCTGTATCCACTCTGGGCTGCACTGCATGCCATGGGCAGCAGTGGGGAGGCTATTGTGACTTACACAGTGGTCCCAAACAGTCCCTGTAAAGCCCTGGATTCGGAGGGCACAAAGTTGTCTTAACACCTCTTTTGCTCCATCTTCTCTGGTCTGCCTCTTCTTTGCTCTGGAGACACAGCACATAATCAGGCCCGTCACGGGATATGTGAGATTCCCCTGATTTCATCATGTGACTCCAGAAGCTGGGCCCGAAGCACGGGCCTATAGTGCTGATGCCTCGGTGAAGGGACATCTCCCTTTCAGTTCAGGTATCAGGCTAGAACAGCTCACGCGCCTTTGGCAGTCCTGGATAACCTGACATGGGAGCTGCTCGTAAGGCTAAGCCCAGTAGGAGTGTCCTTGAAATGCTTTACTCTTGTCTAAGTGAAAGCCTTAAAAAAAAAGCAAAGGTTCTTGCCACATTCCTGATAGTATTAAAATGGACATTGTTAATTACGTGTAATGCGGGATTAGTGGATGGTATTAGCTCAGGTGCAAGAGATTATGGAACAGGCCATTAATGGTAATCAGTCAGAAAGAGCTCTGAATTTTCCTTTGTCTTTATTAACAATGGCCCACTGGAAGGATTTTTTTCACCTATAAATGAAGGGAAATATGCTAAGCTGAGAAAGAAAGAATAACAGAATGAACTGAAAGGGCATAAACCATGTTCAGAATCTCTGCCTCTAATTCTGGATTTTCTGAGCGCCTGATTCAAAGCCCACTGAAGATAATCTACCCAATTGCAACCACCTCTGGCTGACAGCCAACCTCAGTTGTTCCTCTTTGGGGATGATCAACTGATAATTTATTGGTTCAGAACTTTAAAAAAATGCATCTATGAAGGAACAGCCTTTACCAATGGCTTCCTGTTGTAATGTTCATCTTTTCTTCCCAAAGGTGACTTCAAAACCACTTGACACAAATAGATTCTGGCAGAGACGTTCTAGGGTGCGGGGACCGATCCTGAATGATTTAAAATTATGTCAGGCACATGAGATCCACTTCTCCAATTTAGTAATTGGCTGCCTAAATTCTTCCCTGGTATAGCCGGTAAAACCAAAGAGATGTGCTCTCCTCTGAATGTCTTAGTTGAACGTCCTTTGATGTTGGTAACAGCAGATGCTGTATCAAATTGTGACCTGAATTTTCAAAAGTGATCGGTGATTTTGGATAGAGCTGGTTGGACATTTTTTGATGAAGTGTAGAGACCGCCTTTGTAAAGTGCTTAGCAATCTACTGATGAAAGATGCTTGGTATTATTAAGTGCTATAATAATGATAATAATGACTTTCTCTTCTTTGCAGCTGGATAAGTACAACTTTGAGGAATATGGTGTTATGGTTTTAGACCAATTTTCTAGTAGACAAAATTGACTATGGTCAATCTTTTTCTTGAATTTCAGCAGGGAACAGCTGCGTGTCTGATGGAATAGTAACACAAAACAGCACATGTGGGTGGAATTTCTGCCCTCTATTTTTCCTTTAGGATGGCACAAGAAGACCAAAAAGAAGTGGAAAGAAAATATTAAGAGTTAAGGTGGCCAATTTACTTCCGCATCCAGCTGTGAAACTTCTCTTTATTTCTTCTATAAACAACCCATTTTAGAAAAGAGGAAGGGTGGAAATCATAATGTCTGTGTATCATCAAAATGAGACTTGAGACTTATGTGAGTATGAGACTCTCAGCTTTCCTTTGAAAACAAACAAACAAAACAAAACATTTCTAGTCCTCATGAGTGCAGAGAAAAGCTTGAAAGTGTGACAAAAGTGTACCCTTAAGCTTCAAAACCCCGAAAGCAAATAAAAAGCAACCAAAATATAGTAAAAAAAAGTCTCATGATTTAAGGGAAACTCCTGATTTGGGGGACCTGACTCCTGATTTTTGAATGCGTGGGGCCGACAATACTGTTTGTCACAGTTTCTGGGGTAACTGCACCTGTATTTCCCCTCCATGGTTCACTTCGGGAGGGCCCAATCAAGGCTCAGGACTCCAGCCATCACCTGTGTCTGGGCAGGGACCTGTGTCCCCCTCTCTTCTGACCAGGGAGTTTTTGAGGCTGCCGTACACTGTGATAGCCCCAATAAGTCAGTCTGTCCAACGGCCAATGCCTGTATTTTGTTTTCTGTCTGAGGGCTAGGACAGGTGTGATCTACCAGTAATCCAAACAACTCTTTCTAAGCAAGCACTTTTATTCATAGGGCAAAAGCACTACAGGGAAAACATTAAAAAACAAACAATCAGATAAACAGATTTAAACACACACTAAACATACCAGGAATCAGCCATCAGTCTTATAGTGCCTTAGCAGCCAAAGTCTCTCTGGCCCTTCAGCAGGATTGGGAGCCACTTGGACAAAAGTTCATGTCCCCTTGCTGGAGCAAAAAGAAGGCCTGGGTTGCTTCAAACTCATCCTTTTATACCACAAGCCCTTTCTTTGTTTCCTAGTCTCTGGAAAATCCAGTTTGAACCAGTTGCATAGAATCAAAGCCCACTTCCCAGGGAGCACTGGCTCTGATCAGAGCCAATAGAAGAGAGAAAACTCTTCTGCTACACACACAGCTCCCTCTCCATGGACCAATCACTGCCTCTGTGCAAAACAAAAACCGACTACAACCATAGCCTGTTTCCCCAAGACTGAACATTTCCCAAGACTTGGACGACGACATGGAACAGCACCACCTCTTGATGCTGCCACCACAACATGCTACTCCTCCACTTTCACATGATCTGCAAGCACGAGATAATATCATAGACGGTTAAAACAAAGCTCTCTTGTAAAAATGGGAAATGTTGCCTGATTTATTACTGAATGTTTGCATGAGGCTGAATGCTCATAAAACCAGCAGCCTAACAGCCCCACCTTGGGTATGGCATGTGGCGGGTAACTGCACGGTTTCTAGCAAATTTGCGCCTACGCCTCTTAATCTTAATTATTCCAGTGGAGGGCATTTTCTGAACCTGGCACTGCCCCGGTGCCACGTCTGTACCGTGAGTTTGTGAAGTGGCCGGAACTCCAGTCGGGGTTAGGATGAATCCATCGAATTAATTTCACTGTGGGCTTTCGACTAATGTCTCAAGGGCTGACAGAGTTAGGGCTCCATCCTATGCTAATTAAAGTCAATGGCAAAGCTCCCCTGGACTTCAGTGGTGCATGATCAGGGTCTGGGCTATGTCTATGCTTGGAGTTGCGCTTGAGTGAGATCCCCGGCTGGATAGACATACTCGTGCTAGCTCTCACTGAGCGAGCGTGCCCAAAATAGGCGTGTAGCACGGGCAGCAGAGAGCAGTGGCACGGGCTAGCTTGACTGGAGCTCATGGGTATGTATTTGGGGTGGCTCCCCCTGCTGCTGCTTGACCCTGCCTGTGTTGCCATGGGTACCCTACTATTTTTAGCACACTGCCTGAGTGAGAGCTAGCGCTGGTATGTTTAGGTGAGTTGGGAATCACACCCCCAGCTCCAAGTCGAGAGACAGCCCCAGATTGCAGGGCTGGGATTTTTTGGAAGCACCTAAAGGAGCTGGGCTCCGAACTCCCCAATGCATTCCAATGGGATATGAGCACCTAATTCCCTTAGATTTCAATGAAACTCCCATCCCAACTCTAAAGATAAACAGTACCCAGTCACCTGGAGTATGACCATAAGCATGGTTAGGTTCCTACTAGCCTAAAGGAAGAGACACATGCACATTTTTATTTTACTGATCAAATCATTCATTGTAAAGGAATTATCCAGTGAACTGAGCTCTCTTTCTGTTCAACAATTGATCCTAATTTCGGCGAGTATGGTTGTTATTCCCAAAGAGACGCCTGCTAGTTTGTGCAAACAAACATCAGCTTATCAGGCAGTCTGTGAGCCGCCTGCTTCTCCTGCTTACTACCTGTGCTGTGCGCCCGGGTGCCTAAGTCGCACCAGGTTGTTTCTGCTCCCCTGTCTGGATGAGTGAAGCTTTTCTAACTGGAGAAAAACAGTAAATTAATGATGAATATCACAGACTCTTGCTCGGACCTTGTTCTCATGGAAGCAAGAAGGTCAGACATGCCCCAAACACTTGAACATACCAAAACCCAGTTCCCCCAAGGGATGTTTAGTTATCAATAAATGCAGAGCGCCTGACATCGGTTGTAGCAGCAAAATGCAGAGGCTTTCTGTACATTTATTTGTATTCATTAAGCAGTCATGTAATATTGATCATTGATATTTGCTTATATGATAGTACTATCTTCCATTCAGAGAGCACCTTTCATAGACTCATAGAAATGTAGGTCTGGAAGGGACCTCAAGAAGTCATTAAGTGCAGCACCACTGTGCTGAGGCAGGACCAAGTAAACCTAGATCATCCCTGACAGGTGTTTGTCCCACCTGTTCTTAAAACCCTCCAGTGATAGGGATTCCACAGCCTCCCTTGGAAGCCTATTCCAGAGCTTAACTACCCTGCGAGTTAGAAAGGTTTCCCTAAAACTTAATCTAAATCTCCCTTGCCGCAGATTAAGCCCATAACGTCTTGTCCTACCTTTCGTAGACATGGAGAACAACTGATCACCCTCTTTATAGCAGCCATGTTTGAAGACTTATCATGTGTCCCCCGCCTCAGTCTTCTTTTCTCATGAGCACACATGCCCAGGGTTTTAAATCTTTCATTATAAAGGACCCCCCAATGCTGTGTAATCTAGCAGACGACTTTCCCCCTCTGCTTGTGTGCACCTCCATTATTGCTCGCTGGTTTGAATCCGGCCCATTTGGATCTGTCGCCAAAGGACTGTGATTCCCTGAGAATTTGTGCTGTGCCAGCTGAGACCTTGAAAACATGTCAAGTTCTCAGCCCCTGTGTGCACAGTGTGGAAAAGGTCCTAAGTAGTTTCTAATGAGAAACAGCTGGGTGTCCAGTCCAGTCCCATGAGAACGTGTTGTTCCCTGCTCTGGAATGTTTCAAAACTGAGAGGGTTTCACTTCCTGAGATGCAAGCAGAGCCTGTGGCATGGAAAGGCTGAGCTAGCAGAATGTGTGACCATCGCGGTTCAGGGGCCGGCCTATATGGTGTAAAAAAAAAAAAGTTATGGTAAGAATATACCCAGACTGATTTCCATCCACGGCCCTGACAACTGCTACCACTAGGCAGAGGGGAGACATCCGGGAACCCTCTCAAGAAATGCTTAGTGCAGCAGATCACATCAAAACCATTGAGACTCTGTGGCTCAGAACAATGGATTCAGACCAGAAATGAGTGATTGATCGATACCCGCCCCCCATTATTGGTAATTCTTTTTTGAATGGACAGTGTTGTGTGTTTAGTAAATCACATGCTTCATGTCCCTCAAAGGCAGAGACCTGCCCACCCCCCCAAAGATCATCAAGTGAGCACTAGCAGAGTAGGCATTGCGGGAGGATGGGAACGGTTTGGGCACATGTGGAAGGGAAGGAGCCCTGGCTGGTAAGCCAGCAGCTTCTGGGAAGTCCACACAGACCCATCTACCACCTGAAAGTCCTCCCTCTCTGGGAGGGTCGCTGAGCTTCCTGCCATTAGCAGAATTGCTGGCCTGGAAACTGTGGACTACAGCCCACATCCCTGCATAAAAGCCCCCTCTCTGGAGCAGTTACTGCTGTGCAGGCAGTGGAAATCCACAAGGTACAGAGCAGAGCGTGCTGTAGTCAGAGGCTGCTCGCCAGCCCCACCCCAGCTTTCACCCCACACACCTGCAGAGCTTGCCCTGCACAGGTCTCTCAAGAAGAATTTTCTGCAGGCCCATGGGAGAGCAAGCAACGTAGGCCCTGCTTCCCTCTCGTTTGGAGGCTTCTCTGCTCCACTGAGATTGCATCTGCTCCATGGGATGCAGCAGATAGGAAGGCATGGCCCAAAGCCAGCTCAGAGAATCACTCTTATCTTTAGATGCTGATCCTTTTTGTTTGCTTTTTAATAAAATTTCTATGGAAACATCTGACTCTTTGGATCAGACTTTGGAACCCACTTCCCGCAAGAGATAAGAATGGACCATGGACCTAGCCACTGCTAGCACTAGGGCCCCGATCCAGCAAAGCACTTAAGCACGTGCTTAATTTTAAGCACGTGCTTAATTTTAAGCACATAAAGAGTTCCACTGAAGTCACTGGGACTACTCCTAGGGTTACAGTTAAGCACGTGCTTAATTTTAAGCACATAAAGAGTTCCACTGAAGTCACTGGGACTACTCCTAGGGTTACAGTTAAGCACGTGCTTAAGCGATTTGCTGGATCAGGGACTGAATGCAAAACTCATTTCCTTGATTAAACTTAGTCTCAATTATTTCTTTGGAGACACAGAGACAAGAGCAAACGTAAAGCAAAACAATTAAAAATAAGGCAAGCTATGTCTCCTGCAAACTGAGAGAAAAAAAAGAGAGAGAGAACAGGAGCAACTTATTGCTATTTTTAAATGTATGGCAATAGAGTCTTCAGGATCATCTAAGAACCAGATTGCATGTAACATTTCCGAGTGCATAGTCACTCTATCCCTCTACTGGTATTACTGATCATAGAAACCACCTCACTCAAAGAAAAAAATTACCTTGTCATTTTTATTTGCTAATCGCTATGACGTGCCACCAGCTTTCAAGCAAAATTCCCCATTGAAATCATGGCTTAAAACCTCCCCAGATTTTTAATATGACCCTAGATGATTATTTAGAATGACTCAATTTTTGTTCAAGCGGCAAAGAGACCTGAGGCACCTTATAGACTAACAGACGTACTGGAGCATGAGCTTTCATGGGTGAATAGCCACTTCGTCGGATGCACGTCAATTTTTGTTGTATGCAGTGTTGTTGTAGCCGTGTTGGTCCCAGGATATTAGTGAGACAAGGTGGGTGAGAATCTCTTTTATTGCACCAACTTGTGTTGACGAGAGAGACCAGCTTTCGAGCTTACACAGAGCTCTGGAAGTGACTTAATACTTTTTATTTACTAAGAAAGTGAAAAAATGACTTGTTCTCTTGTGCTTATTCAGAATGACAACATCAAGAATTATTAATACAAATGTTTACACAATGATACATTAGCTACCCCCTGGGTATTCCCATCATTTATATGGGTGAAGGGGGTTCAAACTGGGCAGAACTTCCTTGGATCAGGGGCAGGGAAGAATATAGACAGGAACTATGTAGGACTGGGAAATCTTAGTAATTTAATTACTAAGTTCAAACAAGGCTAAGTCTGTTACCTGGTTCTTAAGTTACTAGACCTGACTTGTGGCTAGAGCACTGGACTGGAACTCAGGAGATTGGGGTTCTAGTCCCGCCTCTGCTGCTGGCCTACTGGATATCCTTGGGCAAGTCACTTCACCTTCCCGTGCTTCAGTTTCCCCAGCTGACCTGCTGTGTAAAGCGCTTTCAGATCTGCCGATGAGAAGCACTAGCTAAGAGCTAGACTTTAATTTATTATTATTTTATTATAAATTACTTGTCCATATTCTTTTGTCACTGCTCAGAAAATAAGGGTCACATTTTCAGAAGAACCCAGCACCCTGGACGCTGAGCTCTTTTGAGGAGCTGATCCTCAAGGACTCATTTGAAGCCATTCTAAGGAATGAAATTGTTTTGGTGCATCTCACAGGGCTGTTCTGAGGCTTAAGGAGACCACAGTTGGACCTTAACGGTGCTAGTCAATGTTAAAGTTGTGGTGTGCGCCAAGCTTGCCACACGGGGGGGGAGGGGAAGGAGGGAAAAGAGAGAGAGAGAGAGTGTAGGTAGAAGGGGCAAGTCTCATTTCCTTAAGGTTGCCAAGTTGGGGACCCGAAACTGCTGGTGAATTATGGGTCGTAGTGTAGACAAGTCCTGGAGGCACAAAGCATCTACAGAGCATGTGCAGGGGAACTGGACAGAGCCATGCTGAAGGGCTAGTGTCAGGAGGCCAAAATTCAGGTTAAAAAAAAAAAAGGTCAAACCCAGGAATGTTTTGGAGAAAACTGGTAAATACCAAAAAATGTAGGGCCTTAAACACAGGGATGACACCAATGGGGCCATTTGTCTCTTCAAATATGAATCACTCCTAACAGCTGCCTCATGAACTGCTGACTGATTTTGCATCTGGATCACAGGACTTCAGCCCTTTCCGAGCTGAACTTCTCTAAAATGCAGCCCGTTGTTTATTTACGGGGCAGGGAAAAAACCCCAAAGGCCAGAATCTCAGCTGCTGTAAACTGCCCACTATGGTGCTGTGCTGATTTACACTAGCTGCGGGCCTGGCTTTTGTTTCCCATTAACTTCAGTGGAGTGACGCCGAGTCACACCAGTTAAGGATTTGGCTTTGTGTCAAACAGCAGCTTATACTGTCTCCTCTGGGAGATTTTTGCTGCTCTGGAGGTTAAGATTAATTTAAAACAGCTGTTTTATTTTTTCAAATGTGCTTGTTCTATTGTACCTAACACCATCTACTGCAGTAATTGCTTTCCGTGAGGGTCATGGAGGGTTCAGCCTTGTAGAGAAACAGTAACATTGGATTAAGAGACTGAACACGCCTGCCAATCTGCCTTGTTTAAAGAGCTCTATTTGAACTCATGAAGCTTCTGAAAAGAGCTAGCCAGCATGAAGTTAGCAGACGGGATGGGGCCCGTAGGGTAGGTAAGCTTTGTTTGCATACAGCCAATAGCTGGAGCTGGGCATGCCTTAGAAACAGACACACCTGCATTTTTAATACACTGGACCTCACAGATATTAGGTCTCACTTAATTCAGTGCAGTCTGTCTTCATTCCATAAGGCTTCTCCAGGATATTGTCAGCCTGTCACACCCACACTGCCATTTTAACCCCCGGGGTAGCCATGTCGGTGCAGCTGCACCAGTTCAAACCCTTTATATTGACAATCGATGCTGGTGCAGCACCATTCGCACCAGAGTAACTCACCCCAAATGGTGTTACGCCGGTACAAACCAGGCCTGCACTGGGGTGTGCACTGGTGAAATGCCAGTGCAGACAAGTCCTGGGTTAGTGTAATGTCTCCCGCCCTCCCGCGGGGCTGTGCGGCCCCATACTGCCCCAAGGTGAGGCTGTGTAGTTAAGGCGGGGCCAGGCCCTCTGGAGTTATTTTAGGGGCTGCAAATTCACTGTGGCATCCAAAAGAGTTGGTTCAATTGCTTAGGTTATATGCCTGAGATTTCACCCAAGCCAAAGGGAGAGAGGCATTCAGATCTGACTGAAATCCAATGGGAACTGGGCCCAGAACCAGCAATTTGGTGCCTAATTGCTTTGAGGATCTGGGCCTGGCTGCTTTAAGTTCTTAGAAACATCCCCTTCCATATCTATAGTATTTACTTCATAGTTTTGCCTCATATTTAAACAGATGAAGAGCACCTTGCCCCGCCCCCCAGGTATAATCAGCTCCTATTAGTGAATGCATTTGGTTGTGTAGAATTGTGTAGATTTCATTGTATGCCTCTGTACATCTGTCTGTCTCCTCCTATGGGCAACAGTCTTTTGCACTGATTCTGGTCAATTCCTTCCCTCCATTTCTGGGTCATGAATAGAGCTGGGTGGGAAAGGGTTTTCCTGTCTTGCAAACATTTTGAAGGGTTAAAAAAAATAATTTCTTGATCATATCGGGACAAAACTGAGACCCTGTGAACTTTTGTTGTGAAAAAACAGAGCAAACAGGGAGACTTGTATTGCCCTCACCTAGTCTCCCACATCCCTGGCGAGTACCCGAACCACCATGCTATTGGCTATTCTGGGAGAGGGGAGGGACCTCTCTCGCCAGAAACTTCATACTGGACCTGAGAAATTCTCTCCCCAAAATTTTCATAGAAACCGACCGGCACCCATGAAAAGTTAACTCCCAACTCACTGAGACATTCCTGACTCATTTGAATTGTCAGTACAAATAGAGAGAGAGAGTTCACCTGGATAAATTTCATTGTAGCCTTGGGGCCACATTCACTTGTAGTGTGAAGGAATGTACTTCATGTAAGTCAACGGAACACCAGCAGAGAACTCAAGGCATTACTTTAAAACCTTCAATGAGACGACTGTGAAGTTCCGTTAATAGGTAACATCTTTGGGGCAGGGACTGTCTTTTTGTTCTGTGTTTATAAAGCACCTTGCACAGCGGGGTCCTGGTCTGTGATGAGGGCTCCTAGGTGCTACGGTAACACAAATAAATACACAATAATAAGTTCAAGTTGGGCAAGGTTTTAGCTTTTAAATGGGATGCACTGGGGCAGATTCTCTAGTGCCCTGCCCATTACCTACTCCTTTACACCAGAGCAACGTGGCTGTAATGTTACTATATTGACCTGGCAGCATCTCACACCACTAGCTTTGCATTGAATAAACGACTACACAAGCTGCAGGCGACGGGGACCCTGGCTCACTGCTTTTCAAACCCTAGGTGTCTGTTTGAAAACATGCCCTGGGCTCTCTAATCCTCCTCTCTTCATTAAAACCTTCTAATTTCCCTTGTAATACTGTACAGCCCACAGGTTTGTACTGCAGCCTGGGAACAGTGTTGGAATTCAGCTGCCAGAACAGAAGTTGAGGGGAGATTGTACTTCATGAAAGCAGGGGCCTATAGCTGATCATGACACATTAGGCCTGCTTCTTCAAGTATCAGGCATTGACAATGCAAGACAGAGCACCTAACTCTACCACTACAAAGATTAAAAACAGTTAGGGCCTGATCCAAAGCCCCTTGAAGAAAACGGAGCAAGACTCCCATTGATTTCTATGGAGTCCGCTCTAAATTACCATGGTGGTTCTTTCTCCCTGCATACTGCATGTCTTTTGTGGTGCACAAGTACCTCGTGATATAAACAACTGTCACATTTGGCTTCCATCAAATGAGTTGCACAGCATGTGGCCAACTTCAGGGATTGTCCCTGCGGTAATTCTCACACTGCCCATTGCTTCTGCTCAGCAAACACCGCGCAGCCTTTCCAGTCACTGCGCACTGCCCTCATTTTCATTACAAGGCTGCAGCCGCCGCGTGGACGTGATTCTCTAAACCATTTCACGGTTGCCATCTCTTGGCCTGACTACCTGACTACTGCCCTCTCTGTTTATTGCCACGATGCTCCATTAGCCGCTGCTCTTCCCTGTGTAATATTCCTGGCAGGTAAGGATACCTGGTTAAGGTACCAATCTAGGATTTGGGTGACCTGGGTTCCATGCCCAAGTCTGCCACAGACTCCCTGTGTGACCTTGGCTTCATCTCACTGTGCTTCTGTTCCCCATCTGTGAAATGGGGCTGGACACGGAGGCTTGGAGGAGAATTCATTCATGTGCAGGAGGCGTGTTGGAGATGGGAGCTCTATAAGCACCTAAACAGGTTAAAAAAATAATCCTTCACGGCATCATTTCCTACACAGGAGGGGACAATGCGCGCTTGCAAATCCAAAAGTTGGGAGGGGGCAGAACCTGGAAATGCCACAAAGCTTCAGCATGCCTGGGGGGGAGCAGGCCTCATCCCCACGGCAACTGCCAGGGTCCTCTGTGCTGTGCTCTGCTGTCCCCACAGGGTGTGGAGCGCCTGAAGGAGCTACCGGCTCTCCTCCTCCTCCCATGCCTGGGCCCTACCGCTCCTTTGAGGAGCAGTGAGGGGTGTTAATTGCAGTAGGAACATTATGACTTTAAGGTGTGATGCAAAAAATGCATGCTTATCCCTTCCCCTACAATGGAGGCTTCAGCCCAATCAGGAAGACTTGCCTTCCACCCAAAGGATCAGAGCAGTGTGGCTTAACTGTGGAGAACCTGAGGGCCTGGTTTTCAAAGTTGGTTTTCAGAGTTCCCAATTCCAGCTGAAGCCAGTGGGTGCTGTGTAGATGCTCAGCACTGCTGTCAATCAGCTCCCTAAAGCCTTGGCCAAGTTCTCAAACAAGCCCTTGTGTCTTTTCTCCCATGCTGCTGCTCATGCTTGGAAAGAGCACCCCATAAAGCGACCTCCTTGGCCTGCTTAAAATCCCTTCTTAAAACTGTGTTAAGTTTTTTCTAGGCATCAATTCGGCCGCTGGTATGCCGAGGCCACAGCCTGTCATGCTGACCCATATTGTCCCACTGTTTCCTTGCGCTCACCCGTTGGTCTGTCTGGATCATCTGCTGTCTTTTGTCCTGTGTTCTGTGGTTGTACACTACCTAGAACAATGGGGTCCCAGGTCATGATGGCAACTCACTCGGGTAATATAAATAATGATAAGCAATACGGATGCCATTCCAAGGTCGTAGCTTGAAAGCAAGAAGAACATGGAAAGAGACATTCCACCAGCAGGTCACTTCCCCCATGGAGCAAGGAGAGGAAAAAGAACAAACAGACTCAGAGTCACTATCAGTTCCTCAATCTGTGCTGAGGCAGCCCGGCAATGCATGTGTGCCACCCCAGCTCCAGGGCAGATTGTGATATGTCACAATCTCCACTTCTGTTATGGGGATCAAATGGCTGCTTTGCATTTTCTGAAACTGGGGAGGTACGCTATGTACGGAGGAGATAGGGAAGATAAGATTTCTGAAACTTGATCGTGTTGGTTGAAATGCTTGCAAATACTGGGGTTTTTTAGAGTCATCAAAATATCCTTGGTCTTTCCTTGCAGGGACAATGGGGCACTTATTATGATGAATGATTTGATTTCACTTTATTTTGGCTAAGAGTGAGGCATTTGAATCTTGTTAGGTTGTGCCCTTGTGCTTCAATCTTTGGGGTTTTTTTGGATCATTGTCACATATGGCCTCACCTGACTACATTAGCCTCTTCTAAATAGTCAGTGGGAGGGGGTTCTACATTACTTCTAGCATTGCATAAATACCATCGGTCTGTACAGTAGGTTTACAAAAGTCAGAGGCACAAGGTGTGGGAGGTATTATCTTTTATTGGACCAACTTCTGTTGTGAGAGAGACAAGCTTTAGAGCAGTGGTGGGCAACCTATGGCCCAGGGGCCACAACCAGCCCTCCAGACATTTTAATCTGGCCCTCGAGCTCCCACTGGGAAGCAGCATCTGGGGCTTGTCTCGCTCTGGCGCTCCAGCCGGGGAGCGGGGTTCGGGTTTTGCCCCACTCTGCACAGCTCCCAGAAGCAGCAGCATGTCCCTGATCTGGCTCCTAGGCGTAGGGGCAGCCAGAGGGTTCCGCACGCTGCCCCCCCAAAGCACTGCCCTCGCTGGCTGGGAACCATAGCCAATGGGAGCTGCAGGGGTGGCACCTGTGGACAGGGCAGCACGCAGAGACTTCTGGCTGCATCTCCATGTAGGAGCCGGAGGGGGGACATGCCACTGTTTCTGGGAGCTACTTGAGGTAAGCGCCACCCTGAGCCTGCGCCCCTGAACTCCTCCCATGCCCCAAACCCCTCCCCCAGCCCTGATCCCTCTCCCACCCTCCGAACCTCTTGGTCCCAGCCCGGAGCACCCTCCTGTACCCCCAACCCCTTATCCCTTGCCCCACTCCAGAGCCCGCACCCCCAGCCAGAGTCCTCCCGCCCTCCAACTCCCAATTTTGTGAGCATTCATGGCCTTCCAGACAATTTCCATACCCAGATGTGGCCCTCGGGCCAAAAAGTTTGCCCACCCCTGCTTTAGAGCTTACACAGAGCTCTTCTTCAGGTCTGGGAAACTGACTCAGGGCTTGTCTACACTTACAGCGCCATGATAGCGCTTAATGAAGACGCTGCCAACCTGATGGGAGAGCTTCGCCCGCTGACATAGCTTATGCTGCTTGTGGAGGTGGGTTTCTTTATGCTGATGGGAGAGCTCTTTTCCGTTGGCATAATGCGTCTTCACCACCCATGCTGCAGCGCCGCCGCTGCAGTGCAGTATGTGTAGACGTGGCTCAAGTGTGTCTGCTAATACTGGGGACTGGTCTACACTAAGGCCGCAAGTCGATCTACATTACGCTAGTTCAGTTTCGTAAATTACATACTGAAGTCGATGTAACTTAGGTCGACTTACAGCAGTGTCTGCACCGTGCTGTATCGACGGGAGATGCTCTCCCATCGACTTAGCAGGTCTTCACCCGACCCGCTAAATGGACACTGCTGCATTGATCGCAGCAGTGCCGATTTAGTAGTGTAGACATGGCCTGGGTTAACTACTTATGTTAAACAATCTGTTCAAATCTTTTTTTTAGCGGTAACACTTTGAATCAGTTTCCCAGACCCGAAGAAGAGCTCTGTGTAGCTCGAAAGCTTGTCTCTCTCACCCACAGACATTGGTCCAATAAAAGATGTTACCTCCCCCACCTTGTCTGTCTAATATCCTGGGACCCACATGGCTACAACACCACTGCATACAAAAGTCAGAATCAGTTACACAAATCGATTGTTCTTAAAGGACGTGTTTCTCCGCTGCCTTGCACCTGTGTAAAGTGGGTGTGAAATACTATAAGCAGTTGAATAGTTGTGTTTTACTCCTCAGTGCAGAGGGGGAGAGGTTGGAGGAGCCTTGATGGGCTCCTTCCAGCCCTGTATTTTTATAAATACATAAGAACGGCCATACTGGGTCAGACCAAAGGTCCATCTAGCCCAGTATGCTGTCTTCCAACAGTGGCCAATGCCAGGTGCCCCAGAGGGAATGAGCAGAACAGGTAATCATCAAGTGATCCATCCCGTCACCCATTCCCAGCTTCTAGAAAACAGAGGCTAGGGACACCATCCCTGTCCATCCTGGCTGATAGCCTTTGATGGACCTATCCTCCATGAACTTATCTAGTTCTTTTTGAACCCTGTTATAGACGTAGCCTTGACAACATCCTCTGGCAAGGAGTTCCACAGGTTGACTGCATTGTGTGAAAAAAATACTTCCTTTTGTTTGTTTTAAACCTGCTGCCTATTAATTTCATTTGATGCCTTAGTTCTTGCTTTATGAGGAGTAAATAACACTTCCTTATTTACTTTCTCCATACCAGTCATGATTTTATAGATCTCTACCATATCCCCTGTTAGTCATTTCTTTTCCAAGCTGAAAAGTCCCAGTCTTATTAATCTCTCCTCACACGGCAGCCGTTCCATACCCCTAATCATTTCTGTTGCCCTTTTTTGAACTTTTTCCAATTCCAATATATCTTTTTTGAGATGGGGCAACCACATCTGCACGCAGTATTCAAGATGTGGGTGTACCATGGATTTATGTAGAGGCAATATGATATTTTCTGTCTTATTATCTACCCCTTTCCTAATGATTCCCAACATCCCATTTGCTTTTTTGACTGCTGCTGCACAGTGAGTGGATGTTTTCAGAGAACTATCCACAATGACTCCAAGATCTCTTTCTTGAGTGAAAAGAAAAGGAGTACTTGTGGCACCTTGGAGACTAACCAATTTATTTGAGCATAAGCTTTCGTGAGCTACAGCTCACTTCATCGAATAAATTGGTTAGTCCCTAAGGTGCCACAAGTACTCCTTTTCTTTTTGCGAATACAGACAAACACGGCTGTTACTCTGAAACCTTTCTTGAGTGGTAACAGTTAATTTAGACCCCATCATTTTATATGTATAGTTGGGATTATGTTTTCCAATGTGCATTACTTTGCACTTATCAACATTGAATTTCATCTGCCATTTTGTTGCCCAGTCACCCAGTTTTGAGAGATCCTTTTGTAGCTCTTCGCTGTCTACCTGGGACTTCACTCTCTTGAGCAATTTTGGAGCAATCTGCAAATTTTGCCACCTCACTGTTTACCCCTTTGTCCAGATCATTTAGGAATATGTTAAATAGGATCGACCCCTGTACATGGATGACTATGTAAATTGCAACGCAGTGCCCCCCCACCCCCAAGAAAAGCTGCCAAGAGGATCAGTCTGATGAAATGGAACCCCAGTCTTTGCAGATGTGCGAAGTGGAGCTGGGTGGGACATTTTCAATTAAATGAAATTTTGTCGAAATAGCGGATTCATCAAAGCCACAACATCTGGCAGCAATGTACTGGTTTCGATTAAGTTTTTATAGAGGAGGGTTGTGGGGTCAAGAGCTCTCTGGTCGCTTCTGGTCAGAGAGAGAGAGAGTCCCAAATTGAAACCCTGAGCTTTTCAATCTGAAAATAGTAATTTAGTGAACACATTCAAAAGGTTTTGGTTTCCTTTCAATGCAGAACAAAAACAAATTCCAAAACCTCAGAAGTTGCAAAATGGAACTGTTGTCCTCCAGCCAGCTCTAATCAAAGGGCCAGAGGTGAGTCCTTCTGCAGCATTAAAGCCAGTGTGCTAGTTTTCACAAAGAAATTCAGGTTGTCTTGTATTAACTGATGTGGGTTGTATTAACTGATGTGATGTTACACACAACTTTGCAATCAGCGTGTGCAGGATTGAGACTCAAGTCTGTAAAGCACTCGGTAGTCAAGAAAGGCCAAGGTTAAGGGAGCTGGCAGAGCTTTTGCTCTGTTCTCTTGTGCGTTGGCATTATGGGACAGTCCTTAATTACATGATCACCTACTATTTCTTCTGCAGGACCCCGTCTAATTCAGGGAAAGATTTCTCACTCTGGATCTACAGCATTTTCGGTCTAGTCCGCACTAGAAAGTGGAGTTGAAGCTTACACAGGCAAAAGAATGTTTTTGCCAGAATACTTATACCACTTCCCTGATCAAAATAAGTTATACCAGAAAACAAGAAGTCCTTTTACTGGTATAAATGCATCTACACCAGGGCTTTTGCCAGCATAGCTATGTGAGTCAGGATTCTGTGTGTGTGTGTGTGTTGGGGGGCGGGGGCGGGCGAGAGAAGAGTCACACCCCTAACCAACAGAACTATGCCAGAAAACTTGTAAACTTGTAAACACAGACCAGGCCTCACACTGCGAACAGCCTCATGGAAATCATTGAAGCAACTTGTGGCGTAATGTGCTGCTCAATGTGAGTCAATATTTCTGTGCATGTATTGGATGGTGAATGATGTAGTTGCTCAATGTTGTTCTGTTGGCGGATGTTGGTGGCTTCCAGCATGCCTGTCTGTAGTTGCCCATAGATCAGAGACCTCTTCGAGGCTAATGGCTAAATGGAAGAAGCAATTAAGCTCCTTTAGAAAGTAAGATAGCTGAAAAAAAGAGAAGCCACTGCCCAAAGCACTGGCCACATAGAAGGCCTAGGGAAGCACTAATAGAGGAGGAATAAGAGGAATTTCCCTGAGAGGTGATTGCACATGCAGGGGATAGTGCACTGATTGGTTTGCAGCTGTAAGTGTCCATATGTGTCAGAAGCAGACAGGCAAGAGAAAGTACCTGAAAAGCCAGGAGAAAGCCAGACTCGCTCTGTAGCATGGCTCTAAGGGGAAGCCAAGAGAGGGACCTTTTTTGGGGCAGAGTGCTGGCTGAAAAGGCAGGTTTGGAATTATGAGCAAGGAAACTGCTTTCTGTTGTTTGTTCCTACTGTGTCCTGGGAAACATTCTTTGTAATGAGATGGGATTGAACCAAAGAAATACCAAAAAGAAAAGGAGTACTTTTGGCACCTTAGAGACTAACCAATTTATTTGAGCATAAGCTTTCCTGAGCTACAGCTCACTTCATTGGATGCTCAAATAAATTGGTTAGTCTCTAAGATGCCACAAGCCCTCCTTTTCTTTTTGCAAATACCGACTAACAGGGCTGCTACTCTGAAAGAAATACCAGACATAAATATCTGCCCCCATCAGCAACTACCCACAAGGTGCCAAACTGCTAGTCGCTTGGGCCAAAAGGAGCAAAGGTATTTATTTTCCCCTCCCTGTTCACTGCATGTCACGCAACCTACCCCTTGCACCTTCAAAACTATCAGCTAAACTGTAAATTAAGCAGTCTTGGTTTGGAGGGCTGACCTCTAGTTCATGTTTTGTCAAGCAGCGGGAGATGAAGTTCAGGGCTGAGCGGAGCTGCCTGATGATGATTTTAATTCAACATTCTGATGAGCTTCCTCCATCCCAAGATTGGACTTCAATGGCGGAAAGAAAAAGAAGGGAAACATTTCAAGGGCCAGGGAGAAGACGACAACTGAAATGTGCTTCCACGTCTCCGAGGTCTGTTTGCAGACAGACAGACAGACAGCTCCCCCTTTGCCAGGCGTAACCAAAGCCAAATGCAGGTCTGGGGGGGGGGGGGGGTGGGCTGTGTGTGCGCGTGTGAACGGCAAGGGGCGATGGGCTCAATCGCTAAGGGGTCAGTCCCTGGGCAGACCCCCCCCAGGCACGCCCCAGGCTCGGTGACCTTGGGGTTGGCGGAGGGGGGGGCTGAGTTTCTGGCACGATGCCGCTGGCTCGTGTTTCGGCTCCGCGCTGCCAAAGCCAGGGGGACGCGTGTGCGCCGGGGGCCCGGGCGGGGCGGGGGCAGGGGCCCGGCGCCCCCCCCCCCCCCGGCGGGATAGGCGCGGGCTGCGGCCATGTGGGCCGGCCGGGGCGGGCCCTGCGCCGAGCCTGCCCCCCGGGCCAGGGGGGATATAGCGCGGCGCAGGGGCCGGCCCCTGGCACCGCCGCTCTCCGCCCCAGCCCGTGCAGGACGATGCGCGCCCCGTGGCTCTGGCTGGCCGCCCTGGCCCTGGCCGCCGGCGCGGCGCTGGCCAAGGACCGGCCCCCGCGGCTGCTGGGGGGGCTGCTGGAGGCCGAGGAGAACGACGAGGGGGTGCAGCGGGCGCTGCGCTTCGCCATGAGCGAGTACAACAAGGCCAGCAACGACAAGTACCGCAGCCGGGTGGCCGAGGTCCTCCGGGCCCGCAAGCAGGTACCGCCCCCCCCCCCGCCCCGCCGCAGCCAGGGGAGGGTCCCGGGGGGGGGCACCGAGCCCGCCCCCGCCCCGCTGCCCTCCACCCCCGCATCCCCGGGGCGCCTGAACGCGAACGCGGGCGGGGCCAGCCGCGCTCCCCCGGGGCCGGACACGGGACAGGCAGGGTGTGAATCGCTGGGGAGGGGGCAGGATTGAAATCCCAGCCCCGCCCCGGCTGCCCGGGCCCCCCGCCCCAGACAACAGCAGCGGGGTGGGGGCCCGCTCTGAGGGGAAAGCGCCCCCTGGGCAAACTTGTCGTTTTTGGCACCCCGGGGGTTGGGGGTGCCCTTGCCCCAGGGGGCTCCTCAGGCCCCCCAGCCCCTGGCACCCACTGAGAGGGGGGGAAGGAGAGCCTGAGTCCCCCCACACCCAATCCCACCCTGGGAGGTGGCAGCAGGGGGGGCTGTCAGTCCCTGTGTGGGGGCAGACCGCCAACAGGCGATGGAAGTAACGCAGTGTCTACACAGACCCCGTTGTCCTAACTACAGCAACCTAAGTTGTATGCTCCTCACCGAGCTGGAGTTACTAGTCGATGTAGTGGGCGACTTCCATCAGTGGGAGCACCATTGTAGGGGAGACACTTGCAGAGTTAGGTTAAGGTAAGCTGCCTTCCAACAGCCTAACTCTGTAGCGTAGACCGGAGCCCTTGCAGGAAAACAAACCACCAAGACAACTTTTTAGAAAAGGAAAGAGGAACAGAGAAGCAGGTCTTCTTTGAAAGGCAAACAGTAACCAATCAGCGGAAAGGAGTGTGTTCCTATACTTCAGTCTAGCACTTAAAATCTTTGTGGTTGATGGGGTGTAGTGCGTACAGATTTAAAAAAAAAAAAATCCTGCCCACACCAGTGTCCCCCAGTGAGAAGGTGAGAGAATGAATCACGTTAGCCCCAGCACTTAATGCACTACTAGAGTGCTCAGATCCCATTGTGAGGAGGCTACGGGAAAGCGTCTAAACACTTATCTGAAATGTCCCTGCTCAAGGGGTGGGGGGAGTGGAGGGGGAAATGAGTTGGTTCCTTTTGAAAGTTTAGTGGGGGAGAGGGAGGGGTAGTTTGCCTGTTTTATTTCAGAAATATTAGGAATGTAAACTCTGCTTTTCCCAGGCCCTCGTACATGTTCTTGGAGATGTTTTCTTAATTTGAAGGGGTTGAGGTTGTTTTAATGAAAAGATTCTTAGAGGTTAACAAAACCAAAGACTTTTAAAGAGCTTGAATAAAAACCATTTGCCTTTGTCATCGAGAGAGTTTCCCAGGAAAACAGCACCAGGACCTGAATTGCTAATGAAAAACAAGCAAGGAGAAGGGGAAATAAATTAGGGGAACAGAACCAAAATCTTTTAGGCCTTTTCTCTGCATCATAAAGAAACAAATGCCACAAACCCTTCCCTCTTCTGCAGGACATCTTTGGAGGCTGCAGTAACACTTAGTGGCCTTGACACAATTTGATCAATGCTTAAACAAACAAAAAAAAAAAAATAGACCCTGGTTACTTAAACAACAATACCTAGCTCTTACACAGTGCTTTTCATTGGTAGACCAAGTGTCAGAGTTCCCAGGCAATGCTTTGGAACTGCTCCCTATGAAGCCAGTCAGGACTCTGGTGAAGTCTCCTTTCTGTGAGAAGACTGTCTTCAGGACACAAAACTCACATGGCTTCCACCTTCCTGGGTCTGACCTTGGAGCATTCAGCATCCTTTGCCCCTCCGTGTGCTTCCCACAGTGAGTCCACCCAGGCGGGGTCCTGGGGAAGCCAGCGGGTCCTGCCCCCCAACTTTGCAGTCAGACATGACTCTCAGCCAGCCAGTAAAACAGAAGGTTTATTAGATGACAGGAACACAGGTTAAAACACAGCTTGTAGGTACAGAGAACAGGACCCCTCAGCTGGATCCATTTGGGGGGGCAGTGAGCCAGACAACAGCGTCTGCACTTCACTCCTTGTCCCCAGCCAGCCCAAACTGACTTGCCCTCCTCCTCTGGGCTTGGTCCCTTTCCTGGGCCAGGAGGTCACCTGATTCCTTTGTTCTTCAACCCTTTAGCTATCACCTTGCAGGGGGGAAAGGCCCAGGCCATCAGTTGCCAGGAGACAGTGTCATTCATTTATGTATGCTGGCCCTTTGCTCTGCAACAATTACACCCCCTTATCCCACCACCTAGAGACTTAAGAAATGCATAGGGGAAACTGAGGCATCCCTACAGTATTCCGAGGAAACATTAAGAACAGTCCCATTTCATCACACCAAGACTCTTTACAAAGGTCAGTAGCATTAGCCCCATTTTACAGATGGGGAAACTGAGGTAGAGGGCAGTGAAGTGACTTCTGCAGGCTGGCTGGCAGCTGAGTAAGGAATAGAACCCAGATCTCCTGAATCCTAGTCTAGTGCTCTAGCCACTAGCCCACATTGCTACCGTAAATGATGGGAGGAAGCCTATGAGACTTTGAAACTGAACTTGGAGGACCGTAGCAGTTACTATATTTTCTAATGCATATTGCAGTAGTGAACAGAGACCCTGATGGGGATTGAGGGCTGCTCCATTATGCTAGATAGTGTACAAACACAGACTGTGCCAACAGCCCAAAGCAGCAAGGCCTGAGAAAGGAGGGTGAAAAAAAAAAACACACAGGCATTGAAAGTGATCAGGGTTATGGCAGGCACATATCATGTTCATTCCACAATGGTTTTCTAACCTATGGACTCTCAGCTGCCCTTCTGCCTTGAGTGGTTAGTCCATTTTTCTATTAACAATTAAAAAGGCTGCCATCAACTGCCTCTCAATCAGAATTGTGTTTATTTATTTTTAAACTGTCCTCACTTGCTTGTTTCAAATGCTTCACTTGGGCATTTCTCCTGTAGGATGTCAGCTGGAGAATGAGACCCTGATTTAGCAAAACACCTGAGCACCTGTGTTTGTTCCATTGAAGTCTCCTCTGCAGCGTTACCAACCCTTGTGACCGTTAGCACAAGTCACGGGATATTTGGTGTTTTTCATAAAGCCCCAGCTCTCGGAGTCATGCAACTACTAGGGCTGTTAAGCGATTAAAAAAATTAATCGCAATCAATCGCGAGATTAAAAAAAAATAATTGCGACTAATTGCACTGTTCAGTAATAGAATACCATTTAAATATTTTTGGAGCTTTTCTATATTTTCAAATGTGAGCATGGGGCTCCAGCCCTCCTGCTGCTGATGCCTCCCTGCATATTTCTGGGTAAGGAATTACTGCATTAATTTTCTTTTCAGGTAATCACAGGTGTTAACTGCGATTGACAGCACAAGTAATTACATGAGAATTTCAGCTTTCAGTTTTTGGAAGGAAGGAAAAAAAACAAAAACCACTCACGATTGCAGAGAAAAGCTTGGACCTGTGACCCCTGAAGGCTCAAAACCTAGAAGTCAAATATTTTTTAAATGTTGGGGTCTTTGTAACATGACTTTAGACAATCCTGATTTTGGGGGCTACCACTTGTGATTTTATTTTTTTTCTTCCACTGCTTGGTATTGGCAATACTCCCATTGATGAACTAAAGTAGTAGGAGTCAACTGCTTCAGTTCCTTTTAACTAAACATATCGATTATAGCTTTTTAAGCCAGTAAGCAAAGCTATCACATGCCTTGAGTCCGCACCTTTGATTGTGTTTTCTGGCCTGCAAAGAGTGCTGGGTCCTTACTTTAAATTGCCATGGGCAGTCCTTTTGGATGCATGTTTGGTTTCAGCCCCTTGGGCTATCTCTCTGCTTTTCCAGTGTCACTCACTTATTCCTTCCACCTCCATTTGTTCAAGACACTTTTCTTTAGTGCTTATTGCAGTACGACCCCTAGAGGCCTCCCCTGCGATCAAATAGTGCTTGGTGCTGTACACACCTAGGAAAAGCGTGCCTGCCACAAAGAACTCAATCCTAGACTAGCAACACAACCACAAAACAAGCCTTCCTTTTAGTCCAGTCTCTCTGATCCTCTCGGCAGATCAATGGCCTGTAGTGCTTTCTAGACAATCTATCAGTGCTGTAAACAAGCTTTTCCCCTCATTTTACAGATTGTGTCTGGAGTCAAGTACTATCTGAATGTTAAGGTTGGCCGGACAACTTGCATGAAGTCATCAACGGAAGTTCAGGACTGTGAATTTCATGAAAAGCCAGATCTGGCGAAGGTATGGCATAGAAAGAGCTTAAAAACACTCAGAAGGCTAGCATCTCTCTCTGACTTGTATTAAGGTATTACCTAGATGCCCCAGATCTTATCTGGGGCCCCATTTTGCTAGATGTGGTACAGACACCTAGGGAGACAGTCTCTGCAGCACTTGCAGTCTTAAATGGACAAGACAGACAAAGTGTGGGAGAAAAGAGCTATTATGCCCATTTCACAGATGGGGAAC
The DNA here is from genome assembly GCF_965152235.1 of Eretmochelys imbricata. NCBI lineage: Eukaryota > Metazoa > Chordata > Testudines > Cheloniidae > Eretmochelys > Eretmochelys imbricata. Next base: position 204,647,960 of record NC_135574.1, on the reverse strand, counting down.
TGATGCACAGAGAACAAGTGACTTTATCCAAGGTCACATGGGTCTGGCAGAGCTGGGCGCATAACCCACAGCTCTTCACTCTCACTCCAGAGCCTACTCCTCTGTGACATTGTTCAGTGGCACTTTGAGAAGACGTTTCGGTCCCAAACTTATTAAAAGGTTCTTTTTGTCACTGAGGTCTACAAATAGGTTAATGGTGGCAGAGGTTAGTTGTGACAGGAGTTGAGATCTGACAGTTGCGGCAGATTTGCCAAGAATCCCAGTCCTCTGCCCAGAAATAATGTAAGTCAGTGGGGAATGTCGCCTGATTTCAGATCAGCTCCTTAATGACTAAACTGAGCCACAAAATGGGATCTAATCAGAATCCAGTTTTCAATAATACTACGGCCTCATCACTATGGGCCTAGATTATCAGACGTGTGCCTGCATGCACATTTATTGCAACAGCGCATGAAATTATACACGCAGTTACTGCTGGTTGCACAGCTAGCTGGTAACCTGTGTGTGCAGTTACCAGAGGTGTGCATGCTACGGTGATACTTGCACTAAATGAGTTAGCTGCACTGACAGGTCCCTTTTTAAACATACGTGCTCTAGCTCTTCCGAAAAGCTCCATCAGAACTTCAGACTCCCGTTGTGAAAGTCTTGGCTGAAGCTAAGCTCTGAGGGTATGTCTACATTGCAGTTAGACACCTGGGGCTGGCCCGTGCCAGATGACTTGGGCTTGCACAGCTTGGGCGATGGGACTGTTTAACTGCAGTGTAGACATCCCACCTCACAGGGTCCCAGAGCCCAGGCTCAAGCCAAACCCCAACGTCTACACTGCAGTGAAGCAGCCCCCCAGGCCTGGGCCAGCCGTGGGGGTGGTATAGACACCCTTAGAGGCGCTAAGCTAACACTCAGCCTTTCCTGCTGACTGATGACCGTGGTTGGGTGCTTGACACTTTGGAAAACTAGTTTTCTAACTCGGATCTGCTGTAGATGAAAACTGTTGTCCCAAAATATTCACAAGTGCAGATAATTTAAAGAGCCACCATCTCAGTACTGCAATATGCTGCTGACTTCCACAGATAGTAAATGTTTGCATCCCTGGGATGACCAGTTCAGTTACATGTAAACTAACTGTTCCCCTCTCCCCTTTCTCCTCAGCACGTCACTTGCAGCTTCATAGTGTACACTGTTCCTTGGCTAAACCGAATTAGCCTGCTGGAAAATAAATGCCAATAAGCACCTGATTGTTCCCGTACACGTCGGCAACCAGTTGTTGTAGGTTTGCTGTTTTAAAAAAAAAAAGCAATAATCTGAATTACCCTCTCGAGATGGACTTCTGTCCATTGCTGTTAACTGAAATGCTTATGTATACTTGTGCTATGCAAGTAAAGCTATATAACCTTCCTTTGAAGCACAATAGAATGGTTTTTGTTTCTTACCTATAGCTACTTTGTTCCTCCAGTCTTTCCTTTCAAATAAAACATTAACCTAACTTGTCAACATCAGAGGTTTTGAGAAATGTCTGTGTCCCTGTTACAGAAACTGTCAGAATTAAAACTAATTAACCAGTGCTGTAGCATGTAGTCATTTTGTCGTGTGTGTTATAAGCCTATAAACGGATGTGTTGCCTATTAAGGGGGGAGTTAGTATAGTGCAAGCAGCTTCTTGCACAAGTTCCCCACTTGTCTGGGTAGCTCAGTCCTGACCAACAGCATTCAAGCTATTTGGCCTGGGTTTTGCTGCACCAGTTGTGTGGTGTGGTTGTGTTGAAAGTCGTGTGAGAGCCTACTCATAGCACCCATATAATCCAGGCTTGGATTACGGTGGTACAAGGAACAGATCCCTCTTAATTTAAAGCTAAACTTCTGGGCAGTGAGACAGTAGCCTGAAAAGTAACTCTAGCGGTCCTAGTTGTGAAGGTATCACATTTTCAGGGGTTAACCAAGGCAGCAGTGTCTCTCTGCCTGAGTCTGCTGAGAGCCTGGAACAATAGTGCTAAGAGATGTTTACTGCCCCATCAATCCAGAAGGCGCTAAAACCAAGGAGCCCCACTGAGGGTTGAGCCCAGTTTTAATTGCCCAGAGAACATGCACAATGTAATGGGAGGAGTGAATCATGGGGTGGAGTCTTTCTTATGGGTGGATATTTTTAAAAGAAGTGCCCCCATCATTTTGCATCCCCCTCTCTGCCCCTGAATATATCATAATCTTCAGTGCATTATAAACACCTAGACACATGGATCAGGTATCCCCAGGACAGTACTCTGAACTCCCAGTGTTTGTAATGGTTAAACATGATACCATTTCCCGCCCCCAGCCCTCCTCCCCAGAGATTTCATTTCAGTCAGTGTTGTTAGAAGTACAGCACAGGGGAGGAGCAATTGCTTTCAGAGCCTGAAGGCATTTCCCCAGCAGACAAAATACCACAAATAATGGCTTTGATCTTGCAGATATGCACGCAGGTGCAGAAGTGTTTGCAGCATAGTAGATATAGACCCAATACTAGATGAAGATGGTAACATTGTTAATGATGCAGACGTGTTCAATACAGAAGTATTTATCTGTCAGGAAGGATGTACTCATCTCACATGAGGATGATGAAGTACTTTCCAGTCCATTAGTAAACAAGGATGTTAAACCACATCGACTGGGGATGAACATTTTTAATTCAGCAGCCCTTCAAAACTTTCACCCAAGAGTCCAAAAAGAGTTGGCTCAGGAAATCTCAAGCCCCTTCATGTTAATTTTTATGAATCTTGGAATACCTGGGAAATTCTAGAGACCTGGAAGAGAGCTGCTGGTCTGCAAATATTCAAAAAGGGGAAAGTGAGAGGAATCAGGTAATTGTAGGCCAGTTAGCCTGACATCAATCCCAGGCAAAACAGAAAAGCTGACATGGGATTAAATTGATAATAAGGATAGAATTAAATGCCAGTCACCAGGGCTTTACGGAAAATAGGTCTTATCAAAGAAATTCTCATTTTTTGATGTGATTACAAGTTCGGTGGATAAAGGTAACTATGGAAGTAAATATAAAATATCTGTTGATAAAATTTGTTGATGACACAAAGACTGGTGGAGTGGACAGGGCAGATCTAGATTGCTTGGTAACCTGGGTCCATTCAAACAAAGTGTGTTTTAATACAGGCCATTATGCATCCAGGAATGAGGAAGGCAGGCCATGGCAACAGAATGGGGGAACTGCCTTCTGGAAAGAAGGGGCTGGAAAGGATTTAAGGGTCGCAATAGACATGCAATTCAACATGCCCTCCCAGTGTGATTCTGTGGCCGAAAGGACTAGTGCCTGCTTAGCCAAGGATTGCATGAGTGAGTAGAAACAGAGGCAATGGTACTGCTGTATATGGTATTTGGGAGCCCCCACTGGACTAGTTGGTACAGTTTTGGTGTCCATATTTTAAAGAGATGTTGAAAATTGGAGAGGGTGTAGAAAGGAGCTACAAAACAGAGTTGAGGGCTGGAAGATATAGAATCAGAACTGGAAGGGACCTCGAGAGGTCACCTTGTCCGGTCACCTTGTCCAGTCCCCTGCCTTATGGTGAGAGACTTCAAGAGGGCCATCTGTTTAGCTTGTCAAAAACAAGAGTGAAAGGTGACTTGATTACAGTGGATAGACAGCAAATACAAAGGACTAAAGGGCTCTAATTTAGCAGGAAAAGGTAGAATGCGAACCAGTGGCTTAAAGCTGAGGCCAGACAAGTTCAAATTAGAAACAAGGCACACATTTTAAACAGAGAGGGTGGTTAAGCATTGGATCAAACTACCAAGGGAAATGGTGGATTATTCTCTATCTCCCGATGTCTTCACATCAAGACTGGATGCCTTTTTGAAGGTATTCTTTAGTCAAACCCCTGTCATTGGGCTCAGTACAGGGGTTAACTGGGTGAGATTTAATGGGCTGGGTTATACAGGAGGTCAGACTAGATAATTCAATGGTCCATTCTGGTCTTAAATTATGACTAGGGGCCTAAATATATTATAATTCACATGTGTATGCTATATCTATGTACCACCTTGGATCACATTATTTAATATACTATTCCGCTTCTCCCCATTCCCCCAACTGCAGCTTTCAAAGCTACTCCAGCATCATGGTATCTAGGACCTAGATAGGGCAGATTCTAGTGCATGAAGTAAGACTTGAGGTATCTAACAAATAGGAAAAGCGGATATACAGCCAGTGTAAGTCGAGATCTTTCCGTTTCTCTTTATTTCCTGCAGATGCATTGTTCTAGTCTTCATGGAGATCAGCTGGGGTGTGTGTGCACATGTGGTTGAGACAGAGGAGTGAATCCATGTGTGTGTGTGTGTAAAATTTGTGTGTACACAAATCTGCTTTCACCATGAAGTTACTATAATATACATTTATTAGGCTGCATTTCTGAACAGGATACAGGATTTGTTGGAATAAGATGGGGTTAGCATAGCTAAAGCCGAAAGGAAGCCACTGGCATGAAGTGCTCAAGACTGAAGTGCTCAACACCAAGACAAAAACCAGACTTGGTGCTTGGAACGTACAGACAATGTACGAAACAGGGAAGCTAGCTCAGGTCACAGCAGAAATGAGACACTACTGCTTACACATCCTGGGCGTCAGTGAGGACCCATAGATGGGATCAGGATTAACAGCAATTTTGGGAGAAATTTTGCTGTATTCTGTACGGGGTGATGGACAACACCATGAGGGTGTTGCCATCCTTTAGCAGAAGGGAGCGGAGTGGTCCCTGCTTGAGTGGAAGTCCATCAGCAGCAGACTTATGAGAGCCAGGCTGAAAAGGAAACACAATAATATCACCCTAATTCAGTGCTATGCTCCGACAAATGACAGTGATGAAGAAGCAAAGGACAAATTCTACCTTTCACCACAGGTGGAATTAGAGAGAGTACCACACCACGACCTAACTATTGTCATGGGAGACCTGAATGCAAGGTCAGTAAGGACAACACAAACAACACCGGAGCAATGGGGAGACATGGGTGTGGCACCATGAAAACGGAGAGCGGCTTCTTGATTTCTGCAATATGAGTGATCCAGTCGCCGTCGGAACCCTATTTCAACATCGTGAAATTCACAAGCTGACATGGTGTTCTCCAAATGGCAGAGATCAGAACCAGATTGACCACATGATGATCAATGGCAAATGGCGACGCTCACTGACAGATGTGAAAGTGAGAAGGGGCGCAGATGTTGGCAGCCACCACCGCCTTGTGACAGCCTCCAATTGAGCTAAAACTGAGAAGTGTGGGTCCACCAAACAAGGGACATAGATGCTATGACACTGACAAGCTAAAGTCCCCTGAAATACAGAAAACCTTTGTTCTGCAGTTAAAGAACAGGTTGCAGGCATTTGCTGACCTTGATGAAGAGGAGGGGAATGCAGATGAGATCAACAAGATGTGGGACAAAGTAACAGCAATGTATAAACAGATCAGTGAAGCCTGCCTAGGGCACTGGCAGAAGAGAAGGAAGGAGTGATTACACTCAGTACATGGAACACCATAGAAACCAGACGAGCCGTAAAGGAAAAAGGTTTAGGCACAAAATCCCAGGAGCTAAAGGACAAATACCACGAGCTGTATAGCAAGGCACACTGGGAGGTCAAACGCCTTGTGAGAGTGGACAAACAACATTACATTGATAATCTGGCAACAGAGGATGCAGCTGCTCGTGGTGAACAAGAAATAGTCTACAAAATGACGCGGCTTATCAGTGGTAAACGGCAGACATGAACAAACACTCATCAGGGACAAACAAGGCCACCTACTAACAACCGAAAAAGAACAAGAAATGCGCTGGACAGAGCATTTCAAAGAATTGCTGAACAGGGACTCAGCTAATGAGGAAGCAAACATCCAGGAGGCAGAAGAAGATCTGGATATCAACATAGATACCCCAACTAAAGAAGAGATCATTCAAGCCATCAAATCCTTAAGAAATGGGAAAGCTCCTGGCAAGGATAACTTGAACACAGAACTGTTCAAGGTAAATCCTGAGTTAGCAGCATCTATCCTGGCCCCTCTATGTACATCAGTCTGGGAAAGGGACAAAGTGTTGGAGGAGTGGGCCAATGGGGTTATAGTGAAGATACCAAAGAAAGGAACCCTCAGTGATGGCAATAACTGACATGGCATCACACTTTTATCTGTGCCAAGCAAGGTATGGTGTAAGATCATAGTCCAGCATATATCAGAGGCAGCAGGATTTCAGGAGCTCCCTGGCTCTTTGTGATTCCAAGGAAACCACTTACCGCCACTCTGTGCCCTGGAATTCATGGTGCAGAGCAGCGTAGGGGACAAGAACAAGACTATCCTGTAGGTTGCAGCGGCCAGCTCCAGAGCCGCGCTGGGTTTTTTGACTAGCATTGACATATCACACGATAAACAGCGCTGGATTCACGCAGCAGCCTTCCTGGCTCTCCCTCAGAGCTGGCTTGTCCGTGCGGGTCCAGGACTGACCCGCCGTATCTTCTTACCAGGCAGGGGCACAGAATAAAATGGCAGAGATCTCCCCAGGCGGGGTGGGCAGCGTGCCGAAGGGCTAAGCTACCAGCTGAGCCAGTTGAAAAGATCTGGGGCTAATCTTTCCAAACCTTTGCTCCCCGGAGGCAGAGTCTGAACACAGACCCCGGGGGAAGCCATGCTCCCTCGTCCCCTCCAAAGCACAATGGGGCATCAGTCAGCTGCCAGCTCCAGTCAGTGTGAAGACCCAAACACACTGCCCCCTAACTCTGCCTGGAGCTGCCCTTAATAACTAGCCGCCCTCCACTGACCCTTCAGAGCAGCCAGACACATACAGGCAGCTCGGGCGAAGGCTGTGGCCTGTTTGGCCCAAGCCATAGCGTAGACGGGAGCAGGAGGAAGAGCCTGCCAGGACCCGTGGCCGGCGCAGAGTCTGACCCAACGCCAGCCAGGAGTCAGCACCTGGGTGAGCGGAGACAGCAGCCGACGGCATTCCAATGTTTCACCACCCTCCCTTAAGGGAGTCTATTGCACAGGAACTGAACCTACATGCCCTGAGTTCTAGTCCAAGGCCTTACCCACTAACATCCTGCCAGTTAGATGGGAAATACTCTCTTTTATGGGGCCTTGTCTTACAGAAGACATGGCTTCCAGAGTTCTCTTAAATAGTGAAAGCAAATGGTTGCAGACAGCGCGGTTTGGCCTAAGTAGTCCACCAGCACTAGCCCTTGATAGGACAAAAATTGGACAAGCTCCACAAAAATGACCCAACCTTACAAGAGACAGAAATGGCCACAGAGAAAGCTGAGGAACCTCCCAGCATACACTGAGCGGAAAAGTCAGTCCAAATAGCAGAGAACTTGATGAAAACAAAAGCCTTGGCAGATTCAAGGGCACCAGGGCAATACAAATAAATAATAAAATGTCCCCAAATGCATTCTCAAAAAATATTAAATAGTCCAATTCAGCCTGCCATCCTTCAAACTCTATTGAGATAGAAATAATGAGACCCCAGCAGCCACCTCAAAAGTCACAGCTCAGAGCAGTGGCACCTAGTCGTATGTGAGCTATACACAGCACCTGTCCCCAGAACAATAGGAAAAGCAGATACAAACCCTCCTCAACATCTGGGATAAAGGTGGAAAGGGAGAGGTGTTACCATGGCTACCCAGACATATCACAAAAAGACAGTCTCTGCCTCAGAGATCCTACAACGTAGAACCACAATCTGAGTGGCTCACCAAACAGACGACAGAGAAGCAATTAGAATACAGTGGGTAAGTACCGTCAAAGAGAGAAAATATCAGACACGAATGGGCTGTTTCACCCAGCAGAGACAGGCAAACCAAGATCCAATGGCTGGAAGCTGGAGCAAGACAAATAAGGCACAAAATGTTTAACAGAGAAAGCGACTGACCACTGGAGCAAATGACTGGGGAAGTGGTGGCTTCTCCATCTCGATGTCTTCAAGTCACAATCAGGTGACTTTCTGTCCAAACATAAGTTATCGAGCTCAGCTCGGGGGTAACTGGGTGAAAGATAACATCCTTTGGCACAAGGAGGTCAGCTTACCTGGCAAAGGTGCTGCTGCTAAGCTTGCTCAAAGCCCTGTGTCAATGGAAGGACTTCTCTTGACGTTGGTTCAGGGCCCTATACAAATCACAAGATTCCTCAGGTCAGCTATTGTAATGCGCAGGATGCATATGAAGCAAATCCAGACACTGTGGGAAATCTGCTCTAGCATCTGGTCTCTAGTTGTCCAAAACAGAGGAGGGAAAGAGAATGGGGTTAAAAATAACAAAGGGGATGGAGGAGCTGTGGTCAGTTGGAGGGAGGAACTGGGTCAATTCAGCTGTTATCTGAACTAGGAAGGAGGAGACTAAGCTCTTGGGGGCAGGGAGCATCATTTTGTTATATTGTTGCCCCCTTTGACTTGAGCAGTTAGCTAAAAATTCAGGGTCTGGCAGGATGTTCCAGTTAGGAGGAAAAAATTGGTGATGAATTCAGGTGTTTCTATGATGCAATCCTGTTTGTTTATTAAAAAAATGTACAAAGTCCTGTTTTCCTAAACACAGCAGGAATCAAAAACAAGAGACAACGTCTTTGCCCAGAATTTGAAGCCCCTTTCTAGGCAGCACTGTGCACAAAAGCTCCCTTAGCTATTCTCAGGGCCACATTCCCAGGGCTTTTTCTGACTGTGTCTTTGGCCTTTTCCACCCTGAGTCCTTGTGCAGGGGGGAAAAAAGAGAAAAAAATTTGCTGAGAGACTTAACACCCAGGCAGAACCAATCACTAATCAGTGTGTTTCCCCCACCCTTCCCAAATCAGGTAACCCACAGCTCACTTTTTGAAAAAGTCATGCGCCCATTGGGCTGTAGGTATCAGGTGTGTGTCAGAGGGAGGAGCAGAGAAGGGGTTTAGAGAGAACATAGCACTTTCAGGTGGAGTTAGATAGCAGTGTGGGCTGCATGGGGCAAGGGAGGCTTAATAAATGTCATCTCGCTGAACGAGGGGGCAGGTCATGCCACCAGCATCCTCAAAAGGAAAAAAAGCCCAAATAAAAAGCAGTCCATTAATTTAATAGAAAAGACCTGTGGTCTGCAACCAGTTCCCAAACCCTAAAGTAGCTTGTTTTAAGCAAAATTGGGTGGGCGTGAACTTAGTTCCAGCTGGGACTGGAAATGCTGAAATACCATGGAAAACAGCTCTCTTGCAATATTTCCAAAATGGCTGCAAGCAGAAAATTCCAGAAATCTCCAGACAAAACCTGTTTAGATAGGATCTCTAATAGGTGAAGAAGATATGTACTGATTTTCAACTGCCAGAGAGTTCCACTGCCTAATTAAACAGTCAGATATATATTGGAGGGCAAAGAGAAGCCTACGAAAGCCCTGGATTTTTGATGAATAGGTTGGAGCTGTTGGCCAATTTGTTTCCATTGTTAATTATGAACTTGTTTTCCAGTGACCTTTTGTCCTTTGGCGTGGTGTATAATTTAGGGAAAACAATATTGCAGATGACTTTCATATTTTCCATTAAGCAATATATGAAGTGTTTTTTTCCCCCAACTCTCGGTGGAGGTTTCACTATCAAAATGGATCCCTGTTCTGTAACGGCTGTTTTCAGTGAACCCATACACGCTAGAGGTGGCCAGAGACTGGGGAACAGGTGTGAATGACATAATAAAGAACATGACACAATAAAGAATAAAAAATGCTACATTTTCAGATGATCTGGCAAAATAACCCTCTGACTACCACGAACAATCTGAACACTTTCTGACAAAAATTAGAAGTGCTTCTCAAAACCAGAGTCAAATCTCTATCAAATTGACCATAAGGTGTAATACCTCTTAACAAAGGCCAGGATGTGGTACCTGTGCTTGCAATGAACAGTACGTTAGAATAATGCCACTGAAATCAAGCGGCTATTTTGTGGCATAAGGTACCATTCCTTGTAAATAAGGGTGTCTAACCCTGGTTCTACAAGGCGGGCCGCTCACTAGTGGGGAGTTAACAGAGCTGGTCTGGAATTTTCTGATAAGATGTTTTTTCATTGGAAAATGTTGATTCATTGAAACGAAACTTGTTTAAAAAGAAAAAAAAAATCCTTTCCTGCCAATCTCCTGATTAGAAAAATGTTGGGAAAAAAATGTCAAAGTCAACCAAGCTTCCTGTTTTGACGTTTTCCGCATGAATATTTTGTGTCTATTCAAAATGACTTTTTATTTTTAAAATGTTAGTTAATTTATACTAGAAGAGGTTGTCATTTTTATTTTAAAAAGTCAAATTGAAACAAAACATTTCAATTGACCGGATCTGAATGATGATTAGGTTTTGGATTTGTCTGTGAAAACGTTTGCGATGTCAACTTTTCATCCCATTTAAGGGCAGGAAAATGTACTCAGGGCTCCTCGTTGTTTTTGCTGATACAGACTAACCACTCTGAAACCTGTCTTCTGGGATGGGAAATCTACTTCCAACCCCGCCGTAGTAGTTAGATCACACACAAATCCTCTTGTGCCTTTACAGTCTGCCATGGCCAAGGGCTGGCCATGCGGGAATGCAGGAAGCAATTTTGCTGCGGGGAATCAGGATTCCTTCTCTGCTCCACCTTGTTCTGACAGGGAGTGGAGGAAACAATAATTTACTAAGGGACCTGACCAGCAGCAGACTATAACCCTGCCTCTATCCCCACTATGGTCTCAGGTCAATTCCTGGCTCTGCCACAGAATACGTGTATGACCATGGTCAAGTAACTTAATGGGCCTGTCGTCATTCCCCCATCTGTAACATTAGGATAATAATCCTCTCTCCCCGTTACCCCTTCTTTTTGTCTCTTGCTGGTTTAGATTGTAACTTTGTGGGTGCAGGGACTGTCTCTCGCTATGTGTATGTACAGTGCCTAGCACAATGGAGCACTGATGTTGGTTGGCCTCAGGGCATCAATATGACCTTATAATAATCATCACCACCACGCATACACACACATTCAGGTGCGAATCTAGCCAGTTAGCAGGTTAAGATTCACCTGTAATTAACCATGTGCTCTATAGCTATGACAGATGTTCTTAACCATGCCCTTAAACTGCTGTTGAAAAATAAAAACCCTGATGGAAGAAAAGATATCACATTAGAGATCAGCCAAACAAGGGGGATCTTTTGTTTTTTAAAGGCCACTCTTAAAATATAAGGTGAAATCCTGGTCCCTTTGAAATGAATAGCAGTTCTACAACTGACTTCTGTGGGGCCTGCATTTCACCCCATAGCATTAAAACTCTATCTGGTTTATTAATGAAATGTACAGACATCGATCTGTGTTGGACAATCTGTAGTCAGTGATTTTGGCATATGTGGAGCATATCATAGGATCAGGATCTTTGAGTGCATGCTTCGATTTTATTCCTGGCAATAATAATATATCAGACTAATGGTCTGAGTGAAGTCACATTGCTTGAGGATATTTATTGATCTATTTTCCTTTCCCCATTTTTATTGAGGACTCTTTGTGTAGGGCAGGAGTTGGTATTGGGATAGAAAGTGGCTGGAATTATGTTTTTAAATGGTTTTTGCTTCTTGTTAACTGATTTTAATGCAAACTAAGATTTAAATCTGTTTTTAAAAGATATTCAGAGCTCTAGATCATTTCTAACATTGAAATTAAAGTATAAACTCAAGTGGTGCCTCTCGTCGGGATTACCCTACACCTGCTTTGCAGGGCTCACTTGAGGAGCAGCCTCGGAAGGATAACAATCATTTATGTGCCAACAAAAGTGGAAAAAACACAGAACAAAAACCTACAAAATAAACTGCCCCCGAGAAAACATTTCATAAACCCAAGAAGCCTGCAGCTCCAAGGTAGAAAATATTTTACAGCAACATTGAGGGTTATATCTGATGTTTATTGCATTGCCAGCAGAAAACCTGACCTTTGTTGTACTTGTTTTCTCGCTACAGCTTTGACAGGCTAAAATAATCTGACTTTTTAGAAAGTTATGTGCTTCGTTCTCCTCTCATTTACCCTGAGTTTAATTAATTAAAGGGATTTTGTTGAAAAATGAAAGTTTTTCTATGAAAACAGAATTTAGTGAAAGTTTCCATATTGTTGAAACACCCAATTTTCCACTAAAAGAACTGTGTCGGGGAATTTTTGACCAGCATGTTAGCATTATACCTAAAACAGTTACATTTATTTTTCTGAAGTGCTTACTGTGTTCCCACTAATGTCTGGCTGAGTAACTAGCGGAAAGACACAAGATAGGTGATGTAATCTCTTATTGGACTGACTGACTGACTGGTGGAAAGTTCAAGCTTTCAAGTGACTCAGATTCCTTCTTCACATCTGGGAAAGGACATCCGAGCGTCTAAGCTAAATACAAGCTGGGACAGAATTGTTCAGCATATGGGGTAGTGAATCTGCCCCTACTGGTATTTAGCTCAGATGCTCCGATTTCCTTCCCTAGATCCAAACAAGAGCTCTGTGTAGCTCAAAAGTTGGATCAACTTCTGTTGGTGAGAGAGACAATGTAAGATATTACCTCACCCACCTTGTCTCTCTATATCCTGGGACCAAAACGGCTACAACAAATAAATATCTTTGGCAATATGAGCCACCATGGAGCATGCTGCACTTCATCGCAAGGGCTGGATTGTGATTTGGGCTATTAGTAGCTTTTGGCATGTACTTCAGCCAGGCATAATCGACGATACGGTACAAGGCCCTGTGATGTGAGGCTCAGTGACTTCTAGCTACATGTTTTAACGGCTTGTAACAGAACAGCAGGGGGCAGCAGATAACATTCTAGCACAGATTGTTCACACAGGGCTTGCAAATCCTTCAAGTCACAGAGGAGGAAAAAGTAATTAGGCTTGTTTATGTGGTACTGATTAATTAATCAGCCTAGTAGCTGAGCTAGTTAAAATTAGAGCAAGCCCCTTGTACAGACCCCCTTATCTCAGTTTAAAAGTTACTTCCATGAGGTTTCTAAAGGGTGGCAGAAACTAGACTGGAACAGGAGTGAAGTTCCACAAACTGCCTGCGTGACTACAGGCAGATTACTGAGGGCTAGATCCTCCAGGTATCCCTAACTCCCATTGAAGTCAATGAGAGTTCGGCACCTCAATACCTTTAAGGATCTGGGCTGTAGTCTACCCTTTGCCTTAGTTCCTCATCTGGGAATAATGTTTCCCAACCGCATGGGGGTTTTGTGATGGTCCATGGATGACTATGAGACGCTCAGACACTATAGTCATGAGGGTTATACAGGAACCTACATAGCGTATGTTGACTCCTCGCAGAGAGTCCAATTCCAAATAAGGCCCTCAAAGCAAAGAGTGTCTGAACAACAGGGATGCACCACTTAAATAAATCCATTCCCAAGTGTAGCAAAACCAGGGCAATTTTATCAAGTGGGCGAAGCCTTAGGGGTGTCTCTGGTAACTCAACATGTGTCACGCAAACTGAGTGGATCATTCTGAGCTAAGCCAGAACTATATGCCCCCTCTCTTTAGTGTAAGCATAATTCAGGAAAGCCATGAACACAGTCTACTCCAAAAGTCCTTGAACCAAAACTCTCAAAAACACATGAAGACAAGCAAGAGGTGCTTGACTACATACACGCCTACCTTTTGCGGAGCCATTTGATTTTACTACTGTAGCATGCTGACTTACACTACGAGGAGGAGAAGCTGTACAGCTTCCATTGCACAGAACGGCTACGCAATGAACGGCAGAAGACCGATGAACGTTAGGGTGAAATCCTGGCTCCATTGAAGATAGTGGCACCATTGAAGATAGTGGCAAAACTTTAGTGGGACCAGGATTTCACCCTTAAAGATATATAAAAGTTCTATTTATGTTCATAATTCAGCACATTCTAGACTTTGCAGTAGAAAATAAAGGCCGTGAATTCTAGCAGTTACATTACATCCTTCCTGGGCCAATACCGGTGCATGGGACAGAAGCTTGTCTTTTCCATTCCTCTGTCATTTGCGGCTGCCACCTCCATCTGCTCTATGGTCTTGAGATGGACTGTTCTGTCCTCCCTGTTCAGTGGTTCTTCTTGAGGTTTCTCTTGGGTGCCCTCATTTCCTTACACCATTTGGTTTCCTCTGAATACATGCTCCAAATATATCCAGCACTTCCTTCTAATTCGAGTGGAGACAAGCTGTGGTTGGTAACTTCTTGGATCTCTTAGTTGGTGATGAAATCTTTCTGACCAATGCCCAGAATCTTCTGTAGGACATTATTTTTGAAGGCCTCTGGTTTTCTAGCCATAGGCGCAGCAACTAAGGGTATGTGGGGTGCTGCAGCACCCCCAGGTTTTATGCGGGGCTGCTGGCCCCACGCCCAGGCCTCTGCTCCCCAGCCTGGGGCTTGGGTCCCGGCCACTACCCCTGACCCACGCGCCTGGGGCTCCACTCCCTGACTCCCATGCCTGGGGCTCTGCTCTTGGGTTGCAGGCCCTGTGCCTGGAGCCCTGCACCTGCCCCCCCCCACTCCTGGGGCTCTGTTCCCAGTGTCCCTGCTGCTGGCCCTGTGGCCAGGGCTCTACTACTGGCCCCATGCCTGCCTCCAGCCTTTTCCCCCTGACCCCTGTCTGGGTCCCCTGCTCCCAGAGACATGGCACTGCTCCTGGCCCCAGCTGGGGAGGAGGGGCACAGACAGGGGTAAGGGGGCTGGCTATTAAAAGTGTTCCTGCACCACTATTTCTAGATAACATTTTGGAAGATCTCCAGCTCTTGCAACACTATGTTAGCGCTTTGATAAAAAAAGGTCCGTTTTGTTCTGGGGCTTTGATGTCCATACCGTGTGGAGTTTAGTAACTACTGTAGATGCCTTTTCCTGTCTGTGACGTCACTTCCTTCTTGAGGTCTCTGCTAGCAAACATTGGGCTGCCCAGGTGAGCGAACTGTTCTACGTTTTTGATATTGCTGCCTTCTAATGTGATGTTGTTACTTCTTGACGTCTGGGTTTCAAGGTGGTTTGTTTTAGCATAACTAATTGAGCCCTGTTGGCCTGCTATTTGCGCCAGGTTGTCTGTCTTCATTTGTAATTTTTCAGAGGAGTCACTCAGTAGCACAATATCACCAAAGGCTAGATCTTTTAGATATTTGCCATCTACCCATGCTATACCAGTGTTTGTGTTCCTAACACACTTTGTTATCCAGACCATGGCAATACCAAACAATAGCCGAGATAGAATGAAGCTCTATTTCATGACAGTGTCCACATTGACCCACACTCCGTTGTCTGGTTGCTCAAACATACAGAACACTTTTCCTCTCTGTATAGGACCTTGATTATATTGAGGACTTTAGCTAGGATTCTATAGGACTTAAGAATGTTCCACAATGCCTGTGCATGCTGTCAAATGCCTTCCCCCCTCCCACACCAAAAATCAGTGAAATTGAGAGGAGCCTGCCATTCTGTACATTATTCTGTGATGGTCCTTAGTGTGAATTTCTGGTCTACACAGGAACTCTTCTTTAAGTCTTTGCCTGTTCTTCTCTAAGCTTCGCATCACACTGTGGAAGGCTTTCCCCACAACAGAGTAATGCATCCCTTCTCCAGCTGTTACTGTCAGCAAGTTCATCCTTTCCTTTTGAGTATTCTGACAATGCTTCTGCTGGTGAAGAGGGATCTCTTTCCCCCCAAACTTTATTGATCCATTCTACCAGTTTCATTCAGGTGATGATTGCTTTTAGCATTTCTGTTGTAATTTGATCATCTCCCACCATGTTATTTTTCAGCTTCTTGACTGCAGCTAGTACTTCTGACGTGTCAAGTTGATCAGGTCCACATGTTTCACCAACATCTGGTGGTGAAGTAGTGTTGGGTCAATTGGGGATTCCTTTGAAATGCTCTGCTCATCTCTTTTTCTGTTCCACTTCAATTGCAAGCATTTTTCCATCTTTGCTTTGCATTTCCTGTTTTGAAATTTCCAAGCAGGGCTTTATTTAGTTGGTAAATGGCTCTGTAGTTTCCTATCATAGCAGCAGCTACAGCTGCTAGGTCTTCAGCATATCTTCATTTCTCTTTCCTGGTGTAACTTTTCACTGCTTTGTCTACTTCCTTGTACTTCTCCTTTGCTTTTTCCACAATCTTTTCTAGGTCTTAGCATTCAGGTCATTTCCTTTCAGTACTTTTCTTTCTGAAATGAGATACCAGGTCTCTTGGTATATCCGGTTCTTGCTCTAAGTTGATATCCAACACCGACTGCTGCAGCCTGAATCCCATTGTCTTTGAGCACTGCCTATTTTCCTTCGTGTCCAGTCAGTGTTTTGCCTCCTTCTACCTCCACCAGTGGCTAAACCTGAACTAAGGGACAATTTCTCACAGTACTCTTTTCTTTTCAGTTTCATACTGTTGATTTTACATCCCATTTACTCCAGCGGAGGATAGCGTCTTTGATATAGCACTCAGCGTCTACTGGTGTAGGAGTTTTAATGATATTACCCCTGCACATGACGATTAGGGCCTAGTTTTAAAGATAGGTGCGCAGCAAGAGCCAGATCATCGGCTGATGTAAACTGACAGTGTAAACTGGTGTGACTCCATTTGCTTAAATGGAGCTACTCCAATATCCACCACCGGAGGGTCTGGCAGTTAAAGCGCTCTATCAGTACCACACTTGTGCATGCAAATCAGCTACCTGTGCTTTCAAAGTTAGGAGTAATTATTTGGGAAGGCAGCTCCAGGCCCGGCATGCACAGATACTTGCCTGTCTATTGAAAGTCAGGTGGCAGGCGCAGAATGTTGTGCACATCCCTTTACAAATCTCATTCCTACAGACTTAGGCAGCCACTGAGCAGGAATTGAGTCTAAGGTTCTGTCTACACTGGGAGCCAAGGGTGTGATCCCCCCCACGCCAGCTCATGCAGACACACATGCTAACTCATTGAGCCAACCCACTAAAAACAATACTGTAGCCACAGTAACAGGCAGCGGTGAGCAGCAGCCCAGGCCAGCTGTGCTATGTGCCCATGGGGCCCAGGCGGGATTGTCGAGCTAGGAGTCACAACTAGCTCCACGTGTAGACAGTTTACATTTTGACTTTAGGCACTTACAGTGGCAGTGAGGTGCCAAAATCCCTTCATGGCTCCAGCCCCGAGTGCTTTTGCGACCCTTTCATCATTCTCTGAACTGGAGCCTTTGCTATAGTTCTAGGATGGGAATGTCTTTGAAGCGCTGGGCGACTCCAGGCATGAGGGAAATTTGCTGACACAAACAAGGCGACACCCAGACGTTCACAAAGCCAGGTTTCTTACTCACCTCCAGAAGACTTCCTCAGAAAAGGGTGTAGCAAGTTGCCAGGAAAAGGATTTGCTAGCACTAATTTGAGGAAATCAGACGCTGCTTTGGGTTTTTCTTGGAACAGAGCACAGTTAGCAAGCAGGGATTTTCAGATTTCCAGCTCAACTCATTGTCCGCTTCCCTTTCCGGCGGAGACTGCAGGAACTGTGGGATAGCTACCCACAGTGCACTGCTCCAAAAGTCAATGCTAGCCATGGTAGTGAGGACACACTCCGCCGACTTAATGCTTAGTGTGGTCATACGCAATCGACTGTATAAAATCGATTTCTAAAAATCGACTTCTGTTATAGCGACCTAATTTCGTAGTGTAGACATACCCTTCGACTAGTGTTAACATGCCTTCACCTAACCATTTAGAAAAACAAAAGATTGAGAAAAATTACATCACAACCACTTTAGATCAGTAGGGGGCACTTCAATCAACAAACGCAGTATGCGGTAGTAAACAGAATTGAACCAGCTTATTACAGTTACACTGCCACCAGCGACCCCATCCCCGTGTGCGCGCTTCCCTTCAGTTCAGACGCCTGCTCGCAGGGGCGCACTTGTAGATCTTGAAGCTGGAGTCGGCGCTCCATTGGACGGGGAAAGCAGTGCAGCCATGGCAACAAGGGGCAGAGCCATTCTACCTTGGGATCCCTCGGAGCTGCACAACCCTGCTGGAGATGGGAGTTGTTAGAACGGGAGCTCAGTAACCTGGATCCTGGTTAGCCCATTAGACCCCTTCGCTTCTCAGTCTCAAGGAAACGCCCTTCAGGTCTCGTCATTAGCTCCTTTCCCTTGAGAGCACTTTCCCTAACATATATGCTGGTTGTTACTTGCACTGACTTCACTGCAGGCCAGTCTCAGTCGGTTCTGGGGACAGCAACTGTCTCCGCCCTGGCCCTGATGATGCCCAGCAAAAGCCTTCTTGGCTCCCTGCTTGGCCAAACCCCAGTGGTTTCTCAGCAGCAGCTCCTGGCTTGGACAGAGCTCCACCAAGGAACATCCTGTCCCCTGGCCAGGGGACGGGTGACAGTCGCAGCTCCCCACAAAATGGAGCCCACACCACTCTGTGTCTGTGCCCAAGACAAGTCTCTCCTCACCCCTAGAAGTGAAGGTCTCTCCAGCTCCCATGATGCCTTGGGGAAGACAGTCTCCAAGGCTGGGTTGGAGCACGAAGGATCTTCCTGCCAGGAACAACCCCAATTAAGTTCAAAGGCCCCTCAAATATAGAGGCTGCCTCCGCTCCATTAACTTCAGGGAAGTTATTCCTTATTTAAGCTAGTGTCATGAGAGCAGGATCAGGCCCACCATCTAGGACTTGTGAACTGAGCACGAGTCACTGAGTCACGTTAAACACAGGCCCCACAGTGCCATTTTTCAGAGCAGAACAGCATTTCAGGCAATAATGACGGAGGCCCAAAGCATTTCTAAGGGATTAGTGACCAGTGAGGAGTCAATGTCCCAAGGTCCAGAGCCAAGGGCTACTAACCCCAACTAGCAAAAGCCCTAAGAAATACTCTTGGTATCAGTTATAGGGGCCCTAGAAACTAGAGCTATTAATTTTTCAAATGAATCTGTGTTTCAGCTAACAATTCAGATTCTGCATGGATGTAAATCAGCAGAGCTCTAAATCTCTAGTGATTTCAAGGCTATTTACACCAGTTGTGGATCTGGCCCAGCATACACAGAACATTTCTAGAGAATTAGTATCCTGAATACTACCCAGAAGGATTGAATCCTTTGAGTTTTCCATTGAGTTTTCCTAAGACTTGCTTTTTCTCACTGCTCTGAATTTTCCTAGAGCACTTGGCTCTTAATGCAACCTCTTTCCCATTGCTTCCGTTTTAACCCAAGTTCTTCCTTTTAGGTTTTCAGACTGATCCTCTTCCTCACTGAAAGGCTGGTTAGACCTTTGAGCCTGGATAGACTGACATAGGAAACAAGAGCAGATAAGGGAGGACTGCACAGAGGATAGAATGCTGTTTGTATAAGAACACAGTTAGCCAGCAATGGGTGAAATAAATGTTGCCGAATTGCTAAGGCAGTGTGCATTACTGCAGCTGTTGAAGGACTATTTCCTTGCAGTTTGTTGGGTCAGAATCAATTTGGGATATTGCCCTGCAAGAAGCAAACCAGATGGGATACAATGAGTCAGTAAGAAATGGGTGAAAATTCTAGAGCTGGTTATATACGCCTTATGGAACCAGCAGTAAAGACTTCACAGCTAAGGCTAAGTTGAATTACAGATCACAAAAACTATATAAAAGATTATTCAAGTTTCAAGGTCAAGCACTCAAAAGCTAGGAAATGCCAGAATTAAGGTTACCCATGCAAGTGTAATCCAGGTACGAGACAACAGACGGATACAGGTGGATGGGGGAGTCAAAGGAAACAATTGTGGCTAAATAGACTAGGCAGACAGCATGGGGGAAGGGGTAGAACACAAACGGAATGAACAATAGGATGGCAGCAAACATCAAGTAAGTACCATTTTATTTTATTTAGGGTATATTTACTGAGGGGGATCATCTAAATGGAAAAGCAAAAGCAAAGGGAAGAAGGATCAGAGGACAGGGCAGACAGAGGAGCGGGGCAGATTGAGTGAAGCTGAGTTGAAAAGCTCGATAGGGATGGGGGGGCAGAAACCCAACATTGGAAACGTCGCTCAAATGGTTAAAGTCTGGCAAAGTTATAAGCAACTGAAAACAGGGGCTTATATGGGAAGTGTCAGGCAACCTTAGCAGTGCTGCCAGACTGGGGTGACAGTCAGTATGAAATCAGTTTAATTTAATGGGACTGTTTGCAGCATTGGGGTCTTGGTAGTGAAAAGGAAGGCATTAGATGTATCTCGATTGTTCTAAAGCGTTTACTCCAGTTTCTCATGTAGCCGTTCTTGAAACTGTAATTTAAACGAAGTTGGATATGAGCGCAACTGAAAATTGGCTAACTGACCATATAGAAAAGATAAGGGTAAACAGCAGTGTATTCATTTGGGAAGAGGGGTCTAGTAATGTGCCAAAGCAATCAGTGCTGGTATCTGATCAGCTAGAACATTCATGGGAGCCCTGCATGTAGATAAAGTATATTTATTAGTAGTCTGAAAGACCATTAAAAGGATCCTAAAGAAATTTACATATTTATGGGAGTGTAGGTAGCAGCTCCATAGTTAAAGTTCAGTTTTGGATTTAAAGCAGGGCTTTATCTTTTATATATGAACAACACACAGTACATCCTCCCCAGGTTTACAGTACTTAATCTTGTATTACAGATCGAATTTTCAGAGAATTTACAAGTAAATCTGTTAATTTCAAATCATGAACTAATTAAGTAAAACTGGGGCCCTTTGAGAAAGTTTGCCTTTGGGTCTCTTTTTTGCCTTTCTTTAGATAATGAACAACTTCTCATTAACCCTGCCGGCTTTCCATATAGTAAAACAGTTATGGAAAATGAGTTCATAGGAGACCGATAAGAAATTAGTGCAATTAGACATAGTTAACAATCGTTATATATAAAATTTCAATTCTAGTTAGGAATAGCGGCGTCCATTCTTAAGCAGAGTCACTGGCTTCAAAGGCAATTCAATGAATCACCAGCGATCCTCTCCAGCAGGGGTGGCTCTACCTATGTTGCCACCCCAAGCAGTCGCCGCCGAATTGCCGCCGCGGGACACAGACTGCAGCCCCATTCTCATTGCCGCCCCAAGCACCTGCTTGGAAAGTTAATTTGCATGCTGCAATGCTATTGTCTGACATGAAGGGGACTGTACACGTGTCAAGAATGCTCATCGGTGGAGTATTTAATCATCTGTACACAATCAGAAAGAGCACTGGGTGGGTTCTATGCCCCCGGGTGCGAGGCACCTTGCCCTCCTTTTGTCTAGCCACAGCCTTGCTCAAGGGGGGGGGCCTCTCAGGAGTAGTGGAGCGTCAATGGAGCTCAGTAGAATTACATCAGTTGGACACCAATGTAAGGCGCTGGAGACTCAGGCCCGATGAATTATTTCTCAGTGCAAAATTGATGGTGTTAAAATGGAGTGGCAAAATACACAGAGATGGAAAAACAGAATACAACAATACCCAGTAACAATCTCTTCTCCAAGATGGCTGCCATGTTGGCTAATACTCCGAGGACTGGAGGTGCCCACTTCAGAGCTGAAGACAAGGCTCACCCCAGCATGAGCTAAAAGAAACAACCTCTCAAAGTGAGCGCTGTAATGCACTCACATCCTCTGTGCACTGGGAACAGATATCGACACAAAGCGCACACTGAACAAGGGGGTTACTCGCTACCTCAACTAACAGGCGTTTGGGGCCTAATCCAAAGCCCATCAAAAACAATGGGAGCTTTCCCATTGATTCCAATAGACTTTGGATCAGCCTTGTAAATTGAGCAGAATCTGGTGTTAGGGCAGACACAACCGAAGTGCGTCTCAAGAGAAATATAATGAATCAACCTATGCTGCTCTTGTAGAAAGAGAGGTGAGTGAAGAGGACTTAAGGGCAAAGAATAACAGCACACCACACACGTCAAGGGAAGGAGAAACAATGAGGTATTCTTTGATGAGTTACAAAAACAACACACTGCCATTATAACAGAGATTTACCAAATAGCTTGGAACGCAAGCCGGATCTTTGGAGAGCAGAACTTCCTGCTGTTTCAGATAGTTCTTTGGCGCCTCTTTATCCCATGGAGAAAAACCATCCTTGTTTCTTGTTTTTGCCATAGCTTGTGATATGGTGTGTGGGGGATGGAGGGATCATTCAGTCATGTCAAGTAATCAGTCTTCACAACATGATGTGACACAAGGACCACTTTTAAAATAAAGCCTTCTTTCATTGCAGGCCTCCTTAGAGCCATGTAATTTATCAACATGATGGAAAACATTCATTACAAAGGATTCTGCTAACTGCTCTCCTAAGAGAATATATTACTCAAATAAAACAAAAACAAACTCCAGCAGGCTAAAAGCAGAGTGAAATCATATTGGAAGAGAGTAGGGAGAGGAGAGAATTGACTAATGGAAGGCATTCAGAGGAAAACTAAACTATCGACTATGCAAGGGCCATGTTCACCACGTCTTCATAATTTCATGGAAAGAAGGCTGATAAAAAGTTTTGATGAAAATTGTCCTTTTTCAAATGGGAAAAGGCTTATAGACCAAACATGAACATTTTCACTTCAAAATTTTTGATTTGGTTGAAATTTTTCAACAGTTGAAAATTGTTGGCTGTTTAGTTTGGGGGTTTTAATCTTAAAGTGTGTGTGTTGGGGGAGGGATAGAAAAGGAATCCAAAACTGTATATCAAGCTTTTTCCCCAGCCCAGTTGTTGAAAATGGAAAGTTCAGTTTGGTTAATTGAAAAAACAAATTCCATAAAAAAATTCATTTTGTTCAAAAGTGGTTTGGGAAAAACAAACTTGCTATTTTTCCAGCCAATTCTAACTGGAAACGACCTACGAAGGTTTGAATGTCAGAGCTGAATGGGAAGATTTGAGGGAAGGGAGATTATGGATTATGTAGGTACGCAACACGCTTTGCCAGTGTTTTGTTACACATGCTGAAGTCCACAGCAGTTCAAAATTTGGGCCGTAAGTAAGGAGAGGACCGGGATCTCCAGTTCTAAAGCACAGGTTTCTATTCCCTGGGCTAAAAGACTAACCCTGTAAACTGAGAGCAGAAGGAAGTGGCTATTGACTGTGGATCAAACACTGGGTGCAGGTGGGCACAGGTAATACATTTTGCCTGTATGGTTACACAAAAATAGAGGAGTAAGCCATTTATATGAAATCATTCCTTTTTTTATTCATTTAATGAGGCAGCAAATGAGATGCTGACTGTGGAATGGAAGGTACTTGCCTGTCCTGACACAGAAGATATTTGTGTCTTATCTTTTACACACCTAAGGTGTGATTCTGCGAGGTGCCAAGCACCTCTGAGCTACAAAAGGCCCTCAGTGCCAACAGTAGGAAATGAGGATGTCCTCTCACTGCTGAGAATCAGGATCTCTAATCACCTGCCACTACCTTCTGATGGAAGCGGATTCTCCTGGGACAGGGGAGGAGGCCAGGGTGTCTCTATGCCCCAGGTGCTAGAACAGCCCTTTGGGGCAGAGGGTTAAAAAACACACACACCACAACAATTATAGTCATTTTGTTTCAAGCTCCTCCAGCCCCAATACAATCTAGTTAAAGTCCATAAACCTGATTTGCCCGGATGCGGTGGGTCATTCAGAATGCACTGCTTGTCCCATTCGGGTTAATAATAGACCAGCAAAGACCTAATAAGGACAAAGTAAAAAATTTATGAAAGTCATATAGTGTGGGGTTTTCAAAAGAAGGGGGTTGGATGCCCATGGGAATCAGGCTTCTCCGCTTAGGAGTTCAGGGAAGGAAAATATATTTTAGCATGGCTAGTGGACAGCATGCTGCAGTGGGATGCAAGAGAGCTGGGTTCTGTTCCTGGCTCTGGCCTGCGCAAGTCACTTCACTAATCTGTGTCTCAGTTTCCCCATCTATAAAATGGGGATAATGATACTGATCCCTTTGTAAAGTGCTTTGAGATGTGCTGATGAAAAGAGCTAGTATTATTAACAAGCACCATGTCATCTCTCCACAGCAGCACAAGGTAGCAGTATTTTCTAACCTTAGTTAGGTTAAAGTACATGGGCATACAGTACCGCCGATTTGCAGCAGGGAAATCAGGAGAATGCTCTTTAAAACTGACAGCATGATAAGGCCCCATGTGTTTTAGGCCACTTGTTTAAAAGGTGTATTGACTTCACAGGACTCACCAGCAGTTGTTAAGGGCTGCAGTACAGCATACTACAACCTAGTTCTGAGCAAGCCTCTCTCCAGAGCCACACTGTAGAATACCCTCGTAATCTTCTAAGGGCCCCTCTTAAGTCTTCCTATGGCTGTCATGGGCCGCTCTGATCACTGCAAGTGGTGCCTCCTTCTGGCTGTTTGGGGATTGGCTCTCAGCTCTCTTCCAGGTCCAACACCTCCCCTTGCAGTCTCTCCCCTCGTTGTCCTCTATGACTCCACGGCCCCCTTCTCACTCCAGCTTACTCTTTGTGACTCAGCCCTCTGTCCAGATCATTATGGGCTTTCCCTTTCTGGGGTACAGAATCTCAATGGACCGCCTGTCCCAGGTACAGCCACTTGGTCAGTGGCCAGTAGGGGAACCCAGATCTTCCTGCCTGCTACTCCAGGTTCCAGGCCAGGGACCCTACAAAACAGCCAAAAGTCTGCTCAGTTTTCAGCCTTGATGTGGTCCCCCCAGGCTGCTTCCTATTCGTCTCCACCCTTCTCTCTCCTGGGTACACCCTTTGTCAGAGCCAGGCTTACTCTTTCCCAGGGGTCCCTCCTTCCTTCTCTAACACAGAAAGCCGCTGCAGACTTCCTCACAGCAGTCATCTCTGTGGCCAGCTTCCTGGCTTTATACTTGTCCAACCCCACCACTGGCTCAGCTGAGCTCCGTCTTCTAATCAGGGGTTGCTTCTCCAGCCTAAACCCCTCCTGTGTGGCCTGTCTCACTAATAGGCCCTCCCTTAGTCCTTTCAGGGCTGGGGTGAGCCCCTCATCACAGGCTACCATTACTGGGATATCTGAGCACCTCAAGCTTTTCTGCATTGACCCTGTGAAGGAGGACAGTGTTATCATCCCCACTTTTCTCATGGGGCAGTTAGGCCCAGGGAGACTTAGGGCCATATTTTTAAAGGTATTAAGGTGCCCAGCTCCCACTGGTTTTGATGGGAGAGAGGCCTCTAAGTACTAGGAGAAATATGGCCCTAAATGACTTGCCTGAGTTCAGAGAAAGTCACAGATAGAGCAAAGAAGCCAACTTGCCCTGGCTAGCTGCCTAGCCCCTGAGCCACCCTTCCTCTCTGTCTGCATCTGAAGTAGATAGCCAGAGGAAGGGTAATGGGTTCTGTGGTTTCTTCAGGTTCGGCTAGGAGAGCGCTAGCTGGGTTCCATTCCTTCGTGTGTGTGGAACAGAACTGGTTCCAGTCCCTTCCGCCTCTGCCTGCGCTTGCACAGATGTCACTGGGGCCATCACTGAACCTGCAGGACTGCAGTGGCTTTATAAGCTACCCCCCATGGCTTTTACAAGCTTCCCCAAGAGATTCCCCCACCCAGATTCTCTCTTTGCCTCTCACATCTATCCCCTAAAGGAGGATGCGTGAACCAAGGTTGCTGGTTAAACGGGTATTGATTCAGCTTGAGAAAAACAAGTCCCAGAGGCTGGCATTTACTCTTAGACCTCTCTCCCCTTCTCTCTGCTGCAACACACAGGTCTCAGTTCTGCACACTAAAGTGGGTTCACTGGCAAGAGCCCTGGCTTGCATTGCTGCTGTCCATGCTCTGCAACTCCCATGCTCAATGAAAGGCTTCATTGTCTTTGGCTATCACTAAACTGACTTAAAAATGTGAAGACTGCAAAGAAGCGATACCCATTTACAGCAGTTCAGGTCCTGGCTCCTCAAGTCTGGCTTGTCAATGACTTGCACATCACGCTGTGTTCCTTTCCATGGGTCCAGTCCTGCATTTCTTTCCTAGGAGAGCAGTCCTTGCCTGGATAGCCCCAAGGACCTGTGTAATCTTTTGCTATTTTCTTTCATGAAGAACTGAGAACCTGACCCTTCGTTATCGCTTTCTTCTGGCTTAAAAGTAATCGGAACTCTTCTTAAAGGGAGTCATGAAATCAGTCCCATCAGAGGGACACTCAATCTATCAAAAAGAACAGGAGGACTTGTGGCATCTTAGAGACTAACCAATTTATTTGAGCATGAGCTTTCGTGAGCTACAGCTCACTTCATCGGATGCAACTGTAGCTATAGCTCCCGAAAGCTTATGCTCAAATAAATTGGTTAGTCTCTAAGGTGCCACAAGTCCTCCTGTTCTTTTTGTGAATACAGACTAACACGGCTGCTACTCTGAAACCTGTCATTCTATCAATTTACTCTTGGCTCCAATTACATTAGCTCAAGTCCTTCTCTCTTTTTTTAAATTTAATCTTCTGGTACAGACAATTCACTTAATATATTTTGTATTGGAAGAACTAAGATGAATTCAAAATGTCTGTCTGAATTAGCTTTATGGAATTAGATCATAAAAATAGTTAATGTTTATTTTTTTTAATCCTGAGCAAACCGGTCACTGATGGAAAGAAAAATCTATAGTGGGGTGAATTTTTTTTTTTGGCAAATAATTGATTCACTGAGAAGCATTTTTTGGTTGTACAGAACGATTCACAAATGCAAGTTGTATTCAGTGAATCGTTTCAGCCAAACTTATAAAAAGTATCAAAACAGATTGACTTGACATTTTGGAAATTAAATGTTTCAGCTTTCCATTTTAAACAATGGATCTTTAGGAATTTTGTTACATATGTTAAAAAAATATAACCCAAAATGTAAAGTATTTTTACCCTGTAACAAAAAACTAAGTGAAGAACTGAAAACAATTGTTTTGGGTCAAAATATTTGTTCAACCCCAAACAAATTTTCCCAGATTTTTCAGTTCAGTCATCAAACTGAAAAATCAATTAGTCACTCGGCTCTAATAAGATCTACTTCTAAGCAAAATATCCCATGGATCAAATGTCATATTCCCTCTCTTCAAGCACCTAGGCTAATTATTGTCATTATGTACAATAGAGGATTCCAGTGTTAAAGATGCAGGGCCCAATTCTGGATATCATTCTGCTGCCTTTTGCACTGAAATCTGACCACATCTCTCCAGTTGGAGAGTCTCCTATCCTGGTCTGGACAGAGGGAGAAGGCCAGAGTAAATTACATTGATCTAGGTAATTAATTATATGCCTTTGGAAATAGGTTTGATGCCCTAGGTTGGTGCTATTTTTAAGGGAAGTTACTGTTAAATGGATGGTAACACTGCTGCTAAGCAGCAAATCTACATTACATCTTGATTTCATAAATGCTTAGGGACTGATCCAATGTTCATTGAAGTCAATAAAAAGACACCCACTACCCTCCTTGGGATTTAGATCACGCCTTTGCTGATCATCACCCTCAGTTCACCGAGACAGGTTCAAAGGGCAACTTTCCACAAGTTGTAAACAAGCATGGAGCAGCATGTTCGTAACAGGATTCCTACTCTCATGCATAGTGCATCCATATGACTAGCACATCAGTCTGTCCAGATTTGCTTGATTTTAGTACAGTAAAAAAAAACATCAAATCATGTAGTGGTTTGCCTCTAACCACAGGGCTTCCTAAAATAGGAAACGATGAAATCTGCTACTTCAGGCCTCTTTATCCTTCAGTCAAGATCCTCAGGTGGAGTAATAACTCCACTGAGATTAATGGAGTGCTGCCTACACCAGCTGAGGATCTGGCCCTGGGCCTCTAGAAATATCCCTGCAAGGCTGGTGCATAACAACGCTGCTCCTTGCTGCTGGAATGACACTGGGAATTCTAGTGCAACTAAAATACACCCCAGCCTGTTTGTCTGGTTTGCTTTTCACAAGAGAAGTATACAAGTGCCAATAGGGAGAGATTCCCCAGAATGCTCCAGGCCCTTTGTTCCCCACTCCTGAAACAGCAATAAACCAGGCTCAAGTGATGAGAAAGGCTAGGCTTGGAATCGCCAGAGCATACAGTGATCTCCTTTGGGTAAAGGGAAGAGCCAAAGGTGCAGGCCATGCCCTATTCTCCTCTGTTCGTTCCTTTGCATGGCTCATAAGGGGTGCTGTCATTCCTGAACTGTTGATCCGTTGCATTGAGCAGCTGGGACTTTAAGAAAAACACCAACAGTCATGAGGCAAGTCTTGATGGTGGGCAGTACTCTCCAAGTTCCCCTGGCAGAAAGTAACAAAAGCACTGTCTGCTAACCCCATCCTTTGTGCAAATAGTTCAAGTCTTGGAAAGATGATCCCTCCTTCAGGAAAGTGAAACCACTCTGCCTTTCAACGCTGCCATGTGGTTGGAAAGGCCTACCCAAAATGGGTACTCACTCAGAGCAAATTGTGGAGATCAAGATATGAAACGTCTCTCCTTTCTTGTGTGCGATCATCAGCAGTGAACTACTTAACACTATGGAAATTTAAAGTATCATTGATATTTGAGTTAACATCCATTGACATGAATGGGACAGCTCACATCCAAGCTACTGTTTCAGGTTCTCTTCAAACTCAGGCAGATGTTGTGGCCTCAGTTACACCAGAAATCACATTTTGGGGGGACCGTAACTGCTAAAGACTAAGTTTTAAATGAAAGCCCAGACCCTGGAGAACAAGGACTGTTTGCACATGTGCACACACGGCTAGTTCTTTGTGCCCCCTAGAGGCACGTGCTCCACATGTTGAGAATGCTCTTCTATAAACATCCCTGAATGGGACTCAGGGCTCATCTATGCTTGGAAATAATGAGACAGCTATTCCGAAATAATTATTCCAGAATAGTGCCCCACATGGACTCTTATTCCAGAATAAGAGTGTCTACTTGGGGGGTTTATACTGAAATGACTACTCTGGAATAATTATTTTGGGAAATTTGCAAGCGTGGATGAGCCTTTATACCAACCTTTAGGTTATCCAAATAAATTGCTTCCCAATCAGTTAGAGAATAATAGTGCCACAGTCTCAGTCATAAATTAACCTGAAGTCTCCACCCCAGCTCTTCACAATGGACAGCCATACAGATGGGAACATATTTCATGGGTCAGTGTCTTGTTAAATATGCCAGTGATCTTCTACAGCAAGGAAGGATAGTGAACATTTCCCCCCCACCCCCAATATGCTCCTTAACATTTCGTGTCCTAGCTATAAATAAATTCATGTTGGTGCTATTAGCTGATAGCCACAGTGCTCATGTTATCTTATGAGAAGATTATGAATAAGCAGAAGTTTGATTCATTTCAGAGGCATCATTTATAAATGGAAAAACATTAATAAAGTAGAATAAGAAGAACCCACAGTGACCATGCTGACTGACAGCATAAGAGGAAAGTCAATAGCTTGAGAGAGTTTTTGGTTTCATTTAACTATCAAGTTCGTAGGGCTAGATTGTGGAACCTGGCATTCACCCTGGCAAGCATCAACTCTCATGGGTGTTAGGCACCTAAATACCTTTGAGGATCTGGAGTTCTCACCTTTTGGCTTCAGCAAGACTGTTTGCACAGCCCTTACATTGGGTGAGCATTTATACAAACTGGCCTAAAGTGAGAATGGGACCTTTCAAAATTGTAAGGAAAAAGAAATCTAGTATTAGACCAGCAGCAAAGGAGAGAATGATTAGTCTTTCCAAATCAGTTCTAATGTTAGGGTCATGGTATTTGAACATTTCTGATGGAAATACACACACATTGGAAAGAGGTCCCATTTGGCTTTCTTCCTAAGGTCACTCTTAGCTCTCTACCGCCTACACACTAATTCAGAATCCTGGTCTTTTTTATTGGTCCCAGTGGATTGGAAAGTTAGGGTGGGATCTCTGCTGAAAGAGGATGACATTTTGGGCTTGGGTAGAAAGCACTGATTGAACAATTCATCTTCTCCCTGTGGAAACAAAATAATGGACAAGCACAGACAAGGGAAGTGGCTTCTTTCCCCACCTGTCCTTTGTTGGTCTTGTCCACTTTGGCTATAAACTCTTTGGGGCAGATACTGTCTTACCATGTGTCTGTACAGTGCC
This sequence comes from Eretmochelys imbricata, assembly GCF_965152235.1. Lineage (NCBI taxonomy): Eukaryota > Metazoa > Chordata > Testudines > Cheloniidae > Eretmochelys > Eretmochelys imbricata. The sequence continues at coordinate 204,618,041 of NC_135574.1, read as the reverse complement.
TAGCACCAGATCTCCATTGTGGCCTCTAGGTGCTGAGAAACTACTGCTAATAATAATTAGCATGTATCCATTAATTATTGTTAATAAATTATAACAGTTCATGGCAGCTCTGTGAGATCTAGTGACAAAGGGACCCGGTTACCAACTGGTGGCTGCACTGAAGTCAACATGTAATTGTTTAATGATATTTACAACATTATCATTGTACTGAATGATATTCGCCAGCAGGAGACCCAGTTCAGTGATGCAAAATGGCTCTGCAAATATCAGTTTCTCAGTTTGAAAACTCTGGAGAGAGTTCTTCAAACCTGCAAATTCAATCCCATGTTTTTTTTAATAAGGTGGTTATTATTTTAAGAGGTGGCTTCTTCAGTTCCCAGTTACTGGACATTTCATGGGTAGAACGTCAAAATCTGGCTCAAACTGAAGAAACTGGATTAGCAGAAATAAAAAAGTGACAGCAGGAAGTGTCCAGTAACACTTAATCTTGTCTCAAAAAGTTTGCTCAGCTACTGTTCCATAAGAAGCCAGAACACATGACGAAGGCTCTAAAGGAAGTGCAGATAAGAATGGGAGTAGCATCAAATGAGAGACTCACTAAGCAAAGACTGGGAGGGATTCATATAGCACTTTTATTTAAAGAAAGGTCCCAGGGTTGTATCAGGAAGTTCTGAATCAGCCCTCTCATCTGACTGTGCTTCTAAGGAAAGTATTAGACTATTTCAGGAGATGCCGAGAGGGGCATTAAGGGAAGCACAGCTTGATTGAGGAAATCCTAAATTGGTTCAGCAAAGGGAGGTTGTTATCTTACTCAGCCACTGAGGTTTTAAAAACCTCGTTTCTGAAAACAAAGGAACACAGAAGATATCCAGATGTAATGACATTTTCAGAGTGCCATGGCTGGAGATAGTTGTATAGGCTGTAAAGTCAGACAGGAGAGGAAATCTGGCTCTTTAAAGTCAAAAGTGAACACCTAGGAAGAAAACAAGGAGACATAGATGCACCTTTCCAAGACTGATTCTCTCCCCACCCCAGCCCATGTGGATCATAGCTAGTCCCTAGAATTTTGGTAATTTTTGGTTTTGTGTGTAAGACATTGAACTAGGACATAGGTTAAATCCCAACTCCTTGTGCTATCTTGGGCAAGTTGCTTAGTTTCTCTGTGCCTCTGTTTCCTCATCTGTAAAATGGGAATCATAATACTTTTCTCCCAACCTTTGGCTGTCATATTTAGACTGACTTCTGTTGGTGAGAGAAAGTGAGCTTTTGAGATTACAGAGTTTTATAGCTTATTACAACAACCTATAATCCACTAACAACCGCCACTCCTTCAGCTACCTTCCCTACCCCAATGACTGGAGGGATGTTAACACACATTTCACGGTGAAGTGGCCCATTAACTACTTATGCTAAACTATTTCTTCCCCCTTGTATTTAGCTGTGACACTGAGTACCTTTCCCAGCCCTGAAGAAGAGCTCTGTGTAAACTCAAAAGCTTGTCTCTCACTAACAGAAGTTGGGCCAATAAAAGATACTCCCTTACCCCCTTGTGTCTCTTATATCCTGGCACTGACATACCTACAACAACACTGCATATATTTAGACTAAGATCTGGAGCAGGGAATGTCTCTTACTAGGTTTGTATAGTGCCTAACTCAATGCGGCTCAAACATCAGATGAAGCCTCTCCAAGTGCTTCTGTAATAAATCATAATAATGTGAGTAAAAGGTTTAGATAATTGTAAGAAATACCAGGTCTATGTTAAGAAGTGATGCTAAATTGTGTGGGAGGGAGTATTTAAAGCAGAATATGGTAAGATTGAGTATGGAAGAGCTGAGAATCTAATTGTCATAATAGATGGGAAATTAAATTAAGTGCAGATAATACAAAAGTAAATTTTCTTAAATTACACCAAAAACAGGCAGCCTTAAGTGGAAAGGAGAACAGAATGCATTTGAGTGTTGACCTAGAAAAATGTAAGTTCCCCAAAGCTCAGTGTGCAGTGAACAAAGAGATGCAAGATTTACATGAGGTCAGCCCAAATGATCTGGTGGTCCTTTCTGGCCTGGCTCTAAAAGGTCAGGAACATACATATGATTGACATCAAATCAACGAAATCAGAAGGTGAAAGGAAATCAGCAAAGTTTGGTGACTAGAACAACATTTTCAGAAGTGACTTAGAAGCCTAAGTCCCATTTTCAAAGGGATTTAGGCACTGAGGGACAGATTTTAAAAGACATTTAGGCACCTACTGGTGCCGATAAGTGCCTAGTGGGATTTTCAGGAGTGCCTACGCATCTAACTCCTTTTGAATCAATAAGAATTAGGCATGCAGTTGCTTTTGAAAAGCCCACTAGGTACCTACCTGCATTTTTAGGCACTTTTAGGACTTGTCTACACTATCTGCCAGATTGGCAGGCAGCAACTGATCCAGCGGGGGGTTGATTTATCGTGTCTATACTAGGTGTGATAAATCGAGCACTCTGTCGACTCTGGTGCCCCACCAGAATGAGGAGTGCAAGCGGAGTAGACGGGAGAGCGTCAGATGTCAATTTACCACCGTGGTAAGTAGATCTAAGTCTGTTAACTTCAGCTCCGCTATTCACGTAGCTGAAGTTGCGTATCTTAGCTCGACCCTGCGCAGTAGTGTAGACCAGCCCTTAGTGTGTTCAGAAATCTGGCACTAAGCTGACTTTCAGTGAGGCTTAAGAGCCTAAGGGCAGGTCTACACTGCATAGGTTAGATCAACCAGCAGCAGTATTTTGCGTTATGGCGTGGCTTAGATCTACTTACAGTGAGATCCACCCTACGCTATGTCGATGGGAGAGGCTCTCCTGCCGACAGTGCTTCCGCCTCTTGTTGAGGTGGAGTACAGAAATCGATGGGAGAGCGCTCTCCTGTCGATTGAGTGTGTCTTCACTAGACCCGCTAAATCAATGCCACTGCATCAATTGCAGCAGTGCCAATTTAGCTCCCCAGTGAAGACAAGCCCTAAGTCACTTTTGAAAATTACCAAATACAACAAGGAGTCTGGTGGCATCTTAAAGGCTAACAGATTTATTTGGGCACAAGCTTTTGTGGGTTAAAAAACCCAGTTCTTCAGATGCATCTAAATAAATAAATCTGTTAGTCTTTAAGCTTCCACCAGACTCCTTGTTGTTTTTGTCGATACAGACTAACATGGCTACCCCGCTGGTACTTGAAATTTACTGTAGAGCTGGTCAAAAAATTTCCATCAGAGTGTTTTTCCATAAGAAATGTTTCATCAAAATCTAAACTTTCTAGGGAAACATGTCAATTTGGACAATTTCATTTTGAAAAACCCAGAAAAACAAAAAACAAAAACACACATTGAAAAGTGAACAGACCATTTCAATGTTCTATTTTGCAATGATTACTTCATTTGATACAATATTATGAATTGTAAAGAAAATAAAAAATAAGTTGTCACTGAAATTATTTAATCAAAGCAAAATGAAATTTTAAAGAATATTTGGGAAATTTCATAATACTTTGGTTTTAAATATTTTTCATTCCAAATGGGACCAAATCGCGGAATATCCTGCTGCATGAAAATTCCAGCTCCTCACAGGTTTAGCCTGGTTGAAAAGTCCAATTTGATGTCCATGAACAATTTTAATGCAATGTTATTAAAAACCACCAGAAAATTGACTTTTCACTAGAAACATCTGAGAGAAAATGAAATTTGTTTAGTTTCAAATGCATTTTTCATTTGGGCTTGGTTTTCAGAACTAGAACAAAAACAATTTCTTTATATTGGAAAAAAGAATCAAAAATGACATTGTGATCAGGTTGTGTTCATGGAACACTTTAATGTCTGCAAAACTGCATTTTTCAGTTAAAATCTCAGCTCTGTTGCTGACCCTCAGCAGTGCTTTCTGCTCCCAGTAATTTTCTGCAATATGGGACTTCAACACCACAAATACACGTTAGAAAACTAGGGTCTGCCTGGCCCTCAGAGAGGCTATCGTCAATGGCTATTAGCCAGGATGGGCAAAGATGGTGTCCCTAGCCTCTGTTTGCCAGAAGCTGGGAATGGGATCAGGATCACTTGATATTAGCTGTTCTGTTCATTCCCTCTGAAGCAGATGGTATTGGCCACTGCTGGAAGACAGGATACTGGGCTAGATGGACCTTGGTCTGACCCAGTGTGGCCGTTCTTATGAGGGTAAGAGCTGCTGGATAGCAACAGTTTCTATTTACTGCCAAACTCGGATGGAATTGAACCAGTGACCTCGAGATGGATGGCAATATAAGGTACATCTCATTGCTAACTCCCTAAGCCATCCCAGTCTATATCACGTAACGTTATGAAATTCTTAATGTTAATGCTTTATTAAATTGGATACTGTTGGACATCAGTTTTACTGTATATAAAATGCAGCAACGTACCCAAACAATCCAAGTTCATGTCTTTGTCAAAACTATATATAAAAGCAATTTAGGATAAATTGTGAGAGATAGTGGGTCTGTCAGTACAAAGTAACTGCAGAGACAGATTCTTGGAACCAAATCAGGGCTATCTAATGTTCTAGAGAATGTTCACACCTGACAATGGATTTTGGATGATCTATTCAGGATATGGGTGATGATTTAGAAAAAGAAGTTGGACAACTTGGGATTTCCATATTGTTCACATTATGAAACATGCACAGTTTTATAGTCTCAGCTCCAGGATGAATCTTTGGGCAAATGCTTTAATGTTGGATGCATTTATGCTGATCTGCTAAGTGTTTTAGTGCTGAGAAATCTAGAGTTAGGATGTGAATATCATGTCATTCTGATTATCACCTTGCTTTACTCCCTCCCCCAAATCAGAAAGGACATGCTTTTATCTGTTGATACCTCATGAGCTGCCAGTTTAGGGATTAACGTTCAGAAGAATTGTAAAACTTCAGATTGGAAGTGATGGAAAGTTGGGTGGGATTTTCTGTATTTTTTGCACTTAATTTTTCAGGTGTTGGGTTGTTCTTGGTTAGTTTTTGCTTGTTTTTAAGTGCTCAGACTTCATCTCCCTCAAAATGTCAAGGGCCAAATCCAGATCAAAATGCTGGATTTTTCTGCTTTGTACATTTTGAAATTTTTTCATGAAACACAAAACATTCCATTGGATTGGTCCAAATCAATGGGATGTTTCACTGTGACATTTAAATAATTAAATAAGGTACATTTCAAAACAAAAAATAAAAACTGTTCAGTCTGAAAAATGTTAAAGTGGCATGGGATGAGATTTTCTAAACTTTCAGTTCCCTCCTCCCCCAAAGAAAAAAGTTGTTGAAATTACAATTTCACAAAACCAGTCAGAATGGCATTTTCCAATGGAAAACTGTTTGGACACAGGTTTTTTGATCAGCTCTTGTAAATTGCAGACTTTTAATTGACTTCAGTGGGAGCCAGAGCCAGGCCCTATGGATGGAATTGGTCATAGCTAAAACACAACTATTCTATGGGTGTTACGCCCCCCCGTCCAATCTACAGAAGATAGCATTAGCAGAATGTCAGCTATTTGTTTAGTTTGATTTTGTGTTTTAAGCCAGCCACCAATGTCAGCACTGCCCCATTCTAGGAGGCAGTCCAGACCAGGGAGGGGTTGTGTTACTGCCTGCCCCTCAACCTGGGGTGCCTCACAAGGCTTTGCTGCTATTGCTCCCAATTGGGGCCTCTCACAAACAGCATGCAGGTCACCCCGAGTGTCTGTTTATAGACAGCACTGGTCCAGCATCGCTGACCCCATCAGCAACACTCTGGCTTCTACCAGCCTCGGTTGTTACTCGCAGGGTGACCTCACACTCCCAAATTTCCCCCCAAAACGTGTGTTCTGCACTGTCCAGCCCTCTCCTGACAGTCAGGTAGTAGAGGTCCTTTGCCCTGGTAAAGGTCAATATTCAACAGTTTGCTACTTTAACTGGAGTTACTAAACAGGTCAGTTTGAACACAGCACTGGATTCATTTAGATTAAATACTTAAAGTTTATTAACAAACAGATAGGATTTTAAGTGATGTCAAGTATTAAAGTCAGAAGTGGTTACAACAGAAAGATAAAATGCTTTCTAGTAGCTCAAACTTGCAAGCTAGATTTAGTTCAAGGTAAAATTATTACATTACCAGCAATATGGCTGACCAAATGCCCAGGTCAAGATCTCCCCCAAAGGCAAAGGACTGGTTCCTTTGTCTTCTTAGGTAGAAGACAATCTCCTGGGGTGTTTGTCCATCTCTTTTATTGTGCAGTCACCCTTTGAAATGCATTTTCCTGAGGGTTACCCCCAGATAAAGTTCATTCGAGCTGTGAGGAAGGAGACATGGAGTCTCGTGGTGAAAGAGGTTCCATGTTGTTGTTTGCAAAGATGCAGACTGATCTATTACTGCCCCCGCTTCGTTGCCAAGGAGCAGCCACTTGACAGATTACTGCCAATCAACTTTGACACCTGGCTAGAAGTGTCTGGTCCTTTGTCTTTGAGAAACAGGTTTACTCCCCCCATACCCAGACTTGTCTGGTAAACACATTTTAGTCATAATTTCATTAAGTTTGTATACACATTATAGAATATTAATGATCAGTGAGTTGTTAATTTTTAAAAGGATACATCAAGGCATGTTTTACACAATGAGTACTACAATAATGTGTAGGGTATAAATACAAGTGCTTTTGTTCACACCTACCCATCAAAACTGAGCCTAAACTCACTATTTGCCTTGGCAGGTTCTGGAAGGTAGCATAGGGTGGTATGTACTGGCTGTCAGTGTTGAGTGGGGCAGAGTTTATGTATTGGTTTTGTCTTTTATTAATCTGGTCCCTATTTCCATTGTCCCTTATCCTGAGTTCCCTATACCTAATAAAGCCCTGGTTACTATTTTATTAGTCTGGGAATTGAGATAGCTATTTTATTTTTGTTCTCTGACTGACGTTCCTCTGAAATAGATTGTGTGTTCAAAATTTTTCCAAGGGAGAAGCCCTCTGTATACTCTACACTAAGAGGGGTTTCCTTGGGTGGAGGCACCAGGTGCCCTTATTGAACCAAGGACCCATAACCCTGAGGAGAAAAGGGAGAAGGCTGTAACCACACCTCAGGGCTGGGTTATGTATGTAACCCTTTCCATGTGATTTCAACAAACAATGTCATGTTATTTTCCAGAAGATCACACATCTGTGGGGAGATGGGATACTCAGTTAACTGCACAAAGCTCACACAAATATAGAAGAACTCTGTAGTTCTATACCATAACACCTGAGCATCTGTGTCATCAGTTGACTTTATCTTCACAATACCCCTGTGCGGCAAAGGAGGATGATCCTCAAGTTAGAGATCAGAATTGAGGCACTGATTGATTGAGCAATTTACCTTTGACCATGCACAGAAAAAAAAAAATCTACATCTGATCTGAGATATGAGCACAGGCCTCTTGAATCCCACCTTAGAATCGGATACATGACAACATCCTTCCCAGTCTATGCCTAGCTCATTCTAAACACAAAGAGTCAGAGCCTGAGCTGATGTAACCAGAGGCAGCTTCATGGATCTGGCTCAAAAGGAATGATTCTCCACAGCCTTTCACCTTGCTTAGTCAAACACTTAAGGAGAGCTGTACTGGAGATGATTGGAACTCAGCAAATGCTAGTGCAGGTCCCAAACTTTGTCTTCATAACTCCATTTTGAGATTGATTCATTCCCACGACCCCAGGCAGCATGGCAGACCCCATTCTGTAGATAAAAAATGGCATCCTCTACACGACCTCACACGCACCCTATATGCAAGGTCACAACACATTGAGGACACCACTTTGCTCTACAAATTGTCATCCTCCACACAGCATGACAGTATGTACAGTGCATGTGAAGTCATGTGGCAAGGAGGCATACAGAATTAAATGGTGTCCCCAACAAAGCATCAAAGAGCGTGACCCCAAGTGGGGTCATGACCCATAGTTTTGCAACCATTGCACTAAGCGATCTTATGAAGAGAAGATTCAATTTGCAGGGAGCATTTTTACAGTGGGTGACGCATATTTATGGGTACTGGAAGGGAAAGCTGATGGCAGAAGAACGTGAGCCAGAAAAAGATCTTGAATGGATGATGTATCTTGGGTAGATCTAAAGGACTATTCATTCATTCACAAAAAGATTAAGTGGAGGATCATACGGCCTGGGCTACATGGTTGCAAACTGCCAGCAGTGGAAACACCACGTAAGAGTTGGGCAAACAGATTTTTGGTTTGTCATCAATTCTGAAAAAAAAAAAAAATGTTGAACCGAAAATGATTTTTGGCAAATCAAAAAGTTGAACCATTTTTTCCTTTTGGGTTGAACAAACAAGTTGATAAAAATCTAAATATTGTTTTGATTTTGACTTTAATACATTTGTTGTTAAAAAACAAACAAATTCATGAAAATGTTAAATGAGCCTAAAACCGAAAATATTTTTTTTTAACATGCCAAAATGAAACATTTTGATTTAACACAAAAGTTAAGTTTTTTTCTGGACAAAAAAAATAAAAAAATAAAAAAAACTCAGCAAAAACTGCATGGATTTATGAAATGTTTGGGTGTTGTCAAATATGCATTTTTTCCCCCTGCAAAAAATTTTAATTTGAAAACTTTTGCCCAGCTCTGCTCCAGAATAAAGTGAGTCCCAGGTGGGCCTAAGATGCCTAGGAGGCTACATTAGCATTTTACACACCCCTTCTCACTTTTCACAGATGTAAGTTGACTATACAAGGTACAAAGCAGCTGGGAAATATATCTACACAGTTTGTTTCAAGGAGGTCGCAGAGGTATAAGCAAGTGAAAAGTTTGCTCTGGATAACAAATGATGGATCCTCCTCTGATGAGAGGACCTTCTTTCATACAGGAAGCTACAGCGATTGTTAGAACAATGATTTTTCTCAGTGCAGAAAATAAACATGCTACTGTATAATGGGGACAAGCATAGATGCAGATCTGGAAAACTATGCTGGATGAATCCAAAATTTCAGGATCCTCATACCTGATTTTTACTCTTTTCTTAAACTGAGTTTTCATAATCGCTTGGCAACACAATCTTCCTTTTGCAGATCGGAAATTAACCAAAAAAGCCCAAAGAGACAACATGTTAGCTTTTCAGCTGGCTACAGAATTTAGCACAAATTAATTCCAGACCAACTGCAATGGCAGTTTTATAGTCATTTATTTTGTTTAAAGGGTTAACTTCCAGCTGCTAATTTGTAAAGGAACGGTCTCTCAGCTAAAACCCCAAATGATCCATTAGACAGTGAACCATGTTTTAAGCTAGGAATTTAACTTTTCTTTTTCAATTGAAGAGGGGTGTTGAAACAGTCGTGACTTGTAAAGTAGACCATATCTACATGAGGGGAAAAGGGTGTCTTTTTAACATGTGTTAACACAAAGTGTAGAAAGCTGGTTGACATCAACCTTGGGAGAAAGCATAGGGTTGACCTCAACCAGCTAATAAGTGTTAAAACTAGTGATGGATAAAATTTTTCCATTTCCCCCCCTGCAGGGAAAAATGCAGATTTGGCAACAAAAAGGTGTGAATGTCAATTCTGCTGATTTGTTTGCGTTAAAATCAAAGCTATTTTTAAAAATAGTTACACTGGGCTTTTTGAAAAAAATGTCTTTCATTCAAAATGACTTTCAAAATTTCCTTTAATTTTACTTTAAAAACAAAAATATTTTAAAATGGTCACAAATCAAAGCAAAACAATTAGTTCCAAAAAAATAGCTTGAAATGATCAAGAAGTCTGTGGTACATCTGCCACTGTCTGTGACTAAAACTAGCTTTGTCATTATAAGCAACAAATGGGACAGTTTCAAAGTATTATCCCTTCATATTCTGTTTCTAGCATTTGCTCAAACCTGTAAAAATACCAGGCAAATTCCCGAATGCTTTTATGGGACCTTTTACATGTAAAAATGGTTGAGAAAGTGCACTGCTACAATACAGTTTTAATCCCTGATCCAGCAGCTCGTTTCATGCAAGCAAGCACTTGAAGTGGGTAAGAAGGGCTGTATATGGACACAGGGGTCTGCATAAGTGGAGTTGGTTGCAGGATCAGGGCCTTGTTCAACATCTTTCCTGCAGTCTGTATCCCAAAGCACTTTGCAGGGCACTAATAAGTTGTGCCTTAGGGAGTGGGGGGAAGGAAAACAAAACAAAACAAAAAAACCTCAAGGTGCAGCTGAATGTGATCAGCCCAAAACAGCTGGACAAGACTGGGACTTGCCCTGCATGGTCATGCAAGGCAGTGTTAGATGCCCCTCTTATCCCCCTTTGTGCGGTCTGTGCATTGCCAGTGTAGATGCATGGGGGAGAAAAGGCAGCATGGGGCTGCACAGATGCATGAAGAGTGGGCAGAAAAGTGGGGGGCAGGCAGAGCTAAGGCTCCATCCTGTGCTGGCGGTTGTGGAGCAGGAAATATTCTGCTACTGGTCAACAGCAGATTACGTCCCCCCGAAGCAAGAGGAGAACCAGGTGACTCTCAGATTCACAAATCCGGGTGGTTCAGCTACATGCCACACCTTGCCCAGGGGGAGATGTACATCTCAATCTTGCCCTGAGTGGTTCACTATCAAACAGGTTTCATCTAGACTGCAGTACACTTCCTGGAGCTCTGTTTGTCTAATGTCCATATGTAATTGCTCAAGGCTTCGGAGAAAGGTGAATAAACCCCCACCACCCCTACCATGAGGACTTGAATCCCTGCTTACCATGAACTGTAAATATACCCACTGGAGATTTCAAAAGCAACAAGCCGCATGCAATAAGAGAACTCTGAATTTGAGGAGATGTTTACACTCATCTAAATTATTACTGCTGTGATCATTAGAGAGTTCAAATGAGTTGTGAAATGCTTTATCCATTGGAATCCCTTTCCAGCATTTGGATCTCCCCAGGAGAGGAAAACTTTGCAATACAAATGGGAATTTAATCTCATTTGGGTCTCTGCAGCCCAGCGTGCCATAACCTTTCCTTTGCAGCATCAAAGTGTCTGTGGTACATGACCATTTCTGCAAACATTGCCTTGTCAGAAGGGACCACAAAAAATGGTTCATGTGATGGGGATAGATAGCGGTCAGTTAACTAATACCAGGAGATCCTGCTGTGACATGTAAGCAAACAATCGGATCTGCTCTTGAAGGAAAGCTTAAATTATAAGGAGATGCTGCCATTGCCAAGATCAGATTTCTTCCCTTTGCGACTGGATTTTAGTCGAGTCACAGAATTTATACAGATACTACAGCGCACCCTAGGAAATCTAGAGTATTTAACGAATAAGCTCTCATTATTTCAGGAAAAGATAGACAAATACTCCCAGAAAGTAGAGATGACAAGAGCTCAAAGACTAGGATTGTATGTAGTTAATTTTTATTCCTGTGGTAGAAAAAAACCCTTGTAGTTGAGAAAATACCACAATCAATCCTACAAGTCTTTATAAAAGTGAAAGATGTTTCTATGGCAGGGATGAAAGGAAAGGAATATTTTTTGGACTGGTTTTATTTACTTGTCTCATGCCCCAGAGGACAGATCATTGTGTATCATGTCTATCAAACATCTGGAAGAGTAAAGAAGATCAATCTCATTTTAGTGTGTAGGCGTTATGACACTATTGTCCTCCCAGTACTACTGTATACCTCAGAAACTTTGCAGATGCCAGAAGTTAAACAATGCTGGTGGAATGCATTCAAGCAGCATCTTGGGAATTCATTGGAGAGATCATGTAACCAGTGTGGAGGTGATGTGCTGCATGGGTCAGCAAACGGCTGACAGACACCTATGGTGGTTTGGCCTCATCAGATCACCCTGTGGCAGAAGCACACAGTACATCTTAGCTTGAGTTCCACACGGACGGAAGAAAAGCATGGAGGACAAAGAATGACCTATCGTGGGATGATCAAAAAGGCTGCTGTGGTCATGGAGACAACTTATGGTGTAGTCAAACATCTTGCTGTGGTCAGACCGCAATGATAAAAACGTGTGGCCTCCGGTGTCACTAGGCACAGGGGATTCTAAGCACACCTCATGGGAAGTGACATACAAAAGGAAAGATGGTCCGGTAGTTAGACTGGTAGCCTGGGTTCAACTTCCGCAGACATCTTTTATGACCTTGGCCAAATCATTTAGTCTCTCTGGAGCAGATCCTCAAAAGGTATTTAGCCACTTAACTCCCATTGGATTTACACGGGTGTTGGAGGATAAATGCAAGAATCTGAGGTGCTCAAATACTACAGTGATCTGAGCCCTATGGAATGTCTCTCAGATCTATATGTTGGCCATAGTACGGAACTAGAGCAATATGGTAGCCCAGATTGCAATTTACCTTACTATGGTACTTTACAACTACGGTATAGAAAAGTTTGGGATTATTTGCTTCAACTTTCCTCTGGCATCTATAGACTCATGCTTTATTTTAGGCCCTGATTTAGGAAAGGATCCTTATTCCAGAAGGGCACTTAAGCACATGCTTAAATCCCATTGAAGTCTATCAGATTTAAACACATGCTTAAACTGAAACTCAAATTCAGATGCTTTCCTGGATCTGGGCCAGATAGCATGATTTAAATCTAGGTGTCCATTTGAATATGGGATAGGATGAGTAAAAATGCAGCAAATAGACACTGGTTAAATAAACCAGCCTATCCTGATACTTTCACTTAAAACTACGACTAAGACTGCTTCATAATGCTTAATTTGCCTTGTTGAGCTTTCTGAACAAAAGCACCATCATCCATTTCTCTGGACAATAGAAAACATGATTCAAAGTAAAACACGGCACTGTGTGAAGATTTCAAAGGAAGGAGTCGCTGTTTGTGAAGAGACAATAAGGAAGACATGAATAAGAACAGTGACATTTATGGGAGGAACCAATGAAAATGAAATTCACAGTTCGGCTACAGGAGATTCATCATAGCAGCTATCTGCAGAGGGTAGGAGTAACGAACATAACAGTCAACTCATTATTGGCACAGTCTATGATTTGCTGTATTATGCCTTTTGTAATCATCCGACTGGATAGCTAGTTCTTATATTACACTGGCTTTGTTGTGTTGTGATCCTACAGACACTTACCATGAGTAAAGGTCCTCGTTAGCCTCAATTCTGCAACAATTTTTGCATGGGCTTAACTTTACTCCTGTGAGTAACCCCACTGAAGCAAACGAGACTGCTCATAGGAGCAGGCTAAGCACAGGCACAAATCTTTGCAGGGTCAGGACCCTGGCATTTACAGGATTGGGCCCTTAGTTGCCTTTCAAAAATATTGAAAGCTTTTTTGTTTATTTCAAAGACAGGCATAGCAATGATACCATAATGTCTCAGTGCAGGACCTGATCTTACGACCAACAAAGGACCACTGTGCTCATGCAGTGCCAGACAACTCATGGCCCACTGCTGGAACTAACAGGGTGAATGGTATTTACGACAGTCTCTAGACCTAGGCAAAATTTTGTAAGCATTTATATACTTTGACATTTTGTTTCACATGATTCCATACCCTGAAGTTCTGCATTTTTGCAAAATTTCCAGAGACTGAATTATTTGCAGTGCAGCCTGCAGACACTCAGAAAGTCACCTTTTCACACACATGCACTTCCACAAGAGGGGGAAGAAATTTCCAAAAGCATCAGAACCTAGTGAATTAAGCAGTGGCCAGGCCACTAAGATCCTCCTCAAGGGAGCTCAGTTTTTCCTGACCTGCTGTCTGGCTTGCATCTCCAATGCCACTTCCCAGTGGCTGGTAGGGGAACCCAGGCCTGCTCTGTACACTGTGTTCTAACCCAAGAAACCTATAACAAGCAGCCTTGGTCCCTGTATAGTCCAACCTCTAGCTGCTGTTTCCTTGGGCTTCTTCCTACATATCTGGCTTCCCCTTTGTGGGTTTGCCTGCTCCCTCCATTCAGGGAGGGACTGGAGACCACTTCCCTGCAGCCTTTCCAGCAGTAGCCACTGCAACCTCTCTACAGCCAGCTACCTGGCTTTATACAGGCCCCACCTGTCCCTGTAGAGGTCTGCCTGTTCCTAATTAGTTGCCTCCAGCTTCCCCTGCTTGCAACCTAATTAGCTGTTTGGGCCCACCTGACCTAATTCAACTCTTGCTGGGCTGGTGCGGGGAAACATACCCCATCACAGATTCAAAATGTGGATGAAAGTATTTCAGAACATTTTTGACCAACTGTATAAGTGAAAAATTGGGAGGGGGGAATCATGATATTTTTTGCAAAGTTCTCTCCCTCTTTCATCTATAGAGATATTCAATTGTTGATGGTCCTTAATAGTTCTCCCATTCTGGACAGATACCAAAACACCAACCCCCCCATGCTTTTCTGCAAGAGGGCTAAAGCAATCTAACAAAAGACAGACAACTTCCCCAAAAAAGGTCTCAGGTATTATTCTCAAAGTTCATCATGAAATATGCACATAAATTAAAGGGAAAAATTTCAAAATCACCTATGTGACTTAGAACCTTATATCCCATTTTATAAAGGGACTTGGGCACTTCATTGACAAAGGATCACAGGAATCTCAATTCTAACTGATTTCAAGATCCCGTGAATATACATGTGAGCAGAAGGGGACAGCAAAAAGCATGCAGCGGAGCTCAATTCTGCTCACAAGGGTGGATGTGAATTCCCCTGAACTTTAACTCCTCTCATGTGCAGGCCAGAACTTGCTCCTTGGTAGGCATAGCCGAACTCTTCAAAAAGCTCACGCTGCTCACTGTATGGATTGGAGCGAGATTGAAGAGGCTCGGAGTAACCGGATGGAGATCAGAAACACCTGGAACAGCTAAGGAAAGAGATGGTCAGAGGAGCCTAGAGAATGAACATTTGGAGGGGAATGGATGTGGGGGGTAGATGGGTCACAGTCTGTGCTTGTTTGCCCGAGTATTTATGACAGCACCTAGATTTGCAAAAAGCAATGGAACAAGGCCAAACGTTTGAGAACATACCCCCACGTGGACACCAAAAACCATAAAGTGTATCCCTATAGAACCTACTTCTTGTAAGGCACATGGCTCTGCACAGGCAAACCTCATATTTTAGCTTTTCTGGGTTTGTTATTCTGCCTAGATCAGGAAATGTGACACACTTGCTTCTAACTGAGCCCATCGGCCAAGCCTAGCACCCGTTGGGACACTGACGCCTTTCTTTGCCTGGTACCACACCCAGAGAAGATCCTCCAGGTCTTGAGGAGGTGCCAGATGGGTGCTGCTCTATCTCCCATGCCAAGACACTAGAAGGCTGCAGACTTGTAGCTGCCTAATCTCCTATCTGTCAGCATGTGCTTTAACTTTGCATTCCCATTGACTTCCATGGGACTTGGAGAGATAAGCACGTGTCTGCATATGAAGAATTGGAGCCTTAGGCCCTGATCTTGTAAACTGTTCCATTTGGGCACACCCCTATGCTTGCCCCAGCCGCAGTGACTTTAATGGAGCCCATGTGGGAGAAGAAGTTTGCCAGCACGGGAAAGCTTGCAAGATCAGGGCCTTACTGTAGACTTGGACTTTAAAGGCCAGAAGGGACCATCATGATCTAGTCTGACCTGCACATCGCAGGCCACAGAACCTCGCCCAGCCACTCCTGTAACAGGCTGTGTTACTGGAGTCCTCAAATCATGATTTAAAGACTTCAAGTTACAGAGACTCCACCACTTATATTAGCTTAAACCTGCAAGTGACTCGTGCCCCATGCTGCAGAGGAAGGCAAAACCCCCAGGCTCTCGGCCAATCTGACCCAGGGGAAATTACTGCCCGATCACCAAATCTGGTGATCAGTTAGACCCTGAGCATGTCGATAAGACTCACCCACCAGACCCGTGGGAATGAATTTGCTGTAGTAACTCAGAGCCCTCCCCATCTAGTGTCCCATCGCCGGCTGTTGGAGATATTTGCTGCCAGCAGTTGTAGATTGCTTACAAAGGCATCTAACCAGTCTCATCATCCCAGCCCCTCCATAAACTTATCAAGTCTTGAAGCCAGTGAGGTGTTTTGGCCCCATTCCTCCCTTTGGAAGGCTGTTCCAGAACATCACTCCTCTGATGGTTAGAAAACTAATAACCATCGAGCTTTAATAAACGCTCTTACATTTGGATGACAGAGAAAGCAAAAATCTAGCCTCGTGTTATTTCAAAATCAGCTTTCAGATGGAGGAGGAAAATACCATTGAATTTTAGAAAAAACCCACAGGGGTCACCTTGTCTGAGCCCTTACACCCTGACCAGGATGAGCTCATTTTATTGTTTCATGGAAGGTTCCCACTGCTGGAATTTCCTTTGAAGGGGCAGAACAATATCAGGAAAATCAATTTTTCTGTTTCCCAAAATGATAGTGGCCCCCTCTAAGATTTAGAATAACATCCTCTGGGAGATGGACTGCATGTCACTCGGTTTGTTCCCATTAGAATGTCAAATGCCCCATTCAGAAAGTGACACTGGCTTCCTCTGAATGGTCGGAGCCAAGAATGCAACCAGTTTTACTGCAGTGTGCCTGTAAAATGTTTATGTCGCTGAAAAACCAACCCCCAATGGAAAGTGATTTTGATCCTTTTACTCCATGTGAGTAGTACTTTAACTCTGTGAGTCGTCCCATGTAAATCAGTGGGACTACTTGTGGAGTATGGGGGCACACAGCATGAAAGAGGGGGATCAAAATCTGCCCCTTGCTATTTTTTTTTCCTCTCGCCTGAAACTTAAACCAGTCATTGTTTTACATTCAGACATGATTAAAATGAAAGGCTCCATCCTTGGAAGGTGCAAATCGACACCAGAGAAATAAGGCAAAGAAATAAGCCAGTTGCCCACCGTGCAGAGCGGTGATTGGTTTTTTGCAATTCAACTTGGCTAAACTCTGAAAAGCTTAAAGAAATCGTAGATGGGGCTATATTGTCAATACCTGGAAAATGAGAGGCGTGTAGTCACTGTGACAGAGAAGCTTTGTGGACCACCCAGGAGTACTGTGGAGACCACAGTTTGAAAATCTCTAGTTTAAGAAAAATAAATCAGCCACTCTGCATTCGGATCAGATAAGACTCCTAACAAGAAGGCATAGCTCAGACAATGTCATGAAGCTTCTTTAGTAGTGTCACATGATGATTGCCATAGGTTCTTTGCATGGACCAGTTACAGGGGCAGATGCATTTTGCATGGGGTTGTTTCCAAATGGGCCCAAGGTATGTAGACCAGCTTACAAGAGCCTAAACTCAAGGGGGAAAATGGACCCTGTTCACTAGCAATGGATTCAGTGGACAGCTCGGAGTCTAGCTCACACTCCTAATGCAGTGAGGGTTTCTTTACAGCTGGGAGTTTGCAGCATGGTATACCCTTTCCGGGGGGGGGGGGGATTCATTGTAATGCAGCACTACAGAATAGGCTGCGGTGTATACATAACTGAGTTACTGCATTATTCATTTATACCACAGGAAGTTGAACTTAAATGAAATCCTCCCCAAACTACTGTATCTTCAATGTAGGCAATTATCAAAGCTGAAAAAGTAAAGAACCCTGAGAAAGCTTAAAAACAAACTTGCCAAAGCAAGTGAACTCTCAGCAAATGCCAGGCTACATATAGGGGGAAATTATGGGGCCCCATTGTTCTAGAGGCTATAATAAAAAGGCGGGTCTCTGCCCAAAAGAGATCACAATGTAAATATATGACAGGAGACAGCATGTGAACAGAGGGACTGTGAGGGATGAAAACAAAATCCCAGTAAAATCATCACAGCGGGTACGAAAGCAGCAGTTCCGGCTGACCCCCTTCCCAATCATTATCACATGGTTTTGTAGGTATCAGAGCAGAGGTGTGTTTTAGGGAAGATTTTAGAAGTGGTTATATGGAGGGGGAAAATATACAGCAGCAGATTTAACCTGCGATGGGGGTAAAAAAGCAGGTTTTCACTATGACTGATATTTTATTGGTCGGTTACCATATACCCCCAAATCCTCTCCTACAGCTTATCACATGAGTTATTATTGCTCTTTAAAACAACATCTCAATGAGTCCATCCTTCCTAAAACATTTGAGTGTTTCTTAGGACAGAGGGAATGAATCTGATCTGAACGTCTAGCCTATGGGTACAAGGGGAATTTTCTTTCCCTTTTCTGGAAGGGCTGCTATCTTGGCCAACACATCAGGGACTGAACCTAGAGTTAAAAGAATGAGCTGTTTCAGGTTGAACTAAAAAGCCATGTCTCCAAAGGTGGGGCTGTCTCAGACTCATATCCTCTGCAGATTGGCCACAGAGGGAGACCTAAATCAGACAGCTAAAGGGGAAAGACAGGAGACAAGAAAAATCTGCATTTCAGAAAACAGAGGTGGGGAGAAACAGCATGCATCTTCTTTCACTGCCAGACACCATGTTGCCTTCCTTACTTTTTGAGTAGCTTTTTCTTTGAGGGGTAACCTTCAGGAAAATGCATCTCAAATGGGGACTGTACTATAGAAGTGAGGGGCAAAAAGACCCCAGGTTCTCTCTCCCTATCCATCTCTCTCTTGTCACCTAGGAAGACAAAACGAACAGCCATTAGAGCTGCTAATCAAACCTTTGGCCCAGACACCAAAATGGGCAAGGAGTGAGTGTGGGATGGGAGGAGCCTTGTCTCTGCTTTTCCTCCACACTGGATAGTGCAGCTGATCTGGTGCAGGCTGTGTGACATTTTGGTGTCTAGAGCAAATGGGAGCGGGTAGGAATTGGAATTCGGAGGAAGGATGTCTCTGGAAGCGTTGTGCCCCCCTGGTTATCCTGGGACCGTGCACGGGGCTGGGCCTGAAGTCCCCAAGAATTTCTCCATCAATGGCAGCAAAAGTGAGCACAGCTAAAAATCCCACCTTAAAATTCCAATTTCAGGGTTACTTAACAAGGCCTGGTGGTTAGAAAACTCAGACAGCTGGATAATATAGATATTGTTAGGAGCTGTATGAAACTTTGTTACGGGTTGAGCTAAGAGTTCATTGAGACTGATAGGTGTGAATGCATCCTTCAGTTTACATAACTGCTAGGACAGCCCCCCCCCCCATGACAAAAGGAGCTTTTGCCGGATATTGTGTGTGTGTGTGTGCACCTGTGGGGAACACAGGACTAGAGAGAAACACAGCAGCCTGAAGAAGCCGCTGAAAGCACAATGTCTGACCCTGGAAGAACCTGAGCAGAGGTTTTTGGGTCAGAGGTGCAGGCTGAAAAGCGTGTTCTTGGTGCTGTGAGCAAAAGAAGCTATTTGATTCCCTCTGGACTTTGTACATTCCCTGTAAATACGCAAGACTGCATCAAAGAAATACCCATCACAATTTTTCCTCCTAACTGGAACATTGCCAGGGCTCCAAACTTCGACTAGCTGCTTGGGTAACAATATCACATTTAAAGGGCAAACTTTCCACTGGCCTCTAAAGTCGTGCACGCTCCCCAGATATGCACCCACTGATTGTGTCGACACAAGTGCATTTGCTCTGTCTGCAGAAATCAGAACAAACGCGACAGCTGCCATTTTGGCCGACACACCAGGGATTTAACCGGGAACATGGACAGCTAAACACATGAGTTACTATGGGTTGAGCTAAAACACCCCTAACGGGGCTATAGCAGACTCCTGTCCCCTGTGGATTCAGGCACAGAGAGGACCCCATAGCACACTCTCACCAGTGAGTTACGAAAACACAAAATGTGCCTTCATAGGCTCCAGTCCTGCTATGAGCTCTGCATGGACAGGCCCCTGTGCTCACAAGGACCCTCACTGACTTCAATGGGGCTTTGTGCGGACAAAAGGCCCTGCCTGTATAAAGCTCATTGCAAGATCTGGGCCTTAGAGGCCACTTCAAGCAACTACGGCCTCCAAGTGTCTTTATTCCATTTGCTCTGTGTCAAATTCAAACTGACATAAGAAGGTTGAAAATAGTCTCAGTGCACTTCCACATACCTCTCGCACAACACACACTGATTTCATTAATTCAGTTTACATACGGTTTTCCATCCAGGTATTATCAATGATGGATATGACAACATGCATTCCGTACAGCCAACTAAAACAGATGCAAGAAAGGTTAAGAAGGGAAAGGGCCATTAGGGACCCAGGCTTTCTTGGTTTACTTTGACTGGCCTTCATCTTTCTGATTTCCTCCTGAATAATTTTCATTTTGACCACTCATGATTACATTGCAGCCCTCCAATCATGGTTTTGCAACATCAACACAAGTCCCACGCTTCAGGAAAGCATTCCTCAGTTCCATTATAAAAGGAAAAAAAGATAAATTCCCTCTCGATATAGTGTACTTTTTAATATACAGTTGCAGTTCAGCCAACAAAATTTCAAAGCAATTACATTGCCAGCACTTCCAATATTAAAATTGTAATTTATAAATGAAAAACACTTGGAGCAATATATATATATATATAACCCTGACATTCAAACTAAATTCAAGATCTGCTTCAAAGTGCAGCCAATTAAAAGTGCACAGAAATCATGGGTGGGGGGGAGAGGGATAAGAGGCAGAAGTGCTTCACTGGCTTAAATGGGATTGGTGTTACGAGGATAAAGCAAATAGGAGTAGCATTGCATGGGAGATCTGACTCTTTCCCTGAAGCAGTGCTTAGCGCCACAGCACTTAGCTAGACTGATACTGAAAACAGGGTAAGTTTATTGTCAAAGAA
This sequence comes from Eretmochelys imbricata, assembly GCF_965152235.1. Classification (NCBI taxonomy): domain Eukaryota; kingdom Metazoa; phylum Chordata; order Testudines; family Cheloniidae; genus Eretmochelys; species Eretmochelys imbricata. The sequence continues at coordinate 204,597,390 of NC_135574.1, read as the reverse complement.
CAGAGATGTAAGTGATGGTGAGGAGGAGTACTGGAAAAAAATGGCTCCAGAGAAAACTAAATCATAACACGCTTCTAGACACTAAACCAGGGATCGGCAACCTTTGACACGTGGCCCACCAGGGAAAGCCCCTGGCGGGCCGGGCCAGTTTGTTTACCTGCCGCGTCCGCAGGTTTGGCTGATTGCAGCTCCCACTGGCCACGGTTCGCTGCTTCAGGCCAACGGGGGTTGCGGGAAGGGCAGCCAGCACATCCCTCGGCCAGCGCCACGTCCCGCAGAGCGGCGAACCAGTGGGAGCTGCGATCTGCCGAACCTGTGGACGCGGCAGGTAAACAAGCTAGCCCGGCCCGCCAGGGGCTTTCCCTGGCAGGCCACGTGCCAAAGGTTGCCGATCCCTGGACTAAACTTAACAGGTGAGGCCCATTTCCAGTACTCCTCCTGCCTGAGGCCCATCTTTCATGAAGCAAACTCGCTGTTTGTTTACTTCCTGTGGCAATGAAGGATGCTAGGGTGTCTTCTTTGTCCCCCAAATGTACCCAAACAAACCTCTGATATGCACCTCAAGACAGGATTTCCCCTCACTCCCGCCGCTTGCTTTTTTCTGTTACTTTTCTCTTTTTTAAGTTTTCACAACCCTTCATTAGAGTATTCAGTTCAGACTGGGGAGAGGAGACCCACTGTGAACTACATAATCCTCATTTTACATGTAAACAGCCAGCTAGATAAACATTTCTTGTCTAACAGAAAACTTGTTTTTCACTTTTGCTGGTGACCAGTCCCTAGACACACACCTTTAAGAACATAATTTTCTGTGTATACTCATAACTCCTTACACAACAGCCGTACTTGTGTGTTTCACAATTATATTGATGAGCAGGTTGACACCAGCTTTCATTTGAGACCTCCCAGGACATTCTTTGGTGAACTAGAATGTACATGTTAGACTCAGGAGATCCCTGTAACCCCTGTGCACCCCACTCTGTGCCCCATGTCTGTCAGCACTTATTGTTTCCTGAGTCACAATGACCCAGGGACGTCAGAGCTGAAAGCCCAACTCTTCACAGCTACAGCTGAAGAGCCAGCCTCCATAGCTGTGTCTGTAACCAGCTCACATCCTCTGTGTTGTGGGCAGAGGTGTGAAACATCACAGGACACTTGCAGAGGGTTTGTAAGGTTCATGGGGAAGAGGTGCCTTACATGCATCTCCATCCCACCATGCATAGACCAGTCACAACCAGGTCCTTAGAGGCAAGGCTGAGGCTACTTAAAAGTTTGGCCTGTGCTGATGCACATTGGTTCCGGTTGCAAGTGCTGGGTGTGGTGTTGGAGTTCAGCTTTATTCTGTGTTTGTTCCAACGGGCTGTGCATGCCAAGAGCTTCACAGCACCCTGTCCAGTCTGTCTAGGAAGCTCAGCCCTTAAAGGCACAGTCCCCAATACCACACTGGCCCTGTGTCACAAAGAAAAAAAACCAAGTGCTTCATGAATGGTCAATTGACTTTTTAAAATGCTTTTGCCTCTCTTTTTTTGTGTGCCCCCTCTAGGTTTGCAGTATGCCGGTAATCCAGAAAACCGGCTTGTGGGTAGGGGTGTTCATGGACGCCAGTGAATTGTCAGCTAATGTCGGAAGAAAATGAAAATTTCCTCAAAATAATCCATGAACCTCTAACCAGTTTATAGCTTTCTGGTGAGTTCTGGCCCCACAGAGAATGAAAGCGGTCACAACCAGTGAAGAGCAAACTTGCAAAAACTCAGAGTTCAGCTTTAGTTCATATAACCAGCCAAATGCTTGCATGCTTTGAATTCACCCCCAGAATCCTGCTCTAGCAACCTTCCTCCTGGGCCCACATAAATACTCGCCTCACAACAAGCCTGGGTCTTCACTACCTTATGAGCTCTTCTTGTGGGGAGGACTTGAGGATAAGGATCCTTCATTTCTCCTTCCATTTGGGCGGAGGGGAAAGTCACAAGAGCTGTCTCAAACCTCACTTCTGCACAAACAGCCTTTGGCATTGTCTACAGAGCAGGGATTTTTCGGTTCAAAGGCAGTGGATAGAGTGGAGATCAGTGGGTGATTTCCATATGCTGGTGCTGCTCAGTGGATGAAAGGCCAGGGTGGTTGGCCTAGAGGTGACTTTTTCCATCCATGTGGAGGGCGAGGTAGCTAGAACCCAGCTGTCTCCTAGAAAATCCAGAAAGGGAACCATTGTCTTTTCCAGAAAGTGCCAAGGATAGGACTGGTGATACAGGGAGAAGGCTGCTGGACACCCCCACCAGGAAGAGCGGAGTCCCAGATAAGAATGGGAAGAAGGAGCAGAGGACTGGGAGTTATTCAAGTCGTTGGGAGGTGGGGGTGGGGAGTGCTTAGAAATACATTTTGGGGGACAGATCATTGGTTGACCTTTTATGAACAAAAAAAGTTTTCCCATTGAAAACTGGCCTTTTTCTTCAAAAATAATGTTTTAAATAAAAATGTTTCACTAAAACTTGTCATTTTTTCCAATTTTTTTCCACACTTGTTTCAATCAAAATCATTTCAGTGATGGTCACTGACATTTTTTGTTGACCAGAAACGTGAGGTTTGGTACAGAAAATATTCAGATGGTGTTTTCAAACATTTTGCCGAGGGAGGAAATCACAAAATCATCTCCACAAAAAACGAAAAATGGGTCCATTTTGATCCCTTCAAAATGAACACAACATCCAATATTTTTCTGGAAAACGAGTTTGTCATTTTTCCACTAACTCTCACGCAAACTCAGCATCATTCCATTGGCTTCTAGTCAGGAATCGGTTCCCCAAAAGCTTAAAGACAGTTCCATTTCATTCCTAGTCTGGATAAATCCAAGGAGTTATAAATCTAACGCAGGGGATGGTTTGTTGTTTCTAAACACATTTGTTCATACTTAATCAATGCCATATTGGCCAAGGGAAGAAATGAAAGGGAAGCCAAGCTCCAGTCTCAGGAGTTGTTAATGGCAAAGAATCCGTAAAATGAGTTTCCCACAGCTCCTGAATCTACGTCTGTGTAAACCTCTGTATAAACTGAGATCACCAGTAAAATCCCTTCAAAGAGGTCATTATATCATTACACAAACACTTCCAGTATTTATACAAATCCCAGAGTAAAATACTCAGAGAGATTAGCCATATACCATTGGGCAGGGATTTCACGGGGTCAGAATACCAATGCTATTATTAAGCAGAGTGAGGGCTGATGAGGACAGCAGCTCAGCTTCAAGGGTAGTTTTGTGGCTGAAGTTAGGCAAGGGTGGAGGAAGCCTGGGTTCTAGACCCAGCTTTTTAATCTCTCTGTACCTTGGATCTCCATGGGCAAACTTTCTTTTGTTCTCTTTAGACCGTAATCTCATCAGAACAGCAGTTGTCTTTTGCTAGGTGTTTGTACAGTGCCTAGCACCATGGGGCTGGCCCTGATCTTGGATCATCTTAAATTCTTGGGAACTGAGATATTGGATATAAGGAAGTCTCACCCCCCTTCGTTATATGACTCTGCTAGTCAGAACCATCACTAGGGAATGGTGAATTGGGGGCAACTTCTCTGGGCCCTGTGCTTTGGGGGCCCCACGGGACGGTGCAATTGGCCAGGGCCGCATGGGTGGTGGGTGAACCAATGGGCTCCCCAGCCCTGCCCCTTCCACCTGAAGGAGGGCGCACCAGGAGGAGTGTGTGGCGGTGAGGGTGGGCACCAGTGGGCAGCGACATCCATTGTACCACATGGCTTTTTTTTTAAGCTTGGCTACTGTGGGGTGGAGGAGCCAAAAATATTTTCATTGTGGCTGGCAAATCTGTCCGGGCCACTCCTGGTGAACAGCCTTATTTCTCTGGGATGAGGAGCCATGGATGCTGGTGCAGACCTAAAAGGTGCTTTTGAACTGTTATCTTGTTCTACAACTCCCAACCCCATGGGTCCACCTCATCTCATTGCGCTGAGGCTCATCATCATCAACCTAGACTAGGAGTTCGCGGTAGCAGGATCTGTCGTCTTATTACTCTTCCGTACAGAACCTAGCAGAATTGGGGTCCTGATCCTTAATTTGGCACTACCAAAAGACAAATGATTAATAATAATGGCGCTGTTTGAGAAATGTGATCACTTTTGCCATATTATAGACACACAAGCTGAGCTCCCTCCTGCACTTATGGAAGCTACTGAAATTCCCTCTGGGCACGAAGATGTTCTTCTGATGTTTTTCCGGCAGCCCCATCTTCAGTATTTATTTGAAAGTCTATCTTCCATTTCCCTTTTTCACCATCAGCTACTTCATTCTCCCTTCCCAAATTCCAGCACATGTGAGAAATTATTGCTCTGGTGGTTATTCTGTTTCTCCCTGCATCTCACAGGAGTCGTAAATATTTCATAAGCAGGACTAGCTCCAATGCAATATCTAGTTTGCAAGTTAATGTGCAGGAAATCTTGCGTCATGAGAGAAGGTTCCAGCCAAAGCCACTTGAGATTTCATTTCTTCTTTCCATGTATTTAAAGGCCAGAAGGGACCATTATGATAATCCAGTCTCTGGCCTGTGTTACGCAGGAGGTCAGAAGCTCACCTAGTGATTCCTGGGAAGCCCGGCTTTCCCTCCAGAGTCCCGATTGGCAGGGATGGGCCGACAGGAGAAGCTGGCCTCTCCACCACCAGAGTTCTGGTTGACTAGAGAGCTGGTAGGACCTCACCCCAATTTCCTGCTGCCAGCTCTCCCCTGACTGGAGGATGGGATGCCTCTCCCAATGGACCACAGGAGAGGACACATGAGGTGCTGCAGCTGAGAGCCTGAGCTCAGGGGGTGAGGCACAGGCCTGGGGGTGGGAGGGGTCCCTATGAGTCTGCACCACACATATAAATCAGCCACTGCCCAAAGGGAAGAAGGGTAGGAGTTTGGCACAACTCAGCAGAGAGGGGAGTGCCCAGCACAAAGCAGTGCCTTCTATCTGAGCCCAGAAAGCTGCTGGCCAGTCCATAACCCAGGAATAGCATTTAGCTGGGACACGCGATTCCACACCTGAATGTTTGGCAGTGTTACCCAGGGTCTTCAGAACCCACAGCCGTGGTAACTTAACTGTTTCACTCCAGGCAGTGTCAGGAATAAATCAATGGGAACACAGTGTTTCCGGATGATGGAAGATTAATACAAGTAATCATGCCCTTATCTAAAATGACAGTTTATTAGACTTAAGCACATGCAGACACAAGGAATAGACTTAGAACATCCCAAATATTTACCAAAGTTCTGCGGTGGTATGGAGTAATTGACAGCAGGTCCACAGCGGCCACGTGCTTACTCACCAGGGAACAAATGGTGTCAGAAAAAACCTCTGTCTAAGGATAGCTTCAGAGAACTTCTCCAAAATTCACTGTATTAGCTTGTCTTTTATAACTAACTTTTACAAAACACAAAGATCATAGTGACCCCTACTGGGTCATCACTTCTCCTAATATCAATATCAACAAACATTCCTAACAATTTTAGTCATAATAAGCTCCTATATCAAAGGTGCCCAAATTCAAGGTTCTCATCCACTTAGTTTCTTTCAGTCTCCAATTGTTGACTTTTTCTCTCCCATCCTCCCATTCTGATTAGCAGAGTCTGCGAGTTTGCCTGTAGTTTTGACCTTGCCTTCATCAGAAGCCCTACTTTATTCCGATTAACCCTTAACTATGTGGTGTTCTATTTTATTAATTCATGGTGGCTGAATGTCCATAATATGGTTGCAATTAGCTTGATCACATTCTGGGGTCACTATACACAAACCATGCAAATCCAGGATAACAGCAGGGGCAAACCTTTCTTTGAAGATGCTGTGATCCGTTCAATCCTACAACACATCCCCATCCTGCTCCCCTCAGATGGACCTGGAAAAGCACTGAAGCAGGAGTTCAGACGCATCACAGATGGCTTTGGAGAACTTTGTTGTGATGGCATCGTTCCTGCCACTATAGATAAAAGCAGGATGTGCCATCTGTCTCCCATTGGCTTTCATAATGAGGCATAATATTTTGTACAAGTTCAGGGCAAGCTGCCATCACTACTCCGAACTGGTTACATTTCTTTCAAGACTGAAGACCATCCTTTCCTCTGGCAGTCTGGCTGGGAGCGTCTGTCACCTGGCATTGTGGCTGTATTAGCATGAGTACCCAGCTGTGGGCTACTACGTAGTCCTTCACAATGATCTGTCAGTTGCATCTGGAGGTAAAGTTATTTATGAAGTGGAAGCTTCAGTAGAAACAAGTATGGATGAAACCACGACTCACCCAAAGCCTAGATGAGACTTGTTGGCAGCTCTGACTTGCCCCAGCTAGGGCTTCCCTCACTGCTGGGGATTGAGGTTTACGGTCAAGTGTGTGTAATTCTCTTTACACAAAGCTTTTTGTATTAAAATAAGAATTGAGCCAGTAAAGGATAGTGGTAGATCAGCTAGACAAAGGCGAGGTTGGGCCTTTTAGACACAGCCCGGAGCATCATCTACCCCACCCCAGAAGTAATCCCAGGGGGTCAGCAACTCAGGTCTTGTCTACACTACACAATTAAGGTGACCTAACTTACTCCAGCGTACAGCTGCCACAGTAATTACATCACTTGTGTGTGTCTACACTTTGCTCCTTGTGTCCGTGGTGCGTGTCCTCACCCGAAGCACTTGCGTTGATTGTACTGTCAGTGTGGGGTGGCTCCTGAAAGCCAGTAATAGTCAACATAAGCAACGCAGTGTCTACATGGACACTGCATCACCCTAACCACATCAACCTTGATTCTACGCTGCTCGTGGGGATGGAATTGTTAAGTCGGCGTAGCAGGGTGGTTACACCAACAGGAGCAACAGTTAAGTGTGGATGCTTCCATAGTTAGGTCAATATAAGCTGCCTGAGCGATTACCTAACGCTGCAGTGTAGATCAGACCACGGAGATACCTACACATCACCATTCTTCTCGTGCTTCCTCCTTGCTCCAAGGGAGTAATAGTTCCGGTGCTGGCTTACACCCTTCCAGTTCATAGAGAGCGATGGAGCCATGATGGTTCCCATTAGACCCAAGATCTAGGGAGCCCACACAAGGTTGTATGGGGAAGAAGGGTTCTCTCTCCCCTGTGTGGGCACAGAGTACAAGTCTCCATCCAGCCCTAAACACTGTATTCATAATACACAGCTGCAGGATACACCAGCTTCTTTACAATAGAGTCACAAGGCTTTCAAGACGTTATGGCGGGACATCACAGTGGGCCCATCCAGAGGGACATTATTGGTCTATGTGCGTTGCTTAGGGGCTATGGGTAACATTTTCAATAGCACCTAAGGGACTTAAGCTTTGCGATGCTGAGCGGAGCAAAGGCTAAACGCTGTTAAAAATCTGGCCCTAAATTCCTTTTGAAAATGGGACTTAGGAGCCTAGTGACTTAGAGGGCTAAGTCTCATTTTTAAAAATAACTTAGCCAGGAGTCTCCTTGAAAGTCAGTGGCACTGAGGAGCCTAAAGTACCCAAGTCACTTTTGTAAACAGAACTGCGGAAGAGTAGACCCAGCACCGGTGCGCCCCCTCATGGCTGGGCACAGAATAGCAGGCTCTCCTTCTCTACTGCCCCCTGCTGACATCAGCTCCAACACTGCTGCGGTCTGCCTCTGCTTGTGACTCACCCTCTGGCCAGGTCACATGTAGTCCAAAGATTCCGATAAACATAAACGTAACTCTTTGTCCCTATCTGGGCTCACACCTCGGCAGGCTCCTCACCCTTTCCCAGGCTCTGCAGGACTCTCTGGTGTGGAGCAATATCTCCCAAGGCTTTGTCCCTAGAGGCCCAGTTCCAAACTCCGTCCTTCCCCACCCTTGAGCAGGTACGGCAACCCAGGCCCTCCCTCTCCTGTGGGTTACAGCCCATGGAGTCTGCGGAGAGTAGCTCAGACTCCTCAGACTCCTCGCTGTCTCCCTGGGCTTCTTCCTACCTTGGCCTTTTCTTCAGGCACTTTCCCACTGCCCCTCCCTGGGCTTACTATATACCTGCCTCCTTTAAGCTTTTCCTCCACGCTCCAGCAGCCAGAGAGCGATGGCAGAGTTCTGCCCCATCTCCATGCAGCCTCTTTCTCATCTGGGCTTCCCCCTTTTATGCTCACCACCCAGCTCCTCCCTCATCTTCACTTGGGCCTGACCCACCCTCCAGGGTGACCAGCTACTTTAATGGAGTTTGCCAGCTCCAGATAACCCTTTTAGTGCCCTACACACTAGTGTAATAATCTTTGTACCAAGTATACCTTGTAAGGTATCACTTGGAAACTCATAATTTGCTGGTCAGTATTGTCCTGGTAAAATATGTGTGGCAACACTGTATGTGAAGTTATAAGATTCCCCTGGTTGGTGTTATGAACACATGTTCCAAACCCCACAGCCCTGCCCAAACAGATGTTGGCAAACAGGTCTGTCCTAAACAAAGGAATGTGCAGAGCTCTGCTAATTTGCAGTTAAGCAGTAAACAGAGTCATCAAGCAGGAAGGGAAGACAAAGGATGTTCAAACAGGTGAAAAAACCAGCAGGGAACATCCTTCCACATAGACTCTGTGCCTCCTGGGTCTCAGCTGGAAATGTTTGTCAAGAGGGAGACTGAAAATATCAAAGGAGGGACAAACACCCCAAGAGACCCCCTTCTCTCTCCCTGCCCATCACAGTCACTGTACCTGGAGAGCAAAAGGAAGCAGTTGCTGGATTCTGGGGGGGGGGTTCTGACCTAAAGAGTTTGGTCAGAAAGACGACTGGAACCATGTGGTGAAACTGCTTTGAATCGAATATAAATTTGTTCAATCAGGCGCCAAGAGGTGTTTTGTCTTTGTTTTTCTTGTAGCCATTTCTGACTTTTATGCCACATGATGTGTACTCACTTAAAATCTCTCTTTGTAGTTTATTAACTTCTTTTATTGTGTTATCTAATCCAGTGTGTTCAAGTCGAAGTGTCTAGGTAACTCCATTTGGGCTAACAAGTTGTGTGTATGTTATTCCCTTAAAGGAATAATGGACTCAGTGTATCCACGCTGTCCAGGAGGGGGCTGGGCAGTACAGGACATACCTTTCTGAGGGGAAAATCTGGCACTGGGGGTGGGTTGGGGTCACCCTGAGGTAATTTTTAAGGCTGGTAAGAGCCAAGGTGTGGCTGGCTGGCTGGCTGCAGCACCCCCAGACATAACTGGGAGTGCCTTACATCCTGGAGGCTGTTTTTAAAGGACATCCCAAGTTACAGGGCAGAGGGGGACACATCTACTCATTAGTCTGGATTGCACCCTGGTACGTCTCACCAAGTCTTTGCAAAGAGGGTGACCGGCATTTTCTAACACGAGGCTCCATCACATAGACATAACACCTACGGAAGTCCTGCAGGATCAGCTGAGGCAAGTCAAAGAAAACCCTCCACGTGCCACAGGAGACAATATAAACATGTAACCGTCTGAGTTTGCACTTGCGTATCATTTTGGTCCCAATTCAGTTGCCTCATCAGGATGAAAAGGGCAGGGGTCACTTTTACACATGCAAAGTAAATCTTGATACAAGTTTGACCAGCCAGCCACCGCCAACAGCAAGCGCTACCCTGGCCTCAAAGGGGAAGCTGTTCAAGGAGAGCATCCCAGAGCTCTGTTAGAAAGGAGCATCATTTTTTGAGACAGCACGTTCCCATTGCTAGGAGGAAAAGGATGTGGATGACATCCTCTACAGGGTGGTCAGAGGCATACTTGCACTGTACCCTATCAGTGAGATCCTCTCATGCCACGATCAACATTACAGAGAGGAAGCTGGGTAAAGGTCTTTAACTTAGTACTGCCAAGAAACCTTGCAATATAATGCCTCCAAAGGCAAACGCTCTGACCCATATGATAGCATTAAAGCTGCCTTCAAGGTTTACTTTAAGCTTTTCACACTCTCCCTTATACCTGCTGCAAAGGCAAATTTCACGTAGCTATATAGGGGATACTGTTTTCCCCTGACCATGCCTTCTTTCCCACAGACCCTCCCCATTTTGCTGTGGCTGACATCCACTGAGCAGAGACGCACAGCAGTGCCCTGAAATCATGGTGTTCAGGGCCAGTGTGTTTTCTGCACCAATTTTCCCTTCCCCGGTCCCTTGTGGGCTGCCTAACAGACTAGCTAATCAAGCCAATGATATATAATGTTGAAACAAAGACAAGGGCTAAAAGATGTTTCCACTTTGGGCCTCCATAAAAAGAAGCAGGGCCAGGGTTTGGTTCCCATTGCAGCTGTCCTGTGCTGACCCGGTGGTGCAAAGAAGATGGAAAGTCACCTTAAATGGCTTCCTAAGGATCCCCCTTGTGAAAGAAAAATCCCTGGACAACAGAGCCGCCACTGTGGTCCTATGCCACCACCCACCCACCCTCTGGTGTACATTGCATGGCTAGGCTATTCCACCCTAGTGGCATGGATTCTTGGGGCCCTGGGAAGTCAGGCATAGGTTCCATACTATCTGTCCAAGTACTGATATGGCCCTCATCACCAGTAACAGTTATTAAGGGCCTGTGCACGTTTAATACCTCAGGATGCACTGAAGACATGGGTTATTATCTAAGTTGTAAGTGCACTTGATATCCTAGACCACTGCATTTGAAATACTGATTAGCATTTTTTCCCTCCAGTGCTCATTGTTTCTATTTTGAGCTGTGACTGACGTCTTGGCATCAGTTTTTCAGCCCCCTTCTCATCTTCCCCAGACGCTGCGGTTTAAGAAATGGGAGAAATTTGAATCATAGCCACATATTTGTCACTAGTAATGAGATCACAGCAAAAAAAAAACCTGAGGACTACGGTCTGCACTTATTTTACACCTAAGAGAATTTGCGGCTTTATGAACTCCAGTATAGAGCTGAGCAAATATTTCTGGACAAATCGTTTATTCACCAATGTCATTTGGGGTCAACAGAAACTAGTCAGAAATTTGGGTCAAATTTGGCAAAAAGATTTTTTTCCCTTATTAGCCAAACCTAAGTCAAATTTTAGTTCAACTTTTTTAAACAAAACGTTTGGAAATTATCTTTAGTTCTGAGATTTAGCTAGATTTATTTTAACAAACAACCCCTCCCCCCAAAGATTAAAAAAAAATATCCAAAAGCTAAATTAAATGAAAACAAATAGTTGGGCCCTCATCTCCATTGGGTTCTCTAGGTGCTACTCTAACAAATAGCAATTTTTAAAACTATGTAAATTACATTTTGATCTGTGATATCTCCAACTCAGCAGTCCAAAGGGGGCAACACCTGTGAAACCAGCTTCCCATGGATCTGAGCAAATCAAATATGTTTATATCTTTTCCAAAAGGCCATGTGTCAGCCCATGTGACTAGCGTACAATAATAATCAGGGTTTTACTCATTAATACAATGCAAAGAGCTAAAAGACTCCACACAATAAACATAAGTCGTCTGTTTGTGTATGTAAATCCAGAGAGGTTTGATGATCCTGTCAAAGGCAAAATCCTGACTCAGCCTGAAACTATAGCCCCACAAACAGTGTCGCCATAATAAGTTATTCGTTTGTATATCAATCTACTGCAACCATTGGAATCCACTTTCAAGAGAGGACCAGATTCATCAACTTTATTTTCCAAACCAAAATTATTTGGATGAGCAGATGTCTCACCTCTGTAACATCGCCTCACGTTCAATAACAAGCTCATAACTTGGGGTCTCCTACGTACGCAGCGCTCTGTGTTAGTCACTGAGCAGTATACCATTTCTATAGTATAACATGAACATAGCTACACTTTGGTCAGGTCAATAACATCATCCTGAAAGGTAAAATAAAATAACGTTGCTCCTCTGCACATGTCTAGGGGCTCACAGGTCAGCTTCCCATTGGAGGACATGGATTCCCAAATCAGTGACATGGAGTCTGGGTATATTCTTAGCATAACAGATTTTATTTACACTATATACAGTATTCCTGGTCAGAAACAACTCTTCCAGAAATCTCAGCCCCATCCCAATGCCTAGTATCCAGGAAGCTTCTGTCTCCAAGGTTGACTCGAGTGATAGGGATCAAGGCAGAAAGCAAATTCTCCTGCTGCTGGATACAGCGGATTGTAAAAATCTGCAACAACAAAACTAACAATTCAGCATTTCTTCAAAGGCTAAAAGCTTGCTCACACACTAAGGAAAAGGACTTGTAAGACTATGCGTAACAGCACAACCTGGTGACTTCCACCATAACAACTACTAAATGTTAGCAATACAGCTGGGAACACATTCCTGTGAAAGCTCAGCCCATGTTTTGACTAGCTCTAGTCAGCATCTTCCCTGACCTTCTTATGAGAAAATCCTTATACTCCTTTCCCCCTTCTTGTGGCACCTACTTGAACTGTCCCTTGCCTGTAGTTAAGACACTATATTGGTACTACCGTGATCTGCAGTCCCCAAAGATATAGGCCAGATTGCTCAACAAGCCCTGGACCAACTATTTATCAACCATCCCCTGCAGCTGGCCTAACAGACTCTCTCATAAGGGTATGTCTACACAGCAGCTGGGAGATACAACCTCATCTGAGATCCTAGGTACAGACTCGGGCAACCAGCCAAAGCAGCCGCTGCCACCAGACTGCTATTCCCAGGTTTCTAGTCTGAGCAGAGCAAGGGTGTGTACATCAACCCAAGCTGTGTAGACGTACCTTAAGAGGTTTGAGAGACAGCTTGGCCTTGGATACACAAGTGAGCCTTTTTGTAATTACTCAGCTGAGCCATTCACCACTTGATGAATCCCTCTGCCACAATACTGCAAGGTAAGCGTCCGTAACCCAGAGGGCAGAGTGGGGGAGTGAAATACCTAGGCCTTTTACTTTTATTTTCAGTCAGGTTTCATCTTCATTACTATTGTTCTGCAACATCTGCCCTTGTGACAATAGTTATTGGATACTCCTAATAACCAACTCACTTTACACAGCGATGCCGACTCGCGAGTAACAACTTGCACTTTGCATGTCTGGTTGTAAGGTTTGCTACTGCCCTAACGCTTTCCCTGTACCTACACACCTAGCTGCTTTAACCACCGATTCCCATTGCCTGGGCACCACTCTACAAACACTCAGCTGGATGGCTTAGGTTAGTTGCAGGAGTCGATTTACAAACAGGAACGCTACACTCGCCTGTGGAGTCCACTTCTCTTCTCCATGCTGAGCATATTTCCCTCCAGCTCTCTATATATAGTCTCCACCTCTCTTCATCCCTTACTTTGAGCCATCTTACAGGATCAAGGCTGTTCTTATTAACAGGAGAGAGGTTCTTTCCATGACCATGCAAGGAGTTCTGCCTAAGTCTGCTGCTGATGCCAGAGCTTATCGTTTTCTTATGCTACAATGAGCTCTTATATGATCTAGCAAGGGCTTATGGCACCTTAGAGACTAACCAATTTATTTGAGCATGAGCTTTCGTGAGCTACAGCTCACTTCATCAGATGCATCTGATGAAGTGAGCTGTAGCTCACGAAAGCTCATGCTCAAATAAATTGGTTAGTCTCTAAGGTGCCACAAGTACTCCTTTTCTTTTTGCGAATACAGACTAACACGGCTGTTACTCTGAAACCTAGCAAGGGCTTGTGCGCAGTCCTGGTTTTATTCACCAGTGCTTTAGGGTATACGATAGAACAACTTGATCTGGAACTATGTCACTTCAACTAACTAGGACAGATCCTAGTCAAGTGTAAACTGGCATTAATGTCAATTGGAGCTTTCAAAATGTTTTCAATACAATATTTTTTTTAAAATGGCATTTCAAGGGAGTGGAAATTTCCATTACAAAAATTCTGTTTCCTTTGGAATTGTTCTGGATTTTGTCAAAAACCCAGATGGAAAGTTTTTCAGTTTGGGGGATTTTTGACTTGCCAAAAAAAAAAAAAAAAAAGTTTTTGGTGAACAACTTTAAAGATTTTCAACAAAAATGAAGAAACTGTTTGCTTTTATCTAAATTGCTCATGGGGCCAGGGGATGACATCTCAGTTCCCACCCAGCTCTAACGTCAATGGAGCAGTGCAGATTTGCCCACGCTGAACCTCCGGCTCATGTTTGCTTTCTACCCCTCTCCAATTTGAAAGTTCATTAAACTAAATTAAGGGCAGCATTCCTTGCAGACATTTGTTTTTATTAACGGAGGATACATGTGCTCTCTCAGGATATCCTAAACCTTGCAGAAGAAGGTTACAGCTCCATGAACCCTGCTGTCATTATTTTCACAAAGACAATCGATAGAAATCGTTGTAAGGCATTCCAGGAGAATAGAAAAAACAAAACATGACAGCTCTTTCTTGACCGGACACAATGTGCCAACTAGAATATTCTCATTACAGCTGCTTAAGCAAACAGCATTTTTGCAAGCATAGTCCGTTAATATATTTTAGCTCATTGCTACATTCCCAAATAACTTGCCCTAAGCCTGAGCATCAAGATAGGAGCAGATGCTAGACCCTACCCTGAGCAGATGCTTAAATTTTATCTATATTAAACCAAGAGAAAAGAGAATTTAGCATGTGATATTTGAACTTGACCAGCCTGCGAGTCTTGCTGTTGACTTCAATGGGCTTCAAATCAGGCCCTAATGGCATAACTGTACACGCAAATTAAAGGTCATTGTCTCAGTAACTGCTTATCAAAAACGAAGCAGCAGCTTTAATTAAAGCTCTAGGTAGGTTATGTTATTAGCATGAACTCTTGTCCTCCTAATCTCTTTTCTTGCTCCTCACGGTTTCTTGGTACCTTTTCCACAGATTAATTGAGAGAATCAGAGCAGATTAAAATGCATCTTCAGAGTTTGTCATGGAGTCTCAATTTCACAGAAAGTTTTGCATCCCCAGGTCATATATTTGATTCCCTTCCTAATCTGACCCACTCTGACCTGAGCTCAGTGGTTTAGAGAAGGGAAAGAATAGCCAGCTATGCATTCCAACTGCATCCCCATGTAAATTAACGTTTTCAGACCCTGGCTACTGCAAAGAGATAAGTTACCACAATAACACACTCTTCCAGCATTTGGTATCTGAGAGAATTCATGGAACAGATACTGGTGCCCCTCCTAGAAGAAAGGCCATTGCAGTCCTCAGATCTGAGATTCCATTATGTTATTTGCTTCTTTCAGCTTCTAACTAAGATCTGAAAGGCATTTGCCATTCGAGAGATATCAGACACAGAAAAGATATCAGAAGGCGAAGATGAACAGAACTTACAAAAAGACATAAAAGGGCATTAAGAGATGTGCTGGAGAAACAGAAAAGGAAGGATGTGTAAGGGAGAAAAGAATGAAAAAGAAAAGGCCTAATGTATTTTAGACCCTTGACTCCTAGTACATGCTTCTGATACCCTTACTCATGATGAGTGGTGCCTGCCTCCATGACAGGTCTATAGTGATAACTGGGGCCTGGTAGGTCTACCCCACTGATCAGCCTAACTGTGGGAAAGTGGATAAAAGTTCATAAAGTGTTACAATAACCTATGACAATAAATTTTGTGTGGGGGAGGTGCAAAAGGGAGACAGAGGGACTGGCTTAGTCTAAGTCAGTGGTTTTCAACCTTTTTTCATTTGCAGACCCCTAAAAATTTTCAAATGAAGGTGTGGACCCCTCTGGAAATCTTAGGCATAGTCTGCAGACCCCCAGGGGTCTGCAAGCCACAGGTCAAAAACCACACGTTGAAATAAAAAGGCTCACTGATATAATTCAAGGACTGTGTTAAGATCATATTTGGTAAACAAGGGGATGGGATTTTCTGCCCATCACTTGCCTTAAAAAAGACTTTGGGCGGAAAGCTGCCTACTGCAAAGCTGGACGACTGGAAGATGAGAAAATGGGAAGGAGCAAGATTTGCCATCACAGCTGCCACCCTCACCTCCTGGGACATTATTTGTCCTTTGTCCCCCTGATCTTGAGAAATGTCCTGTAAATGTACAAGAAAACAGGCCCCTTTCGGGGCACACAGTCCCACAGTCTTCTCACAGTGCTCTTAGCTGGGTCTCTATTGGGAGCCCTGTCCCTGGGCTCAATCCCCAATCAGTCCAACAGGGCCTATCTTTAGCCATCTCGCCAGGCTTAGTGCTCAGCCCTCCAGCTGGGCTGGCTTTCAAAGGGTCGCGGCTCTGGGATGGAGCAGTGCCCCCAGGATTTCCCTCCTTGGAGACTCTTCTTCTCCTGGCAAGCCTCAACTGACCCCAGCTGAGTTACCCTCTCAGTTCAGTTCCCTTCCGGGGGTATCAAAGTCAACAAATGCTGACCCTCTTTGGGGTCCTCAGTCCATTCCCCAGACCTGTTTAAACTTCCCTTCTTTAGGGCTTTTGGCCACTTGACCTGTGGCTGGAGAGGAGGGGGGGCAGGGAAGAGACCTGGGCCCACCCACTACTCCAGGTCTCAGCCCAGGGACCCTATAAATAGCAGCCACGTGCTGCATCCCTTTTAAAACTGTGGCTACCGTTCCCTGGGCCACTTCCCCACAGCCCCTGCACCTTCACTTTCAAGTCAGGGCTGAAGATCCCACATGTGTTCCCACAGCTGGCCAGGAACACCCTCCTTGCTCCAGCCAGCAACTTCTCTGTCTAAACCATCCTTATTCCTCTGGCTCCAGCCAGCAACTGGTCTGCTCTGTCCAGCAGCTCCTTTTTATATTGGGCTCTGATTGGCTGTTCCCGGCAGTCTCTCTAGGCAAGCTGGAGGACCCACCTCTACTGCTGCCTTTTAGGGGCTGGGTGTGGTAGGACTGCTAGGCTTTCAGTAGGGGCCTCAAAGGGCCTGATACACCCAACCAAAGGGACCATTCGAGGTAGACTGGCCCATTAACACCTCTGCAGTCATACAGTAAAAAGAGGGGGTTAGTGGGTTATAGAATGTTGTAATAAACCATATATCCAAAATTTATTCTAAATAACTTCTTCTTCGAGTATGTGCAATGTGCCTCAGGTGGCACGTGACCAGGATTCATCACCGAATTTGGTCCGCTGCTTGGATCATTAGCTTTCCCAGCCCGGGCACTGACGGGGAGCGCGACATGAATGCTGATCCATGCCCCCCTTCTAAAGAACTAAAACAACAACAAAGGATATCATTCCATAGCATCAGCCTATTTGCCCATCCAAAGTTCTCCATCCATCTTAGAACAAGCTGAGGTTCTTCCAGGTGACCCTTCTGCACCAGCCTTGCAACTCTGAGTCCCTAGCTGGGGGAGGGAAGGGGAGGTGAGAAGGAAGGGGGGAGAGCTCAGTGTTTGACAGAGAGCTTCCTTACCCAAAATCCTTTGCAGAGAAGGGAAGTCAGTCCAATTTCTTCATCAAAGGGACATTGAAAATGGGGAAAAAATTTTGATCTATGTAAAAGTTATCCAAAGAGCAATGCATCACTGTCACCGTGCCCCAGTGGGTCACAGTGGTGGATGACAGGTTCAGGACAAACTACTGAGAAATAGGGAAGACTCATCCCACACTAGTGGTTTTTTCTACCATCAGATATATCAAGCCAGTAACAAAAGTAAATTTCTGTCTCACCACACTGGTTAACAAGAAGTCAGAAATGCAGTCTCCTTTAGCATTCCAGCACTCACTTCACCACCCAGACACTGGACTTTGTGATGAGTGGTTATTTAAAACCAATTTAATCAAACAAAGGATCCTTCTAATCCCAAGAGCTTAGCCACATAGGTCAATAGACAGCAAAAGCTGATTTATCCAGCACTTCACCAACTGGAAAGCTCTATAAACCAGCATTTCTGATCTTCCCTGAAATTCCAGTTTATATTCCGGTTGGTGCGGGGCCAGCAGCAGGTTTGGGCATGGGAAGGAGTGTGGAGTGCAGGCTCTGGGAGAGAGTCTGGGTGCGGGAGGGGTCTTGGGAGGAGGCGCGGGGTGCTGGATCCTGGGGCTGCTCTCCTAGGGCAGCTCCCCGCAAGCAGCGACCTGTCCTGACTGCTCCTAGGTAGAGGTGCGGCAGGTGGATCTGCGCGCTGCCCCCACCCCTCCCCGAGCACTAGCAACACAGCTCCCATTGGCTGGGAACTGCCTCCATCTAGGAGCAGCCCCCGGCACCCTGCACCCCCTCCCGCACCCCAATCGACCCTCACACACCCAAACTCCCTCCCAAAGCCCGCGCCCTGCACCCTATCCCACACCCTCTTAGTTAACCGACATGTTTAACTTACCAGCACCCCCCATTCCCCCAACATTCTGGATAAAACAGCTTTTACTGTATAACTTAGATCTTACCCAATAATCACGTTGCTGCTAATCCTTTAGTACCTAACATGGAAAGGTTTATTTATAAGAGAAAAGAAAGAGGAGAGAGTTAAAATGGTGAAGGAAGTCAAATACATAACAACCATTGCAAAGTTCTTGGAGCAGGTTTGTAGCAGTGCTGTTACAGACTGCTGGCTCGTAAAGTCTCTAGTAATTTCCAAAAAACTGGAAGGTCCTCAGTCCATTGATTGAAATGCTTCCTTTAGCACAAGTCCAAAAATCAGAGCAGGAAAGAGGCAAAATGGAGAAGCTTCCAGGGTCCTTTATACGTAAATGGATGGACTGCTCCCAGACTTAGTTTGTGGAAAATTACAGGCACAAGATGGAGTCCAGGGCCACATGAGCTAGTCACATGCCTTTGCATGCTTTGATGACTCATAGGAACAGCCATTACCCATATTCTGGCTAAAGGGTCCACAGGAAGGCTCACCGGGCAGGGACAAGCTTCTTCTGTGGCCTATTGTGTTCTTTAATGGGCCACCCACTTGAATGGTCTATTCACAATGTGCTGGCTAGCCTGGATGTAAACTACTTTGTGGGTGTTATCCCAGGAGCAAATACAGTTGAGATATAGCTCTATATAGCCTATTTTCATAACTTCAGATACAAAAATGATACATGCATATAAATAGGATAATCTTACTCAGCAAATCATAACTTTTCCATTGACACCTTACATGATATACTTTGTACAAGATTTGTGGCAATTGTTTAAGAGTGGCAATATGTGTGATCTAAATGGTCATGTTTCAATCATACAGCATCACGATCACGAACACGTTTGCGCTGCTATAGTTTATTTTTAAAATCGGATCTTGCTATTAGTCCTCAGTGTTCTCTCATCTCTATTAAAATACCTTGACCGGAAAGCATGCCTTACAATGAGAGATTTAAGGAGTTCACTCTACTCATTTTATCAAAGAGAAGGTAATAGATTGATCAAACCACCTCTTAAGTACCTACCCAGGAGAAGATATCTGATGTTAGGGCTCTCTCTAAGCTAGCAGACAAAGGTATAACAAGATGTATTAGCTGGGGTGCAACTTTTTAATAGTGAAAGTAATTAACAGCTTAATAAAGGCAGGGATAAATTCAGCGCCACTTGAAGGTTTTAAATGGAGATTGACGTCTTTTTACAAAATGCAGTCTGATTCAACCACAAGTTGTTGGACTCAAACATGGTCACCCAGGTAAAAAGGCAGTATCACTCTCGCCCCTGTAGGAATGATTGGGGGCAGTTCTCTGGCCTATGTCATGCAGGAAATCAGGCTAGAGCAGTGTTTCTTAATGACGGGTCCCTGAGATCTCCCTGACGCAAGCCAGTCCCTGGTATCCAAAAGGCTGAGAAACACTGTGGTAGGTGATCACAGTGCCCTCTTCTGGCTTTAAAAAAACACAGAAGCTTTGATCTGGAGGATGAAAGGATTCCCTCCCCACAGACAGCCCTACTGGTAAGGAGCAAACATTCAAGAATATGTGCAACTTTACTCAGCAGAGTAGCCCCACAGACTTGCCTGAGTAAGTTTACTCATATGCTTGTGTGTGTGCAGGATTAGGGCCACCCTGAGGAGTGGGGCAGCAGGGGCATGGGAGTTTTCAGAGGAAAGTGGGGGCAGGGCTGTGGGGCTCAGGCAGAGAACAGGTTTGTGCATGGGGGTCTGGGGGAAACCCAGGGGCCCATAGGGCTGCAGGTGGGAGCATGGGCTGTGAGCAGGAATGTGGGAGACACAGAGGGAGCATGGATGAAAAGCAGAGTTTGAGCTGGGTGCTGGGTGGGGAGAAGCGGAAGGCAGAGGAGTGATGTGCTGGTGGAACACCTCCGCTCCATCAGTGCAGTGCATCCATCCCCCCGCAAACTATTTGTTTAGCTGGAAAAGGGCTTCTAGATAAAAATAGAAATTTTCACCAAAAAAACTCCCACCAATTTTCATTTAAAATGTTGTGGGAGAGGAGGGGGGTTGTCTGAAATCCTGTGAGGAGAAGCAGGTTCTCCTGCCCAGCGGTTAGGGCCCAAGGCGGAAGTCACACCCAACAGTTCTTCCCCGGCGGCAACCCCGCCTCGTGGGCACAGTTCTGGGGGAACCCGGGCCCTCCCACGCCACCGGATTCCGACCCAGGGTCCTGGGAGGCTGGTTCCGTTTCGCTCGCCTGATGGTGTTTTTCGTCAGCCTCAAGTCAGCTTCCCTGGGTCACTTCCTCCCTCATTCTGCATCCCCGTCAGCCGCCCCTGGGGAATGCTGGCTTCCAGCCCTGGTCTCCGTCTCCTGTTGCTCCTCAATTCCCTGGCTTGGTGTGGGCTCAGCTCATGTCCTTCCCTGGAGCTCCCAGAGCATGTCCTTCTCCCTCCTCTGCCAGCCCATCACTGAGCTGTCTCGCTGCCTTTTAAAGCCTGCCTCTAACCTGAGTATATTCTGCAGGGGCAGAGCCTCCATAGCCCAGAGCTGCTCCTTAACCTCCTCCTGTCCAGTGAGGACAAACCCCAAAATTGTTTTTTTGTTCTTGTGTTTTTGGTTTTGGAAACAATGAAATTTGGGGTTTGGGTTTTCAGATTTTCTGTAAATAAAAGTTTCCTTTCACTGAAATTTTTTGCAGGAAAAAATCATTTCCTGTCCAGCCCTATTTATCAGAGCATAGAATTGACTGTATGGAGTAATCCTTTTCCCCATAAGCACTCCCATTTGTCCAATGGTGGGTACATTCTAGCTGCCAGCAGTAAAAAGGAGGGCCATATTCCCAGCTGGCGTAAATAGGCATAACCACACTGATGTCAATGGAGCTATGCTGATTTACACCCGCTGAGGATCTAGCTCCTTGGCATTAACCTATAGGCAGGCAGGCAAATGCAGTTCACCTCTGAAAAGAGACTCTAAAGCGGCACCTTGAGATCGCGTGTTTAATGTGCCTCAGTGATTCCTTATCAGTTGTGCTCAGCTTATAAATCAAATGAAGCTTCTTTCCTGGCTGCCAGGCCTTGTGAGGTTCTGGAGGCTAAGTATTGCCTCTACTTCCTGAGCGGAAAGACCTTGGTCACCTCACCAAGGCTGTAGCAGGCTGTTCGGTGACCTCACTCTTTTAGCTCAGGCAGGAGAGGCTCATAAGATGGAGAAGCCCAGCCATGAGAGCGCTACAGTGACTAAGGGTGTGCTACACCTCTGCGGCTGCCGTTAGCACAAAGCAGTAAAACTTGTTCTGGTCACTCACGTCTGCGACTCTGACCCTGAATACACCGACAGCTGAGTAACCAAGGGGCCGTCCTTTTAGTCAGTTCTGCGAGGAGACACCACACAGATATCGCTCGACAGGTACCGGGCCAGATCCTGAGCCTAGCCCCAGTGAAATAAATGGAGCTGCACTGATTTGCACCAGCTGAGGATTTGGGTCTATGATTTAAAAGCGAGTTAGCACGCCATTGACAAAGCCTTCGTCTGACGAACCACAGGCAACGGTTCCCAGCCGGTCCTGAGGAATTAAAAATCTCTGGTTAATCAGCCCCCTCATCACATATACATTATTGGCTTTTCTGGAGAAAGCTGCTTTGGCGAACCACGACAAGGGCTGGAAATGCTGCCAGCTCACAGCTAGTCTGGCTCCCCCTGTATTTTCTTGCATAGGTCTCTGTGCAATGCTGAAGACAAAATCTCTCTAGGACTCTGCAGATGATAGATGGATTAAATCTCCCAGCAAACGAGAAGGGAAGTGGCATCTGCGGTGATAGCAAAATGTGTAACAATCGCAAAATGGCCATTCAGCCCTTCTCCAGCATATTCAGAATGAAGACACTTTGACGTACAGGTATTTCAAATGAGGTTAAGGGCACCTGGAGTGAGGGGATACATGATCTTTTTTGCCCTGTATAAATCTATGCCCCAGCTTGTCCTAGCCCTTACTTGAAAGTGCCGGGGTAAAGGGCCTCCTCAGTGCCTTGCACAGAGCGTGACTGTCAACACAGTGGGCAGTAGGAGAGAGCAGGGGGTACTTGCCAGGCACCCTCCATTGCAAGGGAGTGACAGAGGAGGAGGGGGAGAGGGGCGGGAAGTGGGAGGAGAGCCTGGCTCCACCCCCTTGGCTTGCCAACCAGAGTAACTGGTTGAGGTCACAGGGGTGAGAAAACTGCTCCACAAAGAGGACAAAAGAAATTTACTCCTCACACCTAGAGCAGGGTGGGGCCCAGGGAAGGACTCATGCTCTGGGTTGCCCCTGGGTGCGGCAGTTACATGCAAACCCCTTACGTAGGGCAGAGTGGAAAGATACCATCTAAATAAAATAAATTAGATGATTCTGCCACCACTTATAGTGTAAGGGCTTTTTGTTCTGTGTTTGTACAGTGCCTAGCACAGTGGGGTCCTGGTCCATGACTGGGGGTCCTACATGCTACAGTAATACACAATAATGATAGATAGTACTTGATGAGCAGTACACACATACATTATGAACTCAGGTGATGGGGACACCCTCTTTGTCCTTCGGCTTTATCTCAAGGTGGATTTTTGCTTCTGACATGAAAAAATAAACCATTAAATGTGTTTTGGTACAAGAGACAGAATACTAAAGTTTACAACCATTTACCTAACGATGATCACAGGCTGCAGTTCAGAGAGTCATAGGTTCCAAGGACCAAATTCTGTGACGAATCCTGGTCAGGTGCCATTTGAAGCACATTGTGTCTAGGCTAAGCAGAAGAGGCCAGCAGGGACCAATGTGATCACCTAGTTTGACCTCATGTATAACACAGGCCAGGGAACTTCCCCACACTAATTCCCAGAGCAGATCTTTTAGAAGAACATCCAGTCTTGATTTAAAAATGATCAGAGATGGAGAATCCAACATGACCCCTTGGTAAATTGTTCCAATGGTTAACTACTCTCAGTGTTAAAAATGTAAGCCTTATTTCCAGTCTGAATTTGTCTAGCTTCAACTTCCAGCCATTAGATCCTGTTATACCTTTCCCAGCTGGATGGAAGAGCCCATTATTAAATATGGGTTCCCCACATAGGAGAGTCCTGCAGGAAGCATGGGGAGAATGTAAAGACTACAGATAAAGGCCACATTAGAGGAGCATAAGGGAGAGAGGCCTCATGAACTTTCAGAAGATACTAATGCTGTTTGTCATAATGCTACTACCAGAATAGTTGGAGTGAGAAGACAAAGTAGGATATGGCGCATTAGCAGCAATTTTTAGGGAAAAGGGTGGTCTTGGAGTTAAGGCAATAAACCAGAACTCAAGAGAGGCAAGTTCAATACAGTTGAACCTTGGAGTTATGAACACCAGAGTTACAAACTGGCCAGTCAACAACCACACACCTCATTTGGAACCCGAAGTATGCAATCAGGCAGCAGCAGAGACCAAACCAAAAAAGCAGTACAGAACAGTACTGCGTTGAAAGTAAACTACTAAAATAATAAACGGAAAGTAAAAAAGAAAGAAAAAGATTTGACAAAGTAAGGAAGCTGTTTCTGTTTGTTTCATTTAAATTAAGATGGTTAAAAGCAGCATTTTTCTTCTGCATAGTAAAGTTTCAAAGCTGTATTAAGTCAATGTTCAGTTGTAAACTTTTGAAAGAACACCCAGAACGTTTTGTTCTGAGTTCTGAACATTTCAGAGTTCACAAGCAGCCTCCATTCCTGAGGTGTTCGTCACGCCGAGGTTCTACTCTACGTGGCTCTCCCACAGACTTCCTGTGAGATCTGGGTTTCTTTGTGTCCAAGTTCCCCCCAATCCTTGCTGCCTCCTCCCCTTTTCCTGTCGAGAAGGTAAGCTCCTGGGAGAGGGGCTATCTTTGTCCACGTGTATGAACTGGTCTGCACCTAGCACTGGTCTGGAAGGAACTGATTTCAGATGCGACCTCTAGGTGCCACCATCATACAAATAATAAATCTAATTATACCAACAGAAAGGAACATTTTTTAATGTTACACTGAAAATGAGCCCTACGGACTCAACGAGTGTTTCATAATAATACATTCAAAAATGATGAGTATCCAATCAAATTCCCTTTGACTTCAGTGGGGCCAGGATTTCACCCTCCATGTATTAGATTACAGGTGCTTTGAATGCATTACCTTAACGCATACCAGTTGTGGTAAGGAAGTCTAAGCAATAAGCCTTCAGCACTGGTACTGTATCTCATATGAAATTACTTCAGACAGTTCATGAAATCAAGAAGGAGTGGGTTTGTAGCTCCACAGTTGCTGAATCCAAAAAGATGCACCACAGAGAAAAGCTTCATGCTTGAAGATGAAACTCTAGGCTGACCATATTGTAGGGAGGACAGGACGTATTTTCATTAGCCAGCTGTCAAAAGATGCAAAGCCTCACCCATTGATTGCTTAGCAGATAAACAAATACAGTGCAGGGGACAGTTTCCCTAAATCCAGATTGAGCAAACATAGTTTTTCACCCAGACACGTGCAGAGCAGGAGGCGTTACAAGATAAGCATATTTTCTTCTCTCCATAGAGGGTAAATCCTGAGTCCCGTTACAGGTGCTGAAAGCCCCTGGCAGTGGAACCAGTGTGCTACAGCAATATAAGGTTTCTAGGACTGTGGGGGCTATGCACGAGACTTGCACATCCTTCCTGGGGTGGGTCTCTGTGCAGCAGGGGATAGGGGAGTTTGGTTGTGGCGCAGTGTGAACCAGAGGAGGGACTAATGACCTGCACCACACATTCTCTTGCCTGCCTCTCCTCTGTAACGGGGGGCATGAGGAGGGAATAGCTTCTGTGGAATAGCTCTACTGTTGTTCCATGTCTTAGGAGAAGGATTCCTCCTTCTCCTGACCTCCTGTGGATCTTTTCAGGATTCAGTTGGGTTCTGGGAGGTGGATTTCCTCCTAAGAGAAGTTCTTCCAATAAAGCGGGAGGGATAATTTTGTGAATTCTGTTTCTTCTGGTGTTTCTAGCTGTGCTTCACCAAAGTCTAGTACAGTACAGACTTTGGCACCCAGTAGGCACCCACAGGACAACTTTAGAAGAGGGGACACAGTGTTCTCATTCATTCATAGGCATTGCCATTCGGGCAGATCTTGATTCCCTTTGCTCAAGTTGAGTAGCACTGATAGCATTTGTGGAGTCCGATGGTATTAATGGGATCAGAATATGCTCCATAGAGCACTTAGCACTGTCCCACCAGTTAAGGGTATGAGAGAATTCTGTAGGTGAGCCTGGGATAAGCTGCTTCACTTTGTCCTGGGCAATGGATCTTCTGGAGATCCCTCCTTAAAATTCTCCTTTGCTGTGATGCCTACAGAACACTTGACAATAGTTAGACAGCTGATATGCTAAGACTGCTATCAAGTTGTCTAGTGTTGTCTCACTCTTTCCTTGTGTCCCCTTTGTCTGTCTATATTCACCTGTTGTCTTTCGACCTCTACTTAGATTGTAAGCTTTTGGGGGCAGGGACTGTCTCTTTGTTATGTGTTTGTACAGTGCCTAGTACCATGAAGTCCTTGTCTGTGATTGGGGCTCTTAGGCAGCAAGGCAAGACATAATATTATTAATTATTATTATATTGATAAGGAGGGACCTTCCAAAGCTGTTGATCCAACCTAAGTCACAGGCACGAAAATTCACAACCAATGAGAGCAAGAGAGAGAATATACAGGAGGATACATGAAGTGTTATATAAAGATTTCATAAGCATGAGTTGGGAATGGCCATATCACTCATGAGTCCAGCTGGTGGGCATTTTCCAAATTTTGAGTTTTCACCAGACATTTTCATTGGAAATTCAGTTTCTGCCCCAAAACAAAGACATTTTTCAATAATATTTTTCCCAGTAATTTTCAACACTAAAGCTGGGGGAGATGTTGTCATTTTTCAAAATTTAATCAAATTTCCATATATATTTTCTTACCACTTGAGAGGTGAAAACCACAATTGAGTTTCACTAATCATCTCAATGAAGGCCTGTAAAACCTTTACACCACACCATTGTATATTTTCTGTATGGCACCTATTTTACACACAGTCAGGATCTATGCAGTATTGTTGTAGCCAAGCTAGTGGTGTGCACCAACACTTCTTAGCAATTACTGAGGTTTTAGCAGTTACCATCAGCCTATTCCTACCATGGAGTTTGGCTTGAAAAACTAAGAATTAATCCCGTGTGCTACAGTACGGCATTTAGTTGTTAGTATACTGAGTCACCAGAAACATCATCACCTGGCAAGTAGAGACCCTGTGTTTTGACCTGAAGAAGAGCTCTGTATCGCTCGAAAGCTTGCCTCTCTCACACACAGAAGTTGGTCCAATTAAAAGGTATTATCTCACCCAGTTTGTCTCACAAATTCAGAAGGTTTTAAAACTGTTTTCAAATTTTTGTTGGGACTACTATTTTCTACCTTTCCAATTCCCTTAGTTACACTTGAGTTGGTTAGGAATTGTCCATTGATATAGTGGGTTTGGTTTCTTATTTTGTTTGCAGAAAATGCAGTTTCTGCAAAATCAATGTTTTGATTTTGGCAAAATATTTTTTTTTCTGAAAATTTTCACTTTTCATGTGAGATATAATCTGACCAGGGAAACTCGCCCAGGGAGGATAATGAAGGCATGAGCAACTTAAACTACGTCTCCCATGAGGTACTACAGCAGGGGGACACAGCGGGGACACAGATTAAAGTTGAACCATGCTGAAATGAAATGTTTTCAATTCCATTCACCAAATTAAAAAAAAGCACAGTTCTGAATTCAGGAATGTCAAGATGTTTTATTTCAATCAGAACTGTTTCACCATTTCCGAACTGAAATATTTTCAAGCTTTCCTTTCCACAAAATGTTTTGACTTTTCATGCCAATTTGGATGGAAATCCCAATTTTTACAGTTACCATGAGTCTGACTGAGCAGAAACAAGTGAAAAACAATCAATTTGAGATCCTCTACAATGACCTCAAATAGCTTTTCTGGACATGCAAATGCCATGGCCTTTAAAGTTCTAGATCTCAAGGACCTGTCAGAGTTAGAAACAAGCACTCACTGGAAAGCCGTGAATATCTCCTATCCCATGGTACAAAATTTCCATTCCCAGTCCAAATGGGCTATAAGACATTACTCCTTAAACCTGTCAACAGTCCAGCACTTGGCCTCAGACCAAAGAAATTTAGGTGTGGGGGAATTTCACACGGAGGAAGTGGAAAGAGAGATTTTTATGGTAGGTTGATTTTTTTTTTAAAATAGTGCATGAGTTGATAGTTGCATAACTTTTGTTATTTATGTTACAGTAACACCTAGAGGCCCTGACTAAGATCAGGCCTCATTGTGCTAGGCACTGCATAAACACACAGTAAGGGGCAGTCCCTGGCCCGAAGAGCTTTCAGTCTAAACGGACATGACAGAAAAATGGTGACAGAAAAGAAGGATTTATCATTCCCATTTTACAGATGGAAAACTGAGGCCCAGGAAGTCTGTGACATAGCCAAGAATGGAATCTAGATCTCCTGAGTCCCAGCCCAGTGGTTTAACCACAAGACCAACCTAAGACATCAGCATTGCCTCATCTGTAAGTTACAAGTTGGTTTCAACTACTGGTGTGTCACGTCCAGCTGACAATATTCAGAGCAATGTGAGCATGGACATGGTATGCCTTTGCAAAATGCCACGCATTCAGACATATATGAAAGCCCATGATACATTATTAACACAGTACATGGAACTCTTGATCTCACTTGCCAGCTGATGATGTTTCTAATGACTCACTATACTAATTAAACACTAGATTTAGGACACGGGATTAATTCTTATTGTTTCAAGCCAAATTCCATGATAGGAATAAATAATTGCTAAAACCTCGGTAATTGCTAAGAAGTTTTGGAGCACACCACTTTCCTCCTTTACAGTAAAAGAGTATTTAATCATTTCCTGTTCAATTCTAGCACTTGGAGCAATTCAATGTAATCTGCGTTCCATTACACTGTTTTATTGCACACCTTCCGGTTTATTGCTGTAACAGGAACCATGTTTAACACGGCACCCCCACCTCCAGAACAGAATGTATTACTTGGCCATAGCTTCTTTTAGGAATGTTTGTATGAGCTTGCCAGACTGAGGCTTCACTTTCACCACATTAAAATGTTCAGGATCCTCCAGCAAGACACAGAAAGCAATGGGGAAGTTGCTATAATGAAATGCATTGGGCGGTATTCAGGGCATCTGTACCTCCTCAGAGTCTCCGCTCGTATAAATCAGCATAAAGCTGAAGCTGTGCCCAGTTACACCAGCTGAGGATTTGGCCCCGGGTATCTTAGTGTTTTCCATACAGCAGTCAGTTGTGAAGGGAAAGACAAGGTGCAGGAGGTAATCTCTGTTACTGGAGCAACTTCTGTAGGTGAAAGAGACAAGCTTTGGAGTCCCATAAAGCTCTTTTTTGGGTCACTGGCAAGCTTCTCTTTCCCCCGCAGAAGTCGGTCCAATAAAAGAGATCGCTTCCCCCAACTTGTCTCGCTAATATCCTAGGACCAACAGGGCTACAACACCACTGCAAACAATTTGTGGAGGGAGGCATCTTGTAGAAGAGATGATGGATGGCGGCTGGACATGTGTAAGCAGACTGCTTGAGGGCAAGGAAGAGGTCATCAAAACAAGTGCCAGAAACCATATTGCTAACTTCCAAAGGGTCAAAAATTATGAGTCAGATTTCAAAAAAATCATGAGGACTGCCCCCAAAATCAGGAATCGGTTTTTGTTTTTAAAGGCGACGCGTGGGGGTTTGGGGCTGCCTTTTGATTGTTGACCCCCCTCTGCTCACCCCAGTGTGTGTGTGAGACGGTTACAAGTGCCGCCATCTCTCCCGATTTTATACTGTGAGGTGATTTGGCCCCTGCTCTCGGCGCGCTCACTGGCTGCCAGGTGGGGCGAAGCTTCCAGCTTCTCCCTAACCCCCCAAATTCTAACTCATTCTGCGCCCCCAGCCCCAAATCTGCCTGCTCCCCAGCCCAGCAATTACTATTGCCCAGCCCCCCGCCCTACAACCACCCTGTGCCCCTCACTGCATCTCTGCTCCTCCTGCAGCTCCAGGGGTCTTCCACCCCCACCCCGGTCAGTGTCGCAGGAATGGAGAGGGGTGGGAGGAGGAGCTGAGAGCAGACTGGTCCATTGCTCATGGGGGGGGGGGTGAGGAGGGAGCAGAGTCACCCCAAGCTGATGGGGTTTTTCTGCTCCCTTCTCTGCTCTCCCTTACCCCAAATCTCCTTTTGGGTCCCGAAGGGCTGGGGAGGGGAGAGCTCTCCCTGCCGCCAAAGCAGCCCTGATTGGCTGTTCTTCCCCAGGAGGCAGGGAAGTGGAAGAGGCAACCAATCAGAGGGGCCTTCCCCCTGGGCAGGGCTAGAAATTGGAGGAGGGCTGGAGTTTCTCATGTCATTGTGAAACTGGCTCAGCCGTGGTCCAAGTGGTGAGCGTTGGCACCGCTGGAAGTTGGAGGAGACTGTGGGCTGCACCGGAATTAACTGGCCACGGCCTCTGAAGCGCAGCCAGATGCCCCGACTCAGCAGGTGGGGCCCATGGCAGTGGTCACAGACAGCACTTATGTTCTCGGGATGGCGAGATGGGACGGTGGGCACGTGTTAATGGAGCTGCCGACGCAGGCATGTAAAGGTGGGGGCCCTCCCTGCGCAACGCCTTGTGGTCAGGTGAGGTACTGCTGGTGAGCCCCACTTTAGTTTCCACAGATGGGACACCAGAACGTTCCCTGCAAAGGACCTGTGTCAAGGGAAGCCAAAAAACAAACACAATCCAAACGAGTCCGTCTCCTTGAATAGAGTCTCATGGAAGGAGCAGTTGTAATCAGAGCAAAGGCCCTTAGGACCCTGCTTCAGAGCTCCTCAACTCAGAGTCCTCAAACAAAGTCTCTACCTGGTCAGGCTTCTCTTCTGGAGCAGCAAGGGAGAGCTCTCACCACCACTTGCAAACTGGATAGCTTCCAGTCCCCTCTCTGCTCTGCTTCCTGTTCCTGTTTAAATAGGACAGCCTTCAGGTGGAGCAGGTAGCCCTCTTGATTACCCGAGGCTGTTTTGGTTGTGAGCACCTGGCTGTCCCTTAAAGGGGTAGTACACTCCTTTGCAAGGTACCACCATTTCCTTCCTCAGCAACAAGAAACAGGCCTGTGATGAAATGCTGAGAATCAGGTGTCCCAGACTACTGGAGACACACCCTTTGTGTTATCAAGGAGGACTTGTGGCACCTTAGAGACTAACAAATTTATTTGAGCATGAGCTTTTGTGAGCTACAGCTCACTTCATCGGATGCTGTAGCTCACGAAAGCTTATGTACGGATGCTGTAGCTCACGAAAGCTTATGCTCAAATAAATTTGTTAGTTTCTAAGGTGCCACAAGTCCTCCTTTTTGCAGATACAGACTAACACGGCTGCTACTCTGAAACCTTTGTGTTATAACATTTATATAATGCTTTGGGAACATTTTAATTAACCCGGTGATGGGACAGCCAACCTGCTCCAGAACCTCTGCCAGCCTGTTGTATTCCTCCTTCCATCATGTCTTTATTTATAAAAAGAAGTGTGTCCTTTTCTTGCTGACATTGCATGTCTCAAATAGACAGATTGACCAATCCCATTTCCAGTCACTTACTCCAGAAGCTGGGATACCTTCCAGCACAAAGCTGTCAGGAGCTATATGAGCACCCATTTGTGGCCACAGGTCTCTCTGCAGTGCCCTCCCTTCAGTAGCCCCCTCACACTCCACAGAGTCTTTGTTGTAGCTTAGCACCTCTTTCTGGGGCTGGTTCAATACTAAATACAATAGGAGCCGTGATCACAAAATAATCCAACATAAAGTACAAAACCATACGCTCTACCTGAAGCCACCAGTTCCCAGCCCTCTCTGGACAGAGCTCTGGCCGTGCATCCATCTGACCCCCACCTCCCCAGCCTCCCAACCAGCCACACCCCCTGAAGCTTCCTGCTGCCTTTTATGTTAAAACACCTGATTCCCCTCAGGTAAATCTCTTCTTTTAATCCAGGCTGCCTTAGCCCCAGGCTCTCCAGCCCATGAGCAAGCCACCGTGTTATAAGATATACATACGTATTTTCCAAATAAAATACACTGTGGAGAACCCATGTGGAGGATGCTGTGAGTGGTGCTCACTTCGGAGCAGAAAACCCAGAGCAATTATTTCCCTGATGTAAACTATCCAGTTCCTTTTCTATTTCCTGGGGCGGGTTGGGACTCCCATCGCCACAGTCCTCCAGCCCTGGAATGAAAACTCAAACACACAGACATTCAAAATATCGTCAAAGGACCCCTGATAGACACCACACAGCTGCTACAGAGTAGGGCTGGCTGGAAAACAAGAATTCTGTTTGGCAAAAAAACCTCAGAATTTCAACATTCGTTTCCATTCTACATCAGAACAAACCCAAGACCTTTCCAATTTTTTTGGGGGGGAAAAAAAAGAGAGAGATACCCATCCCAGAATAGGAGACTCATCTGAGAGATGGAAGGTCCAAGTTCAAGTTTCTGGGCTGAATGAGGCAGTGCAAGGACTTGAACCTGGGTTTCCCATTGCCCATTTCCCACATCTCTCATTCTCCCTCCGGAAATTCCACGTGAGATCTGAGAAATCTTCCCAATGAAAGTTTAGCCGAACTGATACCTTTGCACAAAAAGTTCAGTTTCCCTGAATCTACATTTTCTGATGGAAATGTGAAGCCATGGACAAATCCCCTGCCAGCTTCACTACCAAGATAAGACTGGCTTGTTCTGATAGCGACCCCCAGGTGGAGATGCCAAAGAAAGACACTCATGATAAATGAACAGAAAAAGCAAAATGAAAACAAATAGAAAAGGGGACCCAACAAAGAGCTCTATGTGGCTCGAAAGCTTGTCTCTGTCCCCCACAGAAGTTGGTCCAATAAAAGATATTCCCTCACCCACCTTGTCTCTCTAGAAAAGAACAGACACACTGGTGGTCAAATCCTTTGCTACCATCACAGCTGACTACTCCATTCCTACGGGCTGATGGCTGCACCTTGATTTTCCTCCACATCACACCTGGTTGGTCCGGGGCAGCCAGGCGTCCCCCCTGGGTCAGGCTGGGGTCATTGCTTTAGCTGCACCTCACTAGGCATAATCAGTGTCCACATTTCCTCCCCAGGTCCCTTTCTCTAGGCCAGCTGTCTGCTTCATTCTAGAGCTCTAGAATGCTCACTCTGCTCCTTGTTCTTTCTGCCCTTTCCCCACTGGGCTTGTTCAGAGAATCCTTCCCTTGCTCCCGGAGGGATGGATTCCGATACCCTTACACACGCCAAACGGGACTTTACTCCACGAATAATCCAAGCCAATGGGACTGCTTGTGGAGTAAGGAGAGTCAGGGGATCAGAATGACTTCTGCACTCGGTTTTTGCTTGGTCTGTTTCAGTGGTTTTCAACCTTTTTATTTTTCATTTGCGGACACCTTTGGAAATGACGAATGGAGACGTGGGCTCCTTTGGAAATCTATTGTCTGTGTATATATTGTTGAATTCTGTTCAGTCAGTTTTCAGTCTAAGCCTTTTGCGGACCCCTCAGACATAGTCTGAGCAGACCCCCAGATTGAGAACCACTGGTTTATTTGATTCCCTTCCTTCCTTTTCCCTGCTCTGCTTCTGTGTCCACTTCAGTAGACTGGCAAGAGAAATTCCATCTGGGGGACGAGGGGGGGGGTAGGCAAACCCCAACCCTTTGCTCTTCTCTGCAGTGGGAAGTGATTTCAAACCAAACACTTGAGTGCTAGCCAATCAGGGAGGGCCATCTCTAGTTGCCAAGGAAACCTTCCTTCCTCAGATGCCTAGCCCATGTGGTGACACCTTGCATTGTGCGGTGTGCCGCTTGCCTGCATGACTGTCTCCCAGAGGTACCTCCTTGAGTCCTGTACGTATATAATTTGCGCAGTCCTTTGGGATGATAAATGTAAATGTTGCTACTGAGTGGGGACAATTTTGCCGTGAACCTCTCTCCCCCTCGCCAAGATGCCTGGATTGCCGGTTGTGAGCCCCTGCAATGCAACCAGCAGCTATTACGCAGGGTTACCGGCAACTGTTTGATCTGTGTATTATGAACCTCCCCCCCACCTTCTA
This sequence comes from Eretmochelys imbricata, assembly GCF_965152235.1. NCBI lineage: Eukaryota > Metazoa > Chordata > Testudines > Cheloniidae > Eretmochelys > Eretmochelys imbricata. The sequence goes on along the minus strand of NC_135574.1, from coordinate 204,564,089 downwards.
ACAGGCTTCTCGGACTGACAGTGGAGATACTGCAAAAGGAAGCGTTTCCCTCAGCCATTTTCAGAGCACTGGCAAGGCGAATATCAAACAGAAGGGGGAAGGGTTGGCATTGATTTTAAAGGTGAAACTCCTGATCAGAAAGTTGTACCTTCTTGTGGAAACAAGCCAGAAATGATTCAAGCAAATGAGAATAACTCAGATTAAAATGGAAGGAGAATGGCCTGTCTTTTACTTTAAAAAGGCCAGATCCCGCTAACTTTATTCACCTTGATTAGGACCTTCTTGTGCCCGGAGCCTGTTGATGTCATTGCGGCTGTCTGCCGGGTAGGAGTACTGCTCAGCAGCGGTAAAGTTTGTTCATTCTATGGACCTTCCTTGCAGGGGCTAATGAAATAATTAAGGTCTGGGGAACACCTCAGTGAAGAGGAAAAGTTTAATTATTCTCATTCCTTTGTATTTAACGGCCAGCGGCCACTGCTGCAGAGGCGTCGCAGCAAATGACAGCACCCCCTGGCTCTGCGTCCATTGTCTGAATCGGTCAATGCCGAAGCTTCCGAGGGCTGCATATTGCAGTACACTATTGTCTCGCCGTGAAGCAAATCAAAGGCACCCTCGCCGGTGGGAGGGCGGCCTGTGATTGGAGCTACCGGAGGTGTGTGACAGCGATTTGACAATTAAGGGAGCAGCAGCAGAGAGCACAATTTTGCAGCTGCTGCTGCTACTGGCACTGAAAACTCACATTTCTGCCTCTTTCTCTCTCTCTGTCTCTCTTTGAACCATCTGCATGCTGAGAAGCGTACCTGCCAGGCGGCGTCCTCCAACCCCGGCAGTATTCTTCATCTCCTGGCAGCACCATCCGTTGGCAGGCAGCAGCCACTCGTCCCCCAACAGAATCCAGCTCCTGGCAGCAGCCTCCATCCTTCAGCAGCCTCCATTCCTTAGCAGGCAAAACCAGCCATCCCCCTCCCCAGCATCACCCATGCTCTAGCATCATCCATCCCCAACCACATCCAGGCCCTGCAGCCCTTTGCTCCCTCTCCTCCCGATGGGACAGCTGCCAACATGAGCACCGATGCCAAGCACCTGCCTGCAGGATCCCAGGAGGGGAGCGGGGCTATGTGGACTCCATCCAGCTGGATGGCTTCTGACGTCCCTCCCAACGCCAGCACCTCCTTGGCACAGCTGGATCAGCGGCAAAGGGCGGAGGAGTGGGGTGGCAATGCCGGAGAGATTGCGGGCACGGTAGTGATCCAGTGTCTCTACGCCCTGGTATGCCTGCTGGGGCTGCTCGGCAACTCACTGGTGATCTTCGTCATCCTGCGCTACGCCAAGATGAAGACGGCCACCAACATTTACCTGCTCAACCTGGCCATCGCCGACGAGCTCCTCATGCTCAGCATCCCCTTCGTGGCGGCCTCGGCTGCCCTGCACCACTGGCCCTTCGGCCGGGCCCTGTGCCGCACCGTGCTGGGCGTGGACGGGCTCAACATGTTCACCAGCGTCTTCTGCCTGACCGTGCTCAGCCTGGACCGCTACATCGCTGTGGTGCACCCGCTGCGGGCAGCCACCTACCGCCGGCCCCGGGTGGCCAAGATGGTCAACGGAGGGGTCTGGCTGCTCTCGCTTCTGGTGGCCTCGCCCATCCCCATCTTCGCCGGCACCGCCAGCACGCACGATGGCCGAGCAGTGGCCTGCAACCTGCTGTGGCCTAGTCCGGCCTGGGCGGCTGCCTTTGTGGTCTACACGACCTTGCTGGGCTTCCTGCTGCCGGTGCTGGCCATGGGCCTCTGCTACCTGCCGATTGTGGGCAAGATGCGGGCGGTGGCTCAGCAGGTGGGCTGGCAGCAGTGGCGGCATTCGGAGGGGAAGCTGACCCGGCTGGCGTTGATCGTGGTGGCCATGTTCATGGTGTGCTGGATGCCCTTTCACGTGGTTCAGCTGGTGAATCTGCTGCTGCCCGGCCACCTGGATGCCACCGTGAACAGTGCCTCTCTCGTCCTCAGCTACTCCAACAGCTGCGCCAACCCCATCCTCTACGGCTTCCTCTCGGAGAACTTCAGGCACTCCTTCCATGGGGCGCTACGGCGGTGCTGCAACGCCAGCTTCTGCTGCTGCCGCCACCCGGACCTGGATGGCGCTGAGGAGGAAGAGGAGGAGGAGCCGCTAGATTACTGTGCCGTCCCCAAGGGGGAGGAGACGAGCAAGGGCTGCATGTGCCCATCTTTGCATTGCCAGCGGGAGCCGGTGCACCCTGAGCCCTGCTGTACACCCGGCACCCTCCTTGCAAAGACCACCACCTTCTAGATGGCATGTGTCCTCCTCCTCGGGACCCCTGCCTTCCGAAAGGGTGCCTCCTCCTGGCCCAGCCCGCGCCTTGCAGGACCAGCATCTTGTAATGAGCACCATCGCCCTGCTGCTGCATCTCACCCTTCAGAAACAGACGAGCGGGGTAAAGAAGCCTGCGTAAGTCCTCAGCCTGGGGCCATTTGCTTCTAGGTTGGCTCCTGCCTTTGGGCTGTGGCTGGGATGGGGCTTGTATGGCTGCTGGGTAAGCTGGCTGAGGGAGCTGCCCCTGCTTTTTTTCTCTTTGGGTAGCTGGGCTTGTTTCTTGATCGATTCCTTCTGTAGCCTGAGCAGTCCCTTGCCACTGAGACCGTGGGGACCATGCTTGGAGTAAGGTGCCACTCAAGTTGGCAAAGGGTCTAGAATGAGGATTCTCTTAGCCACTCCCATCCCAGGCATTTGCTAACAGGGCAGGAGTACTCTGTTGGCTTCTCTGACATGGGTTGTTTCCTATGAGCCTCCTCAGCACAAGAGGCTAGGGATATGATACAGGTTAATGGTCAGCATTGGGTCCACATCCTGAGCCCGATGACTTCAGGAGGAGTTTTTCTGCAGCTCTCACTGGGAACAGGCTCAGCCCTTCTAAGGCCAGGCTGGTAATTAAAATACAAGAGAGAGAGAGAGAGAGTATATCTTCTTTAATCTTTTGTGACCAGTGTTTGGAAAGGAATGTGCCATCCTTAGCAATTTATTACTAGATTTTCAGAAGGGCACAACTCCCATTAAGAACAATGGGGGCTGCAGGGTCCTTTTGAAAATCCACCCATTAACCTAGTAAAGTGTGTCTAAAGGGAAAATAGTACCCTAGTTTGCAGAAAGTACAATGAGTGACAGTAACCTAACCCCAAAGTACTGATTTAAGGCTCAGTCTAGCTCCGATTTAGTGAATGAGAATTTTGCCATTGACATGAACATAAACAGAATCTAGACTTTTTAAATGCTTGAGGTTCTTTTAGATCCTTAGAAAGAGCAACGGTGGGTAGGACTGAGCTGCAGTTGTGTCATGAATGATCCGATCTGTAATTGTGCCATAGAAAAATAAAAAGCCATAATGTTGGCCTGTAACGCTGTTATTATTATCCCTCAGGATTACATTACAGGAGTGGTTTTGTGTTTAAACAAACAGCCTTCACAACATACAAGATCTTTAGGCATAAAAAGTGAGAAGCTACAGTCTAAACTGTATCCCGGTGAATCAGCAATAAATCCTAACCATGAACTGACTCTGAAGGTTTGGGTAGTCAGGAGTTTTGTTCCATCCTCCGCAGAATTCCTGCATTTTAGGTGCTCAAATGCACTTGTTCTTGTTTGGCTTTCCTTAAAATTCTTGCAGTACCTAAAAACACTGTCTCCTGGAAGTCACTGATTGTGATGGTCCTAACATGTTCTTGAGCTGCCCGTTCATAGCCTTAAAGAGATTGCTCCAGCAATCACTGGAATCGTTGTTGTCCGAGTTTTCCATAATCGTTCCACTTTGTGGCAGAGCTCTGCATAGTACTTCACTATCGTCTCGTCTTGTTTCCTTTTTATGTTTCTGTCTGCTGGCGTGGCAACATCCATCAACATGGTCTCATTGGTCTTCTCTTCTACAACACTCATTATTGTTAATTATTACCATTACCAAAGCTCCTAGTGAGAGACCAGGACTCCATTGCACTAGAAACCCAGAACAAAAAGACAGTTGGAGAGCTCACAATCTAAGTAGTCACATGACCAAAGACAAACGCTGGAGACCACTTTAATCCTCATCACTCTCAGTTGACAAAGGAGTACAATAATTTGAGGTGGACAGGTTTATCTGTGATGCTTCAAATTTGGGCCCCCACCAGGGATTGAACCATTTACTTAACATGCTTACCGTTCCACACTGCGAGTAGTCCCGTTGTCAGTCGATGAGACAGCTCGCAGCGTGGATAAGCATGTGTGTCTATCTTTTCGAGATCAGGGCGTTGGGAGCCATAGCAGTCCTGGGAAGATTTATGTAAGGGATTCCATCTGCTGGATGTGCCCTGTAAAATGGCATGAAGTGACTCCTGTCCTCTGGCTAACCACTGCACTCTCCTGGCAGCTCATCACGGGGCTGGTTCTCCTGGCTCTTCACTTTGTGCAGTCCTTTCCACCAGTGTAAAGTGTCCCTAGTGTTCTGATCCGGTAACATGTCGCGCCCATTTTGCCTTCATGTGAAGGATGGCACAAGATGCAGGGCAACGGAGACTCAGGCCCCACAAACGCTTGCACAGCGACCACCAGTGCTGGGCCCTGCACGATTTCCCAGAGCTGCTGATCACTCTTCAACTGCATCACTGCCAGCTGATGTACAGGCAAAGGTTATGTTCCCAAAGAACAACCCCGTGCTGCTCTTTTGACTTTGACAATTGTTACGATGTTCTTAACTTTCAATTGCACACAAGGGAGGCAAAGGGATCTTGGCATGGGAGAGGTTCTTTAATAACATTTCAATTATGCTCAAGCAACAAAACGTACAAATCTAATTTCTGGGTGTGTCCTGTGCTGGGATAGTGCCATGCCTTGGATGTGTACAATAGCACTCAGCCCCATGACTACAAATGTTCCCAACATTGAAACACGCCCTTCTCTCCCTTGCTGCTCACAGGAGCCTTGACACGGCATGTAACTCAGGATATTGTCAAATCTCGAGAGTGCTTTAGTTAAGTGTCTTCGATTCAGAGATCTAAGGCCAGAATTGTCACCTAATCTGACCCCTTGTAGCCACAGAACGTCACCCAGCGAGTCCTACATCAAACCCAGCATTGCAGGATGAACTAGACTAGAGTGTATCTTGTAGAAAGACGTCCGGTATTGATTTAAAGACTCCAAGTGGTGGCAAATTTGCCACATCCCTTCGCAACCTGTCCCAGTGGTTAATTACCCTCACTGGTAAAAACATGCATCTTATTTCCCATCTGACTGAGTTAAGATGATAACCCTAAAAAAAATCCCACTGGATAGCTTCTTTTAGGGGTGGCTATAGAGTAGGTTTTTGTTTATGTTGTGACTTTTTTCACTTAAAACACCTCTGGATATTTAATTGATTTTTTCCATTTTTTTTTGCTATAAAAATTATTCAAAGTAGAAGGGTCAGAGGAAATAGTAGAAAAGGCGTGTTTGGGGGACTTTTACTATGATTAATTTAAGGGGGGTCCTTTTTCTTGATTTTTCAGCTAGTTCAGATACACTGGATGGGATTTTCAGAAGCCGTTAGTGTTGGCCTATGGCTTTGTCTACACGAGAAAGTTCTGCCTCCTCACTATGCTGGTATAGGGCTAGTGTTATACTGGTCTGGTTGAAGTGGGGCAAACACACACACATTGGAACGGGGTGGGGATGAGGAATAAACTGTATTGGTATAAAGCATCTTCATTCCAGCATAACTGTATCCTCCTCAGAGCTTGTGCCAGTAGAAGTGTATCAGTAAAAAATATCACACCCCTAACCATCATATTTATACCAGTCCAACTTTCCTATGGAGACCAGGCCTAATTCTGTTCCCATGTGGTAAAACTCCTCTTCATTTCAATGGGAGGCCGTGTCTACACTACAGTTGCTACAGTGGCCCAGGTCCGGCACTGCAGCGACGTGCCGCTGTAGTGTCATAGTGTAGGTGATTCCTACAGCACCAAAAGGGGTTTTTCCATCACTTTACATAATCTACCTCCCTGAGCATTGGTAGCTAGGTTGAAGGAAGAATTCTTCCATTGACCTATCCACGTCTACACCAGGGGTGAGGTCAGCCTAGCCATGTACTCAATGGTGGGAATTGTTCACACCCCCTGAGCACCATAGCTATGTCAACCTAACTTTTAAGTGCTGATCAGGCCTTAGACCAGAAGTGGGCAAATGAGGGCCCGCAGGCCACATTCGGTCCACGGGACCGTCCTGCCCAGCCCCTGTGCTCCCGGCCGAGGAGGCTAGCCCCCGGCCCCTCCCCCGCTGTCCCCCTTTCCCTGCAGCCTCAGTTCGCCACGCCACCGCGGTGGTGTGGCTGGCTCCGGCTGGGCAAGCTTCTGCTGTTCTGAGCAGCATGGTAAGGCAGTGAAGGGGGGGAGGGGAGGGGGTTGGATAAGGGGCAGGGGGTTCCGGGGGGCAGTCAGGGGACAGGGAGCAGCGGGCGTTTGGATGGGGTGGAGGTTCTGGGGTGGGGGGTCAGGGGATGGCAAACAGGGGCAGTTGGATAGGCCTGGGAGTCCTGGGGGGGCCTGTGAGGGGGCAGGGGTGTGAATAGGGCTCAGGGGACAGGGAGCAGGGGGGTTGGATGGGGGTGGGGTCCCGGGGGGGCGGTTAGGGGACAAGGAGTGGGGGGTTGGATGGGTCGGGGATTCTGAGGGGGGCAGTTGGGAGCGGGAAGTGGGAGGGGCGGATAGGGGGCAGGGCCCAGGCTGTTTGGGGGCACAGCCTTCCCTACCCGGCCCTCCATACAGTTTCACAACCCTGATGTGGTCCATGGGCCCAAAAATTTGCCCACCCCTGCCTTAGACCAACACTGACTGCTTTTGAATGTCGCACCGAAGGCCTAGGACTCTGAACCAACATATATCCTGGGGAAGATTGTTACTGTTGGTGTTCAGAAGTTTCTCTGGCCTTCCCTTTCTGTTCAGGACGTTAACCTAGTTACAAAGCCTGGATTCACTGGAGAAGAGGACAATGTTCAATTAGAACATTTAACATGGAGTACATGGGGGCAGAGAAGCAATTAAGCAATTAAGAGTGGCCTGTCCCAAATGAAGGACTTGGAAGTCTGGATCAGACAGGTAACTTCTCTTTGTAAAAGTCTGGATCAGTTTCCCCACGAATCACCACGTTTCAATGAAGCTTCATTTCTCCAGCTTGGTTATTTTTGTCACTTACAAATCAAAATTCAAAAACTCAAGTGTTGAGTATTTAATGCCTCCTGAGTTTACTTGTTATTCATCATCTCGGGCCAGTTACTCCAAGACAAAGTGAATGCTAAACACCACCAAACCAGAGTGGTAGCATTATGCAACTGCTTCGTACCTACTTTGCGTGCATCCTGCACTGGTGTCAATGATTGCACAGGGAGCAAGTAACAAGGTGCAAGATCAAGACCGTACAGCTGGCAGTGTGAACAGGACATGAATTCCACTGGAAGTAGGGTGACCAGATGTCCCGTTTTTAAAGGGACAGTCCCGTTTTGGGGGACTTTTTCTTATACAGGCGCCTATTATCTCCCACCCCCTGTCCCGTTTTTTCACAGTTGCTATCTGGTAACCCTAACTGGAAGTCCCTTTAGAGGAATCTATTTCTTGGTGGTGGGGGTGCGGGGAGTTTGGTTCTCAGTGTTGTTTATTTTACAAGTATGTGGGGCGGGGGGGGGAGTGTCATGGCAGCATGTTCTCCTCCACATAACTGGTTAGCACATCTCCTCTCTATAACTGGTGAGCTCTGCTAACTGGTATTAGTGGATGGCAGGGGGAGGGGCACTCCTTCCACAGACTTCCCGCCCCCCATGAGGTAGGCCGCACCCTCGCAAGCTCCAACAGGGAGCAGTCACTGTGTTTAACTGCAATTACCCGGCCCCTGTACCAAGACTCCTTACGTTCCTCCCCCCGCAGTTTGTACTATCGGGAATTTGTGCTGCAGCTCCCTAATGCACAGGAAGAATTTGTCTGCTGCTACATGCTGCCCACTGAGTGCCTGGGAGCAGAGCTGACCGGTGCATGGAGGGCAGGGGAACAAGGGCGATGGGTCCTCCTCCTCTCCAACCCCTTTAGGGCATCAGAGGGTGCATAGAGGGAGCAGCCTCTGTCTCATTGTCACAGGCATGTGGGCAGGGCACTTAAAACAGATGGCAAGTTCCTTTTGTGCATCTCCTCCACGCGCTGTAGAAAGAGCCTGGCAATATCCGGCCCTTCAATTACATTTTGCTTCACCCTGAACAGTTAAAACAATATTTGGTAGCTCTCCTGCTGTCGGCAGACAGGTGAGCTGGCTGACACAGCAGCCCAGGGCAAAGCTCAAAAGGCAGAGGGAGAAAAGGACTGAAATCAGGGGGGAATCGTTCACCCACAGCTGGATCTTCCAAGAGTTCATTCAAATGAAGGCTCAGCTGGGAGTTTAAACCCTGACCTGACTTTGCCGTCCAAGATCTCCCACACGTAAATCAGGGTGGGGTGGATCATCTGGAACCCATATTCAATGGATTACATCAGTGGCAGGTGGGGTATTTGTAGGGCTGGAATTCATCGTATCACACTAAATCCCACTTCCCTTTCTCATAGGAATTGTCCCATGGGTCTCCTGGACTCCAGCGAGCCTCCTGGTGTAGGATTTAGTCTCTCATATGCCATCCAAAGGGAAACACTTGGATGCACTGTTAGATGTAAACTTTTGGGGTTGTTTTAAAACAAAACAATATTATTTATGGGCATACAGTGAAGGAACTCTAGGGGAAACATCTGTATTTCATTTACTTGTAGCTGCTTTGAATAAAAATTGAAGTGGACGTACATAATGTAAACCTCTTAGAATAATGAAAGCTTGCTTCCCAGTTGCTCCTTTCCTGCACCGGGGCAGGGAGAATGCAGAGATGAAGAGAGGGGATGAAGTGGCTTTTAGTATGGTCTGGGGCTATGCATGGCGCTGCCTGCCCTTTGGTATAAGTCAGAGAAGCCTCAGGGTGACTCTAATTTACATGCTGCTTCCCATGGCTCTCAATTAGCTCTGAGAAGCAATGAACAGCCATAGTGCCATCCAGTCCAGCCACACCCCTGATCTATCTCCTGTGCTCGGACCTGGAAGCCAGGCTGCTGTAGAGCATTTCACCAGCTTTTCACTGGCCAGGTGTTCTTAGAGGGCCATTTTCACCCCTTTGAGGTTCCTTTATGTTAGAGTGGTTTAAATGTCACTGAGAATCAGGCCTGGAGACTTTAAAAGCCTGTGAGTAATAAGGGGACATGGCCAAAAAGTCTCTCTGAAAGGAGTTATTAAAATGGCGAATGATGGGTCCTGGAGGTGCTGCAGCAAGTGTTGGTAATCGACTTTTAGAAAACCAAAGGGGCAAATCCTACTCTCCGTTACATCTCCTGAGTTGGACCCGTGCAGCTGGGGGCGGACAGGAACATTTGGGCTCAAATCCTGGGAAAGAGAGCACAGCTGAGAACAAATAAATAAAAGGTAACTCCTGCACCAAACACAAGCCCCTGGATGCATGGGGCTGGAGCACAGAAACAAGGGCACTTCTGGATGATGTTGGGGTTTTCATTCATCAGCCTGGATTTACAGTAAGGTTGGATTCCCTTTAATTTTCTGGTTCTGGGACTTTTGTTGCTTTGGTTTAGAGAAATAAAGGGGGCCAGGGAAACCACAATAAGAATTGCCAGTAGTTTGCAAGTTCCTTGAGTTGCACCTATGTGGACTGGTTCCACAACCTAGCTGCTGCCCTTGAATAAAGTGACCAGTTCCTAACCATCCTTGAATGAGATCACTGGAATCCAGCCACCCTGGATGGAAGCTTTGCAAAACCAGCTACCCTTGCCCAAAACCTCCTGACCACCCATGGATAGTGGGCCACCCCTTCATCTTTTATTGTCAATCTTCTCTCTTAGGGGTGAAGTCCTGGACGTGAATGGCCAAACCCCCATGGACTTCAAGGGGGCCAGGGTTTCACCCATCACCTTTTAATTGCATTTTCTTGCCAAAGAAAATGCTTCTGGCAACCTTTCCTCCCCCAACTTTGATCCCTCCTCATTTCTTTGGAACATATGTGCCCATCAGATTCCCCAGCCCCCTCTGTTCCCTGCAGAAGTCAGTAAAACTAGGATACTAGGCAGGACATTTCTTCTGTGATTATTTTTATTCATGCAGCACTTTTCTTTCTCAAAGCACTGTACAAGGATTAATCAATCCTCACAACCCTCCTGAGAGGAAGGTAATCTTTGTACAGATGGGAAAGTGGAGCACAGAGAGTTTAAAGAGATGTGGCAAAGTCACACAGCGAGTCCCGGTGGAGCCCGCCAGGCCTCCCCACTCTCAGTCTTGTGTTTAATTCACCAGTGCCACAATTTCTGATCAGAACACACAGAGGAGATTCTCTTCTCCCCTGTGCAGCGCTCAAAAGTAGCTGAGAACTTTTTGCTGAAGCTTTCTATAAACAAACTCACCCCTGGGCTGGGAATGGGAGTAAATTCAGCCCAAAAAGGAATTTATTTGTCAAATTTATGAGCAACTGGAAAAGGAAGATTATAGCAGGAGCTGCATTTCAACTTTAACAGGTGCCACTACTGCTAATTTAATCTGCAGTAATGTACAAACTTTAGGCCCAATCCTTGCTCATATTAAACTCCCATTCAAGTCAACAGGATTTGGATAAAGACACATGGCAAAATTGTCTCAGCCACAGGAAACTCCCACAGGGCCAAATCCTGTTCACACTCACAAAAATCCACTGACTTCAAAGGAGTTTTGTATGTGTGTATAGATAGATATTTCAGTGGAGTGACACGAAGGATACATCTGGCCCTACGTAGCTATCGTTTTATTTCTATTTCATTAACATTGATCTTCTAATGTTAATCTTGTTCTCCATTATTTACAGTCCATTATCACGGATAATAATCACACTTGCAAAATAGTTATAAAAGAATGTTTGGCCTGATTTTCAAAGGTGCTGGAACTTGCAGCACGCATGGACTCCAGTGGGATCTGTGGGAGTTGGGCACTTCTGATAATCTGGCCAGTAACAAAATTGTTCTTGGTAAGGAAAGATCAGCATCTGCTGTTATTCAGGGAGGTTGTGGGGAGAGGAGAGAAAGAACATTTCATTACCACATTTTCTATAAACCAGGTTTGTCAAGCTTTATTTGTATGCCTGTGAAATCACGCAGTGATTTTGCATTGCATAGGGTACATTTCCAATAAATAACTATTTACAAATGTGCTGCATTTACAAAACCATGGATTGAACCATTTACAGTAAGAAAGCTAGATTTCATGTAACACATTTCTTCTTCTGTTCCTTGTTTTTTTTCAAAATTTGAAATGTATTTTGATCATTCTGGCATATCAGGAAAAAAATAATACCATGTGTTAGCAGTCTCACTTTGTATGTACCTACAGTTATTTTCACCCCAAAAGGGGAAGATTAGAAAAATCAAGTTTCTCAAACTCTTAACAGTAAACTTTCTTAAGAACAACCAGCTGGTAGCCTGCATGCTTCTTTATCAATCAGTTCATCAATCAGGGTAGGGATAGGATACAGAGGGACCTAGACAAATTAGAGGATTAGGCCAAAAGAAATCTGATGAGGTTCAACAAGGACAAGTGCAGAGTCCTGCATTTAGGAAGGAAGAATCCCGTGCACTGCTACAGACTAGGGACCGAGTGGCTAGGCAGCAGTTCTGCAGAAAGAGATCCAGGGGTTACAGTGGACAAGAAGCTGGATATGAGTCAACAGTGTGCCCTTGTTGCCAAGAAGGCTAACGGCATTTTGGGCTGTATAAGTAGGGGCACTGCCAGCTGATCAAGGGACGTGATCATTCCCCTCTATTCGGCATTGGCGAGGCCTCATCTGGAGTACTGTGTCCAGTTTTGGGCCCCACACTACAAGCAGGATGTGGAAAAACTGGAAAGAGTCCAGCAGAGGGCAACAAAAATGATTAGGGGGCTGGAGCACATGAGTTATGAGGAGAGGCTGAGGGAACTGGGATTATTTAGTCTGCAGAAGAGAAGAATGAGGAGGGATTTGCTAGCTGGTTTCAACTACCTGAAAGGGGGTTCCAAAGAGGATGGATCTAGACTGTTCTCAGTGGTACCAGATGATAGAACAAGGAGTAATGGTCTCAAGTTGCAGTGCGGGAGGTTTAGGTTGGATATAAGGAAAAACTTTTTCACTAGGAGGGTGGTGAAGCACTGGAATGGGTTACCTAGGGAGGTGGTGGAATCTCCTTCCTTAGAGGTTTTTAAGGTCAGGCTTAACAAAGCCTTGGTTGGGATTATTTAGTTGGGGATTATGTCCTGCTTTGAGCAGGGGGTTGGACTAGATGACCTCCAAGCGGTCACTATATGTCTGGGTTTGCTATCCCAGAATTGTAAAATGTACTGCTAGAAAACTGAGCACTGCTGCATATCAATATTTCATAGGCATGGGACCCTATCTGGTAGAGCTCAATCATGCTCCTCTTGAAGCCAATGTCAAAGCTTCCATAGAAGCAGAAAAAGGCCCTTGGAGTTCTCTCAGCATTTGGGCTTATTTTCTCCCACAATCTCATTAAGGTTATACTGCCCGTCTCCTTTGAACACTGGTCTGACCCTTGGCTTTTATAGCCTCCTAACCCTTCATCTCAACACTTGATAAAAGGATCTGGAAAGGAAAATGTGAAATAAATTTTTCGGATTTTGCCCACTATAGTACTGGATGGCAGACAGAGGACCTGAGCCTGCTCCCATTGAAGTCAATGGAAGTGTTGCCACTGTGTGGGTAGGACTGGGCCCATAGCAACCATCTGGACAGGGGCTGAGGGATTTAGCAGCGCTGGGCAAAAATGCCCTGCCATCATGTTAATAGGCAGCAGAGTTAAAAAAAACAAAAGGAAGTATTTTTTCACACAATGCACAGTCAACCTGTGGAACTCCTTGCCAGAGGATGTTGTGAAGGCCAAGACTATAACAGGGTTAAAAAAAAAAAAAAAAAAAGCGAACTAGATCAATTCATGGAGGATGAACAGGGATTGTGTCCCTAGCCTATGTTTGCCAGAAGCTGGGAATGGGCAACAGGGGATGGATCACTTGAGGATTCCCTGTTCTGTTCATTCTCTCTGGGGCACCTGGCATTGGCCACTGTCAGAAGACAGGATACTGGGCTAGATGGACCTTTGGTCTGACCCAGTATAGCGGTTCGTGTGTTCTCATCAACAGGAGAATATGAAGTGGTTTTATTAATGATGTTTTAAGCTGACAGTGAGAGAAGGGGGAAAAAACCTCTAGAGAAAATGCGAATGGAAGACACAACCGTCAGATGGGAAGGCTTTTCCACCATAGCAAGAATGACACACCATTGACAGTTCCATGTACCCAAACACCCGCCCCCCTCAAAAACAAAAAATCTGTAACAAACAAACAAACAGCAACCAAATCAGCAGAGTTCTGACCCTGAACGGGAGAAGGGGCAGAGATTCCATGAAGTCCATAAGGGGCTTTGCTTTTGCTATTGATTTTACATGAAAGGTGCTCAGATACTGTGGTAATGGGTGGCAGCACAAACCCCTAAAATAGATAAATGTGGGGAGCTGCAATTTCTTACAGATAACAAAGAGGACAGGACGATGGAAGGTAGGGGAAGAACTGATGGAAAGGTCTTTGCCACTTGTTAGTAATTAGCAGTTTTTAAAAAATAAACCAAACCTATATCTGTCGCAGGAGCATTCCACCTCTTCTCGATTGCTCAGTAGCTCCAGCCTGATGTGGGAAAGAACTCATGACACTGTCTCTGGATGAAAGCCGCTTTCACCATACCACTTCAAAGTCTATTACTGTTGAATAGTCAGTTGCATATATTCTCTTGTTTTATAGTCAGATTTCAATAGTCAGTTCCAAACAAGGGCAGTTTTTTCAATGCACAAAAAATAATGAAGTTCTCTCTTTAAACCCCACAAAGCTCGCCAAGTCTGGAAAAGGGGGGAAATCAAAAAGGCATCTAGGGGTTTCTTTAAAGACGCACAAATGGGACTAGCTCAGCATTGAATGCTCTACCATTCAGTTTTCTCATCTCTTGCAAAGCATATTTTTCTGCAGCTCGTTGAAAAATAGTGAATATTTTCCCTGCAAAGTTTTAATGACTTTCCTTGAAAAGTTTTCATCAGAAATTTGAAAAATTTCACCCAATTCCATCTTTTCCCCTTTCAATCCAATGGGATTCTTTACAGTTTCTGGTTAGCAGAGGGGCATCCGGGGGGAACTTGCTGCAGCATCACTCCCTTTTCTGTCCTGTTGCTACATTTATAATCCATGGCTCCATGAACTGGGAAGTGCTTCTTCATCAGGTGGTAGAGAATGGCCATCAGGACCAGAATTGTGGACAAGATGCCAATAATGATTCCGATCAGCACTCCAGGGTGGAGACTGTCTGCAGGCGGTGGGACATGGGGGGGGACTGCTGTTTTTGGGTAGGGTTCCATTTCACCTGAAAACTCATCTTCAGAAATACAAGAGTCCTGCTTGTCAAGGCTGTACCCCTCCTGGCAAGAACAGGTGTAGCTGCCTGGCTGATTTGTGCACAGCTGTTCACAATAGTTTAGCTCACACTCATCAATATCAACACACATCTTTGCACTACCGTTGTAGTGATCCAAAACAAAGCCATCAGGGCAGTAGCACGTATCCTGTGTATGGGGGTCACAGTCTGCTGGGCATTCAGTCTGGTTGCAAAATAGGACACATTTATGGGGGTCTAGGGGGGATGGGGCGTATCCACTGGAGCAGCTGCAGCGGTAACCCCCTGGCACATCGTCACACTGGTGTTGACATTTCTCTCCGTCGCAATCTCTCACGTCCTCACATTTGCCCTCCACCAGCTCGTAGCCTGCGTGGCACTGGCAGGTGAAGCCCCCCTTGGTGTTGATGCACACTTGGTCACAAAGGCCCGGGTTGGTTTTACAGTCATCAATGTCTCTGCAGCTGATGCCATCCCCGGCCAGCTCATAGCCCTCGTGGCACATGCAAGTGAAGTTGAGGGCGAGGGGGATGCAGTGGTGCTCGCAGGGGGCGTCGGCACACAGGGAAGAGCAGCTGCGTTGGTCCTGGTCCAGCTGCTTCCCCTGGGGGCAGGTGCAGCGCGGGGTCCCGCCATCCCACTGGCAGGAATCCTCGCACCCGCCGTTCTCCAGCTGGCAGTGCCAGGCCCCAGGGCTGGCTGAGCTCCACCGCATGCCCCCGCTGCTGTGCTCTTGGCACACCAGCTCCACGCCCAGGGCCGGGATTGAGGCAGTGGTCTGGGGAGGAAGGACCAGGAGGTCACTGTCCTGCGCCCCGAAGGGGGTGGTGTAGGTCACAGCCAGGCCTGCCCCGGGGGAGAGCTTGGCGCACGTGTCAGGGTAATTGTACTCACACAGGAAGCCGTCTGCTTCGGAGTCACACCGCTTCTCCTCCCAGGTGAGATTCAGCGCCGCCACGGCGACACACTGGCGCCCGCAGACGGGGCCGCCCGGCCTCCAGTGGGTGTAGTCCGTACGCTCGTCGCCCGTGACCCAGCGGAACCCCCGCAGCGGGCGGGCGGGCTCCGAGCACGCCTGGCCCGGGGGCAGCTGCAGCCCGATCCACAGGCTGGAGTCGCTCTGGTTCCGCACCAGCAGGGCGATGGCGGTCTCCGCCACCGTGGAGCGCACGGTCATGAGCTGCCCCCCGCGGGCCTGGCAGAGCCGGCTGGCGCCGGGGAACCGCTGCCGCCCCCAGAACAGGCCGAAGCAGACGTGCTCGATGCACTGGGCGCCCACGGGCTGCGGCGGGGCGGGAGCCGAGCGCCCGAGCTGGGCCGTGGCCACCAGCGCCAGGCAGAGCCCCAGCATGGTGCGGGGCGGCGGAGCTGAGCAGGGGCTGGCTGTCGGGGGGCTCCCCGCGAGCAATCGGCTGCTCCCCGGCGCGCCCGGCGCTGGGAAGTTTCGGTCATGCCTCCGCTCGCTCGGTGCCCACGTTTTTATAGGGGCGCTGCAGCGCAGGAAGCGCCGGCCGGGGCTGGGATCGCCCCCAGCTGCCGGAGCAAATCACGGTCACCCGAGGGGCGGAAGGAGGGTGGGTGGGAGACTCATTGTCTGCAGAAGGAGGCCGGGGGGGGGCTGATGAAACAATCAGACCCCCTCCGCCCTGTGAACTCGCCTGTCCCTGGAATAACAGCTTGGCCCTTTGCCGCACCAGGGAGTCGGCCGGATAGGCGGGGGGACACTCAGCGCGCCCCACCCCAAGCAGGGATTTCGGGGGTCTCTGAGCCCACGCCCTGAAACGCGCTTTAGCGCAGCAAGGAGAGGGGGTGGCTCATTCCGGCCCCACAAGAGACCCGTTTGGATCCAGGGCAAACGGAGGAGGTTAGTTCTGGGAACATTAAGTGGATCGTTATGTCCCAACTCTGCTTTTTGGTCTAGGTACGAACTGCTGCGTGTGAACGCTTCCCCTGCTCCTTGCAAAGAGACCATTCAGGGAGCAGATTTCTCAGCACGGATCTTCCAGGCGTGGGCATGTGTCCCTGTCACACGCCTGACTGAACGCTTTTAAACCCGATCCCAGCTCCCGTTTCCCCAAGTGCACGAGAAGCAACCCGTGCCTGCTCCCAGGTTATAACAGAGGATTGGTGTTGAATGTGGATTGACTCTGTGCGGGACTGCCTGTTCCGTAGGGAAGCCATGTGGCTTCCCCTAATAGCCCCTTCTTATTTCATCAGATTTGATATTATTGCTCGTATGTATCGTATTACTGGGGCACGATCCCGAACATTACAGGGGAGCCGCACGGCACAGGGTGGAGGATTTACTGAGCGGGTGTAACGAAAACCAGAGGGGGAAAATGGCAATGAGACCTGCAGACTGGAGACTGTCTCATGGGAGCTGTGGGCGCACACCGCCTATAGCTCCAGCTGGGGGCGCTGCTGAGCTCCCCAGCGTCACTGGCGGGAGCACAGACATGGATTTCCCTGCGCAAGGCTGGGGAAGCAAAGGACACGTTGCAGAGCTGAGCTGTAAACCGAACCCGCCTTGTTGAGCTAGCAGACCCGCAGCCCGGTCGGTGCGCTTCGCTTCGGCCTCTGCAGAGCGGATTGCCTGCTCCGCATTCCCCGTTGGGAAGTGAGGGAAGGAACTCGGGTCTCTCTTGGGGGGAGCTGGAGTCTTCTTTCTCCCTGGCTTTTGCAAACGAATTCCGCCCGCGTGTTGAGAGCTCTTCCCAGCCCGCCCGTGGGAAAACGAGCCAGCAACCACACCAAACCCATCCCTGACCCTGATGGACAACAGCAGCTGCAAGTGTCGCTGACGTGAACACAGGGAGGGATGCTTAACAGCGGATTTGGAGGGTGGTGAAGCACTGGAATGGGTTACCTAGGGAGGTGGTGGAATCTCCATCCTTAGAGGTTTTTAAGGCCTGGCTTGACAAAGGCCTGGCTGGGATGATTTCGTTGGGGTTGGTCCTGCTTTGAGCAGGGGGTTGGACTAGATGACCTCCTGAGGTCCCTTCCGACCCTGATATTCTATGATTCTGTCAGTTTCTTCTGTGTTGTCTAAAATTACACCCCCCCCCCCTGTAGTAACTTAAATAAAAATAATGAATGTACTCCCAGCCCCCAAATCTGGACATTTCTTCCTCATAAAGGGATCACCAGTGAGGTTTCTCCCAACCCTAAAGCCTTTGTATGCAGTGTCCGTGTAAGTCTGCGACCTGCAATTATTAAAACATTTGGAAGCTGGCAAGCTCCATGCACTGCAGCAGGAACTGGGAGCCCCGTGGTTCCGATTCCCATTCACCCTGTTCTTCCCTGCTCTGGGAGAGTGGAGAGGTGAGGGGCACTTCTGTTTTCCCTGAGCTGAAATATGATTCTGGACTGGACACCTTGTGCCTGTCACAGAATCATAGAAGGTCAAGGTTGGACGGGACCTCAGGAGGTCATCTAGTCCGACCCCCTGCTCAAAGCAGGATCAATCCCCAACTAAAACATCCTGTCAAGAGGAAAAGGTCACCTGGCTGCCTGGCTGGAGCCACATGCGTCAGCCTGCACAGCCCCACCAAGCAGGGGTTCCGGGAGGTCAGGAATACCCCTCCTTGTGGGCAGGGCAGTCTGGAGTGACTCAGATGTGCGTCAGAGGCATGGGCTGGAAAGGGAAAGGTTCCCCTCTCTTCCCAAAGTACAAGAGCACCAGCCAGCAGCATGCAAGGGAGCTGGGCCCCTGCCAGGCCAGTGCGGTCTGGAGCAGCAGGAAGTTTCACTACGGACAAAGGGTAAGATCGTCCCAATACATGCATCTGATGAAGTGAGCTGTAGCTCACAAAAGCTCATGCTCAAATAAATTTGTTAGTCTCTAAGGTGCCACAAGTACTCCTTTTCTTTTTGCCAATATGTTTTGAAGCAGAACTTTCCCTTGAGTTTTCTGGGGAGCTCTGCCCTACACTGGATTGGACCACACCAAGCTTGAAGATCATAGCAGGTGTTGTGAGGAGAAATACATTAAAAGTTGAAAAGTGCTTTGAGCTGTACTGATGGAAAGCGCTAGGTAAGAGCTAGGGATTATCACTATGATTAAATAATCCACTGCCCATGTCTAGCTTCTTCCATCCAAGACTCTCAAAGCTCAGGAGCCATCTGTATCTATCAGAGTATATCTCCATCTGTGTCTCTATATGTATCATTCATAGTACATGAGTTCCTCAGATAAATTATAAAGTTCTACCTTCATTATTATCTGACAGTAGTGTCTAGAGGTCCCGCCCAAGATCAGGGCATTCAGGAGATCTGCATGCTCTTCCCTGCTCTGCCACTGCTTTCCTGGGTGACCTCAGTCAAATCACTTTGCCTCCCTGTGCCTCAGTTTCCCTATCTTAAAATAGGAATAATGATATCTACCTCCGTTGGAAAGTGCCTTGAGATTTATGGATGAAAAGTGCTACAAGAGAGGTATTCTCATTATTGTGCTAGGCACAGCATGTGCGTAGAGCAAGAGAAAGCCCCAAAGCGCTTACAGGCTAAATAGACAAGACAGACAAAGAATAGGAGAAAGGAAGTGCTATTACCTTCATTTTACAGAGAGGGAACTGAGGCACAGAGAGATTAAGTGACTTGCAGAAAATTACACTGGGAGTCTTTGTCAAAGACAGGGATTTAGCTCAGATCACCTGAGTTCCAGTCCAGTACCTTAACCACAAGCTCATCCTTGCGCCACACCATATTTCAGGGTGGTGTTATGGGCTACATGCAGCCCTCACTGTGTGCACATGCATTTCTGCTATCCAAAGCTTGAGAAACTGATTTAAACTCACTGAACAGAGCCAGCAGTGAGGACTGTTTAATACGAATGATAATTCCAGTTAATGGGCAGTTGGGGTCTGAGGAACTAAGCTCAGACTATGTGATCTAATGGTGCCTTCTAGCCTTAAAAATCTATTAATCTATTACATGGTTGGGGGCTTAGGCCATCTGAGTGTCTCAGGCTGCCTCCTTTTATTTGCTCCTCTGGTAGGAGATTTCAGTCCCTCCATAGCTGGGACGCATGCAAAAAGAGTATGGATTTATTTAATATAATCTGTTCCCAGCTGTCATTTTGCTGCTTCCCAGCCAACTACTCATACAGGGCTACATGCCACGTGTCTTGCAGCTGTCCTTACTGGCCGGAGTGGGCACGCAGCGAGTTCAGCTCCCACTCTGCTGTACAGAGTACTTACCAACTCCACAGCTGTAACGCACTGCCTATGCAATGTTTCAGGGAGCAGCACAGTACTACCGTGATAATACTAAAGTCAATTCTATATCGCACAGTTTGTACTGGTGACCCCTTTCGCACAGCAAGCTTTTGAGTGCGACCCCCCCCCCTTATAAATTAAAAACACTTTTTATATACTTAACACCATTATAAATGCTGGAGGCAAAGCGGGAGTTGGGGTGGAGGCTGACAGCTCGTGACCCCCCCACATTATAACCTTGTAACCCCCTGAGGGGTCATGACCCCCAGTTTGAGAACCCCAATATAGCACTTCAGACCTGCACATCTCAAAGTGCTCTACAAAGGTGGGTGAGCTGTGCTATCCCCATTACTCCAGAGAGGGTAACTGAGGCCCAGAGAAACTAAGTGTCTTGTTCAAGGTTAGGCAGTAAGTCAGTCCCTGAATTGGGAATAGACCCCAGTCTGCAGACTCTTAACACATAGGATTGCAGCTGCCTCTGTTACAGAAATAGTGTCTTCTGTTAGCCAGTAATTCCTCTCAGCAGCGATAAAAGGTCACTCTGGTACACCGTGGTTGAGGAGGATTTTACTGAACATGTAAATAATAGAAGCACTCCAAGACATTCCTTTTAGTTTTGGAGCAGTGCCTTACGCAGCGGTGGCTGGTGCCCAATGTAAGTGGGGGTGGGGGTCCATACCCTTCTCCCCCATCTGATTCCCACCTTTCCTAGAGCTTGACCAGATTTTCACACTGGAAAACCAGGAGACTGGTGGGGTGTTGAGGGAGAGTTATAGTGGAGGATGATAAACGGAGATACTTCACAGTGAAGGACATGGTGGAAGAACACTGGGTTCCCCTCTGTAGTTCCTTCAGTGCCTTCTCGTCTCACTGTCCCTCCACTCTAACCTTTTCCTGCCCGTTGCCCTCATGCCCACCCACATCCCTTCAGCCATACTCATCATCATCCCCCATTTCACCCCCACATGCCGCCTGCCCCATGCTCTTCCCTCCCAGCTCAGAACTCTCCACCCAGTCCCCTGGAGCCCCTTTCCTCCAGCTCAGCCTCCTCTTGTTCAGAAAGTCCCTAGTCCCAGCTCAAGCTCAAGCCCTGCTGCCCCATCCCACCTGACCCCACCAGGCTCAGCCCCTTCTCCCATGAGGAGGTAAAATCCACAACTCCTCAGGCTAGGACTCCCCCCTCCCCCCAACACAGAGAAACTCCCCACTGCTCAGAATCTCCCCTGGCTCAACTCTTCCCCCATCCCACCCAGGCTCTGAACCCAACCTCCTCTTATAATCCTCTGAATGCTCCAGGGACCATCTCACCCGTGCCTGTCTGCTCCATTCTTGTGAACGGGCAGGGAATTCAATTCCACGGCGCTGCCTTTTCACATGAGCAGAGCCAGCACGGAGTGGATGACATGACAGTTAAGTGCATGCCAGCCATCACAATATGCTGTGCTCCCTAGGTGTGCTCTTGAGGGGTCCCCAGTGGAAAAGCCAGGGGCAAAATTCCAGCCCCCTTAACATCAATGGGAGTTTTGCTTTTGATTTCAGTGGGGCCAGGATCTCACACCTGGATTTTAACAGCATTGCAGCCATTGGTAGGAAGGCGTGAAAGTTTTTTCAGTGGCAAGGCGACATTTTTGAAGAAGAAGCTCTGTGTAACTTGAAGGCTAGTCTCTCTCACCAACAGAAGTTGGTCCAATGAAAGATATTACCCCACCCTGCCTTCTCTCTAATATGTTTTAACTCCTGTCTCCGCCAGCAGATGGCATTTGATTGCGCACCCCAAGGATGCTGAGCTGCGGTTAAGTAAGTGCAGTGGTGGTTAAACACATTACAATATAGTAGTGTTTTTATTCTGCTAACTCACTTAAGGGAAAATAAGATGCTTTCACTTTCTAATGGAGGCTGTTTCGTTTTTGTAGGCTAGAGACATACAGCAACAGCAGATCTTGACTTCGACATATGAAGCGGGTAACAAAGACGCCAGGCGCGCGTTGGCGTGTCAGGCTCCTTAATAAAGGGTTAGACTGGGGAAGATTCTCTGTTCTTTGGAAGAGGAGAAAGAAGCCTGAAAGCTTCCGTGGGAATTTACTGAAATTTCCCATAGCAGCTGGGGACTTGGAAAACATTACCTCTTGCTTGAAGCATTATATTAATAATGATGAATGATCATCACAGGCCCCTTGCATTCTACAGTGGTTAACTGCAAAATAAAGCAGAGGCAGGGGAGTGGAGGTAAAATGGATTAGCTGATGAGACAGCCTTTGGGGATTTCCTCTCTGCTTTTTCGTGTTAGCTTCTGGTTACCCAACCCGAACAAACGGCGCTGACCCAGACTCAGCCTCTAGATTAGTCAGAGAATTTCATAAGCTGTCCACTTGCATGCTGTGCCAGCTGCATGTACATGTCCCCTGGGATGGTAAACAGAGCCCAGCACACAGGTGCAGTTGCTGGCAATCTGAATGATTTGGGCTCCAAAGAGGATATTTTTCAGGACTATACACAACTCCTCTCCCTCCCTTCCCCTAGGGCGCCCACCTTTCAAAATGCAAAAACAATGCATGGCATTTAAAAAAGTAGGGGGAGAGGGAGTTATAGGGTATGTATACATTTTATATTCTATATTTAATAATGGTAATTAAAAACTAAATATCAATTTGCCAATGTGTCTTGTTCTTCATTGGACTGCATCGCCAAAGCAGATTAGTTTCAGCTGTTTGGAAACCCGGGAGACGTGTAACAAGTCACATGCTACTGGGATGATAACTGAGGTCTTACATTGGCTACACCACGTGTCAGTCGTTCCGGGACTATGTCAGCATTGTGGATAGCGTGGCAATGGCGGGGCTTTGCACTGCGCTGTAGTTGCTATGGTTTGACCCTTGCTAAGCGGTAAATTTGAACAGTGTCAAGGGGAATCAGGGACAAATGCTGTCCTGGAGTCATTCAGCCCAGGACTGGGACTTGAAATCTACATTTCGGGACTGCCCCGCCCAATTAGGGACCGGTGGTCACCCTGCCCCCACTCCCACCCCCATACTATGCAGTTACATGGCAGTACAAATGACTGCCTAATTCTTTCTTTTGTAAAACTGCTGCATAAAGGCCTGATCCAAGCCCACTGGAGGCCATGGAAAGGCTCTCGTGAACATCCCTGGACTCTGGATCAGGCCCTAAAGTTCTCATTTTATGCTGCAGTAATGTGCAGCAGAGGCCAAGGCGTGGCTGCGAAGGCAGAAGTAAATGAATGCTTTCAGAAGACATGCTTGCCCAGCGGAGCCTCACCAGAACAGAGCACCTGCTGCCCCATAGGGGAGATACTCTACATAAAACAGTGCTGCCTCTCTCTGGGGCTGTCCTATGCTGGTCTGGGGGGGAGGGGAGGGGGGAGCTCATGTGCAAAGGATTTGGCAGTGACTATTCAGTACAAGATAAAAATGAAAGAGCTGGGGGGCGGGAGGGGAGGAAGTGACATAAAAGAGTACTCTGGCCTGATCCCAGTGTAGAAATCGGACGTGTTATCATGGAGATCACTTCCGATCCATCTCAGAAGCACAGAAATGTAACTCCAGCTCCAGGACCAACATTTCCAAGTCTTGAAGCACAAAAACGTACCCCATTAATTACAGGGGAGATTCTGTCCTCATCTGCAGATCTGAGTATCTGAGCCAGGATTTGGCTCTAGGCTTCTAACAAGGCAGATTTATAGATATTTTCTGCACCTATCACCATTTTCCCTCTTAAGTCCTTCTAATTCTTAAACACTTTACAAAACATAAAGAAAACTGATAATACATGTAACTGGCTTGACCAACACACAACACCGTAGATCATGTATTCAGTGAAGAGAAGGCTTCATTACATTCCCTTTGCAGTGCAATTTGACTTGCTGAGGAAAGCATAACCTTTTACCAACTTTAATCCTTCCAGTGATATTTTTGTATGTAGGCTCAGCCGTACTGTCAGAGGGCAGCCAGCACAAAGGCAAAGTTAAAAACAAACATCTAAATCTCAGTCATTCAGAGGAAAGTGTATTTGATCCTTTTCTTCAATTTAGAAAGCAGTATTTTACCACAAAACAGAATCACAGCAGTTAGCTTCTGGAATTCCCTGCAGGGAAAAAAAAAAAATCAATATCACTCTTTACTTGGTTCATTCCAACGATGTTATTCTCTTTCATTCACACGGTACGTCTGATCCTTTTCCAGTCCAGTCCAAGCCACAGAGGTTACAGGAGGTTGTGGAGATTGGCTCCTGCTGTGCAAATAGAGACGGGGGAAAATAATAATAAACCTCTAAAATTCTGTCCTCTGGTGAGTTGCACGGTTGGCCAAGCTGAATCAGAGGGGGAAGAGCTCATGCAAGCAACTTCCTTGCCTCACATGCTCCCTATCCTTGCCCTCTTTTACCACACTTACCAGCTACCCCGTGGCCATGCAGAAGACTACTTAGGACTGCCATGGGCTATTTGACCATCCAGAGCGGAGATGGACCGGTGACTCCCCATTTTGCCTATGGGCTGTTCGAACAAGTTATCTAGGAGGTTACTATACCTCTGCTGGAGAAGTTTGTGGGTGTTCACCTCCCCCAACTCAATTGCCTTTTGGGGATGGGGTAATGGGGCGTTCCAAACCCACTGGGTGCATTAATTGCCAATATCAATATCAAAAGAGCCTGGCCATTTTGTAAACAATAGCATTAGGGTTGTAAAGTTTTGGCTAATTTCTTGCTAAACATGACAGTGAAGAGCCAGCTGCCTTGTTTTCTGATTGTTACCTGGCTGAGGTGCGGTAGCAGAATTTTCGGGCCTTTCATAGACAGCAATAGTGACTTATTATCTGTCCCATTCCTAATGGTTCCTAACATTTTGTTAGCTTTTTTGACTGCTGCTGCACCTTGAGCAGATGTTTTCGGAGAGCTATCCACAATGACTCCAGGATCTCTTTCTTCAGTGGTAACAGCTAATTTAGACCCCATCATTTTGGATGTATAATTGGGATTGTGTTTTCCAGTGTACATTGCTTTGAATTTATAAGCACTGAATTTCATCTGCTATTGTGTTGCCCAGTCACCCAGTCTAGTGAAATCCCTTTGTAACTCTTCATAGCCTGCTTTAGACTTAACTATCTTGAGTAGTTTGTAGATGATACAAAATTTTGCCACCTCACTGTTTACCCTTTTCCCAGTTCATTTATAATATGTTGAACAGTACTGGTCCCAGTATGGATCCCTGGGGGACACCACTACTGACCTCTCTCCATTCTGAAAATTGACCGTTTATTCCTACCCTTTGTTTCCTGTCTTTTATCAGTTCCTGATCAGCTTCCCCTTTGGAGGAGAAATCCATGACATGGAATCAAAGTTTTCCTAGTGTAACTTGTTTATTTAAATGATACATTCCAGTCCTTGAACAGAGGTGGTCACAAACAGCATGCAAGCAATCCCTTCTTCCAGAAATCGCAGCCTGAACTCCAACACCTGGTTCCTAGGAAGCCACTCCACCCCCAAAATTGACTCTGGAGAGATTAAAGCAAAGAGCAAATTCTCTTGTTGTTTGCTGCTGCTCACCCAAAAGAATATCCATCATAATGCTAACAACGATTCAGGATTTCTTCAAAACTGAACACTGCTCATACCCTAAAAGTGTTTTTTGCAGGGTTATGTGTAGCAGTGCCACCTGGTGAGTTCTGCAATAACATTATGTAATCATGTACAAATAAGGGCAGATCCAGCAAAATACGCCTGGCCTTTTGGGCTCAGGAAGGCTGCAGCTTCCTGCTCCGTGGTACATTGACCTATTCAGAGAATAGGTCAGCCTACTCCAGAAGAGCTCCAGCTCAGCAGTGCAAATTGCAATGCCGCAAAGGAGTTGAAAATCTCCTACAAATTATCTCTCCTCCCTCCCACTTCACAGTGGTAGAGCATACTTGGCAGTCTCTCGCTCTAAGAAATGAGACCACAATCCAGAAAAGCATTTAAGTATGAGTTTAGATTTAAGCATGACCATTGTCAATTGACTGCAGTGAGACTATTCACATGTTTAAAGTTATGCACATGCTTGAATGCTTTGCTGGATCAGAACCTCAGATTCCACCACATGTTGCCCAGGGTTTCCTGTGGCTTTCCCTGTGGCTTCCCTGCAGTGTTGTTTTTGCTTTAGAAGTTGCATTTTAATTTAGAACAGAACAGTAATTAGAGCTGCAAAATATCTTCTCCACTTCCTGTTTCGCACAAGGCACCCCCTTATCCTTTCACCTGCCATGGTCTTCCTAAAGGGGAAAGGAGCATATCAGTCAGCCTCCTGAGGTCCGCTGACCTATTACGTCTCTGGCTGCCATTCTGCAAAACATGAGCACAATCATCATTTCCCTGCGTTTCCACAACAGCAGCAGACAGTGAAGAAAGTCTAAGGACACTGTTGCTTCTGTACGGCATAGGGTGCGACGCACTGGGCAGTGTCGTTGTCAAGGTTCCTTTTCCACTCTGAATTTTAGGGTACAGATGTGGGGACCTGCATGAAAGACCCCCTAAGTTTTTTCTTACCAGCTTAGGTTAAAGACTTCCCCAAGGTACAAACTTCCCCTTGACCTTGAATCCTATGCTGCCACCACCAAGCGTGTTAAACAAAGAACAGGGAAAGAGCCCCCTTGGAGACGTCTTTCCCCAAAATATCCCCCCAAGTCCTACACCCTCTTTCCTGGGGAAGGCTTGATAAAAATCCTCACCAATTGGTACAGGTGAACACAGACCCAAACCCTTGGATCTTAAGAACAATCAGGTTCTTAAAAGAAGAATTTTAATAAAGAAAAGGTAAAAGAATCACCTCTGTAAAATCAGGATGGTAAATACCTTACAGTGTAATCAGATTCAAAACATAGAGAATCCCTCTAGGCAAAACCTTAAGTTACAAAAAGACACAAAAACAGGAATATACATTCCATTCTGCACAGCTATTTTACCAGCCATTAAACAAAAGGAAATCTAACGCATTTCTAGCTAGATTATTTACTAGCAGAAGTTCTGAGACTGCATTCCTGATCTGTTCCTGGCAAAAGCATCACACAGACAGACAGACCCTTTGTTTCCCCCCCCTCCAGCTTTGAAAGTATCTTGTGTCCTCATTGGTCATTTTGGTCAGGTGCCAGCGAGGTTATCTTAGCTTCTTAACCCTTTACAGGTGAAAGGGTTTTGCCTCTGGTCAGGAGGGATTTTATAGCACTGTATACAGAAAGGTGGTTACCCTTCCCTTTATTTTTATGATAGTTGTGTTCCAGGAGTTGCAATTCAGCCGACAGTGATGAAATGTACAGAACGATAGGCCCTGATTCACCGCTGCATTACGACTCTGGGTGATCCCACTGGTTTCAGTGGCTATAGACCGTCACACAACCGGAGTAACACAGTAGAGAGGCAGATCCATAACGTTTTCTCAAGAACATGAATATGCAGGTGGTGTGCAATACAGACCTATAAGCTGAACAGTGATTTCACTAACTATCTAGGGCACTCCTGGGACTACCACATCTTTGCAAAGTCATCAGTTCACCAAGAACTACACTGTGCCCAGCCTCATGCTTCAGGATGTAAATAAATTCCCTCAGAGGGCTAGGAAGGAACACTTTCCTACCAGAAATTCCCAGCGACTATTAGAATCTGTTGACTCTCACAACTGGTTTCTACTGGAGGCTAGATGGGGTGGTAACCAGTAATGGCTATCAAGGGTGGGATTTGCCAGAGCACATAAAGGAGTTAGACACCCAACTCCTGTTGACTAGTGCTGGTCAGAAAGTTTCCAGTGAAACTTCTCCTCTGGAAAGTTAATTTTCATTTAACTGAAAACTCTGCCACGGGAAGTGACTGCTTTCCTTGAAAACTTTATTTTTCACTGAAGAAAAAAAAAAGAAGAAGAAGAATTTGGCCCCAAAGTGAGAAGGTTTGATTTTCAGTTTTTCATTTCAGTCCATTTTCATCTAAATTTTCTGCAGTGGAAACAATCCATTTCCCTACCAGCTCCATTAGGGACTTTCACTGGGACTCGGGCATGTTTGTTTCTTACGCCCTTTTGAAAATTCCAGCCCTAATGCATAAAAGAAAAAATGTTTGCATGATTTCATTTCAGCACTATGGATTTGCCTGGGTTAGGAAAGAGGGTTGAGGCTAGGTCAGGGATAGTGATGGAACCCTGTTGTAACAAGCACCTTTAGTGTAGACGCAGGTTAACACCATTTACCCCAATTTTACTGGTCAAGGTCAATCCTGGGGAAAAGGCTGTGGTTATATATGTGCCAAGTGGATGTACAAAGCTACCATACTTTACATTCACTTTGCATAGGTGCAAATGATTACCCATGGTGTCAGAGAGAGGAGGAAAAAGCCCAGGAAAGAAAGACTTACAAGACAGCTGCCAATTACTCCCTAGGTATAATTAGAGCTGAGTGAATAATTGACTTTTTTGCCATGGGGGGCTCAACCAAAAAATCCTCCCACAATTTTGGTTTCAAGGAGAAACTAATTTTGAGGGGGTTTCTCATGAAAACAAAAATAAAAATTAATGATGGATCAAAGACACACAGAAAAGAAAAAAAAAAATAAAAAATTCAGGTTTTTGTTTCAGCTGGTATTTTGATCCAAGATCAAGATTTTTTGGAAGACTGTTTCATTTTGGGGGGGTTCATCCCTTAAAAATATCGCTAAACTTCACAACAATATGTCATTTACAAGCAAAACGTTGAAATATTTAATTTGAAAATGGTTTTGACATTAAAAAAAATCCTTTTCTTCCCACCAAAACTATTCACCCAATTTAACCCAGATTCCCAGTACTTTTGGTGCCCTGAAATGTTTTTTGCGCCCAGCTCAATAATTCACCCAAAAGGGGCACAGTTTACTCATAATCTTTGTCATCCTTCCAGATTCTCTCTGTTTGCTTTTAAAGGGAACATTGCCATAATGTACTTAAAACATGCCTGTATTCAGAAAAAAAAACCTCATTGGGAGAAAAACCCCATCAGCATTTGGCAACAGATCTTCCAGAAAGGAAGGATACAATCATCTGTGCTGCTTTCATACTTGAAGAGTTTTCAGCAGCAAAGGGGCAGAATGTGGCTCTAAGACAGAGCAGGTCAACATCTTTAGTTCAACTTTTCCCCAAAATGCTTTTTTTTAAAAAAAAACAACAAAAAAGTTATTGATTAAATAAACATTTTTCATTTTCAGATTCCGATTTTTCTGTAATTTGTCCCCCCCCATTCCTCCCCATTTTTAATGGCAAAATGAGGTCGGGGGGGCAGAGGGGCGGAACAAAAACTAAAATCTGAACATTAAAACAAAAATTCATTTTTTGGGGGCAGGGAAAATCAGTAAAAAAAAAAAGTCACAATTTTTTTAAGCTGAAAAATTATTCTTTTGAAACCTACCTGATGAGAGTGATTTCAAAATTTTCTAAGGAAAATGATGGCATTTTCCAACCAGCTCAACTGGAAAAGACGAAACAAAGTGTGAGATTCTACACCTACTCCTTGCTCCTCAGTTGAACAGCTGCAGAGCACCAAAGTTTCTATGGGCGTTGGCTTTCCCTTTAATCATAATTTTTTGTTCTGCTCATGTTCAGTTTCAACTAACTCAAACCACCATAGGCATCTGATCATGTGGATTTCCCAGTCTGATTTGGGGGTTTTCGCCTTCTGCAGCATAGCGTTGCAGGCATGGGCAGCAGGTAGCAAAGGCTGGGGAAGGCTGAGCCTCCCCAAACAGCCAGGCGTGGCCCCGTCCACACTCCACACTCAGGCCCTGCACCCCCGCTTCCTGCTTGGCATGGCTCCAGTCTCCCTGTGGGTGGCCTGCCCTCCTGGCACTCTGGGTCTGGGGCCCCGCCGCCGTCCTGGCACTGGGGGCCCTAGCCTGGGCCGGGGGCCAGCAGCCGTGGGAGGGAGGGGGGCAGGCCCTTGGGCAGAAGGGGTTAGGCTAGGGGCTAACCTCCCCCAGCCAGTGGTTCACGTGCCGCCCATGGGTCCAGGGGCTTACCAGGATTATCTGGGTGTATCTCACTTAATAATTTCCCTGTCACTGTGAGGCCTCGGGCACTGGTGCACTTCCGTTCCTCCTATTCTCTGCCTGTGGCAAGACAGCCTAGACTCCTGTGGGCTGTAATACTTGGTTTAATTTCGGTTATTGGATTTAGTGTGTGGGTGCTGGGTGGTACTGGAGGCCAGTGATCATGGGCGGCGCGTGAACCGCTGGCTGGGGGAGGCTAGCCCCCAGTCCCACCCCTTCCATCCAAGGCTCTGCCCCTTCTGTTTGCCCTGGAAGCCAGCTCTCCACCCCACCCCCATGGCTGCCAGCCCCCACCCCAGGCTGGCTATTGCCCACAGCGCCCCCAGGAAAGGCGAGTGGCCTGGCCCTAACTCCTGGAGCCCAGCCGAAGCAGAGCCCTGAGGGCAGAGTGTGAGCGGGGCCACTCCTGGCTGTTTGTGGATGCTCAGCCTCCCCTACCCGCCACCCATGCCTGTGATACACAGGAGGTCAGACTAGATCATCTGGTGGGGGGCCTTCAACTCTATGACATGCACAGAAACATTTCCCCCAGATGTACTTCTTTCCCCTTTGTGAGGCTTGATTAAAAGCAGTCTCTCAATCATACTGCAGTGCAGTTTACAAAGTTATAGTAACACACTGCCGGCTGTCAACTGTGATAACAAAAGAGGGACCTTTAATTTTTTTCATCTGAGTCATCTCAAACTGAGTCATCTAAAACTGTCATAAATTTTATCTCAAAGGAGTGCCGATAGGGAATATTTCCAATAATTTTCTCTGACCTCTGGTTGCTTGATGAGACTATGTCAAGGTTTTTTTGGTTTGATTTTAAAATAAGATTCTTAACTTTTGAATACAGATGGGTTATACACAGACAAGCATGACAGATTTTTTTTTGTCTTTTTTGAAAAGCCACAGAAATCCCATTACGATGCTGTACCTAGACAGCTGAAAAGGAAATCCCAACCCTTTTTTATACAGAAATGTGGGCCAGTTTAGGAACACTAAAGAAGCCCATCCAAGTCAAACTTTCACCTCTCTTGGAACATTTTAGAACTACAATGAAAAAATATTAAGTCATTTCAGCATGACTGACCACAAGAAGGAAATAGCACAGGAATCTCTGCTCATTTTTGGCTTTCTTCCTGAGGAGCTTGTAGAATGGACCAAACACAGGGTTCAGCAGCTTGGCCATACTGAGGATGATGAAATCAGCCTCGTATAGAAGCACGTTTGAGAATCGAGGGTGCTGCCTTCTGAACCAAATGCTGAAAAGAGGGTTTTAGGATTTTCAGGTCTGATCCAAAGCCCACTGAAGTCAGTGGGGAAAAAAAAAAAAAAAAAAAAGACTCCCATAGACAGGTGTTGTGTGTAGTGAGCATAGTTTGGTAAAAATTCATACATAAAAGACCGAGCCCTATGCCTGACCTGCCAGGTTTCTATTCCAGAAGAGAACATGCAACACTGAAGAAACCTGGCCCATGTTTCTGAAGACATTTGAAGCGTTTAGAACCAGTTTGCCCAATGCTTCATACTCTAAATATTGGGCTCAATCCTGCACAATTAACTCAGTGGCAGAACTCCCACTGGGCCTGATTCTCCAGTGCCATACCTCTCGTGTAGTTATTTATACCTCTGCCAAGTCGGTACAATATGCTGCCAAATCATCATTCTCTGTTCACGTATGCCAGTGCTTGTGTTTTACCCCTGCTTTATAAAGGATTATATAAGGGGCACGGGAATGGAGAATCAGGCCCATTCCCTTTAGCAGTGCAGAATCAAGTGCTAAGCGTCTTCTGGGAGATACGCAGCGCGTGCAGCTCCCACTCTTTGCTTCCTAGGAGGCGGTCAGCATTGTGGAAGATAAGGCTCATTCACAAGAGGCCCTAGAAGTCCCAAGACTACTTCTAGTCCCAATGCCTATTACTACAAGGGGGTCTCTCTTCAGTTCTCCAGCAGTCCCTCTGTAACGTGGAACTTCGGTGCTGCCAGGGTTCCTGCTGGGAACAGCTGCTATTGAAAGACAGCTGTCGTTACGAGAAAACAAAGTTATTAAAAGCCAGGATATTCAGGACAAAGAATGACACTCTCCCCTGAACTCAGATGTCTTCTGACTTTGTTGCAAGACAGAGGAAGAGACACTGGGGCAGGGGGAGACCTCAGACAATTGAGGAAACGTAAAGCCAACATGGCAAAAAGAGAGAGAGAGATTCTCATTTACATAGATACCAATGTAATTGATGCCTGCTTTATAGCCCCTTTAGGCTGCCAGAGCAGCGTAAAGGGGACTTAGTACAATGGACAATCTGGCCCAGAGCGCCTAGTGAAGATTCCATACTGTGCCACGCGATCAGAGGAAAGAGTGATGTGACCGGGTGCTCAGCTCACCGCTGGCTGCCGCCGCCTCCCAACGGGTCTGAGGATTAGCTCTGCCAGGCCAATGCCCCTTCCAGCAGTCGCACTCCATCACTGTCTCCTCCTCTCTCAGCCTCCTCCTCGTGACTCGGCCCTCTGGCCAGGTCACTGCGTGGTTTCCCCTTC
This sequence comes from Eretmochelys imbricata, assembly GCF_965152235.1. Lineage (NCBI taxonomy): Eukaryota > Metazoa > Chordata > Testudines > Cheloniidae > Eretmochelys > Eretmochelys imbricata. The sequence continues at coordinate 204,531,782 of NC_135574.1, read as the reverse complement.
TGGGAATCCCAGAGTCCTTCTGCACAAACAGTCTCACTCCGGCAGTCGTCTCCAGCACTGCCCTGATGGTGTCACTTCCGCAGTGGCTACTAGAAGAACCCCGGCCCACACTCTACTCTGGGTTGCACCTCAGGGACCCTCTCGTCAGCAGCCAAGGTCTATTGATTCCCTCCTGAATCTTGCTGCCTTTTCCTGAGCCTCTTCTGTACCTTCTGGCTCTCCCCACTCCTCTGAGTTTGCCAGCCCAAACTTCCTCCTCACAGGGATTAACCGTAGGCTACCTGCCTCTACAGCCCCAACCACATTCCCAGGGAGAGGGGAACATAGGTGGCGAGTTATATGGGTCCATGGTGACCATGCTCCAGCAATATTCAGGAATGTGGGCCCAGCTCCACCAATGTTTGGGCTTAAATTTTCAGAGCCATCCTGTCCATAGGATGGACTGGGGCAACCGCCCAGGGTCCCACACTCTGTGTGGCCCCACGCTTCACAGGGACCCGGGGTCCAGGGCAGCCTGGGGGGTTAGCAGAGGGGTTAGCGGGGGAGCTGGCACTGGCAGGAGCAAGTGACCCACCCCGCCTCTTCCTGCCCCTGCTCTGCCCCCACCCTCCTTTTCCCCCAAGCTCCAGCCCTTGCCCCACCTCTTTCCGTCTTCTGCCTCCTCCCCTGAGCAACGCCGGGAGCTGTGTGTGTGGTGCAGGGTGGAGGGGGCTGGGGCCGGGTTGCTTGCTGCTGCCCGCACCAGCCCTGCTGCTAACCCCCCAGGCTGCCCTGGACCCCATGTCCCCCTGAAGCATGGGGCCCCCCAAAGCGCGGGGTCTGGGGCAATTGCCCCAGTCCCTCCTGTAGATGGGATGGCTCTACTTGGACCTGTTTGGGACACCACCAAAAATTATACAAACCTGGCACCTATGGAAGGGAGGTGACAGCAGACTACTCCCCTGCAGCACCCCTCTGCTGCCAGCTTCCTGGCTTTATAAACCCAGCCCAGCCCCTTCCCCAGCTGGACTCCCTCAGCCAATTAGCCCTTAGTGCTTCCTGGCTTTCCTCCGCCTAGAACAGCGGTTCTCACCCAGGGGTCTGCAGCCCACTTGAGGGGGGAGGTGGGTGAGCAGCTTTAATGGGGTCTGCCAAAATAAACCGGGCTTTGGCCCCAGGTGGCAGGGCTGAGAGAGGGAGGACGGACCACCTCCACCCCCGGATCACCTCAGCGGGCCACCCAGCCTGTGCATCAGCACCGGCAACGAGCTCCCCCCGAGTAAGTAAAACAAAAATAATGGTGCTGTTTATTTTTGCACTTATGTTATCCTTTTCTTTTTTATATTCTAGATGTGTGCGCTTGTGTTTAACTGTATAACTATCAATCGAATACAGCTTTTAATCTACTGGGTATGTAGGAAACCAGTTGTTGGGGCAAAGGTGGGCCATGCAGTTTTTAGAGCATGGGGTGGGGACTAAAGGAAAAGATTGAGAACCCCTGGCTGATAGGTTAACTGGCCTAATTTACCCCTCCAGGCCTTGTGTGGAGTGGACTCCCTATCCCAAGGGGTCTCCATCACTGCAATAGGCCCAGCTGCAAGAGTTTTATAATCCATGTGCTGTTAACATGTTAACAATAAAGATTCATCATTCCAAGAATTTCCTATTGGGAAATTAAACTTGGATTCTCAGTTAGCCTGTTTTGGAAGTTAACACAGGCTAGACCTCTTTGAACTAGGCCCTTTGAAGTCAGAGTCCAATTGGCTGAATACGGTTTAGTTATTATGGGTCTGATTCTCATTTACATAGGTGCCTTTTTACATGTCTCTGGCAGTGTAAAGGCCCTTTACAGGTGGGTGTAAATGTAATTGACTTGTTGGTTAGATTTGCTGTGAGCAGGTTTAATGGGCACCCTATTAAAATAACCTACAACTATGGGAGTTTTGCCTACATAAGGGGCTCCCAACATTTCTGACATGGGTGATGGAAATATTCTTTAAAAAATCCCCCTTGTGCATGACAAGAATATTGAGGTGATGTAATATTGAGAGTAAATTTTACTTCTCAGGACACAGGAACATCAACAGTATTTGTTTGCATTCATTTTGATTAAAATGAGTAAGAGAAAATCCTGCCCATTTTCCCTATAAATGGATGCATGGATGTGCACCACGTGATGATCACACTCGTTAGCATGGATGCTTATCCCAGAAAATAAGACGCCAAAGTATATTCTCATTCTCTGTGAAAACTCCGACTATAGGGGGGTGCTACCACTATATCTCGGGGCATCTATCAAGTGAGAGCTGCAATCGTGCCCACATTTAGTACAGGTCTTTCCTCCGACCTGAATGGGTGCCTTGTCACCGGTTAGAACAGAGGCCACAGACAAAATGGAAGTGCACCAAGCCACAAGTGGTTTACTTGAAAGAGTTCTCAACTATGTGGCCAGGAAGAACAAACAAGTTCTCCCATGATACACAGCAAAAGAATTCACAGAGCAGCTCAGCTGACTACAGTGCTGAGAACCGTGCAACGGGCCCCCAGAAATCTTAGAGCCACACACTCGTAGAGCTGGGTAAATAGCTGATTTGAGTTGACCGGCAATTCGGGGGGGATTGATTTGAAGTGAGTTTTTTAAAATTTTTGGTGAATAAAAAAAAAACAAAAAACACACTTTTGGGGTCAAATGAAATGTTTTGTTTTGATTGAGGGATTTTTTAAAAACTTTAAACATTTTAAAAATAAAATTAAAAGGAAATTTCAAAACAAAGTCATTTCAAATTGAAAAATCCAAATGCTTCTTTCAGAAAGCATCAAAACAAAGTTAGGTTTTCGGGAATTGTTTCAGGTTTTCCTGACTGAAACAATTCAGCAACATCAACGTACCCTGGGGAAGTATTTCTATGTTGCTACATTGGCATTTTTTGCCAAAAACAGTTTCAATCAAAAAATTTCACCCAGCTCTACACCACGAGTGAGTACAGCATCAGTGTGGACACAGCAACTTGAGTGTCAGTTTGAGGGGAAGCAGCTGCATTGCAAAATAACAGGAGAAAAATAACTCCAATGATCCACATTCCAGTTAATTCTGCAGGGAAAGACATACCCTTGGGGGTAGATTTTCACTGTCATCCAGTTTCCTCCCACTCTACTCACTCCTGAGGTCGTGTGTCACACTTGAGGTTTAGCATCACAGAAAACAGTGAATTTGGTCAAGGGGCATGGCACGGCAATGAGCTGTCCCAGCTCTAAGCAAAGGTTAAATGCAGAAGAACTGGGTGGTAACGGCAAATGAAAACGTTTTTAATCCTCTTGATATGAAAGCAGATGTACGTGAGCGGGGGTGGATCCCTAACCATGATGACAGAGGCTCTGACTCATACACCACTAGGCAGATTACTTTTATATTTTTATTTATAAAATTGTTACATTTATATTAGTTCTGCTATTGAGGGAGTTACAATGTGTATCAGCTGACAGCTCTGCCATTTCATTGTGGTTTTGAGCACATATAGAAGTTGCCTAGAGAAATGACAGACTGACATCTTGCTCAGCTAACAGGCAGCTCTGGAATTTCATTTGAGGGAAAAGGACCAAATATACAAATCATTAGGTGCTCAATCCAAAACATACTTACGTCAATGGGAACACTCCCACTGACTTCAATGGAGTTTGAATCAGGCCTTAGAGAAGTAACGTTTGAAATCCAGTTCACCCATGTGCCTCCCAAAAGGGATTGCTAGATTAATTATTTGATGACTGCATACAACTACAAACACTAATCATCAGTGCCATAGCATGAGGGGGAAACCAAGTGAGATAGCAAAAGAAGAGAAAAAACACACAGCAGAAGAAAAACATCTTCTACAATAGAAGAGGCCATGTAAGTTGACACAACACCATTGAAGACAAGAGAGCTATACCAGTGAGGATCTGGGACCTGTACTGTGCATCTTTTGTTTCTCATACTGCCATCCTAATCCATTTTAGAAAAATAATGAGCATTGTGGACAGGTGCCATCCCAGGACCTCCTTGCCTCAGTTTCCCTTTGAGCTCCCAGAAATAACCCACTCACAGCAAGAGTCTTTAGAACAGTATTCCCCCTCTCCTAGGATCTAATTGATTCAGCATAGTTTAGCTCCCAAAGCAAGCTCCCTTTCTATCAGTGTTCCTATAGCCTGCCTTTGGGAATTGAATGGTTCAAGTTCTGATCTCCCAGCCCACAAACTCACTCCTGTAGATGAGATTCTCACAACCCTCTTCCTATGCTCTTAGCAGCTCTTGCTGGCCTGGGCTTGAAGCCTCATTTTGAGAGGCTCACAGAATCATCCCACCACTCCCTTAATCTTCCCAGCTGGGTGTAATAACCTCAAACCTCTGTCTGGATTGGCTGGCAGAGAGAGGAGGCTTGCTCCACCCAGGCTCCTGGGCCCTTAAAGGAACAGTAATCTGAGTTTTTCCCATACCTTCCCCCTACCAGACATCCTTTGTTCTAGTGACTGCTTCATTTACGTCCCAGGACATGCAGCGGGATGACTGGCCTCTCAAACTACCTCCTCTGGCCATAAAAGACCAGTGCCCCATTACAGGTATATGCTTCAGATGTAATAGTGGTGGCTGATGTATAACCGTACCTACAATGGATACAGGTGTTGAACTTGTCTGCGCCCCAGTATTTTGGGGGATATGGAGAAGGAAAGCTTCAAGTCTTGCACATTCAGGGAGGTCAGACTATTATTCCTTCTCACGATCTCTCTGCTGACTCTAACATCCTCTGAGACATAAGTGAGAACAGCAGATTCCTAACCTGGGAAGTTCTCTGGGTTCATCTTTAAAAAACATTAATTCTTGTCTTCCTAGCAATCTGGATCCTTCCTTCGGTCACATTGTCACAAGTAGCACTGTAGCCCAGTGGGCTAGTTTGCCTTTATTATATTTATTGCTTTGCATTATATTCAGCAGTAATGCAAGAAACCTACAGGCCTGTATTCTGTAAGACATTAGCTTCAGCAAGTTAGCATAAGGCTTGAAACCTATAAACTTTGAACAGATAAACTTTGCACAGATAAATGGTCCAATGGAAAACCGCAAGTATTTGGGGAGCTGAAAATAGAGTTTAAGGGGAAGTTCTGACGTAAATAATTCAACCACAGAAGTGTCCTGGCAATGAACTGGTTACAGGTACATGGGATATATTTAAGGCTAGCCTGCTTGCTTATATATCTTTTCTTGTAAGTTTCTTATTTTCTTATGGGTTTGATTATTTTATTATAATAGGTTTATAGGTCTATATTAGAGTATATTTTGTCTGTAACACAAGGGACCTGCAGGCCACATCCTGTATGGCGAGCTAAGGCCAGGTTAGAATACATATGTTTGGGACCTTTCACCTAGATAGATGGTGAAGAGCTAAAGCATAAGGTCCATGTATGGCTGTGACCTATAACATAGAGGATGCGTTAAAGTAGGTTGGCACAGGGGCTTTCCTAAGTTCATACCCTTTTAAACTTATCATGTACACCACAACTTGGAAAGAACCGAAATACTCGGTTAGGACAGAAATAACAAATGTGATACCTAACCACAAAAGGGCCATGGTAATGAATGGACATATATGATAATAAGTTGAGATCATTGATATACTAACCTATACGAAAAAAACATTCCAACATTAGCAAGGTGAGGAAATACAAATAAGGAAGGGGAAAAAAATCCCCTACTGAATATGCATCAAATACAACAGTGTCAGCGTAACATATTACAAAAACGGCATCCCAGCCTAGGCGTGGTATGAGAGAGAGGTGTAGTCCTTGGGAGGTGCCAGGATGATGGCCACTGGTGATGATGGGGAAGGTGATGGTGATGAGGACGATGACCGCTAACATTTCACGTTGTTCTATAGGAGATGGTGTGATTATACGGATGTGGAGAAGGACATTCTGTAGTACCTCTATCTACCTTTACTGATTTGGGGTGTTTGTGACTATGCTAAATGTATGAATAAACTCTATTTGTAAATATAAGAGTTCCTATAGTGCAGCTGTGCACGTCAGGGTTCCCACCAGTATAATAATTTGAATAATACTGGGCCTGAACTTGGGGCAAGAACCTGGCAACCCTCGAAGTGATAACTGGGGACTCTTAAGTAATCAATATAATTAATATGCAATCTAAAGATCAGGCAACAGCACTGCAATGTACTTGGTTAGACATGAAGGTCACCTACTGACTTTGAAGGGACCTGAGAGAGTCAAATGCCAAGAAAGGATTAAAAGATAAAAATAATGAAAACTGGCACAGATTAGAGGGGGAGGGTATGTGATGGGACATATACTCTACACTGGTATAGAGATAGCTAATTGAAGCCAGAGAGCAATTAGCCCATCCAGTTGCACCAGAAAGATGGGCCAGGCCTAATTAAGGATCAGTCCCAGTAGAAGTAGGGTAACTAATAGAGGAAGGATTCTAGGGCAGTAGAAGTCTTAGGGATTCTCTTCTGGGATAGGAGCCTCTGGTAAGGACCAGATTGAAGTAAGCTCTTGTGATAGGCCTTGATAAGAGACACCCCTGAGCCAGCCCAGGGCTGGGACTTCAGAGACAGAGAGAATTAAACTGGTAGGGAGGAATCATCTAGGAGGTGTCACTCTGTGCAATAGCGGGAAAGACCTCTGCGGAGACTGGGAAGGGGAGAAGAGCCTGTGGAAGAGTGACCCCAGAAAGGGGCTTGGGAACAGGTCCTAGAAACAGGCTGAGGTAAGAAGTAGTCTAGGAAAGCAGAAAGGGGGCTGAGGGTGCAGACCTTAGGTGCTTGTTACAGGGCCAGTAGACTGGAACCCAGAGTACAGGAAGGGCCTAAGTTTGTGAAAGTCCCCCCAATATATGAGGTGTAAGGACCATTGAGCTCAGAGATGGGCTGAAGACCTGGTGTAAGGCCATTGGACCATAGTATTAAGAAGAGGCACAGTGGCTGTCAGCAAGGGGTGTCAGAGGAGGACAGTCTAATAAGCTATGCCCAGCCATGAGGGGGCACATTGGCTGGTGAGTCACTCTTCTACAAGGGAAATGAAAAGGCATTTTTAAAGCACTTGTTTTTGCAGCGTGAGACACTTTGGGGAACATGGTAGATTTGAGAGAGCCATGTTAATCCTTGCAGAGTGCATCATATTTTGTTATTTGACACCTTTTCCTCCAAATCTTTCCATACTCCCTGCCCCACAGAAAAAAGGGGGTCTGCAGATCCTGGGGGAAACTTCAGAGGCCCAGAACGATCCTTGTGGAGATTTTATATCTCAGCACTGGTCCCAGGGAGTGCGATGCCCTGGCTTACCCTGACAGTGTCCCAGTTCATTTGCGATCTACTGCACCTGTGACAAGTAAGGGCCAAAATAACTAATATGGGCCTGATCCAAAGGCCGCTGAAATCAGTGGAAGTCTTTCCATTGACTTCAAGCTCTTGGTTGAGAAATCCCACGGCAGTAAATGGTAGGTCTGAATGTAGGCTGACTGAAAGAATGGACAAACTATGATTTTTTTCTCTCTTTCCCCTATCCATCCTGTTTAGATTCTAAGCTCTTCAGTGAAATAGCACTCTCTACCCTGGGCTTGTATAATGCCTAGCACAATCTTGGTTAGGCCCAAGGCACTACCATAATAAACATCAATAGCAATAATAGTGGTTTCTGACCATGTTATAGCAATGACTGCGCTACAGAATCAGCAGTTCACTTCCACCCCATTGCACTTCTGTCAGATATAACCACATTTCTGTTTTCTTCTCCAGATCACCAGCCTAAATTAGATAGTGGTAGTGCATGACCTACCTATCTCACTTCCCTGGATAAATATTGAGACTATGCACATCACAGTGGTACCTAGTTTTAGTCATCTCTCTTCCTATGGCAGACGCTGATACTAGCCAAAATGAATCCAGAAAAGCTTTTCCTGTTTTGAAAATGCTCATTTATTCATTTCCAGCTGCTGTTAGAGAACATCTTTTTTCTTAATATACCATTTAACAAAAACTTCTGTGATTGGTAGGACACAGGGGCTATAGAAATGAGAATCTTTAGAGGGGGTCTGGTCAGTAAGGCTAGTTCAAATTTTTGCTTATATTTCAATTTTTCCTAGATGAATCTTTCATCAGCCACGCAGATCTATCTTGGTAACCCCAAATGATTAATATTTTGCTGTTTTAAAGAAATTAGTGTTCTGTGCCTTGGTCCTGCCGTGAGAGCCACATGAATAGACCCCTGCCCCCTCCAGAACGACACTGAAGTCAAAAAGGCTCCATGTGGGTCTGTCTGAGTGCATTCCATTGGCCTTAGACTTAAATTCTGGGGAGCAGGAACCTTTACTTCGTATACATTTGTACATCACCTAGAACAAAAGGGCCCTGATTTTGCCTGAGGCCTCTAAACACTTCATTAGTATACATATTAAATCATTATTAGATGAAAGGTACCTAACTGACAGCTCCAGAAACCAAAGTCCTCTGTACAGAGCAGGTACAGCATGAGCAGTGACAATGCAGATAGTTTTCCAGCACTGCCCTGCTTAATCTTGACTAGCAAGGACAATTTATCAGGGGGCTAGTCAAAAATTTTCCCTCAAAACCCAGGTTTCTGTCAATTTCTTTTTTTTAATCTAAATGACATTTTTCACAGAGGGTATCTGCTTTCCTTAAAAAAACAAAAATCAATTATTTGTCAGTTTTAGTATAAAAAAGTTCTTGGTTTGGGGGCAGTTTTAAGCAAATTATTAGAAACACCACAAATAAAACAATGTATCATGTATTGCCTCAATAAGTATTATCATGTTTATTTCAAAGCATCAATGACACATTTCATTTGGATTTTATTTGTACGTGCTTCCATCAGAAGAGCAATGTATCCACTGAGGTAATGCTATTTACGGTATTAAAATTAAAAAAAAGGAAACCACTGTTTGAGAACACCTGTAATATCATCATACACAAATGTAACATTGATGTACCAATGATGCTGTTACCTGTGAAGAACAGAATATTTTTGGGCATGTATTATTTCAACCTGTGGGCAGCCACATGGCATTACCAATAATTAAAAGGATCTGAAAAAGTGTGTGTGTGGGGGTCTTATCACACCACATCTGCCTGGCCCCAGTAGTTCTGCCCACCCAGCCTCACCTCTGTTCCTCCTGCATCTCCTGGAATTCTTCACTCTGGTTTCCCAGGCCTGGAGGAAGGGGGAGGAAGTTCTGCAGCGAGAGCCTCTTGTATCCCTTCCCAGGCCTGGTTGCGTTGGGATGGGGAGGAGCTGTCCCATTGCTCACAGGAGGGGCAGGGGAAGGAAGGATCAGAGCTGTTCTGAGATGCTGGAGTCTTTCCGCTCCCTTTATGCATCCTGTGAGATTGGTACTGGGTTGCTAAGGGAAAAAGGAGAAGACTCTGGTCTGCTTCCTCCAGCTGCTCAGATTAGCTGCTCTTCACCAAAGGTGGGCAAGTCGGGAAAGCCGCCAATGAGAAGGACGTTCCTCAGGTGGTACTAAAAATGTGAGCATCTCAGCAAGCTGGCTGGCTTTTTAGCAATTGTATTTCCCAGGCCTGTATCGTGTTTAAACCTGGTGCACTTTAAGCACTGGTAATTCCCATTAGCACTGTGGAGGTTTGTGCATACAACCCTGGCATAACAGGAATATAACAACACATACAAAGCACTTGCTGTGTTTAAAGCATTTCACATGTGTTAACAAATCAGTCCTCACAATGCCCACATGAGGTTAGCAGGTAAACACTATTATTCCCCATTTACAGGGAGGAAATTGAAGTTACTCATCCAGCTCCACAGAGTAAATACATACAGAGCCCACATTAACGTTTGGGATCTCCTGACTCTTCATTTAGATACCATAATCTGTTCCTTTGCCATTCCTACTCACTTCAAGGGCTTGATCCATAGCCCAGTGAAGTCCATGGGAGTCTTTCCACTGACTTCAATTGGCTCTGCATTGAGCCCTGAATCAAGAAAACTGATTCATGGCAAAAAGCAAGCAAGGGCTGAATTCATCACTGATGTGACTCCACTGAGATGAAACTGGCCTCAAGAGGTTTCACCTGGTGAGGTAAAGGGCAGTTAAAGCTAAACCTACATACATAGCAAATCAATGTTTTTTGGTGGCCTTAACTGATTAGAATTTTTTACTCATAATTCTGTGAGACACACCAGAATACACAAAATTTATATAATACTAAAAACTCAGGATTATGGATTGAACTATTAACCTTTCTGAATAAATATGTGAGATTTTACACTTTATGGTTCCACACCTATACTTTCTAGTTTCCCATTCATTTTGGGTGAAAAGAGTTAACATGGAAACACCTGGATATCTTCCACTATAAAATGAATGGGGAAAAGACTGAGGATTATAAACATCTTGAAAATGACACAAAGCAAAACGAATAATCCCAGAATTTTAAAGTTTGTTGGTATGACTGTTCATACAGGCCCTGACCCAGTACAGCATTTAAGCACATGCATAACATTAATCTTAGTCCTATTGTTGGGATTACAAAGATGCTTAAAGCTACTCACGTGCTTAAATGCTTGACTAGATTGGTGTCATAACAAAGAATTAGTTAGTATGAATTTTCTGCAGGTCTTCCCAATAAACCAGGGATGAGTACACTGCTTCTTTCAACTATTGTCCAGAGAAATGGAAGCATATACAAACTATTCAAAACATTTACAGCTGCTAGAAGTTACATTTTCCTGTTTTCTTGACTTGTACAATGGATAACCAGAGAAGAAAAACAGCAGGAAAGGGTTTTCCTCCACACACTAAAAAGAACAGGATGTAGCTGTGAGGCTCAAAGCTAACTCTTTTGTGTTAAGTTCACATTTCTGTCAATGTGGCCTCAAGTATACAATAAAAGCTGCAAGAATATAAAGGTGGTGGGTATTTCAGGGAAAATATGTACCCTTATAACTAGATTCATATTCCTCTTTAGCACCTTTTGTACTCTGTATAGGCATGGTACTGCTCCATTGAAGTAAATGGCAAAACTGGTGTTGACTTGATTGGGAGCAAGACTTGGACTCTAAGCTTAGATTTTCAAAAGTGACTAGTGATTGGGTCTCTCAGGTTTGGGTGTGCCCAGTCTGAAACATCTTAAAGGGGCCTCATTTAAAAAAACAACCAGCCCTCTGAAAATCAGGCCCCATTAGGTCTCTTAAGTGGAGCACCCAGAAATAGAGGCACCTAAAATCATCAATCATTTCTAAAAAAAAACAATAATTCTGCTTTGTCATAAATACACTTTATAAACATATCCAAGGAAACAATGGTGAATAGCACAATGAAATCCATAAGATGTATTTAAGGAGAAAAATCGATGAGCTAGTTCAGAACAGCGTGGGGGCCATGGCTCCATCTCCTCCTGACCACTTCTGGAGCAATGAGTGCAGAGACTGAGATTGTGACTGAACTTTACATGCAGCATGCAAGGAGTTAACAGACACCCACTTTCTCCCCAGCATTGCAGACCCATACAAGGGCCAGGGATGACTTCACCTTGAGAAAAGTGATATGACTTTGGAAGGGGATAGCCTAATTACCCTAATTAGCAAAATACACTACAACCCCAGGCAGTTTCTCATCAATGGGTGAAAAACAAATATACTCAGCCTGGACTACTTACAAGCTTCTATGACACTGTAATACACACATATTTGAATAAAACAGGCATGGTTTGGGTTTTGATATTACTATATTTTGAAAGAGGAGATTATTTTCTATCCTAAGTGACAATAGATGGGCAACTCCTCCTCAAATACCTTTTCCTAACTTCTTGATCTTGCATCCTCTTATGCTTTCTCAACTGGACACCATCAAATTAGGCCTGAATAAAGACTGGGAGTGGATGGATCACTACAAAAACTAATTTTCCCTGCTGATACTTACACCTTCTTGTCAGCTGTTTGAAATGGGCCACCTTGATTACATTGGCCTCATTAGCACTACAAAAGTGATTTTTCCTCCCTTGGTATTCACCCCTTCTTGTCAACTGTTGAGAATAGCCCACTTCCACCTTACTTGAATTGGCTCATTAGCACTGACCCCCCACTTGGTAAGGCAGCTCCTATCTTTTCATGTGCTGTGTATTTATACCTGCCTACTGTATTTTCCACTCCATGCATCTGATGAAGTGGGTTTTAGCTCAGGAAAGCTTATGCCTAAATAAATTTGTTAGTTTCTAAGGTATCACAAGGACTCCTTGTTGTTTTCGCTGATACAGACTAACACAGCTACCACTCTGAAACCTGTCAGGTACACAAGTGTTTGCAAGATCAGGGCCATGATTATTCTGATTGTAAAGATGTTTACCTTTTTGAAAGTTCCAATGAGCTCTTCAGTGTGATTGCTTTTATTTTTCAAAAGCAACCTATCACTCTGGGCCTAATCCTTGTCCTATTAAAATCAGTGGGAGTTCTGATACTGATTTCAGTGGGAACAGCAGGGGGATCTTGATCCAAGTGGCAGACTTACTGTTCCTCTGACACTGAGACAATGCCAAACCCAGGGTTCTAAAGTGAAAACAAAAGTTAAGTCACATAATGAAAGCATAGTTTTATATAATATGGGAAATATTCTCTGCTGCACACAACTATCCTTAGTTTAGTGTTCCCTCTCTCCAGAGAACCCTGATGCTACCCTAGTCCCTGCAAGCATGCTACCCTTTCTGCAGACTCCTGCCTTTACCTGTAGTCATTGTCTACTGCTTTTTTCTCTGCCTGCTCAAGTACCCAGCAGTAGTTGTCTGTGGCGCTCCTGGCTTTCTTCTTTTCCTTCTTGGCTTTCCTCTTCCTATAGATGAGCAAGCCCAGGGCAAAAGCCATCAGCAGCAGGATAACCACCACGCTGCCCAGGATATAGTACAGGAGCAGTTTGGGGCCATCGGTGGCCTGGTCAGCGTCGGGTTTCATCATGGGTTCCCCAACCCCTGCCGCCCTGCTGACGGCAGCTGGCTGGAGGGTGCTGGGTTCTGCTCCCCCTGGCTGGACTCGGGTGGTTGGATCAGAGCGCGGGGCTGGGCTCTCGGTAGCAGGGTGGGTGTCCGGCGGCTGTCCACCCCCAGCCGTGGGCTCCTCTTCTCCTGGGGGGCGCAGGGACAGGGACGGGGCCGCGCTGCCGGCGGTGGTGGGGCTGGAGCCGGAGAGGCAGGAGACGCCGTTGGGGGCCAGCGCCCAGCCCGGCGGGCAGAGGCACTGGTAGCTGCCGGGCTGGTTGACGCAGCGCTCCTGGCAGGGCTCCCCCAGGCACTCGTCCACGTCCCGGCAGGAGGCCCCGTCGGGGCCCCGCTGGTAGCCCGGCCGGCAGGCGCAGAGGAAGGAGCCCGGCGTGTTGGCGCAGAGCTGGGCGCAGGGCGCGCCCTGGGCGCACTCGTCCAAGTCCCGGCACTGGCGGCCGCCGGGCCCCGCGGGCTCGTAGCCCGGCGGGCAGGTGCAGGCGAAGCCCCCCGCCGTGTTGAGGCAGCCGCCCTGGCAGGGCTCCCCCAGGCACTCGTCCACGTCCCCGCAGCTCACCCCGTCCCCGGCCAGCGCGTAGCCCGCGGGGCAGCGGCACTCGAAGCCCCCCGGCCGGCCCAGGCAGAGCCCCTGGCACGGCCGGGCGCTGCAGTAGTCCACGGGCGAGCAGGAGAGCAGGTCCCCGCCCAGCCGGTAGCCCGCGCGGCAGGCGCAGCGGAACGAGCCGCCGGCCAGCTCCAGGCACTGGTGCTGGCAGCCCCCGTTGCTGTAGGCGCAGCCGTGGCGGGGCGAGGCGCACAGCGGGCCCGGGCTGTTCCACGCGAACCCGCCGCCCTCCTGCGCCGTGCACACCAGGAAGGGCCCCGGCGCCTGACCCTCGCACGACACGGCGGCCAGGGAGCCGAAGGGCACGGCCGCCAGGGAGGCGTTGTTCAGGCCGAAGGGGGTGGTGTAGGTGACGCTGCCGGGCCCGGCCAGCGCCAGCTGGCGGCACATGCCCTGGAAGCTGAACTTGCAGAGGTAGCCCTGGACCCTGGCGGAGGAGCCGCTGCAGGGCCCGTCGGCCCAGCCCAGCCCGGGGGAGCTGGGGGCGGTGCTGTTCCGGTGCAGGCTCACGCAGCGCCTGCTCGTGCAAGTCTCCCGGGGCTCCCGCAGCCAGCCGGTGTAGCTGGTCTCCTCCCCGCCGGAGGCCCAGCTGAAGCCCTTGAGGAGCTGGTGCTGCTGGTAACACTTGCCCTTCTCCCGATGGAGCCCGATCCAAAGCCTCGCCTGCCCCTCTGGCCCAGCTTCCCTCCTGGGCAGCTTGGCTAGCAGATCCTGGACATGCAAGGCCTCTTCCTGGCTCTTCATGGTCACCAGGTTGCCTCCGTTGCTCTTGCAGTTCTCCTGGGCATCCGCCCAGTTGTGCTTGCCCCAGTGGATGGTGTAGCAGGCAGTCTGGGCGCACAGGGCCTCTGCCTCCTCACTCGCCCACGAGGGCACCCCCCAAAGCAATGCCTGGCCTAGGAAGAAAAAGGCGATTCCCATGGTTGCTTTGGTCTGGTCTGGCAGGGAGCGGCAGGATCGGTGCTGTTGCTGTCCCAGGCACCAGATGCACAGATGGGACCTGCAGGGGACACACATCAGATGTTAGAACAAAAGAGCAGAAGCTGTTTGCCTTTCAGATCCCTTTGGCCCAAGGAGCTGCCCTGCACGCATCCTGTGCTGTTGTGACTCTTATTTATCACCGGAGACTAGAGTTTCCTGTATTTTAGTTACTGGTGGCTTCATCCCCGTGGTTTGCTGATAACAATCAAGATATTCAGCTGCTTTTCTTTGCCTTCCTTTAAGTGAAGTGGTTTAACACCAGTTTAAAAAAAGATTTACCATTAAAGGGCTTTCTTTATTTTGGCCCAGTGCTCCCCTCCCCCTGTAGGAGAAACTTGCTGGAATGCTGCTTTCTTATTTTATTTTTAAAGGACATAAACTACTTACTCATTGGTGACTTTTTCTAACCCCCAATAGGGAGTTCTAGTTTTCCAGTATCTATTGGAGAAACAACAACAAAAAAGGCATGGAATCCCTGCTTATGATCCTAAGCATAGTTAACATTTCATCTTCTAGAAGAAATGGAATACTTGGTGCATATAAGTCACCCACACAATTAATTTCAGGCACACACCCCCCCCCCCATTCTTGCACTTTAAATAGATGGAAAAGTCCTTAAATAGGGATTGGGTCGTGAGAATGTCTGAGCTCCATGCACTAAGCCAAGTTGTTTAAGGACACCAAACCAACTCAAACTCAGTGTACAGTGGGGAGTTCTCTAAATGCAGCCCACTTAGTCACTGATCTGTTGTCCAGAACCAGTCACTTCAAACAGAAGAAAAGCACTGAACAGCAGCTGCTCATACCTGGGACTTTCGAGCATCAGAGCAATGATATTCCAAGTTAATGGTTTTGGGGAATTTACAGATCAGTGATCAGTTGTATCATCAGTTCAGTTGCAGCTTGAGCCAAACCCAGTGAAGTCAATAGGAACCTTAAAGAAAGGGCCAAGTAGTTAGTGTGAGAGGTTTTACTGGATGAACAAATGCATTAAAAATGCACAAGCCTTCAGGCCCCAAAAGTCCCCTTTTCTGGGACTGGCAACTTTTACGAAAAGCACAATTGATACTGAGTTGATTGACCTCTTTGTAATAAAGTAGAAATACTTCATTTGAGAATCAGAAAGTGTTTTACTGACGTCAATTAAAACTCACAGTTACTGAGGTGTAATTATTTACAACTATTATTTTGCAGATGGGGATTTGCATGAGATGCAGAGAGGTTAAAGGTCAGATTTTCTTTATACAATGGGGTCCTAGATCCATGCACATTTTCTGCCTGTGCATTCATGTGCTTGCTTTTGAGTGCACACTTATTGCAATTGTGAGCATAATTTGAATAAATGAAATGAAGACATCTAAATATATATTAATGTGTCCAAATGTCTCATGTGGATGTCCAGATAGGCCTGTGCGTGCAAACATAGGTGCACTAACGAATATGCAAGTATGCCCATGGATCTTGGACTTCACTTTGGGGTATATCTCCCACTCTTTAGGCCCACACAGAGTCCAGGATAGTGCCAAGATTATGGACCGTGAAGGCAAATGGAACAGACTCAAGGAAAGGAGAGAGATAAAAGACAGGATGCTTCTTTTCCTCCCAGTTCTTGCCTTTGAGACATTCAGCTGAAAAAAGTTAACTTGGTCAAGGTAGGCAGTCATTTCAGTTGTCACAAGACAATGTACTGTACATACAGTTCATTTGTACAGTCATCAGAGTAACTATGGCAATGTTAAAGGATGAAATACAGTAACCAAGGGAGAGAATAGAGAACAGATGCTAGAGAATGAGCCCAGGTGGGACATCTTGGCACAAGGGTCAACCATTGCCAGAGATATAGAAAGAGCAGTTTGATAGGCAGGGCTGTCCCTAGGGGAGTGCGGGGCCTGGCACAGATCAGCCTCCGCGCTAGTTTCCTCGCTGTCCGTCCAGCGCGTCCCCTCGTCCACGCGACTGCCGCTCTCCTCCTTGCTGTCCACCCGCCTACTTGCTTCCTCACCTCCTCCTGCCTGCCTGCCCGCCCACCTGATGCTCGCCTCCCTGTTTGCCTCCTCACCCCACTCACCCACCCCCCTCCCGCCTCACCTGAATATCGGGACAAATGGCATCCTGATTGTGCATTGGTTGGGACGCGGGACAAAGGGCCAAATATCAGGACAGTGCTGATTTTATTGAAGTGTGGGGCCCCCCCAAAGCACGGGGCCCAGGATGGTCACCCCGATTCGCCCTACCCAAGGGACGGCTCTGTTGATAGGCAAAAATGGAACGAATAACAGCAAGCCAGAGATGTCTTCACATCTAAGGCGTTGGTCCAGGAAGACAGAACTGTGACTACAGTGTAGAAGCCTGTGTGGTCAAGGAGAATGAGAAAGCAGAGGGAGCCATCATCAGTAGGGAAAAAGTTTATTAACTCTCTGCAGAAGAATGATTTCTTTGCTCTGGCTAGACCAATACTCAAAGAGAAATTAGCCCAGCGTATTGTTGTGGGAAAGGTGGTTGGAGTGATGGAGGAGGGAGTTACTTTTGCAGAAACTTTGGGAAAGGGGAAATAGAGATGGGCCAATAGTTAGCTTCAGGGTCATGGGAGAGCTTTTTTAAAAAGGGGGGACTAAATTCTGAGCTGGGGTGTGAAGAAGCAGGCCCAACTCTATTGATTTAAATCAGAAGTCAGTGGAATTGTACCTGCTCACACTGTGTTTGAATTTGGCTCAGGAACAGTGGTACGTTTTGGAGAGTTGGGGGAAGAACCAGAGAAAAAAGAGTGTTGTATTGATAAAGGGGTGTTTGGGGCCCAACAAGAAATAAGATGTTTCTGAAACCCGTGGTCACTGTTACAACATTAAACAGTGCAGTATGGACTGAGGATTTGTTTCACATTATTGCTGGTGACTCCTACTGGGAAAACTACCATAAAATGTTTTAAACTTTTAATTAAAGACACAGAAAAAGCAGTTAACGGCCTTTAAAATGTGAAGTAGTAAGTCAGGCTTTCATTTTCACAATATCCCATATTCCCTTTCCCTTTAGCTGTAGAGAGCCTTTTGTAGAGAGAAACCTCTCCATGACTGTTTTTAGATGGTGTTAAAGGTGGTATTAACTGTTTTTTGGGGGAGGAGAAAAGGTTAGTTCAGTCAGTCCGGATCTCGTCTCTTATTGGAGTCCGGTCCTGTTTCTTTAAGACAAAACAAGACAAACACACACAAAAGGGGAGAAAAAAGAGACCAGTAAACATGGAAAATGCAGCTTCTGTCTCTGGTGCTGACTCTCATGTGAGATCTTGCTGCTGAGGAAACACAAGCCCAGCACAGGGTCTTATCCACTCCAAGCCCTGGCAAACTTTTATTTGCATATGGCTGCTTAAGGCATTGCTTTCTCAGAGCAGTGTTGCAAGAGGTGTAGACGTCTTGTTGGCTAAGCCAGAGACAGACCGAGGCAAACAGAGAGGGAGGGAGGAAAGAGGAGAAATGCAGTAGGAAGGAAAATGACAGATGTGTAGTGAGTGACTGCAGGAACTCAACTCTCACATTCCTGGTGTTCAGGAGTTAGCTGAAGGTGGTGATGTCATGGCCTGGTCGGGTCAGGACGATGAAGGCCCAAGAGTGTCAGGTTGGTGGTTAGGGTCTCATGAGACAGTGGGGGTAGGAGCCATGACGGTAAAGCTCGCTCCTTCCAGTCTTCCCATCCTGCTGCTCCCATCTAGTGTCCCCCAGGTAAATAATGTTCAAGAAGGGGTGTAAACCTCATTCCATTCATATTAACCCATGAAAACACATTGCCACGCATATTTAGAATCTTTCAGCTTGTTATCATGCCAACCGATGACTACCAGGAGCATCTGAAGATCTTTCCTCTTCAGTTAACCTAAACAATCCAGTTTGTCCCAGTCTTTTGGTCTCCAGCTTTTGCTGATTTTTACAAACAATTTTATGTAACAGATTGAATTGGATTTTTGTTTTCTTGGATACCGTAGAGTACAGGCCTCTGCCCATCAGAAGTTATTGACAGTAGTGATGAGGGAGGGAGCAAGGGTTGGACGACAGGACAAACTGACAGGCGAGAGAAATGGATCAAGAGAGGAGGAAGTTTAATATAAGCCCCTTGTAGCCCTCTGAAGAACTACAGTCTCTCCAGACCACCTCTGTCACCATGTGGAAGTGAAGGATTTGGGTGGAAAGCTTACCAAGTTTTGCAGATGCCTCTTGGTGTAGACATGACAATGATAGATTTGGCTCACTCCTGTTGGCCTCGTTTTGGGGAGAAGGGACAGGGGGTTGCCCTGTCAAACTGAAAGCCTCGAGCAGGCATGGAATTTCTCCCCCCACACCCGTCCCTCTGGGCCTAACTGGAGCTGCCCCCAAAATATAGAAGTCAAACTACTCTCCCAACTAACTTTACCTCCAATGTTGAACCTGTAAACAACTGTGGCTCCCAACAAAATAAAAGTATTTTCATCAGTCCCACAATGCATTATTAATTTATCTTTACTTGTGGGTCATTTTATATGGCAATGAACATACTCTTAAATAACATACTCTTAAATTTGCAACTCAGAAAGATTTTCAAAAGGCACATTAAGACAGTCACACTTGGTGTTGAGCTCATGTTGGTATTTTTCCTTTTGGTATATTAAGTATATTAATCCAGTGGGGTTTATTTCCAGCCAAAATCCCTGTTGAATAGAATTCCGTTTAAGGATCGCAATATCTGACCCTGTTGATTCACTACATACTTTAAAAGTTTAGCAAGTAGTACCACTGGCATTTTCCTAACTTTCAGCATTTTTTCTTTTTTAAATAAATATTGAAAATTGAACATTACCATTAGAGCTATTGATGAACATCTGAAAGTAAATAAGTAACAGTAGATTGTAATTTTTAAAAAGAACTCCATCTATCAAGTTTCTTAATCTTTTCCCAAATTCAGAGAATAATTTATAGCAACCCCTAAAGATACAAGCATACTTCTGTTGCCTATATGAAATAACCCATTTAATTTAACTTCCCCTCTATAGACATGATCTCACTTGAAAATAAAAAAGATCCAAATAATTATCCTGCCAATAAATAGCAATAAAAGTGCCCCCAATAAATTACATGTTTTTTTTATTTTTAATAAGCCATTTAACACTTGTACATATGAACTGATGTTTCAGATCACAATCAACCACAAATTGCCCTAGGAAGACTGGATCTCCTGCCAAATAGGGCACAATATATGTAAAAACATATCAGATTATCAAAAGGATTCATTATAAAGCTGTTACCAAAGCCAGAAGAAGGAAATTTAGAAGATCTGTTAGAAGTCAACAACAATTCCCAAAGAAAGAATCAGGGTTGGAACAATGGACAATGGCATGCAAAAGTCATAAAGTAGCACCTGCATAAATAATAGCAGAAAGATCATGCTCTAGAAGAACAGAAGGAACTCGTGCCTTCTCTGGGGATGTTTGAAACTACACAATTTCCATATACAGTAAAGTGGGCCAGACAGTGAGTATAAATGGACATTGCTCTGTTCAGTGGAGCTAAACTGATTTATGCCAGTTGAGACTCTGGCCCTGAAGTGTTGAGATGCTCACTGCAAACTTCAGTTATCACATTGTAAACATGTAAGGTCTGCACAATGCTATTATTTGCAGTAGTTTATGTGTTGTCTATATAAGTCAAGGGAGATGAGAGACTAAGCTATTTTTGTTAATCGATGATGTCAGTGAAGAGTCAGTCGTCTCTACCATACAGTCCTCGGTATGTGATAGTGTCCATATGCAGTATGTGCATTCTATTGTAACTGTATTCACTCCAATTATTTCTTTGCTCCTGATTGCTTGCTTATTGAGGCATGATACTGGACTAGATGGACTTCAGGCCTGATCCCGAATGGAAATTCCTATGGTCCTATCTCTTATTTCTGTGTTTATACTTCATATGACTTTTGAGAAGTTTCCCCCTGTGTTTTATATTTTGCATGCATTACTAGCCAATGCACTGATGGCCCAGTTCCAGGTGGTGCATGAATCTGTGCTGCTTTATGATAGTGCCATCAAACAAGCTCTTGCTGCTTCTCTCATGTCACGCCACGGCATACCATTCTATTTCTTTATCATTATTACTTTTTGATATGTTTATCGCAGTCGCAGCAAGTGGCCCCAATAAAGATCAAGGGCCCGCTGCACTAGACACTGTATACACACATAATGAAAACAATACCTCTGCACCAAAAAGCTTATCATTTCTGTGATCTTATACCAGGCCCATCACTGTGGTGTCTGATAATCTGCAACTGGAATCAGTGGGAGTTTTGCTATTGACTTCAGGGGAATCAGAATCTGACCCAAAGCCAAAGGCAACTTGCATTTGTAGGGCTTTTAAAATTGTACATCCCTGCGCTCGTTTGTAAATCAGACTACAATAGAGCCTCGCTAATTTGCACTAATGACTGGGACTAATCCGTGGCAGATTACTGAGTTTTGTGAAGTACCAAGTAAGTGAACAACCCTGAATTTAAATAAAAATAATCAAGGGTTTTCCCTCACGAACTGAACTTTTTCATTTATTTTGACAAGTGTAGTTTAGTTTTAATGATTTACAATCCACCTCATTGCATACTAATTAATGGACTGCAATAGACCTTTTTAAAAGTAGTAAAGTCTTAGTAATATGCAATCTCACTACAATACTCTTCCACTGCACCTTCTGAGCAGTGGAGTTTAACCATCAGTTTCTGGGGAGTATTACTGGATCTACAGCGTAGCGAAATGAGAATCAGCAAGCTTATATGAGAAAATCAAAGAAAAAGTGTTCAGCAAAAATATTCCCCCACCCCACCCCCCCGATATGGTGTTTCTTTATTTTGTTTGTACATGGCAGAAATATGCCATTGTTACAGTGACAGATTAAACAGAAGATTACAGCAGATTAAACTTTATTTGCATAATTGGCACATGGGTGAAAAATACCTTTAAAGTTCTCATATAACAGATGGGCTCCAAAGGTAGTGTTCTCTAATAATTATCTGTCTATCCATCTAACTCTTTGTCTGTCTAGCTATACATTTATACTGTGCTCATCACTGTGGAATCTTAGCATCTTGAAAGAAAAGAAGTGAAGTGGTTCTTTTGGGCAGAGTTAGGTCTTGCACTTTCTCTTGAAGATGGTCACCTATCTGTGGGCCACACACTGAAAAATCCCTCTCCAACTCTCAAAAGCTGAATTCTTGTGAAGGTACATGTTCATTCAGTGAACGTTGTGTCACATTGCTCCCGAATAGCTCAGCTGTTGTAGAAGGTCCTAGTTGTGGAATAAGGTCCATCAGGTAGCTCAATAGCTTGACATCAGCAGTAGCAAGTCTCAGCACTTCTCCGATGTGTTCAGCAGCTTGCAGGATAAAGCTCTATAAGAACAGAGGGAAGCTTGATTAAATGAAAGAGCTATGGATTTAGCACAAAAGGACATCTTTCTTTACACAGCACCTTGTCAATATTATTCATTGCCCCAGGAAATCATTGAGAAATAGCATGGTTTCATTTTTTGTAAAATGGAGGTCTGGATGACTTGAGGATAATTCATAACTCTTGTCACTCTGCAAGGTCAGGGAAAGAATGATCATTCAAACCTCATGATTAGGGGGTCAGAAAAGAACTACTTCCCACTCATTGATGGGAAAAGGATGACCACCATAGCCATTGGCATTAAGTGACACCACTGCTGATCATCTCACCAGACAGATCAATAGCTGAATGGAATGAGCATAGGTGCTGAATTAGCCTGACTCCAAAAAGCAGTCTCTGTAAACCATAAATGAGGCACGGTGGACATGTGTTGTTTGGATGCCTGCGATCCTACGGCTTGTATTATGCCCGTGCTTTGGATAAACTAAGGACTTCATTCTCTGGGATGGTCCATTCAGCACCTTCAAGCAGCACAGAACTCATTCAGGGCATGATCCTGCAAGGTGCTGAACATCTCTGGAGGTACGAAGTATCCCTAACTCCAGTTAAATCAATGGGACCTGAAGAGGCTCAGGAAATCCAGGAGTTTCTCCAGATCAGGCCCCCAAAATAAACTCTTCTTCCCACTTGTACTCTAATAAATACAGTTGCATGTATGCGCTCCACTCCTTCAGCAAAGCTAATATTTCTAGCACAAACATCTGGGTGGGGAGTCAGGAGTTGCAGTTATGCTCCCTTGCTTAGCCCCACAAGCTGGGCCTCAGCATTAGTTTTTTAAGAGCACAAACTGATGCTCATCTGTAGAACCTCCTGAGAGACAAATATCAGAAGTCACAAACAACGTCTTTAGCCAAGCGGCTGGAGGCCCTGGGAATTATTCAGAATGCCTGGAAGGAAGTAAAAAACAACACTGAAGACAAAAAAAAGTATTACACTAGCATAACACAGATTGCTGACTGCATCAGGAAACTCAGTGCAAACTCACACCCACACCTGCCAGTGCTTGCTAATGGAAAGCAGATCCACACGCCTGGGGTAATAATGAGTGAGATTGTACCCCCGAAGGGGATCCGTTTGTAAGATTTTTCTTTTTTTTTTTCTCCCTGCCCCCACTTTCATCATCTCATACTGGCAAACGAAGTGAGAGGGTGATCCACTGCATTGGGTATCACACCCCGAGAATGGATTTTGGGTCAGCAAAATGCTGTTTTATAGAGCTTGTGCAATTCGCATTTAGTATAACACAGCATAATTCTGTAAGTGTTGACTGGTGCCTCATTTTATTTGCAAACACATCTTCTACTTTGTACAAAATTGTCATCCTACCGAGTTATTACGTTGCTTTTAAATTTTACATATTATTTACTTAGGGCTAGATCCTACCGCTCTTATTCATATTGAGAAGTACCATGCTCCACAAGCAGGCCCCCTGACTTCAGTGGGACTTCATGCAGAATAAGGTAGTACTCACTGTAAGGAAAGGTAGCAGAACCTGGCCCATAAGGAAGTGCATGGAACTATTTCATACTCTTTCGTTTTAAAATTTTAAAGTTCCTTATTAGATTTTTAAAGTAAACATAAGAACCAAGACAAGACTTGGGTTATTTGGCATTGTAGTAGTGGGAAAGGTATATTTTTACCTTGTTTTCTTTGGTAGGAAAACGAGGAATGTTCATGACCTGGTAACCCAGGTTATATTCTCCACTGGGATGTTAGGCATACTACTGCAAGCAAACACGCAAGTTGCTAACAAAAAGGACAGTGGGGGTGAGGAAGGGCAGTGAACCAACAAAGCCACAAGAAGACCAACTTCCTACAAACACCAAATTGGACCCTACTGTGGGTGACTTTGGAGAGAGTCTAGACTAGCAGAAGTATGCCAAAAGGCAATGGACAGGATTCAGAGAGCCAGAATTTTCCAAAGCGTGACTCCTGCCAGCAAAGCAGCAGGGGGCCAAGTGAGGTTGACCTCTCTATCGGCAATTGCCTTTTCCTGACAACACCAGTAAATCAGACAGCGACTGTGAGAGCTGATTGCCAGGTCAGGTAGAAAGCAATCCACCTACCTGAGCTGGTGCACCAGAGGTAGTCTAAGGTCCCTGGTCAACTGGGCCTAAACATCAGAGGATCCAATATCTGAGGAATGGTGTTCCTTCACCTGGCTCTGTAAACCAGCAGAGAGCATGGTGATTATGATGCTCGTGCAAGGCAGAGATTTAAAAAGTCTCTTCTGTATCAGTAGCCCCATGAAAAGAAACCAGAAGTGAAAAAACCCTCCGTTTACTGCTGATCTTTTCATAGCTTAGTGCAGCCACACAATGGAGAAGCAACAAATCATAGATATTATCACCAAAGGATTGAATTGACATTGTTCTTTTAGTTTCAGGGGTTGGTTCCTCCCTTTCCTTCGTGCTTCATATAATCTCAAATGGAGGCTGAGCATTTCAACCTGAGAGAACTATTCTAGATAAAGAGGATTGGGTGGGTAAGTGGAATCTTACATGTGTCTAACCATGAGAAGGGTCAAAGAGAATTGAACTGGATGATTCCTTAACATGGGGGCCTTTCCAAGGCTCAGTGATGTCAGTGAGCATTTTTGCACCGACTGCAATGGGTTCTGAATGAGGATGATGAGGTTTAAGGAAAGGTACCAGCAATGGAGACAAGGGGTGCTGGTGTCTGACCACTGCCATGCTGCCCTATACATTTAGCCAGCATCTTTCCCTGCCTGCCCTGGATTACTGGATTCTGTGTTGCTTTCCATTGAAGTCAATGGTGCTTTGCTGATTTACACCCACTGAGGATGTGGCTGAAGAGTTAGAGCAGGATAATAGAACTACTGCCCCAAGGCATGGCAAATTCCCACCCTCTCAGATGTGAAAGAAATTAAAGACACATTTGAGATGTCTAAGAAATGGGACATTTTGGGAGCAAAGTGAAGGAACCGATGTTTTACTCAAAGAGGAGGAAAATCTTGGCAATCAAGCTACCAGGGCATAGGGTGACAATTGGGTAGAGGTCTATTAGGAATGGTAAATTCAGAAAATACTAACAAAATCCATAATGGAATTGTGAGCCTCATGTAGAGACTTGTATACTGTATTGGACATCCTGTTGGGAATTTTCTTAAGGATATAGTGGGAACTGCTTTTTCCCCTCCTCATACTGGTTATTATGGTCCAGTGATCATATGATCAGACATAGGCCCGGACTCTGTGGGTGCTGCGGGGCTGGAGCACACACGGGGAAAAATTAGCGGGTGCTCTGCACCCACCAGCAGCCAAGCTCCCCTTGCCCCCTCCTCGCCTCCTCCTCCCCCGAGCACGTCGCATCCCCGCTCCTCCCCATCCCAGCGCTTCCCACCCACCACCTAACAGCTGTTTGGTGGTGATTAGGACTCTCTGGGAGGGAGGGAGAGGAGTGGGGACACGGCACGCTTAGGGGAGGAGGTGGTAAAGAGGCTGAGCAGGCATGAGGGCAGGGGCAGGGAGGGGGGTCAAGCACCCACGGGGCAGAGGGGAAGTCGGCGCCTATGCAATCAGATTCTTTCCTTAATTTCCCTATGTAAGGACAGAAAATGATATTTAGAAAGAGACTCATATCAAAGGGTCCAGTTCTGCAAGATGATCCCCACAGGCCCGTGTAATAATAATATTGATCTATTTGTATTGTGGAAGCACCTTGGAGCCCCGGTCATGGCAGAGGATCGTATTATGCTAGGTGTTGTACAAATGCAGAACAAAATGATGGTCCCTGTCCCAAAGAGCCTACAGCAGCCTACAGCAGTTTGCCCACAAAGATTATCTTGCAAGATTGGGGCACATGAAGGCCATAGCTTTTTTATATTTCTAGTAGCATTTTGGATGGAGAGGAGGATATCTACTGCTGTGAAGAAGAATCACTTGAATGAAGACTGTTCTAACCTTCCTTTTGGGTCGGGTTCGGTAGTTGTTTCATTTGTTTTAAAGATCATTCTCATTTTCCAGAACTCTTTTAAAGGATACACTTTATACATTTAAGTTCTGCCTTCTGGAAAACTGTACAACAATATCAATCCGGCATCCGGGTGATTTATGTACCATGTTAACTTTCAGAGAGAGACTTCTGTTTATTTTGTTGTGGGGGGTGCTAGGAAGGCCTTTAGAAGTTCAGCTTAAGAAAAATCAAAATCTCCCCTGATTGACTTGTTAGATGAAGAAGAGGATATCTGGACTCTGACTATTTATCTACCTGAAATCCCAACTAGAAATACTGTGAAGCTATGTGCTAGTTTGTGTAAATTGGTGTTAGCTCCATTGAAGTCAATGTAATCTACTAAGGATGTATCCCACCATTCTTATTTTGTGCAGTTGAAATGGGCATTGTCGAAGGAGGATTCTTCAGTTATTAAATATTGTGATTCCATTATTCTGTAGTTGTGAAGTGCTGATGCTGTGCTTAGCAATGTATCAGAGACAAATAAAGACAGAGCTTTGCCTTGAGGAGCTTAGTCTAAAAGATGCATTTATTTCCTTTTCCAATGCACAGCTAGATTTTTCCCTTATGTCTTTTTTTGCCATTATTACCAGGATCCAAGTTGTATGATTGTGTGTTTCTGTGTGTTATCCTTTTCTATCTCCCTTGGTTAAATTGGTTGTAGTTTTCAGGAGCAAACAAACAGTTGTTTGTTTAGAGAAGTCTTCCCCTGTATGACCAATATTATTGATCTTTTTTCCCTTTTCTTCCTAATGAGCTGGGGTTATTTTACTCGCGTTGTAAAACACTGCACTCTGCTATATCGAGGAATGGGGCTTGCATCAGCGTGTCTCTGTTGTACTGCGGATTCCGGTAGCACTCACTGCAAGGAGCCATTGGTCTACTGCATGGAGATGCCTCACACTGAGATGGCCTCTGAGGAATTGCCTGACAAACGCTGGCCCATTAATATCATAGCAGGCTTTAGATCAGGCCCTGAAATCAATGGAAAAGCTCCCATTGACTTCAGTGGGCTTTGCCTCTGGTCCGCAGTTTAACCCAATCACTCGGCAAGAAACCCATGTCACCACTTGTGACTCTGATCCATACCCTTTCTGGCTGCTGTGTTTGATCCTGGAACTCCTGCTGATGGAGATCACCACTTCTTTCTTTGAAGAAGGAAATCTAAAGTCCTCTCTATAGCAGGCAATCGTCCAACCAGTGCTTAAGAAACCACTGCTTGATACAAATGACATGGCATATGATTGCCCACTTTGTCAGTGGAGACCATACTGTGTCTGAAAAGCCTGGAGCTCAAAGCTGGCTAACTGAGACCCATGGCCAGTGATTGTTTCTGCCAGAGTGCCAAATGGAGAAAAGACGCTCTGCACTTTTGAAAACCAGGCCAACCAGTTAGATGCATAAAGCAGGATTTAGCAGCCTGTCTAGAAGCTCCTACTTCTGAAAATCTTGGCCTAGAGGGTCACTTTTCAGTAGAATTTTGGTACCCATCCTGCTACTGAACTCAACAGGCTATTGCAAGGTGTTGTCTCCCACCATTTCCAATATTGCCAACCCTGCACGTGGGATTCCTTGCTTCTGACACTACAGAATGCTGTTGACAAGGCACTGATTTGCTTACACTGTGATGTTCCTCTTCATATTGGGTCTATCTTCTATGGCCCTTTTGTGCTGCTC
The DNA here is from genome assembly GCF_965152235.1 of Eretmochelys imbricata. Lineage (NCBI taxonomy): Eukaryota > Metazoa > Chordata > Testudines > Cheloniidae > Eretmochelys > Eretmochelys imbricata. Next base: position 204,504,106 of record NC_135574.1, on the reverse strand, counting down.
TGCAAATTATGCTGGCTTCAGCAGCTACCCAGGAATTCTTCCAGTGCAGAGTGAATCCCCAGGGGGTGGAGGTCTCAAGCTTTCATTCTGTCATCATTCATTTGTGACCTACAGTACGTGTCCCTTAGTTCTCTTAGGTGCTGTATTCTGTGCTGACTTAAACCCCATGCAGTGTTGTGATAGCCAAAGGGATTGCACAGGGTGTATCAGTTTGGAATTTGCCCCTGAAAACTGTTAAGTTTAATGTATGTATCTTGATTTTAGTAAGGCTTTTGCTGCAGTCCCACATGGCAGTGTCATAAACTAGGGAAATGTGGCCTAGATGAAATTATGATAAAATGGGTGCATAATTGGTTGAAAGACTGTACTCAAGGAGTAGTTGTCAGTGGTTCATTGTTAAAGTGGGATGGGTGGGGAGGGGGAAGGTGTATTGAGTGGGGTCCTGCAGGGGTCTGTTCTGGTTCCGATCCTAGTCATATTTTCATTAATGACTTGGATAATGGAGTGGAGAGTATGCTTATAAAATTTGCAGATGACACCAAGCTGGGAGAGGTTGCAAGCACTCTGGAGAACAGGATTCGAATTCAAAACAATCTTGACAAACTGGAGAATTGGTCTGAAATCAACAAGATGAAATTCAATAAAAGAAAAGTGCAGAGTACTACACTTAGGAAGGAAAAATCAAATGCACAATTTGGAAATAGCTGGCTAGGGGATAGTACTGCTGAAAGGATTTGGGGATTATAGTGGGTCACAGATGGAATATAAGCCAACACTGCGATGCTTATTTCTTCAAAAAAAAAAAAAAAAGGCAAATATCATTCTGGGGTGTGTTAAAAGATCTGATTGTTTTGTCTCCTTGAGACTAAAAAAACCATACAATATGGGGGAGGAGGAGGAATTAAAACACATATGGATAGGGCAAGAGATCAAGAAAAAAGCAGTGCGATCCAGTCCCTTAAACCCTACCCCTTTGACTTTTCTTTTTATTGCAACCATTCATTTCAATGGCTATTAATAACTTGGTTTTCAATGTAAAATGGATGTATGACTTTTCTGGCTATTGGGTAAGTACACTGAGAAGTTCTTTTCCAGATGTCTGATCGCCAGATAAATCTCTCTTCGTTTCAAACCCGACGCTGAGAGGAGTCTGCCTCTTACCGCCCTGTCCTTGCTTTACAGTGTCTGCAATTTGAGACCCGGCCCTGCTGGCCCACAGTAAAGCTGCCATGGAGTTCAGTTGAAGAAGGATGGGGCTGTTGTTTCCCATTGACGTCAGTGCGGTTTCGATCAGACCCTGGATGCACGTTAGTCCTCTTGTCTGTTGGAAGGGTGAGTGGAAATCCATAGATAAAGCCAGATCCCCAGCACACAGAGAACAACTCAGCCATGGTGCACGAAGGAGGTTCTCCCCTGCACTGTATGACAGCAGCTTTAGGACTGATCAAATATAAAATCATTCCAGGTTCTATTCAGCCCTTTGATCTAAATGAGGAAAATGTCACTTTCTGTCTGAATTTGTTTTTCTTTAGTCTGCTCCAAATCCTGTTACTTTGCAACTCTGCTGCACGTAGTAGTTGGCATGGGGATGGTTACATTTTCAACTACTTTCCTTGCATGTTTCCAGGGAGCGGTTACTGTCTAATGGTCCTGTCTCTGTAACTGAAACCACGGGCGTGACGGTTGAGGGCAGGCAGTTTGCATAAACGTTGAAATCCCCAAAGGAATTATCCTGAGCTGTGGAGATGTGCCATGAAAACATCTGGTCCTCGTCCTTGCTGGAGTCAAGTGCCAGTTAGTTGGTTGCAACTTAACATTGTTCCCATAATTATTAGCATCCCATTATCCGCTGACACGGAAGACAATTATATTTCGCTTGGCTACTCATGGTACAGTAGTCATAAGATTTTGAAATGATTGGATACTTGTGACTGTATTCGGTTACCCACTTATAGCAGCTATTTATTTATTTGTTAATAGTACAGTTGCACCAAAAGGCCCCCCAACCTGGGTTTAGGCTCCATTGTGCTAGGTGCTGTACATACACCAGACCCTATCTGGAAGGGTTTCCAATCTAAATAGGCAAGGAAGGATTATTGTCCCATTGATAGGTGAGAAATGAGGCCCAAAGAGATTAAGTTCATTCCCTCTGAAGCACCTGGCATTGGCCACTGTCGGAAAACAGGATATTGGGCTAGGTGGACCATTGGTCAGATCTCATACGGTCATTCTTATGTTAAGTGAATTCCCCAAACTCACCCAGGAGGTCTGCGGCAGAGCTGGGAGTTGAATGCAGATCTCCTGAGTCCCCATCCAGTGCCTTAGCCACAACCCCGTCCTTCAAAACTGGGGTGGAAAATACCTTCCTTCAACTGAGTTGCACAAGAAGAATTTGACCCCCAAACTATGTACAATGCCTTTGCAATGGCGTTACTGCTGGACAGCAGCAAACGAAACCGATGCAAAGGAAAATAATCAAATGCATTAATGTGTTAGTTATGTACCACAAAAATAAAACCACACTGCCCCGTGGCCGCCCTGCGGCTATGATTACACTAGCACTTTGGTCAGCCAGGGGTGTGAAAAAACACTTCCTGACCTACGTAAGTTTCTCTGACAAAAGTGCCGGTGTGGACAGCGCTATGGGGGCACCAACATAGCTACCGCTGTTTGTTGGGGGTGGTGTAATTATGCCGGTGGGAGAGCTCTCTCTCGTCGGCTACACGGGAGCCGTTACAGCCGTGGCTGCCCCGGGACAGCTGTGCTGCTGTAAGATCTGTAGTGTAGACATAGCCTGAGTCACCATGTGATTTTACTGCTGTAGCCTCAGTTCTTCATCCTTCATCCCCTCTCTGTTGTTCAGTTATGCCCTTTGCAGCTGGGGTGGGACTCTGATGCCTGCCCGGAGCTCTTTGCAGGACCAGCGCTTGACATTGCAAGATCATTTGGGCAGGGCCCCTGTCTTTTTATCTGTACTGAGCCTGTAATAATCTAATAATAATCTCTGTGCTGAGCAGCTGCTCTAGTGCTGGAAGAGGGATTAGTAAACTTCTTGTTCTCTTCCTTCCCTTCTTCCTACCCTGTGCATCATGCAAAATTCAGGTGTGTGCTGTAGAAAACACCAAGGAGGGGAAACCGTTCCCACGCCAGCCCCAAAAGCACAGTCCCAAGTGGGTCTGGTCGGATGAGGCAGCGTGGCCTGACCCTCAAGCTAACTAGCGCAGACTGTGCTACCTGGGGGCACCCACTGCTCATTTTCAAAAGATCACAAGCGGGAACCCTGCCGCGTGGTAGGACTGCCCCTCCTGAAGCGTCTTGCCTTGTGCTGTGTCTCACAATGGTTCTTGTCACTAACACCTGGCCAGCACCATTCTGTTGCCCATTTGGTCTCTTTCAGTAAGGGCCTGCCTTTTTTTATATTTTCCCTCAGGCTCTGATCCAAAGCCCATGGAGGCCAATGGAAAGACTCCCATTGTCTTTCCCTAAGGCCCCAATCTTGCAAACAGTTACACGTAGGCTTAACTTTATGCACGTCACCAGTCCAATGAGACACACACAGTGTGTACAGTTAAAGCAAACACATAAGTGTCTGCAGGATATGGGCCTACGGGTGCATATCTGAAAGATTCCTCAGCAAAGCGATTGGGCCTCCTCTGTTAGGCCAGCTGGAATCTAAGCTTTCTCTTCTGTTTGGGAACCTGCGGAAACTTCCATTGTATTGGATATGAGTCAGGCTCACATTTTGTCAGGGATATTTTTAGTAAAAATCACGGACATGTCATGGGCAATAAACAGAAATTCACGGAAGCCTGTGACCTGTCCATGATTTTTACTAAAAATATCCCTGACAAAATGGGGAGGAAAGCGGGTCCAGCGCCCACAGTGGCTGGGGGCTCTGCGGGCTCCTCACCGCCTGCTGCGGCTGGGCAGCTGCAGGGGAGGGGGGGCTGCCGCCCCTGGCAGTTGGGAGCTCTGGGGTTCCCCCGCTGCCCGTGAGGGGGAACCCCAGGGCCCAGCAGCAGCTGAGAGCTGTGGGGCTGCCTGCTGACAGCTCCAACCCCAGGGCAGAAAATGTCACGGGGGTCTCTGGAAGTCACGGTTTCCATGACCTCCATGACAAAACTGTAGCCTTAGATTCGAGGAAGGAAAGGGATATCTCTTAGCTTATAGCAGGAAAAATGAAGACAGCATTTATGCATGGAAATGCATGCCGGGGCTGTATGCGGCCACAGCAGTCTTCTTACATGGAACGTTTTATGCATGCTGACAGCTCTGTCATAGTTCCACAGTCATCAAAAGCTGTCTAGAAAACATAAGATGTAATTCAGTATCCCCGAATCAGAAAAGGGAGGTTGACCCATCAGACAAAAAATGGCAGCACCTAACTTAGGAGACTTTTGCCACTAAAGCTCCATTTCTGTGCATAAGCAGATCAGTGTTCTTGATAACTGCTATTTGAATTCACAGGACTGAACTGTGTACTATTACCTAGCAGAGCTTGGGGTTTGTTTGTTTTTTAGCATGCAGTGAAACTGCTGAACTCAACCTTTTCCATTTTGATGGTGAGGAAGGGGCTTTTAATTGTTTCCTAATACATACAGACCTTCATTTCAATGACAGCGTCTCTGTTTTGATACTCACTGAACATCGGGGTGTTTATTACTCAATAGTTAAGGAAAGAAGCAAACCAGCACTGCGGTGTTTTGATATGACTCATGAAGCAGGCTCAGTCAGAGGGGGATAGTGCTCTATGCCTGTTCTTAGTGCTTATATAATGGCTATATGCTCTGGCTCCGTGTGTTTGGAATTAAAAAAGGAAAAATAAAACATTTTACTACCCAAACTGAAAGCCACAAAGAAAGGAAATTTGGCATGATGACAAGAGCATTATTGTAAGAGCAGGGTAACTGTAAACAGTCCCATCACAACAGAAGACATAAGCAGCTTGGAATGCCATGGGCAATGCATTGTGGTGGGCTACTACAACCACACTGGGTTGGAATCCTTTGCCAAAAACAGGGAGTAATTTCCAGGGAAATCAACAAAACAGCTAAATGAGTGAGGCATGTTAACAATAAAAACCTGGAATCTAGTAAAATCATCCACCGTAATGTAACAGGTTGAGAATAATTTACCTTTATCGCTTTGTTTCAGCCGGATAAGATTTTCATATGGAAACAATCACAATATATCATATCCCCTTAGGGATCAAAACCCCCAACTATACAGTCTTTACAATAAAAACAACGAGGAGTCCTTGTGGCACCTTAGAAACTAACAAATTTATTTGGGCATGAGCTTTCGTGGGCTAAAACCCACTTCATCAGATGCATGGAGTGGAAAATACAGTAGGGAGGTATCAATAGACAGCATATGAAAAGATGGGAGTTGCCTTACCAAGTTGGGGGTCAGTGCTAGGTGAGCCAATTCAATTAAGGTGGAAGTGGGCTATTCTCAACAGTTGACAAGAAGGGGTGGAAATCACGTTTGTAGTGCTAATGAGGACAATGTAATCAAGGTGGCCCATTTCAAACAGTTGATAGAAGGTGTGAGTAACAGCAGGGGGAAATTAGTTTTTGTAGTGACCCAACTAATTCCCCCCCCGCTGATACTCATACCTTCTAGATGATCATGATGGTCCCTTCTGGCCTTAAAGTCTATGCGTCTGTGAGGTTTCCAAACAGTACAAAAACCTGATGCTTTTAACAGATCAGTCCTTTTTAATAAGGGCTACCAACAGGGCCAGTAAAGAGGCAATAGCAAGCAGGCAGATCCTGCCCTCAGAGGATTGTTTAAACACAGAGCAACATTCATAAGCAAAAATTAGGATATTGACAGATAAAGGTGCAGCCATTGCTCTGCAGTAATATAATTCTTCCTATCCCATCCTGTCTCTAGCGAGGATCTGGACAGTGCTTACCATATGTACAATATAGGACAGGTAAGAGGAAAGAACAAGTCTTTCTAAATAGAGCATAACACAGCAGTTGTAGGGAGACGGTCAAGCTGTCTCAGGGCAGACTGTTCGGAACCAGGGCACAAACCCCAAATTGGTGGTGAGTTCTATTCTCAGATTTCACCAGCCAGTTATCAAGTGTGAACTCCTCAGGCACTATATCAGCCTTAATATGGAATTACAGACAGTTCCCTTGGGTAATCTGTCTTGCCACCCAGGTGAGTCTAGCTTTGTGAAAGATGGTCCCTTACACCAGTGTTTCCCAAACTAGGGATCCTGCTTGTTCAGGGAAAGCCCCTGGCGGGCCAGGCCGGTTTGTTTACCTGCCGCGTCCGCAGGTTCGGCCAATCGCGGCTCCCACTGGCCGTGGTTCGCCACTGCAGGCCAATGGGGGCTGCGGGAAGTGGCAGCCAGTATGTCCCTTGGCCCGCACCGCTAACCGCAGCCCCCATTGGCCTGCAGTGGCGAACTGCAGCTGGTGGGAGCTGCGATCGGCCGAACCTGCGGACGCAGCAGGTAAACAAACCGGCCCAGCCCACCAGGGGCTTTCCCTGAACAAGCGGCATCCCTAGTTTGGGAAACACTGGTGTAAGGGACTATCTTTCACAAAGCGAGGCTCACCTGGGTGGCAAGACAGATTACCCAAGGCAACTGTCTGTAATTCCATATTAAGGCTGATATAGTGCCAGAGGAGTTCACACTTGATAACTGGCTGGTGAAATTTGAGAATAGAACTCACCACCAATTTGGGAAACACTGCCATATACCAAGGATCACTGCAATATTCAGGTTACTCCCAGTCCCAAAGGACCAGTCATTTATCCCAGGTCAACTGCATTTTAGATCTCACACCTAAGACAATGCTTATAGCCAATCCTATAGTAAACTGCCTAAAGCTTTGTATACAGTAGGCAATATATTACAGTGGGCAATATACATACAGACATGAGTTCATTCATTGAGATGCAGATTCATAGCAGAGATAGTGAGCTTCGTAGTTGCAAAGAGTTCCTTTAGAATTCAGTTCATAGGTCATAGTCCAATGTGCCAATCTCATATTCAGGGGTATCAGCATAACTGGGACCTCAGTCTTGTGACTCAAACTTCCCCAGATGAAGCCTAAGCGGATCTGAGATGACAGAATCAGGGCCCAAGGATCTTTTATACAATTTCATGTCCTCTTTGACAAGTTGGTAACAAAAGGTAATTAGGATGACTTTGAAGAAGGTCCATCACCCGTACTTAGCTATAGGAATTAACATAAGGCCATTTGCTTGTTCCTCCACCATTCACAGTTCATTTCAAAGAGAGGTGAAAACTGAGATATCCCGTGTTTACAATTCATTTAAATGATATCAGAATACAGCATAGACAGGGACTATTGATTACATTGTCGACCCTACTCATACATCTGTAAATATACAAAAACACAAACATTATCTCTCTGCATGTCTTTTGAGGGTTATTTATTTTGCAGGATGTTTAACCCTTTCTGGCCATGCGTCACAGCTTCATAAACCATTTATAAATGGAACCTTACTATAAAGTCTGACTGAGTAATTATTGTTATTTATTATTTGCCTTAAGTAGCATTTAAAGGCTGCAAAGAGGGATTAGGGTCTCACTGTACTCCGTGCTTCACAAAGATGTAGTGGAAACCTACTCCTTTGTTAATTATTTCTTATTGGTATTTAGGAAGCAGAACCTAGGAGCCCCTGGCATTGATGAGGACCTCTCTGTGCTAGGCACTTTACAAACACAGGAGTAAAAGGGCTTACAATCTAAGTAACTATCTATGTTAAGTGTCTCCCTTCTACCTTGCTGAGGACTCCCATTTGTTGTATTTGGGAAAGGGGGAGATAGATCAGAGGAATTATCCCCCACAGGCTGAAATGCTATACTTCAGATCCTCCCTCAAAATATTTGTTCTTTGGTCACATTAGGAAATGAAAAAAGTAACAATAATGCCATAAAAATCCAGATCCTTAGCGGCTGTAAATCAGTGTGGTGCGACTTACTTCAATGGAGCAATGCTGATTTACACCAGGATGTATGTTCTAAATACAAATCGCAATGTTCAGTTTCATTTTAGTGAACTGAATGACTGACTCTCATAATCTCTCTCCTGTCATCTTCTACTGCCCTTCTACACATGTTCCTATTTGCTTTTCACTGCATAATCCATACAAAGGATTTCCCAAGGAACGAAGAGTTTGACTGCTATTATAAATTAACATTTCCCTTTCTTTCTTCCTTTCCTATGCTCTCAACAGATACACCTAATAAAACACTGTCACACTTTGTGCTGGTCACCTGAGTTTATCACCATTGTCCATATCAGATGGCACAAAGGCAAGCTCAGAATGACCTTGAGGTTAACAGGCTAATGAAAACAGTGATGTAACTGAGAGCTACTGAACCACTGTGTAGCTGAAACAGACAGCCAGTGGTCCCAGAGAACACAGAATTAGTTACAAATACCTGACCCACAAATCAGTCCACTTTAAGCAGACACACATACACGCTCTGCCATTTGTAACGACGCCACCAGTTATTTCAAGTTTTTTTCTTTAGAGCATGACTATGATTAAACACATAACGTTTCCCGCAAATCACATTTTGTGTGTGTTGTGGTTCTGCTATTCCAATATGTTTAGTTTGGTTTAACTTTTTTTTTTTTTTTTTTACACTGAATTGGCCATATAGTCACTTCCCAGTTCATTTGACAGTCAGTTGGGTGATATGGATCTTTTCAGCTATCTGCTTTTGTAAGCTGTTGGTGAGTACATGTTACAGGTCCCGCTGGGCCAATCCACAGAAGCTATGAGTTGTACAGGCCACATTTTTAGTGCCTTGGCACTTTAGCTGAAGCTGTAGGAACTCATGCTTTTTAAGTCTGGAAGTCCATGGTTCACTCCTCAGTGGGTGGGTGAAGATAGCAGCCATTACACTTCCACATTTGGTTCTTGAGCCTGTCCATCATAGTGTAAGCATAGAATTACAATGTAGGCCATCGCGTGGGGTCTAACTCACTGAGAGTGAACCCTGAGAAGACACTGAGCGAAATAATTGGCGCTAAACAGAATGCAGTAAGGGCACAGATCCCCAACTGATATAACGCCCTTGAGTTCAAGGGAGCCCTGCTGACTTTCACCAGCTCTTGATCTGGCCCCATAGGAGTTAATTACTATTCATTTGCAATGATTATAATATTTAATCATATGACTGAGCAGTTACTTTTTGTTTTGTTTATAATAGAGCAACAGGAGAGCATCAAAGAGGTTCTTTTCAATCTTGGTTCAGATTAACATCCAAAGTTTGGCTGCTAATCTTAAATGTATTTCTACTATCCAAATGTTCAGGGGTTAAATTAAGGAGGAGCAGGAAAGGGAGGGGGAGGAGAGGAACACAGCTCCCCCACTCAGCTAAGAAAGAGAAGAGCTCCTCCTCCTCTCCCTGCCTGGGGCAAGAAGTTTCCCCCTCAGCTCTCCTCCTCCTGGACTAGTTTGGTGAGACCTCCCCCTTGCGGAGGGTTCTTGTTACAGCACGGGGAGCTTGTCCTGAACAACGATGTTGTTTTTATTCAAACATTACTTGGCACAGATCTGCCCCCTGCCACATCAGAGCCTTGCCTTCCAAAATGGAGGCTGATCTTTGGTCTGTGCACATCCTTGCACAATCCGCACACCTTTCTGTTTCAATTGACTTTCCTCACGGCATGCTTTCATGAACTCAAGCACTAAAGCTTTGGCTTGAGCTTCAGCCAGCTCAGGGAGGCTGCCAGAGGATCAGCGCCAACCCTGCAGCAGGAACCAAGGAAGGGAAGGGTTGGGGCGGCACGTTTGTGCGGCCTGATTGGTTTGTAGAGAGGGAGTCACTCTGTGTTGGTCTTGCTCCAGCTCCTCCTCTCCCCAGTCTTCATCAAGAGGTCATAGTTCATGACAAATCTCTAGCGAGAGAGCTATGCTGGGAATACATTTATCTCTGTGACGTACAACACAGTGCTCCAAACAACCCATGGTATCGCCAGAATTAAGGAGCAAAGGGCAAATGACCTATTGGTCAGAGGCCAGCAACTTCTTTTATAGCCTGTCATTTGTTATGTCTCCGCAGAACATACTAGGCCAAGCCCTTACCTGGGGCAAATCAGCATAGCTCCACTGAAGTCAGTGGGGCTCTGCTGATTTACACCAGCTGAGGATCAGGCTCCTACACTGCAATGAGCTTGTCAAGGCGGCTGTCAGACCTGTCTTCTGTCTGCATGAGGGGAAGAACTGAAAGCGGTGCATGGTGGCATGTGCTCTGGACTTACCCCAAATCAGACAGTTCAGACCAGTGAGCTGCGGCTGTAAAACTGCCGACTGGCTGCCTTACACGGGATCATGAGCCAAACGAGCCAGCAACTGCTGTGAGAGCCAGACACCAGCAAACTGTGTGGAAAATGTGCTGGGAGGTGAATGGGCAAAATCTGATCTGGGCAAAATCTGGGCATTTGGGACTAAGTCTCCAGTGGCACCAGGGTGGCACTGGCACAACTGGAGCCAGCGGGTGGGTGGGTCGTGGGCAACTTTATCCCAACTTTTCACTCCCCTGATCCTGGGGACTGGTGGGGGCCAACCTGTCCCTCAACATAGCCTAGAGCAGCCCCAGGGCTGCTCTTACTTGCATTGGGAGATAGTGGGTTTCATGCTCCATGCCCTGCCCGTTCTTGCCTCCAGCCCATCCCGCGTCCTCCTGTGCCTAAGAGGTAGAAGGTGCTGGTGTAGAGTCAGTTAAAAGGTTTGCTGATGCCTCACGACACCAGTGTGCCACTGGAATGGCACAAAGAGGACTTAGAAGGTATGTCTACACAGCAAAGAGACACCAACTTCTGGCCCATGCCAGCCAACTCTGGCTCGCAGGGCTCGAGGTGGGGGGCTGTTTCACTGCTATGTAGACATCTGGGCTCAGGCTGGAGCCTTGGCTCTAGGACCCTGCAAGGTGGGATGGTCCTAGAGCTCGGGTTGCAGCTGAAGCCCATAAATCTACACAGCAATGAAACAGCCCCGCAGCCGAAGCCCCACAAGACTGAGTCAGCTGGCACAAACCAGCCACGGGTTTTTCTTTGCTGTGTAGACGTACCCAATGGGGCCAAGATCTGGCCCATGGAGTCTACCTTTTTGAGCTCTGCATGTAAGGGAAGATTTTGTGCTAGACAAAGATACAGATGACTGTACACATTTAGCATTGCTGATAGCAAAGTCATCTACTTTGTGTGTCCTGGTCAGACTCCAAATTGAGTGATCATTTTGCCAACCTATAATTTCAATTAGATAAATAAATCTATTCATGATCAAAAATTCAATTTCTTTCTTTACTTCCCCTTGTCCTGCGGATACGGTATCACTGAATCATAGAAAAGTAAGACTGGAAGGTCATCTAGTCCAGTCCCCTGCACTGAGGCAGGATTAAGTATTATTTAGATCATCCCTGACAGGTGTTTGTCTAACCTACTCTTAAAATCTCCAATGATGGAGATTCCACAACCTCCCTGGGCAATTTGTTTCAGCGTTTAACTACTCTAACAGTTAGGAAGTTTTTCTTAATGCCTAAATCTCCCTTCCTGCAATTTATACCCATTACTTCTTATCCTGTCCTTATTTACCACCCTCCTCTTTCTAACCATCTTTTACATACTTGCAGACTGTTATCATGTCCCTCCCAAGTCGTCTCTTCTCTGGACTAAACATACCCAATTTTTTCAGTCTTTCCTCATAGGTCATGTATTCAAGACCAGTGATTCACAACCAGGCATATGCATACCCCTGGGGGTACAGAGAGGTCTTCCAGGTGTACATCAACTCATCTAGATATTTGCCTCGTTTTACAAGCTAAGTCAGTACAAACTAAAATTTCATACAGACAATGACTTGTTTATACTGCTCTATAAACTATATGCTGACATGTAAGTACAGTACAATAGTTATATCCCAATTGATTTATTTTATAACTATATGGTATAAATGAGACAGTCAGCAATTTTTCAATAATAGTGGCTGTGACGCTTTTTTGTATTTTTATGTCTGATTTTGTAAGCAAGTAGCTTTTAAGTGAGGTGTAACTTGGGGGAAACAAGACAAATCAGACTCCTGAAAAGGGGTACAGCAGTCTGGAAAGGTTGAGAAACACTGTTCTAAACCTTTAATTATTTTTGTTGCTCTTCTCTGGATTTTCTCCAATTTGTCCACACCTTTTCCCGAAGTGGGTGGTGCCCAGAACTGGATCCTATGCGCCAGTGGAGGCCTTATCAGTGATGAATAGAGTGGAAGAATTCCTTCTCCTTTCTTGCTTACAACACTCCTGCTAATTTAACCTTCCAGAATGATATTTGCTTTTTTTTTTTTTTTTTTTTTTGCAACACTATCACATTGTTGACTCATATTTAGTTTGTGATCTACTTTAACCCCCAGATCTTTTCTGCGGTTCTGCTTCCTAGGAAGTCATTTTCCATTTTGTATTTGCGCAGTTGGTTGTTTCTTCATTGCTGCCTTCTGCCTGACTGCCTCCTGGCCACATTTCAGAGGTAGTTGAAGTATTTCTTAGCTATACGGTACCTAAAGCCCTTTATATCACATCTGGATGAATAATAATAATTCTTAGCGTCAGTGCTGGGCTTTTCATCTTCAAAGTGTTGTATAAAGATTAATTCAGACTCATAACATTCCTGTGGGGAGCAAGTCAGGCCTTATATAAATATAATATGACCTTAAGCCATGAATTATGACCGTAAAATGTAGCTCTCATACAGGCCTCTTCTGAGAGCCTCTGCTCTTTCCAAAGCTTGTGCACATCTTTGACACCCAGTGAATCCTCACAGCTCTTTTATGGTTACTGACAATTCCAGGAATTGAAAAGTGAAGGGGGTTTCCAAGTAGTAGCTAAGGTCACTGGCTTCACGCAGTAAGCTCACATTGCAGATGTAAACTACTTCATCCTATGTTTCCAGTTCTTTAACCTCGTCTTAATACAAATATTACCCAGATTCAGATATGGACTGATATAATCCCCAAAAGAATTTCCGATTTCTGATGCAGCGTTTGCAAAAGCCTGGAGTCAGCAACACACATATAATATCACATTTCCAATTACAACAAATTAAAAAAAAGACAGCCAAGGAAACTCCTACATACTGTACACATTGTATGCTAACTACGGTACTTACATGGCCCTCATTACTGTAGTATCTGAGCGTCTCATAATCTTTTTAACGTATTTATCCTCACGACGCCCCTAAGAGAGGGAGTGTGTGTTAAAGGTCCTGCTTTGTGCTGAACTCTGGAGGATATGAGTTGTCACAGCCCCTAGTTATAGAACAGTGGCTCTCAAGCTGTAGCAGCTCAAGCTTTTAGATCTGGACGTCCGTGGTTGAGTCACGGGGGTGTCATCCAAAATGGAAGCCATTGCCCTGGCCCTGTTTGTGCCATTCCCCTGTTCTGGAGACAAAGGATGGGTTGTACATTCCACAGCTCTTAGTTTGGCATTTGTCAGCAGCACTAGGAGCTGCAGTGGGCAAGCCTTGTTTATGCTGGTGAGTACTTCCTCACACAAGTAGTCCCTTTGAAATGAATGGCACCAAGAGCTAACCAAGCAGAGTCAGTCTGGGGCAATCTAGCCCTCAATTCACTTTTCAAAGGACGTTTTCATCACTTTCTGCCTCGCATAACTGTGATGACGCAAGTCCCTCTTTACTGTGGGCTTCCACCGGAAGAATTGCTCATTGCTGGCTAAGTACATTTCATTGTTACTTGCAATTCTCCTGAAGAACAGGCTGATCTTGGGAACAGAGGAATACCCAGTCCCGAAAAATGCAGTGCTCTTGGTATGCCAATAGCTTAGTGGAGAAACATCTTTCTCTCATGGAGAAAAGATATGCAAGTAAGAATCAATGCCACTTTTGCATCACAATTCAACCTCAAAGGAATTTGTTCATGTTGTTTTGGTGGCATGCAAGATGTGGTCCAAAATAGAGCTGGGTGAAATTTTTCAGCGGAAACTTTTTTTTTCCCCACTGAAAAAAAATGCAGATTTGGGTCAATTGAAACATTTTGCATATTTGCGTCAAATTTGTTGAAATGTTTTGGTCGAAATTAAAAAAAAATCAAAATAAAAATGTTACAACATTTTCAAAATGAAACGTTTCAAATTTGAAATAACTTTTTGTTTTGCAATTTTTACTTCACTTATTTTAGAACATTTTTAAAGAAGAAAACAAATGCCTCAGAAACAAAAAGTTGTGTTTCAAGTTGATCAAAATCCTTTTATTCTGTGAAAGCGGCAAAGAGTCCTGTGGCACCTTATAGACTAACAGACGTATTGGAGCATGAGCTTTTGTGGGTGAATACCCACTTCTTCAGATGCATGTAGTGGAAATTTCCAGAGGCAGGTATAAATACGTAAGCAAGAATCAGGCTAGGGATAATGAATTTAGTTCAATCAGGGAGGATGAGGCCCTCTTCTAGCAGTTGAGGTGTGAACACCAAGGGAGGAGAAACTGCTTTTGTCGTTGCCGAGCCACTCACAGTCTTTGTTTAATCCTGAGCTGACGGTGTCAAATTTGCAAATGAACTGAAGCTCAGCAGTTTCTCTTTGAAGTCTGGTCCTGAAGCTTTTTTGCTGCAGGATGGCTACCCTTAAATCTGCTAGTGTGTGTCCAGGGAGGCTGAAGTGTTCTCCTACAGGTTTTTGTATGTTGCCATTCCTAATATCTGATTTGTGTCCATTTATCCTTTTATGTAGGGACTGTCCAGTTTGGCCGATGTCCATAGCAGAGAGGCATTGCTGGCACATGATGGCATAGATTACATTGGTGGACGTGCAGGTGAATGAACCGGTGATGGTGTGGCTGATCTGGTTAGGTCCTGTGATGGTGTCGCTGGTGTAGATATGTGGCCAGAGTTGGCATTGAGGTTTGTTGCATGGATTGGTTCCTGAGTTAGAGTTACTATGGTGCGGTGTGTTGTTGTTGGTGAGAATATGCTTCAGCTTGGCGAGTTGTCTGTGGGTGAGGACTGGCCTGCCTTCCAAGGCCTGTGAAAGTGTGGGATTGTTGTCCAGGATAGGTTGTAGATCACTGATGATGCGTTGGAGAGGTTTTAGCTGAGGACTGTTTGTGATGGCCAGTGGAGTTCTGTTGGTTTCTTTCTTGGGCTTGTCTCGCAGCAGGAGGCTTCTGGGTACACGTCTGGCTCTGCTGATCTGTTTCCTTATTTCCTCATGTAGGTATCGTAGTTTTGAGAATGCTTGGTGAAGATCTTGTAGGTGTTGGTCTCTGTCTGAGGGGTTGGAGCAAATGCGGTTGTACCTCAGCGCTTGGTTGTAGACAATGGATCGTGTGGTGTGTCCGGGATGGAAGCTGGAGGCATGTAGGTAAGCATAGCGGTTGATGGGTTTTCGGTGTAGGGTGGTGCTAACGTGACCATCACTTATTTGCACTGTGGTGTCTAGGAAGTGGACCTCCCGTGTAGATTGGTCCAGGCTGAGGTTGATGGTGGGGTGGAAGCTGTTGAAATCATGGTGGAATTCTTCCAGGGTTTCCTTCCCATGGGTCCAGATGATGAAGATGTCATCAGTGTAGCATAGGTAGAGAAGCGGCGTGAGTAGACGAGAGCTGAGAAAGCATTGTTCCAGGTCAGCCGTAAAAATGTTGGCATATTGTGGGGCCATGCGGGTGCCCACAACGGTGCCGCTGGTCTGGAGGTATACATTGTCACCAAATTTGAAATAATTGTGCATGAGGATAAAGTCACAGAGTTCACTGAAAAACTTTCATTTTGGATTGACCCAAAACTAAATAAATAAATTATAAAATCCGCACGGCCAGAGAACAGACAATTGATACAAACTGCTCTAGCCCCAAATGTTTGTAAAATGTGGTCCAGATCATTTATGCACATTGACTTTTTTTTTTTTTTTAACTTCAAAAGGACACATGGCTTTTCTTTGCTGAAAAAAACAACTTCATAAATAATAAGATTGCCCAAGAACTTGACTGCGGTAGTAGAATCTCATAACTTGATCTCTGGGTGCTTCAGGAAACTCTTGTCACTTCTTGCTGGATAAAACAATAACAATAAATTTTGATTACACTCTTTGGAAAAACATAAAAGACACGTTGGAATAATTTCTCATCTGAAATTATTCTTGTTAGGAAGACCAGGGGATAGCAAAAACTGAAACAAATGTTTAGGATTTTGCGTGCACTAAGACAGACATTTACAGTAGCTAGGTAATATTATATTGTTTGTTGATCGGATATGCATTTCCTTCTGATTACCCTGGCTTCAGTTGATTACTGTGAAATAAGCATAAGGAAAAGTTCATGTCCAAACATCAGAAAATGTGGGCGTGTTACTGAAACATTGTACAAAACCTGTGTTAAATTAACCAAGCTTCATTGGCACCTCTGCCAGATGGTAAAGGGTCAAAGAATTGTATTACTTAATCACTGAAAACTTGGGAAAGGCAGAAAAACACAATTTCCTGTTCTAGCTCTGCCACTAGGACCACAAATAACTCAGAATCAAATCCCAGAGAAATGACAGCTTCCGAGTTAATTTTCTTGTTTGCTAACCACTGATTCTCCTAGAAATGGGGGTCGGCACTGTTAGATTTCACAAGCAGGCCAGCTTCTTTCAAATGATGCTAGAGAGACTGAAAAACAACATCACTGCTAAATAGTCACCTTCGATCAGTGGTGCCCAAACTTTTCCTCTCGCGCTCCCACTTACCAGTAATGGAATGTGTCCATGCCCCGCTGGGCTGGGGACTGGGAGTGGGGTCAGGGGTGGGGGCCATGGCGGAGAGTGGGGCTGGGTCCAAGCCTGGGTCCAGGCGCTGGGAGCAAGGCTGCAGGCTGGCAGCCGACCTGCGGCTGGGGGCCAGGAATGGAGCTGGGGGACAGAGCAATGGCTGGAGTTGCAGTAGGGGCCGGGGAGCGGGGCCATATCTGGGAATGGGAATTGGAGGCTGAGCCACGGCCAGGTGCCGGGAGTGAGGCTGCAGCCAGGTGCCTGGAGCTGAGCCAGGGCTGGGGCCCGGAGCGGGGCTGGGGCTGGGAGCAGAGCTGGCCAGGAGCTGAGCCACAGATGAGCTGGGGCCAGGAATGGGGCCACGGGCCAGCGGCCAGGAGTGGGGCCGGAGCCACAGCAGGGGCCGGGGAACAGAGCCGGAGCCACAGCTGTAGCCCAGTGCTAGGCGCAGGGCCAGAGTGAAGCTGGGGCAGAGCAGAGCTGGGTGGTGCTCCCTCCCTGGCCCCTGTGGGGGCTGACCCAGGCCCCACCGTGCCCCCTTAGGGGGGTGCGACCCACAGTTTGGAGACCACTGCCTTAAATGGATTCTATCACTCCCAACACAGGCCTACAGTGCATCCCTTGGGACTGCCAGTCTGTCCCCCTAGCTGGAATAGCAGCCGCATCCCCCTCTATGTGACTGAAGTCAATGTATCCCCATCAACGCTGGCTTTCCATTCCCGGGGTGGATTTAGTCCTCTGATAAATCGTCCTCAACGTAACTCTCTTCATTCACTTCATTGGCTAATGGGAGGAATTTGGCCCATAGTTTTTATGCACATAGGGCATGGTCTGCCATTGCCTTGTACCACGAGTAGTCATTTACACGAGTGCAAAATGGGTATAAAACACTATTCTTCCTATTGGTAACATTTAACCCCTTCATTGCACAGGTTGGTAAATGACTAATGCATGATGCAAGACAATAGAGGTTTTCGGAATCAGTCCCTTAAAAACTCAGGGCCTAATTCTGTGCTCATTGCTCAGGCAAAACTCTGCAAACTCTTACTCCCATGAATCCGCCTCTTGTCTCCAGTGGGTCACTAGGTTGGTGAGTGAGGGCTTATCGGATTGGGCCCTAAATAAACAGCACTTTTTGCAATCCAGACTTCATCTGGACAATGAAACTAACATGCACATGCAATCATACGTGCAAGAATATGCCTGCAGTTGTTTGATTTGCACACGCAGCTGCCATGGTCGCATGTACACACTGGGCAATCATCTAAGCGAATGGCTACATAAACGTAAGGGGCCAGATCTTCAGCTGGTGTGAATCTGCGTAGTAACTCCTCACCGACACCGATCAAGGCAGCAGATGTTTTGCCTGAATGATGACTGCAGGATCAGTTCCAGAATTTGATCCATACATTCAGAAAGAGAAGTGTAATACAGTAAACAAAACTAGGATTATGAGAACTTGAGTGTCATAGACCAGAAATAACCTGACAAACTTCTGGGAAGAGATTTATGGTGGGAATTTCCAAAGGAGATAAGGTAGAGTCCAGCACTCCTCCTAGCTTGGGAGTTGCAAAAGAGCTGAGCTCATCAGGGATAAATCAGCAAGAATATGTGTGTACATTCCTCAGCTTTATTTGGTCCTTGCAAGCTAGAAAGTAATATAAAGTGATTGGGTCAAATTTAGATCTGATATAAAATAACGTCATCAGTAGATCTTGAAGTGCTTTACAAAGAAATGCATATCACTGTCTCCAGATGGGGAAACTGAGGCACAGAAGTGCGTTGTCCAAGGTTACCCAGCAGGTCACCTGAGAGCCAGGAGCAGAACCCAGCTTTCTGGAGTCTTGGTCATTGCCCTTAGCTACTAGCCAACACTGCCTCCCAAGCAAGTGTACTGCTGTTGACTTCAATGAAGATGTACTTGCTGAGTCTGATAGCTCTGCATTAGGCCCCTTACATGAAAAGTCTTGAGAATTGTTTGCATTTGCATGTTACCCAAAAGATCTGTCCTAAGTGACCATCAACTTAAAAATCACATTTACATCTGAAATTTTTGTACTTCCTATTATTACAAGTAACACCGTAGGGGACTACTACTGAAAGAGGTTTGAGGGGGGGGAACTCTCTATTATTTTTGAGTTTGTACACTTTTTTTTACATATGACAGCGCTCTGTTGCCCCTGTAGCATTGTTCAGTTTCCCTGTGGCTTGTGTGTGTCTGTCCCATAGCTCTGGGAGAGAGAGAGAAATACTTTTAAAAAAAGGAAAATGTGATTTGTAAAACTACACACAGCAGCAGGACAATTTAGGGCCAGGTGTAGAACCAGATGTTATTTCAGCTCTTTTAAAAAAAAATTACCTAGATTTCAATCTGCAGTGCCCCTTTAAATGTAATTAAAATAATAGCACACACACCTGGCCTTTCCACCCCATCCCCACTGAAGTAAATATGAGCTAAATTTAGACATGCTATACCAGTGTAATTGGATGGTGATGGCATTTTATTTGCTCGTGTAAGCCAAAATCTGCCTGGCTGAAAAGTAGTAGATGATAGATGAGTAACAGAAGGAGAAATCATTTCCCACCTAAGTATTCTGGAAGCGTGTGAGACAGCAGGGAGTTGAACCTGAGCCTCCCAAGCCCCAGGCTAGCGCCCTAGCCACGGGGGATTCCTTCCTCTCTCCGTTGGCCTCCTTGGGCATGCTCTGATGCACTCTCTCTGGACAGGGTTGACAGCTTTTGCCTGGAGGTTTCCTCACATGCCGTGGTTTTTAATTTAAGATGAATCTTTCATTCCTGGGGACCCCAGGACAATCCTGAAGGGATGGCAACCCTGTGACGCAGGGGTGCTGTGTTTGTTTTCTCAGTGCCGGAGCAAGATAGCGGCTTGGATCAGAGCAAAGTGACTGAAGTTCAATCAGACAAAATGGAAGCCAGGTTGGTGAGTCAGCAGAACTGTGCTGGGAGATGGTAACCTGCTCCCATCGGTGCGAGCTTCGCACCTTACTCTGGGAGCAGACTTACTGATATCAGTGAGACTACTCAAGGGAGTAGGCTACTACTCAGCATGAGTAAAGGTTGCCACATGAGTAGTATTCGTGGCCACCAGGCTGAGTAAGGACTCCGCTGTCTGGCCCAGCAGGACTATTCATCGAGTGAGGGGCCATCTCCTGGGCTTCCCCTACCTTCTTTGCTCCCTTAAAGGGTGTTCCACAGTAATGAGCAGAAAGTAGCACAGGTTCATATAGCTTCATGCCCATCTGGTCCCTGGCCTACCTCCTCTTCCAGCTGCACAGAGCTGTAAATCCACAGAGCATCCTGGGCAGGGGAAAGTCGGGGGACTTCACACTGCAGGGATAGAACACCCCTCTTCTGTGGGGACAGGTCCCTCTCCACACACAGACACAGAGCTGGTGGCCTAACAGAGGGATCGGGGGAATATGGTGGCTTGGGAAACAGACTTAGAACGAGATCACTCAGCAGGGCTTCCGTTTGCAGGATCATTCCCAACAGACTAGTGTCATCTGTCTGGGCGGGCACCGAGACAACCTGCCCATTAGCCAGCTAGGATATTGTCATCACCCACATGCGTCACCCCCACCTTAGCCCCTGTGTTAGATAGGGGCGGGGAATTTGAATCATATGCCGTCATCATGTCCCAGCCTGCTGGACTTCTGGGATGCTGTCAATTGACTTTCTGAGTCCGATTTTGAAGAAATCAGTGACAGGCACACCCGGCTTCTGCGTATGACCGGACATTAGTGAGCTCACAGCCAGTATACTCAGGAAAATGCATAGTGCTTTATGAGCAGCTATCATAATCAATAACACGTGTTTTTGTCGGTCAGACAAGGACACCAGTTTCCAAGTTTGTGTCAGAGTTGTGAGTAATCAGGCTCCTTCGAAGTAAAGCATACTGCTCGGCAGACGGTTAGTCGCCCAACTTCTGGCAGGGAGGGACTGCTTCTGGACCATTGCTAACAACAATGAATTAGAGGGCCAAATCCTGTTACCTGTTCTTACCGTGAGCAGCACCTTAATCCGATGAGGAATCCCATTGACTTCAACGGGGGTACTTGAAGAATAAGATGCTACCCAGTGTGAACAAGGGGATCAGCCTCCAGCCAACAGAAATTAGAGTTGGAAAAGATCTTGAAGCTAGAGCACACTCTCTTATGTTCTACCCTGAGCTGCCCTACAGGTCACACTTGAAAGAGTGGAGCAAACCAACTGCATCTCATAAGAGCAATACTTTCCAAGCTATATTTCCTCCTGCATAATGCTTACTTGTAGCCCATTATTCAGTCACTAGACATGCTATATGGAGGTCCACCACAGTATGGTAAACAAGAAAGATCAAGAAGGAACTCACACTGTATGGAAATTTGTTTGTTTGTCTAGGGTGAATAGCCATTTTTTCTTAATAACCGCCTCCTCTTTGATGTGATTCCATATGTCATGGCAGCTTCCGGTCTGATCCTGGCTAAAACTCGCAGCTTCTTTTCCAGAGAAACACGTACCTGGGCACAATGAATCTTTTGTGTATGCATTTCTCGGCATGCACTCGTCAGCACCATGGCAAATTCCAAGCGGACGTGGCCTCCTTGCAAATCAAGCCCCGCTCGGCTCGATCTCTGGCCCGGTGCTTAAGGTGGCCTGATTGTATATCCAGCTCACGTCCATCGCTGGCAGTCTTGTTGCTTTTAGCACCCATATGATCACCAGCTGCGTAGAAGCATTCCGCGGTACAAACGCTTCCGTATTTGTTACTCTTCCACTGTAATAAAATGCCTATACCAAGAAAGCCACCGAAACCGAACCAGTGCTGAGAGGTGGTTGCTGGGTTCGGCTTCGAATATCCTTGTTCCTGATCTTATCATGCCGCTTGATGTGGAGAAGTTGACGGAATCAAAAGAGCATCAAAAACCTCAATCAGGCGTTCTTCAGCCTTCCTCAGGAGCCATGTTTCATTTCCATATAACAGAGCTGGTATAACTGTGAGCCGCAGCTTTGTAGCAAGCTTGATGCCCAGTGTCCCCACAGAGGCCGCTAAAGGGTGTGAACCATGACAACAGCTACTGCTGTACTAGTGTCCACGTCTCTTGAGTACCCTCCAGCTCTGTGTATGATGCTGCCCAAATATGTGACAGCTGCCACCTGCTCCGTGTCCCTTTAGGACAGGTTAATACTGAGCTGATTGTAGTCCGGAGCTGGAGACTGTTTGCTGGTCATGTCCAGGAACTTAGTTTTATCCGGATTAATAACAGACCAATGCACACTCCTTCTGCATGCACTGGACAGTGTTTATTTGTGTGGGCACTCAAGCCAGCTGGAAATGAGCTCACACCAGGGTGTGGGTAGGGGCCAGTGTGCAGGTTGGAAAGAGGCTTCAGTGGGCATTCAGCTCTTCTGCCCACTGCTTCCCACGAGACAGCTGCATTTCACAGCAATCCTTTATCTGTTTCCTTGCATCTACACTCACCCTGTCAGCCGCTTATTATGCCTGAAAATCATGAAATACATTCAAAATGCAGATCATCAATTGGTGAAACTCAGCAGCACTCCATTAAAGTCGACGGCACTACAGCGACTGAAGCCAGCTACAGATCTGGCCCTATCTCTTTTTGTATCTCTAGCCTGGGCCCATTCTTTGCTTTCCAGAGAAGACTTTTTATTTAATCCTTATTATCTTTGTAAAAAGCATGTGCCCATCTCTAGCTGAATTTGCAATAAATCACCCCCATGTAACAGCAGCAACAATAGCTGACAAAAAATCAACTTGGAATCGGAGTCTCCAGCCTCCACAAGAAACTTATGCTGCTCACTCAGGAAAGGCCTGAATAAACAAACAGCTCTTTCTGTTCACGCCGATGATCCAAAATCCAGACTTTGTAGGACTAACAGGAGAAGCTGGAGGCATCCCATTAAGAGTACCCTGAATTCTGGATGGTGCAAGGCAGGCATACAACAGTGCTGAAATCAATGGGAATGCTGGGCTCAACGCTTCAGAAAACTAGCCCACTTATTTGGGTGCCCACATACGAATTTACAAGCCTGATATTGTTTCTGTTTTTGCAAAACTTGACTGATCCCTTTCATTCACTTTCTGCAGCTGTTAATACTCAGCCCTGCCAAACTCAAGCATTCAAAAATCAGGAGTCATGGCCCCTCCCCCCCAAAAATAATGAGACTGGCTTTAAAATCATGAGATTTTTGTGTGTGTGTGTAAAATGTTGGGTTCTTTTTATTTATATTCCATTTGGTGGTGGTGGTGGAGGGAGGGTGGTTTGGTTTTTGAGCCTATAGGCCACCTGGGTCACATTTGCAAGCTTTCCTCCACGACCATGAAGCTTCATTGAAAGCTGATATATTTTCACAAAATGACCTGACTACAGGAGCTGGGGCTGTAAGAAAAACACTAAATATTATAGGGCTCGTGAGAAAATTGCCAGAGTTAGCAACGCTGCACCGGGGCACCTTTCTGTTTGCAAAGATGCTAGCGGAAAGGGAGAGCGTTGTGAAACCTCATCGGAATAGGGTGTTGGCAGAAACGGTCACTGTAGAGGTGTTCACACAGTCATCTGGAAAGCCCTGTGGGCATATGCGAGTCATCCAGCTAGAGCAGTAACAGCATCATGTGCCCCTTAGGTGAACAAACACACCCCACATGTTGCTAATTATGTAGAAAAATCCTAGGGGCAATAGGTGCAGCAAACAATTGGAGAAATACATAGGGTCAAATACATAGGGTCAAATGTGTGAGCCACTCACTGAATAATCTTGAGTTAGGAATAAAAACCTAAAAGATTAAGGGTGAAATCCTGGCCTGTTGGCATCAGTAGGAGTTTTGCCATTCACTTCAACAGGGCCAGGAATTCACCTTAAGTCTGTTCCACAGATAAATTGCAACTGTAATGAGCTAAATGCATTGAACTGCAAAATGCTCCACAGGGCTCTGACGCTTCCTCTGTCAGAGAGGACGGATAGTCTTTTGGTTAAGGCACTGGACTGGGAGTCAGGAGACCTGGCTTCCAGGTTCTACTGCAGGCATCCTGTCTGATCTTCAGCAAGGCACTTCACCCCTTTGTCTCTCAGGTCCCCCATCAGTGAAATTAGGCCAATAGTATTTCATTTCTCCCATCTTTTGTCTGTCTTGTCTGTTTAGATTTGTTTATTTGGAGGCAAGGACTGTCTCTTGCTATGTGTGTGGACAACGCCTAGCACAATGCAGCCCCAGTCTCGGCTGGAGCGCCTGTGTGGTACCATAGTACAAATAATAACAATTGGGACAAATGCTACAGACAACCAGTAAAGGGGGTGGATACAGAATTTCAACTGAGTTCGTACTATCTATTATTTACCATATTGGCACAAACTGAGGCCCATAGTGATTAACAACGCATCATAAACTAATCAGGTGGGCTTTCCAGAAGAACCTAAGTCATTTAGGATCCCACCTATCATGTGCATATCTTTGTTAAAATATATTTACAACCATTGAATCGAGAATTAAAAGCCAACACCATCTTTGAAATGAGCAGCTGACTTGAACGGTGAAAGAATCAGAAGCATATGGAGAAAGGTCAATGCCGTTTCATATAAATGTTTAATCCAGCTAATATTAACTTTTGTTACACAGCCATTTGTCCCAAATGTTTATTACACTAGTGATTGCTTTCCCCAATCTGTTTCTTATATTTGAAAGTTCAGCGATATGGTTTAAAACTGATGGATTACATTTGCTGACCATGCTATACTGAATGTGCTGAGTAGTGTATTAATGGTTTGATAACAGGATCTCAACACAGATTTCTTACAGACCAAGCAAATTTTAGCTGAGAGAATTTTAGAAAGAAAAGCAAGGGAATGAGATTAATTATTGTCCCATGGCATTTGTGTATTTGGGAACCCCTGCCCACTGATATGCTGATACAGCTAGCAATGCAACATAGTAAAGTTTAGGAGGAGAAACAAAAATAAAACAATAATTCTCTACTTGGTTCTGAAGAGGGAGATTCAGGAAAGTGGAATTCCATCACTCACTGGAATTTATCCAGGACACCTGGTTAAATCACCTTAGTGTGGGTGTATTACCTAATGAATGAATATAGCCCCATTACTAAGTAATCTGAGCACCTCACAGTCTTTACTGTATTTAGCCTCACAACACCCCTGTGAAGCAGGACAGTGCAGTTAGCGCCCCATTTTACAGATGGGGAACTGAGAGACAAAGAAGCACTGTAAGCCCAGGGTTAGTAGAACTCAAGGGTGCATCTACACTGCAATAAAAAACCCATGGTACCGAGTCTCAGGGCCAGGTCAATTGACTCAGGCTTGCGGGACTTGGATTGCGGGGCTCTGAAATTGCAGTGTAAGACATTCGGGCTCAGGCTGGAGCCCAGGCTCAGAGACCCCGCAAGGGGGAAGGGCCTCAGAGCTCGGGCTCCAGCTCCAGTCCAAACATCCACACTGCAATTTTATAGCTCTACAGCCTGAGCCCCATGAGGTCAAGTCAGCTGACCTGGGCCAACCACAGGTCTTTTATTGCAGTGTAGACACACCCACAGCGACGTGCCCAAGATCATACCGGAAGTCTGTGGTGGACTAAGGAAATAAACCCAGGCCACCCCAAGTCTCAGGTGAGCACTCTGCCCACTGGATCATCCTTTCGCTCTTGTGCTCACCTGTGGGTGAAATTCACCCCTGTGCCCAGGACTTGCACAAAGCTTTCAATCCCGAATGACAACATTTATGCAGTGGACAGAAACTGTTCACTCCGGTGACTGCTGCATGCAAAGATGCACCAGCACAAATGCAAATAGGGTTTGAAGACTTGGCTTGATACATTTTCACAGGCTTAGTAGCAGCCAAGTGAGCCAAGCTAATAAACTCCAGTCAAAACATGCCTCTCTTTCATCTGTGGTGACTGCAAGGTTACTGTGCTAATTAAGCATGAAATCACAGTGAGTGATTAGATTGTTTGGCAATGCTATCACTGGCTTTTCTCTAGCTAGTATGTGAAAAGGTCCACTTGAAATACTAGTTGGAACAATAGATTAGGGAGAATTACAACAGTCCTGGCCTACCCATGACTGTTAGAATAAAAGGGAATGGGGTACTTGTATTTGCCTAAGTAATAGATCTTTGAATGATAACATGTGGAAAGATAACTATGCATTGCCAAGGCCTTGAGCAATGCTTGGTTCTTCAGGCTGGACCTGGCTGCAATGGCAAAACAGGACAAGAAGAAGGCAGCTCCTTCTGGAACGTTTGAATGTAATGGGAATATATGGTTGATTTTGCAATACCTAGGGCACTTCCCAGCCGTTGATTAAGCATATCTGAAGGGATTTGCTTTTAGTTAGTTCTGTTACCCCAATAATGATAGTTTTATTTTTCACTGCAAATGAACAGCATATAATGGGGGGTTCTCAAGTGTGTTCCTGGCATGGACCACATGTTAATAGAGAAATTATCTCACTGACGACCTCCCCTCTCATCCATGGTCACAAGCAACACCTGCTGAAGGAGCAAACATCACCCTGTATTCAGCAAAGCACTCAAGCACACGCTTAACTTTAAGCACACTGGAGTCGATGGGATTACTTGTATATTTAAAATTAACCATGATTGTTGGCGGGGGGGATGTTTGGAGGTAAATGGGGGATTTGCTTTGTGTGTGTGCTGTCTGGGTACCTATTTTTATGTTATGGTGCTGTTGCTTCGACTCGTTGTGTTTTTAAGCATTTGTCAGAGCAGCCTAGAGTGTTCAGAGAGGAGCCTCTTCCTAGTGTATAAACCTAAAGAAGATCTATAAATAAATCAAGTTTCAGAGTAACAGCCGTGTTAGTCTGTCTTTGCAAAAAGAAAAGGAGTACTTGTGGCACCTTAGAGACTAACCAATTTATTTGAGCATGAGCTTTCGTGAGCTGTAGCTCATGAAAGCTCATGCTCAAATAAATTGGTTAGTCTCTAAGGTGCCACAAGTACTCCTTTTCTTTTTATAAATAAATCAAATATCTCCATTAGACTCCATTTTCCATGGGACAAGGAAGAACAATATCACAAGAAGCTCGGAGGGGGCTCTAGAAGTATTGCTTTGCCAATGGCACACTTACAAATTTTTATTCATACAGGATGAAATTCTGCTCCAGGCTAAGGCTCCACTTAAAATCCCATTTAAACCCTTTTCTCAGGGGCCTAAGTGGTGCCTGGGCCTCATGTTGTCAGTATGGACGGGGCAAATTTCACCCTAGTGTGGATGAGATCAGAATCTGGGCCCTGATATTTCGTAGGAACACAATAAGTTGTGATCTTAGATACTATCAGATGGTTTGCGAAACATCTCACCTGAATTTCTCTCCAAGGCAAACAAGAATGACACACCTTGAACTGTTCAAAATAAGATACAGGGAGAAAGGACAGATCATCGCAAATCACCTCTATTATAATTAATGAATATGTGTATCACCTGCCTGAGAAGCTCCCAAACCCAAATTTCCCACACGCTTTCCTGCCAAGTCATTGGGTTGGGTCCAACTAGTCTTTGTATATATCACCTTAAATATCATCCCATCCTGATTTATTCCAGGTAATTAATCTATTCCCATCTGTGACTCACAAGGCCACCACTTTGTACTTCCCTCACTTTACACAGCAGAATTCTTCAAGTCCCTCTGGCATAATCTTTCTAATGCCATCCCAGAATCCTTTGCATCAAATCAGCCCAAATGATCCCATTTTGCTGCGTGCATATGCATAATCATAATCAGGTGCTAATTCTGCTTTATTCATTGTGCAACTTACAACACAGCGAGATGTTTATATTCGATGGAGCAACAGTTGATAATTTTACATCTGAAAACTATAAGAGTCTAATGAACACTTCTGTTAGACAATGTCAAGAGTCTTCACAATCCCCTTTGGGATTTTTAAAGATAGATGGAAAATGGAAGGAGAAAAGATTTTGCTAAAATTTGGTTGAATTTGTTAGGGGCAAATTCCTGGGGGCAGTTGGAGTGTTTTCCCTCCCTTTCCAATGGTCAGCAGTGGTCCAAGTAGTAAACAAGTTCCAGTTTTAACTGGATTTTCCCAGGGATTCGATGGGGTTTCCCTAAGGGGTTTCTCGCTATAGAGTGTATATAAGAGCGGCAGTGACCTCAGTTGGGGGCTGCCCATCCGAGTGGCAGGTGCGCAGGGGTTTGCGTCCAAAAGTGATCGACACTCCGGACGAGTGTCATCTCCAGCTATTACTTACCTTCTGCAGCAGTTAACATCCATCGTGGTCATTCGCCTGTGAACACCCAGCTGTCATCTCATGAGTCTGCCGCCGTGTCATCTGGAGCCAGTGAGAAGGACGAGTCATCGAGGGGTTTCCTCAGAGTTCCTCTCCTGAGGCTCTGTATGAGCCAAAGGATCGAGGTCCTGAGCGACCATCAGAAGGGTGACATTGTATGTTTACTTACCTTTTGTACTCCATGGGGGTCTAGTCTGGGTCTTGGCTTCAGTCCACAGATTTTCTGAGTTACTGTACCTAGAGAAAGAATATTGTTTTATGCATTTTTGATATTGTTTTATGCATTTTTCCCATCTATGTACCTCAGTTTCCCCAAAATAAAAACAATTGGTTTGGTTTCTATACACCGGATTCCACTTGACTCATTCCAGCAGAGAGAGGGGAAGGGAGGTTACATAAGGAGGACTAGCTTGGCACCAACCAGGTGATAGATACTGGAGCTCGCAGTAAAGGACTGTGGACCTATATCTTTGTTGGGGGTTCCCTGCAGCCTTTCCATACTTTATTCCTTGACCCAACAAATTCTGCCCCCCCATTTTGCCATTGAAATTTAAAATATCTCACTGCAATCTTTAAATTCAAAAATCCCAACAAACTCATTCCACTTCTAAGGCATTTATACCTCTGAAATATTAATAAGTATTGCCTGGTCTCAAATACGGGAGTAGAAGAGAAGTAGGCCAGACCAAGGGTTGGGGTGCTAACCTAGTGCTTGGGAGACTGAAGTTCAGTCCAGCATGAGGGCCTGCACCTGATCCCACTCACCCCCAGAGCCTACAGGGGGCCAACAAGCACAACTAGGCCACAGCAGAACCACCTGATTGGCTAAGGCAGTCAGGTAGCTTGCTCTTAAACCCAGCAGCTGCAGAGGATCAGTAGCTACGACTCAATGCATGGGCCTCTGGATTCTCTGTCTTCCTTGCCTGCCTCCTGGCTTTGCACTACTCCTGCCTAGACCCTGCTCTGCTCTGCTCTGCTCTGCTCTGTTCCGTTCCGTTCCGTTCCTAGCCTTGTTCCAGTCCTGCCTAAGCCTGGCTCCTGCCTTCCTGACTCCAGGTATGACTGTCAGCTATAATTTCTGGCTCCAACTCTGGCTTGGCCCTTGGTTCTGGCATCTGGCGATGGTTCTGACCCTTGGCTCTGGTTCCTGCTGCTGACTCTATCATGAACCTTGGCTCTGACACTTGGAGTCTGACTTCAGTTCTGACCTCCTGCTCCAACCACTAGTTATGACTCCTGCTCTGAGCACTGGGCCTGATACCTACTACCCAGTCTCCTTAGAATTGTCTGCTCTGCCACAGACTTTGTGTGTGCCCTTTGGCAAGTCACTTAATCTCTCTGGCTCAAACCCACAAAGGGATGTAGGTATTGCAACTCTGAGTGTCGCAACTCCTAACTCATAGATGCCTAGCCACCCAGTGCAATCCACAAACCCCGAATGAGCTACCTAGGCCCCCTGTACACAGAATGGGGAGAGACTGGCATCTCAGAATGGGATCCTCAAAAAGTCAACACAGCTAGGCAGGAAGATGCCTAAGCTAGCCCATAGCAAATGTAGGGGAGAGGGGTGTATCCTAAGCCCTGCCCCACAAGGAGTTTGGTGCCTAAGTCTGGGCTGGAGCAAGGAGCCTCTCTACATTTGGAATCTGCAGCTGGGACCCCTCTTCAGGCCTCAGCCATTTCTGGAATGAACAGCAGTGCACACCTAGCCCCACACAATCCTGTCCCACTCCCTGGGTTAGTTCTCTAACCACTGGACTGAAGGTTATTAGGGAGTCCTGATTCTGTGTAACTGAGTGTCAAAGGCTGAACTTTGCCAGGTTGTGCATTGTGCAATATGCTGGAGGCAATAATGGGCACTCACTGTAATGCCTCTATATATAGTACCACAGGTGTGCAAGGTGAGAACAGAGTCTGGCCCTGATTCTTGCCTACATCTGAGCTGTGGCTTTCTTATCCCTGGCTGCTGGGCCCAGAGGGGATTGGGGCATCAGCTTTTCCAGCATTACAGATCTTACGGGTTAGGCCTGATGCTGGCTGGATCTAGCGTACCCTTTCCAGCCCTAACAGTCCCAGGCAGGAGCTAGCATCGAAGGAAACCATCTCCACCCCTCTGTGCCAGAGGGAATTCTCCTGTGGGACTCTGTAGCCAGCTTAAACTCTTGGCAGACCAGAGAATCCAGCTCATGGAATCTTCCCTAGGAAGATTACAATCTGCTAGGCCAACCCTGGTCTTTTTGACAGCATTGGGAGCAAACTGGCCCACAATTAGAGTCAACAGTGACATGACATCAGGCAAGAGGGATGTTTACTAGGTTTCCATGGTTGTGTGGGTAAACTGCCCAGTATGGTAGTTCCTTCTTAGAACCCAAGGATTGAAAGGGACCTCAAGAGGTCATTTAGTCCTGTCCCCTGGACTCAAGGCAGGCTAAGTATTATCTAGACCATTCCTGACAGGTGCTTGTCTAACCTGCTCTTAAAAATTCCCAATAATGGAGATTCCACCATCTCCCTAGGCAACTTATTCCAGTGCTTAACCACCCTGAAGTTTTTAGGAAGTTTTTTCCTAATGTCCAACCTAAACAGCCCCCTTTTTCAACCCTGCCTAAGTAAGAGTCTCACGCTGGTCTGGTTCAGGGAGGTGTGCTTAAATGTACACATCCAAGTAGCAACAATTAAGTCACTTGAGTGCCTAACTCCCTGGAGAGCCTTTGAAAATCCCAGACTCATGTAAGGCCCCAGGGGTCTAGAACCCAGGCCTCATTCTCTTATAGCTGTCATGACCATTCATTGCTCTGACCTTGGCTTGCTTTGCACTTTGCCTTGGATCCTGAAACCTGACTTGGACTCTGACCCTTGGTATCAACCCTGGCCTGGAACACGACTAAGCACTCCTCTGTTATTCCCCTCAGGTTTGCTGACCCTTTGTCATGACTGCCTGTGTGGGGGATCCTGGCACCTCAGCTCAGTGGGGCAGGGAATGTGTCTCTTCATATGTCAGTGTAGTGTCTAGCACAATGGGGCACCATTCCTATTAGGGCCTCTGGGTGTTACTGCAAGAGATGATGATGTCTGTTTTTATAAAGGAGATGGCCTTTGTTTAAAATCAAATGATAGAAAACTGAGCCTTTGGCTGGAGGTTTTTTCTAGCCAGTAGGTGGCACGGGAAGGCAAAAATCTGATTCCTGGTTAAAAGCTATTTTAAACATCTTTAACCCATTTGGGAATACATTGCGATACTCCCAGCTAAACTATCATTTGAAAGGGCTTCACCAAGTAATGTAGGCCAAAATGTATACTTTATCTTTTTAAGAGTTTTTTTTACAAAAGTTAATATACATAAAAATGCTTTTAGGCTATTTTAAAAAATTCTGTGCAAACAGCTGATTGTCAATTTAAACATCCCCCCTTGCTGCATGAGAACCCACCATTCAACAGCTGATTTAAATGCACCTAGTAAACAAATAGCATAAATGGTGACATTTAACATTTGTTCACTTCTATTCATTTAAGAATCTATATAGTTAGGTAGCTAAGAGGTAAAATAATAGTTCTATCCCTTTAATAATAGAGGGGGACAATTTTAAAGGGTCCAAATGGCAATTGGGTACTATGGGAGGCCTTGCCTACACAAGAAAGGGTTTGCTAGTACAGATATGCTTGTCGCTCCCCCTAGTGGAAATGCAGCTTATATCAGCAAAAGGTTCCCCAAAAGGAATAAGCTACAGTAGAACCTCAGATACGAACACCAGAGTTACAAACTGACCAGTCAACCGCACACCTCATTTGGAACAGGAAGTATGTAATCAGGCAGCAGCAAAGACAAAAAAAATAATTAAAAAAAAGCAAATACAGTATAGTACCCTGTTAAACGTAAACTACTAAAAGGGAAAGCTTAAAAAAATTTGACAAGGTAAAGAAACTTTCTGTGCTTGTTTTCATTTAAATTAAGAGGGTTAAAAGCTGCATTTTTCTGCTGCATTGTAAAGTTTCAAAGTTACTGTTCAGTTGTAAACTTTTGAAAGAACAACCATAATGTTTTGTTCAGAGTTATGAACAAACTCCATTCCCGAGGTGTTCATAACTTTGAGGTTCTACAATATATTGGCAAAAGGACAGTCTTTCTGGCATAGCTACTAGGTTAGGAATGTGACTTTTCTTCCCACACTTCTAGCTGACACAGCTATTAGGCCAGTAAAACTTTCCAGTTCAGATCAGAGCTAACTGTCATCTGTGCCTTTGCAAATATCTCCCTAAAACCATAAATTCTGATCAGCTATTCAATACAACAGCCAGCAAGCTCCCTTCTCCATGCAGCGGGTCATTGACAGGGAGAGCTTGATCCTGCCCTGTTGAAGTCAATGAGGGTTTTGCCATGGACATCAACAGGAGTGGGATCAGACCCAAAATGCAACGCAGATGGGTGTTCAAGGTGCCCACAATTTGTCACTCTCCAGTCAATTGTGTATCATTCAGAAAAAGTAATCAAAAGCATAGTGCATTGGAGGCTTTATTAGGGATAGAACCTAGGCTTTTTCATAACAGCATTGCTGGATAGTTTTTTTTCTTTTAGGGGAAAAAAGTGTGCCTTTTCCAGTTTTTAAACCGGAGTTAAGATGGAAGGTATGTGCCACTAAAATAAGGTTTTAAATGCCTTTCAAGAACACTAGCTTTCAAACTCAAATGTTAGAAATCCAGGAAATTCGTAGTAGTAATTATTTTTAGTATTGTTCCTAGTCACATACTGTCCAAACATGAAAAAGTTTCGAGATATCAGCACTGGGGCTCCAAATGAACTCATTTAATTTTTTTCAATTTGGTTCTCCCCCTCCCACCCCCCCAAATACTTGTAAAAAGAAACCCTTTCAAATGGAAAAAGAATCAAAATAGCTATCAACATTTTTAACTGCATCTAATGCATTTGCTCACTTTTAAAACAAGCCTTTTGAATGAAAATTTAAAAAATCATGGAAAAACTGGGAGTGGGGAGTTTCTAGCCCTCATGATTGTGGAGAAAAGCTTGAAAATGTGACCCCAACGGATCAAACGCTAGAAGGCAAATGAAAAGAAACCAAAACTTATTTGTTTTAAAAATTTCATGCTTTTCAGAATACAGCCCTTTGTCTCTGTATTGCCAAATCCAATGTTCAAAAATAATCCGAAATAAGACTCAGGGGCGAAGACTTGCATATCGAGAAGCCATAACCTCAAAGGGTCATCAGGAAGCAAGAGGAAGATTGTTGTAACACCCTGTAACTCCCCTTCATTGCTGCTGTATCACTTCTGAGGTCACTTAAGAAAGTGACTTATGCAGTGGTAATAGAAGGAAGCATTGTGCAAGGTGATTTAACATCTGTGGCATTTTCAAACTCAGTAGAATTTGGAAAGGCCAAATGGCAATGAACACTTTTAAAAAATCAGCATTGGTGTCTGCAAATAGTAATAATAATTACAATGCTTACCTTTTGTCGCACTTTTCATTGGGACAGCTCAAAGCGCTTCACAATCTTTAAAGTAGTTAACCTCATAACACCCCTGTGAGGTAGGACAGTGCTGCTAGTCCCATTGTACAGATGGCCTCTGTGTGTCAGCTTGCCCAGGGACATACAGTAAGTTTGTGGCAAAGCAGGAAATGAAATCCTAGTGCCTGAGGGCAAGGTGCTTGACAAAATGGAATACCACGCCACTCCCCTTCTCATATCATTTTCTACTAGGATGATGATGACATGTGCAGGCTACCAACTTCTTTAAGCCTTGAAAGATAGGAGGCCAGATATGGGTGGATGCCTGTGTTGGTGTTAGTCTATATATCGAATTAACAAAGAAATGCTGCATCATTCCTCTTAAAGGTGACCTGCAAACGGCTTTTTTGGCTTTTTCATGATGCATAATGAAGGCTGAAAAGTTTTCCACACACAGAAAGAGGCTATCCCTGCTTCCTTGTCATTGTTGCTTTTTAATCATAGAAGTATCAAGAATGAACGCCTTGAAGACAGGCTGGAATTGGGCTGGCACACGGGGGCAGTCTGAGCCCCTCTTTCAAGCTGCTGTCTTGTTCCCCAGAATTTCAGCTTTCCCTCTTTTTTTTGCTTAGTTCTACCTGAGTCTGCAGAGAGCCTGGAACAATAGCTCTGAGAGGCGTAAAATGCCCCAGTCATCTCCGTGAGGTGGTGGTTCAGATGCCTGGGGATAATGTGCTCGTCTACAGTTGAAATACTGCAGTGGTCCTGCTGCGTATCTTCTTTATAGACACAACAGCAATGGGAGGGGTTCTCCTTAATCCACCTCCCCAGGAGGTGGTAGCTAGGTCGATGGAAGAATTCTTCCGTCAACCTAGCGAGGTGGACATTGGAGGTTAGGTACAGGGGGTCCCTGATATACATCTCCCTCTTAACCGTTGTTTCGCATATCCCTCACTCCTCCAGTGTTCCGATTCACCTCGGTCCCGATCCGCATATCCGTCATTTGCAGTACTGGACTGTAAGTCGCAAACAATGGCTATGTGGACGGATGTGAATCAGAACATGTTCCCCTACTGATGAGCGATGGATATGCCACAGATATGCATAGCGACAGGTTGGCTGTGGCCCACCCACTTAACATCCAGGCACACCTCACTGCCCCCAGTCCTGGCTCTGCTCCCACCCCAGTGCTTGCCCCACATTGCCTGCCTGGTGCTCCAGCTGGGGAGCGGGGTCAGAGTGTGGGGGCTTCCAAGCCCCCAACCCACACTCCCTGGTTGGAGCACTGGAGCAGGGCAAGCCCTAGCGTCCCAACCCCACTCCCCGGCAGGATTGCCGGGCGGAGCAGGGCAAGTCCCTGACCGGCTGGAGCACCGGGCGGTCAGAGTGGGTCAAGCCCCTGACCTCACTCCCCGGCAGGAGCACCGGGTGGGAGAAGTGGGGCAAGCCCCCATGCCCTGATCCTGCTCCCCTGGCAGGAGCCCCAGGTGGGCAGAAGGGGCAAGCCCTGAGCACCGGGGGCGGAGCAGGTGGTAGTGTGGGGGTGTACATTTTTAGGGGGCTCCCTATTTTTACAGGAGCCCCTGGCCAAAGCATCTATTGCCCCCTTCTCCCACAAGGATGCCTGGAGGGGGGCAGAGGCCACCAGATCGCTTCCACCCCCATGATTGCCTGCCCACCCTGGGGCCCACCCAGTGTCCCCTCCTGCTTATGCCACTGTTGTACCAGAGGGTCCCCGGTATACATTGTTTAGGTGTCCGTGGCCCTTTTCCAGAACACAACCGCAACATATACCGGGGACCCGCTGTGTTCTTAACTACGTCACTCAGGGAGTGGGTTTTCCACATGGCGGAGTGATGTAGCTAGCTTGTTTGTGTGTAAACCTGGCCAATGTAAACAACTTGGAACTATTTCATTCCTCCTATACAAATGCAGAAGGAGGGCCACAAATTGACTCTGAATAGGTTACCCTTTGGTGCCACATCTTGGGTGGCATTGGGAGATGCCACCATTTTCCCCCTTCCCCCAACCAAGTCACTGAGCCCAGGGACATATATTCAAGTCCCAGCAAGGGGGAGTTAAGCTTGAAAAGTCCAGTGCCGCTCAGTGAACATGTTCAGTCGTGTTCTGAACAATCTATTCTGAGCCATGTCTCGTTTATAGTGACACCTGGTTGGCCTGTATTCTGTGCGCAAAACTTGGAAGAGGTACCACTTCCTTTCCTCCCTCTCCTTGCCCCATTTGACCCTTGCCCTGTACCGTGGTGCAGCTCCATTTTGGCACCCAGAGATGGGGTAAAAGAAGGCTCAGCAGTAGGGCTGGCAGAAAACGACAGGAATGTCACAAGAACGGAATACTTCTAGCTGTTGTGGTCAGTGACCACGTGACCCTGCATTAAGGAGCAAGACTGAAATGGAGACAAAACCCAGACACTTGCACGCACACACGTGGGTAAAGGTTGCCTCAAGTGCCTGCTTTTTCTGAGGCGGAGTTAAGACTGTTTGGGTGACCTTAAATGTGAATCTTTTTTGGAATGTTAGACTTAACTTATAGTTTCCTGTCCCATGTTTGGGGTTCTTTTAAATTTCCTGTTACCTCAACACTAAATTGCCTAGCATCTAATGTTTACTCGGAGAACTCCAAGACCTATATTATAATGTACATAGCATAGGGGGAAGAATTAGGGTTCCACAGGCAACCTAGCTGCCAGGTGCTTGTCTTTGCAACATTCATAGCTTAGGTGGGGAGGGGCTGAGATTTTTCTGTGTAAATAACGTACAGGCCAGCAATAAATTACCACAATGTGGGAACAGGGAGGGATGGGATTATGACTCAGAGGGGCGTGTGCCTATCTGGGTCCCTCTGGGGGAGGGGGGGTGTGTGGACCAGTGGACCCGCCTTTGTTCAGCACTATCCCTAAAGCCCCAGTTCAGCGCAATGATTGAATTTTCTCCATTGTTACCTTCAGGGTTCCAGGAACTGACTGAGGGTGGGACTGATGAGTTGAAGATAGCCAACCTGGCTTTTGGGAATAAACTGAGGAAGGGGAAGGAAAGGAAACAAGAGCTGGAGACGTGAACCCTGGCAGGGAGATGGGAGTCACCCTCTCAGCCTGGCTCAGCGTGTGGCAGTAAATGGAAGGAAATGAAAGGTGGAAATCCTACAAGGAGAAGAACAGCTCGGTGTAACCTTTCCCACTGCACAAGAATATCAGCTTGCAGCTAGTGTGCTGCTGATCTGCGTTTTAATCAGGTACCTTTGGGAGCATTTGCTTCTGTTTCCTCAACAGCCCAGTTGCTATAATAATACAAAAAATTAATTCCTGGGGACCAGGAAAGAAATACTGATTTCTGCAAACACTTCCAAACGACACAGGACGAAGCCTGATCCAAAGCCCACTGAAGTTAGTGTTGAGAGGAGCAACTGACACCATCCTTGAAGAGGAAGGGTGTGTGAGGAACAGAAAAAGCCCTGCAGCTCCAGATTTCAACAGGCCTTGGATCAGACCTTGGACTGGGAGCTCTTCACAGCCAGGCCCAAACCGTCCTGCCTGTCTGGGCACAAGCGAACCTATTACAGGTACTACTGGGATACAAGTCCTAAATAACAAGGAATCCTTTTGATTCCTTGAGGAAAAGGGATAGAACGATGGATGCCACTCGACAACATCTCCAGGTTTAACTTCAGATTCAGCCAGCAGGAGAATAAAAAGGAAATTAAATAAAATATTTTGAGGTAAATTAATATTCCATCCTCCACCCTCTGCTGCTCCCAAAGGAACATGTTGTAAGATTCATAGGATACGAATGGATTCCGATCCCTTTACTCATTCTGACGAGCACCTTCCTCTAGGAGCTCAAGGAGTAAGAAACTATTCAAAGTGACTGATGTCAGATTGTGGCTTGTAGGAAAGGCCCTATCCTGAGAAGTGCTGAACATTTTTAACTCCGACTGATTTCAGTTCAATTGAGGGCACAAAGCACCTTCCAGGAGGTGCTCAGCACCTGGCGGGATTCAGGGGAATTATTTCATAGCTAAGAAGTTAGAACTAGGATTACTTGCTTAGAAGCACAGTATGAATTAATGGAAGAACAAAACCCAAACCACTTGCTGAGAAATCCAAAATTCTCTCCATAGCATTTCTTAACAAGCTTTATTTAATTTGGATGTGAAATGAGGTCTTTTTGCATTACCCCTTGGCTACTCTTTGCGGGGTGAATCATCGGTGTTGCTTTAGAGTAATATAAGGATCATCCATAAAGCTCCTTCTCTGAAAGTCCCTGTCAATGACTCACTTCTGCCATGCTGACTATAGTACTGCCAACCCCAAACATTCAAAAAATCCAGGGGTCAGACCCCCCAGAAATCATCAGCCTAGTTTTAAAAAAAAAAGCCATGATTTTTAAAGTAATGAATTTGGGGTATCTTTATTTGCTGTCTGGTTTTTGACATTCTAGTGCCCAATCAGGTCACATTTTTAAGCTTTTCTCCACATGAAGAGAGCTAGAACCTTACATCTGCCTGTAAACAAAAGCTGAGAGTCTCATATATTCACTTGACTCCAGGTCCTGGAACTTTAAGAAACTATCACAAGTCTGCAGCAGCAAAAGTAATATTGATTGTAGTCTGACTTTCAGACTACAATGACTACACAAAAGACTGTTTAGCCTGGGAAGCATAAGTCCTGAACTAACAGGGGTGAAGAACAGTATTGTTTTGTTGATCCCCCAGAAAGGGGAAGACTCTCTAAGAGGTTTGGCTGGAGATCTAAACCCCAAGAACTCTGTCTACCAGTGATGGAAATTGAGCCCACCACACTGCTTTGACATGCCAGGGAGTGCTATGATACTATTACAGTCCTAATGAGAGCAACTGGTATCATAGTGATTCATTAGAGGCCACGACACAGGTCGCAGTTCATCAGGAGTTGATGAAATCTGGCCTCCAGAACAAAAATGTCAAGTCACAATTATAGCTGTAAGCCAAGAAGTCAGGGAAACAATTAATCCAAAAGGCTGTGCTGTTGCAAGTGCCTGCGGGGGCTCACCATGCACGGCAGTGATCCGTTTTCTCTACCACATCAGCTGACTCTCAGGCAGCAGACTCATTCTGGTTACATCTGAAAAATCCCTTTGGTATCCTAGCATAAGCCACCCCAAACTGTGAATATGTGAACATAAGAACGGCCTTACGGGGTCAGACCAAAGGTCCATCTAGCCCAGTATCCTGTCTTCCAACAGTGGCCAATACCGGGTGCTTCAGCGGGAATGAACAGAACAGGTCATCAAAGTGATCCTTCCTGTCGCGGGGCCGTTGCCCCAGTCCTGAAAAAGGTAGGTTGACTGGGGAAGCAGCCATAGCTAGGGCCACGCCCCAATCAGGCCACACCTGGCCCTGTTAAAAGGGCCCAGGGAAGAGCTGGGTTAGAGTCTCCCTTTCTGGGGAGGACCTAGCTGCCTGAAGGAGCACAGGGTACCTGAGGCTGAGCAGTGCTGGGGAAAGGCAAAGGAGCTGGGGAGCTCTAGCCTGGCTACTTCCCAGGCTGAGGCCTTGGTTAAGGCCAAAGGAGGTACTGGGGTTACAGAGGTGCAGCCCAGAGATAGGTGGAGGCAGCTGGTCCAACCCCCTTGCTGATAAGTGGCCATTATGGACTGCAGTTTGCCCCAGTGAGAGGGGGGTAGATGATGACTGGCAGTTGCCACTGAGGCAAGGTGGATGTAGAGGATTGGGGTTCCCCTGGGAGGGGAGACCCAGTGTGTGGGGGTACTGCCGTGGGCAGAACCCCAGAGTAAGGGGCACAGGGGTCTGGGAGGGATACAGGGGCTCTAAGGCAGATGAAACTGGAGGGTGCTCTGGGCTGGATGAGCCAATTCCCAAGATGACCAGCAGGAGGCACTGTACCCATAAGACTTGCTTTGCTACACGTCCCCTGTTGCCCATTCCCAGCTTCTGGCAAACAGAGGCTAGGGACGCCATCCCTGTCCATCCTAGCTAATAGCCTTTGATGGACCTATCCTCCATGAATTTATCTAGTTCTTTTTTTAACCCTGTTATAGTCTTGGCCTTCACAACATCCTCTGGCAAGGAGTTCCGCAGGTTGACTGTGTGTTGTGTGCAGAAATACTCCCCTTTGTTTTTAAACCTGCTGCCTACTAATTTCATTTGGTGACCCCTAGTTCTTGTGCTCAGTTTACTCTGACATTTCAGTGTACACACATCTCTGGAAGTGGGACGAGTCTATCCAGAGAGCCTGAAAGGCATGCAAAAAGTAGCATAGTCTCCTATCAGCAACACCTAAGTAGTGTCAGCCTTAACTTTGAATCTCAGACTACGCTGAGTGTCACACTCTTAATACTATTAACACTGAAAAAGCAATCTAGTTTGGGGAATGCTTATGTGAGCAAAGATTTCAGTCTGACCCTGAATCAAATCAAGACCACATAATCTTATGGCGCTCTCTGTTCCACCTCTCCTGCTACTTCCTATCCTTGTGCGCCTAATACACATGCATACAGGACCTCATGCAAAGTCCATCGAAGTTGATGGAAGGACTCCCAGTGACTTCAATGAGCTTTGGATTGAGGCCATAGATGTAAAAGGATACACAAACCCCTCAAACCTGGCCCAATTAAAACAAGTCATGGCTAGGGTTGCCAATTTTGGTTGGATCTATTCCTGGAGGCTTTATCACATGACCATTTTAAATTAAAGATTAATCTTTAATTCCTGGAGAGTCCAGGACAATCCTGGAGGGCTGGCAACCCTAGTCACAGCTTTGTGAATCAGCAACATTAGGAGTTTTTAGCTTGAAATCTTGATTAACTGGGAAAAAAATTCATTTGGATGGCTCCAGATCAAAGAAGTGAACTTTGTCATGTGGCTGTGTGTTCTGAGTGCATTGTAATGTAAGCACAAAATTGTTTTCTATTTAATTTCCAGTGGCAGTGTCTAAACATACCTGAAGAGTGTCTCAAATATTTACACATTGGCACTACAAGGTATCAAGGATGTCAGCTGAAAAGGCTTCAGTAGGAGAAAATGGATAGTTGATAGAACAATCAGGCCTTCATGTTTCAGAAGATGATACTATGCTAAGTGTCACAGTTTCAGGGTAATGGCACTTGTATTCCCCCTCTGTGGTCCCATGAGGGCACCCACTTAAAGGTTTCTGGCTCTCAGCCATCACCTCTCCTGGGTGGACACCCATGACTCATTCCC
Organism: Eretmochelys imbricata; assembly: GCF_965152235.1. Lineage (NCBI taxonomy): Eukaryota > Metazoa > Chordata > Testudines > Cheloniidae > Eretmochelys > Eretmochelys imbricata. The sequence continues at coordinate 204,463,387 of NC_135574.1, read as the reverse complement.
TTTGGACTGGGGTTTCAAAGGCTGCACAGTTCCCTGCCTTATACTGTGATATGCCCAGCAAGCCAGATTGCCTAAAAAGGCTAGTGCCTATGTGTTGCTTTTTCTCCTATGGCTATGACTTGTGTATTGCTCGCAGTGATAAGTTACCCCACAGCTCCTCCTAAGCAAGCACTTTTATTCTTAAAGTAAAAGCATTAGAGCATATTAAAAATAAAAAGAACCTACATGCAGACTAAAAAGGTCACCCCCCAATTCCAGCCTGGTGCTTTGGTAGGTTTTAGTCCTGTAAAACCCACAACTGGGTTTTCCCCATGGTTACAAGTTCCTCTCCATCTTAGATATGGAACCAGAAGCCAGACTGGACAGGTCAGCCTGTTCTTTATGCAGCTTGGGCCATTGATCTTGTCCTTCTGCTCCTTCTGCACTCAGCAGACACTGACCGTCTCCTCAGGGTGTAGCTTCAAAAGGCTGGGCTTTTGTTTACCTGGAGTTGGGGAACTTGCGTTAACCTCTCCCCGGGAAATCCATTTAACACTTAATGTTCCCAAAGTCCATACTTGTCTAGCACATTTTCAGTGTAGTCTTTTGAATGCCCAGGTCTCACATCTCCCACCGAGAGAGGTGACATACCAGCCCGGACTTCTAGGGATATTGGAAGTACATTAAGGTTTTCCAAGGATATTACAGTAAATTGCCATACCTGTCACAGCAAGCCCAAGTATCACAGTTACTGTTTCGTTATTTCTAATAACCTATACAAATGACAATGGGCAAATTAGTTTTCAACGTTTCTGAATACAGACCTTGTTGGATCTACTGCAGTTAATAGTAGTGCTATTTGTGTGAGTAAAGAGAAGTTCCCCAATAGTTTCTTTGGGGCGTTATCTGAGAAAACTGGATAGAAAATTCAGACGAGAAATAGGGTGCAATTTTTTTTTACAGTGAGGGTAATTAACCACTGGAAACATTTACCACGGGTCATGGTGGATTCTACATCACTAGCAATTTTTAAATCAAGATTGGTTGTTTTTTCTAAACATATCCTCTAGTTCAAACATATCAGTTCAGGGAAAGCCTATGGCCTGCGTTAGACCGGAGATCAGACTAGATCAGTGGTTCCCAAACTTGTTCCGCAGCTTGTGCAGGGAAAGCCCCTGGCGGGCCAGGCCGGTTTGTTTATTTGCCGCGTCCGCAGGTTTGGCCGATCGTGGCTCCCCAGTGGCCGCGGTTCGCTGCTCCAGGCCAATGGGAGCTGCTGGAAGTGGCGGCCAGTATGTCCCTCGGCCCGCGCTGCTTCCAGCACTCCCATTGGCCTGGAGCAGCGAACCGCGGCCACTGGGAGCCACGATCGGCCAAACCTGCGGACGCGGCAAATAAACAAACTGGCCCGGCCCGTCAGGGGCTTTCCCATCTGCCGCGTCCGCAGGTTCGGCTGCTCGCGGCTCCATGTGGCCGCGGTTCGCTGCTCCAGGCCAATGGGAGTGCTGGAAGCAGCGCGGGCCGAGGGACATACTGGCTGCCACTTCCAGCAGCTCCCATTGGCCTGGAGCAGCGAACCGTGGCCACTGGGGAGCCACGATCGGCCAAACCTGCGGACGCGGCAAATAAACAAACTGGCCCAGCCCGCCAGGGGCTTTCCCCGCACAAGCCGCGGAACAAGTTTGGGAACCACTGGACTAGATGATTACAAAGGTCACTTTTGCCCTTCTAATCTATGTACAATACAATGAATGTAAAGAAAATAAAAATGTTAACAAAAGAAGTTTGAAGCTGGAATAATTCCACATAGAGACAATGTTCATGAACAGTTAATTAGCAGAGGTGGTTGAAAAATGTGGACCATTTTAGTTGCAAAAAGTCAAGGTTGTGAAAGTTTTTCAAATTTTGTGTGTGGGGGTGGGAAGATAATTTTAATTTTCAGAAAGCTTTTGATTAGCTCAATAAGCTGCTTGGGTGGGTGGGAAATTTTCAGGAAAGAATTTTCAAACATTTTCATGAAAAATTTCAACATTTTGAAATGTCAATATTTTTACCAGCACTATTAACTAGCTGCTTTATTACTACATCACTAGTTTTAACATTCCTACATGCTTTCTATTTTATCCCAGGAGATACCAACTCTGAGGAGCTTTTTTTATCACAGTAGCACCCTCTGCTGTATGTACCTAAAATAATAGGGTACTATTCAGCTTCTTATCCATTTGAGAGGATACATGATCCAGTGGTTAGGGCAGTAACCCAGGAGCAGGAAAACCTGGCTTAACGTCTCCGCACCTCCACAGACTTCCTGTGTGACTTTAGGCAAGTCACTTAGGGCTTGCCTACATGGTGCTAGAGGTGTGAACTAGGGGTGTGTGATTTCTGAAGCAGGTAACTCTCCTGTGTAGACATCCTGGCATGCTCTAAAAGATGCCTAGTGCACAGTAATGGAGTCCTGTTTGAAATGGGACTACAGCAACGTGAACTTAACCCCGTTTGAGTGATTAAGAAATCACACCCCTCTAGTTGTCATTGTGTAGACAAGCCCTAAGACTTTCTGTGCCCCGGTTTTAAATGGAAACAGTTGCACTTCCCTATTTCACAGGGGTGTAGTGACTATAAAGGCATTAATGATTGTGAGGGGCTCAGAGACTCTGATAATGGGGACCATATAAGTACGTTTGATAGATTTATCAAAATGATTGCAGCTGCCACTTAAAAGTAACAAACTAAATGAAAATGGAACAAACTTCAACTGCTTTTGAACTATTTTAATAGCTATTAATTTACTCAACTCTTTCAGTGGAATGATGCCAATTTACGCTTGCTAAGGATCTGGCTTCAGAATTTTTTTTTAATGAATAACATTTTACAAGGAAAATTTCAATGTCATGTAACTCTTTCATTCTTGTGAAAAACAGAGGGTAAAGAGGCTAGATCAGGCTTCCATGGCACTGCAAGCAAAGTAGACTATTCTTAAAAGCATACGATGGAATTCTGTCCTGACTGATAGCCCATGCAGGCCCCCTGAAGTCAGTGGGGTTCTGTGGGAATAAATGAGTCCAATGTGTTCATATATATTAATCATGCTCTGAGAGCTCCTAACACAATGGGGGCCCTGACCTAGCTGGCCTCTAGGTACTACAGCAGTATAAATGTTTATTATTAATAATACACTACGTGGCCCAACACCAACAAAAGTCTATCACCAAGAGAATTTTCTCCCATGGCCTTTTAGTTCCATATTTTATTTAGGGTTTCTGCAGTATAAGAGGAAAAGTAATTATCTTTTACACTGTTGTAACTCTTTCTCTTTACCCAACAAATGTAACGTGAAGGAACCCAAATAACCATGTTTATGAATGATATACAACCCACAAGGTTAAGCTACACATACAGTGATGCACGGGCTGGGTTCTGGTGGCTTCCGAGACATGAAGAAGACAGAGCCACTAGAGAGTTCAGGAACTATTTAAATCAGTAATTTTCAACGCTTTTTCATTTGCAGGGCCCTTAAAAAAAATTTCAAATGGAGGTGCGGACTCCTTTAGAACTCTTAGGCATAGTCTGTGGACCCCCAGGGGTCTGCATACCAACCACTGATTCCTATGTACTCCATACCTATCCATTCATTGAGCATCCGTGTCCCGTTGAGCTGGGTGCTGTACAAACATCATATTGTCAATCCTAAAAGTTCAAAAATCATGAGTCAGACCCTCAAAATATCATGAGATTGTCCCCCAAAGCATGAGAGCTCTGTACAAGATTATGTTATGGTTTGTGGTCTTTTGGTTTTTGAACTCCCCCTGCCCAACTTTGTGTGTGTGTGAAACACACAGTTGCCAGTTCCTCAAGTTTTATACAGTGAGGTGATGGATGGAGAGGCGCTTCCAGCTTCTCCTCTAATTCTGTGCCACCTCCCAGGCGCAGATCTGCCCATCCCCCTGTCCTGTAACTAATTATGCCTCCAACCGCAACATCAGCTTTGTCCCCTAGTCTCACCTCAGTTCTTCACCACTCATCTCCCTGGCTTGGCTGCAGCCTGGTTCTCCTCTCCTCCTTCCCAGGCCTGGTAATGGAGACAAGAGAGCAGATTGACCCATTGTTCACAGAATGGTGCTTTTTCTGCTCCCCACTCACCCTCCCATTTTGAGAATGGTGCCGGTTCCCGCTGCACTGTGGAGCTGAGAGGGGCATGCTTTGCTCGTTTCCTTTGGGCTGACATTCAGAGGGCTGGACTGCCTCGCCTGGTGGAGATGCTGGGCCTAGCCCCAGCCAAAATTACCAAGAAGGAAATCCCGAGAGCTGGCAGTGTTGAAGGATATATGAAGATGCAGTCACTGCACCAAAGGTCTTACAGTCTAACAAACAGACAAGAGCCAGCGGGGGCTATAAAATGGGCATCAATTATGGGCATCAATTGTGGGCATCATTATTATGATTAGTATAATTCATAGAATCATAGAATATCAGGGTTGGAAGGGACCTCAGGAGGTCATCTAGTCCAACCCCCTGCTCAAAGCAGGACCAATCCCCAATTAAATCATCCCAGCCAGGGCTTTGTCAAGCCTGACCTTAAAAACTTCTAAGGAAGGAGATTCTACCACCTCCCTAGGTAACGCATTCCAGTGTTTCACCACCCTCCTAGTGAAAAAGTTTTTCCTAATATCCAACCTAAACCTCCCCCACTGCAACTTGAGACCATTACTCCTTGTCCTGTCCTCTTCTACCACTGAGAATAGTCTAGAACCATCCTCTCTGGAACCACCTCTCAGGTAGTTGAAAGCAGCTATCAAATCCCCCCTCATTCTTCTCTTCTGCAGACTAAACAATCCCAGTTCCCTCAGCCTCTCCTCATAAGTCATGTGTTCCAGACCCCTAATCATTTTTGTTGCCCTTCTCTGGACTCTTTCCAATTTATCCACATCCTTCTTGTAGTGTGGGGCCCAAAACTGGACACAGTACTCCAGATGAGGCCTCACCAATGTCGAATAGAGGGGGACGATCACGTCCCTCGATCTGCTCGCTATGCCCCTACTTATACATCCCAAAATGCCATTGGCCTTCTTGGCAACAAGGGCACACTGTTGACTCCTATCCAGCTTCTCGTCCACTGTCACCCCTAGGTCCTTTTCCGCAGAACTGCTGCCTAGCCATTCGGTCCCTAGTCTGTAGCTGTAATTGTGAGCTGGGTGGGCTGAGTTATGTTATGGGCTAAGTTAAAACCTCTTTAAACTGATGTGTGAATGAGTCCTGCATTGAAGTCTGTAAGAGTGAGTGAAGGGGCCACACCTAAAACAGAACCTAACATAGAGTGCCCAGAAACGAGCGCCAGGTGGGTGGAGGGTTTGACTGAGTATTGTGACCAGCTGTGTTGGGGAGGAAGTGAACACAGAGGGTACGTCTACAAAGCAACTAGACACCCGCGGATGGCCTGTGCCAGCTGACTCGGGCTCACGGGGCTTTTTCACTGCTATGTAGATATATGAGCTTAGGTTGATGCCCAAGCTGTAGTACCCTGCTAGGTGGAAGGATCCCAGAGCTTGGGCTCCAGCCCAAGCCCATAAATCTACACTGCAATGAAACAGCCTTGCAGCCCCAGCCCGAGCCCAAGTCAGCTGGCATGGGCCTGTCGTGGGTTTTTCTGTGCTGTGTAGACATACCCTCAGGAACTGAGAACAGACCAAGGGAAAGGGAGCCATGCTGATGGAGCAGCTGAAACTGGGTATTGACCCTGGAAGAAATGTGCAAAGAGGGTTTTTGGGTCAGGGTGCAGGCTAAAAAAGACTTTCTTCCAGCACTGAACAAGGAATTTGATTAGAACGAGGAAAAGAGGATTACCCCTAAATCAACTGTGATTCTCTCTGCTTCACTCAAGCTTCAACCAAGAATCTTCTCCAATTTTCCTCCCGCCTGCCTTCCTGCTGTGGATTTAAAGAATCAGTGCAGACAGCCTTCTGGTCTCCTGCAGGGTGGTCACAAGCACCCCAGAAGGGATGGGGAGGAGGCAGAATTATGGCAGGGTCCCTGAGTCTGCACCTAGCTGTCCATGGAGATGAGGAGCACATCTTGCACCTGGCGGTGGATGACACAGCAGAGCTAAAAGGCTCTGGTGGGCATTGTGTGCCTTCCAGAGGTCCTGCTGCAATGTGTGGCTCCAACAGCGTCCCCTATGTAGGGCTGTGCCTATAAGGCAGAATGTGTACGTGTGTGCAGCCCACGGCAGCGAACATCCCAGTCTCAGCCTCACATCAACCTGTCAGATTATCAGCAGGAGCCAGATCCCCAAGTTTTTTCCTTGTAAACCCCCATTTTAGTTCGAGACACTTCTGAAAATGGCCATCGTGGCCATGGGAGGTATAAGGACATGCAGCCAATTCCTCTCACCACCTTCCTTCTAGGAAGGGCCGCGGTTTTACCCATTTCTACCATTGTTTGCTTCTGTCTGTTGGTCTGTCTGTCTAGTGCTTATATGGGCTGGTCTATGCTACCAAGTTCAGCTGGCTTAACTACATTGCTCAGGGCTGTGAAAAATGTCACACCCTTTCTGACGTCATTAATCCAACCTAAGCCATGGACTAGACACCACTAGGTCAAGATTTTTCCCGTCAACCTGGCTATTGTCTCTTGGAGAGATGGATTTAATACAGCAATCCCCTTTCACCCCGTTAGTAAGAATCTACACTGCAATGGTGCCACTGTAGAGTTTCTAGTGTAGACGTACCCTATAGCTCTACTTACTGTTGTACCTGAGAACCTCACAATCTTTAATATCTTCATCCTCACAACACCCATATGAGGTTGGGAAGTGGTGTTATCCCCATTTAATGGATGGAGAACTGAGGCCAAGATCTTCAAAGGTATTTAAATGCTCAACTCCCATTGATTTCTATGGGAATTAGAAACCTAAATACCTTTGAGGATATGGGCCTAAGTGATTTGACCAAGGTCACACAGGAAGTCTTTGGCAGAGCAGGAAATTGAGCCCAGGTGTCCCAAGTGACAGATTAGCACTCTCACTATGAGACTGTACCTCAGGAGCTGGTTTGTACTCTACATATACCATAGCTTACAAATCTGTGCGTTGCTCCCCTTCCTCTCCTATTGCACCACATACATAGTAATCAGCGGCAAAGAATCTTCATAAAATTTCCTCCCCCTTTTTAATGAGCTCTATCACTGGTCAAAAAACATTGAAATTTGAAATTCTGACACATTTTTTTCTTTGAAATGTGTAATTTTGATGTAACAAAAAATAGGGCAACATTTCCAACTAAGAGTTCCTCCTGTTTCTTTATTAACTCTATTGGAATGTGACTGTTAGCCACAGGGGTGTGTTCTAAGCCGTAGTATAGATCTGACCAGGTGTGAAAAGACCAGTCACAGCAGTCTCTACTCTACTAGGCTCCGAGGTAGTGTGGCACAGGGTTAAGACATCTTCCTTTACATCCACTGGTGTATTTAGATGTTCTATTTTATAGTTTCCTTTGGTTTAGAGCTGTAAACTGTGATGTGATCAACCAGAATTGCTAGTCACCAAAGAGACATGCAATTTGCTATCCAAACTTATTGGCAAAACACCCCCGAAATTATTAATGTGGTATACGTTTCTCTGAAAATGTATACATATGGGCCCTGACACTGAGCAATTCCTGTGACATGCTGATCACCCTTTACTCCCATTGACTTTGTGGGCTGAGAATGATCAGCAACTCTCAAGGTCAGATCCCAGGGATTACATATTTGGGAGAAGAGCATATAGTGCTATAAGGAAGAGATCAGTCTGAAGCTAGATCTGCCAGCAAAGAAATTCCATCTTTAAACACTCCAATACAGTCGGATTTATTTCAGCTGTTTCTCTGGTGTGCGGAGTGGTGAAAGTGGTAAGGCTGTCCGTGGTATCTGTGAACCTGTCATTCAGTGCAAGTGGAGAGAAAATTTTACTGCTAACATAAGGCAGAAAACAGTCTGTTATAAGACAGAAAATGCTGTGGTCATTGCTCAGCAGATCCCAGAACAATTATACTAGGGAAGGATCAACTGGCCTGAAAAATATCAGAACCATCCTGAACTAAAGCTTATAAATTTGTGGAATGTGAAACCAAACCTTTATAAAGACTGATATTTGTTTAGACAGAGGACTGTACCCCAGCAAAAGTCTGAACTCAAACAGTCTTGTTGAGCTCAGTGCTAAATGGGCATCTGGAGCCACAGGTAAAATTTGGCTCTCAATTTCAGCATGCCTTGTCCCTTTGTGATGCAATAAGCAACTCCAGTTGGATTTTTAAAAGCACTCAGTGTTGGCCTGTCTCTGCTTCCATTGAAGTTAATGGTAAAACTTCTACTGCACAGTCCTGGTATCTGCAAGTCTGGGCCATAATTTAAACATCTGTTTGTTAAGGGCTTGATCCTGCATAAATGTGAAAGTGATTAGCAAAGATCACAAGTTAAAGAGCTGCCAAGTATGCTGAGTCTGGTGCTTACTTACTCCCTATCTAATCAATTTGGCCAACAAGCCTGTGGCTCTGCAATTTATGGCAGCAAAATTAGAGTAATAGGAACCCAAATGCAGGGATTCCCTCACCAATGTGTAAGTCTGGGCCTCAGGCACTCTATCTGGGGGGAGGGAGAGGTTTGTCCAGTGACTCAGGGGGGCATCTGCCTCCTAGGGCTACTCCTGGGGTGATAGATCTTATACACCACCCCTTGCTCAGGCCTTGTCTACACTACAGTGGAAAGCCGGTCTAAGCTATGCAATTTGAGTTATGTTAATAACGTAACTCAAGTCGAATTAGCTTAGATCTACTTACCGTGGGGTCCACACTACACAATGTCGACGGGAGACGCTCTCCTGTCGACTCCCCTTACTTTTCTTGTTCCAGTGGAGTACAGGACTCAACGGGAGAGCGATCGGCGGTTGATTTAGCAGGTCTTCCAACTGCCAATGCATCGATAATCGCCCTACAATCCCCTGGTAAGTGTAGACAAGCCCTCAGCTGTCTGCACAAAGACACAACTCCTCTTTGGTCACTTCCACTGGGAATCTCAGGTTTAATATTTTATTGAAAAATATGTGGAGGCAAAAACAGAAAAGTTTTTTCCTTCTTTGCAACCCTGCAATAAGGATGTCTCTGTCAGGTTTTCCTAAGGTCAGAATGTTTTCCAAGAGCTTTCAACCAGGGGCCAAGCTAGATGTGAAGTGGCAGCCTTCCTCCTGAAGCTCCCTGGCTTTTATTTGTACTCTTAGCACATGGTTCTTTGTTTCCTAGGCTGGACGTAGTCTGAGGTATACTGGGATTGCCCCTGAAGAAATGAGAGACCTGTCATAGTCCAGCTGGTAAGCATTGCTTAAACTTTATTTCCTGTGTCATCCAAGCATGCTGAATCCAACATAAACAAGGGAGTTATCTTGAGCAAACATTATTCAATGTAAGCTTCGTAATACAATCATACATAAACAGAAAGTCAAGACAAAGCTGAAGGTAAGTACGGTCCATGTTAGATGGCCCCGTCTTATGACAGCTTTGTTTTACAAGGCACAGAGTTCAGCTGGAAGTCAGACTTAAGGGAACAAAGAGTGTCCCTGTGGTGTTTTCATCCCCTAAGCGTGGATGCCAGGACAGCTGCAGGATTCAGCTGGAGGTGGGGAGAACAGTACCCCCAAAATATCAGCTCTCATATACAAAGGGAAAATAAGGACCTTATCTGTGCAAAGACTCCCATTGGCTGCATTGGGCTGTTTACACCCAGTCCTCAGTTTCTAGCTCTTTCTCATTATGAATCAGGCCTCCCCCCGGCCCTGAGGCTGTAAAATCTGCTGATGATTTTCTTTTCCCACTAGAGGCCCTTGTGCTGTTATGGTTCACCTCGGGAGGGGCTGGTGGGGCTCTTGGGCCCCAATCCAGCAAAGTACTTAAGTACATGCATAACTTTAAGAATGTGAATTGTCCTATTGACTTCACTGGGATGACTTGTGCTTACCGTTATGCATGTGCTAAGTGCTTTGCTGTACCAGGGACAGCGGTGCAGGGGGTCTGGCCGGTGAACAAGCAGCCATCCGGAATCTACTAAGCAGAAAATTAACTACTATTCCCATCGTCAACCCCTTCCCCTTTGACCTCTGTCCCTCCGATGTGGGGGAGCAGACCCATGCCTCTCTCCAAGCCAATAGGGGAGGAAAGGGCCTGATCCCAGATGTGATCCTTCTTGCTTGGGGAAAGCCTGGGTGGAGAGGAGGGCTGCAGAGCCACATGGGAAGCAGGAGTTGGCTGGAGGGACTGCATGACAGGCTGGGAGCAGAGCAGGGAATCGGGCTGCAGGGAAGTGGCAGGCACTGCAGCAGGACACAGATGTGTGCAGAACTTGTGGGAAGCAGCGGAGCATGAGCAATGGCCCTGCCATCTATAAGACCAGGGAGGAGAGGTTGGCCGATGGAGACTCCTGTGACTGTGGGGACTATTTCCGATCCTCCGTCTGTTCACGCCTCCAGGCAGAGTTCCTCTGTGGCGTCCACTGACTTCCTTGATGCCTTCGAGGAGCAGTGGGCGCTTTCCAGGGTTCTCTTCTCGGTGTCCCCGTCAGGTTCCCTTTGTTTGACCCTTTGACCACACTCCTATTCCTGTTGTTTTATTAGTTGTCCCCCGAAATCACTGGGCTTCCAGGTCCTGTGGATCCCCCCGTTAGGCTTGGGGGGTGGGGAGGGGATGACCCTTTAGCAGTGGGTGGATCCCAATAGGACCAGAGGGCTGAGCAGAGAGGGACCTGAGGGAAAGTCTTGAGTCATAGAGCCAGTGGCTAGCTTAGGCTCTTATGCATTCTAGGGATGGGAACTGGTGAAAGGCTGGGCACCAAGGGTTAGCCTGGGAAGTGGTCAGTGAGCTCTGGCCGGCTGTTGGATCCAAGAGAAGAGGCACTGTCCTTGTAAATGGACAATCAGGAACTGCGGGGGGCCTTTGAGCCTAGTAGCCACTGCAGCTGGGGCAGCCTGCAAGCGGATGCCAGGTTGGAAATGCTGCCACAGCAGCTGGGGGACAACACTCCCAGTGGGACACACCAAGGACTGCTCCTCTCCAGGAAGCCTGCAGGTCACTGTGACATACCAGGGTACACTCCAGACCAGTGTGGGGCTGTGTCACCCCTGCCCTGCAATCTTGGGCAACTTACAATGCCTTGCTGAAGTAGATCCTATCTGGGCCGCTCACAAGCAGCTTTCCAGCATGCACGCTGCACCCCGAGTGTCTGTATGTAACTGCAGCCTGCCAGATACACGTGGGTTATGCTCTGGCTCTCACCAGCCTCAGTTATTCTACAGGGTGACCCCAAAACACTCCTAGTCCCAGATATTCCCCCAGAAAAGTATGTCCTGTACTGCCCAGCCCTCTCCTGGACAGTTCAAATATTTTTAATCAGTTATTCCTTTAAGGGAATAATATGCCAGCTTATTATCTCAAATAGTTATTCAGACACTTCAGTTTAAACAAACTGGATTGTATAAAGCAGTAAAACAAGTTTATTAACTACAAAGAGATTTTAAGTGAGGCAAAAAAGTCAGAAATGGTTACAAGAAAAATAAAGATAAGACGGGTTTCAGAGTAACAGCCGAGTTAGTCTGTATTCGCAAAAAGAAAAGGAGTACTTGTGGCACCTTAGAGACTAACCAATTTATTTGAGCATGAGCTTTCGTGAGCTACAGCTCACTTCATCGGATGCATACCGTGAAAACTGCAGCAGACTTTATATACACACAGAGAATATGAAACAATACCTCCTCCCACCCCACTGTCCTGCTGGTAATAGGTTATCTAAAGTGATCATCAAGTTGGGCCATTTCCAGCACAAATCCAGGTTTTCTCACCCTCCACCCCCCCACACAAATCCACTCTAATGCCAAACTTAAACTGGGTCAGACTCAAGCAAAGTTTCTCACCACAGATTACTGACCAAACTCTCAGGTCAGATCCCCTCCTCCTGAGTTCAACCCCTGCTTTCTGTGTCTCTTCAAGTGCAGTGAATGTGATGGGCATGGACAAAGAGGGGTCCCTTAGGGTGTTTGTCCCTCTTTTTTATACTTTTACTCCCACTCTTGAAAAACATTTCCAGCTGAGAACTAAGAGCCAAAGAGTCTGTGTGGAAGGATGTTCCCTGCTGTCTTTTTCACCTGTCTGAACATCCTTTGTCTTCCCTTCCTGCTTGGTGACTCTGTTTCCTGATACAATGCAAATGAAGCAGAGCACACACTCCTGTGTTTAGAACAGACTTGTCTGCCAACTTCTGGGGTTTGGAACAGGTGTTAATAATGCCATGCAGAGAAATCATATAACTTCACATACAAGGTTGCCACACATAGTTTATCAGGACAATACTGACGAGCAAAGTATGAGTTTTCAAATGGCATACTTACAAGGCATACTTCGTACAAAGATTATTACAGTAGTGCATAGGGTATGAATACAGGGGTGTATTCTGTCAGTTACCCAATGGTCTCCAACAGAGGACTGGACTGAAGAGGGCACCATAGGCATTAAGTGTGAGAGGCCCTAACCCCTATATTGGACTGCCCGTAGGGGCCAAGCTAGGAATTATTATATTTTACCTGCATATGCTACTGTACCTATTTGAAACCTTTCTCTTTCATGCCAGCCCTAGTATAACATCACTTTAGCCATATGAATGCTGACTGGGACCCCTGGGGGCAGGAGCCTATAGGACATGGCAGCTGGCAACATTTACCTCTGCGCCATGGTATGTCTGGTGCACCATTGAGCACCTTACAAACTTTGGTGTAGGATGGCCCTGAGCAGCCATGTTAACTACACAACCAACTTAGCAGGAAATTAGAAAATCAGAGTCACAGAATGTTCCTAGTCCTTTCAACAGTGAATCACGTTTTTCATTTGCAATTTCTTTGGAAAATTGTAACACATTTCCTCAACTTGCTTCTACTTAAAGGACATTTCACAAACTCCAAATCAGGCAGTTTTTCAACAGAAACAACCCGTTCTGAATATTGTGTCTCCATGACTCATTGTGGCATTGAAGAGCAACACAGGGGTGTTAGAAGGTTCTGTCTTTCACATTAGATGGAAAACCCAGACACTTCTGATCATGAAAGCCTCTTCGGAACTTTTTGCAAGATTAGGGATTTCAACTCTGGTATCTTGACAAACTTCCCAGTTGTTCGTCATGTTCTTTCCACCTAAATTTCTCCTGCAGTTTCAGCCAGTTATGATAGTCTTCACTCTGGTCCTGAATTGCTTGCCTGCCATGTTTCATCCCAGCTTTGTCTGCCTATGCATATTTGTCAAATCTGGTTTGTTAAGGGCTTCATTAAATAAATGTAAGATCACAAACACTTGTGCTAGATCTTTCCTTTTTTTACTTCACTCTGTATGAGGATATATGCACTGTTTATTTAAATCTGTAGCAGGAAACTGGACAGGAGGGAGTTTGGGAAAGATTTTAGACCAAAGCTCTGAAGTGAAGCAGAGAGAGAGGATAATTTTAGGAATCATATTGTTTCAACAAAGTTACTACTTCAGTGTTAGAAGAAAGTGACTCTCTCTTTGACTCCTTGGCATTGACATTCAGTTTGGACAGTGAAAATAGATTTAGTCAGGGTCACTTTCTGGTTCCTATCCCCTAGCACAATGAGGTTATTTAGTTTTTCAACATGGCTAAGGAGTGGTCAAGTACAAAATTACCTCCTGTTTCCATTGACTCATAGTTCATGAAAGACCTAAGAGCTAGATCCTCAGCTGCTGTAGATCAGCACAGAATTATTGTGGCCAGGGAAGGAATGCCAGCCGAAATAGGGAAATGTCAGGTTAAAGAATATTCAGGTAATTTAGATGTATTCAAGTCAGCAGGGCCTGATGAAATTCATCCTAGGGTACTTAAGAAACTAGCTGAAGCAATCTCAGACCCGTTAGCAATAAGGGGGAGAGGTTCCAAATGACTGCAGAAGGGCAAACATAGCACCTGTCTTTAAAAAGGGGAACAAAGAGGTCCCAGAATATTATAGACCAGTCAGCCTAACTTCAATACCTGGAAAGATATTGAAACAAATTATTAAACAATTAATTTATAAGCGCCTGGAGGACAATAGGGTTATAAGGAACAGCCAGCGTGTATTTGTCAAGAACAAATCATGTCAACCTGACCTAATGTCCTTCTTTGACAGGGTTACATGACCTAGTGGATGTGGGAGAGCAGTAGAGGTGATATATGTGGATGGCAGTAAGGCTTTTGACATAGTCCCACATGACATTCTCATAAGCAAACTAGAGAACAGTGGTCTAGATGAAATTACTATAAGGTGAGTACACAACTGGTTAAAAGACCCTACTCAAAGAGTAGATACCAACGGTTTGCTGTGAAACTGGGTAAGGGTATCTAGTAGGGTCCTGGAAGGGTCACTCCTGGGTCTGGTACTATTCAATATTTTTATAAATGGATTTGGATAATGGAGTGGAGAATATGCTTATAAAGCTTGCACATGAGACCAAGCTGGGAGAGGTTGCAAGCACTCTGGAAGACAGGATTAGAATTCAAATTGGTGTTGATGAATTGATCCGAATTCAACAAAATGAAATTCAATAAAGAAAAATGCAAAGGACTTCATTTAGGAAGGAAAAATCAAATGCACAAACATAAAATTGGAAACAGCTGACTAGGGGATAGTACTGCTGAAAAGGATCTGGGGGTTACAGTGAGCCACAAATTGAATGTGAGCCAACACTGTCATGCAGTTGTAAAAAAGGCAAATATCATTCTGGGTTGTATTAACAGGAGTGTCGTACATAAGGCATGGGAGTTAATTGTCCCGCTCTACTCAGCACTGGTGCAGCCTCAGCTGGGGTACTGTGTCCAATTTTGTGTGGCACACTTTAAGAGAAGATGTGGACAAATTGGCAAGCATCCAGAGGAAAACAACAAAAATGCTAAAAGGTTTAGAAAATCTGACCTATGAGGAAAGGTTTAAAAAAAAAACCCAAAACCTGGGTGTGTTTAGTCTTGAGAAAAGAACTGAAGGGGGAGCTGAGAAGTCTTCAAATACGTTAAGGGCTGTTATAAAGAGGACAGTGATCAGTTGCTCCCCATGCCCACTGAAGATAGAACAAGAAGTGGTGGGCTTAATCGGCAGCAAGGGAGATTTAGGCTAGATATTAGGGGAAACTTTCTAATTCTAAGGGTAGCTAAGCTCCGGAACAGGCTTCCAAGGAAGGTTGTGGAATCCCCATCATTGGAGGTTTTAAAAAACAGGTTCTTTAAGGATGGTCTAGGTTTACTTGGTCCTGTCACAGCTCAGGGACAGGACTTGATGACTGCCTGAGGTCCCTTCCAGCCCTACATTTCTATAATTCTCTTGACTTCAGTGGAGCTGCACTGATTAACACCACCTGAGGCTCTGGCATCTAAATTACTGGGTTTGCATTCATGTAAGACAAATATTTTTGTTCTGTACTAAGAAAATCTCCTAACACAGACACAGCAGTGTGACCTTGAGAGGACAAAGCCTCAAAGATGATGGGGTGGAGGGCTGCTTGGATAGAGGGGTGGAGAAGGGTGGAGCTAAGCCCTGGAGAGGTTTAACTGGGTGGATTTCTTATCTCTGTGGTTATTGTTTTGCGTTTCCTTCAATAGTTAAATGACTTTTTCCATAGTTACATGCTGACTGTATGCTTTTACATGCATTTTAACAGCACAAATCCCTACTCATGATTCACTGGGCAATGTTGCTCGCTCTCAGATTTAAGTCAGTGTGAGTTTGATGCTCATTTCAACACCAGCACAAATATGCAGCAACTTCTACAGTATGTAGTCTGGACCAGTGTGCCCATGAGGGAACGTTAGCTTCTGGGGAAGTACTTGTTCTGTTAAGTAATTAGACTATAGGGAGAAGTGTTGCCAACTTTTCTGATTTTTATTGCAAGTCAATATTTGGTGGTGGCCAATTTTTTTAATGGCCTAGTTCTTGGAGTCATGGGATTATGTGAGAATCTCAGTTTTCATTTAAAAAAAATTCTGGTCCTCATGGTTGTGGAGAAAGGGGTCACGTTTGGAAGCCTAACCTCTTGATATCTCGTGTGTTTCCTCTTCTTGATCTGCAGGGACATATATTTTGACTGTGTCATTCTTAGCTTAGTAATAGAGGAGATGGATCAAAAGGCATTCCAGCGAGTAGCAAGCAAAAAGCGGATGGCTTTGGGGCACCATTATTTTCAAAGCAACATTTTGATTTTGACTTTTATTGCTGACAGAAGCATAATCCATGGTGACTCTGACACACGGTTGTTCCTGTGAACGCACACAAAGGTTCCTTTGAATACACCAAATAATACATTTAAGAATTCAGGCCAAAGTGACGCCCCTCGTGCAGTCTTGATTTAGACATAAATCCCACCATGCTCAGTGCGCCTTTAGGGATGTGTACACAAACCCAATTTGCTGTAGTCATTTGGGAGATTATGTGACCATGCCATCTCCCCACCCCAGAAGCATACATGGGTAATAGTGCCCTACATCAGATTATCTACAGGGAGTAAACCCAAGACCTCTGTATCTAGAGGCGCATGCCATGCTGTTGCTTGAACCTATGGATCAGGGCTTTTAGGTGGGCAAAGCTAGCAGACTCCTAAAATCTCTTTGCAAGCTCTAGCCACAATAGGGGAACAAAGTCTTACATTGGGGTTGCACAAGCTTACAAATTTGGGCTGGAGTTTCTGTCTACCTTAGGTACTTTTTGGCCCTCATTACCATAGCATTTGAGCACCAGCCAGTCTTTAAGGGATTTGTCCTCATAAAGCCCCCAAGAGGCAGGAGAGTGCTATTATATCTCCATTTTACAGATGGGGAACTGAAGCACAGAGGTCACTGGGGATGTTTTTGACAGATAAGAGAATCAAATTCAGGTCTCCGGACTCCTAAGCTAAAAGTCTAACCACCGCACCATCTTTTCCCTTTAAAAAGGCTCCTCGCGGTACCTGCATGACTGTCTGAGCTTCCCAATAGCTGACACAGAAGATTAATTTTGATTAGCTTTTCCTAGTTAGGGAGCAGAGGGTCAAATGGATGTCATCTACAGTGAGGAGCCCCCTCTTCAGCTGTCTTCCATGGGGCTCTTTACACCATTACGTGAGGTCTGGGGGAATTTCTGACTACCCCTGAGTTTTCCAGCTGGTGAAAGTGATGTGGGAAGGCTCCAAAAATAGCAGACTCCTCAGAAAGGAGAGATTGCACAGTATGAGTGAAGAGATAAGGTTCATCCAAACTTTTCTGTCACAGGAATTTTGTGTCTCTCCTATGCCATTTGGTGGGGCTTAGTTCATGGCAACAGCAAATGTGCTGTGACCTCTCCTTTTCCTTATAAACAGTGCTGACTCAAAGTGGCTTAATGGAAGGTGCGGGAAAGAGAGAAGACAACAGTACAGTCAGATAGACTGTAAGAAAACCTTTTGCAAGGGCAGATAACCATTTATCTTTAAATAATGACTGTGTTTCATAGTGCCATTTTAATTTCAAAATTATGACAGGTTCCATATTGGAGAATGACGTTGCTTTGGGGCTGGATTGAAACAATAGCGTATCAATGAGATGCAGAGGGAATCCTTTGAAGCTGGTATGGTCTATTGTGTATCAGTAGGGGGTCTTTAATTCACATTTGCATTGCAGAATAGAATCAGTGGTCCCCAACCTTTCTTGTGGGAATAGCATATTGCTATTCCCAGAAGACTGTGGCGGGCGCCTGACACCCCACTGCCAAAAGAAGCATCGCCGCCGAAATGCCGCCGAGAAATGGCAATGCTTTTGAGTGAGTATTTTTCCCCCTACTGTTACACACATCTTCTTATCAACAGTTGGAAATGGGCCATCCTGTTTATCACTACAAAAGTTTTTTTTTTTTTTCTCCTGCTGATAATAGCTCACCTTAACTGATCACTCTCTTATAGTGGGTATGGCAACACCCATTTTTTCATGTTCTCTGTGTGTGTGTATATCTATCTTCCTACTGTTTTTTCCACTGCATGCATCCGATGAAGTGAGCTGTAGCTCACGAAAGCTTATGCTCAAATAAATTTGTTCGTCTCTAAGGTGCCACAAGTACTCCTTGTTCTTTTTATAGTATTTAAAAGTTCCAGCCACGATTGGGGCCCCATTCTGCTAGGTGCTGTCCATTCACACAGTAAGAGACAGTCCCTGTTCCAAAGAGTTTGCAATCCAAATAGACAAGACAGACAAAGGGAGGGAGAAAAGGAAGATTACTATCTCTGTTTTACAGATAGAGAAACTGAGGCACTGAGCCATTTATGTGCCTCGCTCAGGAAGTCTGGGGCAGAGCCAGGAATTGAAATCAGATCTTCTGAATCAGCCTTAGCCACAGATCAGTCATCTTATGGTTTATGGAAAATGTCTGATTTCAAATAAATCCAGAAAAGAAAACCATACATTACTGCATGTCACCTTGAGAAATGAGTTATTAGGTTTTTCTTTTTTCTTTTTTTTTCTTTTTTTTTTTTTAAGAGGAGCTCTTGACTCTTAAGTGCATGCTGTACTCTGTATGGCACAGAAAAAATATTTTGGTTTAGACAGTGTTTTCTTTGCTTAAGATGCATAGTTCTATTCTTCAAGCTGCTCTGCCGGAATTCATAGACGTCAGATGAGCTTCATTTTGTAAAGCCTATCTTCTGTTTACTCAAGGAAGCAGGGCTTCTCAACATTTCAATCACAGGAAGGCAGGAGCTATAGATTCTTTCAGTCACCAAAGTCTCCTTCGGCAATGTTGTTTGTGGAAAGGTTAGACCCTCATGTCTCTTTTATTATTATGCTATTTGTAGTGCTCGCTATGGGACCCTGAGATGTTCTTTATATTTAAATAATATGAAGGAATAAATCTGTCCTGACTCCCCTCCACCAACCACAAGCTGCAAATTCAAGCTTAGCATACCAGACCTAGCAAAGATAAGAAAAATATGCAGTTGGAACTTCTAGGACCAAACTCAAGGCCACGTTTCTGCACTGAAAGGAACGTGTGGTGAGAAAGTGCCAAAAAAGCAATAAGAAAATGTCAAGCAAGGCTCTCTTTGTGATTTTTGAATTCAACCCAGGTCAGAAATGACACTAAATCTTCACCATGTGATAGCTGTTTGGTGACCTATGTCCAATGCGTTGGTGATCTCTCTCCAATTCTCCGTGGCCTAGTGTCCATGGAACAAAACCACCTCCCCAGTCAGCACCCTGGCTGGTAGTCTCAGCAGAGAGGAGAGTGAGCACGGAAAGTGAGCCATCCTCTCAGCTAGCAGAGGTGTGTTGGCAGGGGGAAGGAGGGGGAAGTTTGCACTACCGCTGCCCAGGCTGTGCCACCGAAGAGGTACCGCTAAGAAAGAACTTGACCCCAGCACTTTTAACAAGCGCTGGAAAGTAAGCACCAAAGAGACTCAGTCAAGGTACTCGCAAAAAGAACAGGAGGACTTGTGGCACCTTAGAGACTAACCAATTTATTTGAGCGTGAGCTTCCGTGAGCTACGGCTCGCTTATCGGACGCATGCCGTGGAAAAAACAGTAGGAAGATAGATACACACACACACACAGAGAACATGAAAAAATGGGTGTTGCCATACCCACTATACGAGAGTGATCAGCTAAGGTGAGCTTGTTACATATGGCCAGGCAAACTCTGCCCTCGGTCTGCAGTGGAACCCCCAGGGGTGCGAAGGACAGTTGTCTTCTATCCTCATGCATAACTTTTCCACTAAAATAAGGCTCAGTGTACTGAGCTATGAGTCTATGAGCTGTAGAAACCAGCCCATGTCATTAATGCCAAGAGACATGACAATCTCTGTGATGACTCCCCTGGCCCATACCTTTTCCACATTCTCACCAATCATTAGTCATTCATCTTGTCTCCAGTTCAGACAAAGCAAGAGCCAGTGTGAACCATCATATAAAAGTCCAAGCATATCTTTCAGGTCCTGGAAGGTTCTATTCAATTTTTTAATAGTTTTTCATTTGCATGTTCTTCTGGATTCCATGGCCCTGGATGGGGCTCAACACCAAACGATAGGCTTTTCTTATAACACATCTTATAGACCCACCTTTATAGACCCAGCACTTCAGAGAGAAGAGATGATGTTAGGGTTAGAGCTGATCAAAAAGGAGGAAAACTTGAAGAAAAAAAAGTGAATGTTTTCCCATTTTTTAAAAATTTGAAACTTTGAAATTTCAGATTTTGAAACTGATAGGAAAATGGAATGGGATGGAAAAGGAATATTTTTTGAGTCAGGAGCAACTGAGAATAGGGTTTTTGAAATAATGAAAATCTCAATTTTTTTTTCTGTTTTGAATTTTGAAATTTCATCAAAATGGCAAATTGACATTTTTCAATCACACACATTTGAATAAGCATCCAAACTTCTGTGAACTTAATGAAGGCCTGAATCTTTCGAAGACCTTCACGATCATTAATACAGTGTAAATTACCCAAACGGAAAATTATTTTAAAAGGTTTTGTGTAGGCCCTATTTTGATTAATCACTTGGGACCAGATTCAGATGCCCTTATTCATGCTGAATAGCACCTAGCTTTGTGATTAGTCCCTTTGAAGCCAGTGGCGTAAGGGGTCTGCTGAATAGATGCTTTACAGATGAATAAAGCACTGTCCCTGGTCCAAGAGGCTTTTAACGGAGTTCAGAGACAGACAGAGGAAACAAATCAGACACAAATAGCAGACAGATGGTGTTTCGACAGGAGTTGGAGTTGGTGTCCGAATTTAGGACATGATCCTGCTTAAAAGGCTTCACATAAGCATTGTCTTTTTAGGAAGGTTTTGGAGGAGAAGAATGAGGCTGCTTGGCACATAGACAGAGGGAGACTTCCAAGTATAGGGGGCAGCACAGAAGGTCAGCAAAGGGCCATAGGCTATTCCATTAATTGCCAGTAAGGTCGCTAGGATCCAATCTAAAGGCCACCGAAGTTAATACACAGATTCCCACTGGCTTTGGATTGGGCCCATAATGAATTTAATATACTGTCATTAATAGATAACCTCCTATGCAATTTGTCCCTGTCCGTACCAAGTTGTTAATTAAATTAGTATTGTTAAAGTCCTGTGTTATGTACTCTGTCAGGCACTGCACTGGTAAGTCTATTCAGAGAGTGCTAGAATCCACTGCCAGGGAGCAAGATGTGAGATGGTCCATCTATGTGCATAGCATCCATTGCATGTGCAGATGGGTGGCCAGAGTCCAAAGACACATCCTTCCCCGCTCCCCCAGCTTCTAACAAATTCAGCCTTGCTAGAGACCGGCAACAATGGTCGCAAGATAAAATGTGCAGCTGTCTTGGGATTATGTGAAGGACGTGGCTTTTCCTCAACTGCGGAGAGAGGGGCCGTTTGTAATGAACGTGCTAGAGGACAGGTTCAGTCCTGCAGGCGAGGATTGCAATGTAGATTCCTTAACATGGTTAGTCGGACAGTCCCCTCTACAATCTTGTTGTAAGGCAGTTTACTAGTTGGGTTGCTTGGTACAGTTATTGGAAGGCCCTGTGGGTCTAGAACCCAACCGTGTAGAATGACACGGTAACTGTCATTTCCCAGCTGTAATGAGTTTGGGCTCCACCTCCCATGACCCCCTGCGGACACACAGCAGAAGTTCCGCCTCGAGCGCCTGACCGACAGAAGCTTCATGGCTTCTGATTGGCTCCCTGCTCTATATAAGCCCAAGGGGTACTCCAGGAGATGTCCAGGTAACAGTGTGGACCTTCTTTAGGTGCCATGAGTGGGTCTGTTCCTGAATTTCTGGCTTTGACCTTGACTTGATTTGGAGTTTGCCTCATGACTTGGACCCTGAATCGACTCTGGCCTGGAACCTGACTACAAACTGCTTGGCTACTCCTAGCCTTGGGTTTGCCCCAGCTCTGGCCCTTGACCCTGACTGCCCTTGTTGGCATCCTGACAGTTGTGGTTGTGGAACCAGATTTTCAAAGGAGCTCAGGACCCAGATCGGTACCTAAATGAAGTGACCGGACTTTCAGAATTGCCCAGGATCCATTGGCTTCTTCACCTGGGTGCCTGAATAAGAGCTAAACTAATTGAAAATAACTGCCCCAGTTGTGAGTGCTGAGTATCTTTGAAAATCAGATCCCATAGTGTAGACAAGCCCACAGGAAATCTCTGCTCCAGAAATGCCCTTAGATGGAAGGGGCGTTGAAGGCTAAGCAGGCTATTGCTTTAGGTAGGCTTGTGGGGAAACATGCTAGGCCATATTGTAGACCAGTGGTTCTCAAATGTATTTGATCACGCCCCCTTCTTTGAGTCTGTAGTAGTTTACGCTGCCACACAAATACATACACCAATATACGCAGTGTCGGTGCTTCGCTCGAATCAGTTTTGGCTCTGTTTTTCGCTTGAGAGGTGGTTCTTTTTTTTTTTTTTCTTCTTTCTGTTGCATGAACAAGCCAACAACAATCCCCTGTAAAAGAGCAAAGGCAACATTGTGATTGTGGTCCATGCTTACAATTAAATGTGCGCAACGCGTCACAGCGAACAGATTAATGTCTGGAGGCAATGACTTTGTACAATGCTATGCAAGCTTAAACAGAAGTCTGTCAAAATGCACAGTGCCAGGTGAGAACCTGATGCGTCTGGAGGAATCAGCTTTGCTAGTAGTTCACGGCTGTGAGTAAGATGTGCACCGTGAGGTTTTTTATTTTTTCTAAAGCTTCTCATGCCCTCTCCAGTTTGCGAACCTCTAGTCTAGACTGTGGCTCAGATCTTCCACTGGTGTAAAATCAGCAAAACTCCAACTGACATCAGTGGAGCTATACCACTTTACATCAGCTGCATGGGCAGCATGTGACTCCTGCATTTGGGGAGCCTGTGTGGAAGTGCCAGAAGCCCCCTAGAAGTGAGGGGCCACGGCCCTTGCTCTGCCCTCTGGCCTGCCTCCACTTGGCCTCCTCACCCTGAGGCCCTGCCCACACTCCACCCCAGCTCCACCCCCAAGGCTCGCGCCCACTCTACTCTCTCCCCCAAAGCCCCCTGCCACTTGCACCTCTTCGCTAGAGCCCTGCGTGGATACAGAATTCATATCTGCAAATATAAATTGGTATCCACGGAACTGCAGGGCTCTACTGGGAACTGCAGCAGTGAAAACAGCAGCATGTTGGGTCACTACTCCCAATAGCCAGCGCCGCGTGCCAGGAGCTCCTCCAGGGTAGCTATACTGCCCGCAGCCCCACCCACCAGAGCAGGCACCAGGCTCACCAGCAGCTGTCCCTGGTCACGCTAGTGTGGGGCTTTCTGGAGATAGTGTACTTGGGCTCTCAGAAAGCCTTTGACAAGGTCCCTCTCCAAAGGTTCTTAGCAAAGTAAGCAGTCATGAGATAAGAGGGAAGGTTTTCTCATGGATTGGTGACTGGTTAAAAGACAGGAAACGAAGGGAAGGTATGTATGGTTAGTTTTCACAGAGAAGAGAGGTAAATAGCAGGGTCCCCCAAGGATTTGTACTGGGACTAGGGCTGTTCAACATATTCACAAATTATCTGGGAACAAGTGAGGTGGAAAAATTTGCAGATGATACAAAATATAGTGAAATCCAAAGCTGAGTTCTCCAAAAATCCAAAGGGAACTCCCAAAACTGGGAGAGGAGGCAACAAAATGGCAGATAAAATTCAATGTCAAATGCAAAGTAATGCACATTGGAAAACATAATCTCAACTATACATACACAATGATGGAATGTAAATTAGCTGATCTTGGAGTCATTATGGATAGTTTCTGAAAACATCTGCTCAATGCACAGGACTCGTCAAAAAAGCTGACAATATTAGGAACCATTAGGAAAGGGACAGAAAATAAGACAGAAAATATCATAATGCCCCTATATAAATCCATGGTATGCCCACACCTTTAATACCGCATGCAGTTCTGGTCACCCCACCTCAAGAAAGATCTATTAAAAGTGGGGAAAGTACAGAGTACCCTTTGTTGTCTAAGGGTATGGAACAGCTTCCATCTGAGGAGAGATTAAAGAGATTGGGACTGAAGAGCACTCTAAGCAGTGGGCTATGGGGTGGTCTGATGTGGGCTTTCTCAATCTCTCCTGTTGAAACTGATTGCACTCTGGATAAATAATTATGGAGTCATTGGAACAGGAGCACTGGAGCCTGGGTCTCCCACATCCTGGGTGCATGCTGTTATCATGAGGATACACAGTCATTCTCAAGCTTGCATGTGTTCTTTCTCTGGCCAAAATGGCTCTTTAAAAGAGGGAACATACATGAGTGACTCTATCTAGAAGGTTCACAGCTGAGAATCTCAGGCAGAGAGAGGACGTTTCCTTGCAGCCTGGACTCAGGGGCAGAGCTTAGCACGTACCCCTGTCCTTCGCGTCTCTCATGGGCTAGCTTGGGCAGTTCCTGGCCCAGCATGCTGGCTTTTGTGAATTGCAGTCTAAGACACCTATCTCTTCCCATGCATTGGATAGGAACTTGGGCACCAAACTCATGCTTTATGAATTGCTGTGATTTTTCAAGGCACACAACTGCTTTTGTGCATTGAGGCCCCAGGCCTTTGTCTCTAACCTTAAAGAAAAGTTTAAAAAAATGAATCCAACTGCCAAGTCCATTGAAACATCACTGTTTTGGAAAGGGGTGGTGGTCATGCTGGTTCCCACTGTCAACACACTGGCACCACTCCCCACAGATGAAGTAAAATGTATTGTGACTGTCACCAGCTATTGTGCCGTTGTGTGGAGGGCTGAGGCAAGTGCTGCCTTGCGCAGTGGGATTTTGCAGGAAGCCAAAGAACTCTATTACAATACATTATTTCCTGCAGGGAGGGACCCCACAATGCAGGAAAACATCAGCATTTTTCAGCGCTCATCACTTGTATTTGGATGGCCCCACTAGTGCTGGCTGCTATATTTCATACCCTTCTCCGCTGTGCAATGGAAGGCCTGGGTAGTAATGACTCATCACTTTGCCTCCAACGTTACTGGGACTCCTGTGGTCTACAGGCTGCTCTGTAAGAGCTCAGCTGCAGCAGTTAGCTGGCATTACTCGCGCTTCTACTGTATTTGTGATGTTTGGAGAGGGCGGGCAGAAAATGGGCAGCAGGAACCTTTTTCCTGGATTCCTGCTGCTTACTCTATAGTGGGTAGTAAGCTGCTGTCTAGAGAATGTCAGGGCATCCGTGTGATGGTCTCTGACCTTTGTCACATGGGCTCTATATAGAGATGTGCTGAGACCATTAAAGTCCTGTGGTCAGATGGAGCCTGGAGAAAACCTGATGACCAGGAGGAGATCAACCACAGACATCCATGTCCAGTACTTCATTGCCCCTCCCAGAAGAATTATAGTGGCATGGGAAGGAAAGGACCCTGCCTGCTCAGGGTTTGGTGAGCTATTTCAGAGAGACTGAGGGTTTGTCTATACTGCAATTAAAAATCTGCATCTGGCTCGGGCTGCCGAGTCATTTAATTGTGGTGTAGACGCTGGGGCTGGAGCCTAGGCTCTGGGATCCTGTGAAGTGGGAGGGTCCCAGAGCGCGGACTGCAGCATGTCTACATGGCAGTTAAACAGCTCTGCAGTCTGAGCCCTGCGAGCCCAAATCAGCTGCAGGTTTTCAATTGCAGTGTAGGCATGCCGAGGATGGTCTAGTGGTTAAAAGAAAAGGAGTACTTGTGGCACCTTAGAGACTAACCAATTTATATGAGCATAAGCTTTCGTGAGCTACAGCTCACTTTATCGGATGCATACTGTGGAAAGTATAGAAGATCTTTTTATACATACAAAGCATGAAAAAATGGGTGTTTACCACTACAAAAGGTTTTCTCTCCCGCCACCCCACTCTCCTGCTGGTAATAGCTTATCTAAAGTGATCACTCTCCTTACAATGTGTATGATAATCAAGGTGGGCCATTTCCAGCACAAATCCAGGGTTTAACAAGAACGTCTGAGGAGGCGGGGGGGGGGGTAGGAAAAAACAAGGGGAAATAGGTTACCTTGCATAATATCTTAGCCACTCCCAGTCTCTATTCAAGCCTAAGTTAATTGTATCCAATTTGCAAATGAATTCCAATTCAACAGTCTCTCGCTGGAGTCTGGTTTTGAAGTTTTTTTGTTGTAATATTGCAACTTTCATGTCTGTAATCGCGTGACCAGAGAGATTGAAGTGTTCTCCGACTGGTTTATGAATGTTATAATTCTTGACATCTGATTTGTGTCCATTTATTCTTTTGCGTAGAGACTGTCCAGTTTGACCAATGTACATGGCAGAGGGGCATTGCTGGCACATGATGGCATATATCACATTGGTGGATGTGCAGGTGAATGAGCCTCTGATAGTGTGGCTGATGTTATTGTGATGGTGTCCCCTGAATAGATAAATTCTATAAATTTATATAAATCTATAAATGCTTTACCTATTCAGGGGACACCATCACAGGGCCTAATAACATCAGCCACACTATCAGAGGCTCATCCAGCAATGCCCCTCTGCCATGTACATTGGTCAAACTGGACAGTCTCTACGCAAAAGAATAAATGGACACAAATCAGATGTCAAGAATTATAACATTCATAAACCAGTCGGAGAACACTTCAATCTCTCTGGTCACGCGATTACAGACATGAAAGTTGTGATATTACAACAAAAAAACTTCAAAACCAGACTCCAGCGAGAGACTGTTGAATTGGAATTCATTTGCAAATTGGATACAATTAACTTAGGCTTGAATAGAGACTGGGAGTGGCTAAGTCATTATGCAAGGTAACCTATTTCCCCTTGTTTTTTCCTACCCCCCCGCCCCCTCAGACGTTCTTGTTAAACCCTGGATTTGTACTGGAAATGGCCCACCTTGATTATCATACACATTGTAAGGAGAGTGATCACTTTAGATAAGCTATTACCAGCAGGAGAGTGGGGTGGCGGGAGAGAAAACCTTTTGTAGTGGTAAACACCCATTTTTTCATGCTTTGTGTGTATAAAAAGATCTTCTATACTTTCCACAGTATGCATCCGATGAAGTGAGCTGTAGCTCACGAAAGCTTATGCTCAAATAAATTGGTTAGTCTCTAAGGTGCCACAAGTACTCCTTTTGTTTTGTTAACAGACTAACACGGCTGTTACTCTGAAACCTGGTGGTTAAGACGTTGATTTGGGCTGTAGGGGGTCTGTTTTCAGTTCCTGCCTCTGCCAATGACCATTGGCAAACGATGCCATCTTTGCGCCTCAGTCTCCCCTCTGCAAAATGGAATGCTACTCCTTTCTTTATGTAGATTGCAAACTCTTTGGGACAGACTGTCTCTTATTGTACATGTACAACTCCTAGCACAATGGGGCTCCTGATTTGGGTCAAGGCCTCTGGCCATAAACTCTCAAATTCAGAGGTCTCTACAAGCTGTAACATGTATTACAAGTGTCAGCTGAGAAAGGATGGACTTTTTGCTTGATTTAGGCTTTTGTAGGAATAATAGACTTGCAATTCCTGGTTGAGATTAGGGTCTCATTTGGGCTAGGGGCTGTACATGCCTGCCACTTGCATTCTAAATAGACAAAGGAGTGGAGGGATAATGAGTCTTCTTTCTCCCAGGTTACAGATCGGGGACTAAAGTATAGAGAGACTGTGATTTGCCCACAGCCCTGCAGTAAGTCTGGAGCTGAATCCAGATCTCCAGACTCACAGGCCAGTGCTTTAATCCATCCCCTTCCTCCTCCACACTGGAACCTACACTTCAGTACAGTAGTCGAGGGTGTGCTTTCTTCTTTTCCCATGTGAAGCAGTTAATACTTGTTATAAGTGAGTGAGCACAAGCAGTGTGCATAACCTCAAGGCTAAGCACTTTATAAATAAAAGGTCTGGATGTGGTGATTGTTCATAATATGGTCTCTAAAGATAAGAGTTTGAAAGGATACACAAAACACATTTGGCTCATTCTCAGGGCTAATAAATCACACACATTCTTTGTCCCAAATTTACATTCTTTGCCCCTTATCACCAAGAAGCAGTCACTCCATTTCTTGTCCTGGTTTCTCCACGAGCTCATGTGTTGGCTGATTACAGTGAGCCTTTGAACTCTCTCAAATACAGCGGACAAGATTTTTTTTTTAAGTGACTAATATTTGGTTGCTTCAATTTTTAGTGGCCTAATTTGAGACACTTTACAGGGGTTTGATTATGAGAAAGGGCTGATCACCCACCCTCTGAAAATCAGGCCCCTTTAGGGTGTCACAAATGGGACACTCAGAAATGGAGGCATCTAAGTCACTAGTTGCTTTGGAAAAATCTCCTATTTGATTGTTGAGGAGGGGATCGACACTGTTATGTTTAAGATTATAGAAGGAAAGGCATTTTCATGCAAAGACCCTCTTCTGATTTACTCCTGACTCTCAAATATTCCTGTTGGGCTGTTAAAAGTCGCAACCAAAATCTTGGGTCAGTTTTGAACTTTTTAGGCGTGCTTGTGCAAAACCCATTTAGGTTGTTTTGAGTTACATGAGCAAGATTATATTACGGCAATGCTAATGGTTCAGAGAACATTCACCTTTTAAAACCAGTTACCCTGGGGACTGAAGTTTCATGCATGTTCCCAGTATGTGGTGGGCTTTTTATCTGTTTTTTAAAACACATCAAATTTTTTTTTTTACTTTTTCTAGAGTGATTTTTGTTTGTTTGTTTTATTTTTGGTGGGGTTGCCACTTAATTATTTTAATACTTTTTTTGCTCGGACAACTCAAACATAGATAGAGATGGCTTTTGCCATGTTTGAAGAAAATGCCCTATAGAAATAGGAGAGAGATGAATATCGCATGCTGTTCATGCTCAATGGGGGCCTGATCCAAAGCACTTTAAAGTCAATGGATTTAATTCCCATTCCAGGGCCTTTAGATCAGGCCTTAAATTATTTTCTAGGCTGAGTGAAATATTTATAACAAAGATGTCTTGGTTGAAACTGCCCCTTTCCAAGCTCATCCTATTTTTACCCCTCCCCTACAACGGCTGTGACACCCAAATACCTATTAATTTGGGGAACAAATGTCTGTAGTTGGGGGGGGGATTGAATTTGATTTATTTGGGGTCAATATAGACTCATGGGT
Organism: Eretmochelys imbricata; assembly: GCF_965152235.1. Classification (NCBI taxonomy): domain Eukaryota; kingdom Metazoa; phylum Chordata; order Testudines; family Cheloniidae; genus Eretmochelys; species Eretmochelys imbricata. The sequence continues at coordinate 204,434,313 of NC_135574.1, read as the reverse complement.
GATAGATTTCATGGGTCCCAACGGGCTGCTGTAAGTGGTACGTGCCATAGGAGCCAGCACCTTTGGAGATATGGACTCTTTCACTCCTCTCTCCTTGGTGTGGTAGCTGGGGATAAAGTCCTCATTTTGCCCCCAGCCTATCCGCTGCTTACCTGGAGGATTCTAAGCCTTGTGGCCCCTTCCATCACACTGAGCATGCTCACAGTGGGAAGACATAGCCTCTCTTCTGCCCCCAGATCCTGCTGCCTGGACAATTCCTCCCTGTGCTGCTCCTGGGGAAACACATTCCCTTATTTGGCAAAGCCACAGATGGCCTCAGATATTAGAGGTGGAAAAGACTCATTTAGGCCACCTGGTTCATCTCCCTGCTAATGCAGGATTGTTCCTATCGGTGTGTTTGGGGCGGGGGGGCTTGTCCAAATCTAATTACAGATGATTCAGCCAATGTAGGCGTGCAGCAATTCTCCAAAAAGGACCATATTTTTGGAGTTTAATGTCCCCACCTTACACACACGCACACGTCACATCAGTTGAAAGCTTATTTTATGTGTGTTTAGATGAGGTATGATGTGGAGCTGTCAAGTGGTGCCATATGCCTGTGGGGCAGGTGAAACAATGGCACCCACAATGAAAGTGTCACTTTTTTTTTTTTGCACAGTTCCAGAATCCCTGTCACATGACTACAGTTTATCCTGTTTGAGTTATAGTCAACTTCAACATCTTAATGTGGTGGTTACTGGTCAAAGCTACCAAATGATTATGTATGAAGTCATTTTTATTGGACAAGTATTTTTTTCAGAAATGATGAAGCTGTTTAGCGTGTGGCAAAAATGGAAAATATCAACATTTTGCAATATACTGACATGAAATGTTTTCACATCACAGTCTCAATTGCCAAAAGTATCGCTCAAGTGATTATAATATTTTCCGTTGAAATTTGCTGACCAGATCAGTTTCACACAGAAGGGTGTGCACCTATAGACTGGGTGGCCATAGTTATGACTGCATAGTGGGTAGATATAAAAGTACATGAATTCCTCATGTAACACTTCTCCTTTTGCCTGGTGGAAATTTTAAAATTGTAATTGCCTATGCATGTAGTACCAGCCTTTGAAATTTTCTAGAAACTAGCTTTTTAATTCAATGACACGTATAGTCAAAATTACCCTTGAAAATCCCTTAAATTGCCCATAAAGTACAGTATACTGTACATGGTTTTGTGTGTACAATCCTGTACAGTAATATGTATAACGTATACAGTAATGTACAGTATATCATAAAGAGTACATATGGAAAATATAATTTTACAGTACTGTATTTTTAATTACAGGTGGTAATTACAGGGGGGTCGTCAGGGCTTGATGTCGATCCAGGAGACGGAGGTGATGGAGAGCTTGGGTGACGGAGAGCGAGTCGTAGACGAAGTGGTTGGCTCTGGTTCAGCTCAAGAAGTTGATTGCATAGGCTTATCTGCTGCTGGTTGTTTTTCCTTGAAAAACATGGTGATCGGCAACTGTCGCTGTTGTCTCTTGAGCTGCTCAAACATTTCTTGATACAGTCTCAGATCATCCATAATACTACGTGTGATTTTGAGGCTTTGTTCCACAGAGGGATTGTATTCAGAAATTAAATCATTCGTCATTGGCAGATGCAGCTTCACCAGTAGTCTGCACATTTTTGAGGTTGAAGCGGTTCCTAAAACTGTTAAGCCAACCTTGGCTGGATTTCAATTCCTTCTCATCAGAAGGCTGTCCCTCTTCGGCGGGAGGTTTGAACAGCGTGTAGAGACTAAGTTTTTTTTCCTGCAACGTGTTGCCATTGATAGGCACACATTTACGGTTCATGTCTTCCAGCCATAAGTTTAATGCCTTTTCAGTCTTCATTAAAGTCTTATCACGCACCTGGCTCATCACCTTAGCAGTTATTGGAGCACTTGATGCCACAGCTTGACGAATTTCTCTCTCTTAAATCTTGATGGCACGGATGCTAGATTCGTTGCGGCCATATTTACGCACCACATTGGAGACCGACATACCGTCTCTCAATAAGTCCAACACAGCCAGTTTTTCCTCCAGTGTTGGAACAGATCGCTGTTTCTTTGGTTGAGCACCAGATGAAGTAGTTGGCTTGCGTTTAGGGGCCATGCTGTATGAAAAATACGTATCTTTAAAGACTAGAATCACACTCAGAGCGGTGAGATGCTCACACTATGAGAGGCAGGCGGGAACTGAGGCCGACTGAGGGAACAGCAGATTCACGTCTTCCATCTCACGCTCACTCCGGGGCATACGCTCATTGTGTGGAATGGTGGGCAGAATCGCCCGCACTATTTACATGTATCTTGTTGTTTTTCCTTTTTTTTGCTGAGCGCGTATAGTTGAATTCGCGTAAGTTAAATGCGCGTATAATGCGACTCACCTGTGCCAATATTGTGCTTTCCAAAAATGGAACACACAATGTGTAGTGGTGCCTGTTTCAATCCACAGCTGACCAGTGTCGCTTCAGACATATGCATAGAATTTGTGATGCACTCACTCCTCACTTCTGCAACATACTTCCTGCTATACTGTAATGGGATGTGACTCTGACATCCCTGCTTGGTATTGCGGAGGTTGCGGGGCAGAGAACTGTTTAATGTTGTCAAATCAAAGAGCTTATTTCTTCAGAGATCTTACCAAATCTGGGGAGAGTGACAGACAAGCTGCAATTTCTGTAGCAAGGAAGTTGGTAGCAGTGCTGTATGACCAAAGGGAGAGAGAAGGAGACCTATAGAGACCTGAATTGCTTGCACCTCATCTAGCTATCATAAAAAGACAAGTCACTGGCCAAACTCCCACCATGTGAGGACAGTTTTGAAGAGCATATCAGAAGAGTATCTCGGCAAACAGATTTGGATGTCTTCATTAACCCAGATATTGGATCAGCATTGTAACATGGATGGAAAACTGGATGATGACCTACTTCCTATACGCTTCAAGGGCTCAATGGCGTCTGACCTTCTACGAGACCTTATTTGTGCCTGTACCAGAAGGGGTCATGCACAAACAACTGCATCTGTAGCAGGGGCAGCGGAAGCTTCCTAATAGAGGGGAGGCCACTGGGACTCAAACCATGGTCCCACCTTCCTGTGCTGCCCTTTCCACCGAGCCCCCACCGCCTGCTCGCTCTTCTCCTCTCCCTCCCCATGTCACTCGCCCTTATAACTGGTAAAAAGTAGGGGTGAGATCCATGGCCCCCTGACCTCCTCTATTCCAGCACTCCTGGTCTGTAGTCAGAACAATCTTTCCTGCGCAGAACTGTGTACATGCCAACACAATGAAGACAGTGGTAACCCCCACACCCTTGACAGATCATAATGATGACGACTAGAAATGCCACCAGCATTCTTACATGTCAGTGATTCTTGTACACATGCATTAGATTTTTTTTTTACTCTTTCCATTGCTGTCATGTTTTGATGTCACCAAGAAATCCAGTTATGTCTTGACATAATGTAATGAGACCTTAAACTAACAGACAAATGCGAATATTCAAAGTAGTCGTTTTAATGCTGATGCCACCATTTATCCCTTTTCCTGTGGTAATGGCTCCATTTGACAGCTCCACATAATACCTCAGCTTAACGCAGCCATAGGTTTTCAAAGGATGTTTGATGAGCGCGTGGGCAGAGAGGGTACCTTAGGCCAACCAGATCAGTGGGGTCTGCCACTTGCCTAATGACGCTGTCACCTCTGCTCTTGGGAGACCATTCAGTAGTTGCTCTCACTGCTAGAAGAACACATACCTGATGCTCTGCCAAAAGTGTCCTTTGCTGCATATGTGGGGTCAGATTGTGCCACCCCTTACATGGACTAAGAAGTACCTTCCTCAGTAAGGAGAGCCATAGAAATGAATTGCACCACTTGTGGAGTAAAGGGCTTCTCCATGTGAGTAAGGGATGTCCGCTTTTGGCCATCAGTGAAAACAACCTAAAAGCACTGTTGTTCTCCCAGTTAAGCCCCTGGTCTCTGCTCCATATCTCCCTGGTGCATAAGAAGGTGAATATCTGATTAAGGAAGCCATTTTAAACTTCAACAAGTTTCCCCAAAGGCCCAGAATCTGCCAGCCTTGCTTATGAGGAGTAGTATCTCACTGTGTGAGTTGTCCCGTTGATTTCAGTGGGACAGCCAGAGTAAAATACTACTTTGCATGAGTAAGGTTGGCAGAACTTGGCCCTAAGAACAATCCAAATAGATGATGGATACATTGTTTAAAACAATGTCAGGCCAGATTCTCATCTGATGTAAACTGGCATCGCTTCCTGGAGGTCAGTGGAGTTAGGCCAGTCTACCCCAGCTGAGGATTTGGTGTCTAACCCTTTAACTTGCCATCCAATCCTGCAAGACCGTCTCACACACAACTCCATTGAGTGTTCTGCGAGTGAAAGGGCTTTTCAGGACTGCCCTGCCTTACGAAACCTGCATATTGCTTTGCTTCATGGGGTCAGAGATTCCTCCCCACCAAGGCTTGCCTCAAGGACTTTGTGTCTCACTTGTACGTTGGAGAACTGTATTCTTTCCATGCACTGTATAGTGCTCAATGTACCTTAGTGAAACAGAAAGCAATGTATGGGTGAACGATGAAATTCGCCCACAGAACAAGTCATAGGTGAGTGCCCTCCTTGAGCTGGCATGTGGCATTACCGAAAGCCCTGAGTATGGGTTTGCACATAGATACATTACCCTGGGAGCAACACAGGGAAAGAACTGTGACAGTTCCCTTCCTGCTTCCTCACTGACCTTTCTTGGCTAGCCCAGCAGCAAATTATGACACTTCCCATCCAGACTCAGGTGTGCCGGCTGGCCAACTGGGAGGAAGATTCAGGGCTTTGCATCATCCCCACCCACTCCATCTGACTGGATAAGACTAATGGGCAGGCAGTGCCTGGTTATTCCTACACACAAGTAGTCCATGCAAGGGCATATGGAGGGGTGGGGGGCTTATTCCACATTCTCCTGCATGGTGCAGTCCAGGGTATAATCTAGCCTTTCATATTCACTGGTAGAAGTTTACAGCCCCTGGTGGGGAAAAGGCTTAAATTGCCATTTGGCTGGCTGGCTGGCTGCTCTCCACTGAACAGTGAAAAGCGCTCAGGAAGGATCTGACCCAAAAACCCACTGAAGTCAAGGAAAAGATTCCCACTGACTTTTTAATGGGTTCTGGATCAGGCCTGAATGGGTTTTGGTTGGCCTCTGTGCTGACCTTCCAAAAGTGAGAAATGGAAAATGAGGACTCGGGGATTTAGAACAAAGGGATCATATCTGTTTGAGTGCACTACTTGCTTGCTTCTCCCAGGGCAGACTCCTCTTCTATGCTATGATAGACATGTCTTGTAGGCATCCATTGTTTGATCCACTGACCGCGGGACTAGCTGACTACAGGATTCCTGAGCTGAGGTCAGTGGTATTTTCGCTCTGTTGAGACTATATCCTCAGAACTCTGGCACCAACTGACTAATATAAACACTGTCTGAAGAGGAACAAGTATGCTGTACTTGAGTAATGTTGTAGCTAGATTGTTTTGATTGTTTCTACTAAGTCACCTGTTTGTTGAACTTCTTCTTTTAAAGGATTCAGATGTTGTTTATAAGGGCCAGAATTACTTGACTACTATTTTGTCAATGGATCTGTTTATAGTCAGTCTCTTTTTATTTTTTAAATACATGGGGCAAATGCTCAGCAGGTTGATGTTAATGGAATGATGCATATTTATACCAAATGAGGTTCTAGCCCTAGATGGCTGAGTATGATATCATTGTCCAGCCATGTGTTTACTGCAGAGTACAGTAAGCTGTATTTAGCCAGAAACATTGCTCCTCAATTCCACTGGCTGCATCCACACAAAGTTCTGGTCTTATCCAGCTCCTGCAAACTGCCCTCTTCCTGGAGGAAAAGTTACAGATTGAGGGTCACCACTACAAAAGGTTTTTTTTTCTCTCCTACTGGTAATAGCTCACCTTAAGTGATCACTCTCGTTACAGTGTGTATGGTAAAACCCATTGTTTCATGTTCTCTGTGTATAGAAATCTCCCCACTGTATTTTCCACTGAATGCATCCGATGAAGTGAGCTGTAGCTCATGAAAGCTTATGTTCAAATAAATTGGTTAGTCTCTAAGGTGCCACAAGTACTCCTTTTCTTTTTGCAGATACAGACTAACACAGCTGCGACTCTGAAACCTTCTAAGGAAGGATGGCCCCAGTGCTTGGGCAAGTAGCTTCAGATTTGGGAGAGCCAGATTCAATTCCTTGCTCTGCCACAGATTTCTCATGTGGCACTGGGAAAATCACCTTGGGCTTGTCTACATCCAGGAAAATTAATCTGAATTAATTGAAGGGATAAATTTGAAGTGGATTATTTAATCCACATCGAATGGTGTTCACACAGTGATTTCCACCAGCTGGCCTTGAGAACTGGAATTGCACAAGGAACAAACTGGCCACAGTGACTGGGGTGGAGCAAGAGGAGTTGTGGGAGAAGCTCCTCACAACAGTATGGGCATGCTGTTGTCAGTGACTGGAAGCAAAGCCCCATCTTTGTGCACCACCCATCTAACTACTTAGCTGTCTTTGGAGACATGCTGATTCCCTTCACCTCTTCCCTCCAGCTGTGTGGGTTTCCCTACCCCACAGCTGCATTAGCGCTCAGGAGAGAACCAGGGCGGGAATGTCTGAGTCACATGACCTCCTGCAGCTACTCCTGGATTGGTGTCGTTTACACATTACCCTGTGCTCAAAGCTGTTCCTAAAAGACACACTCTAGCCCTAAATTTGTTGACTAACTGGTGTGCATTACTCACTCAGCCTGCCATTCTACTGCTGGACCTGAGCCTCCGATTGCCCTGAATCAGTGACGCCCTGCTCACAACCATGGGCAAATGCACTGATAGCTCGTGCCTTGTTTCCAGCCCTGCTCCTCCCTTGCCTCATTCCAGATCACCCAGTTCTGACCCGTGGCTCTGACTTTCTGGCTACCAGCTCCTGCTCTAACTACTAAGCCTGCCTCCTGCTCTAACCAGTAGGCCTGACCATCCACATCCCAGTCACAACACGCTGCTCTTCCCAGAAGTACAGGACAAGGAAGTCTCTGGAGCTTGGCCTCCTTCTGGTCTTCAAGCTTTTTCCATGTGACCACAGCAACCTGACCACCCTATCTGCAGGCCACTTCCTCTATTTGTCTCTCATTGGTGGAACAGCTCCTGGGGAGCAGAGCTTTGAGTGTGGTTTATCTGGTTATCTGTTGTCTTTGGCTTCTGGAATTCTCTCTCCCCCTGGTCTCTAATAGACTGAATTGTTAAACTTCAGGGTGCACTGCAAAGCCTACCTTTTCCTCCTTGCTGGAGGGAAGGTGGATGAGTAGGAGGGGAGAGGGAGGTGGTTTGCAAACATGGTACATATTTTGAGGGGGGTTGATTTGATCTTGGGGTCAATATCACATCTGTTTATTTAATGTACTTTTAAAACACTTCATGAGTTTGGAGGGAGCTCTCTTATTGGAGAGCACTAAATAAATAGGCTAGTTACAGTAAAGCCCTAGGGCCAGGTTCTCATTTATACTAAGACTCCCTTACACTTGGGGCCTTGCAGTGTGTGTCATATTCATATCTTCAAGCTCCATTATACTGCCAGAGGCACCTTGGGCCTGGTCTAGACGCAGTTTCGGTACTAATTTAGCTATTTCAACTAGAGATGTGACCATCTACCAAAAGTTAGATCAGTGCAACCTGTAATGTGAATGCAGTTATATTGGTATAAAGGGGTCTTATACTGACAGAATGTATTTCCCTTCACTTACCAGGTTAAGCTTGCCAGGTACAAGCAACAAATATACTGTTATAACTGAGTCCAAGCTAAGTGGATTGGGCTGATTTAGCTGTCTCATAAGTAAAGTGGTTCAAGTGTTGTGTGTAAACAAGCCATTAGTGTAAATGAGAATTAGGCCTCTGATGTTTATAATGGAGTCTTAAGCCCTTTGAAAACAGGTTTAAAGCAGAGATGCTGACAGATCCTTGAGACCTCAGTGGTGCTGAGTGCTGATGCCTTACAAAGGACCTGGATAGAAATCATATTTCAGGATGTCTCCAGTAACTCAGGGTTTTTCAAAAACAAAAACAAAAAACCCACCCTCAATAAGTGCACAGGATGCTTCTGAGAATCCAAATGGATTTAAATGACAATGGGGCACAGCAGGGACAAGGCAGCGACCCCTGCTAGCATGCTTCACAAGATGATTTCAAAGATATCAGGGCAGCTGCCAACCCTGGTTGCTGGAAGAACTCCCCAGATAAGCATCTGGATCCTGCAATTGTTATCCAAAGAGGAGAAACAGGAGGAGTAACATGGGGAAGAATAAAAGCCACTCCCATGACCGATTCTCCCAGAATAATGACACTAGAAAGGCTTTAAATTCATTTTAACAAACCATCTGACAGAGGGGGAAAAATACTTAGTACTGCTAATGCATTTGTTGTTATTGATCTTTTAGCAATCTCCTGACCACTTAACAGTACTGCCAACTCTTGTGATTTGATCATGCATTTTGTTATAATTGGTGGCTTTTTTTTTCTTAAAGCTGCAGAAGCTGAAAGCCAAGAGACTGCAGGAGAATCTCCACTTGTTTTTTGTTTTTGTTTGCTTGCTTTTTAAAAGTAAGGTTCTCTGCTTGTCCTTCCAGAGACACTTGAAAATGTGAAGTGAGTGTACCCTAAAGGCACAAAACCCTGAAGGCAAATAACAAGAACCCCAAGTTTATTACGTAAAAAAAAAACCCTCATGATTTTTGGAACCTGTCCCAAGATTGTTCGAATGTGTTGGGTTGGCCATGCTGTCACTAACAGCCTTCCATCATTATAATGATTAAAGATCAATCAAAAGTGTTGAGTGGGGGAGTGTAATGAGATCCTCTCTGAAGTTGGGAATGGGTGACAAGATGGATCACTTGATGATTACCTGTTCTGTTCATTCCCTCTGGGGCACCTGACATTGGCCACTGTCGGAAGACAGGGTACTGGGCTAGATGGACCTTTGGTCTGACCCAGTGTGGCCGTTCTTATGTTCTTAAGTGCACGGGGTTGCAGAGGTCACTGGCGTGGCAGCTGGGCCTAGGACATCCCACCTAAGCTCCTCCGCTAGAGTGGCCTTGCATGGGTCCTTTATATTGAGCATGGAATTCATCCCTGTTGAGAGAACCAGAGTACTGCCTAAGAATTGTTGAAGTCTTGCTTATGATCTCAGAAATAAGGCTTAAGTATGATGTCAGCCATGTATAAGCCTTGTTCTGGCTTTCTGCACAGGAATGAATTTCATTCATAGGGCCAGATTCTCATATGCCTACCCATGTCCAGGAGCACCTTACTCATGTCCAGGATCCAAGAATGGTCCCACTGACTTCACAGGGATGGCTTGGGTAGCAGGGACATGTTCAGTGAAGTTGGGTATCAGAATTTTGCCTTTTGTTAATTAAAGTTAGCTCTCTGAGGGTATGACTATGCTGCAGAGATGACCTAGGCCTGTCAATAGTGGGGGACAAGCAGCAGAGTGAGGGAAGCCAGCTTCAGAAGTTTCAGAGTAACAGCAGTGTTAGTCTGTATTCGCAAAAAGAAAAGGAGTACTTGTGGCACCTTAGAGACTAACCAATTTATTTGAGCATGAGCTTTCGTGAGCTACAGCTCACTTCATCAGCTGCATACCGTGGAAACTGCAGCAGACTTTATATATACACAGAGAATATGAAACAATACCTCCTCCCACCCCACTGTCCTGCTGGTAATAGCTTATCTAAAGTAATCATCAGGTTAGGCCATTTCCAGCACAAATCCAGGTTTTCTCACCCTCCACCCCCCCACACAAATTCAGAAGTGTTACTGAGCATGTTCAGTACAAGTCAAGCAGCAAATCTGGAGGGGCAAATGACCACACATGCCCCACCCATTGCCTCTGGCATGGCTTCTCATGGCCCAGCTCAATTGACTCGGGCTTGCAGAGCTCAGGCTGTGAGGCTAAATATTGCAGTGTAGCCAGTCTGTGGCAGAGACCTTTTAACATTGGTCTCCCAAGTCCTAGGTTAACATGCTAACCCTGCTGGGTCACACCTTCTCTAGCTAATTTAACCGGAGATGTAACAGAACGTGAATTTGAGAAGTACATAGCTGACTTTTTTTTTTTTTTTTCTTCCCAAATGTGCCACTAAAGACTCATTCTTCTTCTCTTAGGCCTGGTCTGTCGTTTTGTGTGCAAAACAGCGCTCCAGAGTGAAATGAAACTGCTAAGAATAGACAAAGCTGGCAGCACATTGAGTTAGGGTTTAACGCTGTGTTTTGACATCTCGCATTGTTCTGCAGCGAGGAAAATGTTGTACCTGCTAATGCGTTTTGCTCTTTTGTAGGGAGTAGCGGTGGCAACGTGTTTCCTTTTTGGATTCCAGAATGACCGTATCCTGCACATTCATGATGGTGCAACTTGTGATAGCAAGTCTGCCCCGGGATATTTCTTTAAAAGCCCAAGTGATTCACAGCCTTCTTGAGGACAAATGTTAGTGATAGCTCAACCCCACTAGCTCTTCCCAACTGCCCACTTTCTTCCTCCTGGCCCCCTTCACTAGCCAAAGCCCTTTGAAGGCAATTGGAGTCTCTGGGGACTTCAGCTGCTGAGTGTTATTTCCCCCCCATTTTATAGATTGAGGAATGGAGAGATTAAATAACTTGCCAAAAATTGTCACAAAGCAGGTGTTAGAACCAGAAATAGACACCAAGGATTATTAAGTACTGTAAATTCAATCAGAATCTAGGGGTGAATGGGTAGCATTCATTTTAGTGGGCTTAAGTTTTGCATGGGTCTGTATAACAAACTGTTGTTAGTTATCAGAGGGGTAGCCGTGTTAGTCTGGATTTGTAAAAGCGGCAAAGAGTCCCGTGGCACCTTATAGACTAACAGACGTATTGGAGCATGAGCTTTCGTGGGTGAATACCCACTTCGTCGGATGCATGTAGTGGAAGTTTCCAGAGGCAGGTGTAAATATGCAAGCAAGAATCAGGCTAGGGATAACGAGGTTAGTTCAATCAGGGAGGATGAGGCCCTCTTCTAGCAGCTGAGTTGTGAACACCAAGGGAGGAGAAACTGCTTTTGTAGTTGGCGAGCCACTCACAGTCTTTGTTTAATCCTGAGTTGTTAGTTGTATTACAGAGCTCCATCTTGATTGGCAGAGAGGGGGACCTATGACACACACTTCCCAGCAGGTTACATACTAAGACCATCCCAGCCCCAACGAGCTTCCGGTTTAAATAGACAACTCAAAGGAAGCATTATCCTGATTTTATAGATGGGGACCTGAGCCACCGAGCATTTAAGTGACTTACCCAAGGTAATACTGCAAGTCTGTGGCAGAGCTGGGAATGAAATCGCATCCCCCAAGTCTCAATCCAGTGCCTTCATTACAAGACAGCCTTTTTCTTCTCCATTTACAAAGAAGAATGCTGCTGTGTTTGCCAGCTACAGGACAGACACTAGATCAATCTTAAGCAGATAGCAGAGTCCCCTTCAGCAGGTAGCTGGGGATTTTTGGGATGAACTAAACCGTCCTGTGAATGGACACGCCTACAATGATTTTGGTGGTGTTAGTCCTCGTTATGGGCATGATTCAAAGCCCATTTAAGTCAATGGGTCTCTCTCCACTGATGTCAGTAGGCAGTGGATCTAGTCCTATGCCAGCAGTGGTTATTTTGCCCTGTGTTTGCCCTGTTCATTATCGCACCCCAGACCTGAGCCTTAGGGTCCTTGTGGTTATTAGGTAGCCAGATGAGCTGCACTTTAGCTGGAAGATATTGTTGGAGTAATTTAGAGCATCCAATGGGAGAGGTGCTGTTAGCACTAAGAAGAAATGCTACTTGATAACAGCAATGCTGACCCCAGTATAATAGCCGAATACTAATCCATGAGCCAAACAGCAAGAAAACGCTATTTTTTTATGATAATAAATTTAGTCAGATGAAACTATAACTCCTTTCGGGTGTGAGCCATGTGTTTAAAAATAAGAAGATTGATTGTATATCAGTATTTCTTTATTTATTCTCTGCAAATTCCTGTCTTGGCTCGGAGAAATGGATTCCCATCCTATTAAAAATGGATATTCCAGCTGTTTTACATACAAAAGGCCATAAATCATGTGGTTTGGCAATGTTATATTCTCCAAGTATTTATCTCCCCATGGAGCAGTGAGCTATATCATTGGATAGCTGGCATTCCTCAATTGCATCCTGCCCCTGTGTGTAGTGTATAGATAGAGAGAGATGAACCCTAACGTCTGGTGGTCGCTCATCTTCCTGGTCTGTGTATCTGTTCTTATTCACGCGTCCGTTGCTTGACTCAGTGGCGTTCCTTGACGCGAGCAAATTGGATGAAACCGCTCCATTTGAAGGCCACTTGGACGTCGCAGCTGGACTAGAGCTGCCTTTTAACGTGCTTTTGGGGCGCTCAGCAATGCAACTGCGCTTTCGCACATGTTCATGTGGACCCAAAGCCAGGGAAACCCTTAAGCACATGGGAACGTTTAAGCACACGAGCAGCCTCATTGCCTGTGGCCCAGGTATAGATTGTGAAAGCAAAAGAGGGTTGGTTTACTTCTTCCCCATACTGTGCAGCTGCCATCCAGCCCTACAACATACATTGCTCAGATACCCTCTATCCTCTGTACAGCCATGGGGAAACAGACTCCTAGTAGAGCAGTGTTAATGCACTGTACCCTGGCCAGGGCCAAGAACCATGAGAATTCAGAGCTCCGGGCCAGACGCTCAAGTGATCAGCACCCCCAAGGGCCAGATTTTCAAGCAAGCTTAGCAGCCAGCTTTGCTGGCTATGAACATCCCAAGGGGGGCTGCTAGGGGCTGAGCGCTTTTCAAAATCTAGCCCCTTGTTTAGGTGCCTGAATGGGAGCTGAGCTCTTCTGTAAACCTGGTTAAAGATTCTCCTTTTTTGGTGTACCTCTAACAATAGATCTGTGTTACATGGGGATGCATGGGTTGGCAAGTTCTAGCAAACTGGTATATTGATGGTGAGGAGGCTCTCTGGACCTAGATCAGATAAGAACCCAGTCTAGGATACAGCCAAATTTCATTTGGGAATTAAGCATTTTTATTCTTTACTGGTATTATGGTAGCTCCTACTGGTGCCTCTCAAGGATCAGGGCTCCATGGTGGTAGGTGGTAAACACACACAATGACAAGACACTTCTTATCCCAAATAATTTACGATCTAAACACCAAGCAGCTGCTAAAATCTGAAATCCTTATTCTTAGAAACAGTCCAGACTAGGTGGTCTCTACGCAAAGGTAACCTTCGGCCCCATCAGACAAGGTAGAAAGGTTGGTCACCACTTGTATGTTTCGTAGAAAGCAACTGTCGCACTTTCAACTGTTGTCTACTATCCAATCAGCAATAGCTATAGCCAGCAAAACATGACTGGGTTTTACTTCACTGGCTTTACAGTGCAGTAGTGTTCCTGGAAGATGCTAGATTGGCAGCCACGAAGCCAGAAGCCCTCTGCTAATCCACAGAACAGGTTCAGCACAGGTGGCAGGATACCAGACTTCCCCAAACTGCTTCACCGCAGTGTGCCTGAACCGTTTCCTAGTGGGAGCTCCTCCAGGACTGGGGGTGCAGGTCAGGCTCTACATTTTTCCTTACATTACCCATGAGCATCAGCAGTGTGGGGTAGCTTTTGTGAGCTGAACATCTGTTCACAAGCGATTGACGGGGACCATTGGCTCCTTTGCACAGAACACTCGAGAGCCATCCAACGGTAACAGCTTTTGATCACTGCTAATGCCAAAGGATAGTACGTCAACAACCCTCTGAGCCATTCAGGTCCACACTGGGTCAGCTTATTGCAGACTTCAGTACAAGAGGGCTTCCCCTCACCTGTAATGTCAGCTCTGTAGCTGAGGAAGCAGCCAACAAAAGTTCTGCAAAAATTGCCGTTTCGGAGCTATTCAAGTGCGATGGGAACGGAGAGTTTTCAAGAAGAACCCCAGCTCTTACATAGCAGCTTTTGTCCACTGGTCACAAAGCTCTTTGCAAAGGAGGCACAGGTGGTGGCATTCTCATTTCATGGGTGGGAAAACTGCAGTAAAGCAAGGTGAATGACTTGCCCAAGGTGTCCCAGCGGGCCACCGTAGGTCCAGTGTCCTAACCACTAAGCCCCACTGTCTCTCTCATCACCTGCACTCCTGTGGCCCAGTATTTGTGCCCATGACCAAAGAAGGCCCCTACACTCTTCCTATGAGAGTTCTTTTACTAATTAGGGTGAGTTTCACTATGAAAGGAGGGTGGCTTTGAGGGTCCTTGATAACTGGTTTGTTCGTCCAGCTGCAGTGCTGAAGCTGTTTTTGTTCTGAAGAGTTCAGTCACAAGCAGCATTGGGGGACCATATAATATATTCCCGGAAAAAGGAATTCTGGCAATTTCCCCTCTTTGTTGATGTTCAGGTTGTATACTCTCCTCATGAGCAGAACAGATGCAGTCACTGCGCAGGTTGTTTTGTTTTAAACACGTTAAAACTTGGGTCAGTAAACACTCTAGTTCAAACATTTTATTGGGCTGCCTGCAGGAATTAATGGGTGAAATCCCTGGCCTGTGTTATTCAGGAAGTCACATCAGAGCACACAGGCCAGGGATTTCACCCATTGATTCCTGCAGCCAGCCCAATAAAATGTTTGAACTAGAGGGTACCTTCTAGAAAGACATTCAGTCTTGACTTGAAGGTTTTAAGCAATCCTTGGTCAGCTGCTCCAACGACTAAACAACAATGGTTCCAATAAACAGGAGAAGAAGAAGGCTTATTTTGTTCGTGGACGGCGGATCCAGTGCACAGCGGATCCTCCCTCGGTCGCTGTTCCCAGGTGTTCCAGGTACAGCGCTGTATTCAGAACGCCAGCTCACACATCATGCTGGGATTTTCAGTGCTATGCAACAATCTGAATCCCACCCAAGTCTCTCATTACTGGCACAACACGCACTCTCATTTCACGGCGTGTGTCCAGCGGAAAGGGAGGAAGCGAAGTGGAAATAATTTTGTTATTCTGCACACATTACGTTTCTGGCCAAACAGAAAGGAACATGGACAATCCCTTGTGTTATTCCTGGAGAATCAAAACATTTCAGTGACTTTGAGACAATCAGTTTCCAGGAGAAAGACTGGAGGAAAGTACCCTATAGAGACATGGTCATGAGGAAACTGAGGCATCCTGATTCCTGGGGTCCAGTTCTCTGTTCCTGGTATTACACTACCGCAGGCTGGTTTGGAAGTAACACGCTTTTGTGATGTCTAGTTTAGATCTACATAGCTACAGATGGCAGGATTAGGCGTGCATTGTCAGTGCTAAATAACCACTCCTAATTGCCAGCCTCGTGTGCTGATTCCTGGGAGTGTGCTGTAGCACACAGCACCCTGGAGGTGAGAGCTGTTATTCAGGGAGCTCCAGTGACCCCTGAGCCTTTCCATTAATGGGAATGCAACTTTTGGGAGTTTCTCATTTTTTTCTTTTTCTGCTTTGCATTGTTCAGCAGAGGCACATCCTCCCCCACCGTCACTCGCTCCATCAAACAGAAACACGGCATCTGTCGGAGACTTCCACCTGGATTCGTCAGCAGTCTAGGCTTTCCCCCTGTGGCCTCCCAAGAGGAATGACCAGACCAAGACACTTTTGGAGAAAGCAGATTCCCTCTCCAAAGGTCCCACTAACGTTCTGTCTCCACTACAGAGTTAGTGCGAGTTACCCACACTTGAGTGAACTCCCCTCAGGTGAGCCTAACACGAGGGGGAGTGGTCACAGGGCGAAATGACACTGGAGATGTCCAGAGTGATTGGATGAGTAGCAGAGCGTGGCTGCATCCCCACTGAGTTCCTGACTTAAGGGGCAACAGCACTCAGGCTTCAACCCACCCCCCATTCAAAGCACCACGGAACTCGAGCTAGAGATTTTTGTGTATGGACAGGAATCAAGTTGTAGCTTGAACTAACACAGCAGTGAAGACAAGCCCTAAGCTCTAGATGCGGAGGGAAAAGGTAGCCTTCAAACTGCCCTATTCAGTTCCAAGGGACAGGTGCTGTCCCTTGCAGGATCAGCCATATGAAAAGACTACGGGCAGATCCCTTTGGGCTAGATTGTACATAGCTGCACCTCCCCCGGTGCGGCCCTGAGAATGTGAAGTCCCCATCCCTCTCCTGCTCCCCCTTGATCTGGGGGAGGAATAAGGTATTTCACCCCTTTCTATTTGTATACACCATGTACCTGAATAGCCTGGGCTTCTCCTGCTCCTCAACCCCTCCCTGCCCCTATTCCTCTCCCCTGGCAGGAGTCACAATCTGAGCAGGGGAGTGGGGACAGGGGTACTTCCCTGTAGTGCCTTGGGCTGTTAAAGGATTGTAACAATCTAGCCCTTAGAAGTCAAGGACCAGGCTATTTGTGTAATTGTAATGGCCATGGGTTTTCCTCCAATTTGTTTTGTTTCTGGAGAGGAATATTAGAAAACTAGAGCTAGAGAATGAGAAGGAATCCCAGGGAGAGAGAAGAGAAAGCTAGCTCTGTAATGATTTGGGAGACTATTTATGGTAAAAAGGTCTAGTAGTTGTTCACACAGGTTAAGCACATCACAGCCTTTGTTGGGGTACAGTGCAAGGATCAGCTGTACCACTTGGGAGCTGCATAATTGCTTTAAATGTTCTTTGGAGTCTAAAGTCTGCGCTTAATACCTTAACAGCAAGTGGGGGCGTAGGTCTTTCCCCAAGAATCTCTCCTTCCCTTTTTACTATAACTTTGGCATGACTGGCATGTCTCCTCTTATACAACACAAGGGAGGTGGAGGAAACATAGCTTTTCCCTGACAGAACTTTACTTTTGGAAATTTGTTTTTCATTGCTCAAAATTCTGCCAAACCAGACTGAAATAGTTCACAGAACTAATCCTGTGAATAGGGTTCTAGGGAAACTATGATAGCAGCTTATAAATTCATGTCAGGATAAAAAGTAGCATTTTTTAAAATAAATTTAGGGTCGTAAAAGAATTTCATAGCGATCTGTAACACATGCAGTAATTTAAATCTATACGTCTTTTATCTACAGTCCCCACGATGATCAATTGCATTTGTCAAATGCTGAGAGGCTGTATGTTCTCTTTCCCCATATAAATCATTCTGTATCTTTGTAAAATCAAATAGAATTAATATTTAAAGTTTCATTGCTTCATATTTCAAGTTGCAGATCATTTGTCTGAATCACAAAGGGCATACGTGGCATTAAGTAATCAGCATATGAACTTTTTAATGTTCAACAGAAAAGCAAATGTATCATTATTAGGAGTGATGTGGGAAAGTTATATTTTCTGTGTGCTTCTACTGCCCACCCCAGAGTGGGTCCTAGATCCATGAACAATTTCCATGGAATTTAGAGAGAGCAATCACTTGCTAAGGGCTTGTCCACGTAGGGAAATTAACCAGCATAGCTATTCTGGAATAAGTATTCCACTGTTGCTATTCCAGAATAACTTTCTCGAGATAAATGTCCAGAGTAACTAACCCAGAATAAAACTAGTTTAAGTCACTCCTGTATTTTTAGTGCACTACTCAGTGCTGTTCGTTGCCCTCGTTAGCAGTCATCATTCAGTTTAAGGGTGCTAGAAGGAGGGGGGCCAAAGTGCCCCCTCCCGCTATGTGGCTGGCTGCTCTGGCAGTGAGCCAGCTGCCCTCTCTTCTGGTGCCACAGCAGCCCCTGGTGGGCAAAAGGTGTAATTGCAATGCATCCCTGGCAGAATCTATTATTCTGAGGGGGGAGGAGGGTGTGTGGAATCTGCGGAGGACATGAATTCTGTGCTTATGTTTCTTTTGCTAAAAAGCGGGGGGAGGCATGGCCCCTGGCCCCCCCAGTTTTGGCATCGGTGCCATGAGTGCATCAGCAGGGTGCTCCTGGGCGAGCTTTAGAAACAGGGCCAGATCCTTGGATCTGTACTCAAAGGATCCTTGGGTCTCTACTGAGAAGGGAGCCCTGGGGAGAAGACGTGAGAGGAGGGGAGTCAGAATGTCACAGGAGTGGGGGAGGAGTAAGAAAAGAGGACATTGCAAAGGGACAGCAACACCCACAAGATACCAGAGCGGGAGCAGGCCTGCCATGCCAATCCACTCCCCCAAAGATGCTTGAGGGGAGAGCATGCCTGTCCCCTCGTTCCCTGCTGACAGATAACTGGCCACCACCAAAGCAATGATAGGGGGGATTAGTGTCTGTTGGAGGGAGGTGGAGGGGTTTGGTGGAGGCCTCTCTAGGGCAGGAGAAGATTCAGAGACACAGCCATGCCTCTGGATGCCAGGTCAACCCAGTGCTGAACTCCAGACCTTTTCAGTTGCCACCTTTGCTGGTTCGGGGACGTACCTTTGCTATGTCGAGGCCGGTTTTACGTAGGGTTAACATCCTGTACCCCCAGATTCCCCTTCCTCTCCCTTCCCCCCGGCAGTGTCCTCTTTTGGGGAACCTGAAATATGGTAAACCCTAGTTTTATGGAGGCTTCCATAACATTCCCTCATTGTGACGTAACATCCTCCCACACCAGCGCACTGGTACTGCACCCCACACATGCTGCTGACTTCTTCGTGTTTTAATATTAAATCATTCTCTCCTTGCCCCTCCCCCCCATCTAACAGCGAGGAGGAGGAGGGGAAGAACCCTTCACTTTTTTTTTTAAAGTGGAATGGGCAAGTGAAGGGTTAAAAGTTCTCCAAACCATGCTCAGCCTCAATCTTCAGCCCCTGACTGGAACTTGGCAGCTCTGCTTTGGAGCCACGAAGAAAGCAGCCATCTGCTCAAAAACACCATGGGGGTGAGGTGGGACTCTCAGCCCAATGCTATTTTATGTTCTGGGTTTCTCAATTTTTCTGCTAGGAAAAGTAAACTTAGAAACAGTGGGTGGTTTCCTCCTTCAAATCTGCACACATCATTAGCAGCTGTCAATCCACACCCTATATGTCCATCCAGCCTTACTCCAGATGTCATCTGTTCAAACGATTTAATTTTAAAGAGCCAAATTCCCAACTGGTGTGAATCGATTTTGCTGCATTGGAATCCAACTATTTTGATGCAGTCTTAGCTTCCTCTAAGAAGACAAAAGTACAATCGAATCATTTTGACTGAGGGTCTGATCCGGCTCCCACTAAACTCAGAGAGGGAGCCAAGGAAGGAGGATAGGAAGAAAGTTATACAACAGCGGATGTTTTGCTGCTTTGTGATATTTCACAATTGCAACACAGACAAGAAGCTTGTTGCAATGTTCAGTTGATAGCTCTGATCCAGGAAGGTGCTTAAGCATGTGCATAATTTTAAACACGTGATTAACCACTAATGTCTGCGGAACCACTTGCATGCTTAAATGTATGCATGTGCTTAGGTGCCTTGCTGGATATAGCAATAAACTATACAAACAGCTTTACCTTTAAACAGGGCCCGATCCAAACCACTGAACTCACTGGGAGTCTTCCACTGACTTCAGTGGGCTTTGAAGCACGTCCATCTAAGGAGCTTTACAAACCTAAGAGACAAGGTTGCCCCTTTCACGGGGAGGAGCATATCAAACCCACCTCGGAAGGAACATGCAAGCTGAACTATTGCTTTGGATGATGCAGACTGACCCTGCTGGCTGGGGCAGGCCAGTTCCATTGGCTGGGGCAGGGGCCTGGTTTCTGCATCTATTATTCTGTCCCTCCCAGCTTCTTTGGAGGTGGCTTGCCCCTTCTTTGGTGCCAGAAGGGATCAGTCCACGTTCACCACTGTGTGCAGGCATTGCAGCACAGGACTGGATTTGGAAGGGCTCCTTGGCCTTCCCCCACCACAAACCCATTTAGGGCCAGAGGAAGTCAAAAGTTAGGACATGGAGGATTTAAAGAGTCCCATGCAACCTTAACTCTGCCCCCTTGTGCAGATGCATGGTACAGTCTTTAATCGCATGGTAGCATACTCTCTCTGTCCCTCTGTGAGCAAAGATGGAAATGATATATAACAACTTAGGAAGAGGCTTAGCCTGGGAGAAGAGAAACATGCTATTTTCCAGAGTGATCACACTACTCATCTAGCAAGAATGGCTTTTGTCAGTTCATTTGGGTGAGCGCTCTTTTCTTTAAACATGATATTCTTGACTAGTTTAGGTAAGTGAGTGGCATTTTTACTCCTGCTGGAATTCTGCGCCAAAAAAAAAAAAATTCTGCCCACAATATTTTAAAATGCTGCATATTTTTTGTGAAAATAATGCAATATAATCAAGCTGCTTTCAATTATTTTGGTAATTTATTTAAACTACAATACAATGGATGGAGAACGGGAGTGGGGAGCATTGGAGGAATTCCCCTAACCCCCTCTGTCTAATGTAGCTAGTATTGACCTTTTACTTCTAGTTATTAGTCAACAAATATATGCAGCCATATGCTCAGTGCTACATCATAGGAAACTGAAGAGCAAGTGAGGGCTGTAGACTCAAACTCACAATTTGTACTGGCTACTGACCATCTCCAGAAAGGTCAGTAGCAAACAGTTCATGGAGCACATTTTGATAGGAAATTTTTTCAGTCCAAAAATGTATACTAGTTCTAATCACTAAAGCACCATGAGCATTTATAAGACTATATTATCCTTTACAATAAGGGTCCTTTACACCATTCTGGCAATGTAAAGGAGCCTTAAAAATTTTACACCTGTTTTATGCTCCTGGGGAATTCACTAAGAACAATGGGAACAATTCACTAAGCAGGCAGGCTACTACATTCTGCTCTGCCTGAGGGAACAAAGCTTGCCCCACACCTACCTCTTGAGAAACACCCCAAAGCCCTGCCCCTTCACGCTGAGCATGCTGCAAGGACCGAGTGTCTCTCTCTCTCTCTCTCACACACACTCATGACTGTCCAAACACACACACACACACCCTGCGGTGATTTATCTCTCTACCGGCTGCTCTGGGTGCCCAAATCAAACTGCCTGCACTGTTGGGGAGGGGGGTACATGACCACTCTTGTGGCTTCCCTTTGCTTCCCCACCAGAAGTCATTTTTGTGCAGGGAAGCAAATAAATCTGCGGGGGCCATGAATTCTGCACAAGCACAGTGACACAGAATTCCCGCAGGAGTAAATCACTTTACAGTGCAATTCTTCCAGGCAGTAACTTTTCACCAGAAAAGCATGAAAGAATAGTTTTTTCATGGTCACATTTTGGAAGAGCCAGGACGTAATTAACAACAACAAAAATCAGTGTCAATGATCTAAGTAATTTCTGTGGCATGGCCTTGTTTTTGTTGTATTTTCTGAGCAAAAGCCAAAAGCTCCACATTTGCATAGCTTTTACCGCAGTTAAAAAAAATGGATTTCTACGTGCTTATTGTATGCAGTGATGGCAATTAAACGTTATGGCTTGCTCTTGCACAAATACATGTCCTCTGCACGGTCTGTGGGAAGGAGCTAATGTGTATTGCATGCCTAGACCTTCATGTTTTAGTCGTTGCTGGAAATGCAAGTTTTCCAAGAACATTCCCTGTCGGATGACAGAACCCACACAGCAAATGATCTAACGCTTCATCTGCAGGAAGCACAATCACAAGATGTACGAGCAGGCTCCAGTTCAGTCTCAGAATTTGTGGCAGTGGGGTGAAATTTTGGAAAAGCTGTTGCCAAGGTTAGCATTGAACTGTTTGGTACACAGGGGCAGGGGCTTTTCCTGTCGTTTCAAAGGCAATGTCGACATCAAATAGCTGAGAATGGGGATGTGACTAAGAGGGTGACCACAGACAAGATCTTGAGGGTTTAAACACCAAGGAGAAAGGGACGGAACTAGGAACAGTCAGAGGAAACTGAGCAACCAAAAACTTAGACTGAATGTCTGGAAAAACGTGTGGCTTAAATCAGTCTATTAGTAGTAGCATGGTAATATTTCGACACCTCAGTTGAGCTCTGGGCCCTATTGTGCAAGGCGCTGCACAGACACAGTAACAGCCAGTCCCTGCCCTGAAGGGATTACAATCTAAATAGACAAAACAGGTGGAAGGGGAAACGAAGGCACCAAGAGGGAAGTGACTCGTCCAAGGCCATGTAGCAGAGCTGCAACTAGAACCCAGCTCTTCTGAGTCCTCGTTCAGTGCCTTATTTATTGGACCCTGTTGTCTCTACTGGTCCATGCTGATTTACACCAGCCGGGGATCTGGCCCTACAAGTGACTTTTAACACTGCCTGAGCCTCCCGAGTTTCATCTGGGGATGGTAATTGTGTTTCAGTCCCTTTCCCCAATTTCTGTATTGACTGTATTCTCCTATTTCTTTTTTGTGCTTGTGTCTCCCATTCTCTTGGTCTGTTCTTGTACCCTGCATTCTCCCATCTCTTGGACTCTCTCTGCGCCTTTCCCCACCTCCCCAGGCTTGTGTTTCCCCTTCCCATTTCTCTCCTCACTTCCAGCCCTAGTCCCCCCACTTGCCTTTGTGGGGCTAGCCTATGAATGGGACTGCAGGCCTTACAGGAGAGAAAGAGGACATAAGAACTATCCGCCTCCCACACAAGCATGACCTACCCCTGGTCTGGATATCCAGCGGCTCTCTGGACAGAGCAGGGAGGAATAGGAAACGGCCTGTGCTGGCCTGCACAGTTGGTGGAGGCTGGCAGCAAAGTACTACACCCACGGAGCAGGGGGAAACTGAAGGGCACTGTGCTTCAGAGGTGGGTCTCTGGGGCATAAGGCCTCCTGAGGCTATTTTTGCAACACTGCTGCCCTTATTCAGGGCTGTGCCCAGAGATGCAAACTAGTGCTTAGAGGAGAAGCGTGGTCCAGTGGTTAAAGCAGAGGATGAGGAATCATCATGGTTTCCCCATGATCCTGAGCATGTTTTCTGCTCTATGCCGTATTTGCCCCAGCTGTAAAATACTAAACACCTCCCAGGGGGGTTGTGAGGTTTACTTCATAAGCGTTTTGAGATCCCTGGGTAAGACGTGCAATAAAAATACAAAGTATTGTTATTCATCCTTTTCGGTTTTTTATTCCCACTATCCTGCACCCTGCATTTCACTGTGAATGACATGGCCACTGCCATCCCAGTGGCATTTGCATGGAGAGGCAGACTTCGACACCCAACTGGCATTCTGATCTGATCCACTTTAGCAGGATCTCTGATTTAAAAGCCTTGCTACTGAAGTGGGTCGTTTTCTGCCCCTCCTTAGACAGGAGCCAACACTTCAAAGATCACGCCACAGAAATAATGTTATTTTGCAGATTTTGGGGAGCTGTATAAACTGACAAACCAGCTAGAAAAATGATGACATGAGGGCCCGCTCCTGCATTGCTTCAGAGGGTCATAATCACAGCACTCGTCTAGGGAAGACACTTCAGTATCTTTACTACTGGTAAGAAAAATCAAATATGTCCACCATCATCTTTTGCCATGGATTTAAATATTCCAGGTCACCAGTCCGCAGCATGACTATTGATTAGTACAATTTCAAAAACAATAATAACTCTTGGCTTCTTGTTAACAAAAAGCAGAAGGCTGGTCCAGTGGTTAGGGTGCTAGCCAGAGATCTGGGTTCAAATCCTTGCTCTCCCACAGACTTTCCTGTGTGATCTTGGCCAAGTCACTTAGGCCCAGATTTAGGCTCCTAAATCAGTTAGGCATTGCTAAGCTGAAATATGTCCTAGTGACAGTGCTATGGATCCATTCACAGACCAGGTGTCAGTCTGTATCTCACAGGGGCCCATCCCTCGGTGTTAGCCAAAATGGAAGGGATTAAAAATGCAGCCAACATCCTTCAGGGAAAGCATATGAGCACATGAACTCAGAACTCCTGCGAACACTTCAAATTCGAGACAGCTTGAAAGGATTATAGAAAATCAGCATGACGTTGAATATGAGTCCTCCGTGAGAGCACTTGGAACAGCAGGATTTCCTTGTTCTGTCAGAATCCATACGGTATGTTGGTCCTCCCCACTGGATTGATTTGCAAGTTACTAATGGATTAAACATGGCATGCACACACACACACACGTTGTATGAGTCCACATTTGTCATTGAGATGAGCCACCCTGCATGAATCTGTCATAAAGCTGTTTCTAAGTTGCTTACTTGAGCTCCATGGCACATCAGCTTCTACTTTCAAGACCTGAAGAAGAGCTCTGTAGCTCGGAAGCTTGTCTCTCTCACCAACAGTAGCTGGTCCAATAAAAGACATCACTCCCCCCATCTTCTCTCTCTCTCTCTCTCTCTAATACCCTGGGGCCGACACAGCTACAGCAAACTGCAAAGATCTGTCAAGAGTGGCGCTTCAGAATGGCAAAAGAGATCTGGGATCAAATTGGAAATGGGCCCAATCCAGATTGTTCTGTTCCAGAGCCCAAGGTTCAAGGGTATTTGGCTCAAAAGTTCAGCTTCTGGCCCCTCTCTCTCGTTCGATAAAGAACATATCGACATGTATTTGACAACGGTGGCCTCAAGGGAATGAGGCCGACCATTTTCAAGATGACTTCCCAGAATCAGTGCTTGGCATGGTCTGAATTGCTGTATAGAATTAACGATTAGTAGAACGGTAGAGCAGAGCTCCGGGGCATCACAATTCTGGGCTCCCATAAGGTCCCTGAAGTCACTGCACAAGTCAGCCCCCAAAATGAGCATCAGCTATGTGCACCTCTGGCATCTCTTTCCAGTCTAAAGTGTAGATAGGCTAAATTAGCAGAGGACAAGATGGCCATTGGCTGTCGTTACGTTACAATAAGAGCAGCAGCCTGGAAACAGCTATCAGCCCTGCGTGCGGTGTCTCTGGATCTTCTTGTAGGTCTAAACATTCCAAATTCAGATGTTTAACATGGACCCTCTCACTGCGTCTTAATAAATCTTAGTGTAATTTGGCTGCACCCACAGGATGGAGCTGTGTTGCAATCAGACGACTCCTGAGACTCCTTATGAGCCTGATATTTCTGTCCAGAGATGAGGTACCAAGAAGCTAAACAGGGAGAATGACAGCACCAGAAAGCTGACAAAAGAGTCTATTGAACAGATTTTGTCCCCTGCATTGCTGTGCAAAGAGCCAGCCACAAGTAGATGCCCAGGAGGTCTTGGCTTCAAGAAGAAACATGTGTTGTCTGCTGATAAATTAGGTGCAAGTTATTATGGTTGTGATGACTGTTCATGAGAGTGGAAGCAGCAAGGTCCCGATTCAGCAATGCATTTAACTTGATTCCTGTGGCAGTTCCATTGAGAAGTTTCAGTTAATTATCTTGCTGAACCCAAGAAAGGGGTTCCCTGGTGCATGAGGCAGGGGGTTCCAGAGGTGTCCACATTGAGCTTTTCCTGAAAATCTCCCACTGTTGTAGCACCCATGGAGCAGAAACAGGGCTAGGAACCATTGGGAGTGCTTGCACAGACCGCGTGCCAGCATTTTTACCAGTGAGCTGCCTAGCCCTGATCTGAGCAGGGTGGTATAAACTCCCCTGTGAGCCTTAGCTAGCACCGATGGAGATGCAGTGGTGCCACGGGGGGGTGGGAGGTTTCCAGAAGCTCCGTGTAGAATCAGCCTTAATTGCTCAGGAGCAGGAGCTAAACTTTTCCAAGGTCTTGAGGGGCAGAATCAGGAAGCTAATGAATTTCTAAGGAAGAGACCATTTTTTTAAACAATCAAATATGAAGGAGGGGAAAAAATATGCAGCAAATGATACATGAGCAGAACTAATTTTGTATTTATGGTTACATTTTCAAACGAGAGAGGTACACAAGGATGTGTGCGATTGCACACCTAGGACATTCAGTGACTGCCATTGTGCATGCAAAATGGGCAAATGAAAGCACAAATAACCAGAATTGCATGTGAAGTTAGCCAATATGCGCAGTACTTGAGCCGGGGCGCTGTACCATGTTATGACTGCGGGGAATGTGTGCATGCTACACGTGCATTTGCACACCGAATTGGTTTGAAAATCAGGACCCTGGTTCCCTAAATGTTCAGTGAAGCAAGAGCAGTTCTCTAGAGCATGTTGTGACCTTACTCGTGATCTAAGCTATAGGGTGGAAGCGAACTTCCTTTTTAGGGTCACATGTATCCAAATGAAAAAGAGGAAATTCGGGTAGCGCTAAATGAAACTGTCTAGCAGATGTACTTATCTGGTCCCCATTGCCATAGTATCTAAGCACCTATCTATCTTTAATGCATTTACACTTGCACAGCCCTGTGAGGTGGCAAAGTGATATTATTCCCATTTTGCAGATAGGGAACTGAGACACAGAGATACTAAGTGATTTGCGCAAGGTAAGGGACTTGAAGGGTGGGGCATGGATCAGTGTCCACATCCCACTCCCCATCAGTACCCAGTCTGGCCCACGGAAGCTAATGATCCAACCAGTGGACCAAATTTGGTGATGAATCCTGGTCACGTACCACCTGAGGCACGTTGCACATATGCTGAGAAGGAGGAACTTGAAGCGGGATATCAGACTGGCACTTTAACCACAGCGTCACCCTTCCTCTCTCCAGTTTTGTCCAAAGTAATGCCATCATTTTTCCTCTGCATTGTTCTGGCCACCCTGAAATAACACTAGTGTCCCTGATCAAGCAAGACCATCTGATGTATGAACAAAACTCGCCGTGGCCAGTGAAACAATGGAGGAAGTTCAAAAGGAGAGTCATCCAGCAACATTCCTATTTCCTTCATTATACACCCTGCCTCACCTGTCTGGGCAGGAGAATCATCTCCACTCCCATTTCAATAAAGAAGTCCCCACAACTTATGATTTGCAGAGAACCTCTGCTGAATCAGCAGGAAGAGAGTGATAGGGAAAAGATTCTGGCTAGCTTTAATGTGTTTGTCTATGGTCATATCACCCTAACTAGCCCTAATTTTGGAAGCTAATCAGGGTCAGGTCTGATTAGTACCTGGATAGGAGACTACCTGCTGGCATACCAGGTGCGACCATCTGCCGAGGCTCTCCAACTTCTTCA
This sequence comes from Eretmochelys imbricata, assembly GCF_965152235.1. Classification (NCBI taxonomy): domain Eukaryota; kingdom Metazoa; phylum Chordata; order Testudines; family Cheloniidae; genus Eretmochelys; species Eretmochelys imbricata. Next base: position 204,407,298 of record NC_135574.1, on the reverse strand, counting down.
GTGTTACTTTGCTTAAACCATGTATAAGAATTTGAAAAGTTCAGACATTGCACAGAGTTACATTAGTTCCCAAGACACTTCATCATAGACCATTTATTCCCAGTTAGTTTTGACATACTATTATTTTCTCGTGTGTAACACAATAACACTTAAAAAGAAAAGGAGGACTTGTGGCACCTTAGAGACTAACACATTTATTAGAGCATAAGTTTTCGTGGGCTACAGCATCGGATGAAGTGAGCTGTAGCTCACGAAAGCTTATGCTCTAATAAATGTGTTAGTCTCTAAGGTGCCACAAGTCCTCCTTTTCTTTTTACAGATACAGGCTAACACGGCTGCTACTCTGAAACAATAATACTTTCCACTGATGTAGTATCTTTCTTATGAGAACCCAGCAATTAATAATAACAGTACCTACCTCTTATGTAGTGCTTTTCATCTGGAGAGCTCAAAGGCACTTTACAAAGGAGGGAAATATCATTATCTCCATTGTACAAATGCAGGAACGGAGGCACAAGGAAGTGAAGTGGCTTCCCCAAGGTTATCCAGGAGCAGAGCTAGGCAGAGAAGCCATGTCTCCATGTCTCAGTTCAGTGCTTAATCCACTAGACCATAAGCACTTTGCAAATACTAATTAAACCTCCCACTGCTGTATGAATGCAGTATAATCCCACCCATTTCATGGATGGGTAAATGGATGTAATTTGCCCAAGAACACAGCACGTGAGAGCCAGAACTGAGAACAGAACCAGGTTTTGACTCCACCTCCCTTGTTTTATTATTAAACCACATGGCCTCCTGGCTATTCAGTAACTGGAAAAAGTCAGCAGCCTATTGGTTGTTTTGCCCCTCATGGTAGTAAATAAGAGTGATCCAGTTAGAGACACCAGGGTCTGAGTAGAAGCACTGTGATGTATTTAAATGGAAGATTGCCCGTTAAAAGCAGTGCCTTATCCTCAACAAGCAAAATGTGATCGGGCTTGTCATTATTAGTTATCTCATTTAAGCAAACGGAGAAAGAGAGAAAACATGGCAGCTAAACACACAGTGAAAGTGTAATCGGCTTACTCATCTCTCGGTAACTTACAAACCATACGACATCTGTCTTTGAGATAGTATAACTCACTGCTAAAGGGCGGTATGTGTTATTTCAACCGGTAACAGCCCATAATTGCTTTAGTTACATGGAAAACTAGTGCTACGACAGCATTTTTGCAATTCAGTCACACAGGAAGGTGACTAAACTTCCTTTCTGTTCCGAGCAGTCAGGATTTTGAAAGGAATATCCCAGTTTGCCAAGGGGTGGGTTCTCCCCACCCCTTCCAAAGAAGAAGCACTGCATCAGGCTGAAAAATTGTGGTTCAAAGCAGATACAGGTATCTTTCTGTCTGTAAAGGAGCGATTTTTCCTCTCTACTGCCTGAAAGAGTAATTGTTGCAAAACTGTATTTATAAATAAATTAGTCATGGATGTGAACATTGCTAAAACATGGTCTGTTATACTATATATACTTAGACACTTACATGGCCGCTGTCAGAGTCTTGGCTGAGTGAGCTCTGCTTTGTGTATGCTCACCAGGCAGCTGTGTTTCGACCCTCAAGCTGGATCCATGTGCTTCTAAGCTCCCTGGGTCTGTGCAGGCTCCAGACGCAGTCTCTGGTCTTGCAGATACACTTCCCAAGAACGGTGTGTTCGTCTGGTACCAATTCTAGGAAATAGGAGCCAGCAGCCCTGGGCCCCCAAGACATGTGCTGATTCCCCCTCCCCCCGACTCCCAGGTTGCTCAAGCACACCGTCCGGGGAGCTTCACCTTTGTGAGTACTCCAGTTTATAGTTTAACCCTTCAGGGCATGTGTGATAGTTGAAAAAAGTAACTCACAGACTTTGTAGAGGACTTTCTAAACCAATCACACTTTACTCATAGACAAAGCACAAGAAAGGCACAAATCTAGGCAAAATAACAAACACTTGTGTGCCATATTCTCCCTTAGAGTTCTCACCACTCTTGAGTGCTCTTTGGGTTTGGGACAGTGGCCTCAGGGTCTCAGGTCCCCCATTCTGCACCCCATTCCTCCATTTCAGTCTTCTCTTCCTGGTTATGGACTCTTCTCTCCTGCAACAATCTTCCCTCTGTTTGTTCAAGTCCAACAGTACAACGTTTCCCCCCCTTAGCGAGCATGTCCTTTCTTAACAGCAGCTTCTACCTTTTGTCTTTGTTCCTTCTTTTCTGATGGTGATTTTCCATTGCTCCAGTCCCACCCACTGCAGACAATCTGGGGACATCTTGTTTCCCCTAGATTGCAGCTTTCTTATTGTTCAGGTTAGGGACTCTTCATTGTTCCTGTCGCACCTCCCTAGCCCACATCTGCAAGGTACATGACACAAGCCCTGATAGCAAATGGCTGACTCGCTATACACTGAGGCATTCAAAGATACAGTAGTTGCATAAAATTAACCAGAATTCATAAGCTTTACATACGCACGTTCCCCAAACCATCACATCTCCCATTATAATAGTATCAAAGCACCACACAGTCTGTAATGTATTTGTCCAGCCAGCACCTCTATGAAGTATTATCATCACCCCCATTTTACAGGTGGAGAACTGAGACACAGACCATAAGTGACTCACCTGAGGTCTCACAAGAGGTGTGTGGCAGAGCAGGGAATTAATCCTAGACTAGCACCCAACCACTGGAGCACCCTTCCTCCAAAAGTAGCTCTAGCTCAATGATTCGCAACTCGTGGGCTCCTTGCAGCCCAATCAGCAGACAGCTGTGGCCCACGTGACATCCTCAGGGCCATACAGATAGTATATCTATCATGCGGGTGCATCCCACATAACACATAGAGAGATGCATATGCGGCCCACAATGTTAAATAGGTTGAGAACCACTGTTCTAGATTAACAAAGGTATCAGGTGTCGCACGTTGAGCTTCCCCTTTTTCATCAGGACGGAGCCTACGACAATGAGTACCAAGAAGGAATGCAAGGGATTGTTGGGTAACATGGAGCCTTTCAACGGTTTCAGTTTGGTTTGATGCTCAGGTCAGTAGAGGCTGCAAGCCATCGCCATCTGATGCCCGATGTGGCTGGACGTACGACTGACCCCAAATCTGGCAATCAGACCTTGAGCATGTGAGCAACACATACTAGCTAAGTATGTAGCTGGGGCTTCACAGTACTACTGTCATATAAATAAGCACCCTTATATCTTTCAGGCAGATTTTTGCTTACTCTTCTCATTTTCAGATTAGATTATTTGACTCATCTTTGGTCTCTTCTCCTATGGAAAGACTTGTACCGCCTGACAGCTCTTTGGGCAGTCAGCACAGTGGGACAAAGGGCTCCCTTGTACCATTACAATGTACAGCCACGGTGCTTCTGTCTGCCTGGGTGAGAAACGGAGAGCCCCCGTACTAGTCCCAAGAATTTCTGCAGGGACACTGCAGGAAGCCTGCGAGGCAATGGTACTTTCACCTTCCATTTTATCCTGATTTTGGATTTTCAGTAGCCCCTATTGCTGTTTTAGCTAAGACCAACATTTCCAGACTCAAGTTTGGGCACCTAAATCCACATTTAGGTACCTAAATAAAGGGGGCTGATTTTCAGAGGTGCTGAGCTCTGGGAGGTCCCACTGAGCACCTCTAAAAATCAGGCCCCTTTTCTTAGGGTGGGGGATTTAGGTGCCTCATTGAGGCACCAACACTGGAAGAGTTTAGTCTATGCATATACAGAGATCTGAAACCCAGTTAGGCCCATCCATCACTACGGACCAATGAAATGAAGCCTTCCCCCAGTGGGAGCTAAAGTGAGCCATAACCTAAAGGATGCCATGGTCTGACCACAATATAGGTGTTATCTTCACACACACACCCCCAGCCTTGTGTGTACAGCTAAAAATCTCCTGGCACAGGCCCATAGTTGGCATGGCAGACAAGAGATCTCAACCCATCATGCCAGAGCTTTGTCAGAGTGTGGATATGGAAGAGACTCAAGATGATTAGCCAACGTATGGAATCCACATGTTAGGGGTTGTCCCATGTAGTCTTCCAACACTCTTAGTGCAGCCAGCACTCTTGTGTTGCTGGAGAAACCCATAGGGGAACCCTACAAATATCAGATCTTTCACACCAGACCAGATGCCACAGCGATGGGCATCCTATATGACTGAAGGGACGAGAAGAGTGCAACTGCCTGCTGTAATTCGTTCCTGGTGTTGGCATCAGTCAGTCGGAAGAGAGGTTGATCCCAACACAGAGTGGAGAATAATAGAAAATCCTGTGTCAAAATGGAATGAGGGAGAAGAACTATTGTAAAACAAACAGGCATGCAAGCAAGAGCACCGGTCACCAAAGGCCGCGTGATATGTCAGTTTGGCAGAACAGCGGTTCTGGAACAATAGCCCTGTGTATCAGAAACTGCTGATCTGTGCCCTGAAACTGAGGCATAACCTGTTACCCTAACTCATGGCATGTGACTGGGCCCAGGCAACAAAGATGGGCCTCGTCCCAGCACCCACGAGTTTCACCCCTTTAAATAACAAATAATAACAGTACACAAAGGGGAGGGTTTTCAAAGGTACAATTGGGGAGTACATGCCCAACTTCCTTTGATTTTCCATGTGAGGTGGGGGCCTTTGACAATCTCCCCCTAAAGTCCTAAGCACAAGTGAATTTGGAAGGTTTCTCTCATTTGTAATAAATATAATCATAGTTACAATAAGCGGTGATGTTAGTGACATAAACTGCAACCACTGTTATATATTTGCCTCAAATGTTGTACATAGGGTGTCGTGTGAGGTGTCTATGGAAAGGTTATGATTTGCTGGTTATGATTATGCTATCTGTATGTGTGTATCATTTCTGTAGTTGAAGTTATGAATATTGGCTAGGTACTTGTGTCTCAATGTGTTTGATTCTAAGAAGCATTAGTGAAGCATTTGGTCAGCTTCTCGAGAAAGGAATTTGCAGATTAAGTGCCCAATCAAGAAACACTTAACTGACAATGGACTTTGGGAGACTCCAACCCACATGAGAAGTCTTCCTGGGAACGTTCAAGGTAGCATGTGAGCAATGGCTGCTCTCCCTGTAAAGAACGGAATCATGCATGCACATGTGACTTGCCCACGTGACTCCAAACTCCATCTTGCTGCTGTGATTTTCCACAGTAAGAACAAAGGGGCGTCCCTCCACATGGCAGAGAATATAAAAGGCCCCGGAAACCCCTCCATTTTGTCTTCAATCCTGCTTCTAACTTCTGGAGGAACTTTGCTACGCTGAAGCTCTGAACAAAGGACTGAATGACCCTTCAAGCTGTGGATGTACCCCAGAGACTTGATTTGAGCCTGCAGTTTATTCCTTTACTGCTACAAGCCTGAACCAAGAACTTTGCCATTACTGTATGTCATTGATTCCATTTAACCAGTTTTAGCTCTCATCTATATTTCTTCCTTTTTATGAATAAACCTTCAGATTTTAGATTCTAAAGGATTGGCAACAGCGTGATTTGTGGGTAAGATCTGACTTGTATATTGACCTGGGTCTGGGGCTTGGTACTTTGGGATCAGGAGAACCTTTTTTCTTTTACTGGGGTATTGGTTTTCATAACCAGTCGTCCGCATAAGAAGTGGCTGCTGGTGGTGATACTGGGAAACTGGAGTGTCTAAGGGAATTCCTTGTATGACTTCTGGTTAGCCAGTGGGGTAAAACTGAAATCCTCTCTGTTTGGCTGGTTTGGTGCCTTAATAGTAAAGGAACTCCAGCTTTGGGCTGTGACGGCCCTGCTCTAAGCAATTTGTCCTGAATTGATACTCTCAGTAGTGTCCCACCAAAGGCAGCATCGTTACATAAGCACTTACAAACATTATCTAATTAGTCCTTACTATGCCTCAGTGTGGCTGGGCAGAATTTTCCTACTCTTGGGTCCTCAACTTAAAAGTTTCTTGATCTGATTAAATATAGGCTATCCTAAAATAACAACCACTCAGCCACGAATGGAGGCTGATCTTCTGTTATATAAAGATGATGGCGGCATTGTTTTCTACCCCTCCATTTTCCTCATGACAGCAGCTTAACGTTTCAGGCATACAGAGCCAGATCCTCTGCTGCTCAGTGGAGCTATACCATTTTCTACCAGCTGAGGATATGGTCAACAATTTCTGGACAGGAAAAAATCTACATTTCAACCAACCTTCATCTCACCTTTTATCGCTGTTGTCCAAGGATTACTTTCCAGATGAAGAACTAACCTTTTGCCCCCCATTTACAAGTGTCTTCTATCAGACATGTGTTCTGCAGAAAGCCAGTGTAAAGCATCCTCCTTTTCTATCCGCAGCCATTTTACTATATCATCCAACTTCTTTAGCGGTTCAAATTCTTGCATTTCTTACCGCTATGAAACAGTGAGATATTTACCCGCCCTGAGGCTGTGTGACAATGAAAGAAGCAGCATTTTAAAAGATGACCGGATTGTTTACAAAGCCAACCATTAATGTCATCTTAATGGTTGATTGCTTATATGGCCATACCATTAGCTCAAGGTTAGTTGTTTTAAAAACAAACACCTTCTTCAGAATCATCTGTACTTTCCCCAGCACTAAATGAACTAACAGCAGGAAGCCTAAAGACTCCATGTGACTATGCACAGCTGGTTCTGTTCAGGTATAAACAGTATATCTCAAGAATGACATACCTGGTCAGTGGTAGAACCAGTGCTTAATTTGTAATGAAAGAGGTGCTGTCTTTCAAGCACTTTTTTTGCATTCATAACTGATGCAGCAAGACCAGAGGTGCCCGGGGCTATGAACTGCTAAGTGTAGAGTCAGGGCGGGGTCTGACTCTACAGACTGGGGGTCAGCCCTGGCAAGCCCTGGCGCAAATTAAGCACTGGGTGTAACATAAAGCGTGATTGCTGTATGGATTGGGTCAGATATACATGTTATAAATCCAAACATACTTTATGGGCTTGCTCCTCATCATGCTGAAGTCAATTGTTTTGCCATCGTTTTCAGTGGGAGCAGGACTGGCTCCTTTATGGGCACAGGATTGATCTGCTTTAAAAACCGGCTTCTCTACAACTTGACACCTAATCATACAGGGACCCTGAACATTTCAGGCCAGGTTCTCTGCTGCGGAGAAAATACAGACAGAGTGAAATACAAATTGAGAGGTGGCGTGGCACAAAGGAGCCAGTTGCAGCTCTTGAATTTGGGGCCCACTCTATTCTGCCCCAGTCCTCAGCATCTTTTAGAGCAGCATTGGGGAAGCAGACTATGGTAGGTAGTAGGGACCATTTGCCAGCTGGGAATTGCAAATTCTCAGTACAATTTGGCTCCATTCCCTCTCCTTCCTGCCACTCCCCTTGAGCCCTGGCTGGTTGAGGGGTGACGTAGAAGCTAGCTGCGATGGCTCCAGACCAGTTGGGGACTACTCCACACCTGGCTGAGGGGGAATACTCAGCTGGGGAGATCCATCCAGTCGACAGCCCATTTGCCTCAGCAGAGCAGCAGAAACGGGCCATGGTGCAAGGACAGAAACTGGTTCATTCATTTTCTTGTAGTATTTCATGCAGCTCTATGTATACACACATTCAGTGTAATTTCAGTGCCACCCGGCATCCCTTTGGTCAGCACTTTCCGTCCATGCAGAAGACTCAAGTTCAACATCCCTAGATCTGCTACTGAATGTGCAGCTCAGTGCAATCTTGAAAGCAAGGTCTTCTGACTTGCATAATCCCCTCCACTCTTCTCTGGTTTATATGGAATGATTTTTAAAGAAAAAAACTGAATTAAACGTATTTATATTTTTTCTAATGGAAGTGAAACCACCTGACACATAAAATAAATAAAATAGAAGGGAAGGCAATTGTAACATCCAAGATTTTTTCTCTTGTATATTAAGAAAATAAGCAGTGCCATGTGATCATGAACTGAGTGCAGAACACAGGGGAAATAAAAGAAATAGCTTGTTGAAGCATATTTTAATTATTGGTTGATTGCAGATCGGATACAGCTTTTCATTTTCATTGACTGAGCCAGATCCTCAGCTGGTGTGAATTGGTGTCGCTCCATTGGAGCTCAGAATTAGCCTAGATGAGCCAAATTCCTTGCTCATTTAGGCCTGTGTAAATCCAGAGTAATCCCCTTATAGTCCATCAATTTTCAGTGCTGTCAAATTGGTATGAGATCAGAATCAAGGGCCAGATTTTCAGCTGGTGTCAATCACTGAGGCTCCATAGGTTTGAATGGAGCTATGCCAGTCTATACAAGGTGAGGATCTGGCCTCAGGTCTTTGAATTTTCAAGCACTTTCTTAAGATTCCCTATGAGCATATGTAGCATGTTAGTTAAAGAAGGCAGATACCAAAATGAGAGGACAAATCCCCATGGTTTTAGATAGTAAATGAGGGTGTTAGATTCATTATATAGCTTAGTTTCTGGCAAGTTTTTTTCTTCTTCTTAATTTGTAGAAGCAATATAGAGAAATGGAGTAATACACAGCCACGAACATGCATAAAATGACTTTGCCTTTCAAAAAAGGGAATTCTTCCACCATGCCTGTTATTATATAAGGAATCTCCCCCAGTAAAATCCATCATCTTTGTGGGAATAGTTCCATTCCAATGTTTTCTGTGTATCTAACATGAACCACACATTCTCTCTCTGCCTTTACACTAATGTTTTGAAACAAGTTGTCCTGATGCATCAACACACCCAGAAAGTGTGATCTGTATTTTGGGTTGAAGTTACAGCATGTTTCCCCAGCACCATTTCCCAACATTTAGAATAGGCTGCAGTGCTAACAAGTATCCCTGGCTCATACACAGCCATCACATTCTGGTACCCGACAGGTAACCTCAGGCTGCTGCTGTCAATTTATTCTGAACGTGATCTTTTCATGTCATTCCAAGGAGAAGCTTCCACGGAAGGAGAAACATCCCTGGCTGTCATCATTCGCAGGGTTACAGGAACCCGGGCTTCTCATTCTTGCCCTGTTTACGAACATTTCCTCAAAGGTCAGCAGCTCAGTGCAAGCGAAACAAAACAGTCTTCCAAAGAATTGTTTGATATTTATTAGAGCAACTTGTTTGCCAGCCACAAACCGCAAGATGGAAACAACCCACCCGAAAACACTCGCATAAACTTACAGTTTCCTTCTAGAGTCTAGATCATTATTCAGATGAGGTCACTGACGAACGAATGCTGTGATCACAAATTATTTCATTTTGCATTAGTCATCTTGGGTTCTGTTCCATTTTCCAGCTTTATGGACAATAAATATGCTACTGGCTGGCTTTTAAAAAAAAATATAAATGAATGAGCTCTGGTACCTTACAGCGATCAGAGCCAGCTCCTCAACTGGTGTGCATCAGCTTAGCTCCATTGAGTTGATTTACACCAACTGAAGAGGTGGCCCACCAGTGTTTTGCTTTTAACTCTTGAAAAGCCATTGGATCCCAGTTCAGTGATGGGGGTAGGCACAGAGCATTTTTAGGCCTGAATGGGTGGCTGGGAGGTGTTCATACTCTCTGCGATGTGACCTCGTATTTTCAAATACATGTGGTTCTACCAGATGCAGCATGCACTGTAAGTGGGTGTGTGCACCATGCAGAATGCTAGCGGCAGAGACGGAGACAGATTGTGATCTAAAGGGCAAAGCCTGCCCAAATTGAGGGATTCTGTGATCTGGGGCTTTTGGCTCTGCCCCTTATAGGAATACAGGCCAACAGTAAAACTGAAGTGCAGATCGAGGTTCAGATTCCATCTCTCCCATCACTAAAGCTGTGAGGATTCAGTTCAGGCCCATCTTTGGCCAACAGAGTTTGCTAGTTGGCTGAGTCAAGGCAGGTAATACAACATGCAGTGCCAAAGGAATAGCAAGATGAAGAATGCATTATAAGGTATCAGAGTAGCAGCCGTGTTAGTCTGTATCCGCAAAAAGAAAAGGAGGACTTGTGGCACCTTAGAGACTAACCCATTTATTTGAGCATAAGCTTTGGTGAGCTACAGCTCACTTCATCGGATGCATTCAGCTGTAGCTCACAAAAGCTTATGCTCAAATAAATGGGTTAGTCTCTAAGTCCTCCTTTTCTTTTTATTATAAGGTACGCGTTATTAGTGGCATAATTACGCCATAAATATTGTCCTGGAACTATCTGTAGAGCAATTTGAAAGGTTTTCTATATTGAAAAGGTAAATGTTTCTTACAGGAATAACTGGTTTCCACTTATCACTGTGGCTGCTGCCCTTCTTTGATCAGTCAACAGCACGCATATACACACAAACACACACATGCACACACAGGAAAAAGTTATTAGCTTCATTCACTTAATAAAAATTCAACTGGCACTAGGGTGACCAGATGTCCTGATATTAGGGGCTTTGTCTTATATACACAACTATTAACCCCCACCCCACACACAGACACACACAAAAAAAAGTGTTGTAATTTTTCACACTTGCTATCTGGTCACCCTAACTATAGGGTTTTTAAGAGCCAACAACTGTTTTTGTTCTTCAGCTTTTTTCTTTTAAAGTGGTGGCAAAAGTAATTTTGTAGGCATTTATGTACTTGGGGATCTTGTAGGGAGACCCTCAATGGACCCAAACAATATAGAACGTGGGCAGGGCTGGTTGGTGAAGGAGGTGGCCAGGGCACCAAGGAGATGTGCCAATCTGGGGACAGAGTCCAATATACTTACTCACCTTGAACAGTCTCTTACTTAGTCAGGGGTACAAAGTCAATGGCACCATTTGTAGAGAAAGACGCTACTCTTTGGCAGATGTGGTATCAGATTCTGGCCAGGAGTCTATCTCCTGAGATTTGCCAGCAGTGCACATGTCCAGTCACAATTCAAGGGCCAGACTGTGACTTTACACAATGCCTTGAACAAAAGGTGGTGTACAAGCTGGCCTGTCCCAGCAGTAGCTCTGGGAGGTAATGTACTTCCAGGCCACCCTGATGAGTCACAATTCCTCCCTGCTCCCTCTTTGCTCCAAGGAAGTAGTCATTTGTTGCTACCCTATAATAGCAGCAAACTACAACGCTTCCCGTGCCAGCTCAGCTATTCTGCCCACCATGTAGGGGAATGGAGCCAAAGTTCTATCCATTCCCTACTCACTTCCCTACCACCTGCTCCAGGATCCAAAGCTCTCAGCCCCCTCTTACTCCTGCACATGCAGACCCAATGTCCAATGTCATTCTGGGGTTCAGAAGGTCTTGCATGGGTGTCTAGCCCAACACCCAATCTAGCGCTATGGTTGCTGTCTCCTGGTGAAACACGTAGGGAAGTCAAGTTGTGAGAATGCCATCCTCTCCAAGGCTAAATCCTCCCAACAGCAATGCTGTCTTGGGTAGGGTATGCAATCTTCACCTCTCCTTCAGCAGTGGAAATCAAACCCACAGCCTTCAGACTTGGCTTGATTTTTAAGTTTCAATGAGATTTAAATAACAAGCCAAGTTTGATGAAAATGGGTTCAAGAAAATACTCTTATGTTCAGAGTGTAGCTCTGAAGCACCTTAACATATTAGGCCTTCAGACTCATCTGCAGACCATTCGCTAATCCATTATCAACCAGAAACATCAACGTCTTCCTACTTACTCTCCTTATACATCAACTACCCACTATTGTCAAGAGGCCATATTATTCTTCATATGCAATCCAGAGACATCTTTTCTCCCAACTATTATTCAATCACAAGGCAGAAAACCCAATCCACCTCACCAGCCTACTTTATATAGACTGAAAACCCCACTACAGCTTCCCTACCCCTACTCACCCTCCCATGGTGGATCAGAAACCATAGCTTCTAGCTATAGACTCATATTGACCTTCATGCAATCCACTATACACCTATAGGCCAAGATTTCTGAAAGTCACTAGCAATTTTGGGTGCTTACACTGAGACACCTTAAAGTGGCCTGATTTTCAGAGAGTGCTGAACATCTGCCCTTTGAAAATCAGGTACTTTTAAGATGTCTCATGCTGCTGAGACACCCAAAATCACAAGTCACTTTTGAAGATCTTGGCTGTAGCCCTCAGAACTCAGAGAACCCAGTGCATCAAACCAAACTAGTACATAGTAGGCCAGATCCTCAGCATGAAGCGATATGGATTTACGCCAGCTAAGAATCTGGCTTCTACCTTTATTGTTGGGGAGTCTACACATCTGTTGAATGTTTTGTATTTTCCTTTTTCAATCCTTGATTTCAACATTTCTGAAGTTGTTGTTATGACATAAGCATATCCTTGTTAATGGATGATGGGCAGCTACACAAGGGCAAAGTTAATATAAAGCAAGTTCTTGGCAAAACTAGTGCCATTTGCCGAGTTGTAAGATAAGCTATTTTCCAGCCAAGGATACGAGCTGCAACAACAATGGGAAAAGTGGCAAAATAAAAGCAGAACTTTGGTAACATACTCTTTTAACCCTGGAGTGGACCTAATTTTTTCTGGGATACAAAGAGATGTATCATTTGCAAGTTACAGATGGAAAATGCTGGTCAAAATTGTTATTCTTACCTTGTTAACAGGTGTTTCAGTAGTATAACTGTATCAGAGTTCAGGCTCTGGCAACAAGTAGCTGCTTGACTGGTTACTGAAAAGTGCGTATAAGTGATGTGCTATCAAATTTGTAAAAAGGTCACCAGGCAGCTGGTTTTTGGCCAAAAATGCAGCTTGGTTTGGTTTTTTTAAAGTGTGTAAGATCTGTTGGTTGCAATTTTCAAAGCTGACACAGGGACTTACACCACTCCTATTAATTTCAGTGGTTTAGTGCTCAAATCTCCTAGCTGGCTTGGAATATCTCAACCAATATAAACAGAAATGTTCTCTTGATTATTGGTATTATTTTATATGAAAGTAGTTCTTTACTGGATCTAAACATTTTCCCACTCCTAGGAGGTGCTGAGCATTCTCAGTTCCTGCCCTGAGAATGGTCACACCTTGAAGGAACTGTCATGTTATTCGGAGTAGTCAGATAGGGTTGTTATAAAATGTTGCTTGTTCTGTGTATCCGAATGTACACGAGTTAGATCTTGGGGAAATGCATATTGACAGCTGCAGTATGATTCTTTTCAGTTGGTGATCATATCGTTGGTAAAGTCCATTCTGCCTCAACGTATGTTTGATTCATCTACTGGTTACACATAACACTGCTGCCCACATATTATATCCACAAAAGCAAACAAAAATGTTGTAGAGTGCCAAACCATTACAGAACTGAGCCCAGACACTGCAGCATTCGACTTAGGCAGAAAAGCTGGAAAATTAAACTGGCTAGAAAGAGACCATTCTATCATCACCATGTTGATGGGCTCCCTGCCTGAACTGCATTTCCCATGAGGCACTGTGGTCTCCTCTGTGGCTGAAGCAAAGCAGTGTGTCATGAGGTGCGGGTGTCATGTAACCATAGTGCATCATGGCTGGTCTGGTCTGTCTGGTGAGCCTGGCTGGGCGCATGGAGGCAAGAGGCACTCAAATGACAAATCCCATGAGGCACTGTGACATATCAGGGGGATACAGATTAATGTCTATCCAAGCTGAAACAATTTCCGAATGAAAAATTTTAAAAAACTTTCCATTCTGTGAAAGAATTCTAATACTTTCACTTTTTGTTCTGATTCAGAACAAAATCAAAATTCAAATGATTGGAATTTCCCATGAGAAGAAAATTCCAATTTGCAACCGTATCTAATACTTAACCACATCTGTAAAGGGTCTGATTTTCACTCTTAGCTCCCACAGGAGGGCAAGACTCAATCCACTTCAAAGTTATACCATTCATTGTGCAAACAGCGAAACTGAACATTTACTCTTACACAGAATAGCTAGATCTGCCTCACCCCGTGTGTGTGAGTATTCTAATGTTCTTGTTTATTTTCTTTATTTCTCTTTGACTTTACTAAGCAAGTTCATTCACTTAGTAAGAATTCATTATTTGCTATCCAAATGTGGAGTCTTGAGAGTACATTTTCTAAAAGAAAACGATAGAAACATCATTCCAAGAATACACAATTTGCTGATTTTTAGCAGAAAACTCATTTCCTTAATTTCTAGATTTAATACATGGGCACACTAGAAACAAATCTTGATTGTTAAAAAGGATGAATCCTGTCTTTAATGAGCTTGCACATTCCAAGTGCACAAGATCAAATGCAAGCTTTGCACTAAACAGAGATTAGACTGATCTTGCACATTGCCCCTTAGCTATTACAAATATACATTCCCCTGTAATGATTTGTGATAGTTGAACAGCACAGCTGGATTGGAGCGATTGCCAAGAGCAATTGAATTTCCGCTCACTCCTGAGGAAAGTTAGCAGAGCTCGATCAAATTCATAGAGTGGAATCAACTGGCGAAGAACCTAAATGTCACTGTATTTATGGTGGTGAAAGGAAAAATTAGTTTGAAACAGGAAAAATAAATAAAGCAAAGACCCATTTTTAAAAATTGCTGGAGAAAATAATCACAGAGAGGAAGAATTGTCTTGCAGTTAAGGTACCTCAGAAGACCTTGGTTCAGTTTTTGGCTCTCTCATGGACTCCCTGTTTGACTTGAGGTAACATCCCTCAAAAGGGAGTTGTACCATTGACTTCAGTGGGAGCAGAGTTAAGGTAACACTAAGCACTTCTGAAAGTCCCGCTGCTGTCAACTATTTTAAATGGGCCATCCTGATTATCACCACAAAAGTTTTTTTTCTCCTGCTGATAATAGTCCACCTTAATCGATTAGTCTCATTAGAGTTGGTATGGCAACCCCCATTTTTTCATGTTCTCCGTATATATATTTTCCTACTGTATTTTCCACTGCATGCATCTGATGAAGTGGGCTTTAGCCCATGAAAGCTTATGCTCAAATAAATTTGTTAGTCTCTAAGGTGCCACAAGGACTCCTCGTTCTTTTTGCTGATACAGACTAACACGGCTACCACTCTGAAATCCAAAAACAATGACACCTTTAGAAAGGTAATTTAAAGTTCAGTTCAAGAGCTGCATAAATTGTGGCTGAGGATCACACAGCACAACCAATCAACAGGGGCCGAGGCTTTGATATTTATCTCACGTTTGCTGGTGAAATTCCATTGACTTCAGAGATACACACTGAGTGGGGGATCCAGAATTCTGCATGACTGAAGTCAATGGGAGTTTTGCCATCAGCTTCAGTGGGAGCAGGTCCTGGCCTATAGCAGTTCCCTGATCTCTTCACAGCATGATTCAAATATTTGTCAGCCTTGAGGGCTCAGTCCTGCCCGGTGCTGGATGCCCTGGCTTGATTCAGCAAAGTGTTTAAGCATATGCTTAACTTTAAGCACATGAGAAGGCACATTGAAGCCAAAGGGACTAGTTACCTATTTAATATTAAGCACGTGCTTGAGTGCTTTGCTGGATCAAGCCAGTGTGCTCAGCACCTTACAGGATTGAGCCCTAAAGCGTTCAACAGCTGAGTGTGCTGCAAGCCATAGAAAACATTTTCATACGTGTGTGTTCAAACTGATGTAGTCATTCTATCAGATCTAACCAGGGTACATCCTATCCTGAGTTGTCCTCCGAGGCTTTGGCCACATGACACAACCAAGGGGTTTGATTAAGCCAAACTCCATACATGGGAAAAATAAAGGCACATTAGTAAATAAGAATTGTTGAATAAAGATATAGCTCCAGAAATATTCTCCATAATAATAATTAAGCAGCTGGGATGTGACTCTCACAAAACACACAGACCTTGATTGATTAATGTCCAAGTTCCGAAAATATTTTGCCAGGTGCTTACGTCTAGAGGCAGCTGCTTTTGTATATTTATTCATGTCACATACAAGACTGTCTCGTAATACATTAAATCTGTGCAAGTGCTGCTGGAGTCAAAGATGAGCCCAAGACACAAAGTTTGGATCCAGATCCCAATTTACCTACAGCTCAAGGGTTTTTGAATCCAGGATTTAGGGTCCACCCATTATATAGAGAGAGACTAGCTACAGATTCTGGATCCAGATCTGGATTCTGATCCATATTTCCCCAAACTCCATATATTCAGATCTAGTGGTTTGGAAAATTTTCCAGCCCAAAACTGAAAGATTTCAATTCTGAAAGGCCACTGTGGTGCCTTATGAGAGTTGTGTTTGGGTGCCTCATTCTCCCATTCTCTTCAATGGGGCAGGCTCACCTGTTGGACTTCAGCTCTCATGAAGCACCACCTCCCCTCATCAACAGTGAGGGGAGGCTGTGCATCATGGGAGATTGTAGCAGCCTGCATGGAATTTAGGCCTGGTCTACACTAGAAAATTAGGTCGGCTTAACTATGTTCTTCAGAGATATGAAAAATCCACACTCCTGTGCGGCATAGTAAAGCTGACCTCAGTCCCCATGTAGACAGCTCTACGTCAACAGAAGAATTCTTCCATTGACCTAGTTACCTGCCTCTTGGGGAGGTGGATTCCCTACACCCAAGGGAGAATCCCTTCTGTCAGCATAGGTAATGTTTACGCTACAGTCACTGTAGCATTTTAAGTGGAGACAAACCCTTAGAGGGAGGACCACTGGTTGCAGGAAGGAAGAGTTTGGAGGAGCACTATGAAGTCAGTCTGTTTGCACATGGCTGGAATGCTAACTGCAATTGCAGCATCAGATTAGGTTTAGAAACCTGGAGCAATCTCATGTTACTGTCCATGAAATAGAAATGAACTAGAATTTCCCTGAGACACTGTGGTGGCGTTTCTGAGTTGAACTATTTCGGTCCACAATATTTTGGCTTTTGTGCCAAAAACTTGAAAAAAACGTGTTTTCAGCTCTAGTTAACATGTTTACCAATACAAAGTGCTAGAGAGACAGCAGTTGGGAGAAACAAAGTGGCTCTTTTCAACCCAGATAATTTAAAGAAGAGATCTTCTACCACATTGCCCCGGCACTTATTCAGAGCTGCTGCAATGACCAAAGTCTCCCTAGCCAAGTCCTCAACATTATAATTTATTTAAGGGAGTGGTGTCTGTAGCTGGAATTAGGTTTAATGAACGGTGGGGAATAGCCAGGGCTTACAGTTTCCAGCTAAAGAATTCAGGTCCGGAGTATCCTTGTATCCCAATAGGAGGATCAGAAATACCAATGGTAATTAAAATCTTAATTAAAGTATATATTTCACCCTGTGCTGTTTCACCTGGGAACTTTCAGTTTGTTGGACTGATCCAGTTGGAGATGCAGCTGTCCTTTAATGTATATTATATATTGCCACCAAACAGCAAAGGAAGCAGCAGTGTCTCCTCACCCTGGAAATAGACATCCTCCTTTTGCTCTAGAGAGAAGCTACTACTAACCTTTGCCAAGTTACTGGGATCGCAGTAATGAGTTGTATACTCGGATCGGCTCTAAAGCCAAATCTTGGCCTGGATCATGGCTCTGAGATCTATGCATGGAGAGGTCCCTGTGGTTGTTTATTACCCCTCCTTATGTGTGGAAGGTGCTCCCCAGGCCAAGGGTCCATGAATGGAGAGAATGGTGAAGGCACGGTGGGACTGGGGAAAGCACACTGTCCCCCATACATCTGGCCCTGTGAAGATTCCCTAGAGTCGATTGTATAGCCCCAGACTGCATTAGCTTTTCCACAGTGCCTTCCACTAGAGGTTCTGGGAGCTGTTGCAGCCGTGAGAAGCCAATGGTAACAGGGGTCGTATGAAAGCACGCTGCCACAGCCCTGGGGATTTTGGCAGCGAGGTCTCTATGGAGGCACAGGGTCTTCGTGTGGTTGGTCTTGTCCTCCCACAAAGATCCACACAAATCCCTGGAGATGTGCATCTGTCTCCCCAGGAAAGCCAGCCCAGTCCCTGCAATGGGACTGTGGCAGAAGGATCTCCATGAGGAGACGGTACAGGCCCACTGTAAGTGCTGACTTCTCATTCAGTTTCCATCCAAAACCCACTGAACTCCACAGGAGATTTTCCTTGAATTTCAATGGGTTTTGAATTATGTAGTACAATGCCCCCTTCTGGGTATCCACAGAAAGTTCAGCCATCCCTGTAAACACAGTCTGCAATCTAATACATTTAGAGCTAGAGGGCATATCTGCACTGCAATTGGAAACCCGCAGCTGGCCCGTGCCAGCTGACTCAGGCTCACAGGGTTCAGCTAAGGGCCTGTTGAATTGCACTCGGACTTGGGCCGCAGCCAGGGCTCTGGTACCCTTTTACCTTGCAGGGTCCTCGAGCCCGGGCACCAGCCTGAGTCCTCATGTCTACACTGCAGTTAAGCAGTCTGTTAGCGCAAGCCCTGCAAGCCCAAGTCAGCTGGCACGGGCCAGCCAGTGGTGGTTTTTAGTTGCAGCGTAGACATAGCGAGAGACTCGTGCGAGCAATCCTTCCTCGTATGGGCAGTCCCAGTGAAGCCAATGGTACTCGTCCATTAAAGGGGTACCCAAGTGAGTAATGGTTTCCAGGGTCTGGGCCTAAATCACAAAATGCCCTAATGATTTAGCTTGTCTCTTTAAATCTGTTTCCTTTGGTCAACAGTTGGGCTCAGGTACAGCAGGTCTGGCACCACTGTCCCCAAATGATTGGTTGCTTTAACAAATCTCTTACCCAAAACTGAAGAATCCCTATCACTGGCGGTTCAGAACAGGTTAGACATCTACCTGTCAGGGATGGATTAGGTAGACTTGGTCTTGCCTCAGCACAGGGGAGATGGATTTAGACGACCTCTCAAGATCCCTTCCCGCCCTACGTAGCTGTGATTCTTAGTAGTAAAATAGGTCAGAGCTGTACGATTGGCAGGCTTTAGATTTCCACTTTCGTTAAGAATAGCTATGATTTTTGTCTTAATTCTTTTGGCTGAGATGATGTGCTAACGTTAATTTGCGCTTTTCATCTGATTTGGCTTTATATATACAAGAAAGGAGAAAAAACCCACCAACTTTTTCACTCCTGATTGCACTACATTTATTTTAGCAAGTGTAAATGAGCAGGAAAGGCATCACTTCCTACAAGGAACACGTGCCTGCCATGATGATAAATGGAGACCTTCGGTTTCAGTGCTATCCGGCTGTCAAACACTAAATAACCCTTCCCTCCCCGCAAAACGTGTAAAACAGAAACAAAGACCTCTCCATCCCTCACCAATGCCCTGATCCAGCAAAGCATGTAAGCATGGGCTTAAATGTAACCACCAGGTGCCCCAGGGCATTCTGTGGGTTTGCTCATATGCTTAAAGTTAAGAACATGTTCAAGTGCTTTGCTGGATCAAGGCCTAACTGAACATATAAATGACAAATAGCTTGCTCCATTATACTACATAAAGTGGGGACACCAACCCTTGAGGGAATGTAGAATTTAAAGCCGAGGCTGAGATTTTCAAAGGAACCTAGGGGAGTTAGGCACCCACATGCCTAATGAAACTCAACGGGATTTCAGTGCCAAACTGGCACAGGCTCCTTTGAAAATGCCAGGCGAGGCTTTCAGAAAGGGGAGCCTAAAGTGAGACTCCTAGAATCTTATTTAGATCCCTGAATAAGTGACTGGATTTTCGCCACCTTGCCCCGCATCTTTAATTAGGGCCTGGGTGCCCCAGTAAGAATGGGGCCCAAACTGCCTGAATGGTAGAAATCAGACTTGGAATGGCTTCTCCTAGCAGTTTGTAAGGAATGAATTCTGAAATTGCTATGTATGCAAAACTTCCATTAGTGGCAGTCTAACATGCACACCAAGAGGATATCACTATGTGCCAAGGTGCCCTATGACCTGAATTTCAATAATTATCATAGTTTGGCAATTTTCCTGAGTTATAGAATACAGTGTGTTCTTTCTGCTATCAGCTTCTATTCCTTACTCTGCCAGCACCCTGTAGAGTGACCTTCGGCAAGTCACTTCGCCCCCTCTGTGCCTCTATTTCCCCTTCTGTAAAATGGGGATAATGGTACTGTTCTTCTACGTAAAGTGCTGTGAGATCTACTGTGTAAGATCTAGGTATTAACAAATATACCTGCCCACGCAGCTCTGGAAGTTTTGAAATCAGCAGAATTCATGACTTCCTAATAACCCATTCAAATTAAAAGCCTAAGTGATTAGTCAAAGATACATCCGGCTGTGATCTGAGTCAGCCTCACTTTTCTTCACCCTGTAGCATCACGCAATTTAAAACAAAGCAACGTCCAAAGTGAACAACCCAGCCTGCCCCCTGAGATATCATTTATTATTGCAGTGGGTGAAGCTCTTTGGGGGGAAAAAAATTGCTGTCCTTTTTGGCAACCGTTCAGGAAACGATGCCTGTTCAAATATATTCAAAGGCTGCTTTAGGACCCAGGTGTCTCAACAAATGTTATGTTCTTGGCATATCTAAACCTGTTTACTTTTTTTGGTTAATACTTTCAGTTCTCTTCATGCCATTGTTCTCGGCAGCCTGGTGAGAAAAGAGACATTTGCACAGAAAGGGAAAATGTGCTTCACATATCTGAAAGAATGTCGTGACCTAAAGCACCTCACAGCATACGATAGAAGGGATTTAGGCCTCCATTTTCAAAGCTGACTAATGATTTTCATGCATGGCCTGGTAAAGGTTAAAAGATTTTGCTGCTGTAAAATACAGAGGGAAACAGAAGTTTACAACATGACAACAGTGTAATATGTACAGTAAACAAGGGCTTGCAGAAGCTGGGCTGTTCAGGGGATTTATTTGATCACAAAAGGAAATCACCCCCGATACATTTGTTACATTTCATTTTCCGTCCACGTTCCACCCCACCTATCAAACTGGTGTCAAGACTGTAGTGAATTAAGTCAGCGGAATGCGCTCTGCAGCCTTGGGGGTATTCAGTGTCAGAAAGGAATGATCTCAGAAGGAAAATGGTATGCGAAAATGCTGAATTGCTTCAGTAACTCACACGGGTTAGAGACGATGCTCCATGCCCTCTACCCCCACCAAGCCTATCAGGCAATGTCTGTATTTGATCCAAGTTCATTCTAAAAGAGCTTGTCCAAAAGGCCTGATCCAAAGCCCCTTAGAGTCAGTGGGAGCCTTTCTACTGACTTCAGTGGGCTTTGGATCAGACCCTAATTCAATATCCACACATAAATATCAAAATTATTATTTCAATAGAACAAGGGGAAAGTATTGAGCTTTCCTCACCACTTCTGCACAACCAGCCCTTCCTTTGCAGAATCACTGTCAGAAAGCTGTGTTAGCTGCTTTCATGCACCCAAATCTTCCTCCCTGCAATGCCACAGTGGCCCTGGCTGGCTGCTGTACAATCTATTCTATACTCCAAAAAGCTTGGTTCCAGACCCAGTTCAGTTTGCTAAGTGTTAACACGGCAGTTAACAAGCACATCATGTACAAAACCCAAACTCTTGGACCCAAGAACTGAATAGCTAAGGATATTACAAATCTTACACTGCCCACCTAGTTTATAGATTTGGGGGCCAGAATGGACCTCATGTATTACAGTGGCCATAAAGTTTCATCCAGTTACTCCTCTGTTGAGTCCAGTCACCCATGTGTGGCTAAAATATATCTGCCGAAAGGCCTCCAGTCTTGATCTGAAGGCTCCAAGAGATGGAGAACCCACCACTTCCCATGGTAGTTTGTTCCAATGGATAACCACTCTCACTGTTAAAAAAATCCTGTGCTTTATTTCTAATTTGAATTTGTCTGGCTTTAACTTCCAGCCCTTGGTGGTTGTTCTGCCTTCCTCTGCAAGATTAAAGAGCCCTTTAATACCTCCTGTTTTCTTCCCATTAAGGTATTTATACCCTTAAAAAAACATTAACAGATTGAGCCAGATCTTCAGCTGGCGTAAATCAGCAAAGGTCCAGTGAATTCAAGGGGGCAAAGCCAATTTACACCAGCTGATGATGTGGCTTATTATCAAGTATAAAGAAACAACCGTTTCATCCCAACATAACTGTAACCCTAACTTTGACACCTAGACTGATGAAGTCTGTTAACGTATATTTGTTGTCTTGATGTTGGTATCTTAGTATCTTCTTTTAAGGAATGCTGTTAACATTTCTCTTTTATCAGTTAATATATTTACCAAATGGCAGCTGACTTTTTTTATTTATTTTATTTTTTTGCCAAAATACATGTAACTGCTTTTTCCTGAGAATAATGTATATGTAGCATGATAGGAAAAGGGTAGAGCATTGTTGATGTATGGTAAAATGACACACACTTGTATGTATTATGTAGACTTGCATTTCAGGCAGATCAATATGCAGTTAAATAATTTTATGGGGTTTATTTCATTGGGGTTTTGTGTTGAATATATATTTTAAGACTGCTGCTGAAAGAGTAGTATTTATTTTGGGGTCAGAGTTAAGGTTGCTCTGTTGTCATTCCGGCCCTGGTTCTGGGAAGCATCCCTGTTCAGGAGAGCGTTTAAGCACATGCTTAAATCCCATCAATTCCAATTCTTTGAAAAATGCATTTTAAAGCCCTTTACTACTCAAAGGCACTACAAATGCATATGCTCACATTCCACCGTGGTGTAGTGTCAGAAGCTTCAGTGGAGTTATACCAGGAATAAATTTGGTCCATAAGGGTACTATTACAACTGACTCTCTATTTCCTTTCTGGGATATTTTCACCCTTGGCTGCTTTACCATTTAATTAATCTACTTCCTTAGCCACCCTTTCCTACTTGACTAGCCTCACACACTGCATTCCTTCTGAGAAGTGGTCAGTGGAGGATAAATTCTTACTGATCTCCTCCATTCTCCTCTCTACATTGTGAATTTGGCACTATCTCTTTCCTGCCTGTCTGGGGGTCTAGCAAGCTATGAGAGTACCTGCGTGTCAGCGAGCTGCCAGCGAAGATAAAACTCCCAACTCACTGGGAAATATATGATGCCTAAAAATTCTCTGTGAAACCGAAGAGAGACATCCCCTGCCATACAGCGCAGTCTAGAGCAAAAACAAGGAGTTCGGTGGCACCTTAAAGACTAACGGATTTATTTGAGCATAAGCTTTCGTGGGTAAAAACCCCACTTCTTCAGATGCATGGAGTGAAAGTTACGGATGCAGACATAAATACACTGACACATGAAGAGACGGGAGTTACCTCACAAGTGGAGAACCAGTGTTGACAGGGCCGATTCGATCAAGGTGGATGTAGTCCACTCCCAATAAGAGATGAGGAGGTGTCAATTCCAGGAGAGGCAAAGCTGCTTCTGTAATGAGCCAGCCACTCCCAGTCCCTACCCCCTGAGTCTAGAGCAAGTATCCTTTCATCTCTTATATATTTCAGTCTCACGTGTGAGGAATCTATGATTATACTGTGCAGTTGAGAAACCTGCTTATAACCCCAAAATGATTATATATAGGCCAGCATAACTATATTACACTGCTCTACTAGAGTAAAGATCATTGGCTGTTTCCAAAGTCTACAGCTCCCCCTTGTGGAGGATCAAGGAAGTGATTACTGATTAAAGAGAAGAGCTGCACAAATATTTACAGTGATTATTAGTGCAAGGTTTGGAAAGATTTAGAAAGGAGAGTGTGTTTGTCCAAAACTTGTCCAGACTTCACTGAGCTGGAACCTGAGCTGGAAGACTTTTGTGGGCAAAACTTACTTGTGAGATTTTCAGAATATCCTGGTTATTGCCCAGCAGGAAGTACATCAGAATAGCTCCTCCCATAGTATTTCAGTGCCCTATCGTCCTCTCAGAGGTGAAGGCCTGGATTCTGGAAAGATTAAAGAATGTGCTTAACTTAACAGGATTACTCACAGCGCATAGGCTTCAGAGAGGGAGCATGGTCTGACGGTTACGGTGCTAGTCTGAGATTTGGGAGGGTTCATTTCCCTGCTCTGCCCCAGACTTCCTTTGTGACCTTGGGCAACTCACTTGGCCTCTGTGTTCCTCCATTCCCCATTTGTAAAAAGGAGAGAATACCACTGCCCTACCCCACCAGAGTGTTATCAGGCTCTCACACGCAAAAGTGATGTACCCTTAGAGAGATAAAACAGGACTGCCCACAGTGAGTGAAGTGAAGCATGTGCTTAAGTCTTTGCCTGAATCAGAAAGTGAAAGTAACAAACAAAACTCTTCCAACTTCAGAAATGGCCAGATTCATTTTGAGGTTCAGACCAGTTCTAATATTATCCAAATCAGTTGTCAAACCCCTGGTAATTTCCTCTCTTATATAAACATTAGGGTTTTGGGGTGTTTTTTTGTCATCTTTTAAATGTTTACAGACTTTGTACTTAAACAGATAACGGAAATATATTTTGAGTATTGACTGTAAATAACATTTTATATAAACTGATTTATAAAAGTGATCAATGTTACTTATACTTTTTATAGGCTCTGCATGGTCTCTGCATTGAAACAGTATTGGGTGTGTGGTATTTCTAAATGCAATTTGATAAGCACCTACAGCATAAGATAGCAGCTCTATAACCCTAAATACATACATTTGGGCCAGTGTCACTTCACTGACGTCAGACTTCAGTGGAACCATGTTGATTTACAGCAGCTGAGGCACTGGCCCATTTTGGGCTAGCTGCTATTTAATTAATGAAGGGCCAGATTTGCATTTGGTGTAAATCTGTATTGTTCAACTGGAATCAGAACTAATCTCTGCATTGAAATCAAGGGTGCTTTAGCTGAGAACCTGACCTGCTGTCTTGAACCTGTACATCTCAAATCAGTTGAGTTCAGCTGAGGGGAAGGGAGGGGGGAATTGCGTGATAATTGTCTCTGGGATATATAGCATTGCTCAGACTTTTCTGGGACTAGCTTGGAGGCCTAATACTTTGCATTCCTATTCAGGACACATGGGTTTAGTTTTTAGCTCTTGCTTTAAGCTGGAGCTGACAGCACGCTGAGTCCCTGAAGAGAAATGAAGTGCTTTATGTTGCTCAACACAGATCATTTCAGCCAAGTGAGGAGAAGAGCTGCTGATCTACAAGCTCTTGTCTCAGCCTCCATCCTTGAGCAAGACAGAGGTGAACATTACCAGCGGTGGGGATGGACGATGGGGATGGGGAGAGAATGAAGGTAAGTAACCATTTCTGTCCCAGTGAGCAAAGCTGTCATTTAGACATTCACATTGTAAGCTGTCATTTATTATGGGAAGTGATTTTAAAAAGCGTATTGAGGCTATAATGTATTACATTGCTGTCAAATATACACATACTCAAGTTTATCCAGACTTACAGAAACAATCATCAGTAAATCCCTACTTTCCGTGCATAGTGAAAATCTCATTTTGCAATCAACCTCTATATAAAGCCAGGGGCTAGTGATACTCATTCATCGTTATTAATACCAGCAGGGTACATCACTTTTGCATGTGTGCCACTCTGCCATGTACATTTGCGAAACCGGACAGTCTCTACGTAAAAGAATAAATGGACACAAATGAGACATTAGGAATGGTAACATACGAAAGCCAGTAGGAGAACACTTCAATCTCCCTGGACATTCTATAACAGATTTAAAAGTAGCCATCCTGCAACAACAAAAACTTCAAAAACAGACTTCAAAGAGAAACTGCAGAGCTACAATTCATTTGCAAACTTAACACCATTAATTTGGGTTTGACTAGGGACTGGGAGTGGCTGGCTCACTACAAAAGCACTTTCCCTCTCTTGGTATTGACACCTCCTCATCAATTATTGGGAGTGGACCACATCCACCCTGACTTGGCCTTGTCATCACTGGTTCTCCACATGTAAGGTAACTCCCTTCTCTTCATGTGCCAGTATATTTATGCTTGTATCTGTAATTTTCACTCCATGCATCTGAAGAAGTGGGGTTTTTATCCACGAAAGCTGATGCCCAAATAAATGTTAGTCTTTTATGTGCCACCGGACTCCTTGTTGTTTTTTCTAATGTACAGTCACTGTCAAAACCCCTGCAGATGCACCACTTGTGCACATCAGAGTTTCTTCTGCTGTGGTGCTCTTAGACTCCTTTAGCCTCTGCACTGCTGGAGCGAGGGCTCTGCTGTGAGAGGTTGATGAAAAGCAAGAACTTCCTCCTGCTGCTTGTGGTTTTACTCCAGCTGGGTTACCTAGGGAGGTGGTGGACTCTCCACCCTTAGTGGTTTTTAAGGCCTGGCTTGACAAAGCCCTGGCTGGGATGATTTCGTTGGGGTTGGTCCTGCTTTGAGCAGGGGTTTGGATGACCTCCTGAGGTCTCTTCCAATCCTAATTTTCTATGATTCTAACTCAATAGCATTTTAAATACATGCAAGAAGTCACTATCTGCTGCTGCTATATGCCTCTAGCCCAGAAAAACAAAACAGCCTCCGTTAGGAGCTGAAAGCATGTGGGTTTCAATCAGGTGAGTTAGCAGAATAAAGATGCTTCTTTTTTGTAAGCAAGAAGCAAGTGCTTTCTGGACTCACTTGCACTATATGTAACTTCATCTAAGCTTCCCTAGAATTCACAGTCAGATATAGGGTTGCCAATTTTGGTTGGACATATTCCTGGAGGTTTCATCACATGACGTAATCTTTAATTACAGATTAATCTTTAATTCCTGGAGACTCCCGGGCAACCCTGGAGGGCTGGCAACCCTAGTCAGATACCCCCCTAGAGGCACAGAGAGACAAGGTGGGTGAGGTATTGCACAGCCAGGGGTGACACATTTTCATTTTGTAAAGGCGCAGTGTCAGGGATGATAGGCACGAAAGAATAATCCTTCCTAAGGACACAAGTAAGTTATCCTTCAGTGGGCAGAAAGTGATGATGCTACGAGGCCATTGGGTTGGACCCTGAGGTTCTTTGTAAAAATGTAAGGTCATGTATTCCTGTTGATCCCACTGATGCCAATAAAGGGCCTGTGGTCCCGTACCGCATTGCCACCCAAGCCTGCATGGGAGAGGGTGTAGAAGGCGGCTGGCTGGGCACCTCCCTGCCCAGGGGCTGTGAGGGGGAGCAGGTTTCTGGGGGCTGATGCTGAATGGGGCTCTCTGTACATCACCTAACACATGGGGGCGGGGGGAAGGGGAGGGTTTAATTCTGTTTGTTTCGGTGTCACCGGGGGCGGGCGGCGAACACCACCAAACTGTGGTGGCTAGTTTACAGCCAGCCCCACGACTATGCTGCCCCACGGGCTGCAGCCCCATAGACGGGACCTCCAGCCCGGAGCCTTGTGTGGGTGCTGGGGGGGGAGTTAAGCCAACCTCAGGCTGGGGGGCCTGACCCAATGCAGGAAGGGCAGTGCTGGGGGGCGGGGTCCCCAGGGCAGGGAGAGGTGGAGGGGCCCAGGCTCGGGGCGGGAGGGGCGCCTGGCAATTGCAGCCTTCAGTTCTGTGCCCTCATCCAAGATGGCCGACTCGTTGGGGTCCTTCTGAGGGAAAGCGGTCCCTCTGCCCATACTCAAGATGGCCGAGAGTAGCGACCGGGCAGCTCCCTGTGGGGAGAGCGGTGGGAGGGGGGGAGGGAGCTTTGCTGCCCACACCCAAGATGGCCGGGGAGGGCGGGGTGACGCTTCTGATGCGCACTGGGCGGCCATCTTGCGTTTGGGCAGCAGGCCCGCGGCAGCGTCGGTGGAGCGGCCCCCGCGGCGCAGCTATGGTGGCCGTGGCGGGAGGCGGAGCGCGGTTCCCCGGGCTGTACCATCGCGCGGACAGAGGGGGAGAGACCTGCGCTGCTGAGCCTGGCGGGGCGGTGCGGAGCGGAGCGGAGCGCGGGCAGGAGCCGAGCCCCATGAGACTGCGCGAGAGCAGCGCGCTCCGCCTGGCAGGGTAAGGCTGGGCTGCCCCATAGCTACGCCCCTGTAGCCTTCAGCCCCTATAGCTCCGTCCTGCCCTCCCCTATAGCTACACCCTCCTCGCCCCTATAGCACTACAGCCCCTATAGCTCCACCCTGCCCTCCCCTATAGCAGTGCAGCACCTATAGCTCCACCCTGCCCTCCCCATAGCTGTACAGCCCCTGTAGCTACGCCCTGCCCTCCCCTATAGCTGTACAGCCCCCTGTAGCTACGCCCTGCCCTCCCCTATAGCTGTACAGCCCCCTGTAGCTACGCCCTGCCCTCCCCTATGGCTGTACAGCCCCCCTCCCCTATGGCTGTACAGCCCCCTGTAGCTATGCCCTCCCTACCCCATAGCTCTGCAGCCCCTATAGTTATCCCTTGCTTGCCCCTATAGCCCCTATAGTTAAAATCTTGCCTATCCCATAGCTCGACAGCTCTCTGTAGCTATACACTGCCCAACTCCTGAAAGCAGAAACTGTGCTGATGAGTGGGGGCTGCCCTATAGCTATAACCTGGCTGCTCCCTATTGCTATCCCCTGCCCACCCCCATCTAGGCAGACACTGTGCTGATGGAGAAGGCTGGGGCTGCCCCTATAACTATACCCTGCCCAACCCCATAGCTATATCCTGACCAGCCCTGATAGGCAGCCACTGTGCCACTGGATAATATGGCTGGAGCTTCTCCTATAGCTATATATTCTGCCTGGCCCCTATAGACAGACACTGTGCTGATGAGTAATTTGGCTAGGGCTGCCCTTGTAGCTATACCTAGCCTGTCCCTTATCTGTGCCAAAGGGTAAGGTCGGGGGCTGCCCCTATAGCTTTATATTCTGCCTGCCCCTCCTATAGACAGACACTGGGCTGATGGCTAAGGCTGGGGGCTTTTTCAGGGACCCTGTCCCCTATAGCTAATCCTTGTGTGGAAGGGTAAGTCTTGGGTAACACTGACTGCTACCTTCCTGCCTGCCACAACTGAATCCTGTGCTGAAGGGTTTTTGCATGATAGTTGCCCGACTCCTGTTGGCTCCCTGGCCCCCTCTAACTAAGCCCTGCTCTGATGGCTGCATGACTACCCCCGCCATTGCAGCTCAAATTGCCGCTGTGCTAGCCACATGTCATCCCTGGCACCTGCCTTTGGCTCCATGTCTTTGCTCAGTTAAAACTGGTACAGGTGGCAACTTGAGGTAGAGCGCTCCATGGTGTTTAATAGCGTTTGTGTTGCTGTGCCAGCCCCTCCCATGCATGTTACTCCCCACACTGTACTGGCTTGTGCCCCGATCCTGCCAGCAAATGCTGAATGTGATGCATGTGAATAGTCCCTTTGACTTCAGTGGCACTGGTCACATACCTAAAATTAAGCACATGCTTAAGCATTTGCAGGATTGGGAACTAATTTTTAAAATTGCTGTCCGTGTTACACCAGCACCTTTAAACAAGGGAGAGTCAGAGTATTTCAATACCTTCTTTTTTAAAGCCTGAGATTGAGGGACTGCAGGGAAAACAGTGAAACGGACTATCTAAACTGCTGTAGTGTGCAAAGTAAGCGGACTGAGAAAAGGGAGGCAAATAACTTTTTTCTCTAATCTGTTTTGATTAGCCTTTTAGGATGTGACTCGTAACTAGAATGGGCACAAAACTTTCAGACAGAACTGTGATTTATTTGTTTTGCCAGAGGACAGTGTCCCTTTATAATGCTGCTGTGAGCAATTAGATGTGCAGACCTGCCACGTTTCAGACTTTTGGAGGGAGTCACCCCCATATGGGATAAATTTTAAAGCAGTTTAATTTTATTGTCTCTACTTTTGCTCTTGAAGTTATCTTTTAGCAAGACCCAGATAAATCAACCTTTTTTCAAAAATACAGTTTCCTTAAATGGTCCAAGTTTTACAGTCCAAAACTGTGATGGCCCGAAAATTATGGACGGGAGGTGCATTTATTTATCTATTTATTTTTTTTTTAAAAGTTTGTGTGACAGATCATGCATTTGTTTGTATCCTGCTAATCAGAGCCCCAGTTCTGCATGCACTTACGCATGTGCCCAATTTTACACATGTGAACTCAGTGGAACCCTTCAGGCACATAAACTTAATCAATTGCTTAAATGTCTGTAGGATCAAGGCTTTCTAGCTGTACTTTAATGGTCCTTTTCAGCATAGTGCTATACACTCCCACTTATGCAAATTCCCTTTATCCAAAAGTCCTAGTTATCCAAGTCCAGAGTGTGTCCCCCATGTTAGTTAATCATCTGCTTATAACTTCTCCATTAGCCTCTTAGTGCTAAGATAATTTACAGCAATGCATCTGTTTTACTGCCGTAGGGTAAATTAATGTATCAACGCACAATGTGGTTCTGTGGCTGCAACATTGTGTCCAGTTCAAAGTGTAGCATGTGTAACTATTGTGGTTGTTTCTACAGCAGCATCTCTGGTCAGCGCTCCCCTCCCATCTCGGAGCCCCGCAGATGAAACTTGGCCCCTCCCAGTGATCAATGGGGCAGTCATCACTGAGGGACTGTGGTCAGGCATAGCCCCGGGAAGGCAGCCTGAGCACTGGGACAGACACAAGGTAGGCAAGGTGTTCAGGGGAGAGGTTGGTACATACAGCATCACCATTCATTGGCTCACCATCTGGAATGGCAAGAGCAGCAGCCAGTCGAGTAAAGCAACATCCCTGAGTGACTCTTCAGTCTGTCACACCCAGCTGTTCCCGGACCTATGGGGTATGTCTGCACAGCAGCTGGGAGCAAGCCTCCCAGCCCAGGTAGCCACTAGCAGGGCTTGAGCGAAAGTGGATGTTGGGGCTCAGGCTGGAGGTTGGGCTGTCCAGCCTAGGGAGTCGGGTGGGTTTGAGAGCCCGAGCCACAGTGTCCACACGGCTATTTTTAGTGTGTTAGCTTGAGCCCCACAGGCTCGCTCCCCGCTGCATTGTAGACATACCCTTGCTGCTTCCCAGCCAGAATCCAGCTCAAAATAGCCCTTCTGTTTATGCAAACACTAGGTTATCCGAAAGTGTTGGATGGCTGCCAGGCCCTCTGGGTAAACAAGAGTGTACTGTATCTGGTCATGAATGGATTTTATCGTCACAGTACCCACGTGAGATAGGGAAATATCCTCGTTTTACCCATGAAGAATTGAAGTAGAGGATTGACTGTGACTTGCCCAAAGTCCCTGTGGGCAGAGCTGAGCTAAGAATTGAGCCCAGGTCTCCTGAGTCTCAGTTCAGTGCCCTAGCCAGTTCTTATCCATTCAGGAGAGTGGTGTGTATTCTTAAAAATGTATATCCTGTATAGTTCACTACAGCCTTCATCCTGCAATTGGATCCACCTCAGTGGTCCCGTGTGTCCGTGCAGAGCCCCAGTGAAGTCAGCTGGGTTCTACACAGATGTTATGGTCCACCTGTATCAATCCATCTGCAGGGTCAGGGCCCCTACATATTCATCCATGTATGTGACTAATATTAGGTTAAAAGGATCTTCACATAGGGAAATATGTCATGCAAAGGTCTTGGAGAAGTGAAGATGTAACAGAGAATGGGGGAAACTTGCAGTCAGAAAATTACATATATCTCACAGTAGGCAGAGCATATAGATTTCTGGAAAGTTTTATGTGAAGTAATTCCACCAAAGAATTCTGTTTTGAAAACAGTTCAGGGTCAGCTCCTCAGCTAGTGTAAATCTGCATAGCTGCACTGATTTCACTTCAGTGGAGGGAGCTATGCAAAATATATATTAGTTGAGTCTCTGGTCCATAGAGAATGACAGGCAGTGTGATCCAGAAATAGGCCGGAATGGTAAAAGTCCAGGGGGGAAAAAATGACCCTAGAAAAAAATGTTTGTCCAATTCTTGCAGACCACATTTTTCTTTTCTTTTCTTTTCTTTTCTTTTTTTTTTTTACCCCTTTCATTTATAATGTAAAATTACCCGGAAGACAAGCACACAGCTGTTGCTGACTGCTTTGTTGTGTACTAAAAACACCATAATATAGCATGGAGCAAACACAAATCACTTCTAATCATGGCTTCAAATTGCCTGTGTTTTATTTTTGAAAAACACTGGAGCTGTTCCTGGAGCTTTATAGGATTCCATAATAACAGAAGTGAGATATATATTGACATTTGCAGTGATTCAGTTATGCCACTTCCGTTTTCTGTAGCCTAGTTTTTCGATCTTGCACGTGAGATGATTCTGTAGAGTGGTTATTCCTTCCCCACTGGGAATTACAGGCAAAATATACACAAGCAAATGTTTAAATGCAATGTTTTGATGTAAATTTTGCTCTCATACACTTATGTCAGTAAGTCAGTGGAGTTGCCATGTGTCATGGAGACAAGAATCTGGCCCTTTATTACATAAATGATGTACTAATGTTACTGTATGACATTAACACATTGTTTTTGTTCTGTTTGTACAGCACCTAGAGCAGTGGTTCTCAACTTATTTACCATTGTGGGCCGTATATGCAGGTCTCTGTGTTATGTGGGCTGCATCCACACAATATATATACTACCTGTATGGCCCTGAGGATGTCACATGGGCCACAGCTGTGGGTTGAGAACCACTGGGTTAGCACAATGGGGTCTTGGTACATGACTAGGGCTCCTAAGCACTATAGTAATACAAATAATAGGTAATAAAATCATTTTTGTAATCAGTGGAGGATTTACTATAACATTGCAGCTTTGCTGTCCTCATTTTGATGGCTCTCAGTGGAATTTTTCATTACTCTTTGCTTGTCATTAGGATCTAATCCAGAGTAGAGCTTGGTAGGAACCAGATTTTCCATTTCAGGGGAAATTTTATGATTTTGAAATTCTTCTATTCCAAAACCAAATGAAAACAACAGCAACAAAAAATTCAAAATTTTCTGTGAAACAAAATTCTCAACAAATTTTGTTCCAGGTTGATCAAAATGTTTCATTTTGATAAAATTGAAACATTTCATTTAGATCACATTTTTGCTCTTAACTTCTAAAAATGTTTTAAATAAAAACAGTAAATTTTGTTTCAAAACAAGTTATCGAAATGAGAAATTGAAATGTTGCATTCTGAAAGTGTCAACACAGGTATTTTGATGAAAAATTTCCAACCATCTCTAATCCAGAGCCCATTGAAGTGAGTGGAAAGCCACTTCACCTCCACCACCATTCACTTTATTAGGCTTTGGACCAGACCCTGCGAGCATTCAGACATTTTAAAAAACCCTAATTTAGGCCTGGGTCCTGCAGTGAGCTCTCTTTAGTAGACCCCTCTACCCATTGGAAGCCCCTTTGAAGTCAATGGGTTTCACGTGTGCACAGGGGTCCCACTTGCATAGCTCGTTGCAGGATCAGGGCCTTAAAAGAGAGGAGTAAAGAGTTAATTTATAATCTGATAAGAGATTTCAGCAAGCCCTACTTGTTTTATAAGCGCCTTACCATTGTTTTTTAGAAATCTTATATTAGTTATACGGTATGTCATTTTGGGCTGTGTTCTGCAAGGGAATGAAGGGGTTGTGATGGTGGAAAATGTTAAAACAAGGGAAATCTAGACTCAGTCTGTGTGTCCATGTGTTGATCAAATAGTGAGCATGACTTGGCTGTCTGCACTTCTTTCAGCAGTTTGCAAGATCAATGCTTTGTAAGTATACTAGTTCCTAGCAGTCAGACTTGGCTATCCACGTTGATACCTGCAGCATACTTGTTTGCCTTCAGCAAATTCTAGCTCTTAAATGTTGTGAAGCCATTTTGTTTTATTGTTTTAATCGAAGACAGTGATTTGTGATCTGAGCTGTAGCTCACGAAAGCTTATGCTCAAATAAACTGGTTAGTCTCTAAAGTGCCACAAGTACTCCTTTACTTTTGTCTTGGTCGTTCATCCCTTAATCATAAACATACAGATTCTCATACTCCGGAGTAATACTGACCGTTTTTCTTTCAATGGACTGCAGCGGCGCTTAAATACTTTCCAGATGCCTTGGACAACTAGCTATAACTGCAGATCTTAATCTCTGTAATTAAAAGTATTTTCATGGTAAATGTAAGGAAAAAAATGGAATACAGTAAACAGTTCAGGAAGCAAATTTAATTGTCTTGGTTAAAATCAGGATGCTTTTCATTTCCTCTGCCACCACTCAGTGAAACAACTGAAGTGAGTTATTGTCATTGATCTATAAAACTGGTAGACAGGTTATAGGAGTATCACAGAAAAATGTTTACAAGATGTAGAAGTGCTGTATTTGGCATCAAGTGGGCTTAATTTCCTCTTGAGCTGTTTGTTTTGATCCTAATTCAACACAACATCTAAGCATGTGCTTAAGTCCCATTGAAGTCAATGGGACATAAGCACATGCTTAAATGCTCTGTTGAATTGGAGCCATAATGGGGGATGCAGCCATATACAACAATAATGAAGGAAAACTGAGTGTATGCTGTCAGACGTGGTAAGACCAAGATGCCTTTTTCATCAAACGAAAGTATAGTGAATGTACAGTGCAGTAGTCAGTGTCACAGAGTTTAAGGCCAAAGGGACCACAGATCATATGACATAAAAAGAGGCAATGCCATGAATTTAATTGTAACCCTTCTTTGCCCCCACGAATGCCCGGTACCTTTAAATCAGATCAATTACTTGACAATTTCCTTCCTTTTGTGAATTTAATAACAGGAAATAAAGTTGTGTTCATATATTGTCAAAACTGAGACTTCTGTAGAAGCCACTGGCATTTTTTAGTTTTACTCAAAGTTTGTTTTCATTGGCTGAAAATAGTTGCCGAATTTCAACCCAAAGCTCAATGCAGTGGCAGAGTTGTAGGCATCTTGAAACTACTTATTCTTTGCTAATGAATGTCCCTGCCTCAAAGAGTTATATGGGTGCACATATATAGCTCTAGGAGCTACTGCAATATACATGTTGAGTAATCATCAGTATTTATTGGGATTACCGTAGTGCCCAAAAGCCCCAGGAAGGATTGGGTCGCTGTACAAATGCATAGGAAGAGACTATCTTTGCTCAGAAGAATTTAAAATGTGCCTTTTGCTGTGTTGTTTACTGTATGTTTGTTGAAATCTGTGTATGAACAATCTTGTGCTGGTAAGAATAAGATTAAGCTGTCTAATGGGTCAATTTCTGCCTGCAGTGACATAGTCCAATATACACGCTCATCTTTTTACTCTTCTGAAAACTACTTTCCTTTAACAAAGGTATTTTGCTTCCCTCTTCTCTAAATAAACCCCTTTTTTAAATTCACTGGTATGGAGGAGCATATTTTTTTCTGTTCCAAATCAGATGGATGAATAAGGATCCAGTCCTACAAACACGCACAGCTTGTAGCTTTCCCAACATCTGTAATTCCACTGATTTCTATGGGACCGTTCACATGCGTAAAGTTACTCATACATAAGTGTTAGCCGGATTGAGCCCTAAATTAAATAAAAATTAATGGCATGGAGTGTTCGGAAGTATTCCAGGTTGCTTATTATCATTGTCTTTCTAACAGAAATCTCGAATAAAACCCTATTCCATCCCTAAAAATGTGTTCCCTGGAACAATATAGTTGGTCACAAGTTGCTAAGAAACCCTGGAATACAGAGCAGCCAGGAAATGTGTACGGTGCATTAAAGTTATTTTGTAAGTCACAAATCATGAATTATTTATGCCTTGCAGATTAAAATTTGCTTAACTATTGCTGTCTTTATTGCATTAGCTTTGAGAATATTGCAACTGCAACAACAGGATTTGTTGTTCAAAAGCATTCATTATGGTGTCTATCGATGTTTATGCATCACGGGATGGTATGTTGAAGGCATGTTTGACCTCTTATTTGCACATTTTACGTACACTAGTAATGTACTTCATGTCGTGTCAAACGTAATTCACATAAGGAACAAAAGTAAAACTTGATGTAATTTAATGCCAATTGTTACTACTGGGCTGAGAAGCAAACACTCCAACATCAAGGTGAAAGTAACTGCACCGCCTAGCTTTTGCATCCTGTAAAACGGAGCCAACAAGCAAGAGAAAGCCACTCCAGCTGTTTGCTTTGGCCTAGTGCTCCTCTTTAGGTTCTAAAATTTAGTTATAACTAAGTTATACGGTTTAAGTAAACACACATTAAATAATAATAATTTTTAAACTTCTACTAGACCAGGAGTGTCAAACTCATTTTTGGAGTGGGCCAAATGCCTTTTTTAATTGTTGTTTGGGCTTTCATGTAGGATTCCACACTCCCCTCAATCTACAGTGGATCTCCCAGTGCTGTCAGTGGAAGATCCCCACAAAGATCAAGGGTGGAATCTGGCCTTGATTTAGTAACTGCATATTTAGTTTATTGTTCTTATTAAAGCCACATTCATCAATCGCTCAGTGTGAAAACTAACTTACTCTTAGGACACCCACTATATCTGCCTTGTTTCTTTTCCTTCTCTTTCTGTTTCTCTCAACTGTTCTTTCTTGTTTTGTCTCCTCCTATCTTTTCTCTGCATATCCTTCCCTACAGCAAAGCCCAGTTCCTTCCCATTCACTTCCACCATTTTCCCCATGTCATACAATAAAATTGTCAGTGATTACGTACCATTAACTATTTCATGTGTCACTTATGCTCTTAAGTTAACATCACTATGAGATGAATTGGAGCAAAGGAGTTCACACCTCCAAGTTGTCGTTTCAGGCTGTCTGCAGACTAAGGAGGACAGCAGTGCATCATTGGTTTGTAATTGTTTTGCATTTGGGAGGTTAATTTTGCATCCGGGAGGGCTAGAAATTTACTCTAAAGCCACATAACTACATCTAATAGGTCAGATCAGGCCCTCTGGCTGGGTGTTTAACATCACCGTACTATATTATGCTACTAAGAGCCCCTGTAGTAACTAAAAGGTACCTGGGTAAAGAATTTGGAGTGTACCTACTCTGTATGGATAGGACTTGTAGCAAGGGAAGACCTATACCTGTCACAAGAGACACCAACCTAAAGCTATTGTTTTCCTAGCACTATAAGGGAACATATAGTGGTAGAACAGGTAACACATGCCAAACAAACTGGGGCAGTGTAATTTACTCCATGAATTATATTGAATCTCAGCATACCACAGTAGGCTAAAGGTTATGAGGAATAGTGGGTAACTACCCACTATATAGATATTTTGGCTCATACACAAAGGTTTGCCAGTTTAGGGGTAGATTCTGAAACCCTGACTTACACTGAACAGTTCCTTACTCCAAGAATAGTCTTAATGACTGCATTGGCTCTAGTAGTGGAGTACAGTACTGCTCAGTGTGAGTGAGAATATCAGAATTGGGGCATTACTGTGTGCTATCAGAGTTGTTCAAAGCTATGGGATGTATCTTGGAGATACTAAATGGATAACATAGTGATCAAAATCAGTTCCTAGCTACATATCCCTTACTAATGTCCTAGGTAATGTAGTGACTGTTTTAGCATTTTCATCACTTAGTTTTGAAATGAGTTGGCATGAACCATCTGGACCTATATCTAAATCCACCTCAAAGAGGGGAGAACCCCATCTTATACCTTTCAGATCGGGCACCGTGGGTATCATAACTTCCTATGAAGAAAACTCTTCAGGGTGAGGAGTACTAACCTGGGTCATATGGGGCTAGTGGAATTGACATAACCTATTAATCATAGAATATCAGGGTTGGAAGGGACCTCAGGAGGTCATCTAGTCCAACCCCCTGCTCAAAGCAGGACCAATCCCCAAGTAAATCATCCCAGCCAGGGCTTTGTCAAGCCTGACCTTAAAAATATCTAAGGAAGGAGATTCCACCACCTCCCTAGGTAATGCATTTCAGTGTTTCACCACCCTCCTATTGAAAAAGTTTTCCTAATATCCAATCTAAAGCTCCCGCACTGCAACTTGAGACCATTACTCCTTGTTCTATCATCAGCTACCACTGAGAACAGTCTAGATCCGTCCTCTTTGGAACCCCCTTTCAGGTAGTTGAAAGCAGCTATCAAATCCCCCCTCATTCTTCTCTTCTGCAGACTAAACAATCCCAGTTCCCTCAGCCTCTCCTCATAAGTCATGTGTTCCAGTCCCCTAATCATTTTTGTTGCCCTCCACTGGACTCTTTCCAATTTTTTCACATCCTTCTTGTAGTGTGGGGCCCAAAACTGGACACAGTAGTCTAGATGAGGCCTCACCAATGTCGAATAGAGGGGAACGATCACATCCCTCGATCTGCTGGCAATGCCCCTACGTATACATCCCAAAATGCCATTGGCCTTCTTGGCAACAAGGGCACATTGTTGACTCATATCCAGCTTCTCGTCCACTGTAACCCCTAGGTTCTTTTCTGCAGAACTGCTGCCGAGCCATTCGGTCCCTAGTCTGTAGCGGTGCGTGGGATTCTTCCGTCCTAAGTGCAGGACTCTGCACTTGTCCTTGTTGAACCTCATCAGATTTCTTTTGGCCCAGTCCTCTAAGGTCCCTCTGTATCCTATCCCTACCCTCCAGTGTATCTACCTCTCCTCCCAGTTTAGTGTCATCTGCAAACTTGCTGAGGGTGCAATCCACACCATCCTCCAGATCATTTATGAAGATATTGAACAAAACCGGCCCGAGCACCGACCCTTGGGGCACTCCACTTGATACCGGCTGCCAACTAGACATGGAGCCATTGATCACTACCTGTTGAGCCCGGCAATCTAGCCAACTTTCTATCCACCTTATAGTCCATTCATCCAGCCCATACTTCTTTAACTTGCTGGCAAGAATACTGTGGGAAACCGTGTCAAAAGCTTTGCTAAAGTCAAGGAACAACATGTCCACCGCTTTGCCCGCATCCACAGAGCCAATTAGCTCGTCATAGAAGGCAATTAGATTAGTCAGGTATGACTTGCCCTTGGTGAATCCATGCTGACTCTTCCCGATCACTTTCCTCTCCTCTAAGTGCTTCAGAATTGATTCCTTGATCAATAACTTATTCCTCATTAATAATGATATCCAGTACTATAATTGATGCATTTATATGGTATTAGGAAACATTTATGGTGTCTTTCAAAGGCCCGAGTCAGTATTATGGCACCATTGTGCTGGGACCTGTACAAACACACACAAAAAGACTATCTTTGCTCCTCAGGGTTTATAGTTTAAGACACAGTGTTAGTGTCTTGTGCGTCTAGAGGCAGAAAAGCACAGAACCGTCAAGCTTCTTTCTTACTGCCATAATATTTAGAGGATGTGTCGAGATAGTTGGAAAAATGCAGAATTTTTGTGTGAAAAACGATTGACATTTTTAATCACAAAATTTCAATCCCTCTAGGCTGAATGAAAACCAGCAAGAATTTCTCAGTTTTTTTTGCCAAAATATTGTCAACATTTTTAAAATTTTAAACCAGATCTGTGTCTTTATTTCCTTGCATGTTCTATATATTTCTGTACGTAATAGTCATACAATTTAAGTATTGCAAACAGTAGAACCTCACAAACTCGCACCATTAATCTCCTAGCCTGGGTATGCTCATTAAAAACCCGCTAGACTCTCTGCTCAACAAAGATTTAACCGCCTGTTGCTGTCATGCAGGTAGTGTGGCCTACTGGGTAGAATACTGGATTGGGACTCAGTTTGCAACCTGCCACTGGCCTGCAAGGTGACCTTTGGCAAATTACTTCCCCTCTCTGTGCCTCAGTTTGTCCCTCTGTAAAATGGAGGGAATGATATGTAACCTCCTTTGTAAAGTGTTTTGGGATCTACAGATGAAAAGCACTGTATAAGAGTTTTACAATTTAGTTCCTTGGTCTCATTTTACTAATACTTAATTATTTTGCCAAACATGCTACAGAACATTTACAGTGAAGGATTATCCTAAATAATTAAAGTTAAGCCTGTCACGATAAATTAACAAAGTACATTTGGTGACAGCAGTCACCTCAATAGACTTATAGTCTTTGTCAAGCTTTGTGAATTAGAAGATAAGAGAGCAAGCGTCAATGAGTCTCTCAATCTCTAGTGTGAGTGATTGTGATGGTCTGCTTTGCAGTTAAGATGAATATGAAAATGATTGGTGCAGGTGGATGAGATGTGCTCTAATGGACTCTTGCTTTTGTTTTCTGGCAGGATGGAGAAGAAGAAAATTCTAATGAAATCCAAAGTTGCTGCTTCAAACCTTCTGAGTGCACTGCATTCGCTTTATCAGTTTGGCCACCTCTGTGATGTGACGGTCCATACTGAACACCTAGGGATCCAGGAGGAGTTTCTGGTTCACAAGGCTGTCTTGGCTGCTTCCAGCAATTACTTTAAGGGGCTTTTTCTTCACGGTGAGATGTTGGATGCTAAGAATTGCACCGTGACTCTACAGGACATATACACAGAAGAATTCACCTCCTTTCTGGAATTCGTCTACACTGCAGAAGTAGAGATTGACGCAGAAAAGTTGCATCGGATGAAGGAGGTAGCCGAGAGACTCGAGTGCAAGGATTTGCTTGACATTTGTGAAGAAATGAAGGCGGAGGGTAGAAAAGCCTTAGATTTGAGTGTCCATTTGAAAGGTCAGATATGTGAAAATGGTGGGTCCCAGTGGGTTCGTGTCCAGCAAGCAGAAGACAATGAAGTGAATGATTCTTCCCAAATTGGGGCGACACCCATGAAGAGAAAATTTTGGGACAGCCAGAAATGCAGAAAATTGCAACCAGACTATGAGATTGTTGATGGACAACCTGCAAATCCCAATAAAGGCGGGACAGATCTTCTGGAGTCGAAAGCTGGGATGGCAAAGTCAGACAAACAGAACAAAATAGAGACAGGTGAGATGATTAGCATGGATACAGTCAACCCAGAGGAAAATAAGACAAGCCATTGTGCCCTAAACCGGTCAGACTCAAAGGAAACCTGC
Organism: Eretmochelys imbricata; assembly: GCF_965152235.1. Taxonomy (NCBI): domain Eukaryota; kingdom Metazoa; phylum Chordata; order Testudines; family Cheloniidae; genus Eretmochelys; species Eretmochelys imbricata. The sequence goes on along the minus strand of NC_135574.1, from coordinate 204,366,789 downwards.
ATAGTGATCAAAAATGTGCTCCCTGGCCAGGAGGAGGATGAAAATAGTTTAATTTCTGAGCGCCCCAGTAAAACTGAACGCAGGAAATCACCTCGCAACGTATCAAAAGTCTTGCCACAAATGTACACGTGTGAGAAGTGTAACCAGTCATTCCATTTCATCAAACACTATCAGTCGCACATGGAGCTGGAACACGACATCAACATAGTCCTCAAACACAGCTGCAATATGTGCGACCAGCTCTTCTCAAATCGCCAGAACCTCAGGCAGCACCGCCTCACAGTTCACAATGATGAGCGACGCTTCCCTTGCGTGTTTTGTGACAAGAGGTTCAAGCGCCGGAAGGATATAAATGACCATATCCGGAGGGTGCATGAAAAGAAAAGGAATCCCCAGGCATGTCCATACTGCAACAAGGTTATCAGCTCCAAATGTGGCCTGACAGTTCACATTCGAACCCACACTGGAGAGAAACCTTATAAATGTGAACGCTGCCCAGCCAGTTTTGCTCAGAGGTCTGCTTACAATACCCATGTAAGGTACAGCATTTTGTGTGTGTGTGTGGACATTAAGAGAGGAGTATTTTCAAGATCCTGATTGCTTCAGAGCTAGGTTCTTTGGGCACTTGGAAGGCAATAGGAGTCTTTCCAGTGACTACAGTGGGCTTTGGGTCAGGATATTATCAGTTTGCAACAGCTCTGGGGTGATGTTTTCAAAGCCATGCAGGGGATTTAAATGCATTGAAATTATTGGGAGTTGTGCAGCTAAATCCCCTTTAGTGGCTTTGCATGTCTCAGCCTTTGGGTTTTAAACATGAGCCCGGGAGAACTGAGATGTGCTAAAAATGAGCAAGACCTGGCTAACGATGATCACAAATCTATTTTTATTTGATCCTATGCACTGCAGGCTGTGTCGAGGTAGTGTGGGCTTTCACACAGGCCTTTTCTGCACTTGACTGACCAGAAACGAATCAGTAACATTTCACAGCAGTCTCCAGATCTGCAAACAGACAGAATTTGATTTTTATGAGAGCATAAATATAGAATTGCCATTGGCCCAGGACAGAATTCCTGACTTTCAGCTGTTACAGCCCTCCTGAGTCCTGAAGTGATTCCAGGACCCTCTTCAGACTTTTTCAGAGATTCAGTCCTCCTATTATGACCCTCATACTCATACCTCTGTCCTCTTTTCTGTGTCCCTCTGGAGTCCTCTGCTTCCCCAGCCGTGGAAAAGGCCAAGTCAAATAAGTGATGTACATGTTTTGGGAGGTCCTGAGGTATTGGCACTATTAAATATGGAAAAGAAATGTTAGGTTATATGACAGGTATTTAAATATATACGTTTTTATTGTTCTCTTCTCCGGAGTCTTGTACAGTTGAAATCCTGGGCCCAGATCTGCTGTGTTGGAGTCAACTCAAAGCAGCCCTAAAACTGTAATAGTTGCCAATAAGAGGATGGCTCCAGTATGGAGGAATCCTTTGTTGAGACCATGCCACCATAATGCTCCTACTTCACCGCGCCCCCTGTGGATGTATAGGGGGTATATCCCTATACTCTCATTATCTGACTGCCATAACCCATGTTGGAGCCATAGGCAGCTGGCATAAATTAGAGCAGCCACCAGGTAGGAAACTGGTCTGATGATTAGCCTGTTGAATTGGAGATAGTTCACCTCCCAATGACTTCATAAATATCTGCTTCAGTTACCTTTGGTAAATGAAATAACCAAACAGTCATTCATTTTCTGATATAGCTGTAAAACTAATCTGACATTTTTTTGAAATAAATCACTTTAAAAATGTATAGTGCGTACCTTCTAAAAATGAAACCTACATCTATTTCTGAGTTGTGAAGAATATGTATTAAGGTTATAACAACCAACAAGAATGCACTTTTATGTAAAAAACCATGATTAAATCAAGTCTTCCTGACTAGTGATTTAAATCAAATCCACCCTGCTGTATTATTTTCCCAGCAGGGAACTAGGACACAGAAAAATTGCTCATGATGACATAGGAAGCCTGTAGCAGATCTAGGAATTGAACCCAGATCTTCTGAGTCCAGTCCCGCACCTTCACCATGAGACCATACTTCCACTCAAGCATGAGGATTATTTGCCCCTGTAGCTTTATCCTAGCTAATGCAACTACAGAGAATAATTTTATCCCTATATATATATAATTCTTTCTTAAATTTTATTAATGCATGTAATAAATCAATAACGTTGACACTTTAAAGAATCCCCTCATGAGATTGCATATGTAAAAAGATACCATCCGTCTGTTTCTGAAGAAAATCTGCATGCAGAGACTTTTGTGTGACAATGATGTGTGTAGTGAGAAAGAAACAAGGATACTAAGGGAGAGAAGTGTGATTGACAGAAAGAATTAGGTTCTATATAGTATAAACAGTGAGCTCAAAAAAGAGGGTTCAGTGAGGCTAAATTGTAGGAAAATGCAGACTGAACACATAGGAGTAGAAAAATAAATGAAGTAGTAGAGTAGGAGTGAAATCCACAATAGCAGGATGAGCAGATAATTCCAGACTTTTAAAGCAGTTGCAGTTACACAGTATCAGTCTTTGGTGTGCCCAGCACACAAACTGTAATCTTTCAAAAGAATGCAGTGTGGCACTCTGTCTCATGTTCTGTGTTATCTTATCACCTGCAGAGGGAAAGCAGATCGAACTCATGCAGAAATCTCCCAAATAATTTGTTTTAAATTTGTGGTTGTTAAGAGTTCAAATTTAGACTATGCAGGATTACCAATTTCTTTGAGACAGGTTTTGATACCCTTATCTCAGTGTTCATAAGGGTTTCTGTTTCTGGTCCTAAATTAATAAGAAACCTGTTGGTGCTGCAATTTACACAAATAGAGATGTTGCCACCTGCCAGTATTTTTATAAGAAAATGTTTGTGTTATGTTCTTGTTTATTGGTATTATGATGGTGCCTAAGGGTTCTAGTTAAGTATTGGGATTCTGTTGCACTAAGTACTGTAGTAACACTGTTAGAAAGACAGATTACCATAATTGACTATCTGCACAAACAGTACGCAGATTTGCTTTGTATAATTGCATGCACAAAGTAGGCATGTCATTGCATGAAGTTTACACCTTCAATGACATTTCTAATTTGTTTAAAAACCAAACACTGCATATCTTTCCATAGTCACTGTATTGTAACCGTGAACTCAAGATTATGCTGAAGTGATGAATCCCAGTTCTGTGTTCTTATCCACCTTCCCATGCACACGTCCTGTGTGAAAACAATGGGAATTTTTTCCATGTATCTTAGAGCTGAATAGTGCCTTTGCATTGTGGAGAAATCACAAATGGCCTACAATGAAATTCTTAACCTTTCAATTAGAGTGAAACATCGGTTTTGTTGTTTGAGAATCACACACAAAGTGTTTCAGGGTCAAATGTGGCAAATATAATGTGCTTCTTTAAGGAGGTACTAAGGGTCAAATGCAGTAGATATTTAAAAGTATGCCATTTAGTATTTAATTGCTCTTAATTTAATTAAAAGTAAAGCAAGAGGATGTCAAGTTGTATTTGTAAGAACCCATTTGTTAGACTGAATTTATAGTCATGATATTAATCATGAAAATCATGATATTAATCAGGTAACACACAAATTTGCTTTAGAGAGAGTCTTTTCCTGATGACCTTCTGGTTTTAAACTTCTGCCAGTCCCTCAGTGTAGTATACATTGCTAACTGTGAAAGCAAGGATACCCAATGGTTTCAGTAATGCTTTCACAGAATAACTTGCATAAGACACTTCAGTTATCGTTAATTATCTGGTCTCACCTTTCTACAATATTTCCTTGCTCTCTTGTTCTAGATGTTCTACTAGTTTGTGAAAGGCAACATTAAAATGAATATGAGAAACCCGATTCCTTTGGTGTGCATGCATATAAAACCAGGTGTTTAACCTACTATGGTTGTGTTCTGTTTTTAACAGAAAAATACATGAATCTGGGCAAGACAGGAAGCTTATGCCAGTCTACTGGATGGTAGTTCCACCTGCAGATAGACCAGATGCAACATACTGTGAAACCAATATTAGCAAAGAAAGATGGGTTGGAGCATCAGATACTGGGTTGCGAAAAGCTACCAGGAGCAAAGAAGCCATGGACTACGAGGAAGAACCAGAGAGCTCATCTAATGCACAAGTGGATTGCAGCAATGAAGGGGAAGAAAGGAAGGGGCAATATGATGAAGCTGAAGCTAACAGAGAAGATGAAAATGAAGATGGGGATGAGGATGAAGAAGGAACTAATGTGAAGGGGGAAGAGGAGGGAGATTACGATGCAGTTTATTCTGAAGCAGATGGTGGTAAAGATAACGAGGATGTTAGTACAGATGATGACGATGACTCCTCTAATGATAAAGATGCTGAAGAAAATGAATCGGGTGAAAACTTTAAAATAAAGAAGGTAACTAAGGCCCGGGTAACTAAGAAGTCTGCCTATGTTATAACATGTGATAAATGTGATGAGCAGTTTGTCTCTCGGAAAAAATATGTGGATCACTGCAAAGATGTCCATCAGTCCTTGCCCGGTAAAGTCTATCAGTGTGATATCTGTAGCAAGTCATTTGCTAGCTACAATAGCTGGAAAGAGCACAGAGCGTGTGTCCATACTGAAGAAAGGCAATTTGCCTGCACTCTCTGCAATGCTACATTTAAAAGAAAGAGAGACGTGAGGACACATTATATGCGGAAGCACGAAGGGAGAGTGAAGCGCCCACTGTGTTCGGTCTGTGGGAAGATTCTGAGCTCTCGAACTGCATTGGTGTTTCACATGCGGACACATACAGGGGAAAAACCCTACGAATGTAGCATTTGTCATTCCAAATTTGCACAGCCATCACAGCTTAAGATCCACACCAGGTCAGCCTACAGTACCGCTTCTCCCATTACTGAACCCTGCATGCACCCTGTTTCAGCACACCTTCCCTTGGGCGACCCACTGTCCCCCAGTCATTTTTCTGCAGGATCCGTGTAATAGAGGAATGCTGGGATTTATGTTGGCCTGTAATATCAATGATTAACAAAGTATAGTTCTTTTATTTATGTAAAGTTGTTTGTCTACTCCAAGGTCATTACCTCACCCTTGGGAAAGACTTAAAACATAGCAGTACCATTCACACATGGGCAAACATATAGGGATTACTTCTAAATAAGATTGAGCCAGATCCTCAGCTAGTGTAAAAAATGGCAAGAGGGGAAGGATTGCCAAGTGGTTAGGGCACTAGTCTCAGATTTAGGAGGCCCAGGTTCAATCCCGTTGTCTGTCACAGACTTTGTATGTGACCTTGGGCATGTCATGTAGTCTCTCCGTGCCTCAGTTCCCCACCTGTAAAATGGGGACAATAGCACTGCCCTACCTCACAGGAGTGTTGAGTAGAAATACATTAAAAAGATTGTGGAGGTGCTTAGATACTTCAGTGTTAAGTGCCTAAGATATATACATAGAAAATGCCATGAAAGTCCTGTTGAGCTCTGCTGATTTACATTGGTATAAGATCTAACCCAGAAAGTCAGAATTACACCAAGAAATCAAGGAAGTTCAGGGTTTGTTTGCATGCCACCTCTTGTACAATGTGCAGCATTTTGACTGACGTCTCAAAACCATGCATGATCTTGCATATTATATAGTATGAGCTGGAATGTGAAAACAGAACAGAAAGTTGCAGATGCGGGACGTTTGACTTCAGAATGTCCTTGTTTTAGCTCATTTAAAATCAGATTCCATGTGGATAGTCTTAAACATAACGTGCAAGATTTTCCTTAGCAACCTTGCTCTTTAAAAGTGGGACTGTCCTCCTGAGTTAAAGACCAAGGGCCTGACTCTCAGCTGGTGCAAATCAGTTTGTGTGATTTACACATGTTGAGAATAATAGCCCAGAACGCACTGTAGGTGCCTGGAGAGATCTGCTGCTAGCGTAAGGAAAGAAAACATCCACATTGCTGTCACCACTACCAAAGCAGCAGCCGCCAGTCTTTTGTAAGTTCTGGCTCTTCTCTGCTGTTTGTGTCATAAGAAATAACCTTCAGAGGCTAGTCTTTCTGGAGCCAGAGGGGAAAAAGCAGACCCATCAATGAGGCCCAAGATAACTAAAACTAAAGTAGAATTTTTGAAAAGCCAGTATTTAAATTGAGATCAATGGGACTAAATCTTTCTGCTGTGCCAATTTACACCAGCGGAGTATCTGCCCCAGTACGTTCATCACACTTATAAATAGTGAGGTCATTGATATCTGCTATATGTGAGGTTTATTTTTCTTCCAAAGACAAATACAGTCTTGATGATAAACTAAAGTAATATACTTGTGTGTAAATGTCTAGGAACCACATGTTGTATGTAGTGCAGTTGTAGCCAGGTTGGCCCCAGGATATTAGAGAGTCAGGTGGATGAGACCATATTTTATTGGACCAACTTCTGTGGGGGTGAGAGACAAACTTTCAAGCCACACAGAGCTCTTCTTCAGGTCACCTGGTCTTGTCTGTCTGCACTCACTGTTGTTTTCTCTCCTTTGCCTCATTCACCTGCTAAGATAGGCAAGCAGCCCTTTTATTTGAAATAACCCCTGGCTTTATCAGTTCCTGGCTGATCACAGCAAGAGCATACATATACTCTCACAAGGAGTTTATCAGTATCGGGAGCTTCTCAGAGGAGTAGGATATTCGCTTCATCACTCTGGTACATAGGTGCCAACTCTGTGGGTGCTCCAGGGGTGGAGCACCCACGGGGAAAAATGAGTGGGTGCTCTGCATCCACCAGCAGCCAAGCTCCCCCCTCCTCGCAGGGTGGGGCGGGGACTTTTGGGAAGGGGTGGAATGGGGGTGGGATGAGGGTGGTGCAGGGGCGGGGCCAGGGGTGGGGGGGGGTCAAGCACCCATCCGGCAGAGAGGAAGTCGGCGCCTATGCTCTGCTGTATCGTCTAGCAGCCAGTATAGGACAATAGTATAGTTGGGCTGTCCGTGCTTTAGGCCACAGAGTCTTAGGGCTGATGCTGCTTTTGAGGCACGAAGGAAGAAAAAGAAAGGAACAGCCAGAGGAAAATCTTGCATGCTCCCCTGTAAGGCATTGTAAGGGAATGATCCTGAGCTGGTGTGAGTCAGCCGAGCTCCTTCAGATTAATGAAGCTACACCGACTTACTCGATCTGAGGAGTATAAATGTCTTTACCAAGGATTTTCTAGGCTCCCCCTTCCCCCCCTGCACAATATTCATGCAAAATCCCAAGCATCAGATAGGGTCATTCATTGCAACAGTACACCTTAGGGGCTGCATGCATCTTTGATGTAATATGCATGCAAACCTTCAATTTCCTTGCTGAGCTGAACACATTTATGCCAACTCCCGCATAGAAAATCTAGGCAAACTCTCCGGGACCGTAACGTCCACAGAACAGGAAATTAATTTCAAGAGGAAATGCTATTTAAAATCCCCCCTGTCTACTGTGCTTAATTTGTGCTTGGGCTTGCCAGGGCTGAGCCCTGGAATGTCTAAGCTTGGCAGTTCATAGCCCCGGCACCTCCGGGCTTGCCGCCTCAGTTATGAAAGGAAAAAAATTGCTTGAGCCCTGGCACTTCTTTCATTACAAATTAAGCACTGCCTATGTAGCTGTGTTTTCTCAATATCTCTCTGTGTTTCACTGCCTGTAGGTCTCATACAGGAGAAAAGCCATATATTTGTGAGGACTGCGGAGCTTGCTTTGCTGACAAAGGCAAACTAAATGGTCACAAGAGGACACATACAGGTAGGAATTAAACACTCTGGGCCCCTCCCTCTACCATTCTTAGCCCTTTATTTGGTCAGGTTGAATACAAGTTGTCTGCAGGACATCCCGGTAGCACAGAAATGATCCAAATTCCTAAGCCTCTTGACAGCAGGGAATAGGTAGGGGCAGGGAAGTGCACTTTCTATTTTTAACTCACAGGAGGTACCTAGATGATGAGGGCCATGTGGGTACCTGGATAGGTAGACATCAGAAAGCCTGTCTGAGATGCAAGACTGAAGAAAGAGATTGGGATAGAGAGAGGGATTTTGGGAGTCATCTGCATAGAAACGGCAGCTGAGGCCGAGTGAGTAAATAGTTAAGTCCACATTGCGAAGAGTTGCAAAGGGACCTCACAAAACTGGGTGACTGGGCAACAAAATTGCATTTATCAACATTGAATTTCTTCTTCCAAATAATGCACACTAGAAAACATAATGCCAACTATACAGTAGAGCCTCAGAGTTATGAACACCAGAGTTACAAACTGACCAGTCAACCACCGCCCTCATTTGGAACCAGAAGTATACAGTCAGCAGCAGCAGACGCAGATTAAAAAAACAAATACAATATAGTACTATGATAAATGTAAACTACTAATAAAAAGGGAAAGTTTAAAAAAAAAGATTTGGCAAAATAAGGAAACTTTCTGTGCTTTTTTCATTTAAATTAAGATGGTTAAAAGCATTTTTCTTCTGCATAACAAAGTCTCAAAGCTGCATTACGTCAATGTTCAGTTGTAAACTTTTGAAAGAACCATAACGTTTTGTTCAGCGTTACAAACAAACTCCATTCCTGAGGTGTTCGTAACTCTGAGGTTCTACTGTACATACAAAATTATGGGATCTAAATTAGCTGGTACCATTCAAGAAAGAGACCTTGGAGTCATTGTGGATAGTTCTCTGAAAATATTCGCACAGTGTGCAATAGCAGCCAAAAAAGCTAACAGAATGTTAGGAACCATTAGGAAAGCGATAGATAACAAGACAGAAAATATCATAATGCCTCTATATAAATCCATGGTACGCCCACTTCTTGAATACTGTGTGCAGATCTGGTCACCTCATCTCAAAAAATATATATTAGAATTGGAAAGGGTACAGAGAAGGACAGCAAAAATGACTGGGGTATGGAACAGCTTCCATATGAGGAGAGATTAAAAATACTGAGATTTTTCAGCTTGGAAAAGAGATGACTAAGGGGGATGTGGTAGAGGCCTATGAAATCTTGACTGGTGTGGAGAAAGTGAATAAGGAAGTGTTACTTTCTCCTTTGCATAACACAAGAACTAGGGGTCACCCAATGAAATTAATAGGCAGCAGGTTTAAAACAAAAGGAAGTATTTCTTCACACAGTGCTCAGTCAACCTGTGGAACTTGTTGCCAAGGGATGTTATGAAGGCCAAAATGATAACAGGGTTCAAAAAAGAACTAGATAAATTCATGGAAGATAGGTCCATCAAGGGCTATTAGACAGAATGGTCAGGGATGGTGTCCCTATCCTCTGTTTGCCAGAAGCTGGGCATGGATGACAGGGGATGGACCACTCGATGATGACCTGTTCTGTTCATTCCCTCTGAAGCACCTGGCATTGGCCACTGTTGGAAGACAGGATGCTGAGCTAGACGGATGTTGGTCTGACCCAGTATGGCTGTTGTTCTGTTCTTAATGAGGTCACGCAGGGATACGGTGAAGAGGGGAAAAAGGGGTCAGACTCCTGAGAGTTGCCAACAAAGCATGGTGGAGGGGAAGCCAGTTGAAGACCAAGAGAGCAGAGACTCATGGAAATCGAAAGGTTACTGATCGTCCAGGAGAAAGGACTGATCAAATGTGTCAAAGAGAGCAGGAGGATTAGCACGGGCAAAATACAACAGAACATCAGACTTGGTCAGGAAGAGGTTACGGAGGTAACTGGTAAGAGAATTCAGATTGTCTTTTGTTCTTCTTACAGGAGAGCGTCTCTTTAAATGTGATGTGTGTGGAAAACATTTTGCCACCAATGAGTACTTAAAATGCCATAAGCGATGCCACATGGGAGCTAAGCCCTATAAATGTGGTGTTTGTGGGAAAACGTTTGGACTGAGAGCCTCGCTAGCCCAACACAGTAACGTTCATGCAGGTAACAAAGCAAACAGATGTTGTTTTTGGCAATAAATGAGTAGATACTGGTGGAAGTTTGAATCTGAAATTGTTTGCAAAAGGAGCGTTAGCCTTTAACTCAACAATCTTTTTGATGGGCTACATAAGTATAGTGTGGGGGGGGAGTGATTTGGAGCCAGAGTTCACACTTACTCATATTTTTTGTAAAGGAAAAAAAATTCATACACTATTTAAAAAATAACTAATATACCCTGCATTGCCTCCGAGATACAGTGTACGGTAGTTGGTTACCTTGGGCCAAGTGCAGTTTGACTCTTTGTTCGGAAATTCTTTCTCCGAGACCTTTATCCTGCAAACGCTTACGCACATCCCTAACTTTAATTATTTGCAGAGCTTGATTAAAGCAATCCAGAGCCCTGTACGCTCCCCCAAATGCCCATCCTCCATGGCCATCACCCTAGCAGAGGGTGGACTGGTGGCAGGAGCCAGTAGCAGGGTAGCATTCACCAGAAGAGGGGCCTGATCTGCTTTAGTAGAGAGGATGGGGCCAGGTAGCTACATCCCTGGTTCTATTGGCTGTTGCACCTCTGTTTGGAAACTCAGGCAGGCCCTGCTGGATCAGTTTCACTTGGGTCACATTTTCAAGCTTTTCTTTACAACCAGGGGGGCTAGAAATATTCATCACATGATTGTGGGAGCCAGGGGTGTTGTGCAAGTGCTTTAATCCAGCATTGCTCACATAAATAGTCCTGTTACTCACATAAGTAAACTTAAGCATGTACCGAAGCATCTGCAGGATCAGGCCCAAAGGGACTGATCTTCAGCGGTTGTGGGTTTTGTTCATTTGCAGAGACACGTCCATATTTCTGTGAACAGTGTGGAAAAACATTTACTCAGCAAGGAGCTCTCAGGCGTCACCAGCGTATTCACACCGGTGAAAAACCATACAAGTGCAGGGCTTGTGAGAGAACCTTCACAGACATGTCCACCTTACGGAGACACGTATCGGTACGTTGCCTCTCTGCTGCCTTTGTAGCAGTTAAACTGCAGTACAGAAGTTTAATTAGGGATGAAAGGGACAGGGAGCTACATTTCTGCAGCTGTTTTTTTTTTATTTTATTTTTTTTAATTTACTAGGGATTAGAGTTGATGCTTCAGTTTTGATTCCTTATGAAAAATAAATCCTGTTAGGATGAGGGGGAGGATTAGGGTGCTAATTTACAATTACATCAGGTTTTTAATATTATTTATTAGGGTTGTCAAATGATTACAAGAAATAATCACAATTAATGGTGAGATTTTCAAAAATAGTGGCGATTAATCACAGGTTTAATCACATTGTTAAACAATAATTGAATACCAATTTAAATGTGTTATAAATATTTTTGGATGTTCTACATTTTCAAATATATTGATTTCAACTACAACATGGAATATAATGTGCACAGTGCTCAGTTTATATTATTATTTTTTATTACAAATATTTGCACTGTAAAAAAGATAAAAGAAATTGTATTTCTTGTAATTTACAAATGTAGAAAATTTTTTTGTTACATAGCTGCACTCAGAAACAAAACAATGTAAAGTTTTAGCGCCTACAAGTCCACTCAGTCCTACTTCTTGTTCAGCCAGTTGCTAAGACAAACAAGTTTGTTTACGTTTATGGGAGATAATGCTGCCTGCTTCTTATTTACAATGGCATCTGAAAGTGAGAACAGATGTTTGCATGGCACTGCTGCAGCTGGCATTGCAAGGTAATTACGTGCCAGATATGCTAAACATTTGTATGCCCCTCAATGCTTCAACCACCATTCCAGAGGACATGATTTGCGTTAATTGCTTGAGTTAACTGCTATTAATTGACAGACCTATTATTTATACCGTTGTAGCACCTAGGTGCCCCAGTCATGGACCAGATGACGTACCAATTCTCAGGCCTGACAGCCAAACTGGTCTTAAAATCCAGTTATTTTTAAACAGCAAAATCTGATCATACAGGAAATGAAACATGAGGAAAGACAAGAACCTAGCTAATGTAAAGCGGATGCTGCTATAGCTGGGTTTTTTTAAAATCACAATTAGAGGTCTCCTCGAGCCTAATTTTTAGGCCCAACCTGGACCTGAACCAGACCTAAGCCCACCCAACCTGAGCCTGAGACCCAAACTGATCCAATCCTTCCTGCGAACCTGAGTCAGCATCACTGTCACCTCCTGCCTGTGGGGCTGGCATGGTGGCAGATGAATGTGCTGACTGCTGCATAGCCTGCTGGCTGCTGCTCCCCACTGTGCTGTGTGCACTATGGAATGAGAGTCACGGCCACTTTTTGGCACACTCCGTGATTGCAACACATGCAGAGCAGCGAGGTGGCAGTGGCTGGCAGGAGCAGGGCACGCTCCTGCCACAGGCAGGAGTAGGAGAACCCACCCCAGCCACAGACAGTCCGGTTGTTTTCCCACCTGATCCAGATGCAGCCCTTGTAATCAGGTTCTGCTGGGATTGGGTCAGGTTGCAGGGCTCTGATCACAAATGCTGTGGAAAGTGGTTTCACCCTCATACTGTAGATACGAGATACAGTGTCTTACCATTTCTTGAAACTTCAGATGCATTCTCAGAGTTCTGACAGGACACACAGCTCCAGGTGATAAACTGGACTGCGAGCAAGATCGCTAGGACGCCATTTGGGTCCTTGAAGTGACCTCTTTGGGGAGGAAAATCAGGACTGTCCCAATTTCCATTGGTCAAGTCTAGCATTCACCTGTGTGCTCAGAGTCACATTTCTGCCAAAACTGTGTCATGGCAGTGGACCTGGAACAGTAAATAGGTCAGAATTAGTAATGTCGAATCATTCTCACATTTTAGAGCCCAGCTAACCCCTTCACCCATCCCAGTGCAGCATTGGAATGTTAAAATCAACCCTATTCCATTTTGAACATGGTTAATGAAAGTAAAATCTTCAATTGTTTTAAATTACTATTCAGAAACATTTCTTTCCTCTACAATCTTCGTTTTTTCCCCCCCTAGATCCATGACCGGAATGCTCACTGGAGAAGTTTCTTAATAGATCTTACTACCAAAAAAGACCATAATTGGTCCAAAATAGAAACCTTATCAGATGTCTGTATGGGTGAGGACTCGGCACCTGAAATTTGGTCCGTTGACCAAGGTAAACTTTATAAACCAGAAAGCATTAGCATAAAAAAAGCAGAACAGAGGCAATCTAGTGTTAACATGCGAGACGCTGATCACTCCCTTTTATACTTGTAACTCTTATTGCTCTAACCAGAAAACTATAAAATCTCTTGATACACTATGAATGAAAACATTTCAAATCTTTTTTCAATATAGCTGCTTCATTTTTAAGCTATGTGAGATACTCTTATCTTTTTGCAGTTGATACGAGATGTTACATTGCGGTTTTTTATCTTGTTATGGTAAACTATTTATGCCAATTAGGTGTTAGACCTATGTACAGAATTTTATTTTTAAAAAGTATCTTGAATATATCACACAGTAAAATACCCATTTAATTAAAGTATATATGTTTGTTTTTGAGTGTGTATCTATATATACATGCACATGCATAATAGTGTTATTGTAAATTGTCTTTATAATAAAGATATTATGTTTAGAACAATCCACATAAAATGATAACCTATGCTGTATCTAATTTATTTGTACATATTTTATTGTAAAATATTTTTAACTTTCTTGATCAATACAAAAATGTTCAAATATTTGCTGTGTAATGTTATAAACCAACTAGAATGTAGCTGTTTAATGATACAAGTCGGTGGTATATGCTGTTTCCCAGCTTTCGATGGTTCATTTTGTCTTGACACTGTGATATTTGCTTTTAACTCTTAAATATAATTTCTTTGTATACTGTAAAATAAACTTCAAAATTATTTCTTAAAAGGTGATGGGACATCTCTTAGGTCCATATGTATAATAAATAATAAGAAGCTGTGAATTATGGGCTCAGTTTTATAATTCAAAGGTTGACTGAACAACCTCAGATTAAAAGAAATGGTCTTTTGCATGGGATGTAGTTTTATTGGCCTTCTGAGAGGTTGAGCATTCAAATCCCCGATGGTTTTCATAAGAGTTGTAGATTCTAAACACCTCTGAAGATTACAATCCTTTTATTATTCAAAAAACTGCATATAATATTATTGAGATCTTAAATGCGCCAAAGTCGGGACATTCAGAGCTTTGTTTCTGAGACCAGTTGTAACACAGAGCACCATTGCACATCTTTAGTATTTTGTATTATTGAGAATGGTGTTAAATGCGTGTCTTACTACACGGTGTGTTCAGTGTGGGGGATTGAAACAATTGTGCTGGAAACAATACTTTTGAATTGCCTGATTATGGGCCAGATTTATTGTTGATGTAATTCCAAAACCAATGGAATTGCACCAGGGATTAAATTGGTCATATGTTCTAAAATCTCATGTTGCATTAATATGATTTTTTAGAAAATGTTTGTATAGTTGGGGGCAGGGGATTATTGAATTTTCTTGATTTTGGGATAGGAGCAACTTGATTGGTCAAACTGGGTAAATAATGACTGACAGCCCTGATTCAGCAAAGCACTTATGCACAAACTTAGGTCTCATTAATGTCAGTAGCTAATGCCTTACAGGGCTTGGTTATCATTCCGTCTGGGGCCTTGGTTGGGAACATCAGAGTCAGTGTCCTCACGGAGGTCAACATCTTCAGTGATTGTCCAGCACCAGCTGAGGTGGAGCGGGCACTGTGTGTGCATGCCTGATGTACGCGTACCAAAACAATTGCTGTACGCCCAACTCACCAAAGGACGGGGAGGCCAAAAAAACGCTTTAAAGATACCCTCAAGATAAACATCAAGAGATGTGGCATTGACACCACGCACTGGGAGATAGCAGCCCAGGCTAGGGATAACTGGCAAAGACTTGTCAGAGAAGGAATGTCCACTTTTGAGGAAAATCGCTTTGCCTTGGTCACAGAAAAATGCCAGAAAAGAAAGGTTTCAGAGTAACAGCCGTGTTAGTCTGTATTCGCAAAAAGAAAAGGAGTCCTTGTGGCACCTTAGAGACTAACCAATTTATTTGAGCATGAGCTTTCGTGAGCTACAGCTCACTTCATCAGATGCATACCGTGGAAACTGCAGCAGACTTTATATATACACAGAGAATATGAAACAATACCTCCTCCCACC
Organism: Eretmochelys imbricata; assembly: GCF_965152235.1. Classification (NCBI taxonomy): domain Eukaryota; kingdom Metazoa; phylum Chordata; order Testudines; family Cheloniidae; genus Eretmochelys; species Eretmochelys imbricata. The sequence goes on along the minus strand of NC_135574.1, from coordinate 204,351,701 downwards.
CCACTGTCCTGCATGACGGTCATGCAGCAGTTGTGGCCCAACCCTGACTTCCAACACCACATGCAACATCTGCCAATGAGCCTGCAGCTCCAGGATTGGATTCCTCAGTCACCAAAGAACCCATAAAAAATAAAACCTGTGAAAGAGATCATCCTTGACCTCGAGGGATCACCAATGACGACGATAGGTTAGGAAACTTTGCAGGAGCATCTTGCCTCTTTAATGTAGAGAACACTATTCAGAACATCGTATGTGGAAAAAAATCACAGCATCCGAATCTATTTAGAATGAGTGCTCTGCTCCATGGAAAATTCCATGCTTTTAATCAGTGAGGGGAGCTCTCATACTTGTGAAACGAGGGTTGTTTGTGTGGCGTGTTTTGTGCAGTTTAAACTAGGCGACAAAGCAATTGTGTTAGTACTCAGAGGTTTTGAAAGCTTCTGAGAATACAGATCTGTGTTGCCTACATAAAAAAAGACAAAAAAATAGAAATACTTTTAGGCTCCAGGGAAGATGAAAATAGCAATGCTCCTTTGATTGTTCCTGCCCCCTGAAAATACTGCACAAGAGGTGAGCAATGGTGTGAGAAAATACCCAGTAAAGAACTTAAAATGTGAGCCTTCCAGCTCCTGTGCTGCAGAACAGCCCTATCCCTGCTTCTCTGCCTTCTGTTTCCTGACTCACACATACATTGTCTTCTGAGGAGAGATGTACCCCCTTTCTCTTGGTCTAAGATGAGCTGCAGAAAGTGTAATGGTACAGCTCTCTCTGTGCCCTAGGATAGCTCCTGGATCTACCATGATCTTCCCCAAGAGCCCACTGAATAAATAGGATGGACTGATATGACCCTCTCAACTCCTGCTGTTCAGTGGAGTCATCTACCTGGTAAGTGAGGGGACTTCCTGGGGGAGGTATCAGCCTGCTCCTGTTAGGGTGACCAGATGTCCCGATTTTATAGAGACAGTCCTGATATTCAGGGCTTTTTCTTATATAGGTGCCTATTACCCCCCACCCCCATCCCGATTTTTCACATTTGCTATCTGGTCACCCTAGCTCCTGTGATCTTTTTGTTCTGTATCTGCAGCTCTGACATGAGCAAGTACCCGTTGTGTGAATGCAGGGAGCACCCACCTCTTCTGCAGATGGGAGTCTCTTCCCCATGCTCTTGCAGAGAGTGCTCCGTTGTCTGAATGGCAGCATAGCAATAAGTGCTGGTCTCAGTGTACTCTGATGATTAAACGTTTTCTGCTAGCTGAGGCATGAATAACTTAATTTGTGGGTGAGTTGGCAGCTGTGTTCTTAAATTTGAGAGAAATGCTATGCAAAGTCCTGGTCATGACTGATGGTTGCCTACAAAACGGCTAATGTTTTGTGAAGTAAGGCTCCTAAATAAAAGTAGCCTGAGAATCAGGGGTACTGAGTACCCATAACTTCCACTGGAGTTAATGGGGGCTTTAAGCACTTATTAGCTCTGGAAAAAATGAGGCCAATTTTATTTAGATCCCTAAATTATAGGTGATACACGTAGCAATCCCTACACTTAAGATACTGTTTTCAGTTGTGTATAATAATTTGAGCTGAAATTTTCCTTGATGAATGTCTGCCTCTCGCATGATTTTTTGGTAAACTTCAGCAAAAACGGTTCAGCCATTTCTCAGAACGAGATTAGGGGAAAATGTTACTTTTGCCCATGTTAAAAAAGATCTTGTAACCATTGTGTTGAGAAGCTCTAGCATCTTTATGCTTTGGAGCAGGGACTTGACAAGATCTTTCTTGAGTGGTAACAGCTAATTTAGACCTTGTCATTTTGTATGTATAGTTGAGTTTGTTTTCCAGTGTGCATTACTGTACATTTACCAACATTGAATTTTCAGTTTGTTCCAAAACCCCCTCTATTGACATCTCAATCTGGGAAAGTTCCTCAGATTTGTCACCCAAAAAGAACGGCTCAGGTGTGGGAATCTCCGTCACATCCTCTGCGGTGAAGACTGATGCAAAGAATTCATTTAGTTTCTCTGCAACAGCCTTGTCTTCCTTGAGTGTTCCGTTAGCACCTCGATTTCCCAGTGGTCCTACTGATTGTTTGGCAGGCTGCCTGTTTCTGATGTACTATTTTTTTTAATCGCTGTCGGTTTTTGTGTCTATTGCTAGTTGCTCTTCACATTTGTTTTTGTCCTGCCTAATTCTACTTTTACATGCGACTTGCCAGAGTTTATGCTCCTTTCTATTTTCCTCAGTATGGTTAGACTTCTGGGTTTTAAAAATTGCCTTTTTTTCTCTAACCCCTTCTTTTACTCTGTTATTTAGTTAGCCACAGTAGATTTGTTATCCTTTGGGAGGGGGGAGTTGTGGGGGTGTAATACATATAGTTTGAGCCTCTATGATGGTGTTTTTAAAAAGTTTCCCTGCAGCTTACAGGCATTTCACTCTTGTGACTCTGTCTTTTAATTTCCCTTGAATTAGCTTCCTCAGATCCCTTGTTACTGGGGGGGAGGAGGGGTCCTGTGGGGTTTCTACCCCCCATGTTAAATGGAATGACAAGATAGGGCCATCTGGAAAGGGGACGAAGCCCGTTTGAAGGCCTGGTGGGAGGAGGCGCAGGGTGAGCCCAGACTGAGGCGCGTGGGGGGCACAGGACTGGTAGGGATGGGACGCGGCCCGGGGGGGGGTCTCACTCCCAGCCAGCGGCCCCATCCCCGAAAGGGGGAAACGTTGCTAGGCAACCCCGCGACGCGAGGAGGAGGAGTCTGACGCTACTTCCGCCCGGCTCTCTGTCCGTTTGCGTCATATCTCTGCGCCGCCGCCCTGTGGCTCGAGCCGGGAGGGCGGCGACGCTTGGTCTAGTGACGCCCATGGCGGCGGCAGCGCTGCGGCTCCGCCCGTGGCAGTTGCCGGAACTGGCTGGGTGGGGGGAGCGCTCGTGAGCGCCCAGCGCTTCCGGCCGCCGCGCGGAGCCCGGGGCTGCCCGGTGAGTGAGCGCGGCCCGGCTGGGGTGTGAGCCCTGCAGACCGCCCCCCCTCCCGGGGCGGGGGAAGCCCCCGGACATGTGCCCCGGGTGTGGGGATGAGGGACCGCCCCACAGACCCCTCTGCCCCCTGGGCGCCCACAGAGCCCCTCCCCCCACAGACCCTTCCGCCCCCTGGGCACAGGGGGAGCCCCACAGACCCTCTTCCCCATAGATCCCCACCCCCTGGGCACAGGGGGAGCCCCACACACCCCCTTCCCCCATAGATCCCCACCCCCTGGGCACAGGGGGAGCCCCACACACCCCCTTCCCCCATAGATCCCCACCCCCTGGGCACAGGGGGAGCCCCACACACCCCCTTCCCCCATAGAACCTCCCCCCCCCGTGGCCCTCCCAAGCGTTTCCTTCCCCAGGGGTGTGGGGATGAGGTGTTTACCTATGGACAACTCCCCCTGAGATTGTGAGACCCACAGACATTTCCTCCCAAGGGAGTGGGGCTGAGGGTTAACCCCACAGACACTCTGAACACAGTGTGAGGGTAGAGGCGTTGGATCCCAGACACACCCCTTTACAGAGGGGCAAAGTACTCCACTCAGGAAGGAACATTCAGTTGCACACGTACGAAATGGGAAATGACTGCCCAGGAAAGAGTACTGCGGAAAGGGATCTGGGGGTCATAGTAGATCACAAGCTAAATATGCATCAACGGTGTAACGCTGTTGGGGAAAAAAAGCAAACCTCATTCTGGGATGTATGAGCAGGAGTGCTGTAAGCAAGACACGAGAAGTAATTCTTCTGCTCTACTCTGCGCTGATTAGGCCTCATTTGGAGTATTGTGTCCAGTTCTGGGCGCCACATTTCAGGAAAGATGTGGACAAACTGGAGAAAGTCCAGAGAAGAGCAACAAAAATGATTAAAGGTCTAGAAAACATGAGCTATGAGGGAAGATTGAAAAAATTGGGTTTGTTTAGTCTGGAGAAGACTAAGAGGGGACATAACAGTTTTCAAGTACATAAAAGGTTGTTACAAGGAGGAGGGAGAAAAATTGTTGTTCTTGACCTCTGAGAATAGGACAAGAAGCAATGGGCTTAAATTGCAGCAAGGGCAGTTTAGGTTGGACATTAGGAAAAACTTCTTGTCAGAGTGGTTAAATACTTGAATAAATTGCCTAGGGAGGTTGTGGAATCGGCATCATTGGGGATTTTTAAGAGCAGGTTGGACAAACACCTGTCAGGGGTGGTCTAGATAATACTTAGTCCTGCCTTGAGTGCAGGGGACTGGACTAGATGATCTCTCAAGGTCCCTTCTAGTTCTGTGATTCTATAAGAGGTGTGATGATGGGGGTGAGTGGAATCTCTCCAACTGTTGTGACGGGGACGTTGCCCTGCACATCCCCTCATGCCCAGTATCTCTTGGGGTTGTTGGTGTCACCGTGTTTAACGTGGTTATTGTACCACAGATGCTGCAGGTGGAGTGTAAGGGGAATTGCTAGGTGTTGTGTGGTGCATGGGATGAGATTAGTGTAAATACCCGGCTAGGAAAGGGTGTGAAGTCCATTGTGATGTTTTGATCCAGTTTGATGAGGTCCTGTGGCAACACACCATCACAATGTCATGCAGGAGTCTGCCCTGTTGGCCAAACTTCCATGAGTGTTAGCCTGATAACTTCCGTGTTTTCCTGACCCCATCCCTACAGCACTGTTAGCTGGGCTTCACATGCTCACTTTATCTGTCATCTAAACTTGGTGCCACTCTTCTGTTCCAGTGGCCATTCTGCTGTGCTTCACAGATTATAATTGTCACTTTAGCCATACTGGATTATGCCTGACAAAACTGGCTTTCTGTCTTTTGTTTTGTCAGGCAGTTCTGCCTCTAGACCAGAGGTTCTCAAACTGGGGAGTGTGGAATGTATTTGGGGGTGGGGCCTGAGAAGCTTTTTTTTGTGGGGGGGAGGAACTTGTTGCGCACATTTTACCCACAGCAATGCCTAACTAGCAAAACGGATTCCTCCAGACATATCAGGTCCTCAGATGGCGCTGTCCTTTTTGTCGGATTTCTGTTTAAGCTTGCATAGCATTCTGCATAGTCGTTGCCATCTGTATGTTAATCTGTTTGCTACGACACTGTGTGCACATTTAATTGTACACATGGACCACAATCACAATTTTGCTTTTATTACAATGGATCGTTGGCTCAAAAAATAACCAACGCAAGTGAAAAACAGAAGCCGAACCTGATTGAAGTGAAGCACCGCCACTGCGTATATTGGTATATGTACTTGTGTGACGGGGCAGGGCGTAAACTACTACAGACACAAAGGAGGAGAGCGCGATCAAATAAGTTTGAAAACCACTACTCTAGACGGTGGCACTTTAGTATGGCATGTGACTTGGATAACAGAGAGCTGGCCATACATGAACACATGGTCCCCAGGTCTACAAGCTGCTCCCTGTGGGCAGACTCCCTGTGCCCACACAGCAGTTTGCAGGCTTCAGTGACAGAGCATCTCTTTTAGGAGAAATGGATATGGATGTTTCTCTTGGCACAGATACGTGCTTGAAGCAGAGAATGCTGTTAGCAGTTTGAACGGGAGTTTGTCACCCACTGGAAGTGAAAGCCTTCCATTGCACTATATACCTTATTGAATATATTAAATTAGTGTTTCCTGTTTGAACAAATTCCAATAGAATGGAAGACCAATGTTAAGGACGAGTGCATTCTGCACCTTGATGGTAGTTCTTAGTTCTATTATCACAGCTTTATGGAGAGTGTGGGTTATTAATGTTCATATAATACACTGGTTTAATGATTCGGATAGTCTCTCTTGGGCCTGACTCTTAGAAACTAATAGATAGGGTATACAGTTTAAGGAATTCTCTAGCTCAAGTGGAAGAGGCTGGTGACTTTGAAGCTGAAGATTCTGTGCTCACTCTCTGGTGATGACCATTGGTGTCTGTACTCGGGACAGTTCGTAATAATAGCTTTTTCAACTTTTGGTAATTTGTTCAATCAGTAAACAAGTAGCTAATTACAAAGTGATACAGGAAGTATTGTAACATGTAAAGTAGTTAAAGGCTTGTACCTCTACTGAAAAACTCACTTCCAAACTGTGCTGATATCAAATGCTTTATCAATTAACGGATCTTTGCTTAGTTAACCCCAAAATATATAGTCTGAGATGAGAGGGAAGAGAAAATGTGTCTGGGATAAATTAAAAGAAATGGAAGTTGTGTTTAGCCATCCAAGCTCCATCGTCCATGCTTGGTAAAAGATGTCAATCTACAGTAGGCCTTGCAAGGGGCAGACCAATCATAAGAACGTAAGAGCTGTCATACTGGGTCAGACCATGGTCCATAACCCTGTTATTTTAGAACAGTTTTCCCAACTTGTGGAGATAAATAATTAGCCCCACTGTTTTATAGTCTCCTTGACTTCTGTGTTTTGAGAACTCATATTTTCACTTCATCCAACTTTTGTTTAAAATATCTTTTTGTTTACCCCCAAAAGCCTATTCTCAGGAATTATTCTATTTGGGATTGTAAGTATGCTTTTATTATGCACCTTAATGAAAGCATTTCTTTTGATCCTTCTTTTGTTCGCTTAGTCTTTATTACATTTTAGAATCCTATTAGATTGAACTCTGCACTTTTTTAGCATCTTACTTCTGATTTCTTAAGGAGTGAATCTGCCATAATGATGACTGTGACTTGAAATAGAAGTTAACTTTTGAAAAATCTAATTACTTTCTATGAATGGCTGCTAGCTTATTTCTAATAGAAATGAGACACATCTAATCTAGTCTGTGCTTCGGGCCAGATTTTTCAAAAGTGCTTTTCTGAAAATCTGGCCACTTTGTTAAGGTGTCGGAATGGGAGTTGGGCTTTTAAGTTTTGGTTTCTTCATGATAGGCAACTAACATGTGATGTTGTTAACAGCAGTTTGCAGAAAGAAGAAAGATGGAAAGTAATGCAGTGTTGCTAGAATCAAAGTCCTCGCCGATAAACCTTCTTAACGAAATGCATCAGCTGCGTCTTCTGGGCCATCTTTGTGATGTGACCGTTAGTGTGGAGTATCAAGGTGTCAGGGGAGAGTTTGTTGCTCACAAAGCTGTATTGGCAGCAACAAGCAAGTTCTTCAAGGAGGTGTTTCTTAATGAGAAGAGCATGGATAGCCCAAGGTCAAACGTGTTCTTGAATGAGGTCCAGGTAGCTGATTTTGCTTCATTTCTTGAGTTTGTGTATACTGCGAAGGTAGAAGTGGAGGAAGACCGTGTGCAACGTATGCTGGAAATAGCTGAAAAGCTTAAGTGTTTGGACCTGTCTGAAACCTGTTTTCAGCTGAAGAAGCAAATGCTTGAATCAGTGTTGCTGGAGTTGCAAAATTTCTCTGAATCACAGGATGCTGAGGAGAACAGTGGTATCCAATCAAATGCTTTACTTGAATTGAAGACAACTGTTGTGTCAGAAGGTGACCATGCAGACTGTCCTCCTGATTCTCCCAGTTCCCGCATGGAAAGACCCAGCAATGGAGTTTCTCCCGAGAGGCCAACTGCCAAATCAAAGGAGAAGGTTGACAAGAAAAAAGAAACCATGAAGCCTCCCTATGCCAAAATAAGAAGAGCCAGTGGGAGACTGGCTGGGAGGAAAGTATTTGTAGAAATCCCCAAGAAGAAGTACACAAGGCGGTTGAGAGAGCAACAGAAGAATGCAGAGGATGCTACTGAAGAGAACAAGTTCCCGAAAGACCAAATCATGCATGATGTGGAGAAGGAAGAGGGGCAAGTGGAGAACAGCATGAAGCCTGAGAATGAAGAGTGCAATGGCAACTTTGAATTAGAAGACAACTTTAAAAAATCAGAGGAGGATAAGAAGAAACGAGGCAGCAACTTCAAATGCAGCACCTGCAAGAAGGAATTCCTGTATGAGAAGAGCTTCCTCAAGCACATAAAGCACAGTCACGGCATTGCAGCTGAAATCATTTACCGGTGTGAAACCTGCAGTCAGACCTTTGCCAACCGGTGCAATTTAAAAAGCCACCAGCGCCATGTCCACACCAGTGAGCGCCACTTCCCTTGTGAACTCTGTGGTAAGAAGTTCAAGAGGAAGAAGGACGTCAAGAGGCACATTCTTCAGGTTCATGAGGGTGGTGGGGAGCGTCATCAGTGCCAACAGTGTGGAAAGGGTTTGAGCTCCAAAACTGCCTTGAGGCTTCATGAAAGGACGCATACAGGCGACAAGCCTTATGGGTGCACAGAGTGTGAGGCTAAATTTTCTCAGCCTTCTGCACTTAAAACACACATGAGGTACGAACAGACTTAACTGGCCTTGTTAGATTCTGGTGGGAAAGGTAAAATCCACTGAAAGACATCCTGAACCTCAAGTAGAGTGAGGATTTAAAAGGAGACTGACTGGAGGGTTTCAATATATCCCTTTTCAGAGTGTTTTCTTTCTAATTAGGGGAGCACTGTCATTTAATCTAAGCCCAAAGTATAGGTTTAGGCCCCAATCCAGCAAGCACTTAAGCACATAAATTTATTCATGTGAGTAGTTCCATTGAAATCAGTGGGACTGCTCTCATAAGTAAAACTACACATATGCTAGAATGTTTGAAGGTTTGGGGCCTTAGGTTTTTTTTTAACTGATTTAAGAAACACTAAAATTAATAGTAAAATGTTATGCAGTGGGAATGAAAAATGTTTTTAAAAATGTAAAAATCCTCAGTGGTGTGTGTAACCCAAATAAAACAGCACCAGGATGCTGCAAAAAAACCCCAAGAAGTGAAATTGACTAGAAACAGACCAATCTGGTGTCACTGTCAGCGAATTAAGTGCAGAAAGTAGACAGACAGCAGGAATGATGAGGACTGTAGCAGGGCAATAAAGCTTAATATTTATATAGCACTTAGAAAATGAGAATATTGTGCCTTTGCACATGGAACTCATGAAGTCCATGTGAGCTGCGTGTCTGTGAGGGCAAATTTGGCTCACTTGGGGCTTGAGACTGCAAGGTGATGAGCTACTCTGGCCCTGACGCTGCAAAAGCACTTAAGCATGTGTTTAAAGTAAAGGGAATTACTTGTTCTTAAAGTTGAATACATGTGTAAGTGTTTTGTAGGATTGGGGCCAATGCCTTGCAGAGTCAACCCCTCGCTAACCCACAGAGCACACTCTGAGACAGGGTAAGTGTGGGAAAAGTGAGGTAGATGGTGCATTCCCCAAAATGTCACTTTCCGAGCTGGAACTAGAATTCTGGAAGGTTCTGACATCACTAGGCCACTCTCTCCTCTGAGGTATGAAGTTCATTCGATTTTAGTCTCTTAATCTAAACGTACTACATACAGACAGGATGCTTTCTGTCATTATAGTTCCATTGAAATCAATGAGATTTCACATGATAGTAAACACTATGCCCCGTAGTAAGCATTTGCAGGATTAGGTCCTAAAATGTTGTTACCAACACAGATAGCGAATTTTTTCAGCATCACCCTCTAAAGTGTTGGGACCATTTGACACTGAAAATCATTCACTGGTCAGGAAAATGAATGAGATTCCCCCTCTAACTGGTACCAATATGAATGGACAATGCTATCTATGATGATTTTATTGTTTAAGTATTGAGAAGGTGCTCAGCATTGTATGTGTCATGCATATCAAGACAGTCCCTGTCCCGAGAGCTTATACTCTAGAAGACAGACCTAGAAAGACAAGATGCTTGGGAGACCCAGAGGAAGAACCCACTTCAGATAATTACCTAATTTTTTCATTTTAATTTTTACATATAATCTCCCCTGCTAATATTTAACTGTGAGAACTGATCATCTGGTATTTTTGTTCCTGCAGAACTATTCAAAGGAGACAAGTAAATCAAGTGTGAAGTTCATGTGTAGGCAGGAAGTTAAAGGTAGATGCAACTGAAGTGCAGTTATAGACCCTGATCCTGCAAGCTGCTCTGCATGGACCCTGGACTTCACCCATGCAGATCTCATTGCAGGACTGAAGCTATAATAAGGAAAATGACTGTATAAAAATGCAGTGTAGTTGTAGCCGTGTTGGTTCCAGGATATAGAGAGACAAGGTGGGTGAGGTAATATCCTTTATTGGACCAACTTCTGTTGGTGAGAGAGTTAAGCTTATATAAAAATGGCATTTTCCTGTTCTGCTCTCTCTGTGTCTTCAGTCTGAGCCATAGCCACTTACTTTACTTTGTAGGTCTGACAACTCTGCAGAGCCAGCACAGCTAGGGAATAGCGAACCAAACTATGTTCTGGCTCAGTAATCATTTAAAAAGAATTGTTAGCCAAATTCTGATTGCAGAAAATGTTATTGATGATATCCGAGCCATAAAGATTACTGCTTGACTTTCAGATTCCAGGTGCAATTTAAAAGAACAGTTTATATTTTTATTACAATTAAATATAATTTAACCCTCTATATCTTTCCCTCTCCATTTTTGTATTTGAAGTGTGTAAAAATTCAGTATAGATTTTTAAGCTTACCAAAAACTTCTTTGGCTCAAATATTTCTGGATCCTGATTCCAAATCATGGAATGTGATAGTCAGGCACAGCACTCTGCTTGTGTGGATCACAGCTCAGAATCTCGGCTTGATTAGGAAATCTTAGAAAGACAATTAGCACTGAACTCCACAATGCCAAATTTTTTTAGTCACATTTCAGAGGATAGCCATACAGTAACAGTGACTAGTAATGTACTGTAGAGGAGAGAGAACCTTTTAGCTTAATGGTATTTTTTCATTTCAGAATCCACACTGGTGAAAAACCATTTGTCTGTGATGAATGTGGTGCAAGATTCACACAGAATCACATGCTTATATATCATAAAAGGTGTCACACAGGCAAGTTTCTTCTTTTGTCACCCTCGCCATGTAAAGGGATGTTAGGTGCAAAACTTATGTTATTTAGAACCTAACTGCTGTTGCAGCTTGTGTTTGTGACATTATGTGACATATGTTTGTGACATTTATAATGTGTGTGTGTGGGTGGGGGGGAGATCATGATTTTGTGAATAGGTGTCTTTACCCAGGTTGCTAGGTTTAAGGAAATGTACAAAAAAGGGTTAAGTTTAATTAGCATTTCCTAAAGAAAAAAACACAGCACAAGACTTCAGTAAAACACCAGCTGTATAAATAATTGCAGCCATCTGGATCCTGAGTCGATCAGGAGCTCCAGTATGAAGCACAAGTAAATTTTTGTTGCATATTCTGCTTTTCTCTATTGGAGTTAGAGCATTTTTGAGAGAGACGGGGGGGATCTTCAAAGCTTCACCCTTAACATTTTTGGAATTTACTACCGTAAAAACAAGTTTTTAAATGTGCCCTTATCAAAAATATTGCAGCATCCCACACCTTTCCTTCATACAGGTTTAGTGTCATTTAGTTCAATAAACTAATACTGGTCTGCAAAATTGTTTAAAAAGGAATTCTGATAAACCCAGCTATTTGACTGTGAGTGTCAGTAAAAAGGTCTTTTTTGTTTTTGTTTACAAAGGGCTCATTCATGAGACACCTTTACTCGGTCTGCGTTTTGCTCCCTTACTTCCCTGCATGGGCTACCCACATCAGTGGTCTTTGCTTGTGGGCGGGAAGTGGGTAGAAGTGGGCGAAGCCTATTAAAGGGAATGGAAGTTTCCCATTGGCTTCAATGGACTTTGGAATACGGGTAGCTGGAGACTGCTTTGGAAATTCAGTCCCATTGTTAGTAAGGCTTTATCCTAATTATTAAAGCTAACTATGAACTCATGTCCTGGGCAGACATGCAGCAATTAACCTAAGAAACATAATTTTAAAAGTGGCTTATTTTAACCTGTAATTATCTACTTCATACACTTGTGATTTAAATCTCATGTGCTGGATTGACATTCTACCACCAGACTTAAGTCATGTGTGGGGAATTTCTTCTTTTCCTTTTGCATTTCTTACCCACACGTGTCAGAAATCTCTCCATCCCCCCTGCTCGTGGACTCTTCTGCCTTGAACAAATGTGAGCTGGCAGAAAATGTAAAACCAGTGACATGTTAACACAGGGAAACTTGCCTTAAGCAACAACCGAATGTCAGCTACTTAATGGAGTGGCCTTCTAATAAAGGTGAGCAGGACTGTGTTCAGTATGGGCCCAAGCCAAAGGCTGCTAAGTTAGTGGAACGACTCCAACTAACTGACGACTTCAGTGGGCTTTTGTTCAGGTACTACATTTGGGGATATTTTGGTGCCTTCTGAGAGTGGTGCCTTGTACAGCTTCTCAAACAGGCATATTCCGTACCTGATAAGGCAGCGCTGACTCCCCTGAGCTAGGCCCATTGAAATCCCTTTTGACATTGACCTGTGTTTAGTTTGTATATAATAGCTCTGTGTTTGCATGGTTCTAAAACACTCCTTTGTTTTTTCCTTCTCTGATTCACCCTGGCTGTAGGGGAAAGGCCTTTTATGTGTGAAACATGTGGGAAGAGCTTTGCCTCGAAGGAGTACTTGAAACACCATAATAGAATACATACCGGATCCAAGCCGTTTAAATGTGAAGTTTGCTTCAGAACATTTGCACAGAGGAATTCGCTTTACCAGCATATTAAAGTTCACACAGGTAGGAAACATTTGTTTGGAAAGTAAAGTGTCAAGATCTATAGGTCTAAATCTTAAGACTATTTAATGTTGAGGGACTCCTTTAACCAAGAACTTTTATTACTTTTAAACGTACTAATCCTTTGTGGAACTCTTAAAACTATTTTCAACCAATGGTGGTGTTTCCTCCATTCCTTTCCTCTTACCCCATCCTCCAAAAATGTGTTCTCCCTGCTGGTTATATAACAGCAGTTAACTATCAAGCACTTCACAGAGCTGTGCTGATGCCCCATGAGACACGCAGAGAAGTTTATAGTAAATAAAGTTTATAGTAAATAAAGAGCCGTATCTGGCTTGACAAAGCCCTGGCGGGGATGATTTAGTTGGGGATTGGTCCTACTTTGAGCAGGGGGTTGGACTAGATGACCTCCAGAGGTCCCTTCCAACCCTGATATTCTATGATTCTATGATCCATTTTAGCTCCATTCAAAATACTGCAAAGATCAATTTTGTCTTTGCAGACCTGTCCTCCCACCCACCTTTCTTGCTTGCTTCCTCTTCCCAATTTGTGTTTGTCTCTGCCTGTACCCTGTTCTCTGACATGAGAAGCAAAATGGCCATGGGCACAACTGCATCTCTGCTCAGACGCAGCCTTGCTTCCCTAGTGGTTCCATCTGAACCATGCAACCCTAGTCAGTGTCAGGTTGCTGCTGCCAGCATCTCTGAGCAAACACTACCTACTGCCTTTGCTGATTGGGTCCTTGACATTGTCTTTGACTCTACGCTCTCCTTCACCCATAGCTATATGGCTTCCTCCATAACTTCATCTGTATCTTATCAGCCTCAGTTCTACCCCTGCTGAAATCTTCATCCATGTCTTTATCTCCTCTTTTGTCTGTTGGAGTGCTCCTTAGTTTCCAACACTGCAGCACGGTGCGAATGTTTCTGTCTAGCTTTGCTCATGTACAAAGTGAAGCCTGCGCTATAACCATCTAGTTGCTCTCCACTGCAAGAGCCAGCTTAATATTGTCCACAGTTATGAAATTCTCCCTAGACACTCTCTCTACTTTCCTCCCCTCAGCTTGTCTAGCACTGGTCTCTTCTCTGTCCCTGCACACAATCCTGCCACTGATGCTAAAGCCTTCTCCCCTATATTGCCTGCCATCTGCAATACCAACCTTGTATTGCTCTGCCTCATCACATTTGCATCTATTTTCAAATAATCTGAAACCCCTGCTGTCTTTCCCTGTGCTATTATTTAACCCTGTGGCTGTATCACAAAATGCTTTACTAGGGTAAATAATAAATCACGGGTGAAAGATGCTTTAGACTAAAATGCATTTTACCTGCTGAATGGTATTGTGATCTGCTTTGGTAGATGGTGTGATAAACCCCAGAATTCCTGCCCTAGTAAAATACTGATATAGGTAAATATGAAAACTCATGTATTTCAGGCCAGAAGCTCAGTTGATGCAAGTGCTCTGTTGACTTCAATAGCGCTAAACCGATTTACACTAGCAGAGGATCTGCCTTTAAACTATAGCAATGGTCTGTTTACCTTGGATGTGTCAGTATAATTTTCTGCAAATCTGAAATTCCCGCAAATGTATTTGCAGGCTTTCTGAACATGCCTGTACGTGCCTAGTCAAATATATGTGATATGAGGGCACGTATGAGATTACCAAAGGAGCAGCACTCTGGGTACGGCTAAGAGGTCAGTCTAACCCTGTGCTCTGATTTCAGGTGAACGGCCCTATTGTTGTGATCAGTGTGGTAAGCAGTTCACGCAGCTCAACGCATTGCAGCGCCATCATCGAATACACACGGGGGAGAAACCGTTCATGTGCAATGCGTGTGGGCGAACGTTCACGGATAAATCGACCTTGCGGCGGCACACTTCAGTAAGGACGGAGTCTTGCTACAGACTCCACTGCTAGTTCCCGTCGGCCTGATCTCGCATTTCAGACACGCCTGTGTAAAATGGGCCCGTTCTAGAAAAGGGCCTGTTGGCTTTAGAACACCTAAGTAAATGCATTGTCCCATTGAGGCCGACAGCTTTCCTGGGTTACAGTCAAACTAATCTGACTACTGGCAGCATAGCAAACACACATAGCAGGAAGGAGAGTTATTTTTCTCACTCTTTCACTGACCCAGCATATGACCTTGGGTCTGCCATTTCCCTGCGAAATGGAAGTGATAATACAGGGGGGCTGTGTGAGACTTCACTTATTTGGAGAGAGACACTGCTTTGCCAAGTTTACACTTGATGAAATGGAGCAACGGGGCCCATCAGGGACCTGACTGGAGCAGCACTGGGGCTGCTGTTTTCAGCGTCAACTTATAATAGCTCAGGCCTCTTCTCCCTGTCTCCAGAGGGCTGCCATAGGAGTCCATTTTGGTGACTGTGTGCCTGCTTGAGAATCCCCATGTAGGAAGATGTAGCAAGTCCCCCTCCTTTTGACACTGTCTGAGCAGTATAAAAGCTGAGGAGCAGGGCACAGAATCTGCCCCATTATTTGTAAACAGATTTTAGATCCTTGGCTGGCAGATTCTGTAGAAAGGCAAAGTGTTGTCATTCTAAACAGCAAGTGCTGAAACGGTGTTGTGTTTGGTTTTAGATACATGATAAGAATACACCCTGGAAGTCTTTCCTGGTTATTGTTGAAGGAGTGTCTAAGAACGATGAAGGTCACAAGACAGAGCTTCCTGATGAAGAGTATCACATGTCACCTAAAATAACAGAGAAGTTGCTGTCTTTTTCTGAAAATGGCCACTATCAAAACTTGACTGCTGTCCCAGGGAGTGTGACTGCACTGCATGACAACAGTTCTACCATAGTGACAGACTGCAAATCGGATGGGACTGTGGGACCCCAAGAAGCCCTCATAGCTACCACCTTAAGTGAGCTTACAGTACTACATACACAGACAGATGCTCTTCAGCCGCAGCTCCATGCTCTGGTGAATATGGAATAATTTGGTATTGTTCACCAACCCAGCCTAACTTCTGACTTTGCCAGTAACCTAGTGATGTAATTAGGAGAAAGCATAGACCCAAAAGGAAGAGGGACTAGTCGTGGATGACATTCACGGCATTTATCTCCTCCTCACCCTTAAAACACCAATCAGTAATCTTCAATTTGCATAGTCTAGCTGTAGCTCCTTTTCCCAGCTGATAGCTATTATTCTACTTCATTCGTTTCTTGATTTTTCTGTACCCTTTGTTATGAAAGTGTGAAATAGTACAATCACTTCAGAGAGCAGTTAACCTCAAGCAGAGCATATGAAGACCTGCCATTGTTTTAATCTCTGGAAATTGGTCCACGCAGTCTTCTCTTCGCTACCCTTCCTGCAAAGGTGTGGTAAGCCCTTCTTCCTTTTGTTTGGATGGCTTGAGTGCAGCTCCCTTAGAAAGGAGGGTGCGGGTTTTTTTGTTTTGTTTCCAATTCAGTTCCACAACACGTGTGAACAAAACAGAAATATTGTGGTGTTTCTGGCCTAACGGTCAATGGAATTAAATATACTTTCCTAGTAAAAGTTCATATGTAGAAAATAAAATTCTGTTAAATTTCATTTCAGAAAGTGTTTTAATCTTGGCTTTGCCAAAGCTTCAAGCAGAATTATTTTAGTGTTTGGAAAAACTAATGGGAGCAAGCTTGGGAAATGTATGGAGTTACATTCCAATAGTTCCTATTTTTCCATAGCAAAAATATGGAACTTGTAGCCTGCGGGTTTGGGTGTTGGAAGCAGATTGCGCTGTTCTAAAATAGCTCATACACTGTTACGGAACTCGCTCCAATAAGAAGTGTCAATTGTGAATTAGCAGGATCACTAATCTAGTGATTAAAATAACTCACTAAATTTGCACTCTTAAACTCTGATCTTGCAACTGGCTCTAGTGGTGCAGATCCCTATTGACTAATGTGAGCACAGGGGTTTCTCCTGATGGATTCATTTGTGGAATAGGGGCCTTGGGGTACAGGTGATAAGTGGGATACATTAAGGCCATTCAAGTCGTTTCAGGCCCCAAATTTTACTTTAGAAAAGGCTTATTGAAATAACCACATAAATGTTTTTCTTTACAAGTTCTGTAAAAACTTTTTGAAGAGTCATTGTTGGAAATGCAACCACTGCAGCTTTGGGCTAGTGCCTGGAAGTGCCCAAGCTGAGGCAAATGCCAAAAATAAATGACATCAGTGCTGACATTTATATTTTTAAAGCTTTTGTTTTCCTGGTTAGAATGGTATTTAGTATCTGAGCTGAGAAATTTAACAGGAAGATATTGACAATGTGCCTTTTTTAAGTGTCAAGGAAGGTAGTGCTTGCTCCAAAATCCATTAAGGCAGTAGGAGTCTTCCCTTTGCTCCAAAAGCCCACTGAAATCAGGCTTTATGGGTTGAATTCTGCAAGCTATGCTCCCAATAATCTGATTGTCAGTGGCACTCCTCAAGGGTGGTGAGGGTTAACCTGGTAAGAGATTGCAGGATCAGACCTTTCTGTGGAACCCACCATCTACAAAAATCTTGTCAAATTCAGGGTGTTAGTTTTCGTTCTAATCCTTTGTTTTACAGTGAGACTATCTTACAGGTAGTAAAGGGAACACAAGTGAGATGGCTCAGTACAACCAGTTTCTTTCCATTGCAAGGGGTTTCACTTTCCAAGTTAGTTTATTCTTAGTGAGAGAAAATGTATACGTTAATGTTCAGTTTTTTCTTTATTTTGTGAGGAAATGACATGTGTTTGGTGTGTTTAACTGAGCAGAGGCTGATTAGGTCCGTGAAGAAGGCCTGAGCCTGTTCCCACGGATTTTAAGTGGAGCAGAATTAGCCCTATGGTTAACAGCATTTTAAGATGAAGCTTTCAACAATTAAACATCTTAATCCCACTTGCCTTTTTTACAACTCAAAGAGGCAAACCAGTGGGCTAGAAAAGGCACAAACCATTTTAGATCAGTACAATTTTGTGCTTTTGTGAGCATTTTAGGAGCAATATACTTGTTAATCAACTTGACCAAGCAATTAACTGTTCCAAATCGGGCCAGATCTTCAGCTATGTCAGTTTATAGCAGCTGAGGACCTGCCCTTCTGATTTTTGCAGATATTAAATTTTTTGGTGAAGGTTCCTTAAAGTAGATTTTTTTTTTTAAGAACCAGTTTGAGAAAAGCTTGCTGAAAGTTAAGCACAATCCATCATTATGGCCCACTCCTGAAAGACTTACTGGTAGGCAAAGCAATAAAAATAACCAAACTGTGGACCAGAGTTTTGGGGTATTTTTGAACCTTAAAGGAGCTTCTGATGTTACCTTTGAACCCTAGCTTAATCCAGAAAAAGGGTTTAAAAAAATAGCTTTCCAGAAGGTTATATTTGACATATTTATTCAAACATTGTGTTCCCTTTGAGTGTTGAAGTTCAAATGATTCCTAATGACCCATGTACAGTGTTTGTAGATATATTTAAATCCTGAGTATTAGTACCTGTAGACAGAGGAAATTTTTGTATTCCATGAATGTATGGAAGTGAGTAACCTGTACGAACTATTAAATCCTATTAAAATATTGAACTAGTTACTGCCCTTTTTGTAAGTGACTTGCTTGGAGTACCATACATTCCTCTTCCCTGAGAACAATGCATTGTATATTGCAGAGAGCTTATGATTTTAGATAATTACGGTAACTCTACATAAATTGCTACTGATCACCTGGTGACTTAGGCCCTAATAATTCCAATTGTTCAGTACTCCGTTTTGCTTCCATAGTGCTGATTATTTCTGCAATAATTTTAATGTTATAACATGCATCAGAAAATTCTACAAGACATCACTTATAGTAAGCCCTACAAGAACTTCAGTTGTACAGACTATTTGTATTTAGTATACTTGTTATGCGCAAGGTGAAATTCAATGCACAGCATTCCAAAGAGTTACACACTAAATATGCAGAATCTGGAACCACTTGCTGCAGAGCACTCTTTGAAGAAAAGGGGCTTTACTGTTAAATACAGCTAAAACCGCTAGTGGTCACTGCTATCCCAAAGCTGTAAAAAGTACCTCTGATCAAACCAGGGAGTTTAAGTGCATAGCACAAGCCATTCACCAGAAAAGAATGCTCCTCAAAATTACTTAATTTTTATTTTATTACTGTACCGCTTCACACAAAACAATCTGTTCCTGCTCAGGCCATTTCATTATTAGTTTTCATAATACAGATTCTTGACCCGGGGGGAGGAAAAATAACACCCTGACAGCTTTGCTCTATGTTTTACATGATTTGAAAACTGGTATATCACGGCTTACAACAAATAATTACGTTACAGATGACATGCTGCTATACAAAATCACCAAGGTTTGCATTTAGACAGGACTACTACGTTATAGAGTGCATTAACAACAGATAACAGACTGGTACATCAGCAGCAATTTATGTACACTATTGTAATTGTGCAAAAATACTGCTTAGGTCCTGGAAAATAAATTAACCACAAAAAATAAATTCGTAACCAGTGCCAAGTTGTAAAAAAAAAAAAAAAGCTTTCCCACAATTTCTGTATTAACAAAACATGCCTGTGTAGGATTTTCGCTAAACTGTGTTTTATCTGATCTTCAATTATATGTACGATGGTAAAACTATATTCCTTTTTGAATCAGGAAAGTTATGAAACTGAAAAAAACTAATGCTCCTCTACAAACAAAGCTTGACATCTCTTTTCTTTTTCTAAACATAAGCATGCATGTATTTTCCTCTCTGGGGTGCCTGTGTAGAGAGACAGCTGAGTCAACACAGATACAGCACTCAGGTGTGAAAAGTCCACCCCCGGTGCAACAGCTATGCTGACCTAACTCCAGTGTAGATGCAGTTAGATCAACAGGAGAATGCTTTTACCAGCTTAGGTGCTAGTGCTCAGGGCCATGCTTTTCCTACAGACCCAGAAAAACCCCTTCCATAGCTGTAAGCTGCATCCACACGGTAGGATTATGTTGGCATATATCTGTTTAAAGGAAAGTTGGACTTGTTCAGGAATAGTTCCCTGGAGGGAGACCCAAGTCAGCCATTTCTAATGTGACTAGCCCTTGTAAGCAAGCGTTAATCACACAAGTTGCAACTTTTTAATGTTTCCCAGCATATCTGAGTCTGTTGCTCATCAGCACCAGCTCCTCCCATTTTTAAAAATTTCCTCTGTGGCCCCCTGTCGGCCGCACATCTCCATCGGACAAACCGAGCACATCTTCTCTAAGAAGCTTTTCAAATTCTAGAAAACGATTTTGTACAATTTCAATGATAACTCACTAGTGTTCATTCCAGTTACAAGAAAAGCCACACTCAGTACATAACACTAAGCCCTTCCTGATTTAGAAAACAATCAAGTAGAAGAAAGTTTAAATTGATTGTTGATAGGAGTCAATAAAAACCATCTTCTCTCCTGGAATTTTTTATATCATTTGGTCTCCTATCTGATATTTTCTGTAAACAAATGCCATAAGGGTGCTGGCTTTCTAGGGTTACTATATACCCGGCAATCCCATTTTATTAAGGAAAGCTAGAAGCACAAACAAAAAAAAAATAGATATTCTTAAAAGCCAGCTAGTACCCTGTCTGGAATGTGGGTAGGTCCGTGCATATTTGTGGCAGGTCTTTCCTCCAAAAGAGATTGCCAACTATGGAATACTAGTGTTTTCCTACTTTACAGTATCCAATATTTAAAAAGGTCAAATGACAAGCAGCATTTATGCAAAATAAAGCTAGTAGTCTTTCATTGTGTAAGCAGCACTGGTGATCTAAGAATGGAATAATTTCTACAGCTTATTGGAACTGTATTGAAATATTAAGCCGTAACACTGAAACTGCATATGGTCATGAGTCTATCTCACTGTCATACATATATTTAATATAGGTAGCTTGTCTACTTATCTCCACTGAAACTAGGATCTGCACACACAAACACAAACTGGGATTCTTCAAGATCATTTTCAATTTCTACAGTTTTAAAACAAGCCTGGGCAAGCTGTTGTCCAACAGTGCTGAAGGAGGGTATCTTAGCTAAGATCAAGCCTAATACAATAACTAGGCAGCATACCTTTGACACAGCTTTGCCAACAGCACAAAGGGAAGGAAATAGCGTTCTGGCACATACAAAAAACCTGCAGCAAAGACAATAGCAGGAACTTAGGTAAATGAAAAGTTAGAAAAATATATTATTACCTGTTAAAGTCATCTTAGGGCAGGAGAGATGGTATGCACCAAAAAATAATGTAAGTGGAAAAATATATCCAACAAAAAAAATAGAAGAAACTTACATTTCATATATAGTCCTTAAATAGAAAATACATGATAAGCTAGGTCCTACTTAAAGAATGTTTTGGAGAGAAGGTAATTGATTTAATATATTATACGCAGACCCCTCACCTATGAAGATGAATGTTTTTAGACCCAGGTCATTATGTATTTGTTCATGCACACATGTATCTGTATAGTATATACACATACACACATGCATACTGTATATAAAAATCACAAGCATTTCACTAGCATCATTAAAATAGCTCTATCATTTTAAAAACAAAAATCTAATGTCTGACTAAGGTCCATTAAAAACACAGAACTTTAGCAATATGTTAGCATTAGATCAGAAAATATTGTGTGTACTGTATGTCATGGATATTTACAAGCATGGATCAAAAGTGTTGAAGACGATGAGCTAGTAGAGAAATGACGGCAGAAATAAGTTAAAAATGAAAGACTTTTGGCTCATCAGCTACCAAAAATAAAGATTTTTGCCACAAGCATTTCTTTCACTGATCTCAAAAGTCTTGTGAATCCCTCTATTGCTCTCACATATGGAAGATCTGTCAGCAACACCTAGGAGTATCATTTCTTATCCATCCATGTCATCAAAAAGACACCAGGATACTAACAATACAGGTAATTTGGTTCATAAACAACAAAATTAAGCTAGGTGTAGTGTCAAGTATCCCATAATGGTCCATGGCCATTACACAAAAACAGATTATTTAGGAGTTAGGCAACATGCTACATATACCACAAATAATTCACTTTAGGTCTCCATCACCATCTCCTTGAAGTGACTTTTTGATGCGAAGCAACATAGTCGTAAGCCACTGATCCAAGCGAGATATGGAATCAAATTCCTTAACCTAATGGGAAGGAAGTTTAAAACAGTTTAACAGAGGGCAAATGGGAATATTGCTATCACTACTCCTAGCAGTAAATGGTGTGCTCCATTTCATTTGCTAGTCATTTATTTAAATTTCTGTTAGTTAAATATTCCTTAAACCACCGATACATGTAGTAAAGGGCTGATCCAAAGCTCATTAAAGTCAGTGGGAATTTCAAAGATCAAGCACAAAGAGGCCAGGATTGTTGGGAAAAGAAGGGAAGAGGAAGGAACTAGAGTGGAGAGTAAAGAGTCCTCGAAATGGAGTGATGACCAGTAGGTGAGCACTGGTAATTCAGAAGAACCTCACCCAAGTTTTGGGGTTTTTTTTACACATTATACTTCACAGGGACTTAAGCCTATGCTTCAGTGCTTTGCTGAGGAGGGATGGTTTGCTGAATAGGGACCTTTAGACATTTTCAGCCACTCAGTACTGCTGCAACAGCCCGAGGCACCCCATGCCCACTGGCGAATATGGCCTAGAGATGTTTAAAAACTTTTGGAACCTGATCTGCTACTGCACTGATTTCAGCGACGTTACACTGTAAAACTGGAGTTACACAGTCGTGAATCAGGCCCTTAGATTGTAAACTCTTTCCATTAGTTTCTCAGGACAGAGACTTTAGACTGAATTTTCATTTACACTAAGGCCTCTACACTGCTTTGTTTACCCTTCCAAAGTGGTGTGAAGTGGTTTCAGTGTACATGGCAATCAGACCCCTTTGCCTGTGTGTTTTGTACAGCACAGAGGATGCTGCCAGTGCTCAAAGAATAACAGTGCCCAGGAACACTTGTGCAAGTAATTGAGCATGCAAAATTAGCGTGCAGAAATGAAGACTTAGAGGGGGGCTCCTTTGAACTTTGGTCCCAGAATAGTCTGCCGCAAATGTATCCGTGTACAGCTTGACTACTTACTGCCTCAGTGTACGCTTCACAGTTTTGGTCCTCATGAGCTTCCAGCAGTTTCTAACAGAATTACAGTCAAGGGTAATACATTAGTATTGAAAATTTATCACTTCAATTTACAGCAGACTGAGCACACACTGCCTGGGTATTCTGTTACCCTGTGGTCTACAGATTACATCTAACGCTTTTCTCCATTAAGAAACCAAAAGAGATAAATATCTAATGCTTGCGCATCGCTCAGAACGATGAACTCCTGAACCTGTTCAACCCAACAATATACAGACAGTGTCTGATACTCTCCAACAGGCCCTTTGGATCTACTGTTATAATATTTGCTTACACATAAATATCTACTTTCATTTCATTATAATTTGTCTCTATTTTAATTGTCTCCCCAGTTACACAAGTTCTGTACAATTCATGGGGTGTCCTCTAATATATACAAATCATATGAACAGCTCAACATAGTATATGGTAAGGGAAAGACAGTACAAGTGCAATTTTTTTACTTTCCAACCAACAACAACTTTCAGGGCAACTGTATTTAACATCAGTTCTACTTACTTTCACTAGCTTGCACTCTCTCGAATCTGTGAATGCTGGGAACATTTCTTCATACTTCTCAAGAGCAAGCTGAAACAGAGAAGCGAGCCCTTCAGTTGAAATTACTAGAAAAAGCAACCATTAGGTTTCATCTAAATACAAGAGTTATTCTCATAGTTATTGTCTTTATGTAACCTAACCCTAATACACTGCAACAAACAGCGTAACATAACAGATTCCAATAAAATCCCAAGAACACAAGGAAATTCAGATTTAAGATCCAGACTTGGTCTTTGCCTAACTGGGAATGTGTCTAAGGTGTTGTAAGGGTGGAGGGAAAATAATGTGCTAGAAGGCTTATTTAAGTTTCAAACCCTGTCATTGTGACAGGTGATGCTCCTAACCCCAGCTAGTTCCCCTTCCACCTAAACTAACACACATTTCTACTGGGGGAAAAAAACTGTCCGCTGTTTGAAGGAGGATGCAGGAAAGGAGAGTTTGGATCTACCTTGAGAGAACTCCAAAAAAGAGGTCATTTGCCTTTCTTCCCTGCAGATTTTAGGAGAAACTAGACACAACGGAGACTGCAGAGCTAAGGGAATGACTTCTGCAGTCCACAGGAGAAAGTACATGCTGCCTCTTAAGCAGAAGCCAGTCACGCTGTGGTCTGTTATTTTTTTCAGCTTGAGCTGTGACTTTAAAGGGCCCTGTTGATTACAATGTGTGTTGGATCAGGCCATCAAGGTGCAAGTCAGGTCATACATCCCTGGCCTGATCCAACACACACTGGAATCAACAGAACTATCCCGCCTGACTTCAACAGGTGCTGCACCAGAACGTTAATTACTGACTGAGCCTGCAAGTCAGGGGCAGTACTTAGGTGCCTACAAAACAAAAAAAGCAACTCGATTACAGGCAGGATGAAAGTCAGCCCCTGAAAGGACTCCTATATATTTGAAAATCCTGATCAAAAGGAGTAACAGAAACAGCTTCCTTTTGGAGACACTTAAATCGTGGCCTTTTTATGGGACTGCGCCCACATAAAAATTGTTTTGTTTTGAACAATATGGCGCTAGACAGAGAGTGCCTCCCTTTCTTTTGCAAATAATTGCTGGCACTATTTTGTGGATATGAATGTGGTCATCTGTGCTTCCGCTCGACTCGTGGTAGTTATCTCTCTACATGCCTTTGTCTGCACCCAAAACTAAGGGCGCCTCCTATTGTTGGCAAGCATAAAAAGGAAATCTGGCTTTGAAAAACAGGCCCCGCCTCAGCAATGATTCCCATGCAAAAATAAAAGTCAACTGTTCTTTTCGAAAACGAACGCACTGCCATAGCTCAGATCCTACGGTGAATGTTTAATAGTAATCACCGCATATCAAGAGAGAATGTATATTTCACACCCATACTGTGGAAATGCGAGATAGTTCGGACACATTTGCATTACTTAATGTTGCAAAATTTCATTTACGTGATACTGTACATCCTAGGAGAACACACTAGAGGTCACTAACCTTAGCATTCAACTCATCCACAATGAAGTGGCAGAGAGCAGCTTTAAAGAAATACTCTTTTGCACTATACTTGAGCAACGGATTATCCATAGTATTTGTTCCAACCTAGATATAAAAAGTTATAGTGACAGTCAGGTTGTATACTATCTTTTCTTTGTAAGACAAGAACTAAAAACCCCCAAGGTGATCAAAATTACATGTAAGAGATCACACTTGTTTAAGAGACTGGATTCAAAACATGCAACAAATACCACATCCTAAGAAAAAACAACAGCTCAAGAGGTTTCATCTAGTACAACAAAATTCCAAAGTGAAACAAATCAGTCACAAATATTCTTATATATAAAATAATAAAGTGACATAGGCATTAAAGTCCCCACCTACTGTGGTTGTAAAGATGTACGTGCGTGCACACACCCATCTACCCTCTTTAAGGGTTTATCCAGCACATGTCAATGCAGCACTTAAAGGCTGTACAATATTTTTTAGGAGAACCACCACCCAGAACAGAAAGGTGGTTCTCTCTGTTCCTCCAGTGATCACTCCTGCATGTTGCTGAGCGCTCTCTCCCTGATCCAGTGAAGCACTTAAGCACGTACTTAGCTGTAAGCACAAACAGTCCCCCTAAAGCCAATGGGACTCCTCATGTACTGAAGGAAGCTGGTGGACTGGGGACAAAGTGCTCAGCACCTTGCAGGACTGAGCCCTCACGGAAGAGGAGTGAGACTGCACGTGTGTGTGCATGTGTAGGATTTTAAAAGAGCACTGATTCTGGGGAAAACCGCACACTCTCCCTCTAACTAAGTGGTGTTTTGTACTCTGTTTTGTACACTCCAGTCATCAGGGATGCACTCCGTCTCAGCTTTTCTGGCAAGCAATCGGAAACTAGCACCTCTTATAAAGCAGAATGTTGCAGGCAAAGGGAATCCACTCTAGCACCTCCACCAGGTTTGTCTGGCATTACAAACTGACGTTCTGGAGCATGTTACATAGCAC
Organism: Eretmochelys imbricata; assembly: GCF_965152235.1. Taxonomy (NCBI): domain Eukaryota; kingdom Metazoa; phylum Chordata; order Testudines; family Cheloniidae; genus Eretmochelys; species Eretmochelys imbricata. Next base: position 204,326,040 of record NC_135574.1, on the reverse strand, counting down.
TATACAGACACATAGAGGCCAAGTCATGGCTGCCCTGCACAAGATCAGTAGAAGAGGAAGGAGAGTAAAAGGAATTGGTTTCCCAGCACTGCACACCCATACAGGAGGCAGACACCATTTGGATGGCTGCCGTCCTAGAATGCAGGAGGTCCTGTGCTGCCAGCAATATTCCAGACCCCAAAAGGGCCATGTATGGAATGGGAAGAGCATGGCTGTGGCTTCATGTCCCCTGCGCACTAGCTCTCGGCTGCTGAGTACTGGCGAGAGCAAAACTGTAGAGCAGATGCAGTAACCGTCACCAGTCAGCATCCCTGGAGGCATTATGTCCACTCCTCCATGGTGCAAGCATAAGACTCCAGCTACCCCTACACTACAATAGTTTGTTTCCCCACATCTTAATGTTTTAGGCCTGATTCGGCCAGGTGCAGGGAGCCCTCAACTCCTATGGAAGTCAGCAGGAGGGGAGGATGCTCAGTAATTCCAGGTCAGATGCCCACAGAGCTCTATTTATTGTGCACTGCTTCACAAGTACAGCCTCTCTCGAAGTGCCTTCTATTTGCCATTTGATGCAGACTAGGGAACAGTGATTTGATTCTGTGATATCCTGTACAAGGACTGGGCCCCTAAACGGTTCACAGGCAAAGAGCTGATTTAAAATACTCCCAGCCAAAAAAAATCTTCATTATGACACAATAGCTAAGTTTGCAAACACCGTAGGTGTCAATGAAGACAAAACAGTACAGTCTTACAAAAGGTAAAAAAAATATATAAAAATAAAAATTTGAAAGCCAGGAAGTTCACAGATTAGGTTCCACAAACAACCCTAGCTGACCTTACACCAATGGTCATCCTCTAGTTACTTACCAACCCTCATATCTGGAAATTCTGAGCACAAAGGGTAATATAGTGGCAGCAGAATCTCTATTAAAATGATCCACTTAAATGCATCGGCTGCCAGCCAGTCTGCTAGGGATTAGCTCTAGCCATGGATTCCTAATTATTTCACAGTTTCTCTTGATTATTAGTGCTATGCACTAGATCTCAATTAGGACTCAAGCATTAACAACATTTGAGATTCCAGCCATAAGACTATTTTGCGGGTGGGAGAGGTGGGAGGAAGAAAGAAGAGACTTGGAAACACAAGGCACAAATAGCTTTTGGAAAAGTTTTCTAACTCTGCAATCACATGTCCAATCACCCTCAAAGTTTTCCCCAAAATTATACCAGATAGGGAATCCCCACCCCCAACCCAAGTTATAGGCCTTCAAAACTAAGCTTAGAAAGTAAGTTAGAATTTCATCCTGGAACAACTCACAGAAGCAGTATCTACCTTTTTAAGAAAAAAAGCTCTACACTAGATCTCAAAAGAGTCTGGAACAGACTAAATCGGCCAAGCCAATTTCTAGATACTGTGACCAAAAAAAAAAAAAATCACTCACTTTTTCAAAAAGTAAAATATATTTTTGATAAATTACATCTCAGAAATTTGAGAGACAAGGTGGGTGAAGTAATGTCTTTTATTGGACCAACTTCTGGTTGGTGAGAGAGACAAGTTGTCGAGCTAACACAGAGTTCTTCTTTAGGGAAGAAGAACAGATGCAGTAACTATCACCAGGAAGAAATGCTCTGTGTAAACTCAAAAGCTTGTCTCTCTCTCTCTCACCTACAGAAGCTGGTCCAATAAACGTTATTGCCTCCCCGACCTTGTCTCTCAAATACCCTGGGACCAACACGGCTACACACCACTGCATATATCTCCCAGTAATGGCTCATCTGATTCATGGCATAGTTTGACAAAAGGAATTCTACTCTTGACAAAGTCCACATGTGAAATTTCACATCCAGTTCAGTTGTACGGAATGGGCAAAATCTATCTTACAACGGGAAGCTAGTTGCAGCCTCGACTACTGAGAGAATGCTGATTCTTTCCACCATTAGGGCAGGAAATGATCTCTTTAGTCCACCTTCCTAAGACCAATGCAAGATTTAGGGCTTGTCTACGTTGTCCCGCAGTTTGGACTACAGGATTGGCAATAACAGTGCACTAATGCATTAATGCAGTCCTGTTTGAAGAGAACTATGTTAACATGAACTAGGAACCCTTTAGTTCATGCCTGCAGTGTCCATGAGGGAGAGTTACAGTGCAGCATTTTAGTGCTCACTGTTATTCACAACCCCACAGTCCAAACTGCGGGGCAGTGTAGACAAGCCCATAGAGTTCCAGATTTAGTGACCACAGGCCCTGACCCAGACATCAGGAGCAGCATATAATATGCAGTTATGTGTCTTCAACTATACTGTCCATTTTATAAAAAGAGTATATATACACTAACCTGCTCGTAGATTTCAATTGCCTTCTGGTACTGCTCTAATTGAGCAGCATATGCAGCCACCTTCAGCAGACACCTGTTAGCTGAACTAGAATCAAGAACTTCAGTTAAAATAAGTAACGGTACAGTACCTAGTGGTAAATATGTCCATTTCCCTGCTTCTCTAATAGATACATTAACTAGTGGATGTATGTAAAAACATTGCCCAGTAGTTACCTGTTAGAAAAATGAGTATATTAAAAATACCAAAACTATTAAACCACTAAGGTCAAATGTTGAATCTGAAAGCTTTCTGCAAATCTACAGAAAATTCTCTTCCCAATGACCGATGGTATGATATTCAGCCCCAAAGAGACTAGAAAGTGTGTGCATTAAACATCCCACAGTGGATGGAAGTCAAATATTAAAATCTAAACAAAGGCAGAAATCAGTTTTCACATGCAAGCACCTTAATAGGTCTCCAAAGATCTCCATTTGAATACTCAGACTGACAGGTAGGTAAGTGAATGCCAATTTCATGTACCTAAGTGACAATCTCAGCATCTTAATGCAGGATTTGGACATCTTATTAAAGAATTCACAAATTAGGAGAGGCAAATAATACTTGCACATCTTATTATAGGAAAGAAAAAAGAAGGATAAATCCAGACTGTAAATCTTCATTGTTTCAAATAACTATTCTATGAAGAAGACTTGCCTGTTGGATTCTTCTCCTTTGTAGTAATCTGCAGCTTGTTCATAATGTGCAATTGCCTAAAAGACAGACACAACATTTTTTTCTCTCAGCATGTTACTTTTGAGATGAGATTTTGGGGGGAAGACTGTATTTACAAAGATTAGAATTTTTCAAAATTCCTCAGGTGGTTTTAGAGGGATAACATGACATTCCACTGTTATTGTCCCACAAGATTATACCAATATTGACACACTGCAACCCATCCCGAATGAACTCCGATTAAGAGCTCAATCCTGCAAAACTGGACTACTGACTATAACTCTTACTACTGCATGTAATCCCATTGAAATCAAATGGCAAGCTTTGCAGACAGCCTGGAGAAGGAAAGAACAGAGAGGAGAAAGACCCAGGAGTCCCAGCAGGAAAAGGATAGGGAGATGCCCCAGGACATAATGAGGCTTCTCCAACAGTAAACACAGATGCTGCAGACTCTTGTGGACCTACATGTTCAACAATCCCGGGCTTACCTCCCTTTGCAGTCTATGCAGAACTCCATTGCAGCATCCACCCTCAACATTCCACATGGCATCAAGGGCCACCGCCCTACCCCTCTACCGCTCCATCCCAGGAGACATTACGGAAAACCACAGCTTCACATACGCTGACCTGGGACAGCCACAGTAGCTGTATGTGTAGCTAAAATGGACATGAATGTTCTTTCCTCTTGAAAAGTTCCGTTCTATTAATTCATGAAATTTTGAATGTCTTTGCTTTTAAATTGCTCAGATCTTTCTTTTCACTGATTTTGTTACTGAATAAAATTCTATTATTTGGAAAATAATCCATCTTTATTAGTTCACAGCATATGCTGCAGTGCACCCAGCAGTTCTGAAATCACCTACTTACCTGTTACTGCACAGCATGACAACTCACAGGATCAGTGACCTACAGGATCTAATAATGATAAATGTACAGCGAGCTCTACGAAATTAATAGGTGCACTGACAATGTTATAGTCAACCATGTACCCCCAGCACCACACAATTCCTGATAGGCCACAAAACAGCAGGGCCACACAGAGCACAGTACACCACAATGCGTTACTGACGCTCACTGTAAAAGTGCTTCTTCAAAGCCTCCCTGAGTCATACAGCTGCGATAAGCTCTTCTGTGATAAGCCCTTGTGTCTGGCTGTTTGAACTCAGCAGACAGCCTCTCCACCTCTGCCCTCCATCCCAGCAGCAAGCTTCCCCCCTTTGCTTCAAAGATATTATGCAGGACACAGCAGGCAGCTATAACCATTGAGATATTTTTCTTACTGAGCTCCCATCTCGTGAATAAACAATGCCAGATCTGCCAAAAGCACATTCAACTTCATTTTGCACCTGCTGAGCTGGTAGTTGAATCTTTCCTTGCTGCTCTCGAGGTTGCTGGGGTATGGCTTCATGAGTAAGGCTCAGATTTTGTCAGATATTTTTAGTAAAAATCACGGATGGGTCATGGGCAAAAAATCTCGTGACCTGTCCATGACTTTTACTAAAAATATCCCTGACAAAATGTGGAAAGAGGAGGGTCCAGCACCCCCAGCGGCTGGAGGCTCTGGGGTCCCCTTGCCCTCAGCCATGGCTGGGAGCTATGGGGTCCCTGCTCGGCCTGCCGTGGCTGGGCAGAGGCAGGGGGGCTCCTGCGGCCTGCAGGAGTTCCAGGGAACCCCCACAGTCCATGGGGGCTGGGAGCTCAGGGGTCCCCTTAATGCCCAGTGCTAGGAGCTGCTGAGGGCCTGCCGCCAGCAGCGGCTGAGAGCTGCAGGGCTGCCTGCTGACAGCTCCAGCCCTGGGGCACAAAATGTCACAGAGGTCTCTGGAAGTCATGGATTCCGTGACTTCCATGACCTCTGTGACATAATTGTAGCCTTATTCATGAGCAAGGGGTAGGCTAGGTCCCCCAGGATCACTATTGGCATTTCAACATTGCCAGTGGTTATCCGCCGGTCATGAAAAAAAGTCCCTCCTTATAGCTTTCTAAAAAGTCCTGTGTTCTTAAAGATGTGAGTGTCATGCACCTTCCCTGACCAGCTCACACTGATGTCAGTGAAGTGTTCCCACTGATCCACCAATGTTTGCATAACCACACAAAAGCAGCTCTTCTGTTGATGCACTCTATGGCAAGGTGCCAAAATAGGGATATGAGTGCTGTTTATTGCTCCACCACAGTTCAGGAACCCCATTGTTGCAAATCCATCCACTATGTCCTGCACATTACCAAGAGTCACAGTCCTGCGCAGCAGGAGGAGATTAATGGACCTGCACTGAGGCTTGCATTTGCATGACAATGGCCCCTGCATTGGATTTTCCCACTCCACACTGATTTCCCACTGACCGGTGTCAATCCAGCATTGCAAGTTTCCACTCACTTCCCCACAGTCAGTGCAGCTCTCGTTTTGGTCTCCCTGCACTGGAGGTCTGGGGCGAGCTCAGCACACAGATCTGGGATTGTGGCCTTCGCATTCAAAAGTTCTGCAGCCCCTGTTTGTCATTCTAAGCCTGCATTACAGTGCAATCCCACCAGTAAGTACTCGTGTCCAGAAGCAGCACGCCACCATCTCCAGCTGCTCCATGAAAGCCAACAACCTTGAATTGGTGCTCGTTATGTCCCACAGCAGTCTGTCCTCCAAGGAATCGTCATGTTCCCCATTGATTTGGTTATTCTTGTAGCTCTGGATTGTGTGTCCTGTGCTTGCAATGCTTACAACAAAGTGCAGAGCTGTGCAGGCTTCCATGCTTCAGTCAGAGAAGGTGGATAGCGAGGAGAGTCATGTAGGTTTGTGGGATTTTGATAAAAGGAGTAAAAATTATGGGATATAAATGACATTACGGGATGGAGACAGCTGCATGCTGGGATGTTGACCCCTTGCTCCCAGTCACCCCTGCGTGACTCGTTTAGGCCCCATCATGCATTGCCAAAAGACTTCCCAAAAGACAGTGCGTTTGACAGTGGCGGGTCGCACACTGGGACTCCTACCCATGTTGCACAACATTGTGCATTGACAAAAGCACTCCTGGTGAGTACATGCACCGCAGACACAAGGAGCCAAGTATGCACGCACAATATACTAACAATGGCAGCTTAATGCCAACATAACTTGGGTCGACCAAAGTTTGTAGTGTACACATGGCCTTAGAGGAAAGAGAGATATCGACTGGATTCACTAAAAATACCACTTCCCATGGCAAACCGGACTTTCCTTGTAGGGTAAAGGGAAAGAGTTTCATCCAAGTCTGTTAGCTCTGACATGCTTAGCATCCAAGGCTGCAGGCACTGCAGACATCCCATCACACTTCTGCAATGATCTGTCAAATCGTACTAAATAGGTGTAGCTTGATTGTCTCCTTCCCCCGCCCCCCAAAGAGCTGTACCATATAAACAACTTCTGTGCAATTCACACTTTCCTGTCAGTCTTTCACAAACACTTTTAAACTGACCAACACAGCATCATCCTCATCAGGTCTGAAATGGGATCTGGGGTATTTCAAGAGCACTCGCGTAAATCTAAAGTGACTTGCTCAGTCCATCTGCTTCAGGCCCCCATATGAGAGTCAAGCTTGCACTGATGATCATAAGGAAAGGAAGAGGTAACTTAAAAACATGGAAGAGAGGGGGAAAAGAGGCACATAAAAGGCAAAGACCAAACAACTCATCTCTGAGGCTTGATCCTGGTATCACTCACACCAAGTTTAACCACACTAACTACAAGTTTAACTACACTAACTTCACACAAGTTACTCCTGACATATACCCACACAGCAGTATCGGAAACAAGCCTAGAGACTTTAGGTTCCTGGTAGAGCCTGATTCATGAAGTTCCCTAGGCCAGCAGAGTGAAGTTTCATAGTCATACGCAGTTCTGATAGCACATTCAAATATAGTTTCAATGAAAAATTCTAACAGTTTAATCAGCTTACCTTTTCAATATCTACCAGCTCCGTCTCATAAATCTCTGCAATGGTGATGTGATGCTTGGCAGCAATAGTAAATCGGCCCTAGGATGGACAATTTAAAAAAAAAAAAAAAAAGGAAAACAGAGTTTTTTTCCCCTCTCTCCTTCAAATACATGCAGCATTTATTACTTTTAATAGAACAATGATTTAATCTAACTAGTTTAAATAAAGAGGCATCAATCTAAGTTGCCAGACATTGGGATACCAACCCCAACTCCTCAAGGCAATGCAATTTCTTACCAGGTCTGTGTAAATATCGATGGCTGCATTTAAGCAGTTCATAGCCTCTGTAGCGTAAGCATTCAGGAAAAACAATTAAAAATAAAATCAGCTGAGACATCCAGACATTGTTCAACAGTTCAGCTTTCACCAAGGCAAGGCAATATTTCTGCTGTGTGTCTGTTCTGACCAGAAACCTATATGGCCAGCTTCTCAAACAACCAGCTACCCAGGCTCTGAAACTGCAGACGTTCATTTTAATGCCCCAAATGTAACACATACAAAAACCTCTGAGATGTGTGAACTAAAAGTACATTTAAGTGCATTTGTATTGGCAAATCTAGTAACCATATAATGTCGAATTCCATGGAGACATGCACATCCTATGAACAAACTGATTTTTCCCAGACCAAATTTTTGACTTTGAAAAGTTACACATTCAAACAGTAGCGTATGCAAAAAACTGTATCTCCAGTCTCTTAGTTTGCTTTTGAAAATTTTGTCCAGAAGAAGCAAGCTTTTAGTGTACTCAAATACCTAGTGAATACACAGGAAATCTATCAATATTCATAAGAACATAAGCATGGCCATACTGGATCAGACCAACAGTCAATCTAGACCTGTATCCAGTCTTCCGACAGTGGCCAGATGCTTCTGAGGGAATGAAAAGAACAGGGCAATTAGCAAGTGATCCATCCCATTGTCCACTCCCAGCTTCTGGCAGTCAGAGCCATTGATGGACCTATCCTCCATGAATTTTTCTAATTCTTTTATGAACCCATTATAGTTTTGGCCTTCACAACATCCCCTAGCAATGAGTTCCGCAGGTTGACTGCACATTGTGTGAAGAAGTTCTTCCTTATGTTTGTTTTAAACCTGCTGCCCATTAATTATATTGGGGGACCCTGGTACTTGTGTTGTGTGAGGGGGTAAATAACAGTTTTATATTCACGATCGTCACACCCTTCATAATTTTATAGACCTCTGACATATCCCCCCCTTTCTTGACTCTTTTTTTTTTTTTTTTTAAGATGAATAGTCCCAGTCTTGTTAATGTCTTATCAGATGGAAGCTGTTCCATCCCCCTATTCATTTTTGTTGCCCTTTTCTGGACTTTTTCCAATTCTAGTATATCTTTTTAGAGATGGGGTGACCAGAACTGCATGCAGTATTCAAGGTGTGGGCGTGCTATGGATTTATATAGTGGCATTATGACATTTATTGTCTTATTATTTATCCCTCTCCTGATGGTTCCCAACATTCTGTTAGCTTTTTTGACTGTGGCTGCACATTGAACGGATGTTTTCAGAGAACTATCCACAATGGCTCCAAGATCTTTCTTGAGCGATAACACCTATTTTAGATCCCATCATTTTGTATGTATAGTTGGGATTATTTTTTCCAATGTATATTACTTTGAATTTATCAACATTGAATTTCATCTGCCATTTTGTCACTCAGACACTCAGTTTTGCAAGATCCCTTTGTAACTCTTCACAGTCTCCTTTGGAGTTAACTGTCTTGAGTAATTTTATATCGTCTGCAAACTTCGCCACCTCACTGTTTGCCCTCTTTTCCAGATCATTTATGAATATTTTGAACAACATTAATCCCAGTTTTCTTTTTTTTGTAGCCTTTCTGATCTCCTTGAGCATTTCACAGTCAACGTGACCATCTTGGTCAGCTGGTTGGCAGTATATTCTTTCTGCTATACTCTTATTCAAGCAAGGAATTTCTATCCATAGAGATTCTATGGTACTGTTTGATTCATTTAAGATATTTTTTTACTGTATTTCACTCTATGCTCTCTTACACATATAGTCCCATTCCCCCACCAGCATGTACTACTTTGTCATTCCTATATATTTTGTGCCCTGGTATTGCCATGTCCCACTGATTATCATCATTCCACCACGTTTCTGTGATGCCTATTACATTAATAGCCTCATTACATTAATAGCCTCAACCAAGCACTCAAGTTCATCCATCTTAGTATTGAGACTTCTAGCATTTGTACTCAACCACTTACAAAATCTGTCAATATTTAGTTGTCTGCCTTCATGTGATGGCTGTCTCACTGGCCCTGTGTGTAGAACTGGAAGCATTTCAGAGAATGCCACCATGGAGGTCCAGGACTTTAATTTCTTAACTAGCAGCCTAAATTTGGTCTCCAGGAACTCTCGCCTACCTTTCTTTATGTTGTTGGTACCTACATGTACCACAACCACCAACTCCTCTTCAGCTCTGCACACAGGTCTGTCTGTATGCCTCCAGAGGTCTGCAACCTTCACACCTGGCAGGCAATTCACCATGCGGGTCTCCCAATCATCACAAACCCAACTGTTCATATTTCTAATAATTGAATCCACCATTACTATTACCTGTCTCTTCCTAATAACAGGGATCTCATATTCCAGAATGGTATTCTCACTGCAAGAGGACACCATAACATCATCTGGAAGGAGGCTCCAACTATGGGATAGTTTCCCTCTGCTCCAGCTTCATGTTCTCCTTCCCCAAGACTTTCTTCCTCCTCAACAGCATAGAAGCTGTCAGACTGGGGGCACAGACATCTATTATATCAGTAGTTGCTCTTAAAATATCCAGTGTTGTGTGTAGTACCTGAGTAATATCCCTTTAAAAAGAAGTCCGGAGCCCTTTAGGGGAGCTCCATGTCTTCTATTTCAGTACAGCAGCAGTGTATGTAGGTAGCTAGGTCTTATATATTTGTACATAGTTAATAAATACAGTTATTTGGAATCCAATTGTGTCCATGTGGTTTCCCCATAGTCTTAAGGCTGAGAGAGACAAAGGACACAACATACAGGTTGTTTGAACACAGCTTCGCCAATGAGCAGGTGTCTTTTCTATCCCTAAGAGAGTTTTGCGATCTTTCCCTTTTCATTTACCCTCCCTCCCCTGAAAAGTCCAGACATCTCAGTGGGAAAGCTGAACAAGTCTCCTTACTTGAATCTGTCAATGATGTTTCCATAGGAAGTCAGAGGGGTCACTGTTACTTAATATAAAGCATCCTTCATGTTGTCTACCAGAATTCTAAATCCTACTGGCTGAGAAACAGACAAGGGTCCAAATTCTGCTCTCAGTTACACTAGGGTAAATCCAGAGTAATTCTGTTGAAGCTACTGGATTCACTCCAGATGTATACAGGTACAAACAGAACACAATCTGGTTCACAACTGACATCGACAGAAACAAAGAACTACTTCTTTAGACCTGTAAATCTCAAAACACACAAATGGGTAAAACCAGACCTATTATGACCAATCTTATTTCAAAAGGCTCATGAAAAAATGTAATCAGATTGCTTCAACCCAGAACAGACATGATAAATTTAGCATTAGTTGCAGAACATGAATGAGGAAATAGGCCTTAAGCAAACTATTTCTTGCCTCTCTATGAAATGCTCACACTCCAAGACCATACTTAAAGTGCTTTATAGAACACTAACTGAAGATCTTAAATCAAATACCTGTCTTACAAAAGGAAGCCAGTCTGCCAGTTACTACACAACTAACAGGATTTGTATATTCTTGTACAGTATTTCATTTGCCTTACCTTGTGGATCTGCCTTTTTGTAAGCATTCCCAGCATCCACAAAACCGATGGCTGCATCATGTTTACTCTGTAGTTGCATATGGAGCTTGGCTGCCTGACAAAATGCATTTCCTGCAGCTAGGAAAGAAATACAACAAAAAAGATTAATATTTCCAGTCTCATTTAATAAGCATGAATTTATGGACATGCCTCCAGTAAAAAGATGAGCACGTACTGCTTTCCACTACCTGAAGAACTTTAATAGATATGGCAACTATGCAAGTGGAAGAAAAGGCACATGAATTCCAGTGACCAAATCATGCTCTTAGATACATGTGCTTGTGATTTGTGGAGAACTGCTATCCTTAAGTGTGCAAAATCATGGTGTTAAGAACACATATGGCCAAATTTCAATGGACCTACAAAATTATAATTTTTTGACTGTGCACCCTGATGCACAAACAAAACTCTGTATTTGTATGCAAAAATCAGGTCATCATCCATAAAACTACCCCATTTGCTCAACAAATGTTTTCTTCCAGGCACAGAAAGAGGAACATGCAGCGTAGGAGGCCCACTGAAAATTTAAGGTCACATTTTCAAAGAGACAGCTTTCCTTTTGCAGGTTCAATTTGCATATGCAAAATCTGCACCCTCACTTTTATGTCTGAAATTGGATGGTGGGTTCAACTCTGAATACTGCACCTCTACCAGATTTGTAGGTGCAATCAGGTAGTCAGAGGTGGATCATATAGATGTACTTTGACTTGTTATGCAATTAATTCTGTAGGTGTCAAACTGCAGCTGGAAACTGCACCTGAGAAAAGGGAGGCTGAGACCTCTCTCTTTTTGAAATTTTTAGTTCCTGCAACTTGATGGCAAATGAAGCAATAATATCACTTTCTTACTCCTGAAGGCATTCTGTGCCAAAAACGTTAAAAATTCTGCACCACAAATATAAAAATTCTGCACGCAATATTTTAAAATTCTGCAAATTTTCTTTGTCAAATAAATGTGGAGGCTCCAGCATGGCATTGGGGAACACAGGTCACTGGCTGCACAGATGTGGGAGATCACTATGCAGCTCCTCCCTTAGGACACGGCCTCAGCGGTGAGGCTGCACCCAATGCTGACATAGTGCAAGGACTGGGCCTGCCCCAGAAACACCCCAGGGCCCTGTCCCTCCGTGCCAGGTGCACCAGGTGTGGGCAGGCAGGCTCAGCAAGGCAGGATCCAAGTGTGGAGGGGCTCAGTGTGGGAGGATCGAGGTGTGGTTTGAGAGGGTTCTGTGTGGGGCAATCTGGGTGCGGGTGGCTCAGTGGGGGATCCGGGTGCAGGGGGGATCTGGATGCCCAGGAGCTTGTTGGGGGTTTCTGGATGCAATGGTAATGGGACTCTAGAGGGGGGTCAGGTGAAGGTGGTTGGAGCTTAGCAGGGGGGTCTGGGTGTGGTGGGGGAATAAAGCTGGGCAGGGGGTCTAGGTATGGGGGGCTCAGTGGGGGGTCCAGATGCTGGGGGAGTGGGGCTCAGTGGGGTGGGGATCCAGGTGCGGGTGGCTTGTCAGGGTGGTCCAGGTGCAGGGGGAGTGTGACTCATTGGGGGGGTTCTGAGTGTGAGGGGGTGAGGCTTGGAGTGGGGCTCTGGATGCACGGGGGTTGGGCAGATGGAGGGAGCAGCTCCCTGTACAGGGATCCCTCCCCCTGAAGCTGAGGAGCAATGGGTGCAGGAAGCGGCAGTGGGCTGGGGGGTGGGGTTGGAGTTCGCAGAGCTTCCTGCAGCTGGTGGAGAAATCTGGGGGTGGGTCTGACTGGGCCCTGGATGCCATCCAAAGGAAGAGGAAGTCCTGTCCTTCCCAACCCAGCCGGGACTAGCAGCTGAGCCCAGCACAGGGTAGGAGTCACCAGCTGGGTCTTCCCCAGTCCCACCTCCTGCCTCACAGTGATTTTCCTCTCTGCCAGCTGCCCTGGGCATCCGAAACATGCAGCTGGGGAGGGTCGCATGACCGCTCTTGTGGCTTCCCTTTGCCTCCCCATCAGAAAGTCATTTTTCTGTGGGGAAGCAAACAAATCTGTGGGGGACATAAATTCTTCGCGTGTACAGTGGCACAAAATTCTCCCAGGACTATGTTTCTGTAACTATTTCTACCCTATCCTAATACTGACCAATTCACACATTCAGAGTGTGCTACTCAGTAGTGTATGTGCATTTAGCAGGAGATTGACAAAAACACAAGTGACAGCTAGGCGCACTACTCCCACTGACTTTCACTGGGAATTGGGCACCTCATTTTTGTTTTGAAAGTCTCCCCCTTAACCTGTATGTTGATGGCACATCCAAGCATGATTTAGAGAGACGCAGATAAAAAGTTCGGGAAGAAGTAAACATTTTTTTCAGTTCCTCATCTCCCATTTGTTAAAGAAAAACTGGTGATATTTTGTCCCTTGTGAACAGAGTTTTCATTCCTTTTTTGTGAAAGGCTGAAGAGATACCAGTGTCTCAAATCCCAAGATTATTCCGTGCATAGGATGTTCACGTTTATCTTGGGAAATTTATATTTGCATCAATGTTTCCCACAGCCACCAAATATGGCACAGCATTTCAAACACAGAGCTAGCAATAACTATTCCACTTTTACAGTGCTACCACTTCCCCACAGCATAGCAGGGAACAGCTATTCTCCTTGTGTACCTCTGATTTATAGCTCATCCAGAATATTAGATAACTTTCAAGTTTCTGGCCTCAGGAAGAGTGTGTTTTACAAGCCTTAAAAGCAAATCAAATAGCCCAGGGAAGCGCCTCTTGAGCAACTTCTTTGTAGGCAACTAGCTTTAATTATTTTAAAATCATAATGTGAACATGGTCACAGGCTAGTTAACAAAACATTGTAAGTATTTCGGTCACCTCCCTTTCCCCACTCCCAACATTTAATTCATTCCAGAGAAAACTATGGGGGTTTGATGGTGTACAGAAATTATATTGCCATAGTCACTATTCCCATGGAAACACCCTACCAAGTGGAACTGTACATTGATAATTTGCAACAGGACGCTTGGGCATTCACAGGTCACTAAGCTGTTGGAAATGTTCTTAACCAATTATGCAAGCATGCAGCTGGGTATAAAGGTTTCCTTTCTTAAATTTTTCTGGCTCTAGGTAACTTATGACATTTCTCTCTCCCCACCCAAAATATGCAAGATAAAAAGCACAAGTGGAGGTGTAAAAAACAAAGGTTGCCCCTCGCTTGCCGTGATACACAGATTTTTTTCCCCCTACCAAGGCTTTAATTTGTTTGCTTGCATGTAGAATCATAGAACCACTGGGTTAAAAGGGACCACAAGGGTTATCTAAACTAACCCTCAGTCAAGATGCAGGATTTGTAGCATCTAAATCATCCAAGACAGATGGCCATCCGGCCTCCTTTTGAAAACCTCCAGTGAAGGGCCTTTCACAACCTCCCAAGGCAGCCTGTTCCATTGTCCTACTGTTCTTACAGTTAGGAATGTATCTGTATAGCTGGTGTGTGGTCTTTATCTCCAAGACGAAGCTCAAGCTTTAAGCCTTTCCTACAATTAACCTTACAGATGAAACAAACTACTTACCATTCCAGTTTTTGGCGATCTTGAACAAGTTTGCAGCCCTGGTGTACATTTCACAGGCTTCTTCTACCTTTGAATTTCCTCTAGAGAAAAAAAAAGTGCAAGTCACTCAATTACTATTTGCACTGCAATGAAATATAGTCATTTGGGGGTGGGCTAAAACCCAAGAACAGAGTTTTGAATTTTATGTTCTGATTTGTTCCGATGACCTGGTCCTTCCAAACTTTGTTACCTAAATGGGCAGCTCATCCCATCGGTTATACGCACAGTCTAGTCAGATCCTTGTTTTGTTCAATTAATTGCCACTGTGTTAGGGTTTTGGGAAGCCTGTTCCCCTGTTGTGTCATGCAAAGTTCCAACCCCTATAAAAAGTACCATTTCCAACACAAACACTCAAGTGTAAGAGCTTCCGATTTTCCTTCCTCAAGGACTGGTGTGAATAAAATCTGGATTACTAGGATGTTGCTGGCAAGGGAACATGAAGCAGTACCAGAAAGGTCCAAAACAGGCCCAGGTTCTCAGAAAGTATTTAGGCACCTAACTCCCATTCCTGGGCCTTAGTCTGTTTAAATTCAAGCAAATGCTTGCAGATTTTTTTCCTCACCAGCATTGGCCTAGTTGTAATCAACGACAACAACATACTGAAAGTTTTCACTCCAAAGAGAAAACAGCATGAGGTCAAAGTCACTACTGTTTGTCAATCTTGTTTAACAATAATATACAGTAGAACCTCAGACTTATAAACACCTCAGAAAAGGAGGTTGGTTGTAACTCTGAAATGTTCGTAACTCGGAACAAAACGTTCTGGTGGTTCTTTCAAAAGTTTACACCTGAACATTGACTTAATACAACTTTGAATCTTTACGATGCAGAACAAAAATTCTGCTTTCTCTTTTTTTTTTAGTAGTTTACATTTAACACTGTACTGTATTTGCTTTTGAGGTGTCTGCTGCTGCCTGATTACATACTTCCGGTTCCAAATGCGGTATGTGGTTGACCGATCAGTTCGTAACTCTGAGGTTCTACTTTACAAGGAATAAGGACAACAATTAAAAGCCGCAGGGACTGGTTGAAGAGGTGACCCTGGGCCCAGAGTGTGTGGCCAAGGCTGCAGGGATTGCTGGAACAAGTGGTAAAGGCCTGGCTGGAGGCTGGAACCAGCCTCTGGGCCCTGCTGGAGTCTCACACTGGAACTGAATTCTGCCTACTCCCCTCTGGAGCTGCTCTGTTAGGAACACAGGGGAAGCTGTGCTGTTTGTAGCTGTTATGTTACTGCCAGAGGAGTTGAAGTAGCCAAGTGGATGGATGCCTTTGTCCAGGGGGAGAGAGACTATCCTTAGAACAGAAGCTGCGAAATTTCCTCTCTAAGCAGGACTGGGGAGAAATTGAACAGAGGAAGCATCTTCTGGTTTTAACCTTCCTTTAGGGCTCTCTGCCATCTTGGGGCTTTGGCTAGGAAGGGAGCTGCTGCACGTGGTGAAGCCAGGAACCCTTCAAAGGCCTGATGTTTCTAAGATAAAGGCCTTAAAACAAGGGAGAAAGGAAAAGATAAAAGAATTTTGGAGTGAACCCCCAAAATATAAAGATTTGCCTATGCTCTGTAATTCAGGACAGCAGGGACAGCGCAAGAGGCGTGGCGTGTGTGGGAGAGAGGAGGGACGGCATCAGATCAAAATGAAAATATTTTAATACCTACTTTGCACAGATGAAAGTGACTTCCCAACCTTGCCCGTTAGGTAGATTCACAGGCTGAAACTGGCATGAGGCAAACTAACCCAGGTTTTCCTAGAAGAGGGGAAATAAATCTCATCTGGTCAGGGGCGCTGGAACAATTTTTATAGTGGGGGTGCTGAGAGCCATTGAACCAAACTATAAACCCTGTATATAATGGAAACCACCTTAAGTCAGGGGCTGCTGCAGCACCCCCCACACCTCTAATTCCAGCACTAATGCATCTGGTCCTGCTTCGTGGCGCTAGAGAGTAGATGAAAACACATTTCTGAAAAGGCAAGCCAAGATGTGTTGTTCTTGCACCCTTACCTGAAAAACTCATGCAGCCTTGAGCAAGCCATTTAATCGAGTCTGCCCCTCCATTCCCTCATCTGTAAAAACTGAATAATGCTGTCCCTACCTCACAGGGGAGTTGTGAGAATAAAATCCAGATATGATAATGATAGGGACCACAAAATTAGGTAGAGAGATAGATTGTGCTATAATGACCAGAGGACCACTTAAATGGAGTAATTTTGATGTCCATTCATTGAGAATCAACTTAAGACACTAATAAATAGAAAACACAACACAATGAGTAGAAATCTACCTTTGCAAGATGCCAGAATCTCAAAGAGTACTGCATGCCTAAGGCATTTAATATTAGGAAATTCACACCCTTTCATAAAAAAACAGCTACAGTTACTTATCTGCATACTAGTCCAATTCATCTGCTCTCCTGCTGTAAAATCCTAGGTGAATGACTGGCTGGGGAGCTGCAGGACTGTAATTTAGGGAATAGCTACACTGCAGCTAGGAGCGAGCTCCCCAGGCCAGGCAGACAGACTTGAACTAGTGGGGCTCAAGCTAGTACACTAAAAGTCATAGAACGGCTGTTACAGCTCAAAGAAAAGGAGGACTTGTGGCACCTTAGAGACTAACCAATTTATCTGAGCATGAGCTTTCGTGAGCTACAGCTCACTTCATCAGATGCATACCGTGGAAACTGCAGTAGACATTATATACACACAGAGACCATGAAACAATACCCCCTCCCACCCCACTGTCCTGCTGGTAATAGCTTATCTAAAGTGATCATCAAGTTGGGCCATTTCCAGCACAAATCCAGGTTTTCTCACCCTCCGCCCCCCCCCCACACAAACTCACTCTCCTGCTGGTAACAGCCCATCCAAAGTGACCACTCTCTTCACAATGTGTATGATAATCAAGGTGGGTCATTTCCAGCACAAATCCAGGTTCTCTCACTCCCTCACCCCCCTCCAAAAACCACACACACAAACTCACTCTCCTGCTGGTAATAGCTCATCCAAAGTGACCACTCTCCCTACAATGTGCATGATAATCAAGGTGGGCCATTTCCAGCACAAATCCGGGTTTTCTCACCCCCCCACCCCCATACACACACAAACTCACTCTCCTGCTGGTAATAGCTTATCTAAAGTGATCATTAAGTTGGGCCATTTCCAGCACAAATCCAGGTTTTCTCACCCTCCGCCCCCCCGCCACACAAACTCACTCTCCTGCCGGTAACAGCCCATCCAAAGAGACCACTCTCTTCACAGCTCAGGGTCTCAAGCCCAGCCAACCCTGTCAGCTTGAGAGCCCAAGCTCCAGCTCTGTGCCACAACATCCACACTCCTACTTTAAGCATGCTAACTCGAGCCCTGCAAATGCAAGTCTGTCTACCTGGGCTGGACAGACACAACTTTAGTGGCCTTTCCGAGGTTGATCCTGCAGGCTGATGAGCACTGCAGGAAGCGCAGAAAACCAGAAGTGTTAATGCCCAGCACTCACCATCTGCACAGGACCTGTGCAGAAAGGCTGCTTTCAGTATGCCTTGCACTGCACACAGCCCTGCTGAATAGGAGAAGAGAGGACGTAGGCGTGATTGGATGGGGATTGGGAGGGTGGGAAGAAAGGTCAGAGGTAAAGCCAGGATTCGGTGTTTAAAGCACAATCCAGTGACTGCAAACGTTCTTGTAGGCTCACCAGACTGCAGATCCCCCTCAGCTACTTTCTCTCACTGGAGAGCGATTAACAAAGCACTCTGATCAGCAGCACTACCTACAGCTCAGCACCACTCTCTCACAACCCTCTTCTATACCCCTACAAGACTGAGTCCGTAATTACTTATAACCACTAAAGTTACAAAGAGCTTCCCAAAGCATCCAAGAACTGCTACAACCTCATTTAGAATCATGTTTTATAACTGACTGGTCATGGTGCACTACATTTTATAGAGAATCTTGTCAGACACATTGTATGGAGGAGAATTCTAGTCTTTTTCTCAGCGTGTTGAGGACATTCGCCTGTTCTAACTTTAGGTGTGGAATAAGAGGGAAAGAAAAAAATCCCAAACTGAAGAAGAAGTTCTGCACCCGCACAGAAGACCAAGCACTGAAATATAAACCCCAAAAGTGAAACTCAGTCTAACTCCCACTCAAATTGGCAACTGTGAAACACACAAGATACTCCCCAAGGAAAGAATCCAAGCAAGCCAAAGTACAAATTGACATTCCAAACCGTGGAATCAATGTTCTAGTAGTGTTTATCACGGTAAGTGTTTTATGCTGTGAAGCTTGCTAATTATTAATGTAGATCTGGTTCTGAAACCTACATGCAGCTATCTGACATTGAATGCTTAAGATGCCCCTTTAACCTGGTCTCCTGTGAACTCAAAAATTCTGAATAAGCAAACAGAAAATAAACAGAGGTCTGAAGTACACTTCACTGGTGTAGCTATTGTAGCACAAGCTATAATTAAATAAAGTGTTAGTTTTTCCAGTATCATTACACCAATTGTTTTCAATATTATCTTTTACTTTGCTAACACTAACGGCCAGACCCATCAAACACCAATGTGAGCTTTGTGTAAAGACTGGAAGTAGATTATGGTTCTCTAAACTCTAAGGACAATTTAAGGGACATTGGTTTAGAGGACTGTGAGCCAAGACTTCAGGTCCCAAATTAAGTTTCAACAGGGCAACTCACATGCTTTAAGTTAGGTATGGTCTTATGTACCTTGTGGAATCGTGACCTCTATCTCCAGCTATGTCATTGACCCAGTGTCACCTCCTGGATGAAGTCATGCAAGTGACTTTGTTTCAGTTTACCCATTTGTAAAATGCGTATGTTACTTAAGTAGAGGAAGACGTACATATGCTTACCCTTAAACCATACACTGAAGAAAAATATCTTCAAGGTGGCCCTCTGGTTCTCCATGCATTCCCTCACAGGATACTTCTGAAATTACGTGCAAGCCTCTTTGGGCACTGTTTCAGGAGGATAACTTTGCAAGCTACAGTGACTTACTAAATCAGAAAGTAGTCTATATGTATAACCATTTCAATCTCAGTTATATGTTAAACTAAATCGTTTTCACTCCCTACCTATCTACAGGACTTTACTATGCTGGAGAAAAGGAAAAAATTGTGTCTGAATTCTTCCCCCAAAGCTACAGGAAGGCTGAAGCCTCATTAGCAGATATATGAACCTTACTATCTCAAAGAATAAAAGCTCTTTGTAAGTGCATACTATTATTAAACAGACCTGTCCAACTAGTTAACAAACACTCAATTTCTGATAAGCCATATCTTTGGCATTCTCTTTTCTACCCCATGATTAATTTGCGGCATTTTTATTACAATGGCAGCATCTAAACATAAATTGTCATCTCTGTGTAGATAACACTGATATGTTGAAAAGGCTTAACACAAAGGCTCATATTCTTTTCTCAACTGCACCAGTGCAAATCCTGAAAACCTAAATATAGAGGTGGCTACCCATTCCCTCTATAATAAGTCCTGTGAAGTCAATGGCAATTGTGTGAATACAACACATGTAAATCCGGAATAAAGAAAATAATTTGGACCAAAACATCTATTGCAGGAGAACTTTTCCTATTTAATATGAGCCAAGTTCTTCCTTAACTAAATGGGGTTGCAGGAGAAGAGTGATGGAAAAAAATTAGCCTTGCTTGGACAAATACCTGTAGGCATTGAGCAACATGAGCAGAAAGGTTTCAGAGTGGTAGCTGTGTTAGTCTGTACCAGCAAAAACAACGAGGAGCCCTTGTGGCACCTTGGAGACTAACAAATTTATTTGGGCATAAGCTTTCAAGGGCTAAAACCCAGATGCACGGAGTGGAAAATACAGTAGAAAGGTATAAATACACAGCATATGAAAAGATGGGAGTTGCCTTACCAAGTGGGGGGTCTGTGCTAACAAGCCAATTCAATTAAGGTGGAAGTGGGCTATTCTCAACAGTTGACAAGAAGGGGTAGAAATGATGCAGGAAAATAATTACCAAAACTTAAAAATAAATAAATAAATAAACAAACACCATTTAAGTTCCTAAGTGACAACACCGTAATTACCTACTACATTATTTATGAAACTTAAGGACTTAAAAACAAGGAAATGAATAAAGATATCATAATTCTTACACTGCCCACATAATACACACATGCATATTATTCTCATCAAGTATAAATAATGCATATTTCATCACAACAATATTCACTCTGACTCATGGACTTTTTTAATCTTAATTTCTGAATCTCAATATTTTCTTTCAGGGATATCATCAGAAAATCCATGTTTTTAATTGGCAGTACAAGTTTCATGTAAAATACATATAACTGCGCTTTTTAAAGAATAACTGTTTAATAGAAAAAGAGTTTTATATTGATTTATGCTAACTTTATGTATAAATGTGTACATAGCGCCAATTTACTCAGATCCCAGGGGGTGCTCGACCCCCGCTCTGCCCCAGGCCCCGCCCCACTCCACCCCCACACCCTCCCCCAATCCCCATCCCCACCCTGCCTCTCCTCGCCCCCACTCTGCCCCAGGCCCTGTCCACACCCCTTCCACTTTCCCTTCCCCCTCCACCAAGCCACCACCCTGCCTCTTTCCAGCCCCACCCCACCTCTTTCCGCCTCCTCCCCTTGCCTCTTCCTGCCCCTGCTCCGCCCCCTCCTCCCAGTGCCTCCTGCATGCTGTGGAACAGCTGATTGTGGCAGGCAAGAGGCTCTGGGCTGGGGGGAAGAGCCGATCAGCAGGGCCGCGGCGGGCGGGAGGCGCTGGGGGAGGGGGGCGATGCTGACCCGCAGGGCTGCCAGTGGGTACCGAGCACCCACTATTTTTTTCCCCGTGGGTGCTCCAGGGCCGGAGCCCCCGTGGAGTCGACACCTCTGTATGTGTAGCGAGCTGTGTCATCTTCACTCGTATAGGACTGTAACTATGGCTACATCTGCACTTGGAACCGGAGATGTGGTTCCCAGCTCGAGTTGACATGCTCACACTAGCTCACACTAAACAGTATTGTAGCTGCAGTAGGACAGGCAGCAGCAAGCGGTAGCCCAGACTAGCTGACATGATTACAAACCCGCCCAGGCTCCATGGGCTTTTAATCGGGGCAGCTAGGCCAGGCCACCACTTGCCGTTGCCCGTGTTACAGTTACACTGTTGTTTTTAGCATGCTAGCTCGATAAGGAAAAAGTTGATGAAAGGCAACCATCTTGAATGAAAATGTCATGCCACTAGTTAATACTAATTCCTGTTTCTACTCTTTGTTGACTCTGGCTAGATTCTCGACTTGAATAATACAAATATAAATTAGTGCTTTTATGGCCCCATAAGCTACTGTGGAGTATTTTCCTCTTTATAAACCTTAAACACACTGGGCTTAAAACTGTCATTGACTTCAGTGGGGCCAGGATTTCACCATCAAGTCTTTTGCTTCTTAAACACTTACTGTAGAAGGATTAAAAGTGAAAATTAAACAACACGGAAAGCGGTTGTGGTTCACTAGAGACACGTAATGAAGCAAGATCCAGTCATTCAGATTTTTCTTATGACTAGTAATGCTCTTCAGAAAGGCCTTTGTTTAACTGTCACCAGTGACATACCACCAAAGAAATGGGTTCAGACCCTGAAACTGAATCCACACAGGGAGACCTTTAACCCCTCAAGGATCCAATTACAGGGCCGGGGCCCCTCAACTGGAAAAGAAGATTTTTCAGCACAATTTGTATCTTGAATGAATAAGACCCTCTTATATTATCTCTTGCTGAAAAAAATTGATCCTTTCACAGAACAAGGCTTCATACAAAAATGTTGCTATTTTGACCGTCTGTTCTTGGTACATTAAAATGTTTTCCGGACTCTGGGCCTGACCCAAACCTTACTGAACTCAACCCCACACCCCACCCCACTGACTTCAATGGGCTTTGGATTAGGCCCTACAGTTTAGTTTTGAGAAAAGACAACTGAAGGGGGAGTTGATAAATCTTCAAATATGTTAAGGGCTGTAATAAAGAGGATGGTGGATCAACTGTTCTCCAAGTCCACTGAAGGTAGGATGAGAAGTAATGTGCTTAATCTAAAGCAAGGGAGATTTAGATCAGATATGAGCAAGAACTTTCAAACTATGCAGGCTGTTACGTTTTGGAATAGGTTTCCAAGGCAGGTTGTGGAATTTCCATCATTGGAAATTTTTAAGATCGGGCTGAACAGACATCTGTCAGGCATGGTTCAGGACTATGCTTACTTTATCCTACCTCAGCACAAAGGGCTGGACTTGATGACTTCTCAATGTCCCTTCCAGCTCTAAATTTCCATGATTCCCTTACTTATACATGTAGTTCCCATTAAGCAGGCGTACTTGTGTGCATAAGGGAAGGCAGGATCAGGCCCTAAAAAGGTAACTGCACTGGAGAAAGAATAGTACTCCACAAAGACTTCCAATTTTCCTTTAAATTTTCCGGGCTACCCCTTAAATAACTTTTATTTTTTTAGAAACCCTTTCTTGCAGTTTATAAACAACTGAAATGTAATTAAAACAATTGGGGCAGCGGGGAGAAGAGTGAGAGGAAAGGAGGAAGAAAGGGTAGAAAAACAGGGATATTGCTGCAGACAGTATAAGGGACAGGTAAAAATGCTTTCTTCTCAAGGAGCCCAAAAGTTAAAAAAAAAAAAAAAAAAAAACTTACTTGCGGATGCACGCAGTATACAGAGTCATTTAAAAAAAATTAAAATATAGACGAAGTTTTAAGCCAAAGTATCTGGTAAGATCAACAAACACAGATTCAACAAGGCCAGAAGGGACCAATGTGATCATCTAGTCTGGTCTCCTGTATAACACAGGCCATCGAACTTCCCCAGAATAATTCCTAGAGAAGATCTTTTAGGAAAAAAAAAAATCCAGTCTCGATTTAAAAATTGTTCATGATAGAGAATCCACCATGACCCTTGCTCAGTTGTCCCAATGGTTAATTCCTCTCACTGTTAAAAATGTATGCCTTATTTCTATTCTGCATTTGTCTAGTTTCAACTTCCCACCATTGGATCATGTTGTACCTTTCTCGGCTAGACTGAAGAGCCAATGTCAAATATCTGTTCCGCATATAGGTATTTATAGATTGGGATCAAGTCATCCCTTAACCTTCTCTTTCTTAAGCTAAACAGATTGAGCTCCTTAAGTCTATCACTATAAGGCATGTTTTCTAATCTTTTAATCATTTCTCGTGGCTCTTCTCTGAATCCTCTCCAATTTATTAACTTTCTACTTGAACTGTGGCACCAGAACTGGACACAGTATTCCAGCAGCAGCCACATCAGTGCCAAATGCAGAGGCAAAATAGCTTCTTTACGACACTCAAGATTTGCTGTTTGTGCACCGAACAATCACATTAGCCCTTTTGGCCACAGCATTGCACTGGGAGCTCATGGTCAGCGGTTTATCCACCATGACCCCAAAATCTTTTTCAGAATCACTGCTTCCACGGATTACTCCGGGCCGATTTCTGCACCAAAAAATTAAAAATATTCTGCAAAAATCTGCTATTTTATTTCTCAAAATAACACAATATAGTCACACCAGTTTCAATTATTCTGGTAATTTATTTAAAAATATCTGTCAGCAAGTATGTCTGTAACAATACAGACAACAAAAAAGATTCAGGAAATGTTTTTTGACAGATTCCTTACTAGGCATATTAATATAGAACTCTGAGTAATAATTCATTTAAACTATGATACAGAAAAAGTACTTTCCGCACCCCCTCAGAAGAAGTACAAAGGCTTGGGGGAGTCAGGAGTAAAGGAGGAGCTAAGGGAGAGGGAAGTAATTACTAGGAAGGAGCCTGGGTATGAACTTGGAGGGTTTTGGGTGTGGGTGGGAAAAGTATGGAACAGGTTTTTTGGGTGGGTGGGGAGGGATTGTTAGGGAGCCTCCCCCATCCAGACCCTGACTGACCCCTAGCCTCTCCCATTCAGTCAGGCATATCTACCCCAGTCCCCATGTGTCCCTGTAACCCCATGTGTCCTTGCACCCCCTCACCCCATGTGTCCCTCCTTCCCCACTCATACACCCACTCCCCTCATCCCCATGTGGCCCTACACCCCCACTCAGCCACCCCCATGTGGCCCTGCACCCCCTCCTCCTGTCCCCATGAGTCCCTGCACCCTTTCAGGAAGCCCCCTCCCCCATCCACCTCTGCACCTCCTCCCCCTGCCCCCATATGTCTCTGTGCCCCGACTCAGCAACCCCCTTCCATCATATGTCCCAGCACCCCCTCTCCCACCCCGATGTCGCCCTGCGCCTCCACTCCCATTCAGCCCCTGCCCATCTGTCCTCCCCACTAGCCCTTATGAACCCCAGCCTGTGACCCCCTAGCAGCCCCATATGCCCCACGCTGTCCGTCTCCCCATATCTTCTGTCTCCTGACCTGGCCCCACCGGCGCTGTGAAGAAGGTAACCGCAGCTGGGGCTCGCCCTGGAGCCACCGCTCTGCTCTAGCGCCACAGCAGCCCCTGGTGGCCAAAAAGCATAACTGTAGCAACTTTCCCACAGAAGTTATTTTCTGCAGGGAAAATAATTATGCGTGGCACATTAATTATGCATACACAGTGGTGCGGAATTCCCCCAGGAATAAAGGATAGAATCCCCATCCTCTATGTATGGCCTATAGTCTTTGTTCCTAGATGTATACATTTACATGTAGTTGTATTAAAATGCATATTGTTTGCTTGCACCCAGTTTAGCAAGTAACCCAGATTGCTCTGTATCAGTGACCTGGCCCCTTCACTATTTACCACTCCCCCAATTTGTGTATCATCTGCAAACGTTATCAATGATGATTTTATGTTTTCTTCTAGGTCACTGATAAAAAGGTTAAATAGCATAAGGCCAAGTACCGATCCCGGCAGGACCCTCCTAGAAACTGACCCTCTCAATGATTCCCCACTTATAATTAAATTTTGAGATTTATCAGTTAGCCAGCTTTTAATCCCTTTAATGTGTGTCATGTTAATTTTATATCATTCTAGTTTATTTTTTAATCAAAATGTCATTTGATATCAAGTCAAACATCTTACAGAAGCCTAAGTACATTACATCAACGCTATTACATTTATTAACCAAATTTTTAATCTCATCAAAAAATATATCAAGTTAGCATGACAGGATCTATTTTCCATACATCAGTGTCTATTGGCATTAATTATATCACTTCATTTAATTTTTTATTAGTTGAATCCCATATCAGCCACTCTATTATCTTCCCCAGCATCGGTGTCCGACTAATAGGCCTATAATTACCTGTCACCCCACTCACCCTTTTAAAATATCAGCGCAGTATTAGTTTTCTTTCGGTCTTGTAGAACTTCCTTAGTGTTTCAAAACATATTGAAAAATCAACATTAATGGTCCAGCAAGATCTTTTAAAACTCTTGGATGCAAGTTATCTGGACCTGCTGATTTTAAAATGTCGGAGTTTAGAAGTTGCTGTTTAACACCCGCCTGAGATACTAGAGGAATGGAAAAAGTGTTATCAACATCATATAATAGGACTTCATTATTTGTTTTACTCCCCAAATACAGAACAGAAATATTTATTGAAAACTTCTACCATTTCTGCTTTAATTACTTATATTTCTACCATTTCCAACTAGCAATGGACCAATACCACTGTTAGAATTTGTTTTGTTCCTAACAGACTTAGAAAAACCTCCTCCTTATTGTCCTTAAGTCTGATGCCACAGATTTCTTCCCGAATCCCTTTGCTTCCTTTACCAATATTCTACAATTCCTAGGTTCAGATTTATATTCATTATTATCAACTTCCCCTTCCTTCCACTTGCTATATACTGTGGCGTTCACTTACCCTCTAAACCAGGTCAGTTTTTTAACCAATACAACCTTCTTCCTCAATTGTGGCTTTTGGGGCATCTAGTTGAACAATTCCCAATTATCATTCACATTTTTCTGATTAAATTCTTCCTCCCAGCTGATTTGGCTCATAACTATTGTAAGCTTTGTGAGACTGGCCCTTTTAAAGCACCAAGTATATATGTTACTGGTCTGGACTATACTCTGTTAGTCTGATGAAATATAGACATACGCAATATTTAAACTTCAAATCTTGAATAAAATTCCTCACATGAAATTTGTTTGATTGAGAGGCCAAACGAACAAATACTTAGGCCTTGTCTACATACAAACTTTCAGCAGTTTAGTTAAGCTGATTTAGTAAAAATGGTGCAAACCCCTGTTTGGACATTCTTATTTTGGTTTAAGAGCTACTCATTTCAGTTTAGCTTCAACCTGTTAATAACGGAATTAAGCTAAATCAAAATAAGCTCTTTTTGCACCAGGTTAATAAAAATCAGTATAGAAATCACACCTTAAGTTTAACTCTGCATATAAACTAGCCCTTACAAAGGCAAGATTCAAGCTGTTGGAATCAATGTACATGTTAATTTAAAAGTAGGTTACTGCCTTTGACTAATGCTACCCATAAAATAATTCATTAAAGCAAACAGGAAAAAACTCACTAAAGGCCTTGCCTTGTACCATGATCTCAGAGTAAACACATTAAGAGTTAAATCTTGCTCAGCGCAGAAGAAATTATATTTAATTTAGGGGATTAACATTTTCGTATGGATATAATCAAGTGAAACATTATTTTTGTTCCAACAGACTAGCAGGCCTTCCCCACTGCTCACAGCAGAGAACATTTTTCCTCTGTGAAAGAGGGAAATTAACTTTCAATTCCTTGTTTCCTAAATAACAGACTCACTTCATAACATTAAAGAAACCTCCGTCATAGCAGTAGCAGCAATGTGGTTCCAATCCCCTTAGCCTTCTGTAGGAAGGATACCAGAATCATTCATATTTGAACTAACAGCCTAATGGGATTAGATACACGCTAGGTAATTAACTGATCTTCTGATCAATGCTGTTTACAAACCTTACCAACCTTTATTCTAGAAATATGACAATTTCAGCATCAGATTATGTCTCTCCAGAAAGGAGAGAGATTCGAAAATTGACAGACACACATAAAATACCTTTAAAGTACTGGTTAAAAGTCAGGAGTTATTATTATGACTGTAATGATGCATTAGCTGCTGTGTGGCATATCAGATGATGATATTAGAGGGGCAGAAGAGGAGAAATCATCATTCTCCATTGTAAAGCTCCAATAACGCAGAGCAGCCACCTCCACTGCCACTAGAGAATTATCAAAAGCAAGTCTCCTCACTGTAAAGAAACCTGGATTATGGGCTAAAAATGCTACTTCCTTCCGAAGCAACTAATCACTATGGTGATTTCTTAACATAAATGATGTCTGCTAAGCAACAACTTTGAAAGAAAGAGAAAGAGGGGTAAATGCAGGATGTTTCCCCACAACCCCATCTCACCCATCAAAAGCTTTCATCACTGCAGAGGGCTCAGTGATCCCACTCCACACCCGGCTTTGACACGTACCGTCATCATGTACAAAGCACTGGAACTTTTGCATCCGTACAAGGCATGACGACATATAAGAGACGGGGGGGGGGGGGGGGGGGAATTATACAGATACAGCCAGGGAACAAGGAGCTAAAGGCAACGTTTTGTTCTCGTCCCCTTCCCTCCTAGTAGCAACACAGCAGAGGGAAGGAAGCTTTTTCCCCCATGGCAGGCCTGGGAGGGAAGTAGAGGGATTTTCCTGCGTACCGTCTGTGTAAGGACACCATGGGCAATCCTTAGGTTATCGATCAATACCTGTAGGGTGGCAGGAATAAAGCCGCCTGTGAATTACCAGGGTGCACGCAGGAACAGGGCACAATTAAGAGAGGCACCTCTAGGGTGGCACCAATACCGCCGCGTGTGACTCACCAGGGTGCACACTTACTGGAGAGGCAGCTCCAGGAGGGCACCAAGGCAGCCGATTGTGAAGGAGGCGTGTGGGTGTGCACGTAAATATTCGCAAAAAGAAAAGGAGGACTTGTGGCACCTTAGAGACTAACCCATTTATTTGAGCACGAGCTTTCCTGAGCTACAGCTCACTTCGTGGGATGCATCACGAAAGCTCATGCTCAAATAAATGGGTTAGTCTCTAAGGTGCCACAAGTCCTCCTGTTCTTTTTGCCAATACAGACTGACAGGGCTGCTCCTCTGAAACACGTAAATATTGTACATCTCTCTCTCACACACACACACACGCGAGTCATATGCCTCGCTAATGTCTGCGCACGAGCCTAGTGCTCACACCTGTCACCACACGTCCCCGCCGCGCACGTCCAAGCGCCCCCCCCCGAGACACAGACAGACAGACAGAGAGCGACCCCCCCCCCCGCCCCGCCCCGCCCCGCGCTCACCCGAAGAGCCCCCTGAGGAAGGAGTGCGAGGACTTGACCCGCTTCTCGGCCTCGGCCATGAGCTGCACGGCCTCGCGCTCCTTGCCGCTGCTGTCCATGGCGCCGGCTCTGAGGGGATGCGCGGGCCCGGCCCGGCCCTGCCGCCGCTCGCCCGCCCCGCGCCGCCCCGCGCCGCCTCACGCCGGGGGAGAGCCGAGCCGAGCCGAGCTGAGCGGCGTCGGGAGATGTAGGCGGGGGGGAGCGCAGGCTGCGGCGGGGGCTGGGCTGCGTGTGCGAGAGAGAGAGAGAGGTGCCGTCACTGAGCATGTGACTGTGGGTGTGACGGTGTCAGTGTGTGAGGACGGTGTGAGTGTGCGTGCGCGTGTAACAACCAGCGTGTGTGTATGACTGCGTGCATATGTGACGGTCTCTGGGTGGTGGTGGTGTTAGGGGGAGGGGTGTATAATGGTGTCAGTGTGTGACTGTCTCCGTGTGTGCGTGTGTGTGATTATATCTCTGTGTGATACTGTCAGTGTGCGATTGTGTCAAAGTGTCTGATTATGTCCCTGTGTGATACTGTCAGTGTGTGATTGTGTCAATGTGTCTGATTATATCCCTGTGTGATACTGTCAGAGTGTGTGTGTGTGTGTGTGATGGTGTCAGTGTGTGATTGTGTCAATGTGTCTGATTATATCCTTGTGTGATACTGTCAGAGTGTGTGTGTGTGTGTGTGATGGTGTCAGTGTGTGATTGTGTCAATGTGTCTGATTATATCCCTGTGTGATACTGTCAGTGTGTGTGTGTGTGTGATTATATCCCTGTGTGATACTGTCAGAGTGTGTATGTGTGTGTGTGTGATGGTGTCAGTGTGTGATTGTGTCTGATTATGTCCCTGTGTGATACTGTCAGTGTGTATGTGTGTGATTGTCTCAGTGTGTGTGTGTGATTATATCCCTGTGTGATACTGTCAGTGTGTGTGTGTGTGATTATATCCCTGTGTGATACTGTCAGTGTGTGTGTGTGTGTGATTATATCCCTGTGTGATACTGTCAGAGTGTGTGTGTGTGTGTGTGTGTGTGATGGTGTCAGTGTGTGATTGTGTGTGATTATATCCCTGTGTGATACTGTCAGTGTGTGTGTGTGTGTGATTATATCCCTGTGTGATACTGTCAGTGTGTGTGTGTGTGTGATTATATCCCTGTGTGATACTGTCAGAGTGTGTGTGTGTGTGTGTGTGTGTGATGGTGTCAGTGTGTGATTGTGTCTGATTATGTCCCTGTGTGATACTGTCAGTGTGTATGTGTGTGATTGTCTCAGTGTGTGTGTGTGATTATATCCCTGTGTGATACTGTCAGTGTGTGTGTGTGTGTGTGTGTGTGATGGTGTCAGTGTGTGATTGTGTCAATGTGTCTGATTATGTCCCTGTATGATACTGTCAGTGTGTGTGTGTGTAATTGTGTCTGTATGTGATGGTGTCAGAGTGAGTGTGTGTGATGATGTCAGTGTGTGTGTGCACGCACAATGGTGTCAGTGTGTGATTTTTGTCAGTGTGACACTGTCACTGTGTGTCTGATATTTAATATTATAATTTAATATAATGTTTTGACACTATCAGAATGAAATGTTTTTATCTTATCAAAGTGAAACAATTTGACAGTACTGAAACAAAGCTTTTCAGTGTTTTCAAATCGACATTTTTTGGAATTTACATTTTGTGGAAAATTTTGACATTTTGAACAAAAACAAACTTCAAAATGTCAGAATTTCCCACAGAACTGAAATTCCATTTTCCAACCAGATCTAGTTTTAGGCTTTCACCCTAGAATGTCCTAGTGTCCTGCAATACCTGCAATCAACACTTAGTAAAGTTATACAGTGAAGGTATTAAGAGACATATCTATGAAAGAACATGGTTTTACAAGAAAAATAAATTGGGATTAGCTGGATGTACTGTATTTTTCCATAACCATTTTCAAATGTCTTCACATGTGAAACAAGCAATTTTGCATTTGGAAGAGGACTTTCACTTGCCTACTTTCTATAATTTATGATAATGCTAAATGCAACTGAATACACATCTCTAATGAATGAAATCATTCTGAATGACATAGTTCATGGCAATACATAGCATGGGACCTAACCCTTAATTGTTGCATTAAGGGTATATCTGAACTGAAATTAGATATCGGTGTTTGGCCCGTTCCAGCTGACTTGGGCTCAAAGGACTCAGGGGCTGTTTAATTGCAGTGTAAAGTTCCTGACTGCAGCCTTAGCTCTGGGACTCACCCACCTCTCAGGGTCCTAGAGCCAAGGGTCCAGCCTGAGCTCAAACATCCACATCGCAATTAAACAGCCCCTTAGCCCAAGCCCTGCAAGACCAAGTCACCTGGCATGGGCCAGTTGCAGGTTTTTAATTGCAGTGTAGACATACCCTGTGTGTACAACTAGGATGATGAGTAAAATATCATGCACAAGGGGGCAGTATTCACAAAACTTCCATGAAACTGGAGGTTTATTATTTTGCTCAACATGCAATGTACAGTACCGGTAGATTACAGTCAAAAGGCAAGCTTACGGAGGCAGCATCCCACAAGCAAAAAGCAGAGGTTTTGAAATGTGAAAAGGGAAGAGAACAAAAAGTGCAGAAAACTCTGTTGGAAAAGCTTGAAGTGACAACAGATGAGCAACTTCAGAGATGGACGGAGCTTTTTAAGCTTACTGAGGCTTTCTGTGCAGCAAATCTTCCTCTAAAATCCCTTGACAATGTAACCCTGAAGGATTATTTAGAATGTGACCTGAAAAATGTTGGAATCTTACCAAGTTCGAGACATTTACAGCAATGCTCCTTGCCAACAGTAGTTGAAAATCATGTAAATTAAATTAAAGAAAAGCTGAAGACTTGTGATGGATGGAATATTTGAACTCCACTGGGCTCATTCGGCTATGTCCTATAGCTAGCTGAACAATTAGTTAAAATAAAATGCTTTCTAATACAGCCACATACAAGTTCAGACATTTAAGTAAGGAGAATAGATGTCATACAACAGAATGAGGGCCTATATCCTGGAAAGAAGTGACTCTGAAAAGGATTTAGGAGTCAGCGTGGACCACCAATGAAACAGGAGCTCCCTCTCATGTATTTCTTGTACACAGGAGGTTGCAGGGCTCCTACTAGCAGATCAAGCTTTTGTATAGATATGAACTGGCTAGAAAGCCTCCTTCTCAGAAAAATACACACCAGATGTGTTCAAAATAAGATCCTTTCATGTTCTGCCAGGTGTGGTTAAGGTTTGCTTAAATAAGGTGTGTTAAACACAGTGCCACCTAATGGCTGAACTGTATAATACAGTTTAGCATTCCATTACATCTCCCCTTTTAAGTTCTACATTCCTCCCATATGCAAAATTTACACTGTCATATCATCTTTGAAGTTCAGCAGGCATCAGTCTGTTAAGTGTCTCTGAATCATACTGGCTTTCTAATTACATGACCTGAATGCATAAAAACTTGGGCATCTGGCTGTCCATTAGTTGCAATGACCGGCTGTGGCTGATTTGGAATCTTTGAGTCTCCTTTTTGTTCTGCATCTGTCATCTGTAGAGTTTGCTCTGTAAATTGTTCTTTTGAGGAACAAACTGTAGATATTGATGGTTTCTGTTGAACTCTCCACTGTCTGTCTCGATCACACGTGATGTGGGCAATGAATTCTTTTTTTCTTTACGACAGCTGGACCTGTTCATCCTTTTTCTCCATCCAGCTTGACACAAAGAAGGTAATCAGGTTCTAGACTTGACAGTTCTCTGAGTGTTGTCTGTTGTAAATGTGTTTGTAAGCTTTTTTGCCTTTTGATTTAATATGGCTACACTCTTCATGTCTGGCCACTTTGGATTTTTTTCTAAAGTCAGAACAGCAGTCCTGAGTTATCTTCCCATGAGGAGTTGTGCTGGACTATATCCAGTAGAAAGAAAAGGAGTACTTGTGGCACCTTAGAGACTAACCAATTTATTTGAGCATGAGCTTTCATGAGCTACAGCTCACTTCATCGGATCCGATGAAGTGAGCTGTAGCTCACGAAAGCTCATGCTCAAATAAATTGGTTAGTCTCTAAGGTGCCACAAGTACTCCTTTTCTTTTTGCGAATACAGACTAACACGGCTGTTACTCTGAAATATATCCAGTAGGTGCTGTTGGTGTTGATCTGTAACTCAGATGAGCAAGGAATGGATCTTCCTGCTGCAGGATTTTCTTGGCTATCTGTTCAACTCTCTCAGCTTCTCCATTCACTTGTGAGTAATATGGGCTGCTAGTAATACGATCAAATTCATAGTTCATTCAGAATTACTTAAATTCTGCTGCAGTAAACTGTGGTCTGTTGTCTGTCACTAGTTGTGCTAGAACAGGGGTTCTCAAACTTCATTGAATCCTGACCCTCTTCTGACAACAAAAATTACAACATGACCCCAGGAGTAGGGACCGAAGCCTGAGCCAACCTGATTCCCACTGCCTTGGGGTGGGGGAGCCAAAGCCCCACTGCCCTGGGCGGGGAAGGGGTCAAAGTCAAAGCCCAAATGCTTCAGCCCCAGCCAGGGGACCTGTAACCTAAGCCCTGCTGCCCAGGGCTGAATCCCTCAGGCTTCGGCTTCTTCCCTGGGTGGTGGGGCTCGGGCTTCAGCTGCGAGCCCCAGCAAGTCGAAGCCAGCCCTGGCAACCCCATTAAAATGGGGTCGCGACCCACTTTGGTGTCTCGACCCACAGTTTGAGAACCGCTGTTCTAGAACACTGAAACGAGCAAAAGCGCACTTCAGTTTCTCAATAACACTGCACCATGTTATGTCTTTCAAGTACATTTTTTCTATATAACTGGGAAAATAATCCACTACAACCAGGTAATGATGTCCTCTGAACTCGCATATATCTGCAGCTAGTCTCTTCCAAGGTGTCTGGTAGAGGTGTTGTTATTAAAGGTTCCCTGTGTTGGTCTGTTAGTTCTGTAATGTTCATATGCAGATACTTTATTATTTATGTCTTTGCTGATACCCAGCTACCACACTACCTGGTTGACCAATTCATGGCATTTAGTTACTCCCTGATGTCCTTCATGGATGAGGTTTTGTATTTCTCCTTTCATTTCATTTGGAATTACGATACAATTGACTTTAATCATGAGGTCATTTGACTCATTTAATTGTCCATATACCACAAAATAGTCTCTTGTCACTTGTTTAGTGTCTTTTAGATACTTGGGCCAGCAGCCCTAATGTAGCTTAGAACTTCTTGAAGTTGCGTATCTGTCGAAGCTATTTTTATAGCTGGTGTAGTCTCTTTTCTGACACATTCTGTATGTGTCCACAGCATCCCACATATGCCTTTACGTCATATTTGAGCTCATGGGTAGTTGAATGTGCTGCAGAACTCCATGACAGTGTCTTTCTACTACCATATTTTTCCCAGAAACCTTGAATGTATAAACAGAGGAATAGTGAGTAGGAGTAGAGAGGTGATTTGACCTCTCTATATGGTATTGGCATCTGTTACCCACACAATTTAGGGTTCTCCCCCCTGTACCCTCTCTTTTGGGTAATCAGGATGTAAGGAACCCAACTTTAGCCCTCCATGGGCTCCGGACTAACACCCATTCCTGGTTGACTCAGGACCAACACTCATTCACAGTGGATTCAGGCCTCTACGGGTATGCGGGGCCTTTTACCAGTGAAAGAGCCTTACACAATAATATACTTGACCTCTGTTTATTAACAGTTACCAAACAGAATACATATACTAAGCATACAATACTCATCCCTACCAGTAGGGCAGACAAACTTTTCCTGGAGGCCAGTCAGGATCAGGTAGCCCGGGGCTCCAGCTTCTGCACAGTATGGTCAGCAGAGTGTTGAGGGCTGGCTGCTCTGATCTTGGGCTGTGTCCTGGAGTTAGGTTCCAAAGAACTTCCTTTTGGACCCCAGTTTATACAGTTAAAAGTAGACTGTACCTTAACCAATCATTTTCAAATAAAGTCTTACAAAACAGCATTTTTCACCCATCTTAGACCATTACGAAACAAATCTTTAACCAATCATACCCACCACAGTATTTCGTAAGCAACCCTATTTTATTCTTGAGGTAAAAAGCATTACAGAAAAAACATATGAAAAGCAATAAAAGAACCTACACGCATGCTAAGACGTTTACCACAGTCCCCCCACCTCTCCCCTCCTAACATGGATTCCAGCAGGACAAGTCCTTCAAATCCCCTTGTGGTTTCAAGTTTATCACAGCTTCCTCTCTGAACAAGCACATTCATATCAAGTTTAGTCCACTTTGTAGACAGGTCAGGGGTCTTTGTTCTAGAGTTTCCAGGAGCAGGTAATTAGCAGACAATGGGTTTTCCTCCCCAAGGGATAACTTCAAAAGAGTGGATTCAAAGTGAGTCATTTGTATTCCCCTCACCCCCAGGTATTTCCTAGGAAATCCACTTTACACGCATTGTCCCCTAAAGTTCTTTACTTCCTAACATGTACATTAGTCAAGCCCTTAGAAAAAAGTTACATACAATCCTACAACAACACATAGACAATTATGTTTTTAATACAATGAACTCTAAAGATGTAAAACTTAATACAATAAAGTTCAACTTCATTCACTGAAGTTCATTCAGAATATTGCCGGATATGCTCAGTCTGTCACAGACTGGCATTAATCATATTTTTAGCCTTCAATTCTTTGCTGATACACTCAACATCAGTCTGTAGTTCCTTGGCTCATCCTGTTATAAATATTGGAACTAGATTGGCAGTCCTCCAATCCTTTTGAATATCCCCAGTTTGCCAACATTTGTTAAAAATTAACATTGGTGAGTCAGAGATTTCCTTAGCTAGTTCCTTTAAGAACCCTGGGAATAAGTTATCTGGCCTGTTCATTTGAAAATGTTTAATTTTAGTAGACATTGCCTTACATCCTTGCAACAACCGGTGGCTGGAAGTTAAAGCCCAACAAAATCAAATTAGAAATAAGGCACACATTTTCAACAGGGAGGGCAATTAACCATTGGAAAGAACAACCAAGGAAATGGGTAGACTCTCCATGTCTTGAAGTCCTCATATCAAGACAAGATGACTTTCTGGAAGATCTCCTTTACTCAAACACACTTTACTGGGCTCAATGCTGAAGTAACTGGATGAAATTCTAAGCCCACAGCAAAAAGTTATGATTGAATGGACCCTTCTGGCCTAAAAAGCTATGTAACAGGCATTTTATCTGCAAAGGACTACAGGAACTGGGTCATAACATAGGGAACTGGGACCTGGCAAGTTCCTATTGACAGGAGAAGAGGAGGGTTATGGAGGAAAGGCATGTCTTTGAGAGCACACTTTTCTTCATGGGAAAACCCTTTTTTGTACTCTGTGTCTTATGTGCTATGGGGAGTCAAAGGTTACTAGATCAGACTGAAGTTGTAGGTTGGACCACAGAGGTGGCTGTGATGAGCTGATGACATCACAGAGGTGGGTGATTGGGCTGAGCTCATAATGGCAAAAACATTCCCTGCCCCTGAGGCCAGTTACTATGAAGGAGTTGGAGGGTGACAGTGACTTGCTGCCGGGAGTGAAGGCGCGAGCAGAAAGGAATAAAGGGGCTCCAATAGAGATGTTCCATCTTCTGGGGAAATGTCCTGGGGTCTCAAACAGAAGATCTAGAAGGTGAAGAGCCCCAGTCAGGACGTGCAGTGACTGCTCAAGGTGGGATTAGCTGAGATTTCCTCATTATAATCCTTAGAGTGTTTATATCTCCATTTGGAAACTGGAGATGGGGAAGCCCTGTTGGGTCCCATTAACAAGCTGCTCTCCCCACAATAAACCAGCAAAATATGTTTCCCTAAAGTGTATTAGCCAAGACTTTGTTCTACTTTAGATTTAAATGTTTCAGTCAATGGGGCAGCCACCTCTTCATGTGGAAGATTCCCCACACCCGAGGGGCTGTTGCTGAGGTCTTCTCCCACATGCAGGGCAGCGCTGGGCTTCTTCACAAACTCCCCATAGTCTTTGCTTCTTTTTTTTAATTTCTTCTGTAGGGGCCTGGTCCAAGGCCCAGGGAGGTGAAAGAATGAAATTACAGACAGGCTGGCAGTGAGCTCAGCTCCTGCAGGTAAGTGGACGTTGACCTGAAATGTTACTGACAATATAATCCTCTCCCACAAGTAAATACACGATTGACAAGATAGTTACAGTGCAATCAGCTCTTACAGGTAAGTGGACAATGACTCCCACTCATACAGACAGGCTGCCAGGGAGCTCAGCTCCCATGGCACATAGATCAGATCTCCCATTTTAATGGACACGCTGCCCCGTGAGCTCAGCTCCCGCGGGCAAGTGGACGATGATCCCTGCTGTTATGGTCAAGCGGCCAAGAAACCCGGCTAAAACTGGCTGGTTGACGGCGAGCCCCCTGCCTGGAGCCAGCAGCCAGTGATGTTTCTGCCAACCAGACTTCTCTTCAGATACTGCTTTGAGCCCCTGAGAGGAGATGGGCCAGCCTGGTCAGCACAGGAGGGAGCCTGCCTTTATCTCTTTGAGCCACAGGACAATTGGAGATGGACTGTGCTCCAAGCTCAAATTGGCAGAGCGGTCGAGCACTGCTGTGGTGGGCAGGTTCCATCTGGACCAGCTGTGACAGTCAGGAGCCCCCGATACACACTCCACTGGGCAGGGGGGCTGCCCGGTTCCAACAAGCAAAGGGCCCTGACAAATTGCTTAATCCCCATCCCAACAATCGCATCTTTTCCCTAAAAATCAATTCCTCCCATAAATCAGTTAACGCTGCTCCCTCCCCAAAACCAGTTGTCATCTCACCCAGATAAATTGTCAATTTCTCCCATTGATACTGACGGGCTGCTAATGAGCTCAGCTCCCATAAATAGGTGGGCAATGACTCTAACCTTTATAGACAGGCTGGCAGTGAGTTCAGAGATCACAGGGAAGTTGACTTAAAATGTTACTGACAATATTACCCTTGCCCATAGGTGAAGAGACAATGATTGAAATCACCCTGGGGCATAGTCTATCAGCCCAGTTCTGACAGGCAGGTGGCCTCTGTTATCAGGGTTTTCAGAACCCCTAACAGGGGCAACTTAACAATTTCACTTTAGGCGGTGTTAGGAATAAATCAACAGGAACACATTAACCTCTGGCTGAGCATTGAGAGATGTAGATTCAATTCCCTGCTCTGAAACAGACTTTGTGTGAGACATTGGGCAAGTCACTTAGCCTCTCTATGCCTCAGCTCCCCACCTGTGGCACAGGAACAGTAGCCCTTCCCTGCCTCCAGAGTTGTGAGAATAAATATATTAGTGATGGGAAGCCCATTGAGCTCTGCTGATGCAAAGTGCTATATTAGAGATAGGTTTTATTAGTAAGCTGCAAATCTCCAAGTACTTCAGCAGCCCACTTGTTCCCCAATAAAAAATGGCACCCCATTTCCAAAACTGCCAGTCTTCAAACCACATAAGCTGAAAACATCATATCATGTAAATTTCAAACACCACACCATTTAACTACAAAAGAATGATGCATGTCAGACCAAATGTCTCTGTGTAAGTGAATTGACTTAAATCGATTTTACACCAAGATTGGTTTTGGCCTAATCTGTATTTTTGATCATCAGTGTTTAAAAAGCATAATCAAACATACTGGTATTACTGTAATATATATTCCCATTAGGAAGTTGTTATAATTGTGTTCAAATAGTTGGGGATAACTCCTCACAACCCCCTGTAAGGTAAGTAAGATTCTTTACCCCATTTTGCGTCTGTAGCAAGGCAGAGGCATTTAGGGCCCAATTCAGTGTTGCCAGGTCTTACAATTTTATCACAAGCCTTACAGTATTTGAAGATTCATATTAATAAAGTGCTCTGAAGATGAAAACTCTCAGAATAATTAATGCGTGTAATCTGCTCTTCTGGTCACGTCATGTCAAAGTTCCATTGATTTCAAGGGGAACAGATCCAAGCCCATTGTTACTCCAGTGAATTTTCTGTGTCTGCTTTGTGCTGTGTTTATTGATTCCTAATTTTTGTTTTACAACTTTTTTTAAAAAAAATTGCTACGTGGAAATTCTGTAAGAGTTAAAATTTATTGAAAGCCAAAAATAAGAGATTTGTAAAAACACCATTACAGGATGCAAAGGGATTTGTGTCCTTCACTTTAATTAAATATAGGGCATAAGGGAAGATTAGGAGAAATACTGCAGTAGAAGAATAAGAGAGAGAGCTATTATTTTTAGCAATGGTTCCCTCAACCCAGCTAGCAATATTGTTAACCTATCCAACTATACTCTCAGCCCAGCAGAAGCAGCTGTTCTATCTCGGGGCCTCTCCTTCTGCCCCTCCACCCCCACGAACATGATACAGTTCTGTGGTGACCTAGAATCCTATTTTCGACGTCTCCGACTCAAGGAATATTTCCAAAATACCTCTGAACAACATACTAATCCACAGAGGTCTCCCTACCAACACTACAGAAAGAAGGATTCTAGGTGGACTCCTCCTGAAGGTCGAAACAGCAGACTGGACTTCTACATAGAGTGCTTCCGCCGACGTGCACGGGCTGAAATTGTGGAAAAGTAGCATCACTTGCCCCATAACCTCAGCCATGCGAAACGCAATGCCATCCACAGCCTCAGAAACAACTCTGACATCATAATCAAAAAGGCTGACAAAGGAGGTGCTGTTGTCATCATGAATAGGTCGGAATATGAACAAGAGGCTGCTCGGCAGCTCTCCAACACGAGTTTCTACAAGCCATTACCCTATGATCCCACTGAGAGTTACCAAAAGCAACTACAGCATTTGCTCAAGAAACTTCCTGAAAAAGCACAAGATCAAATCCGCACAGACACACCCCTGGAACCCCGACCTGGGATATTCTATCTACTACCCAAGATCCATAAACCTGGAACTCCTGGGCGCCCCATCATTTCAGGCATTGGCACCCTGACAGCAGGATTGTCTGGCTATGTAGACTCCCTCCTCAGGCCCTACACTACCAGCACTCCCAGCTACCTTCGAGACACCACTGACTTCCTGAGGAAACTTCAATCCATCGGTGATCTTCCTGATAACACCATCCTGGCCACTATGGATGTAGAAGCCCTCTACACCAACATTCCACACAAAGATGGACTACAAGCCGTCAGGAACACTATCCCCGATAATGTCACGGCTAACCTGGTGGCTGAACTTTGTGACTTTGTCCTTACCCATAACTATTTCACATTTGGGGACAATGTATACCTTCAGATCAGCGGCACTGCTATGGGTACCCGCATGGCCCCATAGTATGCCAACATTTTTATGGCTGATTTAGAACAACGCTTCCTCAGCTCTCGTCCCCTAAAGCCCCTACTCTACTTGCGCTATATTGATGACATCTTCATCATCTGGACCCATGGAAAAGAAGCCCTTGAGGAATTCCACCATGATTTCAACAATTTCCATCCCACCACCAACCTCAGTCTGGTCCAGTCCACACAAGAGATCCACTTCCTGGACACTACAGTGCTAATAAACAATGGTCACATAAACACCACCCTATACCGGAAACCTACTGACCGCTATTCCTACCTGCATGCCTCCAGCTTTCACCCTGACCACACCACACGATCCATCGTCTACAGCCAAGCTCTGCGATACAACCGCATTTGCTCCAATCCCTCAGACAGAGACAAACACCTACAAGATCTCTGTCAAGCTTTCTTACAACTACAATACCCACCTGCGGAAGTAAAGAAACAGATTGATAGAGCCAGAAGAGTTCCCAGAAGTTACCTACTACAGGACAGGCCTAACAAAGAAAATAACAGAACGCCACTAGCCGTCACCTTCAGCCCCCAACTAAAACCCCTCCAACGCATTATTAAGGATCTACAACCTATCCTAAAGGATGACCCAACACTCTCACAAATCTTGGGAGACAGGCCAGTCCTTGCCTACAGACAGCCCCGCAACCTGAAGCAAATACTCACCAACAACCACATACCACACAACAAAACCACTAACCCAGGAACTTATCCTTGCAACAAAGCCCGTTGCCAATTGTGCCCACATATCTATTCAGGGGACACCATCACAGGGCCTAATAACATCAGCCACACTATCAGAGGCTCGTTCACCTGCACATCCACCAATGTGATTTATGCCATCATGTGCCAGCAATGCGCCTCTGCCATGTACATTGGTCAAACTGGACAGTCTCTACGTAAAAGAATAAATGGACACAAATCAGATGTCAAGAATTATAACATTCATAAACCAGTCGGAGAACACTTCAATCTCTCTGGTCACGCAATCACAGACATGAAGGTCGCTATCTTAAAACAAAAAAACTTCAAATCCAGACTCCAGCGAGAAACTGCTGAATTGGAATTCATTTGCAAATTGGATACTATTAATTTAGGCTTAAATAGAGACTGGGAGTGGCTAAGTCATTATGCAAGGTAGCCTATTTCCTCTTGTTTTTTCCTCCCCCCCTCCCCCCAGATGTTCTGGTTTAACTTGGATTTAAACTTGGAGAGTGATCAGTTTGGATGAGCTATTACCAGCAGGAGAGTGAGTTTGTGTGTGTATGGGGGTGGGTTTTTGGAGGGGGGTGAGGGAGTGAGAGAACCTGGATTTGTGCAGGAAATGGCCTAACTTGATTATCATGCACATTGTGTAAAGAGTTGTCACTTTGGATGGGCTATCACCAGCAGGAGAGTGAATTTGTGGGGGGGGGTGGAGGGTGAGAAAACCTGGATTTGTGCTGGAAATGGCCTAACCTGATGATTACTTTAGATAAGCTATTACCAGCAGGACAGTGGGGTGGGAGGAGGTATTGTTTCATATTCTCTGTGTATATATAAAGTCTGCTGCAGTTTCCACGGTATGCATCTGATGAAGTGAGCTGTAGCTCACGAAAGATCATGCTCAAATAAATTGGTTAGTCTCTAAGGTGCCACAAGTCCTCCTTTTCTTTTTGCGAATACAGACTAACACGGCTGTTACTCTGAAACCTGTCATTATTTTTAGTGTAAAATTGACAAAGCTGGAATCATTTTTTGTTTGCTTGTTTTTAAAAACAGCCTTAAAAATCAGCATTTTCAGTGAACTTGCAGGTAGCACTCATCAGAATTCTAAAGGAACAGAGAAAAGTTCTTTACAAAGCAATCGACATCATGGGCCCAGAAGGGAATCCTGGTGAGAGTACACTCATCTATGCCAGAATAGCTAATAGCACAGTGGGCAGGTATTTGGCCCATGGGAGACCGAGGTGCAGGTCCCTATTCTACTTAATTGAGACCATGGACTTGAACCTGGGTGTTTTCAGATACTTAGAAGAAAGGAATTGCAAGAATAAACCATGAGACTCATGAATTTACCTAAGGGTAGGCCATACCAATAATGCCAGCTGCTACTGATGATTTCACAGGGAGTGCTACTTAAAATTCAGTGGCACTATATGGCTCTCACAATCATTTACATCTATGTTTCTGTTATTTTACTGGCCACAAAACACAGATTTTATGAGAAAAAAGTATTTGGGAGCAATCAATATCTCCCAGATGAGTATAAGTATGGCCATCAACAACCAATGCTGTCCTTCTTGACCTTGCGTCTGGAAGTTGGAATATGATACGACTATAAATATTGCTATGTCCCCAGCGACACGGACTTGTTGGTGTTCCATTATCCTTTCTGGATATACTGCCTTCCAGAGGAAATACGCTTATATGTCTGTTCTAGCCAGGGATCTCCATTACTTTCCACTTGCAGTCAGTACTACTGAGATGGACCCCAGCCCAAAGCCTATTGAAGTCAATCGATCCCAGGGGGCTGTGGATTGAGTCCATACACACAACCAACCTTTGAAAACGACCACGGGGACCGAGTAACGGCGGGAGGAGGCCTTCTTCCTTTCTGTAAACTTTTTTTTTTAAATCAGGTTTCTTTTTACTTCGGCAAAACATCTTTTCTAATCTAAATCTTTGACTTGCCTTTTTTTTTTTTTGCTGCTTGCCCTGAGACATACAGGGCCCTTAGTGAAAATTGAGACAGGAGCCCTCATGCTGTCTGCAAGGTTGTGTAAAAAACACTAAGCATAGCCTCTGGGATCTGTGGTCCCCTGACCCTATAAGTATAGGGCTATTGTTTCCTAGCCTAGTGACTAGAGCATTTGATTAGGATTTAGGTAAGATGGGTCCTGTTACCACCTTGGCCACTAAGCTGCCAGGTGGTCTTGTACAATTTATTTCACTTTTTGTACCTCAGTTTCCCCCTCTGTAAAATGGGGATAATGGTACTGCCGTTTTCGAGATCAACGGATGAAAAAGCACTATGTAAGAACTAGGGGTGTCGTTATTTCAACAGCAATTGCAATAGTGGCACTAAGTACTGGGACTACACAGCACTTGATTCTCATCCACAGCCTCTTACAGGAATCAGCGATTTCTCCAGGCAAAAGTAGAAACAAGGTGTGGGGGAATCTTTGTTTTTCTTTAAATGTAGGGCACTGGACTGGGAGCCAGGAGACCTGGGGTCTATTCTTGGCTCTGCCACTGACTTGCTGTGTGTCCCAGGCAGGTCTCTGGGCCTATATATATTCTTACTCTATAATTTATCAAGCGTTGGTCATCACCACTTTCCACATCTGGCTACAGCTTTGTTTCTCGGGTTGCCCATTTTGGTTGGACGTATTCCTGGAGGTTTCATCATCTCCTGACAATCTTTAAGTAAAGATTAATCTTTAATTCCGGAGGACTCCAGGACAATCCTGAAGGGTTGGCAACCCTTCCTCTTTGGATGCTATCTATGACCTCTCGTGGTGATGGGAACAGACATTAATGAATGAGACATTGCTGCATTAACAGACCAATACGTACATCCACGACACATTAGCACACACTTTGTCTTATTCTCTGGGGTAGCCAAGAAAGGGAACTTCACCTTAAGTGAATGTGGAGCCTGTGAATGGTGCTGGATTGAGAGCCTCTGCAGGATGCAGAATTCTATCCCCCAAACTTATGAAAGCGTGACTCCTGGAATTACAAGTGTCTCTACACCAGGCTTCCAGCATGCCCCAAACCTGCCAGGGAGGAGCAATCTGCAGGCAAAGGAGCACAGTTCAGTCTCCCCCTCCATGCAGTCCTTGGCCTCTCTACTGACATGGGCAACGTGGAGACTTACGATGACATTTTAACACAGGTTCTATCTCACTTGAGGTTGATGCTTGCACACCTCAGTAGTTCTTCCTCAGGTGAGTAGTCCCAAGTCAATGGAATTACTCACCTGAGTAAGGGATGCCCAGGTGAGTAAGAGTTTGCAGGCTCAGAGCAGTGGATGATCAACAGCATTGAAATTCTTCAGGACAGCATTTTACTCTTTTTGGGAGGGTGCTTTAAGTTTGGAACATGCCATTTTTGTGACAATAATAGTTCCCAAGGCTTTGCCCTGCACCTTCCCAAAGGGCTGAACAATGGCACGCTGCATGGGTGTTATTTTTTCCATTGTATTCCATGACGATTCAGTCTGTAAAGACTTCCCGTGTTTCACTCGCATCACTTGTTAATGATCACATTTTCCCTTATTTAGGCTTCTCCTGCCCGCCTCCTCTGACTTACAGGTGCCACATGAGCGTTCACAGCTCGCTACTGAAGTCTAGACACAGAGTGTGCTGCTTTCTGCTGTTCTGCAAGGAACTCTACCTGCCAAGAGAACTGGCTAACTAGCTAACTTCTGATTGATATACCATCCTGCTGGAGAAGGGGAGTATAAGACGTATAGGACCAGCTCCTCAGCTGGCATACATCGGCACAGTTTTTACTTCAATGGTCAGCTACACTGATTTACACCAGCGAGGGAGCTGGCCTATGTTACTCTCTCGAATAGACACAGCTGAAACCCCTTCTCAGCAAAAGATTTTCTCCCTCACTCCTTCAGGCTCTGCTTTTGTGAAATGTGTCAGTTTCACCTTTGCCAGTTTTAGTTTGCTATTCTCCCTTCTCAAAGAATCTG
The DNA here is from genome assembly GCF_965152235.1 of Eretmochelys imbricata. Classification (NCBI taxonomy): domain Eukaryota; kingdom Metazoa; phylum Chordata; order Testudines; family Cheloniidae; genus Eretmochelys; species Eretmochelys imbricata. Next base: position 204,281,269 of record NC_135574.1, on the reverse strand, counting down.
GTTTTCTTCCTGGGCAAGTTCAGCAGTGATTTTTTTAAAAATTATTTTAAGACACACTGTGATAAACTCAGAGTAAAACTGAATTTGACACATATGCACAATAGATTCAGTTCCAAAGGGTGCTTTTCTTTTTCCCAGCAGGTTGTCAAAAAGACAAGAGAAATGGGAACCGTGGCAGATGTACTCATTATAACTAACAACAAAACCTGTAAGACAGGGCTTCTCAAATTTTTCTTAGTGTGGCTCACATACTAAGGCAGAGGTTGTCTTGTCCCCTTCCTATCATAGTTACTTCCTGAGAAGCACTGGGATCAAAGATAGCACTGCAGAGATGAAGAGCTCTCAAGAAGGCACGTGAGAAGGCTAGACCTGATGTGGCAGAAGCCCAAAGAAGTTCTGGTAAAAACAAAGGATGTGGAAGTGTTGCTTGTTATTCCTAAATTAAATGACACTAGATTAGATTGATAAACATGGTGCTAAGATGCAGTAGTGTAGAGGTGTGTCTGCAGGGTTGTGGATTGAAGCAGCCCATCTTGGGGAAATCCACAAGGGTCGCACCCATTATTATGGAATAAGGTGCCAGAAACCAACTGTACCTAGGAGAAGGGAAACTCCAATTTCAAACTAGGGCAGACTGGGCTCCCTTAGCCTCTTTTAGGCAAGTCTGCGTAGGAGGACAACCGTGATTTCAAATCCGAGCAGTCCAAGCTCATTAGACTTGGAAGGGAAGTGGACTGGGGCAGAATCGCTGATACCCGTTCCTAGCAGGCCAGCAGGCTGTGTCATGGCATTCCCATAAGCTGGAGAAAGTGGATTGGGCTAACAAGCCATTACACTGGCAACTTACTTCATATAGAAACAGTACGGCAAGACAGACTGACTTATATGGATTTCAACCCAGGCCTACCAAACCTAGCAGATAGAGAGGGACGTGGATTTCAGATAAGGGCTAAACGTATTCCCTGTATTGTGAGCTGGAATGTTAAAACTATTTGTTCCAGGCCAGACTGAGCTAGTAGCGAGATAAGGAATGTATAGGTTCCCTTTGCTGCTATCCAGGAGACATATTGGCTGGATGCAGGAGGGTTCACTGTTGGAAGTTATACTTTCTGTTATTCCAGACATTCAAGTGGACAAGAAAAGTACAGGTGAGGGGTTGCCATAGCAGTGGATAAGAGAACAGTTCTTCAGTGAACAGCTGGAAACCAGTGTCTGAGCAGATTGTCATAGCAAGGTTTACTGCTGCCTACAATGAAGTGCACGACTGTGAGCGGATGTTACACACCATCAGAAGCAGCAGAAGAGGAAAAGAAGGATGGGGTTTTAATCAACAGTCGGATAGCATTGTAGACGAGTTTCCTGATCATGATATATGATTTTGATAATGGGAGATGTCATTCTGGGGTGCCATCCAGACCAGTGGGGGGCTGTGTCACCTCTGCCCTGCAATCTGGGGTGTCTAACAATGCTTTGCTGCTGTAACTCCCAACCGGGGCTGCTCAAACAGCAGGCAGCTCACCCCTGAGTGTTTGTGTATAGTGTCACAGCCTATACTGTTATGTTCACCACTTTTACAAAACTATGATAATTTTTGTACAAAGTATGCCTTGTGGAGTTTCATTGGAAACATCATCATCTGCTGAACATGAGTGGTAAAATGTGTGTATCAACATTGTATGTGAAGTTATAAATTTCTACTGTATAACATTGCTGTAACATGTTCCACAGTTAGAAAGGCAGGCTCAAACCAGTTTCTCAGAAACAAAGGACACACCGACACATGGCCCAGTGTTAAAAGAGCATCACCTGCTTAAGCGGCCATTCTCCAGCAAGGGGAAGGTGAGACTATTCAATGTACATTCCATCAAAGGGATGGCTCAGACCTCACATCCAAAAGACAGTACTTGCCACCTGCCTCCCAGCTGGGGGGTAACCTTAAAGAGGGAAGAGTGATATCAAAATGAGAGACAGTGGCCTCCATCACTTCTCTCTCCCTCCAGCTCTACTCATGGCAGCTATAATGCTCAAAAGACAAAGAGCATAATTGGGTGGTCTTGGCTGGAAGGCTTTTCAGCCAGTACAGACTGCTGTAAACATACGGTGAGACAAAACCTTTTTGCTTTTAAGTTCACTTAGCTTGCTAACTTAGGTATTCGCTTGTGTTTTACTCTTTGATTTCTTTTGTAACCAGTCCTGACTTTCAGGCATCATTACTTATAATCACTTAAAATCTACTTCTCTGTAGTTAATAAACTTATTTTATTGTTTTATCTTAACCAGTGTGTTTGGATTAAAGTGTATGGGAAGCTCCATTTGGGATAACAAAGCTGGCACATATCATTTTCCACTGATGAAATGACAGACTTTACATGCACTTGTATTGTTCAGTAAGGTGTTGGATAATACAAGACACACATTTCTGGGGGACAAAGCTGGGACTAGGAATTTGCAGGTGTTGCCCTTCATTCATGAGTGACTGGTCGGAGAATTCATGTAACATAGTTGGGAGTGATTTTGCATGCTGAAGGCTGTGTGAACAGGCCAGGACTGGATGTTCTGAGAGCCAAGCAGTGTAAAACACACCCACAGGTTAGAGAATTAAGGGGACACAGCTCATCAACAGTCCAGATTGTACGCTGGGTAATGTCACATATAGACACAGTCCTGGTCTAGCAACCCTGATGCCAACAGCCTGTTAGCAAACACCAGCTTCACTCTGGCTTCCACCAGCTTTGTAAACTGGTTAAACAATGAACAACAGTTCCACAGCTCCAATATTGTCATTTCACAGAGTTCAAGATGGACCCATTTCGGGTTTTTTCCAAAGATTCTCATGAAATTGTCACCCAAGACATTACTGAAACAACTATAGAAACTGCTGACCAAAAGCCTAGCTTTCATTCAATGAAAAATGTCAATAGTCATGCTGATAATGTTTTTATATGAATTTGAAAAAAAAGTCTGCAAACATTTGAAAAAGTTGACTTTTTTTTTTGAAAAACAAACAAACAAAACCAAACCCCATTTTGGAGAAAAGCTAATAGCCTTCTTCGCATCATGTCACTGATCTGCACTGTCCTTTCTCTGCCAGGAGAGTAGGGTTTCCCAAAGAAGGAAGCCCACCTTCCTCTGAAGCTTTGCTCTGTGACATTCTACCACTAGGTGGGAGACCATCAGACAAAGCTCCCAGGTTGGATACTGCAAAGTAACACGGTCCTTCCAAGCTGGGGAGCGTGCACTGCCTCTGCAATGCTCCCTGTTCATACCGACCTAGGACCAGAGCCAGGAATCACACCTAAGTCCATCACACAGTAGTACTAAGCACCAAACATGGCTACCAACCTACAGAACTTATCTTATAAAGGAATGTGTAACCCAGCACTGGATAGACGTGCCTTGCTCTGGCACCTCTTGGGATGAGGCCAAGCGGTTGCATTTGTTGCACATCGCTAGTTTGGAATAAAAATGGCAATTCAGAGGGATGACCTGAAGAGCTAAAGATTTAGCAGCAGGTCAGCAAGGGAGTTTTTATAGCAATATAAATAAAATGTTCCTCCACATGGCAACAGCCCCTATAAAACATCCAGCCTGGGTTATAGGTTTGATGCAGAAGTGTTTATTGTTCACCACACTAAAGCAGTATAAGAATTGCACTGGAAAATGTACTCAGTTCCTCTTGCCGGGGTTCTCAGGCCTAACTTGGCCCATTTCATTTTGTTGAAGGGGGGAGGAATTACATAGACTTAATTGAAATTAATTCATTACTTGCAGGGAGCAGAATCAAGGCCTCAAGCTGGATTTTGCCACTCATATTTCTTTCAGATCCAGAGGGAGTATATATCCTCAGCTGCAGATAGCAGCTGCTGGAATGGAACGTTCTTGTGCCTTTATTTTCCTATTAGCATTACAAGAAGGCAGTTTGCATCGTTCATCTTGGGAGCCTGGAGACTTGCAATATTCCAGTGACCTATTAAAGGTGCCTGGAATGTCACAAACTCATGAAGTATCATTTGGTTCAGGAAGCTGTCGGTAAATCGAACCTTCCCCAAAGGTGGACTTGCCCTGCTGTAGCCAGGCTAATTCATCAGGCTTCATTTCACTGTCAGGATCCATTAGGTGTTTAGAACAAGGATAGATATGGACAGAGAAGGCATTCAGGGGAGGCCCGAAGAAGGTGGATGGAGAGGTTTAGATGAACAGAACAGATGTGCATCCATCAGGGCCAGATTTTCAAAGGAGCTCCAAATCTGTGATCACAGCTAGAGTTTCTTGCATGAAAGTAATAGTGAATGAAGTCAATGGAGCTATGTTAATTTACACCAGCTGAGGATCTGGCCTTTGAATGTTAACTTCTCTTTTACATGCCTGCTAAGGCTGGATTTCAGGATTGTTTCTCTAGACACAGTTGATGTCATCATACTACCTATATCAGAGCTCAGGTCCTGGAACTCTGGATCAGCTCCCTCATGATGGCAGGTGCGCTTGTTAACACCAGCCAGGCCACAATGGGGGGTTGAAGTGGCAGGGAGAAATGAGGGGCTGGGAAAGGAGAGGTCCTGCAGGGAAGTTCCTGCGAGCAGCCAAACATGGGGAATGAGTTTACATGGAAGATGATGTTTTGCCGTTATATGGGTACTAACTGAGCCAAATCACAGGAAAGAGAGATCATATAAGGGGTGGTCGCACAGCTACACCCTCCTCAAGGCCCTTGGGTGCTATGAGAGCAGTGAAAAATGGCCTTAGCATAAATGAGAATCAGGCCTTACTGTCTAGGATAGGGTGGTAACATCACCGGCTTGCAGGCATCCAGAAGAGAACCTATGGTTGTAAAGCCACAGGGCTCTTGAGGAGAACCACAGCCAGACTGCCCTGTCCCAAAGGGAAGGGGTGCAAGGGTTCAGAATCCTGGGAACAAACAGCAGACAGACTCATTGAATGTGGGGTGAAGTTAAAAGCTGCTGTTCCCATGGGCAGCAGATATAATAGGCAAGGGGAGGCTTTGCCTCCCTTAGCACAGCTGTCCTATGGGCCATGGTGCCCTGGGCCATGGTGCTCCCCAGCGCGCCTCTTCCCCTCCCTGCTCTCTCTTCCCCAAGGCTCCCACGGTACTTGCTGCTGCTGCCTGGAGTCTTCCTCCTCTCCTCTTCTGCACGCCATCCACTTCCCCCCCAAGTGGTCCCTGCAACTGCTGGCGGCATCTCTCCTCACCCCCACTTCCCGCGGGGCACGGCGTGTGGGTATGAGGGTGTGTGTGAGAGAGAATGCGAGCAGGGAGTGCAGTGGCAGATGCAGGGGAGTGAGGCGGCCAGTGGAGGGGGTCCCTGAGTAACTTTACACAGTGAAATAGCCTTCCAGAGAGGTAGTAGCAGAGATCACTGAAACTGTTAATGGCCCATTGAAGCGGTAATGAAGCCATTTAACAGGCGTTTGCCAACACCCAGGAAGCCTTTGGCCACATTCAGCTGGCTTTTCTATTGTAGGGAAATGTGTTATTGGGGTTAAAACCAGTTTCCAAACGACCTGTCAGTTATTCTCTGTACCCAGCAGAAGTAACTGTGGACCTGGCTGAAGGAGGAGCTGACACAGCCAGTGAGTTTATGTCTTGATCTAGTCGTTTTATTCAAACCCAGTTTAAGTAAATGAGCCTGGCAGGGAATCCTGTGCAAGGAAGATGATTAAACTCCTGCCCTAATGTAGGCTGTCAATGACAAGCACGGTTTCAAAAGGAGAGATGAGGCTTCAGGTTGTGGCAGGTAGCCTGGCTTCTCATCTCTCTCTATACACAGTGTACACTGAACAACCTGCCACGTGGAGGAGAATCTGTCTGGTAACTGAGCTATGCCTGTCGCCTACTCAGTCCCCTTGGGGAATGTTATTAGTGCTTGAACATGAAAAGGGGACAGGGTGTCATGGGGATGAGGGGAAGCAGCAGGATGGGGAGGAGAGCCAGCTGCGCAGCAGATGGGGGTTGTCTCATGGCAGGCGGGGAAAGGGTCGGGGGGGGGGGGAGGTGAGCAGAGGGAGGGTTGGGAGGGCTAAAGAGGTGAATGGCAAGTCAGCGGTGGGTGGGGGTGGATTGTGGGCAGGCCTGTGGGTGGAAGAGGCAGAACAAGGAGCTCGCCTCCCCCAAGGGAAGTTTCACCCACTGCCCATGGCTGTGCCCCAGCTAGGGTGACCAGACAGCAAGTGTGAAAAATTGGGACGGGGGTGGGAGGGTAATAGGAGCCTATATAAGAAAAAGCCCCCAAAATTGGGACTGTCCCTATACAATCGGGACATCTGGTCACCCTAGCCCCAGCCGAACTCCCAAGGAGGACGGTAGAACATTTCCCCCCTTTTTTTTGAGAAACCCCAGTGCAGTTACTGACAGCAGCAGCCACTAGATGGCAGTCGTGTTCTGTATTAAAATGTGAGCTACACTCCACCCAGATTTCAGAGTAGCAGCCCTGTTAGTCTGTATTCGCAAAAAGAAAAGGAGGACTTGTGGCACCTTAGAGACTAACCAATTTATTTGAGCATGAGCTTTCGTGAGCTACAGCTCACTTCATCAGATGCATACTGTAGAAACTGCAGAAGACATTATATGCACAGAGACCATGAAACAATACCTCCTCCCACCCCACTCTCCTGCTGGTAATAGCTTATCTAAAGTGATCACTCGCCTTACAATGTGTATGATAATCAAGGTGGGCCATTTCCAGCATAAATCCAAGTTTAACCAGAACATCTGGGGGGGCTAGGAAAAAACAAGGGGAAATAGGCTACCTTGCATAATGACTTAGCCACTCCCAGTCTCTATTTAAGCCTAAATTAATAGTATCCAATTTGCAAATGAATTCCAATTCAGCAGTTTCTTGCTGGAGTCTGGATTTGAAGTTTTTTTGTTGTAAGATAGCGACCTTCATGTCTGTAATTGCGTGACCAGAGAGATTGAAGTGTTCTCCGACTGGTTTATGAATGTTATAATTCTTGACATCTGATTTGTGTCCATTTATTCTTTTACGTAGAGACTGTCCAGTTTGACCAATGTACATGGCAGAGGGGCATTGCTGGCACATGATGGCATATATTACATTGGTGGATGTGCAGGTGAACGAGCCTCTGATAGTGTGGCTGATGTCATTAGGCCCTGTGATGGTGTCCCCTGAATAGATATGTGGCCATGGCCCACCTGGATCATCATACACATTGTAAAGAGAGTGGTCACTTTGGATGGGCTATTACCAGCAGGAGAGTGAGTTTGTGGGGGGGGGGGGGGGGGGAGGGGAGGGGTGGGAGGAGGGTGAGAAAACCTGGATTTGTGCTGGAAATGGCCCAACTTGATCATCATACACATTGTAAGGAGAGTGATCACTTTGGATAAGCTATTACCAGCAGGAGAGTGGGGTGGGAGGAGGTATTGTTTCATGGTCTCTGTGTATATAATGTCTTCTGCAGTTTCCACAGTATGCATTCGATGAAGTGAGCTGTAGCTCACGAAAGCTTATGCTCAAATAAATTGGTTAGTCTCTAAGGTGCCACAAGTCCTCCTTTTCTTTTTGCGAATCCACCCAGAAACACAACTGTTGTGCACTGATCAGTGGAAACGGCCTGTATAGAAACCAGAGTCCTGGGCCCCACGGAGCTCTCTGCAGCTTTGTGGGAGTCATTCGGGCCACCAGACTGGCTGTCTGGACCTCAATGCAGATGCTCTCAAGGGCACAAGAGGGTGGATCTAGAGTTCCAAAGCTGAGGCACATTGAAACAAGCCGAAGTGACTGTAAGAAGCTCTGTCTGCCAGATTCCTTAGGCCCCTAAATCTTCTTTCTCTGGCCATGCGTCTGCAAGGCTTGGAAGAGGGGCCGTAACTGTCAGCTTCAATGCAATGTGTAACCGACACCTGTTCAGTGCCGCACTCTGCCCCCTCCCCACCCAGGGGTGGCTGGGTCACACGGAGAAGTTAATGAGCCTGCTCCAGGCTTGGCTGACAGAAGGGGGATTTTTTTAGCTCAAGCAGTAGAGGATCATGCTTTTCAATCCCAAAGTCCAAGGTTCAATCCTCCACCCAATGACCACGCTTTGTGCAGGGCCATCTAGGCATCCTGACCTTGGTGTAACAGGAGCCAGGTCAACGACACACCATGCCAGAGTATAGCCTTCCTCTCAGTAGGATGCTCTTCCACAGTCACAGAGCCACCCCAGTCGCCGTCCCCTGGGCCCTGATCCAGCCAAGTATTTAAGCTCATGTTTAACTCTGAGCATGTGAGGAATCCCATTGGCTTCTACTCACATTCCTGACACTAAACACCCACTTAAGGGTTTGCTGGAGCAGGGCCCTCATGTGGCGTTCAGTTTAAAGAGGGACGGATGAAAAACCTCCATCTAATTTCAAATCCACCCTACCAGCACGGGTGGGGAAGTTGGCCTGGAGCAGTAATATTATTAGGGTTGTGTTCTGCTTAGGAGAGATTGAAAAAGGCATCAGAGAGAAAAATTCTAATCAACAACAGAGTAAGAGCCTTGGATCCCATTCCCAGCTCCACCACAGCCTGCTGAGGGTCCTCGGGCAAGTCATGTGACTGCTCAGTGCCTCAGTTTCCCCTCCCCATTGCATGCTGCCTCTATTTAGGCTGTAAGCTCTTTGGGGCAGAGACCATCTCTTGCAATATGATTGTACGCGGCCCAGATCCACTGACCTCTGTTGGATGCTGCTGCATTACAAATATACACACACTGACCTTTCCAAGGAACTCTCGCTGCTAAAGGGAGGGGAGAAGTGGAAGACAGCAGCCACTCCCTGTCTAAAGCCAGGAACGGGGTTTCTCCTCACCAAAAAGAGCCAAGCCCCCAGTAAATCATAGATTCAAAACATCATAGGAAGTTAATTTCTATAATATTTTAAAATATACCATGTCTCCCTCGTCTTTCCCATCCTATCCTTCACTTTTCTTAGAAGGCAGAAACCCTCCATATATTTGAGACATTCCCAAGTTTCCCCTTAGACTAACTTCTCTCTACTTTCCCTTCTTTTCACATGTATAGTACAATATTCTCCCTCTCCCGCCCACCCCTCCCTTTCTTCCAGATCATTCTCTTTTCTGATTGGTCTCTTCTGCACCTGTTTTGACCATGAAAATTTTCAGGCTGGAATTTTCAAACAGGCCTGTCACAGGAGGGGCTTCCTTGCCTTGGATTCCTCTCACACACTCGTCCTGTAGCTTCAACACCGCATGCTTCCTTTACGACATCTTACCCAAGAGTTATGATGTCTTTCCCCAAGCGCCTGGCTATTCCCTAGGCACAGGGCAAGTGGGGGCAGGAGAAATCTCACCTCTTTGAGATCCTAGGCTTCTTTGCCTTTCCTTCCAGCCTTCCCCTCTTGCTGCCTGTCTCCCTTTTAAAGGTCCCCAGCTGACTTGTTAATCACCCAATCTTTAACCAGTTATCTCCCAAATACGGCCCCTGTGTGGAAGATTAGAGTGCAGAGTCACTCCAACTCTGTCACAGGTCCTAAGGGAGTAAGGCACCCACCTCACACTGACTTCCAGTGGGATTTGGGCACCTATTCCTATAAGCCCTTTGAAAAATCTCAGCCTCAGAATTTTCTCTCCCCAGCATTCTCTGTCTTCCCAGTCCCTCAGTTCTCCCTCTCCTTCATCTGTTTCCCACTGTGATTCACATAGGATGGGTCTGGAATGCGGGTTCCGCTTTCCGTCCAAGATGGGAGTGTCTCTAGAGGCTAAACAGCTGACAGATTGTATCTGCAGGAGTTGCCTTCCCGGTGTAAGTGGGATGATAGTTTGGTGCATGACATGAGCGCAGCTCATTAGGTTGTTGCATATTATGTGACTGTGCTAATAGGGAACACAACCAGCCGGCTGATCTAATAAAGATAAAGGTTTCCGTGTGGTTCTTTCGGGGTTGCTCTATTAACCAAGCACATAAAAGCTTTTTCTTGTGCAGAAACAGACTTTCTAGGAATTGCCAGACTGGATTAGAGCCAAAGTCCATCTACTCCTGTATGTGCAATATCCTGTCAACAGATGCTTCTATGGAAGGTGCAAGAAACTCTTCAGTGCACAATTATGGGACAAACTCCCCCCGAGGAAAATTGCCTCCTGACCTCATGAGTTAGAGGTACGACTGTGCCCTGAAGCATGAGGGTTTATCTCCCTTCTAACCTCTTCTGGGATTTAATCCTTACTTTTGTAACTGGTTATTCTTGTTTTCCATATAAATATCCATTCCTTTTATGAATGCTGCTAAGCTCTTGGCTTCAATGGCATCTTATAGCAATGATTTCCAGAGACTAGTCATGCAGCAAGTGAAAAAAGATTGCCTTGTATCCATTTCAAATGTGCCACCTTTCCATTGGATTGAATGCTCCCTGGCCTCCGTACTATGAGACAGAGTGAATAGACATTCCCCAGCTACCTTCTCTGTGCTGTCCATTGTTCTCTCTACCTCTGTTGTGGCCCCTCCCTAATGTAAACAGCCCCACTCTTTCCGATCTTTTATAAAACCGCATCACTTGTTATTCTTGTTGGCCGTCTCTGAACCCCCTAATACTTGAAATAGGTTGAGGAATACTGAACATGCTATCCCAGGTGATGGGTACAAGTGGTTTAGGTCATCCCATTGTAATTCCAGTAAGGAATGGGTCGGATAAAGCTAATCATCATCCTAATGTTTTGTTTGACTGCTGCTTCACTGAGCTGCGCACAGTGATACCCAGACCTTTCCCTGAGTCGGCAGAACTAATTTAGGGCCCGGTAAGGTTGAACAGGTCAGATTATTCCCTTCTATCTAAATTCCTTTGCATTTTGTACCACCAACTCTCATCCATTCTCTCTCTCCTCTTATCTGACCTTCTCTTCCTAGTTCAGATCCCCAGAGCATTGCTTGTTGCTTTTCTGCCCTTTTGAGCCTCTTCCCAGAGTAAAACCCTGGCATAATAGCTAGCTTCCCAGGTACATTCAGATCGGAATGGTGGGTAGACCTCTGTACATTGTTAATTACCCTTTGTCACCACTTGATGGCAGCATCACATTGGTCACTTTCAAGGCAGCCACCATGCTGTAGATGTTCTGAACACATGGGAAGGGAAGCTCACAGGGGTTTAACCGCATTCCCTGGCAAAGCAGCCTAACCTGACTATTACTTTAGATAAGCTATTACCAGCAGGACAGTGGGGTGGGAGGAGGTATTGTTTCATATTCTCTGTGTATATATAAAGTCTGCTGCAGTTTCCACGGTATGCATCTGATGAAGTGAGCTGTAGCTCACGAAAGCTCATGCTCAAATAAATTGGTTAGTCTCTAAGGTGCCACAAGGACTCCTTTTCTTTTTGCAGTGTTTAGATTGTAATCTCTTCGGAGCAGGGGTTGTGTCTTACCATGTGTCTGCACAGCCCTCTGGAGGAGTCACTCCTTGGCTAGTGTGCCTCCTCCTGGCCAGGCCCATTCCTCCCCTCCCAGCCGGGCATGCTGCAGCAGCCTCTCCAACTCTCGCACGGTCCATCGAGCACGGTCCGAGCCTGCCGTGGTTGGTCCTTCTCACAACTCAGCTCTCCAGCCAGGTCACTCAGAGTCCCCACCCCTCCCCGACTGGTGGAGAGTCTAGCAGACACAGCGTCTCATCACCTTATATGGCAGGTCTGTAGTCCTTGCCCCCTGGCACCAGGAAGGCTCTTACATCCCTTGTCCTGGTGGCAGGCAGGGGAGCCCAGGGCCTCCCTCTCCTCTGGGTTCAGCCCAGGCGCCCTGTACTAAGCAGCTCAGGGCTGCACCCTCAGCCTCACTGATGCTTCCCAGGGCCACTTCCCACCTTCATGTGCCTTCAGGTCCCTTTCTCAGACCGCTCCTTCCATGTGCTTCCTCCCTGCAGGGTCCAGCTCCCTGAGCCACTTCCTGCCAGCTTGCGGCTGATGCCTCATCCCCTCCGCTCCCTAGCGGCCGCCTTCTCTCTGCAACCCTTATCCCAGGCAGCTGTTGATGATCTGCCAATCAGCCACAGCTGAGGGGCTACCGAGCCTGTCTCTTAACCCCTTAGTGGCTGTGGCAGGATGGGGCTTATACACCTCATCACAAGCACCTAACAAAATGGAGCCCTGGTCTCAGACGAGGCCTCTAGGCACTATCGTAAATGTGAACAACAACAGAAGATGGCAGTGTTACTCTCTTCAGGCTCTGGGCTTCTCAACTCCCAGGAGGCACAAGTGTCACAATCCTATTTTCATTCCATCGGGGGGGGGGGGGGGTTGTGTTCAATAAAAGTTGCCGTTTCTCGTGCCCCCCGTTTTAAGCTGCGGGGAGGCGCGCGAAGCCATCATCAGCCTCTGCAAATGCGGCAAGTGTCTCCTGCCAGGTCTGAGTGCTGTGGCAGGCTTGCAAATCAACAATCATCCCAGTGATGAAGAACCAACTTCCCCCCATCCCCAGCCAGACAGAAGAGTTTCTAAATGTCTTTAAAAAAAAAAAAACACCCAAAAAACCAAGCCGGAAGGAAACTGCTCAGCCAACAGGGACATAGAGCTCTCCACCCATTGTTCTAGACACAGGTGGATGGGGGCGCCCTGGGGCAGCAGTGAAGGATTGCGAGCTGACAGTCTGACAAAGCTCGCCTGGCATGATTTCTGATTACTTTGATCAGCTGGTGTAGAACAGGAGGTGAGACATTGACCACAGCAGAAGAGTGGCTAATAGCTTCTTCCAAGTCACTATAATGGAAGTTGGATCGAGCCCTATATGCTAATTTCTTCCTTGGGTTTTTTGCGACATCCTTTGTTATCATGAGGTTTCCACTCCCGTGTTGCGAAGACTTTTTGCCACTTTCCCTCTTCAGCTCTCTGGATAATCTGCTTTGAGTTGATCTCTGATATCTGGCTAGTCAGACACCTCACTAATGAAAGCACCTGGGCCCAGATCCTTTCAACCTTTTTTCATTTGCGGACCCCTAAAAATATTCAACTGGAAGTGCAGACACCTTTGGAAATCTTACACATAGTCTTTGGACCCCCAGAGGTTGAAAATCACTGACTTACATAGACAGGTAATTTAGCTATATATTCACTGCAGTGTGTGCAAATACTGTGCTCCAAAATCCATCTGTCTGCTTCACTGCCTAGTCTCAGGGAAGTTAAGACATGTATCCTGCCTCCTTCCATGTTCTTTGCCTAATTGCTTCATTCTCCTGCATGCATTCGTATTATACTAGAGATTTGTTTGGGGTTGGTCTTTTAGGGTACGATTTTTCAGCTCCCATTGAAATTAAAGGGAGTCTTTCCATTGACCTCAATGGGCTGCAGAACAGACCCTAATAATATATTATTATTATTTACTGATTTATTCCAGGCCCTTTTCCTTTGCATTCACAATATTTTCCCCTCTGAACAGTCTGTGGGGATATTTGCTTTGAGAAAATAACACACACACTTTTGGTACAAATATATGTATGCGTGTACACACACACAAACACACACACAGAGAGGGAAAATATCAGATTCCCGGGGAAAACATACAGAAGGCCATATAGGTAATAGGCCAGAGATCTTCAGTAGGTGTAAATCAACATAGCCCCACTAACTTAAAGCCAGCTGGAGATCTAGCTCATAAGAGAATTGCTATAGAGCAAGAGAGCCAGAAGCCTGATTCAAGTCAATGGGAGAGTTCACTGGGTTTTTCATCAGACCCCAGATCCTCAGCTAGTGTAAACTGGGGTAGCTCTATTGAAGTCAACTGGAGCTACACTAATTTATACCAGCTGAGGATATAGCCCACATTATTAAATGCATTGAAATAACTCAGCCAAATATAGTGGGCAGTGCAACAACAAGACACTAGGTTGCCAAGGAAGTGTTTAAATGCTAAACAGCTTCTGACATGCCCATGAAATACATATGAGGAAACAGAAATACTCCCTGCAGATAAAGAGGAACTTGTTCACTTGCAACTGAGTTAGAATGAATGGATCAGATCCTCAGCTGGTGTAAACTGGAACAACTCCATTGATTTATGCCACCCCAACGCGTGACCCAATCTTTGTAATTTGAGCTCCATGCTAAAAGACCGTATAAAAGGGGAAATTTTTTATTAATGATTATGATAATACTCATAATCTCCTCAGAGCAGTCTCAGCACTGAAGGTTTATTTAAGCCGGTGGCTGTGAAGTACCATGTTTGTCCCATTGTAACGAAGGAGGAAACAGTACTTTCCCTTTTCTGCCCAGGTGGGAAGCTCTGTGTTCCATGCAATTCATGTCATGTGAACTATGCTTCCTCACATCCTCTTACTGTTCTCCTCAGCCCACAACTCCAGGCTACTTCAGCTCAGAATGGATACAGGACCCTGTCTACTGTATGGTCCTGATTCCCCACATCCTTACACCCGCTGGTGGAACTTTGGTGTTACAACTGCATACATGTGTTGGATCAGGGCCAGAGGCTTTGGGGAAGGAGCGTTATTTACACTAGAGGAGGAGTGTCTTTAACACAACGCAGTGCTGGCTAAGACACAGAATTTACTAGCAGTGTTCCCAGGGGAGGCTGCTCACTTTAACCTCTGAACAGATGTAAGGAGCCAGATCTTCAGCACCTCCTAAGGTCTCTTTGCACTGCTGGAAGGGTGAAAGGGGACCTTAGCCCAGCCTGGGGCTGGCCAGGATTATGCTACACCTGCCTCACTCTGACTGAGGGGGCATGCTGGGGAAGGAGATGATGTGGGACAGAGGACACAGCCCTCTGGGTGGTCCTTGGTTGCAATACAGTCTCTATGGGACTAGTCCAGCCAGCATGACGCAGGGCTTGTCTAGACGAACAGTCAATACATGGCAAGCAGGAGTGCAAATCTACCTCACACTAACATACCACACTCAGGTCCCTTTGAGTCGCTGCTTTCTGTGAACACGCAGTCAAGCATGCTTAATAGTGCACCGTTCATGGACAGCAATTGTCAAAGTTACATATTCAAGTGTCCAAGACTGAGGTACTTCTGCAGTCATCCAGTCAAGGACCAGAAGGAATACCATGCGACTTAGGCTAACCAATCCCAACTAAGCAACGCAACTCAAAATCCAAATTCTGAGCATCAAATACTCACAGTGAATTGTTTGCAATTAGCCCTTAGAGTAAAATATTTAACAACTAAATGGGTGCCAGCAGAACAAACAAACATACTCGAGGAAAGGCAGGAAAACAGGCTAGGTTCTTTCACATCACTTAGTCATTGCATATTATTGGCTCAGCTCTAATTATCTCATACATCTTCCATGGGGCTCTAGAGGCTCCATTTGCACGGCGATGGATTTGATGATCTGGCGGGCCCCTTCCATCCCTGACGTCTATGATTTAGAAGCAAACCTGCAGCTGACCGAAGAGGCATAGGCACAAAGCACTCCATCCCTGGAGCTGGCCGGATGTGGCCCAAGGCCACTGCGGCATTACCACCTCTGGCAGAGTGTTGGCACAGAGCCCAGAGATGGGCTCCCAGTCGACCACCAGGTCAGTCTTTTATCAGCCCACTTAAAACTCAGCTAACAGCTTTTTATGTATTCCCCATTGAACTCAGTGGCGCTATGTCGATTTACTCCTGCGGAGGATGCACTGAAAAAACAAAACAAAACATTGCAGAATATGCAGCAAGGAAGTGATCCACTGAGCAGTGATAAGAATGCAAAGCAGTCTCCTATTCCCTCCCTTGGGCTGGTATTGCCACATCCCAGCAGCTGAGCTGGTTTAAAAAACACAGGCAGACAGGATGGCGGAAACTCCCGGAGCTGCTAACACAGGTTCTCCTCCACACCCGCATTGCTAACAACCTGCAACACAATTCACAGCAGATAGCCTTTCCTATTTATGGTTTGCTCAAGACCAGAGGCACTTTTGGGGACCAATGATTTGTATAAGCAGGCTGTTAATTGTTTTAGCTAGAATTGCAAAGAATATACAATGCTTTTGTACAGAGCAAGAAATAAAATCTGAGCCGGCTCCCTCAAAGAATACCAGAACAAAGCAACACTATAATAATACCTGGTTGGAAATATGTATGCATACTCAGAGCTAATCTTCGCTAAATCTACCGCAGGTGCTTCAATTTGTCATAACTATGCCAGGCTTCACCACTGTATGCCACTAGCTAAAGACTTCTAATGAAAACTCAGTGGAGGGGAAAAAATATAGTAATTAAAATGAATTGAGCAATGCCAGGATAAATGGCTTTGAGATAGATGGATAGATAATTATTACTGCCAGAGCTATTGTGCTCAAGAAGTATAAAAGACAAAATGCGTTATTACATTGTAACTATTGCTATTAATATTACCGCAGCACATACTACCTCAACCAAAATGAGGGTCCCACTGTGCTAGGTGCTGTACAAAAGTCCCTGTCCCAGAGACTTTACAATGTAAATCGACATGACAAACGGTGGGAGACAGGAGTATTATTATCCCCATTTTACAGATGAACTGAGGCCCAGAGCAATTAGGATGAAGGTTTCCCAAAGTGCCTCAGGATATGGGCCGGAGAGGTACTTAGATGCCGAACTCCCATTCATTTCAAAGACTTAGCACAAGACCCCCTGATTTTCAACTCTCAATGACTTATGCTTGTAAGTCACTCAGTACTTTTAAAAACCCCATGGGAGCGACAGGGAGCTGCAGGGTACTCAGCAGTTTTGAAAAGTCAAGCCACTGATTTAGGTGCTTAAATATAGAGTTGGAAGGATCCTATTGAAAAAAAAGTCTTGGCACTTGGTCACACGGGGAGTCTGTTGCTAAATGGGAATAAAACCCAGATCTCTATAGTCCCCTGTCAGTGTCTTAACCACACTTCACTGTCGTTAGTGCTATTTATTATTTGAGTCATAGCAGTGACCACAGTTATTCAATTGATGCAACATACATCCCAGACCAAACCTCCCGGCTCAAGAATGTCACTTGGTTGGACTTTGATATCAAGTGGGGATGTGTAGTACTAGGAAGCGGACAGCTGTGTTGTCACCAGCTGAAATATTGAGCCTACTTCAGAATAAATGTCATTTGTAACCCAATCACAAAACATTAACAGAAAGTGCTTACAGATGCCCCGTGTTTTGTCTGCGTACAATGAACAATGAGGACAAATACACTGCATCCACGTGCAAGGCTTAAGAACAGTGGCTGTCCTTGGAGTAGTTTGATTTAGTTGGGGATTGGTCCTGCTTTGAGCAGGGGGTTGGACTAGATGACCTCCTGAGGTCCCTTCCAACCCTGATATTCTATGATTCTATGACAGCAAGTAGGATATGCAGTGGGTTTAAATGCAAACAAAGAACAGAGAGAAATGAGAATACGCAAGGTCTGGATACAAGCTGTGTGCTGTTTGTTATCCCAAAGCTCTGGGTGACATTCCAAGTCTCCTATCACAAATACACGTGTAACCCTTCTGCCAGGTGCAGTCAGCAGCAACAAGGGCTGGGTTCAATATCTAGAGATTCCTCTTAACAATACGAAACAGAACCACCTCAAGCTTCCTCCCAGTAATCTGGGAAAACTGAACACTACCCCTGGGCGCCTCCTAAAGGCAATATTTCCCGGCTCACAAGCACTGAGTCTGTATATAACACAAGAGAACTTCTATTAAAAGGGAAAGGGAACTAAGCATTAGTTTGGGAAAACACCATAACCACATTCAAAAGCATCCGATCATAAGCAAACCTGACTCCACAGTTCATTGGGCAGTGTCTTTTGCCTCAGTTCCCAACCTTGTGCTGGGAAAATGCAGTGAATGAATGTCCCCTGAATACATCACTCCCGCGCCTTCCCCACTCACAGTTGGCTGTACTTGGTTAGCAATGACGCAGAGTTCAGAGGTGTGTTCTATGGGGTTCAGCTGCACCCCAGAAAAGGAAGCAATGTCGAGCAATGTCTCTGTGGTCGCTGCACGCCTCTGCAACAGGCTGTTTGCTGCTTTTCTCTGCTGCCGCTGTTGGATGCTCACTGCCATTTCTGCTACCCCATGGTGTGAGATTCCACCACTTAACCCAGCTCTTTAGTGATGTCAGCTCTTGGTGCTTTCACTGGGTGGCAGGGAACCTCACTGCCAGTACAGACTCTGCATTGTCTTTCCTTTCACCGCTGTCCCTGCACCAGGTCTAAAGCATAGCCCCTACACCTGCTTATCAGCAATTCAGCTCTGGTAATCACCAAATAGAATTACTAACTCTTGATTGACTAATCAGCTCTGTTTTCAGTCACTAAAGAGGAGGTAGTCAAATGACATCTAGGATTCCTTAGGCAAAGCCCACACCACAAAGAACACCTTTCTTCCCCCGCCTCACTAGGCTTTGGCATCCCTACCCCCTGCTTAGCGAGGTTCTGTTTAGGGTGACCCCCCCACACCCAATCAGGGTGGCTAAGTATAGTTCTGCTGCCCTTTAAACACACAGTAAGGATAACATTCTGTCACCCCTGCACTAAAGTGATTCGCAACCCAACACCAGCCAAAAGTGATCGTTTCGACAGAGCAGTTCCATCATGGTGCCCACCTAGGCATAGGAGGTGTCTATATGCAAACACGGTTTGTTCCTGAAGTCTTTTGCCCCCACTCATCACTAGATGTCAGGGGACAGCTCATTCAGACCCTGCTTCCACATGTCAATATGGTACCAGGTAAATAATCGCTCTATCCCTAGGCCAAATCTATCCCTGTGTAACTCCACTGATTTCAGGGGGGGTCATGCCAGGGATGAATTCGGGCCTGTGTGTTAACGCCTGCTGGAAAGCGTGAGTCAGCTGGCTAACACCACAATCTGAGCATCTCACTCTCCAGGGGAGGCTTTCTGTTCCAGAGAAGCATAAAAAGAAAACAAAATGAGGGATTGTTTGCTTTGGACAGAAGCCTCCTGAGAAGGCAGCTGCCAGGCCTCAGACTTAGGTTGTGCCTTCCTGAGCTGTGAGGCACACACACCCCTGACACATACCATTACACATACCCCTGCCCTGCCCTGCCCCGTCAGACCAGCAGGAGCCATTCGGTCCTCAGGGAATGATGGTCTGTGCATAGCCCTTTACTCTGCACACGCTGCTGCAGTGCCAACCCCAAGCATTAAAATAGGAGAGTCGGGCCCCCAAAAATCATGAGGTAAAGAGGAAGGGTAGCCCAGTGGTTGAAGCACTAGCTCAGACTTGGGAAATGTGAGTTCATGTCCCAGTCTTACCATAGACTTCCTGTGTGACCTTTGGCAAGCCACTTAGGGTGTGTCTACACTACAGTTAGGCACGCACAGCTGACTTGGCTCAGGCTAAGGGATTGTTTAATATTGCAGCTCTGGGACTCTCCCTAGAGCTTGGGCTCCAGCCTGCGCCTGAATGCCTACACCGCAGTTAACCCCTTAGCCTGAGCCCTGCAAGCCCAAGTCAGCTGGCACAGGCCAGATGCGAGGATCTAATTGCAGTGTAGACATGCCATTAGTCTCGCTGTGCCTCAGTTCCCCATCTGTACAATGGGGATAATAGCACGGCCCTGACTCACAGGGGTGTTGTGAGAATAAAGGCATAAAAGATTAGGAGATGTTATAGTAATAGGAGTATATAAATACCTAAGATAGACAGATAAAATACAAAACGAGTCAAATTATATCATGTACACTCTGATCGTTCGTAAGTAGAAGCTAAGGTAAAGCAAAAGAGGATGAGTGGATAGCACAGGAATAGGAGTGAAATGGCAGAAAGCCAGGTGAAAGAAATGTGACTGAAATTGCTTGTGATAATTTACACCAATTGAGGATCTGGTTCATTGACTGAGTGGAGAGAAACAGAGAAAATAAATCACATTGCATGGGCATTAATTCCCAGACAGCTGCTAGACCAAAAGTCTCTAGTTAAGAAACATTTAAAATGTATCATTGTTAACTAACATTTTTACTGCTTTGCCATTAGGTTTTTCATGTCCTTATGAATACGCTGGGCTGATTCTCAGCTGGTGGAAATCAGCACAGCATCATCGTCAACAAAGCTAGGTTGATTTGTACTAGCTGAGGAGCTGGTCCTGAATTTCACGTCTTCTCCTTTAAGGAATCTCTGGTTCGTATGCCAGTAAACCAGTTACCATCTATTATATAACCGCAAAGCTGTGTACATTGTTCTCAAAAGCATGGCTGTATAGCCTCGGGAATGGAGACCCCATAGAATTCAAAGACCCCATAGAATTGCCAGCCTTTGATTCAAGATTTCAGCATTCTTGAGCTTTAATTTGAATGAGCTAAGAGTTCACCTTATTAAAACCAGGCTGATTGGTCAGGGTATCTGTATTCCTTTCGGTGAAATGAGGACACGCGTATACCGTAAAGATGTTTCAACCCACCCCGAACTCATGGGAGTGGCTGGCCCAGTAAAGGTTGCTGAGACAGTGATGGACTTTAGCACAGCTAAGAGAACAGGTGATAGCTGGGGTGGATACAGATGCTGTCCCTGATGTTAGGGTTGGATCTGAATCTACAGGAGCTGCCTCACTCACCCCTAGTTATCCATCTAAACCAATTTAAATCTTCCATCGTCTTTGTTCTCACACTGGTTTCACTTTGTATCTGACTGAAATCTAGTTTAGGTACTTACAGGGCCTCCATTACTGTAATATCTAAGCAACTCACACCCTTTAATGTCTTTATCCTCACAACACCTCTGAGAGGGAGCGAAGTGCTATCATCCCCATGATGCAGATGGACAACTGAGTCGCAGACCGACTAAAGGCTAGATTTTTAAAGGTATTTAGGCACTTAGCAGGATTTTCAAAAGCACCCACACACCCAACACCTATTGAAATCACGTACATGCTTCTGAAAATTCTACAAGGTGTCTAAATACCATTGAGGTTCAGGGCTAAGTGACTTGACCAAGATACACAGGAAGTCTGTGGCAGAGCAAGAAACTGACCCCTGGGATCCACATGGACACATACTCGAAAGAGAGCCTCCAGCTTCCCCTCAGACAACTCCTACTGTTCAGTTATGTGTATTCACAGCAAAATCCAAAAAACACAATTAACAATTTTGGCTCCTGTGTAAAATCAATGGAATTTAATACCAAATTCACTAATGGAAGGGAGACCATAATAATTATATGAATCATTTTCAGATTTAATTAATACATATGTTCAGTGGAGGGTCTTTATCTGCAGCTGCCACAATTTCCAGTAGTAGGGCAGATTTAAAGGGTTTTGCCCAGAATAAAGGTCAAGTTTGTCAGAGAACACATGGTACTTTGGATCCCAGGCCAAATCCAAACATGCTGAAGTTTTGGAAGATTTGGATCTGGATTGCAAAACCCTCAAGTCTGAACATGTTCCAATCCAGATTTGTTATTTGGCCCATTACAGAAATATAAAGTACAGTTCTAAGGTTTCGGTTTGGGCCCATTGCTAGCATAAAGGTGATCATTCTAACAATAGAATATTGGCCAGACATCTGTGACGGAACATATGGCACAATCTTCTTACGTTATGAAAGTAAGCTTTGGAAAAATGTTTAATTAGTCTCACTGCTGTACATAGGTAGGACTGGGCCCGTCTCAACCAGCCCAGTGCTTGGCAAATGCTCAGAAGCTAGGAGAGAAATTCCATCAGGCTTAGCCACCACAGCACAGAGACTTTCTAAATCAATTCCTTTGAGGTCTCTTGGCTTTAGCAAAGGAAACTCCAGGCTTGATTAAAGCAAACAAACAAAGCTGCAGGTGGCAGGACCATACTGACTCAGAACCCACAGGAACGTTAAAGGAATAATTCAGGCTTAAAAACAGCCTTTCCTGCTTTTCGTTCTCCCCTGCCAAATGCCGCAGAGTGCTCATCTCTGCAGTGATGCTGGGGGCTGCCTATCTTGTGTTCCCATAGCAACAGGCAATGCCTGGCAGAAGTGCTGCAGTGGCATGCAAGTACTCAAAGTAGGGTTGCCAACTTTCTAAAAGCACAAAATCAAACACCCTAGCCCCGCCCCTTTGCCATTCCCCCTCCCTCAGTGGCTCGCTCCCCCCCACCCTCACTCATTTTCACTGGGCTGGGGAAGAGGTATTGGAGGGGGTGAGTGCTCCAGCTAGGGAGTGCAGGCTCTGAGGTGGGGCTGGGGATGAGGGGTTTGGGATACAGGAGGGGGCTCTGGGTTTGGGGGAGGGGGTGGAGTTAAGGCTGGGCCAGCGAGTTGGGGCTCAGGGTTGGGGCACAGGCTTACCTCAGGTGGCTCCGGTCAGCAGTGCAGCGGGGCTAAGGCAGGCTCCCTGCCTGTTCTTGCAGCGTGCTGCACCCCAGAAGTGGCCAGCCAGTCCAGCTCCTTGGCGGGGGGACCAGGGGTCTCTGTGCACTGTTCTCACCCACAGGCACTACCCCCCCACCCAGCTCCCATTGGCTGCGGTTCCCGGCCAATGGGAGTGCAGAGCTGGTGCATGGGGGAGGAAGGGGGGATGGACAGCGCCCGGAGCCCTGTGGCACCCCCCCCGCCCGGCTCCCACCTAGGAGCTGGACCTGCCCCCTGTCCACTCCTGGGGCACAGTGTGGTGCCAGGACAGGTAGGGAGCCTGCCTTATCCCCGCAGCACCGCCGACTGGACTTTTAATGGCCCAGTCAGCGGTGCTGACCAGAGCGGCCAGGGTCCCTTTTCAACTGGGCATTACTGTCGAAAACCGGACACCCGGCAACCCGAGCTGAAAGGGTCCAAGCGCTGATGAGGCTGGCTTTGAAGAGGAAGAGCAGCCATGTCTCTAAAGTGCTGAAGACCCACATTTTCTAGAAGCTTCCCCATCGGAGGCACCCCATAGTAGTGGAAGGCAATTGAAGAGGTGGGGTCTCAGCCCCTCTGAGACGCAGGCCCTAGTTGTCTCAGGTTCGGCACCCAAAACCAGGGGCCCCCTACATTAAGTGCCCTCCTGGAAGTAATCTTAGGCCACTCCCTCTCCTCCGTCCAATCCCACCTCCAGATTCCTTTTTCCACTGACACCAGTGAGAAGCCAGCCCTGAGCCGAGCCATAACAGTTAGCCAGGGCAGCGGCCAGGGTTGGGCACCACCGAGCTCCGTACTTAGCTAATTTACGCAACAGCTGGCTGGGCCACCTGGAGAACAGAGCGGCTACTGAGGCCTGAGGGGATGCACTGCTTCATCAGCCCTCCCGGGCCCACAAGGCGGAGAAGGGAGCTCTCACCTGGGAGGCTTACACAACATCCCAGCAGCCGAGGCCAAAGGAGAGGAGTCAGGCTGCCTGGAGAGTGTTGTGAAAGTAACCTCCTCCTTGCAACTACTCACCGACCCTTTGGACGCCAGGGAGCCTTCTGACGCCTGAGCCCTAGCTCTGTGGGCTTGTGTGAGGGGGCGGCCCCAGGATGGGCACGAGGGGCATTCGTGGCAGTAAATTAACGTCCGCGGAGAAAGCAAGGGACCCTGCAGAGCGTTCATGGGACCCTACCCACACCGTCCCTTCATTAGCAGGAGTTAGCGGTCCCCTCGTCCCTTTAAGTGGAGAAACTGCCCCCGCCTCATCACCAGGGACACTCGTTGCAGCCCACCCACACGAAAGATACTCCGGCACGAGTTCTACGAGGAGCTGAAGGAAACCCAGGGTTGAAGAGACTCACCTTGGTCCAGGGGCTTCGGCGGCTCGGTCAGTTCTTGCGAACAGGCAGTAGCCAGCCAGACTCCAGCTGGGAGGAGCAGCCATATGCACTGGTGGTGGGGGTGGGGAGGAAAGAGGGTAAATTGGGGCCTCAATGGAGCCACCCCTCCCCCCATTAACCGCAGATCCAGAACTGTGCAGGGGAGGACCCCTCCCCCCACCACTTTAGGGGCGCTAGTACCCAGGTGGTGCCTCCCCTCCCCGACTCCGTGTGGCCTTAAGGGAGAACAGCAGAGACTCCAACTGTTGCCCCCTTACTAACATCCAGTGGGGGTGTTTCAGCTGCTAGCTCCCAGTACTCAAAGGGGAAGGGTCGATGGGGAATCAGGACCTGAGACTGCCAGCCCCCAGGAACAATGGGGAGAGGCCAATGCTCTAGGTCAGCCTGAATGACAGGGTGGGCAGGCTAATCCTCCATGAGAGCTGGGACTGCCTGGGTGAGACAGAGTGGGGCCCAAGCTGAGCTGGGGAGCAGAGCTGGGCCAGATCCAGAGGGGCCGGAAAAGCAGCCCACGAAGCGGGTCAGTGCTGGGAGCAAAGTCACAGACGCAGCCTGCAGAGCAGACCTGTCCTGGGAGCAGAGCTGCAGCAACCAGAGACAGAGGGGCCAAAGAAGCAGCCCAGGGAGCTGGAGGCAGAGTGGGGCTGGAGCTGGGGCTGGAGCAGTCCGGAGCCGGGTGTCGTGCGCAGCTGGGGAGAGCGAGGGGGGACCCTGGGCAGTGGGCCCAGCACAGGGAGACGCCTCCGCCAGGAGGCTCTGCAGGCCAGACTCAGAGGGGGATTGGTAACCCCAACAGGGCGGGGGGCGACACGGGGAAAAAGGGCCCTGCCACCTAGAGCCTGAGAGCGTGTGGCCTTGTTGGGGTTACAGGGACTCTGCCAGACCGAAGATTGGAAGGGGAGTCCTCAAGGGCAGGGAGGCCTTTGGGTAAAGGAAGTGGGAGCGAGGACTCAGATCCTTTCGCTAGCCCACTTCACCGGGGTAGCGCAGATGCCAGGAAAGTTCCCCATAATAGCGGGACTGTTCCCCTGCTTACACGTAGGGACAGGAGCTGCCCAGGCAGGAGGCTCTGGACTGTCCACTCCAAACTGCGGCTACGCTGTCCCTCTGCTCCGCCCCAGTCTCTTTACCTCAGCTTCCCTCCACACCTGCCCCTCTGCTCTCATTTTGTCCTGTGTTTGTACAGCACTTAGCACAATGGTTTACGACTACAGTCGTACAAAATAATAGTTTCCCCCATCGTAGCTACTTGGAAGGCTGGAGTTCCAGAGCAGGGTCAGCACCAGATGATCCTGAAGCATATGTTTGAGGTCACCCTGGACAGAGAGAGGAAGGGGTTAAAGAGATGCCCCAGTGCCTTGCACTGGGGAACGTGCATGCTCTTGTTATAACACTCTATAAGAAACACACACATGCCTTCCTGCCTCTTGGGGTACATCGACACTTCAATGTAAACCCAGGGTTAGTGGGACTCAAGTCAGCTGGTCCATGTTAGAGAACCCTGGGCTTGAGCATCTACACGGTTTCTTAACCCTACGTTAAGACTTTTCTAACCTGTGCCAGAACCTAGGGCTCTTGCATCCACACTGCAGTGCACAGACCTGAGTCAAAAGTAACTGTATCCCCACGTTCCCCTACCCCAAAAGGGCCATTCTAGCCCTGGGACCCTGGTGCACTGGGGGAAAAGTTTACTGCCCACCCTGCACATTACCAGACGTTTGAATAGCCCACCAGCAGAGACTGCTGAGCTGTCATTTTGGGCAACGCCCCCCACAGCTCCCAGAACCAGAACCACGGAGGAGGGGTCTTTTGACGAACTTCTCTTACTTGCACTTTCACTCCGGTGTCAGAAACGGGCAGAGCATCTGCGAGGCACCAGTGGCCATTTTGGCAGCATTTTCTGTCCCACCAGAGGTGCCTGACGGATTTCCTAATGGAGCTACAGGAGAAGGCGGCAGCAAAGGAGGAGTACCCCGGCATCGTACACTGGCACAGCCGCTGATGCCCCTGTGAGGTTGCTGCTTCTGGCACAGGTCTGCAAGCAGAGACTGGTGGAATAATATAGTCATGCAGACCTGCGATGACCAGCAGTGGGTCCAGAAGTGGAGCACTAGAAATGATCCAATAGGTGAATATAGCTGAACCACCTGTTAATAGCGACCATAATATAATTCAATATATCATTGGGGGGGAGGTGGAGAAAGGACACTGAAGAAGCCCACCACAGTAGCATTTAGTTTCTGAAAAAGGAACTACACAAAAATGAGGAAGCTAATGAAATGGAAATTAAAAAGTACAGTCACAAAAGTTAAATGCCTGGAAGCTTCATGGGAACTTTTTAAAGACACCGTAATAGAGGCTCATATTAAATGTATACCCCAAATTAAAAAGCATAGTAAAAGAACCAAAAAAGTGCCACCCTGGATAAACAACAAAGTAAAAAGTGATTAGAAGCAAAAAGGTAATTTTTAAAAATTGGAAGTTAAATCCTAGTGAGGAAAATAGAAAGGCGCATAAACTCTGACAAGTCAAGTGTACTTAGGCAGGCCAAAACAGAATCTGAAGAGCAACTAGCCAAAGATTCAAAAACTAAACAGCAAAAAAATGTTTAAGTACATCAGAAGCAGGAAGCCTTTCAAACAATCAGTGGGGCCACTGGACAATCGAGGTACTAGAGGAGAGCTCAAGGAAGACAAGGCCTTTGCAGAGAAGCTTAATGAATTCTTTGCATCAGTCTTCACTGCAGACGATGCGAGGGAGATTCCCACACCTCAGCCATTCTTTGTAGGTGACAAATCTGAGGAACTACCCCAGACAGAGGAGTCAATAGAGATTTTGGAACAAATTGATAAACAGTAATAAGTCACCAGGACCAGATGGGATTCACCCAAGAGTTCTGCAATTTCATATTTGAGAGTTTCTTCAGAACTACTAAGCGTGGTGTGTAACCTATCATTTAAATCAGCTTCTGTACCAGATGACTGGAGGATAGCTAATGTGATGCCAAATTTTAAAAACAGCTGCAGAAGTGATCTTGGCAATTACAGGCTGGTAAACATAACTTCAGTATAAGGCTAATTAGTTGAAACTATAGTAAATAACAAAAATATCAGGCTCACTGATGAGCATGATTTATTGGGGGAAGAGTCACCATGGTTTCTGTGAAGGGAAATCATACCCCCCCCCCATTAGAGTTCTTTAAGGGGGGGGTCAATAAACATGCAGACAAGGGTGATCCAGTTGATATAGTATACTTGGACTTTCAGAAAGCCTTTGACAAGACCCCTCACCAAAGGTTCTTAAGCAAAGTAATCAGTTACGGAATAAGAGGAAAGGTTCTCTCATGGTTCAGTAACTGGTTAAAAAGACAGGAAACAAAGGGTATGAATAAATGAACAGTTTTCAGAATGGAGACAGGTAAATAGCAGTGTCCCCTAGAGATCTGAATTGGGACCAGTCCTGTTCCACATATTCATAAATGATCAAGGGGGTAAACAGGGAGATGGCAAAATTACTCAAGATAATAATGTCCAAAGCAGACTGAAGAGTTACAAAAGGATCTCACAAAAACTGGGTGATGGGCAACAAAACAGTACATTAACTTCAATGTTGATAAATACAAAGCAATGCATACTGGAAAACAATCTCAACTATCCATACAGAATGATGGGCTCTAAAACAGGTGTTAGTGCTCAAGATAGATCTTAAGAGTCATGGATAGTTCTCTGAAAACATCCGCTCAGTGTGCAGCATCAGTCAAAGAGTTAAACAGAACATTAGAAACCATCAGGAGAGGGATAAATAAGACCATAAATATCATAATACCACTATATAAACCTATGGCACGCCCACACCTTGAATACTGCATGCAGTTCTGGTCACCCCATCTCAAAAAAGATATTAGAATTGGAAGAAGTA
The DNA here is from genome assembly GCF_965152235.1 of Eretmochelys imbricata. NCBI lineage: Eukaryota > Metazoa > Chordata > Testudines > Cheloniidae > Eretmochelys > Eretmochelys imbricata. The sequence continues at coordinate 204,253,745 of NC_135574.1, read as the reverse complement.
CATAGAAGGGCAACAAAAAGTCCCATTGTCTCTATTCTGGTGTTTTCCCTCCAACCATTCTTTAGGATCATGAACTCATCATTTTACGATCACGTTTACCCAAGTTGCCTTTCACCTTGAAATTCTCAACCAGTTCCTCTCTATCTTTCAGAATCAAATCTAGGACATTCTCTCCCCTAGTTGCTTTCTCCACATTCTGTAATCAAAGTGGTCTCCAATCCAAGAACTTTTTGGATAATTTGTGCCCTACTGTGTTATTTCCCCAGCAGATGACTGTAGTTGAAGTCTTGTGCTTTGGAAGATTCTGTTTTAAAAAAAAAAAAAAAAAAAAAGAGACTCATCCACCTCTTCTTCCTGGTGAGGTGGTCTGTAGTAGACCCCTATCAGGCTATCACTGTTGTTTTTTTACCCCTTTTATCCTTACCCAGGGACTTTCAACAGGTCTGCCTCCCACTTCTCTTGACCTCAGTGCAAGTGTCTACATCTTTGATGTAGAAATCAACATCTCCTCCTGTCCTTCCTGAGCAAGCTGTACCCTTCACCAGTCATGTGAATTATCCCACCAAGCCTGCTGATTGCCCATGTTCTTGTCTTAGATATGGGCCAGGTCAGCCCAGCAGAGGGATGCCTCCATCCCAGTTAGAAGAGAGTCATCAACCACCATTCGTTTCCTCTTGGGAGTGATGGCTGCAATCTTCCCAGCCTTGGGTGTACATGACTTCTCCTCCTCCATCTTTGGGGGGGGGAGATCCCTCATTACCAGAGCTGCATACCATTTTTATAATCTCTGTGGATGGTAGGAAGTAGGGGTGGAGCACTGCCTGATGCCAGATGTGACCAGCAGCCAGCTTCCTCTCTGTGAAGGAACTGTTTCCTCCTCTCCAGCTGGATTGCTTCCTCAACCTTGGAGGTCTCTATATGCATTTTAGAGTGAATTCTTTGTGTGCACAGCTGCTCCTCAGCCCAGCCACCTCCTCCTGTAGCTCTCCCACATGTTTCCTGAGAGATTCTACCAGTCGGCACTTCTCACAGTGGATGATCTCCCCAGCAGGCCACAGGTTGCAAATCCACACCAGGACCTGGATAGAGGCATCCATGGTCAGGTTTTTTGTCTGGACATAGGTGCAGCTGGAGGAGCCAAGAACAGTGTTGACATTGGTGATGCAGCATGGTAGTATTTACACACTGTCCTAACTAAGTGTTGCTGTTCATCATTAAGCCATTCCAATCTTAGTTGGCAGAGCAACGCAAGTCCCTAGATTCAAATGTATGGCACTGTGCAAGCAGAGGTGACCCTCTAGTGTCCCTCACTGCTGCCTATACATCACCAGCAGTAGCTTGATATGCTGCTCTCTCATTGGGTGTACAGCTCAGCCTAGACAAGCAATGAAACATACAACCCTCTAGTGTATTTAGTTCATCAGTCTGTAAATTATGTTGTATTGAAAACTGTGTTAACATTACAAGCTATCACTTTAAATTCTCTGGTTCTTTGAATCCTGCAATCTGGGTCTTCATCAGTCAGGTGGGTTAACAAAGCACTTGGGCATCTTTCAAGATAAATTGAAATTAAGAACAACATTTTAAAATTTCATCACAACCTGCAGTCTGACAGATTTATGAATCTGGACCTGTGTAACTGATGTACCAAGTAACACCGCTATGATTTACCACTAAACAGTTGGCTTCAAACCAGTTTAAGTAGCTCATGAAAAAAAAAAAATGATCTGTTTTTAAATTCAGATTTATTTTATTTTTTTTAAATAAAGACAATTTCCAAGTACTGTGTTGTTTGTGGAGGACAAAAGAAATTTAAATAACTAGATATGCACGGCAAGCTGAAAGAAACTCCTTGCCTCAAACTATTCAGTGGTGCAGGCCCAAACACATTTGCAATTGCTCATGTAATCAATTCTATGCAACAATGACAGCATTTAAAGAGTATAATACAAGCTATCAATTTCATTGTCAATTTACAAGGGAAAAATAAATATTTGGGTTTTTTTTATTATACATGAACACTTCAGTAAAAAGTTATAGCTGTTGTGTTGTCATGACAGTATCTTAAGAGGTACAAATTGAAGAACATGCATACATATCTAACAGGATTTTCTAAACTATAACTTTGGAATAAATTACAGAGGACAGACATCAGCCAATAGAGGATAAGGATTATCTGAGAAATCAATTTTGAAAGCAAAAAATCACGATTGTTGCAGAATACAAGAGTTAGTGGTCTGTAACATGTAGTAAGATGAACTGTAGATGGTGTAAACCTTATTTGAATATACCTATATATAGGCTCATGGTTTTAGGCAACAAATATTAAGTGTTTTAGTTCATCCTTGATACCCTCACACTCAACTAGCACCTCAAGGATGCACGGACCATTGCAAACACCTATAATTTCATGCTTAAAATACCTGAAGCATGCATTTTCTAGAATTTGTGCATTATACACATTTGCTCTTTTAAGATTATTGTGCAATAATAAAGTTCTTAACCAATGAAAAATTTTTGTAGTTATTTGCAACGTTTTGAGGTTTGGCAGGTTTGTGCGGGATTACTTAAAAGCTGTACTTGTGGTTCGCCCTTAACTGCCACATACAGACTTTATGCCATTCATTTGGCTGGTAAAGAACAAAAAATGGCAGCAACCTAAAGGTTCTAACAGAGCGAGAAAAATCAGTTCATGTGCACTGCAGTTTACTTAAAAATATATATATATACACACACACACACTGTATATACACACACACACACACACTTTAAGATGGCACAAAGGTTTTGTACAATTGGATGCATCAGTGCAAATACATGCATATGAGGTACTAATTTATTCAGGCCAGATCTAATTATGTAGACATTACAATCACTCTCCTAATCTGACATCAGATTAGTACTGGAATCAAATTTATGACAAAATGATACATCAGCAGTTTCAATATCCTATCACAGTAACCTCTAGAATTTCATCTTTGAAACTACCACACCGCAGATTGCTCATTTTATAAGACATGTTTGCACACTGTTACAGTACTTGATTTCTATTTTAAGATTTTGAACTTGTCAATTGTGAGGATTTAAAAACTAGATGTAAAACTGGAATAATAATTATAACTGGCTTAACATTTTAACAGAATTTTAAATTCTAGCAAGTACTGTCATGGAATAGGAACATAGTTATTGCTCAAAAAAAATGAAGGCATAGATGGCACTGCTCCAATGGTGAAAATTAAATACAGAAAGCAGAATCCTGCCTGGAGTCGGCCTATGCACACTTAAGCATTTGGTAAATTATCTATGCCATTCATTTCCATATGGCTATTATGACATTTACACAGAGATACGGTACTGAAGTGGCTAACAGTGGGACATGCACAGAATTTCAGCTCTGGTAATTCTCTCTTTAGACGTTCCAGCTGCTCTACCTGGAATATATTTGGTTGTTCAGGCATCCAGTCATATATCCTGAATAAATGAGAAAAAAAGTCTGTAAGAAATAACGCTACATAAAACTACTGTTAAGTTTCCATTTTCTCTGCTTAGAGTGAAATTAGATAGCCAACACCTCTATAAATTAGTACATCTGTACTTAACACTTGAAACTTGTCTCTCTAAACCATATTCTGCAATATAAAGTGGTAGTCCTTTATCAGCATGGTTAACGGTTTGACTAGATATGCTAAAAAGCGAGCAAACTATGACCACTAACATCCACTTATTCTTCTGAAGACATGACTTTACAGATGGCGGTGTTGTATTAATTTAGATGGAATATATGAGCCAAAGATATTAACATAACCCAGTCACTATCCAACATTAAACAGTGTTAAACGAGGTCCAGAGTTTGGTATGCAGAGATTTCAGCTGGCTGTGTACCATTGCAAACACCACAGAAAATCCTTTTAAACCTTCTTTTATTAAAGATGAAGAGGAAAAACACTGTTACAGCATTTCAAATGTAAAGCAGTAATAATGTTAAAATGAAAACCTATTTTCCCCCTGTTCTTTTCTCTTTAGCTAGAGAGAGTTTTCGCAGGAACTTCCTGCCCCTTGCTTGACAATCCCTTTGAGCAGCAGTTCTCAACCTGGAGTCTGCGGCCCCATCGGGCCAGTTTCAGGGGGTCCGTGAAGCAGGGTCAGCGTTAAATTGGCTGGAGCCCTGAAGGGCTGACATTATATATTCAAATAGTCCAAATTCAAGTTTGCTGTTGCAAATTATAAAGGTTTTTTTAAGAAGCATTGTTAATGTTTAAATAATCCACATGGAAATTTGCCACTGCATTCTATATTGGTACAATTTTTAAGACAACTCACCTGGCAGCAGTGTGGTAGAAGAGAGGTGTGTCTGTTCTTCTCCATTATCTCTTGAATGGCTCCTAACAGGATGAAACTTTCATGCCCTCAATGGACTTGCATCCCTTCCTATCTCCCAAAAACTCAGCAGTTCATTCCATGCTTCGCTCAGTAGCTCCCAACTTTCATCTTTGCTTTTCAACTCACTTATTATTTAACCCCCAATAATGATCTTTTTAAGAAGAGTTCATTTAGGCCTTAGTTAAGTATAAAATGTTGAACTGTAACAGTTCAGTTAAAGCTCTGTATTAAAAAACTGGTTCAAGTGCCACCAGTATCAAACACAAACTAACAGAAAGGCAGATCAGAGTGGTTCTGTGATCAGCGTGATGTTCTGTTGTAACTAGATACTGAAGCTCATGCAGTATCTAACTTAAGGGCTCAGTATCAGCCTTAGAAGGTGAAATTTCCTTGATTCTCATATAGTTAGTTATAGGAGTATTTATATAAGTGTGTTTTAATACTGGGTGACGTACCCAGTGTTTCAAGAGCCTCGTACCAATGAATAAGACAGTAACAGTTTGGCTTTTCATTCCATTAAACATTTCCAGCTGCTTTACTAAACAATATTAATTCATCTACACTAGTTTTCTCAACTGGAATATTTTTCTTTTAAAACAAACGTTCGGGTCCAAAATACTCAAATCATTTCATACTGGGGGGCTTTTCATGAGTACCATTTATAATGCATAATAAAGGAGAAAGCTTGTAACCAAGGAAGCATGTAGGAACACAGTAAAGTAAATTTATTTCAGAGCTCAACAATCATTTAAAGAGTGATTCTTTAATATTTATATTTCAGTTGCATCCAGGGGCCCCAATCAGGATTTAAGACCCATCATGCTAGACTATGTCCATGTCCTCAAAAATCTTACAGTCCAAAGCAAGTAACATATGAAAGGACAGTGTGAAAGGGAAAATATCAAATATGTAAGTTTACACACAAACTAAATATAGTATTATTAAATGGCTTAAAAGTGAAGAAACCAGTATGACAGGCAGAAAGTCTTTTTAGGGAATATCTACATCTAATGTTTCTGTCATCATGCTATTTAGGTGCCAAACAGTAATTATACAGTAAACATCTTGTCAGTAGAATTATTACATGTAGATACTATATCTGTATACTTACAATATCTGTCTTTTATTAAACATAGTTAGTTGAACATTAACATTTAAACATTAGTTCATCTAATAAAACACTATTTAACTTTAATTTTACAGGAAGGCGCTGCTAATTTACATGAACACTTAGGCAAGTAAGGCCCCAAGTTTAGAATTTGTATAACAGTTTTACAGAACATATGTTCTTTTTTAAAAATAAGTTATTCCAATGAGTTTGGATTGAACATTCCCCTGTAGTTTATGCAACGCAAATTTTACAGCTTTGTGTCAGTGCATGAGAATTAACTACACTGGGCTGCCAATAGTGCCTCATCTATGCTAAAGATTCCATTTTTGTGAGTACACATGACAATAGTGAGAAATTAAGAAAATACGGTTAAGTGGATGAGGCCCAAGCTGTAAGTTATGTAAAACAATTATGTACCAAAACTAATACTGGAAATGTTTTTCCTTAATGGTTTTAATTGCAATTAAAGTTTGTTAAATTGGATGTAACTATTCCACTGTGTTGGCTGTAACCTCAACATTGCAGTTTTGTGCTAGAATGTGAGAGCCAGAAAATGAAACTTCATTTTCGACAGCTTTACTAAAGTGAAAAAAATAAATAAATGGTGAAAAGCATTTTTTTTTAATTTAGGTTTAATATATACTTTCATACAGAAATTTGTTAAATTATTTTAATCGTTAGCAAACTCTCTAACTTTTTAGAGTAACAGCCGTGTTAGTCTGTATTCGCAAAAAGAAAAGGAGGACTTGTGGCACCTTAGAGGCTAACCAATTTATTTGAGCATGAGCTTTCGTGAGCTACAGCTCACTTCATCGGATGCATACCGTGGAAACTGCAGCAGACTTTATATATACACAGAGAATATGAAACAATACCTCCTCCCACCCCACTGTCCTGCTGGTAATAGCTTATCTAAAGTAATCGTCAGGTTAGGCCATTTCCAGCACAAATCCAGGTTTTCTCACCCTCCACCCCCCCACACAAATTCACTCTCCTGCTGGTGATAGCCCATCTAAAGTGACAACTCTTTACACAATGTGCATGATAATGAAGTTAGGCCATTTCCTGCACAAATCCAGGTTCTCTCACTCCCTCACCCCCCTCCAAAAACCCACCCCCATACACACACAGACTCACTCTCCTGCTGGTAATAGCTCATCCAAACTGATCACTCTCCAAGTTTAAATCCAAGTTAAACCAGAACATCTGGGGGGGGGGGGTGGGGGTAGGAAAAAACAAGAGGAAATAGGCTACCTTGCATAATGACTTAGCCACTCCCAGTCTCTATTTAAGCCTAAATTAATAGTATCCAATTTGCAAATGAATTCCAATTCAGCAGTTTCTCGCTGGAGTCTGGATTTGAAGTTTTTTTGTTTTAAGATAGCGACCTTCATGTCTGTGATTGCGTGACCAGAGAGATTGAAGTGTTCTCCGACTGGTTTATGAATGTTATAATTCTTGACATCTGATTTGTGTCCATTTATTCTTTTACGTAGAGACTGTCCAGTTTGACCAGTGTACATGGCAGAGGGGCATTGCTGGCACATGATGGCATAAATCACATTAGTGGATGTGCAGGTGAACGAGCCTCTGATAGTGTGGCTGATGTTATTAGGCCCTGTGATAGTGTCCCCTGAATAGATATGTGGGCACAATTGGCAACGGGCTTTGTTGCAAGGATAAGTTCCTGGGTTAGTGGTTCTGTTGTGTGGTATGTGGTTGTTGGTGAGTATTTGCTTCAGGTTGCGGGGCTGTCTGTAGGCAAGGACTGGCCTGTCTCCCAAGATTTGTGAGAGTGTTGGGTCATCCTTTAGGATAGGTTGTAGATCCTTAATAATGCGTTGGAGGGGTTTTAGTTGGGGGCTGAAGGTGACGGCTAGTGGCGTTCTGTTATTTTCTTTGTTAGGCCTGTCCTGTAGTAGGTAACTTCTGGGAACTCTTCTGGCTCTATCAATCTGTTTCTTTACTTCCGCAGGTGGGTATTGTAGTTGTAAGAAGGCTTGACAGAGATCTTGTAGGTGTTTGTCTCTGTCTGAGGGATTGGAGCAAATGCGGTTGTATCGCAGAGCTTGGCTGTAGACGATGGATCGTGTGGTGTGGTCAGGGTGAAAGCTGGAGGCATGCAGGTAGGAATAGCGGTCAGCAGGTTTCCGGTATAGGGTGGTGTTTATGTGACCATCGTTTATTAGCACTGTACTGTCCAGGAAGTGGATCTCTTGTGTGGACTGGACCAGGCTGAGGTTGGTGGTGGGATGGAAATTGTTGAAATCATGGTGGAATTCCTCAAGGGCTTCTTTTCCATGGGTCCAGATGATGAAGATGTCATCAATATAGCGCAAGTAGAGTAGGGGCTTTAGGGGACGAGAGCTGAGGAAGCGTTGTTCTAAATCAGCCATAAAAATGTTGGCATACTGTGGGGCCATGCGGGTACCCATAGCAGTGCCGCTGATCTGAAGGTATACATTGTCCCCAAATGTGAAATAGTTATGGGTAAGGACAAAGTCACAAAGTTCAGCCACCAGGTTAGCCGTGACATTATCGGGGATAGTGTTCCTGACGGCTTGTAGTCCATCTTTGTGTGGAATGTTGGTGTAGAGGGCTTCTACATCCATAGTGGCCAGGATGGTGTTATCAGGAAGATCACCGATGGATTGAAGTTTCCTCAGGAAGTCAGTGGTGTCTCGAAGGTAGCTGGGAGTGCTAGTAGCGTAGGGCCTGAGGAGGGAGTCTACATAGCCAGACAATCCTGCTGTCAGGGTGCCAATGCCTGAAATGATGGGGCGCCCAGGAGTTCCAGGTTTATGGATCTTGGGTAGTAGATAGAATATCCCAGGTCGGGGTTCCAGGGGTGTGTCTGTGCGGATTTGATCTTGTGCTTTTTCAGGAAGTTTCTTGAGCAAATGCTGTAGTTGCTTTTGGTAACTCTCAGTGGGATCATAGGGTAATGGCTTGTAGAAACTCGTGTTGGAGAGCTGCCGAGCAGCCTCTTGTTCATATTCCGACCTATTCACGATGACAACAGCACTTCCTTTGTCAGCCTTTTTGATTATGATGTCAGAGTTGTTTCTGAGGCTGTGGATGGCATTGCGTTTCGCATGGCTGAGGTTATGGGGCAAGTGATGCTACTTTTCCACAATTTCCTAACTTCATTATCATGCACATTGTGTAAAGAGTTGTCACTTTGGATGGGCTATCACCAGCAGGAGAGTGAATTTGTGTGGGGGGGTGGAGGGTGAGAAAACCTGGATTTGTGCTGGAAATGGCCTAACCTGACGATTACTTTAGATAAGCTATTACCAGCAGGACAGTGGGGTGGGAGGAGGTATTGTTTCATATTCTCTGTGTATATATAAAGTCTGCTGCAGTTTCCACGGTATGCATCCGATGAAGTGAGCTGTAGCTCACGAAAGCTCATGCTCAAATAAATTGGTTAGTCTCTAAGGTGCCACAAGTCCTCCTTTTCTTTTCTCTAACTTTTTAGCTATTAGTCACTTAATTTTCTGTGCCTCTGGTTTCCCAGCTAGACCCCAGTTCTTTCTGGACTACATAAGTACTTCTGTCCTCAGCACCCCTCTTTACTGTAGAATCTCAGCACCTTGAAAACATTAATGAATCTTCAACATCCCTGTATAATAGGCAAGTGCTATCCTCTTTTCACAGCTGGGAAACAAGAGGCACAGAAAGTTAAGCAAGGTGCCCAATGTCACAAGTTTGAAAGGAAAGAAGGATGGTTTTGTGGTTGTGCACTAGACTGGGACTCAAGAAATCTGGATTCACTTTCTTGCCCTCCCTCAGTCAGCGGATCCATTCCTAAGGGAATCCTCTCTTACGCCACCAGCTATAACAGTTGTTCCTCCATGTTCTGTAACTACCTTTTAGCATGTTCAAGAAAGAATTACTATATAGCATTTTTCAGAGTAGCAGCCGTGTTAGTCTGTATTCGCAAAAAGAAAAGGAGTACTTGTGGCACCTTAGAGACTAACACATTTATTTGAGCATAAGCACCTGCACATCTACCAATGTGATATATGCCATCATGTGCCAGCAATGCCCCTCTGCCATGTACATTGGCTAAATGGACAGTCTCTATGTAAAAGACTAAATGGACATAAATCAGATGTCAAGAATTAACACATTCAAAAACCAGTCAGAGAACACTTCAATCTCTTTGGTCACTCGATTACAGACCGAAAAGTGGCAATTCAACAAAAAAACGTCAAAAACAGACTCCAACGAGAGACTGCTGAACTGGAATTAATTTGCAAACTGGATACAATTAACTTAGGCTTGAATGAAGACTGGGAGTGGATGGGTCATTACACAAAGTAAAACTATTTCCCTGTGTTTATTCCCCCCCACACCCACACCCATGCTGCTCCTCAGAGGTTCTTGTCAACTGCTGGAAATGGCCCACCTTGATTATCACTACAAAAGGTCCCACCCCCCCGCTCTCCTGCTGGTAATATTTCACCTTACCTGATCACTCTCCTTACAGTGTGTATGGTAACACCCATTGTTTCATGTTCTCTGTGTATATAAATCTCCCCACTGTATTTTCCACTGAATGCATCGGATGAAGTGAGCTGTAGCTCACAAAAGCTTATGCTCAAATATATTTGTTAGTCTCTAAGGTGCCACAAGTCCTCTTTCTTTTTGTAGAATCAAAATGGTCAGTCAATATTAGAGACACAAGGTGGGTGAGGTAATATCTTTCACGGGACCAACTTCTGTTGGTGAGAGAGAGAAGTTTTTGAGCTTACCCAGAGCTCTTCCTTACTAACTGGTCCATCAAACCATATTATAGGTGTGCGGGGTGGTGTGTGCACTCCAGGAAGCTATATGCAAGCCTCTCCTCTTACATCTTATTATTTCCTTACTTTAAAGGAGTTGTAGCATTCTACTGCAGAGTTGGGAGAAGAGATGTTATGACACTTTGGGGTTCAACCCAGACCAGTAAAGAGGTTGTGTCACTCTGTGCCCTATAACCCTGGGTGTCTGGGTTGTGCAGCCGTGGTTCAGAGCCCTGACACCAGCAACATGCTCACAAAACAGATTTTTGAACTGCATTGCCATCAGTAGTTCAGTAACATTCACCTTTGAGACACTCGGATTCCTCTACAAAGGAATTCTACCTTTTCCTTTTTCATTATCTAGATACTTTTCTCTGCTAGACAGTAAAGAACTAGCTACAAAACTCAAATCTAGACTAAAACTCAAAACTCAATCTAGACTAAAAATTATGTATTTTGAGATTGTGGCTTGCACAACTACTTTTGGGCCAGGAGACTGCAGTCACCTGCCGATCTTAAACAGGCAATTTAGAAAACCCAATAGGTTTAAATTTCAAATATAGACATTTCACAATAAGACTTAAAATAATATTTGGTGAAGAAGAAAGTCACTGTGCCCCATCTGGAAGTCCATTACAAGTGTCACCTTAATTCCTGATCGATGGGAGAGATCCCTATGTGATGCTGTGGCAGGGAGGAGGAGCTGCAGCTGTGCTACTTAGGGGAAAGGTGGTCTCCAACCCCTCTCTTTTAACTAGAAACTTACTTCACTGGTCTGTCTCACCTCCTGTTGCTGCCAGGTACCACCTGTAGCTAGAAGCAACAGAAGCAGGCAACCTGAGTATGAGAAGGCTGGTAGTAAACAGGAGGTTCTGTGCCAACTTTTCAGGAAGGATCTTCTGTACTTGAGAGAATGGCAGGGAGATGTAATCAGAGCCAACTTAACTCATGTCACTAACGTAAGAACTCTAAGAGCATGTATATGTATAGGATAGGAAGAATATATTTAGAGAAGAGAAACAGGAAATAAGTTTACTTGGCTCTCTGTCCTTCATTTTATTACCTCAAGAAGAACAGGTACCAAAGTTCTAAATGCCTGATTTACTATATATTATTTCCCCCCTCAAAGGCTACTAGCTACTAGCTCAAGTTTTTCAGAATCTGTCTCTCCTATAATTTTACATACCTCAACTGTGTCCCTTAATCTCTTTTCTACTCTATTACAATGCCCCCTTTTCTGTACTCTCTTCTGAACGTTTTCCAATTCTTCAATATCCTTCCTACAATAATGAATTAAGTGCCCAAATTATGCACAACTTTGCATGTCCTATTGTTAGCCATTTGCAGGGCACCATAAACATCTCTTCTGATTTGTTTCATTGGTCCATCAATGTGCACAAAGTTGGCTTTTTCAACTGCAGAGGGACCCTGAACGAATTGTTTTAAATCTTGACCATTACCAACTGCAGATCCTTTTCCAGACCACTGACCTGCAAGTTTAACTATTACAAAGAACTTCAAAATTATACTTGGAATATACAGACGATGTGTGACGCTGTATGGTATATGAGTGACCATTTATAATATTATCGATACCAATATTACAAAATTGAAATGAGTCTTCTACCAGATATGCCACGTAAGGTATCAGTGGAAAAGGTATGATTTGCTAAATATGATAAGCTTGTTTATACATATGTATCATCGTTATATCATATGTTATAAGTGTGTGGTATATTTATTTCTTGTGCTGTGTATCTGGGTGACACCCCAAGACAGACTGGCATCAGCACTACCCAGCCTGCTTGATGGCCCATCAAAGGCAATCAGCTGTACAATGAAGCCATTAAAAACAAGCCAGGGCTATGCCTATGAGTCAACACGACATGTACAGGAACATACCTATGGACAGAGGACTCCAAATACTTTTCCATGCCCAAGTGCTGTGAGCTTGTGTTTGGGACAAAGGATATACAAGTCACATGGCAGAAAATATAAAAAGGCAGCTGCATCACCCCCATTTTGTCTTGAATCCTGCTTCTCACCTCTGGAGTAACAGCTCTACAAAATGAAGATTTGAACGCAAGATTGATCGACCCATCCAAGCTTTGGATGCATTCCAGAGGGACTTTACAAGCCAGCAAACTCACCAATGCTGCTAAGAACCTGAGATATGGATTCTGAAGTCATATGTATGTATCTGATTGCTTTGACCATTTAACAACTCTTCTTATTCTTTTCTTTTAAACCTTTGGGTTTTAGATACTAAAAGGATTGGTTGGCAGAGTGGTATTTTGGGTAAGATCCAAACTAGAATTGACCTGGTAATGTGGCTGGCCCTTTGGGGATCAGAAGAACATTTTGTACAGTGAATAGTGTTTTAAGTAACATCTCACTTTACTGGAACTATCTGCTGATTGGGAGCCAGAGACTGGAATGCAATAAAGGGGTCTATGTGATTTCTTTCCCCCCCCAGATTCTTAATAACCAGTGTGGGGGATAAGCAGTACAGTTTGTGACTGGTTGGTGAATCTAACTACACAGTGTTAACCACCAGTTTTGGGAGAATCTGTTCTCCTTTTTGCAGACTGCCCTGCCCTGGGCATTTTCAGGGTGGACTACCCTAGGCACCACGGGTCACAATATGCATGTTGTTCTAGGATCTAGCTTAGTCATTCACTGTCAGGCTGGGTGCACTGCAAAATGTAATCTAATCTATCAGTCTCTAAAGAATAGAAAGAGTGCCTTTTATCACTCTACCTAGAACAGAGGTGGGCAAACTTTTTGGCCCGAGGGCCACATCTAGGTATGGAGCTTGTATGGTGAGCCATGAATGCTCACGAAATTGGGGGTTAGGGTGCGGGCTCTGGGGTGGGGCCAGAAATAAGGAATTCAGGGTGTAGGAGGAGACTCCGGGCTGGGGATGAGGGTTGGGGGTGCAGGAGGGTACTCCAGGCTGGGACTGAGGGGTTCAGAGGGTGGGAGGGGGATCAGGGTCAGAGGTTGGGGTGCAGGCTCCAGGTGGCGCTTACCTCAACCAGCTCCCAGAAGCTGCAGCATGTCCCCCCTCTGACTCCTATGTGGAAGGACGGCTAGGTGGCTCTGCGTGCTGTCCTGTCCTGTCCACAGGTGCCACCCGTGCAGCTCCCACTGGCTGTGGTTCCTGGCCAATGGGAGTTGCGGGAGTGGCATTTGGGGCGAGGACAGTGTGGCACCCCTTGGCTGCCCCTATACGTAGGAGCTAGAGGGGGGACATGCCACTGCTTCTGGGAGCTGTGCAGAGCGGGACAAGCCCCAGACCCCACTCCCCGGCAGGAGCTCGAGGGCCTGAGTACAACGTCTGGAGGGCCGGATGTGCCCACCCCTGACCTAGAGGTTACTGGCTTGAGAGAACTATGTCTAGCTCCTCTTGATGACAAGAGCAGTACTGATTACACACGAATGTACAGTTTTGAAAGTCAATTTTGCTAAACAGAACAATGTCTGAAAATATTAAAAAAATACCTATTACACTTAGTGTCTTCAACAAATATAGAAAACGAAGTTTTCAGTTAAGCAAACTTTCCCACATCTTGTATACAAAGTTTAAAAACCAATCAACAAAAATGCCAGCTACATGTTAGGGTATGTCTACACTGCCCACATTACAGCGCGGCCGCAGCAGTCCTGTGACGTGGGCAGTGTAGTCACGCTTTATCACCGGGGGAGAGCTCTCCTGGTGATAAAAATAACCGCCCTGAATGAGAGGTGGTAGCTTTATCACCAGGAGCACGGCTCCTGGCAACAAAGCCCTGTCTATACTGGAGCTTTTCAAGTGCTAAAACTTTTGTCGCTCAGGGGAGTATTTTTTCACACCCCTGAACGACTAAAGTTTTAGCACTGAAAGTGGCTGTACAGATGCAGCCTTAGATTTGTAAACTAGTTCTCTCTTTTAGGAATCAAACGCAAGGCCACTCAATAAACTAGCCATCCATGTACTTGCAGCATCCTCCGACAGAAGGAAGTCACACCTATGTTTCACATATGCAACTGAGACAGTATATGTGAGTTTTAGGACGACTGTCTCTTGAACTCAGGTTTACAGACACGTGCAGAGCAGGATATTCTAACACCCACTCAAATCAGGCCAAAATCAAAGTGAAATAAAAGCAGGATTAGAACAGAACAAACATTTCATATGCTCACTTTAGGTATTGTAATTCTAAAGAATATTTGAAGAAATAAATACCTGTCATATATTAGCCCATTAATGCCATATTCTCTCAACTTCTTCCTGTTATCTGGGTCATTTGTATCATCACCCCAACAGAAAATAACTAAACCTTTAGATTTGGCCTCCTGAATATATGATGGGTTCCTAAGCAGGTCTTCAGTGTGCACATTAATTCCCTGTAAAAGTTATAAAAAACATTTAAGAAAATGCAAATATAATCTAGACTAAATACTATTAAAAGTCAACTTTTCTAGCTTTTGATCACTGAAGTGTTTCACAATTTTTAGACAACTAAAAGAAAAAAAATCTTGTGAACTCCAGGAATTAAATGCATTTTTAAAGACTTGCTTCTTTAACAACTGTTCAATATTCAAGAGGACTGAAGTGCATTCTTAGTACTTTGAAGCAATGAAAATACATTACTTTAACATGTTTACTAAATGTTTATGTATTCTTTTAAGTTTGCTTGTCACCTTATTCAGCTTCTGTATTTTAAAAGTCAGTTTATCAGCAATTATGGAATGTAGCAATAAGTTAGTTTCATTTCACAGAGTAACAAGAGCATGACAACTTACCAGCAAGTTTTCAAACTGGGCAAAGCTCATGGCAATAGGAGTTGTACGAGACCTGAGATCCATAAGTTCTGGATAAATATCAGATTTTCCTTGTGTGAGAAACAACACAGGATACTTATTTTGCTTTTGCCGAACCCTGTAAAAGAGTATAAAAATACAACTGCAAACGGAAACTTTTCAGTAGTGTTTCTCTCACATGGATGAGAACATAAAAGCACAGTCACCATTCCCAAACTGTATTGACATGTAATATGCAAAGTATTAATCAAGGATTAAGCAGTTTTGTGGACACACACCAGTCTGTCTAGTCAGTTGGATATGACTAAAAAGTTAACATAATGCAGTAACCTTTACTATATTCCAGAGAAAGACAAGGCACATGTGAAAAAGAATTTCTCCATTTTCTCATAACAAGACTGATTTTTTTTGCCCCCTTTCTTCCTAAGGGAAAGAGACATGACTGCCCTGGATTTTAACTCCAGAAAGATAGTTTAGCATAGTGAAATCTCCCTTTCCTGCATAGTAACATGCACATTTTCATGTTTGAACACATTCACTACAAATGACAAGTTCAGCCTCATGGTTAGAAGGGAATACTTTTACTTACTGGATATTCATTTAATCCTTTGCAGATGCAACAGCAGTTTTGCCTCAATGTGTACAACATACCATTGTCCCTTTCACCACTTTAGAGATTTACATATTTCACACATATTTCAACTATCTAAAGTCTAGAGTATGTTCCCCCTTCCCCAAAGTTCTCCATATAAACTTTTAGAAGTGGGTAGCCTTCTATCATTTTTTCCCCTTTACAAAACACACAATAGCAAACTTAACACATTCTCAAGCCACCTTGACCACTTTAGAGTTGGTTCACCAGCATAGCTATGAAATAGCAATAGGCGAAAGTAATATTCCGGGTATGATGATTCATCAACTTTGACTCCAC
The DNA here is from genome assembly GCF_965152235.1 of Eretmochelys imbricata. NCBI lineage: Eukaryota > Metazoa > Chordata > Testudines > Cheloniidae > Eretmochelys > Eretmochelys imbricata. The sequence continues at coordinate 204,237,727 of NC_135574.1, read as the reverse complement.
CTTCACTTACTCTTCACCTTTCACTGCCCCCTCCTAACCAGCCCCTTTACACCCTTCTTCCACTGTTTTTCCCAGGCTGTCCCTTATGTTTGGAAGTCCTCTTATTGTCAAGTACCTGTCTTCTTTCACATCTCTGCTTTAAAGGATTTCTTCTACACAGTCTTTCAATAAGGAATTCTGCAATATTTCCATACAAAGACTGGTATAGTGTGTCAATAAGTTCCCTGATTCAGGGTCTGTCTTTTGTTCAGCACCCAGAAAACCAACATAAGATGTGCCACAACAGAAAGCAAATTAGTTTTTCTAGAAAGCCAATATCCAATAACTATTTATGTAGTTTAAGAACTTTCATGTTTGTTTTTTCTAAATCAGAGATTTGTTGAAAATTGTCAATAGAGAATTCTATGATTATATATGTATATTTAATTTGCATACACTAAACTGCCAAATAAAAACAGTATGCCCTGTTCTAAGATGGTCACCTATTGTGACAAGAATTGGCGGTTACCAAGTAAGTGTACTGTCTTGGCATTTGTTTGAACAGCAGCATATGGACACTGACATTACCCAAAACTGTCCTGTAACTGAAGAGACATTAGAGCTGTTATCTGGCCCTGACTTTCCTTTTGCAGTACTGTGAAGAAGAGCATTTCAAACAGGTATTTTCTTGTTCTGAAACACTAAATATTTTATCCTCCAGCCAAAAGGAAGGAGGAACAGTTCGACACATGCTAGAATGGCCAGGAAACTGAAGCCAGAGGGAAAGTGAAACCCCAGGATAAAGTCTGCTCTTTTCCCTACTGTTTTAAGAAAATAAATGTTTACTTAGACAATTTGTTATTCACTATTTTTTCCAATGCCTTTTCTCTTAATATGCTGCTGGCTTTGTTTTCCGATTGTATTTTTGGGCATGGGTCAGATGGATGAAAGGTCTAAGTCCAGGAACTAAACTTAAACGTGTTGGCATTCAAACTCAAGTCACAAAAATAACTTCTTAATGAGTTTTCCATTGAGCACTAACACCTAAAGTGAAATCTATTGAGTCAAAAATGGTTTAAAGTTGAGTTGTAACTTACATTGTGCAAATGTCCGCATCAAATGAAGAAAATACAATTCTCCTTCTTCCAGCATTTTCTAGAGTAGTTTTTAGAATGATATCTAAGAAGAGGTTCATATCAAAATAGGTTGACAAGTTGCCATCCCATTTCCCATCCTATAAAAAAAATAAGTAGTTGAACTAAATCAATGACTACACTAATTATTTCAAATGACAGGAGTCTATTTAAGTTGAGAGAAAAAAGAATCCAGCTCGTCAATATGAATAAAAAAATAGCACTCTTCTCCAGTCTACCAAGCGTTGTTTGCAACACTATAGAGCTGGCTTTCAACAAAATTGTTCAGAAATATGCAGCTTTTGAATCAGTGTTATAACTTTAAATGGTCTTTTCAAGATTCATTAAAACAACTCACTTTATTCCTAGAGACGACATCAACTATTCATGAAGTCTATTAAAATTAAAAGATCATTTGCATAATAAAATCATTTAAATATGGGTTATATTAAAAACAAAAATATATTAAGAAGCCTAATGTAGTATAAATGAATAAAGGGCAACTAAACAGATGTTTTGTACAACCATTTGTAAGGATATAAATGTTGTAGCAATATTTAATTATATAAATAACTCAGGAATATTTTCATCTTTAGAAGATGATTGCCTACAAGAAACTGTCAATTCTGCATTAAGATCCCAATACAAACACTTATGCATGTGCTTAAAGAGAAGTACATGTCTGTTTATTTGCAGGTTCAGTGCCTTTGATTTTCTAGTTTTAAAGCTAGCAGGACACACTGTCAGTGAAACAAAACTGCCTTTTACTGTTCAAAAGAAAAAAAAAGGCTAATAACTTTGATTAAATAAAAATAACAGTAAAATAGTAGTTTAGGTCTGGGTCACATGCAAACTGACCTATCAAGATATGCATAGTAGTCTATAAAGTAACACAAGGCATCAAGGAACATTATAAATTGCTTACTCTTTGTTGGCAGATCCATTTTATTTCTATGTTAAACCCGACATCTTCAGGAAGGGATTCCAGAACCTGGATACAATAGTTTTATAAAAAAGGTACCAAATCACATGACGCTCATTAAGTACTATTGCTAAGGGTAAATACAGGACAAAAAATGCTGAATCACCACCCAGCAAAGGCCAAAAGTATAGCATATACATATATGATTCTTTAACACTTAAAGGCACATTATCCCTTTTCTACTCTGGTCCAAAGTGGGTCAATGGAATAATGAGAACAGCCTTCAGGAATTAGTTACACCATTATCTGCAACTAATTTCTTATGTACTAACACTTTGAGATGTACAGTTATTTACAATTTACAAATACTTAGTGCATACTTTTCTGTCTGGCTACTTATTATATATGTTTTTGTTTTATATAAAAAACAATTGCTCTGATCATGAAAAAAAAGTCACAATTTCCCTGGTTAACCACCAAAAACTATCTGGCACAGCAGACAAGATTCCCTTGTCTAGGCCAGTTTGTTATTCATTTTGTTCATGTTTACCTCTCAGACAAAAGACAAAGATTTAACTACTTTCATTTGGATTTGGGAGAATAGTACCCAGCAATTGCTGTAAGGGGCAAATAGAAGCACAGTTCAAGAAAAAAGAGTTTCAAGAATTATCACAGACTAAGTCTGGTAAACAGTTTCTGAAGAAAAAGCCAACTCAAAAAATACAAACTTTGGCAAAGATTAGTTATTAATGGAATATACTGCAACTGTGCTAAGTAGCAGTAGCTAAGTGGTGAAGGAATGTAATTCTAAAGCTAAAGTTTTGAAAAGTGGCCACCAATTGTGGATGCCCCAAATTTGGTGCCCAATTTCACTCCTCCCCCCGAGGTAGGATTTTCAGAGATTGTAAGCACCTGCAAGTCCCAAAAACTTTTAGAGTTATGGATGAACAGGATTTCTGAAAAGCAGGCCCTAGGTAGCAAGCTGGGCACCTAAAAACTGAGCCATCCATAATTAGTGACCACTTTTGAAAATTCTGGCCCATAGCCTCCTTTTACTGCCACTACACCCATTTTCTTTGGCTTTAATGCACTGCTGCCGGTAAAAAGCTTCTTGTCCAGTGCTGAGAAGAAGTATTTCATTAGCCACCAGTGAGCTCCTATTGCAGAAAAAATCAGGATGATTCAGGAACGGGAAAGAAATGGAAAAAATTCTTCCAGATCATCTTTTTTGGCTTTTCCTCAAAACTGAAGCAGTAGATCAAAAAAGAGCTCCCATTTAGAATTCATGTTGGAAACTGAAGGGGTTTTGAATGTAGCTGATACATTTACAATGCCTATAACTACACTGGTTACTTACTAAAGACAAAAAGAAAAAGGAGTACTTGTGGCACCTTAGAGACTAACAAATTTATTTGAGCATAAGCTTTCGTGAGCTACAGCTCACTTCATCGAATGCATCTGATGAAGTGAGCTGTAGCTCACGAAAGCTTATGCTCAAATAAATTTGTTAGTCTCTAAGGTGCCACAAGTACTCCTTTTTCTTTTTGTGGATACAGACTAACACGGCTGCTACTCTGAAACCTTACTAAAGACAGTTATAGCATTTCAGTGCCCCGAACTCTTGTGCACATAGACAGTCAAAAATAAGCTCCATTTTGAACCCTTTCCTCGTCTTGTGACAAAAACCTTTGAAAGTTCTTTTTCTAGACTCCACTTCTCCGTTAAGCATGCAAGAACCCAAACTTATTTATAAATATTTTGAAATTTCCATTTGCCTAGCATTACATTGCTCTACATTGTCTAGTTCTATACTGACTGCTGCTTACCGTCTGGAGAGATGGAAATGGTTGGTTCTCAGAAACAGGGTTTTCCTCCCCTTTAAGAGATGCTAAAATTAAATAAAAAAAATTTAAAAAAAGGTGAACAGCAGTATTGCCAACCCCCAAATTAGGAGATGGTCTTCAAAATCATAAGATTTTAAAAGATTCACTTTTTTTGAAAAAAGAAAAGGAGTACTTGTGGCACCTTAGAGACTAACCAATTTATTTGAGCATGAGCTTTTGTGAGCTACAGCTCACTTCATCGGATGCATACCGTGGAAACTGCAGCAGACATTATATACACACAGAGATCATGAAACAATACCTCCTCCCACCCCACTGTCCTGCTGGTAATAGCTTATCTAAAGTGATCATCAAGTTGGAGAGAGAGTGTGTGTGTGTGTGTATGGGGGTGGGGGGGTGAGAAAACCTGGATTTGTGCTGGAAATGGCCCACCTTGATTATCATGCACATTGTAGGGAGAGTGGTCACTTTGGTGAGCTATTACCAGCAGGATAGTGAGTTTGTGTGTGTGTGGTTTCTGGAGGGGGGTGAGAGAACCTGGATTTGTGCAGGAAATGGCCCACCTTGATTATCATGCACATTGTGAAGAGAGTTGTCACTTTGGATGGGTTATTACCAGCAGGAGAGTGAGTTTGTGTGTGTGGGGGGGGTGGAGGGTGAGAAAACCTGGATTTGTGCTGGAAATGGCCCAACTTGATGATCATTTTAGATAAGCTATTACCAACAGGACAGTGGGGTGGGAGGAGGTATTGTTTCATGATCTCTGTGTGTATATAATGTCTGCTGCAGTTTCCACGGTATGCATCCGATGAAGTGAGCTGTAGCTCACGAAAGCTCATGCTCAAATAAATAGGTTAGTCTCTAAGGTGCCACAAGTACTCCTTTTCTTTTTGCGAATACAGACTAACACGGCTGTTACTCTGAAACTTTTTTTGAAGTTTGTCTGTTTATTTAACTCCTCCCACCCCACCTCCAATGTGTGTGTGACTTAGTGTTGCCAACTCAAACATACAGTGAGTAAGGTGATTTTGGCCCATGCTGCATGAGCTCTTCCTCGAGTACTCAACTGAGATGGGTCCCCCATTGCGCTATGGTCTGTACAAACATAGTAAGAAAGTCATTCCCTGAAGAGCTTACAATTTAGTGCAAAGATTGTGACAGGGGAGCTGCAAGTTGAACTCCGAGGCTACCAGACTTCCTTTAAATGGGAACACCTTTTAATTCCTGCTGAGCTGGATTTCATACTGGTGACCTACGGTTGAAAGGCTCTACAGCTCATTAGCAATGCCTAGAGACATACAGAGCACATCTACACTGCAATAAAAACATCCACAGGTGACCTGTGTCAGCTGACTCAGGCTGCAGGGCTATAAAATTGCCATGTGGACATCCAGGCTCAGGCTGGAGCCCAGGCTCTGGGACTCCATGAGGGGGAAAGGTTCACAGACCCCAGGCTCCAATCCAAGCCTGGACATCTACACTGCAATTTTGTAGCCCTGCACCCCAAGCCCCACAAGCCCGAGTCAGCTGACATAGGCCAGCCACGGGTGTTTTAGTGTAGTGTAAACATACCCACAGTTCTCTATAAGTGCTAATATTATACTTTGAGAATTAAGCTTGTTTTCTAGAAGTTCTGACCTTTTTGGAAATTACACAGACATTATCTTCCACTCAGGAAACAGACACAGTCTCCCACACATTACTCTAAGACTCCCTATAGAGGTATTTGAATCTGAATCTCACATGCGGTTCCTAAAGGGACAACTCCCATTAACCAAAGTATAAGCACAAAAAAAATAATGCAACAATAAGTATTAATACCACATGTAAAGTCACTTCTAAATGCAACGTTTTGCAATAGAAAACCATTCCAACTCTTACTTCAGGGTCTTACACTAACTTTTATTCATAGATATAATTTATATTTATATTTATTTATTTTCACTGCCACATGGGACATTGTCAGCAGAGTTTAAACCTTCTGTTCCACAGCACAGATCTCGTCCACTTCTGCTAGGGTAATTGCTAAAAGAAAAACCATGCTGTTATCCTCAGTAGGAGCCTGTCCATACAGGGAGACGACATACATACAATGCCAGTGGATTACACTAGCATTTGAGAAACCGCCTAACACTGGCCATCAGGGTTCTTGGTTTCTTCCTCTGGTTACAGACAATATAGCTAAATATAACAATACCCCTGTATGTTGCCTTTGGGGAATGAGCCAGAGACCTCTGGATGTAAAAGCACAAGCCTTCACCAGATTTAACATGGAAATCATAACAAGAGTCGTAAGCTGCTGTGCGTGGTCTAGTTGCTAAAGGGTGACAGAGCCACACTCTGTTAGCATGGGTTACAGAATCACCTAATTTTCCACGTTCCTTCTGGCAAACTGCGTCAAAGTTGGCAAGATTTGGCTGTTATATTAGACACCTAGATTCGATTCCCAGCTCTGCCTAAAATGACCTTATACACGTTCTCCATTACCCTGTGAAATGGATGAATGATACTTAACCCCTTTGCCAAGGCAACAGTATGAGACCTTGGCTCATAATTGTGAAGGGCACAGAAATATAAAAGAGCTGAAACTAAAACTCATGGACTCTTGGGCTTGCAGTTCAGTGCACATTCTCCAAGACTACAGTGTAGTATGTGGGGAGCTCGCTCGCGCTGATTTTGCTTTCCTCAAATTATATAATGGAGGGAGCTATTCACATCATCGCAAGACCGACTATAGAGGTGGCCAAAATCATGTTATTTCCAATAAATTCCAGTTGGCAACACTGCGAATTGCCAACACCTTCTACTGGAAGACATGTATCCAATAAGAACTAGATACAAAAGAATACTATATAAAAATTAAGCTAGTCAACGCATTCTATACATGAAAGTGGCAGACAACAGTTCAGTTGCACAATACTTTAATTGGCATCTCCAGTTAAGTGATATTACTAAAAAACTTTTAAAAACAAATTACAGTACATTTATTAGTTCATGATGAACTCAATACATTTTGCCACTTGTACTTTAATTTAATATAGTACACTCTGTGATGCACAGAACTTGGGACAATTTGCTTCTGTATTTGTATGCCAGTCCTCAAAATTCAGTAATTTGCAATGTATCTCCTGGGATATGCTAATTAGTAAAGAAGTTAAGGTTCAACTACAGTTTGCATAATGGATTCTGAAAAGGTACGTCTATTTTATGGAAATATTAAAAAAAGTATGTTACCAAGTATGAGCAGGATAATGTCTAACACATGCAATACATACACAAGCTACAGGTTCAATGAGTGATCTTAAGGAAGGTTTAAAAGACCATAAATCAAATTAAAAAAAAAATCTCATTTTTCCTGAAGCTTATTATGAAATGCACCAGGAAAAATGGCTGAGAACACAGAATTTTGACATCTGATAAGAAACTCCTGCTTTAGAGACTCCACTAGTTATTCCTATTCCCCCAGGGCCTTGTTTCAATAATGTACTCATGTGTTGAGCAAGCCCAGTAAATTGATGACAGTGTCCACTTCATTACATCAACTGTGCAATGGCAACACAAGTGGCAAACCAATTCAGCTCAGTTTACAAATTTAAATTATTGTGCACTAAAAGTTTTTGTAATGCAGCAAAATTACATATTTCACTGTTATCAGAGCTAACTAAATCCTGGTAATATTTAATTCTGTAGCGAATAGTACTATGAAACTCTGCAGCAATAGAGACAGAGTCACATATTTTGTAACAGACCAAGTTTACTAACATTTAGGGCACACTGCAAGGACCATCTTTTGTCCCTGGATTATCGGGAGCTGAGAAACTGGTACGGTCAAGAAGTTGTTGGAGGGAAGACACTTGTGGTGATTTTGTTAGTGGAGTAATTACAATTTTTCTTAAATATGTTGGAGGATGGTATTACATGCTATCAGTGATGCCTTTATACATAAACTTCCCTGTGAAAATCGTACGTGACGAATAGCGCTCTCAACTATTTTAAAATCTCAACTTCCAGTTTCCAAGAATAAACAAAATTGATTGAAAAATAAACATTTCAATGACAATATAAATTCTTATAAGGCAGCAGATAAAGACATTTGTATTTGTACATACCATTGTGATCTTTTAATTTCAATGCAGTCACATGAGCCAGCTAAAGATCACAAAAAGAATATATTAAACTAACAAGTATACTTTTATCTGTAGAGACTACTATTTTGGTAAAGAACAATTAGATTTTTCCTTTTGAATTCCCTTACACTTGTTTTTAAAAGTTTAAAAGAGTCTACGAAATATGCAGTTCTGGTAGGAAGACAAACGATTCTAATACACATCTATTTTCTTTCTAACTTGCCTATTTTAAGATTTTAGGGAGAAAGTAAAAAATTTTTTATATTGTTTAATTATCGAACCAAAACACTTACAAGTGGACAGAGAGACAAGGATGTAATTTAAAGTTAAGATACAATTTTCATAATGAGCCTTACAAATCTTACGTACTCAGTTTGCAAATGGTCATAACGTGCATCCATGAAAACTCATCTAATCTGTCTTTATACTTTCTGTACTCTGGGCCCCACTACAAGCAGATGGCTGACCACAGTTTATGCAATGGGGCCATGTATCTGACTTAAAATATGGTGGGGCTTAGGCTGAGACCCTGCATCCATTCAATTTTCTCTTTGAGGCTGAAGGAGAAAATTAGGTAATTTAAGGGAATAAGAGTACCTAAAATTCTTGTTTCAGCCACATCTTTCCTTGACTCTGAAAGAAGAAGTTTCATCCCGTTTTCAACTCTCATGCTTCCCAGACTTATCTCCTGGTCTCTATTTTTTCCAGAGAATCAATGCCCCCATGGTATCCATAGTGACAGGCCAATACCCTACTCTCCAATTCTGCCTGACCAGGTTAGATTGGATTATGTATCATTCCTAACCTTTGCCCTCAATTGCAAGGTCTGTCTAGATTAAGCCAGGATTATCTGATCTACCCTCAATGTCTTCTCCTAATGCAGACAAACCCCCAAAATATCAAATATAGTTTTTATATCCCTTCTTTGGCAAAGATTCTGAACTATCAGCTTTAAATGACTTTTAACTCCATCGTCAGGCTATTCTATTTTTTTTAAACTCATATTGTTGTAGTACTCAATGTTAATTGGTCATCATCTGGGTCTGTTTAGCATGCTGTTCCACCTTTCCACCCAGTATGCGAGAGTTATAAGGACAGAACATGTTGAAAACAAAGTAGCATTCGATCAGAAAATAAGCTATTTGACTAATCACAAGAGCAAAAATACTTTTAAAAATCCTGTTAACGTAAAAAACACACAAACAAACAAAAACCCTGTGCCAGATTTTGAGAGTTACTGAGTACCCTCAGCTTCCATTAACTTCTATGCAAGATGCGAATACTTAGCACTTCTGAAAATTAGGCCCTTAACCTCATCTTCAGTTTATTCGGAGTATCATAGTAATGATACTACAGATATGGCCATTGCTTTTTAAACTACCTACTCCCAATCCCTTATATCTTTCTCCAAGAATATACCTTTCCATTAAGTTTTTGGGGAAGTAAAGGAGATCCACTTAGTCATCTACAACTAAGAGGTAATTTTTTGTGCTCAGTTATTCATATGGCTTAATATTTAAACTCCTATCTGCACATATAGCTAGTCTTCCATAAGGAATGCTCTCTGCTAAACTGGGGGAGGGGGGAGAAGGGGAAGATGGACGACACCAGTCAAATGTTTTTAAATTGTGTTCATGTAGTACATTCAGAGCAGCAGCAAGAGTTCTCTCAGACTAACTATTTCAAAACAAAGGTCTGATATCCAGTTTTAATACAAACATCTACTGTGCAGCAATGTAACAAACTAGCCTACCATGACGACATTACCTTTAATAATTGCAGTTGGTCATATGAGAGTTCTTTTACTGGGATCTCAAACAATTCCAATGGCTCAGCATCGAATTTCTTGGAAAAAAATATATATTTGACATTAAATGTTGAAAATTCACTAGAAAGTATGAAAAGCAATATTACTTTTGTTTCAAGACAGACATCATTAAAGCATTTAGCCAAGCATACTGACAAATATTTTGTTTACCACTGACACTGTTAAAATGGCACTTTATCAGTTTGTGGATGAGACCACCAGTTTTCAAAAGTGGCAGCATGGGCACTTGGATGTGCAAAATAGTAACTGTCCTAGTGCACTTAGTTAAGGCAAAAGTAAGGTTTGCCAGCACAATTTAGGACTTAATTTTCAAGTGGTCATCTATGCACTAGGCTGTGCTGTACATTATTAAAAATTCTTGTAACTGCCTACATTTGTTCATTTAAAAATAACAGATTAATTTATTGATGTTACTCTGCATTCAACCTGAAGTTCACAAGCTGGAAAGTGTACAATAAAAATTCTAAAAACCCAAACACCTCATTTGACAACCCTTCCAAATTTTCGTTTTGAACTTCTCAAAGACATTGATAAAGAGAACACGTCCTGGCTTTCACATGATGTCCTCGTGTCCCAAGAACTTCTTTCAAGACATCTGTCCCCGTTTTTCATTTCAAATGTTCCCCCATCCCAACTACAAAGTTTTGGTTCAAGCATTGCTATACTGATTTAAGATGTTTTGTACACCCATTTCATTAATCCCATACTGAGTGCACATTTCATGCCAACCACAGTTCAAGGCCAAAGCTTGTCATCTGTCAGGTGACAATATTACAAGCATAGTATGATGAGTTGTTAACGCAGTGCAAAACACTTGCTCAAGCTTTTCAGTGGAAAGGGGGTGCAGATCTGGCAAGTTCTCCACCTTCACTTCCTCCTTCTCTACGGCTGTCAAACTGTACAGAAGAGGAAAGCAAGGGGAAGACGTAGAAATCTATAGTCACTTTTTTCAGAAACAATATTTAATGGGCTGTATGCTATGAAACTTGGGAGGTTTAAGAGAAATTCTACAAGCCTGCTGTAAGATTGTGCTCGCCTTAGAGAATTTCTATCGTAATCAGTATGCACTACAACAGTGTTGCTCATCCAGTGAATTGCATACAGGGGCCTCAAGACTCCTCACCCTTACTGTGAGAAAGCAGCCGAAAGTTGTTTTGGGAGGTCACAGAAGCAGCTTGCTTCCAGGATCCTCCTTCCTGCTACTATCACTTCTGCCCTAACTCCATCCTTTCTGACCTACCACTCAATCCCAGAGCAATTCTTCAGCCCCAATTTCCCTCCCCACAATATGTTAAGTACTAAGATAGGGTAAGTAGTGCTTCAAGGGGCTGAAAAGACAAAAAAGGCCAAAAAAAAAAATATGCAACTTGCGACACTCCATTATGGCCACAAAGGCTTGCAAGATATGGTGGATTGCAGGAATTTTCTGCTATTTTGTGGGTCATGGACTAAGAGGTTGAGAACCATTGCACTACAGCATGGAAGGAAGTATTTCAGATCACATATGTGAAGTGCCCCTAATGTCAAGATAAAAGAATTACTATTAAATTAGCTCATCTTTTGTGGTATATTGTTATGCAAAACAGTCATTTCCAATATATTAAGATTGTATTGTTTGTTTCCATTCCATACTTTTTCTGAGTTACCGAATTATTTTTTACAAGACACCTTGGAATTTCAGTCAAATAATTTGAGTTCCAGTAACTGTCACACTAACAGAAATATGGCCAGCACATTCATATATTACCTTTTTCATGGCCATACAACAAGTGAGATCGTGATACACAACAGGCACATGATCCTTAGAAAGATGTACATCAAATTCCACAAATGCTGCTCCCTGCAGAGAAGAAAGAAAGTAAGAACTGCATATATATAAGAACTAGCGAGAGCTCAAAAGAAAGTTTTCAAATTTATAAATTATATATAGCAGGTCAACTGAAATACAATAACTACAGTAGCTGATAAAAGTTAGAGTTCAATATAGCATTGTAGAGAACTATTGGTTATATGTTAGACCAAAATTCTTCAGTTCAACAACTGATAAACAATGTACAGGAAAAAATAACCAGTATGCAAGTCTAATAACTATTATATACTCAATCTCTTAAGGGTTCAAGTGTATGCCAGAGTATTATGCACTCTTCATCGAAGAAAAGCCATGAGAGGAGATACACTTCATATACTGAAATTTACATGCCTTTCCCCTCTCTTACATATAAGCTAAGGTCCGCTTGAAGGTGTGATTCGAGATACTGAAATTGTTGATGAGCCATTCAAGTATCAGTTAAGAACATATGCAACAGCATCAAATAAATAAACGTAATCTATTTGGATTGAGCTAATTTGTTATATTATAATTATGTAAAAGCATTTAGAAACTTTGTTCTTTTAAAGAAGAAAGCTGAAGAACTACATGTGCTGCTTTTATTAAAAAAGTCAATTGAAGAGCAATTTTATTTTTGGTTTATTGAAGAGGAATTATTCAGAAGTAAATCAAGTCCTCTGAATGTAGCACTCATCAGATTCCCACAACTGGATCATATGTTCTCTCTCCATTAGCTTTAGAAGCTAAATAGAAAGTCCAGGATATTTCCACTCCTTCTCTCAAAAGGCTTATTTATACAGTACCTTCACGGAATTAAATTTTTTATTTTCCTTACATCCAATGCTTCAGAGGACTGAAAGACAGGATGCTCAACTACAGACCACTGCTGGTTTTCTCTCCATTGATAATTCTTGTGTTCCCATCATGGTCACCTAACTCTTTCTTACTCTAGCCACCAAAAGAACATTGGTACAGGTGGATCAGTGGAGAATAAAATAGAATTAGAGCCCATTTCCATTCCTTGAAAGGCTTAGTTTCATGGAAAGACCACATCTCCACTGGACTGAACAGGAACTTTGTTTTAAGTGAATGACTAGTATTAGCACTGGCTAACAAAAACCCCTAACTGAGGGAAGAAGTTACTCACCTTGTGCAGTAACGATCATTCTTCGAGATGCATGTCCCTGTAGGCGTGTCTGCAACCCTGCGCTGCTGATCGGAGAACTTTGGTAGCAGTGTCCGTTCAGCTAGTGCATGCACAGCCCCCCTCCCCCGCTTCCTCCCTGCGTGCTCAGCCACTAGGCTAACCAGCAGCATGTGGGCGACCCTCCTCAGTTCCTTCTCTACTGAAATTTATGAGAACTCTGAAGTAGAGGGTGGGTCATGGAGTACCCACAGGGAGACATCTCAAAATAATGATCATTACTGCACAAGGGAAGTACCTTCTAGCAATGTCCCTATAGACGCTCCACTGTAAGTGACTCCTCAGCAGTATCCCCCACTGGAGGCTGGGACTTCAGAGTCGATGGATGATAGTACCCTGGCGCCAAATCTGGCATCTGCAGCGAAGTCCCCAGGATGGGATAGTGTTCTGCAGAGGTATGTGCAGATTTCCAGGTAGCTGCTCTGCAGGTGGTGACTAGCTGGGCTTCAGTGACAGAATGGGCTTCAGTGACAGACACACCCTGAGGAGACAATTGTCCAGGTAAGGTAAATCATAATACCCTAAGAGCGTAGGTGAGTTGCCATTACTGAGAGAACCTTGGAGAATATTCTGGGGACCGATGAGAGGCCAAAGTGACTACTCTGTACTGATAATGGTCTTGGCCTAGTGTGAATCTGAGGTATCATCTGACTCTGTATGATCAAAATGTGGAAGTAAGCATCTTGAAGGTTGAGAGACAAGAACCAGTCTCCCTTTTCTAACGCTGGAATAATTGTCACCAAGGTGACCATATTGAACTTCAGAGCCTTGACAAATTTGTTCAGCCTTTGAGGTGTAGTATGGCTCTCCAATCAGGAAGGAGCAAGAGTAAAAACCTTTGCCTCACAGATGTATGGGCACTTGCTCTAGGACTCTTACACTGAGGAGATGGCCTCTCTCGTCATAGCAGGCTCTCGTGAGAAGGGTGTTAGGGGCTGGGAGGGAGGTGAAGTGGACGGAGTACCCATTTCAAATAATCCTCAGCCCTCATTTGTTGGAGGCTCTGTTCCCAGGTGCTGTGGAATGGGGTGAGTTATCCCTAGGGCTGAGTGAGGTTTTCCAGCGGCAGATGGTATTGAGAAGAGAGTGGCCTGATGGCACCTCAACCAATCTGTCAAAACTGTCATTTTGAGGTAGATGGCTGTGAAGAAGCAAGTTGAGATCCTAAAGGTTTCCGTACGGGGAACCTCGGCTTCTTTCTTTGGGGTTCATATGATCGTTGAGATGAGTATTGTGATGAATGGAGTCTGAACGATGGTTGAGTATATTTTCTCTTCTGCCCAGACATGTAGATTCTGAGCATTTGAGAGTAACTCTGCAGTCTTTTAAAATGTGGATGGAAACATCTATCTTCTCAGCGAAGAGTTTTGAAACTTCAAAAGGAAGGTCCTCCATGGTTGTTTGTACCTCCTTGCAGAAACCGGATAAGTGCAGCCAAGAGGCTCGTTTCATCACAACAGCACTAGAGATGGCATGTGCTGCCATGTTAGCTGCTTCAAGTGCAGACTGGAGTGATGTCTTTGCCACCAATTGGTCTTCATTAACGATGGCTTTAAATTGTTCTTTGAGAATTTGGGAGCTGCTTAATAAGGGAATTTAGTTTTGAATAGTTTAAGTAACTATATTTTGCCATTAAGGTTGATAGTCTGAATATAGACTTGTAGGATGGCTGATTAACATGTTTTTCTCCCAAAAAGATCTAGACGTTTCCAGTCCCAGTTGCAGAGGGTAGATTTGAGATGGTGCTGGCGGGCTCGAGTTCATCATGTCCACTAATTAAAAGGTAGGTAGGAGAAAATAAACTGCGTGTCTTTTGCTGGCACATAGTACTTTTTTCAGAGTAACAGCCGTGTTAGTCTGTATTCGCAAAAAGAAAAGGAGTACTTGTGGCACCTTAGAGACTAACCAATTTATTTGAGCCCAACCTGCACATTGGTGGGACTGACACAGGGATCTGCCATATGAGATTGGCAGAGTCCAAGACAGCCTCGTTAAATCGGGAGGGTTACTCTGGACAAGACAGAAGAATGTAAAATGTCCACTGTTTATGGTGCGACTCAGTCACCTCTTGTAGTGGTATCTGTAGTGCCTCTGCCACCTGCTGGGATAGCTCTTGAAAAAGCTTAAAGTCATCTGCCAACGCGTCTGGTGATGATGATGAGGAGAAATTAGTCTGGGGGGTAGCTATCTCCTCTACTTCAGCCTCTTGTTCCTCTCAATGGTTCAGGGGACTTGGATGCCCTTGATATGGCTGCCGAAGGAGGGTGTCTCCATGGCTCTTGATAGGCCATGCTAGAGCTATGGGAGGCACAGTGTCTGTGTGCCTGCCAGTGGTCCCAGTAGGGCCACTGAGAAGGTGGGAAGGGGCCCGATGGTAGGTACCATGGCTGCCCATATCAAGGAGGCTGGGGATCAGAGGGGCAGTACAGTTGGAGGTCCATACTGGAAGTGGGTACTGTACGATGAGTGAGAAGAGTGGCATGAAACCATGTCCTCTTGCTCACTAAGTCTGAAGCACTTAGAGGAGAGGAAAGTGATCAGGAACAGTCAGCATAGATTCACCAAGGGCAAGTCATGCCTGACTAATCTAACTGCCTTCTATGACGAGATAACTGGCTCTGTGGATGAGGGGAAAGCAATGGATGTGTTGTTCCTTGACTTTAGCAAGGCTTTTGACATGGTCTCCCACAGTATTCTTGCAAGCAAGTTAAAGAAGTATGGGCTGGATGAATGGACATAAGGTGGATAGAAAGTTGGCTAGATTGTCGGGCTCAACAGGTAGCGATCAATGGCTCCATGTCTAGTTGGCAGCCGGTATCAAGTGGAGCGCCCCAAGGGTCGGTCCTCGGGCTGGTTTTGTTCAATATCTTCATAAATGATCTGGAGGATGGTGTGGACTGCACCCTCAGCAAGTTTGCAGATGACACTAAACTGGGAGGAGAGGTAGATACACTGGAGGGTAGGGACAGGATACAGAGGGACCTAGAAAATTAGACGATTGGGCCAAAAGAAATCTGATGAGGTTCAACAAGGATAAGTGCAGAGTCCTGCACTTAGGACGGAAGAATCCCATGCACCGCTACAGACTAGGGAACAAATGGCTCGGCAGCAGTTCTGCAGAAAAGGACTAGGGGTTACAGTGGACGAGAACCTGGATATGAGTCAACAGTGTGCCCTTGTTGCCAAGAAGGCCAATGGCATTTTGGGATGTATATGTATATGTCCATTGCCAGCAGATTGAGAGACGTGATCGTTCCCCTCTATTCGACATTGGTGAGGCCTCATCTGGAGTAGAGTGTCCAGTTTTGGGCCCCACACTACAA
This sequence comes from Eretmochelys imbricata, assembly GCF_965152235.1. Taxonomy (NCBI): domain Eukaryota; kingdom Metazoa; phylum Chordata; order Testudines; family Cheloniidae; genus Eretmochelys; species Eretmochelys imbricata. The sequence continues at coordinate 204,221,539 of NC_135574.1, read as the reverse complement.
GAAGGATGTGGAAAAATTGGAAAGAGTCCAGTGGAGAGCAACAAAAATGATTAGGGGGCTGGAACACATGACTTATGAGGAGAGGCTGAGGGAACTGGGATTGTTTAGTCTGCGGAAGAGAAGAATGAGGGGGGATTTGATAGCTGCTTTCAACTACCTGAAAGGGGGTTCCAAAGAGGATGGATCTAGACTGTTCTCAGTGGTAGCTGATGACAGAACAAGGAGTAATGGTCTCAAGTTGCAGTGGGGGAGGTTTAGGTTGGATATTAGGAAAAACTTTTTCACGAGGAGGGTGGTGAAGCCCTGGGTTACCTAGGGAGGTGGTGGAATCTCCTTCCTTAGATATTTTAAAGGTCAGGCTTGACAAAGCCCTGGCTGGGATGATTTAGTTGGGGATTGGTCCTGCTTTGGGCAGGGGGTTGGACTAGATGACCTCCTGAGGTCCCTTCCAACCCTGATATTCTATGATTCTATCCAACTCAGTGCTTCAAAATGGGGGTGCATGCCATGATGTTGCCCCCAGGTCTGGAGCTCTGGGTGGACTTGGTACTAGGACCCCAGTACCAAGTAGAGGTGAATGCAGTAGAGCAGGTTATGAGATGCCTTATGTTTGTCCAGACCTTTCAGTGTCTGACACATACCAGAAGTCCCGTGGTGCCAAAGAGGTCATTACTGGTGGCGGTTGACGGTGCCAAGATATCTGCACCGACGGAGTCCGTGATGTGGACCTGATAGCATAGTCCATCGGTGTCTAGTGTGTTAAAGACCATACTGATGTAGGCTGAAGAAGCCTTTCCCCTGGCAGATTCTCTGGATTTCTTGCATGCTGTTCATACCAATGATTCCTTGCCTGTGCCCATATGGTCCTTATGCAGCCCAACATGCTCTGTCGAGTTAGTACTGTGCGAGCTTTGGGTACCAGACTTAAGATGGCTTCGGTACTGTCAATACAGATAATACTGAGCAAGTCAGAGATTGTTTTCAACTTGGTTGGGGCTCACTGTGGGAACTCACTGCCCTTTTCTAAAAGGCTTTGTGTGAGTGGCTCAGGGTTGCCTTCTTGGGCTCACTACCATTAGATGTAGAGGGCTGTGGTGAGGCTTCCCACCCTTTGTGGTCTTGGCATGGCTCTGAGGGTGGTTGAAGGGCCACCTCCATTAGGAGAAGCTTGAGTCTCAGTTCTCTATACTTTCTGAATCTGGGCTTCAGTTGTTGGCATAAACCACACTTCTGGGGAATGTGGTCCTCTACCAGACAGCGGATGCACTGAGAGTGTGCCAGTCATCGGGATAGATTCCTTGCAACTGAGACACGTCTTGAAGCCTGCTGAACTGGGCATACCTTGTCCAGGGGGGTTCCCTATTCAGGGGGGTTGAAGAAAGAGTCTAAATAAAGGGAGGGGTTGGTAAATAAAAGATAAAGGAGAAAAGAAAGGAAAGCTTTTTGGGGGGGAATAAAACATAAAGGAGAAGAGAAAGGAAAACTCCAAAAAGGTAGCTAAAAATTAACAATTCTAAAGAAGTTAAGATCCACTAACGGACAGCGAAAGCTCCCTTGGTAGACCGGATGGTTGAGAAGGAACTGAGGAGAGTTTGCCCACGCAACTCTGGTTAGCCTCATAGCAGAGTGCGGGGAAAAGAGGGGATGGCGCGGCGGAGGCAGGGCACATGGAGGCTGAACAGACACGGCTATCAAAGTTCTCCAATCAGCAGTGCAGGGACACAAACCTACAGCGGAGCACCCATAGGGACACTACTCAAAGAAGAAATAATAAATCCGACTTTCCTTAAAAGTCCTTAACATGAATCTGTAGTACATCTGGACTGCAATAACCCTGAAGGCAATGAAACCTGCTCTGCTGCATACTACAATTATTGACATGGCATTCAGACAGCAAGTTAACTATGCCACAGCAGAAAGTAACACCCAGAAATCACCTTTCAGCTACAGACCTCAGAGAGCACAGTGACAAGGAAGTGAAACTATCAGAAAGGTCTGTTTCTAGCAGATTTTCAAGGATGCGTAATCTCACAGCAGCATCTCCTCAAGAGCCTCACCTCATTCTCAGTGTGAAAATGGAGTGGGACAAGACATCTCAACCTGCTTACCACCTTCCTTTCAGTCCTTGAGTCCATTAACACTTCCTTCATCTTAGGCTGTGTCTACACTGCCACTTCCAGTGCTAGAACTTTAGTCGTTCGGGGCGGTATTTGTGTTTTGTTTTTAAAAAAAGTCACCAGGAGCGCTCTCCCCCAGCGATAAAGCGTGTCTACACTGCCCATGTCACAGCTGCTGTGGCCACGCTGTAATGTGGGCAGTGTAGACATTCCTGTCCAAAGATCCTGATCTGAGGACAGGTAAGAAGTCTGAATGCAACCTCAGACTAAATGACAGAATATCCTCACTGTGAATTCTAAATGAATATCCCCCAAATTAACCATCCAATCTTTAAAATGTCAGAGGTACTAGTTCTCATTGAAAACAAGTAAAAATTAGACTTCAATATCATACACATTTTGAAAAAATGAAAGATTTAATTTTTCAAACTCATCTCCAAAATGTCTTTTCCAATTAACCTCCGAGGCCACAAACCCGCAAAGACTTATGCAAATCAACTTTATATACCCGACCAGTCCCCACCAGATGAAATCCCGGCCCTACTGAAGTCAGTGCAAGTTTATCCATGGATTTCAGAGTCAGAATGTTGCCTATTGCCTTCAGTAGGCTACTCACATGCTTAAAGTTACTCACTACATGTGAGTCTTTGTAGGATTTGGGGTTAGCTCTCTAAAGTTCTCCATGTGTTAAAATTTTCAGATGTTCCTTTTAAGGTGGAAAGGTGAGTTTGAGGACGAAAGTCTAAAAAGTGAGCTTATAAAAGAAAGTAACAACCATGCCTATGGAGTTGCTATCAAAGCTCCATATTTTGTGTATTTAACTATTCTTTTCACTTAACATTTTCCTGACTGAACTGCTGAATCACTAGATCCTCAACACAACATATCACAACAAATAGCTTGCTTTCATATACACCCACACGTACATGGCTAGCAGCATTCCGCAGAGAAGCAACAGTGTTCTCCTGCACTTTAGCGAGTCTGAAATAGAAACAGAGGAAAAAATTGTTAAGAGTAAGACTGTGCACGCACACACACACACACACACACACACACACACACAATTTGAGTTTTAAAGGAACACTCAAATTTAGAATAAAATCACTTAAAATCAACTATGAGTTTTTCATAAAAATTGACCTGGCAAACCTATTTACACAATTGGATACCTACAAAAATGAAGTAGGTGGGACTCAACAAAATATCACAATTCAGGACACATGAACTTACTTGGTAGTTGTTGTAGAGTTTCCTGCGCCCCTATGTCCAACATCTAGTGTTGTTCTTGGTTTCCAGTATTTAGCATATGAAGCTATCATATCACAACTGTATCCTGAGATCGGCTTTATAATTATATAGTCCACTATAAAGAAAACAAACATTGTTTTGAATTGTTTCAGAGTAACAGCCGTGTTAGTCTGTATTCGCAAAAAGAAAAAGGAGGACTTGTGGCTCTTAGAGACTAACCAATTTATTTGAGCATAAGCTTTCGTGAGCTACAGCTCACTTCATCGGATGCATACTGTGGAAACTGCAGAAGACATTATATACACAGACCATGAAACAATACCTCCTCCCACCCCACTCTCCTGCTGGTAATAGCTTATCTAAAGTGATCACTCTCCTTACAAGGTGTATGATAATCAAGATGGGCCATTTCCAGCATAAATCCAAGTTTAACCAGAACATCTGGGGGGAGGGGGGTAGGAAAAAACAAGGGGAAATAGGCTACCTTGCATAATGACTTAGCCACTCCCAGTCTCTATTTAAGCCTAAATTAATAGTATCCAATTTGCAAATGAATTCCAATTCAGCAGTTTCTCGCTGGAGTCTGGATTTGAAGTTTTTTTGTTGTAAGATAGCGACCTTCATGTCTGTGATTGCGTGACCAGAGAGATTGAAGTGTTCTCCGACTGGTTTATGAATGTTATAATTCTTGATATCTGATTTGTGTCCATTTATTCTTTTGCGTAGAGACTGTCCAGTTTGGCCAATGTACATGGCAGAGGGGCATTGCTGGCACATGATGGCATATATCACATTGGTGGATGTGCAGGTGAACGAGCCTCTGATAGTGTGGCTGATGTTATTAGGCCCTGTGAAGGTGTCCCCTGAATAGATATGTGGGCACAGTTGGCAACGGGCTTTGTTGCAAGGATAGGTTCCTGGGTTAGTGGTTCTGTTGTGTGGTATGTGGTTGTTGGTGAGTATTTGCTTCAGGTTGGGGGGCTGTCTGTAGGCAAGTACTGGCCTGTCTCCCAAGATTTCTGAGAGCGTTGGGTCATCCTTCAGGATAGGTTGTAGATCCTTAATAATGCGTTGGAGGGGTTTTAGTTGGGGGCTGAAGGTGACGGCTAGTGGCGTTCTGTTATTCTCTTTGTTAGGCCTGTCCTGTAGTAGGTGACTTCTGGGAAGTCTTCTGGCTCTATCAATCTGTTTCTTCACGTCTGCAGGTGGGTATTGTAGTTGCAAGAATGCTTGATAGAGATCTTGTAGGTGTTTGTCTCTGTCTGAGGGGTTGGAGCAAATGCGGTTGTATCGCAGAGCTTGGCTGTAGACGATGGATCGTGTGGTGGGAGAGTGGGGTGGGAGGAGGTATTGTTTCATGGTCTCTGCGTATATAATGTCTTCTGCAGTTTCCACAGTATGCATCTGATGAAGTGAGCTGTAGCTCACGAAAGCTTATGCTCAAATAAATTGGTTAGTCTCTAAGGTGCCACAAGTACTCCTTTTCTTATTGTTTTGAATGTCATAAAAAGGTGATGGTTTTAAGTAAGGCAGTCCGGCTATATCTCCGGAGCTGATTCAGAGCCACTGCACTTGAGAATTTACTGGAAGTCTACAGAATTCCCTGATGTACAGTAACTATGCACTCATGCTAGGAAATTATCTTTAAATACCACCACAGCCATCTCAGAGTGAAGAAACAGAAATTAAATGGAGGTAATTTCTAACACATTAGGCTATGCATTATGAAATCATTAGATTAAATGGCCAAACAGCACTTTAAACAAAACTGTCAGTCTAATTTTAAGGTAGTTTATATTGAAGTTCTTGTTTTGTATCAATCATACCTCTTACTTTTCCAATGGTTTTTCTTGAAATTCTACTCATAATAGGAAGTGTGAGAATTCCAGCACTCTTTCCCAGTTCTGCAATCGTGGAGGATAAGAGGCATGCAGAACCCACATGGCCTGGAAGTTCATCTCCTTGTAATACTCTTTCGCTTAGATCTTCCTAAAAATGAAGAGTATTAAGTTTTCTTTTTAAAGAACAGAACAAAACATTAAAATTACAGCTATATGAATGACAATATAAACTCTCCATAGTCATGGAAACTTTGCTCGTCGGGCAGATGTAGACAAGCACTGGTATAATATGAAACATACCCATCTAGTGTGCTTCATTATTAGATCCCTCCTTTTAAACTCAAATGTACCTGTGTTACACACAAACCTGATCTCATTGTTACTGTAAATTACCAGAAATATGAAATCCGAATTTGACAGAATTACAGGGAAAAAAATTATTTAAGAGACCCTTACAGAATTTCAGCCACTCTCTTTTGGTTTGCAGAGTTTATTTTGGCTTTATGACATAAAGCCCAGTATTTTATTCAGGACTTACAGTTAAACTAGGTTATTAAATATATGATTACGCTATATACAGTATTTTTCTGGGGGAAGGAAAAGGTCAAAGGCTATGCAGGCAGAATTATGCATTTGACTGTTGCCAAAGTCAGTAATTATTTAATCAATTTTCAAATTTAGTATAAGCTCTAATGGTGTATATATAGATAAGTATATGCATAACGAAGATACTGAATTATAAGTAATGAAATATTTGCTTCGTCTACAAATGGCTTGCTACAGCCAAAACTTTAAGGATTTAAAGATTATTAAATCCTGCAGAAAAACATCATATGAGAGCCCAACACAACAAACAGGCGAAGAGAACAACTGCAGATGAAAATAAGTGGTTACTTTACTACCTCTCTAGTAAGTAAGTTAAAGACTTTGATAATTGTAATAGTTATCTCATAATTTTATGATACAACCTCATTAGGTCTTCTGTAATCTTACTGAAAAACACATGCAAGTCAAACTATGGATACCTATTTTTTTTTTTTTAGATGCAAGTTAGAATTAGAAGAACCAATCAGCCTACCTAACTGCAGGGCAGCATGATGTCACACTAAGATCTTAGTCTGCGCACTGCTTCCGAGCAAGCAGGAACTGAAAGTGTTATGGAATCAGCACACTCAGTCCCAGGGAATGAAGCACTTTGAAGTCATTAGTGGATGCACAGAATCAACTCTGGAATTACCAGCTACACAGCCAGCATTTTCTGGACTCAGGTGGTTCCATTTGCAAAATATAATCAAATTCAGATAAAACTGTTGAGGAAAGGGAGGCAGGGTCCACATATTCACTCTCCAAAAGAGGAAAATACTTCTGATATTAACTACATTGAGAGAATTCTGGATTTAAATCCGGTCTTTAACAGATTATCTGGAAGGTGGCCCGAATGTCACTGAACACTATTGCTCCATTACATATGTTCTATGTAATCTATGTAATGATCTATATGATCAAGTACTTCATGTCCAGGCCATTATGCAGAAAGAAATGAGAGGATGAATGAACTACCCAAATCCTCATCAGTCCCACAAGTTGTCTTGGCCAACAATTGGCACAGGGCAGCTCCTTGAATACAGTGTACCTGCATAAACTGAATATACAGTAAGCTGGAACACAAAACACACCAAGACCAGCCTACAGGGACCATGGAAAACTAATATAAAACAGGTATTTTAATACATTTTAAAAATGTTTACTTTGGGGAGCTACTCTATCTATGAGGTTCACTTCCATTCACAGAAGACCAATTTCCATGAAGACTGCCTGAGAAAGCCTACAGGGTCAAACACATCAATTAACAGTATTGTGCTACATGTCTGTAATAAAACCTTCACTGACACTGAATCCTTTTGTTACTGAAGCAGACTGTGGGGGAGAGATCTGAATATTGATGCAAAAATTTTAAAAAATTGTAATTTTAATATTAGGTCATGAAATTTGCCTGTGCCTTTACTGAAAAAGTTACAGTATATTTATCATTACTTTCATACAGATAATGCTTATAGAAAAAAGGTACCTCAATATGCCTACATTTTTATTTCGTTATGTGAAATATTCACGCGAACCAAAGGAATTCCAGGAAACTTCTACTTTATTTCCCAAGGACAAGCAAGTGTTAGAAAAGATAAACATGACTTTGCTCTTGAAGATCTTAAACTCTTAGCGATATTTACAGAGACTCTGGAATACAGCTTTATAACTTCTATTTCACTTTAATATTCTATGCTGTTTTCTTTTGTGCTATATTTGAAAAGTGTATAAAAGTGTTATTGTGGTTCATGCTTTGTATAGAATATTTGATGAGAGTAATTACAAGTTGTAAAGCAGTAGGTTGTAAATAGGGCTGTCAATTAATCAGTATTAATGCATACAATTAACTCAACACAAATTAATGAGTTTCTTGTGTGTGTGTTTTTTTTTTTTTTTAAAAACAAGCGTTAATCGCACACCAGGGCACTGTGTTCAAGGGGATGCTGCTACATGCCTCTGGGACAGGAATGCCCCTCCTGTTGCTACCCTGATCCACTGCTGCTCCTGCCTTTTCCCGCACCCATGGAGTTGCCCTGGCCAAGCTGTTCCAGACTGGGAGCCTACCTCAGTCTGCTGATCAGGTAAGGTGAGCTATTACCAGTGGGGGGTGGGGATGGACAGGGACACCACGACTTTTTGTAGTGATAATCAAGGTGGGCCATTTCCAGCAATTGACCAGAACATCTGAGGAACAGTGGGGCGGGGGGGGGGAAATAAACATGGGGAAAATAGTTTTACTTTGTGTAATGACCCATCCACTCCCAGTCTTTATTCAAGCCTAATAACTCACCTTACCTGATCACTCTCCTTACAGTGTGTATGGTAACACCCATTGTTTCACGTTCTCTGTGTATATAAAATCTCCCCACTGTATTTTCCACTGAATGCATCCGATGAAGTGAGCTGTAGCTCACAAAAGCTTATGCTCAAATAAATTTGTTAGTCTCTAAGGTGCCACAAGTCCTACTTTTCTTTTTGCAAATCATTAGTGTATCTTATCACAGACAAGGACACACCCCCATGTACCCAATGTGAGTTAGTCCAGATACGATCTTTCTCTCAAGAAAAGAGACTTTGTAAGATATTTATGTCTGGAAAGAGACCTGGTTGAATAAAAGAATGTGAGGATGTTTCATGTAGAACACCGCAAAAAGAATTAATGCTCAGGATGTGCTATCCGAGATATAAACCAAATCATAAAAATGAATCATTTAGCCCTCATCTTCACAAAGAAAAACCTTAGTTTAAACTCAAAGAATTCTAAAATCAATTTCAATATGAATATTTCATTTTGAACATCAACTGAAGTCATCATTCTTTAGTCTTTGAGAACGTTTATGGTCAGATGTTTTACAGAAGATATTGGTCACTTCAAACTCACGTTTCCACTTAAAGGTAAAAACCTTTGCTGTTTCTCAAGCGATTAAGATGGCATAAGTTTCTTTTAAAATGTATATTTGCAAATATTTTGTATCTAATTGCAAACCTTCATATAATAACTGCTTGATATTGTTATATGAATAGTATGTACAAGTATAGCAGTCATTTGATGCTAAACTAATTACTAATTCAGGAAGCCATTTAAATACAGACTATTTAATTTCACACGAATATAATTACTGACAGTGCCCAAGCAAACACTCATCCACTTTTGGAAGACAAGAATTCTCTCTCCAAACTCTGTTAAGAGCCAATGACTTTAACACTGAAGCCTTTATAAGAGCTATTTAATTTGAAAAAACTGTTTGAGGACTAAAACAGAAGAAACAGGAATGTTTGGACTTTTTGAAAATAAAATTATATATTAATGGTCAAAATCTAATAAAACTGAAAGACTGTCAGAAAGTGGACTAAATAAAAAGAAACTTTTGATTGGTTAAAAACTATCTGAATATTTCCTGCCACAAAAATACAGAAAATTGTATATGTATTAACAAACTATATATTCTTAAAGATGAAGGGGCTGCTAGAACTACCATGAAGACACAAAACCAATTAAAGGGCGACAGCAATCAACCTGGAATCTAAACAAGCTTACAGAGGTGTTTTCTCTTATAATTTTACAGAACTAGGAAGGAAAAAAAGAGTATAAAACTCTGGAGTGAGTACCCCTTATACACACCCTATTACTCTGCTTAGACAGCAAGCACTTTGCAACTCATCCTGTCCATCTCTACAAACAAGCTGCCAGACAGACACATAAGAAACAGAGCAGACTCAAAAAGAAACCAACCCAAGGAAAATCTTCCCAAAAACTTCAACAGGGATTGGTGAGAGAAAGTTAACTAAGACATTGCCAAACTATTAGATTTAAAAAAAAAAAAACAAAAAAAAAAAAAAACAAAAAAACCCTTGTAATTATTTTGTTGGAATAGTGAAATGATGTTGTAACTTAAAATAGCAGCAGTTTTTCTCCTGCTAATCACCAAGTGGTTAGTCCATGTATTCCTGCACAGAAGACAGACGATAAATATTGGTAAACAGAAATAGTGGGAGTTACGTGGATTTAAGGTTCTTAATAATGGTTAACTGGCTTGTCTCAAGACAGCTCCTTAAATGGCTTCTTCTAAGGAACTGATTTAAATATCTTCTTTGATTTCATAGATGTAGTTACAGTTGCTTCTTTACCAACTGACTGGCTATTTATTAATAACCAACAGGTACACTTGCCCTGACACAAATTATTTTGACCATCTATAAACATTCTTAGTTAACTACAAATATACTGAAGTCACAATATATTGATGATATGGAAGAGATTGTAATGGAAGTAACCAGTTTATCACTTGCTCTCCGTCACTTGCATTTTGTTTAATGTTTTCCTTTTTGGTAATAAAATAGCTCTGGTTAACAACAGTGATTATTTTGCTCGGTCTTAATCACAGGGACTCTTAAGGTATGTAAAGAACTCCTTGACTAAACAGTGGGACCCATACCCCTGAGTTGGCAGTAAGTGAAACAATTAGGAAGAAATGGTCTACTCTCTTTTCTGGACGAGCGGCTCGCAACCTTTTCAAACTACTGTACCCCTTTCAGGAGTCCGAGTTGTCTTGAGTACCCCCAAGTTTCAACTCACTTTAAAACTATTTGCTTACACTATCAGACAAAAATACAAAAAAGTGTCACAGCAGACTTACTGAAAAATTGCTTTCTTATTTTTACCATATAACTATAAAATAAATCAATTGGACTATAAATATTGTACTTGAATTTCAGTGTATAATATATAGAGCAGTATACACAAGTAATTGTCTATATGAAATTTTAGTTTGTACTGACTTCTTCTGTAGCCCGTTGTAAAACTAGGCAAATATATAGATGAGTTGATGTACCCCCTGAAACACCTTGTGTACCCCCAGGGGTACAAATATGCCTGGTTGAGAACCACTTCTCTGGACTAAATATTTTTAGTAATTTTTAAAATAAAATTGCTAGTTGTTCAGCTATTTTAAATTACCTCTTCCTGCACCAAAGACTCATCACTTCCTAACACACATGCCAGACAAGTACTCACTTCAAAAAAGTCGAAGATTAATTCCAAGTTATCTGGTTCCATTGTCTGTATACTGTATTCTGTCCATCGATCAGGCTGCAAACCATAACCACATTCTGGCTGAGAGTGCCGAGATTTGTATTCAGTATCACTTATTAAGGAGATCTCCAGAGTGTTTGACATTTTCTGAGTAACAGTTTTATCTTGGTTGTCATCATCATCATCTTCCTCCAAGCCTTCCAGAGTCAGCTTCACCCTATGCACCAAAAAGAAAAACAAATCAGATGTTAGAAAATTAGCGAAGCATCTTCAGTGACAGCAACAACTCAAAAGCCTACAAAATACTAGATTAGTAGATCCAGTAAGATTCTGCCCCACAAAAACTTTATATGCCATTGTACTACCTATATTTCCCTAAACATCATGATGACCAAGATCTCAAGGCAACATTAGTGGGATAATACTTCCCTACTCCTCCCATCCTGGAGCCATTACTCTCTAGTTATACTTTCCAAACCACCTCTACAGATTTAGATTTTAACCTCATAGTTTATGCTCTTGCACATCACAAAAGCTCAAGACACTGCGTAAGGTTTTCAAAAATGCCTACGTGACTTAGGAGAATTGGAGTTGTCCACATGCGTTAGTGTGCAGCAAGCCACAGTGTGACTCTATAGCTAGTTTGCTGCACTAACACACCAAGTGGACCAGCTACGGTGCACTAAAAGTTTTGCAGTCCCAAAGAGGAGGATGTCAAAGTGCACAATAGAACTTTTAGTGTAGCAGGGTCCACATGGCAAGCTAGCACACAGCAAATAGCAGGCTGTAGACTCACCCTGGCTTGCTGCATGCTAATTCACCACGTAGACAACCCCTAAGGATATGTCTATGCTACAAACAAGGGGTGTGGTCTGCAGCTCATGTACACCTACCCACGCCCTCCTTCATCCGGGCTAGCATGCTAAAAACAGCATAGCCACAGCAGCCTAGGCACTGGCGGCACAGGCTAGCTGCTGAGTACATACTGTAACATTCTGTACCTCAAAATAGCATCCTGGAACCCCCATAATCAGCACTGTACAAAACATATAATCATGTCACAAAGTATGCCTTGTGCAGTATCATTTGAGAAGTCATGATCTGTTGATTACTACTACCCTACGGGATGGTGTGAATCTGAAGTATTGTTCTGTGTGTGTTATTGAAATATGCTGTGAAGTTGGGAGACACCCACAGCCTGCCTTTCAGTGGCAACCTAGTAAAACGGATTTACATCAGGACCAGCCAGACATTTGTTGATGACCCACTGAGAAGAATCCACTCTCCCAGAGAAGACACATACACAATTGGGGCTGCCTAACCCCCTCACAGCAAGGATCTTTCTAGCAACTGGAAGAAAGTATAGAAGAGGGACAGTGACATCATTTGGCCTCTCCTCTCCATCTCAACACCTCGAAGACTGTCTGGAAGACAAAAGACTTTGAATTGGGGAGATAGGTCCCAGGCTGGGAAGGAAATCCACCCTATGTATTGGAACTGTAAGATGCCTGTAACACCTATTAGGGTGAGAAAAGCTGTTTGAATCAAACCTTAGTCAGTCTGTAGAATTCAGATTGTGAGTTTATTTTTATTTCTTACGAAGCCAACTTTGAGCTCTATGCCTGCTACTTATAGTCATTTAATCTATCTTTCTGTAGTTAATAAACCTGTTTTATATTTTACCTAAAACAGAGCGTTTTAGGTTGAAATGCTTAGAGAATCTCAGCTCAGGCTAATAAGGACTTTTGCATGTCTACTACCCTTGTTGGAATGGAGAACTAATTAATGAGCTTCCACTGTCCAAGAGAATCTTAAGCAGTGTAAGATAGTATATTTCAGTGTTGCAAGGCTGAGGACTAGGGTGATTTGCTGGTGCCTCACTCTGTATAATTCATGAATGACTGAGAAAGCCTTCATACGATTTAGCTGTGTGTGGGTCTCCACATGCTGATGGCTGAGCGATCACAGCACCCAGAAGAGTTCACTGCCTGTCACTGGCTGGCATTGCATCATGAGAGACAGCCTAGGCTGGAGACTTAAGGGGGCACAACGGTCCCACAGTTTCAGGTTGTACCCTGGGGATCCCATCACACAGAACCATGGGGTTCAGGCAGGTTTGTATTTGGGATGGCTAGACTGTACCCACCACTGCCCAACCTACTGCAACTACGCTACTATTTTTAGCATGCTAGTTCAGATGAGAGCTAGTGCGAGTACATGTACGCAATCTTGGAATCACACCCCTCACTTGTAGAGTACATGCAGCCTGAGTTGCACAGACTTTCAGAGAAACTTAGGCTCTAGTAACTACATTCCATTTTCAAAAATGGATTAATTTTGGCTTATAAGTGCACAAGTTACTTTTGAAAAATAGTTACTGGATGCTCTGAAAAGTTTTCCCACTGTGTAAAAAGATAGTAATCATTACTGACTAATTATATGGGTGCCAGAGTGAACAGATGGCCTCCTTTAGGAGATCATTACCAACAACCTAAAGGGTCACCTGAAGGCAACTGAAGACTAGGGTAATTGCCACCATCAGCCCCTCAGCCTTGAGCATATGACAACTGATGTATGAATATGCACACACAAAACACACAAGTCCCTTAATATTCCTAAGTCAAGTAATATAAGTAGATATATCCTGTGTTATTGATAAGCCACAAAGATAAAACGCAAAGAAAGAGTAAACCTCAGATTATTTTTAAACAAACACAAAATTAAATTGAATGTAGTGCTTATGAAGGTTCCCAGACTGAAAACAATAAGTGGTCCTACATGGAATGTGGAGAATTCTCCCTGGCTTCCAATGTGCCCTATCCTAGCAAACAAAGTTGCATCCAGCAAACATCATCATTCCATGAAACAGGTTTTCTGCCTCTTTGTTTCCTACCAAAGGAAGTATATATAACCAGGTTCCAATCCCTTTCTCAGTCAATTACAAAGAAAGCAAAGTAAATGGAGATATTTTTCTCAGTTACAAAAAGAGGTCCACATAACACTAAAAGCAGCAAACAAATCCCACTGAGAGAATGCTGCCAGTATAGAGCCTCTACATCAAATCTGTATCCTCAATACCACAGAAAGAAAAATCTGAAACAGTCCAGAGACGAAAACTGACCCTCCACTACAGGACCCTAGACAGTGGAAAGAGCAGCCACAAGCACCTTAATTGTGCTGTTCTGACTATCCAATGGACTTCAGACCATCCATCCTTTCATATACCAGAACTCTTCTTCAGGTCCTCTGTGCATTATACACTTCTTCTGATATTTAGAACACTTAACATATGCAATTTCTGGTTCTAAAAAGAACATTTTTGTGTGTGGAACCCTTCTGTGAAAGGTGTCTCAATGCACCCATGTCAATAAAAACAGAATTTAGCCATCCAGATCTAACTGAAGATTACCACCAGACTTATCAGGCCCAGAAAACCCTGAGAACATCTCCTATGGCTGTATGCAAAAATCCTATGAAGTTCAACTTTCCCTGGCACCTTACTGTCCAGTGAGGATGCTTCCTGAGAAAATAGTCTAGGTAGAAGTCATGAGACCAAGCTTTTGCTAAATGATTGAACTGTTACATGCAGACTTACCTCCTTTGTCTGACCTGGCACTGCCCAGGATTCCCAGTTTTGGTAGGGATATCGAGCCGAGACATGTTTATTAGAGTTCTAATGAATCCCAATCTTCGGGAGGGGCGGGGGTGGGGGGGGGGGGGGTGTCATGTCTGTTCAATCTGCCATGCACATCAGGACTTTGGTGATATGAATGGTCCAAGGCAGCAGAAGAGCCAATGTACTACAGGAAAGAGGTTCAAAGCCTCTCACTGCCCTCCTGAATTGCTAGTAACAAGCCAGCAAGGAGGTCCTTGAAGTAACCAGCAAAAGGGCAGTGCACTGATTCTCAGGAAGACTAGGACCAGGTTTCAAGAATTACATTATCTCTCTTGCATGCCCTGCCAATGGTGTGCCCCAGGAAACACAGTCAGGTGTTACAGTATTGGGTCAGAGCAAGGGCATATTAGGTGCAATTGTTCTCAGTAACGCAATTACCTCTCCAGCCTCATGACAAGGTTGAGCACCGGAAAGGGGGGTGGGGGGGGGAAGGCCACCATCTTAGCCAGGCGTTCATTATGACAGGGCTCTCAAATTACGGCCCATGATCTGCAGAGCACTTGCTGGTGGTATGTGAAAAGCTAGCTGGTCACATGGTGTCGGCTCAGTATCTGACTTACAGCAGCTAAATCACACTGATTAAAAATATACAAATTTTAATATTTTCCAACAAGTATAACCCAATCCTCTAACCAACCGCAAATTGGAAGGCAGGTGGTCAGCATGATTGAGACTGGGAGGAAAAAAATCACAGCAGATATGCTATTTTAAAAGCTGGAGAATCTCTGCACTATCAAAAGCTGTATAAAATATTTGACAGCTAACTGCACTTAACACGATCAGACTTGAGCACTGCATGTATATAACTGAAGAGATGAGTCACATCTAATCACATAGCCCTAGAAAAAGAAAGTATAAACGAAGGAAAATTAAGACAAAAGGATATGTGTGTACCTACTGGGAAAAGCAGTCTGTTTACTTCCTGGTATATGATGCTATAATACCTGCTACAGTAAAAGCTGTTTTATCCAGCATTTTGGGGGAATGGGGAGTGCTGATAAGTGAAAAATGCCGGTTAACTAAGAGGGAAGGAGTTTGGGTGCAGGGCTGGGGTGCAGGAGTGGGTGCAGGTGGGGGCTTGGGGCACCTCCACCTAGGAGTCGCCGGGACATGTCACTACTTGTGGGCAGCCACCTGTGGTGAGTGCCCCCCCCCACCCTGATCCAGCACCCCGCACCCACTCCCACACCCCATGCCAACCGGACTATAAACTGGAATTTCATTGAAGATCAGAAATGCTGGTTTATAGAGCTTTCCAGCTGGTGAAGTGCTGGATAAAACAGCTTTTACTGTATATGGATATTTTTTGTAGTTTGAGAAAAGGGACCTATTAAAATAACTTGTCATAAAAATATAAAGACTGAAAACGGACTAAATTGAAGTAGTTCTTTCATCTAAATGTACTGCTTCATTTTTTCATAAAGAGAACTCAATATTAAATATTTAATGAAGAATCTCAAGAAATATAGCTCTGAACAAAATCAGGACTACAGTAAAATTAACTGAAGTAAAGATTGTAACAGCTATTAATTTTTTCACATTCATCTAAAACATCATAATGGAACATTAAAAAATACCAAATTATTTGTTTCATTGGACAGCACATGTAAGGATATATAAATAATATCATGCATGACAATATCCCCACCCCCACAAGTAGCTGTAAAATAGACTTAGGATCATTATAGAAATGGGATGCTAACGTACATTGTGGCCTCTTAACATAATTGGAGAAGTTAGCAATGGGAGAAGCCCGAGGAAAGAAGCACCACTGATTTAATGTTATCAGCAGATGTTCGGCAAAGCTTGCGAATATCTGGGAAGGGCACAGTAATACATATTTGTAAGTATTATTTATAGCTTTAGTTGTAAAACTATGTTAACTGAGGTATGCAAGGCATGCCAGCATACTACAGTATTTAACTTGTGATGGAACTTCAACATTACAAAAATTGCAACTTATGATGATCTTACCTAAACCTAGATTTTTTAAATTTCTTCTTGGATATTGAGACAGGTGGTTTTTCAGAATAATGTAGACGTAATCTTATTTCAGTCTGACAGGACAGCCACCCAGAATCCAGAGTTTGAACACCATCTGCCAAAGTAAACATGATGAAAAGTAGTAACAGTTATATACAGAGACTTTCCAAGAGATTTTCAAAAAAGAAACATACATCAATATAAATTAAAAATAGAATATTGGTATAACTTTGAAATAGCGTGATTTCACATAACTAGTTTCTTTGGCACAGTCTACCATACCTGTAACCAATGTTCCCTCCAATTTTTTCCACCCATGTGCAGAATAAATTTTGTTATGTGCAGCGCAGTAACGGGCGGATGTGTGCCAGCAGTAGAAACAGAAAACCTAGATATTATCTTTTTAAAAAGTTACCAATAGGGATAATTACTCCAGCCAGGACTGGTTAGGCATTTTAGAACTCACTACTCAATTAATTAAATTTAAGTGTAAGAGAGAAAAAAATTATAAAATGCATAGACCAGTCAAAAAACTAAAAACACACTTTGGAAAAAATAAAATTACTGAGAATATAAGTACCAAGACGTAACACCACCACCATCACGTGAAAGTGTGTGCTGGCAAGAGGTAGAGAAGAATCCTCAGCTTCTCAGAATGAGGAAAGTAGTGCTACAAGTGGGGCTGCCAGGAGGGGGCACAAGGTACCAGCTACCAGATGATCAGAAATTGCTTCTGCAGCTTTGAAGCTGCTGAGAAGCAATAGATTAGTGTGGCTGTGAAAACAAGTGACAACTCTGAAGACAGGAGTAAGAGAGGTAGTTTGGGGGGGGGGGGGGGGGGGGAAGCATAAAGCAAAGACAGGAGAAAACAGAAGTTAAGAATTTAGTGGAAGGGACAGAATTGATGTGTAATGTGACAGTGTCAAACTTGGATAATTTTGTAGGTGTTAGAGGGCTGAGCAATGAGTGAATGGTGGCGTGGCTGTGAGGTGTGTGAAAAAACAGTTGTAAAGTGAGGGAGAACTTGGTATGAAGCATGCAAGTGTGGGCACATACATATGAGAGCAACTGGGGAGGTAGTGTATTGATGGCTCTTGGCCTGATTTATTTAGGCAGACTGTCCATGTTTATTCTAAGGCTGGACTAAGAATTTTGCCTAGACTGGAAAGTTTTGAAATTTTACCAAAATGGGCTTAACAGGTATGTTCAATTTAACATTACAAATTTTGACAGTTAACAGAGCAGTAGAGAGCAGTGCAGGATCCATCCTTTAACATAGATATGGTGAGCATACAGTAAACATGGGCCACTGAAAAATGCCACGAACCCACGATGCACTGTGAGCCACTATGCCAACCTACAAATGCTAGCAGCAAAAGGTGGTGAGTAGGACTGTGGGACAGCTACCCACAGTGCACTACTCTCACGGTCTATGCTAGAGCCCCAACTGTGGGCACACTGGTGACAGAGAGAGTGTATTATAGTGCTTTTTGATAGTCAACATAACTTTTGTCAACATAACTGTAGTGTAGACAACACCTAAAAGGTATTACCAAACCTAACAGCTGACACACAGCAGCAGTGAGAATCTGGGGAGGATGAAGATCATGGCCAAAACATGATGCCACAGCATCCTGCTGTCAGTAGAATATCCCCCTGGCACATGGCTGGTGCTCTTCCCCCTGAAAAGGGCATCACCAGTCGGAAGCAGGCCCTCAGGCATTGGCAAATGTTTTGTTTAAGCCAACACCTAGAATTTCAAAATATTTTTAAATCGCTAACACCTGACTTCTTAAAATTCATACATGCTGGTAAGGATTTTAAAGTAATTAATACATCTTACTTACTATGGATTCCAAACTGTCCATCATCAACAGAGATGTCATTTTCTGTAATTGAAGGGAGGGGAAACGGAAGGAAACTAGTTAGCATTCTTACCTTACAGAGTCAAATGTCAAAATTAAACTACTGTATTTAAAATTTAGAAGGAAAAAAGTAGACAAAGAATAAGCATATTTATTGCAAAATTCTATTAAATGCATTCTAAAAGTTTGGTTCTCTTGCAGATTACACTATATTGCTAGTATTCTGTTTCGCTAGCGTTCAAGATCCGTTTAGTATTATATATGTTGACAGTGTTTAAGAAATGTTTCTTGAAAGCATACAAGCTTTTTGCTACGAAAAGCTTCTAAATCAAGTTAGTCACAATTAAAATGCTTATTCTGTGCATCTGATAGACCCGTTTCCCTGGAACAAGATATTCAAAGTGTTTCTTCACTTTTACCCTACTCAGAAAGGTTATAAAACAGGAAGCTCAGGAAGTATGCAAACTCACCAGCATAACCATAACCCATTCAGAGCTATTAAAAAACACACTAAAGAAATAATCACTTTGTTTCTCAAAATTTGAGAACCAAATTTGACTTAGTAATATTTTGCCAATAATGTCATTAGCCTTTTGTAAAAAACACCACAATTCTGCCCTCAATCTTTAATAGTAATTAAAGAACGTTTTGTGGTGTAATGACAAGTTTTCTATCTGCATTAATAGACTGACATTTCTGTGACAAAAGAGATGATTTTTTCAATGAACTTGCGAAGAGTTATTTCTGACAGCAAAAGTTTTCACACAGCTCTAGATCTCCAATATCCAGGTTTTACTAGATCAAGAAAGTACTTTTTCTTTTAAAAAAAGACTGTTTATAAACAAACAGAGCTGCTATATTAAATAGATAGATCCCTGGGAAGTTCATTTAACATATTAAAAATAAGTAAGTTCTTATCTCATTACATTTATTAGTACTTTAGCTTTCCTAGGAAATATATTTTACTTTTTAAATAATCACCCCAGAATTCACAGGACCAGTGTATTTCTTTTCCAATGACTACTGGGTGAAAAAGAATAAAGTTGAATATTACTTAAAAATTCAAAACTGTTCAGAGTAAGGTAAACATATGTATTAGAAAAAAAGTTCAACAGAGGGTGGAATATAGACCAGAATATTAATTGATGACCAATATATAGAAAAAACAATTTTCTGCAGGAACAGAAATCATTAACTGCTCTAATTCACAAAAAAACACACTAACTAGTAAGCAACAGTAATCCCTTATGATACACATGATTAATCCTAACAGATATTTAAATAGAAGATTCTAACTAAAGGGTACACTCTCTCCAGGAACCAGAAGGTATTTAATATATGTAGAATGAACTAATTCAAGTTTAGAAAACACTGGCCTTCTGATATACTAGACAAAAAATATATGTAGAAAAGTGCCATCCTGCGATCTGAACTACACTCAATGGATGACTTCAATCACTTTTTAAAAAGAAAGTTTGGATTTCAGAAAACTCTAAGGAACTTAATCAAGTTCGTATCATATGTCCCTACAACAAAAGGGGGATTTCTGGTATTTACCAGTTAGAAAAAACTCCATCACCTTGAATTATGTTGCTATTGTTGTTAGTAATATCTATTTAAGATGCCCACTCACTGGGATTAAAGATTAAAGTCCTCTTTAAATTTACTACTGGAATTTCATATGAACAAGGACAAGGGTAAATTCATATCCTCCCCTTCACACTTCTTTTAAAAATGTAACTATGGATCCTCAGTCTCAAAGAGTGACAAACATCAAAAAGTTATGCTAATTCCAATTTAAATAGAAATAGGCAAAAGACAATATTTAGGAAACAACTTCAAATCTATTGCTTTTTAAAGCAGTTGCTCACAGGAGTTTAAGATTTGATAATTTTAAGGTTTTGAGAATGAGGTCCATGATGTATAAAGAAATTTTATTTACCTGCAACACATTACTAAATTTAAATATTTGAAAGCTATAAATTGTTGTCAATCCCACTAAACCAATGTGCAGCATATTAGTAATCTTATGCATATGCCTCAAACAGATGCAATTGATGCCCATACCTAAAGGGGTTATTGATCGTGGTTGTAGATGAGTCTCCCACTTGTGAACTATGACTTGGCAGGGACCATCGATAGTCTGTAATTTAAAAGTTAAATGTCTGCAATAATCTCTTACGTCATATCTGATATTCTACCCACAATGCCACTTTGGGTGCTTGTGATCTTAATTTATATGCTAAAGAATAAGAAAAGATGCTAAAGAATAAGCCCTGGTCTACACTGGGGGGGATCGATCTAAGTTACACAACTTCAGCTACGTGAATAACGTAGCTGAAGTAGATGTACTTAGATCAATTTACCATGGTGTCTTCACTGTGGTGAGACGACTGCTGCCGCTCCCCTGTCAACTCCGCCTGCGCCTCTCGCGGAGCTGGAGTACAGAAGTCGACGGGAGAGCGCTCGGGGGTCGATTTATTGCGTCTAGACTAGACGTGATAAATCAATCCCTGGTGGATCGATCGCTGCCCGCCGATCCGGTGGGTAGTGTAGACATACCCGTAGAAAATAAAAGGCTTGCTTCTTACTACTGAGACTGCTGATGATGCGATTTGATGAGTCAGGTCACACTATGACAAACTGACAAATTCAGACTGGGAGCAGAGCAGTTGGATGGAATTATTAAGTCCTCAGAATTTATAGCTACTGTACTTTATTGGAAAGTTACGCTTTCCAATAAGAAAACAATTCTCACTGAAGTCAGGTTTTTGTTTTAATTTGTGGTACTTCAATAGTTATTCAGATAATTAATGCTAATATTACTACTTAAATTTATTCCTTCAGGTAGACTTCTAACCCATCCAACACAAGTTTTTTAAAATTATCTATTTTATTTGGTGAGGAACTCAGACTGACACAAAAGTGTTTGGCTGTGGCAGAGGTCCTGCTCTTCTGCATTACCTCAAATAGAACATCTGAGTTTGGTTCACTACCACAAAAGGAATATAAAAAATTTACACGGCTTAAAAGGCATAGCAAAAGCATAAAGAAAGTGTTCACAATGCTCAAAGGGAGGCACATCATTTTAGGTGAACCATATATCCATGTTAAATATTTTACATATATAGACTATTCCTGGGCAAAGGAGAATGTATTCATAGAAGAATCCACAGAAGAGGGATGAAGATGCCAGGGCAGAAGATTAAGAAATCCCACTACAAAAATATGCTTCTAACTTTATACACAACAAGCTATCAGTGAAGTCCTTGGTGGTTAGTTTTGGTTGGACCAACATTAAATTTGTGGGTTCCCCCAAACTTTGGCAATTGTAGGGGGCAATATTTGGTTTTAGTGAATCTAGTAGAAAGCCAGTTAGATATTGAGAACAATGATAGTTTCTCTGTTGCGAGGATCAACAGAACTTTAAAAATGCTTTCTAAGTTAGAGCTTTTAATGAATCATTTGGCTGGCTGCAGAAGCAGGAACTGAGACTTTGTTGGGCCCAAGTCTCTGGATAATCTGTACTGAATGGGACTTAATGACTAAAGTTATTTTTCTGCCCTTTTTTTCTTAAATTATCTACTTCCCCTATCAATACATGGTTACCATTTTCTACAGGAAGTGCTGTTAGCTATCTCCAGGGTTCACCATCCTGGTATTTTTGGCTAAGAAGCCACTCTAGATTTCATCAAGCCTACATTGTCCCTTCTCTTACAAGGCATCATAAGCTCCAACACCAGTTTCGTCTCAGCAGAGTTAAAAAAAGACGAAAACATTTATTTTGTTTCGGATTAACAGAAACAACTTAATTTGCTGATAAAAAAATGGAAAATTCAGACAAACTTAAAATCCAACAGTAATAATCAAAATATCTGAACATTGTGAATATTTATGGCTCAGTATCAATTTTTTAGCACCAGCTGGGACTTCCTGATATTATGTAAAGGATATGTAATCTATTAAGGTTTTTGCATTAGGTGACCCCAAAAGCCAAAGATTTAAAAGTATTCAGTAAATTTAGGCTTGATCTCTGTATCACTGCTAAAAAGAAATGCCAAGGTCCCATTTAGCTCAAAGCTGCATATACCCCACCCAAAGCCACTTCATGCAAAATACATACCCAAAGTTATTTAGCACTTGATGCTTTAAAAAGGTAGAATACATCTAGTTATAACACAATATTACATTATTAATCTCTCTTTTGGTAATGTTATGCTAATTAACAGTACACAGAGAGAGAGAGAGAGAGAGATCACAATTGCAAGGATAATAGAGGGAAAGGGAAAACAGAATTGCCTAAAATATGAGTAAGTTGAAAAGAATGTGAAGTCAAGTTTCTTCCCTGTTTTCTTATAACAGACCCACACGCTTCTGGCTGACACACACACTCTGGATTCCCACAGTGAAAATTATGTCTGCCAGCAGGGAGGCAGGTGCCACAGCTGCTCCCATCAAGTAGCCCAGTGACCTCTCCAAAAGCTAAAAAACAAACAATGATAGCAGGGTATGAACAAAGGAAGTCAGTCTCTGCCCTGAAGAACTCACCAATGGAATCTGTGCAAGTGTAATGCCAGGTGCCTAAATGGGCATTTCACATGCACACCGTAAGTCCAAGATTCTCAAAATGGAACCTATGTGCCATATAAAAGCTGGGTAAGAGCACAAGAGCCTTAGAAGACTAAAGTATGACTTTTAACAACGAGGTCCATCTACCTAGGTTTTTATACCGCTCTGATAGACCATATTTGAGCACATCAACCAGCACTGGCACAAAATCTGAAAGCTCAAAGGGTAGCTGACTTCACAAGGCACAAAGACTCTAGAACACACATTTAAGTTACCTAACACTGAAAACTAGTTAGCCTAGTATTTTCTGTTGCCTGAAACATTTTCAAGTAGTAACGATTTAACACACAACTTACTGCTGTACCACAGTAAAGTGGAGAACCCCCTCATTGCTAGCAGTTAGGCAGAAACTAGAAGTTGCTAGCCTGCTACTGACTGACAGCCAAAGGATTTTGCTAGGGTACTCTGCTAGTAAATGCAGAGCGTGAACCCAAGATTCATCTTTGGAGTGTTTTTATTACTAGAAAATTTTAAGAAAATACAAAGCTCTGTTAAAATCCCCATGAATATATCAAATGGTATTCTGCCAATATTTAAAAAAGTGAATGAAGAGTGATGCCAAGTTTTCAAAGCTTTGCTACACCCACTGGTGGCTTAGTCACTGTATATTTCTTTGAAGGAAATTCCCTAAAATGTGCAAGCTTATTTACTGGAAGGAAAATATTAAATAAAGGTCAAGAGTTTATGTATTTTATTTATTCTTTATTCACCACAATGAGCTTTTAAAAGCCATACTTAATAGTATAGTATATTTAATTTATGTATAATATACATGCATGACATGTTCCAGACAGGATTGTTATTTTTTTTTCCAACAGTTTTTTTTTTCCCCTGCAGAAGCAACCTGCCCAAATAAGGAACTTCATAAAAATAGAACTTTGAAGCAAAGTAATCGCAATAAGTGAGTATATCTTTAAAAGACATATATACGTTTGAAGAAAAAAGCTCAGCTTGTACAAAATAGCAGAAATATCTAGTAATACTTTGCTTCTAACTGTATGTAACCATTTGTTCACAAAAATGCACAAGATACATAAAAGCTATTGCAAAAGGTATCTAGAATTCATTAAAAGCTTTTTTCCTTCTGCATGGATGTGCTGTCTTTCATTAATGCAGCCAAGACATGCCTTAACTGTACACAAATAATTCATATTCATGAATTTGTTTATATTTATAAATAAGGGGGGGGAAGATGGTAGCAAATCTTAAAACAACCCAAGACAGTTATTATTTATAAATACTTAAATATAAACTGTCCTTTTAATTTGACAGCATATTTTCAAGTGAAATAAAACCAGTCAGAGATACTACCCAAAATGACAATTTACAAGATTGAGGGACAGGATTTTTCAACTTATTTCTTCTTGAATTTGAATACTGAGATTATTATGAGGAGAGATTAGAGGCTAGGACTTTTCATCTTGGAAAAGAGGAGACTAAAGGGGGATGTGATTGAATATATAAAATCATGAGTGGTATGGAGAAAGTGAATAAGGAAAAGTTATTTACTTGTTTCCATAATATAAGAACTAAGGGCCACCAAATGAAATTAATGGGCAGCAGGTTTAAAACAAATAAAAGGAAGTTCTTCTTCACACAGCAAATAATCAATCTGTGGAACTCCTTGCCTGAGGAGGCTGTGAAAGCTAGGACTATAACAGGGTTTAAAAGAGAACTAGATAAATTCATGGAGGTTGAGTCCATTAATGGCTATTAGCCTGGATGGGTAAGGAATGGTGTCCCTAACCTCTGTTTGTCAGAGGGTGGAGATGGACGGCAGGAGAGAGAGATCATTTGATCATTACCTGTTAGGTTCACTCTCTCTTGGACACCTGGCATTGGCCGCTGTCGGCACACAGGATACTGGGCTGGATTGACCTTTGGTCTGACCCAGTATGGCCATTCTTATGTTCTGATTATAAAGCATATTTTGCTGTGCTAAAATTTTCAGCTTCTCATTTGTATTAGTATTTTGTTTCTAGATAGGTGAAAGTGGTCAGTTTCCTCTATTAGCCCTTATGTCTGTGGCCTCTAGTTTAGCTAATATTCACATATATATCAATATGATGTTCTGTTTCAAGCATATGCGGAACCCTCAGTTCATGAAGAAATGTGAAACAGAACTACTAACCACTTTACATATTTAAACTGGGTTTGTCTTTAGCATTTTTTATTCTAATGCATGTTTATAAATTTACAAACTGAAACTTTATTATAGGACTACAAAACTACTTTTTCCAAAACGTATTTCGAGATACTTAACCCCCTAATTTGTTTATTAGATGAAGGATTAGCATACAGATATTTCAGTGATTATTCAGATAGATTAAAAGTTCAAGATATATGAAGTACCTTTCAGACCCTTACTAAATTTTGTGTTAGTGCAACTGTACAGATAATAAGTTTCAAATTTAGAAGTTAACCAAGAGTACTAAATAAAACAGCAGGAAATATATAATACAGTCCAGTGATTGAAAAGTGTTTTGAATCTCAAATTATATTAAAAACATAGTTCTTAGTTATTAGATAATTAAGATTTCATCTCCTTAGGTTTTCTGTATACTTGGTTCATTTGTGTTGTATTTTTTATTTTGTTCTTAAACTGATCTTTCCTATATCCATAAACAACTCAAGAACTAAAAAAGGGCCAAGCCACTAGAAAAGCACTTCTAGACACAGAAACCAATTTTATTAAAAAATTAAGTCAGGTGTTTATAACAAGGTGCAATTTAAACTTTGTAGGTGGATAGTTATCTCACTATGGCTATTTATATGGGTTTTTATATACAGTAGCTATTTACTCTGCTATTCCATAAAATTCATACTTACCTTGGCAGCCTCTGCATCACACGGTACATAGAGCGTGCACGATACAGAGCACCTACTTAAAGAAACACACTCACCAATATATACTGTGAACTTTTGCAAATATTACAAGGGAAAATGTTTCACTAGCAAAAAATTTCTTGCCAATTTTCTTTTAAGCTAAGTATGCTTTCTCCCCCAGTTGTTACTGCTTACATTTTAAATATTGGGGTATCTGAACAACTATCCGACTTGTTAGGCCTTAAAACTGACCTACCTTGACAGGAGTCCCCGTTTATAAGTTTCTCACCTTGAAAAAAACCATCACTGTACCCTCCTCTTATGCCCCTAGAATATTTCACAAATATCTGTTTTAAGTCTCAGTTTAAGATTAGCTGATTTCACATGCTGGAACTGATAAAGTAACACCATCTTTTAGAGCATGTGTCAAATAAGTAATGTTACTGAGAATTTTAATAAATGTATTTTCCAAATATATTTTCAACTCAAGAAAGAAATTTTCCCCATCTCCAAAAAAATGAAAACCAAGACCAGTCAATTTTTAGACTTATTAGCCATGAAATAATTTAAAATATTTGAGCTATACAAAGAGGATGCACGATTCTGCAGCTCTTCTACGTATTTACTTACTAATGAAGTCATATAATTGATAATGAATTGGGCCCTAGAGAAGAACTACAATATATTTGTAGACGTAATAGGTGCAAAAGACAGTTGGGTGGGTTTACTGGACCACTCTTCTTCAGTATGGTGGCTTCTAGGAAAATGCAGCTAAACAGTAGCTGTTCATTTTCCCCACACGACTATATGATCAGATCATCTCCTTGGAGCTCTCCTATCCTTAATCCCAAGAAGAGCTTGGTATCCACAGATGAGTATGCTGCCTTCTAACTCCTACTCACATGCATCTTCAGTATGAATCCACATAAAAACTGCAGGTGTATAACTCATGCAAATGCGTACTTAGGAACCGTAGAAAATATTGGAATGCTCTCTCTTTTTTGGCTTTTTTAAATGAAAGCAGTTAAGAGGCAGTTAAAATTTAATGTTTTATGAAAAATGTAAATATTAAAGACAGCCCAGTAAAGCAGAATTTTAGCATGTTTACTTAAATTACCAATAATTTTCTTCTGCTATTACACATTTACATTATTATGATGCAATACTCTTACCTTTTGTAATAAAGTTTCTGGCTTTTAATGATTACTTCTAGTGACAACAGATAAAGATGACCTGAACTTATGATGGATTTTGTATGTATTTAAGCTCTGCATGATCCTCACGCATTTTTATTGGAGGAACAAAAACCAGCAGTTGTGGGACAGGGTGGTAGGAATGATTAAAGTAACAAACTCCATTTAGTAACAGTAAGTTGTCGCAGACTAAGTTTGTGTCCATTATATTATTTTGCTGGAGTCATAAGACATACTCCTTATGAGTTAAAGTATTACAGTTCAAAAAAACACCAGCTTAAAAAAAGTTATACATACCTTGGGTCCTAAGAAGCACCCTTTAAAATATCGATACTGAACAGCAACTCCTCTAGTAAGTTCAACAGTAGTTTTCCATAATATACTGCAGAAAAATAGTTTTTTTAAAAGTATTTGGTTACATGAAGGTTTTCAAAAAATGTTATCGTTAGCCCAAAACTAAAAGTTGTATAGAAACAGGTAAGTATACAAATATGGCTTTGGAAAAATATGATTTAAGTACATTTCTTGCTACCTCTTAAAAAAAAGCACCAGGGCTGTTTGTTTGTTTTCTTTCTTTAAAGTAAGTTAGGAAAAGAAACATTCACAAATACACTAGGCTACCATTCTTGAAACTTGAATAGCAGTTCTGAACTTATGTAACAGCCCTCTAAAATGGTTTGAGAGGCTGAAAGCATTTTACAAAATTTATAATGAAGTTGCAGTATGATTTTATTGCTACAACCATCTATTATCAATGCTGCAGTAGTGAGAGTCAGCCAGCCATTTAGAAAAAGGCCACATCTAGAATGTTGTGGTAATACAAATATGCAGCACTGTCAGCTATTCCATTAAATATAAGAAGCTTTGAAACTTGATTGTGATCTCAGACATAAGTGCATGTTCTTATACATCTTGTAAAATAAACTGTAAAAAAATCACAAAAAGTTCTCTTCTAGTTGACTTAGTTAAGCATGCATCAAGTAAAATAATAAAATACATAGCACTTCTATTGTGCCTTTCATCAGTAGATCTGAGGTGCTTTACAAAGTAAGGAAAAACAATTTATCTTCATTTTACAGACAGGTGAAAATGAGGAACAGTTAAATGAATAAGGTCCCACAGAGTCATTGGCAGAGTTAGGAACAGATTCTGGGCATGCTATTCCCCAAATCAGAGAAAAATAAGCAACATAGTGTAATTTTAAGAAACTGGTTGACTCTTCCTGCAGTATTTATTCCCATACTAAACCATTTAAAAAAAAACTTATGCAACACAAGTGTTAGGGTTTGATATTCCCCCATTTCATAAGTACACAAAAAACTTCTCTTATTATCAGTTTACAGTCACAGCAACAGAAGTTTTTAGTACAGATCCTCCTTAACAGCACTTTAAAGAAGTTTTTGCAAGTGTCCTGCTGAGCAGTGCTACCACTCCACTCCAGTATGTGATCTCACTCATAATTGGAATAGCAGGTGTGTAAGTTACAAATTCTATTACATTAGTAAACATCTTTTTTCTAAAAATGCTTTCCAAAATGATCAAACAATGGAAAGACCTGATTAGATAAAACAGGTTTTATGAAGTGTGTATAGTTTTTAGAATTTTGAATTCAGCATCAAAATGCAAGTATTAGATCAGTATTTTTATTACTAAAAGCTTACCCATCAGCATCATCAGCCTGAAGAACCACTGCAGTTTTAGGATTCCAGTTTCCCAAAGCGCTGCAACTCCCACATATTGCAAAAACCTCTCCTAGGAAGATAATCATCATAATTACTTGGACTTGTCTTCAATTAGACATGGCATTCTACACAGTGGCTGAAGGGATTTTAAAACTTGTGATATAAGACAGACCCCAATCCAGCCCTCTTCAAGTTTTTGTTTCACAAAGGATATTTTACTACAGGACTGTGACTGTGCTTCAAATTTCATCTCCATCTTGAAGGCTTCACCTCCAGTTTACAGATGGGCAGGTCCATTGACAGTAACTGCTAAATAATAGGAACCACCACACAAATGCTTCTGCAGACAATGCTACAGGCAGATTCCAAAGTCAGTTTCCTTGAAATTCATTTCAAATACGTAATGACAGCTCAAGCAGAATTTTACACTCAATAGTTAGCAACTGATTTGTTGCTTATTTTTAAGTCTCCCTTAACTGGTGTCAATGAATAGGAAAGCACTGATAGAGACCAGGCTGCTAATTTATTTTGGCATTTTCAAACTTGAATATTTGACTTTTCAACCTTAATCTTTTTTTAATTTAGTTCTTTTTATGTCGATATGAATATAAAAGCAACATAAAATTAATGGTTGCGCATATGTACAACATTATACATGCATTAAATGGATATGCAACAGGGGCAAGTTGAGAGGTTAATCCTTCTGTTGGGACCTTAACATTCTGAATCTCAAGAATTTTCCCCTGGAATCCTTGAACTGCACAACTTTAACATTCTTCCTTTTCTTGATGTTAAAAGAGTACTTTTGGAGGTTTGGGGTTTTTTGTAGTTTACACAGTCAGCATTTCCTCCTGCCCCTCATGCAAAGTGTTGCACTTCAGAGCAGTAGTCTACACATGCAAGAACACAGAAATTTTAACACAGTGATGGGATTTCATTTGGCTCTGCTGCAAATTTTAGCAGAACCTCACTGAGCATTTCCTCTACTCACCACCTCCCTCCCCAAAACTGCTAGAAAAGTACTACCCCTTCATTAAGAACAATTTGCATGCAGACATTTCCAAATGTCAGCCATTTCTACTGGAACTGTTCCTAAAAAGTAAAAACAGGATTAGAATGTGTTTCACCCTCACTAAAAACGGAATTGTCTTAATTTCACCTTTGGGCTGAGACCAAACATGCAGCATTTTTAGCCCAAAAGGAAAATAGTTCTTTAAATTTCAGAAAACATGAGCATCAGAAAAATGGGATTAATGAAAACTAACCTACCTGTTATGACAATGGGCTAGGTATTTTCAACTATTAAACTTGAACCAGTCCTACAGAGAGACACAGGAAGCCTTAATAGAAGCTGTGAACCTGTGCCACAAGTCACTATCTCCAGCAGCGATTTCAAATTCTCATACTGGGAAAGAATACATTGCCGCTTGGAGGTAGATGCAAAACTTACAACTTTAAAAAGGATGTTACCAAGGTCGTTCAGTCCTAGTAATAGTAATTTGTCCCATTTAGTATTTGCCTATCAAATTTTGCATCAATATTTTCTTTAAAATATTAAGAAAAAACAGAACGCAGACCTACTTTATATTCTCCATTGTCATATTACCCATCTGCCATTGTAGGTTTACAATGAACTTACTGTGTAACTGATGCACACAATCAATGCAAGTCAGGTGCTATTCTTTAAAAAACACATGCTACAGCAAAGATTTGTTTAGCACCAACAACTACAACCAAAGGCAAGAGATTCCAAACTAGAAACTGTTATAGTAGATTAATATTAAGGTAAAAACATTAGGAACACTCTTAAAATACAGCAGATTCCATTTAATAGCAATGATATTAGTAACTTCCAGTTAATAGCAACATATTGCTGAAAACCAATCCCACCTCATTAACATCAATGTTAATGGGATTTGCGTATCAGCGACCGCATGCTGCTTATTAGCAACATTTTGGTGGGGAAGAAATGCACCATCTGAAAGCAGGTTTGCAAGGCTGCAGCCCCACAAGGAACACTGGGATGTGCCAAGCACCCTCTGCAGGCAAGTTTGCAAGGCTGCAGCCAGGGAAAGAATTGCTGTAGTGCTTAATTTGTGCCTGGGCTTACCAGTGCTGAGCCCTGGCACCTGTGGGCTTGCCACATCAGTTATGAAAGTAAAAATATTGCTTGAGCTCCAGCATTACAAATTAAGTACTGAAGTGCTGGGATATGCCTTTCTCTGGCTGTAATCCCACAAGCCTGCCTGTGGCCAGTGCTCAGTCCATCCCAAAGGTTCTCTCTCTTTTCTTCTTTCTTTCTGTGACTGCAAACCTGCATACACCTAGGCCCTGCATAAGCAGTAAGTGGCTGTGGGCTGGGAAGGCAGGCTGTGGGAAGAGCCATTGCAGCATGGCTGCATGGTACCTCTCCCTAAGGAAAGTAAGTGCTGGGAAGTGTTGAACTCCAATCACTGGAGAGCACAAGTTGATGTACAGTGCAGCTCCATTGGTCTCCTGTGCTCCTGCTACCCTTGGAAGCAGGGCTGCAGCATCCCTCCCCACTGCTGTCCTCTACACAGGCAGGCTAGTAGTGCTGCAGCCAGGGATAGCACGTCCCAGCGCTTCTTCCCTGGCTACTGCCTTGCCAACCTGCCTTCCACTTTTCAGCAACTTCTGGATAACAGCAACTTTTTGCTGGCAACTGAGTGGTTGCTAGCAAGTCGAATCTACCTAGCAGCTTTTAATAAGTTTTTGAAGCATTTAAGAAGCTCAAGGCCTGGCTCATTCTGGGGGGGAAAAAGTGGAAAAAAACCCCCACACACAGATCTGTCCCACACGCTCATTAAAGATCCTATGTCTCTTGTCTTAAGAGACAAGTTAAAGTCTGTGTACTGGCCAATCTCTAGATTGGATAATTATATTCTGCCTCTCTAAATTCCCCTGCAGTTTTATTTAGCAATATTCTTCATTTCTTGTCCTAAACGTGTGAAGGTCTGGCTATTGCTTACCACACAGCAGGCTATATTTAAATGGGAGAGGTAGTGATCCCTTATGTACCCTCAGAAAGGTGTTGTGAGGCTTAATTAGTGTTTACAAAATGCTGTAAAGTCCCTAGATGAAAGGCACTAGAGAAATGGAAGTATATTATAACTTGAATTGCTTAATGTTAAGAGCATTTTCAAGATCACTGCAACACTCCTTAGCCGAATACTGCAGAAAAAAGTATTAACGTGGGACTAAAATACATATTCTCTCAATGCTCTATGCAAGGATTCTCATTTCATATATCACTATTTATAGCTGTGACTTGACATAAATTAACACACACAATGGCTAGATAAAGAGGAAAAAAAATTTAATGGCATAAAGAACTGCTGAAGCCTCTCAGAAAGTCTGTTTATATGTCCTCAGGCCTGCTTTCTCCCTCTGCTAATACCAAAAGCCCCTTCTCCACTAGTAGCAGCAGAAAGAAACTAAGGTAGAGGTGGGCAAACTATGGCCCATGGCCACATCTGGCCTGCAGGACCCTCTTGCCTGGCCCCTGAGCTCCTGGCTAGGGAGGCTTGTCCCCGGCCCCTCCCCTGCTGTTTCCCCTCCCCCACAGACTCAGCACGCGGCACCAGGCTCTGGGCAGCTGGGCATTGCAGTTGCAGAGCAGCGGCCTGACCCAGTGCTCTGGGCAGCGCAGCTGTAGTGCCACCAGAGCTCCAGACAGTGCGGTAAGGGGGCAGGGGTGTGGATAGAGCACAGGTCCCAGGGGGGCAGTCAGGAAGGAGATGGAGGGCTGAATGGGATGGGAGAGGGCAGTCAGGGGACAGGGAGAAGGGGTGGTTGGATGGGGCAGGGGTCCCAGGAGGCAAGTCAGGAATGAGAGAGAGTGGGTTGGATGGGGCGACAGGGGGCAGTCGGGGTGGGGGTGGGTCTGGGGTGGTCAGGGGACAGGGAGTGGTGGATGGGGTAGGAGTCCTGGGGGGGGGGGGGGGGGGCGTCGGTCGGGTCAGGGTGCAAGAAGGGCGAGGGGGGTCAGATAGGAAGCGGGGGCCAGGCCACGCCTGGCTGTTTGGGGAGACACAGCCTCCCCTAACCAGCCCTCCATACAATTTTGAAAACCCAATGTGGCCCTCAGGCCAAAAAGTTTGCCCATCCCTGAACTCAGGGCTGATCTTCACTAGGGGGAGATCCAGCTGCTGCTTTAGTGGGTCTAGCGAAGACCTACTAAACAGACAGCAGAGCGCTCTCCGGTCGACCCAGGTACTCCAGCTATCCAAGAAGAGTAAGGGAAGTCGACTGGAGAGCGTCTCCCCTCAACACAGTGCAGTGAAGACATTGCAGTAAGTCAACCTAAGCTACATCACTATTCACGTAGCTGGAGTAGTGTAATTTAGGTTGACTTACCCCCGTAATGAAGACAAGCCCTCATGTCATGTCAGTATTGTGGGGCAACAGAAACAGTACAATCATCCTCTTATGCCATCCACATCCTGTAGGTATTTCCCACAGAAAAGCTCCCTGCAAAACCACTGACAGAAAAGGAATTAATTTTCTCTAGCCTTGTTGTTTACTACTTCTATTACGATTAGAAAAAAAACAAAAACCTTCAAGTCTGTTCTGCTAGGGACAGCAATGTCACAACTAGCTGCTTTAGAAATAAACTTGCAAATACAAGAAGGAAATAAGCAGAAGCTTTTTTGGAGTTCTACCTTTTTGTTTATTATTTTTAATTTTTGCAAGTTTTCAGAATTCTACAAAAACTATGACATACAAGTAGAAATCATTTTTAAACAAAATACTTTCTATGAGGCATCAAACAGTTCTTATAGATTGTGAAAGCTGGAAGCATGGAGAGTCATTTTTAAAAAATACAAAAATTAAAGACACTGCTCCTTAGCAAGGGCTATATCTTCATACTGAGTTTCAGGTTCCAAGCCCTGGACATTTTGCCTGTACAGCTGTTTAAAAAATTGCAAGTTTTTTTTTTTTTAAACTGGTAAAAGTATATTTTTGCCCTTCTGTCCTCATACTCAAATATGGCTGAAAATTTTTGCACAAATGCAATGGAAACTTATGCAACCAAACATTTGCCTCTTAACAGGACCTTTGCCAACATTCATAATTACATGTTCAGCTGCTTCTGTTGAGCAACAGCTACTGATTTATTTTATGTGAAATAAATGAATGCTCACTTCAATCTTATTGCAAATTGAAGTTTTTGTAATAAACCGCAATTGGTTATTGATAAACATTTGCACTTGAACCGTCAACAAATGTTAGTGATCTTAGATAAATTTTACCTTAGCAATCAAGATGTTGGCATTGGTTTCTGTTTCAAGGCATATTTCTGTTTTAATAGCCTGTTACTTCTCTTATTACACATCATTTTAAACAAAAAAAAAAAGATATAATTAGTGCTTTTAATTTTTAACTAAAATGTGACAGAAAGTTTGTGTCCTAAGGAGTTTTAACAGATGACTAGTGACAAGGCATTATTATATATTCATTATTTTTCCAATATCATTGTAATAATAAACCACATATGGTAGACTGATTCCCTGTTTACTTCCAGTTTGTATTTCTTGTTGTACTAATTACAGCCAAAGAACGTTACATTTTTTTTTTTTAAATCAAAGAGCAGAATGATATATCGAACATTTATTCAGTTGCCCCAAAAACTGCAGTAATATTGGCCTGATACATTTCTCGCCTCCTCCTACTACGCAA
Source organism: Eretmochelys imbricata (assembly GCF_965152235.1). Classification (NCBI taxonomy): domain Eukaryota; kingdom Metazoa; phylum Chordata; order Testudines; family Cheloniidae; genus Eretmochelys; species Eretmochelys imbricata. The sequence continues at coordinate 204,187,165 of NC_135574.1, read as the reverse complement.
TTATGTTCAAAATGTCCCCTTTGAAATCACATGCTACAGAGAACATCATCTCCCAGGCTCCTACCTGCCTCTTTTACAAGCACTTTTCCAAGGTACTTATATATTTATATTTTTGGTAATGGAGTCTAGATTCATCATTTTAAGTTGAAACTGGAAACCCTATGATACCCCATGATAAGCAAGAATTGTGTTATCATCAGATACAGCAAAAAGTATCACAAAACAAGGTTTCAGAGTAGCAGCCGTGTTAGTCTGTATTCGCAAAAAGAAAAGGAGTACTTTGTGGCACCTTAGAACCTAAGTGGCATCTTTGTAGTAAGACAGAAATGTAGATTCCATGCATCTTCTACCTAATGACTAACTGCTTCCATATTCAATTTAGAGTAAGAAGTCACAAGAAAGTGTTGGACTACTCTGGGCTTGCCTACACTTAATCCATGAGCAGTGATCGATGCATCGGCGGTCATTTTAGCTGGTCTAGTGAAGACCTGCTAAGTTGACCGCAAATCGCTCTCCCACTGACTCGTGTACTCCAGTGGATAGAGAAGAATAGGGGAAGTCGACAGGAAAGCATCTCCCGTCAACATCACATAGCGTGTAACCCACGGTAAGTAGGTCTAAGCTACGTTGATTTGAGTTACACTATTCATGTAACTCAAATTGCGTAGCTTAGATCGATTTTCCGCTGTAGTGTAGACTAGGCCTCTGATTTGCAGCATGAAAGGAATGTAAAGGGAACAAGTGGAACATCCTGAACACCTATTGAGTCCTCAACTTCACCAGCAGAGGAGGGGGAGAGAACTAAGTCCAAGAAAGGGAATTTTACCTCTGATTTTAGCAGAGGGGAGGGAACTCCACTGAGTTTGGCATAGCAGAGTATGCTCATTAAGAAGGGGAGGGGGGAGAGGCTTCTGGTGATCTTAGTGATTTATTATTGAATGGCTGCTGATGCCTTCTAGGATTTATTAGAGTGGTTCGCTGTGAATTTAAGCCTTATAGAACTGTATAAATAACAGGGGAGTGTGTATGGTTAGGCTGGCCAGGATGGGCGAGAAGATGAATACCTTAGATAGGCTTGTGGCAAATCATATAATGACTCACAGAGGAAGCACTCTGGTTTTTTAGATGCAATCAGCCACTGATTGAAGGGGGGGGGGGGTGTTTGTCTGTGAATCAGAGAAGGAAGTGAAAGAAGAAACTCACTGGAATAGCTACTTTGTGTCTGCTTTTGGCTTGTAACAATTTTGGAAAAAAGTTGAAGGCAAAGATTGGATAACATCCCACTGGTTAGACACAGACATAGGGAACATCCCAAAACCAGCTAGAGACAGAACGGAAATGTAACTGACATCTGAGGTTTCAGGATACTTGATCAGAACAGCATGCCATCTTATCCAATTTGTTAACCTGTGTTCCAAACTCATTCAAAACATATTCTCTTGTTATATTTGGTTCAACAGGAACCCTCTGCATACCTATACACAAACTGAGGATTTTCCAAGAAACATAGCAATGTATGCCTGCGTATCTGAGGTCAGGATTAATGCTAAATATTTCCACTTGATAAAGTAAGGTTATCACAAATACAATTCTAATTTTAAGAAGTATTTAGACTATTTCAGGGAGTATATAAAAATCTCTGGTATGCTAACATTTTTCAAACAAAAGTTATTAATAAAGGAGATAAAATTAATTCCCCAACTCTCCGCTAAAGAACAATTATTTGGTAAAGCTCCTCTTTACCAATCCACCCTCCTGAACCTTCTCATCCTAGGTATCAAAATTATATGATTCTTTGCCCTCTAACTAAAATAAAAAAATATTTTTAACTGTATGGCTTGAAGATTTTCTTCTAGTTTTACAACACACACACGTATATGACGACAAGTGTGATTTCTGTACCTGGTTCTGCTGTTCCTCTTACTTCAAAGGTAACTTGAGATGGGGTCATACTTGCAGATAATGACTAAGGAAGTCTGATGTCTCCTATTAGAGGGTATAAAAAAGTATTTCAGTAACAATATACCGCATCTGTAGCTGTCTCACTAAAAGCTAGGGTATGAACTTGGTCACCCCCCTGTAGATGACTGAAGTATTGGTCTTAATGTTCTGAACAAATGGCAGTACTTGTGAGCTCTGGACCACTCCACAGCAAACCAAAGCAAACGACTGACCAGATCAAGAAACCATTGTCCAGCCAGCGAGGAAGTCAGTGTGACACAGGGCCTATCTACAAGATTAACAAGTGTTAAACAAAAGTAGTGAGATTGATATGTGCAACTAGAAATAGCATTCATTCAATATTTTTAGGGGAAGATTTCTCTAAAGCACTCAGCATTTTCCTAACTCTGCTCTCAATGAAGTCAATGGGAACTTTATCATTAGAGACAAAGTGAAATTATAACCTTCAATGGCCAATAGATTTCTATGGGTAAGCAGCAGCCTCTTTAAGCTATTCTTTACTCTTACTTAGGGTTGCCAATTTTGGTTGGATGTATTCCTGGAGATTTCATCACACAACATAATCTTTATTTAAAGATTAATCTTTAATTCCTGGAGACCCCAGGCCAATCCTGGAAGGTTGACAACCCTACTCTTACTTTCAAAGCTACTCACGAAAAATAATGCAGACGAGCAGAAAACCAATTATGAATACACATAACTCTAAAGCAAATATTTACAAAAACACAACATCAAGCTTCCTTGAGGAAAGAGCATTTACCTCAAAATAACATGGCAGCAATGAAAACATGATGATAGTCCTATTTTAATAGCCAGGAAAAAAACAAATCACATTTACTCAGAATTGCTATGCCTATTAAAATATTATCTATGCCTTATTTCCCTTCCATAAATATGCAAGGTATTTTAGAGTTGAATAAAAGACAGTTCCTTGTGACAACACTGGCAGTCCTAGATAACTAGGAATTTGACATGTATAAGTGAAAATAATTTCTTTTTCCATTACTTATAAAATAATTATTTCAGAGTCAATGAAGGCCATGTTTCTATATGCAAATAGCATTCACTGTATGTAAATGCACTACCAATGGAGTGCCAAGTAATCCAAAATAATTTTGAAAGGGTAATATACAGCAAGAAATTTTAGTACTGTGCTTCCCACCTAGTTGATTTCCGAACACTTCACACCAGGTTTCAAAAATCCAGTTGTAAACAGAAGTACTGTTTATGTAATACAATGATGACAGCAGCATGCCTGAGTTGAGAGCTTTAGTGTTACTGAACAAAAAATGTTCAAGTTACAACACTAGAGGGCAAGCCCCGGTCCTCCAGTGATTGCAAACGTACACAGAGCTGAGTAGGAGCCCAAAAGGCAGAGTGAAAGAAGATCTAGAGACGGAATAGGGGAGAATGCAGAAAGGTAGCTCTTCAGAGCCCAGAGCAGAAAGTCCGAGAGCTGCAGAAAACAAGTTCTAATGTTTGAGTTTCTTCCTTCTGTGTCCTCCACATTTCTTCCCTTTGGGTCTGTGTCCCTTCCTCACTCACGTCTGTCCCTCTTCTGCCCCACACATTACCTCTTTCACTCCTGTTCTTTTCTTATTCTCCCCAACCCCTTTCTCTTCCCTCTGTGCCTGAGAATATGGGAGGGAGGAGATTTCACTGAAGTGGAAACAGGAAAGAGCTTTCCCAGCCCCCAACCCCCACAAAGAGAAGCTGAGGCAGAGAGAGAAAGTGAGTTGTCCAAGGCTATCATGCAGGTATCTGGCAAAGCTGAAAACTGAACCCAGAACTTCTGGTGTCCCAGACCAATGTCTTATCACTGGATAACACTGCCTCCAACAATGACGCAGCATGTCTCACAAAGCTACGGCTGATATAAAAGAGGCCATGCCTATGCTATACTAACTGACTCCCAATTAGTTTCAAAACTGAATTCAAAGTCCTGATCTTAAAGCAGCCTTACAGATTTAAGTGCTTTATAAAGTTCTATTCACTCATTTACCAACAGGTAATATTGGGTTGGGGCTTTTTAGCTGACAGGCAAAAAGAATATTAGTTTTTCATTATAATGTTCAAGGGTGGATGAGTGGATTTTGAGCCTGGGCTGGAAGAACTTTCATTTGCAGTTTTGCAAAGCTTCCTTCAACGGAATGGAAACTATCTACCTCAGAGACTACCTCAACTTCCACAAGGATAACACACCTGAAAATAACCCTACTTTACACTCACAGATAGGAAACAGAACATTTTCAGGGACAGTACTGCAGCTGTAGAATTTCTTGCCAATGATATCAGGCTTATAATTGGTTTTTTTTATACTTAAACATGGTAAGACTAAACAATTTTCAAGAAAGTTCCTGAAGGGAAGCTATGCCTGCAAGTATGGAATACAATACAAATTAGCACACACCTCTCTGTGGCATCCAGTTACTATATTTCAGTTTATATTTCCCTCTAACTTTACATTAATGCATCAAAATCCTTATCCATGCTGTACATTATTCTGCATTTGTAAAGCACTGTGTATATTTGGGATACTAGATGAACAACACGATATGTCTTGAAAAGAATACACAATTAAACTGTCCAGAAGGCTTTAATTTTATTCCTTTAAACTCTTGCAAGGCAAGGGGAAGAGTTTCCTGGCTAAGAACTCTAACTCTCTGGCTAGTCGGTGTCATGCAAATTTTATAAGCCCTGGACCCTATCGGTATGCAAGACTCCCTAGCCAATTAAGAGCGGTCAAGGAAAATTCCCTATTTCCCCATACTTGCAACAATCCTCAGAGTTCTGGAGAGCCTACTGAATCTCCAGATCTGAAGAGAGAAAGGAGCTTCTCCCTGAAGAGATGTGATCAAGTGTGGATGTACCACAATTAAGTATAACAACTGTTTCCCATAAAGACTGTATGTAGCATAGTTTAGAGCTGTTAGCATAAACGAGGTATTGGTCTAATTTTTGGCTACAGGCAGGATGTAGCCAAACAAGTCAACATTTTGTTAATTCCAAGCTTAGGTGGTATTAATCACTTCATGACTAGACCTCCAGTACAGCTCTCTGCTGCTATAGTGCTCTTTTGAATTTTCCAACTTTCACAGGAACTATAATGAAACAATAACAGTTGGTATATTGAGCACCACTGAAATGTTATGCCCGATATACATGGCAAAGCTGTTAAGATAAGAACACTTTGTTTTTCCATTAGTACAGCCATCCTTTAGGGGAAAAAACAAGCATAGCTGCTATAAAACTCTGGTTAAACCCATTTTTCCCCTCACAAACTCAACATTAGCTAGAAGACTTAAGGTTTCCACTTAGACAAGAAGTGTAACTGCATCTCCTAGTATAGTCAAGTAACCTCAGTTCTTTGCAAGCCTATTAGTATATACGAAATATCTAAAGTTTACAAAATATTTAAACAGGAATCTGGAATATATAAAAATCTTACCTTTCAAAAAAGTTGACAGAACATTAGCACTCAAAAATGAAGGCCAAACCATGCTCACCAAACCAGTAGTCACTGAGGGCAAGATTTATTTAAGCTTCTCAGATAGTGCATTGGCAAACCTTACTCCACTAGTGACCTAAAACAACCATCCGTCCGTCAGTCTTTGAGCAAGGGCTGCCAATCATGCTAAACTCTGCAGTAATCTCTGAGATGTATATACAAAGACTTCCAAACATCATACCAAACATCAGACTGGACATGAATTCTAATTTAGATTAGAATATCAGATAGCTGCTTTCAGGAGTTTCTTGAAGCTAACATACGACAGCTCCAGCTTGCCTACTGGCTGTCACTGAGCCAGCATTTAAATCTGTGTACAAGGACAGATTTTTGAGCTCCAAGTATGATGCATGGGATATGCTCCCTGTATGATCTGTGACAGCTGTCATAGTTTCAGGGTAAGTGAACCTTTATTTCCCCTCAGTTGTCCACCAAGGGGACCCACTGTAGGCTCCCAACTGTTCAGCCACCATCTCTCTTGGGCAGAAACCTGTGTCTGTCTCCTTCCTGACCAGGGTGTTAAAGGCTATACAGCTACCTGATTAACACTCGGATATCCCCAGCAAGCCAGACTCCCTAAAAGACTAGAATCTGCATTTTGCTGTATCTCCAGAAGCTATGACCCGTATAATCGCCCACAGTTATAAGTTACCCCATAGCTCTTTCTAAGCAAGCACATTTATTATTAAGGTGAAAGTATTACAAAGAAAATATTAAGAACTAAAATCTACACACATGCTAAAAAGCTTACCAGAGGCAATCCTTAACACCAATCTTGGCGTTTGGTAGGCATTAGTCCTGCAAAGCCCACAACTGTGACTTTACCATAGTTACAAATTCATAACTATCTCAGATTCAGAACTGAGACTGGGCAGAAAAGCTTGTTTCTTTATACAGGTCAGGACTTTGATCACCAGTCTCCAGGAACAGGTAATCTTCAGCAGATATGTATGTAGCTTCAAAAGGCTGGGTTTTTGTGTAATTGAAGGTGGGGAATTTGCATTAACCTCTCCCTAGGTATTCCCCTTGGAAATCCATTTAACATTTACAGACTTAGAAGTCCATTCTTGTCTGGCACATTTTCAATACAGTCCTTTGAACATCCAGGTCTCACAAATGTCACCTAGAGAGGTTACACGCAATTTCGGCCCAAAATAATACATAAGCCATGCATTTAATATAATGGAGCCCAAAGACAAACTTAATTCAGTAAGGTCTCCCAAGGATGTGGCTAGACATTGCCATACCTGTCACAACAGTTTCTCTTATTGCTGAGGCTTAAAAACCGCAAGTACTACAAATCTTGAAGAGTCTTACTTACTTTGACTGATTCCTTTCTGATTCTGAAAGGAGACAATTTTGAGTCTGGAGATTGACTGAGCTACTTTCCATTCACTATCCAAAATGGATGAACTGTTAGAACCCAAAAGAAGTGTTGATTTTGTAAACTACAGAGTATCTGGAAGGGGAGCAGAGTAATTGAGTATCACATCATCTGCATAAAGAAAACTAACATTTTTACATCTTAATGAAAAGGATCCAGTACGAACATTTTGGTAATTTGGAAAGTAAAGAAAGGAGGCAAAATTCCAGCTGGTGGCAGAACAGAACTAAAAGGTAGAACTACAAGATTACACAATTTACTTATCTAGCTGTACATTGGGCAAAACCCAAAGATTTTGACACACTAAAGTCTCTGGGTCAGATCCTCAGATAGCATTAAGTTGCAGTAGCTCCAATGATCTTATTGGAAACATGGCTATTTATACCATTGAGGATTTGGTCCTCTAGGTGAACCTTACCCACTGCAGTTAAACAATATCTGGTAAGCTGTGTTTTATGACGAGCCTTTAAGAAGATTAAGACTGTCCAGCGCGGAAAAGAGACAACTAAAGGGGATATGACAGATCTATAAAATCACGAATGTTGTCAAGAAAAAGCATTATTTACTGTTTCACATAACACAAGGACCAGGGTCACCTGAAGAAAGTACTTCTTTACACAACACAGAGTCAACCTGTGGAACTCGTTGCTAGGCAATGTTGTGAAGGCCAAAACATAACTGAGTTCCAAAAAGAGTTAGATAAGTTAATGGATGATAGGTCCATCAGTGGGTTTTAGCCAAGATGGTAAGGAATACAACCCCATGCTCCAGGTGTCCCTAAGAGTCAGACAGATGCTGGGACTGGACAAAAGAGGATGGATCACTTTATAACTGCCCTGTCCCTCTTATTCTCTCTGAAGCATATGGCATTGGCCACTGTCATAAGACAGGATACTGGGCTAGATGAGCCATTGGTCTGACTCAGTATGGCCATTCTTATGCTATGTTTTTATGAGAAAGCCAAAAGGAGTAGGATTTACCTGTAACTAAGCTTTGCTTATGTTATATCATTTTCCCTATCTTAAAAACTGAGAACATTTTTCACCTGACAAAAGACCATCAGAAACTTCTGATTGGCACATGCTCCACCAACCTGAAACTTATCTACATAACATTATGTTGAAGGAAGAAACTACAATATAGGATTCGGATCTTTCAATGGAAAAAAAAAAAAAAAAAAAAAAACCCTCTCTTAATTGCTATTTATGGAGGGTCAGATTTGTAAAGGTATTTAGCTGCCTAAAGATGAAAAAGGGGATCAAGTGGGATTTTCAGACACCTATCTACACCTTTAGGCACCTAAATACCTTTAAATATCTGCCCCTTAAACTCATTAATTTTAAAGTCACTACACTAGAAAGTTTGCTTAATTAGCCATATGAAAATAATGGTAAACACATAGCACATTTGCATGAACTTCACACTAATCCCCAAACAGATCAAGTGTACAATACTGGTACCACAGAAAATAAGTATTTTGCTTAATCACATCAGAATGTGACTATAGTTTCCAAATCTAAAATTCATAGGCATACACATGAAGGTTACATTACAGTATTTTTAAAACTGTATGTTTCCATCTTAAGCAGTCCTTCTCCATATTATAATATCCATAGAATATATGGATGCTATCAACACCTCCCTGCCCATACTGACGGGAAAGTCTACACAAGGCATTTGCTGGTCCCCCTGCTTGCACCTACGCTAAAAATCATATTTACTGTCTTACATATAATTAGTATACATTCGGTACTGAAGGGAACAAAAAGGAGACAAGCACTAACTAACATTCTAAGAGGTAATTTTTACCCGCCCTACAGAAGTAAGCCCTCAGATACCAAATATCAACATAAGTTGCTTCCAGCATCACACATGGTGTTTAAATGATTTCAAGCAAAAACTCATTAGGCTAATTCTACTAAGAACAGAATTCTCTTCTGCTCATACACAAGATATCACAAACTAACAAATTAGATACATGCAGTACAGTGACTGCAGGCAAATAAATCTGAAATAATCATACAGCGTTTGATATCAGAACCAGTGCCAAGGTTAGACAGTATATCAAATCACAACAGCTATCATTCTTTACAAAGAAAGTTCTGAAACCCTTTGTTTCCAGCTGAGCAGTCACAGACTGAGAAAAGGACCTTACTTTGCCTTCTTTCCTACATAGGTAAGCACCTCTACAAGTTCTGCAGCTCTCCTTAAGACTGCATTGCAGCATTAACATTTAGATAGGAGCTAAGCTAGGGGCAAGGTTTGAACACACAACTTCTGATCCAAAAGCAGAAAGTCTACTGATGAAGTAAAATCCTGCTGTACATTTTAATCCATCATTTAGGAAGTAGCGAAACAGAAATACTATTTCAAGAAATGATATCAGAATATACCTGGGGTTTAAAACAGCAACACTAACATTTTAAGGAGATTGTTTATCTTGAAAATATCTGGAAAATTAAATATGTCCCCGAAAGTGATTACTTACAACAATAGCCCACTCTGACATTCTCAATCTCAGTTATATCTCCCCCTTCCCCCCGCGGGAGCCCTGCACTCGCCTCAAGCCCCCCCCCCCCCGGACCCCGTCTACGCCCCCCCCGCCCGGGAGCCCTACACTCGCCTCCAGCCCCCCCCCCCCCCCGCCCGGGAGCCCTGCACTCGCCTCCAGCCCCCCCCACCCCCGGACCCCGTCTACTCCCCCCCCGCCCGGGAGCCCTGCACTCGCCTCCAGCCCCCCCCCAGACCCCGTCTACTCCCCCCCCGCCCGGGAGCCCTGCACTCGCCTCCAACCTCCCCCGACCCCGTCTACCCCCCCCGCCTGCCCTGCGCTCCCCTTCTGGCCCCCCTCCCTCACTACCCCAGCTCCCACCTGTCAGAGACCTTCCCCCTCTCTCCCAGGCGCCTCCCCTCCATCCCGACAGCCGCCGGCTCTGACCTGGACGCTGAGCGCGACGGGCTGCTCCGGCTGCCTTTGTCTGCGGAAGCGACTGCCCCGGCTCCAGGGCGCGCCGCCCGAGCTCCCTGCCGAGCTCGGCCGTCCCCAACCGCCCGGCCGAACCGGTTCCAACCGCCCGGCCGAACCGGGCGCGAGGCGGCAACGGCCAGCGGCCACGTGACAGGCACAGCCAATGGGCGCGGAGAAGATTCCTAGAAAGCGCGGCGGGGCGGAGAGTTTGAGGGGAGCCGAAGCAGGAAGGGCCGGGGGGGCGGGACTGCGCTCGGAAAGTCAGCCAATCAGTAGAGCAGCAACGGCCAGCCAATGAGAGCGGAGAGTGCCCACCCGGCCCGGGGGCGGGGGGAGTGATGTGATGAGCCGGGCCGGAGGGCCAGGGCATGGCGGGAGCAGCCGGGCGGGGGGTGCGGCCCGGCCTTGGAGGGAACTGGGGGGCGGAGGGGGCCGGGCCGCGGCTAGGGCCAGCGGGGAACTGAGCAGGGACGCAGCCAGGCCGGGGGGGAGGGTACGGCTAGGAGGGAGTTGAGTGGGGGGCGTGCAGGGCTGGGGGGCGGCTGCGGCTGCAGCCAGGGCCAGGAGGGAGCTGAGTGGGGGGCGTGCAGGGCTGGGGGGCGGCTGCGGCTGCAGCCAGGGCCAGGAGGGAGCTGAGCGGGGACCTGGGAAGGGGGAGGTCATGGCCCGGAAGGAGCTGAGCCCTTTAGGGGGGCCAGTCAGGCGGTTTTCCTGTAAAAAAAGGGCCTAAAAGCACTCGTGTTCTGGAAAAATTGTCTCTTGGTGAGGCTGTTTTGAACTTCCGTTCCGGTGCTGGGTGTGGGAATGGGCTGAGGCCAAGGGAAATATGTCTTTGAGCCTCCTTTGTACAGGACAGGGAAGCATAGCTGCTACAGGATGGCCATGCATCCGACGAAGTGGGTATACACCCACGAAAGCTCATGCTCCAATACGTCTGTTAGTCTACAAGGTGCCACAGGACTCTTTGCTGCTTTTACAGATCCAGACTAACACGGTTACCCCCGATACAGTATTACTGTTGTTTGATTTGACTACATAAATACCCACATGGGTTATCCACTAAAGGATTGTTCAGGCAGATGGAAGGTGACTTTTCATACCTCTTTACCTGTTATTAAAAGCCAGTTTTGCTCATTCTGATCCTCTGGATTGTAAAAATTCTACAGATTTCTAGGAGGATAGAGGACCACACACTTACAGATTTTGTTACAAGGCGCCTTGAGTTTAGATGGCATGCTGTAGTGGGGCCTACTGTTTTGTAAACACCTACATAGTCTAGGAGTGGAAAACCATTTGCTTTAAAAACCTTTCAGATGTCAAATTTTGGACAATTATGTGCTATGTTACAAAGCCCTATGCTTTTAAAGTACCTTTTTAAAATAAGTGTATTTACATAAGTAAAGTGAATTCTTATTCACTCATTATCTGTTCTAGCTTTCAGTAAAGTACCTATCTCCATGGTATAGTAACAGTTTTATTTCAGAGCGAGCTGTAGTAACCATTATTATTGATCCTCCCACACACACAGACACTCAATAATTAGAATGCTTGTCTCCTTAAAACGAATTGGTTTTTAATTTTGTTGAAATCAGACTGCAGCTTTGACAATAGTCCATCTTGCGGGACATTTGATAATGTTAGGGTAAGTGATATTAATGGGATTACAGCTAAGTAAAAAGACTTCCTTGCAACTAAACACTCCTAAAATTGCTTGCTGAAAAGCCAAGATCCCATAATTAACAAAGGGATATAAGGACTGATCTAAAGATCACTGATGAAGTAGAAAGACTCCCATTAGATTCAGTGGGTTTTGGATCAGCCTGGTTTTGTTTGCATAGGAACACAACCCACTTCTATTCTTAGGGCCAGATTGTTAGGCACCTAACTACCTTTAAAAATCTGGCCTTTGGAGTAAAAATTCAGTGCTTGAATAGGGCTTAGCCACAGGTGGGCCTGGGTGCACAGATACCAACTTTCACGGGGTAAATGAGCACCCCGACTTTCACAATAAGCCAAAAATCAAGCTAGTCCCATTTCAAAACAAGGCCAAAACAAGAAAATCCCTAAGAACCCCAACGCTCTTATGTGAAAAGAAAAGGAGGACTTGTGGCACCTTAGAGACTAACCAATTTATTTGAGCATAAGCTTTCGTGAGCTACAGCTCCATCGGATGCATACTGTGGAAAGTGTAGAAGATCTTATTATATACACACAAAGCATGAAAAAATACCTCCTCCCACCCCGCTCTCCTGCTGGTAATAGCTTATCTAAAGTGATCACTCTCCTTACAACGTGTATGATAATCAGCATTTAGTTGGGACTGTGGTGGGCCCGCTGTGCACCTCTGACTCTCTCTCCCCGTTGACCCTGCTTGCCAAAAGCTGGTCAAAAAAAAGAAGCTACAAGCCAAAAACTATCCAACAAGCAACTCACAAGCCAATTAAGCCAAAAACAAGCCCAATTTCTGCATTTTTTTTGCAGGTTAGGCATATCTGCCTGGGTGGGCTGCGGCCCACCCACTTAGAATCCAGGCCTACCCCACCTCCCTGGCTCTGCTCCGGCCCCAGAGCTAGCCTCACCCAGACATGGAGAACACCGCATGCCGGGTGCACACACACCCCAGCCCAACCGGAGCGGGAGGGACAGCAGCAGAGTGCTGGGCAAGCACGCCACAGCAGGTGGAGGGCAGGCGAGCGGCATGGAAGAGGAGATCCTCAAAAAAAGATAGGCCTGCCACCTCAAGGAGCTGGGCCCGGTGTGGGATGGGGACAGGTGCCAGGAGCTGTGTGCACTGGAGAGCGGGGTCTCTTTCCAGAACTGGGTGCGCACATGGGGCCCCAGGCCAGATTGTCCATCACCCCCCTGGTTCTTCCTGCCACCTGCCCCCCTGTCATTGCCTGCCCACCCGAAGTCGGGGCCTACCCAAATCTTCCATGCTCGCTACGCCACTGGCTTGAATTGACAGAGCAAGTGATCTGAAAGATAGAATATAGAAATGCAGCATGAGTGGCTAATTTTGTGCAGCGTTCAGCCCCTGACATAATTTAGAGGAGTTTGGCTATTCTAGCTTGTGCCAGCTAGTAAACACTAGCTGAGGATCACCAGGGCACAGCACATTACTCATATGTCCATTCTCGGCTGTGCCCCCAACATGCTGCCTGTGCAGGAAAGTGTGAATGGAAGAGGGGGGAAGCAGGCAATGCTGGCCCTCTGCCACCAGGTTTGGATTATTGGATATGCTGGGTGTCCAGCCCCTGTGTGCCACAGAGCAGTCAGTGCACAGGGTTTTGAACAGGGCCAAGGATCTGGCCCAATGAAATCACCAGTGTAACAAAAGTTCAAGTGAATCAGAGCAAGACACTTAATTTTCAAACACAGGTCCTGATATATGCATTATAAGCATCCTGTCTCTTGATGTGAGCTTTCTTACTGTGGCACTGAGATAAAAGTATGTTGTTTCCTGTTTTTTAAAATCTTCATAATAGAGGGGAGTGTTCAATTAGAACACACATGGAAAAGCTGAGAAAGTATGAAACTAGACTGCCAAAACCTCCATCAAAAATAAAAAATGGAAAAGATTACAATTGAAAGACAAGACTGGGAGACTTCTGACTTCATCCCATTGGTATTACTAACCTTCCAACTATTTCCTGTTTGTCAAAGTTTACTCCAGTGTGGTTTGTAGCATACTGTACTCCAAACTGAGACTTCAATTGATAAATACAAAAAGTGTCAATAAGATTTTTGTTAACTTTGCAAAAAGCAGATTATTCTTACACCTTTTGACACAGACATTTACAAAAAATTGTGCTTTCTTTATAATTAGAGGAACTGTTTTATAAAATTTTCTTCCAAGTCTTGAAAAGAGCAAACTCATACCCTCACTGCAGTCCTAACTGCTAGACAAAGTAATTGTACTGTTTTGTTATTCCTTTTTTATATTTATCTGCAGTGTTGAAACAAAACTCTAAATAAAGCATGCAACTGAAACAAGGGGCAAGATGCTCTGCTGTTGTATGCTGGTGCAATTCTGTTACTTCATTGATGCTGAACCAGTTTACATCAGCAGAGAATTTGGCCCTAGGAAATCTCAACAGCAAAAAATTCCATTAAGGCTAAGGCTATATTGAGAAATTAAATGCAAAGAAGGCAGGAAAATCAATACCAATTTTAACTCTGCCTCCACACCCCAAACTGGAATTAGGTTTGAAGTCAGGGTTAGATTTGGATTTTCTGTCCATATATGGACAGAAAATATTCTCCTGTCCCACCTCCTCCACCCTCTGGATGGATTGTGGGAGTAGAGAGAACAGTAAAGTAAAGAATGACACCCCCCCCCCCAACCTGAAAATCCAGCAATTTATTAAATTACTTTGTACAACATCTCATTCCTCTCTAGGAACTGGAGAACCTAGAACTCTGTATTTAATTGAACTCCACTGGCTGGAGACCCACTCATGTAGGGGCAAGAGACCCCAGTGTACACCAGCCCTCCATATATGGGATGGAAATTCCCATGTACCATCCCCATCAACATGTGGGCCAGGGACTGCAAATGTCTTTACCTATCCCCACCCATCCACCCTGCTGATATGGGCTGGAGGCTCCTGTCCTTGAATAGCCTCCTCTCATAGGCTCTGCTCATAGCTCTGCTGCCTCACTCTCTTCCTGCAGGGCAGGTGGGCTTTTAAGGCTCTAGGGCTGCAATGAAATACTCTATTGTCATCTCCGACCCTAGCAAATATACATAACGTGCATATTAGAACCTTAACTGAGACTTTCCCAACATTAGTTACATTTAAATTCATAACCATAACTTTGCATTAAAACCATTTTTATTATACGCTCACCTGAATCATGGTAATTCAAAGTTCATTATCCAGCTGTTTTTAAACAGTAATGAATACAGTTTTACACCCCAACTACCCCGTATCTCATCTCAGGGTCTCATCCTTCACCTTTAACCACATTGATTTGAATAGGACTATGTGCATGACTAAGGCTTACTTACATGAATAAGGCTATTTGTAGGAGTACAGAAGAGCTCCAATCTAGAGCCCTACGCAGGGCTTTTTATTTAATCCTACAATTCCCATTCCCACTCGCTCCCTCACTATTTCTTGTACTTTTGTCCTGCTCCCACCCGCAAAAACCTTAGATCCTTCAAATTCCACAAGAGACAGATTCCTCATGCCAGTAAAAAAAACAGAACAAAAACAAAACAAAAAAAACACCACGGTTGGTTAATATATATAAACGGAATTCAGACACAATATTTACCATTAAAGAATAAAATAAACCTTAAACCATGTAAAAAATACTTTAACTCCTGTTATAATAGATATAAAATCTCTTTCTATCCCTCACTTAAATTTAAGTATTAAAACCTTTATTTAAAAAAAAAAAAGAAAGAAAAACTTTGACACTGCTGAAATTCTATCTATGACACACTGACAAGAGATTTAGTGTTTTCCTGTAAATTCCTGCAGTCTGTTGGGTTGGAGTTTTTTTGCTCACCCAATCCCACCCGCAATAAAGTACATTTTACGTGCACCCGCTATTATGGCAGTGGGTCCTCTGGGACCCACGGGATCCCAGGCCCGCTGCAGGCTCCACTCCTCTCCTTGTAATAAGTTACTCATTAAGGGCTTGATTCAGCATTTGTTTAAGTCAGTGGAAAGACCTACTGTGTTCAACGGGCATTAGATGAGGCACTGGTACATGCGCATATGTAACAGGTAAGGGGACAGAGATAATATTATCTAGGATTACTTTCCCTTTTCTGCATTTCAACCTACTCTTCTGCTGAAGCACAAGTCAGAGATCAGACCTTTCAGGACCAAGATTTACCATTATACAATTACACTTTTAAGAGAAAGAGACTGACAATTTCTTCATTAAAAAAAACACCCAACATTTAATAAGTACAAATAATCTATATGCAATATCTGACTTGGGTGTCAATATTTCCTATAAACAACTATTATGTGATAACCCCTTTAGTGTTTTGCTCACAAACTTCCATACTTGCTGCTATTACAAGATATTGAGGAAATGTCTACCTTGACCCATACATGTATCTTCATGTCCCTCCAACTTTCTCATGTGGTGAGCCCTGCTTGCAATTGTGCAATTCAAAGTATATATGCCCCTTGAGCCTCTTACAGCTAGAGCAATTCCACAGTCTCCTTCCAACTCACCTGCACCTCTTCAGCAACAGCAATCTTAACTCTTATAACCAGCAGTAACTTACACTTTCTTTTAGCTCTCAGTGAGATAGGGAGCAGGCTATCTGGATCCAAATGGATTGGCACAATCTCTGAGACACAAACCTTCCCACAGGGTGACCAGACAGCAAGTGTAAAAAAATCAGGACAGAGGGTGGGGGGGTAATAGGAGCCTATATAAGAAAAAGACTCAAAAATCAGGACATCTGGTTACCCTACCTTGCCATCAAAACAACTCTTAATCCTGTGGGGTTCAACTGCTGAGTTCCTACAGGTAGTCTCTGACTTCTGCTATTTATAGCCTCACTGAGCTCCAGGTGGCTCAGCCTTCAGATGGGGACTGTGGGTAAGTTCTGCCAGGCAGTTTGCCCACAATGAAAAGCTGCCTGTTTAGCTTCAAATCAGCTACTGAGCACGTGTAGTGACTGCCACACCCCAAATGGGATGTTTCTCACTCTTCTAATGGAGTCACCCTGCTCAGCTCTGGCACAGTTCCTCCCCCACGCCCTGGAATGAACCATGGATCGTCCCTGCTGTGTCTTCCCTTATTTATACCAGTAAATGTTGCAGTGCACACACATGGGTTACACATCAATGGGGCCATGGTTTTGGATAAATGATTAATTTTCTGGACATGAGTGGCTAATATGAAGCGTTTGCTCTCCATTCTGGCCTTCTGCATTTGATTACCACAGCCGGGGATCGCAGCAACCCAGTGATATCACCTAGGCTCCACACTGAGGAGATAGTTTTGTGAAGAACAACTGTCCCAGGGAGGCAGGGGCTGACCTTATCCTTTTGTTACGCAATAATGCATCACAAACCTGCTGTGTGCGGAGGTTTCTGGAAACATTTGGGACATACACTCCACATGCCAGCAGTGTCTGTATTTGGAGCTGTTGAAAGCAGGGCTCAGATAAGTCTCTCTGTTTGGTTTACACGTGCTCCACAGTCATTCTTTTGTTTGGAGGAACAATATTTAATTTGAACATTTCCTTTGACTGAATTTCTTCCCTCTTATGCAATAACATTTTTCTTTAACTCTATCCTTTTGGATTCCCCAATTTTCCCAAGACAAGTGCGAGGTGTGTCCTTGCAAGCTATACAGTGCTGCATGTCAGATCTGGGGATGACTCCTAAGCAGAAGTACCTCCAACTCCTGGGATGGCAAAGGCTGGAAATGTCGTGCAGGCAGCGCAGTCTACTACTGGGCAGGAGTCAGAACCTCAATCCAGCAAAGCACAAGTAGCCCCACTGAAGCCAATGAGACTACTTGTGTACTTAAAGTACATGCTTAAGTGCTTTCCTGGATCAGGGCCCTTATTCTTAAGCAACTCCTCTCAGCTTCACCAGGAGCAGTGTTGATAAATCCCAGAGGGAGTCACACTCACCCACCCAATGGGCTTTATTTGTTTATGTACATACATTTTTTTTATTTATGACCATCCGCTCTTCATAATATCTCAGGCTGGATGGACACAAGGTATTTGAGAGGGGAACAGAAATGACAAATGGAGCATCAATGTTTTATCTACTCTTTATCTACTCTGTCTTGTGTTCTTATCCAAAGTCAGTCCAGCAGGCTTTCTTCTTCTTCTAAAGGGACATTGACATCTACCTGCCAAGGGATTGGGCACTGTAAACCAGAGCCACCCAGAGGCGGGGGCAAGTGGGGCAATGTGCCCCAGGCCCTGGGGCAATATACTATACTATATTATTGCAACTTTTTTTATGGAAGGGACCCCTGAAATTGCTTTGCCCCAGGCCCCCTGAATCCTCTGGGTGGCACTGCTGTAAACTGGCAACCTTCCTGACTACTCGGGGAATTATCAACAGCCTTTGCCTCTGGCTCCATTTATTGTTCAAACAACCAGCAAACTTGCAAAAGGAAACAAACTTCCATCTGAGGCTTTCTAGCCAGCCAGGACACTCAGGATTTCCCACCTGGAGACTTCCTTCTCCAGGAACTACTCCAGGAGCAGCCTGTCCCTTTCCTCAGCTCTTTATAGGGAACACCTGTTCCCATCTCAACTGCATCTAATTAGTGAACAGGGCTGGCTGGCCCCAGGCCTCTGGCTCCTGGAGAGATAGGCCATCCTGTTACAGACCATTGTTAATAACCAAGACACACAGGCAGTATAACACCTTGTAATTAGAGCTGGGCAAAGTATTCACAGCACATGATTAATGGGATGAATTCATCCCTCTTTTCTGTCAGCAAACCATCTGCAATTTCGAATCATTTATTTGTTATGCAAAAGTCTTGGACAACTAGCTGGACAATTTCAGCCTATGGATTGATTGTCACACACTGATGGTGACTTGTGATTTGAGCGTTCACTAGTCACATGTGTAAAGACAAGGCATGTAAACGTCAAGATCATTTCTATTCCTTTGATACTTATTTTTGTAAAATTGTCGAATGCCAGGGATTAAAATCCCTTCACTTCATTAATTTCAACCAAAGCAACAGTATCCAGTAAACCGGTTAATCACAGCAAGATACCATGGCAACACCAGCTTGATCAACAAGGAGTTGAATGATCAGCTGTAACTCCAAAGCTATAAAATAGAGATCCTTTCCTTTTTTTAATGGAGATCAGTACTGCAGAGTCCTACCTGCATTGTATTACTAAGTGGCACATACTAGGGCTGTCGATTAATCACAGTTAACTCATGCGATTAACTAAAAAAAATTAACTGCGATTAAAAAAAGTAATCGTGATTAATCGCACTGTTAAACAATAGAATACCAATTGAAATTTATTAAATATTTTTGGATGCTTTTCTATGTTTTCAGATATATTGATTTCAATTACAAACAGAATGCAAAGTGTACACTGCTCACTTTATATTATTTTTGATTACAAATATTTGCACTGTAAAAATGATAAACAAAAGAAATAGTATTTTTCAATTCACCTCATATAAGTATTGTCGTGCAATCTCTATCATGAAAGTGTAACTTACAAATGTAGATTTTTTTTGTTACATAACTACACTCAAAAACAAAACAATTTAAAACTTTAGAGTCTACAAGTCCACTCAGTCCTACTTCTTATTCAGCCAATCGCTAAGACAAACAAGTTTGTTTACATTTATGGGAGACACTGTGGCCTGCTTCTTTTTTACAATGTCAAGTGAAAGTAAGAACAGGCATTTGCATGGCACTTTTGTAGCTGGCATTGCAAGGTATTTACGTGCCAGATATGCTAAACATTCGTATGCCCCTTCATGTTTCAGCCACCATTCCGGAGGACATGCTTCCATGCTGATGATGTTCTTTAAAAAAATAGTCATTAATTAAATTTGTGACTGAACTCCTTGGGGGAAAATTATATGTCCCCTGCTCTGTTTTACTCACATTTTGCCATATATTCCATGTTATAGCAGTCTCAGATGGTGACTCAGCACATGTTGTTTGATTTATGAACATTTTTACTGCAGATTTGGCAAAATGCAAAGGAAGTACCAATGTGAGATTTCTAAAAACAGCTAGAGCACTTGATCCACCCAAGATTTACAAATCTGAAGTGCCACCCAAAATCTGAGGGGGACGAGGCGTTGAGCATGCTTTCAGAAGTCTTAAAAGAGGAACAGTCCGATGCGGAAACTACAGAACCCAAACCACCAAAAAAGAAAAACAACCTTCTGTTTTTTCTCACTAAAGTATCTAATCTCTGTGTCTAATGTCTCTAGCAGTGTTGCAAAATCTCTCACAAAGCTAGATAAGGAAATCTTAGAGGGTTGGGAATCACACAGGAAGAAATAGGAGAGAGGGGCAGCTGGGCAAGGTTCTACTTGCCTTTAATCAAATTCATGTTCATTTTCGGCAATTATAATGGACACTTTTTCCCTCCAGATCCTAAAAATCTCTGGAAACGTTTTGCACTCAAAATACCCCCAGAATATCTACAGCAACAGCAACAACAAAATTTCAATCATCATAAATTGAGCAGCTCAGGTGTTTAAAAAAGCATGACAAAAGCACCAATGCATGAGAAAAATCAGGAAGCAATCTCCATAGGCAACAAAGGCCTCTCATCTCTGTCAGACACACTTTCTCGCGGGTGTATTAGGCTGACTCTGTGATACTACTCCATGAATGACAAGTAAGTTTCTCTCATTGGTCCAAATTAGCCTTTGAGCGATGGTTTGTTTTGGCTTTGCACTGTAAAAAGAAAATGCAGTAAAAAAGATTTGGGAAAAAAATGAGATCGGTTGCCTTAGATTAAAAAACATCTACAGTTATTTTGGATGATGGCAATCAAATGTAAATAATCTAATATATGGGGGATGGGGGAAATATGCTCCATTTTTTATTCAGGTTCAAAACAGATCAGTTTAAATTCCAAACCTCTAAAGAGCACACACTATATCCTGCTCATCTGTTAAACAAAAATAAATTAGCTCCCTTCTGCCTGGTGCAGTATAGCATTAATGTTGCATTGTTTATGCTCACTGAATTGCAAAAGAACATCAGCCAATAACTCAGGCTTGCGGAGTTTGAAGAGTTATTCTAACCTGCCCTTGAAGGTGCTTAAAGGGGTTAGTTCTGAACTGAGCCAGGGCATTAGGGATATTTAATTCATTTTATAATAGTGTTGCAATTTGGTAAAATATAGCTTGGTAGGGCCTGATCCTGCAGTCTTTAAAGTCCCACTGATGTTGAATAAGTACTGCAGGATTGGGCCCATAGGTCTTTGCTCTGTATGTAGTGTCTTAAGTAACTCCATATGCCCTATTAATCTCTCTGGTGCTCCCTGCTCTCATTCAGCCTCCTGATCCCTCTCGCTCCCAGTTGTCCCATCTTATTCTGTCTCCTGAGTTTCCCTCCTTCTTGGTGTCCTCTATACCTCCACCACCTGGATCTCACTCTTTCATTGTGCCTGCTGGGTCTCTCTCCCTTGTCATTCCCCTTGATCCAAGGACCTCTTCATGCCAACTGGTGGAGAGCATAGGGATGCATAAGTGTTGCAGGGATCCCTGGGCTCCGGTATTTACATACTAGTTCACCAAAGAGTGTCATGGAAGGGCTCTACTGAAAGTCTGTTTCACACTGGTCGTCATAATCTTTGTGAAATGTATGTGTGGATAATATGTAAGGAGATATGTGTATAATGGAAATAATGTTCCTAAAGCCTTGGAGTTAAAGGCAGGTCACTCAGAGGTAGGAGACACTTATCTCCCTGGTTGACCAGTGTGTCTTGTATGTCTTAAAATGGAAGTCTGTTTGCATTACTGAATCAAATGCTAATGAAGGGATTGTGGGGACATCAGGAGAAGAAATTAGCAGGAAGAGGTGAATAGTGTGTAGGGGGGGAAACCTGTTTACAGGTGAAGAACAGAGAACTGGTCTAATAGATCTAGTGTTGCAGAGAAATATCCTGGCATCGTTCATCTAGGGAGATAAGCTGGTTTAGTCTCATGAAAGGATGGTCTCAGCCATCTAGGTTGAAAAACGGTGTGAGGAAGATTCTGGGTAAGCAGTACCTTATTAGACAAGTGGCCATCTTGTTAGTTAAGTTTGGCTCTAGACTATGTTATGATTTTGTTTTATATGTAACCCTTTATTTCCAACTTCCTGCTTGCTATTGTTTGAATCTCCGCTCTTTGTTAAGTAAATTTATACTTACTTTTTAAATGCTGTGGAGATGAGCAGAGCTGTCATTCAGGGTGTAATTGGCTAGCTGGGGTGTACTGTTCTTTTGGGAACAGAGGATCTGGTAATTCTGCGAGTGTTCACTGGAACTTTACAAGCTTGCGTTGTGGGTAGCAGTTATTAACAAAGCAGGTTGGGTAGGAAGTAGTTAGCCAGACATTGTCAGGATGAACCACTCCTTCATGGATTTCCTGAAACTAACCAAGGTGTTGAAACTCTCTCGCACAGGAAATCAGAGACTTTTCTAGATGGCCAATAAGAGTTGGTTAGTAGTAGAGATGGGCTTAAACTAAGAAACTTCATCCAAATCCACTGGAACTTCCTTAGAATCCAGATCCTAACCCTTCTCGGGTTTCGGAAAACCAAACCCCAACACACAAGATTTTGTCAACTTAACATATCACCTCATTGCTCATCTACAGATAGCAGGTAAAAATCCTGAGCTCAAAAAAAGAGACCCTATTTTGGGAAGACAGTATCAGGTTGTCTGGGGTGAACAGGACCATGAATTAAAGGATTCTCCCATTGACTCCAGTAGGAACAAGAATCATCCTCTAAATATGTTGCCTAACTTTCCGCATATTTACATTGCTTTGATTACTAATTATTGATAGGTTTCAGAGTGGTAGCCGTGTTAGTCTGTATCATCAAAAAGAACGAGGAGTACTTGTGGCACCTTAGTCTCTAAGGTGCCAAAAGTACTCTTCGTTCTTTTTAATTATTGATAAGTGCCCAAAGTGTGCTGGCCACTTTACAGAAACAAAACAATTTCAAACAATAAGCATGTGTTACTTTACTCACATGAGTAGTCTCATTGACTGTTTAAGTGTTTACAGGATCAGTGCCTAAAAAAATCAGACATCTGCTGTAAGGGAGGGTTCAAGGAAGAAGAGAGGGGAATGAAAAGAAAGGGTGACGGTGACCCAACAAGAATACTTGGTAGCTTTGTTGCCTGTGTGTGTATATTTTAAGGTTTCTACTATGGTGTTGTTAAGATCTAAAATGTCATTTTTATTTTTTTGAAACCTTTGGGCTCAGAGTTTCAATGCTGCCTTGGAGATTTGGATGCCCAGTCTAAAACCCTAGAAGCAGCTCTGAAAAGCTCAGTCTTGGTTTCTACATTTTCCCATGGTGACAAAATGTACCTGTGCCCACACCCTACATGCTATTGTAATGATCTTTGCACACAGTAGGCCTTGTGAGCTATCATCTGAAAACTAATAATTTGCTAGTCATTATTGTGCTGGTAAAATATGTGTGGCAACCTTGTATGTGAAGTTATGAGTCCACTGTATGGTGTTATTAACACGTGTTTCAAATAGAGGTTGGCAGACAGGTCTGTCTCAGACAAAGGAATATGTGCTCTGATTGATTTGCATATAAGCAGTAAAGAGTCATCAAGCAGGAAGGGAAACAAAGGAGGCTCAAACAGGTGAGGGAAAAAGCAGCAGGGAACATCCTTCCCCATCAACTTTTTGTCTCCTGGTACCCAGCTGGAAATCTTTTTCAAGAGGGGGCCTGAAACTATAAAAAGAGGAACAAACACCCCCAAGATACCCCCCCTTCTCCCTGCTCATTGCATTCATGGCACATGAAGCGACAAAGGAAGCATTAGTTGGATTCTGGGAGAAGGGGTCCTGACCTAGAGGGTTTAGTCAGTAAAACTGCTGAAAGCATGTGCTGAGAAACTTGGCTTGAATCTGATGTAGTGTGTTAAGTTTGGCGCCAGAAGTGCTTTACCTTTATTTTCTTATAACCATTTCTGACTTTTATGCCTCATTACTTGTACTAACTTAAAATCTCTCTCTTTGTAGTTAATGCACTTGTTTTATTGTTTTATCTAATCCAGTGTGTTTAAATTGGAGTGTCTGGGAAACTCCACTTGGGTGGCAAGTTGTATGCCTATTATTTCTACTGAAGAAATAACAGACTTTATGTAAACTTGTACTGTGCAGGAGAGGGCTGGGCAGTACAGGACATACATTTCTAAGACTGGGGATGTGTTGGTTCACCCTAACGTATAACCAAGGCAGGTAAAAGCCTAGGTGTGACTGACTGGCTACAGTGCATACACAGACATAGCTGGGAGAGACTTGCACGCTGGAGGCTGTTTGTGAACAGTCCAGGCTGGAAGCTACAGCAGCAAAATAGTGTAATGGGCACCCCAAGTCAGAGGGTAGGGGTGACACAGCTACTCATTATGCTGGATTGTCCCTGTTATCCCATTACATAATTTGTTGTAATAAAAAGCTATTTTTATACACTGACTTGACTGTCCTGACTGTTTGTCTCCTAGAAAGTCTCAGAAGAGATCACATGGTAGCCTGTCAAAGTGAAGAGTGCATGACCGCCCTCTTTGCTGACCTTAAGAAAGGAATCGGGACTGTCAGTCCCACTTCAACGGAGTTCAAGCTGGGATTTATCAAGATGGACAGGGCACTGTGATGATGGGGAAAGGTTCTGTCTGAGCACTGTTGTTATTTTTTGCCTTGTATTTACCAGGGAAGATCAAAACTTTATTCCCCTGGCCAAGAATATCAGTCACAGTCTCCTAGGGCCATATCATGTGCAAGAGACACTCACTTTAGAAAAACAAAGAAGAATAACGCTGAGCCACTGACACTACCAACTCGGAAGGGTAGTATTTTACTCACACTTTACACAGGTGTAAGTGACTACACAAGGGGAAAGGCAGTAGATGATCATTTCCACAGACGGTGTGATGTATGTTGTATCAGAGAGTAGATGTCATTTTCAGCAATCTCAGATTGAGTAGGAGCCCTACTACAGTCTAAACTTTTGAGCTAAACTCACATCCTGAACCTTGTGAGACTGGACCAGTCCACAAGGTGCCTTCACTGAGATGTGTTGGAAGAACTCAGGGGGCAAAATCCGTCAACTTGACTGGAAGCCAGATGGGGAGAACTGCAGGGTGATTTTTAAAGGAGCCAGCAAAAGAGAATGTGCAGTGGAGAATTGGAGTGATCAGTTTCCACACTTGGGATTTTCCCCCCCCCCTGTTTAGGCAACCTGTTTCCCAGGAGGAACCTCAAGGATGATGGTTAGTAAGCTTCTGGCTTCCAGCATGTCTCCTTGAAGGCAAATCAAATTTAGCAAGGCCCAAAGCTCAGCTGAAAATTGAGAAGCAGCAACCTGCATGGCTGATTCACACTAACCCGGATAATTGCTAGCAGTTTTTCACTGTGAGGAAGCAGTCTAATATTGCCACAGTGTTCACCAGCTGTCTTAGCAGCTATTTCAATTAAATAACCAACAGGACACAGGAGGTAACGAGAAGAATTCATATGAAAAAAATAATTAAAGCTCTGTCCTATCTTAAAAGTGCTGTTGAAGCTGAGACGGGGAATGCTAACATCAGCCAATCATAGATCCATCAGTACCAAGTATCATCTGTAATATAATGAGGATAGCCCTGAGCGCAAAGACCTCTCATGTGACCTGCTGTACTTAAATTAGCTGCCCAGCTGAAACAAATAAACACTCAAAATAAGAAAGGAGGTTAAAGCAATTTCAAAGGTGAATGAAAGACTTCCCTCAAGCACAACAGGAATAGTAGATTAGAGTTAAATTTGAGGCAAAATACCGTCCCAGTTGAATTCAGACCCAAATCCTGCAAAGATTTATGTATGTGCTGAACCTTAACTTTACAGTGAATCACATTGGGCCTACTTCTCATTCTGAGTGCTCAGGCAATGTAAAAGGCCTCTCACGTGGGCACAAATCATACGTACACCCTCTTTACAGCTACAATACACTGTGAGGGTGGTATGGGTAGGCCTCAGTGTTCAGCGGGCCTATTCGGGAGCTTAAATCAAGCACATGCACAAACCTTTATGGAATCAGTACTTGAAATCTAACCTATTGTTCATCTATTTAGTGCTGTGAGCTCAAAATATTTTGTGCTCTATGGGAAGCCCGCAGGTGTTACAGAACCAGTCTGAAAATACTGAATTGCCCATTTGCACTAGTGAGACCACTGCTATATGCTCTTTGCTTTATTTTTTCAGATTTATTTTACTTATACATGGTTCAGGTCATGAGTCCTTTGTTCTGGTTTTATTCAAACTTTATTGTTTCTAAATATGACCAGGTACATCAGGATTTGGGCCACTATATCTTTATGATCAGGTGACAAATGTTTGCAATTTTCTGTCATAGACTGGCTGTAAATCTGAGTCACAATATTGCTGAGGAATCAGTGAAATCCTTTACATTTAAATATGACCTTGCCAATTTTGTAGAACCTGATTCTGGACTCCTAGTTCAAACCAACTTGTACTCATGTGAGAAGCCCTCATTAAGGTCAATGGGACGATGTCAGTAAGTGCTACTAAGCAGGAGTAAGGGGAGCAGAATTGGGCCCTCAATGATTTATGCCTAAATTTTCAGCTTTTGGGTGACCATCCTGAGGCCTAAACCTTGATTTTCAGAGTTACTGAGCACCCAGAGTTCCAAATGAAGTCAATGGGAGTTGTGGGTACTTCTGAAAATCAGCCTTAAGAGCTCAAGCTAAGAACCCGAAAACCAAATTTAGGAAACCAAAGCTCATTGAAGTCAATGGAGAGTCTCTCACTGACTTCAAACAGTTTTGGGTCAGTCACTTCGTTGACAATGGATAAACAATTTTATTGTTATTGTAGGTCTATTTAATGTAATTTAATGCACCAAACATTGTGGCATCTAACTTTCAATTATGTAAAGTGCTGAGCATCCTGCCCACTTCTCTAAAAGTTACAGGCCTTTTAGGTGCCCATCCTGAGTCATCCCAAAATTGAAACACTTCAAATCTCCAGTCACTTTTGCAGACTGTTGCCAATATCTCTGGTTCTCCTTGTAAAATCAGCCCAGCTATGAAATCAGAGTTACTACTTTTCCTTTAGAGTGGAAAAAAGCTATATATTTAAAAGATAGGTCTTGCATTTACCAGTGAAAACACAGCCTGTGATTTTACATGCACTACTGCATTTCATCCATCTAAGGTACGGATAGGTCCCGCATCACCGGAGAATCTGAGCCCTTCAATCTTGTGATGAACTTATCCTGACAACACTCCTATGAGGCAAGGCAGTGCTATTATCCCCGTTTTCCATACAGAGAGTGAGAGAACTGAGAAACAAAGAGACTAAGGCCCAGATCCCCAAAGGTACTCAGGCTTCTAACTTCCATTGAAATCACTGGCGGTTAGGAGCCTAAATATGTTTGAGGAGCTGGGCCTAAGTGACTTGCCCAAAGTCACACAGTAGGTCTATGGCAGAGCAGAGATTTAAGTCTCCTGCGTCTCAGGCTAGAGCCCTAGCCACCAGAGGCAATATGGAGGGAGGGGTGGAGGGGGATGCAGGGTAACTCCCCCGCCATCCCATGATTTGCTGCTTGGTTTGTACTGTGCATGCTCAGTAACACTGCTGAAGCCGGCTACCCTTACACTGCCCCCCCTTCCCACTATAGGCAGGCACGGGTCATCTCTGCTAGGCACTGAACCAACCTTCCTCTCTACAGATTGAAAATACAGTATTTTTTACAGTCCTGACTATTGGTTTGTATGATTGGAATTTAAGCATACTGTGTCTGCTATTCGGAAAAGAAAAAGGGAAAAGAGAAAAGCAGCAAATCCCTGATTAGAAAGAGAAGATTGTAATTTAACTGTCAAATTACCTGTTCATTTCTAATAGTTTATGTCCTGCAAACTGAAGCAGCCTGTGATGATCTGGACAGTCTAGAAATCTAAAAACCATTAGAATCTCAGTATCTGCGACATGTACTGTAGATGAATGAAGTGTCAGAGAAAAATAATAATACCTCAACCCACTGGCCTGTCCGCTCTGTTGGGGGCTGCTCAGATGTTTGGAATGTTTGAAGGAGTCCTGGGGAATACAGATTAGTGGGCAGATCAAAGATGCAAGGTAAAGGCAATTTCTCAGACATCTCTGAAATTTATTACATGCCATCGCTACGTGCATGGCGTGAGCATGAGTTTGATTGGCTGCTTAGTCACAAGTGGCAAAGCCAGGGCTGATTGTGCAGGAAATCCCAAAGAGGTGTCAGTAAGATCACTGCGCCACCCCAATGTATATTTTGTACGTACCACATGTGTTGTAGAAAATCTATTTCAGGAATGTTCTAAATAGTGTTTTAAATATGTACAGGGATTAATTTTCACATCCTTTTGCTTATGCAGCCAGATGCCTTCATTACCCTCAGTCTAAATGTGCAGAACTTGGAGGGAGCTCTATAAACCTCCAGAAGTGACATAAAATAACTTGTCATGACTAAGGCAAACATTTTATCACTGTTATTCTTAGTAAAAGTCAAAACAGGTCATGGGCAATAAACAAAAATTCACAGAGCCCGTGACCTGTCCCTGACTTTACTAAAAATAAGTGGGGGGCAGGGCTAGGTAGAGGGGAAGAATGAAGTCCCATGGGGGGGACTGATGGTGGGGGGCACAGCCTCGGCTCCAGCAGCTGCAGCAGGGAGCGCAGCCACAGAGGGCACACAGGCCCCGCTCCAGAGCTCACCGCAGCTGCGGGACAGGAGTGCTTGGCTCTGAAACCCTGGCTGCAGCGGGGGAGGAGGTCGGGAGCAAATGGCCCTGGGAAGCCGAAAGGGGGTGCACAGCCACCAGGCAGGGGTGCTCGGCCCCAACAGCAGCCCTGGCAAAACCCACGGGGCTGAGGTGCATGGCCCTGGCTGCAGTCAAGGATGCCACAGGGGAGGGGCACACAGTCCCAGCTGCAGTCCTCGGCGAAAGCTGCATGGCTGGGATGCATAAACAAGGCAGAGTAGAGGCAAGGTTACTTAACTTCTGTATTTGGCACTGATGCGACTGCTGCTGGAATTCTGTGTCCAGTTCTGGTGCCTGCAATTCAAGAAAGGTGTTGATAACTTGGAGAGGGTTCAGAGAAGAGCCACGAGTATGATTAAAGGATTAGAAAACATGCCTTATAGCAATAGACTCAAGGAGCTCAATCTATCTTAACAAAGAGAAGGTTGGGGTGACTTGATTAGTCTATAAATATTACTTGGGGATTAACTATTTAATAATAGGCTCAATCTAGCAGAGAAAGGTCTAACACGATCCAATGGGACGAATTCGGACTGGAAATAAGACATGCATTTTTAATGGTGACGGTTGTTAATCATTGGAACAATTTACTAAGGTCGTGGTGGATTCTCCATCACTGACAGGTTTTAAATCAAGATTGGATGTTTTTTCTAAAAGCTCTGCTCTAGGAATTATTATGGGGAAGTTCTATGGCCCGTGTTATACAGGAAGTCAGACTAGATGATCACACTGGTCCCTTCTGGCCTTAGAATTTATATCTTATTATACAAGGTGTTTGTTACCATTGTGATTGTATTAGAGACAAGGAAAGACAGCCAGGCACTTCAGAGGGACATAACAAGACTAGGTAAATAGGCAGTACAATGCCAGATTCAATTTACTGTTGGTAAATGCAAAGTGACATTGGAAGGAATAATTTGAACTGCTCATACATATTGCTGGGTTTTAGTCACTCTAGTAAAAGAGCTGGGATGAAATTTTGTAAAGCACCCATATGATTTAGGAGCATTTCAAAAGTGACTTAGGATCCTAAGCCTCACTGAAACTCCATGGGAGTTAGGCACCTAACATTTAGGCATCAAGTGGGGATTTACAAAACCACTTATCTGCATTTTTAGGTGAAAACCAAACGTCATTTTTTCCAATAACCTACACTTCCAACGAGTTGGAATAGTCAGGAACAGATTGAATTAATAAAATGCACAGTCACACGATCAATTAACAGCCTACACTGAAAGTTATCTTGGATTTGTCCAGATAGTTATCATTGTTATTTATCTGTACAGTGCCTAGCACAATGAGATCTCTATTTGGTGGGCTAGATGGGAAATGGTTCTCTCATCTCGTGAAATTTGGTGAAATTTTCCCATTCCAAATTAGGCCAAAAAGTCAATCTTGAATATTTTTGTGTTCCCCTATTCCCTGCTTTCCCCCCCAAAATTAATTCAGGTAAATTGAAATGTCTTATTTCAGTAATTTCTAAATGTTTTGTCTAGATTTTGATCTTTTTTAAAAACAAAAACTTACTCTAAATTTACTAAAATTAAAAAAAAAGTAATTTTAACGCAAAACACAGGAACTTTCCAGTTTGAAAATGTCAAAATGGGATGTTTAATCAGATTTGAAACCACCCCCTTCCCCTCCCCACAACAGTTTTGAATTGGGAGATTCGCTGAAATCTATCCAGTTTTGTGAATAGTTTTGTTGTTGAGGAACTGACATTTTTTCCATGAAAAAATGGTTCAGTAAGAAATTCCCCGCCAGCTGTAATCTTGACCCCTGATTATGGTTTCTAAGTGATACCGGAATATAAATATTAATAATACAGACCATGCAGATACACCTTCCAGGAAGAACCTATGAAAGTGATTCTGCTGCAAATATAAAATTGATAGTAATAAACATAAGATAGAGGGCACGATTCAGGTCACTTTCTTTTATAAGTTTTAAAGATGGGTGGGTATGTTAGCGACAACAAACCCAAAATATTGATGATCTTGTGGCAAGGGCTGAAATCAGAATGCTCCTAGTATAGTTTTTGCTTCTACAGTGGTCTAGAAAAAGCTGCCAAATGAAGTGAAAGCACTGGGATTTTGCATCCAAGTAGCAGACTGTCTTTTCAAGAGGAGTCAAGCCCCAGAATTATGCAATCCAGCCTATCTTCCACCAGGAGAATCCCCAAGAAAGATAATATAGCCTGGGGCTGAAACATCTTTTCCACAGAGCACACTCCAGCTAGAGGGATCCCTTGACAGTGCTGTCGGGATTAGGGGGGGCCAGAGGCAGAGTAGTGGCAAAGAACCTTGACATAGTTGGCCCTGGCCTCTGGCAGATCCCCTGGCATCCAGGCAGATCCATTAACCTCTGGGTGGTCTTGTTTTTAGACATTAATAATGAGCAGGATTAGATGACATGGGGGTAAAGATGACTGAGCCCAGTCTGCATGGCAACTTTGCCCACTGCAGCCACCAGCAGACCTGTACTGCTGGCAAATGATGTGTCTTTACTTCCCGGACAAAGCCTTGTAGTGCTAAACCCCTTGGGCTGTAACAATTATCACTTCCTAGACAGGCCCTTAAAGAGGCCTTATCCCTCCTCTCATGGCAGACCTGCCAATGCTATGATTTTGCCCCAGAGACTATGGGTTTTCAGGTTGTACTTACGAAAAAATCCCTGTCTGAAAAACAACCTTCCCTATTCCCCCGCCTCCTGGGAAATTAATCAGGAGCACCACAAATAAGGAGGAACAGCCTGGTCTCCGCATAGGTGGAACAAAACGTGTTCCCCTCCTGCAAGCACAGAGCTGGAATGCTCCTGAAGCACTCAGCCCTGAGAGCTCACAGCTGGCTGGGGAGATCAGCTAGCCTCCGGCTACTCTAGGAGATAGAAACACTCAATATTATACACTCCTGGCATGCCCAGAACGCTGTGGAACAAATCTATGAATATTGCTGACCTATTTAGAGAGAGTCAGTGTGGCTGGAGACAAAGAGATGAACATTACATCGCTTCTCTCCACTCTTCAATATTCTGTCTCTCTGATTCAAACTGACTGGGCTCCCTCTTGGCTCCATCAAAGAAATAGGATTTTTTAAATTTTTTTTTAGAAAGTTAATATTATCAGAGTAGAATTAGCAACGACATCTATGCTCCATCAGAGAGGGAGAGGAATTGATTGGACAGCTGTTGAAACAGTGTTGGCAGGGAATCAGGCTCTTAGCCATCTGATCCAGTGCAGATGATCTCTTGGCTTCATCCACGTATGTCCATCTGTTATGCTGGCATTCTGACTGTTTAAATATTAGTTACAACCTACTGTGGTTCAAAGGTGCCAAGTAACCCTGCATTCAGATAGGCAGCCAGGACACTACCCCAAGTGGCCTCTCTCTTGCAGAATGCTCCATCCTCTGTGCCAGCACTAAAGCTCTGGCACCGATTGTTTCTTTAAATGTGATCCCACTGTTGACACGTGCCAAGAGAAGGTGCTTGGAGAGTACACGTGCTGGTGGACTTTGACAGGTGGAATTGTTGTGGACTCCATAGAAACTCAGAAACTTTTGCCAGCTGGAATCATGTGTGACAGCACGTCCATGGCCCATAATGACCGTAGATACTACCTGTTTGTCCCCTGCAATGTTTCTGTATCTAGGAAACCCCCTCCATTCACCATTACCGGTGCAGCTCCATCAGCAGAAGAACTTGTGTCTCCTTAACCTACTCAGCACACGTCGAGATGACAACGTGGTAAAATCTCCAGCTAAAGCCAAGACCCTATTTGCACTAGCTGCCACTGCTCCCACCATTGATCTGTCTTGAGGCTGGTGGTGAAATGTTTTCCCAAAAATGTTTTCCGAAAAATGTTTAGACGAGGCCACAGATCCACAAAAGAGCGACTCCAGCAAAGGCTGAGATGTACAGGCATGTCCCAAGAATTAGACAGTTTGTTGAAGGGGCAACAGTTCTGATTCATGACGACTCTCTAATGTAGACAGGACAAAGGCAAAAGAACTTGTCATGATATTTTTGCCTCTGGAGCACTCCCGGGTAGTATGGGGCACTGTAGGGGAAAAGGTAGAGAAAAAAATGGCTCATTTCTCTACTTGCTCATGTGGCTACATAACCAAACTTAAAGATGCCTGTTGCCAGAATGGCTAAGGAATTTTCCACTATGCTGGAGTAAGGAAGGAATGCCAAAGCCTGAAGTCTGATTGCCTATTAAAAGAAATCAGCCTCTCTTTATTGCGTACCCCTGTCTGAATCTTATATAAATCTGCCCCAGCATTTATCCCACTGTCTTGTATGGTGTCTTGGATCTGTGCATTTGTGTCTGGTTAAGCCAAATTATGGCTGCCTGTTAATGTCTTCGTTTCTTCTGTGATGCCTGGAGTAGCTGGAAGAAGGTGAAGCAATATTGGGAAAGATACTAAATTTGGGCATAGACAGGTTGCATTATCTGCTATGTACTCTGGCCTGTTATCGTGTATTTATTTTTACTAAACATGTAATTAAATATTTTTGAAAATGATAGCCACAACACAATAAAGTACATCAAACACGGATAATCCCCTTATACTGAATCCCAGCTGCAGTGAATGATCCCTTAATGTAAAGTGTTATACAATGGGTCAGCAGGAAACTTCTGTGAAGTGAGAGAGAGCATCTTCAACTTGAAAGGCTTAAATTCAACTCAGACATAGGAGTACATGTATGTAAGCAATTTATTATATTAGCTTGTTTTAGCCCGTTTGCTTAGAAGTGTGTTAGGCATTAGAAACTATCTGATTAAGGAACTAGAGATCTTAATAAAACAGGCATAAGTTATGGGGAGGCAATTGGTTGCTAGCCCTTGATTCTGTGAAGATGAAATGAAGGATAGTGATTTTAAAAGATGCTACAGCACAAAAAATTGTTTTCAAGAAAATAAAAAAAAATCAGATAGTTCTAGAATCATATAGCCACACAATGGATTGGTATAGCTAGCTGCTCGTAGCGCTGATGTAAAAATCCACTTTACTTCAATTGGTACAATTAGCGTTAAAAAGTCATGAATGCTAGATATTAGTATTCACGGTTGTCCTGAATGAGGTACTTGTATCTTTTGGCAGGAAGAGCTATTCGAATGCAGGGACAGGGAGCAGTCTTTGCTTAGCTGATTGATCTGAGAAAGTTCTTATTCCAGATAATTTAATTTTTGGGGGGAAGGGGGAAAATCAGGCATTCATCTGAATTCATTCAGGACCTAAGCTAAGGCCCATTTAACTTAATGGAAAGACTTATTGATGGTAGTGGGTGTTGGAGAAGAAGGATGCTTGGGGTTACGGCACTGCACTAGGACTCAGGAGACCAGGTTTCAATTTCCACCCTTGCAACAGATTTCATGTGTGACCATGGGCAAATTACTTAATCTCTCTGTGCCTCAGCTCCCGAACTGTAAAATGGGGATAATACAACTCTAGTCTACTGAAACTAATTTCTTGGGGCATGGTCTGTCTTTTACTACATGTGTGTCTACAATACATAGCTTGTCAGGGCCTCTGATGCTAAGTGATTAAGGCTCTGGACTTGAAATCCAATGGGGTTTCCCCACGTAGCTTTAAATCCTGCTCACAGCAGCTATGGCTTTCATAAGAGTCAAACAGGAATTCCATCTATATATAGATTAATTATAACTCTTGATATGCTTGATGACAACACAAATTTTATGCTTCAGAGTTTACACTAATCTCTATTAGAAATCAGAATGAAACCTAATGTCAGGGACAGACTATTACACGTCTGGTACAGCAGGGTTCTTACACTGTCCTCTGAGACATCTGGTGCTGGCCACTGTCAGAGACCCGGTACTGGGCTAGATGAGCCTTGGGTCTGATCCAGTTTGGCAATTCTTATGTTCCTAGCTGAGATTCTGACCCACAGATTTTTTGGATGCCTTTTATTTAAAAAATAATCACTAAAAATTTAAGGATCTATTCTTCCACTATTCCCCATTACCACAGTACAATCTTATTGTATGTATAGGTCCCAAGAGAGTCCAAGGGTCCCCATGGAGACGTAATGCATGGTGAGCCGGGGGAAAGTCTGCCATGTACTAACTCGCTCTGCACTAAAAGTTCTGTAGCGTGCTTTGACACACTGCTGTTGGACAGTTAGTGTTTGGCAGGCGCACGTGCTGTAGATTGAAGGCCGCTGAGGCCAAGGGTACATTTAGACGGCAATACAAAACCCCACGACACTGAGTCTCAGAGCCCGGGTCAATTGACTCAGGCTTGTGGGGCTTAGGCTGCAGAGCTAACAATTGCAGTGGAGACATTTGGGCTAGAGCCTGGGCTCTGAGACCCTCCCACCTCACAGGGTCTCAGAGCCCAGACTCCAGCCTGAACCCAAAGTCTACTCTGCAATTTTATAGCTCTGGAGCATGAGCCCCAAGAGCCTCAATCAGCTGACCTGGGCCAGCCAAAGGTCTTTTATTGCAGGGTAGACATACCCTAAGTCTCTGTGTAGGCAATTCCGAATATTAAACAGATCTATCAAAGATGTTACATATAGAACTACTCATTTTTTTAAAAATTTCGTGTCGATTTTGCTGGTATTTCAGTGCTTAGCAGTTACCCAATTTAGTGTCTGAGTCTCATTTGACACTCTTTTGCTATGGAAACCTTGTATTGGCGCAATAAGAGCATGAGGCTTCGTATTTATAAACAGAAAGATTGAATTTCTTTACTAGTAAATGATAGTAAAACAGTTTTGAAACTGAACATACAGTATTTTCATGGTCATAAATATTCTTCAAATACATTTTATTTGTACTTCCACTCATTTCGCATTTTTACTTCCCAAATTGTTGAATGACATTTGCTATCATGTGCCACAGTGGGCAACATGTATAAGAACCAAGGCAACTTTCTAAAGTAATCATGAATATCTGGTAAAGGAATCAAAATGTGTTTTGCAAACTCTGGCCTGTTACTTTAAGAATTTGTTGTGGTGGGTGGTGGCTGCTTCAAAATAACTCTATAACAGATTTAATCTACTGTAAAACACTGCTGTACAATGCATCCTAGGTTTTATTTTCAGTGCCCTTAAAATTCTAGAGTTTTCATAGGGAAAGTTCGTGCTGCTGCTCAGTTAACTCTTGGTTAGATCTTAGTAAACTACAGGAGTCATGCAGATTCTAGCTCCGTAAAGGTCAGATTACACTACCCAAAAACCACTTTAGTCACGTTTTACTCCTGGAATAGTCCCATTAATTACAATTACTTCAATAATAAGGTTCTACTAGTGTGAGAAGGGGCAGTAGAATGTGGCTGTGGGCACAACTGTTTTATACATCTTCTAGATCCAATGACAGATTCTGCCAAAATGTTAATTGTATCACCATGTTCTAATTTCTAATGTGAGAGATAAATGAGGAAACATCTGCTGTAAGTTTCTGTGGCTACAGCAGCATCATCATAGAAGTGCCACTGTAGCTTAGATGCTTCCTAGGAGAATGTATATAAGGAGGAAGGGCAGTGTGGATTCCAGTCTAATAGGTTATATTGGCTGTAGAATGACCGTGCCTAATAGGGTACAGAATGTAAGCGAGGCCAAACAGCAAAAATTAAGATGTTTGTACATCAATGCGAGGAGCCTAGGTAACAAAATGGAGGAACTAGAGCTACTGGTGCAGGAAGTGAAACCAGATATTATAGGGATATCAAAAACATAGTGGAATAGTAGTCATGACTGGACTACAGGTATTGAAGGGTATGTGCTGTTTAGGAAAGACAGAAATAAGGTAAAGGTGGTGGAGTAACATTGTATATCAATGATGAGGTAGAATGTAAAGAAATAAGAAGCGATGGAATGGATAAGACAGAGTCTGTCTGGGTAAAAATTACACTGGGAAGAAAACTATTAGAGCCTACCCTGGGATAGTGCTTGGGGTGTGCTATAGACCGCCGGGATCTAATTTGGATATGGATAGAGCCCTCGTTAATGTTTTTAATGAAGTAAATACTAATGGAAACTGCATGATCATGGGAGACTTTAACTTCCCATAGACTGGAGGACGAGTGCTAGTAAGAACAATAGGGCTCAGATTTTCCTAGATGCGATAGCTGATGGATTCCTTCATCAAGTAGTTGCTGAACCGACTAGAGGGAATGCCATTTTAGATTTGGTTTTGGTGAGTAGTGAGGACCTCATAGAAGAAATGGTTGTAGGGGACAATCTTGGTTCGAGCGATCATGAGCTAATTCAGTTCAAACTGAACGGAAGGATTAACAAAAATAAACCTGCAACTAGGGTTTTTGATTTCAAAAGGGCTGACTTTCAAAAATTAAGGAAATTAGTTAGGGAAGTGGATTGGACTGAAGAACTTATGGATCTAAAGGCAGAGGAGGCCTGGGATTACTTTAAATCAAAGCTGCAGAAGGTATCGGAAGCCTGCATCCCAAGAAAGGGGAAAAAAATTATAGGCAGCAGTTATAGACCAAGCTGGATGAGCAAGCATCTCAGAGAGGTGATTAAGAAAAAGCAGAAAGCATACAGGGAGTGGAAGATGGGAGGGATCAGCAAGGAAATCTACCTTATTGAGGTCAGAACATGTAGGGATAAAGTGAGACAGGCTAAAATTCAAGTAGAGTTGGACCTGGCAAAGGGAATTAAAACCAATAGTAAAAGGTTCTATAGCCATATAAATAAGAAGAAAACAAAGAAAGAAGAAGTGGGAGTGCTAAACACTGAGGATGGAGTGGAGGTCAAGGATAATCTAGGCATGACCCAATATCTAAACAAATACTGTGCCTCAGTCTGTAATAAGGCTAAAGAGGATCTTAGGGATAATGGTAGCATGACAAATGAAAATGAGGATATGGAAGTAGATATTACCATATCTGAGGTAGAAGCGAAACTCGAACAGCTTAATGGGACTAAATCGGGGGGCCCAGATAATCTTCATCCAAGAATATTAAAGGAACTGGCACATGAAATTGCAAGCCCATTAGCAAGAATTTTTAATGAACCTGTAAACTCAAGGGTTGTACCGTATGATTGGAGAATTGCTAACATAGTTCCTATTTTTAAGAAAGGGGAAAAAAGTGACCCGGGTAACTACAGGCCTGTTAGTTTGACATCTGTAGTATGCAAGGTCTTGGAAAAAATTTTGAAGGAGAAAGTAGTTAAGGACATTGAGGTAAATGGGACAAAATACAACATGGTTTTACAAAAGGTAGACTGTGTCAAACAAACCTGATCTCCTTCTTTGAGAAAGTAACAGATTTTTTAGACAAAGGAAATGCAGTGGATCTAATTTACCTAGATTTTAGTAAGGTGTTTGATACTGTTCCACATAGGGAATTATTAGATAAATTGGAAAAGATGGGGATCAATATGAAAATTGAAAGGTGGATAAGGAATTGGTTAACAGGAAGACTATAGCGGGTCCTACTAAAAGGTGAACTGTCAGGCTGGAGGGAGGTTACCAGTGGAGTTCCTCAGGGATCAGTTTTGGGACCAATCTTATTTAATCTTTTTATTACTGACCTCGGCACAAAAAGTGGGAGTGTGCTAATAAAGTTTGCGGATGACACAAAGCTGGGAGGTATTGCCAATTTAGAGAAGGACTGGGAAATCATACAGGAAGATTTGGATGACCTTGTAAACTGGAGTAACAATAATAGGATGAAATTTAATAGTGAGAAGTGTAAGGTTATGCATTTAGGGATTAATAACAAGAATTTTAGTTATAAACTGGGGACGCATCAATTAGAAGTAACGGAGGAGGAGAAGGACCTCGGGGTATTGGTTGATCATTGGATGACTATAAGCCACCAATGTGATATGGCCGTGAAAAAAGCTAATGCGGTCTTGGGATGCATCAGGTGAGGTATTTCCAGTAGAGATAAGGAGGTGTTAGTACCATTATACAAGGCACTGGTGAGACCTCACCTGGAATACTGTGTGCAGTTCTGGTCTCCCATGTTTAAGAAGGATGAATTCAAACTGGAACAGGTACAAAGAAGGGCTAGTAGGATGATCTGAAGAATGGAAAACCTGTCTTATGAAAGGAGACTCAAGGAGCTTGACTTGTTTAGCCTAACTAAAAGAAGGTTGAGGGGAGATATGATTGCTCTCTATAAATATATCAAAGGGATAAATACCGGAGAGGGAGAGGAATTATTTAGGCTCAGTACCAATGTGGACACAAGAACAAATGGATACAAACTGGTCACTGGGAAGTTTAGACTTGAAATTAGACGAAGGTTTCTAACCATCAGAGGAGTGAAGTTTTGGAATAGCCTTCCAAGGGAAGCAGTGGGGGCAAAAGACCTATCTGGCTTTAAGATTAAACTCAATAAGTTTATGGAGGAGATGGTATGATGAGATAACGTAATTTTGGTAATTAATTGATCTTTAACTATTCATGGTAAATAGGCCCAATGGCCTGTGATGGGATGTTAGATGGGGTGGGATCCGAGTTACTACAGAAAATTCTTTCCTGGGTATCTGGCTGGTGAATCTTGCCCATATGCTCAGGGTTTAGCTGATCGCCATATTTGGGGTCTGGAAGGAATTTTCCTCCAGGGCAGATTGGAAGAGGCCCTGGAGGTTTTTTGCCTTCCTCTGTAGCATGGGGCACGGGTCACTTGCTGGAGGATTCTCTTCAGTCTTTAAACCACGATTTGAGGACTTCAATAGCTCAGACATAGGTGAGAGATTTTTTGCAGGAGTGGGTGGGTGAGATTCTGTGGCCTGCATTGTGCAGGAGGTCGGACTAGATGATCATAATGGTCCCTTCTGACCTTAGCATCTATGAATCTATGACAGAAGGTTTTTTTTCGCCATCATGAAGTTAATCCACCTCTCCAACAGATGATAGCTAGGTTGACGGAAAAATTCTTCCGTCAATCTACAGTGGGAGTTAAGTTGACCTAACTATGTTGCACAGGTGCACAATTTTTCACAGTTCTGAGCGATGCAGCTAGGTTGACAAAGTTTTAAGTGTAGACCAGGCTGGAGCTACAGACAAATATGAGGCTTAGGACATGACATTCATATCATGACAAGCACGGATAGTCATTGGAAGCATGTTAAACTAGTATGTCAACATGCCAGCTTACATTGTATGGGGCACAACCTGTGGCACTGAAAGAGACTATAGTTTAATCTGTGGCACACTCAAGTTAGGAACAAAGGCCAGATCGTCACTCGGTGTAAACTGGCACATCTCCATTTACCTCAGCTGAGCTATGCTGATCTATACTCATTGAGGATCTGCTTTGTAGCTACACAAGTAGTTTATCTGAAGAAAGTGTCCCGACTTTAAGACTATCAGAGAAAGGAGAGTGAACCAGGCAATGTAAAAAGAAACCCCACTTATTTATATTACCATCAAGCCTAGGAGCTCTTGTGGTGGACCAGGATCCCATTGCGATCACATGCAGCACAAACACAGAACGAAAAGATTTTGAAAGTATGAACCAAGACACACTCATTTGGAAATCCTCCCCAGCCCTTTCCCCTAGAAGCATGAGGACTAAAGCATGAATGAATAAGCTTCAGCCTTAGTAGCCGTCTGAAATACATGTATTTGAATTCATAGAATACTGGTTGGTCCTTTGCTTCGGCCTTTCTTCTTTAAAGCATTTTGAAAGTGCCTCAGCCTCAGAGAAATTCTGATTCCCAACATTACAATGAGGTTAGCTACAGTGGAAGACAAATTTTGGTTTGGAATTTTTCCAGACACTGGGATGATCAATTGTGGTCAGTTACTGTCCTGTGACAGCATGCACTGCTTACAGTAATTCTAAGAAATGTTATTTACTTTGGTTATAAACAGTCCTTTTCTGTTTCTCACTATTGTACACTGGGATGATCAATTGTGGTCAGTTACTGTCCTGTGACAGCATGCACTGCTTACAGTAATTCTAAGAAATGTTATTTACTTTGGTTATAAACAGTCCTTTTCTGTTTCTCACTATTGTACTCTGTTTCAGTTGGGTAATCCTGTAATTTCAGTGGCAAAGCTCCTGTTTCAGAAGCTGATTTGGATCTTGTAATTTCTGATGCTTAGGGGATGTTTCAAAAGTAATTTTGCCCACTCAACATTCAAGTCATTCTTTGAGAGCTGGTTGGAAAGGAGTAGTGAGTTTTTCACTACAATTTTCACTGAAATTTCATGTTTTGTTTTAATTCCAACTACACTCTAAATTAAAAAGAAAATTAAAAAAAAAGAAAAAAAACCAGCAAAATCTTTCCAAATTTCTGTGTTGAAAGCAGCAAACAAATGAGTGAAGAAATGAGCTGTATGGTAGTCAGTAATGTACAGAGCCGTTCCTTTGGCCTGAACTGTTAGCCAATAATTGGGGCCTTGCAGGCATGTTTCCCTTAGGAGCAGAAAACAATGATATGAGCCAATGATATTCTTGGGGTGATCTTACAAAAATATGGACACAAA
This sequence comes from Eretmochelys imbricata, assembly GCF_965152235.1. Lineage (NCBI taxonomy): Eukaryota > Metazoa > Chordata > Testudines > Cheloniidae > Eretmochelys > Eretmochelys imbricata. The sequence continues at coordinate 204,146,432 of NC_135574.1, read as the reverse complement.
GTCCTGCTTCCCTGAACACAGAAGAAACAGAAGACAGTTTCCTTGTTCAGAAATCCACAAATCTGCTGCTCCAACAAGCTCTGTGCCCAAGAAGATTTGTCTCTCTGCTTCCTCTCAGGGCTGGTCTACGCTACAGACCTATATTGGTACAACTACACCACTCAGGGGTGTGAAAAATCCACTAGATGCTACAGTAAGCATACCTGTAAGTGTAGACAAGCCCTGAAAGAATGGTCATTTGTGTCTCAATGCTGGCACATTCAGTTTCACTTCTTCTGGTGGCTCCAGGGTGAAGGATGGCTGTCTGTTGTATAGCTGCCACTGGCCTGAGTAAGAGAACCAGGATACAATCAAAGAGGGAAAGGGACAAGATCTTATTGAATAGAAGACTAAACTGAAGCAGATCTGTTGCACATCCTTCTAATCGAGCTGTACTGTGTCTTCAATAGGTAAGTGAGACTCTGGCCCCAGTTCTGGCAAGTGGGGAGACAAAAGAGACTACATGTCATCTTTGCAACACCAGATGCTGGGACTGGCTGGGAACTGGTGTCCTCCCTGGCAAATCAGAGCAGCCCAGAGGCAGCTGAGAAGTGCAAGAGTGGAAAGGCACTCTGGCCACACCGCCTCTCCACTGGCAAGACATCCTGTGCTGGTGACGAGGGAGACTGGATCAGAACCACTGTGCCAGTGTTTGGTATCCAGGGATTCCCCTTACATAAAGGTTTGAGGAGGTTTAGCTCTGGAGCTGCAAGACAGCCAGAATAGAGGGACCAGGATTCGGCCAGGTGTGCTACAGCTTGGAAGCTTGGCAGCTAGGAGCCCTTTCTGCTCATGACAGGGAGTACTGAACAATGTTCTGATCATAATCTATATCCCAGAGTACAAAGAAAGGTCCCTGCAGGGACCACTGCACTGTTACTTGGGCAAGAGACCTTCAAGGCCTCAGACGTGAGAATTGTTTTTTTAAAACTATTAGTTTCATTCAAAGAAATATGCCAGGACATCAAGACTGGCCATTGCAGAGTCTAGTCGTGGGAGCAGAGGAAAATGAGGCACAGACATCATACTGTGGGAGCAGAGTGGGAATGACCTACTACCCAGAAGTCCCTCATTTTATTAAGCCTCACATACAACTCTTCCTCAGTTTTTCTAGGAGCTGGAGGACCAAGACCTCTATGGTTTTCAGCTTAACTCCACAGATTGCAGATCAGTCTTTAAAATGAAAGGCAAAGCTAAGGTTACTAACAGCTTGTGTTGAAGTAGAGACCAGAAGCATTCATGAAAAATTTCCTAAAGAGGCTGGGGGAAGACTTCAGAAGATATCCACATCCAGAGTGGTCTGTCTAACTCCCAGAGAGGTGCAGAACTTGCAAGTTGTGGCGCGCACCCGCCGCAAAGGGAAAATAAGAATAAGTTACGACAGCACCCCCAACTGGTTGACAGAATGACAATGGCCAAAGAGAAGAATAGGCATCCTGACCTCTGACTCAGAAGGACGGAAGTGGGAAGTATATGGGGATAGGAAACAAAGCTACTAGGATGGGGCTCAGTACTGGACCCTTACAAGCCAGCATGCAGACAAGCTGGATTTGTTGATACAGTACATGGTCCGTGTAGTCTAGGCTGAATCCTGCCATCTGCTACACACATGGCTCCCCTTAGCTTTAATTATTGTTGTGTATATCCAGTGGCAGAACTTAATTTTTTTATTTCAACACCAACTATTCTCCCCCACAGTCCCACCAGCCTGATGATTTTGTCCCTGCTAATTGGTCTTTTGGTGTTCTTGACACAGCCAATATCTGGCAGCAATGCCACCTTTCAAATGCCACTGCTCTTTTCCCATCTGCTTCCTCCTTCACACCCACACATAGCAACAGGACTGCATCTTACTAAGGCTCATATCTCAGCCTGATGATGATGTCAGCTGAACCTCTATGGGCAATCTTCTGTTTGTCCTCACGGGGTGAGGATATGACCACTTGTGAACCTTGCCTTTTATTATTTGGTGAGATAAGATCATTAGAAATGCCAAATGAGATAAGAAACAGATGTTTCTCAAAGCTAAGCAAAGAGCTTTTGAGCCATCAGATGAAAATATCCTGGATACTTAAAAAAGATGAGGTACTGAACTCCTAACCCTGCCACTGACTTCCTGGCCAAGGGGCCCCAGTCATGGGCCTGGACCCCATTGTGGTAGGTGCTGTACAAACACAGAACAAAGACAGTCCCTGATCCAAAGACAAGAGACAGATGGATACAGACTGAGCAAATGGGGAACAGAAGGAAACAACCCCAGTCTGTATGACAGGCAATGGCTTCAGCACACCAGCGGCCTAATTCATTGCCAGATTGTATAGGCAACACATCAAAGGAGAATTTTGAGGTGATGGAGGTACCTTCTGTAGATGTTTATGGAGAGCACCTGCCAAGAAGGAGGGGCAGCTGGGGGGAAAACATGAAAGGTGCGTTTTTGAAATTTTCATGAGTGGCAGGCAATGAGGGTTGGCACCATGGGCCCATTGGAGGTAGGAGTCAACATCACTAGTGAAGGAGAGATGAAAGGTTGGGTGGGGATGGGCAATGAAGGGCCTTGAAAGTGAAGACAAGCAGCTTATGGTTGATGTGATAGAGAAGGGGGAGATGCACAGAGAGGGGTGACATGGTCAAAGCAACAGGCTAGGAAAATGATCAATGGATGGGAGTAGAGCAAGAGTGCATTTGTCAAGGCCAGAAAAAAGGATGTTGCGGTAACTAACATGCAAGAACATGAGAGTCTGGATGAGAGTTTTAGCTGAGTGGATGGATAGGAAAGGCTGTATCTTACAGATGTTATGCAGAAAGAATCCTCAAGGCTTAGACGTTGGCTAGGTCTTCACATCCAGGCTGAGGTCTGAGTCAAAGGTGAATCGTGTAACCTGGGCACAGATGACAGGCAAGATGGCAGTGTTGTCTCCAGTGATGGAGAAAGGAGGTCGGGGGAAGGCTTGGGTTGGGTTGTGGGGGAGGAAAATTAAGAACTATGTTTTAGTCACGTTGAGCTTGATAGGATGGCTAGACATAGACAAGAAGATGTCAGAGACAGGCAGAGATTTTAGTATGGATAGAGGGAGGCAGGTCTGTAGTAGCGAGGTAGAACTGTGAGTCAGCATAGAGATGGTTGTTGAATTTTTGTTTGCAGATGAGGTTACCCAGAGATAAGGTGTAGAGAGAGAAGAGAAGGGGCCCAAAGACAGAACCCGGGGGAACCCCCACAGAAAGCTGGAGGGGAGTGGGATGAGGAGGATCCTCTGACGAGCAAGCTGAAGGAGCCATGAGAGAGATAGGGTGAGAACCAGGAGTGGACAGAGTCATGGAAGCCAAGGGAGGACAAGAAGAACGTAGCTGACTGTGTCAAAGACTGCTGACAGGTCAAGGAGGAGGAGGAGAGTGGAGTACTGCATCTGAGCTTTGTTTAGGAAGAAATCTTTAGAGACTTTGTTGAGAGCTGTTTCAGTGAAGTGCAAGCCAGACTGGAGAGGCTGTAGGATGAAATTGGAGGAGAGGAACTCCAATGATTGTAAATAGCATGTCCCACAAAAGGGAGACGGGGCAATAGCTGGAGGAGTGAATCAAAGGTGGCTGGGTTAGAGGACATGGAATTCAGTTAAGTGGGAGAAGCAGAGTTATCTGTCTTTCCTATTTAGATAGTGAGCTCTCCAGGGCAGGGACTCTCTAATATTGCTCCCAAGTGTTCAAAAAACGTAAGTCAGGCCCCTCAAAGTCATGAGATTTAAAAAACAGGTGCGGGGTTATTTTTATTTGCCTTCTGGTGTCAGAACCTTTAGTGCTCACATCCTCAAGCTTTTCCTCACAACCACGAGGACTTGAAACACGATTCCAGAACTGGGGGGGGCGGCGGGGGGGGGCACTGAGAAAACACACCAGATATCAAAAGCCTTCCGATAAAATCATGAGACCTGGCAATACTGTCTCACACTATGTGTACATACAGCACCTCCCACAAGGGGATCTTGATCTCAGCTAGGGTCTCTAGCCACTATGGCAATATAAACATACTGGATCTCCCCTTCATTCCTGCTACTGGTACCCTGATGTCTCTGTGACACCTGATACTGCAGAAATAAAATCCAGCCTTTAATAAACTAGCATCACCAAAAGACCCAATGGAAATTAAATAATGTTTTGGTTTGTTCAAATGAAAAAAGACACTTTCATATGAAAATACCTGCCAAGCTTAAACATCTAGTCATTTAAAGCAGAAAGAACAGAAGTATTTTACAGCTGGGGAAAATAAATCCAGCTCAGAGTGGCTTTCAGTGGCTATGAGTTTTCCCAGCAGCTGGCTGTCCCACTTTTTGCAATGTATAATTATGCTTACTAACAGGAAGTACTCTCTTATACACTGAACAAAGGTACAATTAGTGGCAGCATCTGAAGTGTTAGCTAACCTAATAAAGACCTCCTCAGATAGAGCTGAATATTATTAAACATTGACCTCAGAATATTAGCCAAGAGTCTGAGTCATCAGTAATCACACCAAGCAAGCTCCAGTCAGGTTTTATTTCAAAGAGAACCAGACTGAACTGCACTAGCCACCTATTTAATGCTCTGGTGGAAAACAGAGAGTATGACAACCAGGAATATTTTAGTTCTACAAAGAGAATAAGCGCTTTAGAAAGAAAACTGTTTCAAATATTTACACTTGGTAGACGCTTTGTAAAATGATCACATTTTTATACGTGATCCAGAGAAGTGGGTTTTCAGCAAAACAAAATGTCTCAAAAAGGGTCAGTTTATAGCCAAAATTCTTGATTTTTCAATCCAAAACCCAAATGCCCAAGAACTGAAAATTTTTGATTTGAATAGCCTACCATGGTGCCTCATGGGAGTTGTAGTTCCACACCCTCATATACCCATTCTCCTCTATGGGAAGGTAATCCCTTGCTCAGGGGTTCTCAAACTGGGCGTCAGGACCCCTCAGGGGGTTGCAAGGTTATTACATGGGGGAGGGGGATCGTGAGCTGTCAGCCTGTACCCCAAACCCTGCTTTGCCTCCAGCATTTATAATGGTGTTAAATATATAAAAATGTGTTTTTAATTTATAAGGAGGGGTTGCACCCAGAGACTTGCTATGTGAAAGGGGTCACCAGTACAAAAGTTTGAGAACCACTGCTGTAGCTGGACTACATTGCCTATGAACATGGCCAGGGGCTGAAATGGTGCAACCACCTCCCCTCACCGGGAGGGCAGGCCATGGTGCATCATGGAAGACGTAGTCCAACTGGGGAGCCTAGTTCATATGAGAGAAGGGGAACATGAAGCACTGAAACTGCAGTGCCCATATCAGTTTTCCAGTCAACTCTCTCCCAACCCTTAGTGCTGCTTGGGATTCTAGTGACTAATGTTATTCTCCTTCCCTTTGATCTAGGAAAGGGTAGCCAGATGCAGAATAGCCACAGCTGCTTGTCTCCAAAATTTAAAGGGGCTAAATAGAGCTACCATGATGGGAAAGGTTCCAAGAAGAGGGTGAACTTACAGGGCAGAGATTCAGAAGTTACATAAGAACGGTCACACTGGGGCAGACCAAAGGTCCATCTAGCCCAGTATCCTGTCTTCCAACAGTGGCCAATGCCAGGTGCCCCAGAGGGAATGAACAGAACCGGTCATCATCAAGTGATCCATCCCCTGTCGCCCATTCCCAGCTTCTAGCAAACAGAGGCTAGGGACACCATCCCTGCCTATCCTGGCTAATAGCCGTTGATGGACCTATCCTCCATGAACTTATCTAGTTCTTTTTTGAAGAACCAGAAGTTACCAGGCAATCAAAAAGAAATCTCCAGCTCTAACGTAGCACATTTTCTGAGGGCCAGTGGTTTGGACAGAGGACGTGCTCAGGTTTTCAAAACTGGAAGTGGGCCTGTTTGAAACAACTGTTTGTTTTTCCTTGATACCTTGTCATCGTAAGGAAATCATGATGAGAGAAGGCAATTGCTGATCACGATATCTGCCATTCCTTTGCTGATTTTTACAATTGCAAGTGCATCTTAGAGGATCCTTGAATAGAAGTTTACCAGCCCTATTGGATTACTAGTTTAGAATGCATCCGATGAAGTGAGCTGTAGCTCACGAAAGCTTATGCTCAAATAAATTGGTTAGTCTCTAAGGTGCCACAAGTCCTCCTGTTCTAGTTTAGGGGTTGTTGCTCCTCTAGTTAAACTCAGTGAAGCTAAACTGATTTACACTAGCAGAGGTTCTGGCTCCATAATTTCAACATTCTGAAGAACAGTATGACACAATCCAGCAATAACCAAAAAACAAAGTTATTTCATAATCCCCACTCTTGATTCACAGTATCAGGCTTTCTCCATAGTGGCCTTTATTAAATGTGTCTGAATTTTGCATTTCTTGTCTTAAGTATGTATCACCCTCTAGCCCAGTTTGAATATAACTTGTGGGGCCATTTTATCAGTGTGTTATTTTTAGCACATAATTAAGACAAAGAGGCACAATAAGAACGTACAGATTGCAGCACTTGACCTAATTGTCCTATGTAACTTTTTTCCTCTTGTGCTGATAATTTTCAGTGCAGTTGTCAACAAGCAAAGGTAACAGGATCATAGTTCACGCTGACAAGGCAGGGTATAAGAAAAGTGCTACTTAACTGAGACCGCAAGAGGAGTGTGTTTCACTTTCAGCAGAAAATGAAGAGAAATATGAGAACCTCATTTGGTCTTTCACCTCATGTGGCTACAATGACTGGTAGTAACTGGGGCCTGAGAAGACCTTGTTTAACAAGCAATACCACCCTTAAGCCCGTGTGACCTGTATGATTGCACAGACTCCTTACACTTCCAGGGACATTCCTCCCCATGTTTCTCAGTGAACCCAATTCCCTATTCACCATTCCCTCTGATTTCTGTGCTAAGAGGCTTGGGGCAGATTCAGGGGCAGATCCAGTTGTAATCACAACAATCAATTGGCTAAGAATTGCATACAGCCTGTTACAGCCCACCCTCCATACATGAATCCTATCCACATGTTTTTGAGCGTTTACAGTCTTTGGGGCAAGGACTATGGCTTTTTATATTTGTATAGCACTTAGCACAAATGGGGCCTGGACCTTGTTGGTTTCTAAGTGCTACTACAATGTAAGTGTTAAATAATGGTTAATAATAATCCACAACTGGTGCAAGTTACCACTGCTCTTGATTTATACTAGCTGAGGATCTAGTCCTGATTCCCTAACTAAGCCCCAAATCCACTTCTCGTAAGGAAGTCACGGATCTGGCTCTACCTCCTGTTCCAGGAGTAGCTGTGGACTGAGTTCTAACTTCTGAGCAAGCAGAGTTTTTATATTAATGTGCACAGGGGAAAACCCCTAAGCAAATATACAGAGGATCTTTGTATTTCCATGTCATGCCTTGCTCTGAATGTCTTTTTAATTAGCATAATTGATAACAGTACTTTCAATCTGACAATAAAATAAAACAGAAATTAGTTTGATATTTGATAATGTACTTTAAGGCCACCTTCCTATCTTCTTTCCTTTCACAGTTTGGGGTGTTAGTCAGAGCCCTGCTGCTTCTGGATATTAAGGTAACAGAGTAGTGCAGAGTGGGTTTTTTTCCCCTGCACTTGTGATTGGAGAGAAAGTAGCAAACTTTTTTCTCTGATTGTCACCACAGGAGTGGATTGGTGCACAATGTGGGCCTGATCCTGCAAACACTTATGCACGTGAGCAGCTTTACGTATGTGAGCACTTGTGCATTAGGGTGAATACTCCTGTGTGGGGCTGCCATTTCAGAGTACTTCAGCTACTGGAAAATGCAGCTCTCTACTTGTCTTGTGGAGCTTCTCTCGTGTAACACATTACGTGCCTGCGCTATGATCTGCTCTGACTTCCATTTTTGTCTCCCAGTGCAACTCAAGGCTTGCATTAGACTTATAATGCCTTAAATGGTGTAGATCATCTGGTCTCCCTTAGAGACTACCTCCCTCCTCATGGGACTCTTGCTGAGTTGCCTCCTATCCAGTGTAAGTGGGTGAGGGAGGCTGGTTAGGCAATTTCAGTGAGGGATCCCATGACTGTGGAGTTCATGTGCCCTCTTGGTATTACACAATGCTGGGTGTTTGTGCTCCTAGGCTTTTGACGTGGGAATGGATCAAGGTGGGCAGAGGCAACTCAGGAGGTGGAAGTGATTAGTTCTAGGGGGTTGGATGGGTGTGCAAGAGATTTTTAAAATTGATATTGACATTGGATTATGCTGTAAATTCTATGTACTATCTGATCCTATCTATATTCTTATAATGCCATCACCACTGTAGTATCTGGCCTCTAAGTTTTGTTTGTGTGTTCATATTGCACATGGGGTGTAGTTTATCAATGAAATAATGTATATATTCACCTGAGGTAGGCTCTATTCATTGTTTAAGTGTGCGGATGTGCACAGGGGCAGCAAATGGAGCATTTGTGTAACAAAGGGGGATCTCTCCACCTGTGTGTTGCTAAGGGGTGTGGCATGGTCTCTTGCCAGCCCTGAATAAGCCATCCTGTAATGGGGACCTGAAGACTGGGTAATAGAATCCTTAATTAACATGAATCCTGTGGCCAAGAATTTCTGTGGAGAGGTAGTAGCCAGTCCACGGAGAGGTTACATTACAGACCTGGGGCATACCCATGGGCTGTAGGACTGATTTCCAACCCTCTGAGCCCATGAAGATATCCACGCAAAGCTCGATCATTTTAGCTTTGTGCCTGGCTAAGGTAGGAGGGAGGGGGGAATTTCACTCTAAATATATAACACCTGCCTACATCAATTCTGCACAAAGCACCCGTGTACCTACTCATGCATAAAAAGTCTACACCAACTGCTAGCAGACCTACCTCTGAATGAAAACATTGCACCAAATACTTTGTATATACATGCGTATCACCATGCTGCACCAAGTACCTGTGAATTTTCTTGAGTATAGCAACACTGCACTAAATATCAGTGTTCCCACACATATATAATAATCCACACTTCAAAACTGCATACCTGTCTTTGTATTTAACATGTGTCATCATCTGTGAACTTAACTGTAAATATCCACAGGGGAAAACTATACTCGCTTTTTAAAAGCATCAGCTGAGAGTAAAGAGGCAGAGACAGAAAAGAAGGGTGTTTTTGAAGAGAAGGGAGAGATATAAGAAATATGGGGTTAGGAAGAAGTATATGGTGCAAGAAATTGGGGGGAGAGGGATTAGGGCCTAATCCTGCCTATTGACCTGCACAGGTGTGCCCCTTTGCCCACTTTCAGCCTCACTGACATCAGAAAATAATTGAAACAGTCGGTGCCTGCATCCCCTGCAGACATGTTTTAGACACACAAAACATAAATACATTTCCCTGGAAGGCTGGGGATTTATTTCTGGAGCAATAGCAGGGTCTATGAAGGCACAGAGTTCCCCCATGCAGTTGTCCATGCGGGTTTGGGGTCTTAGAAAACAAAGAAATGCAAGGAAAATAAATGGAGTAAAGATGGGAAGGAAGAAAGAGCCATGAGAAGGAAGAGTACAGCAGGCATCATAGTGAGTTAAAAACGTGTTTTCTAGAAACTTTACAGCACATGATGCTAGAGAATTAGACTTCCAGCATGCCCGTGAAATAATTTTTTTTTTGTCTTTATGTCTGAAGATTTTGTTTTGAAATGCACTAATCTTCTACATGCAGGACACTGCTCCAGGTTTTCCAAAATATTCTGGGAGCGAACAGGATCCATGCAGTCAGTGCTTTATTTATAAACGATGTCTCCCTGCTAGTCGGAACTAAATGTTCACACAAGGTTTGTGTGCGGTAGTCTCCTGGATGTAAGATGCTGGCAAGAACAGCATTTGCAGGTCCCATGCTTTTGATTTTAGGATTTGTATTTTCTGTAGACTGGGATTTTTTTTAAAAGTTTCTTTTTGTTTAACTTCCCCCCTCCCTTCCTGTTCTCATCGAGGGACAGGTGTTGTTTAACTCTGCGTCTTTTGATTGGTTTCTCAGGGTTCTGCACTCTCAGAACCAAAAAGAAAAGGAGGACTTGTGGCACCTTAGAGACTAACCAATTTATTTGAGCGTGAGCTTTCGTGAGCTACAGCTCACTTCTTTTCTTTTTGCGAATACAGACTAACACGGCTGTTACTCTGAAACTCTAAGAATCGTTTCCTTTTACCCACAACAAAAATGGTTTCCAGCCATCGGCTGGGGACACATTTATCAGTAGCCAGCAGGAGCCTCTCTTCCCCCTTCCCCCCCCCACCCCAGCCCCAACTACTTCCTGTTTGGCTGTCATGCCCTCGAGGAAGGTGGCTCATGCACTTCCAGTTCGGGAGCTGCAGGTCCCAAGTGTTTCCTGCTTCAGCTGTGTGAGTATCACAAGGGCGAGCGAATGCGGGTCTGCTCCCTGTCCCCTTGCAGGCTGTCTCCATGGGATGGTGTCTGAGGATGACCGGCTGCTTGAACCGTGTCAGCTGGAGTGGGAGGGTTGTAGGGGGGTGCTGCATAGGAGTGCCAGTGGATTTGGGGTGCAGGGCTTGTGTGAAGGTTTGGGAAGCAAGGTGGGGGAGGTAATATATTTTATTGGACCGACTTCTGTTGGTGAGAGAGACAAGCTTGTGAGCTTACAAAGACGGAGGTCTTTTCAGGCCTGGGAAAGGGACTCCATCCTGGCCTCCCAGCTCAGTGCGAGGTGGAGCAGGTCGGTATTGTAAGGGGCCATGCAAAGGAGAGTGGCCCCTGAACACCTCCCCACTCGGCTTTGCCCTGTCTGGGGGGGCAAGGAGTTGGGGTATCTGAGGGTGCGAGTGAGTGATCAGCGGCTGCAGCACGGTGTTAGCTGGAGGCTGGGGGACGTCCGTGTATGGTTGGGGAGGGGGCTGGCAGAGCGGCACTGGGGCACACAGAAGGAACGGGTGGCTAAAGGGGGAGGGATCCCCCTGCCCTTGGGGAGCATGTGGGAGCGACTGGCAGTTAGTGGGGTCTGGCTGCTGTTCACCTGCCCTCTGACAACCCATCAGCCCTGCTGCCCCCAAACTGTCTTCTTCCTGCGGCCGGGAGGCAGACAGATGTCTCCAAGTAGTGCCAGGGGCCCCGATCCTGTGAGCCTGTCTGCATGCATAGACCAGTGCGAGTGCGGGGTCCCTGCTACCCACTTTCAGGATTGGGGCCGTGGCAACTTATCCCAGGCATAACCATGCTCTCAAGTGTCCCTAGAGCCTCTGTTTGCCAGAAGCTGGGAATGGGCAACAGGATGGATCACTTGATGATTACCAGTTCTGTTCATTCCCTCTGGGGCGCCTGGCATTGGCCACTGTCAGAAGACAGGATACTGGGCTAGATGGACCTTTGGTCTGATCCCGTATGGCTGTTCTTATCCCTCTTCCACCCTGGCTGTGCTGGGCAGCCAGGCTTTGTAAATAACCATGTAATCACAACTGGCCCCACAGTGGAGCACTACAGGGCTTTGTACCATCAGTGGGTGCAGCGCATCCCTGCTCAGAACCAACGGTTTGATCTGAAGGCCTTTTTGCTCACTTTTGGTGTCCCTTGTTGCCTTTCCCCAGGAGCTCTTCTCTGGTTTGCTTTTATTGAAAGCAGACGAGCCCTTAAACTGAAAATTTACATTAAAAAACAAAGCTGGGGAAACCATCTGTTAAAATACGGCCGCTGCTTTCACACGCAGCGCTGGAGGACTGATAAATAACAGAGCTGGGCCAAACATTTCAAGCTTTTTTTTTTCCCCCACCAAAAAACAGACCCATAAATTTTAGTGAAAAATGTTGTTGTTTTACTGGCTCTAATAAATACTAAGCACAGAGACTGATCCCATCACAATATTCACAAGGGGTTCCCTTCCAGCTCACCTACCACTGGACTAGCCGTAAATTATGTTAATGCTTAAAGGGGTGAATGGGTCTTTAATTTGGCTTGATTGTTTCAGTGTTACAAGAAGACCGCCCTCGTGGGGAGCAGGGAAACACTCTGAATCAGAGTGTGCGTGAGTGTAGGAAGGGCGGGGGTAGTGGAGGTGAGTGTAAGCACTTCAGGGACAGTCAGACCTCTGAGGATGGGAGTGTCAAACTCACCTGAGATAGTGGGCCTGATCTGCTGCTTGTGTAGACCACACTCAGCAAAAGTTATTAAAATAGAAATAGCCAAAGATAAACCATGTTGGTAATGACATACATTTATTTTACGCTTCTCCAGAGCCTCTTAAACGCTTCCAAGTGGTTCAGCACCTGTACCCAAGGTTTTGCTGGATTGCTGCACCAGAGTCTGGATTGTGGATTAACTCCCCCATGTGGACCCTGCTGGCGCATGCTAAATGTTCCTTAGTGTGCGTTGATGTCATCCTGTTTTTAGCAGGACTTCATCAATGTACGCTAGCAGGGTCTACGCAGGGGTGTTAGAGCACAACACACTGGTGTGCTCTACAAATCATACCCTGGTAGTGTGGACTCAGGAGTTGTGAAGACAAACCTGAATATTCATGGGAAGTCCACAGTCTGGATGAAACTGTTCAGCAGGCTAGATCCAGCCCATCGGTGTAACATTTGACCCCCCTGATTAGAGGCTGAGAACAGATTCTCCGTTCTGTTAACAGCAGTGCATCTCCATTGAGATCAGGGGAATTATACAAGGTTAAGTAGAATAACTAAATGGGGAAACAGACTCTGGAAGGCCAATGAGTTTTAAATCAATCTATACCAGCTGCTTGTGGACTTTGCACTGTGTAAAAACATTGCACCAAATACATTTGAATAGAAGTGTATGTTACAATGCTGTACCACATGCCTGTGAATATTGCTTTTTAGGGCAGGGACTGCCTTTTTGTTCTGTACTTACATTGCCTCGTGTAGCAGGGTCCTGGTCCCCGGCTAAGACTCATAGGCCCTGCAATAATATAAATAATAATATACTGAGATATAACAACACCGCATCTCATATCCCTGTTCCTACACATATATGATAATCCACACTTAAAAGATAGGAATACAGATTTTTAACTCTTGTCATTATTGGCGTACTTATCTTAATATCCAACACAATACAGTTTTTTAAAATCAGCTGAGAGTAGTTCACCTTGTGTCTCTCATGGTTTCATTTTGGCTGGCTCACCCTCATCACCAAGCTCCTAATCTCTTCCTAACTCTCTCCTCTATCTCTGTTCTGCATCATGGCTTCTAACTTCACCAGACCTATAACCTGGAGGCCATCTTCCACTCCTCCTCCTCTCCCACCCAGGTTGTCTCCAAATCCTGGAGCTTTTTACTCCATAACATTTCAAACACCTCTTCACCGGGGTGAAATCACTCGTCTCTAATCATCCTACTTCACTGCTCCACTCTCCCACTCATCAGATCTTTTTGATACCAACTTCAGCCCCCTCCAGTCCAACTTGAATGCCCCAGCCCTGGTTCTGCATAACACAGCCCCTGCTCCTTTCACTCAGTTTATTTTAGCATTTCCCCCCATCTATACCTGCTTTATTGCCTAGCATAAACATATCTGTGCCTTCTGCCATGGTACCCTTTATGTCTGGATTGCCCTTCCCAAGTCACCTCCCTCTCATTCAGATCCCTCCTCAAAGTCCAGAAGGGTCCATGACATACTGACTCATCTTATTATTGTCGCCCTTGTCTTTTCTTTCCTCTCCTCTTGTTTGTGGTACGTTGGCTTTAGATTTATACAGTCATTGGGGCTGGTGTGATGGCCCACATTTTCATAGTGACTTGTTATTTTAGGTGTCCAACCTGAGATACCTTAAAGGAGCTTGATTGTGAGAGAGGAGATCCTCAGCAAACAGGTCCCTTTAAGGGGTCTCCAGTTGGACACCTAAAACCATCAGCTCCCTTTGAAAATCTTGGCCTATGTTTTGTGAGGTGGCTAGTCCAGTTTTTGGTTTGTTTACTAATCATTATTTTTCTATCATACACTGAGGACTTGTTCTAACCAGTTCATCATTGCCAGCTTGTGTTTGGGTTCAAAAAGTCTGATCTCCAACTTGGTCTGTCTTCCAGGTAAAAATAGGAATAATGATATTTGGGGTTAATATAGCACCTTGGTTCATAGGACCTGGGAGTGTGTTACTAAGGCAGGCGTGCATTATCATCTCTTTCACAGATGGGGAAACCGAGCTTCAGCGGCACGAAGGCCGCACTTTTCAGTACTGTGTTCGCATGTTTCAGTTTTTGTCCTGACTTGAAACATCTTGGCCTTGATTTTTCAGAAGTTCTGAGCACCCAGATCTCCAACTGAAGTCCATGGGAGCTGCAGAGGCTCAGGACTAAGTCGTCTCAAATTGAGAAGCTGCCAGGAAGTGGCCAATCCTTGAAAATATGGTTGTCAGCGACTTGCCTAAAATCACACGGTGAGTTTACTGGCTGAGTGGAAAATAGAACCCAGGTCTCCTGAGCCTGGTGCCAGCTCCGAACGCTAGATCATATCCTCTTCCTAGAATATACTTCCTGGAAGCCTTGGTACTGCACGGACAGTGCTATAATACTCTGCTGGTTTCAGAATGGCAGCCACAGAGCATAGTGGGTAGCTGTGCCAGGGAAACAGCCATTCATTCATATGTGGGCATAGGCTAAGCAAGGAGGCTGTTTGAATTTTAGTTCCCTGCTTCAAAGTTTTTGAATAAATGAGAGCTCACGTGGCATTGACCTACCAATACAAGTATGGAGGGTGTTAACTTCTCAGTGAGGCCAGCATCACTGTAAAAAGATTGAAGGAAATTATGTCATAACTTTGCTATGTTTATTTCCCAAGGAACATCCACTCCTGTGTCAGTCTTGACAAACAGTGGGGAATGTGTTGACTTCCAAGTGACACACACTTTTTGAAGGTCATACCATTTTGGCAGTATGATCAGCTGATGTAAGGAATCTAATTGACCTGTTTTTCATTCCAGAAGGTTGCAGCTGACAGACTTCCTAGAAGGGAAAGCTGCATGACAGCTGATCACAAACACTGGCAACCTGTTTACTTCTGGACACTGCCCAAAGGATTGCTCAATCGTCAGTGATCCATTCATAGGTATAGTGCATATGAAATGATGTGTCCCCCTCTTGCGCATCTGAGAACTCACAGGTTCAGTCACACCATCACTTTTCCTCTGACATCAGCCTCTCCACTAAAGGCCTTGGAGTAAGTTAACCGGAGACTGGCTGTATGGCTTCTAGAAATCCATTATGGCATTATAAGTATGTGGCCAATCGCCACCTAGCTTGTGTGTTTTTCCCCTTTGCTATCCCCTCCTCTCCCTCTTTTTGCTATGTTTTGAAGAGCATAAGCGCATGCATTCTTTTATGTACAGCAACTCGACTGTTGGAAGCTCTACTTGTAACTAATATGACTAGGGTGGAGGATAGCTGAAGTGTGGTGTATGGCACATGGTGCAGAAATGGAATTTTGGCCAGGGATTCCTCGGCATAGTTCCAGTGTTTTGACATGTAGTGTTGGAGTATTAATGTCCATGCCGAGCAGAGAGGATGTTAGTTTTTTTTCAGACACCCTCGTGTCTACCCTCCTGGTGAGCTGCAATGTCTTCAGTTTATCTACATAAGGAGAATGAAGGGATGAGCTGACCCAGCTGCTGCTAGAGGCCTCAATCGGAAAAAGGACTCCAAGCATGTCCTTACTTTTAACTACATGAGCAGTCTAACTTGGGTCATATGCTCAGTGTTTAGCACATGCCTCAGTATTTTCCTGGACTCCATGTGTTTCCAGCGAGTCCAGGTTTGTCAGACTTGATGCTTAGACTTCCAAGTTGTCCCCTCTGCCCAAGAACAGCAAAATCTATTTCTTTCGTGCCGCCTTCCTCTTCTTAGACCCACTCTCCCTTAGTTTAATCAATGACTAAATGCTGAAACCAAAATTCTGTTGTGTGATGATAAAGAGCATGACCAGATGAGCTTTTCAGAGTTTGCTTTCCTTTGGGTTTTCATGCTACAAAACAGCATTTGGATCTCAGTAACAGTAGTGTCTCCACTGCAGTGGGGCCATGGAGGGAGATGAAACAGCATCGAGCCACCCCTCAGAGGACAGCAGCATACTGGACCTTCCCTCTGCATACGACATAACAGACAGCTTCCTGCCAGAGCACGGCACTGGGACCAGTGAGGAGCCTTGTAGTTCTGTGGATACTTTTGCCTCATCAGCATGCTTAGGTAAAGACTAAACTAACAATGAATGTAAATATTCCCGTTCTCTCTCTCACACTCCCTCACTCCCTCCCTTTGGACATAGAGACATGTTGGGTCAATATTTGTTGCTTCAGGCAGAGTGTTGTTTGAATGAACAGCAAACAGCGTGCTGAAGTTCGATGCAAGTTCATCTGCCTTCGTGCAAAGTGTGGCTTATTGGAACTGCAATATGGTTCTGTGCTTCCGAGTAAATACAAAGTGCGCTGTGGATTGCTGATACCTGTGAGAGCCGTCGAGAGGGTTGCTGCTTTTTGGTGTCACTGTGCTCATGGAGGAGGGAGTTGCCTGAGGCCAACTGACAGAAAGAATCCTAACGTTCTCCTAGGCATCAGGGAAAACATTGCTTTGTACAATTACAACCAGTAAGGAAACATCTGCTCTGCAAATCCTTCTACCTACCTTTCTCCCATCCATAGCCTGTGTCCTCATTAAACCAGTGCAGGACAAGTGTTCTGTTTATAAAAGGTTATAGAAACAGGCAACTGAATGGCTGGTTGTGCTGCATTCCTTATGGATTAGTAATAAGCTTGCTGTAGGATCGGATTATGCTCCACAACTGGGAGACAATGGTTAACTGTCTTGCCTTGTTTTGTTTCTTAGAGGGGGGGATTTCTGCAGAAATGGTCAAGAAACTAAGCTTTGGGCCAGTTCCCACTTTGTATTTATCCACAAGGGAGCTGAACTGAGGTTGCATGAACAACTTTAATTCTGGTGTTTTCTAATTTTTCAGCATGTGACTTTACAATCTGAGAGTTCATTTAATGTAGCTATTATGGATGTGATATGTATACAGGTGTTGTTCTGCTTGTACTTTCTGAGAGCGACTCTGGCCAGTTTCCACTACCTTCGTGTGTTTTTACGGATTAATTATTCTACAGTGGTCAGAGTGCCTTTGAGAGGGTGTATTAAAATACAATATTAATATAGTTTATCGTAGGTGTCACTAGGTGGCCCTGTTACACAGTCTTCCAAGTTCTTTTTCTCAACATGGGAGCAAATGTTCAGTCATGAGAAGACAGGCTATGTGGTGGTGTTGGTTTTGGTTATACAAGATCATGGGATTGGAGCTATGTGAGCAGCAGGAGAATTTGCTCTCTGCCTGGGGCTCTGATTACCTTCAGCTCTTGAAGCAGAGTTGCTCCTTGAGAATCAGCTATTGGTGCTGGCCTGAGATTCTTGGAAAGAGGGATTGTCCTGCATGTTGTGTGACTGTCTCTATTACAGGTCTGGGGCATATGTGTGAACAAAATAAGTTACATTTAGAATTAGGCCTGGTTGGAAAATTTTCTGTCAAAGCTGTTTTTCAATGGGAAATTGGGTTTTGGCCTAAATTAAATTTTCTACAAAAAGTGTTTGCTTTCCACAGAAAATTTAGACTTTTTCATAAAAAACCCCAAATATCCAAAAAGTTTTGATTTTTGGCTGAAAATGTTTATTTTGAAATATAGCCGCTGTGCCTTAATGGGAGTTGGTTGTACTTTTTGGGTGTGTAATGTCCCATTCCCATCTATGTGCCAGGCTCCCCAGGGGACTAATGTCTCATGATGCACTGTGGAATATCAACAAGAAGGGAGAATGTGGTGCATCATGGGAGATGTAGTCCAGCTAGGGAGCCCAGCCCATAGAGAAGAATGGTGTTATGAGGTACCTGAATTACAACTCCCCTGAGGCACCGTGGCAGCATTTCTGAATCAAAATTTTTGGTTTTCTCTTTATTATTTGGCTGAGAATTTTTGGTTGTCAGTTTTCTTGCTGAAAAGTTGGAATTTTCCACAGAGGAAAACACCCAACCAACCCATTTTTTGACGAGCACAGAATATCCCCAGATTTGCCTCACTGATTTCTCCACCACTCTGAAGCCAATTGCCAGCCCTTGTCAGTTGCCATAGTGTGGCGGAGGGGGAGCACTGATGTTAGAACAGGATGCTGGTGTCAGAAGAATGGGCAGTAATAGGTTACATCATGTGATCCAGCCTGACGTTATTGATTCATGTGATCCAGGTTCTCCCTTCTCCTCTCCCCTTCCCCCCCCCCGACTTAAAAGTTTGTGAGGGGAAGTTTGTGATGGGGGAATCACTTTACATGTGAACTAAGTGGGTCTACTATGTTGTTTGCTACTTTTAAATATTTCCAGGTAAAATAATTCTGTTGTGTCTTGCTTTTGATCTGAGACCCACTAGCATAGTATTCCTTTGTGCATGCTTTTGCTGCTGCTGTCGTCATCAGCAGGAGTGACTGCATAGACAGTGCACTGGACGTGGGGCAAAGCTGGAAATGGTTGTATTTAGCCTTCGCTCCTTTCCAGAATGTTAAATCCAAACTGCATTGAACCCACCACTTTCATCATCTATTCAGTCCTGATGCACTGAGGGTTAAGAAGGTTTGTGTCAGTTACATTAAATAGTCTGGATTAAAATAAAATGAGGTGAGGTTGGGAAGTCATTTGCAAAGGGGTTTGCAAATATTTTTTAAAAAGAAAAAAATTATTTCTTCTGTTTGTAGGCAAAGCTCGCAAAATTTCTGTTCACTTTGGAGATTTAAATAGTTAAAAGGAGGTGTTTAACTCCTCTTCCTCGGGTCAGCTGTCACAAGATACTTATTTGCTTAAGGGCTGAGCCAACCATCAGGGATGGTAACATCAGTACCCCTACTGGTCACTCACTATATTGCACGTACAGAGGCTAAGCACCCAATGAGCCTAGCTTAGCTGTGGTGTTACTAGCTTATGAGGCCTGGGCAGTTTCCTTCAGTTTCTCGTATAACAGTTCCAGGATTGTGTCTCAAGTAAAATAGCATTCATCTGTGATAGGGATTCCAGCCATTGCTGTGTTTTGTCTGTCAAGAGTAGGAGCACTGGAGGAGGCTACGTGACCTAGTCGTTATAGTAGATTTGGCCAATCAATATTCCTGTTCTAATTTGAGCCTTGATTAATTTCAGATCTTGGTAGTGGTAAAGTGTCCACTTGTGAGTCATAGTGTCGGGATGTAGTTCCTTGTTGCTAGTGAAAATATGCCAAATGAATGTTTCTCTCTGCTTTGGTAGAGAAATTCGTCTGACAATGTGATAGGCTGAGGTTTGTTTGTTTTAGACAGACTGTGTGTCACAGGTTTTCTGTAAAGGTGTATCCACAAGTGCAGGGATTTGTAGGCAATCCCTGTGATGGGTGTGTTTATTGTGAGCTGCTTGCTCAGACCCTGTTCTTCTCCAGCAAGGGTTGGTGCTATTTGAGTTAATTGTTTTGGTGATTAATGTTGGGGTGTAGGAGGAACGTGTGATTACTCTGCAGTCCCAAGACTGGTTTGCGGCGCGTGGAGTTTACAGCTAATCAGCCAGCCATGACACGTGAAAAACAAAGACAAACTGCTCAAACATGAAACTTCATATTGTGTTTTAGACCAGTAGAGGTCAGATCCTGCATGTTTGTTCATGTACAACACCCACTGACTTCAGTGGGCGCTTTGGGTTTCGCAGAGAATGAAAGATCAGGCCCCAAATTCTTCTTCTTTTATTCACATTACAATTGCACCTAGAAGCCCTGACTAGAGCCAAACTGTGATGGACACTGACTGCACATAATAAGACAGCCCTGGCTCAAAGAACTTGCAGTCTAAACAAATACTTATTTGAGTGTAGTTTTCTATACAACTGTGTCTATATAAAACAATGCTGCTCCAAATATCTGAGTGCCTGCTTGTATGGAACAACATCGTTTTACATGCACGTTCGCCTAAGTACATGTATAAAATCGTGAACGTCTTTTATTTTAACAGGAGACGTCTGCTTTCTAATCTAGGTTGTTTAAGCTTACGTAAGTCCTTTGTAAGTCAGCAAAAAAAAACCAACCCACAGCAGCAAGTCTCAGAGCCCAAGTCAACTGACTTGGGCTCTATAGGTTTGCACTACAATAGGGCTAAACATAGCAGTATAGCTGTTCCCACTCAGCCTGGAGCCCAGGATCTGAGACCAACCCCCCTTGCTGGGTTTCATAGTCTGGGGTCCAGTCCAAGCAGGAATGTCTAAACTGCTGTTTTCAGCCCCGAATTGGGGTTTGTGTGTTGTTTTTTTGCAATGTAGTCATACCATCAATCATCTTGGCTGCAGAAAACATAACTGCAGTGAAAACCAAACCCTACATCACAGGGGAACTTTCTTAGAGAATTAAATCATACCAAAGCATCTTGGAGTTACAGTCCTAGCTCTTGTTTCCTCCTCTCATGAAATAGTGAAAAGTGTTCCAGTGTCTCTTATTATTATTCATTTGTATTGCAAAGGCATCTAGGGGCTCCAGTCATGGACCATGACCCCAGTGTGTTAGGTGCTGTACAAACACAGAACAAAAGGATGGTCCCTGCCCTAGTGATCTTACAGTCTAAGTCTGAGACGAGACAACAGATGGACACAGACAGAGAAATGGGAGAGCAGAAGGAAACAGTGAGAGCATATGGGTTAGCATGATCAGTGGTGGCAGCATGCAGCTTGTAAGATTTAAGTTACGAGCAGCAATTTGCTCTAACCTGTACTATAAAGCATTTTGACTTGGGGTCTGGCTCCTATGGTTTAGGTGTGGGAATGATAGGTAATTCTTCGAACT
Source organism: Eretmochelys imbricata (assembly GCF_965152235.1). NCBI lineage: Eukaryota > Metazoa > Chordata > Testudines > Cheloniidae > Eretmochelys > Eretmochelys imbricata. Next base: position 204,125,606 of record NC_135574.1, on the reverse strand, counting down.
CTGTTTTAAATGCCATTTGTAGTTTGACAAGGACAGTGGTATCGCTTGCTCCAATGTTAATTTTTCAGCACACAAAAGTACAGCCAGCAGGATTCACTGTCACTGTCTCTCAGAACATAGCAACCTTCTTAGTGGAGATGTAGATGGAGGCAAAGTAACATTTTTCTGGCATTCCTCCTGTACTGGATTGATATTGACCAGAAGGCATGTCATTCAGCCTTCAGGCATCCCACATAAATATTTATGTGTCCTTAGTGTAACTTAGGAACAATTAAAAGTGTGTATAACAGGGAGGTTATATCATTTTGTTGGAAGGGAAATGTTGCATCATAGTAGTTGGGTAACTCCGTTAGACCGTTGAATCAGCAAAACAGTGCTTGCAGTCACATGGAAATGCTGATAAAGACCAAATGTACGCACGAATGAGTGATTTATGATTCATTAGTGAGTGAGCATTCTCCTGCTGTAACAAAGATACAGCATAACCAGCAGTAAACTGAATTTTGTAATGAAGTTAAAGGGACATTGGTACGTCAAAAAGGGCATATTTAAAAAACACACACATGCACAGAGTCAAAATTTCCTTGTTTATACAGCAATGGACCTTAGAATATTAAAGCTGATGAAAATTGTACTTTGCATCTTTTTTGTTTTTTTTTTTTTTAATGTTTCTACTCGGCTCAGAAAATAAAACTAAATGACTGTCTTTAAAACATTTCTGATCTGCATTACTCACATCCTAGCACAACATTGCAGGGTTTAGGATACTGGCTCTGTTGGGGACTGTTTTAAATCCAGGCAAATTGTTTTATTATTTCAAGTTTTCAAAAAGGTCTTAAAATATTTAAATTCGTATTTCGATTTTGCTGAGGTTTTTTTCAGCGAAACCTATATTCTCTTCCTTTATTTGCTGCTGTTGTCTGCATTATGGTAGCTGTTGTCTGCATTATGTGTTAGGTGCTGTCCAGACACAGAGGAAGACATGGATCTTGCCCTTAAGAGCCAAGCAGTCTTAAATAAAGGGTGTGAGGAAGGGGATACAGCATCCAAGCCAAGGATCATGGGGAAAGTTGGCTCATCTCTAAGGCTAAGATTCTGTCATGGTTATTTTTAGTAAAAGTCAGGGACAGGTCACGGGCAGTAAAGAAAAATTCACGGAAGCCTGTGACCTGTCCCGAACTTCTACTAAAAATATCTATGATAAAATGGGAAAGGACCAGGCAGCTGCAGGGTGGCTGGGAGCTCTGGAGCCCCCACTACCCTCCTTGGGGGCGCAGAGCTCCAGAATCCCTCTGCCCCCAGCGGCAGAGAGGAGCTGCAGGGTCCCTCTGCCCCCTTCTTAGCGGCAGGGAGATGTGTGAATCCCCCTGCCACCACCACAGTGGGGAGCTGCAGGGCTCCCTCCGCTCCCTGCAGCGGCCAGCAACTGCAGGGGTTCCTCTGCTCCCCCGCGGCAGTGGGGAGCAGCAGCAGGGGTCCCCCTGCTGCAGTGGGGAGTGGCAGGGGTCAACCAGCCCCGCAGCAGCGGCAGGAAGCTGCCGGGGTCAACCAGCCCCGTGGTGGTGGCGGGAGCTGCCAGTGTCCCCCTATCCCACGGTGGCAGCTGAGGCGCTGCGGGGTACCCCTCCTGCCTGCAGTGGCTGGGAGTTGCTGGGTACTCTGCTGCCCATGGCGGCTGAGAGCTTGGGGGCCCGCTGTCTCAAGCGACAGGGGTACCTTGCAGTTCCCTGCTGCGGAAGGCGGCAGGACCCTGCTACTCCCAGCCACCAGGGCTGAAGTCACGGAGGTCTTTGGAAGTCACGGATTCCGTGACTTCCATGACCTCGGTGACAAAACTGTAGCCTTACTCATCTCTAATTCATTCTGTGGAGGGGTTATGAAAATTGTTAAAAGTGATGACTGGGGTGGGGTGGGTAGGTGGGGAAAAGGTGGAAAGGAAAGGAGATCTTGTAGGGAAGAGATGATGTGAGAGGAACAAAGGAGTAGGAGAGGACAGAGGAGGGAATTAGGAAGGTGAGGAAGAAGGGGGATGTTGGTGATGCGACCGGAGCAGAGGTCAGAGTCCAAAAGAGTCTAAGGGCTGGATCATCATCTGGTTTACGTTTGGCTTCAAAGGAGCAGTGTAGTTGGAAACCTGCTGAGGCTCTGGCCCCATGCACAGATGCACCCTGTGATGTAAGGAAGCTGAGAATCTGAAAGCTGTTCCTGGGAACAGGACCCTTCACAGGCTACCCCAGAAGCTTCCTTCCCTGCCCACCCAGGGTATGTCTACACAGCCTGCAGCAGTGAGTCTCCAAGACCAGGTCCACAGACTCGGGTTCATGGGACTCGGCTACCACGCTAAAAAGAGCTGTGTAGACAGCACTCTTCAGTTACCTGCCTCTCCCCACTCTCTTATGCACTGGTTATGATTTTTTTTTTTTAATTCGTATCTGAAATGAGACCTGTCTGTATCGATGCACATTTATTCTGACTAGTCCTTAACTGTTCTATGTTTACTGCTCTCTTTGCTTTTCAAGAGCCTCTTCCATCTTTTCCGGTAGAGCCACGTCATGTATGTGACGAGAAGAAACGGTTTTACAAGCTGTAGTTTGTCCCTGTTCTTGGGTTGTGCGTGCGTGCTGTGGTGGAATGTGGAAAATTAAAGGAACGGGGCGTACTGCTAATATTGTCAAGCCATTAGCACTTGAGAGGCCACTCAGAAGTTCATGGCAGTATAAAATTCAGTGTATTCATTCGTTATCCTGTACATTAAAGAAAAACCCAGCTTGGTTACCTAACGACCAGGAGAAATGAACTTCTCGGACAGATTTGAACTCGCTGCATTCATTGAGGAGGAAGTGTAATGCCAAAGACCACACACAGGCTTTATAGAAAAGCTCATTAGAAGCATCTGTACATACCCTGTAGGTCCAAAACAGGTTTTCTTCAGTCATGTTATCCATGCAGAGCCAAATTTTGGCTAAAATAGGAGGCCCACTTGCATGCACGATTACCACAGTTCCATGCAGAGGTTGGATGTGGGAACTTAGATGCCCAAATGCCCATGCATAGGTACAATCATTGTTACTGTGTGCAAAGGTATATGCGCACTTGTGCATGCAAAAATTAATAAACAAAAAATAATAATCAAAATATCTGCCTGCCACATATGTTCTGATATTTGGCTTGATTGGGAGGGATTTATATACGTACACTTTGTATTCTTTTTTTCATAAGAGAACCCCTAAGAGTGCCACTGAAATAACCCAGTATCCGATGTTCGCGTTTAGAATACTAAGTTAAGGAATGGTACTTTGATTTCTGCTGCCCTCTAGTGATCAATAGTACCGACTTCTGATACATTAGAAATGTATCAAATGGAGGTACAATTAAACTTCAGGTAGTGGAGGAAAATTAGCATCTATACATTTCTGCCAGAAGGCCCAGATCTTAAGCTGTTGCAAATCAGTGGAGCTCAACTGATTTCAGTGGAGCTACATCAGTTTACTCCAGCTGAAGATCCTGATCTGGAAATGTTGCCAAAAGAGACTTGATTGTTCACTGCTTAGCTTATAGTGTGTAGTTTTTTTACATACTGTTGTTCCCGTCAAATGCTGGTGAAGTATTTTTGTGGTTTTTGGAATAGAGTTTCTTAGCCTGTGTTTACATTACAGCTGTGTCAGGGGATCCAGTGAGAACGACAATGCTTTAGAACCGTGGGTTCAACCTGTGGCCCATGGGCCCCTGGGGTTCTGCAGACTATCCCTAAGATTTCCAAAGGAGTCCCCACCTTCATTCAAAAATTTGTAGGGGTCCCCAAATGAAAAAAGGTTGAAAACCACTGCTGTAGAGCTGGGTTATGTTGTTTGAGCATAGACATGACTGTACCTACGCCTGAACTGGGCCAAGACTTTTAATATGAAGAATGTCTGGTGATTAGCGCTGTTGTAAGGTCCTTCATGACTGGGATTTGCTGGGTTGTTTTTTTTTTTCTTCTCCCCCGTCTGAAAAATTCTGGGTTTTGAAAAAGCCATGATTTTGGGTGTCACTGTTTTTTGTTTTTGTTCTCCCTCTCCAGTAGGCACATGTGGGATAATCTGCCGCCCACATTAGGTCTCAGCCTGATCTCTGGTAGCATGAGAGTCAAAATTCCTTCCAGAATTTTTAGAATTAATTAGATTTCTGGCTATTCCTTACATCGATGTTCGTTTGATCCCTTGCTGAGGTGGTGGTTTTAGTCGTTTTCCAGGAAAAAGAAAATATTCACACAGCTGGGGTTTGTTTTTGTTTTGTTTTAAGATGAGAGTGTTGATTTTCCAGGTTGTAGGCTTGATGTGAAATTGTGCTTCCGATTAATCATTATTATCTTTATTCCCAGTGCACTCACTTGATCTTCGACCAAAACACCCCTCAAGTACAATTAAAAAAAAATCTCCCTCTTCAAAGCTAGTTGGCGTGGCTCTGAAATATTTCAAATTTTAATGCTGCACATATACACCTTGGTACAATGGGCCAGATCCTCAACTGGAGTAAATTAGCATTGCTATGAGATTAATGAGGCCACATGGGTTCACAGCAGTGGAAGCTCTGGCCAGTTGTGTTTTGTAGTGTCTGTTAACAAAGTGGTGCAATTGCATGAAATATTAAATGAAGTAGCAAAGCTAAATTATGGTTTATAGAAAATTAATACAAGTAGATTAAGCCATGTGACATAGAAAACCTCAGATCGCCGGCTAGATGAGCGGCTGCGTGTCCCCGTAGCCGTCTGTAATTACTTTTTCAAGAATGTGTTCTACAGAACATTCAACTAAAAATAAACCCAGAGAAAGAGAAGCAGATATCTTATTCTATATGCATTCTAAGGAAGAAAAGTAACCATGGATTGTTTTTAAAAATGAGAATGAGATTTAGAAAGAGCATGTTCCAAAGATTTTTCCTTGACTATACTTACTCTTGACATTGGATCAAGTCCATGGATCCCAATCCAGTAAGGTTGCTGAGCACCCACCGTTCCCATTTAATTTCACTGGGGGTTGTGGGTGCTCAGCTCCTCCCAGGACTGGGCCCTTACTACACACTGCATTCAAACCACCTGTGTTCCCACTCCAGGAAAATGAATCTGTTTCCAAGTACTAAACACAGACTTTATATTCTAATGGCACAAGAAGACTGTGGCTAGATATATCTGCATAATTAATTCCTTGCACACTCCGAACTACCACTGAAGGCAGGAAGAGTTTTGGATGCAACAGGACTGTGGGATCAGCCCCTGGGCCTCCTGCAGAATGCGTCATTTGGCCTTTCATGGCTCTGATTTTCAAATGCATATTTTTCGGCCAGTGGTCTGCTCCAGTCAGGCCAGACTGTCACCTGCATTCTGCTCCCATGCATGGGAGTTAATAGGTATAAGAATCCCCTTTGTTCCTTGGCACGGATTGCCTGCATTGTGGGTAGCAATGAGGGAAGGGAAAGTAGAGCAGCCTCCACAGGGCATCAACTCTTTCCACACATGGGTGAGAAGTGGGGGGAGCCTTTGCTCTGCCATCCTGTCGCAGCAGCCAGTGCAGTTGTGCTGCTGTGCTAAGGGAGGTAATCCATGCTAGCCGCATAGCTGGCTCAGACTATTCCCCTCCCATTCTGGAGTAAGGGAGAGCCAGGAACCAGACTGTTACTCTGAGTCACAATAGTCATGTTATTCCCAAAGATGATATCGTAGCCAATACACCGAAAGCTCTTGATTTTGCATTCATCGTTTCCTTTGGCTGTGAAAAGAGGTGTGGCAGAGAATTCGTACTCTAGAAGAACATGTTTTGTGTGTGTTTATAGTTAGATTGTAGCACTGAGGATATAAAAACCGAGTCATTGCAGTCCCCAGTGCAAACTGTGCAACGTTGGAATTTCCATGGAACAGAAATTGTGGCTCCTGACCAGCTCCAACCTTAGCCCAGCTGCTGAACAATCAAAAGGTGAAATCTTCCTGTGCTCTGCCTCAGAGCCCAAGGGCAAGGCTCACAGCCTAGTGTGAAGATGAACTTGCAGTAACCTTCCACGCCTGTAACTTAGCTTTGTATCTTTCCATCCTCTATGCATGCCCCTGGCAATGGTTTTGGAAGGTGCCATGTTTTTCACTGAGCTACAGCAGGGATTAATGACGTTTATGGACCTGCAGTTGTGCTGTGCTACAGGAATTGTGCTGAACATCCAACAGGAGGAAGATGTCTGCCGGCCGCTTTCACAGAGAGACCTTCTGTCTCTTCCTCCTGCTTCTCCGCCCTACGAAAAAGCATTACAGGATGGTCGGGTTCAGAAAGATGGTGTCCCAGCGGGGACAGATGCTTCAGTGGTTTCCTGGGCCTGATTCTTCACCCAGTGACACTGATGTTATGTGGGTGCTGCTCCACTGATTTCAATTGCGCTACGACAGAATGGGTGACCCAGAATGGAGAATTGGGCCACGTACGTCTTTGATGGTGTGTCTATCACAAGCATCCCCTTCCTGAGGATACTTTTTGGGGGCTGCTAAATGGATGGTCGGTGATTTAAAAGAAGGTTGAATGACCCCTAGCAGCACATCATGCTAATGTAAATTGATCTCCCTGTGTGGGCCACTAGCTTGATTTCCCTTCTCCTAAGGTGAAAGGGGGCTGGGTGAGGAGAGCCCAATAGAAAGGAGACTCTTGAGGTGGAGCGTGGGCCATGGGCTAGCTAATAGGGTGTCTCTTTCCCCTCCCCATGCTTTGTGCAGTTAGTCCCTGCCACAGAGAGCTTACAGTCTCTGTTTGGCTGAACAGCATCGAGCAGAATGGGATCTCTGAGTGCTACTGGAATACAAATATCAGCACCTTGCACTTCTCTCTGATGAACTCGTTGGCCAACTTCTTAAAGCACTTTGTTGGCTCTTTATCAAGCCCTCCATGGCCAGGGGAAAGCTGCTGGGATGTGGGGTTGGGAATAGGAGTAGTAAATACTCTAACATAACTCTCATGGTCTAGGCTAGTACAATGTAATGTTCACACTAGTTATTAAGGACGTGACAAGGCCCTGGTTCAGATTCTGGTTGTATCTAGAATCAATGAATAGCGGGTCATGCATTGTCAGTTCAGAACTCTGCAACACATGGGCAGCTGAAAAGGTGGGGACAGCATGAAATAAATGGAATTTATCACCAGAATAAATAACACGAGGCAAAGGTTCGGTATTAGATGTAATATTCATGTCAATAATGAATTCAGTAAAACAGGACTTTAAAATTTAAATGAAGGTGACACAATTTCCAGTAGGTCCTAGAAACCAGGGGCCTCATTGCATCATTTAGGTCTCACTTATCATAAGAGCATATTTTGGGCCTCCATTGCTAAGGGATTTTTAGCAAAAGTTTTTGGTTTCACTGTATCATATCCACACCAGGTTGCATGGTGACTTTTCTCTACCGGCTCCAAAGAATTTTCATTGGGTAGACTGGTAAGTCTAGTCTTCTATTCTAGATAACGGTTTTTGGACTAATTTTGCTTATCAATCCACACACGCTTCTGTTTCTGGGAGCTTCACTGATAAACATTCCACATTCGTAATTTGCAACTAGTGAGCCAAATCCTCAGTTAGCGTGAGTCAGCATAGCTCCATTGATTAATAGGTTCTTGTACACTTAATTGATTTCAATGGAGCAATGCAGGTTTACACCAGTTGTAATTCATACACCATGGACTATGAAGGAGCTTGATATTCTTTCTGATTTCGATGCCAAAATTGGAAACACTGAGCAGAATCTATGATTTGGGTCAAAGTAGCTCGTGAACATCCCAATGAGCTCAACATTTGATTTTCTCTTTTGGTCCATGATGGAAGACAGAGGAAGTGCTTCCATTGACTTTGCTGGGCTTTGGATTAGGCATTTCTAAGGTCTTTAGAAACCCATACGCTTGGAGATTTCTTACTAATAGGAACACCGTTGGTTTCTAGTGATGTAGCTGAGAGGGGGAACAGTCCTTTAGTATGCCAACCACTGCAGATAGGATTCCAAGTCTTTGCCGTTTTCCTGTTCTAGAACTCTGCCTGTGGGGGTCATTTTTGCTGTTATCCCTTTCCTTTCCTTGCAGTTTTCACTGTCTTGTCTCCAACTCTATCCTTTTGTTCACACTTCATTGATTTTTCGAAACACATCAACCTTCCTGTTATGGCTTCTGGGTAATGTGGGATCTTCCACTAGAGGGCTATCAAAACAGCATGTATCTGTTTACATAGTTTGCCAAAAAATATACACTGGAAATCCTAGATGTAATTTGTCTCCGGCACTGTACTATTTTGTATTTGTGCTGCATCTATGAGCTGATTCCTAAGTTATCAACTATTATTAATTTTTGTTCAAGGAAACACCACAGTTTCAGAGTAGCAGCCGTGTTAGTCTGTAGCCGCAAAAAGAAAAGGAGGACTTGTGGCACCTTATAGACTAACCAATTTATTTGAGCATAAGCTTTCGTGAGCTACAGCTCACTTCATCGGATGCATTTGTCTTTGCTTTTAAAGACCTGCTGCAGTGAATAAGGCATTTTCAACAAAGCATGGCTTGTGTCTTATCTGAGTTTGCGACTGGTATTCAGTTCAATTCTAGCCTTTGGTATATGCTGTTTGTCATATTTTTCAAAAGTGGATCTATTGCAGGTAGCTCTGGGTTATTACTATTTAGCTAGAGGCTATGAATTCTGAAATGGTAGAGTTATTATGTGAAGAAAATCCTTTGATGCTGGGGAAAAAGATCAAAAGACCATAAAAGCGAGGCGGAAAAAGAAGAAAATCTATGAGATCGTGATTAGTGGGGAGCAAAAGGATTAGTAAATGTCCCATAGTGGAAATTAATTGTCTCCATAAAGTGTCAAGATGTAAAACTGCATTTAGAGTTCATTGTAAAAGAAAGTAAACCCTGTGCAAATGCTCCTAAGAAGCTTTTAGGATGCGGTGTGGCCAAATCTCGTGATTTTGTTGTGAGATGCACGTTTGTGGGTTTGTTTTTTTTCTTAAAGCCCAGCTCCAGGAGTTATGTGATTGTGAGAATTTTAGCTTTAATTTATTTTATATATACTTCTAGCCCTCAGGGTTGCAAAGAAAAGCTGAAAAATGTGACCCTTAAAGGCTCAAAAAACAGAAGGCAAATACAAAGACCTCCAAATTATTATATTTAAAAAACCCAAATCTCCTGTTTTTTTTTTTTTAAGTGGATCTGACTCATGATTTCTTTGAATGCTTGAGGTTAACAACACAGAGGACACCTGCACGTAATGCCAGGAGCTGCGGTACAGTAGATATGTGTATATATACTGCCATTTTTTCTACCCTGTAATAGGTATACAACACTGTGTCTGCCATTGGGCATGTTTTGGATCATTTAATCTTATTTTGCATCATGGTACGGGTGCAACAGACCCTTTAGGCCATTTCTTCTTTATATTTATTTGACCTGTCACTTCAGCACCTCCCATTATAACCTATCTGTGTTTGTCCCACATTGTACAATTGCAGCACCCTAATGTAATTTAGACTGCCATGATGCTATTATGGTGATGGCTTTTAATGTGGCTGTGAGGCGATTTTGTACAAGTATATGCCAGCCAACATTAGTCTCTCTCTCCAGACCGGTGAGTGAGCACTGGCTGTCTGTGTAAGGAGGAATAAATACTGTGACAAAGTTCTTGCTCTGCCTTGGTGGGTCTTGCGCTTATTGGCGGATTTGCTCGCCTTGGAGCTTCACGGCAGCCCTCAGCTTGGCCATTTTTCTGAACCCACAGTCCAGGTCGACTCCTCCTGTGTCTGACCAGGAGTTGGGGAGGGAACCCGGGCCCGCCCTTTACTCCAGGTTCCAGCCCAGGGCCCTGTGGAATGCAGCTGTCTAGAGTGCCTCCTGGAACAGCTGTGCGACAGCTACAACTTCCTGGGCTACTTCCCCATGGCCTCCTCCCAACACCTTCTTTATCCTCACCATAGGACCTTCCTCCTGGTGTCTGATAATGCTTGTACACCTCAGTCCTCCAACAGTCCACGTTCTCACTCTCAACTCATAGCGCCTCTTGCTCCCAGCTCCTCACACACACACCACAAACTGAAGTGAGCTCCTTTTTAAAACCCAGGTGCCCTGATTAGCCTGTCTTAATTGATTCTAGCAGCTTCTTGATTAGAACACCTGCAGCCAATCAGCCTGTCTGTCTTAATTATCTCCGGAAGGTTCCTGTTTGTTCTGGAACCTTCCCTGTTACTTTACCCAGGGAAAAGGGACCTACTTAGCCTGGGGCTAATATATCTGCCTTCTATTACTCTCCTATAGCCATCTGGCCTGACCCTATCACAATACTGTAAATAAATGATGGAGAACATGACTTTGTTCAATTCTTTATGGGCTGCTCTCCCACCTCCAAAGCACTAGTGCAGATGGCTTGGAGATGAAAAATAATAGGGCAGGAACATTAAAGCAGTTAAAGATGTTTGTTTACAGAAGAGTGATGTGTGAGTTTGCAGTATACATACCTAAAGTCCTCAGATCAGTTCGGTCATGTCTCCTTGGTCCACTGTTGTTAGATATTACAGAAGGCAAAGGAGAACATAAGAAGGCCTCAAGAATTTAGTATGCGTCTCCCAAGAGTTTGGTCTTATACCAGTGCAGTGCCTGAATGAACACCCTTTTGTTCTGTGTTTGTTCAGTTCCTCGCACAACAGAGTACTGGTCCATGACAAGGACTCCTAGCTGCTTTTGCAACACAAATAATTAATGACCATAAAATGCAGGGGGACTGCATCACTGTAGCTCTTCTGGTGCAACACCTCCTCCCCAAACTCAGTCAAGACATGGCCAAACAGGCAGTCCCTGCCCTGGATTAGCATTAGAAACTGTTTTCTGGGTTACACCATTTTGTAAATAGAATTCTTATTTCATGTTTAGAGTAGGAAGTTTCTACTGTAGTTCTGCTTTTTAGGCTCTATTTTAAATGTTTTTTCCTTTTCCCTTTGCACTGCATTTCCGTGCTGCACATGTCCTTTTTTGTCTATGCTGAACATCCTGTGATTCTAATAATCTGAAGTAAAGGGTTCCAAATTTCCTCTTCTGATTGGGCCTGGCTGGCCTTTGGAGTATGGTAGATCCCAGAAGGGAACTTCCCTCTGACAAAAGGAGCAGAGAATCAACTGAACTCTCTACATATGGAAGGGCCCACCCACACTGATCCCCTTTGCAGCATCAGGACCCTTGTCTGCAAGTTGTTTTTGTTTTTAAATCATTTTAATTGGATTATAAACTCCTCAGGGCAAGGCCTATGTCCCTAGTTGGTTGATACGTGAATAAATAATAACTTAAGGCAATGATTTGGATTAGTAAATATAGTTCATTATATGTTTCTTCTAGAGCGTCACCCTAATAAGTTTTATCCAAAGGCAGTCCAGATTGGTACTGGTGTTTTGAACCATTTGGAGACACTTTCAGGATGTGTGGCTTTCTCCCTAGATATGAGTCACAATCAACCAGGCCTGGAAGCCCTGAGTGCGTGGATCCTCATAGCCTGGTGTATCTGGTAAGATAAGGGGCCATATTGTGGCTGGTCGCAGGAGGAAACAAGTGTATTTTTTTGCTGCCAGAACTAATTTGGCACCTGATAACAACGAGGAGGCCTAAAGGACCCTGAGGCTGACGACCAAGTGAACAATCCTGGGGCAGATGCTCCCAAATTGTGGTGGATTTTATAAAAGAGGCAAATCCTTTCAAGTGTTTTGTCCTCCCTAGCAACGTCACCTCAATCTCGCCTGGATACAGCTTTAGCGAGCAGCTCCTCATCCAAGTACTGATGAGTGGAAACCAAGAAAGCCATTTACTTCATGTGATTATAATCTAAAGAACAGGATGTTCCTGCAGGGAGATTTCACTAAAAAATCCGATTGGTAACATGGCTCCTTATCCTTCAGCAATATTGTCGCTTGAGGTAAGGAGTTCAAGCATCAATAAAAAGGAGCTAGATGGGATGGAAACATAAAATTCAGGGAAGGGAAACAGGAAATTAAAATCTCTAGTACAATGTCCTACTGTAGCAGCTAAAAAACCTCAATAATAAAATGAATCAAAACTAATTAGATATTATTTACAAAACCAAGTAACTTAAGGAACAATTGCCAATGTTATTTAGATGCTGTCTACTTCTTTCAGGATTTCAGGGTTTTTTTTCTGGTTATTAATAAAGACAATGATATAGGAAATATTTTCCATGTACACTGAACATGGATAGAAGTTCCATCTCGATTAAGCACCTTAGGCAGGATATAGGTTGCTTTAGCTGAAATATATCCTCTCCTCTACAGCTACGTTACATTTTAGGTGCTGATTTCCTACGTAACTTTGTACATAATTGCTTTCCAACACTGATGTCTGACTGTTAGTAAATATATTTCATGCATCTTCCATCCAGGCATCTAAAACATTCTTTACAAACATAGGGCCATAGTGTCCTCTGTGCACACAACTCCCAGCTAGGGGACAGGGCCTGTGGAATTTCCATTGTACCCTTCTGCCAGCAAGGTGTTCAGAGGTATCAGAAAATTTGGTCCCGACACCCAGGTGTAGTGCAGGTTTGCCCTGTCCCCCTCTCATGGCAGGACCACAAGGAGGTTTATGATTCTGCTATAGCCTTTGAGCTCATAGATCTGGGTCTTTTATCTCAGGCTGTACAGGCTCCTGGTTTTAGGTCCAGAGAGTCCAGGATTCAATCCCTGTGGCTGATGACCCACCCAAGGGCATTGTGTTGTTTGGGGATCCCCAAGGCTTGCAGAGGTACAGGGATGAACAGAGCTTCTGTTCTGTGCTGCTTGGAGCTACAGTTCTGGCTGCTGGAGCTAGAAGTCTACTTCAAGGGGCTGGGGGCATTCTGCAGCGCAGAAGGGAACCAGAGTAAGTTCACGCTGATGGGGTCAGCATTGTGGTTCCCCCCCGCCAGATTTCCTGTGGGACCAGAAGGGGGATGATGCTGTAAGGAGCATCCCACCAAGCCCGTGAGATTAGAAAAACGGGGGGGTAAATGATGCCACAGAAGTGGCTTTCCCCCTCATCCATTTCCCTTCCCTACTAAGCAGAGATCTGGCAGGAAAGTCAGCAAGAGTCACCTCCCTACATTCTTGCCATAACAGCCCCTTCTGATGTCCCAGTATAAACTGGGCTGGATTTTCATGTTACACGGCTACAGCCCAGACGGTTTAAATGCATATGTTAGTAACAGCACTGATTGAAACTAAAAACACTTCATTACAAGCAGCTTTTGAATGAATGCCTGAAGATTTAAGGAAGGAAATAAGGCTGAGTGAGCATACAAGTTACAGCTAAGATGGCAAGGGTTTTTTCCCTTGGAACTGCAGCATTTCCATCTCAGGCAGATCCAAGGCTGACTGCTGCCTTTGGCAGTTTGGAAGGGACAGTCCTTCATTAAGTTCAGCTGAGACAGAGGAGCCTGCTTTGATCTTGCATCTCAAGTATTCTCACCCAATGAAGAAGGCCCTTTGGAAAATGTAGTCAAAGCAGATAGTTTTAGCTCTCATTCTAAGGGAGCCTGGCTTATTTTCTCCTGTTCTCGTCTATGCTCTGTCTTTGTAGCTCTTTGTTCAAAGAGCCTTCAGGAATTTTTCTCTTACCCTAAAAGTTCTCTGAGATTTTCGAAGCCATGTAGGGGATTTAGAAGCATTTTCCGTTAATTCCAATGGCAGATGTGTCTAAATCCCTCGATCGCTTTAAAATGTCAGCCCTCCAAATCTGCCAAATTCTTCTTTGCACAAGTGACCTCACTCAGTACACATTACAGTAAATCCTATATCAACAGGGGCTATGGAAGAAGATAACTGTTCTAAAGAAAATACGATGGACCAGATTCTGCTCTCAGCCATGCCAATCAGTGGAGTTACTCTGGCTTTACACTAGCGGAAATGAGAGCAGCATTTGACCCATTAAGTGATTCAGATGCTTAAGAACTTGCTTTAGACACATGTGTATGACCATTGGAGGTACAGCGAGCCAGAAAATGTCCCTTACACTTCCCCTCCCCACATTGAAAATTTGTGTCTAAATTTTTCATTAATGATTTTTATGCAAAAATTTAAAACCAGAAAGACTTCTGCTAAAAACTGATGGAGGGAGGCTGTCAGAATGGATTCACCACTGGTGCACCCCTTCTGGCTGGTATAGTGTAGCAGGCTCTCCTTCTTCAGCACCCCATGCTGACAGCTGCTCCATCCCTGCTGTGGTCTGCTTCTTCTCATGACTCCTCCCTCCATATTTAGTCTCATCCTGCCTGGGGGAGACAAAGGATCTAATAAACTAAAGTCACATCAACGTAACTCCTCACCCTGGTTTACTCTTCTCTAGACTCTTCCCCCGGCCCCTTCCCAGGCTCTGCAGAGTTGTCTTCCCAGTCTGATGCAGAGCAACGCCTCCCTGGCGGCCTAGCTCCAAAGTCAATAGTCCTTCTCCCCGTCAGGGTGTTTCCTCACCACCTCTTCCAGTGGAACAGATAGGGGAACACAGGCCCTCCCACTCCTGTGGGTTCTAGCAGAGGGAACCTGTGGTGAGCATATAAGGTCTGTTTGTCCAGTCTCCCACCCCACTGCTACCTCCCTGGGCTTTTTCCTTCCTCAGCCTGTCCGCAGGCCTCTCCCACAGCCCTGTCCTGGGCTTACTGTGCATCTGCATCCCTCTAGGCTCTTCCTCCACTCTCTCACACCAGAGAGTTCCTGTGTAACGCCAACAGACCCTGGTCATCAGTGGGTGGGATCAAACCTCCGACCTCTAGAGTTTAGTGCATGAGCTAAAAGCCTGCTGGCTCTTAGCTAAGACTGTAGAGAAGACTCATTTTATCTCTCTCTCTAAGTGGTCTCAGTGCCACCAGATGGGACAGAACACCCATCTAGGAGATGTGTGGGTTACACCTGCAGAGTTCTTTCCCTCTCTTCCTGCAGCCTCCTTCTTATCTGGGCTTCTTCCCTTTATGCTAACCCCTCAGCTCCTCCCCCAGCTGGGAATCCTCTTCACTTGGACCTGGCCCACCCCAACCAGGTCCCCTAATTGAACTCTCCAGCTCCCCTTTCAGTGCCAGTGTAGGGTTTACACCCCATCACAGAGTCAGTGTATCCTAGGACTCCCTGGCCTTGGTGTATCATGGGAGATGTAGGCTGGCTGGGGAACCTGGCAATAGAGGAGAATGGGGACATGAGGCAGCTAAACTAGACCTCTCCAGTGGTGCTGCAGGAGCATATATCCAAACTGGAATAGCTGTGTGTGTTTAGCCATTTGGGTTTTTGAGCCCCCTGCCAAAATAAATCAACTCTTCACAGAACAAGTTTCCTCAGAACCCCATTTTCCATTGAAAAACAGTTTTGATGGGAAATTTTTGACCATTCATTCGGGTTGGTCTAAGCTAGACTTTTGTGCTAGTTATAGAATGCTTCGTTAAATGAACCACTTCTTCAGCATGTTCCACACATCTGACCATACCCTCAAATCACTCTGGTGAGGCAGGTAAATATAATCGCCACTTTACAAATGGGGCAATTTAGGCTGTCAGATGAACTATACTCTGCTCTATCCCCTTGTATTTTCTTTTTCCTGGTAGACCACAGGGATTTTATGGCCCTAGACGATAATTGCAGGAATTGCCAGATCAGACCCAAGGCCCATCTAGTCCAGTATCCTAGTTTTCTTTTGCTTTTTTTGTTCTAAAAAGAAAAAAATAAATGCATGCCCTGAATCCCTGAGTTATTCAAGTAACCGAAGGGGAAACATCGTCGGAGTATGTATGTTCACATTACATTGACATTCATTCCTGGCATGGTGTTGGTGGATTCTCTCATTAGTGTGTTAGATGGCATTGTCTGGGGTTGCCAACGTGTCTTTTTGTACAATAAAGCTGCTCCCTGTAGCTTTGCATTATGTTTTTCTCTCGGCCTTGTGACAGTGCAGATTCTACAGAAATGACCCAAACTGGGTGTTATCCATGCTGAGCAGCCAGCAAGTTATAAAACATAAAATTGCCAAGATAACCTTGCTGGATAAAATGAATGCTACCTTTTCCTGCAGCTTTTAAACTAGCATTAATATTTCAGAGTGTCGGCTGGGTCATTGAAAAGTGGCTTGTAAAGTCCTATTAGAAATAGAACTAATTTTTAAGCCACAATATTGTGAAGGAGAGGAATGGCTGCAGTGGGGGCTCAGTGAAAAAGGGCAGTGGGTCTCAACCATGTCCATGTTTGAAGACCCTTCCTTTCCATACCAGGACCCCCACTGTTCCTGCCGGTCAGGACCCCACTCCCATTTACTGGTATGGGAGGGGGAAGCCCCGACACCTGTTTGTGACCCTTTCAGGTGGAGAACTCCTGAATAAGGGCATATGGATGTAACCTGACATAGGGTGATATTCAGTGCCAATTGGAGTCAATGGGGATTGGCTCAGACCCAGGAAGCGCTGTTTGCATGTTTTGGGTCCCATCCTGTAGTGATTACTATTACAAATAGTTCTTATTTGCACAAAGAACGCTATTGAATTCAGCAAGACTACTCACGTAGCAAGGGGTACCGGATCAGATCTCTGTCAAATTCCTGGTCCCAAATATGTAACTGCAACCAGACATCTCAAGGGAAGTTGAACTGTGCTGTACAACTCCGCTATGCGGAGTTGTCAAATGGAAGGACCTTTTTAATCTGAACCTAAGTGCTGTTTGTGTGTATTTAATTGGTTTTCCCCTGTGGAAAAAGTGCGTAAGTGCAAGATTAGTTGCAGAATATTACAGTACACAGGTGGTTACATTGAGTAGTCAAACAGTTTAATGGGACTAAATTGTGGGGCCCAGCTAATCTCCATCCAAGAATATTAAAGGAACTGGCACATGAAATTTCAACTCCAATAGGAAGGATTTTTAATGAATCCGTAAACTCGGGGTTTGTACCCTACGACTGGGGAATTGCAAATATAGTACTGATACTTAAGAAAGGGGGGCGGGAAGGGATCCGGGGCCTATAGGCCCATTAGCTTGATCTCCATTGTATGCAAAGTCTTAGAACAGACTGTGCAAGAGAGCGTAGTTAAGGACATAGAGGTAAATGGTAATTAACTGGGATAAAATACAACATGGTTTTACAAAAGGTAGAGTGTGCCAGCCCAACCTGGTCTCTTTCTTTGAGAAGAAAACCGATTTCCTACACAAAGCAAAGGCAGTAGATCTAACCTACCTGGATTTCAGTTCACATGGGAAATTATTAGTTGCATTGGAGAAGATGGGTATTAATATGCGAATTGAAAGAGGGGTAAAGAAGTGGTTAAAGGGGAGGCTACGTGCTGAAAAGTGAGCTGGCCGGCTAGAGGGATGTTGCTAGTGAAGTTTCTCAAGGATCAATCTTGGGACTACTTTTATTTAACTTTTTCATTAACAACTGTGGCACAAAAAATGGGAATGTGCTAATAAAATTTGCGGATGATACCAAGTTGGGGAGGTATTGCCCATATGTAGGAGGCCCAGAATACCACACAAGAAGATTTGGATGACCCTGAAATTAATAGTGCAAGGTCATGCATTTAGGAATTAACAAGAAGTAGATTTGCTGTAAACTGTGGATGTATCAGTTGGAACTGACTCGAGGAGAAAGACCTGGGTTTACGAGTCGATCACAGACGACTATGAGCCTCCATTGTGATGCGGCCATGAAAAGGGCTAATGCAATCCTAGAATGTTGGGGTTGGTCCTGCTTTGAGCAGGGGGTTGGACTAGATGACCTCCTGAGGTCTCTTCCAACTCTAATCTTCCATGATCTGCTGAAATGTTTCCAGTAGAGAAATAGAAGTGTTAGTACCATTATATAAGGCACTGGTGAGACTTTATCTGGAATGCTGTGTGCAATTCTGGTCTCCCATGTTTAAGAAAGATGAATACAAACTGGAACAGATGCAGAGAAGGGCTACCAGGCTGATCAGAGGAATGGAAAACCTATTTTATGAGAGGAGACTTAAGGCTTGTTTAGCCTAACAGAATGAAGACTGAGGGGAGATATGATTGCTTTCTACAAATGCATCAGAGGGGTAAACTCCAGGAAGGGAGAGAAGTTATGTAAGTTAAGGGCTAATGGGGACAAAAGAACAAATGGATATAAACTGGTCATCAGTAAACTTAGGTTTGAAATTAGATAAAGATTTCTAACCATCAGAAGAGTGAAGTTCTGGAACAGCCTTCCAAGGGGAGTAATGGGGGAAGAGGGTAAAAAAAAAACCTCCCTTGTTTCAAGACGGAGCTAGATAAGTTTACAGTGGGGATAGTATGATGAGGTTGATGCGATTGCTTACAATGGCATATGGCTATTAGCAAAAATCTCCAATGGCCAGGGATGAGACACTACACGGGGAGGGCTCTGAGTTACTACAGAGAATTCTTTCCCAAGTGTCTGCCTGGTAGGCCTCACCCACATGCTCAGGGTCTAATTGATTGCCATATTTGGGGTTGGAAAGGAATTTCCAGCACGTCAGATTGGTAGAGACCTTGGGGGGTTTTCACCTTCCTTTGCAGTGGGGCACAGGCCACTGGCGTATTCTTTGCAACTTAACAGGTTTCAGAGTAACAGCCGTGTTAGTCTGTATTCGCAAAAAGAAAAGGAGTACTTGTGGCACCTTAGAGACTAACCAATTTATTTGAGCATAAGCTTTCTGAGCTACAGCTCACTTCATTGGATGCACCTATGCAAATTGGTGAGGATTTTTACCAAACCTTCCCCAGGAAGTGGGGTGCAAGGGTTGGGAGGATTTTGGGGGGAAAGACGTGTCCAAACTACGTTTCCCAGTAAACCCAGTTAAAGTTTGGTGGTGGCAGTGGATCCAGGGGCAAAGGATAAAGTTAATTTGTACCTTGGGGAAGTTTTAACTTAAGCTGGTGAAAGTAAGCTTAGGAGGTTTTCATGCAGGTCCCCACATCCGTACCCTAGAGTTCAGAGTGGGGAAGGAACCTTGCATCCGATGAAGTGAGCTGTGGCTCACGAAAGCTTATGCTCATATAAATTGGTTAGTCTCTAAGGTGCCACAAGTACTCCTTTTCTCTTTGCAACTTAGTAACTCGGCCAGAGGTTAGGGGTCTATTACAGGAGTGGGTGGATAAGGTTCTGTGGCCTGCGATGCGCAGGAGATCAGACTAGATGATTATGATAGTCCCTTCTGGCCTTAAAGTCTATGAGCATATTTTATTTTGTAAAGCATGCTTTTACTGTAATTGTGTATGCAATTGAAGTACCTGTCCATGCAAGTAAACAGATGTACATGGATTTACCACCTAGATGCAAATACAGTCATGGCAAATATGCTTGCAGTTTAGGAAGAAATGTACACATGGACCTCCATCTGCAGGGATCTGATACTCTAGTGATGAGCACAGCAGAAATGCCTAGATTGAAAACCTGGGTCCTTGAGTCTTTTAAAAACTGCAAATATGGCTCTGCTGTTGTTTCCACAATCTACCTTCTGTCCATATTTGCCTCACACATAAATAGCTTTCCTCTCTGATTGTCTCAGAGTTATTCTTCCCATCACTGCTATGTGCCCATCCCTTATCCTCCATCTTGCATCATGTGCTGTGTGAAATCTAACCAGCAGACCCACACCAAAGAGTTTTGTCCTCTAGAGTAATCCAAGGAACAGATTATTTTATGTTGATCAACACCATCCCATTGGAGCGTGGGTATATACATGTCTCTCCCTCCCACTCTATTTCGTGTTCTCTTATGTAATTCTGTATAGTTACTGCTGATGTGGCAGATAGTGTCATTCTGATTACTTATTCATGTAACTCAGACGTTCTGTATTACAGATTTATGGGCATGTCTTATGTAACTAGCATAAGTCGGGGCATACAGTCCTGAGATGTCTTGTGTATATCTGAGTGTTGTTAGGACCAAGAACTGCATAAACCTGGTATTTCAAAATAACCTCATATCCTAAGCTATGATGTGATGTCTTTCAAATATTGCATTCGCTTTTCTGAGTATGTGCATGTGGTGCTTGGTAGAAGTCTGCTGTTTAAGAGCCAGGGAATGCTGCTTAATAATTATGGCAATGGACTGGGAGATGGGTCTTGTGTGTTCTATTCTTGGCTCTTACCCAAGTCACTTAGGGGTTGATTTTCAAAGGCACAACTCTGTGTAAGATTCACTCTGTTCTGGGTCTCGGGTGCTGAAACATGCCATTTAGCCTCCTTAAAGGAAGTGTTTCACTGCAGCCCAGACCATTCTGTAATTCCAGCCCTTTCTCTGTGAGTTACTTCAGGTAAGGTGTCTGTGTGCTATGAGACAAAGCTGTAACATAAGGAAGGAATGCATTAGGAAGCAGCCATCATATTACATATTTTCAGCAAAGGGGAAAGTAGCAAGAGAAAGGAGAAGCCTCTGTTCAGATCCTCCCCTGGCCTCAGGTCTTCTTCTGACACATTGCTTGACTGCAGGGTTTCCTTGGAGTTGCTTCGTGGTGGCACTGGAAAATGAATCCGCCATTGGGGGTGGAGTGAACCTGACGCTGGTAGAGGGAACCTGACGCTAGTGGAGTGAGAAGCAGTGATTCTCATTAAGCTTCTTTACAGAGCTCCTCCGAGCTGAACTTCTAATAGGCAGATATTCTTAGATTCCGTTTAATGGATGGGGAGGACTCCTTCAGGCCCAACTGAGTAACAGCACTGGGTCCAACACCA
Source organism: Eretmochelys imbricata (assembly GCF_965152235.1). Lineage (NCBI taxonomy): Eukaryota > Metazoa > Chordata > Testudines > Cheloniidae > Eretmochelys > Eretmochelys imbricata. The sequence goes on along the minus strand of NC_135574.1, from coordinate 204,104,909 downwards.
CTGCAAGAGTAACTCGTTAGCTGCAGCCAAGTTGCACTCTGTTAGTCAGTGGTTGAAATGAGGTTGTAGGGGGAAGCCACTCATTCCTGTACAGGAGAAAAGCTTATGCCTGATCAGACATTGTATGGGTGTGTGTATGTAACTTGAGTGGGAAAGTAATAGGGGTAGCTGTGGCCAGCTCCCAGGAGGCCTCTGCAGTCCTGAGTGCATGTGGAATCAGCATACCTCTCACTGAGTTAATGGATATTAATAATACCTAGCTTTTACATAGCACTTTTCATTAGTAGATCTCAGTGTGCTTTACAAAGAGGTCAGCATTGTTATTCCCATTTTACAGATGAGAAAACTGAGTCACAGAGCAGTCACCTGGCAGGCAGGGACTAGAACCCAGGTCTCTTAAGTCCCAGTATAGTGTCCTACCCCCTAGACCATACTGCCTCCCTGTACTTGCAGGCCACTATACATTTTCTGTGTGGCTTCAGGTAGATGTGGGGACTATCCAGCAGCACAGAGGGGAACTGACTCAAACCAAAAGCTCTGATGTTGAGGGTGACTCTGGATTCAAAGTTTTCAGCTAGAGCTTTTCTCTTAATTCTTGTAACTGTCCCAAACAAGCCTTTGCCCGGGACATCTGTCCGACCTGCCAGCATGCCGTGAGGGAAGTCCGGCCTGTAGTTCTTGCATTCCAAGCATAAGACTAGTGCTCTAGCAACTTTCACTTTTGGTTCATTTTGTTGTTAAAGTTGCTAAAATGTTCTTTCTCGGGGAGCTCTCTCTGGGCTGGAATGGTATCGAATTTTGTTGTATTGTCCACAAGAGCCACTGCAATTATTTCATGCCTTTTCTCCCTCGGTTAGTTGCTCGACTGGCAGTCTCTGTTACTTAAACATGTCCACTAGATGCTACATTTACCTGGGCACCATCTTTTCTCACTCCCTTTGATTGCCCTCTACTCTGACAAGGGCAGTGAGTCCTGGTGTGAATGAACCCTGGCCAGTCCTGCTTTATTGCACCATTGTTTGGCAATGGAGATCATAGCTTCTGCAATGCCTCAGACTTGCACAAATCTTCTCCCTTTACCATTCCCCCCCACTTTGAACTGTATTTGGTCTCTAACGACTGGTCTCTGTGGCCAACCCCTTCCTCTCTCCAACCCCACAAGTAGCATTAAAATCACAGAGAACTGAAAAGGAATTCAAAGGGGTCAGCAGAGAAATGAAATACAAATCATAAACTTACAGCTGCAGGGAAGGTGTGTGGTGGTGAAAAAGTCTGGTAAGTGACATAGCATGTAGCCATATGGGCCCTGTGTCAGGCTGAAGGAAAAAATCACAGAAAGGGTTGCTTTCTCCTAACATTGAACAAAGAACTGTAAGAATAAGGAAAGCAATATTATTCTCTCTCTCTAGAGCCACTGCCTTGAACCTTCCCAGCCTCTTTGGCTGACTTCCTGCTATCAATTTAAAGATACTACTCATATCCTCAAGTCTGCACTCCCCTCTTTCCCTGCATGAACAACCTTAACAAGAAATTGTAGCTGCAGATGGGCGATCGGCTTCACTGCTCAGCCAGACCTTGCTTGAGAGTTCTTTGCCCTTTGAGTCAATTGAATTACAAAATCTCCAAAGTATGGGCCCCTGTTAAATAGGTTTAGGACTTTTCTCAACAGGATAATCTTCCTTCTTAGTCTGTGGTGCAAATACCGTCGCTACTAAGGGAACACAGCAACTGGACTGCATTCTGAGACAGCTGACGATACTGCCTGCTTCCTCTGTATAGAAGAGCCTTGATCAGTCTCAACCACATAATGTTTTGTGTTTGAATATAGGTCTAAATGTCTCTTCAGTTTACTTTTGAGATTGGCCAGAACCACAAAGTTCAGGTCCAGATTGAACATTCCCAAAGATTGGGAGTTAGGCTGAAATAAATATCCAATTTTTAAAGGTAAAAGCCAGGTATGAATTGGGATCTGGAGCTGCATTTAATTCCACCAAAATTTCAGGGGCTGCTTTGATCCAGGGCATAGGTTCCAGCCTCCCTCTCTTTATTTTAGTAGAGTTTAGTGATGTGTGAACGCAACTGACAGTTTATTAAGATGGGGAAGTGAAGAGACAAATAGACATTTTCAGCAGCTAACAATCTATTAGGACCAGATTTTGTTAGTGTGTATATATAAAAATAATCTGGTCCTAAAAGATGATGAGTCGCAGAAAATGTGTGTGTAAATATTACAATAAATAAAATATCTGGTTCTAAAAGATTGAGGTATTTCATGCACACACCCCTGAAAAATCAGAGTAAAAAATATGCACTTGCACATAAGTCCTAAAGCAACTGTGGTATTAGTCATGTCCGTCTGTCAATACTTTTGTTAGAGCGTCACTCTGTTTGGTACAATTGATCCAGTTTCTTTCACACTTGCCACTTAAATCTGGCTTGGTTCACCTGAAGTGCGAACGTTCTAACTGCATCTTGGCTAGATGGGAACTTCGGAAGCACTTGAGATGTCTGGTATTTTCGTGAAACATATAAAACAGCAAGCAATAAAAGCTTTTTCTTATGATGGAGAGGTCTTCTCATGAGGAGTGTCGTGATCATATATCTCAGTAGCCCAGTTGTGAAAGCCTTACTTGTGTTGGTAATCATTGCAGAACTAGTCTCATTTGAAAGGAAGGGTGGCCTTGTGGTTAAAGCAGTAGAATGGGCTGTGGAAAATTTGGGCTCAGTGCTTGGCTCTGCTACAGACTTCCTATGTGCAAATCGCTTAATCTCTCTGTGTCTCCGTTCTCCCCATGGAAATGGGTAACACTTCCTTTGTTTGCCCCAATGTCAGTAAAAGCCTCTAGATGCAACCATAAAACGAGTAATAGCACAGTTACAGTTGAGCCCCAAATTATCCATTAAGGAAAGAATTTCATGGGGCTCTTAGCATGACAGTGCATTAGCACCGTGGAATCTGCCACTGCACGGATGCTTCTCTTTAATGCTTGAAGTAGCTTCTGTGGAGCAGTTACATAGCCAGTCCATGTGCTTGCCGGGCTGAGTGGGGAAGCTGCTCACAGGGGGAAGCCAAGTTCTTGGGCTAGGTCTGAGGGCTGCGGATGTGGCATGAGGTGCACAGATCAGAAAGGGTTAATATCTTTTTTCTTTGTAAAATGGGTTCTAGATTTTGTGCTAGCTGAGCCCCTTGGTTACCTAAAAAAAAAAAAAAAAAATATCTGGAGATGGATGGAATGCTGCCAGGCTGAGCAGTGCTTCTGTGTTGACACTGAGCCTTCGCTCTACGGTTACCCACTAACGATAGCTGGCAGCTGGTTATTTATTGCTGTAATAAGCACTGCCAAGCAAATGACTGTTTTCTGCTCTGCGCTGTTCTTTTCAGCACATTGAGGGATTTCTCGCTGGGTTTCGTTATTTATGTTCGCTGAGTGGGGTTGGTCATTTTGGTTTTGCACAGTGGACTTTGACTTTTTGTACCCATGCGGGCAATACGTGAACCAATTGTCTCTTTTAAAAATAACATCCATGAGACAAACAAATTTATCTGGGCATAAGCTTTCGTGGGCTAAAACCCACTTCATCAGATGTATGAAGTAAAAGATACAGGAGCAGGTATAAATACATGAAAGGATGTGTGTTGCGTTCTGTAATGGGCCACTCTCTTACCACTTCAAAAGTTATTTCTCCTCCCTTGGTATCCTGCTGTTAATTGATTTATCTTGTTAGACTGACCTAACACTTGGTAAAGCAACCCACATCCTTTCATATATACATACCTGCTCCTGTATCTTTCACTTCACGCATCTGATGAAGTGGGTTCTAGCCCACGAAAGCTTATGCCCAAATAAATCTGTTAGTCTTTAAGGTGCCACAGGACTCCTCGTTTTTTTTACTGATACAGACTAACACGGCTACCACTGAAACCTGTCATCCATGAAACAGTGCTTCTTACTGTGCCGATAATCTCTGCGGTACACCTGAAGACAAACCCCTGACAGTTTCACTCCCAGAAATCTCGGTGCGGGAGGGGGTTCAGTGCTATTATTTTATGTATTATTTTACCACCTAGAGACCCCAGCTGAAATCAGGGCCCCAGTGGGCTACACTGTCCATACATGTTGTCCCTGTCCAGAAGAGCTTACAGTCTAAATAGACAAGACAGGCAAAGAGTGGAAGTGTGGGATGGAGAATAAGGCAGAAAATATTATAATGCCTTTCTATAAATCATTGGCTTCGTTTGAAATAATCTGTGTAGTACTAGTACCCGATCTCAAAAAGACTATTGCAGAACTAGAGGGGGGCCCAAGAAGGGGGATAAACATGATTGGAGGTCGGGAAATACTCTCATATGAAAAGAGGTTGAAATGGGTGGGATTGTTTACCTTTAGAAAGGAGATCAAGAAAAAGGGCCATGATAAAAGTGTAAAAAATGGTGAATGGCCTAAAGAAGGTATATCAGGAGCTTCTGTTCTCCCTGTCTCATAACATAAGAACATGGGGACAACAATCCAAATTAAAAGGTGGCAAATTGAAAACTAATAACGGGAAACACTTTTTCAAAGAATATATAATTAGACTGTGGAACTCCATGCCACGAGAAGTCATTGAGGCTTACAATTTAGCAAAATTTAAAAAAGGCTTGGACAAATGGCTAAAAATATCCAGAGTGCTAACAGTAACAAAAAGTTTGGAAGGAATATTAAGCTTCATGGTTTAAGCCAGTCTCTGACTATTAGAGATCAAGATGTATTATGACATCCACCTACTGTGGGATTCTTATGCTTTCTCTGAAGTATCTGGTTCTGGCCACTGTCAGAGAAAAAACACTGGACTAGATCATGGACCTCAGATCTGATGAAGTCTGACAATTCCTATGTTTTCTGTGCCAAAAGGAAGCAGTATTATTCCCATTTTACAGATGAGAAACTAAGGAACAGAGAAATTATGTGACTTGTGACAGACCTAAGCATTGAACCCAGATCTTCTGAGTCCTAATCCAGTGCTTAACCACAAGACCTACCTGTATTTGAAACAATTTTATAGCAATTTCTAGAAAACTGCTGATGAAATTTTTCATTTAGCCTTTAGAGCATATAACTGGTTTATTTAAAATATTTTTTCTAGTTTTTTAAGGTTTGAAACAAATGGGATTTGTTCACTGCTACCTTGCAATTTAGCAAAATTTGAAGCCTCAAACTCCCTTCTTTTAAAGTGCTAAATTGGAACAAAACCTGATTATCAAATCTGCAATCCCTGTTGAAATCAATATTACAATGCTTCTCTGCAAAGGGTTTGGGGTAGCCTAGCAAAGAGATACCAATTTCATCCTTGCTGTCATGGAAAAAGTTCCTATCTGGGGGTGGGGGGAACTATAATTTGAAAGAACTAGCTGAGCAAGGGCATCATATGGATTTTCCACTTAGTCGAGGATGAGAGTTATGTCCCTCAGCGGAGTGACAATACTTACAACTAAAACAATCTATCCATTTGGTGCAGATGCCGTAAGACTGCCAGAGGCCCGAGAGCTACTGGAAACCTTGAAAATGCTTCATAAACTCCCCAGACCCCCGTCAGCTATGTATGCATTACCACCTCCCTGAGAGGCGGAAGAATTCTTCCGTTGTCATAACTCTGTCTATGCTGGGGGCTATGCTGGCTTAACGTCAGGTGGATTTTTGACACCTTTGGGTGACATAGCTGGGTTAACCTAACTTTTTAGTGTAGTCCTGGCCTGAGATAGCTCAAATAACGCTCGTCTTCCATTAACCCGAACTCTCCACCTTTCCAGTCCTTTCCTTCCCTTTTTTGCCTAATGTCATCCTCTGTCTCTCTCCACCCTCTTTTTTTGTTGTTACCCTCACCCTAACATGTGATGTTTGTGTAATGTTCCGATTTTATATATATACATATATATATATATATAAAAAATATGGTGCATAATTGCATTGGCTATCATGTGAAATGTGGAGTATTTGGTGACATATACAAACTCTATGTTGTTTACCTTTTTGTAGGTTATTTCTCTCTATGAATATTAATACAAAACTAAACCCACAAAAATAAATGACTGCTTTGCTTCCTCTGTGGCCTGCCAATTGGAGTTATCTGTCATTAAATTTTTCTCCTGATGCAGTGTTAATTAAAGATAATAAAGATAGCTTGAGACGTGAAGCATAAACAGTGCGAGTGAATCCATTTCGTACTGCACCAGTGCTTTGTCAGAGAATATTTGGTATTGCTGCTTGTTTAATAATGTGTGTGAGTCATGCATAGAATCAGTGGCAGCGTTCCAGAAACAAAGTTCAATTCAGTGGGGGAACTTTGCTGCCTGTGAGCTCGTGCTAATGGATTTCACTCCTATGTTACAACAGAGTGGAAGGGAATATCAGGGAAAATTTAAATTGGCCACAATCTGCTCTTCAACTCCAGCAGTTTCAACTATAAAGCTGGGATATTTGAGCACAGGGAAGTTCATGGGCTGGTGTCAAACTGCATCACTCCATTGCTGTCGATGGAGCGATACCAGCTAAGGATCTGGCCCTGAGTTCTCAGTAAAAGATTTGGTCCTACATAGGGAAAGCTACTTACTTTTCCCCTGAGCAACAAACAAATATTCCTTCAGAAATGTATATTTGTAATGGTGTTCTCCTCTCCTTTTTGTTCCTGTAAACAGAACCTGGCAATGCAGTTGTTTGTAGATGAGTCCCATGGGACATTTCTGTAGAAGGGCTTTGCTGGCTTTGGGCAGTGGCTGCAGGAACATCAGTGCTCTGTTTAATGTTCAGTGTGAATATTCCCAAAAGCTCAATGCAGCCTTTGAAAAATGTCAGTGACACAAATGTGCCTCAGCGCTCTTGGTTACAGGCAAAAAATTAAACAAGAGAAGCGAGCAGTACAATAAACCATCCTTAGTACAATGGCATTATCCTTGTAACAAAAGCATTTTGGGGAAATATAAGAAATACAGTAGGTGGCTTTTAATCTGCAGAGCACGTGCAGTCAAAGTAGAGGGTGGAAGCAATCTTTGATCACTTAGGGTCAGATTTTGCCATCCTTACTCAGGGTAAGCAGTGCCTTGGTTGTGAATAGTCCCATTAAAATCAGTGGATTTATTCACAATGTAAGGTATTACTCAGAGTGTCGCTGCAAAAAGGTTTGACTTGGACTCCATATTTTATGCAGTGTTGTTGGAAGGTAATTAATCCTTTTCCTACCTCTACTTTGGACATAATGTAGATCTTGCAGGCCCAACTCTCAGCACATAATCTGCAGGTATCTGGCCCTTAGAACATCTCCAGGGATTAATGCACGTCATATTCAGAGAGTTTTATACTAATGGCTGGATGGCAGCTATATTGACCGTATCAATGGGTTATCGGGTTCAATACAAGAGTAAGCAGATGGAACTCTGTGGCTTGTGATCAAGAGAAGTTCAGACTAGATGATCTGATGGTCCCTTGTGGCTTTAAGGCTGTGATTCTATGAATAACTGTTACTGTATCATTCATCGTTGGGTTGAGAATGAACATCAGCATGTTCAGTTGGGGGCAGAAAACGTTCAGTGCTTTACTTTTTCAAATCACTACCCCAATAATGAGTTCTCCCACTTCCTTTTGAGGTTGCTGCTAGTCTCCCAAGTAAGCCTGGTGGTTTTCTTCAAATGTCCTGTGTTGCACTGATACCAGCCCAGCCCCTCTTCGTACAGGAGTGCCACTGGCGACTCAGCCGTTTTAGCCACTCTCGTCTGCTCAGCACCCAAGCCGCTCTAGCCAGCGCAGTGGTTGCAGTACAGACTCATGTGGGCAGTTGACGCTGTCCGAGCCATCGTCGCGACTGCCAGCAGAGGTGCAGCAGTGTACATCAGAACAAAATAAATAAGTAAAAAAAATAAAGCTCATTTTAAGCATGGTGCAGAGGCAAGGACATGGACTGGGGCTTAGGAGAGCTGGGTTCTGCTCCTGTTCTGACACCGACCTGCTGGGTGATCTTTGACAACTCACTTCCTCTCTATTACCCTTCTTCCTCTTCCATTTAGATCAGGGTGGCCAAACTTACTGACTCTCCAAGCTATATACGACAATATTCAGAAGTTTGAGAGCTGGGGTGTGCCTGCCAGGGCTCAGAGCTTCTGAAGTCCGAGCCCCAGCAGGTGCACCCTGTGGGGCTGAAGCCCAAGACCCCTCTCCCCGCTAGGCAGAAGCCCCTACCCCACAACCCTGCTCCAAGGCAGAGGTCCTGAGCTTCCCCCCCACCACCATCTGGTAAGTAGAGAATGTGGGGGTGGGGTCATGGGAGGCTCAGCAAGCATAAAAGAGCTGCATGCAGTTCGCAAGCCATGGTTTGCCCACCCATGATTTAGACTGTGAGCTCTTTGGAGCTGGGACTGTCTCTGACTATGTGTGCCCCATCCTAGCACAATGGGGCCCCAGTCTCAGTGGGGACATCTAGGCACTACAGTAAATGACAATAAGAAACCGCTGTCTCTCTCTTATCTTTGGAAAGTTGGTGTGTGGCTGTTGCTTTATCCTGTTAAGCATTTTATAAAGCCTGTGGAGTCACAATCTTCTAGCAATATTCTACCCATATCTGAAACTCAGTAGGTAATTTCCTAGAGAAAATGACTAAAACACCACAAAAACTGTGAAAGATTATTTTATGCAAATACATGCTAGCTCCCCTCCATGTAAACTCCTCTTTGGTATGATTCCCTTCATATTGCTCAGTAATCTGTTCATCTCAATTTTCCTGATCTTTAATATTTTCACAAAACTTTTTAAAAAGGAAATTAAACTCTGTTTTCAGATAGGGAGCTTTGATTAGGCTTAGTGGCATATGCTATACAGCAGGCAGCAAACAATACTGATATCAGGGGGTAATTAGGTTGAGCGTCCTGGGCAGTTCTCAAGTCCTAAACCCTAGAGGGGAAAAAAATTAATGCGCCAGTGGTCTTCATAAAACGAAGACAGATTAAATCTGGAGCACTGTCACAGCATTGCTTTTACGGGTACATCTGCTGCAGACTAATTACCTCTCTTCTGCCCATTAAGTTAATCAGTGTTTTTGGTTTGTGTCTGCAGTAAAAACAATTAAAAGCTCAACACTCCTGTTTTTATTTTTTTGATAAATTTACAGGTGTTCTGCTTTTGAGGGTAATTTAATTTAGTTTGATGTGTATCATAGTCCAAAGTGTTCTTGTTAGACAACATGCTCTCTCTAATATAATTTATCTGTATCTAGAATGTAATTTTCTTTTCAATCACCTTCTTTCAGTTCCTTGGGCTGTTTTTGTTGAAGAGTACAATAGCTTTTTCCTCTCTTTTTAAAAAACAAACAACTTTGGGTAAGTGATTTTAAAACAAACAAAGAATTGCCATTGGCCCTGATTCAGCAATCCACTAAAACACATGCTGAAAACTAAGCATGGGTTCAAATCCTGTCGACTTCAGTGTTTTGTTGAATAGGGAAGGACTTAAACACATTCTCGAGTGCTTTGCTGTCTATTATAAAAATAATTGGGGAAGTAAATGCAATAGATTGGAGCAAATTCGGTCATGAAGCTTCAAAACGGGTATGAAATATGTCCACATGTATATGTTGTAGTCAACTGGGGCAGATGTAAATTGGGATTTTTCTGTGTCGAATAGGGTAAAAGACAAGCATCTTCGTGCATGCAGGGATTGGGCACTTTATAGGTAGAGGTGGGATTTTCAAAGGCACCTAAGGGAGCTAGGTATCAGCCTGAGAGTCGGCCATTGGAAACCCAGGCGCGGGCCGCTGGCGGCGAGGAGAGGTTGTGGGCCGAGTGAGTGAGTGGTGCTGGCCTGGAACAGGACGGGGGTTGCATTGATGTTCGTGCAGCCTCTGCAGAGAAGTCTCCCACGGAGCCACGGTGAAGGAAACGCCAGGAATGGGAAAATCCATGTGTGCACGCTGTGTTAGGAGCGGGTCAGTGCACCGCCTGCTAACATGGTGTCCCAATAGGATCGACAACCCTTTTCACAAAGCCGGGGAGGGCGTGAAATGGGATCTGGAGCAGCAGGAAACAGCGGCAGCCGCCACCCAACCTGCAGTTTAACAAGCCTTTCTGCCATTTATATTGGAGCAGGACCAGGACCAGCATTCTGCACAGTGCACAGGCCCACTAGTTACAGCCACACATAATTTCCTGTGTACTGCAGGTAGCAATCACCATAGAAAACCACAAACATATCAGGCCAGATCCTGAACTGGTGAAAACCCTCCTAGCTCTCTAGATTTAGACCTGCTGAGGATCTGGCCCATCACCTCTGCCTATAAATACACACGGTGAAGCTGGGCAGTTGGCTATGCAGGCACCCCCCACCCCGCACTCAAAGTCATGTGCACCCATCTTAAGACCAGCCTTGGCTTTGCTTACCTAGGAATGGTGAGTGTCATGTTTTGAAGCAATTTTGTTAATTAAATCAAGTTCCTAGCCTTATGTAACCATAAGGCCCCACGTTTCAGTGAATAATGAAGCAGTGTTCAGAAACTCCATATCTGGGAGACAGACATTCCACATTATAATAGCTTTTGCCTTTCGTCTTGTCTACTTAATTGGCTCCCAGAGTGCTAAAAGTAACTGAATTTCATCTTGATAGTTTAATTTAAATGAGCTTTTCATTCCCATTTCAATTTTACAGCAATTCTGAAAAAAAATCTCTTCACAGGTCATTAATTACTTCCACCAGCACATCATCTGAAGTAAGCAGAGCAATGCTTCCCCATCTTCCCCTTCAACAAATTAGTCCATAAAAGAATGCATTCAAGTAGCAAGATACTGGAGTTGATCTGATGGGTTACAAATGCAGAGGAAAGGAACTGTAAGCTGTACCACTCTATTAAAATGAACTTGCTGCCCCTTAAAAAAACCTAGTGGTGGCTTCCTTCAGTTTTTCAAAGGCTCTTTAACTGGCCCAGCCAATCCAGGATGCCTCCTGCAGAAAGGCTCGGTTCTTTGGTTGGCCAGGCCAGAGACATCAGCTCAGCCTGTTGCTGGCAGAGAACAGAATTCCTCCAACTCAATGAAAGATTGTAGAAACTTCTTTTTGATGCATTTGGATTTATGTTGTGGCCACTAATCTGTCCTAAATAGGGGGCTACTCTCCTAGGCACAGCACCTATTTGACTAGAAGTTTCCCTCTGTAAATGGGTGCTAGATGTTCATTTAGCTTTGTTATATTTTCTCTATTTTTTGTCTGCACTGTGACTTTCATTCCTTAAGGTATGTCTACACTATGGACCTTACAGCAGCACAGCTGTACCACTACAGCATAATTAAACCACCCCCAAAAAGTAGTGTTAACTATGTCAGCAGGAGAGACTCTCCAGCTGACATAACGTTGTCCACGCCAGCGCTTTTGCCAGTGAAATTTATGTCAGTCGGGAAGGGGGTATTTTGTTGCTCAGTGGTGTGAAAAAAGTTTTACCGACAAAAGTGGTAGTGTAGACAAAGCCTTAGTTCTCTTCTTATATTTCTCGGGTAAGGGGGGGCCAAAATTTCAGAAGAGCCACGTTCCCATTTAGTTACCAAGTGAGAACAATGGGAGTTGCTGGATGCTGAGCAAGAGCTACCCCTTTTATTTAGACGCTTAAATAAGAGCTGAGCACACTTCTGAAAATCTGACCTGTGATAGACAAACTTATAGGCTTTCCTCACACTTTACTCCATGGCTATCTACTGATTATAGTCCCCAATAGTCCTTAATCAGCAAGCAGTCCTAAACAAATTATAATTCATCTCACTGCTGTGTTAAGTCCTGCAAATACCCCTACATCCACTTGAAAAATGATTAGGCCTTAGTGTTTACTATTCATAAATGCTGCTAGTGCTTAGCTGTCCTGCAAATATCAAATAGATGTTGGGAATAATATCAGATACTGTATTTGTATCCCTGAATCCATACACTGAAGTCTTCAGGGCACTTGGTAAATTATCAAATTAACTGTCTCATGGACATTGAAAACACAATTTATTTTCCCCTCTTATTATTACAGATGTGATATTTTAGAATTACAGTTGCTATTTTCAATGATGCAAGTCCAAATTCTCATCGCCAGAGCTGGTTGAATGATGTAATAAATTCTTACATGAACATAAAAACCACACATTTGCCCAGATATTATTTGCAACCCTCAGTTGCTTTTTGTGAACTCTTGTATGAATAAGTTTTTGTTCACAAGAATATTTAGAGAAGTCTTAAGAATACTTGTGGGTACACACCAAGTGTGTTAATGCAACCATCTTGAAATGTCCAATTTCCTTTTTCATGATTACAAAAGCTTAAGTCATCCAATCAGGAAGTAGATATACTACCATCTGGCTTAGGTAACCAATCACAAACCTCAAATAGTGAATGTCAGAGGTAATTGAATTGAATTGTCCAATTAGCTCATAGGTTAATAGAGTCATATAAAGGGTCAAATCCTCAGCTGGAGTAAGTTGGTATAGCACAGTGGTTTTCAACCTGAGGGTCCATAGACCATGTCTAAGGGATCCACCAAAGGTAACTATGAAAATAAAGTTTCAGATCCCAGAAAAGGCATTCTGTTTTTCTAATCAATCAAAAGTATGTGAATTACCCCCATCTACTGGTCAAAATGGGGAAGTGTTGTCGTTACCATAGAAGCCCACAGTTTAGCGCTCTCTCACGGTGCGCCAAAAGCATGCTGAGCATGTGTAACATTTATATTTGAATTCTGTTCAGTCAATTTTCAGTCTAAGATGTCCACGGACCACCAATTGAATTTCCAAAGGGGTCCACACTTGCATACGAAATTTTTTAGGGGTCTGCAAATTAAAAAAAGTTTAAAACCACTGCTCTAACACCTCTGGTCCAAAATGTTCACTAAACAATTTCTGAATAAATCAGATTTGTTAAAAAAAATATTAATTCAAAAGGTGAAATCCTGGCTCCACTGAAGTCACTGACAAAAGTCCCGTTTACTTCAGTGGGATCAGAATTTCACCCAAAGTCATCATCGTGGATAGTCAAACAGAGAATTCTTTCTGTAAGTTGTTTGCTATGATTTGTGCATCTGACTCTCCTCATGGCTGATTCTGTTTAAAAATGCAGGGCTAAGGACATCAGTAACAAGATGCAATCTGTAACACCTAGCATGCCAGATTGGTAGGGACCAAAAGCTGTTACTGTTTGCGCTTGGTGAAATAAGTTGGATCTTCGTTCAGTTCATACTGCACAAGTGTCTACATCAGACAAACCACACCGACAGCTGTCATGTATTGGCACGTAGCTGAGAGATCAAGGATTGAATGAGCAAGGAGACTAAACTCATCTCTTACACAAGAAGTGGTCCCTTCAGGTCAAGGGTGAGGCATTGCTGCTGCCCATGTCAGAACCACTTTTAGGATTCCCCATGTTTTCCCCTCTTGCTGAGACACCGTAGTGTATTATGGAGTCCCATGGCCAAAGTGCATCATGGGAGATGTAGTGTAGCTCAGGAAATGGGCCCATATAGGAGAACAGGAGGCTGAAGACCCCAGACTACAACTCCCGTGAGGCACTGTGGATGTATTTCCAAGTAAAACATAGTTGGTTTGGGGGTATTTGCTTTTTCAATGAAAAGTCAGAATTTTCTGCAGAAAGCAGACAGTTTTCATGAAATATTTCATTTCATTTAAGTGGATGATTTTTACATTTACATTTAAAAAGTATCTGTGGAAAATTTACAATTTTACATTTAAAAAGTATCTGTGGAAAATGTTCAGTCAGTCCTAAATGCGAGTAAAAATAAGAAAAACAAACTGTAGCTCTTCCTAAGCCTCCAGGGTCTGAGCGTGATCTGTAAATTTGTCCATCACTCTGCTCCAATAATTTTTCTACTCATTAATTACCTTAATGTAATACTGCACCAGAGCTTATGGGAACCAAATGCTTGTTAAAAATGCATTGAAGTAAGCCAACCAAAAATGACAAGGAGTTTACAAAATGACAAACATCCCCAAGATAGTAAACTTTTATATCTAGCTGGCTTTTCATTGTCCTATATGGAAGATGCATTTTCTCTCTCGGTTTTTCTGAAGTTTCCTTGACAACTGTTTAATAATATTTGAGCCTTCACTTTCCTCAGTAAGAAGGTGTTCCCTTCATTGGCTGGAACAAAGGCAGATAGTGATCTCCATTGTATACAGAAGGCCTCCAGTTCTTGTGTATGGTTGGTATCTCATCCTTGATCAACCGCCGTGATGTGAGAGGAAAGAAGGACACGATTTTTTTCTTGGCACACAGATTAAAAAAGTAAGCCAAAAAAGTGATTCCTACCCTCCCATGACTTTGGAGAGTTTAAAAAAGATTAAAAGATGACAAGTCGCCCATTAAATGTTTAAAGCATTTGAAAGTTTAATCTTTCTAAAGCCCCTGTTATCACTGTGTCTGAATCCCTCAGAATCTCATGTTTTTATCCTCTCAACACCCCTGTAAGGCACTGAAGTGCAGCTATCCCCATTTTACAGGTAGGGAACTGAGGCAGGCACACAGACTAAGTGACTTGCTCAAGATCATGCAGGAAGTCTGGTGGAAGAGGGAATTTAATCTAGGAATCCTGAGTCTCAGCCCCAACCACTGGGCCATCCTTCCTCTTCTTAATAGCTGGTAGAGTTTTGTTTGCACACAAGAGAGTGCCTCTTGCTGATTTTGTTCTGCTCCTGGGACATCATCTAGCACCACTGTGTGCAGATATAAAAGATGATATAAAGCTGGATCACCAACTTGCCTACATGCCCACACAGGTATATAAGGGAGAGGGAATCCCCAGACTCTCACGTGCACCCCAGTAGGGTCTTACTGAACCTTGGGTCTGAGCACAAAAGAATAAGCAGACACTGTGTGCCTACTACTGTGTCCTGTCTCCAAAACAATGGGGGGTAGGAAGGGAGCAGATCCATATGTCCATCCCCAGTGCACTAACCAGTTATTAAGAGCAGGGAAAATGTTTTGTACCAGCTCTGGTTGACGTTGAGATGTCCTATGCTAGGGAACCCTAAACTGTAGCGGCAACCCAAAAAACTGTCCGGATATTCCCCTCTCGATCAGCCTACATTCTTAGGGAAGTGTTTTCAGGCTTCTCTGCCTGCAGCTGCAATTTGTGGCCACTGACTGATGTGCATGCAGACGTGGACGCTCAATTGGGCAGCATTAGACATGTAACTTCTATGCATCTACAGTTTGGAAGGGTAGACTCACCTCTGGCACACCCCCTTGGGGCTGGTAATGGTGCAGCAAGCTCTCCTTCTCTAGTGCCCCCTGCCAATAGCCTACCAATAGCTTCCTCTGCTTGTTACTCAGCCCTCCGGCCAGCTCACTTTGAAGTCTCCCCCCTTCTGGAGAGAGACTGGATCCTCAGCTTTGATCTACCCCCAAGGGTATCTGCCTGTGGGTTGGCCTTCTCAGGCCCATTCTTTCATCCCTGCTGCTCTCTCCCATCGAGGCCAGTCCCAAATCATAATCTTCCTGATGGAGCTCCCCTGCTCTTTACTGAGGAGAGGCACTGCAGTGTTCCTCTACTGTGGCCTCCTTCTAATCTGGGCTTCCTTTCCTTGTAGTCATCACCCAGTTCCTTCCCCAGCTGGGCTTCACCTTTAATTAAGCCTGATGTGCCCTCCAGGTACAGCCAGGTGCATAAGTAGCTCCTTTCGTTGCCTGTGTGGGGTACGCACCTCATCGCTCACTGGCACAGAAATGTGGGGGTCAGCATTGAGACGAATGAGCTCTTCACACATCATCAAGCAAGCAAAAGAGGTCACAAATCCATGTGTCTCCTTTACAGGTCACGGCTGAGCGACCTCCCCAAGGTCACACAGCTGGCTGGTATTAAGAATCCCTTGCTGAATTTTATGCATTATTTTGATACTTCAGTGTGAATTTTTCCCTCTTTGACTTCTCATGTTTCATTGGAAAAAATCTCTAGGCACTCGGTTCCTGTCTTGTGACAATTCTGACTTCTGAACAACAGGACACGCCTCGTTCTTCTGGACCAAATGTCACAGAAATCTCATTTGTGCAGCAATCTGCAGCTTTTGTAGTCTGAGAGTGATACGGAAGTACACGGAACAAGAATACAAACCTGAGTAACTGATCGCTGGCACGTGGTGTGGCTACTTATCACATTCAATAGATGCCTCCAGGAAGAACTGTCAGCTTCTATTGGAATATTGGAAAGTGGGAAAATTTTGGTGCATGTCTGGGAATCTGAGATGCCTAGTAAAATGTATTGGTGGCTGCTTTATTTTTTCAGTATCTTTGAGTACAGAGGAAGTACCAGATAGGATCAGATGCAAGGACCATCTTGTCCAGCGTTCTGTCTCTGACAGTGGCCAGCCTCAGATGCTGCCGAGGAAGGTGCAAGAACCCTCATCAGGTAGATGTGGGATAATCTGACCCCCACGTTGGGATTCATCCTGATCTACTAGTTAGAGATTGGCTTAAACTCTGAAGCGTGAGGTTTCATATCCCTTTCACAACTGTTATTAACTACTATCACACTGGATATTCTTGCTGTCCATAGGCCAGAGGACACCATAGATGACTTGGAGATGTCCCTGCGAACTGTCTCACCTCTTAGCTGAAGGGGTGGGCAGGCGGAATCTTTATTTTTGATCCCAACTGCTTAAGTTAAATAGGTATTAACCAAATTCAGAGTTTTTAAAGAATCAGAATAAAAATTCCTTTTCCTTTCAATTAATTGGGGTTCATGGGCAAGGTTTCTTTTATGTCAAAACCTGCTAGTTCACCAACTGCCTGTAGAGATGCTGGGAAAATGAGATTAAGCTATTTACCAAAAATGATAAAAAAAATTCCAAAGGTTAAAACTTAAAATTTTTTTAAAAGAAAGTGTACAAGAGGAAAAGGATCAAACTTGGTCAGTACTGAGATGTGTGTGTTCCTCAGTGAAATATCCAGAGGTTCTTGTTGTTTGTATCACAGTAGCAGCAAAATGCCTCAACCTAGACTGAAGGGTTGTGAAGAGCTACACCCTACTTTGCTGAAAAGTTCATGTACATTTGGGAAGGCATCCCAAACTGCATCAGTCCACTCCCCCATGGCATCCAACAAACAGCCCACCTGCGTTCCCAGAATTCCGCACATTCCTTAGTAGACACTGTCCAACAACCTCCGACTCCGCCCCATGGCTTTCCTGGATGGTGAAAGACAGTCGCGAGTAACTGTTGCCACTATGATCAAGATAACTAATGACTTATCAGGGAAGGAATCTTCACTTTCTCCATCAAGCAGTGTGACTGACAGTGAAGGAACACACCTTGGATACATTGGTTCCAGCCTGATTATGCTGGTTTTAGCCAATTACTGCCCGTGTCAAGCCTCCTATTCCAGAGCAAGCTCTGAGTGAAGCCAGCTACAAGCCCAGCTAATTGAGGCCAATATCCTAGACTTGGCGCAGTCTGAACTCACACCAAGCCACAGAACTGAAACTGCCTTAGTGGTACTGATGGATGTTCTCTTCCGCTCAACGCAGTAGAGGACAGACATCCATTCTCACCCTGTTGGACCCTTCCTCAGCGTTTGACACTACTGACGATGAGATACTGCTCTCTCACCAGAGAGAAGTGGCTGGGATTAAGGGTAATGCACTAACATGGTTTGGGTGCATCCTCCCAGGAAGAAATCAGTGCACTTCCACCACTAGGCCCCTCACTTGTGAAGTCCCACCAGGGTCAATTATCTCTCTGGCCCTATTCAATATCTACACACAGCCCAGTAGGTGAACGGTCAGACAATATGGACTCAACTGCCAGCAATATGCAGATGACACACAACTCTATTGGTCCTTCACCACAAACCACCACCACCACCAATATGACCCAGTGCTTGGACGAGATCAGCTGGATGGATGAGAACTAGAGCAAGACTGGGGGTATGTTAGTTGGCAGAGGAGAGCCTTTTAAATCTCTAGGATGAAAACCACGGTCGGCAACTCTGCTCCTCAGAACATAAGTCTAAAGCTCATCTGTTCAGGAAACACAGCTTTCTTTGGGGCCGATCCTAGGCTGTGGCCAGTCACACACCTCAGCACCTTCTGCTCCAAATACCAGGTGCACTTCTTCAACCTGCCTTCTCCAGTATAGACATAGAACACCACATACATTTTAAAACAAAAACAAAATGCCCACAGTTCCACACAATTTTCTGCCTAAGGAGAGGATATGAGCGAATGAACCACCTGTGACAGGTGTTACTGCATTGCTTAATGTACTACTAGAAGGCATTCATATTACGGTGACAAGGGTCAGATAAAGACCTAAATGGAACAGAGGGCATTGTGCCAGGCACTGTGAAAGACAGCTACCCTGAAGAGCTTGCAGTCTAAGTAGACAAGACAGGCAATGGGTGGGAGGAGAAGGAGAGACTCAGAGGTAAATGACTGGTCCAGTATCTCTCACCAGATCAGTGGCAGAGCTGAGAACAGAATCCAGTTCTCCTAAATCCCTGTCTAGCCATTGAATCATGCTGGTGACAGTGAGAATGTTGTTGGTGATTCACAGGTAGTCTTCCCTCTGAATCAGTGACATAGCATGATGCTAAGGGACTCTGTGTTACTGTTGAGGTGGAGTTGTATTTTCAGATGAGATGTAGAACTGACATATTGTCCAGTTCTGTTCATTAAAGAGCCATGGAACTTTTTGTAACAGGGGTTAGTTCTGGGGTAAGATTCTGCCTTCTCGTACCCCCCAGGCAATCCCACTGGCTCTAAGACCTGATGGAATTTCGTCCCTGGTTTCCAGGGTTGGCAGCTTACTTTCTAGCTACATTCCCACCTGCAATTTCAATTGGTTTTGATGGTGGTTCTTCAGTGTTTGAAATTATTCCTGCATATATCTGGGCAAATTCTGGTTCCATGGAAGTTAGTGGGAGTTTTGCCATCGACTTCGATGCAAAATAAGATTCAGCCAATAGTTCATGAAGTGCTCTGTAATCCTTGCAGATGAAAGGCCCTTCATAAACGTAAGCGTGAATGTTTCCATCTGTATGGGATGGGTGTATTAAATGGAATTTTAGGAAATGGCAATTTAAAAAAAATTGAATAAACTGTCACCTAAATCAATAAAATGATCTAATAGTAAATGTAAGGTTAGCGTTGTGAAATTCTTCCTGGATTATGGCTGTTCATGAATGAAAGTGCATCAGGATATATAGTTGTGGCTAATAAGAGTTTGGTCTTATAGAAAACTTTGCCGAGCACATATTTTTTGTGACACTACCCCTGGTTCTCACTGAGAACATTTCTCTGACCTCTTAATAACAGCATCAGTTTTCACTCAGACTCCAGATAATTAGCTGAAGCAGTCTTATCAGGATTAAATTATTGGGACAGTTATTACTTTCATCAGCATTTTGTAGATGGAAGTGATTGGAGCTCACAGTTATTGACACTATATATCTAAATATGAAAGAAATAGATATAGACAGTTTTAATAGGAGCTTTTTAAATTACCTCATCTGCTGGCTAATAAGATACCAGGCCACAATAACTTTAATCTACAGTGAATGCTTGAAGCAGGCAATTTGCATTTTATTATTTTTGTTTCAGACAAAGCCTATGTTTGATAATAGAATCCCTGTCTGATACATGGTAGCTTTTAATAATTACTGGTTTAAGAATGTGATTAAAAGAAGCTTTCATAATTTTTTATGCATTGACGCCAATAAAAATACTGTATAGTGCACCATTTTGAATCTTTTAAAATGTTTTAAAATATCAAAATTAAAATACAAACAACTTCCTTCAAGCTGTGACTATAATGTACAGGATCAATACAACTAAAAATAAACCAGGAAATTACTCCATATCTCTTGAAATATCACTGGGAAAACTCACTTTTAAGTTTCCTCTGTATTTAAAGCAGCTATTTTAATTAGTTCTTATACCATGCCTGTCACTGTAGTATGTGGTTGGGTACATGCCAATTCCAGGTTTTTAATTTTGGAAATAATTGGAAAAAGACTGTCATTTAAACCTTAATTGCCACCACTCCAACGTGTCTCCATCATCACATACCAGGATGGTTACATGCTTTAGAGACAGATTCTTGAGACCAAATGGGTATAAATGTGCTGGAGTTCAGAAAACCATGAGGGATCTTAATTTGCAACAGTTTGCATTCTAGCTGCCTTCTTTTGCTGTCAGTAACATCTAACACATAAGAATGGCCATACTGGGTCAGACCAACGGTTCCTCTAGCCTACTATCCTTTCTGACACTGGCCAGTGACAGATGCTTCAGAGGGAATTAACAGAACATGCCAATTTCGAGTGATCTATCTCTGTCAACCAGTCCTAGCTTCTGACAGTTGGAGTTTTAGGGACACCCGGAGGATTGGATTGCATCCCAGACCATCTTGGTCAATAGCCACTGGCGGACCTATCCTCTATCAATTTATTTAATTCTTTTTTGAACCCAGTAATACTTTTGGCCTTCACAACATCCCCTGGCACTGGGTTCCACAAGTTGACTGTATGAAGAAGTACTTCTTTCTGTTTGTTTTAAACCTGCTGTGTATTAATTTCAGTGGGTGACTCCTTGTTCTTGTGTTATGTTAATGGGGTAAATAACACTTTTTCCACACCATTCATGATTTTATAGACCTCTATCATATCCTCCCTTAGTCGTCTCTTTTTTAACCTGAACAGTCCCAGTCTTTGTAATTTTTCCTCCTATGGAAGCTGTTCCATACCCCTATTAATTTTCATTGCCCTTCTCTTTTTCCAATTCTAATGCATCTTTGATGAGATGGGGGTGATCAGAACTGCACATGTATTCAAGATGTGGATGTGCCACAGATTTACACAGTGCAGTGGTGGGCAACCTGCAGCCCATCAGGGTAATCTGCTGGCAGACCACCAGACAGTTTGTTTACATTTGTATGGCCTCCTGCAGCTCCCCGTGGCCATGGTTCACCATTCCCAGCCCATGGGAGCAGCGGGAAGCGGCAGCCAGCATGTCCCTGCGGCCTGCACCGCTTCCTGCAGTTCCCATTGGCTGGGAACAGTGAACCGTGGCCACTGGAATCTGCGGGCAGCCATGCAAATGTAAACGAACTGTCTGGTGGCCCGCTGGCAGACTACCCTGATGGGCCGCGTGCAGCCTGCAGGTTGCCCACCACTGACATAATGCCATTATGATATTTTCTGTCGTATCTATCCCTTTCCTAATGGTTCCTAACATTCTGTTAGCTTTTTTGACTGCCACTAAACATTCCAGCAGATGTTTCAAAGAAGTATCCGCCATGACTCTAAGATCTTTCCTGAGTGAAAACAGCTAATTTAGACCCCATGGGCGCTACTTCACATTTAGCAACATTGAATTTCATCTGCCATTCTGTTGCCCAGTCACCCACTTTTGAGAGATCCTTTTGTAACTCTTCATAGTCAGCTTTGAACTTAGCTATCTTGAGTAATTTTGTATCGTCTGTCAATTTTGCCATCTCACTGTTTACCCCCTTTTCCAGATCATTTATGAATACTTTGAACTGTACAGATCCTTTGGGAGACCCTGCTATTCGCCTCTCTCTACTATGGGCACTGCCCATTTTCCCCCCTATTCTTTGTTTCCTAAATTTTAACCAGTTTCTGATTTATGAGAAGACCTTCCCAAATGTTAATTACCCAAGTTAAAAATGTGTGTCTTATTGGTAGGCTAAATTTGTCTAGCTTTAACTTTCTTTGCCATTGTTAACTTCCAGCCATTGGATCATATTATGCCTTGTCTCTTTTTAAAGAGTCTTTTATCATCAGATTTCTGTTCCCCATGTGGGAACTTACAAGACATCCTTCAGCCTTCTCTTTAAGTTAGACTCCAGGAGCTCAATCTGCTTATCACTGTAAGGCAGGTTGTCTAATCCTTTAATCATTCTTATGGCTCTCCTCTGAACCCTCTCCAATTTAGCAACATCCTTCTTGAAATATTCCAGAGGTGGTCACACCAGTGCCAAATATGGAAGTACTCATCTTTCTACTCAGTATCTTCCCATTTATACATCCAAGGATTGTATTAGCCCTCTTGCCCACAGCATCTCACTGGGAGCTCACAGAATTGTAGAAGATTAGGGTTAGAAGAGACCTCGGGAGGTCATCTAGTCCAACCCCTTGCTCAAAGCAGGACCAACACCTACTAAATCATCCCAGCCAGGGCTTTGTCAAGCCAGACCTTAAAAACCTCTAAGGATGGAGATTCCACCACCTCCCTAGGTAACCCATTCCAGTGCTTCACCACCCTCCTAGTGAAATAGTGTTTCCTAATATCCAACCTGTTCATCTATCTATCATGTTCAATTGATTATCCACTATGACCTCCTCCATCCCCAAGATCTTTTTCAGAGTCACTACTTCCCAGGATACAGCTCCCCTACATTCTCTGTTCCTAAATATAGGACTTTACATTTGGCCATATTAAAATTCATTCATGTTTGCTTGTGCCCAGCTTATCGTATGATCCTGATCACTCTATCAGTGACCTGTCCTCTTCATTATTTACCACTCCCCCAATCTGCATATCCTTGGTAAATTTTAAGTAATGATCGCGTTTTCTTCCAGGTTTTTGATAAGTGTTAAATAGCATAGGGCCAAGAATCAGTCCCTCTGGGACCCCACTAGAAACACAACCACTTGGTAATTCCCCCTTTGCAATTACATTTGGAGATCAGCTGGCCCATCTTAGTAAATTTAATGGGTACCATGCTGATTTTGTATCTTTCTAGTTTCTCAATCAAAATGTCATATTCGGGTTACCAAGTTAATTGCCTTCTAGAAGTCCTAGTATATTACATATATGTAGTTACCTTTCTCAAGCTTGCAATATCATTAAAAAAAGATAGTTTGGCAAAATCGGTTTTCCATAAACCCATGCTGACTGGCATTAAATTATATTATCCTCCTTTAATTCTTTATTAATAGAGTCCTGTGTCAGCCATTCCATTTTGCCCAGCATCAGGATCAAGCTAACAGGCTTATAATTACCCAGGTCATCCTGCTTCCCTTTTTTAAATATTGGCCCAAAATAAGCTCTTTCACTCTTCAGGAATTTCTGAAAAGCAGCTTTAATGGTCCAGAGAGCTCTTCGGCAGCTTTTTTAAACTTGTGGATTCAAGTTATCCGGGCCTGCTGATTTTGAAGTGTTCACCTTTGTTAGCTGATATGTAACATCCTCAGTTACCATTTGAAGAGAGAGTCTATCCGTCACATCCTATGACTAACTCATCTGACTTTTTCCCAAAATGCACAACAGAAATATTTACTGAACACTTCTGCACTGACAATTCTACCATTTGCATCTAGTAATGGAGCAATCCTTCTTTCTGTTCCTTCTCTACTTAAAAAACTTCTTATTCTCTAACTCTGCTGGCCACAGATTTCTCCTTGTGTCACTTTGTTTCCATTTTCATACTGTCCCGCATGACCTTCTCATAAATAAACTAGGGAAATGCAACCTAGATGGAGCTACTATAAGGTGGGTGCAAAACTGGTTGGAAAACCATTCCTAGAGAGTAGTTATCAGAGGTTCAGAGGCATGCTGGAAGGGTATAATGAGTGGGGTCCCGCAGGGATCAGTTCTGGGTCTGGTTCTATTCAATATCTTCATCAATGATTTAGGTAATGGCATAGAGAGTATACTTATAAAGTTTGTGGATGATACCAAGCTGGGAGGGGTTGCAAGTGCTTTGGAGGATAGAATTAAAATTCAGAATGATCTGACAAACTGGAGAAATGATGACATTCAATAAGGACAAATGCAAAGTACTCCCTTTAGGAAGGAACAATCAGTTGCACACATATAAAATGGGAAATGACTGCCCAGGAAGGAGTATTGCGGAAAGGGATCTGGGGGTCATAGTGGACCACAAGCTAAATATGAGTGAACGGCGTAACGCTGTTGCAAAAAAAGCAAACATCATTCTGGGATGTATTAGCCGGAGTGTTGTAAGCAAGACACAAGAAGTAATTCTTCTGCTCTTCTCCACTCTGATTAGGCCTCAGCTGGAGTATTGTGTCCAGTTCTGGGCGCTACATTTCAGGAAGGATGTGGACAAATTGGAGAGAGTCCAGAGAAGAGCAACAAAAATGATTAAAGATCTAGAAAACATGGCCTATGAGAGAAGATTGAAAAAAATAGGGTTTGTTTAGTCTGGAAAAGAGAAGAGAGAGGAGACATAACAGTTTTCAAGTATGTAAAAGTTGTTACGAGGAGGAGGAGGAAAAAATGTTTTTCTTAACCTCTGAGAATAGGACAAGAAGCAATGAGCTTAAATTGCAGCAAGGAAGGTTTAGGTTGGACATTAGGAAAAACTTTGTAACTGTCAGGGTTGTTAAGCACTGGAATAAATTGCCTAGAGAGGTTGTGGAATCTCCATCATTGGGGATTTTTAAGAGCAGGTTAGATAAACACCTGTCAGGAATGGTCTAGATAATTAGTCCTGCCACAAGTGTAGGAGACTGGACTAGATGACCTCTCGAGGTCCCTTCCAGTTCTATGATGATCATTTTTCTGCAACATCTAACTTCTGATTTGTATTCCTTGCTATCAGCTGCCCCTTCCTTCCATCTGTTCGATATGATTTTTTAAAAATAGCTCTTTTCACTTCCCCTGTAAGCTAGGTTCAGTTTTTGGCCAGCGTGGCCTTCTCTCAATTATGGCTTTTTGGACATCTAGTAAAATGTTCTTAGGCGGGTCCCACTTTTGTCTCCCAACTGAATGGGCTCATCATTATTTTCAGCTTTGTGAAACTGGCCCTTTGAAAGCACTAAGGGTGCGATCCATGGTGCATCCTCGTGATCCGTAAAGCTGCCACTCAACTGCCGCCTAACTCTATGGGAGCCTAAAATCACTTGGTGCTTAAGTTTTTGCCTCGAGGCATGCACACTGCTGCCTCAATCGAGGTGCCCTGTGCCTAGGTCAAGCAGAGGAGGAACTTAAACCAAAGGTCTCCCGCATACTGGGTAAGAACCCTAACCACTAGGCTAAAGGTTTATAAAGGTCCTCCCCACTCCTACTGGCTCCAAGGTGTTTTATTTTGACCCCACATATGACTTAGGTGGCTGAGTTCCTATCTTCCCCTGGTTCATGGATCGCAGAGATGTGTTTCCCCAGTCATCCCAGATTTCAGTGCCTAACTCTGAGAGGGGGCGAGGGTTAGCACACACCACTCTGGTTGGCATCTCCCAGGGGCTAGCGTGCTGACTCTGTGTATCAGAGTCTCAGGTTCCTCTCTCTCCCCATTCATTGTACAGGGAGCCTAGGCACCTAACTCAGGCTTTGTGGATTGTAGAGTTGTTCCCATTATTTTCTAAATACCTAAGAATTCATAGAATCATAGAATATCAGGGTTGGAAGGGACCCCTGAAGGTCATCTAGTCCAACCCCCTGCTCGAAGCAGGACCAATTCCCAGTTAAATCATCCCAGCCAGGGCTTTGTCAAGCCTGACCTTAAAAACCTCTAAGGAAGGAGATTCTACCACCTCCCTAGGTAACGCATTCCAGTGTTTCACCACCCTCTTAGTGAAAAAGTTTTTCCTAATATCCAATCTAAACCTCCCCCACTGCAACTTGAGACCATTACTCCTCGTTCTGTCATCTGCTACCATTGAGAACAGTCT
The DNA here is from genome assembly GCF_965152235.1 of Eretmochelys imbricata. NCBI lineage: Eukaryota > Metazoa > Chordata > Testudines > Cheloniidae > Eretmochelys > Eretmochelys imbricata. The sequence goes on along the minus strand of NC_135574.1, from coordinate 204,079,266 downwards.
AGAGCCATTCTCTTTGGAACCCCCTTTCAGGTAGTTGAAAGCAGCTATCAAATCCCCCCTCATTCTTCTCTTCTGCAGGCTAAACAATCCCAGTTCCCTCAGCCTCTCCTCATAAGTCATGTGTTCTAGACCCCTTATCATTTTTGTTGCCCTTCGCTGGACTCTCTCCAATTTATCCACATCCTTCTTGTAGTGTGGGGCCCAAAACTGGACACAGTACTCCAGATGAGGCCTCACCAATGTCGAATAGAGGGGAACGATCACGTCCCTCGATCTGCTCGCTATGCCCCTACTTATACATCCCAAAATGCCATTGGCCTTCTTGGCAACAAGGGCACACTGCTGACTCATATCCAGCTTCTCGTCCACTGTCACCCCTAGGTCCTTTTCCGCAGAACTGCTGCCTAGCCATTCAGTCCCTAGTCTGTAGCGGTGCATTGGATTCTTCCGTCCTAAGTGCAGGACCCTGCACTTATCCTTATTGAACCTCATCAGATTTCTTTTGGCCCAATCCTCCAATTTGTCTAGGTCCTTCTGTATCCTATCCCTCCCCTCCAGCGTATCTACCACTCCTCCCAGTTTAGTATCATCCGCAAATTTGCTGAGAGTGCAATCCACACCATCCTCCAGATCATTTATGAAGATATTGAACAAAACCGGCCCCAGGACCGACCCTTGGGTATTAGGTATTGTGACACACAGCATTGCAACACCTAAGTCTCTTTGTGGATCCCACCCCAAGAATATACATTACTGGTCTAGGCTCTATTATTTTGCACATACCAAATGTAATCAAGTCATAATTACTTGTACCTAAGCTACCATTCCTTTTTAGTTGACAGTCCTGAGCACTCGTTAAATTGAATTAAAATCACATTAAAAAACATTTTTAATTTATTAAGGGGGGGTCACACTCAGAGGCTTGCTGTGTAAAAGGGGTTGCCCCCCCTCCAAAAAAAAAGTTTAGAACCACTGCCTTTGCTTTATTTAAAGGGACACTCACATCACACACACTTTCAGCTGTTTAAAAATCAATAGAGGTCCCTTTGGAGTAAAGTATCAGCCACAGTGAGTAAAAATCTGGCCCTAACAGCCCAGTTATGCAGCCCTTACACACGTTGGTGAGCACTTTGCCCGTGAGACAACTCGCACAGCAAGGTGCTGCTTAATATAAGTAGGGGTATCTTCCTCTAGCCCTGTCGCGCTAAATTCTGGCACTGAGTTTGCTGTATTTTCTCAGAGCAGTGCCAAACTAATAACATAATAATATCAACAACCACCTCACCACATTGCCACATTTTTTCCCACTGGAAATCTGCAAGTCAAAACAACTTATTGAACTGAATTAAAAGCAGCTTTGTCTTAAGCGTTTGACATGTGTAACACTAAATTGTGCAGTTGTCTTGGGAATTGCAGTAGGTTATGGGATCTGTTCTTACCTCTTGTGTTAGTGGAAGTAGAGCAAGATCCTCGGCTGCTGAAATTTGGCACAACTCCATTGTCAACTTGAAGCTATGCCAGATTGCCTGGCCCTGGGGTGGGTTTGCGTGTGTGTGAAAGTGAGATGGGAGAGGGAGGTATATATTTCTGTATGTGGGCAGAGGAGCTAATGGAGGTCTGATCATTCTTTATGGGGAAACCGAGAATCCTATTCGGGACCAGTAACTTCTACCCCGTTTGTTCCTTTTGATCACTAGTGGTGAACGGGTTCTCAGAAATTCGTGCAGGCAGGATTTTTAGTTTAGTGAAGCTATAACTAACAAAAATACCCACAGTTTGAGGGGGGCTCAGTGGAGAGAGGGAAGCCTGGAAAGGGGGAGCAGTTTAAGACTGGGGAGGCAAGAACCAGAGAGAACCACCTTCCAGAGTGCCTTGGGGCTCCTGCTGTCACTGTCCACCACCACAGCTGTTAGGAGCTGGGCAGTGATAGATGGTCTTTTCTCACCTCAGATGGAGTTTGGAAGGGCTGCTGCATTGTACTGCAGTGGTCTGATGGCCCCTACACATCCGTCGCCCTCCCGCTGTTTGCCGTCCCTTGGGCTTTTAAATTTAGCATAGCATCATAGCAACGTCTCAGATCATAGGGAATATGGCCGCATACTGAACTCAGACCCAGGAGGCAACAGTGGCCAGTTAGGGCCCGCCCTCTCCCCCATCTAAATTCCCACCTCCTAGCACCACTATTCTCCAGCAGTAGCTTCCCTTCCTTTCCCTGTGCTTCTTCATTCCACCATATTGCATGTCTCCGTTACTCCTCTCACCCTTGACAAAAGGCAGAGCAGTGCCCGCGCCCCAGTGCCATGAAACAGCTGAGCAGGCCGTAAGCGTTAAAGGGCAATAAAGTCTTGGCAGCCTCATCCATCAGTGTAAGCATTCACTTCAGGTGGGGAACGTATGGTTACATAGAACCTGACTTAATAGTTGAGCCGCTATGTCATGTGTTAGGCCAGCAGTCAGACTAGATGATCGTAAAGGTCTGTTCTGGTCTAAATCTCTCTGAAGACTAGGCAAGCTGCTTGTAGTGCGAAACAGGCAGGCTTCTAATTGAAACAGCCCCATGTTAAGTACCGTCATTGGGACCAAGCCACAGCTTCGCTGTATGGCTAAATGGTCGTTTACTCCAGCACAGTAACTATCAAGAAGTTTATGATCCAAAAGCCACAATCAGCAAAGCAACATGCGAGTGTGCCCTTGTGCCATCTAGTTACCTTGCATCACCGTACTGAAGGTGAGGCAGCTTTTGTGGTTCCAGATTCATTACATTAAAAAAAATCTTTAACTAGAGGACTCAGTTTCTCCAGCAGTTTTCTTTCCTTGTTTTTAATTTAAGGCCCCCCTTTTAAAACAATAGAGTTTTGGGGGCACAAGGTTTGCAAATAAGTGCCTTAAAGCCTCCAAAATTTCATACCTGTTCTTTGGATGCTGGATCTGTCTCCAGTATAGTTAAAGACACTAATCAGAGATAGCAGATACCATTTTCTATATGCTGTATAGGAACAATGGGGCAGCGACATCTAGAATGGTACAAAGAAACTAGCCTAGCCCCTATCTTAACTATAAGTCTGGAGAACATCTTCAGCATACCTTCCCGATTCAGATGCTTTGACAGCTGGAACATTGTTGCACTCGCCTGCCATGCTGATCAACACTCATGGACAATGGGTCAGCAGCAGGAAGACTTTACTTCTCCCTGTGCTAAAGATTGACTATTTGCAGTTTTCTGTAGCTCCAGCTTTGAAATTAACGGCTAATGGAATGCAGCAAAACACCAAGAGCAGATAACAAGAAGAAAGATTTGCTACATTCAGAGATAAATTTCCATTTCCCCTTTGATGCAGAAGTGCAGAGTCTTTTTTGAAAATGTTTTGACTAGACTTACTGGGCGGAGGGCTAATTATTTGGAAAATTGCTGGAAGATGGTCAGAAGAAGAGCCTACCGTGACCGTCGCAGTCCTCTGTTTATACTGAGAAAAGTGCAAGGATCACTTGTGAAATACAACCATGTGCATTACTGAGCATAGTCCTTCTGTTAAACCTTGCCTCAGTGGATGGCCTAGCCTCAATAGTCTTGCACTTCAGTCTTTCTGAGCGCATCTTAATCCCATAATGCTTATTTACACATTATGCGCAGTGCATTTTGCAAACACTCCATCAGCGACAGTCCCTGCTCTGAAGAGCCGACTACCGAAGGGCAGGCAGACAGACAGACAGAGGCTGGGGTAAGGGGAATAACCAAGGAGGAGATTTTCATGGGCACCTAACTCCCACTGCCTTTGAAAATCATCCTTTGCGGGTACATTCCACTCTGCTTTTACACATTTATGAAGAAACAGGACCAAAGTATTCCTGTTTGTCTGTCTCTCTCTATATAGATAATGTAAACAGTTCATAGACAAGGTGCTGGTAGATGGCACTTCAGAAACTATAGCGTAATTCCTGGGTTTTGCAGGACCAGTAAAACTAGTTGTGCACTGCAAATGATGACCTCTGCACCAGGTTTTAACTATAGGTGGCACTTGGCAATAGTAATATCTACCAGGAGTCCTAGGGGAAAAGTCACCGAGCTGCCCACAGTCCCACTTCAACCCAGAGTCAGGGCACTTGGATCCAGTCAATCCTACCCCAAACAGAGGTGGGGATGAGGCCACCTTGATTCAGCACCTTGATTCAGCCAGTGGAGTTCCGAGCTGGATTTTAAAGCTGTCCCTCCTGGGCAGTCCTGCCATAGCGTGTGTAATGGGGGTTCACTTTGCTAGCCCTGGGCTTGTGCTGATGGATCTAGCCTGCCCCTTTCTCCCTTTCCCTCAAAAAGGGAACATACATAGATGGAGCTGAGTGATGCTATACCCAAATTTAGCCCTGGAATTCACATGTAGTGTTGCAGTTCCCTGCGTTATCTAGTTTGGAAACACAAGATTTGTTCTATTATCCAGGACCACTGCTCCATCACGTCCTGAATCCTTCCTCCACTCGTCGCTAATAGCTGACACTACACAAGCCTCAAAAACCTCCAGCTGGGCTCAATCATAGGTGTCGGTGAAAAGATCCCCACTGACTTCAAAGGACTTTGGAACAGGCCCATAATGCACCTGGCCATTTTTGCACTGCTGTTCCTATGCAGATTTCATAGAATCATAGAATATCAGGGTTGGAAGGGACCTCAGGAGGTCATCTAGTCCAACCCCCTGCTCAAAAGCAGGACCCATCCCCAATTAAATCATCCCAGCCAGGGCTTTGTCAAGCCTGACCTTAAAAACTTCTAAGGAAGGAGATTCTACCACCTCCCTAGGTAACGCATTCCAGTGTTTCACCACCCTCCTAGTGAAAAAGTTTTTCCTAATATCCAACCTAAACCTCCCCCACTGCACTTGCAATTTCTCTAATTGCCACTGGGCTCAGAGTTTATATTCTGAAGCATGAGATTTAGTTATTCTTATCATAGAATGCGTAACAATATTACTCAGTTCTTTACAAAAACCTTGCTATAGTATTTAACTTTGGATACATTCAGAACAAAAGGGACACATCTTCCAGGCTATGGAAAGCCCTGCATCAGTAGGACTGGCACGTTTCTGTCACACAGGGAAGGCGACAGAACATGGAAGACCCTTGCAGGGGAACTACACACCATGCTGCGTTCTCTGGGGGTTCCACCTGCACTAGCATTAAGGAGAGTAATGGGAGAGGTTCAGCTGCAGAAGAGGCATGGTCGCATCAGCAGCTACACAGATCCACCAGCCAAACCCCTGCACCGACAGGACGTGGACACACAGCAATGGACTCCACAGCGTCCCTGATATTTTAGCAGCAACTGCGAGAAGCACAGGCAACCCGAACAGAGAAGGCTCTCTCTCTAGCAAGTCAGCAGAGCAGCAAGCTCTCTCCCTCTGCTGTTCCCTGGTGATGAATATCTAATTTTACGCCCCAGCTGTATTTACTCAGCAGAGCCATTAGCCTGGCTATAAACTCCCAAACGGTGGCACAAGCTGATTTGGGGAGGTGAAAATAATAAAGCTGCAGCACTTCTGTATCACTGAAAGGAGTCGCAAGTCCAAAGCAGTTTTTCACATGCAGACACTCAGTTGTAAAATATGGAGGCTTAAAATTATTCGTAGGATTTATAAACTTACAGAATATCCTGTTGTCAGCCCCCACATCTTGTGCAAATAAGTTACAAAGGCCCATCTCCAGTTACTGTGGAGGCGGATCAAGTAATATACTTTCTTACTGATGATTATCTGTCATGAAGGTGAAAGCACAATGAGTCATGCAATGGGTTTTCACATGCAGTCTGCGTTATAAATAGACGTGTGAAGATATTTAAAGACAATTTGGGCAAGATCCTCAGGCGGTGCAAGTCTGTGCAGCTCAGCTGAAGACAAATGGAGGTACAGGGATTTACACCATCTGAGAACCAAGCCTCCTATATCTGCTGAAACCTAACTGACCTGTCCATTGATTTCGGTGGGCTTTGGGTCAGACCCCATGAAGCAATGGTGGGCAACCTGCGGCTCGTCAGAGTAATCCGCTGGCGGGCCGCCAGTTTGTTTATATCTGCATGGTTGCCCGCAGCTCCCAGTGGCCACGGTTCACCATTCCTGGCCAATGGGAGCTGCGGGAAGCGGTAGCCAGCACGTCCTTGCGCCGCTTCCTGCGAACCGCAGCCACTGGCAGCTGCGGGTGGCCATCCAGATGTAAACAAACTGTCTGGCAGCCTGCCAGCGGATTACCCTGACAGGCCGCAGGTTGCCCACCACTGCCTTGAAGCCTTGTAACATCCATATGGTCATTGACCCTCTCCGTGGAAGACCTGAGAAATTCCAGATGGTTGAAACCCTGCCCCCAAGAGCAGCCCGGGGAGGCCTAGGCACCACAGAGCCACTGTGGTACAGCCGTGCTGTCAGGGACTCGGTACCCCTGCACTCTCTTCTCTCTGGAGCCTCACTGAGAGGGTGATTTATTGGGGCAGGCAGAGGGTGGATTTATGCTGGCTCAGTTCCACGGGCCTCATACCCTCCCTCCCCCGAGGAGAGAGATGGCACAGGAGCCCCAGCCATTGATACAGCTCGTGAGCCATGGCAGAATGACCACATGTGCCTTTCACCCGAGAGGCTCCTTCCCTCATCTCCGAAGCAAGTCACCTGTAGGAAGCCAGTTTACTAGAGCTTTCCAGGAGGGAAGGGGGCAACATTTGCCCAGCTGGATTTAAACCCACAGAGGGGGTTGTGTGGCATTATGGCAGATTGAATTTAGTTTTGGAGATGTGCAAGGCCCAGGCATATTGTTAAAGACCATCTAAGCTGTGGCTCTGCGGGGAGAGTATTTGGGAGTCATCGCAGGAGCTCAGACAGATGCTTGCCCAGTGTGAATTCTAAAAAGTAATAGCACTCAGGATGGTTTGGTGCATTAAGGGATGGGAATTATTTATGCTGTAATTTGAGGTGGGACTTGCTAGAGAGAGTTAAGAGGATAATGTGGAAGGTACTGATACAGTGAGCAACTATGCCTCTTCATTTGGAAAAATCTCTTGTTAGCTTCACTGAGGTTTGGGTCTGGCCCTTGGAGTTCTGTCTCCAAGCGTGATCACCTCCCTGCAGTGAAACAGCCCAGAGAAGGGGGAAGATGCTAAAGGTTATTTTGATGGGACTTACGTAAGAGTAGAGGTTTCAGTTGTTTGTGCAAAAAGAAGCTAAAGGCTGGAGCAGAGACTTGAATGAGGCCATCCCAATTATTTAGAGGTCACTTCCATACTTAATTGGTAATGTCACATATGCCTGGTAGGTACAGTCATGCTAGTGACCATCAGCTCTGTGCTAGCGTCATGGTTGGCAATTCTGTACCTTCATGGTCAGCAGCAGCTCCAGTGCTGAGCTGGGGTCTCATAAGGTCAGATCCAAAGCCTATTGAAATCAATGGAAAGATTCCCACTTAAGCCAATTAAGTGATTCCCACTGACTGTAGGGAGCTTTGGATCAGGCCAATCGTGACTACTGTTGTGAGGACAGAGGCCACCTACTGAGAGTATAGTTACTCCCTGTAACTCTACATGAGTATTTTCTGTCTCAGTCAAGAACAACAACAACAAAATCTCTTAAATATTTGCTGGTCACCTCTCCGCTGGGTTGTAAGTAAGAAGAAGAGGCAGCAAATACGATCATGCTTGTTTAGAAACAGGAGACAGGAATAACAGCAGAAGTCTTTCTGATCACGCAATGCTAAGGGGACTTTGCTCTTACCGACAGGATCATGCAGGGTTTCTGTATTTGCAGATAGTGGCAACTGCTGCTTTTTCACACAGTTTAACGGCAAGCTACAGGTCATAGGTAGCCAGGGGACGGCAGCATGGGGAGTTGCAGGCTGCCACAGGAGTCTGAGTTCAAGTGACATCTGACTGAGTTACTGGAGATGCTGGATTCTTCAATGCAGACTAACCCACATACCCGGGCTGATGGATTATTAGGGGAAAATGGACCTGCTGTCTTTGATTAGCTTTGATTTGCTACTGTGATGGCATATATTGATGTAAAAAGGAAACCACATAAGCTTCTCTTTGTACTGTATTAGAAATGCCTTTGTGCAGGACAAGGCTAAGTTATTTCATCTCAGAATTGAGGGTGAAGTCAATTTGAAAGGAAAGATCAAAAGATGGAAAGTAAGGGGAGGAAGCGCTCTTGAAGCAATATACAGTATAGCTACTCTGCCACCTTAATTTTAATGCCTCTCTGAGCACAGACTGGGGATACAATGCTTTGTGTCCCCATATAGAGCTGAGTTCCCTTTGAACAAGCTCACTAATTTAAATGAAGGGTTGTGCACCGCTTCACATGCCAATGAGTTATAAAAGACCCAGCTATTTGCTGACTTTCTGCAGACTGCCCACGTGATCTGAAGTCACTGGCACCACCTCTGAGTGAAGAACAGAAAGGAGCCCTTAGGCTAATGTCTACACAGGGATAAAAGACCCGCGACCGGCCCACAATAGTGGGGCTTGGGCTCGCAGGGATGAAAAATTGCTGTGTAGACATTCAGGCTCGCAGGTTCCTAGAGCTCAGGCTCCAGCCTCAGCCGAAACATTGACACAGCAATTCTTCAGCCCCGGTGGCCAAGCCCTGTGAGCCCAAATCAGCTGAGCTGGGCCAGCCCTTAGAAATTCATTTCTTTCAGTGCCTTAGGTGTTCTGCCAGTTAACTTAAAGGGAGGGATGGAGGGGAGAATGCAGTTAGAGGTGTCAGTAGAGGAGCCTTTTGTCTCCATCTATCTGTGAAGGCTCTTTAGGTTGTGAGATGTATTTGCCCAGTTGTAAACTCTCCTGTTTTCACACACAAACTGCAGAGTGCCTGTAACGCTGTCAACACTGTATTAATAATAGGTGCCTGGTTGTAGATCACTCCTGTTGATTTCAGTGGGAGGAGGAGTGGATCCGTGTAACTGAATGACATCAGGAAAGTTGATCAGTAAGGAAGTGGGACAAGAGGTAGACTAGACTGAACCAAGAGCTTAAGCAAATTAAAAGTCCCACATGAAGGCAGGGTGGGAGAATTTAGTTTGAGTGAGCAGGAAGAATGGGGCTCGGGATGGAGGAGCTTGGTAATCCTATACAAAGCCTAATCCCATAGTAAGACACTCTGCTAAGGTGCTGGTAGAAGGCAGGGGAGGCAGACTACACAAAGCAGGAGGGGTAAGATGAGGAACACGGTTCTAAAGCTAACAACAGAAAGTAAAAACAAAGTGAGCTGTGGAGAAGATTAGGCCATGAAGATGCCTAGGCATAGGTGCCGACTCAGTGGGCGCTCTGGGGCTGGAGCAACCATGGGGAATAAAATGGTGGGCCCCGCCGATGAGCTTCTCCCTCTCCCCCCACCAGTGCTGGCTACCCGCCGAGGATCAGCTGTTCAGCGGCAGGCAGGAGGCGCTGGGGGGGAGGGGTAGAATAGGGCAGGAAGAGGCGGAGCAAGGGCAGGGCACTTGGGGAAGGGGGTAGACTGGGGGTGGGAAGAGGCAGGGTGGGGACTTGGGGGAAGAGGTGGAGTGGGGGTCGAGCACTCCCCGGGAAATCAGAAAGTCGGCACCTCTGTGCCTAGGGCAGCAATCCTGAGATCCCCTCACTTTCCAGTGAGGCAGTCCTGGCTATGGCCATTGGCAGCAGAAAGTTCTCAAGTTACCTACCACCTCCTCACCTTTCTAGGAGCATTAGGGGACAAGATCCAGCCAGGGAAGAACATAAAGTGGACTGGGCCAGCTGGAGAGGGGGTGAGGCCAGGACCTCTCCTGAGGAACCTGTTCAGTCAGCCTGTTGTGGAGGCCTGGTCTGTGTTTAAAGCTTTCCTCCCCCCAGGGATGAATGCACCTATTCCATTTTAGGATCTGTAAGGCCATGCCTCAGGGAGCCCTTGCTCTGAGATCGCTAGCTCGACAGCAGTGAATCAGAGAGGCTGTGAACCCTGAGGCCACAAGGACAATTCTATTAATCAGTTGCAACCTGTGGCTAGTTTCTCTGTTTCCTGAACGTCTAACGCATTTCAATGTTTCTCTGCTTGCAGGTGCTATTCGCCCAGATCCTGAAGAAGCTCAGCAGGCAGCTAGCATGAGCATTTGTCATAGACACGGTGAGGAAGCAAATCCTAGACACCGCCTGCCTGCAGAGCCCTTTCAACCTGCTGAACCTAGTGGGATTCCATCCTCTTGGACATATGAGCAAGAGGGCACAGAAGACATCAGCATTAGAAAGTCTCTAGATAGCTTCTATGAAACATATTGTCAGCTGCAGCTCGGCAGAGGGGATCCCACATACAATTCAGCTTCAGAATGGCTCTCTCTCAAAATTCAGGACCTGGCAAACAAGGAAGGAAGAAAATATTCCTTGTGCAGTCTCCACATGGCCCAGATGGTCTTGAACAGAGATGGGTGTAAGGTCTTTCCAAACCATGCCAGCAGTGCTTGTTTCTCAGCACCAGCTAATGGAGAAGTTGCATTGGAAGGAGGACAGCGAACACCGGGACTGTCAGATGATGTCCTCCAATTTCTCTTAAAACAGAATGTGATGAAATCATAGGGCCTGATGTATGGGGCTCAGGGACGGGTGAGCAAGCTGTTTATTTGGTTTTGATGCCTCTTTTAGGAGAGGGCACCTTGTGGTATTTAGCTCCTGCTCTGAATAGGGACAGCTCTGCCTCAGGAAAGGTCAATCCTTCCTTGAGCCTCCCAGAGTTGGAGGAACATGCCACTTAAACTGCAAAATCACCCGTTACATCTTCTCTCCTGCCCCCAGACTCCAGCGTGAATTTCACATATGTATTGAACTTGTTTCCCAGCATCTGAGCGGTGACTCTGGTGCTTAGTGGACTTGTTCTCCAGTTCCAACTGTTGTGATTATCCTAAAGCTCACCCTGTGATCATGGGCTAGAAGACATGCCCTTCTCTGAAACTGCCCAAAGGTCTCTCCATACTCCGATGCTAGGGGGTGCTTATACAGAGCTAGATCCTGCTACCTTCATACTCAGCGAATCTTACTCGTCAAGTAGCTCCCATTTATTTCCATAGGGCTATTCACAGAATGCGATGCTATTCAGTGAGAGTTAGTGTGTCAGTGTGGCCCATAATGACAAGGCTCTCTACCACCACCATTTGGATATCAAGCCCTTATCTCTGTATCATCTAAGATTTCCAGCAACCAGGGCTGCTTAACCTGCCTGAACCCCCCGCACTGAGACCTATCCCTTTTATACTTGTTCCAATGTTTGTAAGTCCCATTTACTGCAACAAACAGGATATGGAGTGCACAAGCCTAGGCAGATATCTTTACAGGGTGTGTAGACTTGGAATATTTAGATTTGTATTGGCAGATGTCAGTTTCACCATGCAAAAAATATTTTCATCAATCATTGACATTTACAGATAAGCAGCATTTTTCTTTGCCTGAGAACTTAGTTTGTTCTGAGGATATTTACTGTGTATATTTTGACATGTGATGCTGACCATTTGAGTTTTGGTGATTACGTTTTTTACATTTTTACTTTTTTTTAATCTCAATGTCTGTCAATTATTGTCTGATCCCCAGACCATAATTTCCTGCAACTGTACAAATTTAACAAAAAGAAAAGGAGGACTTGTGGCACCTTAGAGACGAATAAATTTATTTGAGCATAAGCTTTCGTGAGCTACAGCTCATTTCATCAGTACAAATTTAAATGCATTCAGTACAAATTTAAATGGATAAACATTGAAAAAATGCTTAAAGACAGATATTGTCCATCAAAGTCATTAAAAATAGCCTGTCATAGAAACATCATACTGTACCTAGTCTGATATTCTGCAGAAACAAAAGAATATTTATATAAAACCATTATGCAACCTCCTTCCCTGAACAGACTGACAACTGTGTCCACTGTGTGTCCACGAGAGAAAAAACCTGGTTGTGATCTCACACCAGTTTAACGCCATTGGCATAGTTGGATTTACTCCTGAGAGTATGGATTTACTCTTGAGAATCTGTCTGTGTCTTAGAGATGCTAATTGAAAATTAATTGGCTTCATACCAGTTATTTCCCCAAGAGCATTTCAAGAAGGTGTCTGTAAATGCACTGGCTTAAACTATGTGTTAAAAATGTGATGGAGACCTGGATACACCACTTGGAAAAAGTGAGAGCTAGAAATGCTACCTCTGGATGGCTTGTAGCATTAGCAACCTCATGCTGATGCTTATAGCTCAAGGGAGCTATCACCAGACAGGAAATCCCCAACCTCCCACCCCGCCCTCCGTATGGACTGTAGAGAGACAACCTGAAAAATATTTAAGGGTTGAGAGGTATTAGTATGTCTGAGATACTCAGGAAATGGGACTCCAGGGATGTGTTCTTCATAGTGAAGGCTCCTGTGCAAAGCATATGTCTGCTGCTTTGCTGTTAAATTGCTGTGGGAAGCAGACGACCAAGCTCAAGGATTTCAGCCATTTTAAACAAAAGAGCTGGTACAATTCACCGTGGCTCCATCGACCTGCACTGATTTCTCCACAGCTTGATCTGTCCATTAACATCAAAGAGGCTGTGTCCCTTTACGCCATCTTAGGATTTGAGTGAGTTAATATTTATATCTCACATACAGCCCATTCGTTGATGTTATTCTTTGTCACTCCTATAAAGAATGCCTAGAGATTACTTTCCTGGTATGTTGACCGATAGGAGGGAATTGTACTTTAGAATATTTTTTCTATATACTTCTGTTTTGGTGTGGTTTTTGTTACTGTATTAACAGCTGATAAGCAGTTGACAGCTGGTTACAGCAGTTCATCTATTTCTCTGTGGGCTGTTATTCTGTCTGTCCTGATCCCTTTACTACTACGGTTTTACTTAGGCAAAATGCCTGTTGGCTTCACTGAGAGCTGTGACTAAGTTACGGACTTCAGGATTTGGCCCATTATTACTTTTTCATTGTTGATTGTTTGTCTAGTTACACTGGAAGGTGATTGAAAGCAATCACGGGGAGGAGGGGGAGGGAGGGACAACCCTATTTCATATCACTGGTTGCAGCCTTCCACATGCAGTTTTTATAACACACTGGGCCTGATCCTGATGTCAGTGGGAGTTCTAAGAGACCAGTTGTCTTCTCCCTGGCACTGGTGAAAAGCAGGAGTAACTCCATAGGCAATCTATGCAGTTACATTGAAGTGATTGAGAAGAATAAGGCCCAAGGTGCACAAGGAATGCAGGATCAGGCCCTCCACCTAAACCTTTGTTGGAAACATGCTGAGATAGCAAATAGCTTTAGTTTGATCTCTGTCTCCGATGCAGCTGTCAGTCAGACTGAAGCAGCTCTGGTACGAGCTGTGCCCTGTGAAATGATGTTTAGCCAGGATCAAACAGCGCTTCCTTTCCTAGCTCAGTCATTTAGGTTTCTTTTATTCAGTCACTGTAGTCTTAATTTTTTAAACATTATGTTTTTAATTATTTTAAGGGGACACGCAGGTGAAAAACTATCTCCTTACCTAGCTCATTAACACCACAGGTTTGACCTAGGGTAGGTCTGCACTGCAATCAGAGGTGAGACTGCAGCATGTGTAGACATAGCTAGATCAAAGCTCGCTTAAGTATCTTGACTAACAACAGCAGTGAAACCACAGCAACACAGCACAGACGGTACACGCCCACCCAGGATCAACTAGCCTGAGCTTCGCTGCTATTGTTACTTGAGATACAGAGATCAAAGCTAGCTCCGGTATGTCTACACATGCTGCAGTCACACCCCTGATGCAGGGTAGATATAGCCTTAGGCCTCCTCTACGCCAGGAAATTAGGTCAGTGTAACCATGTTTCTGAGGAGTGTGAAAAATCTACACCCCTGAACAATACAGTTAAACCAACCTAACCCCACTTGTAGACAGCGCTAGTTGATGGGAGAATTCTCCTGTCGACCTAGCTCCTGCATCTCCGGAAGGTTAAGTCCTATGCCCATGGGAGAACCCCTCCTGTCCGTAAAAACAACAAGGAGTCCTTGTGGCACCTTAGAGACTAACAAATTTGGGCATAAGCTTTCGTGGGCTAGAACCCACTTCATCAGACAGACTAACACGGCTACCACTCTGAAACCTGCCTGCCTGCATAGGTAGCTTCTTCACGGAAGTGCTACGGTGGCGTAGCTGCACCGCTGCAGTGTTTTAAGTGTAGAAAAGGCCTCTGTTTTCACAATTTATGCTGTTTGCTTGCTCTATACACATTCATTCAGCAATTCAACGAGTCCATTTCACTTCTGTTTCTCAGCAGTTTTCAATGTCTGATCTGAAGCTCTGGCAAAATGCTGGAATATTTGGATTGCAAACCCGGCAGGAGAAATTTTTGGGGAAGTGGGGTGAAAACAGTTTTTGCTGTTTTTTCTTCTCTTTTTACTTCATGAAAAGATCTCTAGTGTTAGCATTTGTAAATTCTAAAAAGAGCACCACCACCACCACACACACGCCCCCTAACAACTTTGGATCAGATTTTCAGAAGTCTTTAGACACCTACTGGGATGTTCAAAGGTGCTTAAGCAGGTTAGGCACTTAGGTCCCGTTGAAATCAATGGGAAGTAGACGCCTCAGTTGTTTAGGTGCTTTTGAAAATTCCACTGTTGAAAATCTGGCCCTTTCAGCCTTAAATATCTGCCTGTCCCCACTTTAAGGTGCAGTGTTCAGTATCTGCAGAGACACTTGCTGTTAAGAGGTGTTTACATCAGTTCTCTCTAATTCAGTCATTTTTATTAAATGAAAAAAGATCTCCACAGTGAACAAACGCTACATCATTCTTTCTCCACTCACTGCCAATTAATTTTTTACAAACCTATTCTGGAACCTACTGTATATGCTTCCACCTCTGCTAAAAAGCCAGATCGTTTGCATTACTCATTTCCTGATAAACATCTATCTGCTGTTTCTTATTCAAGAAATTGGGAAACAAGTATATCCCTCCCCTTTGTCAAGGGGTTTAAGCAAAAAAATGACTGCTTTCAACACTTTAAGGAAATGGAATCAGTGCTTAATTTATGCCAGGGCTGAGCCCCAGCACCTCTAGGCTAAGCAGTTCATAGCCCCGGCATCTCTGGGCTTGCTCCATCAGTTGTGAATGTAAAAAATTGCTTGACCCCCAGAACCTCTTTAATTACAAATTAAGCACTATCTGGCATTTTATGGTGCTAGAGAGATATTGCAATAATAAATATCACTTGCAAGCAACAGCACATCTGGTCTAATTGAGGTCAGCATCTGAATTTTTACAAACTAATTTGCAAATATAGGATGAGTTACATGGAATGAACTAAGCAGTTTTCATATTTACCAAATTAAAATGTTCTGGGTTTGTTGTTGTTTTTGAAATAAAAACACTTGATGAAAAAAAATAGTGGGGAGTTTTACGTAGGGCTGAATTCTGACACCTGGACTCCAATAGTCCCATTGATATGGGACTCAGTAAAATAACTACTCAACAGGGCTAGTTCTTTAGTCCTAAGGCCCCTTTATCCCGCTCCAGCACATGAAAAGATGGGAGTTGCCTTACCAAGTGGGAGGTCAGTCCCACTTGGTAAGGCAACTCCCATCTTTTCATGTGCTGTGTATTTATACCTGCTACCGTATTTTCCACTCCATGCATCTGATGAAGTGTGTTCTAGCCCACGAAAGCTTATGCCCAAATAAATGTGTTAGTCTCTAAGGTGCCACCAGGGATCCTCATTGTTTTTCCTGATACAGACTGACACTGCTACCACTCTGAATCTTGAGGAGTGGGCGTCTTCTAATGAAAAATTGATCCTGGTTCCTGTGAAACCAGCTAGCTCTGCAACAGACTGGACTTTGGGGCAGGGGAACCAACTTTATTAGCTAGGAAAGGTAACTTCATACAGTGGAGATCCAGGTTCACATTTTATCAGTTTGTTTTGTATTGTAACCATTTGTTTCCATCACTCTCTTTTTTCTAGTAGTATCTTTTATCCTTTCCTAAGCTTTCTTTTGTTTTATTACAAGTGCTATGGTATACAGGAGAAGGTGGTTTACTGGAGTACACTACACCTTTGAGGGCAGAAGATCTGGGATTTCCCTGATTAGCCCGTGTCAGGGCTGGATATCACAGGAACAGCTTCAAAGGGACCCAGGAACTTGGGTGCACCTGTTCTTAACTGCAAGTCAAAGACAGGGCAGGCATAGCCCAGAGGAGAGAGTGTGTGGGTGGCTAAAAGGCTGGTGGTGTTAGGCAGCTGACACCCAGTGAGGCATGGGCAAAGCTCCCTCATGCTAGAGGTAATAAGGTGACATAGTCCTGGGTACCCTGAGAACTGTGTCACCTCCTACTCCTCAGCAGAGCTGCAGAAAGGCCACTGGGCAGAAGTAGCCTCAGTGGAATGGCCCCTCCGGCAGCACCAATTCCTGGCATGTCTGCCTGAGTCTGGCCCCATGGCCCAGCTCAGCCAGTCGTCGGGTGCACACCAACCTTTCCCCTTCCCCAGAACAAGCAGCCTGTGGTGCCAGAAGTGTGTGGGGAGGAGCTGGGGAGGCAGGAAGATACTGAGGGGAATGCAGCCTCTGGGGGAGTTTGGGGAGCTCAACTGCAAAGCCACCCTTGTGGAGAGGTGGTGAGTAGTAGAGGGGCATGGTTGAGCCTGGAAGAAGACTTCTGCCCTTTTACCAGAATCAATGGCTATGTTGGTTAGGCTCTGCAAAGGTGCAGGCTCTTCCCCGCAAACTCAGCCCACGCTGGGATACGTCATCCTAGAGACCTGCACCCCTGGCATAGAGCAGACCACATCCCTTCTCTTGAGAGCTGGCTCAACCACGGTCTCTGCTGGCCTGTCTGGATCCTAGAACTCCCTGAATAGATTTGCTCCAGGACCATAATGCATACTTTCAATATACTTCCATTATTCCTTAACTATTACCCATGCATACATCTTGAATGGATTATGAATTTTGACAAGTTATGAGCTTTCTATATATACTTCATGTGCTACTCTTTATGGACATATATCCTGCAAGACATGTGTGTGGTGTGGTGAGTTTGTTAGATCTGAGCCAAGAGTTGTTTGCAAAGAACAGGGGACCCTTTGCTAAGGAGCCTGTGCGTCATAGGAAGCTTTGAGCAACAGCAGATCATCCTGCCCTGCTCTTGCCTGCCCCCTCGGAGTTGAGCATCAGTGTGCTGGATCTGGCCTTCATCCCGCTTGCCACAGCTCACACTACACGTCAGTCCCAATTTGGCCACCCAGGTTTCATGGCTTCGAGCCCTATGCTTAGCTCACTAGCTCACTGGCTCTCATAGTCAATGTTCCCTCAGCCCTACAGCTGTGCAGGGTCAGGGTCACAAAGCATGCCCATTTGGACGGTTCAGAGGCTTCTTTTTGTCAGTCTCTAACACTGGCTTGTGATGGGGCTAAAGAATGCAAAGGAAACAGCTTCTTATCCCCCTCCCCAGTTTATTGCAAATGGCTCTCAAGCAACTGCTTTTGTGACAGTTCCAACTGGATCCCTAGGGAAGCCTGCTCTTGAAAAATGCATCAGATCTTCTGCTGCAGCACTTGGAGGTGCGTGTCAGTCTGTAAACCCAAACACCACCACGTAAGATCTTCCCTTCCCAGACCACCTCTCTCCCCATAGTGTGGGTGGAACGGTTCCTGTGCTGTGCTCTGCTCCCCTTGCCCAGAAGGCATGGCTTAGCACCCTTCACACAGGCCCACATTATTGCCTATTGGTTTGCTATCCCTTAAATGTGGATTTCTCCAGTGACTCTAGTCAAATTGGGAGAATCAGTTTCGGGCTGTGAGTGCCTCACTACTGTTCCTTGACTAACCGTGGGCAGCAAGAGATGGGGCACAGTCCACTAATAAAAGAAAAATGATTCAGGGGGCCAAAGTCCCATAAAGCTGTAGGGCCAGATTCCCAGCTGGTATAAATGGGCATAGCTCCCTGCCTACACCAACTGAGCATCTGGTCTTTGGTGCACTTTGTATAAACCCATTTCTGAAATTGTCGGTGCCCTGCTGCTGCCTTGCTGGAATGATCTGGTCTCTATTTCAGATCTATGCGTGGCAGACTCCAGGCTAGGTAATTGCTTTCTGCCCACTTTAAATGGCCTCTGCAGTTTCACATGGGTACAGTATTCCTCCCTTCCTACATTAAACTAATCAGTGGCATTGCTCTGCTCTGCAGCAGCCCCCGGGGAAGTCAGTAGGAGTTTTGCTATTGACTTCAATGGGAGCAGCTGCTGCTGCCTGTCACCCCAGATATGCCTGGTTTCCATGGCAGGTGCAGTGGTTCTCTAGCTGGCAAACAGGTTTGTAAAGTACACTGGAGATCCTTCAGGAGGAAAGTTGCCATCTTAATGCAGATCGCTACCATCATCGCATGGCTGCTTATCCGTTCTAGTCACAGTGTATCACTGTTGCCTGTCATAATCTAACCGAGGAGTTACTAAAACATGAGTCAGGATAATGGGCCAGATTCTCAGCTGGTGTAAGTTTGCATAGCTCTACAGAAGTCATTTGGGCTATGCCGATTTACACCAGCTAAGAATCTGGCTTAAGGTTATTAACCTCAGGGCAGGGGCATCACAAGAATAAACATTTCACTGCTTTTGAAGGGGCACGTTCTATGCCCCTACCATGGCCCCGTGACCAGAGGAGCTCGCTCTCCCTGCTATGGCCCCAGAGCCGGAGGCGTTCTGTGCCCTTGCTGATTATTGGGGAAGCCGTGCCCCTGCTTGTCCCCCCCCCCCCCCCATTGTGCACACCCCTGCCTCAGGGTAATGTGATCCAGGAGCACTTCTATGGGACTAAATAGCTTTCAATCCCTTATGACACAATGGTAGTCTCTCTCCGCACACAGATAGATATACTAATGCT
Organism: Eretmochelys imbricata; assembly: GCF_965152235.1. Classification (NCBI taxonomy): domain Eukaryota; kingdom Metazoa; phylum Chordata; order Testudines; family Cheloniidae; genus Eretmochelys; species Eretmochelys imbricata. The sequence goes on along the minus strand of NC_135574.1, from coordinate 204,060,414 downwards.
AGTGTTGATGCAGTTGTGACAACAGGGCATTCAGTACGTAGCAAGAATCCGATACAAAGGCTTTCCTCTGGCACTTGCTCTGATTCAGGCAGTTAAATGTTAGTTGCCCAACAAACCATTTAATTTTCATTTTGAAAGAAATAAAGTTCCATCTAGGAGAATCAGAGAAAACCAGGACCTTGGTTCTGAATCTTTTCAAATATGGCCCTGGGTTCAGATTGGTCCTAGAACCAAAAGGCCCAAGAACTTGTTTCCCCATTCTGATTTGTACATGGCCAGCTCTTCCAAGAACAGCTGTGAAGTCACAGTCCAAAAATGGCAGGAATCAGTCAAGATCAGTCACTCTTGAGAAAGTTCTGTCATTATTGGCCTACAACTTCTGAGACAAGTCTAGAAGATTTCCACAACCTGGAAGCCAAGCCCTAACTGACTGCCAATCCAAACCATAGATTAACCGTAATCCAGACCCAGACCCCACCACCACCTCCTCTGCCCAGAATTCACTGGCCACATCTATTCAACGTCACTGTTTGGTAACATAGAATTATCACCTGAATCCTGACAGACACTGATGTTCTGTTTTCTCATTTCTTGCATATTATCCATAAGTTATTCAAGGGGCTGAGCGTATAACTTACTTCTGCCGTTGATGTGCTCCTTTAAGGTTAAAGTTGCATTGCGCTAGCTTGCCATAACTCTTGTACAGCCATTTAACTCAGTAAATTTTGTGCCCTGTACAGGAAATTGCTGGTAAATACTAAGCCAATTTCCACACATGCACAGTTCATAAAATGACAGAGAGATAATAAAAGATTATATTTTGTGACATAGTACTTATCACTTTAAAAACATTAACATAATCATGTTTATGTCACCCCACTCCTCCACATGGTAGGTAAGAATTATTACCCCAGTAGGTGGATAGTGGAAACTGAGGTAGAGAACAACTGACAGAGGCACAACTGGAACGGAGAAGTTCTTCAGCCCCAGCCATACGTACAAACCATTAGATCTTACTGCCCACACACGATGATATTAGTGGCAAAGGAATTCCCGCACTGGCTTAGAACCGTGGTCCCTCTACTCCAGTATCCCGTCTCTGGCAGTGACCAGTACCAGCTGCTTCAGAGGAAGGTGCAAGGTATCGTGCAATAGGCCGTTGTGCAATAACCTGTAATCCGCTGCAAAAGCTGCCCCCCCAATTGGACAGTTTGAGGTTAGTATACGCGCTGAAGCATGAGGATTTACATACCATCCGAACCCTAGGTTATTTTTAACCCTTGCTGTTACAACTCAGGATGTTCTCGTTATCCACTGAGCTGTTAGATCCCTTTCTGAATCCCGCTAACGTCTTCCAAAGGTGAACGAGAATTATCAGCCCCTGCAGTAGAGGGTGCCCCACCTTAAAGCTGAAGAAGTTCCGGTGTCCATGAGAATCTTGTAGATGACTTGATTCTCCTTCCTTTGTGATGTTTCCTGGTAGAAGTTGTCTGCACGGAATGCTCAGTATTTCTAATATTTGTACCTTTACAGACAACTACCCCCACAAAGCACATATATTAATTCCACTTGAAAACTGATGTCTGGAAATATGTTTAGCTCTGCCTCTGTCAGATGAGACCTTAGCAGACAGAGGCTGGCCTTCCCAGTCTATATACATCTCAGGTGCTCTTAAACATACCCAGCTATCACTGATCTGCAAATTTCTAAACGGATGAAAGAGTAAAGAGATTCCATCTGCATTCAAGCATTTTGGGAATGAGGCGCAACTAAGAACAAGGAAACAGAGACAGGGCAGAACCAAAAGAGCATGCACGTAGAGCCTCAGAAGATGATAGTCTGAAGTTATTAAACTTTACATCTAACCAAAACACACTGGGGACAGCTGAGATCCCAAGCACATGACTCAGATCTGCCATCCTGGCTGGAGCTGCACAAAGGAATATATACACGTGTCCTTTGGGGAAGTGCAGCTATCGCAGTCTGTTGCAAAAAGGTTTGTCAGCATAATAGTCAAATATGCCACCAGGGTTCACATTCTGCCTGAGCAGCATTTGCTTCCCAATCCATAGCAGTCCACACAAGTAAACAGCAGGTGACATTAGCAACAATAGTGGGTAAATGTATCATGCCATCTCCTAGGGAGGACCCCCCCACACACACACACACACCCATCTTATCCTTAGGTACTGAACCATTGTAATAGGTGGCCAGCATTGCCTCCTGGAATAGATCTAGCTATATCCTGCAGGAGAAAGATATCGGACATACATCTGATCCATACTGGGATAACCTGCCCTCTGAGCAAAACTAACCCATTTTGCTTATGCCCTGAAGCGCTGCCCAACATGACATGCTCATAAGCAAACTGGGGAAATGTGGCCTAGATGAAATTACTACAAGGCGCATGCCCAACTGGTTGCAAAACTGTATTCAAGGAGAAGATATCAATGGTTCACTGTCAAACTGGAAAGGGCATATTAAGTGGGGTCCCACAGGGTTCTGACCTGGGCCCACTACTATTCAATACTTTTGTCAATGACTTGGATAATAGTCATTTGCAACCCTGAATCCAGACATAGAAAGGGAAGGTCTGATGATACCCTCAGAGTCTCTCTTCAGTTGGGGGCAGACCTGGTTATCAGGTTTAACGACGTATAATGAAAACCCACCAAGCTTTTTTCAAAGCATGAGGGAGAGGGAGGGTGAGTAGGCGTTGCTTGTTTCTTTCGCTTAATGCCAAGTGTGGTTTTGCAGGAAGACCTTTTGAAGTACACTGGTGTGTATTTTGGACTCTCTGACTATAACTGAATGGAGGGAGGACTGTTTGACTCTTCAACAAGGGCATCCTTTCTCCCAAGTTGTGTACTAGGCATTGGGGTTCAGAGGTGTTATCAAAAAACACACCCAAACTGGATCCCACCCCTATTGAAAGACCTAGCAGGCTCAGAAGTGTCATAATCCCAGTCAGCTGTGTTCTCATTGGCTCTGGCACTGACATTTAAGAAAATACTGATTTGCATGGAGAGTAATTAAGAAGAGAAGTTTTGTGGAAGAGTAAATTATCTACAGTGGAAATAAACACTTCTTGGATTCCTAGGGGAAACCAACAGACAGCACAGCATTTGTTTAGCTGGATGATAATGCAGCATCTGCCAGGTTACTCGTAATAGCTTCCATAGCTGGGCTGTCTATGTGATAGGAGACATTTGCATGGTTCATATGAAATGCTAAAAATATTCTGAGCCTTTCTGTCCCCTACTCCCCCTCAAAAAATAGAGCCACCACTTTCAAACCAAAATGGATGAGAGGGAAAAAATGCAGCCTTCACAAGTAAAATCAAAAGATGCTGTGCTTTGCTAGGAAGGGACTCAAACTGCAGGGAAAATTTAGGAGGCCTGAATGTTTCCATCTGTTGCACGTGTTGTATGAATGGGTTCAGGTTAGTTAATGTAGTGTAGCAATTGGAGAGAAAGGCCTTACACAGTCTATTGCCCTCCACTGCAATTTAAAGACATGAACAAACCAAAACCCCAGTGCCAAACACCCCTAAGTTTTGGTGTGGTGGAGAGTTCAGAATCCAGATCTGAATTTTGCTTGATCCCTACCTCTTATTGGCCAAAACAAGACTACAGCTCCCAAACATTCCAGACCTATTCCATGCTTGAAATCTGGATCCAAACAGTGAAGCTCCTGACATATCCCTGATGCACTACAGAGTTTTCTGTTACTTACATCTGTTACTTACACAGACTGATTTCTCCTATTATTCAACTAGTTCATAAATTTCAATTAGGCCCAGTGCCCGGCTGTCCCCATTCTCCCCCCCACCCCCACCCCAATTGCTCGAGGCCATAGACATCCAATCACAAGCTTATTTCATTTTGAACTACAGACATCCAATCACAAGCTCATTTCATTCTGTCTAGTGGCCATTGTTAAGATTGAAATAATGGACTAAAAGGGTGGTGAGCCAGAGACGGGGATCTGCTCCTCTCTCTGACACACATGGAACAGTTTTACTAGATGTCCCAAGCGTTCATAGCTCATCATCTTTCAAAGCCTGACCCAAAGCCCACTGAAATCAATAGGAGTTTTTCCATGAACTTCAGTGGCCTTTGAATCAGGTCCTCGGTCTCTATGGTAGATTTTTTGCATTGGGGCCTCCTTGTTGTCCTGAGCTATTTATGAGCATCACTTGGCTGGAAGGATATTTTGTACTCTCCCCTACCTTTTCAGATTTATAGCCTCATTTTTGGAATTCACTGAACTTTGACTCCTCTCAGTCTCTGCATTCGGACTCTAGGGATGGCTGAGGCCTTCATATCAGCCAGCCCATCTCTCCTCTTCTGTGGCAAGACCTTTGTTGCCACAGCTGATTCCGTATTTTTGTCCACTGCCATATCTGGGCAGGAAATACCAATTCACCTCAAGGAGAAGACAGTTAATAACACCAAGCCCTTATGTAGTGCTTGAAAACTTCAACCTGCTTCATCAGTTTTAGCTAGTGAAAGCGGAGTTTTGGGTTTTTTTTAAAGAGGCCTTAGTTGTAAACACCAAAGTTTTACCTGAACCCCAAATAAATGGTCTTGGAAATGAGATCACTGAGAAATGATGGGCTACAGTCACCATGTGTTCCCTTAAGCACAGTCCTCAGCAAGAGGTATAAATTACACATCCTCTTTTAACCCCTCCCTCTAAGCCTGACACCTATTGTTGGTGTAGCAAGCAGAGGCTGACTCAGCCTATAACAGCCTGTTATCCCTTTCCTGACCAAGGTGGGGTTCATATACCCCATCACACCATCTCCTTGCCTGCCATTCCCACTTTCCTCCTCCTAAGCTACTTTCAGATGATTAGCTCAATATTGTCACGATGGCCGAGCTGGCAGATAAATTCTGGTTGACAGAACTTATCCCTCCCACACCTTCTCTAGTGGGACGAACTGATTCATGCCAAAGACCTGCCTGCCACTGATCAGTAAAGAAGCACTCTGCCAGGAGAGAGCTGAAACATTTCAATGTACTGTCTCTGGGCCAGACCCTCCACTGGCATAAATGATGTAGCTCCATTCCCTTGAAAGGGGCCAGGTGGGTTTCTGCCAGCGAGGATCTACCCCCATATATTTTAGTGTTTTGTTGTGCGTGGGTACATCATGACATATGGTTTCTAAAATCAGTGTACAACACGCAATATATGACATATGTAAATGATTCCATTTCATTATGGAGTGTAGGCAATTTTGGGAGGGGCACATGTTTTCCCAACAACAGAAGTTCATTTTAAAAATACCACCTTGCGTACCTATTCGCTAACTGCTTTCTCCCACCCCACTTGGTCCCCCATACGTTTTTATTAACTAACAACAGATGCCAGCATTTTTCCTTAAAAGCAAGAACCAGATCAGTTAACAGACAATATTAGGAGAAGATTAGAGGACAAAATGTGATTAAGACAGTAACTGGGGCTGACTAAAGCCAGAAAACTCATGGCTGAAATGTTAAATCATGTTACAATTGACTTTGTCATGGGCTGCTTATTTACCAGGGTCTGTGAAGGAAGAAGAGAAGGAGGATGGCCTTGAGACTAGAGCACTGGGTTAATAAAATAAACAAACCTAGCTCTTTTCATCAGTGGGTCTCAAAGGACATCAGTATCATTATCCCCATTTTACAAATGGGGAAACTGCAGCACAGGAAAGCAACTGCCCAAGGTCTCCCAGCCAGGAATAGAACTCAGGTCTCCAGGGGCCGAGTCCAGTGTTCTGACCACTAGGCAACACTTCCTACAGCTATGCCACAGATTTCCTATGTGACCCTGGGCAAGTCACGGAGTCTGTCTTTGCACTAGAGGCAGGTTTCGCTGATGCCAGTGAGGACTCTCCATGGTTCTGGGTAGTTAAGGGTGCTAGGAGAGCAACAGATTGATGGAGGATTTGCATATTCCCGTAGAAGAGGATTCAGCTAGAGGCTACAGTACATTTCCCTGTCCTCCAAAGAGGAGGTGTCATATATCCTAGTGTTACAGAGACAGTCCAGTGTTTTCATGCAATGCCTCGATGTCCCAAGAACTTTTCAGGACACCCAAAAGGTCCCAGCTTTTCCATTTCATCAGTCAAAGCATTTGATTTCTTTAGATTTGTCCAAGAAGTACTTCTACAGTGAGTAGAACAAAGTGGAACAAGCAGTCACTGCTAGCAACGGTGTTTGGGGGTGAAGAGAAAAGTCAAAGGAGGGTGGACACTCCTCCAGCTGTAATTTTGACCCGAGCCAGCGTTAATGGGCCTCACTCAGTGCTCCAGAACAACCTCGCTGAGAGAGTGAGTTACTACGGGAAATCCTCCAGGCTGAGGAATATGGCCATGTAACTACTGAGTCAGAAGACAGCAGCAGCAACACCCACACTCATTCAAAAATATAAATGTGTACCTGCGTCTTTTGTCTGGGTATTCACGACCCTAAAAATGGCACCACAGAAGTGACCCAGATCTTAATTATAAAACTATGGTCACCTTGTTTTAGGAGGCTCCTGGGAGCAGCTACAGCTAGCAGATTCTCTAGACCAGGGGTTCTCAAACTTCATTGCACCGTGACCCCCTTCTGACAACAAAAGTAATTACATGACTCCGGAGGGGATGGGGGGAGAAATGAAGCCTGAGCCCCCTTTGGATGGGGGGCCAAAGTCCAAAGGCTTCAGCCACAGGCAGGGGCCTGTACCCTGAGCCTCGCCACCCAGAGCTGACACCCTCAGGCTTTGTGGCCCCAGGCAGTGGGGCTCGGGCTTTGGTCGCAACCCACTTTGGGGTCCCGACCCACAGTTTGAGAACCGCTGCTCTAGGCTATCTGTCGGGGGTTTATCTACACTGAAAATGCTGCAGTGGCATAGCTGCATCACTGTAGCACTTCAGTGAAGACACTAGCTACACCGGTGGGCGGGATTCTCCTGGCAGCGTAGATAATCCGCCTCCCGGACAGGTGGTAGCTAGGTCAATGGGAGAATTCTCCCATCAGCGTAGCACTGTCTACCCCAGGGGTTAGGTCGGTTTAATTGCATTGCTGGGGGAGGGGATTTTTCACAGCCTTCAGTGACCTAACTTATACTGACCTAATTTCCTAATGTAGACCAAGCCTGGAGGCTGGTTTGGGATGGCCATTATTACAGGCATGGCTCTAGCACTCCTATTATTAACCCTGCCCAACATTTCCTATTATAAGACTGTGTTGTCAGTTGCTTATAACTGTGCCAAACATTACCTATTTGAGCTGAAGTTTTTCATACCCGGAGTTTGCCTCGAGCAAAATATTTTTGAAACACGTGAAAGGGATTTTTTGCGGGGGGGACAAGCAACCTTCATCTTGGCACACATTGGGGGTACAATACTTCCAGAGCACCTTCTCACAGGCAGGGCTGGCTCTGCAGCAGCCCTGCTGCAGTTTCCCCCTTCTCATAGGTCCTCAAAAACTCCACCACCTCCTATAGCTGCTGCAGCCACTTGGCCCTCTAGCTAAATCAGTTGTAAAAAACAAAAGTTCACCCCTTGCAAGGTAGCAGGGTTCCTTAGCACAAAAACCAAACACAAAACACACAGTGTCTTTGTTCCTGTCTCAAGCTGGGCCCAGCACCTCCTTCCTAAGGAGTCTATCTTCTCTAATTCTTCTGCCCACCGTCTAGGCTCAGCTTTCACCCTGCCCAGGGTATTTACATCTCTCCTCTCAGCCTCTCCTTGGATCCTCTGGGTTAATCCCTGATCTTTCCTGAGCAGCCATGCCCCAGCTTGCCTACCTGGAGTCTTCCACAGGCCTCTATCTGCATAGTGCTCTTCTCAGAACCTCCTCCCCTTTTCTCTCCAGGCAGCTATCGCGTGAGGCCTTCTCCTTCTCTAACTCAGGGGCCTGACTGAGTCACATGATCTTCTTCATTTCCCCGCCCTGGGATGAGAGTTGTTTGTGTCATAGGTGGGCTGAGACCCATCTCCCTTGACAGGGCCAGCCAGCCTGAGACATGGCATTTCCGAACTTCCGAGTGCTTGACTTTGCAACCTCAGTAATGTTCTTTTATTGTATTTTTTTAGTGTGGGACAGCTGGCCCTGCCCTGAACCACTTACATTCTAGAAAGACAGACCCAGAAAGGGGTACAACACACAAGCAATGTGCCCAAGCTGAAGATGGCATGGGCATTGCCTGAAAAACCCCACGTGGTGTGCTGGGTTGCCAAAGTCTCCATGTATCCCCCTTGCACAGTACCTCCACAGGGCTTGAACTGGTTGGAGGTCCTCCCATAGGCCCTCCTTTCTGGGATGAATTTTACCCAAATAGGTTAAAACATTTCTGACAATGTCTTTAAAACATCTCGTAGGGATTGCCAGACTGGATCAGAGCCGAGGTCTGTCTCGTCCAGTACACGGTCTCTGACAGCGACCACCATCAGGTGCTTCAGAGGAAGGTGCAAGAAACTTTGCATTTAGGCAGATGTGGGCTAAACCAAGCACCAAGAGCTCATGTGGCTGTTTCACAGCCCAGAAGTAGTGCAGACATTTGCAGAAATGCCAAACAAACACCAAAACATCAGTAAAAAAATATACAGTCAAAGCATATACAGCATTCAGTGGGGGAGCAGGGATGCTTGTTATCATATGATCTGCTCCCCAAACAAGGCTGTTCAGGGCAGGGCCCCCGGGGAATGTGCAGTGGAGCATATGTTATGTTGTTTTGAAAAAAGAAGCAAGTGCCCCCAGCTAGGGCATGAGGCAGATGGTGGGGTATGCACTCAGCAGCTTGGGGACAGGCTGACATTGTTGCCTTTCCATCAGGGCTGTGGTGCATGGGCCAGGGTTGGATTCGGTCCCCTGAGTACTCCTGTCTGCAGCTCTACATCCTCCTCCCCCTTGGCTGCTGCAGCACAGCAGAGAGCAGGACATAGCCACTTAGCATCTTGTGGGAATATTCTGCATTAAAAAACCTTTGTCCTCTTGTTCCCTCTCCTCCTACTCTTTGCCCCGCACAAATGCATTCCAGGGCCTCCCGTATTTTTTTTTTTTTTTTTTTTGACAAGCAAACATACACAATGATGTACACTTCCTAGTGTATCAGGAGAAAAGCAGAGCAGGCTCTCTAGAAGCACAGGCTGACCCAGAATACAAATCAGCATCCTGGTCCTCAGGAGAGACTTAAGCAAAGAGCCAAAGGAAGAAAGGAAAAGGGCAAAAGGAAAAATCAAAACTACAGTTAAAACACATGGCAGAAAGTAGAGGAGTGGAGTGAATTTCCCACAGATTTTTGCAGCCTTAACTAGTCATACTGAGTCTCATAAATATAAAGGGAAGGGTAACCACCTTTCTGTATACAGTGCTATAAAATCCCTCCTGGCCAGAGGCAACATCCTGTTACCTGTAAAGGGTTAAGAAGCTCAGCTAACCTGGCTGGCACCTGACCCAAAGGACCAATAAGGGAACAAGATACTTTCAAACCTTGGGGCGGGGAAAGGCTTTTGTTTGTGCTCTTTGTTTACGTGTTTGTTCTCTCTTGGGACTGAGAGAGGCCAGACGGAAATCCATTTTCTCCAACCCATCCTAATCCAAGTCTCCAATATTGCAACCAGTATAGGTAAGCTAGGCATGGCGGATTAGTTTATCTTTTGTTTTATGTGAATTTTCCCTGTGTTAAGAGGGAGGTTTATTCCTGTTTTCTGTAACTTTAAGGTTTTGCCCAGAGGGAGATCCTCTGTGTTTTGAATCTGAATATCCTGTAAATTATTTTCCATCCTGATTTTACAGAGGTGATTCTTTTACCTTTTCTTTAATTAAAATTCTTCTTTTAAGAACCTGATTGATTTTTCATTGTTCTTAAGATCCAAGGGTTTGGGTCTGTGTTCACCTGTACAAATTGGTGAGGATTATTATCAAGCCTTCCCCAGGAAAGGGGGTGTAGGACTTGGGGGGATATTTTGTGGAAAGACGTCTCCAAGTGGTCTCTTTCCCTGTTCTTTGGTTAAAACGCTTGATGGTGGCAGCATACGGTTCAAGGACAAGGCAAAGTTTGTACCTTGGGAAGTTTTTAACCTAAGCTGGTAAGAATAATTTTAGGGAGTCTTTCATGCGGGTCCCCACATCTGTACCCTAGAGTTCAGAGTGAGGAAGGAACGCTGACACTGAGCATCAGCATTTGTGCCATGTGCTAACTAACCTGTACTCTCCAAGCATCGTCCTTGGGCTGGTAGCAGCATTTCATAGAATCATAGACTATCGGGTTGGAAGGGACCTCAGGAGGTCATCTAGTCCAACCCCCTGCTCAAAGCACGGCCAACCCCAACTAAATCATCCCAGCCAAGGCTTTGTCAAGCTGGGCCCTCCTTGGAACCCCCCCTCAGGTAGTTGAAGGCTGCTATCAAATCCCCCCTCACTCTTCTCTTCTGCAGACTAAATAAGCACAGTCCCCCAGCCTCTTTTCATAAGTCATGTGCCCCAGCCCCCTAATCATTTCCGTTGCCCTCCGCTGGACTCTCTCCAATTTGTCCACATCCCTTCTGTAGTGGGGGGCCCAAAACGGAACACAGTACTCCAGATATGGCCTCACCAGTGCCAAATAGAGGGGAATAATCACTTCCCTCGATCTGCTGGCAATGCTCCTACTAATGCAGCTCAATATGCTGTTATCCTTCTTGGCAACAAAGGCACACTGTTGACTCATATCCAGTTTCTTGTCCACTGTAATCCCCAGGTCCTTTTCTGCAGAACTGCTGCTTAGCCAGCCGGTCCCCAGCCTTTTCCCGTGCATAGGATTCTTCCATCCTAAGTGCAGGACTCTGCACTTGTCCTTGTTGAACCTCATCAGATTTCTTTTGGCCCAATCCTCCAATTTGTCTCGGTCATTCTGGACCATATCCCTTCCCTCCAGCATATCTACCTCTCCCCACAATTTAGTGTCATCTGTGAACGTGCTGAGGATTCAATCCATCCCATCATCCAGATTATTAATGAAGATGTTGAACAAAACTGGCCCCAGGACTGACCTCTGGAGCACTCTGCTGGATACCAGCTGCCAACTAGACATTAAGCTGTTGATCACTACCTGTTGAGCCCAACCATCTAGCCAGCTTTCTATCCACCTTATAGTCCATTCATCCAATTCATACTTCTTTAAATTGCTGGCAAGAATACTGTGGGAGACCGTATCAAAAGCTTTGCTAACATCAAGATATATCACGTCCACCGCTTTCCCCGTATCCACAGAGTCAGTTATCACATCATAGAAGGCAATCAGGTTGGTCAGGAATGATTTGCCATTGGTGAATCCATGTTGACTGTTCCTGATCACCTTCCTCTTCTCCAAGTGCTTCAAAATGGATTCCTTGAGGACCTGCTCCATGATTTTTCCAGGGGTGAGGCTGACCAGTCTGTAGTTCCCCGGATTCTCCTTCTTCCCTTTTTTAAAGATGGGCACTATATTTGCCTTTTTCCAATAGTCCGGGACCTCCCCCGGTCACCACGAGTTTTCAAAGATAATGGCCAATGGCTGTGCAATCACATCAGCTAGCTCCCTCAGCACCCTCGGACGCAGCACATCCAGCCCCATGGACTTGTGCTCGTCCAGATTTTCTAAAGAGTCCTTAACCTGTTCTTTTACCACTGAGGGCTGCTCACCTCCTCCCCATACTGTGCTGCCCAGTGCAGCAGTCTGGGAGTTGACCTTGTCTTTGAAGACTGAGGCAAAAAAAGCATTGAGTACTTCAGCTTTTTCCATACCATCTGTCACTAGGTTGTCTCCCCCATTCAGTAAGGGTCCCACACTTACCCTAACCTCCTTCTTGTTGCTAACATACCTGTAGAAACCTTTCTTGTTACCCTTCACCCTTCACATCCCTTGCTAGCTGCAACTCTAATTGCCTTCCTGATTACACCCCTGCATGCTTGAGCAATATTTTTATACTCCTCCCTAGTCATATGTCCAAGTTTCCACTTCTTGTAAGCTCCTTTTTGAGTTTAAGCTCACTGAAGATTTCTCTGGTAAGCCAACCTGGTTGCCTGCCATATTTTCTATTCTTTCTGCACATCGAGATGGTTTGTTCCTGCACCCTCAATAAGGCTTCTTTAAAATACAGCCAGCTCTCCTAGACTCCTTTCCCCCTCATATTAGCCTCCCATGAGATCCTGCCCATCAGTTCCTGAGGGTGTCAAAGTCTGCTTTTCTGAAGTCCAGGGTCCATATTCTGCTGCTTTCCTTTCTTCCTTTTGTCAGGATCCTGAACTCAGCCATCTCATGGTCACTGCTGCCCAGGTTGCCACCCACTTCTACTTCCCCTACCAATTCCTCCCTGTTCGTGAGCAGCAGGTGAAGAGGAGCACGGCCCCTAGTTGGTTCCTCCAGCACTTGCACCAGGAAGTTGTCCCCAACACTCTCCAAAAACCGCCTGGATTGTCTGTGCACTGCTGTATTGCTCTCCCAGCAGATGTCAGGGGGATTGAAGTCCCCCATGAGAACCAGGGCCTGTGATCTGGAAAAATCTGTTAGTTGTCCAAAGAAAGCCTGGGGCCTACAGAGTTAACAGCCTGAGCCTTTACTGCTGGAGCTAAAAGGCCATGCTCCTGAACTAAAGTCCATTCAAATCAATGAGACTTTCTACTGACTTCATTAGTCTTTGATCAGGCCTGAAGTTGTAGCCATCTCATAAACCTCTTATGTGCACTAGCCACTAGTGGGAGACAAAGAGCCACACTCTTCTAGCATGGGTGATGCTGGCTTGGGGCTAGTGCGGATGTATAAGTCTGGGGATGGTACAAGGATTCCTCCTCTGCCACAGTTTCAGTTCCTGCTCCCTCCTGAGCACAAAGGCTGATTCAAGCTAGGGTAGCTCATAACCCACAAAGGTGCCTGGTGCCTCTGCCCCCTTTCCACACCAGCCAAGGGAGATGGCGAGCTGCAGAGGAGCACATGCTGCACCCCTGTAGCAGTGGTCATGCCCCTCCTGCTTCCCTTAAGCAGGGACTCCAGAAGCACGATGCCCCCCTATCCCAGAATAGGCCCAGGGCTTTAAAGGGAAAATTGAGCTCTCCTCCATGTGGGCTGGAGCTCACTGCAGGATCAGGGGCTTTAGTTTTTATGACATGCCAAACACCCACATGAGGAGACATTTTATCCCCAGCTCAGCACATTGCAGTGTTTCCTGGTGCTATCATTAGGGTGACCAGATGTCCCCATTTTAAAGGGACAGTCGCGATTTTTGGGTCTTTTTCTTATATAGGCTCCTATTACCCCCCACTCCCTGTCCCGATTTTTCACATTTGCTGCCTGGTCACCCTAGCTATCATCTTTCTTCTCCATTGCTGACAATTGAAGCAAGCTCTATTCAATCCAGATTTTCGCAGCACTGACGCTCCAGCTGCAGTTGTTTTTGGTTTTGCTTTTATTTTTTCTCCCCTGCATAGCTTCTGATTAGTCTGGCTGGAAATCATTATCTCTCCTTTGGTTGAGAAAGTTTGGATTTGAAAACTTTAGCCTTTCAGGAGCAGGAGGCACACAATGAACTTAGAGCTGACCTTTTACAAGGGGAGATCATTAAAACTGCTTAGCTTCAAGCTGGTTTGGCCTGGTGAACTGAGTGGGCTCTTTTCAATCAGACTCTCACTTCCAGCTGTCTTTCCTTAGGGGCCATGTGTACAGCAACGACTGTTTTTCTGGGTGAGTTTCTGAGTCGCTCTCCTACCTAGAATGCCTGTGGGTATTTTTTCACACAACAGCTGAAATCTCACACTCCATGCTGTTACCTAGGTCTGTGGTGGAAATGTGGCTCTCATCTCAAATGCTTTCATTCTGCAGACAGCGTTGTCAGAGCCAGCTACTCTCACACAGAGTAAGCCCACTGAAGCCGCTGGAGGTACCACAGGGATGAATTTGACCTACCATGCTGGCTGAGAGAGGATTACTGTAATGGGAGAGGCCTGTTGTCTAGTGAATTCAACATAGGACTGAGCATCGGGAATCCTGTGCACAAAGCTGGGAAAGGTGAATTCCCCTTTCAGACCTAGAGTGGGTGTCAGTGTGATATTTTCCAGGGTGATTATAGGTGTAATTCACTTTAGTCCAGAGCAAGGAGTCCTTACATCACAAATAAGTCTAGAGAAAGTTATCTTCCTAGCCGTAGAGGAGGAAAGGCCTGAGGACTCAGACATTGTTGGTAATGCCAGATAGAAACTATCACAGGGCCTGAATAAATGTTGTGGGCCTACTCCTCAGCTGGTATAAACCAAGGTAGTAACATTGAAGTCAATGGAGATAGGCCAGTAGACACCAGTTGCAGATCTGGCTGGGTATTTCCAGTCCCCAATTCTACTTTTAAACCTACCCCTCTTATATTTCTTCATTCCATCGCAGAAAGCCTCAAAGACTCAAAAAGCATGATGTGCATAGGGGATTTTCTAACACAAATAGGGCACCCCAAAGACTTTCCTTGAATTTGTGGGTGTAGCCCAGACCCTTCACGGAGTGTTTTTGTAGCTGGGTCTCCATTACTTTTATGGCAGTAAAAAAGCAATAGGAAGAAAATCATTCGTTCCACTGAAGTGTGTGAGCACTGACATAAGGCAACAGATCTTTCAGAGCTGTGCTTAAAGTGCAGAATTATATGTGACTACATATTCATCTCAGTATTTTAGAAAGTATATTTACCCAATAAAATGGTGCTAAATGGAATCATTATAGTCTGTTGCACATATATATAATTCCAATCATTATAGTCTGTTGCATAAATGTATATATATATTTAGCCTAGGGAATTGGAATTAGCCTCTGTGAAGCTTCCAGGACACTAGCAACCACAGAGCAATATTATTCTTATTGAATGAAGCCTTGTTGAAAGTTGAAACTCTATAAATATTTAAATAAACAATTTTTAGGTAAGCCAGGCTAGCCCCAGTCATTGTAAACATTAAGCAGAATCTACATTAGTGGGTAAAAGGCTTTGAGTTCACAGTGAGATGCAGTAAATGAGCTGTTTTATTGTCTAAAGGAGGATTGGTTAGCAGGATAAATGTAGTTGGTAAAGTTGTTCTGTTTAATGGTAAATAGCACTTAGGTTGTTTTTCAGAAGGAATTTCCTTTCTTCGTACAGACTTCTCTATATAAAAATCAGTTTTCTCCACCAATTATCATACGAGTGGAATTGTGACCCTGCACATTTAGGCCCAGATATTCCTCAAAGTATTTAGGCTCCTAACCAGCATTGCCAATTTTGGATGGATGAATTCCTAGAGGTTTTATCACATGACATAATCTTTCATTAAAGATTAATCTTTCATTCCTGGAGGTTCCTGGACAATCCTGGAGGGTTGGCAACTCTACTCCTAACTTCCACTAAAGTATGTGTGTGTGAAAGCAATGGAATTCAGGAGCTTAAATACCTTTGAGGCATATCTGGGCCTTAGTTTTCTGGGTATATGACTAAAATGGCCCCATGAGGCCAGAGTTTCACAAGTGCTCAACCTGTCTCTTTTGAAAATCTGGCCATGAGTTTTATAATCAGTGCTTCTGCGAACTGAGCTCTTTTCAAAACGTGGCGCTGATTGTAGGTGGTGAACACCTGAAATTCTGGCCCTTAAGGCACAACCCGCTATAGGAGACACCCTGCTCCAGTGGAAGCTCCTGAAATAGTTGGGCCTGATTCTCCATTGCCCTGTCCCTTGTGCAATCATTAGTGCAAAGGGAGCGCAAACCACTAGTATTCTACACTCACTATACACAGGTGAATGAAATGTGTAAGTTACTTCACCCCTTTAACGCTCACTCCCCTCTCACTCTCTGAGAATGCTGGAAGCCATTGTGTCTCCCTGGGGCACTATGCACACACTTTCTCAGTGTTGGGCAATTCCAGGCTCCATGGGGAAAATTTGTGGTGTGGAGTGGGCAAGGCAGACCTGCTGTCCTTATCCCTTGGAGGAGAGGTTCCAGCCATTAGCCAGAGAATTCTCCCATTCCAGGAGCTGTGATCTGATGGGATTTCTCACTCTTCCCCCATACAGAATTCCCCAGCAAGTTATTCCAGCTTGGCACTTGGGAAGAGGCTTATGGCTTTACACGTGATTCCACCTATTCAAGGGATATTTACAGCTGTTTAGCTTAATGATCAATTAAATCGACATGGCAGAGTCTGACCACTTTTCATCATCTTTCTAAATTGAAAATCCAATACACCACTTTCAGACTGCATCTGGGAAAGGAAAATCTACACAGATGCAAGAAGTGACAGCCCAGGTGCAAGGAAGAGACTTCAAAAACCAGCTCATCTAATTCACCATTGTAGTATGCTAAAAATAATAAATTGTGTGATAACCTTATTAGGCAAATTAAATTTTACTTATGTGTGTGTGGGAGAAGGGGGCACGGAGAATCTATATTTTGTTTCAGGCCCAAGTCCTCTTTTCCATGAATAACGCACGGGTATAATTGCAAGAGATAAGTTACATTTAGTGCCTGAAGCAAACAAACCCTGCTGAGTTGCTGTCAGGGAGGTAGCATTTTTTAGTGTCAAACATGCTGAGACTACAAAATGGAAAAAAAATTATTCTCACTTCAGTAGGCCCCAAAGGGATTTCTTTTTTTAAAGTACTGCAATGTGGTTAAGGCTTCCTGTGTCACCAGATGGTCTGAAAATGAGACCCATTGGCATTGAGCTGATAGGGAACTGAGGCTGCAGGAGGTGGGACATTAGCACAATCCAGTGGATCCACTGGGATCCACACTGACTTCAGGGAATCAGCTGAGTTTGGGGCCGTATCCCCTCCTCCTTTGTTTACCTGCTTCTTCTTCTTCATTTACTACAATATTTGTATTCCCATAGCACAGGGCCAGCCCTAGTCCAAATGGTGCCCCAGGCACCATGGTAATACAAATAATAAGTAATAATAATAACCAGGCAAGCATGGCCACTGTATCACCCTCTGAGAGGGTGCAGTGTATGTGCTGTATAGCATTTGGTCGACCCTGTTGGTCAATGCAGGGGGAGGGCCCTAATCATGGTCCTTCCTACTTCTCATGCTTCCCCATGCCCTCTAAGGGTGTATCGCTGGCAACGGAAACCTTGACCTGCAGTATCTGAATTCAAAGAAGTTCAAGGATCTATAGTGCATGCATGTGACTGTGTGTGCAGTAGAGCCTTCTTCCCCATTGTATACCTGCTCAGGGCAGGGCTCAGTAACGTGTGACTGTAACATGGGCAGATGTACCCATGTTAGTTTTAATCATGCTAGCACAGGTAACAATAGCAGGGTAGATGGGGTGGCACAGGCTAACAACCAGAGTATGTACCCAGTGTCCCTGGAAGCCTTGTACTTGAGTTGCTAACCCATGCTGAAGCCTGTGCCACCATATCTACACTACTGTGGTTACTTGTGAGATTAAAGATAACACGGGTATACCTTCGGTTCATCTCCTTAGCACCTCCATAATGCAAGGGATTATTTTATTCATGAATTGGGCTCAGGATTTTCATCCCATAAAAATAACTGACAGCCTGGCATAGATATAATCCTGCCTCCACATCTAATTGAAGGAAAACAATGCCCATGGGCCACAGAGCAGCCTGCTGAAATCTCTCAATGCAAAATCTACTCAGAAGCAGACATGAAACTTCATTTAGCATCTTCTGAAATGTCAGCTTTTTAGGATGAGCCAAACGGTTATTTAAAAAAGCGCTTTTATATTTGAGATAATCCAATAGAATGAATATTGTTTATCCATAAAGTGACAGATTGTCACAGCATTATGTGGTGTGCATCGCAGCAAAATGAAAATTCTGACGCATCTGGAAAGCATGGGTAGGATGCACCATTCATTTCACTGGCAGTGTGAAAAATTACCACAGCCTGCTGTAACCCTTACTCTTTAATGCGATCAAACCTCTTGGGAATAGTAACCTCAACTCAATGGAAAGCCACCCAACAGACACATGCCTGTGAAGGTTTTGGTGACGTGACATTTTTTGGAAAATATGATCTTGAATAATCCGTTATGGAGAAATATTTGGATTATATGTTGTTGCCCGGGTTTTCCAGCACCAACCTAAATGTACTTCACCTCATGTTTGTCCAAGACAGGATGATATTCTGTGTTCATTCAAGCTGGGGTGAAATACACCCCATTTGACTCTGTTCCTAGTTCTGCTATAGACTTCCTGTGTGTCCTTTGGAAAGCTATGTGAATTTCATTGGACCAGATTCTCATCTCAGTAGCAACTCAGAGTTACTCTTGACATGTATTGATGTAACTGAGAACATTTATCCTTCTTGGGCTCCAGTTCCCCATCTGTAAACTTAAGATACAAAACTTCCCTACCTCCTAAGGGTGCTGTGAAGATGGATCCTTTAATGTCTGTGGGGTGCTCAGATTCTGCGGGGAGGAGCGTGTTACAAAATCCTGTAAGTAGAAATAAAATATAAATAAAGCCACTACTAAGGCTGAATACAGGCTGCAGCACTGCTTCCTCTGACTGCTACTGCAGCGTATGGACTGGAATAGCAGCCACTAAAACAGAGGGATTAGCTCACTGGACCGACATAAACCTAGATATTGTGAGCCTGTCCTAACCCCAGTGCCGCCTTCTGCAGCATGAAGCCACCTCTGTGGCTGTTCCACCAGCAATCCCCCATCAATGGGTCAAAAGTGGTGCAGGTGCCTTGTGTGGGTCTTGTGCTCTGGGGTGAATTTCATCCAGTATGAATATCAAACACATATTAAAGTGGCCCAACAGTTTAAAAAAAAATATCTTGTACTGGCAAGTGACATGCCCCTCGATAGTGCAGTGCAAACACATTGATTTAGTAACTACACAGAGACAACCAAGAAGTGCCATCTAAATAAATGTGGAGGTCAAAGAGCACTTTCAAATGGCAATAGCAAATATTGTATTTAAATCCTTTTCTAATTAACGGTTGAAAATGGTAATTCACAAGTTTTCATCTCACAGCATTGCCAGGGCCTGAGCCAAAGGCCACTGGAGTCAATGAGATTCTTTCCCTAGATTTCCCACAGTCAATGAGCGATATTAGGGAACAGGGACATTGGGGTTGCCTGAGGGGAGCATTGTTGCTTAACTGATACAGGAACTGCAAGACAGAGAGAATGCTGCCCAAAGCTCAGACTGGATTGCAGTGTTAAAATGACCATAGATTTGCTTCTAAATAACAGCTAAGTAACTGCATTAGGTTAGATTCAGATTCCAAAGGAAGTCACTTCGCACAAACTGCAAAAGGCATTATGGAGGCCCTCCACCTTGACTCTATAGTTAGGGCTACCTTCTGACATAAGATTAAAATAGGGCATAAATTCCTGGGTTTTTTTATGGCTATTCACTGTGAAATTTCATACAGTGTTATGTGTCCCTGTGTCCTGCTTTATACCCTTTGAATATATATATTCAATATATCTATCTATCTCGATATATATATATATATATATATATATATATATATATAAATCTAGCATCATCAGTAACAATTTGAAGAGGGGACTGTCTATTGTTCTAGGTCTCTACAGTGCCTAGCACAATGGGACCTCATTCTCAATCTAAGCACTACTGTAGTAGAAATAATAAATAAGATAGTATAGAGTAGCTGGTGTTTGGGGACAATACATTGACTCATTTTCAGGAATATTGGCACTCAAACATAGGTTCCTGCAAACATGATTTGAAAAGAATAAATGCCTAATACAAAGAAATGGGAGCCATCCCTATGAGATATAATAGAGGGGGGAAACAAACAAAAAACAAACCCCAAACTTGGGTCAACAATATTTCTGCTCAGCTGTTTCTAGCTGTATTCCAAATTTCTCTCTGCAGAGAGTTTGTTACGAGATTTTATACTTTACATTTCATGGAGGAATAATCAGACAAGGTGGGTCTGTTTAAGAAATTATTTAAAATCTCTTCTCGGTGGGTTTGTTTTGTCTCCCTAGATCATAACAACAAAAGAGTAAATAAGAGGCTGGTGTGGAGATAGATCATAAAAGATTTGTTTAGTATCACCTCTTGAGAAACCATTTATGCTGTTCACTCACCAGATGAAATAAGTAGCATGATGTGGAAAGATGTCAAAACCTGATTGTTGCAAAAAGGGCTCGTTTACTAGCAGTTCATTCTGCACCGCAAAAGGGGAGCATGATCTGTGCCAAAGGCATGTTCTTTTCCAAAGGCTAAGAAGTTGCAGTAATAGCTGTGCTATTGCCAGGATCCCAGAAACCTTTGATCAGAACTGAAGTAGAAATGTATGTATGTGTGTGTGCGTGGGGAGGGGGGAGGGTTCCTTTGAAAACTATTTCACCCACCCCTCCCCACATGTATGCATGGAAGTAAATATATAGCCTACCCTGATAATGGGAACCTGGGAGTCAAGAAGAAGATTCCACATCCTTTAGCCTGGAGAAAAAGGGAAGGGGAGCTCTGTTTCCACCCTGGGAGAGATTAGTGAAGGGAAGGAGATTCTACCTCTTGCTACCTTGAGAGGGGGCTAGGAGGCAGGGGAGAGGTAGGCCTGTGGGGAGGAGGGAGAAGGAGAGAGAGCTCTGGCTTCCCAGTTCTGGGAAGGGGGTAAGTGGGATGAGCTAAGCAAGGGGTTCTTTCTCCTGGAGCCATGGAGTGGGGTGAGTAATAGGGAGGGAATGGGGGACAGAGAAAGAGGCTGTGGGAAGGGCAAAGAAGTGAAGGGTAAAAAGTCTCCCTGTGTGTTGGAGTAGGAGGTAGGGAGGGAAGGGGGCACCTGTGTGTGGCAGGGGGATGGGGTCTGTGTTGGAGTGGGGGTGGGTAGTGAGGGGAGGGGGTCTGTGTGTGGCGGGGAGTGGATGAGGGGAGGGGGGTCTGTGTGTGGTGGGCGGTGGGGGAGGGGAGGGGGGGTCTGTGTGTGGTGGGGGAGTGAAGGGAGGGTCTGTGTGTGGTGGGGGAGTGAAAGTGGGAAGCAGGTCTGTGTGTGGCGGGAGAGCGAAGGGGGGCTCTGTGTGTGCTGGGTGATGGAGCAGGGGAGTGAAGGGGGATCTGTGTGTGGCGGGGGGGTGGAGGTGGGGAAGCTGGTCTGTGTGTGGCGCGGGAGTGAATGGGGGGGTTTGTGTGGCGGGGGAGTGAATGTGGGGGTCTGTGTGTGGCAGAGGAGTGAAGGGGGGGTCTGTGTGTGGTGGGCGGTGGAGCAGGGGAGTGAAGGGGGGGTCTGTTTGTGGCAGGGGGTGGAGGTGGGGAAGCAGGTCTGTGTATGGCAGGGGAGTGAAGGTGGGGTCTGTGTGTGGCGGGGGGGTGATGGGAAAGCAGGTCTGTGTGTGGCGAGGGAGTCAAGGGGGGTCTGTGTGTGGCGGGGGGGTGTAGGTGGGGGGTCTATGTATGGCAGGGAGGTGATGGGGGGTCTGTGTGTGGTGGCCGGTGGAGCAGGGGAATGAAGGGGGGGGGCTCAGTCTGTGGCAGGGGAGTGAAGGGGGGGTCTGTGTGTGGCGGGGGTGGAGGTAGGGAAGCGGGTCTGTGTGTGGCAGGGGAGTGAAGTGGGGTCTGTGTGTGGTGGGCGGTGGAGCAGGGGTGTAAAGGGGGGGTCTGTGTGTGGCGGGGTTGTGAAGGGGGGTCTGTGTGTGGCGGGGTGGTGGAGGTGGGGAAGCGGGTCTGTGTGTGGCGCGGGGGTGGAGGTGGGGAAGCGGGTCTCTGTGTGGTGAGGGAGTGAAGGGGGGGTCTGTGTGTGGCGGGAGGGTGGAGGTGGGGAAGCGGGTCTGTGTGTGGCGGGGGAGTGAAGGGGGGGTCTGTGTGTGGTGGGCAGTGGAGGTGGGGAAGCGGGTCTGTGTGTGGCAGGGGGTGAAGGGGGGGTCTGTGTGTGGCGGGTGAGTGGAGGTGGGGTAGCGGGTCTGTGTATGGCGGTGGAGTGAAGGGGGGTCTGTGTGTGGCGGGGGAGTGAAGGGGGGTCTGTGTGTGGTGGGCGGTGGAGCAGGGGAGTGAAGGGGGGGTCTGTGTGTGGCGCAGGGGTGGAGGTGGGGAAGCGGGTCTGTGTGTGGCGGGGGGGTGAAGGGGGGTCTGTGTGTGGTGGGGGGTGGAGGTGGGGAAGCGGCTCTGTGTGTGGCGGGGGAGTGAAGGGGGGGTCTGTTTGTGGCGGGGGGGTGGTGGGGAAGCAGGTTGTGTGTGGCAGGGGAGTGAAGGGGGGGTCTGTGTGTGGTGGGGGAGCCAAGGAGGGTCTGTGTGTGGCGGGGGGGTGTAGATGGGGGGTCTATGTATGGCAGGGAGGTGAAGGGGGGTCTGTGTGTAGTGGCCAGTGGAGCAGGGGAATGAAGGGGGGGGTCTGTGTGTGGCAGGGGAGTGAAGGGGGGGTCTGTGTGTGGCAGAGGGTGGAGGTGGGGAAGCGGGTCTGTGTGTGGCAGGGGAGTGAATTGGGGTCTGTGTGTGGTGGGCGGTGGAGCAGGGGTGTAAAGGGGGGGTCTGTGTGTGGCGGGGTTGTGAAGGGGGGTCTGTGTGTGGCGGGGTGGTGGAGGTGGGGAAGCGGGTCTGTGTGTGGTGGGGGGGTGGAAGTGGGGAAGCGGGTCTGTGTGTGGCAGGGGAGTGAAGGGGGGGTCTGTGTGTGGCAGGCGGGTGGAGGTGGGGAAGCGGGTCTGTGTATGGCGGGGGAATAAATGGGGATCTGTGTGTGGCGGGGGAGTGAAGGGGAGGTCTGTGTGTGGCGGGGGAGTGAATGGGGGAGTCTGTGTGTAGCGGGGGGGTGGAGGTGGGGAAGCGGGTCTGTGTGTGGCGGGGGAGTGAAGGGGGGTCTGTGTGTGGTGGGGGAGTGAATGGGGGGGTCGGTGTGTGGTGGGCGGTGGAGCAGGGGAGTGAAGGGGGGGTCTGTGTGTGGCGGGGGGTGGAGGTGGGGAAGCGGGTCTGTGTGTGGTGGGGGAGTGAATGGGGGGGTCTGTGTGTGGCGGGGGGTGGAGGTGGGGAAGCGGGTCTGTGTGTGGCGGGAGGGTGAAGGGGGGTCTCTGTGTGGTGGGGGAGTGAATGGGGGGTCGGTGTGTGGTGGGCGGTGGAGCAGGGGAATGAAGGGGGGGTCTGTGTGTGGCGGGGGGTGGAGGTGGGGAAGCGGATCTGTGTGTGGTGGGGGAGTGAATGGGGGGGTCTGTGTGTGGCGGGGGGGTGAAGGGGGGTCTGTGTGTGGCGGGGGGTGGAGGTGGGGAAGCGGGTCTGTGTGTGGTGGGGGAGTGAATGGGGGGGTCTGTGTGTGGCGGGGGGTGGAGGTGGCGAAGCGGGTCTGTGTGTGGTGGGGGAGTGAATGGGGGGGTCTGTGTGTGGCGGGGGGTGGAGGTGGGGAAGCGGGTCTGTGTGTGGCGGGAGGGTGAAGGGGGGTCTCTGTGTGGTGGGGGAGTGAATGGGGGGTCGGTGTGTGGTGGGCGGTGGAGCAGGGGAATGAAGGGGGGGGTCTGTGTGTGGCGGGGGGTGGAGGTGGCGAAGCGGGTCTGTGTGTGGTGGGGGAGTGAATGGGGGGGTCTGTGTGTGGCGGGGGGGTGAAGGGGGGTCTGTGTGTGGCGGGGGGTGGAGGTGGGGAAGCGGGTCTGTGTGTGGTGGGGGAGTGAATGGGGGGGTCTGTGTGTGGCGGGGAGGTGAAGGGGGGGTCTGTGTGTGGCGGGGGGTGGAGGTGGGGAAGCGGGTCTGTGTGTGGCGGGGGGCGGGAAGGAGGCTCCGGCTCGGGCCCCGCCGGGGGCTCCGTGACGCAGGCCGCGGGCGGGATCGCGCCGGATCCCGCCCCCCCCCCAGCCGCCAGGCTGGTCGCGCCGCCCCCGCTCCCCCTTTAAATAGCGCGGCAGGGCGGCGGCGCGGCCAGAGCAGCCCGTGCAGCAGCCCGCGCCCGCGCCCCGCGCCATGCCGCCCTTGGCGCTGCTCAGCCTGCTGGGAGCCGCCGCGCTGGCAGGTGAGTGCCTTCAGCACCCTGGAGAGCGGGCTGCCCCCGGCCCGCAGCCTGCAGCACCGGGCACCGGACAGCTCCGCCGCACAGGGACCCCCGCTCCCGCGGCTACAGACCCGTGTGTGTGTGTGGGGGGGGGGCGCCCAAGACCCGGCCCCTCGGGTCGGCCGGTCTGTCTGGGCGATAGCTGGAGAGAGAATGTCACCCACCCGCCCCTCTGTTCTGCGGGTGTTAGTCATGTAGCCACCCCTGAATTGTGCCCACCGTCAGTGGCTGGAGCTACATCTCCTGTGTACACAGAGTATGTATCCCACGAGGTGGGCATTCACCCAGGAAAGCTCATGCTCCAATAGGTCTGTTAGCCTACAAGGTGCCACGGGACTCTTTGCCGCTTTTACAGATCCAGACTAAGACGGCTACCCCTCTGAGGCGGGAGAGTATATTGTGTGTACGTATATAGAGACTGTAGACTGCATGCTTCTTTTATATCTACACAGACACTGGTATCATGTATATATCAGTGTGTGTGTGTGTGTGTGTGTGATAGATAGTGTGAGCACTTGCAAATACAAACACCCAAATTTGGTCATTTGTGGCTCAGATTAGAAATAACCCTGACTGCTTTAACTTTACTAGACAGACTGGACAGAAATTAGGACAGTTGAAAGTAATCAAAAATAAAGAGAGGAAATGGTCCCCATATTGGATTTAGGAGAATACAAACAGGTAATAGGTGTCTTTGTCTCTTCTCTAACTCCCATCGTATTAACTGGTTGAGATGTTAAAAAAAAATGTCATTGGGAAAAAATCTACTATGCGGATTCCGTTTAACACGGTAAGTGAATTAAAACTTCGGGTAGATTTTTTGACAAAGTGGTGTTTGGTTTTTAGTTTATGTTAGTCAGCGTACTCTTAAAAAATAAAAAAAGAACAAAAAAATGTCCAACCAACTGACCAAAAAAACCTCTTGCTGTTGGAGGGAAATTTTACCTGCATTGAGAAGGGAAATGTTTTGTCCTGGAGGATTACGCCATCTGTTGAGATTTTGTCGTCATTTCTATCCACCCCACTTTAATTATTTAGATTGAGCATGGATGGCGGCACGTTGCCTCCTTACTGAAACTAATGGATCACTTGAAATCAAAGGATAGATTTATTTGCTGCAACTGTCAAACAGACCTGAATTCTGGAAGAGGAGAAAACCTGCTAATTGAGTGGTTTATTTCTGTCAAATGGTCTGCGAGTTTGCATAGTCCTCTGCAAAAGCTGGACATGAAGACCCCTGGAGATTTAACAAGATGCTCAGAATGAACAGTACGACTATGGAGAGGTGCTTCGGCAGGCAACGGTTTCTATGTAATGGGTGTTGGCTAAATACAAGGTGTTTCTAGAAATTTAAAGGGAAAGCATTCACAAAAATCAATATACTCTTCATGGATGGTTAAGCAGTAATATTACATACATGGAATTCCTGTTAAATTTACCAATGAATTGTATTCATATGCCCGATTTTAGAAATCTTTAATATGTTAAAAGTAAGGATGCAGAAACATAGTGTCTTCTTGAATGGCTTTGCCAATTTAGCCTTTCATAAACCATATTCTTATTCTGTATTCTGCTTCTATTCATTTGGGATCTGATTCTGCTACCCTTACTCTCATTGTGTAGTACCCAATTCCTCCACTATTCCCATTGATTTCAGTGGGACTCATCACAGAGTAAGGTATTATTCAGAGTAAGCATCTGTTCACTGTAGTGCTTGGTAATCTTCCTACCCTGTTAACTGTATAATTAGTGCTAAGGATCAATTTTTTTAATACACCTTTTCCTTACACTACTCAAAAGCTCTACTCACCTTACACTACTCACAACCATCTGTTTACTTTATCTCCAGTATGACAATTACATTGACGTCTGAAGGTTTTTAGTCTAATTTTATGCAAAATAAGTTAATTAGAAGCAACTGGCAAAATATAATAGGGAGCTGATTTTAAAGTAGCAAAGCTAGTATTTTCAGGGAATAGAGATTTTTGTTCATGTTTTGATTTCACAGGTTTTTATATTAAACTTAACTCAAGCAATTTACATGAGCTCTATAACTAAAACCAAAATGAATATTTTCTTATACACACTACCTAATTTCATTAGGGAAATTTAAAGGCTAACAGTGCATTTCTGGGATATTATTATTTCAGGTTTAGATACACAAAGAGGCATCAAATGGAAAGCAGAGTAAACCCAGCTATAGAAGTGCAATACTTTCACAAAATGAACTATCTCAAGTGTCTTGTTGCTATAATAAAGCAGAAATGAAAAAGGAAGAGATAAATGCTTACATATAGGGCCTAATCCAAAAAGCTCACTGAAGACCATCAGAGTTGGTCCATTGCTTCACTGGGCTTTGGATCAGGCCTTTCTTGTATATTTTTATTTGGATGTGACATCACAGCCAACACTATGTAAATGCAATTTCTTATTTTGACTGTATAGCTTTCAAAAGTCACAGGGGTAGGTAAACTATAGGATTGGCAAGTCTTTTTTTTTTAAACTCACCAATTCCTGCAGCCTTCTGAATTTTATTTTCACTCCTACCAAACTTGGACTTATATGATCTTTGTTAAAAAAAGAATTTTTGCTTGAAATTTCCATTTCAGTCAGGGATTGTGCTGTCGTGAGTCATCAGCACTGATGAAAATTTGAAACAGTGACCTATCGGAGAATCTACATGGCTACAACAAAACAAGCATAAATTGATGCGAGTAAAACTAATGCTGATTTATGGCTTACTTTTTTGAAAGTGGTGAGCACCTGCAGTTCTCATGCTTTTAGTGGTATTTGTGATCACTCAACACCTTTGAAAATCAGGCCATCTGGTTTTCATGGCCTAAACATATTTGATACAGGAGGGGGAAATGTGCATATGATGTCTACCAGGTAGGTACTAAAAATAAAGTTGAGACAGTGTTTAAAATATAGGGTTTGCTTTTCTGTACTCTTCCTGATTTTGTTCCCACTTTATCAAGCTAGAGCTGTATATGTGAGAGAAAAGACATATAGGGCAGATTCACTGCCCTGCTCCAATCCTTTGTGCTGCTGAGGCAGTGAAAACATCTCCATCTCCCAAACAGCTACAGAACCTGTGTAGAAAGCTCCTACATGCACCCACTGCAACCCAGTGCAGGATGACTATATAGCCAGAGAGTGCTGTACTCCAGCTGTCCCCAGCTGGCAGCCAGTCCATTGGGACTCTTGCCAGCTGGCACAGGTTAGAGCAACCTACAGCAGGGAAGAACAGAGCAGATTGGCTGCCTGATGGCTTCCCCTCTGCTGCTTTGAGTGGATCTGCGCCACAGCAGAGAATCTGCCTCGTATATTTTTTTTTCAGCTCTCATGTGAATTTGATATTCATTTTATTCCCCCATGGAGGGCTAATATGACAGTTGTCCAATATTCTCTATTTCTCCCAACATCGTTATGATGGCCTCACACCTTTTATTGGCCTTGGAATGTCATCTTTCATCATCAGACAAATGCTGCTTGCAGAACATTTATCTGCCCGTGACTCTTGGAGAAACTGGAGTTTTGGAATGACTGAATGGCACAGCGCTGTCTTGATTCCTATATTAACATGCACTTACTACTCAAGAGACTGCATAGAGTTAGGATTGTTAATATTTTAAAGTGATCAAGGGATGAAGACATTTTATATTCTGTGTCTTACCAAATTAAACAAGTGTCAATCAGATGGGGTGCTCTGTGGCTGGATCATTAGAAAGGACACAAAACAGCCGCAGGCAACAGTTTATTCACATTTGTGCAGCAAACTTTGCAAGTGCTCCTATGTTTTCTGATGGAATGAGTCACACCAACTCACAAAGGTGAGAAGAGGCTATGAGCTGGATCATCCCCTCAGCTTACACATGATGAGAGGGGAAGCACCACCTCCATTACGCTGTTCTCCCCACACTGGGATCCAGGGGGTGACCCTACAGGGGGACCCCAAGCACAGGAGCCTCTACTGTACTTAGTGTGTGTGGAAGGGGGCAAGTGATGTGCTCTCCAGGGATAAGTTTTAATAGGAACTGGAAAGCTGCCACATACCCTGCAGGACATTGTACGGTGCCACATTTCCTGTTCTCTCTCTCAGAGATAGTTTCTGGAACAGGTCACTGCGTGTATGCCTGAGGATGAAGGTAGGTTAGATTCCAACACCATCAGTACTGTGGTTATTTGGTATGTTATTTCTTCCTGTTACTTAAATAAATAACCTGCTTCAGTCAGCCCCAAATACTAATGGTGAAGGAGTGTGATTAGCTTTAAACAGCACCCTCGCCTGCACACCAACTGGAGTTCTGTTAGAAATGATTAGGTAGGGACTTATTACAGTTTGGAGCTGCATTAACTACTTCTGGGTCCCCTCTAGGGCTTCAACTCTGGAGTCATAGGGGAAAACCAGCCAATGGTAGCACATCTGCTATATCCATACTGCTGGATGTAGAAGGTAGGCCATTGGAGCTACAGAGATTCAGTCATGCGTGAAACAGGCTCCTGACTCTACAAACCCATATACCATGGGGTTGGAAGGTCTTGCTCCCAACTGACAATGCAAAACCACAGACTCCTCTCTGTTGAGTGGATGAAGTCAGCCTCACAGAATTTGCTGGTTCTTTTTGAGAGGGGGCAGACTGGCTCAATTTTCTCTTAGGCTGCTTTATTGTGCCCATCTTCCAAATCCCACCAGTCATAGGGTCAAAAAGAAGGCAACAGTTGAGTTGAATGTGATCTTTATTTGCATTACTATACACAATATGGTGAAGCAAAGGAACAGAGACAGGCTTCACTCCAAAGCCCCTTGCTTCTGCATAGTTATGTCTGGCTGGCCACCTTATCTAATTCCATCTCTGAAAAAACCCATAGAGTCCCATTCATGTGATTCTACAAGGTTTATTACTGGACAGTAACAATGCTTGTTAAGCAGTAAAAGAGCCTATTGTAGCACTAATGAATGAAATAAACAGAGTAAAAATGATCTATTCACACTCAGCAGCTCCTTCACAAATGTCAACAGCTTGGGACAGAGTCACTAACACTTGTGCATGGCAGTGTTAATTATATCTTCCTGGTGCTAGCCTAGTCTTGATACCCTTGGCGGGAGAGGGGAGGGAATTCTGCAACTTCCCTCCCTTGGGAGTTAGCAGCCTCCTATGCAATGGCCTGGAGGGGAGTAAAGAAGAAACTTTGCTGGATCAACCCATCTCCATGACATCTTGGCTATACTTTTTCCCCAACAAATGCCTCAGTGTTCAAGCTTCACTCAACCTCTGGAGGTCCCAGTTGGAGGGGGCATGATGGCTGCTTTCCATTCCCAAGTTTGGGCTTCCAATCCTACTCAGAGCTCTGAGTGTCTCCACAGGAGACCTTCTGCACCCTACCGAGAAGTTGGAGTAGAAGCTGAGAATGAATATGGGCCCTTAAAGTGGTCACATCTACATGAGATAACTCACTATACAGCTCTTTAATTGGCCCTCACATGATCAGAAGGGCAATGGCTTTTCTGTGTTTCCTTCTTATGCTAGAAATGTCAACAGCCGCCACAGAAATAACATGTGGGTTGAAATGTGTTGCCGAACTATGAGAATATAAATCTGAGCTTCAAACATTAATTAAAGCCATACAATGCCCCGGGGAGAAAGCTATTCTATGCTGTTACAAATGGGCATCTCTCAGAAACTAAATCGCTTATCCAGAGTCACATAATCACTCAGGAACAGACAAGGGAATAGAACCCAAGAGTCTAGATTCCAGTTTCCTGTTCTCTAATGCCAGCCCACAACCCAGGCCAGCAGGTACTTTAGATAGGTATAATATAAAATAACTCTTGGCTGCACCTGCAAACAGCCGATTCGAGGTCAATTTGCCCAATGACTCTGGTCAGTAAGATTAATGTTGGCTTTTGTGTTGTATGAATCCATGATATTGTAAATTTTCCCCCTTCTAGGTGTCAGTTCCATGTCAATGGAAAAAGACCATGTTGAAGAAATGGTGAGTAGCCATATCCCATAAAGTGTTGTATGTAGAAAGTTTCAATCAAAAATACTCTCCACCAATTTTTAACACTTGGGGTAACATTTTCAAAAGCACTTAAGTTACATAGGCACCTAAATCCCATCAGCTTTCAACAGGCTCCTTAAACCCAGAGTGTTAAAAAGATATTTAGGCACTGCTGCACTCAGTGTTGCAATGCCTAACTGACTGAGGAGCCTAAATCGCCTTTGCAAAATGGATTTAGGTGCTTAGAAGCCTAAATCCCATTGTCAATAGGATTTTGGCTCCTAAGAGCTGAAATCCCTTCAGAAAATTTTGTTTTCAATGCCTAACTGACTGAGGATCCTACAACAGTGTTGAAATCCCTTCAGATAATTAGAAGCTTTAACTATTAAAAAACAGAAGCCCTGTGTGTTTTGTTATTAGCTCCAGAAAGCCCTTAAAATTACATTACATTGTTATGTAGGGAAAAAGCTATTTTAGAACATTTAGATTTCTTTTATTTTTACATTTTATTAGTTAATTTTCTTTTCCTTCAGAGGACTATACAGTTGAACTCTTGCTACTAAGAATCAGGCATTATATAGCACAGACTTGGGAAAAAAAGTACTTATTGAGACTCAATATCGCATTTCTGAAATAACTGGCTATAAAACATGTGGCATATACAGAATATATAATGGTGTGATCTGGTTTGACTGGCACTCCCGAGCCATGTGGTCACCCCAAACTCAGCCAATAAACCCTTTACAGCACACCACATCCTTGTACATACTCTACAACGTGATAGCCAGGAAAAAGATGTTTCTATGTTCTGGTTTTTTAAAGTTATTTTTCTAAAGGCTCCTGTTTAACACCATGTGTTGTTTATGACAGTACTTTGCACTTCTATGGAATATTTACTGTAAGGAACTCTATAAATGAGTGGACGCCTCCCAGGCATTCCCTCGTGGCCCCAGTGCAGCCCTGCAAGTGGCCCCTCATCTCAGTTTCCCTTTTAAGTCCCCAGTTACTCTATGGACGCTTAGCTTCCAGTCCATACAGAGTTTATTAATAAAACAGTTGAAACCCCCCCCAAAGCATAATTCAGATCACCTCAGTGCAAGTAAAAAGAAAAGGAGGACTTGTGGCACCTTAGAGACTAACAAATTTATTTGAGCATAAGCTTTCGTGAGCTACAGCTCACTTCGTCAGATGCATTCAGTGGAAGATACAGTGGGGAGCTTTATATACACAGAGAACATGAACCAATGGGTGTTACCATACACACTGTAACGAGAGTGATCAGGTAAGGTGAGCTATTACCAGCAGGAGAGCGGGGGGAGGGGGAGGGGGAAGGGGACACCTTTTGTAGTGACAGCCCCGCAACCTGAAGCAAATACTCACCAGCAACCACACACCACACAACAGAACCACTAACCCAGGAACCTATCCTTGCAACAAAGCCCGTTGCTAACTGTGTCCACATATCTATTCAGGGGACACCATCATAGGGCCTAATCACATCAGCCACACTATCAGAGGCTCGTTCACCTGCACATCTACCAATGTGATATATGCCATCATGTGCCAGCAATGCCCCTCTGCCATGTACATTGGTCAAACTGGACAGCCTCTATGTAAAAGAATAAATGGACACAAATCAGACGTCAAGAATTATAACATTCAAAAACCAGTCGGAGAACACTTCAATCTCTTTGGTCACTCGATTACAGACCTAAAAGTGGCAATTCTTCAACAAAAAAAAACCTTCAGAAACAGACCCCACTGAGAGACTGCTGAATTGGAATTAATTTGCAAACTGGATACAATTAACTTAGGCTTGAATAAAGACTGGGAGTGGATGGGTCATTACACAAAGTAAAACTATTTCCCCATGTTTATTCCCCCCCACCCCCGCACTGTTCCTCAGACGTTCTTGTCAACTGCTGGAAATGACCCACCTTGATCATCACTACAAAAGGTCTCCCCCACCCCACCCCCCGCTCTCCTGCTGGTAATAGCTCACCTTACCTGATCACTCTCATTACGTGTGTATGATAACACTCATTGTTTCATGTTCTCTGTGTATATAAATCTCCCCACTGTATTTTCCACTGAATGCATCCGATGAAGTGAGCTGTAGCTCACAAAAGCTTATGCTCAAATAAATTTGTTAGTTTCTAAGGTGCCACAAGTACTCCTTTTCTTTTTGCGGATACAGATTAACACGGCTGCTACTCTGAAATCAGTGCAAGTAGTCTCTCAAACTCACATGTCCTCTGCATCATTGACATAACACATACCACATTCTGGCACCTTACGTCACACCTGGACTCTGTCAGTCCTCCTTTGTCCCTCTGCCAGGACAGCGGTCCCAGCTCTTCCCGCTAGGGTGCAACCCCACTCTTCCTAAGGGGAACCCCCAGACTCTCTGCTGGGAGTATCGTTGGCAGGGAAGCATTCTGCACTCCCCTCAGCCCTCTCATTGTTCCTCAGGATCCAGCTCTCCAGCAAGGAGACATCAGCAAGGAAGCTGCTTCCCCTTCCTTCTGCCTTCTCTGGCCTTTAACTCTATCTCAGAGCCAGCAGGCATCTCCCTCTGCTAATCCTCCTGCCTTCAGCTCTCCAGCTGCGACTCTGTGGCTGGGCAATGCCAGGCAGCAAACCCCTCTTGCTACTTTTCAGCCTTATCCCAAGAACCACCTTCTCTCTCTGGCAGCTCTCCTCTCCTACCCTTCCTGACTCACCTTTCATAGCCTCCACTTGCTGCCTTGCCCTCTTAATTGGTCCAGCTGGGAGCCTGTGGACCAGAATAGGAGAGCTGAGCTCAGTTTCATTGAATGGGCCAGCTACCCTGTTATGACCTCAATGTGATTTACAAAATTAATTAATTATGAGTCACCTGAGACACAGGTGATTTGTGAAGTAGAGCCAAGTATTAAAACCAGCCCTCTATTCAAGCCACTGGACACATTCCTTCTCTTTTTAAAATCATTTTACCAGTACAAATCCTAAACGTTGCAGATATTACTTATTATTTGTACGCTAATAGTGCATAGAAGAGGAGATCAGAGCCCCATTTTGCTAGGCACTGCACAGATCCATAACAAAAGGCCCACCCCTGAAGAGTCTGTTATCTAAGTAAACAAAAGGTGGGAGAAATGAACCATTATCATCCCCATTCTATCGACATGGAACTGAGGTGCAGAGAGATGAAGTGACCTGCACAAGGTTACACAGGAAGTCTCTGGTAGAGATGGGAACCCAGATCTTCTTGAGTCACAGCTAAACATCTCTCTGATAATGCATGATTGGACATATGCAGAATTTTAAAAAGTTTTACACTTGAACTGTGCTTTTCTCCAACTACTGCTTCTTCTAGGTAACACGATGTATAGTGGAAATTCTCTCTACCGCTCTGTCTAAACCAAACGCTCCACCAATAAATCCTCTGTGCAAAGATATCCTTAAGAAGAGTAAGTGCAATACTAAATGAATTTGAGATGCTCATTGAATCAGTGTCATTGCTGAGGAAGAGAATTTGGTAGATGTGACAATTTTATAAACACAATGACTTTACGATGTGTTCTCATTTTATAGGGCAGATGCATTTGCCATTTTAATTTCATGTCTAAGAAAAATGTCTTCAAGGTTAATAGTACTTCTTAAAATATCATCATTTTTGTTTTTTCTGAGCTCTGAATCCAAACCATATTTTTCAAGTGTTATGAAAAGCCATTGTTTGTTTTTCCAAAATGCAGATATGAAAGGAAGTAATTTTGCAACATGAACAGTAGAATTACTGACCATGAAAAAATAAGTTAAGACCCTGATCTTACTGATAAGTCATCTTTAAAGTTGAGTAATCTTTTTTTGTGTGAGCAATCCCGTTGAAGTGGGACTACACATGCAAGTAAGGAATACTCAGAAGAGTAAAGGGTGGAGGATTAAGTCTGTTGTCGATAACTCTAGCAAAATAATGTTCAGAGTGCATTCTACCCAGCATTACAAACACCTGAATATTATAGGGCACGCTCCTCTTCCTATTGATTTCAATGTCAAAACTACCATTGCCTTCAATAGACAGAGGCCTGGGTTAATTTAGGCTGGCCTTGAGCTGGTGGCTAACAATGGATTAAGAATCCCAGGCTAAACCAATCATCTGGCCAGACAAAAGACAATGAAACAAATAACTGATTTCCTATGCTTAACATCTCTTGTGAAGCATGAGAAAATAGACGAGTTTTTCAGCAAGCCCTGAAGAGGAACAAATTTGGGCTATTTCTGACAAAACAGAGAATGCATTGCAAAATGGAAGGAGTTTGCCAGCAGCTGCTCTTTAAACCAGCAAGCCTCCAGCTTGAGTGCTTTTGCTGATGACAACTGTGTCAGTGTTACATTGGAAAGAAGCAGTGTTTCAAGTAGGCAGGTACCAGCCTATTCAGGGGTTCATATCCATCCCGAAACTACTAGGCAGCCAATGCTGTGTCCAGAATTCAGAGCCCTGGAGGAATGCTCCAAGGAACTGAAAATTATCCTCTCAGGTCTCGTGCTAGTAGCAAATCTCCTCAGGGTCAGTCATGGAATTTAGCACAAAGAGACAGGCATAAACCTACTTGCATAGTTTATTAATAGCTATAGTGAACGGTGGCTAAAAACTTAACAGTGTGGCAAACTACAGGACTTGCTTTTTTCGTCTTTCCAACTGATGTTTAATTTACAGAAAAATAAAAAGACTGGAGCTTACCTATCAAGAAAAGCAATAAAAGTCCACATTTGATACTTCTCTCAGTAGAATGATAATCTGCAGCCTAGCACAATGATTAGAACATGGTGATTGTCATTGCTTTTCAAACACAGCTGGCGCAAATTTGGCTGAGATTTTAAAAAATCAGGAGTGATTTTGAATGTCTCAATTTTTGGGTGGCCAATTTGAAGCCCCCTAACGCTGCCTGATTTTCATAAAGGGCTGAATTTCAAGCCCGTTTAAGGGGTCTCAAGTTGGAAATCCAAAAATTGAGGCATTCAAAATCATTAGTCCTTTTTGAAAATCTTGGCCTTGATTATAGCTCTTTAAGCTGAATGTGCTTATCCTTACTACTGTATCTAAGACCCAAACTGATAGCAGCTTGGACACCTTGCATTCCATTCTTGACATCCTGTTATATAATTTCTTGTTGGCATATGTATTAGCTGTCTTCCGCTAAAGAAGAACAATTTTTGTGATGTTAGAGGATGCTATAAATGTAGACAGACCTCTTTCTAGAGCACCAAGAAACACAGATGCGGTCTATACAAAGTAAGACATATTAAACTGTGATGTTACAATCTGCATATCTTCAAGTTTTTGATTCTGATCTCACTCACACAGGTGTAAATCGGGAATATCTCCACTGAATTCAATGGAGTTACACCATACCATGTGTACATATAATACTATTACAACTGATATCAGAATCAGGCTCTTATTTAATATTTTGGAAACACCACAGAGTGCGAGATTTAAGTCTAATAACTACAGTATCATAACTTGGTATCACTTTGGTACTATGCATTCAAAAACCTTGAAAGATTTTTCTATTTGCTTTGAGTATGATGTTCATTCTATATACCAGTCACTTTATCTGGGCAATTTGGAATGGTCTTAGGGTGCATGAATTGGAACAATTAAGGACTGACTTTGAAAGATGGTCTATATCTCCCATTGACTGTAAAGTGAGCTAAAAGTGCTTAGTATTAGAACTGGTTGAAAAACACCAGCAAATTAAAAGAAAAATGAATGGCAATTTTTAATAGTTTTTAGAAAGGTTTGACCAGCTTTAAAAATACATTTTATTTATTTATTTTTTTGCATAAAAAATTCAATCCGACCAATTTAGCGGCATCAAAAACTAGTCCTCTTATTCTGAATGAAGAATGTTAATGAAGAAGAGTTGGGTTAACATTTTTGAACATAATTTTTGTTTTTGTAGGTGGCAGGCATAAAGCAGAGAAGAAAAATGAAAACGAGGAGGAGCAGCTTGAAGTGAGGCATTTGAAAGAATGGTCGGAGGATGAAAAGCATCAGCATGCAAGTGTAGAGGAAGAGAGAGGTCAGAAGGAAGCAAATGAAGAGAAACACCATCATGAGGAAGATGAGAGCAGGGGAGAGGAGGAAAAACACAATGGGGATAGTCATTCTCATGAGAGTAGAATCCATAACGGAGAAAAAAAGCACCATCTGGACATAAGAGGTGAGGAAGAAGAGGATGATGAGAATAGCTATAAGAGAAATAACCACAGTGAAGAAGGAAGCAAAGAAAAGAGGCATCATGCTGAAGAGTCAGGAGAGCTTCCAGACAAAAGGTCTCACTCTGTAGCTAAAAGCATGGAGGAATTCTCTCCTGGGGATGATAGACACTCTGTGAGTCACAGGCACTCTGAGGAAAAGATGCACAGCAATGAAAAGAGAAGCCATGAAAGGGGGGAGGAGGAGGAGGAGGAGGAAGAGGAGGAGGAAAGCAGCGAAAGGAATCAGCATGAGTCTAAGGAACACGGTTCCTACCAGTACAGAGGGCGTGAAGAATCTGAGGAGAGTGAAGAAGCTGAGGAAGAAAAACGGCACTACCAAGCAAGACATAATCACAGAAAGCACAGAGTGGGCGACTCCTCCAAAGAGAGGCAAGATCACGAGGGTGAGAAAAGGAACTCGCTTGAGGAATCAAATGAGGAAGAGAACCGATTCTGGGATAAAAAGAGCCACTACCAGAAACACCATTATGAAGAGCCAGAACATCATCGTGAGGAGAAGAGGAATTATTATGGGAAACGCAGCTCTGAAGATGTGGAGGAGAAGAGGCACGCCGGCCGCGAGAGCGAGGAGTACAGAGAGCAGAGAGTACAGAACAAGGAGAACAGTGAAGAGGAAGACAAGAGGCACCACCTTAGTGGGGAAAGCGAGGAAGAACGACATGAGAAAAAGAGACACCACGATGAACCACATGAGGCAGTGAGACATCACTATGAGGGGAGGAAACACCACAGTGAAGAGAGTGAGGAAGAGCTGGATAAGTACCATGGTCACAGCAGCAGGGATGAGAAGAGACATCATGATGAGGGCAGACACCACCTCCACGATGGGGAAGATGAGGAGACACACAAGCTGCACAGCGGAGAGAGCAAAGGACAGTCGACAGGGCACTACAGCACTGAGGAGAGGGACAGCAAGGAGAAAAGGCACTATCCTGGCTACGACGAGGTGGATGCTGAAATAGAAAAGAGACATGACAGTGAGGATCAGAAACAAGACAATGAGGATAGTGTGGAGAAAGTGAGGTATGGGGAGAAGGAGTATAAGAGTCACTTCCCTGCAGAGAATGAGAAAAGAGCCGCAATTCGGTACAGTCCCTTCTACGACCGCCTACAGTGGAAAAGCAGGCACTTGGACAAAAAGGATAATATGGGGGACCAGATTCTGGGGAGTGAACAGGAAAGTAGACCCAGCCTGAATGAGAAGAATTTCTTCCCTGAATATGACTATGACTGGTGGGAGAAAAAGCAACTTCTGGATGGTCTGAATCACGGGCACGGCGAGAAGAGAAATCTCGGAAGGCTCCGCAAACCTGATATAAAAAGACAGTATGACAGGATGGATCAACTCGCCCAGCTTCTGAATTACAGGAAGAAATCAGCTGAATTTCCAGAACTGTACAATTCTGGGGAAGACCTAAAAAAGCGTCACATGATCAGGAGCGACAAGGGAAATCTCAGCCAGAGGCCTCTGACGGAAGAGGAGGTACGTGTTTATGAGTTTCTATGAAAAGAAAAGTGACACTGATATTACTTAACAAGCTCAGACTTTAGCTCCACCTACAAAAATGATATCATAGAATCATAGGGTTGGAAGGGACCTCAGGAGGTCATCTAGTCCAACCCCTGCTCAAAGCAGGGCCAATCCCCAATTTTTGCCCCAGATCTCTCAATGGTCCCCTCAAGGATTGAACTCACAACCCCGGGTTTAGCAGGCCAATGCTCAAACCATTGAGCTCTCCCTCCCCCCAGTAGAATCTCAGAGCGAAACATCACAAGAAATGTACTGAAATTTCATTAAGGGCCAGGTCCTGATATAAATCAGAGTGGCTTGACTGAATTCAGTGGAGCTGTGCTGATGTGCACTTCCAGAACTAATTTTAAAGGCACATTACACACATCCTCACAGTCTCCAAATAGTCTAATGCCCCACATCAGAACACACACAGATTGCTAGATCTCACAATATGCTCCAGTCCAGCCATTTCAATGCATGTTCTGCAGGTAAGAGCAGAATGTCAGCACACATCAGATGTATGCAGCTGAATTGGTGATGTGTTGCATCTACCTGGTATCTTTGGCAAGAGGGAAGGAGGTAATAGGAGTTGCGTGCACATGGAATAGAGAACAATCCTCTTAATATACAGCAGTAGATGCGTAAGAGTTTCCCTGGGAGGAATTTGATTTTGTATGTGAATTTCCATATTGTGCCATTTATGTGTCTCATAAAATAGAACCACAGTGTAATCTTTGTTGTGATCACAAACTTCCAACGAGCTTGCCTGGATCTTAACCTAAATATGTGTGATCTCAAGCGGTTAGGATTAGCAACATGTGGAATACTAGCACAGAAGTTCATAAAGAAAGTAGCTAGCATAAGACTTAAAAGCTGATGGACTTATGGTTTGGCCTCAGAGCACAGAACAAGGACGCTGGGGACATTCCCTTAGTGTGGTTAGTGAAGTACTCTGGATAGTAGTAGCAACA
The DNA here is from genome assembly GCF_965152235.1 of Eretmochelys imbricata. Lineage (NCBI taxonomy): Eukaryota > Metazoa > Chordata > Testudines > Cheloniidae > Eretmochelys > Eretmochelys imbricata. The sequence goes on along the minus strand of NC_135574.1, from coordinate 204,021,739 downwards.
GGAGATTGCACATAAATTGGGGAAGGTGCTGTATGATAGAGAGGCAGTTGGCATAGAGTAAATCCTGTTTTTAAATTATGGTAATAGTCTGATCTCCTGTACAGCCATATTTTTGCAGAATATACCCCTTCTGTATTAGGACACATGACATACACTGTTTGTCCAGGCAATTATTGAACGGAAAACAGTGCTGTGAAGCCAGACGTAGAGTGATTTCCACTATCCTATAAATGTGCAGTGATCACTCAAACTAACCACTCACTCTAGACAACTAAATAACTTTACATCAATATTTATAGTATAAAAGGAATTTGACAGTAAATAGTGGGAACTACAAGGGAAGCCTGCAGCTATTGAGGTACCTTTATGTATGGAAGGGAAAACTGGCAAGTTATGAGACTACTGTACATTAACTACCATCTACCTAATCTATTTCTTTACCTTGGTACAAATACCATCTTCCACCACAGAATTTGAGTGCCTCACAGCATTTTAAAAAGGAAGAAGAAACATCAGCTACATAATAATCAGAAATGTACAGTCATCATTAGGTCATCAAGTGCACCCTAACTCCAGAGTCCGACCCTATTCAGGGCTCCTTACTAGAGCTGGGCAAACCCCCTTTTTTTTGTTCATTGACAATTTTGAAAAGTGAAAAATAAGTTGTTGGTCAAAACAATTTTTTTTTAAAATTTTCAGCAAAGCAAAGCGACAGAAAATGTCATTTTGGGTTGAACAAAATGTTCTGTTTTGACAAAAAACTGTTTCACTTTGATAATTTTTACATTTAAAAAAATTAGGTTAATGTTAGCTTTGAAGCGAAGTCATTTCAAACTGGAAAAAAATCAACCCATTTAATTTTGAAAATGACAGAATAAATCAGATTTTCTTTAAAAAAATTTTTTTTTGCAGGGGGGGGAGGGAGTGTCAGAAATGTTTTTGAAATTAATTGTTTGGTGAAAACACAAATTTGAAAAACATTTTGGGTTGCCAACTCAGCATTTTTCCCACTAAAAAAGTTGGTTGAAAAAAATTTCGCCCACCACTACTGCTTGCCCAGGCAAAAATACCATTCAGGTTAATGAGAGTTTTGCCTGAGTAAACAGTGCTGACTTTGGCTCTATTTAGTTCAAATAGGAATTAATTCAGGAGAGTTCTATGGTTCATGTTATGTAGGTGGTCAGACTAGATGATTCACAGTGGTCCCTTCTGGCTTTATCAGCTCTGAATCGAATGGAGGTGTTTTTGAGTAAACATGTCTTAGTCTCTATTTTTTGTAGTACAAAAGAACATTTGCCTACCTGTGCCATGCCCTAAAATGATCTTGGTTTCAATGCTTCATAGGAAAAAGAGCTGGAAAATCTGGCTGCTATGGATTTGGAACTGCAGAAAATAGCTGAGAAGTTCAACGATAACAGGAGGGGATGAAGACTGTGTAGAGTGGGTATATTTCAAAGCTAGGTGTAGCTTTATTTACATAAAATACCTATATCTCTTGGTAATTCACTGCCACTGAAGTGTTATTTACCCTAAGACAGGAAATGCAGTTTACTGTCCACTGAAGTGTAGTGATTTACACAGCTGGAAATGTCTTTAATTTGCAGTTATGCTATTGAGATCCAACTAGCATGAATTCTAGGACATAAACTTACATGTAAGGCAGATATTTTAATATGCTTGTGGAAATAATTGTATTTGTGTTCTTCAGAATTATATTTGTTTGAGTTTGAAATAATAAAAACATTGATCTTGGACCAGAATCCTCCTCCTGGCTTGACTTGTTTTGGTCTAAATTTTGTGGATTATTTTCAAGTAACCCAGATCAGACAAACAGATTAAATAAAACACTGAAATGTAGTTTCTGGATGTTATTTCTGAAGGTTGAAATAGAACCACATGCACATTTTCTTTATCTTCTAGATAGCAAGAGCATGCAAAACATGCCAGAACCTTGATGGTTTGCACCAATGACTCAAATTCATTGTCAGTATAATAGAGCCGGACTCACCCGGCAGCGCCTCCTGCTGGTTGTCCTTGGGAATTAGCTCATCAGCCTCTGGAGCGCCCTCTGCTGTCTGGTGATCTGCCTTAGCGCCGGCCCCAGTCCCTCCCAGGACCTGGTGCCTCCTCCCACTGGGGTGCTGCCCCCTGGCAGTAAACCCCAACAATCCCTACGGGTCTCCCCTCCCCGCCCACTATCCCCACCTTACCTGAGTCTAGGCTGCTGCCAGTCATCGCTTAGCCCCACGCCCTGGGGTAGACTGCAGTGTATCAGCCACTCATCACAGGTGAGGGGGGTTTGGACCTGCTGCCTCCTTGCAACCCCAGTACCTAATAGGCCCTAATCTAGGCCTGGCAGCCTGGGGGTTTCCAGGCCGGAGCTCCCCTGCTCCCAAGGCCTTTCCCCCTCAGCCCTGTTCCAATCTTGATACTCCCTCAGGTCCCTGCAGCCAGGCCCTTCCCTCTCTGAACACAGAGACACACTCTGGCTAAGGCTTCAGCCTAGCAGCCCCTTTATAAGCCCAGCTGTGGCCTGATTGGGACATGGCCCAGCTGCAGCCATTTCCCCAATCAGCCTAGCTTCTCTTGCCCTCAGCCCTGGCTCTCTCCCAGGGCTGGCTTTTAAGTCCTACAGGGCAGGAACAGGTAACCACCCTACTACGGTCAGTAAATTAAATTAGTTTCAGTAAATAAGTTTTGCAATGTTATTGTATCAAACGCATGTGGTTGTTTATTTTGGTACTTTATAATGTTTAATTGTGTTAAAACATGCACTGCTGTAGACTGAAAAAGTAGGACCAGATTATACCACACTTGTTCAAATTGAGTAGTTCCTTATTCTGGGAGTACTCTCATTAACTTAATTTGTGTGAGTAGGTGCTCCCCATTGTAGGGGTTACATCATCTCATCCATAATTTCTCAGTAATAGAGGCCGCACATCACACCACACTAGTCATCCTTTGCACACAAGTGCCAAATGATAAAGCGTGTGGATTAGGAGAGTTTTAAATGGGCCAAGTTCCTCAGTGAATGAGCAACGGGTACAGGGCTTGGATCTCCATAATACAGTCTGATTCCTTGCTAAGAACAACGAGTAGCAGGGCTGTAGAAACAGCTACTCATGAATCATATGGCACCACACAACAGCACAAGGAATTTCCCCTTAAATAGCTTCAAGACAATTTGTATGTCTCGAGCTCAAGTTTAACCAGTTTATCTAAATTAAAAAAAAAAAAAAAAAGTTGTCATGACAATGTCTCTTCACTGTGTAACATGGGGGAGGGATACACTTATTTAAAGTGTGACATGTTGCCTGTCTGTATCACAGCATATGTTCTGCCCTGGACTATTTTAATCCAACTAGCCATCTGCTTATTAAAATATTTCAGCCTAAATCTAACATTGCAAAGCAGCTCAAAGCAAAACTACATTTGAAGGTACTCCTGCAAACACTTAGGCACGTGCTACTCGCACTGAGTTTAATAGGACTACTCAAGGGCTTGAGTCTGTCCCATTTAAGTCACTGAGGGTGAAACCCTGGCCCCATTGAAGGCAAGGGCAGTTTTGCCAGTGACTTGGATGAGGACCAGGATTTCACTGGCAGATGTGTCATTGACTTCAATTGGAGCAGGAGCAGGCCCTAAATGCGTAAATATTGCAGGAAGAAATGAGTGGTCTGCATGCTTCTTTCAGACCTTTAAAAAGCTGATAAGGTGCCAGACACAATTATTTAATTATTTTCTGGTGGATTGATGCTAAATAAACTGATATTATCAACCCCAAGTATTCAAAAATCAAGCATCAGGCCCCAAAAGTCATGGTTGACTTAAAAATTGATACTTTTAAAGTAAGTTTTTGGTTCTCTCTTATTTGCCTTGTAGTGCACGTGCACTTAGGGTTCACATTTTCAAGTTTATTCTACAGGTTTCAGAGTAGCAGCCGTGTTAGTCTGTATTCGCAAAAAGAAAAGGAGGACTTGTGGCACCTTAGAGACTAACCAATTTATCTGAGCATGAGCTTTCGTGAGCTACAGCTCACTTCATCGGATGCATACCGTGGAAACTGCAGAAGACATTATACAACCCTGAGGGCTAGATAACTTTCATTTTAAAAAGTAAGATGAGATGATCAGGCATTAAGAACTCCCCTCCAACTCTAAAAATCACACATTAGCAAAATTGAAACCATCAATGCACAATTGCAAAACACACTTAGAACAGCTCCAACTACAAACTTTTCAGTTCCTGAAAGCTTTTAAGAGGTTTGCTGTCATCTCAACACCAGAGAGTAGCCACTTATCTTTTGCATCCTGCCATTTCTTGGTCATTTAAGAAATGTTAGTCAAAGAAATGCATCCGATGAAGTGAGCTGTAGCTCACGAAAGCTCATGCTCAAATAAATTGGTTAGTCTCTAAGATGCCACAAGTCCTCCTTTTCTTTTTGCGAATACAGACTAACATGGCTGTTACTCTGAAACCAGTCAAAGAAATGTAGTTTGCCACTGAAACCCTAGCTGTGGAAAATAAGGATGCTTCCACTTGATGTTGCAATGCTGCATTTAGTAAAGAACTCCCATGCTGTAACGCAGTCCATGCTTACTCTTTCAGCTCTAGCAGCTATGGCCTCTAGTATTACTGACCTGGAGTTTTCTTTGACAAGTCTGAGGATGCTAGCCAGCAAAAATGGAATTGCTCAAGTGGCTCCATTTGTCTCCTCAAGATGTAGCACGGGATAGGACTCAGAAGTTGCTTGCCTCCTCCTCTCACACAAGGTTCCATCCAGCTCCATTCTGCCAACCTCCTGGTCAGCATATATAATTCCTCAACACCCAGGTCTGTGCCACCATTTCATCAGACCCAGGGAAAACAGCCGACATACTTCAGTGTCCAGACAAACCTGAAGCTTGAATGAGAGAGAGCTGGTTGAGATTCATCCTGGCTAAGGGTGACAGGAAAACCACATGCCATCAGTGCACTTTCAAGAGAGATCAGACCACCATCTTCAGTGCCTTCGAACTGAAATACAAAGCCCACTTCTACTATCTGGAATGTGCCAACTGCAACTGGCAGCCAGCTAAACTCTGCCAATCAAAAAAAAAAAAATCGATTTTCACAAAGCCAGTTCTGCTCTGTGACAGTTTTTTCCCTGCCAAAATTCAACGTCCTAGCCACAGGTGTTTCGGCAGCAGAGCTGTTTAAAAAATATTACACTTAAAAAAAAAAGTATCTTTTCGCTCTTGTTAAAAAAACCAGGACAACTATTTTTACACAAACTTTTTTTAAAAAGTCACCCTCTGACAGGGAATAGGCCTGGACTATTTCATTTAGTTATGCACGCCTGAATGCAAGTTCTTTAGCAACTTGAACTATAGATCTGTGAGCACTGAAACTCTAAAGCAGCACACCAGCTCTCGCAGCTCAACAACTGATCACCAGTAAAGATTTCAGCAAGGCATTCAGGCTTATCTTGACAAACGTGAAATTACTAGACCCATATGACTAGCACCACCTGAACCAGGGTTTCTCATTGCAGCAGCCTTTGCAGTACTTGTTGGTCCTGTAGCCCACATTCCTCTTATAACATGGACAGTTCTGTTTTTCATAACATCTCTCACTTTTATCTCCCCTTCTTCACTTCCTTTACTGTCTACTGACCACTTTGTCACAATCTAACCGTATCAATTTACTGTGTGCTGTGGACTTTAGGTTTATTGTCTACGTGATCAGTACTACACCTAGGTATCCTACCCTCTTTTTTTTTTTTTTAAAAGTGTGGAAACGGAGTTCTTTTCATGTCATCAACTTGATTTTCAATACGTATCAGACACACACAAACCTTATGTGCTGTAATCTAATTCTTCACAGTTGCTCTAAAATTCCCTTAAAATTACACAGTAATTTGTAAAATTGTGAAGCCCAAAATACACTAGCAGGAAGCTTATGCAAATTGTAGCAACTATAATTTATGCCTTAGTGCTTTACTCTCCAAGACAGCTTTTAAGACTTTGTTATATGTTTATATGATAATCAACATGCGTGGACATTTATCAGCTACATAATATGCACAGATGCACGTCAGTTGTCCTAATTTGATATGCACTGTGTTTCACGTATTACATTATGCATAAAATTGTTGGTCTGAAATGCAACATTCCACTTGACTGCTAATATATGTCTTATATTAAATGAATACTCATTCTTCTTACAAGCAGCATTAAAACTTGGGGAAAAAAGGATTATGGTGAATTTTAAAATTAGATAATGTGGTTCAGTGACAGGAATTAATTCTGAAACAGATTGTCAAACAGAGTGTCTAATGCAAATGAAATCAAGCTAATCTGAGGAATCTGGTTTTAAATAAGTAATTTCTCTCTGTGTTCATGTTTCAGTCTCTTCTACAACCAATTTATTTTGTCACTGAACTATACAAAGTATCAGACAGCATTTTTTCTTGAATTAGGACATCTGCATGACAATCAGCATTACATCCTGTTTCTCATGTTTCAAATGGGGTAATCCAGTTTCAAAGATTAGGTTAGGCAATCAACAGTACCTTAATATTGATCACTTATACAGAGACTTACACCTTCACAGTACTGGAAAAACAACTAATTAAGCATCTCAAGAACTCAATGAATGTGGCAGGTAGGTACCAGTTATGTCTTACAGGTGGGGAAATTGAGGCATACCGCAATGGCAATTTAAAACAACATCACAATGCAGGAAGCAAATGGAGTCAGGATAACTAATGAGCCCTTAACTTCCATCCCCATATCCATCACTCTGGGTCAGCCTGCCTCACTTAGCAGTAATATATATATGCAATAATTTTAAGCATCTTTGAAAATCTCAACCTCTGTCTTCACTGAATTCAAGTGCATGTGTGAGATAAGGAATTCACCCCACTCTCTGCCCCAAAAAAGTCCTAGAAAAATTAGATTAGATTAAATGCAGCAAGACTCTTTTCCAGATAACTAATTAAAAGGACATTAAGTCACATATTGGAAATTTTTTTTTACTGCTGATTTTCTATTTGTAACACTTAAAATTACTGAAAGATTAGAGGGAACCATTCTCTTTTTCAGTTTACTTTGTGCATATGCCAGCACTTTCTGCAGTCAATTTTGTCATTTCCCCAATATAGTCAGTTTCTTCCAGTTTGTATGGGTCTTTCACTCAGTAACAAGGCAGAATAGGACTGTAAAGGCACAAATTAGCAAAGGGACCTGGAGGCAAAAAAAGCTCAATCTATTGTAGTCATTTTACTTATGATTAATAAATATATATATAACTTCTTTAAAATGCATACTTTATATTTCGATTAGATTATTAGCTAGTAGTATGCCATAAAGTGTTTACCTTGTCAAACTGTGTGCAACACTTTACATTTTAATGTAATCTAAATATTTTTTTAAAATACCTGAAATATAGCTTCCATCCCTGAGCTCTGATTCTCCATTAGGATCTGGAGGCTTGGAATCAAGCAGAAGCCTGCTTGGAGACACATGGGTCTAGTGGTCCATGCTACTGGTTCCTGATACAGGATTTGGGTGGTTTTTGTATCATAACCTCCCTTGCCCCCACCCAAAAGCTTTTTCCCCAAAAAAGAAGAAAATAAAACAAAATGTGTTTCTTTTTAGAAGAAAATTCTTGAGAGTTTAATTGAAATGGCAAATGTGAAGTGTTTTGCAAATTAACAAAAATTCTAGACACATAATACAAAACAGACAAAACAGTAAAATAAATATGGAAATTTTCAAATTTGTCACATTAAAAAAAAATAAAAAACCAATACAAATCCAACTTTCAAAAAAAGAAAATATGCTATACTAATAGAAACATTTGGTATTTTAATTTACAAACATACACCTGATGTTCTGCATTTCTTCCTTTCAGGAACAAGAGGCCTAGATGTGACGATTTGGTTTCAATATCCTTCTCTTTCTTTTAATTTTCCCATTACAAATAAAAGTGCATGATTTTGCTGCATTCTTTCTGCTTGGTTAAAAAAGAATCACTTAAAATGGCAGGGTTCTGCATTTGAGAAAGGAGGCAGATTACTGTACAAAATATTTTAATCTGCTGTGGCTGTAAAACAAGAAGCTAAATTAGGTATGTTAATTCAAACCGTACCTCTGTAAAGGACTTCAGAGTCTCATCCATTTCTGCAACAACCAAATAAGATGGTTTAATTAATCCATGAATATCACCCAATAGTTTTTCTCAATGTGATCATCAGAAAATGTTTCTGAAGTTACTGAATTGTCAATGTGTCTGTTGCTTCATTATGTCAACAAAGATGTTCTGACACAATGTTACCCCTAAAATTACTCTCCTCCTTCCTGTCATGTTGTTACCAGAGGAAATGGATAAAATCTTCTCTACAGTACAACTCTGCTTTTGTTGCTAGGTGTGTAACAGGTATATTTTGCTTTGCTGTCAAGAGCACGGAAAGGACATTAGTTACATTACTAACTGTAAGACTCCTGAGAACTAAAAGTACATCAATTCTTCAGATGTTAACAATTAAGCTCTTTAAGTTTGCGCTTTTTAGATGCTGGCTCTTCATTTTTCTGTGCTTCTAAACTGATGGCATCGGATTGGACCTTCTCCACGGTGACAGTGATACCTGATAGAATGTATCCCCCACCTCCACTCATCATCAGTTTTGGATGGCTGCGATCTGGCAAGACCTTCACAAAGAAGAAAAACATTTGCTGTAAGGAGTCATTTTCTGTGTGAGCATGTTTTTAAAAAAATTAAAAAATAAAGAGAATTTAGACAAAACTTTGAGAGACTAGAATCTTTTAGCCATAAACCCAAAGGAGGTCTGAGAAGTGCATTTCTATTATACAAGGATATTTAATCCTTTGGAGGACTGAAACTCCTTTTTCCAGACTCTGGCAATAGAAATACATAGAGCTGTACATTTGCCATGGTGACCAATGGGGAAAAAACAGTTTTGTCATGCAATTACCATAGAAGTTATAAATTCATACACCTAGGTATGTGAAGCAAAAAAATTATCGAAAGTATCACAGGTTCCTTTGTGTTCCCAATCACTGGACCTTTCCAAAAACAGTCCAAAAGCCCCACTGGTCAAACACTTCATATTACTTAAATAGTAAACAACAGTGCCTGTCTATTGCTAGTTTCAAATTCTATCATCTCCATCATCAGTGAATTACCGGAGTGGTATGAAGCTTTAACAGAGATGCTATCTTTACCAAATAAAAAAATTTCAGTATGAAAAAAATCCTCATTATCAGATATTTATCATATTTCTACTCTGATCGTTTAAAATCATCCCTAGATTTCCCCAAACCAACATACAGAAATTCCTCATTGACTGCAGCTAACCTACAGATGGACAGTCAGTAAAATGCAGGATTCTCCTAACATATGGACAATCTGCTTATAAATCAAAAAGATGTGTCTGCTGATTTAAGACCAAGAGGAACCTCAGATTTGTACTCATCCCCCTTTTTCTCAAGAGGAAAAAAGGAAAATAAAAGAAGCCAGATGGAAGTTTTTCTTGCTTAGCACCAGTTTTCACCATTCAGGTACAGACATGAGACTTGTTGCTACTTTTATTTTGGGAGATGTGCCATATATGACAGTACCCAAAATGCTGACTTTAGATGTTATCATAGATATGTAGGGCTGAAAGGGATTTCAAGAGGTATTCTAGTCCATTCCTCCATGCTGAGGCAGGACCAAGCATACCTAGGTCATCCCTGACAGGTATTTGTCTAACTTGTTCTTATAAACCTCCAGTGACCTGGATTCCACAACCTCATTTGGTAACCTATTCTTGTATTTAAATATCCTTCTAGTTACAACATTTTTCCTAATATCTAACCTAAATCTTCCTTCGTGAAGATTAAGCCAATTATTTCTTGTTCCCCATCGCTACTGATGGTAGGACAATTTGTTACTGTCCTCTTTACAATAGCCCTTAACATATTTGAAGATTTATAAGGTCCCCCCTCAGTCTTCTTTTCTTAAGACTAAACAGATTTTTTTTTTTAAAACAACCTTTTCTCATAGATCAGGTTTCTAAACCTTTTATTATTTTATTGCTCTTCTCTGGACTCTCTAATTTGTCCATATCTTTCTTAAAATGTGGTGTCCAGAATTGGCACAATATCCAGATGAGGCCTCACCAGTGCTGAATAAATTGGGACAATTACTTCCTGTGTCTTAAATACAACACTCCTGTTAATACATCAGAAAGACATTTGCCTTTTTTGCAAGTGCATCACACTGTTGGCTGATATTCAGTGTGTGACCCACTTTAATCCAGAGATTCTTTGCTGCAGTACTACTGCCTAGCCAGTTATTCCCCACTTTTTAGTTGTGCGCTTGATTTTTCCCTTCCTAAGTGTAGTACTTTGCACTTGTTGTTACTAAATTTCATCTTGTTGATTTCAGACCAATTCTCCAATTTATCAAGATTGCTTTGAATTCTAATCCTATCCCTCAAAGTGATTGCAACCCCTCCCAGCTTGGTGTCATCCAGAAATAATTTATAACCACCCTCTCCACTCCTTTATCCAAGTCATTAATGCAAATATTGATAGTATGGAATCCAGGACAATCCCTGTGGGGCCCCAGCTAGACAGGTCTTCCCAGTTTGACAGTGAACCCCATTGATAACTCCTTGAGTACAGTTTTGAAACCAGTTGTGTACCCACATTATACTAATTTCATCTAGACCACATTTCCCTAGTTGGCTTATGGGAATGTCGTGCATGACTGTGTCAAAAGCCTACTAAAATCTACAGCTTCCCCCCCAGGCACTAAGTTAGTAACCCTGTCGAAGAAGGAAATTAGGTTAGCTAGCCATGATTTGCTCTTGACAAATCCATGCTGGCTATTTCTTATTATCCTGTAGGTGCTCACAAACTGATTGTGCAATAATTTGTTCTGCTAGCTTTTCAGTTATCGAAGTTAGGCAAACTGGTCTATAATTCCCCAGGTCCTTTTTGTTCTCCTTTTTAAAGATACACTATGTTTGCCCTTCTCCAGTCCTCTGGGATCTCACCCATCCTTCATGAGTTCTTAAAGCAATCACTAATGGTTCTGAGACTGCTTCAGCTAGCTCGTTAAGCATCCTAAGGTGAATTTCATCAGGTCCTGCCAACTTGAGTATATCTAACATAAATAAATATTCTTTATGCTGGTTTATCCTATTCTGGCTCACATTCCTTTCCTCTTGTTGTTAATATTAATCGTGTTAAGCCTGTGGTCACAAATAACCTTTTTAGTGTGAAGGCGGAAGCAAAATAGGGATTGAACACATCATCCTTCTTTCGGTCATCTGTTTTTAGCTTTCCTTCTCTACTATGTAGTGGACCTACATTTTCCTTTGTCCTTCTCTTACTCCTAATGTACTTGGAGAACCTCTTCTTATTGCCTTTCATGTCCCTTGCTATTTATGTTATCCTCCGAACACTGCAGGAATTAGGCACAAGGAGATAACAGTTTGAATTAAAACTACTAATTCATGAGAAATTGAGTATTTGACAGTATTTTCTACAAGATTGCATTTCCCTGACATATAGGAACTCCCTGCAGCTCTTACCTGATAATTTCGTAGCCAGGTTTCGGAGAGCTTGAGGTTAATAACACCACCTTTTTCTCTCAGCTTTGTGTAACATTCTAATAATGGCTGGAAGAAAAAAAATGAGTTAACTAAACTTGTCTCAAACTTAAAACACAACAATAACTATAATATATCTATTTTTTTTATTTACCTCTTTATACTGGCAATAGACAACAAAAGGTCTGGATGGAGCAACAAATTCCAGTAAAGAAAGTAACAAAGGAGTTGGATGGAATCTGCTGGCTACAATTAAGCTGTAACAGAAATTGTACATGTTAGTTTTCTGCTTCCAAAGGGGCAAGAGACTTGTTAAAAACCATCAGTCATCTGAGTGCATTAACCACATAAAATACACTTTTAATTACTATAATGCAGTTCTCTAGAAACAAAGAATCAAAAATATATTTCCAGTTTTTTAATATTTTATAGACATTAAGGGCATTGGTTTTAATATCTTCTTTGTTGACCAGCTGGTTAGTTTCATTTAGCTAATAATTTTAAAATGCTAGGTTTTTGTACATTTTTTATTCAATTCAAGTTTCGATCCAAATGTAATCTGACATAAATCCATATATAAAATCATCATCAAGTAAATAAGAAAGGTCATTCACCATTTTCTAACACACAACATTTTCTTAAAAAAATTAAGAATCTGAATAAATCTGCAAAAAGAAAAGGAGTACTTGTGGCACCTTAGAGACTAACCAATTTATTTGAGCATAAGCTTTCGTGAGCTACAGCTCACTTCATCGGATGCATAAAGTGGAAAATACAGTGAGGAGATTTATATACACACAGACCATGAAAAATGGGTCATATACATTGTAAGGAGAGTGATCACTTAAGATGAGCTATTACCAGCAGGAGAGTGGGGTGGGGGGAGAGAAAACCTTTTGAAGTGATAATCAAGGTGGGCCATTTCCAGCACATTTCCAGGAACTAACAAGAAAGAAACGTGCTGGAAATGGCCCATCTTGATTATCAACGTTCTTGTTAACTCCTGGAAATGTGCTGGAAATGGCCCACCTACTTCCCCAAGGCATGCCACCATCCACTTCACTGTTCTCAGCCTGAGGGAAAGTAGAGGGATGTGGAGGCAGGGCAGGCTAAAGGAAGAATGACATTTGGAATTCTCTCTATGCAAGATTCCAGGAATAGGTTTGCCTCTCAGCAGATGGAAATGTTCAGACTCCTCCCACCAAAACACTCCCTAGTGACCCCCAGACACACTCCTTAAGAAGCTGGTCCCTAAATTATAACACCTTATTACCAGCCATTGTCATAAGTGTCAGACGAGGAAGAAAAAAAATACCCGAATGATTGAAATGTTAGCTGTATTTCACTGACGATTTTGAATGACCTTTTAAGTAAAAATCCTAAAAAAACCAATATGGTCTGGAAAGAGTAAAAAAGGAAACAAGAGATAACCATAAATGTGACTCATTATACCTGAAGATGCTAAGCAATGGAAGAGGGTTTACAATAAGTACACTTCACTGCAGAAAAAATTCAATAGCAAAAATTGGTATTCTAATCCTCCCCAGACCCTCATATATAGTCAAATACATTTATTCATAAGTGCACAAGGTTGACAGTAGTAAAAAAAACCCTATTCAGCCTGTTTAATAAAGCACCATATGCAGACACTGTAGATCACACTGTCGGCAGATATGTAAGAAATTCTTTTTACTGCCCTTCTGTCATTGTGATTGTTTTAGAATAGAAACAAAAGTGGAAACATATTACTATCTATATCTGATTCTTCATAATAAATATCAAGTGCTTTGTAATGGCAACCAACTCATGGCACCTAGTGAAAAACACATTAGAATATTTATTATACAGCAAAACGTGAAAAAGTGTTTCTTTATAAAACCAAACCAGTCACTATGCACCACACAAACCAACTTTGAAAAACTATTATTTCTACTAACATCTATACTAGGCAAAATAGCCCTCCTCCTAAAAAAATACCAAACCCCCCCCCCAAACCAAAACAAAACCTCCACAAATTTAAAAAATGAGAGCAACATACTAAATTCCCTTTTTGTCTAAATCTCTCTTCTACTCCATCATGATATTTTAAATACCTGCAAATATTTCAGACAGATATCCTCAGTATGATCTCTGTAAGTATGAGTAGCATAAAGAAACCAAATAAGCTCCAGAATAAATAATTTTTGGAATTAGGTCTTACTTTTCAATCTTCAAGCACTTTTAGCATGAAAAAACTGAATATCAGTGTTGTGAAGTTACAATTAAACTAAGCCAACCTAAGTCACTTAAAGATTCACACTTGTAAAGGTTAGCATGAAAAAATGGCCCTTTGTAGGAAGCATGTATACTGTATTGGCTTTGGGTTTCTAAAATCACATTTGCTATCATCTTTTTATATTAAGTCTTTATATAATTATCAGTTTGGTGCAACCAATTCCGACAAACGCGGATTAAATGAAAAGAAAAAAAAAAAAAAAAAGTGTTTCACATGTAGAAGAGAAATGATGTTGTCTAAATGGTGTGGCTACAACTTAGCAAACTGATGATCTAAGGTTTTATTTATCCAGTTGAAACCCACGATTTTAACTGAAATCACCACTTCAAATCTGAAATATATCTGATCCCTTCCTGGAAAGGATACTTATATTTAGTGAGAATTATTACGTCTAGAATCGAGAATCTGACACTTTTTTATAGTGTAGACCACATCTTAATACACTGCTTGTGGCCCATTATCTTCCCCACCTATAATCATAACACATTCCTGGGAAACTATTTTTCCTAGCAAATACTTCAGTATTAAGATGCAGTTGTCCTTTTTGAAGAAAGTGAAGGCAGAGGGATAAGATGAATAAGACACCACACACTGAGTAATTGTGCTATTCCATATAAACTGATGCGTGTTTTCAAGGAGCATAGTTTTCACTTTTATTCCAGAGCAAAAAGCTATGTCCTTCAAAATATTTATATTAAGAATAAAAGTATGGTTTGCAACAAACTCACCCATCAGCATTTTTCTCTTCCAACAAAGCAGCAGTTTCCACTAGTTTTCTCCTCCTTTCTTGTTGTTTTCTTTGTTTTTCCCGAATCTTTGCATACAAGAACAGAAATAAACACTAAATTGCAAGGATACATCAGATAGCTTTTATGTTTGTATGAACTGTTTTACTTTATGCAGCTCTGTGGTCTTGTATTTACAAAATAATACAACACGCCGAAGCTCCATTTTGATGGATACAAGTCGAGTCTATTTTGGTGGTCCTGATTCCTGATTCAGGGGACAACAGGTTTTAAATCAAGATATATTATTGTAAAATACTTTTCTCCTGCTTTTTCCTCCTCCCAGTTACTGTATAGTTTAAAACTGCACTTTGAGGACTATTAAAAGTTTCACTAACACTTCCATTAATCTTTTCCAAGTTACAATACAGTTTGCTTGTCTATAGTCACAATGACTCCACGGAAAGCTAGTAAAAGACACACACTTACATTTTCTTTATTTCCTTTTTCTTTGCTCTCTTTATATTCTGTATCTTCAGCAGCAAGGTCCATTGTTTCTTGCTCTTCTGTTTCATTGCTCTCCATAACTGCTTCAGTACTGGATTCCTCTTCTGTTTCCTGTATCAAAGTCTGCTTCTCATCGAGCGACCCATTGCTTTCTTCTTCTACTGGAACATTATATTCAGGTTCTGAAGGCAAAGTCTCAGAAGAAAATGTTCCAGAGACAAGACTGTCCACTTTGCTGAGAGGGAATTCATAAAGAGTGTTGAAAAAAGATTCTGGAAATCCAAAACAACTTGTGGCTGCTCTAACAGGTCCCCCTCCTGGATACATTTGAATAACGGATCCATAACCTTTAAATACAAAATAAATAAAAGCAAATTTATAAGTAATCAGTGACAGAATCTAGTGCCTTCAAGGAGCTCACTTTCTAAACAGGTCTATCATAATGCTATTGACGGTATCATCACTGCAGGTCTGGGCTCAAATATCAATTTAGAAATAGAGAAATAAGCTGTCTAATATTAATGTAACCTTTGCAAAATTTAATGTGTAAGCAGTTTTTAACTGCCAGGAAAGATGGGGAGTGCCCCGCTGAATGGATAATAGGTTACAATTCAGAAGGCACAATGTACCTCTTAAGACCATATATACTTGTTAAGCAAGCATTTAATACTCCTGGGGGAATTCTGAGCCACTGCACGTGCAGAATTTATGTCCTCTGCAGAATTCTTTACTTCCCACAGAAAAATGACTTTGATGGGGAAGAAAAATGATACCACAAGAGCGGTCATGTGACCCTCCCCAGCTGTATGTTTCAGGTGCCCAGGGCAGCTGGCAGAGAAGTAAATCACTGTTGGGCAGGAGGCAGAACTGGGGAAGACCTAGCTGGTGGCTCCTACCCTTGCGCTGGGCCCAGCTGCTAGTCCCGGCTGGGCTAGGGAGGACAGGATTCCCTCTTCCCCTGCATGGCATCCGGGGCCAGGTCAGACCCATCCCAGATTTCTCCCCCAGCTGCAGGAAGCTCTGCAAACTCCTCCCCTCCTCCTGCTTCCTGCACCCATTGCTCCTCAGCTGCACAGGGAGGGATCCCTATACAGAGAGCTGCTCCCCCATCCGCCCAACCCCTGCGCATCCAGACCCCCTTATACCCAGACCTCACCTCCCACTGAGCCTCACCTCCACATTTTATTTGAGAAAATTTGCAGAATTTTAAAATATTGTGTGCAGAATTTTTTACTTTTTGGCGCAGAATGGCCTCGGGAGTAGTTTAAGGTTAGCTGTATTCCCCCACGGTATGTGATCAGTGAGCAGCAGTAACTCACTTTAACGACACAGGCATTATAAAAAAATGTGAAACTATTAAAAGAAGCCTGAAAATTTCCTTTGGCTCCTTTTTTTTTTTTTGTTTATGTCTATCAAATGGTTTGGCTGAAAGATGTAACCCGACTAGTTTAAAGGATATTCAAAAATGCAGTGAGATATATAGCCTCTTCAACATCAAGGTTACTCCACCACAGACAAACATTTATCAAATGTTTATAATTAATTTGGAATTACCACCTCATTCCTTCTGCTTCAGAGAGTAACTCTACTGCCCCAAAGTCACTGGCTAAGGCTGCAGGTTTATCATGGTGGGAGAAAAGTCATGTATAGCATGATTCCCATTAGTCTGTGGCCATGACTCACCTGGCAGTAGCGGCGCCTGTCCAGTGTGGCTGGGCCCACCTCCCTGCTTCAGATGTTGCAACTTGGCATGTGAGGTTGCAGCACTGTGGCTATTTGGCATGCTGGACCCTCTGTCATGATGAGGGGGACTAAAGCTGAGCTGCACTGCAACCCTGAGCACCAGGTCTCAACGCCCAGAGCAGGGCACTGGGCCTAGCCCCGAGGGACATGAGCCACAGGAGCTGCCACTGCCAGGTAAGCATGGGGCAGGCTCTCTCTCCAGGCCCTCTCTCCAGGCCTCCCGGCCCACCATGCTGGGATCAGGGTTGGTGAGCTGGGGGCAGAGGATGGTGCTGCTGCATTTGGTCGGTGCCCGCACCGAAGCACGAAGAGAACTTTTTAAATCAAAAATCAGGGAGTCACAGTAAATTTAGCAAACCATGACTTCTACTACATTTACTGGGACTGCTCTGTGATTTTTGATTTAAAAAATGCCATGACAAATTTGCAGCCCTATGGGAATTGAAAAGCGGGCTGTCAAAACGTTAAAATAAACCTAACATAACGTGGTGTGTGTTTGTCAGCTAATACACAGAAACCCTGAGTGCTTAGCCATGATGCTGCACCTTGTGCCTCAACACACACCAGGTGTGGGCATATCAGTTGATAAACACCCAGCCCATTACATATTGTTTACTTACATGTCCCATTTACTAACACTTCACTTTATTAATAAGTGTCAAGTTGAATTTTTTAAATAAAAATCCAGTTTGATAGCACTCCCTTAGAAAATAAAATTCTGCACATGCCATTTATGTTACTGTGTAAAATATATGAGGTTTTCCCCCCTTTGCTTCCCTGCTGATATTTATAAAAGGTCTTTTTCAATCTGGCAGGGTGGGCAAGCCCAAGAACATCTCCCACACACTTGGAAGCCCATTGCTGTCTCTCAAATTGCAGTTTTACTGCTGCTGTTATTGGTAACTTTCCCCAGGTCCTGCAAGAGGGAGAGTTTGCACATGGGCTCCCAAAGGCACCTTTGAGAGTGATGTATGAGACAGGAACTGAAATGGATCATCAACACAACACTGAGACGGACTATACACAAAGTGCTGTGACATGTACAAAGCAAACAAAATGAAAAGAGAACATATTTTTCTATGTTCTTTCAGTTGCAGTAACCTTAAGCACAAACTTTTCAAACTGAAATGTGATTTTCAATTAGACTGTGTCCCTTTAAATACCACAGAAAGTACAAGCAAAACATTAAGTGTTGTTTTAAACTAAGATAAAAAGTGTTTTAAAGTAAAGTAAATAAATACTTATTGCCTCAGTTTCAAACAAGCATCAGTTTTGTTCTTCGCTAGAGCCGCTGTACTACTTACCTCCCATTCGCTCCATTATGGCACCCAGAACCAAGCCCGCACAGGTTTCCATCACAATCATTTTGTTGCCAGCTCGGATATTTCCCAAAGTCAACATTTGAGCTAGAGTATCATACCGCAAATGGCTAGAAAATAAATGGTTCTTTTACTTTCAGTGCCAAACAGCTTTGTCTAGACTTAAAAGCATTGTGCATCAGCCCATAAAGCTGTCACCAGCAAGAGGCATGTTAAAAAGGAATTGTTCAGGAACTATATCAATGACAGTGAGGGTCAGAGTCCCAGAAGAATACAACTAAGTCTGTTAATCAAGATACACTGAGAACAAAGCGAACATGCAATTAGAAGCAGTGAGGCATTTAGTACACAAAAGTGTTCAGTGGAAGTATTAAAGGGTAGGAGATGAAATGGTGAATATACTGACGCACTGATCTAAATGTGCACCAGCCAGAGTGCAAGTTCTTTCAAATTACCGTATAATTCTCTGAATTATCGTAGAGTCAGTTTTGTAAGGACATGAAGTGTCTTTAAAAGCAATTTTATTCCCAATAATGCATACTTTGTAATTATTTTTATAATATTTTCAATTCCCCCCCCCGCCCCCTCTGGAGCAGTAGCACCTACAGGCCCCAATCATTAATCAAGGCCCCACTGTGCTAAGTGCTGTATGCATGTAATAAGAAAGTTAGTTGGAGCCCGAAAGAGCTTACAACATGACAAGAGTTAACAGATGAATAAAATAAATGAAGGAGAGAATGGATAAGATTAAAAAAAGAAAAGATAAAAGTTAAACAATCATGACTAACATAGTAAGCAACAGTCTAATCAATAGTCTCAATATCTTATGGTTACTTTATATGATTAAAAAATAATGAATAAGTCCAGGTTGGGAGGAAAAAAAAAAAACCTATACTGAATACCAGTAGGTAATTATTCCATTATATATTTAAATTAAGTCATATGTGGCTTGGTTTGTTTTCAACCCCAACTGCATTTTTAAAATTTCGGAGGGTTCTAGAAAGTAATAATTATGTTTTTTAAACTCTGACTTTTTTTTTTTTTTTTACTTTTTCCTTCTTTATTTCTGCTAGGTGGCCCCATTTCTTGGCTGCTGACCCATAATACAGAGGCAGGATCCTGTCTGACCAGAAAGTGGGAACTGGCAGCTCACCAAAATGTGTTCAGCAGCAGTTGAAGGGGGATTTATGTGATGAGGTAAAGAGGTACAATTGGTCTCATATAGATGTTTTACTTTTCTTACCCAGTCCAAGGGGATATTAGTTCCTCAATTATTTTTCATTATTTAGAAATTTTGTATTGACAGGAAAAAACTAAATGTATAAATCATCATTTTTAATTCGTAACTTTAAAAAATCATGTTTCCAATCATACTTTAAAAATGCATCTTCACATTTACTTCTTTTAAAATATACTTACTTGATTTTCCCAGGTTCCCTTGCATAGTACATTGTTGAAAGAATGCGGGTAGATGGCTTTACAATTGTAATAACTGCCTCATATCTGTAAGTAAAAGCACAGGAATATTCTTAAAGCTCAACAAATTAAAGAACTACTAAACTTCCCTGTCTTGTGAACTTAACTTACTTTTTCTTCTTCTTCTTTATGTACTTATCTTGGGCAAATTCTGTTTTGCCTCGAAACGTTGTACTGTTCTCTATTAATTGTTGAATTATTTCCTTGAAAAAGAGATTAAAGATTATTTTTATTGTATCTGGTTATTTCCCACTTATTTCACACACAATATATTTAATATTTTAACACACAATATTTTAAGGGAGGCGTTAACATAAGAAACATTTCTCACTCACTACAGATTTATGCATGCAGTTGCCACTAACATCAACGAAAGTTTGCACGGTAAATTCCTGCTCATTATTGGAGCAAATAAGACATCTGTCTCTTTCAACAGTACCATGTAATTGCAAATAGGAATTAAAAAAAAAAACCAAAAAACAGCACAAATGGAGAGAGATTCTTTCAAGAAATAATGCCAGCTTAAAAATTATATTGTGAGAATGTTGTTCTTTAGGGCAGGCACTAAAGGGTGTGTGTATAATGCCTAGCAAAATGAAGCACTGATCCTGACAGTTGCTACCACAATGTAAATATATGGCAATCTACTATTGTTAACACCACCGCCTAAGATCACAGTAACTGAAATAGAAAAGAGACACCATATTTTCAGTTTGTTTACTTTAGGCAATTGATAACACTTTGTATATAGTCAATTTCATAGTTTTCCCTGTAGAGTCAGTTTCCTCTGTATGAGTCTCATGCAAAGTTACAGAGGAGAGAAAAATATTTTAAAAAGTAGGAAAATGTAACAAAAAAATCACTACAATTGGCAGGGAATCTCATGGACATGCATAGTATTTGAAACTAATTTTAACTCATTTTTAAAAAATTAACTAGATTTCTAATTAATAGTGTCCCTTTAATGTATTTTGGGTGATGGAGGTGGCAGGAAAAGGATTAATTTAGGCAGTTTGGGCAATTTGTTTTTAAACATTTTCTAAAGTGACAACAGAACCATTTTCTAATTTCAAGTAACACATACACATGCCGTTCAAATCTATATTAAAGGAAGTCTACCAAAGGAAATGGTGGAAGCCTGCTACCAATAGACATTTAAACATCTAGACATAACACTAAGGAAGAAAATTAAAACTGCCAGGAACAAGCCTGTTCCGACAAAGAAATTGGGCTAGATGGCTTTTTCCAATCACTAACTCTATAATTCTGTGAAACATGAAGCAGTTTTCTTCTTCCAGTGTACATGACAATCTGTGCCACTCTACCACCAGCCCCACCTATAATAAAGCAGTTGCACTTTCAGAAGATCTCTGCTCTGTATTGGGCATCTAAATTAAGTGGCCAGTTTTTCCAGAAGTACTCAAGAGCTTCCATTGAGAACAATGCCAAACAGACAGCAAAATGAGACATCAATTAACAGGGAGCTGAGTTCTTCTGAAAAATCTGGTCCCAACTGAAGGTGATGATCACTGTTCAAAAATCTGGTCCCCTCAAGAAACAAGCCTTTTCCATCTTTAATTTAGGAGAGTCTATGAAAACTTTGACACAAGAAAATGCAGCTAACAAATATCAATATACTTTCTACCACTTCAACTGCAGTTTCATGAAGGAACACTATCTATGGAAGCTAACATCATAACCAAAGTGAAGTCTATAGTTATACTTCAGAAATCAGTTACTCCAAAAAAGAATATTTTAATAAACTGTATAATAATACATATAATATAATATAATAATATTATATAATATATAATATATATTAATAATATAGCAGAGATATGGCAGAGATGCTGATGATACACAGGAAAGAAATTATCCACATGAGATGTCATCTATCACAGATGAGAACGAACAGAAGTTATCAAAGCTCTGAAACTGACTAGTGCATTCCTTTGGAACTGATAGATATCAACAGTTGCACAACAACAGAATAAACAAGTCTTCAGTCCTTATCTATTTTTTTTTTTTTTAAAAGACGACAACCCAGGTCTTTAATGTGACTTTATTCTTTCAGTAAATAGAAGAGTGAACTATTATGCGACCAGAGCAGAGGCAGTGGATGACTCGTACTTCCAGTTGGGTGGGAGTACTCTCTTGGTCTTGTAGTAACGAGCCAGCCTGTGAATTCTGCTCTCAATCAGAATCAGACGAAATTTGGCATCTTTTTCCTTTCTGTTTCTCTCAAGATGTTTACGAACAGCAACAGCTTTCTTGATCAAGTGGTACAGATCCTCTGGAAGGTCTGGGACAAGTCCCTTGGACTTAAGGATCCTTAAAATTTTGTTGCCAGTGACAAAACAAACTTGGGTAACACCATGAGAGTCCCTTAGGATTACACCCATCTGTGAGGGAGTCAGACCTTTCTTAGCCAGTTTGTAGATCTGTTCCTTTGCACCATCAGAAGTAAGTTTTAACTATGTGGGCACACTGCGTCTAGAGGGCAAGGCTGACTGGGACAGGCCCTTCCCCGGAGCGTGCACGCGACCCATGCACACAAGCAACATGAGAGCTGCTTTGAACAGTCGCAAACAGGAAGATAAAACTGGACCTTGCAAGGAGAATATAGCAAGTTTAATCAATATAAACATAAGAGATCCCCCAAACTCTACTAGAAAGGAAACAATGGAAATTTGAAAGTTTTATATAATGAAGGGTATGTCTACACTGCAATTAAACACCCATGACTGGGCCTTTTCAGCTGACTCAGGCTTGCAGGGCTGTTTAATTGCAGATTAGATGTTCGGGTTTGGGCTGGAGCCCCGAGGAGGGTCCCAGACCCCAGGTTTCAGCCCGAGCCCGAATGTCTACACCGCAGTTAAACAGGTCCACAATTCCAAGTCAGCTGACATGGGCCAGCCGTGGGTGTTTAATTGCAATGTAGACATACCCACAACATAGGAGAGATCATTAATTAAACACTTTAAAATCCCTTTATCAGTTGCTACCATAGTATGAAATTGGGTAATTCCTTCTTCAAGGAAGCAAAATTAACATCTTGAGAATGTTTAATTTTAACACTTAGCTATGCAGATGCATATAGAAATAAATTTATCAATGAAGTCTGCTTTCTAGGTACGACCTAAAACAGGGATTGGCAATATTTGGCATGCAGCCTGCCAGGGTAAGCCCCCGGTGGGCCGGACTGGTTTGTTTACCTGCCGCATCCGCAGGTTTGGCCGATCACGGCTCCCACTGGCCGCAGTTCGCTGCTCCAGGCCAATGAGGGCTGCGGGAAGCGGCAACCAGCACATCCCTTAGCCCGTGCCGCTTCCCGCAGCCCCCATTGGCCTGGAGCGGCGAACTGTGGCCAGTGGGAGCCGCGATCGGCCGAACCTGCAGACATGGCAGGTAAACAAACTGGCCCGGCCCGCCAGGGGGCTTACCCTGGCGGGCCGCATACCAAACATTGACCTAAAAGTATGTGGTACTATATTCACATTAACATCTGCATACTTTCACATCCCTAACTCTTTCTTGGACCTCCGATAGTTATATATCATTGTATGACATTTAATATACATCTGTACTATGAAAATATTTGCAATATGTATCTAACCCTATTTAAGTGAAGTTCAAAACTGAATGAAAATACTGTGCACATTATGTACATTTTTTCTGATGTTCTGGGTTCCTCCCCCGTTTCTTTTGATGTCATGACAATTCTTAATGTGATAAAAGTTCACAAATCATGTTCCTTTTTAACTGTACAATTGTCAACTTAAATGAAAGACTTTCCAGAAAATACGGTCTTTGTAAAAATACATTTTAAGAAGCTATGTAGAAAGGGAAAGTAAAACAGAATGCCATAAAGAAAAAGTACTGAAGTTTGACTTTCTACTAAAATTAAAAAAATGGCCCTAATTCATAAACTCAAATACAATCATGAGGGTAGCACAGAAATGACATCAAAACCTTAATGTTACCTGTCCTTTAATACCCTTGTCCTTCAAAGCCTTTATGTCATCATGAGTCAGTTTCTGAGACTTTCCATCATCAACTATGTTACGATTATCTGTACCTGCTTCTTTTGTTTCTAAAGAAAAAGGATATAAATTTGTAAAATACTCTAGCTTTAAATATTTTTTACTGGAGACATGTATGATTTTAATTTCACAGAAAGCAGACTACAAGGATTCATCCCACATGCTTAGTGGCTTTGCGTTAAGTTTCCTAAGCAATCAGCTAACCATAATATATAAAATAAAGATAAAGTATGTCTTTACCAATGTTAAAGATCAAGTACTCTTACACCAATATTAAAAACCTTTCTTTACTTTTCATAGTACTATTGAAATATTAGCACTGCAGGGCAAAACAATGCACAATTGTGACAGAAAAAAATGTCTACTGAAAGTTCATAAAATTCTTAATGGAAAAATAATCTCTCTCTTTGTTCTCAGTAAGGAAGCCATTTACTTGCCAACAGTTTTTTCCAATCACAAGTCAATCCCGTCAAATACCTGTGGTAGTCTCTTCCATCTTTTTCTTTGGCTGAAGGCTCCCACCACTAGATACCTCAAATGTTGTTCCATAAATATGTCCAATGGCATTATCCAGATAGAACCACTGCTTTTCGAAAATAACTTTTCTGAAATAATTTTTAAAACTAAATTAATAAAAAATAATCATTCATTCCAGTATCAATTTGCCCAAGAGACTGAGATACAGTGTTAAAACCTAATTACAATTAAACATAGTACTATAAAATTCAAGTTCAAATATAATGTCCTATAAGTGTAGTAAATAAGTGTTTATTATCACTATCTATACATCCATGCTAGCATGAAACTGACCAGGAGGGCAGCAAACTTAAAGGACCAAAGAAATTGAGATAAAAAGAAAAAAAATTCAATTCACAGAAGTATTAACAACATGCTGATTGCCAAGGTAACATAGCAGGATGTAGTAATGGTATGTCTTGAATTAGGTTTTAGAATAAGAATTGGGTCAAAAATGTCAGCATGAAAATGGAGGAATACAGCAAAAATAGGGTAAATTTGGGGCCTGTCACTCAGAAAGGAAAGCTGAGTGGACACTTAGAAATCCATAAATCCTGCAGTGTCCCTTTGAAAGAACTTTAGCAAAGACTTGGAGAGAAGGTCTACGAAACAGGTGGAAAGACTAGTTTTCCCAACACACACTCAAATAAGTGCAAATTATCATCTCCCTACAGATAAGATAGTATTAAGGGAACCTTGCATTTTGGTTTAACCTTGGAGATTTAAAAAAAAATCAAACAACAAAATTACTCCTTGAGGCCCTAATCCTGCAAGCTGATCTGTGTAAATGGAACTCTATGCTGAGCAGAGCCTCGCTCATTTAGCAATATACCTATCAGTTTCTGTGCCATACATAGGTTGGTATCCAGACTGTCTCTTACCATGTCAATGAAACACAAATAGGACCAAGTTTTCAGATAGAAAAAACAAAGCAAAGAAACATTAAATTCTTTCAAGTACCAAAGGGGTAGCCATATTGGTCTGGATCTGTAAAAATGGCATGCATCCGACAAAGTGGGTATTCACCCACAAAAGCTTATGCTCCAATACGTCTGTTAGTTTATAAGGTGCCACAGCACTCTGCCATTAAATTCTTTGACATTCTAACACTCCTTTGCTTGGAATTCATAATTCATATACATTTTTAAGTGTGCAATGATTACTGTACTTCCAAATGCAATCAAATATTTAAATCAACCATGCAAACATAATAAAAACTATAATGGTCCAAATACAAAATTTACTTGTGTTTTCATCTTAATAATGGCAAGGAAAAAACTAATGGTATTTTAATTGCTTACCTAAATTATTCGCTTGCCCCTGGGCAACAGGTAAATAGAATTTTGCAAGGTTAAGTACTAGAAAGGCTATGATTTAATAAAAGCCAAGCAAATGTGTCCTCGTAGTTCATGGTAATGCATTCGTAGACAGAATACCTACACAGAATTCATAAGCCTGAAGTCAGACTTTGAATTTGCTGACTCATCAGTTTGTGAAATAAAATAACCTGCTTAATGCTGAAGTTATTTAATTTCCTGTAGCAATATTGGTTCTTACTGATATCTTGTGTTTTCATTTATAATTTGGGTTGGGAATGGGGAAGAGACTGCTGGAAATTGAATGTAAAAAATGTCTATGACTTTTGGGATTTAATAAAAGATTTTAATAACAGTGCTGTGTAATAGTAACAAAGATTTATTATTTTACAGTTAATGCTACTTGGCAGCTTTTGAAAAACACACAAGTCCACAGTCATCTGCTGGAGTGGCAAGAGCTGAAGACACATGGAAGTAATCTGGACACTATTCCAGGCAGTGGTTTTCGACCAGGGGTCTGGGGCCCACTGTGGGGGCTGCAAGCAGGTTTCAGGTCTGCCAAAATAAACCAGAGAGCAGGGCCAGTGTTAGACTCACTGGGGCCGAAGCCCGAGCCCCAATGCCCAGGGCTGAAGCCGAAGCTTGAACAACTTAGCTTTGCGGGCCCCAGGCAATTGCTGTATGTAAGGGAGCAGTATGACTGCTCAGAGCTCCGGTACGAAACTGTAGAAAAACCTGAGTGTCTCTGGATTAAGTTTAGAAGTGTGTGCAACAAGAGTGATGTAGTGGTGGGAGTCTGCTATAGACCACCGGACCAGGGGGATGAGGTAGATGAGGCTTTCTTCTGGCAGCTCACGGAAGCTATTAGATCGCATGCCCTGATTCTCATGGGTGACTTTAATTTTCCTGATATCTGCTGGGAGAGCAATACTGCGGTGCATAGACAATCCAGGAAGTTTTTGGAAAGCGTAGGGGACAATTTCCTGGTGCAAGTGCTAGAGGAGCCAACTAGGGGGGGCGCTTTTCTTGACCTGCTGCTCACAAACCAGGTAGAATTAGTGGGGGAAGCAAAAGTGGATGGGAATCTGGGAGGCAGTGACCATGAGTTGGTTGAGTTCAGGATCCTGACGCAGGGAAGAAAGGTAAGCAGCAGGATACGGACCCTGGACTTCAGGAAAGCAGACTTCGACTCCCTCAGGGAACGGATGGCCAGGATCCCCTGGGGGACTAACTTGAAGGGGAAAGGAGTCCAGGAGAGCTGGCTGTATTTCAAGGAATCCCTGTTGAGGTTACAGGGACAAACCATCCCGATGAGTCGAAAGAATAGTAAATATGGCAGGCGACCGGCTTGGCTTAACGGTGAAATCCTAGCGGATCTTAAACATAAAAAAGAAGCTTACAAGAAGTGGAAGGTTGGACATATGACCAGGGAAGAGTATAAAAGTATTGCTCGGGCATGTAGGAATGAAATCAGGAGGGCCAAATCGCACCTGGAGCTGCAGCTAGCGAGAGATGTCAAGAGTAACAAGAAAGGTTTCTTCAGGTATGTTGGCAACAAGAAGAAAGCCAAGGAAAGTGTGGGACCCTTACTGAATGAGGGAGGCAACCTAGTGACAGAGGATGTGGAAAAAGCTAATGTACTCAATGCTTTTTTTGCCTCTGTTTTCACTAACAAGGTCAGCTCCCAGACTGCTACGCTGGGCATCACAAAATGGGGAAGAGATGGCCAGCCCTCTGTGGAGATAGAGGTGGTTAGGGACTATTTAGAAAAGCTGGACGTGCACAAGTCCATGGGGCCGGACGAGTTGCATCCGAGAGTGCTGAAGGAATTGGCGGCTGTGATTGCAGAGCCATTGGCCATTATCTTTGAAAACTCGTGGCGAACCGGGGAAGTCCCGGATGACTGGAAAAAGGCTAATGTAGTGCCAATCTTTAAAAAAGGGAAGAAGGAGGATCCTGGGAACTACAGGCCAGTCAGCCTCACCTCAGTCCCTGGAAAAATCATGGAGCAGGTCCTCAAAGAATCAATCCTGAAGTACTTGCATGAGAGGAAAGTGATCAGGAACAGCCAGCATGGATTCACCAAGGGAAGGTCATGCCTGACTAATCTAATCGCCTTTTATCATGAGATTACTGGTTCTGTGGATGAAGGGAAAGCAGTGGATGTATTGTTTCTTGACTTTAGCAAAGCTTTTGACACGGTCTGCCACAGTATTCTTGTCAGCAAGTTAAAGAAGTATGGGCTGGATGAATGCACTATAGGGTGGGTAGAAAGCTGGCTAGATTGTCGGGCTCAACGGGTAGTGATCAATGGCTCCATGTCTAGTTGGCAGCCGGTGTCAAGTGGAGTGCCCCAGGGGTCGGTCCTGGGGCCGGTTTTGTTCAATATCTTCATAAATGATCTGGAGGATGGTGTGGATTGCACTCTCAGCAAATTTGCGGACGATACTAAACTGGGAGGAGTGGTAGATACGCTGGAGGGGAGGGATAGGATACAGAAGGACCTAGACAAATTGGAGGATTGGGCCAAAAGAAATCTGATGAGGTTCAATAAGGATAAGTGCAGGGTCCTGCACTTAGGACGGAAGAATCCAATGCACCGCTACAGACTAGGGACCGAATGGCTAGGCAGCAGTTCTGCGGAAAAGGACCTAGGGGTGACAGTGGACGAGAAGCTGGATATGAGTCAGCAGTGTGCCCTTGTTGCCAAGAAGGCCAATGGCATTTTGGGATGTATACGTAGGGGCATAGCGAGCAGATCGAGGGACGTGATCGTTCCCCTCTATTCGACATTGGTGAGGCCTCATCTGGAGTACTGTGTCCAGTTTTGGGCCCCACACTACAAGAAGGATGTGGATAAATTGGAGAGAGTCCAGCGAAGGGCAACAAAAATGATTAGGGGTCTAGAACACATGACTTATGAGGAGAGGCTGAGGGAGCTGGGATTGTTTAGCCTGCAGAAGAGAAGAATGAGGGGGGATTTGATAGCTGCTTTCAACTACCTGAAAGGGGGTTCCAAAGAGGATGGCTCTAGACTGTTCTCAATGGTAGCAGATGACAGAACGAGGAGTAATGGCCTCAAGTTGCAGTGGGGGAGGTTTAGATTGGATATTAGGAAAAACTTTTTCACTAAGAGGGTGGTGAAACACTGGAATGCGTTGCCTAGGGAGGTGGTGGAATCTCCTTCCTTGGAAGTTTTTAAGGTCAGGCTTGACAAAGCCCTGGCTGGGATGATTTAACTGGGAATTGGTCCTGCTTCGAGCAGGGGGTTGGACTAGATGACCTTCAGGGGTCCCTTCCAACCCTGATATTCTATGATTCTATGATTCTATGAATTGCCCTGCTTGCTACTCTCTGATGCCAGCCCTGGCTTTTAATCTGGATATGCAGAAAGAGTTGTTGGAGCACAGGCGGGCCATGGGGGGGGGGGGGGGGGGCCCTCAGAAAAAGTTTAAGAACCCCTGCTTTTGGTGGTGGCATTCTCCACTTCCTCCACAGGGAACAGGTGGGAGGCCCCTCTTCCTAGGCATCTTCACCAAAACAGTGGCATCTGTACACCACAGCAGAAATAGCTGGCTTTCTCCCACTACCTGAAAAGCAGTGACAGGACTGAAGCAGTCTCTCTGCACAATCAGGAAGATTTCAGAGTAACAGCCGTGTTAGTCTGTATTCGCAAAAAGAAAAGGAGGACTTGTGGCACCTTAGAGACTAACCAATTTATTTGAGCATGAGCTTTCGTGAGCTACAGCTCACTTCATCCGATGAAGTGAGCTGTAGCTCACGAAAGCTCATGCTCAAATAAATTGGTTAGAATCAGGAAGATGTCACTGTATCTCCATCAAAACTGATATCCCTTTGCTGTGCAAATGCAATACTCTCCAATGCAAGACAAATTTATCCCTTTCATTGAGATTATTTCAGATTCTCTGCGAGCAATTAACTGCTACTCTTCATCCACTTTGCACAGATGTACCAGGCATACATTGAACACACAGTAACTAAGTTCTCCTTATACCTGGCCGTTTTTCTTATAACAACATAACCAGAAGCCTCCTTGCCCCGATAGGACTCTCTGGCACAGAAGGCAAGCCTGGGGTAGGACGCAGTCCTACATCCTGGTCACCACAACAGTCCAGAGTTGCAGCTAACTTGCAAATTAATTAGAGCTGTCCCTGAGGTTACTCTACTGTACCGGGCGCCAAAGCAGACTCTGACAGCCCCAGATTTGTGACAGTACACTGCCTCCTTTTTCTTGGTCCCTGCACTGGGCTCAGCATCAGAGTAGGGATGAACTGGTACTTCTGTCTCAACAGATTCAACACAACATTGATTTGCAGTCAGTTCATACTAGGAAAGCTAGTTTACAACCAGAGTAACTAGAAACTTACAAAAATCATGGCACTTGCCCAGAGAAGATTGCTACTCAATCTTGGCAAGTGGATTTTTCCAGCCCTGCTTCTTGGTATGAAGATTTTGCTCTTAATGAAATAACACTCTACCTAAGTATGATGTTTTTAGCAATTATTTTTTAAAATTCAACACTAACTTATCCCAACAATTTGTCTAAGAATTTAAGAGTGATATGTAGACTCTCTTAGCAAGACAGCAATACAGGGAAGAAGGTAAGTAGCACATCTGCAGACGTGACAGAGAGGGGAAACAAACTTCAGGAGTCCCACCTATCAGTCTTCTGTTTTAACCAGTTATCCACTTTAACAGAGAAGGCAAATGGTATTACACATAAAATCTGCCTCCTGGATGTGTTTTTTCTCTTTCCTGTCAAAGTCACATTCTGTGCATAACAGTGGTTTTCAGGACCAATTCTGAAACAGCAAGCCTAACTTGAAAAGTGACCAGAGCTTGAGAAACTGACTTTCCCATAGTGAGCAGCAAAACCTTCTACATACATGCAGTGATGTATTCCTAAATCTGCAGTCTGCTCCAGAGGCTCTGTAAGTATTCATAGCTGCAGAGCAAACACAAAGTATTGCCAGTTTTTTCCCCCCACTACTGGTATCCTGTCACCAAAGCCAAGGTGCTAGGGCAGAGAAAGGTTGAATAGCAGACCCCAGCCACCCCACATAACTCCCCAGACACACACCTTTGCTGCAGCCAGGAGCATCTATGGCAGGATAGGGGACAGAGAGAGGGCTTCTTCTCTACTTTGCAACACTATGAACAAATATGAGCATGCAAAGTATTTCAAAGTTATCAGATAGACAACTGGACATTAATAGAGGATGCAGACCGTAAAAGGAGGGGCAACTATTTCCCAGCAGCTACAGGGAGAGAGGTTGATTTCTCACCTGTGCACTGCCATTGAACAATGGCTACCTCCCCGCCACTACCTTCTGATCTCTCTCTCTCTGGCTATTAAATGTCTGGGGGCGGGGAGGGCAAGGAAGAGAGACTGGGCAGGACTGAGAGGAGGAGTTAGAAAAGTACTACTGATCGAGCAAAGTTTTGAGGGAAGGGCAGAACAAGATACAGGGAGGAGGAGGAGAGCAATGTTGAGAAAGAGACACAGGGTGTGGAGGACGAGAGATGGGAGAGAGGAAACGGACACAGGGCAAGAGGGAAAAGATGCATGTTATCAAGGGCATTTTTAAACAGAAAGTAACACGTGCTTCTGCTGGCGGCTTCTCTTCCTCCCTGGTGCCAGCAGAAGGAAGTGTCACGCCCGGGAGCTGTGCCCAGCGGCAGCCAGGTCCGAGCCCGGACCGCGCCAGGGACAAGGAGGAGTCCGAGGGCCCGCAGCACTGGGGTTACCGCGATGGGCCGCAGGGCGGGCTGTGCCCGGCCGCGGCCCCACCAAGGTGTCACCGGGACCGCCGGACACGGAGCCGCGCTGCGGGGAGCGCCTCGCCCAGCCGGCGGCGCTATCGGGGTGGGGTGGGGGCGCAGTACCGGGACAGCGACGGCAGGGACCAGGGCGGCCGGGGTGCGGGAGCGGGACCCGACCCACCTCCGCCTCAGCACGAGCACCGCCTTGAAGACCTCGTCCCGCTTGAGCACGGCGCAGTCCCCCTCGCGGATGCGCAGCCCTGGCTTCGCGCTCTCTTCCATGGCCCCGCGCGCGCCCGCACCCCTCAGCCGTTGCCGGTTCCGTTTGCCGTCTGCCTGGGGGGTCCTCGCGCCACTTCCGGTAAGGACCCGCACTGCGCACGCGCTGCGAACTCAGACATAAGTTATCATTGGTGGCGGCCGGATGCGCAGGGGCAGAGTTGTTTCTCTCTGCGGAGGGGGGGGGGAAAAGGGAACATCACGTGACAGGCAGCTCACTAGGCCTTGGCCGAATAGACCACCTTTTACCAGTGACAGAGGGCGGGGAGTCCCTGACTGTAACCATGGCAACGTGGTGGGGCGGGGCATCGACCCTATGATTGGTGTTACTACCGGAAGCGGAAATAACACAAGGTTGGCGCCAAAGTAGAATGGCTAAGGCGTATCAATGGGTCTGGCCTGGCACAGCGGGCGCTACGGTGAGCTCTGGGCCGCTACATGTCCTTCGCCTGACGCGGGGGCGCTGTGGACGGGGCTCCGCGTGGGACACGCGCGTTACTCCGCCAGCAGCGCCTGCCGGCCTGTGGCACCCGCCGCGGCGCCCCCATCGCGTTGGGGCTGGGAGCAGCCCGCCAGCGCCAGGCCTCTGCTTGGTGCCCGCTTGGCGGCTAGCCCCCGGCCTGAATGCTGGGATCTTACTGATCAGATCTCTGTCCTTTGGGGGGTTGGTTCGGAGCCTTGGGGCCGCACTCGGGCTCCTTTCTTCCTGGGCAAAGATGGGGGCTAGCCTCGGGTGCTAACAGGCCTGGCCTGCACCTAAATCTAGCTACCTTGCTGGGAGCCGTGGAAAAAGCCTGTGCCCTGAGCACTGTGATCAGTCCCACCTCACCCCCTTGTGTGGACACAGCTGGGGCGGATGATTCTTCCCTTCACCCAGCAACTGCCAGAGAGGTGAGTTATCTTTATTGCCGGAAGAAAACTGTTCCATCCATCTAGGAAGCACCTGTGTTACCGTGGTTCAGCTGGCCTTACCCTTACACTGATAAACCCGGAAACTCTCACCTGATCATTTTCCTCCAGGCGAAACTGAGAGTTGGCCATGCTGCAGATGGGAGGCAACAAGGGGTCGTGGTTTGTGCAATTAAATAGACTTATTTTATTTGCAGGTGTAACAAAGCATCTGGGTAAATATTCTTAGGGATTAAAGGAGAAGTAGTGACGAGGCATCTACAAGTAATGGCCATGTGATAAGAAAACCGGTTAGTAAATGTTCCTGTATGACAACTTTCCTGTCCATGGTAAATGAACACTTCTTTCCTTATCTCAATTCTCATTTTAAGAGCATCTGGTCACAGGATTTAGGAACGTGAATTTATCTGTCCATGTGGTTTACTAGAACAAAGATGCCTAGCCTTTGTCTTCTGTTTAGGTTAGGATAACAGGATCTTCTGACTTTAGATCAGTGTTTCTTAAAGTGTAGGATGGGTCACGACAGATTTGTTCGGAATGGAAGCGAGCAGACCGGTTTCTAAATTGTTTTCCAGAGTTCCAGTTTTCATTTAAAAAAAAAAAAGCCACTTTCTAGCTGTTGTGGTCACAAAGAAAACTTTCAAAACATGAAGCAAATGTAATTATCTGATACATCTGCCTGAGTTTGCAGAGAGCCTGAAAAAAGCCCTGAGGGGTGAATTGTCCCATGCATTTCAATGGGTGCTACCTTAGATGTCAATGTTGTTATCTATTTACTGCTCATCAAAGCATATAAGAATGGAGAAAAAATATTTTATTAGGAAAATATATAGCAGTGTTTCCCTGTGTCTGCATGGTGGGGCTGGGTGTGTGTGCACAGGACTAGCTGGAAGGGTACTGAAGATGTATCAATTAAGATGTGTAGACTTTTAGCAGCACATGACAGGAACAGTTAATTTCATTTTTCTGAAGTGGGGCTCAGCTTTCAAAAGTTTGAGAAACGCTGCTTAGATTCAGCTCTTTGTTCCCCAAACCTATCTGCATAAGAGAGAGGCACTTACATGATCCATATCTTCATGGTATCTGAGAACCTAGATAAATTCCAACTCTAGTTGAAATCACTAAAGAGTATAAATGAGAAAAAATACATTCTGCACTTGCAATCTTTATTTGTCATGAGGAGGCTGGGCAGCCAGCCAATGTTTTATAGAATTTGATGGAGTTAACCTCACATCCAATGTGAGTATGTAGCCAATTGTACTTCCATCACCTGTTGTTTTGAGAAGGGAGGATCCTGAACTCATTCCACATATGGCTGGTCCTCTCTCTTTTTTTAAAAAATGAATGACAATATACTAATAACTCTTGGTTAAATTGTTCTAATCATCATAAATTATTACTATAAATCTTCCTTGACAGTCTTATCCTATCAGTTTAATCCAATTTCCAGATTCAGTCACATGGTAACATGAGTAACGAATTAAGAGGTAAAGGGTCTGGACGAGGAAGAGGTGGCTTTCAAGGCTGGAGAGGAAGATGGCGAGGAAGAGGAGATGGAGGAAGAGACTGGAAAAGAAACACTGGAAAGTCTGAGTCTGGTAAATTGGTTCTACATAACAGATTATCATTAATCTCTGATGCTAGAATCCAATCATAGAGCATTTTAAAGTAGCAGTGCGTGTTTACCTGCTCTTGTGTGCAATAGCTGCAGCTGTTTGCTTACCAGTGCTCTAAACCGCAACTGACGAAGTTTGAGATGCTACTGTACTTACACTGCTTTAACCAATCTTATTTTCATACTTTTCAGCACAACCTCGATTAATTCAGTCCACACTGGACCAGATTACTCCGTATAAAGGCTGGAAGCTTTATTTCTCTGAAGGTATATTAAATAATTTAGAATAAATATTTTACCTCCCATTTCCTCCTAGATTTGTGTATTATAGGAGGGAAAATAGATTAGAGGGTTGAAGAAATGAGTGACATTACAGTTCATTCTTAGACCCTTTTTAATACTTTTTTTTTTAAGGTGCAGTAAAGGAAGATGGTAATTTAAAAATGTAAATAATTTGGTCCCCTAAACATGGAGGGAGACATGAGCAAATCCTCCTTTTTTCTGCCCTTTTTTTGCAATCTTAGCCTTTGCCTATCTGAAGTTCTAATTAATCTTAAGTAGCTTTGTGATTTCCATCTAAGCCAGTGATTCTGGGTCTTGGTTGCACTCCACGATCCTTTGAGTTGGCTGCTGTGACAACAGCTTTGAAATACCGCGATAGCTAATGGAGAAGATCCAGGAGTGTATACGGATCCTGAAAGACTTGCATACTCTCACGCAAGAACTCTATCTCCAAATTAGATGGACTGTTGGCCAGTATTGCCAGGGGATAAGTGTTATCTACTGCTCATAGTCCCCCTATCCAAACAAATGCAAATGAACAACTTGCAATCTCTGTGTGAGCCAAGGCTTGGAAATGAGTGCTGTATAACGTAAAATGCGCTCCATCTTCATCCAACTATGTTAAACCAAAGCCAAAATATTGAAGAAATTCTGATGCTCAACAATCGGATTGCAGTTCACAAATCATAGTAAATCTGCGGTCTGCTGGAGATGCAATTACTTACTGTAATGCCTCACCATCAGCCTTCTGTTGGTCGTGCTTGCCTCACCATCAGCCTTCTGTTGGTCGTGCTTCATGATAGTCCCCCACATGGACAACCATCTGCACCCCACAACTGAGAAGCATTAAAATACCCCTTCCATTAAATTTTACTTCCTTTGCTTTGAGGATTGATCCCACATCATCCTAGCTCATAGTTCTTAACTTAGAAGAACAGGAGTATTACTGAGACATTCCCCAATCTTGGCGCACAAACATAATGGGGAAAATATCACCCTTTCTAGGAAAGGCAACCTGAACCTATTTTACCAGTCCTGTGAAATGCTGCAAAACATCATCATGATGGCATAAGACCTGCTATGACCATATCTTATTATAGGTCCACGTCTTACAAGTTGGTACAGTTGGCATCCCTTCCCCACCTAACTTTCCTTTCTCTTCCTTTCTTTTCTGTCTCATTAACTCTAATTGTATTGTGATAAACTCAAGAAATTATTGTATCCAGTCCTCTGAAGGAAGGTGGCTGTGCTTGAGAGAAAGGTGCAAAAACCATGGAGGGTAAAGTGTATGTGGAAGAAACCTCATAAAAGGATTATTTAAATAAATACCCTTATTGATTTTTTTAAAAAAATCAATGTCTTTAATGGATGAATTGGTTTCTATAATAAATTCTTCTAATTACAAATAAAGCATATGATGTATTGATGTAGATATTTATCTTTGGGTTAATTACTAATGCGAAGTGTATCTGATTAGCGTTTGATGACAGCTCTCCTTTTGTCCAGAAGATTCAAGCATTTGAAAAGTTTTTTACACGTCACATTGAACTTTATGATAAGGTAAGACACCCACAACTGTTGCTACAATAGCATAATAGATCTGTATATATTTTCTTGGTCTATATTTCAATTACAATATCTCAAGAATAATATTAATCAAAACCTTTTGTTTTATCTCCGTGAAATGTGTTCTATAACTTGAAATGTTTTGTAGGATGAAATAGAAAGAAAAGGGAGTATTCTTGTGGATTACAAAGAGCTGATACAAGATAAAGAGTTAATTGAATTGATACCAAGTATATCTACTGATATAAGGGATATGCCTCAGAAAATATTGGACTGCATGGGTTTGGCAATACATCAGGTAAATATGGACTTCAAATAGATGTTAAGTAGTAGGATGTATTTGTGTAATTATGGGTTGTACTTTAAGTTTTAATCCACATTTATACAGAAGACCAGTGCTCACTGTTAGAAGGGTTTTTAACCAGAAACAAACGTATAATTATTACAACTACGAAAGTTTCAATTGGTGTCTTTAAACTCTTTATTAAATTTAGAAATAGTGACTTTTTAAATAATTAGTTTATTCTTAAAGGTTGGTAGTTCTGAAGTGTGCGGCTTTCAAAAGATGATGTGAACCCCAAGTAAATTTTGCAGGATTGAGGCCTTCATTTTTAAAGATTAAACAGTTTAATTTAATGCATCAAGTTTCCTGGGCCAAAAATTTTACCTAATTTACAATTGTTATGAGTAGCAGTAGAAGAAGTAAGTCCTCCAAATGTTAAATATGTAGGTTTTCTGACTTATAACAATCTACTGCTTCACTGAAAAACAAGCAAACAAAAAACCGTCTTCCTCTCTCCACCATTTTTGTGCGTCTTACAAAATCATATCTTGATAATACTTTGGGTTTAGTGAGCTATACCTCATTATTTTTTTTTATTCCCATTTTTTAAAATGGGACACGGAGTCACAGATGTTTAAGTACTTGTTCAAAGTCACACAGGAAGCTCATAAGAAAACGGTGAATAGACCCTAGATCTCCTGGTTCTCAGTCCTTTGCTTTAAAAAGGCTAGCCATCTTACGCTGGTTCTGCAGTAGCAGCAAATATACTCACAGATCTGCTGAGATTAATGGTATCCGTACATGCACATAGTTTAGAATTCGAGGTTACTCTGTGCAGTAGCCAAGAAAAAAAGATATCAAGTATTTTCAGAGGTGAAATATAAGTAACAGTGAGCCTATCGTCCTCAGGCCTGTAAGATATTCAGCTTAGCTAAACAAGGCCTGAGGCCTGAAACCGGTTGGCATGATTAGTTGACCGGAAGGTAGATAACCGTGTACTAGTAAAGTGTAAGATTACAGTGAAAGATGTGTTAAGTGCTGATGTTCTGGAAACTATGCAGCAATAGACTGAAAAATATGCTGCAATGTGCCATTTAATACTGCAAGATGCCAGATAGTAACATTTTGCAGGATTCTGTTATAACCTCAAGTTGCTGTGATATCCCATTGGCATAGATGTTAAGGAGAAAAAGGGGAGCTAAAGGCATAGCAAATGAGAAATGGAACACCCCTAAATTAGTGGGGTGTGAAAGTATGGATAAGGAGAAGGGAGCTGGAACCTATATGCATATGTATGAATCTCAGCAGGCATAAGCATAACTCAGAATGAAGAGGTGTTGCCTTGCCTGTGTGCTGGGAGTAGATGCATTGGGTGATGCCAAGATGACAGCCACAGGGGATTATCACGACGACGATGAGGAGGAGGAGGAAGATGATGATTGGCACTCTAGGATCTCCCAGTGGGAGATGTGAGCAATGTAAATCTTAGGGCTAAACACTTTTGCGCTATCTACTATCATATTTCAGTGTTATGGGATTGTTTATCTGCTTAGTGGATTTGTTAATGAAGGGACTTGTGACAAATTGGAATGATTTATCATGTGGTTGTAGGGTCTCTTATTTTAGTGATGCGGATAATATTCCTGATGCTGTAGTCCTCAGGAGACCAAACCTTTTTTGATGACTGCAGTCAGAGATTAATCAAACAATCGCCAATCCATTGATAAGGCTACAATGCGTTACTTTTTTTTTTTTATTAAAAACAAAGATGTTAATTTAAGATCCATGTGAAATATGAAAGGAAAATCTGTGGTTGTCAAATGGAAAAGCGCAAAAGCAGTAAAATAATCCCATTGGTTGGGCTTAATAGTCAATGAGACCTTCTGCAGAGTTGTGTAGAGGTTTAAAACTGCAGGATAAGGTAGCAAAACTCAACTGCAAATGAACTATCAGGCCACACCCAGGGAGGAGAGCAGCATGTTAAAGGAGAACACCGTAAAAACTCCCACTTCAACAAATACTATTACCCGTTCCTTGAAGCTGGTTCTTCTGAGCCTGTGTTTATTTTTTCTTGTCTATCTAGGTATTAACTAAGGACCTGGAAAGGTATGCAGCTGAACTTCAGGAACAAGAAGGATTACCAATTGATGAAGAACCTATAATAAATGTGCCACATATTCATGCAAGGTAAAGGATGTTCTGTGTTAATTTGAAAGATTTATTTGCCCAGAGAAAGTAAGAAACTCTCATGGAAAATTGCCATTAAATGTTGGTCCTTTCTGTGCTGCAAGACTGAAATATGTGTTAAACCGTGGCTGGGGTTTACTGTGTTATTACAGGGTCCCCATATATGGTAGTTTCTATAGAGTAAATGGAACCTAAGAGTGTTTGCTATGTATGTGTGTGTATGCTATGTATTCTCTTTATAGTTTGGGAATTCTGAACATTAGAATTTGACTGGGCAGCCTTCACTTCCTCTTAGGGTAATAGGAGTTAATGGTTGTGTCATGTATTCTGGGGAGAGGTTAGATTTGCAATAAAACATTAGATTTGTCTTCTGTTGATAAAACCTTTCCTCTGGCTGTATCTCTTTTTGTGTTTAGTACATACATGCATATTTGATAACAAGATTCTTTGTTCTTTAAAGGTAATGAGTTTTAAAGTTGTGTGGTAACCTTTTTATGTAGGGTGTACAACTATGACCCGTTGACTCAACTGAAGAATGTTCGGGCTAATTGTTATGGGAAGTATGTTGCCCTGCGTGGCACTGTCGTGCGTGTCAGCAACATTAAGCCTCTATGCACCAAGATGGCCTTTATATGCAGCACATGTGGGTATATTCAGAGTTTTCCTCTGCCTGATGGAAAATATACCCTTCCCACAAAGGTAATTTAAAATACTTATATCTTAAAACCTTCCTCCCCTTTGCTATCTCCTGTATTTGGAAACTGTCAACACGTGTGGTGTTTAGATTTTAAAAAGTAGTTTATAGGATTTAAAGAGGGATGAAATGGATTTAATACTTCAGCAAAGTTAGAATAAGTTACTGACCCACAAAAATCACTGTATATCCCAATGTTACTGTAAGTCTTCATCATATGAGGTAGGTATTTTAAAAAAAAAAAAAAGTTTCCTTGATTTTTGGGTACCACTAAAATGGAAAACCAAAAGTATAGAAACTTCCACAAATTTAAAAGAATTCCTCTCTTCTCCCCTCCCTGAACCCATTCCCACCCCATTTTAGAAAGGGCTAGTCAGTGTTCTGACTGTATTGGGCAATTTTATCTAGGACTGCAGCTGGCTGGAAAATGTAAATCCCTTCCTGTGAAAAATTTGAAATGTTTCATGGGGGGAAGGTTTGTCCCAAATTGGGATGAAAAGTAAATATTGAAATATTTTTGCGGAAATGAAATTTTTCTGGAAAATCCCTTTCAGGACTACCAAATAGATTTTTTTCACTTTGCTGGCTGCCCACCACAGGCTTTTTGGCTGGCTGGCGAGCTGCCCAGGAGGCAGCCCAGGAGCTGGCCAGCTGCAGAGCCTGAGGAGCCCATGGGTGTGTCTACACTGCAAAACAAAAAACCAAACACCTGCGGCAGTGATTCTCAGAGCCCGGGTCTACAGACTTGGGCTCACAGAACTTGTACTGTGGTGCTAAAAAGAGCCAGGTAGACAGTCATGCTTGGGCTGGAGCTCAGCCTCTGAAGCCCAGGGAGGAGTGGTGGGTTTCAGAGCCTGAGCTCCAGCCTGAGCCAGAATGTCTACATAGCTATTTTGAGCACCACAATGCCAACCTGAGTCTGCAGACCTGAGCTCTAAGATTTGCTGCTGTGAGGTTTTGTTGTTTTTAGTTTTGTTTTGGCTGTGAAGACATACCACATTCACCAGCTCCATGAGGTGTCTGCCAGGCTGTAAAGGAACTAAGGAGCAGCGGGCGGGCAGGTTTCCAGGAAACCAGGCACTTGGTTTCTGTCTAAAGTTTTGATGGAACCAACATGTTTGCATAGAACATTTTGATTTTGTTGAATCAGCATTTTCCAACAGAAAACTTTTGACCAGCTCTCTCCGGGATTTTGTATTTCAGTTTTGTTGTTCTTCCTACCTTGATCTAAGACCCCACAAGACATATATACAAAATAATAATGAGGTAACTGTCTAGTAGTATTATTATGTGACCAAGTGCAAAGTTTTCTCTTCTGAAGGGACCTGAAAATAAAAATAACAGACACAAAAGATGCAGTATTAACATTGTGGTTTTTTTTTCTAGTGCCTAGGAGTTAAGATCGGTTCTGGTCTGGTTCTGTTCAGTATCTTCATCAATGATTTAAATAATGGCATAGAGAGTACACTTATAAAGCTTGTGGATGATACCAGGCTGGGAGGGGTTGCAAGTGCTCTGGAGGATAGGATTAGAATTCAAAATGATCTGGACAAACTGGAGAAATGATCTGAAGTAAATAGGATGAAATTCAATAAGGACAAATGCAAAGTACTCCCTTGAGGAAGGAACAATCAGTTGCACACATACAAAATGGGAAATGACTGCCCAGGAAGGAGTATTGCGGAAAGGGGTCTGGGGGTCATAGTGGACCACAAGCTAAATATGAGTGAACAGCATAACGCTGTTGCAAAAAAAGCAAACATCATTCTGGGATGTATTAGCCGGAGTGTTGTAAGCAAGACACAAGAAGTAATTCTTCTGCTCCACTCCGCGCTGATTAGGCCTCATTTGGAGTATTGTGTCCCCAGTTCTGGGCGCCACATTTCAGGAAAGAGGTGGACAAATTGGAGAGAGTCCAGAGAAGAGCAACAAAAATGATTAAAGGTCTAGAAAACATGAGCTATGAGGGAAGATTGAAAAAATTGGGTTTGTTTAGTCTGGAGAAGAGAAGACTGAGAAGGGACACAATGATAACATTTCAAGTATATAAAAGGTTGTTACAAAGAGGAGGGAGGAAAAATTGTTCTTCTTAACTTCTGAGGATAGGACAAGAAGCAATGGGCTTACATTGCAGCAAGGGCGGTTTAGGTTGGACATTAGGAAAAACTTCCTTACTGTCAGGGTGGTTAAGCACTGGAATAAATTGCCTAGGGAGGTTGTGTAATCTCCATCATTGGGGATTTTTAAGAGCAAGTTGGACAAACATCTGTCAGGGATAATAATACTTGGTCTAGATAATACTTAGTCCTGCCTTGAGTGCAGGGGACTGAACTAGATGACCTCTCGAGGTCCTTTCCAGTTCTATGATTCATGATTCTAACCCTGATCTATACCCATTAAAGTTGTATCTGAAATGAAGGAGAAACGTGGAAAAAAGAGGATGGGGGGAATTCTAATGCTAGGTGTTTAAACGACTATGTGACAGTCTTCCGTTAATTATACCCATGCCAGTTGTTATCCCTAATCTAAGCTTAACTGAAGGTTTTCTTTTTATATGCTACTAATGAGCTGCACACAGAGTACTGTTGTTTTTCAAAATCAAATAAGGCACCTTAAACTATTGTAATAAAGAGCATAATTTTCTTTATCAATCCTGATCACGAATTAATACTGTTACAGTGTCCTCTGCCTGAGTGCCATGGACGATCGTTCGCCGCAGATAGAAGCTCTCCTTTAACAATTACGGTGGACTGGCAGTCTATTAAGTAAGCAACTTTAAAGTGTCTGATCCTTTCACAAACAAATTTAGTTTAACAGATTTGAAAGGATATCACATTACTAAAGCAAATGTGCATTTTTATTCATATTATCCATTGTGTAAAAACAAGCACTGATCAAAAGAATATGCTACAAAATAATTGTTTCACCAAAGCACTATTCCATATTATATATTGTCCCTACTCAGTATAATAAGTTCATTGAAATTCTTCTTATCTTGACTATGGCTTCACTGTGAACTGTTTCAGGTCATGCTATGAACATGATTGCATCCATTCTATAAATGTGATCACATCCATTATAAAGTACCTTCTGTAATGAATGAGTTGTAAGGAAAACATCACAGTGGTTGGCTAGCAGGGTGCTGTTACATGACACCTGTCAACTGAGAAAGTTGAATGAGTTGTATTGAATTTTAGTGTCAAAATCTTGGTTTAAAGTTGTATTGAAAAAACACAAGCTAACCTGAACAGGAATAAAGTACAGATATTTAAATTGTTTCCCTATTTTTCTGCTCTCTACATCAATCAAGTAAATAGCTCACAATTTAAGGTATATCTGTGGCAGGGATTGGCTTTGTCTATTTGTACAAGAATAGAAAAAATTGGGCCCTTAGGTATTACTGCAGTAGAAATAAATAATATAAATGTCAAGTGTTCCTTCTAGTCTAAACTAATCAAAACTATTTCTGAAATTGATTTTTTACAATTTTTTTTAGAACAGATGTAAAATTAAGTAGCACAGTATTTGGAAAAGCTCTTCGGCCCTATTCCAGCAAGGCTGAATTTTTGCATTTGTGGGTTGACTTCAGTGGGGACTACTCAGGGTGAAATCCTAGCCTCATTGAAGTGAATGGGAGTTTTACTGTTGACTTCAGAGGGGCCAGGATTTCTCTGTGTGTGTGTGTGTGTGTGTGTGTGTGTGTGTGTGTGTGTGTTTAAAATTAAGTGTGTGTGTGTATATATTGCAGAATTGGTGTCCTAATTTGTTTGCATTGTGGGTTTGTGGCTCTTTTGGTACAGTACCTCCATTGTTAGACAACTTCTGTGGTAATCTGACAGATGGATGTTATCAGGGGGACTGAGTAACTGGATATCCTGTGCCTTCCTAATATCCGTATAGTGTCTCAGAAGTCATATTTTATACTTGCTGTAACCCTGCCTTCTTTTAAAGTAACACATTTTAAAAGAATGTAACCTGTTTATAGTAAACTACAAAAACTACAGCAATGTTAAGGGTCTGACTTAGACCTATGAAATAAAACAAAAAATTTTATTATTTTACTACTATAAAAATAGACTGTGAAAATGTCACCTTGTTGCTCAGCAACAGATCTGCTCCCTATGTATAATCAGTCCTACCTGTTCACTTCGGTGACTAAAATAAATTCTTCCTTGTTCAGGCTCTCTATTCTTATGCTCTACCTCTGCTGTGAAGTTGAAAAGATAGGATCAGACCTGTCAATCACCAGGCAAGGGGCTATGTCTCTCCTTCAGGAACACAACACAACTGACAGTACAGACTGCCTCCTAATAGTAGCCAGAGGTGGTTCCCAGATCTCCTGCTTTACCTGAAATACAGAGTATAGGAAATGCTTCAAAAGATTCAAATTTGGTTCCAAAATGACCCTTCTGCTTGTCTCAGCTGGTAATCTTTGTGGGCTCTTTTTCAGGGCACAGGAAGTTTGCTCCACTTTTTTCCAGGAGCTGGTCTCTTCCCCATCCCAAGCAAGAAAAAGCCTCACATGCAACTCCTCTGCAGCCTTTGCTCTAGGGAGCCACTTTTTGCCTGCCTGCTTTGGCTTCCAGCCTCAGCCATACTGCTGGGACTGATAGGTGCATTTCCTATTAGTATGCAGCACCTGTGTTCTGGGATGCAGTACTCTTTCACAAGCTAGTGTGCTCCAAACCTACTTGTGAAAGGGGGCTATCTCCTATGCAGTTGCTGAGCCTGAAAGCAGACTCGAAAGGTATGTCTACACAGCAAATAAAAACCTGCAGCTGGCCTGTGCTATTTGACTCTGGCTCGTGGGGTTGGGCTGGGGGGCTGTTTCATTGCTGTGTAGACTTCTGGGCTTGAGTTGGAACCTGAGCTCTGGGACCTTCCCACCTCTCAGGAAAAGTGCAACTGTGCTGGTGCATCTGCAGAGGGTGATAGCAACTACTGTAAGGCTTAGGGGGTGTTATGCCCTCAAGGTTTACCCAGCCATTCTGTGACTTTACTGCTGCCCTCCTGAAGGAGTAAGGGGTTGGGAGCAAGTCATAATTAAGACTTATGGATTGGGGGATGGAGGAGCAATAACGTATAAAAATTGCTTTTCTCCCCTCTGTTCTCCCCCAAAAGCTGAAATTAGGGGGAGCTGGCTCCTGCATTTAGAAGGATGTGTATTTAATTTTGAAGGTTATAAAATGAATATTCCACATGATAGATAAAGACTGGGGGAAAAGAATATTTAAAGGATGGATATATATATTTATAAATAAATGTAAACATATTTAGAAGGGAAAGAAAATTCACTGAAGCAAGTAGAAAAGGAGTACTTGTGGCACCTTAGAGACTAACCAATTTATTTGAGCATAAGCTTTCGTGAGCTACAGCTCACTTCATCGGATGCATACTGTGGATCTTCTGTATTTTCCACAGTATGCATCCGATGAAGTGAGCTGTAGCTCACGAAAACTTATGCTCAAATATATTGGTTAGTCTCTAAGGTGCCACAAGTCCTCCTTTTCTTTTTGCGAATACAGACTAACACGGCTGTTGTTCTGAAAACTGAAGCAAGTGTAACTCATTTCTATGTTGGAAAGTATAGAAGAGCTACAGTAGCCTACAGTGCAAATTATCATTTATTATTTGTATTTTGGTAGCATGTGGCGGCTGCAATCAGGAAAAACATCAGGGTTGTCCACATAAAGCTGTGATGGTAGGAAAACCAACATGGCTGTTTTGTAACCCAAGATTATACTTGACTACTACCGTAAAACTGGCAAAATTCATAAAACTATAACCCTGATTTCTCTCTCTGATAATCACCTCCAAAATTCTCCCTTTAGGATGATGTTTGCTTTGT
The DNA here is from genome assembly GCF_965152235.1 of Eretmochelys imbricata. Lineage (NCBI taxonomy): Eukaryota > Metazoa > Chordata > Testudines > Cheloniidae > Eretmochelys > Eretmochelys imbricata. The sequence goes on along the minus strand of NC_135574.1, from coordinate 203,976,767 downwards.
CGTCACTCTAATATGGACTTTTTTTGAACACTTGAGCCAATTGCTGTAAACCCTTTTTTAAGTTAGAGGATGAAAATAAAACACAATATTAGTGTCATCAGCATTTCCCTGCTCACCTCATGCAGATTACTGAAAACATTTTTACAGTTTGAATTTACATGTAATTGGACCTCACTGAGTTGTAGAATTGACAGTTTTAATCTAGAGTTCATAAAGTTAGGGTTCTTTGGAAATATGCTTTGAAGTATTTGCAGAAGAAAAATTGAAGTACTTATTAAGTCTCTGGTCCTGGAAACACTTAAAACTTTTGGAATTTCCTGATTTTCTTTTAACAGCACTATTTCCAATGTTATCAGTCTGTCTTCTCCCTTCTCACCAAATCAAAAATGATTGCTTTGAAGCATAAATGTGAGGACTTTTATATAAGAACTTAAACAGAAACACTGCAGACTGGTCTTTGATATGCTGTTTGTATTTTAGGGTTCAGGAACTCATGTCAGATGATCAGCGAGAAGCAGGTCGAATTCCTCGCACAATAGAATGTGAGCTGATTCAGGATCTTGTAGACAGCTGTGTCCCAGGAGATATGGTCACGATCACAGGAATTGTTAAGGTGTCAAACACCGAAGAAGGTACAGTACATCTGGTTTGAATTTTTTCTTATCGCCTTCTGAATCTTGCACAATGCTAAACAAAAGATTACTCTTTGTTCTCTAGTTACTGATTTTTCTCTCAAAGCCTAAAGTATCACTTATTCATTGCATTTTTTTTTTTTTTTAGAAATAAGTAAAATGTATAGGGGAAAGCTGTTGAACAGATAAGGCTCTGTAGTGAAAAAGAGAGGACAAAATACGCAACTGGGAGGAGAGCAGTGTACACCTTAACATCCCCTGACCTTAACTGACTCTTGTGCAGTCGGCAGTGGGTATGTCTTGTAGCAGCACTCATGCTCTGTTAAGGATGAGGAACTGTGTCTCAACTATCAGTACAGGCTTCTCATGTTCTAGAAAGTCAGTTGGATAGAAAGATCTTCTGTCCAGAGTAAAGCAAACAAGGTGTTCAGATGGATTCCATTTTCCAGATTTGTTTCTAGAATAGTCTTATTGAGGTTAGCCACATGACGCTTTTTATCTTTCATTTGAAGGGGGTGGTTATCAAGGTTATTTAAATAAATAAATAAAAAATATTAAGGGACCTGTTATGGCTGCACATTCTTTCATGGCTTGCTTCTCTCTGCTTGAAGAAACCTTACAAATGCTCTTAACTGAGAATGTTACAAAGAATTGTCATAATCAGTTGGTGAACCATGGTGCTTTATAACCGATCAGTAATTTTCTGTTAAAAATTAAACGCTATCTGTATCTTTAACATTTTTTCTATGTTTTCTGCTACAAGATTTTTATTTTAAAAAATTGTTTTAAGAATAAAATAGTGTATTTGTTTAATTTTATAGTAGATCAGGCTAAAGACACTTAGAATGTTCAGAGAGGCACAATGCTCTCTCTGTTTCCAAGGTTAAAATTTCGAATAGAATAAAATTGATCTTGCATTTCATTCAGGCCCTGATCCAGCGAATCACTTGAGTATGTGCTGAACTTTTAGTAAATTAAACAACATTCTTTTCCCTTTTATAAAGCTCTGAATCTCAATGTGTCACCAGAAGCTTTTTCTGGCTTTTTATCAGGCTTTGAGGAAGCAGTTGTTCAAAATAGTTTCCCCTAAATTATTCAAGGGATATATCTTCTAGTATTCAGGAACTGTGATCATGGGTTAGACCTTTTAATTTGCTATATGTTATCATTACTAATATGTCCCAAGTTTTAATTAGCACATGGATTTTAATATTTCTGAATTATTTTAATCACTACCTGTGCATAACTCCAATACTTAGATAAAAACATGGCTTCCTATTTTTGACCGTCTTTGTAATCTAACAGGAGCATCTAGAAACAAAAATGACAAATGTATGTTCCTGTTGTACATTGAGGCAAACTCCGTCAGCAACGGTAAAGGACAAAAAGTAATGAATTCTGAAGATGGGACTAATCACCGAGTATGCATGGAGTTTTCACTTAAAGATCTTTATGCTGTTCAAGAGATTCAAGCTGAGGAAAATCTTTTCAAGCTAATTGTCAAGTATGTTGTCTCTCACACCTCTAGCAATTTAGATATAAAAGCACCACAGCTTTTCCCTTCTGGTACTTTCAAGTGTGTGGTTCATTATTTGCTATCCTACATCTTGATCCCTCCGAAGCAGTCCATCTGGGACAAGTAACTTAAATGAAGTACACCCTTGTGTACTTGTGCCTATATCCCTCTTTTAGTCCAAGGGTGGGAGGTGAAGTCAATCAAATATATTTGTAGTTGTTGTTGAACTTTCATTTGCCCCGGAATATAAATATTGTACTTCAAAAGAACACTGTTCTTAAAATAAGTGCATACACGTGTTCACTCCTGTGGTATCTCTTTCCTTCTGCCTTTCTTCTTTCCCCTGTTTTTCAACTGCTACACTCTTTATTTTTAGATGTCTGAGACCATTGCCTCAGCAGCTTGCACATCTTGCATGGTTCTTTTCTATGCTCTGCCTATGGAGCAGCACTGGGGGAGGGGACAGGAGAGCCAAGCTGCGGGCATGAAACAGACCATGCAGTACCACTGGAGGATTCCAGGATGCTGCAGCTAAACCCGTGGAATACAAGACCTCGTTCATACTCCAGCACAATTGAGCAATAGACTTATGATGATTAAAAGTAGTTCTGTTCCAGATATGAGTGGGTTCAGCAACCACGGTGTAACAGGTTCTCATTTGTGTGTGTACAGATTTCAGTGGAGTACTGCTCTCTATGATGACAAGCATGCTTAAGTGTCCAGAAATTTCAAGAACTTTGATAGAGCATTTAAAAAAAAAACCCAACAACCCTGGTTTTGCTGGGAATTAGACAAGAAAGTGAATTTCTATGGAACTTGTTGAGAAACTAGTTTTGTAATTGAGATGGGACAAATGGTAATAAGAGATTTCTATTAATCACATACTAATGTCAGATGTCTTGGGTTTTTCAGCTCACTTTGTCCTACTATCTATGGCCATGAGGTAAGTAATTTTAGAACTTTGCTTTCATTCTAAATTCAAACTTCCATTACAAATTTGCCTCAGTAAACTTCCAAGACCTTTTAAAGGTTGGCGAGGTGGAAAAAATGAATTTCTTTTTTAAAAGTTTATTTTTGCATAAACTGTTTTTTCTTTTTCCTGTGTCAAAACACCCATAGAAACCCCCAAATGAGAAATAAGTAGTGCATTGGGTAATGGTGGGAGTTCAGTCCCTTGTAACTTTTTTTATCTACAGGACACAATGTTTTCTTTCTGTGTCTTAATTTACTATGAAGCAATTGTTAGTAATGGTAGCTGTTGTCTAATGCTGACTAGCATTTGTATGTACCATTATAGATTGTAAAGGCAGGTTTGGCGCTGGCATTGTTTGGAGGATGCCAAAAATATGTGGATGACAAAAACAGAATTCCAGTGCGAGGAGACCCTCATCTTCTGGTGGTTGGAGATCCTGGATTAGGAAAGAGTCAAATGTTGCAAGTATGGGTTCATTTACTACTATTAAACTTAGCTAATGGAGAGAGAATGCATTTTTCCCTTTAACTCTAAACCTTTCTATTTAGTCTTTTGCTTACACGCAACCATTCGTTCAGTGAGAGACTGTCCCTTTGTATATAATTTAGAAAGTCTCCCTTTAAAGTATATAATTTACTAAACCCCACGTTTTTGTCCCTAGTTGTTGTGAATTCTGACTAAAACGAACACTCACATTTTTCTCCTTTTGTCATACTCTCATTTAGACATTCACTGTTCAACATCAGTAGTTCTCCAGATAATTGCACAACCTTTCTGTTCTGTGATATGTATTTTATATTTATCTCGGAAGGGATCTCATTTTATTTTCATTTGTCACAATGACATCGATAAGTGCGCAAGTGGTGACTTGAGTACAGCAGCCAGTATAACTCATGCAAATTGAATATCTGTCACTTCTATGGTATGCTTTTATGTAATGAATGAGGGCAAGGAAGGTCCTGTAGTTGAGACACAGAACTGAGAGTTGGGAAGCCTGGATTTTATTCTTGGTTCTGCCTTTGATGCCCTGTGTGACCGTGGGAGAATCACTTGAGAGGTTTTAAATGGCACAAACAACAGTTAGGCATCTAGCTCTCAGTGACCTCCAATATTAATTTAATTGAAAATCTCCCTCTTAATCTCTTTATGTCTCAGTTTCCACATCTGCAAATAGGGAATAAAATACGTAGTTTGCAACAATTATTTTATTGAGTTTGAGTACACCCGTGGTAAAAAGGGCTTTGAAATATTTGGACAGAAGGTCCCATAGAATCACAAAGTATTATTGTTGGAGTTACTTTTTTGAGGAATGGTCATATTCAGAACGCCCAGCCTATTGTGATAAGAAGGTCATGGGCCATATCTGAGACCTTTTGGTAAATCTACTGACAGTATTTTTGAGTGACACACAGGTCCTAATGACATTGCTTCAGTGGTTATCTAAGAGGAGTTAGTCTGATTATTGCTACATTCATTTAGAATTCTCATATTTCTAAGGTGCTTTTGCAGATTTTTAAAATGTGCACTATTGATATCATTTCATGTTTTTCATAACATGTTACTTTCAGGAAATTGCGTTAAGATGGAAAAGCAGTAATTTTAAGTACTATTGCCAGGAAAAAGTCATTTTCTGTGGGACTGATAATATGCACTTATTTTACTTTCTAAAGTGTATGACCTCAGTTACTATCTGGCATAAATCTCTCATGAGAGAGAAGAATCATGATAGAAAAGCAGAATAAAAGGAAAACATTGTGTTGACCGAGAAATCCAGAAAAGAGGTAGATAATGTGTGAATCTTTAAAATTAGAACATGTGAGTGATAGAGGTAGAATTCAAAGAAGGAACTAAAGGAGAGGTAAGTATAACGGAATACATGTTTCTTTGCTCCCCTCTCCTGGTGTCCTTCTCCCTAAAAGCATCTTCTGTTGAGAGCAGTATCTTGTCACATGTACCTTATTCTATTAACAGTATTTGCAAATCACATTCTGATCAGTATGATTCTTACGTGCTCCTTTTCAGACTAAGTAGAGCTGAGTGAGCTCTACAGTAATCTTTAAATATTTCACTAGCCGGCACAAAGTTTTATGTTTTAAAAAGTAGGGTTGCCAATTAATTGCAGTTAACTCACATGAATAACTAAAAAAAATGAATTGCAATTTAATTGCACAATTACGTTTTTAATTGCGCAATTAATTTTTACAATTGCATGATTAATTTTTACTATTGGCACAGCTGTGATGATGGTTTAGAATACTTAAGCCAAGTTTGCATAAATGGCTTTTAAATTAATATTTAAACTACTTGTTCCTGTTTCACCCTAAGAAGCAGTCCATTTGCACACAATGAAAGATTTGTTTTCTCTTTCTTTACTAAATACTTTGATGTCATTCACAAAAAGTTGGCCTGCAGCCATTCTGAGATATGACAAGATCACACTGCAAGGTTTGTCCAGATCAGAATTTTTGTGGAAAAGCTTCTAGGAAAAACCAAAGCTCAGTAGTAGTTGGTGCTGATGGTCCAATAGTCAACACTTTTCCCTTGGAGTCAGTGCTGAACAAATATTGTTCTGGCATAATCTTCAGGAACATTTTGTAGCTTTGTGCTGCCTTGTTTTATTTAAAAAAAAAAAAAAAAAAAACTGCTGGTCACTTGGCACTAAAGGCTCTTTGGAAAAGAGCAGTGGTGTTAACTGGAGTGCACTAGCCAAATTTAACTGGAGCCATTGCTTTGTCTGCCTTCCCACATGGAAAAGGAAACTTGGAGAAATGTTATGCTGTATTTTTTTTTCACTTTTCTCAAACTTCTGTAGAGACCTAATGCTTCAAGGTTGAGACAGTATCTTAACTATTAGAGACCATGAGGAGACCTTGTTTGGGGGACAGATAATCCCACATCCCACTCTTACTTCTGGGAGCACTCCTTATACCTTCCTCCAAAGCATCTGGTGCTGGCTACAATTAGAGACTGGGTACTAGGCCAGACGGACCTCCAGTCTGGCAATTGCTATGTGATGTGGCTGCATGTCAGTGATGAATGCTGTATTTGGGTGGGTTTTTTTTAATATCTGCTTAAGTCTGCACTGCTTTGTTTTTGAAAAATAATATCAATATAAAATTCTTTCTAATATAGGTGATCTAATTAACCCTTACAGCACCTTAATCTAGTACATCCAAATCCATGTCATGTCGCATTGTCTCAAGGTTTACGATAACCTAGCAGATAGTACTTTGACCCCAAGCACGCAACCAAAAATGCTTCCTACCTTCTGCGGTTCTGGATGTATCTCTCTAGGGGTACTCAGTTAATAACTATTATACTATTGACTCACGTTAAATTGAAAATAGCAAAAAAGGTCAAACACATAAATTTTTTCCCATTTGTGGTATTTGTCTAGTATGAGTAAGTTACAACTCCACATAATATGGTTCTGTAACTTTTTTAAAAAGTGTGATTGTTTTCCACAGGCAGTTTGCAATATTGCTCCTCGCGGTGTGTATGTTTGTGGCAACACCACCACTACCTCTGGCTTGACTGTGACTCTGTCTAGAGATAGTACCTCTGGGGATTTTGCTTTGGAAGCTGGTGCTCTGGTGCTTGGAGATCAAGGTAACACACTAAACTGCAACTAAATTGAATGGACAAATGTTTTTAGCTAAACATTTCGCTCAGATTTTCCCTCAAACCAAATAATATTTGAAATCCTAGCACTGGGATAGTGAGTCTAGGATTAACATATGTATGATGCTACTACTAACTACAGATCTGAGGCTAACTTTCTTTTTTAAATAACTTTATTCTTAAGCATAGGATCTTAAGAAATTTGTGCAAATGTTCAAAGTGTGATTCCTTATTCTCTGCTGGTCTCCTCCAGCTTGGCTTCCTCTTACTGGGTCTTGGAAACCCTGATAGACTCCAGTGGTCTTTGTGGACTTGGTCCCCCTTGGTGAGGATTGGGTGCGTAAAATTAGGCTTCTAAAATTTGCAGAAAGTCCTTTATTTAGGTGCTTAAGTGGCCAGATTTTCAAAATTTCTGCATGTCAGTTGACTTAAATGGGAACTGCTGGGTGCTTAGCACTTCTGAAAGACAGGCTCCTTAGTTAGGCGCGCCCCCCCCCCCTTTTTTTTTTTTTAATAAAGAATCTTGGCTCCAACTTTTTTAAATGAAAGCTTAGATTCTGGAGTGCAAGTTGGGAGTCATCAGAAAATTGTGCATGCCCAGACAGCTGTCGAGAGCCTGACCAGTTTGATCCCTGCCTCTAATACTTGACCCTCCAGACTTACAAATCCACCAGTAGAGTCCCAGGGGCAGCATGGAAAGGAGGCAAGCCATGCTGACAGTGCTGAGGGGAACATTGCAATGAGTGGACTTTGGATTAGGCTCAAGGTGCAGTATTGGATCAGTGGCATATATTTGGACATTGACCTGTGTGTTTTCTGATACCTTTTATTCTATGTTAATTATGTTTCCAGGTATTTGTGGAATAGATGAATTTGATAAGATGGGAAGCCAACACCAAGCTTTGCTGGAAGCCATGGAACAGCAAAGTATCAGCCTTGCTAAGGCTGGCATTGTTTGCAGCTTGCCAGCTAGGACATCTATCATTGCTGCAGCAAATCCAGTTGGGGGACATTATAACAAAGCCAAAACGGTCTCTGAGAATTTAAAGTAAGCACTTTTTGAAATGTTAATTATGTGGCTTGCAAGAGGAAGTTGTTTTTTGTTTTGTTTTCTGTCAAGTCAGTTTGTGAATAATGGCACTTTAGTTTCCTGGAAGATGATGGTAGGTTTTATTATAATATTGCTTTCATTTCAGCTGTCAACACAGATTTATTTCTTGAGTCGTACTTGTGAAGCAGGATAATAGGTAAAGTTGCTCTAGAGTTCCATTGTGTCTGTTTTTATAAGCAATGTATTATTTTTCTCTAGAATGGGGAGTGCCTTATTGTCCAGGTTTGACTTGGTATTTATCCTGCTGGACACTCCGAATGAAGATCATGACCATTTGCTTTCTGAGCATGTGATGGCAATGCGAGCTGGAAAACAGGCAGTACACAGCAGCGCGGTAGTGACTCGCACCAACACACAGGATTCAAACACCTCCATCCTTGAAGCAGTCTCAGCTAAACCATTATCAGAAAAATTAAAGGTAGAATTTTCTCCTTCCATTTTCTTTTGCTCATCTCCCCCGGTGTTGGATCTCAGCAGTTTCCCCTTCCACTTTCCATGTGGGAAACCAACTCCAGCCTTAAAGAGCCATGGGATGTCTATAGAAAGTCCCTATGCTCCACAGGTCCTGCCAATTGCCTGCAGTAGCAGCTCTTGCAGGGTGGATGGTGGGAAGGTGGGGCAAGCCTAGTCCCCCGGAACCACCTTTACACCGTCCCACCCTGGTGAGGCTCAGATTTTGCTCAGTTTTTTAAGTTTTACATTTTTTTTTGCTCTTGGGGATGGTGGTTTCTTCCTACATCTACCAATGCTACTTTGTGGATTTCCTCACCTTCCTCCCGCCTTCCTCCTCCGGTTTCTCCTTCCAGTTTCCACTCCCTCTGTTTTTCTCTTCTCCTTCTCCACCTGTCTACTCCCTGTCTTGTCCTACATTCTCCTCCCCCATTTCACCCCTGGTTTCTCTCCTAAATGAAAACAAGTGTAAGTGATTAACTTCCAAATAACCATATAATTTTGTTTACCCTGTTCTCACTTGTCCCACCTGCCTCCTTGTTTGGTTCTTCCCTGGTGTGTCTGTCTTTAGCCCTGATCCTGCAGTGAACACTGTGTGGGTGGGGACCTGTTGATGTCTGTGGGGCTCTGACTGGATTCCCAGGGGAGCCAGGTGAGCTCATTCAATTAGGGTGAGCTGCAAAGAATGGGGCAGACCCCAAAGCTGGTGTATATTCCAATATTTAGATTTACCAAGCCAGCACAAAACAGCTTCTTTATTACCTCCCTGGTTACTCAGAAGTCAACAACACAGTTCCCTTAAAGTAACGCAGGCTCAGGCTTCCACCTAGACACCCAAGTCAGATATGATGAGGATTAATGAAAATCTTATTCATCATATAAAAAAACTGTACCAATCCCAAGGAATAGGACACATTACCTCTTAGGTTAATGAATGTTCCAGATCTTATCCAAATACACGCTTACAGCCAACTCTTATTAACTAAACTAAAATCTATTAAGAAAGAAAAGAGCGAGAGTATGGTTAAAAGGTCACTATACATACAGACATGAGTTCAATTCTTGAGGTTCAGATTCATAGCAGAGATGGTGAGCTTCGAAGTTGCAAAGAGTTCTTTTAGAATTTAGTCCATAGGTTATAGTCCAATGTCCAGTATCTTATTCAGGGTGTTCCAGCTTCGGACTGGGATCTCAATCTTTATGGCTTAGCCTTCCCCTGTATGAAATCTCAAGCAGATCTGAGATTAAAAGGATTGGGACCCAAAGGTCTTGCATATACAATTCCAGATCTTCTTTGACAGGTTGAAGTCCTTAGTTGAACAACAGGCACTCATTTGAACTTTGAAGTGGACCCGTTTCCTAAGCATAGCTGGTAATTATCCACACGGATTAACACAAGGCAATTGCCTGTCTTTCCACCATTTGCAGATGATTTGCTATACACTTCAAAGAGAGATGAATACAGCGATAGTCTATGTTTACAGTTCATTTAAATGTTAAGATGTTCTTTTAATCTCTGAAGTAACAGAATACAGCATAGACAGGGACTGTTTGATTACATTGTTGACCACTACCAATATATATGTAAAAAGAAAAGGAGGACTTGTGGCACCTTAGAGACTAACCAATTTATTTGAGCATAAGCTTTCATGAGCTACAGCTCACTTCATCGGATGCATATATACGTAAGTACACAAAAACACAAACATTATCTCCCCATATGTTTTTAAGGGTTGAATTTGAGTCATTTATTCTGCAGGATGCTTAACCCTTTCTGGTCATGTGTCATATGGGCACAGAAGTCCACAGCCCACTGGGATTAATTGCAGGATCAGAACTCTTCAGGGACCGTGTCTTCCTAGGTTTATACAACAACAAGAAAAATAGAGCTTGTTCTCTTTATTTTTTTTGGGCCATAAAATTATATCTGCCAGATTCTAATCTTAAACCACACCAACGATTTGATTCAGTATAGTCACCTTTTCAGGTTCGTTCTCATTCATTGCGAAGAGTCTTTTTGAAAGAGGACTCTTGATATTGCCCAGTTGCATTTGGCACCGTCACTTTTCTTCAACGCAGACTAGAGGTTTGTTCTGTCCGGAAGTGACCAAACTATCATTTATTATGCACACCCAGTTGAGAACTGAGAATTGAGTTCATAGAAGAAAGACCAGTGTATAAAAAAACCGCACTGAATACTGTAATCCTGTTGTAACTTAGAGTCCATGAACATGAGAGATGTGTTCGTAATTGGCTTAGGTCATGCCTGGAGAAAATTTTGATGCCATTCCACACCAGCTATTGAGGAAGTATGTGGGATATGCTCGGCAGTATGTCCACCCCAAGTTATCTCCAGAAGCTGCTCAGGTCCTCCAGGAATTCTATCTTGAGCTCCGGAAACAGAACCAAGGGGTGGACAGTGCACCTATCACCACAAGGCAACTGGAGTCGCTCATTCGGCTTACAGAGGTACGCTTCCAGAGTAATATTTTTTGCTTCTGGCATCCTAAGTATTATTTTTAATATAGCTATTAACACTCCCAGGAACTTCTGACAGCTAACGTGACCATGTGTGTTTAGTGAGGAAAAGATCCACAAGGCCAGTTAGTGTGCAGCTGGCTAATGCTCTGTAAATTTACATCCCAGTTTGCTGCATATTGACTGTGTAAAGAAGCCCTTTGATATTAAGTTTCCAACCTCAGAAAAGGGGGAGGAGAGATCAGACTCCACAAGGGAGTTGCCAGCAATTGACTTGTGGCTCCCAGCCTGCTTCTATTCCCTCTGTTTTGTGTTGATCAGAATTGCTGTAGATCCTTGTAACCACTTCAGAGCACAAGGAGTGCCCATTCCTTACGCTGATTATTCCAGCTCCTCTTTTGAAATATCTGGATTCCAGGGTGCATTAGAGGAAACCAGAGGCTCAATGTGAGATTTTATAATTTGAAAAGTTGGGAGCCTTTGTTTTAGACGTATGTTGTCAGGCAAGGCCAATGAGGCAATAAGGTACACCCAGACAAAGTGTCTTAATTTTTTACACCCTTTATGCCATTCTGAAGGGGCTAAGTGGAGGACAGACATTTCAGCTTATTTGTCCCTCAGATCCATTAGTTTGTGCCTCATTACCTAATACAGTCTTTCAATACTGCACAGCTCCAGCAGGGTGAGTAAATTAAAGCAGCTTTTCCATCCCAAACTATGTCTAAGCCCATTGTAAAAGTAAAGGCAAATTGGGATGCTAGATGGGTATTCTGGTTCTTGCTTATGGACCAAAATAACATTAAACTAAATAACTGTCAAACTCGTAAGACTAAATCCTGATGACTCTTTAAATGGCTGGTTGCAAGAGGCGCATAAAACCCGAAGAGCTGTATAAGGAACTGTGGAGGGCTTCCCCAGCCTTTCCATGACAGAAAAATATCCCAGGCTGGGAACTTGCCCATCCTTCCCTAGATCCTATTCCCCTTTTCTCCCCCTGCTGTATCTGCCAACAGGGAGAGGAGCAGGATTCAGGGATATCCACCTGGCTTCTCAGAAGAATCTTCCTTGACCGTATAGAGTGGGACCTGTGTCTGCTCCTCCCATATGTTATCGCTATTGCCACGTATTTTAATGCTGTGTTCTAATAGCATTAGTCATACTTTTGTTGTTGCCCAGAGAATGCAGTATTAAAAAGAAAATCAACAATTTCCAGACCACAACCCACTAAGATAGTTTTGAAGGTAGCAGTGATGCTACTTATTGATAGGGCTTTATCCTGCAATTATTAGTCAGAAATTCCACTGAAGAATGTGACTATGTTTGAGTCCTGCAGGATCAGGTCCCAAGTATGTCCTCAGAACTTGACACAACCATTGTGACTGAATGATGGAGACTAAGCCTTTTTTATGTGGTGGCTACCACATAACTTCAGCTTAATTGTTAAATATGTTTTTTGTTTAAGGCACGATCAAGGCTGGAATTAAGGGAAAAATCAACCAAAGAAGATGCTAAGGATGTAATTGAAATAATGAAATACAGGTGATGTACAGTGTTAAAATCAGAACAAATATTGGTATTCATTTAAAAAAAATATGATTTTTCTTCTTTTCATGCAACCAAGAGAATGCTTAGATGGTATGGTTCAGACCATTGATATTTATATACAAACTCTATAGCCAAACTGTCCATCTTTGGGTTTGGCTGAATAGGGTGGCGATGTAGTAATGTACAACCCTGTTTTTATGTTAATTTTATCGTGTTGGATCATGACCACTATAATTATAGACCACTCAAAGAATACAATCACACTGTAGTGTACGGAAGATTCAGTCCTTTTTGCCTTTTAGAAAAGATGCACCTCTAAGCGTCTTTCCACTTTCTCAGAGGCTGAATTCTTGCTGTGAACCAACAGACCCCCCAGTGAAGGCCTCTAAACTGCTAGCTTTATTCTTAGTGGGAGGAGTTGCACAATTTGTGAGCCCCTTTGGAGGCCTGAGACTTCAATGACTCATTCTTACATTTTTATATTTCAGACCAATAGCAAGACCCTGCCAAACCAATCCATTCATTTCTGCCTTTACCTCCTGTTGATTCTCATTTGGTTGTGTTTTTTTAGCATGCTAGGAACTTACTCTGATGAGTTTGGGAAACTGGACTTTGAGCGTTCACAGCATGGTTCTGGGATGAGCAATAGGTCACAAGCAAAGAGATTTGTTTCTGCCCTCAACGATATTGCAGAAAGAACCTACAACAATCTCTTTGCATTTCAACAGCTTCGGCAGATTGCAAAGGAGCTACAAATAAAAGTAAGTGGGGAAATCTAGATTCTTTTGAAAAACAGTTTAGGAATCATTAAAATTATCAGCTGAAAAATTAAATGAAGAAATTAAAATCAGAAACAGCAGACAAGTGCCATATCTCTCCATTAAACAGGGATGAGCAAAACATATTGCTGATGTTCTGAGCTCTGTCGTGGAGACATTTCCACTGTAAAGTTTCTAATGTCACTAGCCTTGCTAACTACACCATCTTGCATCAACAAGCACTAACTTTGCTGCTATTATTAAGGTTTGTCTCTGACGTTTTTTGCCAAGGACAAGTTGTTCCCAGAATGTTTTGCTTCTGCTGGCTCCAGAACTATTTTTTGATCTGTGTTTGTATAGATCCTAGCACAATGGGGTCCATATCTGGGACCCCTGGGCACTATGATAATACAAATAATTCTTTATTAATAATCCTTTATGCTCACACTCCAATTTATGCTCCAAAGTTGTGCCTGCCATATTGAAAATGTTGTTCTTGTGTTTCTGTTCTGGTCTTCCTTCTGATGTCTGTATGTTTTCATTCCTGTTCCAAACTTTCCTAATATGAAAGTACTGCTAATCAGATGAGAAGCATATCAAAAACACATAAGGCAGCAAGTACAACATATCCTGTGATCTTCAACTCACCTTATACACATTTGATTTTCTCAAGTGAAAATAACTGCCAGCTAATTCTACATTTCACTTCATGGTGGAATACCTGGAACATCCAGTGAAAAGTGACCTTTTAAATCTTTTCAAAAAAGATTTCGGTGCTTGTGAAAAGTGCTGGAAATTGAATTTCTCTATCTATAGAACGATTATAATGTGGGCAGTGATATTGTTCTTCGCATACGTCAGCCCTCCTCTAGGGATGAGATAGTAGCTTCAATCTCCAAGCCCTCTCTCTTGAGGCTGCTTATCAGGTTAAATGTTGTGGATAACCTGTCCAATTGTGATTACCAATTCCTTTTACATGGGTCACCAATCTGTCATTTGGTGACTATTTCCACTCTAAAACAGTATCCTAGGGGTGAAAGGCTCAGAATCCTTTTCAAAACTCACAAACATGTCACCCCTCCTCTCTTTATCTTTTTGTGAAACTAAAGAAAAATTACAATTTACTGTTTTCACTGTATGTGTAAAATGTTTTGCCACACCCTAAATTCTACCTCTTTTCATAGCATAAAGACCTATGGTGAAATCCTGACCCCACTTGAAGTCAATGGGAGTTTTTGTCACTGATTTCAGAGGGGCTGGGATTTCTCCCAAGAGCTTTTGTGTTTGTTTGTTTGGCAAAAGATTTTCATATATTTTTTGTTGTGGTGATTTTTTGTGTCGTCCGCCCCCCCCCCCCCCCCCCAAACCCACACTTCCTCCCCTTTTGAAACACTTTTTCTTCCAGAAAACTCCCTCAGCAGATGAAATGTCATGAAACTTTGATTTAGGTATATTTCACTAATTTTCCATATGGCAAAACCAGGAGCATTTTCGATGTTGATGTTTGTAAACTGTACATTTTTTTTAGTGAGGTGAAAGAAAGCAAGGAAAGATACAGTCAACTTTTACTTAGCCTTCAAGTGATCCAAAGGTTTGTGGCGGAAGTTAAACCCTTCACACTAATTTCCTTTCTATAATTAATTTTAAAATGTTTAAAAGAATTGCAACATACCTTGCTTTACATCAGACATAATAAATATTATTTTTCACACTTAATAAACGTATTTCACTCTTTATTTTTCTTCCAGGTATCTGATTTTGAAAGCTTTGTTGGCTCTTTAAATGACCAGGGTTATCTTTTGAAAAAAGGTCCAAGAGTTTATCAGCTTCAAACTATGTGAAGGAACCACCACAACGAAAGCAAATGTTCTTGAGGCACAGTAATCATATTTGAAATGGAATAACTGGTGGACATGTTGCACCAGGAGTCCATTACCATATAACCTGCAGTCTACTATGGATATTCCTAAATAAATGTTACAGATGTCCGAAGCTTCTATTAGCTGAGACATGACACTCCCAGAAGAACTGCCCTTTTAAAAGCAATACTTTCAGGAATGAGGGACACTACCATATTTACTTCCAGAAGTGTTCTCAGAGAAGATGATATTTCATGCTGCCATTTGGAAGTACTGTAGTTCAAATAAGAGTTATTTGAGATGAGGCTCTCCATCATCAAAGATAATAGCAAGAGGAGAATGGGTATTTACATTCATCCTATCAAAAGACAATCATGGATTTTACTTTCAGTTCAAATAACTCAAGATGCCTGGTGTTACTTAAAAATGAATAGAAATGTTACAGAAAGTATTTTCTCAATCAGAAATGGTAATATTGAAAAGATTTGAGAGTAACCCAGATTTTAGTAGTGTAATGAAATCAATTAAATAGCTTTAGCACTATTTTGAAATGTTTTCAAGAAATTGGTAATTTTCATGCTGAGGCTCCATGCAGTGTATAGTTTTAAGGAACGTGGTAGTTAACTGAAAGAAATTAATTTGTTTATTTAAAGTTTCACTTTTGCAGCTTACTATTTTAAAGAGCTATATACAGTACTTGAGATTTTATTTAAAATGTCAGTATGAAAAAATCAAACTAGTTGTGCATATTAAATATAGAAGTGAAATAGAATGCATTTAATATACATTAAAATCTATATTAAAGACAAATTTGGGATTCAGTCAACAAGTTAAGTGACATTAAATACTTAATAGCATGGAAATTTAAAGCAATTTTGTCATAAATATAATATACATTTTGTGCATTAATTTGTAGTATTCCTGATGTATGTTAAACTGACTTAAACAAGGACATCCCACAAAAGGGAGGTAATATATGTATATATAAGATCTGCTGCTTTGATGCCTGCTAATCCAGTTTTTTCCTAAAGTAATTCCTCTTCCCATAATACAAATGCAAGATGGGGAACATGTCTGAAATGTTACATATTGAGGTCACTACGAAGATGATTAAGATTTTATCAGAAAGGTGTGAATATGAAGGCTTTCTGTTTTAAGACTTTGTTTCTGATCTTTTCCATCTTTGTTTTGAGGCAGATTATTACTTATTTAAGAGGAAGCATTGGTTTTTAAACAAATTCAATAAACTTTCCTCAACTTATGTTTAAAGAAAAGTCTTGTGCCTCTGAAGTTTTGTGCCTTGAGATGAAATCCCAGTTTGAAAGAAAGATTTAGGATCCCCTCACCAGCAAACAGCTTAAAGCCCCAATCCTGCAAAGGGATCCAGCTGAGCAGTTCCTTTACTACCATGGGAAATCAATGGAATTATTTGTAGGTGTAAGGACTGTCCATTAAGAACCCTTCTTAGGATCATGACCTAACATCAAAAAGACAAATGAGGGGTAATTTTAAGTTAAAGCTCTTCATTTAAAAAACAAAATACCAACGTGTTTTTATGACATTTTATTTGCTTGAATCTAAAACTAGAAATCCTAATTGTTGTGTATGGCAGTTCCCTAGTACTAAAGAATCCTTGTGCAGCATGGCTACTGCATTGACTATCTAGTTCAAGATTTGACTGGAGCCATATTTAATCTTAAGTTACCAAATACCTTAAATATTTTCTGGGTCTGTATAATGAATCAGCTCAAAAAACTGCAAAATTCTCTTTTTCCAGTTTTCCATAGTGTGATTTTTGTTTTGTTTCTATTTTTAGAGATGTTACTTATTTCTGTAGCAGCTAACCTAAATGTACTGTAACTCTTCTGTAGCCTACCCTATGAGCGAATTGTCCCTACTGTAAGTCAGAAACGGATTTTATCAAATGTGGAATAGTTAACGAAGGGACAAAAACAGTAACCATGAGTTCATTAAAGGTTTGATCTAAAGCCCCCTGCCGTCACCAGCCAGTATAATTGACACCACTTAGATTTGGATTGCATTCTTGTAATTTTTCTTGGGCCTCTACAACCCAGGCTTTTCCCCATGAAAAGGCTAGTGTGGCACTTAAAAGGTTTTTTTTTTTTTAACATCGTAAGTTACTCCCCATTGCTTCACTCTCATGTACCGGACCCCCTATACCGCCTTGAAGAGTGAGACACCTCCTCTCTTGCATGTTTTTGTCTTAAAAAGTAACAGCAGGGCCCTGATAGGTATATTCACTCTTTAAGGGGCAGTGAGTTTCAAATACAGCTGGTAGGACGCAGCCACGAAACAACCTGCGCCGGGCCGGGCCGGGCCGGGCCGCGCCCCCAGGGGCTGTGGAAGGGCGGCAGAGCCCCGCAGCCCCCGATCCCGCCGTGCCCCCGGCTCGCTCCTGCGGGGGAGGAGCCGCAGGGACCCCAGGCGCGTGCGCAAGCCTGTAAAGGCCGGGGCGGGGTGGGCGAGGGAGCGGAGAGATGGTTGCCGTAAAGCACAATGGCAGCGGTCGCAAAAGTCGCAAACCCACCCCCAACGCCTTCAGGCACACATCTGTCCGGTGAACGGAGGCTGAGGGGTGGCTGCCCCCTCCCCTTCGTCTGGCAGGGCTGAAGTGCGCCCAGCGCCCTTACGGGGGGAGGGGGTGGACGCCGCCATGTTGGCCACCGCTTGGCTGGGCAGATGCTCCTGGGGGCTCCTGAAAGGCGCGAGCCGGCCCCTGCGGGGCAGCGGCGCGAGGCCGCTCGCGAGCCGGTCCCGGGCGACTGGAGGCGTAAACAGCCGCCGCGGCTTCTGCCTCGCGCTGGGGGCCCCCCCGCTGAGCGGCCTCGCGCCGCGGGCGCCGCCGCCGCCGCCCTCCTCCTCCTCCTCCCCCGGCGCGAGGCGGGAGTCGCGGCGGCTGCTGCTGCTGCGCGCGCCCTCCCCGGCCCCGCTCTCCCCGGAGCGGCTCGCGAGCGGCTCCCCGCTCCCCGGCGGCCGGGGCCCGGTCCCCGCCGGCGGGGAGAGCCCCCAGCCGCGGCGGCGCAGCGACGGTGAGGCGGGCCCGCCGCGGGACGCGGCGCGGAGGGGCCGAGGAGCCGCCAGCGGCTACTCGGAGCTGGTACGTGCTTGTGAAGAAGGCCCCGCCGGCCCCCTCTGCTCCCCCCCCACCCCGCGCCACGCAGTCGCCGCCGCCCGACCCGCTGCCCTCTCCCGCGGCCGCCCCGCCAGCCAGAGCCCCCTGCCCGGGGAAGGAGCCTCCCACCGTGTCCGCCTCGTCACCGAGCTGCCCCCGCTGCATCCCCCTGCGGCGCCCGCCTGGCTCCTCAGCCGCCGCAGCCTGGGCTGCGAGGAGGCCCCGAGTCCCTCTTGTGCGGACGGGTCCGCGTGGCCGGGCGCTGCGTGAGCGCGGCCGCGGCTAACAGCGCACCGGGGTCGCTCGTCCGGGGCCTGCTAGGGGGTGTCTCCGGCGCCCGGGGCTAGGCAGGCCAGGGCCATGGCCCCTGGATCGCGTCCGCCCTCTGCTCTTCGCTCCAGATACAGTCGTAGGCGAGGCGTGAGTCGTCGCGCAAGTGAGCAGCTTGAGTGGGGAAACAACCTGATGCTTCCCCCATCTCTGCCTGCGAAGTCACATGAAAAGGACAAACTGCCTTGTCTTGTCTAGGATTTTACATCACAGTTAACTTGAGAGCACACCCCTTTCCCTAGACAAGTCACAGCTTGCGGGCCCAGCGGTGGGGGATTCCCGAGCAGCCCGAGGTTTAGAGTTTAGCAAAATGAGATTCATACAAAAGGATCAGTTTGCATGAGGTACCTAATCTGCAGTTCTGCCAAAGCCCATCTAGACAGGTTCACTGAGTACTCGGTTACATTGGCTAACGTATTCTCTGGAAATGTAAGATATTCCCTTCTCCCTTTCCAGTAAGCCATACTTGTTAGCTTTTTATCTCAAGTCTCCTATGCCGTTCTTTTCCTTACTTGACTTCATGCATGTTAAATTTTCCAGGTTTGGTGCACTTGATTTATTATCTTACCAGGCACCCCCAACACAGTAGGTTCCTCCTATCTTTAATGCCAGGTCTGTTCTATATTCATGATAATTGTCTGTCCTGTGTTTTATATTTATGGAATAAACAGTTTTGGTTCCTCTCTTTCATAGTCTGTATTTACAGCTTAATCAGTTCCTTTGCAGATGCATCCATTACAGTGTTTATTTGTTTGCATATATTTCAGTCCTGTCCCAAACATTCCCCATTCCTTGGGCAGCTGTTCGCTGCTCACGTTCGCTGCTCACCTGCGCTTAGTTTTTCATACTAAGGTTGAAGCTGGAGGTGCTAACATGAAACCAACTCAGTCTACTTTTAAAGATACAAAGCTTGTATAATTCTACTAATTCATTCATATTGATTTATATGTGAGGGCGAGTTATCGTTTAAAACTAAATTGTCACAACATTTGGAGCTAATGATAGCTCAGTTTTATGAAATAAAAAATTCTAATAAAGAGCATTATAAATTTTGAAAGTTTTGTTTTCTAGCAAACTTACCAAGATGCATTTTGCATGTTTTAATACAAATTGTCCTTTTATTTAAAAAAAAAATTGGTTGTTCATTGGTGGTCAAGTATCAGAATAAAATGGCACGTGGTATTGGAGCTGTTCAGGCTCCCCTTCTCGTCTTGGTTATAGGTTCAGGTCTGGTCGAGAGGTTTATTTCCCAGAATTTCAAGGCATTCTGGCAATCCAGGTTTCAGTCAAATGTGAATTTACTGTGAATATTCAAATCACATGCAGGCTTGACTGATTTCTTTTTTTTTTTTTTTAAATTTTCTTATTTTCCAGTATGAAAACCCATGGACAATCCCAAATATACTTTCTCTGGCAAGAATTGGTTTGGCTCCAGTTTTGGGTTATTTGATTGTTGAAGAAAATTTCAACATTGCATTGGGTGTTTTTGCTTTGGCTGGGATAACAGACTTGGTATGTTGCATAACAGAGTTTTGAAATGTATTTTGTTGTTTTTTAATTTAAAATCACACTTACTGCATAATGTATAAACAGTTTACTAATTCTCTTAAAATTTAAGTCAGTAAAATGAGATCAGCTAGTATGCTAATTATTTTGTAGAAATGCCTGAGAAAGCCATGATGACAAGACAGGCCCAGATTCTACCACTCATTAAGGCTGCTTTATGCTGCTCTGTTGGTGCAAAACAGCCTTAAAGATTCCCTAAACAGGTAACTGAGAATCCCCCAGTGAGTTGAGTATAAACTGTATTTATTGCAAGCAACTGTCTGCTTGCAAATGCAGATTAAGAATTTCTGCATCCAGAAGAGGTAATCATGTATGCAGATTAGCAATGTTTCTGACAATCAGGTGCTCTATGAATTTCCTGGAATTAGGATGTGTTCGCAAGCTTCCAGACTAAAATCTGAGTAGTCAGATGGAAAGTGTTCAATACGTTATTTGTATCTTCTAACACAGTGGTTCCCAAACTTGTTCTGCCGCTTGTGCAGGGAAAGCCCCTGGCAGGCTGGGCCGGTTTGTTTACCTGCCGCGTCCGCAGGTTCGGCCGATCGCGGCTCCCAGTGGCCGTGGTTCGCTACTCCAGGCCAATGGGAGCTGCTGGCCTGGAGCAGTGAACCGTGGCCACTGGGAGCCGCAATTGGCCGAACCTGCGGACACAACAGGTAAACAACCCGGCCCAGCCTGCCAGGGGCTTTCCCTGCAGAAGCGGCGGAACAAGTTTGGGAAACACGGTTCTAACAAAGTTGACTGATAATTAGGGCTGTCGATTAATCGCAGTTAACTCATGTGGTTAACTCAAAAAATTAATCACAATTAAAAAATTAACCACAATCACAGTTTTAATCGCACTGTTAAACAATAGAATACCAACTGAAATTTATTAAATATTTTTGAATGCTTTTCTACATTTTCAAATGTATTGATTTCAGCCACCATTCCAGAGGACACGCTTCCATGTGGATGATGCTCATTTTAAAAAAAAGCATTAATTAAATTTGTAACTGAACTCCTTGGGGGAGAAATGTGTGTCTCCTGCTCTGTTTTATCTTCATTCTGCCATATATTTCATGTTATAGCAATCTGGGATGATGACCCTGCACATGTTGTTCATTTTAAGAACACTTTTACTGCAAATTTGACAAAAGGCAAATAAGGTACTGATGTGAGTTTTCTAAAGATAGCTGCAGCACTTGACCCAAGAATCTGAAGTGCCTTCCAAAATCTGAGAGGCGTGAGGTGAGCATGCTTTCAGAAGTCTTAAAAGAGCAACGATCTGATGCGGAAATTACGGAACCCAAACCACCAAAAAAGAAAATCAGTCTTTTGCTGGTGGCATCTGACTCATGATGAAAATGAACATGCATCAGTCTGCACTGCTTTGGATCATTATCGAGCAGAACCCATCATCAGCATGGACATGTCCTCTGGCATGGTGGTTGAAGCATGAAGGGACATAGGAATCTTTAGCGCATTTGGTATATAAGTATCTTGCAATGCCGGCTACAATAGTGCCATGCGAATGCCTTTTCTTGCTTTCAGGTAACATTGTAAACAAGAAGTGGGCAGCAGTATCTCCTGCAAATGTAAATAAACTTGTTTGTCTGAGCGACTGGCTAAACAAGAAATAGGACTGAGTGGACTTGTAGGCTGTACAGTTTTACATTTTTATTTTTGAATGCAGGGTTTTTTTCTTACATAATTTTACATTTGTAAGTTCAACTTTCATGATAAAGAGATTGCACTACAATACTTGTATTAGGTGAATTGAAAAATAGTATTTCTTGCTTTTTACAGGGCAAATATTTGTAATTAAAAATAAAGTGAGCATTGTATACTTTGTATTCTGCGTTGTAACTGAAATCAATATATTTGAAAATGTAGAAAAGCATCCAAAAATACTTAAATAACTGGTATTCTATTGTTTAACAGCATGAATAATCGCGAGTAAATTTTTGTAATCGCTTTACAGCCCTTCTGATAATACTGTATATCTTTTTAATTACCTACATTATATTCATACTGCTTATCACATATCCTGGTAACAGTAGTAGATGCTGATTTTTTTTCTAGCTATCAAACGTTCACATATTAAACTTATATTTATAGTTGGATGGGTTTATTGCACGAAACTGGGCCAGTCAGAAATCTGCTTTGGGAAGTGCCCTTGACCCACTAGCTGATAAAATTCTTATCAGTGTCCTGTATGTCAGCCTCACTTGTGCAAGTCTTATTCCAGGTAAGATCATGTTAAATTCATGTATTTATATTTTTTTCATAAGATAGTACTAAATAGTATGGAGAAGTGAACTTAATGAAAGAAGACACTTCTTACGTTGTCAATAAGGAAAACTAGTTTTAGCTTACAACAGTTTTGTCAATTGGGTTTTACTGTTGTCTGTTTAAAAGAAAGTTTAAAGAACTTTATTCAAATATAAAATCATAAAATTCTGACTTACTTTTAATTCTGTTGTGCTGTTGAGCACTTGAACAACTTTTGTCACTAGGTTCAGCTTCAGCAGTAGTTTGCTCTGTTTTTAACAAAGAATACTTTTATTGCACTTTCCACTCATAGAACTCACATTTTAAAAGAAAACATACGTCATACACAACTACATCAAACCACTGTTCTGAGATTGACATTTCTCACTTTATCAATCTCTATGCTAGACTCCAGTTTTCCAATCTGAAATGGGATGATTGGGGCCACCCTTGCCAATTAATTCAGATTTGTCTTGGCTGCTCTGGAGTTCATGCTTACTGGCAGTTATTGAAAATAGATGATGTTTCTGGCAGGTGGATGTGTTTCTCTCAACGGACAACAGTGGAACCAGTTCACCTCTGCCATCTGCATGGGTCTGACTGTGCAGGAAAGGTGCTGGTTGTAGGAAGCGCTGCAGGATAATGTAATGCCCTTCTGATACCATTAGATGTTGCCACTGAATGCTAAATCATAGATTTTTGCCCCCTACCCTCCCTCCTTAAATTTGCGTTGCTTTTTATTTAGATGGAAAAGACAAATGGTTTGTATTTTCTTTGTGTTAATGGGGATTGCACGTGTGAACATGTAGTGGTGGTGTATCATGGTGGACTTTGTCTATCTGCAGCTAAAAACCTGTTTAAATCAAATTTTTCAAATCTTGACTATTTCTTCTATAACTATATTTTGTTGATTTGTTTTTCAGTTCCACTGACTACTTTGATCATTTTGAGGGACATAGTGCTAATTGCTGCTGTTTTTTATGTGCGATACAAAACACTGTCCCCACCGGTAAGTGTGTGGCTGTAAAACAAATTGTGGATGGACATGAAATCAAATAGTTTTCGACTTTGAATAGGTTTTCTGTTAGGATGTGTATTAGCAGGGGTAGGAAGCGACAATTACTTAACAAACATATTTGCCAAAGCTTTGTTATGCAGCTTGATGTTGATCCAAAACTTAGGGGGAAATAGTGAAGATTTACCTGGGAAGAGAACAACAACATTCCATGTTTCAGAGTAGCAGCCGTGTTAGTCTGTATTCGCAAAAAGAAAAGGAGTACTTGTGGCACCTTAGAGACTAACCAATTTATTTGAGCATAAGCTTTTGTGAGCTACAGCTCACTTCGTCGGATGCATTCAGTGGAAAATACAGTGGGGAGATTTATATACACAGAGAACATGAAACAATGGGTGTACCCGTACAGATGGTAATGAGAGTGATCAGGTAAGGTGAGCTATTACCAGCAGGAGAGCAGGGGAGGAAGGGGACTTTTTTGTAGTGATAATCAAGGTGGGCCATTTCCAGCAGTTGACAAGAACATCTGAGAAACAGCGGTGGGGGGGAGGGGTGAATAAACATGTGGAAATAGTTTTACTTTGTTTAATGACCCATCCACTCCCAGTCTCTATTCAAGCCTAAGTTAATTGTATCCAGTTTGCAAATTAATTCCAATTCAGCAATTCTCTCGGTGGAGTCTGTTATTGAAGTTTTTTTGTTGATGAATTGCGACTTTTAGGTCTGTAATCGAGTGACCAGAGAGATTGAAATGTTCTCTGACTGGTTTATGAATGTTATAATTCTTGACATATGATTTGTGTCCATTTATTCTTTTACGTAGAGACTGTCCAGTTTGGCCAGTGTACATGGCAGAGGGGCATTGTTGTCACATGATGGCATATATCACATTGGTAGATGTGCAGGTGAACGAGCCTCTGATTGTGTGGCTGATGTGATTAGGCCCTATGATGGTGTCCCCTGAATAGGTATGTGGACACAGTTGGCAAGGGGCTTTGTTGCAAGGATAGGTTCCTGGGTTAGTGGTTCTGTTGTGTGGTATCTGGTTGCTGGTGAGTATTTGCTTCAGGTTGGGGGGCTGTCTGTAAGCAAGGACTGGCTTACAGACTCCAACGAGACAGACTGCTGAATTGGAATTAATTTGCAAACTGGATACAATTAACTTAGGCTTGAATAGAGACTGGGACTGGATGGTTCATTAACCTACAAAAAGTAAAACTATTTCCACATGTTTATTCCCCTCCCCCCCCCCCCAACTGTTCCTCAGACGTTCTTGTCAACTGCTGGAAATGGCCCACCTTGATTATCACTACAAAAGGTTTTCTTCCGCCCCCCTCCCCCCGCTGTCCTGCTGGTAATAGCTCATCTTAAGTGATCACTCTCCTTACAGTGTGTATGGGTACACCCATTGTTTCATGTTCTCTGTGTATATAAATCTCCCCACTGTATTTTCCACTGAATGCATCCGATGAAGTGAGCTGTAGCTCACGAAAGCTTATGCTCAAATAAATTGGTTAGTCTCTAAGGTGCCACAAGTACTCCTTTTCTTTTTGCGAACAACATTACATATGAGACTATGAAATTTAGGAGATCATAAACTAGTATTTTACAAAATGAAATCCATCAATTATTAACAGGGCATAAAAGCAAGGTTCCATCACTTCACTAATTATTAAGTAACACTTTTATTGTCTCACTTGTACTGTTATATTTCAGTTTAATGTTCTATATAATTTTTTTAAATGTCAATTTTATCAAAGAGTAGATTAGTGTAACTGTTTCTCCAGTGTTGAGTGATTTTCTGTAGTGTGTTCTTTGTGGAGATTTGTTTCAAACACACACATTAAACATAAACAACCTTTATCTTCCTTTCACAGAGAACGCTTAGTAGATATTTCAACCCCTGTTATGCTACTGCCCAGTTAAAACCAACTTTCATCAGCAAGGTAAAGGTGATCATTTATTATAAATACCTGTTTCTTCAGCATCCAGGAGCCTTCACCATTCTGAAGCACTATTAATTTTCGGACTGCTTTGTTCGGCAGCACTTAATACTGACAAATTCTTATATAGGGCTTTATTCCACAAAGTCCTGAGTCCTCTGGGTGTGATCCAGCAAAGCACATGCTTAATTATAAGCGCATAAGTTGTCCAATTAACAAAGTAAACGTGCAGCAACTATATCTCAAAGCTTGTATTTTGCCTGGTTTTCCATATATTGGCTAAGGTTATTAATAACCTCTTAAGTAATGTGAAGGACATTAATATGGTAAAGTTTTATTTCAGTACAGCCATAATTCATATTTAATTTTTACCAGATGAACACAGCAGTTCAGCTAATCTTGGTGGCAGCTTCTTTAGCGGCTCCTGTTTTCGATTACGTAGATAGCATATATCTACAGACTTTATGGTAAGTTACATTTTTTATTTTTTGTGATATCTGTAATGTACTTATAAAGAAACTAGCAATTCCGATTGAATTAAAAAGTAAAATTCATGGAACAGAAGGGTGTGCCTCAGTAAGCCTAAATTAGGTTACAGACTTGTATGGTTGAACTCTTCCAGATGACGTTTTCTTTTTGGCTGAAACAGAACCAAGCAATATATCAGTGCTTAATTTGTTATGAGAGAAATAGCTAAACACATGAGGAAGCCAGTCAAAACCCAAGGATGAAAGTTAAGAAACTAAAGTCTTCCAAATCAGCATGAAGGCATCACAGAAGGTATGCACATCCCTAAATTAAAATACATACATAAGTGTGGAAAGGTCAGGAAAAATCTGATACTGTTAAATGGAAAGTTATGGCATTTATTCCAGTTAAAAGGGTTTCATTGCTAAAATTGCAGCACAAGTGATGCCAGTAGAAATGGACAAACTATGTCAGGTAAAACAAAGTAGAAATTAACCAATTTGAAGAGCAGATAACTTTTAAAAAGAGAAGTTCTTTAAGTATCTCTGAAATAAGATGCTTGAGGGAGTCAGTCATGTCTGCTAGGTTACCAGGGAGTATAGGTGCAATCTATGAGAAAAAGAACACAATGGTTTATTTCCATCAGTCTTTCCTTGATAAGCTGTTGTCACAGTTCAGGGGAACTGCACCTGTATTTTCCCTGCATAGACCCTCAAGGGAACCCCCTCTAGGTGCTTAGCTCCTCAGCCATCACCTCTTTTTGGCAGAGATCCTTTTTTTTTTTTTCCAGGCTGCAAAGTTCCCTGTACTCTGATATTACCAGCAAGCCAGATTGCCTAAACATACCAGTGTCTTTGTTTTCTCTCCGAAGGTTTACGAACAGTATAATTGCCAGCAGTTACAAGTTACCACACAGCTCTTTAGCAGCAAGCACATTTATTCTTAAGGTGAAAGCATTACAGAGAAAACATTACAGAGAAACCATAAAAAACCATAATAGTCCTTATGAACATGCTAAAAGCTCATAAAAAGTTACTTATCAATCTTATAGGGCCTCGGTAGGCCAAAAGCCTTTCAAGCTTTCCCAGGAAGAATTGGGACTCCCCTTGGACAGTTTGCTGCATCAGAAAGAAGGCCCTAAGTCAGTTTAAACTCAGGCTGATCATCCCAAAGTCCTTTCTTTGTCAGTTGGTCTCTGGTGAATCCAGTTTGAACTAGTGTATATGAGCCTTTCTAGGTGGTGTGGTACTTCTCCAGAGGTATTACAACCTTAGTGAATTTGCCTAATCATCCCTACTGTTCTTTGTTCCTGGAGGAGCTGTGGTTTCCCTTCTCTGTGAAATTGCATACAGTCCCTGCCCCACGATACATAAACTTAATATAGCAAGATCTTCCAAAGATATTGCAGGAAATTGCCAAGTCTGTCACAGCTATTTTCAGGTATAAAGGTGAGAGACTGTCCATTTAGGATGTTTAGAAAAAATTTATAATTTAAATTGCGACAGGTGTTCAGACTAGGTGGTATTTTTCCATGAATTCTAAAGGAACTTACTATAAGAATGAAGTGGCTGAGCAGTTAATAGAAATACACAATCTGCTATTAGTTAGGAACTATACTAAAGAACTGATGGATCCAGTATACCTATTTTTTAAAAAGGTTCTGAGGAATTAGAGACCTTTATTTCAATAACCAGGTAAATACGTTGAAAAATATACTTATTAAAAGCTGATATTATATGGAAACAAACTGGGATAGCTTCTGTAAAAGGCATTTTTGCTCTCACATATTAGGATTCTTTAAAAGTTAACAGAACAGTGAATAAAGGAGAACTAGTAGATATCACTTAACGGGATTTTTTAAAAGGTCTCACAAGAGGCCATTCACGTGGCCTCTAAGCGAACTATAGAAACAAAGTAGATTATACTAGTTTTCAGAATAGAGATTTGACTGTTGCTTGTGTAGCCATCATCAGAGTGCAATTGATTGAAATAGTAGCATTATGTGTATTTTAAGATGTAGCAAGCAAGAATTATTATCTTGATTTTAGTTTGTTTTCTTGAGGGGTGCGGGGGTTTGTTAGTAGTCATCATGCATATATTTAAAAACAAGCAAACAAAAACCTCTTGGAAGTAGTGTCAGCCAGTTCTCAAGTTGGTGAACACTGTGCATACTGCAGATACACTGAGCCAGATTCGTCCCCCACTTTTCTGTCACAAGTATAACTGGATTAAGAATTCAGCCCAGTACATGATGAATTCTGTGGTGAAGCAGACTGTTGAACAAGGAAGCTTGCTTATGTGAATACACTTTGCTTTGCAGTGAGGTTCAGTTTTGAATATGATATTTGTTGTTTACAATCAAAGTTAGTCATTAAAATGAGAAGGGGAGGGTGAGAATTTTCTTAATCACACTTTCTTCAGCCTTTGACCTCAGTCTCTGTGACTAGCATAGGAAGTCTCATAATATACACACTCAGATTGTAGCAAAGAATAGAGAAACCATTTAAAATACAGCTTGGGGCATTATTCAAATATTTAGGCACAAAGAAACTAATTTATATTAACCATTTTCCCCCCAAAGGTGCATTACAGCTTTCACAACAGCAACGTCTGCATACAGTTATTATCATTATGGTCGGAAAACAGTCCAGGTAATAAACAACAAATGAAGTGTTATAGAAAGGACCATCTCATCACATCACTGTTTTCTATACTGTAAAGGACAATATAACTGGCCTATGAATAAGAACTCAGTGTTTTTCCTTAAGACAGTTTTTTCAATTCAAACCATGTCATCACAATTGGACTGGTATGAAGTAAAAGTGGAGTCTGATCATGTACTGTAAATGTATTGAATTTTCAATGTATTTTTGAAAGTTATAAATAAAAATATAATTGTTAAAAAAAATCACAATGTTCTTAAAGGCACTTTTAAGTCACCAGTAGCTGTCCTGCATTTTGAATCTTGTATCTCTTTTTATATTGCTTTTCAGAAGCTAAAGTTTGCATGCTTCATGCAGAATTGGATCGTATATTAGATTCTAATAATGTGCTGACGAAGCTCCCTTTTCTTCTCAGATCTAGTACACATGGAGTTATAAAGACAAACTGTGGTATACTGTCACGAGACAGAATCACTTATTAGGATTTACTAAATATTATAGTTTGCTGCAAAGGAAAGCATTAAATCACTAGGGAATGAGACCTTCAGAAATGTAAAAAGAACAGGAGGACTTGTGGCACCTTAGAGGCTAACCAGTTTATTTGAGCATAAGCTTTCGTGAGCTACAGCAAAGTGAGCCTCTTTTCCCTCAAGTTTTTAAATTTTCATTGTGATATGAATAATACAGTCCATACAGTATTTCAGAGTTATTCTCTTCAGTAAAAATACCAAGATCACTATCTGTCCCCAGAGAGAAGGTTCTAGTGACATTAGGGCTCATGGTGTAGTGTCACAGATGTAGATAAATCGAGTTCTTAAATAGAAGCGTGTTTCTAGTACTGCTACTTGGTAGTGGTTGAGAAACCAAGGCACTGAACTTCCTGTGTGAGCTATGCTGTGCTATTTTAAAACCTGCTTGGTCACTTTGAGATCATCTTGGAGCAGAAATGTCAGCGTAAATAGAACTGAGAAAAATCAAGGCATTTTAAATGCTTTTCCAAATCACTGGATTAATTAGAAACCGTTAAAGCTGCATATTTTGTGCATGATTCTCCTATATCTGTGACTGCGTTGTTCATCAGGGATTGCTATGATCTCAATTTACCACCCGTGATCAAAGAATAGGGCAAAACTATTTAAAGTTACAGAATTAAATGCCTGTTCCTTGCTTATACTCTGATAGCCACAAAAAGTATAAGACAAGAGATTTCATATTAACAGTAATGAAATCTACTTATTAAATACTTTGGCGCCAGATATGGTGTGTTTTGCATGTAGTAGCAAAGAATTGAGGTGTCAGGAGGTAAAGTAACTGAAAAATAGTTGGACTATGATGCTCTATCACCAAAAGTGAATTTATTAGATAATGATTTTGGGGGGGTGTAGTTGTAGGTGTGTATATAAAACATTTAAATTTTTTATCTTTTAACTTGTATAGAAATGGTACACAGACAATCTTTAATTTTTATTCAGTACCTGTCTCTTAGCTTTCACCATATACAGCAGTCCAGATCTGTCTTATATGCAACGGAAGGATAAATGTAAAGCAAATCATATAAAATGTTTTTTCTTAATATGCATGTTTAGTTAATTGGGAGTATGGTATTTCTTCAGGAACACAATTTTAAAATGGAGAGATGACAAAGTCCATTCAGGTTATTCCTTTTTTTTGTTCATTACCACCATCTCAAATATAGTGAGGTACACCTGAATATGTTGTTCTGGTAGGGAATGGCAAAGTGTTGAGGCTATTGAAGGATCATGTCAGCATGCAGGTGCCTCAGCACATTTATGAATAAAATGGCTACACCGTTTCATGACTTGTCTTTGTATTTAGCTTATTGTACAGTTACTTGGAGTTGTGTGTCCAAGGTATTTATATTAAATGAAGTAGTTAAACAGTGCAGAGCTGTTGGCTGTTTTTAGCATATGCATTAGTTGCTCCTTCTGTCCTCGTTGGTTTATTCTGGATATTAACTGCTTCTAATAAAACATAGGTAAGGTACAGAAATGATACTCCATCTTACCCATGAGAACAATCATGGACTCTGCATCCCAGCTCATTGTTGTGCAAAAATAATGAGCTTGGGCCATACATCTGAAAAGCAACTGAGTTCAAATGGCTGTATTTGTCAGGGTGAAATCTGTCCTTATTGGTACATTCTGCAAGTGAAGAGTCTGAACAAATAGTGACCCCCTACAGTGGCACAGTTATAGGCTACATTTCCATGTTGCATGGTGGTGAAAAACAGTTCAATGCTGCCTGGGTTTGTTTTAAGTTCACTCTTTTCATGAGAGATTGGATTGACAGGGGGAAATAGTTTAAACTCTCCCTGCAGACAAGTAGTTATTTAGGTCTTGATGCTGCATGTTTTTGGAACAAGTAGAGCCAACATCAGCCTAATCTATAAAGAATTGTTAGTGTGGAACAGATTTAAAAAAATTAAACTTTAAAGATAGTAGAAAACCTTAGTTTGCAGGTTTTTAAATTTTCCATTTTGCTGATTCCTGAAAAAATTAAAATTATGATTCATGCTTCCTTTCTATATCATAGATGCAAAAGAGCACAATCCCTATTTTTCTATTTGCAAGTCACCTTTAATATAGGTTTGGTTTATGGAAAGTTAATGAGGATAACTGACCTCAGTGACTCAGAGTGGTATAAAAGGTATTCTCCAAGGCATAGGGTAGTTATCAAAAATTGGTGCCAAGCATTAACTGCAGCTGGAGTGGAGCAGGAGAGAAAAAATTGGGACCCAAAGTGGTGGCAGGCACTAGTAAATATATTAATGCTTGTGATACAGAATGAAAACCCAACAATCTTGACATCAGAGCACATGCTAGTGTACCAGAATAAAAATGATACTTTATTGTATGCTCCAAAAGAGATGGGCTTCGCAGATTATATTCATACAGCACCCCTGATATATAGCCACCTCTAGGATGAAGGGCTGTTAATTAACACTTGCAATCCTGAACAACACGCATGGGAGAGAAATACTTGGTCAAGACAGAAGGATAACTACAGTCTCTTGTGAACAGGGCCTTGGGTGATTTAAGGCTGAGATTTTCAAAGCTTCTTAAGTGAATTTAGATGCCCAATTCCTATGTAAATTAAATTAATTGGAATCTAAATCCCTTAGGCATCTTGGAAAATCTCATCCTAAATGTCCACTGGAGTGGACAGGATCTCAGTTTTTAAGAACTTGTCTCAACCTCTACCCACACTAGGTTGCACTGATACTCAGTTATCTCCCTCAGTATAATAATGACAGTCCCAGTCAACCTCAATATCACTAGTCTACTAACTTTGTAGATCAATCCAAGGCTTTGATAATTTAACATGGTACTAACTTGCTTGTTTTGTTCTTTTGGTGGTGGAATGATTGAGACCCATGTTATAATTGCAGCCATTTACTTTCATTTTGGAGACTCCATACAACATTCTTTCTATTATTTGTATTGTGATAGCACCTCGGAGCCCCATTCATGGGCCAGAACCCCCCACTGTGCTAGGCGCTGTACAAACATGGAACAGAAAGACTGTCCTTGCCCCAAGGAGCTTATAATATACTTTTTTTTTAATTCATTAAATCTTTACATCTTGTTCTTAAGGGGCTAGATCCTGAGTGGTGCTGCACATTTGCCATTCCCACTGCGTTGGCTGGCATTGTGGGTGTGTGGCCCCTCTCAATCGAGGACCGCAAGACCGTTCCCACCCTTCATTTTCAATCATTTGTTTTTCAATTGCATTTTTCTATTGAGTTCAAACCATCTCCAACAGCAAAAATCTCAGAGTTTACACTCATGCCCTTTTGCCCCTGTACAAACCCTCACTTACAGCTATGTATGTTCTGTATTGAGAGGAGCATGCTGTAGTGGAATAATAAGATGGAAGCAAAACCAGCATGGCAGCATCTTAACACACAAAACACTACATAGGCTATTTAAAGGTGATCTGCAAAAGTTTTTTTAAAATGGGCTTGTGGTCATTTTTGTTTCTTTATAGCATATAAAGGACTGACAGGATTTTTTTTTCTTGTTGCTCTTTTTTTCTGCTTTTATGAGGGATGTAAAGTCTGGTGAGCGCTAGTTTTGCTGGAAGACCTGTACAGGTACACCGCAGCTGTAACGTTCACTTCAGGTAAATGTATACAAGTGTACTCTGCTAGAGTCTAATAACAACAGTGTGGCCATGGCAGCATGGCTCAGTCTAGTTACCCAAGTGCAATCCCAACTGAGCCCTTGTTGCCCCAGCCAGCTATTTTGTAGACCTAGTCCCAGGGACATGTGCTAATAAGGCAGGATGGTGACACTTTCAAGAAAAGTGTTTGGGGCTGAGTAGGTATTTAAACAAAAAACCCAAAGGTCCACATTTCCAATCCTGGGTGCCTAAAGGTAGGCTCTTAAATCCACAGCGAGGCTCCTAAGTAAGGTAGACTGATTTTCAAAGGTGCAAGTGGATTTGTGTGTGTACAGCTTTTCTGATAAAGAGGGCATTGCTATTTAGGCACCTAAATAGGGCTGTGGACTTTGAGCCATCTTTTTTAATGGTCTTTAAGTGCTTAATGATGCAGATAGGGGCCTACAGGGATTTTCAAAAGCTATCGGCACCTTTAGGCACCTAAAGACCTTTTTAAAAAAAAAATCTAGCCATTCCTCTTGGTAATTTCCCCATCTGTACAAGGGGGATAGTGATATGATGGATGTTTTTCCACCTGAAATTAGGGGCTTGATGCAGGAATGACAGGACAAAATTCTGTGGTCACTGTTTTGTAGGAGGCTTGATTAGATGATCATACTGGTCCCTTCTGGTTTTAAAATCTATAAACCCTTGTGCCTTTGTAAAACACTGATATCTACCTCTGAAAGGCACTGTATACATGCTAGGGATTATTTTTATCAGGGCTTTCTGGGTGCTTCAACATCATGTTAGATTAGGTTAGAGAAGCACTATAGCCAAGGAACTTCAGGACTATGCCTCTTCCTCCTTCCACATCAGGTTGTGCCACCCCTATCCCCCCCATCCCTCCCCCCCCACTTCATTTTAAAATCATCCTCATTGGGACCTCCCACTCAGCTGCCAGAAAATAATTATACATTATAATAAAAAGGGAAACTTCACCCCAAACACAGATCTTTGGAAATGGAAAATAGAGATCTCAGAAACAGGCCAGGTGGTGTCCTGTTGTAACAAAACAAAGCATTTGGAGCCACAGATGTGCCTGGTGTAATTTCATCGGAATTACAACTGGGATGAAGTCAACCCTCTGAGGAGCTCCTAACCAAGTGAGCAGCTGGATTCCACTTAGATGTGTTGCTATAAGATGTTGATGTTGACAAAGCTACCTGGGACTAATTACATGGCTGCAGTTTTAAGGGGTAATCAAATGCTGGGTTTTTATAAGAGATGAGGTGTGTGCCATATTGCTCAGCGTGAGGCTTTTTACATTTCTGATACAGGCACACAGACAATACGATGGTAGTGATTAGGAAGACCCCACTTGCTAGGGACAAGACCGCAAAGATGGATTTATAGCTGTGTTTTGTTGTAAACTGGGTGCATGGATTGCCCAAAATCTTCTCACTCATCGTCTGGCTCGATCCTGCTTTGTTAGAAGCAATCACGCACACCCAATAGGTGGTGTCTGGTGACAGTTTGTACAGTGTGTACTGCCTCGCTGTGGGATAGATCTCACCCACCAGGGTCTGGGTCTTCTCGCTGCCTTTTGCGTGATATGCAAGCTGATAAGTATCAACGACTGAACTGGGGGCACACCAGTGGATCTGTGCTGATGTGTCTGTCATTTCAGATACTTCTCTGAGTCTTGGTGGATCCGGAACAGTGTCTTCTCCAGACACTCCAGGACACAGACATGGGGACAACCTCTGAAGTTCAGAGCATGGCTTCTGGAGGTGGTGGCAGGGGTCGTAGTCACAAGAGATTATTATCAGTTGAACTGTGGTTTCCTTTGGTTGATCATCATCGTAATAGTCATCTACATAATCCACTTGTATTACAGCATGGGTAGGATTTGGAATAGGGTTTGCCTTTGTGGGGTTTTGTGGCTGTTGATCTGTCTGAGATGGACTTACTATGCCAGGAAAAAGAGGAGAGTTTGTCCCTGTTGGTCCTGTCGCTTCAGTGGAAGTGTTATTAGTAGATTCGTAGAATGTTTCCTCTTGGTGGAACAGAGCAGTGGTCGTTGTGGCATTTCTCCTCAATGGATCTGTTTTGATTGTACTCACAGTGCTTTGCTGAGTTAAGGAGTTGCTATAAAGCTTTCCCAGAATTGTTGAAGAGGTGGCTGCTGTTCCTTCAGTAATGGGATTGGTAGTAGATTTGGAAAAAACGTCCACACTTGTGGGATCATTCTTCATCTGAGCTGTTTGCGTCATCCTTACCATGTTTCGTGGCACCAAGGAGTTGCTGTAAAGTTCTTCGGCAAATGGAGTAGAGTCCATCGTTGCTGCCACAGTAGTGGAATCGATAATGGGAAGGTTGGAAGAGTCTTCTGTGAGAGGAGGAGTGTTTGATGTGGGGAATGTGGTGTTTCTCTTGGCCTGGCATTCGTCATAGAGTTGTAACAGCGAAAGAGACGATGAGGATGAAGGCATCTCTCCGTCTTCTGGGGCTGTGTTGCAAATGGTGTCAGATGCCCTGCAGGATGAAGCAAACAAATTAGAAATGACATAACAGTTATAGGATGGCACCCTCAGTATCTATGAAATGTATCAGGTAGTGAGCTGCTAATGCCAATCAGAAACCTGTTCTCTCACATGAAATCTGGGGCCAAAGCCAAGCAGAGTCTTGACTACAGTTCTGCACTTTCAGGCTTATTTTCCTCACCATATGACCAACTTGGCTGCATACATTTTGCAAGGGGCAGCAAGTATCCCCCAACTGGGAAGGCCACGGGTCTGATTCAGTAAGGTGCAGTGGAAGTTGAAGGCACAATACACAAAGCATTACGCGCCAAAACCACGTTTGAGTAATGCCTCTCCCAGTCTGACAGCAGGGGGAGGTGTAGAGTGATGTGTAGTTACTTCCAAAGTATTCTTGGTCCCTGCTGGCTTAGGAATCAGAGCTCGCAATTTGACTGCAGATCTCCAGGGCACAATGTCATTAAGGCCACTGAGCTATCTTACATTTTATCTGTACTCGCAGTAATGTACTAATGGGGGAGGCAGAGAATAAATTATCAGTAGATGCCATTATTTTATAGTTCTGCTTGTGTTAACAGCACAGTGCTGCTTTCAAATATAATTAGTCCATACTTAATTCTTGAAGGAAACTTTATTTTAGATGTCTGTCCCTTGAGGAACAGATGGTGATTCCGAATAATATTGGTGGGGTTTGTATTTCAACAGGAAAACTACACCATCCATGCACAACTTGTAGCAAAAATTGAAGTAAACAGGCTCAGGATAATCCTTATACTGACTCCTACATTCCTGTTGTGTGAGTAATACGCTGCTGACAGGTCATTTACCTTTGCAGTACAACTCTCTTCGGATCAGAAAGTAGCCAGGAAAGTCCACAGTTGCACTCTAAAGGATTTCCATACAGGTTGATGCTGATGCTACCTGATGAGTTGATATTCCAAGGATTAAAGGAACTCAGGTTACAGCTAGGAGATGAAAATTTTCAGAATCTTTAGCAAGTGTCCACTAAGGAGTCTGCATAAGGGATGACATGCAACCTTCTTTGCTCCCTGGGGAGGCAGTAATCTGTTCCTGGCTCATAGCAGATTACTAATTCCCCCCGCAGGAAAACCAAGTTAATTCTCACGTATCACCCTCATGTATCATCACGTTCACCCCAATTTAGATTCATTCTCTGCAGCAAATTTATGTTAAAGGCATAACCAGAATGCAGTAGGAACGGCAGCAGGAAAAGAAAAGAACCCTGCACCCAGCAACTCTGCTTTGGTAAAGTTTGTCTTATCCCTGAACCCTTGCATTCATCTTGGCTTTCATTTCATCCTACACCTCTTCTCCTGCCCTATGGTCCTCCTAATTCACTCTCCAGCCTCCTTTCAACCCTTTCACGCCATGTTTGGAATAGCTTCAGTTTCTGCATGCCAAGCATCCACCTTATGTTGACTCATGGGTAGAGTCCTTCAAATCTGCAGATGTCCGCTATATATCCACAGACCATGTTTGTGGATCGCGGATCAGATGCGGATACAAATTTTGTATCCGTGCAGGGCTCTAGTCATTGGTACAGTGTTACCAGCTGTGTAATGATATTTGATGTTTTTCTGAAAGCTCTAGCTCCTGGAATCCAGGGAACAATTTGAGAATTTCAGCATTCATTAAAAAAAAAAAAAAAAAGGTAAGTTTTGAGCCCTCATAGTTGCAGAGAAAATCTTGAAAATGTGACCTGAGTGCACATGACAGGGTCAGAAATCAGAAGGCAAAGGAAAAGCACCCCACATTTATTGTTGTTTTAAAAATCTCAGGATTTTTAAGCCAATCTATGATTTTTAAGCATTACTCCTGATTTTCGAACTTGGGGATAGCAACATTGCTGTTGTCTCTGCACCTTCTTGTGCCTGAATTGTCCTGTGCTTTTTCCTTCCGAGTTAGACCTGAGTTCTGTGAACAGGGAGGCCGCCTTTGCCCATCTTCTGTACCAGCGCTGCATGAATTCTGTACCCAAATCCAGCAGTGTAGCTGAGAGCAGAGTTTGATCTTTTCTTTGTTCACTACCACTTAGACTTGTGGTCTGTCCTCTGTTCACGAATCCAGTGCCCTGTTTGTTCATTTTCTGCTGCATTCATATTCCTGGCTGGTGGCTTAAAGGATTTTCCACAATATCCTCTAAATCCTTTCCTAATCAGTCCTGACTGCTCTATTTGCAATATACTTGCTGTTCTGGTACATTGCCTTGACTGTTCATGCTACACCTTTATCTACATTAACTACTTCATAACTGTGTAACCCATGGTATGTGATGCAAAATACATCCTTAGCTCTGTATCCTTCCCTGAAAGAATCACAGAGTTGCTTTCTCCTAACACAGAACAAGAAATTCTCCAAGAAGCAATAACTACTGTCTCTCTCTGCTGCATTGCAGTTTCTGCCTAGAACTCCTCCTGCCTGGCTTCCTGATGGAGGTTTAAAGAAACAGTACAAACACCTGTACACCATCCATAAATGGAGCACTGCGGCTATTCCAGTGGAACATTGGTACTTTCCGAGATTGGTATGAGGGTCTGTTGCAACACGGGTTACCATGGACACCAGCAGTGAGGTACAGACCAACATAGTCTAGTGAATTGTGGGAGTAGACACAATAGCCAGCTGCTTCTGCTAGTGACCCAGTGTTGACTTTTTGGCCAAGCTCCAGCATTGCCAACTCTCATGAATTTTATCACGAGTCTCGCCATATTTGGCGTTTCTTACCTCAAACCCCAGCACCAGAAGTTTCTCACCCCTGTGGTTGCAGGAAAAAGCACTTGAAAACATGACCCGAATTGAACCCCAAAAGCTCAAAAACCAGAAGGCAAAGCAAAGAGCTACTCCCCCCCCCATACACTTACTATTTTTTAAAGCAATCTCGTGATTTTTAAGCCAATCTCCTGATTTTGGAGGGCCCAGCTCATGATTTTTGAAGGCGTGGGGTTGGCAGTGCAGAAGTAACTTGAAATCAATGTGAGTTAAGGAATTTACCCCAGGATGCTTCAGTCTCCTCAGCTAATGGCGCTAATGATACTTCCCTGTAGCACAGGGATGATGAGAGGGTTAGTTAGTTACATCTGCAAGGTGCCCTGAAGATGTAACTTACGATGAAAATACTTTCCCTTTCTCCCTCTCCCTAAAACATCGCATGTCCCACTGCAGTTTTCCTTGCTATTTGCTATTGCTCGAATGCCTGGCATGAGAATTTTGGATACTGATCTACAGGATACACAAAGCGGCTCCAAGCTGTCTCTTGGGGGACCCTGCTCTTAGCCTTATGCAGTGTCACACGTTACTATTACATTCCACAGCTTCCTCTCTCTTTTGAGCCAGCTCCCCCTCGGCACTTGCCTTTCACACCTGTCTGCCCTGAATCCAGTGTTTAACAATTAACCTTCATTATTTTAATTAAATCTTCTTAGGAAAGCTAAGGGTATAACACGGTGTTTCCCTTCTCCACCATCCATTGCAGAGAGAAGCTGCCAGAGCTTCAACACGACAGCAGTTAGGTCAACCCTCCTTATCCTGGTCCGCTGACTCGAATATCCTATCCAAACTGTGTTTGCTTATGCCATCCTAAGCTTTCATTTCCATTCTGGTCTCGACAATCCCCTATCCCAGGTACGTTAATCCTCCTGTTTTAGTCTTTGTAGTCGGTGAATTCTGTAGGCAGGTATTTATTATTATTATTTATTATTTGTATGACTGTAATGCATAAGAGTCCCAGTTGTAGACTAGGCCCCCATTGTGCTAGGTACTTTACACATACAGACCAAAAAAAGGGTCCCTGCCGCAAAGAACTTGCAATCTAAATAGATATTTCAAGTTCCTGGTTTGAGCATGTCTCACTTATTGTTCCCATCTCTCTTCCTAGGGTCTACCCAGTAGAATTACTTGGGTCTGGTCTACACTAATAAGGTAAGTCGATCGAAGTTACGCTAGTTAAATTATGTAAGATACATAAGTTAAATTGACGTAGCTTAGATCGACTTACAGCAGTGTCTATACTGCGCTATGTTGACAGTCGGCAGGAGAGTGTCTCCTTACCTTCTGCCTCTTGGGGAGGTGAGGTACTGAAGTCAACAGGAGAGCATTCTCCCATTGACTTATCGCATCTTCACCAGGCCCGCTAAATCGATGGCTGCAGCATCGATCACAGCAGCGCCAATTTAGCCCCCAATGCAGACAAGGCCATTCTCACAAACTTTGAAATCATCAAGTCAGTGGAGCTGCATCAATTTACACTAGCAGGGGATTTCGCTCCATAAATCTCCAGTCCATCAGCCTTATAACATCTGCTGAACGCACTTCAGCCTGGTCTAGGCTAAATACTCCAAAGGCGAGGGAATGGGGGGCATTGGGTTTTCCACAACCCAGGCGTGATTAAGCTGCAGGGTCATGAATACTTTGGGCCAGATTCTCAGTTCCATTCCTGCATCTCTGCTGAAGTCAGTGCAGCTGAGAGGGAATTCTGGCCTTTTGAGTTCAGTGAAATCTAAATCACCAGTCTGCCCAGGAAAGGAAGAAAGAACCGCACACTGACAGGTGCCAACAACTGCACCAGGCTCATTAAGGCAGTTTCAGGCGGTTTCTGCATCATGATGTGAGTTTGGCCCATGGGGCCAGATTCTCTGCTACTCCCAGTATCCACGGGTGCAGCAAGGCTGGGAGCTTGTGAAGAAGTCAGAACTGTCCCCAGAATCAGAGACATGACTAGGACAGCGCTGGTGAAATTTAGAGCAACTTCTTGGCTGCTCTAGTCTGCACCAGCTGGCTATGGCACCTAAGGGGCTCTCTGCCAGCCAGAGATCTCTGGAGTGCAGTGTACTCCAACCACACCTCTCTAACAGGTGCCCAGTATGCCCTCTATGCTAAAGGCTGCAGGGGGAGTAGCATAGGACAATGGAGAGATCTGGCATCTTTGCACCAGCTGGAGCAGGGAAGAGACTCTGGCACACAGCCTGGGAAATCCTAGTTCTGCTGTGCCAACAAGGCCTCGCAAGAATTCCAAGTGAATTGAAATGGCAGCTCCCCCATGCACTAAAGACCTTCCTATTTGGATGACTCCAGGGGAATTATGGGGACAGTGAGGGAACCCAGCTGTCACTAGACACTTTCAGCAGACAGCGGCATTTTAACACATGGATGAGCAAAGAAAATACCTACTTCTGGAAGGTGAGAAAGGTCAGGTGAGAAGCATCGTCAAATAGCTCCGTCCTCACCCTGCTCAGCGCACGGGAGTCCTGGC
The DNA here is from genome assembly GCF_965152235.1 of Eretmochelys imbricata. NCBI lineage: Eukaryota > Metazoa > Chordata > Testudines > Cheloniidae > Eretmochelys > Eretmochelys imbricata. The sequence goes on along the minus strand of NC_135574.1, from coordinate 203,936,519 downwards.
AATTCAGTTCTCTCAGCCTGGGCAGAGACTTGAATAGATCCAAATCGAAGCTCTTCAGCTGGGCCATCCTTGCAAGGTGGAGCGACCTAAGGCTGACCAAGTCTTGGGCCCACTCCTGCTGAACTGAAGCAGAGAAGACCCGGGTGACTGGTATGTGAGCGGAGAACTGCTGAATTTAGGACTGGCCAGTAAGCAGACTGCAGTGGATTGAGTTTTACTGAAAACTGATGCACCTGCTGGTTATAGCAAATGCAAAATAACATGAAATAAAATGAAAAACCTCACCCTGCAGCAGCGGCTCCTGGGGAGCTGGGCCTAGCTCCTTGCTCCGCGTGTTGCAACCTGGCGCACACGGTCACAGCACTGCTCAGCTGTGGCCTGGCTGCCCTTCTGTCATGATGGGGGGCAGCTGGGCCAAATCAGAATGGCGCTGTGACCCAGGTACCAGCTCACTATGCCCAGAGTGAAGAGCTGGGCCCAGCCCCGGGGCACAGAAGCTGTCGCTGCGTGGTGAGTGCCAGGTGGGGTCCAACCCCCAAGGTCCTCTCAGCTCCTAGGGCAGGACTCACCCGCCCCCCCAGCATGGATAAAATGGATAAATCAAAGTAACATGAAATTCCCCAAAAGAAAAATGAAAAAATTATAGAAAAAAATATAAGAATTTCCCAGGCCTTTAGTTATTTCCCCAGCAGTTTAGCAGCACAGCTGTAAGGCAAAGCGCCCTCACTCAGCGCAGCGCAGAGTCCTGGATTGACTAGTGACTGGGCTGGAACCTCTGCTAGGGAATGCCTGGATCTGGCTGTATGAGAACAGCAGGTTTATAATTCCCCTTCACACGTCCACAGCTACTTTCCTTTGTCTTGCTCAAAGGATTTGAACAATTATCCATTCACTGAATCTCACCAGGTCGGAATTATTTTACCCATTTGATTGGATGAAATGTTACAGGAGCCCAGGAGGGAGGTGGGGGGGGGAGAGGAAAGACTGTTGTAGAGAGGAGGAGTGGTCTTGTGGCTAAGGGACTAGACTGAGGAAGTTGGGGTGCACTCTGGGCTCTGCCGCAGACTCCGAGTCACTGCCTCTCTCTGGGATTCAGCTCCCCCATTTATAAAATGGGGATGATCATCCTCCCATGGTCCTATCTTGTCTATTTAGACTGTAGGCTCTTTGAGGCTGGGCTTGCCTCTTGCTCTGTGGATTGATAATGCCTAACACAACAAAGCCCTGATCTTGGTGGAAGCCTCTCCATGCTGTGCCAATAATAAGAGGAGAAAGTGAAGGGATTAGTAGGGTTTAGCGGTGGGGGAGGAAAGGCAGACGTTAGACAGGCCACTGAAGAACAAGAGAAGGGCTTCTGGAAGACTCTGGATAGGAAAAGAGGAGGAAAGGGAGGAGCCCAAGGCTGAGAGCTGGATAATCGGAGAGGATAGTGGACAGGGATTGAGGGATTATGAGGACAGATGAGAAATTCTGTTGTGGGCAGGTGTAGTTGCTAGGCTTGTGCTAATAGCTATTTCTCCACCTTCCCCTCTGAAGTCTTGTCTACACAAGAGAATTCCCACCACTGCTGATCGTAACCGACTGGTGGGTGTGTTTTAGAGGTTCCTCCGCTGTACCTGATCAGTGGAGGATATGAGTCTGTTACAGCCCCAGCTAGTGACCTTTAGCTCAAGCTGTCGCAACTCCTGGTAACAGCTCCGAAGGTCCGCAGTTCTACTGCTGGTAGCTGTGACACTAACAGTGGTTTCACTTCATCAGGTTTGATCAGGCCCCATGTGTACCACAAAACTCTTCAAACTTACTTTTCTCGAGAAAGGTCCCACTCAAGTCAAGCATGTCAATGGTGCTCCTAGCTCTGTTCCCGGTGTCCCCCTTCAACATGTTCATTGAAAAGGCTGACGCGCTAATCCCTCCGCCATTCCCACGCCCGAGCAGAGTGGCAGACAAGTTCAGGAACTGTAGCTGTGGATAACAGGAGAAAGCCAGAGGCTGGAGTTCAGTGATGGGGTTTCCGGCCAGCGACAGCCACTTCAGGTTTGGCAGGTGGGCGGTCTGGCATGATGGCAGAGAGGGCAATTTATTAGTGCTTAGGTCCAGGAACTGGAGGCTACTGAGGGCTCCGGTTCCCCACACAACTTCTTGGATGTGGTTGTGCCTCAAGGAGAGGGCACGCAGCTTTGGGACGTTCACTATCTCCACGCCACTCAGCGCAGGCAACTGGTTGGTGCTGAGGTCTAAGGCCTCCAGTCCCCCAGGCAGGCAGGCAGGGAAGGCTTGCAGGCTGTTGTTGTTCAGATGCAAGTGGGTCCATGTCTTGTTCCTCAGATCCTCACAGGACATGCTGGTAAGATTAACGTTGTTTTCCCAGTGGTCTTGCTGGGCCAACTGGAAAAGAGTTGTGAAATCCCCCAGCACAGCTGGAGCTGCTCTGTCTGTCAGGTCGGCCGCCGCCTCCCACTCCAGCAGAGAAAGAGCGAGCAGGAGGGATAACATTCTTTTGCTTTTCAGGGAGGGGGAAACAAAAGAGCAATATAGAGAAGTAAATTAAAGCCCTTTGGGGCTGCCACGAGCTATGTGAAAGCAAAACACTGATAAATGTTTTGCTGGTGCCTGCAGATGGTGGAGGTGATAATTAGAGTCTCTGCTGTAATTAAACTGCCATAAAGATGAGGCATTTGGGAAGGAAGTCTCATCTGAGCATATTTAAAGGTACATAAAACCTTTCATCCCAAAGGCAACCAGCATGTGTCCCAAACTGTACCTGTTATTATTTATTAGTTGTATTATCTTTCTAGCACCTAGGAGCCGCACTCATAGACCAGGAACCCATCATGCTAGGTGCTGTACAAACACACATGCAGCACTATCATCTCTGCCTACCTGTGCAGCAGCCAGCTTAGGGCTGGTCTACACACGAAAGTTAGGTTGACCCATCTACGTACTTAAGCCAACCCAAGTACCCGGTGTAGACAGTGCTTGGTCAATGGAAGAATTCTTCCATTGAACTAGACTACCACCTTTCGGAGAGGTGGATTTGCTACAGCAAGCAGAGAACCCCTTGCATTGCTGTAGTTAGTGTCTACACTACAGCACTACAGCATTGCCGCCATTAGCTCTTTCGAGTGTGGACACACTCTGAGGCTGTAAACTCTTTGGGTCAGGGACCCTCTTTTGGTTCTGTGTTTGTACAGCTCCTAGCACAATGGGTTCCTGGGCCGTGACTGGGATGCCTAGGTACTCCCACAATACAAATAAATAATAAAAACAATATGTACACAGCAAGCTACATGAGGGGATAATTTTGGTCAAAGAGAACAGGCAAACATCTCCTCTTATGTGAAGTTCAGTAGGTTCTTTAATCACCATACAGAGCAGACAGGAGCTTGCCTCTAAAGGTCCAAAAGTAAATTGGGTGGTAATCATGTTGTCCACCTTGCCATGGGTTTGTTCTCGCATGATGTGGTGCACTGGCAGTGGGGAGGCAGGGCTTGGAAGGTCAGACATGCCCATGGCAAGGTGGCTCTCCTACAAAGTGGCCTGCAGAATGCAAGTGTCGGAATCTTATGGGTTCAAAGAGAATGATCTTGAAGATTTTCAAAAGCCCCCAGGAGATTTAAGAGCACGAGGCCCATTGACTTTTCTTTCAATGTGGCTTGTGGGGAAAAGCAGCTAGGTTCCATTGAAAGTCAGGCCCCTTTGGCAAGGTCTACACTAGGAGTCCTTTGATGGTATAACAATACCAGTATACTGTACTGGCAGAGTGCGAGTGTTATTCCTGGGGGAATTCTGTGCCAAAAAATTTAAAATTCTGCACCAAAATATTATCTGCGCACAATATTTTAAAATTCTGCATATTTTATTTGTCAAAATAACTCAATATAATCACTCCAGTTTCAATTATTTTGGTAATTTATTTCAAAAGACATAAAAGATGAGGCATTATGTACTTTCAAGTATATAAAAGGTTGTTACAAGGAGGAGGGAGAAAAATTGTTCTCCTTAGCCTGTGAGGATAGGACAAGAAGCAATGGGCTTAAATTGCAGCAAGGGCAGTTTAGGTTGGACATTAGGAAAAACTTCCTGACTGTCAGGATGGTTAAGCATTGGGATAAATTGCTTAGGGAGTGGTGGAATCTTTGTCACTGGAGATTTTTAAGAGTAGGTCAGACAAACACCTGTCAGAGATGGTCTGGATAATACTTAGTCCTGCCATGAATGCAGGGGACTGGACTAGATGACCTCTCAAGTTCCTTCCAGTCCTATGATTCTATGAAAATACCTGTCAACAAGTATGTCTGTAACCCTACAGACAACAAAAAAGATTCAGGAAATGTTTTTTTGACAAATAGGTTCCTTACTAGGCAAATTAATATAGAACTCTGAGTAGTGAGTCATTTAAACTACAATACGGAACAGTATTTCCCGCACCCCTCAGATGCAGTGCAAATGCTTGGAGGAGTCAGGGGTAACAGAGGAGCTGAGGAAGAGAGAAATAATAGCTGGGAAGCAGCCTGGGAGTGAACCTGGAGGACTTTGGGTGTCGGTGGGAGAAGTATGGAACATGTGTTTTGGAGGGAGGAGGAATTGTTAGAGAGTTGGGGAGCCTCCTCCATGCAGACCCTGGCTGACCCCTAATCTCTCCTATGCACATCTGCCCCTGTCCCCATGTTTCCCTGCATCCCTCTTCCCCCATCCCCATGTGTCCCTGCACCAACACTCAGCCCTCCCTGCGGCCCTACACCTCCCTCCCACCATCCCCATGTGCTCCTGCATCCCCACTCAGCCATCCCTCCTCCCATCCCCATGTGTCCCTGAACCCCCTCCCTGTCCCCATGCATCCCCATGTATTCCTGAACCCCCACTAAGCCACCCCCTGCCCACTTGCACCCCTCACCCCATCCCCATGTGGCCCTGAACCCTTTCTGCTACCCCCATTCCAATGTGGACCTGTACCTCCTTGCCCCCCCGGTGTCCCTGCACCCCCCTGTCCCAGTCTGTCCCTCCCACTAGCCCTTCTGAACCCCCAGTCTGTGTGATTCCCCCAGCAGTCCCGTGTGCTCCACTTTGTCTGTCTCCCCATATCCCATGCCTCCTCACCTGGCCCCACAGGCAGGGTGCTATGAGGAACACAGCCTCTCCTCCTCCCTATTGGCAGCTGGCTGTTACAGTGAGCTGTCTGCTCTAGTGCCACAGCAGCCCCTGGTGGGTGAAAGGTGTAACTGCAGCGCCTCTCTGGCAGAATATATTTTCTGCAGAGAAAAAAAATCTGCAGGGAACATGAATTCTGCGTGTGTGTAGTGGCGAAGAATTCCCCAGGAGTATAGTGTGGACACAGCTTATACCAGCATTGCTGTGTTTTTGCCAGTATAGCCAAGTCTACACTTTGGCCAGCACAGCTACATCGGTCAGGGTTCACACCTCTTCACATCCCTGATCAGCATTGTTATGTTAGCAGAGTTTTGTAGCGTAGCCATTGCCTAAACCACTTCAGGGCTTTTGAAAACCTGTGCTCCTAAATCCGTTGGGCACTTTTGAAACTCTTCCCCTAGATCTGCTTCTAGCCCTTTGATAGTTACACCGCTGCCCCTTTCCCATGTGGTGGCACGGGCCTTGCAGCAGGTGACTTTCTTGGCAGTAGGGGATTCAGTGTCATGGACTTAAGGGATTTTCCAGTGTCATTGATTTCTTAGAGTGTATGCAGGGGTCCTCATTGCCTTGCACCAAAATGGTCAAAACTCAAGAGGGCCCTTTTCCCCCTGCAGAAAGAGGCCTGTCAGCAAGAAGCTGCTCCCTTGGTCACTCATTGCTTTAGCGCACTCTGCTCCCATTCCCTACCTGAGCTCTGGAGCTGTTAACCTGGAAAACCCCCAGCCTCTGAACAGCTTGTCCTGGACCCTGTGACCTAGGTAAGGGGGTTGGGTATTAGTTCTATTTTTGTGCAGCTCTGGTTGGTGCCTGCTCCTCACCAGTCCCCATCCAGAGAAAGGCGAGTGTGTATAAATCTCCTAACCGCCATAGCTGTGAGGGGTCCCTTAGGCAAGGCCAGGGCCACGGAAAATTTCCTGCTGAGTGCTTGCAGGTGGATGATTCGTAATATGCATCACACTGCCATGTATGCAACACCAGTGGATTCGATCCACTGCCCCCTCCCCATCAGAACTGTATGCAGCTCCCAGCCCCGCCCCACTGCATTTCTCCTCGTTTATGCCTGCAGAGCCTGACCCGCCACAGCGAGGAGCACTCTTTGTTCAGCCAGGAGCTGAGGAGCCTGCACCTCAGAAGTGCTCAGCTGCTTGCAGGATCTGGCCTGTCATGAGCATCTCCGGTTACATTTGCCTTCCCCATCCCTCTCCTCTGTTGTGCTTGCTCTCGGTCAGAGCTGGCTGGGTGCGTGTATGCTGCAGCCTTCACCCCTCAGCCCCCACCACAACAGCTGCCAGGCTGCTCCATGAAGTGCAGCTGCCCTCCCTAAATTCCATCTGCTGCCTCCCCAGAGCCCTGTGCACAACACAGCCTGTTCCTCTGCCCTGACATGCAGCCTTCGCCTGGAACAAGTGGGAAGAACTGAACAAAGCGACAGCTGCGATTGCACATGGAGCTAGCTATCTCTGGTACCTATACCCCCCCCTCCCCCAAATTGCCACAGTATCTGAGCAGCTCAGCCTTTAATGTATTTGTCCTCCCAACCCCCTATGAGCTAGGCCAGTGCTATTATCCCCATTATACAGGTGGGGAACTGAGGCAGATAGAGTGCTGTTTTTTGAAGGTGCCTAAAAATGCAGACAGGTGCCTGGTGGGATTTTCTAAAGGGTGTAAGCGGGTTAGGTGCCTAACTTCCATTGGATTTTTTTGTTAAATCAGAGGGAGTTAGGCGACTTTTAGAATCCCATTAGGCACCCAAGTACCTTTAAAAGTCTCACCCTAAGTGACTAGCCCAAGGTCACACAGGTAGTTTGTGGCAGAGTAGGGACTCAAACCAGGACTCTAACCATTAGATCATCATTCCTGCTCTGCTAGCATCTTGAAGCTGAACGCTCATCCAAACAAGTCTCATTGGCAGGGTGATTCAAGCCCATTACTATGTGGAACACAGAGCTCAATTGTGTTCCCATTATTGCTCTGTTAGGAATGGTTACCGTTCACTGCTGCTGCAGGTCCTGCATTGGGCCAGACATTTTCCAGTCCCGCTTGCCTTCTGTCTGCGACAGGCACGGGGAAATGGGTCTTTATGTCCCCTTTATGCTCCCCATATCAGAGGCCCTGCAAGAGCCTGCTCGGCCCTCAGCCCAAGAGACAGCAGCGTCAGGGTCCTCTGCCTCCAGCCCAGTCCCAGGGCAGCAGAAATGCCACAAGCCCTTGTGGAGCCCAGACCCAGGGGGACAGGTGGAAAATGGGCCTGTTAGAAACCCAGACGCTCACAGCCAATCCCACCCACTCAGCCTCGCCAGCATGCACATACCTGTCCAGGCCTCCTGCTGGGGTCTGCACTGCTCTGATTCCCTGGCGCTTGCTTATACACAGCAGTGACTCAGCAGCATCTGCTCTCTTCCTGCAGCTAGGGGAGAGATCTGGACTAGCCTCACTCCCCTACATGTCAGCTTCCCCACCCTCCCTGGGAGTGGGGAGGGGACAGGCCCACTCTCCTCCCCTTTCCACACACCCAGCTCCCTCACCCTTACCAGCAAGGTGGTGGGAAGATTTCCTAACACCCCCTCCCCAGGCAGGACCAGTCCCTCCCCCTTCAGTCTGAGGGGATGGGGGGGCAGAGCGAGAGAGAACAATTTCTATACCGAGCTCCTCTTCGTCCACCCACGCTGGGGTGGGGGTAGTTATTACGTCTCTTCACTAAAGGGTCAAGGTGAAGAAGGGCCGATGCTGACGCTTGTCTGCTGACACCAGCCCTGAGATTTCTCAAGCAGCAGATAAAGTCACCCCAGCCTGCTTACATTTCTCTGCAGGCGCCTGGAGACTAAAAGTGCAAACCCTGGAAACAGCCACACAAAGGCAAGTGGCTTTTAAGAGCAGCCTTACATGGAAGGAGGCCCCAAGCGAATGTCGATACCAAAGTTCTCACCTCAAGTACCATCTCTGGAGGTCTGAGGAACGGGGTGTTTCCCCGCCCCTAACCAGAGAAGGGCATAACCTGTGTTCAGCAGACTGAAGACTTAGGGAGCATGGTTCATTAATTATAAAGTGTCCCAGTTCTGCCCTTAGAGCTGGGGCAAGTCACTTCCCCTGGGTTTCCTCCCTCACCTTTTCGCTGTCTTATCTTGTAAGCGATGGGGCTATATGTTTGTACAGTGCCTGGCACACTCGGGGCCTGATCTCAGGCGGGGCCTCTGGGCACTACTGTAATGCAAATAATCATTAGGAGAAGGAGGAAGATGAAGATTTTATAGGAAAGCACACAGACAGCAGGGACAGGAGTCAATAGGGACTGCACCGGAGTGAAAGTGTAAACAAAAGCACAGAACCCTAGGTGCTACATGCAAGCCAAATAATCATCAAAGCTGTCGTTTGTGTTCTCTTTGGAGCCTTTGCTGTCTCAGGAGAGTAACATCTGTGCATGGCAGACCTGCACAGCCCAAAGACAGGACTTTAATCCATGCACTGCTTTTCCTACAGACCTTGAAAGTATGTGCATACAAGACTTATCTCGGGCCATGTCATTCACTATCTAAGGGGGGCAGGGGCTTTGCAAACTAGCAGAACATCCGAAGAAACAAGATATGGTCTCTTAATGGGACTATTGGAAGCCATTGTGGTTCCCAGGAGACGTACGGATTGTTCCCTTGTAGACTGTGGGGTCAGCTGGTTCAGTTCTAAGCCAAGGCAAAGGGTTTCCCGACCTAGTGCCTGATCCTGCTGCCTTACTCACACAAGCGGCCCCACTGAGGTCTGATCCACACTACAGACCTATATCAGTATAACTGTGTTGCTCACGGGTGTGAAAAATCCACACCCCCGAGCAACGTTGTTATACCGACCTAACACCCCGTGTAGATAGTGGTATGTTGACGGGAGAGCAATGGGAAAGCTCTCCTGTCAGCATAAAGCGTCTTCATGTAGACTTGCCCTCAGTTCTGAGGGACTGCTCACCTGACTGCGTATCCTGGGCTCCTGCTAACAACATGGTAGGAAACCATCCGTGGCTTCAGCTGTTCTGTACCTGCCCCAGTTAGTTGATTCAATTACCACTTAAAGTGGGATTAGCCAAAGCACTCATTATGGGAGCTGAGTTAGGCCAGTGCTCAGAGCTCATGAAAACTCCACCCTCAAAGCATTAAATGCTACTTTTCTTTGGACTTCCCTCATCTCCAGACTAACTCATGACAGGGTGATGCACTCTCTTTGCCTTGAGCCAGGAAGTCCTGCGGGAGCATTTGCTACTGCGAGCTTGGTACTTATGGGCAATGTATCTTCATGGGAAAATGGATTAATCACACTCTTAAAAGGCTGCCCAACTAAACTCTGAGCCAAACTCTGCCCTCACTTTTCACTCAGTCAGCCCCAGTGATTTCACCCCAGGAGTCAAACCAGGCAGCCTTTGGAGAGTTGAAAAGACAGCATGGTAACTAGCAACGGGGCCATTCGGTTCAAGCAGGGTGAAAATCAACACATAATCTTGCCCCTTACGGGCCTGACCTTGAAAAGTGCTGAGCACACAAAACTCCTGCTAACGTCAGTGGGTGTTGCAAGGTGCTCAGCCCCTTGCCTGGGCCCAATTCAGAAAGACACCGAGCATGTTCTGTAAGGTGCTGAGCGCTCTTGCAGGATCAGGTCCTGCCTTTCTTCCTCCTCAGTATTCTCCCCAGCCGTTGTCTGCATTTTGGATGGTCAGCTCTCCAGGGAACGGACTACGCCTTTCCACAGGTTAGTACAGTGCCTAGCACAATGGAGACCTGATCTGACTAGTAATAAATAGCCACGGTCATACGGATGAAGGCTCCTAGGGGTAGATAGTGTTGCCACCACCCTATTTTGAATCACACACACATTGCGATCTGCTGTAAACAGGCGGTAAGCTCTGCTGTGTGTCAGTTTCATCCACCTGCTTTCATCCACACATCACCAGCCTCCGCTGTTTCTTTAACATTTTTATTTTCTCCTCTCTCCATCTCTACCAAGGCTTCTTGTGACAAGGCAAAGGGAATGGCCAGGATCTCAGTTCGGGCATGTGTTTGGATCAGGCAGTTTTGCACAGACTGCGTATGTGGTTGTGTTTTGAAATCTAAAACAGATCCCACCTCGGCTTCTCCCTTGATCTGAGTCAAAGCCTCTGACTGTCCGAGCTGGAATGTTAAGGATGAGGCCTGCATTCCTTAATGACACAGTGAGATAAGCCAAAGCTAGGAGGGAGCAATAGAAAGAGATGGTACCAGGTTGTAAAGGCTCTGGCGCTGAGTGTTTCCCCACCAGGAAGGCAAAGAATTCTTAAAAGGAACCTAACAATGGAAGTATCTAAAAAACTGGAGAATTTCATCAAAAGCCAATAAAAGAGGAAACATTTTTGGATAGGCCAATCAAACCCCAGAGTGAGCACAAGTTAATTCTTCTCCTACAAGGAATATAAAAGCAAGAACACGTTTATTTAGCCTGTGGTCTAAACAAGCCTATGGTCTGTGCACTGCATGCTATTTGTTGTACACATGTATTATAGGTCAGGACCCCATTCCGAAATCAGTGGTAAATCTCTTTCGTGGAATTCCTTGGGAGTTGGAGCAGGCCCCAGCTATGCAAGACATGTGTAATGTTTTACCCTGATCTGATTTTCCTTTGTGACATACAGAATAGGGTGGCAACAATGGACTATTATTTAGAGCCCAAATATTCATTTCATAATTAATTTTGTTTTCGTCTAGACAATACCTCTGTCTCTGAATGCAAAAATCTTATTTCCATGGAGTTTCCCTTTAAATGCAGGGTAGGGACTTTGTAGGCACTTTTGGTGCTATGTAAACAACTCATCTAACTAGAAGGGTTTGATCCTGCAGCCATTACTCACTTCCGTAAACCAGCTGGTATCCACAAGCAAACACTGACTTCAGCAGGGTTTTTGTATGAGTAAGGCAAGCAGGCTGTGGCTCACAGTAACTGAAATGCCAAGTCACACAAAGGGCTGGTTCGTGGGGTCTAGCAAAGCAGCACTTGGCTCAGCGTGGGTGGCAATGCAAAAGGTGGCTTTGAGCTGCAGTTGGCCCAATCCTGGGGCTGCTCATCATGGGGTGTGAGTTAAAGCAGGCCATATTAGCTGCCAAGAGCTATTACAATGGCTTGGAATAGTGGGTCATGATCGGGGCACCGGAACAGGGTGGGTGTGTGTCAGTGGGCCATGCCCCCCCACTTTTTACTGGCCATAAGGGTGAGTGACGGGGAGGGGTGGAGAGGAGCAAGCGGGGAGGGGGGAAAAGGCAGAAGGGGAGCAGGGCCTCGGGGGAAGCGGTGGTGAGGCGGTTGAGGCTCAGGGAGAAGTAGGGGTCTGAGGATGGGGCTTCAGGGGAATGGGTGGCACAAGGGCAGGGGCTCGGGGAGAAGGGGCGGTGCAGGAGCAGGGCCTTGGGGGCAGCACCACAGTTCAGGCGCCTGTGTCCCCCACCTCCCACTTTTAGGGCACTTCCGCCACTCCTGGTCATGCTCCCTCGTACTGCTGGTGTGACAGACGCTCGCTCTGTTTGCCCCATGCACCAGGGACTGAACCAGGGCTAAAAGCATTAGCTCGAGCTGTAGCAGCTAAAGAGCTAAAACACTCCAGCAGGCGCCTGTCACAGACTCATGCCCTCTATGGACGGTCACAGCAGGGACCTTTAACACACACGCACTTGCAGGAAGTAGAACTGAGGGGATTTTCACCTGGCTTAAGGGCAGCTTTTTTCTGGCAAAGCAATAGCCCCAGTGCACCCGAGACTCAGGGCCTGGCTACACAAAGCATCTCAGCCCCTGGGGGAAGCTCTGACTGAGATACCGGAAACTCGTGAAGAGCCTCTCCTGCCGTTTAATTTGCTTTTGAGGCAAGGTGTCCCACACAGCAGCATTGCAAGAGGGGACTGGAGAAGCAAGGAAGCTTTTTGACGAAGACGTGAAAGCACAAGTGGCAGAGCTCTACGTGCCACCCGGGCAGCACTACGCTATTTCGTGTTCCGCGAGAATGCCCGGGGTCAGACTGAGAATTCACAAGCAACTGATCCGATTTAACTGGTGTCTCAGGGCCAGCAACGCCCCTTTGAAAGGTCACCTGCTCTTCCACTTTCTAATTATGAAGAAGTGAAAATGTTGGGCCGTGTTACCGCTTGGACAGGACTTTGAGACCTCCAGGGAAAGCACAAGGGGCTGCCTGTAGCGATACCTGGTATCCTTCCTTCTCAGGACCTTCCTGCTTTGCAGCATAACTGCACCAATGCAAGTCTCTACTGTAGACGCACTAAGTTCCTTGTACCGCTTGGCGCTGGCCGCTTGTAAACCAAGGTAAGACCCTCGTGAGTAAGATCCCAGAATAGACAAGCCCTGAGTCAGTCATGAACCGATGCCCCAGCAAGGTCCTAGACGGCATGGTGCTGTTGGAAGTGCCAGCTTCTGGACAATAGGGGAAAAAAAAATGGAGGTCTGGAATACCTGTGGTCACTATGAAGGCTATGGCGCTTTTGTAACAGTAGGGGCAGCATATTGCTTGTCAAATCAGCTGTGGGTGCAGAGAAAAATATTGGCAATGTGTCCCTCGATAAACACATCACAGAGGCGGTGGACAATATTCCATACAGGGGGATGAGACTCAAGCTGGCAAAGACCAGGAGGTAGAGGAGGGGTGGCCAACCTGAGCCTGAGAAGGAGCCAAAATTTACCAATCTACGTTGCCAAAGAGCCACAGTAATACATCAGCAGCCCCCTCCCCAATAACAGCCTCCTGACCACCAGCAGCCCAGCCGATCAGCGCCTCCCCCTCCCTTCCTGCACCTCCTGATCAGCTGTTTTGTGGCGTGCAGGAGGCTGGGTGGGGGAGGAGCGAGGGCACGGCCAGCTGAGGGGTAGAGTGGGGGCAGGGCCTGAGGCAGAGCCAGGGGTTGAGCAGTGAGCACCCCCCCCCCCGGCACACTGGAAAGTTGGCACCTGTAGCTCCAGCCCCGGAGTCGGTGCCTAGACAAGGAGCCGCATGTTAACTTCTGAAGAGCCACATGGGGCTCCGGCGCCCCAGGTTGGCCACCCCTGAGGTGAAGAATCTTTAGCGTGACCCTTCTAACTAACTTCGGAGTGATGTCAATGGGCTGTACGGGGTACCATTTCCAGCACTCCTTGGGCGGGAGGATGGTTGGCACGCTGCTAGGCTTCTGAGAGTTCACGACTATAAAGGAAAACCAGGGGAAAGACGTCCTCCAGGCTCCTGGATGAGTATATAGGGCCATCCTCCCGGCACCAGCAGGACACCATTGTTTGAAGGGTAGCAAAGATTAGCATGAGCGCAAAACAATGGAAGTTAAAGATACCGCGTGTTCGATACCCAATCCCAGTGACAGCCTTCCTTGAATACAAAAGTGTGTCTTTATTTAAGGGCTGGAACAGCAAAAATGTGTTTCAAGCCAGGCTAGAGTGGGAAACATTTCAAAATCTTACTGCACGAACATTCATATATACACAGCATACCACGTGGTTCCCTCCTGCTGCCGGCAGCTCTAGCATGCTGTGGGGTGTAGGCAGAACTCCCCATGGCATGAAGCAAAGGTAGACTTCTTCAAAATCAACAGCCTAACACAGCCTGTACCTTGGATTGCAAGATCAGTTCATGCTGCCTCTCTCTGATCTCACAGTGTCGCCTAGTGGGTAGAGCACTGGACAAGGACTGAAGTGCCCACGGTTCTGTTCCTGGCTCTGCCATGGTCCTGCTGGGCAACCTTGGGCAAGTCACTTCCCCCGGACCTCAGTTTCCCCATCTGTAAAATGGGGATAATGACACTGACCTTCTTTGTAAAGGGCTTTGAGATCTACTGATGAAAAGAACTACTTACTACTGTTGTTAGCAGCTCCCGAGCAGGCATTAAGTATCATAGATGGCTTTCTATGGTTCCTCTGCACCACGAGTGAATTTCACTAGTAGAACACCATTGGGTCTAACTCTTCCCACAGAAGGCTAAAGAAAGGGGAACAGCGCTGCTATAAGAAGAGGGAATGCTCCCCTTCCTCGGGTTTGTGGTGCTCCTCCACAGCTCCCCCTCCTGTTTCAATCCACTTGAACCCTCATGCGCATACATCGGTATGCATCAGGAATAACTCCACTGCAGCCAACAGAGAGACTGGAGTAAAACCAGACCCAGTGAGAGAAGAATCAGGCCCGACAACAGCCCAAACAAACAACACCTAGCAGTGATTCTGTAGTGACAAATTCAGCATCTCAGGATGCATGAAATCTTGGGGGTGTGGAAGTAACCCACGTACTGGGTGCCGTACTTCCTTAAGTGCATCCATGCCATTTAACTTGTCAGCATTTTATGACTGTACCTGGATTACCCTGTCCAGGGATTGAGCACTTTGCTAACAGTTGAGCACTACAGGCCTGAGCCAAATCCCACTGAAGACAATGGGAGTCTCACCATTAACTCCAGTGGACCTATCTCTCCAATGAAGAGGGATTTTGTTTTGCAGTTGTGAAGTGTGTATCTTGAAACCCAAGTCCAAAGGATTCAGCATTACAGATTTTAGTATCAACGTTCCCACAGATAATTCAGGTCTCAAGTAGATAATGGCATGTAATCACTGTTGCCCAGAATTTAATGCCACGTTCATAAAATAGCGAGGAAGCACATTTACAGGCCTTTGTAAAGTGTTAATAATGGAGAAATAGCTATTAAAACAATTATTTTAACATCAAAATGAAAATATTCCCCAAAAGACTAATGTTTAAGTGCTAAGATTAATACCTGTGTTTGACTTTATGCACAGGAGTTGTCCCTTTGACTTCAATGTGACTTCGTGCCTGTGAATAGTCCAACAACAGCAAAAAGTGTTTGCAGGACTGGGTCCTTAACTGATCCTCAGAGCTTGATAGTTCCATGTGCAAGACAGATCACAGAGTACTGAAAGGACCATCCTATGTATATGATAGGTAGTATTTTGTTCCAGTAATATAGCTTTCAAATGTATATTCATGTAGCCTTAGCTCTATTAATCCTGAGATAACATAGAAAATGGGAAATCAATGGCAGTTGCACCAGTGTAACAGAGAACAGGACGTGTATCCCAATATCCTCAAATTCCTTGTTCAGGATGCTAAAATAGGTCATCTACGTTAAACAGGAAAGAATGGGAAATGTCCATCAACAAATCAAGATAAAGTGAACCTTTGGTGAAATCTTCACATAGCACGAAAACAACCAACCAAAGAAGTCTTACTTCCCTAATGTTGATCAAGAGTCACCTTATCCCATCCCTCTGACACAGGATAAGTACACGGTCTGCTATTCCATCAGCCAACAGAAGAAACAGTATAAGAGAGAAAATCTTATATATAGTCTGCTCCTTTTTGCCAGCAAACAAACATGTTGCTTCACCTCATTCCTGTCCTCCAGTTAATTTATGGAACAGATCTTCATCCAGTGTTTCATTTTGGTCTTTGGAACGAGTGGACAGGAAGATGTAACCTCCAATGTATTCATGGACAACCTTGCAATCTGCACTCAGGCACGTGAAAGCAATGGACACATTCTGATCAAACTCAATTGCAACCTAAAGAGAAAATGAACAGCAAAAACCAGTAATGAAAATAAACAAGATCACCTCTGTACCAGTGATCACGTGAATCTTTAGAATAGACGGAGCCCAATAAATACCTGTTGGTCGATAAATGCCTAAATAAATAAATAAATAAATAAATAGCTGGCATTGCTAATAAGAGTAGTGTGGGAAAAGGATTTCTGAATTTTCAGTAAGCCCTTTTTCCCCAATCTGTTCAGTTAGGGCCCTCTTGTGGTCAAATCTCCCTTACTGTTTTTACAGCCAAAACAATAAGCCATTTCACTGATCACACTAAGGTAGCTGGGGAAGTTCCTAGCTTTTAAACAGATCAGTGGGAATGTTGCAAAGAACAGGAACGACCCTACTTTGAGTCTGTATGCAAACAAGTTAAAGAACGTTACTATTTAATTATTGTTCAGGATGTCATGTGCTGAATCCAAGTGTGATTTGGGGGCTAGAATTCTAGTTGTACAAAGCCTGGCTTTTGGGCAATTCTGCCTCCTTGTGATCCTGGTATAGCAGCTCCTCACCACACCCTCCCAGACCCTGGCACACAAGGGGCATTCTTGGGGGATAGCTGGAGCTTCTCGCACTTCTGTTATCCCTGGCTTCTGGAAAGGCCCTTGGGTCTAAGGGGAGCCAGGTGTAAGCTAGAGCAGGGGCTTTCAACCTTTTTCTCTCTGAGGTCCCCCCAACATGCCATAAAAACTCTATGGCCCACCTGTGCCACAACAACTGTTTTTCTGTATGTAAGTTGCTCAGGTATTGGCTTCAGCCCTGAGTGGCAGGTCTCGGGGACCCAGGCTTGAGCCCCATGCGGTGGGGCTTCAGCTTACTGCCCTGGGCCCAAGCAAGCCTAATACTGGCCCTGCTTAACAGACCCCCTGAAACCTACTTGCAGTCAGGGGGCCCCGGACCCCTGGTTGAGACCCACTGAGACAGAGCAGCCTGAAGGCTGCTCTGACTTATGTCAAGGGTCAGGCTACTCTCTGGCCCCCGAATCTAGGATTCACAAAAGGTGTCTTAAAGCCACCTTTACCCTCCAATTACCAAATCCTACACTGAGCAAAGCTTGGCTGGACCAAGGAAGCTGAGCGTCTTTGTAAAAATGACATTGGGGCGCTCCATATTTACCCTCTCTCAGCAACTTATGCATTGAAGTAGCAGAGCTTGAAGATTATTTCCATGTTATCCCTGCAAACTCAGCCTGGGATCTGAGAGTCAAGTTGGGTTCTTTCTGCATCTCACATCATTCCCAGAAATCAAGATTCTGCCTCTGGAGTTTAGAGAATGATGGGTCAGACAGACTGTAATCCCAGCTGCGTCTGCTATCACTTTACTGGTAAAGCATTAAAAACACATTGGAAGCCGATTCTGCTCTTGAGCTCACCTGTACCATCCCAATGAAATCAGGGGCAGAATTTAACTGAGGGCTGAATTTGTCCCCTTTCTAGTCAGTTACAATGAGCAGATCTGATTTAGGCATAAAGGGAGCAGATATGTTAAACAGGTGCCATTTTTGCATTTTTCTGACTGTGCTTTAAAACTGAGTTTTCAGTCTCTGCCTTTTTAAAAAAAACAGTATAATACCTATGTTGTATGTAGTGTCGTCGTAGCCGTGACAGTCCCAGGATATTAGAAAGACAAAGTAGGTACGGTAATCTCTTTTATTGGACCAACTTCTATTGGTGAGAATGTAGCCTGATCTGTAGATTCTTGTATTAATTATACGGATTACTTAAGAATTCCCAGTTATCACTTTGAGGGTTGACAGGTTCTTGTCCCAGGATCAGGCCCAGTGTTATTAAAATTACTGTAGAGGTGGGAACCCCGATGTGCACAGTTGCAACACTCACCCTATAGGAAAACTTCTGCACTTACAATAGTTTGTTAATACATTTAGCACAGTCACAAACACCCCAACTCAGTAAAGGTAGATAGAGCTACTACAGAATGTCCATCTGCACATCCATATACTCACACCATCTCCTGCAGAACAACCTGAAATGTGAGCCATTATTTTCCTCATCACCAGAGGCCATCATTCTGGCCCCTTCCAAAGACTATGTCTCTCTCCTACCGTCCGAAGGCTGGGATACAACTTGTATAATATGGTACGCTGATGCCACCATGTCTAACGCCTATTCAGCGGGGGTTTCTCCCCTCTTCCTTATTTGTATTTCCTCACCCTATTAACGTTGAGGTGCCCTTCTCCCATATGTTAGTACATCAATGATCTCAACTTATCATCATATATGTTAATTCCTTGCCATGGCACTCTTGTGGGCAGTCATCTGCAGATGTTAACTCATGTTCCTGTGGTTGACTGTGTCATTATGAGCAGAATTTCCCCTTATACACTCTATTCCCAGTTCCTCAAAACTTGGAGGTTACAATTGGGCCATTTATCTGTGCCTAAGTTCATAGCTTCAGCACTTAGCATAAGGCTTGAGGCCTAATGTCTTACAGGGTACAGGCCTGTAAGTTCCTTGCATGGCTGCTGAATATAATAAAGGCAGAATATAATGAAGACAAGGCAGTGAATAAAATAAAGGCAAACTAGTCCTATGGGCTACAAGACAGACAAGATTTCAAGCTTCAAAGAGCTCTGTGTGGCTCAAAAGCTTGTCTCTCTCACCAACAGAAGTTGGTCCAATACCTCACCCATCTTATCTCGCTAGTCACACAAATGGATTATTTAATAAACCGTGACATCAGGCTAGTTTTGGGCTTTAAAAAATGATCTGGTGAAAGCATCTTCAGGAGATTGAAATGTAGGAATTGGACATGAAAAGCTGTTCTGATTTTACCTGACGTATTTCCCAGTTCACATTCCACTGCTTCATACTGGAGAATCTCCATGTTGTGATAGGATCCCCAGTGGCTGCATCGATCCTAATCAGCCTGTTATAGGAAACTCCCAGCAGATCATCCTTCTTGCTTCCTTTAAACCTGGGGCGGGGGGGGGGGGGGAAGGGTGAAAGCAGATTCATTTTGCAGCATGTTTCCCTAGTGAGATATTTCACCTGTTCCTTATGCAAGTGTGGCAAAAAGGGGGAGGAGGCTTCTGCTGCCTTTGCACAGGTCAGCCGCAAGGTGAGCGCCCAGAGGCAGCCTGTACAACGCAGGAGGTTGGAGCAGTAACGGGCTTGAATCAAACCCGCTGATCACAACATCCTGGAACTTGGGAAAGTTTGGCTCCTTCTCTGCTGCAGTGCGTGGCACAAGGCAGGCAAGAATATGGCTTGGTAAAATATGGCAGTGGCTATGAAAATACAGCAGAAGAATGTATTCACATGAGAATGTAGCTATTCAGCCACCAACATTTTAGGGAAATAAAGGAGGACTGTATGAAAAACACAGGGAAAAAAGCTTATTTTAAGGGATGTGTAAGAGTGCTGGCCTGTAAACACAGGGATGGCTGGCACATCTTTATTATTATTGTTATGATTTATCTTGTGGTAGCACATTGGCACCCCAATCATGGACCAGGACCCCATTGTGCTAAGTGTTATACAAACACAGAACAAAAATGTAATCCCGGCTCCAAAGAAACTGATACAGGGACATAGCCCCTTTAAGCCTGGGGGCTGCTGGGAGTTGTAGTTTCCACACAGATCACATGATGGCAGGGCGGGTCCATTGACAGTGTCATGTGACACCTGCAGGAGACTATATAAAGTAATGCTCCTGCCTCACTCTGGAGGAGATGAGTATTTGAGGTAAGACCAAGTAAAGTCCTTCCATGGGAACTTGGCAAGGGGCCTAGGAGATAGCTAGGAAAAGCATTTCCTTCCCCCCACCCCACTTGCTGAAAGCTGGAAAGGCCTCTTTAGCACTTGGAAGTGTTTTGTGTTACTTTGATTCTATTTTGGAATCTCGTCTAAGATGACAAAGCTGGCCCTGTGTGAAAGGACTTGAACCAGATCAGAATGTGTGTGTGTATGTGAGAGAGATATCTGCCTATCAGTTTACAGGACATCATTGCACAAATATGTTATCTATGCTACAAAATCATTCAGTTGTATCACAGTTTAGGACCTTTTGCAGCATTGTTGATGAAACATGGGACAAAGTGCATCCTAAATCGTCTTTATACAAGACAGAAGGCACAAAATAAGGGATGTGCCTTATAGGTTTTTTTTTTTGTTTGTTTTGCTCTGTAAATTTTGCTGAACTTTTTGGAGAGAGCAATTGTGACTCAATGGTCTAAATTCTGCCCTCAGGTTCACCTGTATATCCCTACTGAAACCTTAGGAAGACCCAGTAGAGCAGCATGAGATGGATGCTGCAAGGCAATAGCTAAGAGCAGAATTGGACCCTATTTGTTCAGGCCCAGCTTCCAGCTGAGGGCAGGTCTACACTATCGGGCTAAGTCGACCTAAGTTACGCAACTCCAGCTATGTGACTAATGTAGCTGAAGTCAACGTAGCTTAGGTCGACTTATTGCGGTGTCTACACCACACTGGGTCGACGGGAGAAACTCTCTTGTTGACTTACCTTATGCTTCTCGTTCTGGTGGAGTACCGGAGTCAACGGGAGAGTGATCGGCGGTCAATTTAGCGGGTCTTCACTAGACCTGCTAAATCGACTCCCAGTGGATCGATCACCACACGTTGACCCCCGGTAAGTGGAGACAAGCCCTGAGATATGGAGGAGCTGACAGTTTGCTTTCTGAATGCATATCATACGTAATGAATTGCCAAAACAGGTGTGATGCTCAAAAGAAATGCAGTGTTGCATCTAGCGCTAATGGGAAAGAGCAGGAGTGATGAAATGCAATGCATAGTTGAGAACACGGAGAAGGAAATGGTGCTTTTCCATCTTTGAGTCTATATGAGTGATAAGTCTAGTTTATTCCTCCGGGTACCTTACTTCAGTCAAAACTCATCATGTTTTGTACAATGCAAACACAATGGGGCGTAACAAGGCTCCTAAGTGCTACCACCTAATAAATAGTAATATTTCTATTACCGTAACGCATAGGAGCCCTTGTCCTAGGCCAGAACCTCATTGTGCTTGGAGCTGTACAAACCCAGAATAAAGCTGGTCCTAAAACAGCATGCAGGTTTCCAGAATTTAAGATGGGTCCTTAAAAAAAAAAAAGTGTAAGATCGTGTTCTGAGACCTGAGATTCAAAGGAGTCTCTGACAATCACTGACCAGGAAAACAGCAGGGCAGTCTGACATCATTACCTTACAATGTAGTATGTTAAACCGAACTCAGGGAGGGACTGCCACGCCTGGATAAAACGCAACTTGGCTTCCACTAGCGGCATCCGTGCCACGTTTTGGTGGGCTTCCAGAATGCGGGCGGCCAACTGAGAGAGACAGGGAGAGAGGAAGGAGTTCAGCGGGTGGAGGACTACTGTACAAAAATGTCCTTTGTTTTCTTTAAATAAAATAGTGTCTGCTCCAGGGCCATGTTCAGACACAAATGGTTCAGGATGAAGTAGTCACTGTCCTAAGTAAACAAGGTGCTGTATTCACTCAGGGACAGATCCTGACCTGTGGCCTTGTTCTCCTCAGCGCAGATCAGGAGAGACTGGGGCATAAAGATACCTGCCTGATCCTCATTTTCTGCTGTGCTGGACTCCAGCATAAAGCAGAGCAACCTCAGGGCTGCTCTATTTTATGTTTGCTGCCCACCTCCCCTAAGGAGCATTTCACAGCTGGAGACTGCCGGGATGTTAGGAGGCCCTGGCCACATCCCCTGCACTGCAGGCCAGGTGTCGGGCGGTATAGGAGCTCCTACGGTGGCCCATTGCCACCCAAGGATTCCTCTAGGCATGCGGGAGCCTTGTGAAGCCAGACCTAATGAATTTATGACTGCTCTACCTTGCCTGATTGGTGCAGAGCAGCGGGCGTGCACGGAGGGAATCAAGTGACAGCACAGGAAGAGCTTTTAGCTTCCAAGCTGCACATTCAGGACAATATGGCGCTCCGATCCCAGCTAGCCTGGGGCAACGGCTCATTCCAGCACCCTGCGCTGCCTCAGGCTAGCGATTCTTTGGCTGGCTCGTTTCTGGTTCTCATCCTACATCCTTGTTTTGGCCCGGCGCACTTCCCTGTTTCTGCTTTGCGCTGGGTCCACTTGTGGCTGCTACCCCGACTTGCCCCGCAGAAGCTCATGGCGTGGAAACTGCATTGCCGTGCGCAGAGTCACTCTGGAGCCATGCTGCTGGAATGCTAAATATGCTGCCCAGGAGCCCTGCAGAGTGCTGGGGAAATGGACCCCGCTCACCTGCTGGGGTAGGCAGATCAGGTTGAAAGTGAATGAGAGAAGCAAGCTCCTTTATGACACCAGGCCGTTGTTACATTTGGTACTCATTCATGCCCATTGCAGTCACTGCACTTAGCCTCACTCGTGCAATCTAGTGACAAGTACATCGGTGCAAACAAAGGTGCTCTTTGCTAGGGAGCAGATTTACCACGCGGATTCCTGATCTAATGCCAGGGCTGGGCTCTGGAAGCCTATGAGGCCTGCAGCGGGGGCCGCTCTGAGTCTGTGGCCCTATAAAAGGAGAAAACCCTACAGAGAGAGCTGAGTTGCAGGTAGCTCGGCTATCTGGCTTTGGAGAGGAGCCTGCTGATAAGTTCTGGGAGGAATGGGCTGACTTGATTTGTTACATGCAACAATTCGTTACTCGACAATTGTAACTTGATCAATTCAAACCCACTGAGTGACAAACTGGTACAACTTCGGGGGGGGGAGGGGGTGTAGAGCTTCCTGGCAAACTTTTTTCCAGTCCTCCCCAAATTTTTGAGACTTCAAAACTTTTCCTGTTTTGAAACAGGACGAAACTGAGCCCTTTTTAAATGAAAAACGAGAGAGAGAGAGATCAACCCTCCACCCTAGAATAGCCAAGAGGTTCAAGACCCTGGGCTGCCTCAAGCAAAGCACAGCCTTAAACCTGGGTCTCCCACCTGCATCCCAGGCAAGTGCTCTAACCACTGGACTATTGGCTGTTCTGGGAGGTGGTGTTTGCAAGTACGTACATACATATCTTCTGGTGCCCCCTCCCCCGACCTAAGAAACCTTCTCTCCAAAACAGACCCTGTCCCGTGAACTTTTTCTGTTTCAGAGAACTGGCTTTTTCCAACAAAAAACAGTTTAGCCAAAACATTTCCCGACCAGCTCTGCTAGGGGTTGGGGCACCACGGGAGGTTTTTCCCCTCCTTTCCCAGTCTAGGGGGCTACTGGAGGACCCTACCTACCTAAGGTACAGACAACCGCGTCCCTGGTGCATCCTTCTGGGGTGCCAGCACCATCAATAGGAGGTGGCCGCTGGCTTTGGAGCCAGAGGGGTGGCTGCAGGGGGCTTCCTGGGAGAAAGCAAGTGTTGAGAGCCTGTCGCTGTGTTTGTTTTAAAGAGACAGGCCTCTCATTCAACCCCGAGGAGGAGAATTATTGTTGTAAGATATTCCTGGCTGTGGCCAGGAGCCCCTTGAGAAGTTTCCCAGCACTGTTCTGAGCCAGTCCGACCCTGGGCTCCACCCCACAGCGTATCAGGAGCCTGTCACCTCTCCTTTCCCAGGGGCCAGTCTAACCCTGATGACGCCAGCCGTACCTGTTTGGACTTGTATTTTTTGGCATATCGTGGTGAGACAAAGCGTTCCGGTTTCATGTCCACGCTCTCTGGATCGGAGACCGCCTGCGGAGACGTGGTCCGGTTCTTCATCCTCAGGAATGAAAGGATTTTATGCACCTCGGGCTGGTAAGAGCTGTCTGCCATTGTTTTGCCTTTCGCAGCTAAGACACAAGCAGCCATCCAGCATGCATATTGATTCTCCTGCAATAAAAACCCAATCGTTTGCAATTACTGGCCAAATTCTTGCTGTTTGTTGCTCACAAGCCGTTCATTATGATCATTCAACACCCAAAATTCAAGCTATGTCGATTAGTTTTGTTTGGACAATGCTGCTCTCTGATTGAGTTAGTGTAACTCAACTCAGACAATTAAGTTTGCGAGTTCTAAAGCAGCTTCCCTGGAATATTCTGATGTTTATTTGAAATCAGCTGTTAATATTCCGGCTTGGTAGAACATTCACACAGGGCCTGACTTTGAGAAACACCTAGCATATGTAGTTCCCACTGGCTTCAGTAGCAACTGTGGGTACTCAGCATATCTGACCCACAGGCATAAACAGAGCAGAAGCAAATTCAATATTTTATCCAAGTGAATATTTGTGGGAAGCCATTTGATACATTCTCCTGGCTCCAGCAATGGCTACTGAGCTTAGTGAGTAAAATAAAATGCTTTGGAATAGAGCCGGGGGGAGAGATATTTTCCATGGAACTTTTTTTTGTGACCAGAATGAAAATTTTCACAAAGAATCTTCATTTGGGTCAACGTGACAAATTTCAGTAAAATAAAATTCAAAGAGAGTGTGTGTGTGTGTAAAAATCACTCTTATTTTTCGACTATCCTTCCCACTGCTCGTTTTTCCAGTGGGAAAACGTGAGGGGAAAAAAAGAAAAAAGTGTCTGAAAAATTCAAACAAAACATTTTCATTTATTTTGAAATTTTTCACCGTGTGCGTACTTGTTTCAAACGGCTCTGCATGTGACGACATGAATGAACTCTGTTTTCTTGTTACTTTATCCCCTCTACCAGCCCACAGCCCATTCGCCTGTTTTGTCCACTTGTGGCATCCTGTCTGACGTAGATTGTGAGATCTCTGCGGCATCTTTATTTATCCGTACAGGGTCTATCACAGGGGCTGTTCTGTGACTTGCCTTCCTAGGAGATGCCATAATAAACATCCAGAATGAGGAATGTGCTTTATGTGTCTCATTACTCACATTATCGCATCTGAAATACACTTCATTCATGCCATCAGCAACAGGAACGAGTAATTTAATTCCAAATTTTCTCCCGGCTACATTTACATCCGGTACAACTTCACATCCTAAATGACAGAAGGACAAAAGGAAATGAAGGATACATGTATTTAGTTCCTGCTCCTCTGACGTTAACTATTATCGCCATGGAAAGGCTGTGTTTAAATGACTGTTTCTGAGATCTGTGGGCAAGATTTTCAAACATTAGCCCAAAGCGAGGCACCTAAATGACTGGTCTAATTTGCAAAAGTGCTGAGCACCTGCAGTGCTAAGAGCATGATGTTTAACTCAACACACAAGGATGTCTGAAATCCTCGACATGGATCTGAGCATTATAAAGGAGATGTGTTTAGTGGAATAGGGTAACATTTCCAAAGGCACCTAACTGATTTACGAGGCTAAGGCCCATTTTCAAAAGTGACTAGTTTTGAAAATGGGTCTTTGGCACTTTTTGGAATTTTACCCCAAATCCTCTATTACCAGTTTACTTTTCCCCCACCCCAAGGACAGAGGTGAGAATTTGCCTTAAACATATAGTATAAATATTTGGAAACAGAAGTGTCTCAAAGAGAGGGTCTGATCTTCATCTTCTCTCAACTTCCACTGAGTTCAGTGGCCCTCAGCACTTTGCAAGTCAGGCCAGACAGGCTCGGAACACCTTCTTTGGGGCTAACACCGTTTGGCTGGGCCTCTTTCTGCAGGTAAAGCCTGTATGATCAGGCCCCAAACAGGCCAATATCTGTAAACAGCTGTAGGATTAAGTGCTACCATATTTATCTTTTAGTATACAATTTACAATGAATTCTAGATTAATTTTTCCATACTATGAATGAAAGAGTAAATATGGTAAAGGAAAAACAAATGCCTACCTTTTAGGTTTAGCTTCTCAATGGGTTCCCCCTGCCCAGCTTCCTTGTTTTTAAAATAAGATACTGAAGTGTCTTTAAAGACAAACCAATACTGCTTGAAGGCTTTTAGCGTTAGCTTCTTGGGCCTACAAATAAAGAGGATGTGAATCAGTTTTATGGCTTATATTGCAACCTTCAAATCACTGGGCCATAGACTGCTCTCAGATACACCAGTATAGACCCAGAGTAGCTCCACCGAGGTCATTCATTTACTGACTTGAGAGGAGTTACTCATGATTTGCACTTCTGTAAGTGAGAGACAGCTCAATCCCCATTGTCCAGAACAAACTCGAAGCTACCCTGAAATCCAGGTATGTTTATACCCAGAATATTGATGAAGATCCATTTTTAAGTTTTACATTAATAAAACAGTATCAATCTCTTCTAAAAAGGCTAAATGAGGTTTTGTCTGATAAATACCCTACTGCTAATACAACATATACATTAATTCTGATGCTCCAGATGGTTTCCGAGGCCTTGTCTTTATTACAAAAGTTGCATCAGTTTGACTAAATTGATCTTTACTTAGATTGTACGATCTCTGGGGCAGGGACTGTCTTGTTGTTCAGTGTTTGTACAGTACCTAGCACAATAGGGTCCTGGTCCTTAACTAGGGCTCCTAGGCACTATAATAATAATAAATAATCATTTTAAATCCGTCTAGAAGAACTGCTGTAAACCCCTCATGGACACACACTTAAACCGGTTTGACTCTGGCTTTAATCAGTTTCATTTAATTGAGTACTTTGCCAATGCAAGCTAAACCTCTTAAACCAGTTTAAATGCATCTACCTTAGGGAGGAGTTGCAATTGTTTAATTAACCGAGTAACATTTTCTCCAGGACTATCCACAACTTGGGTGCGATTCTCGTCTTGTTTATATTGGTCTAAATCAGGAGTAACTCTACTGATAATACACTAGCAAGAGGAGGATCAAACTTAATATGTTTGAAGAGACATAATCACTATTTTAAGTTAAAAACATAATCTGCTTAAAATACCGTTGACTTCAGTAGTGAAACCCTTCATGTCCCAATACTAAAGTTATGATCAATCTTTAAGAATTACAGAACAGTACTGTCCATTTAGTACTGGAGCTGATTGGAAAATGAGCATTTTTCCATCTAGAAAATTTTGACGTCAAAAATCCAAAAAACTTTTTGGCAATGGATAATATTTGGTTTTCATTTTTCTGATGGGAAAAACTCCAAACCACAAAAACAAAACCAGTAAACATTTCAGAGGAAAGCGGACACCAGCTGTGAAAACTTTTGTTTAGTCAAAAACCCAATTTTCCAAAAAAGAAGAAGTTTGGACAGAAATTTTTCAACCAGCTCTACTTATTACTCATTTAACAAAACAAAACCAAAACAAAAACAAACACCATAGTTCAGTAGTTCTTGGGCCAGATGCGAGTGAACTACCCAATATTATCTGGTTTCAGAGTAACAGCCATGTTAGTCTGTATTTGCAAAAAGAAAAAGGAGTATTTGTGGCACCTTAGAGACTAACCAATTTATTGGAGCATAAGCTTTCGTGAGCTATAGCTCACTTCATCGGATGCTCAGATAAATTGGTTCGTCTCTAAGGTGCCACAAGTGCTCTCTTTCTTTTTGCCAATATTATCTATCACTCATACAAATGCAAAGATTGTTTTCCCCAGTATGTTGCAATGACACACAGTGATTCAACAGGATGCATGTGAATGCATCTGTCGATGCAAACATGTTCGGGTTTGCAAAACAGTGTATTTAGCGTGCAACAAAGCAAGTATTAGTACACTACTAGCCTTTTAAAGGAATGTTTTACATCTAATCTGATTTTCATATATACTTTGAAATGCCTGTGTGATTTATAACATTCGTAATGGTTAAAAATAATCACTGAATGCTGTCTAAAGATAACCGTCTTGTTGGGGGTGGGGGTGGGGAACAAACAATCCATTCCTAAAACTAAGGAACTGATAGCACTTAAAAGGGTTCAGTTCTCTTTCATCTTAACACACCTTGGAAGCGTCATGACTGTTGAATTGATTTCTTTTCTGGCAACCTTCATATGCAAATATGACAGCTATATATTGCAGGTTTATTTGAGCCATTTAGCAAGCGAGGTCAGTTCAATATGATTTGTCAAGAGAATGAAACTGATAAATAATCCCACAATAGAAGGCTTCGTTTCTCTAAAAACTGGGTCCGTTTTGAAAGAACAAATGGTTACAATCTTGCAGTTACTGTGATGTGATTCTGTACAACAGTCTCCGCATGACCGTTTGTAATGTGATGATAGAATTGCACTTTTTGGACTGTTTCTTGTGCAGGTTACAGGTTATTAGGCTTGGCAGAATTCAATTTTAAAAAAAAATAATTTTGACAGACATTTTTATTTTTAAGCTTATTTTCCAATTTTAATCAACTTAAATTTTCACAGTTGTGGGGACCCATTGGGGTTCAGATGATGGGGAGGTCAGACATTAATTATTTAATGACAATAGATGTTGAGATTAAAAATGTTTAAGTTTTATCATCATTAACACAAATTGTCCACATCACATGTCAAAATATACAAGTAAATAGCCTTAATTCAAACTCTAAAAACTTCTCAAGTAGCATTTTTCTTACTTTGCCTATCTGCAAACTTTATGATCAACAGAAATAACTTTTCATCTGTTTGTGTGTGTATGGTGAAATCGAACTTTACCAATAAAAAAATCGAACCCTTTGAAGGCTAGGTATGAAAGACCTGATTCACCACAGCATTACTCCAATTTCAAACTGGTGTAACTCCATTTGAAATCCTTTAAATCTGGCCCCACGTTTGTGTTACTGTTTCTAACCAGCTGTAATATTTAAGTATTTACTGTTAAAAATATTAGAAAGAAATGCAAGATTGTGAGGAGGACTTTCCCCCTTAAGTTATAAATTTTTGGAGACAAAAAATTAAAAAAAAAAATCAAATTGGAAGAAAAAAAAGTGAAAAATTTGATTTAGGAAAAAAAGGCAATTTTTTTGTCAAAAGAAGTTTTGATGGAGAATTTTCAGAGAACTCTGATGTATAAAGGGACGGATCTTCAGGAGGTGTAGTTCCCTTGACTGCAATGGAGGTACACTGACGCAGCGTACACCAGATGTACACCAGATCAAGATCTGGAAAAAAAAAAAAAGTAACAAAAAAGCAGCAAAAAAGGACATTATGCCGAAATGCCAGTTATGTCATTTGTTATATACAAATATCAGATATCTTCACTGCTCTCCTCAAAATCATTGATATAGTTAGAGATCACTTGGACAGGATTAAAAGGCAACAAAACGGAAGGAATCTTTACATGCACAGCTTTTTTTTTTGGTTTAATCTTTATGTATTTACTCACCTAAATAGCCTGAGATTATCTGCAAGTTTCGGTATGTCTGTAATGTCCTCCTAAGGATAATCAAGGATACATTCTATTACAACACACTTCCTAAACTGCTGTCACACTCTTCAGGTCCTGCTTTCTTACCAGAGTTCTCAGGATATAAAGCTAAGGGATTTGATTCAGTGACTTCAGTGGGAGCGAGCTCGGGACCCCAAATGACATACCAAAGTGTTATCCATTTTTCCACCTTCCAGCGTTACTTCCAGATTGGAAAGCGCAGCTTCCACTTCATCTACTTCAGATTCATTTGTGAAGTCTTGTGCCTCTGATGATAACGATAACTTGCTTAAGTGATACTGTAATAAAATATAGAGAGTTGGATTGAAAGGCCTAGTTTATTTCAAACATACTGTCAATATCACTAGCTACCTGTAAGTGAAGACTCTGAAAAGAGTGCAATCGATTTTCTAGGGTGGGGTCCACCTGGTATGGGCCTCCATAGTGAGGAATTAGGATGGAATTTCCATTGACTAAACAATAGGGTAAATACAATAGGATTTCTAATGCAATTATTGCTAAAAAGCTTGTATGGCGATTCCCATTGGTGACATTCCACTCTTGGATAGTTCTACATTCTGTCAGGGTGCCCCCCCACCCCCCGGCTAACAATCTCACCTCTGGCCCCACAAACGTTTCTAAAAGATGTTCTGGTTCAAACAGGAATTATGCTAGGGAAGTTCTATGGCCAGTTGTGATGGGGGTAAGCAAGGCCCAATTACCCACCTAGGTACACCTGGAGGAGGACCCAGGGAGCAAGGAGGACTAATTAAAGAGGAGGCTCCGCTGGACAGGAACAAGGGGAACCTATATAAAGCCCATAGCTGAGAGCAGAAGGGGGTGGGGCCGGGGTGATGGAGGATTCCCTGACCCCAAATGAAGTCACTCTGGAAACTGAAGAAGAGTCTATTAGAGAGGGAGAATGGGTACAAAGGGGTTGTCTACACTTACAGAGCTGCAGCGCTTAATGAAGATGCTACCTACACTAGGGGTATAGATTTTCCCCTGAGCGACGTAGTTGTACTGATATACGTTTGTAGTGCAGGCCAGGGCAAAGTAGGGGAAAGAAAAGAATAGAAGCAGAATCAGATGATGATAGCAGCAAAAAAGAAAAGCTGAGGAAGGAAATAGCCCAAAATGTTCTCTTGGTAAGATCCCTAGCCAAAGAAATAAGATTACACAATATTAACCCTGTGAAAGTAGCTGCTTGGATTTAAAAAAAAGTGTAGGGGATACTGTAAGAGCTAGGAAGCTGTGGGATGGTGATCTTCTAGTTGAACGTAAAAACAAA
Organism: Eretmochelys imbricata; assembly: GCF_965152235.1. NCBI lineage: Eukaryota > Metazoa > Chordata > Testudines > Cheloniidae > Eretmochelys > Eretmochelys imbricata. The sequence continues at coordinate 203,906,350 of NC_135574.1, read as the reverse complement.
GAGCAAGCTGATAAACTGCTAAAAACTAAAATCCTGGGAAAGTTAAAATAAGTTACCAGCTACCAAAGTATTTGACTGAAATAAAGGGTGTAACAGATGGCATGGTATTAGAGCTGACCAGTGATGAGATAACCAAAAGCATAGGAGAAGATAAAGTATTAGTCACTTCCTTACTAATGAGTAAACGAGAAGAAAGCAAGGCATCAACAGCTGTACCGGTTACATTCAAGGGAGCAACTACACCTGGGAAAGTAACATTAGGTTTTCAGATACTGAGAACTCAGCCATATAACCCCCGCTCTTAAGGTGTTATCAGAGCCAATGGTATGGACATGTAGTGGCTGTTTGTAAAGGGAAAACAAGACGTGGTAAATGTGGGGGAAAGCATTCCTATGAAAACTGTTGAGAAAAGACAGAGGTCATGGGTCGTAACTGTGGTGGTAACAACAGTCTGGCATATGGAGGGTGTATTGGGGGCAAGCTAAAGAGATACAAAAAAGACAAAAACTGTCAGTAACATGTGAAAACTGGAAGGAGACTTTCAAAGCAGCACGTGGAGAAGAAAAAGAGACAATCAGCACAGGAAAAGGGGACCCGCAGACAGAGCCTTGTTCTATAAAGAATATGATAAACGCCGCATAAGGAATAGGTTTTCCCAATTACCTACCAGTAGTGAAAAAAGAAAGGTTTATTGCATTTGTGATAAAAGTGATGGACTATATATGACAAACGGGGGGAATCAGAAAAAATGAAAATTAACAGAAGGGCACTGGAGAAATACTTGTATATTAGCAACTTGTCAATGGACCACATTTGTTCAATTTTGAATGAAGTTAATGGTGAAATATGACTAGTATGACAGGTTTCAGAGTAACAGCCGTGTTAGTCTGTATTCGCAAAAAGAAAAGGAGTACTTGTGGCACCTTAGAGACTAACCAATTTATTTGAGCATGAGCTTTCGTGAGCTACATTGCTGGCACATGATGGCATAAATCACACTGGTGGATGTGCAGGTGAACGAGCCTCTGATAGTGTGGCTGATGTTATTAGGCCCTGTGATGGTGTCCCCTGAATAGATATGTGGGCACAATTGGCAACAGGCTTTGTTGCAAGGATAAGTTCCTGGGTTAGTGGTTCTGAAAGCTCATGCTCAAATAAATTGGTTAGTCTCTAAGGTGCCACAAGTACTCCTTTTCTTTTTATGACTAGTATGGGGATCTCAGTCTTTTGTTGGAATGCACACAGCCTGACAGCACATGGTCAAGAACGAAAAGGAAATATCCTGGAAATGAAAGCTAAACCAGATGTCATATGTAACCAGGAAACGTGGCTGAAAAGCTTGCCTTTAAAATTCCAGGGTATCTTGCTGTTTGGCAAGACCAAAAACGAGGAAGAGGAGGAGGTGTTTTGTACTTTCATAAGGAAAAGATTAAACGACAAAGCAGTCGAGAATGAAGAAGCAAGCCGACCGTACAATACTGCGAGATCCCAATGCAGAAGAGTAATATTTCTTTAAGGATTTATACTATTTATAATTTGTGGCAAATTAGGAAGTTCAGAGCTACAAGAGATAGTGAAGAATGCTAAAAGACCATATGTTATATGCAGTGACCTAAACAGTCATCATAAATTGTGGGGGAAGTAAGACAACGGGTAAACATGGTGCATGCTTAGAAAAGTTCATTGATGAAAACAATCTAGTAGTTTTAAAACAATGGCAGCCCAGCTAGATTTAATGCAGCAGGTAGTAGTTTTTCCTAATTACATCTGGGAATTATAACAACAGGTATCGAAAGTAAATGCAACTGAGAAGTATATATGGAAGAAGGAATGGGGAGTGACCATTTCCCTGTATTTATTACTTTCAAGGGCAAAGTAAGGTGGAAGACAATGGCAGTGACCCACCTGGAATTTTAAGAAAGCTAACTGGGAGCTATTTACAAATAAATGTACTGAATTTGTGAATAATCATTGGGTGAGCGATGACAGAGAATTTCAGTGATAATGTAACAAAGGGATTAATGGCAGCAACTACGGTAACCATACCTGGGATATTTAAGTACCCCAAAACTAAAAAATAAAACTAAAAATCACTTTCCATGGTGGAATGAGGAATGCAAAATGGCAGTTAAAGAAAGAAACAAATCCTATAAAAAAAAGCAAAAAAATACAATGAATAATGAAGATCTAATGAAGTATAAAAGTAGTAAGGCAATAGCACAAAGCATTATAAAAAACAAAAATCAAAGAAAGGGTTGGAGTAAGTACTGTGGGTGGATAAACTAAGATCCCAAGACATCAGAAATATACAGGCAAATTAGAAGAACGAATGGAATTCAGACTAAGGCTATGTCTACATGACATCATTTACAGCTGTGCCATTGTAGCACTTCTGGTGAAGATGCTCTAAGCCGACGAAAGAGAGCTCTCCCATTGGCTTAATAATTCCTGCCTTCGCGAAAGGCAGTAGCCACGTTGGCAGGAGCTCTCATATCCTGTCTGGGTAAAATTATGGAGTGAATGGAAGATTGGATGCCTATTTGGAACACAATGGCATTACAGAGATGGTGCAGAGCATTTTACGAAAGGAAGATGCACCAGTGAGCACACTGCATAATTAGAAACTGTAATGCAAAGTAGTAGGAGATACAGGGGTCTTTATTTTTGAGTAGAAGGACCATACAGGTCAGAGTTGGGAAGTTATGTCGAATATATAGAATATTAACACTTCCCTGCGGTGTACCATTTTTATCAACCTAAGTGCTGGGGTAGGTGTCACTCTATTCACCCTGCTCTGTGGGTTAGGAGCAGGAATATTGAGGTGGCAGAAGAGAGACTCAAAGTGTTGAGAGACCTCCGGCTGGGGAAATGCATGGGATTTCAAGTTCTCCATTGCTAAAGCCAAAGGATTGTTTTTTTAGAAAAAGGAATGTAAACAGTATCTGTATGGAGAACACATGTAGTTAAAAGGTTCAAATTCTGAGGGGTAATATTTGATACTAAATTACTTTGGAAAGATCATATAAACTATGTTAAAGATAAATGTACAGGAAGGATTAATCTGTTTACAAGGCTTCAGAGCAGCAGCCGTGTTAGTCTGTATCCGTAAAAAGAAAAGGAGTACTTGTGGCACCTTAGAGACTAGTCTTTACAAGGCTTGCTGAGACTAACTGGGGGTGGATAAGAAAACACTGCTGATGGCATACAGAGCCTTAATCACACCAGTTATGGACTATGGCTGCCAAGCTTTTGGGGCAGCACTAAAATCAGATCTTAAAAAATTAGATTTAACGCAAACCCAGACACTACAAATGGTGTGTGGTGCATTTATAACAACACCTCTGTGTGCACAGAGAGCTGCAGGTGAAATGCCAGTTACGCTGTGAATGAAACTACTGGACCTAACTTTCTGGGCCAACGTTAATGGGAACTGCAACGATGAAAGTGCTAAACAAATTTATGAGCATTGTTGGGAATTTGATAGGCAAACTATAGCCTACCATGTTAGACAGCCACATGCCGTTCGAGATGAAGTGTGGAGGCAGGAATTGAAAGACCAGGAAAAGCCGAATGAAATCAAAACTTTCAGTCATGGGAAAATGAGTTATGGATGGAAAGTCACATGTCCAAACATGGATATATATTTACTTTATAAACTTAAGGGTAAAAGAGAGGCAGTAGGTGTTTAAAAATGCAGTATACCAGTATATAGATGAAAAGTGGAGTCGGTTTTGTTAAATATATGCAGATGGTATTTTTTTAACCTAACAAAAAAACCAAAACAAACCCAAAATGGGAAGAGTAGTGACGGTATATTATATACCAAAATTGGGCATCAGTACATCTAAAAGAATATCTGACTATTTGGCTGTCACGCAGAGGTGGATTAAAGGTCTCCTGGGGCCCTGGGTTGGAGCAAGCAGGGGGGCCCCGGCACTGGAACTGTGGCCTGCCCCACCCCTTCTGCTGCAGCCCCACTCCTGTTCTACCCATGGCTCCACCCCATTCCACCCTCACCCCCCCCCCCGAGGCCTCACCCCATTCCACCCATGGCCCCAACCCATTCTCCCCCTTCCACCTCCCCCACTGTGGCCCCAAGACTGGAGAAACTCTGTGCCGCAACGGGGAGAGCTCCTCCAGTCTCATGGCCGTGGGGGGCGGAAAGAGAGATTTGTCCAGTAGCCCCAAATTGGCCAGAGCCCCTGGGCACGGACCCCGTGTGATAATCTGCCACTGCTGTCACAACAGCTGAACGAGTAGCAATAAATTAGATCTGGGATGTATGCCCAGCAGCAGTGGTAATTTTTTTCTGATTCAATCTCAGGCTTTATGGCAATAAAAAAGGGCATCTCAGAACGTAGAAGTGATTTAATCAATTAAGTTATATTTCTAATAACAGAGTCAGTACAGATGGGGATATGTGTAGCATTAGCTTGGACCCCAGTACATATTGTGTTAACACAGAACAAAATGGCGGACAAAGCAGCTAAAAATGCTGTAAGAAATGGAAGGATTGACATAGAAATACACTTGGGGAAACCTGGTACAGAGAAATGTAAAAGACAAATGGCAAAAAAATTGGATTAATGAAAAAGGAGTCAGAAGATTTTTTGAATGGTGCCCTAGAGTTCTGACATATATCGTAATACAGGGCCTGGATTGGACTATGGAAGTGCTTTTATTAAGAGTACAATCTGACCATTGTGGCTTAAACAGAAATCTTTTTTAAATAAAAAGTCAAGAGATGGACTATATTTACCTGAAGGTGGAAGAAACAATCCATCATCTTTGATGGGTATGTCAGGGCTTTAATAAAGAAAGGGAAAGGCTTTTTGAGGAATTCAAACAGATTAAGGAAAAATAATTACATTATGTGATTTAGTAAAAGAACTGGGAAATGGGGTATTATTAAAGAGGCACTGTTACATTCCCTGAAGGACATCGGACAGAGCAAGAGGCTAAAAACCACTAAGTATTGAGGAGTTATACCATAACAAGGAGAAAAAGAAAAGAAAGAAAGCGGGGGACTGCAGTCATTCTCAAGGTGAGAGACAGTAAGGTAGGAAGTAGCCCAGGGATACAGCAGTGAGGTTCGGTAATGTGCAGACCTTGGCTGCTTGTTGTAGGGTCTTTAGGCTGGAACCCATGTAGAGAGCAGGCCTAGGTTCCCCTACCAGCCACTGAGCAGTGGCACCATTAAGGAGCAGTCAGAGGAAGGACTGCCTGGGACACTGGGTCCTGAGAGACTTTGATACCCCGGAAAGGGAGGACTAGAGTGACCTGGCTAGAGGGGCAAGCCACAAAGTGGGAGCAGTTGAGTCCCAAAGAAGCAAGACAAGGAGAGTGATGCAGTGAGCAAACGCTGGAGGGATGTTGGACGGGCAGAGCTAATCCACAGATGCGGCCAGAAGGAGGCGCTCCGGCAGCGAGTAGAACACCCTGTGACACCTGTCAGATCAGATGATCACAGCTGTCCCTTCTGGCTTTGTAAGCTACAAATCCATAACTCCAGGCTTCAATCCAGACTCTGGGGGCAAACTGGATCTAAATTCTGCAGCTGCAGACTGCATCATCTGCAACTAATAATATCATCATCAACTATTATTTGTGTTGTAGTAGTCCCAGTCATGGACCAGAACCCTGTAGTGTCGTATGACCACAACGCTATTCATTGTCAAGTTAAACTCAAATTTACTTGACACTGTCCCCACATTTTCAGATTTTTATATTGTCAAAATATAACTGCATTGTAGAAACCCTCAGAGAGTAAAGAGGGATTTTGAATGGTAGTAAATAAAGCAACTCTTTTCCCAAACGAAGCCATTATTAAAAGGCTACCCTGTAGGCAGTTAATACTGAAGAAGAAATGATTTCTGAAATGGAAAATAAATAGCTCTCATTTAATGTGGTTATAGTTGATTTAGAAACGGTTAATAAATGGTTACATAAGGCATATGTGTTGCATGTAAATAATGGACATTGTTTTAATCAGAGCATGAAACACTTCACAGAATCCAACAATCAATCTCTGGACGAACTCTAAGCACAACTGCAAACAACTGCTCAAATTGAGGAATTAGCTTGTGCTCTTTCCATTACGTTCCTGCCCTAGCTTGTGTCTACCCCTCTTGAGAAAACCGGTTTTTCAACTAGGATCAAGTACATGCCTGTAATGCAGCAAAGATCAACATTTCTTCCTCTGTGCAGTCAATTTCTTCTAATAGGATGGCCCACCGGGCTTGTTCATATAGCTGGTTTATTCGCACCGCATCATACTGGAGGCAGAGAGATAAAATGCTGCATTAGTTCATGTAGGAACTCCTTGACTAGAGGAGACAGTGGATGACATTCTAGCCCCATTGACGTCAATGGCAAACTTCACATTGACTTCAGTGGGGCCAGGATTTCACCCAGAATGTTTTAATCAGACTAGAAAGGACATTGTTATTTATCTAAAATGCCTGAAAGGAAACAATTAATTCACACCCCCACAAGGCAAGATTTTCAGCTGGTATAAGCCGGTACAGCTACAATTTACAATGGAATTTTCCTGACTTACACCAGCTAAGGATCTGGCCATAATTAATTGATGTTTTTAACACCAAAACAAAAACAGCACTCAACTTACTGTAATCTTTGTAAAAAGAAAAGGAGGACTTGTGGCACCTTAGAGACTAACCAATTTATTTGAGCATAAGCTTTCATGAGCTACAGCTCACTTCAAGTCACTATCAGTGCAAATGCAAAGAACTAAGAGCTAAACTTAAAGTACTCAAGGAACTTTAGGAGCTTAAGTCCCAGTTTCAAAAGCGACTTAGGCACTTGAGAGTCCAAGTCCCATTAAAAGGCAAGGAGACTGAGGTTCCCAGTGGAATTTCAGTGGGCATTCGGCACCTACATATCTTTAAAAGTCTGCCCCAAAGTGACTTTTGAAAATGAGAATTAGGCTAAGTGCTTTTGCAAATGTTACCCTGATTATTCTTGTTGCCCATGTTGAGAGAAATGCAGGAAATAAACAAGCACTTTCGAAAGCCTGACCACTTCTTCTGGTGGTCTTTGGACTAGGCCCTTATAGTTAAGAAAATCTTAGGGCTATATCTTGGCCCTGTCATCTCAAGGGCCTGGAGCCCGGTTAGGGCTACACTCCCTGCTCACAGAGCACTCCATGCATCCTGGCGGAGTTCAGTGTCCTTGATGGGTTGCTGCTTATGGGTTGGAATCTTTAGTGACTCCGTGGAGGGAGGCTGGGGGGCAGGTCTCAGCTCTAGAGATCTGGAAAGGGGGCACAGAGATGAACAGCCCACTGGGATGCAGAGCCCCTCTGCCATGCAGTCAGGAAGAGAGGCAGAAACAGGACCCCCAGCAACAACCCCAACAGATAACAGGAATGTACCTGGAAGTGGACAATCCTGGGGACACAGCTCTGACCTCTCTCCCATTTTTCTGGCCTCTTTGGACCCAACCCAACTGCCAGTGAAGCCAATGGGAGCCGTTCCACTGATTTCAATGGAGCAGGAGCAGTATCAGGCCTTTTGATACCGGAGGGGACCAGGATGCGTGAACAGCCACTTGGGTATCAAATACTCAGCGAAGAGGGCAAACTCTTAGCTGAAAGATCCGCAAGGAGCAGAATTCACTGAATATGAGGAGACTTCCAAGCAACTCTTTATTGCGATTCCTAGCTAAAACGCAAGAGACTTGTGCTGCAGCTCCTAAACACGAAAGCTGGCCAAACAAAGAGAAACAACAGAAACCAAGAGTTAAGAGACTCTTACTTTTGGATTCAGATCAAAGAAAGCGTAGTACTTAAAGCGTAAGAGAAGCTGATCGTCCTCCTGGACGCCTTGTTCCATAAGCGATCGTGATGAATCCAGCCAGCTGGAGAAAAAACGAAAGACGAAGTCAATTGTGCCAGGAAAACAATGTCAGATACAAAGCTACAGAGTAACTCTAATGAACGAATAGTTTTGGCTCCTACAAGCACAGGCAAATTCACATAACTCAAGCATGCTGCATTTTTGCATGGGTGTCTAAAGTACTGAAACAAAGGTACACAAGAACTACCAGGCTGGGTCACAGAATCCTAGAATATCAGGGTTGGAAGGGACCTCAGGAGGTCATCTAGTCCAACCCCCTGCTCAAAGGGGTCAGACCCCACATCCACCCAATCCACTATGCTCTTTTCCAACAGTAGCTAGGACCAGTTGCTTCAGAAGGTAGTGTAAAAAACCCTGCAGTAGGCAGTTATGGGGTAACCTGCCCCCAAGAGAAGTTTCCTCCTGACCCCCATTAGCAAGATGTTGTTTAGGCCTTGAAGTATGAAGATTTCTGTCCCTTCCAAACCTCTCACCTATTATTTTAGCGCCTGCTATTATAACTCCAGCTACTCTGGTCATCCATATAAATGTCTAATCCCCTATTGAATCCTGAAAAGTTTGAAAATCTGAACACACGTTCCAACATTGAAATACATAAAAAGTGAGCCATTACTGTTCTTGAAATGAATGCTAAGAAAATCTAGTGTCTTTATGCCATACGATACAGACAGCACCGTGCAATAGCTTGTTAACTTTAAGCACATGAGTAGCCCCATTGACTTTTAAGTGCTTTGCTGACCAGCTCCCAAGATGTCTAAATGACAAAGTAAAGGCTAAAAGACAGGACCACTGTCGGTGTGCACTAGGTCAGCTTGTGGGATTACAAATCCTGATAGCCGCCATCTAACAAGAGCCCTTGCTGGACATCTCATGCCAAAGCACGCACCAAGATCATCATATATCAGTAAAGACCTAGGAGTGGTCTTTGTTGGTGCTGAAGAGCCAGCAGAGGGAGCATGCAGTAGTGCACTGTTTAGTCAAGGTGCATTCCTGGGAGGAATTACTGATTTGCAATGATCAAGGGGAGGGGTGGAGCCTTAAGTGACAGAAAGCTAAAAAAATGCAGTTTTCCTTTGTGGAAAACACTAGCAGGCTCAGGGATTCCTCTGCCAGGTCTTCAGTAATGGCTGAAGTCTAGGCATGCACACAGAGGAGCATGATCGACACATGATCTACAGAGGATGTGGGTCTGTTATAGCTTCCACTTATATGGCAACTGCCATCTTGGTCAACACACTAGGGATTGAAACTGGGTCCTCCAGAACTGAAAACAGAAGTCTACAGTAGGGCTGATTGAAAAATTTCCATCAAAAGTGTTTTTCTGTTAAAAGTCCAAGCTCTTGAGTTTGGCTCTTTAGCTCAAGCTGTAGCAGCTCATGCTTTTAGCTTTGGAAGTCCCCAGTTCAATCCCTGCTGTGTCAATGAAGAAGGTGGCCATCACACATGCCCTCAGCGCTTTATTTAAGGAGGAGCCACGATTAACAGAGGGCCAAATTCTCCTTTCAGTTACACCAATGCGATCTTACTCATTTCAGTGGCTTTGCAGTGGTCCGATAACATAAAAAGAGTCTGGACTAAATTTTTATTTATGTTGCTGATCACTTAAAACAAAATCCCCCCCCCCCAAAAAAAAAATGTGGCATAAAGGCAAAAAAAGAGTCAACGAAGCATTTATGAGACAAGAACTAGATCAAAGGACCCTTTTTAAGAAACCACGCAGCTAAATGCAAGAGTTATGTTTTCAAATTCTGTGTTTCATTTCTTAAAAGGCCTTGATTGGTGCCAATTCGGCTAAGCGAGCTTACATGCCAAAGAGAAGCATCCTTACCCTGCATTAAGTTTGGCTTTGTCAGCTAAGGTCCGAGGCTGGTACATTTCAGCCAGTGTTTCTGGAGAACAGTTGGGATGGCTGAAGGCAAGGATGTTGCAGTTCGGTGCGGTCAGAGGACTGTCACTGAACCAAGTAATAGTAGAAGAGACTGGTGTTCCATTGACAGGATCATAAATGGGAGTCATAGTTTTACTATACAAACCAGGACTTGCTGCAAGTTAAAAACAATAATGTATTATTATAAGGGAGTTGGTAGTGGCCGCTCTCTTTAAGTTGCTTAACGCTTTATGTTCTACAGGATTCTAAACCTTTTCTTTGAGAAGCTCTCACACCTCCATTGTTCGAAGCAGGCCTTAGATATTTGCTGGGGAAATGCCCGCTGGGTGGAGAAGCACCTTTTCGTTGCCCCATGAAATTCCACTCAGATTTGGCGGAGATATAAAATGTTAAAAAGTCAGCAGTTCCATTCTTTCCCTTGCAGGCTGTCAGAACGGACTGATCATTCCAAGGCTGGTCTCGTGCTGCCAAGGAAGCAGCAGTATATACTGTCTGCAGGGCTGGGGCCTTAGTCAGTTACCCTTTTTGTCTCTGTGGGTCTTTCATGAGCACCGGGACAGAAAAACCATTAAAAAAAAAATAGGAAAATGTGATTGTAAAGCCACAATGGAGACTCAAAGGCTAGGATAGGACCTGAAACTACTTTCAAATAATTTTTTAAAATCTGGCCAGATTTCATGTCAACAGCATCCCTTTAACTTCTGCTTCCCTGCAAACCTCTGCACCTCCTCCTGTTTTAATTGCACAACCATGAAGAACTGTTTCCCCCTCCTTGGGCTTAAAATATTTCTCTTAAAAAAAAAAACAAAACCAAACAGCGGAATAAAGTCCATCTGAGTTTTTGTTACCTGGTGATCCTGAAATCACTGGAGAGTTGTACAGGTTTAAAATGTCTTCTATGACTGGTTCTTTGTTATTCTTGTCTTTTTTCTTTTTCTTTTTCAAAGTATCTTCCGATTGTTTCAACAGAGAGAGTTCTTCTGATCGTCTAATATCTACAACGATTAGTGCTGAAGTTAAGGCTATGGAATCTTACAAGATAATGGCCAACAAAACGTGGCAACATCACTTGGGACTCCTCCGTATTCAGGGCTGTATCCTACAACACATCTCCACAGAAGCACCCACAATTCAGCCGCAAAGCCAAGTGAAGACCAAAGACACAGTGGTGATGCTGAGAACTTTGGAAGTGATGGTCTTACGGTGATAAACTAAATAGATTCATAGATATTAAGGTCAGAAGGGATCATTATGATAATCTAGTCTGACCTCCTGCACAATGCAGGCCACAGAATTTCACCCACCCAAATATTGAGGTTTTTGGGTCTAACAAAGAGACAGTTAAGGGATGACTTAATTACTGTCTATAAGTACCTACATGTGAAACAAATATTTAATAGTGGGCTCTTCAATCTAGTTGAAAAAGGTATAAGGTGATCCAATGGCTGGAAGTTGTAGCTAGACAAATTCAGACTGGAAATAAGGTGTAAATTTTTAAACGGAGTGTGTAATTAACCATTGGAAAAATTTACCAAGGGCTGTAGTGGATTCTCCATCACTGACAGTTTTTATATCAAGACTGGATGTTCTTCTAAAAGATCTGCTCTAGGAGTTATTTTGGGGGCGTTCTATGGCCTGTGTTACACAGGAAGTCAAACGCGATGATCCCAGTGGTCCCTTCTGGCCTTGAAATGTATGGTGTGGGTTTTCCCAGGATTTAGCCCTCTTTTTGTAATAAAGTATGGCTGTTGATTAATCGCAGTTAACTCACGTGGATTAACTCAAAAAAATTAATCGCGATTAATCGCAGTTTTAATCGCACTGTTAAACAATATAATACAAATTGAAATGTATTAAATATTTTTGGATGTTTTTCTACATTTTCAAATATATTGATTTCAATTACAACACAGAATACAGTGTACAGTGCTCACTTTATATTATTGTTTTTGATCACCAATATTTGCACTGTAAAAACGATAAGGGAAATAGTATCTTTCAATTCACCTCATACAAATACTGTAGTGCAATCTCTTTATCATGAAAGTACAACTTAAAAATGTAGATTTTTGTTACATAACTGCACTCAAAAACAAAGCAATGCAAAACTTTAGAGCCTACAAGTCCACTCAGTCCTACTTCTTGTTTGGCCAATCCCTAAGAGAAATAAGTTTGTTTATATTTATGAGAGATAATGCTGTCCGCCTCTTATTTACAATGTCACCTGAAAGTGAGAACAGGCATTCACATGGAACTTTTGTAGCTGGCATTGCAAGGTATTTACATGCCAGATGAGGCATACGAATATTTAGCATTTCATGCTTTGGCCACCATTCCAGAGGACATTCTTCCATGCTGACGACGCTCGTTAAAAAATTATGCATTAAATAAATTTATGACTGAACTCCTTGGGGAAGAATTGTATGTTTCCTGCTGTTTTACCCGATTTCTGTCATATATTTCATATTATAGCAGTCTCACTTGACGACCCAGCACATGTTGTTCAATTTAAGAACATTTTCACTGCTGACTTGGCAAAACGCAAAAAAGGTACCAATGGGAGATTTCTAAAGACAGCTACAGCACTCAACCCAAGGTTTAAGAAACTGAAGTGCCTTCCAAAATCTGAGAGGGATGAGATGTGGAGCATGCTTTCAGAAGTCTTAAAAGTGCAACACTCCAATGCGGAAACTACCCAACCTGAACCACCAAAAAGAAAATCAACCTTCTGTTGGTGGCATCTGACTCAGATGATGAAAATGAACATGTGTCGGTCTGTACTGCTTTGGATGGTTATCAAGCAGAACCCATCATCAGCATGGAAGCATGTCCTCTGGAATGGTGGTTGAAGCATGAAGGGACATAAATATCTTGCGACGCCGTTTACAACAATGCCATATGAATGCCCTGTCTCACTTTCAGATGACATTGTAAACAAGAAGTGAGACTGTCATGATAAAGAGATTGCACTACAGTACTTGTATGAGGTGAATTGAAAAATACTATTTCTTTTGTTTTTATAATGCAAATATTTTTGATAAAAATATAAAGTGAACACTTTGTATTCTATTGTAATTGAAAAATATTTGAAAATGTAGAAGACACCCAAAAATATTGAAATAAATGGTTTTCTATTATTGTTTAACAGCATGATTAATCATTCGATTAATCGTAATTTAAAAAACTGTGCGATTAATCGCGATTAATTTTTTAAATTGCTTAACAGCCCTGTAATAAAGTCGATTGCATTTGAGAAGACCATAGTACAGATTCTCCTCTGACTAACACCCATGCAACTGCCTTTGACCACGTTGACTTCAGTGGAGGGGCTTGCGCCAATCTAAGTGAGAACAGAATTAGGCCCACCATAGCTGAAATACACACATTTCATTTCCCAGTTTATAGCATTTCATTTTCACATGCATGCCCAATCTTGACTATATGCTACTGATATGAATGCAATATTGTGCTAAGCACATATGCTGTTAGATGCATTCCTCGTACTTTGCTTTCTAGAATATAAGAGTATTGTTCATAAACAAAGAAACTTTACATCTGATTCATTCATGCAAAAACATTCCAGGTTGAATTAAAACATGAACCGCATAAGCAATTTTTGTGGGTAGGAATATTCAAATCCAATCAAATGCTGGTTAAGCAATTATGGTGTCACTGCATCATAGCTGCTAAGTGTAATAAAGACATTCCACTCCTTTTATACTCCAATGCTAGAAGACTGAACTAAAAATTGCACTGTGGTTAACATGGCTTGGGTTGACAAATTTTTTATGGAGCTAGGTGTGTTGATCTTTGAAGATCTAGGTTAAAATGGGGATTAGGTATGCTCTCAAATGAGAAGAGCTTAGAGATTGATGTGGTCTCAGTTTAATCCTATTAGCTAAAAAGTTACTGTAGATTTGGCATATTTCAAAGCCACTGCAAATCGCAGCTTGGGATAAATCTGTCATTGGCATACCAGGCTTACTGTGGCTCAGCACTGTAGTATGTTGACAGGGCTGTGCTGGGAAGCAGGATGGATGTCCTGATCTGATCAGTGCTACAAGTTTCTCAAGCACTAAAATTCACTTCTTAAGAAATAAAAAACAATGGGCCTGATCAATTCTCACCTCATTTATGCTACTGTAATCTGGGAGTAACTCCACCCACCCTGTGGGCTACACTGTTGTGAGGCCGGTGCAAGAGCAGAACGGGGCTCAAGCTGTTCCGTGCACAGCGTGAAATGGGTTGGTGGCTTCAGCCACCTAAAGCCACCCTCAGAACTCTCGCTAATCAGCAACCACATGGGTCACAGGCACTATTACCTCTAAGATGTGTACGCACACAGATCCTAAACCCCACGCACACGGCGAAACACTGCGCGCACAAAAATTTGCACAGAAGAAATTTTTTGCGCACACGGCCTGTCAAAAATTAGAGGGAACACTGGTCACAGGAGAAGCTCCTGATCATAGAATCATAGAATATCAGGGTTGGAAGGGACCTCAGGAGGTCATCTAGTCCAACCCCCTGTTCAAAGCAGGACCAATCCCCAGTTTTTGCCCCAGTTCCCTAAATGGCCCCCTCAAGGATTGAACTCACAACCCTGGGTTTAGCAGGCCAATGCTCAAACCACTGAGCTATCCCTCGATCAGGGATCTGTAAGGGCGGAGACCCACCCTCTTAGCCAACCTGCACTGGATACTGAATGTAAAAGTCTGTGCTCTCTTTGGAAAGGTCTGGGACTGAGGTCATAGAGTTTAGGGCCAGAAGGGCCCACCAAACCTGCTGTATAGCACAGGCCACCAACACCACCAGCCACCCCCACACCAAGCCCAACAATCAGAATGAGACCTCAGTGGTTTGAGCATTGGCCTGCTAAACCCAGGGTTGCGAGTTCAATCCTTGACAGGGCCATTTAGGGATCTGGGGCAAAAATTGGGGATTGGTCCTGCTTTGAGCAGGGGGTTGGACTAGAGGATCTCCTGAGGTCCCTTCCAATCCTGATATTCTATGATTACAGCCCTTGGGAGACTAAACGATTGTTCTCTGCTGTAGCAGCGTGGAGGGACAGAGTGCACCAATGCCTGGGGCCCTGTTAGTGGCAGGGAAGTGATATGCCCACATGATCTTAGCCTGTGACCCTCACCCCATGCTACAGAGGAAGGCAAAAAGCCACCAAGGTCACTGCCAATCTGAATGGGGGGAAATTTCTTCCCAGCCTCGAATACGAGGGGTCTCTTTGAACTTGGAAGGAGTTTTGCATGAGTAGGGGGAGCAGACACCAAGCCAACAGGAAGCCCTGAAATACACCTGCAATCAGATGAAGCATCACTTACTGAGGGTTTTGCAGATGTCACTGACAGCCTTGAACACCACCGAAGAGAAGCTGACCTTCAGCCGCACGGTTTTCATGTTCGGCAAGCAGAGGCGCAGCATCTTGTGCTGCGTGGTAAAGAGCAGCTTGGCATCCGCCTGCACCCCACACTTATCCAGCGTCCAGTGGGTCTTCAGAAGCCAGCACTTCTTCTGCTCCCACCAAAGAGCGTAGTCTGACCAGTCCCGTGATAAATCTAGGGCAAGATCAAACAAGGGCATGCAAAGTACGCAATCGGTAACAAACTATAAAGCAGATCCACTCAGAAGTCTTGTTTTGAAACACAGAGCTACAGATCAGATGAACAATGAGAATGTTATTAATATCTGTACTGCGGTAACAACTAGAAACCCTGAGATCAAGGCCCCAGTGTGCTACACACTGTACAAACACCCAGTAAGACAGAGGCCCTGGTTCAAGTTCCCTGAGGAGGAAAACGGAATTAAACAGGGATCTACCATCTCCCAGGTGAGTGTCCTAACTATTGGGCTATTCTAGTGTATGACTCCCTCAATCTCGCCTGCTGCTGCTGTTCCACTTTAATTTAATAATTGAATATTAATTGGGCCAGAGAAAGAGTGAGGATGATTCTACAGGCTTGTAAACCTGAGAGGTGGCAGATCCCTGTTCCAATCCTTTCTCCCGCTCAGGTGGAGGAGGGTCTTGAACTGGGGGTCTCCCACATCCTGGGGTGAGCACCCAATCCACTAAAGATTGTGAGGGAAGTCCCACCCCAGCTGTTTTGTGTGAACTCACCGGAGGGGCCCGAGCTGGGAGGCATGCTCAGAGGCCACCTACTGGATTGGGCCCCTGCACGCGACTTGGGAGCAGAACACCTCTTTCCCAGTTTGTGAACTGCTCCAGGGCGTAAGCAGGAAGCGGGCATTCAGATGCCCATCTCGAGGCAGTAGTGTGCACGCTCAGGAAGGAGATGGGCACTCAGAGAGGGGCTGCAGTGCACCTGCCCAGAAGGGAAAACCTGAGATGCCAAGTGAGGTTAGGCACTACAGGGTTAGGTGGCAGCCGAGCGGGAGGTTTGTGGATCGCAGTGGTGCCTGTGAAGGGGAACAAGGGGAAAGACGGGGGACTCAGGCACTGAAAAATGCAGTGACTTGCCCAAGACGGCTACAGCAGAGCTAGGAGGTGAATCCACATCTTCTGAGCTTTCTCCCACCCTTTGCCCATTTTAGCTATTTGGATTAGAATCTCTTCAAGGCAGGGACCATCTCTCACTATGTGTTTGTACAGCACCTTGCACAGTGGAGCCCTGATCTTGGTTTGGACCTTCACGAATGACTATAATGATAAAAAAAAAAAAGATATAACTGGAGCAAATATGTAGCTGTATGATTTGACAGATTTTCCTTTAATCCAGAATTCTCTACATTATTGCAGAACACACTTCTTACAAAGAGCTTCTAAATAATGAACAACCTGAGCATCATTTCACCCATCACCTAATGAAAATTAACCAGAAATTTAGTTGGATGGATTATCTTTTAAATGCAGGAGCTGCTCGAAAGAGACAAGGTCTTGTGACAAAGCACAGCTTTGTGACAGTGCTTATCTACTGCTGGAAGAATAGTTTCCTTGGTAAAATTATTAACTGATGGAAAATTTTTGACCAGCTCTGAAGTGCTTTGGATGGAAAATGTCTATTTCATCCAAATTGAATTTTCTGTGGGAAGTGTCAAGTTTTAATTCCCCCCCCCAGTTTTCGTTGAAAAAAAAAACCTAAAAAACTGCCTCGCCCAGCACCCCGAACACAGAAATGTGTCGGTTTCTGGCAACCTGACATTTTTTAGTTCCGGGGAAAATTTTTAGGTTTACTGAAAATTTTTGCCCAACTGGCTGAAATTTTTCAGGTTTTGGTTCTCAAAAACCAAACATTTAAAAAAAAAAAAATGAATTGGTTTTCAGTTGCCAAACCTGAAAACAAAGTTTTTGCTTTTTTGATGAAAACCTGAGAAATGGTGGATTCTCCATCTCTTGATGTCTTCAAACAAAGACAGGATGCCTTTCTAGAAGATATGCTTTAACCAGATCTAATGTAGTGGGTTGAATACAGGAGTAACTGGATGAAATTTAATGGCCTGTGTTATACAGGCAGTCCGACTGGATCCTTCTGGCCTTAAAGTAAGAAACAGCTCTCATTTTAAAACAAAAAATTAAAAATATATCGAACAAAGCAAATTCATTTGTTTCCAGAAAGTTGTAATGTCGAAAGAGAACAGACACAGTTCATGTAGGATCTGGGGTGTGTTGTTGACCATTTAGTTCACTTGGTACTGTAGATTTCTTTTTGTTAAACATCACAGGTAAAAGTCCATGCGGCTGTTCGGTTAAAGGGGTGGAGTGCAAGGGATTAAGGGAATGGACTTTGTGACCTTTTTAATTTTCCTTTGAGTTGTGAAATTACCCCGGTTTCCCCATCAGCTTCAACAGCTCCAGGCTGAATAGGATTTAGGCACTCTTTAAGCTCTTACAAATGAATCCAGTGAACTCTTTTCTACAACAACCACCATCTTGGAAAAGAAACAAGCCACTCAGAAGCATGTTTGATGGTGAAATGCCAGGGCGTGTGTGTGTGTGTGTGAATTCTTTAGCATCCTTGAGAACTGGCCTCTCAGTTTGGATGACACTAAGCCCTGGTCTATGCTACAAAATTACTTCGATGTAACTATGTCACTCTGGGGTGTGGATAATCCACACCCCTGCACAACGTAGTTATACTAACCTAAGCACCGGTGTAGACAGCGCTTTGTCAACGGGAGAGCTTCTCCTATCAACATAGCCACTGCCTCTCGCGGAGGTGGAGTTATTAACCGAGGGAGAGCTCTCTCCCGTCAGCTTGGGCGTCTTCCCCAGAAGCGCTAGAGTGGTGCAGCTGCGTGCTGTAAATTTTGTAGTGTAAACCTGTCCTGAATTACAATTCACAGTCACAAAAGAGGTACAGAAAGTTAGTCATGACAGGCCACGCTATGGACTGAGCAAGCTGACCAAAGATGACGGCAGCACTGCTGGTGTATAGGGTAGTCACAAAAGCAAGACGAGAAGTCAAAAGTCAAAGATATGAACAGCGGTGCCCAGATCACATCTCTTCTGCGCCCAGTGCTCTACTCTGAGGAATGCAAAGCCCACTGCATGCACACCTGGCTAATAGAGACAGGCCCTGCTCAGCAGTCAGCAAGAAGGTAACCAAAGATTGCGAGATTTGGAGAGAGCGAATATGCTTGCGGAGAGTGTGGTGGAGGAAATATCTGTATTATGAGAAATCTAGAGACAATGACATTTATAGTCAATATTTTTTTCAGGTATAGTTGTATCTGGAAGCTCCTTCTTGGCCTGTGTGGATCCGACTGCAAGATCAGGACCCGGAATAATTATTTTGGGATGCAGCTTATGTTAGTGGCTGGTACACTGGATTGAGACTCAGGAAATCTGGGTTCTATTCTTGTCTCTGTCACTGAACTGCTGTGGGACTGAGGGCAAGTTACTTCACCTTGCTGCATCTTTGTTTCCTCTCGAACCTTTCCTTTACCTGGTCTATTGAGCCAAGGAAGGGGAGGAGGGGGAAATCCACACATGTAATTTCAATAACAGCATGCCAATTAACTCTCTTTCTCTACTCACTGATTTGTTCTACTAATTTGAGCATCACTCCACCAATATGTAGGTCTCCCGAGACCCGAAGTGTAAATTCCTTTTGCTCTTCTTCATACTGGTGATCGACTGTGACAATGAGCTCCCAAGAATTGTATCCATATTCGTTTGAGGAAGTCATCTCAGCAATCTCTATTGTGAGTTCTACAGAGTAGAAGAAATCATAAATCAACAGATGTTCAAAACACAGTGCATTTCAACAAAAATAATAATCAAGACATAGACAATTAAGGCCCTGATGCGGGCAACAGCTCAGAGAGAAATAGCAGAAATTTAAGCAGAGGTGTGGCATGTTTCCTCCAGAATCTGCTCCCGCTGGATTTGAATGATTTTAGCCACGAAGTCAGGAAATATTTCTTCAGAACAGGGGGAACCTGAACCAGTGAAACAGCAGACGCAGCTCTGTTCAAGCAAGCTTCCCACTCCCTGAAGCAGACCCGCTGATCACGACTTTACAGACGCTATGGTGGAGGCTGTGAAGTTTCGTCACTCCGTCTATGTAAACTCATGAATTCCATTTGATTTTATGCACCCTGTTTATGACTGTGTGGATTATAGCTTCCTTTTTATGGTAGGAGATGCACCACATCTGAAAACCTGAAATAGGGCCATCAGCAACTGTACAGCCTTACCCAGATAGCTCCAGAGGGGTGCCAGGTAGAGCCACTAACTTTTAGCAACCCTCTGCCTTTCAGAGTGGGGGAGGGGGAGAATGGAAAATCCCCCAACGTGAGAAGAGAAGCAGGAAGAGGTGTCAGACCCTGCTTTTCAAAGGACAGGCTCTCTAGCAAAGGGAGGAAGACCATCACCAGAGCGAGGAGACTGAGAAGGAGATGTGGGGGGCAAGATGGACCTGGTCCCCTATGACCAAACCCTAAAGGACTCTCAGGCGTGGTAAGGACTCTGAAGGAGGAAACTGCGTTCAACTGTGCATTGTTTTTTCCATAGGTCTGTAAATCTCTTGTGCCGTCTATGAGTAAGGTGCATGTATGTTTAAGAAGTTCTTGGCAAAGCCTGAGTGAGTACCTTGCGTTATCTGCTGTGTGTCTCCGAAGAGTTAAACTATACACTGGAGCGCCCATGAAGGTAGAGTTCTGGGGAGAGCGTGCATAGGATTTGGGGCACGTTCAGAACTGGTTTTGGGACCTAGGGCAGCTGGACTATGGGGTCCTACAATCCCACAGAGGGGTGTAGGATAGAATGTGCCCAAGAGGTAAGGACTAGAGAGAGCATCTGGACGCTGCTCAGATTCTGTGGGCTTGGGAGCAGGTGGGATCCAAAGACTGGGTCCAGTACAGCAGACTGGTGACGGCCCACTAGTAGAGACCCTGCCAGGCCTGCAACAGAGGCAAAGAACCATTTCTTTGCCTCTTTCACAGCAACAATGTAAGATTTTTTTTTTTTAAAAAGTCTTTGTATCTCATTTGGTCAGATTCAGGATAAGATTTCTGGCACTGGCATGCCAGCATTTCCCTTCTGCTGCATTTGCCACAGGTCACCTGTAAGCCAAGGTGACCTATTAGACCAAAGTCCAAGAAGAGAATGCCTAGGGGCAACCTTATCAATGGCTGAGGAAAATTAGCCTTATGATTCGTCGATTTTAATCCTGATTCAGGATGGGTTGTGTGTGTGGACTAGATGACCTCTCAAGGCCCCTTACAGGCCTATACTTCTATGATGAGCTCATCTAGTCTCACCCTCTATAGAACACAGGCAAAAGAACTTCAAAGAAAGCATTTATGTCCCAAGGCATAGCAAACTGGAGAACACGGGCAATGATCCCACAACCTCTCACGTGACATTCCACTAGGTAGCACAGTCTGTCAGGGGAACGGCATTCTCCCTCAGCTTTCCACTCAGGTATAATCAGTTTCTGAGGGTGAACCATCCAAATAGGCCCTCTCGCAAGGGAGAGGGAAACTGAGGGAAGCAATGGTCAATCAATGAGGTGGGTAGGGATTTCAGGATTACTCACCCCCATCCCAAAACACAAGGTCCAAACTGGAACCCACTGCGAGTTAAACCAACAGCCTCCTTGGTTAGCGTCACGGTAGCCATGAAATCCTGGACCCCATTCAGAGGATTTGTCATCCACATGGATGTTATAGTCACTGATCACTAACAGGATCACCAGCTCTGGCACCTAAATACTCTTCCTCCCTCTCTTCAGTTTGGGTTACAGTGAAACCTCTGTTTGTGTTTAAAGCTAAAAAGGCACATTAGGGCCCCAATCCTGAAGTTGCATTCATGTGGCTGGAACCTTGTATCTGGGTTGAGAGCCACTGGCTTTCACAGAGCTCCGTGTGGGCCCAAAGATCCCCCTGCACCCATCTAAGCACAGCTGGGCACTACGATGGCCAGGGGCTGCTCTGTAATAATTTAAGAATGCTGTGTGTGAGCTGGTTATTGGGATGTTCCCTATATGACTACACTGGGTTAAACAGAAAGGCTAAAGAATGACTTGAGATGATACCTCAGTACCCACGTGGGGGTTGTTACAAGGCAGGGGGGAGAGCCACTGGCCCTGTGGTGACTGGCCCGACCTCCCGTTGAGCCTACCAAACTGCGATTGGACAGCAGGGACCCAAAGCCCACAAACTGAGAGGACGAGGAATGCTACAAACGATTTTCTCTCTCAAGATAGGGAGATGGTTGTTGCTGAGAAGCTGGTCAGACTCAGACACATACAGACACCTGCTGGGGAAGCATGAAGTTAGACCATCCCCAGGAAGGCCTATATCCGTGTCAAAAACCTTTCCCCCCGTTATGTTGTGCTTTATTATTGCTGTCGAAATCAAACAATGCTTTGGTTTAAGGCGGCCATCTGGACACTCTGTTCACAGACCCCCAAAGGGAAGTACCACAGATGCTGAACCCAGCTGGACCTGCTGGGAAAGCATGGTTGATGCAGCCCCTGGCCTGGTCTAAGAGTAGGAGAATCCCATGATTTCACCCTGGAGAGGCATGAAGCGGTGCACTCAGAGAAACCTGGAAGGGGAGAGAGGTGCAGCTAGCTCTGTAACTGTGACAGGTGCCTTATTTGATTTATTTCTCTAAAGCCTCTCTTCAATATTTCTCTTTCAAGCCAGAGGTTTTGTCTGTGATAATAAAAACAAACACGAATAGATAATCTAGCAGAGAAAGGCATAATGAGTACCAGTGGCTGGAAGTTAAAACCACACAAATTCAAATGAGAAATAAGGCATACATTTTTAACACAGAGGGTGATTAACCACTGGAGCAAGCTACCAATAGAAATGGTGGATTCCACATCTCTTGGCATCTTCAAATCAAGACTAGATGCCTTTCTAGAAGATATAATTTAGTCACACACAAGTACTGGGCTCAATGCAGGCATAACTGGGTGAAATTTTACAGGAGGTCAGACTAGGTATAATGATGCCTTCTGGGCTGTTATGAATGTATTAAATCAATAGTTCTAAATAATGTCATAGCAACAACAGAATAGAAATCACTTAATTGCTAGGAAACACATTACAGTTACCTTCTTTAGAAAACGCAAGGGCACATATAATAAATCTTAGCCCTTACTGCTCCAAACTTTACATCCTTTAATTAATTTTAGAGTAAACAAACTGGCCTAAGGCCCAACCCTTCTTCAACTGAAGCCAATGGGAATTTTGCTTCTTTTCCTACTAGTTGAAAGTGGTTTTTTCCTTAGCTTAAATGATCACACCAGTGCAAAAAATAAAAATATTAACAACAACAACAACAAAAAGAACTCTGTTTACCGTAGGTATTTCTTAAGAACCTATGGCCTTGGCATTCAAGAATCGATACCAAAATTTATAGCACCTATTTAAAAACCATGCCGTTTGGGTTAGGAAATCAAGACTCTCAAATGTAAGTTTTAAAACATCGTACAAAGCCCTTAGGACGCAGCTTGCTGAACCCACTACCAAAACTTCCACTGGCTTCCAGGACTGCAGGATCTAGCCCAAATTTCTTCAACAGCAAACACTTATGGGACACCTCAGAATGACACTGAAGAAGTGTAGGAGGCAGGACTATTTATTGATTTAATGGCTACCAGCGGTTAAAGTCAGAAAATCTGGTTGCCCCACATTCCTCCTCCAACCCCTCCCTCCACCTCAGTCATTTCAGCGTGAACTTGGAACCGCTGTTTGTTCTAAAGCGGGTTTTTACACGCAGAAGTCTTTAGAAGCCCGGTGGAAATCAAGAACGCTCCCTGGGACTTCCACCAGGTATTTGTGCAAGCCGAGGATTTGGCCTTAGGTATCCAGATCTCCTTTTCCAAAGAGCCTTTTAAGGCCATTAGGCTTTAAAAAACAAACCACCCTGCAATTACTATGTCTCCCCACAACTAACTGCCTCTTGCCCCCAGGTTACAGATATCACACAAAGCAACCTCTTCTCTCCCACCAACATAGCAGGAGCTGCCCAGAGACCTGCAACCAGTCGGACTTTAAGGAAGAACCACCCCCTCCTTCAATCACTCCTGCCAGAGGAAGCAGAGCAGAGGCTGGGGGGGAAGCTGCCCACTGGGGAAGGGGTCTAGCTGCCCCTGCTCAGGGTCGTTCCCCACCCACCAGCGCTCACACTCACGTGCCTTGTCCAAGGGCAGCTCCCCGACCCGCGGCTGCTCCCTCCGCCAGCACCTGGTGCCTAAGAACGGCGCGGGGGAGGCGCCCTCCTCCCAGCCCGGCCCTGCCCTGCCCTGCGCTGCGCAGCGCCGCGGCGGGGCCCCGGGGAACCAGGGCGCGGCGTTAGCTCTGCCCGCGGCTCCCGCAGCCGGCCCGGCCCCGCGCCCGCAGGGCCCCCGCCCCTTCTGGCAGCGGGGCGCGGGCGGGTCGGGGCAAGCCCGCCGGCGCCTGCAAACAACCCATTGCCCTCGGCCTCTCCCCAGCTTAATACAGCACAAGCTTGTGGCACCGTACAAATTATCCATGGTGCTTCTGTGACTCCCTCCGCCATCGTAACTGAGCACCCCCAAGGCTTTATCCTGACAGGCCCCCGCCTGTGGGCAGTACTAGTATCCCCCGGTACAGATGGGGAAACTGAGGCACGGGGAGGCTAAGGCCAAAGCCCCGAAAGGTATTCCGGTATTCACTGGAATCAACAGCAGCGTCAGGCACCTAAATAGCTTTGCGGATCTGGAGCTAAGTGACTTGCCCAAGGTCCCCTGGGGAGTCTGTAGCAGAGCAGGGAACTGCACTTTTCCAGAGTAGCTTTTTGCCCCTGGGATTCTCCAACCCACGCGCCTCTCTCACGGCTCTGGCAAAATACAGGTCGGTCCCCCTGGTGCTTACTGACAGGCCTTGCACGTTCAGGTTCTCGTGCGTTAGTTTGGGTAAGACGGGGCCACAAACAAGTGCGTGAGGCCAGACATTCTGGCGGAGTCCAGTGTTGGGAAACTTTGTTTAGGATGTCAGCGGCAGCCCTGGACAAAGTATAGCTGTCAATGCCCTGCTCCCGCTCCCGGGGCAGATGTAACAGAGGATGGGGATTTCCGGCCACTCCTGAAAGACTGGGAAAGTATCAGACTGTTGTCACCAGCTGCTGCTGTGGGTCACCACATCCTAATGAGCAGGTAGTTCCCGGCTTCTGCTGCAAGTTGCCGTGTCTGGTGTGACCTTCCTCCCCTGCCAGCAGGCCATGGAGGGACAAGGAGGACAGCAGCCCGGAAGTGAAAGAACAAGTAAGTAGGAAGGGGTCTCCTGGCCCATCATTTCTTTCTAGCCCTGCCACCTTCTATTTTATAAGGCCAGAAGGTTCCTCGGTGTGTACTAATCCCCATTTATCCTGGTGTCACTACTACAGGTAAATGTGGGTATTTTCCCTGATGGGCAGGGACTCTGTGTTTATAAATTACGGAGATTTTTACCTGAAGGAGTAGCCCCCTCCCTGTACAGGGCCTTGACAAGCACTCAAATTGTGGTAGGCCTGGCCTCAGCCCCCTCCTTTGGGCTTGAAAATTCAAGTGGCATCAGGCCAAATAAACGTGAACTGTCAAAAGACATCCCTGAGTGCCCCCGTGTGCTTTCACCTGACACCCTGCATGCTCCCCGCCCCCTCCCAAGCAATACTAACATGCGTGGAAAGTACAGCAAACTGGTCCCTCCTATGTAAAACCCTCCTGCCCCACAGGCTTCTCTCTGGAGAACACAGGGATACAAATGTTTCATGAAGCTATATGGGGCTTTGGTCCTAGAGATCAGACACTCAAGGGAAGAATACAGGGCACAGGGCAAGCTGAAGCAGTCCTTGAAGTGAAGCAGGAGACTCTAGTGCTTTGCAAGCGGTAGCTAGAACAAGTGCTGGGTGGTGAGGCGAGGTCAGTGGCTGCCCCTCAGTTGTCTCAGAGCTATCTGCTGGCTTCCCACCAACCCTGGCTGGACTGGTGACTGGCTCTTTCAATCTGGGAGCAAATGTTTGCCTACAGCTTTGATCAAATGAGGTCAGTGGGCATGGTCCAGAAGGGGTAACCTATGGAGATATGCAAGAATTACAGGAACAGCTGTGTCCTATTCACCGTCTTGGCAACTCCTGAAAATGCCACAGCATAAGTGAAATAGTCAGTTATCTACTTCTGATGAGAGCATTACAATCCAATTCCCATCCTTCTTCTAGCCACAGAGAATAGGGTATAAGCAGAGCAGGGCCCCAGCTGAAAATCTAACTAAGTTCCTACAGGAGATTTATCTTCAAAGCATTTACCATCCTCAACAATTCTTATGCTTTGCATACGGATGGCAGCCGTTTTCTTTCCCAGCTTCCCTCATTACCATTTCCTTGATTCATGGATTTGGAGACCAGAAGGGACCATTGTGATCATCTAGTCTGATTGTTGTATAATACAGGCCATAGACCTTCCCCCCAGAAAGATGGATTTTCCATTAAGATTAAATCAGGACTTTTAGTAAATTGTTCCAATGGTTAATTCCTCTCACTTAAAAATGTACACCTTATTTCTAGACTGAATTTGTCTAGCTTCTACTACCAGCCACTGGATTATGTTCTATCTTCTCTGCAAGAGCGAAGAGCCCATTATTAAATATTTGTTCCCTATGTTGGTACTTTTGATTAGTCTATGTCACCCCTTCACCTTCTCTTTCTTGAGATAAATAAATTGAGCTCTTGGAGTTTATCACCTAAGCCATGTTTTATAATTCTTTAATGAGTCTCCTGGGTCTTCTCTGACCCTCTCCAACGTATCAACACCCTTCTGGAATTAAGGACAGCAGAACTGGATGCAGTATTTCAGCAGCAGCTGCACCAGTGCCAGACACAGTAGTTAAATAACCTTTACTCCTATCCAGAATTCCCCTGTTTATGCATTAGCCCTTTTGGCCACAGCATCACGCTGGGAGCTGATTATCCATCCTGACCCCCAAATCTTTTTCAGTCACTGCTGCCCAGGATAGAGCCCCCCATCATGTAAGTCTGGCCTAAGTGGTACACAGTCTTTGTTTACATACATTTAGTCATATTAAAATGCTGTATTGATGTCATGTGCTTTCAGGGTCTGTCTCCAGAATCAGGGGGAGTACTAATGCTGGCTTTAGGGAAGAAGAAAATTCACTTGTCTTTTCCTGGGCAATTTTTCTGATCAGGATCCTGAACAGAGAAAATTGAAGTAAACACACCGAATGATCAAGATACTCCAGGAGCTGAGATTTGGGACAGACACATGGTGTCAGGGAAGTCTGTCTTTGGCCTGGGCTGAGGATAAATACTGTCAGATACAGTCTCAGCCCAGGGGAAGGTGACCATAATGGAAAACAAGTGGCAGCCCAGAAACAAAAATCAAGTTCTTATTGGAGCCTGTTGGGAATGTTGATCTCATCCAGACACATGTGAATGAACCAGAGTTCATATGATATCTGTCCAGTAATTCCTATAACCTGACCTAGGCCCCATTGTATATGTCAGGCTGTCTAGAGAGGCTCATGACTGTGAGTGCCAACCTCAGGGCAGACTATTAAGAAACAGGGCACAAACCCCAAACTGGTTGAGTGGTCTATACATAGATTTCACCAGCCAAGTAATCAACTGTGAACTCCTCAAGCCCTGCAACAGCCTTAACATGGAGTCAGAGAGTCCACGTGGGAACTCCAATATATCCTATCACCTAGGCAAGCCTGCCTTTGTCCCTTGCACCAAAAATCACAACAACATTCAGGTTACTCCCAGTCCCAAAGGACCAGTCACTTACCCAGGTCAACTGTACCTTAGATCTCTCACCAAAGACCACGCTCAGAGCCAACCTGGTAATAAACTGATTACAGATTTATTAACTAAGAAAAAGAAATAAGTTATTTACAAGGTTAAAGCAGGTAAACACGCACACAAAGCAGCTTGGGGATCCCTTGCTTATGCTTAGAATTATTACTCTTCCGACATTCCAAGCATCAGGGTGATAAAGTTCCTTCTGGTCAGGGATTTTTATTCCCTTCCCCTATAGTTCAAACTGGTGGAACAAGTGTCAGCACCTGTCTCCTCTTCATGGGTGTGCGTGTGGAGGGGCAATCAACAAAGTCATTATGTTCTGTTTCACAATGGCTCATTTGGCTTCAATGGGCCTTATTGTGTGCAGGACCAGCACTCCACACTAGTTAATGCTTCTTTCCTGTTTGACGAGTTACACAATCACAGAGATTTACAATGCAAACACTCAATGGATGCAGATGTTATAAGTGAAACCAGGACATGGAGCATCCTACAAGCATTTAATCGAGTCTAAACATTCTTATCAGCTTAACATCTATTATAACCCACGGGTGAGCCAGCCTGGTTTCTAGCTGTGCATTTGTCCGTGTTCAGTGAGGCCTAGGGCCGTGGCATGAGTTGGCACCTGGTCTGCCAGAGTCACAGAACATTCTCCACTCCCTCAACTGCGGAATGCAGAGGATCTGATTTTTTGTTTTGAAGGGACCCTCCCAATTCAGTCCAGGAAATGGGTACTAGAAAGAGAGTGAGCGAGCCTAGCGACCACCAGATAGAACACAATGATTCAAGGAGCTCTGCTCCTTCCAGGTTCCTGGTCCTGCTCCAAATTAGGGAAAGCAGGGATTTGAACCGGGGTCTCTCATATTCCAGGTGATTGCCCTAATCGTTAGGCTTTTCTCTCTCTTCTTTTTTTTCAATAAAATGTCTGAGAAGCATTTCCCGCTGGAACGAACCCAAATGGTAAAACCTTGAACTTTTTCATGAAACAGTTCTTGTTATCTGGCCAGCCCTCTGGACGGTAGCAGCTTTGGGAGAGACTGATGAGACCTGGGCAATGGGGTTTGTAAGAAATGTGCAAAAGGAATGTGCAAAATGGGGACTGCTCCATGCAGAGACTGCATGAGATGTTCTTCTCTTGTTAAATCCTGTGTCTTGTTAGCAGAAATCCATGGGCTGGGCTCCAAAAATTAGTAGGCATTGGTGGGAGGAAATGCACCTTGTTAGACCACAAGCTGCATAGTGGAGCAATGGTTACTCTGATGTGGTCAGTATGCCCCTGCAGTGTCTGGAATAAGCTCATGTCATGCAGCTGGCAATGACCCGTATTTGCTGTGGTGAAGATAATGGTATTGGAATCCTAGCTGGCATGAGCAGAGGCCCATTGTTGTAAATGTGTCCCTGAAACAAATAGCCTGATGGCCTGGAGGGACGGAAGAAATGGGAAAAAGATAAATAATTTATCTTTTTATAGTGGCTTTTGATGCTTCCCTTTCCCACAGCGGCATCATCTGCCTCCTACAAGGGGTTCCTCTGATCCTGTCTTTGTGGGAAAGGAGTGGCTGCGTCAGCTGGTTAGTTTGAGACACAACATGGGCCTTCCTTAGTAACTTAGTTCTGACGATATTGCGGCCCTGCTTGCACTGAGTTACAGCTCCCTGACTTTGTGATGGGACTCCCTGACTTTTTAATGGCAGGCAGGTGACTTCCCCATTACCTAGAGGGAAGGGTGATCTGTGTGTGTTGTGTTGGAGCTGTTGGGGATTATGCCCCTGCTAATCCTTTTTGTGGAGGAGGTTATCACCAAGGCTGGAGAGGAATTTCCTAGGCTAGGGCTGGGGAGTTATAACAAAGAATAATGGGATGTAGTGAGGAAAAGGAAAACATAAAAGGAATACATGGAAGAGTATCCCGAGTCTGAGCTCCATCGGGTTGTGGAATCGTCTCCCAAAGAGGGAGGCCTTAACCCCACCCATCTCTTGGGACTTTAGAACTAGATTTGAAATCCATCAAAGGTAAGAGTTTCACTAAATCACGGGGATGGATTGGATGATCTTCAAAGTCTTTGGCATCTCTAATGCCGATGAAATTCTTTGTACCTTCCCAGATGCAGTATCAGAGTAGGAGCTCACCTTCACCGATGGTGCTGAAGTCCAACCTCTGCAAAGTGCCGCTGACATTCCAGGGCACCACCCACTCCCACTAAATAGTTTCTTCCCTCTTCTGCAGGTGATATGAATACTTCAGGGCCGCTGCTCCCACAGTGGAGGGGACAGCGTTATCTCTTCTGAGGCTGTATTGCTAATCTATGACCAAACGTGGGACATTTCCCCTAGGAAGCCATGCTCTGCTTCTCCTCCCAGCAGATACTGCAGCTCCGTGCTCCTCCCAGGACTGACCAACTGTGTGAGAATTCAGAGACAAGCCATCACCCCATGTGTCCTCAAGTCCTTCTGACCCCAAACCCAACTGCTTTTCTGTTCTTTCTGGGTGGTCTGGGGACATTAGGGCCTTCGCTGCCTCTGGAAGAGCAGGTGGGGATATTGGGCAAGCACTTCTCTAGTGCTTTGTCTACACTTAGTGACGTGTAGTGTACAGGCGCCGCAGTGAAATGCTCTAGCATGGGGGAGGCAGCCGGGAAAGGCTTCGACAGCGGGGAGGCAATGGTACGCTACGTGCAGTGTTGTCGTGGGATGCCCTGGTTGCGTGTGTAGAGAGCCAGGTGGGGCTCAGTTGTGTATATGCCCTCGGGTTCAGGCATGTAGGGCACTCTACTTGCTTAAGTTGTGCCTCATTGTCTCCAGCGCTATTGAAATACCCATGCGAGCTGGGGGTGCAGTGTGTGTATTCCACATGTCACCATAAGCGTAGCTGTACCTTACGGGTATGTCTGCCCTTCCAGTGAACATCTGATTGTAGTATGCGTAGGCCAGGGATTTGCAATACAGCCTCAGAAGAGAGAACAAGTAACAGGTAACAATAGTCATGTAGACACAGGCTTCAGCAGGGGCTAGCAACCTGAGTACAAGACTTCCAGGGACTTTGGGTACATATTCTGGTTGCTAGCCCAATGCCACAACTGCTATTGTTACCTGTGTTAGCTAGATTAAAACTAACATGGGGATGCCTACCCATGCGACAGTCAGACCTTCACTTTTTTTGCAGGGTAGACATACCCCCAGAGGCAAGTTTCCTGCAGAACGTCCTTTGTACCTCATTTCTAGCTGCATGTGTTGTTTCTTTTCCAGAAGCAGCGAGACAATCAGACAAGGGCCTGGGAGAGAACAGAGAGAAAGGTTTCTTGTCTTTCTAAAGTCTAATTTGCAGGGAAAGCCTCTTTGGGGAAATCGACAAAGGACCTGTTCTCTATGCCAGTGACTGAACTTGTAAACCCTCGAACGCTGTCCAGTTGTGTTTGGCTCCTGAGCTAGAAGGGTTGGGGGGAGTGTGCGGGGGGCAGTGCGGGAACCTCCCGGTCAGCCCTCTGATAAGGTCTACTGCATGCGGTCCTGATGTATCACCTCCACATGATTAAGGAGTGTGGTTTCTGGTGTGTGATTTGGGGTCCCATGTTCCAACCCACTGCTAGGGTGGGGTAAAGGAGAAATCCTGAGAGCCGCAGTGGAAACATGTAGTGCCCCACCTGAATGACAGCAAACTAGGCAATTCACCCCTGAGCCAGGAACAAAACTTACTTGAGAACGTTGCCCTAAGGCCTCCTGCCCAGATCTGGTCTCTGAGATGCTGCAGCCACAGTGATGGTTTCTCCAGTTTGACCGTTCCACTCGTTGAGTTCTTCTCGATGGCCCCACCTATGCATGCACATTCAGACTACTGCATAAGCAGCAGAAAGAGAGATTCCCACACACTGCCTCTATAGATTTCCCTTTCCCTTTGGGTCTATACACTACATTCCTACAGGCCATCTGGGCTGTTTGATATACACGTTTTATGCATGTCTATTATGAATATTTCTTGACAAAGCTGAAGAGGGATGTGAAATTTAGATTTCACGCTATTCAATGCTTGTCAAAGTAATTCACACTCAGAAGAAGATCTTTGTAGGGTCGAAGCACTCTGATGTCCAAATCTTTGCCCTCTTATTTCCATGAGCTTGTAACGTGTTATATGCAGGCGTGTTTCTTGGTTCCCAAGCTGGGGGTGTTAATTAAATTCAGTTCTTTGGCTTCCCCCTGTGGACTCCCTAAACTGATGCAACCCTCAGCTTCTCTTGGGAAGCTGGCATTATCATCTCAGTGCTCCAGGGATGACTGACCAAAGGGGAGAGAAGGCAGAGGTAAGCATTGGCCACATGTCCTGCTGCCCTCTAGCTCCTGCAAGTCGTGAGGCCCTAAGCAGAACAATGTGGTCATTAGGGTCTGGGTGCTCTGAAAAGAACTATGGGATGTGTGCCTGTAAAAGAGCTGGAGAAGCCCCATGGTAAGAATGAGTCTGATTCCCCATAGGGAATGCCTCTCACCTCAGCTCCCAGAGCCGTCGGTGGAACAGGTGAAGGCCTGGGAGAAAGGAAAAAGAGCTCTGGCTAAGCTTCCTTGTGTCTTCACATTTGAATTGCCACAGGACTGTGTGCAGGGAGTCAGAAAGCAGCTGGTGTGTCAGCCCGTACGCGCAATATTACTAGAAAAAAGAAGCCACAGGTGTGAATCCCCAGTTGTGGTTGCTGTTGCTGGGCTGGGAAGTTTAGGCCTGCGGAGGTGGCGTGCTCAGCGTGAGCCTGCTTGAAGTTTGTGAATTGTGAATTCACAATTGAAGTTTGTGAGTTCAGACTTGCAGTCCTGTTCTTCTGTCCTCCTTCATCTAGGGCAGGGTGGAAGAGAGAAGTGAGGAGATCCACAGAGCTCCAAGTAAATTGCCGGAAAGTCACTCTCCCCCGGCTTCCCCGATCAATACATATTCTAAATGAGCCTCACTTGATGCCAGCATGATGTGACCTCATGCCCGGAACCAGTCAGTCCTGACATTCTCTCTATGGTTTGATTCCTCCTGTTTCTTAAGTGTCCACGGAGGGACTCCTGCAGAGATGGCTATAGTGACAGATCAGGCTGCTATTCAGAGATGGACACAATTAATGCAACGTGTCTTTGGAATTGTCCATCCCTCGCTCTGCACAGCGGGGGCTCCCCAGTGCTCAGTTCCCACACTTGTTATTCGGTGTGTTCCTGCCTTCACTGCATATTTCTGCAGCTTCTCTGCATTGTATTTCAAATTTGTGTTGTTCGCCAAGTGGGCAGAGGCTGCCGAAGTCAGACATAGGGTGACCAGACAGCAAGTGTGAAAAATCGGGATGGGGGTGGAGGGGTAATAGACACCTATAGAAGAAAATGCCCCAAATATAGGGACTGTCCCTATAAAATAAGGACATCTGGTCACCCTAGTCAGACATCACCAAGTGTTCCCCCTCTGATCTTCTCATTTTCATGTGCCGTTACCCTGCGTTGTGGCAGAGGCATAGCCGGCTTTTCTTTTCCACTGACTAAAGTCCCATCTCATGCTCTCTAACGACTGTATTGGGGAACTCGGAACTGCACTGGAAATACCGGAATGTGCATATTTAGTATAATAAGTACCACCTATAGCGATAAATATGCAGTGCTTAAAATGCAGAAAAGCCTCTTAACTATAGGCATCAAGCTCTCACTTTATCATGCCCAAGTCGCATGGAAAATCAATGGAATTTAAGCGTTCAAAAAAAAAAGTTTATCCAGTTATTTAGCAGCCTAAGTATCTGAAAGATAAAATTCCATCCCCCCTGTGCTTTTTTTACATATAGCTTCTGCATTCTCTCCCAGCTGGATCAGCCCTTGCCTGTTCAGAGTCTTAAAGCCTTTTTAATTACGATTAATTGTATTGTTTTAAGATCCAAGACATACTGAAGGGGGGATAATTTAGGTGCAGACATAAGACAGGTCCCCCCACGAGAAAGAAAGTGATGCCTTGTGCCAATGTTGTGCATAGAAAAGACTTGAGGAGCCCGAGCTGAGTGCTGGGAAATCCTGCCAGCAATTGATGATCCTGTGTGATTCATGCCTGTGAACATGTCACCCCTCAAGGCCTGGATTCTTCGTGGAAGATTTCAAAAGCCTGCCTTTCCTTTATAGCTGTCTCTCGTGCTTGAAAAGCAGAACGAGGAAGTGGTAGCATGACCAATGTGAAATCTGAGACACTTAAAAAGCATTTTAGAAAACCCCTGGAGTGTGAGTAACAAGGAGAAGTGAGCAGAGGGGGACTCATTACTCAGAACAGAGTCAGGCAATAACGCCTGGGCGTGTATCACAACAATATGTGTTTTCCCCAGACATCTGATGTAATGACTCTAACCTTTGTCACGGTGTTTTTGACTCGAGTTCTGAAGGTCTGTACAGTATCAGCTGCAACCAGAATCATTTGTCATATATCGGAGGATTAGCTAATCCATTAAGCCTACCACTCAGTCTTCCTCCTTGATTCAGTACAGCAGTGGCTCCAACACACACACACACACAACTCCCCCCCTCTCCCCCCAGCGGCTTGGAACGTCTTGCAAGATTGATAAAAATAACAAATGGGCCAGTTGTGAAAGATGTGAGGCAGTGAGGGTGAGATTAGGTAGTGCTAACAGTTGGGTTTTAATCTCAGTTCACTGAAGTCAATGGTAAAGGGGAGGCAGTTGGACCAATGCAGGATGCTTTTGCAAATCCCACCTTTAAATTCATAGTTAGGCACCTAAGCAGAAGTAGCCTCTTCTTCAAAGATGCTGAACACGCACACCTTTCTAGCAGAAGCCATGGGTGCTCAGCACCTTTAAAAACCTGGCTGCTTTTATTTAGGTGCCTAAATGTTGACATAGGTGCCTGAGTTTGAGAACATTGGCCAATAATAATAAATTAACCGAAATACTATGCTTTTCGGTAGCGCCGTGCATTTTGGTGCTCAAAGCAATTTTTACCAGGTAGGAAAGTGTTCTTGTTCTCACTTTGCAAATGGAGAAACTGAGTCAGGGGGGCTTTGTCCCTGGTTGCATAGATTGTCAGTGACAGGGTCAAAAAAATAGAACCCCAATGTCCTGAAAATCCGTCCATTGCTTTAATCACTAGCCTGCTCCCTAATGCAGAACGCTTTGTGTTGCACACATCAAACCCTTCATGTCAGGTCTTTTGTTGCCATACAGTTATTTCCCATTTAACAATAGGAGGGCATCTGTGACCTAAAGGGTTATGCATGGGATTGTGAATCCTGGGTTCTGTTTCCAATTCTGCCACTGACCGGACAAATCACTCAACCACTCGTGCCCCAGTGTCCCCATCTGTAAGCTGCTAACAATGTACTTCCATTGTTGTACAGTGCTGTGAGATCTAAGGATGGGCAACTCTACATACTGTTTTGTTATATGCCAGTACGTCTGTATTAGGAATGCAGTTATTGAGCATCGTCACCTGACGCTGATTTATTGTCGTGCTGTGCTGGGTAATCAGAGAAACGCGAGGTGAAGAAATCCCACGGAGTAACCTAGGGCCTGATCCCATTAAAGTCGAAGTAAGTAGGTCTGGGTCCAGATCAACCAATGGCTTTATCCAGTCTAGTTTTAAATGTCTCTGTTGATGGGGGATCCCACTGTTTCCCTTGGGAGACTATTCCGCAAGCTAAAAGCGCTCATGGTTGTGCAGCGTTCTGGGATAGTCCAAATCCAGTGCTTAATATTATGCTGATGGGAACCTGGAAAAAAATCTGAGGTAGATAGATCCTCCTTTTCTTGATTTTTTTTATCCCATTGCTCCTATTAATATTGCCCATAAGAAGTCCTATTCCCTGCTGAGTTCCTCTTTCAAGTATGTATAGAGGATATCTAGAAATAGTATTTTTATTTATTTTGTATTATTGTAGCACCGAGAGAACCCTCCTGAGATTAAGGCCCCATTGTGCTAGGCACTGCAGAGACACGTAATAAAAGACACTCCCTGCCCTGCAAAGAGTTTACACTGTAAATAGGCACTACAGAGGGAGAGAGAGGGGAAACAGAAGTGGGAAATGTGCTAGGCACTGCAGAGACACATAATAAAAGACACTCCCTGCCCTGCAAAGAGTTTACACTGTAAATAGGCACCACAGAGGGAGAGAGAGGGGAAACAGAAGTGGGAAATGACCTTCCGGAGGTTACACAGTGGGTCAGTGGTAAAACCAGGACTAGAACCCAGCTCTTTTGAGTCATAGTACAATAGTCTAGCCACTAGACCTCTCAATGCAGAGCTGTGCAGTAGTTATGTACTACAGACAACTATGAAATGAAACACTTCAGAGAAATCTTTGTGGATCCAGATTTTTAATACATTTTGTTTCAATATTACTTTTCCAGATCTATGTGATATCGATTGCTGACACAGGTCAGCACTTAAGCTTTAAAGTTCAGCCATTTTGGAGTCATTCAGAGTCAAAAGACATCCTGGTAACTTGTTCTCTGAATGGGAGGCGTATACTTTCTCTAACACAGCATTTCTCAAACTGGGGTCCGTGGATCCCTGGGGGTCCACGAGAATACTCCAGGGGTTCGTGGGCCCCTCTGATCAACTCCTCCCCCTTCTTCCCTCAACTCCTCCCCCTACCTCCCAGCGCCTCCAGCACGCAGGAGGCACTGGGAGAGAGGGAGAGGAGCGGCGACAGGGTGTGCTGTGGGGGGAGGGATCATGTATGGGGCTGCCGGCCCTGCTGATCAACTCCTCTCCCTCCTTCCCAGTGCCTCCTGCACCCCAGGGAACAGCTGTTCAGCAGCATGCAGGAGGCGCTTGGAGGGTGGGGGATGGGGCGCGCTCAGGGGAGGGGGAGGAAAGAGGTGGGGAAGAGGAGGCGCAGGGGTGGAATGGAGGTGGGAAGAGGTGGGGTGGGGTGTGGGTAGGGACTTTGGGGAGGGGGTAGGGCTTGAGGGAGGGGGTGGAGTGGGGGAAGAGCCTGGGGCTGAGCAGGGATCTTGGGGGTCTCTGAAAATTTTTAAATCAAAATGGGGGTCCTTGGGTGGCTGAAGTTTGAGAATGGCTGCTATAAGTACACCTGCATAAGCCTTTGCAGGATCTGGGTCTAACCCAGAAAGCTGTCAATAACAGTTTCCAGCCGGTGGCATGCTCTGGGTCACCATGCTCATAGATTTGCAACAATTGGACTCCATCCCTTGGTTAACTCCACTGATGTCAATGGAGTTATTATCAGGGCTGAATTTAGCCCCAGGTGGTGTTTTCTGTGTTGAAGTGCAGTGCAAAGTGCAACATCATCAGTAAGGACAATGGGAAGAATTGTCTTTTTCTTAAGAGTGTTGTTAAAACATAAATTGTTGAAAACTGTTCCCATTCCACTTTTGGAGATTTTTTTTTAAAATTAAATTCAAAATTAAGGGCCAGATCCTGTAACCGGGTCTGTGTGGACGGACCCCTGCTCTTGAGACAGATCTCTGGGCAGCTCCATTTACAGGATCTGGCCCTTCCTATTCCAGTTTCACAGTGAAAGGGATCACTTTCCCCAGCAGTGGGGGAATTTCAGCACTGGATAGAGTGCAACAGCTATTTAACAGAGCACGGGACCAGTGCTTTGCTAATCGTGTTGGGCAGGAAGTGAATGAGATGACTGAACCGAAACTGAAAATTTTAGGCAGGGAGAATGTGAATATTCAGGCTACGCTGATTCAAACCAGCGAAGGATCTGGCCAGCTATTCCTACCCTTATATATGGTACTGCAGTACTACGGTGATAGGTGTATAGCTAGATAAATAGCTCAGTCAGTGTCAAAGGAAAGAATACATTTTTGGCCTGATTCTGCAGCCCTTATGTTTGAGTAACTGCTGTCGAAACCAGTGGGACTATTGTATGCAAAGGAGTGTAGAACTGAGTCCCAGATGTCCAACTCTTCAGGAAAGCTAGGTCCAGATCTTCAAAAATAGGAACCTAAAGTAAGGCGCTTAGGTCTGTATTTTGGCCTAAATCAGTGGCCTGATTTTCAAAAATGCTGAACTCACTCCTGGTGGCTCCCTCTTAAGTTATAATCAACCCATGAGAGGTGCTGAGCGCTCAGCACTCATGAAAACCAGGCCATTAGGTTCATTTTTATAGATTAGGAGCCTGACTTTAGCATGATTTTATTGTGAATTTGGGATATTTGTGTTTTGTCAGGGCCGGGTTTGTGGTTTTGTTTTAGTCTGAAAACTTGCTTTCTTTTGCCTTTGCTTTGTAGCTGCAGACAAAGGCTGGAAACCGTGATCTAAGGGGCATGCCAAATCTTCAGAAACCAGAAGGCAAGCAAAAAGCACCACATTTATTATGATTCTGGGGGCTGCCCCATGATTTTTGAAACCTCAGGTCTGGGAATCCTGCTTTGGCTCTCATTTTTAAAATCTAGGTCTTTGAAGTAAAAGGATAGTTGTCAAAGTGAGGGGGCTAGCAGTGCCTTTTTGTGCTTTCTGGTCTCTCTGAATGCATCCACCTCGAGTGTTGGGCCTCTTGACCTTTCCTGTCTGAGGTGGAATCTTCTTCTTCCGTTCTGAGACCAGAACCTAGATAGACTGCCCAGGTTATACCAACCACTCATCACATTGCAAGGCTGACTGGGTGTCGGGCACCTGCGTTTCCTGCCTTTGGGAACCTGTGGTCGGGGAGGTAGTGCTTCTTAAAACAAAGTGCTTCGTTCTAACTGTTAAATCAAAACATTAGAGAAAAACTGCTTACACACACATTTAATCTAATCTAACCTTATTCTCTGCTCCCAGCTAAATGAGATTGGCTTTCCTCTTCAGTTCCAGGAACAGAACCAATTCATGTTTCCTAGCCAGCCCAGATCTGTCCAGGAGTATCTGGGGTTTCAGGGCTGGTTTCCACCTAAAACGTAGGTCGACTTAGCAATGCTACTCAAGGGTGTAAAATTTAGCTCTCTTAAGAAACCCCCCCCCAAATATTTCAACTCTAAAATGCTGCTGTGATGCCTTATGCTCCCATTCCTCTCTATAGGCCAGGCTCTCTTGTCAGACTGCATCTCGCATGATATACTCTGGTCTCCCCTCATGATTGTTGAGGGGATGTGGCTGCATTAATAGAGTCTTTGGCCATGGCACATCATGGGATATGCGGTCCAGCTGGGGAGCTTGGCCCATTGAGGAGAATTGGGAGAGCAGGAAACCAAACTGCAACTCCCATGAGGCACCAGTGTGTGATATCCTAATTATACTATTTTGATTTTTGGCCAAAACCCAACATCTCTTTGGTTTAGGGATGCCTGTTTTTTTCAACAAAAATCTGAAATTTTCCACATAAAGCAGATACTTTGAATGACCCTTTTCACAAAATCAAAACCTCACTTTTCTGTCAAGTGCTTAGATGGAAAAATGTTTGACCAGCCCTAGTTGTTATCACAAGCCTACTGACTGTCTTCCCCTTGTAGGTGAGGGGGTTGAAACTGTCTGATCTCCTTTGTAAATCAAACATAGTTTTAGAAGGCAAACACCTACATCTCACTTTGGATACAGATCAAAGTATGCAATTAATACAGACACTCATGGTCATGTATTGTCACAGTAGTGAATGTCTTTTTTTGAATGCACGTTAATCTTATTTTTAGCCCTAAAATTGTTTTAAGGGACTTATTAAAAACAAAGAAGTTAAGTAATAGCTGGGAAATAAAAGGGTGAGAAGATACAAAAGAGCTTTCTGTATTACTGTGTGAACTTTTCCAAACCAACAGAAATGTAATCTGCTTACCAGGCTATGACCAGCAGATGCTGCTATAGTCACATTCTCCAAACTTTTATGTGACCCTTTGTGGCTTGTCAATTTTTAGCTCAGCATGCAGATTTATTGCTATTTTATGACTTCTTTAAAGCCCTGCTTTTCTGTCCTGATTTCCCACCTCTTCTCACTGCATACTGTGCTCCTTTTTAATACCAGGTAGATGCCTGGTGGCATCTCAGGGATCCCCTGAGAGTCAACAAAGTCATTACGCTTCCCTCCAAAGAGCGATGAATGTGTCCAATTACTCCCCAGGGAATGAGAGTTCCAAGACTATTGGCAGGTGCAGGTCCTTTCCTATGGCAGTATATGGTTGGCACGGCCTATTGCAGTACTTAAAAAAATAAACCTCCCATTGCATATCAAGAAGATACCAAGTGCCACCTTGTGGATGAAACTGGTGGCACTTAATACATAAGAGACATGCCCTGCTTCCTTAAACACCTTGAAGCCCCTATTTAGAATCATAGAAATGTCAGGCTAGAAGGGACCTCGAAAGGTCATCAAGTCCAGCCCCCTGCACTGTGATAGGACCAAGTAAACCTAGACCACCCTGACAGGTGGCTGTCCATCCTCTTCTTAAAATCCTCCAACAATGGAATCATAGAATCATAGAATATCACGGTTGGAAGGGACCTCAGGAGGATTCCACAACCCTCTCTCAGCAGCCTATCCCGGAGCTTAACTACCCTTTTATAGTTAGAAAGTTTTTCCTAATATCTAACCTATATCTCCCTGGCTACTGCTTAAGCACATTACTTCTTGTCCTATCTTCAGTGGACACAGAGAACAATTGATCACAGTCCTCTTTGCAACAGCTCTTAAGAAATTTGAAGACTGTTATCAGGTCCCCGTCAGTCTTCTTTTCTCAAGACTAAACATGCCCAGTTAGAACATAAGAACAGAAATACTGAGTCAGACCAAAGGTCCATTTAGCCCAGTATCCATCTTCCGACAGTGGCCAGTGCCAGGTGCTTCAGAGGGAATGAACAGAACAGGTAATCGTCAAGTGACCTATGCCCTGTCGCCCATTCCCAGCTTGAGGCAAACAGTTTTTTAACCTTTCCTCATAGATTAGGTTTTCTAAACGTTTTATTAGTTTTCTTGCTCTCCTCTGGACTCTCTCCAATTTGTCCACATCTTTCCTAAAGTGCAGCATCTGGAATTGGATGCAGTACCCCAGCTGAGGCCTCACCAACACCCCGTAGAGTGGGACAATCACCTCCTGTGTCTTACATAGAAAAACTCATGTTAACACCCCAAACTATTAGTCTTTTTCAGAGCTGCATCACATTGTTGGCTTATAGTCAATTTGTGACCCACTATAACCTGCAGATCCTTTTCAGCTGCATTATTGCCTAGATAGTTACTCCCCATTTTGTAGCTGTGCATTTGATTTTTCCCCCTTCCTAAGTGTAGAACTTTGCACTTTCAAAGAGAAACAGCAGAACTAAAATTCATTTGCAAATTTAACACCATTAATTTGGGCTTGAATAGGGACTGGGAATGGCTGGCTCATTACAGAAGCAGCTTTGCCTCTCCTGGAATTGACACCTTCTCATCTATTGTTGGGAGTGGACTACATCCCCCCTGATCGAATTGTCCCTGTCAACACTGGTTCTCCACTTGTGAGGTAACTCCCTTCTCTTCATGTGTCAGTACATTTATGTCTGCATCTGTAATTTTCACTCCATGCATCTGAAGAAGTGAGGTTTTTACCCATGAAAGCTTATGCTCAAATAAATCTGTTAGTCTTTAAGGTGCCACCGGACTCCTTATTACTTTGCACTTGTCATTACTGAATTTCATCTTGTTGATTTCAGACCAAGTCTCCAATTTGGTGTTCTTGATAGAGACATCAGGTCTATTGTTAAAGGCTGGGTGAAAGTTTTCCATTAAAACTCTTCTGTCACAGACCAGGACCCTGTTGCTTGGTGCTGTACAAATGCAGAGCAGAGACAGTTCCCTGCCCCAAAGAGCTTACAATTTAAGTACAAGACAAGAGATAACAGATGGATACAGCCAGATGGGGGAGTCCAAGGACACGGTGAGACAATATTGGTCAGCGTGATCGGCAGTGGTATCAGCACACCAGCAACCTAGCTGTGGTCCATAGTTGAAGCAGAACAACAGCCTAGTGTAGACAAAGTTAGATCGGTTACAAAGGTGCTTGTATTGCTGTAGCTTATTCTCAGAAAGGTAGCCACCTTTACACCAGTATAGCTTTGTCCAACTCGGGGTTGTACCGCTTTAACAGTGTCAGCTTCTAAACTGATGTAGACATAGCAGTACAAACCTGGGCTTTGACAAGTCCTAACACCGGCACCCCTGACCCCACGTGTCCAAAAATCATAAGTCAGCCCCTCAAATCAAGAGATTATCTTAAAAACCATGAGATTTATATGCTATAAACAACTATGTACTTATAGACTATAAAGACGAAAAATGAATGGAGATGCTTTCTATGTCCCTCTGGTTTCTGAGCCTTTAGAATATACTTGGGTCATGTTTTCAATCTCTCTTCGGCAACCATAATGGCTAGAAACTTACTTTTTAAAAAAATGAAAGCTGTGATTCCCGTGTAAAATCACAAAATATCCCGAGCCGGCTACACTGTAATTCTCTCTCCCAGTTGTGATGGCTTTATGAGGTTTTTTTTTTTTTAAAAAAAAATACAGGAATCCAGCTGAGGTTTTCTCGCCCCTCGGTGGCAGAGCACAACTCTGCATTTCTCCAAAGGAAAACAAATTAGCTGAGATTTTTTTTTTTTTTGTGTGCGATTGAACCTAAGAGTCTTTTGTCTCCTTTTGCAGGCCCTTCTAAACTGATGACCTGTTGTGACTGTTTCTGTAATTTAATTATCTCTGCACTCAATGAGAACACTTTCCTTTGCTGGATGAAATGTATCAGATTTTCTACATGAAACCTTTTGGCTTTTGTTTCTTTTCTTTTTTTGGGTGTGGGCTGGTTTTGTTCAGCACAGCTGTGCTTTCTATTACATAACCTATAGCTGGCTTTATAGCGCTCCCTTTCTATAGGCTGGACAAAATTGCCCCTAGGGATTTGCAAATGTAGGTCAGTGGTATAAAAAGACAAGTCCCACTGATGCATTAAAGTTTGCTCCTCAACGACCGATCAGCATAACTTCCAATCTCTTTGGCGTATCCCACTGCACTTTTCCTTTGAAGTCAAGATGCTCAGTGGGTGTACAGTGTAAATGTCAGGCTTTCAAGGGAAACGCAGTCTCAGTAGCTTGCTTTTAGAAATAATCTTGTGTTTTGTTTTGTTTTTTTTTATTGCAGGAAAGGGTTTTGCTTTTGGAAAGCTCCTGGGCCTAGCCTTGGGCTACAGTAGCATCAGAATTAAGTAGGGCTGGGTCTGGTCAGTGTTTGGACTGGAGACAACCAATCCTTATGAATTGGTAGCTGACACACAGCCCTCCGGGTACACATTCTCAGCACGCTGGGAGGCACCGTG
Organism: Eretmochelys imbricata; assembly: GCF_965152235.1. NCBI lineage: Eukaryota > Metazoa > Chordata > Testudines > Cheloniidae > Eretmochelys > Eretmochelys imbricata. The sequence goes on along the minus strand of NC_135574.1, from coordinate 203,864,109 downwards.
CTGCTGGATGAGTCATTGAAACCAAAGCATTGAACTGTTACCGGTCATTAAAGATCACACAGTACTTTTCGTTCGAGAGGCTGTTCCGATTGACTTCTCACTCCAGCTCCCCCTCCCAGCAGTTCCAACTGCATCAGTTATCCTCTGCTGTCCTCCTAGAACGGTGGCATAATGTGTCTGGGACCCTCAGCAGCACAGAGGAGATCCCCATGCACATCTGAAGGGCAGAACTAGAGGGACAGAGCCCCAGATGCTGTAAGCTGGAGTAGCTCCACTGATCTGTGCCACCACGAGCTGAGGATTTGTTCCCCCTTCAAAGGACAAATCCACCAAAAGGGGTCAGGAAACTGAGTTTCGAGTTGGGGAGTTTCCTCCTACTTAGGGTGACCAGATGTCCTGATTTTATAGGGACAGTCCCGATATTTGGGGCTTTTTTTCATATGGGCTCCTATTACCCCCCCCCACCCCCTGTCCTGATTCACACTTGCTATCTGGTCACCCTAGTCCTACTTGTTCCAATCAGCAAGTGAGGCTCCTTTCCCCTTCCCTGGAATGGGCCACGAGGCCCTTTCTAGCTGTAGATATCTGTGTGGATCATGTGACAGGAGTGCTTGGTATTTCCACAGATCTTCCTAGCTCATCCTCTTTGCTTGCTGGAGCTCCTGCGTGTCTCCTGCATATTCTTTTTATCCCATTCCCCAGCTCTGTGCCTAGTGAGCTGTGCGTTAGGGATGTTGTGGCCAGGGTGTGGGTACTGCAGCAGCATGGATGCATTGGGAAGTACCTGGTGTTAGAGCATGGCTTACGCACAGCTGCTTAGCTGCCCCACGCTAGCCTCAGGACGGCGATGGTCCCGTTGTGTTGTCCTTGCCCAACATGGGAGACAGCTGCTTTGTCTGCAGTGTGGTTTGGGATCTGCATGGACTTGGAGGCCATTCCCAGCTTTCAGGGTTGTGGGTCAGTGCAGAGGCGCTGTGTCGAAGTGGACATACCCCTCAGGACACTAGCCAGGCTTGTTTATTAATTTACTTTTCAGACTGACCTGTGTTGTGATTTACCCAGACTTCGGACTGTCAGATGCTCCTGGAAATGTTTCTCCAGTAAGATTCCTCCTTTGTGTCTCACCTTGAGCTCTTTCACTTAGAACGAGACACCCGATACAGCATTATATTTCCTGCCAAATTTGGCACTTGACTATGGTCGACACCCCCTCTCGGTGCCATGGGAAATTGCTGTTCATAGGGCAGGTGTGACATTTTGGGGTGCAATCCAGACGAGTGAGGGGCTGTCAGCCCTGCCCTGCAACCTGGGGTGCCTCACAAGGCTTTTCTGCTGTAGCTTCCGATGTGGGTTGCTCACAAATAGCCTGCCAGCATGCAGGTCACACCCTGAGTGTCTGTGTATAGTTACAGCCCTGGTCTAGCAGCTCTGATCCCAGCAGCCTGTCAGCATACACCAGTCACCCTCTGGCTTCTACCACCCTTGGTTATCACTGGCAGGGTGACTCCAACACACTCCTAGTCCTGGATTTACCCCCAAAATGCGTATTTAGCACTGTCCAGCCCTTTTCTGGACGTTCCAGATATATTAGCTGTGTTGCCCCTTTAAGGGGATCAAATTCCAGCAGTTTGCCACTTTAAATGGAGTTACCCACACAGTTCACAATGCTGGATTAGTTTTTAATTAAAGAATAAAACAAGTTTATTGAACTACTAAGAGATTTAATGAGTATAAGTACAAGTCATGAGGCATAAAAGTCAGGAATGGTCACAAGAAAAATAAAGATAAAATGCTGCCTCGTACTAAACTTAACCAACTAGACGTGGTTCAAAGCGAAGTTCTTACCACAGGTTTCCGGTAGCACTGCTGACCAAGTTTCCGGTCAGGATCTGCTCTCAAGGTCCAACAGCTGTTTTCTTTTGTCCTCTTAAGTGAAAAGAGAGAGAGAGAACTTGGTGTTTTTGCCCCTCAGTCACACTTTGAAAAACACTTTCCTGAGAGGTTTCAGAGTAACAGCCGTGTTAGTCTGTATTCGCAAAAAGAAAAGGAGTACTTGTGGCACCTTAGAGACTAACCAATTTATTTGAGCATGAGCTTTCGTGAGCTACAGCTCACTTCATCCGATGAAGTGAGCTGTAGAAGTGAGCTGTAGCTCACGAAAGCTCATGCTCAAATAAATTGGTTAGTCTCTAAGGTGCCACAAGTACTCCTTTTCTTTTTACTTTCCTGAGAGTGACCCCTGGATGAAGTTCTTTCCCGCTGAGAGCAAGGAGACATGGAGTCTGGGGGGAGGAGGTTCCATGCTGTTTCTTCTCGGCTGTGTATGCTGAAATGCAGATTTGTCTTGTCTCTTGCCTTCCCCCACTTCGATGCCAAAGAACCACTGCTTGACGGGTGATGGCCCATCAGCTTTGATGACACCTGGCTGGGTCCTTTGTCTTTGGGAAACAAGTTTACCCACTTCCCAGACTTGTCTGGTAAACACACTTTGATCCTGATTTCAGCTTAAGTTCATAACTTTACATACATTTCACCATGATATCACTGACCACTGCATTACCAGTTTTCAAATGACACCTTACAAGGCATATTGTGTACAAAGATCATCACAATAGTGTGTAGAGTGTGAGTATGGGTGTGCATTCCGTCACAGCAGCACAAATTATGCCAGTTCATTTACTCTTCTCTCATTATGGGCCTGATCCAAAGCCCCTTTGAAATGAAGGGCAAGACTTCCATTGACATCAACATGCTTTAGAGCAGACCGTATAAGAACCAGCAGGGGAGGCCATATCATAGCGGTGGGTCATGTGTCTTGTGTCTACAGTGCTGGGGAGCTGATGTCATGTTTATTAGAAGCCAAGATCAGAGTTCACAGGCTCAGGAAACATCTGCAGAGTTTAGGAATGGTTTGTAGCTTCTACCCCAATGACAGGTTTATTTGGCATTTTTTGATAAGTGAGGTGTTTGAAATTTCCTCTCCAAGTCAGCAATTTGTAATTCCCACTTGAAAGGGCTACTGTGGGGGATGGTATTTGAAAGCCATTGATGGTGGTTAATATCCTGGCATATGTCATCCAGGAGTTCTGTGTTCATTTTTTATTGGTTTGATCTCTCCAAAACAACCTCGCTATATGGAAACTGGAAAATGAACAAAGATGTCAGAAATATTTGAAGTCGCTTTATGCCCATAAACAGAGCTAGTGATGAAGCTAAGTGTTGTTAGAAATGGGTTTTCCTATATCTCCTCCCTTTATTTTGATCACTGTGTCTTTTACGACATTCAGTGCATTGTTCTCCACTTCTTGCCAAACTAGAGCCATTGTGACACTGAATCTGCCAGTTTTGAGCAATTTGTGCTGATTCACAATCTCTTAACTGGACCCTGGCTTCTACTTCTTAAAGAAGCAACAGCATCATTTGGCAGGTGTTGGGGCTTTCTGAACCCTCCTGTAGGCTGCTGACGCCAGGCAGATAAAGCTTTGTTAGCCTGCTTCAGTTTAATCATGTGTGTCAAGCACCATTGCGATCCCTGGTTGACAGGCGCATTATAGGTGCCTTACAGCATTATGATTAGATCCCAGAGCCAGTCAGAACAATGACAGTATTGGTTCTCAGTGATCATTTGGATTTGTGAGCTTTGTTTCACAAATTATGGGGGTAACTGTGCCTCTAAGGCACAAAGTTGTTCAAGAAGCAGCTCTTCCTTCCAACAGTGGGAAATCGAAATGCTTGAGATTTTCACCTTGGCTTAGGGTGACCAGATAGCAAGTGTGAAAAATTGGGACACTTTTTTTTCGGGGAGGGGGGTATAGTTGCCTATATAAGACAAAGCCCCTAATGTCGGGATGGTCCCGATACTATCGGGACATCTGGTCACCCTCCTTTGGCTGCTCCCTCTATTCCTGTCCTCAAAGTTTCTCTATTATTAATTATTATTTATTTATTATTCAGTAGCACTATAAGCCGCAAATGAGATCAGCAGATTCCGTGCTGAGCTCCCATTCACTAAAGTTGGTTAACAATCTGTTCCACCTGGCACTCTGAGTACCTTTCCCAGACTGGAAGAAGAGCTCAGTGGAGCTCAAAAGCGTCTCCTTGCCCAGAAGAAGTTGGTCCAATAAGATATTACCTCACTTATCTTGTCTCTCATAATCTTAGGCACTCTTGAAAATCCCGCTAGCCTCCTAAATTCCTTCAAAAATCTGGCCCATGTCTGAAAATGGGACTTTAGCTCCTAAGTCACTTGGGTGCTTTTGGAAATTTGACCCCAGCTCCCTATAATGCCTGAGAAATCGCATCAAAGCCTTAGTCCCAGGCTGAGAGCCTGAGGTGAGGCAGGGTTGTACCATGCTGCAGGGACAGCCTATGTCACCCTTTGACAGTGCATGCCTCCCACTGGGTGGGGTGAGCTCTGTTGGCCAGTGCACCATCGGACTGGGTCCTCCTCTGGGCTCTTGGGCCTGAGATTGTGTTCCCCGTGTCCCCTGCCTACCTTCAGTGTCAGCTGGGCACAATGCCTAGGGACTGGGCTCATCACAGGAACCCGGAATCCTAGGCTTGGGGCCCAAGAAGTTATAAAGGAGGGTGGTCCTTTCTCACATTATTTTTCTATCGCTCCTTTTTCTGAATCCTCTCTTGGAATTAATTCCAAGAAGTTTGTTGTACAGGTGGCCAGATTGGATGCTCACAATGGTTCATTCTGGCCTTAGAATCTACAAATCTAACCTAATTCAAGATAAAACCAAATGAAATTATTCAAACAGCATTTGTTTTACTGTTTCTAATTCCTCCCATATTTACATCTCCTGTTTTGGACCATTTGATGGCTTATTCACGACCATTCCCCAAGACCTTGGGGAAAAATCCTATTAGTGTTGAATTGTAGGCCGAGAATCTTGTTTCTTCCAGCAGAGGGCAGCATTATTTAATACATTTCTCTACATATGCGTCTCTTGCAACGAACAGTTAATCTTACGCCTGATGTTTTACAGAGTGATAATTTGTCATGCTTTTGACGTAGCATCTTTGGAGAAGTGTGAATTCTTCAGTGGCACTTGTACAACAAACTGCAAGGGATAGAACAATATGGCTGGAAGCCAAACACTCTATTTGTCCTGTTGGGGACAGACACAAAATGCTGGACTGTGTAGTTTGAAAATAACTGTTTCTGAGACCTTTGAAAAACTAGTCACTGATGTTCAAAGCTCTGATCATTTTAGGTCTGCTCATATACAGTGAAGCTTGCCACCCAAATGACCAGCAAACAGAAACAGACCTTTAAAGGTCCAACACTTTTATTGTAAACTTTGGGATATTTTAAAGCAGTTGCTTAAAACGGGCAGTGTGTGTGTGGATGGTAGTCATCAGTGGAGATTTCACGGTGTCTTCTTCACATGCACATTGGGTAGGATTTTCAAATGCGCCCAGCTGAAAGTCAATGGGATTTATGCTCCTAAGCCACTTTTGTAGTTCCCATGCTTAGACCCAAATCCTCAACCCTGCAGCCAGCCCGAAAATATGGGTTTGGGCACCGGGGAGTCTGGTGAGGCCAGCTGGGAAGGAATCCATCCATTTAGGCTCTGAAGCAGCAGTAAGCCTGCATTGTTCAAATCCATCATGATTTTTTCAGCAGTTGATAATTCCATATCTGGGATATAAATTTAACACAGTTGATAGTTCAAGATACCTTATTTAGACTGTCAAAAACCAGACCAGGCTTCTTATCTCACGAACCAAATGCACCCTGAATACCACTAGAACTAGCAAGTGATTTGAAGCATATTTATCTGTGCTGGGAAAGCCATGACGACACATAACGGCTCTTGGTTTTAAATCAGTGGAATAAACTCCATCGGCTTCAGTGGAGCTACTCTGGATTTACACCAGTCCCAAAAAATTCTTTATATGTAATAGAGGCAGTGTTATCTAGTGGGTAGAGCTCTGGACTGGGACTCAGGAGGCTGGGGTTCTGTTCAGGGCTCTGTCACTGGTCTGCCGGGTGACCTTGGGCAATTATCACCTTTCTGTGCCTCCATTTCCACATCTGTAAAATGAGGATAACAAATACTGACCTCCTTTTGTACAGTGCTTGTCATCAGTAGATCTCAAAGCACTGTATAAAAGTTAGGTATTAATGCTAATTCATTATAATTGTAATGGGCCCTCAGCAGGAATCAACCCTGGGATGTCTGGGTCTAAAACTAGGGGCTCCTAGCAGAGCACCATACTGAATGGGTATGGGTTATATTTACTGACACAATGGGTTAAGATACACAAGCAGGGAGAGGAGCCTGAAGCATTTTGTGATCTGGGGCCCTTTTGTTGGCAAAGGGGAAGAGTCATGTGCCATGGAGTAGGGGCACCATTCTGCAGTATGTGTGTTTATTCCACTGTCACATGCCATGCACATTAAGAACCTGATCGAAAGCCTGCTGAAGTCAATGGATTGACTTGATTTCAATGGGCTTTGGATCAGTCCCTTACAGGGCTATACAAATAGCATCACATGTGGCTTTCCGTGTGAGTCCTGCCATCTGTGTTGTGTCATAAAACAGCTACTCTACAGCCTACTGGCCTAGGACAGATTAAAAGCATGGCTTTCCCTTGCTGTTGTGAAGGCCACGAGCCACACAATTTTGCAGCTCTCAATCAAATGCTGGATAAGCCATTCCTCTTCTTGCATGCATTCCCCTATGTGGTATCCATACCCAGTTCACTCACCCAGACCACTGCAATGTGAACACTTATTTATATTTGGTGCATTTATATTTGGGTAGGACATGGATCTCAACCAGAGTGGGTCCCTGTTATGCTGGGTGCTGTACAAACAGATGGCGACCCTGCCACAGAGGTTAACAGTCTAGAAGCAGACGAAGACGTAGGCAGAGGAGGGGAAGAGGGAGGAAGATGTAACAAAAAGAACAGGATGTTTTAGCGCACATGTGCTGTATCATTTGGAGACTATTAGTAGCAGTGACCACAATTCATGCCCTTTTGTATTGTCACTGCAGTAGGCTCCCTCTCCCCCACAAGCTGGGCTGCAGGTGCAGGAGAGGCTGTGGGAACGGGAATGGAAAAAAAGTGCTTTATTTTGTTCATGTGCCCAGCTCTAGGGGAGGCCAATGCTGTTCTGGGAGGGCCCTGGCTGCATTAAACTTTATTGGCCTTAATGGGGGTCTCACCTCATTCATTCAGTCCCATTGTTGTTTGTATTGCAGTAGCGCTGAGGAGGCCTGCTCAGGGATCGGGGTCTCATCGTGGGAGGTGCTCTCCAGGCAGCTAACAAGGAAGACAGGCCTTGCCCCAGAGAGCTCATAATCTAGGGCTTGGCCTACATTTAAAAATTAGATTGACACAGCGACATCAGTCGGGGTGTGAAAAATCCAGAGCGCTGCTGACCTAACTCCCATGTAGACACAGCTCCGTTGAGGGACGAATGCTTCTGTCCAAGTAGCTACGGTCCCGACGCCAAAGTAAAACCCCTTCTGTTGGGGTAAGCTGCATCTACTCCAAGCCGTTATCCTGACCTACAGTGATGGAGCTCTGCCAGTGTAGTCTCCGTAGTGTAGCCATTGTGTCAGACTGGACAGGACGGGTAAGCAAAAGAGACAAACTGGGTAGGAGGAGGATGCAACAGCAGAAATAGTATTTATCAGAAAAATGGAAGTCTCTGTTTAGCCCCTGCCCAACCAACAGCAGCTGGTAGCGACTAGGCATCATCCGCATGAGGATCAGAGGGTGGCTTTGTGAGGGTTGAACTCCTATGTGCGTCGTGAGCATCGGCTTCGCTGTTATTCAGTGGCAGTCTTCTCTATACATTATGACAGGGGTGAGGTAACTGGCGTATCTATTTTAAAAAAGCCTGTGTGTTTCTTCAACGACCCATGTTCAAAACCGACCTGGTGAAGCTGGAGTTACAGAAGCAATCAAAAAAAAAAAAAAAAGAAATGAATATAAATCTAAATGAATCCTATTTATACCAGCAACAGGACGTGGGCCCAAATTGCATTCGGGCAAATCTCAAGTACCGGGTGAGTTCATGTGCGTCAATGAACGTGCCACCGTTCCCTGTGGGACAGTTCCATGTTTTCGGTAGCAGCTGTACTTTGAAATGTGTGGAAGTTTCCAGTTGGGTGAAAGAGTCTGCTCTATGAATCGGGCTTTACAGGAACTCTCATTCCCTTGTTGGTTCCTCTCTCTGAAAGGAGGGTCCCGCTCAATAATGCTGGAGCAGTGTGGATTTCTGCTCTGTACTCAATAGGATAAACAGTCCAGGCTGTAATTTCAAAGGGGGCCTTGGGGTTTCAGTAGGAGTTGGACACCCAGGACTTGAAACTCCGACTCCTAAATCTTAAGTATTTACAGACAAAAATGATCAACAGTGACCATTAAAGTTGTGAGAGGGCACGCCCCTTCCCCCTCAAGCCTGAAAAGCATGGAAATAATAAAGGGAAAGACTTGTGCATTCCTTTCCACCTTGGAATCACCTACAGCAACACTTCACGTGGCTTTCATGTCCATCTCCGACTGGACGCCAAAGCAGTATGTGTCTCACTTTGCCAAACCTTAACAGTGACCTCCGATGGTTTTATATCACTTATACCAACGGACTGTCTTGCATCCCAAGCATGTGCGAAGTGATTCGGCCTTCCCATTGGTGCAGGCGCTGCCAAGGGTTTGTGCTAGAGTACAGTGACATTGGGGTACGTATTGCAGCAGGACTGGGGTCTCATTGTACATGGTCTATAAACAGCTAGAGCGATGTGATCTCAACCTGGAAGATTTCTCCGACAGGCTTCCTTGTTTCTAACAGGTCCAGGGAATGAAAAATCAAAACCAGCTGACAACAAAACAGATGGAAGCTGAGAGTGCACTCCAGGGCCACAGCTGAGAAGGTGCAGCCCAAAGGGATGGGAGGGAGGACAAAGTTGGCCTTAAGCCACCTTTGTGCCCTTCTGATTCTGGGCTGCTCAACGGGCCAGCAAAGGCAGGTGATCTGTCTGGTTTTAAACCCAACAGTCCTGTTTTGAAATGGCTTGTCCCCTGTCTCGTACTGAGACAAAGTGGGATGTGGTTTGTCCAGTATCATGGAAGGGGGATGCCATTGTGAAGAGCATGTGGTTCTGCCCCTCCCCCAACAAGTGTGACTGGCATCCTCAGCACATAGTGCGTGCAGGGTCATGCCGACAGGGCAGAGCCATGCAGCCGGAGGTGGGCCCACACCATTGCGGGGAGTACTGGAATGGCCAGCATTCTCGGGCTACATCAGGAGCCATCCGAGGCCACGGTGCCACCGGACATGAAGAAGAGCAGGCAAATTACAGTGCCACCCGCCAAATCCCTCCTTCTCCGTTCTCCATCCCAGTTGCCTGCTTTGCTCAGAATCACTATAGTTTTTAACTCCCCCGCTGGTTTTGACATGCCTCCTCCTCCCACTGACAGCATCCCCTTCTGCTGGGGCTTGAGCGGGCCAGCCTATGGCTTCCATAGCCAGATATGGGATCCTTCCCCCTCCTGAGGGTTGTTTTCCAATCTCCCCTCTTCTCCTTCCAGGCCCTCCTCCAATCTCACTTCTTTCAGCAAGCCCTTGGGGTTTTTCCGGCTTCCTCTGCAGTGTGGGGCGTGGGTCACTTGCTGGAGGATTCTCTGCACCTTGAAGTCTTTAAACCATGATTTGAGGACTTCAGTAGCTCAGACATAAGTTAGGGGTTTGTTACAGGAGTTGGTGGGTGAGATTCCGTGGCCTGCGTTGTGCAGGAGCTCAGACTAGACGATCATAATGGTCCCTTCTGACCTTAAAGTCTATAAGTCTATGAGCAAGGCCTCTGCTGTGAATCAGGGGCTGTTGAGTTCCATTGTCTTCAACGGAGCAGCATCCATTTCTATCAGAGGGGGATGTGACCCAGGGTTGACATTTCCACTGTCATTCTGGGCTTGCTGAGGTTCAAGTGACTGATTCCTCAGCCTTGCTGTTGAATTAATACTGGTATTCTTTGCATGGAACTTACTTTGGTTTCCTTGCTTTTAAAGAAACACAGTTGCTCCCATTGCTATCAGTTCCCAGTCCTGGATCTATTTGGCTCGATGCCTCCTAAAAACTACCAGCTCAAATTCTGGGTTGGCTTAAAAGTTTAGACCCCTACAAAAGTTCGGGTCACTTCTTCAGTTTAGATCAATCAAAAACACCCCCTCACCAAACAAAACTCGTGTGAATTGGTGACAGTGACTTCAGTTGAACTATGCCAACTTATACCAGCTGAGGAACTGACCTCAAAATTCCACTGGGCCTTTGCTTCTGATAATTCGCACAGGCAGGCCTTCAGGTAAAAAAACACTTAAGAAAATATCACCCTTAAAAAAATCCTAGGTCTAGAGCAGTGGTTCTCAACCCGGGGTACGTGTATCCCTGGGGGTACGCAGAGGTCTTCCAGGGGCTGCATCAACTCGACTAGATAGTTGCCGAGTTTTACAACAGGCTACATAAAAAGCACCAGCAAAGTCAGTACAAACTAAAATTTCATACAATGACTTGTTTGTCCTGCTCTATAGACTATACAGTGAAATGTAATTACAATATTTATATTCCAATTGATTTTATAATTATATCGTAAAAATGAGAAAGTCCGCAATTTCTCAGTAATAGTGTGCTGGGACACTTGTATTTTTATGTCTGATTTTGTAAGCAAGTAGTTTGTAAGTGAGGTGAAACTTGGGGTACGCAAGACAAATCAGACTCCTGAAAGGGGTACAGTAGTCTGGAAAGATTGAGAACCCCTGATCTAGAGCTCTGTGAACTCCATGTTTTGCAAAGCTTACCACACTCTCCCCAAAGCCAAAAAGTTCCAGAGCTTGGCGAACCTTGGTCTCCACAAAATTTGCCCATCCCTAATGATTAGGCTAAGTAATCATATCATGTGCAGACTGTTAAGTTAGCTAGTAATGGTAATGGAGAGGAGGAAGCATTCCCCTGGATGCTGGACAGCCCCCTTCCCAATAAAAATAGCAAAATCAAAGTTTGTGTTTGGAAATATCAAAGTTCCTTGGGCGTCAGTGTCCTCTGAAGTCATTTCTTCCACCATGAGCAGCAGTCAGCCTCCTGTTTATCCAGAAACATTGCAATGCTTGTGGGAGAAAGAAAGGCACATGAGTACGTGTGGCCTCCGGAGTGAAGCCCTTCCGTCTGGCGGACAGAAGGAAGCTATGTGCACTTGAGAGCTGTGGTTTATTTTTCAGGTTTGTTTGAATGCTTCCCCACACCCTCTGATGCCAAAGGGAGAATGAGGGCAGTCTGGATTATCCAGATCCCCAAACTCAGACACCGATTCCCATGCTAGTCCGCCATTCCCACAGTCACGCATTCCACGGGCACCAACCCTGATCCAGCAACCCTTACCTGGGCAAAATCCCCATGGATGTCAGTAGGCATCAACCAGTCAGGGAGAAGCTGAGACAGAGAGAGACAACTATCACGGTGACAGCAATGGACTGGGAACCAGAACTGCCTAATCATGTAACCTTTGGAAGTCATTGAGGGCTAGATTATGTTTGTCCAGACCATGGATATGAAAGAGGACACGTACAAGGAGTTCCAATGGTCCCATGGATCTTCCTGCTAATGCTCTGCCACCTACCCCAAAAAGGGGCAGAGAGAAGATGGGGTCTTTGACCATTCCCCTTCAGCACCAGCCAGGAGAGCTGGCCAGCTACAGAGAGAGCACCTTCTTATGGGGTGGCACAGAGGACATGCTCCCCCTTCACAATGGGGAGATCCAGGATGCATCGGGACATGCCTCGGGGCAAGGGGACTTTTGTAGCCTCATGATGGGTTGTACCCCGTATTCACCCCTTGCACTATTGTAGTAATCTTTGTCCAAACTATGCCTTGTGAGGTATCATTTGAAAACTCACAATTTGCTGGCCAATATTGCCCTGATAAAATACATATGGCGACCCTGCATGTAAAGTTATAAGATTCCCCTGGATGGTGTTATTAACACATGTTCCAAACCCCACCACCCTGCCCAAACAGAAGTTGGCAAACAGGTCTGTCTCAAGCAAAAGAATGTGTGCTCTGCTTAATTTGTATTTAAGCAGTAAACAGAGTCATGAAGCAGAAAGGGAGTTCCAACAGGTGGGAAAAGCAGCAGGAGATATCCTCCCCTGTAGATTTTCCTGAAACTCAGCTGGAAACGTTTACTGACAGGGGACTGACACTATAAAAATGAAGGACGAACACCCCTGAGGCACCCCTTCTCCTCTCTCATTCTCTGTCCATCAATTGACTGAAGCAGAAGAAACAAAGGAAACAGCCATGACACAGAAAAAGGGGCCCTCGCCTAGAAGTTTGGCTAGTAAGACTACTGCGAGCATGTGTTGCTTTGCATTTAACGTAGTTTGTTAAGTGAGGCATTAGTTGCGTTTTATCTTTACTTCTCTTGTAACGGTTTCTAACTTTTATGCCTCATCACTTGTATTCACTTAAAATCTGTCTCTTTGTAGTTCATAAACTTGTGTGGTTGAATGGAAGTGTCTGGAAAACTCCATTTGGGAGAACAGGAGTTGTGCATATCACTTCTATTAATAGAATGATGGACTTTTTATGTGAGCAGGAGAAGGCTGGGCAATACAAGAGGGACATTTTTGGGGAAAGTCTGGCACTGGGAGTGTGCTGGGGTCACCCTGCAGTGTTATTCAGGCTAGTGGAAAGCGTGGGTGTGATTGGCAGTTTGCAAGTGCACAAAGATGTAGCTGGGAGTGATTTACATGCTAGAGGCTGTTTGTGAGCTGTCCAGGAGTGGAGGCAAAAACAGTAAAGCATCTGGGTGAGAGGGCAGGGTGAGAGGGTGGGGTGACACAGCTACTCGCTAAATTGTATCCTGGGTATGTCACAGGCCTATGCTCGGAAGTGTACAAGGGTAGTCCCTGCTGTGTGTATCAGGGGGTGGCAGACTCCATCCTCTCCCTCAAGTGCCCTGACATTCAGGGTAATAATGACATTACCCAGGGTATAATTTGCACTGTTGAACAGCTGCGTCCCCTCGATTCTACAATCTGGGGTGCCTTTTACCCTGCTTTGCTATGAGACCAACCACTTCTGGTGCTGCTCACACACAGCCTCTGGCATGCAAAATCACTCCCAGCTGAATTATAAGAATGCTTCTAGCAAGCCATCCCTGGACAACACCACAGAGCGACACCAGACAAAGCCCAATCCCAGAGTTGTCCTGAAAACGTGCATCTTTTACTGCCCAGCTCCCTTCTTCTGAACAATACAAGCTCATAGAAAGTCCATAATTTCATCAACGGAAAATGATATCACAAACCCTGTTATCTCAACTGGAGTTTCCCGAACACTTCAGTCCAAACACACTGGTTTAGATAAAACAATAAAACAGGTTTATTATCTAGAGAAGGATGGATTTTAAGTGGTTGCAAGTAATGAGATATAAAAGTTAGAATTGATTACAAAACAAATAAAAAGTAAAATGCAAACTAAAACCTAAACTTAACAAGCTAAGTGAATTTCAAAGCAAACAGGTGTTTCTCACCATAAGTTTACAGCAGTCCAGCTGGATTGCTTCAGCCAGGACCCCTCCCCCCCAGTTCAATGCTGTTTCTTTTGTCTTTCAAACATTGTTGATATCACAAGTAGAGATGAGGGGAGAGAGATAATTTGGGATTCTCTGTTTCTTATTCTCATACCCTCCTCCAGGATTACCTCCAGCTGGGGTTCAGGCAACGGTTAGTCTGTTTACATGGAAACTTGCCTCTGTTCCATTGCCAATATGTAAAGTTCTTGCTCACACCCGACTTGCTGCCAAAGAATGGCCGCTTATCCAGATGATGGTCCATTTGATTATGCTGATACCTGGCTGGGGGCATCAGTGAGTCTTTTGTCTCTGAAGAACTGGTCTGGACCTGTCTTTCTAACTCTGGAACATGTCACAGCAATGTTATACAGTAGAATCTTCTAACTTGACATACAGTGTTGATACACATATTCTACAAGGGCAATAATGTTCAGCAGATTATGGGTTTTCAAATGTTGTGTCACAAGACATACTTCTACAAAATTTATCATAGGCTTGTAAAAGTGGTGAACATGGGGTACAGTCCATCACAGTAATGTTTTCCCATTTGCCCACACAAATATGTGAAAGTCATAATGATCCCAACAAAATCCTAGTAAATGGTCTAAAATGCTAATCCAGATTCTGAATGTCAAGCCTTGGAAGTTGGTGGATGTACCACAGATCCATGCCTGTGTCCTTGGTTAGATACGTACACAGGAATGGGGCCAGTATGCCGTGCAGCAGACTGTGTAGATGCACATCACCAGGTACACACCAGGATGCAATAAAAGGCAATTGCCCCTTCCCTTTTCCTAAGGCTTTGTGTCTCTGCTCTGGGTTGATCACCTTAAAGTCAAAGAAAGGGCCTTGGATTTTTTCCTCTGTGTGTTGCCCATTAGTAATGGTTAGCAGTGCACACATGATCCATAGATGTGGGACTTGCTTTTCTGTTGCCATTTCCACTAGTGCCAGGGCAGTGTGAATTCCTACCATTCAGACTCGGCAGCATTTTCACCCACCTAGCCCTCACTGTGCGTTGGTGTCGATGACTACACAAGGTGCTGGGCAGTGGAGAATCGGGCCCAGTGCGTGCCTCGCTTGCTGTTGCCAAAGGTTAGTGCTTAGAACAGATATTCCAAACCAAGATTACTAGCTACAGTTGAGATCAGTGGCCAGTCTGCCGGTGAGAGATGGCCTCTCCCCTCCGCCTGCAAAACACACAGTTGTTTTTCAAGTGTTCTTCCTAATCCTGTCATAGCCTCTTACTCCTCTATCCTACCACCAGTCACAAAAGCTATGTCTTCACTGCACAATTCACCCAGGCGCCTACCTGGTTTTTAGCCCAACCCCCACCCACAAAGAAACCCCCCGACCCTCGTTGGGATGTGTTTTTAATTGGGATTAGCTAACCCAGCTGGAGGTGAGGGTTAGAATCTAAGCTCTACTTTAACTTAGACTAGAAGCCATCCACTCTGTAGTGAGGATGCAGGCCACATCATTCACATGCTGATAGTCCTCCAATGCCTTCCACAGTTCCCCTGCAAACGACAGGCATGATCTCCTACAATCGACTGGCAAAGCATTCCAGAGCATATCAGTCCAAAGACCCATGGGATGTGCCCCCAGACACACACGAGCAAGTGCAGAAACAGTAGGACACAGTAAAGTGAGCATGGCTTTGCAGTGAGGATGCTCACACCCCAGTATGACTGCAGTATAACCTGCATGCTCAGAGTTGGGTTCCAATCACCTGGGCTCTGTCTACAGTGAAGAGCTAAGATCTGCTCCTATCTTCCTGGACACCTCTTCAACTATCTCAGTTACATGGTCTTTTAAACGGAATGTTGCTCTCTATTCCACGTGGAGTTCTGTGGGGTTGCATACATGGAACTATCAACAAAATTTGGCCAGCTGTTTTAAAAAAAATCCACGGTGTATAAAACATAGAGGTTGCACGAGAATGAACAGTAGAGGAATTTGCAAGGAGATACCTCGAACTTGATCTTTCTCTGTAGAATCTCCTCAGATTCGTTGTCCTATTTAGATGAAAAAGATCCCTTGTCTTTCTTTTTTGTTTTTGGTCTGATTATAGGATAAATCAGCTTGAAACTAAAGAGAACTCCCTAGAATGTTGAAAACCGGCCGAAAGAATAGGGATGAATATACGGAACGAGATTTTTTTCAAAGTTAGGTGCAAGCGATTCCACATGACCGAGGTTTGCAAAGTTTGGGGGCTAACATTAGGCTTGTAAATCCATACTTATGCATCTCAGCCCAGATCCTCAAACATATTTAGGTGCCCAACTCCCATTGTCTGGGTTCTAAATAAGGCCCTGACAATGGCTCCTGATTTTTGAAAGTGTTCAGCAATCAGCAGTTCCCACTGACTTCAGTGAAAGCTACTGGGTGCTCAGCACTTTTGAAAACCAAGCCATAAGCCCTCCGGATCAGCAAGGTATGTAAACGCGTGCTTAACTTCAAGCATGTGAGTTGTCCCATTGTGGTATGGCTTGTTTAGGTGTGTGTAGCTAGATCAAGGAGTCTAACTTTAGGCATGCCTGTCTGAAAATCTTAGTCCACAACAATTGGGCATAGCCGTAATGCACAAATACCTAGCATGCATCAGCACATCTGGGGTGTATGCATGTGTGAACACCCACTTTGGCACCCAGCTAGCCATGTGCAGTCACAAATCCACATTCACACACCCACCTCTGTTGCCAGAGTGCAAAAGTTAGATATGCATGTGTGGGTACATTTGAATGTGTCCAAGTTTGAAAATCTGGCCCTTCATATTTACAGCTTGTAAATTCCCCTTTAGAAATGACTTTTAGTGGCTTAATCTCCATCACTGTAAACTTTATTCTTCTAAGGATGGCTTTTCCCACTTGTTTTACACCTCTTCTTTTTATTTAGATGTCAAGACTGATATTTGTACTCACTCTTCTTTCATACAGAACAGCAGATTGTTTAGCTATTAGTGGATATTTATAGTTAAAAATGGATGTTGATGCTGGTTTTCAAAAGAATATTGGAAGCAGCTGTCAGTGGAAGAGCAACAAAGCCATAGATTGGGGATCCAAACAATTAACATAGGAGTGGAATACTGTAGTTACATCAGTCTTCCTTTAAAAAGCCAGATTTTCTGCCCTATTCCCAAAAGTGCATTATTAATTCTCTTGGCATGTAACATAGCAAAATGAATGCATTTATGAACTTGACTACTTCTTTTAACAAGTTCCAATAATGGCTTCCTAACCTTGTGTTTTTATATCAATTACATACAGTAAGCATTGAAATCAACCAAAGAGAACGGCCGAGGCCAAGAAGGGTTATTTATGTTAAATGAGGATTGCCAACTGCCAAAAGTAAAATGTGGATATAATTTTATAACACCATTTTATAATTAAAGTCATAAGTGAGGTTTCCTGCTATTGTTTAAAAATGTGTCACGATAAATTTAAATCAAGGATAAAGGCACAGAGTGGGCCGTTGAGGAACACATCAGTGCAACAACGATGGTACGGGATACATGTCTGTTGCAGCAGAAAAACACGTGCTAACAATTTCAGTGAAATAATTACATTTATTGCATATAGATTCTGTTATAGGAACTATAACCACTTAGAAACTGTTTTAATTCATGTCAGATTGAGGTTAATTTGTTGTTACTGTATGTCTATAGATAGATTTTACTGTCAGAGAAATTTAATGTGTTGGTTTCATGATAAGACAATGTTTTAACCAGGCTAAATTAAAAAAAATGCCCCCCAAATCCAGAGAAAGCTAATAATCTTGTCTCTTATTTGTGTCCACAGCAGTTGGGAGTCAATATTATTTCAATAAAGAAAAGAAAACTTGGGCAACAAAGTACTACTGGCATCTTCTGTATGGCTCCAATCCAGGAAAGCACTTAAGTACACGCTTAACTTTAATATCTTTAGTGGGACATTGGTTTTAATGGGGCTTAAGTACGTGCTGAAAGTCAAGCACATGCATAAGGACTTAAACAATGATGAATCAAATGATGAATTTGAAGTGAAATCTAAATAAAAGTAATCAACATGGAAAAAGGATTAGATCAATTTTACTTCTTCGTTTGTGAATTACAAAGATGTCTGAATACTTATTTTTGCTAATCTACCATGGTTCCTAGGATCTTATTCAACGTCAGCTGAAGTCCATGAAGAAGTCTTGCCATTAACAACACTGGATTGGCCCCATAAAACCTACTGGTAGTTCATAACATTGTCTTTCTCCCAGAAAGAAATGGTTTGATTCGCGGATCTAGATAAGATGTAATCATTAAAACATTCCTGACTTTGGTAAGTCATGTTCCTTGCGTAGGTAGGCAACTGACAACGAGTCATTTAATTGAGTGCTTTGCTGATACAACCCATGTGTTTCATATCAGAACGGAAAGGACATGAATCAGAACACACCACTTCTGCCAGACTTGTTTACTCCAGGCGAAGCCCCTGGTTACATCTCAAATGTCAATATGTGGAAAAAGCTGCACAATAGATATCACCTTTTACACGTGTCATTTGTACATTCGTGGCACAATACATTGTGGAGCCAGAACCTACAGTAACAGTGCATGGGAGTTACACAGGTAAGCACGCAAGAGTTAGGAAGAGCCAAAGCCAAGGTTACAGTCTTAATTCTGCCCCCTTGTGCAAATGCATTAGCATGAGACAGCTGTTAATTACATGATAACAAACTTTCTCCAATGATTAAATATTGTGTCTGCCTTTGGACACTACTTCTGCACCCTCACACCTTTCAAGGGATGCAGGAGCCCTCCCCCATCCAGAGGTGTCCCTATCAATTTTACCTCAGGCTTAAAAAGGAAAGAAAATTGCGGGGTGGGAGGGGGGGAGAAAGGCTGGTTTTGTGATTGACCCTGGACTGGGGCTTGGGAGGTCCTAACTCCACCACAGACCCCCCTTGGTGACTTTAGGACAGGCACTTAAGCTCCCCATTGACAAAGTAGGGATGACTACACTTTCTTTTGTCTGCCTTGTCTACTTAGGCTCTGTAGGAATACGTGCTTTCTCTTACTATGTATCTGCACAAAAGCCCTGACCTCAGTTGGGGCCTCTGTGCTACTGTAATACAAGTGATTATTAACCATAAATAAGAATGAACATTCAGGCAGATGCCACCCCTGAAAAATTTCAGTCTAAATAGCTAAGAGTTTCCAGAGAGTTCTGAGTGACCTGAAAACAAGGGGCTAGAATGAAAACAATTCTATAACCTTAAGTATAGGAACCACTGTTGTTCCTGCTCTAACACATGCTTATAAGCACAATCTTAATAATATTGGTTTTGATTTAGTTCATTAGCCATGTGAGGCCAATTTCTGTGATCCGTACTTGTACAAAACTCCTCTTTGAAATGAATAGGATGTTGATAAATTGGAGCGGGTTCAGAGAGGAGCTGTGAGAATGATTAAAGGATTAGAAAGCCAGCCTTACAGTGATAGGCACAAGGAGCTAATTTATTTAGTTTTACAAATTGAAAATTAAGGGATGACTTGATCACAGGCTATAAGTATCTACATGGGGAATAAATATTTAATAATGGGCTCTTCAATCTAACAGAGAAAGGTATACTACGTTTTAATGGCTAGACACTGAAGCTAGCAAATTCAGCCTGGAAATAAGGTATACATTTTTAACAATCAGAGTAATTAAAGGTTGGAACAACCTGTCAAGAGTCGCAGTGGATTCTCCATCACTGACAATTTAAAAATCAACTTGGGCTGTTTTTCTGAAAGAGCTGCTCGAGGAATTAGTTTGGTGAAGTCCTATAGACTGTGCGATACAGGAAGTCAGACTAGATGGTCACAGTAGTTTCTTCTGGACTTGGACTCTGTAAATCAAAAGGAATCTTTCCATTGTCTTCAATGAGGTTTGGATCAGGTCCTTATTACTAACCCTTTTGATTCTAGTATACTTTGAGGGCATGGGCTGGAGGTGACTAAAGGAAGCTTGAGAAGCATTTAAGTATATCACAGTTCTTTGCATTTTATAAACGACACCATTTTAGGTTCTTATTCCACTCATCCTTTTGAAAGGTGCATTTAACTCTTTTTTGGTTTTTGAGATGAACTTGTCCTTAATCAACACCTGCTCCGTTATCAGGATATTTTTGTCAGTCTAAATCACCATCAGCTTTTATGGCTCTACCAGGTGAGGCAAAACAATGTTTTTAATACGTAATAAATATCCAGGTCATAAAATCATCTGAACTAACGTGTCAGTTTTTGAGAACTGATACTGAATGACCTCATGTTAGCAGCCAGGGATTGGATAAATAACTAAAATTAAACCACAGTAGTGCCACATAGTAAAAGGCCCCACAAATTATAAATAATGGGTATTTAATGATGAATGACTTAGTTCACCAGGTCACATGCTCCTGAATTCTCAATTATCTCTAATGTTAGCAGCACCTTCTTGTTCCTCAAAATTGTTAATATATTTTGAGGCTCTGCTGTCTCTGCTTATCGTTACAGGCAGTCGAAATTTTTTGAGCAAAATGGGTTGTCATTAAATGGCCTTTTAAAAAAAATAGGAAAAAAACCTGTTGACTTTTTTGAAATTTTGTCTTCAATGGAAATTTTCGTAACCATTCCATCGAACTTTTTATCAAAAGCATTAGAGTAATTTTTCATTCGCTGAAATAAATGAAAAACATCTTTAGATGTTCTCATCCAATTGTGATAAAAACAGTTTAAATACACTCTGAAAGTGGTCCATTCCAAAACCTGCAAAGTAGATCTAACTTTGAAATTTCAGAATCTTTTGCAGTTTGAATATTTTTTTAACCAACTCTACCTAGAAAGTTACTAGTATGGATTGTCCAGCACATCACAGTACCCAAACATAACACTGCATTAACAGAACATTAAGCTCACAAAGTCAAGCATTCAGAGATTAGGAAATGCCAGAATAAAAATTGCCCATGCAACCTTAGTTTGCCCTTGTGTGAATGTATCATGACATGATACATTTAATGACACGAACACATACTATTGTTTCCAATTTCATCCTCCCCCAGCCCTTTGTCTGATCTCAGGTTTCCCATCCCCCTGATTAGCAACCAGTCCCAGTCTCCTCACCAGCTCCGAGCCCTAATCTACTCTCTTGATTACTATGTGTTTGTCCTCTTTGCATTTGAGACAGGCTGATTCCTCCTCTATGCTGTCTGGGTACCAGCAGGGGGAGCACTGAGCACAGGAGAGAGAGTCAGCTCTCAGTTCTGGTGCACCCCTCACACCCCCTTATCACCTGTAGCAGCTAGGAAGAGAAATTGCAGGAAATGGGAGTAGATTTAAGTGCATTAGAGCAGTGTTTCTCAATGACCAGTCTGTGGACTGGCTCTGGTCCCTGAGATCTCCCTGACACAGTTTAGGAAGGCAGCAAGCCGGTCCCTGGTATCAAGATGAAAAACACTGCTCTAGGGGACTTTTCGTGTGCGGCAGCAGGGTGCACATAGACAGGTAGGGCGCAGCTGGCTAGGGCAGGGTAGATTTACACTCCAGCTTGTTGTGCGGTTTGTGTAAGCAAGCCTCTATTCTTATTCTGTATGAACCAAGCCCACTAAAGCTCCTGGACACCTTTCCATTGACTCCACTGGGTTTTGGATCAAGTCCTATATGTATGGTAGATTAACTAGCTAAATGAAATGAATGCAACTTTTGAATAAACTGATTATAACTTCATTCTCTGTGGAGATGCCCTTCTATTCTGACTATCTCACCCCTTCTTTTTAACAAGATACACTGAGGAGTTTAAAACTTTGTCTTCCAAAAACACCCTGCAGCCAATCTAGTATAATTAGTGTGATAAGAGATATTAGGATTTTAGTAATGTGATTTAATTAGAAGATAGTGCATGCATTGAGCTAAACTCCTAACGGTGGAGTGAGCTCCCATCTACTTAATGAGTATGAAGAATTCACATGAGAACTTTTACAGAAGCCCCATCTCCACCTGAAGGAAATCAGGCAAATTCCCCATAAAGAGCAAAAGGTGGTCCCAGTAATGGGAATGAGATTCAGCCTTAAGTGGTGGTGAAGCCCAGCTGGGAAAGAGCTGGGGAAACAGAGGGAGCTACAAAGCTTAGAGAATAAGGAAAGCTTGGCAGGCAGGCAAGACCTGGGAGAGATGCTGATTAAGCAGGGAAGAGGTAGAGAGGACCCAAGGAGAATTTAAGAGGCTGGATAGGAAATGGCCTAGGGAAAGCTACAGCAGAGGGAGAGTAGCAGACCTAGCTGCCCAATACTGGGCTGGAACCTGGAGGAAAAAGTGGGAGTGGGCTCCCTTACTGGTCTTGAGGGAGGCCTACAAGCCTAGAATAAGGATTATTGAGCCCAATATGGGGGCTACAGGCTGAGGAAAAGCCCCAAGATGAGGAAGGATGCCTTTAGGGACTTTCAGTTTGGACAGTTCTAAACCTGGAAGGGATAGACTTAAGTGACCAAACTGGAAGGCTGAGTAACTGGAAGAGGAACTGCTGGAGTGACTGTCAGCAGGGGATGCTAGCCTGTTGAGGAGGGGGTGCCTAGCAGTGAGTGGACCCTGTTACAGAGGGGAGTTCATGGATTGATGCTGAAGGGAACATGAATGTGGTCATTGAAACTGGGGAGTAAATAACTTGATCCACAGACTTTACCTCCCTTTCACATGCACCCAGGGTCACACAGGGAGTGAGTGGCAGAGCCAGGAACTGAACCCAGGTCTCTAGGGCCCCAGCATTCTAAACCCAAGGCTGTCTGTCTTTGCAAACACCTCTTAAATAGTCTAAACTGTGCTTTTGGTCTTACAGGGTCAGCCTATGCTCTCGCAGAACCTCGTGACTCAACCAGCAAAATAAGCAAAGAAAACTCCTCTCTTGGGTTTAGAGGATATTTGGGGAAACAGCTTTGAAGTATTGCCTCAGCTCTGCTACCAAGGTTTGTCCAACACTGCTCATGCCCTCCCCTTGCATCCTCAACAAGCAAGGTGGTGGTTTTCAACAGAGCTATTCAGATTTAGGCACCCACATCCCATTGAAATCCATAGTTATTTGGGAACTGTGCTCCCTCTGGCTCCTTGGAAAATCCCAGATTAATATGTGTAACTGTCCTAAATGCTCCTCTTAATTCATGACAAGGGTTGGAAATGTCTTCAGACTGTAGCGGCTTGGCCTGGCTTGCATTCTACATTAGCAGCAAATATTGTTAGGAGGAAGGATGCGCGCTGACTAGCTGGTGTCCGAATTGATTCCAGTCTAAGCACTAAAAGCTTCTGCTCTTTGTCTTCCCAGGTAATAAGTTAAAGAGAGTTGGTAAGCTTCTCTTGGAGGAAGGAGGATTTCTTACATTCACAGGCATTTTTCAGGGATGGAAGTAGGGCTCTCAATCATCTACTAAAGGGATATGGAGCAGCTGGTGGCTGGCATTGCAGCTGACCACGCACGGAAATAAGGGGGAATAAAACTAGAGCAATAGCTCCGCTCTAGTCATGGCAGTAGAAAGCACAGACCCACACATCTGATATTCCCCCCACACTGTGTGGGTAGATGGAAGGAGGGGGGAAGCCTGGGCTCTCCCCTGCCACCCCTGCTTCCAACCAAGCTAAGCCAGCATAATGGGTGTCTGATGCACCTGCAGAAGAGCTGTAGCAAAGTTTACCTTGTCCCCAGTAGCAAGTGGGAGAATAGCGACTGTCCAGGGCTAAGCATCACCCTATACTCGGAGCATTGAGCAACGACTTCCCCTACCCTGCTATGTGCAAGGTTACGTGCACAAACTATTCAAAAACCCCACCGGGGTAAGCATAATATCTGTGCAATCACTACCATGGTGCAACGGACCTAGAGCCAGAGTGTCTGCTTCAGTGAACACAAGGGTAAAGTCGATGGAAACTCACTCACCTCCTTGACGGGGCGAAATACAAATAACCGGACAACCAGCTCCACAGGGGAAAGATCCCAACTCAGCTGAAAGGGCCCAAGATGGTTGGAGTGATCCACAGTCTGTTGTAATTGACTCTAGTTGTATGACCAGATTGTAATGTATTTGAGGTGTTTATGTAGCCCCAGTTATTACGGTATCTGAGCACCTCACACTCTCTAATGCCCTTAGCCATGCAGCACTCCTGGGAGGATGCATTTTACAGATGGGGCACAGAGAGGCTAAAGCCCAGACTCTTTCTTTTAAAGGCATTTAGGTGTTGCTGCACTCAGCATTGCAATCCCTACATTTTATGTTAAAAGGGATTTAGGCACAAATGTAGCCTTCTAGGTGCCTAAATCACTTGAAAATGACTTGGGTTCATAAATCAGTTTGTTGCTGGGTGCAGCAACTCCTAAATACCATGAGAGATCTGGCTCTCAGTGACTTGCCTGTGGTCATACAGGAAGCCTGTGGCAGAACAGGGAACTGAAGGCAGGGCTGCCAAGTCCCAGGCTAGCACCCTAACCACTGTGCCATCCTCCCTCTGGCATGTATATTCTGCTCTGAGAAAGGAGTGGCACATAGCAGCCCCACCTCGGAGAACAAAGAGTGGGTCTCAGCTCCTCCTTGGGCTAGGGAGTCAGTAAATTATATCACCCTTTTTGTGGATCAGCCCCTCCCTACCCCCTGTGCCTGGACACCTGCTCCAGCTGGTGGGAGCAGGGGGAGGAGGCTGAAGTCCAAGTTTCTCCCCTTTCCTGCCTCCTCCACCATCTCCCTAATGGGCGATGAGCAGCCTGTTCTCCCCCTTGCAGCAGCCATCACAGTCTGTGCGAGGCCCAAGTAAAGGAGGTGACTATCAAGCCCTGAATGACTTTTTGTCCAGGTCCTGCTCACACTGGAGCTTTGCTGTTGACTTCAGTGGGAGTGGGATTAGGCCAGTTAACATGAAGTGAAGTCCCATTTGCTTCTTGTACAATCAAAAACTCAGTACAACCAATGTGTGCCTGGTGTGCTTCTTTTCATGAGTCGAGGGGAGCTTGCATTTATTTACTACATTAGTTTTATTCAAGCATCATGTAATGCCACATTCTTGGGTGGGTCATCAGCGTTGGGGATTGAACCTAAGACCTCTGGATCTAAGTCTTGACTGCCTGAGGTAAAAGAGCCCCCTCCGATAGTCAATGCTGCAGTAGATTTATCAATCTCTGTGGCCCAGCCACCACTAGAGGGAGACAGAGCACCATACGGAACGGGTGTGTGTTACAATTACATAGCACAGCAATGACTGCCTGCTGTAAATCACAGCCAGTCGATGTGCGTTTGTCTACGCTGCAGTTAGACATCTGTGGCTGGCCTGTGCCAACTGACTTAGGCTCGTGTGGCTCAGGCTAAGGGGCTGTTTAATTGTGGTGTAGATGTTTTGGTCTCAGCCTGGAACTCTGGCACTAGGACCCTGAGAGGTGAGAGGGTCCTGGGGCTTGGGCAGCGTTGACATACCCTGTCTGATCTGCCTTCCACAATGGCTAATGACCTTTGGTCTCTGTAGCCTCACTCTACATCTAGAGCTGAGTAGGACATGGTTTTCCCATCCCAGGAGAGTTCTTGAGACTTCAAATTTTTATCCCATCCTGAATTGGGATGAAAAGTTGAAATCTCAAAAATGTTCACAAAGCAGTAATCAAAAGTGTGGGTGCGTGTGTGGGGGAGGGTTTTTTTAATTGTTTTTGTTTTTTAAGATCAGGTCAATTGAAACCATTTTAATTTGATTCTGAAATGTTTTTTTTTCAGTTTTCCTTCCTTTTTATTGAAAGGAGGTTAAAATGTTGAACTGTACATTTAATTAAAACTCAAAATGAAAATCCATTTTGAAATTTGTCATTTAGGAAACATTGAAACAGGACATTGATCATTTTAAAAATTTTTGAATTTTTTTTTAAAATCAGGAGATTTGTTGAAACTGACCCTTCCCCACAAACAGTTGGGAGTTTGATGAATTAATATTTTCCAACAAAGAAAATGTTCTGTTGAAAAATTCCTGAGCTTCTACCTCCCTTCTTACGTACCTATTGTAGCTGCTCCATGCAGCTTGTGCCCGGTGTATATTGTCTTTGGTAGAGGCAGTGGTGGCAAAGGGGTTGGATGGTTTAGGGCTGAAACTGAGCAAAACACTTCACCAGATTCACGTGGAACTCACTTGGTTTCATGGTTCGTTACTAACTCAAGGTGCCCACCAGGTTTACTGAAAGATTTACTTAAGTTACTGAACGCTTTTGAGTGATGCTCATCAGGCAAAATTTGTGGTTCCAATGAGAATCCAGAAGAATCCTGGCTTTCCCATTTGGGTTTTGCTTCAAGACTTCCTTTTTTTGGGGGGGGTGGAGGGAAAGCTTCACTTGGCCCTGACACAGTGAAACTCAAGAGATGGAAACTGCTGTGGAGCACACAAAGCAAAAGGCTTATACAAACTCCTACAAAGCAAAACCATGGAGTCCTGTGATGCTATAGATGAAGCTGGGTTGAAAATTGGGCAGGTTTTTTTTTTCTTTCCCCCAGACAGGAGAAGAAATACATGATAAAACTAAACCTTGGAGAACTGCCCCTACAGATTCCCACAAGGGAGTGGAGTTTCGGGCCCCACCAAGATTTAGGTTTCATCAAGACAACCAGACTCTATCCATTATTCTTACAGTAGCACCTAAGAACCCCAGTCTAAGATCAGGGCCCTGTTGTGCTGAGCACTGCACAGAGAAGTAACAAAAAAGCTGGGCCTTGCCTTTCAAAATTTAACAAGCCAGGCTGGACATTTCAAAAGAGCTTAAAGTCGTGAAGTGCCCACGCTCCATTCAAATTCAGTGGGAACTAGGTGCCTAACTCCTTTGACCTCCTTTGAAAATCTCAGCTATAAGTGTCC
The DNA here is from genome assembly GCF_965152235.1 of Eretmochelys imbricata. Classification (NCBI taxonomy): domain Eukaryota; kingdom Metazoa; phylum Chordata; order Testudines; family Cheloniidae; genus Eretmochelys; species Eretmochelys imbricata. The sequence goes on along the minus strand of NC_135574.1, from coordinate 203,837,673 downwards.
GGCAGCACAAAACAGATAAACTGGCAAGGGGTGGGGTGTGAAGGCAAGTTAACCAAATAGAGTTTAGCAGAAAACAGAAAATCAAAGGTTTCAGAGTAACAGCCGTGTTAGTCTGTATTCGCAAAAAGAAAAGGAGTACTTGTGGCACCTTAGAGACTAACCAATTTATCTGAGCATGAGCTTTCGTGAGCTACAGCTCACTTCATCGGCACTTGTCCTGGAGCCCCATGGCTGTGTCTACAATACCATGGTCATAGAATCTTCTTCTTTTTTTTTTTTTTTCTTTCAAATTTCAACCACAGGTGCCTGTCCTTATCCATGAATTTCCCGTGGCTGCTAGCACTGGTGCCGCTCCACTGGTGAGACACCAGCCTACAGCTGATGATATTTTTAACCATCCAATCGTCTCCCCCTGCTCAAAGCAAGTTGAAATGACTTGATGTGGTGTTAATGCCTCCACAGAGAATGTCTTATTTATTGCTAGTGCGCTCACCATTATTAGTCGTGGAGATGCACCAGCATTAGGAAGGGTGGGGCAAAAGTCTCTACTGTAGGCAAGGTGAATGCCATTCGATGTGCCCTGGGATATCCTCCAGTGGTTAAATGATATCTGGAGTGGCTGCTGTCTCCTAGCAATTCCCTCTAAACTCAGCTGGCCTATTACGCAGAGTGGGCATGGAGGGGTTTTCCATGTGGCCTGGGGAGCAAGCCATGGAGTTGCTGTTCCTCCCCCAATCAAGCATATTATGAGGGAAGCCACCAGTTTGTAGGTCTATGTTTGCATTTAGTCTAACAGCTAGAGCACGTCAAAACTGCTTCTGAGAAATTTCAACTTAAAAACAAATTTTTGTTTTGAAAAATTTAGCATAAATTTTCACTTTTCAGCTAAACTTTGCAATGAATATTTTAATTTAATTTTGATAGGGAAAAAATCCCTTTCTCTTACTTTTTAATACTCCCCCCCCTACTGTTCTACTGGAAAGGTGGGTGGGAGAAATAATGGGAGACAGTCTAAAAAAATACCACTCTCTTTTTCCCTCTTCACTCCCTGGCTCCCCTGCTTCCCTCTGGGGGAAAACACAAGTCAGTGTTACTTTCTCTCACTTAAGGAGACAGAAATTTTATGTGGAGAAAATACCCAGTAGTAGAGGGGTCTTCAATTTGGTGTTGAAAGGCAAAACAAGAACCAATAGCTGGAAGCTGAAGCCAGACACATTCAAATTAGAAATAAGGTGCCAATTTTTAACAGTGAGGGTGATTAATGACTGGAATGAACTATCCAGGGAATGCATATCAGAGAGGTAGTCGTGTTAGTCTGGATCCACAAAAATAACGAGGATTCTGATGGCACTTTAAAGACTAACAGATTTATTTGGGCATAAGCTTTTGTGGGTAAAAAACCCATTTCTTCAGATTCTACCCAGGGCAATGGTAGATTTTTCTATCTCTTGAAGTCTTTAAATCATAGTTGGGTGCCTTTCTGAAGGGCAGGGTTTAGTCAAATAAAAACAAATTACTGGGCTCAATACAGGGGTAACTGGGTGAAATTTAATGGCATATGATATACAGGAAATGAGACTTGATGACCTAATAGTTCCTTCTGGCCTTAAAATCTATGAACAAAAACCGAGAGAGTGCCAAAAAGTGTTACTTTCTCTGAAAGTGAAAGCAGTAAATTCTCTTTACCTTTGATTTAAAAAGAAAACCCTCCCCCATGCCCAAATATTTTTGTGGGGAGGGGCGGGGAAGGATTGCGGAAGGTAAAATAATGGAGACAAGTGGGCATTTCCCTACAATTTCTACATGGAAAATTTCAAAAATACTGAAGTTGCAGGGAATCCCCCTCAATTTTTTCACTTCAAATATTTTTTTCAAACAATGACACACTTAATTGAAAGGGTTTTAATTTTTTTTAAAAACAAACAAAGTTGGAATGAAACTTCCCTTTGTTTTGGTGTTAAAAAAACCAGTTTTCTTCTGATAGGGTTGTTACCCTCAGTTTGCTTAGAATCCAGCGGTACTGTGGAATTGCAGAATAGCTGCTAAAATGCTCGGATTGGATAGTGGCTTTTCTTTCCTAAAGTAGATTGTTAGAGGGCCTGATTCTGGAACCCCTCTCTCACATCAGGACAATATCTATTTGGATTCCACACTTTTCAGAAGTGTTTTAAGAGAGCAAGCATCCAACAAAATCTCTCAACACTGGCCTTTGGGCTGCTACTCAAAAGACAAGGCTCACAACTGAAAACAAAATCACAGGCAAAATATTTAGTCTGGACAAATTTTTCCATTGAAACTAGGGTTTTTTTTAATGGAAAATAATTTTTTTCCATGCAATGCAGATGCTTTAATCATAAACCCAATTTTTTGCTGCAAAACAAACACCCCGAAACCAAAATATTTGGTCCAAAAGCTGAGAGATTTTGATTTGGATATCCTGCGGCAGTATCTCCTGGGAGTTTCCTCATGTACCCATTCTTCTCTACGGGACAGGTTTCTCAGCTGAGCTACATCTCCCATGATGCACCATGGTCAGAGTCCCATGATGCAACCACTTTCCCTCATCATGAGGTGACATCATGGTGCATCAAGAGGGATGTAATCTGAACAGAGAGCCCAGACTATGAAAGATAGCTAATGGGCACGTGAAACACCTGGACTACAGCTCCCATAAGGCACTGTGGCAGGTTTTCCAAATTGAATTTTTCCTGGTTTTGGCCAAAAAATATCAATTTTTTTTCCTGAAAAAGGCTTTCTTCCAGAGACAACATAGCTGATTTTCCATCCAGCTCTACAAAATACATTTTGAACCCTTCCCACTCAGTTGTTTCCTTTCTAGTGCAGCAGCCACCTTCTTCAGTTTGTCTCTGTCTGCTCCTAGTAACCAGACCCAGATGCCCCCCATTTCCTATCTCTTTAATCACCTGAGGGAACTACTCTTCCGGTCTTGTCTTTACTATCTTTGTAAGGAAAACTGGGACACGGGGGGAACCAGACTCTTAGGATCCTAGTCTGGATCCTGAATGTTCTGATCCACTCATCATGCACAGTACTTGGGCTAATTTCAATATTCAGTTACAACCTGTGCAATCCGAATGAGAGATGTCATGGCAGACCTTGGCCCAATATACCCAAATCAATGCTCAGAGCCCCCCTGCCATGCCATCCGTGAGCAAACAGAAACATAACTTCCACTGACATCAGTGAACACTTCGTGTTCAGCGAGAGATGGAACGTAGCCTTAAAAATCCATATTAAATCAACCTCATTTCCTCGGGGATGTAAGAGTACTGCACTGGTTTCTACTTAATCAAAACAGATGTTTTCTACACTGCGTGAAACAGGATATGGAAAATGTGGCGAACTAATATAGATTCAAAGACAAATTCCTCACAACCACCACGGAAACCATGAGCGCTCACTAACTACTGCAAAGTGAGGTTGTGCTTTTTAAGTGCCACTCGCTACCTTCTACAAAATGTTGCCTATGTTCTACGGACTTGGTTATATCCCCAAAACCAAAGGTAGTTAGCCAAATCCTGATCCGCTGGAAGTAAATAGAGGTTTTTGCTATTAACGTAAATGGGGCCATGATTAAGCCCAGTTCCTACACATCAGCAAGATAGGAAGAGTGGGTAATATGGGTGCACCTGGACAACATTGTACTCCAAAGGTATTGTTATAGAAGTGAATCCATTCCCATAATTATTTTGCAGAGTTGGGCCCCAGCCAAGGAGTTCAGATCTGGAGCCAAATTTTCACCTGAATTTCAGGGTGTTTTGAATCAGGCATCTTTATTGTTCAGCTCCATTTCTAAAAATCTCTTATCTAATGCTACCAGAACTGGAACAGTGCTCCTAGAGATGTGATTCAGGGACAGGAGAGGTAACAGTGATTATGTTCTTGCCAGAAAAGGGCCGGCTGTAAGTGCATGCTTGACTGAAGACTGTGAATGTGTCCTGCTTATATAATGACCCCCTAATGATTGCTGGGGCTTGAACCTAAAACCTTTGCATTTGAAAAGATGATACTCTCCTGTCTGAGCTAAAGAGAATGCTGTTAGCTGAAAGGCAGTAGTGGATCTCTACTTATGGCCTTGCCATGGGAGGGGACAAAAACATCCCCTCCCTCGCCCCCCCGGTTTTAGCGTGAGTTACGTTTACATCAGGTGTGAGTTTTCCCCCTGTGCTTCATTTAATTTTATGGCAGCTACATCACCGTAAGAGAGCCTGTTATTCCATAGAGCTGCTTAAATTATAGGGCATATCCTGTTCTCCTCAATAGAATATTTAAAGGAAGAGCTTTTCACCTACCACTGTTAAAGGAGTGGACATGTTCCAAATCCAGGTGGCTGGATGGGTGGGTTCAAATCCTTGCTCTGCAGAAGGGGGAACCGAACCTGGACCTTCTACAAGAGTAGCGGGAGGCTCCTTTTTTTACAAGAAAGGGTTTTGGTGCCTTAACATCTGGAGAGGGCTTATGGGTGTGAAGGCCAGACAAAGATAGGTTCCTCTCTCTGGCTTGGATTTAAGTGCTTAACTCCCTCTGAGGGGGAGGGTCATCATAATCTCCTCGGCATTTCCTTTTGGGTAGCTTAGTTAGCTTCCTGTTTGGTGTGCTGGCTCTTGTGGCTGCCATTTTGGGTGCCTGCCTACCTCTCCTCATGCACTGTACAGTGAGTCTGGGCACCCAACTCAGGCAGTAGGGCACCTGAAGACTGGCATTGCAGCTCTGAGCTTCAATTCCACTTTGTGGCTCTTGTTCTCAGTTCCCAAAGACGTGTTCGAATATGAACTGGGCTCAGTGTAGAACCTGGGAAGGTGTCTTGAGCAGTCTGGTTTTTCGATTGTTCCAAAGTCGTGGTCAGGATTTGGAGGGGATAACCCCAGGGCATTACGTATGAAAACATCGTCTATTTCTTGATCACAAATAAAAGCACACACCTATAATATTTGCTTGTGCTTGTATTCTCTTCGATAGAGGAATAGCAATCCCTTGTTAAGCTTCGCAGTGAGAGCACTTGTATTTGATCAGCTCCGTTGGTGCTTGGCCATCCCTATTTGAATACTTAGTGCACTAACATTATACCAGTTTCTCAACGGAAAATTAGGAACTAAATCAACATTTTCCAAACCAAACAGAAAATGGACACACATTATTGATTCTCAGTCATTTAATCCAGACCACGTTTATGAGCAAACTGATACGTTCCCATTGGTGATCTTGGCAATGCATTACAGTGAGTTATTCAGCAGAAAGGAGAAGAGAGGAGTCTTGGGAAATCATAAGCAATTGATCCTCTTCGTTTCTGAGTGTTTTTATTTTTCAGTCCATAACTGGTAATCCAAAGTGGATGTATATTTGTGTTGTTTATGGAAGAATATTTATTTAGTGGATTTTTAGTTAGGGAAATCAGATGCACTCAACTAATAGTCATATCTTTGGCTTTCTGGTTCAAGATAAAAACATGAGGCCTTTGCTTTTGGACTTCTGCACGCTTACTTTAGGGAGATGAATAACAGAGATCAGAAAAAAGAAAAGGAGGACTTGTGGCACCTTAGAGACTAACAAATTTATTTGAGCATAAGGTTTAGCTCACGAAAGCTCATGCTCAAATAAATGGGTTAGTCTCTAAGGTGCCACAAGTCCTCCTTTTCTTTTTGCGAATACCGACTAACACAGCTGCTACTCTGGAACCTGAGATCAGAAAGAGACCTAATACGAAGGGCAGATTATCCCACAAACGCTACTGTGGGGTTCTTGCACGTTCCTGTGAAGCATCTCTTGCAAAGCATCTCTTGCAGTGTCAGAAACAGGATACAGGACGAGGCAGACCTCAGGTCTGATCTAGTCTGGCAATTCCGGTGTCCCTACGCTTTTTAAATTACATAGTTCAAATCCTGACTGAAGCAGTAGGTGGCACTGCCGACTCTCGTTAGGTAACTTTCCCCGGTAGTAACTCCAGGCCAATTTAACCTGAGCAAATGTACACATCTCCAAAAATAACAGAATTGTTTCCAAGTATTCCTCAAATATATACACCGCCGTTTAGTCATTCATAATCACGTCTCTGCAAATACTCTGGATATGCCACAAAAGAGCAGGACCTGAGAAAGGAAGAGCCTTTCTGCAGGATTCCCGGTGTCACAGAGAGACAATGGTGCTGGTGGGGTTATTACATCAGGGCCAGAACCACCACGATTTCCCCACTCGTCCATTTTACACCCCTTTTGAGGTTGCAGACCATGTCCCATCCTTCTAGTTTAGGAGAACTGGGTAGGCTCTCTTTGGAATACCACTCTTCAGTGAGCTGGTGGGATTCTGGTGTTATCTAAATCCCTCCTTCTCCCATAGCACTACCTGCCTAGTGCAAAATGATGTTGGAGGGACCTTGGGCCAGATTCTGATCTCAGTTACACCAGTGTAAACCAGTACTAACTCCACTGACTGAGCTCAGAGCTCACCCTGTCCTCCTTACACCATTTTAACTTTATCTCTTTGTTTCAGATCAGAGCCCCAGATTCCTGAATGTGAGTAACATATGTAATCTGGCCATTAAATCGTAAATAGTATCCAAAGATCTAAAATAAAGGAAACCAAGCCAATTTTCTACTAATTACTAATCCAATGTACATGCAGAAAGATCTAGGGGCAATAGGCATACGTTAAAATAGATTGCGTGAAGTTGCATGTGTGAAAAATTCTCAGCAGTGAAACCAGACAAAGATGTTTGGGATTTGCTAAAAAACTGACATGTTTTGGTCTTGTGTTGAATTTGTCTAGAGAAGGAAAGGTTACGGGTAGCTTTCGCGCATTCTTGAAAAGTGCAAATGTATGTTCTTATGGGCCAAAATCTTCCCTCAGTTACTCCCATGCAACTCCAACAGTGATGTGTAACCTACCCCACTGGGGCAGGCATGGTTGGTCAAACCCAGGGCCATCAGCATTAAGACCACGAGCATTTGGCATGCAGCAGCATTAGGAGACTCACAAAACCTATTATGTGGCTCAGACATTAGGTAGAGACATAGATGAACACTTTACTTCTTCTCCGCATATGGAGTATGTTTTCACAAGTGACTAGGCAGTGGAGAATGCAAGTGTACATATGAGAGCATGCATCTGAATTTGTTTGCACAGATTCATCATGGCCATCATCTTCCCTATACCTTCTTCTGGCTCTTTTTGATAGGTGTTACTGGGTGCTGAGGCAGATGGGAAGCTTAATGAACCGCCCCAGATTTTGTGGAGGTCCATGTTTCTCTTGGTACTAGCATGCCAAAGAGAAAAAGCTTTGGTTTTGTGCTGAAGCTCTTGTCCCCTTCACCAATGGCTCACCAGAACCCACCACATGGTGAACCCTGGGGGAAGCTGTGACATGAAATAATGATATTGATGGTTGTTCTAGACAACTGCATTGCCCCAGAAGTGGGTGCTGTTTTTAATTTGATTTCCCCCATCACCCTTCTCTCTCGAGAAGAGCAGTTGTTTATCTTTGCCATCTCCACTCCAAGAGCTCCTGGTGCAAAGGAGAGAACAATAAATACAGACAGCCGAGAAGCAGCATAGTTGAGGTTTTCTGCCGCTGGATAAACAAGCTGTTGATTATGTTTCCCTTTGTCTGGAATCCACACCAGGAGCACAGTCTTGGAAAGCCTGAATCAATTAAAACAAATCAGTGCCAGGGAGTTGTAGAACAAATGTAGGCCTGGAAGGAACCCAGTACTACTCAGCTGCTTTCTGACTGCAACCCTGAGAGATCAGACATGCTCGGAAAGGGGGCTATGTTGGGTCAGGTTTATTAAGCGAGTCACGGTTTGTGAGCCATTCTTTATCATTTTTAACTTGCCATCCACGTGAGAGTCTCTGATCCTGCTGTTTATGTGTCCCGCTGCTTCTGCCCTGCCCTTGGTTCCTTCCTGGCTTCAAGGTATTCTGTTAGAGTGGGAGGAGGCTAAGCTTAGGCCTAGGAGCTGGGTTTGTGTTTGCAGGCATGCACTGCCTTGCCAGAGCTGCTCGCATTTGAAAAAGGCTTCGAGGCTCAATTCTCACCAAATGATTTTGGTGTTCAGGGCTATGTTCAGATGGAATTTAGCTTATTTTTCATGGGCTGAATCCTGGCAACCCGTGTGCAGCCTGAGTAGTGGGATGAACATTGGTGTTGTCCTCAGACACATGGAGGACAGGAATCCTGCAGATCCCAGTTCAGGGGCAATCAGCGGGCTGGACAGTCCCACAACCTGAACGCTGCAAGCCCTGGAGTTGTTCTTGGAGCCAGGATGCAAGTCAGGGAAGCTTTCAGGACTGGCCTAAACTGCAAAAGGAGTCAAAGAAGCTCCCAGCAGTCCACAGGTGCAAGCTACTTCTCCTCAGCGGCTCCAGCGGGCACAGGAATGAATTCCCTTCCTTGGGAGAGGCCTGACTTTGGGAGTGGCAGCTCGTGTTTCCCCAGACTGACCTCTAGCAGAAGGAGAGCAGAGACCATCTCTAGCAGGAGGGGGCCCCTGGGTTCCCAGGCAGTGCTGTCAAGACTGTAAATTATGGTGTGGACACTGGGAGTGAGACTGAGTCAATGGAGCTGCTGCAGATTGACACTACTGTGACAGGGGTCAGGACTGGGTCTCCTCCTTGCATCTGGACCATCAACTCTCTTTTTGAGACTGCTCCTGTTTCAACACCCACGTAATCAATCCGCACGTTTCAATACGAACTTATTCTGCCATTAGGGTAAAGCTCGTCTGTGCAGGAGACCGCTTTTTCAGGGGCTGGTGGGAGTCTGCAGAATGAGCCTTCACAGGAGTTCAGGACCATCTCACCCCACATCCCATTCTGCTCCAAGTGCATGGCATTCTTCTCCAACCTGCCTTCTCTCACATCCACACACACAGCAGCATAGGCCTATAAATAAACAGCAACCCCAAACCAAGAACCTACTGAAACAAAACACTCCAGAGAACCCCTATGTCTCCCTCCTGAGGAGAGGAAATGAGTGTGAGAACAAACCACATGTGGCAGATGTTAGTCATATGGGTTACTGTTCTCTAGGCAGGCGTTCAGTTACTATGGTGAGGAGGCCGGGAGAGGAGCCTACAGATAATGGAATATAATTACTTATTGATAAGATATAAGCACCTAGAGGCTCAAACCAAGATCAAGTCCCCATTGTCCTAGACGCTGGACAAACACAAAGTGGGAGACAGTCCCTTCCCTAAAAGCTTGCAATCTAAATAGAACAGGCAGGGGCAACTGAGGGATGATGTGACTTGCCCATGGTTCTGACTCCCAGTTTCTTAGCCAGTAGACCATGGTGTCTCCCACTGGGTTTTATTATGCAATTCTGGCACCAATAAATAGTGATTCAAATGACTGTGGCTGCATGTGCATCCCCTCCCCCAATGGTTGGCTTGTAAAGCTGAAATGTCATATTTGCTGCATTCCATTTTGAGGAGTCATATTCATGCTATTGCTAATTCCTTGACTCCTGCCACTGTTTTGGTGGGGAGGAGGCTGGTTTTCAAGTGAGAGCCAGCTAATGGGATTTACAAAAACATCTTAGCAGGTCAGGTACCTAACTCCGGCTGGAAAAACAATCTGGGTTCTAATTATGTAGGGGGTTGGATGCCTCAACTCCCCTGGAAGCAGAGGGAAGACGGGGGTACAAAATCGGATCCATCGTTGTCGAGCAGCATTGCCAAATAAGTCACCTGCCACGTGTGGTTTTGAAAGAGCTTAGATTTCTGCACTCGGCTTTTCACATCGCAAGAGTTCTAGCATCTCTCTCAGTTCACTGTATCATGTAGTGCATGCATCATCCTCTCTAGCCTGATTTCCTGCTGAGACTGTCATGTAAATACAGCTCTTGTCACAAGTCGAGTCTGCCTGTCAGATCTGAGTTAGTGTAAAATTACACTTGTGCTCTCAAAAAATGTAATTTGGGTGGTCTGAATTCTAAGGGCTGAGAGTCAGCGGAGCTAGGTGGCTCTGGGATGCTTTGTAATCTACAGCTGTCTTCACAACCTCCCTGCCCCTCCCAGATCTGACGGGGGCTTTTCAAAAAATCAGTGGTTTCAGGAGCTTTTTGAAACGCCTGATTTATTTCTGGACGTTTCGCTTCGGCATGCTTGTTTGGGAAAGGATGTGGAAGCTATAAACAGCCGTGTGGCGAAGTAGCTAACTGATATCTACAGATGGGAGAAGACAGGTCAGAGCTGCTTCGATTTAACTCCTGCTTTTTGGGAGGCAGAAGCGAGAGATGCAATGGGAAATGGTCAGCGGATATAAGGGAGAGCAAGTATCGCCGTAACAAGTGGCAAGTGACACAGATATTACCAGTTTGTTTTCTCTGGTTCCTGGCGAGGGTTGGGTTAAGGGGATCAATTGGTTCAGAAAAGAAATCAGACCCCCCACTACCCCAGCTCTCCCTTACGCGCCCCTTTAAGTAAATAAATAAATAAGCCTTTGCACATGTCATCAAGCTAGTACGCTAACAATGGTCATGTAGCAGGGGCAACGGCGAGCTGTAGCATGGGGCAAGCTGCCCTGAGTACAAACCTGCCCAGGCCCTGTGGGTACATACTCTGGGCAGCAAGCCCATGCTGCCACTCCTGGAGCTATTGGTCTTTCACTACTATTTTTGACACAGTAGCTTGACGAGAGCCAGCACAAGTCAGTTTACGTGAGCTGGGAGTCGCACCCCCAGCTCCAAGTGCAGACCCAGCCAATGGTGAAAAGACATGATGCTGGTGTTGTACTTAGATCTAAACTGTGTGCTGCAGAACCAGGAAATTCAGAGTGAAGATTGCACTGAAAAGAAATCTAAATGTGTTAAGGTCACAAAGGCACAGTTGGGCCACCCAAAGAACCTTAACTCTGCCCTGTAGTGACCATTCAGTGGGAACTGTGGGTGCTCACTGAGTCCTTGACGGGGGAGAGCTCCTCCCTCCCCCACCCTGATCACCATTTCTTCCAGGGAAGTGGGGTGCATGTGGAAGTCTTCAGTCCAACAAGCCCCTTTGTTCTGACACTTGGCCAGACTCCAGTACAGGTGGAAGAGCTTGCCAGCACATGGGGGATGCACCCCCTCACACACACACGCTGATTTCCAGGAGCTCTGTTGCTGTGACAGCCTGGAGAACGGGGCTGGTTACGCAGGATCCTCCTTGTCGGTGGCTTTTTTCAAATGGGGAAATGAATCGTGCTGAGCACCCACAAGAGCCACCAGATTTTCACAGGGCTCAGCTCCCCTTGTGAAATTTATGCCTAGGTTTTTTTTCAAAAGCGCCCTGGAGCACTTCTGGAAACGAGGCCACTTACTTGTGTGTATGAGCTCTTTCAAAAATCGGACTCCACGGGTCTATAGGACATAAAGCAAATCAGAGCTCCACACAGCACGGCAGCAATTTCACAGGCCTGTCTTTATTTGCTGTGCAACAGGCAGGGAATTTTCTTTTCATTACTGCATCCTTCACGGCTGGCTGTAGCAGGGCCAAGAATCACATAACCTTACCCTGCACTCACGTTAGCACAATCCTTTAAATCAACATTGCTATTGGAGGAAATTGTTGTTTGGGAAATTGGGAGCATCCAGTGGTTGGGTGTGGTGTGGTATGTTTTTATTTCTTGCCAAGTCTCTCTTTCTCTGGACTCAAATGCCTGTCTAAATACAGCACCCCTAACACTAGCCATGCTGTCTCGCCAGAGTGGGCAATGACTTAAATTCACTACATCATAATCTACAGTAGCAACCAAATGTTGTCACTGCAATTATTTATTTTTGAGATGGGGAGAGATCTTGTCTGTGCACAGAGTTGCATCAGCTTAACTAAAGGTCTGACTTTAAATTGATTTCAGGTATGTCTATTACTGCAATCCCTGGGTGTGACTGCAGCTTGCGTAGACATACAGAAGGTAGTTTTGATGTAATCAGAGCAGTGAAACCTTCAGCATAGACTACCTAGAACCCTGGGTAATTACTTGTGGGACTCGCCTGTGCAGAAGTGTGTGCTGCCGTGGCTTTACTGCTCTGCTAGCTTGTTGAAAGCTAGGGGTTTGTCTACATTACTTGCTGGATCGACGGGCAATGATTGATCCAGCGGGGTTCGATTTATCGCGTCTAGGCTAGACGTGATAAATCAACCGCCAAGTGCTCTCCCATCGACTCTGGTACTCCACTGGAGCGAGAGGTGCAGGCGGAGTTGACGGGGGAGCGTCAGCTGTCGACGTACCGCAGTGAAGACACTGCGGTAAGTAGATCTAAGTACGTCGACTTCAGCTACGTTATTCACATAGCTGAAGTTGCATAATTTAGATAGATTTCCCGCCCCCCGAGTGTAGACCAGGCCTAGTTCAGACATCCCTACACAAGAGGGACAATCACACCCACTGACTGCAATGCATGCATAGACTTAGTGTAACTAGTGGAAAAGGTGACCACATCATCATAAATCTCTTTTTTCCAAAGCCAAGGTTGGGTAGGGTTGAGGTTATGAGCAGATTCCAGCCTCATCTGTTTTGAGCCACTATTTTAGCCTGTTGAGGTGTCGCCTGGATGGTTTTATAGACCTGGCTATACCACTGTCTCCTTGGCCATCCATGGCCTTTCTTCAAACACTCATCCATACAGAACAATTTAGGCAGTCGGTATGGGATCATTTTAACAACATGGCCAAACCATTGCAGTGAGTGCCTTTTGATTGTAGTCACACACTGAGCTTTGTCTTCTAAGGATGTCATAATTTTTTAGTTGGTCTAGCCTTGTCACGGCTAGGATAAGGTGGAAGCACTGCGTTCCAAATGTTTGCCACTTTTGCTCCGGGCTTTTTGTCAGTACTCATGTTTCACAACCATCAAGTAATGTGGGAACGATAGTGTTGTATATAATCTGGTTTCAGCTGTCCTGGATGCTCATTTAAGATTCCAAACATTTTTATTCAAGCACACAACCATTCTGCTGGCAGCAGCTAGCTGCTTGTTGATGTCATCTTCAGAGCAGTTGTAATATGTTATGATGGAGCCCAAGTAGCAGAAACTGTCTACTTGTTCAATGTCTACCTCATTAATGACTAGTTTAGCCAGTTTCTTGAGTTTTTTTTTCTTATGTTACCATTAGTTTGGTCTTCTTTTTCATTCATTTTAAATCCCTGTTCTCTGGCTATTGTATACAGGTTACTTGTTGCTTCTTGATTGTATTTCTCTGTAGGCATTTTACGATATTGTTCGCAAAGTCAAGGTGATTGATAATTTGCCCCGATATCCTGCAGCCTTCACCAACATTACTTAAGGGAGTTGGACGAGATGTTGTCTAAGTATAGAGTAAGTACGCATCCTTGGTTAACTCCAGTTTCCAGTTGACTTCTAACTATTCTTTCAGTTCATCACAAACCCATACTATGTTGTCAAGCTATACAGCAACTTCATTGCACTGTGCCCCCCCCCCCTTCTGACAACAAAAATTACTGCACAATCCCATGCCACAGGGGGCCCCAGAAAGCTAAGTTGCTCACACTTGGTCTTCAGCCCAACATGGCAGGGCTCTGGCTTTGGCAGGGCTGGCATTAGATTCACTGGGGCCAAGGGCAGAAAGTCCAAGCCTGAGCCCAAAGTGCAGGGCTGAAGCCAGAGCCCTGTGGGAACAAAGCCCTCAGGCTTCTGCTTTAACCCCTCATGGCAGGACTCGGGTTTTGGCTTTCTGCTCTGTGCACCAGTGAGTCTAACGCTACCCTGGTGACCCCATTAAAATGAACTCGTGACCCACTTTGTGGTCCTGACTCTCAGTTTGAGAACTGCTGAGCTATACTATACAAACTGCAGATTTTGAATCAACTTGCTGCCAAAGCCGTACCACTTAATTGCTTTCCTGGGCCCCTCTCTGTTAACGGAGTTAAGTGCTTTCTTAAAATCAACAAATTTGCAAAACAGGGATTCATTGATCTCTGTTTCTCCAAGATTTGATGAAAAAACTAATATCTGATCCACGGTGGAATATCCAGGTCTAAAGCCAGTTTATGACTCACCGGATTTCCTCTGCTCTCCTTTTCATTCGGCTGAGAAACACTGTACAGAATGCCTTGCTAGGAATGCTTACAAGACAGCATCTTCTGTAGTTGTTGCAATCCGTCGGTCACTTTTCTTAAAGAATGGTACAATGATTGAGCACTGCCAGTCTTTGGGGACTTCACCCTTCATCCAAATGAGGTTAAATAGTTTACAAAGGAGCATGACCACACTTTTTTCTGCCAGGTTTTAACACTTCAGGAGGTATACCATCTGGACCAGGTGCCTTGTTGGTTTTCAGGGACCTGACTGCGTATTCAATTTCTGCTTCCAGTATGTGTTCTTCACGTTTGCTTCACAGCTGATAGCCTCGAGGAGAGCTGGGTCAACTTGATTTTTCAATGGCTGATGAAAATATTCTTTCCATCTTTTAAGCTTTTGGTCATAGCATGACTGATGTGTTTCACCTTTGCCTAAAGTTGTTCTTCTGTGGTAGGCCTAAGAGGGGGGGAAAAAGGCCACCAGTGGTGTTCTGAAAGGTTACTATAGGGTCTGCATTTTTCAGAGCTTTGACACTATCGACTCCCATATTTTTGTTGTTGTTGTTGCACATTTTAAAATATTAAGTCTGATCCTGATTATAGCAATCTCTGCCCAGTGGTTTGAGTCTGTATTTACACTTCTGTAGACCTTGCAGTCTAGTATGTTTGATTTCCACTGTTTTCTCACTAAGATGATGTTGATCATGTTTCTTGTATTAGCATCATTAGAAATCTATGTTTCATTCTTGCCTGTGCCGAAACGCTGTGTGTGTTATAAACAAGCTGTTGATTGCTTCAAGTCTGTGATATCTATTGCCCCACTCATTTCTTAATCCTATTCCTTTTCCCAGGATGATCTCCCATCTGTATTATCACTCCCAATCTTGGCATTAAGGTCCCCTGTTATGAGCAAAAAAGGCTGCAAAAATGAGCCAAAGGCTGGATGGATATGCTTATTACAGATTAAGCCAGGCTCATTTCACTTTAGTTTAAGTCAGTTAGGAACAGGTTTTAGCAAATTCAAAATAAGCCACTCTTAAATTGAAATAAGAGTGTCCAGATGGGAGTTTGCACCAGTTGGATTAAATTGGATTAACCAAATAAGGGCAAATTTGTGTGTAAATAGTTCAAGAGAAGACTTCCGGAGAGTAATTTATGCACAAACTTCTTCTAAATCACTTAGGCTCCTAAATACCTTTGAGGAACTGTGCCTATCTCCCATGGGAACTAGGCACCTAAATACCTTTGAGGATCTAGGCCTTAGGGACTTTTGAAAGGTTTTCCCTTGGTCTTTATAAGTGATGTTAACCAAAGCATGAACGTATGTGTTTGTAGAATCATGATCTTAGACTGTACGCGTCTCCACTGTGTTCCGTATGGCATTGAGCATATTGTTGGCACCCAACCAATACGCAATAATAATGCACATTGTACAGTGCTACCACATGTTTGATTTACTCATAATCACCAAGGGCTTGATTAAAAAAAAAAAGCCCATTAATTTAAATAGCTTTTGGATCAGGCCCTAACAGTGTTTCTACAAACTTACAGACTGGAAATATGGACTTCCCACATACAATTCATTGGTCTTCAAGCAGCAACATAATGGGTCACACACAGCAGTAACATAGAATAAAAATGTTAAGGAACTCCTTGATCATTCAGTGCATGAGATGCTGGAAGAAAATTGTTCTTTGCTATCATAGCTTTAATCCCAGGCTAAAGTAATCTTGCTTTGTAAGACAGGAGTTAGCTTTTGGATGTCATGATGAACATAGGGAGACTACAGATTTGAGAAGTTGCACATGTCTCCAAAAAATGTTTCAAAATACATTTAAAGAGGCAGAAATGTTCCTTGTGTGCTGTAGAATAACCTTGCTTTATTTTCTACTGAATGTAAAAGAATAACTTACATTAGGTAAGGAAAAAGTCTATTAAGTCATCTACTCCATTTTCCTTCCAGTGCACTCTTTGTCAGTATAGTGTAGCCTTAGACATTTGCTTCCAGATGTGACTGCAACGATGGGACTTCTGCCATTTCCTTGGGCTGGAAAGGAGTTTGGAGTGTATATAGCCATGGCCAATAAGACCTGAGAAGGATTATAGTGCTCTAATGGATTGGGAGCACATGGATGGAAAAATGCTTTGTCGAAAAATATATTTCTCTGTGTGTGTGTGTTGGGGGCTATCACTAAAGAAAAGTGGTTAGGCTGGGACTCAGGAAATCCAGGTTCAGTTCTGTCTAAGGTAGTTATATGGCCCCCATGACCATCCGAACACCCTACAGTCTTTCAGTGTATTTACCCTCAACACCCCTGTGAAAAAGGGAAGTACTATTTGACCTCATTTGACAGGTGGGGAAACAAGGAAGTAAGTAACTTGCTCAGCAGCATGAAGGAAGTATGTAGTGAAGCGCAAACTTGAATCCAGGTCTCAAACCCCACGCCACTGCCTTAGCCACTGGACCAGTCTTCTTCAGAATTATTTGCTCTTCCATGCGCTTCTGGTGTGACCTCGGACAAGTCACTTCGCCTCTCTGTGCGTCATTTCCCCATCTGTACAATGGGTATAACAGCTTGCCCTACCTCAGATAGGTGTTGTGAGGATAAATGCATTAAAGACTGTGACATACTGAGTACTAGTTATGGGGGCCAGATAAGTACCTAACTTAGACAGAAGTGTAATTTCTAATGTACTGAGAGACCATAAATTATACTGGGTTTTCAAATGCTGTAGTCTTCGAAAGACATCCGGATTAAAAAAAAAAATCTGGGGAAATATTTATCTCAGGATGCTAAGATGATAAGCATGCTTGGGATGTGGGTTTGAAAGTTGTAAATGCGTTACACCAGCAGCTGCTATTTTATGAGCTTGGGATAATAAAATGAGTTGTCTTTTGGATAAATGTGTTCCTGTTATGGCATCTGATAGCTAAGCCTATGTCACTGTACTCACACCTTGCAACAAGACTGAGAGTCGTAAACTTTGCTCTGATTCCTAAATGCTGTTCTTTCTGTTTGGCACAATAAGAGAAATTCTGATCACTCTAAATGCAATTTGTTCTGTTCTTTTCAAGCATATAATCCCAATACAATGCACCACTTGGGTTGGGTGTTTTTAGGGCATTTTTCAAATCCAGAGTAACAAAAGCAGAGACTACTTGGAGGTTGAATTGTCACATGCAGCTGCACTGATAAAAGAGCAACCCCCTAAATGCCACGGCAGTTCTGGTAAGTTAGAGGCAGTGAAGCTTCTCTAAAGCAGCTGCTTTCTCTGCTTTATCTGGTTTCTCATTGAAGCCAGTATCTTTCTGCCCTTCCTATGGCATTCCTAACTCTGTCTAATGCATGTAACACAGGCAGTATCAGCAATGGAGAAAAGATCATCTGGTACCTGGTTTTGAGAAGAGATGTCTTGCTGTCCTCATTAGTTTATTGCCTGTGGCTTATATGTACTCAAAACAAACCAGGTGATCAATCTTAATTTATTATAAATTCTAGGACTGTGGACTCTTGGATGGAACTCTTCCTTTTTGATCACAAATGGAGAGTAAAACGGTGCCTACTAAAAATAGTAACCCCCTTCTTAAAAAAGAGATCAAAAGCACATAAAAACATGTAGCTTCCCTGCTTTCGCGGATCTTTGGAATCAGCCATGTCTCTATCCCACTTACTTTTCCTGACCTTTGGGTATCTAACTCAGTGCCTGCTCCCTACTCTATCCACCACCTCTTAACTGAGAAACGGGTGGATATTGTCATAGGCTTCAAAAGGGATGGAGCTGGTAAGTTGGTTTTTTTGGTAACAAAACAGAGGATCTGGTCAGCCTAGCAGCTGTGTGTTGTTCTGTCATGTGAGGAGATCCAAGTACAGAATGGATCCCAGTAATTCAGTCCTTTTAAAGTATATAGGATCAGGGCACATCACAGGGACTGTGTGCATGGCTGAGAGGGGCAGGTGCTAATGTAACTCAGATCTTCTGCGAGGAGTCTAACTTTACTTACAGCTGGATACTGGAATGGTACCAGCAGGGACACTGCATTCCTGAGAGAAGAATGAGTGCCACATTGGCAGAAGGAGAGCTGGAAATACATGGGAACGACGGTGCGTTGCCATTGTTTGGCCTCCATGTTGTAACTAAGCAGCCAGAGCGAAAGAGGCCCAGTTTTGTTTAGTCTGACCTTCCACCAGGAAAGCTGTTTTTAGAATGACTGTGGGGGGGAGTGGGAAGGGGGTTGGTCATTTACAGCCCATTGGAGTTGATAAATCAGGCTCTCTCTGTCTTCCATCATGAGAGAGACCACAGCTCCTCAGCACTAGCCTACTTTTGACACCACTGTGGAAGAATCTTGATGGGCAAAGGGAGCAAGAAGGAAAAAAGGACTGCCAGGTGACCTCAGATACTGCACTCACCTAAAAGAAGTGGCCGCATCCCTGTCTCTGTTCTGTTCCCATTCCTCTTCACCTCCCCGCTGACAGGCGCTATCTGCAGCTTGGAGGCGTGCCAACACGAGTACCACTTTGTGAGTCAAGTGTCAGGACATGGCATGGAGTGATACAGCCTGCAGCCTCCCCCTGTCCTTAGAGATAACAAGGCCAGGTGCTCTTGAGAACCAGCGTTCAATTCCCATCACCTTCCGTCAGGGCTGGAATCTCAAAAGGGGCAAGTGGCAAGTCTGCGGCTGTCGACAAGTCTGAGGGGAAGGGGTTGCTCAGCATAGTGACTTCCTGAGGAGCGGGAGGGGGTTGAGTAGAGCTACATGAGCACAGACAGACAGCCCCCCAACCTGAAGCAAACACTCACCAACAACCACATACCACACAACAGAACCACTAACCCAGGAACCTATCCTTGCAACAAAGCCCCTTGCCAACTGTGCCCACATATCTATTCAGGGGACACCATCACAGGGCCTAATAACATCAGCCACACTATCAGAGGCTCGTTCACCTGCACATCCACCAATGTGATATATGCCATCATGTGCCAGCAATGCCCCTCTGCCATGTACATTGGTCAAACTGGACAGTCTCTACGTAAAAGATGGACACAAATGGACACAAATCAGATGTCAAGAATTATAACATTCATAAACCAGTCGGAGAACACTTCAATCTCTCTGGTCACGCAATCACAGACATGAAGGTCGCTATCTTACAACAAAAAAACTTCAAATCCAGACTCCAGCGAGAAACTGCTGAATTGGAATTCATTTGCAAATTGGATACTATTAATTTAGGCTTAAATAGAGACTGGGAGTGGCTAAGTCATTATGCAAGGTAGCCTATTTCCCCTTGTTTTTTCCTCCCTCCCCCCTCCCCCCCCGACGTTCTGGTTAAACTTGGATTTATGCTGGAAATGGCCCACCTTGATTATCATACACATTGTAAGGAGAGTGGTCAGTTTGGATGCGCTATTGCCAGCAGGAGAGTGAGTTTGTGTGTGTGTGTGTGTGGGGGGGGGGGTGAGAAAACCTGGATTTGTGCTGGAAATGGCCCACCTTGATTATCATGCACATTGTAGGGAGAGTGGTCACTTTGGATGAACTGTTACCAGCAGGAGAGTGAGTTTGTGTGTGTATGGGGGTGGGGGGTGAGAAAACCTGGATTTGTGCTGGAAATGGCCCACCTTGATTATCATGCACATTATAGGGAGAGTGGTCACTTTGGATAAGCTATTACCAGCAGGACAGTGAGTTTGTGTGTGTGGTTTTTGGAAAAAAGGGGTGTGTGTGAGAAAACCTGGATTTGTGCTGGAAATGGCCCACCTTGATTATCATACACATTGTAAAGAGAGTGGTGTCTTTGGATGGGCTATTACCAGCAGGAGAGTGAGTTTGTGTGTGTGTGTGTGGGGAGGGTGAGAAAACCTGGATTTGTGCTGGAAATGGCCCACCTTGATTATCGTACACATTGTAAAGAGAGTGATCACTTTAGATAAACTATTACCAGCAGGAGAGTGGGGTGGGAGGGGGTATTGTTTCATGGTCTCTGTGTATATAATGTCTTCTGCAGTTTCCACAGTATGCATCCGATGAAGTGAGCTGTAGCTCACGAAAGCTTATGCTCAAATAAATTGGTTAGTCTGTAAGGTGCCACAAGTCCTCCTTTTCTTTTTATGAGCACACTGGATACTCTGATATGGCGCAGGACTGGATTAACACCAGTTTAGGGTCCGGCCATAGGTTATACAATTAAACAAGAGAAAAGAAAAGAATTAAGGTTTCCCACCATTATTTATTGCAACAGTGCACATAGGTTCCAGTCAGGATTGGGGTCCTGTTGTGCTAGGCACTGTATCTACACTCCTATATGTACACTCAATCAGATTGCCTAACTTTAAGAATAAAATTACAGCCAGGATTATTAAGGGAGCCTAAAGGATTTAGGTCCCCAAATCTCATAGAAATTCAACAGGAGTTGGACATCAAACTTCTTTAATAGCCTCTGAAAATCCCAGCCTTCAAATGTAACCCAAAGGAATGTTTCTTAGCTCACACTCTGAACCTGGGAGCGGTTGGGTGCTGTCCAGTGAGGTGTCACTGCTGAGGAAGCATGTCACCATTGAGCTACACCCATTCCAAAGCAGGGCAGATCAAAGCAGGCTAGAGAACTTTTAGTGTGCAGTAGCAGAGTCCATGTGGCCAGCGAGTGTACTGCACACTAGATTTACACGCAGTTTGTCGTGCACTACGTGTTCATCTGGACAAGGCCCTAAGGAGCGTAGTTCGATGAACCACCAGCAAGATGACCCAAGCCAATTGCAGCAACACTGTTGCATCATTGAGCGTGTGGTGGTCTCTCCTACAGATGTGGTTTGTTTTCCACAGGGGACTGAGGGCGTCCACAGTGTTTTTATCAGATAATGCCACAAAGCAGAATAAATGAGGGGAAATGGAAGGAAAAAAAATATTTACAGCCTATTACAAGAGTAACTTGCTTCTGCAAAAATGAGACCCGAGAGACAAAAATAACTTGGGATATGTTTAGTTAAAATAAGGCTGAATCTCAACATTTTGGCAAGGCTAAGTGGAAGCATCAGACACTAACGCCACATCTGTGGCCAGAAGTGTTTTGGACTCAAATGTTAAAAGATCTAATGCATGTAACGTGTGGTACTCTGTTTAAATCCAAATGTTCATACCACTCAGAAGATTTTCAGAAACTGATCCCCGATACACCTTCTAGCAATACATCTCTACAGTCCAAGAGCATTTATTGCTCAATAAGAAACAGTGTTGACAGGAAAAGGATGCAGAATAAACATGATCTGTGTGAAAATGCAGAAGCAAAACATAAGAAGTCAATGCCCTCTTATGGCTTTCTTCTTCAAATTCTTAGTTCTTCAGTTTACATGATATTTCCTCAGCCATGAGTGTTATCAAGGAGTTAGAGCTTAATTTAACTATTCACGTTTTTTAGGCCGATGTAACATTTGGAATGTTGAACTAGCATGCACGCTGGTTCTTTGGACAGTTTACTGGGTTCTCCGGGCCTTATTCACATCCCAGTTTTGCTAGCAGCAATTCAGTGCTACTAGTAGTAACAAAAGTAGTAGGAACTCTGATATAGACTGGTGGCATCTGCTAGAGGTCTAGCCATGGTATCAGCTAGGCCTTTAGACCAGTGGTTTAAATGCTGTCAGTCTGTGTATTAGAGCTAGTCAATGTTTTTTGTTCAAAACTTTTGGATGAAAACTGGTCATTTTACAAAAAACGGAAACGTCAGAAAAAACTTTTTTTCTTTTCCCCACCGAAAGCAGAAATTCTGATCTTTTGAATTGTTGGTATTTGATGAAAAAAACAATTCTCCCACTTTGCCCTTTTCCCCACCCCCATTTTTGACAGGAAAGCAGTAAAACAATGAAGTTCCAAAGTTCCAAAAGGAAAGGCATCTTTGAAAAGTTACATCACGCCAAAAGTGTAGGGGGAAAAAAGAAGAAAAATGAAAAGGTAAAAAACACCATCCATTCTTAATTCCATTGCATTCAGTGACAAAAAGGAAAGATTTAAAAAAAGAGGGGTGAAGAAATTAGGAAAAAGACAACAAATTGAATTTTCAAAATTGGGGTCTTAAGTATTTGAAATGTTTCTATTAAAAATTTTTAAGAAATTGTTTGAACTAAAAATCGTTCCACTTTTGGAATGAAAATTACTTCAAAATTTCAAATGTTCTCTTCTCATTATTTCTCCTTTTGTCAACCATCTCTGTTGTCTATGGTAGAGCTTCCATTAGTATTACCCTTTCAATCCAATCAGGACTTGAAGGATAAATATTTAACTAGGGGAGATCTTCTTACCCTTTTACCCTGTCTTTATTTGTTAAGATAAACTACTTTTGTTTGTTGCTTTAATGAAGTCATTAGAACCTCCCTAGG
Organism: Eretmochelys imbricata; assembly: GCF_965152235.1. Taxonomy (NCBI): domain Eukaryota; kingdom Metazoa; phylum Chordata; order Testudines; family Cheloniidae; genus Eretmochelys; species Eretmochelys imbricata. Next base: position 203,815,264 of record NC_135574.1, on the reverse strand, counting down.
CTCTAGCTGTTCATGGAATCATAGACATTACCTCATCCCATCCTTGGGGTCCAATGCAGGCTTATCTGAGCCAGGATGAATAGCAATTTGGAGCAAACCGATCCCTATGGACTTCATTTTCCGCTCTAGTGGCCTCCAGCACCTCTGAACTCTAGAGACTTCAAGTGTAACCAAGTCTTAACACAAGATACGAATCAGAAGAAAGGGTACATCAAAATAATTATCTCCCCACCTGAACTTACACCACTTTCAGCCTCTTGGTATTTAAGTTATCCCAATGTAGAGTCCAAGACAGCAGTAGAGTTGGGTATAAGTTACTTTAAGGGAGACTGGACTAGATCCTCAGCTGGTGTAAATCAGCATAGTGACAGAGCTATGCTAATTTACACCAGCTGAGGATCTGGCCCCTGAGATAGTGTAAAGGGTCTAACTTGTATGTCTCCTCTGCATTTGGCCTTTAGTCTTTAAAGTAGCCAGAGACAGCAAAGAAATTCCCTTTCAGACTCATCTCTATAATTACCTAGTCTCTTCTCAAGCATGGATGGCCTTTTTTGGAGTCAAACAGATGCTTCCCAGGTTGAGAGTTGATTTTTTTCCTCTGGCATTCTCTGCTAGTCTGTCTTAAATTTGGAAGCGGCGGGTCTGTTTTTTCGTTGACAGGAGATGTTGATAGATTCCTGGAAGAGCAAGCCTCCCAGGGCAGATGGAGATGAAAGAAATGGGAAACAAACTGACCTGAGATTTGAACCCCTCTGTGCTGAATAGCTCTTTTGCTGAAACTTACTTATAGCATCTGACTTAATATCTAGCCCAGGTTTTCACCTTTATGCTAGCCATTGAGTGCATTAGATTTTCATAATTGCATCATCTCTACTGTCACCTGGCCTACTAATTACTTCTCCTTGTTCATTTAACTGATGTGTGGACGAGTCTCCATGCCTTCTCTGGTACTCCCACATTGTGATAACCTTGCTGCTTCAAAAGGTGTATCATCTGGTGTGTATCTAGCAACTAGAGCTCACTTTTATGGCTCTCCTCCTTTCTGCCTGTGTGGGGTGTGCGTGTTGGCAGGGATATGTTCCCGGGTGCCTTGGTGTTTCTGAAAGTGTCCTGTGCCAGGGTCTATCTCCTTGGGGCGTGGGGTGGGGAGAGAGAGGCAATGCTAAGATGGCAACTTAACTGAATATCTTTGCAGTTAGTTCCCTTGATTGGGAGCCAAGAAGCCTGAAATTCTGCTGCTGACCTGCTGTGTGATGGTGGGCAAGTCTCTGTGTCTCTGTTTTCCCATCTGTAAAGTAGGGGTAGTGGTACTTGCCTCCTCATGACACAAAATGAGGTATGCCATTGTTAATGGAGAGGCTCACTGAGGATACTCACTTTTAAGGTCTGCTTTAATATGTATTCTGTCACAGGGGCAAGGGATTTACTCACACTGGGCCAGATCCTACTCCCCATGACATACACAGGACTTGCTGTGTGAATAAGAAGAGCAGGATCTGGCCCCTTAAGATGTTCCCACAAGCCTTAGATCAGCTCTGGGTATGGTTTCGACTGGTCTGATCACTCAACTGTGCCTTATTTCAGACCCAACCCTGCCTCCATCTCAGTGCAGTGAGACTCAGTTCTACTATAGAACACAATTGACACTAAAGAAATGGAGCCCACACATCCCCACACTGATTTTTCCTCACTTATGTCCTTCAACTCACCTTTAGGCTTCGGCTAGTTGGGCCCTACTGTGATGCTTCGTGGGGGGTCCCCAGAATTGCTTGGCAACTGGTTCCCACCTGTCCTCAGTGTGAGGAAGCCTTGTCTATGCCTGTGGGGTCAGCTCCCCAACTCCACCAGCAATGAGCAACACAAGCCTTCCCCGCTAAGCCTCACAGGGCCTGCTCTCCCTATAGGTTAGCAGTAGGCGTGATCCTAGCTCTCTGAGTGTCCCTCTGGAGTGTCCAGGTCTTGGACCACTGAATGCTGCTGGAATTCACAGGTCTGTCACTCCCAAAGCAGCAATAGCTGCAACCCCCCGCTTCCCCTCAGATCACCACTCGGTTTAAAACACAGCACTTAGATATGTTTATAGTGAAAAGGAGCAAACGTTGATTTAATAAAGAGCAGAGAGTTAAATGACCGCAAATAGAAATATGGGAACCAAATGGTTACATGTAAAATAAAATCGTGACATTCATTCTAGAAACTAGACATATTCAACTAGTTACTGCCGTGTCTTTATAGTATTACTCACCAGTGTTTTTCAGCCAGATAGGCTGTGATCCCTTTTTGTCATGAAACAAGCCATGCCCTCCACTTTTCTCCTCACTGAAGGATCCCGTGTGTCTCTTTGCATTCTCATGATACACCAGACTAATTCTTTGACCTCAGCCATGAATATAACACCCCCTGCTGTGTCCTCCCTATAGATAATATGATCTCTTGTTACTTTCTCAGTCTTGACTAGCAGGAGGTTCTGTATGCAAACAGATTTGTATTGTAAGATACACAATGACCAGCCAGGGATATGTCTGCTCCCCCTGCCTGACCAGAACCTATTTATTATCTTCTGGTGACTTGTCTTAACTTACAAACCTTAAGAATGTAGTTTTCATTGTACACTTATTAAATATTATCCTTACATACATTTTGCAATGATTATGATGACCACTGGGCTATAAGCCTATGGTAGAGACTTTTTATACCACCCTTTGGCTAACTGTTATGTACATATCAGACCCAGGGAATCCCTATAAACCCCACTGCACTCCTTATGCCCTCTGCCAGCTGGGTCACATTTACATGGTTGACAATTTTGTGGGTGGAAGGTGTAAGATGATTGGAAGAATGGTCCAGTGGTTAGGGCAGTAGCTTAGCACTTGGGAAACCTGGGTACAGTTCCCTGCTCCCCCACAGACTTCCTGTGTGACCTTGGCTTAAGTCCCTTAGTGTCACTGTGCCTCGGTTTCCCCATCCGTGCAACAGGGGAAATAGCACTGCCCTACCTCACAGGGGTATTGCAAGGATAAATATATTTTAAAGAAAGATTGTGAAGTGCTTTGAGATCTACTGATGAGAAATGCAATATAAGAACTAGGTATTAGCATGTCCTACTTGATCACCTCTTTATGTACATTGTAAACATACTGTTCAAATTCAGTGTTTGAGGTGTCTCAGACGCCTCTGAAAGGAGACACAGAGAACATGATTAACAGGAGTGATCCTGGGTAAAACAGCACTAGGAATATCACCGACGGGTGTTTAAAACGAGGTATAAAAAAGTCTTTTAAAATTAGGATGTATTTTATGGAGGGGAAGAGACATCACACAGCTCCAATAGAAAACAGTCTCTCAGGACCCTTGGAAAGAAAATTTTAGAGGGACTCTTAAAATTCAGAGGCCTGGTCCCAGGAGGTACTGAGCAGCTCATGAATGGCGTTGAAACCCTTCATTCTCATCAAAGTGCTACTGAGTGTGGAAGATGGTTTGCTCTTCATAGGAGGCAATGAGCACCTATAGGCACTGTAGGCCTGAGCCAATGCCCGTTGAAGTCAGTGAGTGGTAGACACTATTATTGCAGGACCTGCTGTGCATCATGTTTTTGTTAGACTGCAAGGATAAAATCCAGCCCTGAACAGTAGTTTGTAGGAATCATGATGGCCAGGGGCACAAACCAACCAGCACAGCTTAGATCAGATTTGCTTCTTGAGTGTCAGAAGGGGGAAAAAAACCAAACAATCTCTGTTTAACACCTGCAAATTGAGAAGCAAATTATAACTACTCCCTCTAGATAGCACGAGGGGGATTTGCTTTCACTGGGTTTAACTGACTCCACACTGGGGTGGTGGTTGCCGCTTTAAAATGTATATTGGTACAGTCAAATTGGTGAAACTTTCTAATGTACATTGAACAATGAAAGTGGATTTGTCACATTCACTTTCTGGTTGTCCTGCTGCAGAGCAATGGTAGCATTGCCAGTCTATGCCAAGCAATCAACAACCGACCGTCAGGCTACCCAAATTGACTTCAGATTGGCTACAAAATCATGTTGAAGTTGTTTTAAAAAATAATTAATTAGGTTTTTTTTTTTAATTTGTCATCTCTTTTTTAAGTCCTTAGGGTTCACATCTTCCAGCTTTTCACAGCAATCATGAAGGCTAAAACACCTTTTTAAAAACAAAAGCTGAGATTTCCCTGTAACCCCAGGAGCTGAGACTTTAAGGAGGCCAAAACAAAACACAAAAAACCCATCAAATATCAGGAGATTTGTGATAAAATTGCAACACCGCAATGTGTAAATTCAAATGAAAGTGTGTTTCTTTTAATTTAAAAAGAGAAAGCTGCTCCAGAAACATGTCTAATTCTCTCAGGTTACGTAAAATCTATAGAGAGAACCCTACATTATAGGGCTAAACTACAGTGTCCTTTAAAGCAACATTTAGTTACTGGTCTTTATGTGGGTGAGCACAGGAGGTGAGCCTGTAAGGAGCCTCCTGGCTCCCTATATTGCTAACTCTCATGATATTTGGTGATTTTTTTCTCAAGGCCCCAGCTCCTGGAGTCAAGTGATTATATGAGAATCTCAGGTTTTTAGCTAAATAAATGTGTACTTTTGCCGCCCTCGTGGTTGCAGAGAAAAGCTTGAAATCATGACCCAAGTGCTCCTTAGAGGTTCAGAAAGAAGAAACTCCCACTGTCTGTTACTTTTAAAAATCTCATAATTTTTAAGCCCCTCTCATGATTTCTGGGGACCGGTTCATGAGTTCTGAGCACTCGACATTGGCAAGGGCCTGTCACAGTGGTCGTCCCGGCATGAAAGTAAACAGGTGCTGCTCCCCCTCAATGTCTCTGCCCTGAAATGGCTGGGCCACAGTCCCTCCGCCAACTTGCACAGTGGCCTGGGGTCACACTTGGAAGAGTACGTTGTGCTCCTCTGCACTCCGGAGAGCTCTGGGAGGGACCTGCCTCGCCAGATTCCTTCCAGAGCTCCCCCAGCACATGACTGTGTCATACTGGCACAATTGGATCCTTCGTTATTATACTTTTTAACGGCACTGTTTTTCCTGTAGCTGTACTTGAAAATGCTTTATATGTGAGCTGATCCCCTCCCACCTCCACCTGGAGGACAGACTGGGTCTTACCCTGATGAGTTTTAATATTGTCATCCCTCTGCAAAGTGGTAGCAGATATTTGGAACCTTGCAGGTTGGCTTCCCGTTGTGGGGGAAATCAGCAAAGCAGAGGCTAGGCACAACATTAGTGTAAATAAATGAGTTATGCTATTGCACTGTCCTGTAACAGAGGTGGTCACAAACAGCACACAGGAATCCCAGGCCAACACTAGCACCCAGTTTGTAGAGAATAATTCTGTCCCCAGAACTGAGTCTAGTTAATGAGTAAGGCAGAGAGCAAACTCGCTTGCTGCTTCCCCCCTTAAAAAAAATCACAGCAGAAAACTAACAGCAATGCAGCATTTCCTCAAAGACTGAGCAGTGCTCAGACTGAGAAAAAGAACTTCTAACACTATGTATAATAGTGCCATCTGATTACCTCTGCTGTGATATGTATCCTTGCACCTTACTAGGCCTTACTGAAAGGACCTATGTTACCACGGGAACAAATTCTGAATGTCAGCTGACTTCTCTTCTCAATGAGCCTTATATTAAGCCTAAGGATAATGAACATCATGCCTTTTCCTTATGGCATTTTATTTCTCTTTTAGCCTGTACACGGCGACAAACTCAAGCGACAGAATTTGTTAAAATTCTCACAGCCTGGAAGTCTGAATATTCTCGTTCTGCCTCGTTTGCCAATAACATGATCCATGTGCACTTTTTGGGGGGTGAGGGGAGCTACTTCTGTAGGATGCATGAGCTAAAGACAGACATCACCAAATGAAAAATCAGGGCTGAGATTTTCAAAGCTGCCCATGGGAATTAACATGCCACATTCTCATTAAAATTCACCAGGTTAGCTTTGAAAACCCCTCTTCTCATTTCTGTCCCAACCGACAAATATCACCCAAGATGACTGTAACTGAGATTTGAGGCAAAACCCACTTTCACTATGTTTTCAGTTTATTTGCTTTGTGCATTTGACCCCATGTCACGTCTAGACAGTTTCACTCTTTTCCTGGTCCCTGCTCTGGTCCTGCATGGGGATCTGCTCATGTGGGGGAAATTGGGAGGCCCAGAGATTCAGCCGTGATTGCATCTCCACGGATCTGCCTAACCTCTGATTTTTTGGTGAGGGGTGAAATCTTGGTACCACTGAAGTCAATGGGAGTTTTATTATTGACTTCATAGGAACCAGGATTTCACCCTGGGGCTCCAGCTAGCTATCTTCCTGCTAGCTTGCTTTTGGCCGGTTGCTGGTGTGGATAGTTTACTGATTTGATTTGAATTTGATGTGCCATCTGCTCAGGAGCAAACAAAATACAGGAGCGTGTTAAATGAGAAGGAAAAGGAAGCAGGACACAATAGCTGCAGAGTTAAATATTAATGTCACAGCAATGCAAACACTCGGCCTACTTCTGTTTGGAGCTAATCTAGCAAAAGTCTGCCTAGCTTCAAAGGATCAAGCCCATAATCTATTTGACTGCAACGGATAAGACTTTGTTTCTACAGATACCTACTGCAACAAAGATCAAGTGGAATTAGGAGAAAAGTTTCACATTTTTCTAAACAGCTCAAAATTCAAATGCCAGTTCACTTCCCTACATTACAGCATGCAGAAATCCCACATGCCTGTTACATTTATGTGTGTAAAACACAGTGCTGCCAGCTCCTGTGGTTTCATCACAAGACTTACAGTATTTGGTTTTTCCTTATAGCCCCAGCTGCTGGAGTCAAGTGATTCAACTTTTGTTTCAAGAAAATAAAGTCAGTTTGTTTTTAATCCCAGAGAAAGATTAGCTGAAATTCCGTTGACTTTCAATTAAACCCAGGCTCCTAAGTGAATAACATTTTGGAAAACAGAACTTTTTAGGCCCCTCAATTGTGTAAGTGTAGTTTTGAAAATTTTGTCTAGAAGCCTCATCTTTCCCTGGGCTGTGTGAGTGCACAAGCAGAGGACGAGGGTCATGGAAACCAGGATTCCTATTTTGTGCACTAGAGAGGATCACAAGTGGGGTGATCTTCCATGAAACTTCCAGCCAAGGGATAATCACCCACCAGTGAACAGGTGGGCCATTGTATGTGACATATCCTGGTCAGGTGGCATTATTGTTATTATTCATAGGTGCAGCAGCTGTGTGGTACCACCACCCAGTCTGAGTCATCCTCTCCAGGGAGGTTCTCAGTAGTAGTAATGTTTAACTAGTACCACTCTGTCCTTTCTCCTAGGCGCAAGGACAAGAACTGGGTGAAATTTTCAACCCAAAATTATTGTTGTTGTTTTTTTTTTTGGGTGGTGAAAAATGCAGATTTGGGTCGATGGAAACATTTTGTGAATTTGTGTTGATTTCGGCAAATTGCTTGAGTCAAACACTTTCAGAAATGTCATCATTTTAAATTCAAAGTGACTTTTTGTTCTTAAATGACCTTTGTTTGGTTTTTTATTTATTAAAAAGTGAGGGGGAAGGGGAGGAGGAGGGAGAGCTCAAATTTGAAACATGTTTTATTTGACCTGAAACAGGTTTTTTAAGACTTTTCAATTCACCTAAAATTTTGAAAAATGTTGGTTTTGGGATTGATCTGAAACAATTTTGTTCTCTCCCAGAAGTGCCAGCAAAACCCGCAAATCCTTTCTTCACACACTGAGTTCCAATAAGGACAGGACTTGGGCCGAAGTGCACTGTACTAGAAATGGACACAGTCAAAACCCTAGAGCCTTTTCCTTTGGGGAAGTTTGGATCCAAAATTTCTTGTCTGAGTCTATCACCTGCAGTGACAGTGGGACTACAGAAACTCCACTGCGTTCAGAGCCCCATTGTGCTAGGCGCTGTATAAAAACATGGTGAAAGACAATCCCGGCCCTGAAGCGCTTATACGCTGAATGAACAAGATAGACAGAAGGTTGGAGAAAGGAAGGGTTATTATGCCCATTTTACAGACAGGGAACTGAGACACAGAGATTAAACTATTTGCCCAGTGTCACTCTGCAAGTCCCTGGCCTGACTTTAACATGTACACACACAATCTGCTGCAGCTGATTCCCTAACGTTTGGGCTCCCTTAAACACCAAGGCTAATCTCCACCCTATGTTTCTGGCTCTCTTCATTGTGAAGACAGGTTTGAAAACACAGTGCCAGGGTTGATAGTTTGTCCTGTGGATTTTTCTGAACAGTCCCAGGTTATTCACGTTTCTCCTTACCCAAGACTGAGGGCTTCTGGGTCTGCAAAGCCCATGCTCATTCGCTCCCGATGTTTTGTTTTGTTCATTTTGCGGGCACCAAGGAATCATCTGGCTGACACTCCCCAAACTTCCGAGGCCGGCTCCTTCCTTGAGTACAACCACAAGCTTCTCTCTCTCTAAGCCGTATTTCTGCCTGCCAACCGTTGCATCTTTCCATCCCTGTTCTTCCTTATGTGGAGCTTCATTCCTCTGCCTTTGGCTGCCATCCCCTCTTCTGAGGGAGAGCCAGCCATGTAAGTAAGCAGTTGCTTGGTTAGTCTTGCCTATTCCACTGCCAACATGGCTGCCTGTGATTTGTTTCCCCCTTCTTGCTGATCTGAGAAGATTCCACAGTGGAACCAGCGTGGGGCCCCTCGTTTAAGAAGTTCTTGTCTTTCTTTTTGGCATGGTTCAGGCAGCACGTTGCTGGTAAGAGGGTGCACAACCGAGGTGGTCTTTCTGTTTCAAAAAGAGAGAGCGCCTCATTCTGGACTGCAGCTCTAAAATGAGGCCATTAACTGAGTAACATGGTTAAACATGGCACCCGCCTAACCCTGATAGATTGTGGCCCTGTGGCACAGATCGCCAGCGTCGTTCGTATCCTGGCATCTCATGGAGCGACAGGCTTTGAGTCTGGACTTTGGGGGATCTGTGAGAGAAAACAAATAAAGGCATGTTTAATATGTACTATATGCCCAATGTTTCCTTATGGCTCCAGCACATACCTGTAAAGTTTCTGGATTGTTTAAAGGTGACCTGCAAATAATTTTTTTTAACATAGTTAGTGTTCTTAAGCAGTAGAGAGGCCAAATATCATTACCTTTCATTGGGACATATTTTCTCCCCACATGAAATACAGAAAACATTTCTGCTGCGGGGGATCTGGGAACACTTAGAGGCATTTATTTGTCAGATCTATTTTTAACCAACTAATCCCCCGTAAAAAAGAGAGTTCCTTGTAAATTGTTCAAGCTGTCCATCTTGAAGGAATCTGGTTTTTAACGTTATTTTGAATATTAAATTTATTCTGGGAAAATCTTGTGACAACTTCTGGACAATCAGCCATACTTAGCTAATTCCTTGAGCAATCTGAAGTCAGTACAATTTCCAACATACTCGTCCTCTTACGTGCATCCGCCTTTGCATGTAATTTGGTTTCTACCTTGGGTGGAGTTAAGTGGTTGCAAATTTACAGTACTCCATATGGGATTGGGAGCACATGGCATTTTTCTTTCATTTTGGTTAAATTACCAACGCCAATGTCTTCTGACTGGAAAAAGTCTCAGAAGTGTCATGACTGGGAATCCATAAATTATTTTCTCAAGGGATCCAGCTGAAAAACCGTCCTATATATGACTGGTATTCTCAGAGCTGGGGTGAAATCCTGGCCCTTTTGACGTCCGTGGTGAAACTCTTATTGACTTCAATGGAGCCAGGATGTCACCCTGTATTTTTATAATTCCTTTAAAAGAAAACACTGGGTATGAAGTTCAGGGCGGTGAATACAGCCTACATGAATCCTGGACTCCTAGGGAGAGCCCAGCAAACAGTGAAAAGCCTGCCCCCTGCAGGAAAGGAGGGGCCATAAAGCCAGTCTATTTTGCCAATGAAAATAGAGGGGGCGGGGAGGGGGGAAAGAGAGTCAACTGAATAGGGCAGGACAACAACAAAATCAAAGCAAGAACAGGAGTGAGGTTAGAGGTTCAAAATAAAGGCTCCAGAGGTAGACGCCGAGCAGAAAGCCCTGGACACCATAAGAAGGGGGCTCTTGCCATTAAACAGAACAAGAGGCCCCACCCCTGACAGGGGGGAAGGGCCAAAGGAAACATTGGATCAACTAATTATGAGGGACAGATTATGAGAAAACAGGGACAGGAGTGCACTTTATAGGACGAAACAAAGGGATCTGGAGGAGGAGACTGAGTGGAGAACTCCAGACAAGAAAGACTCTAAGGTGCTGGTGGATGCTACCCAGAGGAATTCTTCTTGGAGATATGAACACACAAGTGCAAGGAAATAGACCCCATAGTTATGAAGAGACCCCTCTTTCACCCCTGTCTAACTTCCTTTTCCTGGTCTGAAGCATGGCATTTTGGCCAGTGCTAGCGGGAGGTGGACAAGGCGGTCTCTGGCTTTTTGTGGGGACACAAACAGGGAGTGCATAAAGGAAGAAATGTGGGGAGAAGTACAACTAGAACCTCAGCGGGAGATTCTGGAGGAGCCAGAAGTGGGACTGCCATCTGGAACACTGCAGATTGGCTCCATGGCAGAGCTTGACAGAGGCCTAACTCTCGGCACTGGAAACTGTAGTCCTCCCTCTGCGATCAGAGTTAGGTGAGCGCCTCTGTCTTCTGATGAGGTTTAATACGGGCAGCGGCAGCACTGCAAGCTTCCCCATGCTACCCTGCCAGGGAGTCTAAACCTAGATCCAGAGAAACCACTTCCAGAGGACAGCTCATTCCAGAGCCTGACAAGAAGGGTGCCCTTTGGTTCTTTGGTGGTGGGTTTTGTGACACTTATTCATGGGGAACTAGATGTGGGCTACTGGAACTGGCTCTTGATTCTGTGGAGAGCATCTTTTCCTCTCTCATGCTTGTGGGAGCTAGCTCAGCTGGGCACGATCTGCCCCATACCAATGCTGGGTATCTTTTGCTCAGCTTCTCAAAGAATCTGTTTCCCAAAAGCACTGCTCTCTCTAGAGTTGACAACGTCAAAACCATGCCTGGGTTCTGGTAGAGAAAAAAAAAAAAGCCGCCCCAAGTGAGTGGGAGAGGAATGTTTTGGGTTGTTCTGGAAGGAGAGAGGATAAGTCGGATCCAAATACATCCCCATCTCCAGACAGATTAGGAACCAAGGAACCCTACTGTGACTTCCAGCAGCCAAGAAAAGGCAAGGATACAGCAGCTATGTATGGTGAGGTTTTCTGCTGCAAACTGTCAATTCCACAGCAGCTGGAAGTGAACCAGAAAGAAAAAATCACATATAGCGGTTTTTTGTTGGATTAAAAATCTGAGGATCAAATGATTCATTTGAATATTTGATTCACTTAAAAACATCTGTACCTCAGATAAGCTCTGGAGACTCAAACGGCTGCAGTGTTTGTATACTGTTACAAATCGACTTCTGGTGCAAGGCTGGGCTTGAGGCCCTCCCACGGAATGTAGGTCTATTGTGCTGCAGAGTAGATGGGAGTCAGAGGGTGGAAGTGAATAGACCGTTATCTGTGCTTATCGGTTGTCTCTCAAATGACTGTTGCCGTTCACAGATAGACCTGCAACTAGTGCATATCTCACTTAGAAATAGGGGCAATTACAAAGACAACATTTAAAAGATCTCTGTTTATCTGATGGCAGTGCCCAGAGGCCCTTTTTGTTGCAGTCCTATCGGGCTAGGTGCTGTACACAAGTAGGCATGATCCCTGCCTCTAAGAGCTTAAAATGCCTGGCTGGTGTGTTTTGCACACTTGCTCAGGGTCAAACTGATTGCCAGATTTGGGGTTGGAAAGGAATCCCTCCCCCGGGCCAAATTGGCAGGGAGCTTGGGAGTGTTTCACATTCTGCTGCAGCATGGGGCGTGGATCGCCTGCTGGGGTCGTCTGGGCTATCTCACCTCCTCGAATTCCTGTTATTGCAGGGCCCTCAGGCATCCATGGTCTTTCCTGTTCCCTGCCTGTGACACACCACAGCAGAGCCTGCTGAGGACTAGACATGTGGCTTTAACTAAAGCTTTTGGGTTCAGGATAGGGGACCTGGGTGAAATGGTTTGTGATATGCAGGAGGTCAGACAAGATGATCTAATGGTCCCTTCTGACCTTAACAACGCAGTGCAATGAAAATCAGTGGTACAAATATGCAGATATTCCAGAATGCAAGTTAAAAATCAATTCAGCTTTTGAAACGTATCCACACTTCAAACCAGACTTTGGTAAAACAATGAGCACGTGGGGGTTATTTTCCAACAGTATCCCTTTCTCACTGAAATCAGTCCTGGGTGGTTGCATGAGCCGCCCTGAGTAAGGAGTGCTTAGCGACTATGGTGCTGAGTGCTACAGATTACCCTGTGACAGAGGTAGAAGCAAAATGGGCACTGTAGAAAACCCTAGGAGCCAGACCGATATCCTTGCTCACATTCAATAGTATTTTACTCAAAGCAGAAGTCCCATTGAAGTCAACAGCTCCTGGGGCTCATGGAGTAAGGTGTTACTATGAAGAGTAAGGGTATCAGATCCTGGCTCTAAGACAGACAGGTGGAAGCAAGAATGGAGACTGATTGTAATATTGCAGCTTTCTTCACACTGGCCAGTTAACAGGTTCATTCTTTTGCCTCCTTCCCATTTCTGTTGTCAGCCTTTCCCACAGCCTTTTGGACAGCTCAGTTCCGATTTGTTCCATTAAGAGATGTCCTAAAGGAGGTTCTCAGGCCATCCCTGCAAGGCAGCAAACACCATGATATCACTGTTAGTATGGAAAAGGAACGAGTGTATTTGCATGTAATTGTAAGCAGATATGGAACATGCCCTATAGAAAAGTTATTGCACTTTGCTTCTATCTTGTGAATGTCATGCTTTTGTGACATTGCTTTGGCTATCTTTTAGTATAGGTTTCGTTCAGCAACAGAATCAGCTGTGCAGTTTGGATAAGCAGTCAAACATTTGTACTGCTCATGCAAAGGTCATCTAAGGTTGGTCTGGATATTTAGCTGAAAATCTCATGAGACCATGGTTTCTCATGAGATTTTTTCCCGTACTTCCTGGTTCTAGCCAAGCCAATTGGAAATAACAACCTCTCCAGGTTTTGATACTTCTGGACCCAACACAAAGAAAGAGAGGTCTGTGATTTTATCTTCACAGGATCGGGTCCTGCACATTGAGTGACACATGGGGGCCTTTAGAAACAAAAATAGTATGCAATGTTGCCAACGTTTGTGACTCTATCATGAGCTCGGCAATATGGTGCTTTATTTAAAGTCCCAGTTCCTGGAGATGAGTGGTTATGTAAGAATCTCAGGTTGTATTTTTTTTAAATAAGTTCATAGCCCTCCAGGTTGCAGAGAAAAGCTTGGAAAGGTGACCAGAGTGAATGCAAAAGGTTCAAACAACAGAAGGCAAAGGAGTACCCCACATTTATAATACCTTTAAAGAAAAGTCACCAGATTTTTTTTTTTAAAGTCATGATTTTTTGGGGCCTGACTTGGGATTTTTGATCACATCGGTTTGGAAAAATAACTAGACTTTATCACAATGCATATGCACCAGGGGGCTGACTTCAGGTTGCATGGGCAACTTTAAATTCTGGTATTTCCTAACTTTTGAGTGATTGGCTTTGCAACCCTAACATTTTATTAATACGTAATTTAATAGTTACCTGTCAGTAGAGGCCCTAGACTGGATTGTGAGCTCATCGTGTTCAGCGCTGTAGATGTGGTTCCAGATACAAAGGTGGAAATCCCCCCAGGTAAGGTTAGAATGCTAACGGTTTCAGATTAACTCATGGCCACAAGCCCTGAGTGGGGAGCGGTGCGCAGTGGTGCTGCCCCAGGACCAGGCCAGGAACCAGATTGTTACTCAGTTTCACAGTCTTAGTCCCAGATCCCTTCTTGCTCCGTTTCCGAGGGGCGGGGGGGGCAGGGAAGTAACCTGCACCAGCGGCCGATTGTTTCTTCTATTGTACAAGCCAACATGTTGCAAAAGGGGTGGGGAGCCAAGGCTGAACCCACAAATCATGTGTGGGAGGGAGCAGTGACTTTTCCTCACGTGCTGCTACTCATGATACACCATGCATCCCATTGCTCTCCTGAAGGGTGTTTTAGGCAGGTCACAATCTGGCCTTCAACAAGGCCGCTCTCCCGACAGATATTAAACTTATTAATTGTAATGAGAGGAACTAGGGTCCCCTTCATTCTAAACATGAATGTATTTGAGGCAAAGCCCGGACGTGAAGGAGCTATGTTTTAGAAATAACTATATTACTAGTGAAAACGGAGTGAAAACCACTTGTTCTTCAAGTCCGCCATCAACCATTTGTGTGAATATTCGCTGTGTCACAATTCCTCCCTTCTCCTCCTTGTCTTGGGGAAAACTGGGCAGAGTAAAGTGAGGGTTTTTTTTAAAAAAAAAGATTTGAATTGGGTCAATTCTTATTTTATAATCCGCTCGTCCATCCCTAATTACAAAGGCATATTTAGATGCCCACCTCCCACTGATTTCAATGGGAGCTAGGTGCCTTTGAAGATCTGGGCTCACATGTGATCACTCTGTTTTCATTCAGTCGTTATTCAGATTAAAAAAGAAACAGGACTGAAGGGCATTCATCAACCTGTGAGCAGACAGTCGGTCCATGCCATGATCACATCTCCCTATCGCCACCCCCACAAATTAAAAAATCGTGAGTCAGCAACCCTTCCCCCCACCTCCAAAAAAGAGTGAAGGCCCTTTAAAAGCAATCACAGCTGTAACTTGAAGGTAAGCTTTGGGTATACATAGAGCAGAAGTCCTATAAAGTTCTAATCTTACTGAATGCCCATTTACGACAAATACTGTAATACTGATTTGAAAAAAGTTCTACCTGCTAGCAATAGACTGTTATGTCGTCAGCTGGGATAGCACCTTTCACTTACATGAAACAATTTTGTTCATGCCAATCTAGCCTCTTGCAGATAACTTTCTTTTAGGGAAGATACTTATAATTAAGGCTGGCTGGAAAACTACAAGGCAAAAAAAAATTAAGATTTCAAAGTTTGTTTTCGTTCTGATGTAGAACAAAAACAATACTGTTTATTAGAGGCACACACATTCGGTTAAATGACAATACATATTTAAGCAAATTAATGGTAGAACTAAAATACTACAGTTTGCTATGATATAAAGGGATCACAATTCCTCCCCCAAATATAACTTTGAAATGAGCTTCAATCAATTATTTTGCTGATTAAAAAATTAGATTTCAGAGTCAGACTCAGTCAACAACAGGCTGATATACAGCGCGTGGATTCAGACAAATTACAGAGAAAAAGTTGATCTTTATGTTTCTGAAACAGGGAAAAAGGAGGAAAAAGAGCTTCAGGGACCCCAGAAATTTTTAGAAGCATCCTGCTTTATACCTGGAATAAGGTCTGGGAGTGGGGATTAGGGAGAGGCTCTTATCATGCACACTTGGCCAAGTAGCATCCCCATAACAAAGATTTTTCTTGAATTCCTTTGCTACCCCAAGCCACAGCAAGTCTCATTTATTACTTTATTACAGATCTCCATTCAAACAAAATATATGATGGGATCAGACAAGGTCTTTTCATGATTGCCGAGTACAGAAACGTATTGCCCAAATCCTCAAACTCCCTGCTTGCAATATTAGAACACGCTTCTTCTGTCTGACCTTGAGGCTGTGCCCATTCAGGTCAGTAAGAAAACTCGCATGGACATGAATAGTGTGGGATCAAGCGCTCTGTGCTGTTTCCATCATGAGGGGAAATGCATCACACAATGAACCCATTTTCCTGGCCTGCTGCCCCTAAAAGGAGTCAGAAATCAGGATAGCAGCTCTCCTGGCCTGACTGGGCCACCCTAGCCTGGTAGACCAGAAGAGACATCTTTTACCTCCATCTGCAGTTTCAAGTGGCTTCCCCTTCCTGATGCTCCCAATTATTTTTTGCCCAAGAAGATGAACGCATGGGAGAATCTGCAGAGTGAGAAATGTTGGACTGTTTCTGTATTCTTCCTCTTTATTGAGAGCCCATTCTCACTCATTTGAAGCAGATTGGAGGTTTACCACTGACTTCAGCTGGATCAGAGGGGCTCTTGACTCACACACAGCTTCAGCAGTCCCACTTCATGTGGAAAATACTGCCTGATTGTCATTTAAATGTTAGTTCTCCTCCTGGCTGTTCCTTTTTAAGCCACTAGGTCTGAAGTCACAGGTTTCCCATACTGCCCCTAGTGACCCATAGCGGACACTTGAATGTGGGAAAAAGTTAGACATGTACAACTCCTGTTTTATTTCTACTGTAGATGTCATTAATTCGGATCCTTTTTATGACACAAGTTTTGATTCACTCTAATTGAAAAGCCATACTGCAAGAGTTCATTGCAGGGGGAAAAAATGGTTGAAGGTGCATGGTTCATTTTAAAAGATGAGAGCTGGCTTTGCTAGATAAAGTTGTCATTACATTTAACTCAGTCTTTAATTATAACCAGATGGATGAATTATTTTAATCACTGCTATATATCTTAACAGTAGTTTGTACATTGACACAAAGTTGCAAACATCAAACAGAAATTAAATGCTAGTGCAGGAAAGCTGCCAACCTCTAAGGGAAGCAGTTGATCACAACCTGTCATCTTAAAAGGCTCAAAGAATGCAAAACAAACATTCAAGATTAGTGTACTAGATATGGTTTATCAGCCCAGCTCTCTCCTGTGGTAATTCATCTATACCATGTATTTTAATACTCTGCCATGCATATCTCAAGCTCTGTAATTAGACAGCTTCAGGTATTGCCTTCTTCCTGCCTTTGAAATGACTTGCTTTGAGGCGCTTCCCAAAGAAGATATTATTATGATAGTGCTATTTGATCAGTAGTACAAAAGAAGGTCTGCATCACACTATCCATTCCAGCCTAGAACAGTCTGACTCAAGTGAAAGCAGTTAATAATGGCCACTCAAGTGACTGCTGCTTTTCAGAGCATAACAGGTTTCATGACGCAGCCCTGGTGGTATGGAGGGTTATTCTTCCAAACTGAGATTTTACTGGCCATTAGGAGAGATGACCATAGAGATCGAGTGATCTTTGGCAAAGATTTCACTGCATGTTGCCTCTAGCACTGTATTGACTTATTCAGGGAAGGGACTATTGTATCTTGCCATGTTCACCTGTTCTTTCATTGAAAGAATTAGGGGTGGGTCATTCAACGTTACTCCACACTGACCTTAGGGGTGGGTCATTCAACATCACTCCACACTGGTCTTTTAGCTTCAGTGGGAGTGGGATTAGGCCCACACTGAGGAAAAGCCCACACTCTGGGAAAAGCCACCCCAGGCAATATTGCTTGTTTGATGTCTGATTACACAGCGATTTCTTTACAGTTACGGTGTTGATTTAAAGATGCTTACTGTGCACATGACCTAATCCAACTGGTATAATAAAAATGCACTTGTTTTGCACCAAGTAATGAAGATGTTTAGTAGGATCACAATTTTGGAATAGATTTCAAAACCATTAGTTAGCACGCAGGAGTGTTCCTTATTATACTCTTTCAATATAAAGCTGCATGTACATGCTTGAAAATAAATTACTTATTGTGCTATCATACAGTTTTAATGTTCTTCTCAAGACTTACTGTTATGAAACTAAATCAAACACTTTGAGCTAACTGCAATTCAAGGGAGGACATGCAAATGAACACGCATCATTAGAACAGCCTAAACAATGAACAGTATGAAACTCATAAGCTGTGGTTGCAAAAATAATTCTCCCACCAGCCACCCTACTGATACATAATGACAGGTTTCAGAGTAGTAGCCATGTTAGTCTGTATTCACAAAAAGAAAAGGAGTACTTGTGGCATCTTAGCTCTCTAAGGTGCCACAAGTACTCCTTTTCTTCTTCCTACTGATACGGCGACCTTTAAAGAGGAAACTTCTCTATGATCAGCATTTAAACAACCCTGGATATGTATAGAACTGGCCATGAAACCGGGAATTTTCCTGTGTAAATTTTCCCACTGGGAAATTCTGATTTTTCCCATGGGGAAGTTTAGAAAATGTAAGGTTAGTCTAGTGGCTAGATGCTAGGCCTTGCGTTTGGGAGACCTGCGTTCGAGTCTCTCATCTACAATAAGCTTTCTCTGCGACATTGGGCATGTTACTTAGTCTCTCTGAGCTTCAGCTCTCTATCTGTAAAACAGCACTTTCCTACATCATAGAAATATAGGGTTGGCAGGGACCTCCAGAGGCCATCTAGTTCAGCTCCCTGTGCTGATGCTGGACCAAGTAAACCTAGACCATCTCTGACAGGTGTTGGTCCAACCTGTTCTTAAAACCTCCAATGATGGGGATTACACAACCTCCCGGAGAAGCCTATTCCAGAGCTTAACTACCCTTTGCCTTGGTCTACACTAGGAGTTGAGGTCAAATTTAGCAGCATTAAATCTATTTAACCCTGCACCTGTCCACACGACAAAGCCCTTTTTTCGACTTAAAGGGCTCTTAAAATCGATTTCCTTACTCCACGCCCGACAAGGGGATTAGCGCTGAAATCGGCTTTGCTGGGTCGAATTTGGGGTACTGTGGACACAATTAGATGGTATTGGCCTCCGGGAGCTATCCCAGAGTGCTGCATTGTGACCACTCTGGACAGCACTCTCAACTCAGATGCATTGGCCAGGTAGACAGGAAAAGGCCCGTGAACTTTTGAATTTCAATTTCCTGTTTGGCCAGCATGGCAAGCTGCAGGTGACCATGCAGAGCTCATCCGCCCAGGTGACCATGATGGAGTCCCAGAATCGCAAAAGAGCTCCAGCATGGACCGAACGGGAGGTACAGGATCTGATCGCTGTATGGGGAGAGGAATCCATGCTATCAGAACTCCGTTCCAGTTTTTGAAATGCCAAAACATTTGTCAAAATCTCCCAGGGCATGAAGGACAGAGGCCATAACAGGGACCCGAAGCAGTGCTGCGTGAAACTTAAGGAGCTGAGGCAAGCCTACCAGAAAACCAGAGAGGCAAACGGCCGCTCTGGGTCAGAGCCCAAAACATGCTGCTTCTATGATGAGCTGCATGCCATTTTAGGGGGTTCAGCCACCACTACCCCAGCCGTGTTGTTTGACTCCTTCAATGGAGATGGAGGCAACACGGAAGCAGGTTTTGGGGACGATTAAGATGATGATGATGAAGTTAGAATCATAGAATATCAGGGTTGGAAGGGACCTCAGGAGGTCATTTAGTCCAACCCCCTGCTCAAAGCAGGACCAATCCCAAACTAAATCATCCCAGCCAGGGCTTTGTCAAGCCTGACCTTAAAAATATCTGAGGAAGGAGATTCTACCACCTCCCTAGTTAACGCATTCCAGTGTTTCACCACCCTCCTAGTGAAAAAGTTTTTCCTAATATCCAACCTAAACCTCCCCCACTGCAACTTGAGACCATTACTCCTTGTTCTGTCATCTGGTACCACTGAGAACAGTCTAGATCCATCCTCTTTGGAACCCCCTTTCAGGTAGTTGAAAGCAGCTATCAAATCCTCCCTCATTCTTCTCTTCCGCAGACTAAACAATCCCAGTTCTCTCAGCCTCTCCTCATAAGTCATGTGTTCCAGCCCCCTAATCATTTTTGTTGCCCTCTGCTGGACTCTTTCCAATTTTTCCACATCCTTCTTGTAGTGTGGGGCCCAAAACTGGACACAGTACTCCAGATGAGGCCTCACCAATGTCGAATAGAGGGGAACGATCACGTCCCTCGATCTGCTGGCAATGCCCCTACATACACATCCCAAAATGCAATTGGCCTTCTTGGCAACAAGGGCACACTGTTGACTCATATCCAGCTTCTCGTCCACTGTAACCCCTGGGTCCTTTTCTGCAGAACTGCTGCCAAGCCATTCGGTCCCTAGTCTGTAGCGGTGCATGGGGTTCTTCCGTCCTAAGTGCAGGACTCCACTTGTCCTTGTTGAACCTCATCAGATTTCTTTTGGCCCAATCCTCTAATTTGTCTAGGTCCCTCTGTATCCTATCCCTACCCTCCAGCATATCTACCTCTCCTCCCAGTTTAGTGTCATCTGCAAACTTGCTGAGGGTGCAATCCACACCATCCTCCATATCATTTATGAAGATATTGAACGAAACCGGTTGTAGATAGCTCACAGCAAGCAAGCGGAGAAACCAGTTTTCCCAACAGCCAGGAACTGTTTCTCACCCTGGACCTGGAGCCAGTACCCCCCAAACCCACCCAAGTCTGCCTCTTGGACCCGCCAGGCGGAGAAGAGACCTCTGGTGAGTGTACCTTTTAAAATACTATACATGGTTTAAAAGCAAGCATGTTTAATGATTAATTTGCCCTGGCATTCCGGCTCTCCTGGATGTACTCCCAAAGCCTTTGCAAAAGTTTTCTGGGGAGGGAAGCCTTATTCCGTCCACCATGGTAGGACACTTTACCACTCCAGGCCAGTAGCACGTATTTGGGAATCATTGTAGAACAAAGCATTGCAGTGTATGTTTGCTGGTGTTCAAACAACATCCGTTCTTTATCTCTCTCTGTGTTATCCTCAGGAGAGTGATATCATTCATGGCCACCTGGTTGAAATAGGGGGCTTTTCTTAAGGGGACATTCAGAGGTGCCCGTTCCTGCTGGGCTGTTTGCCTGTAGCTGAACAGAAATGTTCCCCGCTGTTAGCCACGGGGAAGGAGGAGGGATGAGGGGCTAGCCATGCGGTGGGGGAGGCAAAATGTGACCTTGGAACGAAAGCACATGTGCTATGTGTGTAATGTTAACAGCAAGGTTTACCGTGAAAGGGTGTACCCATTGTTCTATAAAATGTGTCTTTTTAAATACTCTTTTTTTTCCTCCACCAGCTGCATGTGTTTCAAGGATCACAGGATCTTCTCCCTCGCAGTGGCTAGCGAAGATTAGAAGGCGGAAAAAACGCACTCGCGATGAAATGTTCTCTGAGCTCATGCTGTCCTCCCACACTGACAGAGCACAGACGACTGCGTGGAGGCAGACAATGTCAGACAGCAGGAAAGCACAAAATGACCGGGAGGAGAGGTGGCGGGCTGAAGAGAGTAAGTGGCGGGCTGAAGAGAGGGCGAAGCTGAAAGGTGGCGGCAGCATGATGAGAGGAGGCAGGATTCAATGCTGAGGCTACTGGAAGATCAAACTAATATGCCCCAGCATATGGTTGAGCTGCAGGAAAGGCAGCTGGAGCACAGACTGCTGCTACAGCCCCTGTGTAACCAACCACCCTCCTCCCCAAGTTCCATAGCCTCCTCACCCAGACGCCCAAGAACGCGGTGGGGGGGCCTCCGGCCACCTAGCCACTCCACCCCAGAGGATTGCCCAAGCAACAGAAGGCTGGCATTCAATAAGTTTTAAAATTGTAAACTTTTAAAGTGCTGTGAGGCCTTGTTCTTCCCTCCTCCACCACCCCTCCTGGGCTACCTTGGTAGTTATCCCCCCTATTTGTGTGATGAATTAATAAAGAATTAATGAATGTGAAGCAACAATGACTTTATTGCCTCTGCAAGCAGTGATTGAAGGGAGGAGGGGAGGGTGGTTAGCTTACAGGGAAGTAGAGTGAACCAAGGGGTGGGGGGTTTCATCAAGGAGAAACAAACAACTTTCACACCATAGCCTGGCCAGTCATGAAACTGGTTTTCAAAGCTTCTCTGATGTGCACTGCACCCTCCTGTGCTCTTCTAACTGCCCTGGTGTCTGGCTGTGCGTAACCAGTGGCCAGGCGATTTGCCTCAACATCCCACCCCGCCATAAACGTCTCCCCCTTACTCTCTCAGATAATGTGGAGCGCACAGCAAGCAGTAATTAACAGTGGGAATACTGGTTTTGCTGAGGTCTAACTGAGTCAGTAAACTGCCCCAGCGCACTTTTAAATGTCCAAATGCACATTCTACCACCATTCTGCACTTCCTCAGCCTGTAAGTTGAACAGTTCCTGACTACTGTCCAGGCTGCCTGTGTATGGCTTCATGAGCCATGGCATTAAGGGGTAGGCTGGGTCCCCAAGGATAACTATAGGCATTTCAACATCCCCAACGGTTATTTTCTGGGCGGGAATAAAGTCCCTTCCTGCAGCTTTTGAAACAGACCAGAGTTCCTGAAGATGCGAGCGTCATGTACCTTTCCCGGCCATCCCATGTTGATGTTGGTGAAACGTCCCTTGTGATCCACCAGTGCTTGCAGCACTATTGAAAAGTAACCCTTGCGGTTTATGTACTCGCCGGCTTGGTGCTCCGGTGCCAAGATAGGGATATGGGTTCCGTCTATGGCCCCACCACAGTTATGGAATCCCATTGCAGCAAAGCCATCCACTATGACCTGCACATTTCCCAGCATCACTACCCTTGATATGAGCAGACCTTTGATTGCATTGGCTACTTGCATCACAGCAGCCCCCACAGTAGATTTGCCCACTCCAAATTGATTCCCGACTGACTGGTAGCTGTCTGGCGTTGCAAGCTTCCACAGGGCTATTGCCACTCACTTCTCAACGGTGAGGGCTGCTCTCATCTTGGTATTCTTGCGCCTCAGGGCAGGGGAAAGCAAGTCACAAAGTTCCATGAAAGTGCCCTTACGCATGCGAAAGTTTTGCAGCCACTGGGAATCATCCCAGACCTGCAACTCTATGTGGTCCCACCAGTCTGTGCTTGTTTCCCGAACCCAGAATCGGCGTTCCACCGCATGAACCTGGCCCATTAGCACCATGATGCCCACATTGCCAGAGCCCGTGCTTTGAGAGAAGTCTGTGTCCATGTCCTCATCACTCTCGTCACCGCACTGATGTCGCCTACTCACCCGGTTTTGCTTTGTCAGGTTCTGGTGCTTCATATATTGCTGGATAATGCGTGTGGTGTTTAATGTGCTCCTAATTGCCAAAGTGATCTGAGTGGGCTCCATGCTTGCCGTGGTATGGTGTCTGCACAGAAGAAAGGCACGGAATGATTGTCTGCCGTTGCTCTGATGGAGGGAGGGGCGACTGACGACATGGCTTACAGGGTTGGCTTACAGGGAATTAAAATCAACAAAGGGGGTGGCTTTGTGAGAAACAGAATGGCCCCCTCAGGGATAGAACTCAAAACTGAGTTTAGCAGGTCGTTGATTTCACGGAGGGAGGGAGGAGAAAATGAATACAAAATAAATCTGGTCTATTTCTTGTTTTGATCCACTTCATCTATCTTTATACATCTTGCTGGCAGCAGACTGTGCAGTACGACCGCTAGCCATCCTCATCTCCTGGGTGCTCGGCAGAAGACAGTGCAGTATGACTGCTGGCCATCGTCTTCTGCTGGCCAGATTAAAAGACAGTGCACTGCCGGTAGGACTGAATCGCTATGAAACGAAACTTAAAAGAGAAATGACTTGGCTGAGTCACTCCCATGTTTGCTCAGGCGCCCCTGACCTCATTGAGGTCAGTTAAAAGAGCACCCTGGACTACGTCGACAACGGCTACAAGTCATACTACACTGTCTGCTGCCAAAAGGCAATAAACGGTTGCTGTGTAGCAATGCAGTACCGCGTCTGCCAGCACCCAGGAGACATACGGTGACGGTTACCTGAGCAGGCTCCATGCTTGCCGTGGTATGGCGTCTGCACGGGTAACTCAAGAAAAAAGGCGCAAACCGATTGTCTGCCCTTGCTTTCACGGAGGGAGGGAGGGAAGGGGGGCCTGACGATATGTACCCAGAACCACCCGTGACAATGTTTTAGCCCCATCAGGCACTGGGGTTTCTACCCAGAATTCAAATGGGCAGCGGAGACTGCGGGAACCGTGGGATAGCTACCCACAGTGCAACGCTCCGGAAGTCGATGGTTGCCTCGGTACTGTGGACACACTCCGCCGACTGCATGCACTTAGAGCATTTGTTTGGGGACACACACAGTCGACTATATAAGAACACTTTCTACAAAACCGACTTCTATAAATTCGACCTAATTTCGTAGCGTAGACATACCCTTAGAGTTGGAAAGCTTTTGCTAATATTTCACCTAAATCTCCTTTGCTGCAGATTAAGCCCATAATGTCTTGTCCTACCTTCAGTGGACATGCAGAACATTTGATCACTGTCCTCTTTTTAATAGCCCTTCACATATGGGAAGACTATTATCAGGTTCCCCCTCAGTCTTGCCTCAAGACAAAAAAAATTGGGCACATTTAAACCTTTCCTCAAAGGTCAGGTTTTCTACATCTCTTATCATTTTTCAGAGTAACAGCCGTGTTAGTCTGTATTCGCAAAAAGAAAAGGAGTACTTGTGGCACTTAGAGACTAACCAATTTATTTGAGCATAAGCTTTCATGAGTTACAGCTCACTTCATCGGATGCATCTTATCATCTTATCATTTTTGTTGCTCTTCTCTGGACTCGCTCCAATTTGTCCGCATTTTCCCTAAAATGTGGCATCCAGAACTGCACCCTGTAAGCTAGCTGACGCCTCAGTAGGGCTGAATAGAGCAGGACAATTACCTCATGTGTCTTGCATATGACACTCCTGAATAGAACACTTGTTGTGATAAATGGGTGCTGGGTCCATCATGACTCCCTGGAGAGCAAGTTGCCCAAAAGGAAGTGAGGAGAACGTAGGGCTATGGCCTTGTCCCTCCCACAACCCCTACCACCAGCTCATGAACCAGAGCTGATGCACTACAGCCCTGAGGAACAGTCTCTGCATGAGCAACCCTAGGGTTGGTGCAGCGCTGTGTGTGAAACATGCCTGCTCGTCCTTAGTGTCCTCATCAAACAATTAGGCCTTCCGCACATGTCTCCACTCCCTCTTTAACTCAGCTCTTCCCTGGAACTTTCTGGATTGTCATACCCACAAGATGCATTAGTGCATCGTGACGCACGAGGTCCTGTGACGAGCTGGGCCAAGAAAAGAAAGTCAAATAAAACCTCCATTCATGGGACCAAGGACGATGAAAGGCAGAGAGGAAAGATGATATGAAGCTGACAGCTCTGGCACATGTTGCCTCTCTTAGCCAGGAAAGCTGACAAGTAGATTGCCCAGGACAGGCACTTACAGGTTACTCTGTCAGCTACTTGAATGCCTCGTCTTTTATCTGCCACCTTCCTAGGGGAGTAACAGAGAGCACCTGTGCCCAGTTGATGAGTTGGTTCAGACTGGCATGTCATCAGGGTTTTGCAGCACAGGATCACAGTGGAGCCGTCCAAGAGCCACAGGAAACTGTTTGGAGTATCTTACATAATGTACGTTAGCCCTGCGTATACCCTCGTGAGTTTAAATGAATCATAGAAATCAAATGTATCTGCCCCTCCTGGGAATTCAGAACTTTCTTGTCACGTCGTCCCGCTCCTTTGATTTGATCTGGAAAATAAGATTGTAAAAGGCAGAACAGTTGCAGGCCCTGTGCTTGCTTCGGTCACTGGGGACAGGGGAGGAGAAGGTGCCTTGGCTCTCTGCTGTTGCCGTAGAGCTGAGTGCGCACAGCATGGTTTCAAGGGGAGGAGCGAAGCAGACTTCCCCACAGGGGGCAGCCAAAGGCACCTGTCTGACCTCAGCCCCTTGCTCTGCCCAGTTCCTACCTCTTACTCCTAACCATGACGATGCTAGAACTATTCAGACAGCTGTTGGCATGGCTACCTAACGTTCCCTAGCCTCCTTCTCAGAAATGGCTGCACCATTTCCCCTTAAACTTTCCAGAAACTGTCAGCCTGAGACAGCTACAAAGCATGGACATTTTCAGCCCGAGTGGCTAAAGTTGGGCCAAGTTATCAGCAGCTGAAAATAGAGGGTCATGATGCCACTGTTAGGCAACTTTAATACAGGTGTTCCTACTGCTCCCTGTATAATTAAGGGCCCAATCCTTTTTCTGTTGGAGCCCGTGATGAAACTGCTGTTACTCTTAGTGGGCGGTAAGGCCCTGATCCAGCAAAGCACTCAGGCACATGCTTAATTTTAAGTACATGACTGGTTCCATTGACTTAAGTGCTTTGCTGGATTGGGGCCAGAACAGTAGATAGCGACGACTGTAAAGCTAGACTTTTCAAAACACACTTTGGTAGTGTCATCCAGGACTTGACTAGAAGTCAGGAGTTTTACCTTCATTTGGGGTGCTAAATATAGACTTTCAATCGCCTGCTAATTATAAAAAAGTCTAAGCACTAGATGTTTCAGCAAACCTAATTTTTTTAACGTTTTCCCTGTAGGGACAGTGTAGCCAATCTTTATATAATATGTCAGCAAACGTGTGTGATACCAGAGCTTGAAGATTAATTAGTTAATAGTTGTAACACACTTTCAAGATGTGTAAATTCTAAGTACAATGGGAGCGGGGATACATTTGTGGGCCACAAGCCATTCAGGGTATTGTCAGTAATTATTGATAAGTCTCCTTAAAGCTTCAATAGCAGCTTTTTAATTGGCATTTATAAATTTTTATATCTACAGCATAACCAGGCATTTTTTTTCCAGAATAAGTAGTTTACACAACCTGCCTTTGTAGAGTCAGATGATTAAACAGATCACAGGTGTTTTCAGGCCAATAGTCTGTTCCCTCAATGTCTAAAACCATGAAGGCTGTGTATTACAACCAACATCCAGGAGGGGATTTACGTGCGGTATGTTTTAAGATGCTAAACATTGTGATAACGAATAACACCTGTTTTGCTCCTCGTGTTTCCTGGAGGCAGCATGTCCTAGTGAGTAGAGCATTGTCCTATGATTCAGGAGATCTGCATTCTAGACTGGCTTTTGCAATAGAGCTGCCTGAACAAGTCATTTCACCTTTCCAAACTGTGGTCCTTATCTGTGTTACTAACAACATCTTTGATTCATTCACAGCTAATTTAGGATGGAGCTATTGCTGAAAGTTTCTTTGGGGGATAATGCTTTTTACCCTTAACAAACATTACAAATCCAGTAAATTCAGCACTAAGGTTAAATTTAAAAAGAAATCCGAACACATTAAGGGATGGAAATACAGTTTGCATTTGTGGTCCCCGGTTAGACTGTATGGTTACTGAAAGGCATAACAGTATCTGACAGGCCTGTGAATTTTCTTACTTTAACAGTTTGAATTGCTTTAAAGTTTAATTCATTTAGGCAATGCTTTCACTGCAAAGATAGCTATTTTGATGTAAAAATACACTTATCTTGAGAATAGAGATGTTTTTGGTTTTTTTTGGTAAAAAATTGTTTCGGCTGAAAGAAAATGAAAAAAATAAAACTGGGAACTGTTGGAGAGTTCTGACATTTTCAAAACAGAATGGCAATTGGAAAAGAAATGTCAAATCAAAATGATGTTGGAAACGTTTGGTTAGACCCAATTAAAAAAATATTGTTTCATTTTGCTGAGGAAAAAAACCAAACCAGAACAATTTTTGGTTCAGCCACTTAGCTGGAAAATAAACACAATGCACAGTCAACCTGTGGAACTCCTTGCCAGAGGATGTTGTGAAGTCCAAGACTATAACAGGGTTCAAAAAAGAATGAGATAAGTTCATGGAGAATAGGTCCATCAATGGCTATTAGCCAGAACAGGCAGGGGTGGTGTCCCTAGCCTCTGTTGTCCAGAAGCTGGGAATAGGCGACAGGGGATGGATCACTTGATGATTACCTGTTCTGTTCATTCCCTCTGAGGCACTTGGCATTGGCCACTGTTGGAAGACAGGATACTGGGCTAGATGGACCTTTAGTCTGACCCGGTGTGGCTGTTCTTATGTTCTTAAACCCCAAATGTTTGTTCAGCGCTGTACAGGTAAGATTCTAGAGGAGACAGGTACTATTGTTTTTACCTTAGTGTAGCTAGTTGAGGTAAACTTCAGGTGAGGGTCATAGGATTGACCTCAGCTAGGTCAAAAACTACCTATGCCTTGTCTTCACTTGGATTTTACATTGTTGGCTTCCTACTTTTTTCATGGACGACCTAGCCTCAAACTGGTGGCAACTGGGAGTCTTTCCATTAGCATACGTGGAGTTACACCAGTGTAAAACCAATTTAAGGGAGAAGATTGTGTTGCCCATTATCTCTTAATGATGCCATTGGTAGCTGGGGATACTCTGCGACAGGGAGATTGTCCAGCAGAGGGTAGGATTTCAGTTTACCTTGGCTCTAAGGGATGAACATTGTTACTGTTAAAAAGAGAACTGAAACAAGGAGGCATGCCGGCCTGAGCTTAGGGGAAAAGCATGTTTGTTTTGAATACTTTGGAGAAATTGTCCAAAAATAGTTAGTCTTTGTGAAAATATTACTCCTGGAATGTTACCAAGAGCAGCAAGACCCTGAATTATCAGCCTTGTTAATGTTCGCATAAATTCAAGCTGTCAAACATTAACTTGTCCAACCAAGATTCTATAGGAGACTTCAATTTGCTCTCCTTTTTCTGTATTCACCACCTTTTTCAAAAGTCACCTCCTGCCTTTTGGGGTTCAGAGATGCTGTCATTCCATGGTGAAGCCAGAAATTCAGGGGACCGATCTCCACTTTGACTTAGATGAGGCAGGAGAGTGGGGACTGTTATTTCTTTATTCAAGGTTCCCCCACCCCCTTTCCAAAGGCCCCTTCAGAGGCAAAGTTCTGGCTGGAATCTGGCTGTAAGTATTTAAACAGTGAACGGTTTAACCCACTGAATAAAGAGGATCAGCAATGTCCTAGTGAATTATGATGGTGAAGGGTTAAGCATGTAGGGTCTGATTCTCTCCTCATGCAGCGTTCAGTTCTGCAAGGCGGTGAGCACTCCGGCCCTGATCCAGCAAAGCAATTAAGCACATGCTTAAATAAAAGTACTTGAAGTGCCATTGAGGTCAGGGAGATTTCTTACATGCTCACAGGATTGAGCCTGGTGTATAGCAGGAGTGACTCCACTGAGCCTTTGGGTTTGATTCTACGTTCCCTTGTGCATCACTTACCTCTGTGCAATTAAATGCAGAATGCTACTCTTCCGGCCTGCTACCATTTTATATCCACAATGAACTCACTGACCCAGACCCCCAGGCATGCCAGAATGCCACTCAGCTCACCCAAGGGGAGGCAGGACAAAGGCCAGCTTTTTGTGCTCCCATAACCTCTGGGACTGTCAGCGGCCACTTTGCATCCTGGTACAAGTTAGAGAAGCCTTGGGACTGCTCTAACTGATGCCAAATTATAATGCTCCTCTAAGGGTCATCACACGCGCTAAGAACCCTGGAGCATAGCGTACCCCTAGCAGACCACCTGCCCTCGGGCTGGAACAAAGCCAGCTTTGCCCTAGATGCTGCAGAAATCTGCAGCTGCCTGTTTACACGGTTGCTAGACAAGGACTTTGCCACAGCAGAGAATTGTGGTAAATTAAAGATTCCAGGTAGATACATCGAACATCTTATACGAGTTGTATTATTAACAATGTCTCAGCCCCTGATTTTTGTGCTGCAGAGAGGAAACAATGGGAGACCCAGAGCCATGTAGTCTCTATAATTATTCTCTATTAAGACTAATCCTCCTTCACTGTTATCTACAAAGTAGCTGTAGTGTGGCTTCTCCCTCTTTTTCCCTTTCACCCGTAGCACTTTAAAACAATAACTCCATGTATCTGACAGACTGATAAGAAATGAGAAGGCCTAGAGGTACTGGTGACATTTCACAGGATGAAGTTAAGAGATAACTGACCTAATGTGACACGTGTCTTTTTTCAAGTCTTTGCTAATAGCAGTAACCACTTAGAGTCCTTAGGAGTATGTCAAATGCCACGGGCAATCAACTGAATCATGTCAAAAGTCTGCCTCTCATGACTAAATAGTCTCATATCAGCACAAAGCCCTGTAAATCCACTAGGTGGACTTTAATCATGTAGCTTTCAATGGATTCTGGTTCACAAGAAGGCAGCAAGAGGCTACACATATTCCGCCCATCATGATAGAGCTAGTGATTTTCCCTCCCCACTTACTGCTTTACCACATGGGCCGTATCTTTAGTAGCCGCAATTCTTGTTTCATTTATGCTTTAAGGGCTTGATCCAAAAATCCCCTGTGGTCAGTGGGAGTCTTTCCATTGACTTTACTGGGCTCTGGATCAGGCCTTAAGCTACTTTGCAATGTTGTTGAGGAAGACATGGTTACTAGACCCTTCACGGGTTGTAATTTTTGTTTGGAAGAACCCAACGGAAGAGTTTTCAAACTTAGGGCCAAGATTTTCAAAGACAGGAACATAAGCATGGATTTGGGAGACTGGTTAGGGGCCAACGTTAGAGTGGTTGAGCCCTTTTGAAGCTGTGACTTCCAATGAGTTGATGGAAGTACATGTATGTGAGGTAAATCTGCAATCCTTACACCTCTTGAACAGCAGTCAGGCCCGCAGCCCTCACTCCAGTAAACTAAGTTGGAGTTTGCCTCAGAAAGGCCTGAGTAGAAGTGAGGACCAAATGGTGTTTGGTCATTGTACGGCTGCACACTGCAAGATGGGTACACAGGATGTTGGTACCTGTTAGGGACAGCTCACTTAAGGGCCAGACACACTTAGTTCTTATGCTTCCTCTGTACACTCCTGGGACAGAGTGATAACATAGATGAGAGATGGGATGGGTGGTCTTCTAGTTAGGTTGCCACCCTAGGAGCTGTGGGTTCAATTCCCTGCTCTGTCACAGAGTTGGGGAAGTTGAGTTGAGTTGGCATAGTGCCTGATCTGTACAAGGGGGATAATAGCACTTCTAGATTGAGCCCGCTAAAGAGACCTGATGTCGTCCATATTAATATGCAGAGCTGGGCTGTAGCTCTTTACAGAATTCAACCTCCACACTAGCCAAGTTAAGGCTTCTCCATAGGGCAGATCCTCAGCTAGTGCACATGACAATTTATACCAACTTAGGGTCTGCCCTCACAGCCAGCCACAGATGACATCTGTGGAGTGGCATTTTTGTGTGTGGTTGGGCTAAGAATCTTGTAACTCCAAGTAAATTACCGGGCAATTTGTAGTTTGAGTAACATGCTATAAGGAAAATGCAAATTGCACAGATTTGTTCCTTATAAGTGCAGACACAGAAAATATTGTACCAGCATCACTACAATAATTATACCCTGCAGCGTTCTGAACATGAGCACTACAATTAAAAATATCCTGGAGAGAGACAGGTTCTAAATAAGCCCACAAGTTATACCACTCCAAAATCATGTAGTAATTGTCCTTTCGGGGTGCAGTACTCAGTTATTTTGGCACCTTTACTAAAAGTTTAATGATATTCACACTCAGGCTGGTCAGAGGGTTTTCCAGTTTCTGCCTATGAACAGGCAGTGTTGCTTAGTGGATAATGCTCTGGACTGGGACTTTGAATGCTGGGGTTATATTCCTGGTTCTACTACTAGCCTGCTGGGAGACTTTGGGCAAGTTACTTGACTTCTCTCTGCTTCAGTTTCCACATCTGTGAAGTGGAGATAAAGAGATCCACCTCCTTTGTAAGGTGCTTTGAGAGGCACTCATGCAACGCGCTATACAAGATCTAGGTATTGTATTTTTTAATTCTTGCATTAGACAGCTACGGATCAGGGCCCTATCATGCCAGGCACTATTTAAACACATAACATGATGGATCCTGACCCAAAGAGCTTGCAGTCTAAGGTTATGTCTACTCTATGAGCTAGGGATGGGATTGGCCTGCTCATCTACACATACTCATGCTTGCTCTCATTGTGCTCGTGTGAGTATGAATAGCAGTAGCACGGGTAGCTTCAGTGGAGGCATGGCTGAGCCATGCCAAGTACAAGCCTGTGGCTTCCCTAGACAGTCACTCCCTACCTCCAGCTTCCATGGGATCTTGACTCCACACAGCCTGCTCGCTCTACTGTGAGCTGGCTAAGATTCCCTGTCCTTCTAGTTCAGAGGGGCTACAGCAGCTTGGAAGCCAGCATGCAGTTGTCAAGTTTTCTGTAGGCCTCATGGCAAAGGAGAGTTTGAAGGAGGATAATGGAGTTTTGCAGAGGTTTATGCGGGAGCTCCTCTTAAGTGTCAGGGCAGCATGGGAGAACGCACGAAAGGAATTGGTTGAATTTTTACCAAGTGGGCGATGGAGGCTGGTATGATATCAGTGGCTGACTGAAGATGGAAGTCAATGTCTCGATAGCATATGAGAGATGCTAGCTTGGGTTGAGAACAGGCCATGAAGAACCGTATAAGCGAGCACAAGGAATCTGTGTTTAATGTGGAGAAGAGGGAGACCACGGAGGGATGCAAGGACAGGGGTTGCCACAGTCATGATGCTAATCCAGTATGGCAATTTCTATGTTCGTTCCTATTCTCAGTATAAGGGAGAAAAATAACCACCTTTGGGATTTCAGAGATCAGAGTGTGGTAATTCACCGCAAACACTGTCTTTTTAATAGGGACCGTTGCATTTAGAGTCTGCCTGTTTCCTCTTACTTTAAGACCCATTGTTAGGAAAAGCTTAACTACTACACACACACACGAAACTCCTTTAACAAATTGAAAATCTCCAAAGATTTATAAGCCAACGTGAAAGATTGACTTAATGGAGCAGTATATTTTTCATTCGGCAAAGAACCCCCCAATCCCCTGATTAGACTGATATATAGATTTTCCAGAGATTAGCAAAATCTGAAATGCATTAAAAAAAGCCAGTGTGACAAAACAGTTTTGACAGCATAAATACAACCTAAAGCCATGTAAAATGTAATTACTGCAGCTATTCCCGTGACCCTGCACTATGCAACGCCTTTCCTCTGTCTCGAGCAGGGCTTATTTTCCGCCTCTTTATTTTTATCCATGTTTTATTCTCCTTATTTGTTTTTCCTTTCTCTTTGGTACTTTTACTTATTTTTTGGGGGGAGATTCTTCTATATTTCGGCATAGGCTTCGGTGAAAAGATAAATAAGGATGTGGAAGGTGATTATTTGGGGTGTAGGAAGTTCAAAGACAAACTGGTCCATTGTCATGTGCTCCAGTCAGAGGGGTGTGCAAGTGCTTTATTTCACTGGCAGAGGTTCAGCGAGACCTGCTGGTTATTATTCATATTGCAGTAGGACCTAGAGTCCCCAGCTGGTATCATGATTCCATTGTAGTAGCCGGTGCACATGCTCATTCTGAGAGAAAGCTCTTGCTTGGAAGAGCAGGTGGTCTATATGGACAGAGGGTGGGACAGAACAGACAGAAATGAAGTGACTCACCCAAGGGCAATAGCAGAGCCAGGAATAGAACTCATGTCTCCTCAGTCTCACTCCTGTGTTCTGTCCACTAGAGAGCACTGCCTCCTAAAAAGAAAAAGGAGGACTTGTGGCACCTTAGAGACTAACCAATTTATTTGAGCATGAGCTTTCGTGAGCTACAGTTCACTTCATCGGATGCATACCGTGGAAACTGCAGCAGACTTTATATATACACAGAGAATATGAAACAATACCTCCTCCCACCCCACTGTCCTGCTGGTAATAGCTTATCTAAAGTGATCCATGCACATTGTGTAAAGAGTTGTCACTTTGGATGGGCTATCACCAGCAGGAGAGTGAATTTGTGTGGGGGGGAGGAGGGTGAGAAAACCTGGATTTGTGCTGGAAATGGCCTAACCTGATGATCACTTTAGATAAGCTATTACCAGCAGGACAGTGGGGTGGGAGGAGGTATTGTTTCATATTCTCTGTGTATATATAAAGTCTGCTGCAGTTTCCACGGTATGCATCCGATGAAGTGAGCTGTAGCTCACGAAAGCTCATGCTCAAATAAATTGGTTAGTCTCTAAGGTGCCACAAGTACTCCTTTTCTTTTTGCGAATACAGACTAACACGGCTGTTACTCTGAAACCTGCCTCCTAAAAGTTACTTCAGCAGCTTGGGAGTACAGCTTCACCTACATGTGCACCAGAGGAGATTCACCTTGGGTACTACTCCTTACACACCCTCTTCGAGTGAGCATAGCTTGACATTCTGACCAAGACTCCCAAGAAACCCTGCGGACATAGACCGCTGACGTGTGCTGAGTCAGCACGTCACTGTCAGCGTGGCTGACTCAGCCCCCCATCAGACTGGCCCTGTTGGTTTTTCTGGGCAATGCTGACCAGCTCCGGGCCCCCTGACTGAGCAGGGTTTGTGGTGCACCAGGCAGACTTTCTGCCTCTAGAGGCCATGTTCCATCAGGAGAACCAGGAGAGTGAACCAGGCCTTATGATGTGCTGTAAAGTCTGTAGGGAATAGTACACAAGAGGGCATCATTCATCAGTCAATTTATTCACATCCTGGCTACGTCAAAGCGGGAAGGGTGGCCAAGTGCCCTAACGCAGTCAAACTGAAGAAAGAACACAGTTGTAAAAGGGTCAAAGTCCCTGCCACAAAGAGTTTAGAATAGAACTAGATAAGAAGCATTATTATCCCCACATTATAGATGGGGAATGGAGGCACAGATACTAAAGTGACTTGCCCAAGTTGTCACAGGAAATGTGTGACACTGCTGGAAATGGCACCAACCTCTCCGCAGATGCACTCTGGTGCCTTGACCATAAGACAATCCACTTCTTCTTTGAGTAGTGGGTGCTCCACTTCATGTGCATGTGTGCCCTACGTGCCTTTGATTGGAAATTTTCACTAGCAGTGTCCATTCGGCCCACGCACGTACTGTTGATATCCACAAACTATATCAGGCTGTGTGGGCAAAACCCCTCCTCAGTTCCTTCTCAGCCTGAGCTGGAGATTAGCTTGTCTGCTTTGCATGTACCTCAGCTGTTGCTGAGCTTCTTTCTTTCCTAGTTTAGTTAATACTTACTTCTGGTTTCTTAAACAAACCAACCCTTCCCTCCCCCGCAACAATACATTGATTTCCTCCGGGGAAGTCCTTCCCGTTAGGGTCATGCCCAGTTTACTGGGGTTTAAATGTTGCCTCTCGTGTAGAGATGCTATCCTGAGCCGTGACAGACACTCAAATGCATTTGCTGCCTGGGAGAGTCACATGCACCATAGAAGTGTCACTTCTGTTTAGCCCTCACATTCAGGGCTCGGAAGAACCGGGAAGTCAAGCTGCAACTATTGATGATGAAACGGTCCCTTCACCCGCTTTGGAGCCAGGTCAAGAGAACCCCTCCCCACCCGTATGTCAGTCCCCAGGGGTTTCTAGGGCTACTTAAACCTCAGCACAAAACTTCTCCAGAAAAGATAAATCTAGAGACTTCCTCTAAACATTCTGGGAAGAGGCATTCTAATTGTTGTCCCAGGGATCCCACCTCAAAAAGACCTTTCTCTCTGGTCAGGTCGGCAGCCTCAGAGACGTCACCCTTGAGGCTCACTACCATGGAGGCAAAGAGCTCCTCCAGCAGTGGTGAAAAGGGAAAGTCCCACAGCCCAAAGGCTAAACATGGCTCTGGGAAGGCTCCGTCACTATCTAGTGGAGGTGGTCACAGCAAGCACAGACAATCAGCACCGTCAGACTTTACCCCTCTCCCAGCACCCTCATTGAGTTCTTCAGTACCGTGTAAGCCTACTGCCATATCAGCACAATCTGCAAAGTGCTCCAAGCCATTGGTACCATCCGGCCAGGATAACTATACAAGTCTGCTGGTGTCGCAAGACTTGAGATACCCAAACAAATATCAGTGACTGCTGAACCAGTGTGACTGTGCAGCAAGCTTCATTGCTCTAGTGTTAGCTTTGATGGGATGGTCAAGGGTTTGAACTCCCGTTAGCCTGCCATTTTGCTTCCCCCATTTGGAAATGGGAGAGTTGGTCTCTGACAAACATGGCAGCATATCACCTGGGACAAACGAGTTTTGTCTGCCACAAGGGCAGCACTTTCTGTGTTCTTGGAGTTGGGTCTTCAGTTGAACATGGAAAAATCCACGCTGAGTCTAGTTCAGAATATACAAGTTATAGGTGCATCCCTGGATTCCTTGGCGTCCAGGGCCTTCCTTCCCATGGACAGCTTCATAACATTATCAAATCTTGCCATAAGCTCTGAAGGGAACCCCAGACTTCAGTCAGAAACTATCTTCAAAGTCTCGGTCACATGGCAACTTGCACTTTCGGGACACAGCAGGCAACATTACGCCTTCGCTGTTTCCAGGGGCGGCTCAGATCAGTTTACTCACTAAACCGACATAGTCTAGACAAGCAGATGTCAGTTCTCCAGCAGGTGAAGCATTCCCTAAGCTGGTGGATAGTCTATCGCAATGTAGGGGCAGGGGTTCCCCTCCTCCAACCAATGGCAATGGTAACAGTGATCATGGATGCATCTCCATTAGCATGGAGGATGCGCCTCGATCCTCTAACAGTATATGGCAGATGGTCACTCCAGGAAACCACCATCCATATCAGTCTGTTGCAGCTCAGAGTGCTCAGAAATGCCTGTCTTCATTTTCCGCCTGTCATTGAGCACAGCTCCATCAGGGTCATGATGGACAAAGTGGGGTGCATGTTCTATATCAACCAGCAGGAAGGAGCAAGATCCCCTTCCCTTTGTGCCGAAGCAATAAAGTTATGGAACTGGTGCATAAAATGTTGCATAGGAATTTCAGAAATGCATCTTCCAGGCAGCACAAAGATGCATGCAGAAATGAAACAGAAGAAAGAACACCCAAAAAGGGCAGGTCATGAACCACCCAGGCTGGTCTTCTCCATTGAAGCACTGCCCAACCCAGAAAGATGAGAGCCTGAGTTTACTTTGGTACCAGTCCTCCATTCCACTGTCAGCTATTAGTTATTCAGAGTAGAACTTCCAGAAGATGCCTCCACATGGAAGTACAACCCACTGCTCAGGATATGGGTTGAATTCCTCCCTGTGCCCCCTCCACAGAGGATGCGAAGACGGAGCCTGGCTCTTTAGTCCAAACAGTGGAGCCTCATGCTTTTAACTCCGGAGATTCCTGGGTGGACTAGAACGGCAGCCATCATAGAAGCACCAGACAGAGTCCAAGTTCCAGCAGGGGCTCAAAATCACCAGCAGGATTTTCCTTCATTTTGGCAGCCTGAGGGAGGTCTGACAGCACTTCCAAAAGTCCACTTAGGCTAAAATCCTCAGTCCAGCAACTGGGCAGGGCTAGGATGAAACCCTCACCTCAGCTGGTGATTTGGCTGCAGAGCTGCTCTGTTGATCTTTCTTTGGCTGAATGGCTGGAGAAGACTCCACAGAGTTTAATGCAGCCCTTCTACAGGGCAGAGGACAGGAGAAGCCATGCAGCAGCAGACCCCTTGGTCCTGCCCATGCCACAGAGGGAACCTCTGTATCCCTGAACTCCATGCTGCGCAAAGGAGCTGCACTCCTTCTGGATCACTCCCCACCCACTCTTAACTAGCGTAATGGAAACGTTTCCACTGCCTAGAAACCTCTGCATGCCTGGGGACAGGAGAAGATTTGGGGCTTAATGAGACCCAGTCCTGGACCTAGTCAATATTGGTTTTGCCATTGAGTTACAGCCTAACCCTGCTGCCCTTTGCCACATGAGTAGTACCCCTGAAGTCAATGAGAGAGCTCACGTGGGTAAGACCTGCACAATCAGGACCTTACATTTGCAGCTAAGGAGAACAATGTCTAAACTAAAATTTGGATTAAAAGCTGCCACGATGTACTAGCACGCTAAAGTCACCCAGGGCCTTACCAAACAAGATACAAAGGAGCTGTTAGACAGGCCACTAGGTAGGGATTGGCCCTTGACTCAAGACACTTGGGTTCTATTCCCAGTTCTGCCACTAATGCATTTTGTGACCTTTGTCAAGTCACTTCTTCACTCTGTGCCTCCCATTCTCTTCCCACCTTTTATCTGTTCAGATGTAAGATTTCCAGGGCAGAAAAAAATCTCTTAGCATCCGTTGGCACTGCAATCCGAGGTGTGACCATTTCCTAATGCTTCTAGCTTTGATCTGTCTGGCTTGAATAAAAATAGCCAGGACGCTGTGGAAGCCCTTCTGGAATCCTGGGTAGGTATTACTGCCTCTACTGCTGTGGCTTCGATCAAAGCTAAAGTGAGCTCGATCAAAGCTAAATTGAGTATGTCTGTACAAGTCACACATCTGATTACAGTGTAGATATAGCCTCAGTGTTTGTACAGTGCCTAGCACAATGGGTCCCTGATAACAGTTGGAGCCCGTAGATACTAATGTAATATAAATAGTTATAGTAAAGGAAATGCCATGTCTGTATTTCCATGTAAAATGGTGGCCATTTACCTGTGCCCTGGAATTTAATGCATTTTAGATTAATTAATTGCTGGAAAATATATACATCACTTTAATCAGAGGATTTAGGCTTCTTTGGTAAATCAAGAATATAATGCTCAATTAAGTCAATCTTTCATACCAGCTTAGTAGTCTTTGGAGCTTTCTAACTTGTAACAGGGAATTTTTCATGTAGGATTTACTCTTTTATAACAATAGTCAAAAACAAAGGAGGAAAACAGAAAACGCACAACACCAATAGATGCTGAAGTCAACCATTACCTATGGAGAGCATAATGGGTGTTCTGACCTTCATGCATAGGCATTTAGTTAGAACATAAGAACAGCCATACTGGGTCAGACCCAATGGTCTATCTAGTCCAGTATCCTGTCTTCTGACAGTGGCCAATGCCAGGTACCCCAGAGGGAATGAACAGAACAGGGGAATTATCAAGTGATCCATCCCCTGTCATCCAGTCCCAGCATCTGGCAATCAGAGGCTTAGGGACACCCAGGGCATGGGGTTGCATCCCTGACCATCTTGGCTAATAGCCACTGATGGACCTATCCTCTGTGAACTTATCTAATTCTTTTTTGAACCCAGTTATAAGGTTGGCCTTTACAACAGCCTCCTGGCAATGAGTTCCACAGGTTCACTGTGTGTTGTGTGAAGAAATACTTCCTTTTGTTTGGTTTCAGAGTGGTAGCCGTGTTAGTCTGTATCAGCAAAAACAATGGGGAGTCCTTATGGCACCTTAGAGACTAACACATTTATTTGGGCATAAGCTTTCAGGGGCTAGAACCCACTTCATCTGATACTTGGAGTGAAAAATACAGGAGCAGGTATAAATACACAGCACATGAAAAGATGGGAGTTGCCTTACCAAGTGTGAAGTCAGTCTAACGAGACAATTCAATTAACAGTAGGATTCCAAGGGAGGAAAAATCACTGTTGTAGTTGTAATGAGAGTGGCCCATTTCGAACAGTTGACAAGAAGGTGTGAGTAACAGTAGGGGGAAATTAGTATGTGGGAAATTAGGTTTAGGTTTCGTAATGACCCAACCATTCCCAGTCTTTATTCAGGCCTAATTTGATGGTGTCCAGTTTGCAAATTAAGTCCAGTTCTTCAGTTTCACGTTGGAATCTGTTTTTGAAGTTTTTTTGTTGAAGAATTGCCACTTTTACTTCTGTTATTGAGTGACCAGGGAGATTGAAGTGTTCTCCGACTGGTTTTTGAATGTTATAATTCCTGATGTCAGATTTGTGTCCTTTTATTCTTGTGCATAGAGACTGTCTGGTTTGGTCAATGTACATGGCAGAGGGGCATTGCTGGCACATGGTGGCATATATCACATTGGTAGATGTGCAGGTGAACGAGCCCCTGAGGGTGTGGCTGATGTGGTTTGGTACTATGATGGTGCTATAAATAAATGCTACTCTGACAATAGTATAATGACAATACTGCACACATACCTATAGTATGTGGAGCTTGTCCCTTGTGAGGTTATAGTTAGTTAGGAGTAACCCTCCCCCCAAGTTCTGGAAGGGATACATACCTCATGCTTGAAGGTACAAGCCGATCTCTCATGGGAGTAAGGCAGCCAACTGTAGGTTTTATCTAAGATATCCTAGTTTAAGCCCATCACACTGTAATGTATTTTTCCTTACATCACCCCGGGAAGTAGGGATATGCTATTGTGAAGGATCTGCTAAGCAGGGAACTACAACTCCCATCACCCACGCCCCACTCCACATCCACTTCCTCCAGGCCAGGTGAGAGGAAAGGACTCCTTGAACCAGGGAGTAGCTGGGCTCTGTCTGGAAGAGGCAGCTGCCTGGTGAGCCAGGCGCCACAGAGAAGCTGGCTGCAAAGTGGAATTCCCAGGAACGGTACACAGAAATGTGTGTGGAACAGGCTGCAAGTGCTGGTCGTTACACCTGGGTGCAGGACTTCTGGGGGAGCCAGTGCAGAGTGGCCCCAATGACAGACACTAACTCAGCCTGGCCCGGAAACCCATAAGCTTCTATTGGTTTGAACGGAGACCGGAGTGGAGAGGACACCTCAGGCACTAGGGGTGAAGAGCCCTGACTC
Source organism: Eretmochelys imbricata (assembly GCF_965152235.1). Classification (NCBI taxonomy): domain Eukaryota; kingdom Metazoa; phylum Chordata; order Testudines; family Cheloniidae; genus Eretmochelys; species Eretmochelys imbricata. The sequence continues at coordinate 203,775,061 of NC_135574.1, read as the reverse complement.
TCCACTGGACTGCCCCAGTGGCCCAAACAAGACCTGCGATTGCTCACTTTGCACTGTAACTGTCGAAGCCTCTGTACCTAGGGTATCTAGAACCTCTCCTGCCATCCCTAGGAAAATACCCTTTCCCTCAGCCATGTATCTGAGGGGTGATTGGGACCCCCCCCAGGCTAGCGTCTACAAGCCCTAGCTGCTGAAACGCCTACAGTGCTTGCCTCTGGGACACGGTGCACCAGCAGCTACTGGCACCCTAGGGTCCTGGTGTACGGAGCAGCCTCATTAGCTTATTATCCCCATTTTATAGGTGGGGAACTGAGGCACAGAGAGACTTGCCCATGCTCACCAGGAAGTACCTAGCAGAGCAGGGAATTAAAACCCGCTCTGAGTCCCAGGGCAACACGCTAACCACTGGGCCCTCCTTCCCCCATTTATTGCACCATCCTCTGTAACGACTCTTAGAGGTGGGTTTAAAGACTCGAGCTCTGTTACAAAGCCGCTGATGTCAATGGGAGCCATTCCATTGAAATCTGCGGGCTTCGTATTGTAGCCTGATCTAGGCTAAAGGTCCCAAATATATGCATGCTAACTTGCCTTAGCTCAACATACAGGATGTGGCCTGTAGGTTCCTTGTGTTATGGCCAAAAATGCTCTAGTACAAATCTATAAACCTGTTAGATGGGCTCCAGTATCAGGCGCTAGATAGATCTCTGGTCTAATCCAACAGAATTGCAATGTTCCTATTTTGCTCTTGAATCAAAGGTCCCATCCCAGCAGCATTGCCACCCCAGCAGACAATTTACCATGTCATTAAGCAACTCAATTTATGGTTATGCAGCAAGACAGAGACCGTCTATTAGAAATAGAACAGCCGCTGCAAACCTCCTAACAGCTAAGTTATTCATTTCACACATGGCTGGGAATGAGAACAAAGAGCTAAGTCCGATGGGTAGCAGCCCATTTAAAAGTTATTTATTTGCACTGTCTGCCAAAATGCTGCTGTGTGAGATGGGATAATGTGGCGAGATGTTAGTTAGTACACACACAGTGCTGCTAAGCTTGACTGATGTCTTGGGAAAAGTCATTTGGTATGTGGCCCATCTGTAAAGATTTTAGTGGTTGCAATAGCAAATGTTGTGAAGATTGAGTTCTAATTCCGCCTCCCCCGCTCCCCCCGGATCCTACTCTCTTAACTTTCTCAGAAGAAAGTTTTTGGCCTGAAATTTTCCAAGCTTGGGCTTAGCCCTGAGCAGATTGTGAATTATGGGAACAGGATTAAAAAAAATGTTTTTCTCACCATGATTTGAAAGGAACTTTTGCGCTCTCAGAAGCATCTAACACTAAACTCCAAATTGGTTTGTTTTATACCCCCTCAATGGTGAAAACGCAGTTCATGTTTGCAGAATCTCATCCTGTAAGGAACTCTAAGAGTTTGGGGTGATTGTGTGTAGTTACAGCAGCTTTGAAGGCCTAGAGTAAAATTTGCAGTATCTAAGCAATTTAGGAGCCTCAGTTCCATTTTTGGGAGTGACTTAGGCACCTGAGAGCCGAAGTCTCATTGACTTCCTTGGAGATTTAGGAGCCTGAGTGCCTGTTTCAAACAGTAGCGTGGCAAAGTGAACTAAGGAACTTTTAGCGTGTGGCAGCAGGGTCCAAGTCATTAGCGTGTTGCACATTCACACCCTGGCTTCCCATGCACTAATTGCCTGTATAGACAAGCCCTGACATTATTATCAATTATGACTTGTATTATGGTAGCCCTTTCAGGCTACTACCTGGACTGGGGCCCTGTCATGGGGTGCACTCACCATCAAAACACTGCCCTTGGGTCAGGGCCCAGCATTACAGGGACTCCTCCCACTCTAATGCCCAACTTTTGTCAGGTGATCTGGCTCTGGACCATGTGGCCAGATCACGCTTAAAGTTCAATCCCCTTCCAGGGGATCCACATCCAGGTGAAACTGGCCAGGCTCCAAGCTGGCTTCTCCCAGCTGGCCTGTTCAAAGTCCCCTTGCCACTATCCCACCTAGGCCAGCAGCAAAGTCCTTCCAAACCAAAAGAGCTGAAAAGACTCACACTCTTCTTTTGCAGAATAGCAGGTCCTAGTGCTTCTCCCCAGGGCCTCTCAGTATAACTTAGAACGACAAACGAGTACCTGCTACTGAGACAGCTTTTCTCCTTCTCCAGGCTTGAGCTTCGCACCCCCTTTGGGCTCTTCTTCAGGCCCTGGTTCCTCTCCCAGAACACCAGCTCCAGGACTGTCTCTCCAGAGCTGGCCATTGTCCCCAGGCCCACCCCAGGAGTTAGCTGCACTCCCGTGGTTTGGCTCTCCAGCCGCAACCCAGCTCAGCAGCTCTCCTCCAGACGCAGCCCAGACTGAGTTCTCTTAAGCCTTTCGCCACAGTAACGCCTGACTCCAGCAGTCCCACCCTCTCAGACTCGAATGCAGTTAGTTACAGCAGAGGTGGGGCTGACCCCCATTAAAAGATAGGTCTACATTGCATTTTAAACCCATCTCGGTGGGACCTGGGCTGGTGGACTCGTGTTGCACATTCACATCCTGCTCACTTCAGCATCCACGCTGCATTGTAAACCGAGGTTTACAATAGCTGGACCCAGGCCTCACCGCTCCATACTACTCCACGCTGACCTTCTGACTTGGGTCTGCAGCATGAGCTGCATCCGCGCTGCAAAATGACAGGGCTTGGTCCTGAGTCTCAGCAAGACGCTGGTCCAGACTCCCCCTTCTCTGCCGGGTGGACCTGACCTGAGTCAGATAGCTGAGTGTGTGGAGGAGAGAAGAGTCTGGGCTCAAAACATACCCATAGATGCTGGTCACCTGGTGAAAGGCACCATATAAGTGCATAAGAAATAATGCCTGCCCCAAAGAGCTTACAGATGACATAGCTAGGATGAAGAAAGGGTGTATGATTAGCCAGCTATAGACCTGGGGAACTGAGAAAGAGATTAAATGAATTGTTCATGTCCACACAGGGAGTCTGTAGCAGAGGGAGGAACTGAACCCTACTTTCCTGAGTCCTGGTCCAGCCCAGTTGTCAAAGGAAGCATTTGTTAGAGACTCAAGGACAAAAATCACTCAGGCCCTAGGCCACTTTTTACTGATATAAAGCCTGGGGATAGAAAGTCCATCGGGGGGTTACTTTGTGAACCTGAAAGCAGCTACAGCTTCCCGTGCACCCAGGTGAGACTCACCCAGGTGAGACTCTACACTGCAATTAGACACCCATGGCTGACCCAGGCCAGCTGACTCAGGCTTGAAGGGCTGTTTAATTGAAGTGTAGACGTCCAGGCTTGGGCTGCAGACCGAGGTTTGGGACCTTCCCATCTCACAAGATCCTAGAACCTGGGCTCCCGCTTGAGCCCGGAAGTCTACACTTTAGTTAAACAGCCCCTTAGCCCAAACCTGTGTCAGCTGGCATGGGCCAGCTGCAGGTGTCTAACTGTAGTATAAACATAGCCTGAGTGACCAGCAATGGACTATGGCCAGGACAGCTCGAGCATATCAATTCAGTAGTTCCTGTGGATCTCAGTGGAATGTGAAGCGAAAACCTGAATGAAGTTATGTAGGGCGGTGGAATTAATAGCCTGGCTTGGTGCCCTCTTTAATTAGTCTGGTCTCCTTCAATGGAGAAGACTCATGGTCTATTTTTCAGCCACGCTGAGCATCTGTATCTCCCACTGAAGTCGAAAATAATCCCACCCAGCCATCAGTCTGCTAAGGATACCCCTCCTGAATTAAGAATGTTTCATTTAATGGGGCTTCAGGTAAAGCTGCCTAAAGCTGGGAATTACAGAAGCTCTTTGAGCAGCTAGGCTCACAAGTTCCATTCATTTCCCAGGGACTGGGGACCTTAACTCGCTTAGACCATTTTGGAAAGCTTGGTGGTATTTTACAACGAGTGCACTAATGGATGTGTTGAAATTTAGCAACACTCCGCTTAGACTCCGAAAAACTCCTATAGCAAGCGAATGCGAAAAAAGGAGCACTAAAGCAATGGTAAAGCCGCACAGTCAGATGCCAGGAGGTTCCAAAAGATGTGGTTCGTATCCCTAGGCTAGCTCAGCTTTGGTTGCGTGTGTGCAGGGTGAGACGGGAGGCATTGTTCAGTCCAGTTTTCTTTGTTAAACTTACCGCATTATGGGTGTGCAAGGGGGCTGAGTTCAGGCTGTGGCTGGAATGTTCATTTCTGGAATTCTTTGCACTTTTGGCTGCTTGGGTTTTCAGCCTGAATGTAGTGACAGATTTTAGATATGCCTCCAAATTCTTCCTCATACCTCAGTCTGTGAAGCTAGAGTAAGCAGGAAGAATTCTTTGTGGGTATTGTAGAGGGGAAGGAATCATCCCTTGTGGTTGCTCTTCCACCTTCAGGAATGGCTGGCTTATCCTCCAGCCCTCTTTTGGTTCTTTTTTTTTACTCACTAATTTGCAAGGTGACTAGCCGCAGCTTCACATCATTTGCTGGAAGCGGATTAAACCATGATGGCCTAGGTGATGTGTTAACCCAGCTTAAAATGAATGTGAACACAGTACCTACAGAGCCATCTCTCTTGTGATGTCATCCAGCCTCCATTGAAGTCAATGGAAAGACTCCCATTGGCTTCAATAGGATTTGGATCAGGCTCCTTTTCCCTGTAAGTTTTAAAGGGGCATCGGCAATGTGGTCAGAAGCATACGTGAGGGAAGGGACTTCTGCATGAACTGACCAGCTCCTGGCTTGTGAGATAAGCAGGAATCTACCCCATGGGTGGAAGTTTCTTTGCACAAGCAATTAATTCATTTCAAAGTTACAAAAATGGCCCACGAAACCATGAATGAAACCTGTGCAAGACAGAATACACAACGGGAACACTCAAATTGATCACATCACTGCCTCATCTTTCCCTCCCTCAGCAAACAAGCTGGGAATCTGTCCCTTTAAAGGTGCGGTACCTTTAAAAAAAAAACCCCAAGCCTCATAACATCTTCATTATGTAAACTTAACTATAACCACCAACGTACCTTTTTTGGCTTTGAAATTCTATATTTGCTTTTCTGAAGAGAATTCCCTCCCCAGACACACACACCACACTTGCTGTATATATTACGCAGCTGGTTGCATTACTAGTCAGGGAACAATTATCTGCTCTGGAGTATGGCGTTATTAATGCTTTGCTACTGATAATGCTTAACAGTTCACAAGACTATATCAAATGTTTTCTTTTTAACGCTGCCACAGACTTTTAGCAAGCTCTGGAGATAATGTGACAGGCCAATAGAGGTTGATGTATGTGTCTGGAGAAAGGAAAAAAAAAAGGGTTAAGATTCTTCAGTCAGACCAATGTCTTTAATGGCTTCCCTAGATTAAAATAAATCCCTATGGGAAATCCACTATAACAACAATTCTTATACAGATTTTCCAGTCACTGCCTCTGTGCCACAACCATTCTTTGAAACTGTTTATATTAGCGAAAGGCCACATTCTCTATGTGTATTTGAAAGAACATGCTTTAACTCCATTAAGAGCATCTGAATTCTCACTTTCCTCCTTTGGCATTAGCGTACCTATCAGTCCTGTATCTTCCGAAAATGTGACAATGTGAAGAAATGTAGAAGTCAGATCTGGCTGGCTATTAAAGGGCAGCATAGTATTTATACTAAAATATTGTATTTGCAACATGGGTGAATTCATGCGCCAGTCCTTTGGGGATAGTAAAGAATTAGGTTGCATGATCGAAAGCAGGACAGAAATAATGCAGACACTAATAAGGTTGGATTTAAACTGAAATAGAGAGAGGGAGACTGGAAATCAAACACACTTTTATTTCTGTTGAAATGTAATTGCTGTACAAATTGAACCCAGCAGTTCCCTTTCAGACAGATTCTTAAACTGTGGGGACTTCTTTTTTATTCTAAAGTGTGGTTTGGCATTTTCCTTGATTGACGTAAAAATCTGTCTCAGTTTTGCCAACACCAAGCAGATTCCCCTTCCCCCGACCAACAATGAGATGAGATAACCACTCCCCCACCCCCCATTTTGGTTTCTTTTTATTTGCCTTCTGCTTTTGAGCCTTTAGGGTGCACTAGGGTCACATTTTGAAGCGTTTTCCCATGACCATGAGGGCTAGAAACTTAAAAAGATATAATGAAAGCACAGTACCAGGACTCCAGGAGCTGGGATTTGAAGAAAAACATTGATTATCACAGGGCTTATATTATTAATTAGAGGTGGCATTGCTGATGCCTGGTGGTCTGCTCTTCAGACAGATTTCCTTCCCCTCCACCTGCATTTTTATAAATCTACAGCATCTACAATAATCAGCACTTTGATTTCAATCCATGTTTGGTATCTAATATGTTTTGGCTTCTCAGACGTCTGATGTAGGTGGTCCCTGGAAGCAATGGTTTGGCCAAGTCATTGGCAGGCAGTCTCTCACAGTAGAGTTACCCTGGTTCCTACACAGTGCTTGTCATGAATTCCCACCTATATCCATATTGGTCTCCATCATTCCATCCAAAACGTAGCTGCTAGAATTATCTTCCTTGCCTGTTTAATTCACTTCCCTGAATCACTCCACTGGCTCACCCTGGCCCATCTCAGCACATTTCAACTTTTCATCCTTGCCTACAAGGAACTCTGCAGCACCCTTACCTACACCTCAGATCTCATTTACTTACGAGTCTCAAAGGGGAATTCCTCATTGAGGGGCCTAGCAATGGAAAATTCACCAGCCATCAGCCACAAACTCCTTTGCACCAGGAAAGATTTGGGCTGATGCCAAATCTCAAAACTGGGTGATGGGACCAGCTTCTAAGTCCCCGTCATTTCCATCTCATGCCTATTACTACCCACATGCTTAAAATGTTCTGCCATTCTCACCCTTTCCTTATTAAAAAGGCTCCTAAAGACCTACTTTTGCCCTGGATGCCCAGTAGGGTGACCAGATGTCTCGATTTTACAGGGACAATCCCGATATTTGGGGCTTTTTCTTACATAGGCTCCTATTACACCCCCCCTCCCCCCTTCCGGTCCCAATTTTTCACACTTGCTATCTGGTCACTCTAATGCCCAGTGACAACCCAGGAAGCCTCAACAAACGTTACTGAACATCTCCTGAATCTACCAGTGTGTCTTGGCTTGTTGTTTCTTTTTTAGATGATCAGCTCTTCAAAGCAGGACCCCTACACCTTTTTCCTTTGTAGCACACAGCATGTCATCAGCAGTTAAGAAATGCTAGCAATGTAGAAACGTAGGGCCAGATCTTCAGTTGCAAAATACAGAACTGCACTGTTTTATGTCAGCTGAGGGTCTGGTCCATGATTGACAAAGAAGGGAACACATCTAAACCATTCCGTGAGCACCCCTTATCTGTCAGTTCCAAGATAATATGTCATGCTAGCTCAACATTGATCTCACCCACCCCCCAACCCTGCTGATCTCAGGTTCCATGATGGACAGTATGTTGGCCCTATACTACTAAAGGCATTGTATTCCTGCCATTGAAAGTGTCAACATTTTGCCCACAATTCATAGATTTTGAGGTCAGAAGGGACCGTTGGGTCCATTAAATGTACTATTGGCTGCATGAGACTTCCATGAATTGTCGAAAGGTACTTAAGATACCCATCCTGTACTCTAGTTTGATTCACGGGTCTGTACCTGTTAGCCCCTCCTGGGCTTTGTTAGTTAGTACATTGATCCATATGCATTTAAGATCCTGAGTTCTCAATAACTCAAAACACAGGTAATGGTGTCTTTAAAGTACAGTATCAGAACCCTTCCCTCCTCCAACCTCTTTCACCCACTCCATCCTTCCCAAACAGGTTAAGAACCAGACAGCGGTATCTGACATATATCCGTTATTTCTAATTTCAAGTGCAAGAGAAAATTGCTATCCCCAGTACAACTTTGTGATGATGCTGGGCAAATGTTGGCTTTATAACAGCAGTCACTAATGTAACATTAAAATTCTGACAAAAGAATGATTTATTTTGCCCGCAGAACATTAACTAGTAATGTTAAGCTACATTTGTGTTATTTATTGTTTGGACGGCAGTAGCATCTGCAGATTCCGCATCCAGGATGAAGGCTCTCATGTGCTAGGTGCTACCTACAATGAAAAGACAAACATAAAAGTATAGAGCCCAAGTCTCAAATGAGAGCTAGCAGATGTGGGGACCACAAGGTAACAGCGAGACAGTTATGAGTAGCACAGTAAACAGGAGTTGCAGTACACCAGCGGCCTGACCATTGCCAATTGTTTTGTAGACATCGTGGCAGAGGTGAGTTGGAAGGAGGGAGTGAAAAGGAGGCTAACATAGTGACCCTGTGGATTTTTACCAGGAGCGGGTTGGGAGACAGCACAAAGGTGCTTTTTGGAATATTTGACAGATGGGCAATGTATTGTTGCCTATTCGTTTGGGACCGGTATCCCATTCTGACACCAGGGCTATCAGGGCCTTGCAGACCAGCTCTTCCAGAAGAGGAGTCAGGGAGAGAGTCTGGGTATATTTTAAGTGTCATTTGTTTTATTTACACGTATACACCATTCCTGGAATAAGATGGTCACACAGCCCCCAGGGCAGGGCAATCCTCCTTCCAGGAATCCCAACCCAGCTCCAATGTCCAGTGCCCAGAGAGCAACTCTGGCCTCAAGAATGCTCTCTAATCAGAGCCCAGGACGGAGAGCAGACTCTCCTACTGCTTGCACAGCTCCATTCCCTCGTCCCCCAAGCTGCCTCTGCACAACCTTGCATAACCCCAGACTAAACGCAGTGTGTCTTTCCAAGAGTCACAACTCACTTGCATGCCAAGAAAAAGAACTTGGAAGACCAGGTATAATGGTGTCACCCTGGTGACAGCTCCCATAACACTATTTACTATAGGAGAATGTATCTGAAACTTAAAAGTGTCTTTCTTAGCTTGATCTCTGTCACGGTTGCAGCATAACTGCACCTGTATTCCCCTTCTGTGGTCCACTCCAGGTGTTCCCAGTCAGGTCTCAGTGTGTGGGGAGCTTTGTCCCCCTCTCCCCTCTGAGCTGATGGTTTTGAGCTGCATAGCTCCCTGCCTTAGACTGTGATATCCCCAGCAAGCCAGTCTGCCTCATGGCTAAAACCTGTGCTTTGCTTTCTCTCTGAGGGTTATGAACAGTGCATTGCCCACAGTTACAAGGTACTTCACAGCTCTTTCTAAGCAAGCACATTTATTCTTAAGGCAATAGCATTACAGAGAAGACATAAAAGACAACAAGCAGCTTTAACACACACTAAACATACCAGGCGTCACCCATCACTTTTATGGGCTAAGTCTTTCCAACCCTTCCACAAGGTTTGGGTCCCCCTGGGACAGAAGGCCCTGTGTCAGTTCAAACTCACCCTTTTATACCACGAGCCTTTTCTTTGCCTCCTAGCCTTTGAAAAAAACAGCCTGAACAGAGTACCTGCAAACCCATCCAGGGGGTGGTACCTCTCTAGAGCCAAGCCAACATGAAGGGGTTAAGCTGTGATTTGTCATAAGGCTTTGGAGAGAGAACGTCAAAGTTAACACAATAGCTTTAAATCAAAGTGGGCTTTGGATTCCGTGACCTTCCCGATCTGATCACTACCTCGGTGAAAGTTCAGCGGTATAGATATTATTTCAGAAAGTTTTTACATGCTCAGTTAGAAAAACACTCTGCTGCTCTAGCAAGTGTTCACAGTTCAATTTGTTTTAAGAGCTAGAAAAAATCAACATCTCCTCTCATAAATTCTCTCACTCACAGACGGAGCTGCTTAAATGAAAGGACTCTCCATCAGTCCCACAACTTTATTTTAAAGCTTTTCAGCTGCCTTTCCTGTTTCCCACACATTGCAGTCAGCAACCTTTGCCCAGGGCAAGATGACCGTTGATTAGCATGGAAGACTCCAGGCCTGCCTATAATCCCGAGGATGCTATGACAAATAGAATGTTCTCTGACCCATTTCCACAGGCAGACTGAGGGAGGGAGGAATTTCTGGAATGATCCAGGTTTAAAAAAAAAAACACAACTACTTTTGGCAGTCTCCACTGACCAGCCCCTGAGTCGTCGTTGGTGGCTCTTTAATGTTGATCTGAAGTGAAGTGTTTCATTTATACCAAAAAATTCCAGCAAACTGGTTGCCTTGGGCCAGCATGCTAGTTTCAGTTTTTTACCAAATTTTTCCTGCATATGAGGAGTTTGGCCATTTGCCACATCGTAATTTCATATAATTAAGACTGAAACACATTTTGTTTCACCCTCTCCAGCTGCATCCAGGCTATTTTCGAAGTTCTCCGGTTCCCACATCTCCAGCGGTGGTCAGTAGACTACTGTACTGGATCCTATTCAGTAAGCATTCATATTCCTGTGAATTTTGTCATGGGCCTTGCCTCATTTGTCATTAGGACATAGAGCAATGGACTGGTAGTCAGATCTCGGTTCAGTTCTTGACTCTGCTACTGACCTGCTGTCTGACGAGGGGCAAGTTACTTCCCTTCTCTGTACTTTTATTTCCCCTTTTTTAGCCTCACTTATTTAGATTATATGCTCTTTGGGACAGAAAAATATGTTTTACTATATGTTAGTATAGCACCTATTGCTATGGGACTCTCATCTCAGCTGGGATCTCTGGGGACTTCTGTAACATAAACCATCATCACTGTTATGTGGCTGCATGGAAGCATCATGTTGCTCTTGTACTGAAATCCACTCCTCCAGTTAGCATGGGCTCCCACATTTAGAATCTGACACAGTGATTATAGCCACTATATTCATTAGAGGGGCTAAATGAGTCAAAATTCATGCGGCCTTCAAGGTGTCAGTTTTAAAACTCTTGCCTTGAATTATAACGGACTGGATGAGAAAAGCTGCACAACAACTTCAGCCAGGAGTAAAAGGCGTTTTTGATGTATTGCTCATTCTATAACCCTTTTTTGGATGTATTGCTAATTCTATAAGGTATTGCTTAGTCTATAACCGATCGAGGCTTTCATCTTATATCCCCATAAATACTAGAAATAATAGTGTGACCCAGTCAGCACACCTTTACAGTGTTGTTATGGAAGTTTAGTTCGAACTTTTGAAAAAAAATTCTCCTTCAAAGACACAAAATGTGGGTAAAGTTTTGTCATGGAGCCTGTTGTGACTTTGTAAAACCTAGTATGGTGCTGCTTTGGAGAACCCTCAGACAGCATGAGTCAGAAGCTGGTGTAGTTTTACCCTGCTGAAGTCAGTGGAACTGTGCCCAGTAACAACAGCTGAGGACCGGGTGCTACCTAGGTTTCATTAGCAATAAGTTATGCAGCAGACAGGCAAGGTTGTAGAAAAGAGATCTTTATTCAGCGTGCTGAGCAGCCAGTGTTATATGGTCAGGCTCTGCAGCTTGTCCTTAGTTTGCATCTGGTGCCACATCAAACTAGCACCCTCCTGAAATCTGATCCTCTTCCTCCAGTTCCACTTATATTACTCTATGTACAATAAAAAATTAAATAAGGTTTTTTTATAAAAACTGCTCTTGGCAGGGACAGACTCTTCCCCCATATTTCTTGACCCCAAGAAAGAAGACAAAATATTTTTTCTAAAACTCCTTTAATAGGTCTTTATTTTTTCTGACCTAGTGGATAAAGCACTGGACTGGGACTCAGGATGCCTGAACTCTATCCCCTGCTCTGCTACTGGCTTATTGTGTGATGTTGGGTACATCGCTTCACCTCCCCGTGCCTTAGTTTCCCTATCTGTAAAAAGGAATAATGATGCTTACCTCCTTTGTGGAGCACTTTGAAATCTACTGATAAAATGTGCTATATAAGAGTATTATTTCAGCTAGAACTGGGTCTTTCCTTATCATTGAGTCCAACTTGCAGTGGATTTAAACTACAAGATCTCCTCTGAAGCTTTCAGCCTTCAATGTGTTGAAGATCCACACAATTGCTGAGAAAAAGCTCCATTTGAGTTAAGTGGATACATATTCTGCATAGGTTTCAGAGTAACAGCCGTGTTAGTCTGTATTCGCAAAAAGAAAAGGAGTACTTGTGGCACCTTAGAGACTAACCAATTTATTTGAGCATGAGCTTTCGTGAGCTACAGCTAGGGTTTCTATAGCAAGCGAACATCCATAACCTTATTATCGAGATATAGGACAAATGCATAAAGAAGGTGATCCTAAATAAATTCCTACACTGTTAGATCAATAGCATTTTGGGTACTCTCTATGGTACTTTTAGGTATCACCATAATGTATGTGCACCTCACAGCTTTTAATGTATTTGTCCTCACAACACTGATTTAGGTAGGGAAGTGCAATCACCTACATTTTAAAGATGTAAAACTGAAACATTGTGAGACTTACCCAAGGCCATACAGAAAGCCCCTGACAGAGCAGAAAATCGAACCCAGGTCTCCTAAGTCCCTGGCTCATGTTCTAACCAGTGACCCATGCTTCCTCTCTTTTGTGAGATTATTTCCTGATGGGGACAGGATTAGAACCTGCTGGATAGTCATAAATATTTTTGCCAGTGTTCACATGATGAAAAGTTTACTCTCGATTCAAACTTTTTTTTACAACCTTCCCACGTTTGATTTCTGCAAGTGTGAGATGGCCTCTAGGAGGAGCAATGGCAGGAGAGCTCCTGCAGAATGCCGGATTGGAGCAGGCTCAGTGAGCTCTGTGGCAGTCGAGCATGCTCAGTGAAGATGGAGTGTTCAGAACATTTTGCTGCCAGCCCACTATTGCCATCTCCCAAGTTCCAAAATCGTAAGTCAGATCTAGAACTTCCCCGCAACCAAACACCATGAGATTGGCCCCAAATGAACAGGACTGTCTTTTGATTTTGATGCTCCCTTGCCCACTCCCTGGGTGTGGGTGAGTTACAGTGGTGAAGCTCTCCCAAGTTGATAGGGCAAGGAGATATGGCCCCCACTGCAGGAACTCTCACTGAAAAGCCCAGCTGCGATCAAATGACAGAGATTTGCATGGTGGAGCAGAGCTTCCAGCTTCTCCCCAATGGAGAACCTAAGTTCCAGCATTTTTAATCATTTGAGTGCTTGACTTTGCAACCTAAGAAAAAGAAAGAGGTAAAACCAGCTTCCATGATGTGCAGTCATTCCTCAGGCATAAGTAGGTTTGAATATTGAACCATCCGTATAGCTCGAATTGCAGGACAAACTACATTAACTGGCAGCAGCAAAAGGTCATTCTTCCAGGTGAGGCAGCGAGACATGAGGGCCATGTGCTGGCTCTTGGACCTGTCTCTCTCTTGGCCCCCATCAGCAGGGGGAAGGCTCTTGACTCATATGGTGCCTCTTGAGGAGGGGATCAAATCATAGAATCATAGAATATCAGGGTTGGAAGGGACTCCAGAAGGTCATCTAGTCCAACCCCCTGCTCGAAGCAGGACCAATTCCCAGTTAAATCAATGGATGGGCTATTGGGGCCATTTGTTGCTCCAGCAGCAGCCAGGCTGTTTGTTTTCAGGGTTCCCAGTCAGGTGTGAGATGCTGCAACTGCTGCTGCAGCATTGGCAGGGGCCTGAGCCCAGCTCTTTGGAAGGTTTCTGTTTCGTTATTGGTTTGGCAAGCTGCCAAAGGTTTGCTGCCCATAGAAGTGACACCAGGGAAAAAGCACATTTATATCTCAGCTGAACCTGATCAGAATTTCCTGGGATAAAGACAAGGTGCTTCTCTGGCCTCAGGGCTTTCCACCTACTGAATTTCAAAGGCTTGCTGAAATTAATGGAGGTGTTAAAAGTATCTCAAAAAAGGTCACAAGAATCTTTCGATCTGGAAAGCACCAGGTAACCTAAATATAAGGGTTGCTATCAGCTCCACCTCTGATGTAACCCTAAAGCTTGGACTTGACGCCTGCATGCTTTATCAGAACTCAGAAAGCATGGCTGCAGGACAGACTTGGACCCTTTTCTCAAAGGAACCACATCCCAACCACATGCACTAGGACTATTATATGCAATAATGCAAACAGTATTATTCTCAGAAGTTCATATAGGCTTAGATGTCCTTAGAAAAGGCCATTTTGTTTACTTTTTGTGATAGCACCACAAGATATCCCTAAAGCCTTTAATATCAATGGTGTGTCAAGAAACTCAATATATGAAGTATATCAAGGGACACAATGTGGTTGCACATTTCTAAGTGCAGGAATCACAAGATTCATGTAGCACAAGGGGTTGTGAGCTGCAGTGAAGGGGGTTCTTCTCAGTGAAGGAATTATTCTTCTCAACTTTTAAAAATACAAAATAGAAAGAAGAGACGCTTCTACATTTTGGTTGAAGAAAAGCCCACCTAAAATTCAGTCCCAGCGTTAGACAAACTGAGAGATTGATGTTTCCTGCACGGGTAAGAAATGCATGTATTTGGAGACCTGCCAAGGAAAATCCTTTAAGTGTCATAGGTCTAGATCCAGCTGGTGAAAATCAGTATCGTTTCATGGCCTTCCAGGGAGCAGTGCTGATTTACACCAGATGAAAGTCAGGTCCATCATTTTAAAGTGCCCCCTCTACCCTGTTTAATCCTCTGCCCTCCCCATGATCTGCCTCCTTCGCAGAGCACAATTTTAGAAAGATTGGTTAGAGCAGAGATCTGTAAAAGGTCTGCGCTCCCTTTCTGGAGCGGGATTTTCAAAAGCGTTTAATTGATTTCTGTGGGAACAGAGTTAAGCCAATGCTGAACACTTCTGAAAATCCTGCCTTCCTGCTCAGCTGGGACCTTGGCTGTGGTGACTGAAACCTACCACCACACAGGCATTAGAAGAAATAAGCCCCATGTCCACATAATAAATCTCTCTACAATAGGATCTATTTTTTGTCTCAAGCATTTGTTTCCCTCCCAAGCTCTTGCAGAGTTAAGGCCTGAAAGGCAGGGTCATGTGTCAGATGATCTTTTAGTGGACGGACAATTAAGAGACAAAACCTTTTGGCTGTAAAATTTTGCGGTTTGTGATTATTTCTTTTGTCAAATCTATCTCCATGACCTGAAAGAAATCCAGCTGTCTTAAAGCTCTATTTTTTTAATAAAGTGAAATGCCAATATATTTTATTCTTTCAGTGCTTTCCAATAATCTGCCCCTTCTGAACTACAGTAGGTGCTTACAATGCTACTGTGTCTGTCTGATCCACCCCACTTGTCTTATTTACTTGATACCACAGTGATGCGTTTATACTATTTTGGTACAAGCAGTTTCAGTTAAACTAGATGCCATTTAAAAGAGATAAGAGGAACTGCCTTTCAGTTCCAGCCTAGCACCTGTGGGTATCGTAATCTACTCACGTCTGTGTGCATATGGGCATGCCCTGCCGATGGTTTAAGAAGTGTGATCTCTTGAGGAAGTTCCTGATCGGATGACACCATATGAATTGCCAGTTATCATTAACACTGCTGCAGTGTTTCCTTCCCTCCAAGTGCACAGTTACAAAGCTTTCTCGTTGCCTAGCAGGAGCGAGACTTCTGAGCAGCTGGCAGTCGCCAGACCCGGAGGAAACTGAAGTGAAGCTGGGAGTTAGAGGGAAGTGCTTTAAAGAACGTCCACAGCAACCCCAGATAATGAAGGCATCTGCTCCAGTCTGTAGCCTGGGCTCTGCACTGCCCTTGGACACCCAGATTGCACCCAGTTGTTGAGAGGGATGCTCCATAGCCAGTGAACCCCTGCATGGCCCAGTGGGATGCAGTAGCCTCATCAGCTTGGGCGCCTACTGTTGCCAGCCCCTCCACACCTGCAGTGGTTGGCCCTTCTCATGATTCATCCCTCCAGCCAAGCCCGCATAGGTGTGGCTACAGTGAAGTTAGACACCTGCTGCTGGCCTGTGCCGGCTGCTTGGGCTTGCGGGGCTCCTGCTAAGGGGCTGTTTTAATTGCAGTGTAGACGCTGGGGCCAAGGCTGCATCCCAAGCGTTGGGACCCTCCCACCTCGCAGGGTCCTAGAACTTGGTTGCAGCCCGAGCATCTACACTGCAACTAACCAGCCCCTTAGCCTGAGCCAGCTGGCATGGGCCAGCCATGGGTTTTCAACTGCAGTGGAGACATGCCCGTATTGTCCCCTCCCTACTTCCTGGGGAGAGACTCCAACAAACAAAGAGTAATGGCTTTATGCGAGGTCTGCAACCCCACCCTGGGGTCTGTAGTCCTTGCCCTTGGCACCAGGAGGGCTCTTACATCCCTTGTCCTGGTGGCAGGCAGGGGAGCCCAGGGCCTCCCTCTCCTCTGGGTTCCAGCCCAGGCGCCCTGTACCAAACAGCTCAGGGCTGCACCCTCAGCCTCACTGCTCACTTCCCACCTTCACCTGAGTCCAGGTCCCTTTCTCAGACCGCTCCTTCCCGTGCTTCCTCCCTGCAGGGCCCAGCTCCCTGAGCCACTTCCTGCCAGCTTGCGGCAGATGCAGATTGCACTTTGACTCCCTGGGCGGCAGGCTCTTATCCCAGTTGTGGATGGTCCACCCGTTAGCCACAGCTCTGTCTCTGAACCTCTTCACAGACTCAGGCTTGTGGGGCTCATGCTGCCATGCTCAAAGAACCTGTGTAAACGCCCACTCAGGCGGGAGCTCGGGCTCTGAAGCCTAGAGAAGGGGATAGTCTGTTGACCCGGGCTTGGAGGCTCGCTGCTGCTGCTAGCTATGTAGACGTGGCTGTGGTTTATAAACACCATCTCGCCGATTCTATGGGATGGGGCTGCAGTGATCCATGCTTTCCTGCCATCTGGCCTTGACTATTCCTCTTCACTGTGGGTGAGATTCCGTGCTGTGCCTCTTAGAGGTGCAGCCTAGAACGCACAATGTAGGAGGAGGGGCAGTTCTGGTGGCATTAACCATCCTCCTGATCCTAGGCTGCACCAGCAGCTGGAGACTAATATGTAATTGAGACAGCCTTGGGTGGTGGAGACCTGTCTAAGATATGCCAGCTCTCCTGGGCTGCCTTATGCCTATGCCCACAGTGCTGCCTGGTATCTCCACAGTGCTCTATACTGTTGCTGCGTGTTGTCTAAAACATCTATGCTTCAGAGATATCTAAACTAGCGGCAACAGACCTTTGCTTTGGGCTGAAAAAAAATCTCTTACTTTTATTAGGTGCAAAGGAAAACAAACTCAACGCCACGCGGCCTGGCTTCACAAAGTGCGCTGTGCCGCCCTGGCGTGCCCGCCTGCAATGAATACTCAGAGACCACCTACTTTGAATACTCCTCTGATTTTCCACTTTCTTTAAAGTCTGATAATTTTGGCAGGACAGGATGAAAGCAATTGTGAAAAGTGAAAAAAGTCCTTGTTTGCCTATCCTGTCATCTGGGGTCTATTTCCCTGAAGTTGAGAATGAAGGTAACTCGCCTTAATGATGTAGGACAGCTTTTAGTCTAATTGAACTGTGCATCAACATGGACCCAGGATTGAGCCTTCAGTCTTGGGTTAATCCCTTTTATTGGCTTGGGTGTAGGTTATCAGCCCTTCTTATCAAACAAGGATCCCTTTCTTCTAGCTCAGGATCAGAACTAAAAGCCGGCTGAGAAAGAAACGACAAATGAAAAGCTTCCCAATCCCTCCTCCCCAAAAAACCTGCACATCCATAAGGTGTTCTCCAGCTCACACACTTTAGCTGCAAGGCTGAGCTGCATTGTTCTTTGCTAAGAGGCTTTCCCCGCCACCCCTTCAGCTGTGATTTTTGTAGCAGCAGCTTCAAAGCATGTGGAGTTGGCTCAGTTGTTTTGCCCAGCATTTGCTGATCAGCATGTCAGATTAAATTTGCGGGCAGCTGATTAGCACTTAGTATTTGAACACCTGCTTTAGCCTCCTTTTTAGGCCTAACTTTTTGAACAGAAGCATGTTAAAGTTATAAATGACGGGTGCAAAATTCTTATTTTGATTCAGTAACATTTGTTTACATGGCTTTTGAATAAAGGCTGCAATTAGTTCAACTTTGCTATGCAGCTGGTCAGACTAGATGGTCACAATTGTCCTTTCTGACCTTAAGTTTTATCAATTTAGATCAGCCTTCCTGCATAAAACAAAAGCACATTTCAATATATTCACCAACCATTTTAACATTATCTGAGGCCAAATCACTGAGAAATAGATAAAAATATGCTCAGGTTTACCTCCCATATTAAAAATATAGGGAAAATAATCCCAAAGGAATTGACTTTACAACAAAACTCTCTTAAATTATAAATTAAAATTAAGCTATTTATCTTATATTACCGATTTCTGAGATTCATTGAGTCAATCCCTGCATTACTTTAAAATTAATTTAAAAGCGATAAAAGGAAATACTTTTCCCTCCCACACACTGCATGATTGGTCTCTGGAACTCCTTGCCACACGTTGTTACTGAGGCCAAGAGCTCAGCAGGAGTCATACAAAAGGACTGGACATTTATATGGAGAACAAAAATAACCAGAATTCTAAAGCAAAAATAGTTTAACATAAAATATAACAGTAAGAGAGAGTTTTGTAAATGAAAGAAACCCTCATTCTTCCACTGCAGGGTTTCTTGTGCCTTTCTGTGAAGCATCTGGCACTGGCACTGGCCACTGTCAGAGACAGGATATCAGACTAGCTGGATCTTTGGTTTGATCCAGCCTGGTAATTTCTGTGCTACTTGCACATTCCTTGGGGTGCAAGAAATGCATAACCAGGTGCATATTGAGGTCTTTGTAAGAATTTGTTTATGCTTTGACTTCTAGATCAGTGGTTTTCAAACTGCGGGTCGCGACCCAGTACTGAGTCGCGGAATGGAAGGCACTGGGTCGCGGCAGTTCAGGTCAGCACCACCGACCAGGCTGTTAAAAGTCCCGTTGGCGGTGCTGCCCGGCTAAGGCAGGTTAGTGCCCACCCGTTCTGACACCGCACTGTGCCCCGTAAGTGGTCAGCAGCAGGTTTGGCTCCTCGGTGGGGGGGCCACAGGGCTCCATGCGCTGCCCCCTCCCTGAGCTCTGGCTCTGCGCTCCTATTGGCCAGGATCCGGCCAATGGGAGCTGGGGGAGGGGGCGATGCCTGCGGGTGAGAGCCATGCAGAGGCGCTTGCGCGACTCCATCTAGGAGCCAGACCTGCTGCTGACCGCTTCCAGGGCGCAGCGCGGTTCATGGTGCCGGGACAGGTATGAAGCCTGCCTTAGCACCCCTGCTGCGCCGCTGACTGGGAGCTGCCCGAGATAAGCCTGCGCCCCAATCACCTGCCCCTCCCTGAGCCCCCCCCAACCCTGAGCCCCTTCCTACACCCCAAACCCCTCATCTCTGGCCCCACCCCAGAGTCGGCACCCTCAGCCCACAGCCCTGACCCCCTCCTCCCAGCCCCACCCTGCAGCCCTCACCCACGCACCCCAACCCTCTGCCCCAGCCCTGAGCCCCTCCCACACCCCAAACCCCTCACCCCCAGCTCCACTGAGTCACGGGCATCAACAATATTCTTCAACTGGGTCGCCAGAAAAAAAGTTTGAAAACGACTGTTCTAGATCATTGGGCCAAATCCTTCATACACTTCATTTTAAAATATTTTCCCGGCAGACATCCCAGAACGGAAGCTTGGGAGGGTCTTTTGAAACTCCCTCTGCCTGCGTATGGGTCTTTAGTTGAAAGCATAGCATAACTCAGATTTTTTCATACTAAACAATACAAGACCTGATGGCCTCGGTATCCAAAAAAATGCAGTCGTATTGTTGTAGAAAGTCCTTAGTAAGAAAGGGAAAAAAACCCTAATAAAGTGGATCAAGTGCCCTTGGGAAAAATTAGCACACAATGACTACTTGTGCAGCCAATTGAAACAGCGGATTGGTGTAAAGATTGGCTTTACAGGAAATATTAAAACAGCACAGATGGCTCAAGTTTACATATTTACAGAGGAGTTGGATCAGCAACTAAAAGCTTCCAGTACAGTATAATTTACTAGGTCATAGAGCCAGTGGTTAAGAATGAACCAGACGACTACTGTAAACACACTATTAGGGTTTCCAGAGGTTTATTCCTGGTGTTTTTCATTCGTTTCTGGAATTTTAGAAGCAACTGGCTTCAGTGTTCGTGAAAAGAGATACTTAAAAAGTGTCATTCCATTGAAGAACGTGGGATCGAGTTGCTGCAGTAAATTGGAAGCCTGTTATGTAATTGCTACCGTTACTATGTAATTAGAAGGGCTCTGGCTCTCCTTCATGGTATGGCTCATAATGTGATTAAAAAAAAGTAACATGCTTAAAAACGTAACTAGAAGCAAGGTAACTTCAGCACTGACAAGAATATCTGCTGTATTCAGAAGCCGCAGCTCACGACCCCGAGATTGAGACTGGTCTCGAGAAGAAAGACGCCAGTCCTTTTCATCAGTCGATCAGAACGTGCGTTACAAAGGAGGGTAGTATTTTTAGCCCCATTTTACAGTAGGGGAAACTGAGGCACTGACCGGCACCGGGACTTGTCCAAGGTCACCCCCAGCAGGTTAGTGGCAGAACTGGGAATAGAAGGTAGGATGCCAGAGTCCCGCTCCAGTGCTGTATCCATTAGGTCATGCTGCCTACCATTGTTACCCTAACTGATGCTACAGTGCATGCATGCAGTCTTTGCATTCTCCACAGTGAAGTAGCTCAGGAGGCACGAGAAGGGAGTACCTGACTTGAAGAAAATGTATTTTGTGTGTATATACGCAGGCAAATATAAGTGGTGCTGTTCTTATTTAACATGTTCATGTAATAACATTAAAGCATCTGGGCAATCAAGTCATCTGAAATTAAAACAAACGGACCGTTGCCATGTCATCCAAAGCAACACTACAATAGCTATGTTATTAACTGAATACTTACTTCTTGGACTATTATCTACTTCATCATTAAATTAGCTTCACCTGGGAATGTTAATGTAGATGAGCAGAAGCCTGGAGTTCTCAATTTACCGGCGGCTGACAACGCCTCCATCTGAATTGCACCAAACAAAATCTGCGTGACTCAGGGTAGAAAAATCTCAACCAATAACATTAAACCAAAAAAACCCAATCACTGTAGCAACTAAAAACACAACATAGCAACAATGCTTCAAAGAGTGGGAACGGCTGGGTGAAAGAGCCCCCACATGGAGCTTTTTAAAGTAGGGCTGGTTAGTCTGGGTGGCAATGCTGTGAGGATGGGATGGTTGCTTGCTTAGAGTCTATAACAAACTCAGCAATTCATATTTTTTGGGAAGCCACATCTTGTTCACGGCCAGGCCTCTCTCAGCTGCTTGGCTTTTCCTGGCAGTTTATCCCTCAGGGCAGAATACAGGACCCTAGTAAGAACCCTGAAACTTCATATCAAGTCATTATCCCAACCCCAGCATCCTCTACCCAAAGGTTGGAACCAGACGCTCTCTGTCCATTGTTTCCCACCTGTTTTGGCAAGGAGGCGATGGCATGAGGGAGCTCAGCAGAAGAGCTGAGAGCTTAGGGTCTAATTCCCCCCCGCCTTGACCTTGTGTGGTCTTTCTACACATGTTCCAAGGGAGTGTAACGTTGCCAAGTCAGCGTTTGCCCTTCACACTGGTGGGAGCATTTTAAACCTCACAGGGCTTGATTCTTGCATCCATTTTTGCGCAATTCCCTTGTAATCTAGCATCGTCTTTGAGG
This sequence comes from Eretmochelys imbricata, assembly GCF_965152235.1. Lineage (NCBI taxonomy): Eukaryota > Metazoa > Chordata > Testudines > Cheloniidae > Eretmochelys > Eretmochelys imbricata. The sequence goes on along the minus strand of NC_135574.1, from coordinate 203,753,498 downwards.
CCCCAGCTTAGGGGACACTTCGGGGGGGAAGGGTTCATTGTTGGATAGCTTTTGCCCTCTCAGGGTACTCTCTCAGAATAGATAGGCAGCAGAACATAAATTGGAGCAGCCCTGAGGCAGCTGTAATTTAGAAGCCTAGCTGAGTCACTTTTATCCCCTCTGGGGTCCCATGCTGAGCATGGTGAAACCTGGGAATTTTGGCCTCTCTGTGTGCTCACGCCAGTTTTATCCCAGCGTAACTTCAGGAGAGTTTTACATGCTTGACGTCTGATTTACATCTGTGTGAGTGATCGGGGAAGCAGACAGATCAGCCCTGTGATGCTCTCACCCCCTGCTGGATTGTGGAGTGAAAGATTTGATCCTGAATTCCTACTCATAGCATTCTAGAAATGACAGTACACTAAGCCCAAAACACTGAGCCGCCCAATCCACAGCCATTCTGAACCCAGAGAGAGAGATGGACAATGTTCACATTCAGTCTGGAGCCGCAGAGCTCCCATATTTGCTGAACCCAGCCCTAATAAGTATCTGAGAAAGAGAACAGAAGAAAATTAAATTATAGGCCTTGTACTGCTTGCAGCATGGTCAATAACAAATCGTCCATGAACTGTAATTGGAGTAGGATTGGGCCCTAACACAATCTCCATTAAACAATCATCAGTTACCAATGGTTACCACATACAGCAGTATCTGATTAACCCAGTTTCTCCCTATAGTTAAGATAGGATTATCTGTGGTGGTGACTGTATGGTAACAGTAAATGTTGACATTTTAAAGGCTACCACTAATGCTTTAAACTGTATGTACGTATGTGCGTACACATGTACAATATGTATATGTAACACTATTTTGTGTATAGCTACTTGCCTTTATATCAATATCTATACCTTGTAAAGATTAATATGCTATATCAGACCTTAGCCAGCTTATCATTTTCCTCTGCAAATATATGTACTGGGCCAGATTCTCAACAAGTATACATGAGCGTAGCTCTGTTGGCTTCACTGATTTACACCAGCTAACGCTCTAGTCCACAGAGTTTATTTATAGACTGACTCTGCTAAATACTGTTGTGTTTGTGCTTTGAAGGTACCTAAAATAAATGACTAAAACCTCATGGGATAATAAAATCTTCAGGACATGGACTATCTCTTCATGAGGAGAAAGTACTTGGTACCAAAGGGCTCTTTAACCTAGCAGAGCAAGGCATACCAAAAACCAGTGAGTGGAAGTTAAAGCCAGACAAATTCAAATTAGAAATAAGGCACAATTTTTTAGCAGCAAGGATGATTAACCATTCAAAAAGAAAACCGGGGCAGTGGTGGATTCTCCATCTTTTGAAGTCTTCTCATCTGGACTGAATGCCTTTCTAGAAGACATGCGTTAGCTAAACACAATTTAATGGTCTGAATGTGGGAGTAACTTGGTGAAATTCTATGGCCTGTGTTAGATAGGAGGTCAGACGAGATGATCTAATGGGCTCTTCTGAGCTTAAAGTCTATGAATCTATTCATCTTACTATGTATTTTTACAGCTCCTAGCACAGTGAGACCCTGATCTTAGCTGAGGCCTCTCAGCACAATAATAATAAATAAATAATTTAAACACATTGAGGAGATTTTGAAAGTTAACCACCTAACTCCCATTTGTGCCTTTCAAAAATCTCCCAGACTGAAGCTGAAGTTTGCCCCATATCATTTTCTTTGGCGCTCTCTATTTGCAAGCTGCCTGTTTTGTTAAGATAAAGCACATGTTAAACTGGATGCCTCTCGGTTTGGATAAAGTTTTTTCCCTCAGGGCGTAACATTTCTTCTTGGCATTGTGATTAGCTGGATGAATGGTGACAGAGTGTCGTCTTCTCTCTCTCGGAACACCAGAGAAGTCTACGCAGTGTTTGACTGAAGTAGAGCACGTTTCAGACCACAGGAGTTGTAACACTTAGTGCAAAAGAAAGGAAGGCTGCTTGTTGAATAAAAGCTGGAATTATGGACAAGGGGAACTTGAACACTGGTATTAAGGGCCTGACTCTGGACAGTGCTGAATGGCCCCCATGCCCTTTGAATCTAATGCGGGTCTTGGCTGTCACACATAACAAGTTACATACAGAGAGGAAGGATGGTCTTGCGGTTGAGTCTCAGGGTTCATCGACTGGCTTTACCGCAGGTTCCCTGTGGGACTGCTGACTTCAGTCCACTTCCAGTTAAAATCAACAGAAAACAGTCTGGCTTGTCCGTTTGTCTCTGTAAGCTCTTTGTGGCAAGGATGAATTCTTACAGCACTTTTGGGTCCTGCTCTCCAGGTGCCACTGAAAGAGAAGTAACAATATAGTGAAATGGGCTCGGAAGTGACATATGCCGTTCTGACATCTTTAATATTCGGTGCTGCTGCTGCCTAAATTTTGCACCCTTTGGAAAAATCAAAACAAGCCAATGCGCTTATGTGAAGGGAAAGGGTTTTGTTTTCAATTTAATGGGCCAAAGTCATTTCTGGCTTCAATGGAATTACCTCAGAAATGGATTCGGCCCAGTGTGTTTGAATGACTGACATGGATGGCCCAGTCCTAAGTGTACCTCAGTGCTTCCTGAAGGAGGTTGAGTGCCTTTAGCTTGTGGGATCGGGTCCTTATACAGCAACTTTCATCCCTCCAAAGATGCCGAAGCATCATCCGGCTATTTGAGGGCTGAGGATTTAAAAAAGAAAATTCTGTTGTTCCAATCTCCGTGTTGCATTGCATTATGTTATCCTTTTAGACAGTACTTCAGTATGTTTTTCTTTTAAAAAATACAACCATCAGCCTGTTCCTGTGTTCACATATTTGCAATCCAGATTGCTGGGTTGGTTACTCATGCAATTCTGTTTCTTTTCCCATAAATTCCTGTGCACTGGTTGGTGGACTTATTATTGGCATTATAGTAGCACCTTGGGGTCCAAGGTGCTGTGCTAAGTGAGGCACAAACATATAATAAGACCTGAACCTTTGCCCTGAAGAGCTTGCAGTCACAGCATGGTATATTCCAAAGGATCTACAAGTTTGAAAGGCAAAGGTACTTGTGCTCCTAAATTCCTGACACGCTTTTAAATATCTCCTCCTAAATAGACAAAGCAGACCAAGAGTGGGAAGGGAAACAGAGCCACAGAGTGACTTAGCCAAGGTTACACAGTAGGTCAATGGCTGAGCTAAGAAAAGGACCCCCATCTGCTGACTCCTATCCACTAGGCCACTCTACCTCTCCCTTTTTGTAGCCAAATTTTTTCAAGTGACCCATCACTTCCATCCTGCAGGTTCTGGCTATTCCCATCAGAAACAGAGCAGGTTAGGACAAGTGGTTGCAATGAGTACCCACATGAGGCACAAGTATTTAATGCTGGGCTCTGCAGTCTAGCAGAGAAAGTTGTAACACCATCCAATGGCTGGAAGTTGAAGCCAGACAAATTCAGACTGGAAATCAGATGTAAAATTTTAACAGTGAGAGTAATTAACCATAGGAACAACTTACCAAAGGTGGAAGTGGATTCTCCATCACTGACCATTTTAACATCAAGACTGGGTATTTTTCTAAAAGATCTGCTCTAGGAATTATTTAGGGGAAGTTCTATGACCTGTGTTACACAGGAGGTCAGACTAGATAATCACAATGGTCCCTTCTGGCCTGGGAATCTATGGATTTCCATTTTTTTTTACCCCTTTTCATCACCACCACCATCAGGGATATTCTTGATCAGCTCCTCTGCTCGTCTTAGCACCAGATCAACCTTTCATAGAATCATAGAATCATGGAAGTTTAAGGTTGGAAGAGACCTCAGGAGGTCATCTAGTCCAACCCCCTGCTCAAAACAGGACCAACCCCAACTAAATCATCCCAGCCAGGGCTTTGTCAAGCCGGGCCTTAAAAACCTCTAAGGATGAAGATTCCACCACCTCCCTATTCCATTCCAGTGCTTCACCACCCTCCTAGTTACATAGTTTTTCCTAATATCCAACCTAAACCTCCCCCACTGCAACTTGAGACCACTGCTTCTTGTTCTGTCATCTGCCACCACTGAGAACAGCCAAGCTCCATCCTCTTTGGAACCCCCCTTCAGGTAGTTGAAGGCTGCTATCAAATCCCCCCTCACTCTTCTATTCTGCAGACTAAATAACCCCAGTTCCATCAGCCTCTCCTCTCCTTTGTTTATCCCCTGTTCTTTACAATGCTGTTTGCTCTCTGTTGAAACTTTTGGGGACATGATTGAGATAAATTGCCTATAAATCCTGCCTGACACAATTCTGTTTCTAGGCAGTGAAATATACATTGCATAAAACCATTTTGAATCATACACTGGTGCCAGGAGAGAGGAAGTATCGGAATCAAAGCCTTTAAAGCACTTTTGCTTTATATTAGCATTTTGACAAGACCCCAAGGGAATGACTTTTGTCTTGTTATCTCGAGTGTCAGATCCATCACACTAGTGCTCAGAAGTTAGGATGAAATAGTCAGTTGTTATGAAGATTTCTCGGAAATCATAAATGCAGCAGAATTGATGGGATATGAGAAGTTGAACAGAAGCAGGTGGTGGAGAATGGCCAGATGTATAGCTTAAGGGAAGAAAAGCTTAGCCCTCGTATGTTGGGCTACCAGACGCAGAGTTTCTTGCTTTCCCAATAATTTGCACGTGTTCGTGGTTCTGCCTTACTGTCTCCCATACCATGATAAAGACCATCTGATTTTCAAAAGCATGCTCCCTTTATTTTTATTTTGTTAGTCTAGATTCATAATTTTAAGGCCATTTTGATCATCTAGTCTAACCTCCACAATGACACAGGTCATGGATTTCATCCAATGATCCTGCATGGAGACTAACAACTTCTGGTTAAATTAGAACATATTTTTCTGGAAAGACTAATAAGACTTAAAAGTCTAATCAGAGGATCACCTACAAGTCATTGTTTTCTAGACTGTAGGATCCTCAGGGTAGGGACTGGCTTTATTTGTGTGTACTGTCCCAGGCTGAGCACAGGGGCTTAACAAGTAATAAATAACAAAGTGAAAAAGAACAAATAGTCTCTGATTGCAAAACAATACAGCCAAATTCATGCCTGGTATAATGTCCAGGAGTCCATTCAAGATACATCAGGGATGAATTTGGCCTACTTAGGGGCCAGAGTTCAAAGGCTGGTCTCCCCTGGGACCTGCAAACACCTGTTGGGTACTGTTTATTTAAAACTGTCACATGAAGCGAGGCATGGGGAAGAGCAGAGGTCTACTGTTTTCCTTATTCTAATAAAGATCTTTGTTCAATATTAAAAGAGAGCGACTCTTTCTGAGATGCTTTACTGTTGTCACGTGCCACCTATGTGCTCTTTGAATGTCTCCAAAAGTTCCACTTGTGTTTTGTGTTTGCCATGAGATTTGGGGGAAGGTTTGATTCAGTTCTTGTTTGATCCAAAAGAGTTACTCCACCCTATCTCCTGTCATCAATTCACATCTGTAAATTAAACCACAAACAAATAAAGCAGATTCATTACTCCTCTTATTGGGAAGATGCGGGTAAACCATCCTTCCTGGCATGTCTCGGGGCAGTTTCACAGACACCTTTTCATTATGGTGCATGAGCCATTCTTTAAACGTTGTTGTTGGGCATCAGTACGTGCATCAGAAGCATTATTAGGGCTTCTCATAGGCAGAGGGTTGCACATGCGGGTACTTGTGATTCCATATATTTTAGTGATGCAGACAAATGAAAACTGAAAAGATTGCCTTTTACTTCATGCTTGCAACTCTATATTGAATTCCTGTGCCTGGAAATTACACGGTCACACCATTTTGGATGTCTATGTTAATGAGTGGAAGAACACCCATCTTAAATGGACTGCCATATGTCTGTACCTCCGATGAATCAAAGTAAATAAAATATGGTGCCTACATTAGTTTTGTACAGGACTTAGCACCATGGGGTCCTGGTCCATGACTGAGGCTCCCAGAGTACAAATAATTCCCTCCTTCTCCTTTATTTACTGATTAACAAGTCCCATTTAACTCCATCTCTCACTGATACATGTTAACATAGTCGGTAAGAATTTTTACTACATGGAGGGGGGGAGTTGCTGAAGTGCAGCAGCTTTGCGCACCCCCCCACATAGAACACCGACCTTGTATAGGCTTTTGCTGCAGGAAGCGACTGTTATTAATTTATTGAGTGCTGACAGCATATGATTTTCTGTCCAAAACATCTCCACACCATAGAGCTTGCATACAAAATGAAGCAGGCAGTGCCCCATAAATCAAGATCAAATAGAGTGCATTTCAGTGATTCAATATGTGATTCATACAGTACGGGGGAAAGAAAAAAGTTGGGAAAAGATGGGATAAAAGCTCTTCCCTGAAAAGTGCTGAGTGTAGATCACAGATTATTGTCAATTAGATTTGCTGGCATACAGCTCTTGCATGCAGGCAGGAACTGGTTGTCCCGTGAAGCGTCTGCTTTATTCACAACAGCATTGCTTAGATGTCATCCTCTGCCGTTACTTAAAAAGCAACTCTGTCTCTGTTTTTCTGGGATGGGGCGGGGGGGGGGGGAAGTTACATACATTGCTCTGTCTTTGAGCCCTAAGGTTATGTCTTTTCCCACCAAGTTCTTACTAAGCATTTGTTCTTGAATCAAAAGATACTTTCCATTGATGAAAGTGATTAGACAATTTGAAAATGGCTCTCTGTGCGTTAGGTCTCTCTTTAAGGATGCTCAGAAATTCTACACCAAGGGTTTTCTGAGGTGTGTCAAAGTACTCAGTTATACTTAGATCCTGGCGAAAGGGGATGAGGAGAGGAAGTCTGTCTTTAGGCTTTGCTGTCTGAAGGCGCGTTCAGAAAACTTGGTATCTTTTGTCAGACCTGCTTTCTTGTGTGAACAACTTAATAGATAAAAGACACTGCTAGACAGACCTACCTGTGAGATACCCAGCTCCCTGAGGGGCAGGCTGTGAATCCCTGTGATGGGGAGCAGTTACTCTCACAAGTAGCACAGAAGAAGTCAATAGGACTATTTATGCGAGTCATGGCTCACCAGTGTGAGTACAAGGTTCACAACCTGTCCCTAAATTCTCTCCTTGTACAGTGGAATAGCTGCATTTTGGATTTTTTGTCCTTTAACCCTGAAGACCCAAGTATGATGCTGGCAGACCAGGAACCAGCTCTTGCCAGAGCTTTAGGCCTCAGCTGAGCACGGACAAATTTGTTGCTGGAAAGTAGTCTGTTTCACTTGTGTGCTAGTGTAGTTAAGATGGGTATTGGATTTATAACAATGTATTTAGTGTTTAGATTTTATGAAATGCTTGTAAGTTGCTGCATGCATTAATCTCACTTGTAGTTTATCACATGCTATAAGGTAATATTTAAGTGTAATATTTAAATGTTTGCTCTGAAACTGTGAACCCAGTCAGGAGGGATTGTCTTCTGCCCATCAAGAAAAGCCTATCAAAACTAATGTCACAAGATAAAGATTTTGTTAATTGCCCCCTTATGCCGCTGAAGAGGCTACGTGCAAAAGGGCTTGTCCCATCTGTTTGAATTCTGGAAGAAAGAAATAAAAATAGCTGACAAGAAATTTTTTCCTCTCTTTTGCTCTTTGGACTGTCCCAGGGCCAGAGCTACGAAATAGAAGCAGAGATCCCCAGAGTCAACCTGGGTCAGCCCTATAAGACATTCTGAGCTGGCAAATTACTACAGCTCTGTCACCTTTTGAAACCATAGACTGCAATTCATTTGTGTATATAAGCTTGCCTGCTTTAACCTTGTAATAACTCTCTCATTTCTCCCTCTTAGTTAATAAATCCTTAGATAGTTTGCTGTAGATTACAAATTGACCTGTAGTAGGTGACTGGCCCTTTGGGACTGGGAGTAACCTGAATATTTTGTGATCTTTGGTGTATAGCAACCATCTATCAGTAAGTCCAGCTAGTCTGGGTGGTAAGATAGACTGGCGTGTCCAAGGGGAGTGTCTGTGACGACTGGTATAGTGCTTTAGGAGTTCACACTTGTTACGGGGTTGGTGAAGTCTAAATATAGAACATACAGCCAGTTTGGGGTGTCTGCCCTGCTTCCTGACAGTCTGTCCTACGGTTGGCGCTCATGATCGTGAGTCACTCCAGACACCATGACAGCAGGTACTGGCAAGAGGCTATATAAGCAGATAGTGCAATCTGGTATGGCAATCTCTGTGTTCCTACTAGGATGGGCAAATACATACATTTATTTTTATCTCAATTCTATGTGCCATTCACTGCTGCTAATTTGAAAGGATCCACTCATCAGGAGGGCAGCAAGACAATAGAAAGGGAACCTGCACCACATAGAATATCCCTCACTAGAGGAACAATGGTCATGGTAATAAGTGCCTGTCATTAATAATCATAATAATGAATGATAAATATCTAGCTCTTTTGTAATGCTTCTCATCAGTAGAACTCAAACCACTTTTCAAAGGAGGGAAGCACCATTCTCCCCATTTTACTTCCAATATAAATATATAATAAGTGCATATCAAGTTGAGAACTACTGTACCCACCTCAGAACTAAGGGGACTGGATGACTTAGAGCTGGATGACTGGATGACTTCTGCGGACTGGATGACTTAGAGCACTAGTGTTCGGCTATAAAGTATTTCACCCTGAGTCACTGCTTCCAATCAGCTCCTGTTGGCAGTGAATGGAAATATTTACCGTGCAATGGTTGTTGAATGGTCCTTGTGAAATGAACTGGTGGTCTCAGTACAGCTGTTCGTAGACCGGACCCCGTTCATAAAGGCAGAAGGCTCCTTGAAATTTACTGCACCAAGAATAATTCATTAGCTAGCACTTTTCGCATGTGAGTCACAAGCACATGTCAGAGTGGGTTCCTCTCCCACTCCCCACGCCACCACTTCGGTGGAGTCTAGCTTCCTCTTGTATATTTCAAACAAACAGCAAAAAGTTAGGCATTGATTGTATTGCTAGCATGCAGATAACATGTTTCAACCCCGTCATGTGTTCCCAGCTGTAATTAGGAACACTGCAAATTCCCCGTATTTAAACTATATGCCAGTCCACATTTACCTTCAGACTACTCAGAGCTTGCACTTGAATAAATATTAATGGGAAATGATGTGAGATTCTTAATAGTGTATGCAATTTAAATTTCATTTAAATTGAAAATGAGGGGTTTATATATATATAAAAGATTCCCATGGAAGATGAGAACAATTGGCATGGCCGAGTCATTTAATCAACCTTGATAACTCACTCTCATCTCTAGCAGTCAATGTTAAGATCATTTCCTCTTCTGGATCTGGCAGGAGAGGAGTGATTTAACAGCTTTTCTCCAATGACTGCATAGTATCCAGAATATACCTGGGGGCAGGGGAACACTTGACTTAGAATTAGGTGAAAATTCTAATTATTTTTAATGGCAAATATTGAATTTTTTTCATTTTAATAGCAATACTGTGTGTAAACTTTCAGTCTTTTAACCCCTCAAACCCACACATCTTCAGTTTTTGAAAACAATTCCCAGGATATTTTCTTTTCTTTTTTTGCTTTTTGGTAAAAATGTGTGCTTTTCAGTAGCACCTAGAGGTCGCAAATGAGATCAGGGCCCCATTGTGCTAGGCGCTGTACACAGCAAGAGACAGTCCCTTGAAGAGTTTACATTTGAAACAGAAAAACAGACAAAACTGGGTGGGGAAACAAGAGGCAAGAGAGGTGATGAGAGCCCAAGATCAAACAGGTCAGTGGAAATGCCAGGAATAAAATCCAGGCCTCTTGAGTCCCAGACAATTACCCTATCCATTGTTTCTCCCTGTGTATTATGCAGTGACGAATGGGAGGGAAGGTGGTCTATTGAATCATAAATGGTGAATTGATTCATAGATTCTAGAGCTAGAATGGACCTTTGTGATAATCTAATCTTAGCTCCTGCATAACAGTGGCCAAAGAACTTTCCTGATTTCATCCTTATTGGAACTAGAACATATTCTTTAGGGGAAAAAAAATTCAAGTTTGATTTTAAAATGTCCATAATGGGAGGGGAGGTGGGTCTAGGACACGGGTGGGCAAACTACAGCCGGGGGGCTACATCCGGCCCTTCAGTTGTTTTAATCCGGCCCTCGAGCTCCTGCCGGGGAGCGGGGTCCGGGGCTTGCCCCACTCTGGCATTCCATCTGGGGGCTTGCCCTGCTCTGTGTGTGCGGTGGCTCTGTGCAGCTCCCGGAAGCAGCGGCATGTCCCCTCTCCGGCTCCTATGCATAGGGTCAGCCAAGGGGCTCCGCGGCTCCCATTGGCCGGGAACCAGGGCCAATGGGAGCTGTGGGGCGGCGCCTGCAGATGGGGCAGTGCGCTGAGCTGCCTGGCTGTGCCTCCACATAGGAGCTGGAGAGGGGATATGCTGCTGCTTCTGGGAGCTGCTTGAGGTAAGCACCGTCTGGAGCCTGTACCCCGACCCCCTCCCATGCCCAAACCCCCTGCCCTGGTCCCCCTCCTGCCCTCCAAACCCCTTGGTCCCAGCCCCACTCCAGAGCCTGTACCCCCAGCCAGAGCCCTCACCCCCCTCCGCACTCCAACTCCCTGCCCCACCCCAGAGCCCACACCCCCAGCCAGAGCCCTCAACCCCTCCTGCACCCCAACCCCCAATTTCATGAGCATTCATGGCCTGCCATACAATTTCCATACTGAGATGTGGCCCTCGGGCCAAAAAGTTTGTCCACCGCTGGTCTAGGAGACCATCGCCTTATTCAAATACAGTCCACACAATGAAAAAAACTTGACTTATATGATTTATCTTAAGCAAGAAAGGGAATTAAGGTGTTGGACTGTGCTGTAATGGTTATCATCTCTCCGACAATCTCCCATCAGTATGTACAGCCATCCCAGACCTACCTGTATATGTTATTTGAGTGTTGTTTAATGAGACATGCATTTGAAATATGGTCAAGCCAAGATCCCTGAGAGCTCTAAACTGAACAGTAGCCTGATCCATTACTCCTATATATTATCCCATTGCAGCACCCTGATGTCTCTTTCTTCTCCTTGTCTGCACCCTTTCAAGGTTTGCATAAGTTCAGTCCCTGGGTGAAATCCTGGCCCCATTGAAATGAATGGGAGTTTTGCCTCTGACACTGGTGGACTAGGATTTCACCTCATGTCCCCTTTAGTTATTGCTAAGTCAAGCTCTAAGAGTTAAAAAATAACTTTTTAGGGCTTGATCTTGCACCTGTTGATGTTTGTGTTGCAGCTGCCATTGACTTCAGTAATGCAAGATCAAACATTCAATCTTTCCTTACACGGCAATCCCTCCAGCTCCTTTTCCATTTGTGAGATTCTTTCCTGAGTGCCTCAGATTTGTCTGTAGGGCTGTCTTGGGTAGACGGACCCAAGCTTGATCAAAGCTCGCTTGCGTAACAAGAGCAGGGTAGCCATGGCGGCATGAGTTACCCTCCCATGTTGCAGTGGCCCTGTTGCCACAGTTACTCGCATTAGCTTCAATCTAGCTTGATCAAAGCTAGCTCGGACATGCCTACCTGTGCTGCAATCATACCTCTGACTGCAGTGTGGACAGACCCTGTCTCTTCCTGATGACTTAATATTTCATGGGCTGTTATACTGGACTTGCCATCTAGAAAGTGATCATTCGCTCTCTCTTTCTGTATGTGATTTCTCTTAATGCGTCAGCTGCCATATCACACTGGAAATGCTTGTCTTGTTTGCTGCCCACTAAAGCCTCCAGGCCTATTTTTGCATTAATGCTTTGCAAGGGTGAAATCCAGTCCCCACTGAAGTCAATGGAAAAATTCCCATTGCCTCTAATGGGGCCAGGATTTTACCCCAAGTTTCTACTCCCTGTTGATTATCTTCATATTTCCCATTATTTTCTCCAAGCTCTGTTAACTTGCATCATTTCAGTTAGTTCTTTTCTACTCATATTTCTAAGCTTTCTAGGTCCCTTGATATTATTTCTCTGCCATCACTGCTGTTTACACAGTTTAGTATCTTTAGTCAGTCTCGCTCTCACAAATTGTCATGAGCAGATTCTTGATGCAATGTCTCAAGAACCAGTATTGGTAAAATTAATTTAAACCACCTTAGATCTGAGCTGTGTTACTAGCCTCATTGATGAATGGCAATGTATCCTGTTGGACGGATGGATCTAATAGGGAGACACAAGTGTCTTGGCTCATATAATTTCTTCATTAATGATCTGGAAGAGGGAGCAGACAGAGTGTTAATAAAATATACCCTGGACCTGAAAGCTAGAATTTCAGAAATCTAATCTAGCTTTGGTCTGATCACCTGATGTATGTAGAAGAGTCCAAAGAGATTACTTCTATAAAGTATAATAGGGATCCTGGAGTAAGGGTAGGCTGTTATTCATAACTTAAACAAGCCCCAGATTTTGTGAGGTCAATATTTTGGGGGTAATATTTTGCATGCCCTTCATTTAGTGGAGAAGGTTATTCCTGGCAGGAGCCATCTGTCCCCAAGCTAAGGCAAACTTGTTATTTTTGGTTTATGGTAGTTTAGCTCATGGTTCCCTTGTTTATTTTTGTTCCTTGTATAATGATGTCATGTGTAAATAAAGTTTGGGTTGTTCCCTTCCGGTAAGTGTGTGAGAGAGTTAATAGTACCTGGGATAGGGGAATACCAGTGTGGAAGGACTTTAGCCTTCATGATAATAACATAATAAGCACTCGTTATGGGTGAGAACTCCAGGAGTTGCTGTCTGAGAAAATAATGATACTTGTCATGCCGTTCCTCCGAGTAAATCTGCTTCTAGTAGTAAATAGCAGTGTTTTCGTCGCTTATGTTTATTCTCACTCACTCAAACCGACGCTTGCTGGCACTCTCTCCGCACTGTACGTGCAAGCAGAAGTATGTACAGAACGTTCCATTGTTTTATTCAGGGTTAGCAATTTTTCTGAAGCCTATTGGAATGGGTGCTTAGACATAAAGAAAGACGTGTTTCTAAATATAGGGGATGAGCCACTTAGTCCACAACAAGGACACCAAATGCTTTAGCCAGACGAGGCAACTAGTGAGGAGCCCAGATGAGAATAGATTGTTGCCCCCATGATCCCAGATGAGAACATCTTTAATATGATTGCTCATGTTTACTACGGATGAATTTTTCAAAGGTAAGGTTTGAAGTAAACTCCCACTGACATTTGAAAACCTTTCGTTGGCTTTGAAAATCCCAGGCTGTCTGTCCCACCATGCAAAGGTCTACCTTGATCCCAGCTTCTTCTGAGGATGCACCACCCTCATTTTTCAGACCGTCGTTCACGTGCAATGCTCCATTTCGAGCCAACCTGCTAGTAACCTCCAGAGGGAAGCACCTCCTTATTAAAGACGGGGCAGCCATGAGCTGTGTTGCTAGAGGGTTGGAATTTGTTCTTTTCTGGACCACCAGCTCCATGGCTGAATTAGCCACCTCATTGAGAAGAAGATGTCAGGGGCCTGATGGGAAATTTCTCAATTTAATTAAACAGTAAGAAAACAAATGCCAAGCTCTTAACGAAAGAAGAAAAAATCGAAATCATGCAGTACTCAGTGCATAATGGGCCCCTTGCATTGCAGAAATCTCATGCACTCGGCAATAGTAGGACCTGATCCTACACTTATTGAAGTTTATGGCAAAGGTTCCTTATGATTTAATGGTACATGATCCAGGCCTTAAATAGCTCGTGTCACTTTGAAAAAGTGATGGTAACTCAAAACTGCGAGCGAACAATGGATTGTACATATTGCTGATAAATTTTACACAAAAGGAATCACTTGCTGATTACATTAGATAACTTTTTTGTCATGCAGCTGAAATGCCCAAGTGTGTCTGGGGCCATATGGGTCTCATAAGCACCATCACATTATCACTGAGCCTTACAGTAGGCTTGCCAGAAACCTGGTGTTCCTTTCCCAGTCATCAGGAAGGATGATCTTGTTGTTAGGTTCTAGTCTAGGTCTCAGAAGCTCTGCGTTCAAATCAGAACCTTGGGTAGATTGATTATTTTCTCTGGATGAAATTCTGGCCCCACTGAAGCCAATGGGACTTTTGCCACTGATTTCAATGGGACCAGGATTTCACTCTCTGGTGTCTCAGTTCTCTATGTGTAAAATGCAGGTAATAATGCTACCTCTGTCTAGATCGTAAGGGGTTGGGGCAAGACCCGTCGGTTCTGATGTGTCCATACAGTATTTAGCCCAGTGGGGCTCTGATTTCAGCAGGGGCGCCTACTGTAATATAAATAATGCATAAAAACATCTGAGTACCTTCAAAATGGACATTCATTGATGGTTTTAGGGTTTTGATCGCTAAATCTGACTGTACCAAATCTAGGGCTGTAATCAGAGCCCTTTGAGTTCAATAGGTTTAGGATTGAGCTTTTATTAATGGGAATTTCTCATGGAATAAGCATATTCATTTCTTGTGGAAGAAATACCAATTTAGATTTAGAAAATTAAAGGTTGTGATGTTAACAATAAGGCCAATTAATCCAATATGTCTAGGTAAACCCTTGCCATGCAAACCTAACTTGGAATATAAGTCAAAATGTCTTGCACATGCTATGCAAATTGAGGAGCCTTCAATAGGGCCCTGTTCCATCGAGGAGTCGATTCCAGAAAAGCTTGAAAAAGCAGTGGAATAACTTTAACATTATTAACCCACATAAAGACTCATGAATATAGCACAAAATCAGTCATGTTGATATTGGCTCCCCCCAGAAAGAAAAAGAGATCAAAGGTTTTTTTTCCCCCCAGAAAATATTCGCCTTGAGTTTGTTTTCAGATCTTTAATGTGAAATTGCATTTACTTTCAACATTTTCAAGGCTCACTACTGAGGCATTATTGTTACTCTGTTTCAGTAGGCCTTTTATAGTAGGTATTTACGCTCACATTTATTTAGCTATGTCTTCAGAACTGTAAGGAGATGGTTTTCTTACAGAAATGGGATACTTTTTTCAGGAGTTAATATCTTAAAGAATTATGCATTTAGGAGTTTGGAGGGAGGGGATGGCCCTGGAAAACACTCAGAAATAAAATAATGAACCAAAGTTTAAAAAAGAAATATGGAAAATAAATTGTTACGTTTTCATGGTGGCACCAGTTCATCTTGTCCGGCTTATTGCGTGATTCAAATCCATGTAATATCAGGTGTATCCATGTGGACAAGGCGAGGAGGACATAGGGGTTTCAGTGAGAGCACACAGGCCAAAGCTGAGCACTTTTGAGAATCTTGCTCATTGTCTTGAAAACGAACAATCCCCCAGAAGTGCCCATGTCCTCTGCCATGATATAGAGAATCACAGTTCATGTTAAGCAGGACATGTTTATTAAATGGCTACAAACTCTACACACAAAGTGTACGTCTACACTTAAAATGCTAGAGTGGCACAACTCTAAAATGCTTCTGTGTAGACCTGACCTACTCTGACAGGAGGGGTTTTCTCACAGGCATAGGTAATCCACCTTCCTGAGAGGCGGAAGTTAGATTCTGCCATCAGCTAGCACTGTCTGCGTTGGGGTCAGGTTTGCATGGCTACATGCATGAGGTTTCTGTGCTGCTGTTGCCGCTGCCTCCCCACTGGAGGCTTAGGCTGGGCTCCCATGGGAGGACCCTGAGGGCTTGGCAGGAAGTGTCACCCAGAAGGACCTGAGTGGCGGCCCCTGACAGCCCACTGATTGGCTGGTCCCAGTACTTAAACCAGGAAGCCATGATGGGAGGCTGTCTGAACAACAGTGAAGACTGCCTACCTGTCTCTGCTCTAGACCTTGCTCACAGTAGACCCTTGACTCTGGCTTCCGACCCTGGTATGCCCTTGGCTTTGCACTTCAATTGTTCTCTGTAACCTGGCACCTGACCCTGGACTCCTGGTAACCTGACCCTGCCTGCCTCCTGACACCTGACTCTCAGTTTGCCCTCCGGCCTGTCTTGGACTCTGACCTCCCAGTAGTCTGACCCTGCCTGCCTCCTGATGCCTGAACCATAGTTTCGGCTCTGGCCTGTCTCAGACTCTGATTTTCTGGTACCTGACTCGGCCTGATTCCTGACTGCTCGTCCCAGTGATGACACTATGTCTCTCATGGGGGTGGCTTTTTCAGACCCCTGAGAGACATAGCTATGCTGATGTAAGACCACCCAAAGCAGCAGGCTCCTACACAGCTTGAGTTCCAGCTTTGTCTTCTTTGTTTACCAGAGACTACATCATGCCTGTACAAAGAGACACCTAGTGGCTGACCAATACACTGTAAGTAAATGTATCATTACATCCCTTAGACATGCCCTACAGGCAGCACAAGACCAGAGAAAACTTTTCCTTTCCATTTCCTGATTCCCTCTAACTTTACTCACCTGAAAGCCAGCAGGTGGGGAGGGGAGACGTTACAATGATTTCCCACTTAATTTAATAGATCTTCCATATTTTCCTGTTGTTAGTAACTGCAAAGATTGGGAAATGCATGTTCTGGATCTCTGGCTACACCAGAGCTTTGCACAGTTCTAAATTATGCCTGGCTGCAGGGGACAGCTGAAAAATCACTGGAGCACCGGCACAGACCTTTCCTGTGTCTAGGCCACCTAGAGTACATAAAAGGAATGGTTGAGGGAGCCAGTTAAAACTCCTTTTTGGCTGCTTTTTTTCTGTCAGTGGGTCACAAAATGGCCATAGCACGGGCAACGATTAGGGTCAGGCTATTCAATTTCTTCCATGCACCAATGGTGTGAAGTTAGGCTCTGATCCTGCAGTCCTTGCTCATACAAAACTCTGATCAAAGTCTTAGATGGGAGTCTTGCCTGAGTGAGGACTGCAGGATTAGCCCCTTCTACCAGGAGGGCAGTAATTGCTGTTGAGAATGTTTATGAACAGGCTGCCTGAATGAAGTGACTTGTCTGTCCTAAGTAACTGCCTTATCTTGTCAAGTTCATGGTATAGGAACACTAATGGGAAGGTCTGGTCCCAGCACAGTGTGCTCGGCTTGGAGAAAAGAATCATGCTTTGGAAAAAGGACTAATGGCATGTTGCATTTGTAATGGCTTTTTCAGCTTGCTGGTGAGGAGTTTTTTCTCTGCTGTAAAAATGATTTTAGTATTTAATTCCTGGAGTTTAATTTGTGCCTTTGTGTGGAGTGCTTTTGAAGAGAACTCTTCTGTTTGGAGGAGTTCATTACTTACAACGCAAGAGTAATGTTAAAGTGGATGGGTTGGGTTTGGCTTCGAGATGCTCCAGCTGCTGGTAGGTGTGGAGTTGTCTGTGTGTGTGTGTGATAGAGAGAGGGAGAGAAAGATGCTGATGTTGCATATTTGTAATAGCCAAATTGCAGAATATAATGCAAAGCAGTAAATATAATAAAGGCAAACTAGCCCACTGGGCTACACTGGGTCCACCATATGCACAGTTAAAAATGTATGTTAAAATAATATTAAACCTGAGGGGCTGTCCAGAAATCTGCAAGGAAACACAGGCCAAATCTCTCCGAGCACCTCTCCATGCACTGACTCCAGTTCAGCAAAGCACTTATGCACAAACTTAACTTCTTTGACTTTGAGAGCACTACTCACATGCTCAGTGTTAAGCAGGTGCTAAAGTGCTTTGCTGGATCAGGGCCACAGTGCCTGAAGTGAGACAGGGTCCTGGGTCCCCCTTCCTTCCCCGCAAAACATACTCAGGCCAACAGAGCTGCATGAACCCTGAAGGGTGGAGAGCGTATGCCACAGGCTCTTTAAGACCCGGTGGTGTACAGATTTCCCAGGCGGGATTCTGCGTGGCTGCTGCAAACCTCTCCATTCACATTTCACACCTCACAGACATCAATGAGTTACTCCTCCCCTCACCCCTGTTATCAGCATCTTCATTTTACAGAGGGGAAGGTGAGGTCCAGAGAGAGATGATCGCTCCAAGGTCTCTCAAGGCAGAGCCAGGACCTGAATCCAGATCTCCTGAAAATGAAGCCCGTGCCTTAACCACAAAGTCCTGCCTAGCACATTTTCCTTTGAACACAGCAGCCTTCCTAGGAAACTAGCTTCTCTATGGCCCTGATCCAAAGCTCACTGAAGTCAATGGGAGTCTGTCCATTGATTTCTACGGGCTTTGGAGAAGGCCCTATAAGTGCTTTTAGAAATGATGTGTTTCCTTCCCTGCAACACTGGAAAGAACTGCTCTGGCCTCTGATTCCCCTGATCCATACCCTGCTCCTCCCAGGCAGATCTTATCTTCCTTAGGGAAGCTGGAGCAGTTGGGTGTCATGGCCACGAAGGGTCTCCTTTGGTCCCAAGGGGTCTGGACCACCCAGCACAGTCCCATTATCAGTTCACCAAGTTTCTTTGAAACTATAGGTGAAAAGTTACTCTTTCCCTGGTGACCTGTTGTGATAAATGAGAAGGGGGATCAGATTGGGGCAGGGAAGCCAATGAAGTAATTAGCCCGCTAACAAGGAGACTGGGTAAAAAAACACAGGACGGAAGAGTAAGGGGACAGCAGGGGCGATGATGATGGTGAAAGGCTAGCAGGGCCTGCCAAAAGGGAGTTCTCCAGGAGACACCTTTTCTCCCCCTACCTTTCCAAAAGGGGTAGTAAAGCTGGATAACATTGGAAATACTGTGGCTGCACTGGCATGTAGAAGGGGGTGGAGTGAAACACTGAAACACTGCGTGGTGGTTTCTACGGGAGAGAAAGTCGCTAAGTGGTCTGTGTAAAGCAAAGAGGATGTGGGGACCTGGCACAGGACAATATAGAATATGCTAATTCTGTGTTAAGATACGTCCTTATACATGTCAAGACACTGTAATTGTAATGTCTTATGTCAATGCCCCAAAATATCAATAAATAAAAACATTTCAACAACCAGAAACCACCTCCTTTTAACTTGTATGGTATGGGATCATTAGGACCCCAGCCCTGCAATGAGCTCTCGGTGGGCCTGTGCACAGCTGACTGTGGGATCGGGACCTAAAGGTCTACTCCAAAATCCACTGAAGTCAGTGGGAGTCTTTCTAGTGACGTCATTGAGCTTTGGACTTTAGGGCCTCATCCAAAGGCATTTAAGTCAATGGAAAGACTCCCATTGATTTCACTGGCCTTTGAATCAGGCGAAGGGTTGTTAGCACTGTACTAGCATGGAATTAGCTTCTACAAGCAATGGGTAGATGCTCAAATGTTCTGTCAATGTATCTTCTGCTTGCTTGCAAAATCCTGGAGATAAGTGATTTTTCATGGCCTGTTACTTCACTAGGGAATCTGTTTAATAAGGGGAAAAAATCATAGGAAAACAAAGAATAGCAATAATCACAAGCATTTACATCTGGCAGTAAAGTATTTGGGAAAAATTACTCCAGCAGCTTGTTGACTTTAAAACTTAATTTTATTAAAATGTTCAACATAAAGTTTCTATTTTAAAAAAGCACTCAAAAGAAATAGCCAAGATTAATAGGAACCTAAATTGAAACCATCTTGGTTTGTAGGTAATGCAGACCAACACTGAATTAATAGGAAAGTGTTTTCTTCGGGGAAAGTTCTGCAGTTTTTGCCACTGCTGTTTGTCTTTGCTTTAAGAACAGGAGGACTTGTGGCACCTTACAGACTAACCAATTTATTTGAGCATAAGCTTTTGTGAGCTACAGCTCACTTCATCGGATGCATTCAGTGGAAAATACAGTGGGGAGATTTATATACACAGAGATCATGAAACAATGGGTGTTACCATACATCTGATGAAGTGAGCTATAGCTCACGAAAGCTTATGCTCAAATAAATTGGTTAGTCTCTAAGGTGCCACAAGTACTCCTTTTCTTTTTGCGAATACAGACTAACACGGCTGCTACTCTGAAACCATACACACTGTAACGAGAGTGATCAGGTAAGGTGAGCTATTACCAGCAGAGGGGCGGGGGTGGGGGGGACTTTTTGTAGTGATAATCAAGGTGGGCCATTTCCAGCAGTTGACAAGAACATCTGAGAAACAGCGATATAAACATGGGGAAATAGTTAACATGTCTTTGCTTTGTCTTTCTTGGAAAGGAGGTGGGGGAAAAACACCAGCCTGTTAAATGTTTTATTTCCTCTTTAGATCTTTGTTCAGTCCAGTTTATTAAGCTTCCTGAAACAGTGGCCTATGCAAAGTCAATTGACAGTATGTCTCCCCTGTTTGTATAAAGTCAGATCCTCGGGTGGTATAAACCAGCATAGCTCCATTTACTTCAAAACATTCTCCACCAGGGATTTACAACAAATGTGTTGGTAAAAAAAGCAGACAGTAAACTGAAAGAATGCTTCAGCATACAGCTATTGCCCGTAGAAATGAATTACAAGTGGATCAGTAGATTACAAAAGCAATAATGTATAGGTCTCATAATTACTGCTACAGGATTCTGTGGAGTCACCAGTGCCTGGAAGAAAGAAGATTTAGTCTGAACAGGGAAGTTAAACAGGACATCAGGAAAATAGTAAAACTGACGTCATTGGATCATAGCCAATTTACACCATCGAAGGATCTGGCTTGTTGATTTCAATGGAGCCATGCTGATTTACACCAGCTGCTTTTATTTCCCCCCCCCCCCCAGATATTTGTTAAGTCCGCAGGGAATGATTACTGTGTGGTAACAATAGAGAACATGAACACTGGAGGAACTTGTTAGCAGCCTGAAGGCAGGTATGTCGCTCACTGTTTGGTCCATGAATTGTTAGTAGAAACATTGAATGTTACCAGCTGGCATCACAGTGGTCTGTATTCATTATGTGAATAAATGTATGCAGTTTCCAATGGAGTTTTACTTGGGAATGTCAGTGCAATTTGCAAGTAATAATTGTATTTCTATGTACATTACATTACACCAATTCCCAAGCGGAGGTTCTGTGGCAGTAGTTATGGGTGTGAGGACTCCAGTTTTTATTCCAAGCATTTATTCTAAGCATTTTAATTCCCAAAACCCTGGGGGGAGAGAGAGGCGCATGCTGAGACCCACTGCAAAGATGCTCAAAAGGCTGAAAAAGGGCCATTAGGGGGCACTCTAGTCTCAAAGTGAAACAGAGACAGCAGGAGAGAGGGAATACACTCCATCCCTGCTTCAGAGATTGTGATGAGCCCACCAGCAGGGGATGATCATTCCTTAAAAGAAAAGGAGTACTTGTGGCACCTTAGAGACTAACCAATTTATTTGAGCATAAGCTGTAGCTCACGAAAGCTCATGCTCAAATAAATGGGTTAGTCTCTAAGGTGCCACAAGTCCTCCTTTTCTTTTTGCAAACACAGACTAACGCGGCTGCTACTCTGAAACCTGTCATTCCTTAAAAGGAAAGCCTCTGAGGGGGGTGGAGTCTATTCTTAAGGGCCACTCCTCCCCATGAGAGATCCAGCAAGGACTGTGAGCCGTGACGGGGAAACGATGGTGGCACATCCCTGCAGGGATCCCTGCAACAACCTCCGCCCCCGGGAATGCACAGCTGATGCCTAGAGCAATGCACTGAAAGAGGATTGGATGGGATGAGGGATTCTTGTCTCCCCGAACCACCTGTCTGCCGCATCGTCACCTCAGTCCTGGAGCTGGCTGAGATGCTCCGAGCAGGAGGAACCTATCAAGGATCCGACATGTGAGTGTCATATGACCTGCTGCAGCCAGCACTTTCCCTGTAGTCTTGCCAGCAACACACCAAAGAATCCCAACTGGCGATGCTGAGGTGACACTGAATGAGATGCTCTGTGCTCGGATGGGAAGGAGTCTGGAGGCCACACTGGGTCTCTGAGAAAAAACAAACACCCTGAAGCAGCCTTGTGAGCAAACACCAAACTGCCTGCTCCCTCAGTACCTGCTCTGCAGGGCGCTGCGAGGGACTGAGTGAGGGGGACTCTCTGTCCTCAAGAGGGCAGCTCATCCGAGTGAGATGTAGTCCTGAGAGTTGCACGGGATCTGGTCGACGAGGTGAATATAGCAGAACCGCTCGGTAAGAGTGGCCATAATGTAATTAAATTTAACATCTTTTCAGGGCGGGGGAGAATACCATAGAAACCCATCACAGTAGCATTTAACTTCAGAAAGAGGAACTACACAAAAATGAGGAAGCTAGTGAAATGGAAATTAAAAGGAATGGTCACAAAAGTGAAATGCCTGCAAGCTGCATGGGAACTATTTAAAAACACCAAATCATAGAATATCAGGGTTGGAAGGGACCTCAGGAGGTCATCTAGTCCAATCCCCTGCTCAAAGCAGGGCTGATCCCCAATTTTTGTCCCAGATCCCTAAATGGTCCCCTCAAGGATTGAACTTACAACCCTGGGTTTAGTAGCCCAATGCTCAAACCACTGAGCTATCCCTTCCCCCTAATGTATACCCTATTAAAAAACCATAGTAAGAGGTCCCCAAAAATGCCAGCATGGCTAAAGAGCAGAGCAAATGAAGTTGTTAGAGGCAAAAAGGCATCCTTTACAAATTTGAAGTCAAATCCTAGTGAGGAAAGTAGAAAGGCGCATAAACTCTGGCAAGTTAAGTGTAATTAGGCAGGCCAAAAGAGAATTTGAAGAGCAGCTAGTACAAGACATAAAAACTAACAGCAAAAAATGTTTTAATCAGAAACAGAAAGCCTTTCAAACAACCAGTGTGGCCACTGGACGATCAAGGAGCATTCAAGGAAGACAAGGCCATTGCAGAGAAGCTAAATGAATTCATTGCATCGGTCATCACTGCAAAGGCTGTGAGGGAGAGGGGGAAGGGATAGCTCAGTGGTTTGAGTATTGGCCTGCTAAACCTAGGGCTGTGAGTTCAATCCTGGAGAGGGCCATTTAGGGATCTGGGGCAAAAATTGGGGATTGGTCCTGCTTCAAGCAGGGGGTTGGGCTAGCTGAGGTCCCTTCCAACCCTAATCTTCTATGATTCCCACACCAGAGCCATTCTTTTTAGGGGACAAATCTGAGGAACTGTCCCAGATTGAGGTGTCAGTAGAGGAGGTTTTGGAATGAATTGATCAACTGAAAAGTAATAAGTCACCAGGACCAGATGGGATTCACCCAAGAGTTCTGAAGAAACTCAAATATGAGATTGCGGAATTACTAACTGTCATATGTAATGTATTGCTCAAATCAGCTTCTGTACCAGATGATTGGAGGATAGCTAATGTGACGCCAATTTTTAAAAAAGGCTCCAGAGGCGATCCCGGCAATTACAGGCCAGTAAGCCTGACTTCAGTACTGGGCAAACTAGTTGAAACTATAGTAAAGAGCAGAATTATCAGACACACAGATGAACACGATTTGTTGGGGAAGAGTCAACACAGCTTTTGTAAAGGGAAATCATGCCTCACCAATATATTAGAATTCTCTGAGGGTGTCAACAAGCATGTGGACAAGGCTGATCCAGTTGGTATAGTGTACTTGGACTTTCAGAAAGTCTTTGACAGAGTCCTACACCAAAGACTCTTAAGCGAAGTAAGCAGTCCTGGGATAAGAAGGAAGGTCCTTTCAAGGATCAGTAACTGGTTAAAAGATAGGGAACAAAGGGCAAGAATAAATGATCAGTTTTCACAATGGTGAAAGGTAAAGAATGGCATCTCTCAAGTATCTGTACCTGGACATGTGCTGTTCAACATATTTATAAATTGTATGGAAAAGGGGGTAAATAGTGAGGTGGCAAAGTTTGAAGACAATATGAAATTACTCAAGATAGTTAAATCCAAATCAAGGGGATCTCACAAGACTGGGTGACAGGGCACCAAAATGGCAGATGAAATTCAGTGTTGATAAACGCAAAGTAATGCACATTGGAAAACATAATCCCAACTATACATCCAAAATTATGCGGTTTAAATTAGCTGTTACCACTCAAGAAACAGATCTTGGTGTCATCGTGGCTAGTTCTCTGTAAACATCTGCTCAGTGTGCAGTGACAGTCAAAAAAGCTAACAGAATGTTAGAAACTATTAGGAAATGGAGAGCTAATAAGGCAGTAAATATCATAATGCCACTATATAAATCCATGGTACACCCACACCTTGAATACTGTGTGCAGTTCTGGTTGCCCCATCTCATAAAAGGTATATTAAAAATGAAAAGATACAGAGAAGAGAAAAAAATATTTAAGGGAATGGAACAGCTTCCATCTGAGGAGAGGTTAAAAAGACTGGCACTGTTCAGCCTAGAAAAGAGACACTAAAGGGGGATATGATAAGGGGCTACAAAATTATGAATGGTGTGGAACAGTGTATAGGGGCGTGTTCTTTATGCCTTCATGTAACACAAGTAGGGGTCATGCGATTAAATTAATAGGCAGCAGGTTTTTTAAAAAAAATGGCCAGGGGACTGTGCATTGTGTGAAGAAAGCACAGTCAACCTGTGGAACTCTTTGCCAGGGGATATTGTGAAGGCCAAAAGTATAACTGGGTTCAAAAAAGAACTAGATAATTTCATAGAGGATAAGGTCCATCAATGGCTATTACCCAAGTTGGTCAGGAATGCAGCCCCATGCTCTGGGTGCCCTTAAACATGTGGCTGCCAGAAGCTGGGACTGAACAAGAGGGGATGGATCACTCAATAATTGCCCGGTTCTGTTCATTCCCTCTGAAACATCTGGCACTGGCCACTGTCAGAAGACAGGATACTGGTTAGATGGATCATTGATCTGACCCAGGATGGCCATTCTTACATCCTTATATCCTGGGAGAGAAGTTCCCCTCCCTAGGCAGACGAGTAGGAAGAATGGAGAAAGCCCAGATCATCTTCACTAGAAGGGTCATGAGGAGCCTGAAGAAGGGCCGGATGGGGCTGCTCCATTCTCACTCCTCTCAGAGAGATGTGCTGGGACTTACAGGAGAGCCCTATAAGACAGAGTCAGCAGGAGACGAGAGGGCCCTCAGTGCCTGCTCCACTGATCACAGCCAGCAGGCCAGGCAAAGCCAGGAGGACACGTTCACTTTTTACATCGTCCTATAAGAACAGTGAGCCTTGGAAAGGAAATAAGAACAGCAATGACCTCTGAGCCCAGGCCACTCACTGGGGCAACTGCTTTGAGCCCAGGCCGAAGGAGGATTTATTGGAGCGAGGGATTATCATCTCTGGAAGCCACCAGCCGCCACCTCCCCAGAGGAGAGAGGGACCCAACCTATTCCAGCCTATGCCAATCATCCCTTAGCTGAGCTGAGCCTCGATTCTCAGCCCTTTTCATCTTTCCCCCTAAATGACCCCTTTCCTTCAGCCCCGGGCCTTTCTGCTGCATTGCCCTGGCACTGGCTGGCCAGTAGGGAAGGCAGGCAGTTGTACCATGCTCCCCTCCCCAAGAGCTCTCAGTCCCATAGCAGTACTGCAATCCAAGGCTCACTTGGTACTATGTTAAATCAGCACATCCCCAAGCTAGCCTGTGTTAACCTGCTGCAGGTTCCCCCACCCCACATTCTCCCTTAGCCACTGGGAGCCCCCACAGCTCCTCGTCTGTTCCCTGCCCACCTTTATTTGCCTCCTCCCCGTGGTCTTTGGTTCTGGAAGCTGCAGGGGATAGTGCCACGCTCAGCTGCAGAAGAGTTTCACACCTTTATGCAGCTGCCGGCAATCTGATAAGGGATCGGCGGATCTGAGTCCGATTCCATCCGCATCTATGTCCCTGTGCACGGTCTGGTCATCTGCTGCTGATGCCAGCTTTGCTGGTCAGTGAGCCTGCCCCCGGGGTGCAAGTGACTGCGGGACAGTGAGGAAAAGGCACTTCTGCGTGGCCGGAGGCCAGGAATTGTTATTAGCAATAGGGAAACACTGCAAAGTTGCAGGAGGAGAAGGGGGTGGTCACTAGGCTGGTGTCAACCCACAGGTCTCAAACCCAGGCCTGCCAGGTTCACAGCCACATGCTGACCTGCCATCTGGAGGTAGCAAACCTGGAGCCCATGAAGCCCAGCCACAGTGTGAGGCTCTGCCCCAAGGTCTAATAGGCTGAGTCCCAGAGCCGCTGATTGGCCCGCTGGCCCTACTTAAGCCAGCAGCAGATAAAGGAAGCTGTCTGAACAGCTGGGATCTACCCTGTGTGTGCCTTGTGTTGCCAGCGCCCCCTCCCCCAGTCTAATTTCCTGGCACTCTGACCCAGCTGGACTCCTGCCATCTGACTTGTGATTCCTGACCTCCAGCTTCTCTCCTGCCTCTGATCTCCAGTGTCCTGACCCGGCCTGAATCTGGTTCCCAGCTCATGGTTCTGATCTCCAGGTTGTCTCTGGCTGCTAACCTCCCAGTATCCTCACCCAGCTGACTCCTGTCTCATGACTGTGGGCTCTGACTACTAGGTCTGGCTGCCCACAATCCAGCTGTGACAACTGGTGGGGTTCTGCACGGTGATCCCTGGTGAGTGAGGCACCTGGGGCTGCTCAGGCAGACATAGGGAGAAACGAGAGCAAACTGGGTCCTGCAAGACCACCATGCAAAATGCCAAGATTTTCTGTAGTCCATTGAGGGCTGCTCTGTGGGATGCTGGGTGGACACTTAGCTCCTCATGCTGTCTCTGACCCTCAGATTTTGTGATTTTTAAAAACACCATGAGCGCCATGAGACAGCTCACAGCCTATTTAAAGGTATATTACCCCATTCCTGTGCACTCCAGTAACATGCTAAATGAGTGACAAAAATTGGCTCCAGGGAACTGCTGATGGCTCATAGGAGCAGTCGTGGGAGGAGGAGGAAGAGTGGGTGGTGATTAGCTTTGTATTTCAGTTCTTAGTGGACCAAATGCCAGGCACGTAAATTGAACTAGCGTCTTCCTTCCCCCTCCCCCCCACCCCGCCCGGTAGTGGTTCCTGTGGAAAATAATGGAGGGGCCCAGTGGGAGGCACCTGCTCTGTGGATCAGCAGAGGTGTTCGGTCAGTACAGCTGTCCGTCATGCATTTGTTGAGAGTGGTGATGCCACTGTGGGTCCCTTTGAAAGGTCCTGTCCCCTTCCACAGAAGTCAAATAGACCTGTACCTGTTGGAGGTGGGGGGACGGAGGGGGGGCAGTCAATGCTGTTGCTGTGGTGAGGCCTTTTTGGTGACCATACCGTTGCCATCTGGATGTCCGATCATCCTGCACCTGTCAGGACCACTACATTCACTGAAGAGAGGGGGGTTTATTTACAAACGAAGACAGCCTGTAGAATAGCTGTTGCTTTTCCATTCAGAAAGCTGCTGCAAAGATCATTTGCCTAGTCGGTCGCTTTGACCACATCGCCCCTCTCCGTGCATCCCTCTACTTCTTTATCATATCGAACATAAGCTACTTTCCTTCATTTTCAAAGCCTTTCATGGCCTTTCCCCATCCCATCTGTCCTGCACTATTGAAAGGTTGACTCTCGCCACCACGTCCCACATTTTCAAACAAGGACCTTTCATTCTTTCTCCCAGTTGGGAGGAGCTCCCTGTAAACATCTGCAAACCCAGCTAAGCATCTTCCTTCAAATCTCTCCTTGAAATGCTCCTTATCCATGAGGCCTACAAAACACATGACAACAGTTAAGCTGCTTGTGTGCTAAGACCACTGCTGATCATGCTGTGACGAATACGATTATTTGTGTACTCCCAAGTCTTGTCTGTATCCAAATGTTGTCTCATGTCTTATACGTAGATCGTAAACTCTTTGGGGGTAGGGTTTGTCTTTTTGTTCTGTGTCTGTACAGTGCCTAGCTTACCGGGCCCTGGTCCATGCCAGAGGCTCCTAGGTGCTACAAATAATAATTTTCCATAAATATTACTGTGGTTTAATACAACATGCACCATCAGCTACCTTGTGTTTTTTAATGTTTTTACTTAGAAAAAATGAAGGCCAGGCTCTTGCATTCTTCGGAAGAGGACAGTCATCACAAGTATTCTACATTCCTGAGTCACTGGTTAATAAGCCAGTGATTTTTGCTTACGATAAAATAAGTCAGTCTGTAGAAAAGCGAGCTTGTTCTATAAGACCTGTGCCACTCTCTGTTCTGCCTTAAATCCTCAAGCCCAAGTTTTAACACAGGGTTGCCGACTTGGTGAAATGACGTTCTCCTTGTTGCCAAAGCGAAAGCAACAATGCCAGAGATCTAATCAGGTGGTGACACGGACGACTAGAAGATATGTTTATGTACATGGAAAAGGTAATTCTCATGGCGCTTTGTGCCAAAGGGCTGTCTAGAGCCGAGGTTTCAGTTACAAGCAAAGCTACAATAGGTTTGCATTAGTGGCAAATCCATCAGGTGCGGTGTAAAGACTCTAATGAGAATACGTGTAATCTGATTCTGGGCACGTTGCTCATTCATTTGACATATCAGAGCCACTTGACATATCAGAGTGAGTTTGATCATTAAGGTGGAAGATCTGGATTACAGTGACAAGATGTCCTGATTGTATAGGGACAGTCGCAATATTTGGGCCTTTGTCTTATATAGGTGCCTATTACCCTCCACCCCCGTCCTGATTTTTCACAGTTGCTATCTGGTCACCCTACTCTGCATTGCTAAAGAATGCTTCTGCTACAGAACTCAGTATTAATACTTTCCTAGAAATTAGGAGTAAATCTAGGAGCCAAGCCTCAGAGTGTGTCAATGACGATTCAGTAATTAATAATTCACTGGTCGGTAATATTAATACACTATAAGGGAGAGTTTCAAAATCACAAAATGCAGCTAGGTATCTAATTCCTTTGAAAAGCTCCCCCATAAGAGAACCCCAATTAACTGAAATTCTCAATTTACCTCGTTACGCACCCCAAAATATTAGCGGCTTGACCCACCACTTTAGAAGAGCAGTGGGTTTGAAAGAGCTGGGGACACAGAATACCACTTTGGGGTGGCATCAGTCACCGTGCTCTGGGGTTGGGAATGTAGGCCCTGATCCTGCCAAGATTTATGCATGTACTTGATCTTACATTACACCATTGCACAGACACCCGGGGAGAGACAGTCCCTGCCCTGAAGAGGTTACAATCTAAATAGACATGAAACAGGCCCAGAGGCAAAGTGACTGGCCTATCGTCAGTGGCACAGCGAGAAATAAACCCCACCCTCTCTCCAAGTCTGTCAGCAATAGCCCCTCACATCTAATTCGATGTACAAAAGCGGTGAGTTTTACCAGGACGCTGTAGGGTGTGTCAGTTTTACAGCGGAGCTATAGCATGTGCTTGCCAACCTTGGTTGGTCATAGGCTCGAGGGCTGCTTTTCACTGTGTGATAAGGAGAAGGCATTTCCTCTTAAAAATGCATCTAGCTAGGTACTCATAGTTACTCATAGTCCAGCAGTCAATGCAATATCTGAGCACCTTACACTTGTTAATGGATTTACCCTCACAACACTCCTGTGAGGTTGGGAAGAACCAGCCTCACTTTTACAGAGGAGAGCCAAGGCAGAGAAAGACTAAGCCACTTGCCCAAGGTCCCCCAGGTAACAGGTGGCTGAGGCAGGAATTAAACTTCTTGAATCCCAGGCCCGTTCTTCTTCACTAGACCAGCCTTCTTCCGGGAGACAGCATTGTGAGCCAGAATGTATTCCTGGACCACAGCAGGCTATAAGAGGATGTACCATTTACTATTGTTTTGGGTAGGAAGTGGAGAGCTGCCAGGAACAGTCTTCCTCCATCGCAGAGAGATGCAGCTCAGTGCATGCAGTGAAGTGGCTTTAGAGGCTTATCACTGAGGAGGGAAGACTTGAGGCAGATGCTTCTCCCAAAGTCCCACTGCTGCGGTATAACATGGTGCTTCATCTTCTTAAAATGGAAACCTAATGCAAGTCATCTAGTGGTAGAAGGCTAGATCTGCAGTTGATGGTTTCTGTGGATGTTAAGGCGAAACGCAACTCAAGAGTATTTGTATTTCCTATGATGGAAGGGAGCTTTAAATGAAGGATGATGCAAACATGATAGTTCAAATAACATGCTTTGGTTTTATTGAATTAAAAATAAAGGGCTTGATTCTGCACCAGCTTGCACTGTATGTTGTCATTTACATTTGTGAGTACAAAGTGGTTGTTAGAGGCTGCCACAAGCGCAAGCAAAGAGAGAATTCTGATTTGGGTGAGGTTCACAGCCCTTTTACACTGGCACATCTGACCACGCAAGGATCAGGGCAGGGGAGAATAGGACCCAAAGTTTTCAATGTGTATTTTAACGTTCCTGTTATCAGTCTCTTGAGACACCCACTCTGCCATCTAACAGCCAGACAATTCTATCGCTATAATAACTGCAAATGTAACAATGACCATGAACAGATCATCAGCAAGGGTTGAACCTGGGATGTCCTGAAAGGAAGCACTTCTACTACTTGAGCTAAAGGACCCCACCTGTTAATGCAAGGGCTGTAGCACACTCATAAATTTGTGTACATGGTCTAGCCACTAGAGGGGGACAAATAGCCACACAGTATTCGTATGGGGTTATACCCATATCCTATCGCACAGGGAATGTGTAGCACTGAAGTCAGTCATTGGTTTACGTGGCTTATCCGTCATTCATTGCTGCTTACCCTCCCCAGCTCTTGTTGGCAGATTGTTGTTTTTAGAGCTTGTCAAAATGATTCAACTTCATGTTTAATTGATAAATAAATGGTGATGGAAGGGCTTTCCCTTGGGTCATGGCATGGCACTCCAGCACGTCTGCCTCAGTTTCCCCAACAGAGTCATCTGCACACTTCAGCTATGGATGCAGCCTAGCTCTCCGGCCCAGTCACTGAGAAAGTTCTGGGGTAGCGGGGCTCCCATGTCATAACTCCAACAGAAGCACGAACCCAAAGAACCTCAGCTTTCAGCCCCCTTACCCTCAGGTGGCTGGCCTTAGCACCCCCCAGTGGGTTGCTGGTAACAAATCAAACTGTCTTTGTCAGGCCTACCCTGCTGCAGGGACGTCCAGGTCAACTGCAGTCTTCAGTCAGCTCCTAGCGCCGGCCAGACTTGCCTCACGACAGAGAGCTGTCCATCTTCTCTCCTTCTGAGAGAGCTGTCCCTCCCCCCTCTCTCCCCACTGCCCCTTTCAATTCCTCCTTCCAGGCCTGACAGCTGTTAAAAGTGGGGCGCTGTGAGGCGGCTGCTGCTTATTAACCCCTTCCAGGCCAGGGTGGGGTCCATCACACTAATACTATATGATCATAGTTCAAACGAAAGAGTAAAAAAGAAATATTTTGTGAGTTTCGTTTTGCAAAAAATGCTGAGATTTTGACTTTTCTTCCCAGTTCAGGACAGAACTAAATTCTGAAATATCACCATTTCCTGTGGGACCACCGAAATTCCGAATGTTGACCCTCTCTAGCTCCTTTCCTCAGAGTCTGCTTAGCAAACACATTTGGGCTGCCGTTCTCCCAATTGCTCTGGATGAAGGCTGCCTGTCACCACTGCCGTGGCTCTAAGAAGGGAGTGTATTGTTGCCTGCCTTTCTGAGGGCAGGCTGCTAATTACAGCTTTAATTCTGTTTTGTTTTGTAGGCTCCAGGTGCCCAAATTGTTATCACACATAACGACAGAGCTAAATGCAGGCGAGCTGTCAGACAAGATGTCCCGACTGGCAAGGTGCCCATCAGATGGGTAAAACCTGTTATGGATGAGCCATTTGAAGGGATAATATAATATAAAAGGAATTTGCTGGGGTCCATGCAGACATCAAAGTGTCCAAGCTACAGTTTCTGAAACTCTGAAAGGATCCAAATTAAAATACTGATAGATCTGCCTACTTATGTGCAGAAGGCCAGTGGACTCACTGGCTGCATGAATGTAAACTATTGACTGGGGTTTCTTTTCCTTTGATTTTCACAAGAGGCAGCCAGAATTTTTGATGACTAGTGGTTCTTGGCCAGTGATACCCACTGTCTGTTCACCTTTGGGGGGAAAAAAAATCCCACACCACATTTGAGATGCTGTACAAATAGCTTGCTGGCTGTTGTGGCTTTTGGCTTACCCGTAGTTTTCTGATTGCGCTGGGCATGCAGCCTTCTTAAAACAGGGCAAATGTTGGTTGTACCATCTGGAGAGTTAGTTCATGAGCTAACATGTTTGACACTGTTCCTGAATTTTACTGCCAGCTATTTTGTGAGCAAACCCGAGAATGCAGACAAACCCCGTTTTGACATTTTTGAACCAGAAAGTTTCAGTTTTTCACATTGAAAGGAAGTTTTGTTTTGAAATTTTAGTAAATTTAGACAAAAAAAAAAGGTTTAAAAAAGAAAAAAGAAAAAAAAACCCATTGAAGTCAAAACAAAATATTTGGCTCATGAAAATGTTTGAGATTTTGACTTTTTTGCATGAATTTTGGACAGGAAAATTTTTCAATATCTCAAAAAATGTTGCAAGATGGGAATATTGTTTCCCACTCAGCTCTTTGGGTGTGATATAGTTTCCATTGAATTCAATGGGTCTGATTTCATGTTATTCCATTCCTCCATTTGGAGCCACCACTGTGTTTTCTTGCCTAGCCCTGGTTGTAATGTCGAGCAGACTCAGGGCTGCTTTTACTTGTACTGTGCTTCCTGTCTTCCCTTATGGGAGTTGTGATAACTGGGCCTACAAATGGATTCTAATTGCAAGCTCAACAGTAAAAACGATATGAAAGTTCATGAAATGTCATAATAACTTATAATAACAAATGTTGATGGGGAAAGCTATGAAAGGAAGACAAGGCTGAATTAGTCTAAACGAACCCCCCTGGTATATCTAGGGGTCTACTTAAATCGCCGTGAAATCACACCAATTTCATGGATGTATTCATACAGTATAGATACAATAAGTATTATACTGTACCACTGTTACCTTTGTAAGTTGCCCTGGAGAAGGGAATCTGCTAAATAAATACATAAATAATTAAAAAGTGTAATACTCAGTACATACATCTTAGAGACACACATTTATGCTTACCTAAATAAAAGAGTCCGTTTTATTTG
The DNA here is from genome assembly GCF_965152235.1 of Eretmochelys imbricata. Lineage (NCBI taxonomy): Eukaryota > Metazoa > Chordata > Testudines > Cheloniidae > Eretmochelys > Eretmochelys imbricata. Next base: position 203,720,690 of record NC_135574.1, on the reverse strand, counting down.
TTAAACACCAGCATCCACCAGCAGTTGCAGCTGACATCTCCTGTCTCGGTGGCGTGAATACCTGTCCATACATTCAAATTGCACATTCTGCATCCACGGAATTGGTAGGAATTGTAAGGCAGCATTTTGCCAATTTGTAGAGATTTGGAAACTGATCAGAAACAGAGTCCCCAAACTCAGTTACTTTTCCCAGCATCTGGCATTCTTTGACAAAGGTCAGATAAGCCGCACATATGTTCTCATGATTTTTCTCCCAACCAGGAATTGCTTGAATTAGCTCAGGGTCAAAACACAGAAAAGATACCTGATTTGGATTGAAAATACACTTAAAAAGTAGGGAGCTTGTTGTTCATACCGAGGTGGTAGTGGCTGATTGTACCCGTAGTACCAATTTAACTTTTCTGCTATTGAATGGAACACTTCTTGTGGCTATTTTCAGTTTGGCACTTTGAAAGTTGTTGCGATGCCATATTTATGGTCCAACTGACCAGATCTATCAGTTTGTTGTATGCTTTGTGAATCAAAACTGGGCGACTTTCAAACCATGTTAGAAGGTGCGTGGACTGGATAGCATTCTCAGTCATGAATTTCACCTGGTCTTCAGTATTGCTCTGTTTGAACAGATCAGCAACTTTAAGCAAAGACTGTGTGCCTGGTGTGATTTCAAGCTCCTCGCACACAAATTGCTGGAAGTATTTAATATTCTTTGCATGGTATGCAACTGCATTAAACCACAAATTCCACCACTGGTTCAGGTGGAAGTGACACTGCTTGGCTACCACTTTGATTGGCCAGGGATTCCTTAAATCGTAGTTTATGGTTTGGACAATGAAGAAAGCAGCATATCCACCTCAGGGAAATGTGTGTGCCAGATATCTCGGGCCATTGAAATAATGTATGTATTACAGGTAATGTGAATTGCAATGGGCATCATTCCTTGTACAGTAGAACCTCAGAGTTACAAACACCAGAGTTACGAAGTTGCCAATCAGCCACACACCTCATTTGGAACCGGAAGTACGCAACCAGGCAGCAGCAGAGACCAAAAAACAAAACAAAACAAAAAGCAAAGACTGTACAGTACTGTGTTAAATATAAACTACTCAGAATAAAGGGAAAGTTAAGAAAAAAGATCTGACAAGGTAAGGAAGCTGTTTCTGTTTGTTTCATTTAAATTAAGATGGTTAAAAGCAGCATTTTTTTCTGCATAGTAAAGTTTCAAAGCTGTATCAAGTCAACGTTCAGTTGATGATTTTTGAAAGAACCCCCAGAACGTTTTGTTCCGAGTTCTGAACAGTTCAGAGTTACGAACAACCTCCATTCCTGAGGTTCGTAACTCTGAGGTTCTACTGTAGTACATCAGAGAAAGCTTTGCACATGTACATCACGTTGCCAGAGAGAAATGCGGAGACTCTAAGCTGTAGTTTACAACAGCCTTTACTATATAATGCGATACCGTTGAAAAATATACTGACTCAAGCTGAACAGGCTCTGTTAGGAGAACAGGCATACGGTCATCTTTCCAGCTACCAGGTCTGAATAAAACATGGAATATGTCCTTCTCCCGTGCACCTATGGCTTCGTCAGCTACAGCTGAAATGGAATCGTATTCTGCCAGTGCAGCGTTTGTAGACTGTACGTGTTTCACAATTACTTCTGTTAGATAATCTTGGTGAAGTTAGTTTGCACATGGGAAACTGCCAGCATTTGGTGCGTGCTTTCTAAAGTACTCCCTTAGTTTCAGATTATCCATTTTTTCTAAAGGTATACTGGCAGCCGTGAAGGCCTCTACTAGCTCGATTGTAGCTTCTTCTTGCTAAACTACTTTCAGTTGTTCGTTTAAACGTCCTGGACACTGTCACTTGTTTTTTTGTTCTGACCTGTGGCTTCTGTACGTGCTTTTTGTTTAATATGTGATTTAGACTCAAAATGGCGATTGAGCGTGTTTTTTCTGCATACATCCAGAGTCACGCTGCAAGATTGACCATATTCTGCATGTAAGGGCCTTGCTGGGTACTGCTTCACACAATCCAAAACAGAAATGTTTGAGCAAAAAAGTTCAATCATTTTATGGAAAGGAAGGTATTGAAAAAATATACTTTTACCATTATAAAAAATAGCATGACCTTTTTCTGAACAGCTCTAAGTTAACATTTTGTACAGAGATTATCTCGAGGACAGATGTGGATTTCACTGTTCCTGGTTCTGGCCAAATTCTAATAGTTTAAACATAATAATTTGCACATGCACTGTGATTTTAAAATAATGTGCTTTTGGTTTGGTTTGGATGTAAAATTTAGTTTGGACACCAACTCCAAAAAAGGTTTCTACAAATGAGACCAAAAAGAGAGTCTTCTGTAATTACCCCAGTGCACATATTTCCTTGTGTAGAAATCTGGTTTCAGTTTGCCTGCTGAGAGCTGCTAGAAGTTCCCTGCGAAGGACCAGCAATACAACCTAAATCAAGCTAGTTAGGATAGAAATACTTTCTCCTCATGCCTCCAGTTTCTCAGTGAACTAGGGCAGTGCAATGTGAGGCAACAGGTAATGAATTATTGTAGAGTAAGAAGAGAAAGCAGGGAGAAGTTGTCAAACATAAATAGTGCACAAATGATGCTCATAAGCATAGTCCAATTTAGAAATGATGAGCCATCTCCTTAGCTGGTGTAAATTGCAATAGGTCCATTGACTTAAATGAAGCTGCACTGATTTATATCAGTTGAGGATCTGACCTTTCACCTTTCAATTACTGTCCTTTCATTCACAGTCCTTGGGTAACATTATGCACTGACATATCAGAAACCTGTGGGCTAGATTTTCCAACTTATCCTTAGACTTAGTATTACCTTACTCCTCAAGTAATCCCCCTGATTCAATGGAACTACTTGAGGTGTGAAGTTATTATGTAGCACGAAAAAGAAGGCACAATTTTGCCCCATTTCTAAGCACTTATGGGAACAATCTCCTATAGCTTCAAGGAAGACCTCGTCAGTCTTGTAACATAGTTAAAGACAGTACAAACATGGTCTCTTTTCAGTTGCAATTATCAGGTTATTTACTCTAGTTTCTTTTCCATAAATTGTTCCACGCATCATTTGCCATTCACTTTGGGCCCAATGCAGTGCCCACTGAAGTCACTAGGAATCATTATACTGACTTGCCACGCACTGGATTAGGCCCCTTGTTTTTTCTTGTGTCCCACACCAGATCAGATGGCAGCTACTACTGCAGCATGACGTTTCTCCAGCTGTTGTTGCATTTACTGCTTACACAATCGGTTTGGTATATAATCTTCTCTGTGCTTTTGTGTAAAAGAAAGAGAGTTGGCGGAAGCCAGTTTGTGCCCTTTGGTGTGTGTTAATACATTGCCACTCAGCTATTCATCCAATATAGAAAAATCATCAGTCATTCAATTCTGGTCATTTACTGTCACTGCGAGCACTGATGATTACAGAAGGCGGCTGTTATATTGTATAAAATCAAACTAGGCTGTCGAGAGAGGCATCTCAAGCCACATAAAGAAACTTAGATTTGAAAAGTGGGACCTTAATTCTCTCTGTCTTCATATCAGAACGGGGACACTTACCCACCTCTGTAAAGCAGAAAGAAATTCTCAGACGAAAGATTTTATTTAAGTGTAGAAGATCTTTAAGAATGGGAGTTGGTTGAAATTTTTCAAATGTCAAGCCTTTGTCCAAATTTTTCTGTGAAACTTCGAACAACAAAAAGGAAGAAAAAAATCAATGAAATTGCTGCTTGCTTCCCCTCCCCCCGTTTTTCAACCAGCTCCGTTAAGAACTGAATGACAGGTGTGTTGTCAGAAGGAGGTCATGTTTGTCACATGTACATGAATTTGACACCTCAAGAGCACACATGCGTGTGTTCTGCGCCATGGACAGAAGGGCACAGAGAGCACCATGTAAAAGAAGCACCATCGCTCTCACGATCAACTGTCGTTTTCTTTTCCTTTCATAGTGCTCCATTTAAGCCAGCGATTTGTCCCACTCTCCGCTTTCCTCTTCAGGTTGTTTGAATGAAACAGGTGCTTCACAAAAAGTCTAAAGCTAACAGTGCTAATCTCTGCTTTTCACAAATGGATCTTTTGTACTGCCTGTTGGATTTGGATTTACAGCACTGAGTCTTTCTTTTTTTAAACAAACAAACAAACAATGAGGGCAAACAACAGAGAGGGGAGAATAAAAGGGAATCCGCACACATAAATGAGATGACATCATTAGTTTAGCTTAGATGATACAGTAGTCAAGGGACGTGATGATGGGAAGGAAATAACGTGGTATATGACAAAGGGCTAAGTATGAGACAACCCACAAAGCATCTGCTACTGGAACAATGAAAAGTTCATTGGTTTAGAGACCTTGGAGCTCAGGTGCAGTGAAAGAGAATAGGGTCCCATTGTTAAGGCAGGATCAGCAGTCCGCTTTGTTCATTTTTCCCCCCTTGGCACTACAATAATAATAACTTGTCACCATCTTGAGACATGTTGGCATAGATCGCAACCACTGATGGATACTCAGCCAATGAATGCACTAAAATGGTTTGTTTCTGTTGATGTACGTCTTTGTAGAATCCCCTAATGGGAATATAAAGAGATGAAACCTTCACTAGCAATTACTTTTTGTGTAGTCCACTTTAACCCCTCATCGCCTGGAGAGAGGCACACTGCACTGGTGTTACCATGCTGTTGGGCTGTTTCTTGCCTTCTCGTATTGTTTCATTCATTCTATTTGCAAATGGACATGTATTAAAAATGTCACAGCTGTAGCTGGGCAAGTTGTACCACCCTGATGTTGTTATTTTTTACAATTAGTTTGCATTGGAATTCATTTAAAGAGGGTCTAGAAATGAAAACAAATTAATTCATCAGTTTAAGGGGCTGATCTGATGCCCACTGAAGTCAGTGAAAAGAGTCCTCTTGACTTCCCTAGGTATTGAATTAGACACTAGGAGACTCATGCCAACTCTTTCAAATTTATTTTCAAAAGCGTCCTTCAATAAGTTTTGTGTGAGAGCTGGTTCAGATGGGTTTGCAAGTCATGGACTTTGAAAATGTTCTGCTTTGAATGAACCTGGTTTTCCTCAGATCTCATTGGTGCCTGGACACTGTAGGGATGGGCACAAATTCCTTCCCGATAGGGAAGGTTCAGTCTGATGGGTGCAGTGCTTGTTTGCATGGTTTTGCATCAGTTTGCTTATTCGCCAGAAATGTAGTTGAGACTAGGCCTAAGTTATGAACCAGAATTAGAACTCTGAGCATCTCAGCGAGGCCCTCTGCCAAACTGGGATGGCATTACTATGTGACACAAAATATTATTAAATAATGACGAGTCTGTTGGTACGGGCCTGGGGAACTTCTTAAGGTAAGGCAGGTAAACTCAGGCTATCTGAACTCTGATCATCCAGAAACTGGACAGCTGGACTAAATTGCAGGCCACAAGATCAGCACATGCTGAGTGGTCCTCAAAGACATTTTAGGGTTAACAGAGTTTCAGAAAATGGTGACCTCTCCAAAGTGACTCTATTATCCCGGGAAGACTCCATCTCAGATGTAGTTTTCAAAGAGTACATGGGCATCTAATTTATACCATCTCACCAAATCATCTTCCTTGAGCCTATGTGAAGGTAAAACTCAGGAGAAGGTTCACAGTATCCTCACAGCTCCATTCTGGGCTTGACAGTGCTGGTGCTTGGATATCCTAGCGCTGACCCCAGAATCTCTGTCCTTCCATACCCCAGGATTTAACAAACCATCCAGGGAGTGATGGCCTTATCTAAACCCCATTGGAGTCAATGAGAAAACTCCCGTGGGGTGTGGGCAGTGGATTAGGCCATATAACAAACCATTCAATGAGCAATGGTCTAATCCACCACTCACTGGAGTCAGTAGGAGAGTTCTCATTGATTCCGGTGGGCTCTGGATCACACTCTCAACTATTGTATGAAGATTTCCATTTCAAACTGATTAGCACTCTGGCAGCAAGGGGCCGCCGGTGAACTAGGAAGTGAACTGCATCAAGGTCTGACGCCGGCATTCCAACACACTAGCAGGGCTGGTTGAAATTTTTCGGATTTAAAAATGTTGACAACATTTTCAAATGTTGATGGAGGGATTTTTTTTTTTTTGGTACTTTCCTTCTCTCCTTGTTTTTCAGTCAGCTGTGCCCAACGGGATTGATCCTGGAGTAGGGTTATTACAGAGTGCAGGGATTTAGAGCAGTGGAATATCACATGGCTACAAAAATGACTGCTGAGTACAAAGCATCACCTCGTGTGATCAGTGTTGTGCCCATTACAAATTCCTGCGTTGTAGTCAGCAATCACTGTATAAATCCCAGACACACCATGATCTGGAACTGAGACACAGCCAAAGACACAAACCTTTACCACTTGGGCCTTTAGTTTTTGATAGTAGCAGCTGCCACGTTTGCTCTGTGCATCAGCCACTAGAGGGCAACTTTCCTTGCTCGCGCTCATGTGTTCTAGTGTACCTTCATCACTCAAATGTCAGCAGAAAGCAACTACACAAAGGGCTCTGACATGGCTAACACCAAATTTGTACTTTAATTTGAATTTATATTTGTGGAAGAAATTTGGCCCACCTTGATTATCACAACAAAAGGTTTTCTCACCTCTCCCCCCCTCCCGCTCTCCTGCTGGTAATAGCTCACCTTACCTGATCACTCTCCTTACAGTGTGTATGGGTACACCCATTGTTTCATGTTCTCTGTGTATATAAATCTCCCCACTGTATTTTCCACTGAATGCATCCGATGAAGTGAGCTGTAGCTCACAGAAGCTCATGCTCAAATAAATTGGTTAGTCTCTAAGGTGCCACTAGTCCTCCTTTTCTTTTTGTCATCCTTTTGATACGCAATACAGTGCCCCGCGAAGTCAATGAGACTCTTTCAAATGACAGGTGGGCATTGGATCAGTCTGTAAAGACATAGGTAAGCTTTTGGGGGCGGGTACCATCTTTTTGTTCTATGTTTGTAGCACCTAGCACAGTGGGGTCCTGCCCTATGACTGGTGCTCCTAGGTTCTACTACAATATAAATAATAATAATATATCAAATAGCCGTGGTATATCCCACCTGTTTGAAGTGCTTAATGAAAATGTACATATTTCATGTTTCAATGGAAATAAATAGACCTTTTTATTTTATTAACAACATAACATATGATTTTTTAATTTTTATTTTTACCTATGTGCTCATCGAGAAAAATTGATTGGACTGAGAAAGCTTTATAAATAAAACTATATTTAATGTAGAGCATGGGACAGGAAGTTATTTCCCCCCCCTTATATTTTACCTTATTGGCAATGTAAGAACTTTTTGGAACAGTTGACTATCAGGTTATTTGAACAGAGATTCTAGTGTCTCCTTATCATTTCTTGGTTATTTATACAGTAGCAGGCAGCCTCAAATACCAAGCAAAAAATGGAGGCGCGCATAAGAGAACTTCAAATGACTTTGGTGAATAGCTGAAAATGAACAGAGAAGTTTTGAAACTCTTTTAATGAAAGTCTAATTCTCTACTTCCATAAGAAATGGCCCGCTGATGATGGAAACGGCCCAGACATGTCTGCAGAGATTTGGGAAGCTCTTGTTTCAATGTCTCTTTGCAACAGTTAAAAAAATAAAGAATTCTGAATTCCTGCCCGCGTGGTTGGTGTCTCCAACTTACATTTCTTTGTACACCATTCTCTGTCATGCATCATGCAACAGTACAAGCAATGCCTTCCTCAAAGCACGTTTATGATTTGTATTGCAGCAGTATCTAGACCTGCATTTCTCAAATGCGGCCACAGTGGCTGCATTCGGCCACCTGGGGCTTTTCATGCGGCCACAGCCTCCTGGGTGGTGAGTGGGGGAGCAAAGCAGCGGCCCCCTTCTCTGGGCCCACCAGCGGGGCTGGTCCCTGCTCCCTGCTCCCTTCTGGAGCCACAAACACTGTAGGAGCAGATGATCAGTGGGAGTTCTCCACTTTCCCCAGGCACTCAGCCTTTCACCCCCAGGGACAAAAATTGCTGACAATGTTGAAATGTCCCGGTTTTGACATTTTTGGGATTTTCATTTTGAAATTACTTTTTATTTTGACATGTTTTCAAGTTTGTATTGGCATCTATTAGAATAAAATATAAAATTTCAAAAGGTGAACTCAAAACCAAATATGCTGATGGACCTAAACCACATCTTTTGGAGAACTTTCTTTCATGGAGAATTTTGAATTTTGGGGGTTTCATTCCTAATTGGAATGGAAACCTGTGTTGAAATGTCAAAATGCTTTGTGAAACAGAATTTCTGTCCTCTGCACAGCTTGAAAAAGCAGTTTGATTATCATCCCTGTTTTACAGATGGGGAACTGAGACGCAGAGAGTAAGTTAATTATTCCATATCATGCAAGAGTTCAGAAACAGGGAGGAACTCAGGGTTCCTGAATCTCAGTTCATTGCCTTAACCCCCAGGGTATTCTTTTCTCTGACATGCATGCTTGGTGCCACTCGTTACTGCTCCCCCAGGAATGTATATTGCAGAAGAAGTAGTTTGATGTGGAAATGATAAAGGTTAAAGGAATGTGAAATCCTTGAATACAGAGGGCCAGATCCGGCACAGCTCCATTGCTTTCAGTGGAGTTATGCCCATTTACACCAGTTGTGGATCTGGTACTGTATTGGTGTGCTGGCCCTTTAAGGATAGGAGAGGTAGTGTGAGAAGCCAGTTACCCTTTATCCAGAATAACCAAAAGGGACATTGGGAGAAAGGAAGTTGGTTCTGGGGAATAGCTAGTATCTGGGATAGTGAAGGTATCAGAAAAACCAAGACTACTGTTCCGTTAAGAGCCCAGGACCAGGAGCCCCGACAGCCCAGACAGGTGTTTGGGGTTATTAGCCCCAGGTGGGAAGGATTAAGGGAGTGGGTAGGTGAGTGGGTGGGTGGATCTCAAAAGGGGGCTTCAAGACCAGTTAATGAAGAGCTGCTGAGAGCCTGGAAGAAGGAGGAACTCAGCCAGTGGATAGGCCTAGAAGGAGGGCTGTGAAATCCTGATCTAACAGGGTGAGTTTGTGGGCTGGGGAGGCCAGAACTCAGAAGGAGGGCGGTGGAAACCCTGAACGAAAGGAATGAACTTGCTGGCTGGGCAGGGCAGGGCTTGGCTTGAGCCACGCAGCCCCAGAAGGAGAGCAGTAGATACCCTGGTCTAAAAAGGTGAAAGGGGGTTCACTTTAGGAAGCTGAATACACAAGCGGATTCCCCCTCTTCTGGGGGGTCTTTGTTTTTGTGAGTGGATCATTTCTGGGAACGGAGACAGGGTGACTGCAAGGCTGTTTCTGGCCATGACGGGGACATTCCAAGAACAGCACCTGTCTGTGGGGCCCCAATCTGCACTGAAGGATGAATTTCAAATAACTAAATCGCCAAGGTATGGCACTGGCCCAGCTTACTGCTGGGGTATGGTTTTAATGTCTGGCATCACACAGCATGTTTCCAAAGACAGAGATCAGTCCTCATTCCATGCTTAGATGAGCAAAGTTTCTGGTGCTGGGCAAGAGGTTGTCATTTGGAGTTTGTGCTCCAGCGCTATATGGAGAGAAGGAATACGAGGAAATGAGCCGTGCATGGGAAGCTGTCCTTTGTTTGCCTGCAAGACCAATCGCATTTACACTGAATGCAAACTTTGCAAGGCCACGGCCTTTCAGCATAAGGCATTCATGCGTGTGTGTGCTGGCCATGTTAAAGCACATATGAGATCACCACTCTGGGCATGGCAGCTGTGCGCTATCCACCGGCTGCATTTCATTTGGTCTCCGAGGACGGTGGGGAATGGCTGGGTCCCCTGAAGCTCCCTGCCACTTGTAGCTCCGAGCCCTCTTCGTCTTGTAAAAGGCAAGTGAGGCAGCCGTGGTGCCATTTTTGACAGGCATTTGATTTAAGGCTCCCCTGTGCCTGGAAGGAGAAGCCCTGTACTGGGGCAGAGCAGAGACGAAGGACCAGCAGGCATTCTGTCCCCGGGAAAGTGGAACAGGTCCTGGAACTCCCAGGTGTACAGGGGCTTCTCTATACAGACTCCTCCACTGCAGTCTGACGCGAATCCGTGTTTCCATGAGTTACAAAAAGACTCCCTTGGAGTTCAGTCACAGAGGGGCCTTGCAGAACCCGGGCTTTGTATGGGGCTGTGCTGCTGAGGGGGAATAGACACAGGGTGGGAGCAGCGCTCTGCCCTCCAACGCCTGACCCCGAGTTACCACAGCCTCGTTCTGGCCCCCTTCCCCACCATGATAGGCTGTCTCCCTCCTGCCCCTCCCTCTCCATCCTTCCTGCCCATGTTTGCTTTTGAGGGGCTGAGTGTGCACTGGGGGTGGCTGAATGCTGGGGGACTGAGGGAATTTGTTTGTGGGGTCACTGAGCGCCTTACGGTGTTATGGTGTGTGGGCAGTAAGGTATGTGGAAAGAGGTCGGTCTGAGTATCAGTGTTGCCTTAACTGGCGACCTCCTTGATTTCTGGCGGGTGTGAATTAATTGGTAGAAGAGGCCACACCTCCCTGTTCTGTCATTTAGGAAACACTAAAGCAAATAAGCCCAGAGCTGCCAAAATCCGAGCAATCGCTGATGGAGCCCTGATGGGGAAGACCGCCAAAGAGCGTGAATGGAATGTCAGTGAGTACAGAAGTTAAAAATACACATCTCAAACCCTGAGGACTCCCTCGAGGCTAAGAAGCTATATTGATACTAGACTTCAAAAGATCCAAATAAGCAGCAACTTCCCCCCCCGCCCCCAGAGCACAGAAGTACGTGCTTGCGGTGTCAAAGCGATGTTATTTCTGTGCTGCAGATCTCAGGATAGATGCCTAGAAAAACAATTCTGATGTGTTACCTCTTCTTGCATTTAAACTTATCTTTTTAAAAAGAAAATGAGTTAGTTTTAGTTTCATATGTTAGCCCCTAAAATGTTTGTTTTCCGAAGATTTTTAAATTTCTCTCAGACCTACCTTGGAGAGGCAGTGTGGCCTAGTGAGCAGGGTGCTGAACTGGGACTCAGGAGACCTAGGTCCTATTCTGGATCTGCCACTACTTTGCTGGATAACCTTGGGCAAGAGAATTTCCTGCCTGTGACTCAGTTTCCCCATTTTAAAGATGATACTGACTTCCTTTGTACAGTGTTTTGAGATCTGTGGGCGCAAAGTGCTGTATAAGAGCAAGGTATTTGGGTCTAAGGCCAGGTTTACACTGGAGATTCCTTGGTAACAACCATTGGGTGAGCAAACCCCATGTATAGATCATCAATTTGCACTGGTGTAGCTTATACATGCTTGGAACTGGGATACGTCATGGCTTTGCCTGTCTGCTGTAGGGATTTGCTTTGGTGCAGCTAACCCAATGGCTGGGCACAGATGTCTGGGAATCCCAGAGAAGAGAAGGTCTCAGGTTTTCACTGGGGCTTCAGTATAAGCTAGTGCTTGACTTAGGAAAGAAAGATGTGTGTGTTCCATATCCCCCTCTGCTGGGTCCCCGGAGGTTAGGTGACTGGTGCAGCTTTGAGCTTCAGGGCTTAGACCAAGTTTTCAAAAGTGACGAGTACTTTGGGGTGCCTCAAGCTTCGGAGGCTCAACTTGAACCTCTTTAAGGGGACCTGATTTTTCAGAGGATGGTTGCTCAGCACGTGCGGAAAGTCAGGCCCCTTAAGATTTCTCAAGTTGAGCAGCCAAAGACGGAGGCACCCAAAATTACTAGTCACTTTTGAAAATCTTGTCCTGTGTCCTTCAGGTCAAATTAGTCCATTCATTCCGGAAGGTCACTTTTGTAATGAGTGCCATCTTGGTCATGACCAGGGACTTCCAAAGCCAAAATGGAGGATGTATAATGCATACTTATTTGTTTCCCCCAATCTCTTCTCTTCCCATCTCTCAGCTTAGATGAGAAGAAGTGGGGTGTGGCCCACCCACTTCTAAGCTCCTCCATTTTGGGTTCTGCGACCATTTTAGTCCCCTGCTGCTTCCTGGGTTTGTCACTAACGTTTCCTTTCAATACTTGAAACCACGTTTTCCCATCAACAAAAACCAAATGCTGAACTTGGCACAGGTGGAAAGCAAATCACTTTAAACTTCTTCCATCCCTACTGAGGAAGTAGCCTGATCATGCTTAGTACTGTGGCTTCATCGCAGCTCTAAGGGCCTTGCCACAAAAAAAAGGTACTTTGGTCACTTTGATCAAATGGACATGATGCTTTTTGTCACCCTTGACTGGCCCATGCTGCAGTCTCCCTCTCCCGGGAGTGCACTGAGGAAGTGTTAGCTAGCTTTGCAGACTGGCTGACTTAAAGTCTACTTAACTTGGCCAACAGAAGATGAAGCGGATTCTTGATTATGATCCACAAGTACCTACATGGGGAGAAGATTTCTGATAGTAGACGGCTCTTTCATCTAGTGGACAAAGTCCTAACAAAGCTGAAGCCCGACAAATTAGACCGGAAAAGGGGGGCCAACCTTTAACAAGGAGAGTAAATAATTATTGGACCAACTTATGTAGGGATGCAGTGGTTCCCCATCACCTGAAGTCTTTAAATCAAAGCTGGGTATCTCTCTAAAAGGTATGGGGTAGCTCAGCCAGACGTCATGGGCTTGATACAGGAATCACTTGGTGGAATTCTATGGCCTGTGATGTACAGGAAGCCAGCCTAGAAGATCTTTATGCTCTAGAGTGTCCTGCTACTCTTCCGTGGTTTTCCAAACACTTTATTAATGACCAAACCCTGGTTCCACAGAAGCTTCTGAGAATTTCACTCTTCATTTCATAGTGACCAGGATTTGGCCCTAATAGCATAGTTCATTAAAAAAGGCAAACATAAGCACATTAGCGATCTATGTTCCCTATCCTTTGTACTATGCATAGGTAGACATGCTGACTCTTCACAGAGTCAACCGAGAGTTCAGGGAGCAAGCCCCATTGTGGGACTGGAGCTGCAAGAGTTAATACTTGCTGTGCACTTTGACAACACCTTCGTAGCTTGTCATGCCAAAGGAGGCTTTGAACTTGTTACCCTCAGGGCCCTACAGGACCTTTCATGAAGCTTGAAAACAGGCATGTGTATTTTACTTTACTTGCTTTATTGAGAATACATTTTGCGATGGAGCAGCATAAGAAAGGAAGTCAAAAGCAAAGTAAAAGACACAATCATTATTTATACCACGGTAGCATCTGGATGTCCCAGCTGAGATCAGGAGCCCATTGTGTTTGGGTGCTCTGCAAATGCTTAGCAATAAACTGCCTCTGCCCCCAAAGAGTTTACAACATAAACAGACAAAGGGAATATTATCCCAATCTGCAGATGGAAAACTGAGTCAAAAGGCATGACTAGCCCAGGATCATACTTAGCCCAGATCTTTTGCCTCCCCAGTCTAGAGCTTTAACTACAAGACCATCTGTCTTCCCAGTCAGCTGGAAAGTGACGACTGTAAGTCTCCTTTGTCCTGCTGTAGCAGTGTAAAGTGGTATTAGTGTCGATGAGACTCAGCCTCACAGGTAAAAGAATTAGGAATAGACTAATTTGATGCAGTAAGCTCTCAATTATTATGTTTTAAATAATAAGATAGAGAATTGCTGTCTTCTCTGTGTTTGCACAGATTTGAGTGTGGCTCAGATAAAGACCCAGCAAAGCATTTCCTCACCTAACCCCTTCCCCATAGCCCGTGCCCTGTCACTCTCTAGTAGTGGCTGGACCACAAAGAGGTTTGAGTCCTCAACAGCCTTCGGGTATGTCTACACTGTAGCAGGGAGTGCGCTCCTCAATGCAGATAGACAGACATCTTCCAGCTAGTATGCTGAAAACATCACTGTGGCCGCAACCCAAGTACATACTGGCAGTCACGTGAGCCCATCCTCAAGCAGCTAGCCCAAACTGCCCCCCACCCCTAAGCTGCTGCGCCCACCAGGCTATTTTTAGCTTGCTCGCTCGAGCAGGGCTAGCATGTGTCTGTCTACCTGTGCTGTGGGAAAACACTCCTGGCTGCAGCATGGTGCTCACAGACCTGGGATGTCTAACTCTGGCAGGAGCAGCTCACGCTGTTCAGTCCAGCGTTGGATCCCCACTGCTGATGACGCCCCGAGGGTGCCCAGAGTTACAAAGCCTCGAGTTGGCAAGAGGGAAAGTGCTTACATGAGCAAGGAGCAACCTAATAAAATATTAGCTCAGCACGTTCAGAGCCACGCAACTCGATTAGAGGTTTGTAAAAGAGCAGCGCTGGCTGTTGGTGATTCAGAAGCCCAGGCCAATGAAGAGAGAATATGCAATGCTTTAATGCCCTGTGACTTGGGCGCTGAATAAGCGTGAATCAGACAATAGTGTGAAGTGGGGTTGGGAAGGATTCATAAAACATACCCAGGTCTTTTTGTATGACTCTTAGCTAGAAATCTTCACAGGTCAAGTGGCCAGATCCTTTCCCACTAGAAATAATAGCTATTTATGTCATTCTCCTCTGGGACCTTGGCACACACTTTGAATTCTGCTCTGGTGGACAGTGAAATCGAAGCTTGGATTGTTCACAACAACTTGTCACTTTCACTTCATTGAGAAGATAGGTGCTGCCAAAAAGAGCCCGTCAAAGAATGAATTGTAGGGGTTGCATCACTTAATACGAGACTACAATACTCCACCCCATTGACTTAAACCCTGTGCTCAATTGGCCGCCAATTATTTAGTATTTTGAATGGAGCCTATTTGTAATAGGGAGAATAAAAATGTGTTAGAGCTGCAGGTCTGAAGGCCTTTTATAAAAAGTTCTTCTTTGCTTAAATTTTATTACTGATGAAACTGGGAGACTGATTAGCACGAGCTAGAGATAAACTTATTGTGGGCAATGACTTTCCTACACAGGCCTGCTCGTGCATCTTCATCTTGGCACTTAAAACTCTGACATCACTTCTTCTAAGCAGAAAATGTGAATTTTGCCCAGTTATGTTGTTTTATGAAGTGGAAGGCTTTCCTCTAGGGACTGAAAACTAGAGCTGCAAGGGAGCCACTTTCCCATCCTGAGCATTTGGGGAATTTGGAAACTTTTGCCTGTTCCAAATCAGAATGAAATGTCGAAATCTGAACTTTTCACAAACCAGTAATCTGGGGAAAAAAATTGATTGGGTTAATTAAAACACTTTTAAAATATTTTCAATATTGATCATTTTCAAATATTTCATTTTGATTTTGAACGTTTTCAGTATAAATTACCTAAAATAGCAAAATAAAAAGTGCTTTTGACTAGAGACACATTTTTTTCACTTAAAATGTCAAAACAGGATGCTTTGAAAACCTTAAGTTTTTCTTTCAAAGTGGGAGATTTGTTGAAATCATTCCTTCCTAGCGAACTGTCTCGATTTGGAGAAATCAGCATTTCCGACAAAAAATTTGTGTAACAAATTCCCACTCAGCTGTACTGAAACCCCTTTTCCAGCTGATGCTTCACATACCTTCTTTTATGTCAGAGACAGGGTGATCTTTACCTTCTGCTGTCAGCTGGTTTTGAGCACACTGTAATGAGTCAGCCTGCTTATTGGCCCTGCTACTCCAATGGGATCCAAGCAAACTTAGGCCTACAGAAGTCTTAGGGAGTGTTTTTTCTCCTTTTGGGGGTCCTGGCTCAGTCCACATTCTGCTGAGCTGCTATCCTCTTGCTATTTCCATAGACACAAATATAAACCAGCAGTAGCCTCAGCATGTGAAAATCTGCAAAGTGAGGAGGGAAGATGGAGAGGAAAAATGCTGGCAGTCTAGAAAGTCACTGAGTGCTATCATTGAGACGTGAAAGGTCTCTAGCTCCTGCAGAATATGCTGCATGATCAGAGAAAACTAGCCAAATGGCTGATTACAGAAGGCATCATTAAAACCCAGACAGTCTCCAGATGACTGGAGGTAGAAGACTACAATGGGCTGTTAAGCAGGGAATGGAAACGATCCTTCCATCCCGTAGCATAGGTGAGATGTTCCAAAAGAGCCAAGGTAGTAATTGAGCATGCACCTGCCACAGCTCGAGGCAGTCGAGCGTTATAAAAGAGGGGGTGGCTGATGGCTTGTTCTCTGTGAGGGCCTTGGGACTCTGCAACCTGCTCCCCACCCAACCCCCTTGCTCCAAAATGGAGTGAGTAGTCCCTTGCTTTGCCAGTAGTCCGTTCTACTGCACTGTGTCTACTTGTCGAGTAAGGCCCCATCCAGCAAATACCTGCTCAGCTCTTTAACTTGGTGCACGGTGGGATTGGCCTCATTCAAGTAAACACGGAAGTCTTTGGGACGCCTCACGATGCAGAAAGTTACGTCTTTATGGGATTGGGGCCATAGGCACTACGCGGCAGCATCAAGCCCATAATAGGCATTACAATAATCGGCATTTATTTTTACACACTCGCCTACGGAACTGGCAGTGGGATTTGAAATGCATTGAATCCACCCTTCACAGCTCCTTGTGACCTTGATCAGGAGCATTTATTTTAATGCCCATTATGCTTTGAGATAAGTAGAGTACCATCCAGTGCCCCAGAATGGCCATTAGCGTCCTCCTCTCTATCAGGAAACCTGCAGCCAATTAATCACACACTGCTCTACAATCTTAAGACTCAATTATGCCTGGATAAGTGTTGCTCAGCTGTTCCTGCTGCTGCAGATGTGACATATCCTGAGATTAGCTGAGATCCACAGAAGGTCACTGATTCGGTATCTGGCGCTAAGAAAAGCAAGGCTGTCTGGAAGGGAAGTGACACCATCTTCGAAACATTTTATCACAAAGTAACTATAGATGTCTAAAAAATCCTGCCCTCTCCCACCCTGCCACGGAAGGTCCTTTTAGCTCACTGTTGCCTGTCTCATCCTTAGACAATTTACCATTTTGAGATGGAGAGGTCAGCAGATTAATAACCTGTTAGTAGGACTCCGATGACAGACAGTAGCTAGTGCTCCCTGGGGACCATTGATAGCTTAACTCGGATTCTTTGAGAGAAAACCAGTTTTTCCTCGTCTTGAAAACTTATACTTCACATGGAGCATGGCAGACGTGTATTCTTTGTTTCCCTATGTGTGAATGGTTGCCAGGCATGTTACTGCAGTAGGTGCATGTGGAAGGGGCCACTAGTCCTTTTGATTGATCTAAAAATTCCCCCTCTGAATTTTTTGCAGCTGCTATGACTTCTCAAAACTACCAACATTTCTGTGGTTCTCAGGGGCTGTTGGAATCCATTTAATGGCCCCCCAAGTTACAGTTTGGCACTCATTGAAAACATTCATGCCACAGACCTAATTAATTATGTTGGGGATCATTATAGTCATGCCTTTGCCAGGATGTTCCTTCAAAACCACATTTCTCTTGTCACTCAAAAAACACAGTCGGTAGAGTGGAGACACTTGCAGTGCAGTAAAGCTAAAATCAACCTTTTGGAAGAGAAGTGGCAGGATTTTGTACATAAGCGGAACATGTCAAATTCTTCTGAATCTGGAGGATTTTTGAGTTTAAAAACCAGAAAAATCTTGATTAGTTTTCTTCAAACATTTTTCAGGTTTTTCATCCAGCCACAAGCAGGTCAAAAAATCCTAAATGACTAATCCATCAAGATTTTTGATATTTTTCAAAATTTTAAAAAAGCAGTGAAATTTTTTTTGAGGGGGGAGGGGGAAAGCCTACACAATCTTATTTCTAGTTTGGTGTTTTTAAACCCACTTTCTGTGTAAGTAATAGGGTGGCATTAAAGGCAATGTGGCATTAAAGGCAATGTAACTGTGGACAGTACCAAAATAAATAAATAAAGCAGATTGAAGTTATTTCTATATGATAGTGCTGATACGACTTCTAGAATACTGAGTTCAGTTCTGGGCACCTCACTAATGGAAAGCTATTTACATAGTGCTGTGAATTCAGAGGTGAGTAGCAGAAGTCAACTGGAGCCTGGAGAAATGGTTAAAAGAGCTGCATACGTCAAGTTTGACTTGGCTGTGACTGAAATCTCATCTGTACAGAAAGTTGCATGGCTTTCACCTGCTCTTCCAGGATCCTGTACCTTAGAATGAAGTACTGAACTGACCTTGCTAGGAGTTGAACTCCTGGTCATAGGCATTCCAGGTGTACTGCACGAAGCCACTGTTATAATTTCTATTACACTGCCCCCTAGAAGCACCTGCTGATATTGAGGTCCCATTATGCTAGACACTGCACAAACACTTAGTGAGAGGTGGTCTCTGCCCCAAAGAGATTACAATGTTACTAGACAACAAAGGTCACCCAGAGTCACACACCTGAGGAATGACTAGCCTCCTGATTCCCTAGACAGTGCGCTGCCCAGTAGACAACACTGTTCCATTAGGCAGCCCAGTCAATAACAATGAATACATACAAACTGAAATGGTTCCTGTCCCAAAGAGCTAACAGTGGTCCAAGTGCATGGATGTAACAGCTTAATTTGAAGGCAGCTTGTGATGGGCTAGCTGCCCCTCACCGGTGGAAAAGGGGTTAAAAGCAGCCCTAAGGAGGCTGTGCCAGAGGCAGCTAATCAGAAGAGGGCTGAAGGGAGCAGCTAATCAGGGCCAAGCAGGTCCATATAAAAAGGGAACTGCAGGGCAGAGGAAGGCCATTCTCTGCTGGGAGCCCAGGGAGGAAGGACTGTGTCCCTGAAGGGCCAAGAGAACTGCCAGCACCCTGGACAGAGCAGTGCAGCAAACAGGGACCGAGGGAGCCAGAGACAGCTCCTGGCTGGCTGCTGGGGGGTTTGCAGACCGAGGCCCTGAGACAAGGGGTAAAGAGGGTGCTGGAGCCATGCAGGAAGTGGCTAGACCGTGAACTGCAGTTTGCCACTGGTGGGAAGTGGCTGAACAGTGGATTGCAGGTCCCCTGGTAGGGGGGCACACAGTGTGTGGCAGGGCCGGAGGGCTGTGTGGCTGAAGAGGATGCCACGGTCTTTGGAGAGACGTGGGTCCAAGAGCAGGAGTCATGGCAGCAATGCACCACCTGAAGGGGGTGCACCCAACTACAGAGCTAATTCAGGCTGAGGAGGTGCCAGAGCAGTGAGTGGACCCTGTTAAACATCAGTTGTTGAGATGCCTCAGCCTGTTTACATTACCTGTAGAAGGGAGAGCATGCTGGCTGAAAATAGAGCAATAGCAACTTCCAAGGGAAATGTTGCGGCTATTTTGATTTCTTTTCATGTGTCTGAGCTGCCTGCTCCATTTCAAATGTTAAATTACAGCTGATTTTTTTTTAGTACAAATTTGAATGGAAATGATTCTATTTTTGTACAAGTTAGTTAGTGGGAAACTGGCCAAACTGAGCTCAAATGAGAATAAATTGTTCCCGTAATGAGCTGTTGCCTCTCCAAGGCAGCCTAACCAAAAAGGACAAGAAAAGGTGTTAAAGTGGACGGAACTGCTGTTGTGATGGCCCAGAAGCAGATCAAGAACCGGATTGACTCTAAGTTTGTCTACACTGCAGTCAGGGAGGGTGACTGCAGCACGTGTAGACGTACCCGAGCTTTAATCTAGCTAGCGTGAGTTCCAACGGCAATGGAGTCGCAGCAGCTGCCCGAGGATGCGCCCGCGGCCCTGGGTGGGTTTGTACAGCTAGCACTGGATCTCATGTCTCGTAGCTTCGCTGCTGTTGGGACTCGGCTTCGCGAGAGCAAAGCTTGCTCGGGTATGTCTACATGTGCTGCAATCGCGCCTCCAATGGCACTTCAGACATAACCTAAGGGTCACAGTCTGGATCCAGTTGTTGCTCT
Organism: Eretmochelys imbricata; assembly: GCF_965152235.1. NCBI lineage: Eukaryota > Metazoa > Chordata > Testudines > Cheloniidae > Eretmochelys > Eretmochelys imbricata. The sequence goes on along the minus strand of NC_135574.1, from coordinate 203,700,936 downwards.
GCTTGGTGTCCCCTTCTGGTTCCTCTTGTACCTCTGAGCTTCCCCCTCATGACCCATCCCTGGTGTTCTCCCCCCCCCTTGGTTCTCTCAATGATCTCTGGGCTCCCATGACACCTCTCTCCTCTGAAGGGGCAGGCCTCTGGTTCTGGGGGGGGGTCTGATGCTCCCCTTTTCCCAGAATTCATATAGGCTGGTTCCCAGCTGGCTCTGAGGAAGAAGTAATCTGCACCAGCCCTAAACCTGGCCCAAGTGATTTCCTTGGGTGCACCAACTCAGCTGTGCAGGTTGGCACGTTGGGGGCGCAGGAAGGGAAAGAAGAAAGAGTGACAAGCCAAGACTCCACCCCTTCCCTTCCCATGCCTGCCCACTTGCATGTGAGAATTATCAGTGGCCCACAGGCAGTTGTTCTGCCCCTGTTCACTTGTGATTCACAATGCAGGCCTGCAGGAGAGTAAGAGGGTTACTTATGCTCCCTTAAAGGCTTACATGGGATGGCAGTTGGCCCACAGGGCCTTGGTTTGTCACTAGACAATACCGTATTTCTAAGCACAGGCTGCGATTGCGTTCTACCGTTTTGGAAACGTCACTTCTGAAGTGCACGCTCGGTCCCTGAGAAGGAACCACCAAAGCTGTATTCCCAGTACAAGGTCTGGCTTTAGCAGCAGGCCTCTCATGTACTTCGCAGCACATGTTGAGTTAAAGGCTCGCATTGAGAGGAGAATATAGACCTTTCTGTTTGGACAGCTCAGTTTCCCAACCTTGCCCTCAGCCCTTTACAAATAATTAAATGGGAATCTGAAACTGGAACCAACTCCAAGAAGCCAAATAGAGGTGGTCTCTCCTCCTGGAGATGAAAAAGAGAATCAGGACAGGGATGAACTGAAGTTATTTTGGTGTTTTATAAATAATCTTCCTATTTCCCATCACCTGCCACTCCATCTCTCTGGGGGTTACTGCCGGACTGTGCTACTCTGTCTCTTTGCTAGACGTTCTGCTGCTTCTGTGCGTGAGATTGGCCACACGAGCCAAAGAGCACCTGGAAAGGTGAACAGAGCTGTGGCTCCCAGAACAATAGGGTTTTGCTTGTTTTATGGACATGCATAGGCGGTGGAACTGCATCTGGAAAACTAGGAGGCAGCTAATTTGGCTGTACTGTAGCATTTGTAAATAGCGCGTGGCTGAGAATAGCACTGCTGTGAGTTCTGATTTCTTGGCGAAGCAAATGACCTAGAACTTCAAACATGAAGCGTTTACATGGGCTTCCCCATAAGTGGCACTCAAGAGATTAGTGTGTTGCACCAAATATTTTTATTCTAGCCACTGTGTACCCATCACCAAAGTAACAGGCCTTTTGATAAAGATCAAGGGGATTGGGTGGGGAATCTGAGTAATAGTCATATTGTATCCTAGTACAGCAGGATACGGTGGATGTTGACACAACAAACCTGTTTCCTAGACTCCCTTATTTAAAGGCCACCCATAGATTCAGAAAATATTTGGCAATTTTGAATAATAAGCTAAGGAAGGCCTTTACAGCTCTTCAATTTCAAATTGTGCAGTTAGCTTATTTAGAAGGGAGATACCTTGACTAGAGCTGGATGAAATTTGAATTTTTGAGTGAAAAACGCAGATGTGGTGACATCGAAACATTTCACAAATCCGCGTTGAGTTTGGCGAGCTGTTTGGGTGGCAAAAAAACCTTGAGAGGAAAATATATTTGTTTTGGGGTTTTTTTTCAGTTTGAAATTACTTTTGTTTCAAAATTGTCTTTAAATAAAATGAAAAGAGATCAAATGTTTAAAAACAGCAAAAAATCCAAACGAGGTGTTTTGTCAGAAGGTAACGTTGTATTCAACCCCACATGACTTGCTTTTTTAACTTAATTCACTGAACGTCAAATTCCTGTTTTGGTTGACCCCAAACTAATTTTTATTTTCTGGAATTGCTAGGGAACCAAAAAAATCCTGCATTCACACATCTTTCATACTGGCATTGAGAGGCAAAACTGTTTGTGGGGCTGGATAGGTCGAAGATTTGCCATGTTACTTACTACCATGCAGCTTGTATTTGAGAAATAAATGGCTATTTCCAGTCTCAGCCCACAAGCCTTTTACCTTGTTGGCTCAAATTAGAATACTTATGAAACAATAACATTTCTGCTATATGGACAGCTGTGCATTTGCCTGGGCAGTGGCAAAAATGAGAGAAGAATTGTGTGAAATTATTTTTTATGGCCTACTTGGACCAATTTATTAGAACTTCTGTAAATTCATTTTATTGTTTTTATGGGGTGTCAGGTAGGTTGAATCTGTACTTTTTATCGTCTTAAGTCAAAAGATTCAAAATGTATCTGGTTTTTATGGCTAACTTCTAAAATGCTATACTAACAAATCACTCATGATAATACTTTTTTATCAGTTGTGCTCAAAGTGCTTTACAAAGGAGATGAGCATCATTAGCTCAGTTTTACAGATGGGGGGTGGGGAGTGGTTATGTGACTTGCTCATAGTCACACATTAGACCAGCAACAGAGCTGAGAGTAGAACCCAGGTCTCCTACATCACAGGCTGGATGTTTTTGCACTAGGCCATACTGGCTTCCTATAAGCTAGCTATATATAACCTTATGATGGCCATAAAGTTTGTTCCTTCAGCTACAAAAAAATTGATTTTTGGAAGATGAGTTGAAAAAACATAAGATTACAAATCCATGTTGTTGATTGAGAAACATTTGCATTCAGGCTGTCATACTGTATATCAGGCTTTACCGGGTGTGATTTGACATAGTGCAATTACTAAATTACAAGACAAGTTTTATGTTGAAATATCTGGCAAATAACCATATAAAGTGCAGGGAAAATAGAAGGTTCTAGCTGAAGAAGTAGAACAGAGTATTCACTGTTACCGTAATGCCTAGGAGCCCCAGTCATGAGCGAGGACCCAGTTATTCTAGGCACTATATAAACACAGAATGTTCTAATCTCTTACTGAATTTACAGCAGTAGAACTCTATTGATTTTGACTTAGTTACTCCCGATTTATGCTAGTATAACTGAGAGAGCCTGAAAAGAAAAAGTGTAGGGCCTGATCCAAAGCCCACTGAAATCAACAGGAGTCCTTCTGTTGGTTTCAATGGGCTGTGGAGTATTAGGTCATATATGTGTGATTTGAAAAAATCTCCTGCCCTTGAGATCCTAGCTCTGACACTCCCCCCTCAGCTCCAGATGTTCTTCCCTTCAATAGGGAAGCCGGGATGAGGGGGTGTTATAACCATGGTAGCAGCCTGCATGGAATTGGAGGAAGGAACACTGGTTGCAGAAGGAGAGTTTGGAGAAGGCACCAGGCAGCCAGTCTGTGTGCACATGGCTGGAATGTTAGCTGCAGTTGCAGCATCTTTGTAAATAGTTCTCTTACTGAAGAGCCAGTTTAGTTTTAGAAATGTCTTATTATCCAGCATGTGGTGTGTGAAACAACCCCGAAGAACTTCTGAGTCCTGATGGGTCCAAGAAAGACTCTCTCGATGACTTCAGTGGGCTGTGAATTGAGCTATATGGGCATAGCAATGTACATGTCAGCAAGCATGTAACTCCTGCTATATACTTCTCAAGCACCACTAACTTATTACCTAGCAACACAGGACTGTGGTGGGAATTCTAGACTCAAATTCGTACCTTCCCGGGGGGGGAGGGGGAGCTTTGTGATTCACCTTGGGGTCATGACCCCACCCCATTGAGATACACCGCTCCAAGTAGTATCAGAGCGGCTAGAGTTTTTTTATTTTTAAAGGGGTTGTTGATTGGCTTAGCTGGAAGAAAATCACATTTCCATGAAACTCTTAGGGATACTCTAAATGGGTGGATTATACAGCTGCCTGATTAGAAGTTTGGGTTATGCAAACACAGCGTGTTTAGATTTAGGCTTTGCAGTTGGAGTCCAGGCAGCTGTTTGCACTTAACTCCATCAAGAAGCCAAGTTAATCAAAGAGCAGGAAGGATTTTTTTTTTTTTTTGCCCCCTTAAACCTATGGCTTTATTCCTTCTGTCCAAATGTTTTGGAGCCAGCCTTGTTGTGATGTAGAGCAAGGTGTAGGGTGTGCTCGACTGCGGAATGACTCTGAGTGGTCTCGGACTAGCGAGATGTTATGCCCAGCAGATTTTTTTTCTTCTTTCTATGATGTCACCACTTTCCTTGTCCAAATTCCATAAAGCCTCCACCCATGCAGCTGGTCTTGTATCACAACGGGGGCTTTGCTTCCATATTGCAGTTTAACAGCTCGATAGCCTGTTTATTTAGGGCTGGATTTGGATACCCTGACTTGGGTAGCACCTGAGTGTACAAGCAGCCTCAGTAAGTCCCCTCCTGTTCAGGTGAGCAGGCTGGGAGATGGTGGTGACCTGACTCCCCCCTCCAGTGCGCAGGCCAGTACACCTGAGCGGGCAAGGAGCGGGATGCGATCTGCACCAAGTAAGTGGCTGCAGCAGATTACTTCCCCTGTGGATTTAGGTCTTAGTTTTCTTAAAACACAAACCCCAGGCTCTGATCCTACAGACACTTATGGAGGTTGTGAGTTGTCCCAGTGGAATGACTCACGTGCATAAAGTTACTTTTAATGCATGAGATTTGCAGGACCAGGATCCGGGGGCCTGGTTTGCATTAACACTAAGCCCCCTTTACACTGTTCTGCCTTCAAGAGCGGTAACTGTAACTTACCTCCACTTTAAGGCCCCTTTACACTGCCAAAGTGGTGTAAAGGGGGCTTAAGGGCTAACTCTCTGTGTCACTATCTATTATGACAACATCACAACCCAGATCTTGGTCCCCTGACATCCACTAAAGAATTAAGCCTTGCAACAATGCTTGTGGGGCTGGTGGTATTATTATTTATACATGTACAGATGTAAAAATTGAAGCCACAGATGTTAGGTGAGATTTACATCTCTCACGGACACCTCCTAGTGCTATAGATTCGTGTCCCATGATCTCGACCTGAATCTTTTAGCAGCGTCATACTACAGTGGTGGATATTGCTTTTCTGAGGTTTTCATTCTTAAATGTTGATTCCCTTTTAATTTAAATGACAAACTTCAAATTGTTTTACAGTGTGAGAGCCATTCTCTGTAATGAGATCTGATCTGTGTATTAGTCGTAGTCAAATATTTACATTACAGTAGCACACGAAGTCCCCTGTTGGGATCGGGGTACTGTTGTGTTGGACCCTATACAAAACATAAGAAATAGACCATCCCTGGAGGATTTGCAGTCAGAAAGACAAACCTAAATGGTAGCAGATGAGGATGCAATGTACAAGCAAATGAGTATGGTGAAGAACTGGCAGGGCTTGCTAGTATCTCGTCGCAGAGCTGTGCAAATAATGGATCTTTCTGTTCAAATGCAACTCTGAATGGGGACGGAGGAGAATAGTTTCAGGCTGAACCAAAAAAAGGAATTTTTTTGGCAGCTAAAGAGTCAAAAATTTCATCCTGGCTCAAATTAAACACTTTTTATTTCAACACACTTAAGACACGTCATTTCAACTTTTTTATTGGGCTTTTTAAAGGAAATTTCGCTATGAAAAGTTGTGTTAAACCAAAATATTGAAAATTTTCGTTTTGAGAATTTAAAAATGAAACCCTCTGGGGGATTTTTTGGATTTATTTTTCTGGGGGTGGGGGATGAGGGAAATGATTCAGCAAAACCAACACAAATGAATCTGCATTTTTCTCAGCGGCGGTGGGACTTTGCCCAGTTCTATATATTAGTATAGTGAATATTGCTCAGTTTTGCAGGTAAAAGCAGACCGTTAATCTGATCTCATGTGGAACATGTGGCATGCTCTGAATGTACAGTCTATGAAAAGACCTGATGGTGTCTTGTATTTCACTGCTGGTGTTGGAATTTTGTTCCCGTCATTCTGGAAATATCCTGAATATGATAAAAGTTAGTGGCAAAATTAAATGGTATATGTAATTGTCATAAATATAAAGGGAAGGGTAAACCCCTTTGAAATCCCTCCTGGCCAGGGGAAAGCTCCTCTCACCTGTAAAGGGTTAAGAAGCTAAAGGTAACCTCGCTGGCACCTGACCAAAATGACCAATGAGGAGACAAGATACTTCCAAAAGCTGGGAGGAGGGAGAGAAACAAAGGGTCTGTGGGTCTGTCATATGCTGGTTTCTGCCGGGGATAGACCAGGAATGGAGTCTTAGAACTTTTAGTAAGCTAGCTAGGTATGTGTTAGATTATGATTTCTTTAAATGGTTGAGAAAAGAATTGTGCTGAATAGAATAACTATTTCTGTCTGTGTATCTTTTTTGTAACTTAAGGTTTTGCCTAGAGGGGTTCTCTATGTTTTTGAATCTAATTACCCTGTAAGATATCTACCATCCTGATTTTACAGGGGGGGGATTTCTTTATTTCTATTTACTTCTATTTTTATTAAAAGTCTTCTTGTAAGAAAACTGAATGCTTTTTCATTGTTCTCAGATCCAAGGGTTGGGTCTGTGGTCACCTATGCAAATTGGTGAGGCTTTTTATCCAACATTTCCCAGGAAAGGGGGGGTGCAAGCGTTGGGAGGATTGTTCATTGTTCTTAAGATCCAAGGGTCTGGGTCTGTAGTCACCTAGGCAAATTGGTGAGGCTTTTTACCAAACCTTGTTCTGGAAGTGGGGTGCAAGGTTTTGGGAAGTATTTTGGGGGGAAGGACGCATCCAAACAGCTCTTCCCCAGTAACCAGTAGTAGTTTGGTGGTAGCGGCCAATCCAAGGACAACGGGTGGAATATTTTTGTACCTTGGGGAAGTTTTGACCTAAGCTGGTAAAGATAAGCTTAGGAGGTTTTTCATGCAGGTCCCCACATCTGTACCCTAGAGTTCAGAGTGGGGGAGGAACCTTGACAGTAATAAAACAGGGTCAACTAGTTCTCTTTGAAGAGTCAAAACACTAATATGGAATATCCTTCTGTCACAAATTTTTCAATTTAAGAAGGATTTTCCTGGATTTGCAATTTTTCGGTTTGGTAAGTGGAAGGGGGGGCCAGCAGCACGCAGATGTCCTAGCGGATGCAACATTTACCTATTGCTTGCACTTGGTAAGTGACTGAAGCTCATTCCATTGCAGAAATGCCATGCCAGAATAGTATAAACAGTTATTGATGGGTCTGCTGGGAAAGACTTCTGAGACCCACCTGTGATTAACCTGGCAGGCCACTTTGTCACTAATGTTCTAATGTGGCCAAAGCCTCACCTATTCAGCAGTAAACACAAATGAAATTCCCCTTATCCTGTACTATGGAAATGGTATTTACTGGAAATCCAATATTCTATTGGGCCTCATAACTAGAGCTTTTACCTGTTTATCTTGAATGAGGCTAATCTGATCGTGATGAGTTAGATTTCTGGACATGTGTGTCCCAAGTTGTTGTATATATTGGCCCTCTGAAATATCAGCTGAAACTAGATGGCCTGAAGCTTGAAGTCATGGGGTTTTCCCTCTTCTCTCAAAGTATGGGGCAGATGCTTACAAGATGGAAAGCTATTTGCTTACCCCCCCATGACCCGGAGTTTTGCATGCTAAGATAAGGGAGATAAAAAAATCTCATGCTTCAGGGCATAAGATGATCACTGCAGGGGTCAATCTGGAATTTTCTTCTGGCCCATGTCACAGCATTGGATGATTTCCCAAAGTCAGTGGTACTTGCGTGCCTTCCACACTAAGAATCTTCCCTTGGGTACCCCTCTTCCTAACTTCCTCACACCACATCTTCCTGGCAGTGGTTCTGGTGCTTCTTTACATGAACAAAGAAGATGGAGAGGAGGGAGGGGTGTGTGTGAACAAAACTCAGTTGCATTGGCTGTGTTGTTGCTTGCTGCTGTACATTCACACTTGGTATGTGAACTCGTTGTATTCTCCCCCTTAGGGGCCTTGTCCATGCTGAAGGTTTTTCTGAAACTCCCACTGTTGCTTATCGCACCAGCATACCCGCACTGGAGGGAGCGTGTGGGCACACCAGCCGCAGGTGTTTCTCCCACGGAAGAACCTAGACCCGGCATTAGATTTGTGCGCAGTGGAAAAAGGAATCTGCCTCCGACAGTTTAATGGCTTCGCTCCTCAGCTGCTGTCAATTGGCAGAAGTCCTCTGACGTCAACAGCACGACACGGAGCAACATTGGCCGAGGATCTAGCTCTTCCAAAGCCCTCTTGGTGGGGAGGCAAGTGCTCTTGCAAGGCCTGGTCATACAGTAACTCGGTTTATGGAGCAAGGGCAAAACTTCCAGAATGTAACTGACTTGGGAACCTAAGTCCTGTTTTCACAAGCGATTTAGAGCCAGATCCACAGACTTGGATACCTAGCTGCCACATTCACACACCTAACCCACACAACAGGCAGTCAGGCAACCAGACTGGGATTTTTTGGGGATATGCATGTATCCTGTGGTGGCCTGGGTTCAAGTCCCTGCTCCAAAGCATGGATTCAAACCTGGGTCTCTCACATCCATGGTAAGGGTTCTAACCACTGGGCTCTAGGGTGGGTCTTCCAATTGCTGCTGCTGAAGCTGTTCCATTTTGAATGTGGACCTCCCACATCCTGGGTGAGTGCCCTGACCCAGTGGCGCTAAACCTTTCCAGACTACTGTACCCCTTCCAGGAGTCAGATTTGCCTTGCCTACCCTGAGTGTCACCTCACTTACAAATACTACCATGTCCCAGCATACCTCATTGCTTCATTCCTCATTTTGTCTACATGAAATTGTAGTTTGTACTGACTTCGCTACTGCTTTTTGTGTAGCCTGTTGTAAAACTAGGCAAATATCTAGATGTTTGTTGTACCCTCTGGAAGACCTCTACGTACCCCCAGGGGTACACATACCCCAGGTTGAGAACCACTGCCCTAACCTCTGGGCTATTAGATGTAAGGAGGACACCTCCTTGATTTCTGTTGTGTGGGCATGGCATGCTCAGAACACACCTAGCTGATTGGGCTCTGCAGGCAAGAGAGGCAGGGGACTACCTAGTTTTTGAATCCCACCGGGGTTTAGGTGTAAGGTAGGTACTGAGCAGCTCCTCATTGTCAAGACTGTGCACCTTCAGACACTTCGCTGCCTAGGGAATTACAGGGTTAGGCAGCAGCTAAGCAGGGGTATCAGGATCCAAATTTTGGATTTTGCCACCTAAAGTGGAAGTGAGGTGCCTAAATCCCCTTGTGGATCTAGTTCTTAACTCTCCTTATCCATTGTCTAGGGAGCGTGGATGCCTAACTCAGGGCTGTAAATTCCACTGGGGAACAAGATGCCTAAAAGTCAATGCTTAAGTCCCTTTATGGATCTAGTTATTAGGCACTTAAGAATCTAACTCCCGTGGATTTTTTTTTCCAATGAGACTTAGGCTCCTTAGGATATGTCTACACTGCAGTTAGACACCCGCAGCTGGCCTGTGACTCAGGTTTGCAGGGCTGAGGCTGCCAGGCTATTTAATTGGAATGTAGACATTCCAGCTCGGGCTGGGATCCTCCCACCTCTCAGGTTCTTATTGCCCAGGCTTCAGCCTGAGCCCAAACATCTACACTGCAATTAAACAGCCACTTAGTCTGAACCCAGGTCAGCTGGCAGAGGCCAGCCACAGGAGTCTAACTGCCATGTAGACCTACCCGAAGTGGCTAAGTCCCTGTTGAAAATGGGACGTAGGCACTGAAGTCACAAAAGCACTTTTCAAAATGTCACCCTGGTGGTCTCCAGAAACAGATACATCTGTCTTGGGTTTGCAGCAGCTTCTTCTGTGCTGAGTGATAGACCAGCTTCGTGCACTGCTGATTGGCCAGCATTATTTCTGAAAGAAAACCCTTTCTTACCCAGACCAATTGAAAACATGTGGGGCCCTGATCCTCAGCTAGTCTAAGTAGTCAATGGAGCTCTCCTAATTCTCACTACTGAGGATCTGGCCCATGACATCTCTCTAGGTTTTTGTGATCTAATCTGGCTGTCTAGGTGTTCATACTCGGTTCATCACCATGGGGTCACAGTGACCACTCTTTGCCCTTAGTGGTATGTAAGGAATGTTGTAGATACTTTGCCTGCAGGTACCAAGCTAGGTTATCTCTAGGGCAGCCTCCATCTACAGAAGTGGACCTTGCAGGGAGTTTCACATGTCTTGAACCTGTGCTCCTGAATGCCTCACAGTTACTGCCAGCTAGTGTGTGTGTGTCCATTAAGAAATGAGACACTTTGCCGTCTGTTGAATGTGGTGTTTGCACAATGAATCAGATTTATCACAGAATTACTTAGCAGAGACGGCAAAAAGAGAATCTATAATTATGATTCACTGGGAAAATCCACAGTGGTCAATAGCCCTGAAACTCACTTCTATTTCCCTGGTACAGTGATGTAGCATTAGGGCACTGGGTTATGATTTAAAACAGGGGTTCTCAACATTTTTCTTTCTGAGGCTCCCCAACATGCTATAAAAGCTCCATGGCCCAGCTGTGCCACAGCTGTTTTTCTGCATATAGAAGCCAGGATCTGTTAGGGAGGTGGCAAGTTGGGCAATTGGCTGGGGCCCCACACCACAGGGGGCACCATGAAGCTAAGTTGCTCAGGCTTCACCTTCAGCGCTGGGTGGTGGGCTTCAGGCCCCATGTTGCAGTCCAGTGTGGTGGGGCTTTGGCTTTCTGCCCTGGGCCCTAGTGAGTCTAATTCCAGCGATGCTTGGCAGACCCCCTGAATCCTGCTCATGGCCCCCCAGGGGGCCCCAGACCCCTGGTTGAGAACTGCTGATTTAATATATATTGTCAAAGCTTTCCCATGCTGTACATCTTGGATTATCCAAGTGTTTCTTTACTTGATTAACTTTAAGTAAGGAACAAATAGATGTTACAAAACTACTTGGATTTTCCCACTACTTGCATGTTGCCAACTGCAAATATGCATTGCAGACTGGAGATGGGAGGAAAATGTGTGACACTGAGGGTCTGAAAGTTCTGAGTCCAAAAGATTTTTTTATAGCGATTACCTAGCCACCGGTTCTATACCTCATGGCCTTCTTCGGCAGTAACTCTAGGGATACGTATCAATGGGAGAACTATCAATTCTTTTAATAGAAAATACATTTTTCAGTGGCAATTTGAATATCAAAATAGTTTGCTTTGGGAATGCTGCGGCTTTGCCTCATGGGAGGTATAGCTCAGATGCTTCAAGCTCCCATTCTCCCCTCCAGGCTGGGCTGCCTGGCTGGGCTACATGTCCCATGATGTCCTGCTGTTCCCCCAACTGCAGAGGGGAGGTAGTTCTTTAAGGGTGGCTCCGGTCCAGCTGGGGATCCCAGCCCATCCAGAGAATGGGGCAACGAAAGAACCAAACTACAATGCCCATATGGTACCACAGAAGCCTTTCCAAATCAAAATATTTGTTTTCCACCAAAATGTGTCTCCAGAAAATCTAAGATTTCTCCAGGAAGTTCCACTCTTTGCAAAAATGAAATGAAATTATAGTTGGAAACTGGTTGAAAGACAGGGCTGACAAAATCTTTTCAACCAGCCCTAATTAATCGTGGAACATCCTGTCCAAGGAACACTATTTTGGTGCCTTAAAAGCTGAGAACTTTTGAAAATCTGCAGACTACATGGCTCTGGGAAGGAGGATAAAGGAGTTTGAGTCGCAAGTGGTGTTCTCGTCCATCCTCCCCGTGGAAGGAAAAGGCCGGGGTAGGGACCGTCGAATCGTGGAAGTCAACGAATGGCTATGCAGGTGGTGTCAGAGAGAAGGCTTTGGATTCTTTGACCATGGGATGGTGTTTCATGAAGGAGGAGTGCTGGCAGAGACGGGCTCCACCTTACAAAGACAGGGAAGAGCATCTTTGTGAGCAGGCTGGCTAACCTAGTGAGGAGGGCTTTAAACTAGGTTCACCGGGGGAAGGAGACCAAAGCCCTGAGGTAAGTGGGCAAGCAGGATACCGGGAGAAAGCACAGGCAGGAACATCTGTGAGGGGAGGACTCCTGCCTCACACTGAGAATGAGGGGCGATCAGCAGGTTATCTCAAGTGCCTATATACAAAGGCACAAAGCCTTGGAACCAAGCAGGGAGAACTGGAGGTCCTGGTGATGTCAAGGAATTATGACGTGATTGGAATAACAGAGACTTGGTGGGATAACTCACATGGCTGGAGTACTGTCATGGATGGATATAAACTGTTCAGGAAGGACAGGCAGGGCAGAAAAGGTGGGGGAGTAGCACTGTATGTAAGGGAGCAGTATGACTGCTCAGAGCTCCGGTATGAAACTGCAGAAAAACCTGAGTGTCTCTGGATTAAGTTTAGAAGTGTGAGCAACAAGAGTGATGTAGTGGTGGGAGTCTGCTATAGACCACCGGACCAGCGGAGGTGGATGAGGCTTTCTTCTGGCAACTCGCAGAAGCTACTAGATCACATGCCCTGGTTCTCATGGGTGACTTTAATCATCCTGATATCTGCTGGGAGAGCACTACAGCAGTGCATAGACAATCCAGGAAGTTTCTGGAAAATGTAGGGGACAATTTCCCGGTGCAAGGGCTGGAGGAGCCAACTAGGGGGAGAGCTTTTCTTGACCTGCTGCTCACAAACTGGGAAGAATTAGAAGGGGAAGCAAAAGTGGATGGGAATCTGGGAGGAAGTGACCATGAGTTGGTCGAGTTCAGGATCCTGACACAGGGAAGAAAGGTAAGCAGCTGAATACGGACCCTGGACTTCAGGAAAGCAGACTTCGACTCCCTCAGGGAACTGATGGGTAGGATCCCCTGGAGGAATAACATGAGGGGGAAAGGAGTCCAGGAGAGCTGTCTGTATTTCAAAGAATCCCTATTGAGGTTACAGGGACAAACCATCCCGATGTGTCAAAAGAATAGTAAATATGGCAGGCGACCAGCTTGGCTTAACAGTGAAATCCTTGCGGATCTTAAACATAAAAAAGAATGGACAAATGACCAGGGAAGAGTATAAAAATGTTGCTCGGGCATGTAGGAATGAAATCAGGAGGGCCAAATCACACCTGGAGCTGCAGCTAGCAAGAGATGTTAAGAGTAACAAGAAGGGTTTCTTCAGGTATGTTTCAGAGTAACAGTCGTGTTAGCCTGTATTCGCAAAAAGAAAAGGAGGACTTGTGGCACCTTAGACTAACCAATTTATTTGAGCATAAGCTTTCATGAGCTGCAGCTCACTTCATCGGATGCATACCGTGGAAACTGCAGCAGACTTTATATACACACAGAGATCATAAAACAATACCTCCTCCCACCCCACTGTCCTGCTGGTAATAGCTTATCTAAAGTGATCATCAAGTTGGGCCATTTCCAGCACAAATCCAGGTTTTCTCACCCTCCACCCCCCCACACACAAACTCACTCTCCTGCTGGTAATAGCCCATCCAAAGTGACAACTCTCTACACAATGTGCATGATAATCAAGGTGGGCCATTTCCAGCACAAATCCAGGCTGCCCCCCCCCCCCCCCCCCGGGACACACACACACACACAAACTCACTCTCCTGCTGGCAATAGCTCATCCAAACTGATCACTCCAAGTTTAAATCCAAGTTTAACCAGAACGTCTGGGGGCGGGGGGGTAGGTAAAAACAAGGGGAAATAGGCTACCTTGCATAATGACTTAGCCACTCCCAGTCTCTATTTAAGCCTAAATTAATAGTATCCAATTTGCAAATGAATTCCAATTCAGCAGTTTCTCACTGGAGTCCGGATTTGAAGTTTTTTTTGTTGTAAGATAGCGACCTTCATGTCTGTGATTGCGTGACCAGAGAGATTGAAGTGTTCTCCGACTGGTTTATGAATGTTATAATTCTTGACATCTGATTTGTGTCCATTTATTCTTTTACGTAGAGACTGTCCAGTTTGACCAATGTACATGGCAGAGGGGCATTGCTGGCACATGATGGCATATATCACATCGGTGGATGTGCAGGTGAACGAGCCTCTGATAGTGTGGCTGATGTTATTAGGCCCTGTGATGGTGTCCCCTGAATAGATATGTGGGCACAGTTGGCAACGGGCTTTGTTGCAAGGATAAGTTCCTGGGTTAGTGGTTCTGTTGTGTGGTATGTGGTTGCTGGTGAGTATTTGCTTCAGGTTGCGGGGCTGTCTGTAGGCAAGGACTGGCCTGTCTCCCAAGATTTGTGAGAGTGTTTACAACCTATCCTAAAGGATGACCCGATCCTTAATAATGCGTTGGAGGGGTTTTAGTTGGGGGCCTAAGGTGACGGCTAGTGGCATTCTGTTTTCTTTGTTAGGCCTGTCCTGTAGTAGGCAACTTCTGGGAACTCTTCTGGCTCTATCAATCTGCAAATTGTATACTATTAAATTTAGGCTTAAATAGAGACTGGGAGTGGCTAAGTCATTATGCAAGGTAGCCTATTTCCCCTTGTTTTTTCCTACCCCCTCCGCCCCCAGACGTTCTGGTTAAACTTGGATTTAAACTTGGAGAGTGGTCAGTTTGGATGAGCTATTGCCAGCAGGAGAGTGAGTTTGTGTGTGTGGTTTTTTGGAGGGGGGTGAGGGGGTGAGAGAACCTGGATTTGTGCAGGAAATGGCCCACCTTGATTATCATGCACATTGTGTAGAGAGTTGTCACTTTGGATGGGCTATTACCAGCAGGAGACTGAGTTTGTGTGTGTGTGGGGGGGTGGAGGGTGAGAACCTGGATTTGTGCTGGAAATGGCCAAACTTGATGATCACTTTAGATAAGCTATTACCAGCAGGACAGTGGGGTGGGAGGAGGTATTGTTTTATGATCTCTGTGTGTATATAAAGTCTGCTGCAGTTTCCATGGTATGCATCCGATGAAGTGAGCTGCAGCTCACGAAAGCTCATGCTCAAATAAATTGGTTAGTCTCTAAGGTGCCACAAGTACTCCTTTTCTTTTTTCAGGTATGTTGGCAACAAGAAGAAAGCCAAGGAAAGTGTGGACCCCTTCCTGAATGAGGGAGGCAACCTAGTGACAGAGGATGTGGAAAAAGCTAATGTACTCAATGCTTTTTTTTTTTTTTTTTTTTTTTTTTTTGCCTCTGTCTTCACGAACAAGGTCAGCTCCCAGACTGCTGCACTGGGCAACACAGCATGAGGAGGAGGTGACCAGCCTTCTGTGGAGAAAGAAGTGGTTAGGGACTATTTAGAAAAGCTGGACGTGCACAAATCCATGGGGCCGGATGCATTGCATCCGAGAGTGCTAATGGAGTTGGCAGCTGTGATTGCAGAGGCATTGGCCATGAACTTTGAAAATTCATGGTGATCGGGGGAAGTTCCGGACGACTGGAAAAAGGCTAATGTAGTGCCCATCTTTAAAAAAGGGAAGAAGGAGGATCCTGGGAACTATAGGCCAGTCAGCCTCACCTCAGTCCCTGGAAAAATCATGGAGCAGTTCCTCAAGGAATCAGTCCTGAAGCACTTACACGAGAGGAAAGTGATCAGGAACAGTCAGCATGGATTCACCAAGGGAAGGTCATGCCTGACTAATCTAATCGCCTTCTATGATGAGATTACTGGTTCTGTGGATGAAGGGAAAGCAGTGGATGTATTGTTTCTTGACTTTAGCAAAGCTTTTGACACCGTCTCCCACAGTATTCTTGTCAGCAAGTTTAAAGAAGTATGGGCTGGATGAATGCACTATAAGGTGGGTAGAAAGTTGGCTAGATTGTTGGGCTCAACGGGTAGTGATCAATGGCTCCATGTCTAGATGGCAGCCAGTATCAAGTGGAGTGCCCCAAGGGTCGGTCCTGGGGCCAGTTTTGTGCAATATCTTCATAAATGATCTGGAGGATGGTGTGGATTGCACTCTCCGCAAATTTGCGGATGATACTAAACTAGGAGGAGTGGTAGGTATGGTGGCAGGTAGGGTTAGGATACAGAGGGACCTAGACAAATTGGAGGATTGGGCCAAAAGAAATCTGAGGTTCAACAAGGACAAGTGCAGTGTCCTGCACTTAAGACGGAAGAATCCAATGCACCGCTACAGACTAGGGACCGAATGGCTAGGCAGCAGTTCTGCAGAAAAGGACCTAGGGGTGACAGTGGACGAAAAGCTGGATATGAGTAAACAGTGTGTCCTTCTTGCCAAGAAGGCCAATGGCATTTTGGGATGTATAAGTAGGGGCATATCCAGCAGATCGAGGGACGTGATTGTTCCCCTCTATTTGACATTGGTGAGGCCTCATCTGGAGTACTGTGTCCAGTTTTGGGCCCCAC
Organism: Eretmochelys imbricata; assembly: GCF_965152235.1. Taxonomy (NCBI): domain Eukaryota; kingdom Metazoa; phylum Chordata; order Testudines; family Cheloniidae; genus Eretmochelys; species Eretmochelys imbricata. The sequence continues at coordinate 203,684,729 of NC_135574.1, read as the reverse complement.
ACTACAAGAAGGATGTGGAAAAATTGGAGAGAGTCCAGCGAAGGGCAACAAATGATTAGGGGTCTGGAACACATGACTTAGGAGGAGAGGCTGAGGGAACTGGGATTGTTTAGTCTGCAGAAGAGAAGAATGAGGGGGGATTTGATAGCTGCTTTCAACTACCTGAGAGGTGGTTCCAAAGAGGATGGTTCTAGACTCTTCTTGTTCTGTCATCTTCTACCACTGAGGAGTAATGGTCTCAAGTTGCAGTGGGGGAGGTTTAGGTTGGATATTAGGAAAAACTTTTTCACTAGGAGGGTGGTGAAACACTGGAATGAGTTACCTAGGGAGGTGGTAGAATCTCCTTCCTTAAAAGTTTTTTAAGGTCAGGCTTGACAAAGCTCTGGCTGGGATGATATAGTTGGGGATTGGTCCTGCTTTTGAGCAGGGGGTTGGACTAGATGACCTCCTGACGTCCCTTCCAACCCTGATATTCTGTGATTCTATGAAAATCTACCCCCCAATCAGTCATTTTAAAGGTGACCTGCAAAGGATTTTTCAAAACTGGGCTTGTCTTTGCCTCGATATGATGTATAAAGAAAGATTGAGAAGCTTAAAGTGTTCTAATTTGCTGCTTGTTTTTTACACTACAGACACTGGGAATAACCAGGTCTTGTCTCTTCTGGCTTTGCTGGAGGAGCAGCAGGAGCTATAAGGGATATATAATGTGAGTTCTTAAGACAACTACTGAAGGGGAAACTGAGTTGTTAACAAAGGCTTCCTTTATTCAAAATATTAGTCACTCATGTCAAGTAATCATGAACAAAAACAGGGGATCTAAAAATCTTTCCCTCTTAATAGCTGTGATATAACAGTTTCACTAGTTTTCCAGTCATCAGTGTTCCAGCCTAGAAAGCCAGAGTTTCTAATGTAAAAAAGAAGTGGAAAACGTAAAAACAAAACACAAAACCTCTTATAAATAATATTGAAGCAAAGGGGGGACAATACCGACCGGACTTATGCCCTTTTTGCAGGTCCCCTTTAAATATGTAGTTTTAAAAATTAATGATTTGTAAATGAGCATCATTCTAGCAAATTTCAATAAAGTTTGTCTGAATTTTCCTCTGTACGGTGATCTTTCATTCCCTGTGATGTTAGACTGGCAAGCCAAATCCCAGACTTATTTCAAAGAGGGTTATTTCCTCTTGAATGACACATGGAACAACCTTCAGTGCCTAAGAGTCTAAAAAGAGTTCAGAATCACCCACATTGTATATACATCTGTATGGTGTTTTGCCTGTGCCAACGAGAAAAACAATTTAGCAACGGAACCCTCTGTTTACTTTTTTCATGTGCCAAGTTGCTTGACCCATCTCTAACTCCTTTCCAAAATCAATCCTACTAGAGTATGTCAATGAGCTGCATAGTGACGGCTGGTACTGTTGATACATAGCAGCATCTGTGTAACAGTAATTAGGAATGGTAATGGAATTGGCTACATGGCGAAAGTAGCTTGGCTCTACTGCTATGAACCAAAATTTTGTTACAAACATTACCTGTTTAAGTAAATAGCAGATTTAGGAGCTACACTGTACATAATTTTTCATAAATATAGACCCCATGTAATAAATAAGGTTGGGCATTCCTAAAAGCACTGTGTAAAACTACTGAAGAACTCAGAGCTTTTGAGACAAACACTCTTTATTCTTAGCCAAATACAAATGCCAAATACATTTCTGCCCACCTTCTGATACTATAGAGAATGGAAATTTCTTCTTTTTAAAGAGTTAATTTTAGTAAATTTACCAGCAGCCATAAAAACAAAACGCTCATTCCCCAAAGAATACAATGCTGTAAATCACACTTTCTGAGTCAGATGTTAAACAAATCAACTCCAGAAAAAACATTCATCAGCCACTGATTCACCATTAAGTGTCCATCCTGTTTGGCCAATGTACACGGTGCCACATATTTACTCCAGGGGAGCCTAGGAGTAGTCAATTATTCCATACCATCATTTTTCCTATGGCAAAACTAATAAGATAAGCAGCTGCTAATAAAGGAGGCTTGGGAAGGGGGAAGTAAACCCAGAGGGGCTACAGAATAAAGAGATATGTGTCCAATACCAGAGGACTAGAAAGAGTCAGCCAGCACTTTGCTTTACTCACTACTTTGTATTTTCAATGCCCTACTCACTGCCATTTCTGAAAGCCACTGGCTGACCTCTCACTCTTTATGGTCACTCTTTGTTTTTGCAAGGAACTTAGTCTGTTTTCTTGTCCCAAAATTTGAAGCAAATACTGTCATTATTTTGATTACCTCTGCAGCATTGGCTTCTAGGAACCAAGAAAAATGTCACATCACCTCTGTACACAATTACATCATGTCAACCTCACATCTGCCAGCTCTATTTGGAGGTCGGGGAGGGGCAGGGGAAAGAGTCATTTACGTACTTGCTTCTTTTGCTTGAGAGACTCAAAGTGACCTCATGCACTTCTGAAGAACCCCCCCCGCCCCATCTGCCTGCACCAGGCTAATAAACCAGCCATATGTGATCCTGGCTCACTATATTTCCAGTAATGCTCACAGCACAGAAGCACCTGGGGTCATGATGGCAAGATCAGATCGTTGATGGGTCAGATAAAAGGTAGTTCCTTACCCATCTTGTCTTTCTAATATCCTGGGACCCACATGGCTACCACAACCCCACATAGATCCGATCCTGTCCTTTTAAACAAGGTCCCGAACTTGTCTGAACTTTTGCTATCCACTTGGTTTTGAAAAGAGGTGTGTGGAGAATGGAAAAGAATAACTGATATTCAGTTATTATCATACACGTTGTAAGGAGAGTGATCACTTTACATAAGCTATTACCAGCAGGAGAGTGGAGTGGGGGGAGAGAAAACCTTTTTTAGTGATAAACACCCATTTTTTCATGATTTGTGTGTATTAAAAACAAACATCTTCTGTATTTTCCACAGTATGCATCCGATGAAGTGAGCTGTAGCTCACGAAAGCTTATGCTCAAATAAATTGGTTAGTCTCTAAGGTGCCACAAGTACGCCTTTTTTTGCGAATACAGACTAACACGGCTGTTACTCTGAAACCTGATATTCATGGCCAATTCACGATAGGGCTGGGATTTTTCAGAAACTGATGTGTAAGTATCATGTTAAGGGTGAAGCAGGCTATCTAATATTAAATGTGAGCCTGTCTTTCATGTCCGCTAAGGCCCTTTCCACATCTCTGGTGGGGAAAAGAGGCCTTAACCTACAAATAAGTTGCATTTATACCCATGTTAAGGCCCCTTTAAACCTCTGGGAGCTGATCTTTGGCTGGTGTAAATTGCCATCCCTCCAGGGAGGTTAATGCGGTGATAGCAGTGGGACTGCGGTGACTATCTGCCCTCTAGAGCACTGGAAAATGGAGCTGGTGTGATTGAGTATTAGGTGGGCTGCGCTCTGAGAACTCGGAGGCCTAGGAAGAAATATGAAAAAAGTTTCCACTTCAAAAATAGGAAATAGAGGCCTCCATGGTTCAGAGGGCTGGCAAAGAAACAGAGTGTTTGGGGCTAGATTCACAAAGGGATTTAGGTGCCTAACTGCCACTTGGGGCACCCGAGTCCAACACTGAGGTGCTCCATGAGGAGTCTCGGTCTCAAGAAGCAGTCTCTCTCTTGCATGTGCTTGGTGCACAGGGGGATGTACATTCTGCACCGACAAGGAGGATGGTGCCGCTTCCTCCTTTAGGTATGCCAGCTCTGTTGTGTGGATAGGTTTGGAGGGGACCATAGCTCTGTTTTGTCCCTGCCTTATCATGAGTGATGTGCTTCCCAGACTGAGCAAGAACTTCAGCAGTCCCTAAAAGAGTAAAAACATGCAAATGTCCAAATACAAAACAACAACAACAAAGGATGTGTTTATTATGTGTTTGTACCTGCGGTGCTAACATTTGTGATTTTTATCACAAGTCTGGCAATAAAGCCCCAGCTCCTGGAGTCCTGTGATTATGTTAGAATGTTAACTTTCATTTAAAAAAATATTTCTAGGACTGCTGGTTGGAGAGAAAAGCTGGAAAACATGACTCTTAACAATTCAGAAACCAGAAGGAAAATAAAAAGACCCCAAATCTTTAAAATCCAAGGAGTTTTTGGGGAGCCTGACTCCTGACTTTTGACAGCTGGGAGTTGGCAATACGGTCGTGCAGCACCTAGATCAATGGGGTCTTGATCTCTCTAGGCACTACTATCATACACTCATACTTGCGCCCACAGCAGACAAATGGGGTCAAATGTAGAGAGTAATTTTTCGCCCTATCTGGCCAAATCCAAGAATATTTTCATACCCCACCCCCCGGAAAACAGCCAAACCACCAATAAATCATAGATTCCAAAATGTCTGAGTGAAGCAACTTTCTATTTCCTATGACTCCATATGAAAACCGGATTGCCAAAAAGCCGCCGGCCCGGAGTTCCCTGTCGCTCTTGGCTGGTGCGTCAGATAATGAGAGGAAATGTGTTTTTGTGAATTGGAATTTGTCCTTAAATTGCTTCTAAACAATGGACCCTTTCAAGAAAAATTTAACCACTAGCTTCTCACAAGAATTAATGCTGTGGTTTTTGTAAGTGAGCCTCTGGCTTATCAGATACTTTTGTTCCTCCTACTTGGAGAAGGGAAGTGAAAAGTGTTTATCAGTTAACTTTCTTCAATTTCATGCTCTTAAATCTGTTGAGGGGCCACATTTCACCTTGGTAAATGGCTACTGGCCCAGGATTCATCCTTGTTCTCTTCTGTAACATCTCTAGCCCAGGGAAACTCAACCAATCTCTTTCCTCATTCACAGCTGGTTTGACATAAGGCACAGTAATGAAACACCAATATCACACACATTCTTAGGCTTAGAAGGATTTGATTGTTATTGATAAATGTTTGTTGACTTCACTGTACACACACTCACTGACAAAAAAACATGTCCATTGCTGATGATCGACATTTAGGAATAAGGAAAACGCTGCTTGAGAACTTGTTAGAATTTGAGTTCAGGATATTTACGGAGTATATTTTGACGTGCTGTTGACATTTTGAGTTTTAATGGTGATAAATCTTTAATTTTTTGAATCTCAACACCTATTACCATTAAATAATTGTCTGACCTCCCCACCCCAAGTGCATACAATGATGACCATTTAAATTGATAAAAAAAAAACAGAAAAAAATGCTTAAAATAAATATCAATGTTTCTGCCAAAGTTAGATACTAAAAAAACCACATTCTGCCAAGCCTATGTATTCTGTAGCTAATTTTCATCCTCAGAATCCATTGTGCTTTATAAAGAGGGATTGCTTATTTACCACTGAAATACTGCCATCTCTAGATGGAGCTGGCTAGTGGTTCTTCACCAGCAATGTTGCATAAAAAATTGTATTTAGGCAGGAAATGAAGAATTCATATTTTGGTGGTTTGTTTCTGACTTAGTTATAAAATGTGTCATTTTACAGTTTGAGTGCATTTCACAGGAAAAGCTGGCAAATTGGAAAAGGTTTCTGAATGGGATGATTATTATTATAAAACAGGATTATCTGTGATAGAAGGGGAGTGGAATCAATGGCCCAAGAGGATTATTCCAGTCCTATGTTCCTAAGAGAGGCTTGATGGGTAAGGCATTAGACAGTCAAGAGATTAGGGTTCCATTCCCAGCTCGGTCACAGACTGTGTGTGTGTGTGTGTGTGTGTAATCTTAGGTAAGCTACTTAAATGCCTTAGTTTCTCATCTATAAAATGGAGGATGGTGGTGATAACAACTTCCTTTTTCTGTTTTGGGTATTTCAAGTTGAAGTTCTTCATGGTAGACTGTCTCTTGTTTATACAGCACCTACCACAATGCAACCCTTCTCTTTGTCGGAGCCTCTCGGTGCTCTTGTAATACAAAGGTCACCTGAAAAAATACCACTGAATTTACTAAGTAAAAGCCAAAGCAAATATCTTCCCCTTTTTGCCATGCCCTGAACGTCAGGAAACTTGGGACTTTCTCAGATCAAAGAGATGTGATGCTTAGAGTCAACAATCCCCTCCTAGAGTTCAAATCCAAAGACTTTTAGCAAGATCATTAGCTAATTTGGGATAGTGTCTAAGGAGGGGGATGGTCTGTAAAGGCTTGATCCAAACCCAGAGGGAATCTTTCCATTGACTTCAATGGGCTTTTGATCAGTCAAGACGCAAATCGTGCAGGACTTTGTAGATTTAAAATGAACACCTTGGATTGCTTCCATAAACAAACCAGTAGCCACTGCTGTCCCAGGTGTAATATTTATCACCTGGGATATATCACTAAATGATTGTTCTGCCACATTCTGTGCTATCTGAAGTTTCTGAGTGGCCTTCAAGACTACCTTCTGTGCTAGTTCCACAAGGAGGTGACAAAGGAATGGATAAAAGATGAGCTTGCTATCTGGTATACTCTATTTTTAGATGGGATCAACTCCAGCAGGTAAGATGCCGAGGAAAGGCATCAGAAGGCCAGTCTATCAGTACTTTCTGACATGCAATGTTAGCCCTGCAGCTACGATGCTTGACAGAGGTAGAAGCCCTCTTAGAAAAATGAAAGTCAATAGGGCATTGTCCATCAAGTCGTGAGGGACCACCTGGCCTGCTCGGGTGGTCCCTAGACATATGTTTTTGGGGAAAACTTTGCCAAAATAGAGCATCTCATCTCCAGCATTAAAAATGAGTTAAACTAAATATATTTCAATAACTATGGTAAATTTACAATCTGATAAATAAGTTTATAAAATAGATACAACCTATGGCCCCGATTTAGGGAAGCACCTAAGCCTTATGTGATGTTCTGAATAGAGAGAGATCTGGGCATGTGTTTAAATCCCATTGACTTCAGTAGGATGTAGGCACATGCCTAAAGTTAAGTATGTGCTTAAATTCTTTTCTGAATGGGGATGTTTTCCTCAATACAGTCCTGTATCTGTATCTCTCAGCAGCACTTTAAAATCCCATCATTGTACATTCTTCAATATTAAGTCTCTGTATTCAAGGGTAGTCAGAAATATAGGTATGTGATCAGGGTTCTATACTAGAATATGTTCTTTGTGCTTCCGTTTACCTAGCAAATTCTTGTTTTCCACCTTTAATACCACTGAAATATGTGCCCTAAATGAGCCGTCATTTGTAAAGCTGAAAGCTGCTATTTACTTCAAGTAATAAAAAATTGGACTTCTTAATTCCTATGAAAGTGAGAGCCCATTTGAAAGGTACAGAGGATAATGCTCATATTATTTTTCAAACAATAAACAACTTGCATAATCCTATTATGAACACTATTGCTTGTCAGATGGACTGTAAAATCTACAGTAAACGTTGTGACTCTGTGTTTGAAATGTTATACTAGGGACTGTAATGCCAAAATGAGGAACCCTGTGCATGTGGCATTGGGTCAAGCAGCGGTCATGGCACATGTCTCCAATAATATACATTATGCTCATAGACTTTTTAACCTGAGATCTAAAATGTACAGTTTAGAAAATAGGGTTTAGCCGTTCAACAGGCTTTCATGAATATTTACCTTTAAATGCCTGCCAGTCAGGTTGCATGGATCTTGTCGTACTGTACTGCCATAAGCCCGGCCAATTGTACGACAGTGCAGCAGGATAAAGAACTCCCATTTGCTCAAAGTGTATAATCTGTAAATGCTCGAACTTGGCTGCAGAAATTTTTCCTAGGACACTCAAAACTTTTTCTGATTGCTTTGTTGTTCTTTCTATGCATTACTAATGGTGCAGGGACATATGTCAGGGTACTATGACCCTGGCCTCTGGGGGTTTTTTCCCCCAAGAAAGCCTATAATCCTATGTATATGTTGATAATAAATGACCGGCTGTGAGGTTCTGTGGGTCAATATTTGGGCCAATCATCATTTTGCAAGAGGTACTTGTGGGATCAGACCCAAAGCATACATATTACCTATCCACTAATGTGGGCACCTGCTAACTTTGTCATAAATGAATTAGCAAGTTGTATGATGCACTTTCTAACCGAAAGACTGTTATAGAGCCATCAAACCGTGTTATTCCCCACTAAGTTCTCCCTACATTTTGCAGTGAATACAGATTTATATTATTATGTAATCAAGGGGTTAACAGAGAATGCAATAATCAAACAAAAAATGCTGCCAAATTGGCATGATGAAAGTGGGCACTTGGTAGTTCCTTTTATAGTCAAGGTGCAAACAGTTTCTATTATAACCCAGTGTTTTATATACTCATAATTTTCTGAGGGGAAACATCACTTTTTAGGGACATGCTTAGTCTTTGTATGAAAGGGAATATTTCTGGGAACTTTGAGCAAAATCTCTTCAGCCATTTAAAAATTCTCATGTTATGAAGTGGTTTAGGGGCTCAATCCCATGCCCTTTGACAGGAAGAGAGTCTTTCCATTGATGTCAATGAGAAGTGAATTAAGACCTGTGTTTTTGTGCCACCTTAAATTTGTAGAGCAGTTAAAAAGATGTCTGCTTCATCATGTGAGATACCTCAAGCATGAGAATTTGAGGCAGCTGAAGAGTTATGCTGCTCTTAAGACCGTGTCTGTTCTTTTAATCCTTAAAAACCATCAACAAAGAAAAGAAACATTCAGGTTGCAGGGTAGGATTTTCCAAAGCATTCAACATTGGCCTAACAGGTCCCACTGACATCCATAAGAGTTTCACCATTGACTTCAAAGGGGAGAAGAGTTAAGCCAACAATGAGTGCTTTTGAAAATATAAACAGTGGGGTTCAAGTCAGGAAATTCAGAATTTAAGGTTCCAGTGATACCCCATTAGCTTAGTCATGTTGCACTTCTTTTCTGTTTGGTTTTTCCCTGGTGAAAAATGTAGCTCAACATTTTGCTGTTTGTTGTAATACTAGCGTAAAATGCACAGCTTGTGCAGTGTTGCTGATGGAACCTTAATGTTTGCAGTTTCCTAATTCTGGTGACTTTCACCATCGCATGAGAACCTGGGCTTATTACTTATAACAACCAGACACAAACATCTTTCAAGTCAGGAAGTGAATCTCAGTCCTACTATACAACCTAAAGCCTTTCACGGTGTCATCTTCATCTGTGGTCACTCCTGACTTTAGGCCCAGTTTCACACACATCTTCACTGGCGCCAAACTGGGCTGTGACGGCACAAGTTTGTACTGGTGATGACTAGAAGTTGAAATGAGACAAATTCAGACGGGGGATAAGGAATACATTATTAAGAGATGGGAAAATGAGAACAACTTGCCAAGGGTTATGGTGAATTCTCCATTACTGGCAAGTTTCAAATCAAAATGGGATGTTTTTCTAAGAGAAATGCTCTATTTTGGGGACGTTCTCTAGCCTGTGCTACACAGAAGGTCAGCCTAGATTACCACAGTGGTCCCTTCTGGTCATGGCATCTATGAACTGTGGCTTTGATGCTTACATTCAACACCTGAACTCTTCTCTTTCTGCGGGAACTAACTTCAATATCCAGTCAGGCCTGGTCTACACTCTAACATTAGGTTGACCTGACTACATTGTTCAGAGCTGTGAAAAATGTCTTGCCCCATGTGGCATAGTTAATGGGACCTACACCCCAGTGCAGCAACTGCTAGGTGAACCGAAGAATCCTGTAGCTGCCAACTCTAGAAGAGATGGATTTACTACAATGACAGAAGAACCCCGTCGGCTGCTGAAGTAAGTGTCTGTCTGCGCCGCACCTGTGCCGCTCCAGTATTTCTAGTGTAGATAAGCCCTCGTTTTCAAAGTACCTGTAGAGCTAGTAGCAGAGACAGAGATTTTCAAAGGTCAAATTCAATTAAACCTGGAGGCCTAGCTCCTTTTAGGTGGCTTTGAAAATCCCAGCCAGAGTGAAGGTGAGAGAGCATTTGAGCCAATATTTATCCTTCTGTAGCCAACCTCTGATGGGACTGGGCTGCTGGGAGGCTGTCAGTACTTCACGTTGTTGCCTGGTATTGTACTCTTTTGACTGCCAGCAGAATGAAAACGAGCGTCAGACTCACTTTCTTGCCTGGGAGCTGCTTTTTTTTTTTTTTTTTTTTTTTTTGCTGAGAAGGAAACATTTGCGCTTCCCAAAGCTTCAACCTAGTTGATGTGAGGAGCTTTCTAGCTCACCTTGTAGTTAGTTTTTGATAACACTGGCAGCACCTCAAAAAACAACAAGAATTCTTTTGTCTGGTGACGTTTAATCTCCCAGGAGGCCAGCTTGCCATAGCTGGAAAAAGGACACTACCATATCTTTCCAGATAAATGGATGCCAGTGTTACTGCTCTCTCAGGTTACAGTGCTGTGTAAAATACTTCCAGCTTCATTTTTCTCAGTCCAACTGCCGTTGCCGGCAATAAAGACTTTGCCCCAAGGTAGTCATGCTTGGGCAGTAAGGTGAACACTAGCCTGCATTTGTTCCCTGTTTAGTATTAGTATTGGGGCTTGCTTCTGGGAATTTCAAATCTATGGTGTCGTCTCACTGAAGTCCATGCCAATTGATGCCTGCTGAAGATGTGTCATTAAGTGAGAAACAGTTTCTATTTGCAACCAGCTTCCCAGAACATCTGGGTTGCTTTACGAATAGGCCATGCTGCCATTTCCTCCCCAGGTGTTTGAAGTGGCAGATGTGATGCCTTTCAGGGTGTGTTACCTGATGGGATTTGTCATGAATGTCGTATTTATGCTTTGTGACTCTCTGGTGATTTTGTAGGTGTTGTTGGCCTCTCGTTAGTTATCGCACCAACATCAGATCCTTAGTTCCAACTCTCTAGTGGAAGCAAGGAGGAACTATATGCAAAAATATTAACATACCAGATCCTTAAGTGTTAGCAAAGTGGAGGGTGAGTTGAGGCATTCCTGGAGTTAGCAGACAGATTGAGGGCTGTGACTTTGTTGAAGGTTATTCTCTGTATATCTGCACTTTGTCTTTGCCCATTCCACTGACTGTCAAACACCAAGGGAATTTGAACAGAAAATGTAAGACAGAAACGTACCTGTATTTTCAGCTACCTTTATGGATTAGCATTCTTAAGGTGGCTCTGCAACAAGGCCCGTTTTACAGATGGTGAACGGAGGCAGAGAGAGGTCAAACAGGCCATCTGTGGCAGAGCTGGGAACTGAACCTAGTTCTGCTGTGCCCTAGTCCAGCCGTACAGTGGTAGACTCAAGGAGCCCAGTCTACTTAGCTTAACAAAGACCAGGTCAAGGGGTGACTTGATCACAGCCTGTAAGTACCTACATGGGGAACAAATATTTGATGATGGGCTCTTCAGTCTAGCAGACAAAGGTATAACATGATCCAAGAGCTGGAAGTTGAAATTCATACTTAAAATAAGGCATGCAATTTTAGCAGTCAGCGTAATTAACCTTTGGAAAAACTTGCCAAGGTGGATTCTCCATTGCTGACAATTTTAAAATCAAGATTGGGTGTTTTGCTCTAGGAATTAGTTTGGGGAAGTTCTGAGGCCTGTGTTATACAGGAGGTTACACAAGATGATCACAATGGTTCCTTCTGGCCTTGGAACCTATGGATCTTATGCAAAACACCATCTTTCCTCTCCCATCAATTCAGACAGCCCAGAAGGGTTACAGGATTAACCAAGGGCTAGTGAACCTCAGCAGTTGGTATCGGTGTGTACTTGTTTTTAGGCCTGCAAGAGGGAGGAGCTTTCCAAAAAGAGGCTGAGACTGACATCTCGATGAAAACAAGTATGGATTATTATAGAACTGTGAAACGTTTGGCGTGGATAGAGGAGATTCCAAGGAGGGTTTATATTAAAGACTGTGAAGCACCAGTGAGAAATTCTGCTTCCGTCATTTTGGTAGTGGTTGCTGTTGATTCAGAATTGGAATGAAATGAACGAGAATCATTTGAATGAACAGAGTTAAAAGAAGGATTTGAGGAGATAGCTGAAGCTTCTTTTCTGCGCAGGACCACGGGTGACTGTTTGCTTTTAACAGACACTTTGACAGCTACAGATTGCGTGAGACAATGTGGGTGAGGAAACCTCTTTGACTGGACCAACTTCTGTTGGTGAAAGAGACAAGCTGCACTGAGCTCTGCTTCAGGTCTGCAGATTGCTTGGGCATTCACAGCTCTTTGCTCATCATCTAGCCTTGCGGCCAGAAAGATGATCTGCTTTCCTCTTACTTAATCCCATCATAAATTAAATGTCATTTTGCAAGCTTTGAAGCACCTGAGTTCTCTTTTTATCATTGGAACTCTGACCCTAAGGATATGTCTTCACTGCAGCATAGCCTGGGCTCTCATACGGGTGTTGCTGCTAACCCCTCTCCCATCCACACACACAAACCTTTCACACTAGTGTGGTGGAGCTTTAACCCTAGGCTAGCTGGCACTGCTGGAGCAATGGGTTACAGCGAGGGTTCTCCTTCACTGGTAACCTGCCCATCATGCAGCAAGGATGCAAACTGAATCACTCAAGTGCTGATCATCCACCTGTGCTTTTCCACAATTCCCCTGTGTGTCCGGAAAGACAGACAGGTGCTCTCACAACTTGCAAAGAATCATAGAGCGCCTCACTTTACTGCACCGCAAAGAACCACAAGATATGCCCCCAGAAGTCCTAGCACAGCATCAGTGAGGGCATAGTAAATCAGGTAGGGCTTTGCAGTGGGGCTGCTGACACCCCAGCGAGGCTAGCCCTGGAGTTCAGGTCCGGTTGCCAATCACCTGAGTTAATTCTTCAGCACAGACATACCCTAAAAGGTCTCACCTTCACCAAAAATTTCAACGGACGCCCGCGGAAATGCAGTTCCCCCAGGGAAACAGGCCAGCTTTGTTCGACGAAGGCAATAGGTAGTAAAAGCCTTACTATATTATCTTTGAGCAGAGGGCAAAGGAAGTTCTTTTTTTTAAGAACTGAGGATAGATGGTGGTTTTGACTACAAGCCAGGGTATTAAGCAATTATTGTGCAGAGCATGCTGTAAATGTTGAAAAGCTGACAAATGTGCCACAGGTGCTTTTGTACCAAAAAAGACTGATTGTTTTTTACCTCCTGTACATTAAGGTACACTTCCTCTTTTCCTTAGTATTTGGATTGCCTTATACAAATCTGTACAATTATGCCTAGAATGCACACTCAACTGCTTTTTCACTTACACGTAGAACTATTCTTTTTCTATAACTCACGTCAAATAACAGACTACTGTGAATGGCAAACAGCATCCCCCAAGTTCAGCTGCAAGTGTCTTTTTCTGTGACTGACAGGGAGATTTGCAAAACGCACAAAGCACCCGACTCCCATTGACTTGGAGTAAGGCATCTTTGACCATCTCCCCTCAGTCTTTTGAGAAACCTCTCTTTTCCATGCGCCGCCTCCAGAAAAACCTGCACTCTTATCAATGGACAATGGTAAGATTTAATTTTTTTTCTACTCCGTCTAAATTCTGACCCTGATTCAGAGCCCATTGAAGGAAATGGGGGGAAAAAACCCTCTTTGGCTTCGGATCATGTCCCATATACAAAGAAACTGTATGGAAAAGGTGGCTTGTCTCTGAAATGTGGCCGTGTAAAAGCAGTACTTTTGCACTGTATCGTCTAAAGGGCTGGCATAGCATACTCTCCTCAGTGGGGAAAAGTCCCAGAGGAATTGGGACCCAGTGGGGTGTTTTGAACCTACTGCCAATCTTTTCTTATTTAGGCTTCTATCCTGCAAACCTTTCCTTTTGTGATCAGTGGCTTGCAGTGTCTGCCATTTCCTAAAATGGACCTGCAGAGGGATAGCATGATCCAGTAATGGGCCACTAGATTGTGACCTAGAACATCTAGGTTCTCTTCCTGGTTCTCTATGGCCTTCAGTGAGTCAATACATCTCTCTGAGCCAGTGCTATTCTTTGTCTATTATGGTGGTTCTGAAATGTATTTGATCACATCCCCTTTCTTTGTGTCTGTAGTACTTTATACCCCTCCACACAAATAGATACACCGATATACGTGGCATCATTGCGCCACTTAAATCAGTTTTGGCTTCTTTGTTTTTCACTTTGTTGAGTTGGGGTTTTTTTCTTTCTGTTGCACGAATGAGCCAACGATCCAGTGTAATAAGAACAAAAACAAAACTGCGATTGTGAGCCATGCTCACAATTAAATGTGCACGCCGCGTTGTAACAAACGGATTAACGTACAGATGGCAATGACTTTGTAGAATGCTACGCAAGCTTCACGGAAATCCTCCAGATGCACAGCGCCCACTGAGGACCTGAGATGTCCGGGGGATTCAGCGTTGCTCATTATTCATTGCTGGGGGTAAAATCTGTGCAGTAGGTTTTTTATTTTTTCCTAAATCTTCTCACGTTCCCGGCCCAGCATACATTCCCTGACCCCCTGCAGAGGGGGCCTTCCCCTGGTTTGAGAACCTCTGGTCTATTAGATTGTAAACTCTCTTTGGGGCAGGGGCTGTCTCTTCTTGCATGTTTATACAGTGCCTAGCAAGAGTTTCCTGATCTTGGTTGGTGCCTTCAGGTGCTACCAGAATGCAGATGATAATAGGTGTAGCTGATAGGAATTTAGCCAACAATTCTGATGAGGAAGCACAAGAGAGGATAGAATCCAGCTCACTCTTTCATATGTGTGTGTTTTGCAGTACTAATAGTGGCAGAACTTGATCTTAAATACGACAGTGAGCAGAAAAGTCTTTGAATACCCACAGAGGGCAGATTCTTTTGAATAAGCAAGAACATGGCCGCCTTTCAGATCACATAGTCACTTTTCAGACGAGAAGTACCCTTGATGGGCCAATTGTGAGTTGCAGTCAATGGGAGCTGTCTGTGAGTAGGTAAGGACTATTTGCTCCTTAATGTAATTAATAACATTAATTAATAAAAGGGAGAGTGAATAAAGTAATAAATGTTGGGAGATTAAGCAGCATGTTGTCCTTCATGCTGACCACTGTTTTCTGCCCTGTAGATAATTGGTAGTAGTACATGAAAGGAATGCAAACGCTGACCCCTGCAAAACGCTGCGATAAGTGCCGAGTTGAATTTGGCTCCATAGTAGAAGCTGATCTTTTAACACCTGTAGGCCTGGCCAGCCTTCTGAGATAGACAGGCCCAGAAGGGACCATAAGCCAGCTGCTTGCTGGGTTGAGTTACTGAGAATGTAGTTTGACGTGGTGCACAATGGAACAACAACACACAGGGCCCTGATTTCCATCCTGGCTAAGCTGTACTCAGACCAGGAACAGAGGTGGGAAAAGATCGCTTTAAGCTGCCTTTGTCCCTTCTGCGTTTTCACCCCTGCCTGGGGCTTGCCTAGCCTTACTGTCAGATCCCAACAATGCCCCAATGATGGGAACTGAGACACAATTGTTGGAAATAGGGAAGCTTTTTACTTTTTATTTAAACAGGATCCACTCTTTGAAAATGGAAGATTTTGTTTCCCAAAAGCCAGGCCGAATGATTTGATACCCTCAACAGTTTGGCCGTTTGCTCACCTTTTTTGCATGTACATGCTTGCAGCTAATTCAGCTTAAAATAAAAATGTAGCTCACTGCTAAGTATTTGAGTTATTTAGTAAACATTTTTCCTATGTACCTAAAGGCAAGCCCTAACAGCACAGATTAAAACAAAGAAAGCACTGTCTCCTGTTGAAATACGTTAAGCCTGGCTCAGTTCTGTGTTGACCATTATTCCATTTTACTTCGTTTAATAATTCCTGGGAGTGCATCATACTGCTCTGTTTATTCTTCGCTGTGTACGTGGCTTTTAGCTTGAGTGATTAAGGACTACCAGGATAAATCAAGCTGTAACCACATAGCATGTAAATAAGAATGGCCCTACTGGGTCAGGCCAAAGTATCCTGTCTTCTGACGGTGGCCAGTGCCAGGTGCCCCAGAGGGAATGAACAGAACAGGTCATCATCAAGTGATCCATCCCCTGTCACTCATTCCCAGCTTCTGGTAAACAGAGGGTAGGGACACCATCCCTGCCCGTCCTGGCTAATAGCCATTGATGGACCTATCCTCCATGAATGTATCTAGTTCTTTTTTGAACTCTGTTATGGTCTTGGCCTTCACAACATCCTCTGGCAAGGTTGACTGTGTGTTGTGTGAAGAAATAATTCCTTTTATTTATGTAATGAGATAGGGTGAACACTCAGCATTTTTTGAAAATCAGAGGGTGGGGGGGATCCTGGCTCTGTTGAGATTTGCCATTTATTTCAGTGGAGCCAGGATTTCACCCCCCCATGTCTCACGCTGGGCTGCCAAAAATGAGGAAATCCAAAATCACTAGTCACTTTTGAAATTGTAGCTCATAAAACTTGCCTGCCCTTGATGAGTCACTAAATAGTAGACCTTTTACCTGACATTAGTGCCGAACAAATTTTGCTTTCCCTGCACCTTAGTCCTGTGTGAATTTTTTTTTCCTGGGAAGTGCGTGGAGGAATTCCACATTTGGGGAGAAAGAAGAAAACATTGATGTGGCAGGTGTTTTGTGTTTGTGGGTGCATGTATGTATTTATCTTTAGTGGATGCTGTTTGAAGCTGCTTTGAGGTTTAGAATGATTGATTTGTATCCAATGAAGGTGGGTATCTAGGCAGAGTCCAAATACACATTAAATACACGTTAAATAAATACACATTAAAATGTAAATTAGCAAATGTCTCTGCTTGTCACATGGGTATTGCTGCCACATTAGAGAAGGCTATAGAGTTCATAGTTAGAGCTGATGAGAAAAAAAATCATTTTTTTGGTGAAAATTCAAATACCAAGCAATTTTTGAGGTGAAAACCAAACAATTTCTGCCCAAATCCAAAATACTTCTATTCAGAAATGCTGCTGTGGTGCCTTATGAGAGTTGTAGTTCATGTACCTCATACATTCATTCCCTATAGATTGGTGGTCTTGGTTGGACTACATCTCCCATGATGCACAAGGATCTCCCCTCTTAGAGCAGGGAGACAGTACAACATGAGAGATGAAGTTCAGCTGGGGAGCCCACACCAGAGATGAGAATGGGACATGAGGACAGAAAACTACATGTCCCTGAGGGCACTGAAACTGCATATCCAAATATTTTAGGTTTTGGCTTTTTTAGTTTTGGGGCATTTGGTTTTTCAATGAAAATCAATTGTTTCCTATGGAAAGTAGGCACTTTTCACACACACAGAAATTGGTTTAGTCAAAAAGCCCTGTTTTCTGTCAAACAGTTTTGACAGACAGGTTTTGACCAGTATCCAGAAGTATGAGTAATTTGATTTTGCCCCTTTTCTGTTTGCAAGTTGTCTGTGCAAGGATCATGAATTTCTCACATGGCTTCATTGCTCAGAAATGTTCTCATCATACAATCCTTCACTAGCAATTTGTCAAAAAAATTCAGTATCTGAAATCTGAGTTGCTGTCATACAGTAGGTAAGGAGGGATTGTTCTGAAATAGTCTGTGCTGACCTAACTCTGCTCCCATTAAAGTCAGTGGGTCTACTTCTGTAGTAAGTAAGGGATTCAGACTGTGACCCAGTGTCAATGTAAAGAGACTGAAATTATGCAGATGAGTGGTCAAGATATATTTAAGGCCAGGTTTTCAAAAGAACTCACCACCCATTGCTGACCATGGTGAATCCTCCCCTCCCCAGTAAGAACAATGGGAACTGCTGAGCATTTCTGAAAGTCTGGTTACTTCATTTAGGCACCTAAAAGGGAGCTGAGCTCTTTTGAAAATTTGGCCCCAAATGTGGGTGGCTTGAGTTTTTTCAAAATCAGTCCTTTAGGACATATTGACAACTATATTCTTCAAGGGTAGGATTTTCAAAAGCATCTATATGCCTTGGGATCACAAATGCCACTGAAAGTCACTTGGGGTACAGTTTTCAAAACTGCCTGACAGGCTCCTGAATCCCATTTTCAAAAGTAACTTAGTCACTTAGATACCTAAGTCCCATTGACTTTCAATAAGACTTAAGCTTCTAAGTCCCAATGTTTGGGGACTTAGGCATTTTTGAAAATGTTCTCTTTAGTCACTTTTGAAAATACTTTGAACACTAATAATCATCAATAGTTTACACTGATAAAGTAGTGTAAGTCTGCATGAGTGAAATTACCCCATATGTCTCCAGGCACGCATCACTTACCCAGAAAGTCCTCAGCTTATCTATACCTCCATGGATCTGAATACTGATGTCATGTATTTTGTGATGTCTCCAAAACCATCGCTGGTAAATTGGGGGTTGTACTCTATTCTACACCGTCCCTTTGGAGTTTTTACTATCAGGCTTGAGGCACTTGGCTCATAGCCCAGGACAAAGGTAAGAGAGATTAGGAGAGAGAAACTGAAGTGGGAGAACATCAGAGACATCAGAGAGAGATGAAAGTTGGCTGAGGTATGTGGAGGAGGCTGTTGCTGCGTAGGAATACAGGGTGTGTCTACAGAGGCCAAAGCTCATATTCCATATTGGAAGGTAGGGCTCTGGTCTGCAGGGATAGATCAGGGAACTGCAGCAGGCCGCTCGCTCCGGTTACTGCCTTATATGTTGGGATAAAGGAATCATTTAATTGTTGAATACAAGCTCCCACTGCTTGAATGTGAAGAGCAACACGGGCAGACCTGAACAAGGAGGAGGGGGAGCAATGCGGGGAGGGACAAGAAAAGAAAGCATGATGAGGCAAAGGTAAAAAAGGAAAAGGATGTAACAAGGAAATGGATCAAGAAACAAAGGGAGACAGAAAGAAAACAAGAAAAGCCGCAACTTTCTGTCCTACAAGCTCCCCTGCGCAGACAAACCCTGCACTCGCCCAGAGCCCCGCGTAAGTCATAGAGCTCTGTGTGAACAGTACAGGGTGCTCTCCCACAGCTGCTGGTAAGACCAGGGCCTCCATTTCTCTCTGTTCAGAATATCTTCGGGGGGACATGGAAGCTGGAGTCAAGCTAGCAGAGAATCTTTGGCCTGATCATGGCCTGGGAATGGAACAGCTTGTAGAGTAATCAGGAGGAGGGGAAAGCTTTTTCTGTAGGATGAGTCTGGCCTAAGAGGGCACAATCCACACATTAGTTGTCCAGTGGCTCCACCATACAGTGTAAGCCTAGACTTTGCCACCAGCCCTGAGTAGAGGTAACTGCACCGCCCCAGGATTTTGAATTGGAGAGATTACCAACCTTGCCCAGGGTCACACAAATGATATATGGTATTGCCAGGAACCAAACCCGGGTCTTTTAAATTACAGCCCAGCATCTGGACCGCAAGACCAGGTTGAATAAGTACAACCCTTCCTGTCAGGTTTCTGGTGAGAACACTCACCATTATGAATGCCAATTTTTTCTACTCAGGTGCATCCTTCAGCATAGTTTCAAGCTTACTGTTTCCACAAACATTGCCGCCAGTAAGTTTAAGTTGCCAGAATATTCGCCAAAAGCAAATACACGAGGCACATGAGCACAGCTGAAGCAAATTAATTAAAAAAATTCAAATGTCTATTTATTAAATGTCTTTTGCAATATCTTCCCTGCTCTAATTATGACTTTAGGTGATTAGCTGACTCTGTAAAGTTGATCCTTGAAGCTGTGCTGATGGGGATAATGGATGGTAATGCAGATAATTATGGTAACAACATAGCAGATCAAAGTGGGTGGATGACTTGAGCAGAATGGTAATGAAACCTGGAGCCTTCCCTACCCAAAAGACTAATTCAAATCTAACTCAGACCAATAATGGTATAAAGGATTTTACAATCTGATGACTGTTCCGTGAGAAATTTTACAACATACAGACCTCTGGTGGTTGTAGTGTATGAGGGGTCTTTGGTCAGGTCCTCCTCTGGTGTAAATCAATCTAGCTCCAGTTAAATCAATGAGGGTATCGTCAGCTGAGGATGTCACTTTCAACTAGAAATTCGGCACCGTTTTTTTTTGTTGTTGTTTTTTTTTTTACAGTGAGACCCCTGGGGCCAAACTGCCAAGGAAAGTGGTGGATTCTCCATTTTTTTTTTGATGGCATCTCTTAAATGCTGTTTTTGTCGCCTTTTTACTGCAGCTGAGTTGTGGATTGATTTTTTTTTTTTCACCTCTGTCTGTGTGATGGGTATTCCTGTTTTGGTTCTTTCTCCACTCCTTCCCCACCAGTGCTCTCTTTTCCTCTTGCAGTTTTTCCTCTCACTCTCCCTCCTCTGCTCTTGTCTATCACTGGTTCCACTTCTTCCACATTCTCCTTATTTTCTGCTGGTAGATTGGGGAATCCAGCGTTCTTTGTCTGCAGATGTAGCTCCTTCCATCACTAGATGGCACTAAGGAGCAGCATTAGAAGAAGAAGACACAGGGTGCAGGTGCTTGCTTCTGGATGGATGACTGCTGACAAGAAGTGAGAATCCTATTGAATTTACCCTTTGTTTTCTCTGTTAGGTCTGCATAGAAGCTGCATGGATTGGCTGACTCTGGCTGGGTTATAACATTAAATGCTACCTTGAAAAAGATCACAGTAGTCAGATGTGGAAAGGAGCTCCAGGTTTGGGGAGAACCTTGTACAAATGTGGATTTCTGCATTGCGGTGTCTAGAGGATAGGGCATTGGATTGGGACTCTGCAGACCTGGGTTCTGTTCTCAGCTCTGCCACTGGCCTGCTGGGTGGCCTTGGATAAGTCACCTCCCTGGGCCTCCATTTCCTCATCTGTAAAATGGGGATAGTGAAACCGACTCCCCCTTTTGTGAAGTGCTTTGAGATCTGCTGATGAAGAGTGCCATATCAGAGCTAGGTATTATAATTACGTACCGAACTGTGATGATGCTGCTGGTTCTGTAGACTGCTGTCTGAAAAGCAGAGTGATGGGGAATGGGAGGATGGGCTATTTTTTGACCATAAATAATGGCCATGATTTTGACAAAGGCCTGGTGAGTCAGGGAGCCTCAATTATGGGTGCCTGTGATGGGATGTTTCTGACTGTTTAAGGGTCAGAGGGCTGGTGCCAGGCAGCCTGTTTCATTAACCTGGTGCAGCTGAGGAAGGGTACGTGTTCCCAAGGGATGAGAGACCTTAGAGGAGAACTGTCATGTCATGACGGGGAGAGCCCTCTGGGAAAGACCTAGGAAGCCTGTAAAGCCAGTGAGGCCTAGGAAAGAGGCTTGCAAGGTAGAAAGAAGCCTGGAAAGGACTCCAGATGGAAGGGCTGGAGTGGCTATGGAATACAAGAACAGATGGAGACCAGAGGAAGCCCTGCTTGGGAGAAGACACTAGTGTTAGGCCATGAGGTGTCTTTGGACTGTGTGTACTGCAGGTGGATAAAAGGACTGTGTTGGGCTTTCAAGGACTATCTTGCCCTGTGTGGGACAATGAACTGGCCCCAGCTAGGGATAGAATTGGACATGAGAGAAGGCGTGCTGGAGTCTGAGAGTGGGAGCTGAGGAAGACACACCTGTCCTGCTGCAATTTGATGCCAGAGGGCACCCTGAGAAGGGGCGATCTGTGGCCAGTGCCCAACTGGAGATACCTGATTTGTGAGAGGGCAGGTGCTCAGCCTGATCATAGAATCATAGAATATCAGGGTTGGAAGGGACCTCAGGAGGTCATCTAGTCCAACCCCCTGCTCAAAGCAGGACCAATCCCAAGCTCAATCATCCCAGCCAGGGTTTTGTCAAGCGTGACCTTAAAAACTTCTAAGGAAGGAGATTCTACCATCTCCCTAGGTAACGCATTCCAGTGTTTCACCACCCTCCTAGTGAAAAAGTTTTTCCTAATATCTAACCTAAACCTCCCCCACTGCAACTTGAGACCATTACTCCTTGTTCTGTCATCAGCTACCCCTGAGAACAGTCTAGATCCATCCTCTTTGGAACCCCCTTTCAGGTAGTTGAAAGCAGCTATCAAATCCCCCCTCACTCTTCTCTTCCTCAGACTAAACAATCCCAGTTCCCTCAGCCTCTCCTCATAAGTCATGTGTTCCAGTCCCCTAATCATTTTTGTTGCCCTCCGCTGGACTCTTTCCAATGTTCTGAGGATCAAGGCCCTTTAGTCTGTCTTAAGCCGGGCATCTGAGAATGGAGGTACTGCAAATAACCAGTTGGTTTTAAAAATCTTGTCCCCTCCTTGCATTCAGGGAGATCTTTAATACTGGTACCTTCTGGATCTGCAGAATGGTCAGTGGTACCAGCCTCTCCCTTTATCCCCCAAGGCCCTTTCCAGGAAAAGGACCATGCTCCCCATTTTCCTTTGATTAGTCTTGTTGGGAGTTGTGTTAGATGGATGTTCTTCTCACCTCTGGTTGGCTGGTCACCTCTTCCCATTAGACAGACAGCTCATCTCCTCTCCCCATAGTCTGTTTCTGGGACATGGAAAAGGGCAAGTAGGTCCACTGGCTCCTCCTTAAATATTGAGAACGGTCTGCAGGGAGATGGGAGACCCACCCACCAATCCCGTCTTGCTGTGGGACTGGCCAACACTGCTCCTGCTCCTGATACTGGCCCTTAAAACTCTCTAGAGCTGAGACACGCTTATTGGATAAGCACTGAAAGTGAGCATGGCCCAGAGGGAAGTATGGTCCTTGCCCCATGGGGCTTACCATTTAAGAGAGCTCTCTGTGGGGTAGGTTAAAGGGCCCATAGCAGCGGAACAAAAGGCCAGGACTTCCCGTCCCTATCACAAGATGGAGACTCACCATCTGGGCTTGCAATCCACCCAGAGATGTTTGAGGAGGCTGAACAGCACTGGGGTGTATTGACCAGACCCCCACAGAAAGGCAGATGAGAAGGGGAACTTGCTGGGAGAGTAGCTGGGAATGGGGACGCTTCATCCCTTTTCCCCATGGACAGATAGATTTCTTCTCTGTCCACCCTGCCTGTGAGACCTGGCGGAGAGGGAGCAGGCCCTGACTGTCATCAGGCTGGCATTTGGAAATGCCAACTGGACCCATCTTAGTGCTGCTCAGCGACTACATTATCTGATTGCCCAACTCCTGCTTACGGACAGGATCTGAAGCAGGAGGCTGGTGAGGATTTTTCTTTTCCCTGCATGGTGCTGGAGGAAGCTCTGCTTTTCATGGACAATGTGACATGGCTCTGTAGGCTTTACACCAAACAAGACACAGATGACTGGATTGAGGGTTGATGTTTTGAAGGGGGTACAGTAGTAGCTCTATAAGGGGACACAGCAATAGCCCCACAGTGACTGATGCAGGAGGCCTTCCATTCCACATCCTTGTTCTCAAGTGCTTTTTAATCCTTCCATTGTGGCCTCCATCCATCCACCCTCATTTCCAAACTGCCCGTCAGCCCGGGACCTGATCTGTAATCAATGGAAAGACTCCCATTGACTTCAGTGGGCTTTAGACCAGGATGCTAGGCTCAGATTTTCAAAGCTGTCTAAGGGATTTGGACACCAAATTTCCCTTTAAAATTAATGGGAATTGGGAATGAAAATCTCATTGGTGGCTTTGAAACCCTCACCCCTAGTGTCCAGGTGCCACCACAGTTCTGTTTCCAACAACTGTTTCCCTCCTGAAGGATCTAACCAGGGTTGATCATAACTTTTCCCCAAAATACATCATTTGCATCTGAAATTTCTTATGCTCAGCACAGCAACTCCTTCTGTTCCCAAGGTATTTAGCCTATCACCCACACACTTGCTGCGGCCATCTTCATCACAATCCCTTTTGGGGAGGGTACGGCAACAGCTTTTGCTCTTGAGTGTATACTACAACCTGGTCTGCGTGTAAAATTTAGATTGACCTCACACCCCTGAGTGCCTTAGTGAAGCCAGCCTACTGTCTGAGATGCGGCGAGGTCAACAGAAGAATTCTTCTGTCAGCCTAATTACTGCCACCTCGGGGAGGTGGATTACCTATACAGAAGGGAGGGGGAGGAAATTCCTTCCATGGATGTAGGAAGCATCTACGCTGTGGGGCTACAGTAGCATAGCTGCAGGGCTGCAGCGATAGTGTCATAGTGTAGACATGCCTCCAGTTGGGTATAGCTCTCCTTATCTATTCTCCTTATCCCTTCTTTTCCTGGGAGTGCTTGCCTCTGCCCCCACGCCTGAAATCCAGGTCAGCTTGTGGCAGAGGAAGAGATCATCCTCAGAACGAAGGGAAACTATTAAATGTGAGCGACTATAAACATAGCTGGACTGAGACACTTTAGTAGGCCTAAAATCCTTGCTAGAAAAGTAGTCATTAAATCAGATGGGAAAAGCTCAGGCCAAGACTTAAGTAACTAGAGAATTTTGGGTGACCAGTATGAGACCCCTTAAAACGATCTGATTTCCCCCATCCCCAAATATGCTGAGCACCTGCCCTCTGAAATCAGGCTCTTTTTGTGTGTCTTGGGCTGCAAAAAATTGCCATTTTGGGGTAGCTCTAGTTGCTTTTGTAATTCTCTCCTGTATATGGTAGAAAGACTTTTGTCCTCAGCTGCAAGATTTATACTGTATTTGGTGCACCAATCTGTCAGTGGAAATCTGTGTATCTCCTTCAGTGACATGCCTCAGTAAGGGATCTTGTCCCAGGAACGGAAGTCTCTCTCTCTCTCTCTCTCAGCTATCATCTCTTGTTCCAGGGAGACTTGTTTTCATAGCCAAAGTGTCTCTTTCCCATTCTCTCTTTCTCTTTATCATCCCCTGGGACTTTGCCAGCACAGCTGATAAGCCTTCATTAGCATACTGTAGATTCCCTCATCCTTTAGATAAGAACTCAATACACAAATAGAATTTTATTTCTAAATTACAATGGGCTAGATTGTGATGCCCATGCTCACACTGAGTAATACCTGCCATTCACAAAGTCCCACTGAAGCTAAACGGGCTAACTGTAGCATAAGGTGCTGTCCCATGTGAGCAAGAGTAGCTGTATTCAGCGGATCAAAATCTAGCTCTCAATGTATTTCATTTCAAGCGTATATTCTCTTGATACCGCCCCTCTCTAATTTGATACCGCCCCTCTACCTTGTTTGCCCAAGTGCATTCCAGGGATCTTTTACCCATTTCAAAGGATTCTGCAGCTGGTGCAAAGAGGAAGTTCTTTACTGTACATAATAGATTTATGATTCTGTGAAATCCCAGATGTTTGACAGTTACTAACACTGTTTTAGCTCCATTGGTATTAGCAAGAGAGATGGTTTAAACGTGACTTTTTTTTCCCTTGACACACACCAATGAAAAAATGATTTTCTGCATTTTTTTTATTGAATCTTTTAAAGTTTTCATCAGACTTTTTTCTTTCCTCCCCCCACCCCTGTTTTTCAGCTTATAGAAAACTGAAACTTTTTGGTTTAAAAGCATAAGTTGGGAGCTTGGAGTTTTCTGTTTTTCAACAAAAACTCAAAGATTTCCACCAAAGATGGAACTTTTTTCCCCTCCATGAAAATGTCCATTTAGTTGAAGAAACCACTTTCCATAAGAAAGAAAGAAAAACAACCCCTCCACCCACCAACAAAAAGTCTATGGAAAAAGTTCCACCCTGGCTAATTGGAGTGAAGTTTTACTGGTACCTAATCCAAAGGCTGTTGAAGTCAGTGGAAAGGCTTAATACACTTCGGCTCTGCCCCCCTCCAGTGTACATAGACCACTACCTCCTGGGGTCATGTGATCCTACTGTGAGCAGACCAAACTGATACGGTGTTAACAATACCAACAGTGCATGTATGCCAGCGCTCCCAACATTGCTAACTCTGGTGAAGCTGAACCAGTGTTAACAGTGGCAGGAAGTTGGAAGAAAAATTCCTTAGAGCAGAGAGGACATCAGATGGGTTTGCATAAAAACCAATTAGCACCTTGGGGAATTTTCAAAGGATTTCACAGTCCCTGTTGTGAATCTAAACAAAAACCCTCTTTTGGAGCAGGAACCTTTATCTTAATTGGGGCCAGATTCTGACACCGTTACGCACACTGGAAATCACTGGGCTCCCTTGTACTATTTAGGGTGCCAGATTCTGATTCCCTTCCTTCTACTAAGTAGTACCTTACTCCCTCTATAGATTTCAGTGGGATCGAATAAGGTTATCACAATCTGGCTCGTAATGAAATACTTTAATTGTCTCTGTTTCCTGGCTGATTGCCAGATAGACAAGTATACACAAACACATCAAAAACTCCCTGATATCCGTACAACAAATACAGCTCATCTCACACACCAGTATTGTTAACCAGCATTGCCAACCCCAAGTGTTCATAAGATTGACCTAAAAAAAAAAAAAGAGAATTTGCAAATAATAAATTATGGATTCTTTTTATTTGGCTTCTGATTTTTGATCACATTCCCAAGCTTTTCTCCCCAACTGTGAGGGCTAGAAATTTGACTTCTTTTTAAAATAAGAGCTATGATTCCCAAGTAATCATATGATGCCAGGAGCTGGTGCTTAAGAAAAACACGACGTACCAAGAGACAGTCACACTCCCTATTTGTGCTGAAGTGTTCTCAGGAAAATCTAAAGAAAATTGGTGGAGCGATTTTTGTTTTCTGAGCCTGTGATTTGCTCTTCTCTTTCATAACTTGAGAACAGCTTACTCTGAAAAATTAAGACTAATGTCTAGGACATATTTGAATATATCTGTGTTAAAATTTACAAGTTATTAAACTGGCAATTTCTTATTTTAATTGGTGGTGCCAATGTACAGATTACAATCTTGGAAGATTACAAAGTCCTGTGAAGATTATATGGTCTGACACCAGACTCTTGTAAATGTTATCATACGTGCCAGTAAAATCTGACTATATAATGTGTGCCAGATACCAGCTGCATGCTGTTCCCAGTGAAATCAATGGCAAAATTCTCATCTTCAACGGGTGCAAAATTGGGCCCAACGTCATTGTCAGTAAATGTGCACTTACGTATCAGAGAATGTGTAGGAGGAGAAGAATTCTAACCAAGCAGTTTTTTAGTCCTAAACAGATACTACAAGCTTATTATATGCCATCTAAGAGCCATTTTCTGCAAAGCTTAATCACTTTGTAGTCAATCAAAATTCATATCCAAGCCAGTGGCCTGAGGAAGGAGTGCCGAATGTGTCTGCCAGAAGACTTGGACTTTCTCCTGAAGGTGAGAGCCTCTGTATAAGTGCATTCTGAGATGAACAAACTGTGAATCCCAGTAAACAGTACCGAGGCTGGATGCATCCAAAAGAGAGTCTGGGTGTTGGCAAAACTCAGCAGATTTGGGCTTCAGTGGGAAACGGTGCCTCTGAAAAGCACGTCGAGGTCATGCACCAGAGCCACTGTTTTCTATCTCCCATTGAATGTTTTCTTGAATTCTCCTCAGAGGCCCTCCTCTATCCCCTCCATCTTACTGAATTTCCCTATGACAAAGGGTTTGTCACCTGGGAGGAGAAGTAGCTCAGACATTTGCACAGTAGACATAGGCGGCGTGTGACTCTTCCATTTGGGGAGGCTTACACATGAGTGCTGTAGGGGGAGTGTGTGTGTGGGGGGCACCAGTGCTCGGACCATGGGTCTGCCCCCACTCGGCCTCTTCCTCTGAGGCCCCACCCTCACTCTGCCTCTTCCCACCCGCAATCTGCTCCCTTCCCTGTTCCCCCTCCCCCCCCCCCCCCCCACCGGCTTGCTCCTCTTTACCTCCTCCCCCGAAGCCCTCCTCACCCATCGCTTGCTTCTCTCCATCTCTTCCCCCAAGGCACCCCGATCTGCCTGCCCACTCACTCCTCTCCACTGCAACTTAAACCACCATTGCTGCAATTTAAGCCCATTGCTTCTTATCCTATTCTCAGAGGTTAAGAAGAACAATTTTTCTCCCTCCTCCTTGTAATAATATTTTATGTACTTGAAAACTTATCATGTCCCCTCTCAGTCTTCTCTTCTCCAGTCAAACAAACCCAGTTTTTTCAATCTTACCTCATAGCTCATGTTTTCTAGACCTTTAATCATTTTTGTTGCTCTTCTCTGGACTTTCTCCGATTTGTCCACATCTTTCCTGAACTGTGGCGCCCAGAACTGGACACAATACTGCAGTTGAGGCCTAATCAGCGCAGAGTAGAGTGGAAGAATTACTACTTGTGTCTTGCTTACAACTCCTGCTCATACATCCCAGAATGATTGCCTTTTTTGCAGCAGTGTTACATTGTTGGCTCATATTTAGCTTGTGATCCACTATGACCCAGAGCCCTTTCCGCGGTACTCCTTCCTGGGCAGTCATTTCCCATTTTGAATGTGTGCAGCTGATTGTTCCTTCCTAAGTGGAGTACTTTGCATTTGTCCTTATTAAATTTCATCCTATTTACTTCAGACCATTTCTCCAGTTTGTCCAGATCATTTTGAATTTTAATCCTATCCTCCAAAGCACTTGCAACCCCTCCCCTTGTCCGCAAACTTTATAAGTGTACTTTCTATGCCATTATCTAGATCATGGATGAAGAGATTGAACAAAACCGGATCCAGAACTGATCCCTGTGGGACCCCACTTGTTATGCCCTTCCAGCATGACTATGAACCACTGATAACTACTCTCTGGGAACAATTTTCCAAACAGTTATGAACCCACGTTATAGTAGCTCCATCTAGGTTGCATTTCCCTCGTTTGTTTATGAGAAGGTCCTGCGAGACCGCAGTGGGAACATACAGCATCTGAACTACGACTCCGGGAGGCACCAGGGTGCTATTTTGAATATAAATACTTATATATATTTTTGACCGAAATATTTCATTGTTTGATACATTGCCAACAAGGCAACATCATCTGTAGGGGGAGATGGAGTATTTTCTGACCAGCTGTAGTAGCTGATAGCTTCTTAAATGGCCCTCTCGCTAGAGGGGGACAAAGACACCCTTGGCCAGTGTGCTACCTGAATAAAAGGCAATTTCTTCCTATGATGAACCACAATCTTTCAGTCTTTTGGTTTCCGTCTTGGATGAGTCGTCATCTGTGGTTATTGCATTTCTGGAACTAAAGTAAAGAGCTTCTCTGTCTGAGCTAAAGACCCAGGCATCTCAGCTCACTGGCTGTAGGTGATGCATAAACCTCTGTACATGGACTAACCACTAGAGAGGGACAGACAGCCAAATTCTGCTTGTGTGGGTTATCCAAGCACATACAACTGTGTTGTTATCAGCCAAAATAAGAAAATTGTAACATCAAAGGTGTGTCAGTGGGTAAACCCAATCCAAATTCAAAAGATTAGGCATGAAAAGCGAGTTTAGAGCTGACACAGGTTGGACTTTTAATTTTATCCATTGCTAAATTGAAGATCTGTAAGGGACTGTCCATCAAAGGGGAATGAATGTACATGTAATTGCATCTTTTCTGGCAAAGAGGGAACACGTTATTAATTAATTTTAGACATATGATTAAGAGTCTCATGCTTCAATGGAGCTCCATGGATTTGCACTAGCTGAGAATCTGGCCTTATATTTTTGAGACGATAACCCAAGGCATATAAAGACTAGCTTGGTTTGTGCCCGTACTTAATTAACCAACACATATAAAAGAAGAAGTTGTAGCACCTGAAAAGGTTTGCAGCGCCTACAACTAAGTCAAAGTAGCAGCTGCGGTAAACCAGACCCCATGAGCATGTTTACGTTTTGAATTTACCAAATCTTCCCACTTGGAATGCAGAGCTAGGGTTCAGCCAAGGAACTGTTAGCAATGAGTGAGAGTTAATGGATCAATCTGCTGGGTTCTGTCTGTACTTTCACTGACTCCTGGATTGTGTTTGATGAAAAGATGGCAACTTCTTGAGACAGAAGATACAGATGCATGTTAAGGTTGGGGACCTACATGAACAATACAGCAATGTGTCAGTGTTTTACTTCCCTACCGCTGCTTGCCAATGCTGACAATAGAATATCAGCAAAGTGTAGTTCTCTTTTAAGTACTATAACTTCACGTTATTATTAACCATTTGCTCTGATTCTCTTTGGAAATGAAGTCAGTGTTTGGGGATCTGAAACATTTTAACAGGAATAAGT
The DNA here is from genome assembly GCF_965152235.1 of Eretmochelys imbricata. NCBI lineage: Eukaryota > Metazoa > Chordata > Testudines > Cheloniidae > Eretmochelys > Eretmochelys imbricata. The sequence continues at coordinate 203,654,879 of NC_135574.1, read as the reverse complement.
CATCCGGGCCATGATGTCTTTGTGTATCCCCCTGGCAGTTTATTTTTAGAAATCTGAATTAAAATGGAGTTTTCAGAATTGTTCAGCTAAACCAGGTCTATCTATCCAAGATACTTACATGCCCCACCAGTATGAGAATATGATCACCTCACGGAGCTTTTAAAATGTATTTATGCTCACAAGACACCTGTCATCCCTATTCACAGATGGGGAACAAAGGCCCAGATCCTCCAATGTATTTAGGCTCCTAACTTTCACCAAAGTCAAAGATGACTTATGCAAGGTCATACAGAGAGCCTGTGCCAGAGCCTTCCAAATTGTAAGCTAGTGTTTTAGCCACCGGACTGTGTTCCTCTGTACATCTGGTTGCTGTTTTCATTCACTTTTCCCAATTATTGTCATCAACACTAAGAAAAATTTAGCACAGGATGGGAAGAATAATTTAGGTAATTGCAAGTACAGCAGGAAGTTAGATGGGTTTGAAGGTGGGTATTTGGAATTTAGCCATGCAAGTAAAAAGTAACCTAGGCCAGCTTCTCCTCTCAGGTTCTTTGGTGTAACTCCACTGAAGACAGCAAGTTTCTTTGGTGTATAAGAGGAATATTTAGCCCCGCGTCTCTTTGGAAGAGGAAGCCATTGTCCTTAGAGTGACAGTGAGAAAATTGTCAAACTTTTCTCTGGTTATCTAGGTGAGTAGTTACTGGTTATAACTAGAGTTGGTCCAGTCACTCATAATGGATAATTCATTTGATGAATTTCCCCTCTTATTCTGTGTTTGAATTGTCCATGAACAAATCACTATTTTCAAATACTTGTATTTGTTGTTCATAATTATTTGCTGAATAACCTCCATGAATAATTCTTCTCACTGTAGAGTATGCAGTTCATTGAATGTATCCAATATTCAGCTTATTTTGATTGGATGCATAAGTCATCAGCCCTTATTCTGATCTCACATCAGGGTAAATCAGGAGTGTCTTGAAGTCAAGCCTACAGATCTTCAGCTGACATAAATGTGTGTGGCTCTGTTTTCATCAATTGACTTCAATGGAACAATGCTGACTTATACCAGCTTAGGATCTGACCCCATGGACTTTTACCAGTGGAAGAGGAGATTCATGCCCCTTCCATGGTTTCTGTCCCCTGATTGAATGAGTTTTTCAAATCTTAGAACCAGGTTTTGCTGCAAATACTCACATCTGTGAATTTGAAATTTGCTTTCTAAAGATAGTGTGCAATATTTTCATAACATTTGCCTTATCAATGAATATTCTTGCCAGTAAATTCGCTTGCTACATTGTATACACTGAAAGTGATTGTTTTTGCAAGCATTCCCACAGTTCAGTTATTGCAATTGGCTGACAAGTTGAAACAGAACACGCTTTGTTAAGAGAACATCCATAGGTAGCACGGGTAGATGTAGTAAAGTTTCCATATTCAGGAGTCTGAACCCTTCTGTTACAGCATTATTCTTAAAGTTACATAGCTAAAAACTTGCCTCATCATAGTCCACTGAAGTCAATGGAGATATTCTACTTTTATTTACCTTATCAGGTTTCCCACTTCTAAAGCTATTTTAAGAGACCTCTGGGCCATGTTCTCCACTGTGTCCAGCTTTTGATGGATGGAGCAAAGCAGGTGGGTTGTCACCCACCTCATTATGGCTCTGTGTTTCTCTCCCCGGCCCTTAGCACAAGTTATTCTGGGGGCTGGTCTAAACTGCACTAGCAGGCTGTAGTCTCCAAGTCACCATTAATCAGATGGTGATTGCTGGAGTGCATTGGGCTCTTCTCATCCTCCCTGTGTGCCCCTTTCCTACCTTTTTCCACTCCCTGCAGGAGTGAGGCAAATAATTTGGCTTTGCAACTTCTGCTTGGGGGTATCTGTAACAGAGGAGTTATAGGTGGCTTTCAGTCCTGTTGTGCCAAGACACTGAACTTGGGCTCAAGAGATCTGGGTTCAGTTTCCAGTTCTGCCAAACACTTTGAGCTTGGTTAAGTCACTTATTTTCTCTGTTCATTTCATCTGCAAAATGAGGATAGTAATATGTCATGTCTATTTTTACTGTAAGTAAAGCTGGGTGAAATTGTTAGACCAAAACCTTTTTTCCAGCAAAAAAAATGCAGATTTGGCAAAACTGAAACATTTTACAAATTTGCATTTGGTTTCACTGGGTTGTTCCTGTCCGGAAAAAAAAAATCCGAAAAAATTAAAATGTTTAATTTAGACATTTTCAAAATTAAACATGGCACAAAATGAATTAATTTAGAACTTTTTTCTTAAATTTTTTAATTTAAAAACATTATAAATGCTCAAAATCAAAACATGTCTTGTTTCAGATCAAATAGAACATTTTGTTTGACCTCCCAAATATTTTTTTTAACTCTTCAATTCCCTGAAAATGTATGTTTTCCATTCAACCCAAAATAAATTTTATTTTATTTTTGAGTTTTTGGAATTACCAGTGATCTGAAAAATCCATTATTGACCTGGCTCTAATTGTAAGCAAGTTGGGGGCAGGGACTATCTCTTCTATGCATATGCACCATTGCCAAGCACAGTGGGGTCTTGATCTCAGGGGCCCTGGTTCCTTGTGTAAAACAAATTAATATTAATAATGCTTTCTCATGAGACTTCTGGAACGTCTCTTCTAGCCCTAGCTGTTCTGGCTGTTTTCTGGCAATTCTGTGTCTGGATTTGTATAGAATCATAGAAGATTAGGGTTGGAAGAGACCTCAGGAGGTCTAGTCCAACCCTCCAGAACTGGTAAAGCACGCAAAAACAAAAAACATTTCAGTACCTTAAAGAGCATCTCTCTGAGTTCTAAAAATGGGGAATGGTTTTATTTCTATTTTTTTTCTAAGTAGCTCACAGTATTTGAAGATAAAAGCTGTATCCAGCTGAAATTTCCAGGTGAACATTGTTTCTCACTGTGCGTAATTTGCTAATGAATGGATCCACAAGAACAAAATTAAGAATATATCCTAGCTCTGGCTGGCTATGAAAATGAGAAAAGGTAACTAACCAGGGTAAATCAGGGCCTCTCTTCACTGGCGAGGCATGAAAACAAGGAGTACATCAGCATGTGCTGTTAGCTACAAAAAATTATCTCAACAGCTCTGCAACTGGTGAGGTAAATCAATCTCATGAGCCTTATTAGATTAACTCAGCTGGCTGTGTAACATTTTTCATGTCTCGGGTTTCATGTTTCTGGATGTCAACAAAAGTTTCTGTTGTGAAATTTGTATGTTTGTTTTTTAACTGTACGAAGATAAATGTAGTTCTCATAGAGGTAAAGCCGCTGACCTTTCTTTAATTATGAGCTAATGCCGAGGGTTGATGGATATTGCCATGTCGCTGAGCTTTTCTGTTGAGTGAATATTACTGAATATGCTTGTGAAAAACAGTGCTGCCTTTGTACTGTGGGCTGCAGTTCACCAGCAACACACCTGATTACACCAAACTCATTTTACCCAGAGCCCTGCACAGTGTCAAAGGAAAATGTTTGATTGTAAATGCAGTGAAAAGCAGACAAAAACAAAAAAAGGTCAAAGAAGAACAGCAGTAATTAACCCACTGAAATAGATCATTTTGAGGAATTTTTTTCTTTAAAGAAAACTTCTTTACCTTCTGATCACTGTGGTGATGCAGCTGTTAATCCAAAAGCCAAGCCAAACCAAACAAAAAAACCCTTGGTGTCGTTTTAAATATTGTCAGTTACCAATTGAAAGTCACTAGTTCTCCCGGTGGTACGTTAATAATAATAATTTTAGGATTACGAAATACCTCAAGATATGACTTAGGGCTCAATTATGCAAACACTTACTAATGGGTACAATACTTATCTCCTTATCTTAGAGACAAGGTAGGTGAGGTAATATCTTTTATTGGATCAACTTCTGTCGGTGGAATAGACAAGCTTTTGAGCTTCATAGAGCTCTTCCTCAGGTCTGGAGAATGTAACCAGAGTGTCCAAGTGAAATACAAGGTGGTTAAATATAAGGGTTCACACATGCTGTAGGAGACCACTTAAAATGAAATGTGCAATTAACGGCTCTGCAATCGTTTGACAACTACGCATTAGTAGGCAGTAGGGTGTGTTACAAATTGTTGTAATGAACCGTAAAATCAGGGTCTCTGTTAAATCCATGGTTTTTAGTGTTCAGCAGAGTTATGAATTTACGTTTCCAGGTTTGGTTTTTTTTGAAGGCGTTGTGCAGGTTTCTGTTGTATCAACCAGGTACTAACAAGCTTCAACAGGACTTTATTTTCAAAGTGGAAACCTCTTTACCAAGCTGCTGCTGCACCCTCTGTAGCTTTCTCCCAGCCTCTCAACTCCTCCCCCCTCCTTCCTGTTTCCTGTCCTTTCAGACTCCCAACAGCCAGTGCTCCCAATTCTAATAATTACAAGCAACATCTAAACACCACAGTTTCCTTTGAGGATGAGGACTGAGAGGTCTGGAGTGATCGTTCCATGAAAAGTGTTCACCCACCAGTGATAGGGCGTGTTTCTCTTATCGTTTTTCTGTGAGAATTCATTTGAGAGCGTAGTGATTGTTTATTTTCACCACATAGTTGTTGGGGCATTTGTAGCACTGAATGAGCTATGCGACATGTTGTGATAGGCATGTGTAGGACCCCTGGATCTTGAACGGTGTTTCAGGGAGTAGTGATCAGCAGAGCTATGTCTGTGGGTTTTGAATCTGTTCTGGAAGAGTCTGGTGCTGTTGTAAGTTGATGTGTCCTGGGCCGTCAGGAGCTTTCTTCTGATGACAAGCTTGGTGAGGTTGCGGGGTTGTTTGAAGGCCAGAAGAAGGGGCTTGGGAAAGATTTCTTTCAGGATGGGGTCCCCCTCATGTGTGGGTTGTCACTGTTTGATGATCCCACACTAGAACGCATAGGGGGTATGTTTGGTGACAAGTAGGATCGTGTAGTCAGTTGTTTATATTTTCCTATATCGAAGTTGGTTCTTCTGGGGTATTTGGGTGGCCCATTCCATGATGTGATGTACTTCTCTGGTGGCGTGTCCTTGTTTAGTGAAGTGTGGTTAGGTGTGTATCCCTAACTTTCTCTTCAGAGCAAATGGTATCTGAGTACTTGGCTATAGATAACCACTTTCTTGGTGCATTGGGGGTGGGGGTAAGCATGGTGATCCATGAGTTTCTCATATATAGTCATCATATGGCCCCCATTACCCTAGTACATTTTCAAAATTTTCAGTGAATTGAAAAGTTGAAAATATTTTTGTTTTGGATCGAATAATATATTTTTAGTTCTGACAAAATCAAAACATTTTGTTTCAATTTCTCCCATTTTAAATGTTCTTTCTAATTTAAAAAATAAAATTTAAGGACATTTTGAAACAAAGTAGTTTCTGACAGAAAAATCAAAATGTTTCATTTTGAAAATGTCAAAATAAAACCTTTCAAATTTTTTGGAATTTGTTTTCTTTTTAAACAACAATTCAGCAAAACCGACATGAATTCTTGAAAAGTTTTGGTGTTGCTGAATCTGCATTTTTTTAACCTAAGATTCGTTTTTGTCTGAAAAAATTTCCCTAGCTCTAGTTCTGTCATCCTCATTCATAGATGAGGAACTGAGGTACAGAGAGACTCAGGGTATGTCTACACTGCAGAGAGAAACCCACAGCACTGAGTCTCAGAGCTGGGTCAGCTGACTTCGGCTTGCAGGGTTCAGGCAATGGGGCAAAAGGTATCCGTGTAGATGTTCCCACTTGGGCTGGAGCCTGGGCTTCGAGATCCTCACCCCTCACCAAGTTTTAGGTCCCAGGCTCCCCCACAAGTGGGATCCCGCCTACACTGATATTTTTGCCCCACTGCCTGAGCCCTGCAAGCCCAAGTCAGCTGACCTGGGCATTTCTCTTTGCAGTGCAGACATACTCTAAGTGACTTGTCCAAGGTCACACAAGAATTGTGTAGCAGAGCAGGGACTAGAACCTTGTGTCCCAGCATCCTAACCACTGGCAATCCTTACGCTTTACTTATGACTCTGGATAGTTCCATTACCTTCAGCAGGTCTACTCACCACAGCCAGCGCTACGCCCCCGATTCACCAAGGTACTTTATCGTATGAGTAAATTGAAACCTGTGAGGTGTCCTCACATGCTTAAAATTATGTGTATGCTTAAGTACCTTGCTAATCTGGGACCTGTGTCTGGTGGGGTGAAATTCACCACTATGCAGAGAGCCAGCACAAAATCTCTGCGCCACTTAAGTACCACTTAAAAGGCCTAATTTGAGGACATAAATGGGGCTTACGTGGCATAGAGGTGAATTTTACCCACAGGGCTTCTCTCCACTGTCTGCATTCTAAAATGTCTTTACTCACATCTCATAATAGATGTCCCCCCCACTTCTCCTTACTTACACCACTATAAGTATTAAACATTTGTCTTCAGTTCTGTCTTTGGAAATTGACAATGTTGAAGTACATATTTAAGCTTTCATGTTGACCCTCTGGGAAAAAGATAGAAAGAAACATTCACATTAAGTGTAGGTGGAGTAGCAATGATAATTAGGTTGTATCATAGCTTCCACTGGTCTAATTGATACCACCTAAGCTGTGGCTTGAGCAACTGCCCTGATTTATTAGTTATATCTAAAGTAGGCTAAGAGTTTTTAAATTTGCCGAAGGCCTGTGGCTCTGGTATACGGCATGACAGAAATCATATTTCACAAACATCAAGCAATATAGTTATGAGACATAACAAGATAAAGTACGTCTGCACTACGGTGCCCTTTAGAAGTACCATAAAGTGGTGATACAGATATGATTAATAAGGCAGTCTGCTAAGTCCAAGTAATTTGTTTGCAGCTAAAATCCCTTTGATCCAAGTTTAAAACTACATCTGCCTCCTGAATCCAGTACAACTAGCCCGTAGGTGTTTCCCAAGAATTAAGTAACAGTCAAATATTAATCTCTCACCTAAGATCTAGTTTGTTTGTTCATTTTATGACTCAGGAGGTGTCTGAATTTCACAGCCAAGTGCGTTAAAAATTTAGCTCCAAATGGTTTAGAAACCACTTTACAACATACGAGTGCAAAGATCAAAAGGTTGCAAAACCAAACTCAAGTGTGATGGAGAGCTGGATCCCATTTATCCATGTCCTCCAGTCCATAGTACCAGTTCTGGGCCATCTAAAGTGATCCCCCACCATCTGCTGTCATTCAGATGGATTATTGCCCATTACGGTATTATCTATTTCAGGGTTTTTCATAGCTCCTGTCCTCACTAATTATTGCTGTAGGTTCCAGGCAGCAATTCTCTTTATTTCTCTCATTCTATTTTTCTTTCATGCCTTTTCTTCTTCCATAACTTTTGCTTACACTCACATGTGTTAAGTTCTAGGATGTGGCTTTTGCCAGAGCACATGCTGGAATTTCCTCCTTTCAGTCACTGTAGGAACCAATCACGATAGAGAACATCACGCTTCCTCCTTCTGCCTCCTCCCATCTCTGATCCCAGGTTGTTTCCTGCCTCCCTGAAGGAAGTCAGCAGGAAGCTGCTGGCTAACGGTTCTCAGCCCACCCCACCTTCGTATATCCTGAGGCCAGAAGGGACTACTGTGATCACCTAGTCTGATCTCCTGCATAATTGAACATCCCTGCAACAATTCCTGTCTGAACTACAGCAGATCTTTTAGAAAAACATCAAATCTTGATTTAAAAATGGTCAGTGCTGGAGAATCTACCACAACCTTTAGTAACCCTCACTATTAAAAATGTATACCTCATTTCCAGTTTGAATTTATCTAGCTTCAACTTCCAGCCATTGGATCATGTTAGACCGTTCTCCGCTAGACTGAAGAGCTCATTATGAAATATCTGTTCCCCATGTAAGTGACTATAGACTGTGATCAAGTCACCCCTTGACCTTCTCTTTGTTAAGCTAAATAGATAGAGTTCCTTGAGTCTGGCACTATAAAGCATGTTTTCTAATCCCTTAATCATTCACGTGGCTCTTCTCTGACCTCTCTGCTATTTATCAACATCCTTCTTGGACTTTAGAGACTGGCACTAGACACCATATTCCGGCAGTGATCACACCACTGCCAAATACAGAAGTAAAATAACCTCTCTACTCCACTCAAGATTCCTGTGTTGATACAGCTGTCCTCTTGAGCGGAAGCAGGAGAAGGAAGCTCTGAAACAGAACCGAATACATCATCCAAAGAGACTGATCAGCCCAAAATCCTATTCCCACCAATCTTGAGCAAATCTCATTACATCCCTGTGTCCCCATCTTTCTATCCATACTGAATGGAAGCTCTTCACTTTGGGGTCTGTCTCTCACTGTGTTTTGATAGCACTTAGCACAATGGGGCCTACGGGTGTTAACTAGAATGCAAATAATAATGAGTTAAATAACATCCTCTCTGATTACACCTGAGAAAAGCTAGGGCGAGTGTTGTGGCCACTGTGGGGAGCCCTAGACCCTCCCCCTGCCCTGGGCAGGGGGCCCAAGAGCAGCCCCTGGCCCATGTGCCCACCCGCCGGGGCATGCTGCCCAGGGCAGGGGGAGGGTCTGCTTCTCTCTGCAGTAGCAAGGGCTCCCTGGGCAGCTCTTATCACAGCCTGGCTGCAGCTTGTCGCTGGGCCAGAGGGTGGGGCCTCACGGCGAGTTGGGGCTAAGGCGCACCTTGGTCCTGCCCCCCCCACTGAGAAAAGACTGGTGCCTCCCCTGAGCCTAAGGCAGGCGCAGAGAGGCGCTGCAGGGAATCCAGGACAAAGGTTGTCTTGGAGCCATTCAGCCCAGGACAGGGACTTGAACTGTGCATTTCGGGACTGCCTCGCCCAAGTCAGGACCGGTATTCACCCTAAAGAGGGGTGCGAGTCATAGGCCAAAAAAATAGTGGGTGCTCAGCACCCACTGGCAGCCCCATGGATCAGCGCTTCCCCCTCCCTCCCAGTGCCTCCTGCCCACCGCAATCAGCTGTTTGGGGGGGGCAGGGGGAGGAGCAGGGGCAGGAAGAGGCTGGGGAGAGGGCGGGAAGAGGCAAGGCAGAAGGGGGGCGGGGCCTGGGGCAGAGTGGGAGCGGAAAGAGGCGGGGTAGGGGTGGGGGCTTGAGGGAAGGGGTGGAGTGGGGGCAGGGTCTGGGGCAGCGTGGGAGCGGAAAGAGGTGGGGTAGGGGTGGGGGCTTGAGGGAAGGGGTGGAGTGGGGGCGGGGCCTGGGGCCCAGTGCAGAGCAGGAGTCAAGCACCCCCCCGAGAACAGAGGAAGTTGGTGCCTATGATGCAAGTTCAGGTGGGTATGTTACACCCTCCACTGATTTGTTTTTCCTGCTTCATCTGCCTTCCTCCTCTCCCCCCCCCCCCGCCCAGAAAGAGTGGTGGTCCAGGGCTGGAGGAAGCCCAGCCTGTCCAAAGAGGCTGGTGATATGTTCCCCATTAGCTCAGAAGATTGTTCCTGTAGGAGGAGGAGAAGGCCATGGAGCCAAGGTGGAGCAATGTCCCCAACTCCCCAGCAATGTAAGTTGCCTTAATGTGGCCCTGCTTCTGTAACCTCGCCTGAATTCCTCTGCTCCAAATTACTCAACTCAGCTGGCATTTCCTTCCTCATACCCCTTCCCATACAGCCGCTCATTCCACCTACTACAGTTTGATTGACCGGATGTGGGGGAGGAAGGGAAATACTGTCCTAACTCTGCCCCCAGCCCCTGCTCCTCTCCCTGCCAGGCTTAAAGAGACAAGTTAAATGGGATCTTTAACATCAAAAGTTTCATTTGCTGCAGGAAATGTCAGGCCAACAAAAGTGAAACTGTTTCAAATTTCCCATAAGGAATACTCCCATCCCTAATATTTACACATATGGAAAAAACAACCTCTGACGGTATTTTTGTAAGTTCTCAGGTAAACTGAACTGAATGGTATCATCACATACAAGACTAGCTCTATACAGGAGATGAAAAAGTGTAAATCATAGCCCATGGCCCAGAGCCTTACAGTGCTTTTTTCATGAAGGAAAATCTGGGGCTGTAGGCTAAGTAGGAAGGGGCCATTTGAAAGGCACCTTAGACGCTTGCAAATTAGAAATGTCAGGGAAGCAGGAAAAGGATGGAAATGTCGGTCACAGAGGAAGTGATCTTACAGAAAGCAGCAGACAAACCAGCCTGGGAAGCTAGCTCTTGGGAAGGGTAATGGTATCTTGCTAGGGCTTTAATTAAACAGCTGGCCAGAAGGCATACACAGAATAACCTGGCCCCAGTGACGGTCATCAGCTGTCTTCCACAGAAGATGAAGAACTCTGCAGGGCTCAGCTGAACAATCGGGTAGCATCACCCCTTGGAATAGATATAATACGTAGGCTACATTTACACTGAAAACTAGGCTGGGCTACATTGCCGTTTATACTCATGCTAGCTTGAGGAGTGCTAGTGTGAACATGTGTATAGGAGCAGGGGAATTGCAGCCCTCGCTCGTAGTGTAGACATAGCCTTAGAGTAGGTCTTTTAGAGTGCCGTGATGGCCCCTGGTGCAGGCAAGCAACATTTTTCTTCCAACTTATTGTGATGCTTATTTTTTTAAAAAAGTATTAATTGTGTGCTAGATGCTTTGCTTATGAGAAATAGGGCAAGATCCGTGCTGGGACAGAGTAACCAGGACTAGGAGCATGTTGCATCTTTGTCGCCATCTAGTGGCTGATCGTGCAACAGGTTAATGGGTTGGTTATAGTGGCCATTTAGAGGGCTTAGCACTTGGCTCAAGCAGTAGTAATTCATGCTTTTAATGCGAGAATTCAAACCTCGATGACATCCTAGGTAGGTTGGTTCAAAAAGCTTAATGCTAGAATTATCAAAGGGGCCTAGGGAAGTTAGATACTTAGCTCATATTGAGATTCAATAGGAGTTGGGTGCCTGACTCCCTTAGGCTCCTTTGAAGATCTCAGCCTTACCATACTATTAGTCTCATTCTATTCATTGATTTGCGTGCTCCAATGCAGGTTGGTGGTTATTCCCATAAGGTTAGAGGAGGGGAGTGTTCATTGAATGTGGCCTTCTCATCAGTTAGTAATGTTGCATGGCTGTCAACATTACCATATTTGAACTATAGCAGGACCTGAGATACATAGCACCTAGTGGTCGCACAGTCCAGTATATTTTGCAGAAGACCTTGTATGACAGAGCTGCTGACTTAGGGAGAGTAACGTTGGGTAGGGCTGGCAGAAGAAAGGTGTTTCTTAAGGAGGGATTGGGATGGAGAGCGGTCAGGAGGATAGGAAGCATCAGACATAGCTTGGAAGAAGGCATAAAAATGGAGTGGGATGAGGCTATAAAGGGAGTGGTGAGGTGGGAAGCTTATGTAGAGGAAGAGGCTCATATTTTGGTGATGGGCAGCTATATAAAACCCTAAACTAGCTAGCTAGATAAAGGGACAGAGGGAGGTATACTAAGAAGTGAGAGCAGAGATGTAGGTAGGGCTGAAAGGTCTCAAAGGAGAGGGTGAGAACCTTGAACTTGATGTGGAAGCTGAGAGGAAACCAGTGGAGGATTTGAAGAGGGAATAACATGGCCTGACCGGCAGGCCAGACAAGTGGCATTTTGGATGGGGTAAAAAGGAGTTGAACTGGGGATCGGGATGGGAAGAAGGATGTTGCTATAGTCATGGCAGGGGATGATCAAAGCAAAATAAGTATGTTAGCCACAGCAACAAAAAGGAAGGGATGGATATCTGAGGTGCTGTACAGAAAGAAATGCCAGGATCCAGCCATGGTCTGTATGTTGCGGGGGGAAAGGGAGAGAGAGGCATTGGACATGACGTCCAGGTTACTGAGTGGTGTTCTACACAGGGCTGGGAGAGGAGAAACTCTGGGATGAAAGATGAGGGGGTGGGTTTTAGCCATGCTGTTACTGGGACAGGGTGGCTGGGAGTTTGGCAGAACGAGCTCAGAAGTGGGAAAATAAATCCCTGCGGTGATCTGGTGGTAAATTGATTGTGCAGAGGGAAAGGGGAAGAGGATTAGGGATCCGAACAAGGGAGATGAGTAAAGGGGGGGTTGGGAGCAGACTGACTTGGGGATGGGGAAAGAGAGGAAGATGTCCTGTAAAAGGCCATCATGAAATATGAATCTAGTAAGCATTGTGATTTTTTTTAAATAGGAAGTTCATTAGCTAGGTAGAAAACTATAGGACCAGGTTCCCAGCTGGTATAAATCTGCTTAGATCCATTTAAGTCAATGGGGCAGATTCTCAGCCAGCGTAAATCAGCGTAGCTCCATTATGTCATATGGCATCATTCTGACTCTCAGCAATAATGGAAAGAAACAAGAACAGGATTTACAAAGCTTGCCCTTGAGTTAACGCAGAAAATATCTGTATGTTAAAATACTCCCCACTGTATTTTCCACTGAATGCATCTGATGAAGTGAGCTGTAGCTCACGAAAGCTTATGCTCAAATAAATTTGTTCGTCTCTAAGGTGCCACAAGTTCTCCTTTTCTTTATGTCTAATACATAAACTCCAGGACACAACTAATCTCTGAACGAGACCTTCACAGGGCATCACTTCTGATGTCAGCTACGCTCCTTGGGAATTGGCAGGCTTGAACAGTGCTCCAAGCAGCTGAACATACACTTCCTGCTGGTTCAGATGAGTTCATTCCTCTGCCTGCAAACATAAAATATGGACTGGGTCACAGTTATTGGTCCTTTGGAGCTACTAAAGGTTAGAAGACTGCCTCTAATGACTTATGCACATCAGGGCACAACCTTTCCATGGAAAGTTGATGACTACTAAGGCTTAAACCTCACACATGTGTTTTTTTGTTTTTTTTTAAGGTTTCTCTTGGGATCTAATGTATGATGTTGAGTTATGCAGTGGAACGTAGTCCTATAGGAACGTACCTGCATTTGTGCTAGGGGACTGTTCTAATAAGTGCAGGTATCAATTCTTTGACCTGTGTCTCAGAGGTGAAACGAGATGATCATAACAGTCCCTTCTGGTTTTAAACTGTACATATGGGAACTGTGCTAAATGGTTCTACAGAAAGATAGGCTTTGTATGGTGGTGGTTTCTCCTGAGTCATGGAGAGTTTTATTAATATTATTGTCTGTCTGTATTACAGTAGCACTGATCGGCCCTGTGGGCTAGGTGCTGTAATAAGACAAACCCTAAGCCAAAGATCTTGCAATCTTAATTTAAAACTGGCCATAACAGGGGGGTGAACTCTGTCAGGGGATGGAGGGAGGATGAAGCAAGAGGGATGTATACACATAGACAAGGTGGGCGCACAATTGGTACACAGAGGTAGTTGTTTTTTTGGGGTTAATGGAGAGAAATGAGCTGATTGTGCAGCCTGAGCTATAGATTATATATTAATTGTATTGACTACCTAAGAATTCCCAGTTATCCCTTTGAGGGTTGACAGGTTCTTGTCCCAAGATCAGGCCCAGGATTATTAAAATCACTGTATAGCTGGGAACCCCGATGTGCACAATTGCAACACTCACACAACAGGAATTCTTCTATATTTCCAAATAGCGTATTACTACATTCAGCAAAGTCACAAACACTCTAACTCAGTAAGGTAGACAGAGACTACAGAATGTCCATCTGCACATCCATATACTCACACCATCCCTTGCAGGACTACCTGAAATGTTAGCCATTATCTTCCTCATCACCATCACCTTCCTCCTCATCACCAGTGGTCATCATTCTGGCCCCTTCCAAGGGCTATGTCTTTCTCTCCTCCCCCCCAGTCTGGGATACCACTTTTATAATACATTACGCTGTCACCACTATATCTAATGCATGTTGAGTAGGGGTTTTTCCCCCTTGTACTTCCTCATCCAACTAAAACTGAGGTGTCCTTCTATAGGTTAGTATATTGATATGTGTAACTACCATTTCAGCTCATGATCATACCCATCACCCCTTGCATAAGCGGATTTGCAGTTATTACTTCCATGTTCCTTGCGGTAGCACTGCCTGGAACATTCTAACTGCTACCATAGATCAAGCTCTCCTTAGTTCCTAAAATCTAAAGGTAACCGCTGATCTATGCCAAGCCTACTTAATCACACTTATAGTTTATATTTCCGCTAATGTCTTACAGGATACTGTAGGTTTCTTGCGTTACAGCTGAATATAATGGAAGCAGCTAAATACAATGAAGGCAAGGCAGTGAATATAGTAAAGGCAAGCTAGCCCTATGGGCTACAATCAGCAACTGTAGTCTCAGCTTGTCAGAGGATTTGCAGCTTCAGGTCACCCTCCTTATGGCCAGGCTGTTGGAGATCAGGCAGGTTATAAAGAGGACATAGCTGGTCCCTGGGTGAAGGAGAACTCATGGGGTGGGGGAATCTGCTGGAAAACATAAGCAATCCCTCTTCTGCCTTGCCCATTGCAAGACCCAAACCAAAGCTGAACCTTTTGTGGATGTTTCCAAAATGCTCAGTTAGCTTTTCCCACAGCCATTCTTTGCCAATTGCCTCTGCGTTTCTAGGATCCAGCGGGAAGCAGCCATGCTGAAACAACGTGAGAAAACCTGTTCTCTTGGTATTTCTGGCCCAGCTGGAAACAGCTAGTGCTGGAAGTGTGGTGAGAAAGCTTGTTCTCCTTCCTGGCCAAATCTTGTATTCTTAGTGGGGTCCAGTTTAGAGACAATGTCAGTGGTGCTGAGCATTGCGTCATTAAATGGCAGAGCCAATGGAGTATGAATTTGCTCCAAAGGGGGGAGAGTTTTCCTCCCTGATCAGCAAAGCAGATCCTTCCTCGTCAATGTGTTTTTTCCAAAGCAGTGACATTGGTGGAAATGCAGAATAATCAGCACTTAGATGCACTCCAGCAAGAAGAGACCTGAACTGCCATTCCGGGATGAGACGTCCCCCAAGAATATTTAATTTCGAGATTAACTAGCAAGAAATAATGCATCTTCTTCTGAGATCACTGCATAGGGTGAGACACACTGTACCCACAAGTCATTTAAGAGCATTCTTTTAATAATTTGTGAAACTCGTTAGCAAGATATTAAAGGTCTAATGCAGTGGTGTGCTTCTAACAGGAGCTGATGAAGGAGTTGAAATGCAAGCCTGGTTATGTTATCACATAGGCTAATAATAAAACAAACTGGTTTCTTCACAACCAAATTGTAATTGTCAAGTTACCATCCTATGCCATTCATATAGAAATCTAGAGGGATGTGCAGAATGTCTGCAAGAAAACAGGAAGAATTTTCCCGTGGGGATGGCAAAAGCTTGTGGATTGGAAACTGGGATGTAAGGAGAATGATCAGTATTTTTATGTAACTCATTAACTTCCACAGAGGCACTCTGATTGCCGGGAGTTCCGATGGCACTCATATGTATGTTCTATGCTGATTTAAAGTCAACGAAGTCAATGAGAGGCTCTCCGTTGATGTAAATGGTCTTTGGATCAAGCCTACAATTCTGCCACTGATTTAAGAATCCTCCTCTCCCCTTTTTGATGAAAGTCCTTTTTCTGAGTCAGGGGGCCTCCTCCCTTCTTCCCCAGTCTGTTTCCACAGACCCCCACCATGGTAGACTCGGACGTATTCATCTTTATATTTCCAGGCTTCTGAATCGGGCAGGTCCTGGGTACACGGAAGCCTGTTACCTTTTCAAGTGGCAAAAAAGAGGGGATTTTTCCATAGTTGCATAGTTTTTCCACAGAAATGTATTCATAAGAGTTAAAACTTGCGCAAATTATGTTAATGTATGTGGTTGGCTTCAGTGCCAATTTTCATTGTGAATAAGATGCAAAATAAAAGGGCTCTTGTCTCTCCTTTTCCTCCACTCTGAATCCCTCCCATAATTTTTACGTCCACAAGCCCATTTTGTATGCGAATCAAACCATACGGGGAAAGGCAGAAAGGACTTTTGAAGCTGCGCGTTTGCTTCAGACTACTGATAAGCACATTAGAGCTACAGTTGTACCAAGAGAAGATATATACAACGGTGTAAATAAGCAGAGCACCAATTGCTACAACAGAACGATGCTGATTTACACCAGCAGAGGATCTGGTCCACTGCATCACTTCACTGCTTCATTGTTGCTCAAGAGAGTTTGAACCAACAGGGACATTCTCTCTCTCTTTTTCTTTTTATGCATTTATTTATGTAGGAGTTTTCACAGGTTTACAAATAGTTGCCATGTGACTCTCAGACAAAATGAAAAGGAGGACTTGTGGCACCTAAGAGAGTAACACATTTATTCAAGCATGAGCTTTCGTGAGCTACAGCTCACTTCATCGGATGCATTCAGTGGAAATGATGATCATTACAAATCATTGTCATGTGCATATCAGAGCCATGTCAATAATTATTACAACAGCGAGCATTTGTTTAGAGAGACAGTATACAACACTATAATCATCCGATCTCTCTCTTTCTCTTTCTAATACAGACATTTTAACTTCTGCCCTGATAGTTCTTCACCACATCACACAGGTACCAATGCACACACACAACATTAACAGATCTTAAGCAGCTGTCTGAGCCAGATGGCTATGAAACATTCATAATATAAGATGTAGCTATGATGAGTCATTTCTTTCTGATGCGTGCCTTGACAAGCGGATGTTAGTACTTTTTGGTATATGGCTGTCACTGTATTACCTACCTAATTTCATTCCTGCATGCTGTTGCACTAAGTCGGTTGGCGTGGTCTAGGAAACCGGCCTGGAGACTCCTCCGTGTGAAGGTTGCCAGCGTGTCTCTTGGTTTCTTGCCAGAGTCGGTGCGCTTTATTCTGGAGTTGCTGTGGAACAGTGCTGGGAGAACCTCGAAGAGCTCAGAATTCAGCTTCAGCTTGGTGGAAAGTATCCCAACGGTCAGCTCTCTGTCTGACCCTCCTGAGTCTGTGGAATTGGATTGGAAAAGCTCGGAGCCTGTTCCTGAGAGATTCCCAGCACATCAACTTCCACTGGCAGTTGGAAATACCAGGTGAACGGCATGAACGGCCTTACTTGCAGCATTTTGGGACTTCCAGGTCTGGGCTCTGCCTCACATTTCCTCATGTTAATCTTAAGGGCTAGAACCTCAGCTTGGCATGAGCAGCACAGATTGCAGGGTGTCCAGCTAAAGTGGTGTAACACTCTACCCTGATTCTTGGGTTTCTGCGTGTGGTGCTTGTCTCCTGGCATAAATTAGGGTATCCTAAAGGCTGCTCTATTTTATACCAACTTCAGATGGTCCCCAGGCATTGCAAAATGGCAGCCAGGGTTTGGCAGGGCTTGGGAAGGGAAGCTTTGGCTAGGGAAGCTTGGGAAATGCCTCTCCAGATACACCAGTTTGATGACCACAGGAAGAGATGTGGTCTTGGAGTCACTGGAGGTGCCCTCTACAGTGGGGCTCTATGGGCCAGATTCCACGTGCAGTGAGGTGCAAAGCAGTCACATGCCACTAAGAATTTGATCTGAAAGATTCGGTTCAAGCGTAATTCTCAGAAGGGCTTTAGGGTTTATGGATAATGTGTGTGTGTGTGTGGACAGAATGTTATAGAAGTGGACTCGGGAAGTTCTTTGCGGTGCACGATAACTTTACCAGACCTACTAACTTATGAACAATGCTTTGTATTCGTATGTGTCAGTAGATGGCACTTCTTATATTAACCCTCTGCTTACAGGTATGTCTCTTGTATATAGCAGCAGCATTGTCAACCCCTAGCATTCAAAAATCCCAAGTACGTCCCTAAAAATCATGATACTGGCTTAAAAACAATTAGATATTTTTTAAAAAATGAGTTTTTATTTGAATTCTGGTTTTTGAACCTTTAGCATGCACTCATGTTTTCAAGTTTTCCTCTGCACCCGGGGGGCTAGAAACTATTTTTTTAAAATCAAAGGTGAAAGTCTCATGTATGTGATTCTAGAAGCTGGGGTTTCTGGGAACCCCCTCACCCCGCCAAATATTATGAGAGTCACCATAAAACCATGAGAGCTGGAAGCTCTGTAGCACTCAGGTAGTATATGGTAGTTTGTTGTTCAGAAAATAATAAAAGGAGGACTTGTGGCACCTTAGAGACTAACCAATTTATTTGAGCATAAGCTTTCGTGAGCTACAGCTCACTTCATCGGATGCATAAAGTGGAAAATACAGTGAGGATGTTTTTATACACACAGACCATGAAAAAATGGGTATTTATCACTACAAAAGGTTTTCTCTCCCCTCCACCCCGCTCTCCTGCTGGTAATAGCTTATCTAAAGTGATCACTCTCCTGACAATGTGTATGATAATCAAGGTGGGCCATTTCCAGCACAAATCCGGGGTTTAACAAGAACGTCTGAGGAACAGTGGGCGGGGGGTGGGGGGTGGGGGAGAAATAACAAAGAAAATAACAGAATGCCACTAGCCCTCAGAATGGCACTAACCCTCAACTTCAACCCCCAACTAAAACCCCTCCAACGCATTATCAAGGATCTACAACCTATCCTGAAGGACGACCCATCACTCTCACAAATCTTGGGAGACAGGCCAGTCCTTGCCTACAGACAGCCCCCCAACCTGAAGCAAATACTCACCAGCAACCACATACCACACAACAGAACCACTAACCCAGGAACCTATCCTTGCAACAAAGCCCATTGCCAACTGTGTCCACATATCTATTCAGGGGAGACCATCACAGGGCCTAATAACATCAGCCACACTATCAGAGGCTCGTTCACCTGCACATCTACCAATATGATATATGCCATCATGTGCCAGCAATGCCCCTCTGCCATGTACACTGGTCAAACTGGACAGTCTCTACGTAAAAGAATAAATGGACACAAATCAGCTGTCAAGAATTATAACATTCATAAACCAGTCAGAGAACACTTCAAGCTCTCTGTTCACGCGATTACAGACATGAAAGTTGCAATATTACAACAGAAAAACTTCAGAAACAGAGAGACTGCTGAATTGGAATTAATTTGCAAATTGGATACAATTAACTTAGGCTTGAATAGAGACTGAGAGTGGTTGAGTCATTATAAAAAGTAACCTATTTCCCCTTGTTTATTCCTTCCCCCCCCACCCACTGTTCCTCAGATGTTCTTGTTAAACCCTGGATTTGTGCTGGAAATGGCCCACCTTGATTATCATACACATTGTCAGGAGAGTGATCACTTTAGATAAGCTATTACCAGCAGGAGAGCGGGGTGGAGGGGAGAGAAAACCTTTTGTAGTGATAAATACCCATTTTTTCATGGTCTGTGTGTATAAAAACATCCTCACTGTATTTTCCACTTTATGCATCCGATGAAGTGAGCTGTAGCTCACGAAAGCTTGTGCTCAAATAAATTGGTTAGTCTCTAAGGTGCCACAAGTCCTCCTTTTCTTTTTGCGAATACAGACTAACACAGCTGTTACTCTGAAACCTGTCAGAAAATAATGGAAGCATTATACAAACACACAGCA
Organism: Eretmochelys imbricata; assembly: GCF_965152235.1. Classification (NCBI taxonomy): domain Eukaryota; kingdom Metazoa; phylum Chordata; order Testudines; family Cheloniidae; genus Eretmochelys; species Eretmochelys imbricata. The sequence continues at coordinate 203,635,497 of NC_135574.1, read as the reverse complement.
GATGGATCTAAATGCCTTTTTGCAAAGGTATTTGTTACCTTAGCCTTTAAATCTGTCAAGCGGGAGCAGGGAGATTCCAGTATGTGTGCCTCAGAAATAGAGTGGGACACATGAGCTCTGTGACTTCCAGTGGCTATTCATTCTCCCTGTATTCCCACCTGGGATTCCACTCTGATATGGTTCCTTGATGCCCTGAGGTCAGACACATGAAGGACACAGTCTTCTCTTGCATGGCGTATGCTGTTGTATTTCTAGCTCGGGTATCCCATCTGCCCACTATTTAGAGAGCAAGGAAGAGAACGAGTGGTGACTCCAGCATGGAGGAGTTCAGGGATATAGAAACCAAGACCATCATGGTGCAATCTGTTTGCTCACCTGGGCCAATGCTCTTCCTCTCTGGCCTGCAGAATGCAGTAGGAGAGAGACACATCTGACAGGGGCAGGAAACTGAGAATTACTGCAGGTAATCCACACTGTCCCCTCCTTTCTAGGAAGGATTTTCTTCAGTGACATGAGGCAATCAAGTCTGAGGACCTTCTTAGACCACGCAGGGCTCTGCCCTTCCAGTGTTTCCATTGTGGGCCATCATCTTCCTTGGCAAGAGGCCCTCTTTGGTTTCTCAGACTTTCATGCTAAAGCCTGTCATTTCTTCATCCAAGGTAGTCACTGCCATAGGCCCAGCTGCACACCCTCCAGAGAAGCAGACCACTGAAATGTCCCCCACATCTAAACTCTTTCAGATGCTGAGTGTGTTTAGCATAAATCATTTAGCTCTTGGGGGTGGGGGTGGGGAATGTCATTAGCATTCCCTGGTATATGGTTGTAGAAATAGTCTAATTTCACTTGGCTTGTGTGTTGCTCCAAGAATTTGCACTAATGGTTTTAAGGCCACTCACTCAGTTCCCATTATCTCTCGGAATCTTATTTGCCTAAATGATTGCAGAGTTTGTGTCTCTGGTATTTGAAGGTGGTTCTTCCTATTTGTGAAAAATAATCAATCATTCTTCAGAGTATAAAAGCAGATCCTTTTTCTCATTAACAAGAGGCAAATCTGTTTACTGGAGGGGGAAAAAGACACATTCATCCAGATTCCCACCTGGTATAATCAGCATAGCTCCATCCGGCCCATTATTCTAAAATCATAGGGTTAGAAGGGACCGCAAGGGTCATCTAGTCTAGTCTAATCCCCTGCCAAGATACAGGATTTGTAGTGTTTAAACCATCCAAGACAGAGGGCTATCCAGCCTCCTTTTGAAAACCTCCTGTGAAGAAGCTTCCACAAGCTCCCTACGCAATCTGTTCCATTGTCCTACTGTTCTTACAGTTAGGAAGTTTTCTCCTGAGATTTAATCTAAATCTGCTCTGCTATAGTTTGAACCCATTGCCTCTTGTCCTGCCCTCTTTTCCTTCTTATTTATGGCAGCCTTTCAAGTATCTGAAGACTGCTTTCGTGTCCTCCCTTAATCTCCTTTTATCCAAACTAAACATACCCAGTTCCTTCAGCCTTTGCTCTCATGGCTTGCTTTCCATCCCTTTCCAGTGTCTCTACATTTTTTCTATACATTGGTGACCAAAACTGGACACAGAACTCCAGCTGAGGCCTACCCAGTGCCAAGTACCTCCCGTGACTTGCATGCTATACCTCTGGTAATACAACCTAAAATTGCATTTTGCTTTTTTTTGCAACAGCATCACATTGTTGACTCATGTTGAGGTTGTGATCCACCACAACTCCCAGATCCTTCTCAGCAGTACTGCTGCCAAGCCAGTTACGCCCCCACCGCCCCCATTCTGTATTTGTGCATTTGGTTTTTCTTCCCTACGTGTAGCACCTTACATTTTGTCTTTGCTGAATTTCATTTTGTTGTCTATAAGTCAGTTCTCCAATTTATCAAGATCCTCTGAATTTTAGTGCTATCCTCCAAAGTACTGGCAACCTCCCAAGCTTTGTGTCATCTGCAAACTTGATCAGCATGCTCTCTATTCCTACACCCACATCATTAATAAAGATGTTAAACAACACCAGACCCAGAACAGATTCCTGGGGAACCCCACTTGAGACCTCCCTCAAATCTGACATCATTCCATTAATAGTTACTCTTTGTTTGCAGTTGTTTAACCAATTATGTATCCAACCAATGGTAGTTCTGTTGAGCCTGCAGTTCTCCAGCTTACTTATCAGAATGTCATGTGAGACTGTGTCAAAAGCCTTGCTGAAGTCCAAGTATATTCTGTGCACTACATTCCCCCGTCCACCAAATCATTTACCCTGTCAAAGAAGGAATTAAGTTGGTTTGGCATGATTTGTTCTTGGTAAATCCATGCTGGCTGCTAGTGATCACCCCGTCATCCTCCAGGTGTTCACAAACTGAATGTTTTATATATTACTCCAGTAGCTTCCCAGGTGTCAAAATCAGGCTGACTGGTCTACAGTTTCCTGGTTCCTCCTTTTAAAGATGGGCCCTACACCAGCCCTTCTCCAGTCTTCCGGGACCTCTCCTGTCGTCTATGAGTTTATAAATATTATTGCCAGTGGCTCTGAGATTTCTTCAGCTAATTCCTTCAATACCCTCAGGTGAATAGTTGGGGATTTAGTTGGGGTTTGGTCCTGCTTTGAGCAGGGGGTTGGACTAGATGCCCTCCTGAGGTCCCTTCCAACCCTGATATTCTGTGATTCTATAGCATCCAGCCCCACTGGTTTGAATTCAATCAGATTAGTCAGAAGATCTCTGACATAGTTTTAAGAGGGGTTAAAGTTGTGCACAGATGTCTCATTGTCTTGATGCGTGAAGACTGAAGCAGAGAGAAATGCATGCTACTGCCAGTTTATAGGGGTACTTGCAAATTCTGCTGCATCAAAGGCTGATCTGATCTACTCGTGTCTGATTTGCAGGGTTGAGCTTACAACTCATTTGGGGAATAAATCTATATATTCCCCTCATATAAACAGAACTATCCATTTTTAAAAAGCGAAGGGCTGAGCTGTGTTTGATCACCTTGCTCTGTGTAAGGGGCAGGGCATAGCTGCAACAAACAAGGCAACTGGGGTGAAGGAGGATGGGGGGGGGAGGAGGAAATGTTACGTTAAAAGGTGAATGAGAAGATAGTGAAGCTGAGATCTAGTGTTTCCATGTGTGAACAGTGCTCACCTGCTCACCTCTATGTTCTTTTGGGGAATGATCTAACTTGATCAGATCTTCGAGACTGAGCTTCACCAAGGCCATGGAAGGCTCATATTTTTTTTTTTTTTTTAGGTATTGGGCAGGGTGTCCTAGTCAAGGCAAGGCTATTAGGAAGGCCTGCACATTCCAGAGATGAACTGGCCCCGTGCACTGGCTAGATGCAATGCTCCTCATTAATGAAAAGGAAAGCTGGGGACCACCTCCAATCACCGAGATCTTCCAGTTTGAAGAGCCCAGTGCTTCCACCACAGTTTGGCAGAGTATTTCGGGCCAGGGAGTTGAAAAATTTGTCTTCATTCCCTTGTGAAAAAGTCATTTACAGAGGCCCAGATTGTGACTGGCCCTGCCTGGGTGCACAGAGGACTGGGGATAGTGGAACAAAGTGCCTTCTCTCTTCTTCCTCTGCTGCACAGGGGCCAGCTAAAATCTGAGCAAAAGCAGAGGCTGGTGCTAGCCTACTCAGAGGCGATGGGGCGATCTTGGGGCATATTCCCTCCCGCACAGCAGCCAGCAGAGCTCCAGCGAACGTGTGTTGCACCCTTCCAAAGGGCGTCGGAGCTGGAGCTACAGTGAGTGCTCCCCCCGTGCCCAGAAGGAATCCTGGCTGACTGATCCAGAATTCCTCCAGCTGCTCCCACCCCTCCGTGCCCCCACAACACAGGGCCGCGCCTTAAAGCCACAGCAAGCCCTAATGTCTCATACAGGTGATTCCCTGGGGTGAAATGGAATGTTACTGCTGGCTGGGGAGTTCTTCCTGCCGGGTAGCTCACATTACTACAATCCTACCCCGGCCGTCCTCCTTTTCTTTTTAAGGGTGTGGTGTGTTTGTAAGTTTTTTGTGTTTATCAAGAAGTTGATTGTGTACATAAAATTGAGGCTGTGTGTGCCAAATAGTTGGGCTGTGATTTCCTGGAGGGGAGCCAAGGCGGTGTGTGGGAGCATGCCAGTGTTCATATGTTCGCTTTGCTAAGAAATGCGGCAGGCATGAAGCCCACAGTCAAGAAGCTCCTCCAGCCTGATGAGTCTTTAACCCTTTCGGAGGCCCACTCTGGTGCACGTCTGTGGTGGCAGGACAGGCAGCCTGGGGCAGGCTGGAGGTAATTTTGCACATTCATGGAGACAAGAGGTTTAGGCTTAAACTGTGTGATCAAAAGCCCACCACAATCAATGGGAGTCTTTCCATTGATTTCACTAGGCTTTGGATCAGGCCCTAAATCGACACAATGCAGGTTTCACTGCGGTATTGCAAGCCTGGTGTTTTTCTGGCTAGGATTCATAGGCCCCAAAAGTGAACAGAGGAAGAGCCAAACAGGCAGATGGGATGGGAGGAATAAATGACAGGGGAGAGCTCAAAGGTACCTTTGTGTAAATGAGAATTAGGAACAGTCATTTTAATGACTTTATTCCATATTTACAACTGTGTTACCAGAATTTTGCCCTGTTTCTTTATTACATGAACTCTCTAGCATTTCTCGCTAGAAATTCTTATGCAGAAATCACTGAACAGTTTGAGAATCTTTTCTACAAGATGCAGACTGGAGCATTCGAGTGAAATCCTGTGGCCATTAACATGAAAGGGAGTTTTGTCATTGACTTCAGCAGGGCTAGGATTTCACTCCTGGTGTTTGTTTTGGTATTTCCCCCCCCCCCCCCCCCCGATCACAAACCTCCTTCCTCAGAACATGTCATGTCTCTGTTAATTCTGTAGGCAATTGCATGGAAAACATGTGTGAACTGAATAAATGCCCCCAAATCCTGGACCGTTTTGGAACCTCTCACTTACCACCACCAAAGCAAGCAGCTCTTGAAAATCCTGATGATGCACGAAGGAACTTACTTTCACCAAACAGTGGGGAGCAGAATTGGAAATGTTAGTGGAATGGGGGAGGGGAGGATGACTTCTTTCAGCTCAAATAGAAATAGTGACTTCCATTATTCACATACCTAAGCAGGAAATCTGCTTGCATTTCAAGCATTTATTGTAATTCTTCACATAGCTGCGGATGATAAGCCCCATGTACTTGTCATTGCATGTTGCCTGAAAACGACTAGCTAAATTGCATTGCCTACCTAGACCACTTTTATCTTTTAATCTTTTCAAAGCTGTATTTTTGAACATCTTAGCCCCTGCCCCATTCCCCTTTTGCACTTATATTCCTAAAGCTCATTTATTATAATGTTTTGATGAGAGTCTAATTTATGAAGGGTACTTCCATGGACAGACCAGTTTACTTATCTTATAAAATGCATTGACAGCTGCATTGTCCCAGCAGTGATATACAGGACTGATAATAATCCTCATGTAGTTATATTTGTGTAGCTCTTAACAGGTTTAAAGTGATGTACACACAGTAATTAATTAATCCTCACCACACCCCAGTGAGACAAGTAGTAGTATCCACCTTTCACAGCTGGGGAAAAGGAGGAGCAGAAAGGTCGAATGAGTTGTCCCAAGTCACATGGTAAATCAGTGGCAGTCTGGATTAAGAACTCCTTGGCTCCTGGCTCCCAATCAACTAGATCAGTGTATTTACAGTAAAATCTGATGAAATTCCCATTGAAATGAGAAGACCAAAGCAAAGCCTGAGAGCTGACCTTTGGGATGTTAGAAATCTGGGTCTAGGTTTGAACATTCGATGCATGCTCCGGTCTGATTGAAACTGAGTGTTGGAAGCATCCTATTAATTTCATTGTCCTTTGACCAGTAAAGGAGAAACCCACGGCAAATCTACCACCCAAACTTTTCCAAGAACAGTGCCCTTGTGAGGACCGGGCACCAGCGCCTGTCTAATCCTTCTGGTGACTAGCTTTCCTAATGGCTTGGACAGTCTAATCTGATATTACTGGACATTGCTCTTTCTACACAACGCACGACTGAAATCAGGGAAATGATGGAGAAATACTAAACCTCAATATTGGTAAGTGCTTAGCAAATAATAGGTCAGATCCTCAGCTGGGGAAAATCTGCACAGCTGCATGGAAGTCGATGAAGCTCCAGCCGAAGGTCTGGGCCACGGAACCTGGCTGCTGTGAACTAGCCCAATTTACAAAAATGTAATGTTGATCTGTGCTGAAAAGCTGGTCTTATCTCTACGAACCTGCACTATACAGGTGACTCCGAAAACGAGCCAAACCTTGCTTTTCTTGCACGGCCACAAGTCTAGAGGAAATCAATGGGAGGCTATTAAAATCAATGGGAGGGTACTAAAGTCAGTGGGGGCTTGGGGTGTGCTAGGACTGGAAAGATCAGACTCAATAGTTGCATCAGGGCTGATTTGGCTCATTCTTTCAGAGGCCCAGGATTGCTCTCGAGAGCAAAAGTGCTCTGGGAGATATGTCACTGCCCCGGTCTTTGGTCACAATGCTTTGTTTTATGGCAGTGATCTCAGAATTACCGGAAGCAAAGCTGATTTCATACTCCCTGCAGAGTAGATGGTCAAAAAGCTAACCTCAGTTAAAAAGGAAACTGACAAGCATGCCCTTGATCACTGCTTGATACAGAAGGGCTTGAGACCTAGGACTGGATTTGCCACTGTTTTATTGCCATGTGTAATCGTTTACACCTGTGCAGGTATAGCAGCCTTCTACACCCACTTTGCACAGGTGTAAATGACCATTCAAGGGGAAAGACAGTGGAGAGCCAAAGCCAGATCTTCAGCCAGGGTCTATCAGTGCAGCTCCATCGACTTTAATGCAGCCGCATCAGTTTGTGCCAATAGAAAATTTGGCTCTCGGGCAAATTTCCAGCCATATGAAGAATATTCGGGGAGGGGGGCATGTTTAATAGAGTTAAGCGTCCCCATTCTCTGTCAGCCAGCACCTTGTGTAGTTATTTCCACCAGAGCAAAGTCGGATGGCAGTTCAGAATGGTAGAGTTTCTCTCTCACTCTGCACTGGTATAAATGAGGATACCAGGAGAGTGAAGATTCAAGCCCAAGTGACTGTGGGGCGCTTTAAAAGTGGATAACATATAAACCCATGGCAAAAAAACCAAAACAATCCCCCTCCCCCCAGCAAAACTAGGATCAAGAAAGAGCAGAAAGATTAAAACTAACAGTTACGTTGGAGGGGCCGATGGGAGAATTGCTCAGACTGGAGATCACATTGCAAAGATGACACATGAATAACTAGAAAAGGGAAGAACCGAGAGGGTTATCAGAGGCGAATGAGACAGTGAGCACGTTCCAACAACTTCTCCTTTTAAAACAGAGAAAAGACTTTTTTTGGTAACAATTAAAAGAAGTTGTTAAAAGAGTTTGGCACCCACCAAAAAAGTATTTCAGGCTGAATAAACATCACCGAGCCCTGCTGGGGATTGGGCAGGTTGTCAGGATCAGGTGTTCGCCTGTTTCCTCCCAGCAAAGTGTAGTTGGTGGGTATCTCCACCCCGCGGATCTCTCGGAATGGTAGCGCTGTCCAGTTCCTATTACTTGTGAGGAGTGATTGTTGTTGTAAAGAGTCACTGGGGATTCAAGCTACCCAGGATGGCTTCCGCTAGAGAGCAGTTCTCACCTGAGCCTCAGTAAAAACTGTTTGAAAATGAAACAAACTGTTATTATGAATGAGTGTCAGTGGAACCGTCCCCACCTATGCACAGGAAGGGACAGAAACAAAGTGGAGAGCAGGGACAGCCGCAGAGCTATATTAACCTCATGAACGCACCATGCATAAAAATTCACCATAGTGCAGAAGGCCTGCCAAAGTCCCTTATGCATGATTTAAGTCCTACAAAAAGAAAAGGAGGACTTGTGGCACCTTAGAGACTAACAAATTTATTTGAGCATAAGCTTTCATGAGCTACAGCTCACTTCATCGGATGCATTCAGAAACCTGTCATTAAGTCCTACAGTAATTCATCCCTATGCAGAAGTCCTATTCACCACTAGAAGCCCACCTAAGCTCTCAAAGAAGGTACATGCAGACTGTCTGCACAGGGCTCAATTTCACCCTAAGGGCTTAAGTGATACCTTTATGTGGTCTTTGTGCTGGGGGCAATTTCAAGAAAGAATCTAGAGCTGGGGAGAAGGCCCAGAGACTTTTCTTTTTCAGCAACAAATGAATCAAAGGTTATTCCAGCTTTCCCCTACTGGTGACTGCAGACCACTGTTTCTGCTTCATAGGTGATGCTGACAAGGTGCAAAGGCATTCTGGCATGTAAAGTGTTATCAGGTTCCTGCCTGTCACTTAGGTGATCTGGGCAGGGTTATAAAAGGAAAAGGAAGCTGGTGCAAAAGAGGCAACCAGAAGGCAAGCCAGGAGCAGGGTGTCTTTCTTCTCCAAGCTGGCTTACGCTGGCAAGGCTTCCAGTGGTTTTGTTCCCCAGTTGTCTGAGTTGATTTGTTCTGGGTTTGAGGCTGTGTTTTCAGAAATCAAGCGAGGCCTGAAGAAAGGCCTGTAGCTGGAACTTTACCCCCCTGTCCCCAGCTGGTGATGCTGCCTACCGGCTTACAGGGGCACATGATATTAAAAAAAATGAATCATAACAATATTTTTGAGCCAGCTCATCTCCGTTCCACAGCAAAATTGTGCCCAGACATTGGTGTGAGGTCCCCCTTGTAGAGTTAAACTGAGATGACACTGGAGGCTCTTGCTTTGCAGAGCAGACAGTTCCCAGAGATACGGCCATCTCTGGAGAGGCCTTTGAAGCCTCTATAGCCACTCTTGAGTCAGCGTGGCCTCTGAATCACTGGCAACATGGCTCCGTTGGACCCAAGTGGCAAGGGACTTCAGAACTGACAAACCCACGCATTCAAAACTGCGAGTCTGACCCCCCAAAAATCACAAGGGAGGCTTCAAAATGATGGGATTTTTAAAAAAACAAATAATGAATTTGGGGGTTTTATTTGTTTCCTAGGGTTTGAACCATTAAGGTTCACATTTTCAAGCTTTTCTCCACAGCCACCAGGGCTTAGAAACTTGGTTTTGAAATGAAAGCTGAGAGTCCCACATAATCACATGATTCCAGGAGCTGGGGCTTTAGGAAAAAGTGAGACTTTTATTTATATTTATACCCAAATATCGTGAGACTTGTGATTAAAAATTACAAGAGGAGGCAATGCGTCTAAGAGCTGCCCCCAGAAATCTGAAGTGGGCTCCCCAGCACAGTGGGGCTCGGCAGGAAGATAAATATAACCGCACGTTTTGTTGACTGAGAGTAGTTCTGTCAGTATTCCCTTCCTCAGCCTGACCATACTTATGGCCTACTCTGTTCCTGCAAAACTCCATCTTTGGGATCCAGGAACTGGTGGGACAATGCCACAGAAGTGGCTGATTTCCTCACTGTCCTAAGGGACAGAGAGAGATCCTCATATGCAAGTTTCCTTCTGTGCATGAAGCCAAGGGAACAGACTGGGTCTCTGTTTATAATCAGTGTATGTGAACTAGAGGAGGGTGGGAAACCAAACTCCAGCTCTGAATGCTCCTGAACTTGAGGATGTTTGAAAGCTGAGCCCGGCTTTGGAGCCACATTTCACAAATGCCTGTGTTTGTAAAGCCCATCTCCAGAGTCTCTGACTTGGGCCCATCTGCAGTTAAAACAAATGAGCTTTGCAAATGCTGCCATTACTGCTCTCCTCCAGTGACATGTTGAAAGCCATCACCATTTGCTTTCCTCCCGAGCAGCTCGTTATAACCTCTTGTCGCTTGTCGTAAGTCGCTTGAAGTGACTTTGTTGTCCTCCTCATGGTGAATCAAAGAGACAGGAGCTCCCATCCAGCCCATGTAAAATGTCTGTGTCAGATCTTCCAGCTACTGAAAACAGCCAGCAAATGTCCCTGATGTTAGTTCCCTGGGACTGAAATGCACAGAGATTGTGTGACTCTTCTCTTCTTTAAGCTGAACGAGGAGGCATGGAACTGCTGAGTAGTTCTTGTCTTCACACATGATCAAAACAAAAACAGCTTGGATGCTGCAGGACCACACAGATGATGCATGAATGGGCAGCTCCTTGAACGCTATAACTTCCTATGATCTGAAGGGCCAATTTCCTAGGGAAGGCCTATGATTGTTCTAAGTTATCTATCAGCTATCTTCGAGACACCACTGACTTCCTGAGGAAACTACAGTCCATCGGTGATCTTCCTGAAAACACTATCCTGGCCACTATGGATGTAGAAGCCCTCTACACCAACATTCCACACAAAGATGGACTACAAGCCGTCAGGAACAGTATCCCCGATAATGTCACGGCAAACCTGGTGGCTGAACTTTGTGCCTTTGTCCTCACCCATAACTATTTCACATTTGGGGACAATGTATACCTTCAAATCGGCGGCACTGCTAAGGGTACCCTCATGGCCCCACAGTATGCCAACATTTTTATGGCTGACTTAAAACAACACTTCCTCAGCTCTCGTCCCCTAATGCCCCTACTCTACTTGCGCTACATTGATGACATCTTCATCATCTGGACCCAGGGAAAAGAAGCCCTTGAGGAATTCCACCATGATTTCAACAATTTCCATCCCACCATCAACCTCAGCCTGGACCAGTCCACACAAGAGATCCACTTCCTGGACACTGTGGTGCTAATAAGCGATGGTCACATAAACATCACCCTATACCGGAAACTGACTGCTATTCTTACCTACATGCCTCCAGCTTTCATCCAGACCACACCACATGATCCATCGTCTACAGCCAAGCTCTACGTTACAACCACATTTGCTCCAACCCCTCAGACAGAGACAAACACCTACAAGATCTCTGTCAAGCTTTCTTACAACTACAATACCCACCTGCTGAAGTGAAGAAACAGATTGACAGAGCCAGAAGAGTACCCAGAAGTCACCTACTACAGGACAGGCCCAACAAAGAAAATAACAGAACGCCACTAGCCCTCAACTTCAGCCCCCAACTAAAACCTCTCCAACGCATCATCAAGGATCTATAACCTATCCTGAAGGACGACCCATCACTCTCACAGATCTTGGGAGACAGGCCAGTCCTTGCTTACAGACAGCCCCGGAACCTGAAGCAAATACTCACCAGCAACCACATACCACACAACAGAACCACTAACCCAGGAACCTATCCTTGCAACAAAGCCCGTTGCCAACTGTGTCCACATACTATTCAGGGGACACCATCATAGGGCCTAATCACATCAGCCACACCATCAGAGGCTCGTTCACCTGCACATCTACCAATGTGATATATGCCATCATGTGCCAGCAATGCCCCTCTGCCATGTACATTGGTCAAACTGGACAGTCTCTACGTAAAAGAATAAATGGACACAAATCAGATGTCAAGAATTATAACATTCAAAAACCAGTTGGAGAACACTTCAATCTTTTTGGTCACTCAATTACAGACCTAAAGGTTGCAATTCTTCAACAAAAAAACTTCAAAAACAGATTCCAACAAGAGACTGCTGAATTGGAATTAATTTGCAAACTGGATACAATTAACTTAGGCTTGAATAGAGACTGGGAGTGGATGGGTCATTACACAAAGTAAAACTATTTCCCCTTGTTTATTCCCCCCTGCCCACTGTTCCTCAGACGTTCTTGTCAACTGCTGGAAATGGCCCACCTTGATTATTACTACAAAACGTTTCCTCCCCCCCCCCCAGCTCTCCTGCTGGTAATAGCTCACCTTAAGTGATCACTCTCATTACAGTGTGTATGGTAACACCCATTGTTTCATGTTCTCTATGTATACAAATCTCCCCACTGTATTTTCCATTGAATGCATCCGATGAAGTGAGCTGTAGCTCACGAAAGCTTATGCTCAAATAAATTTGTTAGTCTTTAAGGTGCCACAAGTACTCCTTTTCTTTTAGAAAAGCCATAAGTGATCCTGAAGGAGCCCTGAAAGGATGCCGGCTCACAAAGTTGAGCATTATAAAACATTTTTTCCTTTTAGATTTATGCTTTGTTTACTTTTCATTAAAAATCTGATCAAAGCAACCGCTGTGCTTTACATATGCTGCATGAGACTGCTAATGACCCAGCAATGAGAAGGAATGCTGGCTACACACTGGTCTAAAGACCAGCAAAACAATATATTCTAAAGCAATTCACCAGCCTTTGGATAACAACAGGAGTGCAAACAAAAGCTTGGGTGGGAATGACATGGAGCCTAACTGGTTCCCATAGATCCAGGTGGATGGGCCTCTGACCATGGAGACTGTTCAATGGGAGTGCAAAAATGTCCCCCATCTCTTGATGGTACCATCAAGCAGAAATCGCCTCTAAGAGATTCCAAGGGGTTTTCTCACAGGTGGTGTGATCAGGCCCAGGTCGATTTCAGAATAACATAGAAACATTTGAGGATGTATGGAAAGTCTTTTAGGGTCTCATCCAGCATCCAGTGAAGTCAACAGAAGGACAGTCAATCAGTGGATTTGGAGCAGTCCTTAATGGTGACACACACAACCATCCCAGCTATTCTTCAGCTAAATGATAACAGGGAATATATAAACCCTATGGAAAAGGCCAATAGGCTTGTCCAATTACCATCCTTTGTCCCCTCTTTTGATGGCGCTTGGTCACAGAGAGGGTCTTTTTGTTTTCTGTGAGTACAGCACCTTGGATGGAGTCTATCAGTGCCACTGCAACACGGCTAATAATAGTTAATACATGTTGGACTGTTCGATTTCAAGACTGATGAATGCCATTCACAATTACTATCAGTCCAGCTACGCCCTCGAGAAATATCTGTAGCTGGTTCTGCTGGGGGGATATTTGTGTAGAAAAATGGCAATATTGCAAACTATGCTGCCCATTTTTATCTCTTCTTGCAAATCTCATTGAAAAAAAAATGAATCTTTCGAAGAGATAAGCCGGGATCTCATTCTGCATCCAGAGAGCCCCAGAATTCCCTTTGACACCAGTGGCCGCCTGACGAGTGCCAGGAAAAGATAGCATCAAGCCCCAAGTGTGCAAATATTTCCTCTTTTGCGAACTCTGGCAAAAGTCAGCCGACAATCCCTCCTTTTAATTTCTGAAGGCTTCCAAGACAACTCCCAAATCAGTCGCTGCAGCATTAAAATATTCGTGTTGTAATTGCAGCATTTGGGGCAATTCTGAAGACCAGCATGACACGTCAGGCAATCCTTCTTTCAGTGTCAGAAGAACAATATTTGATCTATGTTTTTAGGGCTTGGTTTGAAATTTGATGATCAAACTAAATTTTTGTAAGAACTATGTCCCCTTGCAGGGGAAATTCTTACCTTTTTTTTAAAGAAAGCAAGTGAGAACGATAGAAGTTATGATAGTATTTAATTACCGATTGGGTAAACTGACAGAACAGCCTCCTGTGACTTGGAAAGTTTAATTTTGTACGTTTTGGCAACTCCTTAAAAGCAGAAAGTGAGAGCAGTGCTGTCAACAGGGCTTTTGATTTGTCTTGATGTTTATCCTTGAGATGAAAGTGCATTCTGAATTAAGTTTGAAGGCAAGAGGCCAAATTCCGACTTCAGCAACAGAGGTGATAAACAGTCCAGATTTACGCTGCTGTAACTGAGGTGAGCATCTGGCCCATTGTCTTCTACTGGGAATTTTAATGGGGTCAGGTCCAATTTAGGATGATTGTTTTCACATCCATAGCTCACATCCTTCCAGCCTTGCTCACTCCTCCAGCCGCCTTACTGGGCTACCTTGTGTCTGTAGGCACAGCTTGAATGTGGGGCCAAGTGGCACCACTCCAGGAGGCTTGTGCATAAGAGACAACTCTGTGGGCACCCTCTGCCCTGATCCCTCTTCCCCAGGGAATGGTGAAGGGGGAGGAGGGAGAAGTAAATTACTGCAGCCATTGAAAGGATGTGGCTTACTTCTCCACTCACACCTGGCCAGAGAGTGAAGCCACTACTCTGCCTATTCTGCACCCTTCCCTGCGCATTCACTCATAGAGGGGACTATATCCGGACATCATGGGCTTGAACTTAAGTTCTAGGTAGATCCGACTTGGCTGAGCAGAGGGGTTACTGAGGGGGTGGAGGCATCTTACAGCCCTGCTCAGGTGAGCAACACCAGGGCACAACCTAACCTATCAAAATCAATGGGAACATAAGAACAACTACCCTGGGTTAGACTAATGGTCCACCTAACCCAGAATCCTGTCTTCCGACTTGGCCAAGGCCACGTGCTTCAGAGGGAATGAACAGAACAGGCAATCATCGAGCGTCATCCACTCCCAGCTTCTGGCGAACAGAGACTAGGGACACTCAGAGCATAGTGTTCCATCCTTGCCCATCCTGGCTAATAGCCATTGATGGACCCATCCTCCATGAACTGATCTAGCTCTTTTTTGAACCCAGTTATAATTTTGGCCTTCACAACATCTTTTGGCAATGAGTTCCCCAGGTTGACAGTGTGTCAGAGAGGGACTGCTTGGAGAGTCAGGTGCTACTCAAGATGAGTAAGGCTGGTAGAATTGGGCCTATAAAATATCTGAGTGCTGGAAAAAAAATAACTACTGACATTGTACAAGAAGATGACTTTTCTATTTTAATTTTGTTTTAAAGCATTGCCAAGAAGGCCAATGGCATTTTGGGATGCATAAGTAGGGGCATTGCCAGCAGATTGAGGGACGTGATCGTTCCCCTCTATTCGACATTGGTGAGGCCTCATCTGGAGTACTGGTGTCCAGTTTTGGGCCCCACGCTATAAGAAGGATGTGGAAAAATTGGAAAACGTCCAGCAGAGGGCAACAAAATGATTAGGGGACTGGAACACATGACTTATGAGAAGAGGCTGAGGGAACTGGGATTGTTTAGTCTGTGGAAGAGAAGAATGAGGGGGGATTTGATAGCTGCTTTCAACTACCTGAAAGGGGGTTCCAAAGAGGATGGCTCTAGACTGTTCTCCGTGGTAGCAGATGACAGAACGAGGAGTAATGGTCTCAGGTTGCAGGGCGGGGGGTTAGGTTGGATATTAGGAAAAACTTTTTCACTAGGAGGGTGGTGAAACACTGGAATGCGTTACCTAGGGAGGTGGTGGAATCTCCTTCCTTAGAAGTTTTTAGGGTCAGGCTTGACAAAGCCCTAGCTAGTATGATTTAGTTGGGGATTGGTCCTGCTTTGAGTGAGGGGTTGGACTAGATGACCTCCTGAGGTCCCTTCCAACCCTGATATTCTATGATTCTTATGATTCTATGATACAATCCATGCTGTCTGGGAAGCTAAGGTGAAGCCTGAGAAGATTAACCAACACTTCCATTGTGGTCAGGCTCTCTTTATTCACTGACTGATTTTAAGTTCTCTAAATTAATCAAGCTCACAAGCCTAGGGCTGACTTAATTTGAGTTATAAGAGAATGTTTGTGTGGCTGGGAAGAAAAAGTAGGACAACATAAATCCCCCATATAGAGAGCTGCCCATCCAAATCCTGCAAATAGACTTGAAGCTAGTCAATAATGTCTTTATCTCCGCCCATGGAAAACTTTGACCAAAAAACCCCAACACTGTTGTTGAAATTTTCAGCAGAAATTTTCAATTTTTCTTCCAAAAAAACCCCAAAGTCAAGAATTTTCAGCTGAAAACTGGAAAATTGGGGACGGGAGGCAAACATTGTTGGTTTCCCAGTGAACATTCATCAAATTTGTTTGAGGACATGTTTTCCATGAACATTTTCAGTTAGTTGAAAAGGCAACTTTTCTGTAATAAATAAATAAATAGATAGATAGATAAAGGATGGAAAATTGACAACCACATGTTGGCAGAATGTTCTGCACCTCAGCTAGGTCAGCAGGGGGCCATGCATGCAGATGTGCAGAAGAAGAGCCTGCTAATAAACCTGCTCATCTCATTTTCCTGCTGACTCCAAATTACGGCCAGCGTCAGTTCTTCTTTACAGCTGGAGAAAGGGAGTTGCTTTGGCTGGAATCAGATGGGTCTAGGACGTGGTAGGATCTTAAAATGTATTCTTGGCATTTTGGCTGACTCCATCGTACTTTTAACACTTCATTCAGTGCAGGAGGAAGAATCTGTAGTGGAACCCTGGTGTTTGTCAGTGGAATAATTCATAGCACTTTACAAAGCACTATATATAACACTAATCCTCACAAAGCATGTCAGCAAATACTATTATTATTTATTTTTAGTGATGGGGAAGCTGAAATCCAGAAGTGAAAAGACCAGGCCACAGAGCAAGTCACTGGCAACGATGGGGTTAAAAGTCAGGGTCAGTAAAGCTCACTTAATGAATTCCTATTCACAGATAAGAATTCACAAACCTCAAAAATAAACCCAGAAACTCATTCCTTTACTTTCAAAAGGTGTGTCCATTGAGCACCTACACTCTGAATATATTTGGAATTTGGACCTGATAGAAATTTGGGCAAATCAAATCTAGTTAAGAAAAAAGACACAAGCAAAATGAACACTTTAATGCTTGTAAAATGTGATTAGAGATAAATAGTGCCTCTTTGCTCACCTCTCCCTGGAAGTTTCTGACTCCCAGCCATTTCTCTACCTGCTGCCGCTGCTACTGTCTCCAGTGCTAAGGTCTCAGGACAGATCCTGGGATTGGGTACGTTAGCAGAGCCCAATGGGTCTTAAACTTTTCCATACCAGGAGATCCACCTGAGTCTGCCCTCTCCTGTAGCTGAGACTCCACTTCCATGTCATAGTATGAGAAGGTCAGGGTATTTGCAATCCTTGACCCTGAAATTGAGAACCTCTGAATCCCCATTGATGCCAGTTGAGCTAAACTGCTGTACACCAACTGAGGATCTCTCCCTTGGTTCCTCAGTGAGACGGGGTGTACTTGGACCTTTGAGGCCCCCGCTGGAGGCCTCATGGTCCTACCACACCCCACCCCAGAAAAGGAGCACTGAAGGTGGGTCCACCTGGCCTGCCCAGAAAGGCTACAGGGAAGCAGCCAATCAGAGTGTACCAGGCTCAGTTAAAAGGAGCTGCAGGGCCTGAGCAGACCAGTTGCTGGTGGGGACCAGAGGAGCAAGGAAGGTGCTCCTTGCTGGAGCTCAAGGGAGAACCAGAAGGTGGGTTTTGGTGACATTGGCATTCCATGAGGAAGAACTTCAGCCCTGAGGTCAGGGTGAAGAGAAAGGGGCTACATGGGAAGTGGCCCAGGGAATAGCCGTACCAATTATTAAAGGAAACAGCACGTGGCTGCTATTTGAAGGGTCCCTGGGTCAAGACCCAGAGTAGTGGGTGTGCCCAGCATTGGCAGGGTGGCCTAAGCCCTTAGATGGGGATAAGGCTTGTTTAGAGGTCCAAGTAAAGGGAAGAACATAAAGAGTCTCTGGGAAGAAAGCGCTGGGAGCAGTGCTCTATACCAAGGCCAACACGAACTCAAAGCCAACCCAGAAGTGGCTGAGAACTGAACCCAGAGACAGGGCTGCAGATACCAACCAGGGCATGGTGATTAACCCTGTTGGACTCTAGTTACCCCAGAAGGGGTTGGTTTGTTCATGCAGAGAGACTGTGTGAGACCTGGCCAGAAGGCAGGGCCACTGAAGACCCACCTGATGAGGTTAACGGCCCACAGGGGGTGCCGGGAGAGAGACTGTGCAGGTTCGCTCACGACCAACAGGAGGCGCTCATGAGAGGTGAGTGTCCCCCATCACCCTCAGTTTCCCCATGAGATGGAGAAAATGAGTGACCCTGTGTGACTTTATGCAAGACACTGAACCTCTCAGAGTCGGGGCAGAGCCTACAAAATAGCTCGGCGGTGGGCACAGAGTGGCGTTTTCAAAAGTGCTCCGTGCTGGTCAGCTCAGTTTTCCCATTGACTGTAACACGAGCTGTTGGGCCAACGCTGAGTGCATGTGAAAACCCCTCACGTTTACTGTCCAAAGCTCAGTTCTCATTGGCCAGGTGGGCCTTATTGATGATGATGATGATGTCACTGCCCTGCAGCAGCTCCCAGCTTGCCAGGACCTCAATCCCAGCATAAGCTAAGAAACCCCTGTGCACATGGGACAATTGCCAGTACCACCAGGGACAGCAGTCAGGAGGGAAGGAAGATAACAAGGCTCTTCATTCCCCCAGCCCTTAATTTGAAAGAATAGTTTGGGATCCTGAAATCCTTCCATCGGCCTGTCTTCTGCAGACACTCGTCTCTCTCTCTCTCTTCCCCAACCACCCAGCCGGTGGGAAGCTTCTAAAGCTCTTGGTGCAACTAAAACTAGCTGTTCCACTTCTCCGGCACTGCTGAGAGGAAGCCGGGGCTCCTCTTTGAAGTCCCACCTACGTGAACACAGCCATGGCAAGGAGTTCAAAGGGAAGCTGCGGCTTCCTCTTGTAGCCCACAGGGCTCAGCGAGGCTAGCAAAACAGTCGGGCTGGCTTTAAGGCCCCTGATCAAGCGGAGCGCTTAAGCACACGCTTAAGTCCCGAGGGACACCTTGCATGCTTAAAGTTAACCACGGGCTTCAGTGCTTTGCTGGATCCGGGCCTAACTGTGCAGGGAGAGAGGGATATGAGGGAGGGACAGCAGCTGTGGTGTGGAGAGAGAGGCAGCTGTGGGAAGAGGTGGAGACAGAGGGGCCTGAGTGGGTAGGGTGAGGTATAGACTGCCCCCATGATGTCCCAATGCTCCTTCTGTAGCAGTCTGGCAAGGCGGAGTCTCCATTGCCTTGCATCTCAGGCAGGTACACACCTGGGCAAGGCTCAGCTCAGCTCCGCCCTCCCCCCGCTGCTCCGACGGCACGAAGGGGTGGAAAATTGGCTCCAACATTGGTTTCGGTGGAACCACTTGCAAGACAGCGGGACTAATGGGTGGCGGAACTGGGCCTTCATTTTGCAGTAAATATGATTCGAGCTCCCCCGAGCTTCCTTACCTGGCTTGCGCTTGGCTTCTGCCTTGCCTTGCTGCAGGAGTGGCACTAGGAGAACAGCAGGGCTCTTTGGAAATGGGAACGCTGCTGCAAAACAGGCTTCGGTCAAGCCCAAGATGCTGCCTGATGGGCGCAGCCCTGTGCTGGCTGAGGAGAAGGCGGTGTGAAGCCCCAGCTGGAGCTCTGCGTGATCTCCTAGCATCGCTCCCTGACGTTCTCCAGGGCAGAACAAATTGCTTTTTAAGGCGTGTAGCATGCACACACGCCCTGCACTGTCAGCCATCAAGCCGTGGGGTGGAGCTGGAGCCTGGCTCCTCCCACTGCCTTCTTACTCTCTGCTTCTCCCCATCAGGGACTTAGAGAGCAGTGAGCACCGCAATTGTGGCATGCCCTTCTGCGGGGGCTGCTGTGGGAAAGAGGCTCTTTTCTCCTTTCTCCCCCAACTCAGTGCATGGAAGGGCAAGCCAGAATTAAGCCCTTTGCTCTCTCACCATTCCCATAAAATGAACGGCGGGGAGGGGTGGGTGTCTGTTTTCTGGGGCAAAGTCTTCCCAGAGCTGTTTCCATTTAGCAAATGGTACCGTTTCGCCCGGGACAAACTGTAAAAGCTTCACCCAGCTCATGGAGATGTCGGAGTCTCTTGGGGCATCGCATTTGGTGTCCCCAGCAGAGGACATGCCCTCCCGCTGAGGTCCTTGGAACAGGCCTTCCTCCAGGCTAACCGAGCAGGGTTGGATGGGGCAACCTTTGTAAAACATCAGTGCATCTCCTTGCTCAAACCAGAGGGCTCTCTCTGCAGAGCTGGGTGAAACATTCCAGTTTGTTAGCAGCTGAGTACGCACCCTTCACCATGCTCCTTGCTCTCGCCCAGAAGCTAGGTTTCTAGCAGCCATAGAGAGTAAGGTTGGACTTGTGGCTAGGTCATCAGACTAGTGCTTAAGAGAGCTGGGTTCAGGTTTTGGTTCTGCCACAAATTTCTTGTGTGACCTTGGTTAAGCCACTTGATCTCCTTGTGCCTCAGTCCCCCATCTGTAAAATGGGGGTAATAATCCTTCCCTGGCTTGTCTTTTTTATTTACATTGCACGCTCTTCAGAAAAGGGACTGCGTCTCCCTGTGCGACTGTGCAGCACCTTGCACAGTGGAGGCTTAATCTTGGTTGAGGCCTCTACATGCCACAGTAATACAAATAAATAATAGACCTAGAAAGGACAGTATTTGGAGAGATGTCTTCAAAAGGATGTTTAGAGTCTCAGAATGTGCATTTTGTTAAACTTGTTCATTTGTGCTGACTCTGTCTACCAGTCAGTACCATAGGGGCTCTAGCCCTGCCAGGGTGAACATACAAATACATGTATTTCTATTTGAATACTACAGGAGAATAAATTTAGAACTGTTTAAAGAGGCCATGAATACCTCAATCTGCTAGGTGGAAAAATTACTACTCCTTGTGGGTAACCCAACCTGTTTAAGTTGCTAAAAACATTCCTGACTTGAAGAAGGGGGGGGTGCGGGTGGGGGTGGGGGGTGCGGGCGGAAGGAATAACTTGGCGGGGGGGAAGCTTTCATAAAACAACTTTCTTCAGATTTCTACTTTAATATTTCAGCATGCAACGTTATTTTCATAACTCCGGCTTTTTTGGGCAGAAGTGGGGGAAATGAGAATATATTAAAGGAGTTTAAAAACCATGCTCTATTTGTAAAACATGGGGGCTGGGGGGTGTATATCATAACGCTGACAGGACTTGCAGCTCTGCCAGATTCTTCATAAACTGCCAGAATTCTCTGTGCTAAACAACATCATGCTATATTGTGGGTATTTCAGACAAATATTTTAAGGGAAGGGAGCATTCCAATCCGTTAAATATTTGGCATGCTTGCAATAGTCAGTCATGGAGTTTAATTTTAAAATCAGCCAGCTTTTTAGTTGCACGAGTCAAGGAGTGGGTTTTGTAACTCTCCAGCTAGTTATTGCTATGTATTATTGGCAGAACAGCAGCCTCTAGGCGGCCGCAAGTGACATCCGCGTCTCATTGTGCTAGGCCCTGTATGAGCACATAGTAATCGCTGGGGATGAATTGGAAAAGTACGTTTCGCTCACATGGGTCAGGATTTGGAGGGGTAGCCAGAGTGAGAGGCAGAGGGGGTGATAGTTCTGAACTGGTTTGGGAGATGGTACAAGTGGCTGTGGTGAGGAATACAGGGATGAGGCCTGAGATTTAGCACTAGGAACAGAGAACATGGGAGAGATCTCCTGGTTTCCTGGCATCAGTGAGCACTGCTGCGTAAATGACTCTTTCCCCGGCAGTAAGAGAAGCTGTTGAGCCTTGCGAGTTGCAGTAGAACATCATGCTAGCATCATGTAGTAATGACTGTCACATCTGGGGCCCCTCTCACGAGCTTCCCCCTGGGATTGCTCCCCTGCCTGCTCAGTGCTACTCCATGGACTCAGAAGACACGGAGTGTCCTCCTGTATTGTACGGGACTTGGCCCTAGAACTGCAAACACTTTGCAACCCTTTTTTGGGTGTTTTTTCAACAAGCTGAAAACATGCATGGGAAAATTTCATTTCAATTGAAATATTCCACTTCTTGTTGCTGGAAGAAATAGAAACTGACTCCCCCCCCCCCCCCCCCCCGCAATAAAAAATGGTTTTCAGTGTTTTAAAAAAAAAGTTTTTGAAAGCCGAAATTTAATTTAAAATGGTTTTTGAAAATCTATTTTTTGTTAGTTGAAAAAAATGAAATTTTCATGGGAAATTTTGAAAAAAATAATCAAACATATTCAGAAATTTCCTGTGAAAAACAGTCCTTACTCCTGAGCGTAACCTCATTGACTTCAACATGGCTATTCATGTGAGTAAGGCTGACTCACATGAATAAGGGCACAAGGTGTTTTAACTAATGGCTGAAGGTCCCTCTTAAAGCTTTGATCAGAGGCTCACATCTGCATGAGCTACCACAGAATATAGATTAAATTAAATTTTAATTCTACAGATGATGGGACCACATGCTAGACCAAATTCTGCAGCTGCCCCTTTACACAAGTTCCATGGGCTTAGGCTGTCTGTATATCTGTCAAATCCAGTCCAGAGGGAATATATACCATAAAAACATAAGAACAGCCATACTGGATCAGACAAATGGTTCATCTAGTCCAGAATCCTGTCTTCTGACAGTGGCCAGTGCCAGATGTTTGAGAGGGAATGAACAGAACAGGGCAATTTCAAATGATCTATCTCCTATTGCCCAGTCCCAGCTTCTGGCAGTTGAAGGTTTAGGGACATCCAGAGCATGGGATGGTGTCCCAGACCATCTGGGACAATATCTATCAATGGACTTATCCTCCATGAACTATAATTTTGGCCTTCACAACATCCCATGGCAATGAGTTCCACAGGTGACTGTGCATTGCATGAAGTACTTTCTCTTGTTTGTTTTAAACGTGCTGCCTATTAATTTAATCAGGTGACCCCTAGTTCTTGTGTTATGTGAGGGGTAAATAACATTTCCCTAGTCACTTTTTCCACATCATTCATGACTCTATAGACCCCTATCTTAACCCCCCTTAGCGAACTCTTTTTTCTAAAATGAACAATCCCAGTCTTTTTAATCTCGCCTCTGTTCCATATCCCCCAATGTAAGGCAGTTTCCAGGGCATAATATATTGGGGTGGTATACAAGGGAGTTCCCTAGGCAGTTCAATACAGCCAGAACATCTTTGCACATCAGCCTCCAGTTTAGGAGATGTTCCTGGGAGTAGAGAAGTATGGTTGGAAGGTGCTGCACTCTGCCTAGTCTCAGCTGCTGGAGTGGACTGTATGGGGCCATTGCAGCAGAGTGTAAATCAGAGCTGCCCCGAGGCTGCTGTAATGTACAATAGAGGTCATGCCCAGAACTCAAGGAGTTGTCCCTGTACTGAGCAAAGTTTGGGAGGAACACAGCTTATTGCTCAGTGCTTTTTAACATGCTACATGCTGGATTTGCCAAGTGCAGAAGGATAGATGTTTTGCATTATGTTTTAGTGAATGAGTGGCACGCCTATTTGTGTTGGGATATAAGGTGCTAATTAGTATTTTGTTATTATCATCTACTTCCCTTTTAGTTGTCCTAGACAATAGCAATCATTTCCACAGGTAAAGAGAACCCATGCCTTCTACAATACCAGATGGTGCATTTATCTACCAATTTCCTATAAATCAAGAGGCCTGTTAATGATCAGAAGGTCTCATGAGAGGCTGATGATACAGAAGGAATAGGACCGTTTAGGGACAAGCCTAGGAAAGATGTTTAGAAGCTGATTGAGAGAAATCACCAGAACTGGGGTCCACTTTCACTATTCCTCTGGAGAAATGATAACCCTGTCTATGGACGGGGTTGTTCGGGAGGCATCAGGCCATAATAAAGGGTAAAAGGAAGGGCACGGGGTGAGAAAAAGGTTCTTGCTAAGTTAAAGAGAGACACAGGATAGCTCAACTGGGAGGAGAGAGTCAGGTTTAATAATGTCCCTGCTAAACGTGGTTAATAATTGAGGCCCGT
The DNA here is from genome assembly GCF_965152235.1 of Eretmochelys imbricata. Taxonomy (NCBI): domain Eukaryota; kingdom Metazoa; phylum Chordata; order Testudines; family Cheloniidae; genus Eretmochelys; species Eretmochelys imbricata. Next base: position 203,612,034 of record NC_135574.1, on the reverse strand, counting down.
GCTCTTGATGGTGGTAACTAGGGGATAGTCTCCCAAGTGTGGCGTGACGGTGGTAAGGGGCAGGCCGTTCAGCAAACACACGTGAAGCATACAGCATTTGCTGAGGCATCGGCTCTAAACAGAGCTGGGTCACTGGGGAAGTGCAGTGGGAGCAGGTAGCTCACGAAGGCGTTTTGTACACACTCCCCCGCCTCGGTGAACACAGAACAGGAAGGCAACGGAGAGCCAAAACTGAGTGTGTCTGTTAAAGACAGGGCAAATGCTAGCTCTCGCTAATCAGATGGCTAGCGTTTTGCTTAAGATAACTGGGGAAAGAAGCTGAAACGTGTACAGTATATCTCAGCATAGGGAAACTGACCAATTTACATCAGTCCCTGCCAGTTCTCTCTATATAGCACCTAGCACAGTGGGGCCTTAATCTCAGCTGGGGCATCTAGGTACTTCCATAATATAATGATTTAGTTGGGGATTGGCCCTGCTTTGAGCAGGGGGTTGGACTAGATGAGCTCCTGAGGTCTCTTTGAACCCTGATATTCTATTCTATGGTTCTATAATTATCAGTTATAATCAATACTAGTTAAATCACACACATGCTGATCAACAGGTGTTCTTTTCAGCAGGCAGGCATTTAAACTCCCTGTTAAGCAAGACTGTGAAGAGCAGACAGCTACCCGGCAATGTTGCATTCATGCAGCAGTCTTTGTTTGAGACAGGCCTGCTGGGAGATTAATCAGCACACGCAGAACTGGGTCTGCACCTGAGCACAAGATCCAATGAACTGGGGAGGGGCTGAAAGTCCTGCATGAATAAATCATTCAGAGCTTATCAATCCCGTAATCATTTAGTCAGTGAGAGCCACTTTATTTAAGTATTCATCTGAATATGTCATGGAATTAAAATGAAGGGTAACATGGGGCGGTTTTTACCTGGCTTTTATGTGGATGCACAGTGGGAAGAGGACAAGGAGTGAATGAATCCCATTATCCCCTTGTGCAAAGACTGGACATAATTGTAGTCCCTACACTAAAGGGAACACAAGGGCTGCTCTCAGCTACTCCACCAGTGTGCCTGGTTCCCCAAAGGGAGAGTGGAGCGGAGGCAGAGCTGACTGCGTGCGGAAAGTAAGCTGCACTCCATTAAGGGATGTAGCAGTGCGCACCTCCCCTTCTGCCTGAATGTCACAATGCGCCTCTTCCAACACAGGTCACAATCCAGCCCTATATTAGTAAAGCATGTATCACGGACACAGTTCAGGGTTAGCTGAACCTTTGGCCCCTCTCTGTGGGGCAGCTCACACCGCAGAGCTACAGATCCAGGCTCTCTGCAAACTCAGGCAGATGTCTCTGCACCAGTTACACAGGTGTCATGTTTTGAAGGTTTTCTTCCCAACCATAATAGCCGGAGACTTAATTTTGGTTTTAAATGAAAGCCGAGACTCTGGAGAACAACTGAGAATCCTGTCCATGCCACACGCAGCAAGGTACACCCAACACCTTCAGAAACACTGTCTTGTGCTCCATCGGATGCCACCACAAAAGTGTCAAAAACTTAAATAAGATTACCTTGTGCAAAACGTTAGGGCATTGTCTTCAGCGAGGGTGCCAGCCGAATGTGCTAGTGACTTCCTTGCTGCTTACCAGTAAACTTGTATTTAATTTTCCAGTGCTCAGTTAGATCGTGTAGGAAAACATCACCAAATACTGTGAAAACGAGATGAACTCACCAAGATTTTCACTGGTTGTGGAGGGCAAAGATAGGGTGTGATCATATAGTGAAGGACTGTATCAGAATGTATATCCACAGTGGGGACTGAATAAAGGTTGCACAGGCAACCCTAATCCTGGCATTTCCTAACTTTTGTGTGCTTGACTTTGCAATCTTAATGTTCTTGGAAAGTAGGTTTTGTGTGTATAAGATAGAGAAAACATGCTGCAAATGTATTACAAAGAGAAGACAATTAATATTCGGGGTATATATTGCTTTACAAAGGGCTAGGCGGTGTGTGTGTGTGTGAGTGTGTGAACATGCACGTTAAAAGTAGCAAAGCTCTTTCCAAGCAACATCTTAGCACACACTTTGGACCTGACTGTCCTCTCACATCATAGTTTTTTAATGATGTAACTCCACTGGCTTGTCTCCTGTTTAACTCCGGTGTGCGTGTGGGGAGAATCCAGCCTAATTTGCATCAGAGCTGTTGCTCCCAAAACCTACAATCCCGATTGTCCTCCCTTTGCAACATATTTGCAGCATGGTTCACATGGATGTATCAATGGGAATAAAAGGCAAAGGTTTAGGCAGACGAATAATTCTCCATAATATTGTGCTCTGTCGTGCTAGCCGCTGCTTGGTGTGGTTTAGGTAGCTAATGGCTATAAAAATGTTTTGGCCTGAGAGGCTTAATATCAACCGTAGGTCAATATGGAGGCAAAAATCCCAATGCTAATAGAAAAAAATAGAATCAATGTTTAGAATGTGAGTCACAAACTCAAAATAGCCAAGTAGAACAGAAGAGGGTTGTAGCTACCAGAGGGCTCAAGGTGGAATTTTTAGATCCCAGGACCACTCCTAATTGCTATCTTCCTCTCTAACATGGTTACTTGGTCTGCTTCAGCGTTTCATTTCCATTCCCCACCACTTTTATTCCTCAGACCGGTTCTACAGCAGAACCAGCCCATTTGGGGTTATAGGTGAAATCCTCTGTCTTAGAGGTGATCGCCACATATAATCATGTGGGGCGAAGGTGGGCTGAGACATGAAGAGGCCACAGCGAGGTTTGGGCTTAGATCTGTTTATGCTTAGGGTGACTATATTTCCCAAAGGGAAAACGGGACACCACATGGGGCTGGCCCAAGCCCTCCCGCCCCCCCCCCCCCATGAGGCTGGTGTTGCTGCTCTCCTGAGCCCTCCCTCCACCCCCATGCAGGGTTGGATTTTTCACACCCCTAAGCAATGAAGCCATACCAGCCTAATTTCCTAGTGTAGACCAGGCCCTAGATAAATTATAGAACTGACAGCTTTAATGAGTGTGGCTGCCACAATTACCATCAGCCATTATAGCTCACTCAAGAATGAGGTATTATCTTGGGATAATAAATGTGAAATTTAAAAAAAGAGAACTTCTGGGTTCTCCTAGTATTGCATGGCAGTCTGCTCATCTCGGTTTGCATTTATTTATATTTTCTGTCTATCTATGTACTTATGACTGTAGTATCTGAATGCCTCCCAAGTATTTATAGATTTAGCTCTACAATACCCCTTTGAGGTTGGGATGTATTCTTATTTAACTCCATTTTTCAGATGAGGGAACTGAGGTGTAGAGTGTGTAAGTGATTTGCCCAAGGTCATACACAGAGCCTGTGGCAGAGTCAGGAATGAAGCCTGTATCTCCTGGATCCCAGTCCAGGGCCTGAACTGGAAGACCATCTTCCTACTTTCCAGGCAAAATTCAAATGGCTTATAGCTTACATTTATGGAGAAATATGAAATGGACATTGCACCTCAAGAGTTCCAGATCTTTGGAGGCATATTATTTTCTTAATGTATCCATAGAGAGTACATGATGATATGGGGTATGGGTGTTCATTGTTTGGAGTGGTCCTATTACTCCAGAATGGTGAAGTCATGAGTGAAATAGGAAGGACATCGCAAATAACTAACACCACAAACCCTTTATACCAAGCCACCTTATCATGTATTCTGTATGTGCCATGTGTTTTCTATAGGAAAACAATTTTAGATATGTATTAGGGAGTTTGAAAAATGTTCAAACTCAACAACCAGGGGTCATCCAATAAAGTTAGTAGGCACCAGGTTTAATACAAACAAAAAGGTAGTACTTTTTCAGACAACACACAATTAACCTGTGGAACTCATTGCAATAGGATGTTGTGGCGGCCAAAAGTATTACTTGGTTAAAAAAAGAACTGGATAAATTCCTGGAGGTTAGGTCCATCAATGATTATTAGCCAAGATGGTCAGGGATACAACTCCATGTTTGAGGCAATCCTAAACCTCTGACTACCAGAAGCCAGGCATGGAAGGCAGGGTGCATCAGTCCATAATTGCCCTGTTCTATAGACTGCCCCTGAATCTCAGGTATGGGCCACTGTTGGAGAGAGGACACTGAACAAGATGAACCATGTTCTGATCCAGTATGGCAGATCTAATGTTCTTGTTACAATATTTAGTTTCCCTTAATGAACTCAAACCACCAGTCCAGCTGTGCAGGTGAGAATACTGATCTGTCTTTTTTAGAAACTTCTTTAAATGTCCTAAAATAGTTTTTCTGTTCATAACCATGTCCTCATTTGTAAAGGTCTATTATTGCATGGCCTTCCAGACAGAAGCAAGTGTTGTATGTCCCAATGGAAAGCTTGAATTTCCCCCTTTTCAAATGGTCCGAAGCTTCCACTTTGAATCCTCCTGAATCATGAAATATTAGACCTTAAACCTGTCATTTTTGCAGGACTGAATATTACCCATTATGCAGCTCAGGGCATCGGAGAGAAGTTCCCCATTTAGGGGGGGAAAGCTTGAAACACCATCAGTTGAGGTCATGTCCAAAGAGATCTCCATGGATGGATGGAGTCTCAAAAATCTACTTGCCCACCCCTTTGCCAGCATGAGGTTTAAAATACAATGATTAATGAACAAGCAGAATTTTTTACAAAAATGAATCACAAGAGAACTAGCATTTCTCTAATCCACTTTACTTCTCAGAACACCAAGAAAGGGAGAAACACATTCTCCCTTTCAGATACAAAGAATTCCCCTTGCTTTCAATGGGAGCTATGTGTCTACAGCTGAAGGCAGAATTTTGCTGGGAGTGACTGAATACTAAGTGGGAGTGAAATGTCAAGATAACCAGATGTTTATTAGGGAGGCGAGAGAACAGAAAACTACAGTAGTCCAGGGTGGAAATCACATGACTCTTATCATACTGCATTATGGAATTTGAGTGCCTGGAAAAAAATATTTCTTGGATGGCACAATGGTGAAATAACCAGTGTGATGAATGGGAGCTTCAAGTGATAACACTGAGTAGAGTAACTGCCAAATAGTCATCTGATTACTTCAAAACAGAAACCCTTTCAAGTCAGAGGCAAATTTTTAGTCAGGCAGAGTCGTCCATTTTCAACATTTTTATTATTAGAACAGGTTTTACAGGCGTTTGATACTGATCTTTGCTCTCCAGCTGAACACGGGGACCATGCAGAATGCATATAGTATAATAATAATACCCCCCCCACTTATACAGCCGCTGGAGATCACAAAGCTAAGAACCATTATCCCCATTTTACGTACAAGGAAACAAAGAGAGGTGAAAGGGTGATTGGCCAATGCCCTGGGGAATGACCTAGGTAACTCTAGAGCTGCTGCAACTGGAACTAAGGGGCCCACGCTGTCTAGGTGGAGCTGAGACACATGCATCGTCTCTTCAGATCAGGCGCAGAGGGGGACCTGTCACAGACACTCACTGGCAGGTTACAAAATGACATGCCCAAGGTCATGCAGAAGGCCAGTGGCAGGGCTGGGACTAGAATGCAGGCATCCTAGAGCAAGAGCCCGATTCAATAAAGAGCCTCAGAGGAAAGTACATCACTGAGTCTCGTGAGCATCACAATGAAAATGTTTTCAGTAGTGCCTAAAAATAGAACGGATGCCTATAGAGGCCAGTACTAAAGAGCGTGAGACCAAAACAAAACACTGGGTGATGCCTAATTAGCAGGAACAAGGTTAGGTAAGACTGAAAACTAAACTGGCATTGCTGAGATCCAGAAAATGAAACCCAAGTTAATGCCTGATCAGAGAGACAAGCCAGCTGTTACTGGTGGGTTAGCGCAGTGATTGGAACCTTCTTCGGGTTGCCCTCATTAGCAACAGCATCGTAGAAGGAAGCCTGGTGAGGTGCCTAAAGGTAGGCCACGTTCCAGAGTGTGTGTCATGCACGGGGGGGATGAGTGGGTCACGGCATTGGACTGAGTTCCCGTTAGCGATGAGCTCAAGTTACAAACCTCAGATTCAATTCAAGACGTCCCGAGATGGGTATTTACTTGCATGTTCTGTCCAATCCCCTGAAACACTTGTGGCAATATCTGCGAGAGCCGGGCATTAAAAAGAGCAGTGTCTGAGCTTTATTGGGGTACATGCAGACAGAACAGAAGCAGTCTCCTGCGTGATTTGTAAAACGCTTTGCCAATCCTGCAGGAAGAAAGGTGCTCTATAAAATACAAATATCACATGGGTTATACATGGCCTGTTTCAGTGGGATTGGAAACTGCCCCAGTACCAAGGTCAAATTAATCTTTTGCACAATTAAGTATGTCACATGTCTACAGAAACCTTCAAAGTCAGCCTTGAAATACAAGCAACAGAAGTGAATCCTTGAGTCTCCATGTTCTACAGTGGGGTTTGTGTAGGTTTGCACTGAAAGAGGAGGTTGCCCTCTTCCAGCAATGGGACAGAATAGGGAGAGTGTTCACCACTTGATTTCCCACTGATAAATTTGCCCTGGTAAATTGGGGCCCCAAAAATCATATACCCAGACCCAATGCCTTTCATCCCAAAGTATTTGCAGGGAAGGAGCCTTTCACCTTTCACTGAGATGCAGCGAACTCTGGGGTGGAACATGACAGCAGCAACATGTATCAGAACATAACATCACTATGCCATTTAGGAGAGGTAGGAAAGAGGAACACCATACGACGTTAAACAAAGACTGACATATTAGGAGAAAATGCCAGTGGGCCAATAACTGCATAGACATTGCAGCACACAGAGCCAAATCTGCATTGTAATGGACTTTTAAAAATCACCAACTATTCTGAATGCTGAAAGGCCAGATGGTGAACCTCATACAGGTGAGCAATTACTTGCATGAGCACATATGGGAAATCAGTGGAACTACTATTATGAAGTCATTGGAATTACTAGTGCAAGTAGCTGCTTGCCGGGGGTTCACAATCTGCCTCCAAGCAGAGCAGCATTTATGGGGAGACCCCAGAGCTGCCCCTCCGTGTATGACTACACTTGAGTTTGTAGCTGTGTTTTCACACGTGTTCATCAATGCAGCTGTAAAATGTGATTGTAGCATAGGCAGGACACAAACTTTGGTTGCTAGTCTCATTTAACCCTAGACTGTAGGGGAGGCTTAAATGTGACTCAGAACAGCATTTTGTGCAGGAATTTACAGTCACATTAGTTCAGACGTGTTAGTTAACATGCTAAAACACAAGTTAAGCTTCTAGGATCCTCAGAGACTAACGGAAATGAGAAAGGGAAAAGGAGGCATTAAAAGGTAAAATAAAATGTAATTCCATCAAGGGGAATTTTGACTCACAGAAACTCGTTTAATGGAGTGGAATAAGCTACCACCCTGCTGCAGATCCCAGGATAAAAGAGACAAAGAAAGCAAAGCCTCTTGGGCTAACCTCCGGCAAGCGCATTTGAGCCTCTTAGCCAAGCTGTGTTTCAGTAACACATCGGAAGGAGCATGGGCTGTTAAATGATTCAAGCCAGAGGAGATTTGCAGTGCTGGAAAGTGAAGTGTGTGTGTGAGTGAAAGAGAGAGAGAGAGAGAGAAAAGCATTACAGAAAAAAATTAACAGCAAATCATCGAGGGGAATTAGCCTCTAAACCACAGAGTGGAAATTACAGCTGAAAAGGGGGAAAATGCCAGAACCTGCATTGTAATTTGTCCTGCTTCTAAATTATGCACGATATGTATATTGAAATTAAAACCTGACGTATGATGTACAGTAAATGATTTAGAATGATTCATCAAGTGTGAACTGGCTCCTGGGATACTGATACGTGATGTTAGTTAAATATACACCGCTGTCCCAGCCTGGTGCCTACGCAGGACTTCTCACTACGCTACACTTGTGCAAGCAGTAAAATATTCCTTAAGCAGCTCTGCCCAGTTCTGAATTTTAATACTCATTCAGCTCCAACAATGAAATAAACATAGTGTCAATGAGTTAGCCCTGTCTGCACTCTCGATGTTATGTCACGTTAAGCAGCTTAACTCTGTCTGAAGGCAAGTGGCATTGTTTGCGTCCATAATAGTCATTTCTAAACCATTTTACAGAACCATGTTTGAATCTGGCTGATGAGGATGCTAGCCTTGAAAATGGTTCCCTCTCAAGTTGCATGAAGCGTGGCTGTTTTGTTTCATAAAGGTTTCATACGAATGTCTTCTTCATTTGCCATTAACTTGGGTTGGCATCTATACTCTTCTTCCTAACTCTCCCCTTCCCTCTGCCCCCACCATGTTCTGCTTTGAATTTTACATTCAAACAGTTTTGCCAAGAAACCATGGAATATAGGCTGGAACCTCGAAGGACATAGCATTTCAAATCACCCAGTGAAGACATATAATTTCTCCATCAACACCTGACTACTATCTTCTGGATATGACTAGAACTGTAGGAGGATAATGCCAAATACTGCATCCATCATCACTTATTACTGGTATTTTAGCAGCACCTAAAGGCTCTAGCTGAGGTCAAGGCCTCATTGTGCTCGGCACTGTAAAAACACATATTGAGACAGTCCTTGCCCCAAGTTGCTTAAAATCTAAAAAGACAACATGTGGGAGGGGAAACAAAAGCACAGGGAGATGAAGCAACTTGCCTCAGATCATAATACAGCAGATCAGTGGCAGAACTCAGGTAACCTGAATCACAGTTCAGTGCCCTACTCACTAGAGTGCACTGCCTCTCACAAACTGGTCTGTTAGTTGCCAAAGCACCAAACCATGCTCAGTTTTAGCTGGCAAGAGACCTGTCCAAAATGGACAACTTTGAATCCAATTTGGAGCCACCAAGAATCATTCAAGTGTAGCTGCAAACTCAAAACAAGAGTTGAACCCGGATTAGAACCAAACCAGGACATGAGTGGTGTTGAGGTGCACCCAAAGAAGAAATGCCATTCATTCATATTCCTTAAGAAAGAGGTTTGTGACATAGTGGTGAATGGCAAGTGCTCCAACATCAATGGATGATGTCTTGAGGAGGAGGAGAGAGAAGATCTCTGTATGTTTTAGAGCAGTTGGCACCCTCCCCTCACTCATCAGTCTATTGTTAAAGTCTGCTATTAACCACATTGTGTCCCACTAGCTTTAAGAAGCCAGGATGGTCGGTACTGGAACTGCAGGTGGTGGTAGACCAGGAAACCAAGGACATCCTCATTAGCAATCACATCTAACTCAGCCAGAAGGAACTGTCCACTAAGAGCCCTAGAGTGTTACAACCAAAAGGCATGACCTGGCTAATCTGGAGTTTCTGGAGTTGATTCTGTTCTGACTCCTTTGTGCTGCTGTGTCATGGGGGAAGGCCATAGTGGTGGAGAGAGGAAAGGAGACATTCAAATACATAATAGATTTTGCATCCGATCTGTCTTCTGAAATGCAGGAATTTGAGCTGGGAGCGCTAGGGCATGCCTCTATACTGCTTTGTTCACTGCACGCCTGCATACCTCTCTTTAGCTGCCTTATGGCCCAGAGATTGGCTTAACACATGGCGTTCGAGCTATGTATCAAGGTTTTCCTGTTAAAAGTGTAACAGTCCAGGATAGCAACTTGCAAGCTTCACATTGACTTCAATAGAGAACTCATATGTTCCATGGGTAGACTTACTGTTTCAGTGGAGAGCAGTGTTGCAAATCCAAGAGACATACAAGATATGGCGTTATGGGACAATTGTAAGCTGGCCCTATGGAAACCATAGGATGGCTAGTATCTAAGTTTCTGGGTTTTAAAGGGCTATAAAGAGAACTGTTTGGGGTGCAGCATATCTCTGATAGTTCACAGCTCTCCTATTCCTGGGCAGCGTCACTGATACTGTTTTTCTGGCGTTGAAGTTCATGGGCCAGATCCTCAACTGGTGTATACCTCCATTGAAGTCAATGCTATGCTGATTTACACCCGCTGATGATCTAGCCCCCACATTTATACTACAAGGAACCACAGTTCCATGAGACCAATGATACAGGCGTTGATGAGGCCGGATCATCTCCACTAAATACACCAAAACATCTGGAAAAGTTTATATATAGCAACAGAAAAAGCTAATGCAGCAATGTTGGATTATTTGTGGAATGATGGCACCTGCTTATAAACCTGAAAAAGGTACATATGCCCTCGCAATAGCTGGTCTTGTTAGTTGAGATTCAAATCTTTACAACCAACTGCAAAACAATGAGTCTCTCCTACAGGTTCTGTGTACATAACTAAACTGGGAGATAATATAAGAGGACCGGCAACACTTGAGATAGACTAAACTAAAAGAATGCGAGGTACTATCTTGGGTAAAGTAGGGGCTGATTATATACTAGGTTACACTGTAACCAACAAATAATCAGGACTTTTGAGCTTGTGGTTAAGACAAGGGAGTTGGACTCAGGAGAGTTGCTTTAATTCTCAGCGGAGCAACTACCTTCCTGTGTGACCTTGGGTAAGTCACTTAATCTCTCTGTGCCTCAATTCCATCCTCCAGTTCATCCTTAGTCTGTCTTGCCTCTTTGCGGCAGAGGCTGGCTCTGACTCTGTGTTTCAACACAGCTGAGGACAACAATGGGGCCCTCTTACGGCTACAGCAATGCCAATAATGATTTGTACTTTTCCCTTGTTTTCAGTACAATACATTTTATCCTGCCCAGGTCCTGTCCTGTAGTCTTCTCTAACTCATTATCCTTGATGCAAGATTGTGGAGAGACTTACCAATCAGTGTTCAGAGTTTGATAGTTAAACACAAGACAGTAATAAAAAACACCCATTGATTTCTTTCTGTGTGCACACACCTGGCTTGATCCACTAAACATTACGCAGGCAGACTATTATTTTATTTATTTATCTGTATTACCATAGACCTATTGGAGAGATGGTCACAACTTACGGATACTTTCAGTTCAGCCTCTCTTTAAGCAAGGATGGAACTTAATTTTATGGAATCCAGAGTCTCCTAGTTTTTTTGCAGGGTAGCATGAATTATGTTGGGTAAAGGACTAAATTGACAGGATAATAACACAATGTGCTTTGATAGAAGATAACATAGGCTGGTTTATTACTGCCTTATGCTGTAAGCACCAATAGGACTAGCCTTGGGACTGTTAAAACACTAGGCTACTGACACTTCTGCACCACGAGCAGGAACTCAGGGCAGGTTTCTACTGGGGTCCCTGTGAAGCTAGGCACCCCAAGACTCCCGCCCAGCAGGACCTAAGTGGTGGCTCCCCGCAGCCCACTGATTGGCCCATGTCGGTATATAAACCAGGAAGCCACTGCAGGGAGCTATGTGAGCTGTGATGTAGTATGCCTGCTTGCTTCTGTTTCAGACTGTCCCTTCCTGTGAACTTTAGACTCTGGCTCTTGATCCCAGTTTTTCCCTGACTCGGTTACTTGCCTTCTGTCTGTAACCTGATGCCTGACCCTGACTTCCTGGTATCCTGACCTGGCTTGACCCTGACTCCACTACATGTCTTCTGACTGCAACTTGGTAACTGGCCAGCCCTGACACATGCTGTCTCTTGTGCGTCCTCCGTTTCTGGGTCACAAGGCTTAAGAGTGTGGTGGAAGCTGCATGCTCAGCCCTTGGGAGGGGAGGCAGAGAGAAGTACCTCACTGTTCATGCCGAGGGATCTTTCCCTGGTTTTGAGCTCGCGGTTCATGACTTGCTGCTCATCGGCCTATAGGACCTAGTGGGTACAGAGGGAGTTTCCAGGATACAGAGAGGCGATTGATGGCAGGAACGTAAGAAAGAGCACCACACTGCCAGTGCAGAGGAAATCAAGGGACCGAAATTGGAAACTTTTGTTCCTGGGTTCCAATAGCTGGACCCAACGTCATTCTGGCTCCGGAGCTGAGTATTCGTGCCCATGTATACGCACCAACACATCTAAAACAATGGATGAACGTACTCACAAGTGCCTGTGCCTTTGTAATTCCTGACAGAGGGCAAAAACCTGCTGCTCGTTTTGAGTTCAGTTCCCTGGGCCTTCTGGAACACAGTGCTTGGGCTAGAAACACCAGATTGTGTAGTAGCAGTTACATTCCCTGGCTTGGCGGTAGAGCTACTAAACATTTCCCTTTCAAAAAGGAAACGGTTTTCCCCCCAAAAAATTGGGGGTGGGGGCAGGGGGAGATTGGCTTTCATTGGAAACATGGGGATGGCGGGGAATCATGATAATATTTTTTTAAAAAGAAAGCTTTGGAGTTTCATGCTGAAAAACTGGCATTTTCCAACCATCACTACTTGTTGGATAAGAGGCAATATTTACATATTTAATTATTTCCCTTTCTACCTGATGTCCTCTATTCCCTCTGGTTTCATACTCTTCCTCTTTCTGCTCTCTCTAATCCCTGATCATTTCTTTTGCATTTTGTACCACCCAGTGCTACAATCAAAATGAATAGAAAGTTGACTTTTTGCACTTTATCCTATGTGGGAGGCTGGTAGCAGCACGAGCTATGGGTGAATCAGTTTGTGTAAAATGAAAATCTCTGAACTTTCCCCAAAATTTTAGAAGGGTTGTTTTTTTTTTAATTTCCAATTTTTATGGGGGACTAGAACCAGAAGTGCCAACGTACTATGCCAAATGGCCTTATAAACAGGCCAGATCCTCAGTTTCAAGTGCATTGGCACCTGAACTATGGAACGATGCCCATTTATACCCGCTGGAGATCTGACTTAGTATTTCTGGTCAGGAGTGGAAACAGGACTACTAGAAATAGCAAGAAAAAGCCTGTCCACAGGCCTGCCTCGGTTTCCCTTCTGAGTCCCCACTAAACTCTACACCAGACTCACTTGCCTCAGTAATACCCCTCCTGACTTGGTTTATTACAAAAACATATTTCAGCTAATCCATAACAAAAGTCCCCAAACAGTCCATGCTTCACCTTCGGTGCATATAGTCCTTAAAATCACACCTCTTTTCACCCATTAACTTGACACAGACCACATTCTGGTATCTTCTCTACCTGGTCTCTTTGTCAGTCATCATCTGTCCCTCAGTCAGAACAGCCACCCCAGCACTTAAACCTGAAAGGCAACCCCACGCTTCCCAGTGGGAACACCCACAGCTTCTCTCCTGGGAGATCATTCTCACCAGAGAAGCATCCATTATTCCCCCTGGCTTCAGCTGTCTGGTTTAGAGGTCAGCAGGTAACTCCCTTTGCCCCTCTCTAACCTTCTGTCCTCTCCAACCCTGGCTCTCTGGCTTTAGGGAGGTCTTGCTGCTCTCCTGCCTCCAGCCTACCCCAAGAACCACCTACAGCTTCCTTCAGGGACCTCCTTCTTTCTCCTGGTTTCTGGCAGCTCTCACCTGCCAATCTCCTGACTCTCCCATCTCTGACAGCTCTCACCCGCCCTTCCTGACTGAACCCTGGCAAGCCTGACTCATCAGGTCTCTCGCCCTCTAGGGCCTAGGTGCCTCTTCTAAGCCCAGTTGGAGTGAGCTGATGAGTCTCCCTGTGACACATCCATATGGACATTACTGGCAAGGATAGCCATCCCTTGTTGAACCTGTAAATCTGCAACATGGGCTGGGCAGGGTAAATTGAATGGAAGGTAAGTGGGGCATTTTGACTCAAGTTCCATTGATGTGCACATGATATACCAAGGTATGCATAGAGAAAGACAGAGCAGTAGCATCAAAGCCTCAAGATGGAGCATGGAAGTCTCAGTTGTGTCCTATTACCCCACCGCCACCGGTGTTTCCCAGAGAGCTGAAGCCCTCTAGGCACCATACATGTGCTGGGAAACGCATGTTACAGGATCTTGACAGGAAAGTGAGAGTTAGAAACTGAGTAGACTCATCAGGACAAGAAATGGAAGAAAGGGAAGTGCACAGAAGAACCAGAATCAACACCCTCTCTCTGCCCCTTTGGTACGTTCTGCTGGGCACTAACTTTCTGTTCCTCCTGGGCAAATATTGGCTTGAGGAGAATGTCTGTAGTGGAAGATAGTTAAATGATATATGGGATCCACTAGGAAAATTTCTGTCTCTGCATTTGAACTTGGGCATGTTTGTCTTTCAGTTGTACCCTGCATGTAAATCTTCCTCATGCTGTCGTTTCTGACAATATTAAACTAGGTTGTGGTTTGTTTTTTTGCATGCAGGATACAAATTTAAGTCCATTCTTTGCTATACCCTCACATGATTGGGAGAGCCCAAAAACATTTATTTGGTCATTTCAATGCTCAACATTGCCTAGAGTTTTCAAATTTTCCTCTACATTTTAACTGGCAAAATCTAACTTAGATGGCCTCTGTTCCCACAGCAGCTGAGCACCTTCTGATCTGTAGTGCATTCTGCGTCACATCACCCCTAGGAGTTAGGGAAGGGCTATTTTAACCAGTTGGCAGCTGCAGGATTGAGGCAGAGAGAGAAGCACAGGGTCATGCATGAAGTTTGTGGTAGAGTAGGGAATTGAAACCAGGTCTCCTGAGTCCAAAACAGCAACCTAACCACTGGACCATCCTTCTTCTCACATGGCCTGCAGCTTGAAAAAGAAGCCCAAACCCTTCCATGTACAAACATTGATGACTTTCTTCCTCAACTGCAGATTTAGTCTCTTGCTCAGTTAACTTTAACCAGATCCTTCTTTCCCCAGTACACTGCTGTTTAGCCAAGCCCACCCCTAGGAAAGGATAACTGACATGTCTTGCCCTGATCCCACGCTTTGAGTTGCTGTACCTTTGAGGAGCATGCTATCAACACGCACCACTGGAGGATGCTTCCCTCCTCTCTCCACCATAGGACTCAGATCTCAGAGAGGTCCCTCCCTACTTTTGAGGTTGACTAACTGGGTCTGTCTTGAATCCTCACAGAATCTTGCACTAGCGGGGTTGCCAGAGCCTGACCCACCCAGGAGGGGAGTGTGAAGGAGCTCTGCATGCTACTGTGGATGGGGCTTTCCCCATTCTCTCTATGCATTAATCCCATGGGGCTAATGGGAGCTACTCTCATCCACTGAGCAAAGAATGGACTCCCACACAGAAAACCAGTGACTATGGGTATGATCTAGAAACACCACCAAGTATGGGAGTCTTTCCCATTGAATCATAGAATCATAGAATAACAGAGTTGGAAGGGACCTCTGGAGGCCATCTAGTCCAACCCCCTGCCCAGAGCAGGACCAATCCCAGCTAAATCATCCCAGCCAGGGCTTTGTCAAGCCTGACCTTAAAAACTTCTAAGGAAGGGGATTCCACCACCTCCCTAGGTAACGCATTCCAGTGTTTCACCACCCTCCTAGTGAAAAAGTTTTTCCTAATATCCAACCTAAAACTCCCCCACTGCAACTTGAGACCATTACTCCTTGTTCTGTCATCTGCTATCACTGAGAATAGTCTAGATCCATCCTCTTTGGATCCATCTTTCAGGTAGTTAAAAGCAGCTATCAAATCCCCCCTCATTCTTCTCTTCCGTAGACTAAACAATCCCAGTTCCCTCAGCCTCTCCTCATAAGTCATGTGCTCCAGACCCCTAATCATTTTTGTTGCCCTTTGCTGGACTCTCTCCAATTTCTCCACATCCTTCTTGTAGTGTGGGGCCCAAAACTGGACACAGTACTCCAGATGAGGCCTCACCAATGTCGAATAGAGGGGAACGATCATGTCCCTCGACCTGATTGACTTCAGTGGGCTCTAGATCTGGCCCTGTAGCGTTGTACCATGCTCAGCAGAGTGTAGGCATGGTGGGACCAAGCCAGTAGGGTGGTCTAGGGTAAGGAGAAGCACTCTTTCTTTTCTCGGAGAACCTCCTGGTTGAGTGTCAGAAGAGAGTTCAAAGGTGGCCTTTATAGGCATCTGAAGCAGCTTGCTGCAGCTCTTTCTTCCTGACTTTAATCCAGCTGCCGTAGTGATCCAGCTGGCACTGGTCTGGAATTTACTACATGCTCAAACACTTTCTCTGAAAGTGGCTGCTGCAGTAGGGGAAGATGCCTCTTGCTCACCCAACTTACGATGGCTGAAGGCCTAGTAACAGATGTCTTGTCCTCCTTTCCCATGTGTTTTTTTACTGCTTTCCTGGACCGCAGCACGTTAACTGCAGCTAACTGCCATGTCAAAAAGCAGAAACAGGTTCCCTCATTTGGACTGACACTCTGATGGCAGCAGGCAACTGCTCATGGTGCGACGCGCACTGCTCAGAACAAAAGCTTTATTCCATCTCCCTATTTGATTCCTTCTTCACCAACAGCCACGCTACCTCTCAACTGCACGGGGGCCAAGGAGGAGGAAGGGGCAGGGAAATGTTACAAAAGTGCAAGGTTTCAACACGCTTACTGAGCTTGTGATTTACTTGTAGAGCTTAGCTCTTTTTGCCAATTATTTTAATGATGCTGCAGGCTCTCCTCATGCTTGCACAGTTGCCGTGCTGCTGAAACGGTCTGGGCAGATCACATGGGTAATATTCCGACAGAGAATGGGTCACCCAGTGAGAAAAAGCAGCTTGGGGAAACCACTCCTCCTTTGCCAGGCCTCCCCTTCCCTCCTCCCCTTGTCTGTCTGCCTCTCTCTCTCGCTCGCTCTCTCTTTGAAAGCTTAAATCTCAGATGGGGGCTTCCTTGAGCTTTTACTGCCTTTTCTATCCCAAAAAGCTTATGTTCACTCAAAATGGCAATTACTCGAGTTTAATTGAAACCATTTTGTGTCGCTCCAGACTCAGTGCTTGATCTCAATAGTAAATGAACTTACAACATATTTTTATTACTCAGGGCTCTGTAGTCCTGTAAGCCCGCTCGGCTGAGTTAGGCTTTCCCTTTCCTACATAATTCATAGCTTATTCAGTTCTGAGCGAGCTCCTGTAGATTTGAGCCGTGATAAGAGCATGAATGGAGCCGTCTACATTTGAAATCAGGTACACGGACTGAAGAGTTTAACTAACATTTGTCAGTGTGTTATTGTTTGTTGGTATTGCGGTAGCATTTGGAGGCCTGCACGGAGATTGGTCCTCTACATATACACATAGTAAGGGTATGTCTACACTATAAGTGGCACAGCTGCAGCTACACTTCACTAGTGTAGACACATAGCCCTGGTCTACGCTACAAAGCCAGATCGATGTAACGTTGATCTAACTCTATAAGCGTCTACACTGTAATGTTGCTCCCGTTTATGTAACTCGCCCACTACGCCGACTTAATAACTCCACCTCCGTGAGAGGCGTAACCGTTAGGTCAACGTAGTTAGGTCGACACAGTGTCAACGTAGACGCTGCATTGCTTACATCAACGGTGGCTGCCTGTCAGAAGCCGTCCCACAGTCCCTCACAATGGCAGGTAAATCAGTGCAAGCGACCCTGGGGAGGAGGCCCGCCGCCGACACGAGAGCGGACATGCAAAAGCGATTTAAGTGCTGCCGCGGCAGTGCACTGACGTAAGGTAGGTCAACTTAATTTTGTAGTGTGGACATGGCCTTACTACAGTGCGGAAGGTCTTTCTTTACTTTAGTAAATCCTGGTAGCTCGGTTGACAGAAGAATTCTTCCGTTGACCTAGCTGTGTCGATAGTGGGGGGGTTAGATTGACCTAACTAATGCCACACAGGGCATGAAACTTTCCACAGTCCTGAGCAATGTAGCTAGGTTGACCTAAGTTTTTAGGTGTGGACCAGGCCTCAAAGGTAATGCCTGTCTCAGAGAGTTTATCTACTAAATAGGCAACATGGATAAGAGTGGAGAAGGGAAGGGTTATTTTCTCCATTTTTACAGGTGGGGCAAAAAAAATGAAGGTCCTGATCCTACAATGTGATCAGAGCCCCGCACCCACACACAACCCCATTGACTGCCGTGGAACCCCACCTATAGCCTCGGTGTTGCACGTGAAGCCTCTGGCAGAGGTAGGAATTGAGCTCAGATTGCCCGAGTCCTATTCCAGTGCTTAACTCCAATCCCAGCCTTCCTGCTTGACTGCAGTAGAATAAAATGCTAACTGGGGATCAACTTAACCCTTTGTCTCCAATGCACAGGTATTTTTGCTGGCATACTGGATAAAAATGTATTAATCGAAGCTGTGTGAAATGTTGGAAGTGAAATCTGAACCAAAGTGAAACCCAAAGTGACAAACCCAAAACTCGGACTAGGTCAGCCACAATGCCAGTGACCCAATTTATGGTATTGTCTCAAACCCATATGGAATCCTGATTGGCTGCTGTCAGCAGTTTTGCCAGTTCCCATTCAAGCTGCGGGGGAGTGTTGCCATTATGGGCAAGTTTGGCTGCAGTTGTCCAGCTCCCCGAAGGAGCTCTGTTTGTACCGGCTGAGGATGTGTCGCCATGCCCTCCTGGAGTCCGCACGGACATTGCTGCCTTTCTCTGACTTGGCGTTATTCTAAGAATTTCATGCCATTTTATAATCAGTCTTGCATGACAGGGTACTGTCTGCACCACTGAAAGGCAGTCTCCTTTTTAAGATGTTTTAGCTTTCAGGCTGCCTTAAAAGCTCTTGTATCAAGAACCTGGTTTTCTTTAAAGGTTTGCTCTAACAAAGTGCTTGCAATCATGATTAGAAAACTTTCCAAACCTGCTCTCAGTTTGCTTAACTGATGAGATCCTGACTGGGTCCTGGGAGGTAAGCATGTCCCCAGGTGAGGCTTAGGAAAGGGAAGCCAGACAACACCCTCAGGGGAGGAGGTAAACACAGGGATTTTGGAAGCTGCTACATCAAATGGCCAGGGAATTATGATTAAAAGACTAGTCTGACCCAGGGATAAAGGTTAAAATCCTGGCTCTACTGAAGTCAATGGAAGTTTTTCCCCTTGAATGCAGTGGAACTATAAGGGAACAGCTATTCATGTGTTAAAATAATCTAACCTTATCAGACCTAATGCTGAGTAGCAGAAAGGGGTTAGCCAAGAAACTGGAGCCGAAGGAAGGTTCCTTAGTAGTGAAAGGGCCACTTAATCTGTAAAGATCACTTGTATTTAGGAAGTGGCAATGTTCCTAACTAGGCGTCCACTCTGCTCCTAATGGAATTTTGCCATTGACTTTGATAGGAGCAGGATTGGCCCTTTAAAATGGAGCCCAGAAAGAGCCCTGAGTAATTTACCGCAGAAAGGGTGGAAAGGCCCTAGGCAGCAGTAGCATCATGATGGTGACAGTTAATACTGAGGGGTATGGAGTGCCTCGAATTTCTCCAAGAACTTCTGAATGGTGGCTGGGGGTGTGGTGTGGTGTGGTGTGACAGGACACTCGAAAGCAGTTGACCCCGGATTTCTGTTTTGATGAACTAGCAGTGTTATAAACAATGTGTCAGGCACAAATGAGCGAAAGATTGAGCCATGATTTTTCTGCACTGGAGCACGTCCAAAGCCAAAGCCCTGGGTCTGAAAACCATTCTCTTTGTGGGACTAGGAAATCTAAATCTAAACTTTTCAGCCTACGCAAGGAGAGCAGAACTGTTACCTGTCACAGTGCTTACTCCCCTTCCTAGCTCCGGTGCCCAGAGCACCAGCATCTGGAGCTTTGAAGCCTATGGACATTGTGCCCTGCTCTGAAAGACGGAAGCCAGAATTTTGAAAAATGGGTGCCTAAAGTTAGACTCTGAGGGCCAGATTTACAAAGGTATTTGGGCATCTAAAAAAGTAGATGTCTAACCTTCTTAGTCAAGGGAAGTTGGGCACCTAACTCACTTAAGTGTTTTTGAAAATCCCACTAGGTGTCTACATCTTTAGGTTGCAGGTATGTAGGTATTTTTCAAATATCTTTAAAAAATTGGCCCTTAAATCCTTATTTAGGAGCCTGAATAATTGGTCAGACTTTCAAAAGTGCTGTGTGCTCCACAGCTCCCACTGCAGTGAGTGAGGTAGTTTGAATGTAAAATCGAGCCATGGTAGCAGGTCCATAGCTAAGGCGGCTAACTCACTTTCCAGCACAGACGGGATTTTCAAAAGCGCTCAGCGTTGGCCTAGTTCTGCCTCCATTCGCGTCAACGGTAAAACTCCCATTGACAGCAGGGGGAGCAGAGTTGGGTCAATGTTGGGTACTTCTGAATATTCCACTATCTAAAACCAACTGTGACCCATGCAACCTTCAGGCCCTGTGTTGTATGCAGTGTTGTTGTCGCCGTGTCAGTCCCAGAATCTTAGGGCATGTGGTGAAGATGCTCTACGCCGAGGGGAGAGAGCTCTCCCATTGTCATAAAAAAACCACCCCCGCGAGGGGCACAAGCTATGTCGGTGGGAGATCTTCTCCCGCGGGCAGCACTGTGCCCACTCGCGCTTATGCTGGTGCAATTTATGTCGCTCAGGAATGGAATATTCATACCCCTGATCTGATTTTTTCCATCATGCTTGAGATTTTTCCTGTGCTGGGTAAATAAGGCCCAGGTATTTTGGGGAAAAGAAGCACAGGATTGAGCCGTTAGGATATGTCTTCAGCCTTAAATCCATTGCTTTTTGAAAGGCCCTTTACACTTTTCTCCCCAACCTGGTGTTCTCCCAAATGTTACCCTCTGATTTTTATACAATCACTGGATTCAGCTTTTTTATTGGTCCTTTGGAACATTTTTAATTATCCCTAAAAGATCATAATCAGCTGCAAGGAAACAACCTGAAAAAGTAACACACTGATTAAAGCATCTATAGCTGTTGGAGTTCTGTGGCATGATGCTTCCAGCTGTTTAAGTTGGGTAAAAGAGCATTTTAATGGCTCAAAGCCATTTAAAAATGTGTTTTTTATACATATAGCACATGCCACTGTTTGCCAGCTGGCCTTGACTGACAGCAAATTGCCTGGCCTATAACCTACTGCACCATAAAGCTGCCTGATTCTAATGGGTTATTTATCCTTTCTTGCTATTACCCCATTGTTTGTTTAAAAATAGCAATATTAAAAATTCCTTTGTCACTAGCAGGGCTGATTAGGAGATTGTTGTAAAGTACTAGCTGGCAATCTTGAGGGGCATCAAAATCTATTTACATCTCCTAACACAACCGGGATATTCTCTTTGCTAATTTACTGCTGACATTAAAGAGCTTCATTTGGACAGTTTACACCTGGCAATCCAGCAACCTCTACATTCAAAGGATTCTTTAGAGAAGCTGAAAGGTCTTTCCTTGGCTTCAATGGACTTTGAATCAGGCCCCAAATCAAAATATTTCAGTAACTGAAACCCATGTGGTTGGGCCTGAAAACACAGAATGGTATTTTCTGCAACTCTTTAAGTTACTATGGCAATTTGTATGCACAATTCACCAGCAGGGTAGATGGGCTGGACAGCTTAATACACTAGTACAATTTCCCACCTAAGCCATAAGTCTGAGCACTTAAATAAACCTTTCAGCTCTTGCCTTTTGTTCTTGCTATGGGGACATTAAGCAACAACCTTTTGTAACCTTTCTCCACACGCTCTGCGCAGCTTCAGAGGTTGACCACAATGTGTCTGGGGTGCGCTGTGGGTGAAATTCATACCCACGCAGTGGACCAACATAAGGCCTATGTACAACTTAAGTCATATTTTGAGGGTTTTTATGCAACATACATGGTGCATATGAATTGCACTGGCCCTTTGCCCAGGAGTGAATTTACAGGCTTGTTAAAAGCGGGATATACATTTTACCTAGAAATCTTCACCACCATCTGGTGCAGAAGAATTGTGTGCTTTGCAGTTTTCCGCTGAGAACTAAAATGCATGCATGTCTGTGTGTTTCTGGGGCATGATGGGGTGTGGTACCTTGTGCTAATGAAGCTGGTTTTACTGGCATTCATTTAGGATGGCTGCATTACTGTGAATGATACAGTTCATCCTGACCTAGTGATAATGAAACCTTCATATTACCACATTGTGATGGGGTGTATCAACCCCATCCTGCCACAGTCACTAAGGGGTTAAGACAAAAACATGAAAAATGTCATAGAAAACTTTCAGCAAAAATGACAAGACAAAAAAGACCCCCACCAGAACAACATTTATTTGCATCACTATTTTTTAATCTCTTCGGGGTGGGGGGGGGGAGGTAAATTCCCCACCAGCCGTAGCGATGAACATTTCATTTCACTGGGCAATGTGGAATTTCAGCTTTCCACTAATATAAAGACTGTGGCCTTGATTCCCCAAACACTTATGCATGAGTTTAACAGTTATGACTTCTATGGGACTGTTCTTGTCGGTAACGGTAAGCATGTCAGTAAGTGTTTGCAGGATCAGAATCCGTGGGTTGTATTCTGGATGGCTGGCTTGTATAAGATGAATTTGACTAGCAGTTGTTGGGTATCAGACCAGTAATCCATGGTCTCACCTGATTCAGGCTCCTGACATCTTTTGTGGGGCGGGAAGGAGGGTGAAGAATAATATTTGGTGGGCTGTTTTGTTTTGGTTTGGTTTTAAAAAGTGACTGTTGGAAATCTACTCAGAGGTTTGGAATGTTAGCCCCAGTCCCCACGGAGACTGATCAGGGAGCAGAGAGTAGGTGAGAAGGTCAAAGATGCAAAATAAATGAAATTTATTCCATGGTTCCACAGCTTGTTTGTTTATTTAGTGTTTTGATTTATTTAAAATGAGTTTATCCCATGGCTGAGTAAAGGAATTTATTCAATGTTTGTCATACTCACCCACCACATGTGAGTGTGTACGGAGTGTATGTGTGCAAAAATATATATCATATAGAAATATGATTCAAAACAATATAAACGGCAAAAATCAAACACCCCCATAGTAATGCTATTCTAACTGCACCATTCAAATTAGAAAATGCAAAGTTTAAGGCACCAACAGGAATGTTAACCAAAATACACTGCGCATCCTGTATGTTTTATGCTGTATGGTGTCTTAAGATCCTGATTCCTGACAAAACTTAAGGACATGCCTGACTTTAGGATTATTTGCAGCATGTTTTGAAACGAATAAATGTGTAAAATTAAATGGATAAGTCACTGTATGCAAGAGTGTAAACTCAAGTTGTTAAATATAGTAATCTGCTCAAATACACATTTAAGAAGAAATTCAGGTAACATTTCTATCCTTCTGTGCATCATGGGCTGGTTAAAGTTGTTGTAGGAGATGTAATTTTTATATTTCCTGACACTTGAACCCTAAAATTCCACAGTCGTTTGCTTTTAATTTTCTAGGGGTTTCCTATTTTCAGGGGGTGGGGAGGGAAGGGTCTGTGACATAAATGCTCCCTTGCACAGCCAACAGATACCAATGCCCACCTACTAACTGGGTGATGCTGATGAACTTTGGAAAGTTATAATTCCTTTTATGAATATGTCGCATCTCCCTCTTCTTATGCTCTTGGATCTACAATCTTTACAAGAGGAAGATTCCAGTGACAGCCTGGTTGCTAATCTTGGAGCAGTCTGTGCCATACAAATTCCAGGAAAATGAAAACCCTGGCAGCTGACTGCTCTTAACAGTTGCTGGAAGAAGAGAGAGAAATCAGGAGGAGGTTCTCATGGGCAATCCACCTGAAGTGCTGAACTTGAAGGATGGCAGATTGCAGTATTCCAGGGAGCGTGGGGCACAATTGCTGAGGAAAGATGGAGGGAAGACAGGAAAAGCAGAAGGACGCTGAGGAAGGATGGAGGAGAGAGGTGCAGAGGGGAGAACAGTCATGCATATTTGCTGCTATGATTGAGATTTAGCAGCAACACCTCTGGTTTAGCTGACAAAGACCTGATGCATCAACATCCCTCCACAGCCCCCAAGGATGTCCTGTTGCTGCTTGAATGTATTAGACTGGTGCTCCAATATGGGGCAAGACCTATGCAGAGAAAATCAAACACAGGCCTGATCAGACATATATTGTCTCTCTCATGTACCACAGCAGTATTCTTCCAAGGGGAAGGGCTGGACTTGGTCCAGTGTCCTGCCTGGCCAAGCTGAACCAAGCACTGTAAAGACTTGAACCTGGATATGGCTTCTTCTTATACTGCCTCATCTTCTAGGAGCATTTCTTCACTGCTCACCTTCCAAACGATCAGGCATAGAAATAGGACAGCCAGAGGATGCAGGACATGGAGCCACCAAACAGCTCTCAATGTTCAAAAAAAGCCAGGTGGACCTTCTTGAAAATCTCCCACAATCCTCTAGGCCGGCAGCACTGTCGGAGACTATGTGTAGGATAGCTGCCTGGATTCTTTCAGAGTACACTGACACTAAGATTTGGACAGACGCTCCCAGGCTTGGCTGGCTGCTGTAGTGGTCACAAATCTGCTGTGTAGATATCCTGAATGGTGTTTCTTGTAACACAGGTCAGACCGCTGTATTGGAGCCCATTTATACTAAACGAGGTTCCATCGACAGTGAGGTTGATACGTTGTAGACTCAGAGATGACCTTTAATGCAAGAGGCTTGTATTCCTGCTGGGCCTTGAAGGCTACAATAGGAACTGTCATCAGCCACCCCCCAAGGATTAGGGCCAGACTTTCAAAGGTATTTAGGAACCTAAAGATGCAGAAAGGCACCTACTGGGATTTTCCAATAGTGTCCATTTGCATTGTTAGGTGCCTTTGATCTTAAATGTATTTCCACTTGTTCCTATTCAGCGTGACAAAAGGGCAGCCCGGTTACAATAGGAAAAAATGGTTCAACGGGGTGTTTTACATACACTCTTTTTTGTGGTATAATTGTGGATGCTTTCTCCAATTTGATACAGATTGTTGAGGGTAGGGTGTTTTTCTTTGACGGGGCGTGCTTTGCAGGGCTTTATTTTACAGCTCTCTTATTTCTTCAGTTCTGCACTCAGGTCAAATACAAACTTCTGGGGGCTTTTTTTGGGGGGGGGAGGGAAGGGGAGAAGGGCAAACACTGTTAGTTGGAGTTGTCTATCTCAGTCTCCTGTGGACCATCCCACCCACCGGCTACATTATCTTCTGTTGACTTCTATGCAATTAGCCACAGTCGGGTTGAGTAAAAACAAACTTCTGATCTATGTTCAGAATTGCAGTGATTTAATGTAAGCTATATGTATTAGAGTCAGGGCTGGAGGCCCAGCCAGACTCAAAGCGATAGCATGCTAAACACTTTACAAACACAGAGGACAGTCTCTATTCCAAAGAGCTCGCAAACTAAATCAGGACAGACACGTGGTAGGAGGGTAAACAGGAACAGAATGGTGAAGTGATTTGCTTGGGATTACCCAACAGACTAGTGTCAGGAATATGGTCCGGGTCCCGTAAGTCACAAATCAGTGCCCTATATACTGGACCCTACTACCCCACTGAGTTCTGATGCAGGAGGGATGATCCGGGGGTTAGGGTGTTGGCCTGGTATTTGGGAGGATGGTGTTCAATTCCCTGCCTTGCACAGTCTTCCTATGGGACCATGGGCAAGCTATGTAAGCCCAGATTCTCAAAAGTATTTATGTAGGTGCCTAACTCCCATTGACTTCGTCTCTCTGTGCCTCAGTTCCCCATCTGTGACATGGGATAATAGCACTTCCCTACGTCCCAGGAGAGTTGTGAGGATAAACGGTACAAGATCATGAGGGGCTCTAATACTACAGCAATGGACACCGTGTTACCCTTGTCTGATTTTACTTCTTTCTATTCTATTTCCAGGGGAGGAGCACCCGGGAAGCCCAATCAAGATCAGGTCCCCATCATGCTAGGCACCATACCAAGACATAGTCCCTACTCCAAACAGCAGACACTGTAAGGTTCCACTCCTGTAACTGGATCTTCATGGGCTGACTCTGTTGCAGTCCCTACTGTAGTCAACAGGGCTCTGCCCAGGCCCAAGATCTCACGCCGATCTGATTTCAGCAGCAAGGCCTCTAAGACTATCACTTATAAGAGCCTTGTTAACTATTAGTTTTTTCAGCTAATGTGATGTGAGTTGACAAAGCAGGTGGCAGAGGAGGGATGTTCCAGGGGTTAGAGGCATAGGCTTCCTGTGTGACTTTAGGCAAGTCAGTTAGGGCTAAATCTACAAAGGGACTTAATTGCTTAAATCCAACACTTATGTGCTATTGAGAGTCTCAAAACCTCTGCTTGGCTGCTGTCTTGCTCTATGGGTACCTAGGTTTCTGCTAGGAAAGTCCCATAGGTCAGTGGTTCTCAACCAGGGGTACATGCATCCCTGGGTGTACGCAGAGGTCTTCCAAGGGTTACATCAACTCATCTAGATATCTGCCTAGTTTTACAACAGGCTACATAAAAAGCACTAACGAAGTCAGTACAGACTAAAAGTTCATACAGACAATGACTTGTTTATACTGCTCTATATACTGTACACTGAAATGTAAGTACAGTATTTATATTCCAGTTGATTTATGTTATAATTATAGGGTAAAAAGGAGAAAGTCAGCATTTTTTCACTAATAGTGAGCTGTGACACTTTCGTATTTGTATGTCCTGATTTTGTAAGCAAGTAGTTTAAGTGACGTGAAACTTAAAAACTAAAAGACAAATCAGACTCCTGAAAGAGGAACAGTAGTTTGGGAAGGTTGAGAACAACTGCCCTAGGTGCCTATGTTTCTGCTGCTGGGCATGTGCAAAATCACCTAAGTCCTGATGTTGATGCTCATGCCTAAATTCTGGCAGGATTCTTCAACTGGGCATCCCCCTGCCTATCTCACTTGAGGGGCTTGGTCTGGTAGATGTTCTTAGGCCTTCCACAAAAGACAAGTGAGGCTGACTGGGATGGGAGTCAGGGGGTGTACCTAATAGCCAGGGCCCTTACCTCGGAGTGAGAAACCTACTTTCAGATCCCCACCACTCCACCTGATTCACAGCAAGGACTTACACTTGGGTCTCCTACGTCTCAGGAGTGCCCTCACCTTGGAGCTACTGGCTATTCTGGAGTGGGGTCTCAGTGTCTCCTGCTGAAGCTGTTTTACTTTGTATGGACTACATATTCCTGGGTGAGACTGACTGGATAGCTCAGTGGTTAGGGCCCTCAGGTAGGAGACCTCAGTTCAAGTCTTTGCTGAGGAATGTTTTATTTATACAAAGTGGTATAGCTTCACCAGGAGATATTGAGAGACTCATTCCATGATAGCCAAGAGCCTGGGGATTGGGGCTCTGATGTGGAACAGGAGAGACCAACGTTCGAATCTCTGCTCCAAACCAGCCAGAGCAGGGATTTGAAAATGAGTCTCTCACATCCCAGGTGAGGGCCCTAACCACTGGGCCTCTGGCTAGAACTGGCTGACCTGGCTTAGTCACCTAACTCCAGCAGAAGGCTCACAGCTGAGAAAACTGATTGGCGTAGATGCCTAACTACATTTCAGTGGTGGGGCCTCTCCTTGACATTTCTTACTGACTAGCTTAGGGGCTCCCTACTGAGGTTGCTGGCCTCTGTGAATCCCATCCTTAGGTGCCAAACTCCTTCTGCATAGGATAGAGAATCTGGTCACCTAACCGTGAATTTCACTGGGCAGCAGGGGGCCTAAAAGTTAGGGGTTGAAATATCTAACTCCCTTTGTGGATCTGTTCCTTAGGGATGGTCTACCCTACAAATTAGGTTGGCTTAACTACATCGCTCAAGGCTGTGAAAAACTTTCACACCCTGTGCGATGTAGTTAAGACGACCTAATTTGTAGCATTAGATGCTGCTAGAATATTTCCCTCAACCTACCAGCTGCCTCTTAGGTGGATTTACTACAGTGAGGGGAGAACCCCTTCCAGTGGTGTAGTAAGTGTCTACACTACAGCTGCACCACTTTAGTGTTTCAGGTGTAGACACACCCCCAATAAGCATAATAATACTGCTCTACTTCACAGGAGTAGTGTGAGGGTAAATACATGTCAAGATTGTTAGGTTCTCAGCTATTAGGGTAAGGGAGGCCATATAAGTACTGTAGATAGATAGAAAGCCACGATAAGTTGGGGGAGAAGGGCAGGGTATTGCTACTAATGTCTGGTCTCTGTATTATAGGAGTGCTCCCCAATATGCTGTAGGAGGAACTTTCCAAAAGCCCCAGAGGGACTTAGGATGGGACCCGTGCTCCTAAACCACTTAGACTATTTTGAACACCCCCACCCTGTTCTCATCTTACAGTAGATGTAAAAAAAATTAATCCACCAAAAGCTACATTAAGAGCAACATTAAAGATTATAGACTATGTATGAACTAAGACAAATTATAGCTAACGCTCCTCTGAAAACTAGACAGAGCTGGGAACAAGGCAAGTATTTGAAACAGCGATCAAAACCAACCCTGAAAACAGCTTTACTTTAAACGTAAAACAAATGTCATGAGTGAGTGCTTGTGCAGAGTACATACCATACAGAAGCCACAAAACTGTATTGTTTTTTCCCGCAGTCCTGTCTAGTTCTAATAGGATATTTCTATTCTAATAGGATATTTAAAAAGCTGGAATGATAATGAGCTGAGAAAACATGACTCTAGACCAGAAAATAAAATGGCAAGTGTTCATTATCAAGGGAATATTGGCAAATAAGTGTTAGAGAACAAGAATGCCTGATGATGCAATGTTTTTCATCTGACACTGAGCACAGAAAACCTTTTCATATGCTCTAAATCTGCAGCTACAATAAAGCCTTCATAGAGACAATCTGCTTAAACTGAACGTCATACTTGCCTTTATTTTATTTTAATTGCAAAACGCTATCCAGTTTCACTGCTCAGATATGCAGCTTTTAAGGCAATATGCACAGCTCTGTATTAGCCTCCATTTTATTTGACGTCAATATCTCTGCAGTGACGAAGTTATAAGCTACTGAAGTGACATAACTGTGATGCAGTCATCTCTTTTATGCAGGATAACACCCACACCTAGCTTTTTAACCATTAAGATTTATATAATTGAAAAACCCTGCTTGTTCTTGACCTTCCTGTTTGAATCCTCTACCTCTCCATAACAGTATTGTTCAAATGTCCGATTTCATACCACTGAAGTCGGTGGAAGTTTTGCCATTGACTTAAATGACAACAGGATAAAGCTGAATAGTATTGGGATAAAGCAAGTATTTGGCCCCAAATAATGCCTACCTCTGGTACACTACTTTTTATCAGTATATCTCCATCCACTTTACGAAAGAGGTCAGTATGATTATCCCCATTTTATAGATGGGGAATCCAAAGAACAGAGAAGGGAACTGATTTGCCCCATATCTTCCAACAGGCCAGTGGTGCAGCTGAGAGTGGAACTCTGGTCTCCAAGCCAGTGCACTATCCAATGAGCCATATAGCCTCCCACAATAAATGATATTCGTTATTTATTTAACACATTGTTGTGCCTAAAAATCAGTCATGACTCCATTGTGCTAAGGGCTGTAAAAATATATGAAACAGCTGGAAATGCGTTTTTGTTGTTGCAAATTTCAAAATTTTGCTGAAATTTACAATTTTGAAATTTCAGGGGGAAAATATAGAGGAGGGGGTGAAGTTTATGTGAAAATGTTCATTTCCCCCGCTGGCCTTTTTGGCGTGTGTGTGTGTGTGTGTGTGTGTGAGTTGTTTTTTTTTGTTTTCTGAGCAGCCCTATAAATGATAATCACAGACAATCAATCTGTCTCTTAGCGTTAATGCTGCACAAACATGTGAACTGATCACCATATTCTAGATCCTTTGCAGATGTAAATCAATTGATATTAATGGTGCTTCCCTTGGATTGAGAGCAACAGATGGCTCTGGAGACAGTGAAGTAATAAATCCATAAAACAAATATGGCCTTTAGTGTGATCTAGATCTGAATGAATCTTGGGATTGGGGGGGAATGCTGCAAATGTTCATTCCAATCGTTAAATCAATTTGTGTTTGCTTTCCAGAAACACTTGTGCCATTGAATGGTGTCAGAAAACAAATTTCAAAGCCATATGTGTGAGAATTCCTGGAAACATAAGATTAGGACGGAGGACAGTCAAGGTCTGGAGTTTTATACCAATGCATTTCTCAGTCCCTGAGTTGCAGTCTACTTTATTCAGTTTGCAATTTTGCAGTACTGCACAATCACCGAATCAGTTTCTCTAACAATGTCATTTTCAGCTGAAAGGTTTGTTTGCTCCATACATAAGGCCTATTCTAGTTACAGATTTGTTATTGTGCGCAGCATGGGCTCCTTTTTGTTACTTCCTTGTTGAAATGATCAGTTGAAAACAACATAAAGAGCAGAGATATCAACGTGGAAAAAGACAAAGAACACCGAATGGAATCACACCCAGTGATCCATCCCTGCTCACGGAAACACTTAAGCATGTGACTAATTTTAGGCACGTGCTAAAGTCCCATTGATTTAACTGCCTTGATGAAAAGGGACAGATTTAAGCACATGCTTAAATGCTTTGATGAATTGGGTCGAAGTCATTGCTCTGCATTCCACCTGTAGCTTCACTAAGCGTAGAAAGGGGCTCTTCTTGAACCCACAGACTCAATAAATGCTGCAAATGTAAACAGATTGGTGATTCCAAGATCATTTTCAAAATCATTTGGTCTAAGGCAATATCTACAAGGAAAAACTTTGACGGTAAATGGACCTTGAAATCTCCATTGTACCCCAGGAATACAGAAATTAAAGTACTATTGCTTATAAAACACTGAATACAATTTTACATGTCATTTTGCTCTTTCTTTGATGCTCGTAAGTTTTGTAGTGCAAAGAGAGAGGGAAAGGTTCATGTGATAATATTGTCACCGTTCTGTTGTCTGTCACTAGCAATGTAGACATTATGGAAATGTACAAAACACTGTCGTCTGCATGACGTTTCTTAATACAATTCTGATTTCCTTACAGCTATGATGGAAAGGAAGTCAAGATTTCATTCATGAAAGTGAAAGATGATATTAAAGAAAGCAACAACTTTGAAGAGATGCCAGACATCAGCCAAGGTGGAAAAGAATTACATGGAATTACTGTCATTGAAAACAACTCACCTCATAAGTAGCCTCCTGAGTGGGAATCCACCCTCTTTCTTTAAGGGAACAGAAGACAGGTGGGCCAGAACACACAACTGGTAGAACTTAAACAAACCATCAAGAGCAAACATGTCTTTAAGGCTCATTATTTAGTGAGATTGTAGGAAATGTCCGCACATCAAATCCACACCAATGCAAACAGGAAGAAGAGTTTAGAAAGAGAGAAAGTTCAGGATGGTCTTGACTAATTATGAAGCCAAAACAGCACTCACACCTTTAAATCATTTTCTGAAACAGCCCCCTCCCTTATGTGATATTACTTACATTTTCCATATTTTATCATAGATTTCCCCCCCCACTACATTTTAAACTGAGGGGTTTGGGGGAGCACGGTTGTGACAGCTCAGTCTGGGAACTTAAAATCCAGATGGCTTCTTTCTGGCTTGTGCATCATCACCAGTATAAAGATTCGCCAGGCCAAACGCTGTCCTCATTTACACCTGTGCAACCCCTTTTGCATTAAATTATGCCCTCACTTACACCTGTGCAACTCTTTCTCTCCACTGACAACTGTGAAGGCGTAACTTGAGGATCGTTGGGTTGCACAGGTGTCCTTGCAAGTCAGACTGCGTTAATAGTTATGTTGATGAGGCATGAAGCAGAAATGATTGCAGAAGCAATGCCCTACACACAGCTCTATTTGGGGCTGAAGGATATAGCCAGAACTTCGATAGCTGAGTCCTCCTTTGACAAAGTCAGCTGCAGGGATACAGACACCTCCCTGAACAAACTCTTCACGAGCTTCAAATCAGTGTATTTCAGATGAGAACACCTTCCTACATCTATTAAACAGCTAGCTGCCACTTTACCATTGATCAGCAGAGGATCTGCTATGGGGCAAGAAAATATGCACCGTCCTGTATGCCTTACCTGTTTCGTATGAGAAATCTGAACTGATACAAGTATCTCTGCTTCAGTTCTGATATGCCAGTCTGTTCAGATTCCCACGTCCGATGTAGAAGTTTTTAGAAGGAAGAGGGGGACTAGGCATTCAGAGCTAGATTTCCTGGGGGAGCAATTGTGGGGAGGGTATAATGAACTCCCCTTTCACAGCTAGGCACTTGAACAAACAAATAGTAGGAGAGAGTCCCTGCCCCCAAGAGCTTTGGCCCAGATACCCAAAGGTATTTAGGTACCTCACGCCCATTGAAATCAATAGCTTTGAGGATCTGGGCTTTCCATTCTGAACAGATAAGAGACAAAGGATGGGAAGGGAAACATCTCTCCATTAAGTCCAAGGCTTTTATGGCCTTAACATCAGAAGGATCCATGGACCTATTTATATTTAAAATCAGAAATAAGCAACAAACCTATAGGAACCTCTTGACATGTTAAATCAGGTCAGAGTTTATCCAGGCCTTTTGAACAACTGTAGACACATTTCTCTCTACTATGGCTCATTATCCTAATATAGCAACCATATGTAGATAAAGTAAAGCTGGGCATTCAGTACAACCCATGCTCCAGGCGCAGGGACTAAGTGTTAAGGCAAGAAATGACTTTTTCCTGGCGTGGCCCACTGCAGATTGAACTGGAATGGCAATTAGACGTTGAAGTGCTCATTTAATGTCAGTGATGTGTAAACTACATTGCTATTGTTATTTTAGTGCTGATTTACATAATTGGAGTGCCCTGAAGTCACACTGCATGCACCTTAAATTCAAGCTAAAGAGCTCCAGGAAGTCATAAAATTAAACATGATCTGGGATGGAGTGCTGAAGGAAAAGTCCCTAAGCTGTCACCCTTTCTAGGGCTTGAATGTCAGCTTGGGCCACCACTCCTGCCCATACAATGAAGAGGAATCAAAGTAGAAATCAGAGCTTGGCAAGTCTCAGGACTTGTGGTCTTCATAGGAAACTTTTATCAGTTACCTCATTAGCTCAGGTTTCAGAGTAGCAGCCGCGTTAGTCTGTATTCGCAAAAAGAAAAGGAGTACTTGTGGCACCTTAGAGACTAACCAATTAATTGGTTAGTCTCTAAGGTGCCACAAGTACTCCTTTTCTCATTATCTCAGTGTAATTAAAGTGCTATAGTTATACTGGCATAACTCCGCATTTGGACACTCTTGCTCCGGAATAAGAGTGGCTTTTTTGGGGTTGGCTTAAAGCCTTTCCAAAGCAACGAAAACTAAACCAAAGAAGGCTGCTGTTTTACCAGAGTAAGAGTGTCTCCATGGGGAATGACACCAGTGTAACTAGAGCCATTTAAATCCACACCTTAGCTCATACGGGTGTAACTTTCCTATATAGACAAGCCCTAAACTGTGCAAAATGGGCCGCTCAGAATGTGGAAATGACCATGGAACTGTCTCCTGGGGCTTTAAATTCTCCACACATTGATTTGATCTGTGAAATCCCATCAGTCTTTTGCAAGGCCCCTCACCCACCCCTCCTGGGCGGTGCTCCGAGGAAGAGGCACAACATGGCAAGGGATTCTGGCTAGTTCAAGTGAGAGCCTATGGTAGGACCTGGACAGTTGATCCTTTGTATCGTCATTTCTGTTGCATTTGTACCTACAGGCATCAACTTTGACCAGGGCCCCAGTGTGCTAGGCACTGTATATGCATATAATAAGGGACAGTCTCTGCTAGGAAGAGCTCATGATCCAAGTAGGACAAAGGGTAGAGAAAAGGAAATGTTAGTATCCCTATTCTACAGGGAGCCACGTCACAAAGAGATTAAGGCCCAGAAGTTAGGAGCCTAAAGACTTACCTACTGTCACACAAGGAGTGTGTGGAAGAGCTGGGACCTGAAGCCAGGTCCCTTGAGTCTCACTGAGTCCAAGATATATCACCCTTACTGAATCTATTCACCTTGACATGAACTAGATCAGGCACAGTAGAGCCAGCCCCTTCTTCCATGTCATGTTCTGAACTCGTCTCTGAAAACAGCTTCAGCAAACTGGAGTAGCCGTGGCCACACATTATCAACTGCCACATCAAAGGGTTTCGCAGCATCACACGCCAGCACCAGCTCTAGGATGGACGGGGACTAGTCGTGGAAATGGGCAATCAGGCTGCGAAGCCTATAGACCGGCACCCTGCATCTGCTGAGTAGGACACAGAGAGAGGCTCAGTGGTAAAGCCAATCCAAAAAGGTTTTCTAAGGAGGAGTTGCATATCCAGAGAGTTCTGACACATGTCCACCACTGGAGGGCAGGCATATCTTAAAAACGTTCAGGGCTGTCAGCAAAAGCAGCCCTGAATTCCCAAGAACTAGGGGCTGAACCTAGAAAGTCAAATGCATATAAAATGGTGCTTCCCAAAGGATAAAAGGAGCTTTCTCGGGAATCTGATGCTTTTCTTTCAGTTGGGCCAGCACATGATTTCCAGCTCCCCAGGCTACTTATCTGTGTGACATGCAAGGTGCGAGTGGCAAACGTTTTAGCAGGAAGCTCCACTCCCCTTCTGTTACTACTGATCCAACTAGATGCTAGAGTTTAACAAAGAGGGGGCTATGTCACTCTGAGTCTCATATCTCTGCTCAAGTCTGGGGACACAGAGTCACAGGCGTGGCCAAGGTTGGCCTGTAAGATGGGTACATTTCAGGCAGTGTGCTTTGAAGGAATGAAGAAGTCAAGGTGCCTCTGGGAAAAGGAACTGATCTGAGTCCAGGGGAACATTTCTGGAGGTGCTCCACGACAAGAAAGCAGCACAATGAGCTTGATACCTACTAAAAAAGCCCCACATATTCTTGGTTGTGGAGTCATCCCTCTGAAATCTTTTGAATATGAAAGGTCTTACCCCTGGGAGATTCTACAAGCAGGAGATATGAACCCCCCTTCATTTCAGGGGTGCATATGGGAACTCGACCTAGTTTTTCCTTGCTGGCATGACAGCAGCAGTTAGTTTTCCTCTCCAAGAGCCAAACACATCCACTGCAATCTAAACAGGTTTTTAAAAAGTGAGAAATGAGCTTTCTGTTATCTGTGCAAGGTTCAAAAGATGGTTGAGGTTTGCTCTACATTTGACCGGGACTGCTATATTGTGTTAGACATTTTAACATTAGACTGAGTACATGTAGATGCATTAGACACAGTGCATCCGATGAAGTGAGCTGTAGCTCATGAAAGCTTATGCTCAAATAAATGGGTTAGTCTCTAAGGTGCCACAAGTACTCCTTTTCTCTTTGCGAATACAGACTAACACGGCTGTTACTCTGAAAAAAGTGCCTTTAGAGTAACCATTCGGATGCTGTTTATAAGACCTTGAAGTCTTTGAACCACATCCACAACAATGCGGCGAGGCCATTTACACCAACTGAGGACCCGGGGTCTGTTGTTTATGTCATTATGCTTTATGTTCACCCACTGAAAATCTAGTGTGTGGATTATTTTTACTTTTTCTATCGGCCTAGTTTATTTTAAAACTCTCCGATTCTCCCAAAACCTTAGCTGACCTTCACACCTTAGAAGTCAGCAAACACCTAAATCCCACGACACGAAACTAATCCGATTTGTATAAGCAGAGCCCGAGACTTATTTCTCTCTTCTCTTGCAGAGGGAACGTATAATGAATGGATCATTGTTCAATACACATCTCTGATTTTCCTCTGCTTTTCCACTTGTAGGCGCGCAGGCTCCAGCTAATGCGATTGTCATTTCCTAACTCCAAGGCTGTGCTCTGCCGGACGTTTTAGCCAATGCATGGATTGATCCCGATTCTCGTTTGCCCAAGGACTAGGGGAGAAGAAACTATTCCCTACAGGGCTAGATCTTGTGGCACGGGAGATCCCTAGGACTAGACTTATTAAACTTGACGCTAAACTAACAGCTACCGGCTGACAGCCTGATCCAACTCCTATTGGAGCAGAATTATCCGCTTGCCATCGGAGGCGCCTTATTTTGCAAAAATCACGCTGCACGTTCGTTGTCTCTCATCGGGATGACTAGCTCCGATACAGGCTGGCAGGGCACCGGGCGCTGCATTTATTTATTTATTGCATGAGCAGGCCCTGGTGTCTGCAGAAATCAAACCGCGACCAGGGTGGTGGTGGTGGTGGGGGGGGGGGGGGGTAAGGGGGTGGGTGGAAGGAGAGACAATGCTCAAGATTTGATTTGCAACGCAGGAAAGGTAAACCCCCCCTACCAAAAATGACATGTCCGGATCCTTGATCTCGGTTTAACTTTAGCCACCAGGTTATTGGAGGATCTTTTACAAAATAAATAAAACTCACCCGCCTCCGAACTAAGCCAGCTGGAGGCAGGTAATGCTGCGGGCTAATGGGCCCGGGCTGGTGCGACGCGTGACTCCTGAAACTACCCCTGCGCCTTCCTCCCAGAAGTTTTACAATCCTAGTGCTGCGGGTTTGGGTTTGGCTCTGGCAGCCGCGCCTCGTCCTCGCTTCCCCCCACAGCCTTCTCCTCCTTCCCAACCCGGAAAGGCTGGGAAAGCAGCGGGGTGTGTGTGTGAGAGAGAGAGAAGGAGCGAGGCGCCCCAACCCCGCTCCCCTTTAGGGTGGTTGCAAAGAGTAGCTGGGACCGGCCCGAGGAGGCGGCGTCCCCTTTAAAAGCCGCGAGCGCGGCGCGGCCACCGCTCGCTCCCCGGCCTCGTGATTGGCGGGGAGCCTCCAGCCCCCGGGGTCGTGACATCAGCAGCGCCACAAAAAGCCAAGCAGGCAGCCGGCCCCCTCGGCCAATTTGCCAGCGAAAGGGAAGGGCCTGGGCACCCCCCGCGCGCCGCGGGAGCAGCGCGTGCGAGGAGAGCGGGGGTCCCCCTAGCGCCGCCGCCGCCGCCGCCGCGTGGTGCTGCTGCTGCTGCCGCCAGGCGCCTCGCGAAAACGGGAGCGGAGGGAAGGAAAAGTCAAAACTTCAGCTGGCCGCGGCGGCGGCGGCTGGACTCGTCTCGCTGCTGATGCTAAGGGCGTATTTTTTCCAAGGAGGCGGCGGCTAACTGATTTGCATATCGATCTCCCCCCCCCCTCCTCCCCCCCCCCCCCAGGCGCGCGCACACGAAGCCACCACGCTTGTGGATCGCTGCTTTGCAAAGGGAGAGCCCCCCCGTCCCCGTCTCCCCCCCCCCCCGTCCCCTGGCTGAGACTCGCCTCCCGCCGCCGCCTTCTCAACCCGCCGCCTCCCGCTGTCCGTCCGAGGCGGACGGCGCTTCTGCGTCCTGCCCCGCCGCTGTCAGGGGAGCGACAGCCAGGGATGCTGCAGGAACGCCCCGGAGTCCCCGCCGCGGACGCGACCCCCCCTCCCCGCCGCTGCGGCTCGCAGGTAGCGCCCGGGCCGCCGCCGAGCCCGCTGCCCGGAGATGACTCCCAGGAGGCGCGATGGGCTGCCGCGGGGGCGTTAGAGCGCTGAAAGGAAGCGGGCGACGAGCCCAGCAGCCGCCCAGTGTCTCCCAGGGCAGGGACGCCGGTGGCTTTGGCTAAGGACGTAGCGGGACTATTTCCCTCTTGCTTCTGAGAGCTTCCCCCCCCCCCAACCCCCCCGGAGCTGCTGAACCGTGCCCGGAGAAAATAACTCTCGTCCCCCCCCTTCCCTCCCCACGGGGGTGCCGCATCGCAACCCCCGCACGCCGCTGGGGAGGTGCTTGCAACGGATACAAACCCGCTACCCGGCGGGGAGCCCCCCCCCTCGCTCTTCCCGGGCCAGACGCTTTCTATGTGGAGCCCGTGTCAATGGACGGGCCCCGGTGCGCTGCCGCCGCTGCTTAGGCGATCGGCGGGCTCCTAAAGGTAAGCGAGGCGGCTGGGCCGGCGGCCGGGCACCTGGGCGAGCCCCGCGCGAGCCTCTGGCTTTTGCACACCTGTCCCGCCGGGGCTCCGACCGGACGCGGCTACTCCCCCTTCTCCCCACGGCGGATCGGCACATTGCAGTCCCCACGTGCAGCCTTCCCACTCCGCCTCCGTGCAGCCCTCATGGAAGCTACTTTAGGG
The DNA here is from genome assembly GCF_965152235.1 of Eretmochelys imbricata. Lineage (NCBI taxonomy): Eukaryota > Metazoa > Chordata > Testudines > Cheloniidae > Eretmochelys > Eretmochelys imbricata. The sequence goes on along the minus strand of NC_135574.1, from coordinate 203,574,338 downwards.
TGGCTGTTCACACCCCACTGATGATGTGTGCGGGGGGGGGGAGGGCTTTTTCTAGGGGTGACACTAGCCTGGCCATCCAGGTCCAGGCTGGCCCAGCCCTTGAGCCGCCCCCCGATCTTCTTTGTCTTGCATGCCCCCCCATCTTTCTATAGCACCCCGCAACCACCAACCTAACCCAGCTAACACCCCTCTCTGGAACCAGCTGGCCGTGGCCCTAGTGGGATCCCACCTCGACATGGAGATGGCCGGAGCGGTTCCTGTCCGCAGCCAGTCGCTGTGCGCAGAGGTGCCCTGTCTCTCTCCATCTGCGGGGCTCCGCTCTGCTGTGGGCCAGGTTCTGCTGTGCAAGGGCCTGGCCCATGGGGGCGGGGGGGGCTCTGGATCCGGCCTGGGATCAGGAGTCCCTTCGGGAGGCGGTGGAGCTGCTGCAGGTGTAACCGAGAGCAGGACGTGTGACCCGGTGTGGACAGGGCAGATCCGTTTCCACGGCCCCGAGCCGTGCCCTCGGCCTCCCTCTGCAGGGGGAGCAATAGCTGGTGTGCAGGACCGGGCCCACGGGGTGTGTGTGTGTGTGTGTGTGTCCCGCCCCCCCCCCAGGGAAGCCAGCTCTGGATCGGGCCCCGGAGCCGCGTGGGTCATGCCGGGGTGCTGGGACGGGAGTGGGCGCCCCTCGCCGGCCGCCCTGACTTGCCCCCCATCCCGCCCCTCTCCGCGCAGGTTGACCATGGTGGCCGCCGTCCGCTCCCTGCTGGCGCTGCTGCTGTACCAGGTGCTGCTGGGCGGCTCGGCCGGGCTCATCCCGGAGGTGGGCCGGCGGCGCTTCAGCGACTCGGGCCGCGCCGCCCCGCAGCAGCTGCTGAGCGAGTTCGAGCTGCGCCTGCTCAACATGCTGGGGCTGAAGCGGCGGCCGAGCCCCAGCAAGAGCGCCGTGATCCCGCCCTACATGCTGGACCTCTACCGCCTGCAGGCGGGCCAGCAGCTGGGCCACCCCGCCCTGGGCCACCAGCTGGAGAGAGCCGCCAGCCGCGCCAACACGGTCAGGAGCTTCCACCACGAAGGTAGGGGCCGGGGCTGGCTGCGCTGGGGTGGGGAGGGGGGGTCTCTGCGCTGGGCTGGGGTGGGTAAGGGGGGGTCTCTCTGCGCTGCCCCCCTGGGGATCGCCCTCCCCGCCCCAGCGGTTCTTGGGAGCTCCGGGTGCGGGTTCTGCTGCCCCTTCCCCTACAGGAGCGGGGAGAGGTGGGAGGATATGGTTTGGGGGAGAGTGTGTGTGGACTGGGGTGGGGGGGGCGGGGTTGGTAGGTCCTAAGCTATGGGTCCTAAGCATGTGTTCAGTTGTCAGGAGTATTGTGTAGATGAGTGAGTGTGAGCAGGTCTTGTGTGGTTGGGGTGTGTGTGTGTGTACCATCAGCATTGGACCCCCCCCCAAAAAAAAGGGGGTGGGGAGAGGGGGGTGTGTGTGTATGTGTGTGGAAATCTTTCCAAATAGGTTTCAGAGTAGCAGCCGTGTTAGTCTGTATTCGCAAAAGAAAAAGGAGGACTTGTGGCACCGTAGAGACTAACCCATTTATTTGAGCATAAGCTTTCGTGAGCTACAGCTCACTTTATGCATCCGATGAAGTGAGCTGTAGCTCACGAAAGCTTATGCTCAAATAAATGGGTTAGTCTCTAAGATGCCACAAGTCCTCCTTTTTCTTTTGCGAATAGTGAATGTTTGGCTGCTAATAAGTTTTGTTAAACTCACAAGAACGGTGTAGTCACGTTTTTTGTTTGTTTGGTGGTGGTTGTTTTAAACACCCTCATCGAAGCAGTCCTTTCAATGTAATTAATGTTCTGAGGCATTTATTCCGAAAATTTCCTCCCGCTTGTCTCCCCTGAGCCCCCTTCATCCCATGTGTAGTTTTCATTTTATTTTTACAGCTTGGGTTCAAATTAAGAATTCCCACAAATAGCCTTCAAAAATAAAAGCTAAACACCAGAAAAGTCGCCCAGTTGATCTGGGTTAGGTTTTTGGAAGGTTTCTAATCCCTGGGAGAGATCAATGCAACAATCAATTGTATTGTTTGCACAATGACTTTCTTGTTTTGGGTTTGAATCTAGGATAGATTTAGTGTAGATCTAAGGTAAGCCTTCAAAAAAAAAAAACAGGTTGATAAAAGCATTGCCACAGCTGGTCATTGGACTTCATGTGCACCTGAGCCTTCAGGCAACGTGGTCATCTCTTAATTAAGATGCTGAATGCATTTTAAAAGTAGGTAAAATGGGTACTTACAAGAACTGGAGTGTCTGTGGCTTAAAGTAAATGTAGTAAAGTAAAGCTATTCAGTTGTTCAACAAACTTTTAGTACCCATCATCTCTCCGCTTTGTTAAACGTTTGCACATAAATCTATTTGTTGAAAGCTTTCCAGCTTCTGAGAGTTTGAATCCAATTAACTAGATCACTCCTGTATAACTGGAGCCCTATATGTAGAAGTTCTAAAAACTAGTTACATTTAGCTGTTACATACAGCTAACACTCCTATCTTTGATGCTTACTAAATGCATACAAAGATGATGATCTTGACTTCCTGGATGAGTTTCTTCCTTTTAAAATTTGTCCATTTTGTAGTTAATTGGCTTACCAGTTGTATGCCCATGGATGGACAAATAAACTTGCATAACATAGCTGAACTGGGGTATCTAATCTGACACAGATAGACTTGTACAGTTAGTGGTTTGTATGTTGCCCATCTGCTCTTCGCAAAAAAAAAAAGTTTCCAGAACTTGTAAATAACTTCTAGCTATTAGTCTTCAGTGGTGGCATGCTGTACTCTCACTGTAAACTTAATGAAAATACAGACTCCACATGTTATAACATGGAGCTGTGACGAAAGAAATTTTATTAGGATTTAATTAAGTTGGTATACAAAGGAAGTGGCCTAAGATCAGTCGTTATATTGTCTGATGGGAAGCCTTATAATGAGGAAGAAGATTAATGGTGAAATCTAACCTTGCACTGTGGTTTGTGCTTGTGTGTGAAAGTAAATTCTTCATAATGAATGGGGGAAAATCCAGTGCATGGTTCATTCATGCTAAAACATTTCTGAATGTAAAACTATACATGATTGGGGGGGGGGGGAAGAGTCTACAAAAGTTGGAACTCTACAAAAGCACATTTTATAGCTTAAATCTGCAATTTAAGTAATCATGCAACAAATTAAAAAAAAAAAAACTCAAAGCACTTGCCTTAAAACCATTGGTCAGATCTAGCTACCTGGAAATCCTGTTGACTGATGAAAAAAACAAGAGTCCATGTTTTGAGGTAGACAATTACAATACAGCTGTATATATTTATAAATTTTGGGCTGGATCCAGAAACTTTGATGAATAATGCTTACTCATATAAGAAATTGAAATTAAAGTCAATGGGATTAATCACTTGAGTAAGAATTACTCACCAGAGTAATGATTTCAGCTAATAAGATGATTGAATTGTTGTCCAGCATATTTATCACCAAAGTTAAAAAACACTTTTGGAAAGGCTTATTTGTTAATACTCTTGTTTATAATTTATAGGGCTACACACATGGTCTGAGCCACACGCAAACCCGTGCATTTCCCCCCTCAAATATCCCAAAATGTTTAGTATTTGGGGGTGGGGGAGAGAACAGGATAAACTTTAGGAAACCATTTCTCATTTGTATTGTTTAGAATAAACTCGTTTCATTGTCATAGTACCACCCCTGAGTTTCAGCAGAAAAAAAAAATCAATACAAATGCCACCTTTTATGGATATTCAGAGTAAAATAGTAGGGTATGCTTCATAAAATACCATCACAGATGTGGAGTTCCTAGTCTCCAATTAGGACCCAAAATCTGTATATTAAGATTTGTAAATCTAAATAGTGGAGTAATATTTTTGGAATGGAGTTTAAGGGATTGACATAAAGCCATATTTTTGAAAAAACCAGAAATGCAGTAATTACCTTAAATCCTCAATCAGTTTTAATTATTCTGATTAGACCTCCACTAACTACAGTGCTAAAGTTTTCTTGCTAATGTCCTTGAATTCCAAAGTAATGCTTCACATTTCTTACCCGTTATTATAACCACCTGGAATGCAGAGTTTACCAGAATTGGATCAAAAGGCTTGACAATGAATGAAGTATTCTTAACTTCATGCTATACATGCTTGCATAAATAAACAGAGACAAGGGAAGCAGTATTTTTTTTGTAAAAGTTTCAAATCTCACATGTGGCGTTACACTGTTTAAAGTTTCCAGCCGAAGAGTAATTCACGTTTTTGCTGCTTGTTCGGTTACTGATGGTGTTTTTGTTTTCCCTCTTTGATGAACTTAGAAGCTTGGGAAGAGCTGCCAGAAGCAAGTGGGAAAACAGCACGGCGTTTCTTCTTTAATTTAACTTCCATCCCTAACGAGGAGTTTCTCACCTCGGCTGAACTTCAGATTTTTCGGGAGCAGGTGCAGGAAACCTTTGAGAACAATAGCAGCTACCATCACCGTATTAATATTTATGAAATTATAAAGCCAGCCACAGCCACTTCTAAGGACCCTGCCGCGAGACTTTTGGACACCAGGTTGGTGCATCAGAATGCAAGTAAATGGGAAAGCTTTGATGTAACACCAGCTGTAATGAGGTGGATTGCACATAGACAGCCTAATAATGGGTTTATAGTAGAGGTGGTTCACTTGGACAATGAGAGCAGTGTTTCCAAGAGGCACGTTAGGATTAGCAGGTCTTTGCATCAGGATGAAGATAGCTGGTCTCAACTCCGGCCGTTGTTAGTAACTTTCGGCCATGATGGCAAGGGACACCCTCTCCATAAAAGAGAGAAACGCCAAGCAAAACACAAACAGCGCAAACGCCACAAATCCAGTTGCAAAAGACATCCTTTGTACGTGGACTTCAATGATGTGGGGTGGAATGACTGGATTGTTGCCCCACCAGGATATGGTGCCTTTTACTGCCATGGGGAATGCCCTTTTCCATTGGCAGATCATCTAAACACAACAAACCATGCCATTGTTCAGACTTTGGTCAATTCCGTGAATTCCAAAATCCCTAAGGCTTGCTGTGTTCCGACAGAACTGAGTGCTATTTCCATGCTCTACCTTGACGAGAACGAAAAAGTTGTATTAAAGAACTATCAAGATATGGTTGTGGAGGGTTGTGGGTGCCGCTAACACAGCAAAATATATTAGAAATACAAAAAAAGCTGACACTTTAATATTTCCCAATGAAGACTTTATTTATGTAATGAAATGGAAAAAAAAATACAACTATTTTGAAAATATATTTATGTCCACAAAAAAAGTTGGGAAAACAAATATTTTAATCAGAGAATTATTCCTTTTAAAGATTTTAAATGTATTTTAGTTGTACATTTTATATGGGTTTAATCCCAGCACATGAAGTATAATGGTCAGAATCTTATTTTGTATTTATTTACTATTATAACCACTTTTTAGAAGAATAGCTAATTTGTATTTATATGTAATCAAAAGGAGAAAATATAGGGTTTGTACATAATTTTCCAAAATTGTAGCTGTTTTAATTGTGTGTATTTAAATTGAAAAGAATACATGGAAGGTTACTATGGCAAAGTGCGTAGCACATTTGCTTTCTGCTGTGCTACTGTTAAGGTCACAAGTTCAAGTCCAGAAAAAAGTGGATAATCCACTCTGCTGACTTTCAAGATTATTCTATTGTACAATTCTCAGGAATGCTGCAGGGTGGGCTGTCCAATCCATGAGAACTGGCATCCTCCTTAGGTGGAACATTTGGATAAGAACCAGACATTACTGATCTAGTATAAATACTGCTATTCCCAACTAATTTGCAGAGTGAATATAAGCAGGGCCAATAGAAATCTTAGACCTACAGAAAAGTTGAATGTTTGTCATCCTTCTCCTCTCATTTAAATCCTTATCCTGGCCAAATATTAAATAATAAAATATGATGATTTCTTTTCTTTTTTTGTGTGGTGATATATGCTAAAAAAGGAACAATTTTATTTCTACTGGCCCTTGTCTCTAACAGTTGGGAATACAATTATTTTTTTTCTTACCTCAAATGAGAGCTCATTTTATGCGGAATGCTCTAGAGAACGAATCTTCAAACTTTACCCTAAGTACAGAAAACTATTGTTAGCTGTGGGCGCTATCTACTTTCAGCTGCTGGTTTTGCTGACTCTCGGAGTAGTTTTGTCTTTCTTTCCGGGGTCTTGTGTTTGGAAAGAATTTTCCTGCCAAATGTTAAACCGATTTCAGATAATAAATAATAGAGCTCTGACATTTCATTCTGCAAAGTCCCATCTGTAAGAGCAAATGGTTCATTCACAAAGATAAACTGTGTTTTCTGGGTTTTCTTGCTTCTTAAAGTCTTCATATATATATATTTTAAAAAGGGCAAAAACATGATTTGCAGTTGGCAAGCAAGGCGTTAATCGCAGTTCATACTTACTGAACATTTACAAGACTGTTGGTGTGGTAGTTTGCAAGTAATTTGTAGAAGATGGGAAGAGGATACAGAGGCTGGGTTCCTTGTTGCATTGGAAGCCCTGCCAAATATTAGACTAAAAAGTACCTGAGATTGGCTTCTTGCTGATGTACTGTAAATTGGACTGAAGCCAAGTGCAGAATGAAGTCAAATTAGCCTATGGGTGGTAAGTTTGTTCTTACATTCAGAACTCTTAACTCTTAAAAGCTGTAGAATTGGCCATAGAATAATGATTCTGTGATTATATCCTCCAGGAACTTTGAAAGTTGCTTTTTTGTTTTTAAATCTAATCAACCAAAACCTTTGCCAGAAGGTGGCATTTCAAAGCCAAGAGGGCAATTCTCCATCCATGGACCTTTTAGGCCAGCTTCTGAAATAGTATCAGATGCAAGCCATGTCACTAACTTGCTTAACGTGTGGTTGCTGGGTTGTGGGGTTTTTTTAACTATTAATAAAAACCAGTATACTACAATGGATATACTCACTGGGCGCATGGGTCAAAAGCCTTCTAAATAGACTATATCTTTAAGGCCTGTTAAAGAATAATTCCTTTCTTAATAATGCCATTTTTCTTTTTGAGCTGAAGATATTTATTAGGCTCCTCTGTCAATTTCTGTGTCAGGATAAGTTTAATTTATACACTTATTCTAGCAATATCATTTAAAAACATCTATAAAGAGATTTTTTTTTCCCCATTCTCTAGTTTTGTGTGCTTTGGAACAACTAACGTTTATTTGTAATGCTGATTCAAGATCATGGCCTAGGCTTCTGCTGGATGGTCAGTCCTCTTGGTTTCTAAAGTTCTAGTGGCATTTGGGGAGAGGCATAGCTCAGTGGTTTGAGCATTGGCCTGCTAAACCCAGGGTTGTGAGTTCAATCCTTGAGGGGGCCATTTAGGGATCTGGGCCAAAAATTGGGGATCAGCCCTTCTTTGAGCAGGGGGTTGGACTAGATGACCTCCTGAGGTCCTTTCCAACCCTGACCTTCTGTGGTTTTGTGAAGATCTGCTTTGGCCGTTTTAACAATTGCCTATTTTAACTTTCAGTTCCTTGCCCCCTTAAAAAATATGCACAGTGTTTTGGTCTGCACTCTGGCTTGTTGAACGCATTCATGGCCACTGGCTCAGGAACGCTGTCAGTCCCATGTGTCAGTTAACAGATTCTCTGGGCATTCAACCGTGAACAGTTGCAATGCATAGTCTTTCTAGTCCTAGCAATAATAGAGCCTTCTCCACCCCATGCTGCAGAAGCCACTCCTGAACGGCACAGAAATTCAAGTGTCATGCCTTGGATTATACCACTTCTATTAGCCTGAAGGGTCTGATTTAAACCCCCCTGAAATCAATAGGAAAACATCCATTGTCTTCTATTGACGCTTTGAATTGGACCCTGAATCAGATCCTAAATTCTTATGTCTCCTGACTAAAGTTCACAGCTCCTAACTTGTTGTACAGAACACTAGTCTAAGAGACTTAGAGAATAACGACTGTTTCACTCCTCCTCTAAGGCATGAGAACACACTGATGCTACAGCACTTGTCCATGCATGAGCTGTACCTGGCTCAGGGCCTGACACTGCATTCCTCATAAAGGTAAAACTCACATGGAAACCAATTGGCTTGGCTTGACTAAGGACTGCACTCTTAGTAAAATACATGGTGAGGCCCCTGAGTAGCTTTAAGCCCTTATAGGGCCCAGATCCTGGGAACGCTGTTGTAGCTGTGTAACTTTGCACGTGAATCATTCTGTTGATTTCAAAGAGGCTGCTCGTGTGCGTCAAGTTAGGCATGTCTACAGAGCTGGGTTTACAATATTTTTGGGGAAAAGTGTAACACCCACTCCCCCATCTCTCGAGACTGAAAATGTCACAGAGCTGAGTTGAAGAGGGTGGTCGGGGACTTTAAAAGAATAGCATGAGTATAGATAGTTGTAGTGAATTTGGTCTTGAAGGTTAATTGGGACCCACTACTAAACTTTGGAAAATGGTCTCTGACAGTCCTATTGGAGTTTTGGGTCCACTGACAACTGCTAAATCAGCCTCCTCAGTACTAAAACTGTGTTGTTACCACAGTCCTTAGAGTATTCTTTCTCTACAAGAAGAAACAGAAGTTGTCTTTTTCCTCATAAGAGGAAGATACAGACGCCATACCATTGCCCTTTCTAATCAGCCTGTATTTGACACACAATCTTACATTTCCATTAGCAAGCATATTACTCATTGACGTGCCTCTGATCTATATGCGTGGTGAACCTGGTAGACAGGCATGTTGTTGTTGTTTGTAAGTTTCAAATCGGCATCTCTCCAACTATGAAGTGATCAGCATCTCTGCCTAGGATCCCTGACCCTTTCACATGACACCCTAGTGGCTCTCAGCCTTTCCAAGTTACCGTACCACTTCCAGGAGTCTGATTTGTCTCGAGTACCCCCAAGTTTCACCTCACTGTAAAAACTACTTGCTTACAAAAATCAGATATAAAAAGACAAAGTGTCACAGAACTCTGTTACTGAAAAATTGCTGACTGTCTCTCGTTTACCATACAATTATAAAATAAATCAATTTGAAAATAAATATTGTACTTACATGTCAGCGTATACTGTATAGAGCAGTATAAACAAGTCATTGTCTTTATGAAATTTTAGTTTGTACTGACTTTGCTAGTGCTTTTTATGTAGCGTGTTTGGAAAACTAGCAAAATCTAGATAAGTTGATATACCCCCCTGGAAGACCTCTGTGTACCCCCAGGGGTACACATTCTTCTGGTTGAGAACCACTGCCCGAGTGAACCTAAACATTTTACATAAAATTCAGTCTGGTTCTGAGGTTAGCAACATATAAAAACATATACGGGAGATCCTCAGTTGATGTAAATGACCTTATTTATACAGCGAGGTCCTCATTGCTGGTATGTTAGGCTCATGCCTACACCAAGTACTATTTGCTTTCACCCCTCTTAAGCTTCTAGTGGACTTTCACTTTTATGCAATCAATTTTTATGAGGCCTGCATATGAGAGCTACTTACTTATTGTATTCTTGACTCTGAAGTAGGAGCTCATCTGGACTGGATTTACATGAGACCCACTTTGCCACACCACTAGGAGTGAATAATTATTGAACTATTTTACCATACAAGTATTCCTAAATTGTTGATTTTTTTTTTATTTGATTTCAGGAGGCAGCTAATTGCCATATGGCAGCTTGATGTTAATGTTTAATGAAGATCAGGAAACAAAGTTTATGAAAAGCTTTTGTATAGTAACTGCAGAGTTTCAAGAACTGTTTTATACTTCCTGACAGTGCAGGTCTGGCTTAATGGTTTGTTTTTATTGCTTAAGAGTGTAAACCTTTCTTCAGCCGATGTGTGGAAATTATATTCTCATCCTGCATTACGCATTTCTTGTTGCTCATTACTCATTCACGGCTTTCCTTTCTGCCATCTGTAAGCAGAGCTTTGCTGTTTCAGCTACATGCAAAATACTTCTATCCTTTGCACAGTAAGACACTTTTCCTTAGCACCCACCCACCCCTCAACAACAACAAAAAAGCCTACTCTGTGTCTATATTGTTTTTCTCTGTTTTGGGTGGAGTCTGTCTTAGATTTTGGTTGCTAGATGGTTTCTGTAGTAACAAGCAGAGGAAAAACTCAAGCCTGAAAAGGCATTTGTAAAGATGCCGTATCTTGCCTGAAGTATTACTTTATCTCATTATGTATATGGAATATGCCTTTTTTTAAATATAAAGGCTACTTTTTCCCTTGCGGTAGGGCAGACAGCTGCTATGAGACCTAAATTTGTTGTGCTCTTACAATATAGGAGTGCATGAGAACCATAAGTCTTGTTCCCCATCGACTTAAGCTGCTTGAAATACCAATAAAAGCCAAAAAGTATTAAAGATGTATTTTTAAAGAAGTAATAAATGGTTCTTACAGGCACAAACCACTTTGTTTGTTTTTCAGTTACACAGGGGGCAAAAAGGGGGTAGATGAAGAAGGATGCAAGACCTTCATAGTTTCACAGTAGATCAGAACTGTGGCTGTTTTTTTTACAAAAAAACAAAACTACTGTTATTTTTAAAGAAAGACCGTGGTCTTTGCTTAACATACTTTAAGAACCTAATTTGACTTGACTATACTTTAAAGCACTCGTCTGTTTCTCTAAGAAATTCCAGAGGTTTAATAGAATTTAATGGTTCTCACACATATGTCACATTTGACTGTCTCCCAAGTGCATCTGGGGACAAAGTTGATGAGAGAAATATTGTAGATTGGATCTTTGCTTCCCTTGCAGTGTTAACCCTTCTCTACCTGTACCTCGACCTTACCTACAGCAAGCACTGGGTTTTCATCTATGCTGAAATTGAGTCTAACATGTAATGCTGTCTGTGACTCTTCTACGCTGGTCACCTGGATCCCAGAATATCAAGGAATATTCTGCAGTCTTTACTGTAGCCAACTTGCCCCTCACTTCAATAGGAATGTTGCCTGATTAAGGACTGTGAATGGGCCCATTGTACATCCTGTGTCAAAGGATACAGGCTTTGTAAGACCAAGGGCCATCTTTGTGCTAGAAGTCTGAGGGCCAAAGCTCTTTTGCATATATATTTACATACGGTTCTGAATGCACTCAACTGTGATACTTGTCTGGACTTGTATTGCCCTTGGTGAATAGAGATTAGAGAACTCCCCATAATGTACAGAGACAGAAAACCTGCAGTGGAACAGCTTGGTCCTCAACCTGCATGGAGAGGTGGCCCTGGGCTGTATGTTTTATGACTCCACAGATCCTATATTAGGTAACCCTCCAATACATCCTTAGCAGTCTAGAGTTACTACACTGTTGTATGTTTCAGAGTAGCAGCCGTGTTAGTCTGTATTCGCAAAAAGAAAAGGAGGACTTGTGGCACCTTGGAGATTAACAAATTTATTTGAGCATAAGCTTTCGTGATGCATCTGATGAAGTGAGCTGTAGCTCACGAAAGCTGATGCTCAAATAAATCTGTTAGAACTTGTGGCACCTTAGAGACTCCTTTTCTCTTGTATGTAGTGCTGATGTACAGGGTCAGGTCCCAAGTTGGTGGATCTTGCCCCCCTGTTTGTAGTTTTCAACAGGTGCATGCTGAGGTTTTGTTTTTTTTTTCCTTTTTTGGGGGGGGGGGGTTGGGAGGGAACAAGGAAGAGAGCTGAAGTTGGAAGTGCTTAAAACTGCTAAACTACTTCAGGTAGAAAGATCACAGCAGTAAACTGATAAGATTCCAAAAATTCAGTTTCCCACAACAGCTGGAGGATGGCAGATTTACCATTTAATGAGGCTGTTAATCCCATTAGAGATTAAATTAAGAAGGTCTTTCTGGGAGATCACCAAGAAACCTCTGAAGATTGTACTGCAGTTTGAATAGTAATTCTAAGGCCGGAGAGGGTTGACAGGCCTTTCTTGAACTGCAGGGTACTGTTTCATTCAATGTCTTTCATTGAATGCTTTCTGGTTTAATGTCAGCAGCATTGAAATAAAAGTACAGGATTTTTAAAAATTATTATTCTGGAAGTAACATGTAAATCAGAACTTTGAAATATTTGGCTGGATCGTTGGTGGGGGAAATCAGTACAGCTCCATTGACATCACCAGTTGAAGATCTGGCCCATCATATTAAAACAAAGCTTTGGAAGCCAGCAAGAGACCATCTGTATTTAAAGTAGCTATGGCCATAACTCCAGGAGCTTGGAACTTGCACAAAACCATTTTGATGGCACTCTGTACATCCAAGTGATGGGCAAGTGTTCTAGGATATAATGACCGTGCAACCACAGGCTTCAAAAGCATAGAATGTCTGTGGTAAGATGCTGTTTCCACATCAATAATATACATACAGGCATATTGAAGCTTAACTGCAAGGCCAAGGGGGGATGGGGAGAATATCTCACTACAGCATGCATGCTGAGCAAAAAGCTTCTGCTCTTTACAGCCAGAAACAATGCTTCATTTCATTATAACCTTGACTTTTGCATTTTTTCTCATGACTTATTGATAATTTCATACGAGACTTAATAGACCAAAGGACTCTTTAGGAATTAGGAAGTGAGACAGGGTACATTCTATTTCTTATAAACATCAGCCCCACTGATGGAAACATTTAAAAACAACCCATTCTATTTAAGGACAATTCAGATATAATTTTCCTGCTCTTATTTTTTTCCCTTCTTCCTTCAGTTGCATGAAAAGACCCATTGCTTAAAAGCAGGATCTCCCTTTAAGAACTCATCCCGTCTTGCTCTTTTCTTCAGCATGACAAATTCTGATCCTCCATCTGACATTATGATATCCACAGTAAGCTAGTTTGATGTCACAAACTGCTGCTATTGAGCCAGACCCTAATTTATACAGAAGCCCTTATTGCAGCGCTGGCAGGGTAAAAGGATCTTACAGTTAATGATAATTAGGCCCAATAACTTTAGATGAAGAATAAGAGGGCACAAAGGCTTCTATGATAAAATGGAGCTACCTTTATTGATCCTGGTCTTGTTCATCACACAGCTCACACATGATCACACAGATCATGGCTGTGTAGATTTTTTGATACCATATTCAATATATGAAGCATGGGCAACTCTCACAATAGTATCATGAGTCTTGCAATAACTGGTGATTATCTTAAAGCCCCAGCTCCTGGAGTCAAATGATAACATAAGAATCTCAGCTTTCAGTTTTTTTTTTTTTTTTTTTTACAAAGGAACTTTTTAGCCCTCTTGATTGAAGAGGAAAGCTTGAAAAGGTGACCCAAGTGCACCCTATAGGCACAGAAAGCAGATGATAAAGAAAAAACTGACAACTTAAAAAGAACACCACCACCTTCCCTAGACTTAAAAATCATCTCACAACTTTTGAATGTTCAGATTTGGCAATCGGGTATATGGTAGGTGCTTTAAATATAAAAACAGGATAAAAGATGAATATATTTTTCCTCAGCTATTCTGTGGTTATTTCTTGCAAGTGTTAATGTGTTAACTCCTAAGTTTCAATGTTTAGGAGCAAACAATTTTTCAAGGCTGACGGAAATGAAAAATTTCAGCTTTGAAAATAGGGCAGAGTGTTATAAAGATCACTTCTGCACCTGTTAAATTATTGACTCATGCCCAATAGTTACTTGGCTAGTGGCACAAAGGGATGAGAAACTGTTTGTGCCCATAGAGTCTTCTGTCTTTGACAATGGGTTATTTTCCTGACTGTCGATTGGACAAACTTTTGTATCTGTTTCTGTAAGACAGTTGTCTTGTTAGGGGAAACTCTACAGAAGCATAATACACATGTCTTGAATGTCCCTCCATAAGCCAGGGCCCACACTTTGGCCTGTGCATTAATAAAGCTCCTCAAAGCACTAGAATTTCTATCCCTTTCTTCAGAGATGGGTTTATTTTTCTAAACAGAAAGAGTTCAACATAAAGCAGATAAACCAGGCCCTTCCTAAAGCCTCTTCCTTCCTAGGCTTTAGCCTCTGACCACCCAAGAGATATCTTGGATGAAAGAGGAGAACTCAGTCACGAAGGAGATCCAGGAGAGTGGAGGTAAGGCGTCTCTCTCCCTAGAAAGGGTCTGGAGAAGGTAGTTTGAAAAGGGCCATAGGGATGGAGTTAGTCCCTGGAGTGGGCCCTGGAAAAGGGGCAAGGCCCAGCGTGGTAATCCTGTGGGGTGGCATTCTAGGGGAGGAATAAGAAGCAGGAGGGGGTCTAAGCCCTGGTCTACACTAGGACTTTAGGTCGAATTTAGCAGTGTTAAATCGATTTAACCCTGCACCGGTCCACACGATGAAGCCCTTTTTTTCGACTTAAAGGGCTCTTAAAATCGATTTCCTTACTCCACCCCTGACAAGTGGATTAGCGCTTAAATCGGCCTTGCCGGGTCGAATTTGGGGTACTGTGGACACAATTCAACGGTGTTGGCCTCCAGGAGCTATCCCAGAGTGCTCCATTGTGACCGCTCTGGACAGCACTCTCAACTCAGATACACTGGCCAGGTAGACACGAAAAGAACCGCGAACTTTTGAATCTCATTTCCGGAGACTGCGGGAACTGTGGGATAGCTACCCACAGTGCAACACTCCAGAAGTCGACGCTTGCCTCGGTACTGTGGAAGCACTCCGCCGAGTTAATGCACTTAGAGCATTTTCTGTGGGGGGACACACACTCGAATATATAAAAGCGATTTCTAAAAAACCGACTTCTATAAATTCGACCTAATTTCGTAGTGTAGACATACCTCTAGAAAGAAGCCTGTGAACCAGAGAAGAGCATGTCTTAATCCTAGGTTACTGGGAAACCACACAAGGGACTTGGAGGTGGGAAGTGGCCCAGGAAAGCAGGAGCAAGGCTTAGCTGCTTAACACAGGGTCCCTAGCAGAACCCAGAGCAGAGGGTGGGTCTGGGTATCCCTAGGAAGGAGCAGAGAAGCCCAACCCAAGTACTATCCAGTCGGGTGCTGCTGAGGACAGCCCAGAAGATGTGTTGAGAGAGAGCCTGAGAGGGGTGAAAGGATGTCTTGTTGGGAAGTTTGGACTTCTAGTTTTACCCTGGAAAGGATCCAGACTAGATGTGACTTAGCTAGAGGGCTAAGTTGTGGACAGAAACAGGCCATTGCAGCACCAAAGGGCTGTATAAGGGTGTTTGAGGTGAAGACACCCACAGTGCCATGCTCTGACACCAGAGGGCGATTGCTACACAGTTCCTGCTACTACCAGATAAGGTGGGAGGAATCCCATAGGCAAGTCAGCCAAGAGTTTCAGAACCAACTAGTGATTTTGGGTGCCTCACTTCTCGAGTGCCCAAAGTAAGAGCCTTTACAGTGCCTGATATTCAGGGGGTGGGTGCTCAGCACTTTCTGCAAATCAGGCCTCTCAAGTTGTGTCCCCAAGAATTGATGCACCTGAAATAGCTAATTGTGCTCAAAACTCTTGGCCATGGATTTCTCTTTCTAGGAGGTGCTGTAGTTACCCTGGATACCCACAAGGCATTTCTAGGGAACTGTGCACTAGCCAATTTGCTTCAGCTCCATGCAGCTTAGAGAGAGCTTCATTGCGACTGTGAAATGTGACCCAATTGTACATAAGGATAGGAAGTGCCTGGGACTGGTGATCTGTGCAAAATGCTTCTACTCCTGCTGGGGAAGCCTTCCCAGAGCCAGATACATAAGGGCTTGGCTCTGCAAGGCGGCAATACTCACAGTTTTGGTAAGTAGTTTAGATGTGAATAAGGTCTGGTCAGTATTAGGTTGGAAAGGAAAGATGGTTCCAGTGATTAAGCCACTGGCCTGGGAATGTGGGGTCAGCCATAGACTCCCTGTGTGACCTTGGCAAGATAATTAGGCTGAGATTTCAAAGCTGTCAAAACAATTTGGACACCTGGTTCCCAGCCATTTTAATTAACTGGGAAGCTTTGAAAAATTACAGCTTTAGTTTCCCTGTGCCTCAGTTCCCAGTCTGTAAAACTGGGGGGATATTTCCCTACCTCAAAAGGGACATTAAGAGGATACATTAATTAATGATTGTGAGGGGCCAAAGAAGTATCTCGCTAGATATACATAGACACAGGTACTAATGACTTGCACGCAGGGTGATGAGAATACACTGTATCAGCACCTTGTAGGCTTTGCCCCCAAAGATATATCTAGCCACATTTTAGGCATGGGATACAGAGATTACGTTCACAGCATATAATGTTAAAGAAAAACAAATACGCTTGCTGAAAAGTTGCAATAACGCTACTTTCTTTCTGAGGCCTGGTCTACACCTAAAACTGAGGTCGAACCAGACAGCTGGCACATAAAATGAAAAAGGGTGTAGAGGATTTTTTAATATAAGGGTTGGGGGAAAGCCGACTGGTGTGGAGGAGCACACATTTTGGGCAGAGACATCCCTGAGGGATGAATTTATTAGAAGAGGGGGGAACTCTGTATCTTAGTACAGAGGATAGGACAGAAATTAGTGAAGTAGAGGTAGGAGCTAGTGAGGAATAGTCAAATGTAAGAGTCTCGTAAACAATACACATGAAGGCAAGCAACTAAATATTGACAAAAGTTATGAGTACTTACGTACAAATGCTAGAAGTCTAAATACTAAAATGGATGCACTAGAGTTCCTGGCATTAAATGAGGATATGGCATTGCAATAGGCATTGCAAAAACTTGGTGGAATGGGGATAATCAGTGGGACATGGTAATACAAGGATACAAAATATAATGGAATGATAGAGTAGGTCGTACTGGTGGGGGAGTGGCACTATATGTTAAACAAAAGCATAGAGTCAAATAAGGTGAAAATCTAACATGAATCAAACTGTACCATAGAGTCTCTCTGGACAGAAATTCAGTGCTTGAATAACAAGAGTATAGCAGTAGGAATATACTACTGACCAGGGTGGTGACAGTGATGGTGAAATGCTAAGGGGAGTTAGAGAGGCTACACAACCAGAAAACATCATAATGGGGGATTTCAACTATCCTCATATTGACTGGGTACATGTCACCTCAGAGCATGATGCAGAAAGTTTCTGGACAACATAAATGACCGCTTCCTGGAGCCGCTAGTCCTGGAACCCACAAAGGGGGAGCAACTTGATTTAGTCCTAAATGGACACGGGATCTGGTCCAAGCTGAATCACTCCGCCATAGTGACCATAATGTAATTAAATTTAGCATCCTTGTAGGGTTTAATTTTTAAAAGGGAAACTATACAAGAATGAGGATTCTGGTTAACTTGACAGGTTTCAGAGTAACAGCCGTGTTAGTCTGTATTCGCAAAAAGAAAAGGAGTACTTGTGGCACCTTAGAGACTAACCAATTTATTTGAGCATGAGCTTTCGTGAGCTACAGCTCACTTCATCATAATTGATAGATTTCAAATGATGAAGTGAGCTGTAGCTCACGAAAGCTCATGCTCAAATAAATTGGTTAGTCTCTAAGGTGCCACAAGTACTCCTTTTCTTTTTGGTTAACTTGAGTCAGTCACAAAGGTAAAATGCCTGCAAGCAGCATGGAGATGACTTGAAAACGCCATAATAGTGGCTCAGATTAAATGTATTCCCCCAAATAAAAAAAGACTGTAGGAGGACCAACAGAATGCCACCATGGCTAACTAGCTGAGTAATGGAGGCTGTTAGAGGCAAAAAGCCATCCTTTTAAAATGTGGAAATCAAATCCTAATGAGGAAAATAGGAAGGAGCACAGATTCTGGCAAGTAAAATGTAAAAATATAAGGCACGCCAAGGAAGAATGTGAGAAGCAACTTGCTAAAGATGAGGAGTACTTGTGGCACCTTAGAGACTAACAAATTTATTTGAGCATAAACTTTCATGAGTTACAGCTCACTTCATCGGATGCTAAAGATGCTAAAACTAAATTTTTTTATAAAAGTACTTCAGAAGCAGGAAGCCTTCCAGCTAGGCAGTGGGGCTACTAGACAACAAAGGTGTTAAAGAAACAGAGGGTGAATTCTCTGCATCGGTCTTCACTGCAGAGAATGTGTGGGAGATACCCACATCCGAGCTATTCTTTTGTGGTGACAAATCTGAAGTGCTGTCCCACATTGATGTGTCAATAGAAGAGGTTTTAGAACAAACCGATAAACTAAACTGTAATAAGTCACTAGGACCAGATGGGATTCATCCAAGATTTCTGAAGGAACTCAGATCACATTACATACTAAAGTTATTAGTTCTACAATTTCATATCTATCAACTAAATCAGCTTCTGTACCCAATGACTGGAAGGTAGTTAAAACAACACCAGTTATTACAAAGGGCTTCAGAGGAGATCCTGACAATAACAGGCCAGTGAGCCTAACATCAGTATTGGCCAAATTGGTAGAAACTATAGCAAAGAACAGAATTATCAAACACATAGGTAAACATGATTTGTTGGGGAGGATTCAACATGGCTTTTGTAAATGGTGAGGTGTGACTTCCCATCTATGAGAATGCTTTGGGGGAGTTAGCAAGTCTGGGGATAAATCAATAGAGTGTACTTGGATTTTCAGAAAGTCTTTGACGAGGTCCTTCATCAAAGGGTCTTAGGGAAGATATCCCATGGGATAAAAGGGAAGACCCTCTCATTGATCAGTAACTGCTTGAAAGGTAGGAGACAAAGGGTAGGAATAAGTGGTCAATTTTCACAATGGAGGGAGATGAACAGCTGGGTCTAAGGATCTGCCCTGGTAGTGTTCTGTTTAACATATTCATTAGTGATCTGGAAAAGGGGGTGAACAGTCAGGGCCGTTCCTAGCAATTCTGGGGCCCTACACGGCCCCCCCTCACGGGGGGGGGAAGCAGGCCTCGGCGGTGGGGAACGGGGGGGGCTGGCCCCAGGCCTCCGTGGGGGGGGCGGGAGCAGAGCAGGGTGGGGGCCCTGGGGAAGAGCCAGAGCAGGGGCTGGAGCAGCACGCAGCTACGCAGGGCACCAGGAAATTTGGTGCCAAATTTCCTGGTGCCCTACGCAGCTGCATACTTTGCGTATGGGTAAGATGGCCCTGTGAACAGTGAATTGGCAAAGTCTGCAGATGATACAAAATAATTCAAGATAGTTCAGTCCCAAACAGACTGTGAGGAGTTACAAAAGGATCTCACAAAACTTGGTGACTGGGCAACAAAATGGCAGATGAAATTCAATGTTAAGTACAAAGTAATACATATTGGGAAAAAATAATCTCAGCTATACAAGTACAATGACGTGTCTAAATTATCTGTTACCACTCAAGAAAGAGATGTTGGAGGCACCGTGGATTGTTCTCTGAAAACTTCCACTTGGCGCACAGTAGCAGTCAAAAAGGCTAACAGTGTGTTAGCAACTATTAGGAAAGGGATAGAAAATAAGACAAGAACATATCATAATGCCACTATATAAATCTATGGCGCGCCACACCTGGAATACTGTGTCCATTACTGGTTGTCCCATCTCAAAAAGGATATGAACTGGAAAAGAGAAGGGCAACAAAGACAATCAAGGGTATGGAATAGCTTCTGTACAAGGAGAGACTAAAAAGATTAGGGCTGTTTAGCTTAGAAAAGAGACTACTAAGGGGGGATATGAAAGAGGTCTATAAATCATAAATGGGGTGGAAAAAGTGAATAGAGGAGTGTTATTTACCCTTTCATATAATACAAAAACCAGTGAAGTTAATAGGCACCAGGTTTAACACAAACAAGAGGAAGTCGTATTTTTACACAACATGCAACTAACCTGTGGAACTCATTGCCATGGTATGCTATGAAGGCCAACAGGATAACTGAGTTCAAAAAAGAATTGGATACATTCCTGGAGGATAGGTCCATCAATGGCTATTAGCCAGATGGTCAGGGAGAATATCGTAGTGCCCTTATATAAATCCATGGTATGCCCACATCTTGAATACTGCATACAGATGTGGTCCCCTCATCTCAAAAAAGTTATACTGGCATTAGAAAAGGTTCAGAAAAGGGCAACTAAAATTATTAGGGGTTTGGGATGGGTCCCATATGAGGAGAGATTAAAGAGACTAGGACTTTTCAGCTTGGGAAAGAGGAGACTAAGGGGGGATATGATAGAGGTCTATAAAATCATGAGTGGTGTGGAGAAAGTGAATAAGGAAAAGTTATTTACTTGTTCCCTTAATATAAGAACTAGGGGCCACCAAATGAAATTAATGGGCAGCAGGTTTAAAACAAATAAAAGGAAGTTCTTCTTCACACAGCACACAGTCAACCTGTGGAACTCCTTGCCTGAGGAGGTTGTGAAAGCTAGGACTATAACAGGGTTTAAAAGAGAACTGGATAAATTCATGGAGGTTAAGTCCATTAATGGCTACTAGCCAGGATGGATAAGGAATGATGTCCCTAGCCTCTGTTTGTCAGAGAGTGGAGATGGATGGCAGGAGAGAGATCACTTGATCATTACCTGTTAGGTTCACTCCCTCTGGGGCACCTTGCATTAGTCACTGTTGGTAGACAGGATACTGGGCTGGATGGATCTTTAGTCTGACCCAGTATGGCCATTCTTATGTTCTTATGATGCAACCCCATGCATGGGGTGACCCTAAACCTCTGACTACCAGGAGATAGGGGTGGATCACTCCATAATTGTTCTGTTCTGTGCATTCCTCCTGAAGCTCTGGCGTGGGCCTCTGTCAGAGACCAGATAGTGGGCAAAATGAACCATGGTCTGACCCAATATGGCAGTTCTTATGATATAGCTATGGTACTATAGGGCATGAAAAATTCATATTCTGAGCTCCACAGATATGCTGGCATAAACCCCAGTGTAGACACAGCTAGGTCAATAGAAGAATGCTTGTCTCGCCCAGGTACTGTTGCTTGGGGAGGTGGTGGGGCCTAACGCGATAGAAAATCCCTTTCTACTGTAGGCTTTGTTTACACTATGGGGTTATGCTGATATAGCCACTATCTTCACTGTAGTGTGGAGCACAAGAACCCCAAAACAGAGAGACGAAGCAGGTTGCTCCCTAAAACTGAGGTACAATTGAGCCCACCTTACAGTTAGGCTGGCTGTAGATTGGCTGCTACTCCAAGAAGCTTCCCTACGGAGCCCGCTGCCCTGCAAACAGAGCCAGAAAACCCCTTAAAAGTGATAGTTTGCACTTTCAACACTGTCCTCAAAACACCACAGAGTTTGGTCAGGACTTCTTAAAGAGAGATTTTGTTTACACATAGGCATAAGCCTGGATAGTTACTCAAAATACACAATTGGGCCCACAGGGAAACAAACACCATTGCAAAAACACTGTCAACAAAATATTTATTAGCGGGAAAAGCTCATTTAGATTTCATTTAAGTTCCATAATGTTCTGCCATTTTTTTTTTACAGTGAACATTAAACTTTTACAAGACAAAATGACTACTTATTAACATTTCCATTTATTCAGCCTGACTTCATAACAAGCCATACACCCTGTTCAACATAACTTATGGTATGTCCCGTTGCCCAGCATTATGTGATCATGCAATGAAAGCCCCATAATGCACATGGGCAAAGGGAAGGGTTAGAGGAACCAAGGGAGCCCTTAATTCCTGAGTTCCCTGACTTTTGTGAGCTTAATTCACAATTTTAACATTCCATTAAAGTGGTTTGTAAGTGGTTTGTTTTTTTTCCTATTTCACTTCAGAGATTAAAGGCTCCTTCAGAACTGACATTTTTGTTACTCTCGTCAGTCATGTATCAGCTGGGAAGGAAAGGGGAGCAGTTATCAATAACCAATTTTTACATGTCGCCAATCTTATTGCCAAAACTGGTCATCAGAGGTCTGTTCAACATTGAACATGTTCAACACAGGGCTGCTACTCTTGATAGGACTTTGGTCAGAAAAGTGTTTTGGAGGCAGTGTAACCTATTGGCTACAGCGCGGGACTAGAACTCAAGAGACTGGGGTGACTTTAGGCAAGTCACTTTCCTGCTCGGTGCCTCAGTTTCCCCATTTGTACAATGGGGATAATGATACTGACCGATTTTGTACAGTGCTCCGAGATCTATCGATGATATGAGGCTGGTGGCAATATCATTTCAGTTGCCTGCTATTGATGGGTCTGATGCTGCATATCACCCTTATTGTTTGACAATAATACCTAGAAGGCCCACACGGGGCCTCACTGTACAAACACAGAGTAAGAGGATAGGTTCAGATCCTCAAAAGTATTTTGGGTCCCAGCTTCTATTGAAATCAAAAGCAGTTTGGAGCCTAAGTACCTCTGAGGATCTAGGACATAGCCCCAGCGCTAAAGAGCTTCCATTGCAGTCATGGTGTCTTTAACTTCAGAGGAAACAAAATCAGGCCTGTTGTCACCAATGCATGTACCGGTTTATCTCATGACCACTTTGTGGCCAGAGGACCAGATTCTGACACCTTTACTGATGATGAATGGCAACTTTTAACATGAGCAAGGGTATCAAATATGGCCCCAAATGAATCTTTTATGATGCCATTCTAGGTTTTACATGAACTAAGTCCATTCCTAATTTGTTGACACATTTGTTTCCAGGGACCAAAGATTTGTGTCTCAGATTCTTCAATGTCCCTTGTACATTCTGAATTTGGAAAGGTATGTTGAACTTCACCGATACTATCTTTTTCCTCTAAAGTTTTACAGCATCATGTTCAAATCCCTGAGCCTTTCTCTCTCTCTCTGCATTCCACTAGACTCAAATATTATCTGTGAAAACTGAAGCCACTTGGTGTTTTAAAATGAAATTGGGACAGTGACTTATTTTATAAGATTTTTCTGATTACTTTGGTTAAACTTTATTCCCAAAAAAACCAAGATATTAAACGTTGACACATGGTTATTCCGTAATGTGTACATAAAACTATTTTTCCTAGAGACATTTCAGAAGGATTTCTATTAAATGGCCATGTAAGTATTTTCATGTACTTTCACACCTCTAAATTTGCTCATTTGCCTGTGCCTGGTAAATATGTGGTTTAAAAATCTATGCAAGCATACAATATGAAAGGATCCTGTCTAAATACTTATTTACAAAAGAGGGTTAGAATGACCCTAGACAAATATTTGCCTCCTAATCTTCCAGAAAAGATTTTATTTATTTCTTCTTTCACTGGAAAAACAAACAAGCACCATCAAAATGACATTACAATTTTTGCCTGGGGCCCTGATCCTGCAAAGGCTTACATGTGTGCTTAACTCTAAATATTATGACTAATTCTATTGGGGCCTAGGCAAGGCTTTTGTAACAGAACCACAAACCACCCTGCTCCACTTCATATCTTGTTACAAACCCCAAATGCTGTCCAGGTTTATCAAAGTTTGTGACCCTTCTGAGCATGCCTGTTCCTCCACTTGCCCACCTTGGGTTCTGGGGCGGGATTTATGGTTTCATGTGAAAAAGACTGACATGTGGCACTTCTGCATGGTTTCAGCCCTAATTCCAAAACTCAGTGTGAAACCAGGGCTGCAAACTCACCCACCCCAGAAGCAAAGAAAAAGTTCATTGACACCCATGTGAACTACAGCTATTAGGGTTTGCAGTGTCTGTCTACATTAGTGGTACTGCCCACCCCCAAGTGCTGAAAAATCATGAAGTCGGCCTCCCCAAAAATCATGAGATGGCTGAATAATTAGGAGATTTAAAACCAAACACATTTTGGATTCTTTTTGTTTGTCATCTGTGTTTTGAGCCTTCAAGGGTTATGCTTTCAGGCTTTTCTCTGCAACCAGGACGGCTGGTGACTGACTTCTTAACTGCAGAAGTGAAAATTCTCACATAATTACCTGATTCCAGGAGATGGGGCTTGAAGAAAAACACCAAATATCACAAGACTCATGATTTACACACACAAAAAAGTGATATCACTGTTCAGGGTGTTCTTTACAAAATAGTCCTAATATTTATGGGCAGCCGATGAACTTGCGTGGCTAGCCCCCTGCCCCTCCTCTTATGCCCCTCCATCCCCACAGGAGCCCAGAGCACCCCCCGCTGCGGCCTCCAGCCTTGCTGCAATGGGTGGCGTGGCCGCAGAGCTGGGTGGCAGCACGGCCCAAGCACCAGCTGCCCCAAGTCCCCACGGTAGAACGGCCAGCCCCAGCCCAGCCAGCCTGGGCCAGGGCAGCCTCAGAACGCAGGGAATGGCAGGAGGAAGCCTGAGGGCAGAGAATGGGCAGAGCCATGCCAGGCTGTTTGGGGAGGCACAGCCTCTCCCAGCCTATGATACCCGCTGCCCATGATAATGTTGCAAACACCAGAACGGCTGAACTAGTGTTAACACTAGTAGGGCTTTTTGCGGGAATATTCAGGAGTGTGGAAAACATGGTGTCCTTGGGACAAAACCCAGACCAACGATTTCAATGGGAGTTAGACACCTATGTACTTTTGAACATCCCACTAGGCATCTATCTGCATCTTTAGGTACCTAAATACCTATATACATCCAATAGTATCTCTGTGTTCCCCATCTGTAAAACAGGGATAATTGCTCTTCCCTACTTCATAGGGGTGTTGTGAGGAGATAGACAGTAAAGATTGCAAGGTGCTCAGATACTGTGGCAACAGGAGCCAGATAAGTACCATAGATAGAAAGGGAGATGGCAGATGACCAAGAGATGTACCCAAAGTATTCTGACATCATTCCCAAATGCCAATATTTTGGCTATTAGAAAAACAAGGTGACTTCTGGTAGGCCAATGAAAGATATGACCTCACTCACCTCGTCTCTCTAATATCCTGGAACTAACGCGGCGACAACACTGCATACAATATTTTGATTAGGCAGAGTTACCTGCCGGTGATGGAACTATCCTTGGGCAATCACAACAGCCTTCTCATAGGACAAGTGCATCCTGGTCCAGATAGGGATTAGGACTTGCCTTTTCTCAAGTCCAACTGACTGACATAGCCAGTGTTTTATGCTTCGTTGTTCTGAGTCTTCTGCTATATAAGATCTCACAATGACACCAAGATTAATTAACTAACTCCAGCTTTATTGTGGCTGCTTACAACATGGCTTCTTCCGCCTCATGGTTTCTCAGGCAGTTCCCAGGAAAGCCTGAAAGTACCTGCTTAAGCAACCTGCAAGTCCCAAATGTGACTAATGAATTTTGTGCCTACGATCATTCCTAA
Organism: Eretmochelys imbricata; assembly: GCF_965152235.1. Lineage (NCBI taxonomy): Eukaryota > Metazoa > Chordata > Testudines > Cheloniidae > Eretmochelys > Eretmochelys imbricata. The sequence goes on along the minus strand of NC_135574.1, from coordinate 203,549,248 downwards.
GAGCTGCTGGAATAACTCTTCTTTCTCCCCAAAATATAATGCCAGTCTGGACACACAACTCATCTCTTATCTGAAAGAATGATGTTCTCTTTTTAGGTACTTAGTCTTTTGTTGCTGGCAATCCATTCAGGTCCATGAATTTCAATGTCTGCAGCATCTATTTCCTCTCTATCTCTCTCAGCCTTTCTTCTGAGATAGGTAAGGACTGCACCATATTTATTGTCTCCATCTTGGCCTCTGCAGATCCCTCCTTGCTGGGTTCTGGCAGGTATGCATGGCTCAAGGTGTCTGCCAACTCCAAGTCTATGCCTGGACAATATTTGATCTGTACCTCGTACCTCTGCAGTCACATCATAGAATATCAGGGTTGGAAAGGACCTCAGGAGGTCATCTAGTCCAACCGCCTGCTCAAAGCAGGACCAATCCCCAATTTTTGCCCCAGATCCCAAATGGCCCCCTCAGGGATTGAACTCACAACCCTGGGTTTAGCAGGCCAATGCTCAAACCATTGAGCTATCCCTCCCCCTGCCCCACATCATCTGCTGTAAGCACTTTGGTGCACTGGCTTTCTCCAAATGGTTTTGAGGTTTATTGTAAGATTGTATGTTTATGGGGCAACCATAAGTGTATTGGTGAAATTTTTCCATTCCAAAGAGTATTTCTAACAACTCTTCTCCAATTTGAGTATAGGCCTTCTCTGTCATGGACAATGCTCTGTCTGCAAGCACAACAGGTTGTCCCCTTTACAGCACGGTAGTTGACTCAGATGCATCACATTGCAGCATCAGCGGTCCCTCTGCATTGTACTATTTCAAAATGGGAGACTTCCCAATCATCTCTTTTCCTTTCCAGAATGCTTGCACATGTTGGTCTGTCCAGTCTCATAAGGTGTTTCGACCTGTGACCTGTCTTAGGATCTCGCAGCTCTCAGACAGTTGGTTGCAAAACTTTGCTAAATAATTGACCATTCCCAGAAATCTTTGGATTCCTTTAATCAATGAATCTTGGCTTTTGTCTAATTGCCTTCACTCTCTCTGGTCTACTTTCAGCCCTTTGAAGATCAACAAATGTCCAATGTATAGTACTTCGGTTACTCTCAACCTGAGCTTGTCTAAGGTCAATTTAATATTCTTTTCTCTGATTCTCTGTAAAAATTGTAGTCACTTGTTGTCATGATCTCACTGTGCTTGTTCTGGATCATCAGTCTCTCTCCTGACAGTGCAGTCTGCTATTGTCCAGATTCCTGTCAGGGTCAATCTGCTCTGGAATACTTCTAGTGCCAGACTGATTCCCACTGGCATCCTTATGGTCCATCAGTATCTCCAGCATGGAGTTGCAAAGGCTGTCAAGTAACTGGATTTTTCATCCAGTTTGATGTGCCAGAATCTATTTTTTACATCGCACACTGTAATGAGTCTCGCTTTAGACCGATCTGGTAATATGTCTTCAATTGTAGGCACAGAGAAATGGTTCCATTTCAAAGCTTTGTTTAAAGGTTTTGAGTCTATGTACATTTTCAGTTTTCAGAATGGCTTTCTTACCTCTGCAAGATTGCTTATCCAGTCTGTGATCTTCTCTATAAGCTGTATAATTCCACAATTCTGTAGACTCTGCAGTTCGTCTTTCAGTGGCTGTAGTAATGTACTTTTTCTTTTTGGCAATTTAACTGGCTTCACACTGGTGTCAATCTCTATTTTATAAACACCATTTAGCAGTTTGTCTCCCTGAACACATCTCTATACTCCCTCTGTATCACATCCTGATCCCAAGTAATACCATCCAAGGTATCGTCAGTCACCCTGCTATCCACTTTCATTATGTTCTGGAACTGTACTTCTATCAGGTTCATGACTTGGGCAGTCTTGCTGTCCAGAAGTGGGACTGCTGTCTCATCATCTAAGACCACAAAGTCCAGTCTGTATTTTGTTTGTTCCTTGGATTTCTTAATTTCATTTTACATTTCCCCCACAGGCTTTAAAACAGTAAGCTTCTACATTAACAGCAGGTTAGTCTCTTCCAACTGTATGTCTGGGTTCACTGGACTGATTGGGATAATGTTACAACTTTGCACCACAATCTAATTGAAATCATATCACTTTCTTCCCAAGTAACATGGCTGCATATAACAGTTTCTGGTGCTTCCTAGGGTCTTCTTGAGCTGTGTTTACCACTATTCAGTCACCCACATAATGTCCTCATAGATACTGGTGCTCTCTGTGGTTACTGTGTGTCCCTTGGATTTGTTTTTGCTCCTTCTGAACAAACACTTGGCTGCAAAATGATTAAATTTGTCACAGATATGGCATTTTCCCCATAAGCCAGGCACTTCTCTTTCTGTTTTATGTTTTCTCCTACAGTAATTGCATGTGTCCACACTGTTGTCATCTACTGATGTTGTATATGGTTTTGATTTCTCTTCCTTATGTATTGCATAGACAGTTTCCACTGACTTCCCTTCCAGACTTCTAGGCCTCTCTTTGGACAGCTCTGCAGGCCTGCATCTCTCCAAGCTTTTCTCCAGAGTGAAGTCAGCTTCCCTCGGCAACTGCTCTTGGCTTTGCAAACCTCGCATCCCATGCACTATCCAGTCACCTATCTTTAATATTTCCAAAATTGCAACTGGTTGCTAGCACTTTTAAGTTGGTGCTCTGCTGAGCTACACCCTCTCCAGCTGTCTGATCCCAAGTAAAGAAATTGTATCTTTCCACCATTTCATTCTTCCTGGGGTTACAGTGAGTATCAAAACAGGCCATTTTCTAAGGTGCACTGAGCTTGGGGAATTTCTATGAACAGAGTCTCACTTCTCTCTCTCTCCCCCTTTCTCCAATCAGGTACCAAAACCATTTTATTTTCACAGCATCTCCTTTATCTGCCATAGCAATATCTACTAGAGGTTAAATTCCTCTTTCCAGCTCTTCCACACTTAGCTAGCAGGCTTCATGTGCCTGGAGGCTTCAGTCCCTTCATTTTCTGTTATCAGCTCTGTCTTGTAAAACAAACTGTGTACTGACAGAAGTATCCTGCTCTCTGCAGTGCAGCTCTCGCCTGCTGTCTAGGGCTTGATTACCTCTGCCATCGTGTTTTATGGGTCATTTGTATCTGGATCTTCTGCCATATGAGATCTCACTTCTGACACAGGGTGAATTAACAAACTCCAGCTTTGTGGTGGCTGCTTCCAACATGGCTTCTTCAGCCTCCTGTCTTCTGAGACACTTCCCCAGGAGGCGTCGCTTCCAAACAGTTCCAGCCAGGAAACAATATGCTGCCTGCAAGCATCTGCTAGGACTTTCATATTGCTACAGCCCACTTTGAGCAACTTCCCACCATTTCAGACATAAACTGAAGGCCTAGTTCTCCCCTCAGTTACGTCATGACTTTCAATGCAGGGAAAGCAGTGAAACTGAGGTAGGCTCTACAGCGTTGATCTTTCCATCCTTCAGAAGGTGAATGTTAACCCTTTCCTTGCCAGCTCCTGAAATGGGTCAATGCACCTCATTGCAAAGCCCCAAATTAGCTTTATGCAAGCACTTCAGGTGTGGGAATCACCCACTTGGGATAAGAAGCTGCGACTGCTACTGCAGAGCTGAGGATACTCACAGTTCCTCCTGCACAGGTGACGCAGTCAGGCTGGCCGTTCTAGTCTGAATAGACCCTTTGCAAAGCGACCTGCAAGTGATTATTGCACTTATATAACAAAGGCTCTAATTGAGATCCTAACTGTGCTTATGAAACTAGTTGCCCTGCCTATAAATTCAGGGTGAAGCCGTTTCACCATAAATACGTACCCATTATCAAAAGGTACGTGCACTTATTGACAATGGAACAAACTTCCTTTAAGAGGAAATCGCATCTATTGGGACAATCAGAAAAGCAATTAAGGAAGAAAGATAGTTTAGCGGAGTCCTTGTGTTCTTAATATCATACACTAAATTGTTGTTGTTTTGTTGTTTTTGCTCTCCGCTTAATTATTCAGGCATGTGTTTTGCGTTTCTTTCTGTTATATTTGGCTACAAATATAGGAAATCAGCTGCATTATGCAGATTCAAGAGCTAATTATTCATTAAAACAATATAGCCAATATCTATAGATATGGATTAGTTGCCTCTGGTAGGTATTTTTTTTTCCCTCTTAAGTTTCAGACATGAATGATTTCTAACAGGGGACTTAAAAAGCGTCACATGGAAAAGAGACTACAGTGCTAACTTCTATCCTTCCATACAATAAAAATCCATTAGCTCCAGAATGGCCAATGACCACAATAGAAGAAATGAACAATGTTTTGGGTTCTTACTTACAAAAAATGTTATGCCAATGCTAATAAAGTGCCATGGGGAAATCTTCAACCAATGAGAACTTTAAAATAACCACGTACAGGCATTTGCACCAATTAAAATTCAAATTCATGCTAGGGTATCCAGCTTGTGCTGAAATATGGGGGAGGTGGCCTGTGCATGCATCTTAAACGTTGCTTCAGATCCTGGTATTATTTCACAGGTGTATCATGTTAAAGTGAACATGATCATTTCGTTAATTGCAGTTCAAGCTCATTATGGAACTATAAAGGCAGAAGAATGAATGTACCCATGCATTTAATGGTAAATGACCTTGGGGTGGGAAGCCGTCAGGTGTGTTGCCCTAGGCTATGATTCTCTTCCCCCCCCAGCCCCCAAATTAACATTCATAGCAAAGAAAGGAAGAATGAACAGGAGGGGGAAAAGCCAGTAGGTAACCAAAGCAATCTCTTAGGCTTCCAGGGACACTGAAGGGAAATGATCTTTTCTAAATTGCTGGGAATCTTGCAGTGGCTGGGTCACACCAGGTGACTGTTGTTGTTGTTGGTTTAGGTTTCTTCCGACCAAATATGGTGAAAACGAAACCAGTGAGGTTTTGAAACAGCCAGACTCAGTCTTGGGACTATGAGTACCTGTATGACCAGCCAAACGCTTCCCCTCTGAGCTTTGAAAGGTTTGAAAGTGTTTCTTACAGAACTTGGCTGCTTGAATTTCCTTATTGGGATCCCCAAGCTACCCAGGTTCCACATCCTTTCAGGTTTGGTTGGCCAAGATTTTCAAAAGTGACTAGTGATTTTTGCATGTCTCAATATCGGGACGCTTCACCTGAGCCAGCTTCAATGGGCTGATTTTATTTTTCCCCCAGAGGGCAGCTGCAAAGGACTTCCTGAAAATCTCAAGTCGCTTCACTTAAACACTGACTATATTGGCTGTGCTCTTATTAATACATAGTGGAGGTGTGGATGGAAATAGTAAATCGAAGGCTGGTTAAAATTTGCCATTGGAACATTTTTGACTGACAATTGGATTTTCGACTGTACAAAATTTTCTGTAGAAAATGTCTACTCTCCTTTAACATTTCTAGGGTGGGTTTTTTTTTTTAATTTTTTGTCAGAAATGTTTTCCGTTTTCTGCAGGTTCTGGTGTGTGCGTTGGGGGGAGGGACTCAGTTTTCAGCATTTCTGATATTTGGTTTTTAGGTTCTCTGTTTTTCAACAAAAAGTCAATTTTTTTCCTCTGAAAATTTAGATGAAAATAGTTGTTTTGGCTTCCATCAGCAAATTTCAGTGGGAAAAAATTAAACCATTTCCCAACCAGCTCTAACTAAATAAATCATTTAAATGTACAGAAAAAAGCCCTGTAAGGTCTCAAGAATACACAGCGTTAATTGCCATCATTAATATCTGATGAAATTATATACTTCTAGGCCAAAGGCAGAGCTTAGTTGTTTCATTACACCTGGCTCTATCTATATCTAAATATATAAATATATATAATATATTTATTATCATAAAATATATCCTATTTTTCAGACGACTTCTAAAGGGTGCAGGACAATAAAAGTTAAATAATCCTTCCTGGCCTAAGTATTTAGACTGTATCTTTGTTCCTGGTAGATGACTCCTAAATTACTAGCCTTAGTCTGAATGTTACTGCAGCAAATAACAGCCATCTAAAATTTGCTGGAGGAGCTGTTTAACTCCTCTAATCCAAGAAATGGAAGGCAGGATTACATAAATCTAGAACCTTTCTCTGCAACGTCTGGTGCTGGTCATGTCAGAGACAGAATACTGGACTAAGGTATGACTTGATTTGGAATGCTGTGTACAATTCTGGTTAACCATGTTCAAGAAGGTGAATTTAAACTGATACAGGTGCAGAGAAGAGCTACTAGGATGGTCAGGGGAATGGAGGGCTTATCTTGAAAGGAGACTGGAAGAGCTGGTCTTGTTTGGTCTAGAAAAAGTAAGGCTGAGAGCGGATATTATTGCTTTCTCTAAATACATTAGTGGGGTACATACCAAGTTGGGTGAAGATTTATTTAAGCTAAAGGACAGTGTTCGCTCAAGAATAAATGGGTACAGACTGGCCATGAACAAATTCAGGCTGGAAATTAGAAGAAGGTTTCTAACCCTCAGAGGGGTGAGGTTCTGGAACAGACTCCCAGTAGGAGTAGTGGGGGGCAAACAACTTAATTAGTATTAAGAAAGAGCTGGACAAACTTACAAATGTAGTTGTTTAATGGGGTTGCTTCAGAAGGTAGGAAGCAGGGCTCAGAAGCCTTGGGGCTCACTTCTGATTTGTCTTATGTTTCTAAAAGTTTGTGCTTCAGGATTTCAGCTAGCCACCTGCAGGGGTCAGGAAGGGATTCTGCCCCCGTCCTCCCCAATATTTTTATCTCCTTTCTCTGAAGCACCATGAATGGCCCCGGCTGGAGATGGGATCTTGGTCGGGGTAGACCAGTGCTCTGAGGTGGCACTGAGCATTCTCTTTCTCAGGTGCTTGTTTGGAAGTTCTTGCTCACATGCTCAGGACCAAACTGATCACTACATGTGGGGATGGGAAGGAATTTCCCCCCAGGTCAGATTGGTGGAGTTTTTTTCACCTTTCTCTGCAGTGTGAGAGTATGGGTCACTTGCCAGAATTATTCAGGTGTTTCTCAATCATTTTCCTGCCATTGTGTGGGCCTCAGGCACAGGTGCACTTCAGTCCCTCCCTTTCTCTGCCTGTGGCACCTAACAGTTTAGTCTCCTGTGGGCTGTAATGTTAGGGTCTAATTTCAGTTGTTGGGTTTAGCTTGCAGGTGCTGGGTGGTGGTAGTGGCCTGTGATATACAGGAGGTCAGATGGGATAATCTGGTGGTTCCTTTTGGCTTTAAATCCTATGATTCTGACTAGATGGACCCCAGATCTGAACCAGTCTGGCGATTCCTGTGTTCCTCAGATTCCTAGCCCAGCTACCAATGTTAATTTTAGAGCAGGAAGAGTAGACTTCCAGTGCTGGGTCCGGGCACCTCGACGGCTTCCGTTTGTAGTACCAAAAAAAGGTCAATTAAACAGGATAACTCTCCAGGCAGTTCAGATATTGATCCATAACAAACTACTTCAACTTAAAGGGAGTGTGGTACTACTTACATTGCTGCCTTTATTTCCAGTTAATCTCATGACTTTCATTAGTTAATTTTATCACACAGTCAGCAGTTTATTGGTTTACCTGCAACACAGATATGATCTATGCCACTTCATGGATCTAAAACAAGAGCATGCCACTCTATCCAGGCATGTGGTGAGCTGTGGGACCACAGCTGAATGAGAGGAATACAATATACCCGGTTGACATCGACAGCTCATGAAAGCACATTTTAAAAGATTCAGATTGGAATGAAGTCTCTGCCTGTTTGGGAGCACTGAGACAAATATAGTGGAAACACTTTAAAAAAAAACGCATGCAGGAGTTTGCAACCATCATAGTGTTTTGTATAATTACAATGGGTGGATCTGAAAAATGAAAATTCTCTGAAGTTTGCTGTAAATCTGAATAGATCCAACCCTTTACTTAACAATACAGACATTTCAGTAGTAGCCCTGCTTACCTGCTCTTTGTGTATGTATATATGAGTGTGTGGTATATATTTATATAATGCCTTTCTAGCTATCCATCCTCTCTGCTCTTTAAGACAAAATGTACGAGGTTAGGGATTAGTTGTTATGAGGAAAACCTTGAGGATGGGAGGGGGAGGAGGGAAGAGGTATGTTGGTCTTTCACTCCGTAAAAGTTTGACTGGATAAAGAATTTCTTAAAATGTGTTTGCTTTACATAAAACAGCAGTCCCCACTTTAATTTTAATGTAGAGCCCGTGTGAAGGTTCTGACCGTACTTCTGTAAACTTCATTACAACTCATGTCATTGCGTGCCAAATTATAATCGCCATGATCTTTGAAATTAGGCATCTGTTATCTCTTGCCTGCCGTTTACTTAAGGAAAACAAGAATTCAAAACATTAATGAACAAAATCTTTACAAAAATACTCTGTTTACAGTGTGACCTTTCCTTTCTAGGCCAGTTAGGTAGAATTATGCTTTGGCTTATAAATGTTTATCAGCTACTAGGAGTGGTATCAAAGTTCTCAAGAAAAATAAGTGCCACTAAAACATTTGTATGACAAGAACTATAGTGAAATAAACCATGCTGAACTTTCTAAAAGAGTTGCAGTTTTGATAACGTAAAATAGTCCTCTGGCAGATTTTCCTAAAGTTTGACCACTATGTGTTACCAGAAGATGGCAACAGTTAGCTCAAAAGAAAAAAAAAAATCTGGGCCAGGATGTCTCAAAAGACAGTGGGTAAAAAAAATGATGCCAAAATCTTAAAACTTGGCGGTCTGAGGTCAGGCACCGAAACAGGTATTTACATACCTGAAGGGACCTGATTTATAGAGATGTTGGGTATATAGCAGGTCCCAGTGAAGCTGATCTGCTGTACCAGAGATTGAAAAGGATTAAGTGTTGTAGGAGGAGAAGGCGCTCAATTAGAATTGTGCCTGTCACAGCTCTCATGGATCTATCTGCAAAGAAAGGTCAAGGGTGGCAGTTAGTATGGAGATCCCCCCAGGAAGGTTCATGTAAGTAACTCATTCCAAATTCTCAAGTAAGTTTGTCCATTCCTGCCCATCTTCTGGTGGTGTACATTGCTGTAGCTGCACTAAAGTTCGTGGAGTTATACCAGCTGAAGATCTGGCCCATGCACGTTCAGATGAAGCTTAGTTGCAATTCCTTAGTTCTCTTTCCTGCTTGCCTTTGGCGCTCGACTGAATGGATATTAAATGGTATTCAATCATAGAGTCAGATCCCACGCAGAGTTTATGGGACTGGTGCTTAGAAAGATCACCGGCCTGGTTCTCTCTCATTCTACTCCTTGTGTATCATTTACACCAGTGCACTGTTGTATGAAACACTCCACTTCTAGCTTGGGCAATGGAGAATCAGGCTCCATGTTGACTTGTAAACTAAGCAGAACTGGCCTGGAGTCGCTGTGTCTCAGAAAATGTGGTACCCCATAATGCCGTTTTGTACACAGTCATGTTTCAGAATTGCACTTATAATTGTTAAGCACTGTGGGGATATAGTCAACACACCATTTGGTGTGATGGATATGAATTGCTAGATGACACAAAGAGTCTCGGCCTCAGGAGCTATCTAATAGCCAGGAGCTTCTCAGAGTTTATGGGTGAGGCAACATTCCTTATTGTCCCCATAGCAAGGTGGCCACCCACTCCTGCCTGGAAGGTCCTAAAACAGCCCTGGGAGAGGGCTGGGGAAGGGGAAAAGCTGGGCTGATTGGCAGAACAGCCGCAGGTGGGGGCCACACCCCAAACAGATCCAGTGGGCCTTATAAAAGCCAGGGAAGCCAGGAGCAGAGGAGTCTCTCTCTGCCTTGAGAGAGAGACGGGCCTGGCTGCAGGGGCTTAACTAAGTATCTGGAGGGGAGCAGGGCTGGGGACAGGCCTGGGGAGCTCCGGCCTAGGAAAGTACTAGGCTGCAGGCCTGGTAAGGCCTATTAGATACTGGGGTTGCAGGGGGCAGCCCATGGGTAGCCAGAGGCAGCAGGTCCAAACCCAACCTTGCCTGTGATGAGTGGCTCAAACTGCAGTCTTCCCTAGGGCACGGGGGCTAGCTGGTACCTGGCAGGACCCTATGGCTGAGGTGAGGTAGGGATAGTGGGTGTGGGATTCCCCTGGGAGGGAGAGACCCAGAACTGTGGGGTACGGCCAGGGAGCAGCACCCAGTTAAAGGGGCACCGGGGTCCTGGGAGGGACACGGGAGCCAGCAGCAAGGCAAGACACTGGTCGACAGAGGGCGTTCTGGAGGCTGGAATGTTAATTCCCTGAGATGACCAGCAGGAGGCGCCAGTGGTCAGTCTGCGCCCAGTTATAATCCCATGTGAATGGGAGTAACTAACAAAAACCTTAAGCGGGGTGGGCTAGATTCTAATATCCTCTACGTAGCTGGCTTCAGTAAAGTTACTCCTAATTGGTACTGGTGTCAATTAGGTCAGAATGAGGTCCAGCCTGTTTAATAAGTATGTGCTCCTGATTTGTATATATTATACATGGATGATAACTCCATTAGTTAAGCTCGAGTTCTTGTGGCCACTCATGGAACTATCCAACACGGTTTTTAGTTCCACACATATATGCAGGGAGCATCTATTTTTAGGCTAGGATTGGAGCTTGTGGCGAGGGGCTTATATGTGTATTCTTATCACGGTCAGACCATTCCGCTCTGTAAGATGATGTCTGAACTCTTCATTGTGCTTTTTGGGGTGGTGGACCTATTTCAATGGTCACCTCCTTACAGATTAATGGAGCTAATTTGGACCCAGAGTTCTCAAAGGATGCAATACTATACAGTTGGTGGCATCCTGTCAGTGGCCATTTTTGCTGTTGTTCCTTAATCATCAACAGATAGCTCCTAAATGCCCTTTGCCTTCAGAGGATCTGTAAGCGATGGATAACTTTTTCCCGTCTCTTGAACTGGAACCAAATTGTCCATCTAAAGCATTTGATCACAGGGAAGTGATCTGGATGCCAGACCATTGAAAGTCCAGTCACAATTCCTGGTCTGTGTCTGCTATTAGAACTGATATCCAAGACCTATTCATAGATTCATAGATATTTAGGTCAGAAGGGACCATTATGATCATCTAGTCTGACCTCCTGCACAACGCAGGCCACAGAATTTCACCCACCACTCCTACAAAAAAAACCTCACACCTATATCTGTGCTATTGAAGTCCTCAAATTGTAGTTTAAAGACCTCAAGGAGCAGAGAAACCTCCAGCAAGTGACCCGTGCCCCATGCTACAGAGGAAGGCGAAAAATTAATACTATTAATACTAATGGTTAGCAGTTGTAGTTTAGCTGATGCATTTGAATGTTTTTTTTTTTACACACTAGCATTCTATTAATTCTTTCCAGTTTGCATACCTGTCCAAATTGTCTATTGTCCCATGCTATCTTTTAAAGCATTGTGTGATAAAGAGAGACAAATATGTTAATAATACAATGAAGGCACTGGTCAGTTAATAATTAACTCCTAGTTAAATATCAGAGTAACAAGAGAAACTGCCTCAATTGGATGACCAGTTAGAATGGTAAACTTTTTCCTTGTTCTACTAATTTTAAAATCAACTGCCAATGCCATCAGCAATCAGACTTATATTTGGTCAGAAATAATAGATGGTATTACTAGTCTTTCCTCTGGTCCATTTTTTTGGGAGGGCTAGATCCTAGTGTAAATCAGCATTGCTCCATTGAAGATCTTCTATGCCTGTACTGATTTACACCATCTAGGGATGTTTCTTTGTCTATCGTCCTGCTGTGCGGCATATAGTAGTTTGGGGGAAAAAATCTTGGCTACTCCATTCAGACCTTAGTTTTTTGCATGTAAAGATGCAGAGGAATTATTACGGCAAATCTCGTTCACAGTTAAGCCCCCACGTGACATTAGGCAAGTGAATTTCCAAAAGTGCATGGAGTTCAGTTTCTGCCCTTCAAAGCAAGGCTTGTTTGGTTCACGTGAATCCATTTTATTGAGATGTTGGCCAAACCATCAGTGATGAGATGATTAAATATGCACTCAAGGTTACTGGCATTTCTATATATTTGCCTTCATTGCGTTATCCTAGAATCATTTATTATTGGAGGGATGATGGTTATCTCTGGTAAAAGGTAATTAATTTACTACATGAGGCTAGATTCACTGAGGCATGTGACAGGAGGTGCAAACTACACCTCTCTCTGCTGGCAAGGCCCTCTGTGGGCCAAGGGTTGATTCACCACAGTGAAATGAGGTTGTCGATCCACCACTGCACTCCCTCAGCATTTCTTGCCAGAGGGAAGCCATGTCAATTTCCGCTTGGGTAAGATAGTGTTTCTCTAGGTTGGAAATATATTCTGTGGGGATACAATGTGGATCAACCTGCTTACTGGGTGCCTAGCCACCCCCTTTTCCTATTTATCTAGCTGTTTTGGGCCCCTCCAGTTACCTTAGCGTGAGAGACGTTTCACTAGCTTCGAACTGGTCTAGCTTTCTTATGAAGAAAGTGGTGGACTTTCTGCCTCTGAAACTCTCTGCTAGGCTCTAAGCTGCTGAATGCCTTGGGGAGTGGATCTAATGCCCCTATCCTCTTGATAGTACTTCCTGGCAGCCTTAGAGCCTAGAGTCTACCTAGCAAGAAGGGAGGGTTGTTTCTAGGGGTGTTATTTCAGGAACTCCATATTAATTAATGTAATTACCCTGCAGGGTAGGTGGAATCTTAAAGGCTCCAGGATTGTAGCCTTGAAGAGTGAGAGACAGAATGTAGCAATGTCTACTTTATGAACATTGATCTCTCATGGAGGATGGAGTCCAGTTTCATTGACAGAACATTCTAATTCCTGTCCTGGTCACTACTGTCTTCCTTTTCAGCAATTCTGCCAGGTTCTTTAGGTTCTGAATAAGACTGGTCTTTTATTGTATTGTTTTCTTTTATTTATTTGGATGCTTGTGGAAAGGAAGATTGCAAACTTCTCCAAACAGCTCTGCAAAATCCTGACAATCCTGACCTGCAGTACCCCTGCTCCTGAAGATCTCTCACGCAAAGGCTGAAAATTAGGCTAGATTGTACCAAAGCATACAGGAGAAACTTGGGATCTTATCCTATTTCACTCCAGAGGTAAAAGGCTAGATCATTAAATCACTAGGTTATGTAGTGTCCTAGCCTTACTTCTATATTTCTGGTTTGCTGTTGGAATTCTGACCACCTTAATTGTAATAATATTTCAGCAGTCCCCTGAGTCTTTGAGTTGCACTAAAAGATGAGTGCCCTTGACTTTAGCTTTCTGCACAGTTCATACAAGATCCAGATTGTCAGCTGATGGAAATGGGCATTGCTCCACCCTAGTCAATGTAATGACGCCTGTTTATACCACCTGAGGACCTGGCCCAGGTGAGGCAGAGAACACGCCATCTATCAGCCGATCTTCTCTTTGTGAGACAAAAGCCTTGCTCTGTGAGCAGACGGCCATCTCTCCACCCATCCTTTCAGGTATGAGGAGCCAGCTAAAAAACTAATTTTAAAAAGCAAAGCATAACCTGTTCAAAGGAGAACAGAGAAGTTTTTCAAACGGCTTAATGAAGCACTAATTAAGACTGGCAGGGACAGATTTCACTTCTGCTCTTTCCATTCGACATAGAAAAGTAAACACCCCCTAATGCTGTTCCTGGGAACAAAGCAGTTTGCATGTAACATTGAAGTGCCCATTTAATAAAGGAGGAGAGTGATAGAGAAGTACAGGGTAGGTGTGAACTGCATTCAAGTAACCTTTATTATTTGTTGAACAGGAGCAGCTAGGGACCTTGCTAGCCTAAGCACCATTCAAGTGCTCAGGTAGAGACAGACACCATACAAACATTGCAGGAGAGCTAATGTGATGGCCACTATCCTGGCCAACACGCCGGGGATTAGAACGTAAGAACGGCCACACTGGGTCAGACTAAAGGTCCATCAAGCCCAGTATCCTGTCCTCTGACAGTGGCCAATGGCGGGTGTCCCAAAGGGAACGAACAGACAGGTTATCATCAAGTGATCCATCCCCTGTCACCCAATCCCAGCTTCTGAATCAAGGACCTTCAGAACTGAAGGCATAAACTGCTACAGCTTGAACTGAAGCCCTGTAGCTGGGGCTGTACCAACTCCTGTGTTTTGCCGATCAGCCTAAAGGGGACCTGTAGCACACTCACCAGTGGATACACTGACAGAACATTCTAATACTAGATACTTGATACTAGAGTATCAATGGACAGGACAGAAAGAAGAAGGAGAAATGAAGCATTACTCTCCCTATTGTGCAAATGGGTGCTAAAGCACAGAGATTAAGGCCCATCTCTTCAAAGGGATTAGGTGCCTAACTTCCATTGAAACCAGTGTGAACTAGGTGCCTGGGCTTAAGGTCATAGAGCAGCATTTCCCCAATGGTGGGTCCCAACCCAACAGTGGGTGTTATGGTAAGGCTCTTGATGAGTTGTGGGGCCCCAGGCGGACATATACCTCTCCCAGCCTGGGGCGGCGGGGAGATGCTGGCACTGGGGGTGTTGGAGAGTGAGACCACCCCACACTGGCCCCATGCTGGGGGGAGGGGGGGGTGGTGGTGGCTCCTGTTCTGTGGGGCTGGGCCTGTTTCCCTGCTCCGGGCATTGCAACCTAGCACACAGGGTAACAGTGCACAGGTTTGGACCAGACCATCCCTCTGCCATATGCCAGGTCACAGCATCGCTTACTCAAATTTGGCTCTGCCACCCCTCCATCATGATGGAGAGACAGTGGGGCCAAACCTGAAAGGCACTGCGCCCCCATGCTTCAGGTTGCAATGCGTGGAGCTGGGAGAAGAGTTGCCCCGGCAGGGTGACTGTGGGGTGGACCTGCTCTCCAACAGCCCTCCCTGCCCCTGGAACCTCCCTTCTCCACCGGGCCAAGGTTAGGATTGCAGGGCTGGGAGGGAGGAGGCGTATCTCTAAGGATGGGTCACAAAAAAAGACAAAATGCAGTTGGTGGGTTACCTTGTCCTAGAGGCAAGTCTGTGGCAGAGCTGGGGATGGAATGCAGGTCTCCTCAGTCCCACTCCCGGGCCTTCAGTACGAGACCCACCTTTATTGCCATAAGCTTGTGTCCCTAACAAGGGGCAGATTCAGAACTGATAGGGTTGCTGACTGGATGGACCTTCCTGCTACACAAGCTAAAACGGTGCCTGAGTTCACAGATAAATGGGATGAATGCAGAGCTAGGTCAGGGAGGAGGTCTGCGGGCCAGAACGTGACATGAGGGCAGTTCCTTTTTTTACATCATCCCGGTTTGGATCCGAGACTGCAGCAGCCTTGTAAGGAAAGCAAAAAATAAGAACACGGGGGAAATTCTGGCTATAAACCTATATAATCAGCCTGAACGTTGGCAAAAATGAGGTCATTTCTTGTGTTTATGTTTTTACATGCTTTGTAAACTTTTGCCGCTGCCTCATGCCACTGTGATGTGAAGGGAATTTCCTGCATATGCAGCATTGTTTTTGCAGAACTTTTGGGAACAAAACCCCACCCCAAGTGGCAAAGAGAAATAGCACTTGCTTCTGATGCTGGTTGAGAGAGATGAATTTATTGAAGATAAGAGGCAAAAAGATGGTTTTGATTTTTAGTTCTTCTAATATTTATATCCGACTGGAAAGAGAAATGATCACTTCCATCAAATGGTGATACATTTGAGCACTTTAAATTTGCATGGGCCAGGAGTGTCAACCAACCTGGCTCTGCTGAGATCAGTGGGGTCCGTGACTATTTACATCAGCTGAGGATCTGGCCTGTAGAGAAGATGCTAGTGAGAACTCTGTCCTAGTGTCTTTCAAATTGTCCATCAAATCTACAAGTGAAAGAGGTTTGAATGAGAAGTGGCTCGCTCGCAAACTCTCTTCTTTGTGAGCATGAATGCCGCTTGCTACTCACATTAGCCAGACAAGTTCAGGCAGGTAGAATTAAACCTTTGACCTTTGGTCCCCATGAAATAGAACTTAGTTAGTGAAAACTAATTTATAAATGGGAGGAAGCCTACACCTTTGCTGGCCTTCCTCTGTCTGTATGACAAAAAAACCTACAGTTTGATTTATGATATTTTAAATCAAAATGCAAAGGATCCATTAAACATATAATAATAATTAATTAATAAGCTTCCTCAAGGAATCTACATCTAGAATATTGGCCTAAAAGACACAATTGCTTAAGTTCCTTTGGGGAAAAACCTATCAGTAATGGAGGCCTGAACCTGCTGCAACTGCTCCATGATTATTGGCCCTGGGAAGAGCAGTGAAAGACATCTATGTTCTTATAACAAATAAAGTTACAAACCAAAAGTTCAAGGGAGAGCGCTTCTTCCCCCGCTCCCCACCCTGATATGCTGCTCTGGCTGTGAAGGTGCTGCAAAGGGCAGGGGAGAATTCTTCCTAGCACAGGACCCCTGCAGGGCCAGCATAATCACCTCTGTACTCCGTGGCAGATCAACACACAGGCCCATGGGGCCCATGCCCAGTGCCCTGACCAATTTGAAGGCCCCCACAGAAGCACTGGATGTGGGGGGGCCCAATGTTCTTTGTGCACAGGGCACCCATAAATCTTAATCCGCTTCTATAGGTCCCAGATATCAAGATAACATCCCTCTCTTTCCATTACATTTGGAAGAGACTTGAAAGAGCAAAGCTTCTGGTGTAAAATCCAGGCTGGAGGAATAAAAGCTCTAGACAAACATTTATATTGGGCTCCCCTGATATCAACAGAGATTAAATTTCAGGTTTCAGAGTAGCAGCCACGTTGGTCTGTATCCGCAAAAAGAAAAGGAGTACTTGTGGCACCTTAGAGACTAACACATTTATTTGAGCATAAGCTTTCGTGAGCTACAGCTCACTTCATCGGATGCATTCAGTGGAAAATACAGTGGGGAGATTTATATACACAGAGAACATGAAACAATGGGTGTTACCATACACACTGTAAGGAGAGTGATAACTTAAGGTGAGCTATTACCAGCAGGAGAGCGGGGGGGGGGAGGGACGACCTTTTGTAGTGATAATCTCGTTACAATGTGTACGGTAACACCCATTGTTTCATGTTCTCTATGTATATAAATCTCCCCACTGTATTTTCCACTGAATGCTTTCGATGAAGTGAGCTGTAGCTCACGAAAGCTTATGCTCAAATAAATTGGTTAGTCTCTAAGGTGTCGCAAGTCCTCCTTTTTCTTTTTGCAAATACAGACTAACACGGCTGCTACTCTGAAACCAGGATTTTAACAGTGATTTCAATAGCAGTAAAACCAGGCCCTTACTGCAGAGATTCCTCCAGGGCAGTGGTTCTCAACGGTGGTCCACCGCTTGTTCAGGGGTAAGCCCCCTGGCGGGCCGGGCTGGTTTGTTTATCTCCCGCGTCCGCAGGTTCGGCCTATCGCAGCTCTCACTGGCCGCGGTTCACTGCTCCAGACCAATGGGGGCTGCGGGAAGGGCGGCCAGCACGTCCCTCGGCCCATGCTGCTTTCTGCAGCCCCCATTGGCCTGGCAAACTGCTGCCAATGGGAGCTGCGGTCGGCCGAACCTGCGGACGCGGCAGGTAAACAAACCAGCCTGGCGCGCCAGGGACTTTCCCTGCACAAGGAGTGGACCACAGTTGAGAACCACTGCTCCAGGGGATCTGGAAGAAAAGGGGTGTGAGGGATGGTGACGGGGAGAGAGCCAATCACCACTCCATGTAGCGGAGAGGAGAGTCACCTGCAAAGGGTGGTGGTCTAATATTAGAAATTAAAGGCAGATGTGCCTTGGCTTCCTTGTCTGTTTAGAATGTAAGCTTTTGGGGGGAGGGACAGTTTCTTTAGGTAGGTGGTGAGGGGCATGATATAAGCACCTCAATAGAAACATTTCTTTCTTTAGTCACACGGTAGAGACCCCGTCATCTGACAGCAGCCTGGGCTCAGAAATTAGACTTTGTTAACTGAAGAAAGAAAATAGAGGCTTTGACAAAACCTCCCTATGAATAACAATCAGAATGTGTCTTTTAATGGCAATATCTGCCCGCCAGGTTGTGAACACAAACCCAACACCATTGTGCCACTCCTTGGGAATGGAAAAGGGAAAGGTCTTAGAAACTGACCATAGTGAAACTGACCAGTTTAATATTACTGGGCAAGAGGAATGTCATGCAAAAAGGAGAAAAGCCCTTCCCCTCAAATAAGTGAAAAAAGTAAATTTTGTTTTTCCCCATAAATGAAGGCCAGGACTTTCAAAGGAATCTCAGGGAACTCAATGGGAACTGGGCCCTTATATGCCTATTGTTTGTAACACAGGCAAGGATTTGCTCAAATGAATGGTTATTTTTTTTTCTTATTTTGATAGCGTCTTTCGAGCAGGGCTCACATGGGCAAATGCCCTTTTCTGTACAATTGGCACAAAAGAGCCCTCCTCCCCCTGTTGTGGGGTGTGTGTGTGGGTTTTTTTGTTTTTTTCCCTCTGGGGAGTGTAATATTTGAATGATTGAATGTATGGAGTCACCACTGCCAACTCTACCATTCTGTGCACTGTATAAGTCACTCATGCTGCAGGGAGCTCCATGCAGGGAGCAGGAGGGAGAATAGCTGTGTGGAGGATCAAGGTCGAAATGATTGTCTATTTTCCCTTATAACCCCCTGAGGCGTTTGCTAGAAAATAATGCTCCAAAAATGAAGGTTTTTTTTTCTTTTTTGTGAGTGTAAAACCAAAATATCATGACATTGTCAAATTATTCTCGCTCTAATTTCCATATATATTTTTAAACTCTATGCAGACAGCCAATAAACCTCAAGGTGAGTCGATTCTGCTCCCATTGAAGTTGATGGCAAAACTCCCATTCACGCAATGGTGTAGGTAGGATCAAACTTGGAGCATAAATAATCAGGCACTGGAGTGGCTCTGTGATCTTTCTGTCCACATCTTTCCGTTCCTCTCAGAAAGCCTCTGAGGTTGGGCCCAATATTAATCTCATACACAGGCTGGGAGCATCTTTGGGATTTTTTTTTTTCCTTTGTGAGTTTTGATCTTTCCCTTTGAAATGGAAGCAAATTCCCTGCAGGGTGCTCTGTGATCACTCGCTGGGTGTAGTCGCATGCTTTCACTTCTTGCTGTAGGTGAAATGGCTCATGTGCAATGGTATTAACTCTCTGTTAGACATTCCTGTGCTCAGTTGAAAAACAGGAGCACATTGGATGGGTTTATTTTCCTAGATTCTTAACAGCACGGGCAGCTCTCTTCCAATAAAGCCTTGGTAAAGAATTTATGTAATTATTGATACTACAATCCAATTTATAAAGCTTTAGGTGCCATTAAAGAAAGCATCATTTCCTTTTAGTTTTAATGGAATGAAACAATAGACACTGAAAAAGAAAGTTCTGTTTGTGGAGAAAGTGCTCGAAAATGTGCCTAGTTTATGTGGATTGAGGCACTAATCCAATATACAAGCATGTGCTGAACTTTAAGTGTGTGAGTAGTCCCATAGGCTTCCAGCAGATGACTTAAGCACATATTTAACTTTAAGCACGGGGCCAATCAGCTGCTTAAAGCTGAGCACATGCTTAAGTACTTTGCTGGATCAGGGCTGTGCCTGGCAAGATTCAGAGAGCCACAGGGGACTGCTGAGTTGTCCTCATAAACTTCCAAAAATAAGTGAATAATCCTGCAAAGTCAAAGTCGTCCGGAAGGCTCAGGGGTTCACCATGTAGTTTTCTTTGCAGGATTGGAGCCTAAAGTACCTGATCTTGCAAACCTTTCCTCCCAGCTGTAATGATGGTGGTGGCAGTCAGCAGTGCCATGAAATAGTCCCATATATGTTTGCAGGATCCGGCCCCAAGGCCTTGTCTGCATTAACAGAAAATCATGTTAATGAACGATTCTTTTTTTTAAAGAACGTTTAGTCTAAAATGGCCGATGGTACATGAATTTTTCCCCATTCTTGAGCCTTTTAAAAAATTGTCTGTTTAAAATCATCACTTTGTCTCAAAGGGTTTTTAAAATCTGCTTTACCAAAGTAATGCCTCCTCTGTATTTACCATGCTAGCTGAAACTGTCTTTGAAATGCTTTCTTAACATGGCCAATTATATGGTGTAGATAATGCCTTAGGCTCTATTCTTCCCTTAGTTATACCCTACATGGCTTGGACTGTCATGCTATTTTGCATGGTACCTGTATTTTTTCTTCAGCTCTTCTTTAAATTCGGTGCAGCTTTTCTCTGTTCAGAATTTGGTGTCCATCACTGGAAATTGTGCATTTGTACATGTGCATGTGTGTGTGTGATGCGTGTGATATCTCCATAAAAAAGGAGAAAAGCGCAAAAGGGAAAGAATTGGCCCAAAGATGTAAGTGACATATTTTTGGCTTCATTTTTTCCTCTTTAAAACCTTGGGAAAACCCGAGTAAGTTTAAATCTAAATTTAAACCGTTTTCTTGGAGTCAAAAATGCCAAGACTCTCTGAGACAGGATTGATTTCATTTAATTTCTTGACTTGAGAGAATGTTTCAAAATTGTCCTGTTTCTGACATTTTCAAAATGAAAAAGATCCTTTTTTTGTTCAAAACAACTTTTTGTTTTGAAAGTTAAGCTGACTATATAGTATAGGTTTTATTTAAAAAAATTAAATGGTAAATCAAAACAAAACATTTAAGAATCATTATTAACATATTTTGATCCAAACTTATTTTTTCCCCGCCGATTTTCTGTTTGTGAAAATTTTTGAGTTTTTGACTTTTTGTCCCATTTTGAGACGGGGGAAGAACTTCTGAAATCACAAAAACATTGGCAGGATGAGAAAACCACTTCCGCTAAGCTCTATTAAAGCTACCATCATGACAAGCATTAACTCAGCAAATAATCAAAACACTCGCTGAGTTGAGTAGCCCTCGGAGGCTGCGTTTTCACACAGGAGTTGCTGAATTTTTTGCCAGTGTATATGGTGGGAAAAGCTAGCTTCGTTTGGACATTGTTGTTTGGAACACTAATGGCAGAGCCCAGAGGAGAGTTAGAAACAATGGCCATGGAGTTAAATGGAGCCTAACTAGACTGTGCATTAGGAGATAAGCTCTGGGGTTTTTCAACAGAACTCCATCTCCAGATCTCTCCAGTAGGTTGTGAACTGGCAACACCATTCTACCCCAGCTGTGGAGTTAGAACATGACCTTGTGGTTAAGGAATGGGAGCGGGACGTAGGAGATCTGGTTTCAGTTCTTAGCTCTGCCACACGGTCATTGTAAAACCTCCGACCACTCACGTGATCTCTCTGTGCCTTGGCTCTCCATACGTCAAATGGGGTTAACAACACTTTCTTTGTCTGTTTAGACTGCATAGTAAAGATTGCCCCCAAAATAGACAAGAACTGTCTCTTAATATGTGATGTACAACGGGACCTCAATCTCAGATACAGCTTCTAAGCGCTACTGCAATACGTTTAATAATAACAGCCGCATCAGAAGTATCTCTGAATGCATGTCACTGTCTAGAAACTTCTGTAGATTTACGTCCGCAAGTTAGCTTTCTTGTGCCATCTGTTTTTCTTCAGAAAACATTTTTTATATTGATAATCACAAGGAAAAAATCAACTCTTTATTTAGTTGGAATCTCCCACATGTACACACCCAGTATTCCCTCTTACAAAGTCATGTTCAAATACAAAGTTGTTCAATGCTTGTGCCTTAGTCTGACCTTTTCCAGCTAAATTTGGCAGGAGTTAGGCAATTTATTTGTGCTGCCTGGGATATAAAACCCTCCAGTGACAGATATCAGGGGTTCTGCATCCTTTGAGATTTTGAAAATAAAGTCAATTTGAAAATAAGGTAAAAAAACCCTGCTTTACAATTATGAAGGCCTTAGCTGGTTAGGAGAATCCTGTTTCTCTGTTCAGTGTCTTAAAATGCTGTGCATAAAAGAAGCGGTATACCTGTTCCTTCCTTGTGGAACCTTTCCAAAACTGAGGACTCTAATATTGTTCACTAGAAAGATTAAAGGATGACATTAGCAATTGCTATGGTATGTATTTGGGATAAATTTTTCAAAAGTGTTTAAGTGAGTTAGGAACCTAACTCTCATTGACTTTCCTAAATAATACAGACCAGAACTTCACCTAGAGTGAATCTACAGAGATACTGATACTTTCAATGGGACTTGAGTGTCCAAGTCACTTAGAAGCTTTTATAAATATTACCCTTGATTCCTATTACCTTCCTCATCCCCGCCCCCACCCCTTTGGCAAAATATTTTTTTCCATTTCTTTTCCTTTTCCACCCGGAGGCATCAAGTTTCCCTGCTATTTAAGCTTATGTTTCTGCTGGAGAATGGAGGGAAATCTGGTAATGGTGAAAGTCGAGTGCTTTTCAGAACTTTACTGGTATCAGTTCACTTGGGTTTTGGCAAAATAGTCTAAACTTTGTTTTCTGAATCTATATTGAGGGACCTACTTAGACGAGGAGCTACTGGGTCCTCAGATCTTTTGAAAATCTGCTCACAGATTTAGGACTCCATTTTTAGTCTTCAACCTTTGGCAAAAATGGAGCAAATGAAGCCACTTGGATTTTTCAGTCTGGCAGAGACCTGAAGGAAGTGGTTGCAGTGCTTCCAAATATTCCTGGAAGCAAATGGCATTGCAGAGATGGTGGAATCCTTCAGGGGCTTCTTGGAGGCTTCTCAACTATTCTCAGTGAGGTCCAGCCATTATCAGTGGTGATGTGGCATTAGGTGGCTCTATTCTATGAGCTGTGAAAGTCAACCTGAGAAATCAAAGGACAGAGAGGGTGGATTATGGCTATAGTATGAAGACATCCCTGTCACTTAACTCTCTTGTGGCTTTGTTGTGAAAGCTTGTGACAGATCCAGGAACCACATTTGCAGAAGTAAAGTTTCTACCTACCACACAATTTTAAATAAATGTGGGAAAAGTATGGGGAAGTGTAATGCACTGTCCTCTTCTTTTTAAATTACCAGTGGTATGTTTGTGAGCTAGCCCTTTATGGCACTATGCAGAGGTGGTGAAATGTTGAGGATGATTATTATTATGGTGTTTAGTACATTCCTGAGTCACTGCATAATAAACTCTTCTTATAATATATTTTAATAAGTATCTTGCCTTTTGGCTTTTCATGGAAATGGTGATCTACAAAAGAGTGTACTTAAAGCATGTTAAATTATCTAAAAAGTATATTCAGGGAGGAGGAGGCTTTCATATACAAACACAGGAATATATTTAGCATCTTGACTTCTGTTCTTGCGTCATTGTATGAAGTGGAAAGACAATGACTAGAGCTTGTTTGTTACATGTCACAAAGGGGAGCTTTGCAAATTGTATTGTAGTTCTTTGGGAGGAACCAGGAAAGAGGGCAGGATGTTAACAACATAAAAAAGAATAGCAATAAAACGCACACCTAACGTGAATTGTCTCAGAGGAAGTGCATATATCTCTCATCAGGACATTTTGGACGCTGCTTTGCATTGCTCGGAGCTTGAAAACACAAATAGGTTTTTGGCATGCAGAAGTGAACGTGTCTGCTTGAAACACAGCTCATGCACTTTCCAAAAGTTGTTTTGATAGATGCTCACGAGCAACATGGAGAAACGTCCAAGTTCATTGAATTCTCTAAACATTAGAATTAGAGAGTCTCAAATGTAGATTAATTTTGTTACACAATAGGCTAAATTCCATTCTGTGTTGCAGTGCTCTCCAAAGTCCAGTACATGCAGTGTAGCCTTAAAAATCAGGAATAAATGTTAATGTGACAATTACTCTTGCATAATTTGTCATGTTCAGAGAGATTCACATCCATATGTTAGTCATTTCGCCTTGCGCCAATAGAAATTTAAAATATAGGCAAGCTGATCTCTCTGGACTGCGTGCTTCAGTAACACACTTTTAATTGTTACCCAGAGCATCTGGATGCTGTACAGTTTCCATTCCTTGCTCCATAAATTGCTACTAACAGGCACAATAAATCAGAAGTCAAAATAAGTGATTTTCTGGTTTCCATCATTTTTTTGGGGGGGGGGGGGAGGGGGAGAAATGAATGGGGTTATTGATTGCATGATTGACACAGAACCTTGCCTACAGCTCATATCAGAGTTCTGTATAGTGAAAAGATAGGGACTGTCATACTGAAAAAAGATTAGAGGTCCATCTGTGGTAGTGTGATATCTGGTCGCCAATGTCAGATGCTTCAGAGGAAGGTTTAACATCTTCTCCATAACCTCCCTAAAAGTCCATTCTATTTTGTGGGGAACTCATTCTAGACCTCCGATGATATTCAGCTGACATCTTGACTAAATAACCTTCTTGTTCTCCTCGCTTGTGCAGCTGTTCTTATAAGTGTGCTTATCCTTGTTCAACACTTATCAAGCTCTTTTGTCTCAATAATACCCTGCAGCAGTAAGTTCCATTAGTTATCGGGTGCATAAAGTATATTTTCTTTGTTTCTTTTAATAAATATTCCCTTGAGTATTCCCCTGGCTCCTATATTAAGGGAAATGGCAAATACGAATACATGACTGCCCTTCTCTCTCCATTCATTTACTGTGTGGATTTCATCTATCCTAGCACCTGGAAATAAGGTGCCAAGATTCTCCTGTTTCCCCCACCCCTCCCAGTAGCAGATGTCGGAACCCTGCAGGAGCTTCAGGTTAATTGCTGATGACTCACAGGAGCAGATGTCGCACCTGGACTCCACCTGGAATTTAAATGTGGCGGCAGTGGCTTTGTGGTGCTAGGCTCTGTAGCAGAGAGCTCGGGCGGGAAGGAACAGTGGAACCTAGGGAGAAGGCTCAGGCTGAGGCTGGGGGCACATACAGGGATATTCTGGAATTAATTTTTTTTCAATAAAACCAGACCTCAGGTGGGGTGACACTGAGTGTGCAGTGAGCACGAGGCTTTTGTATAGAGTTAGGTGGGGCCTCCATTAGCTTAGATTCCTTTTGGTCTCATCCCATCTAAACCAAATAGCCCCCTGTCTCGTTAATCTCTTCGCACATGGAATCCAACCCATGTGTGGAATAATTCTGGTCGACTTTTCTTGCTCTGTCTTTTCTTTCAAGATGAGTTTGCAAATAGAATGGTGACAGGCTATTTTCCTAAACCATTCACAGGTAGCAGTCCTTCCAATTTAAATTCGATATTCTAATGATGTCTCCAGGTCATTAAAAATGTACCATTGTCAGAAAAGAGATTCGTTGGGAAGGTGGACATACATGTGGTTCTGCTAACTGGCAATGGATGTCTTTCTGTGCGTAGTTCTGGGATGGGAAACAACGTAAAGATGCACAGAGAACATATTGGTATAGATCCACTGACTTCATTGTGACTACTTGCATGCTTAAAGTTACAAACGTGCTAAAGTACTTGCTCAATCAGGGCTATACTGTCTATAGTGTTTTAAAAAACAATTGCACTCGGGCAACTCACCCAATATTTTCACAGTAACTTTCTCACATTTAGTAGCATGTTCCGATGTTGATTCCAGTGAAATCTCTGCCGAGAGGTAATCCTGGGGCAAATCTCCAACTCGGGCAGAGTCTGATTTCCGCAGCCCTAGAATATCAACAAAATATTTGATGAGAGCCTTTGCTGTTGCTAATATCCTGCGGCTGGTTCTGTGTCCAGTGATTCTGGAGGATCAGTTGGCTTCATAGCTTGAAGAGCAATGCAGTGTCAGTGTTTACAGCCTTAGAAAACAAGCTGTTGGATTAAAGAAATGCCCCCCACCCCATCTCCTTTCAGTAAGTGAACAGGTCAAAGAAAATAAAAGGTCTTCGTGTAAAATTTTCAAAAGCACCAAATTGATTTTGGCACCTACATCCCACTGCCGTTCAATGGGTCTTAGGGTAAATTTTCAAAATGCCTGAGTGTCTTAGGTGCTGAGGCCCTTTCGAAATTTGTAACCTAAGTGTCAGTGAAAATCAGTTGGACTCAAAAGCTTCAGTGGCTGTCCCTTTTGAAAATGGAACTTGTGCTCCTAACCATTGAGATGCTTTTGAAATTTTTATTCCAGCTGTAGAGTTAACAACCACACCTGAAAGGTGAAGGCACCGAACAGTGTTATCCTGCTCATCTCATTCCAGCTGTCATGTCACCTGAGGCTGTTCTCCTCAACTAAGTATGGCCAGGCCTGGGCAGTGCTTGGTTGGAAGACCTTTAATGAACTAATCTTGGGTATTGAAGAGATTCAAGAATTTTGCTGATGGCAGTAGTCCTCCTCTGAGTCAGTACTGAACTCATGGACCTCTGCGATGCACAGAGTTGCTGCAGGTCCCAGATTCTGGATGGTTCTCTGCTCACTTGTGATCCTTAAAGAACCCATGGCTTTTTTTTTTTAATTTTTCCAGTGGGGGGGAAGGTGTAAGAGCGTGTTTTGTTCCCCACTTTCTCACACTTTAAAAAAAAAATTTCCAATGGGGAAAAAAGTAAATACATGAGAGAATGTTTTTTTTTTCCCCCTCCCCCCCACACTTCTGTTTTTCCTTTTCCAGGGAAACCATGAGAGAGAGGAGGGATTTTACCACTCTCCAAAATGAAAAATGTCAAAAACACTGAAAGATTTTTGGGGTTCCCCCCAAAATTTTGTTTCTAATTCATTTAAGGAATGAAAAGTATTGTCAAAAACAAAAATGTTCATCATTTTTTCTCTCCACCCATTTTTAGACTAAAACCTTCTTGTTGCAAAAATTGTCCGGCAGCTCCATATTTGACCTGCCAATGGCAGCTCTGGATTCAAGAAAACTAAGGGTGAACTCAAGGATGCACTGGAGTCAATGGCAAAACTCGCATTGACAACTGAACGGGGCCGGGATTTCACCCCCAGATCGCAAACCTGAATCACTGATGGTGCCTGCCCTCCTTTCACAAGAGGGGCAGAGATCACCCTCATCACGTCTTCCAGTTGCTTCTCCCAAGCCTACAACTTCACTAGATTAAGCCTCAGCCAGCTCTCCTCCATCTGCTCTTGGATTTAGGGAAACACACCTCATTATTTGCTCCATTGCACCCACCTGGTCTGTGCTTGTGGGGAAGGTACCCCAGGGTATGTAGGATCTGCATTCCAGGCAAACAGTTTTTTCCGATGGGAAGTTAATCTCCAGATTTACCCTTTGCTGCTCAGGCCTTTATAATGGGAAACAGGCCTCCATAATGGGCGGAAACTGCGAAGCCAAATCTGAGTGTGGATCTAACGCCAGGTCTCAGCTGGGTGATTTGGGCTCATCAGGAAGTTAAAACGCAAGCATTATTAACAGCTACAAATCTCTCTCCAGCACAGCTATTGTTTGTGATAGTATCTTCATAATGAAAAAGATGCTAATGAAATGTTGTTCATTACCTAGGGACTGCCATTCCGTCTCATTCTCACCCACAGGCAGAGTACGGGGTTGGGACTGACGCTGCCTGATGGCTGAGGAGTTAGCACCGTCTCCATATTCTTCGTCCCTCAGACGAGTCTGCCAATACACAGGCCACTAGCTACCAATTTTGGTGGTGGTTTTTATGATGCTTATAGTTGCACACTAGGAACTGGACTAAAGCCACCAACTCATTTCATCCAGATACTGGACAGCAGCCATCAAATATAAACATGCGGTTACTACTCGCTTGCTAGCCACAAAATGACCTTGGTTCAGAGGTGAAATTGGAGCTCTATTTCAGACCCCTCTTCCCCATGAAATCAGACTCCCTGCCTGACCATCCGGATTGCCTAGTAATTCCTCCCCATCTGACTCCTCCAGCCCTACCCACACGGCTCCTACAGAAAGGTGATCTCACCCCAAAGGCAGGGGAGGCCTGCTCCTCCCTAGAACCATAATAAAAGACAATCCAGAGTCACCATAGTAACCAGTGTTGCCCCCCAAGAGTTTGGAAGGCATACAAACCCTCATGCCTCCAGGGCTTAAACCAACCTCTAGTTAATGGGGGTCAGGAGGAAACTTTCCCCATATGCAGGTTTTCTTGTGTCTGCCTCTGAAGCATTCAGTACTGCCCACTGTCCGAGGCAGGTTAATGGGTTAGATGGGCCACCAGTCTGATTTAATGCGGTGATTCCCATGGTTTCTGTTTTAGAAGGGATAATAAATGAATAGATTCCCCCAGTCCTCCTCTCTGTGAGAATTAGCACCCCATACACAGGGCTTATCACAGGTTTAGGGGTTGGGAATTTTGTAGGATCTCCCTTTTCTAGCAGCACATCATTGCTCTGCCCTGCATCACTCCTGGACTGATATGTTGCCTGCCCTCTGCCCTGTAGCTGTGAGGTGAAGGTGCCCACTGATATGAAACAGCTTGTCCATTTCAATGGAATGACATTGTTGGATGGTAGCTTTCTGGTGACACAAGCTTAAGCAGGTTTCTAAACTGAATTTGTTAAGCTGCACAGAGAAAATTCAGTCTAACGTTTGGCACTCTGCTCATGGTTTATGACTGAGGGTGAATTTAGCAAGCTACCAGTTGTGCTTTGATGTTAATTATTTTAACTATCATAAGATCTGATTCACGAGGCAGTGATGGTAGGTCACGATTACAGGCATCATTAGGTTAGGTTAGAAATTAGCTTTTAGGCTTACGGCACTATGTACTAGTACTCTCTGAAATGGGACTCCTGTGTAATGCTTGAACAAACGATTTAGTGAAATTAGCACCTAATTTAATGAGCTGCAACTGCACATTTTTGTCTTTGCTTTGAAAAGAGATGATATTTGTGCCTTTAGACAGCAATTCTGCCTATCTGAAATATGGCTTTGCAAAATACTCGTGCCTTTCCTCATGTAGACTGGAAAGTCAGTTCACCACCAGGACCTTTCAGGAATTGGCTGATCCTACTGTGGATTCCAGGGGCCAGCTCCTCAGATGGTCTAAACTGGCTTTGGTGGACCTTTGCCAGTTTTTATCTGCTGAAGCTCTGGCCCTGGTGTGTTAGACCTGCACGCGTGCAGGTTCGCTATCTCGGGCCAGCTCTTTCTCTCTGCAGGAAAGCAGACCAGACAGGAAGCAGAACATTTTCCTACGGAGAGGTTCCTAACTCAGAGCTTCAGTAGGCAACTCCCCAGTCTTCATCATGCCTCTGTCAGTTCCAGACACTTCTGCGCTTCAAGGATTGTGATGAGGGAGCTTCACAAGCTTAGTTATTACTACAGAGAGGGCTCAAATGGTGCAGACCACCACAGTGACCTCACTATAATCATCCATGCCTTTGTTATACCAGGAGCATGTTCTATTCCTGAGTGCTTCTCCAATCTTCAGATGGGGCAGAAGGTGGAGGTCCATTTTGAGGTTTTGTTTTTTTTCCTCTGGGATCACACCACACCTGTTCTCTGCAATCTGCAGCTTCTTGCCAAATGCACTTAAAAGCGTTGGTTTTAATCTATAAAGCCCTGAATGGGATGGTTTCAGGCTAGGAGACTATATCTCTTCCCTGGTGATGCTGTAGGAGTTGCAATCAACTGAGGTGTTTGAGCAACAGCCCTGGTTTAACTGGTGTTTGCATTTCCATGGAACTGTCTGTCCACAGAGCCTGCTCCAAAGCCCAGTAAAGTCAATCAAGCCAATAGATCTCAAGGGGATTTTCAAATTTTAAATGCTAATGACAATCTGGTGGTAGGGAAGGATAATAGTTCCTCTTGCATATGGGGAAACTAAAGTACAAAGAGTTTAAATGGCATGCCCAAGCTCTCATAGGACTCTGGTGATGGGGCCAAAAATAGAAGCCAGATACTGCCTCTCAACCCTAGGCTGCAGCCACAAGATCATCCATCCTCCCCTAAACACAATCAAAATGCAAAAGCGTGTTGCAGTATGACACAGAACATAGCAATATAGTCGTGGGGGGCCCTCTGCCTCAGCAACACATTGCTGTCACATTGGACAGTACCTGTGGAAAACCACATAAAATATTCACCAAGTCTGTAACAGAGCCATGCAAGCCATCCACGATCACACAAAAATATACCATCCTCAGTCTGGGGTACCTGAAGAGACAGTGGGCCAGATCCAGAGCTCCTATGATGGGAGTGGTTCCATTGTAGTTATGGCGGCTGCATCCACTTATCTCAGCTGGGGATCTGGACCAGTCTGTTTTCACAGAGACACAGTAACAACACGGTGCTATTGTGCTCTCGGTATCAGCATTCTAGATAGGATTATCTTGGATATCCCTTGACGTTTTCTGGGCACGGTCCCTTGTAAGACCTTCAGTAGCATGTAAATACTAGAGCTGGTTGGGAAGTGACCTTTTTATCCCACCAAAAACTTCAATTAAAACAATTGTTTTTCATACAATGTTCAGGTTTTTGTCAAACTTGAAAATCAATCCCCCCCTTCCCCCTAGGTTTTCAGCTTGTTGATGACAGTGGAAATTTTCCCATGAACATTTCCATTTAGTTAAAGAGCTATTTTCCATCGGGGGGGAAAAAGGGGGAGGTTGATGGAAAATTTTCAGATGGCTCTAATAAATACCTTAGAGTGATCACAAGGACTTGAAAAATGATCTATTCAAATGGAGCAGCCACAGGGAAACACACAGACACACCTGGAAATCTGAAAAAAGAGAGAGCAAAACCCAAAGCTTAGTTTAAGTAGACACAGGGTGAGCAGAGTTAGAAATCGTCTATTTCTGAGAAGACTGGCACAATCCAGCTTGCTAAATGTTGAGGGGAAAATAAAAGGACCTCCTGATTACCTAATACTTTTCATGCAGCAATGTCAAAGGAGATGAGTTTCATTACCCCCATTTTACAGAAGGGGAAACAAAGGCACTGAGAAATAAATAAAGTAACTTGCCTAAAATTTCCTAGGCAGGAATAGAAACTGGATCTGTGGAATCCCAATCTAGTACTCAGCAGCACCAAGACAATGACTTTGAGGATCCTGGAATATTTGAAAATAAAAGGAATTTGTTCCACCCTAACAATTGTCAGTGGTGGGGAAGCTTTGGTTGACAGTGCCCAAGACTAAATTTGTAGGTGCTGGAGGACAGGGTGTTCCCAGCAGCGCTCCCTAGACTCTGGAATTCACTCCTCACGGAGATGCCAAAGCCATGAGGCTTGCCTCATTTAGGGTGTAATGTAAGATGGGTCTTTTTGTTGAGGTTTACTCCTGACATCTTAGCAACCCAGCCAGTTGCATAGTTATCTCCTGGGACTGTTCTCCTTCAGGGAAGCAATGATGGATATTTGGAGAGAGGGGGAGAACAGAGAACTGGTTCCTGATTTAGGGTATATTGTTGTTGGTTACCTCCATTTTTGTTTCAGAGTAGCAGCCGTGTTAGTCTGTATTCACAAAAAGAAAAGGAGGACTTGTGGCACCTTAGAGACTAAAGCTCAGATAAATTGGTTAGTCTCTTAGGTGCCACAAGTCCTCCTGTTCTTTTTGCTCCATTTTTGTATATACGCAGAATTAAACTGACGGCCAGGTTTGGGATTGGAAAGCAGTCCATGTGGAGCAGGGATCTTAGAAGTAGGGTGCCTTTCTTGGGGACACTGAGCAAAGATAATCTGTTAAGACCAGGTGCTCATAGTCCGTGCTGTCAGTTTTCTGCCACTGCTTATGTGGGGCCCAGTCACTGTTGTTCTCTTCCTGGGTTTAGGGATTCATACTATGAAAAGCAAAGTCTGTCAGTTACAGACACCAAGTGCTGTTGTCAGTATAAGAATTGTGTGAAACCCGGTGGCTTTGTTTTTTGTATACTTCTTTTGGCAGGCAGTGTGGTTCCCTGGATAGGGTCCTGGCCTGACTCAGGAGACCAGTGTTCTGTTCTTAGTTCAACTACTAATATTCTGTGGGACCTGGGCCAAGTCACTTGGCCTCTCTTCTCCTTCCCTTCCTTCATCAATCTAATCTGTTGAAAACTCTGTTCGGGCAACTCTCTCACTAGGTGTTTTCGCTGTGCCTAGCGCAATGGAGCCATGAGATCAGCTGGCACCTATAGGTTCTGCTTTTAAACCAATATCAATTCTTTGTTTATATTTGTATGACCCTTTTCCTTCAGTTTTAATCCGGATGAGATCTACTCTACCTTCCTATCTCCATACCTGTCGTTTTACAGGTCATCCATCACTGTGGTATCTTAATTCTGCACCCCCTACCTAAGATTTCCTTTGAATGTTGGGTTTGAGTGAAATTCAGCTAATGCCAAGGGGTTTTGTATGAAAATCATGAAACGCTGCTCATTTCCCATGACGCTGCCGTACAATAATGTATGTAGCCCTAGCTCACCTGAAACCAAGCCCTGACTCACTTGCATGGTTTCTACACGTTAGCAGTCATTTTGCTGAATCTGAGCTAAATGTCAAGTTTGTAATGAAATGCAGAGCCCGGCAAATTCTTCGTTCCCTTAGATTTCACAGGGAACACTTCCTGCAGCATTAGTAGCTAATATTAAAAACTGTTTACTGCTAACCGAATACTAATGCCTTGCACTTCAAGAGCCCCTTTGATGTGAAGATCTCATAGTACTTTACAAACATTTAATGAATTACGCCTCACCCCACACCCATGTTACAGATGCAGAAGCAGATCTTGAGAGTGCTGACGAGGGCTGAGTGAAACCAGGGATATCTGTTCCGTGGGAAATTTGTTAATATCAATTTTTTTCACCCAATAAAAAATTAAACAATCTTTCAATTCAGAAACATCCAAATGTTTTGGTTTGCCCCTCAACAGCTTCTGCTTATCACGCCTCAGTGCCTCACGGAAGATGTAGCTTGTGTGGATCACGCCCTCATTCTTTCTTATGGACTGGGCTACCTGGATGGACTACATCTCCCATGATGCAATGCACTCACGTGACTCCCATATTGCAGTACTTGAGGGGAGACTGCGGTCAAGGAGCCTGGCCCATACAAGAGAACGGAGGCATGACACATTGAAGCTATAACACCCACGAGTCACTGTTGCAGCTTAAGCAGATGCAGTTTAATGTTGTCCTGGCTCAAAACAAAAATTGTTTCATTTCAATTTTTCTGATTGGCAAAATTTTGGCAAATTTAAATTTTACCCTTGGGAAATTTTCAAATTTGCAGAAACTTCATTTTCTACAGAAGAATCATTTTGCTGGAAAATTCCTGACGAGCCCTCATGTTGGTCACTGGGGACTCCGTCCTGCCAGGTGCTCGCTCAGTGCCCTCAGTTCCTATTGACTGTGCCTCTCGTTGCTTGGCACCTTGCAGCACCAGGCCCCTTCTGAGCAGCTGCAACTCCCACTGAGGTTAGTGGGACTCTGGAGTGCTCAGCAGGAGTGAAGGTTTAGCTAGGTGGTATAATCATTGGAATTGTTTCAGTAGATTGTACTGCTGACTTGCTGATCCATTACATGGCAACACACTGAGGTCCCTCTCTGAAACCTTGAGACTCCATCAAAGGAGAAGCCAGGGAAGCTGTTTCACTCACAGAACTTGGCATCAGGGTTTCACAACCCTTAGGTCTTTAATAGAGTATATGGCCCAATTCCTCAGCCCTTCCTCAAGATGGTTGCTTGCAGGATTGGGCCCATATTCCATTACAAAGAAAGGCAAATAAACTGTTCAGATTTGATCTTAGAGCACCCACATTGCAATAGCTCTGGAAGTGTAAATAAGACCCATTTTTCCTTCCAGTAGCTAAATAGCATGCAGTGGGGAATTACCAGACTGGATCAGAGCTGAAGTCTGTCAACTCTAGTGGGCTATCTCTGATAGTGGCCAATATCTGATGCTATGGAGGAAGGTATAAGAACAACACAGTAGGCTGATGTGGGAAAATCTGCCTTCCTCACCCTGATTGCTGAGAGATTGCCTGACACCCTGAAAATGAAGTGTGAGAAAAAAAACCTGCCGTAGAAGAAAGGTGAATGATTTCCGCTTTGAATGCTTGAGGTGGTGGTTATTTTTCTGCCGACTGCCGCAGGATCTCATGAGCGAGGTAATATCTTTTATTGGACCAACTTCTGTTGGTGAGAGAGACCAGACAGAAACTGATCCAATAGAAGATATTACCTCACCTGAATTGCCTTTCTAATAACCTGGGACTGATACGGCTCCAGCTACACTGCATCCAGGATCTGATGACATTTCTCCCTGATCCGTCATCAGAGGACAAGGTTTGAAGGCTCACATCTCCTTGAACACATACCTCGCTTTCTGGGGCACAGATTTCCCTTCACATTTCTTATTAGCTTTTCCCTCTGTGCAAGTCCAGGAGTGAAAAATCTGGAGAATTGAATGGAAGCATCAGTAGAACCGAAAGCCCAGCAGATTCTCCTGTTTTGGCCAGTTAGCCAAACATCCCCATGAGACAGGCTTCTGCTTTACTCCCTCTCTTGCACGTTTCGTGGTTATCCTTTGATGTGAGTCATCGTTTTTTATCTATACAAAGAGAAGCTTTAAAATGCCTTAAGTGAGGTATTTTCCCAGTACTTTAGCACTAATTAGTCATTAAGGCACCAAGATCAAAGGGTGGGAAGGGAAGCACAACTTTGGTAGGTTCTTCTAATCATATTGTGGCCAATTTCCTCCCACCCCATCCTCCCCTAAATACAAATTTTAAATACAATACCTGAGAGAGAATAATGTGACGCAAAGATGGTAGGCCTTATTTTTTTTCAGAAATAAATGGGCGTTTTGCATCTTTATGAAGAATGCAGTGTCAGGCCCCTCAGTGGAAGATTTATGATTGTTTATAACACTTTGACACCTCCAGACATTAATGTACCAGGCACACACATACATAGGGAGAAACAGGAGCCCCTGCCCTTAAGAGTTTGCAACTTAATTAGATAAAACAGGCAAAGTGTGGGAGACAGCAAGCCACATTAGCTCCAGTTTAGAGAGGGAATACGGGTAATTATTTTTAAGTGTCTAAATGACTTAGGAGCCTAAAGCCCATTTTCAAAAATTATTTAGGAGCTTAAATCTCATTGAAAGTCAATGGGACATAGGTTCTAAAGTGCCTAAATCACTTCTGAAAATGGGATGGGTCATTTTGATACTTTTGAAAATTTTACCCTAAAAGAGTGTGTCTGAGTTAGCTGGGGCTCTTACCTGAGTGTTGCCCTTAACCTCTCTCCCATTCACCCACAAGAGCCTCCCATCCACATTTAATGGAGCTTTAAAGCCAGGCTAGCTGGCCCTGCTGGGGATATAGTTTAGAGCAGTGGTGCCCAGCCATTCTACACAGGAGGGCCGCATACATCTGAGCACAACCTTATGTGGGCCAAACAGATTCTACGTATCTGAATACATTTTAAAGACGCCTGTACTGATTTATAGTTTATGTTCAGCTTGTTTCATATGCATTTAGATGGGTTGATTCTATGTACAGAATTGTCTATTTACACACATGTGGAAACTAAAATGGTGTAAACGTGATGACGAAACTCTCATGAATCGGCCACTAGAATATTGTGTTGAAGTAGGCCCCGGGCCTTATGAAATGCTCTGGTGGACCGTGTATGGGCCATAGGTTGGGCAGTCCTGGGTTAGAGCCTGGATTCTGCTGTCACTCAGGCTAGTAACCCTCTCACTTTGCAGAGGGGATAGAGGCAAAATCACTTGGGTGCAGATAGTCCTTCAGTGCCTTCCTGCAATTCCCCCTGCATGCCCAGAAGGAGAGACAAGTTCTTCTTTAATTCACTCTTAAAGAGCCACGGAGTGCCTCAGTTTACTGCAGCACAAAGAACCATGGGGTATGGCCCCCCCGAAGTCCTAGCGAGTCGTGACAAATGAGGGTGAATGTAGCACTTCTAAGGGGGCAGTAACTTGGGTAGGGCTTTGCAGTGTGGCTGCTTGTACTCAGGCTAGGCTGGCCCATTCAGGTCTGAGTACTGATCAATCAGGCTGGCTCAGCGGTGAAGACATACCCTAAAGGTCTTGCCGAGGTCACACACACAGTCTGTGTCAAAGCAAGGAAGGGAGCCTACCGTTCTCTTAAGTCCCAATTCAGTGCCTTAACCAGAAAACCAAGCTTTCTCTTAAGATTTCTGTAGCCTAGGATAAATTCTGCAGCGTATAAAGATTTGGGATGGGACCAAGGAGCTGTGGAACAATTTGGCAATGGCTCATTCAGCATCTGAGAGAGGAACATGTGGACGGGAAAAGGGTATGTCAGTTCATGCTAAATTCAGTAGAGCACAAGCCTTGATTTGTCCACGTTTCGATGTGAACATTGGACTCCAGCTGCTGCTGAGAAAAGAACGGGAGCTTTTGTGCTGCTGGGATGCTACTGGGGGAAAAATCATACTGCAAGAGGACAGATGAGCGGCTGCTAAAATGTTGCAGAGTCATGTTTTGTAGTACTGGGGAAAACACAGATTAAAATTGAAATATTGTGTACATATAACAAGAAGCAGGGGAAAGCATCTGCAAGAGAGGATGGGGTGAGGCCAGTGTGCCGAGGGAAAGGCAAGCCAAAGGAAAGGTGGCTCTGCAACTTTAAGGAGCAACAAGGCAAGTCAGGCACAAGCTGGCGACACAAGCAAGAAAGTATCTGTAAAATCAGTGGAGAATAATGGTTGTCCTAGAAACCGATGGAACGGAACAATAGTATTTCCAGGAAGAGCTTTTTGCAGAATATTGGAGGATTGAAAAGGCCATTATTCCCTTTAAAAAATGATTTACTTTTTTGTGTGGGAGGCCCAAGTTTGGAAGTGTGGGCTCTTGTCCAGCTTTTCATTCTGACCTAGATTTTTGATCTCATTTTTTCCCTTACCTTCTACTTAGCTGGCTACTATATCTCCTAGACATGGACATAATCTATATAACATTTGTGTTTCACATTAGTGTTACTTTCTAGTTTAATGGGGTTTTGAAGAGATATATTTAAATATTTAAATGACATGAACTGTACATTTAAAAAAAAATAATCATACAAAATCTGCTGGACTACTTTGTAAGCTAAAAAACCTTGGTATTTACAAATAGCAAAGCATTGAAGAGTGATTTAGAAAAGTCAAGCCCTCATCTTCTCCCAGTGGAAAGTATCCCCTGTAAAACTTGTTTTACGCAACTGGAGAAACTTTGTGTACAAGTTCAATTTTCATGTCTAGCTTATGGTATTATCAGTATTAGAGGAACATCTAGAGGCCACAAGCAGGATCTGGAACCCATTGTGCTGGGCAATGTATATATGCATAGTAAAGGACAGTCCCTACCCAGAACTTACATTCCAAATAGGCAAAACACTCAAAGCATAGGAGAAAGTGAGGTTTATGGTCCGCATTTTACAGTGTGAACTCAATGGGGCTATTCTGATTTACACCAGCTGAAGATCTGATCCTGTGTTTTCTCCCATCCTTCGTTTAGGTGATTTCCATTAACTCTTTCTCTCCCAACAAAGGAAAATCAGCCTCTTTCTTTCAGGACCACTGCGGATCAGAATGCGAGCATTTTGCACCCATTTGGCACAGGTTTGCATGACTACACCAGGTGCAAAGCAATGGAGAATGAGGCCCTATGTTTCCTATAAGGAAAGAAGAGAGGTTGAATTTGGGGTTGTCTGAACAGTCAAAGTTTTTGAATAACTGAGGTTGTGGGTGTGGTCTTGCTTGCTTTTGTCTCGCATTTCCTCCCCTCACCCACCCATGTTGGCACTGGTAGATTTAAGGTTGTTTTTTGGTAGAACCTTGAATGCTGTGTATAAAGCTGAAGCTACATGTTCGACATCAGAATCCAATAGCATCGAAAAGTCACAGATCTAGACTATTGCCATTTCCTTTTTCCTAAATGAAAGTTCTCATCATATTAAAAAAAATAAAATAGCAAAGCTGAGAAGGCAGACTTCTTTACGAGCATGTACACCAAAACGGCTACTTGCTAGAGGTGAAATTCATCATGTACATTTCAAGGCCTTGGTGCCACTTAGATAGTATAATGAAGACAATGTTTTGAAGGCTTATGTGGTGCATAGGCTGTGTACTGGCTCTCTCCACAAGTGCAGATTTCACCCCTGTTGAATATACAACCTGAACCAGTACCAACAAGTTATAAACTTGACTGATCTCAGCAGTGTGTGGCTTCTTGAAAGCCCAGCTCTATTTTCATGATAACTTCATGTAAGCAGAGTCAGGATGAGCTCTTCCCTGACATCTGGTGGCGAGTCATGGTGGGTTGTGGAAAAGAACTTTAGGGGCTGATCTCATTTGCATAGGCACACCAACCCTGCTTAGATGGTCACTTTGGCTGCTGTAGGAGCCCCAGTTTCTCTCTTATTGGGGCAGGAAGAAACTGTTATTATCCTGATTATGTGAATCAAGGACAGTGGAACTGTACTTGGCCTTTTGTTATAATGGAGGGACTCACCATCAACTAAGCAGCACTCGCTAGGCAAGGGTCATGGGTTCCAAAACCCAGTGAATAGAGAGAGGCTGGGGACAGGTATTAATATGTGGTGGTATGGGCCTTCTGGTGAGGGCCTTACATGCTAATTGCACTTTTTCCTCTCTCTCTACTGTGGAATATCAGAGCTAATTTTGATTCCATTAGGAGTCTAGTTACAGGCTGCTGAGCTGAATTCACTTTGGGCTAATGGTGCACCAGCACTGAGGCTCCCCTGCTACAAGCTGAAATCACAAAAGAGCTAAACTTACTAAGAGCTGAGATCATTGACTGTTGTGTTAAGTAGTGGGGGAGCCTGAAGATATATTGTGGAGTCGTTTGCGGGATGGCTGGCAGAGCAGAGCAGAGTGGCAGGTGGAGCAGAGCAGTTTGTCGGATGCCTGGAGCAGCTCATGGGGGTAGCTGGCAGAGCGAAGCGATTCGTGGGACAGCTGGTGGAGCGGAGCCCCATGGAGAGGTGGGGCAATCAGGTTTGGACCACGTAAGGTGCCCCTTAACCCCCCCAATCTCCACCCAGGTTGGGAGGTAAAACTCTGCAGATAAACTTTTGAACTCTGGGGCTGCCCTGACCAGGGACAGAGACTTCTGGGTTGTTAGGCTTTTCGGACTTTGGGTGATTTTGGGTTGCTGGACTCAAGAACCAAAGGGAAAGGACGCACCCCAATTTGCTTGGGGTGGGTTTTTTGCTCATGGGTTGTGTTATGAATCCTGTTGGTGGTGTTTCCCCAACATAATGCCACATTGTTTCTCTCTGTTATTAAAAGGCTTTTGCTACACTCAGACTCTGTGCTTGCAAGAGGGGAAGTATTGCCTCTTAGAGGTGCCCAGCGGGGGTGGTATATATTTGTCCCAGGTCACTGGGTGGGGGCTCGAGCCGGTTTTGCATTGTGTTATTGGAACGGAACCCCTAGATACTGAACCCGGCCCTTGTTGCTGCCAACTCTGACAGGCAGAAGGGTTACATTCATAAACAAAGACCAAAGCACCCATTCTGAGGCCCCAAACCATTCCATGTTGTTAATCTCTGTGATCATAAGCTGTATGATGTTGTAAACTGTATTTTTATATTATCTATACTTCATAAACCACCACATACATGCATGGAGCTGGGTACAGGTCTTTGTTTTTTGAGCCACTATCCTCAGATAAACAGAGTCAAGACTCTAACTCGGGGGCGGCCAACCTGCGGCTCCGGAGCCCCATGCGGCTCTTCAGAGGTTAACATGCGGCTCCTTGTCCAGGCACCAGCTCCGGGGCTGGAGCTACAGGTGCCAACTTTCCAATGTGCCGGGGGCTGCTCACTGCTCAACCCCTGGCTCTGCCACAAGCCCTACCCCCACTCCCCCCATCCTGTCCCGTCCCCTCCCCTCCCCTCCCCTGAGCCTGCCATGGCCTCGCTCTTCCCCCTCTCCCCCCATCCTGAGCCTCCGGCACCCCACAAAACAGCTGATTGGGAGGTGTGGGGAGGGAGGGGGAGGTGCTGATCGGCGGGGCTGCTGGTGGGTGGGAGGTGCTGGGGCGGGAAGCTGCTGACGTATTACTGTGGCTCTTCAGCAATGTACATTGGTAAATTCTGGCTCCTTCTCAGGCTCAGGTTGGCCACCCTTGCTCTAACTGTTCCCCATCCCTGTTTGTCCACTCCTCACCCACTTCAGCCAGGCTCTTGGTACCTCCAGTTCAGGTAGCCTGTGGAGGAAAGATACTTTGTTCCTGTGCAGGTGTCCTATGGGACCATCTTGTCCATATTGACTGCGGATGATTTAAAGACTCACCCACTCTATGCTTTAGCTCCTTTGTGATGCCCGATTGCTATCATGGTGCAGGAATACAAGGGGAAATCGTAGAAGTGTAGGACTGGAAGGGACCACGAGAGGTCATCTAGTCCAGTTTCCTGCACTCAAGGCAGGAGGGTGCTGCCTTCAGGCCCAGGCTGCCAGTTGTATCTGGACAGTGATCCCATGAGGAGAGGGTGCTCTAAGGTGATCAGACAGCAAGTATGAAAAATTGGGACAGAGGGTGGGAGGTAATAGGTGCCTATATAAGACAAAGCCCAAAATATCAGGACTGTCCCTATAAAATTGGGACATCTGGTCACCTTACTGTTCCAGGTCAATAACACACGTACCGTATGTCATCTGAGATCAAGAGCTTCACCTCTGCAGTTTAAATTACACCTGGAAACTCCTTCTTGCTTGGGCTCCAACTGGGAATTCCTCCCAGACTGGGAAGTCTGTCAGGGTGAACAAGAAAACTAACCTGCCTCTGCAGTCCTGCTGCTATTCGGTCCTCTCCATGCCCATTTAGGAGCATGGGCTGGCAGCAGTGCGCTGGGGTGGTGGTAGAACATGTCTGGAGCAGGCCTGGCACTCCCTCTGGGTTGGCCAAACTTAAAGTCTTCCCTGCAATCCAGATGCTGCTGGTATTTTCCCTTTTGCATTTGAGCCCTGGAAAACAATTTGCTGTGTTGACAAACCCCGGTTAGGAATGGCTGAGTTATAACATCCTGTTCAGATCCATGTCATATCTGTCATATTCTCCTCTCAAATGCCAGCACCGTAGGCCGACTGCTCCAACAGGTACTGACCCCTCTCATTGTGACACACGGTAACCCCAAACCTAGGTCTTGCTTTGACAACAACAGCGCAAGAAGTAAAGCTCCCGGGATGCAAAGGCAAGAGGATTTAGGGTACTGGTGGTAGTTAATCAGGACAGGCTGTTCTCCCATCCTGGACCCTGAAGAAGAGTGGGGCCTAACTTTTATGGTGTTCTGTGCAAAATAAAATGTGGAGGGCCCGAGAATAACCCTTGTAGTGCATTTGTGACCAAAGGGCTCAGTAGAGATGGGCTGATCAGC
This sequence comes from Eretmochelys imbricata, assembly GCF_965152235.1. Classification (NCBI taxonomy): domain Eukaryota; kingdom Metazoa; phylum Chordata; order Testudines; family Cheloniidae; genus Eretmochelys; species Eretmochelys imbricata. Next base: position 203,508,197 of record NC_135574.1, on the reverse strand, counting down.
TGGTGAGCTGTGGGCACTTGCTTTTCATAGGTGGAGTGGGAGAGTTTGCGTTGGCTGGCAGGGAATCAAGGCATTCACCACTAGGGCTGGCCAGCCCGGTGGGCCCAGATCCACAAAGGGCCTTAGGCATTCTGTCATCCAACCCCATCACATCTAAATTTTAGGTGTCCAGAAAATCACAGGAACAACACTGATCCACAAAGCTTGAGTGAGGTGCTTTGGCTCCCTGTACAATGAATGGGGAGAGATAGGTGCCTTAGGCTGAGATCCACAAAGCTGGCATGCTAGGCTGGGAGCCACCTAAGCTAGCCAAGGGAGATGCAGACACAAATGGTGGTGTGCTAAGCAACACCCCTCCCCCCCTTCTCAGAGAGACGTGCCGAAGTCTGGGCTGCAGGGAGGCACCAACCTCTGCTTAGCAATCCACGAGGTGGGGGATATAGGTGCTCCTCCGCTTACCTTGCACGTGGAGCCCAATCCAGTAGATGTGCTCGGAGGCTGCCTAGAAATACAAGCAGCTGCAGCAGGTGCTAATGCTGTAGCTTCCTTATAACCTTTAGCCAAGTGACTAGGGTACTGTAGGCATATAGGTGGGTGTGGCTCTCCCTCGCTGTCAGTCTTGCTCCAGGTACTCCTCCACTACAAATAAATATTGCAATTCCTTCCATCTTTGTTAGCCTGTGAAAGAATGAATATTCGTGGACTCCCACTAGACGTGCATCCTTCAGGTATACTGTATGATGAAGACGAATTCATATCTTAATCCTATTTGATCCAGAAAGAATGCTTCAAGAATGTTTCATCCCTCCATAATTTTGTTACCTCCCCTTTTTGTTGCTAGGAGAAGTTAACAAACTGGTATTTTCGAAGAACATAAAATGTAGACAGCCCTTTTTTCATTTGAGAAGGGCTGAGGGGCGTATGATGGACTTCGCTGTATGGCTCTGTGCTTCATCTGTGACTTGAGAAAACAACCTTGTGGGATACTAATTCTGTCCTTGGTTTCTTTCTTGTATCGAATACTTCCAGCTGTGCCTTAAATTTGTGCCAGATGGATGATGGTTTTATGATGTGCTATTGTGAGGAAGTCTGGGCTGAATACAGCCTGGGCTGCTCCTTTAGTGTGACAGTAGAGGACTTGTTTGGGGAAACGTGAGCTATTTATTTTGAGCTTCAATGGGAAGTTGTCCTCTGAATAAATTTATGCTGAGTTTACCATGGTGGATAAAGATTGCTGAGCCCTATTGGGCCCAGCAGTATGTAGAGAGGAGCAAAAAGTTTCTCTGAGTACTCTGACGTATACTAATTTTGTCCAGAGTCTTTAAACTCCCTCTCATTTGTACGGTAAATATGTTGTTGAGAGAACAATTGATCGTCATCATTTTTTTTTCAGCTAAGCGCTATACATGCACATCTCAAGAAGCAATCCCTCCCCTCCTGCTGAATGACAAGACAGGCAAAGGAAGGATTATCACCATCCTCACTGGAGAGAGAGTTGCAGCACAGAGAAATTACCTGACTTGCCCAAGGTGAAGGAAAAATGCTATGGCAGAGCTGGAAACTGAACCAGTCTAGTGTGTTAATCCACTCCAGTGCATAATACCAGTCCAGTGCATTAGTCACAAGGCTATCTTGCTGATCATCTGAAACCGAAAACGCTTTGAGAAGGACACTTCCATCACTTTTATTAACTAAAGTGCACAAAAAGTCCAGCCAAACAACGTGAAAAATGGAACACGTTTTTTTCTGCCTACAGGGATTTTCAATGGTTAAAATGCACTGTGTGCAGAGGGCTAAGACAATAATAATTGTACGTTATGTTAATATGAAAATATTAATAAATTATCAGTTAAAATACCCAATAATCTCTAGCCAATATTTGGGTAGCCTTTATGGAGCCTCAGCTGATGCAAATCAGTATAGCTCCATTGAATTTGGCCCTGAAACTCAAATTGTCGTCGTCTTCCCTCCTGTATTCTTTACGTTGGTGTGGCTCTCTTTTCTTATTTCATGTTGGATTTCCCAATAAGAGCCGAGGTACTTGACTGAATCCATGTCTAGTCATCTGCTATTGTACAGGCCTTACAAAGAAACTTGAAAAGAGTGATCTATTTAGTTTGTCCAAGATAGAGTTAACAGGGTGACTACAGGATCCTTTAATCAAGCAGACAAAGGCATAACATGAAAAGCCTGTGGCTGGAAGTTGAAGTGAGAAAAATTCAAACTGGAAATAAGGCACAACTTTTGAAGACACTCTCTTCACTGACAGAAAGGTGTGTGGGTTCTGTAGTTTTACTTTTTTTTTTTTTTACACAGAGTTGACTAACATGCGATAGTTATCTTTTTGTACAATCCTAAACACAGACAGGGTGCTGTGGTGTTTCCCACAAGGTAGTGAGGTTAGGTCAGTATTATAACCTCTGCCCATGCTTTACCTCACAGTAAAGCTATAGCACTTTGTCTCCACCATGTTTTACAGCAGGGTAGCTAACACATCATGGTTGTCCTCTGGTTAAAAAACACATACACCCTTTTATTTCAGTGCAGACATAGCTTAAGACTGAAGTAATTAACCCAGATACAGCTTTGGATGGGGTAGAATCTTCATCACTTGATTTTTCAGATCAAAATTGGATGCCTCTCTAAAAGACATGGACTAGTTTAATCACTAGTTATCATGCTTGACAGGAGAATGACTGACTGGACAAAGTTTATGGCTTGTGTTGTGAAGGTGGTCAAATTATATGATCGTACAGGGCCACTGCACTGAGGAGAAAAAAATTCAGTGCCACCCTCAAAGATAAACACTTGCTATATACTTAAATCATAAACATGAGGATCTTTTTGCATATTTTTCTATTCCCCACTCCCCGACTCACCTGCTTGGCAGGGTAAGGGCTGTGACAAACCCAGAGAGATTAGGGCCCAGATCCTCAAAGGTATTTAGGAACCTAACATCTATTGATTTCAATGGGAGTTAAGCACCTGAATACCTTTGAGAATCCGGGCCTAAGCATCTTGCCCAGAGTCTGCTGTCACAGACTTGCATAGTAGAGATCTGGGACATTGCCAGAGTCCCTATCGGAGCGTGGTAGAGGAAGATGTGGCCATCACATTATTTCCCTGACTGTTGAAGGTGCAAAGAATTGGGTAAAAAATTTTTGCCCTGGCTCCAAAGAGCTCTCTCACTCCCTGAGCGAGTTTATTCAGTTGAAGAGCATTACCTAGCTCTTTTGACATGCAACAGTCATAGAATCATAGGACTGGAAAGGACCCCGAGAGGTCATCTAGTCCAGTCCCCTGCACTCATGGCAGGATTAGTATTATCTAGACCATTTTTGACAGGTGTTTGTCCAACCTGCTCTTAATCTCCAATGATGGAGATTCCACAACCTCTCTAGGCAATTTATTCCAGTGCTTAACTACTCTGACACTGTTCTTCCTCATTAAGTTTTTCCTAACGTCCAACCTAAACTGCCCTTGCTGCAGTTTAAGCCCATTGCTTCTTGTCCTATCCTCAGAGGTTAAGAAGAACAATTTATCTCCCTCCTGCTTGTAATAATCTTTTTTATATCCCCTCTCAGTCTTCTGTTCTCCAGACTAAACAGACCCAATTTTTTCAGTCTTCCCTCATAGGTCATGTTTTCTAGACCTTTAATCATTTTTGTTGCTCTTCTCTGGACTGTCTCCAATTTGTTCACCTCTTTCCCAAAATGTGGCACCCAGAACTGGACACAGTACTCCAGTTGACGCCTAATCAGCGCCGAGTAGAATTACTTCTTGTGTCTTGCTTACAACATTCCAATACATCCCAGAATGATGTTCACTTTTTTTTCAACAGCCTTACACTGTTGACTCATATTTAGCTTGTGATCCACTATGACCCCCAGATCTATTTCCGCAGTACTCCTTCCTAGGCAGTCATTTCCCATTTTGTATGTGTGCAACTGATTGTTCCTTCCTAAATGGAGTACTTTGCATTTGTCCTTATTGAATTTCATCCTATTTACTTCAGAACATTTCTCCAGTTTGTTGCAAATGATCTGGACAATCACAGGTAAAAATTCCCAGACAGACTATCATATGATCCCCTTCTGAAATGTCTGTCTAGACAAGTGATGGGTGAACCTCAAGTGGGTTCATTGCATATTTGAAGCATAGCTGAGCTTATCCCACCATCCTTGGTCTCTGGTAATTGGGCTGGATAACTCAGGAGAGCAAGTTTTCTCATGAGATTGCTGGTTCAAAGTTACCTCAAGAATGGGCCTTTCTCGTAATATTTTGGTATTTGGGTTTGTGATCACACACAAAACCAGGAAGTGTAGGGGGATATGAAATGTAAAAAACAACACAACAGAAAAACTCTCTGCTCTATTTCAAACCTCAAATAAAAAAAAATCTTGAGTTCAAGAGACGGACAAATATTTGGCTCGCTTGTTTTTAACCTCATCTAAATCAGCGAATAACTCTCAGTAGCACGTTGTCACATTGTCATCCAGTCTGAGTTTTGTAGTCCTGTAATACAGAGGCAGCTATGATATTTTACTTGTTAAAGTCTCTGTAACATTTTTAGATCCTGATCCTGTTACAGTTCCACGCTGTCAGATCTTTGCACCTGTCTGAAACCCCACTGAAGGCAAAAGCAAAGCCCTGCCTGGAACATCAGCAAAGTTGTGGGGTTTGGGTTGGTTCTTTTCTTAAGCTACAACAGTGAAATGCTACATCAGAAGAGGATCAGTTCATTTTTTTAAAGCTATGTTCGTTGTGCCTGTCCCAAAATGGAGATGTGAACACAGCGAAGGTTGTGGGAGCTACATGCAATGTGGTCCGAAATCCACAAACTTGGGTTGATTCTTTCCTTGGGCTGGTGCCCACACACAGTAAGGATCTTAGACGCGCCAAAGTGCCTAACTTAGTGTGGGAGCTGAAGTCTGTTGCAATAAATTACATAGGGGCAGGAAGGAAGAGTGAAAATCAGTGGTTTCAGCTACCTAGTGGTTCATTTTTGTTCTTGTTTTTCAGTTAGCAATCTGTAAAAATTATTGCAAAATGAGACTACTCTCCAGAGTCAATAATATTCCCTGTGCCAGGTGGTGTAATAATTCAAAAAAAAAAAAAAAAAAAAAGGGGCAGACCTTGGAGGGAATTAGATTGGTTTAGGAAGTAGACTCCCAAGCTCCAGTTGCTGCAGCTGATTCTTCACTGCTAAAGGTCGGGCAAGTGGAAAGCTAATATTACATATTATTCCATAATAACACTGGAAGACTGTAATTTTTATTCCATTTGAATTTTAAAATGAAAAAATTTCTTTGGCTTGGTAAATTCCATGAAACCTTCCCACCTCTGTTTCCATTTTAACATAAAAATAGAAACAGTCTAGTTAATCTCTTGTTTCCAAGCTGGCAAGGAGAGGTTGCGGTGTTGGTTGGTAGTACTATAGTTTATTAAAAGACAGCTTAGCTTAGTCAGAATTTATTTTGTTACATTTGATTCTAATCTCTTAAATACCCAGCACCAGAGCTTCAGCTGGTATAAACTGGCATCATCCCAGCTATCCTAGAGAACACAGACAAGAGCCGTTACTGGCGTCAATTTTTAAGTTAATGGTTGTATGCCGGTTGACTCCAGTAAAGGATCTGGGACATGTTCTTTAAGGTAGCCAACCAGGTTCTGATTCTCCCTTTCATTAAGGCCTGTTCCTGATGCCGTTAGACAGGCAACATTGCCATTGTCCCTGGGACTGCGTACTGAGCAGTACCAGCACTTATTCCCGACTAATTTTTCCCAGCAGCACAGCATGAGAATATTAGCTTTCATCTAAGAAGCAGATAAAAATGAGTTTTCAGAGAATTATGAAAAAGAATCCTCCAAACCTTCAGGCCTTCAAGCAAACCCCTTGAGACTCTGCTGCAGTTAATCTGTAATCAGTTAACATGGAAGGCTCCGGTAAGGGCAGAACCCATCAGTTCTTTGCAGACCTCTCTTTGCTTTGACTCTCAGCAGACAAGGATACTTCCGATGACTCTAGAAAGTCTATTTGTTCTGGAAAAGTGGGGATAACGCAAAGAAATATTTCTGTTTCCCAGGCAGACGCTCAGTCCAAGAGCAAAATGATCAGGTTCTCTCAAAGGAGGAGACTGCAAACTTGTGAAATTCTTTAAGGGAGGGTGAAAAGTAGATGTATGTGTTCACCTTCCTCACACTGAGGGAAGGGTGCATATTATAGAGAGCAGGGCTTAAATTCTCATAGAGTATTTCCCAGAGCCCCCCGCTGCCTCCCTCCATTCACAGCTCTGGACTTCAGCCCTGTGGGAGATGCACCGGGGCTCAGGGCTTTTGCCGTGGAGGAGGCATCGGGGCTTGGGGCTTCTGCCCTGCAGGTTTGAAAATATTTACCGGAACTCCACTCTGGACAGCTCCGGCTGAACTTAAGACATAGCTGACATTAAAGTAGCTGGCACACTGAAACCCCTTTTGAGAGTCTCTCTGCTTGATGGGGGCACACACAACCTGTGCATGCCCCCTCTGGGGAGTGCATTCTTGCTAGGCCTTATGTTCAACCTGCTGGTGTGTGCCCTTGGGGATTGTAAAGATTGCTCTGGGGATGTAGAAAAGAACATGCTTCAAGGCACCTCCAGGCGTGTGTGTGTAAAACAACATGCTTCCAGGCGTGCGTGCGTGTGTGTGTGTCTGTAACTGATCAACCAGAAATGTGTTCCTTAGTGTTAGCAAATCTATAGCTCAGACTTTCGGGAGAAAGGGACCATTTGCACATCTCTCTGAAAGAAAGGATAGCAGTTAGGCAGCTATATTCCTCTCTCCAGGTGAGTGAAACAAAACAGGCTCACTGAACTGGGGGGCATGGATCAGTGAGAGGGTTTAAATAGGTTTCCCTTTGTCACTGGGTTAGTAATGTAACGTGCTAGGCAGACTAACAGAACTTGATATGGTAGATTTCATTTGGAAATAGCTCCCTCCCCAGAGATATGGAGTAACATTTTCATAAGCACCTAAGTCCCATTTTCCAAAGAGGCGTAGGGTTGGTCTGCGCTGCAGTCGGGTCAAGATACCCGAGCCTACCTTGGATCTAGCTAGCTTAGATAACAGGCGTGAACCCCACGTTGTGCAGGCAGTATCATGGGTCTCTACAAGTTCCCCGGGACCCTGGGGATGTAGACATGCAGCTGTCCTGTGCTGTTGTGGGCTCACTGCTGGTGTTGTTCGAGCTAGCTAAAGCAAAGATAGCTCGGGTATGTCTACATGTCCTGCAGTCAGCTCTTTCACATTGCAGTGCAGACATGCCTGTAGTTACTTGTGAGCTCAAGATCCATGGGCTTCTAACGAGACTTAGGGCTTGTCTACATTTGAAACGCTACAGCAGCAGCGGCATGGCTGTGGAGCCTCAGTGCGGATACCCTCTCCAGCGACGGGAGGGGGGCGGGTCTTTTGTCCACGCAGGGAATCCACCTCCATGAGAGGTGGTAGCTAAGTTGATGGAAGAATTCTTCCATTGCCCTAGCCCTGAATACACAGGGACTGAGGCTGGCTGTGGATTTTTCACACCCTTGAGCGATGTGTTTATGCCAACCTAATTTTCTAGTGTAGACCAGACCTTAGCCTTCTAAGGTCCAGAATCTCAAAAGGTATTTGAGTGGCTAACTCCTATTGATTTCAGTAGGGAGTTAGGTGCCTAACTAGCTTTGAGGAAGTGGGTCTGTGTCTTTTGAAAATGGAATATAGGCTCCTAAGTCATTTTGGCACTTTTGAAAATGTTACCCACAGTCTTCTTAATTGTTCCACGTCAAGGGGGCCGGATCCTCAGCTGCTCTGTATTGACTTTGGTAAAGCTCCATTGGCTCGTTATGTTTTACCAGTTGGAATAATGTTGAGTATGGCAACTCACTCTCAAAGTTCCCAGCCGACCGGCAGCGAGAAACTTTCTTGGATTCTTTTTTGAGGCTCATCTGAATGAAATTGCAGCACGTTTCCTCTTTGTACAGGTGGCTTCCTTTTTAGTTTTCATTAAATCACTTGATTGCAATTATTACATTTGATCTCATGCACAGCTTGTGTTTAACTGCAATAAAAAAGGAACTGGCTAGCAGTGACCATACAGGCTAGTGCTAGCCAACATTATCAGGGTTCCTTGTTTGTTTGATGGGAACCCTATCTCCATCAATGTATATAATGAAAGGCAATTGGAGTTGATTTAAAAAAAAGAAAGAAAAAGCTGTGGCTGAAAACCAGAGTTACCTTGTTTTCCACCCAAGTTTTCAGGGAACAATCCCAAAATAGGGAATGGCTATTTGCAGATATTATTTGCATACAAATAAATAAATTGGGCAACCTAAAACATGAACAGACAATTTTTACTGCAGGATACAATGTGTTCATCTCTTAGAAATCGCCATTGTATTTTGCAACCTGACACTGGTATCAACCCTAAAGAGACACTGGAGAAGAAGAGGGGACATCTTCCATTCCAGTCCCCTCTAGCTTTTCACATTGCTGACCCAGCTTTCAATGTGGCTTTGTCACTGACTCCCTACATGATCTTGGGCAAATCATTTAATTTTTCTGTGCCCCACTTCCCCATCTTCCTTTTGTCTGTTTTGGTCTATTTAGGCTGTACATTCTTTAAGGCATGAGCTGTCTCATTTCTTCATGTATGCGCAGCCCTTTGTGTGATGGAGTTGTAAAGGAGTGGCCTCCTCCAGGCCTCAGAGCAGCCCTGCAAGTGGCCCTTTGTCGCCATTTCCCTCCTGGGTTCCCAGTGAGTCCATACAAGCGTATTCTCTAGTCCATCAACAGTTTATTAAACAAAAAAAGTGCAAGAATCCCAAACCAAAAGGCCCACAGCATTGTTCACCTCAACCCCATGCAAGTAATCTTTAAAAACCCAGCTCTGTTCTCACCATCCTGGTGTCTTCTGGCAGATCTGGATTCTTAACAGTCCTCTATCCCACTGCCAGGACAGCCACCCCAGCCCTTCCTGCTGGGGCATAGCCCTGCTCTTCCTACTGAGAAATCTTATATCCTCTCTGCTGGGAGTGTCTCATGGCTCCTTTGGGGCCCAGCTCCGTGGCAAGGAGATGCCCCTCCGCTGCTCCCTTTCCTTCAGCCCACTCTGGCCCTGGCTTTCTGGCTTGGGGATGCCAGCCAGCAGACACCTTGCTGCTTTCCTGCCTCCAGCCTTCTCCCAAGAGCCAACTTCTCTCTCTCTGGCAGCTCTCATCTCCTGACTGACTCAGTCTGCTCTGAGACAGTGGCTCTCACCCAGCTTCTTATAGTTCCCTGATGCTGCCTCACCCTCTTAATTGCCACAACTGGAAGCAGCTGGACTGGAACAGGAGACCTGAGCCCTGTTTCATTACACGAGCTAGTTACCTTGGTACAGTTCCCCCTCCCCCCATCTCATTTGGGTCCTTCAGATGCTACTCTAATATAAAAAATAAATGATTGTATTTAATCTTCCTGGAGAGCTTGGATGGGGCATGGGCATTGGAGGCATCTTCTCCCATTCCACTTCCAATGTCCCATGATCAAAAGAATAAATAACACAGAATGACCCAGTTTGAGACGATTTAGCAGTTAGATATGAGCATCTCTCCCTCTTCCATTTGCTCTCCAATCAGATATATTATCAGCTTCCCCAGAGCTTTTTTTCCTCAATAGCACACAAGCATTGTTCCAACCAAGGAAACACACATGACTACCCTGACTAGTTATTGCATACGGACAGGGAATGAGTTATGAAGTTTCTTTTATCATATAGAAAGATTGGCTGCCTTTCTATAGTAGTTCGATTGAGAACTGCTACAAAGAAGTCAAGTCTTAGTACTTGTCATGACAACACAAACTTCAAGGTATTTAATGAATCCCTCTTGTATGTTTGTGTTATAGACAGCTATCTAGCTTTGGATGGAACCTCACAATTATGAACCCGACTCCATTTTAAGCAGGAATCAAATACTCACTGTCTTCTCCTCTCTTTGCAATCCTAGCGACACTGATTTCATTTCAACCGCAGCCTTTCCAGATTAAGTTACCTGAGTGATCATCATCCAAATTATTTACCCAGACACAAAGAAGCGGCGCAAGCAACACCCAAGAAACTTGCCGCCGATCTTCAAATAGCATGGCAATACTCAGAAGACTGACAACTATTTTGTGGAGGTGTTTAGTAATTCTAAATGATTAGCTAACCATATGTTTTCTTTTTCTTTAAATAAATGTTTTGACCCACTTTTTTTGGTGGAGTGTTAGCTTGACTAAAATAATCCAGGGCCTGATTCTGCTCCTATTGAGGTTAATTGCTACATTCCCATTAGCTTCAATGGTGCAGGATTAAACACCTGGAGAACTCTGATTCCATACTATGCCAAGAAGACAGAATGGTAAAAATAGCCTGTACAGCCGTGGTTTTCAACCTTTTTTCATTTGCGGACCCTTATATTTTTGGGTGGAGGTGCGGACCCCTTTGGAAATCTTAGACGTAGTCTGTGGACCGCCAAGGGTCCATGGACCACAACTTGAAAACCACTGCTCTACAGCAGGTTGATAGTTAATGTCCTAAGGAAATACTGTATTTCCGAAAACTGAACAAACACGCAGGGTTCAGCTCTGGATGTCTTATAGAGGAAAAACTCCCCCTTCTCTTTTTTTGGTAAAAGTTTCAAAATGTTGATAAAAGATTAAAATGCTCAGGAAAATTTCATCTGGTTTTTGAACCTCTCTAGATCAGGCAGAGAATTTTTTGAAATGTGGACACATTTAATCCAAATATCTAATTCTGACAAAAAGGATGACATTTTAATGAACATTTTCACTAAAAAGAAAAGGAGGACTTGTGGCACCTTAGAGACTAACCAATTTATTTGAGCATAAGCTTTCGTGAGCTACAGCTCACTTCATCCCCGTTTTCAATCTGTTCTAATTGAGAGGTGTTTCTGCCTGTTTAGGGAGACTGGGGCCCACCATGGCCTCATGAATTGAGCGTGAAGATGTGCAATACTTGAAGGCAACAACAATTATCATACAACACGTGCTCTGCGGGTCTGATCCAAAGCCCATTCCGGAGGGATTACTGGATTGGTGACTTGTAAGGATTTGTACAGGTACGAGCACCTCACGTCCATGAGGTCCTTTGCCCCAGAAGTGAACTGGCAAGCCATACCACAGGATGTGCAGGGGTGTGAAGTAACCCAGAAGATATCCAATGACATGACAGTGGGGGGAAAGGACCAGAAAGCACACAACAGCCACGTACAGAGGGTGTTAGAGCATATCAGAAACAGGAAATATCCGAAATAGGGCCCCCAGGGGACACCTCAGAAGTACACAACTTCCTAGTACTTATGCAAATTCTTTTGCTAAGTATACCCTCGGTTTGACCACTATTACTGAACCACTTAGATACTGACTCACAAAGGAGTGACATGGACTTGGGACAATAGAGGGGAGGCAACATTTCATGAGATAAGGAAATGGCAAGCTGATGCCGGTACACTAGCATATTTCACATTGGAATGATAATTGATGCTAGTCCAGTAGGGTTAGGGGCTAGACTGGCCCAGGATCAAGGGAAGGGCACTTACAAGCTCTTATGCAAACAGGATGCTTTCAAATGCAGAGCATTCATGCTCCCAAACAGCAGAAATCGTGAGGCTAAGATAACATTAACGACAGATGTGTCAATCCAGACCCACCCTTCTCAAACCAGGAGGCCGGGGTCTGTTGCTACAAGAATGCCAGAACAAGCTATCTTCAGCATTTGAACCAAATCCTGGTGGTTTGCTGGGGAAGCATGGGAATCAAGAAAGCACAGAAAATTCAGCCCTATAACTACAGCATTCTTCCATGGTAAACAGAGAATTTTCCATAGAGGAACCATGGACATTTGGGCTGGGAGGGATGGGGAAGGAGTACCAACATGCAGACTGTATCCGAGGCAAGTGTGGGTGACCCAACCGGGTAAGAAATTCCCTCAAATATCTACAAGATTTTGTACTGAATTAAAGGAAAAGTGAGTTAGATGCAGATCGCCGCAAGGGAACAGACTAATTCCCTGATCACAAGGCCTAGATGGATGAATTATGCAGATCTTGGCTAAGTGCTGTAGTCTAACTGCATCACAAATGGTGTTTAAAAATTGTTTTAATTTGGTTTCTAATCAGATTCAAAGCCACTTCATTAGGCAGATTTCATCTGCTGCGGTAAGTAAGTGGCAAAGTTTCTATATGAAAACACAGGTTGTGGCTAGATCCCAAATTATAGCACACAGGGTGACATTTCCAGAAGCACTCAGCATTGGCCTAACTCCGCTCCTACTGAGGTCAATTGGGGCAGAATTAGGCCAATGCTGAACATTTTGAAAATTCCACACACCATTTTTTGTACTTTTACTATGGTCAGGGACGCGTCCCAACAGCCAGATGCTTGGCTTTATTATTTATATGAAAGGCACAATTGCAACCATTACAAACACAGAGGCAGGTCACATACTTGGTCTGCAACTTAATTCAGATCTATTCAGTACAAATCACGGAAGGTCATGACCAGACTGCTTTGAAGAAGAGACCAGTATTGGAAGGTTGAGTGAATGAAATAAGGTGTAAGGACATCACTTGGCCCATGGAATTGCTTTGAAAAGAGGCCTGAAGCTGAGATTGGCTGTAGGAGGAGACAAGCAGAACACTAGTGAGACCGGATTGGGTAGGGCCTAGGATTCTGGGGGCTAGAGAATAGGAAGAAATTGTTGCACGTATAGATGAAATGGTGCAGGGCGTTGGAAGTGAAGGAGAGCAACTTGAGCCTGTAATGGAAAGTAGGGGAGGCCAGTGAAGCGATTTTAAGAGGGAGGTGGGTAAGATGGTTGGAGAGCCAGAGGAGGGTTATAATTTTAACTGTGTACACAGGCGAGGGAAAAGGTGATAAGCAAGGAGTCCAGAGGGGAGGAGTTTATGCTAGTCAAAGTAAGAGATGGCCAAGGCAAGGGAGTGATGGGTGATACTGTCCAAGCTGAACCTGTACATCCTTCTGCTCTGAATTGTGTCACGGGGGCGGGGGGTATCTGCTGACCCACAAGCTGTACGTGGACTGTCATTATTTAGCATGACATTTAGCAAATGCATTTGCATTTGTGCAAGAAACCAACCAGGACAAATCCTGCAGTCCTTTGGGGCTCGGCCGTGAGCCTGGCTGTATGTTTGTGCAGGGAAGCAAGGAGGAGTATGGAGGCCCTTCGCTGTCCTTTGCTGGCCATGTGCATTGACAGATCCTGCGCTCGGGGAGAGCACCCACTGACAGGCTGCTACATCTCTCTGCGCACCGATTGCCCCGCCCCAGCACACCGAGCAGTGCAGCTGCGTGGTCTCAGAGGTGGAAGTGAGCTGTGCCAGCAAAAGGGCTGATGCAAATTACTTCCCTCCTGGTGCAGGGAGGGGGGAAAGCCCAGCCCAGACTGTGGCAGACTCTGTCCATTTCCTGCCCTGCTCCTGGGGCAGAGGAGTTACAGGCTGCCCTTTACTGGGGCTGATTGTAAGGTCATAATCCATCCTTTCATCAATAAAACTCCCGCTGAGACCAACTGGGCTTTGCATGTGGAAAGACCACAGGATCTTCAGAGGAAAGGAAATCTAATTCGCTTTGGGTCCCTCTCTTTAATGATCTGAAACCAAGCCATGTTCAGTGAGGACAGAGGAACAAATAGTAGTTAAATGTAATGGGCCTATGACTGACACATCCAGGGCTATGGAATGGAACACGTGAAATGTGAGACAAAGGTTCCCAGCGGTGATTTCCCCAGTTCACCCATTCAACAGCGGTAGCGCTCTGGGTGGGGAGAAACGGGAGTGTGTCGCTAAATACGCACGTTCAAAAAACCAGGCATCCGAGCTACGATTCTGTGCACTGAGCGTTGCTCTACTTCTTCCCTTTTAATTTAAAACAAAACCCCAACCCTATACAATGTAAGTAGGCAGCCCGGTAGTTGTTTTATTTTCTTTAGAGTGGACCTTGTGTTGCAAATGGCAGGAAGCCATGAACCACAAAAATAAAATAATTCTAACCCCAGTGCTAAGTAAGGAAAACAAAGATGGCTCAGCAATTAGCAGCATTATATATGTTAGTACTAAGTAACAACAGATGTTCCTGCTCAGGCCCATTGCATTCCTCACGATCCTTCAGAAGCCAACATTTTTTGACGTTGCTATACGTTACAGTTATCTTGGGTTTGGGAGGTGGGCGAAGCCTGTGGGATTGGGGAAATCTGTACGTTGCTCATACTGGCTGGATCTTACCTGCGTATACCTCAGTGCACTGCATACTTCTGACTTAACAGGCCAGCATGTGCTGTAAAAGCCTGCTCCGTGAAGAGATGCGCGGGCCCTGAGTCATTAGCAAGCATGCAAAGCTAATTGGCAAAATACTCATAAAAGATTTTGAAGGTGGGTTAATTACAATTCATTACACTGTAAACTGTCCCCAGGCTATTGTTAAAAACGCAGGCGTTTCAAGGTCCAGTATTTTATGATTCATTTTGCCATGTTGTGAAAAACAGACTCTGTATCAAACTACATTCATTATAGTTCAGACCACAAAATCTTTATTGGTTTTCCCAACATTCCATCCTTGTTATATGAATTCATATGGACTGCACATTTTTAACAATTGGCAAGAAGTCATGAAATAAAATTTATGATATTTTCTTACCTTATACGCAGTGCAGCCTTAAAAACTGCAAGATCTAATTGCTTTTCCCCCTCCCCATTTTAGTTCATGATAGCTGATACTATAGGAAATACATAATAATCCCTCCAAATGCTAAAGGTCTGATTGTCCAGTGGATCCTACCAGTGACTGTTTGACAGAAATTCAGCTCACTGAGAAAACTGATAATGGAATGGTAATAAAAAATTTCCCCTTGTGATAACCCAGGTACCACTTCTGACACATTCAAACTGATTATTTATATTTCTAGATGGATGGTCTTGTAGTTGAGCACTGGACTGGGCCATGGGAGAGTTGGGTTTAATTCCTGACTCTGACACCCGGTTCCTGCATGCAAATCATGTAGGGTGTTTCAAACAGGACTCCATTAACATGAACTTGGTACTTTTTCGTTTGCTCCAGCCGAGTCTACATGGGGGAGTCAGAGCACAAAGCTTTAGTGCATTCTACAGATCACACCTCCGTAGTTCAGACTGCGGCGCCATGTAGACAAGCCCTTAGGTATCTACACCGTTTTACTCACAGGAGTAAAGTTACGAATGTGCTTAAGTGTTTGCAGCACTGGGGCCTTTCTCTTGCGATACTTACGTTCCCCACCAGTAAAATGGGATAATAATACCACCTTTGAGCATCTTGCCTATTTAGACTGTAAGTTCTTTGGGACAGGGACTGTCTTTAACTATGTGTATGTACAGAACATTGTGCAGTGGGGCCTTGATTTGAGTCGTGGCCCCCAAATTCTATTGTAACACATAATGAATGATGATGATTTAGTTCAATCAAAACCTCAAATACACATATTTTTCATAATACGTATGTGGGGGAAGGAATTGCTCTAGGATAAATTCAACATCACTATCAATATTTCTTCATGGAAATAGTGTTATTTAAAGAATAGACCAAGGGCGGTGGCTCAGTTCATCTCCATTCTGGGAGGTCGTGAGTGTAAATTGCAACTACCTGCATCAGTGGTGCTCATTGGACTCCATGTATCCCGGGCCTGAGGGAGGGCGGTTGTGTTTACACCGGTACCTACCCTATAGGCTTATACTGGGTGAAAATGGCTTTGGATAGCAGTTGCCTCCCCTTAAAGGCCTCAGTGATGTCCTTCATTAGTGCATCCCCATTCTCCCACCCTTGGCAGCTCTGCTCCCGTGTGGTGCCTCGTCTGCATTCGCCTAAGTCCAGCCTTAATGTTGGATTTCCTGCTTCTGAAGGTCCTTGTGTGAGACTGACAGAAACCATATTATATGTGTGAATGGGGTTGTGACAAGACAAAGCACAGAATTGTTATTGTTTAACAGTTTGGCCATGCTGATCTTCCATATAAGGCCCAAGTAGTTTCTAAACAAATTATTATTTCAGATGACACTGGGCTACAGAATTCATATCTGGTTTTGAACTTGGCTCAGAGATCAGGGCTGAGTGGATCTGGGATTTTTCTTGGGTCTATTATAAAAAAGGAAGCAGCCACAAAGTTTGGATCTTGAGTCAGATTCAGATTTCAGGGGTATGTCGTAGAGCTGGCCAGGAAATGAATTTTTCCCCCTGGGAAAACTGTCAATTAAGTGACTTTTTAAAATTGTTTTAAATGTTGTTCAGCCCCCAAGTGCTTTTGTCAGAGTGTTCCATAAAATACATTATTATTTCCACCAAAACATTTCTTTGAATTTTTTTTTTGGGGGTGGGATTGAAAAACCTCAAAGCAAAAACATTTTCAGTTTTTAGAAGTTTCTTAATGAAAATCCAAAACTTTTTGACAAAAATGGATTCTCTCCCCCCCCCATTCTGTTTAGTTGAAAAGCCATTTTTCTTTGAAGAAATGTTTCTGTTTTTTGACCAACTCTAGTATATGCATCCAGGGTTTTGATTCTGGTCTGTGAACTATTAATGACGGATAAACCTCACAAGATTTAGACTGGTTTCCGATTATTTATTTTGTTGTTGTTTGTTTATTTATTATTTGTATGAGGTAGAACCTAGGAGCCCCCGTCACGGACCAGAACTCTGTTGTGCTATGCACTATTCAAACACAGAATGAAAAGACAGATCCTGTCCCAAAGAGTTTATATCCTGCTTCCAAACCTTATCTGATCTTTTGAGTTTTCAAAACTGGGCTGGCAGTTTGGGTAAGAATTTGGAATTTAGACCACAGTCAGATCTGTGGGTGCTCAGCACCTCTGACAATCGATCACTTATTTGAATGCCTTATCTTAGACACCCGTGTTTGAAAATATTGCCCAGACTGTGTGTGTGTGTCTGAGAGAGTGAGAAATCTAGCATTTCTTGCTGCCATCTAGGCTGGAGACACTTCAAGAACAGATTTTGTCAAGGTATTTCAGCTATGTCAGTGCCAGAACTAACAGTAAGCAAAAATAAAAGTTAAGGAAAAAAATATTAACCAAGCATGTCAGAACCTTTACAAATATTTGGTGTTAGAAACCGGAAGAGGCATGACTGGCAGGCAGTGGTGTTTGTTCAAAACCTTTTTTGCCCTTCCCATAGTTGTTGTTCTAAACAGGGTTGTTTGTCTTTAAAATAGAAATTTTCATCACCTCTTTTTAGGGTCATGGCTGTATACAGCACACATAGATGTAGACTTTAGACAGGGCACTTATGCAGAAGGTATGAACCTCCAGTGTTTCTGAGGTTCAGTTCAGAATATCATCCAACAATTGGGAGTTTTCCCATTGACTTAAATGGGGCCAGCATTTCATCCATTGTGTTTTTTGGAATATCATCTTCAGTTTGAAAAACATCCTGAAAATTTTATAATACAAGGCTTTTTTGGGAGAATCTGTATACTTCATCTTTTTGACTAGGCCATAAATATCAGACCAGCTTTACTCCTAGTGTTTGATGTGTCTATACACTGGCTGAAATCAAGACATTGAGAAATGTATGACATTGTACCCAACAAATGCTAATCAAATTCTTATGAATCTCAGCAGAGATTCTGAGAGCTGGTTGAAAAGTGTCCATGGACCATTTTCAACATTTGGCAGACATGTTTTGAATTTTTCAAAAAATTCAATCCATCTCTAAACTGACCAAAACACCAGCAAAAAATCATTTGTTGAAAAAAGATTGCAGAACATTTTTGTTGAAACTTCAAACATTTCCAGTCAGCTCCAATTCTAAGTTCTCAGCTACCTTGCAAGGTAATTCTTAGTCTTCTAACCCAACTATTTCACCTATCTCTAATATTCTACTGGCCACTAATAGCTGTAGGCTATATACACTGTGGGCGGTACTGGAAGTCAAGGGACCTTGGGGCTGCCACTTTCCCACTGAATAGTTATGTGACACCGACATGTGCTTCTTGGTTTTCAGAGATGCTGATCATCTGTAAGTCCTCTTGACTTCTCCTTCCCATACTGTTGTTCTGCTGGCCACTCCAGAGGCTGCTGCAGCTCACTGGCATTGAATATATGTTAGAGAATGGGGAAACAATATGAAAACATTTAAGGTGAAATCCTGATCCCATTGAAATTAATGGCAAAACCCCCATTGACTGCAAAGGAGGAGGATTTCACCCACAGTTCTTAGAAGATTTCACGGATACATAAATGGAATGGTATGTACATCTTGCTATCAAAATCACCAATGTTGATTTTATTTACTCCTTTTAAACTAGACTTAACTAGTGCTCTTTAAAATGTCTGCTCCTTTCCTGGGTTCAGGACACATGACCCAATCCTGCTCCCATCTAAATAAATAGATGAGTTGTCAATTGGATAGAAGTAGCATCAGGTCTACAATGCAAGCTGTTTTTCACAGTGAGTTCAGAGGGACCATACATCTTGCAGGCTATGACTGTCATGCTCTATTAAATAAAAACGCTGTGTCAAAATCACCTGCTCTTTCTTGAGCAAAGTTTCCCTTGCTCTCTATGGGAGTATTGAGCTAGTAAGAAAACTACCAATTTTTTCTATCTACGAGCCAACTCCTGCAATCTCAACTCACACAAAACTCCAATACATTGTAAACTAGAGTCATAGCTGTCTGATCTTATACCAGGCCCATCACTGGGGTTCCAAGAATCTCATTGACGAAGGTCACATTCATTTCTGTTTCATTAAGGCACTGAACTGGGACTCTGGATATCTGCATTAATAAAAATACCCAGCTCTTATGTAGTGCTTTTCATCAATAGATCTCAAAGCACGCTACCAAGGAGGGCCGTGTCATCACCCCCATTTTGCAGAGGAGGAAACTGAAGCTCAGAGAAGAGAAGTCACTTGCCCAAGGTCACCCAGCGGGCCAGTGGCAGACCCAGGACTGGA
The DNA here is from genome assembly GCF_965152235.1 of Eretmochelys imbricata. Lineage (NCBI taxonomy): Eukaryota > Metazoa > Chordata > Testudines > Cheloniidae > Eretmochelys > Eretmochelys imbricata. The sequence goes on along the minus strand of NC_135574.1, from coordinate 203,489,181 downwards.
ATGCAGGTCTCCTGAATGTCAGTCCACTGTTTATCCATGAGGCTACATTTGCCCCATTCAAAACCTCTCTGCCACAGACACTCTGTGTGACCACCAACAAGTAGTTTAAACATCCTGTGCCTCAGTCTCCCATCTGTAAAATGGCTTTATTTGCCTGAGTTATCTAGTTTGTCCCTGCACTGAGGTGGTTAACAAAACGATCTCTTACGATGCGTCTACACAGTACCCTGATCTCAGTTTGCACCCCTAGGCTCTCCTGTGATTCTAACAATACTAACCAAAGCCCTTACATTACAGATCTAATGCCAAACTCTGTACTTCTCATTCTCCCCACATTTTTGACATGCAGTCCCCTCACAGAATTGCTGAGACATACAGGGCCAAATCCTGAAGTCCTTGCTCAGGCAAAACTCCCGTCAAAGTCAATACAAATCAAAGTGCACATTAAAATCCTTGGGACTTTTGCCTGGGAATAAGGGCCACAGGATCTGCCCCATATTGCTAAATGATTCTACAGTAGAAACCAGGGAAGGATCAACACTGGTTGGCATTGGATTTGCAACTGTAATCAAAGCCTTTACAATGGAGTTCAGTTGAAAGGAGCAAATGGGAGTGGGGAAAAAACAACAATAAGGGACTTGCCGTCAAAGTCTTTAAGAGGCAGAAATTCATTTACCTTCCCAGTGTCTGTGGTTTTCAAGGATCAAGATCAAAGCAATCACCATGGGCAGAGTTCTGACAAATGCAGAGCTCAGTCTGTTAAAACCTAGCATTAGCCCAACAGTTAGACGGGTGTCTAGACTATAAGTGGGTACTCATGCCAGGTTTGGCTAACCTTGGAGCAGAGTGCTTGCATCACAGCTGTGGCAAGAACACAGAGTCATCCAAACTGCAGCTGTGGGGAGGAATCGGACTTCAGCATGGTGGAGATAGCAGAAGGAAGTAAAACAAAGGAATACTGCCACAGCTCAGGGAAAGAGAGCTGAGAGAACCCATCCCACCTCCGGTGATGCATTGCGACGAATGTACATAGAAATCACAGATAAGTGGCGAGGGGGGAAGGCGAAAGAAATACCAAATTCTTATCAGTGCAGACCAACTGGCTTGATTTTCTTCCAGCCCTTTCATGTGGAAATGAGGCTGCATTTCATGAGGCCAAGCCCATGTTTCAAATAGCTCATCTGGGATGAGCATCATCAGTATGTGGCAAGGATTTGGGTGCCTGCATAGAGGCATGCATATAATAAAGATGCAAAGTGGAGGGTCACCAGCTCTTAGCAGGAGAGGAGAACGTTTATGGGTGCAAAGGGATTCTCCTTTTGGAGACTTTTCATCTTCCTCACTAAGGGCTGGAAATGCAGAGGCCTTGCTTGGCAACATGAATAAGGGGTTTTCAATCTGGCCCTGAGCTAGATACAGCTAATGAGCTATGTAGGAAGGCAGGAGGTACTAGCCTAGAACTTGGGAGCTACAGGTTCAATTCTGTGTGCTGTCGTCCACTTCCGTGTGACCGTGGTTGAGACACTTAGCCTGTCTGTGCCTCAGTTCCCCATCTGTGAAATGGGGATGACCACACTGCCCTACTGCACGGGGACTTTAGGAGGAGAAGTGACAATTGTGAGGCACTCCGACATTGCAGCGATGGGGGACACACAAGTATCTAAGGCTATGTCTACACTCAAGCTGGAGGTATCATTTCCAGCTTGGTACACGTCCATGTGCTAGCTTTGATCAAGCTAGTGCACCAAAATAGCTCTGTATCCCTGAGACGGCCCCAAGTACAGTCTCACCCTGGACCGTAGGTGGGTACTCCAGTGGAATGCCCATTGTGTCACCATGGCTGTGCTTCTATTTTTAGCATCTATGTTCACCCAACCTGAAATTAAATCCCATGTAGAGATACCCATAGTTAGCCTCACTCTATTCACTAGGGACCGGATCCTGCTCACACTTTGCTGCACCAGTGTAGCTGTGTTGACGTGTGCCTGACCCCAGGAGAGATGGCATTGCACTACATAGCAAGCTGACCCAGGCATCACACCCCCCATAGTGGGTAGCCCCGCTCCGGACAGATACCTGAGAGCTTTCTCTTATACTAGTCATACCACTAAGTGAACTGGCTTGAGGTCAGTGGAGTTAGTCCTGATCTCCACCGGTGTGAGAGGAGAATCAAGGCCTATTTTACCTCCCTCCCTGTCCCTCACTCCCATCTTTGCTTAGGACAATAAGCTGACATCCTGCCTCCGTTAAAGTTAATAGGAAAGCTCTTATTGATTTAAGTGGAGCCTGGATTTCACCCACCTGTACTCCCCTATTGTTGTCTTTATTTTTAACACTGGACAAACTGTAGACAGAGCCTATCCAGCTGTGAGATCTGGTGCAAATGGCAGCGAGAAGACGGACTCAGCCATTCTAACTGTATGTTATCGGCAGCAGCGTCTGCTCGTCTGGGGGCTGGGAGAGTGGAGATAAAACGTGAGGACCTCTTCACATACAAAGTTTGAGTGAGGATCGGGAGTGAATTATGGATTTAATTTTAAAAGAGCAGCAGCAGCGAGCTTTAAAATGCGCTGTAGAGAGGCAGTGCGTTATTAATATTTGTATGACAGAAGTTTCAAGTAGCCACGACCGGGAGTCCCCTTGTGCAGGTGCTGTACAAACATATAATAAGCTGCTAGCCCAGCCTTGGAGAGCCTACAGCCTAAAAAGGAAAAGCCAGACAAAAGAAGTCGGATTATCTCGAATTATACATATGATAGATGAGGGACGGAGGTGAAGAGATATCAAGTGACTCAATCAAATCCAGGACATGGACTCCTGAGTTAAGTCTGGTGCCTTAACCATGAGGTCATAAGAATATAAGAACGGCCATACTGGGTCAGACCAAAGGTCCATCTAGCCCAGTGTCCTGTCTTCCGACAGTGGCCAATGCCAGGTGCTTCAGAGGGAATGAACAGAACAGGTGATCATCAAGTGATCCATCCCCTGTTACCCATTCCCAGCTTCCAGCAAACAGAGGCTAGGGACACCATCCCTGCCCATTCTGGCTAATAGCCTTTGATGGACCTATCCTCCATGAACTTATTTAGTTCTTTTTTGAACCCTGTTATAATCTTGGCCTTCACAACATCAAAGGCCATCCTTGTCTCTCTCTATTAATCATAATACCTCGCTCTTATACAGCATGTTTCATCAGTAGATCTCAAGGCACTTTTCACAGAAGGTCATATCGCTTTTGCCATTTTACAGATGTGGAATGGAGGCATGCAGAGGTGACCTACCAGGTCAGTGGCAGAGGTAGGAATGGAATCCCAGTCCAATGCTCTATCCACTAGACTGCACTGCCTATGGTTATCACACCATTCTTGTCACTGCTACATTATGCCTTACAGGTTCACATCGCACCATTGTCAAACTTGAATATTTATATCTTAGTTTCAGTTTTAAATGCCTCCATTGTCCCATCACAACTTCGTGGCTAAGTGGGCCGGGTGTGATCCGTTATGGAAATACACATACATTCCTGCATCAGCCCCTTCGACACAGCCGTTACCCTCCAACTTCTCAGCTGTGTTCGATAACAAAGGGCTGGAGTCTCACCACATAACTCATGCTGAGTCGCTCTTTACTCTGAGAGGGCCGGACATGTCAAAACAGGCCTGTCTGCCGTCTGAATTTCTGGCAATGCAATCTAGGGTTGTGTTGTTCCATCGGGTAGGCCATAAAAACGTGCCCTTCCACTGGTTTCAGACCCTGCCCTGAGGGTGGTATGGTTTGATATGACACCACTGACCATTGGAGCAAATTCTGAAAATATTGTATTCTTTTATCCTGGCTCCCCACAAATGAGTGTGTGTGTGTGTGTGTACATATACCCAGTGCTAATATGCATCTTATTCCTGCTCTAAACAGTCCTATGCAGATTATCCCTGCTAGGACCAGTAGTCTGCAAAGGTATGTATGCATTGGAACCATGCTTGGGGCACGTAGCGTACATGCATAAACATGTAGATTCCTCCCCGTGAATGCCAGGTCCCACCCTGAAATACCATTCCAGGACTTCGGCAATGGCCTGTCTGTGGGCTTTGGGGAAGGTCAGCGAGACCCTGGGTAACTTCGGCGTAATCCTTCTGCCATGTGCTGGTTCCCTGGCATGTGACGCCATGTATTTGTGCTGTCCCCAGCATTGGAATATCTAAGCGGTCTTCAAGTATTTAAAAATCAAAATCATTTTCTTAGCCTGTTGGAGACGTAGCTCGATCGGTGTGAAGTTTTGGGTGTGAGGGATCCTGTGGGAGGTGAGAGAAAGAGAGAGAGTATGTAAATCAGGGTGCCTGGGATTAATTGCGGGAACGCTGACTCACGGAAATGAGGTTGGACTTTATTTCTGATCGAGTTGAGTTTTGTGATCATTCTTATCGCACCTGGGAGCAAGGTCCACAGCTGGGTCCGCCTTTCGTGAAAGTTCTAGCTCCCTCCCATGCCTCTCCCAGACGACCGACAATGGGAAAGCGTGACCACACAGAGACGATATCTCCATTAGCTAGGGCCAACTGCACTGAGGGCCAGAGACCTGCCACTGGATTCTGTATTTGGGTGGAGAGGCGGGGTGGAAACTTGTGCTGCTGAGCAGGTGGGCTGGTACACACTTTTTTTTAAGCCATTTGGAGCTTTTTCATAGATTTCTAGCTACTAAGGCTAGAAGGGACCACCATGATCATCTAGTCTGACCTGGAAATCACAGGACTCCCTCCAAACAATTCCTATCTGAACTAGACCATGTCTTTCCGGAGAGCACCCAGTCTTGATTTAAAAATTGCTCGTGATGGAGAATCCACCACAGCCACTTGTCGATTGTCCCAATGGCTAATTAACCTCCCTGTTTTCAGGGTGTCTGAGTTCATCTCTAGACCTAATGAGTTGCAGCTGTCAAGACTATAGGTCACTAATGCACGGCTGGCTCTGCATCCATTAGGATGGGGCTCTGGGCTGAGGCAGATGGGAATAGGTGGTGTTTGCCAACGTAGCCAATGAGGAGTCCAAAAGGACCCGGAGGCTGCAGACCAATTAATCCTGGGCAAACACCCTTGACAGAGGTATAAAAGAGGCAAGCTCTTCTAAGTGCTTCTTGGTTTCACCTTCAACTAGCTGGGCTTCACGCAGGTGCTGACAGTGTTTATTGCCTGGAATGCGTCTAGTTGCTAAAACAATTAACTAGGAAGCAAGATTCTATTCTCAGATCTGTAGCTGACTCACCTGTATGACCTTGGGCAAGTCACTTGACCTCTTTGGCCCAGCTCCTCAAAGATATTTAGGTGCCTAACTCCCTAAATACCTCTGAGGATCTGGGCCTTTGTACTTTAGAGTATCCATCAGTAACATGAGCGCTAATAACCCTTACCTCCCACACAGGGCGGTGTGAGGATTAATTCATTAATATTTGAACTGCAGTTTGAGATTCTTGGATGAAAGATGCTCTGTGTGTGAAACATGTTATTAAAAGCAGCTCGCAGTCCTCTGTGAAGTTAAAAATTGAGCAGGATAGTCATTACAATGATTAAATGATAAATGCTGTACATTTTAAGTCTCCATTAAGAAGAAAATCTGATGGATTCGGTGAGGGCTTGGCAACTCCAGGGGTCTGCTTCTTAATTGCCCTGCCTTTGAGATCAATCGCAGCAATAACAGAAGCGTGACATTTGACACCTACTTTTGCAGGGCGCATGACTATACAAGGCACAAAGCCGCTGAGAATCAAGCCCCATCTTTTTCATATTTAGCTCGTATATTGAGAGGCAGGAATGCCCAGTGATTAGGGCTCTAGCCTAGGACATGGGAGACCTGGGTTTAGTTCCCTGCTAGTGTGGGGTAGATTTACACCCCAGCTTGCCACAAGCTAAATGCTCATCTAAATAAACCCTTTCCCTCTGTGTGCCTCAGTTCCCCCCGCTGTACTATGGGGATAATAGCACTGTCCCACCTCACAGAGTTGTTCTGAGGATAGATATGTTGAAGACTGTGAAATGTTTTGCAGGATCCAACTGTTAAGATGAGATGTTAAGATGATTCTAGAGATGTGGAAATGATTGTTAATGGAACAGGGTCTCTTTTGAGACTTAAAGTGCTACAAAGTCAAAGTGAAAAGGCCAGCACGAAAACATGCTGCATTTGGAGCCTGATCCAGTTGCCAGTGACGTTAATGAGACGGTTTCCATTCAGATCAGTGGAATTTGGATCAGCGCTCGTATGCACTTCCATTTCTTTATGCCACTATAAGATTTCACAGTAGTTGATAAGTAGGCTTGGAAAGATTGGCTTTCTACTGGTAAAAGTCCGCAAACGTCGATTTCACCACACACACACAAACCGATGAAACATATTTCCACTGATCGTCATTGAAATTTACAGATAGGCATCATAAAAAAATGCCATTTGACAACTTATTAGAGATTGATTTAGGGGTATTTACTTTGTATATTTTGCTAGGTAATGTTCACAATTCACGTTTTAATGGTTATAAAGCTTTAACTTTTTGAATTTCAGCGTCCGCTGCCCTTAAATAGTTGTCTGACCCGCCATTGTCTGAGCCCACTCATCATCTCCTGTAAACATTTAAACTGTAAACATATATACAAATAGAATAAAAAGCTTAAACCCCATAATTTCATGCAATGGTAAAAATTTAAATGGATAAAAATCTTTAAAAAAAGCTTAAAAATAAAATTGATATTATCATTGAAATAATATATGTAAAATATCAAATTTTGCAAAGCCGACCAATAAATGACCTATTCATGATTGTGGGGGGCAAAAAGGTATGATTTACCCACCCCTGCGTTTCCTCTCTGTAATCACATAAATGTCTTACCACCTTATCCACGTTACAATCTTGAATCTATTTAATTTTACTGGAAATGCCTTTTTTGACTCATCAGAGCTAAAGAATCCTTTAGGTCCATATACAAGTAACCATGCAGATATAAACAACTGCTGTTCTATCACTGCTCCAGTTGGGGGGAAACTGAGGCACAGAGAGACTGAGTTACTTGCCCAGCTTCACACAGTGAGTAAGGGAAGAGCCAAGAACACTCAGGAGTTCTGACTCCCAGTCCCCAGACTTTAGACTCTGATCCAGAAAGGTACTTCAGCATGGCTTAACTCTAAGCACATGAGTAATCCCATTGATTTAAAGCACAAGCTTCAGTACTTTGCTGGATTAGGGCTTTAATTGCTAGCCCACAGTGGATAAGAAGTAGCCTGAATTTTGAAATAATCAACCTGTAGGACTGGCAACTCATTGAAACTTCCTTTGCATCATTCCCTTGTAGGAGTTCACCCGTCCCCCTTGGAACAAGCAGGTAATCTGGGCCCTAGATCCAGCGGATCCCTCTGGAACCATGAAGATCTCAGAGTATCCACCCCTGCCCTCTGCGCCCTTGGCTCCATGGCAGCGTGTCTCCAGTGCAGCCAGCCATTGTCCCCTAACGAGAGGTTCCACGGTACGGAGTGGGGAAAGACTACATTAGAGCTACCTGTGATAGTGTTATCTTTGGTGGTGATTTACCCTGGCGCTGGGGGGGGGGGAGCAATGCCCAGCCAATGCCTAACCCCATCCAATTGTGGGTCCAGACCTCTCTAGGGGGGCTGTGTTTAAAGGAGAAGAAGGTGAATTTGCAGAGGTGGTGTTTCCCCTGCCCACCCTCTGCCAGCTGGGATTTGCTGAGGTTTGGATCCCTTTGCTTGCACAGATTGCGGGGATGACCTGATCACCAGTGATTATCACACCCCGTGGCTGCCTAGGTCAGAAGAGCGTTTATTCCGCAGCTGCCTTCAACCCTTTATTTAAACTCCAGTGTAACGAGATCAAGGAAACGAGGAGGAATCTACTTTCTGTTGTTGACAGAAAAGAGAATGGGGCAGCCAAAATTATACACAGTGCTGCCGGCCAGCTGCTCTGAGCTCTGCTCCCTTCTATTATAGCTTCACAGACAAAGTGGAGAGGACCAGGGAATCAAGACTATGCCTTCTGAAGCTGATTGGAAGGCGCATTTGACTTCCAACTGGGTGAAATGGAGTTCCAGTTGGATGCCCGAGGCATGTGTTCTTTCCCGGAGGAGAAGGAAACCAGCTCTATGTAAAAAAGGGAATTTAAAAACTGAGATGCCAGCAGACAGGGACCGTAGTTCTTGTTTTTGCAGCTGGCCAGCGCTGTGTTGGAACACAGGAAAGCTTTGCCGACGGAACTGCTCTTAACAGTTGAAAACGCGCACACAACCCTGTACAAACTCCTGCTTCCCTTTCTTCCTTCTCATTCTTCTCATGATCATTCTCTCCTTCATAGCTGCCTAAAGCCGCCTTATTTTGATTCCACAACTTGGGAGGTGGGGGGCAACTCAAGTGAGTGAAGCGCACTGATCCCACTGCCAATATTGTCTCTCTGTTTCCTTGTATTCTTCTCTCTGTCTGCATCCATCTGTTGTCTCTTGTCGTAGACTGTAAGCTCTGTCTTTTAGTTCTGTGTTTGTACAGCACCTAACACAATAGGGGTCTTGGTCCACTGCTACAGCTCCTAGGCACTACAGTAATACAAATAAAAATAATTAATAAACCCAATGGAGTGTGTAGGTGAGTGTGACAGGGTGTACTTGCCCCGCACTGGAGCGGAAGGGGTTAAAGCAGCCCTCTGAACAGCAGAAGCCACGCCTCCCGACCTGTTGGGCATGCTCCAACTGCTGCTGGAGTATAAAAGGGAGCAGCCTAGTTCAGTCTGGTCTGGCCTCTGAGGAGGAAGGATGCACCTCTTTGGCTCCAACCGAGGGAGAGCCGGAAGCCCAGGCTGCGAGAATAGGGGATGCTGAGACCCAGCTAGGCACCCAGGTACTGGCAGATGCCCCAGGGAGATTGCCACCCAAGGGGCCTGGAGACTCTGAGGACACCTCTACTACAACTGCAGGAGTCAAGGTAGGAAGCAGCCGAGGGAGGGACTAGCCAGTGTCCCCGTAGCAGTCAGCATGTTGCAGGCAGATTTCCTGCCAACTTCATGGTGAACCCCTTCGCCACTACCAGGGCCCTGGGCTGGGACCTGGTGGAGCAGGGAGGGCCTGGGTCCCCCTACCTGGCTGTCCCCTCCCTTTGGGGGCAGCCCACCAAACCCCCTTCTATTGACTTTGGCTATTAGGCTATGCTTCTCTGCCCCCAAGGGGAATCCTGCTGACTTTGGCCAGTATGCCGTGCTTCCCTGAAGTCCAGTGGAGCCCTAATAACTCCGGCCAGTAGGCCACCCTTCCCTGTTGTCCAGGGGAGCCCTATTGACTCTGGGTAGTGGGCCGCGGTCCCCTGCCACCACGGGGAACCCTGTTGACTCTGGCCATTAGGCTGCACTTCCCCACAGATGAGGGGAGCCCTACTGGTGCCGGCCATTGGGCCACACAGCCCTGAGGCTGAGTGTAGCCATATTGACTTAATCGCAAGGCTACCATGCCTTTGCCCCACCTCCAGGGTGACAGGGTGTACTTATCTCATGACAGTAAGAATTACTTACATAAGGGTTGTTGACTTGGGCCTGTCTTCTTACACTTTGATCCCTGCAGTGGGCCAACTCATAGCAAGCGTCAGGATGGCGTACTTTGAGATAGAATTTTTCCCCATGTGTGTCTGGGATGGCTGCATTAATTACCCTGGTGTGGTGAAGGTGACCCAGAACGAGTGCCAATAAAACCTTTTATAGCCACATTCGTTCCGTATCCTTCGTGCCACGTATTTTACATTTTACAACAGCAGACATTTTTTATCGGAGAGATGTAAACGTCAGGCCTAATTGCAGTGGCAAATGAACCACTTACCTTCTCTGATTGCATAATTTGCCTAGAGGATGAAGATGTAATTACACCATAATTACACATAATAAACAGAGAAAATGATTTGAGAAGGAAAAATTATCACTGCTTCAACCACACCAGCCAGAAGCTTTTTTTCTAATTAAGTTGTTTTATTAAACAAAATGTTTCTAAGGTGGGTCCTCTTTGAAAATCCACATTATAGCCCATGTAACGTAATTTACTTTATAGGTAAAACATTGCTTCGGTACTAACAGATGGTATCTACTAGAACACACTAAGTGTGCAACCACTGGGCTCAATCCAGCCAGACGCCGAGTGCCCAACCCTCCTATTAACGTCAGTGGAAGAGGAGGACTCTGAGTACCTCGGCGAGGAATCCTAGCACCAGAACTCTTCAATTGCCCTCGGCTCTGGCATCTCTTTAGTGCCTTGTATTCTGCATGAGGAGAATAAGGCCTCTTGAATGGACATTCTTGATCCCCAGTCGTGCACATGCTTAACTGTAAGGATGTGAGGAATCCCACTGAAGCTAATGGAGAAATGCTAATCTTCAGCAGCTTGAAATACAGCCCAAGGAGTGGAAGAGGAGTAGAAGGGCCAGAGTGACTTAGTTGGGGATAGCCCCAAGGGCTCAGGCACTCAAGAGAGAGCACCGCATGTAACACTGGCCACTCAGCCTGCTTCATAACATTTCTTTCCTACAATTTTGCCTGCTTGCTGCATCACTTACTGCTAGTGAGAGAGCCCCCGGCTGAGCGCAGTGGGATTGCTCCTGTGGTTAAAGTTCAGCACATCTTCAGTGTTTGCAGGACCAGGGCCCAGGACTGCCTTGCACCTTCTACAGTCATTCACACGGGCGCCCAACCCGTGTAGAACCCGGCCATTCTGATCTGCTAGCATTTAACTTCTGCTTTGGGGAGGTAAAAGTGACTGCCCAAAGGGCAAGGTAGAGGGAAGTCAAGACCTAGGATTTTTCCAGGGCATTCTCTCCTCCACAGTGAGATGGCAGCTGTGCCGACAAGACAGTGAAAACCTACAGAGGCAGAGCAGCGTTGGGGCGAATCCTGCGCCGCCTTGTACCTTTCTGCAACATTCCAGGGACTTTGCGGTAGTGTTCCCCCACCCCACTCAGGAGTTAAGCCGCTTTTCACTCCCTCCTCCACCACCTGTGCACCGCACATGGTCTGGAAAATGCAAAAGGTGAGCCAATGCTGCAGTGAGCACCGCTAACTCCAGCCTGGGTTTTTGCTTGGAAATCAACCAGGTTGTGGCCATATCCTATCGAGCATTCTCTCTTAAAACCCACAGACAAAGGGCAGGAGGGAAAACAGAAATACAGGGAGAGGAAGTAACTTGAGGAACCTTACACAGCAGGTCAGTGGCAGATCTTTTGATGCCAATGTCAGTGCCTAAGGCCCAGATTTTTAAAGGGATTTAAGCACTCGGTGCTCACTGTTGCAATGCCTACCTGATTTAGGCATCTAAATCACAGTTTCAGAAGGGATTTAGGCACTTATTGTTACTTCAGCTTTACTGAGGGTCAAAGAAGCAAGTGGCATGTCAGAGTAACACAGCAAATAAGTATCAGAACCAGGATTAGACCTGATCCTCAAAACCAAAGAACATAAGAGCTGCCATAGTGGCACAAACTTTTCCAGTTCTTTTTGGAACCCAGTTCCAATTCTGGCAATGAGCTGTGCCTTGTGCGAAAAAGTACTTCCTCTTGTTTGTATTAAACCTGCTGCCTAACATGAACTGTAAGCACATGTGCTGTTCCAGTGATAAGATATGGTACTGTTCCTCAAATACAGCAACACGTCCATATTTCAAAACGTGTATAGATTTCTATGGCATCCTTTGCTTGGTCCCTTATACAGTAATTATTAAGCAGTACTTGCTAACATAACATACACTGCTTACTATAAACAATTATTTATGACCTGATAACTCGTAACAAAGCCATCAGCAAGAATCGTTCTATCAGAACGTTCCTAACTTTTATAACTGATATGGGACATGATGACCATACACGATGCACCAGACTCTGCAGCAAGTGTAGATAAGTGCTCTGACTGGAAACTGTAAGTTCGCACTCACCAGGCTGCAGCCCTCGCTCCTGCTGTGCTGCTAAGTAATTGTGGAAAATATAATTAAGCCATGCTATGAACTGAAAATAGGTTAAATATGGTAGCTGTCTTTGGTAAAGCTCATCTGCAAGCTCAAAGCTTGGCTTTGTTCACAATTCTGAATAATAGTTATAATGAGCACTTATTCCTAGACCATATATTGTTTTAAAAAGGACGTACCATTGGCCCCTTTTGTATAGACGGGGAAACTGAGACATGGCAGATAATGTCTTGCCCAAAGTCACCCAGTTAGCTACAACACTGGGATTAAAACCAGATTCTGTTCTGTTCTCTAAAGGTTCTTACAGTGCCCCATCGCTGTCGTATCTGAATGCCTCCTAGCAATGCATGAAGCAATTTCTATGCCCCTAATCCAGTGCCTGATCCCCAGTGACTTCATATGAAGAGGAGGGGAACATAAGTATTAAGGCTTTTTAAACTTAGTATTATCCGTTCTGTCACCTCACCAGGCTTATGAAATATTTGGTCATTTAAATTGCAGGAAAAAGTTCCCATAATGGAGCAGCTCATTGGCTAACCTCAAAATATTGTTGCTCTATATCACAATAATAAGACTTTTCAATCCCAGCCTGTCTTTCAGCGGAGGATCATAAGGCACAAACAAACAATAGCGTGTTTCGTTTCACAACCCCCCCACAGTGAGGTAGGGAAGCATTATTATCCCCCCATTAAAGAGGAGGAAACTGAGGCATACGGCAGTGAAGACTCTCACGTGTAGAAGCCTGTGCTCAAAAGGCTGCGTGCACCACAGGCCAGACGCACAGCCGGTATAAGTGAGCCCAGCGCCTGTGGTGTTGAGAACCCGGTGTGGGCCCATTAACTTCAGCGGGACTACTCATGAGCTTAAAGTTAGACATCTGCCGCGCTGAATCAGAGACTAAATGGGCACAGATCCATTGACTTCAATAGAGCTGCTGCACCCAATTACAACCGCTGAGGAACTTGCCCAAAGCTTCCAGCGAGTATGTGGAAATCAGGCGTTGGGTGAGAACATTCCTCTCACTGGTGCACAACCCTTGTGCCTTTTGAACATGCCAAATTTGTGGCAGAGCTGGATGTAAAACCCAGACCTTTTGCCTTGTTAGGTCCATGTCGTCTCTTCGCTGTACAAGTATTTTTCCTCCAGGCATATTTGCCTGTTGCCTTGTCACTCATTCTTAAAGGGAAAGAGTGTGGGCAAAGTGGTCATCTTAAACCTGAATCAGAAAGAAAAACACCCAGCAGAGGAAAACTTTATAACTGTTTGTGATTTTTGCCCTCCCCCGATCACTTTTCCCCCCTTGGAATCTTTGCCCATTTCCCACCAGACATAAAGGACCAGATCCTCAGTGGGCATAAATTAGCCTGGTTCCAGGAATGGCAATGGAGCTATGCTGATTTACTCCATCTGAGACTCAGTCCAGAGCTGTTGGATAGATTTTTTTCCACAGGCAGTTAGTCCGAGATCACGCCCTCTCATTACATGTCCCCACCCAGAAAAATGAGGAAAGATTAGGAAATGATAACCTTGTTGGAATTCACCTGGCCCACACAGGGAAAGCTATTTCTAGAGGGACATGGAAACCCCAAGCCCTGTGGAGTGAGACCATCCCTTTAATCTTACTGCTACGCCTGATATTTAATTTGAGAAAACAACCTGAAAATAGCATTGAAGGAAGCAGAGTATTTGAACAGCTCTATATTTTTCAAATAGTGTATCTGGAAAACACTATATTTGAAAACTGACCTTTTATCCAGGAGGTTACAGAAAAGATAGAGCCATGCAAGCTTCCTGTGAGCTCCGGTTTGTAATTTGGAACTGGGTAATGGAGTATAAATAACACTATTCGCTTTATATTAAGAGGCAATGAGTAGCCAGCGTACAGTGCTCAATGGCCCTGTGTTCTTGTTGTACTAGAGAGTTCCCAGGGATGAAACATGATGGTGACTCTAGCTTGTCCACTGCTGCCAATGCCAGATATCTCACCCTGGTTAGTCCCTCAATGGCTTTAATCCTGAGTTCACTGAGCTTTAGCTCTCCCCACCCTTCCCCCCACACAGAATTGTTGAGTTGAATTGTGAGCCCAGATTCTGGGCTGGTTAGGAGCTGCGCTTGGTACAATGCAAGATGGGGATGGCTTAAGCTACCTTTATACCCCTCCCTGCAGCCCTGGATTCTGTGGTCAGCCAGCCCCAAAAGAATCCCCAAGATAAAGCTGCACAGCTTCAAGACCATTCTGGCAACTGGGGATCACCCCCTCGCTTTCTCCCACATATGCCCCTATGATTGGGACTGGAAGGGAGAGTAGCCTGGGAGCAATTATTGGGGTTCTTTGCCTTGGGAGGATTCCCACACGCAGGGAGTCAGGTTGCTGTCTCCCAGGCTTCGTTGCATTACTGGAGCAAGGGACAGAACCTGGCTTGGGACCTTTAATTTGCTTTAATTTCAGTTCAGTGCTGTATGTGATCTATTCAGTCAGATTTGACTGCCTGAAGCTGACTCTTGGCCTGGCTCTTCTGTTGCCAAACTGTCTCGTATGGAGAAATGGAAGTAACCATCCTGTCACTCTCACTGTGACGTCAGATCTGTAAAGCTCCTCTCTGATTTCTAGCAGCTTTTCTGCTTGGAACACCTACTTTGACCCATTTCCAAAAGTGGGTGTAGCAGGCACATTCTTCAAAACCCACCATCCCTGAAGAACAGCCTAATGCCAGTGTTTGCGGCCAATCTAATGATCGCAGTTGTCCGACTGAAACCTTTAGCCACCACTGATGGCAATGGATGTCTGGCCTTCCTTGGTAGTCACCCCAAATAGTCCATATTGTGCTGGGTGCTGAACCCTGAAGCTCCACTTTTTTAAGGGGGCACCAAATGAGACCTATTACTCATGGCTACCAAAGCAGGTTGGGCACATCAGGTTGTCCCCACCTCTAGCCGGATGAGTTAACCAACTTCTTGGTGTTGTTAAAACAGTCCCCTTCTGTGCTTTCATGCAAACAGCTGACTGGCTCAGAGATGTGCAAAACACTGGGAGGCTGCCATCTTTCATGACTACAGAATATGTGCTTAATGTATGCTAAGTACCAGCAGTAAAATATATATGTATGTATGTGCCTGGTAAGAGAGAGGGTCTCCTACAGTAGTAATAGAAGTTGGCGCACTATTTGCCATTGGCCTCATAATGAAGAGGGGAAGTTCTCAAAAGTGCCTACAGGGTTTGGGAGCACAGGGCTGTCTCAGTTGCTTTTGAAACTCTCCCCTGACATTAATAGTTCAACAGATAGCCCTTTAATAGCCCAAAGACAGCACATTTAGGACTCTGTCTCCTGCTTCATGGCAGTGAGGAAAGCAAATGCAGAGGCCAAACTGCAGCAGGCCTCCATGTAGGGGAAAGGGAGCTATAGATTGTACCTTCTTTGGGTCAGAGACTTTTTGTGACCTTCTGGAACTCAGGCCAAGATGCTAAAAAGTATTCAGGTGCCTATTGGGAGTTAGGCACCTAAATTATTTTGAGGACCTTGGCCTGAGTTCCAGAAGACCCCTTCCATGCCCCTTGCTGGAGGTCTGCAATGCTCCCTGGTTTCAGCCATAGCTGGAAGCCCCGCCCCATTGTCCCTGTCCCTACCGATCTAACAGTGCAAGGGGAAATGTGTGACCCAAAGGCCATGCGCTCAAACCTGCCACAGCATGGGGCGCATTTGACTCATTTTACCCTCCTCACATTTTTCAGATCAACAGGAAGGATCGGGAGCATAGTTTTAAAACAACAGAAGAGATGCAAGTGTATTTTGGAGGCAGGTGTTTGCACTGGCAGTGATTGGCATGGCTTCTCTCTTACTGATGCAGGAAGGTGTAAATTGCCTTAACTAGGCATTTCAGTAGGAGTAGAAATTACCTTAATTTCCACTAGCTCTTTAGGTGCCCCACCACTGGAGGCTGTTCTGCCAAAACAGCACATCCCCAGTCAACCTGGGCCATACCTTTCTCCTCTGCCGGTGGAGGGTGCATGACTTCAGCTGCAATGTACTGGGCCTACCATAAGGAACTCTTTGAGGCAAAGAACCTACACCAGGGATTGTGTGGAGGAAGCTAGTCTGGGATGAATCTGACCCAGGGGTGGTAAAATACAGTGGGCCAGTTCTCTCAACTGGTGGATATGATCTGAGCATAGTTTCAGTGGTGCCAAACCAGCTTATACCAGTTGAGGATGTCCTCCAGGATTGATTTTGTTTCCCTCTGCAAAAGGCAGTGCTATTTAACAGTGCCCCCTCACTGAAAAGTGCTGCTTAGGTGCTGGCTATCTGGAATTTCATGACTAGTAAAGGCTCCTTCTTTGATGATTGGAGTTCCTCTCAATTCCTTCCATTCACAATGCATGATGAATGATAAGTAGAAGACATGCATATTAGCTGCAACTTTCTTAAACTCCACCTTTTTAATGAGCTGCTTTTTAACAGTGTGGCGTAGATGTGGATACCTGTCTTGCTGAGTGTGAAGAGCATAAATCGCATGGGACTTAATCCAAAAGCCCATTGGGGTCAATGGAAGTCTTTCCATTGACTTCAGTGGGGTTTGGATCAGGCCCCTGATGTGTCGGTTGAACACTAGAGCAGCAATGCCTTCTGCATGTCTTGCTCCTGATCCCGAAGTGCAGGCCAGGGCATTTGTACTGCACAGGGTTTTCACTTTAGAGTAATTTTCAGTCCAGATTACTGTCCCCAATCACCACACCAGCTGCGTTATCAGCCGCACAAACATTGTCAGAAGTCACAGAGCTGATGTTGTGTTTTCTGCTTTGGTGGCATCTTTATCTAAATCCAGTTAGTGCTCAAACGGAGACTAAGTCAACAGAGTTAATTGAACGAAAGCGCTGTGAGACAGGGTATGTCAGTGGACAAGTTAATCACTAAGCAAACGCCATGTACCAGGCAGAGCTAGGTTAAACAGGCTCAGCTCTGATGCCGGTTTAGATGCTGCTGAGACACTGTGGTGATGGGACACATCATTGTGGCGGTTGGCGAAGCAATGAAAACAATGCCAGGGAGAATGTAACACGCAGAGCTGTGTCTTTCCTGGGACTCTGAACTGATGTGAGAGTGCTCATGTGAGTGTCCACAGATGATCACGTCTGGTCCCGATCGCTTGCACAGTGGTGTTGCACGTTAACAGCATCATGCTCGGTAGATGACCCAGTCCCTGTGGTGCATCTGCTCACATGACCTCGTAGCTGCAGAGAGGAGACAATCATTTATCTGTAATTGTCATTCTTTGAGGACATGCTAGATAGATTCACAACTCTTGGGGGCTTTGTCCCTCCAGCACAAGACCTGTTAGGGAACTCCCAAACACTAAAGCTCTGAGCTAACTCCAACAGGGGGTGTCATGCGTTGTCCCGTCTGTGGAGCCATAGCATCCCCTAGTGCCTCCAATGGTTACTTCTTTTTAAAGAGAACGGTGGGAATAAATCTTTATTTATTTCCACTGCATGCATCCGATGAAGAGAGCTGTAGCTCACGAAAGCTTATGCTCAAATAAATTGGTTAGTCTCTAAGGTGCCACAAGTCCTCCTTTTTCTTTATTTATTGTTATGGTTATAGTCAAGGATCTGGTCCCCATTGCGACAGGTGCTGCATAAACACCTCATGCTTACAAACCAGGTTTATGACATGACTTAATAGATGCATGAAGCTGACAGACAGGGAATGAACTACATAGAAGCTTTAACAAATGGTGACAGAACCATTAGCTCTGAGAGGTGTGGGTGAGCAATAGTCTATTTGTTATTGCCTAAATCTACCCACTCTAAGGCTTTGTTTGGCAGGTACATTGCACCTCTGCAAAATTTGTGCCCATACTTATTACCCTAGTGACCGAATTACTGTGCACAATGCGGTTCTGAATATTTGGGGCGCAAATTGTCTATAGCAGGCACATGCTGGGTAGCTTGAGGCATAAGTGCTCAGACTGATTCCCGTGGCTCATTTTACAAATACAAAAATATTGGGGTGGGGGGAAGAGGAGGGTGCAAACTGCACCTCCAAAGAGGGAAACTGAGGCCTCAAAGCTTCTGAAAATGTACCCTATATTTTATGCCCCAGAAAGAGTAGCTCAAATACCTTTGTGGCTGTTAGGATTCTACTGGATGAGCCAAAGGATCGGGTTGATTAGCCTGGCAGTAGCAGACTTATAAAGCTGTCTATACGATCTAGTCGGTAGAATGGGATAAGGGGTCACATGGCATTAGCATGGATTACATACTCTCCCTAGCTTGGCAAGCTCATCCTAAGCCCTGCACAGGCCATCCTGTGTAATGGGACATCTGTAGAGATTGAGCCTCGGACCTCTGGATCTAAAAACATAAGTCTACAAATGCATTAGCTCGGGGAGTAGGTATTTATCTTAGACAGTGCAGGCCCATGCGTTTTTTAGTTACAGACATGTCTGGCTTGATCCCCACAAGAGGAGAGCTCCATGCCATCACTGTACTTTATCATACGTAGTGATTTACTGGGGGGGTTTTCCCTAAGAAAGAGGGGAAGAGAAAGATGTTTAGCATTTTGATCACATGATACATGGCCAGATTCCTACAAGGGAAAAATGCTATCTAATATATGGGTTTTAAGATACAGTAATAAAGTCCAGCACTGTATTTCAGTCCTTTTACCAAGTTCTGAATATGCAAAGGCTCACTTCCCAGCTTCTGTCTTTGTCTTGGATGCTGTGTTAGAGCTGTGGATATAATTATTTACAGATGCTGCCGGCATTATTGATTATCTGAGAGGGATGTGTAAACAGCATGAGCTGAGTCCAGCAACAGAGATCGAATTAGGCTTGCTACCTTTGTGGGAGGGGAGTCAAACCCCCATATGAATGGGTTAGCGAGAATGGACTGGAATGTATTCCTTATAGTCATCTCTGAAGGCCAAAGGCAGCAAACAATTAAAAAAACCTGTCTTTGTCGTTCAGAAAATGTTTAATTTCTGAGCATGATTCTAAAGAACACACAAAAAAGCCCAATGCACGTTTTTCATCTAATCATGGAAAAACATACTAAGTTTAGACTCAATGGTTTTGTTTTTCCAGTGACTCCCTTCCAGGTTCTGCCCACCATGTCGCAGGCACATCTGCCGGGTGAATTCCAAGCTAACAAACTTAAGAACTCCTTGTGATTTTTGCCACACAGTGTTTCAAGTAGCAGCTTGTTGGAAGTGCGGTGGGAGTGGGGGTGGAAGTGGTGTGCATTTTGCCAACACACCTGCACAAGCCTTGGGTTATCCTGGACAATGTGTACTAATGAAGCATAACCTGTAGAGGCTGGCAATAGACTCTCTGAAGACTGTAACAGACAGTCTGTGCATGCCCCTGATTTCTATTTTTAAAAAAAAACAAACACCCTCTGCTGTAGGTAAGTGCTTAGCGTGAAAACTGAGCTGTGTTTAATTAGGCAGAACCTTTAAGCAGATAAGTAACAAATGACAATTTAATTATAATATTCCAGGTCTACTCAGTTCCTTTTCTCCTACGAAAAAGAAATAAGGAGGTTACTACAGCTCCAGTGTTTAGCCACTTTGACTTGTGACTATTAGGGATGCAGCTGCCGCTTAGTCTGAATCAATTTTCAAATTTGTTTGAATTAAAATCCCAGATCGCTGCTGCGTTTTCAAGTCAAAATGTGCATCGTAGCCAGCGTTTATAGTGTCGTATCTGGAGTTAGGGAGCAACGAGCTCCAGTCGAGGAAAGTGTGGCGTGTGCTTGCATCGTGGGGAGAAAGAGAAAGGTTAGCACTGGTTTTGTCTGGAGCTAGCACTGACTTGCAGAATAAATTACTTTGGCGTTAACACATACAGGCCAAGTTTTATGCTCCGTTCCAGCCACAGAACCCCACTGATCTCAAGAGATAGCTGAGGGCGGAATAAAGCCCAGAGTGTACAGAAGGGAATGTAGCTGCTATTTAATTAGAGTTGCTGAAGCTCACTCAGAGTTTTTAATCTGAAAATTGGAGAACAGTAAATAATTTCTGGGAGGGGGGGAAAGAAAGACAAATTAACTTCCTAACCAAAAAAGCAGAAGTAGAACTGTGACTTGAAATGCCTCTGCTTACTTTATTGCTACCTGAGATCCAAGCTAAGAGCTGTCATGTTTTCCTCCAGCATCCTGTTTAAGTCTAAATCTGATAGCAGTCACGCTTGCCTTTGCTGCCTGGAAAACACCATAACTCACATGAAGTTATAAATCCCGATATTCTCTGGACTTTCATACCTGCCATGACAATTCCAAGCAACTACCAGGTGAAACCAGCCAAATGTTGTGGATGGAAAATGAGTAGACAGATCATTTCCATTAGCAGGACATAATTACAGTATAATGTCAGCAGGATTGTTGACATCCAAGTGGATATATATGAGCCAAAAATACAAATAACTGGCCTACCTAAATGTAAGAGAGCCAGTGGGGTTGGAGAAGAGGACTGGGTCCTATTCCTTACTCTAGTGTTGCCTTGTTCTGTGATTTTGCGTAGCTCACTTAGGATATGTCTACACTGTACATGAAGCCCAGGCTCTGACTCAGGTTTGAACCCACACTCCCCTTCCATCCACACCGCAAATCAGCTTGACTCGGGTCAGACAGCATTCAGGACCCAGATCCTAGGATCCTGTGGTGGGGGGTGGATCAGAGCCCCCGTCTTGCTGAGGCTCAGGTCCAAGCCCTGTCATTTTGCAATGTGGATGCAGGTCAAGCCACAGATCCAACGCAGAAAGGCTGCAAATTGCAGTACAGATGCATTAGCATCGCTGTGAGACCCAAGTCCAGCAATTTGAAACCCAGATTTGCAATGCAGTGTGGACTCTCAAGCACGGGCTTGGAAACACTGAGCCCACAAGCCCAGACCCGGTCTTAGTGTGCAGTGTAGACATACCCTTAGCCTCTTGCCTTGCCAGTTTATCCATCAACATAATGATTCCCTGTCTCACATACAAAGTTGTGAAGCTCATTAATTTATGTTCCTGAGGTGCTTTTAGATCATCCTGTAATCAGCAGGAAAGGTAAGTAGGTGACCCCCAAAAACACATACTGGAGACTGTGATGTGTTCAATATTTAAATCTAATAAGTGAAAAATCTGGGTCAGCCTTAACTACATAGCTGTGACTGGTGTCTCCATAAGTCACGCACGTAATTGCCAATGTAAATGAGAGAATGGATATATGTACGTGGGGGGTGTGAATGAAGCATACATGAATACAAGTAGGAGATGAGTGAGAATTGCTGCCTTTTAATAAAGCTCCTAGCAAACCAGGTGGCCTTGGGCCATTAGGCAGGCCTGCTATAGAGTGATTAATTTGAACTTCAAGCTTATTCTTTTCAGGGGTTCTCAAACTTTTTCTGCTTGGACCCCCTTTGAAAATATTTCAGGCTGTGACCCCCCCCCCCAAATGACAACCCCCCCTCACCATGCCACTCGCATTTCTGCACTTCTGCTGGTGGGGGTGGTGCTAACTTCAGAGCGAGGCTCCTGGCCAGCAGCCGCTGCTCTCCAGTCACCCAGCTCTGAACGACTCAGGCTGTCAGCCCCGTGCATGGTTGACAGCCGGAGCCCCAGCATGCATGGGGCTCACAGCTGGAGCTGACAGGTTGTGACCCCCCCCAATACCCTCACGATCCCCCGTTTGAGAACCCCTGTTCTTTTGATAGTTGAATCAACAGGCGCTTGGAGTGGTACGGAGACAATGGGGAGAGCCGCAGCTGATGTAATGCGGTGTAGCTCCACAACTTCAAGCAAGCGTTGCTAATTTACATCCACTGGGGATCTGTCCTGGCATGCTTAGTCCTTTGCGGGGAGAGTGTCCTTCAGTGAGAAGAAGGGTGAACCGCTTTCCATCAAATGAGAATTGTCCCTCACCCCACCCCCGAATGTCCACCCAACCATAGAACCAATCCTAGCCAGGCTTTGCTTCTCTGGGGTATGGCTAGCCTGACATCAGAATTGGAACAGCCATGATGAATTATTTCCCTCCTTCCCTCCAAAAAGGTTTGCCTTGGGATTGGGGTGTACAAAGGAAAAGGCCAGGATCTATCTCAACTCTGCTCCTGACCCCCAACAGGGCCTATGGCCCAACAGGACATCACTCTTTTCCAGATGACCCCATCTCCCTCCTCCCCTTTCCCCGGGGCAGTTACAAGTCCTGGTGGCCTCCTACCTCTTCAGTCCAAGGTCTCCAGGGGCGGTTTGTTGAGCCAATCCCCCTTCCCAGCTTGCTAGGGCATGGCCACCTGGTTTATGTAGCCACTTCTGCAGGTTAGGAAGAGGAAGGGAGAATTATTTCCTCCTCCTTCATCTGGTGGTTTCTTTTGCAGGGAAGGTGGTTGGAGCACTGCTCCATCACACTTCCTTCTGCAGCGGGACTATGAGCGCTACCATGAGTGTTGCAGAAGCTGCTTTCCAGTCCATGAACACTCTCTAGGGCTGAGGGTCTCCAGAATTCTGTCAAGCAGGCTCAATCCCCATCTGCCACCCGAGGAGCTAGGGGTATCCTTCTACACCCGCTCTAAGGCACCAGAGCGGAGGGTACAAGAGTACTGGGCCTCCATCCAAAAACAGCACAGGGGAAAAGGAGAGACCAGGCCAGTTGAGGGGAAGATTGGGGTGTCCTGTGGGGAGGTTGATAGGCCCATGGAGGAAGAGGGGCCAGGGGAGGGTGGTGCAGATTGGAGTGGCAAGATTTTGGAGGGTTATCTTAACACAAGCTCTGAACCTTTGGAAGTTCACCCATATCTAGCCACAAGTCCCCTCAAGAATTTGGGGCAGCACTGATCCCTGCAAACCAGTCATTTCCAGGGCCTTGTCCCCAGCTGGGCAGAAGGACACCACAAAGAGGGGTTAAAATACAGAAATAAAACAGGCAAGAAAATGAAAAAGGCCTGAAATAAAGCTCCAGATGCATTCCTAACACTAGAACACCCCGCTTCTTTTACTCATCACGTGCAGCACAATTCCTACCCTTGTTAGACCATCTGATGGCCTATTGAACCCTTGTTATAATTTCTCCTGTTATGGCCTTTAGGGGAATTAGAGGCTACCCAGCTTCAATATCTCACATCAAAACATGTCACTGATATGCAAGAGCAGCTTGGACTGACTAGGCTACATCTACAGGTCCAGACATCGCACCTCTCTGCTTGGTTTGCTCCTGCGATGGGCCAGATCCTCAGCTGACCAAATGGATGCAGCCTTATTGATTTTGCTGGAGAGCGTGCCAATGTATACCAGCTGGCCTAATAATGCATGTAGGTGTCATGAGGCCAAATTAAGGTCCTCATTTGTACACGTGGTAAACTCCCAGCCTCTTAAGCCTTGCAGAACTCATTTCCTTTCCACTTGTGCTAAATGTAAAAGCAGAAGCAACCCCCCCGCACCTTTATAAACAAAAACGTAGAGGCAGTCTCCACACCCTCACTTCTGCATTCTATAGTAGGTCTTAAACCAGCTGGTATTCTGGGCTGTTTTATATTTCCAGCCCTTACTGTTAGACCCCGGCATACTATGCAGGCAAGAATGTGAGTGGGAGACTGGTTGGACAGTGTGGATTTTCCAAATGTCTCACAATTGCAGAATCACCTACGTTCAATTATTTTATTTTATGCTGATCCCCTGGGAAAGTTCCCACTGGCTGACAGTTCTCAGACAGTCTGATTTTTATTCTCTCAGTAGGGTGGTCGAGTCACTGGTCTCTTGTCCATCAGCATCTGCTCGGTCACTCTT
Organism: Eretmochelys imbricata; assembly: GCF_965152235.1. Lineage (NCBI taxonomy): Eukaryota > Metazoa > Chordata > Testudines > Cheloniidae > Eretmochelys > Eretmochelys imbricata. Next base: position 203,465,455 of record NC_135574.1, on the reverse strand, counting down.
CCACTTCACCGAACAGGGGGAAGGAGAGAAAAAAAGGCAGCCACATTTTGACAGAGCTATGCAAAAATGTTGGCTACACAATCCAGAACCAGTGAATCCACAATCCAGATCCCTAGAATCTGATGGGGGGTGGGCAGCAAGATGGTGCCACAAGCCAAATGGATACATTAGAAAGACGCAGCTGTATTCCTTAGTGAAAACCTCAGGGTGCACCCCTATGCAACACACCACACTCTAGTCACCACCAACTATTACTGCTAGTCTTGTTTCCTGTGGCATTGTCATGGACCTGACTCAGAGTCCGGTGAAGCCAATGGGAGCCTTTCCATTGGTTCAGTGAGTGTTGGATCAGGACCCATGTGTTTTGGGCTCTTTCTTCACGCACACCAGCCAATTTGCTGTTTATCCCATCCTGTCCCATCCTTCCCCTCCCCACCCCCCGCCAAGCCTTTCTCTCCAATAATGCACATATTTTTCCTACTTAGAGATACATACTAGGAACACCCACTCTCCACGTACCTGAGCAACCAAATCATTTTACATTGCCCGGCAACCCAAGCACTTATAATGCCCACTATGCCCCTGGGGTGGACCTTCCTCCTGGGGTGGACCTCCTCAGCCCATCTTCCCAAGCTGCTGAATCCCTCCCCTCCCCAGCTGATCGTCCCGCATCATGAACACTGGCCTGACACCGTGCAAAGGACACTCAAAAGGGGCCAAGAAGTATGTACGATAATTGAAGACTGTTGTACCCCATGCTGCCTTCACCAGGAAGACGGGGCTTAAAGCCATGTGTGAGGCTCTCACAGTAAGCTTGTGTGAGATCAAAGAAGGAGTTCTACTGACGATGAGATGAGGTGTTGGGAAAGTCTCATGCACGGTGCTCCCCCAAAGCAGCGTTATAAAGGCTGGAGATTGAGAGGCCTTCCATCAGCTACAACATGCTCATGCTCCCCTGTACGCCCATGCACACAACCACGTGCCCGCCTTGGGGAAGCCAAGCAGTAAGCTCACCAATACCATGGAGATGCAGGGTGCAAGGGGAGGATAGCAGATAGCTAGGCCTGGTCCTAGTCTCACAGTCCAGAGCTGGAGGAAGAGCATTCTGGGATTCCATGGGTCAAATCTTCGTCTTCTCCCACAAAACTTTCAAACTGCCTCACTTCCTCCCCAGCAGCCAGCCGTGGGTATTGCACAGGATGACCAGTTCGGAGCTATTCAGCCCCTGCTGTTGAATCGCATTGTGTTGTGTCTCAGGGAGACCATTTCAGCCATGGCAATGGCTGAGTAGGAGCAATCAGCTGCACACAGTGTAACCTGCAATAGTCATTGCGTCCGATGTTTCACTGAGCCTCTTTTACCCACAGGGCCTGGGTCCTCTTCTTACTAGACAAATGTTTATCCCAGGCAATGAGGAGGAAAGAAGGCATTGGCTTGGTCAGGGTTCAGAGATGCTGGCAGCTGCTTAGAATGGAAATAAATGGTACAGATTTTCAATGCTTTGCAGGTAGAGGGGTCTGCAGGCACAAATCCGAGCTTATGGGTTGCCCACGCACAAGTGAGACACCTTCTTGGAGCACGTGGGTTTCAAAATGTGGCACAATACACTGGTCTGTGGCTGGGTGGACCTGCAGACTGCTGGCCCTTGGAACTGTGCACATCAGATAGTTACCCATCTCTGCATCTCCTGCGATAAAATCTGGATTGCCTAAAGCTGGGGTTTTGCTCCAGTTTCCTTCTCAGGATATTTGCTGCCTATTCTCTATGCCTTTCAGACCTCCGGTGTTTAAGGCAGTTGTGGTCTGTGCGCTGCTGTGAGCTCACGTGTGCAGGGTTGCAGTGCGTTACGGAAGTCATTTGCACCCCTGGTGTGCGGTTGCTGCTCTACTCGCAAGATAGAAACTCTCTCTGCTTTGTGGCTGAGGTTTTGTTCTTTGGAGCCTCTCTCTGGCGTGGTGCTGCCGGCTGTACCCCGTAATGCAGCATTTGGCTTTGTAGCCTTCACTGTATTACATAGATCCTGTCTCCATTAGAGAAATTCACATTGGTGTAGCTACACTGAGGTGGTTACAGCAGTGCAATCCCCTAATGGGTGTGAGGCAAAGCAGGGTTTACGCTGATGCAGCTTGCTCCACAAATTACCGGAAGCGGCAGCCCCATCAGAGATCAACGAAGTGGGTCTATGTTAGCTGTTGGAACCAGTGTAGCAGAGTCAACGTAGTTTTCCTCAGTGCGAATGTACAAGGCCATATACATTTTGCTAAGACAAGGCCATAGTCCTGCTGCTGGATTGTGACAGTCTCCCTCAACGGGGCAACCTGGAACCATGAACCTCTCCCATGTACCAGTAGAGGGAAGCACTTATTATTTATAGTATGGTAGAGCCTAAAGGCCCCAGCTATGTCCCCATTGTGCAAGGCGCTGTACAAACACAGTCAGTGACGATCCTTGCCCACAAATCTTACAATCTAAGTGTTACTCTCCACATTTCACTGAGCCACAGTGGGATGAAGAGACTTGGCTTGGAAGGGGATCTAGCTTGTCTGAGTCACACTCTAGTGCCTTACTCACAAGACCATCTTCTGTTCCCTCGAAATAACAACATTCAGATGGGCCTTCCAGCACAAATTTCAACTGTCCACAGTAGCTTTGAAGTGCCACTTCCCAATAGCCTACCTCTTTTGCTACCAGCCCAAAATATCCATCTTAACCCATTGCCCCAGCCTTCCTTTCCTCATCACTCAAGCTGTCCATTCTAACCCATACTAGCGTCTTCTCACTCCACACCCATCTTTGGTTGTTCTTCTGATCTCCTCATAGGTGGGGTCACAGAAGGAGCATGTGGTCTACTGGCTAAAGCACTTGGCTGGGCCTCAGGAGAGCTAGCTCCTAGCTAGAGATGGTTGGGAATTTTCCATCAGAATGATTTTCCACAGAAAAATTACAATTTTGCCAAAAAAAAAAATCATCTCATTTTTCATTGGGAAAATCAAAATGAAATACTTTTGTTTCATGCTGATTTGACTCAAATCGGACTATTTCATTTGACTTCATTGACCACTCCTCAAAAATTTTGTTTCAACTTGTGCAGCTAAGTCGGCTTGGTTTGCATTGCATTGTGGGAGTCTTCCCTGGGACCCCAGCTCATAGGAGACAATGGGGCCTGAACTACAACTCCCATTAGGCACTGGGCTAGGAACCGGCAGTTTAATATTGATCCAACACAAAATGTAGTGAAACATATAGATTGCAGGAATGTTTTGCTCCAGCGTCTTTGATTTAAAAAAATGTCAAAATGAAAGGTTTCAACAATTCTGAACTGAAATATTTTGGAATTTACTTTAAAAAAACCCCAAAACTTTTCATCCTGTTTTTGGGGATGAAAACGAAGGTTGAAAAGATGGAATTTCCCATGGGACAGCAATTCTGAATTTTGTTCAGCTCTAGGTCTGACGCTGGCCTGCTGGGTAACCTTTGACAAATCACCTCACTTCTCTGTGCATCTATTTCCCCCTCTGTAATGTGGTGTTAATAATACTTACCTCCTTTATAAAGTGCTTTGAAATCTATGGATGGAAAGTTCTCCATGGAGAGCTATTTTTTTCTATAGCAACCGGCCAAATACCTTTGCTGTAAAGCAAAACTGTGTTTAAATATCTGCACCATTACAGTCTCTTCTTATATGCTGCTTTAGACTGCCGCCAGGACACCTGTCTGCTTCCCTAAGGCTTTAGAGGACATATAAGGAGACCCAGAAAATGCGATTCAAACCCTTTTTCATGCATGAGGGCATGAGACCCAATGTGAACTACTGCGCCCAGCAGTCTGGCCACTCTTTCTGTTTAGGAAGGCAGGGGGTGTTACCATGATTCACTCCCACGTACAGCCCAGTTATGTAGCTACAATGGGGCAAAGCGGCCTTAGTATAAATGAGAACCAGGTCCAAAATGTCCAGTGTCCATTTATTTTGGGTGCCCGAGTTTCTGGAGCTCTGATTTTTTCAGATGTGCTGAACACCCACCGCTCCCACAAACATCAGTCTGAGTTGTGGATGCTCAGAACGTTGTGAAAATCTACAGGGTCCCCAGTGGGACACTCAAGACAACAGCCACTTTTGAAAATGCTGGTCTTGAGATTTACAACAGCACCCTGCAGCCACACAAGGGCCGGGGCTGTCTTTTGCTTCCACGCTTGTACAACACGATATGTTTTTTTTAATGCAGAAAGCTGCATAAAACCAGGGCCCACTGGAGAGTGGATGAAATTTGAAGTGAAGAAACCACGTAATATATTCAAGATGTCAGAGGTTAGCCATGGTGCATGTGACTCATGTTGCGAATAGCTCACCTTTAACTTTACTGTTGTAATTAGATTACAAAGTTTTTATTATGGTTTTAAATCCTTCCTTTATAGGTTGCTGTCCAGCTGTGCACTTAAAGCCAATTTTATCACACTTTTTAGAGCTCATCGCATATAATTTTGCCCCTACGACACTGGATTAACTTTTAAGGATCCTTGAAGTCAGTCACCTTTGCCCTCCTAATGGAATGGATTCACACCATCAGGATGTGGCCTCAAAGAATTGTGTCTACAATAAACTATATTTATTGGAGGGATGGTGGGGAAAGGGCAGTTAGGTTGTTTGCTTATTTATCCGACTGCATAGTTTAGATATTAGGAATGCTGGGGCAGCCTACAGTATGTGTGAGATGTTGTTTTAGCTCAGCTTTACAATCTACTGCCCCAAAACCTTCTCAACTGGACTGAGCTCAGAGCTGAAAACAGCCTGCAGGGCAGCATATTAGAATGAATGTTTTGCATCAGAGAGGACACCATGCAGTATAGAATGTAGAGTTTTCTTCTCCAGGATCTCCGTCTCCCAGTTCTGGCCTAGGTCCTCGGCTGGTGTAAATCAGGACGGATGATTTACACACGATGACGATGTGGCCCAGTCGTCTCCATCCAAAAGTCCAGGAGCCCTACATCGTGGTCACTTTCCTTCCAGCGTGACAGTCCTTTCTGGATCCTTTTGCTGGCATTCCTTGAGTCAGTCAGATGAGTCACTATAGAGAAAGTTGTTCATAATATTTGTATTATTATATCACCCAGGAGCCCTAGTCATGGCCCAGGATCCCACTGTGCAAGATACTGTACAAGCATGGAACAAAAAGACAGTCCCTGCTCCCCAAAAGCTTACAATCTAAGTAATGTCCTTCCTTTCTTCTGGGCTAAAGCGGGCCACCCTTGGAGTGTCCATAAGCCCAAGGGACAAAGTCTGGGAACAGTAGGACCTAGAGGCTCCAATGGAGACCAGGTCTTTGTTGTGCTAGGTTCTGTTCAGACACATAGTGTGGGACAGTTCCTGCCCCGAACAGTTTACAGTCTAAATAGGCAAGACAGAAAGAAGACACTATTCCTCTCATTTTACTCATGGGGGACTGAGGCACAGGGAGATTAAGTGACTTGCCCAAGGTCATACAGGGAGTGTGTGGCAGAGCTGGGAAATGAATCCAGGCCCCGAATCCCAGTCCAGTGCTTTAACCTCAAGACCTTCCTTCCTTCCTCTCTTGGGCAAAATCAGCCATTAATCAACTCAGTACAGCATTTTAATTGACACCACTTTGACCCTTGTCATTCAGTGACTAGACACAAGCTATTCTGAACCCCAGGTTAATTATCTTAGGCCATGTACAACCTTCCCACAAAGAATGTGTGGTGATTAAGGCAAAGAATTTCACATGGTCACAGAACAACTATCTGAGAGTCCTGGGCTTATAAAATACTCTATTTCCTCCATTAATTGTGTCCGCGTGGAGCTGTAACCAAGTAGCTGAAACAAATAAAACCCAAGTAATATTCTTTCCTTTTAAAATGTTTCACTTCATTTGTGGAAGAGGTTTGAACTCATTAAAAATAGACCATCTCCCAGGAGGGCTTTTTTCCCCTTCTCGTGGTCTTTCTAACAATCCTAGCAATGCATTTAGGAGTGCTCCTCCTCCTCAGCAGAGCACTGCTTTGAGTCACTCTCTCATTACGGTGCTTACATGAAAAATAACTTGGGCTGCTGTCAGACTATCCTTGGAAAACATACAGCACTTATTTATCAAATCAGGGCACAGCCTCAGTGTTCTGTGTGACTCAACCCTGAATGTCAATGACCAGGGAGTAGTAAAATTATGTCTTTTAATCTCCAGCTCACTAGGAAACTCCATTTCTTCTTCCTAGATAAGGATTTGGCCTCAGTGATCCATGCATTTGTCTCCTCCAGTACTCACCGCATCTGTGTAAACAAGGCATAGGCATCAGCCGGTGCAAAATGCAGCCACCTCCATGGTTTTGGCTGCCATGAGCATATCTTTTTCCTCCACTGGCTTCTAGTCCACTTCCATGGTCAATTCAACACATTGGTCCTCATCCTCTGATTAATTAATGGATCATTTCCTAGCGATGTCAGAGACCACATCACCATGTACAATCCCCTGGAGACAGCTCGCCTGGAATAATGCAGATCACAGAGCATGGGACAGCTCAGCTGGGACAAAGATCTTGAATGAGGAGTCCTGTGAGAAGGACTTCCGGAGACAGCAGATGAATCCAGAGTCTGACACCTTTAGACAAGGATGCAAAACCTTCTGATTTGATAGAACTTTTCCACCCTGATCTGAATGACATCGACATCATCAGCTGCTCCCCTCTTAAACTCACTCCTCCAAAAAAAGGATCCTACCCCCAGCAGAGTTTTCTATAACCTGAGGCAGCAGAAGAGCCAGAGATTCTGTGAAGTCCGCTAGGGATTTAACTATTGTCAATCTATTTTACCGGGAAGATGCTCAGACACAATGGTGATGGGAGACATTACAAAACCCGAAGGATGGATAGATGGTCCTGGATCTGCCTGAGCAGGGGTTCCTGGAGATGACTCAGGATTGGGGTGGGGTCAAAGAGCTATGGGAAAAGAGGTGAAGGGGTCAAACAGAAATGAGGGGAAGATGAGGCCAAGGAGAGATGAGGAAGGGGTCAAACAGAGATGAGCAAGGGGAATGGATGGAGGGAGAGATTTAGAATTGTGGGGAGGAGATCAAAAATGTTTTGGAGAAGGAAACATTTTGATAGCCCCGTCAATACTGTTTTTGATTGAAATAGAGTAATAATATATCCTAAAAAAGGAACATTTAAGAAAAATGGAAAATGTTGACATGTTTTTTCCTGAAAAATTTGTGTGGTGTTTTTTTTTTTAGTGTCCATTAAAAAATATTTTTTACAACAAAAGCCCTTTTAGTCCTAATCATTTTGACCAGCTCAGTCAGGGTATTAATTTGGTTGTATTTTTTATTATGTCTATGGTAGCTATGGATAATTGCCCTTTTACTGTCTGCACAAAATTAAACATAATAAGAATTAATATCTAGCTGAAGTCCTTTTCTGAACGTGCAAGGCACAGAGCTGATTTCACTTGAATTTCCCCTTATCTTATGTGGTAATCGGCATCATCCCAGAGATGTGGCCAATGGATATAGTCAATATTTTGCCTCAGAGTATGTGTCCCTCAGTTTGGTTCTATGGCAACCCTCAGGAAAAAAAATACTCTGGTATTCTATGGTAATGGTCCAACACGTATCAGTGAGTAACTTTTGTCAGCTGTACTTTTATGGACCATTACTCTGCACCCCTAGAGTATTTTTTTGTCAAGGAGACAGATGTTGATGTTGCCTTCAACAATTTGCCTTTCTGTTCAGCAGTTGGAACAGCTACTGAAAGGCAGTTACTCATCTGTGAAGAAGTGGGTCTATGCAAGAAGTACTATGTGCCCGTAAAACTGGATCATCTAATCCTCTGAGATTTCACTCCTCCTGTGTGCTCAATTGCTCTGTAATGGAATTTATGCCAAGGTTACCAGGCAACAACCAAAACTATTCAGGAGGGCGTCCCAGCCAAATGATGTAGAGGAGTTCAGAGGCTCCCCAAGAGCTGGGTCACTCCAGTTCTTCTTGCTGGTTTTGCTCCCTCTCTGTGAAGAAAGACACATCTGGAAAATTACTGGTGCCCTGTGTTAACTGTGGACACCACTGGGAACTGAAACATACTCTTGTAAACTGTGATTACATCTACAAAGTAAACTCTCATTATGACCTCTCTTAAGGTCTTTAAAAACACATTTCCTCAACTGCTCTGGTTATACAGGAGTTCTTTCATTTCAGTAATAACAACATCATCCACATTTCCCTCTTTTCCTCCTCCTTTTTCTTATCGTAATCTTGTTCGTCATAATACAAATTCCTTTTTCCAGCCTCATAATGCCACTTAAAGTTAAAGGGTGTTAACATAGTCAGGTACCTCAGGAGGAGAATATACAGTGAAATATCTTCTCAGCCTTCTATTATACATAATTGCAGTCTGAATCTCTGCTAGAGTATATTAAAATGTAGCTATCACACATCTCTGTTATTACTTATATTATAGTAGCACCCTGAGGCACTAAACAAGATCAAGGCCTGAATTGAGCGAGGCACTGTACAGACATAGTAAAAGACAGACCCTGCCCCAAAGAGCAGATCGCGCTTTGACAAACAAAGGGTGGAAGGGAGAACAAACGTAAAATGACTTTGCTAACACAAATCAGACAAAGCCAAGATTAGCATCCAGGTCTCTTGACTCCCAGACCTGTGCCCTATCTACTCCACGCTGCCTTTTCTAATGTCAACCATTTTTTCTTTTTTTATGCAGGCCTGATGCAGACTTTGAACAGACCGTATCAAACTGTTCTTTTTTCTCATCGTGAGGAACAAAGGCACAGGAGCTCTGTCACTATTCACCCCCCAAAATATAGCCTTCCCTCTTTCCCATGTGACAGTATTGGAAGGCAACACTTATTGGGTGAAATCCTGGCCCCATTGAAGTCATTGGGAAAACTCCCACTGATGTCATTCAATAGGGGCAGGATTTCACCCACTGCATGTATTTTACTCCTGGAATATAATATTCTGCTGGACACAAACATACTGATGATGCAGAGATGGCTGCCACAGAGCTAGTTCAGGATCTCTTTTCTTCCTGTAAGAACCAAATTCCTTCTCTGAATATATTTTTGGAATGATAATAACAATTAACAATAACTTGACTAGTATTATAGTTTACATGGTATCATGCTTTTCATAATCAGAGGGCATTATAATTGTTAGCACAGTAATTTCCACACTGCTAGAAGGTAGGTAAGGATTATAGCTCCATTTTACAGATGGAGAAACTGAGGCAGAGGTTTCTCATAGCTATAGAGGAAATGTAATGTGTAGGTGGACTGGAGCTCAAGATTTTCTCAGTCCCCCATTCCTCCACTTAGACCACTAGACCATGTCTCTCTCGCTCTAATCCATTGAGTATCAAGGCCTACGACAATAGTATAATAATCACATAATTGTAACCCTAACTAAATACATAACAGGCCCGAGTCCTAATAGCTCTGATGTGCACAACACCCATAATTACAGAAGCAGCTCTATGGTATTAATGAACCAGAATAGCCATTCACAGAAAACATGTATGCAAATAGTGAGTACCACATTCATGCAATCATAGTAAGTGTCAATTTAAATCTTGCCAATGCACGTGAAGATTTGCTGGACTCTCTCTTTGGAGACTTGGGCTCTAGGCATTGTGAATACAGGCTTACAAAAGTAAGAGCATGTGCATTAAGAAATTCAGTCACTTGTCTTGCTTTGGTCTGAGTAAAGGCTGAATTGTTTCATGTGGAATTCTTAAATTTCCTTTTTTAAAATGAAAAATTTCCTTTTTTAAAATGATTTTTGTTTTTAACTTTGGGGGGGTTAATGAGACCTTGGATTTTTTTAATTGTTTTCAATAAGTGCACATATGACTCAGTGGGAATGATCTTTATTAAGATTATCAAATAGTCAATATTGTGACTTCAATGGAAATTTTGCTTGAATAATGACTGCGGGATTTGGCCCTGATTCTGTAAGATCTAAGAATAACATGGCATAGTATGAAAACATGAAGGCAATGAGAAGATATTGGAGGCGTAGGGTGGGGTTCGAAAGCATTATCGTCAGGCAAATTCTGCTCCCGTTCAAGTCAATGGTGAAACTCCTATTGACTTCAATGGGAGCAGAGTTAGGCCAACACTGAGTGAAACTCCAACATAATTATTCAATGTTTTTTTCTGTTGTTATTATTTTGGATGCTTTTGATGTCTGAATGACCTTTTAAAAATGATTATGGATTGGTTACTTAATACAATTATTTTAATATCTTCAAGAGACACAATTACCATATGCGAGAAACTCATTAGCCCGTGTAATTGTCTTTAAGGTTGTATTTCTGATGCGTAACGATGTCATATGATGCAGTGTTCATGACCAGTAATGAGGTTGCAGACTGCTGTATTTACGATGGGCAATTATGCAGGATAATTCCTTATAAAATACCTTGAAAGAAAGCGCTACACCCAAGCTAGTGTTCAATGTTGTAAATGCTAATTAATATATTGTGCTCAAAATGATCCTATCAACTAAAGCATGTTCCATAATAAGAGCTGCCACCTGCCAAGCTAGTGTTAAAAACAAAACTGCTTCTGACACAGGGCATGTCTACGCTACAAAACTATGTTGACCTCAGTTATGTTGGCATACAGCTGCTGCAGTAATTAAATCGCTTTTGTGTTTCCACACTACGTTCCTTGTGTTGGCGGTGGGCAGCCTCACCAGGAGCACTTGTACCGACTGTACTGTCAGTGTGGGGCATTGTGGGACGGTTCTGGAAGCCAGTAACAGCCAACGTAAGCAACGCAGTGTCTACACTGATACTTCGTCAACCTTTACTCTACGTCTGTTGTGGAGGTGCCATTGTTAAATTGGCATAGCAGGGCAGTTACATCAGCAGGACCAAAACTTTAGTGTAGACACGTAGTTAGGTTGATGTAAACTGCCTTGTGTCAACCTAACTCTGTAGTGTAGACTACGCCTCAGACAAGTGTGAAGAAAACTCATCACAATTAAATGTTTTGATTTCAATATTATTTTGATTTTGTACGTGTACTCCCTGATTCAGCAAAGCACTTGGCACGTGCTTACTTTAAGCATGTTCTTAAGTGCGCTGGGCCCCAGTTTAGCAAAATGTATATTATTGATGTGTTTGAGTACGCTTATTGAAATGTTTGATTTGCTGAAAACCCATTCGAATTTTGATAATGTTTTTGATAAATGAATATATATATATAATATTTAAAATCTTTTTTGAAAAAAATAAAATAAAAAAAGAAGGCAGGACATTTTTCATGACAAATGTTGACAATGTGGAAAATTTTTTGCAAAAAAAAATTTGGTTTCAACAAAGGCCCCTTTTTTAACCCCAAAATTTTTTGTTTGAAAAATGTCAAGCAGAACTATCTCTTATATAGTGTGCTCCAGCATCTAGAATAACAGCTACTTTTTCAGTCCTGTTCTGCAGATGTGCAACATCATACAGCTTCGACTGATTGCTTTTGGAACCTCAAAAATGAAATTTGAGTTTTTGTTTCTGTATTTATATGGCCACCGTCACCATAGTATCTAATCAACCTCACCAATATTAACATATTTATCCTCACAGCACCCATGTGAGAGGGGGAAATACGATTATCCCCATTTTACAGATGGGGAAACTGAGGTGTAGGGAAATTAAGTGAGTTGCATCAACTAACATAGGTAGTCTGTGGCAGAACCAACTATTCAACCCATATGTTTTGAATTATAGGCGAGTATCTTAACCACAGGACCATCCTGCCTGTTCCACTTTGAGTGCTACTGGAAGCGAGGCTTAATAATTACATAGAATCTTTTGCTGTGGCCATGAGGGTGGTTGACTCTAGGTTTGTATCCTCCCTTGTTAGACCGATATCAGGGACTGTTGATTTCATTGGGAGCATGTTTCCGAGGTCAGTCGGTCTGCAAAATAGTTCTTCTGTGAGTCATCCAGCCAAAGAAAGAGTCGGGGATCTGTTGCAAAGGCTGACTTCCCACTGCAGGCAGAGCATATGTGGTGGCCGTTAAGGGGAAGGAAACGGAAATGTTTCTTGGAGCTTGGGCAGTAAGATTGACATCTGTGGCAATGGGCTCACTAAGCAAAGGGCTCGGTGTAATATGTACTGCAATCAGGTCACATTCCTGGAAAGATTTTCTTGCCAAAAAAAGAAAAACAAAACCAGCCTGGCTTGTGATTTGGTTTTGTTCCTCCCCATTTCATCTTTAGTCTACATTTTTGTACGTGGTCATCAAAAATGGTTTGTGTGGACACTGAAGGCTAAATCACCATCGGCATAGTTCCAGTTACTTCAACGCAGCAATGGCGATTTGCAGCAGATGAGGATCTGGACCTTTTAGTTATTTTGAATGGAAGTTGTTTAAAAATGGGTAAGTGCTTATTTTCAGCTATTTCTCTGGGAATGGGCAACAGGGGATGGATCACTTGATGTTCTGTTCATTGCCTCTGGGGCACCAGCCACTGTTGGAAGACATGATACTGGGCTAGAAGGACCTTTGGTCCGAGCCAGTATGACCATTCTTATGTTCTTATAAAGCATATAGTCTAATTATGGAGGTCTGAAATCTTCTTGGGATACAGTACCTCCAGTTTTGACCTGAAACCATGGGCCAACTTTCCCTCTTCCATGAAATCACCCATGGGGGATGGAGCAGGAAAATTCTATAAAGTGAACTTCAGAGTTCTCTGCAGAGTGTTCCCCTCAAGCAGGAGTAGCTTGGGCACAGATGCGTAAAGGTATTTAGGCACCTAATTTTCCCAATGGGAGTTAGGCACCTAAATACCTTTGAGCATCAGATTAGGCCTGAATAGAGACTGGGAGTGGTTGGGTCATTACAAAACCTAAACTTAATTTCCCCAATATTAATTTCTCCCTACTGTTACTCACACCTTCTTGTCAACTGTCTGTAATGGGCCACTCTCTTACCACTTCAAAAGTTATTTTTCCTCCCTTGGTATCCTGCTGTAAATTGATTTATCTTGTTACACTGACCTCACACTTGGTAAAGCAACCCCCGTCCTTTTCATGTATTTATACCTGCTCCTGTATTTTCACTCCATGCATCTGATGAAGTGGGTTCTAACCCACAAAAGCTTATGCCCAAATATATTTGTTAATCTCTAAGGTGCCACAAGAACTCCTTGTTATTAGGGCTTTGCAGAGTGACTTTTTTATTCTTCCAATCATTGTAGCTCTCCACACTAGCAGATTTCTGGGTATAGTTGGTAACTATGGATCAGACTCTGCAAACCCATATTCAAGGCAATAGTCCTGGGTCATAGGCTTAGTTATAGGGTATTCAGTCAGACTGCTCATGAGAGGAAAGTCTGTCCGATGAATAAGGGCTTGCAAGATTGGGCCCTATTTTAGTTGCAATACAATAGATTTTTTTTGTACATGGGTTTAAAGAAGGAGTCTCTGTCACAAGTTTGAGAGAAAAAGAAGGTGATGGAGATTTATATGAAGAAGAGAGTGCTCCAACTGTGATTGGTGCTAGAAAAAGAATGCCAGGATTGGGGAAACAGAGTGATTAAATAGAGCAGTGCATTTATATGAGGTTGAGCAAGTCTATGAGCATGAGGCGCTGAACATGGGGTCCGTAACTTGTATCTCTTATGACTTATTTTCTGGATATTGCAACTTTATATGGAAAAAAGTTCCCTTTCCAGCAGAGGCTGCCTGCCATTTTAAGTACAAATCAGTGCAGACTGTCAAAGGAGACACACACTGTGTGCTCTCGTTAGACTTTACTGTGATTCTTTCTTGCTTTAATTCACTCAGGGTCACTCAACATTGACCTAACTTTACTCCCATTGAAGTCAATGGGAGTTTTACCACTGATTTGAAGACGAGGGGAATTAGATTAACACCAAGCATATTTGAAAATTTCTCCCTTGGTCTAAAACAAAGATGGTTGGACTGAAAGGATACAGTTGCTCTTTGCTTACAGGAAAAACATAAAATTGAACCATTTAGCTTTTTTTTTGTAGTAATGGCAGCATTAGTTGCCTGTTCCTCTCTATTTGGAACAAGACTGTGTTAGTCGCTTAATCTTTAAACTAAACTAAACTATATTAATGACACATTTTTGTTTGCAAAATTTGCCCCTGAGAACACAAGAGAGGAGCACAGATGCTTTTCAGCTACAGGGTTTGACGGCTGCCAACAATTTCCAAAATATAATATACTTGGCAGGACGACTGAAAGGAAAGATGGTGCTGAGGTTAAGGCACTGGACTGGGACTCAGGAGATTGGGATTTGATTTTTAGCGCGACCCCAGTTGTCTGTCGCTTAACACCAATTTGTCAAAATTCAGCGTTTTGAGGGAATGTGTTGCTTTCATCAAATCTTCTGACAGAAACAAGGCAGGTTTCCCTTGCAGGAACATCGGCTGGAGCCAGGGCTCTCAAAGTTTCTCAACTCCTGGCTTCTCAGTAGCCCACCAGGCGGGCACTCAAGCTAAAGACGGCTAATGGAGCCTTCTCAGTTTCATTTAATCAGAATGGATTTGGGGATTCCCATGGTTCCATGGAAAATTTCAAACTTGTGAGTTTTCATTCCATTGTGGAATGATTATGATTGATTTGGGAATTTCCCATAGAATGGGAATTCCGGGACCAATCAGCCTTACCTGTGTGACTTTGGATAAATCACTTAGTCTCTCTGAGCCTTGGTTCTGATACATACATTGGGGATAACAATCCGTTTTTTCACTTGCCCTTTAGATTGCACGCTTTTCTGGGCAGAGCATGTCCATCTCTTAAGTGTTTGTACAGCACCTAGCACAATGGGCTGTAATCATGATTGAGACCTGTAAGCTCAACTTTAATAATAATAATGCAAGGTACTTGTTAGGTAACTCCTGAATGAAATATGCCCCTTTTTTCACACAACTTTATACTTTATTTTAACCCCTTCACCTCTGAATTCTTTGATTCCTTGTGCAAATAAAGCCACGTATAGTATGGATCAAAGCTCAAAAGACTATTTTAAAGGTATAATTCATTTAATACCATTCAGCTGCTAATAGAACAATTTGAGGATGTTTTGAATAAGTTTTATAGTATGTTGTCTAATTTTTCATGTATAAGACAAAAAGTAAGCAAGCATACAAACAAAAAACGACCAACCTAGTCTAGAATCTTTCTCTTTAAAAAACAAAAATTAATATATTTCCAGCCTGCTGAAGGATACAAAAACGGGAAAAAACATGTAGGAAGAAAAGAATATTTTTTTTTGTTTAAGCAAGGTTTAAATGGAATAATTACATTTACCATAATCATTAAAACCAGTGAGTCAATTTTATAGACGTGGCTATTTCCCGTTGCATAATTTCCCTGGGGAACTTTCAGTTTTAATTCAAAAATAAAAACAAAATTAATAAAATAACCCTGAGCATGTACTGTAAATATGCCAGCAGATGTGTGAGGTGAAGGAAAGCACAAGAATATACCCTGAAATCAAAGAGGGATTTACCACTGGCTTGACACTAAGTGTAAGGACTGAATTTTTTCTAGAACCATAATCAAATATAAAGCAGCATAAGGGACCCCCTACAACTAAGATGCTAGAATTTTGCACCTTCTAGATCACTGGTTCAAACCTTGTCAATGCTAGTAGTAAATGCAGACTATATCCTGAGTCCAACATGCATCCTTAGCAGCTAAAATGCGTGCTTGGCAGATACAGGGAAGAGGTAAATCTCCTTCTGCTCCCAGTCCAAGGAGCAGTTCTATGCTACTGGGAGGATTCAAATCACCTAGCCCCAGATTTTTAAATATATTTAGGTGTTGCTTCGCCCAGCACTCTGACATGCCTATCTCTCTCTCTTTTTTTGGGGGGGGGTTGGTTTTTTTTTTTTTGAAACTTAAGGCTCCTAAATCACTTAGGCAGTGCTGAGTGCAGCATGGCCCAAATACCTTTAAAAATCTGGGTCCAACTCTCTCTGTGCCTCAGTTCCCCATCTGTCGATAAGGACAATAAAGCCTTCCTTTCCTCCACCCTTTGTTGAGATAGTAAGAGATGCGAAGAATTTACAATGTGTTTGCATAACACCTAGCACAAAGGGGTGTCCAAATCTTGCCTTGGGGATTTTTAATGGGACTGCTAATAAAAATGATTATTGCAGGGGCTGCACTCCTGCTTGTAGAATTCCCAGGGGTTTATGTAGTTGGGCCTCATATACAAACCACACACGACTCAAATGGCAGCGTTGGAACACGTTCAAAGCGAAATGCTGCCACGCGCTCAGAGCTCTGTCTGTCTTTAAAAAACAAAACACACAGCAGCAAAAAAACAACCCTGTGAATTTCACATGATGGGGATGAAAAATCATTCATTCAGTCTGGGTCCACCTGACAAACTTTCCACAGCTCGAAATAGCATAAAAGTACAGATACATCCCGACTGGACTTTAACTGTCCCTTGGGAGTGGTATATGAGATTGCTTAAAACGTCACTTAATCCTTCACTGGTGCCAGACATAGGACTAGCCTGTCAAACAAGCACATAGTTAGTACCAATGAGGGTGATCAGACAAGCAAGTGTGAAAAATTGGGATGGGGGTGGGTGGTAATAGGAGCCTATATAAGAAAAAGACCCCAAAATCGGGACTGTCCCTATAAAATCAGGACATCTGGTTACCCTAGTATCAATACAATCCACAGAAATAAAGATCATCTAAGGCCTCAGTGTAGGAATGACCTTTACATGGCCAGGTTTCTGCACCTGCAGGGAGTTCATTGCAAGATCACAGCCTCCGAGGTGGACCTCTGGGACCAGATCTTCAAACCTGCTCAGCCCTTGGAAGCTGACAGAATCTGCCCACTTATTGTGGTTCCTAAATGGGAGCTGAGCTCTTTGAAAAATGTGACCTCTACAAGATGCACTGGGAGATCTAGCTAAAGTTGGGAATGACTTTGCAGCTGATTTATTGTATGTTTATTATTATATTAGGCAATCATTTCTTGCAGGCCTAGCTGACAAACTTTGCATTTCCTATCTGCCCACAGCAAATAATGCAAACATAGTAACACAGAAGATATTTTAAACTGTGGATAGGATGTTCATAGGACTTATGCTCCTAAGTCATTTAGATAGTGTTGGAAATCCCTCCCTGCACCGAGGAAAAAGCTCTTGGTATTTCACCAGGGACTAGGGTTAATCACAACAATGAACCATCATTCGGTCTCTTAAAGTAGGAAGTTAAAATATGTTTGGGGTTAAAGAAGAATTTGCTGCTTTGTAGTGAAAGAAGCAGCATGCAGTATGATCATTCCTTTGCTATACCGAAAGCTAGTTTTCTTAAAAGGACCTCACTATTATTTATAAGGCTTATTATGGGAGAGACCCACTGAGGTCGGGGCCCCTTTGTATAAACAGAACAAGAGACAGTCCTTGCCCCAAACAGCTGACAGTCTTCATTGACCAGATGGACACAGGGTGGGGGAAGGAGACAGAACACACAAGCAGAGCGAAGAAGATGAAGGCTGAAAGCATCACATCAGTTCTACGATTTGTTTTGTTGTTTGCAATCTGTTTGGTAGGGTTGTATTGGAAGGGGATGAGTTAGATGGAAAGACACAGAATGGGGGGGGCAGGGGGTGGGAATACTATGGGGGGGAGGCCCTAGCTGGACTCTGTTTTACCTCTCCTCTACCCCCACAGTTCTGCAGTCCTCTGCTAGATTCTACTTATACCTGATGAACAGATTATTGACTTGAGTGATATATTTAATTGCAATTAATATTTTCTGTTTGTCTCTCTCTGGATCTGTCTACAGTCAAACACACACGATGTGGTGGAAATACACGTGATACATTGCAGAACTCTGTAATAAATTGCACTGACAACACACCGCTGCCCACTTCATCTTCCCGTCTGCCCACTGACCCATCTCTCTGGGACTTACACAAGTATTCCAAACCGCTGAGCAGCTCTAGACACACATTATCATTCTAATCCAACCTGTCACCAATTGCTTTCCTTCTATTCCTGCAAGTGTGACATTTTCTTCCTCTAAATGACAGTCACCGGAGAGAGACAAGGGTGGGGTCAGGTCGTCTCTTTTATTGGACCGACTTCTGTTGGTGAGAGAGACAAGCTTTCGATCTTGTTTCTCTCACCAACAGAAGTTGGTCGAATAAAAGAGATTACCTCACCCACCTGGTCTCTGTAATATCCTGGGACCTGCATGACAACAATAGTGGATACGATCATCACAGATGCAGGCAATATTCACTGCACTGGTGCCAGAATTAGAAACAGGAGATTAATGCTATTAGATAAGGGAGATTCTCATTTTCCCCGCGGGATTCACAGCACTAACATCTTACATGGGCAAGTTGTGTCATTTTTGTATAGGTTACTAAATTACTGTAAAAAGAAAAGGAGCACTTGTGGCACCTCAGAGACGAACAAATTTATTTGAGCATAAGCTTTCGTGAGCTACAGCTCACTTCATTGGATGCATCACGAAAGCTTATGCTCAAATTAATTTGTTAGTCTCTAAGATGTCACAAGTCCTCCTTTTCTTTTTGCGAATACAGACTAACACGGCTGCTACTCTGAAATAAATTACTGTAGATGTTTTTACTATGTTGCTAACTAAGTTAGCTAAATTATTGTAGATGTTTTTATTTAGAGTGTCCTAAACTTATTAATTGTATATTTCCCCCCTAAATCTGAGTAAGGCACCTGGCTTCACAGGTGCAGGGTTACCAAAAATACTGCCAATATTTTTTTAAAATATATAAATTATACATTTTATTAAGAAATGGCTGGGATATTTTTGTTTGTTTTGGGTTTTTTGTCTGTTATGTTGGCCTAAATTTTCAGAAATGACTCATGATTTTAGGTCCCCAACCTGAGGTATCTTCAGAAGGGCTTGGTTTTCAGTGAGTGCTGAGGAGAGCTGGTTGGAAATTCCCGAATATGAGATTTCAAAAGGTGAAATTTCCAAATTTTAAAATGAGGGGGAGGAAAAAAATTGACAGTTTTCAAAACTTTTCTTCTCCTTACCCCTCGCCCCATTTTAAAATTAGCTGTTTGATATTTTCAAATTTTACATGTTTCATATTTTTAAATTTCAAAACAAGGGGAAATTGAAAAAAAATTCATAAAATGTTTCTCTTTTTTTTTGTACCTTGCTCTAATGCTGAACACCTGCCCTCTGACAGTCAGGCATCTTTACTGTGTCTCCAACTGGCTACACACAGCACACAGTCAACCTGTGGAACTCCTTGCCTGAGGAGGTTGTGAAGGCTAGGACTATAACAGGGTTTAAAAGAGAACTAGATAAATTCATGGAGGTTAAGTCCATTAATGGCTATTAGCCAGGATGGGTAAGGAATGGTGTCCCTAGCCTCTGTTTGTCAGAGGGTGGAGATGGACGGCAGGAGAGAGATCACTTGATCATTACCTGTTAGGTTCACTCCCTCTGTAGCACCTGGCATTGGCCACTGTCGGCAGACAGGATACTGGGCTGGATGGACCGTTGGTCTGACCCAGTATGGGCATTCTTATGTTCTTATGCAAAAGCAAGGGACCACTAGTAACTTGGTTATTTAGGTTATGTTATATGGAGAATACAGTTCATGATGATGTGGTATAAAGGTTTTATCGCCATGAACGTGGGATGTGATCTTTTATTGATTATCTTTATTCCATATGTGCGTGTATATATGTATTATATATCATATGTTGTTTGTGTGTGTGTGTGTGTGTGTGTATAATTTACAAGTTAAAGTTGATCTTTGAGTCATTTGTAGTTTAATTGCTCTTCATTTTAATACACTTTAAAAGTTGAAAAATTCTAAGGAACAATTCATTCATTGTCCTCTATGCATCTGGGTTAATGTTTCCTTTTTGGATTAGTTTGTACCAGTCTGTTCCCTTACTTCTCTCCACAAGCTAGCAATGCCAATTTCCCTCCATGGCAGCTACAGTGACATCTGTTTACTTGGAAGCTCATGGATTTGATATATGGGTGCTAACCACAAATTAACGGAATTCTTTCCAGATGCAAAGTCTTTAACTATTCAAACAATAAGCCAAGGGCACTAAGCAGCGTTGTCTATTTTTCCTCTTCACTGTGTATCTCTCTCTCTTGGTGATGATGTAAACACAATTACTAGGGGCAATGACCAGAACGCTAAAGATGTTTCAAAGACTTGCTCTGGCATGAGTCATGGCGGATGGTACTGGGGTGACAGTTGTATTTGTGATCTGAAGCCAAAGGCCTGAACAACTCATAAAGGAGTATCAGAAAAGAAGAAAAAAACTGGATCAGCTAAGTGTAAGCAGGTGGGGGTTCCACCCAGCTGTGATCAGAATCTACATACACCGGGCCAGTTCCTTGGGGTTCATCTGTGCCGTATGTGGTACAGAACCTGAGGAGTGACTGTAAACCACCTTTCTGCTCCCCTCCCCACCTTCTTTAATTCTGGGCTCTGGTATAATCTAGAGCAGCAGGAAGAATCTTCTAGGAACTGTTACGCTGGCTGGAGATCAACAGATCACCTTCTCCCTTCCCTACTTCACACTCTATCCTTGTGTTGTGTGGGGAGCGGGCCATGCAGTGCCCGCAGAATCCTCAGCTGCCCCTTTGGGCTGAGGTCTGGCATTCTGTATTTAGTCTACACTTACCCCCCTTCCTGAGCCAGCTCTTTAGTCCGTGTTCCTACAGTTACTTAGGCCCGGTTACCCCAATTTCCATCAGCTGCAAATACCGTAATTTATGTCTTCTGAGGACCCGGCCCAGAATCAGTGCATTATTGTGTGTGAAGATGAAGAACAACATAGGAGTAGTGCTAACATTTGCACATTGTTTTGGCCTTTAGGACATTGTAGAAAGAAGAGAATGGGTCAGATCCCCAACTGATGGAAATTGGAGAAGCTGCTCTGAAATCAACAGTGCTATGGTGATTTACACCAGCTGAGGGTCTGGCACAATAAACATAACTTACTTGCTTGGCCAATTTACATCCTCTTTTTTCTCTTCCGTCGCTGAATTTTCTTTGGAACTCGCTTCCTTCTGTGTTAATGTAGCTGAGCTGCCAAGATCTGGGTTTCTCATCCCATAATTAAAGGGGAGAACTTCATTACACACTTCTCGCTCTTTTAATGTGAATCTATGGGCTTGCAGGAGATGTGGGTAGGAGAGAACTCCACGTCTTTCAATCTGCGTTTGGAAACCAATTTGAGACTGAAACACTGAGCTTGAAAACGTAATCTGTATTTCCTAACAAGATGCTGTTAATTAACAAAGTAAAGTCATCATAGTCTTTACAGGGCCACAAAGTGGAAAAGTTAAAATTCATGGCCACTAGGAGAAAATAAATGCTGTTTTGCAAGCTTAAAAAAAGTCCAGGGGGAAAGGGATGTCTTCTGGAAAAATATGACAGTTCCCCACCCACTGCCCCCAAATTTGGGGATTTGTGGAATGCAACCTTGACTAAACTTGGCTGGCAGAAATCTCCATGTTAAGTTCTTATTTAATGAAATCATGTGGTTGTAAATCAAACTCAGAAATGGGACTAAGCAAATTCACCACATCCTTTGAGAAAAGTACATATTGACTCTCTCAACTAAAGTTGCCTGGGTAGTGAATTATCTATATTTGTCAACTATAAAAAGATCATCCAAAATTGCCCAGTTTTTCTTATAATGTCATAATCCTCAAGCCCAAAACTGAACCGCATGCCTGGAGGAAACTGGCACGTTGTTCACACAAATCACTTCTAAAACCAACATTAAACTGGTCTATTTTCACAAAAACTGATACATTACTTTGACATTATTATTATTTCTGTGACATTTGCTTCCACAGGCTCCATTTAAGACCAGGGTCTCAAGGTGCTTGCCCCAGTACAAACACATAGGAAGCTATGGCTCCTGTCCCAAAGAGCTTTACTTGTCTAATGTCAGACAAGAAGTGGCAAATGAGCCTCATAAACAACAGGAGGAAAGGGGGCAGAAGAGCTAGGGTAACTGGATAAAAATCATACATTTGAAAAAGATAGCAGTGGCCTCCGTCCAACATCCATTGAAGTAAATGGGAATCTTACAAAGGATTCTGATTCTGTGTGCACAACCACATACGGCGGAGTCATATAAATGTACTGGGCCTGTCCCCTCTGAAATATTCATCATTGTTTGACTGTTCTGACATGGGCACCGCAGCAGAAATGGGTCCTTCCTGGGCTGACGCATTTCCACAGCAAACTGTGCTTTTGACAAACTGAATATTGTCATAGCAAGTGTTTGCTTTTCTCGGAAATTTTCAGGTTTTTGTCTGACATCCAGACATTCCCCCCTCCCTCCAAAATAACCCCCCCAAAAACTGATTTTGGTTTTGATTGCCAAAAACCAAGAGGGAAAATCAGTTTGGGGGTTATTAGTTTTTTGAAAAAAACAAACGAACCTCTAATTTTTTTTGGTGGAAAATTGTGACAAAAACAAAACAATTTTTCATTTCACCAAATTTTTCATGGGACCAAAAAACAGGTCACAATCAGCTCTATTCCAGAGGACGAATTTGAAGATGGAGGTGAGTAATGGCCTTCCAGGCTAGTTAGTAATAAAAAGGATGGTTTTTAAGAACAGGTTAGACCAGGGATCGGCAACCTTTGGCACATGGCCCGTCAGGGAAATCTGCTGGCAGGCCAGGACAGTTTGTTTACCTGCAGCATCCTCAGGTTCAGCTGATTGCAGCTCCCATTGGCCAAGGTTCACCGTTCCAGGCCAATGGGGGCTGTGGGAAGCGGCGGCCAGCACATCCCTCGGCCCGTTCCGCTTCCCGCAGTGGATTTCCCTGACGGGCTGTATGCCAAAGTTTGCCAATCCCTGGGTTAGACAAACATCTGTCAGGGATGGTTTAGGTAAACTTAATCCTGCCACAATGTAGGGTGATGGAGTAGATGACCTCTCGAGGTCCCATCCGGCCCTATGCTCTCGATGGTCTTGAGGTTAAATAGAACTGGTTGAAAAACATATCATAATCTCAGTAAACAAAGCAGATAGAAAGAAAGCAATGGCAGGACAGCCTTTCCATACTGCCTCAAACCTGAGTAGTAGATACTGTTAGTGATGGCTTGACAATGCAGCCCTGGCCGTGCTGAATACTTGACCTCTCGTTCTCAGCGAGACTAGTTGTGTGAATAAAAATTAAAGGCTGTGAGGGTTCTGGTTTTATTCCCACTTAATCCTGAACCTCTCTGCTGAGAGTGGAATTACGGGTGCTGAATTGTGATTCTGCTGTTTGTAATGTTAACAAGGAATTATATTGACACCACCTTCTCAATCATATCAGGCATGGGATAGCCATCAGATAGTATTCGCTTACCTATCCTGGATTCAACCCAATAATAACCTAGTGGTGAAAAACTCCAAATCCTATGACTTAATCCCAGCCTGTGACCCATCACTTAAGTATTTATAATCTAAGATTTAAATTGCTACCCTTAATTAGAAGTATTAAGAGTCTGTTTTTTATACTCACTGCCTTCTTTTTACTCTTTGTAGCTTTAGTGTTCTCTTTTAAATTAAAATCATGTCTCAAAAGTTTTGGGATTGGTCAAAATCTCGGTTGGAATGCCACCGAGCGTATGTGACATCTGAACTAATAAATCAGATAGACTGCCATGATTAAACAGCAATTATAATGGTTCCAAGAGAAACTAGCAACAGTTAGAAAACGACGGCAAGGTGAATGATGGCGACATAAGGCAAAATTCTCTTCTTCTATTGGCAACACAGATCTTAATATGCATGTGTAACCCATGTGCCTAATAGGGAGATGCCTCTTTAAGGAATCAGTAGAGAAGGGGGTAGGAGTGAGTTATGTCTGGGTCATTGTTGCTAGGCAGATGCACAATTAAGTCCACACCCAGAAGTTTCTGGAATTGGGTGTGCTAGTTTTGGGTATGCTCAGTAGGTTCCCTGTAGCTGGCCTCACACTCCATTGAGGGCAAGTTGTCTGTGTGGGTTGGGAGAAGCTGAGCTGCAAGAGCAGAAAGCAGGCTGGTTTCCTCTACCTCTGAAGCGTTTTGCAGCAGGCTAGTGATACTGTTCATTAACCTTCCAACAGGGTAGCCCTGGCAGTGTTAATTACAGAATGGAGAAATTGGGAGGGAAAACTAATTTATTTTATTTTAATTGTATACTTGGATGGTTATTTGATTTTAGCCAAACTGTTTTAGTTAAATTGTCCCAAGCAGTTATGAGTCACCAACTCTTCTCTCATTTAAATGTGATGGTGAGGAAAGAGTCAATGATATTTTGCTGTTCTCTGCTTTTTGTCTTGCTGTTTTTATCTACATACTTAAATTGAACGGTTGGTTAGCTAGTTAACTGACTAGGTCACTGAGTGATTTCAGCAAAGAAGGTGGCAGAGTCTGCATGGGTTCCGGCTGGAGGTTTCTGCAAGCAAGTGGAGGGAAGATGTTGCTATGCTTTTGACTCAGCAGACCATGTAGATCAGGATGGGCAAATGTTTTGGCCAGAGGGCCACATCGGGGTATGGAAACTGTATGATGGGCCATGAATGCTCATGAGATTGGGGGTAAGGGTGCAGGAGGGGGTGAGGGCTCTGGCTGGGGGTGCGGGCTCTGGGGTGGGGCCAGAAATGAGGAGTCCAGGGTGCGGGAGGGGGGCTATGGGATGGGGCTGAGGATGAGGGATTTGGGGTGCGGGAGGGGGATCCAGGCTGGGACTGAGGGGTTCGGAGGGCGGGAGGGGGATCAGGGATGGGGCAGGCTGTTGGGACACAGGGGTGGTGGTGATGGTGAGGGCTCTGGCTGGGGGTGTGGGCTCTGGGGTGGGACTAGGAGGCTTATGGTACAAGAGGGGGCTCTGGGCTGGGATTGAGGGGTTCAGAGGGAAGGAGGGAGATCCGGGCTGTGACAGGGGAGTAGGGCACAGCGGGCGGGGGTCTCGGGTGCAGGCTCCGGGCAGCATTTACCGCAAGCAGCTCCTGGAAGCATGTCCCCTGTCTCGCTCCAAGGCGCAGCTAGGCAGCTCTGCACGCTGCCCCGTCCACAGGCACCACCCCTGCAGCTCCCATTGTCTGGGAACCGCGGCCAGTGGGAGCTGCGGGGGCAGTGCCTGCGGACGGGGCAGCGTGCAGAGCTGCCTGGCCACGCCGCCAGGTACTACGTAGAAGCCAGAGGCGGGTCAGGCTGGCTGCTTCCTGGGAGCCGCGTAGAGCGGAGCAATCTCTGACCCCGCTCCCCAGCGGGAGCTGAGGGCCAAATTAAATGGTCTGACGGGCCGGATGTTGACTGCCCACTCCTGGTGTAGATTTTGGTGATCAAAGACTGTTAACTGAACCTAAGCTTCTGGGAGCTCTGAGTTACTTCTGACTGTGTTTCTGTGGGGACTGACCTGCTGAGATTTAATATTTCTTTATTTATGTCGATGTATAACTGTGAAGATTATATATGTGGATTATCAGGTAGCCATCTTCTGTTGTACACATTAAGTTGTTGTTGTTGCTATGTTCCTTTGTCATTCTAAGATGTTATAAAGTTGGTGCTTGAGAATTAGGTTCATGTTCTTTCCTTTTGTTCTTTTTGCACTTAGTTGTGGGGAGGTTGATCCTGTGGAATACTTGCTGAAAATCCTCAGGGACAGCAAACCTCATACAAGCAGTCCCATTGCTGTTCCAGTATGCACTCCCCACATCTCCTGTGGACGTTTAGCCTGATTCTACGCTCCTCTTGGTTTTGCACTGGTGTGATTTCACTGATTTCATGGGAGCTGCTCTGGATTGAAACAGGTGTAAATGAGATCAATCGTGACCATCATTTTCTCAAGCACAGTGGCTCTAGGAGCAGATGCTACTGCATGAACCTGTCTCACCTCTTATGTTGCCTTTGGCAGCTCGTATATCCCAGTGGCTAGAACATGGGACTGGAGGTCAGGAGAGCTGAGTTCTTGTTTATGCCTCAGCTACTGGATGATGCTGAGTAAATTACTTTATCTCTCTGTGCCTTAATCCCCACAGATGGATAATGATATTTTCCACTTTTATAAAATGCTTTAATCTCTGTGGGTGAAAAACACTACATAGGAGGTAGCTATTATTGTTGCCTAAGGTCACCAAGTTTATCCAGGAATAGAAGCCAGATTTCCTAAATACCACCCTACTCCATGGCTGCACTTCCTCACAGGCTGCCTGCTCTGGGCAGTGCAGAGATGAATTGGGGTGTTAAATTCAAGACCAAGTGCATTTGATTCTTAGAGAGCACACAGTTCCCTCCTTTCCTCGAAAAACCCAGTTCTGTCACTGGACGTGCTGCAAATTGAAATCATGTAACATTCCCCATGTCTAGCTTTTGAAAGCTCTGTACAAAGGGCATTACGTTTTACGGCTCTTTCAGAATTCTATGCAATCCTAATTTTACAGGTGCATTCTAGCAAAGCGTAGTCCCTCCTATCAGAATACCATTAAAAATAACACACTCCTGCTGCCTGGACAGTTAATTTAATATTAAATCAGTAAAACATTTACTAGGGCTGGTCAGGGGCCTGCTTGCTGACAGCAGGCTGGGCTGACTGCAACAAATGTCTCCTCGTGGTTTGCAGACAGCTGCTGACTTATTACACAGAGTTCTTGGGGAGGACTTCTTTGGTCCTGACAAATGACCCCTCTAAGCCCTAATGAGTGTAGAAACTCAAACCATTTGTGAACATTTACGAGCTAGAGACGCACAAGCATTTGTGAGGTTTGGAGCAATAGCAGCAATCATCTGTGGGCCTGATTCACCCCAGATGGTGCAAGGAAATGCAAACTTTCCTTCCCTGCACTAGGGAGCCGGACTCAGTTCTTTCCAGTTGGCTTCATCCATGGCACAGGGCTCCAGGAGTTTCTACTAGTCCCTACTTTGTGCTTCTGCTGTCTGGGGTAGCTTGAGCTTCTACTGAAGACTCCTTAGATGCACCACTGGTGGAAGCTTCTTATAGGGTGCAGTGAATCAATGCATTTGCTGATGGCCTGAAAAGAGGAGGTCACAACCACTTTCCTCCACCCCACAGCAGACTTTCTGCACTGTGTCTGGGATTTTGCCAGCATAAGCCAATGGTGAATGTGTCACTGCAGGAGAAGGTTGGGTTTTTCTCCAGAAAATTTTGACTTTTCATTCACAAACCAAGAACCCTGATAACTTCTTTAAAAATGGTTTTCTAGCAACTGAAAAACAACGATTTTTTTCAGTCAAAAACTGCCACAGCTGGACAATGTTTGGCTGAGTTTTTTGGGTCAAAACTGTTTGATTTGGAGATCTTCGGATGAAGAATTGACAGTTTCCAAGTCAAGTAGACACTTTTGCTAAAACTCTTCGTTTTGTCGAAAGCCCAGTTTTCCATTGTCAAAAATTTTGGACAGAAAGTTTTCAAGCAGCCCTGATTGGAATCATTGCTTCACTGCTTTAACTCCCTTAGTCCTTAATATCCTGATGAACACAGAGAAATGGATGGGCACCCTCATGTGAACAGTCCCATTGACCTCTCTATCCAGGTGTAATGAGGATAGAGTTAAGCCTTAAAGGTTAGATAGATTGTACCACTTTGGCAGTATCTATGTGGGGACAATGTATAACTGCAATGCTCTAGTGGGCGGGGGTTACCATCCTTTGGAGCAGGTGCCGGCGTTAATCCCAGCGGACACCAAAGCCTCTGCAGAAAGTGCCCAAAGTCATGGCCCCGCCTTCTCCCCTTGCCTCCTGTGGAGTGAGGTGAGCTCCATGGGAGTGCAGTGACTGCCACCTGTACTTGCACGAGCTTCGCGGGTGGAAGAAGGGAAGCTTCCTGCACCCTTCTGAAATCCTTTAGAGCCCACCCGAGGGCAAGACAAAATCCGGTCCGATTCTGAATTGTCTGGACTTCAGTGGGAAGATTGTGTGATCAAATTGCTATAGGAGTGAGACTGATGCTCCATTTATGGTAATAGGGACACCTAGCTCTGATCTAGTGCTTTTCATCAGCAGATCTCAAAGGAGGTCCGTATCATTATTCCCATTTTATAGATGGGGAAACTGAGGCACGGTAACTTGCCTGAGGTCACTCAGTGGCTGATTAGCAGAGCCAAGGATAGAATCCAGGTCTCAAGTCCCACTCCACGGCCTAAGTCACTAGACGACACTGCCTTTGACTGTGTCCTACAAAGCCAAGCCGGGTCATAGTTAATGTTGAACTTCCCTCCCCTCCCCTGCCACCACCTTGTTCGTTCCATTATGTTTTGGCATCACAGCACATGTAATGGGGCAAAAACAAATCCCATGTGGCGAAAGAAAAAATGTGTGCGGGATCTACAGCACTGTCACGGGAGGGTTTTCAAAAATGCTCCATGTTGGCTTATTTCTGTTTCTATTAAAGTGAATGGAAAACCGTCTGTCAAGTTCAGAGGGAACATTGTTCTGAAAACTTTCCCTGTGAACATTGTGCCAAAATCCCATAGACAGTCAAGGGGATTTAGATTCCTGAGTGCCTAAATCACTTTTGAATACCAGGTTTAAGCTCCATGGCAATGATCAACTCAGCAGTGCCTAAATACCTCTAAAAATCTGGGCCTTTGCCTTTATTTTTATTGTGAAGATTTTCAGGCAAATACAGGCACCGGCTATGAACAATGTTGTACGGATGGGCAGAATTTAAACAACTGCAGAGGGATGAGGGTATCACCAGGCAGGAGAACGGAAATGAGAGGGCTAGTGGAAAATGTTCTGTTGAAATTTTTTCCCAGAGAAAATTGTGTTTTCGATTAAATGAAACATTTTGTGGACACAATCTGTTTTCTTGAACAACAATTTTTGTTTCCATCGGAAACCACGGAAATCAATCATTTTTCTTCCGACAACCAAACATTTTTCAATTTTCAGCTAAATGTGTGTGTGTTGGGGGGGTGGGGGGGAGGGTTGCCAAAACCTTTTTAGTTGTCAAAAAAAAAAGCAAAACAAAAACAAAACCCCATTTTTTGTTTTTTGACAAAAATCTGGAAAATATTGTGGAAAAAATTAGACAAACAGCTTTGGTCAACAATGTTCACAGGGAAAATTTTCAGAGTAGCAGCCGTGTTAGTCTGTAGCCACAAAAAGAAAAGGAGGACTTGTGGCACCTCAGAGACGAACAAATTTATTTGAGCATAAGCTTTCGTGAGCTACAGCTCACTTCATCGGTTTGTTTTTGTTTTGTTTTCCACAGTCAATTGTATTCAGATCCCAACAGGATCAGGCCCAACACCTTTTAAGAGGAAGAGGAGTTTTCTAAGAATGGTAGCAAAATACAGGGCTCTTGAGCACAGAAATGCAGAGCAGGGAAGGATGCAAGGTTGGGTAAGTGGATTTGTAATGAGCTGTTCATTGCTTACGTGACTGTGTCCCATGCGAAGAGGGAGAGGAGGAAACAGGTTTGCTGATCGTTGTAAAATACAGAGATGTTGATGTGAACAGGGAGTTCAGCTTTGTGAATGGTGTGTCATATATTATTGCAGAGGTCTCAGCAGGGAGCGGGGGATGATGCAATTATTGGGGGTTTCTGTCATTTTATTGCCAGACCTCGAGGGCTTCTGGAAGGGCAATAAAGAAGCCAGTCCCAAGGCGGGTGGGCATCTGGTGTTTCCTTGCTGAGGCCATGAGTCAGGAATGATTCAGAAGGAGAGCCAGCTTGTGTTTGTACTCGGGACTCCGGCAGTATGAACAGAGAGAGAGGCCAAACAGGAAATGAGGACATCTCAGTCATGTAAAGAAGAGACGACTGGATTCAGTCACAAATGCCACTGGGGCAAAAGGAGATGCAAACCGGTGCTTCAGGGACTGAGGGGTAAATCGAGAGTCTCAGAGCCCCATGCCACTAGCCACTGCCAAGTGCTTGAACTCGAGCTGACACCGTCTCAGAATGGAAAATACTGGCAGGCAGATCCCGACGTTGTCAGCAGTGCACTTATCAGATGTCTCAGGCAGGGATAAAATCAACGGGTGTGCATAGAAATTATACGGACCACTTGCTTCCCATCCCCCACCCTGCCCCGTGACTGCTCTTTGTCACAATCCCCTCACTGTTACCTTGTGCACCTCCTGTCTCTTTGTTGTATTCACCTGCTTATTCTTGTCATGGGATTAGACCCCAGTCCCTCAAAGACGTACGCACTTGTTTAACTAGGCACTGTATGACGGTCCCATTGAAATCAATGGGATTACTCAGTGCATACGGCCTACACTGTGAGTAAGCCTCTGTAGGATCAGGGCCTTAGAATAGAAGCTCTTGGTGGGTAGGCACCATCTTTTTACATGGGTTAAAATGTTCAAAATCACCTAAGTGATTAAGGAGCCTGTCTCATTTTCAAAAATTACCTCAGGACTTAGGCCCAGATCCTCAAAATCCTGCTGCTTTTTCAATGAGACTTAGGTTCTGAAGCCATTTTTGAAAATTAGACTTAAATGATTTTGAAAATTTTACCCACAATGCCTAGCATGCTGGAGGTCCTGATCCTGGATCGGGGCCTCTAGGCCTGACAGCAGTGCAAATTAATAACAATAATGATCGAGTCCTAATATCCTAGGTGACAAATTAGAACTTGGGAGACTTTGTGGTGGAGCAGTAAGGGATGCTTTCATCGTATCTCTTTTCCATAACAGACACACAGGGCTTTTTGCCAAGGTTTCCCTAGTCTTTTCCTTGCTTTATTTGCACAGATGTTTTTGCCAGGTCTGTCATCAACTTGGGGAGAGGGGCATTTGAAAAAAAAATAATAAAAATGACTGAACAAGTTGAAGAAATTGCAAACAGTAAATCTTGCGCTTGCTAGGCCAAGCCCAGCAAGTTGCTGAGGTTGTAGTTTTCAGATATGGTTTGAGATTCTTGTAAATTTCCAGCTATTTTTAACCTGCCTCTCTGAAAGAGCATAGGAAGGGGAAAGTAACCGTTTCATCAACTCGTGCTATATAAATCTCCATGGGGTTTATAATTTGCTGTTTCATTTTACTGGTAAAAGTGCTCCTACAAAAGCACAATAACCTACTCATTGATTTACAGCTTGGAAGCGGGG
Organism: Eretmochelys imbricata; assembly: GCF_965152235.1. Taxonomy (NCBI): domain Eukaryota; kingdom Metazoa; phylum Chordata; order Testudines; family Cheloniidae; genus Eretmochelys; species Eretmochelys imbricata. The sequence goes on along the minus strand of NC_135574.1, from coordinate 203,434,378 downwards.
GCACCACTGAAAAACGAAGTGTGTCGCACCTGAAGGCAAGTGCACCAAGTTAATTGAAAAGCTTCAGGAAACGGGAATTCCTCACAGTGATACCGTCACATGCGTCAGTCACCAGATGTAACTCCAATTTTCTGTTTTTATAATAAGAGCTCACTTGATACCCCAGAAATAACACGCTGCAGCCAGAATAACAGCACATTTATCACCGGCGTGTGTAAACCTTAGAATTGTGCTGTGGTCCTAGGCCGATGGGTTAGCAAACGGTGTGCAGTGGTTTTTATGTATGTAATATAGGTACACCAAGGAAGCCTAATCTTAGAAAGAGGGTGTGGCCTCTAGAGTGTTATTTACATAGTCCGAATTAGGGATTACTGCTCTGGTTCTGTTTTATCATTTAGTATTCTCCTTATACTTTTATTTCATCTTCCTTCTTACTCTCTTGAGTGTCGCCCACTCATCCCACAGATACTACAACAGTCTTTCAAAGCAGACCTTTCTTTGGCAGAAGAACACTGCTGCCTTGCAGAACATCACCGTGCCATACAGCTGGGCCAGCTGTATTCCTTTTAAGGCCCATACATCTGCTTAATGAAGTTTGCTCCTTAACATGTAGCTAAAATATAATGGACAGAGAATATTGGGACACCTTGTCACTTCTCTCTCTTTACTTGAGCCGGCCTCTAACAAAGGACACACTTTATAGTGATGGACAGCACATTGTGCTTGCAGATAGTATTGCTAGAAGGGCTTAAATTCAGGAATTATTAAACCCAAAGGCTGGGGTTTGCAAATATAGCTTGAGGTGGCTAAGCAGCCAAGGCCCAATGAAATGCCAGTTCCATTGAAAATCTTTGTTCAAATTTGGGTGACTAAAGTTAGTCTATATTAGGTACCTACACTGGGATTTTCAAAAGGACTCAGGCCTGGCCTATCTCTGTTCCCATTGAATCAGAAGTAACTGTTACAGCAGTGCTCTGCATCTCGTTAGCTATTTACAGTGAACCTCCCATTAACGTCAATGGAAGCAGAGTTAGGCCAACAGTTTTGAGACTCTCGCCTTTTAATAAAAGAGGCCTGATTTGCATTGGAGCCAAGTCCCCAGAGTTTACACTGAAAATAACCTTTAGTGCCTCTGAAAATCAGGCCACTTTTATTGAGGTGCCCTTATGTTGGTGAGGATGTCAGTGGGACTACCTGGGGGAGTGGGACTGCCCCTCCTCACGAGTGTGAGTAAAGGGTTCACAATCTGGTCCCAACTATGGATCCAGTAGCGCTGGGTGACATTTGTTGAAATTTTAGACATTTCCATGCAAAAATTTCATAAACATTTTTGAAAAACCTTTACCATTTCCCCGCCCACCATCTATAATGAGTGCCTGGCTTTAAAAAGCCATCACAGCAAGTGTTGGTTTAAGATCTTGTTATTAAAAAAGGCCAATATTATAATGTACATTGCTGACTTCATATTGTCAGTGGCACAAATTGTTTTTTTCCCCACGTGAAGCTGTAAAGATTTCCAACGCTCTTCCAGACCCAAATCACAACAGGTAAGGAAGTCCCCCTTCTTGGCTTTCTACTGGTTGGTATATTTCTGTGCCTAATTGCACATGTCTTACTCACTTCAGCCCTGATTCAGCAGAGCATCGAAGCACATATTTAACTTTAGGCATATGTTGGAGTTCACCCCGATTCAGCAAAGCGCAAAGCTTTAAGCTTGTGCTTAATTCCAACATGTTTAAAGTTAAACACCTGCTTAAGTGCTTTGCTATATAGAAATAGACTTATGGCCATTCTTATTGGTACGTGCTTGCTTCTGTGCTTTGATGGACTTAAGCATGTACTTAAAGTTCGGCATGTGCTTAAATCTGTGGCTGAGTTGGGACCCTACTCAGGCAAAACTTCCATCGAAGGAGAACCTAACATTGTACCAGTGAGGGAAAAATACTTCACCATGTGGCTTAGTCTCCGCTTACTTTGCGCAGCGAATGAGCAGAACATTTCCAGTCCCCCCATGCTCTCAAAGAACAGAAGAGGATAAAGGTGCACTGCTGTCATGATGTACTTGCAGCTTTTCCTCCAGGATGTACTTGCTCAAAGTCTATGCCAATGTGTCGGATTTTCTTTTAAACCTTTTAAGAATTATGGCAGTAGAATGACTCCTGCTCTCTTTTGGTCTATCGCCTTGTTTAATTATCTCTCTTGTTTTACTATGGCACATGATGTGCTCATAGGTAAACCGACTCATTTACAAATGATCATTATCTTGCTGGCTGCTTGTCGATTTCGGCTGTGGACTGTCATGTGGGAACTGCAAATGCCACCTTCTAAAAGCCACTGGGGAGCTAAAACAGAGTTTTGGATACCTTTCAGACAAGCGGCTTTCAGATGCTTATCTGAAGCAAACCTCCAAATCTAACCAGGTTCGTTCACTGCTAGACTTTTCCTTGTTGTTGTTGGTTTTTTGTTTTTTATGCTTTGCACAAGTTTTGTTCATGTCTGTTTTTCATGAGAGCCACTATGGACAAGATTTTGGAAACCGATAGCTAGAACGATTGATTTGTAGGAACAGTCTAATGAAGTAATCCCACAAAGAAGTGGTGAGTGTTTGTAACGCTCTGGGTAGTGCCAGAAGAGGCTGTCCAATGAACCAGGACAAAGAGCGCTCTCATATTAACCTGCCTCTGAAGTTTAGGTAAAGTTCCTGATCACTTAGACTTTCAATTCGTTTTCAGGGAGATAATTCTAATAAGTGGTTCAAGATGGATTCCAGGGCCACTGGCAGCTTGGAAGCATAAGGATGAGCTCGTGCTTAAGACACAGAACTCAAACTTGGCTCTGCCATACGTTTCCTGTGTAAACTTGGGCAAATCACTTAATCTCCTTGGTGGCTCAGTTCCCCATCTATAAAATAGGGGTATTAATCCTTAATCAATTACTTGCCTCAGGAGCACTGAGGAGGCGGGAAAGAGAGAGAAAGTTTACGAGGGTGTCAGATGCTACAGGGATGGAAGCTATAGACTGAAAGGAACCCTAATGAATATTTTGCAAACAAACATGCGCTTATCAAATTAGATTTCAAAATTATATCTTTAAATGCAGTGAACGGAGTATTGGAGCACAAATAGTGCTGTGAGGAGAATTAGGCAACCTATCTGCAGTCTCCGATTAATTCAATGAATGTAGCCTTTGTTTGCTAATTACTTGCATGTTTAATAATTTGTTGTTCAAAATTGTTAGTGAGCTGTTTATGCAAACATAGTTTAGTTTACAAGCTAACACTGATAATACCCAGCTCTCATAGTTTATATGTTCCTCAATAGATCGCAAAGTGCTTTACAAAGGAGCTCAGTGTTGTTATCCCCATTTTACAGATAGGGAAACTGAGGCAAGGAGCTATTAACATGACTTGCCCAAAGTCACCCAGCAGCAGAAATGGGAATAGAACTCAGGTCTCATGAGTCTCAGTCCAGTGCTCTAGCCACTAGATCATGCTGCCTCCCCCTCGTAAAAATAGTAACTAGTAAGCAATGACTATTGACTATTTGTTACCCATGTTATTGTTGCTAGGCTTGGTTAAAATGTTCTGAATTTTGAGTTTTTCACTGAAATTTTTTTTTTTAATTTAAAAATGTTGCTCAAAGTTTTGCAAGGCCCTCGCTTGTTGGGTTTAATGTACTAGTGCTGTGTGGTGTGGAAGGCCTGTGATATCCAAGAGGTCAGAGTAGGTAATCTGGTTGTCCCTTCTGGCCTTAAACTCTTTGACTCCAAAAATGAAAAGAAGAGGCCAAGAATACCATTGACGCACAGGTACATTACTTTGTAAGGACAAACCTTCACAACCACATTTTCCGGCATTCGCCCAGCTCTAGTAATGAGAGCCTGGGAGGACACACAGATAACACCACGATAATACGATGATGTTACCGATACGTGAAAAAACAACGTAATAGAATGGTCAGGCCAACCTTGTCAGCATGATGCAGAGATCAATCAGTATTCTTGTGTTTTAAGTCTACACACTTTTCAATCGCTAAAACGTCCTACACTTTTTGGATCTCTGTGAGCAGTATTTGAAGATGTGCTCCCGAGCAACTATACAGAACCTAGCAGTGATCAATTAAAATTGAGGAAATAGACAATTCTATTGTCAGGGTCATTGTTGTCAACTCCAGACAGGGCGACTGACATGTATTTTGTCTCTGAAAGCCTATAATCAAATTTCAGAGAAACATTTGAAAGGCAAAGTTATATACAAGAAGGCTCCCATTTTGTTTCCCTCACCTACACATTTGAAAGTGCTTTTAAACTACAGAGGGGTAGAGGAAACTAACATATAATACAGCTCTGAATTTCTCCCTGAAATTAAGGTGTTGACATCTTAAATCCTAACAAGGACATAAAAGGGCTGTGCATGGGGACACAAGGAGATTTTTTCGGTGTATCTGTATCATAGACAAATGAGGTTTCAGATGAGTGGGGAAGCCAGTCAGCTGGTTTTGAAAAGGCTGCTGTATATCCCTGGCCTCAAAGAACAGTAGTAAGATAATGCCCCGGCCATCCTGAAAAAGTCCCAGTACATAATCAGGGCTCAGACAAATAATCTTGTCCAATTTAAGATTGTACCTTCTATCTATATAATTATAGGGAAAACAGCATAGTTATAATAAGAAATAATATAACTATACGATAATAAGAAAATAGCTAAGAATTTGTCATGTTCCCTAGCCATAAATACATTCCCTTTCAAAGGGTTTCCATGAGTTATCAGAAGTCCTTGAATTTGCTCATGTACTTAGTTTTTGAAATACTATGGGCTTAAATTCCAGAATATGATGTTAAATTCTTTTATTCCATGAATAGAATGGTTGTATATTTGAACACACTATAACCACACCAAGATAGGCCACTGCAAGCAACTCTACCTGTATCTGCCTATAGCCTAGGGGATTGGGCAGGCTCTCAAAAGGGGATGGGTGGGACTTCAGACCAGAATTTTGAGCAGCTGGAGTGAGATAAGGAAGTTGGATGCTGAAGGCATGATTGGTTATTAGTGCTGGGTATTATGACGTGGCAGCAGATAAACCAACCTGTTTCCAACCACCACCTCATAGCATCACTAATTCTTATTGTGGCTGATCCAGAGCCCAGTGAAGTTACTAGAAGATTTACAATTGCTTTCATTCGGAATAGAGTCAGGCCAAAGATGAGCCCTTTTGCTAATTTCACCCTATGTGTCAAAACACACTAGGGTCCAATCCTGACTGAAGTTGCTGGGCACTACTGCGGTAACAATGAGCGTCAAGATCAACAATTTAACCTCCCCTTAACCAAATTACATAAATCTAGTCCATAGTTTGGATGTTTGTTTGATCCATCAATCCAAAACTATGGAGGCTTAACATCACCCTATTCCCATGCAATCCATCTTCTCCCTTACATGGTGCTGTCTTCTTGCACAAAAGAACCAATGGCCTGTGGCCCTCTAGTAGATGGACCAGTGTTGTCTGTGGTGTCTTCAAGGGCAACCAGGCTGGACCAGTCCTGGTTCTTTGTCCAGCACAAAAGTATTTGATAACTCAGTGGTTTCTAAATCACAAATATTGATACGTGAACAAAAGCTACAGGCCAACCAAACATGGCTTGGTTTATAGTGATTAGCATTACAATTGAGTTCACATTTTGTAAAAATGTTCTGTCAACTTTAACTCCAAATGGACTGAGGCAGTAATAATGCTTTTTGCTTACACTACTGTTTGTATTTTAGTAGCACCTTGTGACCCCAATTAGTGCTAAGTACTCTAAATATAATAAGGGATCATCAGTGCCCCAAAGAGCTCACCGGCTCAACAGGCAAGACGGGCGAAGAGTGGGAGAGGAAAAGGGGTTGAAGTAACTGGTCCAAGGTCAAGCAGTAGATCAGTGGCACAGCTGAGACCAGTGCCCTGATTTCCTGATCCCAGTGTATTCTTCTAGCCATGCTGGTTCCCAAATTAGAGCTTTGGATTGCTAAATAACTTTTACCAGTGACTGCCACTCAAATGGTAATCAATAGAGCTGTGTGGGAACCAGAACTTTTTGTTTTACAGGAAATTCTGTGATTTTGACATTTGTTTTCATGCCAAATAGAAACAAAACCAAAGAATTTTGAAATTTCCTGTGAAATAAAATTTTTGAAAAACAAATTCACTTCGGACCAATAAAAATTTTCGTTTTGATTGACTTTATTTTTTTATAATGAAAATAAACTCAAATTTTTGAAATTATTTATTTCAATGTTGTTTCTAAACACAATGTTGTTGAAATGGACACATTCCCAAACAAAAATTTCAGTTTCAACAAAATGGCATTTTCTTATGGAAAAATGTTCCACGGGGAAAATTTTCAGCCAGCTCCAGTAATCAGTTGCGACCCTCCAGTTGTAGATTGCAATATATTCAGAACTATTGTAACGGCATGTTTATAAAACAGTATATTCTTTTTATCATTTACAAGGGGCAACTTCTTACTCCCTTACTCATTTTGTACAGTCTCTTACTCAGTGAGTAATCCCATGTAAACAGATGGGTCTACTTGTAGAGCAAAGATGATATTCTGCATAAATCAGGTTACCAGAATCTGGCCTTAAATCAGAAATTCTGTACCCTTAATTTCTCCTGCAAGAATGTCTCAAGAAAAAGGGGGGAAAAGGACAAATTTTCTTCCAGATTCCCTGCTCTCTAACAGCTCACCCTTATATACACACTATATAGTGTGTATGACAACACCCATTTTTTCATGTTTTCTGTGTATATATATATATATATATATCTTCCTACTGTATTTTCCACTGCATGCATCCGATGAAGTAGGTTTTAGCCCACGAAAGCTTATGCTCAAATAAATTTGTTAGTCTCTAAGGTGCCACAAGTACTCCTCGTTCTTTTAGCTCACCCTTGGTTTACCCTCCTGTCATTTCCTTTTGCCCTCTTCCCAATGTATCACATTTCCATTTCAGAATATGTAGATCCACAGTTGTTTAAAAAGCGGCTCAAACTTCCAACTTATAAACATCACTTCCTCTGTCTCCTGAATTTATTTTAATAGCTGATATTTGAGCCCAGGGGATTGTTTTAACTAACACTGCACAGTCAGAAGTAATCACTTTCCTCCAGGCTACCTCTGGGTCAATAGCACAAGGCAAGACCCCCTCACATTTCATTACCCAGGGATCAGATCCCCTTTCCCAATCCATCACTCTGAAGCTAGGAATCTCTCTTTCTCTTGGGCTTGGCTGCATGATTCATGCAATGCCAAATCAACAGTATATTTGCTTTTTTCTCAGTTCATTGTTTTTATTTGCTTACATGTTCGCTGTCATAGTTCAACTCATAAATCAACATTGGTTTATTTTTTACAAACGCGTTGAAAGTTCGAGCCAGTTTCCACTGTTGTGAAAGACTCCCAATACTACACGTCCTTTAACAGGTGGAAAATGTCTTAAGAGGCTGTTTGGATGGGAACAAAAGTAGTATTTATTTATGACTTAATCTAATTCCAAAACAAAGTAACAGGTCCCTGAACTGAATTATCTCTTTATGATGCTAGCCCACTAACATATGGTTTTATTATTTAAATTGAAAATGTAATATTGAAACCATTTCTAGCTATTAAACTTGTGCAACCGATTACTGGGAAACAATGTTCCTCAGACCCTGTATTTTTAACAGACCGTTTTCTCCTAACAGGACAACCACATGTCTGTCATAACTAATTCTGGCATTGGAAAAACCTTGTCCTCACATGTGTCTGATTCAGAATGAAGAGCTGCTAAAGGACTGGATTTTCGATGGAACAAGAACTGTTCTGGTGACCTAGATTTAAAAAAAAAAAAAAAAAAAAAAGTGAAGAGAGAAAATCCAAATTACTAGCGGATGACGTTACATGTTGTGTCCAGGTGAAAATAGACCCGTCTTCTACAGAAGGGAAATAGTGAACACCCACGTTTGCTGGCTGGGTAGTGGGTTAACTCACTTTGGTTGGCCTGATGCGAAAGGTTAAAAAGCATTGCACAGCAAGGGGCTTGCACAGTGGCCTGGAGTTGCAGATCAGTCCAGATCTCTGCGTCATTAATCTCTGTCTAAAATCTTGTCCGCTCCCTACTCCCCACTGAGGCTTTGTCTGCCCTGGGGATTTGCCCTGATTTTTAGCCATGGGTAACTGTGGTGATGCAAACCCCTAGTGTAGACAGATAAAGACCATGATTTGCATCGGTGCAGTTTACTTATTCTTGAAATTGGGGATCAGCAGGCACTGGTGCAAACTGTGATTTAGATCAGCTTTGCCCATCTGCACAAGGGGTTTGCACCGGTGCTGTTATGCCAGTGGCTGAAATCAAGGCAAATGCTTTGTTTAATCAAGGTCCAAGACTGCACAATATGCAAGAGTTTCTCCTAGGTCTGGAATGACCCCGTTGTGCTGCAATGCAACCGGTGAGAGGGGCCTGAGCCCAGAACTCTCTTTGTCTCACCTCTTCCCTAATTTTGCCGTGAGCCCTCACCTTGATGGCTGGAGAAGGTGCTTCTCTTCTCCTTCCAGCTCCCAAGTTCCACTGCGATATGGATCTTTGAGGCCCGGCGTTGCCTCTTCCTCTCTCTGGCTGACTTCTGTTTTGGAGCTGTCAGCCAAGGAGAAATGCTTTGAGCATGTGTATTTCTTTTCACTTTCTTTCTTGGGTGAATGACATTAGCCAGCAAGGAAAGAATCTGTTCCTGGGTTAGGACAGGAGCAGATGCACGGGGCATGCTCACTGTGACCTCAGCTATCAATCCCATGCCACCGGCATGGCATAGGAGCAGGGCGCAGTTTGTGGGCCTGATTTTGATCTCCCTTGCACTGGTACTTGTTTTACTTCAATTAAATTATTCCTGATTTACATCATTGTAACTGACATCGGAACCAGACCCTGGAGCAATGCTCCTGAGAAGAGACCTGGCTTAGTATTGAGGGGAACCACCTTCCTGGAATGGGAGAAGCCTCAGTAGTTGCTGTGTCAGAATGGATGCAGAACGTCTACAAGCCAGCAGCTGCTAAGGCTGCCCCTCTCTGGATTCAGCCATGGATTAGTAACCTTGGTTTGAAATTAAGAGTATTGCATGATCATGTAGTCACTAGAGGTAGGTGGGAAACGTTTTTCCCATCCCACAGAAATGATCATGATATCAACAGATTTCCCCCAACTTGGGGTGAGAAGTTGAAATCTTAATAATTTTCATGAACCAAAAATATTTTCCAGTCAAATGTGATGTTTTGTTTTGATAATTTTGAAATGTTTCATTTTGATGTCAACCTTTTAAAATTATTTATTATTTTAACTATTTTTTTTAAATCCTATAATTTTTTTTTTTTTTTTTACAGGATCTAGTCCATAATTTAGAAAGGTTCTAACATCTAGTCATGGGTGAGTCTCTCAATTTCACTCTCTTTCTCATTGCGAGAACCAATGGCTGGAAGCTAAAGCCAAACAAATTCAAACTAGAAAGGAGACACTAAGGTTTAACTCTAAGGGTGATTAACCGTTGAAACAAACTACCAGTGGAAGTGATGGATTCTCTTCAGATCAAGATGCCTTTCTGGAAGAGATGTTTTAGTCAAACAAAAGTTATTGGGCTCAATACTGGAATAACAGTGCACTTCTGTGTTATACAGGAGGTGAGTAAACTCTATGAATCTCTTTTTCTTTCCATACTTTTCAAATTATATAAACCCAGTGATGAAGGAAGCAAAAGGGGTCAAAGTTTCTATATATTATTCTAAAAGATGAGATGATTTACCATAACCAAAAAGACACTACGGCAGGATGATGGAGGACCCGATAGCAAGTGTGAAAAATGAGGATGGGGGTAGGAGGTAATAGACTCCTATATAAGATAAAGCCCTGAATATTGGGATTGTCCCTATCAAATCGGAACATCTGGTCACCCGAGCAGGATGCCACTCCAATTCTGAGAATTCTTGTTTGTTGACATGATAACAAGAAGTCTATTGCAGTGCATATGCACCCTTTGGTTATTAATTTCCTCCAGCTTCTGAGCAACCCTTGAATTGTTTGTCAAGTTTTTTTTTTAAAGTGATTTATGGATCTGAGGAAGAGAAAGAGGCAAGGGTTTTATAAATAGTGACTCCCTTTCATTCCCATCCAGTGCATTAATTGAGCATTATCTGTAATTGGAAACATAAAGTGCATTCCTTCTTGGATCTCATGCAGACGGCTGCCCTGATGTGACTCTTAATGTATCATAAACCTACAGCGCAGTACTATGGATTTTCTTGTTTTTAATGAAGTTAACATATGTGGACTTTGACATATGCAGGGGTGTATCTAGTGTGCACTGTTGGACAAAGAGGGTTTATTACTTTTCTTTTTTTAGAAATGTCCATTCTCAACAAAGATGTCCATTTTAAGCAGTGAGAAAGATCAGAGTTCAGATAAGTACCCCCCCAAATCTGGGTGCCTTGCTAAATTAACTAAAATCCCAGGGCCCACCAAACTGGGCTGGAAACCTCTCAACAATAGCTGTTCTCATGTGATATCTGGTATTTCTCGTTTCCAGTTTGCCTCTTCCTTCTAGTCCCAAGAACAATTTTTCTGATGGTATTTTGGCCTTTCTGCTTCCAAGCAGAACTGGCGAAGCAAGTAAAACAAGGACAAATAAAAGGTAACCAAAGCTGTTGTGTTTCAATTTCACAGGGTTTCACACTCATCCAAACTTATCCATCTCTTTCCAAGTTTGTATAAACTTCATGCAACCACACGACTTTATTGGCTGGGTGGCCAGTGCACCAGACTATAATTTGCTTTAGGAAGTGTGGGGAGGAAAATTGGGAATGGCCCACTAAAATTGTTTCCTTTTGCTAGGGAGGAAGCACAAAAAGTTTGATTCACTCAGCTGTGACAATACCAGGAATGTTTTCACCGCAAATACCCACATTTAGACGTAGAGACACTGACAACTCAGATTGGGCCCAAAATTCAGAGTTAGATTTTGTAGAAACCAGCTTTTGTAAAGGCTAAAACTGACTGAAATATTTCCAGTATTCCAGTAGGAAACAGGAGTTTTGAAACCAATTAAAATTCAGGTTTTTACAAGTTCAGCCTTGGTCTCACTGAGAAACTGAAACTGCCTCTCAAAATATATGATCTAACTTCATTGCTCTTGGGATTGCTCTTGAAGCCGATGGGAATGCAAAACCCCAGTGCTGGGCTGCTGCAGGCTGTGGAGTCCTTGTTAAAATTCCATCACAACAATGAAAGGAAGGTTGACATGATTTCCTTACCTTTTGGGGTTCCAAAATACTTAACAAGAGCAAAGCTTTTCCATCTTTGGAATGCCTGGGCAAGTCTATACACAGTCCGAAACACTGTCTCTGAAAGGTAAGAATTTCCCCTCTTCATCTCAAACTCTGAAACCTACAATGCTTGTTACATCTCCGTAGTAGCAGTTGTAATTATAGTATAGTGACTGGGAGCCACAGTCATGGACTAGGACCCCAACTGTGTTAGGCGCTGTATAAACACAGAATAAAAAGACAGTCCCTGCCCAAGGAGCTTACTTGTTAACTATTTCACTGCTGAGCAAAGCATGAAAGAAAGACAGAGGGTGATCATATTACATAGGTTTACCCAACTTCTGGAAGTGGTATCTTGTTTGGGGATCTTAAGTGGGTTGGGCTTAGAAGAGTGTTGCTCTTTCCACCCCCAGTTTGACTCCTAGTTCTGCCCTTATTGTTAGAGGGGACGGGAACGGTTTTCCTTAATAGGACACTGACAACTTAATCCCTATGTAGTGGGGCGGCTGCCCCACTCCTGCAGAACAGGGGTTAAAAGCAGCCCTGGAGAGGGCTGCAACTGGGAAGAGGAGTGAGAACAGCTGGGGGAAGCTGAGTGAGTAGCTGATCACAGGTGTGGCCAGCTCAATCAGGGCCCAGGTGGCCCTGATAAGAGGGCTGTGGGCCAGAAGGTAGGGGAGTCTCTCTCCAGCCCTGGAGGGAGAAGGGCTAGCTGTCTGAGAGGAAGGTACCTGAACTGGAGCAGTGCTGGGGAATAGGGCAAGGGAGCTGGGGAGCTCCAGACTGGTAAATCCCCAGGCTGAGGCCTTGTTAAAGGCCTACAGAGGTACTGGGGTTGCAGAGGTGCAGCCCAGGGATAGGCAGAGGCACCTGGTCTAACCCCCTTGCCAATGATGAGTGGCCATTACGGACTGCGGTTTGCCCGAGTGAGAGGGGGCTAGATGATGACTGGCAGTAGCCACTGAGGCAAGGTGGGTTTAGAGCCCTGGGGGTTCCCCAGGAAGGGGAGACTCAGAGAGCGTGGGTGCTGCTGGGGCAGAACCCTGAGGTAAAGGGTACCAGGGTCCGTGAGGGACACGGGGCCTAAGGCAGGTGAGACACCCGTCAGCAGAGGGCACTCCGAAGGCTGGAAACAGGTAATTCCCAGGATGACCAGCAGGAGGCGCTAGTGAGTCTTCGCTTCGCTACAACCTACTTCATAGTTTCTAAACAAGGCTTTACAAGTAGTTTGTGGTGTTACATCTGCCCATGAAACACTCCCTCCCCCACGGAGGTTGGGGTGGTTTTACAACCACATTTCCCTAGTTTTTCAACCCATTTTTTCACTCCCCTGTTGCTGTGTGAAAGTCCCACACAACCAACAGGGAAAACAGAAATAGTGACACTGGCCTATAGACAACATGCTGTCAGGTGCACAAAGTAAACTAAAGGGGGGATGGGACCCTGTGAAAAACACGGTGTTCGGTTGTTTGTTTTTAACTCTAGCCCTTTTCAGTTACAGTTATCCTAATTGCTATTGGTCAGGTAACATTTTCAGACAGGCTTGTGCTTTAAGTGGATGGTGCCCCTTTATACCTGTGTGCTGCATCCATTCAAACCTCTTTCTTTTTTTTTTCCAAATAAGAAAACGTTCTTTTACACCACTTCTCTAGTTCGGTTGCTGTTTTGTACTTGGATGGATGTGAAGATGCTTTTTGGTTTCCATTTGCTGAACACTACAAAAAACCCTCAACAACCTGGCATGCTGAAACAAAGAAAACTGGACTCAATAGTATTCATGTCATCCCACAATTATTCCAAAGTGCTTAGAGTTGAGGTTAGTCCCTTCAAGGCAAGTACAAATTGCCAATACATGCAAATCATAATGCACATGCTTTTTGGAAAATGTTAAGCCTTTTGTTCTGGAAAGGTTATTCCTATTATTTGCAACTGTCATCATTATTCAAGCCTTGTTTTCTTTTACAATTGTTCCTCAGCCACTGGGTGCTTGAGAACATCCCGAAAATTAATACATTTCAAAGAACTAGACATTTGGTATATAGCTTAATTACAGCCTATATAATTAGCATTAAAATGCTAGAAACGCTGCTGCACTATAAGTGTGTTTAAGCTTCATCACAGAGGCAAGCTACTACAGATCCTTCAACGTAGCAGAGGTGTGGGCCAAGAAATTCTGCTTCATTAATTGTTTATTCCAAACCTGAAACTTAACACGGATTTTCCATGGACCTTTGACATTACTCTCAATGCAGGCTTATAATCTAATTATACTGTAAAGTAGACGAGCCGTAGTGGTAGAGACTTACGGTAAAGGGATTTCTGAAGAGGAAGACGTGCCCTCCTTACAATCAAGGTGACCGAGCAATGGGTAATACAGGTCTAGGGCCCAGAGATAAAACTACAAGTTTACATCAGTGGAGCAACCAGAAAGGGACTGTGGCACCTTAGAAACTAACAAATTTATTAGAGCATAAGCTTTCGTGGGCTACAGCTCACTTCATCGGATGCACAGAATGGAACATAGAGTAAGAAGATATATATATACATACAGAAAAGGTGGAAGTTGCCATACAAGAGGCTAATTAATTAAGATGAGCTATCATCAGCAGGAGAAAAAAACCTTTGTAGTGATCATCCAGATGGCCCATTTAGACAGTTGACAAGAAGGTGTGAGGATACTTAACGTAGGGGAATAGATTCAATATGTGTAATGATCCAGCCACTCCCGGTCTCTATTCAAACCCAAGTTAATGGTATTGAGTTTGCATATTAATTCATTAGCCCACGAAAGCTTATGCTCTAATAAATTTGTTAGTCTCTAAGGTGCCACAAGTCCTCCTTTTCTTTTTGTGGATACAGACTAACACGGCTGCTACTCTGAAACCTGTCAGAAAGGGACTGAGAGCCTAACTCTCATTTACAATACGACTCTTTTAGTGGCATTGTAAATGTAGTCTACAGCCACTGTCGCCCCATTTATGCTTCCAGAGCAGAGTCAGAGCCTTAGCATATATGAGTCTTCCCTGGTCAGATCAATGGCTGAGATTTTCAAGGGAGCCCGTGGGCTTTAGGCACCCCATACCATGGGATTTTTGTTGGAATTTGGGCACCTAACTCCCTAAGGCTCTTTTTTGCAGACCCCAGCCAAACTGCACTAAGTCACTATGAATCCGAATTTAGGATCCTTTGTAGCAGTTCTGCTCACGCCAAATAAGGCTCCAGGAGGTGCAAGTTGTAATGGATTATTTCAAAGGGCCTGATTCTGCCACCCTTCCTTAGGGTGCGTGGCACCTTCCTCTTGCCCCGCTGATTTCAGGAACAGAACACACATGCTCGTATTGTCGGAGCTCACAGATCTAATGCTGGGCGAGACTTTGCCTGCTTTATCCAGCTTTTCCTCCTGTGCCAATGGGCCAACACAACAACTATTCACCGCTTGTGTCCACTTAAACCCACCTGGGGACTAAACTGCAGCTCACCCTCTGCAAAGGAGTGGATTACTCCCATAGGCAGTAACCTCTTCCCATGGACATCAATGCCAGCAGGGGACAAATGGCAGTTAGAGTTAAGAGACTAATTCCCATTGAAAAATCAATGGGATTTGGATGGGGAACTGCCATTTGTTCCTCCCCCAGCTACTTCAATGGAAGCAGGAATGATCCTGTGACATCAATGGGACAATCAACCCTTTCACAACCTGCGTGGGGTAGCTGCCCCATCACAACATATATGCGTGAGTGTGAAATATATATAGTATGCATATATACATGTGTAGATGTATGTGTTTTTATGCATAAACACACACCCAGTTATCAAATCGGATTAGTAGGGTTATGGAGTGAAAATAGTAGGAAACATTGCTTGGAAAAAATACAAGAACATAAGAATGGCCCTACTGGGTCAGACCAAAGGTCCACCTAGCCCAGTATCGTGTCTTCTGACAGTGGCCAGTGCCAGGTGCTCCAGAGGGAATCAACAGAACAGGTAATGATCAAGTGATCCATCCCCTGTCACTCATTCCTAGCTTCTGGTAAACAGAGGCCAGGGACACCATTCCTGCCCATCCTGGCTAATTCTGTTGGGTAAGAATATTGCATCAAAATGAGCAGCCTCTGACAGAATGAGTTTTCTAATCATTCCTTAACATTCGTTAAGGTCTACTAGCTTCAAACATCAATTAACACCTCACGCCGAAGTCTCTGTTGTTCTTTCACCAAACCATCATCCTCATGAAGTCTCCCTGAAAATAAAGAGAAGAATGAAATTTAAGTGAAACATGCAGCTTCTTTTGTTCTTAACAAGCCTTGGGTAGTTATCAGGATAGTCACTTTCTTGTATGAGTCAAACACTGGGGAACAGGTTGGGGCATTGACTCCTGGTCTGTGTTGTTGAGGGTGAGGAGAGCCTGGGTAACAGTGGGCGCCATCATAGGAATTGCATCTGACCTAGCCTGAATGACTTCTGAATCTCAGAAAAGCTCGCATCAGGAAAGGGACTACTGAGCTATGAGAAATCCTCTATTTAATAGAGGCTCCACTGCTCTGAATGTGTGCCACGCACGCTCCCCAGGTTCAGATTTGTTGGCTGCTTCAGGAGATGGAAAGTGAGGCTAATGCACTGCCCTCGCTCTGCTGCTTCCTGTCCCCTTGGAGGTGGCCAGTGCTGCCTGCAGTACTAGCATGGAGCAATCAGGGCAGTCAAGAAACAGTCTGTGCCCATTTCCTGTGCAGTGATCTAAGGGAATTCTCCTTGCATCTTCACCTCTCCTCTCCATGCAGGACTGGGCACAATCTGGCCCTGTATGCAGTATGCATTGATGAATACAGTCACAGAACTTCAGTGAGACATAAGCACGTGCTTAAGTACTCTGCTGAATCAAGGCTATAATGGTGAAAGGAGGGTCACTTACACAATGAAAAGAGCATGAATGAATGGCTGGGAGCTCATTCTTTCCTGTAAGTGAAAGTGAGGAAAGGAAAAAGCAAAGCTGTGAATGAATGAATATGTATATAGACTCAGAAAAGAGAAGCGTTCCAGACAGAGCAAGAATTAACCTCTATTTAGATTTGGTGCACAGCTTCAAAGCAAACCACCTCCGTAATAAATGTGTGTGTTTCACTGTCATGGGCCTGAAATGGGACTCAGTACGTCTACACGGCATTCTGGAGGGAGTGGGAGTGAGCATCCCAGCCTGGGTCGACAGACTTGGCATAGCAGGGCTCCTGCTAGGGCACTAACGAGCTACATAGACAGCAGTGTGAAGTTGCAGCTTAGGCTCTGAAGCCCACCACCCTCCCGAGGTCTCACAGCCCGAGCTGCAGCCTGAGCAGTGACTTCAGAAATAGCTTTGTAGACTGTTCTTTGGAGTCCCTTCAGAACTCTTGGGTGAATCCCATCTGGTCCTGGTGACTTATTGCTGTTTTGTTTGTCAGTTTGTTGCAAAATCTCCTTTATTGACACCTCACCTGGGACAGATCCTCAGATTTGTCCCCTAAAAAGCACAGCTCAGGTGTGGGAATCTCCCTCACATCCTCTGCAGTGAAGACCAATGCAAATTCATTTAGCTTCTCTGCAACAGTCTTGTCTTCCTTGAGTGCTCCATTCGCACCTCCATCGTCCAGTGGCCCCACTGCTTGTTTGGTAGGGTCCCGATGTCCTTAAAAATATGTTGCTGTTAGTTTTTGTGTCTTTGGCTAGTTGCTCTTCAAATTCTTCTTTTTTTTTTTTTGCCTGCCTACTTATACTTTTACATTGGACTTGCCAGATGCTCCTCTCTGTTTTCTTCCGGAGGCGTTGACTCCCACTCTGTAAAGGGTGTCTTTGTTTATCTGAGAAGAAGCGTTGAACTTCATTGATTAAAATCATTAAGCTTATGACACTAGGAGAGACATCAAGGTGAGATGCCCAAAGCAACTCCCGAAGCGAATTTTAAATGTGCTAAAATACAGGTGCCAACTTTTGTATTAGCTCGACAGTAGAAAGTACCCGACTGTCGCCCAGCAAAGCATGTATAACCCAGAAAAAGCATTAGCACTAAAATTTTCACTTATGAAAATGAGCAAAATACTTGAAAATATCCCCCAAAAATGGGGTTTTCCACTCCTTCTACCCCCACCTTAACACATGGCTATCAGGTTGCACATATACCACGGAACAACATAACATCTCGTTAGAAACTGGGCTTGCTCTCTTATTAAAAAATTCATAAATGCATTTAATTTTTTATGGGTTCAGCTCACAAAACTCACAGCAGCGTGTTGGATTGGTTTCTCCAGAGCACTAATAAAAGACCTTTTTTTTTTTAAATTTAATTAATAAATAAATAAAAATGAAAAACTGACCCAGGATAACCCTTGCAAGTTCTAACCCTCGGTGGTGTGATATAAAAAGCACGAAGCCACACCTTAGCCAATTGCTAAGGAAAGGCTTGAGCGCAGCTGTAACCAGCAGTGATCAAAAACTGTTTATGACCGAATTTCTGCATCATAAAAAAAAAAAAAAGCACCGTCAAACCTAGCTATATTAAACCAAGGTTTTACATGGATCTTCCATTAAAAAAGAAGGCATGTCAGATGTAACTTACATTCCCCATAGGCAAAGCAGAGGTCCCTGTCTCTGTGGTCCCGATCCTGCACTCCATGAATGCTTGCAGTATAGTCACTAGGCATTTTAAGTGTGCAAAGAATACAACGTCTGGCTCCCAAAATGTAAGTGTGCCAATAATAATGTCACACTGACGTAGTATTTTTCAGCCTTTTTAAAAAAAATCTGCAGACTGTGGTTGAAATTCTATCCTCGTTTACCCCCTTGAAAGTCACTGGAGTTGCACAAATGGGACTGAGAACAGAACTTGGCCCTTTGTCCGTTCTTTGGTTAGTTACACCCATATGCAACCCTAGGGCAAAATTAACCTTAGATATTGCAAGAGCAACCGAAAGAAGCCCATATAGAGGGGGATCGCTCATTCGTCAGATTGAGATGCAGCCCTGAAACACAATACCCATATCATATCAGCTGCTAACAAAAGAATTCTGGATACACTTCATAATGCAGGTACATTAACTACAGCGTACTTACACTATAATTACAATGTAATTAGTCTGGTTGCCATGTAATTAATATTACTAGGATTCTAAAAATGTACATATTTAGCATGAGACTAAATCATTCAGCCATTGTAGTAGGGCTTCCAGGTGTATGGATTAGTGGTACTTACATGTAACAGAAACTATACTGTAACTACATGCTAAATAAAGTGTAAATGCACTGTAGTAAATCTACCTGTGTTATGAAGTGTATCCAGATTCATGTTACAGTGGAAGTGAATGATAACTCCTCTAGTGGAAACGGCTTTTCCTGGGAAATTATTTTAAGTAAAGCTAGCTGAATTATTCATGATAAATAATTGATCAGATGAAATGTTAGTGAAACTATTTAGATTTCTGTAACCCTATTTATTTATAAGTAGAGCTGATCGAGGGGGGAGAACGGGGGAAATTTGCAAAAATAAAAAAACAGTTTAGCCTTTTTTTAAATTCAAATTTTCAGAATTCAAATGTTTAAAAACAATCCATCCAGCTGTATCGGTAGTTGAAAAATCTGAGCAGGGTGTGTGTGTGTGGGGGGGGTGGGGGGTGGGGATGGGAATTGCAGGACGTTTGTTTAAATTGTTCCCATTTTTTCTTTCCAATTTTGAAATTACAAAAATTTCAACCTGCTGTATTTATAAATATTTATTTTTCAAATATTTTGGCCAAGCTGCTTACAGATTATGGGATGTTGGTGAACTGTTCACTTTGGCTATTTGTTAGTTATTTGTGAGGTACAATGGGTCACCAAAGTTATTCATAAACATTCTTGTTCTCATATAAAGAATAGCAGTTCCCCAGGCATTCAGAAACCCATTCATAAATAGTGAATAAGATGAGACACAAATGTGGTGGAACAGAACAACTGTTTGGAATTTGAATTAATATTTGCAAACCTTTTTTTGCAGCATTCTGCCATATTTAGGGAGAGCTTTTCAAAAACATCTATAAGATTTAGGCTCGTAAGTCCTGTTAAAATTCAAACGAGGGTTGTGCTTTTAAACCCTTTGGGTACTTTTGAAAAGCTCCGCTTTAGTTTTTGGAAAAGGAAAAGTTAGCCTAGCACAGATTTGGCCAGAACATGTAGTTTAACACTTCTATCTCTTGGGATAAGTTACTAAACTTTTGTCATGCTGAATAACAAAGGGAGATTGGGTTTCCTTGTTTCTTTGCTGCTTTTTTCTGCATGTGCAAAAAAATATCCTGGGAAAATAATGCTAGGTCCTGAATGCTTGCTGATCCCAGTTGGGTTTGTGTGTGGATGGGGTGGGGGTGGGGAGGTTGAGCTTAAACCTGAGTTTGAGCTTGGGTTTACGATGTAGTATAGACATACCCTAAATAACAGGCTGCAACTCTCTGAATGTACCCGTCAGTGTGACTGCAAACCAAAGCATGAGCAACTCCTGCAACAGCTTTACATCATGAATTCGAGTCAAATTTTCAGAAGTGCCTCAGTGGCTTGAGAGCCTAACTCCTATTTTCAAAAGTGAGGTGGAGTAAAATTTTCAAAAGCACGTAAGAGCTGAAGTCACATTGAAAGGCAATGGGAGTTAGGCTCATAAATGGCTACGAGAAAAGATTCCGAGTTGACTAGCTAGTACGTCTCAGTTACTTTCACGGGGAAAAGCGAAAGCCTACGATCCACTGCCATATTCAAATTCCAAACACAGCAACAAGACACCCGCTCAAACTACATGGGCAACTGACCTGAAAGCTACACAGGAATGCTGTATGCATACTAACAGCTGAGGGGGGAAAGGTAGTGGATTTGCAGTAACACTATTAAGAACAGTAAGGAGGCAGAATTACCTCTTTAAGAAGTGGAAAACTTCCCCAGACTATAAGATGCAACTAAATTACAAGCCTCTTTGTCCATCAAAAACATGAAACATCTTCTAAGACTCAGCGTTGGATGGGCTTGCATGCAAAACTGTGCATGAATGGGAAATGTGTTCTGTAAATAAATTGGAACATTACTGATTCGCTTTTGTGAACAGTTCCAGTAAGAATGAGAAACTTCAGTCCATTTTGACCAGGCAATATGACACAGTCCCCATTTTACAAAAATGGAGATATTCAGGATGGCTGTGTTTCGTGTACTGCATGCTGGGTCTAAAACAAAACAGTCTCTTTAAGAGACCTATGTACAGAGGGGCTGCAAATCTAGCTAGCATTCCAGCCATGTGCACCCAGACTGGCTTTCTAGTGCCTTCTCCAAACTCTTCTGTCTTTCAACCTATGTTCCTCCCTCCAATTCTATGCAGGTTGCTATAGGGTGAAATGACCCAAGGAGGTTTCACTAGTTAATTCCTTCAGCGAACTGTGGTGTACTATGTTTTTTGGTGATCCAAGATGGATGAAACTGTCCCTCAACCTTTTACTTTATCTTTCTATTTAACATCCACAAGCATAATTAAATGTAGTTGACCATTTGCTTAGAGCTACAGGCCTGATCCAAAGCCATCAAAGTGAAAGGAAAACACTAAGTGCTTAATATCCAATTTGAGAAGAGGCATGACTTCTGCTTTCTGCTGAGACTGTGGTAAATGTTAATCGCACCAGAAATAAACAGAAACTGAGAGCAAAATCGTATCCTCTTCATTAAGGTATTTAAAGAGTCACTGCAGAGAATGGGCAGGTGGGGGAAATCACGCTGACAGGTCTAGCCCTCTGAAGACTGGCTGTTAATATCGAGTAGAGTCCTGCAAATGCCTAAGTCAAATCACTTTAGCAAAAGACCTCTCCTCTTTCCAGTGTATTCACTTTACCATAGGGTGCACAAGCTTTTACAGCATTTCTAAGCATTAGTGCTACACAGTGTCTATAGTTGGAGAAGTGGCAGTGTTTGAATCAGATAGGCCCTTTTAAAGGGCGATTTATATGTCAGGTTATACCCATTTAGCTAAAAGTGTATTTTTTAAATTGATTTAGTGAAACCTGTGCAAAATCATGTGTGAATCCTCTTAAATCCATTTAAACCTGATGTATGTTGATTAAGCTTAAGCCAGTTCTTAACAACTAGAGCTGGCTGGGAGTTTTCTGTTGGAATGATTTTGCGATGCAACATGGAGTTGCTGCAAAACTGAAATTTTCCACGGGGAAAATTTCAATTTGCCAAAAATTTTCAGTTTTCAGCCAGGAAAACTTAACCAAAATATTTCATTTTAGATAGGTTCAAACTTCACCAAAATACTTTGGTTTTTGACTGAAAAACCTTCTTTTTGAGCCAGTTCAATATTAAACTATATTTATCTATAGTGGCGCATTGCCTCATGGAAGTTGTAGTTCAGCTAATGCCCAATCTCTCTTCTATGGATTGGGCTCCATGGCCGGAGTACATCTCACACGATGCAACATGGTGTCCCCTCCCACCAACTGGCATGATACATCAGGGGAGTCACATGGCTGCAGGTGCATACTGGGTGATATCATTACTGGAATCTACGTTAAGCACATATTGAAATGAATGGGGCAGTTTATACAGCAGAATAACTGTTCCAGGCTCTCTGCAAGCTCACGCATTGGTTTCACATGCTTTGTGTTTGAACTTTTTCTTCACAACCACAATATCTGGAGACTCAATTTTTATTTAAAATGAACTCTGAGACTCTAGAGGAGAGCTGAGAATTCTATTTATGACCCTCTCAGCAGGGTGTGCCCAACACTTGAAGTAACACTGGCTAGTGCTCGACAGGATGTTATCCTATTAGTGTCAGAAACGAAAAAAGATGACATTTTCCAAAATGTTAAGGCATTGTCTTCAACCAGGAGTCCAGCTGAATGTGCTAGTGAATTAATTCCTCCTTACCACTAAACTTTTATTTAATTTTCCAATGCAAAATTAGATCATATAGGAAAACCTCATCAAATCATACTGTAAAAAGAGATGAACTCACTCAAGTTTTTCATTGGTTGCTGCATAAAAATCCCCTGTCAAGCTACTGGAAATGAATTAACTTTGACTAGCTGAATGCATAAACATGCTGAGCAAATGCTTTAGGATAAAAAAAACCCCGTATTTATTGTGCCCTCCGGGGAAATGTACCTCGTCTACTTCTTGTCACTAAATCACTTGCTAACAGTTATAGTGTGAGGTAAATTGCAGCTTAACCCAGAAGAGTTTAAAGACCATGATGCTTAATGAATTCTCCTATTCATGCTGAAGGGTACGTCTGTGCTGGTGCCCCCTCTTAACAGCCTGGTGCTGAAAAGATCTGAAGTAATTTTATTATTTACTAAACAGGTGTCAGCAATCATATCCAGTGATGTCAGGCAGCTTGGTGGGAATTTGTTTTAAGATGACCATCAGAGCCCGCAATCGGTGATCACAGAACATTAATCTAGAAGACATAGTGTGAGTTAGTTCACTCCATTGTGAACAAGGAAGATGTGGATAAATTGGAGAGAGCAACAAAAATGATAAAGTGTTTAAAAACCCTGACCTATGAGGAAAGATGGAAAGAACTGAATGTTTAGTCTAGAGAAGAGAAGACTGAGGGCAACATGATAAGAGACTTCAAATAGGTTAAAGAGTTTTTATAAAGAGGACAGTGATCAATCGTTCTCCCTGTCCGCAGAGGGAAGAACATGAAGTAATGGGCTTAATTTACAGCAAGGGAGATTTAGGTTAAAGATTAGGAAAAGCTTTCTAACTATAAGGATCGTTAAGCTCCGGAAGAGGTCAGCTAGGGAGGTTATGGAATCTCCGTCACTGAAGGTTTCTAAGAAGAGGTTAGACAAACACCTGTCAGTGATGGTCTAAATTTCCTCAATCTTGCCTCAGTGCAGGGAGGTGGATTAAATCACCCCTGGATGCCCCTTTCAGCCCTACATTGGTATGATTCCATGATGAGCATCTTTCATAATCCGATAGGACGTGTCACCCCTCACGAACACCAAGAATCCATTAAACTTGGTGGGACTAGTCATGCAAGTGAAGATTCACCACGGAAGTGAGGATGCTGGAATATGGGCAAGTGGACCTGCTTTATCAAAACACTCAAGTATGCATGTGACTTCACTCAGGCAGCCGTCTATGGCTATGCTAAGGAAACTCATATTCAGGTGAGCTGCCAGGAATTAAATAAACTTCTTCCCCAGTCTCAAAACTGCGTGACATCTAGCCCACTGGCTAGTTTTGAGACATCAACGTCATTTTTTGACATCAACATATTGTGGGCCAGGTCACGGCCCCTGGTAAGGTTGTTTTGCACTTCTCTGGTGGCACAAAGCAGCCTTTCCCAGCTACCTTGGGAGTCCTCTGGTGCATGTGAACCTCCAGGTCGCATAGAGAGAATGCTGGCTCAGGGGCACCTCTCCACCCTCATCCATTGCAGAGGCTGTGGGTGGAGAGCATGCTGGTAATCCCCTGCTGGTGAAATGGCCCTATGAGGATTATTGCAAGTGGTACAATTTACAGGCTGCTTAGCTCCCAGCAGCCTGAGGATCAGGAAGTCACAGTTGTGGCTGTGGGTGCCACCTACCCAAAGATCTGGCTCCATGAGTTAATGGCTGGTGTATATCATACTGAGATCAGCTTAATAGGGAAAAATTGTACAGTGAACAATCAGGCAATTAAGGATTTCACTTTAAGGATCATAGAATCACAGAAAATTAGGGTTAGAAGAGATCTCAAGAGGTCATTTAGTCCAACCCCCTGCTCAAAATAGGACCCCAACTAAATCATCAGGATTTCATGCCCTACCTGATAAATCATGTTTGGCTTTCAAAAAATGCTCCTTTCAACTCCTTCCCTTTGGGTCACTGTCACAGCTCTGGGCTGCATGGGATTGCAAAGGATTTCTTTTCTGTAGTAATGTTGCATTGGAAACGAGACAATCAGTAGAAGGGGCAGCAATGTAAGTGTATTTCCCACCATTTAACAGTTAGCCTAGTGTGCACTTGAGATGTTTCCTGAGATTCCAGTACCTTACCCGACAAGAGTAAGTAACTTTGTCAAGAATGAATCTGAAAGGTTCGGCTGGCTGGAAATTCTCCCATCACAACAGGTTTTTGTATTGTTTTTGACAGAAAATTGGGATTTTGATTAAACAAAAACTTTTGCAGCAAATGTCTGCTTTATGGGGAAAATTTCAACTTTTTGTTTAAGAAAACTCCAATAACTCCAAAACTAAAAAGGTTTGGGTCAAAAAATGAAAAAAGTCAGTTTTCAGCCCCAAACTGAAACATCCCAGCCAGAAATTGAATTTTGATTTTCAGCCAAAAACTATTCACTTTTTTTTTAAACCAAAAGATGAAATTTTCCATGGAAAAAAGATGTTTTCTGACCAGCTCTGCTGATAGGCAATGGGATATGTTGCTCATTATATTGCTCTCTGGTTTAAATCCATTGACTTTAGTGAAGTTACATCAGGGATTAATTTGGCCCCATATGGAGCCTAGGGGAGTTAGGCACCCAGATTCAAAATGCCAAAATAGCTTGTGATCTCAGAGACACTCTGGTAGATACAAAGTGACATATTTATATGCTATTTATTTATGTACTTATTAACAAGTGTTTCTACAGGGCTCATCAGTTTATAAAGTAGGAAAACGTAAAACTATTCATACTTTGTTCACCCTGATGCCTGGGTCTTTCCAAGGGACATATGTGTAAGGGACCATGACTTAGGTGGTCTGGCCTAGCAGTCACAGCTGGGCTGAGGCCTGCCCACCAAGGACGGGAGTCTCTGGGCAGGAGTTGGAGAAATTACAAGGCCAGTTCCCATAAACAAGAGTCAGGGTCAGAGTCAGGCCGGGGTCAGAGATAGACCAGAGGCAGTTCTGGGCTAGAACTGAGAAGGCGGGATTAGGGTCGAAGTCAGCCTGGAGTCAAAGACCGGAGATCAGGAGACGAGGTGAAGTTTGGTCATGTGGTAGGCCAAAGTCTGTGTGGTTGCACAGACAATTTCCTATGCCAAACCCTGGGGTTAAGTAGGGGCACTTGGCCAGTCAGAGGCCGCAGGGTACTGTCGCTCTGGGTTTCTTGGGCAGTACTTCCTGTGGTTCCTACTCTCCCCCATGCTCCCTGGCTGTGTCTCTGAATAGCCCCCCAGTGGCACTGTGGGAGTATTAGCTGCCCCAGGCTCTGCAGACCTCACTTCAGGTACCCAATTCCCATTGACTTCCAGAAGGAGCTGAGCTCCTAAATCAAGTGCATTTGATAGAACTTTGTAAGCCAAGCTACAAGGGATTCTATACATGCAGTAATAAATTGGGGTAGTTCATTACAGTGTATTTCTTAGCCTAAAAGTATCACACTTCCTACATCACAAAAATTAATTTTCCAAGTTTGAGCTTTCAGTGAAAAATGCTTTTAAAAAAAATTGTCCTTTAATTTTGTTATGAGGCATTTTATTTATGATCATTGTTATTCAAGGATTACCAAATGGATTCATAACAATGGGACACTCATTTGAAAGTGTTTCCATAGCTGTTACACATCAGGAAAAATAGGGAAGTTACCTCATTTGCTCCAGCCCCAAATATCCTTATAAACTCATCAAAGAAATTAATTAGCCACTGTTTCTTGAAAATTAATTACAAAGTTTCCATTTTTCCATCAGATAATTCCTTAGTGCATTTTGGTTTTTAACTTCCTCTTAGTCTGGATCATTTTGATGTGTGAACAGACATTTTGTGTTTCCATGGGTTATTTCCACAGGTTCAAATATCTTATGTAATTGACATTTTCCTGCTTACGAAAGCTGTCAGGCTTTAAAGTAGCAGTTGATTGATAAAACATGGTTTTAGGCTGTAACTTAACTTCATTGTTGGGACTTATTACTCAAGTTTATAGTAGCTCTGCTCTTCAAAATGATATGCATTTGATGAATTAATGCTTGGGGGGGGGGTTTAATAAAAAAGCACCGATATTTGAATTTACTTTTGTAAATTAGAAGACAGCAATTAATGGCTTTTCCAATTTCCTACTTTTGTTGGTAGCCGCTATTTTTTTTAAGAGCTAGAAAGTGATTGATTGGATTTTTAAATAATGGAAAGGTCTTCAGAACTGTTTGCAATCATCAGCTAATAACAAAGCCACTTTCTAATCCAAGCTGTAAATTAAATGATGATAAAAAAACCCTATTAGACCTTTCATAAGGATTTTATTTGGGAGACCAGTAGGGGATTATAACTATCCTGATGCTTAAATATAAAGCTGATTGTAGAGGATTTATTTTTGAAATTGTGATAAAGAGAAAGTAAAATGGAAAGCCATTTCTTCTATCAGTCTATCCAAGTAATGGAGGCAACAAGACCCAGAACAAAATCCCAGTGGGAGTCTTTCCACTGACTTTAGTGGGCTTTGGATAAGGTTCCCAATGAAGAGATTCAGGCAAAACTGGAGTCATGTTGCCATTATACCAGTGTTTAGTACCTATTGGGACCTGAAGATTGTGCTTTCCTTAGCCTGGTTAGTTTGCTAAATCTACTGATGAAGTCACCAAGAATGAAATGCTCCGTGATGGAACAAATATCTACACTTTCCTCTCTAATTTGATGTCACACCTAAGCAAGGGTGACATCCTGTGTGGCCCCAAAATGGAGGAAAACAAGCACCTGGTAGCCTTCCCATTGACCACCAGCTGGTTCAGGTGCTTTCATTTCTTCTGAAGTGCAAGAGGAGTAACTGGGTTTGGCCAAAATTGCTGCTATCTGCTGGAGTTTGGAGGCTCGGTTTGGGAGTAAGGAGACCTGGCCATGACTTCCACCATTCTTCACCAACACCATGCTCCCATCTCCCTCTCCCTGCCATGAGGCAAACTTGTGAGCAGGTGTATGGTGCAGAAGTTGTGCAAAGTGTGAACCCAGAGATCTGCATTGACAGTGTTTCTCTGAGCAAATTCTGTAGAATTGTAATAGCCCCTTTGCATCCTCCTCTGCACCATGGACTGATCCCCAAGTCAGATAATCTTCATAGGCTTCTTCCTTCTTCTTCCCACAGTCCTTGCTCACTATACTCCTCTCAAACTTCCCTCAAAACCTTTCTCTTTCTGTTCATCCACTCTTTGCTTTCACACTTTGCCTTCGGGTCATGTACCAAGTGACTCCTTTTATCCTCAGCTCCCTCCTCAAACCCCATTTCTTTCACTAAACATTTCAATCCTGATAATCACAGCCTTCCATGGTGGAATTGTCTGAATTAAGGCCTTCTGGGAAAGGCAATTTCTGGATGAAGTTTTCAAAGCTGCCTAAGCAATTTGGATGCTCATTCCCGTTCGTTTTAGTTGGAAATTGGTTGTCCTACTGCCTTAGACAATAGGCAGTTGAACGTTTGAACATTTCAGCCTGTGAAGTGCCATGCTCTATAGATCATAAATAAACCTGGCACTTTTTATATTTTTGTTCCTATTTTCAGCTGGATTCTACTGTATTTGTATTTATTTATTGTGCAGTCGATGAAATTCACCCCTAAGTAGAGGACCAGCAAAAATTCTGGGCAGCACTTCTGTCCCACATGAGCCCCATTTTAGAGACCTCAATAGGGCACAGGTGTATTTTTGGCCGGCTGTACAGGTGGATGAATGTCAGCCAGTCGGCTCACTATCCATTTTTCCAAGTGCACTGTGCAATATGGTGCAAAAACTAAAAGGACAAGAGATTCTACATCTTTTTTTTGTTTGTTTGTTTTTTTGCAGTGGCAGAAAGGCACATCTAGGCGAAGTAGGGCCCTGATTCAGAAAAGCACCCTGCTCGTCACAACACATAAAAACACTCTTAAAGTGAAGTGGAGCTGTCCTGAGGAGGGAGGGGTTTAAGCACATCCTTAAGTGCTTTTTTTTTTTGAATCAGGGCCTAGCTGATTTTTGTCACATGCCCTTGACAGAAGAGAAGGTGTTGAATGGATCTCAAAGCTTTGTGAAGTCATTGTTTCTTTCAAGCAGATGTCTTCTTGCAGGGGTTGGTTTAATTGTTGTTCATCACTCATCTTATTATACGCTGCTTTGAAGTGCTTCTTCTTCTTCACATTGGATAGGGTAGCAGGACAGCAGCAACTGATTAGCTGGTAAACCTTGTGATGTGCGTTGTCTTTATTTTCTTCTGGATTGTCTCAGTGTGACTGTTTCTTTGGACTAAATAACACCACTTCTGTAAGATCTGATGGAAAAAGAAGGCGGGTCTATAAAGCCCGACACAGTAGGTATACCTGCTGTCTTTAAGCTGACAGATATTTTCTTTGAGACCAGGCTTATTATCATTCAGACTGGGGTCACCAGTTACACCCATAAATCCAAAAATTCCGGGTTGTGCCCAGATCATGCATAAAATTGCTGGAAACCTAGCAATTTCTGCATCCGTTAGATGACAATTACCAATAGGAAAAACACTTCTTAGGCTGTGAATAGTGCACAAGGTCTTACTGGCTTACGGAATTTGTTCAATTTTTGCAGCACTGCGGAGAGGCAATGTTTCCTTGGGCACATTTAGTTGCATGAAGCAATTTCCCAACCACCTGCAAGAAGCTTCTTCATTGCATTGGTAAAGTAGGACTGCATAGACAGATATTAACTACGTGGCTGCAGAATATCTGCAACCTGCCCAGGATTGCAAAATGCACACCAGCAGGAATCTCCTGCTAACCTCAACTTTTCTAAAGGAGTGTGTACCAAAGGCCGCATGATGAAACATGACTGCTTCCTGGTCAAAGAGCTTCTTCTTTTTGATCAAACCTTGAGTCACCACCATTCGTGGTCAGTTAGGTTGATTCATATTTAGTGCTAAGGTAGTTGCCAGAAGCTACTTTACAAGAAGAAAACATTAGAGACAAGATGAAAGCACCACGCTGCTGTAGAAAACCTCTCTGAACAACTGTTGCAAAGAACAGGCACCAGAAGCCACAGTAGTTGGGGTTATCTGTTTGTTTGTTTCAATTTCTCTGTCTCCTAATCTTGAATGAATATGATCAGCACGAGAGATGAAGAAGGTGATGTGGTGATAGCACTGTGTGTAGGCAGTTGTTGTTGGTTCCAACATAGGTATGCCAAAGCTCTCCACTCCCATTCTGCATCTTCCACATTGGGATAGGATGGAGTGGGAATTGCTCATTCCTCAAACATCATTCAAGCAAATTGTGTGTGGATGTTATGACTGTGGTTTGGGAAAGTGCAGGCCAAGGACTCTTAAGAACCTTTACCTTAACTTTTTTTTCTAAAAGATCTTCATTCCAGCCATATCATGATCTGGGCACTACTCCCACATCCTCCACCTTGAAAACTCAGAAGACAATGTCGAGGTGAGCCCACAGACCGCTCAGTTCACTTTTTATTTGGGGCCTTTACCTGGATTTCAATTCCCACTATAGTTGTCAACAGCACAACCTCACTCCCTACTGTCAAGCTTTTATGGTGGATACTTGGTGTGATCATTACACTGTAAGTCCTTTGAGTCAGGGATTGTCTCTTTTCTGTGTTTGGGCAGCATCCAGCAAAATGGGAGGGTACTGATGCTATCAAAATATAAATATTTGTTGCTACTACTAATAATGGTCACACTTTAAAAGTATCACCTGCTTTGAAAGGTTGTGCCATATTCAGATTCTTTCTACTTAAACTGGAAGACACCAGAATAACCCGTAATACCTCTTCAAACGGTAGAAACTTGATGAACGCTGTCCCCGGAAAACAAAAGTCAGGCAAACTTTATGCACATAAACGGAATCCTCCAACCAGCCCTCCACTGCCACTTCCCTACCTGGTGTTCGATAGATAGAGAGCAGAGTCTTGTTATGTTTCAGAGTAACAGCCGTGTTAGTCTGTATTCGCAAAAAGAAAAGGAGTACTTGTGGCACCTTAGAGACTAACCAATTTATTTGAGCATGAGCTTTCGTGAGCTATAGCTCACTTCATCGGATGCATACCGTGGAAACTGCAGCAGACTTTATATATACACAGAGAATATGAAACAATACCTCCTCCCACCCCACTGTCCTGCTGGTAATAGCTTATCTAAAGTGATCAACAGGTTAAGCCATTTCCAGCACAAATCCAGGTTTTCTCACCCTCCACCCCCCCACACAAATTCACTCTCCTGCTGGTGATAGCCCATCCAAAGTGACAACCCTTTACACAATGTGCATGAAACTTCAAATCCAGACTCCAGCGAGAAACTGCTGAATTGGAATTCATTTGCAAATTGGATACTATTAATTTAGGCTTAAATAGAGACTGGGAGTGGCTAAGTCATTATGCAAGGTAGCCTATTTCCTCTTGTTTTTTCCTACCCCCCCACCCCCAGATGTTCTGGTTTAACTTGGATTTAAACTTGGAGAGTGGTCAGTTTGGATGAGCTATTACCAGCAGGAGAGTGAGTTTGTGTGTGTATGGGGGTGGGTTTTTGGAGGGGGGTGAGGGAGTGAGAGAACCTGGATTTGTGCAGGAAATGGCCTAACTTGATTATCATGCACATTGTGTAAAGAGTTGTCACTTTGGATGGGCTATCACCAGCAGGAGAGTGAATTTGTGTGCGGGGGTGGAGGGTGAGAAAACCTGGATTTGTGCTGGAAATGGCTTAACCTGTTGATCACTTTAGATAAGCAATTACTAGCAGGACAGTGGGGTGGGAGGAGGTATTGTTTCATATTCTCTGTGTATATATAAAGTCTGCTGCAGTTTCCACGGTATGCATCCGATGAAGTGAGCTATAGCTCACGAAAGCTCATGCTCAAATAAATTGGTTAGTCTCTAAGGTGCCACAAGTACTCCTTTTCTTTTTGAGTCTTGTTATGTTACCCATCATCTGAAAAAGGAAATGTGGCAGTTAAACCCAGAAGAAGAAAACGAGTCTGGCAGATACATTCCCTTCTGGTCTTCCGGCCTCCCCATTTGGGAAACCTTGCTTTCAAATCTTAAGCTCTGCCCATGTCCCCCAGTGACTAAAATTCATTACATAAAAGTCCACTTTGGGGGATTTGGTCATGAAACGCAGCCCCACAAGCTGCCCATGCACATGATCACTACATGAAAACCTCCTCTAGCTTCCAACTCGGGACACTCTTTGAACCCAGCCAGATCTCCCAGATGAAAGGTAGGGAGGGGTAACTGCGTTGTTGCGTTCCCTCCCTGCTACGACAGAAGTGTGCACAGAAGCTGGCTACTTCCCATAGCCAGTCACACCCTCTGAAATTCTCTGGGGGGAAAAAGTGTGGGGGGGACGCTCAGCTAATGAGATTTGCAGCACTGTTCACACTACGCTAGTTAAAGTTGTGTTCATAATAAATCCCTTTTTCAAGAAGTTTGTCACTCAGCCATAAAAATCCTTCTGGGTTGAAGTTTAGCATCTGAGCTCGCTGCCCAATGACAATATTTTTGACGGAATTTGGAAACAATTGGTTTGGCACGGCCCTGCTACAGTTTTAAGGAAGGGTTTGGTGTCAGATACTATGATTTTATGCTCCTATAACTTAAAAACAACTAATTTAGGGTCTGCTGAGGATATTCCATAATTTCCTCTGAACTATTGGGCCTGTTCCTGGTAAACGTCTGCAAATTGCTGCTACCACGGTAAATAGAAAAAGAGCAGAGTTCCTGGGCTAACTCCTTATCTGCTGTAAATCAGCTCAGACGCTTCGATGCCCCTTTGCACCAACGAAGGAGCTGTCGCCCACGCTGTGGGGCACCTACATGTACAGTTAGCTTCTGCTGTCATTTAATCAGGTGAAACTCCCAATGAATTTCCGCAACGGTTTGGCTGTGTAATGACTGCAGGACTGGACATAAAATAAAGGCCTGCTCCCTTTCAAGCCAACAGCAAAACACCCACTGAATTCAGGGGTGCGGGATCAGTGCCTAAGTATCTCAGGGTGTCATCCCTGTCCAAAGGGCCTGCGTAGAGCTTGCTGGTTGAGCACCATGAGCATGTGACATCACTGCCCTGTGATTTGCGCTGGCTGCCTATAGCTTACCAGGTTTAAGTGGAAATCCCTTAATGGCCAGGGACCTGTCTGTCTGAGAGGTCACCTTGTTCATGCTGCACAATGTCAAAGGCCAATGCCATTGAAATCTCCAGTAAAGGCCACTGAGCCCTATATTGCTAATTAACAATTTTCATCCCATCACTTACAACCTTCCACCTGGGTTAAGTGTAGTTTGAGCATCAGCTGTTACATGTCAGGATCAGTACTATGCTATTGAAAAGACAGATGTAAAAGAAAACACAGAGATATTCTGGGAAATGGTAATGAAGTCTAGTGAGACCATGGGCTAAATAAAAGGGGGTATCAACCTTTTGTAAAAGGTCTCCATAAAATATTATCACAGCTGGCCAGAACGTTTTAACTAAAAGTTTCTTGTGCAGAAATTACCTTTTTAAAAAAAAGTCTGCACTTTTTTGGTGAAAAGCTTCATTTTTGAACTTTTCTGCAATATTTTTACCATTTTAACCAACATTTTGAGTGAAATAACTTTTTTAAAATAATTCTTGACATTTTTCATTTACCCCCAACCCGTATTTTTTGCTGAACAGCAGGTTTTGAGATGCTCAGTGTCAAGTTCTTTTAATGGCAACTTTAGTCAGTGCCAGCTATCAGCAGTCCCAGGGGCTGTTGTAGTAACCAGGGTGCAAAGGAGTCCTGGGCTTGCACCATCCCTTCCCTAGCAACCATGAGGGAGGGTGGTTTAGGAGCCACTCTGGCAGCTCTTTGCCACATGAGCAGCCCTTGTGCAAGGTACCTCTTCTGGGGGCTGGATCTGCTGGTGGAGGAGAACAAAGCATCCCTCAATGTGAAACCCAGAATCAGGGCTACTGTATTAATATAGGGAACCTATCAGACCCAATCTGCCTCTATAGCTTCTCCTCTGGAAAGGATCTTCTGATGTGCAGGTTTCTCTCAGTTCAGATGTGGGGATGGTCTCTCTTGGAAATTGCCTGAATTCAGTCTTTCATTGCCACTCTAGTCTTCCCCTTCTCCAGGGACTCTGTCCCACCTGGCTGCTTTCTATAGAAAACAAACTCCAGGAACTGGTGTTGAGACAAGCCCTGAACATGCTCAATAAACTAAACTACGGAAATCTGAAAACTATGGCCAAAAATCTAAATATTTTGATTCAGAGATGCTACCATCATGCCTCATGGGATTTGATAATTTGGCTACCTCATGTTCCTTTTATCCTCGAAGAGCAGGATACCCAGATCAGACTTCATCTCCCATGATGCAGCATAGCCAGGGACTGCCAGAATGCACCATGACAGTTCCCCAAGAGGAGGGGGCGGGGAATGTAGTCTGGCCAGGGAGCCTGCCCGTATTGGAGAATGGAGTTATGAGGTACTGTGGGAACATGTCCCACTTGGAATTTTGGATTTCAGCTTAAAGGTTTCAATTTTTCACTTAAAAAGTTGAAAAGTTTCATGGACTAAACCTCCATTTTCTGACCAGCTCTAATAATAACGTCTACTGATGTTCTTATAACCAACCATAACATGTGCTATTCATGTCTGTAATGCACTTATAATGTCCATTAGTCACTTACTAACACTTTATAAAGTATTTATAAATGTACCCTTGATACAAAGCGTACATTCCCGTTGCAACTCCATTCACTTCAGTGGTGTTCACCAGGGATGAATCTGATCCATTATGGTATGGGTGGGACTGTTAAGGCTGTTTGACGTGTCTCATTATGAGTCCCACTTTTCAGTTTCTTATAACTTTACCGGATATTAACCATCTGGGCTGCAGTTTTTGCAATGTCTGCCCACAGGCTGAATCTTTCAGAAAATTTCAGCCAAAAGAGATCAGCTCTTTCTGAGAACAAAGTTAGGGGGGAAGTACAGCGTTTTGCCCATGTTAAAAGCGTTCTTGTGACCAAATTTGGCTGAGTCATAAGACTTCTAAAAATTGCAGTTTGGCACATGTTCATGAAAGGCTTGCTAGGGTTTTGCCGCTAAATTCTCCAGAGCGTTCATCCTTGATGAGCACGCTCCAGCCTGGGACTGACTAGGACTTGTCCTGCAATTGCAGCTATGGGCTGGTGCTGCAGACCAGGCCCTGGAAATGTGAGCATTGTCTCTCCCGTGCTCTCCGTGACCCCCCTGCCGATGCCCAGGCAGTGAGGAGGAAGCTGTCTGATTCAAATGCAGAGAGGACAAGAGCCTGACTTGAGGGGAAGTGAGTGTCTGGGGAGTACATTGGGACAAGGAGACAGGGACTGGGATCCAGGGATGGAAATGAGGGGAACTGGGAGCCAGGGAGTGGGAGAGAGACTGGAATTGGACAAGGAGCCAGTGGGAAGACTGGACTGGTGAGGTGGGGAGGGGGACAGAGAAGCAGATAGCAGTTGCACAGGCAACCTTAAGAGCAAGTTTGAGTGTTTGATCTTGAACTTTAATAATGTTTTTAACACTGTGTGTGTGTGTGTGTGTGTGTAATTTAATATTAAGGATGCAAAGAGTCTTTCCTCACCTTGCACAACTGCTCTAGTGTCCATCACAGTCCCGAGGACTGCAGGGACTGCTCCCTTCCCTGGGGATGCCCGTTGCCCCAAAGTGGGTGGGCAGGGGTGAGAAGGAGAGGTCCCCTCTGTACTGGACCATCCTGTAGGCTGGGCGCACCCCAGGGGTGAAGGGTACGGCCTTCTAAAGGACGGAGCACCCGCTCCTGCACCGTTCCTCACTGAGCGCCCCTGGGGGAGCATGGCTTTGCACTACCTGACCGACGGGCTGTGCTTAAACAGCACTACGTTGTTGAAAGGAGGACAGCATTGCACAGGCAGAAATTGATAGGATCCTTTTCCATGCCCCCCATTGCAGCTTTCTTTGCATATCTGGCCCTAGCATGGCTGTTTAAACCAGACCCCGGTCCTTGTTTAAAATATCTCACTGACTTCTCACGTCCCATCAGGGTGGGCATTCCATTACACTACTTAGCTACATGTAACCCAGGTGCAGAGGTCCACTTGTTTACAGCATGCCTTACAAACCTGTTAACTACAGAGACACAACAGGGGGTAGATTGCAACCTCAGACACTGTCCTGAGCCAACCTAAGCTGTGCCACCCCAGATGGGGATGCACTCCTCAGAGGCTTGATTCCTCCCCAGCCATCCCTAGATTTTGACCTATACTAGCAGCAAAGTATGACACTCCCCCACCAGCTGGCTCAGCTGACCAGCTAGACTCACCCATTCCTCACCCCTTCGTACCCTCTCCCGGCCTACCTACTCTGGAGAGTGAGTAAGCAGGCGTGCAGTGTCTGCTGACTCCTACACACCTAGATCCAAGGTCTGGGTAGCCCGTTTATGAAAGCTAAAGGGAAATCAGACTCCCTTGTGCGGGTACAGTCGGCAAATTTAGGGTAAATTCGTGGCCCCACTGAAGTTTATGGAAAAACTCCTATTGCCTTCAGTAGGGTCAGGTATGGGTTTCACCCTCAGCATTCTCTCCCAGTGCGATGCATTTACAAAACTGCAGATAGAAGTCCCTACTCACTGTGAGCATCACCCATGAAGTCCATGGGAGTATTTGTGGGGGAAAGTACTATTTCCCATGCTTAAGGGTGTCAGAGTCTGGGCCACA
The DNA here is from genome assembly GCF_965152235.1 of Eretmochelys imbricata. Taxonomy (NCBI): domain Eukaryota; kingdom Metazoa; phylum Chordata; order Testudines; family Cheloniidae; genus Eretmochelys; species Eretmochelys imbricata. The sequence goes on along the minus strand of NC_135574.1, from coordinate 203,398,455 downwards.
GGCAAATATTTGCCTGGAAGTGGTATGGGTCATATGTGACAGACCTGTTCTCCCTGCAGAATAGTAAATTGCATGATGTCAGATGTCAAGCATGCTTCCCAAACAATGTTTAGATACTCTATGGAGTGTTTATGTTGGGGGAGGGGGGAAGGAATCCATTTCTCCTTGCAATAGGTTAAGCAGCCATTACCCCTAAGATAAGCTACTTGAACTAATATGTCAAGAAGGGGCCTAATTTATTTTAGTTGTTGAGTAAAAGAGGCCTTTACCAGTAGGATTTCAGTGGGCTGCTTTTTCAAAACATGGCTTACGCTGCGCTGCCAGGCTCCAGGAGTTTGTGGGTGAACTATTTGTCTTTTTCAGTTATGCCAATCCTGCACCCCCCCCTTCTCCCCGGTCTGATTTTTTTGGAAATGGCAGTGACAATCTGAACGTAGGAAAAGCAATAAATCCCTTCACACAAATGGGTTACGGTTTCACTGAATCAAAATACAAGCTTCCTCTCTGCCACCATAGTTATAACTTATTCCTGTCAAGTTTGTTATAAGCCAGTATTGCCATTCTGCATTAGGCACCGTTCATCTTGGCTTCTATTTCAGCAGCGTCATTTGGGTTTTTCCTAATCCCTGTTACAACAACAGTGAAAGAAAGAAAGTTCAATCAAGCTAACGCTTTCAAAATAATATTTGTAGATTCTTTATTTCCCTCTGTGATACATAACATTTAATCATGAAAGTCAGCTTCAGGTTTTGCTTGGCATCTCTGTCTACTTTGGTGTAGGGGAGAGACTTTTTCTGGGCCTCCAACAGCTGCGGAGAAAGACCCTAGAATATTACATCATTTATCAGCAGCGTTTCCAGAAAAAAAAGGAAACATTCCATGAAAAGATAATTTACTTGTCTTCATAATGTAAGCAGAAATTAAAGAGGAGAAATCCCTTCTGGCAGAATTTTTGACAGCTACCTTCATTTTCATCATTGCTGACTACACAAATCTACTTTGAAAATGAATACTGTTTCCACTTCAAAAGGAAAAAAAAAAAATCCAGGAAAGGAGTGGAAGAGAGACCCTGTGATGTAAAAATTCATTGACTATGATATTTTCTGGGAAGTTTTACCTGCTCTGAAGTCCAGGTTGAAAGGGTTCCTTTGAGAGGAGGAGGGAAACATTCATAGCACATTTTGGTAGGATCACACTTCAGTATTTTGCAATAACTTAACTGTATTACTTTGTTTCCAGATGAATGTATATTTGGGTAAAGAAAAGAAAAACCCTGGGCCCAAAACAGCACCATTTATATTTATGATTTTTTTTCAGACAAAATATTAAATGCTTTAGAAAGCGAACTAGAAGAGAGCAATCACACTTCATTGGTCTGAGTATATAGAGCATATTAGAAGAATTAATAACAGTAATACCTAGACACCTCAACTGCGATCAGTGCCTTATTGGGTTAGGTGGTGTACAAACACATCATAAGAGACAGCTGCTTCTCCAAAGATCTTGCACTCGAAATAGACAAAGGATGGGAGAAACGAAATGCGATTAGCCTCAGTTTGCACATGGAGAAGTGAGGAACAGGGAGATTAAGGTGGGGGGGGCAAGCACTTGACGATCTAGCCCTGAGCTTTTGAACATTTGTCCTCAAGTCATTTGCCCAAGGGCGCAGCGGAAGCCTAAGGCAGAGATGGCAATTGAAGCCAGGGCTCCCGACTGCCAATCCTGATACCACCACGATCTTCCTCCCGCGGAAGAAGCAAGCAGCAGCTGTCCATTTTCAGGATGAGGCGTAAAATAATGATTGTTATCCCTAAAATGTACATAGCCCTTTGGGGGGGCAAATTCTCCTTTCAGTTACTCTAGTTCCCACGTTACGTTCTGGAGCACAGCCACATGCTCAGCCCTGGCAGCCTGGCTGCCTATGTAGCGATCTTTATGGGCGTTCAGGCAACTACGTTGGAAGGTTTTGCCCTCTGCACAGGGACAAATCCTGTCTCCAGTCACAGCTGAGGCGCCAGGCTGTGCGCCAGGTAGGTCTGCAGTAGCCGGGTTGGGGGGGGGGAGAAGGAATCATCCCCCCATCCCCACTGTAGAGCACCCCTGTGGTAGCTGTATCTCCTTCATGAGGAGAAGGGGTGGTGGAGCTGTCTAGTCATGGAATTACGAGCCCTGCCCCCACTCCGCCCAACTCTGCGTCCAAAATCCCCTTGCGTGGAGGCACCGGAGAAGGGCACAGCTCCCTGACATGCCAGTCTCCCTGCATGGGCATGCCACTCACCACCCCTTAACTGGTCCCATTGCAGCCAAGGCCAGCCATTTGTCAGGCAGATGGGCCATGTCGCTCTTTCTCGTCCGAGCTCCCTGTCACCCAGGGAGAATTGTCCAAAGCACAGAAGTCTCTTGAAGAAAAAATATACTCTTCATAACTGAGTGGATGAAGTCAGTGTGGCCTACCAGCTAGGAGGTGATCTCAGCTTCAGAAGAGCTGGGTTCTGTCCTCAGCTTTGCCCCTGGCCTGCTGAGTGCTTGTGAGTAATGCCTCAGTTTCCTCCCCTGTGGAAATGGAGCTAATGATACTGATCCTCCACCATAACTAGAGCTGAGTAAAACCATAGCTTTTGTATTGTAAATGTTCAGATGCAAATTAGTAATATTTGCACAGGTTTGTGTGGAAACTCAGACATTTGGGGCCAGAACCTCACCTCCAGTAAATCGGCATAACTCTGTTGACTGAACCAGTGGTGACATGGCGCAGTTAGACCCACCTGGCAGTTAGAGGCTTAGGGATATTTAGAGCAGGGGGCTGTGTCCCTAAATACCTGGCAACTAGCCATTGATGAACCTATCATACGTTAACTTATCTCATTCTTTTTTTTTCAACCCAGTTATACATTTGGCCTTCACAACATCCCCTGGCAATGAGTTCCACAGGTTGGCTGTGCATTGTGTGAAGAAATACTTCCTCTTTTTCTAAACCTGCTGCCTGGTAATTTCATCTGGTGACCCATGGTTCCTGTGTTATGTGAAGGAGTAAGGAACACTTTCACTGTCTCCACACCGGTCATGATTTTGTAGTCTTCTCTCATATCCCCCCTTAGTCATCTCTTCTCTCAACTGAACAGTCCCGGTCTTTTTAATCTCGCCTCATATGGAAGCTTTTCCGCACCTCTGATCACTTTTGTTGCCCTTTTCTGTACCTTTTCCAATTCTAATACACCTCTACCCCAATATAACGCGGTCCTCGGGAGCCCAAAATCTTAGCGCATTATCGGTGGAATCGCATTATTATCGAACTTGGTTTGGCCTCGAGCATTTCCGTTATTAATAGTCACTTCCCGCCCCCCCGACGGACCCCTCAGAACCCCCGACCCATCCAACCCCCACCCCTCTGCCTGTCCCCTCACTGCCCCACCCCTAGCCACACCCCCGCTCCCTGACAGGCCCCCCGGACTCCCACGCCCTATCCAACGCCCCCGTTCCCTTTCCCCTGACCACCCCGCCCCCCCAGAACCTCTGAACTATCAAACCACCCTGGCTCCCTGTCCCCTGACCGCCCCGACCCCTAGCCACACCCCCGCCCCCTGACAGGCCCCCCAGGACTCCCACACCCTGTCCAATGCCCCTGTTCCCTGACCACCCTGCCCCCCAGAACCTCTGAACCATCCAACCACCCTGGCTCCCTGTCCCCTGACTGCCCTGACCCCTAGCCACGCCCCCGCCCCCTGACAAACCCCCCGGGACTCCCACGCCCTATCCAATGCCCCGTTCCCTGTCCCCTGACCACCGTGCCCCCCAGAACCTACGAACCATCCAACACCTCCCCTGCTCCCTGTCTCCTGACCGCCCCCTGAGACCCTCTGCCCCTTATCCAACCGCTCGGCCCTGGCCTGGCACCCTTAACACGCTGCTCAGAGCAGCATGTCGGAGCCAGACACGCTGACGCGCTGATCCGCCGGAGGGCACAGCCCTGCCCCCCCAGAGCACTGCTTTACCGCGTTATATCCAAATTCGTGTTATATCGGGTCGCGTTATATCGGGGTAGAGGTGTACATCTTTTTTGAGATGAGGTGACCAGATCTGCATGCAGTATTCAAGGTGTGCGCGTACCACGGATTCGTATAGTGGCATTATGGTATTTACTGTCTTATGATCTGTCCCTTTCCTAATGGTTCCGAACATTCTGTTCCCTTGTTTGGCTGCTGCTGGACAGTGAGCGGATGTTTTCAGAGAACTACCCACAATGGCTCCAAGATCTTTTAGGGTGGTAAGAGCTAATTTAGAACCCATCACTTTATATGTACAGTTGGGATTATGTTTTCCAGTGTGCATTACTTTGCACTGGTCAGTGCTAAGGTTCATCAGCGCTGAGGTTCGTTTTGTTGCCCAGTCACCCAGTTTTGTGAGATCCCTTTGTAACTCTTCACAGTCTGCTGTGGATGTCCCTACCTTGAGTAGCTTTGTATCGGCTGCAAACTTTGTCAGCTCCCTGTTGACCCCCTTTTCTAGGTCATTTATGAATACATTGAACAGGCCTGGACCCAGTGCAGCTCCTTGGGTCCCCCACCATTTAGCTCTCTCTCCATTGTGATAATTTCATGCATAGACCATCGCTTTCCATCTGAACAGAGACAGGCTGCATTAGCTTTTTTGACTATTTCTTCAGGGTGTGGCAGTGGAGGTGATGTGTTCGTGGTGCTGCCACAACCCTGCTGCTTCTCCCTGCCCCATCTCCACACAAACTCCAGAAGGAGCTGGCAGGGATATTTAAGCTCCCCTTCCACCCAGGGGAGATTCAAGTGCAAAGTCCCCTCCATGCATGGTGCTAGAGGGTACTGGAGAAAGGATTTGGTCCATTGTACACAGACGTAACCAACAAATCAGGTGACGTACAGCACATCCCTCTTCGATGTTGCACAATGCCAGCTTTGTTTTGGTGTAAGAAGGGTTGGGTGTAATTTGGGCCCTATCCCCCAGATGCACCTCATGCACCAGATGGGATAAATGGGTCCAGAACAAAGTAACCCAAGGTCAGCTTGGGCCCCTGAGAGCCACGTATGGATAGGGGTTGCCTGAGCATGGATCTCATCCCTCCAATTCAGTAAATGGTTCAACTGTCTTTGCAGCTCCATCACTTCCTCCCTGGGGTCCCCTGGAGAAAGGGGACTAGTTAGGATGGGGGTGGGCTCAGTGGAACACACACTGTCCCCATCCCAGCCTAGCAGATTTCTCCCGGGCAGGAGCAACTTCTCCATGGCTCCTGCATCAGTGGGAAACAGGGCAGTCATGGGGTCCATGAGACTGCCGCTGTTAAAGCAATAGAAGTCCTAGGGACACAGCCAGTGTAGAAGCACCTTGGTGTAGCTGGCTCTGGCCTGCTACGGATCCCTTGGATACACAGGGCAGCCCAACAGCTCTTTCCAAGGATGGTGAAGTCAACGCCACCTCTCTCCTTTGGCGGAAGGATGTAGTGGAAAATCCTCCTGTCAGGGGTTCTAGCCTAGGAAGGGGCGATCTGGCCCCCGGTCATTTCACCGCTATACATTCCAACACACAACGAGCCCTTTATATGAACTCAAAGAAGCCCTAGCTGTTTTAAATCTCAAACAAAATATGAGAGCATTTTGACTGTGGTTTGAAAAGAAAACTGAAAGGGAACCGATTGGAAAGAAAACAGGTCTTACCTAATAGGATCCCTGTGACTGTAGGGGATTAACACGCTGTTTGCAATCTCTGCTGAATACTAACAGCTTTGTTATACGGCTAGTTTTAAGAAGCTTTGTAATACTGCTCTATGGTTTCGTACTTGATGTGCGTATTGAAAAATAAAAGGCTGGTATAATTGACCTACCTGAATTGGCTTCTGAGTGTGGAACAGCCAGAGGAAAGGGATGGACTGGAGCGATTCTATATGAGCCCAGGCCTTGCAGTGAAGCTGTGCCACTGTGCACTAGCTGAATATCTGCCCCCACTCAAGCTCCATGTTATTTGCCGGGCTCTCATTTTTCCTAGACGCCTTATATTTTCTAGCAAATCATGGACTTCTAGCTCCTCCCTTCTTCTCAGGGCCTGGATCCAATTGGAAGCATTTCCAGGCTGGGTCAGTGAGAAACAAAATGAGGAAAAGAGGAAGCTGGCAGAGATATTCTTTGGCAGCTCTTGCTGGAGTCAACACTCCCCTTTAATTTACAGCTTTGGTCCTGGAGAGTTCAGATTTCAAGGCGATTACCACCACCCCTACCTTCCTGTCAATACAATGACACTTCAATGCTCCAACTTGTGAGCCCTGTGAGCAGCGAGGTTCTGAGGTCGAAGACGGACATCACTTTACAGAGGGGCTGCTTGTTTTTTTATTCACGGCTGCGTAAAACCTGTTCCGATAACGTCACTGTCAAACACTGAGAAGGCCGAGAACTCAAAAGGGCGAACTGTTTCCAGAAGAGCAGATAGGTATTTACGCTGCCCCTTGCCATAGATAAGGATGGACTATATAAGGCTTCAGATGTCTCTGTGTACAAATAACAAGAGAGGTACACATTCAAGGGGTTCCCAGGAAGGGTCTAGGAGCAAGGATGGCCATGTGGCTAAAGCACTGGTGACTCTTGCAGGAGGCAAGTTGCCCCATGTTAAGGTGTGAGGTAACTTACTGGCCCACCCTCCCCAGAGCAAGGCAGTAACTGAGCCTCTCCAAGTCACAATTTCTTCCCTGTCTGCTCTTAGGGAAGTGCAGTTAGGTGCCACCCCTTTCTCAGGGCAGATTTTTCGTGCTACAGTCTAGCCCTTCATCTCTCTGGGCCTGTGCTCTCCAGTAGTAAATAGTGATTCTTTTGTCTGCCTTGCATGGTGTATTTAGATTGCAACTTCTTCCAGGTCCGGACGGTCGCTCTCAACATGTGTGTGCAGCCCCCAGCCCAATGGGGCCCTGGTCTTGGTTGGGGCTGAGAGAGAAATAATAAGATGCCTTTTTTGAAACTTCCCATATAGGCATCACTTTAATTTTGTTTAGCAGAGCTGTATGGCAGCTTCAACAAGGCAGCCCCTTTTTTATGCCTTAAAGGTCCAGTCCTGCTCACAGGAGGCTGTTAGGGCCAGATTTTAAAAGGTATTTAGGCCCCTAATATGGATTGATTTCAGTGGGAGTTAGGCACCTAAATACCTATATGAATCTGGCTTTTAGTACTGTACTTTGTAAGGCTTAAAATACCAAGGGTGAAAACTTTTCCCTGGTGAAGTCAATGGGAGTTTTTCCAGGGATTTCAGTGGGGCCTGGATTTTACCGCAAGACTCTCTGATCCAAGTTTTTCTGCAGTGAACAGTAGCAGAGCAAACACTAATATTTCCACTGCCTTTGCAAAGAAAGCTTTACTTTTCAGTGGTGCATATGTCAAATGGAAGAGATCATATGTTACTTTTTGGTGCATATGTCAAATGGAAGAGATCATATTTCTCTCCTTGCATTTCGGATGATTTTTTCCCCCAAAGAAGCTTTTCGATGGAGGTTTAATTGCAAGAGGGTTCTCCAGGCTCTCCCAGATAAGAGCCTGTTTGCAAGTGTCAACCCCAACTTGGAGTTCAGCCCTCAGTCAGAGGAGTAGTAAAGCTGGCATGCTTAAGTAGGACAGGAATGCTACCATCACAGATCTGAGAGAGTTAATTTGGCCTGAATGCACTCTAGTAATGTTTATGTTTTAGATAAAGTGCCTACAATGTTGCAGCTTGCCCTTTCGACCCCATTTCCTCATTCATGTGCAGCGAGGAGAAAGTGATGCTTAATTCCAAAACTTTGCTTTTATTAGCTCCCAGAGTGGGCTAGGATTTCATCCTGGCCTTATCTCTGTTATAAACATCCTGTTACCATTCCTATCGCAGCTATATCTTTGGGAAAATGATTAAATACATTCCACTAGACACAAGCTTCATCCCTGGATGCATCCTGCACAGTCCACAGTGATACAGTGCGTGGGGGTATTTTCAAACAGCGTGAGCCGGATAGTTGAATGGGGGGGGGACGGGACAATTTGAAAATCCATTGAGAGAAACCATGTGGGGAGCTTTCTCACTAAACAGCGGCTTCTGTGCAGGGATGTGCATTTTTCACAACTAAACACTGAGGCGGATTCTTTGTCACTTCCGGAGAGCTCAGTGAGAGTTGCAGCCCTGAATCTCAGAACAGAATTTAGCCATAATGGCCTTATTCTGATTTCACCTAAACCACACTATCACTGGGCTCACTCTCATGGACCAGTTCCTCAGCTGGTGTAAACTGCCTTTGCTGATTTGTACCCTCTGTGGATTCGGCCCATTGACTTCAGTGATGCGATGCCTGAGTTACAAGCAGACTCAAGTCCTAAGTATGTTCCTATTGACTTGAAGTGAGCTGTAGCTCACGAAAGCTTATGCTCAAATGAATTGGTTAGTCTCTAAGGTGCCACAAGTCCTCCTTTTCTTTTTGCGGATACAGACTAACACGGCTGCTACTCTGAAACCTGTCACTTTTCTACAGTAATTTAAACAAGTATTTGTATAAAGAGCCATTGATAAGACCAGTGTTCTGGTGGGAGGATAGAGGATGGGGGGAAGCTTCCGAAATATGAATGGTTTATGTAAGCGAGCACCTTCTTTTCCTTCCTTTTTGGACATCCTCGGATCTCTGGGCCCTGTACAACTCAGACGTATGTCACTGACATTTATAATGCAAGAAAGCCCCAGTGTGAATTAAAGAATTAAAAATAATAGAGGACAAAGCTGGATATAACATGTGATTCTTTTCTTAACAAGGGCGTTACATTGTCTACAACAACTATTGTCTGTGTTTGTATTTCTGGGGTCGATAATTTACAGGAATATAGAGTAGCTTTGTGTGGGACACATGAGGGTGATGTATGTGAAAACTTCCTTCTTAGAGCTGAATATAGTGATTGCTGATATACTGGATTTCCATTGGCACTGTTACAGTACGTGCTTTGATTTCATTATGATCAGTGGGCCAGGCCAAGATTTTCAGAAATGTGTGTCAACAGTTAAGCTCCTGAACGCATATTCAAGCACATAGGAAGAAATCTGCAACGGTACAAAGGGCTGGTAGATTCCCAGCTTCAGTTGACTTTCAGTAGGAATTGGGTGCCAAATTCTTTTTTGTGCCTTTATTCTAAACCCTAAAATCTTTCCTTTATATAAGTAGCCAGATTTTCACACACGCTGAGCACCCAGAAAGTTCCCATTTATTTGTAGCTCCACGCAACTGGACAGTCATCTGTGAGCATAGCCATATAACAGGTGTTAGTTTTAATTAGAGTTTGTTCAGAACCCAATTCCCCTTCTAAACATGCCCAGAAGGTCTGGATTCAGATTCAAGCTTTGCAACTTGGACCTCTCTGTTTTATGGGTGAGTAGATGCATAGAGTTTGGGGCTCGAGGAGAGAAATACCCACCCCACAAGCCTTGGACTGGCTGTAGAAGTGCTACATAGAGGGGGTTACATAGAGACAGCCGGTGGGAAAAGCCAAGTGCTTCGCATTGGAATTTTTAAAAAAAATAAATTCTTGAAACCAAAACAAAATTTGAATTGTTTCAAACAGTTTCCAACAACAACAACAAAAAGGTTTTTTTCTTTTAAAAAAGTTTTCAAAACACAAAATTTGGTACTGAAAAAGTGAACTGAAAAACAAACATTTTAAATGAGACCTGAAACTTTGTACCGAAAAATTTCCGTGAACAATGTTTGTTTTGGCTGAAAAGCCATTTTTTTGGTCAAACGTTTTTCTGACAAAAATGTTTTGCCCGGCTTTAACCTGGAGCGGCCTCTGCATCCCATTAAACAATACCTCCAGTTGGGGGTGGGTGGGAGGCTGGAGACCTCTGGTAGCCTCATTCTCCAGCCCCACATCCTCTTTCCCTTAGCTCCTTTCTTCTCTTTATACTCTGTCAGGCATGGAAGCTCCTGTGGATCAGTGATCAATTCCACACAGAGATTGTTCTACCTCTTCATAGGCCTTGAAATTCTGATCCCCACCACACCCATCCCTGCTCGTAGAGCCATCTTGCACTAGTTGCACGTACAGAGACCCCCACCATCTCTGCAGGAGAGGCAGGAATAATAATAAATAGTCATTATTATTATTATTCATTCATATTACCGTAATGCCTCTGCCTCATAGTTCTGAGCATTGATCTATTTCTGTAGTTTGGACTATGGTTTTCTGTGGATGTGGCTGTGCAGCCTAGAAAAGCAAAAGATGAGCTGTTGATGGCTTGCCTTAGAGTTCCTTTTTTCATGAGATGTCTCCCCCTTAAACTACCCGGCCTCTATAACAGTGAAAAACAGCGCACCACTGCATAAGCCCCAGCAGCGTATCCCACTGTAATTTACAACAGACTCGTGGAGAGGAAGGATGATGGCAATTTGTTAAAAAAAAACACCCAGTATGCTGTCTAGTATTTTGGGGTGTATGGCGTGTACTCCTATTTCTGCCTCCGGCCACCAGTTGGGTTTTGCTCCCACTGCAAACAGCACTCGTTTTCCACTGGGCACACAGTCATAGACTTTTGCCTCCCAGTCATGTGAATGTTTCAGTATGTGGTTATTACAAGCTGAGCTTCCTGAAATGAATTGGTTTTATTCCCACTCCCCTCCTCTGCTACAGAACAAACAACTCCATATATTGATTGGCCAACAATCAACAAAGGCTCAGCATAGCTGAGACATCCCTTTAAAGCCATGGTGACTTGCCTCCTATCAGATTTGTTAAGTTTAACTGCACTTCCCTCAAACATGACATCCCTTAATGTATATTTAAACAGGTCTTGGCCTCTTGGGGACAAGTTCTAATGACCTTTGTGTTAACCCAGTGCATTCTGCAGTGTAAACACAGTACCCTGAGTCCTATGTGAATCATGAACCAATTAGAGAATGTAGGCTTGATTCAGTTCCATTGAAGTCAATGGGAGGTTAGCCACTGACTGCAGTAAAAGCCAGATCAGGCTCTATATGTGAATGTTACATGCAGAATACATCCTCCCTATTTTAAAATTCAGAGCACGGTCCATTTGCATCATGGAGATAGGTTAGTTGCAGGATACACCAAGGTTCTGTACTAGGACGGGTGTTATTTAGCCTATTTATCAATGACTTCATAAAGGGGGTGAACAGGGCAGAGGTAAACTTCATATACAATACAAAATTATTTAGGATAGTCAAGACGAGAGAAGACAGTGAGGAATCTTAGAAGGACCTAAGCAAGTTAGGTGAATGGGCAACTTAACAGCAGATGAAATTTGTTGTCAAGAAGTGTTGATAATGCACACTTGAAAGACTAATTTGAGTTACTCATACACAATGGTGGTTCTGAGTTAGCTGTAATGACTTTGGAAAACAAGCCAGGCTTTAATTTGGACAGCTCAATGAAAAATTCGCCCCACGTGCCTCAACAGCTAACAAAAGCAAAGGAAACGTGAGACTGTATAAAGACCAGGATAGAAAACAATCCTGAATATATTATTATATAAATCCAGTGGTATATCCTAACTTGGAATAATGTTCATTTCTGGGAATCGTTTCATAATGAGAAGTAGACATGGGTCTACAACGGTTGGTAAAACCTCTTAGGAGGACAGGAAGAGCTCCATATAATGAGAGAGTGTGAAGGCTGGGTCTCTTAAGAGCGGAGAGGAGAGGATATGAAAGAAATAGACAATAGAATTAAAAAAGGTGTGAGACATTTTTGGTTCTAAATTGCTTTAATTTTTTCAGTGAAACTTGATCTTTTTCTTCAAGAAAAAAAAAGTAAAGAATATTTGCATTGCTCTCGATTTTTTTCTGTTTAATAAAAATAAAAACGAACAGGTAAAAAAAATATCTATCTTCTGTTTTTCATCGGAACACCAGAGAGTTTTAGAGCTATTTTGGGTTTCAGAGATATTTCCTGTCCCTAAAATGGGGAATATGACTAGAATTGGTAACATCTTTAGATCTGAAAAGAACATTTTAAGGGCTTGACCCGACTGAAGTTAGCAGAAAGCTCATTGATTTCAGTGGGGTTTTGGATCAGGCCTTAAGGCTAAGGAGCAGATTTCCAAATGTACAAACAGGTCCTAACTCCTTTGAAAAACAATGGGATTTAGGTACCTAAAATCCCCCTCTAAATGCTTTGCTTAATCAGGGCCTACTGCCTACTGCAGACCTTATTGTTTATGGGATAGCAGCACGCTGTAATATTTACAGCAAACATGATTTTGGGATCTTCCAGTATATGTTATATCCTAGGGTCTGATCTGACTAGCAACTATGAGCCTGGATACAACTAGATAATAATGGAACACTCCCCACTTTACAACAGCGTGCCACAGAAGGCAGAACCCAGCGTTCTTACCAGCAAAAGCAACTGCCTTCTTTCCATGATATGCTGATTAAAATCAAGAAGGCACATGGTTTTCGTAGTGTTCCCTTTTTTTGCAAATATTTTTTTAATTTAATATTTGATCTCTGATCTACCTCTCCCCCTATATTTTTTCAATAAGCATGTTTTGGTGTTCGACCCAAAGAACTGTCAGCCTGAGTTGGAAATGCTGCGGCCTGACATTACTCGATTAAATGTCAACCAGATGTTGGTGCACTTCCCCTATGAGGCTTTAAAGAAGCTTCCCAATTTAGTGTTGTGTTTCATAGTTAGGGGAAACCGAGTTCATACCTTAGGAGTGCAGAATGAAAGAGACAGAAAGCCTTGGAGGAAAAAATGAAATCACAGGGAAGTTACGTGAGAATAAGGAATTTGATTCCAAAATGGAATCCACAATAGTCAGTGTCTATCTATTCTTATGTTAAGTTGGGCTGAAATAAAGTAAACTCAGACAAAAACGATTTGTCCATAACATTAAGATTCACGTTTAAACCCACCAAAGCAGGGAAACACAGACTAAAAGCTCAGAAGCCAGATTGGTGCTCTGTCTTCTCTTTAACCCCTCTGCTGTGGTGGTGGGAGCAGGTGGGCAGGTGGTGGGAGGAGGATGGGAAAACTGAGGGATGGTTCTGTGTGACATGGTGGCTAGGGTACTGGGTTGAGACTCATGAGCCCTATTAATCTAGTCCTAGCTCTGCGACTGTCTTGTAGGAGGATGCTTGACAGATGACCAGTGTCACAATTTCACCAGCTCCATGCCTCAGGTTCTCCATCCGTCAGACAGCAATAGCCATGCCCCTTTTGTAAAGTGCTTTGAGAGCTGTGCATGAACAGCCCGAGAAAGAGATAGGTTATTATTGCTGCTTCTGTTGTAGATAAGGCATTCATCCGGGACTCAGGAGATAGGGGTTTAGTTCCCAGCCCTGCCGTAGACTCCTTGTGTGATCTCACATAATTAAATGATCTCTCTGTGTCTCAGTTCCCCCTCTGTAAAATGGGAAGAATAATGTTTCCTTTGTCTGTGTTGTTTCTCATAAAGTCTTCAGGGCAGGGACTGTCTCTAATCAGATTTACAGCGCCCTGTACAACGGGGCCCCAATCTTGTGTTGGGGCCTCTAGGTGCTAATGTAATACAAACAATAAATAAATAAGGACATAAATAACAAAGTTACAACATGTGGCTGAGAACTGGCTGTCATCCCAGAAACTCAGAGTGAATTTTCCTGCTTTTGTTGGTTTAGCTTGGTTCCAGTTTGTTGGTCGATGTAACAAAGACATTTGTAGCTGAATAATTTCTAATGATCTGATTATGATCACGAAAGAAAATCTAGTGGTGGGCTTGAACTGCACCCCTCGACCTGATCACTGAACTTTTGAGAAACATCTGGAATCCAGACACAAGCATAAATCATGCAGTTAGTCATTATTTCTATATAACAGTCTGGACCAAAACCCCAGATCTGGACACTTTCACATATTGGTGTGTGCAAACGCCAGAGCTGGATCTGAATTTTCTGGCTCAAAGCTCCATCTCTAGAAAAAGTAGCTAAAACATGCGTGTTGAAAGAGTTAACTCATTCTAAGGGCTAAGTATGTATTTTGCAGGTGAGTGCTGGGCTCCCATTAAAGTCAATGGAAGTGGTGTCTCCAAGAGGCTGGCCATTCTGCAAGGAGTATATGCTGTGTGCATGGCCTCCAAATCCACCCTCTATGTGCATTGGAACCATGGTGGTTCAATGGCCAGGGGCTGCAAGTAAGGCAGGATTTGCCCATCAGTCTCACAAGTATCAATGCAGAGCAATTCCTTCAGTCAGCAGAGTCACTCCAGATTTTACATAGTATAGCTAAAATGAGAATTTGGCTTTAGGTACAGACCTGCCAGGGAGTGGTGAACTATATTGAATTAAATCCTAGCTCCATTGAAGTCAATGGCAAAACTCTTATTGTTTTCAGTGGCACCAGGATCTTGCCTTTTATGTTTTAGGATTTCAGGGTAGCGCTCCAATCCCAATCCCAAACCTGTTTTGGACCACTTGTCAGGACTGCAGCAATTAGGAATGATCAATGAAACTCCACAACAGTAATACGTCTTTTAGAGGGCTGAAAATGCTTGCTTTCGCCCTAAAATAGGAAGCTTGGGGAAACAGGAATGAGGTGAGCGATTGGAGGACTCCCCCGAAATGTGTCACACAAACCTGAACTGGGAGAGAGAAATTTGAGAATTTAGAATCCTCTTATTAGAGGATGGACTACTCCACATGTGGGATGTCGATGCAGCCTTCTGAAAACAAATATACTTACTCATAGCATGTGACTCATTATCCTGCGAAAATGTCCCTTTTGACAATACGATGCAGTCTGAAAAATAGATGGAAGAGACACAGAGAACAATGAGAGATGTGAAGGGCGGAAAATAATAAAAACACGACAATTCATCTAGCCACGCAATACATTGTTGCAAAACAGTTCCGGGGTATTGTCATTGCCTTAATCCAAACAAAGGCTGGAAAGCACTAGAATCAGTTAATGGTCCTTTGAAAAATCCTGCTCCATACAAACAAGGATGAATAATCATATGTTCGTTATGGGGTCAGCCCATCTCCCATTGAAGTCAACTGAAAAAAAATCAGCCATTTCATTGGAAGTTGATTCAGGCTCTATACAACTTTCGCAAAAATGGTTGTTTATGTAAGAAATAAAGTATGTACCTTTACAAGTGCTAGGGTTTTGTAAGCCTTGTCTATTTAGTTGCCTAAGACATCTGGGGAAATGTCCAGACATGCCAGTTTTACCTGCTAGCTATTCCTTTGAAACAAAAAGCATCCATCGGGTCCGCTGGAGAGCAACACAAAAAGAAAACACAGAAGGCTTGTTTTTGATCTCAGGTACGCCAAGTTAGGGTAACCTTGGAGTAACTCCTTTGAGCTTACTGAAGTTACTCTGGGTTTACACGGGTGTAACCCAGCTCAGAATCTGACCCATGTAATTTATAGAATGCAGTGTTACATTTTAGTGATCCTGATGGAGTGTTTGTAGAGAAAACGTTAAAGATCAGTGCTGCTTTAATGCATGCTAAACTCCCAGTATTGACTTCGTTTGGGTGTTTTGAACATGTAAAAACTACAGGACTGGGTCCTCATTGGTGCAAATTATGGACCTAATCAAGCCAACAGGCTTCAATGGGACTTCAGTGGATTGCAATACTGACTTCAGTGATCATTGAGATTGCTAAGCCTCTTGCGGATAAACTTTTCTCTTTCATAAAATGTCTAGCCACACTTTTTTAGAGACGGCTACCGCAAAAATAGTGAAAGTTGGAAACTTGAACTTGACGCTTTTTTGACCTCACTGCAGACCAAATGCTCTGCTTCGGTTGAGAAAAATTGATTTTCAATTCTCAAGGTTATGGCTGTTTAGCATTACCTGCTGCACACCCTCTGTAGGAAATTTGCTGCCCTGGCACACTTAAAGAGCGATGCACTGTGTATGTTTTCACGGTTAGCTAAAAGCCCCCTTGTCAAAACTGCTTTCCTAAATGTAAATATTCTTGTGTTTAAAACTACTCAAACGATTTTCTTCAAACTTGGCTTCTTTTGTAGATCTCGCTGAGGACTAAAATCAAAATAGCTGCGTATATTTCAAATCAACAAATCCTGAAACTGTCTACTCATACACACACAGGTAAGAACGTTTATAATTAGCCTTCAAAGCTAAGAGACATTCATGTAGGCAACTGGTATCTGTTAAATCTACAAATGCCCCGTTTTTTTAAATGATATTCATCAGCACTCTTTGACCAGTGCTAACTAATGCCTGCAACTCAGAGAGTTGGGAACTTGTTTTTCTTTTCTTTTTTGGGGGGTGGAGGGTGTTCCACTTTTTCCCCCTCAGGTAAGTAAATGCAAAACCACTGTGTTAAAGCAATGTCAAGGGAGTACAGAGAAGTATTAAACATACAAGAAATGCAAAGGGTAAGGTTGAATGCACAACATTAACCAATGGCCTAGTGTGGACTCTGGTGCAAGAACAGATTAGGGGCCCTGGTCTTGATTCCAAAATCTAAAATTTTGCTTACCCCCAATGAGATGGCCCCCCACAACTTACCCACTGCCCCCAACATCCACCATTCACTATCACCGCTCACCCCACAGTCCCCCAAAACTCCTCACTCACCCCTTAGCCCAACAATAACTGTCCCCCTCACCCATCACCCCCAGGACCTTCCTAGCCACTCACTGTCATCCCTCCCTCCCAGCTCTGTGCTCCTCTCCTGCCCTGGGCAAGAGCGGCTCCTCCCAATCCTGGTCAGGCAGCTACTTGGACCCACCCTGCACTCAAATGGCATGGGCAAAATTTGAGCGATGATTGGCATTGCAACCTAGCACATGGGGTCTCAGCCCCACTCAGGTTTGGCTCAGCTACCCCTCCAAACCTGAGTAGGGCTGTGATCTCCCTTGCACCTTGTTGCAAAGCCACATGCTCAAATTTGGCCCTGTGGAACCAAATTTGAGTGAGCAGTGTTGCAACCCTGTGCACCACATGAAGGGCTAGAGTGCTGGTCTGGCTGGTTGGGCCCCCATGATCTCGTGGGCCCTGGTGCAACTGCACAGTTGCATCATATAGCTATTCCACTGACCTTAACTATGGCTCTTTGCATGTGTGTATTCTGATAACAGATTTTGGGTGATCACAAGTCATCCTAGATACATATGTGCTCCTTATGATTGCAAACACCCTCCTCCCAAGACACCAAAACCCATCCACCAGTGTTAGAGCTAAAGCTGTAGTGACAGCAATA
Organism: Eretmochelys imbricata; assembly: GCF_965152235.1. NCBI lineage: Eukaryota > Metazoa > Chordata > Testudines > Cheloniidae > Eretmochelys > Eretmochelys imbricata. The sequence goes on along the minus strand of NC_135574.1, from coordinate 203,381,265 downwards.
TTAAGGTTAACCAAAACTTTCCATGATAACCCTGATCTTTTCAGCTCCCCTTCACACTGAAATTTTCCATGCTTGCTCTGTGCCTGGAGTGAATTTTGGGGGAGAACGTTGAGAAAATAAGTGATGAGCTAGTTTCAAAAATGCTGAGTGTGAAAAAAAGTCTGTTTGTTGCTATACATTACATTTCGCAACCTTTTAAAGTACTAATAATTAAAACAAAACAACCAACTGGAGCCATCAAGCATTTTTGAGTAAAGATATTATTTATTAGCTTTATAGTATCACCTAGACACCACAAACAAGATTAGGGCCTCATTGTTCTAGTCCTTCCCTTTAAGAGCTTGCAGGCTAAGTAGACAAGTCAAAGAAAGTGTTGTTATTGACATCTTACAGATGGGGAAACTGAGACACAGAGAGATTAAGGTCGGAATTCTCAAAGATATTTAGGCTCCAAATGAGAGTAAGGCACCTAAATACTTTTGAGGATTTGGGCCTACGTGACTTGCTCAAGGAAGTTTGTGGCATGGTTAAGAACTAAAACCAGATCTCCTGAGTCCCAGTACAATACCTCACCCACAAAAACATCCCCTTACTTGGCAAAGAGATATTCCTGAGGCCAGAGATGTCTTTCAGTGTCCCTATGAAAAATCCAGCCACTCTGGGCTGAGTTATCAGCCTTGGGAAACCACGTGCTTGTTCCACTGACGGATAGAAGAGGAACACAGCATTCTGATCTTGTGTTTAAGGCCCTGGCTTGGGCAAATTACTTACTCTATCAAAAGAGGATCACAACACTTAACTAACTCCCAAACATTTTTTTTTTCCAGAATTTTATTTCATGAAAAATTTCAAAATTTTGGCTCATGGTCCAGATTTGGGATGAATTTTTTCTTGTGAAATTTTGAAATTTTTGCTGGATGGAAAAGCCGTTTTCTGACCAAATCTACTAGCAATTACCAAGCACTCTGAGATCCATTAATGAATACACGCTATCGTTATTAGCTGTATTTTTCGGGTGGCATTAGGTTCAGACATTTAGCATGATGAGCGCTGGCTATGAGTCCAACAGCTGCATATTCTAGTGCTGTGTCTGGCAGTTACTTCTCCTCCTCTTTCTTATTATCATTGGGATGGCTTTTTCCTAAGTACTTTGTTTGTACAGAAGGTAGGTATACAGCACATGTGGCCAGTGAACAGCTGCCAAAATCTTCAGAACCGGTTCCCGGCGGGTCCTTCAGCTGCTCCGTGTCTTCTGTGGCACTTCGGCGGTGGGTCCTTCAGTGCCGCTGAAGACCTGGAGCGAGTGAAGGATGTGCCGCCGAAGTGCCACCAAAGACCCAGATCAAGTGAAGGGCTCGCTGCCAAATTGCCGCCGAAGACCCGGAGCAAAATTAAAACGGGATTCTCGGGCAGGGAAGCCTCCCCAGCTGGGAGCTCAGGTGGGCCGGACGGGGGACAGTCCCGCGGGCCAGAGGTGGCCCGCGGGCTGGAGTTTGCCCACCCCTTTAACAACCGGTTCTAAACCGGCTTCAGAATTTAACAACCGGTTCACGCAAACCAGTGCGAACCGGCTTCAGCTCACCTCTGCATGTGCCTGTGTGTGGCTAATCTAGCTGCATAGTGATTGAACTTGTTCATAATGAGTGCAGTGAATGAGGAGACCTACCTCAATCCGTTTACAATATATCCACTGAATCTCGGCCGATCAGTTACTGACAGAGAGATTTTGGATCAGGCGCTCGATGTCTCATTTAAACTCCATCTAAGAGATAGGGATATTAAGGTCTGGATTTTTTTACATTTCTATTTATTCTTCTCCATTCAGAATATTACAGACCATTGTGAAACTGGAATTAGTTGAAAATGTTCAACATTTGAAATTTTGGCAAACTTTTTTGACCCACAATTTATTCCATGTTTTGACCAGCTAGAAAGCCAGTTGAAAAGATGTCAAAGCTTAAAATTTTGACAACATTTTTCATCTTCTTGTTTGTAACGCAACACAGTGTGCGTGAAAAGTACATCACCATTTCCCCCACCCAACCAGGTCTAGTCAGAAGTTATGAGATATGCGTCATTGCAAACTCAGCAATACTTTCTTAACTTCAGCAGTCTTCACAGGTAGCTCTTGTCCACACAGGATATAAAATAACCTCAGCATCTCCCAAACTGTGTATGTGGATCATATAGAACTGTATATTAGTGTTTCTGGACATAGTTAGTCTATCCTCTGCTTGTTTGGGATAGGGAGTAAGGAAAATGAGATGGTTTAGGCAGACACTAATGTGCTGCGCTAGGTGAAATTTCTTTGGACAGTAAAACAGTCTTTATTTACAGTGCAATGTGTTTCCCCACACAGTTCAGACTTAGTTCAATCCCAGTCATAAAAATACTGGTCTGTCTGATACAAGTGTATAGAAGGGCTTTTTACATTGAGCATGATACGGCCAGAGTAATGTATCTAGTAAACAAGAACATTTATGGGTTAATTAGCCAGACCTACAGTGCTAATGAGCTTCATGCAAGCCATTCAAATGCGTAGCCTTGCAGAGCACATAGCTCTTAACCCCCTCATTCAGCCTGTGATTTTGTGAATCGCTAAAAATGTCCACAGAAACATGTGGATTTCAACCATTTTTTTTTCAATGGGAAAACATCACTAATGTCAATGCAAAATGTTGCAACCTTTTGTGTTTTATTTCTATTTTTGGAAACTGAAACATTTCTGAGTAGCAGCCGTGTTAGTCTGTATCTGCAAAAAGAAAAGGAGGACTTGTGGCACCTTAGAGACTAGCAAATTTATTTGAGCATAAGCTTTCGTGAGCTACAGCTCACTTCATCGGATGCAACTGTAGCTCACGAAAGCTTATGCTCAAATAAATTGGTTAGTCTCTAAGGTGCCACGAGTCCTCCTTTTCTTTTTGCGAATACAGACTAACATGGCTGCTACTCTGAAACCTGAAACATTTCCTTTTTCTAATTTGGTTTGGGGATTTTCCAGGCTTTCACCCCCTTTTTCTGGTGGAAAATGTGGGGAAGGTTTAAAAAACCTGAAGTGTGATAAAGTATTTTACTCATGTTTCACGCCTTTTGCTATTTTTCAGCTGGCAAAATAATGGGAAACAGTCAACGTATGGGACAGTGGGATTTTCCAGTGTGGAAAAGTCAAAAACAAATCCAAAAACTGAATTGGAAAGCCATTTTTTTTTCAATGTCCAAAAATCAAAAATGAAACACGTATCATCTGCACAGTTCATTTCATGAAACGTTTTGATACCTCTACTTTTCATCCTGATTCAGGATGAAAACAAATGTTGAAATATATTAACATTTCCCATGGCATGCGAATCCCATTTCCCAACTAGCTTTAAATGAGGGCACGATGGTAAATAATGAATACATATTTATTTATAAAAAGAAAAGGAGGACTTGTGGCACCTTAGAGACTAACCAATTTATTTGAGCATAAGCTTCCGTGAGCTACAGCTCACTTCATCGGATGCTCAAATAAATTTGTTAGTCTCTAAGATGCCACAAGTCCTCCTTTTCTTTTTGCGAACACAGATTAACACGGCTGCTACTCTGAAACCTATATTTATTTATTTACTTGGTTGTGGGAGGGGGGCAGGGGTGGAGCAAGGAAAAGTGACCCCCACAAAGCATTATAAGCTGAGCTAATATCAGTTATAATAATTTCCCCATCTGTGGATGTTCAGCTTTCCTCTCACTTTTATTCATAATTCTCCTCATCTTTTTCCTTAAATAGTTGAAGTGTGAATGTCACTTTGCATTTTTTTTTTTGCCTGGGGGGGGGGCTCATGTACTGCCCATGACCCTTGGCTATGTCCCATAGACGCTGTAGTCATTTTCAGTTAAGGGTAATTGGCAGCAAAATACACTTTGTTCTCTACAGTGTTAAAAATGGGCTACTTTGTTTTGCCAACCTTCCTGAACTTCCTTTCCCTTCAATGAAGGAGTGCAACATTTGTATAAGAAAGAAATATTGTCTTCAGTGGGAAATGTATTCCATGTGTGTTATAATTTATATTATGACAGATCTTTCTTAGCTTACAATATTGTTATTCACAGTGTGGAAAGAAACTTTATCAACTTCTTTTTTTAAAATGTGTTCTCTGAGGCAATCATAATTTTTATTTGCGGAAATATGTGATAAATTTGAATAATAAATTTCTATTAAAACTCCCATTTGTATTCAATTTCCTTCATAAATCTGGATAAGATGTCAGCTGAACGGTTCATATATAAAATATTAGAACAAACATTGCCTGTCTAATTGAAAAATCTGTCTTCATCAAGGACCTAGAGCTGAGCTTAAGAATGAAAGATGTAGGCTTTATTTAATGCAGTTCTGCCCCGCTTGTCATGAATGCTGCCTTCTCCTCCCCCTTCACCACCTCCACATAAATAGCACAGCTCTATTCCCCAAGTAGCCTTAAAAGGGCAAATACAAAGATATGCAAAGAAAGGTACAGCCATTGGTGTGTGTTGAGTGGTTTAGCCTACTTTATGCTCCAAGGCACTAATCCTACTGCACTTAAAGGATGGGCGTTTGTATCCCCGCTGCATTGGCTGGACCAAGCTCAAAATTTACAGCTAATGTAATCATCTTCCAGTTGTGAATGTACCGGGTTGGAAAGCTGCAGGCGAGGTCACATCAGGGGGTCATTCTTGTCATCACCAGAGGATGTAGCTACAACAGTCGCGAAAGATAAAGATGAAAGGCGAAAGGGAAATGAAAAAAGGAAGGTGGAAGGTTTTTGTAGACACACACACACACAAAGTGTATGTGTTTGCAGAACCGCTGGGACTTCCCTTGCTGATTTAAGGCTCAGCAAGTGAGTGTGAAAACCTGCCAAACCCACCAGCATTCCCTGACCTAGCGTGCCTTCCACCTCAGTGAATACAAAGTAAGTCATGGTTTGAAATGGGGACGGGAAAGGGCCTCTCTATCCAATGCATACTGGAACCAATGAGAGTGTTTTTATTGCCTTCCGTGGACACTGAATTGGGTCCTTAAATAATAAAGCGCGGGCTCTGCTGGAGCTTCTAAACTACCCTGTCCCTTGAACAGAAGGGGGGGGAAAATCCACAACCCCTGACTATAATCCATCCCCCCGAGAATCCCGGCATGTGTAATCCATTAACACACTGGGCCAGACTCCACTGGTGTCTCTCCACTGAATTTCATGGAGTTATAGCAGGGAGATCTTGACCCAATTATTTCATCATAACATTGTAGCATGTATGGCCTTAAGTCATGATGATTAATATTTTGGTTGTTCCTGAGCAGTTTGGGATTTTTTGCCAGGAGGCCTCTAAATCTGTTTCAAAAGTTGACAAGATAGAGATTACATGCATCAGCTCCATTCTTAGCTGAACTCAGGAAGCACAGAGGTGAATGAAAAAATAATAATCATTTTCCAAGTGCAATCAAGTACAGAGGAGATCATGCATTTGGATTTACCTCTCGTTCTATATGTGAGTCTACCTTGGCATTGGCTTGGGACTGAGCAAGCGTAAAAAGTTGTGATTGTAACACAAAAAATAGAGATGGGCAGGCCCAGTATGTCTGGACTGAACCCAGCTGCCTTCAGCTAGCTTTTGTGGGGCACTGATCTGAACCTGGTCAATGTCAGTGATCCAAATTCAGACCTGGCGTCCTCTCCAGAGAGCAATGACGAGCCAGCACTTAGGGGACTAGTCACTGAACTAGGAAACGTGGATTCAATTCCTTGCTCTGCCCTGGGAGGCCTGTATCACCTTGTCCAAGTCACTTAGGGCCAGATTCACAAAGGGAGTTAGGCACCTAAATCCAACATTCAGGCACTGCTGACGTTCATAAAACCACCTAATGCTATGGGCATCTAAGTTTCTGCTGGTGGACATCTGCAAAACCACCTAAATCCTGACACCAACTCACAAGCTGTTTGGAGCCCTGGCTCATGCCTAGGCCACGGTGGGATGCTCAAACCAGGCATGTTCAGGGTATGCCTAATTCACACAGCTCAGGGCAGGCAGGTCCAGAGGGTGTAGATGTCCCAGAGTACCAAATAGCCTCATGGTTAGGGGCCTTTCTTGAGAGGTGGGAGACCAGGTCAAGGCCCTGCTCCAAATCAGGCACTACAAGGATCTGAAAACACATTCCCCCACATCCCATGTGAGTGACCTAACCACTGGGCTAGTGTGAAGGGGCTCTCTCTCTCTCTCTTGTCCCCCCTTTCTCTCCAGGTTTATTGCCAGATAGGGCCTAACGCCAGGAGAGGGTTCATGGCTGAGACTGTCAAGTGGAGATAGGCACCTTCCTCCATCCTGCCAGTCAAGCATCTAAAACCCAGCTCCGTGGGAATTAGGCACCTAAATACCTGTGTGGATCTGGGCCCTGAGCCCCACCCCTTCTCTCAGCATTTCACTTTCAGCTAGCTTAGGGGACTTCCCACTCACTGGGCTGGGGGTCTGAGAAGCTCTTTCATAGGTGCCTAACTCTCCCCATGCACTGTAGAGGGAGCCTGGGCGACTAACTTGGAGCTGTGAAGTCTGCAGGTGGAAAAACACGAGATATGGCGGTGGCTAAATCCCCTTTGTGCCTCTCTGAGCTATAGTTAAATCGGAGCAATAGCCCTTCCCGAGCTCACCGGGGTGTTGTGAAGTTAAATATATTAAAGAATGTGAGGTGTTCGGCTACTAGAGACAGAACCATATAAGTACATAGGTAGTCTCTAAGAAACCCGTCTGTCATAGCTCTCAAGAGCATTCTGTTTTTTTTCACCTCCCATGCCCACCTTATATATACCAGCCCATACAATTATAAAGCAGGAGACGCTGTCCTTTTATGGCTGCTGGGGCTTGCAACTTTTGTGCTGAAAATCTCGAGTTCCTCCCACCCCACAGGAAGTCTTTGAACATCGCTTCAGTCAAATATATTCCCTTTATTCTGGTCTATGCAGCCTATGGTCCTGATCTAAATCCCACTGAAGTCACTGGAAGGCTTTCCATTGATGTCAATGGCCTTTGGATCTGGTCCCAAACATATGGGAGTTAGTTAATGTATTAAGAACAAAGGGGTGCATTTCATCCATTGGGCCAAATCCTTCTTGGCGGTGAGGGTTGCCTGGAGACAATAAGAATGGAATTCCATGCCTGGAGGTGGTATATAAAAAAAAGCCAGGAAGACAGGAGAGGAAAGACGAAAACAGGACAATTCAAGAATAGTTTAGGCCCAGATACTCAGAGGCATTGATTCCATTGGATGCCTAGTGCTCAATCAAGCATCCCTGTACAGCATAAAACCCCCCACTGACGTGGACGGGCTCAGGGGGCCCCATGCACCCCCACTTTTTGCCAGCCATAAGGACTAGTGAGGGGGGGAAGAGCGGGTGGTTTGGGGGCACGAGGCAGCACGGGGCTGGGGTTTGGGGGGAAGAGATGGTGCGAGGGGCTCAGGAGAAGGGGGTGGCACAGGGAGGGACTTGGAGGGAAGAGACAGCAAAGGGGCAGGGGCTCAGGGGGAAGGGACAGGTCATGCGGGGGAAGGGGTGGCGTGAGGGCGGAGGCCCGGTGCAAGGGTTCGGGGAGGGAAGGGACGGTGCCGGGGAGTGAGGCTATGGTTTGGGCACCGGTGACCCCTCTACTGTTAGGCAGCTTCCACTACGCCTGTATGGGAGTGACTGGTTTGAGGAATGCAGGGTCAGGCCAATATATGGGGTGGGCGACTTTGATGTTAACAATAGCAATTATTAAAAAAACTAAAATATAAACCCAAATAATAATTTATTCCATTTTAATTACAACATCCCTTCACAATTCTCAGAAACAGGAGTACTTCATTCTTACCAAGCACATAAAATACACATTAGGCCCTATTCTCTCCAGGTTCCCTATGTATTAAAGGGGTGAGCTATAGGTCATCTTCCTTAGTAGCTGGAAAATTTTCAAAGGTCTAATTCTTCCTCCCACTAATGGGTTGTGGGGCGGAGATTTTTCAGGTGAGCTGTAGTGATACAATAAAATCACAGCCCAACAATGGCTTTCACTAGCGCTGGGTGGAAAATGGGGAAGGCTTCCCATGGAAAATTTCCTTTTTACTCACCTCCCTCCCCACCCCCCAAAACACTGAACATTCTTGGCCAAACCCCAAACATTTTCAGCGGAAAACTTCCAAACCTGAAAACATTTTTGCCAAAAACAGAAAAAATTTCAGCTGAAAAAGTTTACCATTCAGACTTTCCGTTTCTTTCTGATCTAAAAGTGAAAGTTTTCAAGGAGCGCTGACCCTTTCTGGGAAAGGCTTCATTTGGTCGGAAACTCAGTTTTCCATCAAACAATAGTTTTGAAGCCCTAGCTTTCACCCTTACAGTATATTAGAAGAATGTGAACTCTTTTCTTGCTGTTAAAAAACATTTTAAAAATGCAAATTAGAAGCAAAATATATTTCATGTTAGCAATGGACCTTAAGGGAAAGCAGTGGAGATACAAAGACAACAGAGGAAGTCCTTGCCTCATTGAAGTAAGTTGCAAAACGCCCACTGATTTCAATGGGGTCAGAATTTCACACAATGACAGTAAGTAAGCAGGACATGCTTTTTGACCCATTTCTCCTTTCTGCATGAATTCAGTACATTCAGGGGTTACTATTCAGCTCGTGGGACTTTTAGTTGCCACCCAGCTTTCCCATATGATGGGGTTTATACATGATCACATTCCATTGCTGTTAGATTATTAGTAAAATAACCGCTGTAGACTATAACAGAGTTCAAAAAAGAACAAGATAAGTTCCTGGAGGGCAGGCCCATCAATGGTGATTTGCCAGGATGGGCAGGGATGCAAAACCATGCTCTGAAGTGTCCCTAGCCTCTGTTTGCGAGAAGCTGGGAATGGGCAACAGGGGATGGATCACTTGATGATTACCTGTTCTGTTCATTCCCTCTGGGGCACCTGGCATTGGCCACTGTCGGAAGACAGGATACTGGGCTAGATGGACCTTTGGTCTGACCCAGTATGGCCGTTCTTATATTATATTACAGTAGCACCTAGAGGCCATAACCAAAATGAAGAAGCTGAAATGGATTCTTTCACTGGCTCCAGTTACTTGATGTTATTGAGTGTGATGACTATTTATTTGTAATATAGTAACATGATGGAAATTGGGACCCCATTGTGCTAGGTGCTCCACAAACACGCAGTGAAGTGTGACAGTCCCTGACCATAATAATAATAAGTATTATTAATAAATGCCTAGTGGTGGTACAGCACTTTTTCATACATAGCTCACAAAGGCGGGCAGTATCATTACCCCCATTTTATGGATGGGGCCAATGAGGGACAGAAACGTCAAGTGCCTTGGTCACCCAGGAAGAGAACCCAGGTCTCCCGAGTCCCAAGTCATTGCTCTCGCCACTAGGTGATACTGCCTTCTTTGTGTACGTGTTTTTCAACTGCACCTGGTGTCCACTGACTAGCTAATCACTAAAGGGTGAAAGTTCAAAAATTACTTGGCAACACAGAATCCCAATGGCAAAAGTACATAGCTCTGGCGCACCCACAGAGAAAAGTTAGTGGGTGCTGCTCAGCAGTACCCACCGGCAGCCAAGCTCCCCCCGCCCTGCAGTGCCTCTCACCTGCTGATGGCCCCCCTGACCAACTCCTCCCCCTCCCTTCCAGCACCTCCCGCCTGCCATGAACAGTTGTTTCGTGGCATGTCGGAAGGTCTGTGAGGGAGGAGCAGGGGCGGGGCACGCTCGGGGGAAGAGGCGGGAGGGGGGCGGGGACTTGGGGGAAGGGGTAGAGTGGGGAGGGGGTCGAGCACCCCCCAGCTAGAGGGGAAGTTGGCGCCTATGCTGGCTGTGGACTTATACAAAAACTCAGCGAGCAATAACTATGCTTAAACACAGGCTGCAACATAGAATCATAGAATTTCAGAGTTGGAAGGGACCTCAGGAGGTCATCTAGTCCAACCCCCTGCTCAAAGCAGGACCAGTCCCCAATGTTTGCCCCAGGTCCCTAAATGGCCCCCTCAGGGATTGAACTCACAACCCTGGGTTTAGCAGGCCAATGCTCAAACCACTGAGCTATCCCTTCCCCCGATACAGGCATGTAGCTTCTGAAATTCTTCTGAAGGACCTGGTGCTCTGTCGCCCCACATGGCCCTTTAAATGTTTAAGGTTCTTCAGTCTCTCGAACTAGGTTGTGTTATTCCCAGGCCCTATAATTAAATGCGTGCAAATTTGTTTATTACAACGTAGATAGGAAAACAAAACGCAGACGAGTGTAAAAGAACAGAGTTGCCACCTCGCGATTTCGCCACCGTACGGTCATTTGTGCAGTGACCTGTCTACTGACCCCCACATCACTCTTGCCGTAGTGGCAACAGAAGCAGCCGCAGCAATTCGGATGGAGCTGAATATCCTCAGTCATTTTCTTGGCCTGCCATGAAGTTTCTCAGCTCAATGCTGCACTTGAATGACCCTCTGTCATTATGTTATATTTAGGTAATGAAAGGTGTAATTAGCTTTGTTCTGCTGCAAGCCGATCTGGCTCTGTGAGCATCAGAAAAGGTAATAAAATAGGTGCCTGGATATAAAAACCTGAATAAGCATATTATTCAACGTAATTTCGCGAGCCAAAAACCGACGAAAGAACTGGGGTAAGAGTGTCGCAGCTGCTTCAATAGCCAACAACGAGACTTGTCACTAGGGGCCAGGCAAGGTTTGTCACGGTATCAACACAGCCCATTTGATCAGGACAGCTTTTCTATAACTGATGGCATTTTGCGATGATTGCTTTCCTCTTCCCGTACAGTATCTTCTCTCTCTTTGAGGACATTGTGAAAGAAGAGGTTTTGTGTTATTGTCAGCAACCATCTGGAGCTAGCAGCATCCCTGGCCCATGCCCGGTGTGGAGTTGTGCTGTTGTCGGTAATGGTTCTACCCAGCCATTGTCTGGGACTTTAGCCATCTGCTCTAGCACACCCAATCGGCTCTCTGTAGGAATGAATGCAATTGCTAATGTGAAGGTCCTGGCGGGAGAGACACTGAAGCAGAAGCTGCTGGTGCCAAATTAGTCAGGTCCTAGGACATCACGCGTTGTCTTAAGTGAGTAATTCTAGCAGAAGAAAGAGGTTTTGCATTGCTTGTGCAAAATGGCAATACATTCCATACAGCACGTGGGCCAAGAGCCTCAGCTGGTGTAAACAGGTGAAGCTGCATCAAAGCCAGTGGACCTATGCAGATTTATACCAGCAGAGGAGGGGCCCATATTCATGCAATGGTGCAAGGAGGGTGTGTCTTTTCTATGGACAGCATTATATCTTCAAACTCACTGTAGTCACCATGCCAGAGAAAATGGAACCTCTTGGTTCCATATACATGGGCTTTCCCAACACTAAAACACATCTCTAAAGTCCCCAAGCAATTACAAGCCAACAGAAGATGCTGGAAATTGTGTATAAATCTCTGTAAGAATCACCTATGGCAAAATAGCATGGTTTTTGTTTTCACTAATGAAGGTGACCTAGTGTGTTTGCTCATGACTTTGGTTGGGGCAAACAAGTTGCTCCAATACATCTCTGAGGCAAGGAGTGTTGTACTGATGAACACACATGCAGCATAGGGGGCAAATATACTGGTCCCTACTGCGTGTGTTGTTTAGGCTGGTGGCCAGTTGTGACCACGGAGCCTAAGCATTTATGGAAACCTATCTGACTTTACTACTACCTGTTCACCCCACTCTGCCTCCATTTGTCTGTCTAGCCTCCTGATGTCTTTTGTCATAATCCTAGTGTAGGGTCTCTCTGTGGAAAGGACTGCCTTTGTTTTACTTATTTGTACAGCACCTAGCACAATGGGGTCCTGAGTGCCAATCAGGGCCTCTAGGCATTATGGGTGGGAATTACTCTGAGCCTCCGGAAGAAAGTGGTAAAACTCCCACTGGGAGCAAAGTTAGGCTGACCCTGAGAGCTTTTAAAAATTCCACCTACAGTGACAACAGCAGCAATAATCATTAAAATAAAAAGAACGCGCTCAAAATCACACCATGTTTTTTCTTGTGGGCGGTACTCAGTTCCCTGGATCAGATAGATTCTATCTACCAAACTTTTCCCTACAACACCCATTACTATAGTACCTAAACACATCCTCTACTATCAGAATAACCTGAGTTTACTTATGCCCACCTGTAGGTCCCACATTACAGGATATAGGTCAGTCCAGGAAGCTACCAGCAGCTCAAAGCCAGACAGAAGGGCCAAGCCAACAAAATCACCATTCCAGCCATACTCTTGGTGCAGGAATCACTGCGAGAAATTCTGTGGCCTGTGTTGTTCAGGGCATGAGATTAGATTCTCATGATGGCCCCATTCTGGCCTTAAAGTCTGTGAATCGAGGGCCCAATCCGAAATCCGTTGAAGTCAAAGGAAAGACTTCCATTGACTTTAACTGGCTTCAGATCAGATCCATAAAGATTGTAGGTTCTTCCTCCACAGCCATTTCCGGAAGTATGAGTTTAAAAACACACCACATACAACTGAATCTAATTAAAGGGACAGGGACAGCATTTTCCCAAGCAGAAAGGGACCTTAATAAAACACTCAAAATCCTCAAGCCCAGACATGTCCCAGCCATACTGAGCTCTGTTCCAAAGCTGCAACTGACCCCAGTCAATACATGCTGACCTGGCTCAGATCCATGCCTGACACCAGTGAATATACTCCCCTTGACTTTTACTAAGGAATATTCCAACCTCCAGAGGCTATGTGTATTTTCCCAGTTACTCTCCATATGAAACTATATCTACATTGGCCAAGCACCATCACATCCTGCTAGGAGGCAGTGGAAAGCTGGGCCCTCTGAGAGGCAGGATTGTCCTGTGATTAGGGCTCTAGCCTGGCACTTGTGTACCACAGGTGCCGACTCCGTGGGTGCTCTGGGGCTGGAGCACCCACAGGGAAAAATTGGTGGGTGCTCTGTACCCACCAGCAGTTCCCCAACCCACCCCAGCTCACCTACGTCTCCTTCCCTGAGCATGCCGCTGCGTCCTGCTTTTCCCCACTCCCTCCCAGCGCTTGTGCCGCGAAACAGCTGTTTCATGTGGCAAGCGCTGGGAGGGAGTGGGGAGGAGGAGGAACGCGGTGCGCTGGGGGAAGAGGCGGGGCCGGGGCGCAGATTTGGGGAGGGGTCCAATAGGGGCAGGGAGAGGATGGAGTCGGGGTGGGGCCGGGGGCAGGGCTGGAGGCGGGGGGGGCATGAGCACCCACAAACTTCCTGTGTGACACTGAACAAGTCTCAGTTTCCCGTCTGTACAATGGGGATAACAGCACTGCCCCACCTCCTAGGGGGATTGGGAGATGCTATGGTGATGGGCGCCATATATGTACCTAAGGTAGAAAGCGCCTCTTCGAGATTACTTACGGAAAACTAAACTAAAATTTAAGGGGGGGGACATTAATTATCTATAGAGATAAATCAAGTCTTTAGTTGCCTACACTTCAGATGAGTCCCATAACATTTTACACTTGCCCAGGACACCATAGCAAGCTGCTATATTTATTAAAAATGCTATGACTATCTAGCTAGAATGGGTTTAAATGTTGTCGCTTGTTGCAGCCAGTGAACCAGCAGCACTTCCAGCAAGATCTTCCTTTAGAAAGAGCACATTTCCTTTGAATGTCTGACAGATTCCTTCCTTCCTTCAGTTTCTGGCATCTAAAGAACCCCTCCCTATCTTTCAGCCAGTATTTGCTTAAAAGTAACCATGGATAGTTATCAACTGTGGGGAATTACTAAAGGCCTGAACAGCCCAGTTGGATGAAAGTCTGGGAGCGAGAAAACAGTCACTGTATATATCTCTATTCTGTAGCAGCAAGGTGGGCAGGAGAGTAAATATGCATGGATATAAAATGTGTATCCGCTCTGCAAATGTGGTCCACAGATATCAAACGGCTATCCACAGATTTGCAGGGCTCTATAAATACAGCAGAGGCAGGGGCAGAAGTTAGTGCAATGCAAACCTGTAGCTATCCTAACCACACTTCCAACAGGCTTCTTCTCTATCAGCCTGTCTCTCCAGCAGTGGAGATTCAGATTAAATTAATCTGCCCCCAAACCACATTAGCACCTTTCTCTCTCTGCATATTTTGACATGTGAGATGAACTCTCCTTAGTTGTAGTCAGACTATCCCCAAAGCGTCCTTTCTCCACAGAGACTGGAATGCTCCGCAGCTGATTTTGGCAAGAGAGAGCGATACCACCCATCTTACTGACACCAGGGAACTCTTTTGATCTTAGCGGGGAACCTGCAGGGAATGATTACAGGTGTCACAGACAACATTCAATCTGTGGCATGAGATACACTCTCCATTTGGATTAGAACAAGCCTGTAAGGCTGGAGAAGGCGTCACTGAAGACGCCTATAGAAGGATTAATTGCAAATGATTTTACATCAGTCCCACAAGATCCCATCCAATTCCCTTTATATTCGTAGGCCAGCTGGTCTTGCCAAAGCCTCGAAGAGCTCCGGCTAAAACAAAACGAGGTTGTAGGTTTCATCTGTCTGCAGCAGATGCCAGTACTTTACACTGAAATACGCTGAGATCCCGTGGGCTTACTGGGAAAGCATGTTCAGTTGGGTAAACTTTATGAGGATGAATATATGTGAATTCATGTGTTTATATGAACGATAGCTGATGATAATCATGTGTGGCTGGGTTGGGGGGTAATGGCTGGGTGGCTTTCTCTTATATTTTGCGTTTATCTTAATACAGGCAAGGCAAATAAAGGAGTCATGGGGCTTTGTCCTCCCTGTGCCAGCACTTTTGACATGGCTGCAGCAAGCCTACATCAATCCTGCACCCGATCACCTGGGCCTGAACTCAGCTATCGACATCCAGGTAAAAATGACAGTGCCCTGTCTCCAGTAGGATTTTACACCAAGAGAGCTGTCCCAAGGTAGTTAAGTCAATGTACGGATATGCCTTTGTTTGCAGTGAAAATAGAGCTCGCGTGAATCGGAAATAAAATAAGAATTCCCACAGTGTAAGAAGTGGCCATTCATGAATCTGGTGGTAGGCAATGCGCGTGTATATTTTTTGACAGTCAGTGCCGATCTTGCAGGGCATTCCTTGGTAAGATACTGCACGCAAGATACTGAAGTCCCTTCCATTCTTCTCTAGAGCTGGCATTTCCCCGCACTGCATTTGTGACGGTTACTATGACATTGGAGGAAACGGTTAGTGTGGAAGAGGAGTGAGGCGGGTAAGTCGATTTTTATGTACGGATTCAATGCTTCTGTCTGAAAAACTGTTACACAAATGCTGCACTATTATTAGTTTGTACTAGTTCATACTCACATGATGTGATGAGCATGTCCTGTCTGAATAGTGAAACGAATGTGGAAATCTGCTGGAAATGAATATGATTTTTGTATCGCTTTGCCCATTGCAATGATGAAGATGACTTTACTGGTCATTGTAAGGACAGAACTTGCATTTTTTTGGACAAACTGATTAACTTTAGGCACAGTTAACTGATTTCTAAAGAAGGAGTTTCTTCCATGCCTTTTCCAAAGGCCAGGTCAGGCATCTGGAGGGGATTTTCCTAGGACTTTGCACTCCTCCGTAAATTGCACATTGCGTCCTCTGTAAATAATTATACCTAGCTGTCAAGGTTCCCTCCCCACTTTGAACTCTAGGGTACAGATGTGGGGACCTGCATGAAAACCCCCTAATCTTATTTTTACCAGCTTAGGTTAAAACTTCCCCAAGGTACAAACTATTTTACCTTTTGCCCTTGGACTTTATTGCTGCCACCACCAAGTATCTAACAAATATATAACAGGGAAAGAGCCCGCTTGGAAACGTCTTTCCCCCCAAAATCCTCCCCAAACCCTACACCCCCTTTCCTGGGGAAGGCTTGATAAAAATCCTCACCAATTTGCATAGGTGAACACAGACCCAAACCCTTGGATCTTAAGAACAATGAAAAAGCAATCAGGTTCTTAAAAGAAGAAGTTTAACTGAAGAAAAAGTAAAGGAATCACCTCTGTAAAATCAGGATGGTAAATACCTTACAGGGTAATCAGATTCAAAACATAGAGAATCCCTCTAGGCAAAACCTTAAGTTATAAAAAGACACAAAAACAGGAATATACATTCCATTCAGCACAACTTATTTTATCAGCCATTTAAACAAAACAGAATCTAACGCATATCTAACTAGATTGCTTATTAGCCCTTTACAGGAGTTCTGACCTACATTCCTGCTCTGGTCCTGGCAAAAGCATCACACAGACAGAGAGAACCCTTTGTTTCCCCCTCCTCCAGCTTTGAAAGTATCTTGTCTCCTCATTGGTCATTTTGGTCAGGTGCCAGCGAGGTTATCTTTAGCTTCTTAACCCTTTACAGGTGAAAGGGTTTTTTCCTCTGGCCAGGAGGGATTTGAAGGTGCTTAGCCTCCCCTTTATATTTATGACACTAGCTCTTATACAGCACTTCCCATCAGAGTGCTTTACAAGGAAGGTCAGAATATTACAGATGGGGAAACTGCAGCACGAGGCAGTGAAGTGACTTACCTAAGGTCAGGCAGCAGGCCAGGCGTAAGGATGGGAATAGAACCTAGATCTCCAGTGTCCCTGGCTAGTGCCCACTATCTCCCCTCTAGATCATGCTATTGACTTTCCGTTTAGCTATGGGAACGTTATTATTATCATTCTCCAAAGGTGTGCCAAGAGCTTCACAAACAAATGAACAGGTTATTTTTAGGGGTGTGAAAACAATGCAGAAAACTTAATGACACATAACAATAACTTACACTGAAAGGTTGGGTAGAATAAAGGAGTCATGCATTATACAGTGCATTATACAAATTCTCCCTACTGGTTAAATGATCCTTTGATTTATTTATTTTTCCCAGATTCCATTCTGAATGGAAGCAGGAGTGTTTTCGCAAGAAAATACTCATTTTGCCCAGCTCTGATATCAGGCAGCAGTGTTCTGCAGAAAGGCTTTCAGGAGTGGGGGAAATGTGTGACAACTGACGCATGGGGCATGTAAATATTAAAGGTATCAGCCCCCAGGATATGGTTCCAGGGAGTATTTCTAAGCCATTCAAACAAACATAAGCAGTGAAATACAGTCCCACCGCTTTATGGCCAGATTCATCAAAGCATTTGAATGGGTGCTTAAAGTTAATCATGTGCTTAAATATTATGCTGCTGCTGATGATGATGTATTTATATTATTGTAGTACTGAGGAGCCCAGTCATGGGCCAAGACCCGTTTGTGCTAGGCGCTGTACAAAGACATGGATTTAAGCACATACTCAATTTCTTTGATCAACTGGGCCTTAGGTGCATATTATTGTATAATTGCTTAAAAATATTACCACGCTGTTAATAACAAGATGCGAGTGACAAATCTTTGCACATCAAAGCAAACAATCATTAGTTGTTATGCTATTCCTGCAGGTTAACGTTGCCAGACAAAGAAGCAGTCAAAACATTCTCTCAGTGCTGGAAAATCCAGAGGGAAAATACCTTTGCAGTACTTAAAGTAACTAATTCAGTGTTTCTGAGTCACCAGTATTAGTTCTGCGTTGTTTAACTTTAAAGGAAACCTGTAGGTAATGAGTCAGTGAAATAGCTTTGAGACATGCAGAGCACCTATTGCAAATTGTATGTGAAATTGCTTTTTACTTGCAACAATAACATCTAGAGAAAGTGTTGTTGCCTTTGATTCATTATTGCCTTTTGTTCCAGCAAAGATCACCATCTTTATTTAGAAATATTTAATGGATTGAAACAGCTACAAAAACACAATATGTGTTCGGCAATGTTGTTGATTTGGGCAAGAGACTAGACATGTCTGAAGACCAACAGCTTCATAGGGTGAGAAATGTCTTTTTTTTTCCCCTCTGCGCTCTCAGTGGAAGTGATCTCACTTGATTCTGCAAGGTCTGGGGCACTCTGACCCCAATCCTGCAAAGTGTTTAAGCACGTGCTTAACTTTATGGACATTCACATGCTTAATGTCAAGCAAATGCTTAAGTGCTATGCTCGATGTGGGCAAGGGTGCCCCAAAGTACCTTGCAGAGTTGAGCCCTTAGTGATCAAATGCCATGTGTGGAACCATCTAACGTTGCCCCACCACAGACACTTACTCACGCCGAGTGCTTTGCAACGGTGTGTTTAAGAAAGTAAACAAACCCAAATGGAAGGCCGTAAAAATGATCTACGAAGTATTGCGCTGATGGCCAGTTGTGAGCAAGATTTGGTCCAAGCGATGAGGCCAGGGATAGGGAATTAACAAACTATGGCCTCAAAATGAATAAAGAAAAGACTGAAGTTGTGGGTGATTCTCATGTGAAACCGAGACAGATTAATATCCACATTGGGGGCCAGTGCCTAAATCAGCTTTCTGCATTTAAAGATTTTGGAGAATGGCTAGCAGCAAATGGAGAAACTGGTGGGGAAGGGTGAGCAAGGCTGCTGAGCATGGGGGGAGAGTCTGGGGCGAGATAAATGCAGCAGTTTATGATAAACTGGCCCACTTAAAGGACAACTCTACAAACCCATGGTAAGACCAGTTCTTTTTATGGGTCAGAGATATTGGCAACCAAAGAGAAGCACTTTCAAAAACTTGAAGCCACGGAAATTAGAAGTTTTATGGCAGTGAGGAGGTGACGTGACTGGACCACATGTGGAATGATGCCACCAGGAGCGAGGGCAAGGTTTGTGGTGCTAGAGAGAAACCACAAGAGGGGATGCTGAGATGGTATGGGCATGTATGACGGATGGATGAAGGGAATCCTGTTTGGGAGGCATGTGAGACTAGAATTCGCAGGTAGAGAAGAAAAAGATGGCCATGAAAATGGTGGGTAGACAGCATATGGGATGCCAGAATGGATATGGAACAAGGGTTGGACCTGCAAGTCTGCAAAAGATTGATCCGGCGACTTCAGCCCCGCTAACTGGGAAAAAGGGAAGAAGATTTGCAGTGTAATTAACTACACAACTGGCGGGATACTGGAAAACCTGGCTCCACTGACTAAGGAAAACAACAAAGAAAGAACAAAAATAAAGTCTCTGTGAAGCAGCTACATAGTGATGAGCTTCCCATCTGCCCCTGCACCAGGCAGTAACAATATGTAGATGAAACAGTATGTACAATGTGCATATGTAAAATACAGAATAACAACATCTCCTTCCAGTTTCTGAGTGATAGACACACAACAAAAATTAAATCTAAGGCCTTGTCTACGCTACGGGGGGTAAGGTGACCTAAGTTACGCAACTCCAGCTATGTTATTCACGTAGCTGGAGTCAAGATAGCTTAGGTTGACTTACTGCAGTGTCTACACTGCGCTAGGTCAACGGGAGATGCTCTCCTGTTGACTGACCTTACACTTCTTTTTCCAGTGGAGTACCAGAGTCAACAGGAGAGCAATTTGCAGTTGATTTAGCGGGTCTTCACTAGACCCTCTAAATTCACTCCCCCCCCCCCCGCCCACTGTGCATCGATCACCACAGCGTCGATCCCTGGTAAGCGTAGACATGCCCTAAGTCTAAAGGAGCATGTTATTTCCCAGCACGATTGTCTGCATAGCTCAGCCAAGTATCTGAATTGTAGTGCAAACTGATGGTGCTACCATGGGCAGATTCAGCTTTTGACTTAACCTTGGCATTTACGCAACTGCTGTAAAAGTGATAGTCTCAATCTCTGGCTAGTTGTGTGCTCCATCATATTCCCTGAGCTGGTCACAGATTTTTGGTACAATGGAAAGAGGAAGCTATCTAAACAGGAGAAAATATAAACTAAGGTTCAGGTTCTGATCTCATTTAAAATGGTGTCAATTCAGAATAACTCCCGTGATTCAACAGAATGACTCCAGATTTACACCTGATCAGAATATTGTTCCCAGTCTGAAAGACTGAATTGAGTTGTTTGGAAAAATTGTACGATCCACTCGGATCAGCCAAACAGCCTCATTCATTTCTTTAACAAGCAAATTCCCTTGGCATATCCCTTACGCATCCCTCTAACAATTCCCTGCTTCTTTTCTTGTTAGTGCTATTATTAATTATTATTATTATTATTACTACTGAGTCCTGGCCCTGAACATCATCTGTCATGTTTGTTTCTTGTGACAGGTAGAACAGGTCCAATAGCTCGAAGGCAACAACGGATCCATTATTCCCTTAAATACTCAAACCACTGAAGAGAAACAAATACACAATCTGTGATAGCATGGGTTATACATACACCCTGGCTTGGAAGCCTCTGCTGAGCACCAGAGGACCACAGCAATTAAAATTCCTGTATGCGCTATCACTTGTAATAATGGCTCTTCTCAGCTTGTCTGGGCCTCTGGGTCTAAAAGTGTGAACCTCTACTGGTTAAGAACCATGCGCCTATTACATGTCCTTTACAGTCACTCTGTGTTAGCATGGGTTCCATATTGAGGGGTGGATTTTCCAGATGGGTATCCCTGTGGGCAACACAAGGGCCCCCTAGCCCTGCTTTTATTTGCACAGTACAATTAAGTCTTTTCCTTATCTCATCATTTCCTTTCATCTTCCTTCAGTCCCATGTTTCTGCACGGGAATGCAATTGTTCTCCTACATCCTTGTCCAGTGCTGTAGAATGCTGATGAGCTCATTCTTGGTCAAGCCCCTGGCAGCTGTGTTTAGGTAATTTCTTCAGGTCGAAAGCCTTCAGCCTACAGTTTTTCAATTACTGGGTGCAGGTTTCTTGATTGTTGGCAATTACCTGGCCAGGTTGGGTATTTCGACTCCCATCCTCTCTATTCCTTTTTCTGGTTTGGTCATGACATGTTAATTAGAGAGATGAAGCAGAGTTTCATTCCATTTTCACTGATGTTTCTTAAGGGTGAAGAATTACAGAAACGCAACAAGTGCATTTTCCCTTGGGATTAGATTAACTTGAAAGTAGACCAGTGAAAAATGTATTTTCTTTTGACCTGCAATATACTCACAACTGCTGGGTTTGTGGAGGGCTATAAAGGATGTAACAGATATAACAAAATAAGTTTGTTTCCCCCCCTAACTGACCGCCCATTCATTAAAGTTTTCAAAAATGTTAGCAGCAGGATATAATCTTCTTCTGGACTAGGTATTTCTTCTACAGAATTCTTGGTCACTATTCTTATTTCCTGTGCATCCTTTTTCTGCACTGATTAGTATATTTTTTCACTGGGTACTTCTGAATAATGCTTTTGATACATCGGTGTCCTTTGTCTAAGAGTAAAACTTGCCACACTAAAATGGACACAGTATTCTCAATTTCTCTTTAGCCTAAACTGATTAATAGATGCCTTGGTGGGAAACTCTCCGACCTCTCAGTGTGTGAAGTTAATCAAAAAATTTTCATTGAAACTTTTAAAACAAAGTGGGGGGTTTTGTTGTTTGTTTTTAATGAGCATTTGCATGGAAAATTTTCATTTTGGTTGAAATTTTTACCACATCCCAAAAAGTCTGATCAAAATAGGGAGATGGGGGGAATGGGTAAAACATCTTGGGAAATGCTGAAAAATATCATTTAAAAATAAAATTTCCCAAAAGTTGGCATTTTTGACCCACTCTAATATTGAAAATATGCTTCAGTAAGAGGCTAAGCAGATGATTTCTGATCTTCAAATAACAAATACGATTACTTGAATAAGGATGGGTTCATGAAGAATTCACTAATCAACAAAAGGGGCTCCATTTGTAATGGACAGCATTCACAAGGATTATTTCAGTGAGCTTCTGCTGATGTGTTGTTTGCTAAGATGCCCTCCCGTTTGTCATTACATCATTACATGGATGTTCTTCTAAAAGATCTGCTCTAGGTATTTCTAGGGCCTGTGTTATAAAGGAGATCAGACAGGATGATCATAATGGTTCATTCTGGCCTTAGACTCTATATTTCACACAAGATTGAAGATGGCATGATCTAATAGAGCACTGAGCTAGGAATAAGGAGACCTGGCTTCTAGTCTGGTTTCTGTTCCTGTGTGACCTCAGGTAGGTCACTTCATGCCTGTTTCGACATGCCTTTTGGCTGTCCTGGCTGTTTAGAAGAAAATCCTTTTTCAGACTTGGCTGAAAGCCTGAGGAATTACTTTCCCCCTTCTCCACTGCTGAGGCGCTTTCAAATTTCCTACCATTCTCAGGATGCTGGTTTAGCTAAAATCAGGTGAGCAGCAGTAGTACGATGATGCTTTGGGCAGAATACACTGGATTCAGCTATGCTGGTCTTAATGGGAGTCAGATAGTTTAATTCCCATGTACCCAGTTGAAAACGTACCCCTAGATGCTTTCATGCATGAGTCCTAATTTATTTTCCTTAGCTTCCATATTTGCAGCAGCTCTTTTCTTCTTCATTGAAATGACTATTTGCTTGGGTTGGTATATAATATTGATCTCATTGCTTTTCTTTGGGATTGTTCTTTTCCCACACCATTTCTTGTGGTGACATGGGGCTCAAAACATGGGCCTATAAGGTGTGAGCTAGCTAGAGACCACACAGAAAGAGAACCTTGGCCATTAGTAATTTCTAGAGGAGAAGCAAGCTGCCACAATGCTCATATAGCCAGTGCTTTGAGGACCATGCAAAGTTTTACCATCAGACTTTTCCATTGTAGCATGTTGTTATAGACAAAGTTATCACAGCTTTGACTTTAATGCTTCATAACAGTGTCAGTTCCCCACAAGAGATGGGGTAAGATATTAGTGGATTCCTAGGCAGGTACTAATAGGTTTACTGGCCTTCTGAATCTTACAGGCTCTCCAAGAAACTGCAATGTTCATGCTGCCACCCCCTCCCCGACAGAAGCATCTAGCAAGTTCTTAACACTGACGTCTCTT
Organism: Eretmochelys imbricata; assembly: GCF_965152235.1. Lineage (NCBI taxonomy): Eukaryota > Metazoa > Chordata > Testudines > Cheloniidae > Eretmochelys > Eretmochelys imbricata. The sequence continues at coordinate 203,358,393 of NC_135574.1, read as the reverse complement.
GTTATGCAAGAGCAAGTCATGGATGGTTGACTTCTGGCCTTTTGCTATGCAAGGATGTGTTAGCTTTTTCACTCGATTTAGCTTACTTGATGTTCTAAGAGGCGGATGAAACCGATGGCACCTTGAGTGGGAATTAAGTAGCTTTTTCTGCCATTCCTCTGTTTTGGTTAAATAGAAACTGACAAGGCTGATGACTCACTTCCTCCACTGCCTAAGCCCCTCCTCAGTCTGCCTTCACTAAAGCACCCAGCTAGCATTCTTTCAATTCTATTGTGCATGACCTGTCTCTGGAACCTTAAAGAAGAATTTCCAGGTGAGCTCCTGCTTTGATGTGACTTACTCTTTCTTTAAAAAAAGAAAAGAAAAAAAAAGAAAGGAAAGGAAAAAAGCATGAGCACCTCAGTCTCCTGGAGGTCCAGGTGCTACTAAAGATACAAGTGACATTTGGATTACATGTTAGAGTGGAAGCATTATACAACCTGACATCCTGAAGAGGCTTAGCAGCACAAATGTGCTTATTTGCTTGCTTGAAATGTCAGCTGATATATTCTCCTCCTCCTCCTTCCCCTCTCTTTACCTGAGCGCAGCAGAGGAAAGAAGAACTGCCACTCCTGCAAGTAAGCTAGCTTCGGGGCGTAAGTTGCACTTTGATAATGGTATTCTTTCTGTGGGTGGTCAAATTCCCCTCCACCTCCTCCTTTGGATCCTTATCATTATCAGACAGAAAGATAAGGTTCATTAGTAACTCCTCTAAGTTGTGGACACTGCAGGGCTTTGTTAAGAAGTCTGCTCATCAGTGATAATATTAATTGCTGATAGCTGTTTTTGTACATTTCTTTACCTCTAGATATTTGCTTCTATATGGTCTCCAAAGACAAGGCTTCTGTATGTGGGTATCTTCTTATAAACTTTCAAAGGGTATACATATACACATGTAAACCTTCTTTTCACAAGTAAAAGGTAGCAAGCTGTTTATTACAAATACTATTGATGGCTCACTATCTGTTCAAGCATAAATAGGAGGTTTCTCTAAAAATAATGGTTTAGCAAAACCTAAAATATATTTCCACAATTCATATTTCTATAGAATAGTTTTTGGACTAAAATGTTCCCCTGTTTACAGCCTAAACTGTACAAACACAGCGATAGCAGAAACAGAAAGTGTTTAGAGATGGGTGATAAGAAGTATTAGGGTCGTGGGAAAATTGTCATATGAAGAGAGAACAAAAAGACTTGGGACTTGCCTTAAGCTTGGTCCTCACTTAAAAGTTGTGCTGTTACTATTTTGGTTAGGGTGTTATTTTTACAGAAAGAGTCATACCACTGAAAGACCTATGCAGTTACACCAATATAAAAGATCTTATGTCAGTATAGCTTATTCTGTATGGTGCTTCAAAGCTCTTTTATACCAGTATAACTGCATCCACATGAGGGGTTTGTACTGCTTTAACTATTCCAGCATAGTTAAAGCAATACAACTTTCTAGTGTAGACACGGTCTTAGAAAGGAGACGAATAAAAGGTGATAACATAAAAACATATAAAATAATGAATCGGGTAGAGAAGGTAGATTGGGAATGCCTATTCAGCCTTTCTTATATGACAAGAACGGGGGGACTTTTAACACAATTAAATGCTTTGTCATACCACACATAATTAGACTGCAGAATTCACCGCCACAAGATCGCACTGAGGTCAAGAGTTTAGCAGGAAGGATTAAGAGGTAGATACATTTTTATGGAGAACAAGAAAATCCAGAGTAATAGCAGTAAACACTTTAAAAAGTAAACAAGAGTTTTAGAAGGGATATAAACTTTCATTCTTCAGGGCATAAGCCAACCAGGGGTGCTGGAATAGTGGGGGTGCTGAGAGTCGTTGAACCAAACAGTAAACCCTGTGTATAATGGAACCCACTTCAAGCCAGGGGGTGCAGCAGCACCCCCAGTTCCAGCACCTATGACACCAACCTGCAACTATTGAGAGTTAGGAGGAAACTTTCCCAGTGGGCAGGGTACCCCATAACTGCCTGCTACAGAGCTGCTTCTTCTGAAGCAGCTGGTGCTGGCCACTGTCAGACACAGACACTGGACCAGTTGGAACTTGGGTCTGATGCAGCCTGGCAATCACTGTGTTACTGTGCAATGCCAGACATGAACATAATTGGAAACAGCATGGCCTAGTTTCACTGCACAAGCTGAACAAAGTGCATGGAGGTAAACACACAATAAACACAAATATACAATGTCGATGGGGAAAATATATTTTTTAAAAAAGGAATTTCACTTTTAACAACTTGGGGCATTGCCAAGAATGTAGGAAGGGATTCTTTAAACAGGGGACCAAACTTTGTTTTCAGTTTCATCCCTGCTTCCCCAGTGAAGTCAACGGGGTTACAAGGACGTTCTTAAGGGCAGAATTTGGCCCATGGTTTTGGTTGAGAGAAAGAAATGGGATTAATAAAGCGGGTTGAAAATTGGGAAATTCTGATATTTCGCCATTTGTTTTCACCCCGAATCAAGACAAATGTGGAAATACATGTTTGTCAGCGGTCCTGCTTGATTTTCACTTTTTACATTACAAATAAAGATGCCTTTGCTCATTCTCCAACTGCGTTCATTGCTGTTGCCTGAATGGCCATTTATAAGTTCAGGATGGAAGGTGTATTCCAGCTTGTCTCTTCTCCCAGGAAGAGTGTGAATCATCAAACTTCACTGTCTTAGCAATGCCTGGCGGGGGAGGGGGGTGGGTGCGGGGGGGAAGGGGGAGGGACCATGTATTAATTATGCATATTCAAGCCTATGTGTAAACACAGCCATGTTTATTGTAGGCTTATCTCTTCAGACTTTGCAGAGGGATGTTGTAAATAGCAGCAATTAAACAAAAATCTACAGCTGGCTAAATCTTTATCTTGATCTTTGCCACTTTGTGTATAGAAAGCATTTTTCCTTTATGCCTCATAATCATACACATGAGAAGAATGCATGTGGGAACTTCTGTCTGAATCACTGCTGTCATTAGGGAAAAGCTCTGCTATACATAAAAAAGAACTCCAAACCTTTTTATGACCATCTGTAATTTTGCCCTGTCTTAAGGCTACAATCACCCTCCTCCAGGGAGTGGATCTGAGCTGAGCAGCAATGGGAGTGATTATCTCTGTTGCAAGATACTGTAAGAAGCTTCTCCACATGCTCGTGTGCTTTCAGTACAGGTGACCAAATCATGAATGAATTGTCCATATTGGCTGCAAAGGGCTTTCAAAAGGTGGTGCAGTTCAAAATGGGCAGCGCTAGCCCATTGCACCACTAATGCAGATCCTACTGTCTTGCAACTTATCAAAATGAAGCTCAGGCCTTGTGGAATAGATCTTCACCCCAGTAGGTGGATGACATGCTGCTCAATAGCTTTTGTAGGTGTGGCGATACTAGGTAATTGGCTGGCCAGGTGCTGAAAAAAAAGAATTGTAAAGGGCACCCCAGGTTACAGGGCAGGGATGACACAGATACTCATTTATTAGGACTATACCCTGGAATAGCCTCTATGGCACCTTGGTTGATCTCAATGGGAACTTCTCCAAGTACAATTTAACATTCTTTTCTTTGCAAAATGTGTAGTGATTTGTACTCATGATTTTGTTGTGCTTGCTCTGGATCGTCCCTCTCTCCCAATATCAGCACCTTGTTTGCTATTGACTGGATTCCCATTAGGCCCTCCAGCACTTGGGGTAATCTGTTCTGGTGCCAGACTGATTCCCACTGGCATCCTTAACCGTTGGTATCTCCCAAATGGAGTTGCAAAGGTTGTCAGGTAACTGGATTCTTCATCCAGTTCGATGCGCCAGAATCTATTTTTTACATAGCACATTGTAATGAGTCTTGCTTTAGACGGACCTGGTAATATGTCCTCAGTTGTAGGTAGAGGGAAATGGTTCCATTTCAAAGCTTTGTTGAAGGGCTTTGAGTCTATACATATTCTCAATTTTCTGGATGACTTTCTTACCACCGCAAGGCTGCTTATCCGGTCTGTGATCTTCTCAATATGCAGCATCATTCCACGATGCTGTCAGCTCTGCAGTTTGTCTTTCAGTGGCTGCAGTAATGCAATGGGTACTTTTTGGCAATTTAACTGGCTTTACACCAGTGTCAGTCTCTATTTTATAAATACTGTCTAGCCATCTGTCTCTCTGAAGCACATCTCTATACTCCATCTGTGTCATCTCCTGATTCCAGGTAATTTCATCCAAGGTGTCTTCAGTCACCCTGCTATCCACTTCCATTATGTTCTGGAACTGTACTTCTGTCCTGTTCATGACTTGGGCAATCTTGCTGTCCAGAAGTGGGACTGCTGTCTCATCATCTAGGACCACAAAGTCCAGTCTGTATTTTGTTTATTCCTTGGATTCCTTGGATTTCTTAATTTCATTTTACATTTCCTCCCTAGGCTTTAAAGCGGTAAGCTTCTACATTGTTAACAGCAGGTTAGTCTCTTCCAACTGTATGTCTGGGTTCACTGGACTGATCGGAATAATGTTATAACTTGCGCCACAATCTAATTGAAATCGTATCACTTTCTTCCCAAGTAACATGGCTGCATATAACAGTTTCTGGTGCTTCCTAGGGTCTTCTTGCGCTGTGTTTACCACTATTCAGTCACCCACATAATGTCCTCATACACACTGGTGCTCTCTTTGGTTACTGTGTGTCCCTTGGATTTTTTTTCTTCCTTCTGGACAAACACTTGGCTGCAAAATGATTAAATTTGTCACAGATATGGCATTTTTCCCCATAAGCCACGCACTTCTCTTTCTGTCTTATGTTTTCTCCTACAGTAATTGCACATGTCCACACTGTTGCCATCTACTGATGTTGTATATGGTTTTGATTTCTCCTTCTTATGTATTGCATGGACAGTTTCTGCTGACTTCCCTTCCAGACTTCTAGTCCTCTCTTTGGACGGCTCTGTAGACCTGCTTTTCTCCAAAGAGAAGTCAGCTTCCCTCAGCAACCATTCATGGTTTGCAAATCTCACATCCCATGCACTATCCAGTCTCCTATCTTTAATATTTCCAAAAATGCAACTGGCTGCTAGCACTTTTAAGTTGGTGCTCTGCTGAGCTATACCTTCTCCAGCTGTTTGATTCTGAGTAAAGAAATTGTATCTTTCCACCATTTCATTCTTCCTGGGGTTACAGTGAATATCAAAACAGGCCATTTTTTAAGGTGCATTGAGCTTGGGGAATTTCTTTGCACAGAGGCTCACTTATCTCTCTCCCCCTTTCTCCAAACAGGTACCAAAACAGTTTTATTTTCACAGCATCTCCTTTATCTGCCATAGCAATATCTACTAGAGGTTAAACTCCTCTTTCCAGCTCTTCCATACCTGAGCTAAATTCTTAGCTTGCAGGTTTCATGTGCCTGGAGGCTTCAGCCCCTCTGTTTTCTGTTATCAGCCTTGTCTTATAAAACAAACTGTGAACTGACAGAAGTATCCTTATCTCTACAGTGCAGCTCTGAATGGTCTCTCCTGCTGTCTAGGGCTTGATTACCACTTCCATCATGTTTTATGTTTCATCGAGTCTGGATCTTTTGGCGTATGTCTTTTAACAATCCACCCTCCTCTAGTACAGCATGGTTTACTGGTGCCTCCCTGGTGCTGCCTTCCTCCAGTCTGGTCAACCACAGTCTCTAGGCTTGGTGTTGCTGTAGTCTCCCTTTAAACACCCTCTTACTCTTGTCTTTTCTCTGTCATGCCCTGACATTGCCTGCTTCTAACAACTCCAGCTTGGGATTCTCCTGCTGTAGCCTCCAACCTGGATAGCTCAGGAACAGACTCCAGCATGTAAGGCGCTCCCAGTTATGTCTGTGGGTGCTGCAGCCAGCCAGCCACACCTTGGCTCTTACCAGCCTTTACAATGATCACAGGGTGACCTCAACTCACTCCCAGTCCCAAATTTTCCCGTAGAAACATACGTCCTGTGCTGCCCAGCCCTCCTCTGAACACTGCAGATACACTGAGTCTGTTATTCCTTTAAGGGAATAACATACACACCATTTGTTACCACAAATGGAGTGAGCCAGACACTTCAACTTGATTAGATAAAACAATAAAACAAGTTTATTAGCTACAAAGAGAGAGATTTTAAGCGAGAACAAGTTATGAGGTGTCAAAGAAATGGCTCTTAGTTTAAAAACTGCTCTATGACCTTTTTAATGTTAAGCGCCAGCAATCCAGTTCCATTTCGGTTTAGGTGAAGCTTATCCTTCCTGTATAGGCTCCCCCTTTCCCCAAAAGTTCCCCAGTTCCTAATAAATCTAAACCTCTCCTCCCCACTCCATCATCTCATCATGCCTTGAGACCCTGCAGTTCTGCCTGTCTATCTGGCCCTGCGCATGGAACTGGGAGCATTTCAGAGAATGCTATCATGGAGGTCCTGGATTTCAATCTCTTACCTAGCTGCCTAAATTTGGCCTCTCTTCTACCCTTCCCTATGTCATTGGTACCTACGTGCACCAAAACCACTGGCTCCTCCCCAGCAATGCACATAAGTCTGTCTAGATGTTTTGCGAGATCTGCAACCTTCGCACCAGGCAGGCAAGTCACCCTGTGGTTCTCCCAGTCATCGCAAACCCAGCTATCTATAAAAAGAAAAGGAGGACTTGTGGCACCTTAGAGACTAACAAATTTATTTGAGCATAAGCTTTCGTGAGCTACAGCTCACTTCATCGGATGCATGTAGCTCACGAAAGCTTATGCTCAAATAAATTTGTGAGTCGCTAAGGTGCCACAAGGACTCCCTTTCTTTTTGCGGATATAGTCTAACACGGCTGCTACTCTGAAACCAGCTATCTATGTTTCTAATGATCAAATTCCCCATTACTAATACCTGCCTCTTCCTAATAACTGGAGTTCCCTCCCCTGGGGAGGTAGCCTCAGTGTAAAAGGATACCACGGCATCATCTGGAAGAAGGGTCCCAACTATGGGATTGTTTCCCTTTGCTCCAGTTTGATAGTCTCCTTCCTTGAGACTTTCATCCTCTTCAACAGCACAGAGGCTGTCAGACCAGGGGTGGGACCGTTCTACTGTGTCCCAGAAAGTTTCATCTCTGTACCTCTCTGTCTCCCTTAGCTCCTCTGAGGGCCAGAGCTCCTAGTACCAAATGCACACATACCCATAGGGCAGGTAATCATACATGCTGCATTCAGTGCAATTAGCTGGGTAGCCCCCACTCTGTTGCTGGACTTCTGCCTGCATTCTCTTTTTACTCCCACAACTCTTTCCTCTGTTGTTGTTTTGTTTTTATCAGCGGGTGTTTATTGCCTTACGTTTAAAGAATATCAAGGAAGTGTATCTAGCACCCCCAGTCCCTCTCTAAACTTCCTCACAAAACTGCACTGTTAGCTGCTCCTGTTCGCTAGCTCCTCTGGTCAGCTCCTTTGGCAAAAGGACATAGAAAGCTGCCCTAAAACTTCAGTTGGTGGTTCACTTGTTGCAGGGGGGAATCCCCAGGCAGTGTAAAGGGGGTGGGGGGTGGTTTCCTGAATGGGCTGGGGGAGTGGCCAAGGGGAAGAGAGGTTGGAGTCAGAGGGCAATGCACTAGCAATCTAGGCCAGTATCCTGTCTTCCGATAGTGGCCAGTGCCCCAGAGGGAATGAACAGAACAGGTGATCATCAAGTGATCCATGCCCTGTCGCTCATTCCCAGCTTTTGGTAAACAGAGGCTAGGGACACCACCCCTGCCCATCCTGGCTCATAGCCATTGATGGAGCTAGCCTCTATGAACTTATCTAGTTCTTTGTTTAACCCTGTTATAGTCTTGGCCTTCACAACATCCTCTGGCAAAGAGTTCCACCGATTGACTGTTCGTTGTGTGAAGAAATACTTCCTTTTGTTTGTTTTAAACCTGCTGCCCATTAATTTCATTTGGTGACCCCTAGTTCTTGTGTTATGAGAAAAAAACTTCTTTTGGTTTAAGGCAGGGTAGTCTGGGGGAGCGAGTCAGATTTGAGAATCAGGAGGTCTCAGGCTGCAGCCACTTGCTGTGTGGCCTTAGGTGAGTAATTTCACCTCTCTGCCCCAGTTTTCCCTTCTGTTGTTTAGCCACCCACCTCACAGGGTGTTGTGGTGATTGACTAGCTAAGGAAACTACTCTTCGTTTACATTAAGGCCCCTTTACACCACTCTGGCAGTGTAAAGGGGCCTTAAAGTGAGTGTAAACTTAATTTATTCCCACTTGAAGGCTCCTTTACGCTGCTGAACCATGTAAAGCAGCCATAACATAACAGAGAATCAGGCTCAGAGTCTGCAAAATGTATTAAGTATACTATATAATGCTCTATAAATGCAAAGTATTATTACTATTGAACAGGGTGCCAATAAACCCTCTTGTACCCTCAAAGCAATGTTATTTTCATATTATCTCATACCTGGCAAATCTAGCTGCGGTATATTCCATTTCCTCCAGGCTGCTTTTTCCAAAAGTATTGGTTGGAACTCTGCAAAATTCAGTGGTTTTAGAAGAAAATTAGACAGCCCACAAAGCACTGAGAGAGTGCTTCTCAGATTCACTTCTTCACCACATTCATTACATCAAGCTTTCTCATTAACTGTTCAGGACAGAATGAATATCTCTTTTCATAAATATAATCATGAAAAGCATAATGTCATCTCCCTCTTGGAGCTAATCTACAAAATAATATTATGTTTTGCTTCCATTTCACCTTCTGAGGTTCCCAAAGTCCTTTGCAAATATAAATGAAGCCTCAACCTCCCTGCAAGGTATACTAAATTCATCATAGAAATGGGGAAACTGAGGCATGAGGCTGCTAAGCAACTGGCTGAAGATCACACACCCTATTTCTGATAGAGTTGGGGCGGAACTTGCAAGCACTATCCTCTGCTTTAGCCACAAGACCACTTTTTCTTTTGAGACTGTCAGTTGATGAAAGTCAGAGGGCCTTAGGCACCCTTAAAAAAAAGGTGGAGTTATAAAGGTGGCTGTGGAGAGAAGGGTACTAAAAGAACTTGCTGGCCTGGGTTTAAATCTATTCTGTTATAGTGAATATGAATGGTTGGTCATTAGCAGCAGATTCACGTAGCTACGACGCAGCCGTGGCGCTGCACAGAATGGACTTCTTGAATGGTCACTTGCAAGTCTTCTTCCTACAGCAAAAGTCAGCACGGGAGGATTTAGGCTGCTTTCAATCCCTCAAAATTGCATCTCCTAACCTCATTCGTGGTCGGCCTTCTGCGCTACTTCCTTCAAACTCAGTTGTATAAACCTTCTGTAGAAGCATACCTTCTTCTGCACGTTGGACATGACCCCACCATGGCAATCACTTGCTCTCAACTGGGGCAAGACTGCAGCCTTCCAGGACAGTCTAAGTATCTCCTCATTTGTAACAATGTCAAATCAATGGATGCTAAGAATATGCTGTAACTTTTGACACTGGAAAAAACCTGTTTAGTTTCCTCTCCTCCTAACAGCCATGGTTCTAGTCCATGTAACAGAATTGTCATCATGGCTGCATTAAACTCTGGTACCCTAGTTGTCACACAGACATCCCGCTGCCCACCACAGGCATTTAAAGATGTCGTTGATGCAAGACCAATCCGATGTGCGACTTCTTTGGTTGTAGAACCTGCTGCTGTGAACTGACTGCCCAGAAAGATACAACTATTCACCAATTCAGTGTATTGGCATCTGCATGCAGCACCAGCAGGCCATTCACTTCCACTGTATAGGCAGTGTGCATAGCGTGGGTTTTAGGACCATTGATCTTAAGTCCCATACATTGGGCAGTTTTTCCAATATTTTCGCAGCTTTTCCAAAATTAGCTGTAGTTGGTCAGTAGTCTCGCCAAGGCAATACCAACCGTGTCCTCGGGGTCCTCTAACGGTGAATCTTTACATTTCACACCTTCTGACTTCCACTGTCTTAGAACAGCCCTTTGGCTATTAGAACAGAGACTTCTCTAGTAAACAATCTATACCTCTGTCGGCAAAAATACTCTCTTTCTGCTACATTGTCTGTCTTGTCTACTTAGATTTCAGGTGTTTTGGGCAGGGACTGTCCCATTTTATATGCATGCACAGTGCCTAGCACAATAGGGTTGGGGTTTCTAATGCAGTACAAATAATCACGATAACCAAGGCTGAGATTTTCAAAACAGGATCTTCATTTCATGTTCAAATCAATAACAAAGTGCAAATCTTCTTGGCAGCTTTGAAAATCCCTACCTAATAGTTATCTACTGTGGCACTGCTGGAGAAGTTAACTTTAACCTACAAGATGGGTGTGCTGAGTACCCTCTTTCAGGCTAAATGGCAGGAGCAATTAAGCCTCTTTATGCAGTGAGGTAGCCAGAAACAATAGAAGCCACTGCCCAAAGCAATAAGCTGCATGGCAAGGCCTGATCAGCAGCTAAACCTTATGGGTGGAGGGATTCCCTGATTGCAAATGCAGAAACTAGGGGACTGTTTGGCCAGCTGTATGTGTGAGAGGGGCAAAACAAGGAAGAAAAGCCAGCAGGCAGTGAGAGAAGCAGTCATGAGTATGGCACTGAGAGGGATGAGAGAGACAGAGTTCCTTGGGGCACAGGACAGACTGGAGGGCTAGACTTGGAAATAGCGAGCAAGGAAACTTCCTATTGTTGCTTGTTTCTACTGTGTTCAGACAAACAGGACTTTGTTCTTTGTAAATAAACAGGATTGGACAAAAGTATCATCCATTTCTCCTCCTAAAGGAAACAATGCTACAGGGCCCTGAATGCTGCCTAGCCAATCAGGACAGAGGGGCAACACTTTGTGCCAGTGGTACATCCTAACCTGGAATACTTTGGTTCAGTTCTGGTCTGCTCTCTAGAAAGGAAGCAGAGACTGGGGGACAGGGGTGGTCACCACTCAGTCAGTAGGGAATCCTACTGCAACATGCTGACCTTGCTCAGGTGGAAGAAACCACTTCCTCTGCCTCCGTGGGCCACTTCCTCCCGTGTCTCCTGAGGTAGCAGTCCATACATTGTTGGGGTCCCAGGGTTCCTTGGTGGGGGTAGCTCCCTGGAAGTCTGACTCCTGGTGGTTGATTGAAGGTAGCAGGTCTCCAGTCTGGTCTTCGGGTTCTCTGGTTTCCACAGTCAGTGGCTGTAGCAGTTCCTGGCCTGGAGCCTCCACCAAGTGTCCTCCCTGCTCAGTGGTCAGCCTAGAGTGAGCTGGGCTGCTCCCTTTTATACTGAGGTAGCAGTTAGAAAATGGCCAGCATGGTCTGAGGGGCGGGACTTCCACCGCCCATAGTGTGGGGTTAATCCTTTCTTGCCCAATGCAGGATATGCACACCCCGTCACAGACTAATATGTTATTTGCCAAAAAATACGCAATTTCGGGTCACCCAGAACTAGTCATGAATTCACGTTGTATTTGGTAAACAGTTTTGGCTGCTTTTCTTTTTTTAAATAAACACATTTTATGTTGACATTTTCAAAACAAAACATTGATTTTTTCCTCTGGAAATGATCGTTCATATAGAAATGTGCTTAAATTTTTTTGTTTTTTTAAAAGTGGTAATCCTCCTCTCCCCCCATGAAAAAGGAAATGGAATGTTTTGGACAACCCCAAATGATTTTTTGTCACTCTTTCAATTCACAGAGAAAACTTAAAAAATTTCATTTTGGGTTGATTCAAAACCATTTTTTTCTGATTTTTTGGTTTAGCCAGTGAACCATAAAAGCAATTATTTGCACAGTGCTACTAACTAAACACTTTTGGGAAAGCCAATTAGTTCAGTTGAAACAGCACAGTATCTCTTGAAACGTAGTGAATGTAAAGTACAGCAACAGCAGGTCATGGTAGACAGATAGATAAAGCTAACCCTACCTAAGGGCCCCATCCCAATACCTTACTTCACAAGTAGACCCACTGGAATGTATAGGACTGCTCGTGGAGACAGGTACTATTTAATGTGAGGAAGGATGGTAGAATCAGGCACAAAGTTCGTGAAAGGAATAACAGAGAAACAGAAAATTGTATATCATCTGAGGAGGCATCCCTTAATATCACTTACAAGTCTAAGGGATCTTCATTGTGCCTGAAAACAATTATAGGTGCGAAAAGGGAGGCCAAATTTAACAAAGCTTGCCCATAAAGTGTGAGAATGTGGTAAAAGTAAATTCACTGATCTCCCTTTTTAAAACTCCCTTATTGCTATGAAAATGTGAGTGGAAACCAAACTAATACATATAGGGCTAGATCCCCAGAAGGTGTAAAAGGACCCAGGAACTGCACGGATTTATAGCAGCTGAGGAGCTAGCTGGCCCATGATTCCTTTGAATGCTCTCTCTATGCCAAATCACAATCAGAAAAAGGAAAATGTGAATAATGGCCTTTGCAGTAAGATTTTTTTCTTTTGGGTGACGCTCTTGATAAATCAGGGAAGCATCTTTTTCTATTGGTTTATAAACCGAGCAAAGACCTTACCAAAGGAAACTGATGGAGCATCGGATTTTAAGGAGCAGTTTCATTTGGCTGATATTCCCCCCCAGTACTTTTGGCAAATACATGCTCAGTCGTCCTGCAAGGAACTTATCCAGCAACCTCAGACAGAGATGAGGACAACTAAGTCATTCCCCACAATCTCTTCCCCCCCACAATGTACAAAAGAAAGAAAATTCCCCCAGTAATCCTGAACTAGTTTGGACAATGGCATCATTTCTCACATGATGCAGCTGGGACCTGGGCAGCTCTTAGAAACGTTCTTTCCTAGCAGGACCTGTTCCAAAGGTAGGGCTCACCCTACAATAAAATTGCCAACCAAGCCTCACTCAGTAGAGAACTAATTTTGTCTCCTGTACACTTGATGAATGAAGAATTTCCTCTTGGGACTAAATTACAGGCCTCGTCAGGGTTGCTCTTTCGCGACCTGTTATTTAGATGTAATTTTCCAACAGGGCTGGAACACATAGCCATGAGCTAGAATAGTATTTGCTGTGAACAGCTGCCACCCACCGTCCTTCACATCCCAAACCCTCTCCTCCAACGCCCCCGCCTCTACGCGAGACCCATTTGCGTTACGTCTGTCAGATCCCCATTGAGGTCCTTAATTAAACCACAAGAATGACATTGCTCTTCGTTCCTGAGCCCCTGTTAAACAAAGAGTCATGTCTTGTCCGAACATGCTCACAAACAGATGAGAAGGCTTTTTTTCTTTTTCAGACACTGATGATTACAACCTTGTGTCGCACTTTTCCCCCTTTGGCTGGAAGATAGACTTCTGCTCCTCCTTCGGCTTTTTGAACCGTTGGAAGCTGTGTAAACACACAGCATGTTAGTAAGGTTCTGTTGATCTAAAGCCTGCTGAGTGCAGAGAGATTCCTTGAAAAACTCCCCCATCTCGTGAAGCATTAGTGATACCTGTTTTGAGGTCATTAACAATAAGGTCTTAAAACCAAGGCAGAAACTTTCTAGCCAGTCATTGCCTACCCAATAATGAAGACCGAGGAATGGCTGACTATTATTATTTAAAGGGGTTTTATAACAGTCCAATAATTGTTCACGCTTTAATCCCAGGAGTCTATCTCCAATTAAGAGGTTGACTATTTTAATACAGAGCAGTAAAGCTGCATGTTATGGGAACATGTTGCAATGCAGTCCATCGAGCCATCTGGGAGTCACTTTGCAAAACAGGCATCATAAATCCACAGGGCATGGAAGTGATCCAAGATGCAGGCCTCTATTTTATCCATTTGCGCACACTTATGCCTTTCCTCTACGCAGATTGGGATGTGTGGCCAGAGGGAGAAGGCTGCGCGGTACGCCTAATTGAAAGTCTTGGAGGTGAAAAGTTGGGATACGTGCCACGTTGGTGACGATGACCAAATAGCCTGAAATAATTTGCAAACGTAAAGCTGGTGTGGAGGCTAAACAGACTGAAGAGCCGCTGACAGCAAATTATATAGTTTTAGAATAGCACGAAGGAGACTGGAGAAATGCTTCGGGACGACTTCTGAGCTCATTTGCACCCATGAGGGAAGAGCCAGGACCTTAATTCATAGCCTCGCCAGTGACATTCAGCATTTGGAACATGCCCTGGTGTACACCCCATGCAATCACATTCATGTCAGCTTGGGGCGTTGAATGAGGGGGGAAGCCAGAGCAGAGTCTGGTCCAATGTATTCACATTCTTCGGTGGGCGGAAGATGGCAAGGCACTTGAAATGTTGGAATGAGAGATACTTAGCAGGGAACGCCTGGGCTTTACCTAGTCTGATTACAGGATTTCATGGTAAAACTAACCCTCTAGGGGCTTCTTGAGACCTATCTCATCATCTCCATGTTATGTGTTCCTTTTAGTGCCAAATTATGGCTTCTCTGACATAGCTGTACTGGCAAGAGATAGGGCAGAGAGTGCATGGAGCCCCTTCACTCAGCCCCCACGACAATTTGACTACTTTGAGGCCCAGTCCTGCTCCCATTAAAGTCAGCAGGTGTTTCTCTGTTGACTTCAACAGATGCAGAATCAGGCCCTGGGGGTAACAAGGAACAGAGGGGGTTGCAGCATCCGTGCTGCCAATAGAACTAGCCCAAAGGAGGGCAAGTCTGGGTGCTGCACTGGCCATTGGCTACAGAGTTGTGCCGAAAGGTGTAGCCAGGTTGTGCAGGGAGAGTCTTCTCCATAACACACAGGAGGGGGATGATGTCTACCGTTGAGCCCCTCTGGTATTATGATTCCAGGAGCCCTTGCCTTGGTGGGTAACATCTCCCAACTATCCTAACATGCCTCCCTCTGAAGGAGCCTTTATTTTTCCCTTAATCCTCAGAGTTACGTGAGGGGTATATGAAAGAGGTGTATCTGCATACCGCTAAGGAGCACCATCAACTAGCATGTAAGAACACGCAGCCCTGTTCATAAGTTAGCAGGTTCAATAAAGCTGTTGTTATGCACTGTAAAACACTTCCTGAGTCCAGCTCTTAACACTCAGAGTGGAAAATAAGGGTGCCTGAAAACTATATTTGGGCATTTAAATCAATTCTTTGGCCTGAAAAATAGCCATTTGTGTACAAACGTACCTATTGCAGAGCTGTGTGTTACAGATCTGTGTGCAACATATATTTATATTGAGATACTGCTGAGTATACATATGCTCATGACAGAGCCAGGTGAGTAATTCAGAATGAATGTTTATTCTACTCAAAAATTTCTGTTCTTTTTCTGCTCACCTATCTTCTAACAACAGACCATGGTTGTCTTACATTTCTCCTTGATTCGAAAATAATTGCTCTTGCAAACAATGCTTGGTTATTGCTGTTACTGTAGAAACCTACAGAAACTTGGAGGGAGGAGCACAGGTTGCATAAAGGAAGGGTTTGAAAGAGGAACCAGGCAGCCAGTCTGTGTGCACATGGCTGGAATGCTAGCTGCAGTTGCAGCATCTCTGTAAATAGCTCTCTTCATAAAAAGCCAGTTTAAGTTGTAGAAATATAAAGCCCTCACATGTTATTACCCGGCACATCAAACACGGTGGCAGCGGTCAATCCAGTGAAACCTGCAGCAAATGCAAATAGCAGGCAAATAAAGCAGCACCTAGAAGACAGTAAACTGGCAGTATGGAAAGATTCAGACCACTGGAAATACTTGATTTCCAGACAAAAGACCTTGCCCAAGTGAGGAAATAAGAACTGCAGAAAAAATACACAAGTTCAAGCTAAAGGAAACCAGGAAGTAGGACAGAGACAGACTGTAAATGCAGGCATCAGAGAATCATAGAATTGTAGGACGCGAGGAGACCTTGAGAGGTCATCTAGTCCAGTCCCCTGCACTCAAGGCAGAACTAAGAATTATCTAGACCATCCCTGACAGGTGTCTGACTAACCTGCTCTTAAATTCCACAACCTCTGTAGGCAATTTATTCCAGTGCTTAACTATCCTGACAGGAAGGTTTTCCTAATGTCCAACCTAAACCACCTTTGCTGCAATTTAAGCCCATTGCTTCTTGTCCTAGCCTCAGATCCAGTGTATATATTGTGGAACGGAACATGAAAGACAGAAAGAAAAGTGTCCATCTTGTGGGCAACAGTGCAAGGCATGTGGGAAACAGAACCACTTTATGTCCCGATCTCCTGGCTACCCCAGGAAGAAAAAACAGCAGTCTATGAAATGAGTGAGCATATAGAAGAGGAGGAGAACCTGCAATGTGACGTTAGCAAATCCAGAGCCACCCACTCAATGTACATACACCGCAGAAGAAGGCTGCCAACCATTCAACTGCCATAGTTGCATCTATGCTATTAGATCAACGACCAATTCGTTTCCAGCTGCAGTGTGGAGCCAGCTGCAATATAAGCCCAGCAACACCTATTAGCAGCAATATTAGGCTGGGAAATGTGACCAAGCGTTGTTGATGTACAATAAAACCATTCAGAGGCCAGTGGGCAAACGCCGGCTGCCGACAAGAAACCCACAAAATGAGAGATGTAATTGCCTGGAGTTTACAGTAGTTGACACATAGGAGTATTAACCACCGTTGAGCAGCAGGATAGGGCAACTGGTCACAATACAACATCAGAATATCCTCAATGTGAGAGAGGAGGGAGAACAGTCGCCATGGGCTCTGTCCAGCATCCTAACAGTACATAGGGACACATTTAAAGATCATGAACATCTCAAGGGCAAGCTGAAATTAGACATCGACCACTGAGACTGTGAGACTACTGAAACACAGAGTTCCTTTAGCCCTGGCAGAGTCACTGAAGAAGGGACTGGCAAACCTGCAAAGAAAAGGCATCATTATGCCTGTCAAAACAAGTACGGAGTGCCTTAACAGCCTAGTAGTGAGAAAACATTCAGGTGGATTCTGCACTGATCCAAAACCAGGGAACAGAGCATTGAAAAGAAGTTACTACCCATTACCAACAATTGAGGACATCCTACCTGATTTATCCAGGGCAAAGTAGTTGTGATATCAAGAATGAATTATGGCACATTGAATTAGAGGAGCCACGTGAGAGCCTTTGCTGCACGTTTTGGAGGATCCAGTTGGGTACAAATGCCTGTGGGCATCAGCCTGGCCCCAAAAGAGGTCCCAGTGAAAACCAAACAAGGAACTAGAGGGATTCCCAGGCATAACGTAGTGAATAACGTAGCTGAAGTCAATGTACTTAGATCTACTTACCACAGTGTCTTCACTACGGTGAGTCTCCTGTTGATTCCCCTTGCGCTTCTCGTTGAGGTGGAGTACCGGAGTTGATGCTAGAGCGATCAGCAGTCGATTTATCGCGTCTATACCAGACACAATAAATCGACCTCCGCTGGATCGATCGCTGCCTGTCAATCTGGCTGGTAGTATAGACAAGCCCATGTGGCCAACTATATTTTATCAGCACTGTCACAATCCCCTTCAAATGCTTTTCCCCATTTACCTTATATGCAGGAAAGTATTGTTTTCTCTGTCAGTGTAACTTTAAAACAATCCCTTTACTGCAAAGGTCCGAGTAAACGTGAGGCATTTGCATGTAACCGAGTCTCCTGGGTCATTATCTTGTTTGACCACACCCAGTATACACCATTCTATGGGAAGCTAAAAGCAAAATGTGCAAATGCATGCATACACACACAAAACTACAGCCTGCCAGTTTTGTGCTAATTACTAGCTAAAATTCACGAAGCCCGGTATTCCAGTCCTGCCGCTATAACTATAATGCCTTGTTTAGGGACACATCCGAGGTTGGGCCAGACCCCCTCAGGAAGGTTATAGTTACGGAATGTCCTTATTTCAGAACTGTGTGTATGTACCTGATAAGACAGGCTTTGTGTTTGCTGGCTTGGAAATGAAAAGGTTCCGAGTCTAGGAAGACCTTAATGAAAGCCAATGAGGAATTTCAACATGATTAAAAAGGAGGGCAGCCCCCCTTCATAAGCGGAGCCCAGAAGTAGAGCAAGAACGGCTGCTTGCCCTTTGACAGAGAAGATGGCGTTTGGAGGAAGAACAACTGATTCCTCTTCCTCGTGTTAAGTGTTACAGGACTTCACTGTAGTCCTGTAGTAATTAAAGTTAGTCAGTAAATATAGTGACCAGAGGGCCATATTTCCAAAATACAGTGGCAACACCTAGAATAGCTGATGCATCCTCAATTCACTAGCTGAAATGTTATGAGACCCAGGAGTCCTGTTGTAGGTCCTGTTTGCAAAATTTGGCCCCAAGTGTATTACTATATTAATATCTATCAATTATATTTATTACTAATGAATAAGGGCTAAAGCAACTCTTTGCAAACCCTGGAATGTTTTCTATCTCCTTGGTAGAGCTGAGGCCTGGTTTACATTGGGTGCTTCTTGCTCCTTTTTCACCAAGGTAAAAATTTCAGACGAACATCTTATCTCAGCGCTCTCCTTCTGTATTATGCCTTACTCCCATCTCCAGCCACCGTACAGAAGAGCAGCTGTAATTAGATCTTAACGCAGATGGACTGCAGCCTAGACACTGTTGGAGGTATGGTGAAATATCTGAACCGGATTTTTGCTTTGCATTTTAGTGTTTAGAGGAAGGCCCCTCCCTGGTATATGGCAATGTTGGACACTGGACTGGTGCAGGAGAGGCTCTCTGGGAGCAGCCCACCTGTCTTTAAGCAAAGTTTGTCAACTGCCGTGATTTTATCACAAGTCTCACAGGATTTGATGTTTTTCATAAAGACCCAGCACCCAGATTCATGGACTTAGGTGAGAATCTCCCCCCCCTCCCCCCCAAAAAAGTATGTTTTTAGCTCATTATTGGAGGTTTGTAAGAACAGGTTACGCAAACACCTGCCAGGGATGATCTAGGACCGGTTTACTTGCTCCTGCCTTAGCACAGAGGGGTGGACTAGATGACCTCTTAACATCCCTTCTAGCCCTACGTTTCTATGACTTTACAGCTGAAAAGAAAAGCTTGACAATATGAAGCAAGTGCACCCGGAAGGCTCAGAAACCAGCAGGAAAATAAAATGCACTCCAAAATTTATTATTAAAAAAATCTCATGAGTTTTATGACCATTGAATGCCTACGAGTGCTGCTTGAAGCCGCTTTGCTAACAGCTTTGGAACAAGTTTTGATTCTGCCCATTCATGGACTCTTTACTTACGATGTTTGTCCTGAAATTGTTCACATTTACTGACGGCCTAACCTGGTACTTTACTACTGTCTTCTCTAGTTTCTTGTTCAGCAGACTCGACTAACAATTCTCGTGCGGTTTCATCTCCATCTTAGCCTGGTGCAAGCCTCCTGTTGCATGCCATATTTCCACTATTAGCAGCATGATCATCAATATACATATTGCAGACTGGTAGGCCATTGCCAAACAGAAAGTCCATGAAGCTGCTGTTAACCGGTAAGCAAGGTATTTAACTATATTGCATTAGGGTTAATTGCGCTGATGGCTCTGACACGACTTTATAAGTGGTAGTAGATCACTGTTGCTCTCCCTGTAAAAACAAAGCAGCCTCATGAAACCTTCTGACGCAGCTCCATCTGCTGGCTCCGATTGCTAAACTGAGCTCATTCCTTGACCTGTCACCCTCCCTTTGCTTTCCTGGGACTTTTGATCCACACTGAACATTTTAATACTTCTGCCTGAGTTAGTTTCTGGCATGAGCAGGGGTGGGGTCAGGTCTGGTTTTAGCATATTTTTCCTTGGGTTTTAAAGTTTATATAATCTGAGTCACCTTTAATTGTTCTAAGGTAAATAGATGAATCACCCTGGGGGGAATATACCACCAAAGGTCAAGGTTCAGAGTAAGTTGTTTCTCCCCCTTTGGGTTTTAATAAGGAAAACTGGGTTGGTTGGAAAATAAAACTATTTTATTTGGGAGTTTAACAGACACTGACTCTGACTTTTTAGTTTCCTGGACCTTTACTTTTGCATAGGACTCTGGATAAACAGGTATTAGACCCACACCTGCCATGGAAAGAGCAGCGGGAGTTCAGCACACTCTGTTAACAGAAGCTCTCTTGTTCTGGCTACAGACAGATTCTTGATAACTTCTGATTCAGGCAGTTCGTACCGGGCACACTTTTCCTTTCGGAAAGATCCTAATCAGTCAATGAGAAAATATCATAAAAAAAGGAGCAGTGTGTTAATATTTTTGGAAACTTAGCTATGATGGCTGGAAATCCCAACGCTCACTGCTCTGATTTCTTCTCCATTTGAGAGCCCATTAATAATAAGCTGTCATTTATTCTCAGCATCGTCTGTCAGCATGGACTGAGGCTCCAGTTATTGGCTTTCGGGTAGGCAGTGCTGGCCCACGCAGACCCTCATTGGTGTGATAGCAAGGATGAAGGGCTTGTATCCCCTGTAAACTAGAGATACTGACTGGATGTGTTGTGAGAATAAAAGCATTAAAGATTGAGAGGCATGCAGGTGATGTGGTAATAAGAGTCATATAAGTATCTTGGAGCCACAGATATATAAGGTTTCAGAGTAGCAGCCGTGTTAGTCTGTATCTGCAAAAAGAACAGGAGGACTTGTGGCACCTTAGAGACTGACACATTTATTTGAGCATGAGCTTCCGTGAGCTACAGCTCACTTCATCGAATGCATCCGATGAAGTGAGCTGTAGCTCACAAAAGCTTATGCTCAGATAAATTTGATAGTCTCTAATGTGCCACAAGTCCTCCTTTTCTTTTCACAGATATATAAGAATATTTAGTTTTCCAAAACATTTTACCATGACATTTTGGGCTTTTTGAAAATCAAACAAAAATACCCAGCTTTTGGGGCTTGAAAACTGAATTAAATTCAGTTTAACGTGAAAAATATCTCAAAAATTTCAACGCCTTCCCTCCCAATATTGATATAAATGGAAACTGTCTTGTGAAAATTGCTGTTTAATTGAAAAAGCATTTTTCTTCCAAAACAGGTTTACTGGGTCTCATCACCAGCATCACAGGAATATTTAAATTCAACATTGTGGCTGGTTTCTTTTGTGAAAAATAAGACAGGCATGCGAATAGCAAGTTCTACAGGACCTTTTGCTACTTCACTAATGTTTGCTGAATGCCAGAGATGAAGGATTTAATTTCCAAACTACATTTCCTTTGAAAGGACCAAATTCTGCTCACACTTAAACTGGCATAAACCAATGGACTTTATTTTAGCAATGACAATCTGGATTTACAACAGTGTAACAGAGAGCAGAATTTGCCTCAACGTGACAAAAATGACATCGTGAATTCCTAAGGTGATTGTCTTTCAATAATTTCTAGAGCAAGTGGGCAGAGGTAGATCTAGGATTCATAGATTCTAGTGCCAGAAGAGACCACTGTAACCATCTAGTCTGACCTGTATAACAGGCCATCGGACTTTCCTGCATTAATTCCTGTTTGAATAAGAGCATATGTTTTAGAAAAAAACAGAGTCTTGATTTATAAATGGCCAGTTATGGTGAATCCACCACAACCTTAGGTAAATTGTTTCAGCTTTCCAGGGCAAAGAGGAATGCAAAGCAGTAAAAGGTAGCCTAATAAGTGATGTAACTGGAAATGCTTTCAAATGAAGACAGGGAGCAGATCTGATTAGAGAGGAGGGATGTTTTTGAGATCAGTGCAATGGGGCATTCAGGAGAGCTGGGTCCAGTTCCTGCCTCTGCCATGGTTTTCCTGTGTGACTTTGGGCAAGTTATTTAATTTCTCTTTGCCTTAGTTCCTTATCTTCCTTTCTCGCACCTTTTGTCGGTCTCATCTGTTGCGATTGTGATCTCTTTGGGGCAGGGACTGTCCTTCATTATGGGGGGCACATCACCTAGCACACCAGAGGTCTGATCGCACTGGAGGCCTCTCTAAGTGCTACCAGGGTACAAAGAGTGTTTTTCAGAAAAAAGCTGTTCTGTGAAAGAACCATTTTTCCATAGCCAGTCTTCAGAGCAGAGACACTCTATAGGTCTGATTGAGCTCCCAGTGAAGTCAATGAGAGAGTCTTTCCGTTGACTTCAGTGGGCTGTGGATCAGGTCCTTGAAGAACTAATACAAGGAAAGGTTTCCACCCTGCATATCATGATTATAAACTCCTTTCCCTTCATGTATGTATCATTTCAAGCATATTTAAAATCTTAAGCCTAACGTTTAGTGCCTAAAATTTGGGTCCTGAATCCATATTTAGGCCCAGGGGCCATATGGACAAAGTTATTTAAGTGTCTAAAGATGCGAACAGGCAGGCACCTAATGGATTTACAGACGTGCCCAAGCAGGTTAGGTGCCTAATGCCTATCGAAATCAATGAGGCTTAGATATCTAATTCATGTAGGCGCTTTTGAAAATCCCACTAGGTGTATACCTGCACCTTTAGTCACCCAAAAACCTTTGACAATCTGACCCCAGAATAAAAGGCTTTTTTAAAGTGCTTAAATATGGATTTTAAGAACCCAATTTTAGACACCCAGGTTAGAAAAATATTGGCCCTATATCCCAAGGAATAGATCTAGCTGTTTTCATGTGAGCTTGGACTACGGTAGAACCTCAGCGTTACAAACACTTTGGGAATGGAGGTTGTTCATAACTCTGAAATGTTCGTAACTCTGAACAAAACTTTACGGTTGCTCTTTCAAAACTTTACAACCAAACACTGACTTAACACAGCTTTGAAACTTTACTATGCAGAAGAAAAATGCTGCTTTAACCATCTTAATTTAAACGAAACAAGCACAGAAAGTTTCCTTACCTTGTCAGATCTTTTTTTTTTTAAATGTTCCCTTTATTTTTTTCATAGTTTTACGTTTAACACAGTACCGTACTGTCCTTGCTTCCCCCCACCCCCGCTCTGCTGCTGCCTGGTTGCATACTTCCGGTTCCAAATGAGGTGTGTGGTTGACTGGTCAGTTCATAACTCTGGTGTTCATAACCCTGAGGTTCTACTGTATCACCAATATTTCATCCTATGGCTTATAAAGTTGCTACAACCAACCTTGAAAGTCTTCTCCTCCTTTTCTTTCCCCAAAGGGATCATTTGATTCCAGCCTTGATGAAATCTGTTTATAATGATTTTCACTCTGCTCGTGCCTCTGGACAAGCTTAAACAAAACTGTGCAAGTCCTTTGACTGTTTCGCCATTCCACACACTTATCACAGAGGCCACGGTCACTGCAAAAAGCACCTTGTTTCTCTCTCTGAGGAAGTTAAAGAAGCATTAAAGCATCAACACTTTGGAAACGAAAGGGGCTCATAGCAACCCTCACAGCAACACATTATAGTTCTGCCTCTATTAGTAGCTTCCGCAGGCTCTTCCAGCCCAAAGGCTGGAGACCTGGCAATGAAGAGATCACACAAACACAGCAGCTTCTGTGTCACTCCTGCAGTTATCTGGCTGGCTACTCTAATCTTCTGCTGAGGCAAACAACTGCCATGGTACAGGGTGGAAGCAGACAACTTTGGGGCTGGGTGAGAAACACACATAATTAATTATGAATTACACCTCATACCAATGGCCAGGAGGGGTCAGAAACAGGTGGGGCAAAATTCTTCCTATTCAGGTTGATCCAAAAACTGTTGAAGTTATTGGAAAAAACTTGCCAGAGATTGTAACAGGCTGTGGATCAGGCCTGTAATGCAAGCAAAAGGAAATCTGCGTGCACAGTATGGAGTGGCAATTCCAACAGCCTTTCCCTGGCAGATCAAGTTCAAAAATTGTTTCACTGTGGAATAAAGCAAAAAAGACATGGCGGGGGAAGTGGGGGGGGGGAGACAAGAATATGATGGCGATTTCAATATTAATTTCAAAGATAGCATACGCTACATTTCCACACACCTAATAGAAAGTCACCGGTAACAAAACAGATTGGTTTGCCAGAGATAAACGTTACAGTTCTCATGTTCCTGGTTCTTTCCCTCTCCTCCTTTCTCTGGAGAGCTTTTTCAGATGATTTCTTTCAATTTGACCTCCGAGCTGTTTGAAAGATTTACTGAGTGCCTCAAATGTAGTTATTTCTGCAAAACTGATGTATAGCATTAGCTATAGTAGAGTATTTCCAGTGATGTGCAAATAGGTCAGGGGAGAAGAAAAAAAAAGAAAAGAAAAAAAGAGTGAACCAATAAGGTAACCAAACAGGAATGTAAACTGAATAGAGCCCTTTATGCACAAGGTGAAAGGTTCAGTTTTTTCCAGAATTTAACATATTGAAAAGCTTGTGTCAGAGCCCACACGCTGAACTCCTTTTGATACTCATCGATGTTTTTTAAACTACCCTGACGACAGTGTGTATTACTCTGCACCTCGAAAAATGTTGCTCTTGGAAACTCACTGGTAAATATAAATACATGGTTGGAAATCAGAACCTTATTGTAACATATGTGCAATCTCATGACCCGGTTTTAGGCTCTACAAGATGTTTGGGTTTTTTGTTGTTGTTGTTTGGTTTTAAGCAAATCATTTGATTTGTGATCCCCTTCCCCTGCACAAATTCCCTCCTTAATGCAAATCTAGGGGCAGATCCTCAGCTGGTGTACATAGGCTTAGCTGCATTGACACCCGCTGTTGATCTTGCTCAATGTGTTTAAATATATGAAGAATTAGTCCTATGGGCCCCAATTCAAAGAAATAGCCCTGTTCAATTTAGCCCTGGGAGTTTGCCATTATTTCAGCGAGCCCTATGCTTTTCTTGCATAGGGGTTTTCTTAAGAGTTTTCTAAATTGGGGCCCTAGTCATAACAACTGGAAATGGGCCCAAACCAAACCCCAGATCAAAACACTTTCTAACTTTGTGGCAGCATGTAGCTCAAGCCCATCTCTAATAGCAATGTCACTTTGCAAGCTGCCTGGCTCTTTTTACACAAATAACAGAGTCCTGCAGAAAAGAAGGAAGACGTACATTTCCACATGGTTTGTAATTTTCTTCATCCCTTCCTCCTGCCAGCCCTCTGTGAATTCTCTCTCCTTCTTTCACACACATATACACTTCAAAAGGGATGAAACAGAAGAGGCCATTTAAATTGTTGCATGGAGGGGAGGAGGAAGTCCAGGAAAGTGTGAAGTTTATCATAATTAGGCTGGGAGCCCTGGCCTGACGTCACTGTCTACCAGACCATTCACGTCAGCAATGACTCTGCCATGCACCATACTCGCTCCCATGCACACACGAGGGCTCCTGGCGTCCCCAGCACCCCGGCTGAGTGGGTGTAATCTGCCCCACCCTCTGTGGTGCTCTGTCCCCCTCCAGTGGTGGCTGGGCCAAAGAGAGAACTCCACGCGCCTGTTACAGAGCTGGGTCCTTTAGCTCCAGGAGCGGAGGCCGATGAAGCATTGCAACCCCAAAGGCCCAAAAATGAAGAGTCAGACCCCACACATCTTGAGATTTAAAAAAAAAAAAGATAAAGCAAATACTGAAAGGAAAATTCATTTCCAACCAAAAAAGAAAAAATCAAAATATTTCAATGTTTTTAAATAGTTATTTCCCCCCCCCCTTTCAGGTGAAACAATTTGGCAAAACCAGCAAGAATTCACAATATGTTGCCAAATTTGCATTCTTCTCTCCCCCTCACTTGACCCAAATTTCCCGCAACTCAACCCTGTGGACCTTCTTACCCCTAGAGTGAGATCCCTTCAGCTCCAAGTTAAATTACATTGGAGAGGATTTGTAAGGACGTGGGCGCTGCCTGTCCTGTAGCTGTCCAGGGATCACGGGCAGAGGGTGGAGCCCCCCTCAGGGGAGGCTAGCCCCCGGCTTTGCCCCTTCTCTCCCCCCCGCCCACAGCCGAAGCCCCAAGACCCTCTGCCCCTCCCCCCTGTCCAGAGCCATGAGTCCCCCCACTGCCCAGAGGAGTCCTGAGCACCCCCTACCCTTGGCTGGAGGAGTCCTGGGCCAGCCAAAGCCCCGAGCCTCTCCCCACACCTGCCCAGAGGTGCCCCAAGCCCCGCCCCTCCGTACCTGCCCGGAGGAGCTCCGGGTCAGCCGCAGTCACGCCGCACCTCCCCTCCCAAGACCCCAAGCCACTGTGGGGAAAAGCCTCTCACTCTCGTCCGAAGAAGCTTTTGATATGCCCCATACAGGTTCCAGGGTGGCTGAGGAGGTGGTATTTGCTGCTCAGCTTCCTGGGTTCATCAATAATGTCTTTGGAGTCCAGGGAGATGATTGATGAACCCAGGAAGCTGACTAGCACATACCGCCTCCTGAGCCACCCCGGAATCCTGTATGAGGCATAATAAAACAAAAACTTTTTCCCAAAACCCTGCAACTGGGGGTCCAGTGGTAGCAATAGCATCTATCATACCCGCTGTCCATGGCAGGGATGTCCATCTATCACTGTGCATGGATGCTGGGTAACTGGGCAACAAAATGGGAAATTAAATTCAATGGTGATACATGCAAAATAATGCCCATTGGAAAGCATAATCCCAACTATACATATACAATGATGGAAATTAATAGGCAGCAGGTTTAAAACAAACAAAAGGAAGTACTTTGCACAATTCACAGGCAACCTGTGGAACTCATTGCCAGGGGATGTTGTGAATGTGAAAACTATAAATAGATTTTAAAGAATTAGACAAGTTAATGGAGGATAGGTCCATCAATGGCTATTAGCCAAGAAGGTCAGGGAATGCAATGCCATGCTGTGGGTGTCTCTAAGCCTCTGGCTGCCAGATGCTGGGACTGGATGACAGGGGGTGGATCACTTGATGATTGCCCTCTTCTGTTCATTCCCTTTGAAGCATTTGGCATTGGTCACTTTCAGAAGAGGGGATACTGGACTAGATCCACTATGGCCATTCTTATGGTTATTTCAAATTAACTCACTTCTTTAGTTAGGAACAGGGTATTTATTTTTTAAAATGGAGGGAATAATCCTTTATAAAAACAAGGCTGCTCAATTTAGTCTTTCCCAAGAAATTATCTCATTCCCGTGCATTGCTGAATCTATTGACTTTCATTATTTTCCATACAATATGGTACAGACTTTAAACAAACATCCTCAAGGAAAGGGATACTCACAATTTCTAGTAGTCTCATCTTGAGCCATAGATTCCAAGGCCAGACGAGACCATTGTGATCATCTAGTCTGACCTGCTGTATAACACAAGCCATAGATAAGTGATGGGAGATGTCCATTCATGATCTAGTAACATCAGCTATAACAAGGGATCGCACTTTACAGATTGGCCCATTGATGAGTACACTTCCAGTACTAAAGTATTGTTGGAGTACATAAGACCTTCACACTAGGGCTGATGGAAAATTTTCCATCAAAAACTTTTGTTGATGAAAAATTGTGTTTTCAACCAAATGAAAATTTTGGCAAAAGAATCTGCTATCATCAAAAATTGTCACTGGAAAAAATGAAAACGAAAACTTGTGAGCCAAAAATTCAGAAATTTTTAGGGCTTTGCCTGAAAGTTTTTAAGTCCTGGCAGTTTTGAGCCAAAACATTTCTGTATTGGGGTTTTTGACAAGAAGTTGAAATTTTCCATAGAACCCAGCACCTCCACCCCACCCTGATTTGTCAGCTCTGCTTAACACACCATTTGATAGCCCATCATGCCTCGGCTGGAATACAAAGGACAGTAGAACATTGGCCAGATCATGTGTTGGCAGAGCGCCATTGACTTCACCTGAGGATCTAGCCATTTGTTTCTAGCAACTGCATTCAGAAACCCTGACTACATAGTGGAAAGATCATTTTAAACAAAAGCGAAGCATTGTCACACCAGGCCAGACATTTTAAAATGAACTCGGTCTCTGTGGGGGATAGTTCTGCCTGGCCCACGTGCAGCCTGGATGAGAGGGAAATTTGCAGTCTTTCTGTACAGGTGCTGTTCCGTCCTTACTCCCCTGGTGGCACCTGGTGATTGAAAGGGAGCAGGGAGGACAGGAAGCGGTGCCACGACTCCACTCCTGGCCTATGCAACAGGTAGCAAAGGTGGGCAGCTGTGCAGGGCATGGTAAGTTCCCAGAGGCAGTCTACCTCTCTGGGAAAGAGTCCCTTCTGGGGTCAGTGTGACTCTGCACCACTCTATCCTGGGCAGGGCCCAAATGGCACAACCGAGATCCCTGTAGTTAAAGGATAAAAATGTACAGGAGCTGGACAAAGTGAGACACATGCAGCCCCACTGTGCCAGCAGAAATTAATCAGGCTCTGTGTCTGTGCAGCACTTTAGAAATGTAAAGTGCTATGTAAGTACTAAGTGTGATTATTACTCTATTTAACATAGAGTTCCTTGGTTCTCAGATATCTGCCAGCAACTGAAACCATAGCAAAGAAACTGCAGTATGAATAGAGGGCAAAAAATCCCATTGTCCATTTTTAATTGTTCTGTCTCAGGTCAGATAAGAGCCCAAATGTCCAATCAGCTGCACTGTTTTCTCCTGCTGAGGGGGATTGACCCTGCCTGAGAACAAGTGCTTGGTCTTTAAAGGCGAAGGGTGAGTATGGGCCACTAATGCAGACAATTCTGCCCAGAGGTTTTGTGGTATCGACGAAAGAACCTTGCCCCCCAGAAAGAGATGCTTGAATGTAACCTAAAGGGAAAGGTGACTGAGTCACTGGAAACACTTTGCTTCTTTTGAATGCTGAGTGATCTATTGATATCATGCCTTAACCAGAATTCCAGCATGTTCTCCTTTGACATAGGGGAAGGAGGAGGAGTTCTTCTTTCAGCCTACGGATAATGTGTGACTTCAGGTTTTTACAGTAAAGCCGGTGAGAAGCCAGGCTTTGCCCACCTGTGGAAAAAACCAACAGGAGGGCTAAAAATAGTATTTAGAAAACGCTGTTTCCATTCATAGAGTTTCCAAAGTAACGTGCATTCTCAGGCCCAGTCATACATGCAGAGGAAGAGCCCCTCGTGCTGATTCCCAGGGTCCTCGGTAGCACCGCTGTCTTTGTCATTCCTATTTCCCCTCAGAGTCAGTTTGCAGGCCTGGAGCAGGAACCTTGAGCACCCATCAAACGGTCAGCATAAACTCCCAGCAAGGTTTTCCAAGGATGATGTTCATATATTCATAGGGTCCAGTACTCATTTACACTAGGGCTCCCTTACACCATTCCGGCAATGTAAATGGGACCAAAAATTGGTGTGAATGTAATTGACACCCACTTTAAGGTCCCATTACACTGCCAGAGCAGTGTAAAGAGGCCTTAGTTTAAATGATTATTAGGCCTACCGATTTTAAAGCCTAAAGATTTAAGGACCTTAATGCTACAAAACATTGGGTTAGCATAGAGGTGTGTCTACAGGTTTTAGTGAAGTAAAGCATGCTGCAAAGTTGGCTACAGGTTTTGTTTGTTTGAAGGCGGAGTGGAGGGAGCTTAAATGATTTTGCTTTGCTTTTTCCCAGCGAGTTGAGGGAATTATCTTGTTTCTAACAAAAGAATTCCACATGCCATAATGAATAATGGATAAGCTTTGGGAGCTTCTCCCAGCTATCCAAAGCTCTGGAAATCTCACTATCGCAGACGCCGTCACAAACTTGCCAGAACTTTCTGCATCCAGTCAGGCCACAAATACCATGAGAAGAGAGTATCAGGGGGTAGCCGTGTTAGTCTGTATCCACAAAAACAAGGAGTCTGGTGGCACCGTAAAGACTAACAGATTTATTTGGGCATAAGCTTTCGTGGGTAAAAACCCCACTTCTTCAGATGCATGGAGTGAAAATTACAGATGCATGTATTATACACTGAGACATGAAGAGAAGGGAATTACCTCACAAGTGGAGAACCAGTGTTGACAGGGCCGATTCGATCAGGGTGGATGTAGTCCACTCCCAATAATTGGTGAGGAGGTGTCAATTCCAGGAGAGACAAAACTGCTTTTGTAGTGAGCCAGCCACTCCCAGTCCCTATTCAAGCCCAAATTAATGGTGTTAAATTTGCAAATGAATTTTAGTTCTGCAGTTGCTCTTTCAAGTCTGTTTCTGAAGATTTTTTGTTGAAGGATGGCTACTTTTAAATCTGTTATTGAGTGACCAGGGAGATTGAAGTGTTCTCCTACTGGCTTTTGTATGTTACCATTCCTGATGTCCGATTTGTGTCAATTTATTCTTTTATGTAGAGACTGTCCGGTTTGGCCAATGTACATGCCAGAGGGGCATTGCTGGCACAGGATGGCATATATAACATGAGTAGATGTGCAGGTAAATGAGTCCCTGATGGTGTGGCTGATGTGGCTGGGCCCTCTGATGGTGTCACTAGAGTAGGTAGAAGAGAGTTTTTCCCCCCAATATCTCAGCACTTCTGTTTCCGGACCAAGCTGGAAGCAGTCAGAGCAGAAGTACGCATAAACATAATCCAAAGTTAGGTCTTGCCTACACAGGAAAGTTTTATCAATTAGACCAGTCTAGTTTAAGAGGTATAGTTATACCAGTATAAACCTTGGGTGGACATTCTTATTCCTGTGTAAGAATAGTTTTGGGTTTTTTTCAGTTTAGCTTCAGCCCCTTCCCAAAAGACATAAAGTAAACTTGCAAAAAAAAAAAGGCACTTCTCTACTGGAATTAAAGTGTCCACTGGGGCAGAAGGGGAAAGGGGAGCAGTTATAACTCGGATAACTAGGTTGGTTTAAATTCACATCTCAGACTGTACTGAAAAAAAACACAAAGCTTGTAGACATGGTTTTAGTTAATCTCTAACATGTTTCAATTTTTATTTTAGGTAAAGGCTTGGTTACTATGGCTCCAATCCAGCAGACTTTGAGCACCTCTGTAATGTTAAGCATGTAAGTTGTCTCGTTCATTCCTATGGGACTCTTACACACTTAGAATGATGCACAAGCTTAAGTCCAAAGCTGGATCAGGGCCTACATCTGAACTTGACTGACGTCCCCTCGTCACAAGACTGCAATATAAAGTAAAACTACTCTTATATCCTCCTTCAAAGTTCTATCTGAAGAAGCACTGGAAAGGCCAGACAGTTGGCAAAGTTTGCATTGCTTTGTTCACCCAGTATAAATTACTCCCGATTTTCTTAATGACTCTTTGGAACCAGGATGTCTCAGGATCACTAACACAATGCCCTCTGGGCAGCAATCCTCTAAAAAGCGCCATAGTCAAAGCACATTGTCAATAGAATAAACCACTTCATACAGCTTGAAGTGAACTCTGCGCTGTATTTTGGCATTGATGATGCTAACAAAGCCAAATCAAAAGGAGTTCAAATCACATGATAAATGTGCCTATTTAGTGTGCATATTTTCAAGTACTGCAGTTTATTTCTTTTACCAAAATATTTCTAGGTGGAGATATGTCAGCCAGAACACTGATTTAATTGTGGGTTTTAACAGCTCGTTATAAAAGGCACGAATTTAATTGGCTCTTGTTAAAGTAATAACAATTAGCGTTAAATTGTTTTCTAGCTCAATTCTCTTGTCTACAGGACAAATTGGAAGGAATGATTTTGTAATGAATGATAGGGAAGGCGTTAAAGTGGTGCTGTCAATTTAGTTTAGGTTCAAAATTTAGGTTATTGGTGAACAACAACAACAAACATAGGAGAAGAGGTTTTGTAGCTCCTTTTGGCCCAGGTCCTCCCCCTTTAATCATATTCAGTCTTAATCTAGGCCCTGAGCCTACAAATTGCACCTCATGGAGGGAGCCTACATTACAGCATAACCCCAACATCATCGTAAAGGAGTTAATCTATGTGTTGGGGGGTGGATCAAGTCAGCTGATTTCAAAAAGCACCTTTTTATCTTAATCTAGACAAGATCTCCCAGGAGGCGGGCCTGGAGCTCAGAACACTAGGGCCCTGATCCTGGCTAGGACCATGTGGTGCGACCGCAGTACAAAACATAAATAATATTTATAAAGAAAGGGATCCTATCCGCAGCGTTAAACCTTTTTTTCATCTTGACAGCATCCCTTAAAAAATACTTTGAATAATGAGCTGTACAAGCCTTTTTAAAAGCAATAAGTCTGCAAATACATGCGAGATACATGCGAGAGAAACAGATGGCTCTGCTTTGGCTGTTCAGTGGCTTGGAACATGACAATCTATTGGAAAACACCGACCTTTTTGTTTTACGGATTGCATCTGAATCCTTACTTGGCTTTCAGATTGCTCTGTAAAGGTCTTTCCCTGTGGAGTGCCCCCCACTCCCACTGGAGCTGAGGATGCTTAGTGGGAAAGTTACTAGGTAACCTGCACCTGTGACCTCCTGCTGGCCCTTCGCAGGCTTTTAGCTGTCAGGGGAGAGTCAAGTGAGTCTCCCATTCTCAAACTGGGCCCTGGCCAGAGGTGAAAGTAAGCTGGTACGCCCGGTACGGTGTACTGGCAAGGGCCTGTATGCCATACCGGGGCGGATCGGCTTCCCCAGGTGGCGATTTAAAGGGCCTGGTGCTCCCAGCAGCACCCCGGGCCCTTTAAATTGTCGCCAGAGCCCTGGGGAAGCGGCGGCAGGGCTTGGACAGTGATTTAAAGGGCCCGGGGCTCCACGGCGGGGCTCCACTCCCCTGGCCCTTTAAATCGCCGCCTGAGCCCCTGGCTGCCGCTGTTACCCCAGAGCTCCGGCAGCGGGGCTCGGGTGGCAATTTAAAGGGACCAGGGCTCCCACTGCCGCTACTGCAGTGGAGCCCCGGGCCCTTTAAAGCTCCGCCAGAGCCCGGGGCCCCGGAGTAGCAGTGGCAGCCGGGAGTCCCTGGGGCTCCGATGGTGATTTAAAGGGCCTGGGGCTCTGCTGCGGTAGCGGCAGCTGGAGCCCCGGGCCCTTTAAATCACCCCCGAGCCGTGGGGCTCCCAGCCACCACTGCAGCTGGTAGCTCCGGGGTGATTTAAAGGGCCCGGGGCTCCCAGCTGCTGCTACCATAGACCCAGCCCGGGGCCCTTGAAATCTTAATTTAAAGGGCCTGGGGATGTAAAGGTCCCGCCTCTTCTGGTAGAGGGCCCACCTCTTCCGGTTGAGGCCCCACCCCTTCCTAAGGACTCTGGAGTACCGGTAATTCCTTTAAGTTACTTTCACCCCGGCCCTGGCGCTAACCATGATTGCCTCAGCAGGTCTGACTTAGGCTCAAACCCTGCAGTTCTACTTCTTCTGGGAGTAATGACTGATTCACAGCAACCTGGATTGCTTGGTAGACTTGGTGCAAGCAAACAATATGCATTTTAATATGCCTAAATGTAAATGTACACATGTAGAAACAAAGAATGTAGGCCATACTTCTGGGATGGGGACGCTACCCTGGGAAGCAGTGACTTTGAAAAAGTTTTGGGGGTCAAGGTGGATAATCAGCTGAACACAAGGTCCCAGTGCGATGCTGTGGCCCAAATAGCTCATGCCATCCTGGGATGCATAAACAGGGAAATCTTGAGTAGGAGCAGAGAAGTTATTTTACCTCTGTGTTCGGCACTGGTGCGACCGCTGCTGGAATACTGTGCCCAGTTCTGGTGCCCACAATTCAAGTAGGATAAATTGGAGAGGGTTGAGAAGAGATCCATGGAATGATCAAAATTTCACCCAGCTTTACTTATTATCTATGACAGTAAGAGCTGTAAGTGTCAATCCATTGTTCCTTTCCATTGTTCACCAAGACATTTTTGATTGATGATTCACAACCACCCTTACGGATGCGAGATTGGTACTCGTGTGAGGCAGTTTGCACTTGGAGGCTGGAGATGTGGGTTTCTGTGACTGGAAAAGGACAATGGTATCATTGGGTCTTACCCATCCCTACCTTCCAATGTGTTTGTTCTTTTTGCCTTGTATGAATTTCACTTGGCTTTCAGAAATATGATTTGAAAATCAGTCCACGAGGTGCTGTGAGCAGAAACAGCAATTCTGAATTGAGTGACTATGAGGAGAGTTGTTTTTTGAGGCAGGACAGTGTCCCACTACAAAGGTAGGAGGGGCCAGGATGGCTGTGGAGAAATGATGTGGACTCTAAGAATCCTCAGCTAAGACGACATTCCCAGGGTAGTTATGGAGAAATGGCTCCTAGAAAGTTTTAAGCTGGTGACCCTAATGATGGTGGAGCATGCTTACAAAGATTACAGCGTCGAGGCACAGGCAAAAGCTGGAGCTTTGTATGACAATTGTTGCTTGTTTGATTGACTTAAAAAGACAGACTGAACTTAGCAAAAGGCAAGATAATTGAAAGCAGTCACATACCAGAGAGACAGATCCCATTTTCCCTGTGATTTAGCATTATTACTCAAGGTAGATGCCAACTTCAGAAAGTCACACAAGCTAAAATGGTGGAAGGCCTGTAGACTTTTATCAGGACCAGAAATCTGCCACCAGGCTTGATTTAATCCTCCCCATCTCCAATACAATGTAAACATGGCTACTTCCAAGAACACAGGGAAGCCAGCTTGGAGGAACAACAAAGTTAAAAATGACTGATCCTTTCAGGATTCCCCAGAGGGCTCTAATGTGGATTTGGCCCCTCTGCCTGTCTAAGCCACAAGCAGAGAGAAGGGAGGACAGCCCTGGAAACTCTGAGGCTGAAAATGCCTCAGACAACTAACACACAGGAGGCACAAGTCTCCTTACTGAACAAAGGCTTTCTGTGCATGTGTAGTGTCGACAGACCCCGGTCATCGCTGGGCGGGATCAAACCGGGGACCTCTGGAGCTTAGTGCACGAGCCTCGTCTACTGCATGAGCTAAAAGCCAGCTGGCTAGTAGCTAAGGCTGTAGAGCAGACCCATTTAACTCTCTCTCTCTCTCTCTCTCTATGTGGTCTCAGTACCACTAGATGGGACAGAAGACCACACCCAGGAGATGTGTGGGTTACACATGGAACAATACATGACATTAAACATTGTCCAGTGCTGCAGTGTCACTGGTGGAGCACAAAATCAGGAGCGTTGAGACTCAGATTCTCCATTACACCACAGCCATTTTGCTCTTCTTATGTGGAGATTGGGAGGGGAAACTCGGCCAACGCAAAGCTGGTGGAGGCAGCTCTTCCACACCCTGTACCAGCTGTGTCACCTGAATCTCCATGCCAGTGCAAAGGGAGGAAGGAGTGGGGGAAGGGCATGTAAGGGTAAGGCCTTTTCCTGTAGCCATATTGTGAGGTCTGAGGCCTTTGCCTGCAGCCATATTAGGAGAGCGGCAGCCATGAGCAAAGAAGCAGGAAGTCACATCCTCACATTCCATCTAAATGACATTAAAACAATATAATATTGGGCTGTTACAAAGGCTCCTGTTCTAATAGCACCCATCATCATCAGGTAAAGAAACAGATCTTAAGATGGTTAAAGAAAACATTGTTTGATAGTATTCTGTCTGACAAGATATCACTTATCAACAGTTGCGATTGTGAAATCCCCATTTCTTTATTGTTTTGTCTTTATGGTCCCCACTTCTCTATTGTTTATCTGTGTGGTCTTTGTCTGGTTCTTTGATTGTTTCTGTCTGTTACATAATTAATCTTACTAGGTGTAAATCAATTAAGGTGGTGGGGTATGACTGGTTAAAGAATTGTTTTATAATATGTTAGGATTGGTCAGAAAATTGTTTAGTAATATTTTAGTAAAATGATTGGTTAAGGAGTCCTGCTCAGCTCTACAAGTTTCACTGTATAAACTGGGATCCAAGAAGGAGACCAGCAGAAGGAACAGAAGAATAAGAAGGAAAGACCTGGAAGAAGAAGAACTCACCTCTAAGACACAGCCTAAGATCAAAGCTGATAAAAATCCTCTGCACGACCCTGACGTGCAGCAACCAGAATCCAGACAAGACTGATCTTGCCTGGTCAACAGGGAAAGTCTGCCTGCATGATCAGGATTGGTGAACATAGCGTTGTATGCTTAGCATGTGTATTCTGCTTGGTAATTGTTAATAAATAGAGCATAAGGATATTACTGTGTGAGGCTTTTTCACTGCTAAAAGGTTCTGCAAACCCACAGAAGAGTACACCCTGAGCCCTAAGAACTGGGTAAGGGTGGATATTTAGATTACACCTTGGGAATTGGGTAAAGTTAGTTGCCTTTCACCTGGAGCCCTAGGAATTGGGAAAGGATGGGGGTGCCTAAATTAGCAAGATTACTCCTTGAGCCCATGAAAGGGTAAAGGTGGATGCCCTGGTGTGTGTAACAAAATTCAGTTTGGGTAACAGGAGTGGATACAGCAGATCAAGGCTCCACTCCCCTGCAGCTTTAACTTATGCCAGAGGAGATTCAGGGAACCGTGACTGGCTGCCTGACAGCTCCCTTCTCTTCCCTGCCCAAGATTCAAGCCCGGAGAATCTGCTCACATCAGTAAAAATCAAACTGAAGTTGGAAGATAGAGCAAGAAGATCAACTCTGAGGTTGGTGGATCTCCCTGGAGGACAGAAAGGAGGAGAGACGTTTACTTTCATAAACAGCTCCCTCAAGGATACATTTGCAATGAGATTGTTATTGAAAGACAAAGAACTCCTCCGTCACTACCCCTGCTCCTAATACCTCCCACTGGTCAATCACCCAGAACAGTGGTTAACAAAGGTCTCCAGACTTCACAGTGATGAGCACTCCTACAAGGTGCGGAATGCCCATAACTCACCTTGAAATGAAAGATGATCCTCGAAGTTTCACCAGATTTGGCTTTAAGACTATACAGACAGCCCAGGTTCACTCAAAGGCTGGGATTTTCAAAGCTGCCTATGGTATTTTGATGCCCAGTTCTGATTAATTTTAATAGGAATCCGGGTAACCAAATCCCTTGGACAGTTTTGGAAAATCATAGCCAAAACAATTGTGATCTTCAGCAAACTTTTGATTAGCTCGGGTAGAGTTTTGAGGTTGTAACAAACCCAGGGCTATAGGCCTCTGAAATCATTAGAAAGGCCCACCACTGACCTGACTGGACTGGACTCGACCTGACTGGACTGGGGATCAGGCCTTGTGAAAGTAGACAAGTTGTGCGTAGATTTAGGTTTTATAAAGGAGATTTTCCATAGCCTGTCTCAACAGCCCTCATGTGCGTGCTAGCCTTCTTAGCTTGAAACAATCAAAACCTCAAGGGTCTTGGTTAAAAACAGAACAAACCTTTGAGTCAAGGCAGAATATGTTTTGAAATGCATGGGAAAGGCTTGATTTTGATAAGTGAGAAAAATAAAGATCAGGCACTTTTTGGAAAGAGGAGGCTGGGAGTCAAGAATAATGGTTATGCCAGGTTGATTCCGGTAAGTGATTAACAAGTGAAAAGGGAGAGATGCATCAAATAAATAACAGGCTACAGTGAATTACAGACCTATAATTCCATCAAGGAGTTCAGGAAGCTCTTACAGTTTATTAAGTCACCAGAACCCCTTGATGGAATTATAGTCCCATAATTCAAAATTTCCTTGTTTTTTTATTTATTTTATTATATCTTACAAAGAGATCAGAATCTCAGAGCCATGCCTCAGGCTACACACACCCCCTCCCCGCATCTGCTACCTCCCTCTCCTATGGCTGCCTTCCCTTCTAGGCACAACCCAAACCAAATCATATGCATAATTCCAGCCCTGGTCTCCCTCTACCCTCCAGCGTCTTCGTCTTTTGTGGCCACACTACAGCAGTTGTGCCTCTCTGGGATCTTCCTGTTCACCTCTAGGGAAGTCAAGCTGGCATTGAGGGCAGCATGAGGAGATGCTGCCCTGAATAAACTTGCAAAGCTTATTTATTTTTATATGTCAATATTAATAAAGAGCCAACTCTTAATCTCATTGAAGCCAGTGGCACAGCTCCTTTGTCCTCAGTAGGACCAGGATTTGGCTCACTCTCCCCAGACTAGCCTTCTCAAAGGCTAAACAAAATCCCTGGCCATTCTGGCAGTGCTATAAAACAACACACTTAGCAAAGCATGAGTACTCCGGAAGACCGGGAGCACTCCAGTTCTGGATGGTTAAGAGAATGATTTATAACATGAGACACCGTACTGACTAGCTGTTATGACGACATACACAGGTTATATTATACATTCATACATCTATGATACTCCTCAGATCCAGCTAAGGATGGAGAAAGGATTCCAAGGATGCTACATAAAAAACAGAACTGGTCACAAAATTTCCATCGCTGTTTTGTAGAAACCAAAATTTATTTGGAAACTGTCTTAAATGTTTTGTGGGTTTCATAAAAAACAACCACCCCAGAATATGAAAACCAACTTTTTTTTGGTTGCCTAACGCTGATCTTTGTTTTTGTTTTTTTGGCAACTGAAACTTTTTGGCTGTTTGCCCTTCAGTCGAATTGGGGGCGGGCTGCCAAAAACCATTTAAAAAGTTGGGTTTTGTGTCTTCTGGTGAAACCCCTCCACAAAATTGAGGGGAAATGGTGATGGATTTGAAAAGTTTTTCCATTTTTTGTGTGGGGAAAAACATCTCTATTAAGAACAATGGAGTTACACCAGGGATTGACCAATACCTTTTAGTTGGCATTTGTAATGGCAGAAATAAATGTTGAGTGTGTTTTGTATGCAGCACTTGACCTTAAGGACCAAGCTAGCTTGTAGATTCTTCAGCTAACTCCCCCCCTTCCCCACAATACATTTTATTTCAGGGAGAAAACATGTCCATAGATATCCATTGCAGCCCTGGGAATCCTTATCTCTGCTGAGCTCCTGCAAGAATTTTGAGTAACCCCTCAGATGCTTAGGAGTGGAGATGGGATAGTGAGGGCTCTACTAAAAATCCATCCCAGGGAGATAGGGTGCATGAAAGGAAGGATGTACAGCTTCTTGTGAAAGCTGAACGGAGGCTGACCGCACAATGGTGAGAAGTGTATTCTTGAACAATATTATGGCAGACAGACTCCTCCTTCCCTCCCCTCCGCCCCAAAGAAAGTAGCAGCTTATTCACTGGCTGTGGTAAAGCCTCTGCGACCTTGGGAAGGAAGCGTGCGGCCAGGGTCAGAAGGAATCTGTGACTATAGAGAACAATGCATTGTAGCTGCTGAAAAGAGTTGGAGAGAAAACCAGGAGAGAAGCAGCAGCTTGATGTGGCCTCCCAGCTGGCTGTGAAGAGAGCAGCAGAACAAGGAGGCCAGGGAGAGGTAGGAAACATACAGAAAGACAGAGCTAAAATGACCTGGAAAGATTAGAGCAGCAGGGGCTGGAGACACAAGAGGAAATTGGGGTCTAATAAACAGAAAGTCCTGCAATGAGAAAGAAGAAATAAACACCACCTATAAAGCAGCGTTCATGAGCAGCTGTTCAATCACATCAAAGTGAGTTTATTCCTGTCTTGTTTACTTGGTACAGTCTAGGCACTCTATTTCTTTTTAAAGTAGCTAAGCATCCTGGTTGCCACAGGGAAGGTGCGGAAATGGAATTAAGATTGGAAAGCTGCGTGGGGTGGTGTCCACTTGGAGATCTCTACGTTCTGGCAAAGCTGTGAGAACCAACCGTCTAGATATTTTTGACAGCCAGCTAATTACATCTACACTCAACTCAGGATTTTCCAGAGTGACCATTTATTCTCTGTCTCTCCATTTTGGGGTGCCCAACCAGAAACCACTTTAAAGGGGTCAGATTTTTTGAGGATGTGCTCAGCGCTTTCTGGGTATTAGGGCCATTTTAGGAGCTCTCAAGTTAGGCACACAAACATGGAGGCACGCAAAATCACTGGTGACTTTGGAAAATCATGACCTTACAACATTTCTTCACCTTCTTTTCTTCCCTTCTCTGTTTCCCATCAAGCCCCAGAGTCTGTAGAGCCTAACATATGAAGTGTTGTGTTTGCCTTCAAGTCTGTGGTACACCTGGCACACTCCCTAACAGCTATTCAGTAGCACTTGGAGTCCCAGGAGTTTCCCAGAGACCCCCACTAGAGGGGGCTTGGTGACATGATTCCTTTTTTATTCCTGAGCAAAAGAAACTGGAACTTGAGGCAAGAACCGACTTTTACACGGCATCAGTAGCTAGACCTGTGCCACCCAATGGCAGGGTCATTCAATCGTTCTGAACTTGGAGCAATGGGAATTTGATCAATGTCAAACACTAGAAGTATGAACTCCAAGAGCTGGCAACTATTATAGTTAAGGTTACAATTTTGTCACTGTTATTTTTAGTAAAAGTCACAGACAGGTCGTGGGCAATAAACAAAAATTCACAGAAGCCTGTTTGTGATTTTTACTAAAAATAATGAGGGGGGGCCCTAATGGGGGAACAACTGAAGCCTGAGCCCCCTAGGGAAGACGAACCCGAGCCCTGCTGCTGGAGGGCGAGGCGTGCCAGCACCTACCCCCCATGGTGGCTTGGAGCAACAGGGCTCCCCCCGCACCGGCTGACAGCTCCAGCTCCACCACCGCAGGGCTGAAGTGGAAAATGTCATGGAGGTCTCTGGAGTCATGGAATCCATGACCTCCATGACACAATGTTATCCTTAATTATAAATACTGCTTTTCAAAACCTCCAATTTTCTTTTCCCCTTTCTAAAAGACCTTCAAATACGTTATACCTCTCAGAATATCTTTCCAGTTAAACAACACTGAATAGGCACACAGCTTTTAAACTAGACTTACATCTGGTTCAGCCACATTATGTCTTCCTCTTTTCTGTACACTGGTAGCTCTCCACCTGAGATTTACAAAGCAGCCTAAGGGATTTGGATGTCCAACTCCCCAAGCTGGCCTTGAAAATCCCGAATAAATAGCAATGACGATACTGCTATGTGGACTTGCAAATTAGTTTTCTGTAAAGAAGATATGCATCAAGAATTATATGCTTATGGTGTTTGTTGTCACATTGTCTATCTATCCAGGGTGCTTACCATATATGGATCTCATTGCTGTCATATCTGAGCACCACTGTATCTTCATGGACTGTATTCATGATTTTTCTGGTAACGCAAAGTACTTGGACAAAGACCAGAATATTAAAACTATTATGTTCACTAAAGAATATGATATTTTTTCAAAAAAGAATCACAAGAATCCTTTATTTATCCTCAGGAAGATTTGTTTTTCCTATCATTTTGCCATCAAGGTTACAATTAAAGACATTGAGTTCTGTGGCCTGTATGTCTAATTGCAATATATGATCAAGGATTATAAACACCAGGATAAATGCATTATCATGCTGCCTAATTATCATGTTAGCTGACTGACAGTAGGCTGTTATATCTCTTCCTAGCACATCTGACGGACACTGAGATTTTGCTTTGATGTCAGATTTGTACAGTACAGAATCAAAGACTGAAACTCTTTCCAAATTGGTTCCAATGTGGTTTACTCCTGTCAGGTAATTCCCTGCTTCATTTCCAGATTCTGCTTTGAAGTGGAATTGCATACTGCATGATGCGAGTTCATAATTACAACAGCTGTGGGGTTGGGTGTAGTCCCACACGCCAAGCAGACGTCCCATGCCCTCAACACTGTACACCCACTCGCAGGTTTAAACCGGGGTGTGGTGTGGGTTGCAGGATGAGTGCGTCTGAGGAGGTAGAGGCTGAAGTGGTGGCTCTCAACTCTTCTGGGCTGAGAACCCGTTTGCAAACCTTGTGGGCCTGTCATAACCCAGTAAATAGCTTTAGTGCAAAAACATCTGGCTTACTAAGTATTTCTTACCCACAATATATAATATACATATGAATGTAAAAGGTACCAAATAAATGCCCTGTGCATACAATAGCGGTAATTCCTGCAGCTCCTCTCCCATGGGGCTGGCTGGGCTTGGCTCCACGCTCCAGGAGTTGTGACCTCTGTGGTCGCAGTGCTGCTCAGATTTGGGCCAGCTCCCCTAACGAGGGACTGGCCAGGCCAAATTTGTGAGAGTGACATTGCGTCTTGGCACATGGGGTCACAGCGCTACTCACTCAAAGTTGACCTGGCCCCCTATCATCATAACGGATGGGCAGCTGGGCTGAATCTCAGCGGCGCTATGAATGCGTGCGCCAGGTCACAACACTCAGAGCAGGGAGCCAACCCCAGCCAGCCCTGCAGGACTGGAACTGCAGGAGCTATGGCTGCGAGGTGAGGGCAGGGTGGGCTCTGCAACATGCCCCAGGGCCTCCCTCCCCCTTCCCTTGAGGACACAACCCGCTCCTTGCTTCCGCCTGGGCCTCCCACTCTCCCAGGGGCAGAACCAGACACCCCCCTCCAGATAGGCGGGCAGGAACAGCCGGGGCCAGAGGGCCAAGGCCCTCCCACTTTTTATGAGCTAGCGATGTGGGGGGGGGGGAGGATTGAGCTGGGGGCAAGGCCTTGGGGAGAAGGGGTGGCATAAGGGCCAAGCCATGGTCAGGCACCGGTAGCCTCCTCACTTTTAGGGACCTTCTTACTCTCCTGCCTCCAGACCTTTGATACACAGAACCCTTCGATACACTCTGGTGACCCCACACTGATCACAGCACACAGGTTGAGAAACCCTGGGCTGAAGTGACGTCTTTACTAGGCAAAGGAAGCACTTAGCCAATCACTCCCTGCTGCGGCCTTCCTCATGCTACTAGGCAAGGGTAAGCTAACAGCCCAGTGCTCGGTATTCCACACAGTCTGTAGGTTCTGCTAAAACTTTATGCTGGAGCACAACAAACTGGGACTCCCAATAAGAGCAGTTCTGGGATTGAGGCCTGTGTATTTCACCTGCCTCGAACGTCATTGCTCCAGTTGAAAGCTTGGATCATAGAATATCAGGGCTGGAAGGGACCTCAGGAGGTCATCTAGTCCAACCCCCTGCTCAAAGCAGGACCAATCCTCAATTTTCACCCCAGATCCCTAAATGGCCCCCTCAAGGGCTGAACTCACAACCCTGGGTTTAGCTCAAACCACTGAGTTATCCCTCCACCCACATGGTCACAATCATATTCCTTCATGCCCTTGGTGTAATATAAATGAATATTAGACAAAAAAGTGTTTTAAAAAAAACAATTGCAAAATGACACCAATGTTCTTACTCTCTGAAAACCCAAGCACTGAACAAGAAGGAAGTAAATTTTAAACATGAACATTATAAATCCTACATTGCTCACATGGTATATTTATGGGGGGTGAAATCCTGACTCTGTTGAAGTAAATGGAAAAGCACCTATTGACTCCAACAGGGCTGGGAGTTCCCCCATTATTCTCATCTAGTTGAAATAAATGCATATGGTCACTCATTGTCCCCTTCTTCTATCCTGCAAAAGATTCCAAACCATTGATATTACGGTGCCATGTACTCGAAAGAAAAAAAAATAGTGAAGAACAGAAGATTATAGGCAGGGCTGATAGCACCAGCTATTATTAAGTTTGCCTGACAACTTCTCATTATAAAACCCTGTTGTCAGTTGCTTTTAATTCTGCCAAACTTTAACCATTTAGGCTGAAATTTTCCACACTGGATGTTTGCCTCAGGCTGACAATTAATTAATTAATTTCAGCCAGAAAGTTCATCCATTTCTGAGAATGAAGCCAAGGAAAAATACATTGCTTTGCCCATGCTAAAATGATCAACTGCTCATTAAACGAGCACAGTCCATTTGCGGCATGGAATGAGGCAGGCCCATCCTGTGGAAGACAATAATATGCAATTATGTATTTAAAGACTGTATCATAATACATAGGCACAAGTGGGCTGAATTAAGGTTATACAGCCAACCGTAATGCTGGCATTTCCTAACTTTTCCGTGCTTGTTTTTGCAGTCTTAATATTTCTTAGCACAGTTCTTTGTATGCAATGTATGTACAAGGGCAGACTCCACCCTCTTTCCCAGAAGCATTTTTTGCCCCCTCCACATCAATCTTAGTTTTTAGCAAAGACCACTCACACCTGCCAAAAGTGTGGGGAGGGGCGGGGGGTGGAAGCGAGGGCAGGCAGCTTCAGTAGTGTTACTGAGTA
The DNA here is from genome assembly GCF_965152235.1 of Eretmochelys imbricata. Lineage (NCBI taxonomy): Eukaryota > Metazoa > Chordata > Testudines > Cheloniidae > Eretmochelys > Eretmochelys imbricata. The sequence continues at coordinate 203,314,739 of NC_135574.1, read as the reverse complement.
TGCTCAGCCCATGTGAACATGCTCAGTACAAACAAAGCAGCAAATCGGAGGGCGGGGGGGGGGGGGGGGGAGGAGGAATGTGGCCCCACATGCCTCCTCATGCATTGCCTCTGGTTTTCAGCTCTTGGAATCCAGCTCTCACTTTCCCATCAGTACCTTCTGGCTGGGATGAGAAACAAAGAGCGAGAACAACCCCAAGAAAAGTGATGAAGAAGCCCACAGCCAAGAAAAAGCCAAGGCTAAGCACCACCTGCTCACCATGCATTGATCGGGAAAGATGCCAATGCCAAAAAGATTCTTGCAGAGCCCTCTTCAGGAAATTCCATACCAATTATGCAGGTGCCCAGCAGCAAGAAGATGCTTGGCGGGAACCATTCCAATTGTGCAGGCCTCTACTCTCCCTTTATTCCCTCTTCCACCAAAGATTTGATCCCAGCCATCTGGCTCATTTAAATTCTGGTGCTGGTTTGGATTCTCTGATACTTCTACATCAGCTCTCCCTCTGTCATTGTTAATTAAGCCCTGGGCTGTCCTTGCAGCTCCTTTAGCATATTCTGCTTCCTCTTCGTGTTCATTTCCCTCATCGTACGTTCTGCACCTAAATGCGAGTAATACTTCTCTCTGGAGACCTCTTATCACATCTTTCCCCTAGCCTTCCTCGGTAGCTGGGCCCAGGTAATTATTCCCCATTCCACCTGCTGCAAATGTTCCGCCTGTCAGCGGGCTTTTCACACCCTCCTCTTTGTACCTTTCAAATGTTCCTCTTTTTGAAGGGATATCTCGCATTTTAGTTTCAAAGTTACTTCCATGCCACACATCCCCTCCTCACTCATTGCTGAAAGCTATTTACATTGGTGACAGAGTAAAGCAAGTGAGGCTAAAGAGACATTTACAAAGGATCCATAACATTTCAAGTTTCCTCCATGAATGTGTGTGTGTGTAATCCGTACTGTTCAGTCTTTGTCACATATTGCAGCCTTGGCCAGTTGAAAGGGATGCAGTATTGCCAGTCCCAAGCATTCCAAAAACCAGGAAGCAAGCCCTTCAAAAATGATGAAGTTAAATTGAAAATAATGAGGGTTGGGGTTGTTGTTGTTTTTTAAATTTGCCTTTTGATTTTTGAGTCTTAGGGTTTATGGCTTCAAACTTTTCTCAGCAGTCAGGGGGGCAAGAAACATTTAATAAATAAAAGTGGAGATTCTCACATGACTTCAGGAGCCAGACGCCTCAAGAAGAATACCAAATACCACAAGACTTGCAATAAAATTGTGAGAGTTGGCAACTCTGGGTAGGCTCTTGTTTACATAGATTGTACACTGTTTGGATCCGGGACTGTCTTTTTGTTTTGTGCTTGTACAGCTCCTGGCACAGTGGGATCCTGGTCAATGACTAGGGTACTATGTTGCATAAAAATAATAGTAATTTTAATTTTCCCTGGGGGGAAAACATTCAGAGGAATCATTTCACCTGCAAAGCCATTGAACTAGAAGTGCTTATGCTTGGTTGCATTTCTCAGGTATCTGATTTCCATCTTGAGAGAGCTCTGTTAGCATCAAACCGCAGTCTCTGCCCAGCAGCAAAATTTATAGCGAGTCCCAAAGCTTGCTGCAACAACAAATCAGTTCAGAGATGTTTTTCATCATTTGATTAACTGCATAATTATGATATGATGATGAGCCAGGTTTTATACTATTTCCAGCTCTTTCCTGCAAAGAGAAACCCTGCCAAGAATATGGAAGCAGTTTACCATCATTTTGTGGTAAGGGGATAAGAAGATCTTTTTTGTTGTTTGGTTTTTTTATGTTGTTAGTTTCATCCTCCCCAATGCTTTCTTTGCATCCCTGGCCTCATTTCTCATTCACACTAGGCATATGTGAGACCAATGGAGCTCAAAATTTTGTAAACCTCTTAGATTCTTCTTTGGGACTGTCAGATTTATTTGAGTTCTCTGTCCTTTTTGCCTGTAATGTGAACCCATCTGTTTTTCAGTGGTGATTCAGTTTAAAAATACAAGCAATACATTCATCTGGCCAAAAGCCTATGTAGAAAGGACAGAAGAACTTGTCCCTTTCACCCTTCCTGAAAGATAGTAAGCATCTTATATACTGTACAGAATGGTAGGGATGGTTGGAAAATGGGGGTGGTGAGGAGAGTTCCCCCATATACATTTTTGATTTTTCAGTTTGGGGTTGTTTTTGACACACACACAAAAATCAAAAGTTTTGAGAAAAGCATGTATTTTCCACCAAAAACATAATAAATTAAAACCCCGGTTTTCTGGAGAAAAGATATTTTGAAGGATAATTTTTGACCAGCTCTTCATATATTATATTAGATTATTGGGGCTGATCCAAAAATGGTAGGTGGTTTCTGTGGAAAATTTTGGGAGATGAAAAGGGAAAGGAAGGAAGGGAAAATGGTTTTTCCATTAAAAAAAAAAAAGAAAGAAAAATGTCCACCAAAACAAGACTTTTCTATGAAAGGTTTTGCTTTGGTCAAAAAAAAAAATTCAAACAACTCTCTATTATATTTGTTCTCCCCCTCTTTGCTCCTTTTGCTTAGGTTATGTCTGTAGCACTGTTGTGTAGATGTTTCCTACATCGAGGGAAGGGATTTTCCCCTCAATGTAGGTAACCCATCTCTCTGAGAGGCAGTAGGTAGGATGATGGATGAATTCTTCCATCAATCTAGCCGCGTCTACAGAAGGGGTTCAGGAGACCTAACCGCATCACACAGGGTGTGAAATTTTTCACAGCCATGAGTATGTAGCCAGGTCGATCCAAGTTTTAGATGTAGACAAGGCCTCAGTCTCTCTCTCACTATTATTTGTATTCTGCACTGTCTATTCTACTCTGTTTTATACAGATTCTGATATCATGCTCCTCTCTTAGTAGTTGAGTGCTATCCAGTAGTACATTAAGGAACAAGACTCACATCTATCATGTGTTTGTTCACCCATCCTCTCCACTGGCAGAGAAGTGCCTGCAAGGGAGTGTTTTGTTTTGTATTTTTGTATTATAAAGTGGTGAGGTTTGTGATTGGCCTTAGCTGCTGGGAAGTTCATTGCACGGCCCCTGAGAAAATTCTGGTGCCTGCTTACAGCCCCTCCCCACAAACAAAATAGGAGCCACGTTATGTTACACTATACTTACACCTGGTAAGACAGAACCTGCCCTGGGAAGCTTATGGTGGGAGGTTGTGAGTTTCAAAGGAGCCTAAGTGTCCAACTCCCACTGAATTTTAATAGAATTGGAGTGCCTAAATCAATTTGCCTCCTTTGAAAATCCAAAATGAAATAGACAGAGTCCTACAAAAAGTGGAAACTAGGTCAAATTACAGAGGATGAATATAAAAAAAACAACACAAGTACGTAGGGACAAAATTTGAAAGGCATAAAATGAGATTAAACTAGCTAGAGACATAAATTACAAGAAAACATTCTACAAATACTTTAGAAGCAAGAGGAAAACCAAGGACAGGGTAGGCCCATTACTCAATGGGGGGGGGGGACAATAACAGGAAATGTGGAAATGGTAAAAATGTTAAATGAGGTTTTGGTTTAGTTTTCACCAAAAAGGTCAGTAATGACTGGACATCTAACAGTGAATGCCTGTGAAAATGAGGTAGGATCAGAGGTTAAAATAGGGAAAAAACAATTTAGATGTCTTCAAGTTGGAGAACCGGATGAAATACATCCTAGAATACTCAAGGATCTGACTGAGGAGCTATCCAAACTATTAGCGATTATCTTTGAAAAGTCCTGGAAGACGGTAGAGATTCCAGAGGACTGGAAAAGGGAAAATATAGTACCCGTCTATAAAAAGGGAAATAAAAGTCAACTAGAGAAATTACAGACCAGTCAGTTTAACTTCAGTACTGGGAAAGATAATGCAGCAAATAATTAAGCAATCGATTTGCAGACACCTAGAAGATAATAAGGTGATGAGTGACAGTCAACATGGATTTGTCAAGAACAAATCTTGTCAAATCAACCTAGTAGCTTTCTTTGACAGAGTAACAAGCCTTGCGGATGGGGGGCTGGGGAAAGGCGGTAGATGGGTAGACCTGTGGGTGCTATCATCTATGGGCATTGCAGAATCAGCCAGCGTGACTCACTTTCATCTTACCGCTTGAAAGTGTAATGTAACTATTTGCATGTGCATTTATCATTTCTCAACCCTGGAGAACATTCAGGAGATGCTTCCTTCCAGAACTACTGTTAATTCACTCTGGTTACATTTGAGTCTGATATAAATAGAAAGAACCTTTGCAAGACAAACTCTTTAGGAAGATTTTGTAGGCTTTTATGGATGCTCTCAGCTCTCTATAATTATTATTTTTTTCATTACAAATTAAACCTAGGATAACGTTGAAGTTTCAGTGACATCAAAGAGAGACTTCCATTACTTTTAAATTGCACTGATAAAATCCATCTACAGTTAGCCATTCAAGTATGGTTGCAAGTGTTTTATAGTCACTTGCATATTTTGTGATGAAACCTGTAATTAAACCACTCTGCCATTACACTCATCATATGATACATTGTCCCTTTATGTACTATGGAAACAATATGGAATAAAATGGGAATAATATATAAAATCCATTCAATTTTTGAAATAATGCAAGATTAAGAGCCCAAATCATGCAAGAAACTCCAGCTGGCTTGACTGCCAGGTATTGCACTGGGTGCAATATGCCTGCAACTACACTTGCAAAATGTGGGTTGGGCCTTATGTGTTACAAATAAATAATGAGGATGATGCATGTGATACTGAATCTTTCTGCTGTTTTATTCATTTCAGTTGATAGTCCTTTATAAATTCTGGCTGAAACATATACATGGACATGTTATTTTGACTTCCGTGGAGTGGATGAGTAGATGATAGGACTCAAAGGTCAGGGCTTTTAAGTAACGTGGGACTGAATGAATCCTTAAGTATTTCAAGTTGGGTTTTGTGGTAAGCCACAAAGTTTAGTTAATATTTCAACTGCAAGAACCCAAACCCAACTTCTTCCAAGGATGAGATAAATTGGAACCATCAACCACAAGCCCAAGCCAGATATAAGGATAGATTCAAATATCTTTATACACACTGAGTAGTACTTTACTCATGAGTAGCCCTATTGATTTCAGTAAAGCTACTTGCAGAATAAGATGCTACTCAATATGAGTAAGGGTGTCAACAATTCACAAGATATAGCTGCCACTAAAGGTGATATATTACCTCACCTACCTTGTATCTCTCTATGAGACCAACTTCTGTTAGTGAGAGAGACAAGCTTTCGAGCTTACACAGAGCTCTTCTTCTCGAAAGGGATAGATAAGATAGAAAATATCATAATGCCACTATATAAATCCACAATATGCCCACACCTTGAATACTGCATGCAGTTTTGGTCTCCCCATCTCAAAAGAGATATACTGGAATTAGAAGAGGTACCGAGAAGGACAGCAAAAATGATCAGGGAATATGGAACAGCTTCCATATCAGGAGAGATTATAAGGAGGGACTGTTCAGCTTGGAAAAGAGATGTCTAAGGGGAGATATAATAGAGGACTATAAAATTATGAATGGTGTGGAGAAAGTTAATAAGGAAGTATCATTTACACCTTCACATAATACAAGAACGCGGAGACACCCAATTAAATTAATAGGCAGTAGGTTTAAAAACAAACAAAAGGAACTACTTTGTCACATAATGCACAGTCAACCTGTGGAACTCATTCTTTGGGGATGTTGTGAAGGCCAAAAATATAACTGGGTTAAAAAAAATTAGATAAGTTCTTGGAGGATAGGTCCATCAATGGTTATTAGCCAAGACGGTCAGGGATGGGTGTCCTAAGCCTCTAACTGCCAGCAGCTGGGAATGGACAACAGGGGATGGATCACTCAATAATTGCCATGTTCTATTCATTCCCTTTGAATCATCTGGCATTCACCACTGTCGGAAGACAGGATACTGGGCTAGATGGACCATTCGTCTGACCCAGTATGGTTGGCCTTACGTCTCTCACCAACAGAAATTGATCCAATAAAAGACATTACCTCACCCACCTTGTCTCTAATATCCTGAGACCAATATCACTACAACTACACTGCATACTAGATGGGATAGACACTTATTTATTTAACATCTCTCCCCCACCAACAGAAAAAGGATTTTGTAACTAAAATGAAATTTTTTATGGAGAATTTTCATGTTGGTCAACATTTTCTATTTTTTCATTAAAATGGAAGCCAATGGGTTGTGGGGTGGTTTTTTGTTTTGTTTTTGTTTTTTAACTGAATATCTTTACTGAAAACCAACAGTTTCTCAGTTTTCAAATACATTATATTTGGAAGTTGCCAGGGAAAAATAACTGCCATTTTTACGGCCAGCTCTAGTAGATACTACCAAGGTGGAGTAGCTACTTAATCATTTGACTCATGGGTTACAAAATTTTATATTCAATATTCTGCACCTATGCTAAGCAAAACTGACAAGAAATTATCAATACAGTATCATTTCACATACCTTACTTTGTTCCATCAACACCAAAGATAATGAAAAAAGAAAAGGAGGACTTGTGGCACCTTAGAGACTAACCAATTTATTTGAGCGTGAGCTTTCGTGAGCTGTAGCTCAAGAAAGCTCACGCTCAAATAAATTGGTTAGTCTCTAAGGTGCCACAAGTCCTCCTTTTCTTTTTGTGAATACAGACTAACACGGCTGCTACTCTGAAAGATAATGAAGTCTGTCTTTCATTTTGATGAAGGTGAGTCCCTCTAGATTTAAAGGCAATCAGGATTTTAAAGCAGTCTTCAAGAGAGTTGAAGGTGCTCAGAACATCTCAGGGTTGCTTTATTGCCTGCAACACAGGTATCTAGCAGTACTCAAAAGGTGCCTGGGATCTTTAGGTTTCTAGTGTTCGTAATGATTGTAAGTGCTCTATTAATTGAATTATAGAGCAACACAAAAAAGGTCACCAATGGAGCAGGTTGGGAATTTTCCATGTAAATTCATTTTTTATGTAAAATGCACTTTTTGCAAAATCCAAAAATTCTCCAGGAAACTTTCAAGTTTGCCAAAAATGTAGATTTTTGGTTAAAAAAAAATAAGTGAAGTATTTATTTCAGTTTAAGTGAACTGAAGCATTTCACCATTAAACTACATGGGCTTCTGGGAGTTGTAGTTCAGGCTTCTCATGCCCCCATTCTTGCCTATCAACTGGTCTCCCCAACAGGACTACATCTTCCATGATGCAATGGGGTTTCCCCAGTGATCAAACTGCATGGTGCATCATGGGAGTCATATGATTGTAGGGAAGACTAGGTGACCGAGCAACCCAAATTACAGCTCCTATAAGGCAATACAACACCCTGGGGAAATGCAATTTAATATTGAAAAAATGAAACAAAGTTAAAAAAAATGAAATATTTCACTTTGGGAATACCAAACTATTTAGTTTTGAACAAAAAAAAAATGCAAAAACTAAATGTTTTGTCATTTCCAAAATTTAAAATGTTTAGAAGTTTTCATTCTGCTAAAACTTTCAGTATTTCAACTTTTCCTCCTGACTTGGTATGGAAAAAAAGAGTTGAAATATCAGAATTTCCTGCAGGACTGAAATTCTGGTTTACATTCAGCTCTACCAACCGAAGGCAGGCACTAAGTGTGTGACCAGACAACAAGGACTAGATATACAGATACGCCAGAAATAATGAGGGAAGTCATCCTTGCCTGCCTTGTGTGTGTTTCAGATGCACATCTTTTCATGATGGGGGCAGCGGGGAAGCTTCCATTTAAAAAAATGCAAAAGTTACTAACATTAATAAAATGGTAATTACGTATGTAGTGCCATTTATATAAGCCATAGTGCACTGTGCCAAATGCCAAAAATTAAGAGTCTCTGAAGACAGTAGGCTCATGTACATACAATGTTTAACAAAATTACAGTGTAGAATGGGCGATGGCCTTGCTAGCTGGAATCCTGCAGAAGCAGGTGGATCTTCAGCAGGTAATCTATCTCGACATGGATATTTTCTTGGCATGTTTGGACAAATGCATTTAGCTTCTCTGCCATTGTGTAGTTCTGTAGTAGCTCACATCTATGACCTACCAGCAAAATGGTAGGTATGACATATTACACTGTGCTTTATTTGGGTGTATTGTACATATCCCCAAAGCACCCCTTTAATGAATATGTTAAAAAATTGTCATTTGATTCTTAACAAAAATGATGTTCATAGCCTGCCGGTATCAATATAGTGGGTCAATTACCTATGTGAATTATCAGCTCATTGTGTCATCTGATGTGCGCAGGACTTCTCATAGTGACTGTATATCAACAGGACAATAACTATATTATTGTCCTGTTGATATACAGCAGTTGCAGCGCTGTAAAAAATCCACCCAGATGAGAGGCATTGAGCTTTCTGCACCGGGGCTACAGTGCCGTGGTGCCAGTGAAGACATCCTAGTCAATTACAATGCTGTGATTGGTCTCCAGGAGGTGTCCCACCATGCCTGTTCTCGCCTCTCTGGTCACTGGTTTGAACTCTACCGCCCTGCCCACAGGTGACCAACTGACATCCCCACCCCATAAATTCCTTGGGAATGTTGAAAGTCCCCTTCCTGTTTGCTCGGTGATGCGTGCCGTGGTCTCAGCGCAGCTTTCCAGGTGACCATGCCTGCTCCACACACCAGGCATTCCCTCACTTGGAGCAATGCCGAGCGGCTGGACCTCATCAGCGTTTGGGGAGAGAAGGCAATGCAGTCCCAGCTGCGCTCCAGCCATAGGAATTATGATACCTACGGACAGATTTCACGATGCATGACAGAAAGGGGCCACATCGGGGCACATGGCAGTGTAGGGTCAAAGTGAAGGAGCTACGGAACGCCTACCACAAGGCGTGGGAGGCAAACCGCCATTCCAGTGCTGCGCCCACAAGCTGCCAGTTTTACAAAGAGCTGGACACGATACTCAGTGGCAACCCCACTCCACTGCAAAGGCCACTGTGGATACTTCTGTGGCTTGCATGACAGTCAAAAGTGGACCGAGCCAGGAGGAGGAAACCTTGGACGAGGATGTGGAGGGGAATCCAGAGGCAGAGGACGACTCAGGGGTCAGAGGTGCATGCAGCAAGGAGCTCTTCTCTACCCCGGAGGAGGCTAGCCAGTCACAGCTGTCGGAGTTTGGCGAAGCACAAACAGGAGAGGGGGAGGACCCTGGTAAATGGCTTTGATTTTGGGAATCGGTGAAGTGAGTTGTTGGGGGCAGGAGGATTTCAGAAAGCAGGCTTTTGACTGTGTGATGCGCGTACTGCCATGTGCCTAGCCTAAGTGGTGGAACAGGGTGTTGATTGACTCTCTCACTTCACGGAATCTGCCTCAGAGCTCTCCACAAAACTTTCCTGGAGATTCTGGGCAATCCGCTGCCACAGGTTCTTTGGCAGAGCTACTTTGTTTCTTGCCGCATTAAGGGTAAAATTCCTGCGCCGCTCTGCCGTCACTAGGTGGGGACCATTGCTGCACATAGGTGAGCTGCATAAGGGGCCAGAGCAGAAGCTGCAGTCTTGGAGAAGACCCTCCCTTGATTCCCTGCTCACCCTCAGCAGCGAGGTATCTTCTATGATGAACACAGCCTGTGGAAAATGTGGGGACAGTAATGATTATAAAGCCGCCCATACAGTGCTGGCTCTCCCCAAGAGCCACGTGCCCAGTGTACAGTACAGTCTTGGAACACTGATTTCCCCTGCCCCTGTAGTTACTCACCAGTTTGGGGGTCTTGAGGCTCATGTGTGCTTGCCTGGGGTCAGCCAGTTAGTGACAGGTATGTGAATAGTGGCTGTGTTTTAAATCACTTTGAATCAGTGGTCTGTGTGTTGCAAACAATACTGCTTCTGTAAAATGTTGCATTTTGGCTTCACAGATATGACCTTGGGAGCCCAGCCTCCCTCTTTGTTATCACAGGCTGAACGGCAGCGCAGAATTAGAAAGCGGCCACGAAGAACTAAAGAGAACTTTCTGTGTGATGTCATGATGCACTCCGCAGCCGAAAAACAAGAATTGAAGGAGTGGCAGGACAGCAAGAATAGGGACCGAAAGGAGAATGCAGCATGCCAGAATGAAGCCATGGAGCAGCTCTTAAACGTTATGAAGCTCCACACGAACATGCTCCAGGTGCTACTAGCACTGCAAACCGAACAGCTCTGTGCCTGCCCTCCCCTTCAGCCACTGTAGCTCAACTCTTTACCATGTGCCCCCAAGACACCGCCAACACACTTACCAACCTCCTGGCTCCAGTCTGTACCTGCTGCATTCCACTCCTCCCCCCGTCACAGTCCAGCCCTATGGACTCCCAGTACTCACTGCACTCAACACTCATCCCTCTGCAGTTTGGCTGTGCTGAAGTACAATACCCGCTGCACTGTACTCCAAAGGACAAGGTTGCATATGATAATTGGACATACACAAATCTTTAACCGTCCCTCCTGGAACCCTGCCTTCCCCCATCCCCCACAGTACTGATGTGTTGTTGTTTTTTTGTCTCTCTCCTCCAGTTGTTGTTTTTTTAATAAAAGAATTGTTTTGGTTTGAAAGCAATCTTTATTCCATTAATTGAAAGCAAACAAAGCCCTGCAAAGCAACAGGCAATTTTCTTAAAGCTTCACAGTGCATCGTCTGTACCAATCACAATCACCTCCTAGCATTACAACCACTGCACTCCCGAGCATAGCAACAAATATTAGTGGCTTTCAGCTTCAAATTGCTGCCTCAGGGCATCCCTGATCCTTATGGCCCCATGCTGCACCCCTCTAATAGCCCTGGTCTCTGGCTGTTCAAATACAGCCTTCAGGCACTGAGCCTCAGCGATCCAGCCCTGAGCGAAGCTTTCACCCTTCCCTTCCCAAATATTATGGATCATACAACACGCGGCTATAAGCATAGGAATATTGTCATCAGCCAGGTCCAGCCTCCCATATAGGCAGCACCAGCAGGCCTTTAAATGGCCAAAAGCACACTCAACTGTCATTCTGCACTTGCTCAGCCTGTGGTTGAACCACTCCTTGCTGCTGTGGAGGTGCCCCGTGTATGGCTTCATAAGCCATAGCACTAAGGGGTAGGCAGGGTCTCCCAGGATCACAATGGGCATTTTGACTTCCCCTATGGTGATCTTCTGGTCCAGGAAGAACAGTCCCAGCTTGCAGCTTCCTGAACAGGCCAGTGTTCCAAAATATGCGTGCGTCATGCACCTTTCCGGACCAGCCTGCGTTAATGTCTGTGAAACGCCCATGGTGATCCACAAGCGCTTGGAGAACCATTAAGAAATACCCCTTCCAATTAATGTACTTGGTGGCTAAGTAGTCTGGTGCCAGAATTGGAATATGCATGCCATTTATCGCCCCTCCACAGTTAGGGAAGCCCATTTGTGCAAAGCCAGCTACAATGTCACACACGTTGCCCAGAGTCACGGTCTTTCAGAGCAGGATGTGATTAATGGCCCTGCACACTTCCGTCAAAATGAGTATAACGGTTGACTTTCCCACTCTGGTCTGGTTAGCAACCGATCGGTAGCAGTCTGAAGTAGCCAGCTTTCACAGTGCAATTGCCACACGCTTCTCCAGTGACAGGGCAGCTCTCATTCTCGTGTCCTTGTGCTGCAGGGCTGGGGTGAGCTCATCACACAGTCCCATGAATGTGGCTTTCCTCATACAAAAGTTCTGTAGCCACTGCTCATCATCCCAGACATGCATGACAATGTGATCCCACCACTCAGTGCCTGTTTCCTGAGTCCAAAGCAGTGTTCCACTGTGGTTAGCACCTCTGTTAGTGCCACAAGCAATCTCGTGTCGTAGCTACTACACGTGGCGAGATCAATGTCAAACTCCTCTTTCCTTTGTAGTTTAAGGAATAACTCCACTGCCACTCGTGATGTGTTAGTGAGAGCGAGCAGCATATCGGTTAACAGTGCAGGATCCATTCCTGCAGACCAAAGAGGCAGAGCGCGCAGTACACAAACCGTTGAAAGATGGCGCCAAATGCGGACAGAAGCACAGGGATTGCTGGGATGCAAAGCAATGCATCATGGGGCATTGGGACAGGAGCCAGGATGCCCTGCGACCCTCTCCACCTTCCCACAACTCTTAGTGGCAGAAGAGGAAGAGATGCTCTGTGGGACAGCTGCCCAGAGTGCACTGCTCTGAATACCGATGCAAATGCCGCCAGTGTGAACACGCTATTGTGCAGGCAGCTGACAGTGTGAACACACAACAGTGGTGTCTCTTCAGTGCTCTCTGACCGGTGCTGTAACTCTGCCGGTGTAGATATACCCTTATGTCGCTTGGGGTGGTGGTGTTTTTTTCACGCCCCTGAGTGACATGCATTTTGCCGATACAAGTGGTAGTGTAGACATGGCCTGTTTCTCTCACCAGCAGAAGTTGGTCCAATAAAAGCTATTACCACACCCACCTTTTGTCTCTTTGTATTACATACACAAACGCACACAGATATGGAGACACAGAAGAGAACTCTTATGTGCAGCCTTTTACATGCATAAGAAGTAGATGTTTAAAGCCAAGATTTTCAAACGTGGGTACCTAGAATTTGACTACTAAATAAAAAATAGGTGCATACATATGGAGTTAGGAGTGAAACTTCAGGCATCCAGTTAGAAAATTTTGGCTTTCTTTCAGATCTGAGCTTGGGTCTCCCACTTCATTGCCTGAGGTTGTATTGGATGAATTATTGCATACGGTATTTCTGTCACTGTGCAATCACTAGTGTCACACCCTTTCCTTTGCAAATGTAGTAACTGCAAAATAGATTTCAAAGTGTCTCATTCTCTAAAGTTTATGATATAAAGTTAACAAACTGCAAAGTTCTTCAAATATGGTGTGAAACTCTGAGCTAAATTTGCCAGAATGGTCCAGCAGCCACATAGTATGTTGGAAAGAAAAAAGTATAGATAATTTATACTGTGTGTGAGCTATGATATATAGCATATATATTTAATAACCTTTGTGAACTCTACCAACCAACTTCTCAATACAGGGATACATTTAAACTTTACTTGGGGTCATTTAAATGCCTATTTCATTAAGAAATGGTAGTCTAAGAAAATGACCCCCAGATAGGGAAGTGGCAAGAAAGAATGGTCATCTAAAAAAGAAAGTCTCCTACAGAGACCAGGCATTCAGGCACTTAAAAAGCACTGGGCTTAACTCTGATCTCACTTACAGAGCTTATATACCAGTGTAACTCTAATGGAATTACTTAATTTACACCAGATGTCAGTGATATCAGAATCAATGCCCTGGTCTTTGTCCTCCAATTTTCTTTATTTGCATTTTGTTTAAAGCTGAAATGTCTAGACATTTATCAAGGCTGAAAGGAGAATGTTTTTTCCCTCTTTATCCTCTTCACTACTAGTATTTTTCTATGGGATGCCCAATCTCTCTTTCCTGCTTGCAGTTGTAATTTGATGACTCATCTGTCGCCTAGACTAGAGGATGGGGCAGCTGACGTCTTTGTTTATCAGCTACTGCAAGCTGCTGCACAAATCACCTGACACTGTAAAGTGGGACAGCTTGCAGCTTTCTGCTGGATACACATACATCATATTTGCAATACAAAAACTCTGATGGGCCCTGAGAAGACGACTTGTCTAATTTATCTGGGGATTTATTTTATCTATAAGGGACCTGAGAAGTGCCATACAAGAGTTTAGCCCCAGAACTCCAATATTATCTACACGATGCTAGTTTTGCAATCATAGCTGAATCTTGAAAACCATGGCAACTGAATGATTAGCAGAAAATTTGACTAGGTCTTGTGAGTTTACCCTTCCCCTTCCTTGCTCACTATAGCTCATAGAATAATGATCTGCCAGGCCTGCTACTTTCCATCTCATTTATAGTGTTTTTTTAATTTTTTTATTATTATTAATCTTGGTTCATTATAAAATGTGGTGTGAATTCAGTGTGTATGAAAGGTGCTGGATGCATAGTCCTGGAGAGCGAAGTCTTATTCAGTTTACTCGTGTGATTAAAGTTACTCAGAGGTATAAATATTTCCAGGATGGTCCCTAGACTTGCATCAGCATAGCTGGCAAATTTCTAGAGGTGTTTCAATCAACCCACTGAACTGGCTGTATCATTAAAGAATGTGTGCTTCGTAAAACTGATTTTATATATATATATATATATACACACACACACACGCACACCCAAACACACAACATAGTTTGAAGATGTAACTTTTCTGCAAGTGTAACACAAGCTCATGTTTTCCACATTTACTATAAACATTCTCTGGTATCCATGGTGCAAATTATGGCTATGTCTACACTACTGCCGGATCGATGCTCCGGCGGTAGTGTAGACATAGTGTAGACATGCACCGGGGATCAATTTAGCGGGTCTAGCGAAGACGGCAAGTGCTCTCCAGTCAACCCTGGGACTCCACCCAGAACTAGAAGAGTAAGGTAAGTTGATGGGAGAGTGTCTCCAGTCAACCCAGCACAGTGTAGACACTGCAGTAAGTTGACCTAAGCTACATAGCTGGAGTTGCATAACTTAGGTCGACTTTACCACAGTAGTGGGGACATAGCCTACATCTTAACTTACACACACATAGAATCTGTATCTATAAAGGGGAGACACGTCCTTATAGGTGAACTAGGCAGTCGCCTAGGGGGCCAAGTTAAATGGGGTGCCAAATTAGAGGGAAAAATCAAATTTGAAAAAAAATGAAAAAGATGAAAAAAAATACAAATAAAATAACTAAGATGTCATTATTTCAATTCCCGTGCGCATATGGAGGGAATGTGAATTATAATTCATTTCTCTACATTTCTGAGAATGTATTAATATGTCAAATCTTTTATTTACTGCAAAAATAAATATTATTTTAGTGATTTTTTTTCCAATTTGTGACGTAGGGTCAAGATGACCCACTCCGCAATTTTAATAAACAATAACTCAGCTGGAAATTCATGTAGAGCAGAGATATCATGAGTAAATACATGTCAAACGGTCATTTTAACACACGTTACAGGTAGAAGCGAGCAACTACTGTGGAAAATTGTGTTTCTTGGTGCCAAAGAATAAAGAATAATGTCTTTCAGCATTATAAATCCAAAATGTGAGTATCTTTAAGAGTTATTAAACCTTAGCATTATTATCGGGCTGTATAATTATGAACTTTTCTTTGTTATAACTGGTTCACATGTAATAAATAAAGTCCATAAAAGAAAAGTAACAGCATTAACTCTTAATAGACTATGAAAGTGATGACGTCACACTCCAAGCAGGTAACTGTGAAAAAGATTACTTTCCAAACAACCGGTATCAGGTTATAACGTCGAAAAAGGTAATTTTGTTTCCGTGTAAATGCTGTAACTAACTGTTTGAATAGGTAAGTGAGTGTATGTTACTAATCACTGAACCTTTAAGCAGTGAAAAGACGTATTGGGATAGCTGCAATGTGGTTTAAATCACCAACCATGTGGTGTGTCAACCATCCTTAATGCTATAATGCTTGCAGTCGGGAGCACAGTTAGTACAAAACAATATTCAAATGCCCCATGGCAGAAAGAGGAAAAAGAAAACCCTCAGGAGCTGAGTATCATAAACAAAAGGCTGAGAAGAAAAAGGACCAAACAAAACAGCAGGGATCCTTCCTGAATTATCTTCTCTTTAATCCAAATAAAGATGGAAGCAGTTCACAGCATCCAGATCAAGTAATTTTACTTGGAGAGGAGGAGGTTAGCTCACATCCGCATGGAAGCAGTTTGGAACATCAGGTTGAAGGTATATTACTTCGAGATGAGGGTGGCTCACATCCACAAAAAAGCAGTTTGGAAATTCAAGTGGAAACTTACTTCTAGATGAAGGCAGCTCACAGCATCCAACTGATATGGAAGTGGAGAAAATTTATTCACTTTCAGAGACACATGCAGAAATTGAAGTAAATGAAGTAGAAAGAAGAAAGGATGAGGAAGTTACAAACAAGTTACAGTGTGGGAACTCAGCTTCATGACCCAGATGAGATGACCGTGTATGGTAAATTCTCGTGGAACATGGACCCGACCAACTTAATGCATTTCCCTAAGGATGGCAATAAAAGAAAATTCTCTGTTCAGCATTACAAGAGGAAACTCATTAATGGGGAAGAGATTCATCGAAACTGGTCACAATATTCAGTGTCAAATGACTCTGTGTTTTGCTTTCGCTGCAAGTTGTTTAGAAATCAAGAAATTGGTACGTCACTTACTGAAAATGGTTCGAAGGACTGGAAAAACATATCTTCAATTCTCTCTTCACATGAAAGAAGTACAGAACATTTGGAATGTTTTCAAAATTGGAAAGAATTTGAATTATGATTGAAAAAAGGAAAAACTATCGATGAAGAAAATTTACGTGGATGGATGGACAAACGGAATAATTAAGCCTCTGTTTAAAAAAAAAAACACTTCAAAAACATTAAAAGGAAAAAAGGGGCAAAATGTTTCCCAGTTTACCCAAAACCTCAGCCTAGATCTGCCTTTGGGGTTTGGGGGCGCCAATTGCATGGTTCGCCTAGGGAGCCAGTTGGTGGCAGCTAGTCTAGGGCCGCCCCTGTGTCTATATCCAATGAATGGGCAAAACCACTTTGCTTTGCTGGAATATCAAGTATATCACACTGGTGAGGGTCACATTCCTCTTAAGAAAATCTTAAGGAACTATGCAGAACAGACAAATAAATAATAAATAGACATAAGGTACCATTTTCAAAAGCACTTAAGTTTCAGATCCTCAAAGATATTTATAGGTTTCAGAGTAGCAGCCGTGTTAGTCTGTATTCGCAAAAAGAAAAGGAGTACTTGTGGCACCTTGGAGACTAACAAATTTATTTAAGCATAAGCTTTCGTGAGTTACAGCTCACTTCATCGGATGCATTCAGTGGAAAATACAGTGGGGAGATTTATATAGATACAGAACATGAAACAATGGGTGTTACCATACACACTGTAACCAGAGTGATCACTTAAGGTGAGCTATTACCAGCAGGAGAGTGGGGCGGGGGGGCTTTTTGTAATGATAATTCAAGGTGGGCCATTTCCAGCAGTTGACAAGAACGTCTGAGGAACAGTGGGCGGGTGGGGGAGATAAACATGGGGAAATAGTTTCACTTTGTGTAATGACCCATCCACTCCCAGTCTCTATTCAAGCCTAATTTAATGGTGTGCAGTTTGCAAATTAATTCCAATTCAGCAGTTTCTCGTCGGAGTCTGTTTTTGAAGTTTTTTTGTTGAAGAATTGCCACTTTTAGGTCTGTAATCGAGTGACCAGAGAGATTGAAGTGTTCTCCAACTGGCTTTTGAATGTTATAATTCTTGACGTCTGATTTCTGTCCATTTATTCTTTTATGTAGAGACTGTCCAGTTTGACCAATGTACATGGCAGAGGGGCATTGCTGGCACATGATGGCATATATCACATTGGTAGATGTGCAGGTGAACGAGCCTCTGATAGTGTGGCTGATGTGATTAGGCCCTATGATGGTGTCCCCTGAATAGATATGTGGACACAGTTGGCAACAGGCTTTGTTGCAAGGATAGGTTCCTGGGTTAGTGGTTCTGTTGTGTGGTATGTGGTTGCTGGTGAGTATTTGCTTCAGGTTGGGGGGCTGTCTGTAAGCAAGGACTGGCCTGTCTCCCAAGATCTGTGAGAGTGATGGGTCGTCCTTCTGGATAGGTTGTAGATCCTTGATGATGCGTTGGAGAGGTTTTAGTTGGGGGCTGAAGGTGAGGGCTAGTGGCGTTCTATTATTTTCTTTGTTGGGCCTGCCCTGTAGATTGCCTGTCAATAGAATTTAGGCTCCTAAGTGCCTAAATTACCTTTGAAAATAGATCTTAGGTTCTTAATTCACTTAGGTGCTTTTGAAAATGTTACCCATCATATCTGTTTCCTCACAAAACTGTCTTAAAAGAACACTGGGGTTGCACAGTGAAGCATTCAAAAGTCAGGCTATCTCAAAGCCAAGTTTGCACATGCAATCTTAACTCTGCCCCCTTGTGTGTTATGATGCAAACTTCAATGATAAGATTACATATTTCTCAGATAATACTAGGCAATGTCATACAATTTTGACAGTCTTTGAGACAGACTTGCATAGCACATTGTAATACTGAGTACTAAAACTGGTCAAAAAATCAGGGGGGATTTCTCCATGAAAACTTTACAGTGACCCTTTTAATTTGTTCCATGGGGGAAAAAAACATGAGTGATGTTGCCACAATAAAGATGTTGTGCATGCCAGGGATCTTTCACTTCTTTGGCCCCCTTGGTCCAACTTGGACCAAGACAAGGTCATTTGCCTGAGGTCATGCAGGATGCTACCACTTGTAGCTCATTTTGCCATGATATCAAAACTATTTTTTTTAAATAAAAGGAGCGGAGTAGTATTGCAAATATATATAAATTAATTAATAAATAAGTGTTGTTCCCAAGGCAATAGATCCAGAAGCTAGAATTAAAATGTTTACTCTGCATTTTATGTAGTCATTTACACCAGTGCAATGTGGATATAAAACACTCCCAGATCAGCATTTACAGCAACTTTGCAGTCACTTTGTCTTGGTGTCAATTCAAGGTACAGGGTAAAACAGAATTAGACTCAAAATATTTTAGGGAGTGGTGCTTGGGAACGGGTGGGGCGGGGGGGGCTGTCCTCAATCTTACTTAGTTCTTTCCAAACGCCATTACTAGTTCATTGTTCACATATTTATCTGTAGTTGCATCCAGTCTTTGGAAAGGTGGTAATGGCAATCATGCAGCAATGAAATACAAGAGGCAAGGAGGCATAAAGTTAACAGAATCTGTCCCCTTCTTGCTTAGAGTTTCTCTAAAAAGTTGGAATCAACTTTCTTCCAAGTAACTAGCTTGGATTCAGGCCTTTTGGCCTGGGTGCTTTCCGTAGGAGCAGATTTCTGACTCCTGTTGTGGAAGAAACTTCTACTTGTCTAGCCCCAAAGGGGGAAAGAGAACATCCAGAGAAGGCTGGTCATAATCAGCCAGGTTCTTGACAAACTCCAGCTATTCTAACGCATTGTTACTACCTTAGGACTCAGAGGCCCGTAGGGAGGATTGAAAACTGCTGTTGCTTCTACAGCTATTCACTTCTGGCCCGGCCCATGGCCACGATAAGGAGGCAGAGGAACATTACGGGAGACTACGCAGGAGCACTCGTGCCTGGTAGCATTCCCTGGCTCTGAAATGCACTGGGTGCATGTAAGCCCTGCATCTAAGCCATATTTGAGATGGTTTTCTCCTTTAGCACTGACCTTTCACTGTGGGTTTGAAGTCACTTGGGTGGGCCATATGTATTTGGCAGGCTGGTGGCATGAGCTGCTAGACCAATCACAGCTGCTGTGGTTTATGGAGAGCTGCCCGCAGGCCCAGACACTGAGATGTCTGGAGAAGAGAAATTCAGGTTTGCCTCTTCTTGCACATGCCAGCTATTTGCATGATGTGCTGGCGCAGGCAGGCTAGACTGCTCCGCTGTGCAGCTGAGAGAAGCCAGAGTGTGGTATGGTGGAAGAGGAGGCCAGGTTAGCCACACTGACTGGTGTACACACACATGTTTTGCAGGAGTTGGTTCACTTTCACAGGCAGGCTGGTATTGTGGGCCACACTGCTCTGCTGCGAAGCTGAGGAATACTATTGGAAGGCTTGACAGAATGGCAGGCTGTCTGAGGGAGTATGTCATTCCGGGGTGCCCTCCAGACCAGGGAGGGGCTGTGTGCCCCCTGCCCTGCAACCTGGGGTGCCTCTCAATCATCGGCTGGAGCACCCATGGAAAAAAATTAGCAGGTACTTAGCATCCACCAGCAGCCAACTCCCCCATCCCCACAAGTGCCTCCCACCTGATCAACTCCTCCCCATCCCTCCCAGCGCCTCCCACCCGTGCAGGACGTGCTCGGGGGAGGGGGCGGAACTGGGTGGGAAGAGGGGAGGCGGTGCGGAGCAGGGGAGAGAAGAGGTGGGGGCGTGGCCTTGGGGGAAGGGGTGGAGTGGGGGCAGGGCCTGGGTCTGAGCAGGGGTTGAGCACCCCCAGGGAAAGGAGAAAGCTGGCACCTATGCTCACAATGCTCTTCTGTTGTAGCTCCCAACCTGGCTCCTTTCAAACGTCTATTTAACTAAAATGAGATAGATTTTAAGTGGGTACAAGTATAAGGCATTAAAGACAGAAACAATTACAGGAGAAATACAGATAAAACGCTTTCTAAACTTAAACTAGATTTGGTTCAAGGTGAAATTCTTACCACTTTTCCAGTAATATTGATAACCAAACTCTCAGGCCAGGAACTGCTCCCGAAGTCCAACAGCTGTGTCTTTTGTCTTCTTAGGTGAAAAGAGAGAGATGGATAGAGAAAGAGAACCCGGGGTGGTTTTGCCCCTTACTTTTATAGTTCTGTCACCCTTTGAAATGCATTTTCCTGAGGTTGACCCCTAGTTAAAGTTCCTTGCAACTGTGAGGATGGAGACGTGGGACCTGGTAGTGAAAGAGGTTGCTGTTTGTTCTTACCTGTGCTGAAATGCAGATTTCCCTTGTCTACTGTCTTCTCCCTCTCACTGTCTGAGGACCCTCTTTAAAACTTGTATATAAATTGAAAGAAACACACATTCCTTTGCTTAGGAATTGCTTGACCAGTCCTGCCTAACTGGGGCTACGTGGGTTTGAACTTGTGCTGCCAACATCATTCAGAAGGAATTCATAACTCTGTAAGATTGCTACAGACATTTCACCATGATATTATTGACCAGTGAGTTATTCATTTTCAAATGATACCTCACAAGGCATATTTTGTACAAAGATTATTACAACAGCATGCAGGATGTGAATACAGAGGTGCATTCTGTCACAGGGAGCCAAAAGAAACGCAGGATCAGTACCAGGCTCCTGAGACTACCCTAAAAAGAAGGTGAACAAGTTCCTGTTGCTGCAAATCCAACCCATGTGACATTCCCAGCAATTTAAGAGAGGAAATGCTCACACTCCTAAGCTGTCTCTTGTGGAGAGCAGTGAGCTGCTATCCAATACAGGCACAGTAAAATGGAAACAGAGCGCCCAGCCCAAAGCCCATTGAAGTCAATGGGGGCCTTTCCACTGACTTTGACGACTTTGGAACAGATCCCAAGCGAGGTGCTGTAAGCGTCTAAAAGCAGGATGCTGAACTCAAAGGAGAAAGGAAGGAAGGAAAGAAATTACCTAAGCTGCCTCCACTGTGGTGGAATGCACAGGCCTGTCCCATGAGTAAAGTCCTTTGCCATGGATGCCCAGGTTTGGCGGGGAGTTGGGGGTGGGGATTTTTGTGGGTGAAACTGTGAAACTCACAACCAGCTGCTGTGCCTCACTTAATGACAGCTGAGGGAATAGTTAGACTGAAGACATTCAAAAGCAGATACATTCTTTCTGGAACACATGTGAGGCATATTTCGGCACTGCACTTTATGTGGTGCATTTATGCCACTGCCGTCTCAAGGTCAGTCAAGTTTATTTTTTATATCATTCATGTGCCTTGTGCAGTTCTCATTCAGATGTTTCAAACGGCACAGAAACCATATTCGAACGGAGGAACAATACAGCATTTGAAGTTGTCCCCATCACTTGCCAGACAAACACATGTCCATCAGATGTGGGTTTGGCGTTCCTGGTAGCTAAATCATCCTTGAATATTTAAATGTAATAGTAATATCACTCTGCACGGTAAAGTCAGCCAACTAAGCACACACACACACACACACACACTTCAGACAGAGTCCAGTCTTGCTGCACTGAAGACAATGGGAATGCTTTGACTTCAGCTGAACTGGGACTGGACCCACAGTCCTCAAAATTTGTGGATCATTTCAAGCTGTAACAGAATGTAAAGAATTCCCTCGCAACTGTAAAAAGGCTGAAGAAGTGTTCAGAATGCAATTATCTGTATCCCTTTAGGATAAAACCTGTGCCTGAAGTTTCCAAATCATACACTATTGTTTTTGGAATATTTTAATAGTATTTGTAGCTATATGCCAAAAAATACAAATACAATGGTTTCCCTCCCTTAGCCAGCTAGATAGCATTACCTCAGCACCTGTAATATTCCCTCCTACTTCCTGGGCTAAGATGTAGGGTTTTAGGAACCTGCAGGGTTATGACTCATGCAAGAAGCCAAACCAGGTGGGGCTCATTAATTCTAAATCAAGGTATAAAAGGGCTTATGGGTCCCCCCGAAGGGGAATGTAGGAGCACAGACCTTAGAGGAAGAAATTACAAAAAGAAGCCAAGCACAACAGAAAATGTATGCTAAGGTTAATGTAAGTTAACAACAAAGACAAACCCCACTAGGGGGTAAATCCTATGCTTGGGTGTGCACCATATTGACAGAGAGTGTGAGGATTGTACTTGTACATGCTTCCTTACAGGGCTGGCTCTAGGCACCAGCAAACCAAGCACGTGCTTGGAGTGGCACATTTCAAGGGGCGGATTCCGGCCACCCTTTTTTTTTTTTTTTTTGGCTTGGGCAGTTGCGCTCTCAGAGCTTGGGGCGACAAATTTTTTACCTGGGGTGGCAAAAAATCTAATACCAGCCCTGCTTCCTTAAACTTAATTACTAAGACTAGGAATTATAGGGAATGCTGCAAATACTGAGGTAACATTGTCTAGTTACCTAAGGCAGGTGAGACATTCATAAGGTGACTGTTAGGACTGAAGATGGTAATATTTTTAGAAATAAATCAAACAGCTAAGTACTGTAAACTCTTGAGATATTCTAGAGGAGAAGGAAGTGTCTAAGATGTTTTCACTTAAACCTGCCAACTCTGGGAGTGCATTTACCATAAATCTAAAGGTCCGTTGATTTATTTGGTGTCAGAGTTAGAGCTGCTCAGGGATTTTCTGATGGAAAAATCACAGTTTCTGCAAAATCAAGTTTTGGTTTTTTCTACAGGAAAAGTTGTCTTCTGAAAAATTTTGACTTTCCATTGGGAAAATGGAAATGAAATATTTCATATTGAAATATTGAAATGAAATATTTCAGGTCAGTTCAACCAGAATTGGAATACTTTAGATTTTTTAAGTACCCCAAAATGTTTTTGTTTCAAATCAGTTCAACAAAACATTAAATTGCATTTTCCTATTGTCATGCATTGTCTTATGGGAGTTGTAGTCCCTACCCTTTTTCTCTCCTACAGGCTAGGTTCCATGGGGGACTACATCTCTAAGTCAATGAGATGCTGACAGACTTGCATGGTCCATCGTGGGAGTCACAGGATTGGATGCATTATAGGAGATGTAGCCTGGCCAAGGAGTCTGGCCCATAGGGGAGAATGAGGGTATCAGATTCCCCAGCTCCAACAAGGCAATGCACCAGAAGGAAATGCAGTTAATGTGGAAGCTACTTAAAAATGAAGAATTTTAGTTCATTTCAAAAAGCTGAGATTAAATATTTCCATTTTGGGAATGTCAAAATATTGAATTTCAATTGAAAATTTTGAAATAATGCCTTGTCATTTCAAAATCAATGGTGTTTTTTTTAAAAAAATTCTATTCTGCAGGAACTTCAACTTTTCATTCCACTTTGGAGCAAAACCATAGGTTGGATTGTCAAAATTTCCCATAAAATGTGGATTCAGCTCTATTCAGAGCCACAGAGGCTCATCTGCCATTGCTTCTTAATAGTCAAACCAATGCACAGTTAATCAAAATCAATTACTAGTAGCAAGTCAAGTGGATCAATTAAAATAAAACCCAGTGCAGAGCCATTTGTGAAACTTATATAAATCCTGAAACAAATATGTGTACATGTTAGAAAAATAATGGTTACATTATATTGTGCTAATACAAGTGTTTTTTCATTTCCATGCACTTCTGCATTCTACTTTCTAGGAGGCACTAGAAGCAGAAATACTAATATACTATAAAGACTGTTCTTGAAGTATTTCAGGAACAACCTGAAGCAGAAGAACCATCTTGAAATAGACAATATTGACACAAGATTTCCAGCCCAATTTTAGGAGGCAAGAAAATGTTTTCAGCTGATGTGGACCTTCTTGTAAATGTCCCATTCTGGGGTGCTTTATCCAAATCAAGCATGTTGAGGTTCACCAGATTGACGAATCTGTTTGCTAGTCTTCATATAGCCAGCGGTCCTGGTTTCTATATTTTTATAGTTAAAAGGTGGGATTGCAAAAGTGCCTGCGTGATATAGAAGCACAAGTATATTTGATGGGTCTTGTGCTCCTAAGTCACTTAAGCACTTCTGAAAATCCCAACCACTGTCTTTTTTCCCTTTCTCTGGGAATGTGATAGTTGAAAAAAGACAATTTCCACTTCAGTTTCATGTGACACTTCTTTGTCACACAACACCGTCACCAAAAATATTGTAGACAATCATTCAAAAATAATGTCATGCGCTTGAGAAACTCAGATGAAGAATCCCGGATGAATCTCAATCTTTTGAATCACTTTGCAGAACCGAATGATTTTCAGCAAATAGTTCATAACAATATAATCAGAGGCAAGGCATGTCAAGATCTTCACAATATAGTAGAGAGTCCCCGGAGCTCTCTTTGTAGATGAAGGACAGAAATACCTATGAGCAGCTAAAGGTGTGACAATGAGTAAATAATAAGTCCAACATGGTAGCAGGCAGCCTTGATGTGCTATCAATTTTGCATCCCCATCTGGTGTCCCATAGTGGTTTTAATGAAAGCCTTTACACATGGCCCTTAAAACAACCCATCTGCTCACTGGGGTGAATTAAAAGATGTAAACGCAGTGTAATACGCCAAAGAATATAATGGCCTCAACAGAAGATTTGGCTGTTTCAGCCAACAAAAGGTTCCAGCTGTGGCAGCCTTATGGAACAAAGAGAGCGTTTGGCTTAATGTTGAGTGTGTGCTTCTGAAGTCCCAGATCAGGCAAGAGAAATAAAGCGAAAGGCCTTGACCAGATGTGTCAGACCCAGACAAAAAGTGCAGTAAACGTGATTCCACAGAACCGTCCCTATCAACGTGGATTGTTCTGATAGCAACAGACATCTGTTATTGATGGCCAATCGGAGGGGTGTAGTACATAATCACATATAACAATCGAACAGGCCTGGTTCTTTTAAATGTCTTTTCCATCTTTACTGTTGCTTGCTTTAAGGTTGAATTAGTTCACGGTATATACTGTTCTCGTAGACACTTGGTACCCGCACCAGAGTTTCAAAAGAGCACAACTCCAATTTAGGCGCACGACTCCAATTTAGGCACACAACTAAGAGACAGAGGGGTTTTTCCCCCCAAAAAAAGTGCATAGGACCTGTCACCTATTGTGGCACCTATGGCTAGATTCTCAGAAGTGCTCTGCACCCGGTGTGCATCCAACATGCTGAACTCTTGACACTTATTTTGATGCCTAAAGGGGAGATGAGCTCTTTTGAACATCTGGCTTTGATTTTTTTAGCGGGGGGAGGAGGAGGAGGGTTCCTTTGGTTGGGAAAGCTTGCCCTTACAGATTAATGGTGATCAGTAGTAGAATTTATATTTAATAATTAATACTAACAGTTTTTATTTGGTATTGAGAGTAAGGAGGACATTCCTAATGCCTGTTCATCTCTACTGAACTCCTTCCTCTTATTCAAACCATTGAAATGTACTTAGTGCTGGAGTTACTGAGACTAACTGCCTTGAGGGATTTCTCTGTCCATGCACATGGCCGATCTAGCATGTTGGTACCAAATCTCCTGGATCTCATGATAACCATGGATGTATCACAGCTAGTTTCCAACTCTGCGCAGCAAGCTGCAAAACTGGTCACACTTTAGATGTGATCGTCAGCATGGAGGCAGATATGGGGATCATTGAATACACATGCACTGTGATCTGCTCACCACCTCCTCCTCTTGTCTTGTATATTTAAATAGCAAGTGCTTTGGGACAGGGGCCATCTTTTTCGGTGTTTGTACCTCACCTAGCACAATGGAGTCCTTTGCCATAACGGGGGTGCCCAGGTGCTACAATTAATAACATTATATGCTCCTGACAGGCTAGAGACCCTGTTGTGATGATGATCAGCCTCCCAGGGCAGATCAATCTTATTGGACCCCAGAGCTCTCTGAGGACAGACTCTCTGCTTTCGAACTGGAGCACTGATGAAACGTTAAAACCACAACTACCAATGCTCTGGCTCCTGGGCATCCCCTCAAAGAATTATCCTAAAAAGTTCTCCTCTTACAGGTCAAATGGGATGGGAGAAGCATTTGGTGGCAGACGACCAGCATTGATTCTGATCATATAAACTCATTCTGTATTGCTATAGTATGCTAATACTATAGCAATTAAGCAGTTAA
This sequence comes from Eretmochelys imbricata, assembly GCF_965152235.1. Taxonomy (NCBI): domain Eukaryota; kingdom Metazoa; phylum Chordata; order Testudines; family Cheloniidae; genus Eretmochelys; species Eretmochelys imbricata. The sequence goes on along the minus strand of NC_135574.1, from coordinate 203,288,392 downwards.
TTACCAGCCACTATCATTCCTGGAAGATGGGCCGGTAAAGCAGTTTATAACGTAATCATATGTATTACATTCAGAGAACACCCATCATCCCAAAGCTCCACCCATGGAGCAGTAGGGCAAGCAGTCTCTGAAGTGAAGGGCACAAGAGGCTGTGCAAGAATGGGGGTGAGCATAAACATTTACACAGCCTATTCTGACACAGCACACCGTGGATTCTGTAACCCACACCCTGCGTCCTCAGGGACTGATCTGAAATATCCAAACAGTAAACTGCAGAGAGCTCAATGTGTCCTGTCTACCACCGTGAGGAACCATCCCTCCTGGAGCTGAATGTGTTCTTGGCGTATGCGCAATGTGCCTCAAGGGTCACGTGATCAGGCTTCATCACCGAAGTTGGGCCGCTGCTTGGATCATTAGCTTCCCCAGCCTGGGCTGGGTATTGACAGGGAGTGCGATGTAAATGCTGATCCATGCCCCCCATGCTGTATGGTAGCAAGGAGGAAAGTAAATATTGCCTTTGCAAGGGTTTGGACACAGAGCTGCTCTTCTTGGCAGAACTGGGGATCCATTGCTATTCAAGCTACCTTCTCTTTCATTTCCTTTTTAAAATAGCTTCTCTCTCTACAGAAAATTCCCATGACCCCTTCCCCCTCCTCCACAACACCAATCCCTTCCAATCCTTCTCTAACCATGCAGCACAAGAAACAATGTGGCCTAATAGAGAGGGTACTGGACTAGAAGATGGATTGCTTGGTTCTATTTCTAACTCTGCCTGCTGTGGGAAGTTTGGTCTTTGCTTCCCATCTCTCCCTTTGTTGATTCAGGCTGTAAGCACTTTGGGGCAGGGGCTGTCTTACACTGTATGTACAGTGCCTAACACAATGGGGCCCTGTTATCTGTTGTGGTAATTCAGAATGAAACTCTTTTACCCCTGCTCTGCAATATACCATGAAGTTAGGATAGAGGAGAGGATGTTTAGTATCCCAAGTGCACTGTTGTTTGCTCTGCTAAGCTGCAGGGGTAAATAATAAAAATAACAATTGTGACTATGTAAATATTTACTTAGAGCTTTATGTTTGCAGGGAACTGTGGTAATTCCAAATTAATCCTCAGAGCCGATAAATCATTAAGTATTTGTATCCACCTTTTAAAGATTGCAAAGCAGTGAGGTTAAGTTACTTGCCCAAGGTCATGTGCTAAGAAAGAGATCTTGGAGCTATTGTGGGTCTCTGAAAACGTCTGCTCGATATGCAGCAGCAGTCAAAAAAGCAAACAGAGTATTAGGCACCATTAGGAAAGGTATAAATAATAAGACAGAAAATATCATAATACCACTAAATAAATCCATGGTACGTCCACACTTTGAATACTGCTTGCCATTCTGGTTGCCCCCTCCCTCTCTCTCAAAAAAAAAGGATCAGAATTTAGAAAAGGTATAGAGAAGGGCAACAAAAATTATTAGCAGTATGGAACAGCTTCCATATGAGGAGAGATTAAAGACTGGGACTGTTCAATTTAGAAAAGAGATGACTAAGGGGGATATGATAGAGGACTATAAAATCATGAAGGTATAGAGAAAGTAAATAAGGAAGTGTTGTCTACTCCTTCAGATAACACAAAGAAGCAGGGGTTACCCAATGAAATTAACAGGCAGCCAGTTTAAAACAAGCATAACGAAGTACTTTTCCCACAAAATTCTCCATCAACCTCTGGAACTCATTGCCAAATGTATAACTGGGTTCAAAAGAGAATTAGATAAGTTCATAGAGGATAGATCTATCAATGGCTATTAGCCAAGATGGTCAAGGACGCAAACCCGTGCTCGGGCTGTCCCTAAGCCTCTGACTGCCAGATGCTGGGACTGGACAACAGGGTATAGATCACTCAATAATTTGCCCTGTTCTGTTCATTCCCTCTAAGCTCCTGGCATTGGTCACTGTTGGAACACAGAGCTAGAAGGTCAATTCATCTGATTCAGTATGATTCAGTATGATTCAGTATTACGTTCTTAAGTGTGAAATTCTGGTTTCTTCACAAAGTCTGGGCTACGCTGTCTTCTAGGCAAACCATGTACCATCATCCTCATTTTACAGAGGGGGGAACTGTAACAGAGAGAGGCTAAGTGACTTGTCCAATATCAGGCAGGAAGTTTGAGGCAGAGCAGGGCCTCCTATATCCCTAACAATTGGCCCATCTTATCTCTCTGGGCTTTAAGTAATGTCTAGTCTATGGTTTTAAGAATCTTGTTTACCATAAAAAAAATCTAGCAAACACACACTTACATCCCATAATTCATGTGAATTTACCTCTTTCTGCAGGCTCTCATTCTTAGTCCCCGAAAGCCATTTGTCAGCAAAAATTAGTATCAGCTATACTTTTAGTCACTTTGATGTTTGTGTGAACATCATTCTTTCCCACTGAATATTTATCAAGCATAAGCTATACAATGAGCGATAAGACACATATAGTATCTTCCAGCTCATTCTAGATTTAGGAGAAATCCACATCCCTTGATAGATAGATTAAGGGATTAATTAATTAAAGCTAACATTAATTAATTAAAGCTAACTTTGCATTAACTTCAAAGGCTATTCTGAATCAGCATAAGCGTTAAGTAGAGACACAAACCTTTTTTCATGTCCCAAACCAGAGGAGCAGTACAAGTGTAACTCATGCTAACTGTGTGGTTCCTTATCTCCCAGTAGTGGCTAGACCACACAGAAAGATTTATGAGTCTGCTACTGCCTTTGAGTTTAAGGAGCTGTTTCTTCAGCTCAACCAGTTGAGTTGGCTGCTTTTGGACCCAGAAGTCTGAAATTCAAACTTTGAGCTGGGTTTGGTTAGTTTTATTTGGACACAAAGATCAGATGATATTGTTTTGGTTCCTAAGTTGGATGAGAGTAACTCTTAGATTCATGTTTCTGGTCTAATTGTTCCCATTTGAGTTCAAAATCACTTTCTGTTAGGGCTGGTTGAAAAAAATCTCAGAGAACCCCATTTTCTGACAGGAAAATGTCTTATCTCAAAATCAGATGGGTGGGAGGGAATGGGAAAAGATTGATTTTTGGTGGAATTTTTTTGTTTTGAAAAAGTGAAATGAAATATTTTACTTTCAGATAGACATTAATACCTGCCTCCTTTTGAGCTACCATAGTGCCTCCTTGGAGTTCTAGTTCTTGGTGCCTCATGCCCCCATTTTGTCGAATGGCCCCCGCTCCCTGGCCAGACTATATTCCCTACAATGCACAGCAGTCACTCACTGTTACTTATGAAGCATGAAGTGGAAATCCATCAACTTAATGAAAAAAGTCGCACAGATATAGGCAGACATCATCTTCCTCTCCAAGTGCAAACAGACGGACATCATACCAAATCGATGGAAGGTAAAAAATCCATTGCAATCGACACATTAAACTGACTATGGTGAGAGTTTGTGCCACACACGCTCAAAGAAATTGAGGAACCACCTGATCAGCATTCTGTACAGCAAACAGGAGAAGATCAAGAATGAGCTCTCAAAACTGGAGACTGTCATACAAAACCAATCTTCCACACAAACTTCCATGTGACTGGACTTTACAAAAACAAGAAAAGCCATTTACAATGCACACTTTACTTCTCTACAGAGGAAAAAGGACAGTAAACTATCTAAACTCCTACATGCCACAGGGGGTTACAACTCTTTAACTCACCCAACAATATTGTTAATCTATCCAACCACACACTTAACCCGGCAGAAGAGTCTGTCCTATCCCAAGGACTCTCTTTCTGCCCCACCAAGAATTCTGCGTGGACTCCTCCTGACGGTCGAAATGAGAGACTGGACTTCTACACAGAGTGCTTCCGCAGACCTGCACAGGCTGAAATTGTGAAGAAACAGCATCACTTGCCCCATAACCTCAGCTGTACAGAATGCAACACCATCCACAGCCTCAGAAACAACTCTGACATTATAATCAAAGGGGCTGGCAAAATAGGTGTTGTAGTTGTCATAAACAGGTTGGATTATGAACTGAAGCTGCCAGACAACTCTCCAACACCACATTCTACATGCCACTGTCCTCCAATCCCACTGAGGAGTACCAAAAGAAACTACACCATCTGCTCAAGAAACTCACTGCTATAGCACAGGAACAAATCTACACAGACACACCCTTAGATCCCTGACCAGAGGTATTCTATCTGCTACCCAAGATCCATAAACCTGGAAATCCTGGATGCCCCATCATCTCAGGCATTGGCACTCTTATAGCAGGATTATCTGGCTATTTGGACTCTCGCCTCAGACCCTACGCTACCAGCATTCCTAGCTATCTTTGAGACACATCTTTGAGTTCCTGAGGAAACTACAATGCATTGTACTACGTCTTCCTAAAAACACCATCCTGGCCACCATGGATGTAGAAGCTCTTTATACCAATATTCCACATGAGGATGGACTACAAGCTGTCAGGAACAGTATCCATGATGAGGCCATGGCACATCTGGTGTCTGAGCTTCGTAACTTTGTCCTCACCCACAACCATTTCATATTTGGGGACAATTTATACCTTCAAGCCAGCAGCACTGCTATGGATATCCACATGGCCCCACAGTATGTCAACATTTTCATGGCTGACTTAGCTTCCTAAGCTCTCGTCCCCTAGCGCCCCTCCTCTACTTGTGCTACATTGATGACATCTTCATCATATGGACCCATGGGAAGGAGGCCCTTGAAGAATCCCACCTGGATTTCAACAATTTCCACCCCACCATCAACCTCAGCCTGGGCCAGTCCACACAAGAGATCCACTTCCTGGACACTCCAGTGCAAATAAGCGATGGTCACGTAAACACCACCCTATACCAGAAACCTACTGACCGCTATTCCTACCTACATGCCTCCAGCTTCCATCCAGGACACATCACACGATTCATTGTCTACAGCCAAGCCCTAAGATACAACCGAATTTGCTCCAATCCCTCAGACTGAGACAAACACCTACAAGATCTTTATCAAGCATTCTTAAAACTACAGTACCCACCTGGGGAAGTGAGGAAACAGATTGACAGAATGAGACAGGTATCCAGAAGTCACCTACTACAGGACAGGCCCAACAAGGAAAATAACAGAACACCACTGGCCATCATGTACAGCCCCCAGCTTAAACCTCTCCAGCACATCATCAGCGATCTACAGCCTATCCTGGAAAATGATCCCTCACTCTCACAGACCTTGGGAGGCAGGCCAGTCCTCACTTACAGACAGCCCCACAACTCACCAGCAACTACACACCACACCACAGAAACACTAACCCGGAAACCAATCCCTGTAACAAACCCCGTTGCCTACTCTGTCCCCATATCTACTCTAGCGACACCATCGTAGGACCCAACCACATCAGCCACACCATCAGGAGCTCATTCACCTGCACATCTACTAATGTGGTATATGCCATCATGTGCCAGCAATGACCCTCTGCCATAGACATTGGCCAAACCAGACAGTCTCTATGTAAAAGAATAAATGGACACAAATCAGACATCAGGAATGGTAACATACAAAAGCCAGTAGGAGAACACTTCAATCTCCCTGGACATTCAATAACAGATTTAAAAGTAGCCATCCTGCAACAACAAAAACTTCAAAAACAGACTTCAAAGAGAAACTGCAGAGCTACAACTCATTTGCAAGCTTAACACCATTAATTTGGACTTGAATAAAGACTGGGAGTAGCTGGCTCACTACAAAAGCAATTTTCCCTCCCTTGGTATTGACACCTCCTCATCAATTATTGGGAGTGAACCACATCCACCCTGACTGAATTGGCCCTGTCATCACTGGTTCTCCACTTGTAAGGTAACTCCCTTCTCTTCATGTGCCAGTATATTTATGCTTGTATCTATAATTTTCACTCCATGCATCTGAAGAAGTGGGTTTTTACCCACAAAATGTTATGCCCAAATAAATCTGTTAGTCTTTAAGGTGCCACCGGACTCCTCGTTGTCACTGTTACTGCATCAACAAATTTCGGAACTTTTCATTCCTCTATAAGTTTTGATATTTTGACTTTTTGTCTTGATTTGGGACAAAAAGAAATGATGAAATATTGGCATTTCCCATAGTACAGAAAATCAATTTTTCAGTCAGATCTGCTTTCTATGAATAGTTTTTAATACTCACTTAAAAATTGTTCTTTCCATGAACGCCGCGATGGTAAACTCATTTGCTTGACTTGCAGAAAGGTAACACACACAGAGCACAAGCACCGCTAAAGCAAATTAGTGTGTGTGTGGGGGGGTGTCTTTGTGTTTTGTTTTATTGCAATTAATATTTGTGGGAAAGTCTGAGGCATTCACTCGGCTCTAGTATGGACCCGCTTCCCGCACGAGAGCAAGGAGCTGTGCTTGTTCTTTCCTGCTATTGCTACCGGGCGTGGTGAGTTCTATGCTTTCTCTGGCTGTGTCCATGCTGAGGTAGGGGTGTAATGCCCCAGCTCACGTGCACAGACTCGACAAGAGCTAGCAAGTGTAGCTGCAGTAGCACGGGTAGTGGCAGCAGCAGAAACAGCACCTAACACAAAAGGTATGTACTCGGCCCAGCTATGCCGTGATTTAGTTAATGTTGGTCCTGCTTTGAGCAGGGGGTTGGACTAGATGACCTCCTGAGGTCTCTTCCAACCCTGTTATTCTATGATACAGCTACCGATGCTAGGTTACTATTTATACTCGTGCTAGCTCTCATCAATCGTATGTGTACAAGCAGGGGAATCACACCCCTACCTCATCGCATGGTCATAGCTGCTGACTGCAGTAAATCCCATTCCCCTCTTCGCTCATAGGCAGCATAGGGCTCTATTCATCTCTAAGTCCTTGGCTGCTGAGTTTCCTCCCTTGCACAGAAGCCAAACAGTGAATGGATTGAGCAGGGCCCCTGCCAAGGCTGTTATTAAAGATCAGCCCTCTGCACCTGTACCACCGTGCACCTGCAGCCTGCCTTTAAAAGCACCATTATTTCAGCCCCATCTCCAGCCTCATTTTGAGCAAACTTCAGACAAATGCCCCATTTCTCTTCTCATGACAATCACACCACCGCCCAGTCCGAGCTGCTCCCAGTCATTTTACTCTACTTTTTGCTGCTCCCAGAGCACCAAATATAGAATAATGAATGGCAACATGGCAGACTGTAATTAGTCCTAATACACTTACCAGAAACAGTTTAATAAAAATAAAAAACCCATGCTCAAGGGGGAAAAAAAATCTACAGAACAGAAAGGAGTATAGTGAACTTTTCACATCCCCAAAGCTTCTGTTTTAGAAATTATATTAGAGACACAAGGTGGGTGAGGTCATAGCTCTTATTGTAGGAACTTCTGTTGGTGAGAGAAGAAACAAGCTTTCCAGCTACACAGAGCTCTTCCTCAGGTCTGGGAAAGGGACTCAGAGTGTCACAGCTAAATACAAGGTGGACCAGATTGTTTAGTATAAGTAGTTAGCACATATTCTAAGGGACCATTCAAGGTGTAGTGGCCTGTTAACACTCCTGTAGTCATAGGACAAAAAGGGTGGTTAGAGACTGTTGTACTAATTATATGACTCTTTCTTTCTTTCTTTCTGCTTTTGGTGATGGGCTCATCCCACTGAATTCTAATCTATGTTATTCATAGTCTAGATATTGTACTCAGTGTCATACTGAAATTGTACCTACCACTTTAAATGCTTGGCAGGTTTCCTGGTGCTGCTTACCGCCTAGGGGGCTCTGTAAGGAAGCATGCTATCTGGGCCAAGCAGCAGATTGCAATCAGACAGACAGCCTAGCATAAGGTGGGGAGAGCTGTGCTTCTGTTTTCTAGGGAGCAGCCTGCTTTATCTCTCTCTGTTTTTTCCATTCTTGTGGGTTATCATTCTGAATTCTATACAAATAAAGTAGTGTTATGTTGAAACCTTCCAGGAAGTGTATTTTATGTTAGTCTTTATCTAACTTCACTGGGTGTATGCCATGAACATAACACTGAGAATCTTTGATGTGTGGCCCACTCAGTGCATATCAGTAAATGTGATATTCCTATCTGATCAAGTGTTACCAACTCCACCAGTAACAAGTAAGTGATTGATTTCAATCTGGGCATATTTTACTTTGTGAGTAGTTCAATTGATTGCAGTGGGACTATTTCTGGAGTAAGGTACTGCTCAATGGGAGTAAATTGTGTGTCAGAATGAGCCACAGTGTGAAGGGAAAATTAATGGCCATTTAAATCTATGAGACGTATTGCCCCTATACTTTGAGTAGCAGGAAACTGTGAAACTGTAGAACCCGGTCATTGGTTTGGAACAAATCCATGCTGAACTCAATGAAGCAGGCAGTGAGTAGCTAACTTTGTTTTTGCAGACTGTCCTCTGCAAAGATCTCATGGCCAAAGAGTCATTGCTGTCCACTTTCTTTTCTGCTTTTATTAAAATGTCAAGATAACCCTCTCCCCCCTCCCCCCCCACGACTCCCCTAGACATTTAAAACAACAGCTCCATTCTTCGCTGCTAGCTAGAGCCAGGTATATACCAAAAAGAAAGCAATCCATTCCCTTGCGCTTTTTGTAGGTAATAGGAATAGCAGGCAGCACATTGCTTAGCTCATCTTTACCCAATAATGGGGATCTGCTGACGCAGAATAGATCCCCAGAACGGGTGCTCACAGCAGCAGAGGAGCCTATGCTGGCCCAGCGTACCTTCAGTACCCTTTGCTAAAGCGACAAATTCATTTTCCATAAAGCACTAAGTAGGCCAGTTTTCAATCTGGCTTGCACATTGCTGAAAACAACCTGCAAAAAAAAAAAAAAAAATACCACACAGGTGGCAGTCTCCTTTCACACATGCCAAAAAGGAGATAAAAATAGAATCTGACTTGCCACAGAAAACATGGTAAAATAATATTTTCTCATGTGCTAAAACAAACCGTAGAGGTAAGCGCATTAACAGGTCTCCATTATCAGGTGCTGTGAATTAGGCACTGCTGGCAATTAATTAACATGACATCAATCACTCGGATAGATCTCTTGTACACATGAATCAAAGCCACAAATTGAGCATGCACCTTATATACCACCCACATTTGCTAGTCATCAGCTGTCACTGGAACATGGCCCATTCCCTCCTCAATGTTTACAGCAGTGTTTGCTTGCTGAAAATGTTCATTGTGAATGCCCTGTCATGGAGCTCTTTCTTCTCATGCCACCTCAGAAGCTGCCCATGCACCCTGCTATTCAAGGTCTGGCCAAGCAGATAGTGACACTGTGTAGTATAATTTCCTCCACTTATTCTGAAGGCCAATTCAAATTCTGAATTCAAGAAGGAAAATCCAGTTTTTTTCAAATAAAAGAGAAGTAAGAAACAAAAGGATTTCTTAAGTGGAGGGTTAGTTGTGAGAGCCCTAATTAGGTCTGAATGCTAGCAGCATTATCAAGTCTGAATGCGATGTTATTGTCTAGTTAGAACGACAAAAGAATAATTTCTGCTTATACAAGGAAAAGCACACAGGCTCCATTCTGGTCTCTCTGACTGTTGTAATTCTGGAATAACTCCACTGATATTACCAGTGTTAAACTCGTGTAAAAACTGGGGTAAAATAGGATCAGAACCAACACATGTATTTTGAATAATAATTGATGTCCCTTGCAAACAGCACTGCTGGTCAAATTTTCAACTAGACTCTAAATTGCATATTCATATGACTATACACACTAAAATGGGTACTCACCAAATTGCACGTCTATCAACTGCATTTGCACATGCAAAACAGTCAATTGGGCAAAAGTCAATTGGACATCAGTGCTCAAATTTAGAAGTGTAAATTTGAAGGTCAGGATTGAAAAACTGATCAAAAATCAGTTTCCAACAAGCTGGAAAGTATGATATTTCAACATTTGTTCTCATCCCAAATTTGGACACAACGTCAAAATATTGAAATTTTTCACACAATGAAAAGTGGGGTTTTTTTTAAAATTGATTCAGAAAGGTTGAAGCACTTTGTTTCAACATTTTTGATTGAAACCAAACATTTCAACATTCTTCAATACAAATATTTCAGTTTAGTCTGACAAACTGAATCAAAATGTTTTGTCTGGGATTAGTTCCACATTAAATTGCACCTGCCTGAGCCACTGCTGTGACTTTGGCAGTTGTAGTTTTGGGTGACTCGTGCCCTCACTCTCCCCGGCAGCATCTCCCATGATGGACTGTGGTCAGGGGATTTCCAGGAAACCCACAGTGGCTCAAGTGGACACAAATTAATTGAACTGACCCTCCTCCCAACCGGAAACAAAATTCTTTCATTTCGATTTTCCCAATGGAAAATAAAAACTTTCAGCAAAATTGACATTTTCTCACAGGAAATGCTGATCCTGAGGAAACCACATTTTCCATTGGCAAAAACCTTTTGAAGGAAAATTCCCAGCAAGCTCTAGCCTTCCCCTATTCCTGGAATGCAAAGCATCGCTTTGACAAATTGTAACAATGTAGTGTGATTGAAGGGATGCAATCCCAAATAAACCAAGTTATACAAGAAATAGCTACAGAAACACTGATTATACTGTGTGTTAAGATGTTATGTCCTGTGTGAGATGTTATGTTCCTAATAAGAGTTATTTTAAAAGAGTTATTTTAATTCCACCTTAGGCATCCTAACTGTACACAGGAAATTTTGAAAGTGTAAAAATTGTCCATATTCCTATAGGAAAAGAATCAATAGCCAGACAAAATCCTTAACCCAGCTCTAGTTTTCAGTGGAGCTAAACTCCGTGACTACCAGTTGCCCTATTTCGGTTCCCTTTTTAAAACAATTATGTATATTACACATACATCTCTGAAGCTCACTTTATTCTCTGAAATGTCCAATACCCATCTTTGTGGAAGGCCAGTGTTGATACCAAAGAGTTAAGCAGATAGTTTGTGTGCTATGGTTGCTGGTCCTGCTTGGTATTATTTTGGGAATTTTCATTTGCTAATTTTCAGTGCTGTGACTGTCAGTGCACTCCCTGCTTAGATCACATTCAGTAACATTTTGGTTACATACAGACAATTGTAGGAAGAGCTCCTCATTTTGAGCAGCATAGAACAACTGTCTAGCTTTGCCACTGCATGACATTACATTTTTACCTTTAAAAAGAAAAGGAGGACTTGTGGCACCTTAGAGACAAACAAATTTATTTGAGTATAAGCTTTTGTGAGCTACAGCTCACTTCATCGGATGCATTCAGTGGAAAATAGAGTGGGGAGATTTAAATACATAGAGAACATGAAACAATGGATGTTACCATACACACTGTAACGAGAGTGATCACTTAAGATGAGCTATTACCAGCAGGAGAGCCAGGGGGAGGAGGGGGAAGAAAACCTTTTGTTTTTCAAGGCGGGTCATTTCCAGCAGTTGACAAGAAAGTCTGAGGAACAGTGGGGCGTGGGGGGGATAAACATGGGGAAATAGTTTTACTTTGTGTAATGACCCATCCACTCCCAGTCTCTAGTCAAGCCTAAGTTTAGAATCATAGAATATCAGGGTTGGAAGGGACCTCAGGAGATCATCTAGTCCAACCCCCTGCTCAAAGCAGGACCAATCCCCAATTTTTGCCCCAGATCCCTAAATGGCCGCCTCAAGGATTGAACTCACAACCCTGGGTTTAGCAGGCCAATGCTCAAACCACTGAGCTATCCCTCCCCGCCATTAATTAAGTTAATTGTATCCAGTTTGCAAATTAATTCCAATTCAGCAGTCTCTCATTGGAGTCTGTTTTTGAAGTTTTTTTGTTGAAGAATTGCCACTTTTAGGTCTGTAATCGAGTGACCGGAGAGATTGAAGTGTTCTCCGACTGGTTTTTGAATGTTATAATTCTTGACGTCTGATTTCTGTCCATTTATTCTTTTACGTAGAGACTGTCCAGTTTGACCAATGTACATGGCAGAGGGGCATTGCTGGCACATGATGGCATATCTCACATTGGTAGATGTGCAGGTGAACGAGCCTCTGATAGTGTGGCTGATGTGATTAGGCCCTATGATGGCGTCCCCTGAATAGATATGTGGACACAGTTGGCAACAGGCTTTGATGCAAGGACAGGTTCCTGGGTTAGTGGTTCTGTTGTGTGGTGTGTGGTTGCTGGTGAGTGTTTGCTTCAGGTTGGGGGGCTGTCTGTAAGCACGACTGGCCTGTCTCCCAAGATCTGTGAGAGTGATGGGTCGTCCTTCAGGATAGGTTGTAGATTCTTGATGATGCGTTGGAGAGGTTTTAGTTGGGGGCTGAAAGTGAGGGCTAGTGGCGTTCTATTATTTTCTTCGTTGGGCCTGTCCTGTAGTAGGTGACTTCTGGGTATTCTTCTGGCTCTGTCAATCTGGTTCTTCACTTCAGCAGGTGGGTATTGTAGTTGTAAGAATGCTTGATACCCCCCCCCCCCCACCGTTCCTCAGACGTTCTTGTCAACTGCTGGAAATGACCCACATTGATTATCACTACAAAAGGTTTTCTTCCCCCCACCCCCGCTCTCCTGCTAGTAATAGCTCATCTTAAGTGATCACTCTCCTTACAGTGTGTATGGTAACACCCATTGTTTCATGTTCTCTGTGTACAGAGCCTACTGTATTTTCCACTGAATGCATCCGATGAAGTCAGCTGTAGCTCACGAAAGCTTATGCTCAGATAAATTTGTTAGTCTCTAAGGTGCCACAAGTACTCCTTTTCTTTTTGTGAATACAGACTAACACGGCTGCTACTCTGAAACCTACCATTTTTACCTTTGGTCATTGCTTGTTCATCTTTGAACTTGCACAGTGCACAGTCATGCACTTAACAATGAAGAGAGATCTTCACTGGTGGTATGTGCATATTGGTGCACAAGAATAATTTTTTAGGAAACCCTGAAATATCCAACCCCTGCTGACCTTTAAGAATGAGGCAAGCACAAACAAACGAGCAGTGCAATAAAGAGCACAGGCCTATGCTTTTGAACCAGAACATTAAGTTGCTACGTCTAATTTTAAGCAGGGATGGTGAATTATTTTTGGATAAAATAAGAACCAACTCAAACCAAGCCCTGTTTGAGGTTTCAGAAAGAATTGTCAATTTGTTGTTTATCATTTTGGTGCGTCTTAGTTCCGCCTGGCCTGGTTGCAATATTTCATCCAGAAGCAGGAAGTACAAAATAAGCATGGCAAGAAAACCTCTTTCCCTGAGATTTCCCACCTGGTGTTGCAGACACAAGGAGTCTGGATGGCTTGGCTAAGGTTTGTGCATCTGCACAAGAAATGTTTTGGAATTTTAGGATGAACAGGCCTCATGGTGTCCCAATACTTTAAAACAGGAAAGGGTGGCATGACTCTTAGGCCATCAGAAATAGGCAGGCAGAAACACCAACCATTGCACTACAGAAGTGAGTAAATAAGATCCCTGAAAACATGGGAATTGTTTTTCAACAGATGTAAAATCAGCATCGCTCCCTTGAAGTCAATGGAGCTATACTGATTTACACCAGCAAAAGATCTGACCCATGGAGTTCCAATTCAAAGTAAATCTGGAGGCCTCCTGGATAATCCCTTAGGCTTGTCAGATTATTGAATCATTTGAATCAAGCATTGTTAAAATGTACACTGCTCTGAAAAATAGCTGTGTGAACCATGAGTATTTTCCACTGGTTCCTGTATATAATACATACACACATACATACACATGCATACTATGCAATTAGTGAAGCCTAGAAAAACACAGTTTAAAATAATTAAATGAAAAATAAAGAAGTGAATGATTTCCTTATAAGGATAATATATCTGGCCTGAGGAGTTTGCAGTCTAAATAATTTTCACACACAGGATGGCTTTTGAAACTGTGTTGTTCCTAGTGAACCTGACTGGAGTTCCATTATTTCTGAATAGAGACAAGTTTCTGGACATCAGTAAGATATCATACACAGCTTCCAAAAAAAAAAAAAAAAAAAAAAAAGGAAAGAAAAAAAGAAAGAAACAGCCCAGACACGCAGAGAAGTGGTGATAGACAGACAGATAGAAAACGGAGTTTAAATAAAACAGGCATAGGTGTGTGTTACAGGTGTTCACTTCAGAGCAGATATAAAGATCTTGCCAGGGATGAGCACATAAAGAGATTACATCAACAAAAACGGAGCATGAGCTGGCAGTAACACTGCCTTACAGGTACAGACAGTTAAGAGACCTTTTCTAGCTCTCCCTAGTTATTTAGGCCAATGGTTTGCTATGTTTTCCATCTGAGAGCCACTGAAAGTTTCTAGCTATTATATATCTAATCCCACAATCCTTTGCTGCTGCCTTGTCATTGGCCCTATGCAGGTATGAAAGGATAGGAGGATGCTTTAAGCTCTCTTCTTCCTCCTCCCTACATCAGTTGGACACCAAAGCAGTAACCAGGCACAATCTTGTGTACAGTGTACAAACACAACATAACAATAACAATATAAAGAATGCCTATTTCAGCACCCGAAACCAGAAACAAGCATGCTAAACTACCACGACGGAATATTCTTGCAGTTTCTTTGACCCGGCCAAAGCTAGGAAGAAGAAAAAAATTTCTGAGATGAAGAATGAAATCCTCACCGCTCACTTTGGCCCCCTTACACTGGGTAATATGGCCAGAGCAGATTAAAGGGCTCTAAAAGCTGTGTTCTGTCTGAGGGAGGATTCCCCTGGCATGGGCATTGCAGAAGACCTCCTTAAGACTGTGATCTGAAGACCTCCTCACAAGTCCTGGTGGATGGGGTGTGGGTGGGGACTATAACATGCAGCATTGCAGCGCTTATGGGCAAAACAGTGGTCCATCGGGCAGATCTGGGAGGCTGCCACAACTAACCTCCCAAGGGTTCTGTAAGTTACACAGGTCGCTTCTTTGGCCCCCTGGAGCAGTCCAGTGTCAGGAGGGTGTAAATATGGCTTTAAGGCTCTTAGCTCCTCCTACCCCCTAAACTGTGAATTCTGTACTGCATCTCCCATAGATGCAGCCCATAGTCCCACCCTAGGTTTCCTCATGTTTCTCTAGCCCAGGGGTTCTCAAACTTCATTACACCAGGACCCCCTTCTGATAACAAACATTACTACATGACCCCAGGAGGGGGGAACCAAAGCATGAGCCTGCCTGACCCTCCACCCCTGGTGTGGGGGGGCACAGGGGGCAAAGCCCAAGGTCTTCAGCCCCAGGCAGGGGGCCTGTAACCTGAGCCCCACCACCCAGGGCTGAAGCCCTGGGACTTCTGCTTCAGTCCCGGACGGAGGGGCTTGGGCTTCAGCCCTGGGCCCCAGTGAGACTAATTCAGCCCTGGTGGCCTCATTAAAATGGGGTCGCAACCCACTTTGGGGTCCCAACCCACAGTTTGAGAATTGCTGCTCTAGCCCAACTGCGTAGACCTAAAAGGTTTGGCGAGAACAGATATGTTTTAGAGGAGCATCTGGGTTCTTTCTGGACATTATTTTTTTTATGTAGCATGCCTCAGCACTCACACAGGGCTTGAGCTAGAACTATGCTGTCAGAGGTATTAGTGTGAAAATAGTAGCACTATTTCAGGAAGAATATTATATTCAGTGTAGTTGTAGCTGTGTTGATCCCAGGATATTAGAGAGACAAAGTGGGTGAGGTAACTTCTATTGGGCCAACTTGTGTTGGTGAGAGAGACAAGCTTCCAAGCAACACAGAGCTAACACCTCTTTTTGTCCTATGACTGCAGAGGTTTTTAAAAGGTCTTGAATGGTCCCTTACAATATGGGCTAACTAGTTATGCTAGACAATCTGTTCCACCTTGTATTTAGCTGTGACTCTCTGAATACATTTCCCAGACCCAAAGACGAGCTCTATCCTTTCACCTGTAAAGGGTTAAGAAGCTAGGATAACTTCGCTGGCACCTGACCAAAATGACTAATGAGGAGACAAGATACTTTCAAAAGCTGGGAGGAGGGAGAAAAACAAAGGGTCTGTGTCTGTCTGTGTGATGGTTTTGTCAGGGACAGAACAGGAATGGAGTGTTAGAACTTAGTAAGTAATCTAGCTAGATATGCGTTAGATTATGATTTCTTTAAATGGCTGAGAAATTAAGTTGTGCTGAATAGAATGGATATTCCTGTCTGTGTCTTTTTGTAACTTAAGGTTGTGCCTAGAGGGATTCTCTATGTTTTGAATCTAATTACCCTGTAAGGTATTTACCATCCTGATTTTACAGAGGTAATTCTTTTTTACTTCTATTAAAATCCTTCTTTTCAGAAACTGAATGCTTTTTTCATTGTTCTTAAGATCCAAGGGTTTGGGTCTGTGGTCACCTATGCAAATTGGTGAGGATTTTTACCAAACCTTCCCCAGGAAGTGGGGTGCAAGGGTTGGGAGGATTTTGGGGGGAAAGACAGTTCCAAACAACGCTTTCCTAATAAATAAACCCAGATAAATGTTTGGTGGTGGCAGTGGAAGTCCAAGGGCAAAGGGTAAAATAGTTTGTACCTTGGGGAAGTTTTAACCTAAGCTGGTTAAAGTAAGCTTCGGAGGTTTTCATGCAGGTCCCCACATCTGTACCCTAGAGTTCAGAGTGGGGAAGGAACCTTGACACAGATCTTGAATGGTCCCTTAGAATATGGGCTAACTAGTTATGCTAGACAATCTGTTCCACCTTGTATTTAGCTGTGACTCTCTGAATACATTTCCCAGACCCAAAGAAGAGCCCTGTGTGGCTCGAAAGCATGTCTCTCTCAGCAGCAGACGTTGGTCCAATAAAAGAGAGTACCTCACCTACCTTGTCTCGCTGAAAGAATATTAGTCAGCCTGTTAAAATTAATAAAGCTGCACTATAAAGAACAGCTGTCCACGAGGGATGAGGGCAAACGTTTGGATAAAATAAAAATCAGTTCAGACCTTCACCCAAATCTCAAAACACACAATCTTCTGTGTGGTTTGAAAAAGATGAACTTTTGTTTTGCTTTGTGTGTTGTAGTTTTTGTTTGTGTTTTGTTAAATTGTTTCATCTCTTTAGACATCCTGATTTTGGAAAGAAGATGAATTGCCAAAAAAAAAAAATTACTTTCTGGCCTGTCTGAAGCAAGAAAACTCTAGAAGGAGTAGAATAGCTCTCATAAGTTTCCAGTCTGATTCCTAGACCAAAGAAGTCTGGAGAAGCTCAGTTAATTTCAGATAAACTTTGGGCACAGAAGTAGAACTACAAAAGATAGCATTGAATTACGTAGTTGTTAGTCAGATAATACTGTATTATATTTAATCCTCAGGGTCTATTTTCCTATATTACATCTTCCACTGTGATATATTCCACCATATCCAAGACAACACATTAGTCTTGCATTATTCACGGGCCTTAGAATACTGAATTTTCATACTGTAATTGCTAGCTCCATGAGTGAGCAATTATAATACAAGGAAGAGGGCATGTCGCTGTGGTGGTGCAGTCTTCAGTGGTCCCTTAAGGTCCCTGACAAGCTTGTACAGTCTGCATGCCGCATCTACACTGTTATATTTAGCCATGCTGAGTCAGTCTTGAAAATCTCATCCACTATCATAAATCATCATTTTTATACTTTTTTTCAGGATTATGATTTGTGTTAACTGGAACAGTATTCTTGGTGTTTGGTTTACCTAATATCTATGGTAAATACTGTAGCAACCTTAAGTGACCTGGTTTTTTGTCCGGGAATGTCTATTTTTTGTTAAGAAAATGCATTCAGCCCATAACCTAGCCTTCTGCAGGATTTACCCTGTATGCATGGAAACGTTGCACACTTTGGCCTGCATCACATGAAACTTTATGCACTGGGCCTGAGTTTCCACGCTCCTCTTACCCGTCATAAAATAAGTCAGAAGTTTGATGTTCCCTCCTATTCTCAGCTGACCCAGCCTAGGTGGTATGAGTTGGAGAACCAGATCTCGGACTTGATTTCAGCTGTAGAAATCAGTGGTACCTGGGAGAAATGGACACCATTCAGCATAAGACACAACTTTTTTAAAGGATTCTGTGCATAAAAAACTCCATATATTGAAATCCTGTATCTGAAGTGTTAGGTGCATAAAAATATATGCTGAAGTCATTTAAGTGCATAAAGACTT
Source organism: Eretmochelys imbricata (assembly GCF_965152235.1). NCBI lineage: Eukaryota > Metazoa > Chordata > Testudines > Cheloniidae > Eretmochelys > Eretmochelys imbricata. The sequence goes on along the minus strand of NC_135574.1, from coordinate 203,270,319 downwards.
ATGGACATAACACTGTTTACAATAAAAAGACTTCAAAGCATAACAACTAGGGTTAGTCAAAATGTTCCAGATTTCAAGTTTTCAATGAAGATTTTTATCAAATTTGATTGATTTATTTTTTTTACAAAAATAGATGTATGCTTGAAGACCTATAGAGCTGGTAGAATTGTTTTCAACGGCTGAAACACTTGGACATTTCAAGAAAAGCAGTAAAACATTTTGAAAAATTCCCACTAAATGTTTCACTGGTATTTCAACCAGCTCTATGAACAGCTTAGGCACTAAAATCTTCATGAACTGTGTCGTGCCTCGTTCTCTCTCCCTCCCACATTCAAAAGTGAGGGTAAGACTTTGCATTCGCACTCCCTCCCAGACTCTTAATTCATGCAGTATTATTGAAAGTTGAAAGCACAATATACCCCCACCTGGTGCAAATACTTGCATGGGTGAGGTTCAGACTAGAGTTAGGTGACAAAGGGTTTTCCTGTCCTGGGGAAACTATGTGAGACTTGGCCCAGGACAAAAAACACAAAATCTGTTATTTTTTTTGCAGCTGAGAAACTGGAAAAAAAATTGAGTCAAGTTAAAACAATTTATGTTCAAACATTTTAAAAAGAATGAGGAGTACTTGTGGCAACTTAGAGACTAACAAATGTATTTGAGCATAAACTTTTGTGGGCTAAAGCCCACTTCATCAGATGCATGCAGTGGAAAATACAGTAGGAAGATATATATATACACACATACACACACACAGAGAGACCCCCATTGTTTCATTTTCTCTGTATATAGATATCTTTCTACTGTATTTTCCACTGCATGCATCTGATGAAGTGGGCTTTAGCCCATGAAAGCTTATGCTCAAATACCTTTGTTAGTCTCTATGGTGCCACAAGTCCTCCTCGTTCTTTTTGCTGATACAGACTAACACGGCCACCACTCTGAAACCTGTCAAACATTTTAAAAGAGATTTTGTTACTATAATTAGCCTACATTTTGAAACAAAAAGTCATTTTGAAATGAGAAACAAACCTTTTGCTTAGAAAATGTCAAAATGGGATATTTTGACAATTTCAAGCTTTTTTTTCCAGCTTTTCTTTTTAAAATAAAAAAAAATCTGTCAATACCAGCCCTTTCCCATGAACAGTTCAGGGTTAGACAAATTGACATTTTTTAAAGGGAAAGTGCCTCATTGAAAAAATCCTGACCAGTTCTACTTCAAACCCACTTCTTGGGTTCTATGGACCCCACACAGAAGGGCCAGCTCATGTTCTTTAAAGAACTTAAGCCCTCAAAGAACTTAAATCCACTTAAACCCTCCAAATAAATAGGACTTAAATGGTGCATAAGCCATGTGCTGGCTCGCTGCACGGGGCTGAAGTCCACTGACGGTCAGCATTTATGTGACTAAAATTCCATCCCTGGAACATTCGGGGCAAGTAATCACAAAAGCAGGCATGCCTTACAGTGAGAGTCTTAAAGATTTCAATCCGTTTAGCTCGTCGAAAGATGCCTTGATTACAGTGTACTAAGGGAGAAAATACTGGGTACTAAAGGGTTCTTCAATCTAGCAGAGAGAGGCAGAACAGGAACCATAACTTGCAAGTTACAGCCACACAAATTCAGATGAGAAATAAGGCACCGGTGTTTACCCGTGAGCGTGGCTAAACATTGCAACCAACTGCCAAGGGAAGCGGGGAGTCTCCATCTCTTGATGTCTACAAGTCAAGACGGGTTGCCTTTCTGATTCAGCCAAACACATGACTGGACTCAGAGCAGGAGTAACTGGGTGAAATTCTCTGGCCTGTGCTAGACAGGCGGTCAGCCTCAATGACCTCTTGGTCCCTTCAGGCCTTAAAGTCTCTGAAGCTATGAAAAGCAAATTCATTTCTATTTGACCCGTGCCAGTGAATAAGTAAAGTGTAAAGTTTTGTCTGCCGAGGCTGCTGTTATTCTTTACTACTTTAGTTCGCCTTGCAGTCTTTGGATATCTTGCTTAACTCCTCAGAAATGAAAACAACCAGCTAAAACAACAATATCCCTTCCTTCCTGCTCCTCGCCCTGCAAAAGACCAACCAATCAATTGCCATCCTAGCCAAGGGTTAGCTACTATAGGCAGGGAAGTGGGGTGTAGGTGAATGGGCATGTTCCAACAGGTTCATCAGTCTCATCAAGAGTACTCTATTATGTCATGGGAGTAATTGATACTAGCCAATTCAGCCAGCTGACCTACAAGCGAGCCTGGCTCAACTCTGTGGGATTCCGCAGGGCAATGTATGAGAAGCTTCCCATTCTGAAGTCACCAGCAATAACAACTGCTGCACTTTTATCATGCCTCCAATTCATGGATTTCAACATGCTTTACAACCATGAATGAACTGAACCCCACAGCCCCCTTGTGTAAGGAGGAACAATTGTCTGATTGCCTTCCTTATACAGATTGGAAACTGAGGCACAGGGACATCAAGGGCTAGCTAGTCTAAAGGAACACAGCAAGGAATGAGTGCACTGCTGGGAGGGAATGGAGGAGCCATAACTCACTCCCTACTCTGCCCTTGCTCAAAGGAGCAGAGGGTAGGAGTAATTTGCAACTCGTATATACTCTCTAATGCTGGCACAGCAGTTAGCTGGGAGGCAGGGGATGTCCAGGCTCCAGAGGCTGGGAGCGAGCAGGCTGTGGGGAAATTAGCTGAATATTTTCCAAAGTTGCAGATATAGTTTTGTCTTATAGTGGGAGGAAGATTCGCATGTAGGTAGTTTCCTTATCTACTGGAGGCAGAAAGATATTCTGTGCAGGTGCAAAGCCTGTCGCTGTCCATGGAACTATACTGGATGGTGAAGAGACAGAGCAGCTCAGTGCATAGGGGACTGCCACTCCCAGGACTCAGTGGCTTTGCCACTGACTTTCTCTGGGAGCTTGGGTGAGTCCTTTCTCCTCTCTGTTTGCCCTCCCACCCTTTGCCTGTCTTGTCTGTGTTAGGTGTAAGCTCTTCAGGCAGGAACTGCCTCTCCCTACCTGTCGATGCAGTGCCTAGCACATTGAGGCATCTCTGTGTGGTACCGTAATATTGATAAAAGCTATAGGTAAGGGGCACCCCATAACTTGGCGTTTCCATGCTGTCTAGAGCTCGCGTGGGAAGAGGGAGAGTCATACTTGGCCATCCTCAGATGGTTTTAAACAAAGTTCATGTGTACCATGGAGACCAGCTCTCCCACTATGTCTCAGTGTTCCTGTGTAAGCTCTCCAGCTAGCATTTACTATTCCCGCTAAGCTGAGCCACCCCTCTTAATACCGGCACCTCATGCGATAACCCAATTCAACGTTCATATGTAGAGACCTGCATACACGCCAATCTCCTAGTGTTACGTGCAGGTCCCCAATACAGCCACTCGCTCCAAAAGCTCGTTTGTTTCATATTTGCTCATCACCAGGTCAATTCTGTGACAAAATTTCTAGCAGTAAAATATGTCATTGTAATTAATGGAAAATCAAGGCCAAGGTTTTCAAAGCCACCTAGGAGATGTGAATGGAGAACTGGAGATGCGAACTGGATATTCAATTGCCTGAGGCAATTTTGAGAGTTTCAACCCAAATATTCAGGTGACGTACCTGCCACTGATACTTACTCACCAGCAACTGGGAAGCTACATATGTGGATGTCAGCACTTTTGGCAGTGAAACATTTAGTCATCAGATCAGTGCATAACCAAAAGTTTCAGCACAAGGTTTCTGGCCCTTATTTAAATTTCATACCAAGTAGATTGTAGACACAGTGGTTTCCCCAAAACACTATCTTTCCCCACACTACAGAACACCTGCAGTGCAATACACCTGTGAGGACAGATGTCAGTTCAACACCACCCAGGGTTAATCTGTCTTTCCAGCCTCTTTGCCCCACCACAGCACTGCGTAGCAGCCAGAACACAGGAGAGGGTCAGAATCAGAATACAGTAAGATGAATGTATCCAAATTCCTAAACCATAGCTAAGTGCTTAAGTCCGTGAATTGACTTTGGGCAGTTCTCCTACTAACCCTCTCCTATACCTAGGGTATTCCATCTCCTTCTCCTTCCAAGCGCGGTCTTTTACTCCCATGGCAATTTCCCTGCCCGTTCCACCATTACTTTACCCCTCTCAGATGCTTTCCTCATTTAACTGTGCTGCCCACGCAGGCATTATCTGAGACACAACTATCCAGGACACATACTTCTGATCCAAATGATTTCTCTTGCCCATACTGAGCCGGAAAGCTAGGTGGCCTTGAATACAAGTGGCGTGCACTGCATCTAAGCGCAGCTCAGACACTGGAGAGAGCTAGTCATGGCTCCCTGGTCCTTGGTCATTTGCCTGCTGTGGAAGTTAGAGCAACAGGGGGCCTACTCTAACAACCAGCGCTTGTAACAGAGCTCCCGGCCGTGGAGGATCTGGCACGGTGGAGCTGGGCCTCACCGCTCATGCTGGGGAAGGGGTAGAATGGTGAGATCTCCAGCCTCTGTAAGGTCACTTTGGGCTGTGTAAGTGCTGAAAGGTGAACTCAGCAGACCACAGAACCTGGCTTAAGAGAATCTGTCTTTCTTTTACCACCCTGGCTTTTCTGTGTGATTTGTAACCTACTGTAGAATAAAATCTGTAAGGCAAACAGTATTATTTTCATCAAATTGAGACCTGAGCAACAACAAACCACATACAATCTCTCTGACATCTTCCAAACAATGGCCACCAACCTGCAAACATTTCAACACATGTGTAACTTTGCACCTGTGAATAGCCCATTGCAATCAGTGGGTACCTTTACTCACGAGCATACAGTTATGCCCCTGGTTATGTTATTGCAGGGCTGAGGCCAAATAAACAGTTGTGTACTTGGAAATGTAGTATAACATTTTCAAAAGCAGCTAAGTGACTTAGGAACCTAGGTCCAATGGGAGTTAGGCACCTGGGTGCTTGTGAAAATCCCACTAAGTGCTTATCTGCATCTTTAGTTATCTAAATACCCTTAAAATCTGTCTCTATGTCAGTTCTGAAAATGGGACTTAGGCTCCTAAGCCACTTAGGCACTTTGTAAAATTTTACCTGTAGAGGCTAGTTTGGATGAAATAAGAACCCATCCAAATCAGAATGGATTTTTAGTGTGAGGCTGGGAAAGCTTGGTTCATTTTTCCTTTGTTTTCATTCCTCTGGACTTTAATGAGGACTAGAAGTGGATGTGTCAAAAAATTGCAAGAAGAAATCTTGGAATTTTTGCGGAATTTTTGACCTAGCTAGAACCAGGCTGCAGTGCAAATTTCAAGGGAAAACCCTTTCTTATAAAAATGTACAACCTTATTTCCAAAATGTTAGGACAGCTTTGGATAAACTATTGGATTTCTCTCCACTCCAAATTGAACCTTCTTTTGAGGTTTACTCACTGCTAAACGTAGTGACTAGTGATATCATGTGCTCAGTTTGAGGCACTGCAATGGGTCTGAGTTTTAGAGGGTGGATACTCAGCATTTTCTGAATATCAAACCCCTTTTAAGGTGTGTCAGCTTGGCCAACCAAAAATTAACTCACCCCCATCACTAGCCATTTTTGAAAATTTAAGCCATGTTGCTTTTTCTTTTGCATCATCAGTTTTGGATCACATACCACTGTTCTGAATTAATTTTCAATCAAAACAATGTTTCGTTTTAGGTGTTGGACAAAGCACCAGGGACACCCAAGCATTTCACAGAACATGTTCTCCAAACTACTCCAGATGTTCCCAAACTTAGAAGTAACATTTGCCCGGTTCTACTTTTCAGCTCATTTTAGTAGCAGAAGTTAGCCCATTCTGGATGATGAAAGATAGCGTGGGTGGATGGCTGGGCTCCAGCAGTTTTAATTTGTTTTATCAAGAGGTTTCTCTTATATCAAGGATTCCCTCTGGATCTTATGAAGAGCTTGACAACATATTAATATTATCACTATTAAGCTTTGTGTTGCATGGAGTTATTATGCTGGGCCAAATTCATAAGTGATGTGTGCATTTAACTGGTTTTATACCTACCCACTCTACCAATATCTCAAGAGAATATAAGTTGCTCCTTTGAGGAGCCAAAAGAAGGTATAAGCTAATTTAGAGTAGGAGCTACTAATTTACACATTCCAGATTTTGGGCCTGGAAGTAGCTTTGAGGGAATGAATGCAAGGGGATCTCACGTATACACCATCTTTGAACTTGGCCCTGTGAGTCCAAAGGAGTCGAAGTAAATAAGTCTTAGGGGAGTTTGTTTGTTTAACATACATGTTGAGAGGACTGGGAAAAATGTATAAGTTACCCTCAATTAGATTCCCACAGAATTTAGGCTTGCTTAAATCCACCTCTGAATTTGGCCCTTGGAATGCTGCCTACCAGCTAGTGTTTCATAACCTTGTTGAAACAGGCAGAACAAGCCTTACAAGAATTGTCTAAGAGACTTAGCTGCAGGATAATAGCCATAGTGAATGTCTGGATGAACAGAACTGCATAATAGCTCTACAAAAATATAAGCTAACTGTGGTATAACAACATGTAAAAATCCTTTTACAATACATACAACGTAATTTAAGGAACACTAACAAACATCAGTCATGAACACTGCAGTTGAAGTCACAAATCTGATCATCATTCATTATTATTACAGTCGCACTTAGAGGTCCCAACCAAGATGGCAGTGGCTCTCAACATTTCCAGACTACTGTACTGCTTTCAGGAGTCTGATTTGTTTTGCGTACCCTCAAGTTTTGCCTCACTTAACTACTTGCTTACAAAATCAGACCTAAAAATACAAAAGCGTTGCAGCACACTATTACTGAAAAAGTGCCTACTTTCTCATTTTTACCATAGAATTATAAAATAAATGAATTGGAATATAAAGGTTGTACTTACATTTCAGTGTATACTATATAGAGCAGTATAAGCAAGTTATTGTCTGTAGGAAATTTTAGTTTGTACTGACATTGTTAGTGCATTTTCTAATGCAGTTTCCAATCTGAATAGGGAAGGCAATCAGACAATTGTTCCCCCTCACACAAGGGGGCTGTGGGGTTCAGTTCATTCGTGGTTGTAAAGCATGTTGAGATCCACGAATTGGAGGCACAGTAGAAGTGTAGCAGTTGTTATTGCTGGTGACTTCAGAACGGGAAGCTTCTCATACATTGTTCTCTGGAATCCCACAGAGTTGAGCCAGGCTCGCTTGTAGGTCAGCTGGCTGAATTGGCTAGTATCAATTACTCCCATGACATAATAGAGTACTCTTGATGAGACAGATGAACCTGTTGGAACAGGTAACCTGTTGTACCTGAACCTGTTGTAAAACTAGGCAAATATCTAGATGAGTTGATGTACACCATGGTAGACCTCTGCATACACCCAGGGATACATGTACCCCCGGTTGAGAACCACTGTGCTAGACAATGTACCTAGTCAATAAGACATAGCATCTGCCTTGAAGAGCTTGCAGTCTATGTAGACAACATAGATAAGAGGGGGTAGGAAATATTATTGTGTGTCTTACACAAAAAGTCTGTGGCAGAGACAACAATAGAACTCAGCTCTCCTGTGTATTAGCCCATACCATTCAGCAGCTCATGTCACACCAGGGTGTGATTACACTGCTCTGCCCATCGCTCGTTCCTGCCCCCTTCCTCATACTACCACCAGAGAGTGAAGTAAGAGCTCCCCAGGAAGGGAGGGAGGGCAGAGGAGAGGGGCTGTTCGGAAAAGGTCATTAGGCAGGAGAAGTAACAGCTTGGCTTATCAATGAAAAATGAGCTGGAGGGCAGAATGGTGCAACAGCAGTGCCAAGAGAGGCAGTGAAAGCCAAGAGCAGAACGCTGATATCACCAGTGGGAAACTGGGGAGAGCGCCATATAAGCCGGAGAACGTATGGGATGGGAGTCCACGAAAGGCATCGCTCTGTGGATGCTGAATGCCACACAAGGAAAAGCAGGTGCGTTTTGAATGATGGCACTCTAACTACACCTTCGCAGTGTTTGACGGCACTCGATATTGGGGAATCTTGCTTCGAGAACCATTGCTCAGCAGCTCTGAAAACCCAGGCCACCTTTCTTCAAGAGCCTAAGCGGCTCCCCGTTTGAAAACGTTGGCGTAGGTGATCCACTCTCGCCTCCCCATCTTGGTGACGCGGGCTCAGCTTTGCCCTCTTTATAAGAGGTAAAACTCTTATGTCAAACAAAGCTGTCGCAAGTAAAGTAAAATGACTCTTGGCAATGCTTAAACTAGGCTATTGCCAGGGCAGGTGTTGTCAACGTCCCAGTTTTCAATCTGAGCTGCAGCTCGTTAGTGGATAAAAGATGAGAGACCATCAACGGCGCAGGGATCTTCTCTCCTGGTGTTTATAAAATGGATTTTTAAAAGTTTGCCTTAGCTTGTATTTTAATGCCACTGTCTGATATTGCGATTGTTGCTCCAGCAGACCTGGCAGCACTGCTATATTCAAGGGTCAGTCAACGTTTCCATTATAAACCTTGTGGAGGGTTTTCTATAACTTGACTATTTTAATTTGCTTTGGGATAAAATTCAATTCTTCTCCGTCTGGAAGCAGATATGCTTTGTTCTCCTCTTTAAAGTGGTGGGATCATTTTGTCATTAGCACAGGACATCTTCAAATAAAACAGTCTCTAACCCGTGTTCTTAGATTTATAGATTTTAAGGGCAGAAGGGAGCAGTGGGATCATCCAGTCTGACATCCTGCATAACACAGGCCAGTGATTTTCCAATTTAGTCCAACGTCACCCATCACATAATATCTGAGCAGCCACAATTGTCCAGCTGTAGCTTGATTTTTCCCTGATGGGCGGGTTTCTTTTGAAAATCGAACCCTTGATGGGAAGTGATCCTTACTCAGAACTAGTGCCATTGAAAAATAAATAAAAAGAAACTGAGTGACATTTCCAAAGTAGCTTTGCACAACACCAACATACAACAGGGTTGGAAAGGGTCCAATACAAAATATTGGATGTGCTGAAGTCCTCCAGAGGCCCACCGCTCCACTGAGTTCTTTTAGAGGCCTTCACACATAGAAGTTCCCGAAAACGTCCAGTGCTGCATAGAAACCCAGAAGCCAAATATCACCAGTCGCCAGGTATTTTGTAAAGTCTATTTGCAGCAAAACAGAAATTCCTATCACAGAGCAATATTCAATTAGTCTCTTTAATTTAGATTCATAGACTTTAAGGCCAGAAAGGATCATTATGATCACGTAGCCCGACTTCCTGCATAACTCATCTCATAAATGTGGCTCGGTGATTCCTCCATCTACCCCGACAATGTGGGCGTGAAGGAAAAAGAATCCAGGGGTCCTGGCTCCCAGCCTCTCTGTTCTATCTCCCAGAAATGCTCCTGTAGTAGATCACCAAATCTGAACATACCTGTCCTTTGTGAATGGTTCATGAAGTTTGGATCCAACCCTAGAGCCAACACCGGATACTACGGCCAAATGTATCCCCAGACTGGGCTGAACCAGAATGCTGAACTGGAGCAACTCTGAACTTCATAGGTGTTTGAAATCTAAGCCCAAATGCAAACCCGAATGTTGTTGTAAGTCCTCTGTTAGTCCATGAGCGCTAAGGAATGGAGTTCTCATTTAGCTCAAGTACTAGATGACTGCCTTTTAGATGAGGCACATCACAAATCCAAGCCAATGCCTGGGGCATCTGTATATACTAAATGCCCTGCAGATAGGTCTTGAACTCTTGTGTACCTCAGGCACTTAGGAAGGATATGCAATACACCGATGCACTAGGTTGAGGCTGACCCCAGGGACTATAGTGTCTGCTACTTTCTCACAGCTAAACATGGCTGGATTAGGCAATTTAGAGCCCTAAGCACACCAGGACACCAGGTGGTCCTGCTACCACACTCTGGCCTCCTCTGTCTCTCCACTTCCCTCCCCCCACCATACTCTGGCCTCACCCTTCACACACACATACTCTCCCCCATACTCTGGCCTCACTCCCACTCCCCCAAATCAGCTCCCCACCAATAACCATGGTGTCAGTATGTCTATATTTATATTCCACCATGGCTCATTACACAGGTTTAAATTACTTTTATCCCTGAAGTTAGAAGATGTGACTCTGAATACACACAAGGTGGCCTGTGTCTCCCATCATATCAGGGAATTAATGAGTTTATGGGAAGGAAAATTAGCATAAGTAACAGAGCTCCACCTAATGGTACCAAGTGGCAAGATATTTACTATTACAGTACTTAGTATTGTTATTAATTGTTCTCTTGATTCGTTATTAACAGAGTCTATTGCTGTAAGCATAACACTGCTACGCAAAGGACATTGAAATAATTGGAATGTCAGCCTTCAGATCAAGGAGAGAACTAGGAGCTCAGCTTTGGATAAACAGCACTCCAAGGGTCTGATTCACCATTGCCCTGCACCTTGTGCAAAGAATTTACACCAGTGCAAAATGAGTGTGACATGCGACCACCCTGATGGGTGGCTGATACAATGAAGAAACGATGACTGACCAGTCAGCTTTGCAGTCTGGACAGCTGACTTAGAAAATCCTGGGGCTTCAGATGACGAACGGTCAGTTAAGAGGCGTTATACAAATCTTGTGAGTGCTTTTGTATTGTTTGGGCTGCACTAATCATGAAGATCCCATTTTCCATGAAGGAGGCTGCTTTCACTTTCTTCACTGTCCCATTACAACAGCACTGATTTTGCAACAGTGATTTTGTATATAAACTAAGGCGCTGACCCTGCATCAGGATCCACCAGCGCAAACCCCTCAACTTACACAGACCTAGCGCATCCCAGTGAAGGATCAGGGCCTAAGACAGGCATTACTGCATGGTCTTTGTCCACACCATGCTGGGAACAAGTATTGCAGCTGTTTATTATGTTAGCAAAATGGGCTGAGTCCAAGACAAAGGGCCACATCCTCAGACTTCAGTGGAGCTATCACGATTTATACTCCAATCTTTCCCCCTGTGACTAACTTAACTCAGGACTTTCCTTTTTATCTTGTCTGACTTTCTGTTACTATTTACTTGAGCCTAGAATGTTTTACTTTTGGAGGTGATTTTAACTGGTGGGGGAGTTCCAGACTCAATTTGCCAAGGCGTTCTCCAATTTGCATTTCGGTATCTCCTTATTCATATGATGGGTACCTCTGTCTTGGGCCCTATGCCATAGTCAGGATGGGAAAAACCCTAAAATCCAAACAAACAGAGCCCAGGAGATTTCAATATATGTTTTATATTCAGTTTAAGGATATTGTGCAACTTAGGCCTACTCTATACTACATGGCTAGGTCAACACAAGGCAGCTTACGTTGATTTAGCTGTGGATGTACCTACACCGAAATATGGCTCCCGCCCACATAAGTGCCCTGCTACGCCAACTTAATAACACCACCAATCCAAGTGGCATAGTCAGAGTCAATGTAGTTAGGTCGACTAGACACTGTGTTATTTACATCGATTGTTACCAGCCTCCAGGAGCTGTCCCACAATGCCCCACACTGACCAGTCTGCTCACCATTGTGAACTCCACTGCCTAGGGGTAAGGTAGACAGGGAACTGCCATCCCCTTTGAAGCCCTGCAAAATTGTGATATTCCTTTTCCTGGTTGCACCTAGCAGCTCTCTATTGTTGAGTATAGCTGCCCAGCTCACCATGCCAGCTACACGCTTCAGACCCGCTCCAGCCTGGAGTACAAAGGAGGTGCTGGATCTCCGGGGCTTGTACCGAGAAGAGACTGTGCAGGTACAGTTCCGATCCAGCTGCAGAATGATGCAGGAGGGATGCAGGAGAAGGGCTACAACATGGACCATCAGCAGTGCCATGTGAAAGCCAAGGAGCTGCAGCAGGCATACCATAAGGCCAGGGAGGCCAACGATTGATCTGGTGAGGAATCGCAGACCTGCTGTTTTTACAAAGAGCTGCATGCCACCACCACTCTCGAGCATCGTCTGAGGAGCCTGAATCACAGGCCCCTGCTGTGAGCAGCGAGGAGGAGGAGGTGGACGAGAAAGAGGAGGAGTATGGGGGACAGGTGACAGGGGATCCAGTTGCACAGTGAGCCAGGACATGTTTTAAGGCTCCACCACAGTCCAGCCAGTCGAGCACGGGTGAGCCTGATGCAGGGGAAGGAACCTCTGATAAGTATGCTGTGTGCTTTGAAATTACCAGGATGGCCCCTCCAAAGTAGCAGGATACATCTGTAAATTTGCTCTTTTTGACTTGTGCTAGAAGAGGTGATGGAACCTAGAGAGGCTAGAATTAGGCAGAGGGGGCCACGTGGAGCAGTTCGTTTATGTGCATTGGAATGTCTCGTGAATCCTCCATAGAGATCTCGATGAAACTTTACTGCAATCCTCTGGTGAAGGTGTCGGGGGAGGGGAGGGCTGCCTTATTTCTTTCGCTGCAATAGGACACTTTCCCATGCCATCCAGTGATTACGTCAGCGGGAACAACTGCAGCACATGGGCCCAGAGGGACTCATGACGGCCTCTGTTACTCTCAGGAATGAGATAGCTAAAATCACCATTGCCACTGGCAAATGGGGCCAGTATTCATCCTGTTGCCCTATACAACTAGAATCATGCCAGTGCACTGTTCCCCCCTCATTTCCTTAACCCCGCCCCCCTGGGCCATATTCCCCATGGCTGGTGCTGTGACTGGGGTCATGGTCTCTCAGCCCCACAGCAGAAGTGAGATTGTAGAGCTTACAACTTCGGGGAGAAAGGGGAGCGGGTTCAGTATCTTAAGTTTCAATTTCCATCATGAAGACACTGACACTGGTACCTATGTGTGCTGTGTCTGCAGCTGATGCCGTTGCAGCCTTCAGTGTCTCCCCCTCCACACCCACAGCGCACCTAAGCCAGATAAGGCGAGAAAGAAGAGGACTTGGGATGTCATGTCGAGGAGATCCGGCAAGCCTGTGCTACATCAGACAAGGAGACCAGGGCCTGGAGGATCCCCCTTGCTGACAGCCTGGAGAAGGAAAGAGTGGAAAGCCGAGGAGTACCAGAAGGAAAAGGGGAGGGAGATGCCCCAGGACATAATGACACTTCTCAGGCAGCAAACATAGATGCTTCAGCTTCAAGTGGACCTGCAGGTTTAACAATCTCAGGCTCACCTCCTTCGGCAGCCCATTGACAACTCAGTATTTGGACCTCCCTATACACCCCCCTCAACATTCCATGTGACATCAGGTGTTGGTGCATTATCCCTACCACTCCAGCCAGGGGGGCATTAAAGACAACCACAACTGCATGTTTACTGACCTGTGAAAGCCATGGTAGATGTATGTGTACCTGAAATGGAGTGTTTCCTCTTCATACGTTCTGTTCCCGTAACAAGGTTTTAAATGTTTTTTTTAATTGTCTGGTTCATGTTACAGAATACAATTCTATTGTTTGGAACAATAGTCATCTTTATGAGTTCACACCATTTGCTGGCTGGTGCTTAGCCGGTCTGACACCCATCAATTTCCTGTTACTTCACTCATACACAGACAATATTAATAGGTGCATTGACAATATTAAATTCCTACATAAACAGCAATCATAAGATTCATAGCAGGCCACAAATGAGCAAGGCCAAGTAGAGCACACTACACCAACACACACTACTCTGGCTTAATATTAAAATGGTCTTTCAAAGTCTCCCTAAGCCATACAGCTCTGCATTGAAGTCTTCTAATAGCCCTTGTATCTAGCTCCACCTCCGCCCACCACCTCGGCGGAAACTTTTCTCCCTTCGCTTCACAGCTGTTATACAGGCCACAGCAGACAGCTATAACCACTGGGATATTTTTCTCACTGAGGTACCAATCTGGTAAGTAAACAATGTCAGCCACCCATCAGATGACCAAAGGCACATTCAACGGTCATTCTGCACCTACTGAGCCTGCAGCTGAAGTGCTTCTTGGTGCTGTTGAGGTGGCCAGTGTATGGCCTCATGAGTGTAGCCCTGCAAATCTACAGATATGTGCTACAGATATCTATCTCCCCATCGCAGCTCGGGAACCCCATTGCTGCAAAACCATCCAGTATGTCCTGCACATTGCTGAGAGTCACAGTCCTCCATAGCAGGAAGTGATTAATGGCTCTGCACATACACATGACAACAGCCCCTGCGGTGGATTTCCAGACTCCAAATTGATTCCTGACTGACCAGTACCTATCTGGTCTTGCAAGTTTCCACAGTGCAATAGCCGCTCACCTCTCAACTTTCAGTGCACCTTTCATTTTGGTATCCTGGAGCTGGAGGGCTGGGGTGAATTTGGGACACAGATCCAGGAATGTGGCCTCATGCATCTGAAAGTTCTGCAGCCACTGCTCATCATTCGAAATCTGCTTGACAATGAGATTCCACCAGTCAGTGCTTGTTTCTCAGGACTGGAACCGGTGCTCCACCATCTCCAGCTGCTTTGTGAATGCCACCAACAACTTGCATTGTTTCTTTCTATGTCCCACAGCAATCTAGCCTCCAAGAAAACATCATGTTCCCCATGGCTCCTCTTGTGCTTCTACCAATAATGCAGGATCAGGTGTCCTGTGCTTGCAACGCTCATGACAATAGTGCAGAACTATGCAGGTTCCGTGCTCCTGTCAGAGATGGCAGACAACTTTGAGGGACATGCAGATTTTGAAAAGAAGGTGCGAAATATTATGGTCTGCAGATGGAATTATTATGGGATGGAGAACACTGCATTATGGAAAGTTGACCCCATGCTCCCAGTCACTCTTGCATGTATTTTTTTTTTTGCCCCATCGGGCACTGCAAAAACTTCCTAAAACACTCTGTGCTGGATGGTGGTGAGTTGCATGGTGGGATACCACACATAGTCCACTGCCCTGTGCATCAGTAGAAGCCCTCCTCATGAGGATGCCCACCGCTGACATGAGGAGCATAGCGTGCACATGCACAAGCAATGTAATCACTGCAGTGGCTGTATGCTGATGTAAATTAGGTCAGCATAATTTTGTAGTGTGGACGTGGCCTAAGATGAATGCCAATAAGAAATCAAAGAACGTTGAACAACAGGTAGGGTACGAGGGGACTTCTTTTCATGCCCCGGGACATCACTTTCCACCATTTCCAGATTGCTCTTTTAATTCCACATGTGACAGCATTCGACTCAGCACTGTGGTGCCTCCTGCCGGCTGTCCTGGGAATTAGCTTAGTACACCTGTGCACACTCATCTGGTGACATCTCGCTGCTGTCACTTCTGCTCCAGGATGCGAGTTGTCCCAACGAACACAGTGTCCTCTTCAGGACACAGCCCTACGGCTGTGTCACCCTGTGTCCTCCCCTCTTCTGGGGGAACCGTAGCACTGTCCCACCACTTCCTCAGTGGTGAGTGGGTGGAGGGGGGAGAGGACCTGGGCCTGGGCCCGCCCACTACTCCAGGTCCAGGCCCAGGGACCCTGTAGTTGGCAGCCATGTGCTGTGTCCCCTCCAACCCCACTGTCTACTTCCCTGGGCCTCTTCCCTGCTGCTCCAGCACCTTGTCTCAGGGCCCCAGCATGTCAGCAGTCACCCGGGAGATCAGTCTTGCTCCCCTGATCCTGCCCAGCACTGCTCTGTCCAAGTTGCTAGCTGCCCTCCGCCTGCAAGGCAGCCAGTCCTCTTCCCTCCTTGAGCTCCAGGGGGTGACTGACCTGCTCTGCCCTTTGGCTCTTTTTATATGGGCCTGCCCGGCCCTGATTGGCTGCTCCTTGTATCCCTCTCCAATTGGCTGTGTCCTGCCCAGCCTTCCTAGGGTCCTCTCCCATTGGTTGCCTGTCGCACAGCCTCCCTAGAGTTCTATTAACCCTTTATTGGCTAGTGTGGGGCAGCCAGTCCATGAAAGAACAGCAGCACAGCATGGAGCCAGCTTATAGCATGCAAGCTAAGTTATATCATCAATTGGGATAGCAGCTATTCTACCCAAATGTTGCCTTATGTTAGTTACCTGACTCTGCCTTATCCATCTCTTAAGTGTCTGGCATTACTCTTCTGCTGCTCTGTCCACTTGTTTAAAATGTCACTGCAAATTTCAGTAGCCTATGGTTTTATTCCCTCAAAACACTTTCTGCAGATGAAAAACTGGCTGGAAGGAAACTCCTTGTAAAAAAATATTTATCCTGTGAGACGAATTACTTAGCCTTGAGGTCTGGATTACTTTGGAAGCATAAATCCAAGAACTGTATATTACATGGCTTGCATTGCTCTAGTTTTCTTCAAATATATGCCTTTGTAGAACATGACAGGCCACCACTTTTTGCCCTTGGCCATGGTTGGATAGGACCACAAACATTCAAAAGCAAATCAAGAATTGTCGGAAGTTGATGCACTATAGAACTGTCATGGCACCACTCCTAGCCGCTAATACTATGCAAAGCACTGCCTATGGTCTAGTTATCACTTCCATAGAACTCTAAGGCCCAGAGCATCAAAGATATTTAGGCACCATGTGACCTTCATGGGGGGCAGATTATCCCACCTCCATGGGAAATCAATGGGAGTTAGGCACCTCAATAACTTTGATGCCCTGGGCCTGTCTTCCAGCTGTAAGTTCACACTGTCAGCCGGTGAAAGGCCTGGAATGAGAGAGAACTGTATCCCTAAGGTATTCAGCCAAAAGGTAATTTGTGCTTCTCTTATCATCAGCTGTTTTATTCTCAAAAAACACAGGCATCTCTGTTGGCTTGGTCATCTGTACTGGATGGACGATGGACGCATTCCAAAGGATCTCCTGCGTGGAGAACTTGTGGCTGCCTCAAGGGTACTGCGCTGACCTAGGCTCAGGTTCAAGGACGTCTGCAAGAGGGATTTGCAAACTTTCAACGGACACACGGCAAACTGAGAAGATGCAGCTGGCAACAGTCTACATGGGAGGACTGCGCTGTGCCAGCTAGTCAAAGAGGCCAAAACAAGGTGATTGAGAGAGAGAGAGAGAGAGAGAGGGGAAAGTCCAGCAGGCCTCCAGCGCCAGCATCCTCTGGCCCTGCGTCTTACATTTGCACTATTTGTGGCGAGGAGTGTCACTCGAGAACTGAACTTTTTAGCCACTCGCTATGCTGTGGCATGACACATAGTAACTGAACTGCTTTTGGTGCTTAC
The DNA here is from genome assembly GCF_965152235.1 of Eretmochelys imbricata. Classification (NCBI taxonomy): domain Eukaryota; kingdom Metazoa; phylum Chordata; order Testudines; family Cheloniidae; genus Eretmochelys; species Eretmochelys imbricata. The sequence goes on along the minus strand of NC_135574.1, from coordinate 203,253,220 downwards.
ATCGTCTTTTGAGATGGATGGCTGCCACTTCATTTTTAGCGATACACAGAAGTCTTTACGAAAGCAAAACTCTCATTGGGTCAACGGGATGGAGTTTTGCCTAAAGAAGACCCGAGTAAGTGACTGGGGAAGGACTTCAGAATCTGGCTTTCTACAACTGGCCATAAGAGCTGGATGAAAAATACAAAGGAAAATAATTGCAAATATTTAGAATGTTTTTCATCAATTTTTTTTTTGAAATCTCAATTAAAAATTTCATTGAAAAATCAAATGTAGGAAAATTGACCAGCTCTGGTCAAACAACTGCTTGTCTCTGCCATATTTAAAGGGCCTGTTCCGAGAATGGCATGCTGGCAAAAGATGTGATAATAGGATAACCCTCCATTAGGGAGGGATTGCAAGGGCCAGAGATTAATTAAGGCAGGCTCTCCTGGGGCATCACTGTGTTTTGCATCCCATCGCTTTATCTCTTTCAATAGATGCTTTGCACAAAAGAATTATTTGAAGTCAAGGATTTCAAATACAGCACACCACATATTTCTGTCAACCAGTTATGGAAGACGACAGCCAGATCTTTGCATTTGATAAGGTGTAACATGTTGCAAGGGATGCATCTATTTTTAAAATTTCTCTAGGTTATTATATTCCAAGATCCCATATTCTGCCAGTATATGGGCATGTCGTAAACAAAAGGTCCCATCCTCATATTGTAATGAATTCTATAGAGCTGGTTTCCTCCTTCGGAAGTCTCTACCATTAATTAGAAGAACTGCCAGACTGGATTAGACCCATGGTCAATACTCCAATAGCTTGTCCCTGACGGTGGTCAGCCTGAGATGCTTCAGAGGAAGGGGTAAGGGACTCCACAATAGGCAGATGTCAGATAATCTTCCCCTGCTCCCCATGAAGTTCTCATCCTGATCTCTAATAGCTAGAGATTGGTTTAAACCTTGAAGCATGAGATTGTTGGTCAGTTATAATTCTGTATATTCTCATTATTCATATAAATGTCCAGTCTCTCATCCTGTCCCATTAGCAACTTTGCAGCAGATGAATGAAGCATCTGTGCCCAACAGTTCATACGGACTCTCCTGTCTCATGATTCCCATTTCTCCCTTTAGAGTAAATCAGCACATTTCCTTGTGATTTTCTCAGCCTGCTGTATCACGCTCGACTCTCTACGGCACGTTGTGGCTGGGACACACCTACACACACTGCACTGGGTCACTGGCACTTTCAACTCTTGGTCTTCCTCCAGGGTAGCCTTAGGAGTACCAGCATGTACCAACCACTCCTCATTATAATTCAGCAGAGTCAGAGTGCAGGAATTTTGCAACTCCATTGTTTCTATTGGGTGGCAACAGGAATTCATGTCATCTTATTATGTCTGTTGGGTGGATTGCATCTGTACTTGCCCTTTAATTTTCTGCGCTGTGGGTTCAAAGAAGTGCACGTTCAACACAATTATGTGGCTGTAGGTGCTGTGTGAGGAGTCAAAATACTCCTCCAGAATATATCGGGAAGACATATAACACGACATATGTAACACAGCACAATACAGAATTACCACTGAAACAAATACACACAACGAAGAACCCACCTACTCCCTAATATGATTTATGGGCAGACCCCCACTCCTGTCTACTCCTACCTCCTTTCTGCTGCTCCAAGCCTGGGAAAAGCAGGGAGGGGGGGAAAGCCCCATAAATAGCCGTGTATATGTGTGTCTGTGTGAAGAACCCCTGGGTTTGCCTCTCCCCACCCCAGGCCTCAAGGTATGTATGTGAAAAACATCCACTGCTGCAGGAGAAGCAGAGGTGTGCTTGTGGGGGGGGGGGGGGAAGATGTGCGGCTGGCCGGGGCAGAGCGGACGTAGGGCTGCAGGTTAGGCCAGATGTGAGCAGTGCAGGGTGGGGGGTACAAACTTAATTCATTCTGGGCTGGGGTGGCACAACATTGATTAATTGGGAGGAACTGGAGCTTCAAGCAGTATTTTATGCAAATGTCTGTGATTTAATGCAAAATAAAAATCTAGTGTGTTTTGACACAAGATGTTGGCAGGTCAGATCGAAATGAGGCTGTTGCAGTGGAAGTGGAAGAGACAGTCTAGAAAGGCTGGCTGGCAGAGATGACTTAACCAAACAGAAAACCTTGTGTTTAATGGTCCATGATCAAGCAATCCTTGTCAGCATACCCTCTCTATGCGCTCGCTCTCTCTCTCTCTTAACTATTTCAAAGAGCATAGCCCTTAACAGTAATCATTAAAACATTACCAATGGGAAATCCATAAACACTGGAACTAATAGGATGGAATGGCTTGGTTTATTTCACCTCTCTTCTTTCCCATTCCAATCAAAGAGTAAATAATATCACAGTTTTCCCTCAGATTAATTTTTTGTAAATTCCACCCCCATCAGATTTTATTGGATGAATAACGTACTTGCAGTCATGAAAAAGAATTCTTAAATTACAGGAAAAACATGGTTTAACACTACCTGGAAGGCCCAAGGAAAATAATCTGTAACCCAATAAAATCTTTATTAAGAATAATGAATCAGGGAACGACTAGAAAAGTAGTTTCTGAAAATTCAAAAGCAGGAAGAAACAGGAAAATGTCTGGCTTTTACATCTGTATTTTACAAACATATGCTTTCTAGTTAACTGACCAGTTCCTTTCCTGGCATATGAATTAAACGTTGTCTCAGTCATTTCTTCCTGCAGATGATTGGCTAAAAAAAAAAACCTTTTTGTTTTTCATGGCGTGCTTCTGAAAACAGATTGGGGGAAAATGTTTACAGATAGAGAATACTTCTGATCATTTCTCTAACTTGTTAATGAGTGACAGTATGAAAATCCCTCAACAAAACCACAAGAGGTGGGAATTTCACCTTGATGTTCAGGTATAACTTATTCATGGGTCCTCTCCAAAAGACATTTTCCTTAGTATGCAGTGTTGGTGTAGCCATATAGCCTGGTCCCAGGATATTACAGAGACAAGGTGGGGGAGGTTATATCTTTTATTGGACCAACTTCTGTTGGTGAGAGAGACGAGTTTTTGAGCTTACACCAAGCTCTGTCCAATAAAAGATATTATCTCACCCACCTTATCTGTCTAATTTTCCGTAGTGCTTAGATAGTAGAAGGAAACAAGCATCTGAGACGTTCAAAGGAAAAGGCATTTGCATGAGAAAACGAGTATTTGAATGGCATATTTGCTGTAAGTGTGCATACAAATACTCATGCATTTTGCACAAGGACTTCATGACTTTAAAATTCTAGCCCACAATGTCTAGAAGGTCAATAGGCAACCTGAGTGCAGTTAGAACTGATCCAAAAAGTGCAAACCAGTTTTTGTGACAGTTTTTATGTTTTTGTATCGAAGTATTTGAAACTGATCAGTTTTCTCAGAATATTTAAAAAAAAAAATTCAGTATCCCACCCCCCCCAGAAATGTATTGAAAACACAACACATTTTTTGGTAAATGAAAAATGTTGATAACTGTTTTGATAAGGTTTTTGATACATTTGTGCACAAGTGTTTTTAAAAGACTTTTTTTTAATAAAAGTGAAAAATTTTGACATCATCAACAATGTTCTACATAAATTGTTGTTTTCATAAGAAGAAAATTTTATAAGGAAAAGTCTTTTCAAGTGGAAAAAAACCACAGCTTGAACTGGGGTCTATAAAGACCTTTATGGGAGAAGTTATCTGATATTAAAGGCTCTTTAATCAAACAAAGACATAACAAGATCCAGTGGTTGGAAGCTAAAGTTAGAATAAATTTGAATTGGAAACAAGACACTTTTTAAAAAAAAACAGCAAATGTAACTAATGATTGGAACTGTTTCCCCAGGGAAGTGGTAAATCTATCATCACCTGGAATCAAGACTGGATGTCTTTCTAAAAGATATCCTCTAGTTTAACCACACATTATTGGACTTGATAATGTTCAATTTACATAGTAGGAAATAATAATTCCCTACGGAAATTACAGGGTCAAATTCTATGCTGGAGGTCAAATTAGATGATCAAAATTGTCCGTTCTGGAATTAAAATGTAAGAATTCACTCCAGCAACAATAATAATTCGAAACTAATTTGTACAGAAGACTGAATCCTGATTGTTGGTGAATAGCAAATAAAAAGGATGCCCACATGTGGTCAGAGTTAATGAATTCAAATGAATACTCACAAACACATTTTTTTCAGAATCTTCTGGCTCTAACTGTCTACAATGGCAGTAGATTCATTTGGTTTCAAATCCAAAGGAGATCATGGATGAGGGCTTTTCTTCATGAAGATGTCAAGGATCTATTATTATCTATGTTACACATAGCAAGGAAGACACCTTCCACCTGAATCTGTCAGAGCAAGGGCAGATGTCCAGGGGGCATAGCAGCAGCAAAAGCACTGAAAGTATCCATCTCAAAGGTCAGGGAAGGACATAGGGATTAAGTGCAATGACCAAGCTACCTCTTGGAGAGAGCTAAGAATATGGAACTCCGTCTCATTTTAGCCATCCCATGGTCCTGTTGTTTAATGCCAAAATGAGTCAAGTGACGGCTAAAGGGATACTGCCCTTCTTACCTGTAGAAAGGGGAGGGCTTTTAGAAGGCCATGCAGAGTTCCCAGGTGGTAAATTCCAAACCATCACCTGTGCTACCAGGGCTGTTTAGAGCACACTAGGGAGCAGTATATGGTTTCTTGTCTCACCCTTGGCACTGTACAGTTCATTTGATCACTGGATAAGTCGGCCAGGATGAAAAGTTGAAATCTCAAAGATGTTTGCAAACTGAAAACCAAAAAAAAACCCAATAACCTGGTTTAGATTAGTTGAAATATTTCATTTTAATATGTTTTTATTTTGGCCTTTTCTCTTTTTTTAAAAGAAGAAAGTTTGCGGGTGGAGGTGTCTAATTCATTTACATTCCAAAACAAAGGGTATTTCAAATTGGGAAACCCAGAATTTTTCATTTCAAAAATGTCCAAAGGAAACTGTGCAACTATTTCAAATCTTGTTTTTTCAACACTGTTTGGAGTTTAGTCAAATCTGAATCCGTTTTGCAAATGGTTTCAGGTTTGCTGCATTGGCACTTTTCCAATAAATGATTGATCAAAAAATTCCCAACCCGCTCTGGTTGTGATTTCTGGGCGAAAAGACTCAGGTTTTCAGAACAAGCTCATTTCTCCATGAGGTGGTGATCAGTCACCCCTCATTCCTTTTACTACTCTCCAGAACCACCTCCTTTCTTGCACTTTCACCTCCTCAGTGCAGCCCCTCCCTTCTTGACCCCATTGGCTAAACCTCTCCAAATCCCTCTTTCAAATACACATTCCCCAAGAAATGGTGCTGCACATGCACGCCATAAATAAAATAAACTGAATCACTAAAAATCCTCAGAAACGCTATGACGCGTGCATCACCAACCAAAGTGCCTGCAAAATCTTCTGTCCTTCCCACACACAAGTATTTATCATCACTCATGGAGCCATATCTGAACTTCGGGCCTAATCCTGCAGAGGTCCACACACATAGACCCATCCGCCTATGAAGAGGTCATTGCAGGACCTGGCTTTTAAGATTTTTGGGGCACAGACCGTGCCTTATATTTGTGGGTATCACGCACATTTATGGTACTAACAAAATAGTGGCCAGTAGCGAGTGCAACTTTTGATTCGGACCTTTATAGTGCAATTATTATTGTTTACAGTAGAGTAACACCCAGAGACCCCAATGTGCTAGGCCCTCTACATACACATAGTAGTAGACGGTCCCTGCCCCCAAAGAGCTTCCAATATAAATAGACACAACAGAAAAAGGGCCAACAGGAAACAAGTGAAATGACTTGCTACAAGGTCATTCACGAGGTTAGCAACCCAGGAAGGACTAGATCTAGGGCTTATTCGTTCAGCATAGTCATTCCCCTCCCATAGGAGTCCCTTGATATAGAGCCTGAAGCCTGGTAGTATTCTTCGCCATTCACAGGCTGTGGTAGTTCAGCCCTCATCACCTGATTGTTCACGCTTACCTCTGCTTACATTTGGCAAAGGGAAGCATAGCTGAGATGGAATTGTTTGCATTCTTCCCAACTCAGCACAGGATGTATACACATTTTTATATTTTGCTATTATGGGCCTCCTCCTGCCACCATAAAATCAGAGTCTATAATCCCTTATTAACTGTATTTAGCAAACCTCAAGCATTTCCTCCATTTGCGATCTGGCTGGGCTTCAGCCCTGAAGCAAATATCAGGTGGCTGTGGTCTAAACGTTAACTGTGGAGCGATTTGAATTACAAACCAAACAGACTGTAAATGGAATCTTAAAGTGCAGTCAGAATACAGTCTAGGAACGTAGCTTTGTTCTCTTGAGCCTGCAAACATACCCCTGGAAATGTTCCTCAGGCGTTCAAAAAATGGATCATTATTCACGGAGAGGAAGTGCAGGTGTTACATTAAAGGGTTGCAATGGGAGCCATTTGGTACCAACAATATAGATTTACGACTTACATTTTTAAAAATTTTTGTGATTAAAAACACATCGCACTTTGATTTCCTAACCACCTCCTGTGTTTTGCTTCCAGATTTTTGACAGCTATTTAATTATGACATTTTGAACTTATTTCCCAGAGCCTATTACATATGCATTTCTATGCTTCACTTACGAAAAATATTCAGCCCCTCTTTCTAAAACCATAGCGTTAGACATGATCTGCAACCTTTAATTAATCATGCCTTGCAATAATATGGAAGCCTGTTACAGAGGAACTAACACATTAGTGCTTAGAAAACCCAGGGCAAAATTTAAACTTGTGTTTGCACTTCACAGTCACTGAAAATTTTAGAGGAAACCTACAGGAAGGGGGGAAAGGCATGTAATTTTAGGCACACAACTAACATTATTTGGATTGCTTTAAACTGAAAGTGAGAGATGATCATATGGGCCTTTAAATTGTTATGCGCTAAGAAAAGTTTTTCATGGCAAGTGATTTATAGGTAACAAACCAGCTGATTTCTCTAAATTCATTAATTTTTTTTTAAAGGAAACAGCGCTGATGCTATAAAACTCAGTCAAACAGGTCAGATCATCAGTCACTGAAGGTTTAGCATTCAGTATTGTATTCATCATTCTTATTATGATATTGTAGATTTAAGTCAATGGGACTACACATGTGCTTTAAGTCAGGCAAGAGCTCCAGTATCTTCCTGAATCAGGGTCATTGATATCAGTTAAGCACATACTTACTGCACTAAACTTATTGCACTTAAACATTTCCTTGCCTGTGCAAGCTCACAGCAACCTTGCTGACGAGAGACAAATAGAGTTCGCAATTCACCATATCCCATGTTGTCTCTGGTGCTTGGGGAGAAGGGGAAGAGGACAGGAGGGTAACAGGAACCTGTCCCCTACACCTCACACAAGAGAGCCAGTTAGCTTAGCTAATAATACTAAGGTCATGGGTGTGAGCCTCTGTCTTAACAGGAGGTCAGACAAGATGACCACAACGGTCCCTTCTAGCTTCATAATCTATGACTCGCAGTCCCTGCTCTCAGGGGAGTACAAGGGCTGCTCCCTCCGTGCACCTTCCGGGATGTACCTCAGGGGGATGGAGGAATGGAACCCAGAGCCATGGTCCTGTCCAGCCATGCCAGTCCACAGAAGAGTGAGGAGCGCAGGAAGGGATTGCATCTCATCAACTCCGTGCTGGCCCCTACTCAAGACAGTGGCTATCAGGCACAACCTGCCTTCAGAGAATCTGTTCTAATCCAGACCGGTGTACAGTGATCATGCGGTCTTTGTGGTTGCCCTCTATGGCACAGGGGCTATTTCCTGCAGAAGACAGGAAAGGACATAATGATCCCTCTTTGAAGGGATCTGCTTCTCTTCCCCCGCACCCCTCATCCAGCGCCGAATACTATACCCATATGCCACCGGTTCTGAGACAACCATTTCGTTTTTAAAGACATGCTACAACATTTAAGTAAATCTGCCTCCGAAAGCAGTTAACCATGAGGGATTTTCTACAGCTGCCTGAGAGATGACTTAGAGCGATTACTCCACAGATACTTTTCATGGCCAAAGTCAACATAAATGTAGTTTGATTTCTTTCAAGACTCCCATTGACGGGAAGCCTGTTTACTCAAAAAAAAAAAATTCATACTGTAGGCAGATAAACAATCAAGTTATTGGACTGCTTTGCTCCTGAGGCCTGATGGAAGGCCCACTGAAGAGAAAGAGTGCCATTGATTTCAATAGGTTTCAGATCAGTCCCTTCATTGCTGGCTTTTGCTGCATTGTGTCATAAGAAAATCATAAGGTTAGCTAGCCTTCCATGATATATGAAGATTCTTCCGATAATTGCTTTTCTTTTTGGATTTGATTGGAGGATGGGAGTCTGGCCGGAGTAGAGGCAGGCAAATCCTATATAATTCTGAGCAGTGATTTCTTTCATTCCTCTTCATGCCCTTTTCATTGGTTATCTGTGAGCGTTGCCACAAACAAGGTTCTGTTCACAGAAATACTTGCAGAACGGCTGTTCTTCGGACAAATAGCTTTAGTCACGTCTGAACAATATCAATGCACTGGAGAACTCCCACCTGGGGGGAGTGTGCTCGTAACTGCAATCAAGGAATGTGACTGCAGCTTGTGGGGCCATACCCCTGCTAGATTTAACCTAGCTAGCTCCAGCACCCAAGCAGTGCACACCTCCGCATGGGCTTGCCGTGCAAATAATGACCAAGGGCTCCGGGCGAGCTTGTACAGCCTACACTGCAGCTTGCACTGGTGAAGCTCCAGAACCTGTGCTAACTCAGGTATGCCCACCTGAGCTGCAGTCAGCCCCCAACGTTTGCTATTCACTACTTGTTATTCTGCTCTTTAAACTGGCTTCGTCAGGCAGCAGGAACAACACCATGTTTGTAATAGCATACTTACCTTTTGCTGTAGATAGCACTTCTTACCTGTAGATCTCAAAGCCCTATCCAAAGGAGGGGGATGTATCATGCTCATCCTATTTACAGATACGAAAACTAAGGCACAGAGAAGTCAGGCGACTTGTTGGGTTAACTCAGCAGGTCATTGGCAGAGAACCCAGATGTCTGACTCCCTGTCTAATGTGCTATGCAACAGACGTAACCATGCTGTCAACCATGCTGTCATTAACATACCACCGTAATGGTGGAAGTCCCAAAAGCACTTAGCATTGACCTAACCCAGCACCCCGTGAAGTCACTGGCAAAACTCAGAGCAGAGAAAAGGTGAAGCTGAGCGCTTTCAAAAATCCCACCCCTGCTGGAGTCTCCCATCATAGGTGACGTATGAACATCAATTTGTTTCAGTGCATCTTCTTGCACGCATGTAAACCGATGAGGGATCCGCAGATGCGTCTGTGCCTCAGACAGACATGGCTGCAGGTTTTTGCCACAGCCTGCTGTCTTCGCTCATGTTTCTCCTTGGCTTTTTCTGTACTGCTATTTTCGATGGCTGTAACCACTGCCAAAAGGTTTGCCGCCATCCCGATCTATTGACGACAGAAGCTTCCCATGTGTTCAGGTTGACTTTTCATTGAGTTCCAAGAATGTCCCTATATTGTTGTCATTGGCACCTTGATATATGGTGCTCCCATTTTCAGGTGTCCATAAAATATGGCTTTGGGGAGTCGCGTATCATCCATACGGACAAGGACCCGCCCAGTGAAATTGTGCCTGTATGATTAGGGATTCAAGGTTAATCATGCAGCACCAGTCCAGGGCTTTGCTATCCTGTCAGACCACTTGACGTTACAGATGAGATGCATACAGCGCACGTGAAAATGCTCTCGTTGCCTCAGTTGTCCAGATTTCACCGCCAGAGAGAAGAGTGCTTAGTATGATTGCATGATAGACCCTGATCTTGGTGTGAAGTCAAATGCCTCTCATATTCCACAGGTGGCGACAGAGTCGACCATAGGCAGAACTGGATCAAGAAATGCTCCGCATGATTTTATCGTCGATCATGGCAATTTTTTTCTGCCACATTAAGCAGCGTGTCATCAGTTGCCATTTCAGGGGCAGAATGCCCTTTCCCCCGGCAAAACGCTTCCGTTTTCTGGAGGCTGACAAAGAATCCAAATCAGTTTGCCAATCTAGAAAAGCAGCTGATTAGAAGCTGCCGGGGCTACAAATCCATCACTGTCAGTGAAGAGGAACTCCCCAGTGAGCAAGGTCACTTCGGTGGGAGCATGAGGGCACTGAGGATTGAAGACACTGCGGTATGTGTAAATACACTAGTCGCAGTCTTTGAAAGTCTCCAGCAACAGAGCACCAAAGAGAATGGGAAATAGTTTAGGTGCAAGCACAAAGCCCTGCTTAACGCCATTCATGACAAAGAACAACTCTGATGAAGCACTATTTTCCAGCACTCTAGCTAGGGTGGCCAGATGTCCTGATTTGATAGGGACAGTCCCCAATATCTGGGGCTTTGTCTTATATTGGCGCCTATTACCCTCCATCCCACCCCAATGTTTCACACTTGCTATCTGGTCACCCTAACTCTAGCCAGCATGGATTAAGCACATTGATGGTGACGAAATTATGTGGGCATGCAACTTTGTGCAAGATCTGCCAGATATCCTTGCCACTAACAGCCTTGAAGATCTTCAGGTCCACAAATACCATATAAAGGTCATGGTTTTGTTCCCAGCCCGTTTTCTGTATTTGGCAAGCAGCAGAAATCATGTCCACTGTTCCGCATCTCGTGCAAAAGCTACACTGACTTTCTGAAATGCTATTATCGATCATAGTGGAGAGTCTATTGAGCAAGACATGCACTAAAAGTGGCAATTCTTCAACAAAAAGCTTCAAAAACAGACTCCAATGAGAAACTGCAGAACTGGAATTAATTTGCGAATTGGACACCATCAAATTAGGCTTGATAAAGACTGGGAGTGGATAGGTCATTACACAAACTAAAAACTATTTCCCCATGCTAATCTTTCCCCCTACTGTTACTCAGACCTTCTTGTCAACTGTTTGAAATGGGCCACCCTGATTATCACTACAAAAGTTTTTTTTCTCCTGCTGATAATAGCCCACCTTAATTGATTTGTCTCATTAGAGTTGGTATGGCAACCCCCATCTTTTCATGTTCTCTGTATATATATCTTCCTACTGTATTTTCCATTCCATGCATCTGATGAAGTGGGGTTTAGCCCACGAAAGCTTATGCCAAATAAATTTGTTAGTCTCTAAGGTGCCACAAGTACTCCTCGTTCTTTTTGCTGATACAGACTAACATGGCTACCACTCTGAAACCAGCAATATAGTATCTCACTTCTTTCCAATGGTTGTCGCAGACTGCTAGATCACCTTTGCATTTGTATATTTGGACAACTGAGGGATCCTTGAAGTCTTGAGGCATAGTATCCTTCTCCCAGATGAGGTTGAAAAGCCATGTGAGCATTCAAAAGATGTGATAATTACAACATTTATAGACTTCTGGAAGTATTCCATCTAAGCCAGGTGCCTTCCCTTGTGACAACTGTTTGATGGAGGCTTCTGTCTCGATAATACTTGGCAGCTTAGCGAGTTCTTTGTGTACCAGGAATTGTGTTATACTGCCAATATCAGCCTCCAAAATTGCAGATGGACAATTGAGTAGACTGCTAAAGTGTTCAGCCCAGTGAGCGGTGATGGCTTTCTTACCTGTGTATAGTATACTGCCACCTACACCATGGATGGGAACGCTACCATTAGTTATGGAACCAAACATAGTTTTCAATTGATCCTAAAAGTGTTAAGGTCTTTCTGGTCTGCAGCCTCTCAGCTATTTTCTGCTTTGTGTTTCTACTGACCATCTTCCATTTTACGCAGCTTAGACTGGACATAGCAAATGCCCAAGGTAAAAAGTCGGTGTACTGAACATGGTTCTCAGACAATATAAATAGAAAATCATCACTTTCTAATGAAATAAATAAGTGTGTTCACTAAATCAATTCAAAATTGGTTACAAGCAGTATGATCAGCTTGAACAACTCCAAGTTCATCATCAAAGCAAGTTCTTGCAGACCAGGGCACACCGACTCAAAGCAGTACCAGACCCTACAAGATCAACAGATGCAAAACCTGCAGACATCTCTCTACAGCTACAATGATCAGCACCCCTGACAAAACACCTTTCAAGATCCATGGGTCCTACATGCCTCTCACAACATGTGGTGAACCTCATCCAGGGCACTAAATGCCCCAACTACAACTAGCGGGTGAAACCAGACAATCACAATGCTCCTGAATGAACTCACACTGTAAAAAGATAAAAAACTAAACCACCCCATCACCTGTGGGTGAACACTTTTCACAAGTGATCACTCTATATCTGACCTCTCTGTCCTCATCCTCAAAGGAAACGTGCAAAACACTTTCAACAGTCAAGCTTGGGAACTTAAATTCATAACTTAGCTAGACACTAAAAATCATGGTTTTAATAAAGACACTGGATTTGTGGCTTATTACAACAATCTGTAACCTGCTAACCCCCACCTTTTTTTTTTTTTTTTTTTTGCCCTATGACTGCAGAGGTGTTAACAGGTCACTTCACCTTGAATGGTCCCTTAGAATATGTGCTAACTACTTATACAGATGGACATTGTACCAAAAGGACTGAAGGTAAAATTTTTTTCTAAGGTGCCACAAGTACTCCTTTTCTTTTTACTTATTCTAAACAATCTGATCCACCTTGTATTTAGCTGTGACACCCTGAGTGAGGAAGAGCTCTATGTAGCTCAAAAGTTTGTCTCTCTCACCAACAGAAGTTGGTCCAGTAAAAGATATGACCTCACCCACCTTGTCTCTCTAATATCCTGGGACCAGCATGGTGACAACACTGCATACATTCATTGGAAGTGGTGTACTTACAGGCTGCACATGCTGGATATTAGAGTATGGGACTGGTTGAGATAAGCTGACCCTGGTGAGTGAAAATAAAGATGCAATATGTACAACAGGTGAACTATAAACAAATGGATAGAATACTAGACTAATCTCAGCTTCTGTCAGTGTCATCCTCTTTACGGTGTTAGTTGAGAATATTTACAGCCACTATTCAGGGTGGCCACTAGGGGGCATAGAACAAGGAGGTAAGAGTCTGCGTAAAGAAGAAATAAAGACAGAATTTTATTTACCCTCACCCCAGTGTGCTGGGTCTGTGTTATCTCTACACTCGTCCTATTGCATTTACCATATTACTTATTCTATATGCAACTATAGTCCTGTAAACCAGGGCACAGATTAAGCCCAAAGTCAGACTAACTCCCAAGAAAGCAGGATCTATTAGAAACACTTTTGTGCATGTTTGTCTGGAGTTTCCATTTCAGGCTAACATTCTTGTTATATTATCAAGGTGTTTAGTGAAATGCAGAAGCATAACATACTTAGCCCCGCCCCGTCATTTCTGTGATTAACCCAATTTGTAGTGCCCTGGCATAGAAGGCTTTCCATTCAATTTGTCAATGGCACTTTGATGAGTGTGTTAGCTTTTTGATGCCAGGGATTGGATTTTCTCTGCTTGAATCCAGGTGCTAGCAACAGGATGCAGTTCGACCACCAACACCAAAGTTTAACAGTGAGAAAACATATTTTAAACCATGGCAATAATAAGTTTAGATACGATTTTCATTCTAGATTATTTCAGTTTTGTTAGGTCTTGGCATTGCAGCTAATCTCTTGACCCCCACTGATTTCTTTGTAACTCAGAACAGTTCCTAATTATTTCATTGATCATTAGCCAGGTACAATTATTTTCAGCTTTGCCTCAGCCTGTATAATTATTCTTATTGCATCTAAAGGTCCCAATTGAGATGGGGAATTCACTGTATTACGCACATAGTAAGAGTCAGTCTTTTTCCCAAACACAAGATGCAGGGTATTAGAGAAACTGCTCCTCAATCTATTTGCAACCTCTGTACTGTACTTTTATACACTGTAGGCTTATTATGTGAGTGTAATTAACAAAATCTTTGCCCAGAGTTTTTATTTATGTTTGCTTGTTTGACGAATTAAGTAGGGCTGTCGATCACAGTTAACTCACGAGATTAACTCAAAACATTAATCGTGATTAATCGCACTGTTAAACAATAGAATATCACTTGAAATTTATTAAATATTTGAGATTTTTTTTACATTTTCAAATACACTGATTTCAGTTACAACACAGAATACAAAGTGTACAGTGCTCACTTTATATTATTTTTATCACAAATATTTGCACTGTAAAAATGATAAAATAAATCGTATTTTTCAATTTACCTCATACAAATACCATAGTGCAATCTCTTTATCATGAAAGCGCAACTTACAAATATAGATTTTTTTTGTTACATAACTGCACTCCAAAAAAAAAAACCCAATGTAAAACTTTAGAGCCAACAAGTCCATTCAGTGTTACTTCTTGTGCAGCGAATCGCTAAGACAAACAAGTTTGTTTACAGGAGATAATGCTGCCCGCTTCTTATTTACGTAACCTGAAAGCAAGAACAGACGTTTGCATGGCACTTTTGTAGACGGTATTGCAAGGTATTTACATGACAGATGTGCTAAACATTCATATGCCCCTTCATGCTTTGGCCACCATTCCAGAGGACATGCTGCCATGCTGATGACACTTGTTAAAAAAATAATGTGTTAATTAAATTTGTGACTTAACTCCTTGGGGGAGAATTGTATGTCTCCTGCTCTGTTTTCATCCATATTCTGCCATATATTATTTGTTATAGCAGTCTCGGATGATGATCCAGCACATCTTGTTCGTTTTAAGAACACTTTTGCTGCAGATTTGACAAAACGCAAAGAAGGTACCAATGTGAACTTTCTAAAGATAGCTACCGCACTCAACCCAAGGTTTAAGAATCTGAAGTGCCTTCCAAAATATGAGAGGGATGAGGTGTAGAGCATGCTTTCAGAAGTCTTAAAAGAGCAACACTTCTATGTGGAAACTACAGAACCTGAACCACCAAAAAAGAAAATCAACCTTCTGCTGGTGGCATCTGACTCAGATGATGAAAATGAACATGCTTTGGATCATTATCGAGCAGAAGCCTCCATCAGCATGGACGCACGTCCTCTGGAATGGTGGTTGAAGCATGAAGAGATGTATGAATCTTTAGCACATCAGGCATGTAAATATCTTGCAACACCAGCTACAACAGTGCCACGTGAACGCCTGTTCTCACTTTTAGGTGACATTGTAAACAAGAAGCGGGCAGCATTATCTTCTGCAAATATAAACAAACTTGTTTGTCTGAGCGATTGGCTGAACAAGAAGTAGGACTGAGTGGACTTGTTGGCTCTAAAGTTTTACATCATTTTCTTTTGTAGTGCAGTTTTTTGGCACAATAGTTTACATTTGTAAGTTCAACTCTCATGATAAAGAGATTGCACTACAGTACTTGTATTAAGTGAATTGAAAAATACTATTTCTTTTATTTTTACAGAGCAAATATTTATAATCAAAAATACAAAGTGAGCACTATATACTTCATATTCTGTGTTGTAATTTAAATCAATATATTTGAAAATGTGGAAAACATCCAAAATATTTATATAAATGGTATTCTATTCTTAATCACAATTAATTGTTTTAATCACCTGACAGCCCTAGAATTAAGATATTGTAAATAATACTAGTTAGGAACATTTTCATTAAGTGGCTAATTTTTTCTTCCTGACAGTGGATTTTGCATGATTTCAAAGTAGCACCTTCACAGGCCATCTCCACATTCACTAGAAAGACTCGTGAATTTAACAAAGCTTGTCTTGCACTTGGTCAGAGTTGAAAGTTTATAACCAAAGCTGACACCAAGAGAATTCTAAATGCTTGGGGTTATATTGTAATTATTTTACAAAGCTTTTTTTTGTTCTCTAAAGTCAAGCCTAATTTTTATTTGGACCCAGAAGGGGGAAAAATGCTATACACGGAAGCCAGTAAGAATGATGATACACAGCACCTTGAAAGATAAAGCCTGAAGTCCTTCTCTACTTTCCAGTTTAAAATACAAGGAGGAACAAGTAAGTGCCTATTTTGGATTGGCCCAAGAAGATGGTATTGTGGGAAAATTCATATTATTCCTATTCTCTTCCAAATTTAAAAAAAAAAAATCTGAGTATTAACATTAGCTGCAGTGTACAGCCTGCACACCATGGGCTAGATCGGGGTGGGCAAATTTTTGGCCTGAGGGCCACATTGGGGTTCTGAAACTGTATGGAGGGCTGGGTAGGGAAGGCTGTGCCTCTCCAAACAGCCTGGCCCCTGTCGCCTATCCACCCCCTCCCACTTCCCACCCCCTGACTGCCCCCCTCAGAACTCCCAATCCATCCAACCCCCCCTCCCCGCTCCCTGTCCCCTGACCGCCCCAACCCCTATCCATATCCCCACCCCCTGACTCCCACGCCCTATCCAACCAGCCCCTGTTCCCTGTCCCCTGGAACCCCCTGCCCCTTAGCCAACCCCTCCACTCCCTGCCCCCTTACCATGCCGCTCAGAGTACCAGGACTGGCAGCCGCATCACCCGGCCAGAGCCAGCCACGTCGGCAGCTCTCGCGGGGGAGGGGGAACAGCAGGGGCGGGGCCAAGGGTGAGCCTCCCTGCCTGGTCCTTGAGCTCCCGGCCGGGTTGGTCCTGCAGGCCGGATGTGACCCGCGGGCCGTAGTTTGCCCACCTTTGGGCTAGATAGATTGCAAAACCCTCCCTCCTGGGAGTTTTGGTCCAGGTGCATAGCAATAAGCAGGTCTGTTCCCCTCCTTGGGAAGGTGGATGGGGTGGAGGGAGGAAAGAGGAGGTGGAATAGGCAGGAAATGGGTGGAACCTTGGTTCCCCACTCCTCCCCCTCTCCTCCCACTTGCTGGCCAGAATTGCTGAATTGACCTAAGAGATGGTGATTAATAGCTGGGATAGGCCATCAGTAAATTACTACACCACCACCCCCCCCCATAAGGGGGAAGCAGGGATGGATTGTGACTCCAAGACACATCGGAGTCCCAACAGCTGACGTCACACACTACTCCTGTTGCAGTATTAATCATGACATATGCCACCAAGCTAAGCATGGCTTTTGTACACCACAGGATTCAGTAAGAATCCCACTGTCATCCACATAGTCCAGTTTATTTAGTTCAAGGTGGTTATTTCCCCTCAGCACGTTAATAGCTAAAGGGTGTTTAGGTAGAAGAGAAAATGCAGGGCAGGACAGTGCACTCTCTCTCTATATATATAAATAAGTTAGAACCACTTGAGATTATCTGCCCCCTTCCCCCAACTTCTTTCCAGTCATATAGCATGGCCAAAATGTTATAGAAATACAGGTGTTTAGTTGGATCCAGTCAGAATTTCCAACTGACAGGTTTCATTTTCCAGCTGGAAAATCCTTCTGGTTTCAGTCATTTTTTAAGGGAAAAAAACAAAACAAAACCCTGTTGAGAAATTAAAATGAAACCCTGTTGGTTAGGTCCGGCCGCTCAGCGGAAAAACAGAAGAGTATGAACAGAGCAGACGTAAGAGCGTTGGAAAGAGATAACACTAGAGCTATTGAGATATTAACAGCCTTGGGGAACTACCACAGCCTGGGTTATTTCTGTGTCGCTAGTTTAAGTTGTTTCAGGTTTATGGCTGTCTGCACTTGAGATTTTGCTGTAGACGTTATGGGCCTGATCCAGCAATTCATGAGCCCAGTCCAGCCCCGACTGAAGCCAAGGGAAAGACTGCTGTTAAGTGGGTCAGCAGCCAAACCCCGTGAAGATATCATGCAAGGATAGACACAGAAGGACTTCCAGGATGGGCCCCCAGAGTGAGGTAGCAAGGTATGGCGTATGACCTACTGCTCCAGTGAAAGCCCATGGTGACGTGCAAGAGGCCTGGGGGGTGGATCAGCTACATAGCAGCCTAGATGGCTTGCTGAACGGGGAGGCTAAAGATGCAGGACTGTGCTGGAACAGGGGCTAAAAGATAGCTATGCGGCATGTTTGGAGTGGCAGAGGCTGCTATTCCAGTATGGGCTGCAACAGCAGCCACAGAAAGGACGTATTACAGCCCTGAAGTCCTGAATTTCATCCCCACATCCCCCAGCTGGCAATTAGCCTTCGGCTCTACATCATTACTTGGGCTGGGTGTAGCAGCCACCCAAAAGCCTGATCCAAGCCCCATTCAAGTCAACAGGAGTCTTTCCATTTACTTTAATTGGCTTTGGAGGGGCCCCTGAGGGTTTGTGTAACGACACTGGGAATACAAGAGGAGTTTCACCTAAACAGATGATGCTTCGGTTTTATGTATTTATTGTCATCAGCATGTCAAGAAGCCAAGGCCTTAACCACTGAATGCAAAGTGAAGCATAATCCTGCTTTTACTTAGGATTACAAATGCATATCCTCCTCTACTCTCTTTTATTTCACTTTCCTGCCACCTGCTGTACACAGATTTCGTACAAGGAGAACTGCTTTGTTGCGGGGGATGAATTTTTACCTATGCAGTTAGAGCAGTGAATCCCCTACCATGGGTGGAGTTATGCCAGAATAAAGAGGCTTCATAATGTTACAGCTTATTCCCCTTCTTTTGTAAAGGGACTGCTTGGTGCAATAAAAATATGTCTACACCCAGGGCTGCAGGCTGAGAACGTACTGACTCACAGACAGGGTGAGCGGGGAGCTCTCACTAACAAAAATGGATGGGTGGAGCCTGGCTCCAGCCTATGATCCTCTCAGTAACCTAGTTAACCATTTGATGACCACTCTACTACATCGTTCCCCTCTAAGTTTATAGCGTGGATGTAGTCTTTTCGATAACCAGGAGGAGGCTTTTCTCTCTTTCCTCTCTCTCTCCCCCTAGCAAGCAATTTTTCTCCACAACCAGGGTCACCTCTAGGGCAGGGAAAAACTTCCCCCAGTCTCTTGGTCCAGCAATTCTGTAGATAACGCCTCCTCCCTGCTCTCAGGCATTCGCAGCAAACCTGAGTCCCCCTCTGGTCTCAACTCCTCCAGGTCATCATCACGCAGCTTGCCTTGTGGGAGTAATCTATATTGGTGTAGGTGTGTTCACACTAGGGGGGTGGCACTGTTAGGCAGTACAGTTTTTATATGTAGATTAAAAACTTAAAATGTTATTTTTTTATAGTAAAGAAAAGGGCAGGTCATTTCATGGTTACTGCCTTATTTACAGTCCTTCACTTAAAGACTATAAATTGTTTTACAGAAGTGAACTTGGCAGCTTACACAGGTTGTTGCCATCTGGGCAGCAGACTTACTGCTTGTTTTGGGGACCATTATATATTTACCATCTTATGAAGAATTAAACCCTGCCGTGGTGTTGCAGCCACCTGCTGCAGATGCACAAAATGTGAAAACAGCCCCCCCCCCAAAAAAAAAAAAAAAGTGAGTGACTTTGGATTTAAAATGTTCTGGCAGTCCTTTTAAGGTCCGTGACAAATTTATAAAAATTTGTTTTATTAACCACATTACTGGTGCGGCTGAATGAACTATTGATTTATTTGGCTTCGCTGTAGCAAGCTTTCAAAGGTAGGTTTGGCTACAAAATACAATATAACCTCGATAAATAAATAACTTGTGTCAGGAAGTGGGGGAAGCTGTCACTGACCAGGTGCTGATAGTTAACAAATAAGATTAATTGCTCCAGCACGGAAAAGGAACCTTAATTCAGCTGGAATCTGGGCACATCAGACCATATGGAATGAACGCTGTGGTCTAACACTTATAAAAAGAATGTTGTGATTCCAGGTGAACGTTTATAGAAGAGGATGCAAAACCTGATGCACGGGGGCTCTTCATGTGGTTGAAGAGACCACCCTGATGCCAGTCAGATAGCCCAATGAGGGGTCAAATATTTGTAATACCCAACTCATGAAAGGGATTTCAGCTCAGATCCTCAAAAGTATTTAGGCACCTAACTCGGAACAGCCCTTTCCTCTGCATTTCACTCCCTAGCTAATGTAAGCAGCTCCCCCCTTGTCTTGCTAGCTCTCAGAATCCCTTTCCTAGGTGGCTTACTCTGCCCCGGCATTGAATGGGGTACCTGAGCACCTACTGGGGGCTGATCATCCCCCTGGGCATCAGGATGCCTTGCGGATTAGGCATTGCAATGCCTAAGCGCTTTTATGAATCTGGCCTTAAATCACATTCGCCAAAAGAAGGTGATTTTCCTTGGATAGATTCTCCTTTAAAGGTGCACACTTATGGAATCAGGGTGGGATTTTGAAAAAACTCCTGAGCGATTCAGGAGCACAAGTCCCTCTGCCTTTCAAAGGGGACTGGTACCCCCAAATCATAGTTGCAACTCCGCTCCTCCAAATGCACCTACACTGCACCTCCCCTCGATGTTCTTATGGATAGGAATGAGGCCAATGAAAGTTACAGCCAGGAAGCTGGGGGCCCTGTGAAGCAATGGGTTTTCTCCAGCACGCTGGAAGAGTCCTCTCTTGCGGCACCGTTTACATGGTTCAAGTCACACGATCATCACTATTATTTACAGTGCAGCAGTCCCTAGAGGCCTCAACCAAGGTCGGGGCCCCATTGTGCTAGGTGCCACACGCACGCACGCACGCAATGAGGCTCTGAAGAGCTTGCAGCCCCACTAGCCCAGGCAAACAAGGGATGGGAGACAGTAAATCCTTCCGCTCTCCACATTATCCCTCAGCTTCCCAGCTGTAAAGGGCCAGATTTTTAAGAGGTATGCAGATAGGCACCTAGTGGGATTTTCAAGATTCCCCCTTGGAAATTAGGCATCTGCGCACTTTGGGAACCTCACTAGGGTCTATCTGAGGCACGCAGGGAGTTAGCAGCAGTTAGCAGCTGGATATCAAGCCCAGTGCAACGCTTTCAGCATCAGGCCATCTTCCCTCTCAGAGCAGTGTTCAAATTCTTGGAGACTTCACTTTCTTGGATTTCCAGCTCCTTCTCCTCCCCGCCCACTAGGACCTCCCTGCGTAGAGTTTGTCAGCAAGAGATGAAGAATTACAGGGGACAGTTTTAAACCCTTAGCTTTATTTCTAAGAATGAGCATCCTCGTCCTTTGTCTTCTTCAGTGAGGAAGAGCATCACAGAAGCAGGCTCCCGTAGCTGCTCTCTTTGGCTCATTCCATGAAGCAGTAGCAATGGGCAGCTTCAAGCAGCAGCGGCTAGTAGGGTTGGCAATTTCTGAGCTCCAAGCTCAGAAGAAACCCAGTGCCCAGAGGCTAGTTAGAATTAAGGATAAGGTGGGCTGGGGAGCACCTGTGTTGCTCCCAAGATGACGTTAGAAGATTCTCTGTTTCTTTGAGCAGCCGCGGTCCCCTTGCCAGCCTTCTCTCTCCTGCCTTCTGCAGGCCCATTCCGCATAGAATGACATGTGGACTTCAAAGTTCCTGCTCCCAGCTTCTGCTTCTTGGAGCCACCTGCCCCGCTGCTTCCTAGCCTAATATAAGAAGGGGCAGCATCAGGAAAGAGAGCAAGCCTGAGCTGAAGAAGGGAAGTTCGCTGTGCGAGAACAGTGGGATATATTAGACCCAACCCATGCAGCAGTCCCAGCCTGCTCCTACTTTTCCCCTGGCATAGTGACCCCTATAGGCTGACCTCAGAACCCAAGAACTTGGGCAGCCCTTATGGTGCATACCTCCCCTCAGCACCAGTTTCCTAAGGGTGAAGTGTCAATATAAGCTGCTGTCCAACACTACATTTTCCTTTTATCCCTTCAGATTTCTGGGGTGAAATTCTAGACCCATGGAAATAAATGAGTGCTTACCACCCACCGGCAGCACGCTGTGCCCTCGCTCCTGCTGCCCCCCCAGTGCCTCCAGCATGTTAAGATCAGGAGGGGGACAGAACTGTAGGTAAAGATTAAAGTGATCAAAACCAGAAAGCTTTTCCTTAAAATGGATCAAGTGACTCAGGCTTGCGGGACTAACAACAGCAGGCTCTGAAACCCAGCAAGGAGGGGGGACGGTCTCAGAGGCTGGGCCCCAGCCCATGCTCACATGTCTATATTGCTATTTTTAGCCCACAGTGTAAGCCCAAATTGGTTGACTCGGGCTCAGAGTTGCTGCCACGGGATTTTTTTATGCTGCAGTGTGGACATACCCAAAGTGACTTGTATTCAAGGTCCGGTGATCATAAAGGCCCTTTCTAACCTTAGAGAAGAATGTAGGTTTTAGCTGTATTTTATGAACTCCGTTTTACTAAAAAGTAAAACTTTCATACAAAAAAGTTTTCTTTGATACCAGAGGAAGATCTTGTGACAGAGTTCAGCATTGCTTCACCCTTCTGAGTTGAGCTGACTGGTCACAAAAGTAACAGGAAGTGAGATTTTCAAAAGCAACTAAATGAATTAGGAAGTTTTCCTATAGGGGCTGTGCTCCTAAGTCATCTAGGCACTTTTGAAAAATCCATCTATGCTGTCTTTTATTTACCACCATCCAGTGTCCTGACTCCTGTACCACTATCTCACCCACATGTAAGTTGTCTTTCCCTTTAAGAGTAGGCTATAACATGTTTCCTGACCCAATATACTGACTAGCCAAGAATGAGTAACCTTAGTCCCCAACCACTTTATTTTCCCTATTATGCTACACAAACATAGGAACAAGTATTTCCCACAAACATGGCTGAGAAAATTACATAGCAATGGAGAAAAAAAAATGATATAAACTTTCAAGCAGATTTCATACAATTCTGGAAACAGTGAAGCCTGTACCGGAAACCTCTCTAGAGTGTCCCCTAAGGGGTTTTCCAAATAATAAATTTATCAGTAGTCCAGATCCACCTCCAAAATCTGACCACAGTTATTTAGTGTGGATCTGGAGTAATTGCACCACAGCTAATGGAGTTCCTCTGGATTTATGGGGTGCAACTGATACTACATTCGGCTTAACCTTTCTAACTCAACCAAAGATCACATGGAAGGGGTTCTTGGTCATAAGAGATCTGTTGTCACTTACTGGCTAGATACCAGAAAAACTACCTACTTAAATTAATAAAATTACGGACTAGGCTAGAACTGCTGCAGATTTTGTCGATATTTGTTATGTTAACTGCATACACACAGACGAGAGTATTTTGTTTTTATCTTTCTGGAAGGTTGCAATATAACACTACTTTATTTCTTCCAATCCTGAATGCTAACACACCACAAGCAGAAAGAGAGACAAAGCAGGCTGCTCCCTAAAACAAAAGGCACAACTCACTCTGCTTTGCTCTTTGAAGATGACCCAGATTGCATGATTTCTGACAGAGCCCATAGTCTGCAAGCAGGACCAGTACCAATTTTCAGTACACCACAGTATTGAAAAAGAATAGGGATGGAACAAAGTGAATGAAATGACCAGAAGTGCATTATAAACTCTCTCTGTGGGGAGAGAATAAATATTCAAATCTAACAATGTTTGCTCTACAAAAACACCTAGCACTAACACTAGGATCAATAAAAGAAATTAAAGATACTTTTGCTGCAACGTTCACAAAGTTGACTCCTGGAATATTCCACAGATAGGAGTGATTCTTTTTAATTTTAGTTGACATGCCTGCATATGAAAACTCTGTGACTCCAGGTACATTATTTTATAGAGGTTTTATAAATAAACCATGCTGGCGTCAAGTCCAATTTGGTCTTTTTAAGACACATTTTTTAGCTAGAGTGTAATTTTGGTCCACCTTTATGAGAAGACCACCTTGTTGGTCCCTGGAGTGGTCTCTTAAGATAGATTTCACTGTAGTTCGGTGAGGGTACTAAACCCAAACGTTTTGAGAGATCCAATGACAGCTGTAGGTGGAGGATGGGAGAAGAGGTCACTTACTGCATGGCTCATTAGTCCCAGATTGACTACTTCAGCATTAAAGTTTGCAAAGCAAACCATTTATTTTAGAAGTTCATACATTGGTTAGTGGGAAAAAACAAAAACTAAAGCCATTAAACAGCAAAACATTTAAGACACAGCATCCTTTCAAGCTCCAGGAAACTAGTGTCCAACCCCCACGCAGTCGAAGAGAGTTTTCATTGAAACAACTCCCTTGCTACAGAGCAGCCTTTACTGCATTGGTTACTGTAGACCACCTCTGCTGTGAGGTACAAACCAAAAAAAAAAAGAGAGGTAAATACCTTGCTCTGGCCTTCTCTGTAGGAAGAGACAAGATCAGGTGTGTCCTGGGTAGAGGAATCCCTCTACACCCACATCTGCTCTCTACACAAATGGAAACTCTCAGAGAGAAATGCTGTTCTTGTGAAGTGGAACTCTGGAGAAATCCCTAGCTCTGCTCTATGCATTCTGAACCACCTTGGACAAGTCACCGAGGAGCCAAAATACCTTTGAGAATCTGGGCCAATGCAGAATCTGGTTATGTGAGTAAGGGACTGATGCTTTCCTTAGCTCAGCATAATAATGGCCCGGGCCCTCATTAGAGATGGGTCAGAGAACCAAATCCATGAACCAAATCCAAACCTTCTCTATGGTTCTGGAAGAGGCAGTTAGGGAGACCCTGTTCCACCCCCTTCTAGTTGTCATCTGCTGCTGTTTGGCAAAGAAGCTGAGAGAACTTATTCCTAGAGATCTCTTCTGCGGGTCAGAGGGGGGAAGGCCAGGAAGACCCACAAAGACATCCTGTTCCTGGCTTATGCCACAAAGGAAGTCACCCTGCTGCTTCAGTGTAGTCTGCAGATCTTCCCTCTAATAACTGCTGTCATAGGTCAAATTGCAGGGGGAAATAGGGGGCTCCATCTAGGAGCTTCTGAGATAGTTTGAGGTTATGCTATGCTTCAGATACACATTCCAACTTCCAGATGCTTATAATTATTGACTTGAACCTCCAAAACCTTTTGAGGTTCACCCATCAGTACACATAACCTTATATGAACAGTGATCTACAATATAGTAACCTGCCACCATTAGCAGCAAGCACACGGGGCTTAACTTGCTGCAAATATTGGTTAACACTTCCTCTCTTAGCCACTGAGGAAACCAACAGTGACCAGTAATCAGGAAAAAGGATACTCTTCTTTGGAAGGGTTCATTCATGCCGCTTTGTAATATTGTTGTCCAGGTTCCAATCTCACCTTTTTATCAACAGAGTTCAAATATAAACACTGGCTACCTGTAGCTGCAAATAGCAGAGGAGCACAAAAAGTCAATATTTTAAATGTCTTGGCTGACCAGGGACATTAGCATGTGTTACTGTTGCCAACGTTAGCAAGAAACTCAAGTGACAGTTTTAAAAATACATTGCGTTTAATTTCAAAATATGTTTGTTAGACACATGCAATTTTGTTTCCGCCAACCAGTCTATTATAAGGATAAGCCACACAGGCCCATCTGGTTACCCTGGAGAAAAAAAAAACCAACCACTATGAAACACTTAAGCATTTGTGGGTGGTTTCTCAAATATGAATGAGAAACCTAAGTGTTCAGTCAGTGGAATACTTGTCCCGTTGGAAGCTTGCTAGGTTCTACATAGGAAACATTGTTCCAGCCTTGAGCATGCAGGGCCAAGAGTTACTGAGGATTTTCCACCATCTGAATTGTTTCATTTTTGGTACTCTGCAGCACTCAGCATGCAAGATAGCAAAGAGATTGTTGACAGCCCTATCACACTGGTGACTGGATGTCTCAAACTATTCATAATCCACCCTGACTTTTCAATTTAAGTCTGGTCCTGATAAAAGTCAGCATTATTTGGTGGCTGTTTGGTTACAAATTTTATATAGATTTTAAAGCTAGAAGAGGCTATTATGATTATTTAGTCTGATAAGTATATGCCATAGAAGCCCATCCCATCGCTCCTACATTGAGCCCATATCTAGTGGTTGAGCTAGAGTATACTTTTTAAAAAGATTCCCAGTGATGGCAGACGCTTGTTTGAAATGAATTGGTGGTCTAAGGCCAGTTCTTTGCAATTAGATGGTGTCAAGGTTCCTCCCCCACTCTGAACGCTAGGGTACAGATGTGGGGACCTGCATGAAAACCTCCTAAGCTTATCTTTACCAGCTTAGGTCAAAACTTCCCCAAGGTACAAAATATTCCACCCTTTGTCCTTGGATTGGCCACTACCACCACCAAACAAATACTGGTTACTTGGGAAGAGCTGTTCGGAAACGTCTTTCCCCCCAAATACTTCCCAAAACCTTGCACCCCACTTCCTGGACAAGGTTTGGTAAAAAGCCTCACCAATTTGCATAGGTGACCACAGACCCAAACCCTTGGATCTGAGAACAATGGAAAAGCATTCGGTTTTCTTACAAGAAGACTTTTAATAGAAATAGGAGTAAATAGAAGTAAAGAAATCCCCTCTGTAAAATCAGGATGGTAGATACCTTACAGGGTAATTAGATTCAAAACATAGAGAACCCCTCTAGGCAAAACCTTAAGTTACAAAAAAGATACACAGACAGAAATAGTTATTCTATTCAGCACAATTCTTTTCTCAGCCATTTAAAGAAATCATAATCTAACGCATACCTAGCTAGATTACTTACTAAAAGTTCTAAGACTCCATTCCTGGTCTATCCCCGGCAAAAGCAGCATATAGACAGACAGAGACCCTTTGTTTCTCTCCCTCCTCCCAGCTTTTGAAAGTATCTTGTCTCCTCATTGGTCATTTTGGTCAGGTGCCAGCGAGGTTACCTTTAGCTTCTTAACCCTTTACAGCTGAGAGGAGTTTTCCTCTGGCCAGGAGGGATTTTAAAGGGGTTTACCCTTCCCTTTATATTTATGACAAATGGCCATATTACAAACCCACTCTCCTAAGTGGCATCTTTATTGGTAGTCACAGCAGAAAGGCAGAAGACCAAATGGGCCTGGGAGATTTAACTACAGTAATCTTCCATCTTCAGAGGCAGTTTCTCAAGGTTAGGTCTCAAGTTCATTGGTGGGGCTGTGAGAGTTGGAGGGTGAGATGCCGTGGCCTGAGTTGTGGAGGAGGTCAGATTCGACAATCATAATGGTCCCTTCTGACCTTAAAGTCTATGATTCTATTAGAAATAGTCAAAAATTATTTCATGAAAAAATTCTAAAGTTCTGATGTTGTTTCCATTTCTTTGGTTCAAATCAGAACTATTTCTCAGTTTTTAAAGTTCCCCCCCCCACACACACACACACAAAAGGTTTATGATTCAAAGTTTTAAATTCCTCCTCTCCCCGCTTCTCCCATGCCCCCACCCCACAAACTTTTCCATTTTACTTTTCACCAATTTTGAAAAGTTAAATTTCTCCAACTTTGGAAGAGTTGCAGTAACATGTTTCCTTTTGCATTTGGTCATTTTTCCAAAGCTCAGGAAGTTTTGAAAAGTGACAGAGTGGCAAAGGAAAAAATGAAAGGGGGGAGGGGGAAAGAAGCTAAAAACCCACTTAGACATCATTCATCCTATTGCATTCAATGACAAATAAAATAAATAAAATAATAATAGAGAGAAATAGGGCTTCTCCAGCACAACAATGCACTGCCTGGTATTCAAGAGGGTCATAAAGTCACACTCTAGTCCTGAACTTAGGTTAAATTGGGTTAGCGTCAATGTTGGTTGAGTGTGTTGCTTTATTAAATTATTGTATTTGGATCCTAGTTTAACTCAGTGGTGAGGTGACTCAAAGGAAGCAGAAGTGACAC
This sequence comes from Eretmochelys imbricata, assembly GCF_965152235.1. Classification (NCBI taxonomy): domain Eukaryota; kingdom Metazoa; phylum Chordata; order Testudines; family Cheloniidae; genus Eretmochelys; species Eretmochelys imbricata. The sequence goes on along the minus strand of NC_135574.1, from coordinate 203,225,627 downwards.
ACTCCACCATTTTAAAGAGTAACATTAAATATATCTAGCAATATAAAAATTGCTAGATAATTGAATGGGAGCTTCATATAACACTAGTAAAATACCTACTATGTTTTCATTTACAATTTAAGCAGAGAAAAACAAGACAAATATATTGGGGATCCGTAAATGTTTCCCTCCTTCGGCTTGCTGAATTCAGATTAGATTTTGAAAGGTCGATACCTTTGCTGCTCAGAAGAGGAAACAGTTTTAGTTGTTCAGTGGGAGGGTAGAGGTCTTTTCCATGTATTACAAACTGACATATCAGTCTGGTTAACTATTTTATTTTAGGTGACCATACGTCCCGTTTTGGCCAGGACAGTCCTTTTTTAAGCCCTGTCCTGGCTGGCCTGACTTTCTGGGGCAAAACTGGGCATTTGTCCTGTTTGCTCTTGCCAACTGATAATCAGTTGGCGAGGGCAAACAGGACAAATGCCAAATTTTGCCAAAAAATTCGGGTGCGACCCCTAGCTGGGCAAGGAGAAACATGCAGGGGGAAGCAGCAACACCAGCTCTGTGTGGGAGGGAGGGCTCAGGAGAGCAGCTCGGGCTGGGCCAGCCTTGCCTGGGTGGGCAGCAGGGAGTCATGCACTGGCCCCACGCACAGAGGATAGAGGGGATAGAGGCTGGCCCCATGCAGGTGGGCAGAAGGGGTGGCGGGGGCTTGGGCTGGCCCCATGTAGGCAGAGAAGGCTGGGGGGTGGGGGAGAGCCTGAGGCCAGCCCCATGCTGTCCCATTTTCCCTTTGGGAAAATATGGTCACCCTAATTTTATTACAGGTAGTAGACAATGTGATGTAGATGCTATGGACATTATTCCCGCCTTCAAGTGAGACACTGATCATATAGCCAATGGTTTATCAAGCTGTGGACTACTGGCAGGCTCTGGACTTGCTGCTGTCCCTTGGACGTTAACATATAGGGCCAGATTTTCAAAGATGTATAACCGTTTGTGAACATACCCAGTTTGTTCACACAAGTTTGGCCCTTTCAGTTGAGTGCTCTGCCTGATTGAAAGCCCTTTGAAGACTTCCTTCCCCGCACTGGCCTCAATGGGCCCTGGTTGAGATTCATGGTACGTGCCCATCTTTAGCACCTGTCCCAATTATTCATATTCTCGATAAAATAATCTGCCGAGCCTTCATGCCTTTCTTTGATACCAAGGACTCTCTTTCCTAGAATTGCCAGTTCACTTAACCATGCGGACTATTCGCTAAACACTTCACTTCATTGCCAATTTCAGCTTTGGCTCTAGGGTCTTTTTCATGTTTTCAGCTGAAGAAAGTTGGACTCTCCTGTATCTAAGGCCCTGATTCAGCAAAGTGCTTAAACCAAGTTTTCAGCACCGGAGTAATCTTGCTGAAGTAACCCATTCAATGGGATGATGGACGTACCAACATTTAAACACATGCTTGAGCACTCTGGAATTCAAACTGAAGGGCTATGTTCCCCAGTCTTCATCCGGAAAACTGTAAGTCTCCCAATTAAATCATAGGCTATGTTGCCCCATTAGGGACTGAAAGATCCTGGGTGTTAAATTGTTATATTCTGCTGTGCAAGCAGGGTTTTAATTTTATCATATTTAGTTTTCCAGACAAATGAATTTACTCTTCCTGGAAGCGAAGCATTTCATGATATTGTATTGTTATAAATAGAAAGGAAGAAAAGTCTCCCTTTCTGTATGAAACAGCTGCTTTCTAATCACACAGGCCTTGAGTCAGCAAAGCGCTTAAGCACGTGTTTGACTTGGAGCATGCAAGTACTCCCACTGACTTCAAAGCTTGAAGTTAATCATGTGTTTATGTGCCTTTCCGAATCAACTTCAGGATAAAAGTTCATTCTGGGCCAAAGTTTGGCCCACACAATCTCACCCCGGAAACAAATTTTGGTTACCGATTTTGAAAAAAATTTTGTTCAGCTGCATTTCACTTTTATAGAACACACACACAGTCAATTAAGAGTGTCCAGACTTTTTTGGTTCTCTCCTAGCTCACAAACAGCTTTCTTTTTCCAAATCCCAAACTTGCCAAGTGGTTAACGGATGACCAAGCATTTTCCCAGTTTAAAATAAAGACTCCTAAAATCTCCTTTTTAAAATATCAGGGATTGTGATTTTAAAGTGACGTTGTGGGCATAGAAAGCACAGGTTTGAATCTTGTGGCCACATTGTATAACAGCTGCAAAGCAAATTCTGCACCAAATGTCAAGCCAGGGAGATTTGACTTCTTTTCAGGCCTGAAGTGGCCTCAGAGTTTATGTCCTGAGGTCCCCCCTGCGGTGGGAAGGCAGGTACCTTGCTTACCTCACACAGCATTCCCTGGGCAATAGCAGTGCTGTGATCCACTCCTGGGTATGGTTTGTAGCCTTCTGGCTGTACCTCTTAGCTAGTCCATCCCCTACCAGGGGCTATGAAAACAGCCCAAAGAAAATGGAACACTGTTCCAGAGCCCACAAGGGGCCCAGCCCTCTCCCCTGCACAAGAGGAGAGGAAGCCGTCTGTCCAGCTCCGTAAGGAGTCTCAGCTCCAATCCTCCTGCATGGCTAAAGGAAAACCATTAGATCTGTGGATTGCAACAAAACAAACTAGTCCAGCCTCTCTCCTCAGAAGGCACAGGCTGGGTGTACATCCAAGCTGTTCCTCTGTCAGTAGCCCCGATTCAGGGGCTCTAGCTCCCCTTGGCTCAGGAGGGGCTGCATTCCTCCCTTTTAAGCCCCCCACCAACAAGCCTGACAAGTCACACTGGTCCAGATGGTTGGGGCTGATTATGTCCACAGGAGGTTGTTTGTTGGGTTTTTTTTTTAACAACTTCTTGATAGCTGGCGGGAGGGTGTTATCTGTCCCACCACAGGTGGAATGCATCTAGTCCCTGCAAAGGCTGTCTGTCCCGCAACCCCCTGGGAGCAGGGGCTGAGTGGAGAGCATGCCCTGGCTGAGCACTGAAGAAAAGGGCTCCTCTCTAGCCCCACCCAACATGCCATGGGGAGCAGTATAAGAGGTGAGGGAGAAGGGAGTCATGGGACCACGTGGGGTTTACCAGCCCTATCCCCACATGCTCTGCAGGGTGCTGAGGTGATTGTTTTCCTTTCTGAACAAATGGGAAGACGAGGCAGTTTCTTATTTGCTGATCCTGTTGCACTACAGCCTGAATGTCACCCTGCCTCCATATGCAGAAGCACTGAGGGGGCTGCTTGATCTGCTGCATGCCCCCTCCTTCCCCTGTGACCTGTGGAAGCCCCTCCAGGGGGATCAGGGCCCTTGGTGGGGGACAGGAGTGCTGAAGGTGACAGGGTTGGGGGTCAAGAGGACAAGTCCCCATTGCAGCATGGTGCCTCCGCTCCCCAACTCACTGAGCAGCATGGAGCAAGCCCATGCAGATGGTTTTGGCCTTCATCCTGCCCCTCTGGTGATGGCAGCCATTGGTACTGTCCTTTCCACAGGTCCCTGCTTCCCTGAGGGAGAGATTCACCCTCAGCGTGGAGCACCAGAACAAGCCCTGCATAGGGGTTGTGGAGGGACTGCAGGGGAAATGGCAGCACAGGGATGTTTGTGCATTCCCTAGCATCTGAAAACACTGGTCCCTGCACCCCCAAAATAGACAGGCCTGTATAGCTATACATAGGTGCTGACTCAGTGGGTGCTGCGGGGCTGGAGCACCCATAGGGAAAAATTAGAGGAGGCTCCGCCCGCACCGGCAGCCAAGCTTCCCCCGCCCTCACCCCCTCCTTGCTTCCTCCTCCCCCAAGCGCACTGCGTCCCTGCTCCTCCCCCTCCCAGCGCTTCCCGTCCACCGCCTAACAGCTGTTTGGCGGTGCTTAGGACTTTCCGGGAGGGATGGGGAGGAGTGAGGACATGGCACGCTCCAGGGAGGAGGCGGTAAAGAGGCGGTGACTTGGGGGAAAGGGGTGAATTGGGGTGGGGTGGGGGTGGGGGGGGAGTTGAGCACCCACAGGGCAGAGTGGAAGTTGGCATCTATGTGGCTATAAAGGAGACAGGTGGGGCAGGGATCCCTCTTTGCGGGGATATAGGAGCCTTCATGAAAGAGGCAGCTGTCCCAGGAAAATAAACAGTGTATATTAATATGTGATGTCATTTAAAAGTGTATTGTATTGCACAAGGGGGGCAGAGTTACGGCTACAGCTACAATCTGCCATTCCCTCGCTTTTGAGCCACTGCTTCAGGAAAGCTCCCAAGCACGCGCATGATTTCGAGTGTGTGCTTAAGTTTCCTTGACTTCAAAAACTTAAACATGTGCTGAAAGTTATGCCTGTGTTTAAGTGCTGTCCTGAACACGGACGCTTTCTTAAATCAGGGACTACGGGTTCAACTTTGCCAAGCACGGAGCACTCCGACCCTGAGCCAGCAAAGCACTTAAGCGGGAACTTCCTCTGGAGCATGAGAGTCGTTGCAGGGGGACTAGTCATGAGCTAAAAGTGAAGCTTTGCTGGATTGGGGCTAGAGAGATCCCCACCTTGGAAGATCCAGCCCTGTGTAGACAACTTTATAATTTCTTCTAACTCAGCCCTGTGAAACGTTCACACCCCTGGGCACTGTCGTTAAGCTGACCTTACCCCTGGTGTAGACACAGCTAGGCCAATGGAAGAGTTCTTCTGTCGACTGAGCTCCTGCGTTGATGGAAAAACCTTTTCCGTCACTGTAAGAAGCATCTACAGTACTACTGCGGCCGTACCACTGTAGCGCTTCCGGTTTGAGAGAGAGTTTATTAGGAATGACATAGGTGTAACGTTTTTAAAGAAAAAATATCAAAAAGAGAGGGATTAAGCCCTTAGCAATTAACAGGTCTTCGGCTCAAACCCTCAGGGCTCGTCTCCATGGCAAGGTACTGCACGGCAAGCCCGGGTGTGAATCTGCAGTGCACCCGCATTCCTGGACGTTCAGTGCGCTGTACCAGTGTCCACACTGGACGTTGTTGTGTGGGAGGCTGTAGATTCACACTCTGGCTTGCTGTGCAGGAACTTACCATGTAGACAAGCCCTGAGTCAGTTTCCTCTTTCACACAGAACTGGAGGACCAAAGGGGATTTAAAAAAAAAAAAAAAAACAACAGTAATTGTTAAGCCACAAAACTCTTTTAACTCACTGGGCTAAATCTTCAATTGGTGTAAACTCATTGACTTCAATGGAGTAAAATAAGTTTAAAGCAACTGGAGATCTAGCCTTTTTTTTTCTTTATTGTGAGCAGATGTCACTTAACTATTGCTGGCTATTCCAGATACTACAGTTCAATAACTGGAGAAAGAGACAGAGAACTTCACCTAAAATTTACCCAAATGTACAAAACACCTTCCAACAGATGGGCCAACATAGCCGTATTCCTGGCTTATTTGGAGACTTGTTCCTTGAAATTTTGTCTTCATTGTTAGCAACTACATACAAATCTCATCTAAGATCATGTTTAGTGCTTTATTTGATATGATCCTTCCTTTGTTCCTAGATTGACTTTCACTGGTTGGGCCTGCAATTCGTTGAACCAAGGCTTATGAGTAACTCTTAAGATTTAACTAGAGTCATTAAACTTAAGACGACATTTGAGAATAATGTAATTGGTTATGAAGGAATCACCATCCATGGTGGAAATGCCAAAGGTAGAAAAGTAGGTCCCTGTAGACATCTTGGAGAACGAACTAAGTCAGCAATTCTCCAAGCCTGCTAAAGACTTCCTCGATCTTCAGGCAGTAATTTGTCTGAAGACTCTAGTAAGGGTCTCTGCTAGAGGGAACCAGAAAGCCTATGAAAATGTGCTGTACTAATACTACTTTCCATCTGTTCCCCTGAGTCAACAGGCAGGCAATGGTATGTTTAGAAACACCTTGAGCGTGCTGTTGGGTACATTTTCAGAGCTGCGCAGTGTTTTAGCAGCATGGATCTCGTTGACTTTACTGGCAGCTGTGCACTCAAGCCCCGTCACGACCCTGAAAACTTACTTCTTTTGCTCTGTTCCCTTCATGTGGATCTGAGTGGTTCACACAACCCTGGAAACTGATTCCATCCTATCCTAAATCCCCAACTCTTTGCATTGCTTCAGTCAGCTAAAGATAGTGCCGAATCTTCCATCCCACACCTCCACTGTCTGTTGCTTGCAGCAGAGAAAGCAAAAATATTGTCGTGTCTTTCAAATGTTCCAGGATTCAGAATGATGCTGAAATGCTATAGCAATTATGAAACTGTAAAGGACAGACAGAGACAGGATACGTCTACGCTGCAATCAGAAGGTGTGAATTCTGCTTGAGTAGACAGACCTGGGCCAGTTTTAGAGTAGCTTGCACTGCTACCAATAGCAGTGACAATGCAAAGGCACGGGTTTCAGTGCAGAATGTGCAAGACCCACTCAGGACCAGAGCTTAAACTTGCATTGCTAGTAAAATGAACACACACACACACACTGTAGCTTCAGGTCAAATCTCCCTCTACCACCACTTCTTTCATCTCTTGCAGTGTCGCAGGTTCCTCTGGCTAGCACTGGGTTGCATACTGGGCTTATCAACGCTAGGATTGTTAATAGCACTTTAGCACATATTAACTAACACTACGGTAAACTGTAGTGTGCACAAGAAACAAATGTTTTTTGATTTGTCATGTTTCAACCTAGGGTGAACTGTCGGGTTTTTGGGGGTTTTTTTAGGGATTTCTTTGCCTGTGGAATGCTAAAATATGAAGCATTGTTTGATGGACCCTAGGGATAAACATGACTAGGATCAAATACTTGTTCCTGGTCTGCACTAGAATTTACAATCATGTTAGCTGACACATGTTACAACACAATTAGCAATTGTAGGGTAGACTAAGCCTTTGTGGGTAGAGTGCATTTCTAGAGTGCAATGGCTATTACCCAGATATGTGCCTGGCTATTCCCCAGACACGTTTCCTCCCTATAACATTATGTGCTAATCAGCCCCATCCTGTAGTAGAGTACAGTCACGCTGCACCGGGAGCAGGGGAAGGCCTTCTGCACGAGGAAGAAAGAAGGTCTCTTGGAGCTCCCAGGTGCATAACGGCTGCCAGCCAGGTATTGGCAACAATTGGGGCAAACACACTGTGATGCTGGCAGACCAAGCACCAGCTCATGCCAAGGCCCTTAAGCCTCACTGAACACTGACAAATGCACCGCTGGAAAACAGTCAGGCTCACCGGTGTGTAGTATTGTTAAGATAGGTATTGGTTTTATATCAATGTGTATAGGGTTTCGACTTTATGAAATGCTTGAAATTTGCTGCATGCATTAATCTCATTTATAACCTTTGTATACCACCCTGTAAGGTAATACTTAAATGTTTGCTCTATAACTGTCAAATGCTTGTTTGAAACTATGTCAGGGCAAGTCTCCACTGCAAAATGAAGTCAACCTAAGTTACATTGACATACAGCCACCACGGTAGTTAAATCGCTTTTGCACGTCCACACGACACTCCTTGTGTCGACAGTGCGCACCCTCAGCAGGAGCGGTCGCACCGAGCTAACTGTCCGTGTGGGGCTTTGTGAGACAGCTTCTGAAAAGCAGCAACAGTTGATGTAAGCAACCCAGTATCTACGATGACACTGCATCAATCTAACTACATCTAAGTGCTACGCCTCTTGTGGAGGTGGAGTTAAGTCAGTGCAGTGGGTAAGTCACGTCGGTGGAAGCGACATTTTAGTGTAGATGCTTACAGAGTTAGGTTGGGGGGGCGAGCGAGGACCAAAACAGAGTCCCTGCCAGGAGGGAGGGGGAGGGGAGGGAGAGAGGACTGATATTTGCCCCCCCTCACACACAAGAAATATCTGAACTGGTGCCACTACAGTCGGGTGTCTTGGATTGTTTAGACACAACAAATCGTGCATCTTGTCGGGGCATTACTCTAGATGACCCTTGTGGTCCCTTCTAACCCTAATGATTCTATGATTCTACTTCCCTCCTTGTGGGAGGGAAGGAGAATGCAGCTTCTGTGCCCAGGCCTACACAACTGGTTAGCTTCATCCAATGGCTCCATCTGCCCTCCTCACCATATCCCATGCCTGCAAGAGCCAGGCAAACTCTGGCCTTTCGTCAGGAAATTGGACATAGTTGAAATTTGTTGCATGTTGAAATTCTGGAAAGATTGTGAATTTTAAACATCTGAAATCTGAAAAAAACAAAACCAAAAAAACCTCAGGACAATATTGTCCTGCCATTGTGAGCCAACAACTGAGTGGTTGACATTTTTCAAATTTTGAAGTGCCAACAAAATTTTAAATGTTAGAGTTCAAAACTTGGAGGAACAAAAGAGGGGAACTTTATTTTAAAAACTGGCCATGGATTTCCCACCTCCATTTTTTTTTTGCCAGCTTCACAACCAATTAAGTAAACATAAGACATAACAACTCTTGTAAGTGATACATTTTGAGAACTGACCTCTATGAATTCTTAAATTCCAAAGAACACCAAGGGAAAATCCTCTGCTTCCATTTTATGATCATTACTATTTCTGAATTGGAAGAAAAGTTCAAGTTCAGTGGTGAACTGTCACAAAGTAATGTTACATGTTGTATTAATAGAAATCGTCCTACCAATACTTTCACAAATTGAATTTCAATCATCAGCGACTTTCCTTCCATGGAGACAGCAGGAAACTCATATGCTGGACCAAGTTCTGCATCTGCACAAGGACCAACAGAACATTATTGTTATTATTAAACCAGGATCCCACTATGTTAGGTGCTGTACAAACATAACAAAAAGACAACCCCTGCCCTAAAGCGCTTATAACCTCAGTAACATTCCGTCTCTAAACCCTCAATAACTCAATAGTGAAAAATTGGACATCCCGGAAACTTTTCTTTTATGAATGGAACCAGATAATGGGTCTGAGCCTCAAATCCCCATGCACCTACCACTCAAACAGGAGAGTGTGCCTACAATGCAGGAGTAAGCCCAATATTTCTGCTGTTCTGACCCATCACCAATGCTACCAGTCACATTACAGCTCAAAAATAAGTACCAATAAAAACAATGTAGCGTCAGATGCTGCAAAGAGGCTATTCAACATGGGTAAAGTGAACTGGATGAGTAGACCCACTGAAGTTAAGGGGACTTTGATGGAGAGAGGTGCTACGCAGTGTGAGTAAAATGATCAGTATCTGGCCCTTAGAAGCAACAGTCAATGACCACATTCCATTATCTAAGGAGTCTGCTTTTTTAATGCCACGTTTCTCCCAAACTTTAAAAGAATGGGCATTTAAATCTGGAAATCTTCGATTATTATTTAATAGCCACAGAGGGAAACTCAGCTGAAAGGCACTTCTATTTCATAGCTCTGTTCCCAGCCCCAATCCTTGTTATCACAACTGGGTTACTGCCCTAGTAACGCTCTTAACCTCTCCTAATGACAAACAAAACAGAACAGCACTCGGGTCATATGGCTTGAATCACCGCTTCGCTGTTAAAAAACTACACTGACTTACACTTCCTTGCACCCTGGAGATAAGGAATTGAAGTGGGGCTGCCCTGTAATAGGGCCAGATTGTGACTGCTCCCTGCATAGGTGCATAAGTGGAGAGGGTCTGGTACAAACAACGTTCTCTGTATGGCACACACGCACCGAGACCAGTCATAATGGCAGTCCTTCTGCTCTCCTAACTCAAGGACTGGGTCAGTCTAGCACTGCTGATGGCTCTCGGCTTCACCAAATAGGGGTTCTCAAAGCTTTTCATAGTGAGGACTGCATCTTAATACACTGACACTTCCCCTCCTGTCGGTGCTCACACAAACCATCTTTCCTTGCACCGATGATCGAATGACATCCCCGTGGCAGTTATCGTAATTGCATGAATGAGTAATGCTAGCTCAAGAAAGAGATCTTGGAGTCATCATGGATAGTTCTCTGAAAACATCTGCTCAATGTGCAGCAACAGTCAAAAAAGCGAACAGAATGTCAGGAACTATTAGGAAAGGGATAGATAATAAAACAGAAAATATCTTAATGCCATTATATAAATCCACGGTATGCCCACACCTTGAATACTGTGTCCAGTTCTGGTCACCCCATCTCAAAAAGGGTATTTTAGAACTGCAAAAAGTATAGAGAAGGCCAACAACAATGATTAAGGTTACGGAAAAACTTCCACATGAGGAGGGATTAAAAAGACTGTTTGTCTTAGAAAAGAGACAACTAAGGGGAAATAGATGATAAAGATCTATAAAATCATGAATGCTGTGGAGAAAGTGAATAGGGAGGTGTTATATAACCATTCACCTAACACAAGAACCAGCACTACCCAATGAAATTAATAGGCGGCAGATTGAAAACAAACATAAGCAAGTACTTCACACAATGCAGTCAACTTGTGGAACTCATTGCCAGGGGATATTGTGAAGGCCAAAAGTATAACTTGATTCATAAAAGAATTAGATAAGTTCATGGAGGATAGGTCCATCATGGGCTATTAGCCACAATGGTTAAGGTTGCAACTGCTTCCTCTCAGTGTCCCTAAACCTCTGACTGCCAGAAGTTGGGAATGGATGACAGGGAATGATTACTTGATAATTGCCCAGTTCTGTTCATTCCCTCTGAAGCACCTGGCACTGGCCATTGTCGGAAGAGAGGATATTGGGCTAGATGGACCATTGGTCTGACCCAGTATGGCCATTCTTATGTTCTTAAAAGTATTTAGTAGACATTTTAAAGCTGTTTAGCAGCTGACATCAAGAATGAGAGTCCTCACCAACCAGCTCTCTGTGAACCACCAGTAAGTGCTCTGCAAGGCTACAAATGGTCACAGACTATGGTTTGAGCATCTATATCCTAAAGGGGGAAGGGAAGGTCAGAGAAGAGACTGAAGCTCAGACTGATATGGGGTACGGGGTCCTGTTCATACAAATTTATCATGTTGTAATGAGGCCAGGGTACATCTCTGTTCTAAAAAATCCCCTGATTCAATTATAGTTGAAGTGTAGGAAAGCTTCTAGGGACTGACTCAAAGCCCACTGAAGTCAGTAGAAGACTCCTAGTGATTTCAACAGGGGATGGACTGGGCTCTGGTCTATTCATATTCCATGATATGTATTTATTTTTAGTGCACTAGTCATCTGTAAATGCATGACACGTGATTTAAAACAGCACTCCTCTCCATTAACCTAACGCTAACTATAATAAATGAAAACACTTTAAAGGTGCAAAGAAATCAAGTACGAACAAAACTACATTGCAAAGCTCCCAACTGCTTCTGGGGCCTGACCCAAAGCAATATGACGGCAGTGAAAAGACTTTGATTGCACAGGCCTTTGGATCACTCCTCTAAGAACAAGTGAAACTAACTCTAATAGGAGAGTGACAAAACCATCCATCCATTAGGAGCTGCCTCACTATTATGGTATTAGCAGCACTGCCAACACCAAATGTTCAAAACTCACGAGTCAAGCTCACCAAAAGTCACGAGATTGTCTTTAAAGTCATGAGATTATGTACAAATAATACATATGCTGTTCTTTTTATTTGCCTTCTGCGTTTTGAGCCTTTAGGGTGCACCGGGGTCACATTTTGAAGCTTTCTCCACAGCCGCAAGGCCTGGAAACTTATTTTTTCTTTAAGAACGAAGGCTGAAATCATCCCATACCCACTTGACTCCAGGAGCTGGGGCTTTAAGGAAAACAATAATTCTCATGAGACTCAGGACAAAATCGTGTGAGCTGGCAACACTGTAAAAACATCCAGTGAGCTGAGCCCAAGGGTAGCAAACAGTGACAGAGGTGCTATCTACCACCGCACGTTTCCAGCCATTAGCTTTATAAGGCTGACCGGCACTGTGGTCTTTCAGCACTTTCTTGGTTCTGATTGTTAATAAATCGGGAGCAGTTACTGCATCTTCAGTACTGTTAGTATTTTTACCCCCTAAATGTAAAGAGCAGCATTTCCCTGCATGTTCTTCCTTTAATTCACTATTGCTTTCCAACTTAAATTACTTTAGCTTTAAATGAGATGGGATTTGTTCTTTCTAATCTGCCAAATTAAACTGTAATTTCTAGGGAGGGGAAAAAAAAGAAGAATTTCCATAAATTCTCCTGATAAGAGTTAGCTCATAACAATATAGAACTCTGGGCACCAGTCAGCACTTCTACACACCAAAAAACCCTCTTTGGGGTCTTATCATAGCTAAATATTTACTGTGTCTTGGTCTTCCAAAAAGGCAAATGACCTCTCTATCACCAGATCAATATAAATTATATCTAGACATTTGCTGGCTACAACCTTTACACTTGAGCAAGCAATTAAAAACACTGTCTTGACGTGATTCTGCTAAGAAAAATGCAAACAAGCATTGACACTTGAACAGAGTGTAACTACAAGCTATGTTTTACTGCTGACTGCAGATGGAATTATATATGTATCAAACATCTAGGGCCAGACTCAAATCCCATTGAAACCAGTGAGTGTCTCTACACTGATTGCAATAGGCTTTGGATTGAGCTCTTTAAGGAATCCCAGCTATTACCCGTGTTTGTAAGCCCTCGTTAAAACGAATCTAGGAACCCATTTACACTGGGCCAGTAATAGAGTTAAAGGGACCGGTTTAAACATGGTTTGATCATACCATATTTTAAAAATGTGTTGTAACTTAGATCGACACAGCCCACAGTAGCACATTGGGTTAGAAACCAAGATAAACTACAAGATTGTGGTTTTATATATATATAATTTTTTTTTCTCCATTTACACTCCCCAGCCAAAGCATGTTAGAAACTGTCTTAGAGTCTGCCGTGTTTCAGCTGAGGGCCAGATCCTCAGATTTTGTAATTCAGAGTAGCTCTTTTTATATCAATGCACCTATGTAATTTACATCAGATGAGGCTCTGACCCCTGAGTTTCAAAATGTTTACTTAACTCAGGTTGATGGGCAACATAGACAGGATCTACATCACTGTGAAGATGGCTTGGAAGGGCATGAGACTCCATTATTTTGTGTGTGTATAATCATGATATTGCATTTTAAGACATCCTTAATTTAATAAAGACTAAAGCATCACAGAAGTCCAGATAGTTGACTCACCATAATTCAGAGTTACCAAACTTGAAGGGGAAAAAAAATCTGAAATGATTTTTGGGATAATAGCACCAAGATCAATAAGAATTCAGGTTCAGAATAGAGAAATTGAGCCAGACAAACAGGACCCCATTTTTAATTTTGGTGGAACTGCAAAATTAGCGGTGAAAGGAACACAGTCGATTATTATTATTTTCGTACCTGCACAGCGGGCCAGTCGTGGAACAGGACCTCATTGTGGTAGGCACGAGACAAACACAGAACAAAAATCTTAGTTTTAGTGCAGCATTTCAAAGAGTGCTCATGAAATCTTAGAAAATGGCTCGGATAAGAGCATTGTCACTCGGTGACGGAGCACAGCCAAACAGGACCATTAAACATCCAGGGTGGATTGTGGCATAAAGCCGCAGGTCTATGGTGTGGCCAGTATGGAGGAAGCCTGTCCCCACCTGGAGCTTCAGAATGCACAGTGCTTTCAGGCAAGTAAAATTCTCAGGAGCATAACCACACCACTACAGCTGGACTGGGTTGAGCATCCACTCCGCTCTGTGCCTGGTCAGTTCCCTCCCATCTTTCCCACTCCCTCTTAGAGACCAGCACTGACCTAATGCTAGCCCTGCAGAGTCCTTGTGCTTCCTGAGGGCCTTTGCTTAACCAAATGAAACGCTAAACCACAGCGGGGGTCCCCCAGCCATTAGATTTACATGTAGTCTTGTAAGTCGGAGGCTGGGTCACTGTATGTTTTATCTGTATTTTTGCAATGGGGGAGGTTGCTTTTCTTAGATATAGTTTTGCATGGTTTATATGAGGTTTGGTCTACGTCAGTGTTTCCCGCGGTTCACCGCTCCAGGCCAGTGGGGGCTGCGGGAACCGGTGCGGGCCGAGGGACATACCGGCTGCCACTTCCCACAGCCCCCATTGGCCTGGAGCGGCGATCCGTGGCCAGTGGGAGCTGCGATCGGCCGAACCTGCGGACGCAGCAGGTAAACAAACCAGCCCAGCCCGCCACGGGCTTTCCCTGAACAAGCGGCATCTCAAGTTTGGGAAACACTGGTCTACATGATGCTTTACTGTGTGATCTCAGATGGAGTTTGGCACTCTTAGGCCCCAATTCAGTAACACCCTTCAGCATAGGCTTGACTATAAGCACAAGTCATCCTGTTGAGTTCAATGGAATGTCATGGGGTCCACATGGGGAGCCTCCTCCTGGCAGCTCCGGGGATTAGCTCTGGCCAGGTGCTGCCTTCTTCTGGCTGCATCTCTACCCGTCGTCTTTCACCTGGCAGCCCCTCTCGCTCCCAAAGCTGCAGCTTCCTGTTCATGGCTTGGCCCTCTGGCCAGGTCACTAAGGTCTTCCCTTTCTGGGGAAATCAAAGTCCTTCTGGACCAGCTGGCTGGCTGGCATCTCCAATGCCCTGCACCACTTCCCAGTGGCTGGTAGGGAAACCCAGGCCTGCCCTCGACCCTAGGCTCCAGGCCAGGGACCCGATAACAAGCAGCCAAGCTCTGTACAGTCCTACCTATTGCTGCTGTTTTCCTGGGCTTCTCCCTCTTTCTGGGTTTGCCAGCCCAAACTCCCTCTTCCCAGGGAATGACTGTAGATGACTTCATTGCAGCTCACCTTGCAACTCTCAGCTCCAGGGCTTTATATAGGCCTCTCCTGTTCCTTACCAGCTGAGCCCATTCCCAATGAGTGGCCTGCCCTCTGTCTCCTTCTTCAAGTGCAGCCTGGGCAGTTAATTGGCCTGCCGAGCCACTTTAACCCCTCTAGGCCTAGTGTGGGGTGGGCGCCCTATCCCATAGTCTACATATTATCTATGTACTTAGAACTCAGCATGCCTGCTTTGCTGGACCAGGCCTAGTGCTGGACTCTGCCTGGTTTTTATTCTGTTCCCCTCATGGGACATCATGCACCTTTGTATTGCTGAATAAGGGGGAAAAAATCAATAGATAGAAGTAAGAGAAAGATGAGAATTTGGCAAAGTCTATAAAAAAACCAACGATAATAATCATGCCGCCTAGCTCCAGTTCTATAGTCGATCCCAAAGCACTTTACAAAGGAGATCACTGTCATCATCACGGTTACCTTGGTTTGGGATTCACAGGGGAAAAGTGTAGCTGGCACAGATCACAGCCGGGGTGTAGGCACAGATTACGTGCAGAAAACTAGATTACGCACCATACGTATACTTGTAACGTGCAATCACAGCACCCTCTGTCTGTAGGCGTGCAGGTCAGAGTCAGTAGAGCTCCATATGTATATATTTACAAAGAAAGAAGGATCCCGATTAGAGACCAGGCTCAGGCTACTGGAACAATGTTTATAGTGGGGGTACTGACAGCCATTAAACCAAACTGTAAACCCTATATACAATGGAAACCACTTCAAGCCCGCACCCCTAGTTCCAGCACTTATGACCAGGCTCGAAGGTTTGCCTGCCTTTGCTGCTCCAGCCTGAGCTTATTATTGTCTTCTGCTTTCTAAGTATAATCCTCACGTCTCTGACTCTGTGCCGTGTATGACTCATAACAACCAGCGGTGCTTTGAGTACACACCGAGATTCTACGAGGGAACATCCTGGCTTCTCAAAATCAGGGCATCTCCTCCCATTTACACCAGTTTAGGATCTGACCCTGTGTTTTTATTTCCACCTTTATGGTTTTCATTTGTCTTTGTGTTGCCAGCCAGCCCGTTTAAAATTGGGAAGTAACACGGACACAGTATGTAACCAAAAGAAATTAAATACAAATGTTTTTGTTTCCATTCTTTGTTCTCGGACATTCGCTCTTCCGTCTGCTCATCCATTCTGTCAATTTCTGCCTTCACCCCTTTCTTTCCCTTTTGTGTTTCTTTCTTGATTGGGGTGTGGGGCACGTAGGGTCAGCAAAGTCGTGCTCAGCTTCAGCATTCTGCTGTCCCGTTAGCTCATCGCTTTCCCCTGGTATTGTGCTGTGCAGAGCTGGTTTGCTCTCCCAGAGCTGCACAGTGGCATTGTCTCCCTGCCAATGCTTTCTCCATCAGGCCAGTCCTCATTACCAAGCCCAGCTGGGCTCAGCTGACCTTGTACTAGGTACCGTGGGGCTGCCAATGGTTCCTGACTCAGGCATCCTGTTTAGACATCAGTCTGGTTCACCCTCCTGGAGGATGAAAGCAGTGGCCAAAGTCGGTCGAGCTCTGCACGTACAGGCTGCAGCGTGACACTATAACTGCATCTCCGTGTAAGAAAACTGTATGGCATAATACCCAGGATGTCACACTAATATCACGTGGTGTCCCAAAGCATTTGAACGTGATCCAGATACAATTATAGGCACCTGCAGCTGATGACTCAGCTTCAGTACAGGAAGCGCGTGAGGTTCCGAAGAAGTAAAAGGAAACTACACACTGGCTGTAGAAAACCAATTAAGTAGTCTGGGCGTTAGTCAAAAAGAAAAATGACTTGGCACTTCTGGTCATCTTGCAGTTCATTTCCAGGGCAGCCTTGGAAGCGACTCAAAGATTTTCACCTACTGCCTAAAATTTAGACTTTGAAACATGCCAAGGCACCGACAAAACAGCAGCTGCAATGGCACAAAGAGACAGGGGGTGGGGGGAGGGGGCTTATACCTTATTATTATACTAACATTGAGCTTTGGCCTGCTTATTATTAAGAAGTGTGTCTACAAGGCCAGATCTTCAGCTGGTGCAAATCAGGGTCGTTTCGTTGAAGTCAATGGGCCTACGTCAATTTACACAGGCTGAGGAGCTGGGGCTGTACAGTCTTGGATTGTGCTGCATGAGGCTATGGAGCAGGTGGCTACCTTGTACAGACTGAAATGCCATCCCGCTGGCGCGCAGGGGGAACCCCCCACAGTGAAATCTGTCTTCAAGTGTTAATACTTTCGTTAATAATGCTCTGGAGGTTCGTGCAGGGGAAAGGAACATAAATGATGGAAAGTTCAGAAAGTTGAACAGCAGACCAACACTGCGAGCGTGCCTGAAGCTGTGTTGCTGGTTTAAAATTAGATGACTTTAAACAGAAAAAAAAAAAAAGAAGAAGAAAAAATGAGACACAGTAATGATCATGGATCTGGAATAAAAATTACAACATGCAACCACCATTTGTAGTGTTGACCTTGTATTACTTTAAAAAAAAAAACAACACTGCAAAGGACAGACATACCACCTACAGCCTCATCCACCAGATGAATGACTGCAGCTATTTTTGGCATTCGTTATGGTCCAGGTGGCCCATCTGGCCTGATTCACTTCGCCAGTTTTCCTTTGCATCTGGGAATTTTGACCCTCCTGCTTTCCGACTAATTGTATCACATTATCTGCTTTTTGTTCGTGATTTCCCTCTCAGCAAAAGGTTGCAAAAATCTCATGCGCTGTGTTAGAAAGTCTCAATTAACCTCTAACCTTGCTTCAGTGCATGTGGCTTGGGTTACTTCTCACACCCAACCGTGGGCCCATTAACACGTTGTCGTAAAACAAAAACTGTTTTGACGGGCTGTAATTGCTGCTAAGTGACGCTGAACAATGGGGCTCCTGTACCACTGCTAAATGGGCAGTATGTCCAGCAGAGCCTGTTCTCAGCACCCCAGTCGAGGAGATTTTATTTGAGATAAATCTGAGCCCCCTGTTGTATCTCTTTAAGCACTTAAGCAACCCAGCTTCCTGGAGCTATGAGCTGATGAAGGGGGCGTCGTATTTTGAATTACATGCTGCAAATCTGACAACGCTGCACAAAGCCTGAGCGACAACTCCCAGGGAGAACCACAGAAAGTTTTTTTTCTCCTCTGCCGCAAATATAATTAGTTTATGTTAGCTGGAAAAGGCCAAAGGCTACCAAAGGGCAAGGCCCTTTTTGTTTTTAGGCAAGACAGTGGAATAATTGCTTGACGCTCAGATCTGCAGGTGCTTTATGAAGCTCATTTGGTCTTGGCAGCTTGCAGTGAAAGCTGATTTCCTCTGAAAACGCTGGATTCCATGTGACAGGATTGATTTGCTGAGCCAGGAATGATTGTCCATTCATGCCATTCATAATTACAGTACCTGTTACAGTCAACACTTACCGTAGGTACTTGTTCTTTTAACACGATTCGCTCACTTTTGGAAGGTGAATTTTTGGGTGGAGTGAATGTAGCAACTTGCTGCAGGTACTTCTAAAAGACCAGGGGAGCAATGGCCCTTTATATCTCCAGCACATCTCAGCCAAAGCTGACCAACACTCACAATCTTGTTTTACTTCCTTTCTGGAGTTTCCACTAACGAAGCAAGGCTGCTTGGGAATGATATCACATTGATGGTCACTTCTTAACAGGTAACATCATTTCCACCAAGCACCACCATCTAGAGTCTCTGCTCCTGGGACCACTATAAAACAGTCACTAGCCAATCTGAGCAGGCTTCCGGTACCATGTGCTGAATATTTATGGGAGATCCATAGGTATTTCATTCACAGCTCAGCTCTTCAGTAATCATTTCATTTCAAAATCAGCTGTAACGTGCTATTATTCACACAGAGTCCTAAGTATACACGCTTTGCAAACACACAGCAGGGAAGGTCCATGCACCAAAGGAGATGACAGGTTCCATAGAATATTAGCTTACGAGCTTTTTTTTTCCACCCTAAATGAAAGTTTTCTTGGGGATTTGAATTGTGGGTACATCTGCGTTTCGGTTTTCAGCGATATTGGCAAGACAAATAGCTAGATGCTTTTTTTATAACTCGCGATTAGCCAAAGACTGATGCTTTGACATGGGATGCAGACCCCACCGCAGTCATCCATTCCTTCATCACCTCCAGGTTTGAGCAGGACAATACTCCATGCAGCGGGCCAAACTTGCAAACTATTCAGGAACTGCAGCTAGTGCAGAACGGTACAAGTGGTGCTCCCCACGGGCAGCACGTTACGTCTGTGCTCTGAACTACCTTCCAGTCCATTCTGGGTGTGAGACAAGGTGTTCGTTTTCACCTATAAACCAGTAAATGTTTTGGGCCTTGGCTAAGCGAGACACCACTTCTTTCCTCATGGGATGCCAGGGCAAATAGGATCATCTGGTAGTTAAGCGGAGAGCCAGTCCCTGGCATTATGCAGAAGGGGGTTTGCTGCTAGGGATTCTTAGTCCAGGACTATGGAATTCACTCCCTGCATTGGCTCGCCAGAACCTGGGTCTAAATACATTTAGTTGCCAGATGCACCTATCTTCCCAGGCATTTCCTGAGGAAGAGGACTGAATGGCGTCAGGTGAGGGGAGGCCATTAAGAAGTTTTTATATAAACATTGTGGGTGAGATTTTCAAAACTCAGGAGGTGGGAGGTATGGTGGCTTTAAGCCACTTTTGTCTCCTCCTGCTCCTGGGCTGCTCTGGAGACCCCAGCAGAGTTTAGTCAGCCCTGGGAGCTTACGTTTCAGCAGCAGCCTCCTGGGGCTATCCTATGGGTTGCAGTGCAGCCCAGATTCCCCACTGTGCTATTTGGTATGGTCTCGCCCCAACTTGCCCCATCCACCACCGGCACCATCCCCCCTACACCAGGGCTCTTGAAGGGTCCTTGGAAGGAAACCTTATGGCTGTCTTCCACAGTGCCTGCACTGGGGGAACCATCCCCCAGAGGTATATGGGGCTTTTAGGACCCCTTTACACCACTTCAGTTCTTTTATGAATTATAAAGGGAGCCAGCTGGGGGAGCGGGAGGAGCTGAGGCTTTTGACTCCATAGGTCTGTGCTGGGGTGAGGGAGATCTTAGACGCTTTATCCTTAAGCTGGTTAAAATGGATTTATGGAACTGTGTATACATATGTGTTTTAAAAGTATGTAATACACATATAAAGCCAGATCCGTGGAGTTATGCAAACATGCACCCTCTGAGGATGCAGCACGCAACAGTACAAGACAAGCACAATGAATACTTACTCCCATTGATGGGCACTTCTTCACCAAGGCATCCCATCAATATCAATGGGACACCTCATATGGGTAGGTGGGCATTAGCCTGAGTAAATCAACGCCTGAATAAATAAGACAATAACGGCATGCAGAATATTATGGGGCTGTTATTGGGTGAAATTTTCAAAAGTTCTCAGCTGTGGTTCAATTCTGTTCCTGTTGACATCAAGGGGAACTTTACTACTGGCTTCCATGGGAGCAGAGTTCTGCTGATGCTGAAAGCTTTAGAAAATCCCTCCCATAATGTTTTGAAGCTAGAAATGCCAGTAATCACCATGTTCAGAGATTACCATATAATACAATGAGCAAAATTCTTAACTTCTTTAAACAAGGCCAGAACACCACTGCCATTGCAGCATCTGGCCGCTTTGTGTAGCTGCTCTATCACTCAACCACCCATTGTCATGCAGGGAGAGACCCACATTTTAGGATCCAAATATCCCTCAGATGCTTTTATACTTTTCTGACTGTAAATAGATAAAGTTAAAAACCGTTTTGAGCATTAAACTTTCACAGCAGTCTTAGGGCTTGCTTATTTACACTTGGAAACAGCTACTTCAGTATATTTCCAAGTGTAGACAAGGCCTAAGAATGAACCATATGATGCCGAATGCCAGGACTCTCTGACATTAAGCATCAATGCCAACATTCTATGCTAGTGGGTGGTACCTATCTTTAGGAATTTACGCTTCACCATAGCAAAATATTTAAGGGAAAGCCCTCACTTCGTCAGCACACACATCCGGCCTACTGTATTTATTGTTATTATCTCCTTTGGCCTTTCATTTCTGAGGAATCTGAAATCTCTACATCGATTAACTCATTACCCCTCACTGACAGAACTCTTATAACTCCTAGAGCCAGGTTTGTAACTGATATAAATTGGCATAGGTCCATTGACTTCAACAGAGCCATGCCCGTCTATACCAATTAAGGATCTGGCCCATCCAGCAGTGCGTTAATCAATAATGAAGTCCAAAAAATATATTGCCCTCAAGAAATGTAAGATTGCACTTCATGGTGTATCTAGTTATATGTCTTTCATGAGATATAATCTCTATCTTGGATATTACTGTGCACAGTATCTAGAAAGGTTTGGATGTTTTCAAACACTGTGCGTGTTCAGAGACCCTCAGTTGGTATTTCACTCCATGCTCTACAGTAGTATTTTACCTACATACTTTCCTTCCTAATCAACCTTATAAAAGTAGTATAATAATCTACAGTCATGGCCCCATTATTATGATTTACAAGAGTTTTATGCTGAGATGTAGTGTATCCTAAGTGCAGGGGTTCTCAACGTTTTTCTTTCTGAGGCCCCTCCAACATGCTATAAAATCTCCATGGACCAGCTGTGCCACAATAAATTGCTTGTCTGCATATAAAAACCAGGGCTGGCATTAGGGGATAGCAAACAGGGCAATTGCCTGGGGCCCCATGCCACAGGGCCTCTAGCGAAGCTCCATTGCTCAGGCTTTGGCTTCATCCCCAGGTGGTGGGGCTCAGGGCCCTGGGCTTCAGCCCCATGCAGTGGGGCTTTGGCTTTCTGCCCTGGGCCCCAGCGAGTCTAACAGTGACCCTGCTTGGCAGCCCCCCTGAAACCTGCTCGTGGCCCCCCAGGGGGCCCCGGGCCCCTGGTTGAAAACCACTGTCCCAGTGGATAAAGCATTGGCCTGGGACCCAGGACACCTAGATTTTGTTCCCATCTCTGCCACTGATCTGCTGGGTGGTCTTGGGCAAGTTACTTCACTGCTCTGTGCTTCCAATTCCCCTTCCATGCTTTGTCTGTCCTTCCTATTTTGATTACAACAAGAGCTGACTCTTTCTGCATGCACGTACAGTGCTTAGCACAATGGGGCCCTGATCTTAGTCGGGGTCTCCAGGTGCTACTGCAATATAAATAATAAATGCTAATACAGTGTTAGGGGTCAGAAGGGCCACTCTTGTAATAAGATTCCAAAAAAGAAACCCCTTGTACTTCTAGGGTTGCATCAGCACATTGGACAATGCTTTGCTAGCAGTCCTGTAAGCAGCGTTGGAGCATCGATCTGTTATCACCGTATGCCCAATAACGTGCCATACCGTTGATGGAGCAGCTTGAAACAAAGAAAACCAGCATCTTGTGTCTGCTCTTAAACTGGGACACTCGACTCTTCCTCTCATTCAAAATTAATCCAATAGATTGAGACTATGTAGAACACTTACTGCTTAAGACCACAGACACTAAGAGGTAGCTGTCATGGATTGTCCTTGGGTATAGAAACTAAAACCTGTAGAAACTGCCTGGGGAGGCTGTAAGAATTTGAAAATATTAACTGCATTTTCCAGTCTTTGTGGAAAATCGTGCTACACCCCTGGGATCGTGCTCTTTGGGAATGGAGGGCACCAAAACCAACACAGTTCTACTGTCTTGGAGCAGGTGCAAGCTATAGGGAACATGCATCCGAGGTGCAGCATAGAGCTATGCTTCATGAAGACTGATGCACTGTACTGACACCAAACCACAGGTTCCCCGCAGGGTTTGAATCCCTCTACCCTCAGTACCATAGCACAGACTTTGAACATTTGACCTAAAGGAGTAACTTCACTATCTATTAGTAGTAGTAGGTTGTTACCTTCTATGCAGATTAGCTACTGGAAGGGGATGTGACACACACATTTTTACAAGGATGCTCTGCTGTCCTGCCAGGGTTTTGAGGGCATGGCAAGTAGGTGTGTGGATTATGCAGATCTACTGGTGATTCTCTCCACAAGAGGAGGACAGGACTCCACAGCCGTGAACATGGGACATGGAACCAGAAGTGACCTCCTGGGCCATTGAATTCAGTCCCCTGCTATCCCAGGCAATCCCTTCGTATAATCCCTTTAATAAATTTATTAAGTGCCATCTTAAAACTAGTTAGCTTGTTTGCCCCCACTTTTCCTATTGGAAGGCTGTTTCAGAACCTCAGCAGCCTTCTGAAACTTCAATTGCCTTCAATGCTGCTGAGACTTCAGGTAGCGTTCACCAAACAGCTCCCAACTGCCACTCTATGGCCGAGGAGGAAGGGTTCCAACCGGCCTGCAGGCCCTAGCTGATATCTCTATGCTCAGCTTGTGTTTGGGGCTTTAAGAACAAAGAGCAGGGCTTTAGAAATAACCTGGCAACTGCATTTCTCCGGGTGATGAGCAAATATTCAATGAAAGAAAATTTTATTGTTGGCCAAATCTGTCTGTAAGTAGCACCTGCTAGAGGCACAGCTTAAAAAATAACACAAAGCGTGATGATCCATGTGATCTACCTGTACGTCAGAGCATACCAGTGACCAGCAAATAAGCAAATGTGTTTTAACCCAGCACATCTTTAGCTGCAGGTACGTAGCGGAGGGCCTGAAATGCCACCTAATGTCCCTATGTTTCTCTCTGACAGGCGTGGATTGAAGATCTCAAATGATGACTAGGACTTGACTTTTCTTGTTGGTTTCTGCTGGCTGTTTGGTAAGAAATATCAGGTCTGATCTTCAGCTGATGAAAACGGACATCGTCCAGTTGACTTCACCAGCTGAGGATCCAGCCAGCATTTCCTATGCATTCAGCATAGCTGTTTCATGATGTGAAATGGCCCCAGTAAAACCCAAAACACACTACAAATCAATAGCCTCTGTATTGTTGGGTCTCCTATAATGTTCATTCTTTCATCAGTTACAAGCCAGAAGGGGCCCACTGCATAACACGGGCCACAGGACTTCCCTGAATATTTCAGCGATGGTGGGATTCCAAGTACCAGAACTGGGATTCGGGCATTGCCAGTGTTATATAAAGCTACAGTGACAACAGTTATTAGAGGATGCTCCTCCAGGCACGCTGGTGTGGCAGTTGTCTTCTGAGCCACCATTTTGAGGGATTCGGAGGAGCCACAAAATGGTTGGCGTTCTTTTAGAGGAAGCCTGAAGAACTTCGGCTCCTAACTGTGGGCTTTCGTAGTTTGGGTTCAGCTTGTGTTTCCCATTGTTTGTCTTTGACGGTCAGGGCAGTGCTGGCATTTTTCTAACCTACACTTAATAACCCACCTGTGGAACTGTGTGCTGCTCTTTCCCCAGTGATTCCCCAATATGTTCTACTTAACTGTTGATGTCACACCCATGAATAGGGTATCTTCTTCAGTGAAGAAACATAATCGCTGAACAACAAATGCAACCACATGACAGAGCTCCTAGTTCTTCTGAACAACCCGTGATTACTGTTTTCTCCCCCTTTCTGTGTGCGAAGAACTCAGATGTCAGTCACAGATTGGCCTGGATCACAGACGCTGACATAAAAAGACATCTGGAAGCAGATAGTATCACACTGTGAAAAGGAACAATAAATTAACCATGAGAGCCATATGATTTCCCTGGAGCAAAAAAAAACCCAACCCCGCACACAAATGGACTTCCAGGCCAGGGGCACCACATATGGAAATCAGTACTGGAGGTGGGATGCAAAGGATGTGGGGAGTTCAAGTTCACGAATCACTGTTGGAAGATGAAATAAAGATGCTTTAATTGAAAGGCAAATAATTTTCTCTTTCCCCCACAGCCATGCTTGACATGGATTCTAAAGCTTGCTCCTGATAGTTCAGATAAATCTCCGCATGACCTGTTTACCAGGTCAACTCCACATCATTAGATACGAATTGAATACCCACTCATTCACAACATGGTCAAGCCTTTGTAGATAACCCCACCCTTCAAGAATATTTACTGATAACACAGGAAAAGATGCTGCAGGATTCACCAGTGTGCTTCAACCTTCCAGGTGTTCCCAGACATTTGCCATACCTAAACAGATCATATGGAGTTTGGGGCCTGACTTTAGGCACCAATCTTTGAAGCTTTCGATCCATTTGTTCATCAAGTTTGTCCTGATGCTTAAAATAAGGTGAAAATGCCCTAAAGTATCTAGTCAATTTGGCAGTGCTGCTTCTGGGGTAGGAAAAATATATCTTCCTGACCACTCGAGGCAATTAATTCAGTGCCTGAAATGTTAAATTCTCTTAAATTTCGATTCAGAATTACAACTATATCATTAGTGAAATCGTCCATCCCCTTTCTAAATCCAGTTGCAGCTTTTTGACTCCATGACCTCCTGCAGCAGCGAAACCGACAGGATAACCAATTCACTGTGTGAAGTGGTACAGTGGAGCCTCGTTAATATTCCCCTTGCTAATCCACACACCTCGTAATTCACACACCAAAACCAGTGGTCTTGTCCCACTTCTCAACTAAGATTTAACAGATTGTTGCAGGGAGCTCTCATGTTACTAAGGCTTCGTGGCTATTTCAAAACATGCTGCAGGACACTTAGTAGCATAACACAAAGTCTGGACATCAAACATTCAAACTAAAGTCCAGGTATTGCTAATCCATTCCCTTCTTGCTTTTTTTGCTGTTTGCTTGCTTATGTGCTCATTCACTGAATTCATAGCTTTACAGTGGTTCTCCTCCATTAATACGAATTAGCAAAATGTAACTTTTCAGGGGGATGAATTGGCTGATAATTTAATTGAGTGCCACCTTGTTCTCATACAGGGTGGAAAAAGGAGAAGTGATCAGTTTCCAGTGCATCCTTCAGGATTTGGAAAACCTTCGTAAATTTCCTGATAAGGGCTTGTCTTCACCATAAAGTTAACTTGAGTGTTGCCTCTATCGTGAGTCCCATCCACACACACCAAATCCCTGAACTTGAGTGTAATAGTGCTTTTAACTCACATGGGCTGGCCCAAGGGGGGGCTGAAACTCAACCGAGTGCAACTCCAGAGCCGCTAGCCCTCCAATGCTTGGAAGGGACAAGTCAGTTCTCCCCCAGTTCACCTGCAAAAGACTTCATAGCACAGGCTGCTCAGTTCACCACAGCACTAAGAACCAGGAACTGCTCTGAATTCTTTCACAGCTAATGGTGGGGAAACGTGCCTGTCCTTCTGCTCCCTTGAGTGGCTAAGCCTGTGGCCTGACAGCAAAGTGACCAGCCCGACTGAAAGCAGCAGCCAAGCACCAGCCTGTACCTCCAGCTGGGCCTGCTAGCCTGGCTTGAAAGCACCCCCACACTCAGGAGAGAGGGTTTCGGGTGGATGGAGCATAGGTGCTGGAACTAGGGGTTCTGCCGCATCCCCTGGCTCGAAATGGATTCCGCCATATACAGGCTTTACAGTTTGGTTCAATGACTCTCCACTATACAGATTGTTCCAGCACCCCTGGACAGGAGAGGGGGGTCTAGGCAACACCTGAGTAACAGCCCAGGCTAGCTTTGCAATAAAGACACACACTAAGGCAGGCTGTGTGCTCCTGAGAGTAATAGAGTCATCTCTAGTAATATCTTGGGGCTTGGTCCATAGCCCATTGAAGTCAAGGGGAAGACTCCTGTTGAGTCCAAAGGGCTTTGACTCAGGGTCTTTGCACTGTATTTGTTGCTCCACACCACACAGACGCCCTCAAAGGATCCCACATTCTGGCTAGTTTTGCCAGCATCCTTATGCTGTGTTACCAACATCTGGTGAAACGAAAGTCTGGGCATTCCCAAGGGGTTTGCAGCAAGGGCATCTGTAGTGTTTGCTGCCCTAACTCGGCTTCAGGTTACAATTTCCTGGCCGCTTCCTGTTTTTTTAAAGCAACACTTTTTAATGACATCACTGCATTGTACTCACTTCAGCAGTGAAATGTAGCCCTCATGATACCTGGTCCCCACCCCCATGGATTCAAATCCATCTGGAGTATTTCACCACCGGTTTCTTCTATAACTTTCACTAACTGAAACAACTTAGTGACAACAGAAAACTTCACCGACTTGCTCTCCACATCCTCTTTCAAATCATTAATAAAATATATTAAACTGCCACACCTGGGATTGACCCCAGAGCACATTCCACTATTAGCCTTTCTCCACTGGGAGGAGCTGCCATGAACTGGGACTCTGTTTCCCAGTGCTCGACCAGTTTTCAGTCCAGGACAAGGCTTTCCACATGAACCAATTTTGTTTTCCTTAATGATCTTGTATGAGGGACCCTGTCGGAAGCAATCTGAGAACTGACGTGAGCTGTGTGTGTCTACTCATTCGCTAACTTTTCAGAGGATTCAAATAGGTCAGTGAGTTACCTTTAGAGCAGCTGTGTTGGTTTGACCCTGCAGGTTACCCTGCAGCTGGCTGGAAAATGATTCTTTTTTTTCTGAATTCTTTTTTTTTTTTTTTGGTGGTGGTGGTTCCTGGCAGCTGACGTTTTGGGGGTTGGGTTTTTTTGGTGTGTGTGTGTGTGTGTGTGTGTCTTTGACAAAAACCCACATATTTTTGACAGGAACGGAAATTAGTTCATGAAAATTTCTGTGCCATTCCAAAGCTGTTTCCCTTTGAAAAAATGTCTAGCTGGAAAAATTGAGACCAGCTCTGCTGATATAGATCCTGAGGCTGTGCTATTCCAGCTTTAGCTGGGCCCAAAGTCAGCTGCAAATGGAGTTGAGATGAAGGTCACCTGCCTGTGTTGCGATCCCCAAGATTTCCCACAAACAGGTACCATCTTAGTCACTTTCCAGTCTTCTGGTAATTCGCTGCTGATCCCTTCCAGACTGACTCATTTGTGTTGCTCAGCTGGCCCAGAGGAGCCAGGAATTCCTCTGGTGCTGATGTAAAACCAGCACACCCAGCTCGTACACCAGCTGCTTCCCCAACCAGAGCGAAGGGCAAGAGCAAGGTAAGGAGGAGGTGGAGCAGGAAGAGAGCAGAGCTTTGCACTGGCAACTCTCAGCCAATGTCTGGTCCCTTAGGGGCTATAACCAGCTACTATAAGTTAAAACAAACTGGGCTGGCACAGATCACCCCAAAGAATCAGACTCACTGACACCTCCCCCACCCTCCTCTCTAATAAGCACATCTCAGCACAGTAGAAACTCTGGTCCGGGCTTTTTTATTTTAATAATATAGGCCAAAATCCAGACAGCATCACCTGGCCTGAGTATCTGGCTATGCTCTGGGCAGATGCATGGTGGGAAATTCTCTCCCAAGGCTACATTAGCAGCTCAGCCCAGTGGGTACATGCCCCTCCCACTGTTTTGCCAGCATCCTTATGCTTCATGGAGGGCGACAGAGGAACCTATGCAATGGTAGATCCCCTTGACCTAGCCTGCCCATGCCAGCCCCTTGCACTCTGCCATACAGAAAGCTCACGCAGAGCAAATCTCTCTGCAATGCTTCCAGACGTCCAGTGCTGCAGGACCAAAACTGTCCTGGTTTCGTTAATCAGGAGCCTTCTGCAACCAATACTGCATACTGTCATCAGCACTGTACCTCTGCCATTGCATACTGAATTTTCTGCAGAGCGCGCCAATGAATCATCTTCGTTGCTGGTGATTTATGCACTCCAGTTTCTCAAGTTGCTCCATAATTTGATTTCCTCCTGAGAGCCTCCAGCTTCTGTCAAAGCCAAACTCCAATTTCTCATAGAAAACTGCTTGTGGAGTCAGCATTTCCTTATGATCTTCTCCAGTAAGGACAGAATGATTCAGAGCTAACTGAAACGCAGTATGGTCCAGTGGACAAAGCACCAGACTGGGAGTCAGACCTGGGCTCTGCCCCGACCTCCTCTGTGACTTTGAGCAAGTCTCTTCACCACTTTGGGCCTTGGTTTCCTTCCTCTGTCTTGTCTATTAAGACTGTAAACTCTTTGGGCCAGGGATTCTCTGTGACTGTGTGTGTACAGTGCCTAGCACAATGAGGCCCTAATCCCAATTAAGGTCTCTAGGTGCTACTGTTTTACACATTAAAATAGCAGCCTGGGAGCTAACAGAGATCTTTGTTGTGTGGATTGCAAGGCGAGGACAAGGTTGGAAAGAATTAAGGCTTCAGTGTGACACTCCGACACTCCTATTCATGTTGAGAAGCTCCTTCAATAGAACCAATCATGGAGTAAGGTATTCATTGTGGGCAAAGGCATCAGAAATCTGGGTTTTAGCTTACTGGGTTAATCCTTCTATCCTGAAGATTGCAAATTATTTTATTGTTTAGTTTAAATACTGCTTTTTGGGGAAAATAATGTATATGTTGGAAAAGTTCAGAGACTCACAGCAGATTATTTATTATCAAACAAATACTAGCTTAATCGTGACTTTCACAAGCCTCAATCTGTCCAGCTGGTTTTCAATCCAACTGAAAACAAGAATTGTAATAGTTATAATGTGATTCCCTATTATAAAGGCTGAAGTTTAAAAAAAATATTGTTATTCTTGCAAAAAAACAAACAAACCCCTTTTAACTAGGAATTTGGAAGTTCAAGAGCTTTTTTATTTTTAGCATTTAGAAGGAAATGTTCTCTCTTTTTTCTAAGGAAATTAAGTTCGCACACCTACCTGGAACATAATTAGCGTGCATTTTTTAATACAAGTATATTTGGATTTGACACTTCTTCCCTCCGGTAAATGTGTGTTTGTTTAAAAATAATGAAACACAGTGGTTCAAGACTACTGGGACTGCCGGGGCAGAATGTTGAACTTTACGTTCCCAAGAAACGTGCAGCCTTGACCTTGCCAAAAAATTCTTTTTTATGTTTAAATGATCACAGCTTTAACAATGGGCATCAGGAAAGACTCTCCTTTAACTACATCCTTTACTTTTCACATAGTTAGCTAAACATGCGTGCCTTTGGTGGATGCTGTCTGAACTGTGTTGGTTATCTCGGATAATCTGTACGCGTTAGCAAATGATGTCCCACTAGGTCAACGCAGAAATTAGTTGTGGAATTCTTGTCAGATTCACATTGTTTCCTGGCACAGTTGAAATCCCCTCAGTTAGACACCTTTCAAGGTCTTTCGCTGGTCTCAATGTCGTTAATTGCTCCAGTTCTGGATGTGATGATTCATTCCCAGATGTCTCAGACCTTTCAGCAGCTATGCTCTGCTAAAATCAAAACGCACAGCCAGCGAACAGGACATTCTTGCAAACAGGATATTTTACTCATAGCCTCTCTTTTATGTGATTAATCCAAAGTAAGGAAGGGCTCCTGAATCATACTCTTGACATGGCAAACCCCCTGCACATTAGCGTGCTTCCCACACACACGAGATTGGTCATGAATGCAGCCTTTCTGTCGCCCCTCTCCAGGTGCAGTGCTAGTCACACTTTGAGCTTGACAGCATAACATAACAGTTTGCATTTGCCAGCCTCCTTGGCGAAGTATTCTTTTCTCTTCTCATTTGCCTGTATCTCAGTGGCAGGGCCAGCCAAACCGAAAATGAGCGAAGCACAAAGAGAGACTGTAGTTTCCAGTGACCGTCTCTGGGAAAATAGTGCACTCTTTGGGGTTTTTTAAATGGAGCCCTCAAAGGTCACTGGTACCACTTGTGACTGTGAATCCGCAAACGAAAGGCCTAGCGCATCTGGTCCATTGGTTCCCACCTTTCAGGAGAAATCACCACGAGCTGTGTGGTGTTTGTTTGCTTGACCTTGAAACCTCTTCATCAACCTACGCTCTGCATCTGCGTGTGATTGCATCCCATGGAAAGGGAGCAACCCAAGTAACCAGCTTTAGAAGGCAGGTTTCATACACATTGTTATGGGGCAGCAATGTTTTACATTAGAGGTTTGCGATTCCAACCTTGCTGGGCGGCTGGGACTGTGAAACTGTAACTAGATTTAGTGTAGAACCCACTATACCACATCAGCTGGGCTCCCAGCTAGGGGAACATTTACTCACACACCTGCCATTAACCTAAGCAGCCACTGGATGTCTGCATTGCTCCATTCCAATGCTCCTGAAAAAGCATTTCCCTGAGGGGTAGAGCGGGAGAAAGGTCTCTTAAAGATGGCAATACAGAAATGACACCTGGGAGGAAATACTCCTGTGTTACATCTATGCTTAAGTAAGAAGCTACATCCAATGATTGGGATGCTAGGCTGGGGGCCAGGAGCTCTCGGCCTTCTTCCCAGCTGCACCACTGACTTGCCGTGCGACCTTGGAAAAAATCATTTAACAGCTCCATGCCTCAGTTTCCCCTGCTGCAAATTAGAACTGATAACACTGCTTACCCCGTAGGGAGAATTCATCAGTGCCTGCGGATCACTTTGAGAAGTTGAGATTGAAGGAGTTATGTGACGTGAACACACAGTATTACCCATTACTGCACACCTTGTTCGAATGGGCCTTTCACTCCATACCCTCCGACCCCAGGGACTGCAACATTACTCTAGTAACCAATACAAATGAGTAACCTTAGCGAGACTTGAGCTCCGGTTCTGGCCTCACTATGTTGGTTAAACTGGAAAGAATAGGGGAAAAAAAAGAAGGAGGCAAGCCAAAGTGAGCATAATTGCAGTTATTTGTTAATTACCGTAGTATCATGGTAGCATCTAGAAGCCAGGACGCCACTGTGCTAGGCACTGTACAAACTCATAAGGAAAAGACAGGCTGTGCCCCAAAGAGCTTAGGTATGTCTACACTGCAATTAAAAACCCATGGCTTGCCCGTGCCTACTGAGTCGGCCTCCCGGGACTTGAGCTCAAGGACTCTGAAAAGTGGGAGGGTCGCAGACCTCCAGCTGCAGCTTGAGCCTGAACGTCGACCTCAGTTAACCAGCCCAAGTCAGCTGGCATGGGCCAGCTGTGGGTTTTTAAATTGGCACGTAGACAGACCCGTAGAGTCCAAGCGTAAGGCTGTAGACAACCGACAGACACAACAACAGACTGGGAGGAGCACACGGAGCAATGAAACGATAGTGGTCAGCAGGAAAACCAGTGGTCGTGACATGCCAGCTGCCTCACCGCCGTGTTGAGATTTCTGTAGCATCACAGCAGGAAGGAGTCCTGCCAGTGAGCGTGTTACCTCCAAAAAGCAACAGAGCTAGCAGCAATCTGAACTGGAGTTATCCTTTGGCTGGGGACCTGGGGAAAAGTGACCTCAGTGGCTGGTTGTGGGACTACTTCCCTATGCCATCACTGGGGCTGGAGCAGGGACCAAGGGCACCCTGTCCTAGGGGGAACAGCCCCCCCACAGATGAGATCATTGGGGAACAGCCAGGGCATAGATACATCCTAACCATGCCTCCTCCCTCACCTGCACTGGGTGTTACTGTGGGCCTGCATAAGCTGGTAGCACTTGCTCAAAGCTTGTTGGTGAGGACCTCTGTGCCATTGTCCCAGAGGGAGCTTACAGCTGCTTTGAGGACCCATTATTAATTCCCCATGCCGTGAGGTTGCTCTCATCATGTGTCTATAGGTGGTGTACAAGGACCCTACCCAGTAAAATCCATCTATGTGCCCATGTCTACTCTGAAAGTCTCCTAGGCAAAAATACAGTAAGCCAGTGGATGAGGTCTAGGTTTCCTTCCTACTTCCTCTGAAGCACCAGAGGTTTGGGCTTTAATTTCCCTGGATTTTCTTCTATTCTCTCTCCTCTCCTAGCATTTCTTTCCTTCACTCTTTCTCACTTCACCTACTTTTCCTGCTCTTCCTCCAGTGTTCTAACAACCTCGATGTATGCCTTTTGCAAGACATGCATCCCTTTTGATGCTCTCCCTCCCCGGTACATGTAGACTATAGAAGCAGCAAGCTCTTTCCTTGTGTGTGGTATCTTCCCCAGTCTTGGGTGTAGCATTTGGAGACAAAGAGGACAGGGAGAGAAGGAAAAAGAGGCAAATTGAGAGCAGATCATCAGCTGGTAAAGTAGGGTCCCTCAGCATCCAGTTGGTGCAAGTAGGGAGGGAGCAAGGCACACTTTGCAGGATAATGTGTATTGCACGAACGTTGATTTTGGGAAACTCCACCAGGGTTTTGCAAAAGAAGTGCAAGTTTTTCTAGCTGGCCATTATTCCTCTGCAGCATTTGCCTTATTTGTGGTTGTCTTCACCTACAGCCATGGGAGAGCTTCTTTCCCCTCATGGCACTGTCCAACTTCTCCCAGCAGCAGCTTCTGGGTTTATAATTCTGCTGTGACCCAGAGCTCCAGAGACAAAGGGGTGAATAGAGGAAATGGCTATCAAGGCCCACACCTTTGGCTCCACCCCATGAGCTCCTATCTGCATTTGTGTCTTTCTGGTGTAAAAAAATATAGGTTAAACAGGTTGATGGAAACTAGGACCTAATCTACAGCCCATTGAATCATAGGACTGGAAGGGACCTCGAGAAGCCAGTGGTAATCTTTCCAGTGACCTCTATGGGCTTTGGCTCAGACCCTTTGTCTGAATTCACCATGGAACAGCTGCTGTAGCCCCTTCTCCTCCTTTCTACACATGTAACCCAGAATCACATCCAGATGGGCCAAGACGTAGTCCTACTAAATAGAACATATCTAGTCCTATGACTGGCAAGAAGTTTAAAGATGTAAGGCAGATGGGCTAAAGATTTCAGAAACTGCTTAAGGGCTTGAGTTAGGTGCTTAAATACCTTTACAAATCATAGAATCTCAGGGTTGGAAGGGACCTCAGGAGGTCATCTAGTCCAACCCCCTGCTCAAAGCAGGACCAATCCCCAAATAAATCATCAACTAAATTTGACCCCAAGTGACTGAGGAGTGGGGCTGGTTGAAAAAATGTCCTTAGAAAATTCAGCCAAAATATTTTGGTTTTCGTCTAGAATTTTTCAGCATTCAAATTCCAGCCCTCCTTCCAAAATCAGAATGTTCACAGGCACCCCTCCCTCCCACACCATTTTTGACCAGTTCCACGTCAAAGCACCTAAGTGACTTAAGAACCTGGATGCCATTGAAAGTCAAGAGGAATTATGTACCCAAATGGCAGGCGCTTTTAAAAATGGAACGTAGACTCCTAAGTCACTTAGGCACATTAGAAAATTTTACCCAGAGGCTTTGGGGCAAATCTTTTTTCCTGAATCAATTCTCCAAAACAGAACTTGTCCTGCCACTGAGGAAAAAGTTTTCAGCTTTGCACAGTCATAATCCAGGATGATTTATTCCCCCTCCCCTCTGGCAATTTCAGGTTGATGAAGTATTGTTCATTTCCAGTGAGAGAGCTAGTTTTCTGGGAAGGGCGGAAAAGTCAAATTTGGAAACAAAGGTTCAAACTTCTTCCTTCTTTTCTTGCAATTTGGACATACAAGAAAATTATAACATAACTGGCGAGCTCTGATTGCTGTTTATTACACTGCTCATAATTATTTATGTTACCTTGTGCTCCCCACGCCTGTTTGTTGGGTCTCATCATTTATGTAAATACTTTGCAGTCCTTTCTTTGTATCTGTGTACAGCTGCTAGCACAATGGGCCCCCGATCTCTGGCTCCTCTTGGCACGGCCACAATACAAATACATCATTGTTATGCTTACAGAATGCAAGGAAGCAAATTAAACGACTGTGGAAATGTGAAATGCCAAAAAATGTAGCCAAGTCTGGTACCTTGCTCCCTGGGACAGAAGCACGGAGGGAGGCGGTGTATTCAGCCCCTCAGGGGCAGGGAATACCTCACTGAGGTCACAATACAGGATCAGTGTTGATTAAATGGGCTCCAGTTTTCTTTGGTGTCAGCAGTTTCAGGAGGAAGTGTGCATGACCATGATTACCAAATGAATCCGTAATCCCAGATTACCAAATGAATCCGTAATCTTCTGACTTTAGAAGACCCCAGTTCAACTCCTTAAGTAGGTGAATTGTCCCACTGATGTCAGTGAAAATACTCCTATGCTCAGAGTTACATACATGATTAAGTGCTTTCCTGAGGCCTAATTACACCATGGTTCTTCTGATTCAAAGCTTATCAAAGTCAATGGAAAGACTCCCATTGATTCTGATGGGCTTTGGATCAAGCCCCATGCCTGTAAAGTCCCCATTCAAAAGTGAACATCTATCTATTTTATCTAAAGGTTTTATATTGTCAGCCATCACCATAATATCCGAGAGCTTTCCCCATAAAATCAAGAGCAAAGTTCCTGGTGAGCGTCTCACATTTTCCACACAAAGGTATCTGAGATTCCATAGTTATTTCCTTTTCCAAGTATAAGGAATTAATTCAGTGTCTGAGCCACCCCAGTGGCAAATGTTGATCTTTTCACCGTGAACACTCACATCTATTTTTTTAATCTGCTGTGAAATAACAGCAACATTTGCTAGCAAAAATACCATCATTACGTCCTGCTCTTTGTATATGGAAAATCTGGTATCTCCGGATACTACTATATGGGAACTGTTGGTTATTGACTGTAATAGTATCATGGGATCATCTTATGATATAGCATATTATAAATTATTAGGGTGTATCAAATAACTGCAGCCAGCCAGAGTGAAAACGGTCTCTCTCTCTCTCTAACACTACCTTCCATGATGTTTCACAGGAAATCTCCTTATGGGTGTGGAAGTATAACATTGTATAAGTATAACGTTGTATAAGGGGACATGCTGGATACATTGTATATGAGAGGGCATGCCAAAACATGTTACAAAGTATCTGAGGGAGCACACGTAGGGACAGTTAGCTTTTGAACGGAGAAGCAATTAAGATAGAGCCAGCAGGTCTAAGAAACAGGCATCAGAATGGAAGGTGTGAAGGGCAATTAGTTAAGTTAACTGGAAGCTGTTAAAGGAGATTGTTAAGGGTGGCAGGTAATTGAAGATACGTGACTGGTCTCAGGGATTTCGAAGGGTGGTAACTAAAATCTTTTTCTTCTTTTATCTGTAACTTCTCTGTAACTTGTTCTCCAAAAAACTGTATAAATTAAAAGACACAAGCCCCACTCGGAGGGCTCACTTCTAAATGTATTAGCAGAGCAGCTTTGCTAATAAAACAGAGTGGTCTGATAAATTGTGAGTCTGAGTCAAACTTTGACATGGGTAAAGGGGGCAGTGCTGCCTAGCGGATAAAGCACTGGACTGGGACCCAGGCCACTTGGTTCTATTCCCAATTCTGCCACTAGCCCACTAGGTAAGCTTGGGCAAGTCACTTTACCTTGATGTGCCTCAGTCTCCGCATCTATAAAAGGGGGATAATAATTCTGACCACCTTTCTAAAGCCACATGTGGTTGTGCAAGACGAGGGTTAGGGTACAAGGAGCCTTCCCCACATTCTGCAGCTGTGTCCGGGCTGAGCACAGTGTCAGGTGCTGTGTTCCCATGAGTGCTAGAGAATTACAATTACTAATGCCAGGCTCCTCAGTGAGGCCATAATACTCACCAGCCAGCAGCGCTGGTGCTATGTGGGGGAATGTAGTGGTGGCACCCCGTGAAAGGCTAGCAGAGCACCTAGAAGCACTGGGTCTGATTCATCATTGGGTTCATCCAGGGTTAACCCAGAGTAACTCATCAGTGGCATAAAACTGGAGTAGTGCAATGGTGGATCAGGCCCATTTTGCACACCTGGGGCACAACACCCCAGGAATTTCCATCCCAATGCACTTATGCACTAGAGGCTAAGGACTTAAGCCACAATTAACCCTCTGGGCCAGGGTGTGTTTAGTCCATGGAAAGGAGGGGGGCACTGCTGCCACCTCTCTACTCTCCAGAAGAGTAGAGATGAGACCATAGCTTTGATCCTCTTTGGCTCTGGCCAGTAGGTAAAGTACACTCTGCCCCTTGATCAAGGGTGGTCCAGCAGCATCAGGAGCTCCCACTGGGGAGGTGCATCTGTACACTGCCCCCAGCCATGGGCTTTGGCTTGTGGCCACTCTCAAGCCCTTTAATGAAAAGCATGGTGCAGTATATTACTGCACGAATAAAATTAGGCCCCCAATCAGCAAATCATAAAAGTACATGTGTAACTTTAAGTACGAGTAGTCCCTTTCAGTACAATGGCACTATTCGCATCCCAGAAAGTTATACACATCCTTAAGGACTCTGCTGGATCAGGGCCTTCCACAATGATTCTCTCTTTTAATGCCACAAGGCCGCATGTTTTAATTTTTTTGCCAGGCTTTTATTGAAATTTCTATGCTACCATTCCTTCTTCCATTTGTAGCTCAGATCCATTGCTGGGACTCCATTTGTGATGACTTGGTTTATAGCATGAACTTAGTCTTTTTATTAATTATTATTATTATTATTCATTGTAGCACCGGTTAGGCCTGAATTACTTGCCTTGTGCTGGGAAACGCTGACCTTTTCCTTGAGTATTTTCTGTTTTGGAACACGGAAGTTGGCAGACTGAACTATATTTCTCAGTCCTGGCTCTGTGCCATTGACCTAAATTATTTCATGGTAAAATTGATGCCTGGTTGTTGAAGGACAATAACCATGTCATGAGCAGAAATCCGAACCTGGTTCCAGACCCAAGTATTGCAAATGGAACCCATCTTTATAATGGGCCAAACCAACCTGCTAAGTCTGAACACCAGCAGACTTTCTGGGTATTCAAAACCCAGAACTGGTTTTTGTGATGTGGGTTCATCTCTAATTTTAGATTTAACATACTGACTACATACCCAAGCATCTATCCTCTTTTCTCTCTCCATCTGCGCCATACAAAGTGTTTTTCCCCATATCCTAGTGTTATATTACCAAGAGCCAGAAATAACAATAATCCTAAAGGGAAGCATAGTTGAGTGATTATCAATGCAGCACTAAAGTAGGGAAAAAATAATACCACCACCTAAAATATTACTTTCTATATAAAGGCTAGACTGTTCCATTGATCTTTGTGCAAACCTCCCATTGACACCAATGGAGGTTCTGCTCATGGATGGGACAGATGAGGAACATGGAGTCCTACATGTAGACCCTTGGCCATTCAGAGGCTGTGCTGAAGTAGCACAATCAAGCCTCTTTTGATTAATTCTATTACAGACTCATGCTAGGGGAACCATTTCAGACTTAACTTCAGGCCTGTCTCAGTCTGAACGTTCTGTAAGGTTCAAAACCTTGGTTTATATATATATAAATTAAATCAGTGATCCCTCGAAGCTGATTGTCTTTTATGGATTGTCCATTTCAAGTTTCTGTGAGTCCGCTGATGACTGACGAGGCCTATTTTCTAGAGCTATAGACTCTGCCACATTGCAGACATGTATTTCCGAGCAGGGTGGGCGAACCTGGGATGTTGGTTTGACCCTTGGTGCGCTCTGTCGCTCCCGTTTCGTGTAATCACATCTGTTTCCTCAAAGTGCTGAGTTCTCTGCCTCAAGCAATTCTTCCATTGTTGTCAGTCCTGGACTATACAGTCCCACGAGTTGATGTCAATGTTGCATTTCCTCCGATTACCCTTAAGGACATCTCTGTAGCATTTTTTCTGCCCTCCTCTAGCACGTTTGCCTTGATGTAGTTGAGAGTAGAAAACTTGTTTTGGCAGTCTGGAAACAGTCATCCAAACAACAAGCCCTGCCCAGTGAAGTTGATGATAGATAATCATCGCATCAATGCTCATGATATCGACTTGCGATAGGATCCTGATGTTAGTGTGTCTATGAGTCCATTTAATTTGAAGAATCTTATGCATACAGTGTTGATGATACTTCTCCAGAGCCTTAAGATGTCTCATATATGTTGTCCACCTTTCAGCCCCCAACCATAGGGTGGGGATCACAACAGCTGTGTAAACCATAAGTTTATTTTTAATTCTGATGTCACAATCTTCAAATATTCTCTTTTATCAGACAACCAAAAGCTCAGCTAGCACATCTGAGCTGGCACTGAATTTCTTCATCAATGTCAGCTGTCTGTGAGAGGTGGCTTCCAAGATATGGGAAAGTCTGCTCACCAACAAGCAAAGGTAGAGGTCCAAAAAAGAACTCACAACATGAGGAACAGGTGGTGGCTGGACAAGTCAAATGAGCTTCAACTCCTTGCTGAAACCCATGATATGCATGACTTCTTTAATGCTGTTAGAACCATTTAAGGCCCATGCATCTGGGGGCCAACCTCCCTGAGATCAGTGGATGGAGATGAGTTGATCAATGAAATGGAAGCTGTCATCGCACACTGGAAGGACCATTTTGAAGATCTCCTCAATCAGGACTCTGCTATTGATGACAGGGTATTCAGCTTCATCCGATAACACCCGATCAGAGATGAACTTGAAATACTTCCCACCCTGGAAGAAGTGTGCTTTTAAAACAGATGAAGAGCAACAAGGCATCTGGAGTTGATTGAATCCCTGTAGTAATCTCTAAGCGGGGGGGGGGGGGGGGGGGGGGGGCGCAAAGAATTCACCTTACAGCTATACACTTATTTTGAAAATCTGAAACCATGAGAAAATTCCAGATTAATTTAGAGATACTATGATTGTGATGATCTTTAAGAAAAGAGATAAATCCTACTGTGGAAATTATAGAGGAATCTGTCTGCTAGCAACTTCAGGAAAGGTCCTACCAGATTTCTCCTGAACCATCTTCTTCCCCTTTTCCGAAGACATTCCTCCTGAATCTCAATGTGGATTTAGACTGTCTAGAGGCACTTCTGAAATAAGCTTAACTGCTCGCCAGCTACAAGGAAAAATGTATCAAACACAGACCAGTATACATGGAGTTCATTGACCTGACAAAGCCTTTAACTCCATCAACAGGGAAGCGCTGTGCAAAATCCTCCTGAAGTATGGATGTCCACTGAAATTTGATATATAAACATATAAACATAGGCTTCTACACTACTTGGTTTCAGATAGGACAGGAAGCAAAAGGGCAAGATCATGTAAGTGCGATTCTCATGGTGTTTCCAACCTGCTGCCATTAGACAGAGCAGAAATGACGTGAGAATTCAAGCCCAAAGCTCAGGCCAAAAAATGTTCACATAATTTAGTAAGATTTCAATAAGGGGAGGGAGGAGATTTAAATGGGTCTCCTGTAAACTCATTTGGGGACCTTATCACTCAAGGAATTGATAAAGACCTGCAAAGCTTTTTAGCTCTAGGTCACTGGTTTGAATCCAACCCAACTGGTAGCGACAGAAAATCTTTGCTATCTGGCAGGTGTTCAGCAGCTCTTGTGAAATGAGTTACTGGTGTCAGTCCAATTCTTAGTGGACAAGTGCAAGCATCACAAAAGCAATCATCATTTGCTCTAATTTGCACTCTGATGGGCAGTCTGTAGAGAATAGGAATGGGCTGGTAGCCTGAGAGTGAGGTGCTTTTTCCAGATCAAGGTTGAGACACATTAACAAGGTAATATGTAAAAAGAAAAGGAGGACTTGTGGCACCTTAGAGACTAACCAATTTATTTGAGCATAAGCTTTCATGAGCTACAGCTCACTGCATCGGATGCTGTAGCTCACGAAAGCTTATGCTCAAATAAATTGGTTAGTCTCTAAGGTGCCACAAGTCCTCCTGTTCTTTTTGCGGATACAGACCAACACGGCTGCTACTCTGAAACCTGTCATTATGAAAGATAATGTGTGTAGAGAGCTTGCCCTACCACTGCCTGTGCTAACTGTACTTGGTGCACAAAGAGTTTCTAATTTGCCACCACTCACATGCACGGAATCCACCCCCATACAGATAAAGACAAATCTTAACCACTGTTAAAAAACAAGGTTCATAACAACACAATTTTCATACGGCTAAGCTGCTGAGATTCTTACATATTGAATACCGCAACAGAAACTAAGGTGTAATTAATAATTACTTGGTTATTCACCCTAATCTTACTCCAGATGGTCTTATTTGATGGTTTCCTTTTTTTATTGCTTTGTTCTGTATTTTTGCTGTCCTTACTACTGTGAAATTCATCTTTATTAATTTAATTACATTTCCACAAATGTCATGTCTGCAGAGGGCACAGGCCAGAAAACTATTAGAATAGTATTTCTCCTGTTGCCCCCCCATTCAGCATACATTACTTTTCTGAAGATCATTCAACCCAGTCCATCCCCCCCAGCTTAAATGAAGACAAACACGCACACGCACTCGCAATGCCAACTTACTAAGAGATCATTTTGGGAAGAACACCTGAGTTAAGAAGATTTCTTTAAAAGCCAGATGAAGTTCACCTACTTCAGTGAGACACTCCAGAATAAATAGTATCAAGAGTATTAGAATGACTGTTTCTAAAGCAGATTACTCATACATACTGTAGTAATCTGAAAGTCAGGGCTGTACAAATAAAATAGTAGATAGTAAATGTATTCCCATTCCTGGATTTCTGTGGAACAAATCTGGAATTTTGCCTTGCTTTTTCAGTGCAATGGTTTTGCTATCTTCTATCACCTGTCACAGTAGCAAGCTCCCAGAAATGAAAGTCTAAGTCGGTCATGTAGGGTAAATGTCATTATTCTTCATTAATTCACTACAAATCAGCCTTGTTGTAAATCAGGGAATGTTCATTAATCAATCCATTTTTAAAAATATTTTATTTGGCCAAGAGTGTCAGTTCATGCAAGTAACAAAGTAAAAATTAAAACCATGTGCTACAAAGGGGTTCATGGCTGCGTGCTTACATCAACAAAGACTCATAACTGCACAAACAATTACCATAGATCATGTTAACTTTCATTAAATAAAACCATGCTGAAAGCCAGTAGTACTGTTCTTATAAAACACACATGTTGTCTAATCTGTTTATGTATTCAGGAAAAAAAATTGCCCTCCGTCAGGGAAAACTTAGGTTGCAAAGGTGTACATCAGGGCAGAATTTCTCTCACCAGTTCCCCACTATATTAGAGGGCATATTGTGTGAAGACACCTATTAGGAAGCATGAGATGGTTAGAGTCCTGCAAATTGGCAGATATCCGCTTTATATCCACGGACCACGTTTATGGATCGTGGATGGATGTGGATCCAAATTTTATATCTAGAGCCCTGCAAATCTGTGGATACCCGATGCTTTATATCTGCGGATATCCACATACCATGTTTACGGATCGGATGCAGCTACAAATTTTATATCTGCGCAGGGCTCTAGAGATGGTGCTCTCATTTCAGATCTCTAGTAGCTCACTGGGAAACATGGGTGAGATAGCAAGGGACTGCAATGTGGCCTCTATTGAGAGACTTACGTAGTGATTAAAGTAGGGGCTACTGGGAACAAGGATGCTTTGGTTCGATTCTTAATTTTGCCACTATCTAATGGTTTAACCTTTGGTGAATCACTTATGCTGACCTGCTCAAACTTGGTAGGGGCCAGTTAATCAGCTAGTGTAAACTGGAATAACTCCATTGACTGCAAAAGAGCTACACCTATTGTCACCAGCCGGGGATCCGGCCTTCTTCGTCTAAAGTCAGACACCTCCATCCACAAGACAGAGTCTACAAGAGAAAAGGTTTGCCAGTATACCTCTGCTAGTACAGCTTTACCAGCAAACCCTGCTAGTGTAGATGCACCTTACAGGGGCAAAAGAGTGTTTTTACTGGTATAGCTTATACCAGTTCCCCAAATGCAATAAGCTATACCAGCAAAAGGATTTTTGCCAACATAACTGCATCTGTACTAGGGCTTTTAGCAATATAAAAATGTCATTAAAAATAAAGAGACAAGATGAGTGAGGTAATATCTTACACTGGACCAACTTCTGTTGGTGAGAGAGACAAGCTTTCGAACAGACACAGAACTCTTCTTCAGGTCTGGGAAACTCAGTGTCACAGCTAAATACAAGGTGGAAGAGAGAGTTTAGCTTAAGTAGCGAAAACATATTTCAAGGGACTATTCAAGGTGAAATGGCCCATTAACACCCCTCCCATTATAGGCAGGAAAGGAAGGGGAGGAAAAGGCAGCTGGGGGAGAGACGTGGGGTTGTTAGTGGGTCATAGATTCTTGTAATAAGCCATAAATCCAGTGTCTCTGTTTGGTCCATGATTTTTAGTGTCTAGCAGAGCTATGAATGTAAGCTCCCATCCTCAACTATTGAAAGTGTCGCTCAAGTTTTCTGTGAGGATGAGGACCGACATGTCAGATAGAGAGTGATCGCTTTGTGAAAAGTTTCAGAGTAGCAGCCGTGTTAGTCTGTATCCATAAAAAGAAAAGGAGGACTTGTGGCACCTTAGAAACTAACCAATTTATTTGAGCACAAGCTTTCGTGAGCTACAGCTCACTTCATCGGATGCATCCGATAAAGTGAGCTGTAGCTCACGAAAGCTTATGCTCAAATAAATTGGTTAGTCTCTAAGGTGCCACAAGTCCTCCTTTTCTTTTTGTGAAAGTGTTCACCCCCATGTGATAGGGTGTTTTGGTTTTTTTTATAATTTTCCTGTGTGAGTTCATTCAAGAGAGTAATGATTGTGGGGTTTCACACAATAATTGCTATTGGGGCATTTAGTGCACTGGATGAGGTACACCACATATTGCAATAGGCATTTATAGGACTCAGGGATTTTGAAAGGTGTATGGCGGGGGGTGTTGATCATTGTAGCTGTGGAGAAATGTCTGCAGGTTTTGCATCTGCTGTTCTGGCAGGGTGGGTTTGGTGCCGCTTTGAGTTGGTGTCCTGTTGTATGAGGAGCTTGCTTCTGATGATGAGCTTTGAGAGGTTGGGGGTTTGTTTGAAGGCCGAAAGAGGAGTCAGGAAAGATTTATTTCGTCCTTTCGTCCTATGAGTGATTTATTTCGTCCTTTCGTCCTATGAGTGGAGGGGTGTTAATGGGCCACTTCACCTTGAATGGTCCCTAGAAATACATGTTAACTACTTATGTTAAACAATCTGGTCCACCTTGTATTTAGCTGTGACGCTCCGAGTACCTTTTCCAGACCTGAAGAGCTCTGTGTAAGATCGAAAGCTCGTCTCCCTCACAAACAGAAGTCGGGTTCAATAAAAGAAATTACCTCACCTACCTTGTCTCTCTAATATCCCGGGACCAAAATGGCTACAATAACACTACATAAGTTGAAAAAATAATCACATGCCTAACCAACATTACTATACCCACAAAAGATTCTAGTGTAGATCAGGCCTTCGTTACCTGAAGGTGTGACCTGTTTTCCAGAAGTGCCTGGACACCCAAGTGGAAACATTTTTGCCAAGTTTGAAAGAGGAAGGAATAATATTTGCACAGGAATGTTTTGAAAATAAATGGTTGTTAAAGGGTCCAATCCAACTCCAATTAAAGCTAATGGAAAAACTCCCATTGAAATTACTCCCACTGCTCTTTGAGCTTCTTAGATCAAATGTACTACTAGTCTTGATTTAGCAAAGCACTGGCTTAATGTTAATGTGCTGAACTGCTTTCCTGAATCAGTGCCTATATATGGTGGGCCTGTGTCTCCGATCTCGTGCAAAGTCTGAGTGTGTGTGTGTGGGGGGGGGGGGGGGATGAGGTGTAAAGGTGTCTCTGACAGCTTTGTGCACCCCCAAGTCCTTGGGCTACCAGGGGCCAGTTTGGCCTCAGGCATAGGTAAGAGCAACCTTGAGGCTGTCCTAACTTATACCAGCTAATAATACCTCCTAGGTGCTATTACACCAGGCAAGACTCTCTGGAGCACAACATTCATTAGTTTGTACACCGCTGTGAACTCCCCACTTAACCATCTTCCCTCCAAACCAAATAGCCAACATCTTTTTAATCTCTCTCCAAACATGTTGGTCTTCTTGTACTGCTCAACTGGCCAAACCCCATGTGGTACAGAATGTAGAGAAGATTCAAGCCTGTGCACCGAGTCAGGACAAGGTCTCTTATGTCCAACTTCAACCCTATTTCCGCTGTATCTTGTTGAAAGGG
Organism: Eretmochelys imbricata; assembly: GCF_965152235.1. Taxonomy (NCBI): domain Eukaryota; kingdom Metazoa; phylum Chordata; order Testudines; family Cheloniidae; genus Eretmochelys; species Eretmochelys imbricata. The sequence continues at coordinate 203,181,147 of NC_135574.1, read as the reverse complement.
GATAACCGAGCAGGGGACATTCCAGCTGAGGGAGTGCCATCAATTAAGAGGTCACTGTAATATTTTCAGGAATCTTCTCTATCCCTTTCTTACATACCCTAATACCTTTTGACTGCTGCTTCCCATGGAGCAACTAGTTCTACTGAGCTGTCCACAGTAGCACCGAGGTGCTTGACCTGAGGCACTGCGGTTAATGTTTTGCCTGTTAATGAGTCTGATGAGTTCAAGCTCTTCTCTCTAATATACACTAATTCACACTTGTCTACAATCAATTTCATTTGCTGCCGTGTGACCTGCTGCTTAGTTTTATTAGGTCCATCTGAAGTTGCCCAGAATTCTCTCTGCTAATTGTGATGGATGATATAATGATATCCCATGTACTAAAGTACGTCTTCTTAAACCAGTATTTACCATACACTCCCAAGCGATTACCTAGTCATAAAACAATCCTGTTAAAAGACTGAAGTGTGAGCAAACCAGGGTGACCAAGTGCCTTGTTTAAAGCATGATTTCCCTGCCCCCACTCCTGCATGCTAATGTTACTACAGCCCAATGGAAATGGATGGCTCAATTGCCAGATCTTGAGATCTCTGAGCTAAAGGAAATTCATCAATCATCATCATCATCATCATGTTCCCATTACGCCTCTGGCATTTAGGGCAGTGACAAATCTCCTCCACTCCTGTCTGTTTCTGGCAAGTCTTTCAATGGTTCCCCAACTGTGCCCCAGGTTTTTCAGCTCAGCTTCCACAGCTCTTCACCGTGTTGTTTTCAGGCGGCCTCGTTTTCGCTTGCCTTCAGGTGTCCATCTTATTGCTACTCCGGTGATGGAATCAGTTTCCATCCGAAGCACATGGGCAATCCATCTCCAATGCCTCCTGGCAACGATGGTGCTCAGAAGCTAATTTCAACGTGCAAAGGAAATGTGTTCTAGCACAAAAGATCCCTCACTGAGAACGATCCTTCAGACGTTTTGAAGGGTGACCCTGCTAGAGTGAACATAGCTGAAGACCCTGATTCTGTCACTGCATTGGGCTGCCACAGTGGAGTGCAAGAATTCAGAACAAAAATCTCTAGGCTAAAATGTCAGCCAGAGGTTAAGGGTCCATATTAAAGAAGTGAAGGGGCTGTAGCAAGTACTTCCCTAGATCACAGCAAGCCACGTGAGAGCTGCCAAAAGCTGAATCTGGAACACATTTCTACTTCTTTGTAGACTGCTACATATCGATAGTTATTACTTATATTACCGTAGTACCCACAGGTCCCAAATCATAGCAGGGTCCCATTGTACAAACACATAGTCCTTGGCCTGAAGAGATGGCAATTGAAATAGGTAAGACAGACAAATGGGGGAAGAAAATTTCTTGCATGGAAAATGGAGACAAAAAGATTTAGTCCTTGACCCAAAGAAGCAGTTAAGCATGTGCTTGACTTTGAGCATGTGAGTTCTTCCACTGAAGTAAATGGAGCTCTGCACATGTTTGAAGTAAGGCACGTGCTTAAGTGCTTTGCTGGATCCAGGCCTAAGTGACTTGTTCAAGGTCACCTGGAAAGGCTGTGGCGGAGGTGAGAAGTGAAGCTACAGCTCCTGAGTAGAGCTGAGTGAATCACTGATTTTTCAGTTCGGTGGCCAAAACCAAAAGAAAAGATTTATATTGGATCAAACAAAATGTTTCATTCAATCTGAAGTTGTTTCCTTCCCCCCACCCCTGCCCCGCTCTATTTCATTTCTCCTTGCAAGAAAAAAGTCAAAATAGTTTGACATTTTGCAAATTATTTTTCATTTCTTTTGGCCAAAACTATTCAGCCCAAATTTGTGAATCAACCCAAAACTGACTTTTCTCGCAAATTCTTTACCCAGTTCTACTCCTGAGTCATAGTCCAAAGCCTTTAACACATAGCTATGCTCTCACAATTCCCATAATTACTGTGAAATGTGTTTCACAATTTTTTTTTACTTGAAAAATTAATGTATAAAACAATGCCCCTTCATTTTGGGGAACCCAGAGCTCACCCCTAAACTCATATTCCACCCCAAAGATATCTACATGTGAAGTTTTCAAAAGCACTTAATGATTTAGGAGTACAAGTCCCATTGATTTTTCCGGTTGTCAACTCTTGTGATATTTATTGTTTTTTTCTTAAAACCCCAGCTCCTGGAGTCACGTGATGATGTGAGAATCTCAGCTTTAATTTAAAAAAAAATCCTAGCCCTTATGGTTGAGGGAAAAAGCTTGCAAACGGCTCCCAAACCAGAAAGCAAATAAATGAGATTTTTTTTAAAATTGTGGGGGTTTTTTAAAGTCAATCTTATAATTTTGTAGGAGAGGAGGGCTGACTCATGCTCTGACCACGTGAGGCTGGCAATACTGTGAGATATCAGATCTTTCCTAATACTGGAATGCACACAAATATCCCCAGTAAAGTACAAAGGATGTGTGTGTGTGCACTTGCAAACCTGTTTTATGTGAGTCTCTTGTCCTGAAGGGTCCATACGCTAATGGTTATCAAATGGGTGGCTGTTTATTTTAACAGGGAAAGCCTACCCCATGGAGCTGGTAGTTCTAAGTACTTTAAATAAACATTATCTGTAAACCCTAAAACGGTGCATTTATTAGCGCTTTTATAAAGGGCTCGTTTACGGTCAGATTTGCAGAAAAAAAATAAACAGAACGGATAATTTAAAACCTTGTCATCAGTGGAGTCAATCTCTGAGCTCAAACATCTATTGCTTTTTTTCCCCCGAGTGCAACTCTTTGGGGCTGCTGCTTATAAACTGCATTCTAGTCTGTCATATGGTCAAATAAGCCAATAAATATTCCTGCAAGAGTTTCATCATTTATAAAAATCTATGCTTCAAACAATAAAATATTTTATTTGTGAGGAGATCTGTAGTTTTCACAAAAATCCCTCCTGCTGTACAGAAAGATTATCAGTTTAACGGTCGGGATTAAAAGCCCCTGACGTGTAGTGAAAACAAATGCCTGTCCTCTTACAGGCCCGTTGCACTTAGCACCCGTTTGCTGATAAGTTGCATTGATTCTGTTAACTGTTCCATGAAATATGCCTTTGGAGCAGTGAAAAAACACCCTGAAAGAGCACCACCACTGTGAACGCCACAGAACCTTCTGTGTGTGAAAACAGAAAAGCACCTCCTCATGCTCCCTTGTTAATAGAGGTTTCAGCTATGAACAAAGCAAGATGGAAGGATGTCATAGCTTTCAGTGTAAGTGCTGGATCGTGCAATGACTTCCCTTACTGATTTCTTTCTTTTGCTCTGTTTTTCAATCTGCTTCTCTTCTCCTCTCATCTTCCAAACTTTCAGACAGCTTCACTGCTTGCCCTGGGACCCCACCCACACTTTATCACACCCCAAGCACAGCAGTGAGACACTAAGTTCGAATATTTAGAGACGGTCAACATTTTTCAAACATTTTCCTTTTTCCAAAAGTTTGCCAAAAAATCATTTTCAAAATTTTCCAATTTTTTAAGAATACCCCAAATCATTTTTTGCTTTGTTTTTGCTTTTCCTCTTTTTTTTTTTTTTGGGAGGGGGGGGGAAATGGGGCAAATTGACAGAGAAAACTAAAAATCAAAAAGTCAAAAATTTTCAAAACGTCCTGAGCAAATGTCCGGTGCCAAAATGCCCTCTTTAGTGGCTTACGCTTTCTTGGTCACAGCGTTGCCTAGTATGTGATGTAATGCAGGTTTAAAGTATGCATATACTATCGCCGAGGCTTGTTGAAAACTGTCAACACTCATTTTGGATGGAAAAATGGATTTTCAACTCAACCTATATTTGCAGAAAATATCTGCTTTTCTTGAAAATGTTAGATTTTTTCCTGTGTCAGAAAACCATTTTTTGTTTTGTTTTGTTTTTTGGCTAGTTTCCAGTTGAAAATATTCAGTTGCTGAAAACCCACAAAAGTTTTGAGTTTGCTGGGGATGGGTTTTGTGTGTTTGTAGCTTTGCAATGAAAATTTGAAATTTTCTACTGAAATTTTTGATGAAAACTTAATCTCTCATTTTTGCTGAATTTTTTTTTGGGGGGAGGGGATTTTTCCAACTCTATCTATCACCTTTACAGTGTATCAGATGCACTCTCTAAATTACAACAAATAACTATAGTACAAAGGTGTTTTGCACATTATGGCTGCTAAACTTTAAAGTAAAGGAGTGGGGGAGGAAACACAAGTTTCCCATACATCTCTGGATAATTTGGGTAGCTGCAGGATCCCCAGTAGCTTCCCTTGTCCTCCAGTCTGTGGAATTAGTTATCTAGGAAACCTTTTGAGGCATTCACACTTGCCTTCCACCTTAATGTTGAACAGCTACAGGGGTATAGTTGAAAATTAAAGAGTTTCTATACATCCTTTTTATTAAAAACATGGAATTTAAAGAGGTCTAATATACAAAATATTCAGCTCCGATGGTGATTACTCAGACCCTCTCTGGTAATTAGAGATGCTTTTTATTTGTCAAGAAAATATATTTCTCATTTCTCACTTACTAAAATCCAATATTGGGAACTTCCATTTGAGCACAGTGGGCCCACTCCTACACCCACCAAATACATGGCAAAACTCCAGTCAACCTAAATGGGACATCGATCGGGACCTCTATTTGTACAATATATAAGTAGATCTTAGGAAGAAACTCAATGACATATTATTTTTATTATTGCAATGCCTAGGAGACCTAGTCATAGACCGGGATCCCATTGTGCTGGGTGCTGTACAAACCTACAACAGAAAGACTGTCCCTACCACCAAAGAATTTACAGTTTAAGATCTGATTAAGGGCCCAACCCAATTCCCCTTTAAGTGAATGGCAAGGCTCCCACTGACTTCAATAAATGAGAATTTGACCAGACCTTCACAGATATATTTATATTATACACAAATATCTGACTGGTGTAGTTGTTTGACAAATATTGTTCAACCCTACAGAGCTTGCCTGAAATCTAGGTGGTACTTACGGTTACAACAGGTGACTTAATAATGAACTTTGGCTTTCCTTGAAAATGTGAAAGCGATCAGGTATTTTACAAATATCTAGGCTAGAGGTCAAAAAAGTTTTTATTAAGATATTTGAATGGCCAAAATTGTTCTGCGTTAAATCGATGTATATCTAGGTTACATTATTTCAATGGAGTGTATCAAGATATATATCTGTGTAACTAAGAACAGCATTTGGCCCAAATCACTTATAGATTACCTATAATTATGCAAAAAGAAAAGGAGTACTTGTGGCACCTTAGAGACTAACCAATTTATTTGAGCATAAGCTTTCGTGAGCTACAGCTCACTTCATCGGATGCATCCTATAGAACTTTTATTTAAACGTATCAAGGTTCGTTCACAAAAAAGAAAAAAAAATCTACATGGAGTAAGTTTGGAAACAGGCTTGAAAGATCAGGGATGGAGGTGGTTGGGAAAGGATTTTTTCCCCTCCAATACAACATTTTGACAAGTTTTTGTCTTTGTCAATTTTTCACTTTGCGGGTTTACAGTATAAGAACGAGAACCCAACATTTTAACAGTTCTTGCCCCCCCTCAAAAAAATCCCCAGGTTTTCACAAAAAATGATAATTTTGTCCAAAGAGCCATGTTCTATTCAAAAAAGCTTTTGTCAGTCCAAAGAAACACCACTGAAATTAACAGAGTTATTCCAGATTCACCCCCCTGTGACTGTGATCAGAACCTTACCCAGTCTCTCTTCAAGCTCACCTTGGGATAGCTCACTTCCCTCCCACCTTTCGGATATAGAACTAACACAGGAGAAATGAGACATGTCTATTGTTTTCTCAATCACACCAGCTTCTTCCGAATTAATTGTCAAGATCTATTCTTTGGCAGGGATAACAAGAAAGAACACAGCTGCAGGTGTGCAGACACAACCCTCTATGGTGCTTTGTTTGAAGATGAATGAAAACGTAAGTCCTTTTAACTCTGTCTAATGATCCAGGGGCTGCTTTCTCTCTCCTTGAGGGACTTTGGAAGGAGGGTGTTCAGCTGCTGCCATATAGGAAACATTTGGTCCTGCTGATTTCATGGCTGGGAAGCTTATATTACAGCTGATTAGACAATCTGTTCTTTCCTCATTTAGCTTTCATGTGTCTTTGCATACCACAGTGTGTTGCAAAGGACAGTAAATAAGAATGAAAGAATCAAAGCAGAAGTCCATCAGGGTTAGTATTAGTCCAAAATAAGGGTTAGATCTAATATAATTGTAAAAATTACATGCAATGTCTAACATATGCAGAGAGACTAATTAAAACAAAGCGAGCACCTTGTATGTACTTGCTTTGTTTTAATTAGATACCAGGTTTTTTTTAAAAAAAGAATTGTACTGATATGTTTAATCTGATGTTTTACGGAAGCATGTTTCTGACCAGAGCTGAATTCATACTGAATATTCAGATGGTTGATTTTTAGGAGAGACTGGAACCACTATGGGAACACTGGAAAGAATACTGCCATGCTTGGTACAACAGAGAGTCCAATTCTCATCTCAGTAACAGCCAGGCAAATACGGACTTACTCCATGTTGCTGTAATTCCATAAACATTTGCTTTCCCCGGCTGCCCCTCATCCTACCCACTAAGGGCCAGATTTTTAAAACTACTCAGATCCCAATAGCTGCCTTTTGGGCCCCAAATAAGTGGCCAGATTTTTAAAATGCACTCACCTCTCAGTTAGGCAGGCAGAAGTAGCAGCCAGATTTTCAAAAGCACTTAACATCCTGCAGCAAGCAGAATTCCCCTCCCCTGCTTCCCCACAATGAGCGGGGCTGAGCCCTTTTCAAAGCCAGGCTACCTCAATGGGCATGGAGCTCTTTGAAAATCTGGACCTAGCTGCGGGTGCTGGGTACTTGAAAACTTTCAAAAGTGACTTAGGTGCCCAGGTCTCACTGGGTGCCCGTAAGTCACCCGGGCATTTTGAAAGTTTTACCCTAGGAGCCTAACTTCAGGCTGCAACTTTTGAAAAGCTTGACCTTATGCCAAATCTTATACATATAGTTATCCATGCCACCTCAAACTTTCTAGTAAGCATGAATGGACCAGATTCACCTGTGCTCCCAGCGGAGTTACTAGATAAATGGCTAAGGACAAATATACTGAGAAGTGATTTTATAGATAATATGCACAATATCGGATGAAAAGCACATTCCTACACTGGAATGTATCTCAGGTCCTTTACCAGAACCAGGAAAGGAGCAGCCCAGGAACCAGATTGTGATTTTGAGACTCAGGATCTAGCTCCCAGTTCCCATCAGTGCTATACCAGCCACATATTCTGTCTATTTTAGGTATTTATATGGACCCTGCTATCATAGTATCTGAGCACTGCATCACTTTTAATGTACTTTACTTTCTTAACACCCTGTGAGGTAGGGATTATCATTCCCTTTTACAGAAGGGGAACTAAGGCACAGAGAGACTGAGTGACATGCCCAAGGTCACACAGGAAATTCGTGGCAGAGCAGAGAATTGAACCCTAGTCTCAGACTAGTGCCCCACCACTGGATTGTCCTGCCTCCTGTTTCACTGGGCACACAAGATAAGCTGTACTGGGTAACTCACTGGCCAGGGGAAGCCAAGGACAATACCCAATCCCATGTGCAGGCAGAGTAGCAGCAGCCTCAGGAAACCTGCTCTCCACCCTGAAATGGGAGCAGCCTACTCAAGGGGGCACTTTACTGCCTTGCACTGGTGCATTAGGTGGCTCACAGCTGAGCCCCTATCAGTGTGTCTACACTGCATTGTAAATCCAGGTCTGTGGGACCTAGGCTTGTGGACTTGGTGTTTGTTTGAGCATCCACACAACACTGTGAATCTGGCTTTACCATTGCTGGACCCATGTCCCACAGCTAACATGTCTGTACTGTACCATTCAGATGTTCTCACTCAGGTATGCAACTTGAGCTGTTTTCAGAGTAGCAGCCGTGTTAGTCTGTATCCACAAAAGGAACAGGAGTACTTGTGGCACCTTAGAGACTAACAAATTTGTTAGAGCATAAACTTTCGTGGGCTACAGCCCACTTCATTGGATGCACAGAATGGAACATACGGTAAGAAGAGCTGTGTCCACACTGCAAAATGATTAGGCTTGGATCAGAGTTGGGACTTGGGCTCTGACCCAGCCCGCCAGCTGGGTCCTAGCACCTGGAACTTGAGTGCTTCCTGACTGGAGTCAGACTGACACATGTGGACAGAAGGGGAGCTTGAGCGCTAACTTGAGTCAGAGCCTGGGCTTAATGTGCAGTGTAGACACACTCTAGAACACATGTTGTTGATTTCTTGAGAAGGTGCAGGTTTGGGTACTTCTTGTGAATACCTGATTTGAACCTTTGCCCTCTGCAAAATCTGGTGCAAATTGCTGAGAAGTAATGGGAGTTTCTATATTTTTTAATAAAAGGATTGCTTACAAAGTTCATGGATAATGTTTCCAATATTTTATTAGAGGAACTTTGAGCCATGATTCTAAATGGCTGCACTAAACACAGAAAAGATTAATACTGGTAGTGGATGAAGTTCCAGGCTTCATTTTGATGAGCATTCAGAAGTTATGTTTAACCAAGCTTATACAAACTTCTTTGGTCTGAAGAAAATGTATATTTAGGCACTTCCCCGCCTAGGGTGACCAGATAGCAAGTGTTAAAAATCGGGACGAGGGTGTGGGGATAATAGGTGCCTATATAAGAAAAAGCCCCCAAAATCAGGACTGTCCCTATAAAATCGGGACATCTGGTCACCCTATCCCCGCCTTTCCCCAATTTCTATGGGAAGTTAAAATAGGTTTCATCCTTAATTGAGCCTGACACACCTTATAGTTGCCACCAGGTGTCCTAACTGAGCTATTCAGCTCCGCTTTCTGTGCCAGTGAGAGGTATACACCCCATTACACTCCCGTTCAGGAATCTTCAGCTCTGCCACTACGCTACCTCCCCTAGGAAGCTATCGGGTAGTTTCAGTAGTCTTCACAATAGCAAGTCCATGATACTTCTCCTGAAGACACACATTGTCCCAGGAAGGCCCAGTTGCCCTTGGAAGCTTCGGAAGATGTAAAGGATCGAGGTTCCTTAGCCTTGCTACTAGGAGCAAGAGCTGGCCTTGCAGCCCCTTGATCTGATCTGGCACATTCTTGGCAGGGTTATCCTAGATAGCACTGTGTCCCAAGCAAACCCCAGATTAGAGATTCTCCAGAATGCTGCGAACTGTGCAATGCCATCATCAAGGGACACCCTGGTGGCAACAGCAATGAGCTGACATCTTGCCACCAGATGGCGAAGGAGGAGAGGAGAAATTCTTAATCAGCTGGACCGTGAGACTCAGGGAAGGTTCAAGGTTTGCTTCATTTTGAGGAATGGACCAGATGGCCTGGGTCAGTTATTATTTAACAGAAGTAGTTTGCCTAGCCCTCAATTCACATCTGGCAAGGACATTTCATAGGGGCTGTAATGATGATGGGTGATTTGGGTTTTCCCAAGACCCCAGACGTGAGCTGCCATTCCATGGCTCGAGAGGGTTATATGATGATGTGGCAAAAACACACAGAGTCCTAAATGAAACTAAAACTGTGAGTCTAAGTAAAGAGAAGTGGTTGGTGGCTGGCTGTGAGACCCTGGTTTGCTGGCTCAGCTTAGCATAAGGGATATTAAAATGAGAAGCCAAATGCCTCCTTTCCTCCTATGTTGGGGAGTACAGCGGCCTTCTCACATTCTGTCTCAGTCAGCTACTGGGCTCATTCAACAGTGACTGTGATTAAGATCAATAAACATACATAGCCACACGCACCAGCCTGCACAATAAATACCAGGCAGGTCAGATGAGGGATTCAGATAATGGTTTGTCCTTCTTTAGATCAGTGTTATTTTCCCAGCAAGATAGGGGTTAAAGATGAGCTGAAAAGATATTCAGCTACCAAAAACTGATTTCAGGGATACCTAGGTCTGTGTTTTCCTTGGAATAGTTAATATTCTTCAACTCTAAAATAGTACCAGAACAATTCACTGCTAAAGCTAATTGTAGCTTTAAGGCACTGTATAAAGAGGATCATTTCTGCAGCCCTGCATTAAATCAAAATTCCATGATGAAGAAGAAGGTAATCAAAACAAGTAATGAACCAAGCTCCAGCAACAGATGACTTCCACCAGCTTCTTGGACTCTTCACAATCATGCTGTAAACCAGGGTATGACAAAGTGAAACTTTTATAGCACTAGAGGGGGATCTCCACATGACTGGACGAACATAACTTCTAGAACTTGATTTTCTGCATGAATGTTGGCAGAAAACAATTCTACACTTCTCCAGGATTTGCTGAAGTGTGGGTAAAATATAAACCTAACCCCATGTATTTTCTCGAGGAGAATCTACCTACTTGTGTCTGCACATCTGCAAGAAGGTGAGCATTTGCCTTGGAATCACAGCTCCCTCTTCATAATCCTAGAACCAATATTGTTGATGAAACAGTTTTCTATCATTTTAGGACTAGAGCTAGCATTTAATCCTGCCAGGCTTGGAAATGGTTGGAAATGCTTGTGTCACATTTAGGCTGGATTACTGCAATCATGTCTCTTCGGCTTTATTAACTTTACAGAAGTGACAGTTCACCCAGAATAACACAGCAGCATTTGCACTTGTTTGGCTTGTGTAAGAACAAGACAGACTTACCTATCCTGAAATCGACACATGGATTCCAGACATCAGCCAAAGCCAGTTTTGAAACTGTCCTATCAAATGGAGAATAAAACCACATTATTTTTTCTCTGATGTATCGATCTGGAGCTTTACATGAGATGGGCCGCAGAGCTATATTTCACACCCAAAATACAAGTCATTGGGGTTTTCCTATACATGGACTATCCTTTCTCTCCCCAGTGATATTTTTCCCCACCTGACAACCAGTCCTTCCATCACCACCACACAGACAGCTGCCAATCCTGCTCGCTCCACTCCCAACTTCCTCTCTGCTCTGGTTGAGGATGCTGCTCAGGGTTTGGCCTGACCTCTGCATCCTGCTGCTTTTCAGACAATGGATCCAGTGCAGAAGATTTCACTGGGGCCTTTGAAGCTGAGCCTGCCTCTTCTTCGCTTGATATCTCCCCAGTGGGACCTCTCACCCATTCCCCCCCTACCACCACCAGCTGCAACTACAGAATCACCATAGGAGACGCCCTCAATTTAGTGGAAAGGCATCCTATCACCATGGTTACCCCAACTCCCAGGCTTCCTTACATAGTATGAGAGCCTCCTCTCTTACGGGCCCTGTGCTTGTGGCTTGGATAAGTTCTATCTTTCCAGTGGCCTATTCATGGGTCATCTGTCTGATTTCCCTCCAGGCTCGGGCAGTAAGATGGCTACTACTCCAGAGGCTCCTGACGGTGTCCCCATCGCCACTCCAGAAGAAGAGATAATGAAAACCTCTTGGGTACCAAAAATATAAGGTATCAGAGCCAACCTGTCTGTACAGTGTCGGCAATTAACACGTGGGTTAGGCTTCAGCACAAAGAATTTGCTTTGGCCTGGTATTTCTAAAAAGATACCAACTCCGACTGGCAAAGAAATCAAAGGCAGTGTTGCCATTGACTGAGGTGGTATCAGAGTTTTGTCCTATCATGTTTCACAGTCCCACCTCAGAGCACAACGAACAAAGCTCAGAGGGGTAATGGGGACACCTAACCTAGACGGTCCCAGCACCTTCAGTTGTGAAGCTTCTAACCAACAAAACAAGAAGGATATTGAAGCAGCACGTGGGGCCATAGTCAGTTATATTGGTATAAATCTGGAGCAGCTCCGTTGAAGTCCATGGGACAAGTCATGTGAGAAAGTGCCTACCTAGTAAGGGCTGTGCTAGCTGGCCCTTGGGGAAAAGGACAGAGTTCTCGGACAGTCCATTGGAAATTGCGGATAATATTGAGCCCCTGTCCATCACGGGCAGTCCTGCTGGTTACTGCCAGCACTAGAAGAGTCGAGTACTTCAGCTGGCAGCAATAGACAAACATTTTCAAAGCCTTCAGAGCTCAGACTTTTCATGGTGACAAGCTTTGGTTCAGCTTATGAGAAGGCCTGCTCCAGGGACCTGGCCGAAATAAGTATCTTTCCACTTCTGTATGTCTCGCTGGAAAGATTCGAATCCACTGCCATTTCTAGGCAGTTCCTCTGCATCTACTAAAAGAGATTTTCAACCTGCCGCTGTCAAGCGCTCCTAGGCAGGCTCAGACATACTATCCAGGTCTAGGAAAAAACAGCCCCTGCTCTCTGTTGCAGGTCATAACCCACTAACCCTCCTCCCCTTTTTGTCCTATGACTACAGAGATGTGAAGTGGCCACTTCACCTTGAATGGTTTTTTTACAATATGTGTTAACTACTTATGCTAAACAATCTGGTCCACTTCATATTTAAGCTATGACACTCAGAGTCCCTTTCCTAGGCCTGAAGGAGAGCTCTGTAGAAGCTCAAAAGCTTGTCTCCTTCCCCAGCAGAAGTTGGTCCAATAAAAGATATTCCCTCATCCACCTTGTCTCTCCCATGTTCTAAAGTGGCTTCTCAATCTATATTTCAATTCAGACCTAGAGTAAAGGGTCCCTCATTCACAAATACATTTAGACAGGAGTATCTTCTAGCTCAGAGGAGGAAATCATAGAATCATAGAATATCAGGGTTGGAAGGGACCTCAGGAGGTCATCTAGTCCAACCCCCTGCTCAAAGCAGGACCAATCCCCAATTAAATCATCCCAGCCAGGGCTTTGTCAAGCCTGACCTTAAAAACTTCTAAGGAAGAAGATTCTACCACCTCCCTAGGTAACGCATTCCAGTGTTTCACCACCCTCCTAGTGAAAAAGTTTTTCCTAATATCCAACCTAAACCTCCCCCACTGCAACTTGAGACCATTACTCCTTGTCCTGTCCTCTTCTACCACTGAGAATAGTCTAGAACCATCCTCTCTGGAACCACCTCTCAGGTAGTTGAAAGCAGCTATCAAATCCCCCCTCATTCTTCTCTTCTGCAGACTAAACAATCCCAGTTCCCTCAGCCTCTCCTCATAAGTCATGTGCTCCAGACCCCTAATCATTTTTGTTGCCCTTCGCTGGACTCTTTCCAATTTATCCACATCCTTCTTGTAGTGTGGGGCCCAAAACTGGACACAGTACTCCAGATGAGGCCTCACCAATGTTGAATAGAGGGGAACGATCACGTCCCTTGATCTGCTCGCTATACCCCTACTTATACATCCCAAAATGCCATTGGCCTTCTTGGCAACAAGGGCACACTGCTGACTCAAAGGCACACTGCTGACTCATATCAGAAAGGCTTCATGCTCAAGCCTCAGAAGTGGTACTGAATAGAGGCATTCAGTGTAGCTGGATAAGTTCTATTTTCATGGTTCCCCAAAGTCCGGGGGAGGGGGGGCTATCACCCTGTTGTAAATGTAAACCCCTTAAATCAGTTTATTATAGATCAGTTGTTCACACGGATGGTCTCAAAGACTCAAATTACTGAGCCACATCTTCAGCTTCAATGACATCACATCCTGGAAGTCAATGGGTGATTGACATCTGCTGAGGATCTGGTCCAATGTTAGCACAGGGGTTTTCTTGCAAAAAATACATCTGAGCTTTGAGTTTTGGGTTCTAGAATGTGCTACCTCCTAGACAAACAACATGGCTTTATTCCCCAGAAAACCACCTGTGATTTCATGAACAGGCAAGTCTATTTAATAGTGGGGAATAAGGACAAATGATGTTATTTCTCCCCATTTGTTCCTATGCAAAAATCACAAATGTGCAAAGTGCTGATGTCCTAGTCTTTCTCAAGGCCTGAGTTTCAAAATCAGAAGAGGGGACGCTAAGCCCCATTTACAAAAAAAAGTGTTTGAGTTGATTGTAAAAGTTGTTCTGTCCACGTGGCTTCATTTAAAGAGACAGGTGAATCCCCCCAACTGAAAAAAGAATGGCCTTATTTCTCAACTCAGCTACAGTGGTGATACACTATTATAACTCCAATGGATTGTGTGTTTGTGCCCTATAAAGTAAAGAGAAGTAGTTCGTCTTTCAACAACAACCACCACCACCACCAAATTGGTTTGCCTTAATGATCTACTGGTGATTACTGGAGTGAATCATTTAGTCCCACTTGGATACCCTTAGGGTCAGCCAGTGCTGGACATTTTCTCAAGACTGGCAAAAAACTCCAGAAGCAGAATGCATTTATGTTTCTCATACGATGCTCATGAATGAAAATATCGGCCCAGAAGATCAACAGCTGGAGTAAACGGACAGAGCTCCATTGACTACAATGGCAGAAACTTTCACACATTTTGCATGAGGCCAGCAAAATTAAACAAACTGGACACCAGGCAAAATGCTTGAATTCAGTTAGGGTTCATTGCAAAGTAACAAGACTGGCGACATTTTAAAACTCTCCTCCCCCAGTTTTGCTGTAGAAGCTGTGTGAGGCAAAAACAAAGGCAAAGTCAATGTGAGTTGGGGGTTTCTAAATCTATTGGGCTCTCCTGAAAATCTTAGCCACCATCATAAAAAAAAAATCCACATGTTCTCAGGAAAAATGCTGTAGGTTATCATTAGCTGATTTGTAGTCCAGGGTAACAGCCTGGGACTCAGGAGGCCCAAGTTTAATTCCTTACTGGCCCACAGACAAATCATTTAGGTTTTCAGTGGATGTTAAGAGCCTAAATACCATTGGGGATCTGGGCCATTTTACAGATAGGGATTAGAGCACTTGCTTTCCTTGTCAAGAAATGACGAAGATAAACACTCTAAGGATTATGCGGGGTTCAGATACTATGGTAATGTCTGAGTACATGTGACAGATATTTAGTAAGGTCCCAACTCAACAAGGTACTTAAGCAGAGTGCATAACTTTAAGCATGACTAATGCCATTGATTTCAATGGCAGTACACACACGCCCTGCGGAACCGGAGCTTTATTATTATCTGCACTTGCAAATGCTTCTATATTTAGACTGTCTGATACCTGAAACTTCCACTAGCAAGTAGCAAGAACCTCATGCTTGCTATGGATGCTTTGTGCCACCTCCAGCAGGGAAAGCAGTCCCAGTGTCACCAGGAGGGGAGATCTCCGCCTGGCACAGAGCTGTGGTGGTGTAGGAGGTATGTCCAGGAAAAAAGGAGAAATGGCAGCGCATCTCTAGACTCTAGCGATCATAGGTGCCAACTCCTTGGGTGGTCCAGGGCTGGAGCACCCACCAGCAGCCCAGATCCCCTACTCCCCTCCGCATGCAGCCCCTGCTGCTCAACTCCTCCCCCTCCCTCCCAGTGCCTCCTGCATGCCGTGGAACAGCTGGAGGCGCTGGTAGGGAGAGGTAGGAGCAGGGATGGGGCATGCTCAGGAGAGGGGGCGGAAAGAGGCAGGGAAGAGGCGGGGCGGGGGTTGAGCAGGGACAAGAAGGGGCGGGATGGGGGTGGGGTGGGGTGGGGACTTGGGGGAAGGGGTGGAGTGGGGGCCGGAAGAGGCGGGGTGCGGGCTTGGGGAAGGAAGGAGTGGAGGTGGGGCCAGGGGCTGAGCAAGGGTTGAGCATCCCTGGGGAAAATTAGAAGCCGGCGTCTGTGTCGATGATCCCCAACCGCCAAACTAGCCCAAGGCAACTTAATAGAAGTTAGAGCACCATAGGCACAGTCCATAATTGGGGCCTATAACTTTAGATTCCCCTCTACGACCCTCATCCTTCAAATCAGAGGTGATGTATGGGGGAGGGGGTTACATCCCCCCCCTCCGATTTGTTGCTTGGCTTGTACTGAGCATGCTCACATTAACCGAGCATGCTCAGTAACATGGCTGAAGCCGGCTGCCCTCACTCTCCCCCCCGCCCCACTATTGGCGGACACGGTTCATCTCTGCCATCAAGTATGTGCTGAACTTTCTGCACGTCAGTGGTCCCACTGAAGTCATCAAGTTACACACAGGTTAAAGCGTTTGCAGGATCTGGCCTAATTTGTGCTGTTCTGACAGCTGTGTGAAAAAGCTAATGCTCTCCTCCGTGTTTTCACCAGCTTCAGGACAAGCAGGATGCTTTCAGATTTTACCTCCGCTCTGTGTCCTTCCAGAAAACAAAAGCTCATTGGCTTAGATGAAATCTTATCACTTCACTCTGAAAAGCGGGGAGGGGGTTTTGTTTTCGTTTTGTGGTTGTTGAAAAATAGCAAGTTTTCACCTGGGGTAAGTAGCGGTAATTGTAAAGGTTTGGGTGCATAATTTTCCTCACACAACCTGTTTTCCCCCCACTCCCCGCCACTTACAGCTGCGTAAGTTACGCCAATAGGATTCCTGTGACTTCAGTGGAGTTGCTCCTCATTGACATCAATGTCATTTAGAGCAGAATCAGGCCCTTTATCCATAGTGCAATGTTATTTTTCATTGGTAGAAACGACGACATATCATCCCAGACCAAATGCGCATGCAAAAACATTAGAAAATGGAAAAAATAATAGAGGGTGCTCAACCCCCACTAGCCCCTCGCCAATCCGCTGCAGTGGGTGGGAGAAGCTGGGGGGAGGGGGCGGAGTGGGGGCAGGAAGAGGCAGAGCAAGGGTGGGGCCTTGGGGGAAGGGGTGGAGTGGGACAGGGCCTCGGGGCAGAGCACCGACCCAGAAAGAAGAAAGTCAGTACCTGTGCTATATTCCCCTCTTCTAGCCCCATCCTCCCACTGAGGCTTGTTCCTGCCAGACTTGAAGCTAAGTCCTTTGGCAATTTCAAAATGTCAGGGGGGAAAAAAAATCATTTCACGTTGGGCTAAAAATGAAAAACTTCCTAACCTTCAGCAAATTGAAAAATTAAAAAAAAAAATCATTTCGGATCAAGGAGGGTAGGGATAGGGTCCAGAGTGACCTAGACAAATTGGAGGATTGGGCCAAAAGAAATCTGATGAGGTTCAACAAGGACAAGTGCAGAATCCTACGCTTCGGATGGAAGAATCCCGTGCACTGCTACAGGCTGGGGACCGCTGGCAGTCTGCAAAAAAGGACCTGGGGATTACAGTGGATGAGAAGCTGGATAGGAGTCAACAGTGTGCCCTTGTTTGCCAAGAAGGCTAATGGCATATTGGGCTGCATTAGTAGGAGCATTGCCAGCGGATCGAGGGACGTGATTATTCTCCTCTTATTTGGCACTGGTGAGGCCACATCTGGAGTATTGTGTCCAGTTTTGGGCCCACCCATACAGAAAGGACCTGGACACACTGAAGAATGTCCAGTGGAGGGCAACGAAAATGATTAGAGGGCTGAGGCACATGACTTTTGAGGAGAGGCTGAGGGAACTAGGCTTATTTAGTCTGCAGAAGAGAAGAGTGAGGGGGGATTTGATAGCAGCCTTCAACTACCTAAAGGGGGGTTCCAAGGAGGATGGAGCTCGGCTGTTCTCAGTGGTGGCAGATGACAGAACAAGGAGCAATGGTCTCAAGTTGCAGTGTGGGAGGTCGAGGTTGGACGTTAGGAAACACTATTTCACAAGGAGGGTGGTGAAGCACTGGAATGGGTTACCTAGGGAGGTGGTGGAATTTCCAGCCTTAGAGGTTTTCAAGGCCCGGTTTGACAAAGCCCTGGCTGGGATGATTTAGTTGGGGATGGTCCTGCTTTGAACAGGGGGTTGGACTAGATGACCTCATGAGGTTTCTTCCAACCCTGATATTCTATGATTCTATGAAACCAAATGTTTTGTTTTGACAAAAATCAAAAGGTTTCATTTTTTGATTTTGGCCATTTTCTAATGTTTTTGCATTTAAAAAAATTTTTAAAAAAAGGAAATCTTGAGAAGTTGTTTCAAACCAAAAAATCAAAGTGTTTCATTTTTAAAATGTCAACATGAAACGGTTTGATTTTTTTTTTCTGTTTTTTGAGGGGAGCGGGAAAGGGGGGTCCAAAACAGTTCAGCAAAAATTACATGTTTGCTGTCACCAAATCTACATTTTCACCCCAAAAAATGTCCAAAAAATTTAGCCCAACTCTATTCCACATACACAAAAAAGATAAAAATTGACAGGTCAACATCTTTATAGTTAGTTCCTTGTACTACAGCTGTAAGAAGATGGAGTAATTATCATGTAGTGGACACACCTGTTATCTGATCATCTGACATAGCCTGTTATGGAGTGTCTGAAATGGGAGTTAACAGAATTACTTATGTCCTTACACTTCTGTCCCTATTCTAGAAATCCAAGGGACATCTGTGAAGGGAAGTCTAACCCAGGTCAATAGTAGACATCAGTAAGGTATAGTTTTCATAGTTCTATGTGGAAGTTTGCATAAATCCCATGTCAACAGGATTTGCTCATGAACTTGCCACACACAGCCTAGAATTTTTAACCTTGCCATCTGAAGGTTGGCAGAAACAGGTACTGAAGCAAAACATACAATTTTAGTGGGTCATAAATTTAAAAGGTTTAGATTGAGGTTTTCATAGCCAGCCAGGAGATTTAGCCCCACAACTTCCATTGAAACAAGTGGACTCCCTTTGTGGAGCTGGACCAATTTCAGTCAGCTCAGGAGCTGGCCCTTTGTAATTAAAGCAGACATTAAAATAAAGCTTGGTCAGTTCATGCCCTAGCCTGCACTAACACCCTATAAACTCGAACATTTCAAAGGAACTAGGCAAAATGGCCCTAACAGGTTGCTTACTGTCTCCGATCACTGTGCGCTAATCCACAGCTGTTCCTTATAAAAAACTACTAATCGGAACCTGAAAGTCTGACAAGAATTTATACCCTTCTTTCTACATGTTTTAGTGTTGATTTGCTTCTCTTCTAACTAATGCTAATAGTTTCTGAGCTATTAACCTTTCTGTGAACTTCATTAAAATAGCAACCTGTTACTTCTAGCTGCTCAGTTGTATAAACAAGGGGAATAGAGTAGGAAAGGGAGAAAATGTCTGTATCCAGCACAGGCATACAGCGTCCAGTTCCCGTGTCCACACTTCTAAAAGAAAGTTGAAAAATTGTAGATTGTTCAGAGACAAGCTACAAGGAGGATTTGTGTCTGGAAAAAATATCCATACAATGAGAGCCTTAAGGACCTCACTCCATTTAGTTTATCTACACTATGAGTTTATGATTTAGCAGCATTAAATCAAATTAACCCGTCCACACAAAAAAGCCATTTTTTTCGGCATAAAGGGCTCTTCAAACCAATTTCTGTACTCCTCCCCGATTAGCACTGAAATTGACATCGCTGTTTTGAATTAGGGTTAGTGTGAACACAATTCGAAGGAATTGGCCTCCAGGAGCTATGCCACAGTGCACCTTTGTGACCACTCTGGACAGCACTCTGAACTCTGATGCACTGGCCAGGTGTACAGGAAAATTCCCGGGAACTTTTGAATCTCATTTCCTGTTTGGCCAGGCGAGCTCATCAGCACAGGTGACCATGCAGTCCCAGAATCGAAAAAGAGCTCCAGCATGGACCGAATGGGAGGTATGGGGAGAGGAATTCATGCTATCAGAACTACATTCCAAAAGACGAAATGTCAAAACATTTCAAAAAATCTCCGAGGCCATGAGGGACAGAGGCAACAGTAGGGACGCAATACAGTGCCACATGAAACATAAGGAGCTCAGACAAGCGTACCAGAAAACCAAGAATCAAACGGACGCTCCAGGACAGAGCCCCAGACATGCCGCTTCTATGCTGAGCTGCATGCAATTCTAGGGGGGCCGCCACCACTCCCCACCCCTGTCTGTGGACTCCAATGATGGGGTACTCTCTGCCATGCCTGAGGATTTTGCGGATGGGGAAGATGAGGACGATGATGAGCTTGAGGAGAGCACACAGCACACCTTTCTCCCCAACAGCCAGGATCTTTTTATCACCCTGACTGAAATACCCTCCCAACCCAATGAAGCCGGAGAAGGGACCTCTGGTGAGTGTACCTGTTAAAATATAATACATGTTATAAAAGCAAGTGTTTTTTAAAGATTAAGTAGCCCTGAGGACTTGGGATGCATTCATGGCCAGTATAGCTACTGGAAAAGTCTGTTAACGTGTCTGGGGATGGAACAGAAATCCTCCAGGGACATGTCCATGAAGCTCTCCTGGAGGTAACCTAAAAGCCTTTGCAGAAGGTTTCTGGGGAGAGCACCCTTATTCCATTCTCCATGGTAGGATACTTTACCATGCCATGCTATTAGCAAGTAATGTAGTATCATTGCATGACAAAGCCTGGCAGTGTATGGTCCCGGTGTTTGCTGGCATTCAAGCAACATCCGATCTTTATCTCTCTCTGTGTTATCCTCAGGAGAGTGACATCATTCATGGTAACCTGGTTGAAATAGGGGAATTTAATTAATGGGGCATTCAGAGGTGGCCGTTCCTACTGGACTGTTTGCCTGTGGCTGAAAAGAAATCCTCCCCGCAGTTAGCCACACGGTGGTGGGCGAGGTAGGGGGGCATTGGCGCTGAGCTGTTCGCATTTGGCTAGCAGGGATCTTCCCTGATACAAGCCACGCAGTGAGGGGAGAGGTAAAGCGATCATCCCAGAGAATTGGATTGGGGAAGGAGGGGGGTTAGTTTGGTTTCTGCTGCTGCACGTTAACAGGAAAACCGCAGCACTAAATGGCCAACTCAGTGTGCTTTGCTTGATATGGGAGAGGAGGGCGCTGCTGTTATGAAGGTTGCAGAAGCCGAAAGACTATGGCTTACCGTGGCCACCTGCAAGCCAAATTCTGTTGCCTGGTACTGCGTGTGTGATCTCTAACACCAAAGCCACAGGCACTCAATATAAGATGCAAAATGCGACCCTGTACCAAAAATCACATGTGCTATGTAATGTGAATAGTGTTGTTCACCGTGAAAGAGTATAGCCATTGTTCTGTAAAATGTATCTTTTAAAATACTTCACTCCCTTTTTTCCTCCAGCAGCTGCAAATGTTTCAAGCCTCCCTCCTCCGTCCCAAAGGCTATCTCAGATAAGGCAGCGAAAAAAACGCACGCGCGATTAAATGTTCTCTGAGCTCATGCAGTCATCCGGCACTGACAGAGCTCAGCAGAATGTGTGGAGGGACACAATAGCAGAGTACAGGACAGTGGCTGATGAACATGAGGAGACGTGGCGGCAGGAAGATCAGAGGAGGCATGAGGCAATGCTGGGGCTACTGCAGGATCAAACGGACATGTTCCAGCATCTAGTGGAGGTTCATGAACGGCAGCAGGATCACAGACTGCCTCTGCAGCCCCTGTTTAACCGCCCGCCCTCCCTCCTCCCCAAGTTCCATTGCCTCCTCACCCAGATGCCCAAGAACGCAGGGCGGGGGGGCTCCAGGCACCCAACCACTCCACCCCAGTGGACAGCCCAAGCAACAGAAGGCTGCCATTCAAGAAGTTTTAAAGTGGCCTTTTCCTTCCCTCCTACCCTTCCCCCACACCCCAACTGGGCTACCTTGTGAGTTATCTCCCTATTTTTATAATCAATTATATCAAAGAATACACGTTTTTTAAACGACAGTTACTTTATTTCCTTTGCAAGCAAGCTGTGATCGAAGGGGGGAAGGGCGGGTGGCTTACAGGGAATTTAGAGACAATCAAGGGGGCGGGTTTTCATCAAGGAGAAACAAACTGAAGTGTCACACAGTACCCTGGCCAGTCATGAAACTGGTTTTCAAAGCTTCTCTGATGCGCAGCGCTTCCTGCTGTGCTCTTCTAACCACTCTGGTGTCTGGCTGCTGCGTGTATTCAGCCGCCAGACGATTTGCATCAACCTCCCACCCCACATAAATGTCTCCCCCTTACTCTCACAGAGACTGTGGAGCACGCTGCAAGCAGCAACAACAATGGGAATATTGGTTTCGCTGAGGTCTGAGCGAGTCAGTAAACTGCGCCAGCGACCCTTTAAACGTCCAAATGCACACTCTACCACCATTCTGCACTTGTTCAGCCTATAGTTGAACAGCTCCTTACTACTGTCCAGGGTGCCTCTGTACTGCTTCATGAGCCAAGGCATTAAGGGGTAGGCTGTGTTCCCAAGGATAACTATAGGCATTTCAACATCCCCAACAGTTATTTTCTGGACTGGGAAGTAAATCCCTTCCTGCAGCCATTTAAACAGACCAGAGTTCCTGAAGATGCAAGCGTCATGAACCTTTCCTGGCCATCCCACGTTGATGTTGGTGAAACGTCCCTTGTGATCCACTACTGCTTGCAGCACCATTGAAAAGTACCCCTTGCGGTTTATGTACTGGCTGCCCTGGTGGTCTGGTCCCAAGATAGGGATATGTGTTCCGTCTTTCGCCCCACCACAGTTAAGGAATCCCATTGCAGCAAAGCCATCTAGTACGACCTGCATATTTCCCAGAGTCACTACCGTTGATAGCAGCAACTCAATCATTGCGTTGGCTCCTTGCATCACAGCAACCCCCACAGTAGATTTGCCCATTCCAAATTGATTCCCGACTGACCAGTAACTGTCTGGCGTTGCAAGCTTCCACAGGGGTATTGCCACTCGCTTGTGAACTGTGAGGGCTGCTCTCATCTTGGTATCCTTGTGCTTCAGGGCAGGGGAAAGCAAGTCACAAAGTTCCATGAAAGTGCCCTTATGCATGCAGAAGTTTCGGAGCCACTGGGAATCATCCCAAACCTGCAACACTATGTGGTCCTACCACTCTGTGCTTGTTTTCCTGGGCCCAGAATCGGTGTTCCACAGCATGAGCCTGCCCCAGTAACACCATGTTCTCCAAATTGCTGGGGACCGCTGTTTTAGAGAAATCTGTGGTCATGTCCTCATCACCACGCTTCCATCGCCTCCTCGCCTGGTTTTTCAGGTGCTGGTTTTGCATAAACTGCACAATAATGCGCGAGGTGTTTACAATGGTCATAACTGCTGCGGTGAGCTGAACAGGCTTCATGCTTGCTGTGCTATGGCATCTGCTCGAGCAATCCAGGAAAAAGGGTGCAAAACGATTGTCTGCTGTTGCTTTCACGGAGGGAAGGAGGGTTGACTGATGACATTTACCCATAACCACCCGCAACAAATGTTTGACCCCATCAGGCATTGGGAGCTCAGCCCAGAATTCCAGTGGGCAGCGGGGACTGCGGGAACTGTGGGATAACTACCCACAGTGCACCGCTAGGAATGTCGACACTTGCCAGGGTACTGTGGACGCACGCCACCGAATTAATGTGCTTAGTGTGGACGCATGCACTCAACTGTATACAGTCTGTTCCCTAAAAACGACTTCTGTAAAATCGGAGTACTTTCATAGTGTAGACATGGCCAAAGAGAAGGTTAAAAGGTGAGTGAACTGATCAAGTCTATAAGCACTAAAATCTTGCTCACACATTATGAAAGAAATCTTTCTGTTTGACTGTGTCTAGTAGCACCAACCTTGCCATAATAGCACTTATGCTGGGAGAAGGTATGAATCTAGGGGGCTATTTAATCTAGCAGACAAAGGTATAGCAAAAGCCTGGAGCGGGAAAAAAAAATTGAAATTAAAATATATCTTTAACAGTGGAATCGTACCAAGGGAAGCAATCAATTTAACAACTCTTATGTCCTTAAATCAACACTGAATATCTTTCGAAGAGTGAAACTCTAGTTCAACCACAAGTTATTTGGCTCCATCGTGTTACCGATGTAGTAGGAAAGAGTTACTTTAACTGCAGGAATTACAAGGGGAGGTTCTATGGCTTGTGTTATGCAGGAGGTCAGACCAAACATCAGAATGGTCCCTTCTTGGCCTTAAAATCCATTAAGCTATCAGTCATTGTCCTCTGCTCCTAACGGTCATCAAACAACAGCTCAGCCAGTTTTCGGTTGTTTTGGGAGTGTACAAGTAAATACACTCAACATATTTAGTTAACATTTCACCTTTTCGTTACAGCACTTTAGAAAGAAAACCTTAAGTACATTCTCTGTACAAATACTGTCTGGAGAATACCAAGGGCTGCATGAAATAAAACATGGCAAATGATCCTCTTTATTGGAGGTAAGCACAGCTGAAAAGGGAGAATTCTCAGAGATGAAAATATTTTCTCTTCAAATAAGGGGACCATTGATCCCAGCACACTTTGCTTGGATTTTTTGACTGGGAAGTAAAGTGAATGGATGTTTCATTGTCTTTTAGTAAGAGACAATTTCTACACTCTGGGCCAATCCAAAGGTTGTTGTTGGAGGTCAAATGGGAGTTTTTTCCACTGACTTCAAGGGGCAGTGGATGAGGTCCTATCTTTGGCAACCATAATCACATTTGCACTTTAATTCAGGAAGGAAAATAGATGACTAACAGAGTTTGGGGCACTTTTCATCTATATGGAACCAGGATACCCCTGTGCAAACACCAACTTTCAATGAACAGGTGGGTTGCTGACTAGTGTCCTTGCACTCTCCCCTCTGAGTCAGTATTGGTGCCAGTAGATCTTGTTAAAGGAGATGCCATATTTTGAAAGACATAAATCAAAGGTCCTAACCTTTGTGTACTTACGGTTAAGCACATGCTTGTAACCCTGATTCAGCAAAGCACACATCACCAGAGTGTGGAATATATTGTATTGCTAATTCTATTTCTGCGCTACTCTTCAGTACTGTGTATTGAACTTAAGACCACCTCTGCTCATTAAAGGGCCAAAGTTTTAGGGAGCATCTATTTAATGTACCTGAAAAATGTACAGTTGTATTCATTTCCTCACACAAAAATCCAAGTGGAACTCATTCATAGGGTAGTTAAGCATGAAATCATACAATTTTTGAATGCATATGCCTATGTGTTGGTGCTAATGTGGGGTGTCTGTGGCATAAATAGATGTAACCTTAATGCAGGTCAGCTGACAATGTGGCTTTAAAGATCTCATGACATCTTTTGCAAAAGAATGATGTTAGCCCTGGTGTTTCCGTTCTAGAAATGCATCTTTCATTCTAACCTACATATTTATAGGCTGCCAGTCACCATAGTGTCTAGGGACCAATACACAGTACTGAAGAGTAGCCCAGAAGTAGAATTAGCAATACAATCTATTCCACACTCTGGTGATGTGTGCTTTGCTGAATCAGGGTTACAAGCACGTGCTTAACTTTAAGTACACAAATAACGACAATTAGACTAGTAATTAAGCATGTGCTATAACTGAAAGTTTTGAGGGAGTACCAGACTCATAAACCGCGTTAGGTGATCCAGCCAGTGGAGAGAACGAGGTCACTTGGTCAGCGTGTTACATACATGTGTGTTTAAAAGGAGAGGGGACAGGACTGATCCCAAAGGATTGTCCCACAGGAGAACTCCTGAGCACAAAGGCCAGTTGCCCATCTCCAATGCTTTCTGGAATCTGTTTAAGAGGACTACCATCATCTCCTTCTATCCCTAACTCTCTACCAACAGCAAACAGAGTGGAAATTAATAAACATCTCAAAAAAAAAAAAACCCAAACCAGAACCCTATCTAGAGGAGAGTTTTGACACCGAAGAGGAAGAAGAGCCAGAGACTCCATGTAGCCTACTAGAGGCTTGGCTATTGCAATTGATTTGAAGTGGAAGGTGCCTCAACACCGTGGTGATGGGTAGAAGCATAAAACCCTAAGGTTTGGTCTGCACTTTAAACATTTTACTGATGTAATTAAGTTGGTCAAGGATGTGACGACTTCTTGTTGTCCGTCCCCCCCTTCCCTCCCGTTATGCCAGTAAAAGCCCTAGCATTGACAATGTGTGAACTGCTGGCTCGGGAAGGCTAGACCCCCAGCTCCATCCCTTCCTACCAAGGCCACGCTTCTTCTGCTCCCCCCGCACCAGAGCCCAGAGGCCCCCCTACTGCAGCCGCTGGCCCCCACTCCAACCTCCCCCAGGCTACCCCCGCCCCAGAGCGCCGGGAGGGCAGTGCAGCCACTCCCACCCCCCACCCCGGTAGGCCAGGAGGGTGGGCAGCGCGACCACACACACCCCCCACCCACCCTGGAGCGCCAGGATGGGGGTGGCGCATCCCAAGTCGAGGCCACCACACAGGGAGACTGGACTCCAGACATGCAGAGAAGGAAGCAGGAAGGCAGGGCAGTCTGGGGGCAGAGTGTGAGCAGGGCACAGCCTCCCCCAGGCTATGGGCTTTTGAAGTCTGCAGAAGAGAAGAGTGAGGGGGGATTTGATAGCAGCCTTCAACTACCTAAAAGGGGGGTTCCAAAGAGGATGGAGCTTGGCTGTTGTCAGTGGTGGCAGATGACAGAACAAGGAGCAATGGTCTCAAGTTGCAGTAGGCAAGGTCTAGGTTGGACGTTAGGAAAAACTATGTCACTAGGAGGGTGGTGAAGCACTGGAATGAGGGAGGTGGTGGAATCTCCAGTCTTAGAGGTTTTTAAGGCCCGGCTTGACAAAGCCCTGGCTAGGATGATGTAGTTGGGGTTGGACTAGATGACCTCCTGAGGTTTCTTCCAACCCTAATCTTCTATGATTCTATGATGCCCACCGCCCAGGAGTCCTAGCCTACACACAGTGATACGACTATAAGCTATACCAGTATAAAGTGCCTTATTTCATTTCAACAAATTGGAGTAAACTATACCAGCATAAGCATTTTGATAGCAGTATAACTGTGCCTGGACTATGGGTGGGGAGATGCTGTTTTAAGTATATGAATATAATTCAAGTGGCAAAACTTTTAAGTGTAGATTAAATTAGGTAGATATTGGCCAGTGGCCTGGATTCTGGGTCCTATGTGCACTTTGGGATTAACTATGTCAAAATTTCTAGAGAATTTAAGTAGAATAATCACAGAAATGAATGGAATAATACATTTACAAGGAAATTCATCTAACATTTTAACAGCTTGACTGAGAGGGCAAACAGCAACGGTTTGCCTCAGTAAAACTGGACTAAGGATTTGGCCCTATGACTGCTCACTTAACTAGACATGGTCAGATGTCTACCAAGGACAGGGCAAAAGCATTTGGACCCAGCTGCTTATAATTTACAGTCCTCCAAATTTTATGGATCCACTAAATTCTTGTAATAAGTTTTTTAGTAAAACAAAAACACTACTCTTAAAAAACATGGCACCACAAACAGAATGGGATTTACAACTAATGCATTAGTACTACTGTGCGCAGCTACTGGGTATTATTGGCAATGGTACAAGATGACATCACTGTCAACCAATCAGAAAGCTCCAGTGGTGTCCCAAATTCCAACACCATTTCATAATCAGACTACACTACACAGCTTCTCCCGCCCCCTGCTCTCCAAAAAAAAAAAAAAACCATTAATCTTAGGTAGAATTGCTTCAGAGCATGTTAGGTAAACTTTTAGATTCAGGATGATTGTCCACCAGGAAGTGAACCCAGAATTTCAGCCAAAAAATTTGTACTCCAAAAGCTTGACTTAGATAAACATAGTGCTATCCTCAGGTATATAAATGACCCCAATTCAGTTTCAGCCATTCATTTCAGCTGTTATAATAATGCATGCTCCTCTGTGTTTTTGTTGCAAAGGAAAAAAATCGCCATAAAATAATGAAGCACTGTAGTTGGTTCTTGTTAGAGGGAATGAAAATGCAACATTTCCTGTTTACTTTTGTAAATGAATGAACAGAAAAGTTTCACTGGCAAACCTGTGACATGCTGACCTTTTGCAAACCTTTGTAAGAAACACTGACAATTTGTATTTCAAACTTTTTTTTTTGTAGAGTTAATGATTTCTCCAAATCTCTTGCAAAAGGGTTCCTTTGTGTGTTTTTTCCTTCATTCTAAAATGTTTCTTTTCATTTTTCCCCCTTTGCTTCTACAGGTTTGAGCCAACAGAAAAAAAAAACCCACACACCTGATTTATCAAGAGCCGCTGATTGGTTGATGAGCTTGGCAGATTAGCAGGGCAATTCTGCAGTGAATTCAGATATTAAACACAAGTTTAAAAGTTAGTATATACCGGGGGGGGGGCAAAAACTACAATTTTAGCCTGATGAAATTGTTGTTCCTATAAAACACTAGAAAATATACATAAACAGAATTCATTTGCATTCATTCTGCATTCATCAGAAGACTCATGGAAGCCCCAAGAGATTGTAGATACAGGGCCTGATTCAAAGCCCACTGAAGTCAAAGAAAAGACTGATCCAACTTGTATTCAAATGACTTACATACTGGGTCTTGCAAATTTGTTTATGCAGCTGACATATGCCTTGGCACTGGGTCACACTCCTTTGACATATTTGAGGGTGTTCTGAATGCAGATATGTTGGCTATGACCAATTTTTGTCATTGGTGGCACCTGACACCAAGTGAAAAGTAAGACTTTGCTGAGTGTCTTCCACTTACATCAAGCATAAGCAGGCAGAGAGCTGAATATAGTTCTCAGTGGGCAGCGAATCAAGCATGATTCAAACCAGTTTATCTAGGTCACGTTGGATAGAACTCTCACATATTGTGACCATCTTATAAAGACAGAGACGAAAGTCAAAACGCACAAACACCTGCTCAGAAAACTGGCTAGAACATGGGGGGCCAATGTCTAAACGTTACGCACTTCATCCTTGGCACTCTCTTACTCAGCGGTGGAGTACTGCGCTCCAATATGGGATCACTTGTCTCACACAACGATGATCGACGTACTACTTAATTCCACCATGTGTATTATTTCAGGCACACTTAAATCTACTCCTCTACCATGGTTACCGGTTCTCTGCAATATTGCTCGCTCAGTGTTCGCAGAGAGGAAAACGTAGCAAAGCTCATAACACAATTGCATGATATTCCACATCTACATTTAAATTAAAGACTTGTTGAATCCACCACATGATCATCTGCCCTTGTGTCGCCCATTGTGGATAAGTTTACCAAGTGAGAGATTTACGGTAAAGGAGGCATGGAGAGCTTCCTGGTCTGCACGGAAAGTGACAAATTATCTGGTCTTGGATCCCACTCAAGATCAACCTGATTTTGATTTACCACGAAGGCAATAGAGCCTTCTGAACAGGCTTTGCACTGGACATGGAATTTGTGCTGCAGCAGAATTTCGGTGGTGTTTCAGAGACAGTCCGCTACGTCAATGTGGGCAGCCACAAACCATGACACACATTGTTGAGGACTGCAAAATGACTCAATTTCCTAGAGGTCTTGAATATTGTTGATAAGAACGCTGTGGCTTGGCTTGACCAATTGCATAGGCCAAATAAAAATGGGCACTGGATCAGTTCCAGGGCTTCCATCCTAAACCAACTCTATCCATTGTCAAATTTCCCAGTCTGCTGAAGGTTCTTACATAGCTTTGTATAAGGCTAGAACTCAGAGCAGGGGTCGATCTATCATGTCTAGTATAGACAGGATAAATCAATCACCGATCGCTCTAGCCTCAATTCCGGTAGTCCACCTCAACAAGAAATGCAAGGGGAATCAACGCGAGAGCATCTCCTGTCGACACACTGGAGTGAAGACACTGCAGTAAGTAGATCTAAGTACATCGATTTCAGCTACTTAATTCACGTAGCTGAAGTTGCGTAACTTAGATCGATCTCTCCCCGTAGTGTAGACCAGCCCTTAGAGACAGACACAACTTCTTCATAGCTACATGTTGCACCCTTGATTGTGAGCACACTCCACTTGGTACACTGAACTAGAGGAGAAAGCCAATTTGTAAGCATTTGGCATGCATAGCTAATGGAGACATTGCAGCAGCCTCGCAGGTGTCACCCAGTATCGATGGCAATAATGCACTTAAGTAGTATAGAAAATTGTTTTATTCCCCTTGCAGCTGAAGCGCTGGATCACCTATTTTGCAGAAGAGCCATAGCTCTGGCTTTTTTTGTTACCCCTGAGCAGCTTCTAATTCAATTTAATTATTAATCAGCACGATTATTCAGATCTCAGTTGTTCACACTCTTCTGGACTAGAAGGTGGGAAGGGATTTCACTTTGTAACCAAAGACTAGAAGAGGCCAGATGCTTAGCTGGTGTCAGTCTGCGTAGCTCTACTGAAGTCAACATTGCCAATTTACACCAGCCAAGGATCAGGTTCGTTGTTGTAAGAAAACTCTTCTAGTGTAACTGCGCGTGGACCCCTGCTCTGGTGGCACGAAGGAGCCATATAGCCAGTAGATCCCACCCCCTCAGGATTTACCCTTCCCATAACCTATAAGGAAAGAAGCCAAAAGATAAAGAGGTTCCAGAACCAACACACCCCACCCGGTCTCAGTCGAGCAGCTTGGATAGATAAGTCCTCACCCAGTGAATTGTGCAACCACTGGGTGAGGCTAACCAAGAGGTAAAGCTGAAAGACCCAAGGGGAGATAGGAGCTGCTGGCGATGTTGATCACAGCTGGATTTTCAGCTTGGCATTACTTGGCCTAGTTTTTGCACCCAGAGTTTTGCAGGTGCAAATAATTGTGAGTATCCTTTAGCCCAATTAGACGTCTACTTACTTCATTGCACCTGCACACCAGATAATTGGATGTCTAAATAGCCTAAGTTGAACATAGAGTTATACATACACACCTGCAAAGAAACCCAGGAGGGCAGTATTAAAAACGGAGGGCCTGATTTCCAGAGATGATGAGGACTGATGACCCTTACTGAAATCAGTAGGGGCTAGGGGTGCTCAGCATATCTGAAAATCCAGATGCAGGAGCTTGAAATATACAGGCTCAGATCCTCAGCTGCTGTGAATCAGCATAGGCGGCTTCACACCAGGCCCCTGATCCAGAAAAGGAGTTAAGCACATGCTTTGGTAGGTTTCTATTCAAGACAGTATTTAAGCACATTCTTAACTACTTTCCTGAACTGGGGCTTTGGTGAGGATCTGGCCCCCTAAGTGTTGGTCTGGTTGTGTTGGGAGTATAAGTTGAAAAAGCAGTTGGACAGAATCAAGCTAATTTTTTCCCCACTTAGTTCTAAACACCACAGCAGAGTATATAATATAAACAGTGGCTTCTCATTCCTAGTGGATTTATACCAAGAATCTGCCGTGTCCATAG
This sequence comes from Eretmochelys imbricata, assembly GCF_965152235.1. Lineage (NCBI taxonomy): Eukaryota > Metazoa > Chordata > Testudines > Cheloniidae > Eretmochelys > Eretmochelys imbricata. The sequence goes on along the minus strand of NC_135574.1, from coordinate 203,150,244 downwards.
AAACGCCAGGAAAAGGATCTCAAGTGAGATTTCCACTGTCTACCATTCACTTTACCGAGTCTCCCTCGTACATTAGTGGCCATTGTGTCCTCCCACAAACAAGGCCCTGACCTTAATCCCACCTGTCAGCCATGCCCTGTGAACAATCTCTCTTCATTACCATGCTTCAGCCACATTTGGACTCACATGCACAGGTAATAAATATTGTCAGATTAACATCAAGAGGAGGGAATGGAAGTGTGAACACCTCAACCAGAGATCGAAATGACATATTCCGTGCCTGAGGTGGCTTTGTTATAACAGTCGAATGGGGACATCCGAGGAAGAATAATTGAAAAAACAGCTTCTTTAAGTACACCACATGATGCCTGTGGACTAACTCCCCTCACCCCCACCCCCAAGAATGTTTCATATCATACTGGTTTGGTGTTAAGTGTATATATCTAGAGGCATTTTTCTCCAAAATTTGGATCCAAAAACACATCAAAAACAACAGTTCATCTGTCACGGTTGGGAAGCATGTATGACAAGAAAATATTTGCTTTGCTCTGGTTTTGTGTTTGGTTTGCTGACCACTTATATCAAAAAGCTAAAACTGCTTTTTTCATCTTGGTGTAGTTTAGAAACATTTATAGGACAGATGGTCTAAATTTGTGGGTTTTATAAACTTAATGAGAATGAAGAGGGGGAAAAAAGGCGCATATGGGTGCAATATTTTCTGGGGCTTCTTTGAGCTGACCAAAAGGTAGCCCTTTGCAAAACGAAGTAAGAATTCACATTGGGAACTCATTCAAAGGCTGACAAATGACTGTGAAAGGGTAGTGGGCTTGATACCAAAATGAGACTGTCACGGGCTGACTTTTTTCACCTCGGTGGCAGTTTTGCTTGCAGTATATGGTGTGGAGAAAACATGCATTATTCTTTCCAGCAAGCTACTGTTTCTTTAAAAACTTTTCCATTGTGGCCTGGGTGTCAAAGCTCCACAAAACTGATTAACATCATGTATTGTAGAATCATGCCTGGGAACTTGCTCTAGGCCCAAACAGCTCTCCTATTAATGGGAGTGCAATGCCCTTTATTCTACAACGTAACTAGCATTTTATTCCGACATGCAGCTATGGGGTTTGGGGTTTTTATTCTTTTTAGCTGGAAAACATCGCACAGAGACTTGACAATACAGGTCTTGCGATTAAGGCACTGTGCTGGGCCTCAGGAGATCCAGAATCAGTTCCTGGTTCTGCCAAAGACTGCCTGCACGAACTTGGGCAAGTCACACACTCTGCACCTCAGCTCCCCCTCTGACAGATGATAATCCTTCCTTTCCCTCCACCAGTTGTCTCTCTCGTCTACATTTAGACTTCAAGCTCTTCAGCACAGTGCCTGTTCCTAACGATGTGACTGCACAGCAGTTATCGCAATGTGGTCCTCATCTCAGTGAGTCTGTCACAGAAGTATTAAACATTCCATGTAAGAGCTATGTAAGGAATAGTGCATGAAATGTATACCCCAGTAGGAGATCCACAAGAGTTAACAATATCAAATCACCTGAGCTGGCTTCTTCCCAGCTGCCCTACGTCACCACCATTTAAACAACAATGGGCAGAAATTCTCAAAGTCCTTTTCACTTTGGCCAGTATCACTTGGTTGCAAATTCAATTCAGTCAAAACCTTTGAGAGCTTGAATAACCTATTCCAAGGGCACTCTAACAAGTAGAGATCGCAGAATTTGTGCATATTCTCATATCACGACTTAGCTAGACCAAAATCCTTACATTCACAGTATTAAGAGGAAAAAAAAAATCAGCATTCAACGTACAAAAGGGTAACTCAATAAGGGGGCTCTGTTGGGCTGTCTAAGGCCCCGATTCAGCAAGGTACTTCAGCACATACTTGAAATCAGGTATGAAAATCATCCTACTGGGTAAAATTTTGACAAGCACGCAAGTCACTTAGGAACATTGCCATCAAAGATGCATCCTCTAGTGAGGACCGTTGTGCCAGTCAGAGTGACCATGGTGGATGGCATCGCAGTTTTCTCAGATCTGGCTCAGTCCCACCCCCAAAAAAAATCCCTGAATCTCCGGAGCGCCCACATGGGTGATCCCAGATAGAGTCAGGGCATGCACCCCTTCCTGTGTTGATGGAGAGTTTGAGAGCAGAGTGTATGGAGATGTTTTTGCCCATCCTGGCAGACATGGCTGAAGAGCATTCAGTGCTGTTTTTGAATGTAGTGCGCAACCATCAGAAGGTCAGATCTCCGTATAGTGATGACATTTTGCACAGATTTGAATCACTTTATACTTAGGATTTGGGCCTGAACAAACATATATGGAATGCCTCTGTCTGCTTCATAGAATCATAGAATATCAGGGTTGGAAGGGACCTTAGGAGCAGGACAAATCCCCAATTAAATCATCCCAGCCAGGGCTTTGTCAAGCCTGACCTTAAAAACTTCTAAGGAAGGAGATTCTACCACCTCCCTAGGTAACGCATTCCAGTGTTTCACCACCCTCCTAGTGAAAAAGTTTTTCCTAATATCCAACCTAAACCTCCCCCACTGCAACTTGAGACCATTACTCCTTTTCCTGTCCTCTTCTACCACTGAGAATAGTCTAGAACCATCCTCTCTGGAACCACCTCTCAGGTAGTTGAAAGCAGCTATCAAATCCCCCCTCATTCTTCTCTTCTGCAGACTAAACAATCCCAGTTCCCTCAGCCTCTCCTCATAAGTCATGTGCTCCAGACCCCTAATCATTTTTGTTGCCCTTCGCTGGACTCTTTCCAATTTATCCACATCCTTCTTGTAGTGTGGGGCCCAAAACTGGACACAGTACTCCAGATGAGGCCTCACCAATGTCGAATAGAGGGGGACGATCACATCCCTCAATCTGCTCGCTATGCCCCTACTTATACATCCCAAAATGCCATTGGCCTTCTTGGCAACAAGGGCACACTGCTGACTCATATCCAGCTTCTCGTCCACTGTCACCCCTAGGTCCTTTTCCGCAGAACTGCTGCCTAGCCATTCGGTCCCTAGTCTGTAGCGGTGCATTGGATTCTTCCGTCCTAAGTGCAGGACCCTGCACTTATCCTTATTGAACCTCACCAGATTTCTTTTGGCCCAATCCTCCAATTTGTCTAGGTCCCTCTGAATCCTATCCCTGCCCTCCAGCGTATCTACCACTCCTCCCAGTTTAGTATCATCCGCAAATTTGCTGAGAGTGCAATCCACACCATACTCCAGATCATTTATGTAGATATTGAACAAAACCGGCCCCAGGACCGACCCCTGGGGCACTCCACTTGACACCGGCTGCCAACTAGACATGGAGCCATTGATCACTACCCGTTGAGCCCGACAATCTAGCCAACTTTCTACCCACCTTATAGTGCATTCATCCAGCCCATACTTCTTTAACTTGCTGACAAGAATACTGTGGGAGACCGTGTCAAAAGTTTTGCTAAAGTCAAGAAACAATACATCCACTGCTTTCCCTTCATCCACAGAACCAGTAATCTCATCATAGAAGGCAATTAGATTAGTCAGGCATGACCTTTCCTTGGTGAATCCATGCTGACTGTTCCTGATCACTTTCCTCTCATGTAAGTGCTTCAGGATTGATTCTTTGAGGACCTGCTCCATGATTTTTCCGGGGACTGAGGTGAGGCTGACTGGCCTGTAGGTCCCAGGATCCTCCTTCTTCCCTTTTTTAAAGATTGGCACTACATTAGCCTTTTTCCAGTCATCTGGGACTTCCCCCGTTCGCCACGAGTTTTCAAAGATAATGGCCAATGGCTCTGCAATCACAGCCGCCAGTTCCTTTAGCACTCTCGGATGCAACTCGTCCAGCCCCATGGACTTGTGCACGTCCAGCTTTTCTAAATAGTCCCTAACCACCTCTTTCTCCACAGAGGGCTGGCCATCTATTCCCCATGTTGTGATGCCCAGCACAGCAGTCTGGGAGCTGACCTTGTTAGTGAAGACAGAGGCAAAAAAAGCATTGAGTACATTAGCTTTTTCCACATCCTCTGTCACTAGGTTGCCTCCCTCATTCAGTAAGGGGCCCACACTTTCCTTGGCTTTCTTCTTGTTGCCAACATACCTGAAGAAACCCTTCTTGTTACTCTTAACATCTCTCGCTAGCTGCAGCTGATTTCATTCCTACATGCCCGAGCAATATTTTTATACTCTTCCCTGGTCATATGTCCAACCTTCCACTTCTTGTAAGCTTCTTTATGATGTTTAAGATCCACTAGGATTTCACCGTTAAGCCAAGCTGGTCGCCTGCCATACTTACTATTCTTTCGACACATCAGGATGGTTTGTCCCTGTAACCTCAACAGGGATTCCTTGAAATACAGCCAGCTACCCTGGACTCCTTTCCCCCTCATGTTATTCCTCCAGGGGATCCTACCCATCAGTTCCCTGAGGGAGTCGAAGTCTGCTTTCCTGAAGTCCAGGGTCCGTATTCAGCTGCTTACCTTTCTTCCCTGTGTCAGGATCCTGAACTCAACCAACTCATGGTCACTGCCTCCCAGATTCCCATCCACTTTTGCTTCCCCTACTAATTCTTCCCGGTTTGTGAGCAGCAGGTCAAGAAAAGCTCCCCCCCTAGTTGGCTCCTCTAGCACTTGCACCAGGAAATTGTCCCCTACACTTTCCAAAAACTTCCTGGATTGTTTATGCACCGCTGTATTGCTCTCCCAGCAGATATCAGGAAAATTAAAGTCACCCATGAGAACCAGGGCGTGCAATCTAGTAGCTTCTGCGAGCTGCCGGAAGAAAGCCTCATCCACCTCATCCCCCGGTCCGGTGGTCTATAGCAGACTCCCACCACTACATCACTCTTGTTGCTCACACTTCTAAACTTAATCCAGAGACACTCAGGTTTTTCTGCAGTTTCGTACCGGAGCTCTGAACAGTCATACTGCTCCCTTACATACAGTGCTACTCCCCCACCTTTTCTGCCCTGCCTGTCCTTCCTGAACAGTTTATAACCATCCATGACAGTACTCCAGTCATGTGAGTTATCCCACCAAGTCTCTGTTATTCCAATCACGTCATAATTCCTTGACATCACCAGGACCTCCAGTTCTCCCTGCTTGTTTCCAAGGCTTTGTGCATTCGTATATAAGCACTTGAGATAACCTGCTGGTCGCCCCTCATTCTCAATGAGGCAGGAGCCCTCCTTCAAGTCTGCTTGTAAGAAGTTTCCAGGTTTCTAACACGAATATCAAAAAAAGTAGTACACAAGCTTGGTAGGTCCTGAACTTTGTCTCAGCACAGACATTTTTGCATCCATAAGCAAGACATGGACTTCACGCAGGAGGTGGAGAGACTTATATGTTGGAGGACATCCGGTTTGCTGTGACTTTTTGAACTCTGCTTGCAGCCTAGGTAGATTAACTTGTCAACCCTCTCCACGGTGTTCGTATAGGCAGAAGGTAGTAGTGGCAGAAACTGTTCTACTTTAGGATGTGGTTGTCCCTGCCCACACAGGCCTCAGGTCCAACTGGCCCTGGTCAGTAGCACCCAATAAAAGCCCCTGCTCAGGGTAATGAGTGAAGGCCAACAGCAGACCCAGCGGACAAGGGCCAAGTTCCACAATGGTGATGACAGTGGCCTGTGTAGGACTGTTGTTTCATGGACCACACAGGGTGGAAGAAAAGCTAGATCTTCTAAACAGTCACCTATGCACAAAGAAACCAATGGCATCTGGGGGAAGCGGTCCTGGGAAGGGGGATGGTGTGTCTCTTCACACCAAACCTTCTACATCTCCCCTCTCTTAAGGTGGCAGAATGGATTAAAGGGACCACCAGCCATGACAGACTGCAATTACAGAATCAGGATTAAAGCCCTATTACCAACTCCAGAAGAAGGAGCATGTTCCACATGCATATGGACAGGCTCAATGACCCCAACTTCCTGGAAGTCCAAAGCAGACCTCAGAGACGCATTCCATGTTAACACCAAACAACAGCAAGTACAAGACAGCACTTGTCAAAGACCTCACTCATTACAAGTTTGTAATTGCTGGCATCAAAGAGGTGCTCCTGCCACTTCAGAGCCTAAGCACCATTTTCTAAAGTACCTAAGATGCACTGGCTTCAGGGGAGCTACTTATGTGTTTGAAGTTAGGCACAGTTAGGCTACGATTTTCAAAATACATCAACCGGCCAATAGTAAAACAGATTAATGTTTGAAAGATGCGCCAAATGAACTGGGTCCCATGTGCTCAACACAAGTTGGACCTAAATTCTATGGCAAAGTCCCTGGATTCCACTGCAGCCTGGTGAAAAATCAGGAAATACTGTGGCAGCAACAGATACATTTTAAAAACAAAGACATACAATCAAGGCAGGAGCCCCCGTGTTGTTTAGAAAGTAAATTCAATTTCATGCTGTTCCCACATGTTCAGTTTTCCATATGCCACAGAATTGTGTATTGATAGAACCGTATTTTGCCTGAACAGAAATAAAATGTTTCATGAAACTGTCAATTTGAGCAGAATTTCATTTTGGAAGAAAACCAGGAAAAAAGGTTCCAACAATATCAACATGCCCCTTTTTGATATTTTTGGAACAAATATACAAAAATGCTGAAAATGTTACTGTAACACAAAACCTTTAAGAGGTCAAAACAAAGCATGTTGATCAAGTCAAAATTTTAAGAAGAATTGTTTCGGAATGAAACCAAAATCTCAAAAGCCATTGACTGGAACTTGCATCCTCCACACGGCTTTGTTGACAATGGCTAACCACATCACTGGAGTTGTCAGGGTGGAAGCTGGTGGAGTGGGATGGGGGATAATTGGAGCTTTTTACCAGATGTGGAAGCAATTTGCAATAAAACGCATTAGGATTTTTTTATTTTTATTTTTTACACCATAAAGACCAGCAGTGGAATAGTTAGCCATGTTGACCTTTAAATAGTCGTCTTTAGGTTTCAGGGTAAACACCGCAATAAGATAAATGGGCAGTTCATATTTTGAAATGGTTGTGTTAGTTTCTCTGAAAACTCAGGCAGACAACGGAGCTTCATTTTACATTAGGTTGTGTTCCCAAAGTTTTGCTTTGGATTCATGTGGACTAGAAGTATAATTTTCTAAAGAAAATGACAGCTCAGATCCTGGAGCACAATTCAGTGGCCAGGTGTGAATTGCTTGGCGGTGGCACTGTGGAACACACAGGGCCCAGATTACAATTCCAGCTGTCCACAGATTTCAGCATGGGGGTTGACTGAATAGGGATTGCATTGGAAAGTGTATCAATTATGCAGGACTCTCTTTTAGCCACTCATACCTGCTTTCCTTACCAAGACACACACAACTGGAATGGGTTTAAATCTCCCCTAATACAAACAAGTGCAAAGCAGCACAGGGCCAAACTCTGCCCCAGATTCAAACCTCACTGCAATCCCCAAGAGTTTTATGGGTGTGAGTAGAAATAGAATTTCACCTTATATGAAGACAGATCCCCCCTTCCCCCCGAAAAAGTTCTTTCTACCTACCAACACCATGAAGGACTATACAGTAGTTATTCAGTGTTCCCGGCCAGGGTTTTTGTTGCTTCTCCCCCCCCCCGGTCACTCCCTCCACAAACCACCTTTTTCTGCAGGGTAGAGGGGAGGGTTTAAAAAAAAAAGTATTCAGCTAATGTCTAACAAGTACTTCTACAAATAGCTGAAGATCTCTTAGTCAGAACATCAAATGGTAATTGAATCTTAATGTGTGCTTTCCAAAAACATTTTTTTTGGTTGTTGTTTTTTGAAAGGAAGGTAGTAAAATCCACAGATGTGGACAGTCATAAACCTTTAGATGAGACTAGATTTCCTTGATGTCAGCTGATAAAATCCACTAATAAATGTGTACAGATGCAAAGGCCTATTTGTTGTCCTGTCAAGTCAGGCCATGTGGAACAAAAAACCTAAAAGCAACCAGGAAAGGAACTAATGAGGGGGGTTGCCTCTGCCAAGAGGCACTTACTGAAGTTCCTCTGACATTTAAGGAACATAGTGATGCGACATTCCTTTTTAACTTTATTGTTTTGTCAAAAGCGGGCTTTTACAGCCGAAGATCACGTTCCCAAGATAGTCAATTAGATTATGCAGATTTACAGACATGCTGTGATCTCTTTTGTGCAGCATGACTCGTTTCTTTGCTACCAATCATTCATATTTGATGACAAAGACGAGGCTGGAGTCAATATCTCCCATATGGAGCTGGATTCCCACCCCCACCCCCCTTCTACAAACAGCTCTTTAGATCTCACAATGCATCAAGAAGCCATATTTTTATATTATACACACACACACAAATAAATATATATCTCCTGATAATTAGTTCTGAATGCGCAAATATAGTTTAGAAAAAAAATCCCTTTCCGTAGTAACTGAACACCAGATTTCCGCAGAATGCAAGCCATCTCAAGGCATTGTGGTGTGCTCCGTGGTTAGCTCTGCTCTTACTTAATTAGGGACCGAAGTTATAAGTCCACAGCTGCAGGAGAGTAATAAATAGCTATTGCTGACTTCCTTATTGCCAGTACATAGGTCATAATTGTAGGGTGAAAAGCAGAGATCTTTTCATACACTAAGCTTGATGCAGCAATAGGACTTTGATGTCATAAGGAGGTTGTTACATATTTTGAAGTCCTAATTGTGGGCTGTTGTGGTGCTGTCAGCTTCCTGGTGAAACATTAAACCGTTCCATGATTTCTTTGGTATATAGTACTGGCCTTATATTTGCAGACATCTGCCAGATCCTCAGCTGGTGTGAATCAGTGTAGCTCCGCTGACTTCAGTGAAATGATACCAAGTTACTCCAACTCTCTCTCTGGTTATAGATCACACACACACACCCCGTTTTTTAAAAAGAGCCAATATTAAGGCTGCTTCCTGGATCCACATTGTTCTAATTAATAGCACCTGTTTACTTATTGTTCAGAACACTCCCACCCTAACAGCACTGGTCCCCTCCAGAAGTCCCCTTTTCAGCTCCTCAGCCATGCCAGCCCAGTTTCCCTAGCTAATCTAAGACCTCTGAGCGATGCGGTCTTGCATCAATATTTAAGTAAGCTCTTCCCACCCTTGTAATTTTAATAACTTCACAGCCTTTCACTGCCAATGACTCCAGGTTCTGTGACCTTCGTCAATTTGAACATCTAAGTAAACCTCCCTTGTAACTCCTTAATCTTGGATTTTGTTGGCATCTCACTGAATTTATTGGTAAATTAAAATATGAGAACCTTTAACTTGAGTCTGGATGTCTCTCTAAAATGCATGCTGTAGTTCAACCATAAGTCAGAAAGAGGCTTGACAATGTGGACATGTCATATTGAATAGTAATTCTGTCCGCTGAAGGAATTACAAGGTAAAATCCAGCCTGTGTCATGCAGGAAATGAGACTAGATGATCATAGTGGTCTCTTCTGGCCTTCAAAAATATAACAGTACTTCAGTAGCAAATACATGAGTTCAAAAGAGCTATGAAATGTGGATTAGGGTACTAGCCTAGGAACCAGGAGACCTGGGAATCTATTCCCCAATTTCCCACTGACCTGCCGTGAGTGGCATCTTGCACAAGGGACTCCCCCTACTTGTCCCCCTCTAGTAGTGGCTGGAAATTATAAGGGCTGATTAACCAGCCTTGACTATCTGAACTGGGTTTCTTAGCTCAGAAAGTTGACACTGATACTTCTAGATCCAGAGTTCCCAGGTTCAATCCCGGAGCACAATCCACTCTGGAGCCAGTGATGCATTTGCACGATGCCTAACACAATGGGCTCCTGTCCTCAGTTGGGATATCTAGGTAACATTGCAGTACAAATAAGTAACAATGACAGGAACGGGGGAATAATTGCATACATTTGCATTGGCCACTATTGTGCAATCCATGCCACTTGCCAGTTACAGCACTTTGGAATCTGCTTGACAAAGGAATGGTCTGAAAACACAATGGGATTTAGGATGAAGTGGGGACAAGTGGATTTCCTCCCCTGCTGCTGGAGGCTCCTATTGTTTGCCATCTGCACAGAATACCACCTCTTGCTACAAGAACACTGAGTTCTGGATAAAAAAAAAAAAAAGCACCCAGGTGACAGTTTCCATGCAAGGAACAATTGGGCTAAAGGTAGAGAAGAATCTTCTAGAGCAGGGGTGGGCAAACGTTTTGGCCCGAGGGCCACATCGGGGTTGCGCAACTGTATGGAGGGCCGGGTTGGGAAGGCTGTGCCTCCCCAAACAGCCTGGCCCACACCCCCTATCCACTTCCCGCCCCCCTCATAACCCCCGACCCATCCACACACACATCCGCTCCTTGACCCCTGACCACCCACTCCAAGGACCCCCCCCCACCCCAACCACCCCCCGGGACCCCACCCCCTATCCAACCCCCCCTGCTCCCCGTCCTCTGACTGCCCCCACAAACCTCTGCCCCATCCAACCGCCCCCTGACTGCCCCTTATCCAACCCCCCCGCTCCCCGACCCCTTACCATGCTGGAGCCAGCCATGCCGCCGCGCTGCCCAACAGGAGTGGCGGACCAGAGCGCTGCTCACGCAGCGGTGTAACTGCAGGGGAGGGGGGACAGTAGGGGAGAGGCCAGGAGCTAGCCTCCCTGGCCAGGAGCTCAGGAGCCAGGCAGGACGGTCCCACAGGCCAGATGTGGCCCACGGGCCGTAGTTTGCCCACCTGTATTCTAGAGGTTACAAGACAACAGCAGTTACCAGAAAAAGAGGGACTAACTCAAGGACAATTGATGTGGGGAGGAAAACATGGGTCCTGGGTTGTCTGAGAAATACAGCTGGGGGAGAATGAGAATATTGGTAGATGGGTTGGGAGGGGCTGGCTGGGCAAAAGGATGAAGAGTAAGGTCACAGGATATAACTGCGTACAGGATGTGCAGTTAGGGTTGGGAAAGGCAGGTCAGTAGCAGAAAGGGAACTGGGATATGGCTGAAAGGGAGGCTGTTTTAAGGAATGGCGGGGACAGTCAAATTAATCCAGTGAAAAAGGAGAGGGGCTGCTATTGGACTAGGTGGGGGGGGGGGGGGGGGGACGCTGAACAAAGTCAACTCAGTTTTGTTTTAATTTCAAACCTGAAGCTCAGGCTAGACTTGCTGAAGTTCATGGATCTTTTGAGAGAGCCTGGTTCCGCCTCCCCACCCACCACTTACAGGTTTGGATGGGTCAAGCTCATGATTCTATGCCAGAGCTGGGCTCATAGTTTAGAATGACAGTGTGTGAGATCGGATGAGGTCCTCTTGTCCCCCGTTAGGGGAAACAAACTCTGCTCATGGAATCACTGCAGCATGTCAAGGTAAATGCACCAGCTGGTCTGGGCCTGGGATAACTCGCCCTGAGACCGTGTCTACCCTTAAGAGTTCCCTACCTCAGGCTCAGTGGAACTGCCTACTACAAGACTGACACTTGTATGTACAGAGAGAACTATCTGGAATTGGCTGCAGACCACAGAACTGACTCTGGCAGGAATGAAGAACTACCATGTCCCAGTCCAAAGACAAAGCACATTTTGAACTTGCTTCCCCATGCCACAACAGCTAACAGAAACCACCCACACGCAATCTTGGCTCCTGCGAATGGGGAGAAATCCCCATGGGAAATGTTAGTCACTATGAGGAGAACTGGTAACAGCAGACACGGGAGTTAGGCACACAACTCCCACTGAAAGTCAACGGGAGTTAACTAACGGCCTTTGGTGCCAAATCTAAACAAACCGTGCTCAGATACTATAGTGATAAGAGTAATACTAGAACCGGAACAGAGCAAGGGTGCCAAGTAGCATTAAGCGTTTTGTAAACTGCATTAAAATAAGTTCATTTTACATAAGCCACCAAAGAGCTGACAGATGGAAATAACCACACTACACTACCAGCTTAAGTTGGATTTGAACTCGTGGGTTGTGCACACAAAGAAAAAAACCCACCCTCCCCACCACCACCAAAAGAAAATGCTTTTCACTGTTGACTTGAATTGAATGAGAGACTGCATGTGTATGTACAGATTATTTAGCTCAGTAAGAAACAGCACTATAAATAGAGCACTACTGGCAAACACATATGGAGTAAAATTAACCAATACACATGGGGACCAGATCTTCAACTGAAGGCAATAGGACTGTACCCATTTATAGCAGATGAGGAGCGGTCCTAGGATGAATGTAGATTGCAACATTTAGAAAACAGGCGAAATACGCCTGAGGAATTAGATTTCATTTTGTAGGTATTTAAAAATATATATATATCTGTTTCAGTATTTAGAAGACCAGAAATAAAACACTACTAAAGAATTGATGGATAATAAACGTCATGGCACAACATTGTTCTTGGCATCACCGCATTGGATTCTGTGTCAATACAGCAGTCACGCAAACAGGAAGTCAGATGGCCCACAATCATTTGGCTGACATAGGGCTTTGCCCAGAGTTGGTCTTCGTTGCATTCACCATCACGCGGTGGCCCCAATTCGACAAAGCAGAGAGGCTGCCATTTTCAAAGGGCTGAAGGGACTTAGATGCCAGACTCTTATTGAAAGTCAATGCAAGTTGGGCACCCTACACTTTGGGCCCATTGAGCATATGCATTAAACTGGGAATTCCCAATTTTAAACACCGGTGCTGTCCCACTGAAGTCAATCAAACAGAGTTAAGCATATGCTTAAGCAGCTTGCTGGATCAGGTCCTATGTTAATAAAACTGCTGACAAGTTTTACACATGTAGCTGGAATTTGTTTAGGAGTAAAACATTTAGAAGCTGGACTTCCCTTGCTGTTGGTTAATCTGTAGCGACAGGCAGACTCCCCCTCCCCCCGCAGCCTTTGTGTGGTGAGTAGCTATATCATGCTGCACGGGTAGTGCAGATTTATTATACAGTATTAAAAGAACATTATCTGAAGAGTCTAGCCTGGGCCAACAGAGATCCATGCATTCTGAACACCCACACAGATTCTGAAGATTTAGGGTTTTAGTAAACATTGTCTTTGGATTTTATTGCACGCAGAATTTAAAACAATCATTTAAAATTAATGAAGTTCCTAGCCCTCTGGGTTCTCCAGCTACACACGAGAACATAAACCCATGTGCTGGAATCCCAATCAACAGTCAGCGAGACCCAGACAATAGCACTACGGGCCTGGGTTCTGATCCAAATGAGCGGCGGAGTCCATGCAAAGACTCCCGTGGACTTCAGTAAGCTTTTGAATCAGGCCCCAAGTCCCGAGGTCCTCACTGAGCACCAGAATACGAATGTGACACAGTGGCCTCTGCTAGGGGGTGATGTGGGGCTGCACTACTCCCCCAGGAGGAACTGTGCCTGACTCTGTATTCCCAGCATGCAACGGAGCGCACAGAGAACTATCCCTTCACAGGATGCAGGCTGCTCCTCCCGTGAGGCTGGCCAGCTCTGCAGGTTGGCGTGGAGGCAGGCGGGGGAAGAGGAGGGGGTGACCATCTCTGCTCTCCACCTCTCCTTGCTTTCCTTGGGGTGGTCTGCACCCTAGCAGCATTAGGCAGGAGCAGGGACTGCACTCCAGATGTAGAGATGACATTTTAACTTGGTAGCTGTGCCAAAGGAGCAGTGAGGAAGGTGCCTGGGTGCCCTCCACTGCCCTGTTCATCCATGCCAGGGACAGGCTCCATTTTTCCCCTCCCTCAGATAAACCCACATTGAATTCAGTAGGAGCTTGCCTAAGAAAAGACCTCAGGAGTTGGCCCAAATCTCGAACCTGGCTCACACAGCATAGTGGGGCATGGGATTGCATTACTCCCACATCTGGGCTCAGCAGTGCCTTTAACTCATCTCCAAGACAGTCAGGTTGGTGCAGATTGATTTTGCTACAGTTGTCCTTTGGGTCCAGCTGAAGAGGGCAGAAGACTTTTGCAGAGGCCTAATGTCCCTCTCCAGTGGGTTGGATGTACTTGTCATGTAACACACTGACATTCTATTCATTAGACACACTATCACACAGGCATAGGGACTGTGAATGGAGAATATGTGAATGGTCGAATACTCTATCCTGCATTCTTGGATATTCAGATAACAGAGATGCTTGCTATGGTCCTTCAAAATTAAGGTTATTTACAGCATCACTTTGTCATTTGCCCAAATGCCCCCAGGGATTACAATGCAGGCACAAAATCCAATTAACAGGAGACCTCAGTCACGTTTGATTAGAGACAGGCTAAAAATGTCATTGAAACTATTTTTAAGGGAAAATTAAGTTTTCAGTAACAGGAATATTTCCATGGAAATTAAATTGTCTGCTCTCTTCAAAAAACAAAAAATTGGTTTTTCACTGGAAAACCAACACTCAAAAAGTCTGTCTGTTTTCAGCTTTTTGTGTTTTTAAATTAAAAAAAAAAAACGAACAAGAAGTGTTTCATTTTCATCAAAGATTTCCATGGTGGGGGGCGGGGGGAGGAAGAAGGGGAGAGACCATTTTCCGTTTAGCTCCACATGCAATCTGGCATATTATCTGCCTGCAGAACACCACAGCATCTGCCCATTATGAAGACTCATTCCTTCCTTCCTTTCTCCAATGTATTTAAACATATTGTACACATCTTCAGCATCTAGGGCTGTTGAAATTTTCCAAATTTCAATAGAAACAATGGGAGGGGGAGGGAGGAAATCTGGTTTTTAGTAAGGAACATTTTCACATAATCCTTTTCATGTTTCTTGAGCCAGCTGTAGTAAACATCCTTTGGGGGAAATACATCGATATCATTTTAACAGCAAAACAAAAAGCTGGTCTCGGCACAGAGACTCAGGAGATCTGGATTCAATTCCTGACTCTGCCCCTCTATGCAATGCTGGGCACTTTCTCTCTCTGAACCACAGTTCTCCATCTGTGAAATGGAGACCGTATTATTTCTTGCTTCAATTGTTGGTCCATCTTGTCTACTTGGTTTATAACAGTAGTTCTCAAACTTCTGTACTGGTGACCCCTTTCACATAGGAAGCCTCTGAGCGTGGCACCCCCCCTTATAAAATTAAAGACACTTTTTAATATATTTAATACTATTATGAATGCTGGAGGCAAAGCGAGGTTTGGAGGTGGAAACTGACACCTCAAACGACCCCCAGTTTGAGAACCCCTGGTTTATAAGCTCTTCAGGACGGGAACTGGCTCTTGCTTTGTGTACGCACTGTGCCTAAAAGTGCAACCACAATCTTAGCTGGAGACTCTAGGCTCCATTCTGCATATTATATGTTTAATTTTTTAAAAAATGTGCAAATGAGACTAAAGTCTAGTGGCAGTAGGGAGTCAAATGCCTGTCATACCTTCTTCACTCATCAAGCTCCTGCAAAAATTATGCCCTTCCCATCTCATTTCTTTCAAGAAAAAGCCTCAAAATCTCTTTTACAGTGAGGTTTACTGATGTTATTCCAGAACCAAATCAAAAGGCTATAAACAGACAGGAGAATTATGGGGGAAAGGGGCTACACTGCTCATGTATTTTTGATTGTGTCCAAGAAATGATTCAGTTGAAATAATTATGAAACCATTATTATGATTCACATTAAATAACGGTAACTTCACCAAGCTGTATGTGGAAGAGGGCAGTTGGGGGATAGTTTTTAATGTAATGAAGCAACGCTAGCTCCCCAGCTTCTAAAAGATTACTGTACAGCAGTTCAAACAAAGGTTATCCCTGCCAGTGGTATTTACACTAGATAGGAATGGGTACTTATATACCCACCTACAGGCATTGACTTGTGGGTACCCCCAAATTACTAACTGACTCCAGAGGTAGCATTTCTGGAAAGTATGATTCAATTTGGTGGGGTGACTAGATAAATCTTTTCCCTCCCACCAAACCCAAACACATACACCCATAACCTCAGGTCTGTGGCACTGCTGTGTTTGGAAGCAAGCAACAATGTGGGAGACTGTACCAACATCAGTCAACTGTGTCCCAGATCCTATCTTGGGTGTTGTTTACAGCTCTCAACTCTGGCAGTCTTCCCGCAAATACCATTCACTTGATTTAATACCTACATCAACAGAGAAATAAATAAATAATCCATCAAATCTGTAAGCCAGCTCCCTAGATTTTTCTTCATTATTGCAGATTTCACAGTGTTTTGGCGAATAATTCTTAATTCATGAATTTCACCTCTTTGCGATGAGACAAACACAACATGATTCCCTTGAACATATTTTTGTTCAAAATGATTCATCCAAATGGATTTCTTCAAATAATGCTTGCCGGTGTTATTTGTGTTGCAACAGAATCTAGAGGTCCGGGCTGAGATTGTGGCTTTGATGTGTTGGACGATAGAGTTGAGTAAAACGTTTCAACCAATATTTTTTTCCAGTGAAAAAAAAACAAAACTTCCTTCAAAATTCATATTGAACTCAAATTATTTCAGTAAAAACTAAAAAAAATGGTTTAGAAAACGTCCAAAAGGGTTTTTTTTTAAAACATTGCAATTTCACTATAAAATGACACTTCTTTTCAAAATTTTCCTTGATTTTATTAAATTTATTTAAACCTTTCAAAATGTAGATTTAGATTCTGATGAAGCTAAATGTTTTGTTTGGCCCAAAACAAAAAAAAGTTTTGTTTTTATTTTTTGATTCGCCAACATATTCAACACATTTTTTTAGTTTGACCTGAAACTATGTTTTCCTTCAATTTTTTCAAATGGCCAGCAAACCAAAAAATCATCCAGCGGTACTAGGCACTGAACACGTACATAGTAAGGAACCGTACCAAAAAGAGTTTAAAATCTAAAGCTTCAATGCTGCAAAAGACTCATGCGTATGTTTAACTTTAACACGAATTGTCCTATAGAAGCCCTTTTGTGCATAAATCTTTGCAAAATAAAGTCTCCTTGTATCTTGTTTGTTTCAAGTAATCAATATGCATTATTTGAAATTAAGGGTGTTATGAGTCAATGCATAGGTCACATGATATTTTGTGGTTTCCCCAACTGGAGCAGACTTCTAGCATGAACATGAATTCAAAATTTGCTTTCCAAATACAAATTTGAATTCTTCAGTGGGATTTGCTTAACATTCACTGTTTTGGCAAACTGCCCTCAAAGCTCATTTGCTAGAATGTTAATGGGAAGCGAATGTAAAACAGTCAAAGTAAATTCACTTCAAAACTCAGTCAAATACTGGCAGAATGTTGGCGGTGGGGATGTTAATATTTGCCCAACTCTAATAGTTATCTCTAAAAACAAAGCTATACGGATAAAAAGTCCAAATTAACACATGGATTTACACCTGGGATTAATTTGGCTCAGACCTTTATAGTTCAGCAGCTCCATTCTGCTGTATATATACATTAAGTGAAATCATTCCCCTTAAAGAGCAGGCTAGCAAGCAGAAATCAGCAACACCTGTGATGATGGTAAAAACAACAACAAACAACAACAAGGCAGCAAGATTTTGCTCATTTACAGTAACTGGGATCCAACTTTGCCAAGGTTTGTTTTGGCCTCTGGTAAACCTATGTCTAATCAGAAAGTAATGCATTTCATGGAAAATAAACTGCACCTGGATTTGAGTCATACCTAGTCCCCTTGAAACCTATCACATCCTCTCCCTAAATGTCTCTGATACAATAAACACATGAACATAAACAAGACTGTGACTCTCGTCTGCCCGGCCTCTTTCCTCATTCCAGACAGAAAACCTTAAAAACAGCTAACAGATCAAGAGGCAGGAAACCATTTCTAAAGCTACTTTGGGTTGGTGTTTAACATAATCCAGGATCTCTTTTGTTCAGTGAACAATTTTCCTACCATGTGTTCACTTACTGTGTTACCTGCTGATGGATTTCCCTGCAGAAATATCCACCGAATACAACTGTAGACAGCATACTTCTTTGCTAGGGGCACATATTTCTGCACCGCTGAAGTCAATGGAAGCTTTCAAAGCCCAGTAAAGCTAGGAAAGGCAGAGATGGTGCAGGTGGCTTCATTAACGATTGCGAGGAGCTTCGATATTATGGCATAGGAGCCATATAATTAAAACCACATAAAGGAAATCTCATGACAGAACGGAGAGTACTCCTCTAACGTACTGGAACCCTGTAGGAAGGATGGTGGTTTGGAACACTCCAATTTACCTGGCTGGAACAGGACAATGCCTAAAATGCAGGACAATGCCTTGTGTCATGTCAAAGAGGCTACTCTTTGTTTCTTAACTCAGAGACTTTCAGAATCAATGTCAATTAACTATTCTTTAGTGCTAATTGCAGGAACTCCTGGTTTGCCATCTTCTTGAAAGTCCTTTGCACAGTTAAATACATATCCAAAGGGTGATATTATTTCAGGAGCAGGTAGAGGCCCTGGAGGAGATTGGATGCTGTACAAACATTTAGTGAGAGACAATCCCTCCTCCAGACAAACAGTGCACTAAGCAGTTCAAAAAGAGAAAAAAAGATTTTCTGGGTAGTGAGGTCATGTGCACAATTGCCCAAATCTGTGGAAGAAATGTCAGCACAAGCATGGAGAATAAATATTCTCTGCTAAATGCACAACATTGGTAACCTTTAAAGTAGCACATTTGGCACCGGATGAAAAAGAAGAGACAAGAACGTGATAATCTTAGGCCAGGTTTTCAAACCCGAGGAATGGAAATGGCATGCTTATAACTGAGCGCGTTACTTTCACACCCACATTGGGTATTTCCCCATGCACGTGCCTTAGTGTCACTGAGAATCAAGCCCAAAGGTTGCTTCCCTCAGGGTGAGAAAGACAAGAGGGTTGTGTTGAGAAGAAGCCGTGGCAGGTAGCTCTAGAGAAACACAGGAGCAGCCCTGGGTGGTTTATACCTTTTGGTTTTGTATTTTTTGAGTTTACTACTTAATAATCTTCATGGAAGGAATAAAAGCCAAACTGGGTTAGCCCAACTTGACACCTGAACCCATGAAATACATTTACAGGTGGAGAGGATGTTTTTATTCATGTCTGAGCTGACAATTAATGCAGTCATTGTGGATCGGGCACTGGACCAGGAATCAGGAGACCTGGGTCCTCTTCCCAGCTTGAGCATTGACCTGCTACGTGACCTTGGTGAAATCACTTAAACTTCATTTCCTCTTTTCTTTGTCTTGTCTAATTTAGATCATTAGATTGTCCAGGGCAGGGATGTTTTCTTACTATGCATATGTGCAGCGCCTAGCACAATGAGGCCCAAAGCACTATCATAATAAAAAATAACCTTCCTTTCCCAGGCCACTAGCTGCTGCTTTGTATTAACAGTTATTTGGCAAATAGCTTAGATGAATAAATTCCAGCCCATCGTTTGTACTCAAAACAATTTGCTCCCACTGTCCAGCACTCGATATGTGTGAGGTGGGAGCCAGAACACAAATAACTTGCTCAAATGCCTGGGTAAATCTTTTCACTAATCCATTTGTGCCAGGATAGGAAGGAGCTGATGTGACATGCTGGATACTGTTTCTTTTAACAAACAATTGAAACTCTTCAGACGTGAGTCGAGTTCCATTGTAACAATCTGTTCCTGAAAACAAGAAAGTCTTAACATTTCCACCATCTGTGCTGAACTAGTTGAATTCATGCAAAATACTTCAGGCCATTTAGAATGGGCACGTACGGCAATCAAAAACATATGCCCCATAAACGGTCCAGCATAGTTTGGGTAGATTCACTGCCACGGGGCAGTTGGCCACTCTCAAGAATACATAGTAGCATGGTTAGAGATGTGTTGAATTTGCTGACTACTTTGACATTGTCCATTTCCTATATTTATTTATGTATCAATTCCTGGCCACCACACAGCTCCTGGCAAGGACTTTCCATTTTTAAAATTCCCGAATGGCCTTCATATAATTCTTGGAGTATGAGTGTCCAAAACTTTCCCCAGTTATATGGTGGGGGTGTGATGTGTGTACAGATCTAATTTACTCCATTCCAGCCAGAGTGGAGATTTACATTGTTGTAGTGGTAATATATCTGCTCTGAAATCACTACTGAATTATTAATTTGCTGCTTACTAGAAAAGTCATAATGTTCCATGATTTGTAAAATGTAACACATTGTGGACAGGTGAGGTGCTGTTATAACCATCTATGAGCACCTAAAGTACATAAAGGAGAGGAGGGGAACTGCTTAGACTAATCATCCAAGGATAGAATTTGGAGTAATGGGACAACATTAAGCACAGGAAAATATTAAGCTACATATCAAGCCAAATTTCCTATCTGTGGGATTTATTAGATTATGGAATAGTCTCTGAAGGGCAGTAGAAGAAATATTGCTCGAGTCATTTAAAACTAGTCTGGACAAAGACTCAGAAGTTGGCCACATCCCTGATTTCTCATTGAGTCAATGCATGCTGCTACACCACCCTACACCATCTTAGCGTAACTTCAGAAAGGAGGCGTGCACTACATTATTTGCACAAAGCCTTCCTTTTGATCACTTTCAGTCTGCTTTTGGGAGTCCAGTCAGTGTGTCACCCTTCCGAGATACTTGATAAACCCTCTACCCCTGAAATACAGTACAGAAGGTAGATAAAAATTCTGGGAGCGTCTTTCATTTGTCTTTTGTAAATTGTATTCAGTTATTTAATGGCGGAATCAGAGGGGATGGTCTTGTCAGCTGTGATTCAGGGAAGTCCTTAAGCACATGCATCTCTTTAAGCAGGTGAGTGGTCCCACTGAAGTAGTCACATGCTTAAGATTACACATGTGCTGAAGTATCTTGCTGGTTCAGGGCCATAATGAAAAGCATTCTTTTTACTGACACTCTTCTCAATGGGCCTGATCCAAAGCCCATTAAGGTCAGTGGGAGTCTCTAACTTCAGTGGGCCTTAGAGGCAGCACTGGAATTTCTGTGTGTCAACGCGTTGCAACAATTTGAGTCTTTCATTCAAATTCACTATAATCCCTAGGATCCAGTACCCTGGATTCTGGGAAAGATGAGCTCTGAAGATAGATCTGAATTTCAACCTATTCCCCACTTCTATAATGGTCCGACTCAAAACATAAGGATACAAAGGAGCATCAAAACTTTGAGAAAGTTCATATCTGGATCAGGATCCAAACTTAAAAGCAGATGGAGTCTATCCCTACGGCAGATAGTTTCATTATAGCTTTGTTATACCACAGGTTAAGTAGTATAAAGAGCCACTGAAAGGACATCTGCAGAGGTATACATTTCCAGGGTCTTTATACAAAGATCAGAGCTCCGCTTCTTAATAACCATATAACTCTATAAAGAATTATCTATGATTTCACTGATAGATCACCAATGGAAAAAGAAAAGCATAAAAGCATTCCACCTGTATTGCTGGCAGATGGCTTATAAATGTCGCACAGACTTAAACCTACTACTGGCTCGTACAAGAGGTATTAAACAAACTGCTGAACATCTGCTGGTAAATACACAGCAAACAAGAATGCAACTTTGAGCCAAACATCTGGTGAGTGTGGGCCACATCTCTGCTCATAAACTAAGCAATGTTTTCTGCTAATCATTAGCAGAGTTATTGATTTTAGATGTGTATCGCACAACTATAATTTTGTCAGAGAGTAGACCACATAAGTTGTTCTTTTTCTGGTTGTTTCATTTTGTCTTATTCCAAAAGTCCGTAAATTGACGAGCGGGACAAAAATTATAATTGACATCATCTGTGGGAAATATTTCATAAAACAACAGGCCCAGATGTAGGATTAAAGCCATGTGGTAGTAAAATACCACACTGAAAAAAGTCCAGGTTCCATGATTTCTTACGAAAACAGATGTGCTATTACTCCACTTTACTTGTTTTTCCAATGCTTTTTACTCCAAATAATTCCTCCCCACCCTCCCCCCAGCAACTGCACTAGGGAGAGAGAAGAAATTGATTGCAGATGGTGACTTGTACTTCAAAATCCTAACTGTCACACTCTTTGAAATAAAAATAAATGAAACATTTTGCGAAATTATATTGAACTGTGTTAAAGGTTATGAAGATTACACAAACACATGTCTGCTTGTCATTTATATAGCACCTTGAGGCATGACAACCAAATCTATTAAACAGCGCTCTCCTCCCTGGGAAGGAGTAGTTCTCTGTGCATCCAGGATGTACTGAAATGTAGTAAATAACCCTGTTCTGAGAGCCCCTCAATTCAAACCACAAGATGGTTTTAACCTCTGAATATTCTAACACAGTGTTTCTAAACCTTTTCGATACCAGGGACCTGCTTGCTGCCTTCCAAAACCAAAACTAGGGAGATTCCACCTGTATTGCTGGCAGACCGGCCCCAGTCCATGCACTGGTCATTGAGAAACACTGTTCTAACGCACTTGATGAGAGGTGCCACAAGTACTCCTGTTCTTTTAGCTGCTACCTGTGTTTTCTAAGACCGCCCTCAACACAGGAGTCAACATAAAAATAAGACATCAGTTTTGTGTGTCTTGCTTTTCGTGTAATCTCATGGTACTGTTATGTTCTTCACGTGTGTAGCCAGCCAGATGAGACACAGAGGTTTAATTGTTTTGAATACTAATTTATCCTACTGTAGTGCAGAACAATTGTATTCTTACTAAATAGCTTACTGTCATGTGGAATCCATTATGATGACACTAATTACAAGTCATTAATTTAGCATTTATGGGATTTCACAATAGACTTGCATGGATTCTCCATAGGAATTTATCATAGCTTTAGTCAATCCTAATCAAATGCAATGTAAACTAAGCTCCCATTATGTGCTACTTTAAAGGCTTTTGACCCGATCCTAGTCCAAGAGAGCCAATTGGTGTTTTGTCAGTTACTCTCATGGGAGCAGGATCAAGCCCTCTGTTGCGATACTAAAAGCCCAGAAAAAAATGTGATCACAGAAGTTTACTTGCAAGAAGTATTTCAACTCCTGGTATTTGGTTTGGGATATTTCAGTTATATTATGTGTTTCACTTTTGGGTGCACCAGTGCAAAGGGCAAAGAAGGGGCAGCTAATGAGAAGCAAGGGGGGGGAGGAGGGGAGGTATTCGTACCAGAGAACTAGAGCAGAGGCCAGACCAGAGGTTCTCAAACTGGGGAGCAGGATCCCCTGTGGGGAGCAAGGAATGTATTGGGGGGGGAGCGTGAGGAGCTTTAGGAGGGAAAGAGAAACATACTGCACACATTTTACCCACAGCAACGAACAACTAGTAAAGCTGCTTCCTCCAGACATATCAGGTCCTCAGAGGGCACTGTGCATTGGACTGTAAAATGGCACTGTGCATTTTGACAGATCTGGCTCCAATCATCGACTCTACTAGACTAAAAATCATTATCCTGGCTACAGCTGTGCCCACATCAAAGCAGAAAAATCCATGTAACTGTCTCAGCCCAGACTCACTGCTTCATTTGCTCTCCTAGAGACTAGTGCCCAGGAAGCGCTGTATTGCATGGCCTACCACGAGGCCCCCTCTGGCCTTAAACAAAGGCTACCATGGAGTCTAGCATCACCAGCAGCATTTCAGATGCCACAGGTTAAGACCAACCAAGGCCAGTCTGAATTTTCCCTGTGCAGAAAGCTAAGCCAGAGAACCCTGAAAGCTGCGCGGAAACCATTTTTCACACTATCTGGTCTAATGCATAGCCAGACCTTGGGCAGGGTCCAATAATTCAGCTGGCTAAATGTTTAGGAAGGTTTTTAAAAGTTAACTCATTTCCATTACCCACCAGTAAGCAGCACTGGGCGTATTGGCAGAGGTTACATTTAAGCTGCTGACCTACTAGATTTTCATTTTAAGCAACAGCTCATATTTCACCACTAATGGTACGGAAGGCAATAGGAAATGCTTGATTGTTATTGGCACTCTAAATCCCATCCCAGTTTTATCAGTTCCATTCATTTTCCTTCCAGACCGTGGTACAATTTAACAGAATTTGTGCGGTTAAAGTTAACCAAGCCTGAAAAAAAAAAAGTTCAGCAAGACGGAGTTAAATGAGCTTCAGCCAATTCTTAAAAAATCACACTTTCTTCTCAATGGACAGTGAAGCATTTTCAACAATTCCTGGATTCAGCACGCATTTAGGGTTAAAGATGTGTCAGCAGGCAAACATTGTTCAGTATTATTCTCTCACGCTATAAGGAAACGCCCTTCCAGACCTCATGACAGAATCCTACTCAATAACCAAATACCGGGTGCCAAACAACAACAAGCTGTTGCATGACACAGCAAGAGGGAAAAGGTGTAGGACTGGAACCAAGGAGTATGAACTCCTCATGATCCTACATCATCTTATTCTCAAGTCAGAAAGCCCAGGCTATGCTAAAATAATTGACCCTTAAATAAATCCTCTCTTGGGGAGAGAAATATGGAGAAGAAAGGAAGTCCCACGGACAAGAGGTGTCACAGTTTGGTTGTAAGCTCTTCATGGTAGGGATGCCAGGCCAAATTCTGCTCTCACAGCTCTATCTTCATTGGGGTTATATGGAGCCAGGGCTTGCTCCTGCAAGGTGCTGACCGCACTCTACTCCCACTGAAGTCAACATCTCACAAGACTTGGCCACACATGACAGCAGAATTTGCTTCCTTGGTACGCTGTGCGCTCCCCGCCCCTGAATCTCACACACGTGTTTCTGGACTACCATAGGCATTGACTGCAAACTGTACATAATAATAAATGTGAAACAAACTAATTATCTTCAAATGTAACCAATTCAGAACATGTACATCCATATTCCTGACAGCAGCGACTGGCTCACCTGTTATTCTCATGCCTAGTAGTACTCTGTACAGGTCTGATTTCAAGCCATTTGTAGTAAGGCTCCTCTAAGTTCTGATAACAGTCATGTTTTCTTCTTTGCCAGCACCCACTACACCAGAGTCCCGGAGACAGGGTATCCTAACTGTTGCTACAGCGGCTCTACACTGCCTAGAAAAATTGAGAGCAGCTCAAAGTGGCTAAAGAGTAGGTCAAAACCTGGCCCTAGGAGTTCATAAGAAGAGAAGTATAAAAGTTCTGCCCTCCTGCAAGTAACTAGTTAGAACTGATCAACGCTTGGAATTTCTATTTCACAGGAAATTTCAACATTTCAGAATTTGGTTTGGATGTTTCCCGAAAATCTGGAAAAGTTCCTTTTGAAAATTTCATTTAAAAAAAATTAATGAAATTTATTAATTTTAATACTTTCATTATTTTATATTACTTCATGTCGGTTGTAGTGCATAACATGACATGTCAGCATGTCATAATGATGACATGTAATGATGTAACAGTCACCATAGTCTATTTTATTTTTTAAATACACATTACTAGCAGCTGCTATTTAGTACAGATTGAAACATCTTATTTTCTAGATCAAAGGAGCTCCTGTTTTGGTGCTGTAGTAAAACAGCTTGAAACTGACACACAAAAACGTGTTTCTAGGGAAAAGAATCAAAATCTGTCCTATTTGTTTTCACAAACACTTTTGGTTTCAGTGAAACGGCATTTTCTAATAGAAAACGGTTTTCACGAAAAATTTTCTGATCCGCTCTAGTTAGAAATCTCTTAACTTTTGGGAGACCCCGTGTATCAAAGATAAATGCTAAACATCCTTTGCCACTCTGTACATGTGTCCAGATAGATGCTGACAGCAGAACAAACTACTGGACAAAATCACTAAAGAGGTTTTTACACCACTGAGTTATGAATTCTTTATGCTCTTTCACCATATCTCCTGGGTATTTTATATCGGAGATCTAGTAGGTGGAAAATATCAATCAATACACTAGGACTAGGTTTACAGCCATTTGATGTGGGGCTGTAGCACAAGAACTATCATTTGGATCACGAACAGTATGGTCCCATTTCAAAGTCAGAAACAGTATGCACCAATCATACGCAAGAGCTATGCCACCATGTGATTAGCCATCTACATATGGAAGCAAATATTATAGGATGTTAAAAATGACAGCACACTAATCAGCATGGTGCATGTCAGTGAGCTTACAAGATTAGCTCACTATATACAGCAACATACATTTGTCAAAAGGAAAAGGAGTACTTGTGGCACCTTAGAGACTAACCAATTTATTTGAGCATAAGCTTTCGTGAGCTACAGCTCACTTCATCTTATGCTCAAATAAATTGGTTAGTCTCTAAGGTGCCACAAGTACTCCTTTTCTTTTTGCGAATACAGACTAACACGGCTGTTACTCTGAAACCATACATTTGTCAGTTACACAAACAAATAACTGCCTGATCTTGTTTTGTGTAAGCCTCAAACTTCCCTCACCTCTCCACCCTCGAAACCTGCAGCTAATGCCGAGTGTCCTGTTGCAACGTCGAAGTGTGGATGGCTACAAAAGCTTGCAAGCATTCCAGCAAGTTGTTCAGATCCAGCAAGCCCGTGAGGTAATAGTATTTCCTATTTCTTCTCTGTTTAGGCCCTAATCATGCAATTTGTTGCATATGCACCCATGTGCGTAGTGGGGAGGACTTGGGGGGAGGGGGAGGTGGCGTTTTCAGCTCTGTTTTACCCACATTGAACTTAAGGTAGCAGCTAGACATGCACAAGGAAATGTCAGAGATTTCAGTTTGGACAGATATCGACAGGTATGGAGTAGAGGTAGATCTGTCAATCAAGATAGAGATGGTAGTTTGTTTCTGGATGAGATTACCTAATTCCAGAGATAAGGTGCAGAGGGAGATGAGAACTGGATTAAGGACTGGACCTGTGGAACCCCCACAGAAAGCTAGATAGGGAATAAAGAGGCTCTTCCAAAGGGCAAGCTGAAGGAGTGATTCAAGAGGTGGGAGGAGAACCAGGAGAGGACAGTCACAGAAGCCACAGGATAGCTCCTGCTATCCCTCACAGGCCACAGATCCCTACTTTTGAAATAAGAAGCGTTTCATGGTGGTTTTTAAAGAGGTTTTCTTGGAGGATTACCTTCTTCCTCATATGCCCCGCTCCCCTTTCTGCCCCCCCCCACCCGTGACATACAATCCAGATTAATGAGTAGATATGTCACCCCTGCCCTGTAACCTGGGGTGCCTGTTACAATGCCTTGCTACTGTAGCCTCCAACCTGGACAGCTCACAAACAGCCTCCAGCATACAAGTCACTCCTAGCTATGTCCGTGTGTGCTGCAGCCAGCCAGTCACACCTTGGCACTTACCAGCCTTGGTTATACTGCAGGGTGACCCCAGCACAGCCCCAATCCCAGATTTTTCCCCAGAAACGCATGTCCTGTACTTAGCGTTGCCAACAGTTCCTTATTACAAGGGACAGCCCTTATTTTTTTCATGTCTGTACAACAAGATCAGGAGTTGCCGAGCGCTGCAAAAAGCGGCAAGAAATATCCCTGACGAATGCAGTTGAGTACTGCTTATTATTAATAATTCTTACTAAATAATAATATCATTAATATTGGGAGGAGGGGTGAGGCAAGGGTGTTAAGAAAACCTTCCCTTATTTTTGAAATACAATGTTGGAAATCCTACCTGTATGGCCCAGCCCGCTCCTGGACAGTACAAATATATTTGAGTCTGATATTCCTTTAAAGGAATAATATGCACACAACTTATTCCTCCAAATGGAGTTTCTCAGACACTTCAACTCGAACACACTGGATTAGATAAAAACAAGTGTATTAACTACAAAGAGAGAGTCTAAGTGAGTACAAGTCAAGAGGCATAAGAGTCAGAAATGGTTACAAGAAAAAGATACAACAGTACTAACATCTACTTAGGAAAAAAGAAAAGGAGTACTTGTGGCACCTTAGAGACTAACCAATTTATTTGAGCATAAGCTTTCGTGAGCTACAGCATAGATGTACATACACAAAGTGAGCTGTAGCTCATGAAAGCTTATGCTCAAATAAATTGGTTAGTCTCTAAGGTGCCACAAGTACTCCTTTTCTTTTTGCGAATACAGACTAACACGGCTGTTACTCTGAAATCTACTTAAGAAACTCTCTTTCCTTTAAAGCAAAGCTCTCTCACCACATGCTTCTGGAAGACTTATTGATCAAACTCTTAGGTCAGGACCCCTCCGTCAGAGTCCAATGCCTGCTTCCTTTGCCTCTTCAGGTGCAGTGAATGCAATAGGCAAGGGGAGGGATTCCTTGGGGTGTTTGTCCCTCCTTTTCATATTTTCAGTCCCCAATTTGAAAAACATTTCCAGCTGAGACCCAGAAAGCAAAGAGCCTATGGGGAAGGCTATTCCCTGCTGGGATTTTCACCTGTTTGAACATCCTTTGTTTTTCCTTCCTGCTTGATCATAGAATATCAGGGTTGGAAGGGACCTCAGGAGGTCATCTTGTCCAACCCCCTCCTCAAAGCAGGACCGATCCCCAATTAAATCATCCCAGCCAGGGCTTTGTCAAGCCTGACCTTAAAGACCTCTAAGGAAGGAGATTCCACCACCTCCCTAGGTAACCCATTCCAGTGCATCACCACCCTCCTCGTGAAAAGTTTTTCTTAATATCCAACCTAAACCTCCACCACTGCAACTTGAGACCATTACTCCTTGTTCTGTCATCTGCTACCACTGAGAACAGTCTAGATTCATCCTCTTTGGAACCCCCTTTCAGGTAGTTGAAAGCAGCTATCAAATCCCCCCTCATTCCTCTCTTCTGCAGACTAAACAAGCCAAGCTCCCTCAGCCTCTCATAAGTCATGTGTTCCAGTCATGATTCTGCTGCTCTCGTTTCTTCCTTTTGTCAGGATCCTGAACTTGACCATCTCATTGTCACTTCCCAGGTTCCCATCCATTTTTGCTTCCCCTACTAATTCTTCTCTGTTTGTGAACAGCGGGTCAAGAAGAGCTCTGCCCCTAGTTAGTTCCTCCAGCATTTTCACCAGAAAATTGTCCCCTACATTTTTCAAAAACTTCTTGGATTGTCTGTGCACCGCTGTATTGCTCTTCCAGCAGATATCAGGGTGATTGAAGTCTCTCATGAGAACCAGGGCCTGTGGATCTAGTAACTTCTGTTAGATACTTGAAGAAATCCTCGTCCACCTCATCCCCCTGGTCAGGTGGTCTAGGATTCGGTGAACTGCTTAAATGCAAATTAAGGCAAGGATACCTTCCTTTGTTTGGACAGACCTGTTTGCCAACTTCTTCTTATG
The DNA here is from genome assembly GCF_965152235.1 of Eretmochelys imbricata. NCBI lineage: Eukaryota > Metazoa > Chordata > Testudines > Cheloniidae > Eretmochelys > Eretmochelys imbricata. Next base: position 203,121,209 of record NC_135574.1, on the reverse strand, counting down.
GGCAGGGCGATGGGGTTTGGAACATGTGTTAATAGTACCATACAGGGGAATCTTATTTCTCCACATACAAAGGTTGCCCTACATATTTCACCAGGGCAATACTGACCAGCAAATTATGAGGTTTTCAAAGGATACCTCACAAGGCATACGCTGTACAAAGATTATTACAATGGTGTGCAGGGTGTGACCACAGGCGTATATTCTGTCGCAGCCCCTTTCATTGTTTTTATTCATTGAAATTTTAAAACAATCACTATCATAATCATGCTTTGCTTTATACAGCACTGCAAGCATGTTGGCCACAGACATCAATCAATATTTAATGAATCGTTGTAATTCCCTTCCTGCATTCTTGTTTCAGTATCTATCTTTTTATAAAACTTACTGCTTGCAACAGCCTTTGAAAATGAAAGGCACTGCGGGCATCATTAAACAGCGAGCACCGGTCAAGATACAGCACAAATACTTCACCGTGGGATCCATTCTAAATATGGGGACTGCCACAGTCAAGCTAGCAATATGGCACAGTATTTGTTTCCCTGATAATGGGGCCCAGATTATTAATAACAAAAAGGTTTTGTTTTTGTTTTTAAAAAAAGAGGCAGAATATGATACAGTGCCTTTCATTTACCATAGTAATGTATTGTCTTTTGAGCCGCATTTGATGTGTGTTCAAGCGTGCTTTTAGGCCCAGGCGTGGTGGTGTGTAAAGTGCACCACCGCAAGACAAGTTGAGGGAGACGTAGCCCTGTGAGTCACAGTTCTCCCTATGCTGAAGAGGGGATGGCAATAGTCATGTGATCTGGCCTCCCCCATCGATAAATTGCAACACAATCTGTACTGGCTCATCTGCAGAAGCAAGCAACTAGATGGATCCAAAGTTCTGCTTATTCCTTAACTCTTCTGCCCACCTGCTCCTGGGGAAGGGAAGTAGGCAGTTGTGCAGTGCCTGCTTAGTCCCGCATACCCCAAAGTAACCTTCGCAGAAATGCAAGGGGCAGGGATTCTTATTCCCATGCATATCCAGTGCTCAGATGTTCAAGAACGCTAAAGTGACTTCTGAAGACAAGCCCCATTGATAGTCACTGATGAGCTAAATCTAGCCCTATGTCAGTATCCACAACTTTACAATGCATTGTAACCTTCATATTTTTGGAGCCTGCATTTATTTTGCTAATTATGGGTGGGATTTTTCAAAACCATATTGGGGATTAGGACACCCCGTTCCCATGAGTTTTAATGAGAACTGAGCACCCCAATTCCTTATGCTGCTTTAAAAATCGGCCTACAAGTTTAATGACTGCTAGAGATGAGCATAAAATAGTTTTCTTGCCCTGCAAAATCTGAAATATCAAAGTTTTCCCATCCCAAATCAGGATCCTAAGTTGAAATCTCAAGTTTCCACGGATCAAAAAACCAGAAAAAAATTTCATTCAGATCAATCGAAACATTTTAATAAATTTCAAAATGTTTCAAATTCATATTTAACAATTAGCTTACATTTCAAAGAGAAAAGTAATTTTGAAGTCAAAACTGGACTTCCATTGTGAAAATGTCAAAATGGAGTTGACACTTTCAGATTAAAAAAAAAATCAAATAGAAAAAGATATATCAAAATCTACCATTTCCTGCAAATGGTTTTGGCAAATCTGCATTCTCCAATGAAAAGTCATTTTGTTGGAAAATACCCAACTAGCTCTAATAACGACGCATCGCAAAGAGCAGAAATCTAAGAGTAAATGAGCTGAGGTCAAAAAGAAAAAAGTGAAGGTACCTCTAGTACAATGATCATGAACATCCCTTTCTTTGTGAAAGGCTTTCCTCAGGGAAGACAAGTCTTTACATTCAGATGTAAAGCCAGTCTTCAAAATGTAAATATTTCTTGTAATTTGTTATTGCCAAGATAGAAAGCCAGCCTTCTTTCATAAAATCATAGAACTGGAAGAGACCTCGAGAGGTCTTCTAGTCAGGTCCCCTGCACTCAAGGCAAGACTAAGTATTGGCATGTGTTTGTTTAACCTGCTCTTAAAAATCTCCAATGATGGAGATTCCACAACCTCCCTAGGCAATTTATTCCAGTGCTTAACTATCCTGACAGGAAGTTTTTCCTTGCTGCAATGTAAACCCATTGCTTCTTGTCCTAGCCTCAGAAGTTAAGAACAATTTTTCTCCCTCCTCCTTGTAACAACCTTTTATATACTTGAAAACTACCATGCTCCCTCCCCCGCCATTGGTGTTCTCCTCTCCAGATTAAACAAACCCAATTTTCCCTCATAGGTCATGTTTTCTAGATGTTTAATTATTTTTGTTGCCTCTCTCTGGACTTTCTCCAAATTTGTCTACATGTTTCTGGAAATGTGGCACAAACAAATGGGCAAATACTCCAGCTGAGGCCTAATCAACATGGAGTAGAGCGGAAGAATTAATTCTCGTGTCTTGCTTATAACACTCCTGCTAATACATCCCAGAATGATGTTTGCTTTTTTTGCAACAGTGTTGCACTGTTGACTCATATTTAGCTTGTGACCCCCAGATCCCTTTCCCCAATGCACCTCCCTAGGTAGTCGTTTCCTATTTTGTATGTGTTCAACTGATTGTTCCTTCCTAAATGGAGTACTTTACATTTGTCCTTATTGAATCTCATCCTATTTACTTCATAGCATTTCTCCAGTTTGTTCAGATTTTGAATTTTAATCCTATCCTCTAAAGTACTTGCAGGTTGGTATCATCTGCAAACTTTACAAGTGTACTTTCTATGATATTATCAGAATCATTGGTAAAGATATTAAACAGAACTGGATCCAGAACTATGATCCCTGTGGGACCCCACTCATTATGCCTTTCCAGCTTGACTGTGGATCACTGATAACTACTCTTGGGGAATGGTTTTCCTACCAGGTATGCACCCACCTTATAGTAGCTCCACCTAGGTTGTATTTCCCTAGTTTTGATACTGTCATGGGAGAGACAGTATCAAAAGCCTTACTAAAGTCAAGGTATACCACATCTACCACTTCCCCCCTACTCACAAGGCTTGTGACCCTGTCAATGAAAGACATCAGGTTGGTTTGACATGATTTGTTCTTGACAAATACATGTTGACATGTCATATTATCTTCTAGGTGTTTTCAAATGGAGTGCTTAATTATTTGCTGCATTACCTTTCTGGGTACTGAATGATTGGTCTGTAATTCCCCCATTTGTCCTTATTCCCCTTTTTATAAATGGACAGTATATTTGCCCTTTTCCAGTCTTCTGGAATCTCTCCCATGACTTTTTGAAGATAAGCACTAATGGCTCAGATATCTCCTCAGTCAGCTCCTTGAGTATTTTAGGGTGTACGTCATCCCTTGTTTTATGTACATAGCTAACTGTCAGTTGGACTTCTGGCTCCGTGTGAAATTTTGCTGCTTTATTGACCTACGTCAATGCAAAATGAAAGGGCAACAGAGAAATTGCTGTTCATGGCAAAACAGGAGTTGCCACCTAAGACTTTTTGTCAAACTAAACAGCCAACCCATTATTTTCTTCTTCATAGCTATTCCTTGCACATTTCAGCTGGTTTCCAAGAGAACTCTTCTGGGATTAAGTAGTAACATTTCATTTTTCACTGATCCTTAACAAAATATAGCAAAGGTTTCTATAATATAACAGAAGGGGTGCTGTCATTGTACCAAGTATATTACATTTTGGATTAGCTGAATAATCTTTTCAGAACCAGAATGCTGAAACATACATAAAAGGTTACTAGGCTTTCTTGTCCATTAAGCCACATTTCTACAGAAAAGCATTCCTTGTTTTGGACTGTGGGATTTGCTCATCTGTGAAGCAAGGGACTTCACTCTAGACATAGGGATGAGATCAGCTACAGCCTCAATATTTTTCTTCACTTTAGTCCCCTTGCAACTGAGGTGCTCAATGGCTTAGCCAAAATTGTGTTTAGCCTGTGGCCCTATTTAATCCCATTTTTTAATCTCACCAGTCACACACAAGAATTTAAAATGTTAAGTTCCTGACCTCTATTTCCTTGGGGGTTAAATAGTCTGACCTAGCTTCTGCAGTGAGACTGGTTAATCAAATGTCATCTTGGCTGAGGGTGAAAAAAAAAATCTGGTCTAAACTATAACTGGTGCTAATGTTTATTAAAATTAAATTTAAAAGATCAGGTTTCCTCCACAGCTGAGAACCGCTTGGGTGCATGGGGGTGAAAGGTTACAACTCCTTGATTCTCCACCCCCTTGCACGTTCAATGTACACTGGAGCAGCCTAGGGACTGCTCTAATTCCTGCCAGCCATCAACAGCACCAAAAGAGTATGTACTAGCTGTAATTGCAGAAGCCATATCCATTCATCCCCCATTTTTGTTTATTTCTACAAAAATAGTTCTCCAAATCTAGCCTATTTATCTTTGGGACTAAAAGCCATTACGACACTTCAGTTGTCCTACCTTGTAGCTCTTTCTTACCCATTAAACTCTTGCAGTCTCCTGGGGGTTAGAGAGAAATCATAGAATCATAGAACTGGAAGGGACCTCAAGAGGTTATCTAGTCCTGTCCCCTGCACTCATGGCAGGACTAAGTATTATCTGGACCACCCCGATAGTTATTTGTCCAACCTGCTCCTAAAAATCTCTAGTGATGGAGATTCCACAACCTCCCTAGGCGATTTATTCCAGTGCATAACCACCCTGACAGGAAGATTTTTTTAATGTCCAACCTAAACCTCCCTTGCTGCAAGGACAGCTCAGTTGTTAAGGTGCTTGAACATAGGCTTTCCGAGTCACAGACAAGTCTCTGTGCTGCCAGTGAGACTTACAGCAGGTTTTTCCAAGGCATTTAGGCACCTGAAGATGTCAACTAGCACCTAGTTAAGGACCTTTTGACAATCCCACCAGGCGCCTATGTGGATCTTCAGGTGCCTAAATATCTTAAAGTTTGGCCCTTAATCTTTGTGGTTAGATCCGATCTCTTTCCAACCTCACAGGGGTTTTATGAGGATAAATATAGGAATAATTGTCAAGGGTATAGATACTATGACCAGGGGAGACATGTAAGTACTTAAAACAGCTCGCTGTCCAGTTGCTCATAAATATCCAGTTTAAAAAAAAAACCCACATCCACTCAAGTACATGAGTAAATCGCCTTGGAATGAATGTATATGTTAAAATAGTTTCGCTGCCCTCACAAGCATTTTATTAGCTGCTATAGGCTCAGATCCTGCCTCACTGAAGCCAAGATAGGAGCTTGGCCCGTGACTTCACTGAGTCCTGACTTCAATGGAACTACTGATGTGCTTGAAGTTATGAATGTACTTAAGTGCTTTGTTGGATCAGCGCCACCAGGCCCAATTCTGCCGCCCCCAATTACACTGAGTATTTCCATTGAACGGGTCTAATGTGCGCCTGAGCAGAAGGGCTGGTCGGATGCCTGCACATCACTTACATATGAATTAAGTCCTTTTAAGTGGTACATAGGCAGGATTGCTCACCCTCTGCAGAAGAGTGAATTTCACCCTCCCATTGGTGTCAGGGCAAGCTTGCAACGAGGCCTCTGCTCTCTCCAAGACCTTTATGTGGTGGAAAGAACCACTACATAAATTATCTTGTCTGTGGCAGGCTTGGCTGTCTCCCCATCAGATCCCCATATGTGGGATCTTTTCCACCCTTTCAATTTTAACATGAGCGATAAAACAAACAGAGCAGCCCACATGTAGGAATGGTCTCCTAAAACCCTAGGAATGTGGGTTTCATGCTGGATAAACGGCTCTGAAATTCCACAGTTATTGTTGTGTAAATACTAAGTATCACCTCAAAAATGTTCAAGTGAAACACATCAGTTTGATCCCACTTTGGATCCTCAGGCCCTTTTTACTCCAAGGTCAACTTCACCACAGGCACATGGAGATTTTGACTATGCCGATTACTAAAGATGAGGCACACAATTCATCTTATTTTCACTGGAATAGGCACTTGTCCTGTGTACTCCCCAGAGAAGTTCTCAATGTAACTTAAGGAGGTCCCACTTTCAAGATGTCAGAACTAGAGCAGAGTATAATGGATATTTCTGGTTTGCTGGCAATTCGGGGGGGGCGGGGGAGGAGGAAGTCACCTAAACATTGTTAGATCTGAAACAAAATATTGTGTATTAATTTCAAGCATATAAAGCGGATTTTTTTAAATTTAGTAAGACAGAAGGAAATTTTGAAGGTCATTTCAAATCAATTAAAAAAAAAGTCAAAACATTTAAACTTTTTCATTGTGTTTTTAGTGGTCCCCCTCTCCCTCCTCCCCCAACATGAACAGTTTTGTGAAAGCAACACAAATTCATAACAATGTTTTGGTGTCACTGCATCTGCATTTTGCACTGAAAAGTTTTGGACAAAAATATATATATTTCAACCAATTCTACTCAGAGCACACCCAAGGCCTGACCCAAAACCCATTGACGTTAAATGAGACTTTTTTCATTGGCTTCACAATGGGCTTTGGATAAGGCCTAAAGGAGCCCAGTACGGGACACATCTGACTTCTTTTAGGAATGGGAAAGTATGTAGGGCCTTCTTCCTACAAGACTATGGGTAGTTGGTCAAAAGTAAGCTTGAGTACGACCATCTGCAAAACAGAGAAAGGGGGAAAAAATGGATAACAGGCAAAAATTGGCTCTTCCTGCTTTCTGGGTCTGAGATGCAGAGTTCTGACCCAGATCCAAAGCCAAGCTGCCCTCAGATTCAGGGAGGTTTGGATCCATTACAAAGGTGAGGACCCACAGCGAAGTCCAAAACCAGGTTCAGATGTGAATCTCCTCAAAAATCGCTGTGCTTCAGTTCTACCCCACTTCTGTAAGAGGGGGAAAACACTTCCTTTCTTCCACCCTTTGTCCTGTCTATTTGGACTGTAAATGCTGTGGGGGAAAGAGAGACTCTCTCTCAGGCACAGGTCCTCAAAAGGTATTTAGGCTTCTCATTTCCACTGAAATCAATGAAAGGTAGCAGCCTAAATACCTCTGGGGATTGGGGCCTTATTACCGACCACTGTGGGGTCTTGATCTCAGCTGGGGCCTGTGATAAGAGGGGGCACGCTGGAGGCAGGCCCAATGGGGCACTACTCCCTCTGTGACAGGCTCTCCAATGGTTGGTTGCTGCTTCAACCCTCCAGCTAAGGCATACTTGAGCCCCACCCCTTTCTCCGTATTGAAGTCCAAATATAAAGGAAGAATATGAACTCAAGAACAGGGTCATCCGAGAAGCCTTTGGAAGGATCCCTGCCATTCTACTTCTACCTGTCTTCATGCAGCTACACCTTTGATCCATCCCCCTGGGCCCAATCATCCCATCCCCTGAGAAGCTTATTGAGGCAGCAAGCTGTCTCAGGCTCTTAGCTGAAACCAGACTTCCTTCAACAAGAGAGTGAAGCAGAGCCCTGCTCTCTGTCCTAGTCAGCCTGGAATTGAACTGGGCCTTCTCCTTTTAAACTCCCCTCTCCACACCGGACAGGTGTAATGGAGCGGGGCCAGTTAGGTACACAGGCCCCCCTCTAATCCCCTCACAGGGCCTATGACAACAACAACAGAGTTCTGCTGCAGGATTTTGCTTTTAATCCAACAAAAAGCGTTCTGATTTGAACAAATTATTTTGAGCTGCGCAGTTCTAATTAATAAGGAGAAGAATAGAATTCTGCCACCCTTGAGGAGGGATGAGAAACTGAGTTTTGTTTGTTGTGGTGATTGTTGAAAAGAAACCTCTAAAAAACTGCTGCACAAGTCCAGGCTGCTGGTCTAGTCCCACTGCAAAAGCCCTTTGTCTTGCTTTTACAGGACTTAACATGTGTCCAATCAACTTCAATTTCTGGGTAGATCTAGACGGAAAACAATCAGGTGTTATCAATAGTATCATTTGGAGCAACATCAAAGCTCTGCTTTAGGGCATGAGGCTTGATACTTCCCAGCTGCAGTGTACAGTACAGTGAGAAACTCCAGGATCTGACAGAGGCTACAGGACACCTTGTAAAGATGGAGGAAATTAACCAAGCAGGTGTCTAATGCGGAGCATTTCTAGAAACCCCCTCTCTACATTAGACTTTGTAAAAAGGAGAGAAAGACAATGAGTGTAATTTGTATAATAAATGCTTTTCATAGTACCAAAACTAGAGTTTTGGGAAGGACAGAATCCCTTATGCTTCAGGGAAGGGTTTATGCCAGCTTCCAAGTAACAGTCATTAGAAGAAAACCTGCTTGTAGGACAAGTTATCCCATACTGTCTACCACAGAGTTCCTTCCACCTTCTTCTGAAGTTGCTGGTACTAATCTCTGCCAGAAGCAGAGATTTTGGACCAGGTAGATCATGCATCTGATCCAGTATGGAGTTTTTATGGTTCCTACACATTTCCCTATAGGATTTTCATTTTAGCCAGGGCTGTATTTCATTTCTGATGTTAGGGTGAAGTGAAAAGGAGAAGGAAAGATTCAGAAAGGCAGGAAAGAGTGGATTAATAAAGCACAGTTTTACAGCATCCTGACTGATATTATGAAAGGTACCAACAGATGGAGTGGGTGTCACACTTTTGCTTCAAGAGTACAGGGGGTAGCATAAGATGGGGAAGGGCCTCCATGGGACACACATAAGGTCGATCAAAGCAAAGCAAAGCAAAGCAATTTTGTATTTAATATACCTAACGTCTCAAAAAAAATGGAGCAAGTTTCAAATGTCACCGCTCAGACCATTACCACCAGGACTCACTCTCAGAGTTTAGTGAATAAATGAAGCATAAAACTAGGACGTATCATACAACAAATGGCAAACAAAGACAGCCAAGCAGATGCTATGCAAAACAGATGTGCTCCGAGTCTCACTAAACTCAGGCTCTGATGGAATGAAATCCAAGGTGCTGAGATAACACAGTTATGAGCACAGTACGTCTTGTTACGGACGACACGTGATGGATCTTTGTGTCTGACTCAAAAGATGGTTGAAAGTTGGGTGGCAGATCCAGACCATTGGGGTACAGGAGTCTGGTCGAAGAAAAATATACCAGCCACTGGATGAATAGTTTTCATTGAGTGACCAGAGCAGGGGCTGTGCTAGAGCAATCAGGAACCGGCTAGAGCCAATTAAGACAGGCAAGCTAATTAAGACACCTGGAGCCAATTAAGAACATACGAGAATCAATTATGGCAGGCAGACTAATCAGGACACCTGGTTTAAAAAGGACCTCCCATCAGTTAGTGGAGGGCGTGCAAGGGACATGCTGCTGGAGGACTGAGGAGTACAAGCGCAATCAGGCTTCAGGAGGAAGCTCCTGCGGTGAGGATGAAGAAGGTGCTGGGGGGAGGCCATGGGGAAGTAGCCCAGGGAGTTGTAGCTGTAGCTGTCAAGCAGCTGATATAGGAGATGTAGACAGCTGCTATCCACAGGGCCCTGGGCTAGAACCTGGTGTAGAGGATGGGCCCAGGTTTCCCCCATCCCCCCAAATCCTGATCAGACACAGGAGGAGTTGACCTGGTCTGTGAGCAACACCAGAAGGAAAGGTCTAATTTGGAAAGGGATCTGGCCTGTCCCCGACCCACCACGTGGGACAACAGAGACTGCAGAGATTGTTCTCCATTTCCCCCAGGCTGGCTAGTGATGAGATTAGCTGAGTGAATGGCAGCTTTAAGCCTCTAGCAGAAGCAGCCAAACTGAGAGTTGCCGTGAACCTCTGAGATGAGTAAAGCCGCCAAAAAGCACAGGACCCACAAAGGCAGAGGAGGAACTTTGTCACAGTTGCAACCAATTACAGTCTCATACCAGAGTCATGTATTCCATGAAACCTAGTGGTGACTATAGTTAATTAGCATCCCTTGCAGCAGCAATTAATTCACAGGACTGAACTTGGCCATATATTGCTCTCCTGATTAGGCCTCAACCTCCTAGTGCCCTGGCCCATTCACGTCACAAACCTCAAGATGGAGAAAAACAGCCAGCGATGGCTTTTGAACTTGCATCTCATTTAAGAGTGTTGACTAAGGAGGTGAAAGAGAGAGACCCATTTAATGGTAAGAATTCCCCCCTCTGATCGGCAAAACACTAAATGTGCTTTGACAGATGGTATACAGCCCAACAGATCAACTCTGACTCCTGGGTGGGGTGAGGGGAGAGTTCTAACCAGCCAAAGGCCCATTTGTAGGGTGACTTTCTCAAAGTGAAAATGATGCTGGCCCAAGCCACTCATCCTAGCCCCCGCCCCGCTGGGGCTGGTCCAAGCCTCCTGAGGCCCCCCACACGGGGGCTGGTGTCGCCACTCCATATCCCTTCCAAACATTCCCCGTTGGGGGGGGCATGCCCCACTTTTGGGGGGAAACTCCCCACCCCCCGGCATGCTCAGCCCTTGTCCCCAGCAGCTGAGCCTGGGCAAGGAGCGGGCTGCTGTGGCCTCCCGCCACACTCTCAGTCAGAAGCAGCTCCATCCTGTTTCCCGCCCTGCTGCCACAGAGATCTGCTGGGGCGGGAAAGGTGGGGAGAGAAGGACAGAGTCCCTCCCCGCCCCTGGCAAGCCAACCTGAGGGGGCACTTGACCTCCCCATGTCACCCCCTCACCCGTTGCCTCTGCAGAGAAGCCATACAGGATGTGTCAAAATATCCTTCCTGAAGTCGATGCAGAACCTTGTGAACCCACCTGGCTTCAGGACCAGTATTAACAGGCTGTGCCACTCATGCGGAGACTCCTCTCTGCCCACTAGTTCCTTCGCTTTCTCACTCCCTGCTCTTACCTAGGGTTGCCAGGTGTCCGGTTTTCAACCAGAAGGCCCAGTCTAAAAGGGACCCTGGCGGCTCCAGTCAGCACAGCTGACTGGGCCCCTAAAAGTCCAGTTTGCCACAGTGCCAGCGGGGCAGGCAGGCTCTATGCCAGGCTCCGTGCGGCTCCTGAGAAGCAGCTAGCATGTCCCTCCAGCTACTAAGTAGCAGAATGGCCAGGATGCTCCGCATGCTGCCCCTACGAGCCACATTGAGCGTCGACTCCACAGCTCCCATTGGCCAGGAACTGTAGCCAATGGGAGCTGCTGGAGCAGCACCTGCAGAGGGGGGCAGCACGAGGAGCTCACGGCCACCCCTCTGCCTAGGAGCAAGAGGGTCATGTTGCCACTTCCTGGGAGCTGCCTGAGGTCAGCACCACCTGGAGCCCGCACCCCAAACCACCTCCTGTGCCCCAACCTCCTGCCACAGCCCTGAGCCCCCTCCCACTCTCTGAACTCCTTGGCCCCAGCCTGCAGCCCACTCCTGCACCCCAAACTCTTCATCCCTGACCCCATCCAAGAGCCCCCATCCCCAGCTAGAGCCCCTTCCCCAACTGCCTGCCCCAGCCCAGAGCCCTTTCACACATAACCTCTTTGCACCATCCTGCAGCCCCCTCCTGCACCCCAAACCTCTCATCCCTCGCTCCATCCCAAAGCCTGCACCCCCACCTGGAATCCTCACCCTCTCCTGTACCCCAATCCCCTGCCCTGTGAAGCTGAATGAGTGAGGGTGAGGGAGAGCAAGCAACAGAGGGATGGGGGATGGAGTGAGCAGGGGTGGGGTCTCAGGGAAGGGGCAGGGCAGGAGTGTTCAGTTTTCTGCCATGAGAAAGTTGGCAACCCTATCTTACTAGCATGAATTTTCCAGATTCTTCTGGGGGGGAGAGGGGGGTAACCACCGCTCAACTCAGCTGAGGTGCTTCCCAGAGTCTGGATTAGCACACATACCTATATCTCTAGCCACTCAGCAGTGAGGCTCACTATCAGAGTCCAGGAGGTACATGTGACCCCATTTTTACATAAGCAAGAATGTGCTTGAACTGTATCTTGCCTACTGCATTCTGGGGCTCTGCCTGGGGAGCAGACAAAAAGACTAGGCTGTGTGGAAGGGGGTGCTGTGGTTACGACACTGATGTGGAAGCAGGATCAACTGAGTTGAATCCCTGTCTCTGCTGTAGACTCCTGGTAGGACCTCAGCCAAGTCACTTAGTGTTTCTGGACCTTAGATCCCCGCCTGTAAAACAGAGATAATGCTGCTTCTTTCTTTTCACACCTTGCCTGTGGAAACTATAAGGTCATTGGGGCAGGGACTGTCTCTTACTATGTGTATGTACAGGGCCTTGCACAGTGGGGCCCTGAGCTTGGTTGAGGTCTCCAGGCACAGCTGTTATACAATTTATAATGTGCCTGTATCCTCCCTGTTCTTTTAGGGAAATATTTTCAGGTACAAGCAGGGTGCCTAGAATTCTTCATATAGCTCTTTAATCTCATCTGGTTATATACATGATTCAAGCCAATGGGACTACTCTCATAGGCAAACTGAGTTGTATGTACCCCTCAGTGTTTTGTATTCACCACCACACACTCGAGGATCTCAGCTCTCTATCTAAGCTTGTCTATGTACCGCCATGTCTAAGCGGCATTCTGTCCTGAACCCACCAAAGAATGAAGAGAACTAAGCTATGCAGCACTCACTGCTAAGGAAAATGCAGGAGCTCACAAACTTGGTCCAGCAAAAACGTTGTTAAGCTTTTATACATTTCTTTCTACTGGGACATTAAAATCATTTTCCCTCCTTTCCTCCCAACAGGATTCGAATCAAATATTTGTGGTGCCCTTATACTTGGACTTTAAGGTCAGAAAGGACTATCATGATCATCTTAGTCTGATCTCCTGCATATCGCAGAAGAGAAGCCAAGCCCAGGCTCCTCTGAACAATCTCTGGACTGATCATTCCTGAGTAGACAGAAGTCACCCCTCAATACTTGCAATGGTCAATATTCACAAACTGACAGGTTTCAGAGTAACAGCCGTGTTAGTCTGTATTGGCAAAAAGAAAAGGAGTACTTGTGGCACCTTAAATAAATTGGTTATTCACAAACTGATCACCCTGAATGGTCAGCTGTCACAGTAATATGTCTGCAGCAGAAGATATCTGCGAACCTGAGTGGTCAGGATTCACCCCTAACGTCTTCCCAATAAATAATATCCATGAACACATCACCCATGAGCACTTAGTCATCCCAACCTGTTTTCATGGATGTTGTTCATTGCAACGATCCTGCCTAAAAAGATAGCTGCAAAGTTATTGTGCCTGACTTGTTAGGGCTCATCCCTAATCACTTTGCACTGAACAATATTCAGAAACCGATCATCCAAGAGTGGTCAGTAGTCACAGTAAGCTCTGCGCCATGAACAATATCCAAGAACAGAGAATCCTTGGGTGGTCATCATTCTTCCCTAACCTGAGCAGAGGTGCTGGAACTAGGGGTGCTGGTGCACCCCCTGGGTTGAAGTGGACTCTATTACACACAGGGTTTACAGTTTGGTTCAATGCCTCTCAGCACCTCCACTATCCAAATTGTTCCAGCACTCCATCCAAGTGGTCTGCTGTCACCAGTAATGTCTACAGTGAGAGATATCTGAATCGGTTATCCTTGAGTAGAATCACTCCAATGTCTTTCCAATGAACATTATCCATGAACAGAGAATCTCAAAGTGGTCAGAAGTCACCCCAACCAGTTTGCAACCAGTTTTATCCATCTGATTCCCAACTGGTTGACAATCACCCCCAGCCGGTTTGCAGCGAGAGATATCAGCAAACCAATCATCTCTTAGTTGTTAGCAGTCACCACCCCAACGGGTTTGCAGTGAGAGATAGCCGCAAACCAATTATCCCTCAGTGGCCAAGACGTCTTTGCAATGAACAATATCCAGTGAAAAAATTATCTGTAAGAGGTCAGCAGTCAACACTGTACTGTTTGCAATGAGAGGTATCTGGCAACTGATTGTCCCTAATTGGTCAGAAGTCATTGCAAACCTGTTTCCAATTAATTTACAGGAAGTGATTAGCCCTGAGGGGTCACCATTCACCCCACAACTGTTCGCAATGAGAGATAGCCATGAAGCAATCATCCCTGCGCGGTCAGTAGTCACACCCAACCTCTTTGAAATGAGCAACTTCCGCGAACATGTGATCTCTGAGTGGGGAGCAACCACAACTAACTATGTCACGAACCATATCCACATACTAACCATCCCTGAGTGGTCAGCTGTCACCCCAACCTTTTGCAACGAGAGAACTCAGGGATGATCGGCTTTCAGCTGTCTTCGATGCAACGAATAAATACTTCATATTGATCATCCCTGAGTGGTCAGGTGTCGCCGCTAACCTATTTTCAATATCCATGAACTGATCATCTGAGATGTCACCTGATATAATAGTAACATTGCAAATACAGAATGCCTTCCATCCACTGATCTCAAAGCATTTTACAAGCATGAATGAATTCAGCTCCACGAGCACCCCTGTGAGATGGGTAAAAAGGGGACAATATTTACCTATGGAAAAACTGAGATGCACAGAAATAAGGACCTGATTTTCAGACATGCTGAGCACCTGCAACGTCCATCGACTTCAAATGGAGGTATGGGTGCTCAGGATTGCTGAGAATCAGGCCATAGGAATCACAAGGCAAGACTGGGGCAAAGCTGGGAAAAAAAGACACAGGTCTCCTGCCTCCACTCCTGAGCTTTAGCCACAAGACCATCTAAAGAACTAGCTCAGCAAAAGGGCACAGCCAGGGTCCAGTTCAGGAGTGTGCATTGGAATGATTGTTTACATGACCAGTGAGAGATTGCAGGGCAGCCCCTAGAACAATCTAACCTTGGTACTGTGTGCAAGGGCCTGGGTAGAAAGGCAGCGTGGCCTAGTGTCTAGAGTAGCAGACTGGCACTTGGGTTCTATTCCTGGCTCTGCTGTTGGCTTCCTAGCTTACCTCAGGCAAGTCATTTCATCTCTCTAGGCCTCAGTTTTCCCCTCTGTAAAATGGGGAGAATGGTGTGTACACAAACACTGCACAGCAAGCTGGGCTGTATCTCTGATGCAGTAGCCTACTGCATGCTGTCAGCGTGGACTCTGCTGCTGCATGCTAAAAGTTCCCTAGTGCACTTTGATGTTCAATCAGGAGCACGGTAGATTTACACCCCAGCTGGTCTTACAGGGATGTGAGGCTTCCCACTTTTCATCAGCGCTTTACAAACTGCTATCTAAGAGCTAGGTATTGATATTACTCCCCAAACCTAAGATACAGGCAGCACCCAAGGGACCCCAATTTGTGAATTCTGTTCCTGGGGGCTATCCTGAAGTGCAAACGAGAAACCAACCCACTTTAAAAACAAAAAACAGATGTATTCACAGAAAGAGCAGAAATATCTCCCTGGTTCTACTCTGCACTAGAGGGTGGGGAAGGCGTTAATCCAGCAATAGTCTGTGGAAGGTGTGTCCAGTGAGGCAATGAGACATAGAAATTAGTTATTTTGCCCAAGGATGGGCTGATAGATAAACTCAGCAGATCGTTAGCCCTGAGATGGAGGATGTACCACCCCCTCAAAAAGGACCATTAATCTCCTTCCATTCAGGGAACGTGCGTCAGAACGACATACTACTCACAGAGCAGACATAACCCACCCGTGTCCCAGTTCAGCCTCCCTAACAAATTGAAAGGAATTATAGTGTGTAGGACTCTGTCACCCAACAGTGTGTCAGAACAGCCTGAGGGGACAGGATATTTTCTGCTGTCAAGACAGAAAGAGACACAGACACCCCCACATCCAGAGAATCCCTGTAAATGAAGGGTGTGGGGCACACACACACACACCCCCACATTATTTTCTCAGTGCAGAAGTTGTAATTCAGCAATGGGAGCCAGTGAGGAGATGCATGTGGCTGGCTAGTCAACCCCAACGGCTGGACCCTGAGCTGGATTCTTCAGGCTGCTGAGGTCACTTGAGGCTATTTAAACAGTCTGGCGATTCTCAGCAGAAAATTCCCCAGGCACAGAATTTCCACTAGCACAGAACTGACAGAGCCTCACCTTTCCCTGGAGCAGAGGGGGAGCAGGAGGTAAGTTAGGGACAGGAGGGGCCGTGGTCATGAGGTGCAAAGGATCTTATGCCAGCAGCGTAAATCAGGACAAAGCACTTAAATCTCACGCTGCTCTAATATAGAGAGTTGCACTCATACAAAATATGCACTCAGGCTCGAATTTTAAAAAGGTATTTAGGCAAAGCAGTGCAAGGCCTAAGGCCCATATCCCAAAGATATTTAGGTGCCTATTTCCATTCAGATCAAAAGTGGCTTAGGCTCTTTCAGGCTAACAATCTCACAGGACTCCTAAATCCCTTTTGAAAATGGGACATCGCTGAAGAGAGCAATTTCTGAATATCTTTAAAAATCTGGGCCTTACACTAACACTAACTCTGCTAAACTGCTTTAACTTTCAGAACTGCCCAGTCCCAGTGTATCAGGGAGCCAAAACCAGCTCCCTGCCTCCACCCCTCAGCTCAGACATAATTGGGAAGCAAGCCCCACGCACCCAGCTGCTGTATTTATTTATTTATTTTTAAAAACACCATTGTTCCCTTCCTGGCCCAAGTCAGGAGCTGCCCTGAGCGGGGAAGGGTCTCCAATATCCCCACAGTCCAAGGCACAATTACAAGTATTCTTTCCCCTTCTTTTCATGCGTCCAGAATTCCCTTCTCCCTCCTACTCTGGCCATGGTGCTGAATGCTATGGGGCAGGCAGGGCACATCTGGAGTAGCCCTAAACAGTCATTTACAGTTAATTGATTCAGATGCCAATCTCGGCTCAAAAGTCATAGCAGGTCACCTGCTTACGTGTTGCTTTTGGAAAGGTGACTTGCCTCTCCGCGGCTATTTAAAAAGTTTACTTTCCTCCCTGTGGCTATGTTGAAGGTGGCTTTATCCCTGTGGCTATTTTAGGGACTGCTTTGCCTCCTTGCGGCTGTTTTTCGAGCATCCTGCTGCTATGTGGCTATTTCGAGTTGACAACTCACCTATTAGCGAGGAGTAATATGATCGCAGTCCCTGCTGGATTGTAAGAATGAGAGTTTCTCACTGAGACAGGAATTGCCAGACTGGCTCAGTTGGCCAATACCAAACACGTCACAGGAAGGGGCAAGCTTCTTCCCACCCCATCAGTTAGAGATTGGCATCTGCCACAGAGCATCAGGGTTTCTATCCCTTCCAGAACTCTTTGGGAGGTTTTACTTTCACTCCTGATAACACTGAATGTTCTTGTTATCTATCTAAAGGTCTGATCCTTTTCCGAATCCTGTTAAGCATCTTGCCTCAAAGTCCTTTTTCCGCAGCAAGGTAATTGTGCCTTGTGTGCAGCAGTATTCTCGTCTTCTTTTGTATTTGATTTATGAATAAGTAGACAAACAGATTGTGCTTTTGTGAATCACCAGGCATTCTGCTTTTGGATTCCAGAAGATAGCCCTGTCATACTAAAGAAAATTGCTATGTTTAGTCACATGGCCATTAGCAAAAAAAAACCCCACAGTTAAACAACAGATCTGTCAGTGCCCCATTCAGAGATGAAAGGGGCTGGCGTCACTTCTAGTCCTTGCAAAGGGTGTTCCTAAAGAGCACAGATTGTAAGATCCTGGGGGCAGGGACCATCTTTTTGTTTTGTGTTTATACAGCACCTAGCACAATCAGCTCCTGGTCCATGACTAGAGCTGCTAGGTATTACAGTAATACAAATAGTAAATATTACGACAATTGTATGCTCCTCTCTAACATCTCAGTAGGAATAAGGTAGTGAGAATCCTGTACTTTTCCCCAGCATTTGTTTTTCCTTTTTAAGCACAAAGCAATCAATCATTTTCTGCCACTGTAATGAGGACCCAAGCTGGCAGGTTCACCTTTTCTGAGTTCTGACAGACAAACTTGGATGCCATCAAACATCTGGAATGATGCATTATGCTGGTATGACCCGTGGAGTAGGGTATTGATTGAAGGAGGAAGAATCCGGACTTAAGTGTTTTGTATAAATTGAGTAACAGTTGTTATTCACATGGATCTTGACTCGGTATCCTACAAAACTTCTAGCTAAGCTGTAGTATTGAGTGATTCCAAATGTGGATTTGTCGCATTGCCAGTTCAAACACCACTATAATCAATTACCGGAATGGTGAATTTTGGTGTTACAGAAACTCTTTGGCTACATAAACTTGAAGACGTCAGCTTTTCTGGCTCTTCCTGTGGGCCACAAGAGGTTATTCAGACTTCAGCACTTCCACCTTTTATTTTTAACTGCAATATTTAATTTAACATTCAGTTCTCTTGACCTTCAGGGCCTGAGCCAATGCCCGCTTGAGGTCACTGGAAAGATTCCCATTGATTTCAACGCTAGTTGGGCCGGGTCAGGAAGTGTTGATCAGAACGGTTTATGTACAATTTACATTAAGATCTCTTCATTTTGCCTTGAGGATGTTTTTTAAAAAGTTTAATAATCTGAAAGTCTTTGTGCTCTAAGGAATTTTTCCATGGACTTCTGTTTTGTTTTTCCCTTTTTAATATTAGAGTTAGCATTACAAGTACTAGTCTGGCCAAATGTCATTACTGAACTACACACTGTTGTGACCTCAACTGGCAATGGAATTAAACCTCTTAAGATATATGCTCAATGAAAGCAGATGAAATTCAATTGCCTCTTCAGATGTTCGTGAAACACTATACTGAATACGTAAGTCACTGGTACCCATGTTAACTTGCTGTCTTCATATCCTGCTGACGATAGTTACGTTATTTTTAAATTTGTGGTGAAAGAAATGACACTGTCTTGGTTGGTAGCTAATCTGGATATTGTGTTTATAAAATTGGTGTCATCTTGCTTGTCGTCATTTACTATTACTCTGGAGAGTTTTGTAACATTTAGGTTTCAGAGTAGCAGCCGTGTTAGTCTGTATCTGCAAAAAGAACAGGAGTACTTGTGGCACCTTAGAGGACTAACAAATTTATTAGAGCATAAGTTTTCGTGAGCTACAGCTCACTTCATCGGATGCATAGAATGGAACATATATTAAGATATATACACATACAGATAAGTTGGAAGTTACCATAAAAACTGTGAGAGGCTAATTAATTAAGATGAGCTATTATTAGAAGGAGAAAAAAAAATTTTTTTAACATCTCATGCTCTTTAGGAGCATATGGTAGATATTTCCATATCAGATCATCTTTTCCAGTGTCCTGTAGCCAAGGCCATAGGCTTAAAAGGAACTTGCAGAAAACCCCATAGCGGACCAGTATGGAATAAGGTTCCCATGTGCAAGAGTGACAACATTAGGAAGAAATTATGTTCTGACAC
The DNA here is from genome assembly GCF_965152235.1 of Eretmochelys imbricata. NCBI lineage: Eukaryota > Metazoa > Chordata > Testudines > Cheloniidae > Eretmochelys > Eretmochelys imbricata. The sequence continues at coordinate 203,102,045 of NC_135574.1, read as the reverse complement.
CTGAGGGTGTATTCTTTTTTATTATTATATCTAATGTTCTCATTATCCATACAAATGTCCTACTAAGCTCTTGACCTCAAGTAATAGCTTGGCAATGAGTTCCCAGTGTTAATAATGCAACATGTAGAAAAGAACTTTCTAGTCTGTCACCATTTTTAAAATGCCCCATCTTTCACTGTCATGAAATATCTCCTTGGTTTTTGAGAAAGCTACCTGGGGGGGAAGGAGAGCTATCCTCTCTGCACCATTCATTATTGTATAGCTCGATCACATACCCTTTGCGTGGTCTACTCTCTAAATTCTCCCAGTCTCTTCAACAAGGACTTGAAATGTTTTGTGGAACATCATACTTCTCTACGTTCTCCTATCTTCCCATCCCACAAAGATAATCCCAGGTTTCAATGCCCTGCACATCCAAGTGCAAAGAGCCATTAGGCGCCCCTTTACTGCCTGGGAATGGGCTACCTGCAACTGCAAAACGCTGTGCAGAAGAGGCAAGAGTTTCTATGTTGTGGCTATTCCCTCTCCCGCAGAGGGGGCAGGCGGTGGATAGACAAGGGTGGGGCATAGGCAGAGCCTAAGATTACCGCCCCCCCTCCACCTCACACACACACACACCCCGCAGCAGAGCTGAGAGGGGAAAATAGCTTAAGACCTGGTCTATGTACAATTCTTATAGTGGTTTAATTATTTCAGGTAGGGATGCAATTTTTAATATCAAAATAGTGAAAGCTATTATTTTGTTGGGGTACCACTAAAAACAAGGTTCGAAAACAGAGACATCCCTCAAAATGCATTCACAGGAAACTGTCTAATGATGTTTCTTTGAATTAAAAAAAAACAACTCTTTGTGAATCCTACAAAGTCCAAAACACATGTTTAAGAGAAGAAATGTTGATATTAAAGAATTATCCTGTTTTCCATAACTCTCCCTCCCCTTTCTTTCTAATAGATGAAGGGTAGCACTGAACAACACACTCATAACACTGAAATATAAAATGAGGAATTGTTAATGGTCAGATTAAGAGTTTTGATAGCCATGTTTTTAACGATTTGTAATTATGTATGGTGAATTAGTGAAGTTGATACTCCTTGCTGGCATAAGCATGGTTTTGCCAATTTTTACACAGAATTGCTAATCTGCTGAAAATGTTTTTGCTGAAAGAACAAAGGTAACCATGCTGTGTTGGAAAATACAAGTAAAAGATATACCAACATGTAACAATAAATAAAAATACCCCTTCCTCTTGGAAGACCCTGGGCAGGGTGACACAAAAACCATGACCCTGGAACTGGAAACCCACCGGGAAAAAGACAGAGGCTGGGTGATCAAAGCTTATGTGTGTGTAACATACGGGTTAGCACATCAACCCTTTGGATTTTAGGTAACAGCCAATTGGGTAAATATTAAATCATCTGTAATGTAGAAATGTATAAAGGATTTAAGTGAACTTGGGCCCAAACTTGAGAAACACTGGACCAGAAACTGAAGAATGGGCCTGAGGGACCAGACCAAAAGGATCAGAGAAGGTGACGACTAGCATGAAGGTGGAAGAACTTCTGGGTGCCCCTGAATGTGGTAACTTGGGCCCATTTACCAATTCTGTTTTGTCTTATTATTTGTCTGGCATAAATGTACGTCCAGACAACGTAAGCGACAATAGTTATGTCTGAAGTTGTATAAATAAAGGCAACAATTGATTAAACCTAAATTGGATGGATTTGTGACTCAGTTTCCAACTTTTACCCCCAACACTATCAATAGTTGTATTGGTATAAAGCTGCCATATATCTGTACAACTCATTCCCCTTCCCCAGCTATAGCAGTATAAGGCACCTTTCTACTAACAAAACAGTGTCCACACTAGGCATGTTGAAGCACTTTAACTATACCAGTACAATTTGTTTGGAAATAAGGTTTAATCGGATTATAGACCGGTAGTAAGTTATACAGCCATCCTGGAGAAAGGGGATTGCCAAGGAATGAACTGTGACTCAAAATTACTTCACTTGACCCTTGGTTTGCTCCTGGGGCAGTGTAACTATGTACTGCCCCTTACTTAGGGCAAATTGTTAGCTCACAGTCTAGCTCTTAAGCAGTTCCCCCAGAGTGCAGCTCTTCAGTACTGTGGGCCACACCAAGGTTACACAGGGCAAGTCAACATTTCAGGTAGACATAGGCTTTAACTGCAAAGTTCAGATGTGAAGCTGGACTCTTCTCAAAAGCTCAGGGGGTGCCTGGCTCCAGAGTTTCAGTCTGACTCACTCCAAAGAAGTTTGGTTCCAGATCAAACTTCTCCAGGTTGTGGAGAGCACTTGGTATCTGGACCCATCTCTGATGGTGGGAGAGGAGAAGAGGCTAGTAGCTATTCCTGACTCAGTGTTGCAAAACTATATGTATTCTTAGAGAGAATAGAAAAGGCCAGGGCAGAGGCCGAGTCTGCTTCACTGCAGCTCTGAAATGCCTTTGGCCATTTATATGTTTTTTATGCAAATATGTACTGTGCTTTCAATCAAAAACAAATATTTACTATTCTAATTGCAACAGTACTTGGCGCATACACACACACCCCCCTCTTCAAATACGGAGCATCTTCCTAAGGAAATACACACTCGTAGACCAGTTGGTAATGAGCTTGCAAGGGAAAAGTCTGTTCTTTCCACTATTAAAGACACATTTCTTTTAGTTTTCCTAAACCTGTGCCAGCTGAGTAAAAATAAAATTTCTGCTGCTGGTTTATCCCGTCCTACCCACAAGTGATTTACTGAGTTGCTATATCCACTCAGCTAGCTGTATTGCCTTGCCTTTCTAATGACTGTGATCCATATCTGTTCTACCACTTGCTCAGTCTTTTTAATAAAGTGTAAAACAAATTAGCTCTTGCTTCCCATAAATTAACTCTTAAGTGTTTAAGTTTGCTGGAGGTCACAGTGAACTCCAAGGATACCTTGGAGTAGAGAGTAGCATGCTCACAGACCATCACAGACTCTGCTCCCCCATTAGCACACTGCCACCGTTACTTTAAATAAAGCACTCTCCACAGAGTGGGGGAAACAGATCAGAGTCCCGTACGAGTAATGGGTTGTCTACAAGTTTACAAGACCAAGAAAGGAAAACTCAACAAGGCTTGAAACGAGCAAGAACCAAAACACCTAAATACTGTATAGACATACTATGAAACTAAAAATTACACTAAACTGTCAGCAATAAGTTTGTCCCTACTAAAATCATAAACTAGGTTTCTCTTGCCCCCCAAGAATTGCTGTCTTGAGAACTCAGATCTTCAGCCAGAGTAAATCGGCATAGCTCCATTGATCATAATGGAGCTATGCTGATTTACACCAATGAAGGGTCTGGCCCACTCTTTGGAGCCTCAAAAGCTAAGCCTAGAGCCTGACCTGCTATTTACTCTATGTCTATGAGGGACATGGTTCCAACCAGCATTTCACTCAAGAGATGAGCCAGGGACTTCACTTTCACTCCTAACAAAGCCTTTACCCAGACAGCTCAGCTAACCCTTTCTTTTCCCTTTGAGAAGCTTCTAGACTATACTGGGAGTATCCTTGACAATCAGCAGTATGACATCCTATGGCACATGCCCATTCAGGTTCTCAACGACTATCCTGCAATGCAACATTCTCTCTCACTTCTGGTAACTTGTGCCAACCTGGTATCACACACAAGCCATGTGTTACATCTCACCACGTGGATGCCTTGGCTAAAACTACTTGAGCACAGCCCTAGCAACCACAGATTTTCTTGTCTTGTTTCATTTTGTGTCTTATCCATGGGAGCTGCTTTTTATTGCTTGTGAAGTGGCTTGCAATTCATCTTCTTGAGCACAATTAATTGCAATATCTGGTGCTGCACTGTATTGCTTCTTGCCATCATTCTGCCTCATGTAGCTCAGGCTGGGACATCCCTCCATACTTCCATTTTGAAATCCTTATTGTATAGTTTCTCTCTGATACTCTGTTTCATTTATTCCCTCCCAGAGAAGCAGGGTGGTCTAGGGCAATCTGCCTTGAACCAGGGTTGTGGAATTGCAATTTGAATTCTTAGCCATTCTGTATAATTTGTATTACTGTAGTTCCTAGCTCCAGGCCCCCGCATGCTAGCCACAGAACAATAAGTGGATCTATACCCCCAAATAACTTCCTGCTTAAGTAAGCTCTTCCATGGACTTGCTACATACCCTTAGCCAGGTCACTTAACATCACTGCATCTTAGTGCCCCCAGTAGAAAATAGGGATAACAATTATTCACTTACCTGACAAGGATTTTTTATTTGATACCTGTGAAGTGCTCTCCACATGTAAACCACTCTGGAAGTGCTAGTATTAATGATCAACCTTTTAAAATACCGAGCTATAGAATATTAGAGGAGGGAGCTTTCCAAAGAGGTATGAAACAGCCAAATTTGATGCAATGTAATGAATATGCATGGCAAACTTCTTGCAGCCAAGTCCTGAGCTACAAGAGGAATAGTCTCCAAACGGTGGGGCATGCCCCCTGGGGAGACAGAGGAACCCTGGGGAATTGTGTGACAGGGCATGGCCCAGCCCCCATGCGGGGGGGGGCAGGGAGGGAGCACCATGCTTTCAGCCCTGTTCCGGCCCCAGACCAGCTATGCCCCTAGCCTCGCTCCTCCCCCAACTCCATTCAGCCCCCACAGGGAGGGAGGGACGAAGAGGGAGTGCCACACTTCAAGCCTCGCTGTGCCCCCAGGCCTACTCCACCCCCCAGGCCCTGCTCCACTGCCGAGGAAGTGTTGGCTATGCAGTAATGGAGGGAGAGGCACGGACAGATTCCACTAATGGTCCATGGGGGAAAGAAAGCGACTGGAAAAGTTTGCACACCACTGTACTAGAGTAAAACTCACCCCTGGACAGCAGCTAGCACAAGGCCTATGCATGCTTAAGTCTCACTTAAGTTGTCAAAAACAGGCTTCAAGTGATAAATGGTGCATCTTTCACACAGGCCCTCTGCACAGGGGTGAATTTCACTTCTAGCGCACAGGGACCTTGTGAGCTATGCTGCCCCTCCATAGTGGCGTCTCCCTGCAAGGCATCCCATTTCCTTTTAACTCTGAAATTGCAATACTCCCATCCCATGAGAGAAAACAGGCTGGAATGACAGTATCCACCACTGCAACCTGGTGACCGCAAGGAAATATGCTTCCTGCTTTTAGACTCGAGGTGAGTGAAATATTTTTTCCTCATGTATACGGGTGAAATGCTAACCCCATTAGAGTCAGTGGGAGTTATGCCATTGACTTTAGTGGAGCCAGGATTTCATCCTGTAACAATGAAGTGAACTTTAACAACAAAAATACCGTTGAGCGCCACCGTTGAAAAAGAACACCGTAGTTTTGATGAGGAGTTTTTCACACTTGACATATTGGGATGGATTCTCAGCAGATCTAAATTGGCCTCGCTCTGGTGATTTCAATGGTGCTTTACACCAGCTGAGAATCTGGCCAATTATGACACTGTCAAGTGTAAGATCATCATAACATTCACAAGAAGGCAAGTTCATTGCTCAGTCAGGGTTTAATTTTGGCCTTATTTTTTCCTTTATTTTCTCAAAGCTGAAGAGCAGCGTCTTAATATTCACCTGGCATTACTCACTTTGAACCCCGCTACTCACCATAATTGCCTGTACCCCACTTCCCCACCGTGTAACCATTATCACGTGTCTGCCTCTGCCTTTGCTTGTATATCGCTGTTAATACTAGACTTCATAAAGGTAGACTTTACAGAGAGCCAAGCCATGGGTTTGGCTTGATGCTAGGAGGCCAAATACTAGCCAAGTCTTGGGAGCTGCCAGTGCTGGTAACTGCTGAGACATAAAATTGTTGGTTTTTGCTTTAAAAAGATGTTTAATTATTCTCTAATTTCAATTTCCATGAACTTCTTGGATTGGTTGTCTTTGCGGTAATGTTTAGTGTACACTGGAAGTTCACAGTGGCTAAAGGACTGCATCTGTAAGAGCAGCGGCCACACTGCACACTGCCAGCGAAGAGGCAGGAATATTCTTAGTGACTTGGCTTAGCCTCAGCTCATGCTTCTCTTTTACAGACAGTGGCTTGAGCCAGAGCCAGACTTAGGCACTAAGTCTACACCAGGCTTGAGCGTAGACCATTGGCCAGCCTACCTCAGACAAGCACACACACGTGCATGCACAGAAAAAGGTTTCTGGCTGCAGTCCCATACCTGTTAGTACCCTGCTCTCCCAGGCTGTTCACTGCTGCTAAAATTCAGGTGTTTTGTAATTGGTAAAGATCTGTGAAATAGTGAGACTCCAGGAAAGGGGATAGTCTGAAACAGTGTTTGGGAAAGGAGAGGTGTGTGTCTGCCCAGCGTCAGATGTACTCACCGAGTGCAAGAAGTTCTTCAGAGGCCTACAAAGAAAGGTGGCTCAGTGGTTTGAGTGCTAACTTAGGCCTTGGTAGCCCTAAGGTCAAATTCCTGCTCTCCCTGGATCTTCTGCATAACCCTGGGTCCCTTGGTCTCTCCCTGCCACATTTTTCCATCCACAAAATGGGGATAACAGCACTTCCCTTACCCTCACAACACCCGTGTGCGGAAGTGTAGTAAAGGTTGTGAAGTGCTCAGATGCGATAGCAATGGTGGCCATATAAACACCTGAGACAGAGCAGCTGTCCTCCACCATTCAGACTGCAGCCCGATCTCTAAACCAGGCAAAAGCTTGCTGTATCAATAGCGGGAGGCTGAAAGACTGATGAGATACAGAGCAAGATCATGTAATTGTTGCTCATTTTAGATGATTTTTTAATTAAATTTCAGACTCCTCGCCACCAGAAAAATAGAGAGTTGAGGGGTTTGGGGATGGAGGGCTGTAAGCAGTGCTAAGTTTAATTACTGGCAGAAACAAGGAGGGAAATATTATGAAAGTGCTAGACTTACATAGAATCATATTTAACGTATACTGAAACTTTCAAATAATATGAAATATTTGGGATTAAGTACTTCAGGGTTTAAATGTAATTTGTTATTTCAATAGTTTTTCTTGGTTGCATTTTACTAAGCTCAAGGCTATGCATATATAGAGACAAGACACTCCCTGCCCCGAACAGCTGAAACTAAGGCCCCAGAACCCGCAAAGACTTACGCAGAGGACTGACTCTGTGACACTAGCCACATGTTTAAAATTAAGCAGGTCCTGAGCTAGATCAGAGCCCAAGTAACTCACCCCCCAGTGGTTCTGTGGCAGAGCTGGTGAAGGTCCTCTGCAGCTTGGGCCATTGCCTTTGCCACAAGGCCAACCTTCCTAGGACAATACAATTGTATTTTTAAAGTTACTCCCGGATCTAGGGATCACATAAAAGGGCCTAAAGTGAACAAGTGAGAGAGCAAAGTAGGGATTCTGCATACTCATCTAACCTTCTATCCATATTTCTATGTCCATCATCCCACATTAAAATTTTTAGGGGGAGATTTTTAGAGGTACAAAGGACAGTTGGGTGCCCAAGTGGCATTCAGTTTTAATGGGCAACAGGCATTTAACTCTTTGAGACTTTGAAAAGAGAGCAGAAGAGTAGGTGGCACACTCTAACCCGAATGCTAGATGCTCTATACAAATCTTCTCAAATAGCACAGCTCCTGGATACTTTTTGCTTTTATTATTTAAAAACAAAAAACCCACCCACTTCCCTGTTTTGAATAGGCGCAACCTGAAAGCACTTCACCCTTATTCCAGCATGAAGAGCTTGTTCCTTCTCTTATTGAAAGCCCATGCCACTGGCTTGCATAAAAGCAGGAGCAGGCCCCAAATTATGCAGAAATAGAGAGCATCAGGGCTTTGTTAGAAGGTTAATAATTGCTACAATGTGAATAATACAATGTTCTAACAAATAACTCAGTGTTACTATTTAGTAGCCTGATGCAAAGAATAGTCAGCAAGAAGACTCCCACTGACTTCAAGGAACTTTAGATCAAGTCCGTAATCCTCATCATAGGATAGAAAGGGAAAAGAAGAAGAAGATCTAAGCAGATACTAAGAGCTCAAGGGAAGAGGATTGAAAGCCTTCAAGGCAGAATGAAATCACTCAGTTTGATGGGAAGGTTATCCCCGCCCCTCTTTGGAAAGGCAAACACATGGTGAAATAAAAAATTCCACTGGATAAAATATCAATAATTGGAGTCTCCTAAAATACCGAAATAGCCTCTTGCCCAGCCATTGAGTTTCCTGTATGTTTCCAATAAGACATTATATTAAGAAATATAAGATACACTTGCTTTTACACAATAAAAAGTTTAGCCATATTCTAGTGAGAGATTTAAAACGAGGGATATATGCATAACCTCACCTTGCTTAATAGTATACAGTTTAAACAGTTACACCTGGCTTGGCTAGTGGGCTTTATAAGGTCTCTGTAGTCAGTTACATACTCAATTGTCAATACATGGTACCTTGAAGTGTAATTGCCTGGTCTTATTTAGAAAGCATTTAATCCTTTTCTTTTTCTGACACCCAGGGTTTTCTTTACTGTGTACTGATAAAATATTGGTGTCTCCGGTGGGTGGGATGCACCCTCAAACAGCTTAAGCTGGTTAACCTGAAACTTCTCCACATTTCTTTTATTTCCAGTAATCCAAACTCATCTACAGATGAGCTCAATGTGTTTACAGCGTGATGGAGACCAAGCCATCTGGGACAGCAGTTGTGTTTGGATACTGCATATGTCTGATGTACAAAGAGGTTTTCTACTCTTTATTTTAAAACAAAGATAATTTTTGCGCTTTATGTTTTGACTTCGCCAATTCTTTAGAATATATCCGTTTTATTTGCTTTTGCGGGTTTTTCCATAAAGACATTCATTTTTACTTCCTTAGCATGTGCATTACTAGTTTCCCATAATAGATATACTGCTTGACTGCTAAATCTGGTGCTCACAACCTTCTGTGAGACAATGTATGCTCTCCCCTGTGCCCAAGCACTGTATTTTACCAAACAGAATTTTTATCCAAGCTTTTTAGAGTTAATTTGTTACAGCAATTTACTGTTAAATATTTTAAAGCACAAACTTTAATAACCAATACATTTTTTCAAAAGCGTAGCACAACGGAAAAATCATATAAAAATAAAGTTTAAATGCAGGTCTATATAAACACAGAGGATAAACTCTTATGTCATTGGCTTATGCTTTTGTGAGACATAAAAAAACCATGTTGAAATGTGTTGGTTTAGGTTACAGCATATTAAAGCTAACCAGACATAATAAATATTATAACCAAAAGGTTTAAAATATAACTATATTTTAGTTTTTAATGAAGGTGCAAACAGGTTTACCAACCAATAAAGTTATATTAATGTAATTTTTGCTTTAATATTGAGGTCTTCTCTCTATGGTTTTAAAAACTTGTTTGTTTGCAGCTGAATTATTCATTCAGGCAGAAATATATGTACACATATTTATAACTGAGGCCCTCTTGAGCTTTGCAGGAAAAGTGAGTTGGTATTATGAAGTGCAACCATAGTATCAAAATAATGTGGTACTACGAATGGCTTTTTCTCATATATCTATATATAAATCAATTATGCACACAGCAATTTTTTTTGTGGCAACAAAAAATAAAGAAAGAGCTAAAATAGTTGTAACCCACAAAACGTAACACATGGACAACATACATTACATATAGACCTACTAACGATTAAAAGATGAAGATACCAAAACAGTTATATTTAAATATAAAAGATGAGGAATAGCTTAAAGTTACTATGGAAATGTGTGCTATAAAATAAAAAGTTAAACAAAATAATTAAACAATTCATTAAGGTATAAAGAAAATCCAATGTTTTATACACAATGTTAATGGCTAGTTTTTAAAAACGCAGGAATTTTAGGATCAAAAGCAGAGTTAGCATTCTGTTCTCGGCAACCGCATCTTCATTAGCTGTTGAATTCCTGAAAGGTTAAGACAATTTATTGGACTGATTTATACCTTCGGCATTTGATCATTTCTTTCAGTTTGTCTTTTTATGAGGGGTGTTTCTGTAATAACTAGAACTTTTCAAACAAAAAGGAAGGAAAGAAGGCAGGAGGAAGCAAGGCACGGAGGGATATTAACTAACTTTGCAAGGACATTTCAACTAGTATAAGCAGCAGCCGCAACAGAGCCAAATGAGCAACACAAGCAAAAAGGAAAGGAGAGGGTCTGAACACGAGAAAGTTCCAGTTTTTCCTTTATGTTCTACAATTGAGGAGCCATTAGCCAGTATTAGCCAAACCGTTTGGTAGAGGTTAGCAATCTGGTCACTTGGATTTTGGATAATAGTCACACAGAGTTTAGTGGTTATGAATCCTAACTACAATCTCACAGCATGGCCGGCATAGACGAGGGGTGGAAAAGAAATTTATAATAGTGCTACTTCAGCAAAATGCCTTAAATAACTGATAATATCAGGCACTTATAGCAAAATGCTTCACTTAGCAAAATGCCATTTATAAATACAAACTATAGGAAAATAAAGAAGCTCTTGAATTGTTTCTGTCAGGAAACATGTAACATCACCAAGATGCCTCATTCATGTGGTACTTGATGGATAAGAGTGACTCCTGGCATTAGGGTGGTTCTTTATACACGTCGGAAAGAGGAAAAAAGGAAAAGATAAAAGACAAAGGAGGAGACTGTCAGTCACGATGCAGCCAGAAAGAAGCTAAACTAAGCTAAGCTGGCAGGAACAGACTGAAAAATCAAGTGGCCCAGGAACAGTTAACTGCAGCAAAGACAAGCACCTTGACAGAGCATGTAGACAGTAGAGATGGGAGTGAAAGGAACAGCTTCAGGATTTGCAGAGAGAGGTAGTGGTGCCCACTGCTCCCAGAGCCAGGATAAAACCGAAAAGTCCTGGCTGCCATGCCCACTGTTCTAACCAACTAACCCTACTCCCCTTCTAGAGGAGGAGGGGAAATTCAGAAGAATTTGACAAGATTTTATACAGATCCCCAGTTGCTTCAATTATAGCTGATACATTATAATCAGAGATATGTATTTACTGTCCACCTATTCAGTGCCTAGCTCAATGGGGTCCTAACCTATCACTGGGGCTCAGGAGTGCTACCACAACACACATAATAAATCAGAGTCATAATACGGAGCTGTAGTTTAACCTTTTGTTGGCGGATTTCCTTTTCTCTGGTGCTGTTTCGAGACCCATTTTCATTTCAATGGAGAAATTCACACACACACACACACACACACAAATTGACAACATTTGAGAAACAGCAGCCACTTTATGAAACTGGGCAAAACTTGTGCATGCTTGCCAAAGACAGGAAGCGGATTATTTTTGCAGAGGTTGCATCTTGCAGTGTGATGGGGCGGCTGCCCCACACTAGCAGAAAAGAGGTTAAAAGCATCCCTAGGGAGGCAGCCAATTAAAAAGGGGCTGAGAGGAGCAGCCACTCATGGCATGGCAGGCTCATATAAGAAGGGCTGCAGGGCAGAGGAGAGTTCAGTAGCTGACTAGAGCTCGAGGGCAGAAGAGCAGGCTTCTAGCAGGAGGAAGGAGAGCTGCAAGCAGGGGCCAGGGGAGCTACAGAGAGCTTCTGGCTGGCTGCTAGGGCCTGCAGGCTAAGACCCTGAGGTAAGGGCAGAAGAGCGTGCTGGAGCCACATGGGAAGTGGCCCCGGGACAATGGACTGCAGTTGCCACTGAACGAGTTGCTGGACAAACATTGCAGGTCCCCTGAAAAAGCGGGGGGGGAGGGAGAACACAGAACGTGGCACAGTCAGAGGACAGCGTCACTGAAGAGGATGCCGCAGTCTTGGGAGTGCAGGTCCTGGAACAAAACTGAGGCGGGTGCCCTGGTGAGCAGAGCTAATCCCCAGGACAGCCAGCAGGAGGTGCTTCATTGGCGAGTGACACCCTGTCACACGCAGATACAAGAGAGAAGTTGTGCCTATTTGTAAAACAAATGCAAAAAAAAATGACATAAGTGTCTTGCTTACATGTAACAGTTTTCATAAAATAAGTCTACGGGGAGAATAGTGTCAGATAGAAGGATTTTGGCAGGAGTGATTTTAAACATATACTGTATCAAACCCAAAGGTTAACGTTCCTTCTGAAGCTATACATATATATGACAGAAATAGAGCTTTTATATGTACATGAAAACGACAACTGAGTTCCCCTCCAAAGAGGAGGAAGATATTTCATGATTTTGTTTCTGTACCTGAACGTCAAACAGACAAATCAGTCTATTTGGTGCATGCTGACATGTGACTTTGACCGCACATCATAAACAGACAGAAAATTTTGCTTTACCAGTCAGTTATGTAGGACCAAAGGTGGAGAGAGAATACAGCAACAATGCCAAGTCACCAATAGGAGAGGAAAAAACCTACACCTTCTAATAGGCCCTCTCTCCAGAATTCCACACAGCATGAGTGAGTGTGGAGAGGCTTAATTGATTGTGGCTGATCCAAAAAGCAGCAGGAGTCACTACACGCAGCAGCAGACTGAATTCAAAACAAGATTAGACAAAAAGATACTCACTTTTGGTTCCTCTGGCTACCTACTCATTTCAATTTAGAGTTTGTTGACAGTTTAAAAAAAAATCATCAAGTGCTTCTTGTTGCTATGCAATATTCCTTTGCAAGTCTACCAACTAAAACATACAGCCACACGCACATAGCCTACTAAGGACGGTTACAACAGCCAGGTAATGGCATTGCACAGCTCTGCGATCTGGCTCAATCCTACAAATCCATGAGTCTTCAGGGTGGCCCCAGAGGTGGCAGCAAGTAGGGTCAAGGTGGGCAGATGGCAAGTTTGAGAGCATACTTTGCTGGGGCGTTTTTGCGAGATGGCCAAAGAGCAGACAATGCTGCTTTTGCATACGAGGAGTGACTGACGGGAAGCCAGTTCTTTGCAAGGATTGTGACATTTCACGCAAAGTCAAGCCATTTCACGCTCTGGCTTTGGCAGTGACCTGCACGTATGGAATGCCTCTAGCCCCTTCAAGTCTGTGTGTAGGAGGGTCCAGGTTTCCGACGCGTACAGTGATATGGGCAGCACCCAGTTTTCATAAATAGTCGCATTTTATATTCAGGGTACATTTACAGATAGGTTATGAAGGATTAATGTATTAATCTATATTTTAATAAATAATTCATCAGCAGAGTCCAACAGGTTAATGGGTTGCTTATGATGACTTATTGATAACATCTACTGAATGCGTACTTATAACAATCTATGCCACTTGTTATTTACGTCTCAAACAATGCTTGTAACATCAATCAATCATTTAGGATACAATTGTCAAAAGTGCCTAAGTGACTTAGATGCCTGTCACTTTTGAATATGGGACTGAGACTCTTAAGCACTTTTGACAGTTGTATCCTTAATAACCGGTTATAAACCATTTATGAATTTTCCCCAATATAAAATGTTACCTGAAATAGGACAATATTGATATAGGTTTCTATATTGTTGAATGCTGATGCTATTAAAACAGAATAAGAGCACCTTACATCACAAAGTGACCCATTGACTTAGATGAGACAACTTGTGGAGGAAGGTGCTATTCAGTTATCTACTCAGTGCATTATTCCAGAATGACTAGTCCATTTTGGATTAAACTAAAAAAGGAACAAGGTACACTTATTCCAGACTAGGAGCATCTACACATGGATTTATTCAGGAATAGCTATTGTGCTTTTTATTCACACCCTGCCTTAATCTGAATCAACTTTCCAGTGTAGACAAGCCCTGAGAGTAAGGAGTCCAAATCTGGCACTAAAAATATTTAGTGGATTTGCAACTGTGGATACTGTCAAACATGCACTAACAAGCACTCTCAGAGAAGCAATCTGTTGTTAGAGATCATTTGATGGTATCCCAAGTTTCCAGTACAATTTTGTTTAACTCAGGGTCAAAGTCCCTCTGCTAGACAACTAACTTTTGCTGACTTAAAGTAATAATAAAAAAAATTTTAAAAAAACGTGCGCCAGGTTTTATTGTATTTATTGGAACATCTACTTGTAAGTCTTAAAAAACACTACAAAAATATGGTATTTTTCAGTGATGTTCAAAGCAATTTTGGTTGGTTGGTGTGATGTTTTGCTACTGTACAATGATGAACTGGGCCAATATTTTTAAACTCGGATGCCTAAAATTAGGTACCTAAACCCATGCTTAGGATGTGGTTCCCAGAATTTGTCAGCGAACTGGAGGTTTGCCACTGAGTTCAGTGGAAGCAGTAACAGCTCTCCAGTGTTACTGACATTTGCCATTAAAGTTTATTTGACCCTTCTAAAGATTGTTTTTTTCTGCATCAAGCACTAGGAGAAGGGAAATTCAGAAGTAATTAATGCATTTTGCAATAGTTTATTCTTTTTGAAAACCTTGAGCCAAATTCGGTCCTCAATTTCCATGTGTGTAAATCCATAATATCCTTGTTAAATGCAGAGTATCTTCAGTGGCATTACTCTGGATTTACCCTAGCCTATGTGATCAGGATCAGGCCTGTCATGGTTATGAAGAGCAGTTTAAAAAAATGCAGTGAACAGATGTTTTGTTATCATAAGGCATTTAACATCTTGCCCCGTGCACATTTTTAAAACCCTGAGGTTAGTAGGGTTCCCTGATATAATTCTTGTATACTCTTGTTTGTAAAAGGAGGCATCCAGGATTTCCTGCAACATTCTTACTGTAGCTCCGATATTCTCTTAACTAAGCACCAGAGTCAATACAACCACCAAAACCCCTCTTATTGTTATACGCTACATACATTGCTTGAGATTTGCAGGACCAGATGCTATGGAGATGGCATTAGATCCTAAGGGATATTTCTAAACTAATAGTGGGCATACACTCCATCGCTCAGTATTCTGTTTACTTCAGACAACTGAGAAGCCATTACAAAAGACACTGTCTTTTTGTCCCAGAGCAGATTTATTTCTATTGGGAAAATCTGCTTGCTGAAAGTGGACCCCTCAAAAACCAATAGCAGGATATTAGCTATGTTAAACTTTGTTCTCACATGGCCTGACCCAAAGCCAGTTTGAAGTGTATGGGACAATTTCCACTAGCTTCAAGGGGATTCGGATCTATTGAAGTCAATGGAACCGCTCACCACTTGAGCATGTGCTCGAGTATTTTGCCATTTAGAGTCTTTGAGTTCTTGAAAGAGCCAGGACTGCCGGGAAGCCTTGTATGTCGCCAATATAGCTTCAGCTTTACACGGCGGTGGAGTAATTATGCTGACGGAAAAGCGCTCTCCTATTAGCATAGAGCATCGTCACCAGACACACTGAGCTGATGTCATGCTTCTAGTGTAGACCTGCCCTCAATATCAGTAGAAATTTTGATATTTTATTTTGACTGGATGGGAAATTTTGAAATCCTCCTGTAATGACAACAAACTTGAAAATAGCACCATGCTAGTGCATGGTACCAGAAAGTGAAACTGTCTATAAGAGAAAAGGAAAATAACCGCACCCCCCCCCCGCAAATAAAACAGATTTTAAAATAACCTTGGGGCTAGACAGGTTCAGGCCATAACAGCACAGTGACCATTAAAATCAAAGAGAGTTTTTCACGGTCTTCAGTGTGTTCAGCTACCTACCTAAACACATGAACAGACCTAGTCACAGGATGAATCCCTCAAGATGCATGAAGCATTCTTCATCCTGCAAAATACTTAAGCATCTATTTATCTTTAAGCACGTGAGCAATCCCATTGACTTCAAATTTAAACTCAGATGTTCTGACCAGTTTTACCTAGATTAGAATTGGTTGACTTTTATTTTTTAATAAACAAAAATTTTTGTAACATGGCTTTTTTTCAAAAATAATTCCCTCCCTCCACAGACGTACAACTTGTCGTCATTCTAGTAATGTCTTGGTTTCGTGAAGAGTGTCAATTTTTATTTATTAAAAAGTCATCTAAATGATTACAGAAACGTTGAATTAGTTACACCCTGAGCTCTCAGTAAACAAAGTTTTCAATAATCTTCATTTCTGAAAAAATTGAAATGGATGAAGAATTCCTCTATTTTGAATGCTTTGAAACAAACAAACAAAATGCACATTCAGCAAAAAATGGTTTTCCTGCTCTAATAATTCTGCAATTTTGGTAAATTGTTTTCCGATACAGTTGGGAGGAAAGATGCTATACCACAGTGCAATATTAATTTAAACATGCAAAATTTACTTTTGCCAAAAATAATATAACTTCAGTGGAAATTTTACTCTATCAACCACAAGAATGTAATGCATGATGTAATCTCTTTAAAAATGTCCATTTACGCATGGGATTACTGACAGGAATTTCCATACCGGGTCAGACTAGTGGTCCATCTAGTCCAGTAGCCGGTCTCTGACTGAGGCCCATACCAGATGTTACTGATGAATGTGCTGCCCCACCATTTGCTATTATAGGGTAACTTGCCCTGGGGGAAAGTTTCTTCCTGACCTCTGTTAGTTGGATTATGCCCTCAAGCACAGGGGTCTGTTCTGGGACCAGTCCTATTCAACATATTCATAAATGATCAGGAAAAAGGAGTAAACAGTGAGGTGGCAAAATTTGCAGATGATACAAAATTACTAAAGCTAGTTAAGACCCAGGAAAGACTGTGAAGAGCTATAAAAGGACCTCTCAAATCTGGGTGACTGGGCAACAAAATGGCAGGTGAAATTTACTGTTGATAAATGCAAAGTAATGCATATTGGAAAGCATAACCCCAACTATACATATAAAATGATGGGGTCTAAATTAACTGTTACCACTCAAAAAAAGAGATCTTGGAGTCATTGTGGATAGTTCTCTGAAAACATCCACTCAATGTGCAGCGGCAGTCAAAAAAACGAACAGAATGCTGAGAATAATTAAGAAAGGGATAGATAATAGGACAGAAAATATCATGTGGCCCCTATATAAATCCATGGTACGCCCACATCTTGAAAACTGTGTGCAGATGTGGTCGCCACATCTCAAAAAAAGATATTGGAATTGGAAAAGGTTCAGAAAAAGGCAAAAAAATGATTAGGGGTATGGAACGGCTTCCATATGAGGAGAGATTACTAAGACAGGGACTTTCCAGCTTGGAAAAGAGACAGCTAAGGGGAGATATGATTGAGGTCTATAAAATCAGGACTGGTGTAGAGAAAGTAGATAAGGAAGTGTTGCTTACTACTTCTCTTAACACAAAAACTAGGGGTCACCAAATGAAATGAATAGGCAGCAGGTTTAAAACAAATAAAAGGAAGTATTTCTTCACACAACGCTCAGTCAACCTGTGGAACTCCTTGCCAGAGGATGTTGTGAAGGCCAAGACTATAACAGGGTTTAAAAAAGAATTAGATACATTCATGGAGGATAGGTCTATCAATGGCTATTAGCCAGGATGAGCAGGAATGGTGTCCCTAGCCTCTGTTTGCCAGAGGCTGGGAATGAGCAACCGGGGATGGATCACTTGATTACCTGTTCTGTTCATTTACTCTGGGGCACTGGCCATTGTTTGAAGACAAGATACTGTGCTAGATGGACCTTTGGTCTGACCCAGTATGGCTGTTCTTATGATTTATATCCTCTTTTTTAAAATTCTAATTACAAGTCTGGATATTCTAGTTATCAGACTTAGGGTTTTATACTGCCACCCATCACCTTAGTATCCAAGCACCTACCGTGTGTCAAAAGTCAATAGCAATGGACCCAGATCCTCCAAAGGTATTTAGGTAACTAACTCCCATTGAAATGAATCTGGGACAAAGCTTATACATGTACACACAGATACTGCTTTTTAGACACACAGCTCTTGGAATAAAACCCAAAGCCATCAAATACAAATTCCTTGGGCACTATAGCTATTTACTCCAAGTGTCTGGCATGTTCCAACTTCAGAGCACATACTATTTAGGCTAAGTGGTAGTGGGGCCCCAGTAGAAAGGTGGGGGGCATGGATCAGCATTCATGTCACACTCCCAGTCAGTACCCAGCGCGGGCAAGCTAATGATCTGACCAGTGGACCACATTCGGTGATGAATCCTGGTCACATGCCACCTGAGGCACACTGTGCATACGCTAACTAGAAAGATTACATCACAAAATAGGACTTATTAATTATGACTGCGCCAGCATGGGGAGATTTCGGCGGGAGGCCTCTGGGTGTCACTTAATTCTTCTGAGCAGCAGAAAGCCATAATATAGTTGCCTGCCTTCATTTGGCCTGGTTCTCCATTGCCCTACACCTTATGTAGTCATCTACACATGTGCAACGGCTGCACGTGTCACCCTTGTGATGATGTAATAGTTTATACCCACTTTGCACAGGATGCAGGGCAATGGAAAAAACAGACCTCTTGATTGAAAGAGAAAGAGGTTCTGGCTTTCCCCTAGCATTAACAAGCATCTGCAAAGCTGAACTGTAGGGGGTGCACTTGTACTAATTGCAGCTATTAAGAATACCCCTCCCACACACCCCTCAAAAGGCATTGTACCCCCTCCTAATTCTTGTAGCCACCTCCCTAATAATATGCTTCCCCTTCCCCCCTCCCCATCCCCATCCCAATCCCGGCTCTGTTTCACAGCACTGAGCCTCTCATATTGTCTATTATGTACCATATTTCAGTGTATCATCAACCTTGGCTCCATAGGCTAGGCCCAGTTTATTTACAAAAGTTAAAAACTTAGTAAAAGACGTAAGGTTTAAAGGGAGTTTCAGTGGAGTCCCGTGCCGCCTCTTTACACATCTGCTCTAACAAACCTCGGTATGAAATATAAACACCCCATCACATGCTCTTCATATTGTCTCCCTTTGCGATTTCCCCCTGCCTCACCCAAAAACGTTAAGTCTGGGGATTTCAAAGGGAAGCAGGCACGCGGCTTCGTTTAAAAGTCAATGAGTTTCAACAGGAGCTGGGCCCCCAACTCTCTTGGGGCCCCTCTAAAAATCGCAGGCAAAAAGATTTTACCCCATCAAGACCAACAGCGTTAGAGTTTATAGCCATTCTGGAGCTAGGATAAGCCAAAGATGCGTTAGGAAGGTTTTCAAAAAGGCCCAGCCAAGACTATGGTTTGAATGCCACTGGCCTGATAGCCTCAGAACAGTGAGTGGAGAATCAAGCCCTGTAACTTTAAAACCCCCTCCTTTGCCCCCCGCACCCCCCCCCCCAGAAACATTCGACCCAGAATGAGGTCTGGCCTGTGACATTTCACGAGAGGTTAATCTTTTATGCAGTGGTGTGACTGCAAACAGCACTTAGATTGGAAGCCATGTCTGGTGGTGGAAGCACCCTGCTCTGTTGAGTGGAGCTCAAATCCTAAGCCACATGCCTGAGAGAACCATGCAGATCTCCCACCAAACGCAGACCTCTACAATCCCTGAGAGGCAGGCATTAAACCCACAAACAATTCCTATACTGACCTACAGATTACACCTATGTCTGGGCAGAGACAAACTCTCAAGTATACCAGGGACCATTCAGGGACTCTCATGGGGAGTCACACAGACCTTCACCCCAGCAACAGCACCCTGTTGCAAGTCCCCAACACCTAAATACACAGGGGGATGCTCTCTAAGCCAGTGCAGAACCCCCAGTCTCATAATGCCAAACGGGGTACCTTCTGTCCCTTGCGCTGGTCACCAGGGCTTGGGTGTGGGGCAAACTCAAAGGTGAATCCCAATTTCTGCTGTGCTGCCTGGCTCCCATCACAGAACTCCCACCCTGGATCCAGGCTGCTCCTTCACCCTGGCTGCTCCCTGGGCCAATCTCCTAACCCAGATTCCAGCTGTGTTTAGGCTTTCCAGCAGCAGCAAATACATAGGCAGGCTTCAGCAGGTGTCCCTCTTCCATTCTATCCACACCAGCCCATTGGCTCAGAGCCAATCAGCTGACTGGCAACCCAGCACCACCCCACTCGAGCAAGGCTGGGTGATATTCCTCTCCTCCAGTGGGATTTCCTTCCAGGTCCCTAGCCAAAAGCACCCAGGACCCACAGCCCTCTCTGTCCAGCCCTTCATCAACAAAGGCTCATAGGTGTGGGGCGCTGCTGCTGATTTGTGGAGTAGGAGCGCCACAAAAACCCTAACTGTGGACTGGCTACATAATACTGCATATGCTACTATTCTCTTCATGGTTGATATTTAAAGAGTTATGAGAGATGGATTTTAGCTAGACTTTGTCCTGTGATGTATGTTTCATTACAATTTTTATTGCCAAGGATTTAAAAGTCCATTTTCCCCTCTAGCCTATATAAAAGCCCGTACCAGTGTCTGCCTTAATTCTTTAAAGAGTGAATGCTTCAGGTCAGACATCAGTCACTTGCTAAGCACATCTGGGCCAATAAATGTCTGTGGATTACATACAATCTGCTTAAAGAGCATGTCTGTAAATTACGTCACTTATTCCTGAACCCACAATACTCAGATTTTGATCAGCTTCCTGGTTCTTAAATCAAAACTCTGCCGCCTGTTCTGATAAGAGTTTTATTTTTGCAGCTGTCGGCCAAACAATATGCCATCAGTTTAACAAAAGGATCAAGTTTCAAACAGAATTATAAACCAGCCTAGTTTATTTGTTTTGTTTTAATGGAGACAGCTTCTACCAGTGGATTCTAGAGTGATTCTAGACTCTATTCGCCAGTAGAAATCAAGTTGAGTGGCTTAGCCTAGCAAGTTTGGACTAGGGAGGGGCTTTCAGGGAACGTAGAAAAGAGGAGTGGGGGCCTGAGGCAGAGGAAACTGCCCCAGACAGATGGAACCCAGGATCCATCTTTTCTGGGGGTGTCAGAGGGCCTGGTTGGTTCAAAGTGAAGATTTGCTTGGTGGAGTTCTCCACTGGACAGGGGTACCCAAGAGCTGTCAGGACTCCAGCCAAAGAGGCAGGTGTGCCTTCTGAAGCTACTAAGAGGATTTTCTGGGGGGAGAGGAAAAATAACCTGGCACCCACTGTGATGTATATGAAATCCTGCAGCAGGCCTCTGGCCAGTATAAAAATCACCCCTTGAAAAAGCTGCTTCCATGCCCCATGGCTCCCTCTAGCCCCCAGGGTTTCTCCCCAGATGACGCTTTCCTCCATTTCCTCCCCTTCCACAGGGCTGACCCGATTTTATGGGAAGAGCCAAACCACGCCAGGCAGCTTGGTGTCCCAGGCTGCCCAGCTCCCTGCTAGCTCTCTCAACAGCATCAGCACCTGGCTCCTGTTTCTCTTCTGGGCAATCACCGCACAGTGGCTCTCAGGGAAAGGCAAATGCTAGAGGGGCCTCAGGGAGCTAGGGTGGGACTTACTGAGCTGCCCGCGGGGGAGAGAGCAGGTCATTTTTAAAAACACTGTCTCCTGCTGGCTGCAACCTGGAGCACCCATCCAGACCCGGGTTTCCTGGGATGTGCGTGTCCGACTCTGGACTGTCCTGGCAGTTCCTTTCCAGCTCTCAGACAGGGTGGGATGGGTCTGGTGCTTGTGCTCCTGTCCTGCATCCACAGTGCTGGTCAGGAATGCGAGCCCCAGACTCTCCTTTTCTTCTGGCTCAGGCAAATGTTGCAAGAGGGCAGCCGCCATTGCGCAGGGTGGGAAGAGAACTGCTACTCCAGAGGGTGAGAGGAATACAGGGAAGCTACTGTGTGTGCTAGGTGAGCTGCAGGTGCGGGAAGTACAGAGGGGCCCATCTCAGTCCCAACCTTAAAGAGACAGACATTGTGTTTGTTTGGGCGACTTGATTCGGTTCTCTCTTTCCAATCCCGTTTTGGGCAGGCTGGCTGGGGACCACCTAAAATGCCCCTGGAACCTCCATGGGCCATTCTGGTCCTGCAGCCTACTCTTCAATTGCCTAGACGGGTGTGCACAGGGCCACACAATCCAGCTTGTTTGTGGTCTCCGCCACAGGGAACGATACAACCAGAGCGTTGCAGATCCCACTGCATTGACAGCGCTGTATGGAGAAGCTGGGATAGTGTCCCCCTGCACTATTAGGCCTGATTCTGTTCTCATTTACACCCGTCTAGCTCCCCTGATTTCCCTGGAGTCATTCTTGATTTACATCACTCTAGCTGAGCTCAGAATCAAGCCCAGTATCAGGATCTGGTACATGCTAGACGGCCCTCTCATTCATGCCCATGAAAATGACTCACAGGTGGCATATATATTTTTTGCAGATTGAAGGAGTTCAGTTATTTAACATCTGTAAAGGATCAACGTGCTGAACAGTTCGGGGGAAATTAGATAGCAATGAGCACAGTGCATTTGCCCGCGCGTGGGATTGAACTCAACTTGTCTAGTTTTAGCACCGACAGGCGTATTTTCCTTTAATTACAACGTGAATCGTGAATGCCGTGCACACACAGTATATGTCATTTCTGTCAGCCCATGCTTCAGCACTAAGCTACTGTAGTTTGCAATAAGTGAACACTTAGCGGGCTGATGCAGCCAGCTGCCATTTTCCATCCCCATCAGTGAGTATACACTAACACTGGGGAATAAAGAGAACATTTATAGAGCTGCAGCCTTCTGAGTGCATTTCCAGCTGAACAGGAAAACATGGAGGGAGAGTCAACTGTAATGCACAATAAACCTCATTTAATTGTACCGCTGAAACAAGCTACAGCCTCGATCCAGTGGGGTCAGCGAGAGTCTATCAGTTGACTTTATGGGCACTAGATCAGGCTGGGTCTGTAATAACTGGTCCTTTAAAAAACAACCATTTTCCCAAGGAATTTCTTTTTTTAAATGAAAGTCTGTGTTGGGAAGTCTGTGATGCTGCTATCCTAACACCATTCCACCATATTTCCTACAGAAAATGAAGGATGACAGAAGATGAAAGAAGACATTAGCCTTCCCGTGTCTTCAATATCTCAATCCCTTTCTCTAGCATTGAAAAAAGATAAACGAGGTGGCCTGCCTCCTCCTTCATTCTTTGGGAGAACAGGTTCGCTCTTCGTCTGTTTGATGCTGCCCCTTACCACCCGCCAGCATTTCTCCAGGGGACAGCTGAATTCAGGTCACCACAAGAAGAATCGGTGCCTAGCACAGGATGACACTGTTGATTGCCTGCAGGACTTTTGATACTCCAACAGCAGATTACAAACCTAAGAACCACCATGCCTTGTAAAACAGAATATTCAAGGCTTTGCATGCCATATACATTCTCTGTTTTCCCAGCAGCTGGGTGTCATCTGGGACATTCCTCACACTTTTGCAAGTACGGAATCAGGCAGGACAGAATATAGCAAACCACCAAGAGTTCAAGAACTATTTTTGAAAGCCTTTCAAAATGGAAAAGCCGTTCAAAATGGAAGGGAGTTTCAGCTCCACTATTTTTCTTTTTTAACTCCCCCCACGTGCTAGGACTTTTTCTCCACTTGTCTGCAGTCTGCATGGAACTAAGGCAGGAAAACATTCCTGCAGGTGTGAGGGAAAGAATCAGTGCAGTGGGTCAACGTACAGGAGATTATTTTACCATATGGATAGCCATGTGTCCAAAAAGAAGTCTATATGCATTATCATTGTAGGACTCGGTGGATATGTCAAAAATCCCAGGTGTGACAGTAAAATTGGTTGTGAAGCCTTCACCTTCAGAAGAGTAATAAAATACAGGTTCAAAACTCATATTAAGGCCAACTTTTTCAGCAGGCTTTGACTTGCCTGCACCCCTCCTCCACCTCCCCCTCCCATTTCTGCACCTATATAGGGTAGGACAGAAGGGCACATAGGCCCTAAGGTATATAGATGCCTAAATACCATAGCTTTCAATAGGAGTTAGGCACCTAAATTCCTATGGGGACTGGGGCCATAGTCTACTGCAGATGAAGGGAGCTGCCTCCATACAAGGTGACAAATTGAAGTGTGGGCCTAAAAAAAGTCTACATAAGTAAAATTAGTTCCGGTTGTTACATTTTAATGATATTCTGATTATCCTTGAAACGGGACACTACTGAAATTGAGACTAGTCTGATACTTTATTATAGCCAATAGGTTTATGTTCCCAGCTGTGCCACATAGTTCCTGGGTGGGCTTGGGCAAGTCACTGCATTCTCTGTACTTCTGTATTCCATCTGTAAGTGATGGAGACGGATCCTTCCTTTCTCCCAGCCTGTCTGCCTTGTCTGCTTTGACTGTAAAAGCTTCAGGGGTGAGGCTGTCTCTTTTGAGCCTACCTGGGCCTTCTAGGTGCTTGAACCAAACACCACCAAATAACTCTGAGAATTATACCCAAATACAAACCTACCAAAGATATGATAGCATTTCATGTTATCTTTTTATTTGCTACTTGCCATTTAAAAAAAAAAAAAAGACTTTTGAAGTCTTTTGGAAGTGGCCACATTAAAGAAAAATGAGAACACCCAAAACTTCCCAGAGCCAAGTGAACCCACGAGTCAAACAAATGCACTTTAAAAGTCCTCTGTTATTTATATTGGCTTTGTTTCTGTAGCACTCTTTCATGAACGGCCTGCCTAAGGCGTTTGTCTCCTTTCCAGGCCAAAAGGTACTCTGCTGGGGTTGGGTACACCATGCTTTAGGTTCTGCACTGGGCTCCTCGCCGAAGCTTCCACCTGTATATTCCAAGCCGGAGCAGCTCATTTGTTCTGTGAGGGCTGATATATGAAAGTTAAAGACATATGCAGTGACGACCCATTGGTAGTACTGCACTCTGTCTCACTTATGGAGCTGAGAACAATCCGAGAGCCAGTCAAGAGTAAAGAAAGAGCAATATTTTAGACACTAAACTTTCCAAGCATTTAGCAGAGAATGGATTGCAGATGTATATGTTTAAATGCCATTTTCGGTCCTATTGCTTCCTTTAACCTATTGCCTTTCTTTCTGAAAGCATCTTCTGATGAAAATACCAATACTGCTGAAAGCAATGGTCTTCTCGGTGAGAAATAACATCTTTCTCCTGAATGCTAAAACAAAAGGCCAGCATTTCACTTTTACTCCTTCACAGAGATGAGGCCAGACTGTTGCCTTTTGTGCAGACCTCAGAAATGCCAATATAGCTTGTGTAACTGGCCACAGGTGAATCACCCCAATGCAGAGGGACCCTGACTTACACAACAACACAAGAACGGCCATACTGGGTCAGACCAAAGGTCCATCCAGCCCAGTGTCCTGTCTTCCAACCATGGCCAGTGCCAGATGCTTCAGGGGGAATAAACAGAACAGGGCAATTATTGAGTGATCCATTCCCTTGTCATCCAGTCCCAGCCTGGGGCAGACAGAGGCTTTGGGACACCCAGAGCATGGGCTTGAGTCCCTGACCACCATAGCTAAAAGTCACTGATGGACCTATTCTCCAGGAACATAACTAATTCTTTTTTTAACCCAATTATATACTATTGTCCTTTACAACATCCCCTTGGCAACGAGTTCCACAGGTTGACTGTGCATTGTTTGACATACTTTCCTATGTTTGTTTGAAACCTGCTACCTATTAATTTCATTGGGTGACTCCGGTACTTGTGTTGTGCTAAGGAGTAAATAGCACTTCCCTATTCACTTTGTTCATGATTTTATACATCTCTATCACATCTCCCCTTCAGCATCTCTTTTCTCAGCTGAACAGTCCCGGTCTTTTTAATCGCTCCTTGTATAGAAGTTGTTCGATACACCTAATCATTTTTGTTGCCCTTTGTACCTCTTCCAATTCTAATATATCTTTTTTGAGAGGGAGTGACCAGATCTGTACACAGTGTTCAAGGTGTGGGTGTACAATGGATTTATATAGTGGCATGATCTCTTATGTCTTATTATCTATCCATTTCCTAATGGTTCCTAACACTGTTAGCTTTTTTGACTGCTCAATGTGCAGGAGCAGATGTTTTCAGGGAACTATCCATGATAATTCCAGTTCACAGCCTGCCAATCTCCTACTGCCATTTTGGCTCCTTAGGGCTACTAGTAGCCAGTGTAACATAGAAAAGCGACTGGATAGATACCAAAACTCCCTCAAGGCAGTGCAAAGGTGAGCTGTATGTCACATTTGCGCCTGTTTCCTAATCTCCACTGTGTGGTTCTCAGCCACGCCTAAGGACCTAGCCCACAGTCAGCAGGACTTTAAGCCACCCAGTAGAATCAGTTTCAATAAGGGCCTGATCCAAAGCCCATTGAAGCCAAAGGGAGACTTTCTATCAAAGTCTGTGACGTTTGGATCAGGCCCTACATGCAAAACTATCACCGTTAGCTGAGTTTTTCTGTTTGCACACCTCAAAAATCACCTAAAGATTGAAACAGGCTACAGTAATAAAATACTGGAAATTAAGATGTTCTAGGGATTTGGGGGGAGGAAGGGTGAGGGGATGGCCTCCTTACCAAAGACCTAACCAAGGGCTCACTGAAGTCAGTGGCAAGGTTCCCACTGACCATGGTGCAAAAGCAGACCCTAAGCTTTGTATTAGCAGAGTTCTTTCAAATTCATATTGCAGGATAGGAAACCTTAGCATATTTTAATAAGAGTTCAATATTTCACTTTATTAGGCTTACATTAATGGCACATTGCCTGGTGCTTTCAGATAATTTAATCCCCAAATCAGGAACCCTTAAGTGCATATTTAAGCAGTTTGAACATAGATGGAATTATTCAAATGCTTGAAGTTAAGCATGTGCTTGAATCCTTTGCAGAATCGAGGGTTAACTACAGAAGTAACCTAATGCTGATTGAGAAATAGAAAAAAAGTCTTCGTCAAATATTATAATCAACAAATTTCACTAACATTCGTCAAGTAATTGATTTCATCAGGGCTTAAGCACATGCTTAAACTTAATCACACTTCCTGAATAAGGATGTGTTCCTGAATTGAAGCTACAGTCACCAAGGAGAATTCTAATAGAATTCTACAATTGTTATAAGGCTGGTTCATCACCAGAAAAAGAAAAAGCAAGTAATTATTCAAGCAAAAAAAGTGAAATGTACTAGTCATATTTAGTAGTCAAATACTACTTGAGTGGCCCTTATTATTCTGTAAACCAAAAATAGCCCCAGATAAACAAACCAACAAAAGCCCAAGCGTAAAATAAAGGGGCCAAGTTCTCATTTCATGTGTTCTTGTGCAATGGTGCGGAGTTTCAAGTGTGGCTGAAAGAAGAATTTAATCCCAGAAGTTTAGGGCCTGCTCCTGCTCCCTTTGACTTCAATAGCACAGTCCTCTCCTTGTTAAAACCAATATGATAATTATTTTTTCATTTACCTAGGTGTTTTGATTTCCTGGATGACAGTGCTTCTCTAGCCTTTACTTGTAAACGGTCAGATAAGCTCTAATGGTCTAAAAAGGAACTGCAAACCACTCCAGCTGTTTAGATGCAATATGACATTGCATCTAAATTTGCTGTAGGTATGGAATTTTTCCCATAGTTACATCAACAGTTCCATTTAGCCTAGGACTGCATGGTTTCCATTAGATTGCCTCCCCTGATTCCTTAAAGATGGAGGCCGCCTGGAAGTTTAAGATTCAACATTATTTTGAGAAAGAAAAAAAAAGTCTGCTTAGCATCTGAATAATGTTATCAGAATATTTGCTGATGTATAAAAGAATAGTGCTTCGAACTAGTGATGGCAGAGAGTGGTTGGGATGGACATCCACAGCATGATTCTCATTTTCACTAAGGTACCTCTACACCTCTCTGGCAGAGGTATGGGGCCATAAAGTGGACATAAAGTCAGAGACACCTAGTACATTGAGAATAGCCTTCCTCAGTAATAAGAGTGGGCTGCCAAGCTGAAGCATGAGGCATAGCTATATAGATAGTGCCTGACTCATAACATTTTCCAGATGGACGAGAAAAATGGATCACAGAACTTCAGTAGGAATCATTGAATAGCAGTGTCCTTTTGAGTAACTATATTTATTCACTGCACGGAGCCAGCTAGATGCGTCACCTTGTCTTGATGATGGGTCAGTCCCCAGAAATCAGCAACAGAGGTGGCTGGATATCAGAATTATATTTTATTTCTTTCCCCACGTGGGAAGGCCGAGATATGGAATAGAAATATCTTAACTTTGACATTTGCTAGCACTGTCATTCTATACAGACAAGCACAGCGCATTTTTGTGGCTATCGTGTACACAAGTGAACAGGAGTTAAGAAACAGTGGGAAGTAGTAAGAATTTTTCTAGAAACAATTACGATATCAAATACCAACCCCAAGGCCTGACCCAAAGGCCACTGAAGTTGGTGGAAAGAGACTCCCAATGACTTCAATGGACTTTGGAACAGGCTCTCGCTTTGTTACATCTCCACAGCAGTTTTTAATTCAATTTGCCCAACAGCTTCTTCCCAAATGGTACAGATACTTTGGCATCCCATACGAGAGTGTCTCTATTTTTGATTTTCTGTCTTGGAAATCTCCTTTGTGGTTCAACCACTTTTTTTATTTTTATTTTTTTAATTAAAACTTCCTATTTTGACACATGATCTTAGGTTGGCCAGGATAAAGGGACATGCTGCCTAACAGGTCATCAGGAGGAAACCTGCATGACCAAGAAATTTGCATAGAAGTGGTTTGACTG
The DNA here is from genome assembly GCF_965152235.1 of Eretmochelys imbricata. NCBI lineage: Eukaryota > Metazoa > Chordata > Testudines > Cheloniidae > Eretmochelys > Eretmochelys imbricata. The sequence goes on along the minus strand of NC_135574.1, from coordinate 203,073,576 downwards.
AAAAAGAGGAAAGCTTTTGGATAGGATCTTCCTGTGCGGAAAAACAGTCAAGCTAGACAGAGGGAAAAACGTCGGCCATCTGAAGAGATGGGCCCAGATCCTCAGCTGATGGAAGTTATAGCTCCTGTCAAGGTTCCTCCCCCACTCTGAACTCTAGGGTACAGATGTGGGGACCTGCATGAAAAACCTCCTAAGCTTATCTTTACCAGCTTAGGTCAAAACTTCCCCAAGGTACAAAGTATTCCACCCGTGGTCCTTGGAATGGCCGCTACCACCACCAAACTAATACTGGTTACTGGGGAAGAGCTGTTTGGACGCGTCTTTCCCCCCAAAATACTTCCCAAAACCCTGCACCCCACTTCCTGGACAAGGTTTGGTAAAAAGCCTCACCAATTTGCCTAGGTGACTACAGACCCAGACCCTTGGATCTTAAGAACAATGAACAATCCTCCCAACACTTGCACCCCCCCCTTTCCTGGGAAATGTTGGATAAAAAGCCTCACCAATTTGCATAGGTGACCACAGACCCAAACCCTTGGATCTGAGAACAATGAAAAAACATTCAGTTTTTTACAAGAAGACTTTTAATAGAAAATAGAAGTAAATAGAAATGAAGAAATCCCCCCTGTAAAATCAGGATGGTAGATATCTTACAGGGTAATTAGATTCAAAAACATAGAGAACCCCTCTAGGCAAAACCTTAAGTTACAAAAAAGATACACAGACAGAAATAGTTATTCTATTCAGCACAATTCTTTTCTCAGCCATTTAAAGAAATCATAATCTAACACATACCTAGCTAGATTACTTACTAAAAGTTCTAAGACTCCATTCCTGTTCTGTCCCTGGCAAAAGCAGCACACAGACAGACACAGACCCTTTGTTTCTCTCCCTCCTCCCAGCTTTTGAAAGTATCTTGTCTCCTCATTGGTCATTTTGGTCAGGTGCCAGCGAGGTTACCTTTAGCTTCTTAACCCTTTACAGGTGAGAGGAGCTTTCCCCTGGCCAGGAGGAATTTCAAAGGTGTTTACCCTTCCCCTTATATTTATGACACGCCCCCCAAATCTCAGCTAGGGTGAAACACTGGCTGGGATTTCTTCCTGGAGCTCTAGGAAAAACAGAGTTAATAAGACACATGCATCTCTAAATATACTACCAAGTACATAAAGACTAACAATATTTTCCACATCTTAAGGACGATTTTAACCAGTTGATTCTGGGAAACTTTCACGGGAGAGTGCATCAGCCACTTTGTTAGAAGCTCCTGAGATGTGTTGGATGTCGAAATCAAAATCTTGGAGAGCTAAACTCCACCGAAGAAGTTTTTTGTTAGTTTCTTTGACGGTGTGAAGCCACTTCAGTGCAGCATGGTCGGTTTGCAGGTGGAAACGCCGTCCCCAAACATATGGGCGTAGCTTTTCCAGAGCGTAGACAATGGCATAACATTCTTTTTCAGTGACTGACCAGTTGCTTTCCCTCTCAGACAGTTTTTTGCTGAGAAACACTACAGGGTGGAATTCTTGATCAGGTCCTTTCTGCATTAAAACTGCTCCCACACCACGCTCGGATGCATCTGTGGTTACTAGGAACGGTTTGTCAAAGTCTGGGGCCCTTAGTACAGGGTCAGACATGAGTGTCGCTTTAAGCTTGTTAAAGGCCTTCTGACACTTTCCGGTCCACTGAACAGCATTTGGCTGTTTCTTTTTGGTTAGGTCTGTCAGTGGGGCAGCGATTTGGCTGTAGTGCGGTACAAATCGTCTGTAATAACCGGCCAAGCCTAAGAAGGATTGAACCTGTTTCTTTGACTTTGGGACAGGCCACTTTTGGATAGCATCCACTTTGGCCTGTAGGGGGCTGATAGTTCCTTGACCCACCTGGTGTCCAAGGTAAGTCACTCTGTTTAGGCCTATTTGACACTTCTTAGCCTTAACAGTTAGTCCTGCCTCCCTTATGCGCTCAAGGACTTTTTGTAGATGTTCCAGGTGGTCTGCCCAGGAATCCGAAAATATGGCCACATCGTCAAGGTAGGCGACTGCATATTCTCCTAATCCCGCTAGGAGACCATCTACAAGTCTTTGGAAAGTGGCGGGTGCATTTCGCAGCCCGAAAGGGAGTACATTAAATTCATACAGCCCGAGATGTGTGATGAAGGCTGACCTTTCCTTGGCAGATTCATCTAGCGGTACCTGCCAGTACCCCTTTGTTAAGTCCAAGGTAGAGATGAACTGGGCCCGTCCCAGTTTCTCTAACAGTTCATCTGTGCGTGGCATTGGATAGTTGTCTGGGCGAGTTACAGCATTTAGCTTACGGTAGTCCACGCAAAAACGTATTTCCCCATCTGGTTTGGGAACTAGAACCACTGGAGATGCCCATGCACTTTCAGAGGGGCGGATTACACCCATCTGTAACATATCCTGGATCTCCCGTTCTATAGCAGTTTTAGCTTGAGGAGACACCCGGTAAGGTTGGACCCTAATTGGGTGAGCATTACCTGTGTCAATGGAGTGGTATGCCCGTTCAGTCAGTCCTGGGGTGGCTGAGAACGTTGGCGCGTAGCTAGTGCACAGCTCCTGGATCTGCTGTCGCTGCATACGCCCAAGGGTCATGGAGAGGTTCACCTCTTCCACACCACCAGCACATTTCCCTTCGTAGTAGACACCTTCAGGCCACTCAGCATCATCTTCTCCCTGGGCTGTAAACTGACAAACCTTTAATTCTCTGGAATAAAAGGGCTTTAGAGAATTAATATGGTACACCTTAGGCTTTCGGTTGGAGGTGGGGAATGCTATGAGATAATTAACAGCTCCCAGGCGCTCCTGGACCGTGAATGGCCCTTCCCACGATGCTTCCATTTTATGGGCCTGGAGCGCCCTTAAGACCATGACCTGGTCTCCTACTTTGAAGGAACGCTCTCTGGCATGTTTATCATACCAGGCTTTTTGCTCTTTTTGAGCATCCTGTAAGTTTTCTTTAGCAAGGGCTAAAGAGGTTCGGAGGGTGTTTTGTAGGTTGGTTACAAAGTCCAGAATGTTAGTTCCTGGAGAAGGTGTAAATCCCTCCCATTGCTGCTTCACCAACTGCAATGGCCCCTTAACCTCACGGCCATATACAAGTTCAAATGGGGAAAACCCTAAACTGGGATGTGGTACAGCTCTGTAGGCAAAGAGCAACTGCTGCAACACTAGGTCCCAATCATTGGAGTGCTCATTTACGAATTTACGTATCATGGCCCCCAAAGTTCCATTAAACTTCTCCACCATGCCATTTGTTTGATGGTGGTAAGGAGTGGCAACCAAGTGATTTACCCCATGAGCTTCCCAAAGGTTTTTCATAGTTCCTGCCAGGAAATTAGTCCCTGCATCTGTGAGGATGTCGGAGGGCCAACCTACCCTGGCAAAAATGTCTGCTAGTGCCTGGCATACACTTTTAGCCCTGGTGTTGCTTAGAGCTACTGCTTCCGGCCATCGGGTGGCAAAATCCATGAAAGTCAGTATGTACTGCTTTCCTCTGGGTGTCTTTTTCGGAAAAGGACCCAGAATATCCACAGCTACTCGCTGAAATGGAACTTCAATGATGGGGAGTGGTTGTAGAGGGGCTTTGACCTGGTCTTGGGGTTTTCCCACTCTTTGGCACACCTCACACGACTGGACATAGGTAGAAACATCCTTGCCCATTCCCTCCCAGTGGAATGACCCCCCCAAACGGTCTTTGGTCCTGTTCACCCCAGCATGGCCACTAGGGTGATCGTGGGCTAAGCTCAAGAGCTTGGCCCGGTATTTAGTTGGAACTACCAACTGTCTCTGAGGATGCCAGTCTTCCTGGTGTCCACCAGAAAGAGTTTCCTTGTATAAAAGTCCTCTTTCTACAACAAACCTGGATCGATTAGAAGAGCTGAGAGGCGGTGGGTTGCTCCGTGCCGCCATCCAAGCTCTCTGGAGGCTTTCATCTGCTTCCTGTTCGGTCTGGAACTGTTCCCTTGATGCTGGGGACATCAGTTCCTCATTGGATTGTGGACCTAGGCTTGGTCCCTCTGGAAGCGATATAGGGGATGGAGCTGTTTCTGTTGACTGTGAACCGCTCTCCGCTGGTGCACTAGGTTGGGATTCAGGCTCCGGCTGAGCCTCTTGTGTAGGGTTATCGGCTGCTGCCAGTTCAGGTTCGGTGGGGCCCTCTGGTGTTGAGGTTGCAAGTACTGGATTCAGTGCTGGCACGGGGTCTGGTGTTGGTTGTTCGGCTGGTTCTGGTTCTGGGACTGGTTCCGTCTGGGTCTCTGGGACTGGATCCACTACTGCTGTTGCAGACATTGGCCTGGGGTCCGGGTCCATCACCTCTGACTGGGTCCTGATAGAAGTTTCCGGAACAGAGCTAGGCCTCACGGCTTGTTTAGCCTGGCTGCGGGTGACCATTCCCACCCTCTTGGCCTGCTTCACATGATTGGCCAAGTCTTCCCCCAACAGCATGGGGATGGGATAATCATCATAGACTGCAAAAGTCCACATTCCTGACCAGCCCTTGTACTGGACAGGCAACTTGGCTGTAGGCAAATTGAAAGAGTTGGACTTGAAGGGTTGAATTGTCACTTGGATCTCTGGGTTGATTAAATTGGGGTCCACTAAGGAAGCATGGATAGCTGACACTTGTGCTCCGGTGTCCCTCCACGCGGTGACCTTCTTCCCGCCCACACTCACAGTTTCCCTCCGCTCCAAGGGTATCTGGGAGGTATCTGGGCCTGTGGACCTCTGGTGTGATTCCGGTGCAATGAACTGTAATCTGTTGGGGTTCTTGGGGCAGTTGGCCTTTACATGCCCCAGCTCGTTACATTTAAAACATCGTCCAGCTGACGGGTCACTGGGGCAAGGAGGGTTGCTGGAGAACGGGGTGGCAGGACGATAAGGGGTCTGGAGGGTTCTTTGGGAGGTAGGTGGGGCCTTGGGCTGCCCCCGGTAATAGGGTGTGGTCTGGGGTGGTCCCTTCTGGTCTCCGCTCCAACTGCGACCAGTTTTCTTCTTCTCTGCCACCTCCACCCATCTGGCTCCAATCTCTCCTGCCTCGATTACAGTTTTGGGTTTCCCATCTAGGATGTATCTTTCTATTTCCTCAGGAACACCCTCTAAGAACTGCTCCATTTGCATTAGGAAGGGCAAATTTACTGGAGATTCAACACTTGCTCCTGATATCCAGGCATCCCAATGTTTCACAATGTGGTAGGCATGTCGGGTAAATGACATGTCTGGTTTCCACCTTAGGGCTCTGAACCTCCAACGAGACTGCTCGGGTGTTATCCCCATTCTGACTCTCGCCTTGGATTTAAACAGTTCATACTTGTTCATGTGTTCTTTAGGCATTTCAGCTGCCACCTCAGCTAAGGGTCCACTGAGTTGCGGCCTCAGCTCTACCATGTACTGGTCAGTAGAGAGGTTGTATCCAAGGCAGGCCCTTTCGAAGTTTTCTAGGAAGGCCTCAGTATCATCGCCTGCCTTGTAGGTGGGGAACTTTCTGGGATGGGAAGTGGTACTTGGAGAAGGATTACTAGGGTTTGTTGGGATATTCTGCTGAGCCTTTATCTTCTCCATCTCCTCCACATACTTCCTCTCTTTTTCCTTCTCCTCCAGTTCTTTGTCCCTCGCTTCCATAGCTCTCCTGTGAGCAGCCGCTTGGTGTTGTTCTGCCTCCCTTTCTTGTTCCTTCTTCAGCCGCATGAGTTCTATCTGTCTTTCATGTTCCCTTTGTCTTTCCTCAGCCTGAAATTTGGCTAATTCCAGCTGTAGTCGAGCTGAGGATTTGGTCATTCTAACCTCTCTGTTTTTAACTAACTTTACACCCGAGGTTTAGAAATAAACAAACAAAACTTGGCTGTAAAATTTTGCTGTGCTGGAATAGAATACCTATTCTCTGATAGTGATTGTCAGCCTACAGAAAAAGACAATTCCCTTGTCTCTGTTCTGGGCCCAACTTAAAGCAAAAAACCTCCAAACTACTTGGAAACCTGCTTACCCAGCCCAAAGAAAAAGCAAATGGGTAGAACACACACCCCCTATTTACTTTTAGGAAGAAAAGAAAAAAAAAAACCTCTGGGTTGGAAGACTGTGAATTTCCCTGCAGGAGTTAAGTACCCTGCCTCCAGGCAAAGAAAACCTGCAATTCACAAGATAATCCCCTTTTGTCTCTGCTTGGCCACAAAGCAGGGAAAACCCAAGATGCTTTCAGTTTCAAAGCTGCTTCAAAGCCACAGGAAAAAAAAATTCCTTTTTAAAATCTGTATTTCTAGTTCAAAAAATCTCAACTGGATCTCAAAATGATTTCAGGTTAATCCCACCACTATGCCACCATGTCAAGGTTCCTCCCCCACTCTGAACTCTAGGGTACAGATGTGGGGACCTGCATGAAAAACCTCCTAAGCTTATCTTTACCAGCTTAGGTCAAAACTTCCCCAAGGTACAAAGTATTCCACCCGTGGTCCTTGGAATGGCCGCTACCACCACCAAACTAATACTGGTTACTGGGGAAGAGCTGTTTGGACGCGTCTTTCCCCCCAAAATACTTCCCAAAACCCTGCACCCCACTTCCTGGACAAGGTTTGGTAAAAAGCCTCACCAATTTGCCTAGGTGACTACAGACCCAGACCCTTGGATCTTAAGAACAATGAACAATCCTCCCAACACTTGCACCCCCCCCTTTCCTGGGAAATGTTGGATAAAAAGCCTCACCAATTTGCATAGGTGACCACAGACCCAAACCCTTGGATCTGAGAACAATGAAAAAACATTCAGTTTTTTACAAGAAGACTTTTAATAGAAAATAGAAGTAAATAGAAATGAAGAAATCCCCCCTGTAAAATCAGGATGGTAGATATCTTACAGGGTAATTAGATTCAAAAACATAGAGAACCCCTCTAGGCAAAACCTTAAGTTACAAAAAAGATACACAGACAGAAATAGTTATTCTATTCAGCACAATTCTTTTCTCAGCCATTTAAAGAAATCATAATCTAACACATACCTAGCTAGATTACTTACTAAAAGTTCTAAGACTCCAGTCCTGTTCTGTCCCTGGCAAAAGCAGCACACAGACAGACACAGACCCTTTGTTTCTCTCCCTCCTCCCAGCTTTTGAAAGTATCTTGTCTCCTCATTGGTCATTTTGGTCAGGTGCCAGCGAGGTTACCTTTAGCTTCTTAACCCTTTACAGGTGAGAGGAGCTTTCCCCTGGCCAGGAGGAATTTCAAAGGTGTTTACCCTTCCCCTTATATTTATGACAGCTCCATTGGAGATACCAGCTCCCCAGCTACATAAATTAATGTCACCAGATTTATGAAACTAGCCATGCTTGAAAAGACGTTGCCGTTCAACTGGTGACATTCCCCTCTCCTGTCTACAAGAAGTGACAGGTTCTATTACATGGCATTGCTGAGGTTCTAGCAGGAGGATGAAATAAGCAATGGTTGGTTCTCTACTGGCCTGCTTTCATACATGGGCTGAACTAATCCTAGGTCGGAAGACAATTCTATGCATTGGTCATTTAAATAGCTCACGCTTTTGGGGTGCAGTTTGCTTTCCCAGCTATCACATGTGAGTTGCTCTATGCTTATTTCCTAAAAGCTCCCAGGAATAGTAAAGCATGACACATTGTTGCTGTGGATGTTGCAGTTAACACCAAAATAACCATGCCTCGTGAATTAGGAACGTTTCCCCAAAATCGAGGGGGGCAGGACCTGATTTGGAGCTTTTCTTATACCAGGGTAAAATCAGTGTCACTCTAATGGAGTTATTCCAGATTTACACCAGTGCAAACGAGAACTGGGCTTATGATTCCTAACTCTGGGTCTGATTTACCATACAGTTTTCAGTGGCAATTGCTTTTGCTGAAAGCCTGTAGCTCCAAGTCACCCCCTTGGGAGCTGTTAAAAATATACTAAAACAGAATTCTGTTTACATTTATAACGTGACATTCATGCATAGATCTCACACTGCATGACAGTTACAGCAATGGGCATCGCTGTAAAACATTACAATAAGAAGCAAAAGAATGTGAACAGTAAATTGTGAGAGGCATAAAAGCTCAGGAATAGTACTGCAAGGGCCAGCACAGGCAAGGGGTTGACGTCTTATGGAAAGGAGGCAGCGCAGATGGTTAGGTTTTGCTTAGTTCAAAAGGGAGGGTGAATAGACTCCTCAGATGGCTTCAATAGCAGATTTTTTAAAGAAAACCTCTGTCATGCAGAATTTCCAGGCATTTTGCCTTGTGGAGAAGGTTTTGGTTTTGCCTCACTGGGAAAACAAAAAGTCAGGTTCTAAGCAAGTACCTGACATGTTAGAGGTGTGTGTAAATTCTGTGTGAGTGTCAGGGCTGGACAGCGGGCGGCCAGTGTGCATTGCCCAGTTACCAAGTTGTGATCAGGAGAGATGTAGCACAGTCGGAGTCAAGCCAAGTCAGGATACCAGGAACAGGCACCAAGTTGAAGGCAGGAGGCAAGTAGCTGGGTTCAGGTTGAGCCAGGTCAGGATACCAGGCTCAGGCACCAGATTACAGACAGGAGGCCAGTAGTGAGGACAAACTGGGATCAGAAGTTCAGAGTAAGCCATGGTCTGGAGCGGAAGCAAGCTGACAGTCTGCATCATTGCTCAGACAGCTCCCTGTAATGACTTCCTGGTTTATGTACCGGCATAGGCTAATCAAGGAACTGCGGAGGTCCACCACTCAGGCCCTGCTGGGCAGTACGTCCCACAGTGTCTAGCTCCACAGGGTCTCCCAGAAGAAACCCATCCTGAGCTTCAAGGCAACACAGAAGCATCAGCACACCACAGCCTCCATGGTCCCAGGTTCTAGTCCAGCCAGTGCTTACACGGAGGGCACTTACAGTGTGTCCTTGTGGACTGGAACTTGGGAGACCTGGGTATTATTCCCAGCTTTGCCACTGGCCTGCTGGCTGACCTTGCGCAAGTCGCTTTACATCTGTTTCCCCATTTTACAGATAGGGATAAGATACTGACCTTCTTTGGAAAGCACTTTGAGATCTCCTGAGGAAAAGTGCTATACAAGAGCCAGCGCTACAAGAGTTAGGTAGTAATATATAATCATGTAGCTATCCAGTGCTTAGAGTGAAAGAATGTGTTCCTGGAACAGTCGCAAATGGCACAAATTACAACACAGGACATAATGGGACCAAAAATAACCGACCAGCTACATTAGGCCTTGTTTCATAATTGCTTTACACAGCTCAAGTGCTTCCCTGATATCTCCACTAAACTATTCCTCATTGTGGGATGGATCCAAGCCCACTGGAGTGGCTGGAAAGACTCCTGATGACTCCAATTGGCTTTGGAGTGGACTCAGTCTGAATAATCTGAAGTAAGTGTCTCTGTGCCCTTCCATTTCATCTATTTGCTTAGAATAAATAAAAGCCGTAACTTCTGCTAGATGGGGAAAAAATGGAGCCCAACTCCATTCACAGCCTTGTGGGATTTAATAGCAATGCACGACTAACTCCCATCTCTTGGAGATGAGCTTTTGCAACCCCAGAATTTTATCTTCCTCTTTTGTAGAGATGCAATGGAATCTGCAAATATTTAAGGTACCTCTCCCACCTGGGGTCCGATCCAAAGCCCACTGAAGACAGTTGCTGCTTTTCAATCAAGTTCTCCTCATTTAAAGTCTCAAAAAATAGCCAGTACCACCTCTGTGTAGATACACAGAAAGGGCCAAGTTGTGCTCTCAGGCTGGTGTAATTCTGGAACAGCTCCCCTGATTTCAATACAGCCACTGCGATATTTCAGTGGCGTAACAGATTAGGCTCTTGGCCAATGGCTACCCCATGCGAAAAAAAGCAAAGTAATCTCATTTTTAGAGCTTCATGATGAGGTACATTAGTTAATTATTTTTTTAGGAAATAAATAGTTTAACTATCACCCAGTTCAGTTTTTGTGGGTACATCACCAAGTTCTCCAAAAGTTCTAGCTCCTGAGACAGTAAAAAAAGCCTGACTGAGGAAGTGTATTTATGCCCTCCAACACATGCATTAGTGAATGCCAGGTCACCCAGATAGTCAGCTGGTAACTGTTGCTGGCATAAAAGGAGTAATGGATGCAACCCACTGCTGCTTACATGTGAGAGAAAGGTTATATGGAGTCTCACTGTCCACCAACTAGCTGGTCACACACCCCTACTGTCCCTCCTTCCAAAACCGCAAATTCAATCTCTCCTAAACTTGGAAATCTCAATTTCAATCCAAATTTTGCATCTCATACCCACCTCCACTGCCACTTGCAAAAACTTGAATTTTTTTTTCATTCCAATGTGAAACAAAAAGAAAATTTCAAAACCTCAAAAGTTGTCACAAAACAGACTTGTCTTCCTCCAGCCAGCTCTAGAAGTGACCATTTACTGGTAAGAGAACAGGTCTTCTGAGGGCTAGATTATGCCAGTCAGGCACAGCCCTATATTTTTATTATTTGTATTCTCATAGTGCTAGGATAATCAGCCACGGACCAGGACCCCATTGAGTTAGGTGCTGTACAAACAGAGCAAAGAACTTACAATCTAAGTAATGGGGATGCTGCAAAGTCTCAGGCACACAGGATGCCTCCTAGACCACCTGTTGTCACACTGCACAACACACACACTAGAGAGGTACTACATTAGAATGTAATAACGTAATTTATGCGACCAGCTTCCACACCTTTAACGGAGTGCTGATTACTTCCAACCCATGAAGCTGGACAATTCCACCAGCCAACATGTAGGGCTGGAGCCAGGGTCCCACTTTCTCCACCCTCTCTTTGGGGCTGTATTCATTTATATTTCTTGAATATCCACCAATGAACAGGTCCGGGCAAAGCCTCTGGAGTGTGGTATTTGAAGCAATTCTATTGCACACGTTTTTGGAAGAGCAGTTATGTACAAGACCTGCTCTAGGAATTATTTAGAGGACGTTCTCTGGCCTGTGCTATACAGGAGGTCAGACTGAGATGATCACAGTGGCCCCTTGTGGCCTTGGAATCCATGAATCTATAAATTAGGGACTTTACAAAAGAATCAGAATATTAGTTATAGGTAATAAAGTGTTTTACAAATGAAGCTGTCCTGTCCATGTAACCTGTATTTATGTACTGCACTGCTATATTACTGCCTGTTTGTAATGCCAAGGTCCGTTTGGGATCATTTTGCTTTGCACAGCCTTGTCTCAATGGATTACTAAGGCTTTTCAATCCTGTTATGACTTTGTATATCTTCTCAATCAACAGCTATGGATTAAAAATCCATATACAGTCTCTATTGAGCCCATTACCTCAGAAATGTGCACAATCGCTGCCGTTTGTCACGAAAGAACAAAATTTACCATTTCTCTTTCAAATGCCAAAGGGTATCAGTGCACATTAGAGAGACATGGCCTATACAATTTCATTTATATATACACACACCAAAGTAGCTTTCCATTCATACACGTGCAAAACAAAACAAAAATGGACTCAATTTTTTGTTATTGTTGCTGTTTTTTGCCATCTTATCCAACTGCATAAAATGTCTAAGCAGAATTCCAACCTCCTCAAAATCTTACGTGAAAAGAAATCCCTCCTGGGCTAAAACCTTGATTGGAATGTCTGCAATCTCTGCCAAACATGCTTGTGAGTGAGGAACGCCTCAGTACAGCTGTTGGGAATTATTTTTTCCTGTTGTGAAAAGTTTTGATGAAAATAAAAACATGTTCATCAAAAACATCCATTGAAAGTTTCAATTTTTCAGCAAAAATTCAAAAACTGACGTTTTTCAATTTGGAAATGTTGCTGCAGTGCCTCATGGGAGCTGTTGTTCTGGTAGCTCACGCTTTCATTCTCCTTTATAGGCAAGGCTTAATGGCTGGGGGTGTGGGCTCTGATGTGGGGCCAGAGATTAGGAATTTGGGGTTCAAGAGGGGCTGGGGCTGAGGGGTTTGGAGGGCAGGAGGGGGATCAAGAATGGGACTGTGGGTTGGGGCCCGGGAGGGGGTCAGGGGTGCAGGCTCTGGGCAGCGCTTACCTCAAGCAGCTCCCAGAAGCAGCGGCATGTCCCACCTCTGGCTCCTATGCGGAGGCATGGCCAGGCAGCTCTGCGCGCTGCTCCATCCGCAGGCACTGCCCCTGCAGCTCCCATTGGCTGTGGTTCCCAGCCAATGGGAGCTGTGGGGGTGGCGCCTGGGGCGGGAGCGGCATGCGGAGCCCCCTGGCTGCCTCTACACATAGGAGTCGGAGGAGGGACATGCGAGCTGCTTCCCAGGAGCCTCTTGGCACAGAGGTTAGCAGGGAACCTGCCAGCCCCGCTGCACGGCGCCGCCACCAGGATCCCTTTTTGACCGGGTGTTCGAAAACCAGACACCTGGAAACCCTGACTCCCTACTCCTAACCTTGATGTGGCCTGGTCCACTTTGCTGGTTGGTCTGGAGTGAGGAGGGGGCCAAGTCCCCACATATTCTCTCCCCTTCTCCTTGCCCCCTGGGTGGTTTGTAGGGGGAGCAGACCTTGTACTCCACTGAATGCAGGTACTGTGATTGTATCTGTCCCTCATGCAGTGTGAGTGTTCCTAGCTCTCATTCACCACTGCACCTGTGGAATTGAAAATCTTCTTCTACCTGATCTCTGCCACTCTTTATAAAAGGGTCAGAGACAATCCAGCCCTAAAAAAACAAAAAAAAAAAAAGACCAGAAAAAATGTTTACAGCTCGGTTTTCAACCCCTCCAACAAGGGATTCTTTAGAACCAGAGACAAGCCAAGATCCAATACCCAGCTCTGACCCAACCCTTGGGAAAGCTTGGATTCACACCAAAAGAGTGCACCTCAGGCCTATTTCTGAGTAGTACAAAGGGTGAACTCTCACCTGTACCTCAGCTTCAGGGGCAAAAACAATGCTTGGATAAAGACAAAGTTCCATGGTTTTTTAAAAAAAAAAAAAAAAAAGTAAAATCCCAACTAATACTACAAAAAAAACCACACTTGGCAACAGGGATATTAAGTTTGATAGTTGCATCACTAAATCTAATACCCTTCATGAAGGCTGACATCAGAGGAAGGAGACGTCCTAAGAGTGATCTGTAGACTACCAAGGATTTTCAGATGATCAAAGAGAGAATACTGGCTCCTTTATATTACCAGTGATACCAGGAATTTCCTGGTTCACTAGAGTCTCTGGGCTGGATTCTGCTCTTACTCCCACAGGTTTTACACTGTTGCAACTCCATTATCTTGGCAGGTGTCACTCCTGATACACAGAAGTGCACGCTGTAAATAGAATCAAGCCCTTTATCTCAAATGCTGGCTAACTGAGAAGAATGCTAGGAGCGTGATCATTTGGGGCAAGATTCACCAACATGCTCCAGCTGCTTTGCATGTGTCTGGCAATGCAATGTAGCTGTAAACCCAGTTTAATGAGACCTGGCTTAAATGGTTAGTTAAGCAGCGTTTGACAACTTTGTATCAATGGAAGCACACAAAGCAGCCGGAGCCTACTGGTGAATCTGTATGCACTAAAGGGATAGACAATAAGACAGAAAATATCATACTGCCTTTATATAAATCCACGGTACGCCCACATCTTGAATACTGCATGCAGATGTGGTCGCCCAACCTCAAAAAAGATATATTGTAATTGGAAAAGGTTCAGAAAAGAGCAACAAAAATATTAGGGGTTTGGAACAGTTTCCGTATGAGGAGAGATTAATAAGACTGGGACTTTTCAGTTTGGAAAAGAGACGACTAAGGGGGTATATGATTGAGGTCTATAAAATCATGACTGGTGTGGAGAAAGTAAATAAGGAAATGTTATTTACTCCTTCTCATAACACAAGAACAAGGCGGCACCAAATGAAATTAATAGGCAGCAGGTTTAAAACAAACAAAAGGAAGTGTTTCTTCACACAACGCACAATCAACTTGTGGAACTCCTTGCCAGAGGATGTTGTGAAGGCCAAGGCTATAACAGGGTGTGGCAGAGCTCAGACCTTGTCCCCGTGGGTCCCGCGCTTCCAGGCAATTTATGCTACTTCAGAGGCTCACTGCAACCCTTCACATAGCCCTTCTCTCGCTAGGGCCAGGGATACAGTCTACTGAGCCCTTTTCATCATAAGCAAGCAATGGAGGTTGGTGAGAGAATTCCCACAGTCTCTGTTGCTCCTACAGCCTCATGCCAAAACAGTTTAGCCTCCTGTCCTGACAGGGGCCTGTTTTCCCCTCCCAGGAGGTGTTTCTGTAGTGGTTGGTTGGGGGGAACCCGGGCCCGCCCTCTACTCCGGGTTCCGGCCCAGGGACCCTAATGGTAGCAGCTGTTGGCAGCCAACCTTTTACTGCCAGAGTTGCTACATTTCCCTGGGCCACTTCCCCACAGCTCTCCTGCTTCTCCCTTCTTCACCCTTACCAATGGCTTGAGGGTGTCTTTATTAACCAGCCCTTCAGCCACACTTCCTCTCCTCTGTCCCCTCTCTGACTGACTGGAGTGAGCCCTTTTTATATTATCAGAGGGGCCCTAGTTAGAGTCAGGTGGTCACATTAGCTTAATGGCCTCACCTGACTCTTTGCAGGTTAATTGGAGTCAGGTGTTTTCATTAGCCTGGAGCAGCCCCATCTCTGGTCAGTCAGGGAACAGAAAACTGTTAATCCAGTGGCCAGTATATCTGCCTTCTGCTCCTCTGCTGAACCCAACTGGCCTGGGTCTATCACAAGGGTTCAAAAAAGAACTAGATAAATTCATGGAGGATAGGTCCATCAATGGCTGTTAGCCAGGATGGGCAGGGATGGTGTCCCTAGCCTCTGTTTGCCAGAAGCTGGGAATGGGCGATGGGGGATGGATCACTCGATGATTACCTGTTCTGTTCATTCCCTCTGCGGCACCTGGCATTGGCCACTGTCAGAAGACAGGATACTGGGCTAGATTGGTCTGACCCACTATGGCTTTTCTTATGTTCTTAAATTGTTAGGAGATGTCAGACATCTAGGTAATGAAGCTGTGACTTCTCAAAATCTGGTGATCATCAGTAGCACACAAGTATAAATTCTGCACACACCTTCTCGTTTGTAATTAAAGAAAATACTGAAAAAGAAACTCTTGTATTGCGAGGCAGGAACAACTTAGAAGACACTGCCCCACGAACATGATTTAACTCTAAACACACAATACTTCTGAGGGTGAAAAGATTATTTCTTCTCAGGGCTCGTTCAGTCCTTGGTTTCTCCAGTGAAACTGCCACCAAGGAACTGTAACTGTAGAAACTACTGAGACTGGGCTTTTTGCGATCAGCTGACCGCCACGAATGGGACTGAGGCCTCCACCTCAATTCACATAGGCTGCTGACCTGCAGTAGGATGGCAAAATTCCCATTGGTTTCTATAGGGCCCAGTGATTTTCAAGCACAATCAACCTCCCCTGGTTTGAAACCAGTTCCCTATATAGAAAGTCTCTGTATCACATTACCAGTCCTCTTGTCCCATAATATTTTGGGGGTTCGTAGGTTCTCGCCCTGTGTTAAGGTTTACCAAGCATTAAGTTTAAGCACACTACAGGAGCATATACAACTAAGTTCAATGTGAACCCCACTCCTTCTAAGCATTTACATGCTTAGATTTTGAAATAGTTTGCAGCTGTTGCTTGAGTTCGGCTAACAAACTCCCATTTCCTTCTCTCTTCATTTTTTACTTTGGTTGGGAGCTAGATGTAGTGATGGAAGAAACACCGAACAACAATTCATGTAGTGTATTCCATGCAAGACGAAAACAAAGGAGGAACCAACAATGGGACGAGGGCAAGAAAGCGTTTCTAGTTTGTTGGATACATGCTACCGGGAAGACCACCCTCTGCGTGTGGTATATATCGGTGTTAAGTCTCACGTCTCTTCTGCAATATATATATTTTTACAAGGTTCTAAGCCTTTTTATGAGGTGAATAAAACACACAAGAGCAACCTCCCAAGCAGTTAAAGGGCAGTGGTAGATGTCTCCGCTGTACACTTGCTTCTAATAGAATTCCCAGTTGCTTGGCTTCAGCAAATCAAAAGGCTTTGATGGAAAAATTCTTTGGAGATCAGTGGCCCACACTATCCCTTTCTAAAGGAAAGAAAGAGGCATTAAATGTTTGCAAGGCTTCCCCCAGAACATACATCCACGGAATACGCTGTTGAGTGAACGAAATGCACAGTAGTTCCCGATGAAATCATACAGGGTTACAGGCTCTGAGAATTTCAGGACTCCACACTTCACTGGAGACTCCAAAGGGCCTACAGGATACTGCAAAATCACTCTTGATGTCCCACAGCACACTGTACTTCCCCACGTGGGTTTGATCAATTTTCTTGGGTAGCAGCAATCTGCTCCATAGTGTTTTCTTTCATTTGAAGGCAGCTAATTGTTCTTGTCTCTCATCAGTCCTTTTTGAATCAAATGGTCTTTTACTCCAATGGAAGTGGAAGCATCTAGCTTTCTTCTCTGCTGCTTTTCAGGCCCTTTTCTTCAGCCACCAAACCATCTTCTCTAATCCAAGAACTTTCATTTTTTTCTGTTCTCCTCCTCCATTTCCAGGGTCAGTGCTTGGTTATAAGCAATGGGTACATTCTTTTAAGGATGTAGTGAGCCCAGCAAGATTCACTGAGGCCTCTAGATCTATCGGAGGTAAAGGAAGGGGATGCTGACCTCCAACGTATGGGAGAAAACTAAAATGAAGCACGTGACAAAAATTAGCAAAGAAGGAAGCTTGAAAAGATGGAAAGAATTTTCGTGGAGTGAATCAGATTTCTCATATGATTCAACAATTCTGTTGTTACGCTGCAAGTTGAAGTAATGGAAAACAGAGCAAGGACTGGGAGGATGGGAGGTGGAAGTGAACTGAAAATAAAATGATGTGCCACCTTTTAATGCAGGAGAGGTGACGGTTACATATGTTTAGGATGCATTAAAAGTATCTATCACTTGGTGAAATAAAATAACTTGTTCTATTTGCCTTTCCATTTGAATTTTGTTCTTCCACAAAAGGGTTTACTATTATTGGCTCTGTGTTTTACAAGAAGACCTAAGGTCTTCTGAAGGTTTGTTGGTCTCAATTTGGCCTGTAAACTTCAGCATCATGGAATCTGAGCAGCAGTTTGACAGAGGGAAATCTCACTAACTGACCTACAGCTAAACTGTCATAACCTCTTACATCTAGTGGAGCCAAGTACATCATCACATGGTGTTCACACTGAATATCAGTTGTGAATAGAGTTCTTTTCGGTTTCTAGAGCTGATGGCTCATTAGCTTTCACCACCAATTTTTACCCAGCTGACAAAGGAAAAATATTCAGTCATCACACTAAAAAGAGGAAAAATTCAGCAGTGTTACCTCTTCTCAGAATTTCATTGAGTCTTACAATATTTGTTGTTTTTGTGAAACCCCACTTCCAAGAATCAAGAGATGATAACATGAGAATCTCAGCTTTCATTTTATAAAAAAGTAAGTTTCTAGTCTTCATGGTTGTGGAGAATAAGCTTGAAAACATGAAAAATCTTATGATTATTTAGGCTTATATCATGATTTTGAGGGGATTGCCATGATTTCTGAATGCTTGCAGTTGGCAATACTGTGTGCCATAACACACAGGGGAATTTGCTCTTACTGTGTGCTAAGCATAGAATAAGAACACAAGAGAAAAAGAGAGATGAGTGACAGATAGAGAGCAGAACAGGAACTGTGCTTGGAGGGCCACCTGTGGTACTGTGGGTGTAACCTTTGCGGGGGGCTGGAGTTCACTTCCTTGCCGTTCTCCAGTGCCCCACAAAAATCCAGCTCCCCTAGAAAAGCAGTTGGAGGCCCAGAATTCAGTCTCTGAGGATTTTCCTCAAGGATTGCCCGGGTCAGCCTCCCCGCATTCAAGTCCCAAAAAGAACAAAAAGGAATGAACTTAACTAAGTACCAACTTTATAAAATCTCATGATAAAGAAACATAATTTTTTACAACAGAACATGGCTACTTTATAATTCACATACATTAACTTTACAGTTATACATCAGCATAAATAAAGAAAACAAATGACATCTAAACAGGTCAGTCCCCACAGAAACACAGTGAGCAGAAACTCGGAGTTCCCAAAAGCTTAGACTGAGTTCACCTGAGTCTCAGAGGCTTTGATCACCAAATCTATGCAGTCTGGGGAGTCAAAATCAACATCTTCCCTCCACTTGCCTGTAGGAATCTTCAGCTGGAATCCATGCAGACTCTTCCTTCTCCTCTGCCGAAATCACCGTTAGCTAGTCAGCTCCCTGATTAACCAACCACTCAGTGAAGTATATAGATTGAATTTTAAAAACCCTGCAGCAAAATGCTTCAGAGTTATGGAAAAAACAGCCTGCTTTCTGCTCCTGGACTCAGCTTCTCCCAGCCCACACAGGGCACATGGCCTTTGTAAAGCAGCTGCCTTGACTGCTTGTTCTCATGGAGCCTGAGTCCAGCTACAGGGAACCTACTAAGCATACCCAAAACTGCCACACCCAACTCCAGAAACTTCTGGGTGTGGAGTTAATTGTGCATCTGCCTAGCAACAACGATCCAGACACAACTCACTCCTACCCACCCCCATAATAGAGCCCTTAAAGAGATATCTCCCTATTAGTCACGTGGGTTACGAGATGACAGTCCAACTTATATCTGCAGTGAGACGATGACATGCTATAGCAAGAACGCCATGATAGGATGTGGAAAGGCACGGCAGTAAAGGATGAAACAAATGAAGACCGCCGTGGGAGACAGAGGGTAGGATAGCAATGCTGGGGGCAAGCATGGATAGCAGGAGACAGGCTGCCATCTGAGGGAAGGGGTGGGAAGCTGAAAGAAAGAAAACATGGAGAGAAGAAACGGAAAGGGAGATAAAAAAGAACCAAGCAAAGCAGGTTTGATTTTAAAGTGGTGTGCAAATGTTATGAAACATGTGACGGAGATGCAGGCATACAAACACTTTCACTGCATTGTGTAGTAAATGTACCCAGTTTACAGTGCAGCTGGGACCTTCAGTTGTGGGAATTAAGCTCCTTGTCCCTTTCCAATATTTTGGGTCAAAATTACCCCACTTCCCAGAGACAGAAGACCTGGGGCGATAGGAGTTAGTGCATAGCAGAGCAGATACTCAGCTGGTATAAATCAGCTTACCTCTATTCGAGTCAAAGGAGCAATATCAATTTACACGGGGGAGGTTTTGGCTGCATGTGTTTTGATAGCAGTGTCCAGGAAAAAATCCCTCCCCGCACTTCTCAGGGAAAGCATGTGAGTATCCTGCTGACAATGGCTGTATCTAACACACCTGTTCCACAGCTAGCATGGTTCTGATCCAGATGTGGGCAGGACCTAAGTCTTGTTCATGCCCTTAGTGCCTGATCCCGTGCCCATTGAAGTCAATGCGAATTTTCCCATTGACCGTAAAAGGAACGGGATTGGCTCCTTGGGAAAGACATGTCTGTAACAAGTATACCCTCTTGCAGTGATTACACTCAGCTTGCCAGACAGATTCATTCCAGACATGGTGGATGAGAGATGAAGTTTGAATTTCTACCACACCCACCCAAAATGAACTAAAAGAGCCCCACTCTCTTTCCCTCCTTTCCCCCAACATTCCCACCACCACCTCCTAGAAAAGCGCAAAACTCTAACTGGTACAGACCAAATTATATAAACTGATGTTCCAGTTAACAGTCACTTTGGAAATTCCCAAGCCGTGAGCTGTCCTGCAATCTAGAAACTGTGGTTACCAAACATGAGCTAAATCAGAAACTGCTGCACAAAGAGTCTTTGCAAACATTCCTGGGGTCATTGTTTCCAAATAAAGCTTGTAACATTTGAATCCCATGACCACAAGAGCTTATCCGTTGGAGCGAGTAAGGAATATCCAGTGAGTTAGGAAAGCACCCCTTCTCCCCGCACTCCCTTTCCACTCTGACAACACTGTATTGGATCAGGACTAGTAGCAAGGGGCGGGGGTGGGGAGGGGCTGCTGGAAAAGGATACTGATTTACCTGCAGCACTAATGATAACTTCAGGATAACTCTCAGTACATCTTAAATCAAGGTAATTTCCATATTCCTGTTACTGGTCGCTGTACATCCTGGAAGGCATTTTGAAAGACTTTCCTTAGCGTTCATGCCTGAGGAAAGCATTGGAAAGTAACATCTTATCCGCAGAACCGATACCATATGGGTTGCAACACTGCAATATTTTCCTTCTAGAATACCACCTTTCTCCATTGTTAGCAGCAGAATTACCATAGCACATAGAGGCTCAGATCACTGTACAAAAACCATAGTGAGAGTGTGTCTCTGGTCCCTCGGGAGCTTGCAGTTTAAACAGACAAGTATCACCATCCTGATTTTATAGTGTGCAGTCTAAACAGACAAGTATTACCACCCAGATCTCCTGACTCTTAGTCCAGTGTCTGACAAGACCATCCTTGCTCTCGAATGCCCAGCTACCACTCTGGGAGATAGGAAGTGAGTTCACTTTCAATGCTCATTAAGGGCTGAATCTAATGCCTACTGAAATCAGCTGAAAGACATCTGTCCTGATTTCACTGGTTTTTAGATGAGGCTCTAAATTCTCCAGGACAGGGACCTTCTCTCACACGGTGTTTGTACAGCACCTTGCACACTGGGGGCCTCAATCTCAGATGGGGCCTCTAGGCACTTCTGTAATACCAACAATGAACAATACTAATACATTCTCAGCCTTTCCGTGCTAGTTCTAATGGTGGACTTCATGATGTAGACACCTGTGCAACTATTCTGAAAATGATGGTATTTGACTTTGGTCACAACTATCCTGCTCCATGTTTAAACTGGTGAACCAGTTCCAAAAGATTTCAGATTCCATGGTCCTGAGTCTCATTTACACTAATGCCCTTATACATGGCTCTGGCTCACTCCTAGAGCCTTCTTCGATATCAGTACAATGTTTGCTGCCCTCCAATCCTCTGATACAGGAGCTTTTAATAAGACATTTCATATTTTTGCTAGCAGCTCAGCCACTTCACACTTCTGCTCCTTCCGAACTCTTGGATATAGCATTTGGGCCTTACTGCTTTTTTAAAATGATCAGTTTGCTCCAGAACCTGTTCTCCTGACACCTCATTCTCCAAGACTACCTGATCCATAGTACCAGAAAAGAGCAAGTCTGGGGTAGGTCTCTCCCCAACATCCTCTGCAGTGAAGACTAATGCAAAGACATCATTCAGTTTCTCCACAATGCCCTTATCTTCCTTAATTGCTACCTTTAGCCCCTCATGGTGCAATGGACCCACCAATTCTTTCACGGACTTCCTGCTTCTGATATCCTTAAAGAATTTCCTGAATAGGGATGCTTTCCTAATAAGTCAGGGCCTCTCTGAAGCAAGGAGGTATTAATATACCCACTGGCCACTCTTGGCTGCAAGAAATCTTTGGAACTTCTGGTTTTATTATAAAGGCTAGGTAGGACTATAATTGTAACTGTTGGTGAAATTAACACAAATATTTAGTAAACTGAAGTTCATTACCGGCAGATGGTATGACTCACTGAAAATCAAAACTTACCAGTAGGCTGGCACTTTGTTTTCAGTAATTTAGGAGGTGTTGGGAAAAGGAAAAGGAATTTATCAGAGAACCGTTATCTTCAGTCTGTTCCAGCCGGAGAGGTTAAAGGAGAATCAGCCAGAGGCAGTGAAGTGCAAATAGGATTTTTTTTTAGCTCCATAGCAGATTGTAGAGCTCTGCAAAAGTAAAAATACCACAAAGATTCCAGGAAAGCAACAAGGATTTGGATAAGTCAGGCTAACACAGACTATTAACTCTCTGGAGTTTGTGGACATAGAGAGAATTCCAAATTTTGCTTGATCAGCTGAAACAATTGAGGGGATAATTTTATCCAATTTTGTTGCCGGAATTTTAGCAAGAATTTTGTGTCAACAGTAGGGAAGATATATGTTTATAACTGCAAACATTAGGAGAATCCCTGCCTCGCTTTTCTAGTAAGGTGATATGAGCCTTGGAGGATGAAGCATCTTGCAGTGTCAATGAAATTTGCAAGTTAGAAGAGTGCTAAAGGTTTACATTAATACAGACCAAAAGCCAGCTGAAGCACGGGCTTTGCTCATTTTCATTTTAAGGCTGCTTTGGGAGCTTTCCTGTTCAGACTTATTCTTCCAGACCAGCTTGCACGGCTAAGACTGGTGGTTTTGTTGTTGTTTTGTCTGTAAGGTAGCCTTCAAACTTGTACCTCACAACACAACAGAGATGTGTATTAATGATCTAATATGCACCCTGTCATGGCGTATTGCTATATTAGTGTCTAGTTATAGAGAATGATTAGCCAAAGCCACATTCTGATTGGCTAAATGGACATTTCTGATGATGTCAAAACTGTGGCCAACTCCTAGCAGTGCACAGCTGATACCCTTGTCACTATAACACACACTGGCCTTACACCTTGTGCAGCAATTTACACCTGTGTAAAGTAAGTGTAAAATGGTAGCATTCCGATGGAGGAGTGTGTATACTCACTGCCCAGTATAAATGACTGCACAAGCACCTTCATGCATCAGGCCTATAGTCTCTAGGCCCATTATTTTAAATGTGGAGTGAGGAGAGAAGAGAACATCTATCTTGGAAGTATATAGTTGTAAGGCACACTCTAGGAATGGGGGCTGAAGAGGGGTAATTTGGTGTGGGTGGGGAGAGAGGGACTGAAAGCAAAAAGTGACAGGAGGATGGATAGGTGGAGAGGGTAAGTGGAGAGCCCACCTAATGAAACACTAGAGATGCAATTACAGGCAGTGGAGGAGAACCAGGAGAGGACAGAGTCATAAAAGCTGAGAGGGATAGACAACAAGAAGAAAAGCACAGTCACGGCGTGGTTCAGGGAGGGTGGAGCTTTGCCCAGAGACCAGCCACTGGAGACCATGGTGAGTATAGTTTCAGAGGAGCATGCAAGGTGGAAATCAGATTTGGAGAGGGCCTAGGATGGAATCAAAGGGAAGAATTCCAGGTACCATTTTTGTAGACAGCATGTTTGAGAATTGTGGAGAAGAAGGGGAGAAGAAAGACTGGTTTATACTTTGAGGGTGAGGTGAGGTCAATAGTATTATCTTAAGTTGGGGAGACCAAAGCATGCTTGTATGGAGAAGAAGGAACCTGATGAAAATGAGAGAGCCATCAGAAGTGGGGGGGAGCGGGGAAGAAAGAGAGACTATTGTACTATATGCTTTTGACAGCATCTTTATCCTGTTGGGCCAGTCACCTGCACATACTATGGAGTATATGTCAAGCCATGAACATCATCCCAGTCCTCCAGTACATCATGTGGAGCATTTGCTCATGTGCATTGGGAAGAGCAGCCATAGAGCCCTATTAAACAGAGCGGCTATAAAAATTCATTCTGCAGTGAAGAAAGCAGATTTTGGCAGGTGGCTCCTTCCTCCAAGAGGTTTTGCTGAATAGGCAGGCCATCTGTTTGGGGTGGATGTGGTTCGACAGCAAACCCAGCCAGTTCCCTGCAAATCATCATCCACTGGTAATTGTCATTGTACGGATCTGCAGCTGTTTAATTTTTCCCTAAAAAATGATAACAATGCTTTAAAGTTAGACACTGGAATAATAAAACCATGTAGGTTTGTACAAAGAAAGCGTGTTGGGGGGGGATTCTTGGGTATGCTGTGTTTATTGTTTTAACTAGTTGTGAACCACAATCTATTTTCATTGTCTCTCTGATCTGCATTGTACATCTGGCTGCCGGTGCTAATGTCAGCTTGGTGGGAAAATTCTCTAGTGGTTTGTGTATGTCAAATCTCTCTGTTTGGCAGCCTTGTATGTAGGTTTGGAGGTTTCCTTTGTTCTAACCTCCCACGGAAGGCTCACAAGTGAAATGCACTTCCATTAAGAAAAGAATCCAAACAGCAAAGCCACAGCAGCCAACTATGTATATGACTGGGAAAAATCAAGAAGCAACATGTCACTTGGCTTCTATTAACCACTTTGCCCAAACCCATCAAAAGCTTGTTTGTTCATGTCCAATAAAATAGCTCATGTTAGTGGTCAACCCTACTGTTCTGTCCCCCACAAGCCCTTGGGAAGTGTCTGAGGCACTAGGATTGTCTCAAGTTTAACATCTCTATTATGTCTTCTTTAACCATCTCTTGGTGAATGTGGACATACAAAAAAGAGGGAATATCTCAGGCAGTGACCTGCTTTCTTGTGTCAGTTGAACACTTGGCATCTCAACTTGGCTGTTGGAAATAAAGTGGGGGAAGTTTCGTATTTTGTCTCTTCTGGCCATGAGCCTCATCCTGGGAGCTATGCACCTCCTGGGAAATGCTGAACATTTTCAACTCCCAAGATTTACTTCACTGAGGGCTGAAGGCACTCCACATTTATAATGCATTGTTGGTCTTACAGTAACACCCAGAGGCCCCTACTGAGATGGGGGCACCATTGTGCTGGCTATCATACATATACATAGTAGGAGACCCTGTCCTGAAGAACTTACAATCTAAACCAGAGGTCTTCAATTTGTGGGGCGCGCCTCCCTAGGGGGGTGTAGAGTAATGTTTGGGGGAGCTCCACTCCTGATCCCAGCCCCAGCTGCCAGTCTGCGCCTGAGGTCCCAGTTTCTGACCCCACGCCCAAGGATCTGTGCCCGGGGTCCCAGCTGCCCTCCCTATGCCTGGCCACGGCTGAAGGCCTCAGCCCCTGGCTGAGGGTCCGCTCCTGCTTCCGCCCCCAGCTGTAGCTCCAGCCTCTGCTCCCTTACCCCTGTCCGCCTCCCCCCTCCCAGAGCTGTGGCCCCCCTCCATGGGGAGGGGGGTGTGCAGACAGGGGTAAGGGCGGCGCGAAGTAAAAAGTTTGGGGACCACTGATCTAAACAGACAAGACAGAGAAAGAAATACAATACACAAGGAAGAACTGACGCACAGAGAAGTTGGAAGATTTAGCAAGGAAGTCTGTGGCACAGCTGGGAATTGAACTCGGTATTACAGAATCCCAATCTACTGCCTTAATTACCCATCCTGCCCTTCCAGGACCAGGTAATTTCTATTAAGGTAATTTCTTTGTCATCTATATAGTCAAGCGAGAGAGAGAGAAAAAACACAGCCAAATTCTGCCCTCAGTTACATCTGTGCAATTTCTCTAAGTCAATAACATTGCACCAGTAGAAATGAAGACAAACTCAGTCCATAATTGCTAAGACAATAAAACAGTCATCTGTGGACACAACCTCTGATCTTGACGTCACACACCATTCTATGGGCCCCTTCAGGCTCCCCTTGAAGGTCAGTGTTCTAATACCCACACCAAAGTCTGGGTCATAAATATGGGTCTAACTCATGGAAATTCATAATGCTGTAAAAACAAAGATGATGAGTCCCATAATTTAAAGAGAACATTGTTGGTTTTGAAAACTAGTCTATTATATTTATGCTTTATGCGTGGATTTGGAAAATGGAAAACTCGATCTGTCTCTAGACATATGTATATTTTTTTAAATGCGCTTCGTTTAGATTTTCTACTCACTGCAAACCACACAATCCATATTTTTATCTTTTGAGGCTTTGTTAAAGAATTTGGCAGACAATCAGTGATCTGGAATGCTTCATACACTGCATACGCATAAATGAGCTGTAAATTGGACCTCATTTTCTCTCTCTTGTGACGAGCAGCTCCTCAAGTGCTAGATACAGCACGGTAATTACAACTATACTAATTTTTTTACTCCTGGTTTGGAGTTCATAATAGTGCGAACAACTGGCTTGGGGGTTCCCTGATGCTCCTGGAAGAAGAAAAAAATAAAAAAGCCACACATTTTGGGTTGAACAAAACATTTAAATAAATTTTAGTGAACCCAGAGTTAAAAGAAATGTTTCAGGTCAACCCAAATGTTTTGTTTAACCCTGTGATGGTCTGTAATTATCAGAAGCATCCCCTAGTGGTGAGCAGTTGGACCCTTTTAATGCAGAGGGAGGTGGTTAGGGGAGCTGGGTCCCTCCCATTCCCCTAAGCTGTGACCCAGGGCCCTGTAAGGGTTACCAAAGTTCTGGCACTCAGGAGTGCCTTAAGGCTGCCCTCCCGGAGCCACTTCCTGCCACCACTGTTCCCTCTAAGCTGTGCGCGCTGTGAAACAGGAGGGCCAGGGAGCAGTGGGAGAGTGCTAGATTACAAGCTCAAGGCTAATTAAGGCGTGGTTCCCTGTAGACTAGGGAAGGTGGTTGCAGGTTAATTGGAGCCCCTGCAGTCAATTAACCTGTTAGGAACCCAATAAAACCCCCTGCATCAGGTAGACAGAGGAGGAGGAGGAGGAAGGAGAAAGGAGTGGAGTTTGAAGGTGTGTCGAGAGAATTGGAAGACCTGAGAATTGGAGTAAGGGAAACCCTGCGCCCCAGCATCTAAGGACTGAGGGTAACCCCACCTAAGGGGGACGAGGGTAAGAAACCCACAGGGGTTGAGAGGGGCTGGGACTCAGAGCGAGAAGCAAACCCAGTCCCCTCCCCCTGCTTCCCTCCTCTACCACCTTCCCGGGCTAGTAGCAGGGCCCTCGGCACCCAAGAGCAGGGGCAAAGGGTGGCATCTTAGCTCCCCGCCGAGAAAAGCGCAGGACCCACCAAACTAAAATCGGCCATCTTGCCACAGCTCGCACACAGATCCTAAACACAGCAAAACACCGCACGCACAGAAATGTGCACAGAAGCACAAACATTTGCACAGAAAATTTTTTTTGCGCACACGGCCTGTCAAAAATTTGCACAGAAGAAATTTTTTGCGCTCACAGCCTATCAAAAATTAGAGGGAACATTGCCTACCACCCAGTCTCTCCTCAGAGTTTTGCAGTCTGTTCTGAAAAGGTAATAGAAAAAGGTGCTAACTGCACCTTCAGTCTGTCTGAGCCCATCAGGTAGGTACCTCTTCTCCAAGAGAAGGCTTCTGCAGCAGCCCTCCTCAGGATCTCCCAGGGCAGGTCTTCTTCCCTGCCTTGTCAGCCCCATTCTGAGCTTCCTGGCTTCCTTTTAAGTTCCACCTCCATCTGGAGCATGGTCTGTAGGGGAGGCTTGGTGGAGTCATCTGGACCCAGAGTTACTCTTTAACCCCTTCAGTTCTCTCATGAGCTTTATATACCCCATCGCAAACCCAAAAAGAAATGTTTTGTTTTAGTTTTAAGCTTTTTTTTTTTTTTTACACTGAATATATATATTTTAATAAAATTGAAGTCAATTTCAAAATCAAAAGTTTTGAATAAAAAATATATTTTAAAATGTCAAAAGTAAGCTTTTGTTTGTTTGTTCTTTTGTTCAGGTTTTTCCTCTTTTTTTTTTTTAACCAAAACAATTTGGCAAGCTCCGCACAAATTTACAAAACATGTTGGCTGACCCAAATCTTCATTATTCAGCCCAAAAGTTTAATCCAGCTCTATTTATAACTTCTATAAATCTGGAGAAATCTTCTGAAAATGGCCACTGAAAGCTCATGCAAAATTTTATTTCATCCACGATTGCAAAAAGCTCACTTTCATGCCAAAACTCCACTGGAAATTTTTTAAAACCTCAAATAAAAGTAGAGGGTGGCACCAGCGCTTAGTCCAGTGGATTAAATGCTAAACCATTCTATACTGTCAGTGGCAGAGGCAGGGACAGAATCTAGAAGTTCCTTGTGCCAATGACCCCTAGCTAAATTCACTAGGTCAGGAAGGTTTTAGGATACTGTTGGGCTTAGAATAATTTGCCATTATTATTTGTTAGGTAAACAATATTAACAATCATCCTGCCGGTCATATGCCTGATTCACCAGAGAACAATGGCCACGACTAGGAATGTCACTTGACCTTTCCAAATCCTCACAACAAGCATATTAATATTTAGCTACCTTCAATAGCTGTGTGACCAATTAAAATCCTGTATATTTCTGGATTTCACTTTAGATTTAGAGATAGACGGCCCTGGTCTTTGTGCAAGGGGGACAATCACAGGCCTGTCCCATCCATATGAACCCATAGAAGAGATTAAACACCCCCAACAGGGTGGGGTTATGGCTCTCAACTCCTATATGTCAGCCCACAAAGCTCACTGGTCATCCTGGGGAAACAGACTACAGGTGTGCCAAGGGACAGTGCATCTTGCTCTCTCTGTGTACTGGAGTAGGGAGAATGCATCCGGTAGCATAATCCTTCTTCGGGCTCCTGCTCCAGTGGTGCGGCTCCACCCTGCTGCCCGAGCAGGGCTTTCCCTCACTGCCTCAATCTAGTCCCTAGAAATTTACATTCAAGAAGGGAGAGTGACTTTCATGGCAGCCAATGTAGCCCTCTATGTTGGGCATAGGACCAGAAATCATGGGACCCGAGTCTGAGCCCTGGTTTTGACACTACATTGCTGTGTTACCGTGGGTAAGTCAGTTAAATGGGTTAAGCCAATATCATTCAGTCACTGAATAAGACATACCATGGTCCAGTTCCCAAGCGTATTGGACAATTAACGCTGCAACTGGCATCCTTGTTGGCATCCTCTCACTGCCTCCAGGAACATATTGACAGGACAGGGTGGAGAATTCTGATCTACAATTCTCTGTGCTAGATGGGCTCTTTGAGGGTAGATAGATAAATAATTTCACCAGCTGGGTGAGATAAGATCCAGACAGACCAGGGTGACATCAGTATTTTAAAAGTACTGTGGCCTATAACTCCTCACCAAGCCTCCTATCAGCTTCATATACATGTTGACTAGGACATTAGAAGAGAGAAACCCTTCCTAACTCCCATCAAACTAGCAACTGCCCCTCAGAATCTCTCAGGAAGAAAAGAACAGTCATATTCCATCTACCCTTACAAGGGGCCACAGACATTTCACCTCTACCTCACGGTCAACAGCTGGCAAACCTGAAAGAACTAACTTGGTCATCTGATCATCATCCATTGCCAGTGAGAAATAATTCATCAATGAAATTAGCACGGTTGTTACTTTACCAAGAGCAAAACTAGTTCAACCCAGGTCAACTCCACATATTGGTTGCTTTGTCACAAACCTTCCAGCAACTTCTCGCACCACCCCAAATATGGAAGGAGGGACTTGCTGTCATTCTCCAGCAACTCAATGCCTACTGCTCCCATGGTAGCTTTTGCAAGCAAGGATAAGCATGGATCCCTGCCAATATCAAAGCTCTCCAAGCACCTTCACTAGCCATGCACAAGTAATGAATACTTGGTATTTATCCCCTTATAATGTTGTTCTGCCACCACAGATAGATAGCTTTGTCCAGATGTGGGAAGATTACCTTATATGACTCCATAAAGAAGTGCAAACAACCCCGATTAACCAGGACGTCCTCCTCCATGGACCAGTTTCACTGTTTCAGCAGAAAACAGAGAACAAGCAATTTGGGAGGTTTTTTTGTAAACTGTTTATGGTTAAGATTTTCTGCTTTTCAAAAGCTAAAACCTGAATATTTTGATTTAAAAAAGAAATAACATTATCGAAAAATGTTTTGTTTCCAAGTTTTCATTTTTTCCAATGAAAAAGCAGAACATTTGGATCAAAATGAAAATTTGCTGTGAAATTTGCTTTTGATCGGAAAGCCATATTCCATAGAAACACATTTGGATGGGAAAAAAAGCTTGCAACTAGCTGCAATAATGCTATAATGAAGGCAAAGACTAATTTCTCCACCTCCTGCACAGTCATGGCCTAGAACTCCAAAAGCTATATAACACAACTGGTAGACTTGCTACACAACTTCTACCTGTGAAACACTCACTTTATATTGAAAAGATTCTCAGCCAGGGCTATAATAGTCTTAATATGAAAGGCCCAGATTATCAGGATTCTGATTTCTACATGCACATAATTTGTGTCTCCATCTGTCCTCACATATGAAACCTGCATCTGCACTGTCAGATGAGCATTTATGCATACAAACTGGGTTGGGGGGGGAGCCTTGCAGATGCAAAACGATGCTTTTGACCATGAAAATGAGTACACACACAGACTATTGGCTTGTCCTCTCAAAGGAAAATCTAATCCAAAATTGTGGACTAAGTAACCTCAACAGAAGGAACCTGATTTCCTATATAGGGATCATGGAGCGGTGATGAGAGAGCGTGCGACCAGGAGTCAGGATCTGTTTCTGGAGCGGTAACTGGCCTGCTGTGTGACCTTGGGCAAGACACTTCTCTGTGCACGAGTTTCCTCCTCTATAAAACAGGAGCAAAGAGAATACCTACCTGCCTCCCAGTGGTCTATGGAGGCTTAATCCATTGTGTGGAAAGCAATTTGAGATCCACAATGGAAAAGTGTTATAAGAGTGCAGAGTGCCATTATTTAATGATAATGTAACAGTTATACTGGTGACAGCCCTTCAGTCCCATCACCTGTCCTCTGAGCTGTCTAGTCACTTTGCCCAAAAGCTACCAGCATAATTTGTGATATAGCTAGTGCTAAACAGAAAACAGCAGTACGATTCGGGCATCATATCCTGCAAACAGACCATGGTGTGTTAATTTTATTCGCCAGGTATTATATTGCACACACAGGTTGGGTAAGAACCAAATGGGAAGAAGATTGAAGGGGAAAATAGTGCCGATCAAAGTAAGTAACGTTTCATGGAATACTAGAAATTTAATTTTGCGCACATCACAGCCATTTCAGCAAAACCTTCGCTAAGAGAACAGTTGCACTAAGAATGTCCCATAAATGAAGATGGTATCTCATTAGATCCATCAACTCCTTTTAAATCTGTTTTCTCTCTCTCAAGTTTTTCATTACCACCATAAGACATTGATTTTGCAATGTAAGGATGAAACATATCGTAGCCCCAGTAAAAGAGAAACAGAGTAGTTGCCAAGACTTAGCAAAGCTCAATGAATCCTGAAGTTTTTTCTGATCCAATTCCAGCTTATAAATGGTCAAGGCTTTGCAAACTTTATGGGACATCTGCAGGCCTTAGACAATTTATGTTTGAAGTGTTATGTCAGATCTTTAAATCCTATTTTCACTGAAATAAAATAGTGGGTAAAATTTATGCTTTGCAGAAATTTCTCTTACAATCCAGTTTTATCACAGTGAAATTGTGACAAACATACCAGAGGCCCTTGGTTTTCCTCTGAGCTCTTTCCCGTTCTCCCCACCATCCTCTCAGCATAGATTTGGTGGCTAAGGTCCTTTCTGGACACAAAAAGTGACCAAAACCTTAATCTAAATCTCAAACCAAACAAGAAGCAAGCTTTGAGTCGGGGGTTGGACAAGATGACCTCCTGAGGTCCCTTCCAGCCCTGATATTCTATGATTCTTCAAACCCCAACACTTTGGTTACAATATTTTTCTTCATTGTTTTTACCCTTTCCAGGCACTGGGTGATAATGGAAGCAAAAGAGACAAAATACCATGAAAAAGCCTGTTCTCATGAGATTCCATCTCATTTTTTGTAGACCCAAAGGATTCAGATAGCTTGGATACACTATGCATCCTAATGTTTGGGTATGAATGAAAGTAAGGGGCAAATCCTGTTTGTCTTGCTTACTCATGTCATACCAATGAAGTCAAAATAACATAGGGACATCAGCCGTGACAGACACTTACATAGAGACCTCTCAAGACGTGCACATGCTAAGCACAGTCAGATATTTCTAACAGAGTGATACACAAATGTGTAATTTATGGGTTGAGTTCAGGTCTCCATTTACTTGATGAATGTTCAGCGTCTACATTTTTTTAGTTCCAAGAGATTAGGTAAATTTAACATCAATAGAAAGAAGCAATGTAGCAAAGTATGTTGAACAACATTAATATTTATTGGCATAAAGGTGCCACCTATTGTCATGATGACCACTGTGAGAGTAGCTTTAAAAGGCTCAATTGAAAAGTGTACCCCTTTTAACTCTATCTATGGATCATTTTTCATGACCCATCCCCAACAGGTAAAAATTTCTACGCATATTTATGTGGGGATTTTTGTTAATGGCACGGATTATAATTTAACCAAATTTGGTCAGTGTTATGAATGTTTTAAATATATTTGATATTATCCTAGACAGTAAATGTCAAATATATAAATAGGCTTGGAAATGACAGTAAACATACAATTTCACCATACATGCACAAGCCAATGGAAAAATATTTCCGTCACCACTGATCGAAACTTACAGATACACAAAATAAGAAAACTGCTGCTTGAGACTTATTAGAGTTGATGAAAGGATATTTACTTTGCATACTTGTACACGTGATGCTGGCAATGTGTATTCTAATGGTTATACATTTTTGAACTCGACATCAAATCATCGTCTGGTTTGGTAAATCTGCTCAGGTTTACAAAGGCTGGTGTATATCCACTTGATGAAGTGGTGAACCAATTAATAAGCTTGCACTGCTTGTCTTGAGCAGTGCAAGACGGTATATTCCTGAGGTACAAGGCTGGGAGCTGGGGGGATTCGGCTGGTGTCTGTCTCATGAGTGGCTCTGGGAGCATTCATGCAATCTAGCTGGCTGTGGGGATCCACATGCGGTTGTGCTGAGTGATCAGAGCACCTGGAGGGGGTTGCTGCTTGTCACTGGCAAAGCACTGGGAGAGACAGATGGGTCTGGAGAGTTAAGGGGACACAGCGGTCCCACAGTCCCAGGCTGCACTCCGGGGATCCCGTCACAGTGTCATTGGAATAATACGTTATCAACGCTGCTCAAAAGCGTTGCTTTGCCCTAGTAGCGATGGTACAAGAAAACTAAAATCCTCATTGCAAAGCATTGGCTCTGTTGTAGCCCCTAATTTTTGATTTGCATTTTGGGCACAAACGCAGTTAATAGGTAGAGAACAGATTTTTTTTTTTTTTATAAATGGTGATCATTAGAGATGAGAAACACCATTAACGATATGGGACTATCAAGCTTCTCTGACTGTCAAAAGGGTGAATCTGCATTTTTACTAATGGGGTATAACAAAGATCAGGTACAAAAAGCTGTATTATGACCAGCAAGTGTTCATCCTTATCTTCAATAATAGTTAAATATTTTGGAGCAGGACCACCCAGCTGCTGCTAAGACTAAAGAAACATCCATTGCCAGTGGTGTGGGTTTTTTGTTTGTTTGTTTTTGCTAATAGTATTCTGAAAAGAAGGAGCATTTTACTGCATGTTAACAGATCAATATCTGCTTCTTTTGAACCAACAGGGTCTTCACATTAAGATTAACAGTCTCTATGAACTGGACAGGTACTCAGACACCATAGCAATGGTCAACCTTCTAAAAACCTAGAGGGATGCAAAGGATTAGCTGGGTTTCATTTCATTTCATTTGATCGTTCTGTGTTGCATAGACTGTGAGACCAAGAACTACTGAACTAAGGTGTTCAAACCATCTTGTACGCTACTTAAAAACAGTCAGGGTACAGACTGAGCCGGTACATGGTCAGCAGCAGTTTTTCTTTAGTGACTCATATAGTCCTGCTATCTTTGAGCTTTCAGGTGTGGGTTTTTTTTTTTTTTGGGGGGGGGGAGGGGTAATGGGGTTAAGACACATTTCTAGCCCAAAGAAAACCTACCAAATATGTAGTGTGATGCAATGCTGACTTACTGAGTCTGCAGACAGAAAGAAACAGAAATTCTAAGGCAGTAGAGAGTGATCCCCATTCTCCTCAAACGGAACTGAACATGGAAATCTAAACGTCAGCATTGTTAGCTGATTAGAATTCAAAACCTTGATAAATTAGAAATTTAGTCTGAAATCAACCCGATGAAATGTAATAAAGACAAGTGCAAAGTACTACACTTAGGAAGGAAAACATCAAATGCACAGCTACAAAATGGGGAACAACTGGCTAGGCAATAGGACTGCTGAAGAGGATTTGGGTGTTGTAGTGGATCACAAATTGAATAGAAGTCAATAACGCAATGCCATTGCAAAAAGGCTAATATTCTGGGTGTATTAACAGGAATGTTGTATATAAGACATGGGATGCAGTTGTCCTGCTCTACTCAGCACTGCTGAGGCCTCAGCTGGAGAATTGGGTTCAGTTCTAGGAAAGATGTGAACAAATTGGAGAGATACCAGAGGAGAGCAACGAAAATGATAAGATTTAGAAAACCTGACTGATGAGGAAAGATCAAATAAACTGGACATATTTACCCTTGAGAAATGAAGACTGAGGGTGGACCTGATAACAGTCTTCATATATTTTAAGGGGTATAAAAAAGGACAGTGATCAGTTGTTCTCCTTGTCCACTGAACATAAGACAAGTAATGGACGTAATCTGCAACAAGGGAGATTTAGATTAGATATCAGGAAAATCTTTCTAACTATAAGGGTGTTTACTGGAATTTGCTTCCAAGGGTGGTTGTAGAATCCCTATCGCTGGGGTTTTTAAGAACAGGCTAGACGAACACCTGTCAATAATGGTCTAGGTTACTTGGTCCTGCCTCAGTGCAGGGGGCTGAACTTGATGACCTCTCAAGGTCCTTTCCAGCCCGACATTTCTATGATTCTACAATTCTGTGGTCTTTTTAGCAGAAATAACCAAATATTCCAGGACTGTGGGTTTGAGTGTGTGGACCTGCCAGTGGGGTCACCACTCTGATCCCAAAAGACAGAACAACCGAACCAGTAGCTATTTGACTGTTAACTCTTCCAATCAGAATAATTCTATACTCGGTCGTTATTCTTCTAAGGCTAAGCTATAGTTCTGGAATTCTAAAAGTAAAAGTAACCCTGAGATTCCTAACTGACAATGTTAGCAGGAGGCAAAAAAAAATGCTTGTTTTAATTTGGCTGCCCTTTACCAAACAATATTAGTATTATTTAATATAATTGTTTAGATTTATGCAGCAATGAAAAAAGCCCTATACAAAAAGTTCTAGGTACTCTAATGATTCATTAGATTTATAGTCGCAGATATCAACCAATTGGCAGAATTAAATAATCATAAAAAATCATTTTAAAAAAAAATCAACATTTTCCCATGGAAAATCGATATTCCAGAAACCACATTTTCTGTCAAGAAAACATTTCAGTGGAAAATTCCCAACTATCTCTTGGATGAACAAGTTCCACAGTCCCGGAGATAATGGATGACTGTGGGAACGAATAGTGAGGTAAAGACCCAGGACGCCAGTTGAAATCTGCCTTAGGTCATTCATAACCAAAAGGCACTACTGGCTGAAGCCCATGCAGCTTTACTTGTGTGTATGGTATATTAAACCTCTAAAGAGGTTGGGATAGGAGGCGTCTCAGGGCTTGGGGCATATTTCAGAGGTAATGATTGAAGTAACCTCATTTTGGCTCTGCTAACTAACCAATATGTAGCTACAGCAGATTTCAGCTCAGCTGGTAATTCCCTTAATGAACTTGTTGACTTGTAACTATCAGCGGATGAGATAAGAAGCCCATTTGTTTACCTTTGGGAAAGAGAGATTTAGTGAGAACAGCTGTTCTTAATAACATCATCTAACCCTGAATTTGACCAACTAATGGAAATCCTGGTGACAATGCCAAAACACACGTCTTAATTGTTGACGCCGCTTTTACTTTTTGCAGTAAAAATATAAATCAATAAGCCAGTAATTAAAATTATAATATCCTAAGTGAGATCTTTATGCTTTGGCTCTTGCCAACAGATAAGAGTGGAGTTTAAGAACCATAAATGGACTCTTTTCAACTGCAATGGAGCAATAAGTTGTTTTTTGGAATTCATGTGTCCAGCCCGACAGCTCTTCTGTGAGAGCTCTGTACCCATAAAAGCAGGGGGGAGGTATTGATAAAGCAGAGTCCCCACCAACTTACATCAACCTCTCTTTCTCTAACCCCTCTCACACTGGGGACCCTGAAGTGCACGGCTAAGTCTCCCAGAGGGCGAGGTGCCTGAGCCCCTTTCTGCAAGGAATTGGATGGTTTCCACACAGATGATCTGCAGCCATAACAATTGGGGAATTAATCTGCCCCATTATTCATTAAAGCTAGGGGAACAGGTAATTATACCCCAGTTTAACAGCAGAACATCCCTCTCTGCCTGTTCTCAGCGGAGCAGCCTAATGAACCATTTCTACAGTTCAGCATGATTCGACCTCCGTATAACATGGGGAATGTAACAGGATGTTCAGTGCAGCGATTGTCACGCCCATGCGGGCCGCGGACCAGACATTAAAAACACACAGCATTGACTGCGTGGCAAAGGTGCAGATTTCTGTCCCTTGCCCAGGCACAGAAAACTGATGTCTGCTCATTGTTTGCTTTACAGAGAATCCACCCTTTTGATCAGTGGGGCAATGCTCTGAGTGCCTGAACCTACAGAAGCATCCTCTCCTGTGGACCCTCTCTCTCACACTGAGTGACACTGGACTATTGCAAGGCAGGTGCCCTCCTGGCCTCAGTGGGGTTCCATAAAGGGGTCGGGGTCCTTTTGCGCAGATTCTCCCTGGTGCTACTATTTTATTACTATGCTGAGTAGTGGGGAGGGTGGTATTTTGGTTAGGGCACTAAGCCAGGACCAAAGAATTCCAGCTTCAAATCCTGGCTCAGCCACAGACGCCTTGGGTAAGTCATTTAAGCTCTGTGCTCCAGTTTCCAATTGCTTGCTTTCATGTATTATCCCTCTCTCCCTCCCTTTGAGGGTCTTGTTTATGTAGCACGTATGCTCTTCGGGGCAGGGACGGTCTCTTACTGCATGGTTGGACAGCACCTACCACAGTAAGTTCCCCATGTCAGCCTCTAGTCACTACTGTAATGTAAATAATAAGAACATTCCATCGCATCCACGGCCTGGTCCACACACAGTTTTGTACTGGCCCAACTCGGTCAGTAGGGGTGAGATTATTTTACTAATATTACAACTCTTTATTACTTGTGTAACCCTTCTGCCCATCAGAGTTGGCAGCAACAAGGGCCGGGTTCAGTATCTAGGGGTTCCATTCCAATAACACAATGCAAAACCGGCTTGAGCACCCACCCAGTGACCTTGGACAAATATATACCACCCCCGCTGGGCACCTCTAAGAGGCAATACTTCCCTTCTCGCAAGCACAGAGTCTGACTGTAGCAAAAGCCTTTTAAGAAGAGAGAGAAACAATGTGGCATTACACCACCAACAGGATTCATAACACAACCCATGAGCAAAACCCATCCCAAGCAAATTGGGCTGTGTTCTTTCCCTTTGGTTCTTGAGTCCAGCAACCCAAAACCCACTCAAAGTCCCAAAAGTCCAACAACCCAAGTCTCTGTCCCTGGTCAGTACAGCCCCAAAGTTCGAAAGTTTATCTGCAGAGTTTTACCTCCCAACGTGGGTGGAAATGGGAGGGTTAAGGGGCACCTTACGTGGTCTGAAGTGGATTGCCCCATCTCTTTGTGGGGCTCCGCTCCGCTCTACCAGCTGTCCCATGAATCGCTTTGCTCTGCCAGCCCGCCTGTAAGCTGTGCCAGCTGTCCCACAAACTGCTCCACTCCACCAGCCGCTCCGCTCTGCCAGCCATCCCATGAGCCGCTCCACCCGTCCCGTGAACTGCTCTACAATATATCTTCAGGCCCCCCCACTACTTAACACAACACTCAGTGATTTCAGCTCTTTGTAATTTTAGCTCTGTCATGATTTCAGCTTGTAGTAGAGGAGCCTCAGTGCTGGTGCACCATTGGCCCAAAGTGAATTCAGCTCAGCAGCGTGTAACTAGATTCCTAATGAAATCAAAATTAGCTCTGATAATCCACAAAGAGGAGGAGGAGGACGTGGTGGTGGTGGAGGTGCAATTGGCATGTAGGGCCCTCACCAGGGGCCCATACCACCCGGTATTAATACCTGTCCCCAGCCTCTCTCAATTCACTGAATTTTGGAACCCATGTTCCTTGCCCAGCGAGTGCTACTTAGTTGATGGCAAGTCCCTCCATCATAACAAAAGGCCAAGTACACTTCCACTGTCCTTGATTCACATAATCAAGATAATAACAATTTATTCTTCCTGCCCCAATAACAGAGAAACTGGGGATCCCTCAGCAGCCAAAGTGACCATTTGGGCAGCTATGGACTCATGCTAGGTGGGGTGGGTGTGCCTATGCAAATGAGATACATAAAACTCCACAGAGATTCAAGCATCACAGGGCCCATAGTTAGATGGAGAGGGACTATGCTAATGTAAGACTGGCACTGCTGTAAAGTGACTGGTTACTTCACCACCACAACCCAGCAAAACACAGATCCCATCAAACACATTACATATTCTTGCTGCTGCAGCTTTAAAATTAACCAAAACACGGAGGGGAAAAAAACAAATGAATCTAGCAAGTGGCTGTCGGTTACAGTTACATGTTTATTTAGTGTCTCTTTTGTTGGATTTAAATGGATGGCATTGTCAAGCAGGGTAAACAAGTTTCTTCCTTTCCCTTTATTGATCCCCCCTTTCTTTCCCTAGCCCTTTTCTCCACAAAATCCCGTTTCCACCTCAAATGGAACTTCAAAAAAGCAAACAATGATTACAAGTCTGCCACTCGCATGGAATTTTTGCCACTTGACATTCAACGTGAAGTCGTATATAATTGGATTTCTGTTTGGCACTGTACATTACAGTTATATTCTTGGCAAAGGAGACCTAGAACTAGTGAAATTTAAAAAAAAAAACAAAAAAAACCTTCTTTTGCTTTGTTTTGTCCCCTACTTTCCTTCCACAGCCAAAAATCACAATTTGCTCCACAAAGAGAACACTCAGTAAGTCTCCGTGAGTCTGCCTCCTCCATTTATTTGCATTGTATAAACCACCGTAAATCTAACCCTGGATTTTAATTCCACTCCAAACCTAGGCTTTCTGCTCGACTGACATAATCACACAATGGACACTGTCTATTATATACAGCAAAACATGCCGCCTGTCGAGCTTCCGCTAATATGAAATTAAGCAGGAAAAATGCTTTTGTCCACTATTTCCAACTAGAGAAATAACATGCCCAATAACGCTCTCATTCTTGCATGATTTCCCATTAAAAACAGGACCACAAAGTATGCCTTTTATACAAACATCAGTTGAGAGTTGTATGCTACCAGATCAGAAACCTTTTATAACAAAGTTTGCCTATTTCAAAAGAGTTGTAAAGTTTAGAACTCCAAAACCCAGGCCTGCTCTATGAAGACATTCAACAGCCTGACGTGTAAGTAGGCAGAGAGTGCGGATCTAAAAATCAAATGCTTTGCGTCGCTATTTGTAGCCAGATTCTTCCCTCTCCAACAATAGACATGCACGATCCTCCTGCTGTAGTTGTGTATCAAAATCTGACATCAGAACAATTATGGATGAAATGCAGCCCCATTCAGAAGGCCAGCGTAAGATCAATGCACAACTTAAGTCCGCAAAATAGCACCGCATAGGCTTCATGCTGGTTCTCGACCCAGGGTGAAATTCACCCGGCAAGAATTTAAAATGGATGAACTAAAGACCTGTGGACAGGTCTACACTACAAAGTTGCATCAGCGTAGCTATGTTGGTTGGCGGCTGGGCTGTGGAAAAAAAACACTATCCCTGGCCAACATAGAGATGTCAGCAAAATCCCCAGTGTAGGCGTAAATGGGAAGAATTATTCAGTCAGCTACACTAATGTCGTTCGAGAAGGTGGTGTTACTCTGCTAGCAGAAAAACTCCTTCTGTCAGCAGACCCTGCATCTACACTATGGAGCTCTGCCGGTGTTGCTATACTGGCAAAGCAACTAGCCAAGGTATAGTATTGGGAGAAGAGGTGCTGGGAAGAGCTCTGGGCCAGCAAACGGGCATTTATAAGATTACAGCTATCATGGTACAATTCACTACAAGGTGCTCCACCAAACACAGGGCTATGATCCAAAGCTACCGAAGTCAATGGGAGTCTTTTCACTGACGTAACTAGGGTTGGATTAGACCCTAACGTTGCATGATGTAAAATAATCTACAAACTGGGTACAAATCCTGCTGCTCCCACAGTGTATCATAAGATCGTACCTTACACTGATAGGATGCTGTGGCAATGTGCCTGTATGAATTCACTCTGGTAATCTCTCATTAACTATATTTTTAACCTTAAAGACATTACACTTTGCTATTTAAATACAGTCAATAGTCCTGTGAGTAGGAACGAGGAGAAATGCAAATACTTCCCTAGCCAAATGCAGGACATTACTACATTAGTAAACCAGTCTTAGCCATTCGCAAAGCAAGATGGGGCAAACAACATAACGGTGCTGTTGGATAAGGCCTGCAGCACAATAGAAGACCAAGAAGCAATATCTGAATTCATAATTCACAATTCATAAATGTCTATTGCAACGATCAGTTCAAACCTTAAACCCTGAGAGATGGATGATCTGGAAATGCTGTACAAGTCTGTCTTAGTTGCCTCGTGGAAGGGGAGAACAAACAGGTGACGTACTGTATATTCTGGACTTCTCTCTGGAAATCTGGGAGCTAAACCACAAACATTTGTACAAGTAGCAGTCTCACCCTTTCATCACTATCATCATTTGTAAAAGAGCATGTAGTCAGTTGGATATGACATAAGCTTTGCAGTATTGCCAACTCTCACGATTTTTTTTTGGTCGTGAAACATTTACATACACATCTTAATATAGAATTAACATTATTAAGCAACACATATATTGACCGTGTATTGTTATATCATTTACATTTCCTTTTTTTTTTCAAAATTATTTAAATATAACCTTAACATGGTATCTATATTGTAACCATACATATGAACTTGTTTTGGGGAAACTGAATGGTTTCCAGGGTGAGAGAGAGAAGATTCTCAGGAAATCAGGAAAAGAAGCTGGGTCATGAGGGCAGAATGTAATTCAGTTATCTTCTGTGTATGTCCTTTATGACTAACCAATAAGCATAAGGTTACTGTGTCTACGTCACATCATCTCAATCATTTCAGTAACTGGAAACAAATGCTAATAGAATATCTTATAATGGAAGATTTAAATTTTGTGAGAACAGTGCCAAACAAATTCACAAAAAAGGATAAAATGAATAGCATACATTGCACAGGAAAACTCTCAGGGTTTCATTGTGAAGTCCTTGATATTTGGTGGGGGAGGGAAAGTTAAAAGCCGCAGCTCCTGGAGTCAGGTGATTTACATGAGAATGTCAACTTTTTTTTTTTAAGTAAGTTTCTAGCCATCATGGTCTCAGAGAAAAAGTTTGAAAACATCATCCCTAAAAGATCAAAAATGAGAAGGCAAATTAAAACAAGTCAAAAATGTATTATTTTTGAAAACTTCTTGATTTTTAAGCCGATGTCATAATTTAGTGGGCCCTGATTCATGATCTTAGAATCTTTAGGGTTTACAATAATGTAGCTGGCAATCCAATATGCTACAAGTCTATTACCCAAATCACTAGAATTACCCAGGTTCACATGTGATGTAATGTGGAGTTCTTCTCTTGCATAGTTTGAAATGTCCTTTTTTTAGTTGTTAAACTTTTTTTTGCAAACTAAATAAATAATGATATTCTTAAAGATAAAAATATTTCTCTTGGAGAATTCTCAGTTTGCTAGAGCACTTAATATATTACACATAAATAGTTGCATTAGCAAGTACTATGGATCTGATACAGTTATAGAAGCACTGCTGATTGACTGACAGTTCAGTTTTCAACCAACTTTGTTTTGTAATGAATATATGGAATGTAGATCCAGCTATGAACCATGTACAGAAAAGGAAGAACATTTGTTTAAAGTAGAGACATTAACAAATGTTTACATCCCCTGTGAATTAGCAAACAAAAGAAAGATTTTGCAATATTACCTTGGTGTTTACCTAGATTTTGTAGCTTAGATAAAGTATACTACATATTTCTCCAGAGTGACTCAAATTGATGGCCTTGTCTATTCATTTTTGCAACGTAGTAGTCACCAAGACAGCAATGCATTGCAGAGAGTAGTGCGTTTTACTGATGACATCTTTAAGAGTAAAGTTTAATTTTGTTAATTTAAATGAGCAAAGCAGTTGTCATGACCAGATCCGCAGTGGGTGTATATCAGCGTAACACTGATGTACTCCAGCTGAGAATCTGGTCCTACCGGTCCAGTCTATATTAGATATAGCATGGACTGGTTTGGAAAAATCTCACACTCTTTAAAGTTTCATGCACTTTGCAAACAGTGCACAGGGTTTGGGAAACTAGAGTTTGTGAACTATTTCCCTCCGTAATTTAGATCCTATGTTTTTTCAGGGAGATTCAATAAAAAATAACCAATGAATGGGAAGCTGTAAGGTGTATGAGGTGAACTTGCTCAATGTCATAGTATTGCCAACTCTATAACTTTATCATATGTCTCATTATTTGGTGCTTATCTTAAATCTCTAGCTCCTGGAGTCATTATTTGAGAATCTCTGCTTTCATTTTTGAAATCTCATTCCTAAAATGAAGGTATGTTTTCTTTCAATCTTTGCTTCTAAAAGGAATTAAAATGCCAATTTAGCCCCTGATCCTGCAACCACTTACACATGTGCTTAGCTGTATTATTGTGAGTAGTACCGCTGGCTAGAATGAGTTGATTTCAGCTGATTGATTTCAGTGAGATTTTTCACGGTAGCAAACACAATCATGTGCATAAGTACAGGACTGAGGCTTTTTATTGTTGGTATGCCTTGCGTAAGGAGCCCAGTTTTCCAATAGGGCATCTGAATCATGCATTTTAGACACACAAACTGGCATTCACAGTAAGCTCTTGAA
This sequence comes from Eretmochelys imbricata, assembly GCF_965152235.1. Lineage (NCBI taxonomy): Eukaryota > Metazoa > Chordata > Testudines > Cheloniidae > Eretmochelys > Eretmochelys imbricata. The sequence goes on along the minus strand of NC_135574.1, from coordinate 203,030,934 downwards.
TGCTAGTTGCTGTAACTGAAGGTCAACCTGACCCTCCAAAATGTGGAATTTTTTACATCCAATTAAATAGCCTACCTTTTAGCACTGGACCCCCAATGGCTGCCAATATTTAATTATGTCTTGAGAAGACAAGAATTTAACGGAGACAATTCACACCTGCCTCATAAGGTTTTGATGGTGGCACTGAATAAATAGTCCTTTGCTCAACAGATGTACTGGATCAAGGTTTAGCTTGTTACATAGGAAAAAAAAAATAAACCAACTCATGTTTCCTTTACTTCATTTTTCCAGCTCTCTCATTCCATCAAGGAGCACATTGCATGGTCAAATCAGGCATGGCCATGCTTATTAATAAATCTTTGGAAAACCATGGATATCATGGTGCAATCATTTTTTATTATAGTCAGCGCACACCTGGTGAAAGATACTTTTATTTGTTATTAAAGCTCCCAAAAGCAGATGAAGAGAGGGGGGGGAAGTACTCCATAAGCAGAACCATAACTGTGATGCTGCTTTTCAAATCAAAAGGACAATACAGTCTTCACAGGATATGGCTCTTAGCCAGGTGTTTAATGCTCACAGGCCAATATACAACCACCTGAGCATCTGCTACCTAATTGAGAAACCAAATATCAGCGGCAGTTAGGTTAACAATTTAGCATTCCTTCATTTAAGATCTGGCTTTGAGTCCCTTAGCTCCTACCTCTTTTTATTTTATCATATACAAATATCCACTCTGATCCCAGAAAGACAATATAAATTTGACCCCTGGTGAACGGTGGGTGTTTGGACACTTTTGAGCAAGACCAGCTGTTCACCACCCTCCTGGCTTTCAGTCTGCCAAGCAGTTCAAACCCGTCATCACGGGCATAAATTATTCGCAGACTTGCAAACCAGGAAGACATTCCTCCCAAATATTTTTGATGGGTCACATCATGACCCCAAACATCAGCACATCACCAGGCAGCATGATACAATCCAGTAAAGGATTCCATCTTGTTGGTAAATCATTTGTGTTGCAGGCTAAATTTTTAACTGGGGGGGTGGGGGTGCCGGCGGCAAAACCAAGCACTCCAAACACTAACAAAGATTTTTTAAAAAAAAGCCACACAGTTATTCTTTCTTGTCCTTTCTCTATTTTGAGTGAGCAAACACACATGCGATGGCAGCATGCTAGGAGGGTGCACCGAACAAAGAATAAGCAAACAACAGAAGTCAAAGACATACATACAATTGCCCAGACAAGTAAGCAAGAGCCAACTTTAAGTATTATATGCTAGGGCTGATTACAGCCCTCATTCTGACCCTTCTATTGCCACTGAGGCTAAATATAAGGGCCAGAGAGGTGACAGAAGGGCCCAGATCCTCAAAGATACATAGGTGCCCAACTCCCATTGATCTGGGCCAAGGGACCGAGGAGAAATTCCAGAACTCAGCCCCATGCTACTGCTCCCTGCAAGCCTGAACATGCCCTGCCCCCAGCTCAGGGGTAAGGTGGGCTATTGGTGGGAGAGGGAGTAGAGACAGCACTGAGAGCCTGTCAGAGTGGATTCTGGGCTGTGGGATAGCCCCAGAAAGGGTACTGTAAGTTACAGCAGTCCTTACACAAAGGGCCATTTGGGCCCCATCAGCTGCCCAGAGACCACAGGCTGCAAACCTGGTGTCAAGCCCTCTCCCTGGGCTGCGCCTTCCACGCTGCATCTCTCAGGAGGTGCAGCACCGAACCTAGCTGGAAGCCCATGAGCGAAGTATGTCTGCACGATGCTGGGATCGTGCCCAAGCAGATATTCAGACACCAGATGGCGCTCTCAGTTACACCAGTGTAAATTCCAGAGTCACTCCACTGACTTCGTCAGCTTGCTCAGTTGTGGATTTAAACCAGTGTAAATGGGAGCGGCATCTGCCTTCTTTCAAATACACACCGTGATGCGTTCCGGCATGGCCTGTGCCGGAAGGGGAGAGAACACAGGCACTCCCTTGGCGCAGCCATGCAGGACCCCGGTGTAATGCTACCACCAGCGTTTCCTGGACGTAAAGGGAGCAGAGGGCCACCCAGCACACGGGGCCGCTGCGGGAGAAAGCCCCTGTTCATTTTGGAAGCAGCGGTAAAGGCTGGCTGCTTTGCTCGGGCCCCTCTGTCAATTTTCCCTGCCTCTGCCTTGTGCAGACAGACTGGCTCAGGGAAGCACCCCACAGCTGTGACATCTCCACGGCCTTCCAGCAGGGGAAAAGCCAGAAACTGGCCCTTAGCGTATGCAGCACAGAAAAATAGCCCTAGTACAATGCTGTGACCTGCAGGTTACTCTTTGCACATCCTCCTAGGGAGAAAGCTGGAACTTACCCAATGTCTAAGAGAGTCTCTGTTCCCTGGTCTTGGCCTGGTGGTATCCTGTGAATGTGCTTCACTGGCAATTATTTTTTTAAAAAAAATACACGTTTTATGAAGTTGCTGAGCCTAAATTGTAGGCCTGGGGGGCTGGAGCTGCAATATGCAACACGCAAAGCGGAGAGAAAGCGGCTTGTGTCACGAAGCCAGTGGAGTCCCTCCAGCTTTGCACCAGCGTGAGACCAGACACTCCACACACTTCCCCCTCTGGGGGGGAGAAGGGAAAGAACAAAGAGCATGTGACAGATGTGTAGTCGCGTTGCCTAATGCACTGCTGAAAGGTACTCCAATGCAGGGCTGATGAGCGCAGTATAAAACCTACGTAGAATAAAATACACAGAACTGGGAGCCAGGGGAGAAGCAGGACCTTGGGCCTGGCATGCTCAGAGTGGCCTGAGTCATGGAGGAAGCGAGCAGCCGCATTCTGTACCAGCTGGAGCCTGGTTTCAGTTTCATAAGAACATAAGAACGGCCACACTGGATCAGACCAAAGGTCCATCTAGCCCAGTATCCTGTCTTCCGACAGTGGCCAATGCCAGGTGCCCCAGAGGGAATGAACAGAACAAGTGATCCATCCCCTGTTGCCCATTCCCCGCTTCTGGCAAACAGAGACCCAGGCCACGTCAGAGCATAGGTTTTGCATCCCTGCCCATCCTGGCTAATAGCCATTTCAGACACAATGTGTTACAGTAATCCAGCTCGGAGGTGACAAACGCATGGATCACCATGGCCAGATGGCTGTTGGGAAGGAAGGGACAAAGTTTCCTCAGAAGCTGGCAGTGAAAGGAGGCATTTGGGGAAACTGACGAAACGTGATCATTCAAGCTTAGTGAGGAATCAAACAGGACCCCAAGGCATTGCTCTACTGTGATGAATGGGGGCTGCATGCCTTCAATGGAAGAGAGAGATAGTGCTTTGGCCAAGCATTTCCCTTTCCAAAAACCATCACTTTGGTCTTGCCTGCGTTCATCTTGAGCCAGCTGCTTTTCATCCGAGAGCTGATCTGGTAATTTTGTAGGTATGTCTACAATGCAATAAAAAAAAAACAACACACCTATGGCAATGAGTCTCAGAGCCCAGATCAACTGATTTGGGTTCATGAGGCTCATGCTTCAGGGCTAAAAATAGCAGTGTAGACATTCAGGCTCGGGCTGGAGCCTGAGCTCTGAAACCATCCGGGTTGCAGCCCGAACATCTACACTCCTCATTTTAGCCCCATAGCAAAAGCCCTATGAGCCCAAGTCAGTTGACCTGGGCTCTGAGACTTGCTACCACGGATCTTTTATTGCAATGTAGACATATCCACTGAGTGTTGAGTGGATAAGGGGCTGAACACTACAGGGGAATGCTTCAAAGGGGCTTGGCGACTGGGGTGTACCTATTGTTAACAAAGCAAGGGCTGGCCTAGCCCAGAAGATTGTTTGGGTGGCTGACAGATTGGAGGTGTCAGGGAGCTGGCACCCAGTTAAGCACAAACAATTCTCCCTTTCGTTGGAGGCGGGGGGGGAGGGATAACAAGGTGACTCTCAGGCCTGGGTACCCCAAGAACCCTCACAGAGGAATTGAATTTTTCCATTAGTTATAGGCATAGTTGTTCTTCACTGGTCTTCACCAGATGGGAGGGGCACAGATCCACTTTGCAAGGAGTGGCTCTAATTTTTTTTCGTAGGGTTTCCTTGAGTCTTGGCGTGTACAACGGGGCCAGTCCCAGTGTGGGGTCATGAAGCAGGTAGTACAGTCTGGGCAGCAGTGGAATGCTCTTTCCCAGATCCCTTGGAGTGTATTCGGGTGATCTTACCACGGCAGTGTGCTGACAGCTCTTCACAGCAGCCTGTGCTTGGGTCCGGTGTCTGAGCCAAGCGAGATAGCTCCACTGGCTGTGGTTCCGCTGGATCGATTGCAGATTCGCGTTGCTTCCTGTCCTGATGTTGCTGCTGCTCTCAGAGGGATTCAGCGTCTTTGGCTCTCTTTTTTTCCTGCCTGTGCAGAAAAAAAAAAAAACACCCCTGACCAACATAAGCAGAATGCTCTCCCACCGACATAGCTACCGCCGCTCGCTGGAGTGGTTTAATTATGCCGGCTTCGCAGGAGACCTTACAGTGCTGCAGCGGTACAGCCGAGCCGCTGTAGGGTCCATAGTGTCGACATAGCCTCAGAGATTGAGTCAAATGCTGCAATAATCACGGAGATCATCTTCGTTCTAGTTTTCCATAATCGTTCCACGCCATTAAGAATAGAAAGGAGCTCAAAGCACTGAAAAGGAAGGCTGGGCTCACCGGATTATCTGTAGCAACTACAGACATGGATACCAAACAAACAAACAAGTTTCTGAACCGACAGTGACCAATATCTGATTTGAAAGTAAATTCAGCATTCTATCCCTTTCCACGCAAGATCTTGTTCATCTTTGCCTTCGTAAACACAGTAACTTTGAATCTTATAGTTATTTATTGTAAGCCTTCCCATCATTACAATAACAAAACGGAACCAGCCTAATCCATGTGGCTTGATAGGCATGAAAACAGAAAGTCCTTAAGATAAGTTCATAGCTCTGAAAGTATCACAAGAAGGCCTAACACTTGCCTTAATAGCCCGAGCTATAGCATTTTCAGTTTTGCCAAAAGCAACGACTTTCCTTCTGATCCCAGAGTAACTGTTTCCACACAAATCACATGTGGAGACAGTTTACAGGGAGTTATGATTGTGATGCTGGGAGACCTGGTGCCAGCTCTTGCCAAGTCTGTAGGCATCAGTTGAGCACTGACAAATTCATAGCTGGAAACCAGACCAGCTCACCTGTATGTTAATATAGTTCAAGATAGGTGTTAGACTTTAAAGATGTGTTTAGTGTTTAGAGTCTATAAAATGCACGTAAATTGCTGAATGCGTTAATCTTACTCGTAATGTCTGCATCCCATGCCATCAGGTAATATGTAAGTTTTGCTTTATAATTGTAAAAACGCCTGCTCTGAACTTGTGAAGAGTGGTTGCTCTGCCCATCAAGGAATATGAAGACTAAATGAGCCATTGTAGGACAAATACGTTGTTGATTGCCCCTAGTCATGAAGAAGTTACGTGCAGGAGCCCTCGTCCCATCAGTTTGAATTCTGGGGAAAAGCATATAAAGATGCTCTCAAGAAGAAATGGTTCTCTTTTATGCTGCCTGGGCTCTGAGAGACAACATAAGCAAAGAGAACCATATGCTACTTGGCATGGGTTAGCCCTGAAAGACATTTTGAATTGACAGATTACTACAACTCTGTCCCCTTTGAAATCACAGACTGAATCATTTGTATGTATATACTTGGTTTCTTGAACCTGTACATAACTCTCTCATTGCTTTTTCCTAGTTAATAAATCCTTCGTTCATTGATTATAGAACTGGCTACAAGCATGGTCTTTGGTGTGAGATCTAAGGTACGAATTGACCTGGGGTAAGTGACTGGTCTCCTGGGACTGGGAGCAACCTGACTAGTTTGTGCTTTTTGGAGTAAAGTGACCACTTAGCACTAAGTCCAGCTTTCATGGGTGGCAAGATAAACTAGAATGCCCCAGAGGACTGCCTGTGACTCCATAGTAAGACTGTTACAGTGATCCAGGAGTTCACATTTGTTACTGGGTTGGTGAAATGTAATTACAGAACATACCATCCGTCTGGGGTGTCTGCACTGTTTTTTTGACAGTCTCCCCAGAGGTTCGCACTCACAGTCATGACCACTCCAGAGAGCATGACAATTGTATCTATGCCTCTTCTGTTATCTCTGTGCATCAATTATTGTATTTTAACACTACATTTCCTCCCTTATAGAAAGATCTTATCAATTAAATGTACAGTTTTACAACTGGGGACAGATTGGTCCAGCTTGTTATAGTTTGGTATATGGAACAGGAATGAACGTCCTTCATGTGTTTAAGGCAGACATTACCGTTTAGGAAGTGAGACAGTGTTCATCAGTGTCTAGATCAAAGGACTTTGGAATGAGGGAGCCCTGGGTTCTATTCCCAGCTCTGCTTCTGACTTGCTGTGCAAACCTGGCCAAGTCATTAAGCCCTTCTGTGCCTCAGTTTCCCCATCAGTAAAACAGAGCTATAATAATAATACTGGCCCACTTTAGCACCACAACATCCCTCTGCATTCATAGAGCCCTAGAAATGTAGGACTGGAAGGAACTTTCAGTAGTCATCAAGTCCAGCCCCCTGAGCTGTAGCAGGACCAAATAAATCTAAACTACCCCTCACAGGTGTCTGTCTAATTTGTTCTTAAAACTCGCTAGTGATGGGAATTTCATAACCCTTTTTGGAAGCTGATTCCAGAGCTTAACTACCCTTATAATTAGAAAGGTTTTTCCTAGTAGCTAACCTAAATCTTCCTTGCTGCTGATTAAGTCCACTACTTCTTGTCCTACCTTCAGTAGACATGGAGGACAATTGATCGCCGTCCTCTTAATATTTGAAGACTTATCAGACCCCTCCCCTTCAGTCTTCTTTTCTCTAGACTAAGCACACCCATTTTTTTGAAAAAAAAAAACTTTTCCTCACAGGTCAGGTTTTCTAAACCTTTTATCATTTTTGTTGTGCTCCTCTGCTCTCCCTTCAGTTTGTCCACATCTTCTCCTAAAGTGCAATGCCCAGACCTGGACACACTACTCCAGCCGAGGCCTTACCTGTGCTGAGTAGAGAGGGACAGTTACCTCCCGTGTCTCACTTGTGACACTCCTGTTAATACCGCCCAGAATGAAATTCACCTTTTCCACAGCTGCATTGCACTGTTGATTCATATTCCAGTGGTGATCCACTCTAACCCCCAGACCCTTTTCAGCAGTAGTGCCACCTAGCCACTTATTCCCCATTTTATAGTCGTGCGTTTGATTTTCCCTTCCCCCGTGAAGCACTTTGCACTTATCTTTAATGAATTTCATCTTGTTGAATTCAAACCAAAAGGTGCTTGCAACCCCGCCCAGCTTGGTGTCATCGGCAAAGTTTATAAACATACTCTCCACTCCATTATCCAAATCATTAATGAAAATGTCAGGTTTCGGAGTAGCAGCCGTGTTAGTCTGTATCCACAAAAAGAAAAGGAGTACTTGTGGCATCTTAGAGACTAACCAATTTATTCGATCATAAGCTTTCGTGAGCTACAGCTCACTTCATCCGATGCCTATGCTCAGATAAATTTGTCAGTCTCTAAGGTGCCACAAGTCCTCCTTTTCTTTTTATTAATGAAAATGTTGACTAGTACTTTGATGCCTGCAAAGTGCTGAAATACTGCAAGTATTCATGACATAGAAAAGACTCTAAATAAGGAAACCCAAGCCACTCTGGTAAAAGTGAGGTTATAAGGGAAATTGAATGACTCATCATTCAGGAGAATTATACCCCAGTATAATTACACGGCAAGCTTGTTAATTCTCACCTATGCAGTGGATAGCAGTAACAGTAGGCTAGCATTTAACATTAGGGCAGTATTCATGGTACTCCTTACATATTCTCTCTGCTAAGTGCAATGAATGCTGCAAATACCATGGTATTGTTCATTGCTTGCAATGGGGAAAAAAAAAAAAGATTATAAAAAAAACTGTATACCAACCATTGTACAAGTGCCAGTGTATAAGGCTTCAGGGACATGGATAGGACATTTGTACACTTTCTCTGAAAAGATAAGGCACCAAGATTTAAGTTTCCAGACACAACACAACTTAAGGATGCATGAGACGAATGTTACCTAATTTGAAATATTATTATTGGGCAGACATTCTGTTCATCTGTGTTAAGCTATAAAACAGCAAAGCCAAGGAGACTGGGTAGTCATCACACAGAGAGAAATGTTGAAACAGGAGTGTCACGTGCGGAGACCAATGAGAAATACAGGTGAGGGGTAAAACTCAGACAAAAATTGCACTGCCAAGCAAACTAATGACAAACGATTGTCTTGTCAATTTCACAAAAGGCCGGGCATGCACTGGCATTATAAAAAATAAAAAAGACTATTGCAACATTTGGATTCCATTTGCCTATTATCTATCTATTACTGGAGGCAGCATAATTTAGTGGATAGGGCACAGGCCTGAGACCGAAGCTCTATTCGTGGCATAGACCTGATCTGTGACCATGGGCCAATCATGTCACCTCTCTGCCTCAGTTTCCCTTCTCATCCTTTGTCTGGGTGGTCTACCATTCTTTCAATTTTCTCCCCCGTTATCAACTTCTAGCTTCATGCGGTGCTGTAATACTTAAAGTGAATTTCATTTATTGATTATCCTTTGGGCCTGATATTGCTGCAGTATTCACTCAAGCACCTATTATTCTCTATTATTCTCTGTAACTTGAAGTTTTTAAATCAAAATTTGAGGCCTTCAGTAACTCAGCCAGAGGTTATGCACCTATAACAGGAGTGGGTGGGTGAGGTCCTGTGGCCTGCAACATGCACGAGGCCAGATGAGATGATCAGGATGGTACCTTCTGGTCTTAAAGTCTATGGGCATGTCTACAGGCCAATAAAAAACCCACAGCACCGAGTGTCAGAGGTCAGGTCAGCTGATAGAGATTCACCAGGCTACAAATTGCAGCACTGATACTCAGGCTGGGGCCAGAGACCAAGCTTTGAGATCTTCCCTCACTTGAGGGCCTCAGGGTCCGGGATCCAGCCTAACATCCCCACAGCCAGAGCCCAGGTCAGGTCAGGTCAGATGACCTAAGCCAGTGGTTTCAAACTTTTTTTCTGAGGACCCAGTGAAAGAAAATTGTTGATGCCCATGACCCAATGGAACTGGGGATGAGGGGTTTGGGGTGTGGGCTGCAGGGTAGGGCCAGGAATGAGGGGTTCAGAGTGTGGGAGAGGACTCTGGGGTGCAGGAGGGGCTCCAAGTTTGGGGGAGCTCAGAGCATGGGAGGGGAATCTGGGCTGGGCAGGGGGTTGGGGTGCAGGAGGGGGTCGGGGCTCTGGGCTTGGGCCAGGGATGAGGGGTTTGGGGTTCAGGAGGACTCTGGGTTTGGGAGGGCTCAGGGCTCTCAGTGCAGGCACTGGGGTGGGGCTGGAGATGAGAGGTTTGGGGGGCTCAGGACTAGGGCAGATAATTGGGGCACGGGATTGGGGCATGGACTTACCTCCAGTGGCTCCTGGTCAGTGGTGCAGTGGGGGTGCAAAGGCAGGCTTCCCGCTTGTCCTGGCACCGCGGACCACGCTGCGCCCCAGAAGCAGCCCGCAGCAAGTCCGGCTCCTAGGCAGAGGCACGCAAGCAGCTCCGTGCGGCTCTCAGCCGCAGGCACCATCCCCACCCAGCTCCCATTGGCTAGGAACTGAGTGCAGAGCCTGTGCCCGGTACAGGGGGAGGGGAGGCAGCACATGGAACCCCATGACCCCCCTGCCTAGAAGCTGGACCTGCTGCTGGCCACAGGGACTAGCCTACCTTAGCCGGGCAGCATCACCGACGGGACTTCTAACAGCCCAGTCGGCAGTGCTGACCGGAGCAACCCAGTGCCTGACATGCCACAATCCAGTACTGGGTCATGACCCGAACTTTGAAAAACACTGACCTAGGTCAGCTGCGGCTGTGCCATAGACCTTTTATTACAATGTAGCCACACCCTATGAGTCTATGAAGTCAATGACCGCCTACCACAGGGTGCTCCCTCAGGTACCCACTGTGTGCGCTGCCTTGCCGGCTTCCATTGCCTCACAGTCATAAACTCACTCAGGCGGCTTCCCTTTCACCACCCGTACCTATTATTCCACCATTCTTTTCCAGACAGAACATGACACAGGCATATTGACACAGAAGGTTGCCACACACCTCTCTCTCAGCTCACCCTTAAGCCTCCTCCTTCCTGTTCCTCCCAATTATTGAGCTAATTGTCTCCTGAGCCCAGCTGTTACCACCTAGATGTCAGTAATCCCCCCAGCAGAAACTGGTTAAGTACTTCCAATTAAGCCTGCAGCCTTCTCTGTGCTGCAGGAACCTCAAGGTGCTCCAGCTATTCTGTCACACACTGCCCTTATTATTGATAAAAAAAAACAAACACTAAACTGTAATCTAACAAACCCAGAAAAGCCCAGGGGAGTATGTTCTCTTCCAGCTTTTCACACATTGTTCTGCATTCCCATATATAAATGTTGTGATTATTGGGAGTATGCTTTTTAGTTTACAGGAATAATGTTACGTTTAAGAGGAATAGCTTCAAAACATTTCTAAAAGTGGCCTCAAATATCTTTACTATACATAAAAAGAGTCATGATAGACTGATCTTCTCTGCCCCTCCTCCCAGGGCTAGATGCAGGTTTTGTGTGTCACATTGTAAAACTGGAAAATCTCCCCCTAACAGTATAACACAGCTCTTTCTCAACCTGAAGGGTGGTGATATATTGGACCTTAAACCTGACTATGATGCAGGAATGGACAGTGCCCATCCTGCTGCTCAAGCCAGTGTCATTTTGGTGGAAAATCTGCACATTTGGAGGAAAGAAGAAAACAATTAATTAGGTTTTTTTAAACATGACACAAAAAATTGGTTCATTAATATCAGCTGTTTGAAGCTACTCAGAGGTTTGGAACATTATTAAGTAATCCTGGAGGAGAGGGATTAATGCGCACAGTGTAGGTGAAGTAAGCAAATGTGCTTAATAAATGCTGTTTACCAAATTGAAGAGCCATGTATCACACGAATATCAACACCAGATATATGTGTGTGTGTTTGTGTGTGCACACATTATTTTTTAATATGATGGGTAATACATATAACAGTATAGCTGGAAATTCAAGTTGCAGTGGGGGAGGTTTAGATTGGATATTAGGAAAAACTTTTTCACTAAGAGGGTGGTGAAACACTGGAATGCGTTGCCTAGGGAGGTGGTGGAATCTCCTTCCTTGGAAGTTTTTAAGGTCAGGCTTGACAAAGCCCTGGCTGGGATGATTTAACTGGGAATTGGTCCTGCTTCGAGCAGGGGGTTGGACTAGATGACCTTCAGGGGTCCCTTCCAACCCTGATATTCTATGATTCTATGATTCTATGATAAATCCATACATCTATAAATACATGTTTTATGCTAGTTATGTTTGAAAACAAAAAATACATTAAACATTGTCCCATCACTATATCCAGAACCCCAAACCCTTGAGTTGTTTGAAATCCACATTTGAATTATGAGGGTTTCGGGCCGTTCTCTAGTGCAAGGCCTGGGGCATACCCCTGCAGAAATGAACAAGGACAAACGTCTGAAAACACAGTTTCATTGCAATGATATTATCCTTTATATTGGATCAGCTATTAGGTAAATTGTATAACAGGAAAGTCCAACTAGATTTATCAAAACGGCCACAGATTATGAATTCATTACTTTGCTTTGGAGCCAAATGCTCAGCAGGGACAGCGTAAGGAAGGTATAACAAAGGTTTTGTTTGTAGGGGATAGAACCACTGCTCGCTGGTCAGCGACGAGGTTGGCTGATGTGTTTTCCATAATAACCAGTTGAACAATCTGAGCACTCAATCCCAGCCAAATATTAATCTGCTGAATTTATTACCTTTGGGGTCTTAAATTAAAATTGCCAGCTGGAGCCTGCATGTGTGGTATACTGAACAGTGCAGTACTGTGACGAGGTAGACAAACTCATCTATACCTTGAAGCCCCATGAATTGTGATACTGCACACAGAGCATTTGCTTGCTTTGGTGGGGGGGGATTAATGAGATATTTGTTAATAATTCCGCAATGTACCTCTAATGGTGTACACAGCTCAGGTCTGGCTTGACCAAACCAGTCCTATCCATTGAACAAAGCCAAATTTTATAGGAAAAGGGCTGTGGTGGCCAGAAATAATGCACCTACACAAAAAATCCCAACTATTTTTCCCTTGCAGGCATAAAATGGGGCAAGACAACACAAACGGCTTCAATACTGCAGCTAGAGAAAGCTCACCAGGTAAAATCCTGGCCCCACTGAACTCACTGGGAGTTTTGCCATTGACTTCACTGGGGCTGAGATTTCACTCACAGCTTTGGTTTGTAAAGGTTTCTGTGGAGCTGCAATTTTAATTCACATTGTTTCATTCAGTCACAATGGGGTTAAATTTAGGCCCTTCACATCTTGCAAGTTATACTCAGGTGCCAGCATCTTGCTGAACAGGGCCACAAAGCTTGAAAACAGATTACTGTGTTGTGCCACGCTTTGGGCTTTCACAGCAGAGTTATGCCCAACCACCAGCACAACATGGTTTAGATGAGACATTGGAAGTGAGTCTAGGTTCACTGGATGCTGGACTCAAGTTCACTCAAGGTATGTCTACAGTGCAAAGAAAAACCCACAGCACAGCGTCTCCAAGCCTTTCTCCTGTCTCTCTCTTCCCTTCTGGGACTCCGCTCCTTCCTTTACGAAGCAATCCCAGCTCCTCCCCAGATGGTTCTGATAAGGAATGAAGTCTGATACCCTCCAGCTGCGACAAAGTGGACTAACTGAGCTCCCATTAGGCCCTGGCCTACCATCACACCCCACTATGATCAAAGGAGATCCTATTCCCTGCATCTGCTGCTCAATGTGGGGCGTGGAGACATGTAGAAGGGAGGATATTTTCTATTAGCCTAGCAAATTAACTCTTTCCCCATCCCTAGGTGTGGTCCCACAGAAGCATATTGACTGGGCATATGGGTAGCAGCATGCTTCCACAGCTGCTGCCCATGCTGTATAGAAAATGGATATAGATCTCCATAGTTATCATTACAGTGCCTTTTCTGGGCATAAACTCACTTTCAAATATGCTGTTTGCAGTGCAGTTGTAGCTGTGTTGGTCCCAAGATATGAGAGACACCAGGTAGGTGAGATAATATCTTTTATTGGACCAACTTCTGTTGGGAAAAGAGACCAGCTTTGAAGCTTAAGAACTCCGTGTAAACTTGAAAGTTGGTATTTCACTAACCAAAATTGGTCCAATAAAAGATATCACCTCACCCCACCTTGTCTCTTTGAAACATGTAACTAATTGCAAAGTGCCAAAGAGAGGTGAGGGCTTTGTTGGTTGGTTTTAGTTGCTGTATTTCCATGTAGCAAGAGAACAGATATGCAAAGAATCCATTTCTGTTTTTTATGTTGATATTTACGTCAGAGAAAAAGTGTGTAAACCTCTTTTCCCAACCTTTAGGTTTGTCAGTCTTAATCACTGTCATAATACCATCTCACTCACCCTCTTGTAAATGGATGAGTTGTTATGTTTCTGACTGTCCTTACAGAACCTCCTGTAAAGAGCAAGCTCAATGGAGTTCTCCACTGCACCCCCTGCCCCTTCTAATTTGTTATCTCTCCAGAGCTTTATGATTTAGTTACTTGAAACATCCTGTAAAACCTAACAGGATTAGTACCCCCTACAGAAATATTTGTTCTCCATCCAAGCTTACCAGGTGTTCCTCACATTCTAAGTCTTGAGGTTTAACAAAGTGCACCCAACATATTAGGCAAGAGTGGCCTTCCTAGTGTAAGAACATTATCCTGCTTTCTTATATCGCTTTGGCTGAGACAAGACTGAGCTGCAGCCATTGTGAATGAACCAAGGACAGCAGAGGAAGTGTCTCTCTGATGTCATTAGGACATTATATCCCAAGATGAAGAAAAGGTTCCCTTTTTAGACAGAACTGGACATTTTACATCACAATCTGTTGTGTGTCTTGACACAGCGTGTTGTGTTTAGGATTTTTGATCTCTGTTTCATCCTATTCCATAATCTCCAGAAGAATAAATAATCAGATTATAACCCAACACAGGTTATAACCCAACCCAACCCTAATATCTAGTCATGCCGGATGTCCTGATGATTAAGAAATTAAGGTGGGTAAGAGAAAAGGTCAGAATCTGGTTGTGGTAGAAGTGTGCTGAATTAGATGGAAATGGTAGTGGATTACTATTTTTGAGCAAACATTTCTTGCAGAACCTTTTATCAGTTTTACAGTGAAAACATGAAGGATTTTATAACAAAAAAGCCCACCAAGATGTCTGGTTAGATAAGGTGGCTTATTTCTAGTCATGTACAAGAAGGTATTTGTTTACACAGTGATAAAGATTGATTTCCCTTTCTTTGAATCATTCACTTCTCCTCACTGGAAGCTTTCGCCCACACCGCCCCTCATGCTTGGGAGAAATTCCCCATAAAGATCCACAAAACTAACTCATTATCCTACTTCAAAATCCTCCTTTTCCGTGAGACCTACCGAAAAACAAAACAAAACAAAAGAAAACGTAACAGGCTGCTGTTGCACATTGACCAATTGCTGATCACATTGACCAACATTGTCTCATTTTTTCCCTTTCCCTTCCATTGGCCGGTCTGTAACCATCTGGTGTCTCTTGTCTTACACATAGGCTATGTCTACACTGTGTACCTTACAGCAGCACAATTGTGCTGCAACAGCCATGCCGCTGTAAGGTCGGCCGTGTAGCTGCTCTTTGCAGCAGGTCTCTCTCCTTCTGACAAAATAAAACCACCTCCAATGAGAGGCGGCAGCTCTCCCGCCAACAAAGCTCTCCACACTGATGCTTTTTGTCAGTAAAATTTTTGTCGGTCAGGGGAGTGTTTCTTTCACACCCCGACCGACAAAAGTTTTACCGACAAAAGCGCCTGTGTCGATATAGCCTAAGATTGTGAGTTCTTTGGGGCAGGGACAGTCTTTTTGTTCTGTCATTTTGTAGCTCCTAGCACAATAGGGTCCCAGTCCATGCTGGAGCTCCTACGAGAATGCAAACAACACATCATAATAATTGGAAGCATCACTGCAGTGATGAAAGCTTGGAGGGTTCCAACCTGAAATGACTGCATTTCAGGATTTCAAAAGCCAATATTTCAGAACTAATTTCATTTCTTGAAGGCGGCTGTAATTCTGTACATTTTTGAATACCCATACTTTATATTTCGGCCTTTCTCTGAGGCCCTGTGCATACAATATTTAGACTTAAATTCACAGTAAGTCAATTATGAAAATACTTACCCAGGGCAGGGTCATGGAGGTTGCTACTTTTCCACCTTTACCAGAAGTGACTTTTGGGGCAACATCCAGATGAGGATGGTCAAAAAGCAATAAAAATTTGCCATTTAAAAAAATTATGCCATTTTCAATCAAGGTGTCAATAATTCGTAACATTTCTACCAGCTTTGTTTGTAGATTGTTCTAATTTTCCCTTGTTTAGTCATCACTTATTAAAATCAGTAGCTTGGCTCTTTTCTCATAACTCAGTCCCTTCTATTTTTCTTGCTCTTCTGGGCTGACCTTCAATTTTCCAGTAACTTTTCAGGTAAGGAAAGGTACCTGAAGTGGATTCAGTATTCTAATATACACTAGAGCCATAAAGAGGGACAATCACCTCCCTTCTCTGAAATGTGACAGCTGTATGAATGCAGCCAAAAGCTGCATTAACATATTACATTGCAAAAATCACTTCTAATTTGCTCTCCACTACTATTAGACTTAAGGCTTTCTGGATATTACTGCTTTCAAGCTGTATTTTGGTTAAATGCTGCACGAACGTAGTAGCACACATTCTAAGTTAGTCTCATGTTCTGTTTATGTAACTCCCCGGGTACCTTTTTTCACCCTGTGCTCTTGAGAGGAAGGGAGTGAGCAGGCAAAGATCCGGAGCCTTTTCAGCACAGAGCACCGTGCCTACTGCTTAATTTCCCCTCAGACCTACACGCAGTATCCACTCATACCACAGTGCAAAAACCTTGCAAGGATTTGAGGATCAAGACCTTGCTATCATTTGAGAAGTTCATTAATGCACTATCCACTCCTGGTTCCAGATCATTAATGAACATATCGAACAAACACAGATCTCTCTCCAGAGGAACAAAAGACACGTTCTCACAATACCTAGCTCTTCATCAGGTAACAGGGCATCTATCACTTGCTTTGGAAAACTGAATTGGTGTTCTTTTTACCTTTGTCATGCCCCATTGCAGTACAATTGACTACAGTATATCAGAGCTGAAAAAGTTCCCCCAACAATCACACATAAATCCTATATACAGAGACTGTTCTGCAGAGACATACTTGGGTGTCATGAGTGCTGAGCTACAAGTGTACAATACCAGGTTTACTGTGGCGCTGAGCCCACACTCAGAAGGGGCCCGGTCCCCATTCTCTGCCTTGAGGCCCTGCCCCTGCTCAGCCTCTTCCCCCCAAGGCCCTGCCCACTGCTAGCATAGGAGGAAAAGGCCGAGTGGGGGTGGGGCCTCAGGGCGGAGCACAGGCAGAGCAGGAGGCAGAGCCAACCATGGGTCCGGGCACCGGGGCCCACAAAAGATTAATCTGGCCCTGCAAGAATACTGTTAAAAATACAGGGCCATATCTGTTATGCCAGATAATAAGAGCACCCGTTAAGATATAACCCATAACGTAAGAGCAAATCATGGAATATTTTTCAGGAAGAAGCAGACCCAAAAGCCATCCATTCAACCACAAGAGTATACAATGGAAGCTTCACTGTGCCGGAGCCATGATTCAACAGCAGTCAGACTGGGTTAGGTGGTCTACTAGATATTTCAGTCACCACTTCCTTTTAAATACTCCTTTTCCACTCTCTGAACGTGGTACTCCTCCTGCTTTGACCACTAGTACAGCCTAGTTTATCTGGAAAGAATAGTAGCTTGTTACAGACCCAGAGTTTAAGGTCAGAAAGGACCATCATGATCACCTAGTCTGACCTCCTGCACATCTCAGGCCACAGAACCTCACCCACCCACTCCTGTAATAGGCCCGTACCGTCTGGTTGAGTTACGGAAGTTCTCAAATCTTGATTTAAAGACTTCAAGTTACAGAGAATCCACCATTTGCACTAGTGCAAAACTGCAAGTGACCAATGCCCCATGCTGCAGAGGAAAGTGAAAAGTCCCCAGAGCCTCTGCCAATCTGACCTGAAGAAAAATTCCTTCCCAACTCCACATATGGTGATCAGTTAGACTGTGAGCATGTGGGTGAGACCCACCAACCAGACACTTGGGAAAGAATTCTCTGTAGCAACTCAGAGCCCTCCCCATCTAGCATCCCACCTCTCGACATTGGAGATATTCGCTAAAAGCAGTCACAGAAGGCCATATGCCATTATAGGCAACCTCATCGTGCCATCCTCTCCACAAACGTATTAAGCTCAGCCCTGAAACAAGTTAGGTTTTTGCCCCTACTGGTCATCTTGGAAGGCTGTTCCAGAACTTCACTCCTGATGGCTAGAAACTTCTGTCTAATTTCAAACCTAAGCTTGTTGATGGCCAGTTTATACCCATTTGTTCTTGTGTCAACATTGGCCCTTAAATTAAATAACTCCTCTTACTTCCTGGTGTTTATCCCGCTGATGTATTTATAGAGAGCAATCATATCTCCCCTCAGCCTTCATTTTATTTGGGTAAACAAGCCAAGCTCCTTAAGTCTCCTTTCGTAAGGTAGGTTCTCCATTCCTCTGGTCATCCTAGTGGCCCTTCTCTGCACCTGTTCCAGTTTGAATTCATCTTTCTTCAACGTGGGAGACCAGAACTGCACAGTATTCCAGGTGAGGTCTAACCAGTGCCTTGTACAATAGCCATAACCCTTCCCTATCTCTTCTGGAAGTACCTCACCTGATGCATCCTAGGATTGCACTAGTGACAGATAAGCAAAAAGACTTGGGTGCATGTGTCAGTCACAAGATGACTATGAACTACCACTACAATACAATTGCCTTTTTCACAGCTGCATTATATTGACAGTTCATAGGCATCCTGTGATTGACCAATATACCCAAATCTTTCTGCTCCTTTGTCACTTCCAATTGGTCCCCAGCTTATAGCAAAAAGTCTTCTTGTTAGTCCCTATGTGCAAAGTGCAAGGTAATGCACAATTAAGTTTCATCCCATTTCTATTACCAGTTTACAAGATCATCCAGATCTTCTTATATGATATTCCGGTCCTCCTCCATATTGGCAAAACCTCCCAATTTGTGTCAACCACAAATGTTATTAGCACACTCCCACTTTTTGTGCCAAGGTCATAAATGAAAATGTTAAATAAGGTTAGTTCCAAGACCAATTCTTGAGGAACTTCATTAGTATCATCCCTCTGGCCTGAGAGTTCACCTTTCAGTATGACCCATTGTCCTCTCCCCTTTAACCAATTCCTTACTCATCTTTCAATTCTCATTAGTCCTCATCTTCTCCAATTTAACTAATAATTTCCCATGTGGAATTGTGTCAGATGATTTACTGAAATCCAGGCAGAATATATCTACTGCATTTCCTTTGTGTAGAAAATCTGTTATCTTCTTGAAGAAAGAGATGAGGTTGGTCTAGCCTGATCTACCTTTTGTAAAACCATGCTGTATTTTATCCCAGTTACCATTTACCTCTATGTGTTTATCCTCCCTCCCTTTCAAAATTTGTTTTAAGACCTTGCATACAATTGAGTTCAAACTAACAAGCCTGTAGTATCCCCAGATCACTTCCCCCGCCCCCCCCCCAACATGCCTTTCATAAAGAGAGGTACTATCTCTGCAATTTTCCAGTCAATAGGATACGAGCCTTGAGTTTATAGATTCATTAAAAATCCTTGCTATTTGACTTGCAATGTCATGTGACAGTTCCTTTAATATTTTGCATGGAGATTATCCAGCCCTCCCCGCAATTTGGTCCTATTAAGTTGTTTGAGTTTGGCTTCCATCTTGGATGTGGCAATTTCTGCTTCCATATCCTTGTTCCCATTAGCCACTCTGCTGCTGCCCCCAAGGCTCCTCATTATCTGTATTAAAAACGGAGACAAAGTATTTGTTTAGGTGTTGGGTCATACCTAGGTTATCTTTAATCTCCACCCTGTCCTCAATACTTAGCAGTCCCCCTTCTTTTTTATTTATATGGCTAAAGAACTTCTTACTATTGGTTTTAATTTCCTTTGAAAGGTCCAGCTCTGCCTGTCTTTTGGTATTTCACTTTTCCCCTGCACTTCTGATCTCCAAGAGGTAGCTCTCCTGGCAGATCAGTCCCTTCAACTGGTTAGGAGCAAGAGCCACAATTACTGCTTTGCATTCTAGACTTGTCATTAAGAGTCTCAAATGATTCACAAAACTGCCATGCTGGTTGCCTCAGATTCTGCCTCTTGACAGAAAAATTGTGGGCAGAGTAATTGTCATAAATATAAAGGGAAGGGTAAACCCCTTTGAAATCCCTCCTGGCCAGGGGAAAGCTCCTCTCACCTGTAAAGGGTTAAGAAGCTAAAGGTAACCTCGCTGGCACCTGACCAAAATGACCAATGAGGAGACAAGATACTTTCAAAAGCTGGGAGGAGGGAGAGAAACAAAGGGTCTGTGTCTGTCTGTATGCTGGGTCTTTGCCGGGGATAGACCAGGAATGGAGTCTTAGAACTTTTAGTAAATAATCTAGCTAGGTATGTGTTAGATTATGATTTCTTTAAATGGCTGAGAAAAGAATTGTGCTGAATAGAATAACTATTTCTGTCTGTGTATCTTTTTTGTAACTTAAGGTTTTGCCTAGAGGGGTTCTCTATGTTTTTGAATCTAATTACCCTGTAAGATATCTACCATCCTGATTTTACAGGGGGGATTTCTTTATTTCTATTTACTTCTATTTTTTATTAAAAGTCTTCTTGTAAAAAACTGAATGCTTTTTCATTGTTCTCAGATCCAAGGGTTTGGGTCTGTGGTCACCTATGCAAATTGGTGAGGCTTTTTATCCAACATTTCCCAGGAAAGGGGGGGTGCAAGTGTTGGGAGGATTGTTCATTGTTCTTAAGATCCAAGGGTCTGGGTCTGTAGTCACCTAGGCAAATTGGTGAGGCTTTTTACCAAACCTTGTCCAGGAAGTGGGGTACAGGGTTTTGGGAAGTATTTTGGGGGGAAAGACGCGTCCAAACAGCTCTTCCCCAGTAACCAGTATTAGTTTGGTGGTGGTAGCGGCCAGTCCAAGGACAACGGGTGGAATATTTTGTACCTTGGGGAAAGGTAAGATAAGCTTAGGAGGTTTTTCATGCAGGTCCCCACATCTGTACCCTAGAGTTCAGAGTGGGGGAGGAACCTTGACAGTAATGAAGGAAAGAGGGAGGTTTGTAAAAGACAAAAGAAACCCACCAGAAATATCCATGAAAGAACAGGCAGGACAAGTACCTATTTTCTCCATTCTGGATTCTAACACCACCAAAAATATGGTACACAGGACAGATCTAGAGCCATGCTTTTTTTTCAGTTCAGTGGCAATTCAGAAAAAAACCCAAAACTTTTGTGTTGAACTGAAAAATGAAATTTCTGGTTAACTGCAAAGTTTAAAAGTATTTCATTTCAGGTTGAACAAAACCTTTCGTTTAATCCAAAATTAAATGTTTTGGTTCAATTTTGAGCATTTAACAATTTTGATTGTTTTTTTTTAAATGAAGTCAAAAAAATTGAAACAAAAAAGTCATTTCAAATTGAAAAACTGAAACATTTCAATTTCAGAATTTTTTAGGACCCCCCCCCCAGCCAAAACAACTCAGTGACGCCAACATACATTTGTGAAATGTTTTGGTGTCAAATCTGAGTTTACACTGGCAACAAATTCCATCTGAAAAATTTCTTCTAGCTTTAGCCAGAGCCACCATTGTCCACAACCCATGTAATCATTTAAACTTGTGCATTGGGGGTGTGAAATGCTCTCAAAGCACAACAGTAGTGTTTCACATTCATTTTGCACTAGTAAGAATCTGTCCCTTTGAGCTCATTCCCACCTTTCTTCCACCAGTGTAGATCAGGAGTAATTCCACAGAGATCAATGGAATTACAGAAGTGTAAAACTGGTGTGAGATCAGAATAATATCATAAGAGTGGAAAAATTAAGAATGAAAGCAATTGACTTAAAAGCAGAGTACATGCAGAAAAAAAAACCCCAAGGGACGCATTAAAAAAGATAAACACTGACTTTGCCCCAATAAGTATCTCTTAAGCACTTTTTGAATAGAAGTCCTGCTTATAATTAATAAAAAAAACCAGCTGTGTGTAGCCTTGAGGCAACCTATGCGATCTTTGAATTTAATAGAGATAATCCAAAAATATGTCCATGAATCTACAGAGAGAAAATGTTTTTATTTTAATTTTGCCCAGGCTTTACAATTAGAATGCAAAACATCTTGTTAATACTAAAGCCAGAGAGAAAAGAATTAGGTTAGTAGGTGAGTTGAATTCCTTGACTGAATTTGGCTCAATTTAATTCTGAAACTATAATGTAGCATTAGTAAGAAATTTAATTTTTTACACAGGTTAGCTGCTTAAATTCCATTCGGGTAAAAGCAAACAGTCAAATGGATAAATCAAAAGATTTTGTCAGAAAATTTCAAAGCTTCCTACAGGGTTTGGACACCCAGTTCCCATTGATTTTAATGGGAAGTAGTCATCAAAATCCTTTACATGGCTTTGCAAACGTCAGCCTTTATTTCCTTAGACATACTAATATTAAAGAATGGGCCTGAGCAGCAAAATCCAGGTCTGGATCTGGATTTCCAAAGCTCTCCCTGCAAAGGGGCTAAGGTCTGGGGTTTGAGTTCCAGAGAAGCTTTGATCTAAAGCATTTCATTTCATGGTGGATTCTGTTTTATGTATTGTTTTAAAGTGTGCACAATATTCCTACCAACTGGTGTTGTATCCTATTTGTTGACTCCTGGAACTGTAGTTGTAAAGAACATAAAACTGACTCAGAAGTTACAGCATAATAAGAAAGCGTTACTCACATGCAAGTCTGGTAGCTTTTCCTGGCCTAAAATTGGAAAAATCCTGCCTTCCTCTCTACAAACAAAATGCAAAAGTAATAATTGTAGTAAACCCAAACTCATGCACACAAAGGGGGGAAAAAAGCATGGCAGACAATATTTTAATTGTAATTAAGTTGATTTTCCATTAGGAAAGCAATTAAGAGCTTTCATTAAATCATTATACTTTGTGCATGGTGGCATGTCATACCACAAAAAAAAAAAAAACCCCAAAGGAAAAAAAACCACCCCAAACATACACACAACCCAGGTATTCCACCTTGTCACAATTTGTCACAGTCCAAGGGCTTGTGTGATTGGTAGAGAGGCTGAGATACATGGGCTGTAGTGTTAATAATCCAAGACGTTATTTGTAACAGGTAAGAAGCTGTGATCTAATCCCACGCTTGGTGCAAGGACATGTTGTACCTACTTACGCATGTGGCAGCTGTCCATTTCAGAAGAGGGTGGCATACTAACTGAATGGCTTTGGCGTGTACGTGTCATGCTGCAGCATCACAAAGGAATAAAAAAGTCCAATTCTTGAGGGACAGCCCTTGCCACAAATAATTCGGGGGTAAAGTGCTTGAGGCCTGCTGCACTTTCCTCTCTCCCAGCCAGCTCTTTTCAGCCTTTTTAACTTCCTGGTGCAGCACAGCTCTCCAGTATAGCCTGTTACTCCCCACATCTTCCCAGCTGGTAATGTCAATTTTGAGAGTTTTCAAATTGTTCTTGCAAACCACCTTGAACTTTGGCCTCAACGCTTCAAGGCCACTGGGCTGACCCACAAGTTCTGCATAGAGAAGATCCGTTGGAATACATCTGTTGTCCATGTGGTGCAGTTGACCAAGCCAACAGAGGTGTCTGTGTTTGAGGGTAGTGATTAAACTTGGTAATTTCGCTTCCCCAAATACTTCATTGTCAGGAACTTTAGTTTGCCCTCTTGATATTTAGAGTATGGTGAAGAAAGCAGGCGTCAAAGGTGCTAGGCTTCTTTGTGGCCCAGGTCTTGCCACCATACAGATGCATGCTCAAATTTCAGTGGGTAGACCTGTGTTGTCAGTGTCCTGTTATCTCACATGTACTTGGTCAGCTGGCCAAATGAGGTGGCTGCCTTTCTCATGCAAGAATTAAGCCAGATTATCTGAAACAATCTCAAGATGACAATTGATTCCAGAGAGCAGAACTTGTGCACAAGCTATTAAAACTTCCAGTGCACTCAACATACCTTATGCCATAAACACTGTCTTCTGTGCACTGATGGTTAGTCTAAATTCATAACAAGCTAGTTCACACCTACTCTAACATTGCTGTAGCTCTCCTTCACAGTCTGTGACGAGCAGTGCCTCACTGGTGAAAAGAAGTTTTCCTATAGGGTGGTGTTTGACATTGCTTTTTGCTCTTAAATATGGAATGTTGAAGAGTTTTCCATATGGTCTTGTATGGAGAGGTACAGCCTTGGTGCTAGATGAGAAGGCAGGATGACGCAGCAGAGAGAAGAATATACCAAAGACCGTAGGTGCCAAAGCACATCCCTGTTTGACTCCTCAATGGATTTCAAAGCTGTCAGACTGATCACTGTCAGGCTGGACTGTAGCCTTCATGCCATCATGGAAGCATTGAATCTAAATGAGGACTGGAGAGTATCCAATTCTCTCAAGTGATTGGAAGAGGCCCTTTCTGCTGGCAAGATTAAAAGTCTTACATCAGGGATGAATTTGGGCTCCTGTTTTCAAAAGTAACATTTAAATTTTTAATTGTACAGAGTTGCTTTAAACCAAAATCTTTGGCCTACAACAGCAGTTTCATCAATAATGCGTGGTGTATGTAACAAAGTCATCACAATTTCATAGTATTTTGTGTGCCACAAATTTACATTTCCAAGAATGTTGCCCATGCACACTTGTATGGTATAAGAGACACAAGGTAGGTGAGGTAATATCTTTTAGTGGACCAATCTTGGTATATTGGAAGGTACAAACTTTCAAGCTTCACAGAGCTTTTAAGGTCTGAGGAAGGCAACCAGAGTGTCTGAACTAAATATAAGTTGGGACAGATGGTTAAGCATAAGGTGTTTCCATTTTATAGTAAGCAACAACGAGAGCAAAAGTTAGTTGAAATCTCAGTTCTTAATTATTTCAGTGACTGTAGCATTTTCACATGCAGTCATGAGCTCCGTATTATTCAGTTATAACATTTATGTAAAAAATATTACTTGGTTTTGTCCCAAGAAGAATTTCTCTCTGTTAAAAAACCTCCAAGCTATTTCCCTGGTCAGAAATTAGTGGTTACATAACATTTACTCCTGGAAACCAACGGTTAAGAACTATCAGTTTTCTTGAAAAAGGTCACACTAAGACAAATTAACTTTATTTCCTGCCTGGGTCACAGTCACCTTACCTGGGTCAGAGTTACAAAAAATACTGACCCCTGTCATATGAGAGGGGTATTATCTATTAATTCTAGTGGCTATTGTTAGTCAGCACTTCCGAGATACATTACAATCTACTAGAATATTTAAGCCATGTTCAGCGATACTTAGCACTAATACAATTAGGGGCCACTCCACTGAAGTTAATTTGGTCTAAGGCTAAATACATTAGACTTCTTTTTCTTAAAAAATTTCCCTGTATTGCTTCATCAGTGACTAAATTAGTCCCTAGGGCAGGGTGATTAAAATGCCAGCAGCCACCACCACTTTGTCTATTGGAGAGTCCCTGCCACTCCTGGTG
The DNA here is from genome assembly GCF_965152235.1 of Eretmochelys imbricata. Taxonomy (NCBI): domain Eukaryota; kingdom Metazoa; phylum Chordata; order Testudines; family Cheloniidae; genus Eretmochelys; species Eretmochelys imbricata. Next base: position 203,006,096 of record NC_135574.1, on the reverse strand, counting down.
GAATTGAACTAGTGAGAAGCAAAGATGGGAAATTTAAAGGAAAAAAGTCTACAATAGACAAAGCCCCAAATTGGGAAATGGGGCGGGGGGCGCATCCAGGAGGAATTGACTGAGGTATCTAGGTCTGAGATTTACATTGTCAATAGCAATTATTTTACAACTGTCTTTTTACTGAGAGATTCCAAGATCATGAGAACCATCACTACACACAGCTGTTTTCTGCTATCAGAGAGGATTCAGACAGAGCCCTCTGACAGTTCTCAGGGTGCCCGGGACTGTGAGTCACCTTGTTATCTCTGCCTCATGTGAGGGGGCGTCTGATAGAGGTTCACAATACACCTGGGACCATTCTTGCTCTGGCTTCACTGGATTCCATGAGGTTACTACAAGCATAAACTCGACCCTTGCTCTTTTCATATACTTTTGTAAAAATTGGTTGCACTGAGGTCTCTGCTCATCCTGAGCAGCCCAGGGTGATTGGGACTATGCCCTATGGAGATAACACATCCTGTGTGGAAGCAATGCCTTGGCTTGCTTCTGCAGGGCACTGAAAGGATTAGGTCCTAGTCTCCACTCCAGTGTGTATGGGTGTAGTCAGGGTTAAGTTCATGTGATAGATGTATATTTAATATACTGCAAAATTGACTTCTAATGAGTGTTCTTTTTTGAGGTGTGCATGAAAGTGCAGAGGTGCTACAAAAGTGCAACTGTTTAATTATAACTCCTTTCTGTTAGGGTTAACGATCCATTTGGGCCCATAGGTGTCCGTGGAAAAAGAAATATAAGATCACAGGCGGTGGTGGTTTGGGGTGGTGTCAGAAAGAACCGAAAGAAAGAAGGGAACAGACCTTGCAAATAGCCAACATATTGAAGGATTGTAGAAGGACAATGACATAACTATCATTCAAGCTGCCTATTGCCAGTAAACCTTAAAAAAACCATTTCTTTATCAGAACAAAAGTTTAAAACAGGTTGCACAGGAAGTTTGGTGGAACTGATTGAATTTCAGTGGGTTTGAAATCCCACGTGCTATGTTCAACCTACCCCATAGTAAAGTGCACAAAAACCCTATGTTAGTGGTGCATGCAACTTTATTATGAATCAGTCTCTTTCTCTGCACAGACACAAGCTCTTTGTTTATTGTGGATACTAGCAGTTACAGCTGCTACACCACATAGCTCAATATAATGCATCATATTACTGTAGTTATGATAAATAACAGTAACGTTGTTATTGCAAATAAGGTGGTGTTGTTGCTGTTCCTCTGCAACGTGAAGACTCATGGAGTATATCTTATTTGTTTTACAGGGAAATTCAGGGCCGTATTCTGGCTTTTATAATCAGACCACATGTAAGGAAAGTGCAAGAAGACACAGCACCAGTGGTCATTCCAGGAGGCACTGCCTGCCTAGGACCTAGGCAGAATATGTCCCATGTCACTTAGGAAAGAATATTCAGAAATGGCTCTGACCCCCCCTCCTGCCTTTTGAAAGTGTTGCTGGAAGGACTGGTAGAAAATTTTCTGTCAGAACTGTTTTGCTACAGAAAATTGGGTTTTGGACGAAACGAACATTTCTCTGGATCATATCTGCTGTCCACAGAAAATTTCACCTTTTCAGCAGATAAACAAAAATCCCAACTGCAAATATGTTGTTTTTTTTTAAAAAAAAAAAAATCTAAATTCTCTCCACATGAAAAAATCCCATTTTCCAGCCACATCTAGTTGTGTGTTTTCCCCCATCCTTCCCCAGTGGCAGTTTCAGTCTGCCAGCCAGTGCGAAATGAGGGCCTATAGCTCCACCCAACATATCTACGCTGGAGTATCTGTGGGGCTTGCAGCACTAACAGCCAGCTGTCCTTGAGTTCAGAAATCACAAGGACCTGGACTGTGGCTTCCCCCGTGAGCAGGTGCCAAAGCAGGGCAGGGTGGACAACCGCTCTCCACCCTTTATTCCCGTGTACCAGTAGCTGCCCTATGTATTTTTCATGTTTCCAGTCAGGAGATGTATTCAGACTTTCCAATACAAGGTGCCATGGAGACACGACCATGACCATGACCCTCCGGAATGAAAAGACTATGGGTACGCTCCTTTCCTTACTGCTAGGCTTTAGCAGTTGGTCACTACAGGTGACATTGGTTAGGTGTTGTTTAATCGAACAGCTGTGTACAGCTAGAAGCCAAGAACCGAAGGGATCATCAAAATTCAGAACTAGTGTGCAGTGTGAGGACCATTTCACACAGAGCCCCCTTATGTTTGCATTGCAGTTAGAAAGTACCACCTGTATATAATAGTACAGCAGCAACCACGTACCAAGTACGACTTCATGGGCGGCAGTTGATGCTTCCCCTTGGGGAGGCTAGCCCCCTGTCCGACCTCTTCCAGCCAAGGCCATGCCGGTGGCTCGCTGCTCTCATCTCCCCCCTGCCCCTTCCCCTCCGTGGCCCCAGCCAGGGTAGTGGGGAGGCTGAGCGCTCAGCCCTGGCCAGGGTCAAGCTCTCAGGCTCTGCCAGGAGCATGGTGGAGCTCTTTCTGCCCTGGCTAGAGCTCTGAGCCCTGCCCCCAATTCCACCCCTTCTGCCCATGGCCCCACCCCATTCTGCCCCTTCCCCCATGGCCCTGCCCCTGTTCGGCCTCCACTCCATTTCTTCCCCACCGACGACCTGCCCCCCACTCGATCCTTCTTCTCCCTCCTTCCACACCCCAAGACCAGAAAAGCTCTAGAGCCACAGCGGGGAGGGACAGCTCCTCCAGCCCCGGGGCCATGGAGGGGGGAGATTTTTCCTGGGGCCCCCAATCTGCCACTGCCCCTCCCCCACACACACCCAGCGGCATGAAGATTGGGGAGGCTTAGCCTCCCCCGGCCTCCATTACACATTGCCTCTGTACTACTTCCATGTTTTGAAACCGGCAGTGCTTTTGTGGCCTATTTCTCTGGTTTGTCATCACTGATTGTTTTTAGACAACTCACATTCCCTTACATACTTTTCAAGTCCCTGTAAGTGAGGCTATTGTCACTGAACTCCCATCACCAGGGACCCCGGCTAATTTTAGTTGCTGCTGGGGATGACAAATAACAGTTGGAGATTAAGGTGGGTGAGGTAATATCTTTTACTGGACTGACTTCTGTTGGTGAGAGAGACAAGCTTTCAAGCTTACACAGCACTCTGCTTCAGGCCTGGGAAACTAGCTCAGAGTGTCACAGCTAAATACAAAGTGGAACAGATTGTTCAGCATAAGTTGTTAACACATATTTCAAGGGACCGTACAAGGAGAAGTAGAAGGAGAAGGAGACCTCTCCCGGACATTTATAGGTAAAGTTATAGTGTATTTATATGATGCCTCATTTAGAAAGGAATGGGCTTGAATGTGCTGCCCATGCTCACCTTGAGTAGCCCCTTACTCCTTGAATAGTTCCACTGATGTCAACAGGTGCTCATCGCTCTAGGTGAGGAAGGACAGCACCAGTTGACCCAGCCTAATACTTTGTGTGACTATAGTGGCTTCTATCTGAACATCTCAAAGCACTTTGCAAACATCAAATTTAGCCTCATAATTACTGGAATCAAAGAAACCGAGGTGCAGCGAGACTAAGGGCCGGATAGTCAATAGCACTGAGGGGCCTAAAGATGCAGATACACGTTGTTTGTACTGGGGAAGGTGGTGAAGGCTGCTGGTGCTTCTGGAACGCTGGTGTTAGTTGCACCAGCCAGGAGTCCAGCTTGCCCATTCAGCAGACCTCAATGTTGTTCATAAAGAAAGACCACAGGCTCGGTGTGGTGGCAAAGGTGCTCGGCCAGGTTCAGTGTGGACAAAGTGTGATACTAGTGCCCCATAGGAGCTACAGGTACACTAAGACATGTCCACGACAATGGGACCAGCTCCATTAGCACACCAGGGTGCAGTCCCCTAGGCCAGCAGAAAGATGCCAGGTCTACTACACAATCATTGTTTTATGGTCCTTTAGGACGTTTCCCTAGTCCGGACCTAGGGCTTTGGAATGACGTGTCAGTGATGCTGACAAAGATGGAAAGATCAACATACACTTGCTAGTTGGAACAAAACATCGTCATCCATTATCCTGGCATTCTCTTCTTATCTGCTGTCTCCTTATGTGTGTGTCCCTGTACCACCTCCTAGGAATGTGTTCACGCAGTTACTTCTGACCGCTGAGTGTTCCTGTACCATCCTCTCCGGCCAGGAATGTGCTTACTTGGTGTTAGTTATTATCTGGTGTGTTGCTATTTTGCCAAGGCCAGACCTCCTCTGGTTCACAGCCTTTGGTTCATCCGATTAGTTATGCCAAGGGCTCCCGCAGGGCCTACCTTAGGCACTCAGGGGGATTTTCAATGTGCCTAAGCAGGTTAGTCACGTTACTCCTACTGACTTCAACCCAGAAACTCCCAAAATCCAGGTTTGTGCTTCAACAGCAACAAGGCCATGCAATTGTATAGGAATTCCCTTGCCCACCACTGAAACACAGCCATTCTTAAGGTGCAATGTAGCAATCCTAGGTAACCGTTTAGTACAACAAGCACTCGAGTTGAAACCACAGGTGTCATTTATGTACGGAGAATATATGTAGGTAAGCTGCAGTTTTGGCAAGACATGAAAGCTAGATTCCCCACTGTTGAAAAAAGAACCCTGGATTCTTTAAAGACCCTCACAGTCAAGATGAGGCCCCCATATACGTTACAATTCTGCAGATACATAGTCTGCAACTTGTTGCAAAGCTGCTCCAGAATCTGTTTTCATGTAAAACAATTGTTTCTAAGCCTTTATGTTTATAAAGAAAATCGTCTTACTATTGACTGACTATGCCAAAGGTACTTGATTTTGCAGGACAGTCTAGCTGATTTAGACTCCCTGTTCCAAATCGGGTGACACTCCAGGTGTGGGGGAGAAGAGCGAGCCTCCTTATCCTTTAATCAAGGTGAAGGTGCACTGAATTCTGAACTAGGGAACTCTGAGGTCTGTTCTCACCTCTACCAAATTCTGCTTATTTTGCTGTGAACCTCCCAGCCCTTATTAATGCACAAAGCCTCATAACCCTACCTGAGTGGACAGTCAAATAGTATTTGCCACATTTATAATGAAGGTGATCGAAAAGTTGCACATGGTCACTTGCAGAAAAGCTGAGACTAGAACCTGAGTCCCTAATACAAAAGGCCTAACGCTCATTTATTCAGCTGTACTGCCTTTTGATATGAATGGGCTAGCTTGTCTCTATGCAAGCGACCACAACCCTCTCAGAGCCCTGAGTAGGAACCTAGGATTCCTGATCACCAACACTCTGCTGCTTAACAAACAGCCATGTGGATTCCAGCAGCAAAAGTGTGTGTTACATCCCCCTCTAGTGGCTAATCGACTTGAAAAATAACAGTTTCTCCTCCAGATCAAGAGGCAGATCTCCGTGCTCGAGATTTGAAGGGTCAGTGCAAACGCTTCTACCAATCCATGGAGGGATCCTGAGGATCGCATGGGATGAAACTCCTGTTTTGGAAAACCCGGTTTATTTAATTCACACAGTGAGAAAACAGCCTTTAAAACAGATTTTTAAACAGACCATTATATAACCTATTATGGCACAATGTGCAACAAAACATGGCTTTCCTCATACGGGTCATTTGTCAGACACCTCCATTGCTTGAAGAGGGTTGAAGGGTGGGATATATGGTTGTCTTCCTGCATCTGCAGACAGCCTGAAGTAGTAGCTCTTGGAGATGTGTGAACTGCTTCCGTTCGCTTCCAAGGAGTGTTAACGATGAAGCCAAACCATCAGTTTAAATGTCAACATGGTTGACCACTTCCCTGTTGACCCTGTCAGCACAAACGCTCAGCTAATGTTCTTGCTCCACAATCCAAAACTGCTTCCTGCCTCTTCTCAGGTGCCCAAAAGTGCCATCTGTGCCCAACCCAGCTGCCAGAACATCGATAATCCCCCTCACACAACTGTCTTGCAGAAGGTGTGATCAATACAAAAATCTGTAGCAAACTGCACATTGGAGGACACCATAAAAGAAACTGAGAAAGTCAACGTCAGAATACAAAACACACGTGCTACTGTGCTGACTGCATCATTTATACGCATGTTTGTGGAGAGGAAAGATACTGTTGCAGTTGAAGTATTGGACTAGGACACTGGAGATCTGGTTTCAGGCACTCAATCTCTATGAGTCTTGGCTCCACATCTGTATAATAGGAAAACAATACTTCATTTGTCTATTTAGACTGTAAAGTCTTTGAAGCAAGAACCATCTCTCATTAGATGCTTGTACAGTGCCTTGGTTTCACCTGGGTACACAAATAGCACCCAGCCATTAAAAAATGTCCATTCCTCAATTTAAATGATCCTGACACTGAACTCCCAATCTGCTACAGAAATCAGGTCATCTGGCTGCAGAGTCCACAAGGCCTTGGCTATGACCATGGTATTCATGTGTCATCCAAAAAGGAGCACATCGACAAGACAGCACCTCCTAACACCACACAAGAGCACTTGTTCAGTATTGACTCATAAGGAAATGTACCACCTACTGAGTCACCAACACCACTTCCTACTGCACCTCAGTTTCCCCTTGAAGGTCTCCCATTTACGTACAGATTTGTCCTGACTAGAGCTGTGCACGATGTTTGCAACGAAACCCCAAACCGCACAAAATTGGCCTGGTTTGCAGTTCCACTGCAAACTCAAAACTCACATCAGGTTTGCCCTGAAAAAATCTGCTAAGGTTCATGCACTTTTGGAGCAAACCTGAGATCATTTTATTTCAAGCAAACCTGAACTACTTTCTGGCTGTTGATTCTGAATCTTTGGGATAATGATGGTTTCACAAAACCAGTTGGAGCACCGGAACCGAGGACTGAATGGCATTTTGAAATTCTGATATTTTTTAACTCAAAACAAATCAAAACTGAAAGAAAATGTGAAAAGCAACTGCTTAGTTATGCACAGATTTACACTTAATCTGATCCCCAAGACCACTGGGATGAGAGGTATAGCTGTCTACAAGAGATATTTGATACATTTATAAAGCAATGATTTTTCAAATGAAAATTTGTCCTAAGTAATGAATCATTTACTATGTACAATACATTCCATATGCATCCCACAGTCAACAGTCACAGCAACTGTTGGCATTGTATTGCAAAATACAGCACCATGTATTTAAGGAAATGACCCTTAAACAAACAAAAAAAATATTGTCTACAGGATTGTCATATGCATGTTTTGCATCTTTTGTCTGGCTTTGGGGTAAGTGTTCAAATACAGTCACAAATGAGACGTGCCAGAAAGAAACATGCCCTTTTCTATGGGAGATCAGCTCACAGGTGGACTCGCCTTTGATTCACTTTGACTCACATTAATATATATTTCCCCTTCCCCTTTAACCCACATCCTGAAAAGCTCTGCATTAAGGCAGCCATCCCCCTAGCCAAGAAGATACAGCTCTGGCTCTCTCCGGCGTCCCGGCACTGCTCAGCAACTCACGGCCACTAACCTAGCATGACAGCATCCCACAGAAGAAATGGCCTAGGCCCCAGTGACCTGAAACACCACTTCCTTCCCCACATCCTGCCCTGAAAGTTAAAGTCAGCTGTTGTGCTCCAGTTTACAGCCCCCGGACTGGAATACCTGGCTGCTGGGTGTTTTCAGTGGAAGGCCTCCATGCTGGAGTTTGTTCTGCCTCCACCTCCCCCCCAGTCCAAGTCAATTGAACTTCAATCCCAGGTGCAAGACTCATAGAATCATAGATGAACCAAAGGCTGTGAACCAGAGGAGGTCTGGCCTTGGCAAAATAGCAACACACCAGATAATAACTGACTCACCTGTCCTCCCAGTCCTTTGCCCTGAGGAGGGGGCAGGGGAAAGAGGTACAGGGTGGAGTTTCTGTGTTTACTTATTTCTCTATGTACGTAAGTCTATGTATTTATTTTTGTCTGGGTGAGGGCATTTATTTATCTTTGTTAAAATTGCCATTTGGAGTTTGTAGATTTTAAAGAAACTTCACATTGCAGGAGGCATTTGCCACAGCTACAGTTTTATAAATAAAATATTAGCACCCAGATTAATAGGTTATTAGTGGAGAGAGACCAAATGCATTCAGACAGTTCCAAACACAGGAGGACCTCTGGTTAGCACAAACTAAGCCTAGCAAGTTCATTAAAAAGCTACGTCTACACTGAGAAACAAACAAACACAGAAGCAAGTCTCCGGCTCCAGGCTCAGTGGAAATGGCCACACTGCGATTTTTAGCCCTGTACCATGGGCCTCCCCGGTCCGAGTCAGTTGAGCCAGGCTCTGAGAGTCGCTGCTGGTGGGATTTTTGCATTGTAGGCATACCCGAAGAAGCTTATCAAGGGTTCCCCCTATATACAGAGATGGTTCTAGTTGATGACCTCTCCTCTCGGCTATGGAAAGGGCCAGACATCCCTACTCACGCTGCTGGGCCTCTTCACAAGGTTTAATACAGTGAACCATGGAATGACAGGTTCCTGCCTCAAGATCTGGCAGCAGTCAGTGGAGCAGCACCTCATCCGGAGTCACAATCGGTCAGAGAAATTTCGACGCAACCACATCCCATCAGAATATGCGGTTCCATCAATGCTGAAATGCTTTGTGAAGCAGGGCAGATTTCACTGGCATTTCGTTTAAGAAGAAAACCTGGGAAGGGGGATTCGGAGGGGTGGAGGATAGTAATTCTGACAATGTTAAAACATCCTTTTATGACATTTTTCTTAATTGAACATTGCAATCGTTTGTTTTGAATTTATATTATATATCATAATAGAATACGACATTTTAAAAGTCAAAATCAAAACAAAACGTTTCCATCCACCTGAAACAAAAACCAAAAAAAATCAGAATTCTGCCGAGAATTTTGAGATCTTCTGTTGATTTGAAATGTTGCCAGATTTCAAAATCTCCAAGAAACAGAACTTGCACCCTCTGCTCAGCTCTATCCTTCAGCCTCCAAATTACCTCAGCCTCACCAGACCCCTCACCCGGGGAGTGCTGCAAGAATCCAGCCTCTCCCTCTCTGATTCAAAGCCCTAGAACACAGTATGAAACTGCAAGGGTTGATACATCAGAAACATGAAAACGACACCTAGCTCTACATTACCTTCACCTCAGCCCCGAACAAAACCATCTCCCAAGGGCCAGGCTGAAATCAGCAACTGAATGAAGAATAATTGGCTGACGTTGAATCCGGGAAAGAGTGAAGTGATATCAGTGTGGAGAAAAAGGGAAGATCACTTCGAAGAAATTGCTCCACCCATAACATCACCCTCCATAGCGGTTGTCCACCCTGATATCATGAAAATGGTCTGCTTCCTGAGTGTTCACCTGAATTCCTCACTGCTTTTGGATTCCTAAATAACCACATCCATTATTCACTGTGGCCTTGATTCAGCAAGGTACTCAAGTATGTGCTTCTAGAGTTTGGGAAGTGCTGTGGGATACACAATACAGATTATTTGTATTACAGTAACATACAAAGGACTATGTGATCTCTGTTTGTGCAGCAGCTAGCAGAATGGAGTTTTGACCCATGACTAGGGCTCCTAGGCGTAATGATAATAGACATGATAAATAATTGAGACTCATTATTATTATTATTATAAGTAGTCACTGGTAGGTGCTGCATGAATACCCAAGTGTAAAATGTAATTTTTTTCTTTAATGTATGCTCATTATGCAATATTTACAATCTGTCTTTGAAATGATCAATGACAAGTATAAGTGTGCTAGAGTGAATCAATAGACATGCAGCACAGTACCAACAAACTCACATAGATAGTCACCTTACCCAGTGAAAACCAGCTACGTAACATACAAAACTTGTTCTGTACGAACCATGCACAGGGAAAAGCTGATCACGCATTGGAATAGATCTGTTAAAATCATAACATACATTTTCTGTGCACTGAATCAAAACACACAGAGAATAATACAAAAGAGTCCTTTAAAATGTATGTCTGTCGAAGGAATAAATCTGTTAAACGAATCCCGTTTCTGTGTAACAAGGTTATGGCCCAAATTTCAGTCTCAGTTTTTTGGATGTAAATCTGGGGTAGCATGGCTTCAGTGGAACTTCTGCAGATTATACTTGTGTAGCTGAGGGTGCAATTTGGATCTATGGAGCATTAGTGGGTCCCCACACACTGTTCAACAGAGAGTATCACGTCAGCATTACTAACATTTTGAATCACACACTGGAGTTAGTTGCAAGTCCTGGCATTTGCCCTTCCATCGTTTTTTCTCATTAAGATGCGTATCGCGTCTCAGTCGGCACGTTGCCCTATTTGCTTTCAAATGAAAACCAATGGGGTTCTCTCCAGCTGGACTCTCCTGCAGAACACTTGAACACACCAGCATCCTGGCTCATTATTCAGTGATTCCTCAAGGGAAAGAAAGATCAGACTCAAATTATGTATCTGAAAAGGAGGAGTCGAAGTTCTAAACCCAGGTGGTCTGACACTCATTTGCTCTTTCACCCCAATGCAGAACATCATTGTAAAAAAGTCACTAGGTATTGCTTTCCGCATATCTGGTAGGCCAGATGCTCAGCTGGTGTGAATAATCCCAGCTCCAATGGAGCTACTCCAGTTTACATCACCAGCTGAGGATCTGACCCGTTGTCATTCAAACACCGTGTATTATATATCGAAGGGCCTGCTCTCATTTTTTCCAACTATTGTTTGTGTAAGTATTGGGGGTTGCTCAAGGCTGGAGCACACCAAACCCCAAGGGGGCCAGTCGTGAGCCAGGTGCACCACAACTTGGAGGCGGGCATGGTAGGTGTTTAAACACGAGCCCTGGTGGGTCCCAATAACCACCCAGACACATGGTTGAGGGAAAGGGTATTTTCCTAGGGCTGGTAGGAAAGGTTGTAGATACCCTAGAGGCGTCAACAGTTACAGTGCAAAGGGAGCAATTGTTTGGGTCCTTGGGGCTCTCCAGTAGAGAGCTTGGGGTGTCCTCTCCAGTCCAGTGTCTATTCAAGCAAATAGGAGCTTGCAGATTTCAAGGCCAGGTTCAGTTGAGTGTCTCTCCTGGGGTCCCTCTGCAGTGGCTCCCTGCCCAGCCGCTGCTGCTCTCCCATAAGTCCCACCCAGACCTGCACTCAGTAGTCATGGCTTGTTCCACACACACTCCTGGGGATTCTACTCTGAATTCAGTTCCTCTCCGGCTCCCTGCTTGCCACGCACTTCAGCTGAATTCACGCATTCTCTGCAGCTCCTGGCTCACCATGCCCACATTGCTTCCAAAGGGAGCCCAGACACTTCCCAGTTCAGGGACCTACCTGGCCAAGCGCAAAGGGATGTGTAGTTGGGTGAGGGCTAATGGGAGTTGTAGTCCCCTGCTTAGCAGATCTATCACATTTGAAAAAGAAAATACAAGGGCAGTCTCACACAAAAGTCCACGCTGAAACAACTTGAAGGGTCAACTAAAAGACAGGAACCTGACAGGCTTTAACTCTGTCCTTAACTCACCATTGGGCCTAGGTACAAACAGATTGAGAGAGAAACCTGGAGTTCAAAATGTGGTGTCTCTCTTTCCTTCCACGGCTGAGCTATTAAATTTTTTTTAAAAAAAATAAAAGTTAAATTGACTCAAAGCCCGAAGTGCCAGTAAGCAGAGCAGGATGGTGCGGAGTCCCCTTCTCTTGCTTTTCAACTCCTTTTTCAACTTTACAGCTTTGCGGGATAACAAAACCAGCTGCTCGAGGTTGTTTATGTTCCTTGCCATGCATATTTCACACTAGTCTAGCTGCTGCCCTTTTCCAGGTCTCTTCCCTTTACAGCACATTGTCAGCTCGCAAGATGCCAGTTCCAGCTGGCAAACATGGGGTTACTTTGCAAGAGAGTGATACGTGTCCACAGGGGGGCAACAATGCATTGGGTCTGATCCTACACTGATCGAAATGTGAAGGTGTCAGTGAGCCCTTCCCTTATCCCTGTAGCTCAGAAAAACAGGTGTTAGGTGAAATCATAACCAACAATACAGGACTGTGTGATTCATTTAACGTTTCGTTCCACAGAGACACACTGGGTCTGGATATTCGTACATGCATATATAGGACATGGCCTAATTTCCAGTCTGTGGAGGGGGTCTGGTATAGATGAGCCACAGGGATAATTTAGGGGCATTGCTCCTGGCAGCTGCGAGGGCCTGGCAGCGCTGGGCAGGAGTAGAAAGGAAAGGTGATGCTAATCTGGGAGGTGGGGGAGAAGCAGCTGTCAGGAAGCAGCAGGTGGACTGAGAAGGGGTGCGTGAGGCATGAGATGCATGTGAAGGGACAAAATGAAGGAATAAGGTAGAAGAGGGTGGGAGCGTCTAGGGGAGAGGGCCACATGAGTGGGAGCACATAAGGGTACCAGTGAGCTACTGCCATTGGAGGAGGAATAGGGAATCAGCCATTAAGGGCTGGGGAACAGGTAGGGGGGCAGCACTAGATGGGATGGAGAGGGGGAATGGGGACTGGAAACTCAGTGAATGAGGCCAAGGAGCCAGCAAGGGGAAGGAGGACTGAGAACTGAAGTGATGAAGGGGAAGAAGCACCAGGTGGGAGCAGGTAGGAACTAAGCGCTGGGGTTCACACCCTTCCCTTGAGGGGAGGGCAGAGGGTTGTCAGCCTGCATTGCCCCAGTCAGAAACATGCCGCCATCTCTAGGCTCATGCTTAGCACCTAGCTGGAGACTGAAAATAGAGCCCCTCCTCCTGGCGGGAGGCAAAAACCAGCAGAAGATGGCTGTCCAAGGAGCAGAGAAGATAGCGGCTGGATTTCCAGACCAATAGGAGCATCCCATTGCTGTGGGGAGGAGGAGGTGGATTGCCGCCGCAGCAGGTGGCTGAGAGTGGGCGTTCCATCATGGCAAAATCCTTGGGGCCGCTCAAGTGGGGACCCTTCTACTGTTCAGTCATTTGTGATTCCAGAGGCCCTGACCCTGCAATGAACTGTATGTGGGTGAACTCCCATTGACTTTGCTGCCTCCCACACAGAGCTCATGGCAGCACTAGGCCTTAGAAGGTTTTATGGGGGATCTCTGTCTCCTTGGCCCGCCTTTCCCCATGAATAGTTGTCTACACTAGCATTGGCCAGAGTAGCCATGCCAGCTGGCCTCGCCTCTCACAAACAAAACAACTTTGTTATGGTGCTTGGACAAGAGAAACACACCTTCCCGCCCTCTCATCTTGGTCTCCCTAGCAACCTTGTTTTGTTGTTCCACAAAGAAAGGCCAAATCAAATAGCATTGGAGGCAGAGGCACATTAAAAACCTCTTCCCTTCATTGAAAGCCTCCATAACTTGGCAAATTCCCTGGTTTGGGAAAAGTAAACAGTTTAGACAGCATGCTGTACACTACGATTTCTATTCTATGAGGATGTGGAGATCTGAACTTCACTCCTGTTCTGTTAGTAATTACACAGCCTTTCCTGAGAATATGGTCATGCCGCTTGTCAGGTTAGAATTAGTAGCCTATTACATAAGGGTGCATTTCCCCCAACTCACTTGATGTATCACAGCACCATCTGCTGGCTCCTATAAATTAAACAGATTGACGTCTCTGCTAAAAAAACAAAACAAAAAAAACGACTGGTAGAATATTCTTAATGCTTCACAGCTAACCTGAAGGTTCTAGATCTTGGTCTCTTCAACTAATTGTTGATGGTAAATAAAATAATTATCTATAAAGGGCTTTCGCCAGGAGTTCCTTCTCAGAAACCATATAATGATCAAAATCCAGCCATTATGCTAGTCCCCCCAGCTGAACTCTTGTGCCTTTTACAAGATTCTTTGGCCATGATTTTGCAATCCAACTAGTTATTCTGGGTGCCTCAGGTTTTGGGTGTCCAATTTGACACATCTGAAAGGGACCTGATTTTCAAAAAGTGCCACACACTTGCCTTCTGAAAATCAGGCTTTTTGAAGGTATCTGAAATTGGTCCCACGCAAAAGCTTTGGAAAATCCTCACTGGCCTCTAGCAATTATTTACTCCAGGCAATTGCCTCACTGGGCTTGCTTCACCAGAATGGCTCGGTCATCTTTATGAACTTTACTGACAGTTGCTTCTTGCAGTTAAGTTATAGCTTCTTGGGCATTGAGAGGAGTGTTCTGATCCCAGTCCCTTGCATGGTGATGCTCTGTGAGTGTCTTGGAAAGGCTTTGAAGAGGGGAAGACTTGAGCAAACTGGGAAAATGGCTAAAGAACTAAGAATGGAACATAATGTCTTTGTAGACACACACAGTCAAACATATTTACAGCACCTACCAGGTGGATCTGCCGGGGCTAGTAAATGTACTTTTATTTTTTAAACAAGCCATCAGAGGAATACAAAGAAAATGTGATGTTTTGCTGATGGTCCCTTGGTTGTTTTTATTTTCTCTGAGTGGGTTTCCTTTGCCTACTTAAAACAATCCAGATTCAAAGGAGACTGGGTTCCCACCCGCAAGCAAAAAGTAATATTGTTTTTAGATTATGAAATCTTTGATACACAGAAGATGAAAATAATTTTACTTTACTGCCTTACACACCCAGTCCCCAAAACCCTTACTCATTCCTGTAGCACGGTGTAAATTAGTGGGACTACTCACGTGAGTAAGGGCTATCACAGAAGTAATGGCAAGCAAGATCAGGCTATTATTTAGAAGTGTAGCATAATCACTACGTAAACTGGATAACTTAACCCACAGCAGTCAAATGTGTCATGATATTTGAGGTAGCTCCTGATTTGGGAGATAGTATGGTCAAATGGATAGTACAGACTGGGAATCAGAAGACCTGCTTCTATTCCCAGCTCTGCTTCGTAACCTAAGGCAAGTCATTTCATCTCCGTTTCCCCTCCTGCCCTTTGTCAGGCTTGTCTGTTTAGATTGCAGGCTCTTCAGGACAGAGACTGTCTCTGACTATATCTTTGTACACCACCTAGCACAGTGGGGGCCCATCTCGGTTAGGACCTCTAGGTGCTACTGGAACGCCAATAACAGGAATCATCATTTTAATCAGACAGAACCGATCTGCAGACAAAGTGGTAGAACTGAATACTGTGCAGCGGTAAATGGCCATTCTCTACTGTTGCCGGTAGTCTGCATGCTTCCATTTCTACAGGGGGTGCTAGCATGAATATACCATCTCCTAAAATTCAAGTTAAAAAAAAGGGATTTCATCCACACCCCCCAGTAGCACTTTATATTCCTTTCCAGTCTCGCTCTTTCATTGAGCCGTTTGAGCTGTTATGTGATGAAGAGCAATTTGCAATAATAAGCATTTAAAAATGTGACTCCAGATACACAGCGTTTGATTTAAGGAAGAGGGTTTCCCCTTTCACGGCCCAGCACACATACAAGGTTCAAACAAAGTGCGAGGTGCTGATGAACAGAGTCTTGACAAACTTTGTTTTCCTGTGCGGCATCTCAGCACATAATGATTTCATTCAGCAGCTACTGCTCAAGCGTGGAAAGCATTGCTAAAGAAATCCCACAGAGTTCAGACTATCTTTTCCCTAACTTCAGCTCCCCACACACACACACTTTGCCTTTCAGGTTTTTTGCCAGGGATAACATAAATATTCATCAGCTGATATTTGCCATAGCTGTGAAGTCATGAATGAGGCCAAACGCTTTTCCCGCCTGCCCTGTCTGCAAAATGGCAGCTTCTGGTCTTAGCTCATCGCCAAATGACACTTTCCAAAATCCCCAAAGTGCACTTGCAGGCTTTTCAAATTCGGTCAGGTTTTTAATGTGCAAAGCAGAAATGCTGTCTGCCTAATATTTACCCTGGGATTTACAGGGAAAAAAAATATTACTTTGCTATGCTTTAAACTGTGGGATGCCTTGACATAACGGACAGAAACGCTGGCAGCTCAAATCTTGGTTGGTTTATTTCAGTGAACATGACTGCTGCAGGTTTCCTTTCTGAGTCAAACACCAGACACTTGAACGATTTGTTGTGCGGAAAAGAGAAACAGCTTTAGTCCATCATGCCGTTTTCTTAACCACTTAGGTGCTGTCACAGGAAGCCACATGCATTGGGAAACACTTTTAATAAGACTCCTTTAAGCTTGCCTTGAAATTTGGATCCTGAAATGTAGACTCTCCCATCCCTTGTCACAAGTGTTTGCCCTCTATGGTCCAGGTAGTGATTACCTCCTTAGAATTGTTCTAACCAAATCCAGAATCATTCATTCAAGTTTATACAGAGTTAATAGGTAGAGGAGTATCTTACTTACTAATACCTCCAGGGATCCCCTGACCACTTCTGATACTGCTGCTCCAGGCTATGGGCCATTACCATTGTCACCAGTGCAGAAAAGAGGGTGGGGGGACAAGGATTGCTTGGTGCCACTTTTCCAGCCACCAGTCTCTCACCCTTCCTCCCTCTTTCTCTTCTTTTTCTCTCTCTCTCTTTTTTATGCACACACAGTGAAAGAGATAGCGTGTGAGGAAGTGAAAGAGAGAATGACAGAGCAAGAATGAGCAGTGACGAAGAAGTGATGAGGATAGAGAAGCACTGTTGCCCAGCAAGCCTACTCCCTGGGTGCATTCAGAGTCATATTTGCTAACATAACCAATGGAGCTGCACCAGATTACACCAGCTGAGAATACAGCCCAGTCAGCCATATCATTACAGCCCTTTGAGACACAGGAAACATTTTTCTCAGAAAGCTTTCATCAAAATTGCCAAAATTTGAAACATTTCAGTCATCACTCTGCTTTGCTGGCCAGTCAAAGCAATGAATGTAGCTGTGCATTTTCCCAGTGCATTGCTCTTCGTATATTGATTACTATTAAGTCACTATTAATGACAATAAAAATACTCTGGGGTAAAATATTCAATGCAAAGTGTTAGGATTCAGTAGGGGGAAACTTTTGTTATTAGTGGGAGGCAGTAGTTAAGTCCCTTCACTTCCCTTTCTCTACGACTGGAATGAAACTGTAGCTCTGGAGATCACAACTAAGATCACAGTGATGGACTTGGATGCCTGGAACTATATCCAAAATGTTTGCTTGCTTTAGGTGAATCAGGGATTTTTGATCACATCAGTGGACAGTAACTTGGAGAAACAGAAGGTTCAATAAGAATAAGTTCTAGAAGTACATTAGGAGCAAGAGAAAAACCAAAGAAAGTATAGGTCCTCTACTTAGAGTGGAAGGAAAGCTAAAAATGGAAGACATCAACATGGCTGAGATGTTCAATACCTTTTTTAATTCAGCCTTCATTAAAAAGGGTAATAGTGACCAGATACTTAACACAATTAATATTAACGTGGAGGGAAAGAACAGGTTAAAGTGCTTAGATAAGTTGTGTGTATTCAAGTTGGCAGGGCTTGATGAAATTCACCCTAAGATACTTAAAGAACTAGCTGAAACCATCTCCGAATCATTAGCAATTATCTTTGAGAACTCCTGTAGAATGGATGAAGTCCCAGAAAACAGAAGATGGGCAAACATAGTACACATCTTTAACAAGGAGAATGAACAGGACCCAGGGAATTACAGCATAATTCACTTAACTTTGATACTTGGAAAGATACTCTGTATACAAACTATTAAACAATCAATGTGTCAGCACACAAAGGATAATAAAGAGTTATAAGAAATACCCATCATGGATTTACCAAGAATGAATCATATAAGCCAACCTAATTTCATTTTTGACAAGGTTACTTGCCTAATGGATAGGGGGAAGCTGTAGACATGATATATATTGATTTTAGTAAGGCACCTGCCACAATCTCGCATATTATCATAAGCAAACTCGAGAAATGTGGTCTAGATGGAATTATTATAAGGTGGGTACAAAACTGGTTGAAAGACCATATTCAAAGAGCAGTTATCAATAATTTACTGTCCAACTGGGGTGGTGTATTTAGTTGGGTCCTGCAGGGGTTAGTCATGGATTAAATACTATTTAATATTTTCTTTAATTACACGTATAATGGAGTGGAGAGTATGCTACTAAAATTTGCCCATGAGAGCAAGCTGTGGGGGGTTGCGAGCACTTTGGAGGACAGGATTAGAATTCAAAAAGACCTTAACAAAACTGACAAACTGGTCTGAAATCAACAAGATGAAATTCAGTAGAGATGAGTGGGAAGTACTGCACTTAGGAAGAAAAAAATCAAATGCACAACTACAAAATGGGGAATAACTGGCTAGGTGGTCATACTGCTGAAAAGTATCTGCAGGCGATGGTGACTCACAAATTGAATATGAGTAAACCATGATGCAGTTGCGAAAAAGGGCTAATATTGTTCTGGGGTATATTAGCAGGAGTGTTGTATATAAGACAAAGGAGGTAACGGTCGCTCTCTACCAGGCACTGGTGAGGCCTCAGCTGGAGTACTTTGTCCAATTACAGGCGCCACACTTTAGGAAAGCTGTGGACAAATTGGAGAGTCCGGAGGAGAGCAACAAAAACAATCAAAGGTTTAGAAAACCTGGCTTGTGAGGAAAGGCTAAACAAACTGGGCATGTTTAGCTGTGAGAAAAGAAAACTGAGGGGAGACTCAATAACAGTCTTCAAATATGTTCAGGGCTATACAGAGGATGGTGATCGATTGTTCTCTAAGGTTACTGAAGGCAGGACAAGAAGTAATAGGCTTAATCTGTAGCAAGGGAGATTTAGGTTAGACATTAGGAAAAACTTTGGGACTGTAACAATAGTTAAGCACTAGAACAGGCTTCCAAGGGAGATTGTTGAATCCACATCAGTGACGGTTTTTAAGAACAGGTAGGGTAATACCTCTCCGAGATGGGCTATGTTTACTTGGTCCCACCTCAGCACAGGGGACTGGACTAGATTCCCTGGACTATGATTGTATGGTACAGTGGGACTGAATGACTCAGGATAACTGCCTTTCCCCTCTGAGTCGTTAATTCCAGTGTAACCCAGGCAAGTGGAAACAGAACATTTTAACCATGTGGCGGCTTTTCAGTGTTCCACTTAGTAAATATGTTTTGCACCATGAAAGCCATCAGCAAACCTTGCAAACTTGTTGGTTGCCACGTCTTGGGCTGTGTCTACACGAGGGATATATTCCCAGGGTTCTCCACCTTTGCAGCTCCACCAAAGGTCGCCTGGGGCAGAAGATGCTTCAAGCCACCACTTCAGTTTTAAGCAGGCCTGCACAAGACTCTAGTTAAAGCACCAGCAGCATCTTGCAGGTACGTGCATTGTCACCATTGCTACCGGCAGATGGGTTTGCAACGGTAGGGTGCTCTGGTGGGAAATTCCTAGGGTAGACGAGGCCAGAGAGGATGAAACAGGCATGGAGAGCAGTGGAGTAACTGCCAGCAAAGTCTGGGCAAGGCAATGGGCACAGACCTTCAGTGATGAGTGCCCCCTAGCAGGATAAATCCCCTGCTACACCCCCACCACCAATGAGGCTCTAAATGCCTCCCTCTCCCCAAATATTCACTCCTACACCCTCCTTCCAAACATCCAGCTTCTCCTCCCTGTCACAAACACTCATCCCACTACCCTCCCATCAAACCCTCACCTCCTCCAACCATCCTCCCCCTTCTCCCCAAACACACCTCTCTCCCACCCCACACTCAGCCCACAGTTAGCATGATAATGCTGCTGGAACTATTATTGCTATTTTATTTTAAACAAGGAAAGTTAAAAACTGAAATTCTCTGCACCGATTTGTGTCTTTATAGCCTGTTCCTGCACTCCCTTATCAAGGGAATGAGGGTTTCCAAGATGGGCCCTCAGTTTGCAAACCTTTGTTAAAGAATGTTCTATGCCCCTACCGGGACGGTTCTATTGAACAAATGCTATTCTGAAAGCTCAAATGGCAGCTGTTTACTCTAGATGGGCAGCATCAGGATGGGGTGTGGGCTTTATAAAACCAAAGTCAGGTACATTACAAATTCAGTTCCATAGTTTTCAACCTGTCAACATTTTGCAAGAGACATGTCTCCAAGTAAGCCAAGGAGTTGACCACTTGCTGTTTGTATTAACCGTTTAAGCACTGTCCCTTGAAATCTATAAAATGCAATGCCTTTGAAAATGAAGATGCTAAACTGTGACAAAGCCAGTTTGCATCTGGAGGAAAAGTTTTGCTACACTGAGAAATTCTTTGTGTAACACATGTGGTATTCTCCCACTGTTTGGCAGGAAATAAGATAAACAGAAGCATAGCAAAATGAAAACAAAATGGAGCATGTATGCATCATGAAATAATTACAGTGCCATTTCATTAGAATCTAAATCTGGATTGGCAAACCTGCTTTCAAAACAATTTTGCTCAATCCACTGTGATAGAATTTGAAAGCAGTGACATCTTGCAGTACAGCAGCCAGAGCCCAGCTGCTGTAAATCGGTGTAGATTGACAAAGTCTATTTGGAGTGACACCAATTTATACCAGCTGAGGGGCTGGCCCAAAAACTTTAAATCTACTTTCTAGGAGTGTTCAAGGACACCAACTTCTCTGTGTCCTGTAAGTCAGTGGTTACTTACAATGGTCTTCAGTGTGAGTTGGAGCCAAATGTCCACATCAAAAGTAGTTTTATAAGACAGAGCCTTACAGTGAGGTTCAGCACACCATCACAACTTCAGAAGGCAGCTTTTCCCATGCTCTTAGGATTTGATTTGGGGCTGAAAACCATTCAGGAAGCCAAAAAACACAGCGCCTACTTCCCTAGGTTTGTTTCATCTCTGAGTCTTCTGCATATTCAATAGCATCAGGACCTACACTGTTCTTTTATCAAAGTGAGATACTCTAAGTGTCTGTTTATTAATGTTAGGAAATTCTCAATAAGACAGACAAGTTTCACCCATAACTGGCACTCTCCCCACCAGCCGAGCTTGCGAAAAGGTAACACATGGCTCGCCAGAGCAATTCTGTTTGGTTTGCCCACAAGTAAAAATAAAATAAAATACACCAGATACCAGAGGAGAGCTGAAGGTCACAAACAAAGGTCTGGTGGGCTGGAAGCTCCCTGTAACACCCTTTCAGCTCTTGATTGTCAGATTACTACTATAATTTACCTACTGTAGCACCCGCTAGATGCTCTTTCCAAACATTCAAGAAGGAGCAGTTCCTTGCTCCAAGGAGTTCACAGTCTAAGGACAGATAGACAATAGTGAAGTTATACCATGTAGAGGAGATCAGCTGGAAGGAGGCATGAAGATGATGTTGCAAAACAAAAACGAGCAGACCAGTCAGGAGCGTTAGCGGAGCGGAGGGCATGGGTGACAAGATGAAGGACGGACAGGCAGAGTTTGAAGGCACTGACAAGAAGCTTAAATGTGATGCAATAGCAGAAGTGGAGCCAGTGAAGGCATTAAAAGAGGGGGAGACATTATCAGATGGTCATGCCAGGAAGATGTGTTTAGGGGCTGAATTTGGAATGGACTGAAGGGGACAAATCAAATACAACCCAGTGGGTTATGTCTCCAGGACTGGGTTGAGGTACATGGTATGAAGAAGCTAATGTGCCTTCTGTCTATGCTATTCCTGATCTGTAAGGGCCTGATCCAAAGTCCGTTGAAATAAACTGAAAATCTGTTGATTTGACTGGGCTTTGCATCAGGTCCTAGATGAAATAAGGATTTCAGTTCCTGGGGCTATCAATCCAGCACCTTCCACAAGTAATAAATTCACATAAAAACTCCAAGTACACAAAACCCAAGAAATGCCTCTCAATGATACATGATTCGCAAAAAGAAAATGATACATGATTGTTAGGGCAGTAGCCTTGTCAAGACACATTTTGGAAAAAGTTATCATTGGAACAAAAGCAAATGTATTTTGTTTGCAGAACCACCCCCCTAAGTCACACTGTTTGGTTCGGATAGTACCAACAACCTCTAGGGTCTCCTAACATCTACTGGCCCAATCCTCCATCTCAAAGGCTCAGATTAGTTACTTGAATTCTTCAGAAAAGTTGTCAAGATTTTGGAACCCCCTAATTCTCCCTCACTTTTCCTTTACCTCCTTGTCCACAGAATACAATTTGGAGGGTGAAATACCCAGTATGCTTTTTGCTTTGCTACAGCTGCTGTGCCTTCTGTTGATGATTATCACCCTCTGTGATGGGCTTAATCCCCATCACCTGTAACACAAGGGAAAGAACCTAATTAATTATGCTTCACACATGGGAGGTGATTATCTAATTGCCTCCTGGCCAAAGCTAGGCTGTATAAGATGTTGAGGGAGCGACTGCAGAAGAGACAGGTCCTGCGGGAGAAGGTCCTAGACTAAGGCTTAACTGGTAGGATACAATAAGGGAACTGTACTGAAGCCCAAGAGGCGTAGAAGGGCTATTAATTTAAAGACTCGTTTGAATCCTTATTTGGACTTGTTCATGCTATCCCAGAAGGGGCTTAGACTTTTATGTGACTTGACAAGAAGGCCCATGGAACACCTGGAAGGGGAGAAGATGCAGACTGAGAAAAGCTATTGCTGGCCAAAGGACTGGCCACTGGTGTTGCGCACAAGAGGCGAAGTTCTATGCAGTGCTGCATGCCCAGGTGTGAAGGGGCACCCTAGAGGCAAGGATGCACATTTACATCCTCCTCTGTGCTTTTTGGTTTTGGGGCAACACTGCCAATTACTTCTGTTTTCCCTACTTAAACAACTGAACTTATCAGCCGAAGACATATTCTATTCTATACAGCGTCCTATCCCATCGTCATCATCATGCATTAAGTGACATGAATAACTGTGACATACCAGGGTATAATCCCGACTAATACATAGCTGTGTCACCCCTGCCCTCTGACCTGGGGTGCCCTTTACAACACTTCCCACCTGGACTGCTCACAAACAGCCTCCAGCGTGCAAGTTACTCCCAGCTATGTCTGTGTGGGTGCTGTAGCCAGCCAGCCAAACCTTGGCTCTTACTAGCCTTGGTTATACTGCAGGGGACCCAACACATCCCCAGTCTTAGATTTTCCGCAAGAAATGTAGGTCCTGCCTACAATGCCCAGCTCTATCTAGGGCAATACAAGTTTCTATTAAGTCCATTATTCCTTGAATAGAAATAATATGCACAAAACTTGCCACCCGAATGAAGTTTCCCAAATACTTCAATTTAAGCACACTGGGTTAGATAAGACAAGTTTATTAACTACAAAGAAAGAGATTTTTAAGAGAACACAAGAAACAAGGCATGAAAGTCATAAATGGTTAGAAGGAAATAAAGTTAAAATGCCATGAGTGCCTAACTTAAACTGTATCAGATTTAAGCAAAATTTCTCACCATATTTGTTCAACAGTCTTACTGACCAAACCCTATAAATCAGGACCTCTTCTCTTCCAGAATCCAATGAAGGCTTCCTTTGTTACTTCAGATGTAGAGAATAATATGGGCAGGGGGAGAGAGATGGGTACCTTGGGGTGTTTGTCCCTTCCCGTTTATAGTTTCAGTACTCCTCTTTGGTACCAGGAGACAAAAAGTCTATGAGGAGGGATGTTCCCTGCTGCTTCTTCCCCACAGGTTTCCCTTCCTGCTTGATGACTCTGTTTACTGCTTAAATGCAAATCAAGCTGAGCACACATACCTTTGTTTGAAACAGACCTGTCTGCCAACTTCTGCTTGGTTAGGGCTGTGGTTTGGAGCATACGTTATCATCATCATACAGGGAAATCTAACCGTAACATACGATATCACACATTTTATCAGGATGATACTGATCAGTAAACTACAAATTTTCAAATGATACCTTACATGGCATACTTTGTACAAAGATTATTACAATAGTGTGTAAGTTGTGAATACAGGGGTACATTCTCTCACACTAACATCTGTCACATGTGGCTCATTCTCACTCATCCTAGCCCCAGGGGGGAAATTGGGTATGCAATGAAAGTTGTTTTTATTTTGGTTGGACGGGACTGGGGTGATTTGTGTGGGTTTTTATGAATCTGTGTGCTCCTCTGCGATCTGTTGAGCCAACCCCTGCTTTCCCACCCCATAATCAAAAATCAGATACAAAACTCCTGTCTTTTCACATTAATTTTCACAAACAATGTTGTTAGTCTGTCACAAGATCCAGGGAAATTCCACTTCACCATGAAAGTTTTTTTTTAAAAAGGAAAGATTTAAGGCAAATGCATTAACTTCATCCTGCAGCATTTGGCTCTGAAATCACTCTTTATGAAGAGGGCTTATCAGCTTTGAACTTGGAGAGTCAGTCAGTTTGGAGATAAGCAGAGCAAGTTCATTATCCCACAGGAGCAGTAACTTAGAAATGGTTAATTAAACCCAATAAATAAAGTCTATTTCCTCACCATCAAAATTTACTCTGGGCCACAACACTATGGAACCTTCCTCAAATTAAGCTGGGTTAAGGACAGGAAACTGCATCTTCTAAACTTTAGAAATAGATCTTAAACATGTAAACATAAGATACTATGCCCCTATCTTTTGAGTAACATTTATATTATCTAAAATAAACAGTCTTTCTGAAATTGCTCTGTAATTGACATCTGACACAGTCCACATTGCAACACATATGATAAGTGCAGTAAACAGTAGAAATTATGCTTCCTTATGCTCTGAGAAACATATTTCCTTAAACAGATAAACTTTATTTTGTTGCTATGCAACCGTCATGCAACATAATACACTCGGCAGTAAATACGAGTAAGAATTTTACAACTGAAGGGTAGCGTGTGGCCTTTTGTTTCCCCCCTCCCCCACCCTTTGAGTTCAAGTCCCAATTTACGTTCATGCTGTAATATTCCATCATTTTATTCTAAAACCTTTTGCAAATTCAAACTTTTGGCAAAAAATGATTCAATGAGTAAAGCTCAATGCGAGGTATTTCAAATAGTGCATAAGGGAAGTTGGGGTAGGAGGATGGGGGGGATGAAGATGCACCACTCCTATGTGGTTGATGGGAGATAAATGACTATGGGTCTGAGCCTACACCCATTTATATCAATGGCAAAATGCCCCGGGACTTCAACAAATGCAGAACAATGGGATAGAGCCCTACTTTCTGTTTAAAAAAAAACCTTATTGCTAGATTTCTAGGGCAGACTTTTCCAAAGCATTCTGCACTGATTTACCTTCGCTCCCACTGACCGTGCCACTGACTTCAAAGGAGTAGAGTTAGGCCAACAGCGATTGCTTTAGAAAACTCTAGTCCTAGTATTTTGTGTTCACTTGAGAGGTGAGATATCAAGAGCAATCTTGGGTTTAGGCTGAGGGAGACTACTAGATTCTTAACCCGACTGCCTTTATGGATTCGGGGAGGTCACTTAACACTGCTGTGCCCATTCCTATATTTTGTACCAAGGCAAAATTCCCATTCCCGTCTACTGAGAATTCTAGTTTGCTCAAGGCATACAGGACCAAGTCCCTTGTCTTAGTTTTGTCGTACCAAATAGCGTCAATAATACTTATGGACCTGCCTCAGACAATGTTAGATCTAAGGGCTATCAACCCTTCAAGTACACAAGTAGTTCTTATTTTATTGAAATACTCACCTAAGTAAAGCTTTGGAAGGTCAAGCCATGAATAGCTACGGCCCTTATGTGAACAATGGGACTAGTCATTTGAAAAAGGACTACTTATGTAAGCAAGGGTTGGAAGAATTAGCCTCTTGGGGGCCCAATCCAAAGGCCATTTAAGTCAACAGGAGTCTTTCCATTGACTTCAATGGATTTTGAATAAAGTCCTTGATGAGTCAAACCCTGCTCTCCTTACTCGCGCAAGGAGCCACACTGAGTTTAATGGGACTTGGGTAAATGGAACGTGATTTGGCCCAATGGCTGCAGAGTACCACTTATATGCCTATGTGAAATATCAGCCAATATATGGCTGCTAGGCTGGAGAGTTGGCCTATTATCTAAGCACTCTCCTACTACTTTCTCTGAGGTGTAAAAATTCCCAGTACACCATTTTGAGGACCTCCACCAAAATGAATACTTGCCAGCAGTAATATTCCTGAATTAATTATCAATCCAAAAAAACAGAAACACACATCCAGGCCTTCTTTATACATCATCAATGGAAATAAGAGGACACACTCAATTTTACTTACTTTCTTAGCAGTTTACCTATAATCTTTCTGCACCTCAGTTTCCCTATCTGGAGAATAATGGATAGAGACCTTCCTTGTGTGAAATGCTTTAAGATGTGTGGCTGACAATATAAGGTGTCATACTCAGCACTTACTGCATCATTATTATTATTTAGTATTTATACTTCAGGGAAGTTGAATTTGTCCAAGAAATCATCTAAACCAATGTTAATTTTTTTAAAGTAAAAATATAGCAGAGCTCCAGCTGGTGTCAGTCAGCATAGTTCTGTTCAAGTCACTAGGGCTACATGGATTTATACCAGCTGAGGATCTGGCTTATGGTCAGTATTCATATGTTATTATAATTTAAGTGCAAAGAGATTCATGTCAGTTAAGACTGTAAACCTCCAAACTCTGGATTGGCTGTACAATCCCTTGCATCTCAAAAGCCTCCAAGATACTTACCCAGCTCCCAGCCTACGCTGTTTACACACAGTAATGTAGTTGCTAGGGGAAACGATGCCATGTTGATACGAAAAGAATATTTAATCCGGACAATCTGAAGTGTAGTTTCTATAAACAGCGAACAAGAGGTATCCTTTAAACTTTGATATTTTGGTAGTTGTTTGCTATCAAAACATTTCTGTTTATAGTTTCATTTTAACATCTAAGCTACTTCCAGACATGCATGTTAACATCTGAGAAAAGTTCTTCGCATCTGTACACATATTGAAAAGTCAGCAGTTTCTGCTTAGCTGGACGACAACTACAATTGTGTGCACCAGGAGAGAATTGGGGCCCACTCTTTCCATCCTTATTCGCACCAGGGGCCAGATTCTCAAAAGTGCTCAGCTCCTTTTAAGGAGCTAGTGCGGGGTGCTGAGCACTTAGGAAAACCTGGTCCATGTACACCTTTCAGAAGTAGCCCTCTATAAACCAATAGGGCTACTCTCCTAAGTAAGGGTTTCATGATGAGGCCCAAACAGAACAATCTGGCCACAGTGAATAGGGTGGCTTTACCCAGAGCCACACTTTTTTTGTGCTAAATCTTGGAAACTGCAGATGAAGTTCTTCGTACCAATGTCGTGTCAATCCCTTTCACGCTCTGGCATCCTGGGAGATAAATTACATACATATAATATGAATATGCTTAGAAGAATAATCAGCATTATTCAGGAACTGGTCTTCCAGCAAAAGATGACCCTTGACTGTTGAGAGGATAGTCTTGTGGTTAAGGCATAGGTATAGAACTCAAGTCATAGGGTCTTCACCAAATGTCCTGTGTGACCTTGGGCATGTCACTTTCAGAGTTTAATTCTGGAAGGGACCACTATGATGATGCAATCTGACTACCTTACATAACACAGGTTAGAGAATGTCATCTGTGATTCCCGCACATTGAGCCATATAATTTGTAATTGAGCTCGAGTTACCTTTTAGAAAAACACTCAATCTTGATTTACAGATGCCTAGTGATGAAGAATGTACCACATCCCTGGTGTTGTGTGCTAATTGGTAATTAGCAACACTGAAAAATTTACTATTTAGTCTCACTTACTCTCTCTGTGCCTCAGCACTCCATCTGTAAAAGAGGGATAATTATACTTCTTTTCCTGGTATTGTCTATGTAAATAGCAAATTTTTTAGGGCCGGGACTCTTATTCTAGATCTCTGCAGTGCCCAGCACATGGGTCCTTTTCTCTCTGGTCCCTAGGCACTACTGTAATAAACATAATAAATAATAATAGATGGAACTATTCAGGATGGAGACTGTTTTGCTATATGAATGTGCAGCACCAAGGGCAATGAGTCTTGGTTGGGGTGTCTAGATACTACTGTAATACACAGAAATGTGTAAAGTTTACAGCTCAGTGCAGACTTGTTAACTTTTATAGTTTGGTGGATAGGACAGTGGGCTGGGACTCAGGAGACGTGGGTTCAATTCCAGGCTCTGCCACTGGCCTGCTGGGTGACCTTGAGTAAGGCACATCCTGCCCCGTGCCTCAGTTTCCTCATGCATAAAAATGGGGATAATGATACTAGTCTCCTTGGTAAAGCACTTTGACACCTACAGATGAAAAGAGCTAGATACTGAACCATTTTTATTATCTGCACTCAAGTGTAGGACTGGAAGGGACCTCAATAGGTCGGCTAGTCCAGTTCCCTGCACTTAAGGCAGGACTACGTAATAACTAGACCATTCCTGACAGGTGTTTACCTAACGTCCTCTTAAAAACCTCCAATGATGGAGATTCCACAACGGCCGTACGCAATTTATTCCAGTGCTTAACCACCCTGACAGTTAGGAAGTTTTTCCTAATGTCCAATCTAAGCCCCCATTGCTGCAATTTAAGCCCATTTCTTCTCATGCTAGCCTCAAAGGTTAACAAGAACAATTTTTCTCCCTCCTCCTTGTACCAACCTTTTATATACTTGAAAATTGTTATTGTGTCCCCACTCAGTCTTCACTTTCCAGACTAAACAAACCCAATTTTTTCAATTTTCCCTCAGAGGTGATGTTTTCTAGACCTTTAATCATTTTTGTTGCTCGTCTCTGGACTTTCTCCAATTTGTCCTCATCTTTCCTGAAATGTGGTGCCCAGAACTGGACATAATACTCTAGCTGAGGCCTAATCAACATGGAGTAGAGCGGAAGAATTAATTCTCGTGTCTTGCTTACAACACTCCTGCTAATACATCCCAGAATGATGTTTGCTTTATTTTTGCAACAGTGTTACACTGTTCACTCATATTTAGCTTCTGATCCACCATAGCCCCCAGATCCCTTTCCGCAGTCAGTTCCCATTTTGTATGTGTCCAATTGATTGTGCCTTCCTGAGTGGAGTACTTTGCATTTGTCCTCATTGAATTTCTCCCTGTTTTACTTCAGACCATTTCTCTAGTTTGTCCAGATCATCTTGAATGTTAATCCTATCCTCCAAAGCACTTGCAACCCCTCCCAGCTTGGTATCGTCCGCAAACTTTATAAGTGTACTCTCTATGCCATTATCTAAATCAATTATGAAGCTATTGAACAGAACTGGTCCTAGGACTGATCCCTGTGGGACCCCACTCGTTATGCCCTTCCAGCTTGACTGTGAACCATTGATAACTACTCTCTGGGAACAGTTTTCCAACCAGTTATGCACGCACCTTATACTAGTTCCACCTAGGCTGTATTTCCCTAGTTTGTTTATGAGGTCATGCAAGACAATATCAAAAAAGCCTTACTGAAATCAAGATATATCACAATTACTGCTTTCCCCCTATCCACAGGTTTGTTACCCTGTCAAGGAAAGCTATTAGGTTGGTTTGATGGGATTTGTTCTTGACAAATCCATGCTGATTGTTACTTACCACCTTATTATCTTCAAGGTGTTTACAAATTCATTGCTTGATTATTTGCTCCATTATCTTTCCGGATGCTGAAGTTAAGCTGACTAGTCTGTAATTCCCTGGGTTGTACTTATTCCCCTTTTTATAGATGGGCACCATATTTGCCCTCTTTAATCTAGCCAGTGCTGCTAAAAACAGCCGTGAAGACATGGTGCCACTGACCCCCAGCACAGGTTACCTACCTGACTGGGTACTCAGGCGGGCTTGTACAGCCTGCACTGAAGACCACGCTGCCACATCTTCACAGCTATTTTAGCCTCACTAGCTAGATTAAATCGAGCACAGGTTGGCCTATCTGAACTGAAAATAATGCTTTCAATTACAGCATCCAGAGAAGGATTGTGACTATGGAAAGGAAGCTGGTGTCTCACCAGAAAGTGCCATTGCTAGCTGGAATTCTTCCTTCAGCATCTGGAGAACTTCTTTTGCTCCTTCTTCACCCTAATAGATTGGAAGACAATACATTGTACTACAACATATATACGCACCAGGGGGCTGAATTAAGGTTTCATGGACAATCTTAATTCTGGCATTTCATAAATTTCATGTGCTTGAGTTTGCACCCATAACAGTCCCTAGTCATATTTTTTGAATGTTAATGCATGTCTAAAAGGTTAGTCTAATAGTCAAAATTTGGACTGCAGCCTTTGATGAATTACCTGATAAACCAACCCCCAGATGATAGGTCTTCCAATGAACACTGCCTTGGCACCAAGAGCCAATGCCTTGAGAACATCTGTGCCTTTTCTCACTCCACCATCCAGGAACACCTCTGCCTTCCCTTCCACAGCCTCAACAATTTCCGGCAAGACATCAATCTAGGAAAGCAAGAACAGGACAGTAGCAATTCAGTCACATGTGACACTACTGAATTTTTAAGCGAACTGCCACATGTAGGAACCAGTCTTTAATGAAGATAAGCGTGAATTTTGTGCCTAATGTATGTGCACAAATAATGCAGTTGTGTGTACAAATATGGACGTGACTAACCATACTAGTAGGCAGAGGTTAGTAATGATCCAGTGCAGTGCTAGGGGATACTTTGTTGAAGGTGCTGTCTTTCTCATTATACATAAAAGCAAGGTCCTGGTTAGGACTGTATGTGCCTTTCATAATGAAATCTAGAACCAGATTAAACTCATTTTTCTCTTAGCACAGTGTGGTATGGCGATTTACCAAGCCCAGTGACCAGCCACAATGAACCTGATCCACAAGACCTGAAGAAGAGCTCTGTGCAAGCTCAAAAGGTTGTCTCTCTCACCAGCAGAAGATGGTCCAATGAAAGATGTTACGTCCCCCACCTTGTCTCTCTAATTGTGCTAGAAGGTATACATAAAGATCCTGTTTTACATGCACAATCACAATGGCTACATATACAAGTTTCCTGTGCATGATACCATTTGTGTGTGTTATAGCCCATCAGAGATCAGGATCCCATTGTGCCAGGCTCTGTACGTACACATAGCAAGAGACAGCCCTTGCCCTGAAGAATTTACTGTTAAAGCTGGTAGAAAGTTTTCCATCAAAAGATTTTTTCCAGTGAAAATGGCTTTTTCAGTGAACATATTTTTGTGATCAATTTTCCATTTTTGTGAGGAAAATGTAGGCATTGATTGACAACCAAAACATTTTCAGTATTTCAACTAAAATCTGAAATACTATTTTAAAAAATGGTTTTGTCTAATTTTTTGGGGGGGGGCAGGGGGCATAATAATTCAATATTCAATATTCAATTGGAATAATTTCCAACCAACTCACTATCCAGCCAACTTAATATCAAACTAACCACGGGAAAGGATGGAAGAAAGAAAGGGGATTATTCCTATTTTACAAACAGGGAACTGAGGCAGAGACAGATTAAGTATCTTGCCCATGGTCACACAAGATGCCTTGAGTCCCAGACTAGTACCTTAACTGCAGGACCACCCTTCCTGTCATGCCTAACTTTTTACTATCTCAGCAAAGCAGGAGAGATATTCGATTAGAAGCAAAGTGCTAAAGAGGCTGAAAATATCACGCTCTAGGAAAGCAAGCAGGGATCCAAATTATCCCTTTTCAAACAGGGATGTAATTCCTTTCCCTTTTAAAGGATCAAAACATCTCCCTCTTTCTACATCCAAGCAAACTGCACCACCATACAAGTGCTGTAATTACTAAAGTACAATGTTTTAATTATGGTTTGTATCAATTTCCTCAATGTGTAATTAGATATTAGAAAATGTTAACCAGTTTGGGTTCAACTCACATTTCAAAAACCCATCCAAATTAAAGCATGTGATTATGATGCAGAAACAGAAACACTTTATGATCTGGTACAAATATATATTATGAAAAATGTAATATAAAATATACCCCATTGTAGCAATGTGAAACCCAGTGAACAGACCAAACATTCAAAATACATAACTTAACGGTTTCTTCTCCTCCAAACTAACTTATTACAAGCAAATAATTTGTAAAAAATACAGTTTTCAGTTCAATTTTTCCTTCATTTCAGTTGGCAAAATGTCAAAATTCTTGAATTTCCTTATTATTCAAAATCATTTGTTAATTTCCTCATGAATTGTTTATTTCAGAATAGCTCTCACATACAGTGTAAAATTTTCAGAAGTGCCCAAGTGACTTAGGAATCTAAGTCCCATTTTCAGAAGTGAGCAAGCAGATTTTCAGATGTGCCTCATTTTTTGGGTGTTCAGCTTCAGCCACCTAAAAAGAGATCCTCATTTTCAGAAAGGGCTGAGCCCTTGCCCTCTGAAAATCAGGCCTTTTTTGGTGTCTTAAATTGAGTACCTGAAAATTGAGGCTACCAAAAATCACTGGACATGTTTAAAACCTTGGTCTAGGTCACTTTTGAGAATGGGACTTTGACTTAAAAGTCTATGAGGCACTCTTGAAGATTTTAGTGATAATTCACTGCAAATCCTCTTTACATTTACACTTCAGAATCCATGCAGCACTGGTTAGTAAGCACAAGTCACATGGTAATAGTTAGTTCCCCAGTTGAGGGTCTTAAGTGCTGCCTGACACCATGCAAATTTGGAATTTTACTATCAAGTATATCATTTGACATTTGCTGTCTGCAAACATTCAAGGTGGTAAAGCCAGACCGAGCGAATGTTTGCAGAAAGCAAATATTAAAAAGTCATGATCACAGTTAAATTTCATTTTGAATGCAAACAAATGTTCATACAAATGCTTTCCCATTGTTGACTCCAATCTAATTTCATAAGTTAGCTGGAAGGGACAAGTACTAAATTCTGCTCATCTGACTTATCGCAAAGCATCTTCTTCTCTCCCTATAGGGGTAAGTTTCCTACTGTGATGTCATGGGAGAGCCACACTAGTATTCAGAGAACATCTGAGAACTGAAAGACCTGAGAGTAGAATTTTGACCCCTACCTTACATTTAAAAACTGAGCCAAGTTGCCAGCTGACATATTCACATTCTCCCAGGGTGAGAGTATCACTGCATGGCTGTCTTCCCCCAATCCTCCTCCTCCCTCCCCACCATCATCAGTAGTCCTTGGTCTTCCTGAGACACATGGCCAAGCTAGGGCCAATCAGAGGCTGACTCCTTGCTTTCTGTAACATTTAGGAAACACGTGTGATCATAGCTGGAATAGAGAGCTAAGATCATTTTTCTTCTGGAAACTAGCAAAAGGTCATTTGTGTAACACCAGCAGGATCTAGGGAAGAGGGTTAATGGTGGAAATTGGCAGGCCCCCCAGGGAGGAAGGAAGAAAGGAAGGAAGAGCTTGAAGGGTTCTAAGGGAAGGAAGGGATGTTCTAACACAAATACTGGAAATTTTTCATTCAAAATGTTTTTCAGTGAAAAACAGCTTGTGCTTCAGAACGGAGAACTATTGTGAAAACATCTGTATCAAGCTTTCCAGTTTTTTATCAAAAGCAACAATTTCCCCAATTACTCTTCTCTGCCACTGAATGCAAAAGCATGACTGAGTACTAGCTGTATGGTTATTCACCTCAGGTAAACATCTTTTCTTTTTTACTCTACTCACTATCTTTTCAAAGTTACAAAGTTACAGAGCAGCAAAAGAAAAAATGAAACACGAAGGGTTAGTCTACACTAAAGGCGCTACATTGGCATAGCTGCACCTCTGTAGCATGTCTGGTGAAGACACTCTGTGCAGACAGGAGAGGGCTCTCCCGTTGGCATAATAAATACACCTCCGTGAGAGGCGGTAGCTATGTCGGCAGGAGAAGCTATTCCCATTGACATAGCGCTGTCCACACTAGCACTTAGGTAGGCATAACTACGTCACTGAAGGGGGTGGCTTATTCACACCCCTGAGCGATGTAAGTTACACCGAAGTAAGTGGTAGTGTAGACCTGGCTTCAACGACTCTGTAAGGTTTCCAAAGTTGGAGAAGTAGTGAAAAGTCACAGTGGCAGACTTTGCAATTTTCATTTCTCCTTTTGCTGCTTCATAGCTTGCCAGTAGGTTTTGAAAAGTTATAGTGTATCAAAAGGAAAAGACGGGGTGGTGGGGACAAGTCTGGACATGATTCAATTTATTGCACTAGGTGGTAAAAAGGAGGGGTGGGGAGGAAACTGGATACAAATACTAAGAATTTCTAAATTTTTAAAATTCAGAAAACTTTGAAATAATATTCCATACATTTTGGGGGGTGAGGGGGAATAAGTTTTGTTGTATTGATCCAATCCTGCACAAAAACTTTGAACTTTTTTGTCAATTCCTTTTCCCATTTTCATCCAGTTCTATTAAGACTCCTGGTTTCCTGTAAAACCCTTGATTTTGGGCAACCTCTCCCACCCACCTGAATCTCCTGCTTTTCACACAGTCTCTCAGGAGCTCAGGAATCTCAAGCAGCAAGGAGCCAGAGAGTGGGGAAAA
Source organism: Eretmochelys imbricata (assembly GCF_965152235.1). Taxonomy (NCBI): domain Eukaryota; kingdom Metazoa; phylum Chordata; order Testudines; family Cheloniidae; genus Eretmochelys; species Eretmochelys imbricata. Next base: position 202,971,833 of record NC_135574.1, on the reverse strand, counting down.
ACGGTGAAGAAACTCAAAGGGGAGGAAAGCTAGGTGTGGTGAGCAGGAGACCTTTGATAGATTTGATTGTAGGAAGGTTTATTCAAATGAGGAAATGCATATTCAAATCTGCACATTAGAATATTGCCTAATAAGCATAAAATCCCCAGAATTCCAGGCCTCCATCCTTAACTGGTATGATTAGGAGAAGGTAACAGTACAGAAGTTGCTGGGCCCTACCATTCTTAATGTAAGTGGAAGACTGCCAAAGACTGGGGGCTCATGGACATCAGCGGGAACAGAGACAGATGGGAGCGGAAAGGAGTTCACTAAGGCTCAACCCCCAAACAAATGCAGACTTTCTGCTTACAGTAAAGTGGAGATATCGTAGTTAATTCAGCTATAGCTGGCTTGTCACCTGGCTAATCCAGCCAACAAATTCTTTAGATGTCACCTCTGGCCTCCTGATATATTATTTATTCCACATTCCGCTGTGTTGTATTGCCATCAGGTAACAGGAAGTAAGACATTGTTTCAACGTGTCAGAAGACACGGACCCACTTGCGCCTCCTAGTGCAGTTAAAGTTTTGAATTATCCAGGGCATGCCAAGCATCAAGGACTACTTTTCTCCTTTTATTGGGCTCTTAAATGAGCTAACCTGAAACCGCTCCTTTGGATTGCTTTCCTGAGCCCTGCAGCCAGGGCAGGCTGCCCAGGTTCCCAGAGGCAACAGCCCACATGTTAATCCTTCTGTGGCTTTTGGTTTGATTTCTTAGAAGAAAGAAATCCACAGGCTGCCCTCACACACGCACCAGTAAGAGGCTGCGAGTGCCTACATGCACGTTGTGAAATTCTAAGGGGCCTTGAAAGAAACAGCCCATTGGAGCTTAAAAAATATAGCACACGTTTACATGTTTCCTCTCCAGTAATCACATGTGCAACTTAAAAGGGGCAGGGCGGGAGCAGGGGACACAGAGACAGAGAGAGAGAACAAGTTAGCAAGCAGCTGTAGATGCAATTAAAGTTACTAAACAGATTCTCAAGTGCCATTCCTAAGTGGTTTCACCAATACTCACAGTTGCTGGCACACCATCCAGCTGGCGCGCACCATGGTTTGACACCAGGATCCCATTTACACCGTGCTTCACAGCTTCTCTAGCATCATCAGCTGGAAGAAACAAAAGTCAGCCCTTCAGACAGTGCAGTTTATTAGGGCTGTCCATGTAGAAATGAGAGCATCTGTAAAAATATTCTGTTAATAAGAATTTACCCAGGGCTCTGGCTTCTAATAGCTGGGCCTTGTACCAGCCTGTGGACAGCTGTGTCCATAAATTGTGGCCTGACCAGAATTAAAGTTAGCATTTGTATCACCTGGAACATTGGAGGAGGTAAGTAGCTCTGAGTGGGCAGTTATTGATCTCTTCTGGTGGCTGGCATGTACTTTCATCACACTGATCTGCAGTTCATCATCAGTAAGACAATCCTGCTGCGGTGAGTTTTACTGTAGTCTGAAATTATTAATATCATTACAGTGTGTAATCACTTCACTAGGTTCAATTGGCTTTTGATTGATTACAGAAGCTTCAGAAAGAAACAAAAAAAAGTCCCATTCTCACTTATACACATGCAGAGTGTAACTCAGAGCTGAGCTTGGGTCTGTACATGCCATGGGTAGAATACGTCCGTTTGTTCCCGTTTCCTGTCATAGCTGATTTCAGATTCACCCTAAATTAATGCCAACATATGAATGCTTATACAATTATGGAAAATGGAATATTGTATTGATTTGGGAATATCAGTTAAAATGGAAAATGAGGGTCTTCTAGAACTTAGACAGAGGGAAGATGGTCTAATGGTTAGGGCCCTAGTCTAAGATTTAGGATTCCAGTCTTTGCTGTGGCTCAGACTGAGTGACCTTGGTCAAGTCACTCAGGCGTTTTTGAAAATATGACCCTAAATGACTAAGCCTTTTAAGTGCCTATGTCATTTTTGAAAATGGGACTTAGGAGCCTAAGTCTCATCAGAAATCAATAGGACTGAGTACCTAAGTGACACAGGCACTTAGGTGTCTAAGTCACATAAATACTTCTGAACATTTTACCCAACGCTTCTGTGTGCCTCGGTCTCCCTATCTGTACAATGGGGATAATAGCACTTCCCTACCCCACAAGGCTGTTGTGAGGATAAATATATTAAAGACTGTGAAGTGCTCAGCTCCCATGGCCCTGGGGGCCATTATAAGTACTATAGATAGAATTATACCGAGTTTGACATATTAAAGTAGGTAAACATGTAAAACTATTGATCATACTTATATGGTGCCCACTACCATAGTATCTGAGCATGCACGCACAAACACACACAAATCTTTTAACGGGATCTCAAAGTCCTTTCCACATGCTAATTATGTCCCGCAAATATTACTGTTCACCTTTTATAGATGGGTTAACCATATGAGTGGTCAAACAACTTACTCAAACACCAAGACAGGGGCTGAGTCAGGAACTGAAGCCAAGTATCCTGACTCCAAGTGCACGGGACAATGACCCTTCCCTTATGCATGTAAATGAGCTGTAAGAATCTCTGATATTAGGCAGAACTGTGTTGCAATAATACATGGGGTACGGGATATGCACAAAGCAATACAAACTTGATTTCCACACAGAACAACGCTCTGTGTGTGTGTGTACAGCACCTAGCACAATGGGATTCTACCCCATGAATGACATTCCTAAGTGCCACTGCAATAGTTAATAACTCAAAGCCAACTTTTGGCTGTCCAGTCTGCAGTGCAGTACATGAAGACGGCTGAGGTGAAGGGTCCCGTACACATCACTGATTTGTTTGCAGGTGGTGATGGTCTCTCAGGGAGGCAGTGTGATTTAGAGCACCCGGGACAGCACTCGGAATAGGGAAATACAAATGCAAAGTCCTGGCTCTGTGCCTAGCTTGCCATGAGACCTTGGGCTAGCCACAACGTCTCCATACTTGATTCAATTACTTACACTGGTGTTAATTAGGAGTTACTACAATGAGGTCAGCAGAGTTACAGTGATCGGAAACCTGCGCGGGCAAAAGCACAACCCAGCCCTCTTCATCTCATCCATGTGGTGATAACACTTACCTACCTTGCAAGAGTAATGTGAGGAGTAGTTACCTAAGGTCCTGGTTCTGACGTCACTGACACTGGTCTAATTCCATTGGTTTCCAGGGAGCTACACCCACTTTACACCAGCATAGGTGAGATCAGAATTATGTCCACAAAATTCTATGCCATGTAAATGCTTAATAGTACTGGTGAGATGGTCTGTAACTATGCAAGGAGGCCAGTCCTGGTTCTAATTCTCTGCCATTACCCGTGTTACACCTCTGTAACTGCACTGACGTCAGAAGCCCATAAAAACCATGCTTCGCTGGTTTGTGCGATGCAGAAGCAGGATATAATTTTTGTTAGCTTGCACTCTCCTAGGGCCCAATCATTGAAGGCGATGAGCATCTCTTGGCCAGGTGATCAAAGACCTCCGACAATGCCTTCAGTGCCTACTACAAAACCCACATCTTTGCCCTAGCCTTCCCACAACTGGAAAAATAATGATGTCCAGTCCCTGCTGACCAGAAGGAAGAGTCAGAGCAATATAAAATCTATGTGTATGCTTCATAACATTGGGAGAGACTCCCATAGCACAATGAGGCATGCCGTAGAATAGTTTACATGAGAAAGAAAGGCAGAGAAAATGCCCTTCAACTCCCATTGAACTTGGTCAACACGGAAAGAAAGTTAGCACTTCCCAAGCCAGCCCCCAGTTAGGAAGAAGAAGCCATTTGTTTCAGCTGGTTTTTTAAGGCTCCAGTTGGGCAACTCCTCCCTATTCAGCAGATCGTTGAAGCATGCAGGTAATCCCCATTAAAATCCATGAGATTTCAGCATATGCTTAAAGTTACAGTGGCCTATGTTATAAGAATATTTTTTAAAAGATAAAGGAAAATCATGCACACTCTATATCTATTCTATGCACACATTCTTGCCATTTAATCCTACAGAAAAATCTGTGGCAATAAAGCAACATAAAAGTGTTTCTTTCTATCAGCGGTTGATTTAAATAAAAGAAGCCTCACGAGAACTTGTTGCTGAACCTTCACTGCTACAAACCTCGGAGAATTCCTTTAGTGACTATCGGCAGAGATGTCAGTCCTCTGAGCCATGTAATATCCTCCCACTTGATGGACGGATCGATTGCTTGGGCTACATAAACAGCCAGTCCGCTATTTTCACCGTAGCCTTTCTCGGAGGAAAATGCCAAATCGTTGGTGTCGAAATTTTTCATTCTAACATTACACAGAGACAAAAGAAAATGACACTGAAAAAAAAAACATTTAAAAACCCACATTCGCCCTGCAATGAATTCCATGCCAGCAGATCCCTTCACTGGTACAGATCTTATGGCAGGATCGGGGCCTCATATTGCACAGTGTGATGGGGCCGGTCACCTCCCGTGAGTGCCTCCTATCCTCCTCTCTCTCTAGCTGCGTCACTTGCAGTGACCACCTGTTGGGCTGTTAACTTCTCAAGCAGGTTTTCAGTGACTCAGCCCTCTGGCCAAGTCACACACTGTCTGTAGGTGTGCAACACAAGTCAACCCCTTCTGGGGTACACAGTCTAACAGGGCCTCTCACAGTGCCGTTAGCTATGTCTTTATCTGTAGCCCTGTTCCTGGGCTCAGTCCTTAATCAGTCCAACCTAACCTAGGCCTAACCCAGTACCCTCAGTTGGTCTCTTTCGCCCTACCTCTGGGCTTGGTTCTCAACTGTCTCTCAGCCGATTCTGGGCTAGCTTTCAATACTCCCTGCTCTGTTATAGAGCAGTGCCCCCAGGACTCCCTCCCTGGAGACTCTTCGCTCGGTAGCAAGGCTCACTGGCCCCGGCTCTTCAGCTAAGCCACTAGTTCAGTCCCCTTCCAGGGGGTTATCAAAGTCCACAAATGCTGACCCTCTTTGGGGTCTTCAGCCAGCTCCCTGGGGCCTGTGTAAATTCCCCTTCTCCAGGGCTTTGGCCACTCCACCTGTGGCTGGTGGTGGGGAGGGGTACCTGCTGCTGGGCTCACCCACTACTCTGAGTCCCAACCCAGGGACCCTATAAAGAGTAGCCACCTGCTGCATCCCTTTTAATTCTGTGGCTAGTGTTCCCTGGGCCACTTCCCCACTGTCCCTTCACCTGTACCTTCACCCTCAGCTCAGGGATAAAGTCTTGCTTGAGCCCCTGCAGTCAGCAGGAGCACCTTCCTTCCTCCCCTGGTCCCTGCTGGCAGTGCTCTGTCCAGTCCTGGAACTGTTGCAACCTGGAAAATGCAGCCAGGAGCATTTTCTTTGCTCCTCAGGCTCCAGCCAGCAACTGGTCTGATCTGTCCAGCAGCTGATTTTTATAGTAGCCTGATGGGCTCTGATTGACTACCCCTGCAGCCTCTCTCTAGTTGGCTGCTTCCATGCAGCCACTCTAGGAAGCCTGGAGGAGTCACCTCCACTGCTCCTTTTCTGGGACGCGGTGTGGTAGGACAGCAAGGCCTCCAGCAGGGGACCTCAGATACACCCCATCATACACAGTTAGCAAAGGCACATATCCTAGCATTTAGGGTAGTATTCGATATCAACGAAAAAAGTTGGCCAGTCATGTGTCTCATAGCTTGCATACAAAGGGCCTATACTACTGTCATTGCAGTCAATAACAACACTCCCCTTGCTTCCAAGGGAAGTAAGATCAGGCCCCAGTCCAACAGCAAGTCAGGAATAAAACCTATGAAGAGGAAGGATGGCCCAGTGGTTAGGACGGTGGATTCAAGTCCCTTCTCTGCCACAGGCTTCTTGTGTGACCTTGGACAAGTCACCAAGTCTCTCTGTGCCTCAGTTTCCCATCTGTACAATGGGGATAACTTCATGACCCTGCCTCACAAGGATATTGTGAGGATAAATCCAGGAAAGATTGTGAGGAGCGCAGATACTATGGTAACCAGGCCCATATAAGTACCTAAAATAGATAGATGCTCATTCTGCTGGACCAGAGCTGCTCCTTTAGGGCCTAATCCAAAGCCCATTAAACACAATGAGTGATATCCTGATCTCATTGAAGTCAATGGCATAACGCCTGTTGACTTCAGTGCAGCCAGGATTTCATACAGTGGATCTGGCCTATAGGTATCTCTAAGAGTACGTCCATGTAGCTATAGCTACAGCACTGTAGTGTAGACAATGAGGCCCCGTCTACACTACAGTGGCGCTGCTATCGCACTGCAGCTGTGCCGCTGAAGCACCGTAGTGTAGATGCTTCCTACCTCAACAGAAAGGGGTTTTTTTTTCCATCCATGTAGGTAATCCACATCTCAGAGGCGATAGCTAAGTCAATGGAAGAATTCTTCCCTCAACCTAGCTGCAGATACAGTGTGGGTTCGGTCAACCTAAATATGTTGCCCAGGCCATTAAATGTCTCACAGCTCTGAGGGACACAGCTAGGCCAGCCTAAGGCTTTGTCTACATTAGCACATATGTCGGCCAGGGGTGTGAAAAAAACACACCCCCGACCGACATAAGTTTCACCGACAAAAGGGCCAGTGCGGACAGTGCTATGTCGGTGGTAGATGCTCTCCTGCCGACATCGCTACCACCACTTCTTGGGGGTGGTTTAATTATGTCGGGGGATAGCTCTCTCCCACCGGCATACAGGGAGATCGTACAGCTGTGCCACTGTAAGGTCTGAAGTGTAGACATAGCCTAAGTTTTAGTTGAGGACCAAGCTTTAGTTAACCCACTTACATTTCAAGAGTTAGCTTGAAGCAAGAGGGATATTAAGGGGAATTTCCCCAGTGCAATCTTCATAGGCTGGCTCATCAGATGAGCTCACAAAGGCTTCATTAGCATTATAGTGGGAGTGGCAGCAATTGCTAACAATGAAGGTTGCTTAACAGTTTCCATTCAAACACCCCTTTTTACAGTTGTACATAACTTTCTGAAATGTTTACCTTTGGGACTGAGGTAATTATTTTTTTATTGGATGAACTCCTCCCCTCTCCAGAAGTAGGTCCAATAAAAAAATAACACTACGCCGAACTTGTCTCTGTAGTATCCTAGGACCAGCATGGCTACAACAACATGAATATCTTTTGGACTGAAATTTTCCTTGTGTGGTCACTGCCTGAAGGTGAATATTTTTGGAAAGTTTGAGCAAATGAAGCTTCCACTGTTTTTTTTTAAGTAAGATGAAGAGGGGTGTGTCACGTATTTCTTGTACACAGTAGGTTACTACTAGAAGATCAGGCTCTTATACCAGATATGGACCGGCTACAAAGCTTCTTACACTGAGAGATATACCAGAGGTGTGTATTTCATAACCATCCTTTAATGCACTCCTGCTTATGATACACTAACTCAAGTAAGGGATGTTGCACATGGTGCCACCTAGTGGCTGAACAGTATTGTACAGTTTAGCATTCCAAAATGGTGGGGGGGATCACATTGGGTTTTGTTAAGCTCTGTGCCTTGCATATGGGTATAGGAGGTTTCACAGTCCTTAAGCCTTGCAAAGCCTTGTGAAGATTCATCATTTCATTTGTCCAACAAGCATGACATTGAATCAGTTGATTCTAGTTTCCTTGTGAAACACAAAAGAAATCCATGGCACTCCATACCAGAACGTATACTGTTATTTGGATTATGGTAACACCCAGAGATGCTAAGCGGTCCCTGCTGTGCTAGGGGCTGTATATACACCTAGTACGAGATAGGCGCTGCTCCAAAATGCTCATTGTCTTAATAGACAAGAGACTTACCCAAGTCACCCAGTGGCAAAGCCAGCAATAGAACCAAGCTCTTCTGTGGCCCACTCGAATGCCCTATCTACCAAACAACTCTGCCTTTTCAGAAACTGGGCCCGTTCTCTGACGGCAGGAAAGTTTCATTTTGCATTTCAATGACCAGTTCTAAGAACCAAGCAATTTTCACATGAAACCAGCTGGTTTCACTTCTCTGTCCGTACCTAAAACTGGCTGAATTTCACCTGGTTTTAGGCTTTTATTGTGCCACTCTAATAGTAGCATTAGAAGAAAATGAGAAGGGAACAGTCTGCCTCCTCCCTCCCCTCTCCAAGTCAGATCCAGCTTTTCAGCACTTGGTTTGTGGGGTGGATAGGAAAAAACAGAACCATGGAGCCGATTTTAGCAATAACTGTTGTTTTTCTTGGACTCTGAAATGCAGATCAACGCTTGAATGAATGTTGTCTTACATACATTTCTGTGCACAATGGCACCTTGTTGTTACTCTGAAACTTTGTTGAAAGTCTGAAGCCAAGAAAAAGTTATCTGATAACTTGACAAAAGCATCATCCTGGAGAATTTCACCGATGGCTCTGAAACAAAAAGCTACATGGAAGTCTTGTTGTGTTTTCCATTTGAATTATGCTATTTCAGTGTTTAAAATAATTCTCTGGTTTTAGAAGGTTTTACAGGGTTAATTCAATGAAAAAGCAGATTTTCCCCAAGTTGTGGAATTACCTTGATGACAAACTGTTTCAGAAATGTCCTACTCAGTCTGACCACGCAGAGGCTCACAGGTAAGACTTGTTTCATTAGCAGTAAGTGACGCAGCAAACAGGAAGAGTTGTAGGAAACAGATCTTCGCTATGTGCGCTGAGCTACTAGTGTTATGTGATGAGAGCCAGCAACCTGACTCAGCGTGGATTCCGCAGATCCCCTGGTGGCACACTGAACAAGGTGCCTCCTGAAACTGGATCCTCTTTCTCCAGTCCAACTCATTACACTGCAAGATCCAGATGGGTTTGTTTTTAATCAGGAGGAGTTCCCCTTCCCCCCTCCCCACCGCTTGTAATACTTCCACTGACACGAAAGTGTTGGACTCAAGTACGCTCCTAGAGGTGGCAGAGGTGAGCACGACAGAGGAAGCTTGCTCAGCTCCTGAGTCATAAAGGAAAATGTGATGCACCTAACCTGGAAGAACCTGCCCCGAAAGGAACAACCCAAAACGACATACAACACTGCAGGAGCAGCAGCAACAGGTGCATATGTCCTAGCTGAAAATGGACTTTCCAAAGCAGCAGGCTGGTAAGTACCTGAGGTGCGGGGGGAGCTGGAATTTGTTGCGTACGTCGTCAAAGCGCTTGCCAAGGAGCGGCGTGTCCACCGTCACAAAGATTCCTTTGTAGCCTGCTCTCTCAGCACGCTGCACGAGCGACCTGGTGACCTCCCGGTCCTTGTAGATATAAAGCTGCAGCCAGTGAAGGCCATCAGGAGCCGCCTGGGCAACTTCTTCGATGGTGGAGGTGGCCCAGGAGCTGAGCATCATCCCTGTCCCCAGTGACCTGCAAGCTGAGGAGCAGAAGTTAGATTAGTGCCTGTTCTTGGACCCTTTTAGAGCTGGCTACTTGGCAGGAGTCACCAGGTTAAAACAGCAGTGAAGACACGGCATCTCTGCTTCCAGTACAGGTTAGCAGCTCAAGTTACAGTTTGTAGGGAAGTCTGGAGCGGGACTCAAAGCACCTAACCCAAGTTAAAGGCAGAGTAGCCATGTCTCCACTGCTGTTGTCACACAAATTAGCTCACTCGGGCTCAGAACACACCTTTTTTCCTGCAGTGAAGATATACCCTGAAAGTGGGCACACAAAGAGTAGGCGGTAAAAGAGAGGTGACTTGCCCAAGACCAAACAGCAGGTCAGTGGCAGAGGTGGGAATACAACCTAGGTCTCCTGCCTCCCAATCTAGTTCCCTGTCTATTAGACCACATTGCTTCTTGAGCTTTTTCCTCCTAGAATTTAAATATCTTGTGGGTGAAAACCCCCTCCTGTGCAGAAAGTTAGCTATAGAGTTATGCATCATTTAAAAGCTCCACACAGGGGTTCAGTGGTGCCCAGGCTGTGTGCTAGCTGTCTGCTCAGAGGGGACTTCCACCCCAGGGTGCTTGACAAACCAACTAACCTCGCACAATCACATTTTATGACTCTAACAGGGCAATCTATCACAATGTAAAATAGAGGGAAACCCACCGTAAAGCTCTAAAATATCAGATAGAGCCTGCTTTTTTCTTGGTGCACCACAGTATACATATTTTTCATGTAAATGGACCTCTGTCCAAAAACCTCATCTCCATACTTTCCAGGCCCTAAAAAGTGGTCTTTATGGCGAAGTTTGATTAAATAAGGATTACAAATCTCTCAAAGTGCCATCTTATGAACAGTTTATTCAAACAAATTGGTTACACCCTCCCACAAACACTAGGCAGCCTTCAATCGGTGAAACAAGCATGCTTTGGTCTTCTATCTTGCAAGTTTTGCTACTCCATGAAGCACAAGCAGAGGGAAGCGTAAATTACAGAAGTGGAAGGTTGGACATATGACCAGGGAAGAGTATAAAAATATTGCTCGGGCATGTAGGAATCATATCAGGAGGGCCAAATCGCACCTGGAGCTGCAGCTAGCAAGAGATGTCAAGAGTAACAAGAAGGGTTTCTTCAGGTATGTTGGCAACAAGAAGAAAGCCAAGGAAAGTGTGGGCCCCTTACTGAATGAGGGAGGCAACCTAGTGACAGAGGATGTGGAAAAAGCTAATGTACTCAATGCTTTTTTTGCCTCTGTTTTCACTAACAAGGTCAGCTCCCAGACTGCTGCGCTGGGCATCACAAAATGGGGAAGAGATGGCCAGCTCTCTGTGGAGATAGAGGTGGTTAGGGACTATTTAGAAAAGCTGGACGTGCACAAGTCCATGGGGCCGGAAGAGTTGCATCCGAGAGTGCTGAAGGAATTGGCGGCTGTGATTGCAGAGCCATTGGCCATTATCTTTGAAAACTCATGGCGAACCGGGGAAGTCCCGGATGACTGGAAAAAGGCTAATGTAGTGCCAATCTTTAAAAAAGGGAAGAAGGAGGATCCTGGGAACTACAGGCCAGTCAGCCTCACCTCAGTCCCTGGAAAAATCATGGAGCAGGTCCTCAAAGAATCAATCCTGAAGCACTTACATGAGAGGAAAGTGATCAGGAACAGCCAGCATGGATTCACCAAGGGAAGGTCATGCCTGACTAATCTAATCGCTTTTTATGATGAGATTACTGGTTCTGTGGATGAAGGGAAAGCAGTGGATGTATTGTTTCTTGACTTTAGCAAAGCTTTTGACACGGTCTCCCACAGTATTCTTGTCAGCAAGTTAAGGAAGTATGGGCTGGATGAATGCACTATAAGGTGGGTAGAAAGCTGGCTAGATTGTCGGGCTCAACGGGTAGTGATCAATGGCTCCATGTCTAGTTGGCAGCCGGTATCAAGTGGAGTGCCCCAAGGGTCGGTCCTGGGGCCGGTTTTGTTCAATATCTTCATAAATGATCTGGAGGATGGTGTGGATTGCACTCTCAGCAAATTTGCGGATGATACTAAACTGGGAGGAGTGGTAAATACGCTGGAGGGGAGGGATAGGATACAGAAGGACCTAGACAAATTAGAGGATTGGGCCAAAAGAAATCTGATGAGGTTCAATAAGGATAAGTGCAGGGTCCTGCACTTAGGATGGAAGAATCCAATGCACCGCTACAGACTAGGGACCGAATGGCTAGGCAGCAGTTCTGCGGAAAAGGACCTAGGGGTGACAGTGGACGAGAAGCTGGATATGAGTCAGCAGTGTGCCCTTGTTGCCAAGAAGGCCAATGGCATTTTGGGATGTATAAGTAGGGGCATAGCGAGCAGATCGAGGGACGTGATCGTCCCCCTCTATTCGACATTGGTGAGGCCTCATCTGGAGTACTGTGTCCAGTTTTGAGCCCCACACTACAAGAAGGATGTGGATAAATTGGAGAGAGTCCAGCGAAGGGCAACAAAAATGATTAGGGGTCTAGAACACATGACTTATGAGGAGAGGCTGAGGGAGCTGGGATTGTTTAGCCTGCAGAAGAGAAGAATGAGGGGGGATTTGATAGCTGCTTTCAACTACCTGAAAGGGGGTTCCAAAGAGGATGGCTCTAGACTATTCTCAGTGGTAGCAGATGACAGAACGAGGAGTAATGGTCTCAAGTTGCAGTGGGGGAGGTTTAGATTGGATATTAGGAAAAACTTTTTCACTAAGAGGGTGGTGAAACACTGGAATGCGTTACCTAGGGAGGTGGTAGAATCTCCTTCCTTAGAGGTTTTTAAGGTCAGGCTTGACAAAGCCCTGGCTGGGATGATTTAACTGGGAATTGGTCCTGCTTCGAGCAGGGGGTTGGACTAGATGACCTTCTGGGGTCCCTTCCAACCCTGATATTCTATGATTCTATGATACAGAATCCGTGAAGCAGGATAAATATAGATATCAGACAGGCGTTTATGATGCATTAGAATCTACTAAGCATTTGTTTTTATTTATATTCTCCTTTGGCTTAACTCAGTAGAAGGACAACCGTATAAAGTGAACAGCAGCAGATGGGTCTCTTGCATTTGCACTGTCCCAGTGAGAGAAATGATAGACAACATTTTTACTCCCTGGCCTGCCCAGAAAATTATAAAGTGCAAATCATTAATTATTTGAAAAACTTTGCCTCTGATTTTTTTCACAAATTAGCAGCAACTGGATAATGACTTCCGCCAATGACTCCATTGCCCAGAATTACGTGCTGAATAATTCTTGGTCTCAATGACAGGTGGTTCACAAAGCAATTCCTTGAAAATATTCAAAACTCAAGCTGATTTGGTGGGACATGCAAGTAACACAGTACATTTCTGTCACCTGATTAGATGAGAATCATTTTAACAGTTCGGTGTCTGGTATGAATCCTCTCATATTTGAAATTCGCTTTCAGCAAATATTCCGCAATATGACCTTGAAACTCACAATGTCAACAAATATTCCTACCAAAAAACTTAATGACAATATTTGTGAAAAGAAACATCTGTGCAACACTTTCATAATGTCTAAATTGAGCCATGATTTGGCCCAATGTGTAAGAAAGAATCCAGATTGATTTAAAGTCCTCGCTTGATTTCACGTGACTGGCAATTCAAAGAAAAATCTTTTTACTCATGAGCTAACCAAATCATGATGGAATCTCTCAGAAATCATCAGCTTTTCACGGTAGAACTCACTTTTGGCTCAGATCTAGCAAAGAACTGAAGCACACGCGTTAATTTGCCATGAATGGGACTGTACTCATGCTTAAATTTAATTGCTTAAAAGTGTCATAATCAACAGTGCCTAAGCAGGCTAGGGTCATAAATGCACAGACTTTAAGGGACCATCATGATAATCTAACCTGACCTTCTGCAAATTTCAGGCTAAACTGCCACACCCACCCATTCCTGTAATAGGCCCATAACCTCAGGCTGAGTTAACGAAGTCCTCAAATTTTGAGGTAAAGACGTCAAGGTGCAGACTCAACTGGGATCAATGGGAGTTAGGCACCTTAGTCACTTAGGTGACTTTCTATATCCCGCTATAAGTGTTTTGTGAAATCATGGCCTGTAAATGTTGGTAACTCAGCTACAGCAGACCTGAAATCTAATAATGGCAGAGAATGTAAATATTTTGCATTCAGATGTGTTTAGATAGTTATTTATTTTCTGTTAGGGCTTGTCTACATGGTGGGGTAATGTGCTCTATGGGGGTATGATTTCTCAAGTTCATTAACGTGTTGCATATTAATTGGACCATATAGACTCTGCTAGCATGCTTTAATTAATGCTGCTTGAAACAATACTACAGGTGAGTCGCATCATACGTGCATTTTATTTACGCGAATTCAACTATATGCGCTCGGCAAAAAAAAAAAAAAAAAGACCTGTAAATAGTGTGGGCGATTCCACCCACCATTCCACTCAGTGAGCGTGAGATGGGAGACGTGAATCTGCTGTTCCCTCAATCGGTCTCAGTTCCCACGTGCCTCTCATAGTGTGAGCATCTCGCCACGCTGAGTGTGATTCTAGTCTTTAAAGATACGTATTTTTCGTACAGCATGGCCCCTAAACGCAAGCCAACTACTTCATCTGGTGCTCAACCGAAGAAACAGCGATCTGTTCCAACGCTGGAGGAAAAACTGGCTGTGTTGGACTTATTGAGAGACGGTATGTTGGTCTCCAACGTGGCGCGTAAATATGGCCGCAACAGATCTAGCATCCGTGCCATCAAGATTCGAGAGAGAGAAATTCGTCAAGCTGTGGCATCAAGTGCTCCAATAACTGCTAAGGTGACGAGCCAGGTGCGTGGTAAGACTTTAGTGAAGACTGAAAAGGCATTAAACTTATGGCTGGAAGACATGAACCGTAAATGTGTGCCTATCGATGGCAACACGTTGCGGGAAAAGGCTCTTAGCCTCTACGCGCTGTTCAAACCTCCCGCCGAAGGGGACAGCCTCCTGCTGAGAAGGAATTCAAAGCCAGCCAAGGTTGGCTTGACAGTTTTAGGAACTGCTTCAACCTCAAAAACGTGCAGACTACTGGTGAAGCTGCATCTGCCAATGAAAAGTCAGCAAAAGCCTACCCCGAACAATTAAAGAAAATCACAGAAGAAAAGGGCTATCTTCCCTAACAAGTTTTTAATGCTGATGAGACTGGGCTCTTCTGGAAAAAAATGCCCAACCGCACTTACATTTCGAAATCAGAAAGACAAGCCCCTGGCTTCAAAGCAGCTACAGACCATGTGACTATGTTGTTTTGTGGCAATGCAGCTGGGCATTTAATAAAGCCGGGCTTGTTCTACAGGGCTGGAAATCCCTGTGCCCTAAAAGGCAAGAACAAAGGTCTCCTGCCTGTGTTCTGGCAATCAAATAAAAAGGCTTGGGTGATGGCAGCATTATTTCTGGATTGGTTCCACAAGTGTTTCATTCCGGAGGTCAGGCGATACCTTGAAGAGAAAGGACTTGACTTTAAAGTGTTACTGATCATAGAAAATGCTCCTGGCCACCCAGCGGCACTCCGGTTTGTGCATAACGACGTTGAAGTCGTCCTTCTCCCCCACAATACCACCTCCATCCTCCAACCTCTTGACCAAGGCGTGATTCGCTGTTTCAAGGCCACATACACAAGGCTTACGTCTCACGGATACGTAGCACTATGGATGCTGATCCCAATCGTAATGTGATGGAGTGCTAGAAGTCCTTCAACATTGGCAATTGCATCACTTATATTAAACAGGCAATGGATGCAATCAAGCCTGAAACAGTCAATGCATGTTGGCGAAACTGATGGAAAGAATGTGTGAATGATTTTAAGGGTTTCCCCAACCATTGACAAAGAAATGAAACGCATTGTTCAGGTGGCCAGGCAAGTGTGTGGTGATGGCTTCGTCAACATCTTTGAGGAAGAAATTGAAGAATTAATTGAGAGCCATAGAGAAACATTGACTAACGAAGAGTTAGAGGAAATGATAAAATCGTCTACAGAAGATGAAGATGACGACGACGAACAGGAAGAGCCAGCAAGTTGGAATCTTCATAAATTTGCTGCAGTGTTCCAAGCAGTGAAACACTTGAATGATTTAATTTCTGAATACGATCCCTCTATGGAACGAAGCCTCAAAATCACACGTAGTATTACAGATGATTTGAGACTGTATCAAGAAATGTTTGAGCAGCTCAAGAGACAACAGCGACAGTTGCCGATCACCATGTTTTTCAAGGAAAAACAACCAGCAGCAGATAAGCCTATGCAATCAACTTCTTGAGCTGAACCAGAGCCAACCACTTCATCTACGACTCGCTCTCCATCACCCAAGCTCTCAGTCACCTCCGTCTCCTGGACTGACATCAAGCCCTGACGACCCCCTGTAATTAATCCCTTTAATTAAAAATACAGTACTGTAAAATCATATTTTGCATATGTAGTCTATTATATATTGTACATTACTGTATACATTATACATATTACTGTATGGGGTTGTACAGTATACACAAAACCATGTACAGTATACTGTACTTTATGGGCAATTTAAAGGATTTTCAAGGGTAATTTTGACTATACACGATTTTCGCCTTACGCGCTGACTTTAGAACCTAACCCCCGCGTAAGATGCGACTCCACTGTACATTAAAGTGCACTTGGGAACTGAGCACGGGGGGAGCTGGAACACCAGCAGAGTCTACATGGGCCAATTAACGTGCAACACATTAGTGCACTTTAGAAATCACCCCCGCCCCATAAAGCGCATTATCCTACCATATAGACATGCCCTTATAGTTATACCTCTGTAACCCTGGTGACATAAGTGTAACCGCAAATGAGTAAATGAACATAATCTACCCTATTTACATTCATGTATATTCTGTTAATAGTAAAAGATCTTGGATATTTTTAATAAACATTTCAGTTCAACTATATATATGGAAATGAATTGGAAAGACTGTGTTTACATCTGGATCCAGATTAGGTTTAGGTTAGGGTTTGAGTTCAAAGTTGAATCCGGGCTTAATAGTGCCAAATTGGATTAAACAGAGCCAAATTCTCACAAAAGTTCAGCCTCATCTGAACTATATATGGAAAAGTCAATGGCTGGAGTCTACAGTCTAGGGGAACTTGGGCCCTCCCTGCTCCACCAGGTTCCAACCCAGGACCCAATGAAACAATAATTCGAAATGTGCGGCCAAGGGGGCGGGTGCCCTTATGCCTGCTCCCTGAGCCACTTCCTACTCCTGCTTCTGTTCCTCTGTTAGCATCCCCGGTTCGCCTCTGAGTCCCTCCTGGCGTCCTCCCTCTCTGTGCTCCAAAGGGCCTTTCTCTCTCAGTCACATCTTGTCATCATCAAAGGCCTGGGGCGCCTTGGCAGTGAGGCAAGGGCCCAGCCGCGTAGGGCCTTTGCGGATTCTTGGTAGGACCCTGCACCACACAACGGCTCCCCTGCTCCATCTGCCCTGAGTGAGCTGAGCTGCTCCCTTTTGAGCTCAGCCTCCACTGTGAGCCTGGCCGGCAGGGTGGCTGGGCAGGGCTTTCTGGGCCCAGAGCTGCTCTTTAACCTTTACCTCCCCAGTGTGGGGCTTGTCCACCCCATCGCACATGCATATTGGCCTGTGTCAACTGGTCAGACCAGATGATCGCAATGGTCCCGTCAGGTTTGATAATCTAGCTGTTGCTGGAAATATGCACCCCATTCTAGTATTTTATTTTAGCAACAGTTTTATGATAGATGAAACTAGCTACTCCAGCAACCGTATTTTACCCTTAAATTTCAGAATGTGCTTTTATTTGCTTAGTTATGCAAACTATTCCTGGATCCACAATAACTTGGGACACTCTTGTATTAACAAGAGACGTTTGCACAGAGCTTATACATCAGATTAATTTTGCTATCCTGCCCACCCACTCTTGTTTTTCATTTACCTTTTACTTCTTGTCTTTTAGGCCTCAATCCTACTCTGGTTGACATGTCTTTAACTAAATACATGTTGATTACTCCCATTAAAGTCAAATGGGCTACTCAAATTGCCTAAAGTTGGGCATGCATGAAGGTCTTTTCAGGTTCAGACTGTAAATTTCAGACTGTAAATTCTGTAGGGCAGAGCCCTGTATGTTTTTGCCTAGCACAAAGGGGCTCCGATCCAGTTGAGGCCTGCGAGAGGCCTTGGGACACTACCACAACATAAATGATAAATAATAATCAATTGTGATTCTGCTGGGGAATTCAATTTTAAAAATGGGATAAAGGGACAGATTAAAGCTTAATGAGCCCAGATCAACCAAGAAGTGGGGCCAAAACCCCACCAAGGAGCATGGTGAGAGGTAACACAGCCTTTCTTAACCCTTTTCATACTAGCAGCCCACCTTCCCAGGTTCCTCCTCCCACCTAGACAGGATCTAGCTGGGATCCCACTCCCATTTAACAGAATGGGCAAGATAGGTTGGTCAGGAACTCTAGGTTAAGACCCCTTGGGAAAGCATGTTTAAGGTTCCCTGGGGTTTGGCTTACATATTGTGACTCAGGTTGTTCATTGCCTTGTATGTTTCTTGGGAGGTTGACTAATTTTCTTTGTTTCTCGCAGGGAGGTTCTCCCATCATTTCCAGTCTTGGGGGGTCCTTTGGAAAGGGCAACCTGAATTGCCAGTCAGACCCAAATCCATCACTAAAGATATCATCTCTAGGTCACAGGATAATGCATTATGTTGGTTCAGCATGATGCCTTTAGAACTTGGCAGTATTTATGGAGAGAAACACCCACGTTTTCCAAGTTGTTTGAAGTGCCTAAAGTTATTTGCTTGACGAAACACGGTTGGTCCCTGCAATGACTTGCTCAACAAAATACTCTGCGCCAGCTCTGCCTAAAATAATTTTGTTGACAAAATGAATTTTGTCATCTTTGCAGGAAGTCGTTATGGAGTGGGGAAAATATGCCATGATGAAGTATAAAATGGTTTCTGTTGATCTAAAAAAAAACAGAGCGGTCATTCCGGAGCATTTCCACAAATGTGCACCTGAAGGCCACAGGCTGCGTCAGCCTCTCCCATGGTTCTGTTTGCTGCAGGGGCTGTGATTAGCTCAGACCAGCCATTTTTGCCAGTGTTGACATTGCTTGTTGAACAAATGAAAATGACTCCATTGAGATTTTCCAGAAGTACGGCTGAAGAGCGGTGACCTAACGGGGAATTCGGCACCCAGATCTGCCAGTTGCAGTAGACTAAAAGTACTTAGGAGAAGTCTCACACACAGAAGCAGTGTAAGATCTGTTCTCTCTACAAATGCTTAAGGAATACATCCCCCCCTGCTGCCCTACGAAATAGGAGAGTGCAGGGGGGAAACTTTGACCCTGGTTTCTAGCTGGTTTGTTTTTTAAGTGCCAGATGATAGCCCAGCCATAAGTGACCCCCCAAGGAGCCTAAGCAGGTATAAGCAACTCATCGCCCCCTGCCTGTGCACAGCAGATGCAGGGGGAGAAAAAGAAATGCTGCACGATTGGCTCATCAACACCTCATGCAGGTGGGCAGAAAGAGACGAGCACGGGTGGAACCTTGGCTCGTCCCTACCTCACATACCTGTCCAGCTGAGCTGGTGGGGTGAGGAGCGGTTCATTATCTAGCAGTAGTCAGAATCACGGGGAGATGACTTACCCCCGCCCCGTCTCAGGCTGATGCTCTGTATAGTGGAACTCAATGAGCAAATCAGACGTAGTAACTATGCTTTTGAAAAACAAAGAGGCGGGCAAAGACTGCCCATTCTACAAACCATACAACCTGTTGGGTTGGAAAGTCAGCATCATGCTGTCTCTTGGACTCCCATCCCGATGATGGTGTGCCCGCTGAATGGTAGCCAGCCACCCAAAGTAGATGTATTAATTAGGAGAGTTGCTACATCTCAAAGCTGGATTTATTGTGCCTGCAACCTGACCAACATCCCTCCCACATCCCTCACTGAGATTCAAATCAGGGCATTCTTAGTCCCCAGGCAACAGCTTCTCCAAGGAACTAACAGGACATCCTTCTTCCGGCCGAAAGCCCCATGCAGGTGGGTGGTTCCTGAGACCCCTCACAACAGCCATTCTCCTGCTAGAAAGAGTACGTTCTCACAATAGGAGAGGAATATGACATCTATTTTTTCTGTATATCTTACAGAGACTGCAAGGTTACAGAGTGTTGCATCTTCCAAGGGACTGGCCCAGATCCTCACCTGGTGTAAATCGCTGTAGCTCCATTGAAGCCATGTTGATTTACACCAACTGGCAATCGCCTGTGTGTGTTTCTGTAGTTAAAGGGGATACTGCACAGGCTTCCACAGGGGTAGAGGCTTATTTGACCACAAAATCCACTAATAACTAGCTTTTATATAGCACTTTTCATCACTAGATCTCAAAGCACTTAAAGGAGTAAGTATCATGCTTTTTCCTTTTCTGATTTAAAACTCAGGACAGTTAAACGTCAGATCATCTGTTAAGCTTGAAAATTTCAGGTGCGCAAAAGTCAGGGCATTCCAAAATGAAGGTACATCAGAATACCACAACCACAACGCAACCCTTGCGGTTAGTAGTTTGTATCGCTGTGCTGTATATGCCAGTTAATGTATGCCTTAAAAGCGAGTCGGTCCTGGGCTCTGTGGTAATCAACTATGGAATGTCCTGAATTTTGTGCATTTTAAATCTCAGCCATAACATGGCGTTACCATGGTTGCATTTAACAGCATTATGGGTCGCAGTTTCCCCAGTAATGTCCTATCATTGTAACCGAGGCCAAAAATATCGAAACATGTTTTCAGCTGACCAGCCATTTCTAAGAAAACGGACGGTGCGGGAAGCCCTGGTCTCTAATCACTACGATCTATTAAAGGTATTAGAGCTCCATCATGTGGAACAGATCTGTATAACTATAGAGATATATCAAAAGCCATTAACTCACGAATAAATCTCCCAAGAAGCAATACATCTTTAAACCTGCTATAAATCTTCATCAAAGCAACTTGCTCTTACAGAGTTTCTGATTCAGGCTGACGGCTAAAGAGCGATGAAGGCTAGTCTGAATAGAAAGGCTACGATTGACTGAGTCCTGGAACGCTGTGGGGAGCTGCGCTGCAATTCACCTCAGCAGACCCTGTGTGCAGTGCCTCTAACCACTTTTTTCATATAGAACTCAATCCTCCAGTAGGAACAGAACCAGACTCAAAGTTGCCCCTTCAAAAGGAACAGACACTGGCATTTTTCGGATTCTAGCATGGGAGATGTAGCTAAATGTATAGTTTATGCATGCACCTTGCCCACACGGTGCTGGTATTTTACCTTGTTATCCCTTGTTTATAGCCTCGTTCATTATTTTCACATTACAAAAACTTAAAGGTACTGGCTGGTCCTCTTTCATGAACAGTTATTGCATGGCCTCTGAGATACACACCTGGTGCTCTCTGTAAGTCCATAGGGTTAGGCTGAGCTAGAGACAAACAGCCCAGAGTAAGGAGTAAGAAGCAGCTCCAAGCTGGACACTGAATACTGGTTAATGACCCTGGACTTTAGGTCTATATTACAGCCTTGTAGCCTGTAAGCTCTCTGGAGCGGAGACCATCATTTACTATATATTTGTACAATGGGGCCCCAGCTTGGCTGACTACTTGGCATGACCACAGTATAAAGGTGAAATGTTAATATGTGCTCGAAGGGTTAAATTCCTTGAGCAGATGGCACTTGAAAGGGGAAGCAAAGGCTCCTGAAGTCCTACCGACAAAGGCATGGATTCTCGTAGCTGTACATAAACAGACCCACGACTGCCAGGAGAGGAGGCGTAATACCGGGGAGACAATCCATTAATCGGTGTTTGCATTTTTACAGACTTATTTGCACTGAATTGTTGTATTGACTGCTTTCACGTACCCTTCTGTGTGCAAGTATTCTAGCAAAGGACTTTACCAGGAGGAACAATCCCAGAAGCAGCTGATTGTCAGTGGCTATTGCAGAACATGTGGGCCAAGTAAACACTGAATTAACAATAAATAAATTCACCAGAAACCTGATTCTGAGGATTATGCTCCTCCAGTCAGGGAACAGAAACAATACCACATGACTGGCATGTAAAATGAAAACGACTTAAAGGATGAATATCCATTACTCCCCTTGTAAGCTGCTTGCAACAAGCTATCAGCCAAAAAATTATTCATAGAATGTGTTGGGAGGATAATTTTGAATAACAAATCTGAGGAAATTACCTGGGGATGTTGTGAAGGCCAAAACTATAACAGGGTTCAAAAAAAAGAACTAGATAAGTTGGTGGAGGATAGGTCCATCAATGGCTATGAGCCAAGATGGTCGGGGATGTAACCTCATGGTCTGAGTGTCCTTAGCCTCTGTTTGCCAGAAGCTGGGAGTGAATGACAGGGGATGGATCACACTCAACGATTGCCGGTCCTGTTCATTCCCTCTGAAGCATCTGCTATTGGCCACTGTCGGAAGACAGAATACTGGGCTAGATGGACCTATTGGTCTGATGCACTATCACCGTTCTTATGAAATTGTGATCGGTTTGCAGCCAGTTCCCAACAAACAAAAAGGAGGCAAAATGCCTTTAATTAATTATTTGTTATGAATCATTCAGCCAGCTCAAGGTATCATGAGTGATAACTTGAATGACTAGAGGCCTGGAAAACATGCCTTATAGTGAAAGACTACATTAGCTCAATCCATATAATTTATTGAGGAGCAGGTTAAGAGGTGATTTGCTCCAGCTCTGTAAGTACCTATATGGGGAAGAGACTTCTGGCAGTGGAGGGCTTTTTAATCTAGCAAATGAAGGCATAGCAAAATACAGTGGTTGGAACCTGAAGCGAGAGACATTCAGACTAGAAATCGGGCACACAAGGGACATGCTGGATTCCCCATCACTCGGAGTCCAAGTCAAGACTGGGTGTCTTTCTAAAAGACATGCTATGGCCCAAGCAGAAGTCATGGGTTTGGGGCAGATCTTAATGGGTGAGGTTCTTTGGCTTGTTTTATACGAGGAGTCAGACTAGATGATCAGAATGTTCCCATCTGACCTTAAAATCTCTGAATCTATAAAGCATTATTTATATTACAGTTGATTCCAAAAAGCATGTGATAATGTGCAGACACCTCGAAAGTCATAGTCTTTGTCCCAGGAAGTTTACAAAAGAAAAACAGACAAAGGGTCAGAGAAAAGGGTGCAAAATAGAAGCAAAATTGATCCATAGATGATTGACACCCAGTGAGAATCTGCCAAAATCTCAAGGAGTTCTGCAGGGCTTCCATACAACCATCTGCACTTTGTAGCTCCGACAATGCAAACACCTGTCATTTGCTCCTGTTTGCTTGCCATGTATTTAAGCTGATGGCACTTTTCCATGTTTATCTCTGCCACAAACCATTGTTACCCTGAAGCGCCATCAGGTTGCAAGTGGCCCCCACAGATGTTCTTTTAAAGAAGAATGTTTCTAAATGAAAGGCCAAATTTTTCACAACTGGGTGCCTAAATAGAGGCAAGTAAATCAAAGTGACCTGCTCTTCAAAGGTGCTGGCTGTACACGGTTCTCATCTGAAGCCAGATGGAGACGCATGTGCTCAGTAGCTTTGAAGGCCACTTTGATTTAAGACTCTACACATTAAATTAGTGCCTGGCATTAGATCCCCGACGTTTGCAGCCATTGGCCCATGTCACGGTTGAAATGGGATTCATTTGGTTCCAAAGAATATAATTGCTTCATGATTTGTCCCTTCTCTCTTTTACCGAGATATAATGATGGCAGTGAGCATGCCACCGTTCATTCTGTGCCTCAGAGCGTGCCTATGTCTGGAAGGAAGAGAAGAAATAAAAATGGTAGACCAGGAAACTGGTGCAGCTCCATGGACTCCAGCAGAGCTACGCTGATTTATACCCGCTGCAGAACTGGCTCAGGTGGCAATTCCTTTCCCACAATACTCATCTTACCTGACTGACTTTTTCAGGAACTGGAGCCAGAAAAGGAATTGTTGCTAATACGTAGTGCTAAGAACAATGGGATAGACCTTTGACGGCTCCTCCAGTGGAGCTATGCCGATAGACACCAGCTGAGGATCTGGCCCCTAATTCTAAAATAATTCTGTTATAGCTGAGCAAGGTGTTGTGAGCAGATGGGATTGTGTGAGTGTATGGAGGACAGGGAAGAAACAACAGGTACACCTCCAGAGTTATGCATGTTTTAATTCCCTTTTACTGTAATGGGAAGTGCATGGCTAAATGCTAAAGTGCTCCAAACGGCAACACAAGTAAAAACAATTTAAAAATGAGACCTTGGCCACACTGAACTGATAAGTTCATCCCCTCATCCTTAAAACATACAAGAGAATATTTTAGCCTTGTTCCCATAAATGTAACTGCCTAGCCACAAACTACTGCTGAAGCATCCAGTTGAGCCTGAAAACCAGGCCCAAATTCTGCTCCCAATTCCTAAACCCACCAGGAATTGAGTTTTCTATTCTGGTGTGGAGTTCTCCTCTCCACGTATCAACAGTGGGAAGGACCAGCTCTCTGTGCCCAAAGCCCCAGCTGGCTAGGCAGGTGGCTAAAAATCCCATGCCTACCTCCCGTAGGTCAGGTCAGGCTTTATAGCCTGCTAGTGTAACGGCAGTAGATGGTACCACCTGCAGCTGGTCCATGCTGTGCGCTGAGAAGCAGTTAAGTGACTTGGCAAACCTCAGCAAGCGCCAAACCCTTCAGATGGATGTGCACTTGCGGAAGGTAGTAGGACCTCAAGGAAGGAAATGTCATCAGAAGGCAGAAGAGGTAAATCATGATTTAACCAATGGCAGATGGGAGAGAACAAACTGGAGAGAAAGCGATGGGAAACCACCCTCTGTACTTTCACCCATGAGAACTATAATAGCCGAACAAAGGTAAAGTAATCCATGGGTGGCACTAGACAGTGAGCTCCCCAAGCCAGAAGGTGTGGCAAATTATACTGGAGAAGAGGCTCCAGCCATCAATACAAGCTGTGGCTATGATGATGTTGTACCAAATCCTTGCACCAAGGAAAAGAATGACTTGAACCTTCATAAATGAATCATCAGAGTAGGAACATGGAACTTGAGGAGTCTGTATGCAGGGAAGCTCACCATTGTGACCAAAGAATTGGAAAGATGTAGGACAGAAATATATGGAACTCAGAGCTGCATTGGAAGGGTAGGGGGTCATTTCATGACAATGGATGGATACAAGTATACTATTCAGGATCTGAGAAAATGGGCATGCATTTATGTCATCGGCGGAAACATCATAGTGTGTGCTTGGATAAAATCCAATCAGTGACAGAATCATTACAATTCACCTTAGAGAGTAGCCTGTCAAGAAGTTGAGTATACAGGTTTATGCCCCTACAACAGCAGCCGATGACAATATGATTGATGGGTTTTGTGAACAACTTGAAGAGACACTCACTAAAACACAGCGTAAAGATACCATTGCTGTAATTAGGGACTTGAATACTAAAGTTGGAGCTGTAAGCTTTCATAAAATAGTAATGGGGGGAAATGGTCTGGGTTCACAGAATGAAAGATGAAGGTGTTTAGCTGAATTCTGTTCCTCTGCTCACTTGGTTATTACAAACACCATCTTCACCCAACAACCTAGATATTTATACATGAGAGCATATGCCAAAGAACCAAATCAACTATGTAATGATATAGCAATACTGAAGATCGAGTGTCCATTGAGCAAACACTGTCTTGAGCGCAGACTGTGGGTCAGACCATCAGCTGTTAGCTCCAAA
Organism: Eretmochelys imbricata; assembly: GCF_965152235.1. Taxonomy (NCBI): domain Eukaryota; kingdom Metazoa; phylum Chordata; order Testudines; family Cheloniidae; genus Eretmochelys; species Eretmochelys imbricata. The sequence goes on along the minus strand of NC_135574.1, from coordinate 202,946,696 downwards.
AATCAAATTAAAACTTTAAAAGATATGATGTTCAACAGAAGCAGTAGACGAATTCAGTTATCTGGGATCATACACACCAACCGAAGAGGCTGTCCCAAAGAAATCAGAAGACTAGGGATGGCTTGCTCAGCTATGGCCTCCTTTAAGAAAGTGTGGGAAACCTGTGGTATCTCGGAATATATGAAGGTGCAACTGGTGAAAAGCCTAATTTTTTTCCCCTAGCGATTTATGGATGTGAATCATGGGACATCAATGCTGCTGACATGAAGAAAATTGAAGCTTTTGAAATGTGGTGCTGGCAAAGACTCTTGCATATCTCCTGGATGGAAAAAAAAAAGATGGATTGCTGTGTTAGAGATACTATTGGAGAGAAACAGACCCTGATGTCAGAAATCAACAGATGGAAATGGATGTAATTTGGTCACATTAGACGATGGAAATAACCTTGAGAAAGTTACTGTGGAAGGAACGGTGGAGAGTCATTGCAGATGGACACCTGCTGCTGTTGCAGGGACACAGCAACAGAGTGTCTGAGCTTGGGGCAAGGGGACAGGCCCAGGGAGCAGCTGGTCTGTCTGTCCACTGTGCGCTTGTAATGCACTGCACAAAGACTAGCCATAGCCCAAAGGAAAGGGGTGCCCCGATGGGTGGCTGGGGGAGTGACACTGGAGCGGCACGTGGGCTGTTTGCTGATGTTAGTTTGTTCTGACCATGGTGATGGAGCGATTACAGGTGAAATCCTGACTCCCCAAAGACTGTTGTAGGGGTCTCCATCCCAAGGCAAAAGGTGGGAGTTTCTAACTACCATGGATCCATCCCCTGTCATCCAGTCCCAGCTTCTGGCAGTTGGAGGTTTAGGGAAACCCGGAGCATGGGTTTGTATCCTTGACCATCGTGCCTAATAGCCATTGATGGACCTATCCTCCATGAACTTATCTGATTCTTTTTTTAACCCAGTTATACTTTTGACCTTCACAACTTCCGATGACAAGTTCCAACTTCCCCAGGTTGACCTTGCGTTGTGTGAAGACGAATTTATTTTTGTTTGTTTTAAATTTGCTACCTATTAATTTCATCTGGTGACCTCTAGTTCCTGTGTTATATGAAGGGGTAAATAACAATTCCTTATTCACTTTCTCCAGAGAGAGGACACCACCACCATATGGCCATAACTGTGGTGACTCCCTTAGGAATAGCAAACCAAGCACAAAACTTCCTTGGCTGAAAGAGAATAAAGAGAACATGGTGGAAGATATGCTCATCACACAAAGTGTCCAGGTTATGACACTCATGACAGAATTAATATGTAGGCACCTGCAATCTTTGAAAAATGTCATTCTCCTGGGAACAGAGAAATGTTTGCCGTCACTACCCCATCTCTCCCTGATCCAGAACAAGTTCCTGTGTGCCAAAATGTATTCCAATTGGTGTTGGGTCAGTTTTATACTCCACAGAAGCCAGATCTTCAGCTGGTGTGAACTGGTGTCGCTCCATTGTGGAGTTATGCCACTTAGACTAGCAGAGGATTAGGCGTGCATACAACTCAACCGAGCGGAGGCTATTATCTGCTTGTACATGGGCTTAACGATCAGTGGTTTCAAAATGCCCTTACAGCTTTTGTAATTATGTATAGCTGTTTTGAAACATGGATTATGAAATGGTTATTAACTTGGGCCCAATGCCTCAGCCGCTGAGTCATTTCATTTCTCAACACCGTTGCACACTGAGGGAGAACCAAAAAAAAAAAAAAAACCACCCCAAAAACAAAACAAAAAAAACCTGACAGCAACAACTAAAAGCCATTTGTAGAAAAGAATCACCAGCAAGAAACAAAGCAAAGATTCATGAGCTGCAAGCTCAATGTCATTCCATTCATCTCTTTGATTTGCTCGAGGGGGTTTCTCTGCTGTGGTGGTTTACCTCTGGCGGTAGCTGCTTCTCCGTCCAAGTGAGCCATGCTCTGCATGGCAGTTGCTCCAACACATATTGGCATGCTGATTTTCTGCCCTAAGACAGCGGTTGACAGGTCCATGACAGACACATCCCTGAGCATCCGTGGATACAGTCTCAATCTGACATAAAGGAGAGGGGGGAGAAAAAATTAACTATGTTATTCATAGCTCACAATGAATGAGATCAGGTTTCCTTTCATGGCGACAATCGTCAGGAAAGATCGAGAAGAGAAGGAAGCCCAGAGAGCTATTTGAAAGGTAGGCAGGGGTAAGTTAAAAGCTAGGGAGGGACACTGCTTTAATTTACTATCCCAAGCTTCTGTGAAGCTGCTGAAATGTACAAAGCAAGGGAGGAAAGGAATCAAAAAAGGAGGAAATAGGTGAAAAGCATTAGATAAGTGGCTCTCAACCTTTCCAGACTACTGGAGCCCTTTCAGGAGTCTGATTTGTCTTGCGTACCCCCAAGTTTCACCTCATTTAAAAACTACTTGCTTACAAAAATCAGGTATAAAAATACATAAGTATTGTCACAGCATGCTATTACTGAAAAATTGCTGACTTTCTCACTTTTACCATACAATTATAAATCAATTGGAATCAATATTATATCCATATTGTACTTACATGTCAGCGTATACTTTATAGAGCAGCATAAACAAGTCATTGTCCATATGAAATTTTAGTTTGCACTGACTTCACCCATGCTTTTTATGTAGCCTATTGTAAAATTAGGAAAATATCTAGATGAGATGATGTACCCCCTGGAGGACCTCTGCGTATCCCCAGGGGTACGTGTACCCCTGGTTGAGAACCATGGCCTTAGAACATTATCTGTTCATACAGTATTCAAAAAACAGCCAGCAGGTGCAAAACAGCTACATGAGTCTCCATCCCAGAGCAGAAACGGGTGTCTGTCAATGTCAGATAGCAAGAAAAATTATTGCTCAGCTCAGCTGCCCTCGATTATTTTCCCCCTGTGGAAACAAGCATTTAACGGAAAATGGTACAACATGGTCAGTGATCTCATGCACTTTTGTCCCTATGTGGCTGACACCCTATGCACTGGCTGTCTAGAATATGCCATGGTCTTTCCTTAAGGCTAGGTTGTCTTACTTCCTATGCACCCAGTCAGGGGGAGTAAGGGAGTCCCAGGTAAGCCTTTTATTCCCTGGCATGGGCTACCTGCATCATCACTGGTGACCTTGTGGGGAGAACATGCTCCACTGGGCTGCTCTTTAAATGCAAATTATGAGATAACTCTGTTGGAGTAGCTGAATTAGTTTGACAGTTTAATTTTTGTCAACTCAAAGGCTGCATTAAGTGACAAATGAGTAGACAGGTGATCAGTGAATATCCTAGCAGGTGAGCGATTATGTGACAATTAACTGGGTATGCACCATGCATATTTTGAGAGGAGTGGCATGTAAATACATTGGATTGTAAAATGTTTCTTTGAATTGTCAGGCAAAGGGGAGAAATTTGAGTAGCAGGGGGGTGGGAAAGAAATGGGCACAGGCTTGGTTTCCCTCACCCTCTCCACTTAAAAGCAATGGCCCAGTGCAGAGGGGGAAGTCACCTGCTACTGATCTGTACCAGCAGCAAGATTACGTCCTTCCTGGAGGAAGTGGTGTGGGATGGAATGAATTGAAATGTTCCTTTTGTTGCATGGTCTGCTCCCGCACAGCTACGTACTCCCCCTGAGGCAGGGCTGACTGGTAAATTACACTCTACTCCTTGAATGAGTCTGGCAGAATCCGCATGACCCTCCCAGCCCCTGCATTGGGCCCAATCCATTCCAATGCCTGGAAATAACACCATTGCAGAGCACACCATTCTGGTTCTTTATAAAGGCCAGATTTCCAAAATGGATGCTGCATCAGGGTGGTTTCCCCGCTCCGGCCCTGAAGGGCTTAAAACAGCCCTGGGAGAGGGCTGTGGCAGAGGGAAAGCTGGGCTGATTGGGAAAGCAGCCATAGCTGTAGCCAGTGCAATCAGGGCCCAGCTGGCCCTTATAAGAGGGCAGTGGGCCAGAAGGAAAGGCAGTCTCTCTCTAGTTGCAGAGAGAGAAGGACCTGTCTGCCTGGGAAGCTGAGGAGGGTACCTAGGGTGGAGCAGTGCTGGGGAAGGGTAGAGGGAGCTAGGGAGTTCCAACCTAGCAAAACCCCAGGCTGCAGGCCGAGATAAGGACCCACAAAGGGTACTGGGGCTGCCGAGGGGTAGCCCAGAGATAGGCAGAGGCAGCAGATCCAAACCCTCCTTGCCAAAGATGAGTGGCCTTTACAGACTGCAGTCTACCCCAGTGAGCGGGGGCTAGATGGTGACAGGCAGTAGTCACTGAGGTGGAGATAGGGCGTTGGGGGTTCACCTGAATGGGGAGGCCCAGATTGTGGGTTGCTGTGGTGGGCAGAGCCCCTGAGTAAAGGGCACCAGGGTCTGGGAGGGACACCGGGGGCCAGCAGCAGGCGAGACATGAGCTGGCAGAGGGTGCTCCGGGGCTGGAAAGAGCTAATTCCCTGGACAACCAGCAGTGGGCACCACAGCAGTGAGTTGTCGTTGCCCCGCCACGTGCCATGAAATGGTATTCCAGAACAGGTAACAGAAGAGTCATGTATTACATCTCAATAAAGCCGAATGTCGTGCTTTGACAGTAAGCAACTCAGGACAGGGAGTCTTTGTACAAACAGCTAGCACAGTGGGGTCCTGGTCCCTCCCTGCCTCCTTTATCACACCCCCCCCCCCCGTGATATCACAATATAAATAACAAACATGCATGGGGTGACGTTAACGCTGGGCTGTCTGTCAAGTCACCCTTACTGTGACCAACAGGCTGAGGTCTGAAAGACAACAGTAAAGATCGAGCCATTATTACGACAAGCCACAAGAGGGTGTGCATTAGTAGGTACTGGTGCATGTCCGGAGTGCATTGTGAGACACAAGGAGGGAAGGCTGGGTGCTTTTGGCATGCAGTGACAAGACACGCATCTGTATCTTGCTAATGCACATGCTGGGATGGCTGCTTGCTATTAGATTGTGGCTCCTGAATTTTAACTAAAGAAAACTGATTAAAAGCTGCCCAGCTATCGGCTGAGTCCAACCACCCATGCTGCACGGGAGTCATGGATTCCCTTTGAAGCACCACTTCTGTTGTTATTCATAGGGTACCACCTAAATGCCCCAATGTGCTAGGCATTATAAAGCCATAGTAAGAGGAGGTCCCTACCCTGAGAAACTTACAATCTAAGTAGACCAAACAAGTTTTATAGAGGGCAAACTGAGACACAGAGAGATGAAGTGACTTTTCCAGGTCTGCGGCAGAGCCAGGAATTAAACCCAGATTCCTTGCATCTCCATGCATTGTCTTACCCACGAGACCATCCTACTTCTCCAGGAAAGCGCTCCTCGGGGAAGAGAAAAATGTTACCTTCTCTTTTGTTCAAGTGATTGTGCTCAGCAAGAGCTAAAGAAGTAGTGTGTGATTTTAACTATGCTGGCATTCTTTGCGTTCTCGTACTGCATAGGAACCCTAGTCATGGACCATGACCCCACGGTGCTAGGTGGTGTACAAACACAGAACAAAAAGATGGCTTCTGCCCCACAGAGTTTATAATCTATCCTATTTCTCGCCCGTTACATTCACATAAGACATGGCCCTCAGCCTTGTGCCTAACAACCCACTAAATAAGGAATTACCACTCCCATCAAGACCTCCCCCTGTCCTATCTGATTGTTGTGTTTTGGTGAAGAATGGGTTGAGGGATGCAAGGAAGGGGACACTGCTTTCCCCCACCCCCTATCATCCTCTCCATTCCAGCACTTACAACTTAGAATTTACAGAGACTTCCTATATGTAGCCATAGGAACATTTTCTGTTCTGGCCTGAGATGACACTAGAAGATTGGTGTGAACTATGCGTTCTGGGTCGGGGGAGGGATAGCTCAGTGGTTTGAGCATTGGTCTGCTAAACCCAGGGTTGTGAGCTCAATCCTTGAGGGGGCCATTTAGGGATTTGGGGCAAAAATTGGGGATCGGTCCTGCTTTGCGCAGGCGAGTTGGACTAGATGACCTCCTGAGGTCCCTTCCAATCCTGATATTCTATGATTCTATGATACTGCCAACAAATAACACTTACTCCTTGCCTTACTGCAACTGGTCTCCTCTGACACTCCAAGTCCACTTTTCCCAGCACTTATAAAGCAGGGATGGGCAAAACAGAGCAGAAAATGTAAATCCCTCTAAAACTTTTGCTCATTTTTTTGGGCAAACTTAAAATAAAACCTTATGGTTCGGGCAGTTTTTATGGTGGATTCTCTGTACCTTGAAGTCTTTAAATCACGAGTTGAGGACTTTAGTAACTCAGCCAGAGGTTAGGGGTCTATTACAGGAGTGGGTGAGTGAGGTTCTGTGGCCTGCAATGTGCAGGAGGTCAGACTAGATGATCACAATGGTCTCTTCTGACCTTAAAGTCTATGAAAGGTTTGCCACACCCCACCCCATCTTCTACTTTCAGGTTTTGGCTGTGCTTTATTCTGTAAGGCTCAGATTCATAGGTGCTGGGGGTGGCTGTTGCATCCCTTGGCCTGAAATGGTTTCCATTATATACATAGCTCACAGTTTAGTTCAATGGCTCTCAGCACCCCTACTATATGCATTGTTCCAGCACCCCTGCTCAGATCCCCAGCTGGTGTAAATCAGTGTGGTTCTGTTGAAGGACACCAGCTGAGGATCAAGCCATGCGTGCCAAAATACCATAACTCCCGCAGTATTTCTGGCCAGGAACAGATGCAGAAGTACCCAAATCTCTCTTTAAAAAAAGCTGATTTTCATGAGATTTCCAGCCTAAATTTGCAGAATCAGGAGGCGTGGCTGTTTATAAACATCCACATTTTAGGAGAATAACCTCAGTTCCCAGCCCCTTGGACTTCTACTGTCACTATTACATGGCTCCTAAAAGTGAATATTCTTTGGTTTCCTTTTTTGATACTTCTCCCCTTTAAACGTTTTCATGGAGCAAGTTCTAGACCAGGGGTGGGCAAATGCCTGAGGGCCACAACAGGGAATAGAAATTGTATGGCAGGCCATGAATGCTCACAAAATTGGGGTTGGGGTGTGGGACGAGGTGCGGGCTCCGGCTGGGGGTGCGGGCTCCGGGGTGGGGCTGGGGATGAGAGGTTTGGGGTGCAGAAGGGTGCTCCATGCTGGGATTGAGAGGTTTGGAGTGGAGGAGGGGGATCAGGGCTGGGGCAGGGGGTTGGGGAGAGGTTCAGGGGTGCAGGCTCCGAGCGGCGCTTACCTCAGGTGGCTCCCAGAAGCAGTGGCATGTCCCATCTCTGGCTCCTAGGTGTGGAGCAGCCTGCGACCCTCCGAGCAGGGCCGTGCCGCGGCTTCCGGGAGCCACATGGTGCAGCTCCCCAGCAGGAGCTCACGGGCCGACTTAAAACAGTTCGCAGGCTGGGTGCGGCCTGCGGGCCGTTGTTTTCCCACGCCTCTTCTAGACAGATGTTGGACCAATGCTCATGTTTCAGCAGTGATTTTACAAGGTCACCCATTGTTATGAAATAAAGAAAATGACACATTTGGTTCCTCCAGCCCTGGAATAATAGCATTTCCTGGACATATATTCAAGACCATGTATACTTTTTTTAATAATCTTTTGAGCACCCCCCCCCCTTTCTTTTTTTCAAGTTAATATAGCCTGCACAACCATGTGCTGTGATCCGCGGTTCTAAACTGTCAGTCGTTGGGATGAGAAACCACCACGATACATCTCAGTGATATGGAAAGTAGCTTTTGTGATTTCAGTGGCTGTGATGGTCACTTGTAATAACAAACTATCATTCTGTAGTTGTTAAACTCATCTTATTGTTTTATCTTAACCAATGTGTTTGGATTAGAGTGGAGGGGAACTCCATTTAGAATAGCAAGGCTGGGGCATATAGGATTTCCTTTGATGAAACGGACTGTCTATGAGCATGCATTGTTCTGTAGTGTGCTGGACAGGACAAGACGCACATTTCTGGGGGAAGATTTGGGACTGGGAATTAGCGGGTGTGGGCCTGTATGTAATTAAGAAGTGACTGGTCAGAGCACTCACCTATTTAGCTGGGAGTGAATTTGCATGCTGAAGTCAGTGTGAACAGGCCAAGAGGCACTCCAGGCCAGAGATTTTAGGGGACACAGTTGTTCAAACAGTCCAGATTGTACCCTGGGGACGGTCACAGTGGCTTGCTTCCAAAGTTGGTTTAAAAAAAAAAAAAAAGAGGAGGGAGGAGGAATTTCTCCCCCCCCCCCCGTTATTTTTGACATTTGAATTCCATTGAAATTTCAAAACCTGAAAAATTTCAATCAGTTCTATATTTGGTTTATAAAAAGAGAAAAAAATTCACTGACATTTTCCCCTATTGCTTTTTAAATTTCAGTATTTTAAATGTCATTGAAATGTTTAAATATAATAAATTTTAACCAGCTCTCCTTTGTTCCCTCTAAGTCGGTGCTAATTAATGCCCCAGCTCTGTGCTGCCAGATAAACATATTGTGAAATCAAGCTTCTTATCCCAGGCAAATTCTAACTCATTCTGCTACCTTCCTTCCCTCTACAGCTCTGCACTTCCTGTCATAAACTGTCACGGCTGGTGCTGTGCCCTGTTCAGCAGTTACCCAGAGGAAACCTAGTAGATCTCACAGGCTGTTTTGAATTTAATCTGTTTATTTTTTTGCAAAGCACTTGGAGAGCCTTAGATGACAGACATCACACAAATGCAGCCAGCGTATCCTCATTAAAAACCTATAAACCTTTTGGGGAAAGACAGGTGGAAATTTCCAGAGATTTATTCAAACAAGCCATGTAATAGTGGGTATGTCCACCCCCTTCTCTGGAGATCCCTCTGCAGTAGAAACAAGAAAATATTTCAATCACCCTTTGCTATCGATGGGGAGACAGCATGATACACATGTTCAGAGTAGATTCTTTAGTCTCCCAGTGCAGCGCTGTGTGGACACAGTATAGGGTTATCCTCCAGCAGCAAGCACTCAGCACTGAGAATTTACACCTGACAGGCTTAAGGAAGATGCTGACCAGAGTAAGTGAGCACAAGCCATAAATCACCCCCACTTCAAACATACCCCTTGAAGAGGGAGATGCCAAATGAGGTGACTTGCTGCTACTCAGTGAAGTACTTTGGCTTTCCAGAGGCAATGTTCCTCTTTGTTCCTTTGAACTTCTATCTAAAATACAAAACATTCCTGGCTTTTTTTTTTTTAACTGAATATAAATACCTGCTTGAACCTGACTGCATTCTCGATCTTCCCCAACAGATATGGACAGTCACTTGAATTACCTTAATACCTAGCCACAAGGCAACGATCATTTGCTGTGGCTTTGGTAAACAAGCAGTCGTTGTTCCATGTAGGTGTTCCTGAGTGTAATGTCTCTTGTTCCAAATGCCTTTGGAAAGTCCATGGCAGAGTGTGTCACAACAGGTTATCAGAGATTTATTCCCCTCCCCCTCCGCTCTTCATTTAAAATGCTGAAAGAAGAGATTTTAGATTGATTTCTTGAGTGCCATCAAGTCAAAGACACCATGACCTTGTCCTAAAATCCATTCTCTGTTCGTCCTGATTGGTAATTAGAAAACTTTAGGAGTGAATTTAATCACCAGGCAGCACAGCCTTGGAAGGACACAGTGTCGTGAGATAAAAACAAATGCAAGGTGAAAAAGGTCACGTTCTGTAGGGATGACGTGCTCGGACATCCCAAAATCTTCTCTGACCTTAAAAATCTCACCTTTACAACAATTACCACCATGTTATCCCAGGGCTCTGAAGGAACAGTGAGCTACTGTTAGCAATAAAGTCCTGACATTGGAATGTGACCCCTGGCTCTTATTGCAATACAGACTCATGTTCCTGATCAGTGTTAACAATCACTTAAAAATCAAAGAATACAAGAAAGTTACTGTGACTAGCATAAGAACTGATCTCTGGTGGAAATTTATACTCTAGGTGAACTGATATGTCAAGAGCATCTGAAGTTACTCAAACTTCTCATTGCTTAAAAGCGAAAACAATTATTTTTTAATCCATTATATGTGCGTGCCACTTCTCCAGAAGCACACATGGTCCAGACCAAATTACCTGTGTCACATCCCAAAGTAATCTCTCTCTTGCTAGTACATTCATTGATAACCATTCTAATCATTTGTCACTTAATGCAGCCATTGAGTTGACAAAAAAATAAACTGATCCAACAAAGTAATTCACATTTAAAGGCACCAAAACTATTTACTGCATGTACCTAAATAATTGCATCATGTACCAAATCAGCAACCTGCGCATTTCCCACACACTTTCCAAGTGCTGATTCGGTCTCAGTTTTGTGCTGTTACTTTGCAGTTAAAAAAAACCTGAATTTTAAAGCCAATCGGTCCTGACTCCTTTGTCTTCAAGGTATAAGGGACATCTGTGCTTTTAGGGTAGGGTTTTCAAAAGTATTGGCTTAATTCTGCCTCCATTGAAGGCAATGGGAGGTTTAGGGGTTTCATAAATAAAGTTCAGTGTTAATGAATCTTTGCAACACTAACTTTGTGAGCTGAAGAAGTAAGATTCCTTTCTCTCCCCCCCACCCCAGCCCGAGAACCCAATACTCCTGAGCCATAATCCAGCCACTGAACCACAAGACCATCCGTCCTTATTCAGCCTTGTGGCTGAAACATATTTGACAGCCTTCTCCATAGGCCCCAAAACACAACGGGGCAGAACCTCTGCCGGTGTGAATGGTCAATGCTATGTAACAGGCACTCTTCAGAATCCTGCAGAAAAACATCATTGCGGTGAAGCTCAGGTTGCAGACACTTATCCATGTTTCGAGTGCACGTTACCTTTCAAAAACATTAGAGTTTAAAAATACTTATACACACTAAAAATCCGGGAATGCAGTTAAGGTTGCACTTCTCAAACAAAGCACCCAAACTACATTAACTTTGTACCCTTAGAGATGCCAGATTACTGCCTTTCCTGATAGCTATGCATAGATAAGGGAATGGGAGTATTTCATGTTCTCAAGGTGCCTCTATAAGTTCTAATAATTACATATACATTAGCACACAACCAGTGGAAAACTCTTCCATTTTACAGTGTCACAGGAGCAGGTAAGTAGCTGAGGATCACCTAAATGGAGAATGAGCATTCTAATAGAAAGGACTTTTTTAGCTTCACATGTTAAGTATAATACAGCAGGATGGCCTAGCGACTAGAGCATTGGACTGTGACGCAGAAGATGTGAGTTCTATTCCCAGCTCTGCCACTGGCCTGCTGGGTGACCTTGGACAAGTCATTTCACCGTGCTGTGCCTCAGTTTCCCCAGCTGTAAAATGTGGATAAGGATTTCTACCCTCCTTTGTAAAGGAGCATTTGAGTGTTGAATAGCACCATAATGGAGCCAGTTTTTCTTAGTATTAAACCACAACTGCTGTTTTGGGTTTTTCCAATAATAATTCCCAATAGTAAAGACTCCTCCCTATAAAAAGTAACACTGAAAAAATATACTGGCCCTGCTTCCAGTCCCATTGACTTCAGTGGGAATACCCATTGTTAATGGAGTTTGCATTTCATCCTTTCTAAAAGCTGATATAATGGTATTTACTCATCCAAGGTTATTAATCCTATATAATGCAGAATATTTGTTACATATGAATAGGCCAATAAACACTTGCAAAGGAAAAAAGTGAGCAGTTATTTGTGTGAGCCTTTTGGCTGAACATCCTAAGGAGACTTCCAATTAGTTGAAGACTAATTATTTTTAATAGAGATAAGCTATCTGCATTGTCCTGTGATGTAACACACAGGGTCACACCTGTTATGTCTTCCATAGGCATTAGTTATACTCTATATGTTATAGTGATAACGGGGTGTCTTGTGCCCATCAGGAAACAAGGATTTCATTAACATCTTGTCCCTTGTTATATTAAATGGTTAAGTGTGATCCAAAAATTTCAAGTTAAGTTAAGGCTGGTTTTCTTCTGTTATAACCACCACCATTAACATCTTTTTAACCTTTTATTAAAGATACAGAAAAAGGAAAAACAGTTTCAGCATTAGAAATACAAAATGTTAAGAGTAAGGTTTTCATTTTAGCCATTTCCCTTATTCTCTTCCCTTTAGCTGCACAGAGTTGTTTATTGGGAATGCCCCTCTTTGTCTGTCTTTTAGACGTATAAAAGATGGTAGTAACTGGCCTTTTTTGGAGAAAAGGTTAGTTTAGATGATCTGGTGCCATCATTGAAGTCTGATCCTGGTTTGTTTGTTTTTTTAAGACGAAACATGACAAACACGCACTGAAAAGAGAACAGCAAAGATAGAAAAGCAGCTTTGGTCTCTGGTGTGTTTTTCAGACTCCTGAGCAGTGAAGGTAAGCCAACCGAATTTTCTAGCATAGACCAGGCCTAAGAGAGCCCGCCACCCAACAAAACTGGTCTCTGACTACCCGACAGTAATGGCTGGCCTTTGTAGAGATGTCTAGCACGTAACCCAGCCACTCAGACTGTGCACTAGGTTTTGTGGTTTGCCCCTAGTGGCACCAATAGGACACAGCTTTGATTCAGCTGCCCGGCAGGAATGCACGTCATTGGTCATCTGAATAACTGAGTGGAGGAGCAGTGATTCACTATTTTGAGATATGATATAAATCCCCCTGAATTTCATCCTCGCAAAGAGAATCTGACGAAGGTTGAAACTGATCTAAAGATTGTTGCCTACTGCTGTTAGTACATTTGTCTGAGTCAATAAACATGAGTGTCAGTTACCCGGGGTTGCAAATTTGCTGGAGTGCAATCCAGTTTTGAAGTTTTCCCACATCTCTCATTAGCCCGCCGGAGGCTGAAACGTGGAGGCTGAAACATACCCTGATGGCAGATGTGTGAAGACGAGTGTAGAAATTAAAATCTCAATTAGCAGATTAAATACTGCTTACCCCAGGGGTGATCCAAAGCACACTGAAGTCAATAGGAGTCTTTCTACAGAGTGCAGTGGAAAATCGATCGGGCTCCCAGTAAGAGCTGGTCAAAAAAACACTGTCAAAAATATTTTCCATCTTTGGATGGAAAACTTCGGGGGTTTTTTGTTATTAAATGGAAATTTTCAAGAAATTCCGTGTGCTCAAAAAGTGTTACTTAAAAACTAATTTATTTTCTCTTTTCAAAGAAAAAAGTATATGGAAATGAACAATTTTTCATTTCTGGGGTTTTTTTTTTGGGGGGGGGGGGGGGGAGGGTTTCTTGCTGGAAAAAAAATTATTTCCCAACCAGCTCCACTCCTAGTAAAGACTTTCAACCCGTTAAAGAGTGACTCTGTCTTTTTCCTACCTTGAAAATGCTGCTACGTTATCTGCTAATGTCTGTTGATTGTCTGCTCCTGACCGGTAATAGTCGTACACTGCTTTTGGAAGAACTCTCTTGGCATATTGTTCAAAATCACCCACACAAACTGGTTTTCCAGACATTTTGCGGACCCCACAGGATAAGTCTCTTCTTACATTCCACTCTTTTTAAGGTCTATTTTTCGGCCTGTAAATAATTAATGTGTGACTTTTCCAAAGTTCAAGTATCTGAATCATTTGAATTGATTTTTTAAAATGTGCAAACAACCCTGGCACATCTGGACATTCTCTTTGGACTTTGCCATTCTGTTCTGATTCACAATTTGAGGGACGTGCCCAGTGTGTTCAGGGCAGATCCAGACTGTAAAAGGTCTACAACATGGGGAAAAGGAAAAGCAAGAAATAAAAAATGAATAAATAAGCAAAATAAACATATTGGCACTTTACGGATGCATGAATTAAAAAGCTTAACCTAGGCTAGTCCCTCGGGTCAGGGACTCTCTGTGTGTATGCGTGTGCGTCTTGTTCAGTGCTCTAGACCTTGCCAGTGCTAAAGACTAAAAAATTCTGATCTAGGCAGTTTGCAAAACCAGCTCCAAATCCAGGTTCAAACACCCACAAACGTAGAGGATTCTCAGATGTCTACAGGTAAGGCCCCTACTCAGGAGATCTGGCCTCAATGCCCAGTTCTACCACAGGTTTCAGAGTAGCAGCCATGTTAGTCTGCATTTTCCACAGTATGCATCCGATGAAGTGAGCTGTAGCTCACGAAAGCTTATGCTCAAATAAATTGGTTAGTCTCTAAGGTGCCACAAGTCCTCCTTTTCTTTTTAGTTCTACCACAGACTCCCTGCCCCTGGGTAAGTGACTTTCTCCCTGTGGCTCAGTTCCCCCTTTGTAAAATGGGATAATAATCCTTCCTCTCTCCCACCCTGTCTTGTCCACTCGGACAGGAAGAGACAATACGTGCCCCAAAGTACTTACTGTGTGTCTGTACAGCACCAAGCACTGTAGAGTCCACTTCTGTAACATAAATAAATCCCACCTCTACTGATCACCCGTAACACGTAAAACTGGCCCCTCACTACTTCATTGACCAACACCTAGATCAATGGTGCTGTGCTTCCTTTTTTCCCCTGCAGGGGGGGCTGTGAGCAGCGGAAGCCTCTGCCCATTCCACCACTGCAGACACAAGCTCAGCGGGTGGGGGCCAGTCCTGTGAGAACCCCAGTGGGAAGAAGGCTGAATGCCCCAGCAAAAGGAGAGGTTGTTGAGGGAGTCAGAACAGTGAGTGGAGGGTTGCGGGGGGGGGGGGGGTTGGGGAGGGAGGGGGTGATCTTGGTTCTCTCACTAGCTCTCCTCCCCCACCCATCAACTCCTGGTGGTCTCTTCCCTCCCCCCATGCCCAAGCTCCATGCTCACCCACATTATTAAGACCTCACCAACCCCAGTTCGTTTGCCGGCCCGGCCCTTATCCTTAAATCTCTCTCCATACTGGGAGGAGCAGTGCATGATAGGACTAGTGGTTTCTATGGGTTGCAGTCTCAAAATAAAGATTAGGCAGGATTCTACTTTTGGCTTTTATGCATTTTAACAGATAACATTCGCATTTATTTTCAAACTACACCTAAAGACATCGTCTACAAGTAATGATTTGCAAAGTCTTGTTGAAACTGTGCAATCAACTGAGATTTATGCCTTAGCTGGAAATAAAATGAACTCACCTAATAGCTGTTATTTATCCAAAACGTAATAACTGTAAAACAAGTCAAGATTTAGAAATTAAATCATAGTACTTTGACTATATAACATTAATTTCTTCTTACCAGCTTGCCAAAGAGAATTGTAACTCACAAGCACAATGTATCTTAACGTTTTCAAATTTCTTGCTCTGTGGGTGTCGGTTATTAATGATGAAGATGTTTTCCATTGCTGTTTGGGGTAGAGGGAGAAATCTAGAACTGAATTAAAATCTTATCCTTCCAAGTCATAGGATGAGGTACAGTAGAACTTTGAAGGTCACCTACAAGCTCGGTAGGTCATATTTGGGTCACCACAGGTCAACATAGGGCCTGATTTCTCACCGCATGACTGCACTGTTGAAGTGACACCCGCTTCAAACTGGAGTAACGTGCTGATGAACCAGGCTCTAGTATCTACTTGTGATGTGCTATCCAATCAGGAATTGCACGTAATCAAAAAACAAAGCCAGCCACCCAGTCCCTTGGCCATTTGCATTGTAGAGTGGCTTTATGTTTCTTTAATGAGGCTGCAAAGTAAATAAACAAACAAACAAAACTGAATCACAATACTTCCTAGTACACTGTAATGTGATACAGGCTGTTTTTTAAACCAGTGCCTTTGTCTTGTTTTAAAGGTACATCTTTTTTTATGGATACACTGTCCAGAGTATAACATCCAACGATGAGTGAGAAAAACAATTCAGCAGGGATTTTCTAACATCTTTTAAGAAACACCTTAGGGATCGGAACAGGATGGGTAGTGCTGACCATACGGTCAGTCTTGGGAAACATTTAAAGAAAGCTACAGCACTTAGAGAGAAAGCTGTATGTCTCTAATTGCTTTTCCCATATGAAGAGAAGATTAGTCTAAGAGGCTTGCGAGAGAGAGGTTTATGCTTCTTATGGGTATTCATCTGCTGAGAACTTTCATGAGAGGAATTACTGGAGATGAATATTAACATAGGTATAATTATACCAGGAGATATTTTATCTAAAGAATGCAGGTCACACATCCATGTCAATTTCCAGCAAAATCCAGAATGGTTTAATTGACATCTCTCGCCCCTCATGATACAAAATTGGAGCTGTATCCTACCTTTTTTATTTCAAAAGCATACAGTCTATGCTAAACAGGCTATCTATCCCAATGCACACCAGAGAACAAATACTGTGTGATAGCCAGGCATTTTAATACAGGCAGCTGCATTCAAAGGTACTTTGTATGTCACTTTATAATCTTGATAATTTGCCCCAAAACTGGTGAAGATAGCTTAGCTGCTCCACTCTTCCCAAGCTGTTCATGCCACCTCCCCCACCCACTACGTCTTTTCATTAGTCACCCTCACATAAATGAGACTACCTTTATGTCACTAAGTAGTTATTTGGTGCACAAGCCAATGCTTCCTCTCCCATACTATGGGACACAAACTCACCACACACACAAAACAGGGGAGAATGCTCAGTCCAGACTGGCTAAGAAGGTAAACCTAGGACCAAATTCTGGCTGCTCTGTGCACAGAGCCATATGCCAGAAAATCCTCAAGGAACAGGAGAGACCTTCCACCTCAGTTTTAACCCCCCTCCCAAAGCATTCCACAGCTGTCCCATGACAGGCGACCAGGGAAGGACACTCCTGGTTGGAGCCTCAGTATAAGAAAACGTGGTCCACACGTTCGTATGTATAGGCTACCCTGACCCAGCAATGGGGACTATGAACACACCTCAGACAGATCATTCATGTTCCTAGCAGAGATAAGGTGGGTAAGGAAGGCTAGTGGGCAGGGCTGGGTCGTTACTGGCCACAATTCAGTAGCACGTTGCTATTTCAAAGGTTGCATTTGCAATATCCATGCATTTCCATTATGGAGCTACTTACGCGATAGGCCGGAATTTGTCCCATGTTTTTGATGTAGATGTAATCTATATATCTTTGTGTACATCCTCTGATTATAGATGAACATTCAGCAAGCAGAAAAGGATGGCTACATTATTTCATGTTCATTTTCACAGCAAATAATTCACTCTGCTGTACTGTGAAAAGATACGCTATAATCCCAGCAAATTGCCTTGGAGGTGGAACGAAATGCTTTTTAAAAAATGTACTAAATGTATAATCGCCCTTGGTGCTCTTTCCGTCTCCCCAGCAGCCCTGCTTTCACTGACGTAGGTGTTAGAGATGTCACTCACACCAGCCTACAGAACATGTCGCGAGGCACCACTGTTTAAACACGCCCTCTTCCCCAAACAGCAATGCTGTAATGATGTCAGGCGCAGAAGGCATCAAGCACCTGTGCCCTGTGGCTGTAAGGAACTGTTTTAGAAGAAGGGGTCCAACTAATCTGAGAAGGAGTTTGATATATTGTGAATGTTGAACAGTGCATTCATGCTACCACACACGAATGCCATAGACATGCTTCTGAATAGCATAGTTAGGGGCTACCAGGCTGGGATGGAAATAGGATGGGATGAGCAGCTTTTTCAGTGACATCACCTCCTAGCTTAGGGTGGCAGTACACCTCTACACTTAGGGGCTCGCGTTAGGTCTTGTGTTGGGAAGGCAGCAGGCGATATCATACATCGGTGTCCCAGATGCCATGGGCAGCTCGAGACTGATCCGTATCTGATTGTCATGTACCCCATCAGGATGGGTCTGCTTCATCCACTGGGAGCAACCCAAGACCATCAAGTAGAGGGTGGGGCAGCTCAAGCCAGGGAGGCAGGATACATTTATGTTGCCCAGCAAAGGTGCTTTGAGCTTTCTGCATTGGCTGTGAACACGTTATCCCATCCGGCTTCTCAGCACATGAGAACAGGGGGGTTATGAGTCTGCCCATCCACACTCCTTATTCTTAAGCAGCGCAGCTGTCCTCTTAGGCTACAGATGAGATGTATAAGGTGTGTGGTTACTGCTACCTGATCATTTCTGACCGGGGGGAACCTCCAAATTTATTACAGAGCACATCAAAAACTGGTTGTCTGACTATAGGTCTGATCATTTGGCCTCTTGCAGGTACAGCCCAGTGCACCGGACAGCCTCCTCGCTGCATCGGACAAGATATATACGCTAGCTCTGACATGGCTTCCTTGTAAGTAATTGGCTCCTTTATTTTAACGAACCTATGCACTTGCTGTCCTGCAGGATGAACGTCTCCTTCTGTCTGCTTAATGAGACCTCCGCGGTCTGAGCTTTCACCTTCGGGAAAGGCAATGGCATTTTGAGGCTCAGCAAAGAGCTCGCTGGACAAAGGCAAAGACAGCTGATAAAAGTCAAAGAGCAATCCAACTGAAACATTCAGATGTAATTGGAGGGGTCGAAAGGGGACAGAAATCAAGGCAATGTTAACATCCTATTCTGCAGCTATCACTGCTTCTCATTTGTTCCCCTGGCAGACACTGGAGAGTTACCATGGGAGTGACACAGCAGTGAAAGATTAGCCAGGCTGTCCACAGAACGCTGCCCTTTCCCAGGATTAAAGAGACAGTGAAGACAGAAGTCATATGTTCTTTTAAAAAAAATTATCATCCTTGTTTCAAGCACCTTCAGTGATTAAAATGGAGAGGCTGTTCTATTCAGGTTCTTAGCGAGGGCTCTTGATCACTGAATCAGAGTGATATTAACGCTAGGTTTCCCTATTTATGCTCTTTGTTTACTTTTCACTCACCTTGGCTATGAAGTCAGACAGGCCTGGTTCCTTTAGAGCATAAAATGCTTTCACAACAGTATAGTAGCTGAGTTATTGCCGACCACTTTTTGGCAGAAGCTGAGCTTTCCTTTTTCAAGGCTGAAGTCCAGGTCCTCTGCAAAGCTGGCCTCCCAAAGTAAGGTCTGATCCCTGCAGCCAAGCAGCTGCGTCTGGCAGTGGCTTTTAACCTTGGGGGTGGCCAAATTAGGCTGGAGCATGGTTTAGTTCAGCCCGTGTGGATGGGGTGAGGCACCAAATTGGGCACACTAGTGATAGCACCCGCTGGAAGGGGGGGAACAGGGTCAGGAAATGTTGTGAGGTTCACATCAGAGCCCTCATCTAAGCAGCCACTTGGGGATGCAGGCTCTGCAGGGGGTGTAGCTGCCCCGCCCCACAGATCTTGGGGCTCCTCAGGGAACCCCCAGTCCTGCAGAGAGTTAACACCTCTGTGCTACTCCCCAGACTCTTCCTGAGTAGCCGGGCTCCCTGAAGAGCCCTCGTGTCAGAAGGCAGCTATCCTGTGATTACACAGTCCCCACCCACCAACTCTCACAGCTTTTCTCTGATCAGCCTTTAGTGTAGGGGCAGATGTATGCTAGGATGGGCCCAACCACAGAAAGGTTCCTACTGCTCCCACCCTTGTCAGAGTGCCAGGCAAGTCCATTTTTAAAAAGGAAGTCTAGCAAAGGGAGAGGCAGCGTTCTGTATTGGACAGTATGGCCCAGCACTTCTGGAAAGATAGGACCAATTAGCCCTTTGTTTAATGAAGCAAATCAAAGAGGACAAGTTCTACAGGCAATCCTGTGAGCAAGAGTCAGAATCAGATGAGGGTATTCTTTGACAGTTCTCTTGCTTGTTCTCAGATGAACGATCATCCACGCTTAAAGTGTAATTATACTCTGATATTTTGGTAGAGTGCCTCTCTAGGGCCCCATCAGAATGCCTTGCAAACATTAAAGAATCTATGCTCAAAAGCACGGCAAGGCAGATAGGTGTGATTATCCCCATTTTACAACTGGGCAACTGATACATGGAGGTTAAGAGACTTGCCCAGGGTCACACAGTGAGACCGCACAGCCAGAGCTACATTTCAATCAGAAAGACATATCTCCTTTTATTTACACAGCTACATGTATCTCAAGTCTGGCCTGGCCTGGCCAGGCCCTTAATAACATTGGCAACGGTATATATCCTCCCTTCCATGCCTATCTAGACAAATCACTTTCCGTGTGTGGATCCACTTTCTGTGTGGATCTTTCTTCTGCCAGACTAACAGTGACAAGGCCTGGGGCCAACCTTCCCCAGTGGTGGCCATAGTCGCAAACTGAAATTTAAGATAACAGAGAGGTGAGGGACTGACACACCAATTTTACCTTCCCCTGTGGCAACCTGTGAGTTGAGGGCAGGTGCGCAGTGCCGGGTTGACAGTGGTGGGGAAAAGGGTGGCTTCTTGGCCAGGCAGAGCGAATGGTGGATGATAGCAGGGGAAAGCTGAGGGGCTCTGAAGAGAGACCATTCAGCCGCACAGGGTCAGAAGGACGGTGACCTCTACCTGGAGATCAGACGGTGGAGTGATAAGTGCAGGAAAGGGGCTTCTGGCAGAATCTGCAGGACTCTGTCATGAAGATAGGGGGGTATTACAAAAAGGGAATGTAACATTCTCTCCTCCTTCTTAACCAGGGTGATTTAGAAAGAAGCTGCATCCATCTCAGGTGTAGGTTTTGCACTCCCATTAGAATAGGGCGATTTGGTCCCAGGAAGCTCTTGTGACGTGTCAGGGCACAAGCCTGGTCAAACACGCAGTCAGAGCACAGGTTTCCCCAGACCGCGCCATTTCACCTGCTGGTTTGCAAGAGGAACAGCCTTTGGGATTCTCAGCCAGCGCCTGCCTCAGCCTGTGCATTCTCCACCTCCCTCACCCCAGGCCAACTGATAGGGCTCTGTGGGCCTCTGGAGATCAAGTCTGTGCACCATCATTTGAGAACCTCTGGCCTACAGCTTTAGCATCCTTCTAGACACCAATAAAAGAGTGCGAGAACAGGCTTCATTCTCCATGAAAACAGCCCAGTTTCTTTGCTCACCTTGAATGGCTTGCACCACTCCCACGCTCCAGGTATATTCACTGCATGAACTCTGAGGAGATACTCCACATTGGGTGTTAGGTTCCACAGTTCCACAGAGTTGCTCGCTATTTGGAAGAACCATGGGCTGAGCTTCTCAATGGCC
Organism: Eretmochelys imbricata; assembly: GCF_965152235.1. Classification (NCBI taxonomy): domain Eukaryota; kingdom Metazoa; phylum Chordata; order Testudines; family Cheloniidae; genus Eretmochelys; species Eretmochelys imbricata. The sequence continues at coordinate 202,925,725 of NC_135574.1, read as the reverse complement.
ATATCTGTACTGTTGGTGTCTACTTCCTGCATGACCAGCTGGTAAAAACTCACCTGCTGCCTGTTGAATGGGGCCATCCAGCAGAGCCCACATGAGCTTTCTTAGACCTGTGGATCTGCAGAAATCATCCGCAGACTAGAGAATGGGGAGAGGTTGTTATCTTTAGAGCAAACACCATAAATGGCCATGCTGACACACACAAGCAGCCTGCTGTTCTGTGACCACAAATGCCCCTAGCCACCACTGTTATCTAGAGCCATATCCTCAAAGATATTTAATGCCTAATTCCCCTTGATTTCAATGGGAGTTGGGTGCCTAAATACTTTGAGGATCTTGGCCCTAGTGACTAATGAATTGCACTTTCAGGTAGGAGGTTGAGGGTACATACTTTACATACGCTGCGGTGTGTGTACTAGCATTTGTGAGTAAGTGAACTGTGTGCATATCTTGTGTACATCATTTGTCAGTATATGAGCCCAATTCTTTTGTCACTCACACCTGTGTAAAATCAGGAGTAACACCATTGAAATCAATGGCTTTATACCAGTGTACAACCAACCGACGTCAGGAGAGAATCAGGCTCTTTGTGTTTATCATTATTCATTACAGTTGGTTGAATTTCTTTGGTCAAAGTTTTCTGCATTAAAATGGATTTCAATGAAAATTGAAAATTTTATGGAAAATTTCATTTTATTTGTTCCCCCCCTTTCTTTTTTTAATATACACTTTTCCTCCTCCCACCAGAAAAGAGGGAGAAAAGTAAAGAAAAGTTGGGGGGGAAGGGAGCGGAGGGGAACACTTTTTATTAAAAACTTTTTCCAGTGGAAGAGTAGAAAAGAGTGTGTTAAAAAGCAGGAGGAAATGTTACATTCACTTGTTCTTAAAAATACACGTTTTCTAGTTGGAAGGAAAGGTCAGAAAGAGCTGGGAAGGAAATGGGTTGTATTGATAGGACTGAGTACAGGTGGGAATAGAGTCAAACAGTGAATGAGGTTGTGAGTAGGGCAGGCTGGAAAACAAGAATTCCACTTTGCAAGGGCTTTTGAATTTTTTTTGGGGGGGAGAAAGATAGAAAGAGAGACCTCTGCCTCATTATAGCCAATAGCCCAGTGGTTAGGGCATTCATCTGGGATGTGGAAGACCTGGGGTCAGGTCCCTGTTCCATCTGATTCAGAGCAGGGACTTGAACCTGGTTCTCCCACATCCCAGGCATGTGCCCCTGCAGCCCAACTACTCATGCTGGAAATGAGGAGCCCCTGGCCTGCTTCGCGGGACAGTGCCTATAGTGAGTGTGAAGGACTGGAAAATGAAGTTAAACAGTCAAGATGGGGCAAGGAAAGGGAATGAGGCCCTCTTGGACTTGAAACTTTTGATGGAGCAAGTGGCAATTTTAATTTCCTTTCCTAGTGCCCAGTTCACTAGCAGCATGATGATGGATGGGTGGCTTTGCTGTAGCTCTGTGTTGGAGATCTAGAAAATCCAGGCGGTGGGAGACTGCAATAGTCCATTTACTCCCCATGCCAATGGATTCAGGGTGTGTCATGGAGGAATATACTGGCCTGAGACAAGGAGGTGGGGAGGGGTTGGGATGTTCTACTCGTGCCACCTGGCAAGCCGTCCTACAGAGTAGCCACTTTTGGGGACCAACACAGCCAAGAAAAGCCATGTTCCACTGCCAGGGAAGTGCATTCCTCAGACAATGATACATTGATTACTGACTGATCAATTCTACCTCATTGATTATAACTCACAAATCAGGAGGTTTGCTTTTAACATGAGATGCATCCTTGTACCATGGCAAAGGTCACCCTGTTATTACAGTAAAAATTAAAGTAAACAAGTCTGAGCTGCTTCCAGTTACTCTCTACTGAAATGAGCCAGCCATTTGTCCATTGACCTTCAGATGATCTCACCTCCTGCCATATTTAAAAGAGCTGGTTAAATACAGCACAATATTATAATAAAGACAATAAATATTAAAATAAGTTATCAGTCAAATAAATATACCACTTGGTTAGCGTTTGACCAGCTCTCACACTGAATCACACCACTGGTCCACCAAGTTCAGAGACCCGCCTTCAATGATGACCAATGTCTGATGCTTACAAGGAAGGCAAAAATACACCTAATTGTGCTATATAGTTGGCAAGAGAAAAACCTCCTTCCTGACCCTCTGCAGCAGTCAGCCTAGGCCCTGAATCATGAAGTTTGATCTCCCTTATCATCAGTAGCACAGGAATTTTCTGGCCTAATATTTTTCACAAGGTGGTCTGGTTTCCAGAGACACAAAATGTTCTTTGGAAAATGTGGATTTGAATGAATTTTTTTTTGTTTGTTTTATTTTCCACCCAAAAAAATCCCTTCACCTCTACCTGAGCCACCATGAAGAGACACATTCTAAACTATGCACCAGTCATGCCAGGCAGCCAGTACTTCCCATGATGGACTGGCCTCTCTGAGTGGCCAGGATGCATCATGGGAGGTGTAACATGGCAGAACAGTCCAGCCCTTAGAGGAGAATGGGGGCACGAGGCACCATGGTTCAGGTGGATCCAGACTGAAGTTGAATGGATCCAAAATTAAATGTTTCAAGTTGGGTTGAGAAACCAAAAATGTGATGTTTCAATCTGGGAATCTCAAAATGTCTCATTTTGATTGAAATGCTTTGAGGTTTCTGTATCAGATATTTTACGGAACTTTCTGTTCCAACATGGTGACAGGACCACTGAGGTCACAGGGGAGTTTACATGGGAAGAAGGCAGTAACGTGAGCTGCAGAGGAGTATGGAATGAAGGCTGTGCCAGGAACTGATGCGGGCGCTGTGGAAGCAAGAGTGTGGAAAGGAACAGGGGCAGGAGAAAGAGGGACTACAGTCTGAAGCAGGAAGGGACTACAGTATAAAGAGGTGGCATTTCCTTTCCTGAGGGTTAATAACTACAAAGAGGAATACCTTCCTACGGCAGTTGCTTAGGGGAAACCTCTCCATTTGTCTGTCTGCATTTCAGACTGAATTTACCAAGAGAAAGAGTCTCTCACGTTGAGAAGGGCTCCCCCCAAAGAGTTCCAACACAGAGGGCAGGCCAAAAATTCTGAGAGGCTGACGACAGGGTAGAGGCCCCTCGGTGTACCTATATTACAAGAGTTAAGGTTTTCAAAGATCCCCCAATAGGTCTATGAGATGTTTATCTCTGGCTTCCAGGGGCTAATACTATTGTAACTTAGGACTCTGGGACAACACAGTGTGCGCATGGTGGGGAGAGGAGGGGAAAATCCAGAGCTACCAGCACCATGTTGTGAGGCTGCCTATAAACAAAGCAGCAGTGTGCATGCAAGACCTTGCATTGAGCTTGTGAGAACAGCAGGGACTTATGGGCAGGGGCAGCAACTTTCTAAGATGCCTTGGGAAGACCAGTGCTGTTAGGGGTGGGTGCCTATGCATATCTGGCACGACAGGATGCAAGATTAGGTGTAGGTTGCAGCGAGGACCAGTATCACGTGCTAGGGCAGAGCCGATGTCAGGATTCATCAGTGTAATATATAAGAGCAGTGTTCCTTAATGTAACTTTTCACCTTTCGACCTTCTCTGTGCCCCTCGCTCCACCCTCTCTGGCTTTTTTTTTTTTTAAATAACTAATTTAACGTGTGTTCTGAACGTTTGTCATTGACATGACCGAGGTAGGGGCAGCACTTCAGGCAGATGATGTAAATGAGCCCGCAACGGCAGACAGGTGGCGCCAGCAGCAAGGATGTCCATTCCAGTGCATGGGAGGACTAAGGAATAAGGAAAATGGAGAGCAGCTCCACTTTTTCCCACCTGGTTACCCCTAATTCGCTCACCTAGTGACCCCCACGCCACCCTCAATCATTCATAAAGTCCCCCACCCACCTTCCAGCACCTGGGTGGATTTGTCTTTTGTTCCTCCTTTTTCTTGTTCTCATTTTTCCTGACTCTGTTCTCTTGTCTAAAAATGTAGAAGAAAGGCAGAGATGCCCATTGGGAACTAAGCTTTTATAGCAGGATTATTTACAACAGACACTCTCCAGACAGAATAATTCTTGGTTTAAATCCTTATCCACTAAATACCACCACATAATTCCCAAAGAGGAAAATTAAGGATTTGTTAGGAATTTATAATCTGCTATTCCAGAGATCCTGTGATTTTTATATTTTTTCCTGTCCTAGAGATTCTGTGATATTTTTTATAAAATGTATATATATTTAAAGCCACATAATCATATACCAGTCAAGGAATCAGCTACTAAAAAAGTTAAAAAAAAAAAAACACTGCCTTCTCCATTCCACAAAGCAGGCCTGTCTAATGAAACGCTGAGGGAATACTGAATTAATATTTTATAAGTGTTGATAAAGATTTGAGAGTGCTTCAGTTACTCAATAAGTATTCTCTCTCGGGCCCCCGATAGTTTAGTTTAATGAGTGTCTGAGAAGCTGTGGTAAGCAATGATAAAGTGTGAGGAAATCCCTACTTTCCTGTACTACTGAGCCACTCACCAAATTGAAAAGATCTTTGTCCTCAATATTTCACTTAGGCTCAGAGTTTATACTCTGAATAAATGGTAATGGCTCCCTATTAACTTCTAGGATGGTAGTGCTTTCAGGCTAACTCCACACTGGCCTTTGACAATGTAGCTAGCCACATTTTTATTATAGTGGAGAACAAACATTTGATGCTGAGATTCAAACCATGGAGCTGTACAGAATATTCACAGTGAACCTCAAATGCAGACAGCTTGAGCCTCGATACCTGGATTTGAAAGTCTCTCTGGAAGTCAATTAAGTCAAAGAGGGAGGGAGCACAGACTGGTGAGAGAAAATGAAGGAGAGGAGTTTGATGTCAGATTTATAACCAAACACACATACACACACAGGTCATTTGACTTTGAGACTGTTCGAACCAAACTTAGTTAAGATAGCAAACCCTTTCACAAAAGCCACATGAGTCTAATTTGAGAAACATGCAGCCCAGATGTAAAGAGAAAGATCACTCATCTACAGCAAGTGAAAAGGTGACAGCTACACAAAACTCAGCTGCTTCACTCAAAGGGCATATGAGAATATTTTGATATGCATGAGTTTGCATCTCATGTTTCACTGTGTTTTGGATTAGAAAAATGCAAAACCTTAAAAAAATAAATTTAGTTGCAACCTGGTTTTGTATGAAGATTAGAACACAAACCCATCAGCTGTCTTACTTTCACTTGAAATTTCAGCCCACATTAGCAACTCTTTGGATGAACAAAGAGTGAGCTTTAACTTTGCACCAACACAAGAAACTACAAATTTCAACCACAGTGAATAAATAAGTCAGCATTTCAAAGAATTGCAAGAATTCTGTTTCCCTACTGAATATAAAAACAAATTTTACATCTCAAAATACTGAGCCATTTGGGATTACAAACTCCGTTGCTTTAAAAATAATTACTAGAACAACTAGATCTTAGGCTCTCTTATTTCCATACCTGAAGTTGGCTAAGGAAAATTCTTTTATCAACTTCATAATTGGGTTTGCAGAGCTAATTATAAGTAGAATGTAGTATTAAATTGGTCAGATGTCATATCAATGGAACTCTTAAAGAGTTAAAAATTATGTATAAATGTTACAAGCACATTATAGCCACACTGTGTGTTATAGATGGCTTTCAACATCAGCAAGTGTTGTAAAACTAACAATTGATTAAACATTTATTAAAACATCTTAATTTATTAATCCTTTATAAACTATTTACAAACGCAACCTTGAGATACAGTGTGATTTTTCAATCAAATGTAATTGTGCTGAAAAATAAAAACTAGCCAGAACCAGATCATAAATAAAAAATTTATATGGAATTCCGGTACAAATACCCATGGCTTAAAGCCACAGAATTTTTAGTATAAAAAGTAATTTTGCATAACATTTCCATGAAAAAGCCATGTAACAAAAAATGTTGTCCAACAGAGTAATTATAGTCGAAGGCTTACACAGATTTTATTTCACTTGAAACTTTATCGGAAGCATAAGTAAAAAAGGCAAAGCTTCATTTGTGCCCTCTTTAGAAATGTAGCCTTAACATTTCAAGACTGACTTACTGGTTTGTGGATGCCTCATTTTTTGGAGGCTCTTGTTGAGACACTTTCAGGACATGATTGCCAGAACATGTTGAGCACCAGCCTCTGAAAAGTGAGTCTCTAAATTGGAAATCCAAAATCTATGGTCACCCTTCAAAAGTCTGCACTCCCCGTCAGCAGATCTTACCAGAGTTAACGGTGCTACAGTTACTCAAACCATTTCAGTCAATTGTGTGAACATCAGCCTCTTTTCAAAGACATTTTGTCTATATTCCAAATGCAAGGACAAATGCTACTTCTGTAAAGTGAATCAAAACAGAGGATGGAGGTGATGAGATGACAAACAGTCTTCTCAGTTGGCACAAATGAGAGGTATTAATCCTTTAAATAACCCAGAAACACAGACGATGCTAAAACTGCAAGTCTAATACTGACGTAAACATTTCAGTACTACACTAACGTGTCTTAAGGTTAAGAAGACATTTTTCAGTGAAAAGGTACACGCCTTCCATATATTCCAAGACCGACATTGCTATTATTGCATGGTTACCACATTATTCATTAAGGAGAAACCTGCCTTTTATAATGCCCTTTAATACCACCTGTTACTTAAGCAGAAGAGCAGATTTCCTCCACAAGCCAAGAGTTACTACTGTTTTGCTGCAAGTCTATTTGACAAAGAAAAATGACAATCTTAAAGTTGAGGTGTTATTAATGTCTGCACAGCACTTTGGGAAGTGTTCTATAAATACAATAATCAGACCCACTGTATTTCAACTCCATTTGCAGTACAAGAGATCAACTGTCAAACCAAAGCTAGCGCTAATCTTCCTTATTAGCGGGAATATGGAAATGAAGGGGCCACCATCTACGGGGTCTGATGTTTGAAACACCTTAAAATGAATGTATCATCACTCAAACAGAATGTCAGATTCACAAAAAACATAACTGGGGGGAGATGAACAGCTGCCATTTGGTATGTGCCTAAAGGTTTGCTGTTCTGGCACGAGTCCCACTTGTTTGTGTCCCTTCATCTACAGAGATTTCATGTCGTCTTTAGACCGGTTTTCACTGAATGCTTTCTACAGCCCGAACCTGAAACATGTGACATGCTCCTTGACTTGAATGGGAGTTACTTGAACATAAGGGACTGCAGAAATTTGTTTATGTCATTAAAGTTTTGTTGTTTCTCAGGACATCTTGTAATCCCTGCATCTTGTACGGCAATAAGCTTGTTATATAATTTGTTAAGATCTCTTAGTTAATGGAGACAGAGGTGTACCTCTTTGCAAGATTAACAGATTTTTCAACACCAGCATGTCAAGATTTTCAAAAACAGGTGCCTACAAAGTTACTCCTCACTTAATTCTCAGGCACCAAAACGAGAGGAAGGTTTTTTAAAGGCTATACACCTAGCATCTTGTACTGAAGTAACTGGGAGGTTCTAGATACTCTGTACTTTTGAAAATTAGGCCTCTAATTTAGATGCCTCAAGATGACTTTCTGAGGCCAACTTTAAGCTCTTATTTTTTAAAAATCTTTGCCATCACTTTTTGACATTTTTAATATGGACGTTTCTCTCCCTCCAAATCTTTTTGGAGCAACTCAAGACTCTATTCTGTAGGGAACACCCTTTTCTTTTTATATAGCACAAGTCAACGTTTTCAATTACTTCATGATGGACACAATCCCCTATATTTTCAGGTCAAGCAGAGCTTTAAATCCATGACTCATTGAAGATGTCATCAACTTGAATCTTAGTCAGGTCACTGAAGATATGACCCTTGGTCTGCTTGTCCTAGCTAGTTTTGGTGATTTTAATATTTCATTTTCCTATTCTTAAAATATTTTCCCCTCTCGCTGTATGATTTACCGACACAAACAAGGAAAACTGACTATAGAGGAAATTGTGAAATGGAGTATACACAGCTCTGTTAAAAGCACAGCCATGGTTTCTCTCCCCCCCAATCTCTTCCATTTACAGTAATCTTGCAACAGATGTAGGCAAAAATTAATTTTTTATATTGACTGTATCACTTTAAAAACAATGCTGAAGCCCTTAGCACCACTTCTGAAAGTTTAGGGGACTGTGTCCAGGCAAGCCAAGCCATCTGCTCTCATTTTAGTGCACTGCAACAATTTCATTTCCATCATATCTATTTAAGAATTTTCTCTGCATCTATTTTCTCTGCATCCAGAGGGCTGGAGAAAAGAGTCTAATCTTCATGGCTGTATGAACAGTCTAAGTATCTGAGTATATGCAGAAGGAAGTACTGCCCCAATTCTGATCTCCTTTATGCTCAAGAGCTCAGTGAAGTTACACCTCTTTACACTTAGACAACAGACCAGAATCAGGCCCTACGACTGCAGGATTTATACTAGATTAGCAAATGTTGTACATTTGGAAACATTTAAAAAACAGTGAGTCACAGTAAGTTAGATTGCTTTCTGCTAAATAAAATTTTCACATTAACAGTAAAACAATTCCCAAGACAGATGTAAACTGACCCTGTCAAGACTGATTGTCTCCAAAAAATCACCTTTGTGCACTGGTAATATCCCTTTTCTCACACAAGGGGGCAACCATCTTAATCTCACAGAACACTCCTTTTTCTCACAAAAGGAAATGAAGAGACTGATGCTAGATGGCCAGGTTTACGCAACATGGTAATTAAATATGCAATACAAAAGATGTAAACAACCTTTCTGCTTCTTATTATGCAATCTGGATCAGCATGCTGCCAAAGTGGGAATGTACACGATTATCCTTTAGATATTCATTCACGTAATGGGATGTGGTTATTAAAAAAAAATTCTTAATATAAGTCATGCTAACTAGAATGAATAAAATGCTGATCTCTTGAATAAACTCGACAGCATGGGGTGTTGTCAGCAGATTAGCTAATGAGCCGTTTCCACTTTATGCAGTTCAAAAGATGCATCTGAATGTAGACAAGACAGCAGTGTAACCAAAAACTATTTCTTTCATTTCCTGATGTGTTTTTCCCACTACTTCCGTCATTAAAGCCAGTACACTGGAGGTGAAACCATAAGTGGTTTTTCAGTTAATATTACTAAAGCAGTTCTGACTGCCAACTACTGTGAGCTGGGAACAGCAAAAAAAAAAAAAAAAAAATACTGCAGTTCTCTGCATATGACTAGCTTGTATTGGTAAGAAATATGGCATTTACTGTTTTAGACACAAATACTTCTCACTTCAACATCTTAAAGGAAAAAGGTTACACTTTGGTAAAAATTCCTTGTTCTCACTAAATCATTTCCCTTCCAGCCTCTGAGATTCCAAACACGTCATTTTAAGCATTTAGTTGTCTATGTTCCATAGCCCAAGGTTTTTTGATGATTTTAAATTATTAAAATCACCAGCTGACTTGTGCACTATGCTTTTGAATAATCAACAGTTGAGAAGCTTTGGGTGCACTTCAAGCATAGAATAAAACTAGTTTCTGTTATAAAATTATGGTATAGTTTCAAAATAACTTCAGCAGAAAAAAACAAGAAAAAAAGCAACATAATGAAGGTGCTTCAGTTGAGTTGATGAAAGCAAAACCACTAAACACAAAGCTGTTTTAATGGAAGACAATTAAGGTGCCTCTGTCTGCTGTTTTATGATGTGCCTGATATTCTTATGGCATTTAAGGAACATATTCAGAGAGAAAGAAAAGGAAGTCAAGACTCCTGCTAAGCTACTTCTTGTTAATGCAGGTTTGTGAATTCAGATTCTCTTGCCTCATCTTGCTTTGAGCAGTGTCTATAAAAGAGCACAAGCATGAACAACAAGCATCTCATTACCAAGTCTTTCATCCCATTGGTCACGTCCCCCTACCCCTTAAGTCTCTAAGCAGACCAAATTATACTTATGATTTTGATTGTCATGCCCAACGTAATATATAAAGGCGTGCTTATAAAAATGAAAATCTATGAGCAAACATTGGCTTAGAAAAAGGAAAGAAGAAAGAAGCCAGCTGATGCAGAGCAGAGGTTTCGCTTTACATAAACACAAACTACAAATCAAGTGTTTGGCTTCAGCTGCAGACCAGAAGGGCCCCAAATATTTCTTTGGTCCGAGTCGATGGAAAACACCAAGAAAACTATAGTCCATTGTCAGCCATCTGGCTTTTACGTTGCCTTACTGAGCTTTGGGTCTCTGAATCAGATGGAGGTTGTTCACAGATGTCTTCTGTCTCTTCTGTCCCTGATCCTTCATCAACGGCAGAATCCTCTTCTGAGCCATCCTCACTTGAATTGGCCTCTTCACTTGATCTGGCTCCATCTTCCCCATCTGAAATGTCCTTCTTTTCCTCTGCAGCCTCTTCTAACTCATTTGCTGATAACTCTTCAGCTTCTTCCACCTCTTCTACTGCTGTAAGCTCTGCATTCTCCTTTTCAATCCACTCTACTGAAACAAAATAAAGATTGAAAATGTTTAAATCATAGGGCAAGTCATCTGCTGAAGCCTCTTTTCTTGTTACCACACTATCACAAGAGTACAAAAATTACAAAATATGCTTTGTGAAAAGATCCTTGGTGTAATTCTAATGTAGCATCATCATCATCTCATTTTATTACTTTACTCTGTTTCTCTGTACTCTCAAACCTAGGTATAACTTCCACCCCCTTATAATTTGTCTGTTACTATTAGGAAAATATTTGTTTTCATTTTGTTCCTAATGGATTACAAGTTAACAGTAGCTCAATTTTATTTAGTTCCTTTAATGTCCACCGTCATCCTACAAGCATTAGCTGGAACATAAGCAACTCTGGGAATGCTTTTTGTTAGGTAATTGTAGCTATAGAGCCAATCTAGCAAACACAAAAAGCACATATTTGTGTAAATCTGTCATAAATATACTGTTCCCATTGTTTCTCAGAGTGATGGATGGCTTCATATTACATGAAGTATATTCTCCACAACTTTTAAATGTGGCCAGAGTGGGACCTAATTACTTAGCAGTATCACTTTAAATGATGCATTTGAGACACTCCGTTCATTATTTTCAATACTACTGAACCAAACCCAAAAACCTACCAGCAAACATTACAGAGATATTTATGATTCCATAAATCACATACATATATACAAATCAAATTTCTTTACCTCCAGGTATCAGTACAACTATGTCAAGATAAGATTCGTGGAATATGGTGTTCCAGAATCAAACCTAAACCTAGACACCATTAAATGATTAAATATTCACTGGGGACTGAGATTTTTGCTTTGTGCTCACTGCTACCACCATTACTTTTGTAGAGTGGAACCTTACTATAAGAATCTTCACACTGACAAGGTGGCAGGACTGTCTCCTTTATAAATCATATACAGTAGATTCCGCATATTAGCAACCCCGCTGGTTGCCAGCAAGAAGTTGCTTTTATCTGGCATTTGTCAATAAGTGGAAGGCAGGTTTGCAAGGCTGCAACCAGGGAAGCAGAGGGGAGAGGGGCTGCATTCCAGATGCTGCGGCCTTCTACAGGGAGCAGGGTGTGCTGCAGGCCCACAGTACTGCACAGTACCTCCCCCTGCACTCTCTGGGGATGGGGGTCTGCACATCCCAGCACTTCCTTCCCTGGGCACAGCCCTCCAGCAAGACACAGCCCAGAGAGCCCAGGGAGAGGTACCATGCAGCAGCCCCCCTGCGTGCTACTGCCCTGCCCGCAGCCTCCCTCCCTCCCAGCTCACAGACCCTTACCACCTGTGGGGTCCCTGTGCACAGGCAAGTTTGTGGGGCTGAAGCCAGGAATGACATGTCCCAGCACTTCCTTCCCTGGCTGCAGCCCTTAATAAGCAGCATGCCCATTGCCAATATCCAAATCCCATTAACACAGAAGTCATTGGGACAGGATTGGTTCCCAGCAAAATATTACTATTAACCAGATATCAATATCTGGGCTGCTATTAAGCAGAATCTACTGTATAAAAGTTTCTGAACCTTTCTAAAGGGCAGTTTCAACCCTCAGCTGCACATATTGCTTTCCATTAAAGTAATGGAGCGTTCTAAATATACTGGAGGGGATAATTCGGCCTTAAATGTGCTGAGACTACAGACAAAGATAATGAAATAATATTAGATTATTAAAGGTGCACTTTGTGCCATAAGAGGCAGCTTGGTCTACTGGATTGTCCCAGGGACTTGGGAGCCAGAAACTCCTGAGTTCTCATCATACGCTGCCATGGACTCACTGTATGCCTTTCAGGAAATCTTACACAGCAAATCTGCACCAAGTATGTCTTGAGGTACATCTGCCTCCTTTGCAGACCCAGTCAATCAATCAATCAATCAATCAATATTCTCGTTCTATTTTAGCAGCAACGATTGAGATGAACTCTACTAAGCAAGTGTCAGCTAAGATATGATCGCAAAATATTTAGTTCTGGTACTGAGGTAAGAGGCAGAAAACTTCCCAACTTGCGAACGGGGCACACTGGATACGGAAGTAATTAATTATTATAAAACTGCATCACGCCAACTTTTTTACATCTTTGGTGACTTTAAGCATCACAATACCCACTCTTGCAGACCATATGTGAACGTAACTTCCACTTAAGTGTTGCAGAGGGAGGATAATTTGGGTCCAAAGTGCAGTCTGTGTAATGTCTGCCTATATACAGAATGTGCATTAGAAAAATCCTGTCAGAGAGCAACACTGCTTGTACCTTTAAATTAGAACAGGGGTTCCCAAACTGGGGTTCGCAGAATGTTACAGGGGGTTCGCCAGAAAAATTTCACTAATGGCGGCCAGAGGACCCCGGACATTGGAGGCAGCAGGTGGGACCTAGTTGCAGAGCAGTGAACCCAAGCCCCAGGGAGAGTGGGGCCAGGCATTTGGGGCTGGCAGCCCAAACCCCGGCGGTCAGCGGAACCTGCAGCCCAAGCTCAGTGGAGCTCAGTTGACCAGGGCGGTCAACGGGGTCCAGCAGCAGGAGCCCTATGGAGTGCGGAGGAAATTTAAACTTAAATCCCCGGAAATATTCATTTTTAGGAGTGGGTTCATAAGATTTCACAATTTAGTGAAAGGGGTTTAGCAGGCTGCTAAAGTTTGGGAACCACTGAATTAGACAATTTTGTGGATAAGCATAAAACTGGGAATCAGGAGAACCATTTCTACTTCTGGCTCTAACATGGATTTCCTGATTGACTTGGGATGTTTTTTAGCCTCAGTTCGTGTGCCTGTAAAATGGGACTACTACTACTTTTTCTAATAAGGCTGTTACAAGGCTAAACTCTTTGGTGTTTATAGAGTGCTTTGAGTTCCTCAGATGGAAGGACATGAAAATCATAGTGTTGTTTACAACAGTAAATACAGACCCTTCTCAGATATGCATGAAGGAATTGCCTGTACTCAGGATTAGTCAGTTGCCATCAATGAATCTTAGAGGAAAGTTTTATCATGAAAAAAAATGTACATTAGTAGGCATAAATCTTTCCAAAAATAGAATATCCAAGCATGTCGAGTGCTTACCGGATGCTTCTTCTCTGTACCTAGCCTTGGAAGGGCAAAAGCAGTCTGCAAGCAAAACCAGTATCTAAGTAGAAGAAGAAAAAGTGTAATTCAGTAACTTAACCAGTAGGAATTTCTTATCTCACAGCCCCTGCAATATATCAGTCCCTTTGCACCACTGAACTGGGTTTATGAGCTTACAGTAAATTTAACTGGTGACCGGGTAATAAGAAGACTTTTTGAAGAAGACAGTGCCATCCTGACTAAGTCATTGCTGTACTGGTCCTCCACAGTGCAGAGGCCTAGTTCTAATGTTTTCTCCTATATAATTACTTACTTTTACATTACGAAAGGGGTCACACTTTGTATTAAGAATGTTTATAAAAAGTTAATAAATGATTAGACCATTTTAATAAACAGGTACTTTTTTACAATCACACCTTACCGTAATGGTCTATAACACATTCTATTCATATCTAACATGGTTAATAAATGATTAATACATGTTCTAAGCATTTATAAATATACCCTTAATATCAAGTAAAGGATTATTTCAGTATTTGGAATTTATATTACTCCGCATCTGTTCCTAACTAATATCTACACAAAAGTAAAGTGGCAAATGCAACAGATGAATTTCTTCAACAGATGAAAGCAGAGAAAAACAACAATGGCAGTGGACAGGCTCAGACAGGTTTAACAGCTATCATAAGCGGAACCACATTCAGAAAGGAATTACTACTTTCAAATAATTCTATGGGTCATTTTCCTCTTCTCCTATCCTACAATAAGAATTCCAATAGCCTCACTTACCAAGAAGCAGAGGACAAAAAACAACCGTGACTGGCAGTATAAATATCCACGCTTAAACCCCTTGCCTTAATTTATAAAGAGGACAAAGCCTGGGAAACCTCAATACTAAATACACAAAAATGGAGGAAGCAGAATAGGAGATGGTGCTGACAAAGTTACTAGCTTTCCATTGCTGTATGCTCAGCTTCTCTCATCCTACAATAATTCCAGTACAAGCAAGTAAGTAGACAGTACAACCAATGCAAAAAATGAGTTAGTCTAACCCTAAACAGCAACCTAGAAAAACTACAACCTCACAGGACAACAGCAGGTCAGGCTGTCACAATAAAGTACTGAACAGAGAACTACACAACAGACATGTCTGTATCAAGCTTTGAAGCGGATCCCCCCTTCCTAAAAACCATCATTCTTTTTGAGTATCTATTAATAGGTCTTCTATCCACTGAACAGTGGTCTTTACAAAGCTGATTGAAAACAACATTTTTTTCCATGCAACAGAATTTTAGAGACTTACAGAGAAGCTTTATCCAAGTTGATTGTCTCCTTAACATCTAAGCTATAGAATTTCTTCTGGGAACTAAAGTAAATAGTTCAGAGAGAAATAGAAAACTCATATGCTGCCAACATTGAGATGAAAAGTGTGCAAGAAACCAACACTGAGATGAAAAGTCTGCAAGAAACCGGAGGTTTATTCAAAACACTTGTAGATGAGGTGGACCAATATCTCCTCTCTTCCAATAGAGAGCACAAAACTTAAATAGAGCTGGACAGGAAATGACCTTCCTGTCCCAAGAAAACTTGGTATTTCAAAAACATTTTCGTGTCCCATATCAGGACAGTCAAAATCTCAAATGTTTGTGAACTGATAATCTAGAAAAATATCAGTTTTGATCAATCTAAACATTTTGTTTCCACAATTTGGAAATGTTTTGTTTAGATTTTGACGTGTTAAAAACGTTTTATTGTATATTAACTTGCATATGGAAATAAGTCATGTCAAATAAAAAAAGCAGCCGTTTCATTTAGAAAATGCCAAACAGGACATTTTGACAATGCTGAAACTTCGCAAAAAAAAAAATGTGACATGGGAAATTCATCAAAATTAACTTTCCACTGAAGAGTTTGGGTTTTCCCAAATCTGCCTAACAACAGAAAAACGTTCTGTGGAAAAATTTGTGACCAGCTCTACTGAAGAAGGCTATTTGGGCAGAAAGAAAATGAAAGGCTGCCTTTACCAGAGTCTTAAAACAACAACCCATAAAATACCATGTTTAAACGTAAAGTTGGTCCCACTGAGGGAAAATAAGTGTGCTTACTGCGCAAATCATTAAGTTCTGGAGAAAAAAACAAAACAGGAAAGTGATATGAACAAAAAGGCACATTCCTCAATGAAGTACCAAACAGCAGAAACAGTAGCTGTGAACTATTAGCACAGGGGTGGCCAACCTGGGGCTCCGGAGCCCCATGCGGCTCTTCAGAAGTTACTATGCAGCTCCTTGTACAGGCACCGACTCTGGGGCTGGAGCTACAGGTGCCAACTTCCCAATGTGCTGGGGGGGTGCTCACTGCTCAACCCCTGGCTCTGCCCCCATTCCACCCCTTCCTGCCCCAGCCTGCAGTACCCTCGCTTCTCCCCCCTAGAGCCTCCTGCATGCCACAAAACAGCTGATCAGGAGGCACAGGGAAAGAGGCGCTCATCGGCCTGGTGGGTGGGAGGCGCTGACATGGGGCTGCTGACGTATTACTGTGGCTCTCTGGCAATGTACACTGGTAAATTCTGGCTCCTTCTCAGGCTCAGGTTGGCCACCCCTTTATTAGTGATAAGCCCAAGATGCTCGGGGTGTACCTACACCACATGACAATATCAAAAGACACCTGCATAACATCTACCTGAGTGCTTACATTATTAACACCAGTGCAGAAAAATGGGTAAGAAATTACCTAGAGTAGACAGGCCTTTAAATGCTGTTAAAACAAAAATCAAGAACTTGTTGAAAAAGCAAACCTTAAACCTTAAAAAAAGAGAGTAAAATTTTCAAGGGCACCTAAGTGACTTAGGAGACTAAGTCCTACTGACTTCCAGCAAGACTAAGGGTCCTCAATTACTTATGGTCAAATTTTTAAAGGCACCAAAGTGGATCAGTGCTATTAGCAGACATTTGGACACTTCAGGCAAAAAATCTTCATTCAAAGAACGAAATGTGTGCATGTGTAGATAGAAACACAATGCATTGGCAAATCTACAGGCCTTACTCCTGAGGGAATTCTGCACCAAAAGATTTAAAATTCTGCAAATTTTATTTGTCAATAAATAAATGTGGCTCCAGCATGGCAGTGGGGAGCACATGCCACTACTGAGGTGGGAGATCACCCTGAAGCCCTCACCTGCCCTGTTACAAGGACTCGGCAGTGAGGTTGCACCTGTCCCTGATACAGTGCAAGGGCTGGGCCTGCCCTAGAAACACCCCGGGGTGCCAGGTGTGGGTGGGCAGGCTCAGCCCAGCAGGATCCAAGTATAGAGGGATCCAGATGTGGTGTGAGGGGTTACTGTGCGAGGCAATCTGGGTGTGGGCGACACAGTGGGAGATCTGGATGTGCAGCGGCTCGTTGGGGGGTACCAGGTGAAGGTGGCTGGGACTCGGGGGGGGGCTGTGTGTGGGGGTCCAGGTGCTGGGGAATTGGGGCTTGATGGGGTAGGGGTCCAGGTGCAGCTGGTTTGGGATCAGTGGGGTGGGAGTCTGGGTGTGAGGGGCTCGTCGGAGGGGTTCAGGTGTAGGGCTTGTCAGGGTGAGGGTTCAATGGGCCTGCTTAACAGGAAGCTCCAGCTGCTACTGTGGGGTTGCCGCATGCCGGGATCCCACTTCCCTTATCCCCGTTTTCCCTCCATCTCCCTGCCCTCACTCCCATATTCCCCTCCCCTGCCATATTTCATCCCCCTTCCTTCCCACCCCCTCACCCCCCCCCCACGTTACCCAGCCCCACCACGGGCACTCACTGTTGCACAGAATAGAAAACAGGAAGGCTCCCAGCAGAGAAGGGGACCACGACTGGCACTAGATCCAGGAGGCAGCATTCAGCTGCAGAGCCAGCGGAGCCCAGACACAGACTCCTTCGGATGAGCAGCTCTGTGCTAGTGGAATGAGGGGGGGCAGTGGCATGTGCCCCCTCCCTTGCCTCGCCTCTGTTTGGAGCGGGGCAGTCCTCGCAAAAAAACTGCACCCATCCCCGGGCGGCTTCCCTGCTATTTTCTGCAGGGAAAGGCAGGAAATCTACGGGAGAGGGGAGGACATTTTCTGTAGGCGTGTAGTCCCGCAGAATCCCCCCAGGAGTAACTGGCGCATTGGTATAAGCTATAGCAGCGTGACTATTCCATTTGCCTGTTACATGGTGCACCACTGTCATCCAGCAAAAGAATCTAATGGACATATGAGCTTCAGAGCTGGAAGAGGAACTGAAGACGCAAAAACTCGTGATCTCAGGAGATGAAGGTCCTGCGTGAATCAAGCCACATTTCCACTGACAAGGTAACAGTCATATCAGCCTGTAATTTGTCAACTCCCTCAAAAACTTCTTTCAGTTGCTTTTTGCAGTGTTGTCGTCACTGTGTTAGGTGACGACAACACTGATACTACAAAGACAAGGTGGGTGAGGTAATATCTTTTATTGGACCAACTTCTGTTGGTGAAAGAGACCAGCTTTCAAGGTACACAGAGCTCTTCTTCAGGTCTTCAGTTGCTTTTGTAAGTTCATTGCTTCTCTGTAGAGATGCGAGGTGTAAAATACAGGTTATGTTTTCATCAAAGACCTCCTCATGTTCAGTACATATTTATGGGAACGGGATGCAAGCAGACAACTTCCTGAGATTCCTGTCCCTGAGAAGTTGCGGTATTTATCCTCCTCGTTCAGTAAGCCAACGGGTGGTCAAAGACTCTTCTAACTTCCACAGTGTGCTGTAGAGGGCAGTGTTTAATGTTATTTTTTCCTCTAAGAGGTTTGAGTAGCATGCTGAACACACTAAAAGTTTAGGTTGCTTGCATCATAGAAGTGACCTACTTTCTCATTTTCTTTTTGTTGTGTGAGCAAAGACCTCCTTATACTTCTCTGCATTCCTGGGTTACAGTCAGCAATTTGGATGCAATATTCTGCAAGTTACTTTTCAGACTCAGAATAAATACCAGTAAGTAGGAACATATTTTTCCGTTCAATCACCATCTTACAATAATGCCATGTTGATTAATTTAATCCTTTAATTTTCCCTTTATTGCTTCACTAGCAGTATCTAACATTGGATTTACAAGCTTAAATCTGTCTCGAGAAGTACATCCAGTAAGAAACACTTCAGTTATGTCTTTAAATTACTCGTTTTGTGCTACACTGAAGGCCAAGTTAGCAGATACGACGGTTGCAACATTTTTATCAAATTCACTGCTTTGCCACTCAGTTTTTATGACAATTGCTAATTGTTCTTTGCTATTTTTGGATGGCAAACGTGCACTGAGAAGGCTCCTGAATGATGCTGATGCACCGCTGAAAGGCATCGAGAACTTAATTATTGTGGCTACACTGCAAGGGCAATGGCCTATTCGCCTCAGACAAAATTTCAAGTGCAACATCAATGGAGTTTCCCACAATCAAATCATTGCAGCGCTTTCTCAGTAATTATTTCAGGAAGTTTTCTGGAGGTAGAAGAGATGTAAGGTTAGTATACAAGGCAAGCCATGTGTCCAAGCCTACAGTGAATCTCAGCATGAGACTTTAATCCATGTTCCATGAAAGGAACACGAACAGTAGGGTCATGACTCAGACGGTTGTCTTCTTTTTGCTGGGAACCTGCAGCGTAAGTGGTGATTCCCAAACTAAATGTTTTTAACCTCTTTTTCCCCCTCATCCTCTTCCTTTATCTAAACGATCTCTTTTTCCCCCTCTGAAGACTCACATTTGTTCAACGTTGAGGAATGAGTGAGAATTCCATGTTTTCATTCTAAAGAAGCTAAAAAGTGCTGTAGGGAAGTGCTGCTGGAGCCAGGGTATTTATATGGACAGTTCCCTTCCTCCTGCTTCCTTTGTGTAGGGCACATTGAAATGGCTTAGGCTAGGAGAAAAGGAAACGTCCAGCAACTGCCATTTAATAAGCGAGGCTCTTTACAGCAAAGAGCTGACGTAGGGGGGGTTATTTATTTACAAGGCCTATGAAGTGTTTCTATCCACTGGATAATTATCCAAGTTATTTTTGCATAGAATATTTTCACCTCCTGCTATGGTTTTTTGTTTTGTTTTTTACACAAGGCTTTGCTGTCGGAGTAAGTTGTGACTTAAACTGCAAACACCATCTTATCACTTCTCAAAAAGTGCACCATGTAAGTGCTCAAACCAAAATTTATATATAAACAGTAGAAAAAGAAAAACAAGAAAATGGTACTATATATTTCAAGAAACAGATCTTCCAGTCAGTACAAAATACAGTTTTTCTAGAAGTAATGGCAAACAAATGATCCACCAGCTGAAACTTTTCACCTTCATCCATTTTTGGGTAATAAATGTATTCTGTTTCTTGCTAGCTGTGAATCTAATAAAAAACACCCATTTGATTCACATCCAGTTAGCAAGGGTACATTTACTACTTAAAAGAACACACAGACATCTAAATGTAATAAAACTTATAATGCAGGACATTCATCTTTGCACAGGTTATACACTGATGCCCACAATGTGCTGCATATATCGAAGGATAGAGAAACACACAATACATACACCGCTTCGATACAATTACAGCTCTGTTATAATTAAATTCTCAGAGCCCTTTATTCAATCCCAATCCCAGCAATCTGTGCTCAGGACCTAAGGGGAACGCCCAAAAGGTGGCTTTAAACTATCTCTTAGGCCAGTCGGGGTCTAGTTCAGCCCCTGATGCTGCTTGGCAACCAGCACACAAAGCTTATTTTGCTAGTAGATCACTGGACTACAACAAAACTACAGCTATGCCTCCTACTCCAGCCATACTCTCCGTGCCAGGGGCTGTGAGGTGAGTATGATGCTGGCCACACCATCTTGGGGAGGATAGGTGAATATTCAGTTGTCCAGTTAAAGCTGCTTTATATAGCCCCTTTCCAACGCTGAAGCAGTGCAAAGGCTTTAGATGGACTACATGAGCCAAAGGTGCAACATAACCTGGTCACTGTCTAACACTGAACAGTGTTAAACAAGGTTCAGGGTTTGGTATACAGAGACCGTGGCCTGCTTAGTACCATGGCAAACACACTATTAAAAATCTTTTTAACCTTTTATTAAAGATAAAGAAAAGAAGAAAAGGCAGTTAAAGCATTGGTCATGTAAAGTACTAAGTAAGGCTTTCATTTTAACAACATCCCTCGCTCCCTTTCCCTTTATCTGGAGAGGGTTTTTAGAAGGAAAAAAAAACCCTTGTTTGACAGTCCCTTAGATGATACCAAAGTTGGTAAAGTAACTGTCTTTTTGGAGAAAAGCAAAGAAATTAGTTGAGACAAGGTGGAGCTGTTACTGTTAAAATCCAATCGCATTTCATCCTGATGTTGTTTGGGATTCAGCTGGAGCCAGCAGAGGTGGCAACGTCATCTGGGTTCCTCTCTGGCCTGGTCTGGGCAGGACCTCTCTCAGGATCAGGGTGATGAAGGCCTGGGATCCCAGGGGATAGCCCAAAAGGGAATGTTGGGTGGAACAGCCATCCCCTCATTCTTTTGTCCACTAATTAGGCCTTATAATCCAACACACCAATTTTGATTGATTAATTTTTCTGGTCTTACACTTTCTCATTTCCAGGCACGATCTTAACACAGTCCTTGAGTTATATCACTAGGCCTTTTTGTTTGGACTAATTCAGTCTGTCTTCCTTTTCCCACCACTATTTGTCATTATAGATTATTGTGACATCTTATGAACTTTCACGTAATTGTTAGTTCAGCTGTAAAAAGCAAGGAAAATGTGAATACCCAGTTAACACAAGAGGCTCCAGAATCTGGCCCTCAGCATACAGGTATGTTACCAATGTTGTACAAGTCTCTACTGTAAGTACTTTTTTCAGCAACTGTAGTTCTGTGACCATCTGGGGATTTCAGAATACTCTTGGGTGTCAGTTTTGCTCAGTGACAACAGATGGCAATGTCACAGATACTTGATTTTGATTCACCAAGGGGGACTCAAATCAGGATGGAACACATGGACGAAACAGTGGGAAATTAAGTTTTAATATAGACTAAAATATCAAAACAGAGAAATTATGAACCACTGTTAAAAGCAAACATCTTCATACACAATGAAATTACAGAAAGCCTCTTTCAATCTGGGTTCCTTCCCCCCCAAAAGACCAAAAGTCAAACCTTGAAATTTAATGAATTATAACCTCACAGAGTGAATCAAAGTGACCTTATGCTTTCAGTATAACTAATCATTAGTATAAGATTATTTTTCACTGTTTCTGTTTTTTTAGCAACGGTATGGGTAGATATGGCACTTCAAGCACTACAATGCTACATATATCTCCATTCCACCTACCATACACAATCTTTTCCACAGTGATTGTGCTTTCAGAAAAACTGAATCAGATGGATATGTAAAAGATAAAAATATTTACCTGTAAACATGGAAACTTTCAATATAATGATACATCTTGTGAAGTTATTTACTGCTACTTAATTTTAGTCAATTTAAAAGAATATTTTTACTCCATCCATGAAGATAAAGGTCAAATAAAACCTAACCTGATTGAACCAATGAGTCCTGATCCCTGCTTAAGATAATCACTGAAGCCAAAAGAAGGCTCTGCTCTAGAATGGATAATATTTAAACCCACAACAGGAATGGAAAAGAGGAAAGCGTTTGTACGGTTCTACAAGTGTTGCAAGATGGTCACACACGAGATCAGTGATTCCTTCTTAAAGTAGGGAAGAGGTGTGTGATTACATGACAATTTACAGAACAGAAGAGCTTGACTATTTAATAAACTGCTATTTATGAAATCATTACATTTTGAAACAGTATTAAAAGAGCTAAAATAATTAAATGTATATTACTTCTTTTCAAATCTTTTTTTGGTTTGTCAAATAACCAAGACAACTTTAGGATTACTCCCATAACTTCCTTTCTCAGAGTAGAGAACTGGAAAATAAACTAAACCTCTAAACAGGACATGGTACAGAGGAAAAAAAATAGCTCTCAAATTGTGAACAATCTATCCTAATAATCCTAATTAGATCCGTTCTAATTCAGTATTGCTGCACCTTCTGTCACTTAGCTTTTGAGAAAGCCAAACAATACAGCAACATTTAAACCAGTAAGAGAACATATGTGCAGACTAGTTTAAAAAAGTAATACATTATAAAATTATATAATTGGGATTGGCAAGACAAGCGGAGCATAAAGAGACAGCTTTAAGTTTTTAAGGTCAGGCTTGACAAAGCCCTGGCTGGGATGATTTAATTGGGGATCAGTCCTGCTTTGAGCAGGGAGTTGGACTAGATGACCTCCTGAGGTCCCTTCCAACCCTGATATTCTATGATTCTATGATCTTGAGAGAAAATCAGTGGTAAACAAAGAAGCACCATCATGAAGAGCCTTGGATACGAGGAAGAGAAGTTTGAATGAGATGGGAGCACCATGAAGGAACTCAAACACAGGACCAAGATCAGAACTACGGGCAAGGAAGAGTGTTGCATGAACTGGAACTATGGAGAACGGAATGGAAAAAGTTGCAACCATTTAAGCAAGAAATGACGTGGGCATGGACAAGAGTTTTAGCAATATGGATGCAGAGGAAGGAGTGGATTTTGAAGATTATGTATAAGTGACTGATTTGGCAAAACCCTAGGGGTGAAAAGGATAGAGAAAAGTCAAAGATTGCAAGTTTGAGAGGCTAAGGAAAAGAGGCTGACAAAATATGGGGGGAAGACTAGAGTTCAAAAAAATAAATTACTAATCTGTTTACATTTTAAAACAACGTATCTGAAGACTGGCTTCCTTGTTTAACTAGTATAACCCACTTTCTGCTCCTCCAGCTACTGCTGTTGACTGTGGTCACATAAGGCCTCCACTCAACTCTCCTTATTCAGGCAAATCTTCCACTGAGCGTTGTTTGAGTAATGAGTGCTCAGCAGGGCTCGAAGGGTATGTCTACATTGCACACACACAAAAAAGCTGCAGCAGTTCTTATCAGAGCCCAAGTCTACAGACTCAGGTTCACAAGGCTCACACTATGGTGCTAACAACAGCTGTATAGGTATTCCTGATCCAGCTGGAGTTTGGGCTCTGTTACCCAGAGTGGGAATGTGTCCCAAGAAAGCTTTGCTTACAGTAGTTTTCTCATGTTAGTGATGCCATCAGCAGGGTAAATGAATTCAGAACATTGCAGCTAGAGGAACTAATTTTAAAGATTTTTTGTCTAAAAGGTAAATATATTTGTAAGTGGTAAACTTTGTCATGAATGCGACCAATTTGGGGAATGGGAGCTAGTTCAGGGGCTGGTAGCAGGGTGCCTCTTATTCCTCCCATACAGAAAGTTTGGATGCAGCGGGTGAGGTGAGTTTGCAGAGTATCCCACAAAACAGCTGCTACCAACACCACAGAGGTAAGGAAGGTTCACAGAAGTGCCTTGATGCTATTTAGTATCAAGATCTTATTGTGACAGTACATGCAGCCATTAATGGGACATGTTTTCTTCTCTGCAACCCTATGAAGACAGTTTAGAGCCATTATACATACCATCAGGTTTCAGAGTAGTAGCCGTGTTAGTCTGTATTAGCAAAAAGAACAGGAGTACTTGTGGCACCTTAGAGACTAACCAATTTATTTGAGCATAAGCTTTCGTGAGCTACAGCTCACTTCATTGGATGCATTCAGTGGAATACTATGTACACATTGAAACAAACGTTTAATTTTAAGTATTACAAAAGAGCCCCCTTGTAGCCCTTCATTAAAAATAAAATACCCTTGCTGTTTCTTTTTCAGCAATTACTGTAAAGCAAGATCTCTAGATAATTTTTAAAGCAATGAGTTCACATTTGGCTGTAAAGAGGAAAATTAAAATGTAATACGCTTTCTTACCAAACCTAGGATCAGGCCAATCAACAAGGTGGCTAAAATGAAGATTGCATAAGAACCCCAGACATGAATTCCAAGAGTGCCTGTGAAGTAGCTGTGAATTTGCTGCAAATGGGAAAAAAAACAGATTTAATATGCTCGTATTACACATATTTAGTACCCATTCTGTAAACTGTTCTTAAGTTAATTCCCAATTGAGACTTTTCATTCAACAGCCACTAATTACATTAAAAGAATCATCCCCCTTTGCCCTCACGCTCTTCCACACTATACTTAAGCTTACTGATACTGTAATTCTTATAAGACATATGATAGTGATAAAAATCAAACCATTTGTTTTCCTTATTTAATAATTCTACATGTAAAAGCTGTTTCAGGAAGGAAACTACAATTTTTCCTTCCTGTAATACTTTCAGTGACTAGTATTACAATATCAAATCTTCCTGAATTGAAATTTCATATTGGCTCCATCACTAATTTACAATGCAATTTCCACACTCCACTCATCATACTGGAAGGGACAGAGACAGGGCCTACACTTGTAAGAGGGCATATGCGCAAAAATATGTACCCAAGTTGTGCGTGCACTTTTAATGGTAAACCTAATCCTTTATATTAAAGAAAGGAAAGCCATGTCATAAGGAAATAATTACATATAGTGATCTTCACATTACTGACTTGAATCTTTTTCACGCTCTTCCCTAGGTCTTGTAGCACACAGTCCTGTGACATCTACTTTTGCTCAGAAATCGGGTAGCAAGAGAACAATATTAACAAATTTAAGGCTTCAGATTATCTTAATGATCTGATCCCTGTGCTCAGCACTATCATGCAGATCCATTAGTGTTAGCAATGTTAGGGGCCCTAGTAAAACAAATAAAACTTCATTACGTAATCTGTGCAAATCTGCAACAATTAGTATCACAAGGATGTTTACAATTCAGGGAACTTCTACCCCAATTTCTAATCAACTTAAGAACTGCCATATGGCTTCAGACCCCTAGTCATTGCCCTGTCTCAAACACTGGCTGGAAGGTACAAGAAACCCAAGAATACACAGATGTAGGATAATCTACTGCCCTCAAGAGAAAGTCTCCTCCTAATCCCTTATAGTTTAGATTGGCTTTAATGCATGAAATAAAAGGTTTTATATTCCTTCTGAAACCTCTCTTTTTAAAAAAATATTCCGTAAATTCTGGATATTCTTGTTATCCATCCAAGTGTCCAATGCCACTTGCACAATGCACTGATGCACAACAGTGTGCAAGTCATTTAACCACTGAATCTTAAAAGTGCCCTCCTGTAAAATGACATAGAAAAGATTTGCACCTACTAGGAAAGGAACGAGAAGGAGCAATAAGCTATGCCATTCACTGTTCCATCCAAGGGAACAACTAAAGAGTAGCTCAACCTACCTGCGTGGAATTCAGCTGCTCAGCTTCCCGTCCCTTCAGTTCAATCTTTTAATTTGCTGCAAAGCCGACTTTTCTGCCTCCCTTCTTTAGGGGTTGCAAGTTACCCTGCTATATGTGGCCTCTCCTTCATAGGAAGCTGAAGCCCACTGCTTGTGCTCTAGTGACATATTTATCAGCAGCTCTATACTTCATTAAAAATGCATGCTTGATAGAGCATTCTGATCAACCTAGTTTTTGCCTGATTAATAGAAAGCAAGTACCATGGGACTTAGTGAAATCAAGGATTCTGTTATCTTCAACCTTTTAGAAAAAACCTGGGTTGTTCACAGTACCATGTGCATTAGGCTCACAGGGAGGAAAGACTCATGTTTCTCTATGCCGGATGTAAGTGTGTGTGTGTATTTGTGGACTGGTTTCTTCCATCTCATCTTTTAAAAGGTGCTCTTTAAGCAATATTCCCATCTGCCATCACCTGCCTTCCCACCCAGGCACAGGATTTAAGAATTTGCCACCTCCTTACTCACCTACCAAATTGGTGGGGAGGTAGAGACTGGCAGGGGCTCAGAATTTCTCCTAGTAGCTCTACTGGGGAAGAGACTCTGGGGAGCATGTGGTTGTGTGAAGATTCCACCCCACTGTCCTTTCCGGTGAAAGTTATTTAGGTAGATGCCAGTGGACGGAAGCAAGAACTAAAGATGGGCACTCTGGCAACCAGTGGCTGATCAGAAAGGGGAGTAAAGAACATAGCTGAGGTATGGGGATTGCTGTGGAAAGGACCATGGATGATCTGAGCAGTTTTCTATCATTTAATTTATATTTTCAAAGACTACATTCAAACAAGTCTCAAAATTTAATTTAAAAAAACACTGTCTACCCCATTTCTTCATTTGCATTTATCCAAAGGATAATAAAAGGGACTCTGGACTCCTTGCCA
The DNA here is from genome assembly GCF_965152235.1 of Eretmochelys imbricata. Taxonomy (NCBI): domain Eukaryota; kingdom Metazoa; phylum Chordata; order Testudines; family Cheloniidae; genus Eretmochelys; species Eretmochelys imbricata. The sequence goes on along the minus strand of NC_135574.1, from coordinate 202,898,970 downwards.
TTATTCAGCATTACAAAAGTTATCACCCATATCCCAAACAACTTCATCAATTTGCAAATAAACCCGGAGTATTCAAAACTTCAAATCCAGCACAAAATTCCCACCATGCCTTAAATCCTTCCCCTACACATCTAATCCATACATAATTCTCCTCCTCAAAGGCCCAAACAGATGGACATGCCTTGAACTTCAATAAATTCACACTATTTCAGAATGACCCCGGACATAGGTGAGAGGATGAAATCCAAAGATGAGGGGCCCTCATCATGGAGGACACCTTGGTACAGCTCCATCTGTTACATCAAGGAGACTACAGTTTGAACGTCCCCAATAATGGCAGTTGTGACAGTATTGGCAGTTGTGAAGCAAACAAGCCACAGACCATTAGAGCTTCCTAGGTCAAAGCATACTTTAATCTCCACCCAGAAGCCAAACAGCAACTATTGCAGATTACAAAGTAGAGATGTCATGTGACCTCATAAGAAGACCTTTCACTCAAGCAGGCAGCTGCCTTCTTCAGGGTTGCAGCTTCTGAATAGCCTTAAAACGTAGCCTCATACTACACTATCCTGGATTTAAAAGATGTTTTAATGTCTAAAATTTCATAAAACCAGATTCTCCAACTTTTATATTGAACCTTCAGTCAGGTAATTTGGCCTATAGTGAATAACTAAAATGAGCCATCCAGTTCCTAAAAGTACTTAAAGGCACTCCTCTGAGCTGAGGACAACTGAGGACACATTGAAAGTTTCTAAACTAAATCTTTTCAGAGGAGATATTCCAAAAATAAATGTTAAGACTTCCCCAGAAGTGAAGAATCTCATTATTCAAATCCGTACCTATAAGAAGTCAGATTTAAATAACGTAATCTTAAGAAAAACATTTATCTGGCTAGACACCAAGCATGAAAAATTCTAGGCGGAAGACTTTTTTTTAAAATGACCCTAGAAAGATGGAACAGTCTAAAATAAGCATATACTAGAAAACTATTTCTAACATTAACAGTGTCACTAATAGAATTCCAAATTCATTTCTATTTTCTTTTTCAAGGTTTTTTTACTTGTATAAATAAGAACGTCAGAACACAAGAACGGCCCTACTGGGTCAGACAAAAGGTCCATCTAGTCCGGTATCCTGTCTTTCAACAGTGGCCAGTGCCTCAGAGGGAGTGAACAGAACAGGTAATCATCAAGTGATCAATCCCCAGTCGCTCATTCCCAGCTTCTGGCAAACAGAGGTTATGGACACCATTCCTGACTATCCTTGCTAATAGCCATTGATGGACCTGTCCTCCATGAATTTATCTAGTTCTTTTTTGAACCCTGTTATGGTCTTGGCCTTCACAACATCGTCTGGCAAGGAGTTCCACAGGTTGCCTGTGCATTGTGTGAAGAAATACTTCCTTTTGTTTTAAACCTGTTGCTTATTAATTTCATTTGGTGAACCCTAGTTCTTGTGTTATGATTTGTTTATACTGTTGATTTGTTTATTCCTTAGATTTGTTTATACTGACTACACAGCTCCTAGTCTGTCAGTCATTCTGAGGAGGGCTGCTTTTTCTTTATTGGATTCCAACCCTTATTAATATTTCAGCAGTACATTCTATAAATCTACTTCATATGACTATTCAAGGCAATGAACTGAGGGACAAAGCAGCAAAAGGCCACTATATCCACAACAGGTCAAATAGTAGAAATACACAGCAGCTGAAGGATTAAGGGGATGTCCTGCTCAGGATGTGTGATACCCTTGCGAAAGACCGTACAATTCTGGAATGCTTATTCTGACAAATAAAAGGGAATTATTCTAGCAACATAAAAATTACTGAGGATACATTTAGAATGTTGTGCTTACTTCTGACCACCTTATTTTAAAAAGGGCATTACAGAAATGGAGAAAACACAGTATGGGGCAGCCAGAGAGTTTGAAATGGGTTAGTAGTTAGATGGGACAAGTCTAAATGGTTCCAAAAAAGGCTATAAGTTACAACAGAAAAAAGGACAAGAAATTCTAAATTTGAACTTGGGTCTTCTCTCATAGTTATATGGAAGTGATACTCCCAGCTTTGTATGATTAGAGAAAGATACGACACTAAAACAAGCTCATGTATAAAGCAATTCTTTCAGGCCGTGGTGCAGAGGGCCAACACAAGACCTTCCACAGACAAAGCAGTCTCTCAGACTTTAAGGTTAGAATGGACTATCATGATCATCCAAGTCTGATCTCCTGAACACTGCAGGCCACAGAACCTCATATATCAACCCCTAAAATATAAATATTAAGAAGAGAATCATCTAGAGAATATGATGGCATCCTACCTCCACTGTGAATGCAAAATATATTCTGCAATATGGTAGTAATCAGACTATAACAACTCCAAGTACCAGTACAGAATTAATTTTAGGCTGGCTCATTTTATTAGGGCTGCTAACCAATATTAAGATAACACTGAGCAGAGAGTACCCTTTGGCATTGATCATAATCTTATCTATAGCCTTAAAATGTCATTTTTGGCAAACAATTAATTAGCCAAGCACAATTTCTGCCTTCAGTTACAAGGACACAGGAATACATCAAGGGCATAGCCAGCCACAATAAGAAGAACGTAAGTTATGTATAAGGCTGTCAAATATCTGTTTAAACATTGTTTGACACACTTTTTCCTCAGATCTTAAATGCTGTAATAGCGAATAGTGTTACTTACCCTGATACATCCAGAGAGATGAAAAAGACCTGCCATTCCATGCATCCTAAGAAAGAAAGGGGATTAAGAGTTTGATGCACGACATACTGTACAAATTGAATGAAAACTGATGGAAGAGATGGATGTAAAATTTCCAACATCCATCACATCCAGCCGTTCACATCTTCAAAGAGAAACTTATATTGCACATTAGTGAACGTAGGGTGAAAGTCATCCCGCCTGCACTTAGCCTGAGGTAAACCAAGTTGTGTAGAGGACACTAAGTAGAGGCTTGGGAGAAGAAATTCAGACAGACACAGCTGTCCACAGCCACTACTTCATTCAATAGGCCAGAAGAGCCACTACCTGCCTTTTTATAACCCCCATGCAGGGCACAGTCATGGATCCTGTGGTTCTTCACCAGCCCAGCCTCCAACAGACACTGGAACAGGAGAGGCTCCTTATACCTGTAGAATCCCTAGAGCCTTCCCAGCAAAAAAAGGCTGGGGCCCTCGACACCTCACTTGACTTTCACTCATGATGACTAAAGGACTCTCTTACTTGCAGGTCCAACACAAATCTCTGATTCATTGTTTCATCACCATCTCTAACGGGAAAAGTGTGGTTTTCACTTAAAGCAAACCCTATGTAAATGCAGCAGGTTACAGGAAAATACCTTATTCTAGCACTACGCTTTATCTCCCACCATTCAGCAACAAAGTATGGGAAAACTGCACGTTGATGTATGTGCTAGTCACTTAATGACAGAGATTTTTAGTGAGTCAAAATGGCCCATGTGACCAGAAGTCATTATATGGCAGACCTGCATAACAAAGCAGTTTCATTCCAGTACTCAGTGGACATAAAAACTGCCATTCCTGTTAATAATAATGCTGAGCAGTTATGCTTTTCACCTTCCAAGAACTCTCTGTATTTAAAACATATAAATCTTAAAGATGTCAAGGACTGAACAGGCATGGAAAATAAACCGCTCACACACCAAAGGGTCAGGGCTGAGGCACCAGAGCAGGGTAGATTGCCAATACCTATGCTATGCTTCTCCAGTGAACAAGGACTTCAGTCTTTAATGCTATCAGTCTAGCACAGAGGTGGGCAAACTACGGCCCGCAGGCAACGTCTGGCCCGCAGGACCATCCTGCCCAGCCCCTGAGCTCCTGGCCCATGAGGCTAGCCCCCGACCCCTCCCCCGCAGTTCCCCTCCTGCTCCGCCACGCAGGCAGCGGGGCTGCGAACTCCCGCCACTCCGAGCGGCATGGTAAGGGGGCGGCGGTGCACGCATGGCGGTAGGGGGACAGGGAGCGGTTGGGGTGGGGGAGTCCCAGAGGGCAGTGAGGGGACAGGGAGCAGTTGGATGGGGTGGAGGTTCTGGGGCGGTCAAGGGTTGGGGAACAGGGTTGGATAGGGCGTGGGAGTCCCGGGGGGCCTGTCAGGGGGCAGGGGTGTGGATAGGTCAGGGCAGTCAGGGGACAGGGAGCAGGGGGGGTTGGATAGGAAGTGGGATCCCGGGGAGCGGTTTGGGGCGGGGGTCCCAGAAGGGGGCAGTCAGGGGACAAGGAGCGGGGGGGGGGGCAGCGCGTTGGATGGGTCGAGGGTTCTGAGGGGGACAGTCAGGGGACAGGAAGTGGGAGGGGGGCGAATAGGAGGCAGGGACCAGGCTATTTGGGGGGCACAGCCTTCCCTACCCAGCCCTCCATACAGTTTTTCACTCGGGTGTGGCCCTCGGGCCAAAAAGAGTTTGCCCACCCCTTGTCTAGCACCGTTTATTAGTAACATCAAAAGCCAGTTATTTTTAAGGTAAAATTATACGGCAGTTACATTAGAGAAGACGGGGATTTCCACCCAGCTACAGGCTCTACGGCTTCCCATTTTCTCTCTAGGACATAGCCTTGAAGGTCCTCTGACGTCCTTGATCCGCGGTATCTGCGAAACACTCCATCCTTCGCACTGAGGAGCACAGACACATAGTGATTACAATGATGCCCCTTATTAGAAGAAACTGCCCCCTACAGCCAAAGTGAATTACCCATCATCAGAGGTGTTGGTGCCACTTACGAAGTTTGAACTGCACACCAACGAAGAGACCCTTGACGGTAAATTAAGGTTCCAAAAAAATTATGAATACTTCAATTCATGAACTCTTGCAAACTAAACAATCCCGAGGGATTAAACCTATTTTTAAAAGAAATATACCCACATATACACACCATTAAGGCAGCGATTTTCTGAGAAACCTAAAAAAGTTGGGATTCCAAATCTCATTCAAATTCAATAGAATTCAGGCACCTGACTTGCTCAGGCTCCTTTGAAATAGCCTTCAGTGTTTTTGTTTTTTTGTTAAATTAGTTTACTGTAATAGACCTAACTGCGTGACATATTATTTATGTGCATTTATTTGAAGGATTCTTACAACATAATGGAGCGGAAGGATGAGGGGGTGTACACCTTACAATTTCTCCCCTGAATGTTTTAAATTATGTTATGCATAAACAAGGAATTTACAGATACTATTTTTCTTGGAAACAACTTCTGGTGAGGAATTTACCTGTGTTATCACAGACAAAAGTTTTAGCCCAAAGCTTGAATTAAATTTCAGACAATTAGTGTGTTCTCTTTGTTCATTCATATCCCCATTCTGCTTTCAATTATACCAGTTTAAGACCAGTTACAAGCAGAATTTGGAATACACACACACAGTATATGCACACATTAGATAGAGTTATTTTTAGGGTCCATACATTTTAAAACAATCTAGTAATAAAAAATCCAGTACTATATATATATATGCAGTGCGAGCAAGTTATTGTTGAGATGAAAACCCAGACTTCAGTTTCCTGATATGTTTGAATTTGCAACCTTAATGTTATTAACATTCCTATTCTTCCTGCTCAAATAATTCCCTTCGGACTTCACGATTACATAATTTTTCCAAGAAAATTCTCACTTTGAGATGATATGGTCATAATAAATCTCGACTCAAAATGAAAATTCCAAGGAAAACCACAAGCAAGTAAGAACAGAGGAAAATCTTTGTGCAAATTTAAACTATAGCACTGGTTGGTAATAATGCAATTAAAATTGTCTTTAGATTAAGAAATAGCTGATTTAATTCATATTAATCTGAACTACATATGCATAGCAAGGCTATTTTGTCTTGGAACAAAAAAAACTGTTTTTAAAAGATATTTTAAGCTCTAAAATTTATTTCTTCAATTTAAAAAAAACCTGTACTTAGCTATCCGGGGATCTCGGTGCTTATCCCATAAATTAAAACACAAAGCAGACAGACATAGGACTACTTATAGCTATAACCACTCATCCCACACCCTCCAACAGCCTTAGCAGAGAAGGAAAATAAACTGCAAGTCTTGTTCTTAGCCACTGCAACAGCTAATGCTCTGGGGAAGGTGAGGAGAATTATGTTACATAACATATGCCAGAATTATGTTCAACAGGTGGTGGCTATCAATAACAGTATGTAAGAAATAATTTTAATTTGCATCTGTTCACAGGCTCTGCATGATGCTTCATCTGTATGGAAACTGACAGCTTTGATTCCTGTATGATACAGACTTACTGGTAAATAGTAGGAAGTGTGGTAACAAAAAAACGGCCACTCAAACCTGGTGGAGAGAAAAAAAAATACAAATCACATTTGTTCAGTTCAGCTTTTGAAAAATAAATTTCTATTTCTATTTTCTAAAGATACCTATAAACATTTGTCTTTTCAGAACAAAATGTGAACATGAATGGGGTTACCACATCTCTAATAAAATGTTTAGTTTTATTCTAGAGAATACTGCAGTAAATCCATGACAACGCTATTCAATATAAAATATTGTCTAGCATAAAGGCAAAAAACTTAAAAACTGTTACTTACCTTATGGTAACTGATTCGTTGAGAAGTTTTGTCTGTTTGGATCCCACTCTAGGTGTGGGCATGTAAGATCAGAATCTTTGAAAAGCAGCATCAGTTGAGCTGTGCCTACAACGTTCATGTGCTGGCCCCCTGCCAAGGGCATAAAGTGCAGAATGGTTGCAACTGTCCCTCAGTTCACTTGCTAATTCAGAATCAGTTAACAAACACTCCAAAAAAAGCAGAGAGAGAGAGTGGGTGGGGGGATCCGGCTGATGACAACCACTCAAGATTACTAGTTACTAGAAGTTAAGTAAATGGAGGTTACTTACCTATAACAGGAAATTCTTAGAGATATGTAGTTCCTATCTGTACCCAACACACACCATGAGCCTGAGTCTGGCATTTTTTGCCAGCAATATCTGTTGGCCCACGCACGTGCTGTAGCTCTCTCCGTGCTCCAAACTGGTGATCTGGGCAGATGCCTCTCCAGTTTCCCCTTCTTATTGCAGTCCAAACAAAATGCACCGCAGGGGATGGAGGGCAGGTAATTGAATATGTTTAGGGACTACAAATCTCAAAGAACCTTTCGTTACAGGTAAGTAATCTCCATTTCTTCGAGTGAAAGTCTCTGTGTATTCCACATATGGCAGATTATCAAACAGTAGTCAGACGGGGGAGGGTGTGCGGACGCAGAAGTAAGAGCTGTCCCCACAGCTGCATCCACAGATGACTGGACCAGAGAGTAACGTCTCATGAAGGTATACAAAGGGCTCCAAGTAGCTACCCTACATATCTCTGGGAGAGGTACACCTCTCAGAGATGCAGCCAAAGTAGCTTGCGCTCCAGTGGAATGAGCCCTCACCCACTCCGAAGGAGGAACACAAGCTAGTTGGTAACAAAGCAATGCAATCCAAGATCTATTTTGAAAGTCTCTGGGCCGATACAGCTTGATTACTCAGCTATGGAAATAAATACTTTACGCATCTTTCTAATATCCTTTGTTCTTTGCAGATAAAAGGCCAAAACCCTTTTATCCAGATAATGCAGCCATCTTCCCTCATATGAGGCATGTGGTGTAGGGGAAAAAAAACAATGGTAAGTGGATGAAAGGGGACTCGTATGAAACTTGGAAACTATTTTAGGTATGCATCTGGGGTGGGGTCACAATGAGACCTTTTCGTTACATTCTCCATGAGATGTTTGCTGAGTCTCAGTTCCCAACCCTCATGAGGGAGGAGAAGGGCAGATGTTGCGCCTCGCAGAAACATTAGCCTCACCCAAGCAAAAGAGGCAGCATTGATGTTCATCGCTTACCAAAAAGGAGGGAGACCATAAAACACAGGTTTTGAACTCTGGGACCCTGGGCATAATCCCAGACATCTTGGGGAGAAAAAGCCCCCGGGCGGGGAAGAAATGGGGGAAGCTATCTTACTATACTATGTTGGATTATACTATAAAGACTACTAAAGCTACTAAAATTACTAAAAAAACTAACTATATACAGTATCTTACAGCTATGACACAGGAAAAAAGGTGCTGAGGACACAGAAGATTCCAACTCAGACCTTGCGGCAGTAAGAAGGAACTGGACAGGTGTCAGTTTCATGCCCGCAGTTCAGAGCACAAGGAAAGCTACAGTGCACGTGCGTGCCAATGGACACTGCTTGCAAAGAAAATTCTGGACTCAGGCAGATGGCACACACATGTATCCCACATGCAGAATATGCATACGAACCATCACTCGAAGAAGAATCATTTGTTCTTAATATGCATCCACGGGGATCCCTCTCTCCAGGTGACTGATGAGCAATGCCCTTATGGAAGGTGGGATTGCGCAATCCAAACTGCCAGTAAGAAAAGTGATTTTAACACTGTCCTACCAAATCTGGCACCTGATCTTGCAACTAAGTGTTTAAACAAAAATAAGGGGATTACCCAAAGTGGCTATCTTGCAGATCTCTGATATGGGGATGTTTCTAAAGCATGCAGAGGAGAGACTGTGGTCTAGTGGAATGAGCTTTGATGCTTGGAGGAAGAAGCGTTCAAGCCATGCGATAGATACACTGGGTAATCCAGTTAGACAGTCTCTAAAAGAAGTGGCCTACCCCTTAGAAGCACTACTTTTGGCAACAAATACAGGGAACTTGCCTAAAGGACTTTGTTCTCTCAAAATATTATAACAAGGCTCTGAAAAGATCCAAAGTGTGAGGTTTTGTTTCCCCTGGGGACAAATGGTGTTTTGGAATGAAAGCAGAGAGATCAACAGACTGATTTAAACGGAAATCTGATAATTTTGGTAATAATATTTTAGAGGGGATCTCAACATCACCTTATCTCTGTGGAATGTTGTATGAGGATCATCAGCCACAAGGCTTGGAATTCACTCACCTTCTGGCTGATGTAACAATAAAAAAAGGTCATCTAAAGAGTAAGGTGGTGTAAATTATTCACGAGAAATTCAAAAAGAGATTCCATGATGCTTGCAAGGACAATATTAAGATCCCACATCTGAGGGGGCTCTTTGGTGGGTAAGTATGAAAACTACAGAAACCTTTAGATATCTGGGGTGAAGAAGAAAGAACACAACTGCATAGGATGCCATGAATAAATAGCTGCAAGGTGGACCTGAATGGAACTAAATAAAAGTTGAGAGTGTTTCAAATGTAGAATACAAATCAAGGATTTTAGGTCTGGGAGCCTCCAATATGTCAAGGTTGTGCTGTGCTACCCAAATATTGAAAATCGTTTCCACTCAGAGGAGTACTTTATAATTGTAAATCGCTTTCTGCTTGGCAGGAGGATTTGTTGGACTTACAGTGAATCTGTCAGTAGCAGTCAACTGGACAATATCCAGGCTACCAGGTGTAGCAATTTTACTTCTAGGTGAAGTACTTTATATTGGTTCTGTGATCTGTCTGGACAGTTTGGAAGTGCGACTGGAAGCTGAGTAGAAGGAGACTAAGATCTATCAACCAGAATTTTCTTTGCCAATATGGCACTATCAAGATAAGTACAGATACATCCTGTCTGATTTTCCATATCACGCAGGTTATCAGAAAGATCAGTGAAGAAACACACAAGACTATGATTCCACAGCATGATACAGACATCTTTCAAGGATCACAGGCTCATGAATCCTCTGAAGCAAAAAAGACCAGACACTATGTTCTTTGGTGGCAAACAAGACTATAATATGATTCCCCATGGATGTTTTTATAAAAGGTATGATCTAGGAATTATTTGGGGGAAATTGTATGGCTTATGTTACACCACAGGTCTGCCTAGATTATCACAATGGTCTCTTTTGGCCTTAGAATCTATAAATCTGTGAAATACAGGCATGATGATGAAGCTCTTCAGAGATCATTTGTTGTTGCTGATGGCTTTCCTGCTTGAGAAGTCTGTTACATTGTTACTGGCTCCTGGGAAATGAAGAGCTATTAGGGCTATCCTGTATTGTTGACACCATGTCCATAATTTCATTGCCTCCAGGCACTGGAGTGATGAACAAGCATCTCCGTAGTTATTTACTGTGGAGTCTGTGAGAACCCATACAGTGGAATTCTATAAAACAAGCACAGCGACCTCCTCTATCATAAGGTCAGCTGGCACTATTAATGCTGCTATTATTGGTGCCTGTGTCAATGCTAGCAATTGCCAACATTGTCAGGTGCAGGCCCCATAAAGGTCTGAGCCAGAAGGTAAGCTCATGTCACTTGCCCCATCATATGAGTGGTCTTAATGCTCTATCCCAAGAGGAGAGCAAAGGTTTAAGCTTCTTTGGGAATGAGAAGATTGGCACGAGGAATGATGTTCTGACCTCCTTTGTTTTAAGGAGGAGATACTACTGGTCTTGGTGCTAGCCCATACAGCCGGGGGGACAGGGTTCGACAATCTCAGATCCTTATCAGACAGTGTTGGGGCAGATCTTTTGCAGGTATCAACCGCAAGGGTTGCAAACTGGCTATCAGGGGCACCAGCAGACTGGGATTTAGAAGTGACTAGTCCCATATTGGAAATTGATGTCCATTCTTCATTACTGAGGCTCCTCTCTCCAACTGCTGAAAAACATACTGAGTGTTTCTGGCTTTCTTGTTTTGGCTGAAAAGATCAGCAAATCAAGCAGCAGCCTAGTATGTGGCTCTAGCCAAGACAAAAAAAGGCAGTGGTTTTGACAGTCTGTGACGGCAAGGGTTTTGTCGCCAGAGGAACACAGGTTTGAAGCCCTAATGCTTCAAATTTGTTATTTTAGGGTTATGATATCGGCACAAAGTACCATGGAGAAATTAATTTTTTTTTAAAGGAGGAATTTTGTTTGGAAATTAACCTTAACCAGGTGAAGATAGGAAAGGAAAACTTCTGCTATGTGTAGTGGACAGACACCGCTTCTTCGGTCTCACTGCCATGGGTCGTAAGAGGGAACCAAGGGACTTGTGGCCACTCTGCCCTTTATGCCCTGAAGTGGAGGAGTGTAAGTACATGTATAGCACAGACAAAGCCCAACAGAGATGTCTACTCATTCAAAGATTCAGACCTTGTGCACGTCAGGGACATGTGCTTCTAGAGTGGGATCCACATGGATAAATACTTCAAGAAGAAATTACTGATTCTGTTACCTTTAAACTTCACTATCATTCATTTATGTATGTAAATATTCATTAATTCAGGCATGCAACTTCACACAGGTCTATAAAATTTTGCTAGAAGGCAGCCTGGCAGGAAGCCAGGGACAGTAGCAAGGGGCCCTAAATGCCAGTCACAAGGTACAGGGTCTTATGTGTAAATGCCAACTCACTTGTATATACCCCAGGCTTAAGGATCAAGCCTCTGCATCCCCACAACTCCCTGCTCTCAACAAAGAAGGTATTTGGAGAGGCATTTTGCTTGGTTTATTCTTAGCCAGCACTTTGGATTTTAAAAACATGGATTTTTTTTTTGATTTTTTTTTTTTTTTAGGACTTGTTAAATGATGCTTAAAATAAGGATTCTATGACTCTTGCATTACCCTAGACCAAAATCTGTGTTAAAAATGAGATGCTAAATGGATCAATCAGAAGTGAAAATTCAAATACCCAAAAAGCCCTTCAAAATTGTTGCAGTAAGAGGGAATCAGAGTAATCTCAGGTTAATCAGCCAAGACACGGCACTGGATTAAGAACCTGCTGCTTATTTCACCTCTGTAACGCAAGACCAAAAAAAAAAAAAAAAAAAAGAAGTGGGAGGGGAACAGAGGAAGGAAAAGCAATTAGATTAAATAAAGAAGAAACAATGTGAGATTTAAAGCTATGTATTACTTGTTATCGAGGGATCTAATTCAACCTGTAGCACATCAGAACTTTTAAAATATAATCACCGAAATGGCACTTTGTCATCACTGCACATTTTTTGATTTTCCAAGTTTCATTAGATCAGCTGGAAACTTCTACCTAGCAGTACTTAACTCCTGGTGTTTCCATCGTCAGCATCCTTAATGGAACTTATACCTCTCCGTCATGTTTAGTAATACCATTTTTTTCTTACATGTAACTGGTGTCGAAACAGATATTAACTTTTTTACATCAGTTGCCAGATATTCTGTTTTATCATTTTAGATGAGATCAAATAAAATCCCGTAGCGCTAGAGAAAATATTTTTCAAAATCATAACAATGAATTAAACCACTGATATGTCAAATTATTCTACACCACCATTTTCATTACATCTGCATAGTAACAGTTCCCATTATAGTTGTATACATTTCTAGAACAAAAGCACAGCCATACTGGGACAGACAGATGGTCCAGCTAGCCCAGTATCCTGTCTTTTGACAGTGGCCAATGCCAGATAATTCAAAGGGAATGAAAAGGAAAGGGCAATTTTAAGTAATCCATCCCTGTCATCCAGTCCCAGCTTCTGGCAGTCAGGGGCTTAGCGTCACCTAGAGCATGGGGTTGCATCCCTGACCATGCTGGCTAATAGCCCTTGATGGACCTATCCTCCATGAACTTAGCTACTTCTTTTTTTGAAAACAGATACACTTTTGGCCTTTACAACATCTCCTGGCTACGAGTTCCATAGGTTGACTGTGTGTTGTGTGAAGAAGTATTTCCTTTTGTTTCTTTTAAACCTGCTGCTTATTAAATTTCATTGGGTGACCCCTGGTTCTTGTGTTGTATGAAGGGGTAAATAATACTTCCTTAGTCACTTTCTACACACCATTCATGATTTTATAGACCTCTACCACATCCCCCCCTTAATCATCTCTTTTCTAAGATGAACAGTCCCAGGCTTTTTAAACTCTCCTCATATGGAAGCTGCTCCATACCCTTAATCATTTTTGTTGCCCTTTTTTGTACCTATTTCATTTCTAATGGATGTTTTTAGAGATGGGGCAATCAGGCCTGCACACGATATTCAAGCTGTGGGTATTCAAGCTGTGGATATTCAAGCCCTGGATTTATATAGTGGCATTACTGTAATTACTATCTTATTATCTATCCCCTTCCTAATGGTTCCTAACATTTTTTGACTGCAGCTGCGCATTGAGTGGATATTTTCAGAAAACTATCCATAATGACTCCACTTTCTTGAGTAGTAACAGCTAATGTTGACCCCATCATTTTGTATGTTTTCCAATCTGCATTACTTTACATTTATCAACACTGAACTTCAGTTGCCATTTTGTTGCCCAGTCACCCAGTTTTGAAATATCCCTTTGTAACTCTTCACAGTCTGCTTTGGACTTAGCTATCTTAAGTAATTTTGTATCAACTGCAAACTTTGCCCTTCACTGTTTCCACTTTTTCCAAATCATTTATGAATATGTTGAATAGCACTGGTCCCAGTAACGATCCATGGGGGACACTGCTATTTACCTCTCTCCAGTCTGCAAACTGACCATTTATCCCTACCCTTTGTTTCCTTTCAGTTACTGATGCACGGGAGGACCCTCCCTCTTATCCCATGACTCCTTACTTTGCTTAAGAGCCTTTGGTGAGGGACCTTTGTCAAAGGCTTTCTGAAAGTCCAAGTACACTGTACCCACTAGATCACCCTTGTCCATGTTTGTTGACCCCCTCCAAGAATTCTAATAGATTGGTGGGCATAATTTCCCTTACAAAAGCCATGTTGACTCTTCCCCTACATATTGTGTTCATCTATGTGTCTGATAATTCTGTTCTTTACTATAGTTGCAACCAATTTGCCTGGTACTGAAGTTAGGATTGCCTATAATTGTGAAGATTGCCTCTGGAGCATTGTTTAAAAATTGGCATCGCGTTAGCTATCCTCCAGCCATCTGCACAGAAGATGTAAGTGATAGCTTACATATCACAATTAGTAATTTAACATTTTATTTCCTTCTGAGCTGTTGGGTGATTTATTACTGTTTAATTTATCAATTATTAATTTAAGGAGCATTTGGTCCTGGTGATTTATTACTGTTTAATTTATCAATCTGTTCCAAAATCACCCCTACTGGTGATCAATCTGGGACAGTTCCTCAGATTTGTCACCTCTGACAAATGCAGAGAATTCTTTGACTGACGCAAAGAATTCATTTAGATTCTCCGCAAAGTCTTTTTTTTCCTTGAGTGCTCCTTAAGCATCTCAATCATTCAGTGGCCCCACTGATTGTTTGGTAGTCTTCCTACTTCTGATGTACTTTAAAAAAATTGCTGTTAGTTTGTGTGTTTTGTTAGCTGCTCTTCATATCTTATTTTTTGGCTTGCCTAACTATGCTTTTACACGGGACTTGCCAGAATTTATGCTCCTTTCCATTTTCCTCAGTTTGACTTCCAATTTTTAAAGGGTTCCTTTTTGCCTCTAACCGTTTCTTTTACTTTCTTGTTCAGCCATGGTGGCATTTTTCTGGTCCTCTTACTTTTTTTTTTTTTAATTTGGGGTATACATTTAACTTGGGGTATATATGAAATTTAATTTCTACTGTATATATTAATCCTTCACTGTCCATGGAGGCTACCATCATCCCAGGAGACATGCATAAGGCATTCATGCAGTACATTTATTAAGCTTGTAATGAATGACATGACCATTAATGTGTCTACTTTTCAAAGGCACAAATGGCAGCTAGGTGCCTAATTCCCATTGACCAGTGAGAGTTAGGCACCTGAAAACCATTTAGGCCTTTAAAAGTCTCCCTCACTATCCCTAAGTATTCCCATCCCTATCCAATTACCCAATCCATCTGAATGGAGACTTTTAGGGAGAGCAAGGCAAGGACATGGAAAAAATTTTCCCCACCTGTTGATTACAACCAAATTCACACTTCCAACAATGATCTTTCCCAGCACATACCTTCTAGCCAAGAACTGAAGCGGGCAAAGCCCCAGTATGATTGCCCCTATGGTTGAAAAATACTTCAACTTAGGTTACAACCAAAAATGGACTAAACTCAAGTAACCTTAACAGGTCCCCTTGCAAAAAACTTTTTAGAGCACAAAAAACATGGAAGCCTATGGTCAACTGAATTCCCACATAGGGCACACTGTAATCGTAAACTTACCTACTACAAGAAAAATCAGATGATAAACCAGAGAGCCAAAACCACTTAGGCTTTTTGAAAATCCTACCAGTAATTTTTAGGTTATTTATCAGAAAGACTAATTCTTTGAAATTTTCCCAAACAGTTCTGCTTGTCACAGCCTTATTTTTGAAAGAATCATTTTCTTAAAAAAATCACATGCTTCACATAAGTGCCTGTAGGCCCTAATAAAGATCAAAGTCCCATTGTTTTAGCACGGTACAAACACAAAAGAGCTTAAAATTTAATGCGCATTGGAAGGTCACAATGGAACACTGGTTGCAATCTTAATGTTGATATTGCAATAGTTAGGAGCTCATTGTTTCTTTAATATGAGGAAGCAGAGGTTCGTTTTAATTAAGGTCTCGCCCATGAGAAAGGAAGAACTGTTTTCAAACTCATCCCTTTATTAATCAGGTAACGATTCGTGCATTCGCTAACTGAAGAACCCATACCGGTACCTTTTCAATTTCAGAGAATTTTGGTGTTCCTCCAACTTTCTAATAATACAACTCACAAGCACACACTGAGCCCTTACGAACAGCCGGTATTCTTTGTCCTTGAGATTAGAGTTCAGCTTCACAGGTACAGAAAAATTAAGTCTGAACTTGTTAAAATTAACAGTATGGAATTAACTTAATTGCAGTATCACCTGCACTTGAGAAATAAACCCATAAAGTATGTACGCACTTCCATGGTTTGATAAAGCAAAATCATCAGCCATGGTTTTCTGATTTGGATGTATCTGGAACTTCCTCCCACTTTTATCGCAAATCATTACTATAATTAAGCTTAGCATATTTTTTTTATTTCAGTGGATGACACTGATGTTTATTTTAAAGCCTTTTTATTGTCATCAATATAAATTTTCATAGTTGTGGGAAATTGGGGGGCGGGGGGGACAGGCAGTAATTATTTAAAGGTAAATGTTGAGATTCAAAAAGTAGAAACTGTATAACCATTAAACCACAAAGTATCCTTAAGTCAAATGCTAATAATGGTTGTCAAACAGCATTTTTCTTACTTTGCCCATCTGTAAAGTTTCAGTCATCATCAGTGGAAATATTTTTTCCTAGGTTTATAAGTCTACAGTGAAATTGACGTTTACCGACATTTACTGATAAAATTCTAATCTTTCCAAGCCTAACTATAATAAACTTCATCCCTCTGCAGCTAGGATAGAATTGTAAAAATATTGCATTTATCTGCACGTACATAAAAAACTAACAAAGCTTTTTTTTTGTTTCAAAATGTTACATATCTGTGTCAGACTCATTCAAAAAACACACCGAAGCCAAGAAATAGCCTATTTGAAAGTATAATTTATAGAACAAGTTTATAAAAGCTTTTTTCTATTCATACTTCATTTAAAAGAAACAAATTAAACTGGTCCTTTAAAAGTACTTAAAAGCATTACTATAGCTAGATAATACAATAAAGCAATAAAGCAGCCAGCTAATAGAGAGAGTTTATAAAAATTTCCATTTAGCTTGAGCAGACTTCAAGATTGTTTCCCCAACTAGAATAATCCATGGTTTTCAATCTCCTTGTTCCCCCAACCATTACTACCAGGCAGTGGAAATATCTCAGTCAACTAAGAGCCTTCCATGGCAGAAGTAGATCAACACTGTAGGTAGACACTTTTATGGGATGTCCGCTGCAGAGGGCACTACAGCAGAGGACCCACACTGATCCTTCATTTGGAAGATAGAAACACTATGCTGTTAAATTCAAAAATGCAAGCAGCACAAAGAAATGGAAGGAAATAACATTTCTTTTGATTAAATAAGCTCATTTTTCTGAGTTGGCCAATTTTTCAGTTGCCCCAGTAAAATGGAATATTTTCCCAGTAGCTAAGAGTTACACAGGTTCGAGTGTTCCTTTTAAATACCTATATATAGTGCTCATTTCACAGCTTACCTGGTTCTTGAGTGACATCCACTTTTCCTACCGTGGTATCTAGATGTTCACTTTCTTTTGCAAAATTCTCCCATGCTGCTTCAATCTGTTGGCAGGCTGGACACCAAGGGGCGTAGCTAAGAACAGAGAAGAATGTATTAGTTTAATATACACACACAAATTGTTTTTTAAATCAAGATTTCAAGAAAATGCACATCTGATACAATGGAAATATAAAAGTACTAGCCACAGATAAGTAGACACTTTTTCTAATTTTCTCTTTAAACTACTGGATTAGGAAAAAAAATCATGAAATCCCAACCAGTTTTCTATAAATCCATAGGGATTTTTTTAAGTTGTTTAAACAATTCACAAGTTCGAAAAGATCAGCTTTTCCAAATCCTTCACAATGCAGCACAAATAACTCCATTTACACACAAAATTGATTTTCATGGAAGCTGTAAAAAGTTACCGAAGCGAGGTGTATCTTCAAAAATTATGTCCTAAAGACAACATTCTACATCACCTTCATACATCTCAGGCCCTCCTCTAAATTACATTGACTCTAATTTGTTAAAAGAACAGGAGTACTTGTAGCACCTTAGAGACTAAAATTTATTAGAGTATAAGCTTTCGTGGGCTACAGCCCACTTCATCGGATGCATAGAATGGAATATAGTATATATATGGAATAGCATATATGTAGATATATATATACACATATAGAGAAGGTGGAAGTTGACATGCAAACTGTAAGAGGCTAATTAGTTAAGATGAGCTATTATCAGTGGGAGAAAAGAAAAAAAAACTTGAGTGGTAATAATCAAGATGGCCCATTTAGACAGTTGACAAGAAGGTGTGAGGATACTTAACTTAGGTCATGTCTACACTGCGAAAGTACTCCGATTTTACAGAAGTCAATTTTTGGGAACAGATTTTATAAAGTTGAGTGCATGCGTCCACACTAAGCACATTAATTCGGCGGTGTGCGTCCACAGTACCCTGGCAAGTGTCGACATTCCGAGCGGTGCACTGTGGGTAGTTATCCCACAGTTCCCGCAGTCCCCGCTGCCCACTGGAATTCTGGACTGAGCTCCCAATGCCTGATGGGGTCAAACATTTGTTGCGGGTGGTTATGGGTAAATGTTGTCAGTCAACCCTCCCTCCCTCCGTGAAAGCAACAGCAGACAACTATTTCGTGTCCTTTTCCCTGGATTGCCCAAGCAGACGCCACAGCGCAGCAAGCATGGAGCCCGTTCAGCTCACCGCAGCAGTTATGGCCATTGTAAACACCTCGTGCATTATCGTGCAGTTTATGCAGAACTAGCACCTGAAAAACCAGGCGACGGCAGTGTGGTGATGAGGACATGAACACAGATTTCTCTAAAACCTCGATCCCCAGCAATTTGGAGATCATGGTGTTACTGGGGCAGGCTCATGCCGTGGAACGCCGATTCTGGGCCCGGGAAACAAGCACAGACTGGTGGGACTGCATAGTGTTGCAGGTTTGAGATGATTCCCCGTGGCTCCGAAACTTTTGCATGTGTAAGGGCACTTTCATGGAACTTTGTGACTTGCTTTCCCCTGCCCTGAAGCGCAGGAAGACCAAGATGAGAGCAGCCCTCACAGTTCACAAGCGAGTGGCAATAGCCCTGTGGAATCTTGCAACGCCAGACAGCTACAGGTAAGTCGGTAATCAATTTGGAGTAGGCAAATCTATTGTGGGGGTTGCTGTGATGCAAGTAGCCCACGCAATCATTGAGCTGCTGCTATCAAAGGTAGTGACTCTGGGAAACGTGCAGGTCATAGTGGATGGCTTTGCTGCAATGGGATTCCCTAACTGTGGTGGGGCGAAAGACGGAACACATCCCTATCTTGGGACCGGACCACCAGGGCAGCCAGTATATAAACCGCAAGGGGTACTTTTCAATGTTGCTGCAAGCACTGGTGGATCACAAGGGACGTTTCACCAACATCAACGTGGGATGGCTGGGAAAGGTTCATGACGCTCGCATCTTCAGGATCTCTGGTCTGTTTAAACGGCTGCAGGAAGGGATTTACTTCCCAGACCAGAAAATAACTGTTGGGGAAGTTGAAATGCCTAAAGTTATCCTTGGGGACCCAGCCTACCCCTTAATGCCCTGGCTCATGAAGCCGTACACAGGCACCCTGGACAGTAGTAAGGAGCTGTTCAACTATAGGCTGAGCAAGTGCAGAATGGTGGTAGAGTGTGCATTTGGACGTTTAAAGGGTCGCTGGCACAGTTTACTAACTCGCTCAGACCTCAGCAAAACCAATATTCCCATTGTTATTGCTGCTTGCAGTGTGCTCCACAATCTCTGAGAGAGTAAGGGGGAGATGTTTATGGCAGGGTGGGAGGTTGATGCAAATCGCTTGGCCACTGAATACGCACAGCCAGACACCAGGGCGGTTAGAAGAGCACAGCAGGAAGCGCTGCGCATCAGAGAAGCTTTGAAAACCAGTTTCAAGACTGGCCAGGGTACTGTGTTATCCTTCTGTTTTTTTCTCCTTGATGAAAACCCGCCCCCTTGGTTGACTCTAAATTCCCTGTAAGCCACGCGCCCGCCCCGCTTTTATCACAGCTTGCTTGCAAAGGAAATAAAGTCACTGTCATTTAAAAAACATGTATTCTTTATTAATTGATTATAAAAATAGGGAGACAACTCACAAGGTAGCCTGGGTGGGGTGTGGGAGGAGGGAAGGAAAAG
The DNA here is from genome assembly GCF_965152235.1 of Eretmochelys imbricata. Lineage (NCBI taxonomy): Eukaryota > Metazoa > Chordata > Testudines > Cheloniidae > Eretmochelys > Eretmochelys imbricata. The sequence goes on along the minus strand of NC_135574.1, from coordinate 202,879,261 downwards.
GCCACTTTAAAACTTCTTGAATGGCAGCCTTCTGTTGCTTGGGCTGCCCACTGGGGTGGAGTGGTTGGGTGCCTGGAGCGCCCGCCCCGCGTTCTTGGGCATCTGGGTGAGGAGGCAATGGAACTTGGGGAGGAGGGAGGGTGGGCGGTTAAACAGGGGCTGCAGCGGCAGTCTGTGATCCTGCTGCCATTCATGAACCTCCACCAGATGCCAGAACATGTCCATTTGATCCCGCAGTACCCCAGTGTTGACTCATGCCTTCTCTGATCTTCCTGCCGCCACCCCTCCTCACGTTCATCAGCCGCTTTCCTGTACTCTGCTATTGTGTCCCTCCACACATTCTGCTGAGCTCTGTCAGTGCCGGACGACTGCATGAGCTCAGAGAACATGTCACCGCGCGTGCGTTTTTTTCACCGCCTTATCTGAGATAACCTTTGGGACGGAGGAGGGAGGCTTGAAACATTTGCAGCTGCTGGAGGAAAAAAAGGGAGTGAAGTATTTTAAAAGATACATTTTACAGAACAATGGCTATACTCTTTCACGGTGAACAACACTATTCACATTACAGAGCCCATGTGATTTTGGTACGAGGTCGCATTTTGTATCTTATATTGAGTGCCTGTGGCTTTGGTGTTTAGAGATCACACACGCAGGGCCGGGCAACAGAATTCGGCTTGCAGGTGGCCATGGTAAGCCATAGACTTTTGGCTTCTGCAGCCTTTATAACAGCAGCCCCCTCCTCTCCCATACCAAGCAAAGCACACTGAGTTGGCCATTTAGTGCTGCGGTTTTCCTGTTAACGTGCAGCAGAAGAAACCAAACTAGCCCTCCCACTCCAATTCTCTGGGACGATCGCTTTACCCCTCCTCCCACTGCGTGGCTGGTATCAGGGAAGATCCCTGCTAGCCAAATGCGAACAGCTCAGCGCAATGCCCCCCACCACCGCTTGGCTAACTGCAGGGAGAATTTCTTTTCAGCCACAGGCAAACAGCCCAGTAGGGAGGGCCATCTCTGAATGTCCCCTTAATTAAATTCCCCTATTTCAACCAGGTTACCATGAACGATATCACTCTCCTGAGGATAACACAGAGAGAGAAAGAACGGATGTTGCTTGAATGCCAGCAAACACTGGGACCATACGCTGCCAGGCTTTGTCATGCAAATGATACCACATTACTTGCTACTAGCATGGTGTGGTAAAGTGTCCTACCATGGAGAACAGAATAAGGCTTCTCTCCCCAGAAACCTTCCGCAAAGGCTTTTAGAGTACCTCCAGGAGAGCTTCATGGAGATGTCCCTGGAGGATATCCGCTCCATCCCCAGACACGTTAACAGACTTTTCCAGTAGCTGTACGGGCCATGAATGCATCCCAAGTCCTCAAGGCTACTTAATCACTAAAAAACGCTTGCTTTTATAATACGTATTATATTTTAAAAGGTACACTCACCAGAGGTCCCTTCTCTGGCTTTGTTAGGTTGGGAGGGTATTTCAGTCAAGGCGATAAAAAGACCCTGGCTGTCAGGGAGAACGGTGTGCTGTGTGCTCTCCTCAAGCTCGTCCTCCTCATCGGGACGCATTGGGCTTTGTTGCAAGGATAGGTTCCTGGGTTAGTGTTTTTGTTGTGTGGTTGCTGGAGAGTATTTGCTTCAGGTTGGGGGGCTGCCTGGGACTGGTCTGTCCTCGCTTAGAAATTTGTCTTATAGCTGCTTCAATGCCACTAATATCACAACTTGAGAGAATTTGATGGTATTTTAGAAATTGAAAGGGAAATTGTGATTGGAAATAAATTGTATTGCTTGTGATAATTAGAAATGGAAGCCTTAGCTTGAAAGCTAACCTAGTGGAATTATGAAGTAATGACATATGTATTAGACCATTTAAAAATACAAGAATATCACATATCCCGAGAGGGAACAAACATTTACAGATAATATTGTAGAAATGCATTTCCCAACAGAAAAGCAACAGATTTTTGTACTGAACTTTCTAAGTCACATTCCCCAAGAGAAAGCGCTTCTGACAAATAAAGCAGACAATATTGACAGGAAAAAAGCCATAAAATAACTCTGTGCTCTATGAAGAAAAGAATAAATCACTTAAGGTACATTCAGAAATCAGAGAGTAGTCAGAAAATACAAAAGACAAGAAGAAAAACTATTTAATGAGAAAGCAGAAGGTGAGAGAGAAAGCCGCTGCAGACAGCTGATGTGAGAAGAAAGAAAGAAAGAAAGAAAGAAAGAAAGAAAGAAAGAAAGAAAGAAAGAAAGAAAGAAAGAAAGAAAGAAAGAAAGAAAGAAAGAAAGAAAGAAAGAAAGAAAGAAAGAAAGAAAGAAAGAAAGAAAGAAAGAAAGAAAGAAAGAAAGAAAGAAGTCCACAGGCCTACATCCAAGTGAGCAAAACTGGGATTTAAGAATACTCCTAAAGCATTCCATTTTCAGAATAGCAAGAGAATTAAGTTTGTGCTATCCTTTTAGAATTCAAAGCTCCGTGTTTGCGGAGAGTTGAAAATGTAAAGTTTAAGAATTATGGGAAAGAAAAAAAATAAATGAGAAATGTTAAACTAAAGCAAAAGTATTTTATATTGATGTGAGAATAAAATGTAAGCAAAACCATCTCTTATACTACAACCAGATTTATAGGAAAGGCCAAATGGGACTGTGTCACTGTAGGCTACATTAAATTGAAAACAATATTAAACAATATTAAAAAGCGGGGCACAACTTTTAAAGTTATGTATGGAATAAAGGAGAGCTCTTTTATTGAGAGGTGGGTTTTGGGCAAGAACATGAAGTCTCCACTCCAACCACAAAGAAGAAAATATAAAATAAAACAGGCAACATAGAAATATTTAGATGAAAAAAATGGGAGAGGAAGATGAACTTAACACTGATTTCTGGAGTAGACTTATACAAGACTGTGTATATTACATAACAATATACCCTGCCCAAGATCTGCAAGTGGGATTGAGAACAATGGAAATTTCATTTACAACCAGATGACCCTTGTTCGCACATCAAGCTACATCTATTATACACATACCACTCAATACAATGCATAAACCCTGTAATATAAGCAATCCCACAGCCTTCTCTCTCATAGATGTCCAACATCCTATGTCACCTCATCTCTCATGTAGACCCTCACCCCATCAGGGATCTACATGGACAAACCCTCACTGTAGTAAATGGGGTTCCAGGAAGGCATAAATTCCCATTGACTCCTGTCATAAATATAAAGGGAAGGGTAAACCCCTTTAAAATCCCTTCTGGCCAGAGGAAAAATCCTCTCACCTGTAAAGGGTTAAGAAGCTAAAGGTAACCTCGCTGGCACCTGACCAAAATGACCAATGAGGAGACAAGGTACTTTCAAAAGCTGGGAGGAGGGAGAGAAACAAAGGGTCTCTGTCTGTCGGTACGCTGCTTTTCCCGGGGATAGAACAGGAATGGAGTCTTAGAATTTTTAGTAAGTAATCTAGCTAGGTATGTGTTAGATTATGATTTCTTTAAATGGCTGAGAAAAGAACTGTGCTGAATAGAATGACTATTTCTGTATGTGTGTCTTTTTTGTACCTTAAGGTTTTGCCTAGAGGGATTCTCTATGTTTTGAATCTAATTACCCTGTAAGGTATCTACCATCCTGATTTTACAAAGGTGATTCCTTTACTTCTATTTACTTCTATTTCTATTAAAAGTCTTCTTGTAAGAAAACTGAATGCTTTTTCATTGTTCTCAGATCCAAGGGTTTGGGTCTGTGGTCACCTATGCAAATTGGTGAGGATTTTTACCAAACCTTTCCCAGGAAGTGGGGTGCAAGGGTTGGGAGGATTTTGGGGGGTAAGACATGTCCAAACTACGTTTCCCAGTAAACCCAGTTAGAGTTTGGTGGTGGCAGTGGATATTCCAAGGACAAAGGATAAAATTAATCTGTACCTTGGGGAAGTTTTAACCTAAGCTGGTAAAAGTAAGCTTAGGAGGTTTTCATGCAGGTCTCCACATCTGTAGCCTAGAGTTCAGAGTGGGGGAGGAAACTTGACAACTCCAATGAGGGGCTACCTACATAACTTGCATGGGTTGATAGTAAACAAAGAAATAACATGCCATGACTAAAGTGGCAGCATGCTTTAACTGTTTCTTGTTTACAAACTTTATTATGTTGAGATGGTGCACAGTGTGCTCTTGTATAGTAGTAAGTAATATATGTAGAATTGTAAAAAGAGAAAGTGCCTTTTACAGGCTATAGGTGCCTTTAACACTAAAAACAAATTGCACAATATGACTGACCCAGCAGCCAAGCTTTCCTATGTATCAAAAATAATCAGAAGAGATTGAAAAAAACATCTTTCTTAGACACCATCCCTTAGCTACTCCTCCCTCCTACTCCCCAAACCTGAGAAAAGAGATTGGTTTTTCAGCATGCCCTGGAAGTCAATCATGGAATATTTCAGACGAGGACTTCACGCAATCGGCTGAGCCAGCAGTCCTCCCATCCTTTTAAAAGAAGGGGAATATAGCTGGAACCTTGCCATTCACCTCAGTTATGCTATTTTTTTTTATAGATATAAATGTGCTGATCTATCAAATGCTTTTAGGCGTAGCGTGGCTGTGTTCATGGTAAGTACTTACATTTATTTTATCCCCCATTGCAGATGAGGACAGAATTATTAAAGAGGAGATTATTACTACATTCCACAGTCTACTGTGCACCCGTCACAAGCGTTATGAATGTGACGCTACCAAACATGTTAAGAACAATGGCAAGGGATCCTGAGTGAGGACCAGGCTTCGGAGAAGCCTCTGTCCTCACTGCTGCTGCTAACATAGAGCTGCTAACACAAGTACACACGATGGCAGTCTTTCCCCTTCAGTGGGCTATAGGATTGCATATCCATATGTAGGCACTTCCACCAGGAGTTCCAAGAACAGTGAGAAAGAGCTTTAATAGCTGAAATTTTTTGGCGCTATTCAAAATTTTGAGACACTGCGACCCGCCTTTAACTTTCACTTCATATTTTTATGCACCTTAAGTTGACTGGTTTTGAGTCATCTCTTCACAAGCCACTCCCAGACACAGCCTTACAGACCTTAAACTACTGCAGTCCAGTAGTGATCAGATGTCACAAGAATGCAGTGAAATTAAAGAATGTACAGAAAAAACGACGTAAGTCCCAAAATAGTTAAGAATTAAACTGGATGGGAAGTGGAGGAAAGGAGTACTAAGATTGTGTGTGCAGAATGGAGGTGAACGATGGAATGGAGAAGGACAAAAAACTATTTTTATTTTCTCCTATTTCCCGCTGTTTACACCTCTTCCTCTTTAAAAATGACAATGGTTTTAAATAAAAATTACAGAAAAGGTGAGGCTCAGGGAAAGCAAAAACTGAGCTCTTGAAAGAATTTAGGTTTTAGTAAGTTACATAACAGTGGGATGGGTAATAGATTAATAAAGAAACTAAAGCCAGCCTATGCCCCTACAACCTAATAATTGTACATATTGATAGGAGTTTTATAAACCCAGCTGCACTACAAATGTGGTACCTGAGAAGATAATCACAAGATTTCCAATATTTACAAGATCAAAGAAGTTTTGTTGTTGTTGGTTTGCGGGGGGGGGGGGGGGGGGGGGGTGAAACCAAAATGTCACGATCTGGTCACAAAATTGGATTCCCAGATAATGAAGTTTTTCATGCCTCCCAGTTATAAAAGTAAAGCTACAAAAGCCATTTGAAGAAATATGACAGATAACTGGTTTCCTGTGAGTCTATTAAGTTACAGGTAACCTCAAAATAACAGATTATTTTTTCCATTGATGCTAAAATAGAAAATAGTCAAAATATTTTACAAATGCAGTAGACTACATTTTTCAGATCTGTGCAACAAATGAGAGAGCCAACCAGGAGAGGAAAAAAACTCCATGAAATGCTTCACACTAGAATTGTAGCTCAAAACTCCTTAAATAGAATCTGCTCCTTTAGAACAGGTCAGTGTCACACTGACATCCATAGCTTGTTAATAGGGCCAAAAACACACATCCTAACACCATCACAAACAGATATGGTTGAAGTATATTTATTTATATTTTTTAAAACTGCCTATGAAGTTCATTGATGCAAGAGTATAGAATTGTTTTAGTTACTGAACAAATACACATTTACCATCTTGTTATAAAGGCAATGTTTCAAAATCTTAAGTACAATACGCTGTTTGAAACAGAAAGGTGAAATCACTGAGGTCAAAGTTTCAAGTTTGGACGCCAAGTCACCTGAGACTATATGGTCAGCTCTTCCCTATGGCCTGGTCTACACTGGGGTGGGGAACGATCTAAGTAATGCAACTTCAGCTACGTGAATAACATAGCTGAAATCAATGTACTTAGATCTACTTACCGCGCCGGTGTCTTCACTGCAGTAGGTCGACTGCTTACGCTCCCCCGTCGACTCCGCCTATACTTCTCACTCCGGTGGAGTACCGGAGTTGATGGGAGAGCACTTAGCGGTCAGTTTATTGCGTCTTTGCTAGACATGATAAATCGACCCCTGCTGGATCGATCGCTCCGGAGGCAAGTGTAGACATGCTCCTATCATGCCTTTGAGAAGAGTGCCAGAGCCAGGACAGCAGCAGGGAGAGAAAGCCAACTGATAAAGGGACATATCAGACAACCCTGAGTGTTGATTTTATTGTATCATCAAATTATTGTATTTTGCTGTTGAGCACATGGGGAATAAGATGGATTTTCACACAACACAGGAATCGGCAATACTGGGCACCCCAGAATATAAAAGTAATTTCCTAGAGGCCAGCAAAACCACACCCAAAGCACACAAATCCTCCTGTGTTTTTGCCCTTACTAAAAATAAAATTATAAATTGTTTTTATTTATACTGCAGTAGCACCCAAAAGCCAAAGCAAGATTTGAGACCCAGTTGGGTTAAGCACTGTTCAGACACAGTAAGACCATCCACATGAATCTTAACAGCTTCAACCCTACTGTCTCTGCAGCCACTCTCAGTACAGCAGCTCCCAGCTGATACTGAGGTTATTTGTAGGGGTGGAAAAGGCCACTAGTGAAAACGAATCCTTAGACTGCTCTTCTCTGCCTCACATCCAAGCACATACCCAAAGAGAAACACACTGTAGATGGGACCAAATATGGCAACAAAACTAGCTTCAAACCAGTGAGTTAAACTTTATTAAAGCCATACTATTCGTTGTGCTAAATTTTACAGGTGGACAAATGGCCCAGGAAGCAGGGGAGGCAGAAGAATCTAATCTGAACAGTGATCCTATCAACAGTGGCAGTTGGGATTAGGACAGATATTTAACACACGTACGTTTTACTGTAGAGTTCATCTTCCATTGCACCTATTGAGGCTCTGGGGATGGGCAGGCTCAAGCCAACCTACATCTAAAGCACCACCATTCACCCCCCTCTCCCCTCCCACAGCCTAAGGGGAGGAGCCACCAGACACAGGCAAAAAAATGGAAAAACAGGGGCACAGGTTCAAAAGCAGGGATCCAGATAGGGACACTGAGCAGAGAACCCCGGACAGCGCCCACTGCTCCTTGAAGGCATCCAGGGAGCCAGTGAACGTGGCCCAGAGGAACTCTGCCTGGAGGTATGACTTGAGGGAAGATCAGAAATAGACCCTGCACCTGCAGAGCCCTCAGCCCCCATCCAATTTCCTCCTCCTGGTATGATGGATGACCACCATAGCCAGCACTAGGTGGTTGACGAGGAGGTCTCGCAACTTTGCGGGGCCACAGATAGGGTGTGCATAAATCAGGAGGTGTGGGAAAAGTGCAGCCAAAACTTAAGGAGGTGGTTTTGGAGGAGCTGGAAGAGGAGCTGCAACCTGGCACACCTGATGTAAATGTACGCCAGTGTCTCCCTCTGACCACAGAACGGACAAGTGTGTGAACGACACCAAGTACACGCCCATGGTTACGGCTCCATGAAGGAGCCGCCAACTAACATCCCCGGTGGGCCATAGGACTAGGGTGGAATACAGACTGGCCCACTGGGGTTCCTCATCCCACTTGGGTGGTGAAAGATCCCGCCATTTGGTGTCCGGGAGGGACATGAGGGTGAGGAGCATAAGCACGTACAGCTGTTTCTTGGGCATGATTCGGTGACAGCCTGGCTGCAAGTCTCGCAGCCAGCTTCGGTGGTGCGTGAGGCAGGAGGCGCTGAGGGGGCTCACAGGGCAGAGGCCCGATGGTGAGGTCCCCTGAATCTTCCACTGCAGTGACTCCCTGCTATACTCACTCATCCAGCTCAGTGGCAAGCTGAGGAGGCAGAATGTCCTTCCCGTCTGTCCTATCAAAATTGATGTGCCTTTTTACAGCACCAGGGGAACAGCCTTTTTTTTTTTTTTTTTTTAGTTCAAATCCAAATCTGACAGGGCAGCCTAGGATCATATGCAAAAGATTTTCTCAGAGGAAGGGGAAGGAATACTCATCATCTGTGGCCTATTACAACCAGTAGAGTACCCTCATTTTGCCTATAATTCGTCAGTCTTTCAAGGCCCAGACTGACAGAGAGCCTCAAATATTTAGAAATGTATATTTAATATAATGATCTATTCTGGTTCTCCCCCTTTCAAGTGCTCTAGGCAAGAATATTTCACCTTGTTTTTAAAACTTAATGGTTTCAAAGGGAAAAAATCTCTATATTTACTTTCTCAGAGACTGCACTTAACAGTGGGCTGTCTGAAGCTTTATCCACTGAACAGCTGTGGATTGAAACCTGCAAGACTCACGCGCTTCAAAGCCCAGAAGCGACTGTGTGAGTATATTTCTCCTACATTGGGTCCTGGCAACAGTGTGCATCACGTAAGGAAGTTGCTGCCTTTATGAGATGTAATTAAATATAACGTGATGTAACACAAACCAAAAAAGATTCAGGAGTACAAAGAAGGCAAGCAGAAGTCCAGCAACAGAGTGGGGGCTATCCAGTTTATTGCACTGAATGTGGCTTGTATGATTACCTGCCTTGTGGGCAGCTGGTCTATGTGTGCATTCGGTGCAAGGAGCTCATGGCCCTCAGACACCAAGTACAGATTCTTTACACTAGAGTGGCTGATCTGGATGAGCTAAGGGAGACAGAGAGCAGGTCTACACTGGAAGAGTTTACATCCAATGTAGATGTGCCGCTGTAGTGCGCATTGTGAAGACGCTCTATGCCGCTCTCGTGTCGGCATAATTACTCCACCACCGTGAGAGGCAGAAGCTATGCTGGCAGGAGAGTGTCTCTCACCGACACAGCACCGCTGTGGACAGCACTTAGGTCACTGTAATTTGCACTGCTCGGGGGGGGGGGGGGGGGGGTATGTCTTTTTCACACCCTGAGATCAACTTAAGTGGTAGCATAGACCTGCCCAGAGATACATAAAAGAGACTTTCTGAGACAAGGAACACATGAAACCCCAAATCCATACTAGAGGAAGGTGAAGATAGAAAGCCAGGCCCTGTTGATCAGGAAGATAAATAAAGGCTTTTATGCTGTTATGAGAGCGAAATCATGGCCCATCAGATATCAATGGAAAAATTTTCATTGACTTCAATGGAGTCAGGATTTCACCTCAGAGATCTTATTATGCACAGGAACCTACCACTGTTTTCCACCAGCCCCAAATACTTTCCTGTCCAGCATCTCCCCCTTCATATCCTAGCTTCCTTCCATCATTTTCTGCACCCTCTCCATTCCCCTAATACATTTTCCTCTGATTAGCCTCACGCTACAGTTCCTCTTTACATGAGCCTATAGTCTATTCTTTCAGTGAACTCCACTCAGGGTACGTGTGTAAGACTTATTGTTTATTAACATGTCTGTTACAAAGTGTGGCATCATTTACAGTGAGGAAACCACATCTTAAACCTTTGAATATATTCCAAAACAGAAAGAGATAAAAAGAATTGATAATCATGCTCTTAAAAACATTTCCTCCACTTTATAGCCAAATATGGTAAAATAATCCAGCATTTAACTTAAGCAGGAAATTGGTGACTAACGTCGCTAATATACCCACAGCAGCTACTATTGGCACGGTTTTCTTCATTTGTTTCCTTCCTTGTCTTTGCATTGCAAAAGCATTGCAAAGAGTACCACTTGGGTTAGGTTTCTTGACATGCACAACAGCACTAGCCTGGCATTCAAGGAGTTTCAGACTGATGAAACAGGGTTTTTTTAACCTCCTTAATCCATGCATTGTGAAGGGAGATGTATATTGCAAATACATAGTACACAAACCAAACATCGGGAATGCAGGTAGTGTTATCACTGCTCTTCAGGAGTTATCTTACGACCATTCAAATCTTGTTTTTACAACAGCTTCCTCAACACTCTGTGTTGGTTAATCCAGGACAGGCTGCATGCTCCAAGGAAATAAAAGATAAGTAGACTCACCAAGATTCTGCAGGAACAGAGACCTGATTTCTATGAGGAGGTGAGAAGAGAGTCACCTTTCACAAAACTCAGTAAGTCTCGAGAGCATTTAATCTGACCAGTCAACAAAGATTCAGGAATTAACCTCTGTAATCCACTAACTCCATATCACAAAGGAGTAGACTTTAAAATTGATATATTGATGCTTTTTGTTATAAGCAGAAAAGAAATATGTGAGTTCCATCAATCTGTCCACTATAGCTGCAGAAGGCCCAGAGGGTATGCCTACACTGCAACTGAACAACCAGGGCTGGCCCATGCCAGCTGACTCCGACTTGCAGGGCCTGGGCTAAGGGGCTGTTTCACTGTGGTGTAGACATGGCTCAGGCTCAAGTCCAATCTCCGGGACCCTCCCACCTCATAGGGTCCGAGAGCCTGAGCTCCAGCCCAAGACTCTACAACGCAATTGGACAGCCCCTTAGTCCAAGCTCGGGCCAGACATGGGTTTTTAATTGCAGTGTAGACATACCCTAATTATGCTCAAACCCTCAACAGTAAACACTAGCTCTAAATTCTATTGCTGTATAGACCATTAGCACAATGGCTTACACAGTAGACTTGCCTACACTTTACATGGAGGACAAATAAGTGGTACTCGATATCTACAAACAGCATCCCCAAAGTAATAGGTATTCTTTTGCCCACAGGAGGTGAAGCACTTGTCTGGGCAGCACTTATGCCAGGCCAAAGCCCTTCCTCCTCTTCTGTTAGTTCTTTGACCATTACTCAGTAGCGTACACCATTAGTTCAACTGGGGCCTAGTCCAAAACAAATGCCCTACTGGGGCAGAGTTCGTGGCCAACGAACAGGTAAACCAGGCACTATCAGGCCATTCAATGCACCACTAGACCTGGAATAGTGTTCAAGGCCTGGGCAGTTGTCAACAGTCACACTTGCACATAAATGTGTGAACTCAGGGACAACCTTCTGGCTCCCAAGTCATTCCTCCCACAAGTACAGGAGACAGCGGTTTAAGTTGCCACAGACAACGTCAGCAATGTATTCATATAACACAAAAACAACAACATAAAACCAAAAACAAAATATTTTCTCAGATATTGTGGAATGTATGATTTCTACTCTGTAAGCTGAGAAAAAATAGAAGTCAATTAAAAAGCCTTTCCTATTTTGTTCATACTAGCCTCTTGCTATCCCCATTTCTTGCAAATGTTGGATCTCACACACTTCAGCACACTCCTTTTCACCTTGATGCAAACAGAAGCCCCAAAAAAGCTATGATTTCTTTCAAAGATAGTTATCCTACATTTCATTGATAAAACGTTCTGCAGTATTTCCAGATCCTGCAACTTTGCCAGCTGTGAACAGTTACAAAAAGCCATCCAAGAACTAATTTTTTTTATTGGCGTGTTTTGCAGTGATACACTGTACTGTTCTGGAAAAAGAACTTGACTCTTCACAGCTGGTATTGTGTAGAAAAAGTTAAAACTGAAATGCTGACATTCAAGATTTTTCTGTTTTCTATTTGCGGCTTCTAAATGGTGTCAGTACTATGCCAATTAGTTTACACTATTCCCTAAGTATTTGCCATTGTATCATTTTGAACAAATGACAGCATTTTTCAGATATGCAGGTTGACATGGTCTAGACAGCAGCCCTTACTATACAACAGACAACTTACAGCCTTTAAAGAGGGATCTCCAGTGTAGTCATGGTTGCCACAGAAGTGCTAAGAGAACTCATCATGTGTTAGTGTAGAAAGAAAACTCTGGACACACCAAAGGAGTTGGAGAAAATGCCAGGCCTCCCAAGCAGCTAGGATTTTTATGTCAAATACTGCAACAATTTCAGAGGAGTATATCGGACTAAATTCTGGATCAAGAGACTGGTAACTGGGTGGGAATCTCACCTCCAGGTCACCAGTTCAAATCCAGACAAAGTAAGCAATGACAAACAGTTGTCATCATTTAATGGCTGTTCTGTGAATACCAGTGGATCTCAGACTAGTTTCTAGTAGAAAGACATCAAGACTCCTGATCACAAATCCAGCACCAGTGGATTCACTCTCACTTAGAGAGGTGACCTCTTGAGGTCAAGCCAGAGGCACTTTAGGATATTCAAGGAAAGAGAGCACGGGGAAGCTTAAACAGATATTTCCTATTACATACAGTGTCTATGTATAAACATAGTACAACTACCATAAGGGAAAAGAATTTAGGCAAGTCAAGTCCTATCCCCCATACTCAGCTAGTGGTAAAACCTGGGCTGATAGGTTTCCCATGCTACCATCTCCACGAGTCACTAGTTCATTTATCTTCATCACTTCTAAGCAGAGTTAACACTACAGTTGTAGTGTGGAAAATATGGTTTTCAGATTCATGAAGTTAGTGGAAGGGCAAAAAAACACATTGCAGACATCAGTCCAGCGGAGGAGTTTGTTGCTAGTTAAAAAAAATCAGGAGCTTTCATTTTTAAATTTAAAATACCATAGGAAGTATCTTAATTAAAAAGTCCCAGTGTCCCATAATTCAGGTGATTTAGTTAAATTAAGCACCAGTTTTGAGAAGAAGAGAGCATCTGACTGAAACAAGCTCTGAGATCTAACCAGCACTGAATTCTGACAAAATTAGCTCTTAAGGAATGAAAACCAACCTAATAATGTCCTTGCTCCACCACTTTTGGTTTTAGACATTCACCACCATCTTTGCATGCTGCATTTCTCCCTGCCCCCCTTTTTTGGCAGGCTGTGTGTGGAGTGGGCAGCTGGTTGCTTAAAATATTTTCCATCTTACTTTTTATGGCCAAGAGAAAGTGAGGAGCCACCACCATTAACCACCCACTTGATTTTAGTATAAATTTATTATTCATACACAGGCTAGTGAATCTTCTTTCTTCATATAAAAACCTTAATTTATAAACCTTCACAGAAAGTCTAAAATTTGTGTTAAACCATTCAAGGTCTAAGTGAATGAAAAGCTTTGTTACATTATGCAAAACCTCTTCTATTTAAATCCTACATTTTAAGTCTAAACTAACAGATTGTCTCCAACTAATGAAATACTAAATGACTTATCGTTACTGAAAAAGGTACTAGGAAATCATTAATATATCAGTTGATTATCAGTGGCTCATAATATTTTTCATACAGCAGTAACAAGGCAAAACACTAACTACCAGATGACCTCAACTCTATTTTATTATTTTTCTTCTATTTATATCAGAAACTTTCCTTTCATTTTCATATCACAGTTTTGCACTTAAGATAGACAATGAAAAATCAAGCCCGATCCTAAAAAACCTTATTCACAATAATGAGTCAGGGAATGTCTTTAAAGCAGGGCCTTCAAGATGGTCAGGCATAATATCTATTTTGACTACTTGCTGATATCACTAAGACTCCAATAGGCTTCTGAAATCTAAAATTCCTAGGTGGACTAGACAGTCCCTCCCTCTAATCACCTCCCAATGCAGAGTGACTCAATCCCAGTAGAAGAACAATAACAAGGCAGAAACAAACCTAGGGAAATAGTCTAAAAACAAACATGAATGCAGCTATCATAGACTCAATGCTAGTTTACATCCTAAATTTACCCAAGGATTTACTGAAGTTTAACACCCACCACCATCAACTTTGAGTCATGTTATTTAAACATGCACAGACTTTCTAGGAATAACGCGTACAGAATTAGATCATCCAAACTAACTCACGGCTTCAGTCTAGGACTAAGCTCTTTATTCTCTGTTATGAAGAGCATTTTTTAGAAAACAAAATTTTGGAAACAAGTACACTTGATTGTTCCTCATAACATCGTTGCAAAGGACACCACTAGTAGTTCTTAGCTTGTTTTTAACTGCTCGGATATTCAAGCTGTGAGAGCACTTTTACAGAAAGGCAGCAAACATGCCAAGATACAAATTGCACTTTACAGCACCCCTGCACGCAAAACCAGGGAAATATCATAATCCCTTCTAACGCTTGTTTTTAAAATGTTTTGCGGAAATGCAAAATTGTTGTTTCTAAACAAATACAGCTGGGCTAGCCTATAAATTAAAAATATCTATATTTCAGAGATTTGAATGGTCTGATATCCTGGGTGAAATCCTAGCATCATTACAGTTAATGGGAATTTTCCATTGACCTAAGTGAACTTCGCTCTATTTGTTAGTCTCTAAGGTGCCACAAGTACTCCTTTTCTTTTTGCAAATACTGACTAACATGGCTGTTACTCTGAAACCTGTCAACTTCCATAGAAGTCAATGGCAGAACTCCTACGGATGTCAATGGGAGACGGAACAGGCTCATGAGGCATTTTTGGTTTGCTTCATATCTTCCAAAGACAAGGAGAATTGGACATACCCTGCTGGGAAGTAAGAAGGGAGGGGGACGGACTTTGTAGTTTTGAACTCATGCATAGTGCCACTGTATCCCAATTTTGCATTCCTTATTCCAACAAAACTCAATCGAAGCTTTGAGTGCAAAGAAGATGCAGGACACATGCTTAACTTTGCAAACACAAATAGTCTCACTGAAGTCCATGGGACTACTAACATGCAGCAAACTAAGCATGTTCTTAAGTGTTTTTGGCCCTGATTATGCAAACATTATTTAGTGGATTTCCCACTCCCTGTTGAGGACAGAGGTAACAGCAGATATTTGTCACAGGAAAATTTTTGCATGTTTATAACCTAGGGTTGATGGGAAGCAGTAGAAAAGAGTATAGGCCTGGTAAGACTGTCCACGAAAAGCAGCGGTAGTCACTTAGTCATTTCTAAGTCAAGGTCAAGACTCCAAAGAAAATAATAAACAACAACAACAAGTGGTAAATAAAAAGATTTTAGGGTCTGTTCAAAAGCATCTAGCAATCCAGATTTGGCCCACCGGCTGCCTATGTAAAGGATTTGCCTGATGTAAAGGATTTGCTGGATCAGACCTGTATTTCAGAAGGTTGTTATCTAATCTGAAGAAACACACTGTATTTGGGCGTTAGTTACTACACAAATGAACAAAAATAATACTGTCCCAAGTAATGCAGTCACTCTCTCCTTCTAAGATGGTACACACAGGAAAAATATCACTCTAGGGATGGGAGAGCAAGTTATCTGGAGCACGGCATTATTTCTTCTCCTGGCCCCCTACACTGTCCCTCCTCTGGATAGGTGTTTGGGCTGGAAGGATGCACAGTGTTGTCACCCCACCAGCCCACAGGAGTTTGGGGGGCAGGGGAGGGTACAGTATAGGCATCCCAACACCGTGGGGTGACTGTCGCGGGGGAGAGGAGACTGTGCATGGGGAGGACAGGCTGCCCTGGGGCGGGGGGGACGGCACCCTTCGGAGGCGGCAAAGGCTGTGGAGAACAGGCAGTCCTGGGCAGGGGACAGACACTGGCACGGGGGGAGAGCGGGGCGATGGAGAACGGACTGTCCCGGGGGGACGGATTGTTCCCGGGGGGGGGGGGAGGGAGCGGGGCGATGGAGAACGGACTGTCCCGGGGGGACGGATTGTTCCCGGGGGGGGGGGGAGGGAGCGGGGCGATGGAGAACGGACTGTCCCGGGGGAGGGGGGGAAAGACGATGGAGAACAGACTGTCCGGGGGGGGGGCGGGGGGATGGATTGTCCCGGGGGCGGGCTATGGAGAACGGACTGTCCCGGGGGAGGGGGGGAAAGACGATGGAGAATAGACTGTCCGGGGGGGGCGGGCGGGATGGATTGTCCCGGGGGCGGGCTATGGAGAACGGACTGTCCCGGGGGAGGGGGGGAAAGACGATGGAGAATAGACTGTCCGGGGGGGGCGGGGGGATGGATTGTCCCGGGGGCGGGCTATGGAGAACGGACTGTCCCGGGGGAGGGGGGGAAAGACGATGGAGAATAGACTGTCCGGGGGGGGCGGGGGGATGGACTGCCCCGGGGGCGGGCTATGGAGAACGGACTGTCCCGGGGGAGGGGGGGAAAGACGATGGAGAACAGACTGTCCGGGGGGGGGGCGGGGGGATGGACTGCCCCGGGGGCGGGCTATGGAGAACGGACTGTCCCGGGGGAGGGGGGGGAAAGACGATGGAGAACAGACTGTCCGGGGGGGGGCGGGGGGATGGACTGCCCCGGGGGCGGGCTATGGAGAACGGACTGTCCCGCGGGAGGGGGGGAAAGACGATGGAGAACAGACTGTCCGGGGGGGGCGGGCGGGATGGATTGTCCCGGGGGCGGGCGATGGAGAACGGACCGTCCCGGGGGCGGGGCAGGGCGGGCAGGCGGCGGATTATCCCGGAGGCGAGGTGCCGGTGCCGGCGGCGGCGGCGGCGGCGGGGCCGTTACTCACAACTGCACCATCCACTGGCCCTGCAGCACCAGGCTCCAGTTGGCGGCGCTCAGGACCCGCACGCGGCTCCGCGGCTCGCCGGGGCTGCCCACCTCGGAGGGGCGGGACGCGGCGGCGGGGCCCAGCGCTAGCACCAGCCCGGCGGCCAGGAGCGCGCTCACCGCGGCGGCGCCGGGCCTGGGTTGCCGCGCGCCCGCCGCCATGTTCCCCGGCCCAGCCCAGTCCAGCCCAGCCGCTGGGGAGAGGCGCCGGAAGCGGTCCGGGGGCGGGGCCTCCCTCCGCGAGGGGGCGGGCCTCGCTGGCCGGGACGGCATGAGGGGCGGGGCCTGGGAGGACTGGGCGGGGCTGTCAGGGGGCGGGGCCTGGGAGGAGGGGGCGGGGCGTCACGTCGCTGGAGCGCAATGGAGGGGGCGGGGTCTATGGGGGCGGGGTCTATGGGGGGCGGGGCAGAGGTAGAACCAGAAGTGGGGTGTTGGGGGTGAGGCCTGCTGCAGCCCAGGTGTCTGGGGGCTTCCTCCCCCTCCCCCCCCCGTGGCAGGGCGGGGCTGTGAGCATGTGTTCAGCTGAGTGCACTTGCCCATGCCTCGGCCTCCATTGGCTGGTGCGTGTGCACGCCCTTCTGCGCCAGTGGTCTTGCACCTCCCCATGCTTCAGGTAGCATGTGCCTGTTCCTTTGGCCTTGTTTGTCCCCATTGTAAATTGACTGCCTGACTTAAAAACAAACAACATGTGCTGGGTCATCATCCGAGCCCGCCACAACATGAACTATCACAGAACATCAGGGTTGGACGGGACCTCAGGAGGTCATCTCGTCCAAACCCCTACTCAAAGCAGGACCAATCCCCCATTTTTGCCCCAGATCCCTAAATGGACCCCTCAAGGATTGAAGTCACAACTCTGGGTTGTGCAGGCCAATGCTCAAACCACTGAGCTATCCCTCCCCCCCATTATGTGGCAGAATGTGGGTAAAACAGAGCAGGAGACATACAGTTCTCCCCCAAGGAGTGCAGTCACAAATTTAATTAACGCATTTTTTTTAATGAGCGTCATGAGCGTGGAAGCATGTGCTCTGGAATGGTGGCTGAAGCATGAAGGGGTATACGAATGTTTAGCTTATCTGGCCTTGCAATGCTGGCTACAAAAGTACCATGTAAATGCCTGTTCTCACTTCCAGGTGACACTGTAAATAAGAAGCAGGCAGCAATTTGTCCCGTCAATGTAAACAAACTTGTTTGTCTGAGTGATTGGCTGAACAAGAAATAGGACTGAGTGGGCTAGTGGAGTCTAAAGTTTTACATTGTTTTGGTTTTTTGAGTGCAGTTCTATAACAAAAAAGCATCTACAGTTGTAAATTGCACTTTCTTGATAAAGAGATTTCTTTATGGTACTTGTATGAAGTAAATTGAAAAACACTGTTTCTTTGTTTATCATTTTTACGGGTGCAAATAGTTGTAATAAAAAATAATAATATAAAGTGAGCACTGTACACTGGGTGTTCTGTGTTGTAATTGAAATCAATATATTTGAAAATGTAGAAAAGCATCCAAAAATATTTAATAAATGTCAGTTGGTATTCTATTATTTAACAGTGTGATTAATCGCGATTAATTTTTTTGAGCTAATCGTGTGAGTTAACTGTGATTAATTGACAGCCCTAATTTATACTGATTAATTTTTTAAATGTAGATGAGACTTAAGTGTCTACAGGATCAGGGGCTTACTGTCTGCTTTTCTACAAAAATTCAAGATGGAACATAGTTGGATTTTTTAAAAATTGTTGTTCTCTAATTCAAGAGTGTTGTGTGTGAGTTTGTTTTAAAAAGGAGGAAGGGTGAGGCTATTGAAAAAAGCATTTTGCGGTAGAGGCCAAAGCCTGCTCTAAGTTGATGAGAGCTTTGCTATTGGCTTCAATGGGAACAGGTTCATATATATATATTGGTATATATTTAGGACTTGTTTACAATCGAAGCACAGCTACTGTGCTGTAGCTATGCCACTGGAACACTGCAGCATTGACCCTTCCTGAAGTGACAGAAGGGGGTTTCTCCATTGGTGTAGGTAATCTACCTTCCCAAGGGGCAGTAGCTAAGTTGTCAGAAGCTACTCTTCTATCAGCCTAGATATGTCTACACCGGGGTTAGGCCAGCATAGCTCTGGTGTTCAGAGATGTTGAGTTTTTCATACCCCTGAGTGATGTAGTTATGTCAATCTAAATTTGAAGTGTAGACCAGGCTTTAGCGGTCTGTCTACAAATCTTCTGGTTTTGTATGCGAGATGTGCAGAAATGGTGGACTGGGGGAAAGCCAACAGATGCAGGCGGGCACAGGATTTGGGTGGAGACGTCCCTTAGGAATACATTTATTGAAGGGGGAATTCTATATCCTAGTAAAGAGGATAGGAATGAAGTTGGTAAAGCACAGACAGGAGCTCGTGAGGAACAGTCAAATGTATATTTTGTCAATATTCAGTTGCTTGCCTTCCTGTGTTACATTTAAATAGGTTTCAGAGTAACAGCCGTGTTAGTCTGTATTTAAATGTAAAAAGAAAAGGAGTACTTGTCACGAAAGCTTATGCTCAAATAAATTGGTTAGTCTCTAAGGTACCACAAGTACTCCTTTTCCTTTTACATTTAAATAGGACTCTCTTACATGTGCTTACATACAAATACTAGAAGTCTACATACTAAGATGGGTTAACTTGAGTGCCTGGTATTAAATGAGGATATTGATATAATAGGCATCATAGAAACTGGGTGGAATGAAGATAATCAATGGAACATGGTAATACCAGGGTACAAAATATATAGGAAGTAGAGTAGGTTGTGCTGGCTGGGGAGTGGCACTATATGTGAAAGACAGCATAGAGTCAAATGTGGTAAAAATTTTAAATGAATCAAACTGTATCATAGAATCTCTAGGGATAGAAATTCCATGCTTGAATAATAAGAGTATAGCAGTAGGAATATATTATTGACCATCTGACCAGGATGGTGACCGTGATTGTGAAATGCTCAGGGATATAGAGGATACAAAAAGAGAAAATCCAGTAATGAGGGATTTCAGCAATCCTTATATCGACTGGAAACATCTCACCTCAGGAAGGGATGCAGAGATAAAATTCTAGACATTAAATGACTGCTTCTTGGAGCAGCTAGTCCTGGAATCAACAAGCTAGTCTTGATTTAGTCCTGAGTGGAACACAGGATCTAGTCCAATAGGTGACTATAGCTGAACTGCTCAGTAATAGTGATCCTAATGTAATTAAATTTAACATCCTTGTAGGGGGGAAACACCAAAGAAACCCACCATAGTAGCATTCAACATCAAAAAGGGGCACTATGAAAAATGAGAAAATTAGTTAAATGGAAATTAAAAGGAACAGTCAAGTGGAAAATGCCTGCAAGCTGCATGGAACCTAATTAAAAACAGCATAATATAGGCTCAAATTAAATATATACCCCAAATTTAAAAAAACAGTAAGAGAACCAAAAAAAATGCCACCACGACTAAACAGCAGGGCAAATGAAGCAATTGGAAGCAGAAAGCATCCTTCAAAAATTGGAAGTCAAATCCTACTGGGAAAAATAGAAAGGAGCATAAACTCTGATAAGGTGATTGGAATAGTATAATTAGGCAGGCCAAGAAAGAATTTGAAAAGCAATCAGCTAAGGAGACAAAATCTAACAGCAATTTTTTTTTTAAATACATCAGAAGCCTGCCAAACAGTCACTGGAAAATCGAGGGGCTAAGAGAGCATTCAAGGAAGATAAGGCCACTATGGAAAAGCTCAATTAGTTCTTTGCATCATTCTTTATTGCAGAGGATGTGGGGGAGATCCCCAAACCAGAGTCATTCTTTTTAGGTGACAAATCCGAGGAACTGTCCCAGATTGAGGTGTCAATTGAGGAGGCTTTGAAACAAATTGAAAATTAAACAGTAGTAAGTCACCATGACCAGATAGTATTCACCCAAGAATTCTGAAGGAACTCAAATATAAAATTGCAGAACTACTAACTTTGGTATGTGACCTGTCTCTTAAATCAGCCTCTGTACCTGATGATTAGAGGGCAACTAACATAACGATGATTTTTTTAAAAGGTTCCAGAGGTGATTCTGGCAATTACAGGCTGGTAAGACTAGCTTCAGTACCAGCCTAATTGGTTGAAAATATGCTAAGGAACTAAATTATCAGATACATATAATGTTTATCTATGTTGGGGAAGAGTCAACACAGCTTTTGTAAAGGGAAATCATGCCTCACCAATCTAGTACAATTCTTTGAGGAGATCAACAACCATGTTGACAAGGATGATCCAGTCAATATAATGCACTTGGACTTTCAGAAAGCCTTTGATAAGGTCCCACACCAAAGGCTCTTAAGCAAAGTAAGCAGTCATGTGATAAGAGGGAAGGTCCTCTTATGGATCACTAACTTGTTAAAAGATAGGAAACAAGGGTAGGAATAGGTGGTCAGTTTTCACAATGGAGAGGATCCCCCAAGGATCTGGACTGGGTGAGACCAGTGCTGTTCAGCATATTCATTAATTATCTGAAAAAAGGGGTAAATGGTGAGGTGGTTAGATTTATAGACAATAATAAATTATTCACGATAGTTAAGTCCAAAGCAGACTGCGAAGAGTCACAAAGGGATCTCACTGAACTGAGTGGCTGGGTGACAAAATGGCAAATGAAATTCAAAATTGATAAGTGCAAAGTAATGCACGTGGGAAAAAATAATCCCAACTATACATACAAAATACTTTTGTCTAAATTAGCTGTTACCACTCAGGAAAGAGATCTTGGAGTCACTGTAGATAGTTCTTTGAAAATACAGTATCTGCTCAGTGTGCAGCAGCCCGAGGCAACGCATGGGGGGGGGGTGAAGAGGGAGTCACATTCCCCCCAAAATTGCTCAATCACATGGTTCAGCTGAGTCCCCTCCTTGCAGGGCAGCTGAGCCTGCGAGCTGCACCTTGCAGGGAAAGGCAGAGGGAAGAGGAACAGCTGGAAGCTGCAGGGAAGGATAGCTGCTTTCTGGGAGGAGGAGGGGTTGCTTGGTGGATATGTGACTTAAGCTGTTCCAGGGTTGTGCCCTCCCACCCTTACCATCAGCAGGCATGGGTCATCTCTGGTAGCAGCAGTCAAAAAAGCTAACAGAATGTTAGTAACCATTAGGAAGGGGATAGATAATGACAGAAAATATCATATACCACTATATTAATCCATGGCATGCCCACACCTTGAATATGCATGCAGTTCTGGTTGCCCATCTCAAAAAAGATATTTTAGAATCGGAAAAGGTACAGAGAAGGACAACAAAAAATGATTAGGGGCATGGAACAGCTTCATTATGAGGAGAGATTTAAAAGATTGGGACTAGTTGTCTTAGAAAAAGAGACGACTAAGATGTTGAGGAGATAGGATAGAGGTCCATAAAATCATGAATGGTGTGGAGAATAGAGAAGTTTTGTTTACACCTTCACATAGCACAATAACCTGAGGTCATCCAATGAAATGAATATGCAGCAGGTTTAAAACAAACATAAGGAAGTACGTCTTCAGACAACACATACTCACCCTGTGGAACTCATTGCCAGGAGTTGTTTTGAAGGCCAAAAGTATAACCGGATTCAAAGAAAGAACTGGGTAAGTTCAGGGAGGATAGGTGCATCAATGGCTATTAGCCAAGATGGTCAAGCATGAAACCTCATGCTCCAGGTGTCCCCAAGCCTCTGATTCCCAGAAGCTTGAACTGGACAGCAGGCTGGATCATTCCAAATTGCCCTGTTCTGTTTGTGGCCCCTGATGCATCTGGCACTTGCCATTTGCCAGAAGATAGGATACTGGGCTAAGTGGACCATTGGTCTGACCCAGCATGGCCAGTCTCATGTTCTAATGTATGTGCTCTTTATAAACAGCGCTTTGAAATTTATTCTTGTCAAATGACAGAAATCACGCATAAGACTGTCTATGGATTCTATCCAAGACAGGGTTTCTCATATGAAATCCAAAGAGCACTATTTATTTCAGAGACTTGTAATTAAAAAACAGAGCAGCACTGCTCTCTGTTTACAATATCAACAAAGTCTATAAACACTGAACTAAATCATTACATTACAAGGAATATTTTAGCCTCATCATTCAGCAAAAGTCAAAACAAAGTTTTTCTCCTATAAATCTATTGTTGCCCTTAAACTCTTCTGCAGTAGGACCTTCCTTCTAGACACAGGAAGTTTTAGGGAATATTGCAGTAACATTTAGCTTCAAAGGGAAAATTGAAAAGTGTAAGGGGTTCAGCTTTGAAGACAGCTTCCACATTAAAATAATCTGTAAAATGAAAACATGAAACAACTTTAATTTGGTGTAACCACCAGCACTTCCTTCAGACATCCACATGTGATTCCCATTGAAGTCACTGGGACAGATCCTCAGCTGCTCTAAGAGGGTGCAGCTCCATTGACTTCAGCAAAGCTACACCAATTTACACCAGCTGAGGATCTGGTCCATAGTAAGTCACATGCATGCATGGGCAGACTGAGTGTTGGTGGACAATATGAAAAGGAGTACTTGTGGCACCTTAGAGACTAACCAATTTATTTGAGCATGAGCTTTCGTGAGCTACAGCTCACTTCATCAGATGCATACCGTGGAAACTGCAGCAGACTTTATATATACACAGAGAATATGAAACAATACCTCCTCCCACCCCACTGTCCTGCTGGTAATAGCTTATCTAAAGTAATCGTCAGGTTAGGCCATTTCCAGCACAAATCCAGGTTTTCTCACCCTCCACCCCCCCACACAAATTCACTCTCCTGCTGGTGACAGCCCATCCAAAGTGACAACTCTTTACACAATGTGCATGATAATGAAGTTAGGCCATTTCCTGCACAAATCCAGGTTCTCGCACTCCCTCACCCCCCTCGAAAAACCACCCCCATACACACACAAACTCACTCTCCTGCTGGTAATAGCTCATCCAAACTGACCACTCTCCAAGTTTAAATCCAAGTTAAACCAGAACATCTGGGGTGGGGGGTAGGAAAAAACAAGAGGAAATAGGCTACCTTGCATAATGACTTAGCCACTCCCAGTCTCTATTTAAGCCTAAATTAATAGTACCCAATTTGCAAATGAATTCCAATTCAGCAGTTTCTCGCTGGAGTCTGGATTTGAAGTTTTTTTGTTTTAAGATAGCGACCTTCATGTCTGTGATTGCGTGACCAGAGAGATTGAAGTGTTCTCCGACTGGTTTATGAATGTTATAATTCTTGACATCTGATTTGTGTCCATTTATTCTTTTACGTAGATACTGTCCAGTTTGACCAATGTACATGGCAGAGGGGCATTGCTGGCACATGATGGCATAAATCACATTGGTGGATGTGCAGGTGAACGAGCCTCTGATAGTGTGGCTGATGTTATTAGGCCCTGTGATGGTGTCCCCTGAATAGATATGTGGGCACAATTGGCAACGGGCTTTGTTGCAAGGATAAGTTCCTGGGTTAGTGGTTCTGTTGTGTGGTATGTGGTTGTTGGTGAGTATTTGCTTCAGGTTGCGGGGCTGTCTGTAGGCAAGGACTGGCCTGTCTCCCAAGATTTGTGAGAGTGTTGGGTCATCCTTTAGGGTAGGTTGTAGATCCTTAATAATGCGTTGGAGGGGTTTTAGTTGGGGGCTGAAGGTGACGGCTAGTGGCGTTCTGTTATTTTCTTTGTTAGGCCTGTCCTGTAGTAGGTAACTTCTGGGAACTCTTCTGGCTCTATCAATCTGTTTCTTTACTTCCGCAGGTGGGTATTGTAGTTGTAAGAAAGCTTGACAGAGATCTTGTAGGTGTTTGTCTCTGTCTGAGGGGTTGGAGCAAATGCGGTTGTATCGCAGAGCTTGGCTGTAGACGATGGATCGTGTGGTGTGGTCAGGGTGAAAGCTGGAGGCATGCAGGTAGGAATAGCGGTCAGTAGGTTTCCGGTATAGGGTGGTGTTTATGTGACCATTGTTTATTAGCACTGTAGTGTCCAGGAAGTGGATCTCTTGTGTGGACTGGACCAGGCTGAGGTTGGTGGTGGGATGGAAATTGTTGAAATCATGGTGGAATTCCTCAAGGGCTTCTTTTCCATGGGTCCAGATGATGAAGATGTCATCAATATAGCGAAAGTAGAGTAGGGGCTTTAGGGGACGAGAGCTGAGGAAGCGTTGTTCTAAATCAGCCATAAAAATGTTGGCATATTGTGGGGCCATGCGGGTACCCATAGCAGTGCCGCTGACCTGAAGGTATACATTGTCCCCAAATGTGAAATAGTTATGGGTAAGGACAAAGTCACAAAGTTCAGCCACCAGGTTAGCCGTGACATTATCGGGGATAGTGTTCCTGACGGCTTGTAGTCCATCTTTGTGTGGAATGTTGGTGTAGAGGGCTTCTACATCCATAGTGGCCAGGATGGTGTTATCAGGAAGATCACCGATGGATTAAGTTTCCTCAGGAAGTCAGTGGTGTCTCAAAGGTAGCTGGGAGTGCTGGTAGCGTAGGGCCTGAGGAGGGAGTCTACATAGCCAGACAATCCTGCTGTCAGGGTGCCAATGCCTGAAATGATGGGGCGCCCAGGAGTTCCAGGTTTATGGATCTTGGGTAGTAGATAGAATATCCCAGGTCGGGGTTCCAGGGGTGTGTCTGTGCGGATTTGATCTTGTGCTTTTTCAGGAAGTTTCTTGAGCAAATGCTGTAGTTGCTTTTGGTAACTCTCAGTGGGATCATAGGGTAATGGCTTGTAGAAACTCGTGTTGGAGAGCTGCCGAGCAACCTCTTGTTCATATTCCGACCTATTGATGATGACAACAGCACCTCCTTTGTCAGCCTTTTTGATTATGATGTCAGAGTTGTTTCTGAGGCTGTGGATGGCATTGCGTTCCGCATGGCTGAGGTTATGGGGCAAGTGATGCTGCTTTTCCACAATTTCAGCCCGTGCACGTCGGCGGAAGCACTCTATGTAGAAGTCCAGTCTGCTGTTTCGACCTTCAGGAGGAGTCCACCTAGAATCCTTCTTTCTGTAGTGTTGGTAGGGAGACCTCTGTGGATTAGTATGTTGTTCAGAGGTATTTTGGAAATATTCCTTGAGTCGGAGACGTCGAAAATAGGATTCTAGGTCACCACAGAACTGTATCATGTTCGTGGGGGTGGAGGGGCAGAAGGAGAGGCCCCGAGATAGAACAGCTGCTTCTGCTGGGCTGAGAGTATAGTTGGATAGGTTAACAATATTGCTAGGTGGGTTGAGGGAACCATTGCTGTGGCCCCTTGTAGCATGTAGTAGTTTAGAAAGTTTAGTGTCCTTTTTCTTTTGTAGAGAAGCAAAGTGTGCGTTGTAAATGGCTTGTCTAGTTTTAGTAAAATCCAGCCACGAGGAAGTTTGTGTGGAAGGTTGGTTTTTTATGAGAGTATCCATTTTTGAGAGCTCATTCTTAATCTTTCCCTGTTTGCTGTAGAGGATGTTGATCAGGTGATTCCGCAGTTTCTTTGAGAGCGTGTGGCACAAGCTGTCAGCATAGTCTGTGTGGTATGTAGATTGTAATGGATTTTTTACCTTCAGTCCTTTTGGTACGAAGTCCATCTGTTTGCATTTGGAAAGGAAGATGATGTCTGTCTGTATCTGTGCAAGTTTTTTCATGCAGTTGATAGATTTCCACTCCATACGGCTAAATGCAGTGCCTTGCATAATGACAGGTTTCAGAGTAACAGCCGTGTTAGTCTGTATTCGCAAAAAGAAAAGGAGTACTTGTGGCACCTTAGAGACTAACCAATTTATTTGAGCATGAGCTTTCGTGAGCCACAGCTCACTTCATCAGATGCATACCGTGGAAACTGCAGCAGACTTTATATATACACAGAGAATATGAAACAATATGCTGCATCTCTATCAACGGGCATGCACAAGTTCCTAAGCACAGCAGAAGTTCTTTGCTTCTACTATAGCAGGGGTGGCCAACCTGAGCCTGAGAAGGAGCCAGAATTTACCAATGTACATTGCCAAAGAGCCACAGTAACACGTCAGCAGCCCCACATCAGCTCCCCCCCTGCTCCCAGTGCCTCCCGCCCACCGGCAGCCCCGTTAATCAGCGCCTCCCCCTCCCTTCCCGCACCTCCCGATCAGCTGTTTCATGGCGTGCAGGAGGTTCGAAGGGATAAGGGGAGGAGTGAGGGCACAGCAGGCTCAGGGGAGGGGGCGGGAAGGGGTGGAGTGGGGGCAGGGCCTGTGGCAGAGCCGGGGGTTGAGCAGTGAACACCCCCCGCACGTTGGAAAGTTGGCACCTGTAGCTCCAGCCCCGGAGTCGATGCCTGGACAAGGAGCCGCATGTTAACTTCTGAAGAGCCGCACGTGGCTCCGGAGCCGCAGGTTGGCCACCCCTGTATTACAGGATGTTGGAGAGCCTGCAGTGTAAGAATCTGCAACCTCGAGACACAGTACAGAGCTCTGCAGTGTCTCGCTGCACTAGAATAGAGAGGATGATTTCTGTTTTGGGTGCATGACCCATGTACCCATATGCAGCATAGCCACTAACCTGCAAAGAGAACAACAGCAGACAGCCTGCTATTTTTCATAAACTGCCACAGTGGTAATGACCTATTTGCATGAGTTCTCAGGTCCCATTTGTTGGTTGTGAGGAAGATCGCCCTCTGTGCCTGTTATGATCATGGAATACACGCGGAGAAGTTAGATACAAACAAAATACTCTTGGCTGGGAGGCTGGAGCGTAACACTATTTTATCTCTTAGAATTCAGAACAATAACACACAAGAACCAAAACCCAGAGAGAGACAAAGCAGGCTGCTCTCTAAAACAGAGTGGCACAATTCACCCCCATCTTATTCTAGGTTGTCTGCTGACTAACTCTGTTGCCCCAGACAGATCACACACTTCCCTACAGATTTACAGAGACCCGTAAGGTGCAAGCAGGACCAGGAGAATCCCTGACAATTTAAAGTAATAGATCACTCTGGTCCACGGTATTAAAAGCTGTGTTAACACAGAGTACCATGTCTTTTCCACGGGCAAAGGCGTTTTACTTATGCTTTGTTCACTGACCCAGAATTTGGACTTCTGCGGCCCTGTCTGCCTGGCTATTGCCATAAAAAGGGTTAACAGAACACTCAGTTCTAGATACAACGGTGTAAGTACAGCATGTGTTTGGAAACTCTCTTCTGTAACTTTCCTCTATCGAGTTTATTTTCTACATTGTTAAACACTGTCCTATTATTAGGCTGGGTCGATGTCCTATGGTAAGGAATGTATAATCTGAGTGACTTCTTTCACTATGTGCCATGACAGATTCATGACACTGCCTCGGAGCAGAATAGATCATTGTAACACTCATTTTCCTAAAATACACCTAATTGCATAAGCCATGTAATTTTATCAGGTCAATACCGAATTTCCAGAGCTGTCATTCTAAAGTTTCATGGTTTGTTTGGGTTTCGTTGTTGCTGTCTTTCAAGAGCATATCTTAAAAACATGTCTGGGAGCTAAAGTACAATAGCAAAAAATTTCTCTTTTTATGATTTAATGTTCAAGTTAACAGAAAAGTAACTGTTGCACTCACTTGCCTCATTGTCAGCAATGTTGGTGGTTTGCTGGAGGAAAGCTACACCAAGTTTGGTGAACCCAACTGTGTGGGGAAATACATGATAAGAAGTATATTTCACCCTGTATAAATTACAATTTGCATTTCCAGTCCTAGTGATGGAGGCAAACTTTTCAGTAGAAAGTAATAACATTTGTGATATCACCTACGTAACAGCATACAAGATGCTGTGTTTAAAGCCTGTTTCAACTGTGATTTGAAAACCATACCGTGTAATATTTAAGCAGAATGTTTATTTTTTAAACATTAATGTTTTCTTCTGTTAAATTATTATCACCACATTCTATAATACTAACAGGTGCTTGGTTAACAATTTGCCATTGCACTGAATCTTGGTATCTATTTAAACTGAACCAAAAAATGTTCACAAAAAGCAGAGTTCCAGTTTTGGCGCCAGATGACAAACAGACAGCGTTTGCTTCCGTCCTGCATGAGTCAGACTACTATATTCCTGGGATCATTACTTCTTTACAGCAGTAAACTTGGAAAGCATGTCATTGTTTGTATGCATTAAAAGGGATCTTCACCAGAGCATCTGCTAAACCATTATCATGGACTGTAGATAAGGGATAAAATTGTAAGAGGACATTGCATGGTAACATTTTGCCTCAGTAATACACTAGGGCTAGAGGAAAGTTGCTACATTAATAATATACACTTAATTTAATATGGTGTTAAGAATTTATATCTGAGAAATTCCAGTACACAGCATCCTGTATATATGTACACAAAGGAATTAGGGCTAGATTTTTCAAGTGGTTACTACCCACAGCACCTCACATCCTGAGCTCTTTTGAAAATCTGACTACTTATTTGGAACCTAAGTGGGAGCTAAGGATGTGCAGAACCTATCTTTTCTCATAGACAAGGCATGAAATAACGTACCCTCTCATCTTCCTGGAATATCTAACTACAGAAGGCATGTGAGAGGTGTAGTAGAAAAACCTAATAGTGTACTGAACCTGCCGGCTCATTACTGAGCAAAGTGTTAACCCCCAGTGCAACATCCCGCCCATAGAGGACTCCACAGTCTACAAAGCACAGGGAAAGAAAGTATCACCAGAGGACAGAGGGGACGGGATGCAGGAGCAGCAGGCTGGGTCAGGGAGCTGACTGCAGAGGCAGTTGGGGAGCTGGGACTAAAAGTGGTGGTCTGGAGTGCATATCCTGTCAGTAGGCTTGAAGAGACGCACTTTCATACTTTTATCAGGCCAACCCTAAAGCCTGAGGTAGGAACTGCAGGTTCATTGTCTGTGACTTAAAGCCCTCGTGCATAGGGTAATGGCACTGATTGTACCTGGCAGTCCTAGGTTATTCATCAGCCTCTGGGTGTTTATGGGAACTCACCATGGCCGAGCCTAAAAGGCCTAGTCTTTAGAGAGCCTACAATGCTTACCTCCAATTGCGTTATACACCCAGCGCACGGCCAACTGTGTTGACACTACAGCGCTCCCAGCCACTCCCTCATGTGGGCTTGGATATAGTTGACTAGAATTTAGGTCTAGGTGACTTATTTTATATTTAAGGGAAACCAGCAACGTAAAATCCCCACGGGAGAGAAAGCAGCATCTCTCCTGTTGCCAGATCCTCCATTTAGAATTGCCTCACCACCCTGCCCCTAGCAGACAGGCAGGCACACATGCTGGGACAGGTCCTCAGCTGGCAGCATTCAGCATATCTGCACTGGAGCTAAGCCAATTGACCTCATGGTACATAAAGGTGCATGGCCCAGAAATCAGAATCATAGCTCTGTGCACCCTACTGAGGATCCAGTCCTGAGCCCAGGGCCATGCAGGAGGACTCCTGTGCCCGAGTGAAGTCTGTATGCAGACAGATCCCTGCAGCTGTCTCTTTGCAGGATTCAGGCCCCACCCCTCCAACTGCTGCTGTTCACTTTCACAGTCTACTCAGAATGCCTGTCTAGCTGCTACAACAGCATGAAATGAAGGCTGACGTTGCGCAGGAGATATAGGAGCAAGCTTTCCACTTTGAGCGGATCCGATCAGAACAGCGCTGACAAGAAGCATGAATTTTTATTGCTTCAGTTTTTCAAGGAGGAGGAGTTCTCCTTCCATGAGAGGAAGTGTTCCTAGCAATCTATTTCTTTTCTGCAGTAAAAAAAAAAAAGAAAAATCTCTAAGGCAGAGATACCATTCTCCCTTTGTGGCCCTGACACCTCTGAAGCCTGCTAAATAGGTTGCTGTGTAAACTAGATAAAATGGTTTTATTAGGTTATGAGGCAAGCCCCAGAGGGCTATGCTTATCAAATTGTAAATCTGCTGCAAACATGGAGGACCAAATTCTGCCCGCATACACCTGTCCCTGTCCAGTGACCACACCGTTCCTCTTTACCCCAATAGTAGCAGCCTTCCTTGAAATCAGTGTGGCGGCACAGGGGTAAATGAGAGCATGTTTTATTCCATACACAAACCTTTAGTACAGAGGTGGGCAAACTACGGCCCACGGGCCACATCCAGCCCACGGGACCGTCCTGCCCAGCCCCTGAGCTCCCTGCTGGGGAGGCTCGCCCCCGACCCCTCCCCTGTTGTCCCCCCTTCCCCGCAGCCTTAGCTCACCATGCCGCCAGCACTCTGGGCGGCAGGGCTGCAAGCTCCTGTCGGGCAGCACAGTGGCATGGCTGGCTCCGGCCAGGTGGAGCGGCTGCCAGTCCTGCTGCTCTGAGCAGCATGGTAAGGGGGCAGATAAGGGGCAGGGGGTCCCGGAGGGCAGTCAGGGAGCAGGAGGCGGTTGGATGGGGCAGAGGTTCTGGGGGGTGGGGGCAGTCAGGGGTTGGGGGTTTGGACAGGCATGGGAGTCCCAGGGGGCCTGTCATGGGGCAGGGGTGTGGACAGGGGTTGGGGCAGTCGGGGAACAGGGAAGAGGGGGGGTGGGGTCCTGTGGCGGGCGGGGAGTCCCAGGAGGAGGTGGTGAGGGGACAAGGAGCGGGGGGTAGGGGGGGGTTGGATGGGTCGGGGGTTCTGAGGGAGGCAGTCAGAGGGCAGGAAGTGGGAGGGGGCAGATAGAGGGTGGGGGCCAGGCTGTTTGGGGAGGCACAGCCTCCCCTACTCGGCCCTCCATACAGTTTCAGAACCCCAATGTGGCCTCAGGCCAAAAAGTTTGCCCACCCCTGCTTTAGTAGCAAGATTGCTTCTGATCTCACACCCATGTCAAGTCAGGAATGATTCCATTAATGCTGGTGAAGCTATGCCAGATTCTGGCCCTTTGTATCAACAGAAACTGAATCTAGCTTCTATAGTGTGAGTAAAAAGAAAAGGAGAACTTGTGGCACCTTAGAGACTAACCAATTTATTTGAGCATAAGCTTTCGTGAGCTACAGCTCACTTCATCGGATGCATGTAGCTCACGAAAGCTTATGCTCAAATAAATTGGTTAGTTTCTAAGGTGCCACAAATACTCCTGTTCTTTTTGCGAATACAGACTAACACGGCTGCTACTCTGAAACCTCTCATTATAGCATGAGTGTTTCCGCATCAGTCCCACTTAAACACTTTGCCATTTCAGAGACGTTCTGCTGCTAGAGAATCTGAGGGGGAGAGACTGTGTTTAGGGTAAGCAAAACCAGCTGCGGGGCCACATTTGCATGGACAGCTCTCATTGACTTTAGTAGTAATTGCCCAGGGATCGGGTCTGTGAAGGCAAAATCAGGTGTTCCAAGTTCAGCAGCTATGCCCTCTGCGTCAGCTGGTGAGACTGACCCATCGCATTGGTTCTAGCAACAGCTAGCTTTGTATACAGTCACCTTATGCACATTTACATCCTCAGGGATTTATATTTCTGTAAAAAGAGGCTATTAGAAAGTATACTGGACCAAATGCTACTGGTGTAAATCTGGAGTAAATTCACTGATTTCATGGGTGTCACTGCAGAGCAGAATGATCTCGGCAATATACAGCAGGCATACTGTACGTGTATAAATTAGATTTTTTTTAAAAGGTCACCTAATGCTTCGAGACTTCATATTAATAGAAAAGCTCACATGAAAAACTGCATGTCTGTGATCATGGAAACTGATACATCGTAAGCCGTGTTCATGCTCACAATCTGCATCTGGACACACAAGTATTAAGAATGGGCCTGAACCAAAACCCCAGAAGCAAACATTCTTGAACTTTGAAAATAAATCCCAATACAATCTTCCACAAACTTTTCAGTTGGCCCCTGTCTGTATTGCAGGCCAAATTAAATCCCCAAATCCAGGTACTGCTGAAGAAAGAAAGGAACAAAATAAACAGATAAAAATAAACCAGTTCCTACCCCACCACTTGTGTGTATGCAAATTCCTGATGGCTGTCAGTCTGTCACATCCACAGCAAGAAAGTACACCTTCATCCACATGCAGTGAGAGCTAATGCACTTGGAACCCACACCTGTGCAATTAGGGCTCTGCAGGATTGATGTCCTGCCAGTATTACCAAGCTGTTGACAGCTGTCTGAGAAGTCCACTTTCATCCTTCCGAAACCTGGAATCAAGTAATATTTGCTCATCCTCATCATCACTATGGTCAACAAATGTGCAATCCTTGCTCTGGAGTAATTAGTCAACTGGTGGTCAATCAAAATACTGTGAGCCTGATTTGCCATTGCTCTGCACTTTGTGTAGGCCTTTACATCAGGCCGAAGTGAGTGTAACACCGTCACTCTGATCTGGTAGTCTTTTACATCCTCTTAAGAGTGGGGTAATGACTTTATGATGTGTCAGGCAGTGGAGAATCAGACCCAAGGGCTTTTTCACGTGGAGAAACTGACTGGCAGAATGAGAGTTGTATAAATATGCTAAGCTGGCATAACTCCCCATATGGTCACGCTATACTGGAATAAAGTGCCTTTAGTAAAAAGTATCCACAGTGGGGGGTTATACTGGAATAGCCATAGTAGCATAATGATTCTGCTATAGTCAATTTCCCCCTGTAGTCAATTCCTGAGATTTGATGGAAGAGTTGCTTCTTACCCTTTCCAGTCATTTCTTTCAAGGAAAGACCTGCTTTGTTTTACAACAGGCGAATTGCCTTGTCCAACGTGAAGTCTATTGGCGATGTATCCACAAAGTACTGAAACGGTTCAGTGCTTTTAGATCAGTGCTAGCATCAGCAATACACTCTGATGGAATCAGTTCCTCTTTCAGAAGTATGCTCTTGATTACCCAGTGCAAGAGTTCATTATCCAATCACTCACCCCACACCACCACAATGGCAAATTGAGATTTCAGCCCATTTACCTTTCATGTGATAATCAGCTTTTCCTGCCACCCCCACTCCACCAAAGCAACAAGAAGAAAAACAGTGTTGTATTGAAACAGTCACTTCCTAGTGAATAATCGCTTTGCTTACCAAGTGTCTTCTCGCTTGGCAAGTCTGCTCACTTCAGTGTAAGAACAAGATAGGAGGAGGGAAATATTAGAGGGCAAAATCCTGCTCTCCTTACTCACACAATTAGCCCCATTGATTTTAAGGGGGGTTACTTATGGAAATAAAATGAACAGGATTTGGCCCCAAATGCTCTCTCTGCTTAGTTAACATTGAAATGTAAAGCATGCTGAGTGTATAATTCTTAGTCAGCAACAAAAAGCCCAGAAGTGCACAACATGCCAAGACAAGGGGATTTTATTGCTGTTGAGTGGGAGACTGGATTTTCTCTCCAAGAGGAATGCAAAATGGAATGAGGAGAGTGTTTAGGTTACATAGTAATTTATGCAGCCATGGGAACGTTCCTTTTTGCACCACAAAGGGGAGGGTGTGCAAATCTTTCAAGACGCTCATGCAAGAAAATATTTAGGAGTGAGCAGAAAGTGTCTAGAGTCATCAGAACCAAGAGAGTCACAAAGACTTGGGTGTACAGAGAGAATGAGCCACATAGATAACCCCATTCATAGCTTGGTCACACATCTGATGCATAAGCATCAGGCTGTTTTCTTGTGGTGTTTGCCAGTGGCCCAGACAGGGCTGCTGCTGTTGGAAGAAGCTTTTCAGCAACTTGCCATCTGGAGTTTGCACTGCCAATTAGACGGTAAATAAAACAGAGATCAAGGGCCCAATCCTGCCGTCCTTACTCAAACAAAATTCCTTTGCCTTCAGTGGGAATTTTGGCTGAATAGTTACCGCTGGATCAGATCACAGAATGTTGTAACCATTTCCTACTGGCATGTTATACTGATGCACGGATCTTCTTAAAGAGAAGGTGCTTAAAAAACAAAAACTAGAGCCATCCTGTAACAGGCTGGCTCACCCCTGAAGGGCTGGAGTCAGTCAACTCTGATTACAGAATAAGCCACACCTGGGATAAAGATCAGTGTGATTGCCCTATAGCAACAGGAACCATAGCAGATAGTGCTGGGATTTAGGACTAAGAGTCCAGCCAGGTAGGGCCTGCTAAAGCAGCAAGTGTAGGTGTGAGAACTAGGGGTGTGGGGGTGCTGCAACATCTCTGCTGGCCCTGTGCGCCTGGGGTCCTGGCATCAGCTTGGGGGAAAGGGGCTGGCTTTCAGCACCCCCACTATTAAAAATGTTCCAGCACCACTGGCAGCAAAACCCCAGGCAAGAAGGTCTGGGAGGAGGAACAGAAACCTTTGTTTTGCGTGGACTTTTAACGGGACTTGGAAACTTTATTTTGAATGTTTGTTAACTTATTAAAGGTAGAACCTGAGAAGGGACTGAAGGGGCAAAAAGTATTGAGTTTATTGAACAGTCTGATAGGGGAAGCTGAGGCAGGCTGCCTCTCACATGACCCTAGCCATGAGGAGGAACATGGGAGACAGCTGGTCCAGTTACACAGACAAACAGGCAAGCTCCCATGTAGCTTAGAGCTTGGTCTGGGGTTTGTTTTTTTAAAATGCTAGAGGCCACAATCTGCATGGAACTCCATAGTGCACAGAGACATCTAGTGACTCAATATCACCCTGCAAGTAAACCTGCTATAGCCACGACATACTATTTTGGAAATACTTTGGATCAATCGAGTTGTGCATTGTCAAACTAAGGACCTGGTCCTGGAAGCTCTCCACATCGATGACACTGATTGACTTCTCGAGGTGTTACACAGGTGCAAGGTTTGCAGAATCCAGCCTTGTGAGATAAGGGGAATGCCTGTGGTAGAAACAAGCAGATACTTGAACAGAAATGTTTCTTTAAAGATAAAGATGTTGGGCTAGTTTCATCCTGGTATAATTGCACAGTCTGAAGTAGAGTTACAGCAGGGATTAAGTTAGCATATCATGGGCCCAATACAACTCCCACTGAAATTAAAGAAGAGAGACCAGAGAGGAAATTCAGATCTTAGGACTTATACAAAAAATAATCAGTACCGCTGGAATGAAGCTCCTTTTGCCAAAGGCTGCATTAGCAGGCACCATGGGGAATGAGTTTATAATATTTTGAAAAGAGTATGAATGTTGGACCTTGCATCTTATCTGGCAGGCTTTTCCTACCCATTAAATCATGCGTGATCTGGGCAAGTAACCACGTGTTTCTCTAAGCAAATATCCAATGAGATTCACTGTATGTCTACACAGCGAAGAAAAACCCTTGGTTGGCCCATGCTAGACTACCTGAACTGCAGGCCTGGTTCACTGGTGGAGCCTGAGCTCTAGGACCCTGTGAGGGCAGAGGGTCCCAGAGCTCAAATTTCAACCCAAGCCTGGAAGTCTGGGTAGCAATGAAACAGCCCCGCAGCCCGAACCCCGTGAGCCTGAGTCATCTGGCACGGGCCAGCCATGGGTTTTTCTTTGCTGTATTGACATATCCATTGAGGGTTATAACTATCACGTCTGCTGTGGTTAACGGCCATTAGTGCCAACCTCAGGGCAGACTAACAAAAAGCAGGGAAAACACTCCAAACTAGTGGCATTTCACCCATCCAATAACAAATGTGAACTACTGGATCACAGTAACAAAGTCTTACCAGAGAATCCCAGGCAGTGGCCTTGGCATTCCAGCCTATGTCGCCACCCAGGTCAGCTGGACTCAGTGATAAATGAATGGAGTGTAATTGTAGCTGTGTTGCCCCAGGATATTAGAGAGACAGGGTGGATGAGGTAGTCTTTTGTTGGACCAACTCTCACAGGTGTAGGACAAAAAAAGCGGGGGGGTGCACTGTAACCCACCAACCCCCTCTTTTTGTTCTGTGCCTGCTGAGGTTTTACCAGACCACTCTACCTTGCATGGTCCCTTAAAATATGGGCTAACTACTCATGCTAAACAATCTGTTCCATCTTGTATTTTGCTGTGACCCTGGGAGTACCTTTCAGAGACCTGAAGAGCTCTATATGGCTCGAAAGCTTGTGTGTCTCACCAACAGAAGTTGGTCCAATAAAAAAGTATTACCTCACCCACCTTATCTCTCAGTAATAAATGGTCACTTACACCAAAGATCACAAAATATTTAGGTTGCTCCCAGGCTGACCCTGGGGATCTCTATTTTTGTTTTCCTAGCTCCAGCCCTGTGAGAGTCCAAGCAGCCAAAAGAGGAAGAATTTTCACACCAGCTATCTTTATTTTCTACTTCCAGAATTCAAGCTGATGGGACAAGCTTCTTTGCACATGGCTCCTTTGCCAGTCTGAGAGGGCCATTAGCCCAGTCTTTGTATCGTGATGTTTCAACAATGGTCCACTTAGTTTTTTATAGTTCTTGATGGTTGGGGGAACCCTCCATCTGAGTTCACAACCACAGCAGGCATTTTTATCCCACCTTATAGCACGGGATACAGGCATTACAAGTAAGATTCACGTACGACCCTGGCAAACCAGGTGCCAGCTCTTGCCCAGGCTGCAGGCATTAGCTAAGTACTAACAAACTCATAGCTGGAGAGCTGACCAGTTTGCCTGCATGTTAGTTTTGCTCAAAATAGGTATTAGTCTTATAACAATGTATTTAGTGTTTAGACTCTGAGATGCTTGTAAATTGCTGCATGCATTAATCTCACTTGTAATGTCGGTATTCCATGTGATAAGGAAATCTGTAAGTTTTGCTTTGTAACTTTGAAAATGTGTGCTCTGAATCGGTGAGCCCAGGCCTGGGAATCATCTCCCCCACTCTCCAGAAGGGCTATCAAAATCAGATGGGCCACCAAGGAACATCATCATCATACAAAGGATTAGTTAATGGCCACATCACACCTACATGCAAGGAAGCTCCTCTTGTGGACTTGGAAGCAGAATGAAGAAAATAAGAACAGGAAATTTTTCCATCTCGCTCTTCGCTGTTTGAACACTGCCAGGGCCAAAGCCCCTAAACTGAGACAGAGATATGCAGGGGTTGCGCCTAGGTCCACCCCTAAAAGACACTTTGAATTGACAGATCGCTACAGCTCAATTACTCTTAGGATTTAGATTGTAACTAATTTGTGTGTATACATTTACTAGCTTTAACCTGTAAATAACATTTCTTTTTCCTAGTTAATAAACCTTTAGATAGTTTATTACAGGACTGCTATGGGCGCTGCGTTTGGTGTAAGATCTAGGGTACCAACTGATCTGGGGTAAGTGACTGTCTCTTGGCACTGGGAGTGTCATAAATATAAAGGGAAGGGTAACCATCTTTCTGTATACAGTGCTATAAAATCCCTCCTGGTCAGAGGCAAAACTCTTTCACCTGTAAAGGGTTAAGAAGCTAATGTAACCTCGCTGTCACCTGACCCAAAATGACCAATAGATCATTCATGTGGTGTTAATATTTCAAATCTGCTTTCCTAATATTTTAGGCCATTAGCTCACTGTGAAAAGAAAATTAAAACACAAGGCACATAAAATGATGATTTCCAGCTCATTGTTTGCAGTGTTGTTATAGCCGTGTTGGTCCCAGGATATGCGAGAGACAAGGTGGGTGAAGTAACATCTTTCAGTGGACCAACTTTTGTTGGTGGTCGAGCCAAGCTTTCAAACTACACAGGTCAGGCCTGAAGAAGAACTCAGTGTAGCTCAAAAGCTTGTCTCATCCACCAACAGAAGATTTCTAATATGAAACTTCTGTTACTCATATTTACTGCTGCCTGGATCAAAGATAGATAAACTAATTCCACTTATTTAAGAACAAGTCACAAGGCTGACAAACTGGGTGCCACTTGCATTCTCAGATGATTTGAAACAGCAAAGTTACAAACTGCTGAAAAACCTGGTTTATAATGACAGGTTTCAGAGTAACAGCCATGTTAGTCTGTATTCGCAAAAAGAAAAGGAGTACTTGTGGCACCTTAGAGACTAACCAATGTATTTGAGCATAAGTTTTCGTGAGCTACAGCTCACTTCATCAGATGCATACTGTGGAAAATACAGAAGATGTTTGTTTTTATACACACAAATCACGAAAAAATGGGTGTTTATCACTACAAAAGGTTTTCTCTCCCCCCACCCCACTCTCCTGCTGGTAATAGCTTATGTAAAGTGATCACTCTCCTTACAATGTGTATGATAATCAAGGTGGGCCATTTCCATTTATAATGGAAATGCTGTCAGGGCCTTGACCATAATAATAAAATCACTTTTTGTAATGAGATTGTGTACCTATAACTACAATATTTCAATAAATTACCCTCTTCTGTTTGGCCTGAATATAGATTCACACTCACCAAATATATCCATCTAAATCACAGTTTCTAGCTTGAAAAGCTGTAGCAGTCTATTCTCTAGGGCTACCCGTAGTGCTTTTACAAACTTCTGTGAAGAAGCAAAGTTACAGCTCTGGCTGAAAAAGAAAAAAAATTTGTTTAGTAGAGTTTAGAAAAGAATAAACTTCAATTCAATGATCAAATCCTTGAGCAGCCTCTCAATCATGGAAAGCACAGAATTAAATGGAACAACCAAGGTACTGGTCATAAGGCAGCAAAGAAGTGGAATGTTTATGTAGAGATTTCATAGTCCCACCACCGCACTCTGGAACTGTGCTCTGCAGTGAATCTTCTAATATTATTGAGAGTCAGTAGATGGTACTATTACTGTATAATACACTGTATAGGCTGTTAGACCCTCCAGTAATGTTTATAGACAGCTGTGGTGCAATTCTTTTTAGAAGGTGAACACATCACCAGTAATGCTTGAGCCACTTTTCAACTAAAATAATACCTTGGGTGCAGAGTAGCTGCTTACAGATTAAGTCTGCAGGAGAGAGAGAGGAAAAAAAATCCTAGAACATTTTGTGGTTTCCAAAGCACTGTATCTGTAAAAAAAAAAAAAAAAAAAATGGCCTAACAAGAAAACAACTCTGGCCAGGATTTTAGTTTTCTGAGGTCCAGATGCCCAGGATGAACAGGGAGGGAATGCTTCTGAGAAGTGTAAAGAACTCCAGTAGCATGGAGAGCTCATTTTCAGTGATCCTATGAAATCTAAAAATGAGAGAAATATCATCTGCTAACCTGGGTTATCGAGAAAGGTAGAGAGCTTTCTAATACTTGGATAAATATGTCAGCAAATAGAAAAAAGGACTGAGGGAATATTAGAGTAGTTTTGATGAATTGTGTACTTTCAATGGGTAACCCATCATTTGCACGTAATAAATTTTATCTCAGGGTACAAGGTCCAAGTGAACCCATAGAAAAGTAGAAGATTTGCTGCTCAAGAATTTTGCATTAACTGACACAGATGAATTGTTTCAGATTTAGTATGCAGCCGGGTCACAGTTTCCAAGCTTTCCTAGGCAGCTATGAAGGGCAGAAACTTAACTTTTTAAAAATGAAAGCAGAGACTTACATTTTCACTTGACTCCAGGAGCTAGGGCTTTAAGAAACACATGAAATTGAGGCTCACAATAAAATCACAATAGTGAGCAACACTGCTGAGTTAACATCGGGGGTGGAGGGAGACTGCCAGGTTAAATTTAAATTGGACAGTGCTGTACAAGTTAGTGTAATATCCACTGAAGTATACAAACTGCTATCGCTCTTAAATCCCCCGCTTCCTTCACCCAGAAGGTGTCTGGTTATGGAAGTGAACCACAGACATACAGGAACTGCAACATGTAAATGTAATAATGATGCACAATGTCTACAATTTTACATCATAAATACATGGTCTCAGAGCATGCCTGGATCTTAAATTGATCAAATTTGTATCGACGGCAGTAAACATCTCAGGTACAGTGCCAAGCTATGACAGATGACCTAGTAAGAGAAATATCCAGATGCACTTCCTTGATTGGGTGCTGGGAACACAATATAAAAAATGAGCACCAATAGAGATACTCGTAAATAGCCCTCAAAAATTCTCAGCTGCACTGGGAGACGGGTTGACTGAAGAGATTTTGAGATTGGAAAATGCCTGCAGAGGACAGTGGCAGTGATATAGGGGGCTGGAACAATTTGTGTAGTGGGGGTGCTGAGAGCCACTGAACCAAACGGTAAACCCTTATGTGATGGAAACCACTTCAAGCCAGGCAGCACCCCTAATTCTAGCACCTATACAGTGATACCCAGACTCATGAGAGCTGAGTAAGGAAATCAGTTGAAAACATTACCAGATGCACCTATCTGATGATGTAGTGAGTGAACTAGCTGATGGCCGGGTTGTTGGGGGTTTTTTGTTTTTGTTTTCATGTGCTGGATGCCAGGTCTGGATACTAGCAGATAAATCTAAATAAAAGATCAGTGTTACTGCAAGAAGGGAAGACACTGGTTCATGTGTGCAAGCCTCTCACATCCACAGAAACTGCACTGCTCGGAAAAGATCTGTGCTGTTTTAGGGCTTTGAGTGCTTCCATCTATGCACGTGAGGGAGAAAAGCTGCTGCAGACCCTTAGCGTTAGCCGTAGGAGACAATAATGAAAAACACTTGCTACAAAACCCCCAAGGCTAAAAAAACGAATGCATTTCTTTTTAAAAATTGGAAAACAACAAATGGACCAAGAAGGAAAGGGGAACATTGTTGATGGAAAACATTTCAATAAGCAGATAAAGTCCACGATATTCATAGAGTATAAACCCAGAAGGGACTATTCGATCAACTAGTCTGACTTCCTGTGCAACACAGACCACAGAATTCCATCCAGTTACTCCTGAGTTGAGCCCCATAATTTGCATCTCTTCCAGAAAGGCACCCAGGCTTGATTTGGAGATGGAAGAGATGGAAGAACCACCATGTCCCCTAGTAGGTTGCTCCCATCACCTGTGGGGTGGGAGGGAGTAAATTCCTTAACTGGAAGATGTTGCACAGTATTTTGGGATGATAAAAGGCATGCTTGTCACCTCCTTAAATCACAGGAATTAACGTGATTAAGGAGAGCAGGATTTGGTCATAGTTTTGTTAAAATGGGCTGATCGGAGTAACAAATAAATAATCTTCCAAAGACACCTGGTTACTGCCTAGAGAGTATTTCCAGTTACTTTTCTTGGCAGTCCTACCCAAGTATGATTTTATTCATGATAGCTTGAGTGGCCAGTCATTTCCGTACAACTCAGATGCATTACAAAAAAGTGATTGACAAGCTATTGCTCTGAGGAAGTAATTATCCCTGTGTAACTGAGGAAAGGCGGCTTGGGGCTAAGATGCAGAACTGGTCGTCAGAAGAGCTGGGTTCATTCCCCCATGCCACAGATTTACTGTGTGACCTTGGGCAAACCACTTAGGGTGGGATTTTTCAAATGTGCTCTCAGCATCGACCTAACGCTGCTCCCATTGGGAGTTTTATCATTGACTTCCGCAGGAGCAGAATTAGGTCAAAACTTAGTGCTTTTGAAAATCCCACCCTATATTTCCATGCCTCATTCCCCAACCTGTAAAACTGGGATAATAATAAACCTTTCCCCCACCTTTTGTCTGTCCTATCTATTTCAACTGTAAGCTCGTTGGGGCAAATTATTTTTATAAAGAACCCAGACAACAGAACCCTGATCTCAGTTGAGCCCTCCAGGACCTACCATAATACAACTGAGAAATAACAAGTACTTTTCAAATTCAGTAGCAAGGAGTCAATTTTAATCAGTAACTTTTTCAGAATGTCTTTAACCAGTACTATAAAACCAGGGTATATTTTGTGCATCATATTCTCCTGATGTCCATGGGGCTCTTTCTTGCAGTACGCAGTGTGAAAAGCAGCTTTGCTCCTCACACTGAGGCTGTGAACCGTTTCTCTGTGATATTTCAGCTTGAACGATGACAGGTAGTTGGCACTGCCCTGTGGAGTCTTAGCAAACAGTCAAGCCTTGACTCACCAAAAAATAGGGCAAAAAAAGACTGTTTCACAAAAGGCAAAAGGGCTTGTGATGGTTTATACTCCCCACACTGGCCCTGAGAGGGTAAATTAGGCCTAATTAATTAATAGGCAGCACCTGGAGGAGGAGGCAGGGAGCAGGGATTGATTAGTCAGACATGAGGCTCAGCTAGACAAGAAGAAGAAGGGCCTGTATAAAGCCAGGTAGCTGGCAGCAGAAGTGGGTGGCAGGGGAGTAGGTTACAGTCCTTCCCTAGGAGGAAGGAGTTGGGAGGTTGGCAAACCCAGAACTGGGGGGAGGTAGGAAAAGGCTCGGGGGCCGGGGGGGGAAGCAGCAAGGTAGGGCAGTGCATGCCTTGGCTGCTGACGGGAGGGCCCTGGAGCTGGAACCTGGAGGGTGGGCCTGGGTTCCCCTATCAGCCACTGAGGATGTGACATAGACCAGGCAGAGGGCAGTGGATTGCCTGGGATGATTTGTTCTGGAAAGACTTTGTTATCCCCCCCTGAAGGGGGAGCCACGGAGTGACCTGGCCGGAGGGCCGAGTCACGAGGAGGAGGCTGGGGTTACTGGAACGAGAGGGGTCTGCAGGGCAAGAGGACGATGGGAGAGACGCTGCTGCCAGAGGAAGGCGCAATATCTGGAAGAGTTAATCCCCTGAATGAGCAGGGGGCGGCACCTCAAGCGGTGAGCGGACCCCCTGACAGGGCTATATTAGTCTTACCTGAACT
Source organism: Eretmochelys imbricata (assembly GCF_965152235.1). Classification (NCBI taxonomy): domain Eukaryota; kingdom Metazoa; phylum Chordata; order Testudines; family Cheloniidae; genus Eretmochelys; species Eretmochelys imbricata. Next base: position 202,836,043 of record NC_135574.1, on the reverse strand, counting down.
TCCTCTGCTTGCAATGTGGATTTGCGTGTGATGCAGACAGGACACATAGGGACCTTGGAGAGACAAGGTGGGTGAGGTAATATCGTTTATTGGACCAACTTCTGTTGGTGAGAGAGACAACAAATCCTTGTCTATGTAATGTCCTGGGTCCAGAGCCGTCCCGTCCATAGGATGGACCGGGGCAATCGCCCTGGGCCCCATGCTTCGGGACGCAGGGTTCAGGGCGGCCTGGGGGGTTAGCAGGGAGCCTGGCACCGGCAGCAGCGAGCGGCCCGCCGCACTCTGCTGGCTCCCAGCATTGCTTGGGGAAGGGGGCGGAAGCCGGAAAGAGGTGGAGCGGGAGTTTGGGGGAAGAGGCGGGGTGGGCGTGGAGCGGGGGTGGGAAGAGGTGGGGTGAGGGCAGAGCAGGGGTGTGAAGAACCAGGGTGGGGACTTGGGGTTGGGGCGGGGCCTGGGCCGGAGTGGTGGGGTTGTCCTGGGCGCCATACCCCACTAGGGATGGCCCTGCCTGGGTCCAACATGGCTACAACAACACTTCATACAAGGTATAGATGTGTGGGCAGGTTGGCTTTTGACAGCAGAACTGGAACGATGGGCCCTCTTGTCAAGTGTGGCGTACTCCCACTTCCCCTTGATGTCTTCTCAACATAGATCCAGTCCCATATGTTCCCCACATGGTTAGGGAGTAAAAGCACCAGAAAAGCAGGGGGCAGCCAGGTCTCTTGGCATGTCTTCACTGCAGCCACAGATGTGATTTGCTGCTCATGAAGACACAGCCACACAATTTGTATACTAGCTAGCTCACTAAAAAGACACGTAGATGCTTTGGTGCAGGTTTTAGCAGGGACTGCACAAGCCTGCCTGACTCACACCCCACCCGCTCCTGGGGTATGTATTCACTTGGGCAGCTGGCCCTGAAGCTCACACCACAGCATCCTCGCTTCTCTTTTTAGTGAGATCACTAGAGGGCAGCTAGCACAGGTATGTCTACACAAGCTTCAAATCAAAGCCGTGGCCACAGGTGTTGGTGCTGGGGGTGCTACTGCACCCCCTGGCTTGAAGTGGTTTCCATTGTATACAGGGCTTACAGTTTGGTTCAATGGCTCTCAGCATCCCCACTCTAAAAATTGTTCCAGCATCCCTGCCTGTGGCTGCAGTATAGATGTACCCTAAGAATTCACCTAAAATATAGCTGTAGCTCAATCACTTACTAGCTTTTTCCCTCCATCATAAATCCTCTTTCCAAAGCCCCACGTTCAGAAATGTGCCAGTGGCTGGAAGAAAGTTTAAGATGTGTTACATTTTTGTTTTACCTTTGCTTTAGTTGTCCAACAGTAAGATTGGAAAAATATGCTATCAGTTTGGAGTCCACTCTGATCAAATTATCTGCTAGCTCCTTGTTGTTGTTTGCAATATTTCAGGTGCACTCTAACTGATTCCATTCTTTGCAGGGTACACATGGATAAGGTTACTGGCTCTACATTCCCTTAGCATAGAACAAGAGACAAATTGATGCATAAAGCATCTGATAGAATAGGTAGACAAGTCATAAACTCTTCTGGAGTTTCCATCTCCCACTTAGCCTTGGCCTGCACAACTCTCAATCAGTCTAGTTCTCCATTGTCTGGCACTTTGGCAGTCATTCACACCAGGGCGAAGTGGGAATAAATGCTACCAAATAAGAATGGCAGCGTTTTACACCCACTTTGCACAGGTGTGATTAACTGTACCAGGTGCAGAGCAGGGGAGCACAGCTATCTGATCATCTTTTCAGAAGAAGATGCCTGCCTAAAACCCACTTTGAAAGGCCTATGGAAAATAGCATCTGCTAGGAGGGTGTGTAGTCACCTGCTTTGAGTGCACAGACACAGGGTGAGAGCCTCCCCTTCTGTTCTGGCCCCTTAACACTGGGTAAAAGGGCTGGAATGGCATAAAGGGGCCATAAAAGCCCTGTATTTGGCCAGGGAGGATATGCCTTAGGGCACGTATGGTGGTTAGACATCCAGAAGGCTGCTCTCTGAGACCCCCAAAGAAAGTCAAGATGTGGAGTGTGTGCTAGGGCAGCACTGCAGAGATCCTAGGCGGTACTTAGCCTATAGAATTGGGAACCTTATGCCGAGGGTCTCTCCAGTCTGCAGAACTAGGAGGGCACAAAGGTGGCTTAAAACCCTAGAGGTGCAGCACAAAAAAACTCACCGCCAGCATGTTGCAAATTCTGATCTTAGAGGATTAAATGCAAAAAGCAATTTAAAATCTAAATGCATTTGTCACCATTTATGCCCTTTGCTTATCATTTGTCATTCACTCACCTTGTTGGACTTAAATTTCCCTTTGGTGGGCCTTGGGCAACAGTTCAGGGAAGAGAAACTGTGTGAGGTTTGGGGGAGGGGGGGAAAGGTGATTCTCACTGGGGATTTTAGCCTTTGAATGGAAACTACAGACTCAGCACTGCCCTATTTGGCCCAGAACCAAAGCATTCTAAGACCCATAGTTCTGAGAGAAGCTGTAGACTTCACAGCAAGGAATGCCAAATAAAAGAACTGGGTGGGAAGCAGTGTAGGGGAAAGTTGCAATGTGAGTGAAAGATATCAAAATCTTATTGACCATGATCTGAAAGAAAGCATGAAAAGAATCCTGGTAACTCTACCGTAGTATGGTGATGCCCTTTAAGCACCTACCTCTGACCTTATTGTTGGACTTTCAGTGGGTATTGCTCCAAACCAATGATACTTAACGTTCCTGCTAGGAACTTGTCACCCTTGCATCTTTCTAGGAGATAAATGAGGATCCCAATAAAAGTAAAGGAAGCCAAATGGGACCCCACTCAGATCACCTGCTAAACCATTCGCCACGTTTTCTCGTTTTAGAAACAAGGGAAATAAAACTGAAAATGGCAAAATGTACTGTCTGGATTTTGCAGCTGCTGTCCTTTCACAGTTGGCTTATTCCTGCGCCCTGGGGAGAATTCAGTTACACATAAAGATAGGAAATCAGATTACACCTCCAAGGCTTCAGTGTTAAACATTTCAAGACCAAGCGGGCTGCAATTTAGCAGAAATGTCAGTAGCTTTCTCTTGACTGCTTTATGAAAAACAAGATCTATCATCCCCTGACCTCAGACATTAAATCCAAATGGCCATGTTAGCCTCAATTAATGATCAGGATAGGGCCACATTTGCTCTCCTGGGAGTGAATTAGAATTTTGCCCATTTCCTCAGTAGGAGCCCACCCCCAGTTGTCTCTTTGGTTTTATTGTGGAAAGATTTTTTTAAAAGCAAAATCTATGTTTGATCTTTCAGAAAAATAAACACAAAGATGAGAGAAACCTCGAAAAAGCAGCATTTAACCCCCCCAAATCTGAGAGGAGAGACAGTAATTTGGATTGCTACACACTTCCGCAAGGTAGTTAGAAAGCCTCCCTATATGCTCTTACTTGGCTACACAGACTCGCATCTTGGGAGCATAGTAGTAAACAGGGGAAACCCTGCTTATTCCCAGTCCTGGAGCAGCTGGGCAGTGGGTCATGGTGGGTAGGACTTTGTAATGGGTAGAACTTTGATTCAGCCCCTCACCCCTTGGTGCCAGAGTAGGTGAATCCGTAGTAAATTATTATGGGTAAAATTTCAAAAGTGACTTAGGAGCCTGTCCCACTTTCAGAAGTGACTTGGACACTTATACACCTAGATTTCATTGAAAGTTGGTGAGATTTAAGAGCCTACCTGCCTAAGTCACTTTTGAGAATGGGACTGTCATAAATATAAAGGGAAGGGTAAACCCCTTTGAAATCCCTCCTGGCCAGGGGAAAGCTCCTCTCACCTGTAAAGGGTTAAGAAACTAAAGGTAACCTCGCTGGCACCTGACCAAAATGACCAATGAGGAGACAAGATACTTTAAAAAGCTGGGAGGAGGGAGAAAAACAAAGGGTCTGTGTCTGTCTGTATGCTGGGTCTTTGCCGGGGATAGACCAGGAATGGAGCCTTAGAACTTTTAGTAAGTAATCTAGCTAGGTATGTGTTAAATTATGATTTCTTTAAATGGCTGAGAAAAGAATTGTGCTGAATAGAATAACTATTTCTGTCTGTGTATCTTTTTTGTAACTTAAGGTTTTGCCTAGAGGGGTTCTCTATGTTTTTGAATCTAATTACCCTGTAAGATATCTACCATCCTGATTTTACAGGGGGGATTTCTTTATTTCTATTTACTTCTATTTTTTATTAAAAGTCTTCTTGTAAAAAACTGAATGCTTTTTCATTGTTCTCAGATCCAAGGGTTTGGGTCTGTGGTCACCTATGCAAATTGGTGAGGCTTTTTATCCAACATTTCCCACGAAAAGGGGGGTGCAAGTGTTGGGAGGATTGTTCATTGTTCTTAAGATCCAAGGGTCTGGGTCTGTAGTCACCTAGGCAAATTGGTGAGGCTTTTTACCAAACCTTGTCCAGGAAGTGGGGTGCAAGGTTTTGGGAAGTATTTTGGGGGGAAGGACGCGTCCAAACAGCTCTTCCCCAGTAACCAGTATTAGTTTGGTGGTGGTAGCGGCCAGTCCAAGGACAACAGGTGGAATATTTTGTACCTTGGGGAAGTTTTGACCTAAGCTGGTAAAGATAAGCTTAGGAGGTTTTTCATGCAGGTCCCCACATCTGTACCCTAGAGTTCAGAGTGGGGGAGGAACCTTGACAGGGACTTAAGCACTTCTCGAGAATTTTATCCTGTAACTCCAGGGAGATACTAAGACTCAGGGAGGGATCTGAGCTAGACAGCTTCCAGGAACTACTCCTGAGATAATGCATTTTATGCATCACACCTTCCTCAGGGCTAGTCTTGAAACCTCAATCTGGCTCACAGAATTAAATAGAAAGCAAGAACCTTTCTGTATATATATTTTTAAAAACTATCCTTTAGAATTTGAGAGAGAACTCTGTCCCTGTAATAGAATCCTCCAGGATCTGTCCCCAAATACCTACACACAAAGGTTTAGCATTTGCTCAAAGAAATGTAAGAGCATATTCTTTTTTTTTTTTATTGGCTTCATTCTTGTTAAATTTTATAGGACTCTCTCCCAAGAGAAAATCTTTATAAATATATACAGAGAAGCTACAGATGAAGTGCTTGCTTTTTCCACTTCGTCACTCCAGTTTTATGCCATACAATGTGCTGAAATCCATGGAGTTTCACCGCTATGGAATTGATATAAAGGAGTAAAATATCAGGTTCATTGTGCCAGATTATGCCAGCTTTACTCATGTTAAGTAGCACCTAACTCCTCAAGGAGTCCCATTGAATACAATGGGACAACTGGTAGAGTAAGCTGTTACTCAATGAAGGGTAAGAATAGCAGAATTTGACCCTCCCTGGTTATTCATTTAAGGCTGGTTACTTACAACAAGGAAACAAACGTGAACACAACATATCCCTATGCAGTTAATAGTTGCTGACTAAACTAATCCTACAAATAATCAACAAAGAAAAGGGTAACGCCTTCAAAAGAACATCCATTTAAATAAGGAAAGAGATTTGACTGAGTCTGGCCCACTGCTTGTAGATGTTAATTTATCTGGGGGGTTGTTCCCTGGGGAGGCAGTGTTGCCTAGTGGCTAGCACTGGGGCTCAGGAGACCGGGGCTCTATTCCTAGCTCTGCCACTGGCCTGCTGGATGGCCTTTGTTGGTCACTTCAGTGCCTCACTTTCCCCATATGTAAAATGGGGATAACGATACTGGCTTCCTTTGTAAAGTGCTTTGAGATTTGCTGATAAGAGCTAGGTTTTATATTATGGGTGTTTCATTGCTACTGTACACGTACTCTTACTCAAATTCAGGGTTGGGGGCCAGGCTCAGTGAGTGGAGAGTTAGGAGATGGTAAAGATGACTTCCAGTTTCTCATTGCAACACACTGTTCAGCATTTTCAAACTAGATACACAATTTATTTTTCAAACCTGTTGTGTGGACAGGTTCCCAGTGTTCCTTCTTGTGGCCACTTTTGACACCCCATATTCAGGAATTCCTTCTTTCTTAATAAATAGTTGAACCACACTAATGCTACCCCAGGATCATGAAGGAGTCTGTATCAATTTAGCACTTTAAAAAAAATAATAAATGAAAACTCTCTGCAGAAAGCACACAACTTTCCGGGTAAGCAGCATACAAGTACACTGGATGAATATCTTGTAGAAATCTAAGACGTCTATGTTTTAAAAAAAACAAACAATAAAAAAAAGCCGGCTATTCCTTTCATGGAAAAATGGACACCACAATTCATCTGCTAGTGTCTCAGACTATTGCGTTTTCACTGCCATCAAATAAATAAAAATATGGTTACCTCCAGCTTTGATAGTTCTACCACGAGCAATTTAGATTTGTTAGCTATGGCATCACTGTGCAGAATGTCTGGGTCTGCAGTAGGGAAATTAAGAGGAGTCTGTAAGCTACTAAAATGTCATGCAGACGTAGAAAATGAAAGGAACCGTGAAAACTCCAACCTCTTCAGCCCAGATCCTCAAAGATCCCATGGGAGCTGGGCACCTAAATGCATTTGAGGATCTGGGCCTTCCTGCTCTAAGCAGTGTTGCAGGAAAATACTTCTTGGAATAGGGGAGTAAGGGAAGAACCCAGCTGGGGCAGATACAGAGGGGATGATGTAAAGGGAGGGGAGCAATTTTCACTCTCAGGTGTACACACTTAAAATGTTACAGTGGCACAGCTGTAGTGCTTCACTGTACACACTGCCTACGTCAACGGAAGGGATTCTCATTTCAGTGCAGGTAATCCACCTCCCTGAGAGGCGGTAGTTATGCTGATGGGCAGAATTCTTCCATCGACCTAGCACTGTCTACACAGGGACTTTGATCGGCTTAACTTCACTGCTCAGGGGATGTGGATTTTTCACACCCCTGACCAATGTAGTGAAACACACCTCATCTTCTAGTGTACACCAGGCCTTAGTTCCCGTTGACTCAGTGGGAACTGTGTCAATATATTTGAAGGCAGAATTTAGTTCAAGATCCCCGCTGATTCTCTGTTCACACTAAAGCTAATCCATTTTAGAGCCAGACTTTTGGGTAGGGCTCAATTTAATCTCCTCTTTTGTGCATGCAACTTTGCTCCTGCAAATGCTTGTGTCTGCACTTTTTTCTGCAACTTTCACGGCAGATGCAAATATGAGCAGTTACACCCGACCTGCTGATATAAACAGATTTTTATATGCTTAGCTACTAATACGTACACATATAATGAATATCAGAGGAAAACTGTTCATGAATACGCAGGGAGAAATGGAGGCCAATGGTGAAAATCTGTCTTACCTGTCCTAGGTTGTCCAGTAGAAATCAACAATCCTAGGTAAGCAGATCTGATTTTGCTTAGTAGACTGCAGTAGAACATAAACACACATATATTGCAACATATAAGGCCAATTTTCAGAAGTAGCTTCTTATTCTAATCTTGCATATATTCATTTGCATGCACAAAATCAGCATTGCCCCAGGCACATGGACATTTGCAAGTATAAATCACTGTGAGATTTAAATGACCCAACACTTGTTTTGGTAAAAAGGGCCTGATCTTGATCCCACTGTAAACACTGGCCAAGGTCCTGTTGATTTCAGTAGTGGCTCAGAATTTGCATGGGCAAAATTGGAGGCTGTTTCAAAGCTGGCTGCTACTGGTCAGCCACCCTGGAACTGACTGCTGGATGCGAGAGGTGGTTGAAGATTTACCAGGTTTACATAAATGGAAGGAAAAATGAGATGGCAACTTAAAACATGGATTCTTTTCAAAATGTAACCCTAGGAGTTAGTACATCTTAAAATGAATTACCACAGGGAAGATGAAATTGTTCAGCACTTAAAGAGTTTTATCTTTTCAGCTGCTGGACTCATCTGATTTTCTGCAATAGGAATCTTCAGTTTCTTATTTACGCTTGGGAGGCATTAGCTAGTACTTCCTAGCCTGCAGAATCACTTTAACAGTGACAGGGCGGGAAGAGAAAAGTGTGGTAAATAGCATGGGAGATCAAAAATCACTATCATCGGATGCACTTCTCAGTGTTAAAGCACTTTAAAGTATTCTAAGTCTGACTTTTCTAAATGGATCACTCCTTTCTAAATCATATCTATTCTACCATCAGGCTTGTTTTGCCAGGAATGCAGAACAAGAGTAATTCTGAATGGATTCAGATTAATCTACCTAGCACCGCACTTCTTTTTTCACTACCCACTAATTATTAATATTCCTCACTGTCAATAACGTTCACTTGGGACCTGATTCGAAGCCCGTTGAAGTAAATGCAAATAATCCTATTACTATCCCTGGGTTTTGTATTGGGTCCTACCAGCACTAAACTACACTAGACATGCACTATCCAAATAGGATGGGTTGGAGTGGCATTTTTCTAACTGGAGTAGAACCAAGCAGCTATTTGTATAAAAGAGAGAGAGAGAGATGCAGAATTAATACGCCTGAGCTGAAATTAGTGACCATCTTCATGTGTGGATGTCACAACTCCGGTCAGATACCCACTTCTTGGCCACTCGTCAGACTGTTTGAGGGGATCCAACGGCTGGACCCTGTGTGTTTTAATCCTCTGGGGTCTGAATGAAGCCCAGGCAGTGCTGTTGTAAGGCTTGTTTTTTGGCCTTTGCAATTTTGTTTTATATAAGTGGTTGTTTGCCCTCCGTGTTTGACCCCCTTCTTGTTCATCAGTTGCTGCCCTTGTTCAGTAAGAGCAGGAAAATTGTGCCATGTGACTTGGGAATAGCCTGCCTAGTAACAGGAGAGCATAAAAGCCTGGCACGTCCCATGAGCGTGCTGTCCATCCCAGAGGCAGCCCAGTGTCTGCAGAATACCATCAAGAAAGAAGATCAACTTACCTGTTTGTGAGTCCCTGATCTGGTGTCATTGTTCCTGGTCCTTGTTGTCCAGTCCGTGGTGGTCTTAGTCATGGTCCTCTTCCGTCCCTGTTCCAGCCATGGCCCCGATCCTGTTGTGGCGTCCCTGCTCCCCTTTAGGTATCCCTGTGAAATGGTGATGTACAGTTTTACCTGTTTATCTTGTTAATCCACTTATAATTTGGGGTCCTGGCTGCAAACCAATTTGTGTGTTAACTACTGAGTTACTTCAATAAATCTTGTTGTTTTGTTAACACTGAGAAGCACCTCATTAATTGCTCTTCCTTTGAAGGGAAGATCTGGGGGTGAGGGAAGGGGATTGCAACCAGTGATCAGACATAGATCAAGGGGTGCTTGCAGTAAGAAGGAAGGGGGAATTTATTTCTTGGCCTCTCCTCCAACCCAACATTGTCTTGGGACCTTGTCATGGGGTGAAAAAAAACCCGTCTAGAGGGGAAGGAACTTGGCCCAGACTGGAGGAGGAGCTTTAAAGGAGAAGAGCCAGTGGAGGAGGGCTGAACCTAAGCTTGCAAAAGGAGCACAGTGGGAGGCCCAGCTGCCAGGGCCCATGATTATTGATGGTCTGCCTGACCTGCTGAGGAAAAAGGACTCTGGACACTTGCAAGGTCGGAGACATTTTTCTTTGATTTATTTTGTTTACAAGTCCTTGCTTTTCCTTCGTGTGTGGGGAGGCTGGTAGGAAGGGATCCAGGGAGGGTATTGCATAGCAATCCAGCATACAGGACCCTTTGGGCCCCAGATCAGAGCCTGGTGGAGATGGTAGGCCTGGGATCCCCTACCCACCTGTGCTGGGGCTGGAGGCAAGAAGCCTAGCTCTGATACTAGGGATAGGACTAAAAGCCCATATGCCAGAGAGCCCTGGCTGTGGCTGGGTGAAGCCTGAAGCCCCTGGCTGGGCAGTGGAACTAGCATTTGTTGAACTCTTTCCATACCCTGAAAGGGATGGATACAACTTGCAGCCCAGTCGGCGGGACGAGTCTCAGAAGGGACTGGGCCAGAGCAGCTATTGATAGGGAATGCTAAGATACAAGAGTACCTGTCACATCTTTTCCCGACCACTAGGTAGCACCTGTGAGGAGCAGATCCCTTCACAGGCCTTATGGCACACTTTTGGGTCTAGTACCCCTCCTGTAGAGCTGGGACCATCTGGCCCACTGCCCAGGCTCTGGAATCAGTACTGACCCCCTCGGACTCCTTCCTGCAATGTACACACTGTGGCCCAGAACCTCCACCGTATGGGTGTTCTGGGTCCACAGGTTAACACTTCAAGGGTGCATCATAAATGTAACACATAACATAGACAGACTCTTCAAAGGATTCTAAATCACCTTGGCGCTTTACTTAATTGCACAAGAAATACACAGATCTATACCAAAATATACCCTACTTGCATTTCCCTGCCTCGGTTTCCTCACCATTCTTTGGAGTGGGGTCCGACATCTGGTTATATCCAGGATCCATCTGCTGCAGCACATGGCATTGTCTTTTTTTTAAACATGGAGTCCTCTCTCCATCACACTTTCTGACTTTGGATGGTTGATACGCTTCCTGTCTCCTGCCCAAAGCTTCCTGTATGGCTCTGTGCATCTTTCCTCTGGCCCACCCGCCTCTGTGCTTTTCGAAGACTAGCATCAATATCTTGGTGTCTTTGTCCCACATTAGGGTATTTACAGTTCTCCAAATGCCAGCCACTTGCTGATGGCACATGGAAAACTGCTTCTCCCAGCTTCAGCCAACCTCTCTAAAGCATTGTGTGGTGCTCTCTCCCATCTGAATAGGCGATTGTAGAGTTCTAACAACTCACCATTGTATTTGGCCAGCAAGTTAAAGAAGTATGGGCTGGATGAATGGACTATAAGGTGGATAGAAAGCTGGCTAGATCATCTGGCTCAACGGGTAGTGATCAGTGGCTCCATGTCTAGTTGGCAGCCGGTATCAAGCGCAGTGCCCCAAGGGTTGGTTTTGTTCAATATCTTCATTAATGATCTGGAGGATGGTGTGGATTGCACCCTCAGCAAGTTTGCAGATGACATTAAACTAGGAGGAGTGGTAGATACGCTGTAGGGTAGAAATAGGATACAGAGGGCTCTAGACAAATTAGAGGACTGGGCCAAAAGAAATCTGATGAGGTTCAACAAGGACAAGTGCAGAGTCCTGCACTTAGGACGGAAGAATCCCGTGCACCGCTACAGATTAGGGACCGAATGGCTAGGCAGCAGTTCTGCAGAAAAGGACCTAGGGGTTACAGTGAACGAGAAGCTGGATAGGAGTCAACAGTGTGCCCTTGTTGCCAAGAAGGCTAATGGTATTTTGGGCTGTATAAGTAGGAGCATTGCCAACAGATGGAGGGACGTGATCGTTCCCCTCTATTCGACATTGGTGAGGCCTCATCTGGAGTACTGTGTCCAGTTTTGGGCCCCACACTACAAGAAGGATGTGGGAAAGATTGGAAAGCATCCAGCGGAGGGCAACAAAAATGATTAGGGGACTGGAACATATGACTTACAAGGAGAGGCTGAGGGAACTAGGATTGTTTAGTCCGCAGAAGAGAAGAATGAGGGGGGATTTGATAGCTGCTTTCAACTACCTGAGAGGTGGTTCCAGAGAGGATGGTTCTAGACTATTCTCAGTGGTGGAAGAGGACAGGACAAGGAGTAATGGTCTCAAGTTGCAGTGGGGGAGGTTTAGGTTGGATATTAGGAAAAACTTTTTCACTAGGAGGGTGGTGAAGCACTGGAATGGGTTACCTAGGGAGGTGGTGCAATCTCCTTCCTCTGAGGTTTTTAAGGTCAGGCTTGACAAAGCCCTGGCTGGGATGATTTAGTTGAGGATTGGTCCTGCTTTGAGCAGGGGGTTGGACTAGATGACCTCCTGAGGTCCCTTCCAACCCTGATATTCTATGGTCTGAGAGACATGCGCCCAGCCTTGCCAGCAGTGGTGGAATTCACATACACAGAGAGGCATTCCATGATTCATCAATTTCATAGTAACTTCTCAATATCAACCGGAATTGATAAGATACCCAAATCTTGGGCACAAAATATCATTCAAGACTTCAGTAGTTTGAGTATTGTTGGCAAAACGCTGGGCCAGATTCCTCGCTGATCTAAACTGGCATAGACATTATCATACTTAGGAGTACCATAGTTTTTAAAAAAAAAAAAAAAGAGTACCATAACTAAAACTGCTGTGGCCAAAAACATCATCTTATGCACAGTTAGACTTATCCTAGGAAAGAATTTCTGGGATAGTTTGTTTGAAAACAACTGGGTAAGTGAATAGTGGAAAAGCAGCTGTAGGAGAGATGGGGAAGCCATGGTTTCAATCCTTTAAAGTACAGTTTCACTGTGACAAATGGAGCGGATCAGAAAATGAAATTTTCAGTGGAAATAAATACCAAGTTTTGGGTGGACAAAAATTAGTGTTTTAGGGGGGAAATGACTTATTTCGATTCTGAAATGCCACCCTGGTGCCTTATGGGAGTGTTTGTAGTTTGGATCCCTCATGTGCTTAGGTGACTCTCCTCTAGCAGTGGCTCACTGCTCAGATTACCGTATATGCTCCGTTCATAAACCAAATGCTTTAGTAAAAAAGGGAAGCATCAGAGAAGGGGGTCGGCTTATGAACGGGTATAGAGAGGGGGAGAGGTGGGACACAGCCCCTCTCCCCAACAGAGGGGGCACTGAGAGGCAGTAGAGCCAGGAGGGAAGAGGTGGGGCCAGAGTCTCTCTGCTTCTGGCCACCTCTGAAGCAGCTGCAGCCCCAGGGCTGGCAGACTATGGCTACGCCGCTTGGACCGGCCCCCCAGAGCAGGCTGTGGCTGCACCGCCTGGCCCGCCGGAGCACGCTGCGGCCAGGCCAGAGACATCCTCCCCGGCCCTCCACAAATAAGGTGGGAAGGGATGGGATGGGGAGAGTGTGGGGGTCCCGGGCTAGGGGTGAGGTCATGTGGGGAGTGGTCACAGGTGTTACTCCCCCTCCACCCCCCCAAAAAAAATTTCCCTACCAGTTGCTGTCCCGGCCTGTCAGGGTAAGTAGCTGGCGTGCCAGGACACTTTGTTTACTTAGGTTTACCTCCATGCCTGCGGACGCTTGAGGTAAACAAACCATCTCGGCCTGCCAGCGGCTTATCCTCATGGCCCGGGAGCCAAAGTTTGCTGACCCCTGAATTACAGGGTCAGCTTATGAATGGGTCACAAAAATTTTCCATTTTTATTTATCCATCTTGGGGGGGGTTGGCTTATAAACGAACCGGCTTATGATTGAGTATATACGGTAAGTCTTCAAGTTTCATTTCAGAGTGCATTTTTAGTTTCCAGGTGGTCAGTTTTTTGACTGAAAAGTTGAAACAGAAAACAGACGCTTTTCATGAAAGTCTCTGTGTTGTTGAAAATCTGGTTTTCCATTGGGAAAACGCTCTTGATGTAAAACTTTCAACCAGCCATTGAGAAGAGTCACTTTGTGAAAAAAGGCACCTTGATGTATATGCTTCCTTTGTACAGTCAGCATCATAGCTGCATGCTTGCATGACGAGTGGCGTTTATTTTTAACCATTATAAGCCCTGCAGAGCTAAACTAGAAGTGAAAGTGGATTCTCTTCTGGCTTTTGTGTGGTTAGAAACATTGCCTAAATTCTACTAGTAGGACAGGTGTGATTATATAGCTTGCATTCACTTTGCAGCTGAGAATCAGGCTCAATAAGTCTGGAACCCCATGCTTCAGCAGATGCTCTCATTAAAAGTACTAGGGCCAGATTCATGGTCTTGTTAAGTCTGTGTTGTGCTGTGGGAATGCCTTAAGCCCATCTTAAAGGGCCACTTCATAATTCCCCCTGGTAGAGGAAACCCCAGGAGCAAAAGCTGTTCCCTTCAGTGTATGCATTCAGCAACACAGAGGCCACTGTGTGGTAATTCAGGCCAAGAAAACTGAGGAGGAAATGAAATTAGAAGAAAGCTTGCATAGTGACAGGCCAGCAAGTGGATTAATCAGTACATGGAGAATTGATTTGGAGTTCCTTCAGTATTTAGTCCTGAAGACATGCCATAACATTCCTTTGGGAGATTATTTTAAAACCCCAAGGAATGTGTGCACTGTTCTTGGGTGTTAAATATCCACGTGCTTGTGCAGTCTGCTTGTCCAAATGCCGAGGGAGTGGGTGATATAAAGAATCTCCTCTCTATTGAAAAAAGGCAGTGCTATTGCTCTTCTTCAACTAGAAATAAGTTTATTCTTGTCACGGAGTCACCGGGCGATGCTCTGGAACTACTCCATACGAAGCCAGTCAGGACTCTGGGGAAGCGTGCCTCCTCTCTGTGAGCAGACTGTCTCCAGGGCAAGAGGCTTACACAGCTTCGACCTTCCTAGGTCTGACCTCGGAGCATTCAGCATCCCCTTCCGCACCGTGCACTTCCCACAGCGAGTCTGCACCGGCGGGGCTCCTGGGGAAGCCAGAGGGCCCTGCACCCCAATTCCGCAGTCAGACGTGACTCTCAGCCAGCCAGTAAAACAGAAGGTTTATTAGACGGTAGGAACGTGGTCTAAAACACAGTTCATAGGTACAGCGAACAGGACTCCTCTGTCAGGTCCATCTTGCGGGGGCAGGGAGGCCAGAGCCCCATCTGGGCCTCCCTCCATTTCCCCAGCCAGCTCCAAACTGAAACTCTCCAGCACCTCCTCTGGCCTTTGTCTCTTTCCCGGGCCAGGAGGCCACCTGATCTCTTTGCTCTCCAACACCTTCAGTTGGCACCTTTTGCAGAGGAGGGGCCCAGGCCATCAGTTGCCAGGAGACAGAGTGTCAGCCATTCTCTGTGAAGACACCATCACACTGGCCCTCTAGGGCTCTGCCACAATCACACACCCTTATCCCACCACCTAGATACTTAAGAAATGCATAGGGGAAACTGAGGCACCCACCCAGTATTCAGAGAAAACATTAACAACAGTCCTACTTCATCACAATTCTGTTTCCACCTCTTGCACCCCCCGGTAGCCATTTTGGGTGAGAGCTTTCATGAGGCTCTCTCATTTCACATCATGATCGTTATTTCTCTGCCAGTGCAATGCCACACTTCCCATATCATCACACCCAGGAGATGAGTTTTGTTTGTTTAAGCAGAGAGATTTGTTCAAAATCAGGTTTAAAACAGTTTTCCGGACCAATTTTGGTAATCAATTTTATGCTGAGTTTAAGACAGACAAAGGCTTAAAGTGGACTTAAAGCCTTTGAGTAACTTCAATCAAAAACATCACAACCACTTTGAAGTGGCAATGTGCATAAAATTGAAACTTGGATCCTGAATATTCATAGTAATTATTTCATTCAGATGTGAAAACTAACTTCATTTTAAAATGTTCTCGCTCCAGCAATAGAATATCAAATGGCAATTGTAAAATTATCGTTAGTGGTCTATGGACTTCAAAACTCCAATAATGTGATTGCATATCTCTGGAGGTGGTGCAGCAAAGTCAAAATGCTTTGAAACAACATCAGCGGAAGTCCATGGAGAGAACAGCAAAACTAAACAGAGTAATGTCAACTTACAAGTCAAAATCCTGAGATGTAGTTGTGACCAAAAGCATCCCTGTATTCACACCCTACACATTGTTGTAATAATCTTTGTGTAAAATATGCCTTGTGAGGTATCATTTAAAAACAAATAACATTGATCATCAATATTCTTGTGTAATGTATATACAAAGTGCACATTAAAATTACGAAAACAAGCTGAAATTATCATGCAATGTGTTTGCCAGACAAGTCTGGGAAAAGGGTAAACCAGTTTCTCAAAGACAAAGGACAAGCTGATGCCTCTTGCCAGGTGTCATCAAAGTTGATTGGCTATCACAGGTCAGGTGGCAACAAAGAGGGACAGGAACAGATCGATCTGCATTTTAGCAAACAACAATGTAAAACCTCGTTCACCACAAGACTCCATGTCTCCATCCTCACAGCTGGAATGAACTTTATCCAAGGATAACCCTTAGGAAAATGCATTTCAAAGGGTGTCTGGACTATAAAGTGAGGGCAAAAACACCCCAAGATCTCACGCTCACTCTTTTATTTATTTTTTCCCACCTAAGATGACAAAGGAGCCAGCCTTTTGACTTTTGGAGGAGATCCTGACCTGATGTTACTGGTAACCTATGGTAAGGATTTTACTTTGAACCAAGTCTAGCTTGCTAAGCTTTAGCCACTAGGAAGCATTTTATCTTTTTCTTTTGTAATCATTTCTGACTTTAATACCTTGTACTTGTACTCACTTCAAATATATCTCTTTGTAGTTAAATAAACTTGTTTTATTTTTATTTTTAATTAAAACCAGTCCAGTGCTGTATTTGAACTGTTTGGTAACTTAAGTTAAAGTAGCAAACTGTCAAATATTGACTCTTTATGGGGCAATGGCCAGATTGAATTGCCCAAGAGAGGGTTGGACAGTGAAGGACACATGTTTTGGGGGAAATTCAGGACTGGGAGTGTGTTAGGGTCACTCTGCAAGAGATAACTAAGGTCAGCGGAAGCCAGAGTGTGACTGGAGAGTTACTGACAGGCTGTTAGAAAAGAAGTACTTGTGGCACCTTAGAGACTAACCAATTTATTTGAGCATAAGCTTTCGTGAGCCACAACTCACTTCATCGGATGCATCTGTAGCTCACAAAAGCTTATGCTCAAATAAATGGGTTAGTCTCTAAGGTGCCACAAGTACTCCTTTTCTTTTTGCGAATACAGACTAACACGGCTGCTACTCTGAAACCTGACAGGCTGTTGGAGTCAGAGTTGCTGGAGCTATACACAGACCCTCAGGGTGTGGCCTGCATGCTGCTAGGCTGTTTGTGAGCATTCCTGGTTGGGAGCCACAACAGCAAAGCCTTGTGAGGCAACCAAAGTTACGGGGCAGGCCACCACCCCTTGCTGGCCGGAGTTGCACCCTGGAATGTATTCTCTGGGGTTGGCGGTTACTGACCTGTGCCATGTAACTTTAGCTAAAGTAGAAGGGGGTTTCTTCTGCGGGATGGGAAGAGAGGCAGACAAGTGACAATAAATAATAGTCTATTGCAAAGTATAGCAAGATCTTCTAAGACATATCCACAAGTATGTCAGGCTAAGCATAGACTCTCCGCTCATGAATGCTAAGTTAAGCATGCTGTCAGTATACCTTGCTTTCATATATTTATCTCACTCAGTTTCAAATACTTCTTACTCTTTAATATGCACGTGAGTGTAAAAGCAAAGAAGGGGAAAATCCATTAAGAACATTCACTAAAATGTTGACTTTTAAATTAGACAGAGGGATTACAAATTACTCTGGTTTTTTTTAGTAAACTAAGCAGTGTTAGTCCACTTCATAACCATTATCAAGGGAGAAGGACGTCAAATACCCTTCATCAGTTCTGCCAGAGAAGGGAAATTATCCTTATTAAAATTGTGGTGTTTTTTTGTTGTTTTTTTTTAAAAATTTTATTCTGGTTTTTCTGGACTCCATCCAGGATGAACTGCTTTAATGACCATTGTCAGAGAAGCAAGCTCCATTGCAAGACAGATTGTGGAAGAATTTACTCTCAACAACACACCTGGAGCAATTCCACTAAAGTCAGTGGAGTCTGCACCATTGTGACAGATCAGAATCTGGCCCACACGCTCTCTCATTATAATGCAACAAGCTTAACTTTGTCAGCAAATAACTAATTTGCAGTCTGATGTTCTGGACCAGAATATTGAATGGAGATCAGAGGGCAAGCCTGCTGAATGTAATTTTAGAGAAATGGTGTGATTCTTGTAACCCCAACTGCAAGAGCACAGCAACAGTGCTTCCGTGGACCAAGCACTTAGTTGTCACATGCAGGGGAGCTGCTAAGACTCCAGTGGTAAGAGAATGGTATTTGCAAATGGCAGACGCAGCAGTTTATGGCTATATTTAGCAATCACCTTGGCAAGGGATTGAGTGCCCTAATTCCTTCAGCCTGGGTGTAGGCATGTTGAAAGATTGGGCCGAGATCGAATGCTCTTAGAAATGGATTTTGGGAGCCACACCACAGACGTGGGCCTCCAAATCTCTTAAGCGCACAGATCTTCAAGGAATTCAACCTCTGACTCCTCTGAGTATCCACAGAATGGGCCACTTTCTTCCTCCCTTCCCTGTGCCTTCAAGACCACTGTCCTGGTAGCATAGCCCCTCTCTGTATCGGAAATATTACTTAGATACTTGTATCAGTGTGGGAGGGGTTACTTGGCTCCAACGGGATGAACTAATCTTTCACCCCTCCACAAATTCTCAGCTATCATATGGCCCCTTGGGCCACCAGGGAAGCTTCTGTCTGAGGGATCCAGTTCCCCTATTCCCCTCCACCCCCAAATCTCCTCTGCCAATGTGATCTCTGCAAAAAGAATCTTCCCCCCCATGTTTGCACGGTTGGAGGCTACACAAGAAAAGGCTTAGGTTAGATACCAGGAAAGGCCCCTGTCAGAAATGGAGCTGAATATACTATTGTTAAAGCTAAGTTTTGGTCACAGATATTTTTAGTAAAAGTCCGGGACAGGACACGGGAAATAAACAAAAATTCACGGCAGCCTATGACCTGTCCCTGACTTTCACTAAAAATATCCCTGACAAAAGGGGTAGGTGGGGCTGCTGGGGCTCCCAGGTCCCCCCACCAATGCGGTGCTTAGGAGCTCCGGGGTCCCCCAGCTCCAGGGGCTGGGCAGCTGTGCGGTCTCCCCACCAGGTTGGGAGCTAGGAGCTGCAAGGGCAGGGCTGGAAAATGTCCCGTAGGTCAATGGAAGTCACCGATTGACATAATCGTAGCTTAACTATTGTTGGAGATGTTCACAGACACGAGTTCAAGCCCCAAAATATAGTTGCAATGCAGAAGTACAGTGAAGTGCATGATGCTGAATGGCCAGCTGTGACTGCAGTAAGATGACCCATTTCACTCCCCCTCCAAGTCAATGGTGAAACCTACCACTGACTTGGATAGGAACAAGCTCCAGGTGATTTTCTTCCTCTATAAATGCTACAGGTCTAGCGCTGCCCTCCCATACACCTGTACGATCCCAAGGGAAGTTGCCCACTAACGTGGGCATGCACAGGTTAGTCCTGTGGTTTTTGTGTTTCAGAATATTAGGCAAAGCATCGGTGTTTTTCCTAGGGTTTTTATTCTGCACTTGCAATAACGGCTTAGACTCTTTTACTAATTTTTTTTTAAAAATGTGTTTTAAAGTCTTCCAGTTATTCTCAGTTTCCTATTTCAGTTTCCCACTGACATGAATGATTTGAGCAGACAAACTGTATTGCTCTGGGTAACCAGCTTGCTCATCAAATGCCATGTGTGATTGAGCTAAGTGACTGTTATGATTTCAGGACAACGCTAAGTGCTAGAAGCTGAATAAACTTCACACTCTACATTTCAGTAGGTGAAGGCTGTTTATGCAGGACAAATATCCAGTGGAGACTGACTGTTCTAATTTTTAAAAGCATGGAAGGCTTTTGACACTTACACTATTAATTTTCCAGTAAGGACAGTGAGTCCTTAAAATAACTGTTTAGCTAACCTCTGTATGAACTGGCTCTGCTTGTTACTACTAAAAGTGGAAGTACTCATTGTACTAATGGATTTTGGCTCTTCTCTGCTGCTTTACCTTTATCTTTTAAGCATAGACTTTGTTATTTGAGAACTGGTGTTTTTC
This sequence comes from Eretmochelys imbricata, assembly GCF_965152235.1. Taxonomy (NCBI): domain Eukaryota; kingdom Metazoa; phylum Chordata; order Testudines; family Cheloniidae; genus Eretmochelys; species Eretmochelys imbricata. Next base: position 202,816,460 of record NC_135574.1, on the reverse strand, counting down.
CTATGCGAAAAGATAAAGCGTGCATTTTAAATTAATCATACTTATAATATTAGCTACCATATCGCTGTAGCATTTCTTCCTGGAACAGGGGTGGGCAAAGTATGGCCCACAGGCCATGTCTGGCCCATCAGAACTTTTAATCCAGCCCTCGAGCTCCTGCTGGGGAGCGGGATTTGGGGCTTTCCGCGTGGCTCCCGGAAGCAGCGGCATTCCCCCCCGGGAACTGAGGCCAATGGGAGCTGCAGGGGCGTCTCCTGCGGACGGAACAGTGTGCAGAGCCGCCTGGCCAGCACCACGCCTCCACATAGGAGCCGGAGAGGGGACATGCCGCTGCTTCCGGGAGCTGCTTGAGGTAAGCGCCACCTGGAGCCTGCACCCCTGAGTCATTCCCCTGCCCCCCCCATGCCCCAGCCCTCTGCCCGAGCCCTGATCCCCATCCCACCCTCCAAACCCCTTGGTCCCAGCCCGGAGCAACCTCCTACACCCCAAACTCCTCATCCCCAGCCCCACCCCAGATCCTGCACCCCCAGTCAGAACCCTCATCTCCCCCTGCACCCCAACCCCCAATTTCATGAGCATTCATGGCCCGCCATACAATTTCTATACCCAGATGTGGCCCTCAGCCCAAAAAGTTTGCCCACCCCTGTCCTAGAAGCTCATAACTGCTGAACAATAATGCAATTACTAACATAGTAAATTGGACTGTACCAACATCCACTGCAAAGCTTTGCTTTGCTTTTTCTAGCAATACCCTTAAATCTCAGGTGCCAAAATCTTAGCCTGACCGCTGTTAATCTTGATACTCAAGGATCTGAAGGCCAAATGTAAACCTATATCCCAAAATACTGTATGCAAGCAGCTGTGTTTGATTAAAAGTCTTATGCTGGCAATATATTAATAAATTATTTGTGTGAAGATATAAGTGCAGTAAATATTTCATCTAAATATTTTAGATCTCAGCTCTCCCAAGTTTTAAAGCTCAGTTTCAACACTTAGAGCTGCTTTTGATGGACACTTTTAATCACTTCAAGTCAAGTCCCCTGCTTGGTATATCAAGACTCACTAGCTGCCTTGAAATCCTAAAATCCCAACTGAACCCTAAGCAGCAGGTTTCAAACTAATTTCCTGACTTCCTAGCAGTTGAAGTATGGGGCGGGAGTAGTCATCTGCAGCTGAACTAAGGCTTGGATTTGTATCATGTATTTATGCAATTAGGTTTCGTTGGATTTTAAGTTCTTTAGAAGTTCTTTGAATATATTTTTTTTTTCCAGAGGACCTGTCGGAGGATAAACAACTGTACAGGAACTCTGAAAAATAAACGTATGTTCCGGAGTAACTTGCTTTTGAAATAACTTCTGTAACATTGTGTGCCTGTATGTCGTCATCTTAGTAGAATTAGGTGTGGTTTTTTTTTAAAGATATAGAGGAAAAATCAGAGTATCATTCTATAATGGGTGAATAAGTAGCTGGCTAAGATTCATTCTAGAACCCCGTCTTACAGAATGAAAAGCATTTGAGGCATAACAGGTCTAGAGGCTAATCCCAAATGCCCCAGTGGCTCTAGAGTAACCAAAACTCTATTTGTCAAGCAGAAACTATATCAGTACTAGTACTGACAACATTGGAAAAAAAACGATGTTTTCCAGAGATATCTGCGAGATTGGCTTGTCTGTTTGCTTTCAGTGGATATGAATGTCATCCTGATCAACGAGTCTTCTACAAAGCTCTTGTAGATGTAAAACTGAATACTTGGTGCTCTTTCAAATGTCCTTTATTGGCTGGAAAATGTGGTACTGAAGTCTTTTTAATCATATGTTTGCATTCTGTGTATGTATATGTAATATGCACTTTATCTATGCCTATGTCCCTTTCTGAGTTTAGAGTGCTTGACTTTATAACCACATTCTTATAACATACCATTTTTTTAAACAAAATATAGCTCCCTATATCTTATTTAAAAAACTGGAAAAAATCATAGAATCATAGAATCTCAGGGTTGGAAGGAACCTCAGGAGGTCATCTAGTCCAACCCCCTGCTCAAAGCAGGACTGATCCCCAATTAAATCATCCCAGCCAGGGCTTTGTCAAGCCTGACCTTAAAAACTTCTAAGGAAGGAGATTCCACCACCTCCCTGGGTAACACATTCCAGTGTTTCACCACCCTCCTAGTGAAAAAGTTTTTCCTAATATCCAACCTAAATCTCCCCCACTGCAACTCCAAATGCCATCATGTGGAACAATATCAGCCTGCTGTGTAGGTCATCAGGAAGACTTCAACCCAGGACCTTTAGACCCACAGCACAAACTTCTACTACTGAAACTCAAGGAATAACTGGTAGTGGTAGTTGTCTTCTGTGGGAATCCTCCATTAGAAGAGAAGATGGAACACTGTGCCCTGCCAGGGGCTTACCATGGCTATTTGCTAAACAGCAGAGGAATATATGGAATCAGAAATCCTGGCTCTGGAGAGGAGCGTTGTCAAGTGGTTCACCAGCTGAGCCCCAAGTTTAGAGTTGGTCATTTCTTATAAAAGACAGCATGGCTCAAAGGGTACTTGAGTGTGCCGTGTTAGAGAACTGTCTTCTATTCCTTGCCTTACTAGAAGCAACCTTATGTAACCTCTTGGTGGGGCATGACACTTGTCTGCTTCCTAAGGTAAGGGTATGAGGCCTTGCTCAATAAGAGCTCTGAAGTGAACAGAGCTACTAGCATTAGTCAGTGCAGGAACTGAGATGAGAACTCATGGTAGTCTCCTGGCTCATAATAAAGTAGACCTTCCTTAAGGCCACACACAGGGACTGTTGGCTTGCCTGTGTATAGTCCAGAGAGTTTCCTCAGTGGGGCCTGGAAATATGCATGCTCAGTGCAGCTGAAATGTTCAGAGATCTTAAGAACAAGACTTTAAAAGGCTTTATTGAACCGGTACAAATAGTGATTTTTTTTTCCCCAGAGACTTATTACTTGGTGAAATCTGGATGAATTTTATTGGAGACAGTAAAAAGGCACTTCTGTGAATGTGGCAGTAACTCTCTGCCAGATGTCCAGTTCCTGCTCCAAAGCATCAAGGTGCTAGAGCTCTGCCAAGAAACAGTATGAAAAAATGTAACTGTGGCAAAACTACCTACTTTCCCCTAGCTTTATTCTGAGAAACAGCTCAACCACTTTTGCTGAAAGTTTTCCAGAACAATTCAGTCTGAGGTAGACACCCGGCCTGGAAAGATTTCGACCAAATGGTTAAAGTTTGGCAAAGTCACAAGCAACAGAAAACTGGATTTTATAATTGACTGTGTTAAGCAGCAGTGTTGCTACAAGTTCCATCTATAGTAGGATAGAGATGTTCCTGTTTGGCAGAGAGAGGTACCTAGAGTACTTGGTGTATGATTTTGGTACGTGCTCTTTAAAGGACTCCACATTTATTGAACCACTTCGGCTATGATTAAGCCCTTCAATTTCCAAAGTGAGATAAACAGCATTGTAGCAGTGCTAGGCAAAGGTCTTTGGTTTGTGAAGTCTGCAGCTGCAGATTTCAACACTGAGCCTTGCTTTATATGAGGCTTACCTATCTCATCCGAGAGACAGGACATGTTCAATTCCCATGCTCATTTCAGGTGTACAAATAGTTCAGGAAAGTCACAGGCTCACTGATGCTGTCCTCTGGGAAAACTTTTTGCAACTGACATTGGGCCAGATCTTCCTTGACTTTCTCATAAGGCATGTGCGTTGAGTGAAAGTTTTCAGTGTTAGTAAGGCAAGCAGAAATTGGCCTATTATTGTCACATCAATTTTGAAAGGCCCTGCTATGACCCCATGGAATCAAAACAAGCACAATCCTTTCAAGTGTGCCTTGGCACCTTTTGACCGGAAGCTAAAATAAAGATGACTATCCCCAGAACAGAATTGCTTCTGCCTGACGTTATGATGATAATTCCAGAACAGCTGTTTTATCTACAGCTATAGCGCTGGGCCAGATCCCATAAATCCAAACCACAATATTTCTATTTGTATCACTCCCATACAAAAGAGAGGAAATAGCTCTGATTTCTTCAAATGAAACAAAGTATTGAGATACTAGGGTTGGAAGTGGGTCAGTAATAGTGTCTTTCAGTTTAAAACAGCTCCTTTTTTAAAAAAAGAAACCCATTGCTCCTTAGGAAACTACACAACCCTGCCTGTGGCTCTTTTTAATTAGCTTTCTTGCTTTCATCTCATTTTTTCTGGAGACAGTTTAAAATGCACCTTTCTCTGTTACTTTGCAGAAGTTGTGACGTGTGATAATACTAAAACCCTTTTTAAAAAAAGCTGGAAAAAGGCAGAACATTCACAGAATTCCACTGCGCCACATGCCTAGTTATTACAGGGGGCAGGGGGGCAGAGCAGTAGTTGATTCAGCAAATATGCAGTCAGTCCACAGAATATAGCTTTAATGTTGGAGCATCATTGTTTTACTTGGCCTAATAATCATTAGCAGGATGTAAGATAGCTTTTGAATTTCATTTTCCATATTTTAACAGTTGGGAATGCTTTTTCAGAGGAAAAATGTGATTATCTTCCATTGTGGTATGCAGAGTTGTTGCCATATTGGTCCCAAGATATTCGAGAGACAAGCTGGGTGAGGTAATATCTTTTATTGGACCCATTTCTGTTGGCGAGAGAGACGAGGAAGAAGAGCTTGCTTCTCTCACCAATGGAAGTTAGTTTAATAAAAGATATTACATCACCCTCCTTCTCTCTCTAATATCCTGGGACTGACAGGACTGCAACAACACTGTATATTTCCTTGCTAACATTTTAAAGGGATGCTGTAGCCCCTTTAAAACCAATACATGAAGTTGATGTCTCAAGGACGTTTGATTTGTGGTGTTTGCTGGTATTGTGGACTAAAATGTTACCATCCACGTGGTCACTGAGCTGGCTGGGTATGTATGGATGCCAGACTGTGATGTCAGCTTTTGGGGCCTAGCTGCACCCTGATATCGGCACAGCAATCTGTTTCCTTTATGGATGTGTTAGCATCCTCACAGAGCTGACCATGGCAATGACTCATGCCTGATATCAGTAGCTATGAGTGGGGAGGGAATGGAGGCCTTATGTCCTCATAGGGGCTGGGGTCGTTAGTAAATGTAAGGATCAGATTGTTGACCCCTTTACTCTCAAAGCAGCAGCATTGACTTCATTGGAGCTATCGTGGAGTAAAGTACTACTCAGCATCACTGGGAGTATCCCAATCTTTTCAGACATCCAGCACTTCACACCCTTTCAGGAAGATTATACTACGTTTTTAGGCCACACCGTTGTTTATGACAAATGTATTTTCAGGAGGATCCATAGAATCATAGAATATCAGGGTTGGAAGGGACCTCAGGAGGTCATCTAGTCCAACCCCCTGCTCAAAAGCAGGACCAATCCCCAATTAAATCATCCCAGCCAGGGCTTTGTCAAGCCTGACCTTAAAAACTTCTAAGGAAGGAGATTCCACCACCTCCCTAGGCAACACATTCCAGTGTTTCACCACCCTCCTAGTGAAAAAGTTTTTCCTAATATCCAACCTAAACCTTCCCCACTGCAACTTGAGACCATTACTCCTTGTCCTGTCCTCTTCCACCACTGAGAACAGTCTAGAACCATCCTCTCTGGAACCACCTCTCAGGTAGTTGAAAGCAGCTATCAAATCCCCCCTCATTCTTCTCTTCTGCAGACTAAACAATCCCAGTTCCCTCAGCCTCTCCTCATAAGTCAGGTGTTCCAGACCCCTAATCATTTTTGTTGCCCTTCGCTGGACTCTTTCCAATTTCTCCACATCCTTCTTGTAGTGTGGGGCCCAAAACTGGACACAGTACTCCAGATGAGGCCTCACCAATGTTGAATAGAGGGGGACGATCACGTCCCTCGATCTACTTGCTATGCCCCTACTTATACATCCCAAAATGCCATTGGCCTTCTTGGCAACAAGGGCACACTGCTAACTCATATCCAGCTTCTCGTCCATTGTCACCCCTAGGTCTTTTTCCGCAGAACTGCTGCCTAGCCATTCGGTCCCTAGTCTGTAGCGGTGCATTGGGTTCTTCCGTCCTAAGTGCAGGACCCTGCACTTATCCTTATTGAACCTCATCAGATTAACCTCATCCAGTAGAACCCTGTCTTGTAACAAACCTAAAATTGCTAGGTAGATGTCTGTGCTTACACTCCGGGTATGTCTACAGTGCAATATGAGGGGTGACTGCAGAATGGGTAGACACACCTGCACTAGCTTGGCTAAATAGCAGTGTAGATGCTGGGTATGTACTAGTGGTTCTAGTCTGTGCCTTTGCAACTACACTGCTACTTTTAGCTGCGCTTGTGCAGGGACGTCTGCCCAGGCTGCACTCACACTTCTGACTAAGTATAACTACGCTGCAGTTCAAGGTGTATCATATGGCCCCTTCTATGTGAAAGAGAGAACAGGCCATTTGTGACATGAAGAGCAGTTACCACTTCTTGCAGTGAACTCTGAAATATACTGAAACCCACTGTATGGAAAGGAATCCTTTCCTTTATGACACTGAGACCAGCATGACACCACAGCCAACATCACAATAAGGTGAATTCTGCATTTCTAATGTAAGCTAAGGCATAACCTCCTCTGCCCTGTGGGCAAAGAGCCTGTGAAATTTCATTTAAAAATGAAGCTTTCATTATTGTTAACATCTAAAACAACCAAACCGCTATTCATTAAATGCTGTTTAATTAAAAACTGGATTAAGTGATTTAGGGGCCTGAACCAATTCCCCCGATGTTATTGAGAATATTTCCACTGAGTTTAATAGCAGTTGGATCTTGCCCCTAAGTTTAACCTTTTGGAAACAGCAAACAAGAGCATATTCAGCTTGTCCTGCTAATCACTCATTTGGCCAGCAGTCTGGAAACTGCAAATGTGCTAAGGCTTAAATACAGCTTTGTCACTGGACAAAGAAATTGCACACCAGGTTCTCACCAGTTGCACATTAATAAAGTGGGAATTTATAACTACCTCTGAAGTAGGCTTTATAACAGTCTGACATTCAGGGCTGAGAGTGGGTTAGGGAGACTTTTTTCCCCCTCTAGGTTACTCGTGTTAATCTGAAATCAAGTGAGTGAATCTTTATCTGATTTTTTTTCTGAAATTGGTTAGTGTTGCGGTCACTGTCCTAGTTGACAAGTGTCCATGTCACAAAAGAACACCCTCCCTGCTGCCCTTAACTGCTGCCCTGTGGGCATTCCTAGTAGAGAGGCCAAAGACCAAATGAACATGGAGGCTACACTACCATTCAAGCTAAGTGGCGGTCTCTCCGAGTCAAGGTTGAGGCATGTTGCCAAAAAGAGCGGGAAAGCTTGTGCGGCTGCTCTGCTCCCTGCTTATTTGTTCTGTACATTTGGCAACTTTCACAAGCACTGATATAATGAATTTATTTCCCCCAGCAGTAGAATTTCTGTTGAAGAAACACTTCCCTATACCAGCGCTGTTGTAATGCACTGGTAGCTGAGGAAACGGCTTAACTGCTACATTCTGACTTGAGGCACAGCATCGTATAAACTGTACTGCCCCAGGAGCAGCTGTTGGGGGTGCCGTGACTCAGACATGCCTGTATCAAAATTACACGGGCTCCCAGCGTGTAGAGATTTACCGCATGCCAATAGCAGCAGTGATTAAGTACCCTCCTGCCCCAGTGCTGGCTTAGCTACTGGGACCAATGAGTCCCACGGCCCACTGGGGATATCAGCTTGCGGCTCCTTTATGGAGCTGTGAGCACAGGTGTGTACCTGGCGTGGTTCAGCACCCTCCCCGACACCTGTCCCTTCTGCGGCATCAGGGAGACCCTGGGGCACGTCTCTCTGGGGTGTTCCAGGTTGCAGCTCCTTTTCCAGCTCTTCCAGAATCTTCCCTTGAGATTCTGGCTGCACTTTTCCCCGCACCTGCTGATATATGCACCTCCTATCCATGGCCCCACAAAGCCTCAAGGCCTCCTCGTCAACCTCTTCCTGGTGCTGGCCACAGTGGCTGTCTATAAAATCAGGAGGAGGATTTTGAACGGGGAGGTGCTCTGTGACTGTGGGGACTATTTCTGCTCCTCCCTAGGTTCACCTATTTGAGTGGAGTTCTTCTGGGTCACGTCTGTTGGCTCCCTAGAAACCTTTGAGGAGCAGTGGGCGCTATCCGGGGTTCTCTGCTCAGTGTCTCCTTCTGGCTCCCTGCTTATGTCCCTGTAACCTTCACTCCTGTTGCCATTCTGTCATTTGTTGCCCCCCGCCCCTCCCCAAAATCATTTGAGCCCTGGGTTCTGTAGCTCCTCCCCTCTGGCTGGGGGAAGGACATTTAGATGTAAGCCCACCTGCTCCTGGAACTCAATAGGTACTGGGACCAATGAGAGGGGGTGTGGGGAGCCAAGGGGGTGGTCATTCTCCATCTGCTCCCAAGACTGTAACTGAGCAAAGATTAAGCCCGACTTAATTTTATATGCATGAATCCAAGGTAGCCCATATAGGGGCATACTGTGGCGGTCTTGCTCCCTCTTATTCCCTTGCGCAGGTGCATAGTCTGAGCCACAACCTGGCACATAACTAGACAAATCGCTAGGAATTTTTTTAGTGATTTCTTTTATGTATCTACTGCAAGAACAAAGAGTTTATTGTATTGCTTATTGTATGTATTGCATATTGTAGACAGAAGGTGCAGGATAAACAAAATAGTTCCCCCACCTCCCTTTAAACTCTACCCCTCAGAAAGCAGCTGAACACTGAAAAATGCTCTTCACGAGGGCCAGCCAGAATGATGCTGAACTCCTTGCTGGCCTGACAATGGCTCCCAGCCTTCTTTTTGGAGGTGATCTCATTGGCTGTGCACACAGGCTCTTTCAGCTTGGCTTGGCAATCTCATGACCGCCGTGAAAGCGGGTGGAATACATCAGCTACTAACGGGGACCAGGGAACGACTGAGACTGTACCATAATGGGGGTGAACAATGGGTGGGGATATGTCAGTAGAGACAGCGCTTTCTGTGCGTGATGACGTATCTTTTCTAATAACTCCCAATATTAATTATACTTTAATGTCTGTGTATTGGATAAGGATAGAAATCACGGTCTCTTTAAAAAAAATGGGGTGGATCTATTTTCTTCTGGGTTTAGATGCCTAGTTCAACTACACAGTCAAGATGGAGGAAAGGAGCAGAACCTTGCTTGGGGCTAGACTGTCACAGCTCCTATATGGCCATGCAGGGGATAAAAGTGAGGAATGCCCCACACTCCTTTGCTTGAGCCCCTGCTCAGCCAAGGGATGATTGGCTTCTGGCTCTAGCCAAGAGAGAGTGAGTCAATGAATAGGGGCTACTCTGCCGATACTCCCCACTGTGAGTGGGGTGGTGGAACTGGGCAGGGTCTGGGAGAAACCCTGGCTCCATGCGCTCCCTTGCTCGCCGACCGGGCACATGTGACTGGCTGGGCACATGGGGGAGCAAGCTACTCCATGGAAGGGTGAAGTAACTTACTCCTTCCCCAAAGCAAGTGGGGAGCAGTGAAAGAACAAAGTGTGTTCATTCCTGCGGTAGGCCAACTACATGCTGCCCTTTACCCAGGGAAGATAGCAAAGTTATGATCCGGCTCTTGGAGAAGAATGGCAGGGATACTCCACACACTCTTAGTCCTATTTCCTTCCTTTTGCAGGGGGAGTGGGGGGCGGGGGGCTGTGATCAGTGTCATTTAAAGCATCTCACCCCGTTTATTAACTGAAATACATCAGACAATGCTGTGTGGAAGTAGCAAAGCTGACACATAATCCTCTGTTGCTCTGTGCTCCTTGTCTTGACAGAAGAGTCCCAAAGAAATCCCCAGGCTTGCTTCGCTGGTGAGAAAAACCTGAGCCAGGAAAATCTCCACAAACAAACCCTGCCGAAGGGACTTGCATTCTAAAAGAGAAGTTATCATTTAGCATGGCTGAGGAAACAAGGGCCCTGAGGCAGACCCCACTGGCAGGAGGATCAGGCCCCAGGTTGGGAGCCGTGAAGAGCAAATGAGAGTCCACAGTGGCTGAAATCTCAGAACGGAGAGGTTGCAGTACAGTTGTGGGGAACTAGAATTGACACACCAAGTTGTACAGAAATAGAATCTTGGTGCTAAAGGATTTAGGTGCCCACCATCTCATGTCGTTTAGCATCGCCCTCTAGTCTATCAGTGTCCATGACTGGGCTGCCACTCTGACCTCTCTGTCCTGCTCTCTCCTCTGTTAATTCACTCCACAGTCCAGCTTCATGGACTTCTTCACCTCTCTTTCCTGCATGCTGTAACCTGCCTCATCCATGCCCAACAGCTACTTCCTCTACACCTAGCCTCTCAGACCAGAGGGGCTATGGAGAAAATATCATCTCCCTTCAGAGGAGGAAAACTGATAAATAGCAAGAGAGAGCAGTAGAAATACCAGAAGGGAAATGGGTCAGTGGTGCCAGTATCAGGCCTCTTGTTTTCTCAGCCATGTTAAAAAGATAATTTCTCTTTTAGGATGAGACCCTCTGATAGGGTTTGTGGAGATTGTGGAGGCTCATCTCCAGTCTTGATTGTGTGGCTGGATGGTCCAGTGGACTGGGCGCTGGCCTGTGACTCAGGAGGCCTGGTTTCTAGTCTCAGCTCTGCCACTGATTTCCTATTTGACCTTGGGCAAGGAATTTACTCCACCCTGTGTCTCAGCTTCCCATCTGTAACATTGGGATACTACATCACAGGGGTGTTGTGTATATCAGATCCGCTAAAGATTGTGAGGCTCTGTGATGGGCTGTCCATGCCACACAAGGCAAAGCAGGTTGTTGGGGCAACTAACTTGGTAGGCCACACCTGGGGGACAGCCAGGGCCTGAAAGGCTAATTGATGAGGGAGCCCAGCTGGGCACGGGCTGGCTGAGCTTGTATGAAGCCAGCAAGCTGATAACAGAAGAGGGCTGCAGGGGAAGTAGTCTGCAGTTGTTCCCTGGGAGAAGGGAGTCTGGGATGGTAAACCCAAAGGAGGGGGCCAGAAGATATGAAGGAGAAATCACAATAGGGCCTGGGAGCCAGTAGACAGTAGTTGCGGGACAGGGTCCCTGGGCTGGAATTCAGAGTAGACAGCAGGCCTGATTTCCCCTACCAGCCGCTGGGAAAGTGGTACAGACCTAGCCTTGGACCAGAAAACAGTGTACAGCAGAGGACAGAGTGGGATTTTGATATCCTGGAAGGGGAGAACTATACAGTGAACGGGCTGGAGTGCTGAGTCATGACGAAGGAGCACCACGAGTCTTGGAGAGCAAGCGGGATATGTGGTGTGAGCAACTGTCGAGAGGGGGTGTCTGATCAGAAAAGAGCAAATCCCCAGATGCAACCATACAGCAGGACCCCAAGGGTGAGCAGTAAGCCCCGTGACAGGCACTCAAAAACTATAGGGATAGAATTTGTTTTTAAATAAACCCCAAGAAGCATTGTAACTCTTTCTTTTAGCTATAATTCTTGTCCCAAAAGAGCTAAAGCCAAGTCAGCTTAATGCTGTTATTTTCTATCTTCCCATAAGTCATATTATATTAAAAGGAAGAGCTTTTACTGCAGAATACAAATGGCAAACAAACCTAGTAGGGAAAAGGAGATGTATTTCACAATGTACTAATTGTGGGCCATTCTGGAGATAGCACAAATATTTAGTACTGACTAATATTCTTTCCTAGACTATACGAAGTCATTATAATGAATGATATACCCTTTTGAGTGTCTGTGCATTACGCATGCTCTCTGGACAAGTTGTGATCAGGACCAGGAATTATGCCAATTTATTATGGTTAAAGTGATACTATTTAGCATTTATATAGTACTTTATGTTTGCAAGGGGAATTTTAACTAACTAACCGTTTCAACACTCACATGTACTCAAGTGTTATCACCATTTTACAAATGAGAAACAGATTCAGAGGTTAAGGCCCAGATCCTGAAAGGTATTTAGGCTCCTAACTCCCACTGGCTGAAATCAAGGAGCCTAAATACCTTTGAGGATCTGGACTTGTCTCTGACTTCAGAATGCTGTGTTTAGAATGCAGGATTAGAACTCAGCGTCCTGGCTCCGTGATCCATCCACTAGATCATGCCACTTCATATATCTCCAGTTAAGAGTTTATAAAAGTGATTGGGATTGGGGAACGCTGGAATCTTCTGGCGTATTCCAGAGCTCCCCACAATAACCGCCCTGCTTCCCTGGGGTAGTTAGTGTGAGACAACACTGGGCAAAGAAATGGAAGCATCACATCATCAGAACCAACTCTGAGTCTAGCTGATGCTGTTGGCTAGCAGTTTCCCGGAACTGTTTTTTATGAATTAACCCTTTGATGGGTGTCAGATCCACAGTTAGTTCTTGGGCACTTACACCTTCCCCTGAAGAACTTTGGATCCTCAAACTCCATGTCCACATGACAAGCAGCCTTAAGCCCCACAATCTCAGCTGGCCAAGCTTTTAGCCACTCTAGACTTAAAAAAAAAAAAAAAAAGAAAAAGAAAAGGCAGATGGATTGAGGGCATATGAGTCCTTGTAGTCCTGATTTGCCAAATCCTTCAAAGAATGTATTTTTCATTTTTTACAGGCTATCTTTATCCCTAGGGCTCTCCTTCCCCTTTAGCTCAGTCCACATTTTCCTTTTTTTAAAAGCTACTCTGGTTTTGTGGCACGTAGCAATGACTTTCCGTGTACCTATCCTGCAGAATCTAAATGTTAAAAAGCAGCCATAGCCTTAGGTAAAGATTTTGGGTGCCTCATATTTCAGTCCTGTATCCCATCTTCAGGATACAGACACTCCAGAGGAAGGTGGATGGGGAAACCTTTTGTGGCCCATTATGAATAATGGGCCAGATTCTATGCTGCAGCAGGAGTAGGAACCCAGACTAAGGGGCTAGAAAGACGGCATTAAATCACTTCTTCATCTCCCTAATTTGCACAACTGTCCATTGGCTGTTCTGAGGTTTTGAGCAGCTCGAGTGCCCTGGCTACACCCCAGCATGCCACTAGTGAGGGGCTTACAGGTTAGTTTAGAGCTGCATGTTTGGCCCTAACCATCTTGCGTGCCGCATGCATTGGAGAATTCTCAAAGGGGCCATCCCTCTTTACTGTTCCCTTACCTCCCATTAATCCTATATTGGTTGTGTAACAGGGAAGAGAATCCATCTCAGCATTCCAAGTTTCTTCCCAATCCTGGGAAGTCCGTGATTAGTTTATGTCGTGAAGGAAGAGGATGTGTTCCCCTTCGAACTGTCTTACCCTAGCTGGTATAAAACGATATTCACATAAATGTCTAATCCTCATTTCATTACAGAGTCAACTTTAAAATCTGTTTGCAGAACAAACAAAGTTAAAATCAAAGCTAATGGAATCATGAAATGATTTAGTTGATTTACACTTTAGCTCATGCTACCACTAAGTACACTTTTAAAGTTATAAAGAGATGAAGAATTATGATATAATGTTAAAGCACAATTCATCTAGACATTGTTTGGAATGCTCACCCTGTTAGGCATATAATGCATCTGAAACACTGTAAAGATGCATTTAAAAAACCATTGAGAGATCAAAGTCAGTAGCACGAATGAGTGGTCATTGTAGACAGGGTTGACACATTTCATATCTGTTCCTACATATATATATATATAAGGCTCTGAACTTCTGAAGAGATTTCCAATTCAATCTTAGTCAAAGATTATCTCAGATGCCACTTAGCGTTAACAATTTTCATGTGCTTTTGTGTGATGAAGCAAGTACTCCCTCTGGGGATGATGTACACGGTTGAGTTAGGTGTTAAAATAAATTGTGGTAGGAGGGGGAAAGAGCTGATTGATTGAGAAGACAATTTCCTGGATTCTTAGCTTTTGCGTACTGTGACAGTGTATCTCTTTCATCATGGCAGGATTCAGCGTTGCCCCTCTGGCATTGAAGGGATCTGATGTAAATCAGTTCCACTCAGGATGTTTAATCCTTCACATTGTCTTATTCACAATATTTTACAGGGTAGGCCCACAGGGCTTCTTTAAACATAAACAAAAAAAAAATTAGATTTCCTAACTCCCACTGGAGTACTGCCTCTTATGCCAGCTACTGATCACCAGCCACCCTGTCTAACCACTCTTGGCCCAGCAATGTTGGGAACAAAGGCCTCCCTCCCCAAATACAAGGCTTCCCCTTACAGGGTAAAACAGCTCTTTACCTAGGAGGAGCCTGTCCCCTTACTTCACACAACCCTTCTGCACCTTGCTTCCCACCTCTCCTCCCCTTTCTCAGTGGGAGAGGTTTTTAAAGGTCACAGGCTGCCCTTAATTAGACTCAGGTGACCATAATTAACCTGAGGCAACTTCTTTCAGTTCATAGGGGAAAGGGCTTTAGTCATTCTAAGACAGAAAGTTACCTTCAACCACCCTCCCATTACTCAGGTCTGACTTTTTCACAATACCTATTGACAGAAAGGCCTGTTTTCTGGTAGGATCTTAAAACGGTTAGTAAACTTCCCCTGGCAAATGGGTAACTAAAGTCCTGACTGCAACCAGATCCAGTAATTCCAATCCTTGCACATTGGCACTCTACAGGAATGGGTGCAGGAGCTATGGATGTCACTTTGATTTTTGCCAGGGGGAGAGTAAAGCCTTGTATTTGATGTGATACAGCAGTCTGGCACTGCTCAGTGTTCCTTGACTAGTATAAGAAAGTCCTTCTCACAATTTGGGCTAAATGCAGGAATCATTGGGAGAACTCTCTGGCCTGTGTTTTATGCAGGAGGTCACGCTATGTGATCATAAGGGCATTACAGACCGGAATAGGTCCGGGGGGGGGGAAAATCAGTCATTTTGAAGAGTTTTGGTTTTGTTTGTTTTTCCTCTTCCTATCTCCCCCACCCTCCTCAACATTAAATACAGTCAGGGGTTGAAACGTTCCCACATAAACAGGAAATGTAAGACTGCTGTATGTAAACCCTCTTTGTCACAGGAGGAGATTAAATCAATGGGCACAGTCAAGTACAGGCTGGGGGAAAATTGTTCGAGAGCCCCACTACTCTGGGAGCAGCCATGTTTAAACATGATTGGCTACAATCTCAGAATTTATAGAACCTAGGCTTAAAAAACAGACATAAAATACACAGTTTATGGTTTATGTTTATGGGCATCCAGAATCCAGGCCAGGTTTTCAGCAGAGCTCAGCTCCCATTTAGACACCTAAATAAGCAGTCATCTTTTCAGATGAGTATGGCCTATATTGGGTGCTAAGTACTCTTGAAAGGTTTTTTTAAGGTACCTAGATAGGTGCTAGAGCACCTTGTGAAGATGTGTCCAAGAGCTCTCTTGAAAATCTGTCCTCACATGGGTGAATAACTGGTACTTAGCCTTTATTTTGTGTTTGATTAACCTATGCTGTATATGTTAATTTTTGTAAAATATTTCCAGCATCCTACTAACAACTGGTTAGGTGGCCTGATGGAATCAAAGTTTTGGTTCAAATACACAAAGAAGCTTATAAGTGCGAGAATGTGGATAAGATGCATTCTCAGTTAAAGACATAGAGTCAATAACCTTAAACTAAAGTTGCGTGTTGTGCATTAGCTGTGCAATGGCAACGTAAGAGGAATGTGTATACCAAGGCCTTCATTCCTAGGCCAGTTGGGTGGACTGTTGAAACAATACTGAACAGGAATAACGTCCCATAGGATTGGTCAGTGACTATGTTGAGGCATTGCAATCTTGAAAGAAGGATGTACTGTCACTATCATTTCTGACACCTTTTATACAGCATCCCTTTGATAAAACAAGATGGTTTACCAGAAGACAATCTTGCATCTAATAAGATTATTTTTTAATATGGATATTCTGCTTTCTCTCAGTTTACATTTAAATTTGTCATCGTTGCACTAGGAAAATCAGAATACATCTGGGGAGTATCTTTTGTAGTATCACTTCATGAAAGACTTCTGACAATCTTTCTGATCTCTTGTCACAACTGAAGTGCAGTCTTACTCTCTGCTCGGTCTGATGACAAATGGTGTGTCTGTCAGTCTATTCAGCCATCCTATAGTACTCATGCAAATTATTTTACTGTCATTTTAATGGTATGGGTCTGCCACAGGGTGTTCTACTCACTCCTAGGTGGTGCCTCTCTGGCAGTTCTGGGGATTAGCTCGGCCCAGTTCAGCACCCCCTTTCTTCTCTCCTACAGTTGCAGCTCTCTTTCTGCCCACAGAGTCACTCAACCCTCCAGCCGGGTCACACTGTGATTCCCCTTCCAAGGGAGTCTTTCAAAGTCCTCATGCCCCCTGCCCTGTGTCACTCCCACAGCGACTCCGGCAGTCTTCCTATTCACCAACCCTAGCAATGCCACTCTGTGGCTGGCAGGGAAACCCAGGCCTGCCCTCTGCTCTGAGTTGCAATGCAAGGCTTTACAGAGAGCAGTTAAGGTCTGCACCTACATCTCTACCTTACTGCTTTTACCCGTGAACTACCTATTGTGCTTGTCCAAGCTTTTCGTTCTCCAGCCTTCCTAGTCAGACACCTCTCTCTTAGGTCTACTAGGTAAACCCTTCCTCCTAGGTTCCTATCCCTTTCCTCAGGGGTTGCTATCTCCCCTTGCCTCGGGGAGAGAGACTGCAGGCTTCCTCCCGGCTCCCTCCTTGCTTTGTGGTATCTAGAAATTTTGTCTCGAACACATCCAGAGGTGACCTGTATCCAGTCAATATGGGGATTGTTGAAATCATCCATTATTATTGAGTTTTCTATTTTTATAGCCTCAGTAATCTCCTTGAGCATTTCACAGTCACCAAGACCATCTTGGTCAGGTGGTCTGTTTTATAGTCTGTCTGCTATACTCTTATTATTCAAGCATGTAATTTTTATCCATAGAGTGCATGTCACTTCAGGATGGGATGCACAGACAATATATCTACACACATTAAATGACTGCTTCTTGGAGCAGCAAGTCCTGGAACCCACAAGGGGAGAGGTACTTTTTGATTTAGTCTTAAGTGGCACACAGGAATTAGTCCAAGAGGTGAATATAGCTGAACCACTGAGTAATAGCAACCATAACATAATTAAATTTAACATCCATGGTGGCGGGAGAGGGGTGGGAGAATGCTAGAGAAACCCACCACAATAGCATTGAACTTCAAAAAGGGGAACTGCACAAAAATGAGGAAGCTAGTTAAAATGGTAATTAAGAGAAACAGTCACAAGAGAAATGCTTGCAAGCTGCATGAAAACTATTTATTAAACAACTTAAGAGAGGTTCGAACTAAATGCGTACCGCTAAATGAAAAAAAAAATACAGAAAGAAGCAAAAAAAAAAAAATTGCCACCATGGCTAAACAGAATAAAAGAGATAGTTAGAGGAAAAATGGTACTAGAAGCCAAATCCTATTAAGGAAAATAGAAAGGAGCATAAACTCTGGCAAGTCACTTGTAAAAGTGTAATTAGGCAGGCCAAATATTTGTAGAGCAACTAGCAAAATAGACAACAGCAAAAAATATATATATTTTTTTAATTATATCAGAAGCAGGAAGCCTGCCAAACAGTCAGTGGGGTTACTGGAGGATTGAGGCACTAAAGGAGCAGTCAAGGAAGACACAGCCTTTGCGGAGAAGCTAAATGAATTTTATGCATCAGTCTTCACTACAGAGAATGTGAGCAGTTCTTCTTAGGTGACAAATCTGAGGAACTGTCCCAGATTGAGGTGTCATTAGAAGTGGGTGGAACAAATTGATAAATTAAACAGTAATAAATCACCGGTACCAGATGATATTCATCCAAGAGTTCTGAAGGAACTCAAATGTGAAATTGCAGAACTACTAACTGTGGTATGTAACCTATCATTTAAATCAGCTTCTGTACCAGATGACTTTAGGAAAGCTAATGTAACACCAATTTTTTTAAAAAGGCTCCAGAGGTGATCCTGGCAATTACAGCTGGTAAGCCTAACTTCAGTTCCAGGTGAAAAACAGAACCTGTAAAGAACAGAATTATCATATGTATAGATGAACACGATTTATTGGGGAAGAGTCAACATGGTTTTAGTAAAGGGAAATCATGCTTCATCAATCTAGTACAATTCTTTGAGGGGGTCAAACATGTGGACAAGGGTAAGCCAGTGGATATAGTGTAGTTGGACTTTCAGAAAGCTTTTGGTAAGGTCCCTCACCAAAGGCTCTTAAGTAGACTAAGCAGTCACAGAATAAGAGGGAAGATCCTCTCATGGATCAGGAATTGGTTAAAAGATAGGAAACAAAGTGTAGGAATAAATGGTCCATTTTCAAAATGAAGAGAAGTAAATACCACTGTCCCACAAGGATCTGTACTGGGACCAGTGCTGTTCATAAATGATCTGGATCATAAATATTCATAAATGATCTGGAAAAAGGGGTTAACAGTGAGGTGGCAAAGTTTGCAGGTGATACAAAATTATTCAAGATAGCTAAGTCCAAAGCAGACTGAAAAGTTGCAAAGGAATGCACATTGGAAAATATAATCCCAGCTATACACACAAAATGATGGGGCCTAAATTAAGTGTTACCACTCAAAAAGAGAGACCTTGGAGTCATTGTGGATAGTATATTAGCTTTTGACTGCAACTGCACATTGTTCAAAAAGACTGTAAGGATCCATTAGGAAAGGGATAGACAAGAGAAATTATCATAATACCACTGTATAAATCCATGGTACACCCACACATTGAATACTGTGTGCAGTTCTGGTTGCCCCATCTCAAGCAAGTTATTTTAGAATCCGAAAAGATACAGAGAAGGACAACAAAAATGATTAGGGGGATGGAACAGCTTCCATATGAGGAGAGACTAAAGACTGGGACTGTTCAGCTTGGAAAAGAGACATCTAAATGCGCAGGGAGAGAAGAGAGAGAAATCTGTGGATGTTCTAGAGGTCTATAAAATTGAGTGGTATGGAGGAAGTGAATAGGGAAATGTTGTTTATCCCTTCACATAACACAAGAACCAGGGGTCACCAGATTAAATTAATAGGCAGCCAGTTTAAAACAAACCAAAGGAAACACTTCTTCACAGTCAGCCTGTGGAACTTTTTCCGGGGGATGTTGTGAAGGCCAAAAGTATAACTTGGTTTACAACAGAAGTAAGTTCAGGGAGGCTAGGTCCATCAATGGCTATTAGGCAAGATACCCTGGGGTGACAGGGGATGGATCACTCAATAATTGCCCTGTTCTGTTCATCCCTCTTGGCCACTGTCAGTTGGCAGGATAGTGGGCTAGATGGACCATTCATCTGACCAAGTATGGCCATTCTTATTTATCCAGGTAATATAGCAATAGTTGTAATCCATTATTCCTAGGGTTTTTCTGTTTTTTGGCAACTCCCTGAGCATTTCCCAGTCACTGTTACAAACCTGCTCAAGTGGTTAGTAGTTGAGTCCTACTGCTTTACTTTTTTTTTTTACATATAGTGCCACTCCCCCACCATTGTAACCTACTCTGTCATTCCTATGTATTGTGTACCACAGGGCCGGCTCCAGGCACCAGCGAACCGAGCAGGACGTCGGGCTCTGGGGCGGCAATCCGCCTTTGGCGGTGGCGGGAATTGGCGGCAGCTCCGTCACAGCGCGTTTTGCGCTCGGCGGCAATTCGGCAGTGGGGACGTGACTCTTCTTCGGTCGCCGGCAGCAATTCCGTGGCCATACCCTCACTCCACCTCCGTGTTCAGCGGGCAGGATTCCGCCTCCCCATTCGGCAGCAAGTTTTGGGTTTTTTTGACGCTTGGGGCGGCAAATACGCTGGAGCCAGCCGTGGTGTACCAGGATATTACCATGTCCCACTGATTATAATTCTTTCATCACGCCAAAACGCCCAAATAAAATAAACACATTCTATATGTTGTACCATAATTCTGCTGTATTTTAGTTTTATAAGGCAGTCAAAGGCTTTGACCACTGAATGGATTAGATTTAAATCAAGGCACCAAAGGTAGGTGCCTTACTTTTGAAATACAAAAGGAATTTATTTTAAAAGCAATGTACATTTGAGGAAGAATTTCTCTTCCATAAAGATAACATGTACTTTGCCAGTCACATTTATAATGCAGTACCAATACTCTCCTGCACTGTGCATTTGTAATATTTCACATAGTTCTCTTAAAAAATTGATGCTGTGAGTGGAATTACTTCAGCTCTGGCACTTACTGGCTGCAAGCATAGTGTCCTCTATTGAACATTTACAGCAAGCTAAAACACTACGAAAATATTGTTGCCAGCAAGAAACGTGTTATACTGAGTGCTAAGCACAAAGTTGTTGTGGTCTTTTATGTCAAAGAGCTGACCAGCGGAGCCCCAGCTGTGTCGGTTTCATTTATAATAAGGGTGTCTACTACTCACTGCTGGGTCATCTCCTTGTGGCCACATCTGGGGACTACCGCTCAACCAGTCTGATGCCCCTTCCTTCGGTTGCATACCCTTTCTCTCTCTCTCAGGACTCTGTATTGCTTCCTCTTTGTGGCTTGGCCCTCTGGCCACCTCACTATAGTGTTTTCCCCTTCCAGGGTCTCAAAGTCCCACTGGACAATCTGTCTCAGGCAGTCTTCCATTCCATTCCCAGACTATGCCACTTCCCCTGGAGCTGGTAGGGGAACCCCAGGCCCATCAACTCCTCAGGGTTCCAGCCCAGGGACTCTTATGTCCAGCAACTATGATCTAAGCAAGCCCAGACCCTGTTGCTGCTTCCCTGGGCTCTTTCCTACTGTCCTTTCTCAGTCTTCTGGCCCACCCCTGAGTTATCACTAGAACCACCACTGTTCCCTGTGGCTACTTCACCCTCTCTCGGGTACTTGCTAGAGTCTGTGTTCCCAGGCAAGATCCCAGGGTTTAGTCCCCACTAGGATTCCGTGTCTCTTTCCAGTTCCCTTCTGCTCTAGAGAATGACTGCAAAGTTCCTTCCTGCAGCCTCCTTCTTACCACCAACTTCCTCTTTTTGTAAGTCCAGCCCAGCTTCTCCCCGAGCCGAACTTCATCAGTGATTAGGCCTCATCCATCCCTGACTTTCTACCAGGTGCATCCTGTAAGGTTAATTGGCCTATTTTACTATTTAGGGCTCGTGTTGTGTATATGGTGTCCTATCAAAAAGGGCATTGCAAGATCCAGACAAATCATTCACTTTCTTCAGTGCCTGCAGATCAGTAAGGACATGATTGAGCAAGGTACTCAAGCATGTGCCTAGTTTTAATCATGGGAGTAGTCTTCAATGGAAGACTACTCCCATGCTTAAAGTTAAGCATGCACTGAAGTACCTTGCTGAATTGGGCCCTTATCTTTGTGTCTGTATTTTATTCAAGGGGCTTGCAAACTGGCCCTCTTTGTATGCTTCCATTCAACCAGACATGCCTCTCAAACTGGAGACCAGAAGGAGGTGGTGAAGAGCCACTGTGTCACTTCTGTATCATCCCAGGGATTCTGTCTACATTGGAGCAATCCCCATGTAGCCAGTGAAGTGAGCTTTACAGCATCTTTGTTTCACACTAGAGTAAAAGATCTGGCCCTTTAAGATAAAGAGGGGCTAGATAAAGGCTTGTGGCAGGTGGGAAAATATATTTAAGCATCCTGTTTCAAGAATTACCTATTCCCAAAGTTCATTTCCTTAACTGTGGAACAAACTTTTACAGGTGAAGCATGTCACGTGTCATAGGCAATGCTGTCTGACTAACAGCAGGCAGAGCTAATTGAGCACAGATACTAATGTCAGGGAGGGATGGTCCTGAATACAGGGTAGCAATTCCTTTGTGCCTACAGGGAATCTCATTTGTATGCAATGGCACAGACAGAGTACCTCTTCTCTGCCCCTCTGTTAAACCTAGTTAGCCTAGAGAATCTCCGGAGATTTAATAATGCAGTATAACAAAGTCACCAAAGAGGTAAACAAGAAGAGAGTGTCTTCCTGCATATTTGATGGGCATGTCAGGAAGCTTGGCTGTTAGGGGGGCAGATGAATGATGAATTTCAGTCCAAATGGTGTTTAGTTCAGAAAATTACAAGTGCCTCAAATCAGGGCCTTAGAATGAAAACACCTCTTAAACCTTAACAATAACATCCTTGCCACAGTGCCATAATGCTTTCAATGTATTTAGCCCATTTTGATACCGAATGCTATCATTTTTTGTGCACAGCTGATCTCGTATCACTTGATATGATGGCAAACAAATAAACCCCTTCAAATATAAAATAGCATGTTCATATACTGAAGTCTGTCAATATAAAGTATCCATTATTTTTTATCTCTAAAGAAGTACTATATGTATTTACCGTCTCTAAAATGTACAGTGTAGTCTACAGGTTTCCTTCTGAGTCATTGTGCTTAGAAAGTACTTAACACTGAAACAGGTTTTAACTCATTTTTATAGCACTAGTAGGCAGTGTCTTCTTAATAACATTTTCTGAGACTAGAGAAATGTTACCATTAGAGGTGGACTGTTGCTAGAAAGAGGCAACTGAGATCAACTAGACCAGCGGTTCTCAAACTTTTGTACTGGTGACCCCTTTCACACAGCAAGCCTCTGAGTGCGACCCCCCCCTTTTAAATTAAAAACACTTTTAAATATATTTAACTCCATTATAAATGCTGGAGGCAAAGCGGGGTTTAGGGTGGAGGCTGACAGCTTGTGACCCACCACGTAATACCCTTGCGACCCTCTGAGGGGTCCCGACCCCCAGTTTGAGAACCCCCGAACCAGACACTTCATTAAAGAATGCAACAGAATAAATTCAAGCAAGGCTCTAGCTTCTTTTTGGTGTTTTGGTTTTTTGTTTAATAGAAGTCTAAAGAAATAGAGGGCATTTCTGTGTCACCTTTCTGCCTCGTCTTGTCAGCAGCAACCAGGGGGCTGGATTAAATAGCTCCTGCAACCAATAAACACCAGACGCTTGAACCCCCACCCAGAAGTTCTGGGCTCACTAAAATCTGGGCTCACTACCTTCCCTACGCACCTCTCATGGGCAATACATCCCCACACACAAGCACTGAGTCTGGGTATGAGACAAGGAAAACTTATTAGGGGAAAATGGAACACAGCATCAAGCTGGGAAGACACAGCACCAATATATCTATGTGAATGGTAAGTAAAACACTCTCTCAGGGTGTCTTTGGCAGTCTTTTGCATATCAGCGCCACGCTCCCCTCTTCCCCCGCCCAATAACTTAGTGTTAGTGAGCAGGATAGTCCTAGAATCCCGAGGTCCATTCCAGCAGACTTGCCTCTAGTCCCTCAGGCAGTGCCGCCTGGTCCTGTCTCGAGGATCCACCACCTAACCCAGTGGTAGTTACCTCAGCTTTATTTAATGGCTGGATAGGAGGGACCTCACCAACATTCATTCAGCTCTATGGCTTCAGCAAAGAGCCCTCTTTAGGATCCACCTTGCAGAGATGACCCATGTCTGCTGATAGTGGAGGGGCTGAGTGCGGTCAGCCAGCTTCAGCATTGTTACTGAGCATGCTCAGTACAAGCCAAGCAGAAAATCAAAGGCGTCGAGGTGTATGTGATCCCTCGCCTCTACCACCTTGGCATCATCTCCCATAGCAAAGTCCTTAGCCTGCATTATCTCTCACCATGAAGTCCTCTCAGGAGCACAGGATCTGCAGGAGAGAAGAACCAGTAGCATACAGGAGCTATGCGCAGATCCCTTGTCCTCCGATAGACCCTTTTTCCCCTTCCTTAGTTCCATACCACTATCCAACCAGTCTGGAGTTTGTGTATAGTTATGGCGGCTCTCACAATATAATTGGAGGATTCTGGGTAGAAAGCTTATGCAAATTAAGCTAGCTGAAGCCCTATATGTTCCTGTGCACTAACGGATGGGAGCAGAGCGCCTTTTCCTCTGTAAAGCTTCAGTACATAGGGCTTCCGTTTATATATATTAAAAAATAAACAAGGCATTTGTAAATACCAATCACCATAGTATCTAGGCACCAAGTGTCATATCTGTAAGACAGAAGTGTTTCTCCACCAAATTGATTTTGACCTGTACAAGATGTTTCAATCTAACATCTTTGCCCTATGTGTTCTGCTTGCTCTTGCTAAAACATGGTATTGATTTGAAGCCTTCCATAGTGCTGTAAATTCCATGCTATGCCTGCTTTTGTGTACTTCGGATGGATATCAAAATGGACTGATCTTAACCTCTTCATTTTTAAAGATCCTGTGGTTCTTTTGCACGACAAGCGCTAGCCCTGGCGTCCTCGCAAATTGGTTTCATTTTATCTTGGTTATCTAAAATTTCCTAGCTGTTTCCAGTGAACAAATTCCTCTTCGTCTTCTGTCCTATAGGGATGTGTAAAGTTCCTGTCATCTGTTAAATGGCTCCCCCGCAACTTACATCTCTTGACATATTGTTTGACTAAGTGATCTCAGTCTATCTGATGCAAAGAATTATATTGAGACAGTGGTGTGTGATGACTGCCATCTTTGGCTGGCTGACGCACTAAGAATTGAAGTAGGGACCTCCAGGCCTAAAAGGTATACACTGCTACAGCTTGAGGTAAAGAGCACAGTCTGATATTACACTCCATAGTCTTTATGAAATTATGCTTATGATATGGATATGACATAGCCACATGAGATGTACTTTATGCAAGATAGCTCATGTAAAATATCATTGGAAAGGTTATGACTTACTGAATGTGATTATCCAATTTGTATGCCTGTATCATTTCTGTATCTGAAGTTAGGAATGAAGTGAGCTGTAGCTCACGAAAGCTCATGCTCAAATAAATTGGTTAATCTCTAAGGTGCCACAAGTACTCCTTTTCTTTTTGCGAATACAGACTAACACGGCTGTTACTCTGAAACCTGACTATGTATCTGTATTTCAAATGGGTTACTTTGGGTGTCACCTCCAACTAGCCCTTCAGGTACAACAGTGAGAAAGCCAGACAGTGCTAATGGCCCATTAGCAAAGACAATGGACTGTAAAAGAGCTTAGTCTTCCTGTGGACCCTGGAGACAGGCTAGGAGCAATGGCTACCACAGCCATGCATAGACATGGGTCTGAGTCACCTGATACTGGATACCCTTCATTCCCTTTTGGAATGCCAGTGTTTTTCTGCTGGAAGACAACGGGTTCCCACCTTACTCAAGAGCTATATAAGGCAGGGAAGTGACATCATTGTCGTTCTCCTCTGCCTCCCCACCCAAAGAGACACTGAAAACAAGAACTGAACTGGGGGGAGAAGGGTTGAGCCCAAGCTGTCAGGGCGTCTAGCTTGTGAGTAATAATACCTGAGGTCTCAAGCTGTAGACCAGTGCAGGTGCCTTTCATGACTGTCTGTAATCTCCCTGCAACAATATCTAGGGTGAGAAATTACTATTTGTAACCAATTTCTTTAGTGAAACAAGCTTAGTTTGCGTGTTTTGTTTTATTTGCTTCATAATTTCCTTTGTTCTGTTTATCTGTTTATCTTTAACCACTTAAAATTCACCTTTTGTAGTTAATAAACCTATATCTTGTTTATAATATAATCCCGTTTGTACAATTAACAATGGGGGGGGCAATAGGAGGCTGTGCATACCTTTCTCCACATTAAGAGAGGAGGTGGATTTCATAATATACCTTTGGGTCTGCACTCTAAACACCTGAGTGCTGGGGCAAGTCCCTTAAGCTAAGTCTTCCCAGAACTGATCTCAGTGTCTGTGTCGTTCTGCAGTTGGGTGTGACCCTGCCCGTGTGCGTGCTGGAGGAGGTTTAATAGCCTGGCTCAGCAAGACAGGTTAAAAGGGTGCCCAGGCTGACAGAACAGGTGGGCTCAGTGATATCAGCACATCAGGTGGCATCCTAATGGGGGCAACCTGTCATACCCAGACTCTGTAGCCATGGGCTGTAACAACTCCAATCCTCTGTGGATTGGCACAGAGAGGGGACCTATAACACACATGCACTTGCCTGGGGGTTACAGTTGCACAGCTGAAATCACAGAAAATGGGGAAATGGAAAAATAGTTTTCACTCCTGCAACAGAGTTGACTCAGCCGTGTTGCACAACCGCTGGGTACACAAATGGAGATTTAAAAAAAAAATGCTTGTGCTTAACTTCAGCATGTATGTGCTCATAGTTTGGCATGAGGGAGAGGAAAGTTCCCCCATTGGTACCACTGTTTGTTTGGTTAGAGATGGTGTCAAGGTTCCTCCCCCACTCTAGGGTACAGATGTGGGGACCTGCATGAAAAACCTCCTAAGCTTATCTTTACCAGCTTAGGTCAAAACTTCCCCAAGGTACAAAATATTCCACCCGTTGTCCTTGGACTGGCCGCTACCACCACCAAACTAATACTGGTTACTGGGGAAGAGCTGTTTGGATGCGTCCTTCCCCCCAAAATACTTCCCAAAACCTTGCACCCCACTTCCTGGACAAGGTTTGGTAAAAAGCCTCACCAATTTGCCTAGGTGACTACAGACCCAGACCCTTGGATCTTAAGAACAATGAACAATCCTTCCAACACTTGCACCCCCCTTTCCTGGGAAATGTTGGATAAAAAGCCTCACCAATTTGCATAGGTGACCACAGACCCAAACCCTTGGATCTGAGAACAATGAAAAAACATTCAGTTTCTTACAAGAAGACTTTTAATAAAAATAGAAGTAAATAGAAATGAAGAAATTCCCCCTGTAAAATCAGGATGGTAGATATCTTACAGGGTAATTAGATTCAAAAACATAGAGAACCCCCTCTAGGCAAAACCTTAAGTTACAAAAAAGATACACAGACAGAAATAGTTATTCTATTCAGCACAATTCTTTTCTCAGCCATTTAAAGAAATCATAATCTAACACATACCTAGCTAGATTACTTACTAAAAGTTCTAAGGCTCCATTCCTGGTCTATCCCCGGCAGAAACCAGCATATAGACAGACACACAGACCCTTTGTTTCTCTCCCTCCTCCCAGCTTTTGAAAGTATCTTGTCTCCTCATTGGTCATTTTGGTCAGGTGCCAGCAAGGTTACCTTTAGCTTCTTAACCCTTTACAGGTGAGAGGAGCTTTCCCCTGGCCAGGAGGGATTTCAAAGGGGTTTACCCTTCCCTTTATATTTATGACACGCCCCCCAAATCTCAGCTAGGGTGAAATACTGACTGGGATTTCTTCCTGGAGCTCTAGGAAAAACAGAGTTAATAAGACACATGCATCTCTAAATATACTACCAAGTACATAAAGACTAACAATATTTTCCACATCTCAAAGACGATTTTAACCAGTTGATTCTGGGAAACTTTCACAGGAGAGTGCATCAGCCACTTTGTTAGAAGCTCCTGAGATGTGTTGGATGTCGAAATCAAAATCTTGGAGAGCTAAACTCCACCGAAGAAGTTTTTTGTTAGTTTCCTTGACGGTGTGAAGCAACTTCAGTGCAGCATGGTCGGTTTGCAGGTGGAAACGCCGTCCCCAAACATATGGGCATAGCTTTTCCAGAGCTTAGACAATGGCATAACATTCTTTTTCAGTGACTGACCAGTTGCTTTCCCTCTCAGACAGTTTTTTGCTGAGAAACACTACAGGGTGGAATTCTTGATCAGGTCCTTTCTGCATTAAAACTGCTCCCACACCACGCTCGGATGCATCTGTGGTTACTAGGAACGGTTTGTCAAAGTCTGGGGCCCTTAGGACAGGGTCAGACATGAGTGTCGCTTTAAGCTTGTTAAAGGCCTTCTGACACTTTCCGGTCCACTGAACAGCATTTGGCTGTTTCTTTTTGGTTAGGTCTGTCAGTGGGGCAGCGATTTGGCTGTAGTGCGGTACAAATCGTCTGTAATAACCGGCCAAGCCTAAGAAGGATTGAACCTGTTTCTTTGACTTTGGGACAGGCCACTTTTGGATAGCATCCACTTTGGCCTGTAGGGGGCTGATAGTTCCTTGACCCACCTGGTGTCCAAGGTAAGTCACTCTGTTTAGGCCTATTTGACACTTCTTAGCCTTAACAGTTAGTCCTGCCTCCCTTATGCGCTCAAGGACTTTTTGTAGATGTTCCAGGTGGTCTGCCCAGGAATCCGAAAATATGGCCACATCGTCAAGGTAGGCGACTGCATATTCTCCTAATCCCGCTAGGAGACCATCTACAAGCCTTTGGAAAGTGGCGGGTGCATTTCGCAGCCCGAAAGGGAGTACATTAAATTCATACAGCCCGAGATGTGTGATGAAGGCTGACCTTTCCTTGGCAGATTCATCTAGCGGTACCTGCCAGTACCCCTTGGTTAAGTCCAAGGTAGAGATGAACTGGGCCCGTCCCAGTTTCTCTAATAGTTCATCTGTGCATGGCATTGGATAGTTGTCTGGGCGAGTTACAGCATTTAGCTTACGGTAGTCCACGCAAAAACGTATTTCCCCATCTGGTTTGGGAACTAGAACCACTGGAGATGCCCATGCACTTTCAGAGGGGTGGATTACACCCATCTGCAACATATCCTGGATCTCCCGTTCTATAGCAGTTTTAGCTTGAGGAGACACCCGGTAAGGTTGGACCCTAATTGGGTGAGCATTACCTGTGTCAATGGAGTGGTATGCCCGTTCAGTCAGTCCTGGGGTGGCTGAGAACGTTGGCGCGTAGCTAGTGCACAGCTCCTGGATCTGCTGTCGCTGCATACGCCCAAGGGTCATGGAGAGGTTCACCTCTTCCACACCACCAGCATATTTCCCTTCGTAGTAGACACCTTCAGGCCACTCAGCGTCGTCTCCTCCCTGGGCTGTAAACTGACAAACCTTTAATTCTCTGGAATAAAAGGGCTTAAGAGAATTAATATGGTACACCTTAGGCTTTCGGTTGGAGGTGGGGAATGCTATGAGATAATTAACAGCTCCCAGGCGCTCCTGGACCGTGAATGGCCCTTCCCACGATGCTTCCATTTTATGGGCCTGGAGCGCCTTTAAGACCATGACCTGGTCTCCTACTTTGAAGGAACGCTCTCTGGCATGTTTATCATACCAGGCTTTTTGCTCTTTTTGAGCATCCTGTAAGTTTTCTCTAGCAAGGGCTAAAGAGGTTCGGAGGGTGTTTTGTAGGTTGGTTACAAAGTCCAGAATGTTAGTTCCTGGAGACGGTGTAAATCCCTCCCATTGCTGCTTCACCAACTGCAATGGCCCCTTAACCTCACGGCCATATACAAGTTCAAATGGGGAAAACCCTAAACTGGGATGTGGTACAGCTCTGTAGGCAAAGAGCAACTGCTGCAACACTAGGTCCCAATCATTGGAGTGCTCATTTACGAATTTACGTATCATGGCCCCCAAAGTTCCATTAAACTTCTCCACCATGCCATTTGTTTGATGGTGGTAAGGAGTGGCAACCAAGTGATTTACCCCATGAGCTTCCCAAAGGTTTTTCATAGTTCCTGCCAGGAAATTAGTCCCTGCATCTGTGAGGATGTCGGAGGGCCAACCTACCCTGGCAAAAATGTCTGCTAGTGCCTGGCACACACTTTTAGCCCTGGTGTTGCTTAGAGCTACTGCTTCCGGCCATCGGGTGGCAAAATCCATGAAAGTCAGTATGTACTGCTTTCCTCTGGGTGTCTTTTTCGGAAAAGGACCCAGAATATCCACAGCTACTCGCTGAAATGGAACTTCAATGATGGGGAGTGGCTGGAGAGGGGCTTTGACCTGGTCTTGGGGTTTTCCCACTCTTTGGCACACCTCACAAGACTGGACATAGGTAGAAACATCCTTGCCCATTCCCTCCCAGTGGAATGACCCCCCCAAACGGTCTTTGGTCCTGTTCACCCCAGCATGGCCACTAGGGTGATCATGGGCTAAGCTCAAGAGCTTGGCCCGGTATTTAGTTGGAACTACCAACTGTCTCTGAGGATGCCAGTCTTCCTGGTGTCCCCCAGAAAGAGTTTCCTTGTATAAAAGTCCTCTTTCTACAACAAACCTGGATCGATTAGAAGAGTTGAGAGGCGGTGGGTTGCTCCATGCCGCCGTCCAAGCTCTCTGGAGGCTTTCATCTGCTTCCTGTTCGGTCTGGAACTGTTCCCTTGATGCTGGAGACATCA
The DNA here is from genome assembly GCF_965152235.1 of Eretmochelys imbricata. Taxonomy (NCBI): domain Eukaryota; kingdom Metazoa; phylum Chordata; order Testudines; family Cheloniidae; genus Eretmochelys; species Eretmochelys imbricata. The sequence goes on along the minus strand of NC_135574.1, from coordinate 202,786,452 downwards.
GTCCCTCATTGGATTGTGGACCTAGGCTTGGTCCCTCTGGAAGCGATATAGGGGATGGAGCTGTTTCTGTTGACTGTGAACCGCTCTCCGCTGGTGCACTATGTTGGGATTCAGGCTCCGGCTGAGCCTCTTGTGTAGGGTTATTGGCTGCTGCCAGTTCAGGTTCGGTGGGGCCCTCTGGTGTTGAGGTTGCAAGTACTGGATTCAGTGCTGACACGGGGTCTGGTGTTGGTTGTTCGGCTGGTTCCGGTTCTGGGACTGGTTCCGTCTGGGTCTCTGGGACTGGATCCACTACTGCTGTTGCAGACATTGCCTGGGGTCTGGGTCCATCACCTCTGACCGGGTCCTGATAGAAGTTTCCGGAACAGAGCTAGGCCTCACGGCTTGTTTAGCCTGGCTGCGGGTGACCGTTCCCACCCTCTTGGCCTGCTTCACATGATTGGCCAAGTCTTCCCCCAACAGCATGGGGATGGGATAATCATCATAGACTGCAAAAGTCCACATTCCTGACCAGCCCTTGTACTGGACAGGCAACTTGGCTGTAGGCAAATTGAAAGAGTTGGACTTGAAGGGTTGGATCATCACTTGGATCTCTGGGTTGATTAAATTGGGGTCCACTAAGGAAGCATGGATAGCTGACACTTGTGCTCCGGTGTCCCTCCACGCGGTGACCTTCTTCCCGCCCACACTCACAGTTTCCCTCCGCTCCAAGGGTATCTGGGAGGTATCTGGGCCTGTGGACCTCTGGTGTGATTCCGGTGCAATGAACTGTAATCTGTTGGGGTTCTTGGGGCAGTTGGCCTTTACATGCCCCAGCTCGTTACATTTAAAACATCGTCCAGCTGACGGGTCACTGGGGCGAGGAGAGTTGCTGGAGAACGGGGTGGCGGGACGATAAGGGGTCTGGAGGGTTCTTTGGGAGGTAGGTGGGGCCTTGGGCGGCCCCCGGTAATAGGGTGTGGTCTGGGGTGGTCCCTTCTGGTCTCCGCTCCAACTGCGACCAGTTTTCTTCTTCTCTGCCACCTCCACCCATCTGGCTCCAATCTCTCCTGCCTCGATTACAGTTTTGGGTTTCCCATCTAGGATGTATCTTTCTATTTCCTCAGGAACACCCTCTAAGAATTGTTCCATTTGCATTAGGAAGGGCAAATTTTCTGGAGATTCAACACTTGCTCCTGATATCCAGGCATCCCAATGTTTCACAATGTGGTAGGCATGTCGGGTAAATGACATGTCTGGTTTCCACCTTAGGGCTCTGAACCTCTGACGAGACTGCTCGGGTGTTATCCCCATTCTGACTCTCGCCTTGGATTTAAACAGTTCATACTTGTTCATGTGTTCTTTAGGCATTTCAGCTGCCACCTCAGCTAAGGGTCCACTGAGCTGCGGCCTCAGCTCTACCATGTATTGGTCAGTAGAGATGTTGTACCCAAGGCAGGCCCTTTCAAAGTTTTCTAGGAAGGCCTCAGTATCATCGCCTGCCTTGTAGGTGGGGAACTTTCTGGGATGGGAAGTGGTACTTGGAGAAGGATTACTAGGGTTTGTTGGGATATTCTGCTGAGCCTTTATCTTCTCCATCTCCTCCACATACTTCCTCTCTTTTTCCTTCTCCTCCAGTTCTTTGTCCCTTGCTTCCATAGCTCTCCTGTGAGCAGCCGCTTGGTGTTGTTCTGCTTCTCTCGCTGCCTCCCCTTCTTGTTCCTTCTTCAACCGCATGAGTTCTATCTGTCTTTCATGTTCCCTTTGTCTTTCCTCAGCCTGAAATTTGGCTAATTCGAGCTGTAGTCGAGCCGCGGATTTTGTCATTCTAACCTCTCTGTTTTTAACTAACTTTACACCCGAGGGGTAGAAATAAACAAACAAAACTTGGCTGTAAAATTTTGCTGTGCTGGAATAGAATACCTATTCTCTGATAGTGATTGTCAGCCTACAGAAAAAGACAATTCCCTTGTCTCTGCTCTGGGCCCAAATTAAAGCAAAAAACCTCCAACTACTTGGAAACCTGCTTACCCAGCCCAAAGAAAAAGCAAATGGGTAGAACACACACCTCCTATTTACTTTTAGGAAGAAAAAAAAAACCTCTGGGTTGGAAGACTGTGAATTTCCCTGCAGGAGTTAAGTACCCTGCCTCCAGGCAAAGAAAACCTGCAATTCACAAAGATAATCCCCTTTTGTCTCTGCTTGGCCACAAAGCAGAGAAAAAACAAGCTGCTTTCAGTTTCAGCTGCTTTCTGGACTTCCTTTCCAAAGGAAAAAAAAATTTCCTTTTTAAAATCTGTATTTCTTGTTCAAAAAATCTCAACTGGATCTCAAAATGATTTCAGGTTAATCCCACCACTATGCCACCATGTCAAGGTTCCTCCCCCACTCTGAACTCTAGGGTACAGATGTGGGGACCTGCATGAAAAACCTCCTAAGCTTATCTTTACCAGCTTAGGTCAAAACTTCCCCAAGGTACAAAATATTCCACCCGTTGTCCTTGGACTGGCCGCTACCACCACCAAACTAATACTGGTTACTGGAGAAGAGCTGTTTGGATGCGTCCTTCCCCCCAAAATACTTCCCAAAACCTTGCACCCCACTTCCTGGACAAGGTTTGGTAAAAAGCCTCACCAATTTGCCTAGGTGACTACAGACCCAGACCCTTGGATCTTAAGAACAATGAACAATCCTCCCAACACTTGCACCCCCCCTTTCCTGGGAAATGTTGGATAAAAAGCCTCACCAATTTGCATAGGTGACCACAGACCCAAACCCTTGGATCTGAGAACAATGAAAAAGCATTCAGTTTCTTACAAGAAGACTTTTAATAAAAATAGAAGTAAATAGAAATGAAGAAATTCCTCCTGTAAAATCAGGATGGTAGATACCTTACAGGGTAATTAGATTCAAAAACATAGAGAACCCCTCTAGGCAAAACCTTAAGTTACAAAAAAGATACACAGACAGAAATAGTTATTCTATTCAGCACAGTTCTTTTCTCAGCCATTTAAAGAAATCATAATCTAACACATACCTAGCTAGATTACTTACTAAAAGTTCTAAGGCTCCATTCCTGGTCTATCCCCGGCAGAAACCAGCATATAGACAGACACACAGACCCTTTGTTTCTCTCCCTCCTCCCAGCTTTTGAAAGTATCTTGTCTCCTCATTGGTCATTTTGGTCAGGTGCCAGCGAGGTTACCTTTAGCTTCTTAACCCTTTACAGGTGAGAGGAGCTTTCCCCTGGCCAGGAGGGATTTCAAAGGGGTTTACCCTTCCCTTTATATTTATGACAGATGGTTTTCTGTAAAATGGGGCAGTTGCACAAATGTTTAGGAAAAGAGGTGCTCATTTTTGGATGACAGGTTTCAGAATTGACAAGAAGTTGCAGAGTGTCAGAGAGAGAACAAAAACTGCAGCAATGCTAATGTTGCAAGATCCATGATTTCTTTTTCTTCACCTGCAGTTTTCTCCTTCAGTACCATTAAGGCAAGTTTTTAAACAGCTTTTGCGTTAAGGCTTCCTCATACAAACAGACCCAGCAGCAAGCCCCTTCTTTGGAAAATCATACAGCGATTAAGCAAAGGTGTGGGGTTCTGGTCACTTTAAAACAAAAGCTTAGCAAATGCACATTGGTTGTGTTTAAAAAGTCAAGGTGGTCAAAAATGTTGTCAATTTTTCTTTGACAGAATGGAAATTTTCACCGATATTTTTTTTATTGAAAAATGTTTGTCAACCCGCCTCCCCCAGATAGTCAGATTTCAGCAGCTGAAAACCAAATATTGTTTTTTCTGTCAACTCCAAAATATTTTTTTTTAAATCTTTTTTGAGGAAAATGAAGGGGGAAAAATTAATTGAGAATATCCATCGGGAGAGAAAATCATTTGCCAACCAGCTCTATGGAAGTGATTTTTCTACTGGCTGTTTTTCATTCTCCATGCAATTAAGCAAAGGGACCAGACCTCAATTAAGAGCATATATCTCACATTCCAAGTTTCAGACTTTACCTGGTTTGGCTATAATTCGGTCTAAATATGTGGTCAATATGTTTTCTTTTTATAGTGGCAAAAGCAGATTCCCTTTCTTGTAGCTCAGAAATGCTTAGATTTTATTCAAATTTCATATTAACAAAGGAAAACAAAAACCATTTTCGGGCAGCGAACAAGGTTATAAAAATTTAATTCCAAAATGCCAATGTTATTGAAAGTCACAAATGTGGGAGAGCAGAAGTTTATAATAGAAATTTTTCTGCAACCTTAGCTATGCTGGACGCAAGCATTGTCTGGTATAATAAAGAGCTCTATTTTCCTCTATGCAGGAACAAAATGTATAGCTCAAAAGGTCCTCTTTCCATTACGGTGGCATAGTTCAATTCATCCCTGAAGAAGCCAGCAGTTTCTGAGAATAAAATGGACCTCAGGGTATCTGCGGGAACCAAGGGACATTCACACAGATGTCCCCTGCTTCTCCTTGGCTGCTAGGACCTTGTGACTCACACCTACCTATGGACTAGTTGGGGATTGGTCCCGCTTTGAGCAGGGGGTTGGACTAGATGACCTCCTGAGGTCCCTTCCAACCCTGATATTCTATGATTCTACGTGGATCCTGCAGAAACTATTGTTCCAGGATTTCCCCAAATGCATCTGCGAAATTCCACCTCACAGGGGTAGGGACAGAACAAGTGAATGCTACACCAGACTGTATCAACTTGAGCTGGGTTCCCACACAGGACTGGGACAAGGGAACCCATAGGGTGCCAGGCACATCTTTCTTCACCCACTCCAGTGCCCCCCACCCCCACCCCACGCACACACAAAGGATTCTGTAAGACAAGGAAGGGGTGAGACCATGATGTCATCCTTGCATGGCAGGGAGCTCACAGAGAAAATCATGTTTTCCACAATTTGAATGATGTTACTTTTGAGCCCTTTGGTGTCTCTGGATAAGAGGTACTTCATAAATGTCAACCATTAGCCTATGTCTGTTCCTTTGCTCTCTTAACTGGCCAGACTTTTAGTAACCACTTACATACCAAGGCAATCTTTGGGCTGTTTAGAGATCTTCCTCCTTGTTCCTGATATTCATACCCCAGCCAGGAGTGTTGTGATGTTTTTGTTTTTCTCCCTCTCATCAATAAAATCTGGTCCCCTTCTGCATGTGATTTGCTGCTAGGTGATCTAACTTCCACCATATTTTATGTGCCCTTGCTTATGGCTGTAAACCTAAGTGTAATCTTTCTATACAGCAGTCTGTGATATAGAATTGGTAAGAAGGGAGACTCAGTGTAGTTAGTATTTCAGAGGTGGTGACCAAGTCCTCTGGAGTTGATGTGGCAGTCAGAGTTCAGGGACGGTATTCCATATTCCTCTCCACCCCCCACAAATCCATCCATTCAGTAAGTGTCCACAGAATGAGCTGGGGGAAGCTTTTGTGGAGTGTTTTTAACCTTCCTCCCGTTCCCTCCCCTCCTCCAAAAAAAACCCCCTTCACACACAAGTTTTGCCAGCATCCCTATTGCCAACATTTTATTATACAGGTTTATCATTACTGATGTTTTCCTATGATAGATCGAGCACCCTTTAGCTGACAATCCCACAGTGCTTTGCAGATAGTAAGTAAGCCTTGCAACACCCTAGTGTGGTGAATAAGCATCATGATACCCACTGAAACTGAAGCACTTGTGCAAAACATTTCAATTTCTCTCAAGTTGAGAATGGCAGAGATGGGGAAAGAAACCAGGACTCCTGATGCCTAGTCCTGCGCTTTAACGGATACACAAGCTACCTCTGTGTACGTGTGGTCAGACTGAAGCACTGTGGTTGCATCTTTCATCAAAATTAGCCATGTACATGTAAATTTATGTGCAGGAATCTATACCATGTTTTGATAGATTTGTATTCATTACTTTAGGATCCACTGGATTTTCCCTGTGGAATGCTGGGATTCTGGCTGAGGAAGGGTGATCTTTTATGACCTGAAGTTGACAATTGATGGGCACTTACAAACTCCATGGAGATCAATGGGTGCCCAGTACCTCCTGGGATCAGGCACGTGGATTGCAAGCACTTTGACAGTCCCTGCTGTGGTGTCTTTGCCTTCTCAGTGATTAAACTCATTAGGTTGCCCTACCCTCCACTCTGCCAATGATGCCAGCCTGGATGCTGCATTTATGTGGCCTTCCTGCCATACTTTCCTGATTTTCTTTGATGCATAGAACTTCTTTCTTGAGCTCGTCTGCAAAGCAGCTCTACTTTCCTCATTTAAATACCTCCTTGTGAGCAGTTTCTGCTCTGTTATCTCTGAGAAGTTAGCTCACGCTGAGAATATGTTCTTGACAATTATTTTATGTATACTTTTTTAAAAAAATGGGCCAGATCCTCAGCTGGTGTAAATCGACCTAGCTTCGACTTCAGTAGAGATGTGCTGACTCACCTAAGGATCTGGTCCCATGTTCTTACTACAGCATGGTATGGGCTAGCCATCACCGAGGAACTGTGTATACTTATTAATGTGCCCCATGTCCTTTCTCCCACTCCCTTCCCTACTGGTTTGTTAACCCCTGATGCTGCATCCTGGTTAGAACACCTGTGTTTCCTTATATGTATTGGGAGGCACCTGGGAAGAGAGAAAATGACAGGTGGTTTGGTTTTTGGTGAGTAAGGCCTTCTACTGGGATTCTGGCCATCTAGGCTCAATTCCCAGTGCTCTCTTAATCTCTTTGTGCCTCATTTCTCCATCAACTCCCTAAAATGGGAATGACACTTACTTTCTTCCTGTGTCCATCTTGCCTATTTAGACCGTTTGGACAGGGACTGTTTCTTACTTTGTGAAGGTACAGCACCTAGTTGTTGTGTCCTCCTGGCACTACTGTATTATGAATAAACAATAACCTAGCACATTCTGGGCACTGTCAAACGAATGAAAGATGTTGATTGTTCCTGGTTTTTCTGATGAATCATAGAATATCAGGATTGGAAGGGACGTCATGAGGTTATCTAGTCCAACCCCCTGCTCAAAGCAGGACCAGTCCCCAACCAATCCTCAACTAAATGAAGAAACAGCAAAATATACTGTCTTTAATTTGCATACCCATTCAGATTAATGCTGGAAGCACGCAGTCGGATCAGTAATGATTTATGAAATAATGTTGGGCACATTGCTGCCGGGAACGGTAATGCTCATGTGTATTATGGGTCCATTCTGGATGACCATCGGTTACATTCACATAAAATCAATGCTTATGCCAGCTGTTCCAAATGACTACTGCAAATCTCAGCCTCGTTAGAGAAAGCAAGATATGTCCTTTATTATATTTTGTGTAGTTCATTTGAGTTCTGTTTAGCTCAAAGTTTTATTCCTACTTGCTGATGAAAAGCTGAGGTTCCTTTATGGTAACTGCTCTTTATTTCAAATTATATGTCACAACCTTTAAATATTTACAAGACTACTGGGAAAACGAGAGTTGAATCCTAAATTAATCATTGGATGTTTCATCGAAACTGTTGCATAATCTCATAAAAAGATCATTAGGAGATCACTTATATTGTTTGCTTTCCTAGGGCCCATTCCAGCTCCCACTGAAGCTGATGGAATGACTGCAACAGGAGTTGGATTGGGCCCTTGGTAATCACTTTCAGTGACATAATGCTTTGTTTTGGTTCTCGCTCCCTGGACAAGACGGGGATTGGATTGCTAATGGGGAGTGTGAGGGGAGAATGGGAATAAGGGGTGTGTTCTGCATTGTTCGAGTGATCCCAGTGCTGTCTAACTCTTATACAACAGACACACAGTGGCTTCTCATTCCTTCCCCCCCCCCACCCGCCTCCCCCAGCAACCCCTACTGCCACTCGTGGTTAGATCATAAATACCAAGTTGCAGGCTGCTGGCTCCTTCATAAAGGCTTTCTTTTCTTTTTCATTTAACCTCCTCCCTTCCTCTACACATGACTTGTGTATCTCCCAGTTGGGAACTCAGGGAATGTTGCTTCTGATTGCCCAGCAAGTGTCCCCACAGAGCAGGTTACATCCCTGAGAATTCAGTGTTTCACCTCAGCAGGGCTTTGACTTGCCCAGGTTCAGGGTACGAGGCGCTGATTGCACATTCTTCAGACCCAGATCTCTAGCTTCATAGTTCTTAGCTCACTTCTAGGTCACAGAGTCCATTACGGCTAGTCGCTGATTAATAGATGCCTCTATGTGTCCAACAGAATGATTTCTAACTCACAAAACCTTGTCACAGCTCTTAGTGGTTCATCAGTTTAAGAATTTGGATAACACAGAATAGCCCTTAGGTTACTTAGCTAAGCTGCAGTCTTTGGATCAAGGGGGAAGATACTAATTGGTCTCAGTTTGGCAGTTGTACATATGTTGTATCTAGCCAGGGTGGAAGGAAATTAACTGGTTGTCTACTCTATATACCTGGGCATAAGTGATCAGACACAACATTGCTAAAGAATGCTAAAGAATGTTAAGAACTAATCTTAAAATTTAAAGAAACCTCTTTGAAACATGTCACTGGCTTGTAGGAGAATGAGTTAAAAATGAGAAGGATCACTGTAAGATATTGTGGTTCAGAGTTTACGTCATTAGAAACACAATTAATCAAACCTTGGAATATCTCTTCTGTTTCAACTACGTAAATGGTGTTCTGTTGTTTTGTGACTAATTTTTTTGGTCATGGAATTCCAGTTTTTACAACTGTGTTTTGTAAGATAGCCAGAATGGACATGGGAAGCCTGTGCTGATTTCAAAATGCTTTGGGGAAGTGGAAGTAGATATTTCTGAAAAGGGAGGAGAGAAGAAACATTAGGAGATTACAAACAAGACTTTACATTTTAAAATCAGATGTTTAGCTCCATGATACGGCATAATCATAATCTATTTGTATTCTCTTGAGAGAGGTATCAAAACACATAAGCGTCTGGGAACTTTCAAAAAGTTTGGAAAACAACATGCCAGAGTGCCAATGCAACACGTTCAAACCCAAATTTGCCTGTAACATGGAATGACCTAAAAGAAACCCTGAACTATTTTTGTGAAATTAAATTGAGATGATGTACATTTTTCAATATCTTAAATGTTCTCTTTCGTTTCTGGCTATTTAAGCCAACAATTCCTTATTACTTATTTGTATTATGGTAGTACCTAGAGACCCTAAGCAAGATCAGGACCCCATTGTGCCAGGCACTGTACATACAGAGACAGTCCCTGCTCAGAAGATCTTATAAGCTAAATAGACAAGCCAGTCCAAATGATGTGGGACTGGGGGAAGAGAGGCACAGAGAGATGAAGCCACTTGAACACATTCACATGACAGGTCAGTGGCAAAGCCAGGAATAGAACCTACAGAGTCCCAATCTAATACCCTAGCCGCTAGGCCACCCTGCCTTGTGTGCTGTGATGTGTGAGTGCTTGTAAAACTGCACAAAACTTGGTGCTCGAGACTGAACTCGTGAGCTTCCACAGGACAAAGCTTGCAGGAGCTGTTTGGTCCCCTTGGCCTCTGCAGCCATGGAACTACCATGCATACTGAGTAGGAAGGAACGGCCTCTGAAGTGGCTACGTGCGGCCTATGCTGCTCCCTACCCCTCTTCCCACTGGTAGAGTCCATGACCTTGCCCATCCTGGCTGACACACATGGCAGTCAGGCTTTTGGGAATAATACCCAGGCATCCACTGAGCACGCATACTGCCTTCCTGATGGTCCTTCTCACCGGCAGGACAAGGTCCTAGAAAACAGTCATCTAGCTGACTGCTCCACAAAAGAGGCATCAGCCAGGGTATTGAGATGCCCCTAACCGATCCCCTCTCCACACCAGATGCATAGCCTTCTCAATTGTTCTGACCTTATATGTCTCCTGCAGCTATGCAGGCCAGCCTCAATGTTCAGCTCTTAATCAGCACACCATGGAACAAAAGAGGCAAAGCTGGTCTTGGTTATTAAAATACAATTCCAAAGGACTTATAACCTTGTCATGGTCTGACCATTACTGCCTTTCCTTCAAGGTTAACTCAACACAGCTCTCATCAGGACCTACTGTATTGATCCTCCCTCACAGATAAGTGGAACTGGTGTTGTTCGGGAGACTGCTCTGAGGAGAATACAAGGCAACTGATTAAACCTAATAGTCAGATTAGAAATTATCACTTTCTCTAGTTAAATACAGTTGACACAGTGCCCCCAACCTCCGTTTTGTATTGTTCTCGCAGGTCATTGGCACACAGACAACCTACAGCAGATGAATCATAAAGCAAGGAGGTTGGAATTACTTGCTGTGACGTTACCTATCTATGTGACGGATACGATCATCTAGATTCAGACCGGGCTGGTTCCTTCAGTGGAGGCAGAACCATATTACGAAGGGATGTGGTGAAGTCATCTCTGCCTTAGTTTTGGCCATTTATCCTTGATGAATTATGATGCTCAGGGAGCTCTGGGCTGTGGGCCACTCCTTTGCAAGCTGATGAAAGCATGCTGGGACACACTGGGTCCATTACTGGTGGAGATTATCAGTAGATCTTGGAGTGGGGGGCAAGGTTACAGGCACCTCTAAATAAATTATTATTAGGTCTGTTCTTAAGAGACCAACTCTTGACACCGACAGACTTACCAATTACTACCCTTTTATTTATTATTTTTATTATTTGTATTACCATAGTGCCTAAAAGCCCCTGTCATAGACCAGGATCCCATTGTGTTAGGTGCTGTACAAACGCAGAACAAAAAGATGGTCTCTGCCCCCAAGTGGCTTACAACATAAGTACAAGTCAAGAGACAACAGATGGATACAGACAGATGGGAAACTACAAGGAAACAAGACAATACTGGCCTGCATGATAGGCAGTGGTCTTGGCATACCAGCAGATGAGCCATTGTCAAGTTTTTGCAGGTGTAACCCACACACCTCCTAGGTGTGGTGTTCTGTCCTGTCTAGCGGCACTGAGACCACTTAGAGAGAGAGAGAGAAAATGAATCTGCTCTACAGCCTTAGCTAACAGTCAGTAGACCTTTAGCTCATGTGGTAGAGGCTCATGCACTAAGCTCCAGAGGTCCCCGGTTCGATCCTGCTCGCTGATGACTGGGGTCCCTCGGTGTTACATAGGCATCATGGCAAAACAGTTTTGAGGAGGGATTTGAAGGTGGATAATGATGTAGCTTTACAAGTATTTATGGGAAGTTCATTCCTCCCAAGCACGATGGAGAACGTACAAAGGGGTTTCTTCAAAAACTTAACAAGTGGGAGTGGCATGAGCGGCGGGTATAAGAAGCCTCCCCAAACAACCAGCTTGCTGCCTTTGGAGCGCGTTGCCGCCAAAAGGGTGCCCAGGCCGTGGCCCCGTCCCCACTTCACCCTGAGACCCCGCTCTTGCTCATCTTCTTCCCTCCAAGACCCCACCCTCGCTCTGCCTCTTCCCATCCCCACGCCGCCCGCATGGGGACCTGGGGGAGGGGATGAAGAGGCGCATGCAAGCAAGTGGTGAGCTGCCGAAGGGCAGGCAGGGGGCCTCAGGGGAGGGGGCTGAGCAGGGCTGGGGGTGGAGTGGGCTGGGGCTTTGGGGGGAGGAGCTCAAGTGGGGACAGACCTTGAGGCGGGGCCATGGTCCGGGTACGCCCAACCTCCCCAAATGGAGGAGTCACATGCCGCCCATGGGGCGTGGAAATTGGTATCATGGGCCGATCAGAGGTGAGCATCGATAGCAAATGAGGGATGTTAGGGAGAGTGGGAATTGACTGTGAAGGGCCATGAAAGTGAGGACCAGCAGCTTGTATTTGATGGGATAGAGAAGGGGGAGCCAGTGGAGGGATTCAAAGAGAAGGGTATTATGGTCAAAGTGATGAGCTAGGGAAATAATCTTTGCAGCAGCAAGATTACATGTGTCAAGGCCAGAGAGAAGGATGTTGCCGAAGATCAGAATTGAGATGATGAGGCCTTGGACGAGAGTTTAAATTATCTTAGAGATGTTATGCAGAAAGAATCAGCAATACTTAGACATTGTCTGGACGTGAGGACCTAGAGAGAGGTCTGAGTTGAAGATGACACCTTATGGGCCCGAGTGACATGCAGGATTGTAGTGTTGTCCACAGTGATCAAGAAAGGAGTAGCTGGGTCGACTTTAGGAGGGAAAACTAATAGCTCTGTTGAGCTAGAGCTAACAGCTAGACATCCAGACATCCACAAGGAGATATCTCAGACAGGCTGAGATTTTAGTTTGGACAGAAGGAGACCAGTCTGGAGTATAGAGGTAGACCTCCAAGCCCTCAGCATACAGAGATGGCAGAATTTGTGTCTGCTGATGAGATTGCCCAGAAATAAGGTGCAGAGGGAGAAAAGAACAGGACCAAGCGCGGAGCCCTGTGGAACCCCCACAGAAAGTTGGAAAGAAGACCTGTCTCTAATGAGAAGACCTGTCTCTAATTTCTCTGAGAAAGAAAGGTTGTGATGAAGCAGCTGGGGCATTAGCTAGACTCCTCAGAGTTCCTCAGTAACCAGTGACTAAATAAGTAGATCAGAATGAATAAAATAAAACCAAGACAGTGGCAGAGACAATTTCAAAAGAGCAAAAAAAATCGCAATGTGGGATTTCCCTTGCAAGTGCTTGTTATGAAAATTCTGCTCTAATGCCAGAAAATTAAAGTGCCTCTGCAGAATTCCTTGCTTCTCGCAGGAGCCGTGCTCTCATTAATGACTTTGCCAGCACCTGCACAAAGCATTGCCACACAGGGATAGAGTGAGAGTTAATGATTTGGAAAAAAGTGAGGAAAGCAAATGATAAAGGTCTAGAAACTCATCTGGTGTAAATTGGTGCATCAGTATTAAAGTCCATGGAGTTGTGTACCTGTTTTCACCAGCTGAGAATCTGGTATGTAACAGGATATTTCACAGCAATGATAATTTAGCCATTATTGTACATTCTGTACAGTTCTTACGGTGTGTAGTTAATGATAAAAATATATTAAAACACACGTTATCAGAGAAGCAAGAATAGACTGTATTATATACAGCAACAAGGGTGAAGTGACATCACTGTGAACCCTACCTTTTGACTCTCTCGACTTGTTCTGTTTTGACCTGGGCAGTCATGACACTGCATTAATGGAGTTTTTTGTGTTTAACAGAGTCTTAATGTGCTTTATTTTTTCTGAGTAAAGGCAATTATCTAGCTGTTCCAGTTCAGCTGCTGATCCCATATAGGCGACACAGAAAAGGATACTGAGAGCATAGGGCTATATGATCTCCCAATGGAATGAATTAATCTGCAGGACATATAGAACCACAGAGCTCCAAAGACATTGGCTGTAGAGCCCTGATAGGCAATGTTTGCTCTAAAGATCACTGGGGGAATAGATCTACCTAATCCTGAGTCCTGCTCAGAAGAAATAAGCAGCTTGCTGAGGTATGGAAATACATGTGCCAGCTAGTGTATCAGGCTAGCCAATCCAGAATAAATGGTGGGCTTAGTGCAGAAGTGACTTCTTGGGTCACTTCATATACATGAAGGTGCTGATAAAGTCACAGATAATCTCAACCATTATGCATTAAGCTTTCTCATAGTCTATATTCTCCCAGGATTTTTAAAGATGTTGCATGACACATTATGAAGAAAAAATGTTGTTTTTTAAAAAATTCTATTGACAGGGAATAGATGTTTGTGGCAGATTGCTCTTTTATTTTTCCCTTTCCTCCCCTCCTTCTAATTTTTCCTTTGTGCAGCTGCGGCTGTTGCCAGGCTGTCTTTGTTGCTATGGTGTTGTTTTGTGTGCCAGAATTTTATATTCACTCTTGAGTCACCTGATAACTCTGTCTGCTCACTCCTATAAAGATAAAGGATATATCAGACCTCACCCATCAGATCTTATTTACGCATGACATCTAGTGAGTTGATCAAATTAAACATAAATATATTCCACCATGTACTGTTCTTGGGTGCATACAATTATTCATTTAGCAGGTGTGAATTTTTTTACTCTGGGGGATTGACTGAAAAAAGATCTCATGGGGATTTTTACCTTTACTAGGTTTATTTTTCACAAGACAGTCATCTGTGAGAGGGTTTCACTACACATTGCAGTAAACACTGGTAAGATTTGGATCCTACTCATGAAATCACTAGACTATTTTCTTGGCAATTACTTTGTTTTTATTAGGAGATTAGGGCCAAATTTTGCAAGTTGTCCTACTGAAGCCAGTGAGTCTACATGTATTATTAAGGAAAACGTACTTTGCCCCAATTCACAATGTAATTAAGATAATGCCATTTTTTAATTTTTATTTCTTTCACTGAATTTGTCTTTCACCTTTGATCTGCAAACACTTATGGGCATGGTTAGAGTTAAGCATGTGAATAGACCCACTGATGTGTGTGTGTGTGTGTGTGTGAGACTAAGGCCATAACTTGTTTCTTGACAGAGAGTTTAACCAGAATAAATTATTTAAAATTCTGATACACTCAGAATAACATCTCTGGTTGATATTTTGCATTTATTTTTTCTGAAATCAGGATAAAGGAACTGTATTTTTCACATATTTTTCTTATCACTTTATGGCACAGTCATCCAATATATTTCTTATAGCTTTATTTAATCTTACTTAGAACAATGCCATCTGTTATTTAAATCATTTCTGACTCGCCTATCTGTATTTGTCTACTTACATACGCATATGTGAATCTAACACACACTGTACATTGAATTCTCTCTCTGTAAATTACATATATGTACACGTGCACACACAATATAAACATATAGTGTGCATTTAATATATCTGTTCACTATCTATGTTAATACAGCAGTAAGGGTGAGATTTTGAATGCACAAAACATCGAGACATTCAAAAGCGAGCTCCCGCAACTTGGGACATCTCATTTGAGATGGCCCTGGCTCTCAGCCCCAAACACTGCCCCGCTTAAGTTGGTGTTGGAAGTGTTCCTGGTGAGGACGCGCACTACCAACAGAAGAAGGGTGATGTGGACATGAACCCCTGCAGGAATTACTGCAGTGGCTGTAAATCAAACTAACGTAGGTCAACTTCAGTTTATAGTGCAGACATGCGATAGACTTTGGGGCCGAGGTATGTCAGATTCTTATTTTCCCTGAACTGCTCCAACCCGCTCAGTGATAGGACCGCCTCATCCCTCCTTCCTGCTGACCCCAACCTTCTCCCAGAACCTTAACTTTAGCCTTTGTAGCTATAAAAGCTTGACTTTAATTGTGCATTTTTATTTTATTTGCAACATGCATTGCCTATTTAGGGCCAGATCCTCAGCTGGTGTAAATGTCAATGGAGCGACACAACCTGATGATTGGGGATTAAATCCTGGTCCCACTGAAGTCAATGGCAAAACTCCCATTGACTGCACTGGATCCAGGATCTCATCCTGGGTCCACAGTATCAAAGAAGAAAGACACATGCTAATGTTACTAATGTTCATATACTTATTTAATGCCATCTCCTCACTCACCTTTTTTAAGAGTTAGTTATTGAAATAACATGCTATATTTTCCTTTGTTCCTCTTATTTAGGTGCAAAATTCATTACCAAAATTTATTATATGTGCTATTAAAGGCATATTTCTGTGAGGCCAAATTCTATTATCGGGTGCATCTCATATAAAAGTGACTTAACTGAAGAAGCTTGTGGTTGAAATATGTGTGGGTGGGTAGCCAGGTATATGCTGTATGTGCACCTCTTAGACTTTAAGATTTATAAAGCATCCCCAAAATGGAATGTGAGGATGGAATAGTGGAGAAACAAGTGTTTTTTAGCACAGTGAATCAGAAGCGTCTGTCCTGATGCTGGATTTAGTAAAGGCTAGCTTAGGTGAATCGGTTCTTTCTCTCTTGTTGAGAAAAAGGGACACAGTAGTCTCTCATGTATAGCCAATAAGCAGATGGAAGAACCAAGATGGGTATTCATTACCCTGCACGGAGATCCACACACCATGAAACTCCTTCAAGGGTGTCTTCCCTACAGGTGAATTAGTAGCTTGCTGGGAATGTGAGAGTTTAAGTGATCATGGATGATCATTCTACTACTCCCACTCTCACCTACCAGTTTTTTCCAACCCAAACTCTTCATAAATCACACACTATATGCTTGGGTGAAAAGGCAATCCTGACAACTGTCACCCAGATTCTGGTCTCAGCTACCCCGGCATAAATGGAGCTGTTCTGGCTTTACGCTGGTGCATTTGAAAACTGAATTTGGCATCGTCTCTCCTAAATCATGGCAAATCAACAGAAATTAAAGCACTGCAGTGAGTGGGCAGACTTTCATCCTGACTAATGTTACATTCGTTCATGCATGCAAGCTTGATAAGAAGAAAAAATAGATCAAACAGGTTCATGGGTAGTGGAACACTGATTATTGTCTGCATGGACTATCACAAAGGGCCAGATTCAACTCCCATTGAAGGCAATGGAAAGTATCCCATTGAAGGCAATGAAAGTTGAAGCAAGCCCAATACATTTTAATAACCCAGGAACTAACAATAACAGACAAATGAGTAAATTGTAACATTCTTGTAACTTATTTTTAAAACATCTCAAAAACATATACCTACACCAAATGAATTATTTGTAATAACAATCCTCAACCCCAAAACTTATTTCCTCAAAGGCTGTTCCTTCTGCATAATTTGCATTGGCCAAGTTAGAACAAGTTTGACCAGCTGCCTTTAAATCTTAAGGGTCAACCAGAAACCTCTGCAGGGAAATCCGAACTCTTATGTGCTGCGTCATCTGACACTTTATCTCTGCAGTGACTCTTCAACAGGCAGAAGGTCACTGCTAGAGCATGTTTGATTTTGTTCTTCAAAAACCTTTTTCTTGAAAACCTTGGTTTTAGGATGTCACTCGAATGTTAGTGCACATTCTGTCTTTAAATGAATTGAGAAAAGGATACCTAAAATGGAATTAAGGTCAGAGGTCTTTATTCCAAGAAAACCTCTCAGTATGGATGATTAGTTGGAGATGATTAGTATTGGATGATTTAGTTGGGGACTGGTCCTGCTTTGAGCAGAGGGTTGGACTAGGTGACCTCCTGAGATCCCTTCCAACCCTGATATTCTATGATTCTATGAAGAGAACATAAAACTTTCTAAAACCCCTTTCTTATACACTTTTGTGGCTCACCAGAGACCAGTGCTATGAGATTATAACTAGATCCCAAAAAGAGTTGATGATTTTAGGTGTTGTCTTTACCCTTTCGTCACCTCATTTGTCAATTTCCAGACGAATGAATTTCTTCCCTTTGTCTGAACAGCACCCCAATAACATTTTCCAGACTTAGCCTCAACTTTCTCTGCACTTTATTCTCTCTGAAGAGGTATTTGTAACCACTAACAACCCTACCTGTCACACTGTACCTAAATAGCAAGTGTGATACAACTTTTACCCCTGGGTCTTCCAAACCCAGTGTTCTCACACCATCTGTTACAGTAAGTTAGGGAATAAGAGAAATGCTTAATTATTACAATAATACTCCCTAGCTCTTATACAGCACTTCTCAGCCATAGGTTTCAAAGTGCTCTACACAGCAAGTCAGTATCATTATTCTCATTGCACAATGGGGAAACTGAGGCAGAAGGCTGTGCGATGACTTGCCCAAAGTCACGCAGCCAGCCAATGGCAGAGCGGGAAATAGAGCCCATGTCTAAGCATGGTGTTCTTTATAGGTAGGGTGGGCTACGTTTCAAGGAAATAAAGGACAGGTGTAGGAAAGTTAGGGACATAATTTTTTCCCCATATGTTTTACCGATGATATAAAGCAGCGGTTCACAAACTGTGGGTCGGGACCCCAAAGTGGGTCACGACCCAGTTTTAAGGGGTTCACCATGGCTGGTGTTAGACTTGCTGGGGCCCGGGGCTGAAGCCCAAGCCTAAGCCCTACCACCCGGGGCTGAAGACTGAGGGCTTCAGCCCTGGGTGGCAGGGCTCAGGTTACAGGCCCCCCAACCGGGGCTGAAGCCCTTGGGCTTTGGATCTGGTCCACCCGGGGCAGTGAGGTTCGGGCTTTAAAAAACAAATAACCAACCCTGGCATTTGTACCAGACTAGAATTTTCCCCATCATTGCTGGCTGCCATGTGGGCTGTCTCCTATATGTCATGCGCTCATGGGGACACTCGTCACCGGTCCCTGGGCAGGAGGGACGGGTGTCACCCTAGCTATAAGACTCCTGGGTGGAATTTTGCCTCTGCTTGCCGGCCAAGGGGCGTTCTCCCGCGTGGGGCCAGGATTTCCCCCTTCCTGCTGAGCAGAGAAAGCCTTTGTCACCTGTTCTGCAGGTGGGCCCTGCCCCCTCAGCTGATGCTGGCAAAGGGCCATGAAATACTGGGGGCGATTGGAGCCGGGGGGGAGAGGGGAAAAGCTGCAGCTGTGCTAACCCCTCTCTCCCCATATAGAGCCAGAGCTGGCCTGCCCCTAACTTCGCCTTGCCTGGGGGTTGCAAAGCCAGTCTCCCCCACCCCACCCGCCAGCTCCGCGCGCGCCACTCTGTCTCCTCCCGCCCCCCCACCCCCGGCTGCAGCGGCCTCCTTGTGCCGGTAGGTGGCGCTGCCGCCCCGCGGGCAGGCGGGTGACCCAGCGCGGAGGAAAGTTGGGGGCCGAGTCAGCTGGGGGGGGGGGGAGGGGGAGGAGGAGGAGGGCGGGCAGCGCGCTCGCGCCGGGCGCGCGTGTATATAGGATGTGCCGCCGCTGCATGGCTCTGTCCGCCGGCGGCCGCGCCAGCTGCCTGCTCGCCGCCCCTGCGCGCCGGTGACTCCCTCGCCCGGCTTCTCGCCGCCGCTCGCCCCGGCTGCGGCAGCCCACTCCCCGGTGCTTCCTCCTCCTCCTCCTCCTCCTCCCCCTCCTCCCCCCCCGCGCCCGGGGCTGCCCTCCTGCGGGCAGCCTCCATGCGCTGCCCATGGCCGGGGCACAGCCAGGCGTCCACGCGCTGCAGCTCAAGCCCGTCTGCGTCTCCGACCTCCTGAAGAAAGGCACCAAATTTGTCAAGTGGGACGATGTAAGTCGGATCTGCCCCCCCCCCCCCACGCCTTCTCCGTCCCCCCCCCCCCCCCGCCTCTCCCTTTCCAGGACAAGGTGTGTGTGTGTGTCCCTCTACCCGCCCTCCAGGCGCTCCCCCCCGCCCCGCCCAGGGCTGCCCCCTCGGGCGGCGGGATGGGGGACAAGGCAACGTGCCGAGCGCGGCTGGATGCCCGGCTCCGGCCCGGCCCATGGACCGCGCCGCGCACCGCCGGGGGACGGGGATCGGGGGAGGCGGGGGGCAGCCTCACCCCGGCTCACACCTGTTGTGGGCTGGGGCAGAGCGAGGGGGCCCCCCGCGTCCGTGCCGAGTGTTGCATTTCATGTTGGGGCGGGGGAAGAGGATGATTCCTCCGAAAAGGAGGAGCCCGCGCTCGGGTGCCGGGGGTTTGGGGCCAGCACCGGTGTGTGGTGTGGCCTCCCCCGCGACTGGGTTTGTTTCCAGAGCGTAGGGCGAGTGTGTGGGGCCGGAAGCCACACAGGTGCCGGGCCGCAGTATACAAGTTGGAGGATGAGTCTGGGGGTGGGGGGCGTTTAAAACGGAGGGGGAGCAGGTTGACAGTACGGATTTGTTTCCATGCCGGCGGTGAATTATTGTCCCTATTCCTTTTAGCATGCCATCTACGTTAGTGTGTGCACCTTCGGATCTATTGTTTATTGTAACCCTTTGACATCTAAATTGCCTCTTGACTGCTAAAACTTTTCTGAACTTACTTTGTCTCCCTTGCATCTATCTGTTCTTCCCATTTCACTTCATTCACTGTTATCTTTCCCCTCTCCGGTGTCTCTTGGTTATGTTGTATTCCATCTAATTCACCCTGTATTCCCCTATATTGTTATATATGGTGATTTAAAGTGTATTCTTTTTGCTTTTGTCCCCTTCCTCTTTCTTTCCCTGTGTTCTCTCTCTCTTCGTAATGACTACTTTCGCAGCCTTTTGCCGCTTTCGCCAGTCTTCTTTATTCCCTCTTTCTTTATGGACTGGTCCCCTTCCACCTTGTGACCTGAAATAGGCTGAAAGCTTGTCTCTTTCACTGACAGAATTTGGTCCAATAAAAGCTTCTACCTCACCCAGCTTGCCTCTCCACCCTCTATCACACGACCTGTGCATACACACCCTTGCATCCCCTAAATGAAGAACATCACAGGTACCCGCTCACCTTTTTTCCTCGGCAAACAGCTCTCACAATCCTTGACTCCTCCCAAAATCTACATGCATTCAAGCCTCCCAGCAAGACCCCCTCTCTCATACACACTTCTTCTCTGATTCCCCCAAAGCTCTCGTGCATTTTTGTTTCTGCAACGCAAAACACATTCACACCCCTTCAGTACAAAATCACACACACACAAGCAGCATCCCTTCCTCCCCTGAAACATCCAATACTATTTCTGTCTCTTCATCTCAGCATTGCTACATAGTGTGGGAGAGGGGTAGGTCTATGTTGCCCCCTGAACGGTAGCCAATTAGCAGTTGGGACTTCTTTTTCTCCCTATAGGCTGTGCTAGGGACTTCTTCAGAGACCGGGTGGATAGCATTCTCCTCCCCAGCATTGGGCCACCAGTTATGAGTGGGGAGGATATAGCATCGGGTGGAAGGAAACAGAGGGGGCAGGTTCCTTGTGAATCCCATCCCTCAGTGGTTGCTCCTGTGGTAAAACCTCAAGGGTTCCTGCCCTCCACACACAGCTAGAGAAATGGACACCCCACCAGGGCTGGTGCTGAAGTGTGCACTGAGGCAGCATTGTGATGAAAGTATATGGATTGGGCATAAAGGAGAAGACCGACTTGCTGCACAGACTGAATGGCAAGAGTTGTTGAGAAGAACTAGTTTTCGAGATCTCCTTTTATACTAGCTCAGCTCAAAAAGAAAAATTCTTGTGTAAAGTTGACTTCTCTGGAGACATGCGCAGTAACAGCTAGTGGGACAGCAAAGAGAAAGTGCCGTTCACTGCTCCCGTTCTGTTGCACAGTATCACGTTACCATTGCTCTCAACCTGTCAAGAGACTAAAGGTGTGATCCTGACCTTCATAAATGTGTGACAAATGCTTGCAGTGAGGAATGCAACACCAAAAAATTAGGAGGGAAGTCTTGAAGCAATGGGGATTTACTTATTAAGGGATTCCTAGAAGCTGAGTTTCATGACTGTGCCAATACTTTACAGTTATAAACAGTGAGATAACACCAGGGTCACATAGTGCCTGAGGTAGATTTGGATCTAAAATGGATGATTCACTTGCTGTTCGGGTTGAGTTGACACCTGTGAGTTCTCACCGATCAGATTTGCTGTATTGTAGATCACAGCACAGTTTCAGCCTTAGTGCTGTGAGATATATATATATATTTTTGATAAGCAATCTTGCCAGCAAATTCATAAACTACATATATGCTGAGGGCAAATTAACAGTGATTTATATTCTCCAGGTGAAGAATACAAGGAGTTATCAAACATGGATTATGTGTTTTGCCTATTTTTCATGGCCCTCGAATGTGTAACTGTGACAAGAACAGAATTGTTTGCAATATCTCATGGATATTGTTACCTTGAAAGATAGGACTAAATTATCTGCAGATAAAACTAGCTGATAGAGTTAAGTCTGCAGAGAATTTGGTCCTTCGTTTTTATTTGTGAGGGCTATTACTGCACCGTAATTCAGAAATGTGTATAGGTGAAGAGATGCACTCTGTGAAAATGGAGTCTTCCTGTATAAATAACTTACAGGATTTTTTTATTTAATTATAACTATATATTAGTATTGTATAGACTAAGTGAAACCACCCACAATATTAAGCATGAAGGTTGTTAGCAAAAATTGACAAAGGATATAAATCCTAAATCAAGATTAATTGTTATAGATTCCCTGTTATATCTGGCACATATGAGCCCCCCAATCCTGCAACCTCATACACAAGAATAGATCCTCATGCCCCGCCCCATTCTTTATTGGTGGGCTCTCTAAGTGAGGAGGGTTCTCTGGAACATATATGAATGTAGAAATGGGACTGAGATTATCTGGCACTGAGACACCTGCCATGGGCATAACACTGAAATAGTTTTGAGCCTTAACTCTCTTTTGATTTATTTAATTGCAATTTACTTAGTGTGTGCGAGAGGGTTTTTTTCTTTAATATTTTTTTACCCACAATGCCTCATTCCAGCAATGGAATCACCCCAGGGAAAAATATTTTAGTGGAAGTGATCCCTACTGTAGTATGGAACATTTCATACCTTAAATTGTCACTAGACATACATTGCCTGTATTCAGAAAAATTTTTTTTTTAATGAGCATCATTGACCTGAGGCTTTATGGTCTAAAGTGTGAAAATGTGTATATAGGAGCTCCTCTGTGAAACAATAAGCCATAATAATGATGATACATAATATGTTAAAGAACTTACCATGACAATAAAACCTAATAGACCATTACAACTACTTTGGATCCATTGTGTAAACCTAGTGGATGTGCAGAGAAGTTAAGCTCATGCACTAAGGTTCCTTATGAAATATTTGTTGGGTGGAGGCAGGGGAGAATACTTCCCACAATCCGCTTTTGTAGGAGGAGATTTTAAAAGGTGCTTAAGGGGTTTAGGAGCACAAGCTCCTTTGACTATCAATGGGACGTGTGCTCCTAAACACCTTAGGTGCTTTTGAAAATATCTTACTAAACAAATAATTAGCTATTCTTCTCTTACCCCCTTCCTCCTCCCATACATGAATACTGGTCCTGTCTGTAGGCAGAGCCAAATTACCACTGAAGTAACAAGTCCACAGAACTTGGTCCTGGAATTTCAGTTTGTGTTGTTTTGGCCTCCCCAAAGCACCTGAAAACGACTTTTTTCGTGTTTGGTACAACCCTAGAAATCTGATATGGAAAAGATTTGATCCACTCCTCTGTCAAGACAGCATTATCGCCTACCTATGCTTTCCCATACAGCACATTTCCTGTCTGTTTTATTTCTCTAATAGAAAAATGACCATATTGACTTCTTTTCACATCTCATAAAACAAAGGCTCTTCCTCAGCAAAACCTTGTGACTTTTACCAAGTTTCAGCCCAGAGCAAAATTTTCCAGATGAGTTATAAGCCACTGAAAATAGCTTTCTGCAAATGGGAGTGCTGAAAGGATTTTACCCAGAGTAGCACTTAGTGGCTATCACGCAGTCACACAATGTGTTGGATGAAGAGTAAAGCAATAGCTCTTAAAGAATTAATTTAGTACTTCTTTGAATGATGCTGGGGTGAGATGCTGGCAGAAGCAGTAGTAATGTAAGCTTTTAAACTGACCCACCAGTGTGCTTGAAACCTGGCCTGGAGCAGCCATTCCTAGGTGTTAGAGAGCGAACTGCCCTCCAATATCCATCTAGTAACTTTGCTGAGACCACTAAGAAGTGCAACATGTGCAATGCTAAATGTGTGATGTGGACCCTCATCTACTCATAAGTGCAAATTGGTCACCTACACGCCTCGTATAGGGCCTGATCCAATGTCTGTGTGAAGTGCATAGGTGATCTCAGTTGAAAGACTCTTGTTGACTTCATTGACTGTGCTCTGAGCAGTAATCATCTTCTGTCAATTTAGACTGTTTAAATTGGTGCAATCTACGCAATCGTAAAGGCTGGAAATTCCATGTGTTCTGCAGCGGATTTCCTGTCCTGTACGTTGAAATCCATTTAAAATCTTATTTAAATAAAAGAGAATACACCTCTATCTTACGAGACAAGTGAAGTTCTCATACACCAGGATTACAGGTGACTATATAATATCCCCATAGCCATCTGCTTCCCCATTGAAGGATGTTTTGGCTTGAGACTCCTTACAGGGGGGCCTGATTGTCAGAATGGGCTGAGCACCTTGCTCTCCGAAATTGGGATCCTTTCAGCTGTCTCAAGTTAGGCTTCCAAAAATCAAGATGAGCAGAGTCACTGGTCAGGAACAATCTTAGCCTTTCGTAGCAGGGAAAGAAGTCTGGGTTGTTCAAACATTGGTTTGACTGCCAGTGCTGTAGACATGCTGGTGTCCCTCGTTCCCAGTGTTTGACAGTTACCGTTTCAGGAAGAGGAGATTTATAGACTGAATTTACTCTGGCCACTTGACAGTAAATCAAACCCAATGTTTTAATAATTCTTCCTTGGAGAGTTTTAAAGCCATTTTCAAAAGAACTACATTCACTGCAAAGTGACGTTATAAGGCTTTCCAAAGTCCACTTTGTTTAGGGATAGTGCAGGGGGTGGGGCCTGATAACGGCAGATATATTACTAGCTGGGTGAGTTAAAGAAACCGGAGTAGAAAGGAGTTTTTCTCATGGGGTTGGTGGAGGTACAGCTCTGCCCTGGCTTTGTGTGCATAGTTGCTGGAACTAGGGGAGCTGGGGGTGTGGCAGCTTGAAGTGGTTTCCATTATATACAGGGCTTACAGTTTGGTTCAAAGGCTCTCGGCACCACCACTATATACAAATTGCTGATTGTGCATAATGGTTTCCGCTGTGTGGCCCCAGCAGGAACAGGACAGACATTGCCGAGGTAGCACCAGCCCCAGAGCTAGGACACCGTTTAGCTGGTATTGTCTAGTGGTGGTAATTGGCATGCCAAGGCAGGTTAATGGAATGGTATATGTTAAAAAAGTGTATTTGTTTTCAATTCTCACTTAAAGAGTTTCTTATCTTCTGTAGTGATAATATGTACTTTACATAAAGGCTTTGACTGGGTCTTTGCTGCTTATGCTATTTACTTTCACTTTCAAGTGTAGTCTACCAATAAATAATGGAGAGGTTATATTTATTGGGAATGCTGCCTAAATTAGGCGACTTTCTGGCCATAAAACTGGAACCCAGTTTGAACCAAAAATGTAGTTATCAGAATTGAACTGTTGCACACGCAGCAGCATCCAGTGGCTAGGGCACCAGGTGGGAAGTCAGGAGACCGGGGGCAAGGTAGTCCAGGGTGACTAGTGAATTCTGAGCACCCAAATTGAGATACTTTAAAGGGGTCTTATTTTTAGGAAGGGCTGAGCACTCACCTTTGAAAATGAGGTTCTTCCGTTTGTCTCATGTTGACTCGCTGCTCACTCTTAAAAATCTTGGCCCTGGGCTCTGCCATGTCATTTGTTTTATGACCATGGGCAAATCACTTAACCACTCTCTGCCTCCACACCCTCCTCTGTAAAATGGGGTAAATATCATTATCCTATCTACTCATCACAGTAGCGCCTGAGCCCGTCAAAACCACTAGTGGATTTTATCCTCACAATACCCCTGGGAGGTAGGGAAACGTTATTCCCATTTTACAGGTGGGGAACAAAGGTGCAGACAAACTAAGTGACCTGCCCACGCTCACCCAGGAAGTTCAGAGAGAAGTCAGGAATTGAACCCAGAGTTCTTCAGTAGACTTCATAAGGACTCACCTGCTAGACCAGTGATTCTCAACTAGGGGTATTTGTATCCCTGGAGATACGCAGAGGTCTTCCAAGGGGTACATCAACTCATCTAGATGTTTGCCTAGTTTTACAACAGGCTACATAAAAAGCACTAGCGAAGTGAGTACAAACAAAAATTTTATACAGACGACTTGTTTATGCTGCTCTGTATACTATACACTGAAATGTAAGTTCAATATTTATATTGCAATTGATTTATTTTATAATTATATGGTAAAAATGAGAAAGGAAGCCATTTGTCAGTAATAGTGTGGCTGTGACACTTTTGTATTTTTATGTCTGATTTTGTAAGCAGTAGTTTTTAAGTGAGATGTAACTTGCGGGTAGGCAAGACAAATCAAGACTCCTGGAAGGGGTACAGTAGCCTGGAAGGGTTGAGAGCCACTGTGCTAGATTATCTTTACTCACATTTATAAAATGCTTTTGAACTTGGTGGGTGACTAGTGCAGTGTGATTTGATCCGGGAGAATTCATGGGCCTATTTGTTTGTTTGGCGTCTTTTTTTCAGAAGATTATCAAGAACTTTTGATGTGTTTGTTATATTTTATAAACATCCAGATATGTACATGTATCAAGTATTATCAGTATGGATAAGTAGAAATAAATAAAACAAACTAGTTGTGAATACTTGCCTGAGAATGTATTTCTCCCTTGAAGAAACTTTCAGATGTGGTTTAAATTATTGGCTGTCATATAGCTTGTTTTATTTTGGCATTTTTTTTATTCTGTCCAAATCAGTCACTACTGAATATTTCTGAGACCATCAGAAATGAACCAACATTGGTCTGCTCTTAGATATATTCAGAGATTAGACTTTTCCTTTTTTAAAAACAGAAGAAAAACATACTCAACTGAACAACTTTGTTTTTCCAGCCGGTTTGGATTTGGAACTCTCTTGAGTCCAACGTGTTCCGTTTGTTTTTCTTTAATTATATTTAATCTGCAATGATCGGACCAAATATAATGAACAAAAATAAAGTAGGGAAGGATACACTGTTATCTAAACTAGTGGGAAAATGTTGTATAACCGTTCTCTTGCAACACAAGAAGAAAATCAGATACTGAATTTAAACAAATCATATTTCAGATGTTCAATCAGCTAATATTTCATCACAGGATAAATTCTGATCCTATTGAACTCCATTGGAAAGCATTTATTGGGACAGAGATTTGGCCCCAAGGTTATCTTGTAAAATGAGTAGACTCTTATCCCAAAAGGATATGAAAATGATTTTCAATTCCATATACAGCCTCTACATCACCTCACAATCCCTTTGTCATAAATATAAAGGGAAGGGTAAACCCCTTTGAAATCCTTCCTGGCCAGGGGAAAGCTCCTCTCACCTGTAAAGGGTTAAGAAGCTAAAGGTAACCTCGCTGGCACCTGACCAAAATGACCAATGAGGAGACAAGATACTTTCAAAAGCTGGGAGGAGGGAGAGAAACAAAGGGTCTGTGTGTCTGTCTATATTCTGCCTTTGCCGGGGATAGACCAGGAATGGAGTCTTAGAACTTTTAGTAAGTAATCTAGCTAGGTACATGTTAGATTATGATTTCTTTAAATGGCTGAGAAAAGAACTGTGCTGAATAGAATAACTATTTCTGTCTGTGTATCTTTTTTGTAACTTAAGGTTTTGCCTAGAGGGGTTCTCTATGTTTTGAATCTAATTACCCTGTAAGGTATCTACCATCCTGATTTTACAGGGGGGATTTCTTTATTTCTATTTACTTCTATTTTTATTAAAAGTCTTCTTGTAAGAAAACTGAATGCTTTTTCATTGTTCTCAGATCCAAGGATTTGGGTCTGTGGTCACCTATGCAAATTGGTGAGGCTTTTTATCCAACATTTCCCAGGAAAGTGGGGGGGGGTGCAAGTGTTGGGAGGATTGTTCATTGTTCTTAAGATCCAAGGGTCTGGGTCTGTAGTCACCTAGGCAAATTGGTGAGGCTTTTTACCAAACCTTGTCCAGGAAGTGGGGTGCAAGGTTTTGGGAAGTATTTTGGGGGGAAGGACGCGTCCAAACAGCTCTTCCCCAGTAACCAGTATTAGTTTGGTGGTGGTAGCAGCCAATCCAAGGACGACGGGTGGAATATTTTGTACCTTGGGGAAGTTTTGACCTAAGCTTGTAAAGATAAGCTTAGGAGGTTTTTCATGCAGGTCCCCACATCTGTACCCTAGAGTTCAGAGTGGGGGAGGAACCTTGACACTCTTATTATATTTATTCTCACAACATCCGTGTAAGATAGGCAAGTTCTATTTTACCCTCTTTACAGATGGGGAACTGGGACACAGACAGGCTAAGTGAATTGCCTACGGTCATACAGGAAGTCTGAGGTGGAGAAAGGACTTGAAGTGAGGTCTCTGAAGTCACAAGCTAGTGCCCCAAGCATTGGATTATCCTTCAAACAGCTATGCCAGATAATGATGAAAGGACTGAAATCCTTATCTGTTTTAATCTGGTAAATACAAGTTCTGTCAGTAGAATTTGATGTATCATTATTTTCATTGTGCAAAAATGCTTTCTAGCAGAGTGGAAAAAAATGGAGAAAAACCGTGGCTATCAAAATGTGTCAGCCACCAAAAACTGGCTTTTTGTTAACTAAAACATTTCAAAATGGTCACTGAAGTTTTTGATTTACTGAAACAAGATGGGTTATTTTTAAATGAAAAACTTGTATAAAGTATAAACATTGACATTTTTATGCAATAAATTGCAGTTTAGAGAAAAAGGTTCTTATTTGATTGAAAAAAGTTCTAGTTAAAGAAGTTTTGACCTGCTCTACTTTCTACACAAAACTTTGCTTTTTAAGAAAAAAAAAACATTAAATAAATTTTTTGTTACTACAGTCAAACCACATTAAAAGACCATTAGTAAGGTTGCAAAATCAAGCAATTAAAAGCTAGGAAATGCCAGAATTAAGATTGCCTGTGCAACTTAATTTGGTCCCTTGTGTGTATGCATTATGATACAGTCTTTAATTACATAATCACATACTATTTTGCTACAGGATTCCTGGCTCATTCGTTGCACAGGACAGTGGTGTTGACTTATTCAATCTTATTAACAGTCCTCATTGTTCAGTGGATGGCTCCATGGCTTATTTACTGTATGCTATTCAAACCCTGCGCTGATGACACAATTATTAATTTCTTCATGGGCTTTTCTGTAGTACCCCTCACCGTTTGTTGAAGCACTCAGATACTACATCAATGAATTAATGTTCACAATGCCCCTGTGTGCTCAGGGTGTGTTGTTCCCATTTCAATCCCCATCCCCAAAACTCTTCCCCCCCCCCACCCCCCCAGCCTTGTTTAGCGGCATGACATGAAGGGCATGTCTACACTTTGAGCTGGGTGGGTGATGCCAGACTCAAGGAGACATCCTTGTGTGAGCTCTCAGCTGGCTCGGACAAAGCTAGTGCACTAAAAACAGGGGGTAGCCGCGGCAGTGTGAGCGGCCCTGAGTACGTACCCGCTGGGGACTGTAGGCATGTACTCAGGTCAGGAGAGACGGAAGCGCCCTAAAAGTGGATGGGCCACCGGTGCCTGAACTGTGGCCCTGCACTGCCCCTTCTTCCCACCCTCGCACCGCCCCTTCCATGAGGTCCTGCCCCTGTGCTACTGCTTCCCTCCCCAAGACTCCGGTGCAAAAACAACGAGGAGTCCTTGTGGCACCTTTAGCCCACGAAAGCTTATGCCCAAATAAATGCGTTTAGTCTCTAAGGTGCCACAAGGACTCCTTGTTTTTGCTGATACAGACTAACACGGCCACCACTCTGAAACCTTCCTGGTACAGTATCCTAGGGCTTGTGTGTGTAGAAAACTTGTACCGCTTTTAGCTATGCTGTACTGGTATAGTTAAAGCAGTGCAACTCTAGAAATTGCACTGGTAAAGTGCTTTTACCCCTATCACTTATTCCTGTACGGGAAGGGGGGTTAATTATACTGGTATAAGGCGCCTTTATGCTGCTCTAACTGCATCCACACTAGGGGTTATACTGGTATAACTATTTTGGTTTAAAAAAAAAAAAAACCCTACACCCATAACTGTAACCCCCTACAAACTCTGAATGTGGGCCCGGCTTTAGCTGAATCTGAGGGGCTTGTCTACATGAATGTTTAGTTTGTTGCAAGTTGGGGTGTGAATTTACCCCGCACTAGCCTGCAGCTCACATCTGTCCTTGGGAATCCTGGAGACGTGTATTAACAGTTCTTTAAAGTGCATTTATCTAGTGCTCTTTACACTGGGAGGGCATCAGCAGGGGCCATACAGACAGCGCAGCAGGTCAGTGCGGAATAGGGTCACACCCCAGCTTGCAGTGAACTAAACTTTCTTACAAAACTGCTGTAGGTGAAGACCAAAATATTGGGAGATTAAAGCCATGATCCTGTGGATTCTTAAACAGGTGCATAATTTTAGTCATCATCTCCTGTCTGCTGCTCTTGTGCTTAAAGCCATCCAGCCACTTTTATAGCATTTCTCATAGGACGTGTCTCAACACAGAAGTTGCACCAGTAAAAGTTTTGGCAGAATGCATTCATGTTGGGTCGTTTGTGCCATTCAGCATGTCACCACAGCATTGGGCAGTAGTGGCAGAAGTGTGGAGCAGTGCGGGTAGACATCCCACTTTCTTTGATTGTGCCTCAGTGGCATAAAATCTCTTTACAACAATGAAAAGTCACTTAGGTTTTTCAGTACACTAAAAATTACAGTGACCTTTTTTTATATACACAGGCCCGAATTTTCCAAAATGGGAGCCTAAAGTTATGCTTCTAAGGGGGTGGGGGGGAATTTTCAAGTCTCCTGAATGATTTACGGGCACAAGTCCCATTAACATCAAACTTTGATGGAGGCATGTAGCCTGGTTGATGCATTTCAGCTTTCTTGACTTCTGTGAATGCAGTATGTCAGGAGGTGGTTTTGGTTGCAAATACAGCACAGGGCTAGAAGAGTGTTTTAAGTGTGAAACGTCTTAGTGGAAAATATCTCTATGCAAAATATGAAATTAATACCAAGTTAGGAAACCACTTAAAGAAAATAGTCCAAAATGTCTGTTTGAGCAATTCAAGACTATAAAATTGGAAGAGAGTAAAGAACATGTAAATAAAAAAAAATCTGTTTTAAATTAAAAATCAGGGTTTTGTTGTTTTTTTTAATCCCTCTGATGTTGTATATACTGGTCTATCAGATTGGGTCCATGCTGCTGCTGTTCTTTTTATTTCAGGAATTTGCAGAGGAACTCCATCAGAAGCCAGAGCTCTGCTTGGCAATAGTAGGCAGAGGGTGGTATTTGAAGCTGCTAACAATTTGCGGTCATTTGTGGCATGGACTTGTTGGCTAGACGTTGCAGATCTGCTGTGCCTTTCTCTGCTTTTTTTTTTTCCTTCTCCACCCTAATTGTTTCTCTTCCCCATCCCACATCTTGATTGTATTCTCGGAACGTCTCCATGAATGTTTCAGCATGCCATGTATTGGTTGTTCTGTTTGTTTATTTAGGGCCAGATGTTCAAAAGATGTTCTAAATACGTGTTTGGCTTTCCAAAAGGGACACCTGTTCTCAATGGGAGCTGCTGCGCTTTGAGTACCTTTTTGACAATCAGGTGCCTAAATGGGAGTTGAGCTCTTTAGAAATCTAGTCCTGAGAGACTGTGCTGAGAACAGCCTCTTTGCTCACTTGTGTGAGGATACAGTCAACCGAGCCTCGTCTTTCCTTCTGTTGCTTTATTCTCTCTCTTTTCTTTTGTGTGTTGGATTCAATAGGGGTGGGGAAGAAATGAGTTTGCCCCCCTCCCTCTTTGTTTGTCCTTAGGTGTTTTTCCTTTGTAGGGGTGGCTTGTTTACCTGGATGGAAGGGAATTGTATTTCGTACACTCATAAAGTGCTTTTGTGTCTCCTCGGTTTTGTTGTCTGTGTAGGTGTGGATGGAAAACCGCTCCATTTGGGGAGGTTGGGAAGTGGGTCAGTTATGTGCGGGAGAAAACTGAATGAATGGGTTTGAAGATACTCCTCAGCAATGACTCGTAGCAATGCGGGGTGCAAAAATATCTTATTTGTAAATATAATACAGCAATTGTGTATGAAATATTTATCTGCTAAGTCAGACAGTTATTACTTGGAACGGTGGGGTTGACCAAACTTCTGATGCACTGGTTTAGGTTCTTCATTTTCTTATGTGTAAATGTATAGGGCGTTTTCATGGGTTTTTTTGATTGATTTCCCCTCCCCAAATAAAAAGCTACTTGTGGGTCCATAGTCCCAAAGACTGAGTGCTTGTGAGTGGGGAAGAGCATCCTGCAAAGGTGAGCAGAGAAGTTTTATTTCTGTTCCCAGATCCAGAAATAGGAGTATGGCTCTGGATGAGAGCTTGACACAGTTTTATTTTAGAAACAAGAACGTAGAGACAGTCTGAACCCAGCCCTTGCTGCTGCTGCTGCCACTCGCAGCTGCCACAAGGGTGAGGAAGATCTGTAGACAACATTTTTAAAAAGTTAGATATGGTAAATAAAAGTTTTATAGGGCAGGCACTGTCTCTGGCTCTGTGTTTATACGATGTCTAGCAGAATGGGACACCAATTTTGGTTGGGACTTTTATGTGCTGTTGTAATACACATCATAAAATGTTTTGTCATATCAGAGCAGTGCATTTAACATAAAAAACAAGAGTAGAAATTATTATAAATTAGTAACAGAGCAGAGAAAATGTTCTTGCTTTTGCATTTCCTGACTTAAAGCTGAAAATTTTTTTTGTTAGCACAGCTTTTGATTTTGTAATATAATAAAATTTCTACTATACTCAGAAGCTTTAATTAAAGCTTCTATGTGTAATTCCTCTTTATGCATCGCATGGTGCAGATTCCGTTTTGTCACTTTACAGGGATTGGAGGCTTTGGTGCAATTCTTTTTGTGGCACTACGAAGTCTGCTGAGTGTAGCTGGCATCCCACAGCCTGAGACTCGAAAAATCGTACTTTGACAGCCGTATATCGTCCACGCAGATGCAGCCAAACAGCTTTTGGATTTAAGCAGTTGATTTGGAATGATTAACCAGCAAAACGGATTAATCCTAGACATAATCTCTTTATGCCTGTCTTTCCCAACACCTCCGCCTCCTCCAAATGTCCTGTGTGCCTCATCCTTCAGAGGAGCAACTTGCATCTCTTTTACTGTGCTGTCAGTTTACGTACAAACGGCACAAAAAATGTCTAGAGGTGGGCTGAGGAAAGGCAGTTACGTGGTGTGAATCATTTCTTTTCGAAAGGAACAGATTTCAGAGCACTTTTATAGTATTTTACAGATACTGACATCCACTCAATCTCTTCTTCATTAGGTTTGTTTTAGATTTATTTTCCATTGCATCTAGTACAAGTGTAACATGGACAGACCCTAGTCGTCGGCAGGTGGGATCGAACCTAGGACCTTAGTGCATGAGCCTCTACCACAGAAGCTAAAAGCCAGCTGACTCTTAGCTAAGGCTGTAGAGCAGACTCATTTAACTCTCTCTTTCTAAGTGGTCTTGGTGCCACGAGATGGGACAGAACACCACACCCAGAAGGTGTGTGGTTTACACAAGCAACCACATTGCACCCTTTAGACTTGGGGAAGACCCTGATTCAGGAAAACAATCCAGTGTGTTCTTATCTTTATTCAGCAAAACATTTAAGCATAGGCACAAGTTCTACTGAAATTGAAAGTTAAGCAGGTGCCCAAATGCATTGCTGAATCATAGCAAAATATCTTGTCTCCCTCCATACTTTTAATTTGTTGTGACGTCTTTTGCTAATACACAGTACCACTAGTATTTTTTTAGTGGATCAGACTTTCCCTTCAGTTGACTGTCAGGACACTTGTCGCAGGACAGTTAATGTCCTAGTGTGACTTACCAGCTTGTGTTCTATGACTTTAACGTTTGGAGAGAGAATTTCTGGTTTTCATTTAACAAAATTCTAGCCAGCACATTTTGTGTTTTGTTTCCTTTCCTTATTACTGTCCACCTTTCCATAGCTTCTTTCCCTCAGTGTTTCCCCTTGATCTTACATCTGAACTGTGGGTGTCCTGTGTTGTGCTTCTGAGTTGAACTGTAATACTTTCAGGGCAAGGACATAGACTTTCCTCAGACCTTCACGTGTTATCTGTTGAATTAAAGTGTTTTGTGCGGTAAGGTGCTACTGAATATGAGTAAGGGTATTTGAATTGTGCATTATGTGCTTTGTAAAGCTGACATAAAATACTCCATAAATAATCATGTCCCCAAAGCAGATAATGTCACATGTCAGTTACTTTTGTCAGGTAATCCTCATTAAGGGCTTGATGCTGCATTCCTTGTGCATCCACAAGAAACATAGAGTTTGGTTCTATAAAGTATATGTCCTTATGCTGGGATGAAAACTTCTTTAAGGGACACTGTTCACACTTCTCTGTTTCTCTCCCTCCCTTCCCCCTCCCCACCCCCGTTGATACAAATGACAGCTGACAGATAACAGAAAGGGATTAGAGAAATTATTTTTCCAGTGTGTGTTTGTGCATTTGACAAGCAGTTTCACTATTTCTCTTTATAGTCAAATTTGCCTATTTGGATGTATCTTTCATACAGCCATGGGGACAGTTAAAAGACTGTAAAACAATTTAAAAAAAACTGGTGAGGGTATTGAGGGCAGATGTCTCACCGTTGTTATGATGGCTGTCAATTGCTTGACCATAGCTAAGTGGTGGACATGCTGTCACTTTTGCTTATTGTATCAACTATGATTATTTCACTAGTTCGTCTTCACCTATTGCCTCCTCATACATTCAGATTGTAAATTCTTTGGGATGGAGATTGTCTCTTTATTATGTATGCGCACTGCACAGCACGGGGGGCTCCAATCCCTGTATGCTGCTTCTAGGCACCACTGCAATACAAATGGTTCATCAAGTGTCGTGCTTGAAACTACTCAACTCTCTCTCTCTTTTTTTTTTTTTTTAAAGCTGACTAGACTTCAAGTCGATGGGATCACTTTTAATTAAATCAAGCAACCTGCTTGTGTCCGTTGTGTATTAGACATTATATTCTATACACCGCCCTTGATCCATTCACACAAGAAGGGGGAAAAATCAGCTGTGAAGCTGAGTGGCTAATGGATCAGTCAGCAAAGGAATGTCCGAGCCCAACTGAATTTGTCAGAAAAAGCAAGCTAAATGCCACTGAGCCAGCCCCCGTACTGCATTCTCCCCATGCGGTGGTCCCTGGGGAGGATCGAATCAGAAAGACGGGTCTTCAAGTCCTCACCCACAGAGGCCAGTGAGAACAAATTATAAACTGGTACTGCATTGGCCTTGTGTGACCAATAAGTGCTTGTCAGGGTGGATGCCAAGAGAAATAAGGTGACATGGCTGCTTCAGGCAGGCAGCTGTCTCAGGGAAACCACTGTTCCATCCCTGTTGTTGGAAAAATAGTGATGACTGTCCAAACCTTGCACCCTGAAGTGCAGTCCACCCCTGAGGAAAGCACTTGATTGAGGCCTACCCTGACTCCCATGACCGCTGCACTGGATGCTCTTGTGTAAACACTGCAGGAAGCAGGATGTACCCTGTGGGAAGACCTGGCAAATCCGTTTGCCATCTGGCTCCCATTCTGTGATCCCTGGTGGCTAGGCCACTGGTTATCTTCTCAAGACCAGTGGCTCTTGCTGAGATGGTCAGCGTTGGATCACTTTCCTTAAGATAGTATTTGCTGCTGCAAATTTAATACCTTTCCAGTCCAGACAGGATCCCCAGTCTTTAAAAGCTTGTCTATGGAGGGGAAGGATGCTCCAGTGGTGAGGGCCCTCTCTTAGGAATTGGGACCCTGGGCCCTGCTCTCTCTGACTTTGTGTGACCGTGGACAAATCCAGTTAACCTCTCTGTGCCTTGTTTCCCCATATGGAGGGTAATAGCACTGTCCTACGTCGTGGGGGTGTTGTGAGGATAAGCATGTTTAAAGATTGTGAGGTGCTCCGATACTACAGTAAAAGGAGCCGTATAAGTATTTAAGACAGACCAACATTATCCTGCTTTTTAAAATTTTTATTTGTATTGCATCTGTTTTGTGGAATAAAAGAAAGTTGAGTAATATCATAGACTGCAACTTACATGATTAAATCGTGTTCTATGTTTTTTTTGTTTTTGTTTTGTTTTTTAAATGTTCAGCACATTTTATTTTAACTTGGATCAATCGGAGCCATATTTTCTAAAGATCTGTAGAATGTGGCCTTATTTTTTGTTGCGTGGGAAATGGCTGAGTTTCAAAGCTTTACAGGAACTGTAACTGGTTAGGAGAAATATACATCCACTTTCCGAATAATTTTAATAAATAAAATTTTCAGTGATCCCACATATGGACTTTACAATTGGATTTTTATCTGCTTTCAGAAAAATGCATATCGCTATAAAAAACGCATATATGAATTACAGACAAAAACAGGAAGTATTTAAATGGAAAACAGAATTAACAAGATTCCTACAGTAATTTAATATGTATAACTGAGCATGATTGGGCAGATACATTCTCTCTCTCTCTCTCTTTCTCTTGCACATATACAGAATGTAGAACATGAAAACATTTAAATTACTTAGAAATATATTATGACATCGGAATGGAGATTTGGGATGTGGGATTAAACTGTGTAAGTGACATTCTGTGATTTGGTACCTTCAGGGTGGCTGTTAGGGCTGTTATTTGTTAACAGTGAAGATAAGGTGGACCCGGCCTTGTGGCATCTGCCTTGCAAGTTTAATGTTCATATTGTTTACCCTTTTTTTTGTAGGATTCCACTGTTGTGACTCCAATTCTTCTCAGAACAGATCCACATGGATTTTTCTTTTACTGGACAGATCAAAATAAGGTAAGAGAAGAAATGACTTTTTTCGTATTGATTTGAATACGGTGCGATAGGGCTGGTGCGATAGGGCTGTGGGCAGGAAGCTTTGCACTCTAATTCTGGCATAGAGGATGCCCAAGGAGCGCTGCAGTGCAGAGAGCTCCTCTGTGATGTAGAGAAAGCATACATACTCCTCCCCAGCCCCTGCTGCACAGGGCATGTGGCTGGGAAGAAGGAGAGTGATTGGCAATCCTCAGCTGCCTGAGTGGCCCCTTGTGGACAGGGGCCACTACTGGCATAATACAGAGTTGTTCCAATTTATACCTGGGGACCAATCTGGCGTGAAATCTTGGCTCTGCTCAAGTCAGTAGGATTTTTTCCATGGTGTGGTTGGTCCAATATTGGAGGAGTTTAAAGCCACCTATTTAAACCTCCCTGCTGAGCTACTCTGCGCTCCTCAACTGCGACTAAGGATGTGGGTCTATGTTTTTATTAATCCGTGTTGGAGACTCGGTCTCTTGTTAAATATGTTCCTGTATGCTTGTTGGGAAGGCTTAGAGCCTGCTGTATTGCTCCTATTTTACACCAGTGTCATTCCAGTGCTGTCCTGTTTCCTGCAGACAGAATCCATGGCATTACACCAGGGTGAAAGTGGAGCAATACAGTGGCGCATCAGGCCTTTGATCTCTTGTCAATATGCTGTCATAGCGATTCAATGGAAAAACACAGTCCAAGTATTATGAAGAAATTAGTTCCTCTTGTCCCCGAAGATGGATTGTGGTGGTACCTTGTTAGAAAGTAACCTTATCTTGTATCTGTTGCCTGTTACAAAAGAAAATATTAGAATAATGTAATTGCTTCTGTACAGTTTTCATTTTCTGTTAGTGTTTTTTGCTGGGTTCAGAGTATACAAGGCTGAAGCATCAAGGCTGCTGAAACTTAGTTTTCAAAACACACCCTCTCACCCTCAAGTCTTTACAAATAATTCTTTGGCGTTGCAAAAAGGCTTTTATTTTGGTTGTTCTCTATACCACATGGTCCTCTTTAAATATAACGTCCCTTTTAGGCTTTGATTCAGCAAAACACTTAAGCATGTACTTAAGTCTGGAGTTAAAAAATGACCCAGAGTTGATTGGAGAGTTTATTCACGTACCCTTCAGTTTCCTACTGTTGTCTGTAAAAACAATGCCTTGAAGCAGTTCTGTAAAATGGCTATTTATAGAATGGTTATTTCCATATTCATGAAAAAATGTATTTATAATGCCCAAAACATTTTTTAAAAGGTTGGGTATTTGTACAAGAGACATAAGTGTCAGTTTGATTTTTTTGAAACTGGGGAATCAAATATATATAAATGGCAACAAAAAAGATTTTGTCTGGTTAGTAATTCATGACAACTAAGTAAAGCTTGTTTTCAAAACCTATCCTAAAGGTCTCTTTATTTAAAATGTTTGTGTTTGGGGATGATCACTTTCTGCTTATGCAGTGAATATTTTGATTTATATTTATTGTGAAATTATTGAAATTTTTAAAAAAAAATTAAATTCTGGTTAAGTATTAGGTGAGATATTTAAGGTGGTTCTTATGATTTATGGTTGGAAATCCAAAGAAGGAACAGTAACCTTACTTACACACCTACAACCATTGAGAGATCTTCTAAGAGACACATTTTTCACAGCACTGCTGTCATGTTTCTGACAGATGGTAGACCATCACGGGTTAAGCTGCTCCCTTCTAAAAAGGAGAAGTTATGAATTCCATCGCATTTTGGACTTACCTGAAACCATTCTCTTCCTCTTGTGTACTGGAAGAAGCAGACACAGGTTTTGGCTTCATTCCATGTAATCGGTGCTAATTAAAATGGGTATGTGCGACTGGCGTTACATTTTGGACAGGTTTGTCAAAACCTCTCTCTAAATCCAGAGAGTCATACACCTCTAACAACATTAAAGCCTCAGTGAGACACGCATCTCTTAACCGTTCATCCTTATTATTATTATTATTTTATTTTATGATCAGCTACACAATAATTTGTGTGTGTGTGCACTCATCAAAAGAACTGAAGGAAAGGGTAGATATAACAAAGGGAAAATTCTGCATGCATGACCTCTGTGGTGTTTTCTTGAGACAATGCACAGTTGGTGCAAATATAAATTGCATTCATGCCAGTGGTAGTTCAATTTACACTGGCATCTATGGTATTTCCTGTTCTGTGTTTACAAAGATAGAGCAAATACCTCATTAAAATCAGATTCTGAGGTATAGATTGATTTTTTTTATCTTTAATGGTGCTTGTTTGATATCTGTTGATAAAAAGACACATGAAATATTAAGGTAACCAACTTTGCTCAGAATAGCAAAACCACAATAAAGAACTTTCTTGCTCAATCATTCCCCTCTATTCAGCACTGGTGAGGCCTCATCTGGAGTACTGTGTCCAGTTTTGGGCCCCACACGACAAGAAGGATGTGGAAAAATTGGAAAGAGTCCAGCGGAAGGCAACAAAAATGATTAGGGGGCTGGAGCCTTATGAGGAGAGGCTGAGGGAAATGCGATTATTTAGTCTCAGAAGAAAAGAATGAGGGGTAATTTGATAGCTGCTTTCAAAGAGGATGGAGCTCCGCTGTTCTCAGTGGTAGCA
Source organism: Eretmochelys imbricata (assembly GCF_965152235.1). Lineage (NCBI taxonomy): Eukaryota > Metazoa > Chordata > Testudines > Cheloniidae > Eretmochelys > Eretmochelys imbricata. Next base: position 202,747,544 of record NC_135574.1, on the reverse strand, counting down.
GATGACAGAACAAGGAGTAATGGTCTCAAGTTGCAGTGGGGGAGGTTTAGGTTGGATATTAGGACAAACTTTTTCACTAGGAGGGTGGTGAAGCACTGGAATGCGTTACCTAGGGAGGTGGTGGAATCTCCTTCCTTTGAGGTTTTTAGGGTCAGGCTTGACAAAGCCCTGGCTGGGCTGATTTAGTTGGGGATTTGTCCTGCGTTGAGCAGGGGGTTGGCCTAGATGACCTCCTGAGGTCCCTTCCAAACCTGATATTCTATGATTGATTAATATAGGATAGCTGGCTTTGGGCCAAAGGAAAGAAGAGACCTCGTCTCTCTTTATGACAAGGAAAATGTACAAAGTCGGTGCTTACAGACGCTGTGTTTATTGCCTTGGAGCTTGGATGTTCGCACTCCAGGGATGGTGTGAAGCTGAAAAAAGACCTGTTCGTGTCACATCTGTCCCTTCTTCACAGCCAAACCAGAGTACAGAGATGCTAGCAGATATTCCCCTTCCTTCCTCAGAGCACTGGCACCAAAACAAGGTCTTCTGTAGCTGAGAAGAGAGAAGATCAAACATTTCAGAGCAAGGATTCAGTAATATTCCATAGGATCTAAAACTATGCCTTTCTCCCTGATGATGATGAGTAAGAGGCATGAGAGACTAGATAGTCGTTGATAACCTGACCCCCAATTTACAGCTCCTGGGGATTATTCTATTATCCTGTGCAGAAGGAGGAACAGGGAGAGTATGACTGTATCCCAGGTGATGTGTATATTGTGGAGTCCCAGCAGTTTATGAATGGGAAGAATCAAGGGACTGGTATAAAGTCAGGTTGGTTTTGGCAGTGGAGGAAAGGAAGGGGGAGTAGCACAATGAGCTGGAAAGTGGCATTAGCTCTTAGGTTCTTAGACTGTGTTTTTTTCCAAGGCATGAACAGGGCCTTTCTAGTTAGGGGTAGGGGTGTGTGTGTGTGTGTAAAGTCCTATCACAGTGTGGCCCAATTTGTGATTTCGGGGTGCTAACCCAATATAAATAACATTAGAACAAAATGAGTAGTGACTGTCGCCGTCTGAACTTTTCCTGGAAGGTTGCTGTCCGCAGAATACTGATCAGTTCCAAGGTAACCTGGGTTTTTATGGGACCCGGATCATGCATGTAGATGCTTGGGATGTGGCTTGTGCACTGGCATGGGTGAGCCCCACAAAGGTGAGAGCAGCGTCTGTGATTTTCAAGGGTGGACTTGGTCATGTGCAGACCTCATGGTGCTAGGGCTCTGCCTCTCTCCATTCTTGAGGGAGTGTACTACATTGCAAAAAAAAAAAACCAAAAAAAAAACCACCCCAAAAAACCAAACAGCCCTGCAGCAGTAAGTCTGAAAGCCTGGGTCCACTAATTGCAGCTCTCAGACCTCGTGTTTGGGGGCTCAAAATTGTAGTGTAAACATTCCCGCTCAGGCTCTGAGACCCAGCAAGAGAGAGGGATTTCAGAGCCCTACCAGGAATGTCTACACTACTATTTTTGTTTTTGCAGTGTGGACATACCCTTGGAGTCCCCCCCCTTGGTCTCAGGAGCTTTGCTCTGTTGTGTTTCCCTACAGCTTGGATTGGGATGCTCTGTTAAACACTGGCAACCCATGGACCCTCTCCTAGAGAAGATGATATGAAAAGGTTGCGGTTACTATTTCAAGGACTGTCTTCTTGGACAGATACTGTACCCTGGGACAGTATTCTTCCACTTTGCCCTGCCTCATGAGATTCATAACTCATAAAAAAAATAGATGGTGAAAAATAAATTTCTGGACGGCGAGGGTTTTGTCATAGTGGTGATGCGGTTTCTCTAAGAATAGCCTTTGTGTGCAATGGGAGAGCAGAGCATAACTCAAGATACAAGTTACCTATTGATAATAGTTTTGGATCAGCTGAATTCTGCTGCTTTGATAAGGAGTTTGAAGATAGAGAAGCTGGCAAAGTACTATTATAATGTGGCCCAGCGCCCATTCCTGTGCTAGCCCGAGGCAGAAGCTAGCTTCAAAACAGAAGCTTTGGATCCCTTGACATTTTTGGAATATTTCTCTTGTCCAGCCAGCATGAAAGGTAAAGGATTGTTTATAGAATTCTTCAAACCCTGTGCTGTACAGGTGGCTGGGTACATTTTTTTCCCTCTGAATAGCTTGATCTGGAGGAAAAAGCAGTCCCAGGCAAGAATGCATGCAATTTCTGACCAGGATCCTAGAGACAAGCTCATCTGCATTCTGATCCTGCAACCAGATATAGGCAAGATGGGGATCAATCCATTGCAGGATTGGACCTTTTATTTTGTAAATTTTCAAATTAACAATTTTATAAAACCATAAGATGTCTCGTATTTTAATTGTTTATAATGTGCCCATGCACAAAGTGCACTGCTGCCTTAGATTTACAACTGGGCTATCATTTGTTATCATTCAATCCTAACTTAGTTATATTTAAATTTGAACTGTGACTGGTTTTTTTTCTATGTTGCCTTGGGGATTTAGGTGCGCACATTTTTCTTTGACATTAATGGGTGGGATTTTTATATATGCTTAAGTGACTCAGAAGCACAAGTCCCATGTGTCTCCTTGAGTCATTTAGCTGCTTCTGAAAAAGTACCATCCAGTGTCTCTGAATGCCCTAGGCAGTTTTGAAAAATTTCAGGAGTGCTCTTCAGTTGTTTTGGAGTTGCACAAAAATTGTGCTTTTGTACCATTCTGAAAGAAAAGTAAACTTCTGCCTGTAACAAAATTGGCATACTTGCCCCCCCCCCCGCTTTTTTTTTTTTTGGAACTTCCAGACAATGAAAATATCAATTGATACTTTAGGAATCATGGAGACCTATTAATATTCGTGCCTCTCCATGAGATGAATAGCAGATGAATAGCAAGATTTTTGCCTGGACAGTACAGGGGTGCAGTGCAGAGGTGTAGCATTTCATTGGCAGCTCTAAGAGGAACTGTGGTAGATGCATACAGAATTTCCCTTGGGGATCTGGAGCAGCATATGCTGAAGTGGCAGCTTGACCACCTTCTGAACACGTTCATTTCATATTTCAGCGCTAGTCAGCTCTGTTGGCCAGTGTGCAGTGTGGGAGAGGCCATGGCCCAACCCTCACCCAACCCCTTTTGGGAAGGGTAGACCCTCTGGCTTTGCTAGTATCGAGCTCTGGTTGTGCTCTCCTACCGTGGTGAAGATGGCCCCTTACATAGAGGTGTTTAGTAGAGGGGAAAAGTTCTTTTTGCAGGTCCATGCAGAGTCAGCCAGAATACCGGCTCTGTTCACAGTAGACCTCAAAAATTCTCCCTTCTGCTGTATAAAGTGTGTCCCTTGTCTAAATCTAAGGCCATGTCTACACTACAAAATTATGTAGACCTAAATGACCTTGGCATACAGCCGACACAGTTATTAAATCGTTTGTGTTGTGTGCACACGTAGCTCACAAAAGCTTATGCTCAAGTAAATTGGTTAGTCTCTAAGGTACCACAAGTACTCCTTTTCTTTTTGCAAATACAGACTAACACGGCTGCTACTCTGAAACTTGGTTCCTTGTGTCAGCAGTACGCATCCTCACCATGAGCGCTTGTATCAATGCAGTGTGCAGTGCAGTATGGGTGAGTATCCCACTGTGCAACTCAGCACCATCCAGTGCAGGCTGTTTTGGAAATTTTTTGCAGTGCCTGATGGGGCTGGAATGAGTTGCGCAGGGGTGACTGGAAGCATGTGGTCAAATTCCCATAACGTGGTCTTCTCTGTCCCATAATTTCATCTGCAGCCCATAATATTTTGCACCTTCTTTTCAAAGACCCACAAACCCATGCATCCCTCCTCGCTGCCCACCATCTCTGATGGAAGCATGCGGCCTTCACAGCTCTGCACTATTGTGATGAGCGTTGCAATCACAGGGCGCCTGATCCTGCAGTATTTGCAGAGGCACAAGAGGAGCCGTGGGGAACGTGATGTTTCCTTGGAAGCTAGATTGCGATGGGACATAGAAACAATTCAAGGTTCTTGGTGTCATTCATGGAGTAACTGTAAGGGAGATGGTGGAGTGCCGGTTCCAGGCTCAAGAAACAAGCACTGACTGGTGGAATCTCATTGTTATGCAAGTTTGGGGTGGTGGGTAGTGGCTGGAGAACTTTCGGATACATAAGACCACATTCCTTGATCTGTGTGCCAAACTCACCCCAGTCCTCCAGCTCAGGGACACCGAAATGAGAGCTGCACTGACAGTTGAGAAGTGAGTGGTGACTGCACTGTGGAAACTTGCAATGCCAGATTGCTTCTGGTCAGTTGAGAATCAATTTGGAGTCAAGAAATTCACTGCAGGGACCGTTGTCATGCATGTGTGCTGGGCCATTAATCACCTCTTGCTATGCAGGACTGTGACTCTGGGCAATCTGCAGGATGTGCTGGATGGTTTTGCAGCAGTGGGGTTCCCGAACTGCAGTGGAGTAATAGATGGCATGCATGTCCCTATTTTAGCACCAGACCACCTTGCTTCAGTACATCAACAGAAAGGGCTCTTTTTCTACAGTATTGCAGATGCTGGTAGATCACCGGGAACACTTTACTGACATCCGTGTGGGCTGGTCAGGGAAGGTACATGACGCCTGCATCTTCAAGAACACGGAACTGTTCAGAAAGCTACAGGCAGGGACTTTCTTTCCTGACTAGTGGATTACCATTGGAAATATGGAGATGCCAAGAGTCATCCTGGGTGACCAGCCTATCCCTTGCTCCTGCGGTTCGTGAAGCCATATACTGGCCCCCTCAACAGCACCGAGAAGCGCTTCAGCAACAAGTGCTCAGCAGGTGCAGAATGACCGTTGAATGTGCCTTTGGTCTTCTGAAGGGTGGCTGGCATTGTTTACTTCCCAGATTGGTACCTCAGTGAGAAAAATATCCCAGTGGTTATAGCTGCCTGCTGTGGTCTGCATAATATCTGTGAAGCAAAGGGAGAAAAGTTTCTGCCGAGGTGGTGGGCGGAGGTGGAGCGGCTGTCTGCGGAATTTGAACAGCTAGATACAAGGGCTGTTAGAAGACCTCAGTGCAGAGCTGTACAACTCAGGGAGGCTTTGAAAGATGATTTTAATAGTGAATAGTGTGGGTTGTTGTTGTAGTGTGCTCTACCTGGCCTTGCTGTTTCGTGGCCTGGTATGAATCTTGTGATTGCTGTGTATGTAGGACTATAACAATGTCCATGCACCTATTAATATTGTTTGTTGGTGAATGGTGTTTATGGGTTCTGTAACACAGTGCAGGAACAGGAAATTGGTCGCTGTCAGATCTGCTTAGTACCAGCCAGCATATGTTGTGAACTAATAAAGATGAATTCTGTTCCAAACAATAAACTTTTATTCTGTAACATGAACCAGGCAATTAAAAAAAGGCAGTACTTGATTAAATTTAGGGAACAGGACTTACGAAGGAGAGAGAACAGTTGTTTCCATTTCAGGTACCCCTACACTGACCTGTGAAAGTCACGGTTGGTGCATGAGAAGCTGTGATTGTCTTTAATGTTCCCTGGGTGGAGTGGTAAGGGCAGTGCACTGAGCCCTGATGCCATGTGGAATGTTGGGGATAGGGAGGTCCCAATATAGAGTTTTCTCTATGGGCTGCAGAGAGAGGCAAGCACGGGATGAGATTCTGGTCCCCTTGAAGTCAATGGTAAAGCTCCAACTGATGTCAATAGGGCTAGGATTTCAAAAGAGATGCTCTAGCTCAATCACGGGCTTGATGCAGGAATCACTAAGTAGTGCAGGAATCAATGCAGGAGGCTCTGTGGCCTATGTCATACAACAGGTGAGATTAGATGGTCATAATAGTCCCTTCTAGCCCTAAAATCTGTGATTGAGAATTGATCTGCTATGTGTCATGTGGCCAAAGTGCTACATCTAGAAAAAGAGAGGAGTAGAGTATGTAGGATCCTTCAGGATCCGAGTCAATTTCAGCATTCCTGTAAATAGCGGGTCACTTTTCAGCTAGTTAAATTGCCAATGATCCATTCAAATCGAAGGAGCTGTGCTCACTTGCACCTGCTGGGGATTTGGGCCAGTATCTTTTTATGGTGCTCTGTATCCATTTTTAAATTTGGCTTTAAAGCAGAGCGTTCCTTAGTGACCTGCAGGCAAAAGAACTTTAAGTCCTTTATATGTTTTACAGTGCATCTGATTAGAAAACTGTAGTAATGGGTATGTTTTTTAATATATATTTAATACATAACTAATATAATTTCATCACACTAATTTCACACAGAATTTTAAAAGGGTCATATAGCTTTTTTAAAAAAACCTGCTCCAACATTGAAGTAGCTTTGTTTAGTTTAATAAAGAAAGAGTATACTGTACAGTCTATTTCACTGCTAAGGAGGTCTTGGCAGGATGTCTATAAACATTCTGACTGCCTAGTCCCTCTCTGTGAAAAGAAGGCCAAACAAACCCTTTGTACTGAGGCTTTTAGAAGATCAAGATTATAAATACTGCTGAATCAATGGGAAGAGGTGATGCTTATGCCTCTCTTGTTAAGCGATCATCTTAACATGCTAAATCAAATAAAAGTTATTGTCTTTTTCCCTGTTTGTAAATATTTGGTAGTAACCTTACCATTTCAGCAGACAGAACCACTTACAGTGAGTCTGCACTTATCTGTCGTGAGCCTTAGTCACAAAGGCATTCTATCAACTTGTAGGTACCATTCAAACAGCCTTTTGCTGCAACTGCAAGCTATAATCCACACAGAATCCGAGAGCCAAGACACATGGACTGAAGAGTATTACAGGCTTTGAACACAACTTCAACATTTTTGTATCAGTTGGGTTTTTTGTTTTGTTGTGAACACTTTTAGAAAGCATGTGTTTTACGACATAGTCCCAGCATTCTTGTACCTGTGGGACTTTGATGTGGATATAGGTACAACATCTAACCCATATCTCCACATCCCCTCTGGTAAACTGAGGCTAAGTGGAGCCCTTGGATCAATGGTGAAAGTCCAAAATCCCTTTCTTCTGAGCTCTGTGACCTTGTTAATTATTGAAGGAACCTCTGATAGCATCTGAACGTTGCTGTCTTCAGCTATACTTTGAGTTAAACTCCTAGAAGTCTATCTGAGTGAGTAATGAGTTAGCGCACGAATGTGGGAAACAAGCATCCTGTTAGTTGATACCAAGCAGACTGATTTAAGTGGCTTCATGACACTTCTCGGGGCACCCAAGGTTCCAAGTCACCTTGCTTCCACTGATGTAAGTTGCCCTCTACACCAACCTAATAACTCCACCTCCGCGAGAGGCATAGCACCTAGGTCAATGTCGTTAGGTCAACATAGTGTCCCTGTAGTCACTGTGTTGCTTACATTGCCTGTTGCTGCCTTTGACAGCCAGAGCCCCGCCACCCTGGGGCTGACCGCCCAAGTGGGACTTCCCCTTGAATGGTTTCTTGAAATATGCATTAGCCACTTATGCTAAACAATCTGTTCCACTTCGTACGTGGACACACTTCGTAGCAGGGACATACTGAGTTAGTTTCCCAGACCTGAAGAAGAGCTCTGTAAGCTTGAAAACTCATCTCTCTCCCCGACAGAGATTGGTCCAGTAAAAGATATGACCTCACCCACCTTGTCTCGCTAATATCCTGGGACCAACACGGCTACAACAATACTGCATATTTAAGACTTTACTCCTCAGCAGAGCCCTCAAAAATAAGACTGGCAATAGCACCCATCCTGGCACTTTCACGCTGTACTGGAAACTGACTGGGTTACCTTTCTCCTCCCTGCTGGGTTTTGAGTAGAAAGCGAGCCCCCCTGCTTACCTTAGGTGTGCTATATAGATCACTTGAAAGGAAAAAGAATCTGTTTATATATTTAAAGTGGAGCAGCTTTCTAGCTTAGCAGTTAACACAACAGGGGAGTCAGTCTAGTAACAATCTGTAGTCACCTGTAATTCCCAGATGCTGAGATGCCCTCCACCCCAACTACTTACAAATCAGCATGTGGAGCGGGAGGGAAGTGAGGGGGAGTGATGGGGATTGCAGCTGAAAGTGAAAATAAAGAGAAATCTTTCATGGAGGCCAGCTTTCTGTCATTTGCTATTATATTTTATTTTTAAGAGGAAATCCCTCAACTTTCAAAACATGGAAATTGTTCAGGACTTGTAAGGGAAATGGGACTACATCAAAGACAGAGGCACACTAATAAGCGTTTGCCACTGGTAAATATAACTTCTTATTGCGTGGGATGTAACCTTCGTAAAACAGGTGTGGGAAATTATTAATACACAGTTCGGGCCCAGTACTTAAAATGAGAGAAATCCTCAACTTTTAAAGGGGATTACTGCTTTTGTGGGGTGACTAAATTTTTTGAGACCAACATGTGACCCCTTAAATTGGCCTAATTATTCAGAAAATGCTGAGCACCACTTCCTCTCTCTGAAAACAGTGTTGTCCTAATGTAGCTGTTGGAGCGCAAGAGTATGTCCAGCAAATTGCTGTATGGAGAACAGGCTGTGCTCACTCTTGTAAGAACATACTGTAGCTTGTCCTACTTTTGGAGAAGAGATAGGGTTATGCAGTTGTAGATTCAGTTCAGAAATAAATATTAAGGCTGGTCAAATTTTCCATTGTAACTGTTTTTTGGTGGGAAAACTGGTTCTTTGAGAAACCAGTGTTTTTCATAACAAGTGTCTGATTTATGTGAAAAATTTCAGGTTTTAAAGTATTTCAGACCCAAACTTTGACAGAAACAAAACAAAACATTTGGACCATCTGCACTAGAAAGGTGTAACAGGATCCAGTGACTGGAAGTTGAAGCTAGACAAATTCAGATAGGAAAAGGCCTATATTTTTAGCAGCATGGGTAATTAACCAAGGGGACAACTTACCAAGGGTCGTGGTGGACTCTCCGTCACTGGCAATTTTTAAATCAAGATTGGCTGTTTTTCTCAAAGATCTGCTCCAGGAATTATTTTGGGGAAGTTTTATGGCCTATGAGATACAGGAGGTCAGACTAGATGATCTCAGTGATCCCTTCTGGCTTTGGTACCTGCAAATATGACCTATTGATCTTGTATGTAGCTGTGACACTCTTAGTACCTTTCCCAGACCCAAAGAAGAGCTCTGTGTAGCTCAAAAGTGTCTCTCTCACCAACAGAAGTTGGTCCAATAAAAGATATTAACTCACCCACCTTATTTCTATGATTAGTCCATGTTAATTCATACATCCTGTGAGCTGTTCGGAGTGTTGCTTTATCTCTGTCGCTACAGTAAGTTTAAGTAGCTTAAGTAAGTTTAGCGATCTTCAACTAACAGTTGTGCACAATTTTAGGAGTAGCATGGTGTAGTGGATTAGGGCAGTGGAGTGGGGTCCAGAGGATCTGGGTTCTAGTCCTAGCTCTGCTGTGAGACCTTCAGCAAGTCACTTCATCTGTTTGTGCCCGTTTTCCCTCCTACTTTTTGTCTGTCTTGTCTAATTAGAATGTAAGTACTTTAAGGCAGAGACTGTCTTACTGTGTTTTTTTTTTTTTTTTTTTACAGCGTATAAGACAATGGGGCTCCAGTCTACTGTAATACAAATAATTTGGCAGCAGAATTGCTAATGTACATAAAATCCCCCAGCTGCACAGAGACCCGGGCAATAATTGAACACAGCAGCGGGTTGGTCAGCTGGAAGTCAGACTTCCATTTCTTTGTTTTTTACTTTTTAAGTCTTTTCTTATTTCATAGTCTTCACTACTGCACAGGTGCCATTGATTTTGCCAGCTGACCTACTGTTAGTATGGTTGGAAAGACTACTGCTCTTACATCAGCCTTTGTACTTTTGAGAAAAAGCAATTGATCTCTTGATGTCTGTTAAATTGGATTCTCTGTGTGCAGTTGGGCTAGTTCAAATACTACTATCTCTTTTGCGTGTTTGCTCCTCTTACTCACTATTTATTCTTCCTATTGTGCTTTTAAATAGCCATTCTTTTTGGGGGGAAAGTTTGCATTCAAACGCATTTTCTCCAAGTAGGATATGTTCCATCTCTATGCATGTCATCTCCCTCCATAGGTGTATTCTTTGACTGCAGCTACTAATACAAAATAAGACAAATTGAAAAAAAAAAAAAGGGTTTTAGCAGAAACATGGGGTGGCACACAACTAACTGTGGGATAGTCTGAATATTTCATAATCTTTGAACAAATACTTGCACTTCTTTAAGACCAATCAAGCGCTGAGACTATTCACTTGACCGCACTGCCTTGTATCTTTCGGTATGTCTACACGTTAGTAAAAGACCCATGACTGGCCCATGCTAGCTGACTCGGGACTATGAAATTGCACTTCAGGCTCAGGCTGGAGCCTGGGCTCTGGGACCCTGCAAAGGTATGTAGACATACCCTTTGTGCAGTCTTGCTGATCTGGTAGCATTTTGCTTGAACTCGGTATAGCTATAAATGACTACCCAAGTCTCCATGGTGGTAAGAAGAACATGCTCTATTGTGCAGCGTGCTCTATTGTGCAGCGTTCTCTTTTGTCTATACCACAAACTGTTCAAAGCAAGTGGACAGTAGTGTACTAGGCAGTCCTTGTAGAGAGAGGACAGCAGCAGCAGCATTCGGCTACATCTGTCCTGCCTCTAGCCTTGCCCCTGCTCTTTAGTACTTGATGTCCCCCACTGCTCCAACTCCTAGTGCTATGCATGGCCAGTGATCAGATGCCATGCAGGCACACCTTCCCACAGCAGCCTTCAGCGCTCCAAGTTCTTTGCACATTCGTCCCACAATATTATTTTTTAAGTGTTTTGTAACTATGGAGGGGCAGCACCCATCACCATCCTCCTCCAGAGAGTCTGCTGGGGTAGAAGACTGTGGCTCTGTGGAAGAAGCGTCCCCAACAGAGGCTGTCTGCGGGTTATGCTGAAATAGAGATTTCAAAATTTGTGTCGAGATTAAGGCCAGAAGAGACCATGAGATCATCCAGTCTGACCAGCACATCCCAGGCCAGTAAATGTCTCCCAGTTACCCCTATGCTGAGCCCAATAATTTGGATTCAACTCAAGTATTTCAGTCCTCAGGAGGCTCAACTGCTGCAGAGAACAGGCAAGAACAAGATGCCACTAACACTCAAGACCCCTGCAATGACAGGGCCTTGATTAGCGAAGAGACTCCCTTACTGGTTCTGCAGGAGTAGGGCTTTTTTACATGGTGGGGGGTAGAGGGGATGACCAGACTAGCTCTGCAGTAGCTATTCCAGTCAACTTCCCAAGGTCGACAAGCCCCCTAGCTATAATGCTTTGTTGGAAAGAAGTCCTCTTCTATTTCTGGGCAGGTCACTGATGGCAGCGCCCTTTTAATAGGAAAACCAAACCCAATAGGCACTGGCTCAGAATCTCACTGGCGATTGTTTAGTACGCCTTTTCTTTTTTTTTATGTCAGTGTAACTCCACTGATGTCAACGGTTCCTCCTGAGTTACACCAGTGTGAGGGAGTGGCACTTGGGACACAAAAGGGTTTACTGGCTCCCATGCCTTATCCATCCACTTGAGGTTCTGACACAAGTAACTCTTTACATTATTTCTCCAAAGATAGGCTTCACAAGGGGTGAAATGGCACTCTGAGGCCCCGAAATCCAAAATTTAGATCCTCAAAATCCCTGTTCAGCTGCTGCCTCATTCTGTAGCTGCCTAAACTCCTCAGCCACGTGATCTTCTGCCAGCTGGCGTGTGCATAGCCTCCTCCGTCCTGCTGCTGCTGACACTTAACTCATGCTTAAGCCCTGTCCGGATTCATAAAACAGGGTCTGCCCCTGCTTGTTTTGCCTGTGGGGCCCAATCCACTAGACGAGCTCCGAGACCACTTTAGAGCACATCTACCTGATAGGCCTCCCCACAAAACACAGCTGGAGGAGGTGGTGTCCCCTTTATATGCTTGAGACCTGTAGTTTGAGCCCTCAACCCAGGTGTGGGAGACGTGGGCTCAGTTTCCCCCTCTGCTTGCTGTAGAGCATGGACTTAAACCCAGGACTCTCACCTCCCAAGTCTCACCCCTAGCATATGGGGTATTTTGAGGTGGGTCTCTCCTGTTGAAGCTGTTTATTTGCATAAAATATTTAAACAGTGATTGGAGCAGAGTCTTGAACTTGGATCCCTCATCCCAGGTGAGGACCCTAACCACAGGGCTATGGGGTCAGTTGCTCTTTCTCTGGGCCAATGCCTTGTTATACAAAGTGGAACAGCTTCAGCAGGAGTGTCTGAGAGAGACTTGCTCCAGGATACTTGCTCCAGGAGACTTGCTCCACTGGTTGGAGCACTAATCTAGGAGTTCAGAGACTTGAGTTCAAGTCCCTGCACCGTCACCGTAGGCAGAGTGGGGCTTTGAACCTAGGTCTCCCATGTCCTTGGGGTGTGCCCTAACCAGTGGGATATGTGAGTAAAAGTGGGAACAATTACAGCATTTTTTCTGAAATCGGGCTGAGCTGGTGTTGGTGCCTGACTCCATGAGAATAGTTGATGCTGTGAATCCCGAGCAGAGGGAGATGCATCCTTTCACCTGGAGTTAGGTGCCCAGCTCCGTGAGAGGGCCTGGGCTTAGGCCTCACCCCTTTGCTCAGCATTTTCTGTTGGCTAGCTTAGGTGCCTCCCCACTCAATGTGCTGGCTTCTGTGAATCCTTTTTTAAAAAAAGTGAGATGCAGCAATGCTCAGCCCAAGCCCCCCGCAACACGTACTTTTAAGCTGGTGCACAACTTTATTCAGGATGTGCTCTGCACTATAAGATGAACAGGGTGTGCAAGATTTCAGTGAACAGTTGCTAAAGAACATATTCTAAATTATGGCTCCCCAGGGCATCTTTAAAACCTCTAACATGTCCCATTAGCACGGTGATAAAACGTACGCTTAGGAAGTGCACACAGCACTGCAGTTTAAATGTGCTGCAGTGACACTTTCTCCCCCCCCACCCCCCTCTTAAGAGTTAACAGACTTCACAAGGTTTTGGGGGGGGGTTCAGACCTCAACCGCTCCCCCTTCAATTTATGCACAGGCTGTAATTCTGCAGCGTAGCCCTTCCATGTCCAATGTCCTAATCTGCTGTGTTGCTGATGGTAATAAGCTGACCAAAATCTGTCAATACACATATCTATAAAGTATGTTCGTCTTAAGTGGGACATGGGTAATCGGGACAGCTGCTTTAGGGGAACATTTTCCCAGGGAGCTGATTAATCCTGGCGTTCACAAGTGGCAATGACTGCCGCTTAACAAGCGCAATAATAACAAAAATGTTGATTAATGGGCATGCGCTTGCTTGGTGCCAAGCAGTAAGTGAGGCGGGCTTCCCCAGCTGTTCAATAGCGGTGAAACTCTAAGCTCTGCTTTTCATACGGAAGTTGTTTAATGTGGTAGAGCTCAGTTGTGCAACTCTTGCTCAAGTCAATGGGACTACCTAAGTAAGTGCTTCCTAACATCAAAATTGCACAAATGACACCAATAATGATTGAAAGGAGGAGGAATAAAGGTGAAATATAGTGTAGAGCCCTCTTGTTCGGTACAGAATTCTATGCTGCTTAGCCCTTTGAGGCTTTATTGCCTCGTGTTTGTAGGAACATTCAGAGTGTGTCAAGCAGCTATGCTCTATAACTCATCTAACAAATTACAAAGGTTGTTTATCTGTGCTGGCAAGCTGAACCTGCCTGCTAAATATTGACAGTTGTTGTTTCCCAGGGTAGATGTAAAAGCATGTAACTCTGTACATCACCTTTCTCAGGGCCAATTAGGACTGTCTGTCTGAAACGTCAAACAAATTGTCCTTATCTCTACTTGGGCCTGTGTATCAATCATAGGTTTCAGAGTAGCAGCCGTGTTAGTCTGTATCCGCAAAAAGAGCAGGAGTACTTGTGGCACCTTAGAGACTAGGTGAAGTGGGCTGTAGCCCACAAAAGCTTATGCTCAAATAAATTTGTTAGTCTCTAAGGTGCCACAAGTCCTCCTGTTCTTTTTGTATCAATCATGCTTCCCTTCGACTCCGATCCCCAACTCACCTCTACTGGCTAGCCTTCCAGTGTAAATTCTCTGCTCCATCACTACCTACCCCTCTGCAGCCTGGACAACTCTTAATTTAAACAAAAGCAATTTCCCCCCACTCATAGATGTGAGGTGAAACTGACTTGATCTGCGTTCTTTGTAAACAATGCTCTTCCAAGGCCAATCCCCTTCCCTGTTATCACTTGTGTCAACTCCTTTCCGCTGCCCCCCTGTTCCCATGTTGGTCATTACGCACTGTGATGTCTGGACCTTGGAGCATGAGAGGTGCTGAGTGGACGCTTTTCTGCATCTTGCAGGCTTGGACCTGAGTCTGCTCTCATTGCAGTCCACTGGAATTTTGTTCCTATGTTCCTTGGCTCAGGCTCATGCTGTAGCGCTGGATTGTGATGTTAGGTCTGGCCCAAGTAAGGGGTGTGGTGGAAACAGCATCACCGGGAGGTACTGTGACTGGGTCAGAGTTCTCCCTTGGGGGAGTGGGAAAGGAGGAGCTAGTGTTTTCCTCGTAGTCTGTGGTGGCAGAAAATTGTGACATCTTTCTGCACCAATGTTTGCTATGCTGACCAGTGATTAGGGGTGCAGAACCATGGCTACCCTGACACCCCATCCAGCTGCTCTGGTCACTAACCCCACTTTATTCCCATACATCTGGCTCCTGTAACCCATGTATCAGTGTAAGGGGGGAAACTACTTATTCCATTGTGGGTCATGTTGTCAAAGTCCCAAGCTAGTCCATACATTTTAGCCTCCTATGTATCACCTTGCCTCTGTGTTTGTCTGTAGTGCCATGCACACTTGTTATAATGCTTTAATATTGAAGTTTTGCACAGTGTGTTTTAAATGGCTTGAATGCCGTAATGCCATCTGCATAAATACAGTAGCTATTGTTTGCATTTTCTGTATTTACAGTTACAGATCCCATAATGCCTGCCTTCTCTGTACTGTATCGTTTATACAATGATTCATAAGCTCCATCCTGTGCTACGTGTGTTTTGATTTACATGAAAATGACTGTCTATAAGTCTTGCACCCTGTCACGTATAGCTCTGCATTTCAGCACATTAACCCATCTTACTGAGTAAAGCTCCCAGTGGGAACTTAATGAAGCTCAATGGGGTCTTTTGAATAGAGCATGGGGAGATATTGTACTCCATCACTTCCTGCCCCATGCTAACCATTCTTGGGAATATTTCATTAAGATAGAAATGTGTAAACATCGTTCATGGTGAAGGTTGCCTGAGAAAACTTTCTTGTTAAACCAATCATGCTGGTGATACTTTAGTATGTCTTTAACCAGTTGTGTTGAATTCGTGGAAAGGAGAGAAGCTCTTTCATCAGCTCACATCATATAATCCCTTTCATAAAATTATCAAGCTCCATCTTAAAACAAGTTAGATTTCTTGCCGCCCCTATTCCTATCAGGAAGCTGTTCCAGAACTGCATTCCTCTGACAGATAGTAATCTTCTTCTAATTTCCAGTCTAAATTTGTTCATGACCACTTTATCCCCATATGTTTTTCTGCCAACATTGTCCTTTAGCTTAAATCATTCTTCTCTCTCCCTGGTGTTTACCCCCTGGATGTATTTATAGACAGCAGTCGTACCCCTCTGAGCCTTCTTTTTGCTAGGCTCAACAAGCCAACCTCTTTTAGTCTCCTCTCTGTAAGATAGGTTCTCCGTTCCACTTTGAGTTCATCTTTCTTGAACACAAATGACCCGAATGAGATTCCTCCCCGTCCACTACCTGATCATAACTATCTGCATCTCAGTCACACGCACCTTCCAAAGCGTCCGTCCCCCTGCTGTGTGTCTGCAAAGTATACACGAGAGTGATGTTTCTAATACAGGGACACGCATTTTTTTTTTAATGCACGTGCTTCAGTATTCTTGTGAAAAATGAATTTAGAAAAAACCTGTGCCCGTAGGTAAGATACAGCATGTGAAGTTTCAAGTCAGTTGAACTGGGTGTGCTGAGGTGGTGAGAGTGCGGTCTTATAATGGGAAACTAGCTTCAACTTGAATTATGGGCAAACTAATTCAAAGGAGAATTAAACCAGGGAAGTCCTGTGGTTTGTGTTATGCAGGTCATGCTAAGTTATCAATGTCCCGTCTAGCGGTGCTACGTAATGGAGAGGAAGGGTGGTTGTGTGGATGGTCAGGGCACTGGACTAGGAATTAAGAGATCTGGTCTAGGAATTGAGAGATCTGGGATCTAGTGCTCCATGGCAGGCTTCCTCTATGACTTCAGGCAAGTCACTCCACCTCTCTGCGCCACAGGTTCAGCAGCTGTAAAAGAGGCTCAGCACTTCCCTACCTCAGATGGACGCTATGACGCTAAATCCATGAGTGCTTGTGAGGTGTACAGATACTACGGAGAGGCGCACCATAGAAAAACTGACAAATCACTACTTTCTAGACTCACTTCATGTGAAGTATGTCATGGCTATGGATTTTGTATTCAGGAGAAAATATACCATATCTAACCTATCCATGGACTAGAGCATAGGCTTGGCCTCCAACAAGTTTCCAAAACATCTTCAACCTATTTAAGACCCACTCCTGTACGCACTTATATACATGTTTAACTTTAAGCATACGGGTAGTTCCATTAAAGTCAATCATAGGCATAAGTGTTAACAGGAGTGGGACCTGTGGGACCTTGGACAAGTGACTTAGTTGCTCTGTGCCTCAGTTTCCCCATGTGTAAAATGAGGGATATTCTCGTTACTACCAAGCTTCATAGCTTTTAATCTGCCGCTACTAGACTGGTGACCTGATGCACATACTGCAGCGTAATGTACTGTTATTGGTATTTACCTGGAGGGGGGAAAGTTAATATTTGGTGATTGTCCTCCCCAGGAGAGCTTTGGTAATGTCTTCTTTCTTTCTTTTTGTCCAAGCTCAGGTGAGTGTCTGCTTGAAACTTGTTTATCCAGGTATTCTCTTCCTCTCAAACAGTTATTAGAATCACAGGTTTTGACATGGAACAACAGAATCAAGAAGTTCACTGTTAGGATTGTAAGCTCCGGCTTTTGGGCTTTTTCATTATATTTCAGCTTGGTGAAATGCAGAGTTGTGTTCATGAGTTGACGAAAATGAGTGAGAGTAGTATGCTTCTAAATCAGGGGTGGCCAACCTGAGCCTGAGAAGGAGCGAGAATTTACCAATGTACATTGCCAAAGAGCCACAGTAATACGTCAGCAGCCCCACGTCAGCTCCCAGTGCCTCCCCCTCCCTCCCTGCACCTCCCAGTCAGCTGTTTCGTTGGGTGCAGGAGGCTCTGGAGGGGAGGGGGATGGAGCGAGGGCACGGCAGGCCCAGGGGAAGGTGTGGGAAGGGGTGCAGTGGGGGCAGGGCCTGTGGCAGAGCCGGGGGTTGAGCCGTGAGCACCCCCCGGCACATTGGAAAGTTGGCGCCTGGAGCTCCAGCCCCGGAGTCGGTGCCTGGACAAGGAGCCGCATGTTAACTTCTGAAGAGCCGCATATGACTCCAGAGCCCCAGGTTGGCTGCCCCTGTTCTAAATGATGAGTTGCGTGGGGTGATCTTGGTCTAGATTTTAGCTGTCCTAAAATCTCAAATGTGCCCTTTCCCACGTTAAAGGGACACAGTCAACTGAAAAATCACACTTCTTCCGCCTGACTTTTTAACTTACTGTTGAGGGTCAATCTGTTTCCTGGGTGTAGCCGGCCCCCCCATTTGCTTTTCACATATTCGACTCCCACGCAGGGGTTGGCAAAGAAGATGATTAGTTCATGTACTCAGCTTCACGTGGTTTATTTTAATAAGGAACCGACATCTTAAAAATGTGTAAGGTTTGTCATTAGGATTGTCTGGGATCTTGGCAGGAAAGATTTCTATGGTGTTTAAATTATAAGATCAGAGGGGACCATTAGAACGTCTAGTCTGACTTCTTGTGTATCACAGGCCATGTTGTTCAGTTATTCCTGCATGGAGCCCAATGACCTTTTTGGCGAAAGTGTATTTTCCAATACAGGCATCTTGTTTGGATTTGAAGCCATCAAGAGATGTAGAATCCACCACTTCCTTTGGTAGTTTGTTCCAATAATTAATCTCACTCTCTGTTAAGTGGTGCCCAATTCCTAATTGGAACTTGTCTGGCTTCAGCTTCCAGCCAATGGTTTGTGTTCACTGAAACAGCTGCGAAGCCACTTAGGTTATGCCTACACAGCAAAAAAAACCCAAACCCACTCCACAGCAGGGCGTCTCAGAGCTTGGGATCAACTCACTTGGGCTCACGCCATGGGGTTGAATGAGCAGTGGAGATGTTCCTGCTCAGGCTGGAGCCCGGGCTCTGAAACCTGACAAACAGGGAGGGCCTTGGAGCGCAGACTCCAGTCCTAGCCTGAATGTCTACAGTGCTCTTTTTAGCCCTGTACTGCGAGCTTGAGTCAGCTGACATGGGCTCTGAGACTCGGTGCATGGGGTGTTTCATTTCCCTCTGTGTAGATGTACCCTTAGGCGAACGGTCAAGGCTTGTCTGTACTAACGGTGGCATGTAGGATACAGGCACCTACCTATGTAGCTGTGCGTTGGAGTGAAAAGCGGGTTGTGTCCATCTGTAGCTACATAACATAGCAAAAGGCTCTGGTGGTAGGGAGAACTGGGGAAAAGCTCCAGCAGCTCCCTACTGCCACAGGCTTTCCCTGCCGCCTCCACCATGCCAGGGTCTTTTCCTGACGCTGGAGCCTTTCGCTGCTGCAGGGAGGCAGTGGGACACCGTGCTGCTAAAAATAGCAATATAGATGGGGAGGCGTTGCTTGGGCGTGAGGAGAGAGCCATGTAGGGTAGGTACCCGAAGGATCTGGTGCATGTCTGTACTCACCTGAGCAGTGCCTTGCTGTCTAGTGTCTGTTCTCTACTCGCTGCCATATGGAGTTTGCAGCATCAACATACCCGTAGAGTTAGATATCTTTCTGGGTTATTTTAGAACAACTTGACCTGATGTCTCAAAAAGCTTCCCAGCTGCATATAAACGCATCTGTCATTGTTCATACCCAAGGCTTCATATAGAGACTGATCCTGCAATCTGTTGGGCTGGAATCTGCTCAGCACTTTTGAAAGATAGGGCCCCCTTTGCTGTTCAATGGAGAAAGAGACATCCGCCTAATCCAACATGATGGAAAAGGTTCATCAGTTGTAAAGCATGAGACCTGGCTCATTGATTTGCCACTCCCACTGACCACAGGGACCTGGGTTTAAAATTGAATGGCTGGCGTCTGATTAAAGCCTTCCCTGCTGATCTTTTTTTTTTTTCCTATTGAAAATGGCACATAAAAGAATATTTATCACATACCTACAGGGGGAAACTTAGCAAGCCTCGAGCACAGATATGCTGCATTATTTAAGAGTATCTGGTAGCTTCTTTCATTTCCCTGCTTGGATGAACAGTTAAATTAAACTATACACCAGGATTTCAATAGAGTCTCTGTAGCAGAGGCTTAGGAAAAGTCATGCTATATATTATTTACTTTCCTGGAATTAGGAGTCTACATGTTTTTCCCTACTAGATAAGACCCTGCCAAGAAAAGGAGCCAAAGAGCTAATGTTTTGTCTCATTTTATTGTTCCAATACAGTTCTAAAGCACCTGTTAGTGGGCACTCATATATACATTTGTCTACTACAAGGCTTGTCCCTTAAAATGAAGAGCTATCTTCCTACTTTCCTCCTGCACAGCTTTGTATAAGAAAAATTAGACGTCCTGCTCTATTTTATTCTAGACATTGTTATTTTTTAAATGTATGTGGACCTGGACAGACACACATTTGAACCTGTTTGGGGGTGGGGGGAGAGCGGGTTGGTTAGAAACTAAGTAGGTTTTAGCTACAATATGTGCAATTTTTTACAGCACCCAAGAACAAGGAGCAAACGCAAAGGGGGATTCTAGTGGGTCGGACAGTGGCAAAGGTTTCATGTAGCTCTACAGAGCTTTTATGTGGGTCTACGCAGCTCTGCTTAGGCTTCCCTGTAAGTATAGGAGCTAGATTGGAAATAATCCTCTCACCTGCCTTTTGACAGAAGGTTCTACCATGGTGGTAACATGCTCATCCTTTCTTATGACACAGAGACAGTGGCCTAAGTTTCTGGAAGCCAGGCCCAAGTGTAAAGTTTTTCCCAGGGGTGGGGAGGAAATGAGATGTTTGGTCACTGAGCCTGTACAGAGTACACCAAACTCTGCTGTAGTCATCTCATCTTTCATCAGGTGATATCACTTGGGGGTCTCTGAGCCTTTAGACCATGGGATGATAGCCGGAGTATGAGGAGCGCAGACATGTTTGGTTTCCTCCTCACCAGCTACCAATCATAGAGTCACAAAATCAATCATAGAATATCAGGGTTGGAAGGGACCACAGGAAGTCATCTAGTCCACCCCCCTGCTCAAAGCAGGACCAACCCCAACTAAATCATCCCAGCCAGAGCTTTGTCAAGCCTGACCTTAAAAAACCTCTAAGGAAGGAGATTCCACCACCTCCCTAAGTAACCCATTCCAGTGCTTCACCACCCTCCTAGTGAAAAAGTCAATAGGTCATCACTTAATGTTGTGTTTTGCAGTTGGTGTGTAAGCTTTTTGCCTTTCACAGAGGACATTCTGCTGGTACACTTATTTACAGTCTTGTGCACTCATTGTCAAAGTAAAGCTGGAGGATGGGTTTCTCAGAAGTACTCACCTTTGGCCCAACTCCGCTCCTATTGAAGTCCATGGCAGTTTTACTGTTGCCTACAGTGGGAGCCAGTTCTTTAGACATATCCTACCCGAAGTATATCATGTGCCATAGTAGGGTGCTTTTCTGGGTGCGGACTTGGAGCAATCATTCTCAATAGAAAGAGGAATGCTATTCTGACCTATGGAATCCCCTTTTTTATGATGACTTCTCTGTCTTCATCCCATAATCCTCCTGTCTTTATATTAAGTGGAAGGCAAGTGACTTGGTAGTGATGTCTGGGGATGTATTGGAATCTTATGTCAAGGTTTTGCTGAAACACAAGGGAAAGTATTAGATTGATGTAAATTAAAGCTCTGGGAGATCGTAGGGGGGATGTATGAGAGTATGGAAGTATTGCTTGCTACTTAGCAATTACATTGATAAGAGACTTTTTTTTTTGCATCCACTTTGAAGTGTTGTGCTGATGGTAAACAGCTTTTGGCAACTGAAATCTTAGATCAGGGGGTATATGAGTAATGAGTCTAGCGTTACAAAGGAAAAAATCCTTCCTCTGCTGACCACAGGGAAGATTGTCATGAGGAGATAGCTTGAAGCCATTGAGCTCCAGTAGCTTCTTTAATTAAAGTGCTAGGGCAAAAGAACCAGAACTTTTTCAAAGGAGTCTGGCTACACAGTGTGGTGGAACCTTGGGGGTTTTTTAGAGGTTTCAGAATAAAATGAACAGCATCAAGAGCGATGCATTTGTACAGCCCAACACAGCAAAGCTCTTCCATTATAACAGAGAAATGAGAATGACTTTTTTTTTTTTTTTTTTTAGACAAGTACAGAATTGTATTCTATTTAACTTGTGCGGTATTTTTTTTTCCCTTTAGCTGTGACTTCAAATTAAATGGGCTGTCGAAATGAGTAGCTGTGTGTGAGCTGTTTATTCAGCATTCTTCACTGAGGATTTACTGGAGTAAGGAATTGGGAAACACAGAGTAAAATAACTGCCTCTTCCAAGGTTGGTGGATTGACTCAAGGTCGTCTTGTTTGGGAGGCCCTTTCCCAATACAGGACTCGTTACGTAGTGAAAGTTCAGGGATGGATGCCTGCCCTGCACCTAGGCTAGTTAGGATAAAGGCCTGTATCTTCCATCCCATCCCTGCCCTTGGAGTCTGGCCCACTATACAAAATAAGGATCTACTCTGATGGGTTTCAATAGGAGGAGTACTGAGCCTGAAAGTTGGCATTTCCTATTTTTCCATTGATTGACTTTTTGCCCTTAATGTAATGAGATTTTATTTTTTATGAATATATCTGTGGGACCTCTTTCTTAAATTAGCACTTATTGAGGGCCTGAATGATTCAAGGCGTTGCTAGTGAACTACAGAGCCTTCACCTGTGGTTCACCAGTTTGAATCCAGCCTTGCTGAGTAGGGTTTAAAAGTTGTTCCTGTCTAGTGGATATTCAGTGGCCTCTGAGATGAGTTTGGGTCTTTGTTCCAGCTTCCACATCATAAATTTATTAGACCATTTGGGGTAACTGGCAGATTAAACAGAGAGGCAAAGGACTGCATAGGCAATGGAGACTGAGCTACCACTAGAGAAAGTCCTTGCTTTTTTTTACTTTCCAATCCGTGAGGCATGCTGGCAGCGCAGTTTGTGTGCGAGGATTACTTTGCTGCTGCCCCGTTAAACACAGGTTTTTAAATGATCAGTTCAGAACTGCTGATTTTTTTTGTCTTGTCTTTGCGTACTACACCGAGCACAGTTGTCCAGGACTGGAGCTTCTAGATGCTGCTGCAGTACAAGTAGTAATCCAGATGTCTAGCCGACGCCTCTCACAAACACTAAATCTAGTTTTTTATAGTTATATACGCAAACAAGCTCATTAAATAACCTGCATAAAATATTACACATGGAGCTGTACAAAATTTGGCAGCTACGCCTCCTTTCTGCTAGGAAGGAGTAACTGTACCTGCACAGCAGTGTTCATTAAAGCGTAATCGGATTTATGCTGCCCTTTGTATCAACTTTTTACTGTATGCTATACGTGGAACACATTGCATCAGTTCCACAGAGGATCATACCTTTTGATCCTGCTTTGCATTCAAAATAGTGAAGAATATCATTTGCAATTCAAGATTTTTTTGAGGGGGTGCCTTTTGAATTTGTCTCCTGTAGGAAAATGGATTCTTTGCCCCTCTTCCTGCGGCTTGTGTCGTATACTTGAACAGTAACCATCCTTCTTTTTTTTTTTTTTTTGTGCTACAAATTTATTCTTGTCTTGTGTCTGTATGTAGTGGATGTAAAGCAAAACCCACTGAAAAACACACAGTAAACTTGGCAGCACCCCACCACCACAAAAACTATCCTCTTGGATATTTAACCCTACTCTTCCTGGCATTACCTCTGTGTCTTACCTGCTCTGCACATGGGCAAGACTTCATGCTAATTGATATTGCAACAATTGGTAAAGCTCCCATGAGATCCAGCTGGCTGTCAGAAGACTCGGAGGTTCTTCTCTGGAAGCTGTCCGTCTGGCAGCGACATCTCCCTCCTTGGCAGCTTCCGTAGGTAGTTAAGCTGATAATGCTGGAGTTGCATCTGAATCTGTTACAGAGGAGGAAACCTCAAGCCTTTTGAATGCTTACCTGAATGTTTTGAGGCTTCCCATGCTACTTTCTAAGGAATGGATTAAATCTGTCTCAGTGTTTTTTGTCCTCTTGCCACCCAGCCTTCCAGTTGCTCCTGGCAACAACTCATTCCTGTGACACCCAATCACCCCCCTGCCCTTCACTCAACAACCTACAGGTTTTGAAGCTTCCACTGACACTGGTTCTATTTCTGCTGGCCCCCTTTGTGTGCCCATGTGTGTGAGATTTGAACTCAGTGTAGCATCCATCCTTCTGCAGAGAAAGTGTCAGGGCTGCTGGGCACTGGAATGGGATCTCCAAAGGGTAGACGGATTTGCAGGAGGAAGGAGCTCAGCGTCTTTGGTTCACTGGTTGTTCCCTGTAGTGTTAATACATGCCCTCTCTTACAGTGACAATCCCATCCTCCAATCAGAGGAGGCTTAGCAGTAGGAAATAGGGTCAGAATTTCCTGCTGGCTTTCTAGCCAACTGGGTCTCTGTGCGGGGAGGGTAGAAAGGCCAGCTTCTTCTTGACTGCCCATCCCCAGTCAATTGGGATGCCAGGGCAAGGCCAGCCTTTGTAGCCTGGTTGCTGATCTGCCATGTGGGCACTCTACAATACTATTTTCAATGATGCGTTTAGTAACTCTTTAAGACTATCCTTAATGGCATGTAAGCCACTAATTGTTGTTTCTTCTACACTGTAAAACTAACATCTTTGTCTTCCGCTGCCACCAGCTTGCTGTACTCAGCATGGCTGTGAGGGGCATTGATTAGTGTTGCACTCAATTATTATAGAGCTGGCTTTTCCTGATTCTAATCCTGAAGCCTAGTTATCCTGCCTTAACTGTTCCAGAGTCAGAAGAGCGTTACTTCATGCACCCAAAGGTTAATGAACACGGGACTGTTCTTAGCACCCACATTTGTACTGCGCAGAATGTCTACACTCATTGGCCTTAAAGCCAGCGATTTTTGAGTGTTTGGATGTTGGCTTCCTGGAGGAATATTGTGAATGAAAATTTGGGAGAAAGATCAGTTAGGGGTGTAGCATTGATCAGGTGGCATTTGGCAGGGGCTAGCATCCCTTTAGTTAGAAATAGGATCCACTGGAGAGTAATTCTAGCTGAGTGAAGGCTTTCTCCCCCGCCCCCCCCCCCATTACCTAAAATCATTGATCTGTTTGGAAACTGCATCTGCACTCTAAGGTCTAAAACCTGTCCTTGCTGTCACCCATGTAACCCCTGTTCTAGTCAATGAGGATGCATGGGAGTGAATAAGGGCAGAACTTGGGCTCTGCATGTCGTTGTCTTTTTTTGACTAAACAGATACACTGACCTGGATTATACAGTGCATGATGAGCTCTAGTTTCCATTTATGTTTATATATGCTTGGGATTATTACCACGTCTGTAGCTAATATGGAACACTGGAGTCCTATGTTGGAATACCATCGTGGAAGGAATCATGGAGCTCCAAGACAGACTCCAGAAGTGGATGGTTCTGTCCAGGGAGGGGGCATGGTAGGTCACCTGGAAGATGTATGGACCCCAAGTGAAGGCTCTAATCTTCTGGAATGTGATGGGGTGTCTGCCCCACACTAGCAGAAAAGGGGTTAAAAGCAGCCCTTGGGAGGCTGCACAGGAGGCAGCCAATCACAGAAGGGATTATAGGAGCAGCCAATCGGGGCCAGGCTGGCCTATATAAGAAGGGCTGCAGAACAGGGCAGTGGGAGTCACTCCCTGGAGCTTGAGAAGGCAGGAGGACTGGCTGCCTTGCAGGCGGAGGGCAGCAAGCACCCTGGGTAGAGCAGTGCTTCAGGAAGAGACCCAAGGAGCTAAAGGCAGTTCCTGGCAGGTTGCACGGATCTGCAGACTGAGGCCCTGACACAAGGGCAAGTAGGGTACTGGTGCCACTGAAGGAAGTGGCTAGAGTGTGGACTGCAGGTGCCCCTGGAAGTGGGGGACATAGACTGGCACAGCTGGAGGGCAGTGTCACGGAAGAGGACATGGGTCCAGGAACAGAGGTGAGAGCGGGCAACACACCACCAGAAGAGGGTGCAGCATCAATTCCCCGGACTGCCAGCAGGAGGCGCTGCAGTGATGAGGTGCGCCCCGTCACATGGAACCACAATGCAAAATGACTGCGTTGAATGCCTCTTCAGATGCCGCTTCCCCACTGCTGTAGGAGTGCTGCAACTTGCATCCTCCACTGTGAGCAGGGATAAGTCAAGCCATCAAAGTGTGAATGCAGATAGTTTTTATAAAGTGAAAAACATTGCCTAACATTTGGGCAATAAATGAAATAGAATAATTGAAAGCCTTGTAATCTTCATAAGGGTTGGGCTTTGTGGTGTTGTTTAGTATATTATCTCTCACCAGGCGGGCAAACGTGGCTAATCATTAGCTCCGTTGCTACTAAACCTCTCCTTAAGGCATCTAACTTCCAGTGGTCTGCAGGTGAATAATAATGAAGCATAATTTAGCAGAAGAAAGGGTTGCTGCATGCTATATGTAATCCACACCTGTTGTTACTAGTTTAAACATTAACTTGGCCTTTTTAACTCTGATAAAGTAACCGGAAACTATTATCAATATGGACGGTATTACACAAACAAAACTCCCAAACTCTGCTCCTCATGTTAAAATGGAGAAAACACTTTTATCTTCTGTTGGAGGTAATATATATTCCTAAGTGTGTGGGGTTGTTTTTGTTTTGTTTTGGTCGATTTATTTTTTTATGATTTGCCTCCAAAAACCATGGTGTGCTTAACCAGAAGATTTTGGTACAAAGTGATCAACAGTTTGGCTCTGAACAGAGAACTTAAATATCCCTGTACTTTTAACTGTGACTGTTACCTCCTTTTTAGATCTACATTTTTTCCCCTGTACAGCCCTCTTATTTCAAATGAAAACGTCCATAGTGTAATGTTCTTTTCAGCAGTGTGAGCAGGTCGATCTATCACTATCTTCCCCTCTCATCAATGAGATCTAGGAATACATTCATAAAAAGCTGCATGCATGGATACTCTAAGCTCTTTGGCAAAGAAGCAGAAAACCTCATGAGTTCTAACCACTTACATTTAGCCTGTACTGGTTCATGTGCTGAAATTCTTCTTTCTGGGGCATCAGGGTAGTCCGGCTGCAAATGCTTTGGCCAGTGGGCAATCTTGTTAGCAGAACTTTGGAGACATACGTTGTTTTCTTAATGAATGATAATGAGAATGCAATAATGAATTGTTGTTGTTGTTATTATTTATTTGATTATTATTTTATTATTTATTATTAAAGATTTATATTCTGACATCTGTTTTCACTAATGGCTTAGAAGATCAGTAGAGAGACAATAAATAGGGACCCAAATCTATTTTCTGCATTTTCATTGTCTGTTGAATATTTATTTGTAAAGTTCTGGAAACCACTTAGGTACTTGGAGGGAAAAAAACCCTCTTAAGAGCCTGTTAAAATTGGCTCGTGTTCTAGTTTCAGCATGATTGTAAAACTGGGTTGAGTAGTCCTAAATTGGAATAGGAATGGTTAAAGATCACAAGATTCACGATACATGCCAGTAGTGGTTAAAGCTTTCAGCAGAATTTACATGTGTTCTGTTATTCTGATATGTATATTTTAAAGTGAATGGCACTATTTTATATGTCACATGTCGTTTCTAGTTATAGAGTTATTGGGAGTTGAACCTTGTATGTAACAGAATGAGGTGATCACTAGAATTAATGACATAAAAAGCAACGAGTTTTTTTTCCAGTACATGTTTTGACTGAGGTAAGCTAGAAATTGAACATTACTTTTGTTATTACAGCTTCATAAAAAGTGTCTTCACAGTCATAAAAGAAGTCTTATTCACAGCAATATTTACTGGGTCAAACCCCGAGCAGCTACGAATTGGCATAGCTCTATTGAAGTCACTTGGGCTCTTTTGATTTAAACCAGCTGAGGATTTGGCCCATCTTATAGAACGTCTGCTCTCTCTCTCTCGCTGGCTGAAAGTTAATCATTACAAAATGAAATAGGTGAGTGGCCTGCTCATCTGTCAGAGGGAGGGACATGAGGACACTGCAACTGAAGCTGGTGTGAGAGAAAGCCAAAGGGTTGAATTATGGAGGAAGGGGGCTGCAGAAGATTCAAATATGTTTCATTTGAACAACGAGTAAGGCGTGTGCCTGTTGATCATTTTGCTTTTATATTATAGACTTCAAGGTCAGAAGAGACCATTATGATCACTTAGTCTTATGTCCTGTGTAACACAGACCAGAGAATTTTCATGCATCCAGTACCCTTTCCTCAAACCGATCCCTTTTGTTATTTAGACTGCATATACTCTTCAGGGCAGGGACTGTTCCTTCCTTTGTCTTTGGAAAGTTTCTAGTAAATTTGGAGTATTACTGCAATCCAAATAACTAACAGAGAACACTAAAGGTATTGTAAAGGCAAGTGTAAAGGCAATCTATTGCTAGTAGAAAAGAATATGCTGTGATCTAAATCATTAAGTCTAACGGCAATAGCTGTAATCTGACTTCTTGCCAGATCCATTGGCGGCTTTGTCAGAGATTGTGATTGAAATACAGAAACAAACACTAATCATATTCATACAAAACCTGTATCATTAGCCTCAGGCTCATCAATGCATGATTACTAAATGCTTCACCAGCTGCTTTTTATTAGCCTCTTTTTTAAAAAATCTTGCAGGGTTTAGACAAAAAGTCCATTAAAGTAAGCTTGTAACTCAAACTCCTAAAATCAAGGAAATTTGAAGTTAAAGTTGAAGCTCACTTCTTTTAGTCTGGTTGTGTTCAGTTATTGCAGAACGCATTACTTCAGGTCTCATTTTTTTCCAGCAACGTGTAGGCTCCATCTGTCTCAACTGTTCAGATCAGCCTGCCATTTTGAATCTCTTTACATTTTGTGTTTGAGTTGGAAACGTTACCTCTAGGCTATCAGAGAGAGAGAGTGAACCGGGATTTTAAGCATTCCCTGATGTAAATTCAACTCAGGTATTCCAGAATTGTTCTTCGTGGGGTTCCTTGCACCATGATCCGTTACTGGCCAGTATCAGACACAGGGTGTTTGACTTACACTCTAAGTGCAATCCAGTGTGGTATCTCCTGTGTTCATATGCATCACTGGGATGAAATGATGGAAACTGTTTAATAGTGAAACACCATCCAATAGTTCAGTATAGGAAATTAAGAATATATATTTTTTTATTTTAATTGAAAGTGCTGGGACGTTTTAAAAAGTTTTTTCAATAGTGTGGAGTTCCACATAGGGAACAGATAATAATGCACAAATGGGTGCTCTGCAGCTAGGGGTGTGTGTGTGTGTGAGTATGCACGCGCATTTTAGTTACATTTAAAAATGTGATCAATTGGAACAACTTTTTTTCCCCTCTTTTTAGATTAGTTTAGAAGAGTACGTGAGTCAACCAAACGTTATGGGAAAACATAGTTGCTCTGCGTGCACCACTTTTAAGATATTAGGGCTTGATCCTCCACTTTGCAACTTTGTAATAATTTATACCAATGCAGAGTGGGGGGCTAAAGTGTTGTCCTTCTGGCTTGGCAATGCCTTGCACTCCCTCTGCACAGCTTGTGATTCAAAGCTTGTGGAAATCAATGGTAAGACTTCCATTGTCTTCAGTGCCCTTTTGTCTCTGGATAGTATCAGATGTAAACTCCATATTCTCATGTTACTCTTGTTTCAAAACAACAATGCCTCCATGGATCAGTTGATGGTTTTTCCTACCTCTGGGGCATCTGGTCTTAGTTTCATGTACTATTTCAGAATTTGTGCTCGCTCCCATTGTTAATACCCCCGTGCGATACTAAGTATTGTAAGGATCCAGTGCTTGATCCTGTGATCACTGAAATTGATGGTTCAACCTTCACTGACTTCAATGGGAGCAGGGTTAGGCCTTTGTCCTCATACAGACTTTGTCCTTCTGCTGAAATATTGAATCGAGGTCCCTTCTACCCATTAAGAAATGTCCTTTTTAGAAAGTGCAGGTCAGAACCTTGGTGTTCTAGCCAACATTCCCCCTCTCAGTCAGGAGCTGATGTTCAAGGCTGTGCACAAGATATTGGGGAGGTGTTCAGCTATTGAAGTCTGAGGAGTGAATTGATTCTATGCTAGCACTATGGGGTCCTGGTCCAGATTTAGGGCTCTTAGGCACTACAGTAATACAAATAATACACTATAAATTGCTTTGTAGTACTGTACCTTAAGTAAGAAAGGTGCTACATTAAACCAAATCCCCTTCTATAATTGTCAACCAAATGTCAGGGTATTTTTAAACAACTTGATTTGCTAGTAAAGCACTATGAAGGTCTGAAACCAGTTGAAGTCCTTTATACCCATCAAAACACTTAAAAACAAACAAAACCCAACCGAATGGATCTTTCACACTGTACAAAAACATGTGCTGATAGCCTGTGTGCCAATTTTCAGCACAAAACTATTAATAAACTTTGGATGGAAATATTAACACAGCCCTAAAATATATCCTTGGCTGTATTATTTGGGGAGAGGTGGAAGGAAATCATGTTCAGTAATTTGAGAAAAGATTTCTTTTATTGATCCAACACTTATCCAGATTATAATTACCCATAACATAATTATAATTATTGATCCAACACTTATCCAGATTATAATTACCCAAACAAAAATAATTTTTTCAAAGGTCACATAACGTATTGTTAGAAATGTGACGTCCACCACCCCAATAATGTCAGGTGTTACAATATTCTATGTGTGCACGGTACATAATCTTAAAAACAAACAAACAAAAACCTCTTTGCTGTGGATTCGAGGACGTATTGTTTCTTGAAGTTTGGCATTTGAGCCCTAAGCTTGTTTTACTCTGCACAGTTGCTTGTGTTGAATTCTTGCCCGCTCTTTTCACTTCTCAGGGCATGCAAAACTTGTTAAATTTCATGGGAAAGGATTGTGTTTTTGGTACATAAACATCCAGCCAAGTGTTTTTAGAACTCAGGAAGAGCAGGCACTTTCTTTAAAAGTTGCTGGAGTCAAACACATCCATGGAGCTTGTACATGGCCCTTTCTCTAGGGAGAATATTGTATTAAAAGATCAGGAAATGTCTTTGCCAAGCTGGAGTTTCAAAATACTCTCCCCCTACCAGAATAAAATGCACATCAGACTGTCTCATGAAAGCTGGTTTTGTCACTTGCTGGATGATATGTCTTTACATTCTAGAAAAATCAGGCAATAAATAAAGCAAGACTTGGCATGGCCAAGGCTGATTTGAAATTTTCAAAGGAAATGCCCCCTTAAGGTTAGCCTTTGTTTTCATTTTCCCTTGAACTTGCTAAAAAGTCACCTAAACAAACCAGAGAGGCTTAATTCAGACTAAACAGGGAGCTTTATTTTTCAAAGTAGGTCCCGGTTTGTTAAGAAACGTTAAATTTACAAGCACTTCTAATAGGATAAACAAAAGCTGCCAAGATCAGCCACAGAAAGCATCATAGTCATGAGTAACCATTTCTCTCCAGAGTCATTAAAACATGGCATGCGTTATGTTTAAATTTTGTATCTTGATTTATTAATTGACCCAATGAGTGTTGGAAATTAAGGGATACATTGAGTCTTTCATGCATTTAAGAGCACCAGGGGGATGTAAGAGTTGCTCTTCTGAGTTAGCCAGAATTCCTCCTAGGACTGCCCTAGATTCCAGCTCCATCACTCTCTGTGGGGGTACTGGATGATCTGATGCCTCCATTGAGTCCCCTATGGCCAGACGCTGCGTTAGCAGCTCCTGCCAGGTGCCCCTCCAAAACTGGAGAGCCTGTGGCTATGAGGTTCCTGGGCTGCCATAGCTGGCCTTGGGCAGCTGTGATGGAGACCGTGAATAACCTGTGAGTTTCAGGGGAAACTGCCAGGACACACTTTCAGTCCTGGGCCCATTTTATGTTTTGAAGCATACACTTTGCAACAACATGGCTTAAAAATAAATGATTTGGAAGCTGAGGTCAGCATTAAGAGTTACAGGGGCTCAAAAATGTGGGGGCAACAGCGGCTGAATAGTGGGTAGGCCCCAAACGCCAGCTCTGCAACCTTGGTCCAATCCTCCAGTTTTAAGCCCAAAGTCATGCTTTTCTAAGGTTTGTCCCCAATCCGATACTGAGACAAAACTGAACATGGTTTTGTGTGGTGTAGAGCGTGTTGCCTCAGTCACGCAGGTGCGGGTGGGCCCATGCCATTCCCAGAAATCCCGGAATGTTTGGTTTCTAGGGATGCATCGGTGACCACCCTACTGCAATCAGAGTTTGCCCTTGAAAGGAAAAAAGGCATTTACGTCAACTTTTCGGTGGTTCTCTGCATGGTATAGAGGTAGCAAAGCTCCTGCAAGGGTGGTGTGTAAGCTTCCCCCTTATTTTCATAGATCTGTTTTTTCGTCACTCCTGGCTTTATTCTCACTGATGCCCTTCCAAGTATTTTTCAGAAAGAATGGACCTCTGAGTCATTTTGGTACCTGGAAAAATTCAGTGATCATCTTCCAGACTGTACTCAGAGATTAGTGTCCCAGACTGTGCTCAGACATACCTGTGCTCAGAGATCAGTGTCCCAAGAAACTATATGAAAAAGATTAATCTAAAATGAATTATCCTGGGTGGCACATCTCAACCATGAACTAATAGTATGCAAGAGAGTGTCAAATTATAGCAGCATGATACTGTGGATACTATTTTTTAGCAGTGTCTGAGTCCCACCTTCAAACGTGAGCTAGGCATGTCCAGATTTTTAAAGCTTTTTGAGCATTGCTGTGCTCAGCGTCACAATGTCAAACTGATGTAGGAGCCTAAAACTAATTTTCAAAAGGGATTTAGGCATTCAGGAGTCATTCAGAGGTAAAAAGTAATTGATGGCATATCTGTTTTCATTCTCAAAGTCCCGCACTTTTGAGTGTGTTGGCTACTTGGGCATCTAGCTGTCTATTTTCATAGATTAGTTAATGTAGTTTTCAATGGTAGCTGAAAGTGTGGCCCTGAACATTTGCACTCTTCAAATTAGCAATATTGAGCCTTGCAACATTCCCCTTATCCTTAAACAATATGATGTGGCCATGACAATATTTCTGTGATTCTGAACAGTACAAATTTCAGGTCTACAGTCCGTATCCCTAAGTAACTTTAAACAGTAGCTGGGATTTTATTTGCTGGAAGATAAGTCCATACAAGTGCTTGCTAATTAAATCTGGCACTCTGCCTTCATTTTAAATGTGGCCCTGTATGTTCATTAATCACAGTGTCGAACCACTTGAGGCACCATAGCAATTCCACCCTTCTCTTGCTCCTTTCAGCTTGCTCTTTGTCCCATAGAGTAAATGTTAGTAATGAAACTGCTTCCCACATGACTTTAAATGCCATTGCTAAAGCAAGAGTGAATTTTAAAATGTCAACCCTGCTTAACCTTATGTTTAGACTAGGAGTTGTGTTAAAGAAATAAACTGAACACGAACTGAAGTTTTAACATTTATTTAAATAAATCCCATTAGCCTTTGCTGGCAACAAGAAACTTGGCCCTGTAATGTGTGCTTTCAAAGGAATGCCCACGCTTAGGGTGCCTTTTCTGTGCCCTTCCTGGGATAAGTATTTTGCATAAGAGAGTGCGCTCAGGTTCAGCCTCAACATGTCAGGTCCTTAGGTGTTGTATATGTTCCTTTTATTAAAGTGCTGTATAGTGTAAATTCATTTTTGTGGTTAAATATTCATTTACTGGTACTTTGTCTTCTGTTCATTTATGGTCTTCTCTTTTAAGGATTTCTTGTTTAAACCCAAAGAACTTCCATTCTTGAGGTGAACCAGGACCTGAGGCAGATTTAACTAATGCAGCAAGCCCCTGATTCCATTCAGTCATCATGTTTGTTTCAGCCCTTACGACGTTAATTATATCACATAGCTCTTTTCATCATCAAGGTGCCGTATTAACGTTAATTGACTAATTCTTACAGTGTAAGTATCGTTGCCCCAATCATTTGGTGCACCCGGAACCTGCATAGTTAACTTAGTTGCATACTTATTTCTCAGTTATGCAGCTTGTCAAGGTTCCTCCCCCACTCTGAACTCTAGGGTACAGATGTGGGGACCTGCATGAAAACCTCCTAAGCTTACTTTCACCAGCTTAGGTTAAAACTTCCCCAAGGTACAAATTAATTTTATCCTTTGCCCCTGGATTTCCACTGCCACCACCAAACTTTAACTGGGTTTACTGGGAAACATAGTTTGGACATGTCTTTCCCCCCAAAATCCTCCCAACCCTTGCACCCCACTTCCTGGGGAAGGTTTGGTAAAAATCCTCACCAATTTGCATAGGTGACCACAGACCCAAACCCTTGGATCTTAGAACAATGAAAAAGCATTCAGTTTTCTTACAAGAAGACTTTTAATAGAAGGAAAGGAATCACCTCTGTAAAATCAGGATGGTATATACCTTACAGCTTAATTAGATTAAAAAACATAGAGAATACCTCTAGGCAAAACCTTAAGTCACAAAAAAGACACACAGACAGGAATAGTCATTTTATTCAGCACAGTTCTTTTCTCAGCCATTTAAAGAAATCATAATCTAACACGTACCTAGCTAGATTACTTACTAAAAGTTCTAAGACTCCATTCCTGTTCTATCCCCGGCAAAAGCAGCATACAGACAGACACAGACCCTTTGTTTCTCTCCCTCCTCCCAGCTTTTGAAAGTATCTTTTCTCCTCATTGGTCATTTTGGTCAGGTGCCAGCGAGGTTACCTTTAGCTTCTTAACCCTTTACAGGTAAGAGAATTTTTCCTCTGGCCAGGAGGGATTTCAAAGGGGTTTACCCTTCTCTTTATATTTATGACACAGCTCCTTGCACTCTAATAACCATCTGAACATTTGGCTATCTCAACGTCTCCCCACTGCGTTACACAATCGAACCCTGGGAAGTGCTCTTAGTTCCCACC
Source organism: Eretmochelys imbricata (assembly GCF_965152235.1). Classification (NCBI taxonomy): domain Eukaryota; kingdom Metazoa; phylum Chordata; order Testudines; family Cheloniidae; genus Eretmochelys; species Eretmochelys imbricata. The sequence continues at coordinate 202,713,275 of NC_135574.1, read as the reverse complement.
CACTTCCCCTCACTAAGCCCTCCTCAAGGGGCACTGAGGAACTGGGACATAGATTGAGAAGACTGGGGTTTTGTGAGGAGGGAATACAGTTTAGGTGGCCATATTTCTTGTGGTCGTGTAGACAGGGAGTTATGTGAGCAGAAGTGTTAACAGGAGTCACTCTGAGGGCATAAAATAGAAGATGGAGTGCATATTTCCCAATAACAACTTGTAACGCTTCCTCTTAACCATACTGTGGGCTAAATTATCGACTCAGCCTCGGTGCCTCTTATTAAGCCCAAGTTGATATTACTTCTTAAAAAATGAGCATGCTGAAGGCGTGTTCAAATTCTTCCTGTTTTACAGATTTGGGTAGTGAGGCTGAGAGTTTAGGTGGCTTGCCGAAGGCTTTGAGGCGGACTGTTGTCAGACCTGGGATTAGAACTTGACATCCTGGCTCCTGGTCTGGGCTCAGATTGCCCGCAGTACCTTCTTGCGTACGAACTTTAAACGCAAATGGAACGCTACGTTTCCAGTAAGAACCAGAACACACAGACAAAACAAAGTCGCGACACCAGTACTGCACGCCTTTAACAACCAAAAATCAGCTCAAAATTGTCTTTTGCTCTCACCAGGCTCTCTGCCATCTCCCAGCACTCCCTTGGGTCTTCTCAACCATGGCAACGTGCCGAAGAGCAACACAAATAGTTGAGCCTAGTTCTGCAGGTGCTTCTTCTTGTGTCTGGAAACAGGCTGAATGCTTTCATGGGCACAACGAATACAGAATCACATATTGACTGAAAATCCCCAGGGAAATCTCAGGCCAGTGCCTCCCCTTCCTGGGTGCACCCATTTCTTCAATGGATGAGTCAAATAAAAACCATGTAGCTGGGTTTGGCTCTGCAGCAGAAGAACTTCTAGTTTTCTTACCACTGAACACCAGATAGTCAGTCACATTTTTAAAAGGCAGACAAGGAAAAATTGTTCCAGAGTACTAGAGGACCTTATTTTCAGGCAGCCACCTCTTCAGTTGTGGGTGCTTGGTACTTCTGAGAATCATTCCCTAAATGTTTCAAACTTCCTTCTTTTAGACAGTCTTCACTCACTATCAATGCTGACCACTCTGATCCAACCCAACGTTAAGCAGGTGTGTTGTTGTATTGACGTTGGTGGGACTGTGGATGTGCTTTGTGGGATAAATGCTTGAATAGTCAGCATTTAGCATACGGTTTACCACCGAATACCAGAATATTCCTAATAGCCCTGCAGTTAACAAAACATTATTATTATGTAGGCACAATAATGCTCCACTTAAACAATTCAGGACTTTCTCTTGGCATTATCAGGGAGTTCTTAGGGAATGTCATGTAGAAAGGGTTTTCCTAAAGTATGAACCTCTATGCCGGAACACTGTTGCAGAAATTTGCGGTTGAGAAATATACCATTAAGCTCTTGAGACGTGAAAAGGAGCCCACAGATCAGTTACTGGGGAAATAGATCTTCTTCAGTGCTGAATTCCCATTTTGTTTCCCTCTACTGTTGCCCAGTAATACTGAAAAATAATTGACCATTCCTCACCACCGATACTTGAACCAATGGAAGTTAAAACCTCTGGGCACGTCACCCCCGTTCTCATTTCTTTGACTGGTAAGTGCACTATACATCTCTTAACCAAATTACATGCATTGCCTGTTAAGTTTCTGAAATACCAGAGGAGGGGATACAAATAAGCCACATAGATACAGACCGCTAAATAGGTTTGTCTTTATGAATAAGCACCTATCTGCTAGTGTCAGTTCTAACCATTCCACCTCATCCCCTTAGCCTGAGAAGTGGCAGTCTTCTTATCCTGATTCAGCTTTGCTTCTGAATCATTATCAAATATTATTCCCCAAATATCTGCTGCTGCTGTAGGACTTGACACCACCTGCAAAGCTCCTGGAAAAGGAAGTCCCCATCCTCAAGCCTGTATAATCTATATGTTAGTGTCAGCTCCAGCTGCAGGTAAATAGTGTGTGTGTGTGTGTGATCTCTCAAAATGTACTAACATTCTCACATGTGCATGAGGGAACATTTGATTGCCTTATCTAAATATTTCTCTCTTGTCCATGCATTTTAGGTATGCAATTGCCTGTTACCGTATGCTGCCCACAATAATGGGGTCCTAAGAGAAACAATCCAACAGTGAAAAGAAAAGGAGGACTTGGGGCACCTTAGAGACTAACCAATTTATTTGAGCATAAGCTTTCGTGAGCTACAGCTCACTTCATCGGATGCATACTGTGGAAAGTGTAGAAGATCTTTTTATACACACAAAGCATGAAAAAATACCTCCCCCCACCCCACTCTCCTGCTGGTAATAGGTTATCTAAAGTGACCACTCTCCTTACAATGTGTATGATAATCAAGGTGGGCCATTTCCAGCACAAATCCAGGGTTTAACAAGAATGTCTGAGGGGGGCAGGGGGTAGGAAAAAACAAGGGGAAATAGGTTCCCTTGCATAATGACTTAGCCACTCCCAGTCTCTATTCAAACCTAAGTTAATTGTATCCAATTTGCAAATGAATTCCAATTCAACAGTCTCTCACCGGAGTCTGGATTTGAAGTTTTTTTGTTGTAATATCGCAACTTTCATGTCTGTAATCGCGTGACCAGAGAGACTGAAGTGTTCTCCGACTGGTTTATGAATGTTATAATTCTTGACATCTGATTTGTGTCCATTTGTTCTTTTACGTAGAGACTGTCCAGTTTGCTATTACCAGCAGGAGAGTGGGTTTGTGTGTGTGTGTGTGGGGGGGGGGGGACCTGGATTTGTGCTGGAAATGGCCCAACTTGATTATCATACACATTGTAAAGAGAGTGATCACTTTAGATAAACTATTACCAGCAGGAGAGTGCGGTGGGGGGAGGTATTTTTTCATGCTTTGTGTGTATAAAAAGATCTTCTACACTTTCCACAGTATGCTTCCGATGAAGTGAGCTGTAGCTCACGAAAGCTTATGCTCAGATAAATTGGTTAGTATCTAAGGTGCCACAGGTCCTCCTTTTCTTTTTGCAAATACAGACTAACATGGCTGTTACTCTGAAATCCAACAGTGGACTCAAGGACAACATTGCCTTTTTAACCCAGAGTGTGCTTCTATAACTTCCCCTTCCACACATCCACCAAAGGAATATGCACTGCTGGAATTTACATGACCTGTAGCCAATTAATATAAAGTATGGTGGAATATTATGCAACAACGCCAGCCATAAATAAATTAAGTTCACGCTATCAAATACAATGCTGGAAAGAACCCTCCCCTTCGCCCACGTTCAAATACCTCCCATAGACTACTTAGCGTATCGGCAATAAGCAGTGGCTGAATACTGGAGATGAGTTTCAGGTACAACCTTCAAATGTGATGCACAAGTAATACACCACCCAAGGCATTTCTGTTATCGATGGCATTTCTAAGCTCTCTGCTTAATTGTGAAATATTAAATGGACCTGCATGTTTACCAACAACTGTTCAATACAAATTATTTTTTTTTCTTTCTCTTTCAGCTACTTCATTTAAAAAGTCATCTCACTTGTATTTGTAAATGAGCAAGAATAGACATCAGGGTCTACTCATTTGATGCTATTTGATGTTATATTTATAAAATGCATAGTTCCACAGGGCTTAGGCTACAGGTAAATATGTCAAGTGATCATCTAAACTCTCATTTCACACTCTAATTACACACTACAACTGTGTTGGGTGTCTTTTTTTTTATTGGGGGGGAAAAAAGCTAGCAGTTTATACTGTTCTAGCATAAGCATTACAGGAATTGGCTGCAAACATCTGGTTTTTTTTTTTTTTTCAATTTTGCGGAACTGCTGCATCCCCAAATACACTGTAAGCTCACTCTTCCTTTCGCTACTGATATATCACCTAAGTTGCCAAGGATCATGAAATATGTAACACACGTGGGGATATTATGATACCATTTGGAAAGCCATGTCTTACCATTGTCTGTCATACTGAGAGGGAGTTTACCAATGGTCTATTTATGATAAGGCTTTTTAAGACAACTGTCTATTAGAAAGCCTGTATGCAGCTCAGAGTTGGTGCAGCTGTAAGACACACTTCTGACTCCCAGTGATGGGATTTTTAGAAGAAGGAGGAATTAGCATTATTATTATTATTACACTAAATTCAGGGAGTCTTTATTAGGAGGAATATAGAGTAGAGCAGATTTTTTTGTCCCCCAGGTATTGGGGGAATTCCTCACAGCAGGATGCAATGCAGAATTTATACTGTATTTCAAAGCCCATCCTCGTCATTAACAGCAAACAGTTATGGATAACATGCATCTGGGGGGGGCCTCTCTCCAGTTTATATTTGCTGAGCTTATCCTAATGTTTTCACGCTTCTCTATTTAGAATGTCTAGTGCTTTCTTTAAAGCACAATCTGAAAGCCCATGAAATCAAATTTCAAGATATTCTACCTGAAGTGAAGAAAACAAAAGATAAAAGTGAGATATAAGTGGAGCAAAAGAAAAATAAAGCGCTGCATTACAAAAGCAGACAGATGTTTCAGCTAGATACATAATTTGTAGGAAAATGAGAGAATGCCTGTAACCTTGATTTCTCTGCTGGGTTTTCTATCCTTACACTGTAGAGTTGTTTAGTACCAAGGGTCTGATTCTGATCTCCTTTATATTAGTGCGTGGCAGTAGGAAAGTGTGGTAGTCTGGTCATTTTAGGGAGGACTACTAAGGCACAATGAACCCATTTTTGAACTCTCATATTTTACCCAGATGTAATTCCACTGGCTGCAATGGACTTGTTTTCTATGCTCTCTAAAGGATTTAGCTGTGAATGTCCCATAACACATGAATGATGGCTTTGATTAACCCAGCAGCAGGTCAGTCTGATCCCATCTTTGCCGTGGTTATCCACTAGAAAGAAAGTGCTGTTGGTCGAGTACCATTACCAGATCTTTGGCTCAGTGGCATGGCAAACTAGTGAGAAGGGAAAGAACAATGCTTCATGCCACAGATACAAAGTAAAACCTGATTCTTCCCGCCTTTGCCTGTGGGTGACTTGCCCAGTGGCCAGTCCTGGACCTGGACTACTTCTTAACCGATCCAGTTACAGGTCCCAGAACCAAGTAATTGGTTGCACTGGCCATGTCTGCTGGGCCAGTTGAGCTCCTGTTGTCAACCATCAGAAGGATTATCAATTGTTTGCTGCTAACTCTAGAGGAACTGCCATTTAATGGATATCATTACATGAATATAAATAGAACCTTTAAAGAATCCAGATGCACTCCTCACAGCTGTTACTATTTTTAACTTTAAATTCTGACATATGAGTTATTTAACGCTCAGACACAAATTACCTTTGTTCATAAAACGTTTAATGCATGAAGTAATGCAGTTTTATAAGTTTATATGGTATCATAAAATGAGAACCTTTGCCCCATATACTGTAGCAAGAATCTAATATTGCTAGCTTAATTTTTTGTTCCCGCTTAACTACTCCATTTTGAGCATGAAGAGGCCAACGTTTTATATTTTCTTAATGGTAGCAATGTAATTTCATAGGTACAGTCAGAGTTTTGTGGCTACATTTGCAAATAGCTTGATACCTAAAAGGAAAACTGATTAGCAAGCATGCCATTTTCATCCAGTTTTTAGTTTTGTCTTCTGTTTTCCTTTTCTTCTGCCAGATGGCGGTGATATTCCAGGGGTCCAAACGGCCCATTTTGTGTGTAGTGCACGTTAGACAAAAAAGTGTCAGTTATATCTAGTGCACTCAGAAGTGTGCCACACCCACACTGCCATTTTATGAATCCAAGAGAGAACAGTATGAGCATAACCTTGGTGCGCAGACATGGCTTGTTCGCTCATAGTAGGCATGGTCTTTTAAAAAGTTGTGGCCAAATACCCTGTACTCAGGACAACTCCTTCTAAGAGCTTCATGTAAAAAGTCACAAGTTAAAGCTGCCAAGTGGAGTTTTAACTTGCAGCTCAGCCTCTTCACATGTGGAACTGCAGCAGCTGTTGGTGCCACTGAAAGCAATGGAAGTATATGAGGGCAGAGCAATGAGTATAACTAACGGCAGAATTTGGCCTAGTCTGCCGGTTCCTTAAGGGCCTCCTCTTTAACCCATTTAAATTCATGGGAGCTTTGCCTTGACTTCCTTAGAAGCTGGACTGGGATCTAGGTCCACAAGGTCCCCTCAGTGAAAATTAAGTTGGACGAGTGCTTTGAAAGCAGTGCACATTTTCTGTACGTTACGGGCTTGTCTTCATTATGGAAGCAGCGGCATCGATTTAGCGGGTCTTTACCCGCTCAGGCTTTACCTTGAGATCTTGGACGTTCCTTCAAGTACAGGTGCAGTAAACCTAGATGGACTGAACTCGGTTTGTTTTTATAGCTCTTGCTCAATTGAAGATAATACATTTCCCACAAGATTTGACTGACATTCAGGTATGTAAAAGCCTTTCCGGCTCTCATTTGCTTTGGGAACTGCCTCTACCAACTTCTCCAGCAGATATAGTCCATTCCAGAGTTTTCAAAGTACAATAGCTCCATTCACAGCAAATACTGTAAGTTTGTGGCGGCTGTGGACCTCTTCTGCTAAAGATCTACTAGTTTCATCCACAAAGCTTGTCGCCACCTTTCTCTGGAGCTAATGGGCTTGAGGAGTATCAGTATGTATCGGTAAACAGCTGGCTGTGTTTACAAGCTCCACCACCCATTCATAACATAACATAACATAAGAACAGTTATACTGGGTCAGAGCAAAGGTCCATCTAGCCCAGTATCCTGTCTTCGGATAGTGGCCAATGCCAGGTGTCCCAGAGGGAATGAACAGAACAGGTAATCATCAAGTGATCCATCCCCTGTCGCTCATTCCCAGCTTCTGGCAAACAGAGGCTAGGGACACTAATAGGTCTAATAGTCATTGATGGACTTATCCTCCATGAATTTATCTAGTTCTTTTTTTAACCCTGTTAGTGTCTTTGCCTTCATAACATCCTCTGGCAAAGAGTTCCACAGGTTGACTATGTGTCAACCTGATTGATTGCTCCGAAACCACTACCCTTTTGGGCTTGCAAACTTCTGCTCCAGTAGCTGAACTTGTAAATACCTGTAAGCAAAGACCCATGTGTGAATAATTCATAGCAAATAATTTATTCAGCACACTTAGCCTCCTTTCTTGTTTGTGAATTGAACATGAGGAGTTAGAGAGAATCAAATGTATGTACCTTAATTGGATGGATAATTTCTGAAAATTATTTGTAGATTGTTAATTAACAGGTTGTATTTACTATCCAAACTTCAAGCTGTCTTGTCTCTGAATACACATAGAGCTGATGGTATTCTTTTTGTTCCCTGATTAGATGAGTGTAGCTCTTAGAATCTGGTTCCCAGTGCGAATACTTGCACTTACAAGTTCAGAACTCACTTACCGAGAATCTTCTATAACATCCACTTTAAATTCACTATTTCTATTAACTTTCCTGCCAGTAAACTCTTCTCCTGGAACATTAATGAAAAGGGGAACAGACACAGGCCAAGCCAGTTCACGTTTTTATTCAAGCAAAGAGTGAGGTACTGCATTTCCATTAGCTGTATCTATGAGCATGTAAAAATGTGTTTGAGTGGAAACTGTTTTTCATCGTTAACGACGGAAGCTTTTACCGGCACAACCACTAAAATACTTGAGATTCTGTGCTGTGCCTCTTAGAAGCATAGTACTGAACTTGCAATGCAGTGGCAGGGAAGGCCAATCAATGGTGGCTTTAAGCCACCTTTGCACTCTCTTGATACTGGGCTGTTCTGGAGACTGAAGAGACCCACAGCATCAGAAAAACAGCTCTGGGGGCACTCCAAGTTACAGCCTCTCTGGGCCCCTCTATGGGCTGTAATGCTGACTGGACTCTCCATAGCACCATGTGCCATGGCCCTTCTTGTCCTCAGCCATTTCTCCAACAAGCCCCCTATGCCAGGGCTTGTGAAGGGAGTCCTTGGGAGGCAGCCTGCAGAGCCTGCACTGAGGTACCCTCCCCAGGCTCTAGAGCGGCCCCTTTTTGCTACTCTGGCCCTTTTACATGGCATAAAGGAGTCAGAGTTGGGGGAATGAGCTTGCTATCTGCCTTTCCATAAGGCTTTTCAATGGAGGACAGAAAGTGCTTTACCAATGATAACAAAGTCTCGCAGCATCCTTGTGAGGATGGCATCTTGGGGTTCCAGCGTCCTAACAATTTCCATATCAAATTAGCTCAAGTTCACAGGTATAGTGTGGTTGGTGTGTCGTCCGTCCCGTCGTCCCCCCCCACAATCTAAACCTGGTCTCTAAAACTCAAGTTGTCGTCTTTCTGGATGATGAATAAAAGATTTTTCAGGTTAAATTCTGTTTCTGAAGTTCCAGCAACTGTCCTCTTTAGAGCGGCAGGTACCACAACTGAGGGCAGAATTTGGAAGTGCAGTGGGAACCAAGGCCCAGATTCACAAAGAGATTTAGGTGATGCGACACTGAGCGTCGCACCGCTAAACTTTTAGAGGCTTAGAGAGTTTGCAGGAGCAAAACTTTAATTCTCACAAAGCCCGAGTCAGTTGCCCAGACTCCCTATACATTGAATAGGGAGAGACAGGTGCCTTTGAATATGATTCACAAAAGCCAATACGCTAGGCAGGGAGCTGCTTAAGCTAGCCAATGGGAGAAGCTGAGGAGAAGAGAATATGCTAAACCCTTCCCCTATCATGGAGATAGGCACCTCTCTGCAGCCCAGACTTAGGTGTCTATCTCTGCTGGCCATTCTCAGCTGTAAACCCTCTCCTGGAGTTCGGTATCTATGCTATTTCTTGCAAAAAGCTGTGGGTGGCAGGAGGAGGAGGCCCTCCTTCAGGACTTTTAGCTTTGAGTACTCATCTGGGATGAAGGAAAAGCCCCAGTTCAAGTCCCTCCCACCCAACCTGATGAGGGAGGTGAAGGGATTTGAACAGGGATCTGCCATTTCTTGGGTGAGGGCCCTAAGAACTAGGCCATGGGATATTCTTATGGGGAATGTCCCTCAGTTTCTCCTGATGAAGCTGGATGAAGAGTCATCGGAGCAGTGGGACTGGATCCAGGGTCTCCCACATTCTGGGTGAGTGCTCTAATGACCAGGCTAAGAGTAATTCTCATATTGGTGTGCACGGGCTCTCTGGCCCAGTGACATTTATCCAAAGTGCAACAACTTCCTCGGGGCAGATTGAGGGGACTTAGACTTTGGATTTAGAATCTCCTTTGCCTAGTTGCACACAAAGCATCTCATTTTTCCCACTGCCGTCTGCCTGGAGCAAGACGTTTGACCCCATGGGAAGTTGTCTCTGTGAAAGCAGCATCCTTTTAGATCATCCTGCAGTCGGCCATTCTTTGTTCTCGATGCCTTCTCTTCCCTCCAGGCGGGATCCAGACCAAGATGTACCTTTTGCTTCTGCCACGAGAGAGCCTGAAGATATGGCTAAACTACAGTAGCCATCTGTCTAATTATTGAGTCCCCAGTCTTTTGACCCATGCAGCTCTCCACATTGGTTACACAATGTCTCCAATCACTTCCCCAAATTCTTCTTAAACAATCCTGGCAGAGTGGATTCTGTTTTCTATTGTGTACTTCCACCATCTGCCACATTTCTGAGGCCTACAGTAGTTTAAGAGGACAGTAACATTGTACAGTCTCATTTGAGTGTGTAGATGTATCTTCTTACTCTTCCAGATGTTTGACAAGCAGGAAAGTGATCTACTGGCTTTACCGATTCGTGTGTGTGTGTGTGGGGGGGTTCTGGCTGGTTAAGCACAACCTAGAAATGTTCCACCCAACAGGCTGTCTGTCCTTCCTCTTGGGCTAAAATTGTGCCATCTGAAGCCTTCACAATGCCACAACGGTTCAAGGTCTGTGATGTCAGTTATTTAGAGATTTGAAAAATCTTTTCAGAATCCCTTCTTTTGGAACGTGTTCTCAGCTTCTCTTGCTTTATTTTCCAGCCCTTCTCTTTTATCTCTTCTGGCTGCTCTTTTAACTTCCTTGTTTTTGTCCGCATATTCTTGTCACAGAATAGCTTTTATTGTTGCCTCGTTCTTGCTGAATTCTCTTCTTTAATTATTTCCTAGCTTCAACAAGCCTTCATATATTTGGTTGGAGCCAATCTTCTCCATTAGATCTTTTCATCCCTACTGTAGTCCTGGCTACATCCACACATGTTTCTTAAAAGTACAATGGCAGTTTTTCAATGTTATCCATCAATGTCTGTCTTTAACTTTTCAAATCTATTGTGAAATATGCCTTCACTGCTGGATCCGCTAGGTTTCAAGTATAATACATACCCTCTGATAACTTGTTTTAGTCTACTAGTGCTTCAAAGCGATCTAATGGTCCAAAACCTAATTCTTGTCTTAACCTTAGCTATGAAGATGCCGCATTTCAGATGAAGAATTTCCTTGTGGCTTTGATTCTCCATTATCATAGTGTCACCTATATTTGTTGGTTGGCCAGTACTATCTTTGTCTTATGTCCAGCTCATGATTCTCCATAGTTGATTATTGTATTTGCAAATCTGTGACAGATATTTCTTGTGTCTGGGTTATTTCAGTAACAGAAAAAGCATTTTTATGTGGACAGTTTGTTCTCCTGCATCACAATCCCCTACTGGGAGGACTGGTGGACTGCCTTTAGTTTGCCCCCTACCCTTTGACCTTTCTGGCTTGGATGGTCCTACTAAGAGTTCTTCTCCCACCAGCACAGCTCTTAGGGTCATTGGATGCAAGCCTTCCCACCATGTCAAGGAATAGTCCCTGGGGAAAGGATTGAAGGGAAACCCTCAGACTAACCCATGCCCATTAATTAGGTCACTCTTACTTGAGAGGTGGCAGATCCTTGTTCAAATCCCTTCTTCTTATAAGGTGGATAGGGGGCTTGATCTGTGGGTCTCCCACATCCTAGTTGAGTACCCTAAGGACTGGACTAAAAGTTATGAGGGAGGTCCTCCTCCTCTTTCTCAGTCCCCACTGGCTTTGTGTGAATTCTCCTGCAGGGCCTGAGCTGGTAGGCATGCTTTGAGTACGCCTACTGGATTGGGTTCTGCAGGTGGGTTAGGCAGAGGAACGCCTATCATCCCCCAGTTTGTGAATTGCTCTCGGGTTTACATGGGAGATAGGTGTCCAGATGCCTAGAGTGAGGCAGCAGTGTTTATGCCCAGAGACAGTAAAATAGGTGCCTAGGGAACTTATATTCCACAAATGTCGGCACTGAGGCACCAACGGGTTTCAGCAGATTATTTTTTGAATTGCAGTGAAGCTTGAAACTGGAATGCCAGTGCCTAGTCCTGGATTTAGGCACCTAAATCTGCGGTTTAAGAGCCTAAGTCCCTTTGTGAATCCAGGCCTAGTGAACCAATGTGTTGGTGTGAGCCAGAACAGAACCCAGGTCATTCTCCTTCTGTGCTTCTTTTGGTGCTGAAGTGCTCCTGGGAGCAAAACTAAGTCAAAGTAACTGTGTCACTGAAATCAGCAGATAGAACTGTGAATACACATGGGAGCAGGTCTACTGAGTGAGAAGGGACCATTTTTACATAGCCACTTTTCAGAGAAGGTAAAATATGGTGTATCGGGCCTTCTCTATCCAAGCAAAAACTGACACCCTAATTCACCGTCAGTACAGCTCTAGTTTGTCAACAGTGGAAGCTGTAGATTAGAAAGGGCTTCAGCGTCTTTCCCATTGCGTTGTGTATCCCTAGTTTTAGCCAACAAAGTCATTTTAAATACTGGAATCCTGCCTACGCTGCAGCTTCCATTCCTCCTACCACTGACAATGACTTACAGAGGCTGTATCCACATTGACAGTGTTGCACAAGTGCTTCTTGAGGTGAAACATCAAATGATTAATTAGTAAGAGACAGACAGGGAGGGGACGAAAGACTTAAACCGGATATCAGCAGACCTCAGACAGACCAATTTGCATGACAGCTTGGCTTACGATCATGAGTTTTGGAAGAAGGCTATAAAAGTAGCCAACCCTGAATAGGTAAGTGGCAAGAAAGAAGAGGTAATAAGAGAATGAAAATATTATACTGTAAATGTTTGTTACATGAATACTACATAATGTTAGATAATAAAATAATGTTTAAGTCTGAACTTTTATGACATGTTGTTTGGACTTTCTTTGGAATAGTTTCAATGAGCTTTAGAGGTGCATGTTACTGGAGAGTCATAGATTTTAAGGTCAGAAGGGAGTGCTATATCATTCAGTCTGACCTCCTGAACTACACAGCATATAGGACTTCCTGAAATTAGCTCCTGTCTCACGTCCTGTAGCTGTGTTTGAACTAAAGCAGCAGTTCTCAAACTGTGGGTCGGGACCCTGTTTTAATGGGGTCTCCAGGGCTGACATTAGACTTGCTGGGGCCTGGGGCCAAAGCTGAAGTCTGAGCCACATCATCCTGGGCAGTGGAGCTTGGGCTTTGGCTTTGCCCGCCCCCCCTTCCACTGGAGGCAGTGGGGCTCGGATGGGCTCAGGCTTCGTTCCCCCTCGGGGTCATGTAATAATTTTTGTTGTCAGAAGGGGGTGCAATGAAGTTTGAGAACCCCTGAACTAGAGCATATCTTCTAGGAAAAAAAATCCCCAACAAGCAGCATGTTCTTGTAAACCTGTATTCCTAATACTTCTCTGTTTTTGTTGTGTGAAAAGAGCATTGTAGGGAACTATGGGGAATCTCTGGCAGTTTCCAACCATTCTGAAGGCTGTGAAAGAGTTGTGTCCAATTGTATGTAGTAGATTTCAAGAAATGGAAAAAATAAATTACTTCCTTGTTGCTTTGCTTAATCCAATGTCCTTTCCCCTCAGATCCTTTATAGCTGGCCTTTTCGTATAAACAATAGAAATACCGAAAGCAAATCTGACAGCTGGCAGGGAAGGAACTGTTCCTTGGCCTGCTTCAAAATAAATAAGTAAACACAGGTTTTCATTCTTCAGTAAAATTCCAAACCTTTTGCTCTCAGTGGTGATATATTAGAATGAATGGATTAACTCAGGAGAGCTTCATTGATGCATCCTTAACAAACACGTCCTTAATTGTCTTATTCTACACTGCAGTATCCTTACTGCAGGAGTCCTCAACCAATGCATCCTTAACTGAAGCCTCTTGTGACAAACTGAGAAGTCCTTAACTGAAGTGGCCTGCAAACCGCAAACATTATGGATTGCTCTAAAAGAAAGCTGTTCTAAGTGAGTAGGAAATGTTCTAGTGCCCAAGAGAACATCTTAAATGTACATCAACTTTAAAAATATCAAACTTTCTTCCATCCATAAGGTCTCTAAATAAAGTCAAATGTGAAGCTTCCATCTTTAGCCACTACTGAGTTCTTGGCATGTGAACATTTATGTTGGAACATGAGGGACCATGTCTAGGCCTGGCTGACAATTTTCTGTCAAAACTGCTTTTTAAATGGAAAACTGGGTTTTGCGAAAAGTGTTTGCTTTTCATGGAAATCATTGGTGGTTGTTTTTTTGTTTTGTGGTTTGGTTTTGTTTTAATATCAAAGAAACTTGGATATATTTTGGCTTTTGGCCACATTTTTTTTGCCATTCTAATTTCTGCCAAAAAAATCTAAATTTTCCACAGGGCAAAAATATTTTCAGCCATCACTAAATGTGTGGTGGTTTTCCCCCCCAGGGCTCTCATAACACAAATATAAACAAATCTTAGCCATTTCCTCAAATATATGTGTATGCAATTCACCTGTTAAGCTGAAAACCAGCAAAGACAATTTCATCCTCTGTAATTTTTTTTAATAAACAATTGAGAAGGGGGAGTTAGAAAGGTAACTGTAAAAAGACAAGTAGGACTTGTGACACCTTAGAGACTAACAAATTTATTAGAGCATAAGCTTTCGTGAGCTACAGCTCACTTCATCAGATGCATACAGAAAGGTAACTGGAGTACAACCTTCAGCATTCTCTATGCATGAATGCTATATTAAAGCCACAGACAGTTAATAAAAAGATTTAAACAGATGCTTATGATTATGAAGCACTACAATATGTGCTGTTTGTTTTGACCTGAGGAAAACTACCATGTGCATGTCTGTTACACAAACAATATTGTAGTGGTGACTAAAACAAATGTTGTTGCTTTTTTAACAGTGTGAATGGCATGACATAGGCCTGATCTGAAGCCAATGAGAGTTATCCCATTGACTTCAGTGGGGTTTGGATCAGGCCCCTTGAGATCACAGTACAGGTACATGCAAATCTAAAATCCTTTTACTAAAGACCAAATCCGCTTGTGACATTTGTGTTCCTCTTGGCTGTCATTGCTTTAAGAATATTTTTACATTTGCATTTATTGTTTGTTTATCCTTGGTGCCCCCCGGTGTTCTGAGGTTTTTTTTAACATAGCATATGCAAGAAGTTGCTGAGGTATAAACTGAGGTATGTATTTACACTGTGGTGGTAATTGCATGCATAGCTTTCTTTTCATCTGAAACCCAGGAAGTCAGTTACTACGAACATATTTTTGTTGGAGATTAGCATTATAGGAAGCCTTATAACCTTGGTTTTAAAATGATTGTATTAAGACCGCTCGCGCTCTCTCTCTCTCTCTCTCTCTTTGAAGAGTCTTCATTCCTTTTGCACACCAAGCTCTTATTGGCTTGGGTTGGAGTCATGCACTTACACAGCTTGCAGAAGTGGCTAAAAATAAACAGATTGATCCCACGAACTGTACACATTTAGGAATCCATTTTACTCTGTGATCAACAGTCATGCCAGACACATTGAAATCTTAGTTTTTACATATGAAAGTAGTTTCCTTAAGTATGTAAAGCTGACCATTTTTCTTTACAGTAGACATATGGCAAATCCAGTTTACAGGCACATTATTAGACAGTCCTGTCTCTGGAAAGCACTTAGCTGCAAGTTGCAGCTTCCAGTGTTTAGTAGGTGACCTTTTCATAGGCCTCTTCTCCTTGTGCTTTATTGCTTAAATAAAAAATATTAATTAAAATCATTAAGGATATGCTTAATAGAAGTCTGAGAGTCAGTGACCTAAGAAGAAATGTCTGAGCTGACACTGGCCAGGAGGTGTTGCCTGCATGCAATAAACACGGTGAAATTTAATGTAACTAACAAGTGAAAAGTGTGATGTAGCTATCAGAATCTAGCAGGCTAGACTGATTCCTTTAGTGTCTGAATGTAGTTGGAATAAGGAAGAGAATAATGTGAACTTCAAAATGGACAATACAGTAAAAGAGAGTGGAATAAAGAGGTGGAGAAGTTAGATGTCTGGCTTGGGGTTGCCTCTTTCTAGGTTGTCTGTGAGTGCAAACATTATTAAATGATTCTCCAAGCCACTCAGTGATGCATAATGTGTGTAAAGGCAGAATTGCTTAGTATTCTAGTTTCACTTGATAGGTTTATCTTTAAATTTATTACTGTGTGGCAATTTGTAACAGTTTATTAACTGATATTTTTAAGGTATGTTTATCTTGAGCTCAGATGCAAATACCATTTCTAAATCATATGCCAGTCATCTTACGTTTGGGAAATGCGTTTGGCAAAGGGATAATTTTTGGACAGAATTCATTGTTGCAAGATTTTTACCATATATGGATGCCCATTTGGCCTGTGTTTGTTCCCCTTTTGATTTCACTTTCCAAAGAATATTGTAGAGAAAGTTATCGGAAATGGTCAACTTTAAGTGGCTATTACAGAATATTCTCAGAAAGTGAGGTCTGAACAGGTAAGTGCAAATATGCACACTGGAAATTTGATTCTAAGAGTTACGCTTACCCAGTCAGGGAACAGAAACAATGGCATGAGACCAGTGTCCAGTCAGAACTAACCAACACTACTTGAATTATGGGTAGTTTTGTACAACATGCACAACATCAAACAGCCAGCTAAAGTAAAATGACTTAAGGCCCATACCCTACTGGACGTTGGAGACCTGAGTTCTTTTTAAGTGTGTGTCACTTTTTAACAAATACACGTATCTCTGTGCTATTGTACCACTGTCCGACATAATGAAGCAAATGCTCTTCTGGGCCCAGGCTGGACAGCGTGGGAGAGAAGAGGACATTAAAAGACAGATTACAGCTCTGCCTAGTCCCAGCCTGTTGAGTGCTCTAAGGTACACCAGCTGGCAGTTGTCCCCAAGGGATCTTGCACCTGTTTAAGATTTCCAGAATGCATCATGCTTCAGTCATGTGCGTGCTCTCTCTCTCTCCCTCCCCTGTCCCCCTTCCCCCCGGCATCATGTCCTCTGCACTGGGGGCTGTGAGGGATGGATGAAGAGGATCCTAGGGCCAGATCTACTGCTCCACACCAAATGGGGGAAATTCTCCCAGAGGCCTCTTTGGGGATGGTAAATCTGCTGCTGCACAAAAGGAGTGGAGCAAGATGGAGAACCTACCCGAGTAATGTTAGGATGTGTTGTGTTTGTCAGAACTAAAGCAGAGCTTGGGGAAACTCAAATTTGCTGCCTCAAAAACTGATTAAATGGTCAGATGAAAATCTTGAAAATGATGAGGTGTGATCTGAATTTCTGGCTAGGAAGCAGTGGGGAGATTGGATGAGTGCTCATTCCTATTTGGGATTATAAAATATATGAATGATCAGCATCAGTATTATTATTTTTAAAATTCATGATAACGGGAAGCTGTTTTGGGACTGTAGCAGTTATACAGTTAGGGCCAAGCCCTATCGCTGGGCAGATCTTGAGTAACTGGGCTGCAAGTTGAGGAATTCCTTACAAAACAAAGGAAAAGAACCTTCCCTACCCCTCATGCCCAAAACCACTGTGGCCGTTCCTGTGGGCCTGAGGCTGTAGGAGCCTATATAATCCCCATACACCTCTCCAAGCATAGGGGGTTTGGTGCATGGATCTGTGCAGCCATGTTCGGCTGGCCTCAACTAAGCCATATCCCCACACTTAAAATCCCAATATCCTCTGCATCAAGACAGACAGGAAGCCTTTGCTAAGCTGTACTCCACGGTGCACGGAGATATATAGCTTCTATACGAGTCACTGATTCCTGCATAGTAGAACCATGTCCCAATCAGTTGAATCTAGAGCCCTCTTCACCTCCTCCTAACCAGGGCCAGCGAAGAATGTGGATCTCTGATTCCCTCTAGTGCCTGGTCCACTTAAGTGACTTTGTTACTGCGTTCTGCTATAGGGTTTAGTCTTTCAGCTCAAGTGGTAGAGCCTCAGGTTTTCTGCACTGAAGTCCCTGGGTTTAGATCCCACAAGCAGAGTCCGTTGCATATGGAAGGAGCAGGGGCAGTATGTCCTCATGGTCCTTATTGCTGAATGTACTTCCTTCTACTAAATAATAGTATTAAGTTATAGGTAAGTTTACAAGTGCTCTGAGTGGAAGGCAGGGGATGTGCAGGGTGGTATGACCCAGTTCTCTTCCTCCAGTAATTTTTCTCTCCTCTGCATTTTCATATTAAGTATGGAATTTAGTTATCAGCCCTTACAGAAAATGCCTTTGTCAAAGGGGGAGATTTCAAATACCATTACAATGGTGATTACTGTCACTTGTTACCTTTAAGTCCACTGTGAGTCTTATTTGAGTAAGTGAAGAACTCATTAGGCACATGTGGAAGACGCGGCAAATTTAACTCTGCCCTGATTAATCGATTTCAGCTCCTAGTGCACAAAAGATGTTGTTGGCCTTGTTTTAGTAGCTTTCCAGGTATCAGGAGTGTAAGACTGCATTTAAAGTCATTTGTCACAGCATTGTGTCCAAAATGAGAATTGTCACTGCCAACAGCTAATAATATCTGAATTACCCAATTATAATCTTATTTCTGCCAGTGGTTTATGAACACTGATCTTGCTGAATCTCTCCATTCAATAGGTCAGTTCCTAGGATATATGTAAAGTCAAGACAGTAGTACTGACTTGTACAAAAATGTGTTATGACTGTAGCTCTTTCTGCTAAATTACATTTATTAAGACATTTCAGGTCTCTCCAGGAGACTTTAGAGAGGAGGGAGCAAGCCATCAAATAGCTTCTGTCTTCTACAGGATTTTCCCTGGTGTTGACGTTTTACTGAAGCCTCCAATCAACTGTCAGATTCAACATCTCCTTCCTTTGATCATTGAGCTCCCAATGTGGGCGGTGTTTGAATGTTTTTAAAGAGAATACATCATAAGTGACGTACTGTGATATAATTTTAGATTACTTTAAAGGGTGAGGGGAGGCTTCCATGGAATTCTTGGTGATGGAAATTAAGGGCATGGTGGGGTCTTGGTGTTGATGCATTATTATTATTATCTTGGAGGCCCAACAGAGACCAGAACCCCATTGTGCTCAGAAGCTGAGACAGAGAGACTTTCCTACACCGTAACTTTGTGATGCAGCCAAGAATTTAACCCCAATCTGCTGGTCTAACTAACAATTAAACAAGTTCTTTGGTGATCATTCTTGTGCCTTATAACTGAAACATTCAGAACTGTTCAATTTTAGGGCCCAGTCCGACTCCCACTAAGGTCAATGGCAAATATCCATCTGTATTAGCCAATCAGAATATTAAAAAATTGATTAAAATACGAAGAAATACATTCACCAGGAAAGATATGCATCAATGGCAAGGATGAAACATGGTCTCAGGGGGTGTATCCAAACTAGGAGAAAAGGTGGGTATTTTTACCACATGTTAGCTAACCCATCTTAAAATCCTAGATTGTGCAAAACAACTGTCGTTTTAACGTTTGTCCCACTCAGTGTTAACATGTGTTAGTGGGTCAAGATAAAAACTATAATTGCATTGTCTACCCTGGGATTTTACCACATGTTGTTACCATGTGTTAGCTGATATAGGGTGGTAAAATACTTCCACTGCCCCTCTTTCCCCCTGATTAAGACAAGGCCTAACTGAGGTAGGCTCCCACAGTCTCTCCTTTCCATACCTTGCGCCAAGAGCACAGATTGAGAAAGGAAGCCTGGGTGTTTTAGTCACATAATAATGTGATGCAAGTAATAAGTGAAGTTAAATAACAAAAACAGCGTTTCCCCCTTGCAGGGTAGTCCTTTTTCAAAGGGACTAACAGCTTACTTCAAAGTGAATAAGACTCTAGACCAACCGAGAGGACCAAATATTTCTGAATGTGCACTATTGATGCTTTAACATCTGTATTGGGGAATAACATCCCATTTCGGCTGAATGTGTCACTTGTCCCTAGACTTGACTGGAGTGCGTTTGAAGAGTGTTAAAATCAAGGATTATGGAGCCCCCATCTAACAGAGAAGACTCCATTCTACCCATATATCATCTCTTCTATGCCATTGAGCTGACTACCCCTGCTCCACCAATAATGCCGGCCTTCATTGTCTATTGTCATATTTTCCCACAAACACCACTTCACTTTCTCCATTGTCTCCCCTTCTATGTGGGAAAAGTGCCACATAAATATCTGCAAAGCCACTACATTGTCCTCCTCCAAATCTCTCCTTAAAACGACTAAAATTTGCTACAATGCCTACCAAACAGTCATCAATGCCTAGTCAGCTGGTGTGCTAGGACTGCTACTTATCACACTTACCAGTGTCCGACTATTACTGCTTCCTGCATCCTGTTTGCATCCACCTGATGTCTCGTCTTTTGCTTAGGTTGCACACTCATTGGACAGTGACTGCTTAGAGCCTTTAGACCCAGCATGAAAGCCATATGTTTTAACTTCTGCAGGGGTTATTGGTTGGCAACTCCACACATGGGAATCCAAAGTCAAGTTACATTGCTTCCTTATTGGTCTGTAACAGTTCTTGGCATGAGATCTAAAATGATAGAAATCTATCTTTGCCCACTTTACAAACATGTACTGAAAAGAAGGAGAACTAATTGATTCTAACATGGAACAAGGAAAGCATAACCCTTGGGCATGGATTTTATGGGGAAATTTTTTTTCCCATGACTAATTCCTAACAGATAAAAATGTTAACAGACAAAAACCAGCTTCTATATCTGCATTTGGCATAAAGGACCTCTTGACATGCCTTGTGACTTGACCATGTAAATTGGCTTGTCAAATGAAATAAATGGATCCACAAGAGCAGGTCAGAATAATTAGTGACAGCAGCTTTCCCTAATTCTGTAACTAATAAAGTAGCCAAGATTTCCTTGAGACAGTTCACAGGTAGAGTTAGCTGGAAAATGGAAATTCCTTCCTTTGGAAAAATTTAGTTTCTCAGATTTTTTTTCATCACAAATCAGGATGAAAAGTCAAAAATGTAAAATTTTTGTGAGGCGGCATTTCCGGAAAAATTGTTTTTTTGGGAGAACCAAGACAGACTATTTTGGCACGCCAACTGCTCATCTGGAAGGGTCTTGTCACTTTCATTTTGCCTCCCAGCTCTCAACCTCCATTTCTAGGATTTGCCCAAAATTTTAAAATGAAAATTCTCCCTGTCTGGGGTTCAAGCTGCATTCTCTCCTTCCGTAAACCTACCCCCATCCCTCCCAAACATTGTTCTAGATTTTTCTAGAATCTAGTCACTGGGCCTGATAGATTACAGAACCCAATTTCGTGTGCTCCAAGCTGCCAAATCCTTTTCTTCTTGCTTGTACACCCTTGCCATGAAAAGGGAGTGTTGGCTAAGTCGGACAAGGTGGAACCAATATGCCCAAACACTTCCAGGATTCTCATGATGGGCAGTATAAGGCATTACAAATCCCCAATTCCTACATGCTACTCCTGTTGAAGGATATTTTCTTCAGTCATAAAACCATTTATAGCTAATCTTAGTTCTGTACATAATTACTGTATTTTCAACCACCACAGCAAACTCTTTATACTTTCCCAGGAGTTCATGTTCTTAATTGCAGCCTCAGAGCGACTTTTAAATTTAACATGTCTTTCCTTTGATCTTGATACCTACTTGAAACATGTAGTAATTGGGAATGCATCCTCTGCATCCTAAACATTCATGCTTTAAAAACTGCTATTAAGCTTAATTGCCCCTCTTTCTCTCTTCCTCTGCTACACAGTGCTGAACCATTGAAGAAAGCTTGAAACCTACCCGTCTTATTGTTCTGTAGCATTTCTTTTCCTGCTCTTTGCAGTCTGCTGATTTTTCCTACTTGGTACAAGCTGTGCCAACTTCTGACAGCCTCCGGAGGGCACTCATCAGGCCATAAAGAACTGCCCAGTGATCTGTCTAGTTTGATACCTTGTTTTTGACAGTGATTAATGTGGGATTAATTCAAGGAAAGAATAAATCTCTGTAATGCACCTGATAGCACACTATTATACAGCACTTTTTCCAGATGCTAGTGTAGGATTATTATGATTTAATGCTGTGGCAGTACCTAAAGTCCACAGACAGATTTGGCCCTATAATCACCGTATGCAAGAGAAGAGATAGTCATGGTTGCATAAATATCTAATTTGTTTTTGACTATGCTACTTGTCTGTCACAGGACATTGAGGCTACTTCTAGAGTGTTGCCTTTTAATGTCAACGCATAGTCCCCTTTCTTCTAAGAGTAGAAGGAGAGGAAGGATGATGCAATGGTTAGGGTGCTAGCATGGGTCTCAGGTGTCCTGGGTTGAATGGAAGTTAGGCATCAGAGCACTTTCGAAAATCCCACGAGGCGCCTTTCTGCATCTTTAGATGCCCTAATACCTTTACATTTCTGGCATCTCATCTCTTTGGCCCAGATCCTCAAAGGTATTTATGCTTCAGACTTCCATTGATTCATTTGGGCCCTTGTGCCTCGGTTCTCCAGCTGTAAAATGCACTTCCTTACTTCATAGGGGTGTGTGAGATTTGCCAAATATTAAGGATTCGGAGGCTATGCTAATACACCTTAGATAGCTAGACATGGTTGCCAGCAGCCTCTTCTGTAACTTATTAGGCCTTGTTTGCATTCCTTTCCGCTAAACCATTGATGTGTGTTCAGTAGCCATGTGTTCTCTAAACATAGTTAATTTTGAGGGGGATTAGTAAACTGAAATCTGCTGCTAAAGGAACTTCCGCTGCTTTCGTCGCCAAAGAGTTTTGCCATGTGGAACCCAATATCCAAGTACCCCCCCCACCATACCATCAGCTGGTCAATGCTGACAAATTGGCCTGAGGACAGCAGGGCTTGCTTTCTCCATCATGCTTTAAACTCCTTGCAAATGCTTGTTGATGGCTGATGGTATGAAATGAGTGGTGCGAAGTACGACGAAACCATCTATCTTTTTTTATATTCTTTGCTAGACAGGCAGCCAGACTTTTGAAGACTGAATTTATTCCACTTTGAAAAAGCCCTCTATTTTCAGTGTATCTGAAAAATTTTTATGCCTTTCAAGCAGGCTTCTTTGGAGGGTCACCAGTTTTGGTTGGATGTATTTTGGGAGGTTTCATCACATGACATAATCGTTAACTAAAAATTAATCTTTAATTCCTGGAGAGTCCAGGACAATCCTGGAGGGTTGGCAACCATACTTCCTTAGCATCTATCATCTGTGGATCTTAAAGCACTTTACAGGCGTTAACTAGCTGAGCCTTGCATCATCCATGTGAAGAGGTTGATAGGGATTATACAAGGATCACTTCAGTAATCACTGAAATGCAACCACTTCTGAGGTTGAACACAGCCCCAGTTTAACAGTCTAGCAACTCACTTAGGCCTGAGTTCAGCGAAGTTCTTAAACACCTGCCTAACTTTAAACATGCTCGCGGTCCTGTTGGCTTTAAAGTGGTATATGCTGAAGTAACTTGAATGCAGGCCTTTGGCACTTTTGAAAATCTCTACGTAAAAGCATGCTTTTTTCAAACACTCTTGTATAATAAGCACACGCTTGTTATACTTTCAATACATGGTTTTTACAGTCCCACCTTCCTTCCCTACAACCCATTATCTAAATCAGAGGGAGGGTGGTGCCATGGCTGGGAAGTTCAAAGGAGTCTAAATTCATTGATTCAGTGAAATCCTACAGGAGATGGTTGCCTGACTTTCTTAGGGTCTTTTGAAAGTCCCAGCTTGTCTCAGGATATCAAATGGATACCAAGTGATACAGAAGGGGTAAGGTAAATATAGGTAGCAGTCTTCCTAAAGCCCTTACTGAATTCTGTAGCATTCAGAGTGTGCCGTACCTGTGTGTCGTACACAACATATGCATGAAAATAATGTGTCAGGCTATCTTTGTACAGACATCGTCCTTTTATTAGACAACAGTTTTCCTGAAAGGCATATCAAGCTTAAAGATAACAAAAGTATTCTGTCTGTTTCATTCCCAGACTTCTGCATCTCTCAATAAAACACCTTCCCTTTATTATAATCATTCACATCAAAACCGTGGGAGCCTTGGAGAATAGTGATGTATCTGGAATTCCCTTTTTGTCCTGATCAGTGGTGATTAGACAATACAGTATCCGTTTGCCCAAAACTCTAGTGACAGTGTGTGCCAAACCTTCCTTCCAGCATTTCTCTAAGTGCCTTCTTTTTTTCTGTCTCTCTCTTTTAAAGTGATTAGCTGACAAAATAACTATTATTCCTTGGCTTTTCTGAACTACAGTTAGTATAGAAAGAAAAGAAGTACTTGTGGCACCTTAGAAACTAACAAATTTATTTGAGCATAAGCTTTCATGAGCTACAGCTCACTTCATCAGATGCATTCAGTGGAATTAGTCTCTAAGGTGCCACAAGTACTCTTTTTCTTTTTGCGAATACAGACTAACACAGCTACTACTCTGAAACCAGTTAGTATAAAAGGCTCTGTTAATTGCTGAAAGTCTTATACTGGCTTCAGCCTATGTATTGAAAATCTGCCTGATGTACTAGATGTACAGGAAAACCTGCCCGATGTAGTTGAGGAGTAGACTTTCTACTAAAGCAGAAATTACCTTTCCTTAACAAAACAAGTTGGCAACAGTCATTCAGTCCTGTAAGAATTTTTGGCATTTTAGTGCTTGTTGATTCACCAGAAGATTCCATTTCCTTGATTCTGGATAATTTGCACATACAGGAGTTCATGTTGATACTTGCTAGACGTAATCCTTCTGAGCAACAGGCAGAACTATCTCATCTGATAAAGCAGAAATTTACTTAACCAAAGTATTAGAATTCCTTCTAAGAGCTATATACACCTCTCTGTCTGTGCACACAGCTTCCACGGATATCAATAGAAATTTAGCCACAGATCAAGGGCAGTTTATGGCCCTAAGTATATAATGTTGCTCTGTGATTAAAATGCTAATATAAATAATTAATGTAAACCCTGTAGATGCATCTAATAGATCCTAATTTTGCTCAAAACTGTTGAGTTAACGAAGCTCTGAAAAAATAAGCTACCCAAGTACATTTTATAGAACAGTTTGTTTCATCTTTGTGCATATTAAATACTGCTACTTTTTTAAATAAAAAGAGCACACAAGTGCTTAAAGTGCACTTATGTTTTAATGATTATAATCAGGACAAAACACCTCGTTAGCCAATATATTATGGGTACAGATCCAGATTCAATAGACTAAATTAGAATAAACATAATTGACTTCATCACTCAGTACAATAGGTTTGCAAATCAGAATGAGATGAGTCTTTATCCAAATGCTTGCCCTGTCAGGAGGCTCTACTTTAACAGGGAAAAAGGAAACAAATGTACAGATTTCTTGTCAGGCCACTGAAATAATTTCCCAGTTCTTTTTCTCTTGCTCAACACTGGCTGCAGTTATTGTAGGGAGCCCAGTTGGGAACCAGTGAATCTGTGTAGATACTCAATGAGATTGTATTTGAGCCAACCCTCTGCTCAGTGCCAAGTAACCATGTGGGGCACTGGGCAGCTGTAGGGGGATAGGACATGGAATTATTCTCCACAGGCCTCCAGGCAGTGTAGTAGGTACAGAGTTGATCTGCAGAATCTATTTCTAGCAGCCAGCCCAATAACTGGAGTAGTCCCCATAGAGCCAGGGCCAGCCCTAGACGAATGATGCCTCAGGCGAGGAGTGTCTTCAGTGCCCGCCCCATTTGTTAAACTTTTGAATACCTTATTTTTTATTGCATTTGTAGCCCATTTCATCACATTAATGCACAATTTGCATGCATGATTTATCCCTGTCACATAAGATGATAAATTGGCACACTAGGGTCTGTAAATCTGTATTTATTCATTATATTTATGAATCCGCATATGGAATACCTGAAACGTTTTACTTCAAACATTCTATTTTCCCTGTTGTCGCTAACAACAAAAATGGGACCCTGAACCTGGTGCCCCCCAAGTCCGGCACCCCAGGCCGTTGCCTGGGTCGCCCGCCCCTATATCTGGCCCTGCATAGAGCTTTGTACAGCAAGGATGGAAGGATCTGTTCAGTGCAGGATCTCCTGCCCGTACTTCTTCCCAAACATGACCCATCTCTTCAGAGCCCTGTATGTTGCAGTTGGCCAGTACTTGCTCATGCAGCAGAGCCATGCAAATTCCCTTGACTGTGGAGAAGAGAGCTGGTTTCTTACCTTTGTCCTTCAAGGATTATGAAGTAAGAAATATTTTAAAATGTGGAGTGGGTACTTGGGAAACATTAATGAGTGAAAAGAAAAGGAGTACTTGTGGCAATTTATTTGAGCATGAGCTTTCGTGAGCTACAGCATCTGATGTGATCTGTAGCTCACGAAAGCTCATGCTCAAATAAATTCGTTAGTCTCTAAGGTGCCACAAGTACTCCTTTTCTTTTTGCGAATACAGACTAACACGGCTGTTACTCTGAAACCTGTCATTAATGAGTGAGTGTATTTCTGCCATTCCTTGTCTGTTGGTTGGAATTTGTGTGATCATATGTGATGGAGGGGTGCAAAATCAGTTGTATAAATGGCAATGTGCAGAGCTCACAGGAAATGGTTTGTGACCCTGTCAGTTATACAGCCCACAATACACCAGGTACTTGTAGGAGATGGTGACATATAGATCTTTTAGTATTTTATCTATGACCTCACCCCAAAGCCCCTTGAAGTCAATAGATACACTGACATTGATTTTAATAATCTTTGGATGTGACCCCTTAACCTCACAAATCATCAATATGTTTTGATTTGGGAGACTCAAAAAGAAAATAGCTTGAAAGTTACTTTGCACTGTAAAGTTACCAGGAAAAAACAGTATAGGCATGTGAATAAAGACTTTAACTTCCTGTAATTTTACAACATTACAATTCTATTAGCAAACAGAGATACCAACCTTACTAAGCACACATTGAATTCAGCCGTTTCTGACAGCAGTTTTAAGCCATTCTTTTTAAGTTTTGCATCATCCGTTTCTCAACATACCATTTTAAAGCAATGTAATGTCACAAATGATTACATCAGAGAAGGGGAAAACCGTAAATTCAGATTCAAGCATCACTCAGGCATAGCAGCTCTCATTTGCACTTTCCAAAATTGGGCTGGGGAAGTTGGCATTTGCAAACCAACAATAATATCAAGACACTAGACGCTTCTGCGTGAAGAGGTGGTGTGTAGTAGTAACCTCAGGCTACTGCATCAGAGTTAAAATGGATCCCTAATTCTACAAGCTGTTAAGATGGTTGCATATGCCTAAAGGCCATATTAATCCTACCCAAAACTAAACTTGAACAAGCTATTTATTGCAGTTGTTGGTAAAATCCGTATTGTACAGGAACATATATAATGTATGTCACAGTATATTTTGTTAACCAGGTAGGGGAAATAATTTTTTAAATTTATTTGGATTTATACTTTAAAATTTAAACACACAAGAATACCTATTCCAGATTCTAGGCACCATTGCCATTAATTGAAAAAAACAATACAGTGCAAACCTTGCTCCTAAATGAAACCGAGCTGCACACTCTCCGATACGGACAATCACCATATAGCATACCAAAACTTTCTGACCCTTCTAATTTCCTGAAGCAATGTCCCCCTACTGCCACCTCACCCCTCCCCAGCTATCTGCTGCAGAAGACAGGCTTTGCAGCATTCCCCAAAGGTCAGTTCAGGGAATTTGGGGCCATTCCGAGTGAGGAATGGGTGGGCCAGAACTGTGATGTACTTAGCCCCGGTTGGGGATGTCCCTGGCAGTGCTGGGAATGTGGCAGCTTTTAAAGGGGCAACACCCTCTCTCCCCGCCCACAGATAGAGGCAGTCCAAGACCTTTTTATTTTTATTACAAAATACTTTTTTTTTTTTAAAAAAAGGTTGCTGGAGGAGGATTCAGATCTCATCGTGAATTTCTCTTTGGTGGGATCAGCTTGAATCTTTGGTGTACAAACTTTTTGGATGGATTGCCCGAGGCAATCTGACAATAGGGACCGGAGCTAATAGATCCCCTGATGTTGGTTGGTTTGTTGTGTGTGTGTGTGGGGTACAATGTTTTGTGTGTTGCTGTTATCTGCAAGATGAAGAGCCCGTGCAGAACCCACTGCCATTACTATAAACGCTCCTGTACTATTATTTCAAGGAAGGCTAAATTTCCCCATAAATCTATAAAGGGGAAGAGTGTTTTGCCAATGATTCACTGTTTTCTGAGAAGATGATTATCTCGGTCTGCATTCTTAGAGTTTACTTACTGTCACATAACTTCATACGTTTATCTATTTATTCTAATTTCTAAAACAAAAGGCACGTACCTAAAACATTAGGGCCCCCGCTATCATTTCAAATCACTATTCAATATTATATAGCACAGTCCAGAGAGGAAGGATGATCTTGGGGCAGACTCAGGGAGATGGGGGTTTACTTTTCAGCTCTGCCACAAAGCTCCTGTGTGACCTTGGGCAAGTCACTCAATCTCTCTGTGCTTCTGCGCTCGACCTACAGAGTAAGGATAACACCATTCCTTTCTCTCACCCTGTGTTTGTCTTGTCTATTTAAATTGTGAGCTTTTGGGAGCAGAGGCTCTCTCTCGTTATGTCCTGGTCTGCATTTAATGGCTGTGTCATTGAGGGGTGTGATTGTTTGTCTTTCCTCCCCATAGCTCTGCTGGCAAAAGCCCTAGGTTAGATGCAGTAATACCAGCATAAAAGTGCTTTTGCCTGTATAGCTTGTTTTGCTCACCAAACTGCACTAAGCTCCGTCAGCAGAAGCACTGCTACGCCAGCATGGTTACACTGGAAGGGTTTGCTGGTATAGCTATACAGGCAAAATTTCTAAGCGTACACCTGGCCCAAATGTTTGTACAGCACCTATCACGACAGGGCTCTGATCTTGATTAAGGCCTCAAGGCCTTATTGTAATAGTACCCCCCATTGGCCTTATCCCTTAACATTATCCAGTGATTCTTAACCAGCAAGGATTAAGCTCATTCCACATCAGACCCGACCCATTTTCTCCTATTCTTCCACCTTCTTGAAAAGCCTGTGAAAACAGATGGGCTTTGCAAGGTGTCCAAAGGGTCAGTAGATTTGGCTATTTCAGCCCAGGCAGGGGAATGAAATCCAAAGTGAAGGGGTCCTCATGGAAAGCACCCTGCTGGCAGCTCGCTCCAGCTTCATCAATGATGCTATTGCAGGGGCAAGGAGGCAGATTATGCAACCTGGCAGATCCCAGCTCTTCAGGGCTTTAAATTGTCCGCAGCCAGCAAGCAGGGTGGATCCTGGAGTATAGGTGTCATGTAGGCTCAGTAAGATGCTCCACTTAACAAGATGGCAATCGCAATCTGTGCGAGTTTCAGCATCTGGAGGATGTTAATATAACCTCACAAGTGAATCCTTCTGAGGTTCAGGAGCCCCCACTAGCAAAAAAGGTGCAGTTTGCACACACCCTTGTGCTAGTAATTGTGAGTTAAGTCCATAGTTCAGGGTGCTGTTACATAGGACTCTTGTTAGAGGCAAACAATATGGTATTGCATTCACAGCATTCATTAAAACTTACATGGGAAGGCACCATGCCATGCTCTGCTCTCATTTGTACCAGCGTAAATCTGGAGTGACACCACTGACTTCTTCAGAACTGCTCCAGATTTGTTCGGGTGTAACAGAGAGAAGAGTTTGCCCTGGAGTCTTTAAAAATGCTGAGCATTCTCTTCAGCTATATCCACACTACATCATGTACCGTAGCGCAGCTGCACCGATACACCTGTGCCACTGTAGCGCTTCTGGTGAAGACAGTCTAAGCCGATGGGAGAAAACTCTCCCGTCGGCTTAATACCTCCTGCCTCCATGAGAGGCGGTAGCTGCGTCGGCTGGAGAAGCTCTCCCACCAACATAGCACTGTCCACACAGTGCTTAGGTCAGTATAACTACGTAGTGCAGGGGTGTGGATCATTCACGCCCCTGAGTGACGTAAATTATACCAAAGTAATTTGTAGGGAGTCATAGCCTTCCTTTGCCTGGATGAGAGAGAGAAGAAATGCTAGTTAACGCAATTGGGGACTTTGTTAATTCTGTGGAAAACTCTTCAGACTTCTGAAGGGAAAGTGGTCTCCATGCTGTTTCAACTCCAGCAGCCGCTTCTACAAAGATGCTGAGATAGGATCACTAGTATTTGTAAGATTATTACCTCTTGCCTTACCAAAGCCTCTCAGGTTGTAGATCTGACTTTTGTGCTTACCTACTGTATTTAACTCACCAGAGCGGCCTTGTGCTCTCATTTCTAAAACTGGACTTCACAGACCCACCTTAGAGCTTCTGGGCTTACTGCACCGTGAGTATGAACGATACACCCATCGTTTGGGAATATTCACTTAACAAGAAAAGTGAAAGAAAGAACAATTAAGGTCCTGCCCGGGAACTCTTTAATTCAGTCACCGACCATTACATATGTGTTAGATAAAGATGGAGCATAAAATCCAGACTCTAGTGATGTTAATGGCAAAACACCCTTTAGGGCCAGGGTTTCACCAAGAATGTCTGTTTGCCAAAGGAGTCAATCCTGCAAGGTACTGAACATCTCTTTTATCCATGTCCTGAAATCCATGGGGTTAGAAGTGGGGCAGTACCCCACCTGTGATGTGGAGGGCAACCCACAATGTGACAATTTGGAGGAAACGCTGCCAGTCCAAATGCAGATTTTCCCATCTGTTACGATTTTTTCTCATAGAGACAATGAGTTAGCTGTAGATATGTCATTCAATAATTCAGACATATCATCTGTGTTAACCCAGTTCTTCTAATAGATGTGTAGATCTGTTTTCTCCTTTTTTTAACTGAAGCACCCGGGCCTTTGTAGCTCCAATTGGCTAAAACATTTTCAAGGCTTAGACAGAGGCTATTTGTCATCATAAGTTCCTCGATTGGAAATACTGGCAGGCTGACCATTAGGTTAACCGCCATTGAGTCATTAGGTAATACAGCCCCCAAGTTTTGCTGCCATGGCATACCTAAGCGATACTGAAGGTGGGTGTTTGTTTTTCACTTACTGGTGTTTGAGCTGCTTTGCATAGGTTGCAGTGCACTGATTGTACCTCCCTTCTGTAAACAAAATACTCCCGTGAGAGTTTTACCGGTATAGAATTTCAAGATCAGGTCTATAATATTTAACGATGTTTAAATATATTTATTGGGAATTAACTTCAAAATTAAAATATTGACTGTGCAAATAATACATTTCACCTGGTCATTTCAGTTCATTGTAAGTTTGATTAATGTCAGTTTTGTAAATTGCAAACAACAGAAATAAGATTAATGTCCTAATTTAATATTTATATAGGTGCCCTAGCAATATGGCCTAAATATATAACACAGACAAGGGTCAGTGCTGACATGAGGATCACATGTACATGTAGGACAAGAAGCCTGGCTGAATAATTAGCCTCCATTTCTAGCAAGCAGCACATATTCCATCCTCACAGTGTAACACTGCAGGAAAAAAATAAGATTTTTAAGGCATAATGAGGAACAGCTGTTTGATGTTGACATTTAGCTTCCCCATTGTTTGATAAAATTTGGCTAGCGTCATGTTTAGCATCAGTCAGGTAGCTAACGTGTTATATAGTTCCTTCTTCTTTGAAGACAGTAATGAGGCAAGAAAAGTATTGAAGTAACTGGTTTTTCTTCAAGTCATTTTATCTGCACTGGAAATGTATTTCTCATCCCCTGTAAGAATGAATATTTACGAGGTTTATGCAATAACATCTTCACTTCCCAGCTAGAGATGCCGTAAGAATTATGTTTAATATGTATTATTCTCTCTACTCAGTTTGTTTTAAACTTCTTAAAAATCACATGAACTGTCATTTTGAAATTTGTCATGTTTAGAATTAGTCCAGAAAACACAGAGTGGTTTATGGCGTTTTTAAAATAAATGGGTTTGTTTGCTTCAGTGTGATATTTTTAAATCAATTAGGTTCCATTCCTGCAAATACTCACTTCACTTGACTACCAAAGGATAGTCCCTTTGATGTCAGGGCAGGCCTTAATTGCAGGCCTAAGTGTTTGCAGGATCAGGACCCTGTTTATTGTTGAGCCCAGTTTTGTAATTCCTCATGTCATGGAACTCTTCCATACTTCAGTGATTGAGCCCATCCCTTGTAAGTTCTTTAAGGAAGAGATTTGTGAGGGCACAAATCGGTGTTAGACACCCAACATCTATTGACTGCCAGTAGGAGTAGGCAGCCTAGCTGCCCTTTGTGCCTTTGAAAATCTTCCCCTAAAATCATTATGAAACCTAAAGCAGAGAGACTGCACAATTAGTGCAGCCTTTTATCATTTAGAAAAACATAGGAGACATAATTTCTTTAATAAAGTTGTTCGATGAAATGCTTTGTGTGCCGTAATAAAATGAAAGATTATTATTGTTCTTCAACATCAGAAAGACAAATCTGGGAATACAAGGACTAATGATGCAGGAGGAGACAAGTTTCTCAGCTGTTTTGTCATAATTAGCACAATTTTGTGGGGTGAGGGCAGAGGCGAGTGCAACAGTGGAAAAAAGACACAGAATTTAATTTTCCAAAGCCACTAAGTGATGTAGGTGCCTAAAGCTAGGTCTGTACTACAAAGCTTTGTCGGCATAGCTGTGTCTGTTGGTGTGTGGGGAAAAAACCAACACCCTCTAGTCAATATATCTGTGCCATCTGTGCAGTGTAGATGGAACTATGCCGAGAGAAGAGTTCTTCTGTCAGCATAGCTCGGCCTGGTCTGCACTTAAAAATTAGGTGGACGTAGGTATAGCACTTGGGGTGTGAAAAATCCACACCCCGGAACACCAGAGCTCTGCTGACTAAACCCCCAGTGTAGACGTGGCTAGGTCCATGGAAGCATTCTTCTGTCAACCTATCTACTGTCCCTTAGGGAGGCGGAGGTACTAAAGCGATGGAAGAAGCCTTTCAATCACCATAGCGTGTGTACACTACTGGTTTACAGTAGCATAGCTGCAGTGCTGTGGCTATGCCATTATAGTCCCCGTAGTGTAGACGAGCCCCTAATGTCGTTTGGGGAAGTGGCGTTCCTATCCTGAGAGAGAAACTCCTTCTGTAGGAGTGTAACTGTATCCGCACAGTCTGTGGAGTAAGTCTTATGTCAAAGCCCCATCAACTTTATTGGGACTTAGGCTACTGGGTCACTTCGGTGCTTTGGAAAATTTAACCCTGTTTCCTGTATTAAAGTTGTTCGTGTCTTGCAGCTGGTTCCCTGCCTAGCAAGATATCTAATGTGCAGGCTTTACCTTACGCAGAGCTGGTCGACCCAGCTGTGTCGCTGACGGGTGTGAAAAATCTACACCCCTGAGCGATGTAGTTAAGCTGACCTAACCCCCAGTGTAGACTGTGCTAGGTTTTGGAAGAATTCTTCTGTCAACCTAGCTACAGTGATGGGGAAAACCCTTCCCATTGGTGTAGATAGCGTCTACACTGAAGCGCTGTATTGGTGCATTTGCAGTGCTGCAGCTGAACCACTGTAGTGTTTCAAGTGTAGACAAGTCCTTGGTCTTTACTGAGGGCCTGGCTACACTTGCAGATGTAGAGCGCTTTGAGTTAAACCAGCCTTCGGAGAGCGCAGTAGGGAACTTAGCGCAGCAGGCGTGGCCACATTTGCGGCACTTGCAGCGGCATTGGGAGCGGTGCATTATGGGCAGCTATCCCAGCATGCAAGTGGCTGCAACGTGCTTTTCAAATGGGGGGCGGGTGGGGTGGAGTGTGACAGGGAGTGTTGTGTGTATGTGGGGGGAGAGAGAGTGGGTTTTTAGGGGGCCGAGAGGATGTCAGCATGCTGTCTTGTGAGTTCAGACAGCAGCAGACCCCCCTCGCTCCCCCGCCTCTCTCTCTCACACACAGCATTCCACAGGAATGGTTGCTTTGTCTCGGAGCAGATAAGCAGCTGGCTGTCAGAGACGGAGCTTTCAAAGGGCATATCCGCATTCCTACAGCCGATTCCAAACAATGACAAGAGTGGCCACTTGACTTAAGGGGATTATGGGACATTTACGGAGGCTGATCGGAGTGCAGTAAAGCAACACCTCGTTCACACTGGCGCTGCGGGACTCCAGCGAGGGCTCAGCAAACGTTATTCCACTCACCGAGGTGGAGTACCAGCAGCGCTGTAGCCGCGGAGTCAGAGCGCTCTACGTGCCTTGCCAGTGTGGACAGGTAGTGAGCTAGTGCCCCTGGGGCTCCTTTACTGCACTGTAACTCGCAAGTGTAGCCAAGTCCTTTGGCAGAACTCCCCACTGAAGTCCCTGCTCAGGCTAGGCGGCAGGAGGTTTGCTTTGATAAGCCCTGAGGATTGTTTCCGTTTGTTCAGTACTCTCTGAAATACATTGGTAGCCAGGGCGGTGCCCCAAAATCAGAACAGCCCTAAAGCACATGCTAAACATCAAACACACACTTAACTGCTGTCCTGAGAATAAGGATGGACTTAAGCACGTACTGATGTTGCCTTTCTGAATCTATCCTGAGTGAATTAAAATGGGTTTGATTAAACAGGTTTGACAGTTAAAATGCACATAGAAAAATGGAGTTTTCTGGGTTGTCTCAGCTGAAAAGTTGAATGCAACTAAGCCATTTTTGCAAATAGCTTTGTTGCAAACTAAAAAACCAAATGGATTTTACATGGAGCTTGTGAGTAAGAGACGATCTTACAGAGACTTACACTCTGACATGCAAACATTTGCCATTCCATTCTGCTTACCGTGAAACAGCTATGATTGATAAATAGATGATCAAATGGTTTGTAGCAAATGAGAATTCTAATACTGAGACAGCTTGAGTTCCAGCCAATGCCGAGTGCTTTTTGAGGACAGGATGAACGTAATATTATGGGTCAGGTGCAACTGCCACTTTACAGTCAGGATCAATGTAAAGAAGACATTGTCATCCGGTGGCTGAAACAGTTAAGTGGCCTCCATCCCAAACATAGGCCCACGTATCTGGCCAAAACAAAGGCAAATCCAAGGCCACTCAGGAATTTGAACTGTGTGGGTAGGTGCCAGGCTGGGCACTGTTTATTTGGAGGATGGGTGTGTGAGTGAATGAGAAGCAGGACAGAGAAACAGAAGCAGAAAGAAAGCCAAGCAGACAGCAACAGAATGCTGGTAATCTGGCCCTGGGATTTCCGTTTTCATTGAAAATGTTCAGGCTTACCTTGAAAACCTGAAAATTGTTCTACTTTCGGCAACTGAAAATAACACCTTTTTTAAAAAAAAGAAACACCCCATCCCCAAACAAACACTTTCATTGAAAGAGTTTGACGTTTGTTTGTTGGTTTGTTTCCATCCCCATATCTTGCAGGAAAAATGTTTGTTTCGTGACCATCTGGCTGCAACGCATAAGTTAAGGAAAAGCGCCTCTCATGTGATAGCTGTTAATAAGCCATTATGTACATACTGCTGGTAAATCTGAGAGTGCTATGTGACCTA
Organism: Eretmochelys imbricata; assembly: GCF_965152235.1. Lineage (NCBI taxonomy): Eukaryota > Metazoa > Chordata > Testudines > Cheloniidae > Eretmochelys > Eretmochelys imbricata. The sequence continues at coordinate 202,678,540 of NC_135574.1, read as the reverse complement.
TTCTGTGCACAGCTGTATCTTTGCTTTACAAAAGGTGTTTTTTTGCCATGGTATAACTAACATGTTAGCGATCCCACTGGACAGACCTAGTGGAGACCAGGTCCCTGAAGCATTTACCGTGAGGTAGCTATGCGATGTCAGCGCTATGCACCCCTCCCCACCCATGATTGCCCTGGCTTCATGTACCTGACAGTGAAACTGCAGCGCCTTGGCTCCACTAGGATTGTACAGCAGGATTGCTAATGTACAGGTTTAAAAGGTTCCACCTTTTTTGCCATGGAGGCAACATTTTTGTATGTCAAGCTCCTGTTAGTCAGCTGTTTGGGAAGTGACACTCTCATTGTGTAAGTGGCAGGGATATGTCTGAAGAGTGCTTGGTTATGTAAAGAAGGGTGAGTGCGAAATATAAAACAATGGAGAAGTAATGTGTTGCTGTTCAGGTTTTATTTTTTCCTTTTGAGCTTGCCAGTATCAAAGGCCCTTTTTCTCTTCCTCCCCATTACAACTGAAGGAGAAAGACAAGAAAAGGGAAAATAATTCACCACACTCACATCTCTGCTTCTGTCCAGAGACTCTGTCCTTGGTGTGGTTTCCCACATCCTGAATGATGAAAAAGTAAATATAGAAGATTACGAACAAAAATGCAAAATGTGATGGGATGTGTTGTATAGAGGCACTGTCTACATTTTATTTTTGTAACCGACAACTAGCATTTAAAAATGTAAAAATAAATTATTTCAGACCCCAGATTTATCCAGAAAGTTGTGTGATGGTTTTTGATCAATTTGAAAGCGTCTTAATTCTGAAGGACTTCCATCCCTCTGTTATTCTCTGGCCAAGTGGGAGGTGGGCTTTAGTACTTTTTGGTTACGTTCATGTTGCTGCCACCATAGTGTTATTTATGGATAAATACGTGAGTCTCTTTTTGTTTGGTTGCATTTATAGATGTAAGAGTTTATCAAGGTCTCCCAGAGCTCCACATAGGCATTCTTTTATATAGTGTAATATAAATCTAAATAATAAACCACATGCTAGTGATCCATTCAGTCCCTTGATGTATATCGTCAATGACTGGCTAGGTTAATTGCCTCTTTCTGAGAGTGTAGGTCAGGATTGCACAATAGATGTTGTATGATGGACAAATATGGATAAATATTCTATTTATTTTAGGTGTAGAGAGACAAAGTGGATGAGGTAATATTTTTTATTGGACCAGCTTCTGTTGGGGAAGGAGACAAGCCTTTGAGCTTACAGAGTGCTCTTCAGGGCTGGGAAAGGTACTCAGAGTGTCACTGTGAAATACAAGGTTTGAACAGATTGTTTAGCATAATACAGATGTGCTCCCTCCCCTTCCAATTACCATAGTATCTTACAATCTGTAATGTCTTTAACTCTAGGTACTATTACCCCATTTTATGTATAGGTGCACTAAGGCACAGACTGATGGTGGCTTGTCCAAGGTCTCAAAAGGTAGTCTGTGGCAGAACGGGGAATTGAAATGAACCCAAGTATCCCAAGTCCTAAGTTAGTACCAGTTGTTTGTGATAACACGAAGATCATTGGCTGATGTAAAATTCATGTTGCAGAACTCTGCTAGTGAATGCAATTGAGTGTATGCTCTTTGTATTGTTAGTGTGTGTTCCGTGCTGATAAAATGGCATAAAGGAAGAAAAGCTGCACATTTAGGGCCTGATACTCCCATTCCCTTATGTGGGCTACATACTCCGTTGTGTTTTTTTTCCCCAGAGAACCCGACAACCCCTCCTGTACAGCTGGCTGGGGCTGCATGGCCCATGAGGGAGTGTTCCGGGGAGGAGTGAGCCGCTGCTTTCTATCGCATACACTCTTTGGGACCCAGCAGCATGCTTAGTGGGTTTCCAAATAGCATTAACTTTCTGCCCTCTGAGGAGTGAGTCCATTTGTGGTCTTGTGGGGGACATCTTTAAAGAGCTTGAGACTGGGAAGCCAAGGAAGCAGGCCCAGATCCATGAGGTTGGAACCTGGTTTCCTGAGTGCACCCACCATTACCTTTTGAGGCACTACTAGAAGAAGGATCACCATTATATATGTGATATAGTATTATATCATCGTCCCCATTTTAATTTTCCTTCCTTTTTTAAAAGAATGAAGTTTGGCATTGTGACTCCATTAAAAGTAGCTCTGAATAACACAGAGTGCGCTGCACATGTTCCATTGCTTTGAAAGAATTCCCGGGTCCCAAAGATTCCTTAGAGCTGGGAGGAAAATGCTGTTTATTATCTGCATACTGTTTTCAAGCAAAGTGAATTTTTTCATTCTGTTTGAATTATTTTTTGTCCAGTTTTGGTTTCAGCCAAAAAAAAAAAAAAATTAAAAAGAAAGAATCGGTTGTCCGTTTCCCACTGAAAACCAAGGAATTTTTGTTTTGGTCAAAAAGCCATTTTTCATCAAAACCTTCCCTCACGTTTTGATGAAAATATGTCAACCAACTGAAATATTCACTATTTGAAAGTAGGGATTTCCATAGGAGATGGTAGAATCATCCAAACCTACCGTATTCACCACGTCATGGGCAAAATGCAGCGTGCCTCCAGCAAATATCTGAAGTCAGTAAACACACCATATGGTACCTTCATATTTTAACTACCTTGTCATAGTGTGGCTTTCAACTCCTTGGTTTTACATTCTCTGCTTTTCCATAAACGATATCCCATATCAGACTCTAATTTCTCACTTTCAACCTGCTGGCCATGGTCGACACCACTGCTATACCGCAGACTAAAAGGCTTTTCTAAACTGCCTTTCAATCAGTGTCTGTTGGTAAATCCATGTTTAAATTTGTCATTGCAATTGCAAGCCCTTTGCAAAGTTTCCCTGGTACTGATTCTCTTGAAGTTCAGTATGTTCATTTGGTCCCCTTGACCTTGTACTTTCATTGCTTCAGTTTAACACAGCACCTTATGTACCTCTCCTAATTTGTCCTGTTTTCTTTTAATTTGCATAACTTTTAATGGTTATAGGGAAACAGACTAGGTGAAGCTATCTAAGTGCCTGGTAGTGCTTTTTTTGCCATGAGTGCTCCCGCTGATTTCTGATGGACACTTTGTGGGAATGATAACAGCACCTAGGCCTTACTTACCACTCTCCAGGAGTAGATCTCAAAGCGCTTTCACGTTTCAGCTCCGGCTCCTGGCTGTCAATCCCAGGTGGGAGGAGGGGGCTCCAGCTGTGAAACAACAGCAGCCATGAAACGGACAGGAATGTCAGTTTCTCTGCTGGTCAGTTTTCTGCTGTGAAAATGAGCCCTGAGCAGGCTCCCAGCTGGGCTGTCAGTGCCAGGGTGGGGGGCCCCAACTGTGAGCCAGTGCCTGCCTGGCAGTTGCGGAGGAGGGGAGCTGTGAGCCCTGTGCCTACAGCTGAGTCTGTCAGTCCCAGGGCTGCCAGGCTCCAGCTCTGTGTCCAACAATTCCCCACTTCAGTTGGTGGAAGCGCTCCTGCTGAGGACATGCTCCACCAACAGAAGGAGCCACTGTGGACATGAACCACCTGTTTAATTACTGTGGTGGCTGTATGACAACTTAACTTAAGTCAACTTAATTTGTAGGGTAGACAAGCCCTTATTGATGTCACATTAAAAAAAATAAGATTCCCTTTGTCACAGAGAGATTTTTATCTCAACACCTCTCACCTCTTCAGCATCAAATTGCATATAAGTCAGTAGTCCAGTCTCAGTGCTTCACAGAGTCTGATTTTTCCCGAGAGAAATGGACGGAGCCTTTCACACACTTGATATTTGCCCGTTCAGAAGTGAACGCTATCTTTACTCACCCAAGTTTTATCAATTGATTGATTTTACTATTTGTATTGTACCTAGAGGTCCCAACCTATCTGTACTAGGCACTGCAGTTGTAGTCTATCCAGTGCTGTTTGAAATGAACCCTTGCATTGAAATCCCCTCTTAGGGTCTAATTGCTTTACAGGTGTTTGAGCACTGTCAGCTCTGTGGCAGAGGGCTTGGAGTTAGCAGGTGAAGCAGCACACTGATCACTCTGGTACTAATTAGGTCCCACAGAGTGGCCTGTTTGGGAATTGGGATGTAATTATCCAATCAAGCTGGCAGGCTAGGGGGCGCTAGATGAATAATTAGCCCATCTGCTGAGGACTGATCAAAAGGCACAGGAAAGAAGTGGGGGTGGAAGATAGTAAGTAGGGCTAGCTAAGCTCAAATTCACAGGGCTCTCAAGGAAGGGAGACCTCTTCTACTCTTGGGCTCTGGGGAGAGGGCTGACGAGACAAGGGGCAAAATAGTACTTCCACACAGAACTGTAAAAGTGTTGGCGGAGGAACCTAAATAAAATCGCTACCTAACTGGCAGTTGGAGCAGGTTTCAAGCTCCCAGGGACATCAGCTGGAATTCTGGGTGCTGCACGTCAGCAAATCGAGCTAAGAATGTATTCGTTTGCAGTCAGGTCAAATGCAAACCCTCCTGCCTGCCCCACTGCCCAAACTAGAACTCAGAGAAATGGAGCATGAACCATGAACCTTTTCTGTTACCCTAAGATGAAGAGTCTGGGATGTCTACACTATAAAATTAGATCGAATTATTAGGACGTGATTTTATACAGTCGATTGTGTGTGTCCCCACTAAGCACATTAAGTCGGCGGAGTGCGTCCACAGTACTGTGGCTACCATTGACTTTCGGAGCGTTACACTGTGGGTAGCTATCCCACAGTTCCCACAGTCTCCGCCGCCCATTGGAATTCTGGGTTAAGCTCCCAATGCCTGATGGGGCAAAAACATTGTCGCGGGTGGCTTTGGGTACATGTCGTCAGTCGTCCCTCCCTCTGTGAAAGCTATGGCAGACAATCGTTTTGCACTTTTTTCCCGTGCGGATGCCATACTGCTTTCAGCAGACGGTGCAGTAGGACCGTTAGCCGTCATCATCGAATCACCATTTCTGCTGCAACTCTGTTCTCCTGCTCTTGTTTCCTGCTCTTGTCCCCTCCATGTTGGGTGTCATGGGCTCCCACTTCTGCTGCAACTCTGCTCTCCTGAATCCACCTCTCAGGTCCTCTCATTGTTCTCTCTAAATATCTATTCTCGTGGCATCCGTCGTCAGCCACCGCTTCCGCTGCAACTCTGTTCTCCTGCAGATGCCATACCATGGCAAGCATGGAGCCCGCTCAGATCACCGTGGCAGTTATGAGCATTGTAAACACCTCACGCATTATCCTGCAGTATGTTCAGAACCAGAACTTGCGAAAGCAGGCGAGGAGGCGACAGCAGTGTGGTGACGAGAGCGATGAGGACATGGACACAGACTTCTCTCAAAGTACAGGCCCCGGCAGTTTGGACATCCTGGTGGCAATGGGCGGGCTTATGCCGTGGAATGCTGATTCTGGGCCTGGGAAACAAGCACAGATTGGTGGGACCGCATAGTGTTGCAGGTCTGGGATGATTCACAGTGGCTCAGAAACTTTCGTATGCGTAAGGGCACTTACATGGAACTTTGTGACGTGCTTTTCCCTGTCCTAAAGTGCAGGAATACCAAGATGATAGCAGCCTTCACAGTTCACAAGTGAGTGGCGATAGCCCTCTGGAAGCTTGCAACGCCAGACAACTACCGGTCAGCTGGGAATCAGTTTGGAGTGGGCAAAACCACTGTGGGGGCTGCTGTGATCCAAGTAGCCAATGCAATCACTGAGCTGCTGCTATCAAGGGTAGTGACTCTGGGAAATGTGCAGGTCATAGTGGATGGCTTTGCTGCAATGGGATTCCCTAACTGTGGTGGGGCCATAGACGGAACCCATATCCCTATCTTGGGACCAGACCAACTTGGCAGCCAGTACATAAACCGCAAGGGGTACTTTTCAATGGTGCCGCAAGCACTGGTGGATCACAAGGGACATTTCACCAACATCAGCGTGGGATGGCCGGGAAAGGTACATGATGCTTGCATCTTCAGGAACTCTGGTCTGTTTGAACAGCTGCAGGAAGGGACTTACTTTCCAGACCAGAAAATAATGTTTGGCGATGTTGAAATGCCTATAGTTATCCTTGGGGACCCAGCCTACCCCTTAATGTCATGGCTCATGAAGCCATACACAGGCAGCCTGGACAGTAGTCAGGAGCTGTTCAACTATAGGCTGAGCAACTGTAGAATGGAGGTAGAATATGCATTTGGACGTTTAAAAGTGCGCTGGCGCAGTTTACTGACTCGGTTAGACCTCAGCGAAACCAATATTCCCATTGTTTATGCATCCAATGAAGTGAGCTGTAGCTCACGAAAGCTTATGCTGAAATAAATTGGTTAGTCTCTAAGGTGCCACAAGTACTCCTTTTCTTTTTGCAAATATTCCCATTGTTATTACTGCTTTCTGTGTGCTCCACAATATCTGTGAGAGTAAGGTGAAGATGTTTATGGTGGGGTGAGAGGTTGAGGGAAATCGCCTGGCCACTGATTACACCAGACACCAGGGAGATTAGAAGAGCACAGCAGGGCGCGCTGCGCATCAGAGAAGCTTTGAAAACCAGTTTCATGACTGGCCACGCTATGGAGTGACAGTTCTGTTTGTTTCTCCTTGATGAAAACCCGCCCCCTTGGTTCACTCTACTTCCCTGTAAGCCACCCAACCTCCCCACTTCGATCTCCACTTGCAGAGGCAATAAAGTCATTGTTGTTTCAAATTCATTCATTCTTTTTTAATTCGTCACACAAATACGGGGATAACTGCCAAGGTAGCCCGGAAGGGGTGGGTGAGGAGGGAAGCACCGGGTGGGGTGATGGAGGAGGGAAGGACAAGGCCACACTGCACATCAAAACTTATTGAATATGCCAGCCTTCTGTTTCTTGGGCAGTCCTCTGGGGTGGAGTGGTTGGGTGCCCGGAGCACCCCCACCCCGCCCCCTGTGTTTTTGGGCGTCTGGGTGAGGAGGCTATGGAACTTGGGGAGGAGGGTGGGCGATTACACAGGGGCTGCAACAGTGGTCTGTGCCTTTCCTGCACCTCAACCATACTCTGGGGCATATCAGTTTGATCCTCCAGTAGCCTCAGCATTGCATCCTGCCTACTCTCATCACGCTGCCTACACCTATAATCTTGATCCCGCCGCCTCTCCTCTTGCTCCTGCCACCTCTCCTCTTGCGCGTCCCTCCTGTCCTCACATTCATTTTGTGCTTTCCTATTGCTTGCCTCCACACATTCTGCTGAACTCTTTCAGTGCGGGAGGACTGCATGAGCTCAGAGAAAATTCATCGCGAGTGCGTTTTTTTCGCCTTCTTATCTGCATTAGCCTCTGGGATGGAGATGATGGGGGAGCGTTGAAACATTTGCAGCTGCGGGAGGAAAAAAAGGGAGAGTAGTATTTAAAAACACACATTTTAGAGAACAATGGGTAGACTCTTTCAGGGTGAACCAAGCTGTTAACATTACATAGCACAGGTGTTTTCGGTACAAGGTTGCCCCCCCAACCCCCGCCAATTCTCTGGGATGATCACTTCACCCCTCCTGCCACTGCGTAGCTAACAGCGGGGATGATTTCTTTTCAGCCACAGGCAGGAACAGCCACCTCTGAATGTCCCCTTAATAAAATTCCCATTTCAACCAGGTGACCACGAATGATATCGCTCTCCTGAGGATAACACAGAGAGATAAAAATGGATGTTGCTTGAATGCCAGCAAACACCGGGACCATACGCTGCCATGCTTTGTTATGCAATGATTCCAGACTACGTGCTACTGGCCTGGCATGGTAAAGTGTCCTACCATGGAGGGCGGAATAAGGCTGTCCTCCCCAGAAACCTTTTGCAAAGGCTTTGGGAGTACCTCCAGGAGAGCTTCATTGAGATGTCCCTGGAGGATTTCTGCTCCATCCTCAGACACGTTAACAGACTTTTGCAGTAGCTGTACTGACCGTGAATGCATCCCTAGTCTTCAGGGCAAATTAATCATTAAACACGCTTGCTTTTAGACCATGTATTATATTTACAAAGGTACGCTCACCAGAGGTGCCTTCTCCACCTTCAAGGTCCGGGAGCCCGACCTTGAAGGGATAAACAGTTCCTGGCTGTCAGGGAGAACGGTTTCATCCTCCTCCTCCTCCTCATCTTCCTCGCCCCCAAGATCCTCATCCCTGTTGCGTGAGACTCCCCCCTTGCAGGAGTCCATGTACAGGGGTGGGGTAGTGGTAGGGGCACCACCTAGAATTGCATGCAGCTCATCATAGAAGCGGCATGTCTGGGGGGTCTGACCCGGAGCGGCCATTTGCATCTTTGGATTTTTGGTAGGCTTGCCTGAACTCCTTAAGTTCCATGCGGCACTGCTGCGGGTCCCTGTTATAGCCTCTGTCCTTCATGCCTTTGGAGATTTTTTTCAAATATTTTGGCATTTCGTCTTTTGGAACGGAGTTCCGATAGCACAGATTCGTCTCCCCATACAGCGATCAGATCCAGTACCTCCTGTTCAGTCCATGCTGGAGCTCTTTTGTGATTCTGGGTCTGCATGGTCACCTCTGCTGATGACCTTGCCACGCTGGCCAAACAGGAGATGAAATTCAAAAGTTCCCGGTGCTTTTCCTGTGTACCTGGCTAGTGCATCTGAGTTGAAAGTGCTGTACAGAGCGGTCACAACAGAGCACTCTGGGATAGCTCCCGGAGGCCAATACCGTCAAATTGCGTCCACACTACCCCAAATTCGACCCGGCGATGTCAATTTCAGCGCTAATCCCCTCGTCGGGGAGGAGTACACAAATCAATTTTAAGAGCCCTTTAAGTCTACAAAAAAGGCTTCGTCGTGTGGATGGGTTCAGGGTTAAATTGATCTAACACTGCTAAATTCGACCTAAACTTGTAGTGTAGACCAGGGCTAAGTAGCAGCCATGCATGTCTTCTCAAATGTATTTTCTAATTTAGAATACTGATACCGGCTTTTGTTTAAAATGCACTTGGGAATCTCGGTGATATTTCATTCTGCTCAAGTTGTCGCCTTTTTTAAAAAAAGAAAATGGATAGTACATGATTGTAGAAAATTGTTAGTTTATTTTGAATATATTTAAATTTTTCCTCTTTTGTGTTTGACTCATCTGTTTATCTTGCTCGTAGTTTTTGCTTTGTTTCCTGTGCCGAAATAGGTATGTAGTTAGAATATTATTTTAAATTGTTACAGAATACCCATTTTTATGGAGAAGAGATCTTCCAATGCAGTATTTAATATACTGCGCTGGTGGGTTAAATTTGCTTAAAATGTAGAAAATCTCCCACATTTTACCTATTCTTAGACCAATAGAAACATTTCCAAATAACCCTCCCGTTGTGACTTCCAGCGAAAGCATTGCTAGTGGTAGAAATGTGCTGGTGTCTGAGAACCTGAAAGTGACTAATGTGTATTCATTGTCTAATTTGAGAGAATTTTCTAAGGTGGTGTTGTAAACTAGGTAAATGCTCTCTGGAAATCTGAGATTTATTTATTTTTTTAATCCTGACACTGTTCCTAGCATATATAAATAAACCCAGCAATCCTTCGTGTGTTATAGGATAAAGTTTTCAACATGTTACAGAGGAGGTTAGTTGTACCATGTCACCTATAATTGGGACTTGTCCGATGTGTCCCTCTAAGTTTCAGCTTTGCCATAAAATCACCACTTATCACAGTCTGTATCTAGATCGGTCTATGATTGATCCTACAGTCCTTACCCAGATTACATACTCACTGATGTCTGTGGGAGTTTTGCCAGAGACCATGGTATCAGTCCCACCATGAGTTAAAATAGTGCTAACCGTCCCGGAAACATGCTTAATGCAATCCTTGTTTTTCTTCTTCTGTCAGCCAAGCGTGTGCTGTAATCCTACAACATTGATGAATCATCTGGGTACAAGTGGAAATCTGAACACACTAAAACTAACATGGTTTATTTATTTCTGTCCTCGTCTGAGTGAAATTACTTAATTTGACAACTAATAAAAATGACTCTTCTTTTTTACAAATAGCTCTCACTGATTAAATGACTGGAAATGGATATACCTACGCCCACCCCCCCGCCCCCCCTTACACACAGACTCATTCACTCAGTCTCGTTTAGATCACAGATTTGAGGAAAATTTTAAGCCAGTGCAAACCTCTCATCCCATACTGTGGCTAAGAAACGCATTGGAAGTTACTCTCTAGGGGGTCATAATGCATCCTAGTACCGCACAGTAAGTTTTTTATAGTCCTTTAGGGTGCCCTTTCTTGACCTGTATTCTCTCGTAACATGTCTCTCTTGCACCCCAGCCTTAGGGAAATGACACCCACTTCTAAAAATAGTTGCTGCTTTTTGTTAAGATGCCAGAAGTATTTGCATGAATAAACAAAGTCAAATTCTTTCTTTTAAAATTACATGTACTGCTCTCAAGGGAAGTTCTTGCTGACAATCTCCAGACTTACCCATGATGGCTTTTCAGCCACTTTAACCTCTTCTTGTAACCTCTTAAACTAATGCTCACAATTTCAGTCATCTATGTTCACTTTTTTTTCCACTTTCTTCTAATGACCATTTTTAAACTGCTGTTTACCTTTGTGCAGATGGTGCTGTCAAATTCAGTAGCGATGAACCAGTTGTGTAATTGGAGTAAATTGCATGTGTATTACATCGGTGAATAGATAACAATTTATGTTATACAAAGAGGTGGTGAAGGGGAAGGAGGAAAAGCAGTTAACTGGAAGGGTGTAGGCTAGTTTTCTTATCTATTCGTGCTAGTTACTTTTTCCACTGCTACCTTACCATTTCATCCCCTTGACAGGTAAGACATGCCTATTTACACTCACACCCATATGCAGACTTGTAACTTCAAGACTTGTACACTCACACCCATATAGCAAACCTATATTTGTTAATTGGGAGGAAGGCTGGTTTTGTGGTTAAACTGCTGGACTGGTTCTTGGGAGACCTGTATTTGGTTTTGAGCTCTGCTACAGATTTCCTGTGGGAAAGTCACTTAATGTCTGTGCCTCAATTCTCCCAGCTGTAGAATGTGGGGTAATAATGCTTCCTTTCTCCCACCCTTTATCTCTCTCGTCTGTTTTGACTGTAAGCTCTTTAAGGCAGACACTGTGTTTGCAGGTTTCAGAGTAACAGCCGTGTTAGTCTGTATTCGCAAAAAGAAAAGGAGGACTTGTGGCACCTTAGAGACTAACCAATGTATTTGAGCATGAGCTTTCGTGAGCTACAGCTCACTTCATCGGATGTTTGCAGTGCCTAGCACAATTAGGGCCACTAGGTGCTACTGTAATAATAATATTTACCAAGTCAGTTTTCAATTGTAATTGGAAGGGTTTGCACGGCTCTGTCTATAGCCTTTGTTAGAAACCAAAATTTAGAGCTAGGCCATTAATTTGCCTGGACAGCAAACCTTGTAATAAAATTAGTTCTCTGCTGATTGTCCGTCAGAATACTGCTTCCCCTCCTCAGTTGATCTGGAAGTTCCAGAGGCCAAATGAACTCTCATCTGAATGTCAAAAAGTGACTTCCATGTTTCCATTTGATCAACTGGTGACTAACTGGTATGAGTGACAGGCAAGCCGCTTTCTTACCAGGCATCCAGTTTGTTTATTCTGTGGCACTTGCATGAGTGTGCGTTTCTGAAGCACAGTTAGAGATGTCGGCAATCAGTGTTGCGTGAGTGAAGGTTTCTGTCAGCTCCTTCAATTCATTTTCTCCTTTGGGTGGAAACAGATTGAATTTGATTTTTTTCTGGTAATTGCTGAGAGCCGAAAATAACTACTCTTAAGTGGTTGCTAAGGTAGTGGAAAGCTACAGCAACACAAAACCACAAACACCAAAGTACAGAACTGTGGCCTGGAAGGCAAAATAACTACAACTGGCACATCCTTTATTGATAACATTGTCGTATGATGGACGCTTACCTAATGTTAATGCAGTGATAATGCACTGAGTCCAATTCTCCCAGAGCAATCCAGGTTAACCAGGGATTCGACAAGCAAATGATTAAAAGTGACCTCTGAATAATGCACCTGTCAAGGTTCCTTCCCCACTCTGAACTCTAGGGTACAGATGTGGGGACCTGCATGAAAGACCCCTAAGCTTATTCTGACCAGCTTAGGTTAAAAACTTCCCCAAGGTACAAACTTTGCCTTGTCCTTGAACAGTATGCGGCTACCACCAAGTGTTTTAAACAAAGAACAGGGAAAGAGACCACTTGGAGACGTCTTCTTACAAAATATCCCCCCAAGCCCTACACCCCCTTTCCTGGGGAGGGCTTGATAATAATCCTCACCAGTTGGTACAGGTGAACACAGACCCAAACCCTTGGATCTTAAGAACAATGAAAAATCAATCAGGTTCTTAAAAGAAGAATTTTAATTAAAGAAAAGGTAAAAGAATCACCTCTGTAAAATCAGGATGGTAAATACTTTACAGGGTAATCTGATTCAAAACAGAGAGAATCCCTCTAGGCAAAACCTTAAGTTACAAAAAGACACAAAAACAGGAATATACATTCCATTCAGCACAGCTTATTTTACCAGCCGTTAAACAAAACAAAATGTAACGCATTTTCTAGGTAGATTACTTACTAACTTAACAGGAGTTGTAAGGCTTACATTTCTGATCTGTTCCCAGCAAAAGCATCACACAGACAGACAGAACCCTTTGTTCTCCCCCCACTTCCAGATCTGAAAGTATCTTGTCCCCTCATTGGTCATTTTGGGTCAGGTGGCAGCAAGGTTACCTTAGCTTCTTAACCCTTTACAGGTGAAAGGGTTTTACCTCTGGCCAGGAGGGATTTTATAGCACTGTATACAGAAAGATGGATATCCTTCCCTTTATATTTATGACAGCACTTCATTAAGAGTTTATTGATAAAACACTGAAAAGCTGTAGAGGACAGACAGACAAAGGCCAGCAAATACGCAATAATAAAGAGGCTCACTGAACGATGACTGGGATCAGACACTATTGATCTACAGAATGGCTGAGACAGCTTTCAGAGAATTCTGAGGATGTTTCGTTACTAGTCCAAAATTGCTTTTCAGGCGTTAAAGGGCCATTAATAGTTCTGAATGGGAGGAGACATTTTCACTGAAGCTCATATGAAGCTGGCCTGGAAACTTCTGTTCCTGCTAGTGAAAGCTGCCTGGCAGATATCCACATCACACGGGACTATGCACCGAAGCCATGTACCTGGGACCACACATGCCTAACGCAGAGGGAATTATGTATTTCTGGAGACGAATTGGTGCTGAGCCCATGCTTGGGGCCTCAGAGGGACTTCATGATGAAAATCTCAGCTATGATAGAAGGGGCACAGCAGGCCATATCTACTTCTCCCTTTGCTAAACTGACTGTCGTCTCAGAGCGATGGCTGGGCCTTGTGACACACGTTACAGCTGAGATTTCACTCCCTCAGGCTATGTCTACACTACTGTGGGAGCAACACTCCAGTGATCGATGCACCGGGGATCGATTTAGCGGGTCTAGTGAAGACCCACTAAATTGACAGCAGAATGCTCTCCGGTCGACCCCGGTACTCCACCGGGAACGAGAGGAGTAAGATAAGTTGCAGTGTAGACCCCACAGTAACTTGACTTAAGTTACGTCGACTCCAGCTACGCTATTCGCTACGTAGCTGGAGTTGCGTAACTTAGGTTGATGTACTGTGGTAGTGTAGACATAGCCTCAGCCTTGCTGGCTTTGCAGCACATTGTTATTCAAGTGAAGCTCACTTGCTCAGGATAAGTTCTGTAGTGCTAAAGTGAATTTAGTGCTCAGGTAAGGTGTCATGCAGACAGTCCTGGAGATGGAATTCTTCTGTCCATCTGCAGAACAGATACAATCTGCAAAGCAGCAGTACAAGCTTCCCTCCAGTCTCCTACCAATGTGTTTCATCCCTGCTCTTCTTGTTGATGGGGAAGTCAGTCTTTTTGATCATCTTACCATGGCCTCTGTTGTAAAACTTCCCGCAAGGTTGATAGGTAACCATTGTAAGCCACCAAACAGCTAGCAGATAGCAACAATATTTGGTAGCAGTCACTCTGATCTGGATCAGTAGTGATGACCTAGAAGTAAAAAGCTCCCTGGCCTATTATTAATTCCCTGAGCCTTCTGTTCCCCTGAAAATGTACCTCTAAGTCAGACTTCCATTAATTCTTTTTTACCTCTGCATCATTCTTATTTTACCCACAGTTTTCCTAAATCTGCAGATACTCAGCCAGTCCAGGGAATTTCCCAAATCCTCAAACGAGCTCTGACGCTACCACAGAGAAAACCAGCCTGGTGAATTTGGGCATTTTACTTTCGGTGAATTATTGCAGCGAGTCCGTATTTCTGCTAAAAAAGTACCTGCGGTTTCACACAGTGCTTTCTCTATGAAGTGTTGATATATAAACATAGTGTGAACATACATATTGGTGCTGCCTGCTTTATGGTGCTATTCAAGCAAAAGCAACATGAGCCAGTCGGAAAACTTGCAAGTCTTAAATTATTTTGAAAATCTCCCATTTTACATATATGACTCATTATAACACACCTTTGTAAATTCTAGCTTGCTGATTTTTTAAATAAATGTTTCTTGGCATCAGTAAATCCATTACATTTTACCCAACAATTTTTCTCCCTAGTTCTAGACACGGGCAGAACTTAACTTAAGATAAAGAGATTGCTGTTGAAGATATACTGTGATTTGCCCATATCAGCCTGCACTATTTTGACTTTCTTTTCACATGGGATGTCAAGACATCATGGTCATTGTCGTTAAAGGCAGTGGATTGGTCTAAAAGAATCTACATAGACACCTAATCTTCATCCACCTTCATGAAGGGACGTATGCAACTAATAAACTCTTTGTGCCCTACCCAAGCTTGAAACCAAGTTGACAAATTCAAGGAGACCCAAGATGGAACCACTCCCAAAATGCCTGAATTTGTCAAAGTATGTAAACAGCCCTAATTAACCAGGTTGTTCATCGCCCAGAAAAGTTCAGCTGATCCTGACTTTGTGGATGCTATCACTTTCCTTGAGTCCTACAAAATGATGGCATAATATTTCAGAAAGACTTTACACTGCAATCAGCAATATTCAGCAAAAGCTGTTTCCCCTTGACTTTCTTCCCCTCTTCCCTGCTTATTCACCTGTCACAAGCAATCAGTATATCATATTGACAAAGGGTAGCAGATGCTCAAGGGCCCACTATTTCAATTGTCAAGGACTAGGGAGATTATGATGCGTGTCGCACCACGCTACCAGTAGAGTTCTTTGTTGGCTCAACAGTATTCTTCCCCTGAGTCCTCTTACCATAATGATTTAGGAGCTCAAATCATTTTGTTTATTGTTACCTTTAAATAAAAGCATTTAATTCCACCTTTAAATTGGAGGAGTGAGCATGTTGCTGCTGAGTTTCTGCCAAAG
Source organism: Eretmochelys imbricata (assembly GCF_965152235.1). Taxonomy (NCBI): domain Eukaryota; kingdom Metazoa; phylum Chordata; order Testudines; family Cheloniidae; genus Eretmochelys; species Eretmochelys imbricata. Next base: position 202,663,162 of record NC_135574.1, on the reverse strand, counting down.
CATTTGCTGTTAATTTTGCAGACGTATAAACAAACATGAGGGATGGAATTTCAAGAGTTATTTACAACATTATTCACAGCTTAATTTCACTGCCTGGCAGTAATAGAAACTCGGGTTAGGACTATCATTTCACTTCATTTTATTTTCAAGGATTGCAGTATTGGTTGTATCTGTAAAAACAATGCCTTGCTCTTCTGATAGCAAAACTTGCAAGAAGCCTACGTATGTATCACTGACTGTGCAGGAAGTAGCAGAGGGGGAAATGGCAGAGACAAAGCAATTGAGAACAAATTAACACTTCATTTCTATATTCAGAGTGTCTAGGCCTCCATAGAAATTATTTAACTGCAGCCCCCAATGCACCAAAGTGCTCAACTGCCTACGTAACTGTAATCAAACGAATTGTGCTCTTGAAGTCAATGGGCCAGATTCCTTGACCTGCACATTGCATAGTCACTTTCACCAGTGCTAAGCGAATGCTACGTGCTATTCGATTTACACCCATTTTTCACAGGGGTAAACGGCTGCAAAAGGCGCAGAACAATGGTGAATCTGGCCCAACAGGTCTGCTCTCGTGGTTGAAATTAGGCATGTGTTTAGACGCCACTGCTTTAGAACCTCATCCTGCAAGGCGGTGAAAGACTGGCATGAATACCAGTGACGGAACCCTGAACCTTTTTGCTGGGCCTTGTGCAACCTGGTTACCTGCCTCTCATTCATCATCACATGCCTTAACTCTCAATGGAATTTGGTCTGCTCCCAACCCCAGTCTTACTGTTGTGTCCAAGCTCCATGGCAGGTTACAAGGTGTGCTTTTGAATAGGTGGTGGACGCTGCCTGGTACATTTAGTACCAACTCTGCAAGGGCAGAGTTCCACTGATGTCAATGAGGCTCTGTACAGAGACGTATGCAGAATGGGGGTGGAGTCTTAGTTAGATGTAGAGTACACAGAAGGAAGCCAGTAATGGGCATTTTGTGCTAGAGTGCTGTGCCCCCGGGCACCATTTCTTTTTATTGGTAAGTTTTCTAAGTATACTGAAAAGCTAGGGAAAGCCACATGAGGGTGTCTAAAATAATAAAAGTGCCTCTATGAGTTCTTTGCTGGGCATTCATTATCCCTTTTATTTCTGTTTATGTTCTCTGTAGGTTTTTCCCAGAGTGGAGAGACTAGGAACAGGAGGAAATCACTGGTTTCCTTCTCAGACCCCTCCTCTCTCCTTCCCTTGATCCGCTCTGCATGCTTGAAACACACTGTTGCAACCACCTTCTCTCTGGCTTAAGAGAATTGGAGGGAGCTCTCCTGAGCCGGCCAACATATTGCTTCTGTTTATGCAGCTGCAGGGGGAGCCGTTGAGCAGCCCACCATTGTATCGCTCCCCGGTCACGGAATGTGCTGTCTTGACAGCACACCCAGCAGGTGATGGGAGAAGGGAGAGGCTGGCAGGGAATTTGCCCTGCGATTTCCCAAGTGCCAATTCCCCAAGCAACTGGGGAGCTCTGCTGCTTTTTTGCGTATGCGCAACATGCCTCAGACATGAGCAGGATTCAGCACCGAATTTGGTCCGCTGGCTGGATCATTCGCTTCCCAGCCCAGGCCGGGTACTAATGGGGAGTGTGACATGACCGCTGATCCACGCTACAAACTCCTGTACCACTTGAAAAATGAGTGATGTAATTTAGTTACCTCATGATTTATGAGTAAATAAAGACTATAATAGTAATTGGCACCCCGTCAGTGCATTCACAGCTGGTTTCAACTCTTCTCTATCCCTATGATTGGGTTAGATCATACAAGTGGTTTTTCCACTTGCTCTGCAGAGACGACATGAAAAGATCTGTGCCACCGTGGGTGGTGAGTTAGGCACACAAGCCCTGGTATTGTTAAGGGAAGTTGACAGCCTGGCATTCCACACCATCTGTTCCCAACTTATACCTTGAGATTTAATGTCTGTTAGAAAAAATAAAAAGTCTTATGAAAGGAAGTTATTGACTGTGAAGGCAGCAAGGGAAATCCAGTGTATATATCGGCATGTGCTTTTTAAACTGGAAAGCAGATCAGTCATTGAAATAATGGAAATAGTTTTTCATGCAATTTTGTTTGGGTTTGACCAGGCCCTCTTCCTCAGGGAATGTGGGATGATTGTCATCTTGGCCAACCCTGGGCACTTCCAGGAGTAAAAGCACTAGTCTCTACAGCTCGTGCTAAAGCACCAGCCTAACTGGGAGACGGATAAGACTTGCATCCTCTGTGGACTGGGCACAGAGGAGGTCTGTATCATGGGTGACAGAGGCGCAGGGGAAGACAACAAAAAACTCCTGCCCCTTTTGTGCCTTCTGGACACAGGGCTTGATCCTGCAAGGTGCAGAGTGGATCCTCCAAGGGTGAGCATCCTCAACGCCTACTGAAGTTAATGGAAGTTGAAGCCGCATTGCAGGATCGAGCCCAGAGACAGAAGAGGGTCACAGTGCATGCTGTGATTTTGGATGGTCAGCAGGTGAGTGCAGTAGCTGGAGTGTCATTCAGACGTGATTAGGCAGAGCCGTGGTGCCTGAGGGCCAAACATTATCTTATAAAAGTCAAAGGACTGCAATCACACTTAGGCGGATTCTCCAGCAGGGGAACGGCTGCCTGAAGACTTAAATCCACAGTCTGTAGCTGTGACAGGTTCTCGGTGGAGTTCTCATAGATGAGGTTTGAATTAGCTGCAGTGAGTAATTTATTATTTTTTGTACTAATGCAGTGCTTAGGAACCCTAGTCATGGACCAGGGTCCCCACTGTGCTAGGCGCTGTACAAAGCCTGAACAAAAAGATGGTCCCTGCCCCAATGAGTTTACAATCTAAGCATAAAACAAGAGATTACGAAGGGATTGATGGGGGGATTACAAGGAAACAATGAGAAAATATTAGTCAGCATGTTGGCAGCGGCCTCAGCACCTGGGCACCTGAACCAGTGTCAAATTTTTTCTAGGCATCACGGCAGAGGAGAGTTTGAAGGAGTATAATGAGGTAGCTTATGGGGATGCTCTTCTCAAATGTGAGGAGCATCATGGGTTTGTTTGACAAGTTAAACTGACAATGGAAACTGGCATCATGAGCCAGTTGGAGGTAGGAGCTGACATCTCGATAGCAAATGAGAGATATGTCTGGTGGGGATAGACTGTGACCAGCCTCAAAAGGGAAGATGTGCACTGTATGTTTGATGCTATAGAAAAGGGGGAGACAGTGAAGGGATGCAAAGAGAGGAGCAATATGGGCAAAGCGACAGACTGAGTGGATATGAGTGGGGCCAGGCTGCATTTGTTCAGAGCAGAGAGAAGGATGCTGCCATAATCGAGATGTGAGGTGATGAGAGCTCCCGCTGGGTGGCTGGAGAAGAACGGTGTACCTTAGAGATGTTACGCAGAATGAATCTGCAAGATTTAGACATAGCCGGAATGTGAGGACCTAGGGAGAGGTCTAAGTTGAAGATGACGTCCAGGTTACAGGCCTGAGTGATGGTCAGGAAGGTGGTGTTGTCCACAGTGATCAAGAAAGGATGGAAAGCTTAGTTGATGGCTAGGCATCCATGGGGAGATGTCAGAGAGACAGACTGAGACTGTAGTTTGGACAGAAGGAGACGAGTCTGGAGCAGAGAGGTAGAGGAAGTGGATGTTGGGAAGAGCCAGGGCTGAGGATCAGCAGGGCAGGCCTTGCAATAGGAAAAAGGGGCAAAAGAATGGAGGGTGGAGCCATTGTGGACTGGATTCTAGAATATCCCTGGCTGTTCCTGAATGTGCAGAAATGTTTTAAATGTTCAGAACCACCAAAACAATTCATGGTCTCCTGCACAATTGATTTGCAGCAGGAAGTTGGCAAATAGTGCTTATATTGAAACTTCTTCAGATGGGCTGGGTGGGGATCCAACCTCAGATGTTCACTATCCATTGGTCTTTTTTTGAAAGAGCTTAGAATTTTGGAAGAATGCAAGTCCTCTTTTTCTTTTTGCGGATACAGACTAACACGGCTGCTACTCTGAAGACAAAGGGAGATTTCCCACAAATTTCAACTGGCATTGGATCAGGCCCTCTGCTTCAAGCAGTAAATAAATAAAAAAACAGAAATAATACTGCTGATAAGCATATTAGCTGAACTCACAAGTTGCATCAAAAAATATAAATCCCCCTTTTAAAAAATTCCTGTTCATTCTATTTTCTTCCCAATATGTTGTCTGGTATGAGAGTTGCAATGGGGATTCATCTTCCTTATTTAATGCTGGGAAAATATTTTTAGCAATAGAGAGGAAAAAATTCGTTAAAGTCATAGCAAAATATTATTGGTATTCTCCCTGTAACTTTTCTTTAAAGCCTCATGTACTGATGCAAAAGCAAATAGAATTAATGCTCCATTTATATTTTAAGAATATTTAGGGTGTTTCTCCCATAAATATTTTAATGTGCCTAGCTTTGTTTTTCCATTGTATCCAAAATACTGGAATTTGATATCATCACTGGAAATTGTAGCCTAGATTCTAACCTCAAAATCTGTGGTTTACAACTACGTAGTCCTTGCAACAAAGCCCGTTGCCAACTGTGTCCACATATCTGTTTGGGGACACCATCATAGGGCCTAATCACATCAGCCACACTATCAGAGGCTCGTTCACCTGCACATCTACCAATGTGATATATGCCATCATGTGCCAGCAATGCCCCTCTGCCATGTACATTGGCCAAACTGGACAGTCTTTACGTAAAAGAATAAATGGACACAAATCAGTCGTTAAGAATTATAACATTCAAAAACCAGTCGGAGAACACTTCAATCTCTTTGGTCACTCGATTACAGACCTAAAAGTGGCAATTCTTCAACAAAAAAACTTCAAAAATAGACTCCAATGAGAGACTGCTGAATTGAAATTAATTTGCAAACTGGATACAATTAACTTAGGCTTGAATAAAGACTGGGAGTGGATGGGTCATTACACAAAGTAAAACTATTTCCCCATGTTTATCCTGCCCCCCTTCTTCTCCTCCCGTTCCTCAGATGTTCTTGTCAACTGCTGGAAATGGCCCACCTTAATTATCACTACAAAAGGTTCCCCCCCCCCGCCCTCCCCTGCTCTCCTGCTGGTAATAGCTCACCTTACCTGATCACTCTCCTTACAGTGTGTATGGTAACATCCATTGTTTCATGTTCTCTATGTATATAAATCTCCCCACTGTATTTTCCACTGAATGCATCCGATGAAGTGAGCGGTAGCTCACGAAAGCTTATGCTCAAATAAATTTGTTAGTCTCTAAGGTGCCACAAGTCCTCCTTTTCCTTTGTCTTCAGTGTTCTTTGAGCCTGTATTGAATGCAAAACAGGAAGTAACTGATTCAAAATCAGTTGAGCAATTGTTGAAAGTGGGTCATTGGCCACTGAAGTGGCGTTTGGTGTAGTCTATAAGTAGAAATGTTTAAAGGCATCCATAGTACAGTAGTTAAGTAGAGTATTTCATTGGACAATACAATGAATAGGCATGGGAAATTAACTTTGTTGGCAGGATGGAGGGGAATTTTTTAATCCTTTTTAATTCAAGTTGTTTATTGGTGAAGGGAGTGCTTTCCTCCTTTATCCTGCTATCTTGGGTGGGCAAGTATTGGATTTTGTTCTGCAATCTGTCTTCTACTACTTATAAGCACTCTGTGCTAAATAAGCTGAACCACGTGCATTGTAACTGGTTGTTCTCTTGTGTGCTTCCTGTACGGCAGAGTACTCACAGCTCTTGGTGGCTGAACTTAAAGCAACAAAGAACTTAATATTTATTTCCTTTTATCGAACAGGATGATGGGACGGACCAGAGAGCATGAATCTCTGCAAAAGCATAGGCACTGATTTTTATTTTTCCCCACCTCCGCTTTGCCCTCAGGCTCTGCCTCCACTCTGCCCCTTCCTCCGAGGCCCTGCCCCAACTCTGCTCCCTCCCTGAGACCCCCACCCGCCTCTCGTTGCTCTCCTCCCTCCCCCAAACCACTCCCCCAACCACCAAACATCTGATTGGCAGCACAGCCGATCAGCTGTTCGGTCTGGTGGGTGCTGAGCATTCACCCCTGGAGCACCCATGGAATCAGCGCCTATCTGCACAAGGCACCCTCTTTGGTTCAGAAAGCCTCTCACCCATTAGACATTCTCAGACAAATTTTGCAAAGCAAATGGTGAATTTGGGTTGCTCAGTTTTTGGATCCACCGCTTGAGACATCTTGAAGTGGGCTGATATACACAAAGCAGTTACTGAAAATCAGACCCTTCTGATGTATCTCAGGTTGGGTACCCCGCAAACATATCACAAGTCACTTTTGAAAGTTGAGGCCATTAAGTGCAGAACAAGGCTAAGAATCAGGGCTTCAAAAATTTACCCAGCACCTACTGGCATGAAGACTAAGGCTAAGTCAACACTACAAGCTACGACCATGAGTTCCCTGCTCACATACATACTTTATGTTTTAAACTAGCTTCCAGAAAGAGAAATACCTATAATGCCCCCGATCCTGCAGCTTTATTGTGTATTGTTTATTATATTGATTTCAATGTGACATCAATGTGTTTAGGATTCTATTTAGTACATTTGACTGTCAACTAAGGGTGGTAGAACATTATTTGGCTGATTTCGCTGACGTTTCTGGAGTAATATACTGCTGAATAGTAGTTGGCCAGTTACAGAGCTGGCCAGATAGCTCAAATTATTTGCCCAGCCCCAGTTACTGTGAGTCTGATCAAAAGCACATTGAAATCAGCGGGAGTTTATACCATCTTTCCCCTTCGTCTTTTATGTAACAGATCACTTGGTGTCATTGCCTACATGTCAGTATCTGTTTCCTTCTTTCTGTTCCCCTACACCCATTATTTCGTCCTCTCTTTCCCTGCCCTTTTGAGTTGGTAGGATTGCACGCTCTGTTTGCACTGCTGTAAATGACTGCACAAAGTGCAGGGCAGTGGACAGTCGGGCCCCTGAAATCTTTGGACAGGCGGCCCAGCGGGCCTCTCTGGATCTGTCTATAGGTGGAGGGTGACTGGCTGGTTGGCTCACTCCTTGACTTCTTAGGGAAGCAGAGTAGCTTCCAGGTTTGCTTTAGATAGTGCTAATGCTTACACCAGTTCTTATTTTGCAACAGGTGATTTGTTCATCACTAATTTTATTAAAAACATTTTTTTTTAAATCCCCAAAGGAAAGAAATGAAATAGGGAAGACATACACGAGCATCTCTGTTTCCTTTCCAGGAGAAAGCAAAGGGGAGGAGAAACTCTTACATGGCTAGAGTTGCTCGGGAAACCATTTTATAAAGAATATGCAAAATTCAGAACCTTTGGAAATGAAAAGCAATTGTCATTAAAATAAACAAGAAAAAAAACAAAATTGAATCCCTCATTTCTATAGGTTACAGGTCAGATTATTATCTCTTTGTTATCTGGCAATACAAGCGATAACGGGCTAGCTGCTGATGAAGTTACCAACTGACGTGTTGAATATAAATACCATAGTTCAGTATTAAGGCAAATGACACAGTGAAATGCTATCTCTTTAAGTAATCCTGTTGACAGCCGTTTTCTTTAGCCCTTGATTCACTGCTCTTCTGGTGAGGGCTGATTGCCCTTAACTCAGCGCTGGCATTTCTTTGTTTCCATGGTACTGATTTGCATATGGAACTAGTCCTTGCATTTTCATGTGTTCGTGTGGCTCACACATTTACTGTGTTAACTGTTCTCAAGGAAGGGATAAGCCTGTTACTGTTAAAGGGAGTTTGCCAGAAGGAAAGTGTGGGCGAATAATTCTTTAGGATGTGTTTGCAATGGTGGAGTGCTGACTGAGTGACTGGCTTCTGCAGTGCCATAGAAAATGAAAAAGGAGTTTGTTAGGGGTCCATCCTTATAACTGCGGAGAGGCTTACCCCTTCCTCCAGTGACGGATTAATAGGCCCCTGCAGGAGCGCTGGACCTGCATAGAAGTGGGGGGGCCTCCGGTGCCAGAACTGTGGCCCCGCACCCCTACTTCTCCTTGTCCCCCTGGGGTCCCAGCCCCTGCTCCTCCTCTTCCCCCAGAGGCCCTGCCCCCTGGCCAGGCCAGAAGCTGGAGCTGGGTGGGAGGTTGGGGTGTCCAAGGGCAGCCCCTGGCCTGTGTTCCCGCCTGCTGAGGTGCACTACCTAGGGCAGGTGGAGACTTCGGGGCTCCCCACAGCAGCCTAGGCTCCCTGGGTGGCTCTTACCATGGCCTGCCTTCAGTTTCCAGCCCGGTCATGGGGTGGGACCTCAGGGGACAAGGAGGAGCAGGGGGGGGAGCCCCATAGCGAGGGAGGTGTGGGGGGCCCAAATGTTCTTAGCACCCAGGGTTCCTGCCTTCCTCCCACCCTTTACTGGAGCCAACACCATTCAGGGGTGGTCCTTAAACTGCAAGCTCTTCAGGGCAAGAATTTAGGGTGAAATTTTCAGAAGCGCCTGAGTGGCTTGGAGTCCAGATGCTTAACTCCCACTGATTTCTGGGATTTAGGAGTCTAGATCCCATTTTCAAAAGTGATATGCACGTGGGAGTGACATTCAGTGTTGAGCATGCACAGCTGCGACTGAAGTCAGTGAACAGTTAAAGCACTACATAATATTTAGCTCTCTGGAAAATCAAGTCTTGGGCCTCTCAAACTGGGGATCCAAAATTAGTGGATGCTCTTGGACCTTAATTGATCTGGGCCTCAGTTCCCCGTCTGTACAATGGGGATAATATGCCCTCACCTCGCCAGGATGTTGTGAAGTCAATTAATATTTGTAAGCACTTGATTCACGTAGTGATGTGTGCCATTGAAAAGCCTGTGAGGAAATTTAATAATCCCGTCTTCAGAGCAGGGTGTGAATAGTGGGCAGCGAATTAGGCCTGGGGCCCACACCCGGAGCAGTGAGGATGAAACGAAATGTTGAATAGTTGCTCATCACTTGAGTCCTGTCCATTCTATGGAAGTGGAATCCTTGCCCTTCCCTTCTTTTTTGGCGTGAGAGTGTGCAACTACCCAAAGGAGAGATCCTTGGAAAAGTCCACATTTTCTGCTTTCCTAGGGAGGAGAACAGGGCTCTAATTTTAAAGCTCTTTATTAAACATGACTCCAATGGAAAAATGAGCCTTTGAAAATGCTGGCCTTTCTTATCCCTATGTTAGCACCATTTTGCCCCCTGAATCGGGATGTGGTTAATTGAGGCAGTCACTTTTACTGGGATATCTCCCAGGGAACCGTCTTAGCCTAATGATAATCAATGGCAATCACTGTTGCTTAATCAAGGCAGCACCATAAATCCCACTTATCAGGCATGCATGTGACCAGTGTCAAGAGTGGTTAAACAGGTGTTAAATAAGCATGCGCGGGGGGGCTTCCTTCAGGCATTACAATGCGGAGGATGCCAAGTGACAACTGGAAGCAGTTTTGTGCTTGTGCTTTGTGTATATTTGTGCTTGTCTTTTTAATTCCATACGAGATTTTATGTAGTGTTAACAGGCTGCTTTAAAAATAGCCTCCTTTCTTAAGTGAGATAGGATGAGAAGGGAGGAAAGAGGGTCTAGGGGATTGGGCACTATTCTAGGGTTAGAGAACTTGGGTTAAAATGTGCACCTCTGCCAGGGGCTGATGTGACTGTCCTTGCTCTGGTTGAGTTCCCCCTCTTGACCACTCACCAGACTGCATCCCTGCGTGTTTTAAACCTCTGGAGTCTGAACAGCATCCAGGCACTGCCCCATCTTGGTGTCCACAGGCACACTGTCTGGGTGCAGACCCAATATCTAGCACCCTTCATGAGAGCTGCAACCACGTGGCCCCCTGCCTCTGGAACCAGTGCTGAGCCTCAGACTCCACTGCTCTTTACTTAATCACATGAGCAATACACAGCTCTAAACAAAAATAATAAACTCTCCAGGCATGTTCCTGCCTCAGTTTCCTCACCTCTCTGGGGCATTCTTTGGGCTGAGGTCAGAGTCATCTGGGGCATCCAGGGACCTTCTGCTGCAGTGCAAGGCCTGCATTCTGAAATATGCAGCTTTCTCCTACCAGCTCGCTTCTCTGAGCTTGTCTGCTCTGTCCCCTTCCTCTCATCTGCCTAAAACTTCCTGTGTGTCTCCTGCAGTCTTCCCCCTGAGAGTCCTTTTTAAAGACTATCGTCACCCCTGTGGTGACTGTATTCTGCTGTCTGATCTCCAACCCCTCAGACTGATGGTGAGAGAAGTTGGAGAGAACTGGTTTCTCTGCTCAGGCAACCTCTTCAGTGTACCTGTTGTCTGGTCATTAAATTCTAACGACCCTCTGTTGTCCCTGGGCTGGCAGAGATGAGACACAGCCCACCTAGCGGCATTCACTGATACAGCAGTTTTCATACTAACAACTTCATTGTAGCAACTAGAATTTACAAGTTGTACAGACAGATCCCCCAAATTGTCTCCATGACCTTGGACAAGTCCCTTAGGGTAAAAATATCAAAAGCCCCTAAGTGACTTAGGCTTCTGAGTCTCATTGAAAGCCACCACATGGTTGCTTTTGAAAATGTTACTTCTAGCCTACTCTGTTTCCCAGTCCCCCTTCTGTAAAAGGGAAATAATACTTCCCAAAGGTGGTGTTAGGATAAAATCCATTAGTGACTGAGAGTCTCTTTGTGACTATGGTGATGCGAACCAAGGAATGACCTAGAGCGAGAAGCAGCAGCATGATTGTGTGGGATCTGCCAACTCTTGTCTCACTTATGTAGGTGGCTCAGGCAGAATTGCAATCCATACATTCTCCCACTCCATGGAGTACAAGCCAGGATCATGGGCGACTCCCACTACAAGCCCACATAGCCTGGCCAGCCAGTGCTCCTTCTTGGGCAGTGCAGCTCCACCTATCCCCTTTCTCAGAGTTGTCCCTTATGGCACAAATTGGCCCTTATCAGGGATGGTATAAGTTGTCCCCTGCTGTTAAGAGGGGAATGGAATGCTTTGCAGATTCAGTTTTCCATCCTAGTCATGATGGAATTTTACTGATTTAAAATGAAATACATGTACAACACCTTTTATAAACATGTAATATTGAACATGAATTTGGGAGGGGAGGTTAATGGGTTTTTCGTATTTTTAATAAAGATTAAGAAGAAGTGCATGTTCCTCAACAGAAAACAAAATATCGCTACAAACCCACTGTAAGAGAGAAATCCCACAGACCCTTATTGAACCCTGTGTAATTGCTGCAGAGCACTTATGCCAGGGACAAATCAGTCTCACTGAATTGATATGAAATGTATGCAACCAGACATACCTGAAACAGATGGTAGGCCACAATTGTCATGCTCAATCATAGACTTACAAGATATGGGCCCATATTACACGATACTTGTCATACCCATAATTGCTACCTCAGCTCTGTTAATTTTGTTTGCCGACATCTAGATTTTTAACAATTATTTTCCTAGCAACTGTGCCTGCTCTGAGGATAAAACACTTCACACACTTTACTAATATCACCTAAGTAAGAATTTCTGGGTTTTCTGCTGGGAAAACTCAGCATTGCCATAGGTGCATGGTTTTTCTTTCCAAATAGAAGAACTGTGGTGTCATCCCAAAGCCTAGGTACTAAATCACCCCAGTTCCTACTCAATCTGTGCATCCATCACTAACATACAACAGTAGGTGCCACCTCCCCTCCTGAAAAGGGACAGTCCCCATTTAACAGCAGCTAGCATTGTTAAAATTCTTTCTAAATGTCCCTCCTAGCCCATTGCATTTCAGGAGCGTTTCCAGCTGTGCCCCTGTATCTCTCACCTTGTTTCCCTGCATGTTGCTTATGTAAAACACTTTGCTTCCTACCAGAGAATCCTAGGGTGGGTTCTATCCAGCATTATGAGCTCATGCAACCTCATCCTAAAATGTGCTGTAGAGGTTTGTATTAAAAGGAAACTCTTCATATCGGATTAGTCTGTGCATTGCATACTGCCCTGGGGGAGAACTGGAGTCCTTCAGCTTTCCGAGTCCTCAGAGTGGTATGGGCCTCCTGTGGAGCAGTTTATGCCCTGCCTCAAGTAGGTACTGCAATTCTGCCTGGCCTAGGTTTGGGTTAACTTGACTTTACCCCATATAGCTTGTTTTATTTGCTGCTTGGTCCTCAGTAACCTAAGGAGGTAAATACGTACAGAGCAGAGAAAGAACTAGTCACATGCTGCAGATGAATGGATGTATTACGAGTAGAAAGCCCCACTGCACTTTGGTACATTTTTTTAGCTAACAGATCTGTCATCTCCCTAACTGGATGTAAGATTTGGAAAACTCATCTCACTCAAACTGACATCAGCTCGGTGTTTATAAATAGCCAGTCCACTGCCAGCCCCTTCACTCCACACACATTGCCTGGGTCATTACAAGTTTTAAATAGAAATAGCTCTATATTCTGTTACACGGTGAGCTCGAGGATGAGGAGATATTTGGGAACTCACAGGAAGCCAGGATGGTATTGCAGCAGCTACTTGATTTTTGCTTTTTTTCTCCAGCACGGCAATGCACAGCCAGCAGATACAGAGGGACAGGTGGTGTTAAATCTTTAATAGAAGCCTTGGTTAATATTGCAGGACCAAAACCTTACATAGGAATGAGAAAGACTTTACTGTGCACATCTTCACAGCATCACGGCACGTTTCCGCAGTGCAGACGTTCCTAATCCAGCACTAGAATGAAGTGTCTGTCATTTCAAGGCCCACTCCTGTAAGGTATAGAGCAGGGGTTCTCAAACTTTTTTTCCTGGGACCCCCTTTGAACATATTACAGGCTGTGACGACTCCCCTTCCTCCCCATACCATGCCATGCTTGCTTCTGCGCTGAATAGCTCTGAAGGCAGAGCAGAAGTAAGAACTACAATACGGTGACTCTTCCCCCGGCCCTTGCAACAGGCTTGCAGCCTCCTCTTGGATCGGGACCCCCTGTTTGAGAAACGCTGGTACAGAGCTACCCCCAACTACCATTGACTTCAGTCATGATCATTATTTGTATTTCGTTAGTGCCTTGAGGTCCCAGTCAAGATCAGGGTCCCATGGCATTAGGCTCTGTGTAGACAGAGTAAAAGATAGTCCCCACCTTGAAGACATTATAATTTAAAAGAGACAGGAAGTGTTCTCCTCATTTTATAAATAAGGAACTGAAACACAGAGAGATGAAATCATTTACTTAAGGTCAGACAAGATGTCTGTATCAAAGCCAGGAGATGAATGCAGATCTCCTGAGTCTGAAACCAGTGCCTTCACCACAAGCAAACCCCTTCTTTTTGCATAGCAGTTCAATAGACATTAAGGGTACTGACCTCACAGGATCATCTCACTGGCTTAGGGCCTAGGAGGCTAGCACTGCAGCCAGCCAATTACTGCTCGCAGTCTCCCTGAAAAATGCATGGAAAGGCCAGGATTCAGGAAACTCTGTGGGTTGAATCTCAGAGACCTTCCATGGAATCATTCCATAATGGGATCTAGTTGCCCACCTGTGCATGTATATTGAGAGAAATCCTTCCCCATCGGGCCGTGAAGTGGAAGCAGAGCAGCTCAGTGGCTGCAGTAGCCTTTGCAGTTCTTACTTCCCACCTGTGTGGGGAAGTGGGTGTTGGGAATGGTTGGGGAGCCCACAAAAATCATACATCTACCAGCTATTGCCCCAGCTTCTCCCATGTCATGACTGGGACGGGGCAGCCTGACCTAGTGGTCAAAGCAGGAGTCAGGCATCAGGCCGGGTCAGATACCCGGAGGTCAGAGTCTGAGAGCGGCCATAGGCACAACTGAGATTCGAGTGTCAGGAGGCAGGCAGAGTCACGTTACCAGGAGATCAGAAGCAGGAGACAAATGTGAGAACAGAACTATGGATCGATAACCAGAGTCAGATACCATGAAGTCAAGCCACAGAAGCAGGAAGCACACAGTCCAGAGCAAGGTGGATACTGGTTGCATGGACAAATTTCTGTTTCAGTGCTGGGTTTACATGGGGGCTGTGGACCAATCAGGGCCCCCAGCGTTCTGCCAATCTGCTCCCAGGACTGGAGTCCTCTGTCTGAGTTCAGCTCCTATTCTGACAACAATTAGCAGGTCCCTGGGTGGCAGGGTGGAACCTGCTAGCTTCAAAAAGCCCAGTGGACCAGCATTCAAGACCCATGGTGCCTGACATCCCCTGATCTGTCCCAGTGTGTCTCTCTTTTTAAACAGCCAGGCTTCCCTGCCGCAAACAAACAGACACCCTAATGCCCGACCCCTGCAGGCTAGCAGCCAATCAGACACTCACTCAGGCTCTCACACTGCCCTCCCAGCAAACACACGCTGGGATACTTCCTCAGCAAGCAAACAAACACACACTCGGATACTTACCAGTCCCAGGCAAACTCCTGCTGTGAACTGCTCTGCTGTCCCCCGCTGCTCAGCTGGTTCGCCGCCGCTCAGCTGGTTCGCGAAGCTCTGGCTATTTTTAAACAGCCAGGCTTCCCTGCCGCAAACAAACAGACACCCTAATGCCCGCCCCCTGCAGGCTAGCAGCCAATCAGAAGGACCTAGACAAATTGGAGGATTGGGCCAAAAGAAATCTGATGAGGTTCAATAAGGATAAGTGCAGGGTCCTGCACTTAGGATGGAAGAATCCAATGCACCGCTACAGACTAGGGACCGAATGGCCAGGCAGCAGTTCTGCGGAAAAGGACCTAGGGGTGACAGTGGACGAGAAGCTGGATATGAGTCAGCAGTGTGCCCTTGTTGCCAAGAAGGCCAATGGCATTTTGGGATGTATAAGTAGGGGCATAGCGAGCAGATCGAGGGACGTGATCGTTCCCCTCTATTCGACATTGGTGAGGCCTCATCTGGAGTACTGTGTCCAGTTTTGGGCTCCACACTACAAGAAGGATGTGGATAAATTGGAGAGAGTCCAGCGAAGGGCAACAAAAATGATTAGGGGTCTAGAACACATGACTTATGAGGAGAGGCTGAGGGAGCTGGGATTGTTTAGCCTGCAGAAGAGAAGAATGAGGGGGGATTTGATAGCTGCTTTCAACTACCTGAAAGGGGGTTCCAAAGAGGATGGCTCTAGACTGTTCTCAATGGTAGCAGATGACAGAACGAGGAGTAATGGTCTCAAGTTGCAGTGGGGGAGGTTTAGATTGGATATTAGGAAAAACTTTTTCACTAAGAGGGTGGTGAAACACTGGAATGCGTTACCTAGGGAGGTGGTAGAATCTCCTTCCTTAGAGGTTTTTAAGGTCAGGCTTGACAAAGCCCTGGCTGGGATGATTTAACTGGGAATTGGTCCTGCTTCGAGCAGGGGGTTGGACTAGATGACCTTCTGGGGTCCCTTCCAACCCTGATATTCTGTGATTCTATGATTCTGCAGAAGCACCTTCTTAATAGTGTATTAAGAAGGAAATCAATCTGGAGGTATGCTTGTGCAGCTAGCATAGGCTCACTTTCCAATTCAGTATGCATGCAAACTGATGAAGGAGGAAGAAATAATAGTAAGACAGAGAATATGACTGAGGGTGTGAGGTTAGAAGTGAAAGAGCTATCATAGGAATGTAGGGTAGACTAAAAATAAAAATGTAAATGCAAAATTTGAGAGAACGTGAGATCTAATCAGCGAAATAAAAGAAAAAGGTGTGTGCATATAGGGAGGAAAAAATACACCAGACATTTCAAAAGAGCTCAAAGTGGATTTTCAAATGACCGATATCCACAATTTGAGAGCAGATTTCCATGTACAGGTTGAACATCTCTAACCTGACACCCTCGGGACCTGACTGGTGCCGAGCCAGAGAATTTGCCGAACCATGGAAGCGGGCAGGTCTCTTTTTATTTGTATCTCGCCAAGGCGAATAAACGGAACGATGCTTACAACGCCGCTAGCCAAGGCTTACCGGCTTCCTTCATAGCAAAGTGTTAGTGTTGTTACACAATTTTACTATATTGGCACAAGGAAATAAGTAGACGAAGCACAAAAAACATAAAATAAAATCATGCCGGAGCACAGATGTTGCCAGACCAGAGAGTGCTGGACTAGAGTGGTTCAACCTGTACAATTAACTCCCATTATCATAACAAGGAGTCCGGTGACACCTTAAAGTCTAACAGATTTATTTGGGCATAAGTTTTAGTGAGTAAAAAACCCACTTTTTTACCCATGAAAGCTTATTGTTTTTCTGGATACAGACTAACACGGCTACCCCCAATACTTGATCTCATTGTGATGTGGAGGGTCAGGTTTTGTGCTGAGGTCTTTTGAAAATGTGGACTCAAGTGCTGAGTACTTTGGAAAATCTGGCCCTAGTGGAATAGAAAGGTGAGTAAAGCAAAATAATAATTGCATGTTTTTTAAAAAAAAAAAGCTGTTTGTTTTAGGGAGTAATAAATATAGTGAGGAATAAAAAAAGAACTGTGTGTGGGTGAGTGAGAGGAAGTTCACCAGTGGTGAGCTGGAGCCGGTTCGCGTGAACCGCTTGTTAAATTTTTCAGCCGGTTTAGAACCGGTTGTTAAAGGGGTGGGCAAACTCCTGTCCTGCTCGTCCCGCCCGAGCTCTCGGCTCCCACTGTGAATTTGTACTCACCCGGCGGCACTGCGCGCCTTCAGCAGCATTTTGGCAGCGGGCCCTTCACTCGTTCTGGGTCTTCGGCGGCATTTCGGCGGCGGGGCCTTCACTCGTTCCGGGTCTTTGGTGGCAGGTCTTTCAGTGCAGCCGAAGACCTGGAGCGAGTGAAGAACCTGCCACCGAAGTGCCGCCATAGACCCAGAGCGACGGAAGGAATCGGATCTTCAGCTTCTGGCAGCTCATCTCTGAAGTTCACCATGTAATTAAGAGAAAGAAAACAATTGATGAGACACCTAAAATATCAGGGAAGGAAGAGGATGAGCAGGTAAATGGCTGAAAGAGGTAATGGATGCAACATACATGTCCAAATGCTAAAGTAACTAATACAGTCCTAGTGGCAATAATGTAAAGAAAGAGACTCTGGATACTAAATAGCCTGGACGCAAACATAGGATCAGAGGCAGAGCCTGGAAGAAACGTGATGTGCGGGAGAGCATTGAGAGTGGGAGGATGTGAAAATCTACGTGTACTTTCCGCAGCCATCTGCCCTGGCCAGGATTTTCAGAAGGGCTGAGCACTCCCAATGGGAGGGGAGTCAACCAGGGATAGGAGCAGCAGAAGCTCCCTAAAAGTGGAGGAGCCACAGGCTCCCAAACTGTGGCCCCAACCCCCAATGCTGCCCCTTCTCCCTGAGCCCCCACCCTCGTGCCACCCTGTCATAAATATAAAGGGAAGGGTAAACCCCTTTGAAATCCCTCCTGGCCAGGGGAAAGCTCCTCTCACCTGTAAAGGGTTAAGAAGCTAAAGGTAACCTCGCTGGCACCTGACCAAAATGACCAATGAGGGGACAAGATACTTTCAAAAGCTGGGAGGAGGGAGAGAAACAAAGGGTCTGTGTCTGTCTGTATGCTGTGCTTGGCCAGGGATAGACCAGGAATGGAGTCTTAGAACTTTTAGTAAGTAATCTAGCTAGGTATGTGTTAGATTATGATTTCTTTAAATGGCTGAGAAAAGAATTGTGCTGAATAGAATAACTATTTCTGTCTGTGTATCTTTTTTGTAACTTAAGGTTTTGCCTAGAGGGGTTCTCTATGTTTTTTAATCTAATTACCCTGTAAGATATCTACCATCCTGATTTTACAGGGGGGATTTCTTTATTTCTATTTACTTCTATTTTCTATTAAAAGTTTTCTTGTAAAAAACTGAATGCTTTTTCATTGTTCTCAGATCCAAGGGTTTGGGTCTGTGGTCACCTATGCAAATTGGTGAGGCTTTTTATCCAACATTTCCCAGGAAAGGGGGGGTGCAAGTGTTGGGAGGATTGTTCATTGTTCTTAAGATCCAAGGGTCTGGGTCTGTAGTCACCTAGGCAAATTGGTGAGGCTTTTTACCAAACCTTGTCCAGGAAGTGGGGTGCAGGGTTTTGGGAAGTATTTTGCGGGGAAAGACGCGTCCAAACAGCTCTTCCCCAGTAACCAGTATTAGTTTGGTGGTGGTAGCGGCCATTCCAAGGACCACGGGTGGAATACTTTGTACCTTGGGGAAGTTTTGACCTAAGCTGGTAAAGATAAGCTTAGGAGGTTTTTCATGCAGGTCCCCACATCTGTACCCTAGAGTTCAGAGTGGGGGAGGAACCTTGACATGGTGGCATAGTGGTGGGATTAACCTGAAATCATTTTGAGATCCAGTTGAGATTTTTTGAACTAGAAATACAGATTTTAAAAGAAATTTTTTTTTTCCTTTGGAAAGCAGCTGAAACTGAAAGCTGAAACTGTGGCCAAGCAGAGACAAAAGGGGATTATCTTTGTGAATTGCAGGTTTTCTTTGCCTGGAGGCAGGGTACTTAACTCCTGCAGGGAAATTCACAGTCTTCCAACCCAGAGGTTTTTTTTTCTTTTCTTCCTAAAAGTAAATAGGGGGTGTGTGTTCTACCCATTTGCTTTTTCTTTGGGCTGGATAAGCAGGTTTCCAAGTAGTTGGAATTTTTTTGCTTTAAGTTGGGCCCAGAGCAGAGACAAGGGAATTGTCTTTTTCTGTAGGCTGACAATCACTATCAGAGAATAGGTATTCTATTCCAGCACAGCAAAATTTTACAGCCAAGTTTTGTTTGTTTATTTCTAAACCTCGGGTGTAAAGTTAGTTAAAAACAGAGAGGTTAGAATGGCAAAATCCGCGGCTCGACTACAGCTCGAATTAGCCAAATTTCAGGCTGAGGAAAGACAAAGGGAACATGAAAGACAGATAGAACTCATGCAGCTGAAGAAGGAACAAGAAAGGGAGGCAGCGAGAGAAGCAGAACAACACCAAGCGGCTGCTCACAGGAGAGCTATGGAAGCGAGGGACAAAGAACTGGAGGAGAAGGAAAAAGAGAGGAAGTATGTGGAGGAGATGGAGAAGATAAAGGCTCAGCAGAATATCCCAACAAACCCTAGTAATCCTTCTCCAAGTACCACTTCCCATCCCAGAAAGTTCCCCACCTACAAGGCAGGCGATGATACTGAGGCCTTCCTAGAAAACTTCGAAAGGGCCTGCCTTGGGTACAACATCTCTACTGACCAATACATGGTAGAGCTGAGGCCGCAGCTCAGTGGACCCTTAGCTGAGGTGGCAGCTGAAATGCCTAAAGAACACATGAACAAGTATGAACTGTTTAAATCCAAGGCGAGAGTCAGAATGGGGATAACACCCGAGCAGTCTCGTCGGAGGTTCAGAGCCCTAAGGTGGAAACCAGACATGTCATTTACCCGACATGCCTACCACATTGTGAAACATTGGGATGCCTGGATATCAGGAGCAAGTGTTGAATCTCCAGTAAATTTGCCCTTCCTAATGCAAATGGAACAATTCTTAGAGGGTGTTCCTGAGGAAATAGAAAGATACATCCTAGATGGGAAACCCAAAACTGTAATCGAGGCAGGAAAGATTGGAGCCAGATGGGTGGAGGTGGCAGAGAAGAAGAAAACTGGTCGCAGTTGGAGCGGAGACCAGAAGGGACCACCCCAGACCACACCCTATTACCGGGGGCCGCCCAAGGCCCCACCTACCTCCCAAAGAACCCTCCAGACCCCTTATCGTCCCACCACCCCGTTCTCCAGCAACCCTCCTCGCCCCAGTGACTCGTCAGCTGGACGATGTTTTAAATGTAACGAGCTGGGGCATATAAAGGCCAACTGCCCCAAGAACCCCAACAGATTACAGTTCATTGCACCGGAATCACACCAGAGGTCCACAGGCCCAGATACCTCCCAGATACCCTTGGAGCGGAGGGAAACTGTGAGTGTGGGCGGGAAGAAGGTCACCGCGTGGAGGGACACCGGAGCACAAGTGTCAGCTATCCATGCTTCCTTAGTGGACCCCAATTTAATCAACCCAGAGATCCAAGTGACGATTCAACCCTTCAAGTCCACCTCTTTCAATTTGCCTACAGCCAAGTTGCCTGTCCAGTACAAGGGCTGGTCAGGAATGTGGACTTTTGCAGTCTATGATGATTATCCCATCCCCATGCTGTTGGGGGAAGACTTGGCCAATCATGTGAAGCAGGCCAAGAGGGTGGGAATGGTCACCCGCAGCCAGGCTAAACAAGCCGTGAGGCCTAGCTCTGTTCCGGAAACTTCTATCAGGACCCAGTCAGAGGTGATGGACCCGGACCCCAGGCCAATGTCTGCAACAGCAGTAGTGGATCCAGTCCCAGAGACCCAGACGGAACCAGTCCCAGAACCGGAACCAGCCGAACAACCAACACCAGACCCCGTGCCAGCACTGAATCCAGTACTTGCAACCTCAACACCAGAGGGCCCCACCGAACCTGAACTGGCAGCAGCCGATAACCCTACACAAGAGGCTCAGCCGGAGCCTGAATCCCAACCTAGTGCACCAGCGGAGAGTGGTTCACAGTCAACAGAAACAGCTCCATCCCCTATATCGCTTCCAGAGGGACCAAGCCTAGGTCCACAATCCAATGAGGAACTGATGTCCCCAGCATCAAGGGAACAGTTCCAGACCGAACAGGAAGCAGATGAAAGCCTCCAGAGAGCTTGGACGGCGGCACGGAGCAACCCACCGCCTCTCAGCTCTTCTAATCGATCCAGGTTTGTTGTAGAAAGAGGACTTTTATACAAGGAAACTCTTTCTGGTGGACACCAGGAAGACTGGCATCCTCAGAGACAGTTGGTAGTTCCAACTAAATACCGGGCCAAGCTCTTGAGCTTAGCCCACGATCACCCTAGTGGCCATGCTGGGGTGAACAGGACCAAAGACCGTTTGGGGGGATCATTCCACTGGGAGGGAATGGGCAAGGATGTTTCTACCTATGTCCAGTCTTGTGAGGTGTGCCAAAGAGTGGGAAAACCCCAAGACCAGGTCAAAGCCCCTCTACAACCACTCCCCATCATTGAAGTTCCATTTCAGCGAGTAGCTGTGGATCTTCTGGGTCCTTTTCCGAAAAAGACAGCCAGAGGAAAGCAGTACATACTGACTTTCATGGATTTTGCCACCCGATGGCCGGAAGCAGTAGCTCTAAGCAACACCAGAGCTAAAAGTGTATGCCAGGCACTAGCAGACATTTTTGCCAGGGTAGGTTGGCCCTCCGACATCCTCACAGATGCAGGGACTAATTTCCTGGCAGGAACTATGAAAAACCTTTGGGAAGCTCATGGGGTAAATCACTTGGTTGCCACTCCTTACCACCATCAAACAAATGGCATGGTGGAGAAGTTTAATGGAACTTTGGGGGCCATGATACGTAAATTCGTAAATGAGCACTCCAATGATTGGGACCTAGTGTTGCAGCAGTTGCTCTTTGTCTACAGAGCTGTACCACATCCCAGTTTAGGGTTTTCCCCATTTGAACTTGTATATGGCTGTGAGGTTAAGGGGCCATTGCAGTTGGTGAAGCAGCAATGGGAGGGATTTACACCTTCTCCAGGAACTAACATTCTGGACTTTGTAACCAACCTACAAAACACCCTCCGAACCTCTTTAGCCCTTGCTAAAGAAAACTTACAGGATGCTCAAAAAGAGCAAAAAGCCTGGTATGATAAACATGCCAGAGAGCGTTCCTTCAAAGTAGGAGACCAGGTCATGGTCTTAAGGGCGCTCCAGGCCCATAAAATGGAAGCATCGTGGGAAGGGCCATTCACGGTCCAGGAGCGCCTGGGAGCTGTTAATTATCTCATAGCATTCCCCACCTCCAACCGAAAGCCTAAGGTGTACCATATTAATTCTCTAAAGCCCTTTTATTCCAGAGAATTAAAGGTTTGTCAGTTTACAGCCCAGGGAGAAGATGATGCTGAGTGGCCTGAAGGTGTCTACTACGAAGGGAAATGTGCTGGTGGTGTGGAAGAGGTGAACCTCTCCATGACCCTTGGGCGTATGCAGCGACAGCAGATCCAGGAGCTGTGCACTAGCTACGCGCCAACGTTCTCAGCCACCCCAGGACTGACTGAATGGGCATACCACTCCATTGACACAGGTAATGCTCACCCAATTAGGGTCCAACCTTACCGGGTGTCTCCTCAAGCTAAAACTGCTATAGAACGGGAGATCCAGGATATGTTACAGATGGGTGTAATCCGCCCCTCTGAAAGTGCATGGGCATCTCCAGTGGTTCTAGTTCCCAAACCAGATGGGGAAATACGTTTTTGCGTGGACTACCGTAAGCTAAATGCTGTAACTCGCCCAGACAACTATCCAATGCCACGCACAGATGAACTGTTAGAGAAACTGGGACGGGCCCAGTTCATCTCTACCTTGGACTTAACAAAGGGGTACTGGCAGGTACCACTAGATGAATCTGCCAAGGAAAGGTCAGCCTTCATCACACATCTCGGGCTGTATGAATTTAATGTACTCCCTTTCGGGCTGCGAAATGCACCCGCCACTTTCCAAAGACTTGTAGATGGTCTCCTAGCGGGATTAGGAGAATATGCAGTCGCCTACCTTGACGATGTGGCCATATTTTCGGATTCCTGGGCAGACCACCTGGAACATCTACAAAAAGTCCTTGAGCGCATAAGGGAGGCAGGACTAACTGTTAAGGCTAAGAAGTGTCAAATAGGCCTAAACAGAGTGACTTACGTTGGACACCAGGTGGGTCAAGGAACTATCAGCCCCCTACAGGCCAAAGTGGATGCTATCCAAAAGTGGCCTGTCCCAAAGTCAAAGAAACAGGTTCAATCCTTCTTAGGCTTGGCCGGTTATTACAGACGATTTGTACCGCACTACAGCCAAATCGCTGCCCCACTGACAGACCTAACCAAAAAGAAACAGCCAAATGCTGTTCAGTGGACCGGAAAGTGTCAGAAGGCCTTTAACAAGCTTAAAGCGACACTCATGTCTGACCCTGTCCTAAGGGCCCCAGACTTTGACAAACCGTTCCTAGTAACCACAGATGCATCCGAGCGTGGTGTGGGAGCAGTTTTAATGCAGAAAGGATCTGATCAAGAATTCCACCCTGTAGTGTTTCTCAGCAAAAAACTGTCTGAGAGGGAAAGCAACTGGTCAGTCACTGAAAAAGAATGTTATGCCATTGTCTACGCTCTGGAAAAGCTACGCCCATATGTTTGGGGACGGCGTTTCCACCTGCAAACCGACCATGCTGCACTGAAGTGGCTTCACACCGTCAAGGAAACTAACAAAAAACTTCTTCGGTGGAGTTTAGCTCTCCAAGATTTTGATTTCGACATCCAACACATCTCAGGAGCTTCTAACAAAGTGGCTGATGCACTCTCCCGTGAAAGTTTCCCAGAGTCAACTGGTTAAAATCGTCCTTGAGATGTGGAAAATATTGTTAGTCTTTATGTACTTGGTAGTATATTTAGAGATGCATGTGTCTTATTAACTCTGTTTTCTTAGAGCTCCAGGAAGAAATCCCAGCCAGTGTTTCACCCTAGCTGAGATTTGGGGGGCGTGTCATAAATATAAAGGGAAGGGTAAACCCCTTTGAAATCCCTCCTGGCCAGGGGAAAGCTCCTCTCACCTGTAAAGGGTTAAGAAGCTAAAGGTAACCTCGCTGGCACCTGACCAAAATGACCAATGAGGGGACAAGATACTTTCAAAAGCTGGGAGGAGGGAGAGAAACAAAGGGTCTGTGTCTGTCTGTATGCTGTGCTTGGCCAGGGATAGACCAGGAATGGAGTCTTAGAACTTTTAGTAAGTAATCTAGCTAGGTATGTGTTAGATTATGATTTCTTTAAATGGCTGAGAAAAGAATTGTGCTGAATAGAATAACTATTTCTGTCTGTGTATCTTTTTTGTAACTTAAGGTTTTGCCTAGAGGGGTTCTCTATGTTTTTTAATCTAATTACCCTGTAAGATATCTACCATCCTGATTTTACAGGGGGGATTTCTTTATTTCTATTTACTTCTATTTTCTATTAAAAGTTTTCTTGTAAAAAACTGAATGCTTTTTCATTGTTCTCAGATCCAAGGGTTTGGGTCTGTGGTCACCTATGCAAATTGGTGAGGCTTTTTATCCAACATTTCCCAGGAAAGGGGGGGTGCAAGTGTTGGGAGGATTGTTCATTGTTCTTAAGATCCAAGGGTCTGGGTCTGTAGTCACCTAGGCAAATTGGTGAGGCTTTTTACCAAACCTTGTCCAGGAAGTGGGGTGCAGGGTTTTGGGAAGTATTTTGGGGGGAAAGACGCGTCCAAACAGCTCTTCCCCAGTAACCAGTATTAGTTTGGTGGTGGTAGCGGCCATTCCAAGGACCACGGGTGGAATACTTTGTACCTTGGGGAAGTTTTGACCTAAGCTGGTAAAGATAAGCTTAGGAGGTTTTTCATGCAGGTCCCCACATCTGTACCCTAGAGTTCAGAGTGGGGGAGGAACCGCCCCCACACTGCCCCTTACCTGAGGTCCTACCCCTGTGCTGCCTCTTCCCCCCAAGACCGTGCCCCCTCTCACTCTTCTCCACCCCCTTCCCACTGTTGCTCGCCCTTATGGCTGGTAAAAAGTTGCCCCCTCTGTTCCAGTGCCCCTGACCAGGGATTTCCCGAGCTAAAGCCTGAGCTGCTACCATTTAGACGTACTCGCTGGTGCAGTAACACACTTCAACCTGCTGTGGATCTGGTGCAGAGGGGGACCTGTTACACACACTCCCAGCGGGTTACAGAGGCACCAAAATAAGCAGCCACATTTTCAGAAGAGCTCGGCATGGTGGGTGCTGAGATATTTGGAAAAAAATCTGGGCAGAAGTGTTACAATGGGAGCTGCTGGATGAGCACTATTGAAAACCTGGTCTTTGTATAGGTGTCTAAAGGGAAGCTGAGCTCTTCTGAAAATCGGCCCACCTGTGACCAATGGGACTGCCACTGCCAGGATCCTGTCCTCAAGATTCACTCCTCTAGGCTGGAAGACTGCAGTGCTCCTGAACAGCTTGTCATACAGAACTAATGATATAGCCCCTTTTGAAGCATGTATTCTTTATAGACGACACATTCTGGGCATCATTTATTTACACGCTAGCTTTTGTCTGCAGCAACTGGGCAACGTTTTAAAGTGCAGATCTTCTCTGAAAAGTGACCCTGTTCCAATGGAATTGTGGGGATTCCTGTTGGTTGTGTCTCACTGATTCTGGCAGATCAAATGGGCTTCATGAGGAAGTGAAAAGATGTTTTTCCTAACTGCTATGCAAACTAGGGTTGACACCTGTCTGGGTTGTACCTGGACAGTCCAGTTCTTGGCTTTTGTGTCCGGGTGCCATTTAGGGTTGCTAGGTGCCCGGTTTTTTACTGGAAAATGGCACTTGGCAGTTACCGCGGGGTGGGGGGGAAGCACCGGGTCATTAACTTGAGCCAGCCACTGCTCAGCCGGGGCCACCTCCTACCTGCAGGCAGGCTCCTTGTCAGCCCCGGAGCAGAGGGAGCCCAGCTGGGGACTTGTGGGGAGGGAAGGGAGGTGGAGACGATCCAGAGAGTGATGGGGGAAGGGGAGAGAGGAGCGAGCGATCAGGACGGGGCCTTGGGGGAAGAGGCCGAGATGGGGGTGGAGCCTGGGGGAAGAGGTGGGCCAGGGGGTGGGGCTTGGGAGTCTAGTTACCAGCAATTAGAAAAGTGGCAATCCTAATACAAACTCAGCATGTGTTTAAGATTCCCCAGGCCAAATTCTGCCTTTAGTTTCACCTGTTCAATACCATTTTCTTCAATTCAAGCGGAGTAGGCATTTGGAACTTTGTTATCTTTGATGTGATTGCATTTTTAATCCTTGCCAGGGGCTCTCTGAGCTCTGACGAGATGCTTTTTTGTATATATTATACACTAAAAAAGAAATACATTACTTGGGGGTCTGATAGAACATGGAATGCACCTTGCTAACCCTTAGTACAGAGCTAAGAGTGGTGGACACTGGGGATAAAATGAACACAAATGCCCTCTGCTTTGCAAGATGTTTAATGTACTTTACCTACCACTAGCAGGTACGCCAGGTTGTTGGGTTTCTTTTTCACTTTGGCAGCACCATATAGTGGGGAATAAAGGCAGCGATCCCCCCTTACCCCATCTTTACCCTGCCCCCCCCGGAGTCGGGGCTGAGCGGGGCCACAGCTCGGGAGGGGAGCATGGACGGGGTAAGGGGGCCAAGGCTGGGGGTGGGGACAGGAGCGAAGCTGCAGCGGGGCTGCAGTGGGGGCCTGTGGCCAGGTGCGGCTTCTCTCCCGGCCCCGCCCCCAGCCTTGGCCCAGGGGACACGGCCAGGGAGCTGGGGAGGGGCTGAGGGCCGGATCGGAGCAGATCTGGGCTTGGGGAGGGGCACGCTCCCTCCCCGCCCCTGCAAGGGCTGGTGCAGGCCCTGCCGTGCCCCCCCGGACGTTATTCCATGCCCCACAGTTTGGAGACCTCTGGCATAAGGTATTTTGAAAAGAACTGCAGTTAAGAAGGTTACATTGCAACCCGCATATTGGACTCTGGAGCCTCCGTTCCTTCCACCTCTTCCGCCTTCATCCCCATCCCTCGAGTCTGATCTGATCCCCTTCCTTCTCTGGATCCCTTTTACTGAAAAGAAGCCTCCAAGCACCTTTGTCCCTGGCAGCAGCAGGAGTAGAAGGGTCCTGAACAGCAAAGGCAGGCTCTGAGTATTTAAGATGTTGAGAAGGGGGCAGTCAGCTGGAGAGTGAAAAATATTCGGGATCAGATATGGTTTGGTGGGCTTGTTCTCCTATATCCCAAAGCCAAACAAACACACCACCTTCCTAATTCTATGCATCATTAGCACCAGAGCAATCCCGTCCATGTTCCTCATGGCAGGGAGGGATTGTCTCACTATGTATGTGTAGACCACCTAGCAAAACTGGACATATTTCTTGATGCTCTGTGGGCCCCGATGTGTTCCCCTTACCACCACTCTGCCACGGAGAAGCCCATGGGGAAGGGCAAAACTTTTTTTTTTTTTTAAACGGCAAAGTTCATCTTGTGGAGGTGGTGCTGCCGGCTGCCCTCAAAGGGAGAGGTCTGGGGCCCTAGAACTGAGAAGGAGGCATATGACTATGTAGTTAAGGTCATTGGACAGGATCCACCGTCCGTTCCATTTGTGCCTCTGCTGAAAATAGTTTATTGCCATGTTTAAATTTAGTGGTGGTGTTGCTGTGTCGGTCCCAGGATATTAGAGAAACAAGGTGGGTGAGGTAATATCTTTTATTGCAACAACTTCTGTTGGTGAGAGAGACGAGCTTTCAAGCTTACACAGAGCTCTTCTACAGAACTGAGATATGTACTCAGAGTGCCATATCTAAATAGAAAGTGGAACAGATTGTTTAGCATAAGTAGTTGACAGATATTTTGAGGGACACCACAGAGCAGACAATCACTACACTGATTGCCTCAGGAAATTTTTTCGTAAAATCCTTAACAACACATTCACTACAATCTCTCCACTGCTGAGAGGACAGCTATGCAGTCCCTGAAATCTAACCACTAAATAGTGTTCAAAGGAGCAGAAAAAGGGGGTGCCATTACAATCCTGAGCCATGAAGAATATGTTAATGAGGCCGAGACAACTCTCTCACACCACCTGTTATAAAGAACTCAAAGAAGACGCCACACACAATTTACCCAGGAATTTAAGGATATCATCAGATCCTTTCCCAAACAACTCCAAGAGAAACTTCACAAACTTCTTCTCCCATGAACTCACCCCAGGTTCCTTCTACACGCTTCCTAGGATAAGGGAACCCAGGCATGCCCATCATATCTGGCCATGGCACTCTTACTGAAGGAATATTGGGACTCATAGAAACCATCCTCAAACCACTCACCACACAAAGGGCCAGTTTCCTCCAGGACACAACTGACTATCTCCACAAACTCTGCAACATTAATAACCTCCCTCAGAACACCATCCTCGCCATCAAGGATATCACTTCCCTATACACCAAAATCCCTCACAATGAGGGCATAGTTGCCTGATTCAAATATTTACATGACAATGGACAACCCTCAGATATCCACCCCAAACATGTTGCCAAACTCATGCATTTCATCCTCACCCATAACAATTTTACATTCAACAACAAATGCTTTGTCCAAACCATGGGAACAGTCATGGGTACTAGGATGTCTCCCAAATATGCCAACCTCTTCATGGTCCATCCTGAAGAATTTCTGGACAAATGCACTACAAAACCAATGATATACCTAAGGTACATCAAAGATATTTTGATCCTCTAGACAGAAGACTTAAACTCCCTCATAGATTTTCACCACAACTTCAGGAACCACCACCCATCCATTAAACTTTCTCCGGAACACTTGCACACCAGCATCAATTTCCTGGACACCACACTCAGCTTCAACAATGGAACCCGACACACAACTTTATACAAGAAACCCACAGATCACCACACCTACCTTCATAGGTACAGTAACCACCTCAAACACACCAAGAAATCTGTTATCTACAGCCAGGCACTCAGATACCACAGAATATGCTCTGAGGAGAAAGTCTGGGATATACACCTTAACACACTCAAAACCGCCTTCATCAAACAACGACACTCCACCAGAGAAGTAGATCGCATCATGAACTGGACCACCCAAATGCCCCAATAGAATCTGCTTATACAGAAATAAAACCCCCTCCTATTGCACACCCCTAGTTGTCACCTACTACCACACACTGGAACCCATATGAGGTCTCATCAAACAACAATAACCCATACTCAATGGGGACCCCATCCTGAAAGAAATCTTTCCTGAACCCCCTCTTGTAGTCTTCAAACCTCCCCCCCGGCCCCGCCAACCTCTCCAAGCTCATCGTCAGAAGCAAGCTCCTCACAGACCAAGACACACCAACTCAAAGCAGCACCAGACCTTGTCAGATCAACAGATGCAAAACCTGCAGACATCTCTCCACTCCTACAATGATGAACACCCCTCGCAACACACGTTTCACAGTCCATGGATCGTATACATGCTTATCACAACATGCAGTGTACCTCATCCAGTGCACTAAATGCCCAACAACAACTATGGGGTGCGGGGGGGGGGGGGGGACCAGACAATCTCTGTGCTCTCGAATGAACTCACACAGGAAAGTGGTAAAAGACAAGAACACCGTATCACCTCGGGGTGAACTTGCCACAAGTACTCCTTTTCTTTTCACAAAAGCAATCACTCTCTATCTGACCTATCAGTCATAATTCTCAAAGGAAAGTTGCACAGCGCTTTCAACAGATGGGTCTGGGACCTTAAATTCATAACTCTGCTAGACACTAAAATCATGGACTGAATAGGAAGATGCTGGATTTATGGCTTATTACAACAATCTGTAACCCACTTACACCCCCCCGCTGCTTTTTTCCCCTACCTTACTTCCTTTTCTCCCTATGACTGGCAGGGTGTTAATGGGCTACTTCACCTTGAATGGTCCCTTGAAATAATATGTGTTAACTACTTATGCTAAACAATTTGTTCCACCTTTTATTTAACTGTGACACTCAGTAAGTTTCCCAGACCTGAAGAAGAGCTCTGTGTAAGGTTGAAATTCTCTCTCACCAACAGAATCTGGTCCAATAAAATACAGTACCTCACCCACCTTGTGTCTCTATTTTTAAATTTATTATTTGCATTTCCTGCCCAGGCAGAATTGTATTATTTTAAGGGACGCCCGAGGCTAATCAGACTAGCTGTTCCTGAGTTATAAGGCTTTGAAAAAGTGGTGGATTTTTCCATACTTTTTTAAATTATATTTTTTGTTCAGAAACTCACAATGCAAAAATTGCTTGCTGTAAAAATGTCAGACGTGAGCCAGCCCTGGAAGAGGTGTAATAGATGGGATGTATACACCACCAGGCCGTACTGCCTCTCTGCTAACACCTCAAGATCAGATTTAAAATCACTTTAACTTCCCTTGTGTAAAGATAACCTTGAATACCATAAAGTAGACAATATAATGATAATACAGAAGATATAGCCTACCTATGTAGGAAAGGACTTTGCTATATGCAGTTTTCTTGACCCTGAATTTTGCTGCTGTTGGTATAGTAAAGTACTGCTCAGATTTAGCATTTAGCTGTTGTATTTAGACTGAATGAAGGTTTTTCACATTCTAGAGACTGATCCAATACCCATTGAAACAAGTGGAAAGACACCCATTGATTTCAAAGGAGCTGAATCTGGCTCCTAGCCTCCACTCAATGAAAGCATTATCCACCTAACTCTCATTAACCTTACTGCAAGCCAGACAATGAGCTGGGACTCCAGATTGCTTCTAGGACATTGCGTGATGATGATTATGCTGGCAGGCACACCTATTTTTTTAATGTGCTTGATTTGACATAGTGCTGTTCACCATCTGAATTTTACCACAAGTTCTTTCTGCCAAAAGGAAAGAGGTAGTGTTTTTCTTTTCATCCATTTTAGACAATCATTTACTCCCTTTCTGTGGAAGAAGAATATTAACATTGTGGTAAATTCTTAACTCTTCACTTCCTAAATTAAAACAACTAGGAAAAACTCCTCAGCTGGTATAAATCAGGATAGCTCAAACAACTCTGTGGGGCTACCTTTATTAACACCAGGTGCAAATCTGGCCTGACTATCTAGAGTGGCAGCTGCATGTAATTTATCTTATCTGCTAGTTCATTATTCTGTGCACTTTGGAAAGTGCTCTGACTCCTCTTGTTGTGTCAGACTGGTCGAAGGAGACCTCTCTGCTGCTGCTCTGCAACAGCAGCTCTCAACCTTTCCAGGCTACTGTACCCCTTTCAGGAGTCTGATTTGTCTTGCATACCCCCAAGTTTCACCTCACTTAAAAACTACTTGTTTAGAAAATCAGACATAAAAATGCAAAAGCGTCACAGCACACTATTACTGAAAAATTGCTGACTCCCTCATTTTCCCCATAACATTATAAAATAAATCCAAGTGGAATATAAATAGTGTCTAACATGTCATTGTCTGTATGGAATGTTAGTTTGTACTGACTTCACTAGTGCTTTTTATGTAGCCGGCAGTAAAACTAGGCAAATATCTAGATGAGTTGATCTATCCCCTGGAAGACCTCTGTGTGCCCCTGGTTGAGAACCACTGCTCTGCAACACCGTATCAGAAGGTATAGTATGGGATGCTGATGTACCTGTCCTTTGTCCAGGAGAACTAGCTGTTAAATAGCTATACTGTCATGCTGTGAATTGGGAGGAAGATAAACAAATTATCCTCTGACTTTATTTTCTCCATTTTCTGATTAAGGCAGTGCCCTAAGGTGCACTCGTGGCAGAGTTGCCACTGAACCCAATTGCTTCTTGCAGTGTTTCCTTACTGTTCTTAACCTTGTAAGGTCACTCTGGAGATCTGACCCCCAAAAGGAGGGAAAGATCTTAAAATTGTCTTCTGAATGCAGGGGGGCTGGAAAGTCTCTGAATTTGGACTGACAGGGTGAAATCCTGGTCCGATTGAAGTCTATGGTAAAACTCCCATTGACTTTAATGGGGCCAAGATTTCACCCACAAAGCTTTCATGGGTTTTTTCCTGCTGTCAGTGTTGCCAACATGGGTAATTTGATCCCAAATCTCATAACCTGTGGTGTTTTGCTGAGAGTTCCAGCTCTGGGAGTACTGTGATTGTGTGAGGATCTCCCCTTATGGGTGCCAAGAAAATCTTGAGCGTGTGGCCTGAGCGCACCCTAAAGACTCAACCCTCCCCAAAGTGTGTATAAAAGAACACCAGATCTATTATCCATTTAAACTCTTGTGATTTGTAAGCCAGTCTCATGATTTTTGAATGTTTGGGGTTGGCAGGAGCATGAAGTGCACAGATCTCCAGAGGGCTGCTGGAGATGCTGGCCATCCATCCATGACTGATTTACCCAATTTTCA
This sequence comes from Eretmochelys imbricata, assembly GCF_965152235.1. Taxonomy (NCBI): domain Eukaryota; kingdom Metazoa; phylum Chordata; order Testudines; family Cheloniidae; genus Eretmochelys; species Eretmochelys imbricata. The sequence goes on along the minus strand of NC_135574.1, from coordinate 202,631,310 downwards.
GAGTAGCAGCTGTGTTAGTCTGTATCCGCAAAAAGAACAGGAGGACTTGTGTTAGTCTCTAAGGTGCCACAAGTACTTCTGATTTACCCAAGGCTGGCAGTTAGAAAAGAAACCAAAACATCTTAATGCTTGCAAACAGAACCACGCTGAAATGGTATCCGGGAGAGTTAGCAAACATGAACCTGTGCCATGGCACTCGTGCAGAGCTGAGCCATCTTTCAAACGGATTGAATGTCTTTGAAGATGGTAGAATAAACATACGCTGACCTCGATCTCTGTAAAGAATAACACTTTGCTTATTGTTGATGGATGTCTTCCTACTGGCACACCTTTTATTTGTCTAAAGGGAGAGAGCGGGGTATCGGTTTAATGTTCTTGTTTATCATTTCAGATAGATTACAAGATGTTCTCTTCAATGGCAATATATTTTAAGGAATTTTATGGTTTTCATGTTTTTTTTAATTTAATTTTCTTTGTTTTTTTGCCAGCATGAGAAACTTCCTCCTATTCTCCCATCTGGCTAAATAACAAGCCGCAAAAATGTCTAGAATAAGTTGAAACTGGCAAAATCTGTGACTTGGTTAATTAACTCCCCATTAGTTCAAATAGCCAAAAAGTCCATTTTCCATTAAATACTTTTGTATAGATGCGTGTACCGCCCACATGTATGTAGTTAAAACAAACCATAAGGTATTCAGTCTTGGCTGGTCCATGCAGCAATGATCTTGTTTCTGAATTCAGCTTCCAATAGGTATATAGCAGCATGCTGTCATTTGAAGTACATGTTAAAGACATGGTGATGTCTTTATGACGTAACTGACATGTGCGAATATGTGTTCTAGCTCTTGGCAGAAGCTTGGTAAGGAGGCTGAGAGAGAGAGAGGGAGAGTAGGGCGACTATTGTTACCTTTATTCTAATAAAGTTCCTTGTTCAGTGTTCAGATAAAGTCTCTTCATGCGATCCTTTACCATTGTCATATGACAGAAGCCTATCTATCTTCCCGCCTCACCTCATCGCTTTCCCTTGTGAATGTTCTGAAGTGTAGCTCTTGGGTATCTTTGTCTTGCCCGCTCCAAGACTGAGCAGAATCTGGAGAGGGTAATGGATTTGACAAGCACCATTTTTTAATTGGGGGCGGGAGTTTCAGTTGAAAAAAATGGCGCCAGTTCTAACAGTGACTAATGATTTGGGGACATGTTTTCATTGCTATTCATGCTGTGTCAATATCTGTCCCCAGATTTATAGTCATTCTCTCTTTTCTTTTCATAGGCGCAAAAGGGATTTTTATATTTAAATCTAAAAGCTAATACTTGAAATAGCTGATTAATCCGCCCCTCCGCCCTTTATTTTTTATTGGCCTTTTCTTAATCCAGTGTTTGCTAAATCTGTCAATTCCTCGCTCTATAAATCTGTGCTGAGGTTGCAGAACCATTTCTGTGCAGACACCCAGTGGGGAGGTAATCCTCTTGCCCTCCTTCCCAGCAGCCTCTGCAAATATCTGCCTGAGTGTGTAGGGAGGGCAAGGCTGCATGCCCAGTACTTCCTCTGGTGGAGAGTAGGTGGCTGGCACCAGGGGAAGGAATCTGCACATGGTAAAGGGGTGGCATAGTTCACTTCCCCCTAGGAGCAAGGGTAGAACAGAGAAGGGATTGTGCTAGGGTAACCAGACAGCAAGTGTGAAAAATCGGGACCGGGGGGAGGGAGGAGGGGAGGGGAATAGGATCCTATATAAGAAAAAGACCCCAAAATCAGGACTGTCCCTATAAAATTGGGACATCTGGTCACCCTAGATTGTGCCGTTTTGACGAGTTCTTCTGAGGCATGCTGCTGTCTCTTACACAGGATGTTTAGCAAAGTCTTGGTCTTCTAGCCTTTAGATCTCGGCCTCCTGTTTCCGTCACTCATACTCACATGTTGAGGCCAACAAATGAGGTGTCTGTTATATGTTACTGCATATTTACTTGCTAAGCAAACCCTCTGTACTTTGTTATGGTCAGAGATGTTTGTCCTGAGCTGGAAGGAATTGTGGAGGAAAAAACCCATGCCCAAACCTACTAGCGTGCTGGTCACCGATCAAAGGTCACAGCTAAATTTTTGAACCTGGAACATCCTGATGATAAAGATGGGGTGACCAGAACCAGATATGTACCCGATGGCTGCATATGTGTGGTTGGCCTCTGCTGGCAGAGGAGGTACATAAGATATAATGAAGGGGAAGGAATTGCTCCCAGATAATCTGTTTGACTAGTGTGGGCCATTCTAATGTTGCCTTTAAAAAAACAGCATGCTCAGGGCTTACGACTCGAAGGGTCTCATCCAAAGTCCATGGAAGTCCATGAGAGTGCATGAGTCTAGCACAAAGAGCTGTGCTGTGAGGATGAAGGAGATGTGTTGCCGGAGTGCTGGCGTCTGGAGGCCTTATGCCTGTAGTAGCCAGGAACAAGCTCGTTCCCTGCAGGTGCACTGGGCTGGGTAGGGAGGTCTGTCTTGTTTACCAGGGACAGTTACTACATCACCAGCTCAGGTGAAGTGTGAGCTGCCCCTCTTTTAGCTCTGCTGCCACTGGCCAATGTGCAGGAGATGGGACTATCCCCACCCACCCATCTTGCCAAGACACAGCCCCTTTGGAACAGCAGCAGTCGCTCCTGTGAGTGCTAGAAGTCCCCACTTCTCCCTCTCGCATTCAGGATGTGCATTATTGCAACATCCTAAGCAGGAACGTTAAAGGGGGAAGCTGCTGGTGGTGCCCTCTGCTGTGTCACCCTGAGCTTTTAGGATCGTTTGATAGAAGGGAACTCATTGCAGTGAAATGGAATCTAAACACTACTGAGATCACCACATAACTAATACTGCAAGCAACCCCCTGCTTTCAACGGAGGACAATAAAATGGCTCTTTCTGATTCTCAGATCTGATCTGTTCAAGTTGTTTCCAGCTCTAACATGTGTTGTGTGTGTCAGATCCTTCTGTGCCTAGTGTTGTGTTAGAAATAGCTCCTGTACTCCATAAAGGGGCAAGTGTGGCAAATGCCTCTAAAAATGCTGTTCTAATACCATGCAACTTTTAGCAAATAAGTAAAAGTGTCAGGAATAGAAACCAGGCGCCCTGACTCCCACTCTCTTTCTGTAGCTACTAAACAACATTCCCTCTCAGCTGGTGTTCCGTATTAGGAGTGCTATAGCTTGCAACATGTATTGGTGCACTGAACTGGCTCTGTCCGACGCAAGGGAAAGATTATCGATTAGCTCTGCTACTTTCCTCTGAAGATGCATGTGACTAAGAGCTGAAGTGATGTGTGACTGGAAGCGTCTGCTGATGTCTCTGAATGTTCAGAAACAAAGACAGCTATGTGCAGCAGGCCTGATTCTTCCCTCACTGGCTTGAGTCCATATCGTCACTGAAGCCAGTGGAATTACACGGGAGTAGAACGTGTGTGAGTGAGTGCAGAATCGAGCCGCTGGGTATACTAGGCTATGATTAAAATGGTGTGTCCAGACTAATGCAGCGAGAGACGCAGCTCTGAAGCTAAGTGAAGTGAATGTATAAGAAGAGCAGTTTTGGAAGAGTATTTTCTCCCCCCTCTAGTGAATACAAGAGAGATTTTTGTATCTCAGATCCAGATATCCAGAGCACTGACCACGCCCATTGAAACTAATACTTAAGCACATTGAGATGAAAGGCACTATGTAAGTGCAACGTATTGCGTAAGGCCCAGGGGTTGCCATGAAAAATAAATAATTATCCACGTTTACCACACAGCTATACGTGAGATGCTCGTTCTTACTCTAAGTGCAGGGAGAAACTATGCAGCATGTGGACTACCACTAAATGGTAAATGTGGTCAGCCAGTCTAAGGGTATGTCTTCACGGCCATTGGGAGGTGTGATTGCAACACACATACACATATCTGAGCTAGTTTTGGGCACTGGCTAGCCTTGCCTGCCCAGGACCTAGGCTATTACTTGAATGGCTGCCACCCATATTGTTGTGACTTCAGCACTGTAGGAAGGCTTGTAACTCTTCCATTCATTATACACCAAAGACCATCGGTGGCAACTTTCAGAGCAAGACTCTAGATCAGTGGTTCTCAACCAGGGGCACACGTACTCCTGGGGGTACACATCAACTCATCTAGATAGTTGCCTAGTTTTACAACAGACTACATAAAAAGCACTAGCAAAGTCAGGACAAATGAAAATTTCATACAGACAATGACTTGTTTATAGTGCTCTATATACTAGACACTGAAATATAAGTACGATATTTATATTCCAATTGATTTATCTTATAATTACATGATAAAAATGAGAAAGTCAGCAATTTTTTCAGTAACAGAGTGCCGTGACACACGTGTATTTTTTTTAGTCTGATTTTGTAAGCAAGTAGTTTTTAAGTGAGGTGTAACTTAGCGGAAGGCAAGACAAATCAGACTCCTGAAAGGGGTACAGTAGTCTGGAAAGGTTGAGAGCCACTGATCTAGATCTCTTTGTTTTCCGTGTTGCTGTATTGATGTCATCAGGTTATGCTATTGCATCTTGTACTGGTATGGGGGAGGAGATGCTGGGAAGGTTTTTTTTCCACTCCTTTTTGCAGTCTATTTGACACATTGCTCCTTGGCAAATTGCTGTATGGAGTATGAACTCCCTCATACCACAGAGGAAGGGGTTTTGGGTTGGGGGGCAGGAGAAGCTAGTAACTGCTGAGACCCACAGTCCATTACTCCCTGGAGTTATGGGGTGAACCATTAGTAAGGACAGCTACTACAGTGAGGGTGCTGTTTGCTCCTGGGACTGTGTAGGGAAATTTATCCTTTGTGAAGCTTGCATACCTCCTCAGCACGTACTTAGCTATATGGAGGGGAATAAATATTTTGCCTCTTAGTTATTTTTAGCTTAGGGTGCCCAGAGGTCTTTCAAACACAAGGCACAAAGGAATGCTCCTTTATTTATTTACTTACTTAATGTTTATATAGAACACAACATAGAGCAGAAATAGATCTAACACTTTGACAGCACCTGGCATCTTAAATCATATCAGACGTGGTTAGAATGGTCAGGTTTAGTCAGTTGTCTATGTGGATTCACTCCACAGCTCCTGGAGATGATTGACCGTTCTCCTTCGACAAGAAATGCGTACAGTGCGTTCAGCAGTCGACGTCTATTAAAATGAGAAGCAGAGCAGATACCGCGGATTGCATCCCTTGGAGGAGTATCTCTGTGTGTGTGCGTGTGCGCTCAATAAGACCTTTGCTTGACGGGTCACAAATGACTTTGCCCATTTTTTGAAGAGAAAAAAAAATGGACAGCCCTTGAGACCGAAACTCTCTCCATTCAGAGAACAGATAACGCGTGGCAGCAAAGCTCCATAGTCAGTGTGCTTCACCCTAGCCACTCTAGGGAAGAGAGGGCAGCTCAGTTTCTATTCTCACTGAGAGTCTGATCCAAAGACCATGAAAATCAATGGAAAGACTCTGACTGACTTTGGATCAGTCCTACAATCCAGTGAGAGAACCAGCTCATTTTACATAAGCCAGCACTGACAATCTGCTGGGGCAGGGCTCCATTCCCTATGGCACGTTTTTCAGCCGTCCCTTCCCATCTGAGTGCATAGTTTTCAAGCCTGTTCCATTTTCAGCGTCGTTTGGATTCCGCAGCCTTTAGAGCATTGCAGCTGCCAGGCATAAAGACATCAAGTAGACCTAGAAAAATGAAATGGCAGAATATTTTATTGATTCGTCAAATCTAGTTGCCCAACTGCCCGTGGTGGCTTGGATGAGCAGAAGCAGGACACGTCCAATGCTCCTGTCAGAAAATGTTCATAAGACGATAACAGCTAGTCCGTTCCAGTGCTTGCAGAGAAACAAACCTAAATTATGAGAGCTTATTATTTTAATTATAGCACTTAGTGTGTGCTACATGCTCTAATAAGAAGACTTGAGGAGTCAATCGCATAAGAGGTCTTATTTCCACAATACCAGTTCCTATAATAACTCCTCAAACAGTCCACCCCTTTTTTATTAGGTACGGAGCTGAAAGAGTCCTTGACACTGCTCTCTCTGTGTTGTACTGCTAAGGTAGATCTGGGTTCCGTTGCTTGCATAGTGACTTGTATCCCTAAACATTTTGTTCCAGGATTGCAACAGGTAGACATCACATGATCCTTGATATTTAAAATAGACTCATAAAGAAAGAAGCTTTTGGAAGGTGGTTTAGCAATCACTTCTTGGATTTGACTTGAAAGCAAAGTGCCTGGGTGTAGCGTAGGCACATGTGGTATGCTGGCAGCCTAGCGAAAATTAAACTGGAAAGGCTTTTTATCTGCCAAGCCTTGCATTCGGGATTCTACGTATGCCTTGCAGCAGGCGGGGCATGACACTAGTAACTTCAGACTACACTCAGAAAGTCACATCTTCTATTGCTTTAGCTGGTGTAGGCAGGGGAGATCAGCTGCAGTTGTAGTGCGGTGTTGCAGTCCTCCAACAGCCATAGCAGGACACATACAGGATGCAGCTGGGATTTTCAAAAGCATGCAGTGTGGGTGTAACTCTGCTCCCATTGATGCCATTAGGAGTTTTACTGTGGACTTCAGTGAGAGCAGATTTACACCAACACAGAGTGCTTGTGCAAATCCCAGGTGAAATGTTGTGATACACATCTGCTGGACGATCCTAAGGAGGAAAAGAGCCTTGTATGTCTAAAAGTAAGAGGTGTCAATCCTAGACATCGCTTATTCACGTGCTGTTGTCGGCAACAAAGGATAAATGTTGTGCTCATGAAACATGCTGTCTGATCATGGGGCTTTTCTGGCATTTCTTGCGCACCCAAAGCTCTCGCTGAGGAGAACAGAAATGTTAGGTGTATGATGAATTGAGGATGGAGCCAGAGATGTGCAGGTACGTAATAAGGTACTACCTGCCTCCATAACACGGCATACGCCTGTCAAATAAGCTAGACGTGCAGTAGCAAAATCCAGCTCTTGTGGACAGTGAATGGATTTATGTCACTGCATGTTGGCCGGGAAGAGTCTGGATTGCACAGATATGAGAGCTAGGGCCTGGGATGGGGCGTCATAATTTACTAGCAGGAATCAAAAGAACCAATAAACATCCAGAATATGGAATTCTGGACAAGTCCCTAGTGGAAGTGAGAAATACTAATGTATGCACTGCTTTGGAATTCCATGCATGTGTATATAACTAACTGCATTGGAATTGCTTAGCCAGTTGAGAAGGGACTGCTGTGTTTTCTGGTATGTGCCATGCCTTGCGGTTAAGCAAAAGCTATGTCATGCTCTACTTTTTTTCAGCTGAGGCGTGCCACCAAGACAAGCTGAAAAAACAGCCTTTAACTCTGCTGAGAAGCGCGACACATGTCCCCAAGTCCATCAGTTCTAACTTCACAATGTTCAGATCTATACTAGTCAGTTACACTTTCTATCCATGTTGCTGAAGTAGCTGTAATTTATGAAAGCAACAGTTCCACATTTGGGAGCCTCAGCTGGTGTCAATTCCCATGTAATCCCTTGATTTTCACAGGCTGAGTATCCAGCCCATTGTATAAAAAATGAGGCATTTATTATATATTATGGGGCAAATTCTGCTCTGGGATGTGAAGAGCCCCTCCTAGTGGCATAAGTGGGATCAAGGAGTGTGCATCGAATGGCAGATTTCTTTGGTTTTAGTTCCGTTTTTAAAAACCTGTTTCTTTTATTTAAAGAGACACTGTCAACTTGAATTTTTTGCAAAGTAGCAGGACACCTGATTTTATTCTGTTAATTATTCCTTTTAAAATACCATTTAAGAGTTTTTCTGCTGATCCTTATTAGGTTCTCTTCGGAAAGGAGAGTGGGCACATTCCAGAGCAATACAACCAGACATGCTCTGCTCCCTCCTCATACCCTTATCCCTTCCCCAGGCTATTCCTCTTCTCAGTTCCTGTTGCTCCCTTCCTCCAAAGGGTAAAGACTCTTGGAGCCAAACTCAGAAGCAGCTGTGGTGTTGTTCCTGCTGAAAGCCTTCTTGAAAAGCCTGGGAGAAAGTATGCACAACAGTTCTTCTTTCTCCCCCCCCCCCTTCCCTAGCTCCTCACCCCCAGCAGTGCATAAGAGTGGTGTCATGATGTTGGTTCAGGAGACAAGAAATGTAACTGACCCTTGAAGAAGAGCTCTGTGTGGCTCAAAAGCGTGTCTCTCTCACCAACAGAAATCGGTCCAATAAAAGAGATTACCACACCCACCTTGGCAAAACAGTGAAACTGACTACTCACAAAGTGCTGCCTAATCCACAAAGTAAATAAACTAAAAAGATTGGGGATTGGGTGAATAGTTTCCTTTCTCCTTCAGCCTTAGGAATTGTAGATGTTACTGGTAAATATAGTAGTTAAAAGAAAATCAGAAAGAGTTGTGATCCCCCCCCCCCCCAAGCTGGTGTCCTCTTTTAAATTTAATTTTAATTCCATGCTGTGTTTAAAGTAAAAATAATACAGATTTGATATCTGCAGATCCAGATACCCATTAGTACAAACAAATTAGCTTTATGTTAGATATAATGAAGGAAGGTCTGGGGGCGGGGGGGAGAAGAGGGAAAAAAAAATCTTGAATGCACGTGGCTTTTAAAGTTCACCTTTAGTATTAACCTGCCATATATTTCCTGCTTGTACAAACAGATTGTTCATTTTGTTTCCCTAATGCTGCATATATGTCACTTTACTATGTTTGTTTTGAGTAGTACGCAATAAGACCCTTTTCTGGGTTGACAGCTAGAATGAGACACTCCAGGAAAAACCCATACGATGCTTGGTTATAAGTAATGGTTAGACAAGGACCGTATCTGCCAGAATCCCTGCCCTGTGTCAGTTGCTCCAGGCACAAGGATGAACCAAAACAAATTGAGCAGTATGTGGTGTAATTGAAATGTCACTAGAGCAGTCCATCTACTTTTTCCACCTATTCATTTCCCCCCTGAATTGATACCTAAGATCATTACAAGCTTTGAATAGTATACTCAAGCCAGCACATTGGATTTGGGAGGATAAAACAGAAATGCGCTGGTTATTTATATAGCAGAGGAGGTAATTGGCTATATCGTTTTATAATACAGAAGTCCTGTAATACAGGTACACATGCTGTACTATCCCAGTCATGTAACAGTTAACACTAACATTTCGGCCACTGAGTATGCATGCTTTTAAACCTGAAAATTGGTATCTTTACTTTGTACTATGAGTGCTAATCTATAGACACCTTTGTGTTGCCCTGTGCACTGTGGTTAATTTTGCCTCTGGGCCTAATTCCATCTTCACATATGTGGGGTCAGGAAGGAATTTTCACCCAGATCAGATTGGCAGGGACCTTGGCAGGGTTTTTGCCTTCCTGTGCAGCGTGTGGGCATGGGACACTTGCCAGGATCATCTAGGTGTGGCTCATGTAATCATTTCCCTACCCTTGTGAGGACCTAAAACATCTTGGTCCCTCCTATTCTCTGCTGGTGTTACATTGTAGTTTTATGTCCTCTGGGCTGTAATACTTTGGTCTCATTTAGGTTGTTGGATTTAGTGGTGTTGGTAGCCTGTATATATAGGAAATCAGATTAGGTGATCTATTGGTCTGTGATTTAAGCAGATTTGCCTCCCAATTTGCATGGGCATCAAGCGTGTCCAGAATTGGGCCTTTTGTTCCTTTACCTGTTTGCAAATTGACAAAACCATTGGCTGTGGTTTTTCGCCACATGCTGTGTGCTACAGTTAAAGGGGACAACAGAATGCGTTAGAACTGAAGATTCTCAGCTGTCATGGAGAATTTGATCTTGTGAAGTAGGGTCAGGCTCGAGTGAGACACAGGAGTCGCTGCAACAATGCTTATTGGCTCTCGTTGAATAAATATGGGATTATAGAATGAGTATCATTTTCTGGTTATTCCACAAAGTTGTTTGGATACATGGTGCATAAGGACCTGAAAGTAATATATGTATTTATTTGATTATCTGTAATGGCTCCACCAGAGCCAATTATGGATGCCTGTAAATATATAATTATGAACCTTTTTAAAATGGGTAACATTTCTTTTGTAGCACTGAGGAAGCCATTACTGAGCCTAGCTAGACTATTTAGTGGATTATTGACTTGACAGACTATAACCATGGCCTCCAGTGTAAGTGTTATTGACATAAGAGCCTGTAATGGGTCCTTTAGAAGCCATTATGGCCTTTCACTGAAGGCGTGCTGCACTTTGAGACTTGCTTTGGGTGGACAGATCATAACATACTGGGTATATGTTAACCGACATACACAATAGACATTTGTTAAAATATTTCATAACAGCCAAAGAAAAAACACATCACAATAACAATCCAGGCACGCGGTCTTTTTCCTAGGTGGAGAGGATGTCCTCATGCACAGCCAAGAGCCATAAAAGCAGCCATGCAATTTCAAGTGGCAGTTATTGCTATAAAGTTATTTTAAAAACAAAAATAATCCCCATTGGTTTTTATTCATTTGCCTTTTGTCGTAGTTTGATTTGGTGCAGAGTTCTTACATAACTTTTGACCACAGTGCCCTAGCTGTGTAGTCTCCATTATTCAAATCACTACCAGATATCCCCACTGCTCATGTCAGCATGTTGCATCACACTGCCCTGCAACCATTAAAAAGCAGTTAAGCATAAGCCAGCATTGCATTTCTCAGTGCGTACAGAGAGAGGCAAATGGGTGCCAAGAGGAAGGACGACCTAGTTGGGAAGTGAGAGGCGCTACTGGGACCAAATGGGGCAAGTGGGGCTAGCCACGATGGAATTAGGTGCAGGAAAGGCTCATTAACCATGTCTAGCTTGAAATAGAAGGGAGAAGGCAACACTTCCGAAGGGGTATAGGGCAGAGGAAGTTCCACACCAGAGCACATTAAATAATCGTAGCCTTTTTAATCTGAAAAGAAAAGACTGCTGTTGGAGGAGATAGGATAGAACCATATAAAGTAATGAATGACGGGCCATCTGGTTGCTCCATTTTACGTTGTCTCATTACACAAAAAGAGTGCACTCAATGTAATGAACATGATAGGAACAAATTCAGAATTGTTTATGCAATACAGAGTCCAAGGAAAATCCCTGCTGTGGGATATCATTGAGACAAACAATGCGGGTAGCCATATTGGAATGGAACTAGACAGCTAATGTGAATGAGAATCTGCATGTTTCAGTGTGTAAGATGATCACTGGCGGGTACCAGCAAGAGTATTCTTCTCCCTCCCTCCCACCCAATTCTGTACAGCTGGAGAATTGCCAGATATACTTTAATGGATTTTATGGTGCATTGAAAACTATCACTTTATCAGGGAGATTCTTGGTCCTGCTTGTAGTCCAGGGGGCTCTGTAAGGAAGTGTGCTATCTAGGTCCAGTAGCAGTAAGTCTGCAGAAAGACACCCTAGAATAAAGTGGGTTGTGCCTCTCTATTTTAGGGAGCAGCCTGCTTTGTTTCTCTCTGTTTCTGGATTCTTGTGTGTTATCATTCTGAATTTTAAGAAATAAAGTAGTTACACTGCAACTTCGCAGAAACAGCACTTTGCTTGTATCTAAACTTCTCTGTGCATATTCCATGAATAAAACAGATTTACATTTTCCTATCAAATATCAGAAGTAGAGTTCCTGACTAGTTGGATCACTGGTCTATTCCAGTGTGGCAATTAATCATAATAATAACTTCTTACATTTTTCTATTGTTTCTTTCATTTCACAGCACCGTAGAAACAATCCATACTTATATTGTGTGGGGTGTGTAATCAGAGATTTTATATACCTATGCAAAGAGAGACTATGTGTTTGCATGCTATATCATGGTTTTATTAGCAAGTGTATGGTTGGCTACATTGCTTGCATGTAGTGAAGCTATGTGTGAGCTATGTTTGTTTTAGTGGCATCTGAAGCTGTTCAGATGTTTAATGTTGTAAGTCCCACTGAAGATGGATTGGTGGAGGGTAATTCAGGCACTCAGACTTTATGGTAAATGTTATTTATCACATGCTTGGCAACTTCCCAAATGCAGCTGTCTCAAGAGTGTATATATATGTGTGTGTGAGCACACGCATATGCGTGTATGTTGCGGGGGGGATATGAATAGTGTAGGCATGTTTTTATATTGTGTGTATGAGGGGAAATTGCTGTTTTCCACTGAAATGCAGCCATTTCAATAGCAACTGTTAAATGCACAGCAATGCTACACAGATTTTAGGACAAGGAATGAAGGAGATTTCTGTATTCTGTGACACTGTAGGGAGAGTTTACATAGGCAGAATGTATAGTAGTTACCCAGTTACTCTCCCAAAACTCTCCTTTCTAATTAGTTGGAGGCAGGCGGAGGGCAGCTGCATCTTCCAGATCTCTCTTTGTGCCAAATAGCATTTAATCTACATCAAACCCTGCTGGGACAGAAGGATAAACTATCTGATTTTTTCCGCTCTGTCTGCATCCAATCTCTGCACCTCAGTCTTACTGAGAAAAATTGCAAATTCTAATCCCTGCATCGTGAACATGGAAAAATATTAAAAACTGATCTCCAATATTACTGAAACCCATTGATTTGCACAAGCTGAAGTTTGGTACAATTTCAATTTATGAAAGGGGGCGGGGGGGAAGGGGGCTGTAAGTGTATCCCAGAAATAGATTGATGAGGATATTTTAGAACTTTGGGATTTGTTTGATAGTGGGTGTTTCAAGACTCTTCTGAACTCCAGAGATACTTTATAATTTATCTGAGGTAGAAAACTAGTTAAACAATCCAAACTGGGATTCTTTGGTTTCTTTGCCAATGGCTAGACTTTCTACTCTAGTGTTTATAAGATTTTACTTAAACAAATTAACACAAATGAGTAGTTAAAAAATGATGCGAGTTTGATGTGCAAACCTTTAATATCACAGACAGGAATCCCATCCCTAGCAATGTTTAAAACAGCTACGTGGCTCTAAAGATATGGACTTTGAAATCACAGGAGGTACTGCAACCTGAAAAGGCTTGGAAGAATGAACCATACAATTCCGTATACCTCTGGAAATGTCACACTGAGAAGGAAATGCTAAATCTCACACAGTATTAGGAGATTGCCCAAGAGATCAGCCATTTTGGCCCTGTGTCTTCTCCAGAATTAGTTTGTTATTGAGTCTGTTTCTGAAGAAGTCTGAATCCACCGTACTCGATAATACATCTCAGCTGGTTTGATATGAGGTAATACTTTGACTCATAACCGAAGTTACTCATGTGGCTTCAAGTGTTACAGTAAAGAAAATCCCAGCTCTTCCTGTTACTAACCATTAGGAGCCAGCCAGATTATACCATTCTCACTGAAGTTATGGTAATATTTTACCCACTAGTAGATTCTTTGAAATGACTGGCTCTACTCCAAAGAAGGGACCTACTCAAAGAATAAGGTTAATTCAGCTTCAGTAAGAGTGATAGACTTTGCCCCTAGAGTATTATTTTATAAGAAATATATGATCTCTATACTAATTAATACACAACCTACAGTATTATAATAGGTGAACTCTGATTTTATGCTTATGCATACGGCCAAATTTTCAGAAAAATCATCTGAATTGCACCTGTCAAATTTGAGTGGAGAAGAACTTGTGAATGCAAGCGGAAACATGCATACAATTACACCTTTCTGCTTGCACAAATGCAGGCTTGTGCATGCACAGTTTATGCTCTGGTACAATTTAGGAGGATCCTTGGAAAATGTGACCCCTAGTCTTAAAAATAAGAATTTTGGTCAAGTGCTAAAACATCATACATCTACACTTTTTTAGAGCCAAACTTCCTAACAGGAAAACTAATCTTCCTGCAGTGCGTGCTATATTTCATGGTTCATTCCATGACTGTTCCATTTGGAAGACTGGGATGAGGCTTGGAGAATTGATATCTGTGTTTTGTTTTCTCTCTTCGGTATTTGACTGATACTGTTTATTTTGCGCTGGTACAAAAAATTATTTCAGCCCTTGGCGTGTGCCTTCCATGCATATTCTGACAATGCTTGTATACAGATTTATCCCAAATATGTAGCTAACAGGCAAAAGTAATTTTTGCAATCTGTATATTCCAGAATGATAGCTAAGCCTCAGCTGCTTTGGGTTTTTTTTTTAGGTTTTGTTTGTTTTTTTTACCATAGCTGGTACATGAAAGTTCTTGGCTTGTCTGTAAAGCAGTGAAACTGATGTTATTGTACAGACCAAAGTGAGAGCAAAGCACTTGAGGCAAAATTATACTGATTAAAAACAAGGTTAAAAATTCACATTGAAACGTCTTTATAAACTGATTGACAGCCAAATTTATAGCAGGGCTTTCACTTAAAGCTTTTCAGGGAGCATGTACATTATCAGGAGATGTCTGTGCTTTGAAGCACCTTTTGTGTATTTGGGGGATATAATACCAGTGTGGTGAAAGAGCAGGACAAGGCCAAGCTGGCTTGTGTTTTAAGTTCAGATTGGCACAGGCAAGCTGATCTACAAAAACTCACCAATCAAGTCGAATATGTTGCACAATAACTTTTGGTATATTAGTCACTTGGTTGATGAAATTAACCAGGTTATTTAACACTTGATAAAACTACTAACCCCTTGTAACGTAGAGTCTGATCCTTATCCCCTCGCTCAGGTCAAGTACCCTCTTACTCCATGAGTGGATCTGTTGGCTTAAATGGGACCATTTGTGGCACGAGAGGTCTGGGACTTTTAAGAGAAAGCTGATGCAGCTCACCTGTGCCTCATCATGGGGCTTGATAGAGGGCAGCTGGTCTCTATAAAGAGCCAGAGGATGTCTACATTGCAATTGCACATCAGTGCCTGGCCCATTACCAGCTGACTCGGGCTTATAGGGCTCAGGCTGTGGGGCTGTTTTATTGCGGTGTAGACATTCTAACCTAGGCCGCAACCCAAGCTCTGGGACCCTCCCACCTCACAGGGTCCTAAAGCCCACACTTCAGGCTGAGTCTACTCTGCAGGTAAACAGCCCTGCAGCCCAAGTCCCATGAGCCCTAGTCAGTTGGCATGGGCCAGCTGCGGCTTAATGGTAGTGTAGACATACCCAGAGAGGTAGCTGTGGCAGGGGGAGCTGCAGACAGTTGGATGACTCCTGCAGGTAGCAGCAGAAGAGTTTGAGTCTGCAGGGGAACAAGCCCCCAGTCAGGGAGTGGCTGCCTTAAAAGCAGGAAATTGAATGGGACTTTGTGAACTTTATTTGGGGACTTTGCGTTTTGTTTGCCCCTTTGATAGGAATTGATCGGGACCCTGAGGGGTGTTGCAACAGAGAGAAAAGTGTGTGAAGTTGATGGAAGTTTATTTCTCCCCAGCTGCCTTCCTTGAGGAAATCAGAAAGTTGTTTTCCTTTCACTCTGCAGCCTCTTCACCTCAGAAACAACTTGAGACTTGTCTAATTGAAAATGAGCTTTATCAAGAATAGGGAGTTGATCAGATTGAAACAAAAGACTGGATAATGCTTAATGCAGCAAGTCTGAAACAGTTCAGCAAGATAGGTACACAGCACTGTTAACCCCAGCATTCAAAAATCTCATGATTTTTTCCAAGTCTGACTTATAAGGGGCCAGGTAAGTGAGTGTATAGCTATAAGTGAGTGTATAGCTATAAATAATTTTGGGATCTTTGTTTGCCTTCTGGTTTCTGAGTCTTTACCATACACTTTGGTCATTTTTTCTGTCTTTCCTTTGTAACCTTGAGGACTATAGACTTTTTATTTAAGTGGAATCTGAGATTCTCCAATAATCACAGGACTCCAGGAGCTGGGGCTTTCAAAAATACCAAATATCACAGGACTTGTGATTAAAATCATGAGATTTGGCAACACTGTATGGTATCATTACAATGAAGTCTGTCTTGCCTTCCTAGAGTGCTTGCTTTCCCCCCTTCTGAGCCCTTCAACAATCCTGTATGTCAGAAACACAGTTTCTAGTTTCAGGTATCTGTCGTCATCTTCCCTGCTCAGACTGACTCACACCCTGGCTAGACTTTGTTCAAAAGTGCTCAGCACTGGCCTAACCTTGCTCCTATTGAAGTCAGTGGTAAAGCTCCTGGTGTAGGAATTAATATCCTCCCATGGAACTTCTCCCAGCCCACCCCATGCAAAATGGTGTCCTCTGGTTTCTCCTCAGGGAAGGATATTTTCTGGCTCTCCAGTTGTTTTTACTAGTCATTGTAATCGCTGTCTTGGAGACACCATTTAGCTTCCTGATGAATTCTGTTTACATTCCATAACTTAAAGTTCCTTTTGAAGGTTTAGCCACACAATAGCTCTCTTATTATCAAAATAAGCACCCCTCCTCTAAAGGCTGCCTGCCCTTTGTTCTCTCCTCACTAGCACGCTTTTTGCATGTTAGTGGTTTTGGCAGGAGGTATCTGTTTTTAAAGATACAGCAGTTCTTAGTGTTAAGAATTAACTAAAACTTGACTGTAGATCAACTTGCATCCAAAAAAAACCTGTGTTAAGTAATGCTAAAGTTGCCAAGCAAAGAACTCAAGTTAGGAATTGCCAGATCTAAGGCTGCATGTGCAACCTTAATTCGGTCTCCATGTGCATTATGATACAGTCTTTAACTAGATCCCATTCTAGCTTTTCCACAGGACCTTTACTTAACATGTGCAAATTGAGATTTTTTTCACAGGCATATCATTTTTCCAAATTTGGATGTATTTTCATGTGCAAAAGGCACATCTCTGAAAACTGGGTGATCCCTGCCCAAGCCAGATTTAAAATCTTGTGGGGATGACAGTACTGTCCTGTAGAATTTAGAATCTAGCCCTTTTTGGCTGAGCCATTTTAGCTGAAACTTTAAAAAAATATTCAGCCTGATGATTGACACCTGAGACTGGCATGGAGAATTTGGTAATTTCCTAAAAGATAAGCCAATCAGTGAACAGCCAGCAAGTAGCAATATGCTGCTGTTGGAGGAAGGGAGCTGACTGGAGGTCATAGACAAGACAGTGGGAATTTAAAGTGTTTGTGGGTTGGGGAATTTAGGACTTCAAAAAAAAGTCAAGAGCTAAATATGGAAACTATAGTAATAGCATTAGTTAACAGAGGCAGCCTTGGGTTCGTTGCTTTTGTGTTTCACTCCAAACTGTTCACATGTAAACAATACAAACACGAAAGGCATTAATTGGGAAAAGTTTCACTTCAGTCTTCTGTAGTAAGGAGTACAAATAAAATGCTAACAAACCAAAATAAATAAATAAATAAAAACCCCTTTGAGATCAAGACAATAAAATATCTAAAAACAGCAAATGTTTTACAAAAAGACCAAATGGGGCACTGGAAAAAAAACCCCACACTTATACTCCAGAATCTATAAAACAGACTTTTGTAACAGACAGCACAGTTTATTCCCATGTTTTCAACAAGCGGGAATTTTAAAATGTGATGTTAATTATGGGCCGTTGAGAACTGAAAAATCCCAGATTTGAAATTTGATCATTCTGTCCAAAGTCAGTAGGCATGGGATTCATAAAGATAAGCTAATTCAGTGCAAGTTAGGTCTCTAAGTACCTTTGTGATTTCCCCCTAAAAGCCCAGTCATTTTTCTTGGATTTCAGCCATATGAGTGTCCTTATGTATACTAAGGGTAACAATTTACAAAACAAATTCTTCTGTGACTTAGTCGTGTCCGGTACAAGCCATCCAATTAGGAGTAAGGAAGGCCATCTGATGTTACTAGTTCAATGGATCATATTTTTAAACAGGAAAACATCCATAAAGTGCATTTATTGGATAGGATTATAAGATTTTTTTGTTTGGTAGATAGACAATGTGACACTGAGCTGTAGCTGAGGTTCTCCCTTATTCTGTCACTTATTCAAATCCTTCCTAATATATGGTATGAAAGATTCTGTGCAATGGGACAGCCTTTTGTACAATTTCAGTTCATCTTGTTTGCAGAGAATGGCAACTTGAATAGAAGGATAAAAATATATTAAAAACATTATAAGAAAATTAATGATTGAAATCCCCAGGATGATCTAACTCTTCAGATGTCATTGAAGTACAGTCCCGTATTTTTAGAAGGTCCACATGTCCTGTGGAGTGGAGTAACGCTTACAGGAAATCAGTGTTGTCCATTGGCATTCCACTTGCAAGTGGTATTTAAAGGCTTCAATGCCCATAATCAGTGTGTGATTAAGTCAATCCCTATTCATGAAAGCTCTTGCTCACTTCCCAGTGAAGTTAATGGGATCTTAGTGCACACAGGCTTTATTTAAGTTAAGCACCCGCTTAAGTGCTTTGCTGAATCATGAGCCAACAGTGTAAAGCAACCCAAGTGTGACAGTGTCAAGACTCACCACCGCTGGCGCCTCCTGCTGGTTGTTCTAGGAATTAGCTCTGTCCACTGCGGGGCATCCTCAGCGTGTGGTGTCTTGCCTGTTGTCAATTCTGCTGCCCTGGGACCCACATTACTCCCCGCTTGGTGGCATCCGCTTCAGGACACTGCCCTCCAGCAGTGCCCACTACTCCAGACTCACCCCCCTTCCAGGGGGCGGGTTAACAGCAGTCTTTGGGACTTGCACCTGCCTCAGTGGCTAACCATAACCCAAAGTCTAGCCCCTTAGCTCAGGGGCAGGTTGCAGTCTGTATTGGCCACAATCTTCTGTGGCCAGGTGCAGTATAAGGGCGAGGACCCAGGCCCGCCCGCTACTCTGGGTCCCAATCCAGGGACCCTTTAGCAGCAGCCTCTTTCTGCTCTCCTTTGTTCCCCTCTTGTCCGCCTAGTCTTCCCTGGGCCACTTCCCCTTTGTTATCTGTGCACCTTCTAGGCCCTTCGTAGCAGGGTCTGCAGCCTGGCAGGTAACGGGGCTGGAGTTCTCTCCTGCTCCCCGGAGCCTGCCCAGCACTGCTCTGTCCAAGGTGCTGGCTCCTTGCTTCAGGAGCCTGTCCTTCTCCCTCACTAGTCAGGGAGAGACTCCCTTCTTCTCTGCTAGGCAGCCTTTATAGAGGGTCTTGCCCGGCCCTCATTGGCTGCCTCTTCCTTCCCCTGATTGGCCCTCCACAGGCCTTTATTGATTGGCTGCTGGTCTGCGCAGCCTCAAAAGGCCTGTTCCAGCCCTTTTCTCAGGGGGTGGGGGCGACTGCCCCACCACACCAAGATTTTCAAGTTTTGGGGTAGCCAGTTCATTCATCTTTCAGTGAGATTACAGAATGTCCCACTTCTTTATGCAGTAGAATTCTAATTTCACGTGTAGCTTCCCCCTCACAGTATGAGAGCATGAGACATACCACTACAAATACACTAAGAAAATAATTATTTCCCATATGTATTTAGAAGATTCATAAAATACGGTAATAATAAAGGAAATTATGCACTCAGATTTCTAGTGGATGAATGTAAATTAAATCTTTAGAGATTCACCCACTAGTAATTTAGATCCTTACGTGTTGCTTATCTTTATGTTTTTGACTTTGATTTTTAAAATGTACTTATCCACATACTCAGGGACCACATACAGTAAAAATAAGTACAGCTCATACAAAACAAACCAGTAAGAAATTCTAAGCTCCACCCAATTAATTCACCAATATGAATAACCATCCTCCTCAATGAACTGAGTGAGTTTAGGAGCTAGAAAATGGGAGAAACAGGGCAGGTTAAAAGATGTCAACTACAGATGTTAAGAGAAAAAGAAATGGAAATAAGTTTACTTCTGACAAGTGGCATCATCTGTTGCTGGAGTATATGTCAGTGATAGTTTCTGCTGAGTTATTACACTAGAAACTATATAAATTCCAAGAGGGGAAAGTGAGATTTGCCCAGTGATAACATGTTTTCCTGTGCTCACATTTGATTGCTGTATACAATTATGCACTCACCTAAACTCTTCTCATCTGTTATATTGAGACATAAAGAGCCAATCCTCAGCTGGAGCAAATTGGTGCATTTCTATTGACTTCAATAGAGCATTGCAAATTTACATCAGCTGAAGAACTGGCTCAATAAGTTTCCCATTTTATTTTTCTAAGTCTGTGTAACTTATATTGGGTCTTCCTTACACCTGCATAAAGGGTTTTTGCCCTTACACAGGGAAAACATCCACTGAAACCACTGCAGGATCAGACCCACAAGGTAGGCCTCAGTTTAAACTACTCTTTAATTATTCCTTCCTTAACTGTCCTATGGTAACTTTAGATTTGATAAGCAATTGCTGCTGTGGGGGAAAAAAAGAGTTTTTGTTCATATAGTCTCTTTTTATGGTATCAAATCAATAATTCATACTTATATGAAATGTGTAAAATAAGACTGTTTTATTCCAAATGGGATAATGAGATTCCTGTTTGTTACATTATGAATTTCTTAAATGACTCATTAAAGACCCAAACACCAAAGCACTTTTATTACCAAGGTCTAGCATCCCTGCGAGGGAAGGCTGATAGAATATGTAGGGAAGTTGAGTTCCAATGCGGTATTTGTTATCGCCTCATAAATAATTCTCTGGCATATTAGTCCAAAATGTGTATGTCCATAATCAAGGAAAGATGTAGAAAGGGATATATATGTTGCATGCTGCTTTTGTGTTTGATTGTCTTGATCTCCTTGATATAAAGTCGATCAACAGTGGTGCTGAAAAAATTGCTGAATACACATCTTGAATACTATGTGCCGATGGGGTCGCCCCATCTCAAAAAAGATATATTGGAATTGGAAAAGGTTCAGAAAAGGGCAACAAAAATGATTAGGGGTATGGAATGGCTGCCATATGAGGAGAGATTGAGCACAAATCTTCACCCTGAGATGGCAGAAATCTTCTCAGAATAACTGATCTTATGAGTTTTTTCAGGATTCAGGGCTGGAAATCTGAGAGCAGGTTTTTTTTGGCACTGTTTGAACCCAAACCACAGCCCTGAAGTCAAACCTGGATCCTGTCATCTTCACTCTAGTTCATGTTTATTACACAGAGTCAGTTTATAGCCCTTAAGCTATTGTCTGTGAAGGAGGCAGTGCTTAGAGACCATGCTGCAGGGGGAGATTCCACTAGGAAATTTGGCAGGCATTTGCCTCACCCATACCTCTATCCTTTTCTGGGTAGCTAATGTGTGTGTTTGGGGGGGGGCGGGGAAGGGGGAGAAGCAGCTAGCTGTAAGAAACACATGCACTCCCCAATGAACTTGCTCCCAGCCTTTGTATAGTATGCAGTGAAAGAATTCTTGTGCCTTCCCCCTGCTTGAGTAGCCATACAGAGCTGGTCCTGTAAGTAGGATCTGGGTTTCTGTGTTAAGATTTAGCTTTGTCACCACTCCATAAACTATGTATTTAGACAGAGAACAGATCTAAGGGTCTAATTCCCTACTCTTGCTAGCTTAAAAGGCATCAAGGAAATATTATAAATATAGAATCATAGATAACACATTAAACATAAAAGCTGCCTATTGAAGATTCTAGGCACCCTGCCATCAATTAAACATACAGACTATAACCCCGTCCACATAAAACAACCAGTCAGTAAGAAAACCATTGCAGAGCAAAGTCCCCTTTGAAAACCCCACACTCCCACCCCCTGGAGTCCTTTCCAAAACATCTCCTCCAAACAAAGATGAGCTTTTCAGCCTGCCCTGAATGTCAGCACCTTCAGGCTGCATAAAACAGAACAGGGATCATGTAGAATAGGTCAAAAAGACACAGCTTGTGGTCCATACTTGGACAGATCTCCCATTGCCATCAAGGGTAGTTTTGCATGATTAAGGACTGCAGGGTTGGCTCCTACATGGGCATATCATGCTTTGCGACAAGCAGCAAGCTCTGCATTGTCTCGTTCAGGTCTGTGGGTGGATTAGGTGACAGCCTGTGTTCCAACTATCCACTATCTAGGGCACTCTGGAAATAATACTTCACGGACAGGTTGTGGGCAATACACAAAAATTCATGGGAGCCCTGACCTATCCATAACTTTTACTAAAAATAATGGGGGTGGGGAGAGGGAGGAATGACACCTGGATCCCCATAAGCGGCACTGACAGCCCCAGCCCCATGGGGGTGGGGGGGCACAGCCCCAGCTCCAGAACCTGCCAAAGCTGTGGGGTGGGGGTGCGCAGCAGCAGCCCTGGCCACGGCCAAAGCCACAGGGACAGAGGCAGGCGCGCAGCTGAAGCCAAAGTCACAGAGGTCCGGTAAATTCACGGAATCCTTGACTTCCCTGAGCGCCGTGACAAAAATCGTATTCTTAACGATCCCCTGAGAGCATGAGCCAATGTCAGGAAATATCTTACAAAAATATGATCGGTCTCTCATGTGGGGCGGCATTTAATCATTATGGACTCGTGATTATAACTGTTTGGTTTGGAGAGACAAGCTTCTTA
Source organism: Eretmochelys imbricata (assembly GCF_965152235.1). Lineage (NCBI taxonomy): Eukaryota > Metazoa > Chordata > Testudines > Cheloniidae > Eretmochelys > Eretmochelys imbricata. Next base: position 202,608,982 of record NC_135574.1, on the reverse strand, counting down.
ACAGACAGTGCTTTTTGTCTGCTGCATGAAAGGTCAATTCAAAGTGACTCTTACTTGAATTCTGGTCCCAACTCCATCATTTCTACCATTGCTACTCATTGCTCATGACTGTAGAGAACAGCTCCAATGGAACCAAACTAATCTAACTGGTATATCAGTACTGTCTGTGCAAACTCCCACTGCTCATTGCAGAAAAACAAAACAAAACACCTGTTTGGACGCAACATCTAGCTGCAACAATCAAGAGAAATTGACTTGCACTATGGTTCAGCAAATAGCTCCTACTGTGTGCAGACCCCCAGCTGTGAAGGAAGCAAAAGTTTCTTTCATAGTGAGACCACAGTCATGTGAGCCAGCGGAGCAGTGCAGAATTGAGGATTCCAAAGAAACCTCAGACATGCTGATTGGAACATTTAAAGCCGGAAGACAACCATGAAGCTTATCAAGGCTTATCAAATCTGATGTGGACACTTACACCCTGGTGGGATCCTCCTGTGAGGCATTCCCTCACTATCTCGCCCGTGGGGCCCAATTCAGTAGGCATGTTCTGAGGTCAGTTTCCCTGTCTATGAAATGAAGGTAGTGATAATTCATCAGCTTGGTATGATACTAAAGTCAACCTGATTCCCCAGGTAACTCAAGTTACTACTACCACAGAGCTGCCAGCTGCTACGTAGCAGCTCTTTACTCCACACCACATAGCACTAGTGCGTGGGCATTCAAACATCACCCTGGCTTTCCAGCCCATTCTTGGGGAAGCGGATCCCCTGGATTTGGAGGATACGGGCCGTTGCAAGTTCATCCACCTTGTAGGGGAGGCAGCCTGGTCTAATGGACTGGAAGCCTTTGAGTTCTATTCCCAGCTCTGCCACTCACTTGCTGTGTGACCTTGGGCAGATCACTTCACAACTGTTCTCTCTCAGCCTCTGCCTGCCCCACAATCACAACCTGGAGAGGAAACTAGGACCAGCCCGTGCATGTTGCGGCAGCACTGGATGAGCCTGAGAGTAGCTTCTTGAGCCTGGTCCAGGATCTGTGATCAAGATCAAAGACACAGAGGCAGGTGCAGAGATGGGCTTCTGAATTTACTTAGTGTTAGACTTTATCCCACTGATGTTTCCACTCTATAAGAACATAGTTTTCAGCTCCCTGGCGTTGCTGCTCATCCGTGCATGGAAAAGCAACAGTAAGGCTCTTGTCCGAGAGTGCATGAGTTGCTGTAGCAACGGGGTGTCAAGAGATCAGCTGTGATGTCACATCCCGGTTTGCAGCAGTGGGATTCCTTGCCTGATTATGAGCAGACTTTTGAGTTGGCACAGCGTGTTGCCTCCTGTCCTATAATGGGGCATCAGTCAACTGGAGTCGTAAGAGGTCTGTTTCATCTGTCACAGCTCTCCAGGCAAACGTAACAGCAGTAGCATCTCATCGATGGTCTGGCAGAGCGAAGTGCACTGGCACATACAGACTAGTGGTTGATGTATAATTCAAGCAGCCGCTCAGAATAGAAGTGGGCAAATTCAGCTGCAAGTCACCAAGCTGAATGTGGTGACTGTACCCCCATACATACTGACCAGTATTCAGCTGGAGCAAACACCAGGGCCAGTACAGCTGTGTGCAGGACCAAAGGGTCTGTTCCCCAGCAGACTCCAGACAGTTTTTGTATCAAGGCAGTACTGGAAGAGATCTTCATTTTTCGGTGCTCCAGGTGAGGCTAAATGTCAGGCTATGGTCGAGTTTTACTCCCAAGTATGTGACAAGTGGTTGGAATAGCGGTAGCCATCCTAGTACATGGATCGAGATGGATCAATTGGCAAGATGGTTGTGATGGCAAGTAGTTCGCACTGTCTCCGTTTCATTAAGAATTTGTCTCCGTTTCTGGAAGTAAGTGGTCACGTCTTGGAGGAGGTTCCCTTCAATGCTATGGAAATTGTTTCCATACAGATGTCATCAGCATACACGTACTTCTCAATCTGCCTTTTAGGAAACTTTTACATGTATATTGAACAATGGGAACCAAAACTGACCCTTGTGGAAGGCTGTTGCAGAGATATTTAAGGCACGTGATTTTTTTTTCTCCCCCAACTTGCAGGATGCAACTGCAGTTACTAAACATTTCTTGGATGAAACGTATCATCGATCTAGAAGGAATAAGTTAGAGCAGCTTGGCTTTCAGCCCAACGTGTCAGACAGTGACGTAGGCTGCCGTCAGATCAATACGTTTGCTAATAATTATCTTGCTCTACCCCGATAACGTCTAATCTCATCATGCTATAGCAATATTGAAATATAGCCATAGCTTCAGACATGTACAAGAAAACACAGATTTAAAAAAATCTTAGTCCAAACTACATGCTTTTCAGATACACGGAGAGCTTGAACCTGGGCTGATGGCTAGCACAATAGCATTGACTGTGTGACATGTGCTTCATGCATCAATATGGTTCAGTTCACTGTGCACTGGTGGAAATGAGAATTGTTACTACTGTCAGAGCATATTCCAGAGTTTCCATTCCTGGGAGCGGGAGGTAATCACAGATTGTGACAAGGGCAGAGATTCTTGACCCTACCTTTTGACATTGGGAATTGAGTTGCAATCAGCTCCCATGGACCAATTTCCAGTCTGCTCAGCCACTATGTCTGTAAATCCAAGCAAATGTATTTATTTTTTAATGTAGAGGTGAGGAACTGAAGACCTAGATCTGCAAGGGCTGTTTTTGCTTTGTTTTGGTATCAGAAGGGTACACTAGTATGGAAATCTCTTTGCATTCGTTCTTCTAATAGCATTGTGCATCCTATTTCCTCTGTATTTGAAAATGTTGTCATTTCTAGGTCTCCAGGGACATATTTTTAGAGCTTGCGCATCATTAAGATGGCAAACACTTTTTCTGAGTCAACGGTGGTTCTTTTTCTTCTCTGGCCTTCCAGTAAGGATGTCACTACAGGAGTCACTGGGTACTACTTTAAGAATAACTGCTTAGAAGATCAGTGTGACACTGCACCCCATATTCTTCATAGTGATATTAGTATGATTTCATTTATATCATAATTACAATGTATTTTATGCAAGATAAGGCATGTGAGGTGTCATTGGAAAGTTTATGGTTTGCTGAATATGATTATTCTATTTGTATGCATGTATCATTTTTGTATTCAAAGTTATGGATATTGACTATGTATCTATTTCACCTGTAGCTATTCCTGGGCAATGCCCAGTAGGCAAAATGCTCTGTGTGTAGATGCAAAAAGAAAAGGAGTACTTGTGGCACCTTAAAGACTAACCAATTTATTTGAGCATGAGCTTTCGTGTAGCTCACGAAAGCTCATGCTCAAATAAATTGGTTAGTCTCTAAGTGCCACAAGTACTCCTTTTCTTTTTGCGAATACAGACTAACACGGCTGTTACTCTGAAACCTGTGTGTAGATGGGTGGCTGGGAAGGGCCCATTCAGGTTAATGAGCCAGTAGGAAGAAACAATAGGCCTTAGGAGAAGCTTCGCTCCCACCTGGTGAGCCTTCCTGTGAATGCTCCAAACAGCTCTGGGGGATGGCTGCTGTGACTCTACAGGGACAAGTGACCAGGTCACCTGGTGCTGGACTCCATCTTGGGATGTCAGTATTTTTCCGCTGCCTGGCGTGAGAACCAAGCTTTGAAACAAAGAAATTCCCCCCATATGCAAAAGCTATATAAGGGAGGGGAGTGACATCATCTGCGTTCTTCACTGACTCCCCACCCAAGAAGACTCCTGGAAACACCTGAGGAACAAAGACTGAACTGGGGAATGTGCTGGACCCAGGCTGAAGGGATTTTTAGCCTGTGAATGGAACATCTGGGGATTCCAAGCTGTAAGCAAGTGCAGCTAGCCCCTTAAGAGCCTTCAGTCTGCTTGTATCATCTCTTAGGGTGAGAATTTGCTACTCATATCCAATCTATTTAGTATATTAAGTGTAGTTTGCGTTTTTTGTTTATTTGCTTGGAAATCTGCTTTGATCTGTTTGCTATCCCTTATAATCAGTTTAAAATCTAACTTATTTTTGCTCTATCATAACTCAGGGCAAAAAGCTGTAGCATATTTCTCTCCACATTGAGGGAGGGGGCAAATTTTATGAGCTTATGCCGTAGAGTTCCCTGTGTAGCACAAGGCGGTATAATTTTGGGTTTACGCTCTAGAGGGGATGTGTGCCTGAGGAGCTTGAAGGTGCCTTAGCTGGAGCCTTCCCATGCTGGGGCTGGTCAGAGAGCCTGCATGTAACTGCAGCTGGGTGTGTCCCATCTATATGTATGTTGGTGAAAGTGCAGGCTAGAGAAGGCTTTGCAGCTTGTCATAGCAGTACGGTGTAAAAGGGAACCCAGGCTGGTGGGTCAGGGAGGCTCAGTGGTATCCCAGTTCCAGGTGGCACCCCGGGGGAACCCATCACAATAAGAACCTCAAATAAATGGACTCTAGAGGACATCTGAAAAACACACGCAACACAGTTAAGTTATATTGCAAATATTGCAGCAACTGAAATTGCCAGGTGCTGAGAATCAACAACTCTTTGCTCAGCCCATGAAGGTTCAGCTCCACAATTAAATCTTGAGATAATACCTGGCTTCACTGCTTGCAAAGAACACCCTCATGCTTTTGGATGAATCACTGCCCCAGGCTAACTGCGTGTGTGCGCGATGGAGGCACTAGACTGAAAGAGAAATAGCCCATAATGTCCTGACCAAAGATGTGTGCCTAAGGGGCTCACCTCTGCCCAGGACAATGACCCTGAACATAAAGCTGGTCAGGCTGAATTTGCAAGCTTCCACCTCTTCAAGCTTCACCTCTTCTCTATGATGGACATTGCTCTTCCACTGCCTCAGCAGCTTGCAATGCCTCAAAACCCTAAGCATGCTGCCAAGGAAGCAAGCAGCCTGTTGGATGACCAAAATACTCAGCGTTTTATAACAAGAAATGGGATTAGACATTTCTACAAATGGGGGAGAAAGGACAGTCTGTACGCAAGGATAATAAGGCATCAGAATGCTGTAATAATTTAGTAATGCTTTACTGTTATATTGTGCTTTCAGCTCAAAGCACTTTACAAGCACAAATCTTTAACCCAGTGCAGAGCCTGAGTGTTTTCCAGGAGAACAAGTAGGGGACTGGCTCCTACTCTACATGGGTTGCACAGAGGAGCAGTGTAGCCGCTCCATGGCTGCTAATGCACCCTGTGGTTCCTTGCACCAACTCTATTCATGGAGAATGGAGCAATAGGTGGTGGGTCAATCCTTGTGGATCCCCTGCATCTGCTCCTTTCTAGCTTGTCTCCCCAAAAAAACCCACCTGTGTATGGGGGTGGAAGGATCCTCTTTCTGTGGCAAACAGGGGTTTGGACCCCCTGTGAAGGGTCACAGCATTCTGCTCTCTCCCCACCTGCAGTGGGATCCTTGGATCATGGGGATAGGGTTTGCCCCTAATTACGCCTCACCCCATGGAGTCTGTATGGTATCCTCCCCTTTTACTGGTGGGCAAGTAATGCACAGAAGAGCTAATTGGCTTACTCAGCTTTGCACAGGAAGTTTGTGTAGAGCTAAGTTTAGAGCCTTGAACTCCTGTCCCCCAACCCCATGCTGTAACCGATAAGGGATATCCATACATTGCAAATGTAATGAAACTCGACTGATCTTTAAAAGCCATAGTTAGGCACTGCTCGTTGAATTTCAGTCTTTTAGTGAGCAACTCCAGAGGAAGTCCGAGTAGACTTTTTAATGCATGGTGGGCGCTGAAATCAATGGAACAACTCCCCTGGAATGAAACAATATATTTGACGCTGCAGTGCCACTCCATGACCTGTCAGTCCAGGGCGTTGGAGCGTGATGTAGACTTCTGCCGTCCCTCACTAAATAGTGCCATGCGCTGAAAGCAAGTGGCACAGAATTCTCAAGGGTGTAAGCATAAAAGAAATCCTGACATATTCCATAAAATGTATATAGGGCTTCTGGGTTTTTTTGGAGGGGGGGGTATTAATTTCATTGGGAGAGGGGTTATTTTGGCATTTTTTGAGTTCTACATCAATGTCCCATAACCAGGTTTTTCAGGGCTCTCTCTTCGTTATGTTCCCCATTGCACTTTAATGTGTGTTTCAAGCAGCACTACATTAAAGCACACTAGGGAACCTTTAGAGCATGTCAGCAGGATCTACATGGACCAATTAATGCGCAGCACATTGGTGTGCTTTAAAAATCACACCCCCATAGAGTGTATTACTGGTCCATATACATAAGCCATTAGGTACAAGAAGGCTGGATAGAATTCAATATTTGGTGGGGTTTTTTAATAATTGTGACAGATAATATTGATTATTTTTAAGCATTTTTTTCAATATCCATTTTCACAGTTGTGGAAAATTATGGGGGGAGCGTCAAACAATAATTATTTAATAACTGTCGACGTTGAGATTCCAAGAGTTAATGCTCTATAATCATTACCAGACAAGTTGTCAACATCGCATATGAAAATATACACAGTAAATATCCTTAAATCAAACTCCAAGTTCTCAAGCGCCGTTTTCCTACTTTGCTTATTTGTAAATTTTTATTCTTATTGAAGGAAATATTGTTTTGGTGATTTGTGAGTGTGCGGCAAAATTGACATTTACTGACATTTACTGGAAGAAAAAAAACAAACCAAAACAAAACCGCCCTAATTCTTCTAAGCCTAGATTCAAGTAACAATCTCTGGTTCTTTTTCTGGCATTTATTGAATAAACACCAACTTCATATTTTTTTTTGTATTGAGAGTGTTTTACTGGTGTTTGAGTTAAAACTGAAAATCAGTACCCTAAACACGTTTTTATATGGTCACATCTGCCATTTATTGGGCCTCTATGAGATGATCCAATGTTTGAGTTTCAAAATCTCTACAATAGTTAAATGTTGCTATTAAATTCTCCTAATTACAGCTAGTTTAGATTCTTCAGTCCAAAAATAATTTTTGATGCACAGAGGCTTTTTACTAAACGTTTTGAAAATGTCTAGTGTGTCAACAAAAGTTAAAAAAAAGTAAAAATGGAAAATGTCCATGAAAACTTTGAAAATGAACATTCATTTCTTTCAAAAACTTTTACAGAAAATACTTACTGTTTTCCAACTAGCCCATTTAAGAAATGGGACCATTTTCTGTTCTCTGCTAAGACTTACCATTTGAGTTAGGCGCTTAAAAAAAGCAAACCCCAAAAACTTTGTCTCAGAAAGATTGTGGTAATTTAAAAAGGGCATTATCTGATGGCAAAATACTTTCCTCTTTCTATTGGAAGTCATTGTCTGTATACAGCTTGTTTAACGTGCTTTATCTTTTGGGCCAGATTGACTTGTGTAAGGAACCCACTCCCTGCTTACATCTTGTGCAACGACTGGGCTCAGTTAGCTGGAGTGAAAACAAAGCAACTAAACAATGTTGCTTGCAGCATATCCTGCCCCCATTGGGGTGTAAATGGTCATCACTCAATTGAAGTCATCAAAGCTATGACAGTTTACACCAGCTGAGGATCACTGACTGTCATCGGACCCCTATGTCTGGTCCCTTTCAATTGTGGTGGTCACAAGGTGACATTGGCCCTTTAAGATGGAAGAGGGGCTCCCAGTTGGGCTTAGGAGTGGGCACCTGAGTCCGAGAGGAAACGAGACTGTATGAATCAGAGATTTGGAGAGTCAGAGGGGTCAGACTCAGGCAGGGTGGGTGAGAGCTCCCTAAGACTCAGAGAGAGAGAGAGACCGGAAGCAACAAGAAAGTACGAGCAGGAGTTGCTTGAAGAGAGCAGTAGAGAGAGCTGAGTCTGGATGAGACCTGGTGGGGGCAGAATAGGAGTTGAAGAAAGCCGTTGGAGAGGACTGGCCATATCTGGGAAACCCTGCTGAACTGCAGGAAGGTTTGTGCATAGGTGCCTGGGCTAAGGGGAGAAACCAGCTTGGTCCACGGAGACTGAGCCCAGAAACAAGAGAGTTGTTGTGGGCGGCTGGCTCCTCCTGTTGTGGGCAGGAGTAGGACTCCCTGGCAGGGAGGCCTGGAGGAGTGGAATGCTGCAGGAGGGCGAGCCTCCTGGGTGAAGACCAGGGCTGCAGGAAGGCTGGTTGCTGTCAGGAAGGGAGGTCTGAAGAGTGGGGTCTTGGCTCTGAGCAAAAGGGACTGGGAACAAAGTGCTGCTGTTCACTCTTGAATGGGTGATTTGGAGGTGAATGGGAAAAATCATATGTTTATATGGGAATTGGATAATGGTTTTATTACAAGGATTTTGGGGAATTACAGCCCTAGTCTCTGTGAATAAATTTGTATTAAACACTGAGAAACTGAATTCCTTTCACGGGTGGACAGAAAGGGAAACCGAAGCTTGGTGTACATGTCGTGCCATAACCTGATACTGGAGGGGGTTTGAGGCGGGACCGCCCTGCCGCAGTGGTTGATGTGGATTTATGCTCCATGGGTGTGGGATTGTTTCCCTAGATCCACATATGGAGGGGACTTTTTGTGCATGGAGAGGGATCCAGTGATTTCCATGCACTTGTTCCACTGTGTCCCTGCACATGGTTATGGGGGGCATGCCTAGGGTTGCACTAGGGGTGAATGTGCATCTTTCTGCTAGCACTGGACCCCAGGCTATATTACCCATTCTGCATTCCCCTGCAATATCGCTCTGTGGAGCAGAGCCCTTCTCTGTGGGATGTGTAGGTGGAAGAAACAGTGGCCAAATGGCTCAAGGGGAACTCCATCGCTAGGGAACAGTCGAGAGCCACAGGGGGCTGCAGAACCAGTAGGGAGGCACATTGCCTCTGCAAGCATGGCCTTGGCCTGTGGAGGATCCCTGGGAGGCTCTGTCTGGGGCTGACTTTGCTGCTGTTTTGTGAGGTGCTCAGGAATTTGGGGAAACTCGGTGAGAATTCAGACCCTCACAGCGTTGTTTTCTCCTTGGCCTCCCTCCTGCAAGTGGGAGCTGGTTCTTATGTTTTAAATGGCACTGAAGTGGAGGAGGGCTGTAGAGGGCTTGGGTCAGCATTGTCAGCTATGGAAGCAGAGCTTGCAAATAAATGCGCCATTGTCAGGCAACTGAAGCTGTGGAGGAAGCCGAGGATTCTGTCTTTCGCAGCACTTCAGAAACGCTGAAGCACTGGGTGCCAGAACAGTGGGCGTTGATTTTTCAAGAGGTGTTTGGAGGCAGAGAATTCAGAATTTCCTCCTTGCCAGCTTAGAGGAGTTAGAATACAGGAATAGCAATGTTCATTAATGTGCCTTCATAGAAGCTGGTCCGTGTGTTTTTATATAAATGGTACCCACAGCAGTGCTGCCCTCAAGATCCACCCCTTCCTCCTCACCTCAATCTAAGCAATCTTTCCACTGTACCTGATAATTGCATGCCTGCCCGCAGAGTTCAGGTAAAATCCTGCCTTTTTCTGAGCTGTGGTGCGGAGGGAAGCAGAAGTTTAAGTGCCAATGCAGGGCAGGAAGTCTTGGGGAGGGAACGTGCCGTCAGGAGCACCTTATGCAGCTCCATTACAGCCTCCCCGTCATGGCAGCTGCCATCCATAGCTGACAGCAGCATATGCAGAGGAGCCTCGCCATGTCCTTACGTAAGTAGATAACGCCCTGGCTTGCCACGCGCCCGCTGGGGTATTAGCCTGTGTCCCAGCAGGTCACTTGAATGCTAGGTTAGAATCTTGCCCTGCTACATTATAGGAAAAAGAGGAGTGTCTCTCTCCCCTAGCTTCCCTGCTTAGTGCACCCATACAGAAGATAGCAGGGTTTGGCTTTTTTAATCCATAACAGATTTTTAGGATGTTTTAGCAGCTCACTGGCTTTAAATCACAGTTTGAAGAGGTTGCTATATTTTCTTCCGGTAGGGACTACAATGAACATCCAGAGAGCAAAGTGTGCTGTTAGCAGCAAGACAGTGGTCCTCTCTTTGCGCTAGTGGACCTGCGTGATGGGCAGTTTACCAGAGGGTCCTTCTGGCATTGTCAAGCAGAGATTTCAGTCGTGACCAAAGTAAATTGCTAACTGGATTCTGCAGAAAATGACGAACCCAGAACTGCACAGCTTTTTCATTGCCATAAATGTTTATTCTTGTGACATCTTTTGATTACCCTTCTGGAAACCAATTACACGTTCAGTGCCAATACAAACAAGTTTTAGGTATTTATGACCAGACAAGAGCATTTGTTTCCTTTCGTTTGAATACCTAGCTATTGCCACAAATATCTGCTAGCAGAAGGAGATCCCATAATTGATTTGAATCCTATACAAGACGCTAGAAGGGAACTGTGCAGTTAGAAAAGGTAGGCCAGCCTTAGCATGAGAGCAATAATATGTGTGTGTGTGGGGGGGTAACAGTTCATTGTTTAAGGAGCTAAGAGGAAAAAAGGGGTGGATGAAAGATCATAAAGAATTTGACAGAGAATTGCCAGCTAGGATTCATAAAGAAAATTAACTTATAAAGATTCTTCACTAGTATCAGTAATACCTAAACTTTTAAAAAGGCGGATTTAGTGATAAATTGGAGAACACAGACTAAATTCTAACCACAAAAACCATGTATGCATACACTATGGGTGAAATCTCTGCCCCCTGGAATCCCAGGTGAAGTTTTGACCCAAATGGGAGTTTTGCCCTTGACTGCAATGGGGTTGGGATTTCACCCTGAAATTCCATTATTGACAAAGAAGTTGAGTTTATGATGCTTGACAACACACCATTTGGTATCCATCTTTTCATGCTTCCACAACCTGAAGAAGCTTGTGACTTCCACCGAGTTGGTCGAGTAAAAGATATTCTCTCACTTACCTTGTCTCTCCTTATATCCTGGGACCAATGCAGCTACAATAACACTTTAGTGGAGTTAGGGAAATGCTGAGAGCTTTTAACCCCCCCTCACCTCCCCATTCTCCCATAAAGCTTTCCTTTTGGGATGATGACATTAGTTTTGCTGTGTGCTTGTAGGCGTGCGGGACTCACCCCTGCAGCACCTCCTGCTGGTGTCCTGGGAATTAGTTCTACATCAAGCCTTAGAGTGCCCTCTGCAGGCCAGTATCCTGCTTACGCCAGACCCAGTGCCCCTTGTACCCCGGGGTGCTGCCCCCTGGCACTAACCCCTCACTTGCAGGGTCTCCCCTCCCCAGGGAACCCCTATCCCTACCTTGCCTCAGTCATAGGCTACTGCCAGTCACCAGCGAGCCCCCACGCCCTGGGGCAGACTGCAGTATAAGCCCCTCATCACAGGCCAGACTGGGTTTGGACCTGCTGCCTCTGTCTAACCTTGGGCTGTCCCCTACAACCCCAGTACATGTTGGGCCTAATACCAGCCTGCAGCTTTCCTGACTGGAGCTCCCCAGCCCTGCTCCAATCTAGGTATTCTGCTAAGGTCCCTGCAGCAAGGTCCCTCCCTCTCCGAAGCTAGAGAGAGGCTCTTGAGTGTCAGCCCAGCAGCCCCTTTATAGAGCCAGCCAAGTCTGTTTGGGGCGTGGCCACAGCTGAGGCTGCCTTCCAATCAGCCCCACCTAAGGCTCCCAGCCCCGGCCCTCTCCAAGGGCTGGCTTTTAACCCTTTTGGGCCAGGAGCGGGTGACCACCCCGCTACAGTTGTACACGCTCGTGCTCAATACGTTACATTTCCTCACCTTCGTGTCCCGCCCCGACACCAAATGGCGGGACTATCTTCCACCTAAAGAGGGTGAGGAGCCCTGGTGGGCCAGCCTTTATTCCACCTTTGTGCCACGGCCCGCCGGGGACATTAGTTGGCAGCTCCTTCATGGAGCCATGAGCACGGGCATGCACCTGGCGCGGTTCACCCCTACACCTGAGGCCTGTCCCTTTTGCGGCGTGAGGGAGAACCTGGCGCACGCCTATCTCGAATGCGCCAGGTTGCAGCCCCTATTCCGGCTCCTCCAGAACCTCTTGTTGAGGTTCTGGCTGCACTTTTCCCCACACTTGTTCCTCTTCGCACACCCTATCCGTGGCCCCACGAAGTCGCGAGACCTCCTCGTCAACCTCCTTCTGGCTCTGGCCAAAGTCTCCATCTACAATACCAGGAGGAGGATGTTGGACGAGGGGGTGCTCTGCGGCTGTGGGGCCTATTTCCATTCCTCCCTAGTTTCATGTATCCGGGCAGAATTCCACTGGGCAGCGTCTGCTGGCTCCCTCGACAGCTTTGAGGAGCAGTGGGTGCTGTCCGGGTTCTCTGCTCGGTGTCCTCATCCGGTATCCTCATTTTGAACCTTTGACCCTCACTCCGGTCCCCGTTTTTCATTAGTTGTCCCCCGTAATCAGTTGGTCCCTGGGTCCAGTGGTCCCTCCCGCTAGGCTGGGGGAGGGGCCTTTAGCAGTGGGTAGGCTTGCACCCACCCACTTCCCGGGTTTTCCAATAAGACCCCGCTACAGTGCTATATTGCAAAGTGACTAAAGGAAAGAGAAAAGGAAGGGAAGAGTACATGATGCAGCCCTGACTGAAAAAGAACCTTTTCTATTTCAACCTTTCATGTTCATTGGTCATTTCGGGGAATTTAATACCTGAGACAGTTTGGATGTAACTGAAGTTGGAGCTTTCTACTGAAATCTCTAACCCTGAATGTGGCTGCCATATTCACTCTAGAGATGAGTGTGAGTCACAAAATCTGCATACATATTTAGTCCTGAATATACAGGGTGAGATTCTTAGCTGGTATAAATCAGCATAGCTCTGTTTACTTCAATACAGCTACACCAATGTATATAAACTAAAACTCTGGTCCATAAACATAAACAATTATCTTGATAAGAATTTGCCTTATTAAGGCTTGCCAAACTCATTTTCACTTAATCTTTTACACTCAGTGGACAACATTTTCCCATAATGGGTTGTTTAACCTAAAAAGAAATCACATACTTATTTGCTTGTCAAGTTGAGTGGAAAAACAAAGCAGTTACTCCAGATTCATACTGTTGTTACTGACAAAAAAATCAAGTTCGGTATGTTCGGGTTGGGCCAGGGTGTATTGATAAAACATTTGTAACAGTAACTGTGCTACACAGATTTTCCATTTAACTGAAAATTCTCTGATTTCAAAATTTGGTTTTATTCTGACTCAGAACGGAAGGTCAAATTTAGAAATTTCCTGCAAAACAAAATTTTCAAAAAAAAATCACTTCAGGTCAGTCAAAACATTTTGTTTTGATAAAACCAAAATATTTCATTTTAATTTTGACTCTTTCTATTTCATTTTTTTAACGACTTAAAAGAAATCGAAATAGGTTATTTTGATGCACAAAATCAAAACATCACAAAAATGTCCAAATAGAACACTCTGACATCACAACCCTTTGTTTTGATTTTTTTTTTCCTGAACAAAATTTTGTCAGCCAACATATTCCTGTGGAAAGTTTCAATTTCAAGGAATTGATATTTCCGATTCAAAAATTTTCATCTGGCTGTAATTATTAGGAAACAACATGATTTAATTATCATGTAATTAATGCAGATTACAGTAGGGTTTACTCAACCAAATCCCCTGCTAATGTAAATTGGCATAGCTACACTGAAGACAAATCTGCCCAGAGTTGTGCTAGGCACTTCACAGCAGTAGTCTGACGTGATGCAAGGAGGAAGGTGGAAGGATGAATGGAGTTTATAGCAGTAAGATTACATGGTTTCTCAACAGGCTAGCACTCAACATGGTGGAGTAGAATTGTGTTTTTGGGGGGGAGTGGAGTAAGGTTATATATAAAATAAGTACATATCTATGCTGATTCATTCCATGCAGACATCAAAACAGACATCTACATTTACTATGTAATCTTGAAATAGGCTAAAGTGTCATGCAGAATTTCACAAACTAAACTATGAGCCATTGATCTTATTGGGAACTCTGGTTCACAAACGGATGGCACAATCCTTATTTCTATTTATGTATACTGTTTACATGTAAATCCACACTATTTAGCAAGTAGAGAACAACCACCAAGAGGGATTTATAGCTAACTGGCTGGCTGGGTGTCCATAAAAGGGAGCTACCCCACACCTTTCATTTATCACTGAGGAATTTTGCCTTGTTAACTAATGTTATGTTCATACGAAGTACCTAGACAAGGGGTGATGTGCTTCGCTCGGTTTTGGGAGGCTGAAATTATCTAATAAAAGTAAGAGTGAGCCAGATCCTGGGCAGGTATAAATTGGTGTTGCTCTACTGAATTCAGATGAGACTGCTTGCATGAGTAAGTGCTCCCCAACACAGGAAGGGTTGCACAATGCGCGGTTTCTGTGAGAACGTGCTCACCCAGAAAAGTGAGGATGCACAATCTAGCCCTATATGGATGGGTCTCTGTCTCAGATGATAGTTGAAAACAAACAGCAGGAGTAATATTAATTTCTTAGTGTTTTTATGGTAGCTGAATTAAGAGACATTATTCTCTTGCAAGAGTAATAGCTCACGGTAACAATGGTTACAGGTCTCTACTCAGTGCCAGGCTGGACTTATAGTGTTTTTGCTTCTCCGTTGCCATAGGCTTTCATGGCTCATCTAGCACACAGTTCCAATCCTGTGCCCATTGATTTCCGTAGCAGCAGGATTTAGAATTTCAATTTTGCAGGTCTTGAGCTGCAGCATTCTTCTGCCAAGTAGTAAAGAATGGAAGCATATTTTGGCTTCACAAAAAACCTGTCCAAAATGTATACTAAAATATTAGGAAATTGCCCTCCCACTCTTTAATGAGTCATTGGGAAGATGAAAGCAATTACTAAAGGTCGCAAAGTTCCCAAGGGTTTGATATTCTTGAACCTCGGAACTTCTAAGAAATGTTACATTATGCCTTCTGACTTATTCAGACCCTAGTGAATGCAGACTACAGTGACATTTATGTGGGTGTGCTTACCTCAGTCTGTTGCCTTTAGATGGCAAATTACAATGGCATAAGGGCTACTGTTTTCACAGTGCAGGAGGCACATGTAAAATTAAATTGCATAAATGTACCGTAGTTGTATGCAGTGTTGTTGTAGCTGTGTTAGGCCCAGGACATTAGCGAGACAAGGTGGGTGAGGTAATATCTTTATTGGACCAACTTCTGTCTCTTGCCTCTCTCACCAACAGAAGTTGGTCCAATAAAGATATTACCTCACCCACCTTGTCTCTATAAATGTACCGTTCAGTTCTAATATCTGTTAATAAACAAGGACTATGGGGCATATGTTCCCAGGGCTTGCGTAGCTACTTCCTACAAAACCTACATGAAAAGTCTGTGTGCTCGCCAAAAAAACCTCCTATGTGCTCGGTTGCCAGACCCAAAATATGGTAACGTGGATAAGGTCTCAGCAAGGATTGACAGATCCCACTCTTTAAAAGTAGGGATCTAATTACATCCCCTCTTCAGATGGCCTTGGTTTTGTAGACTGAGTGTGCTGACAGCTCCACTGCCCTGTTCTAACAATCCCCTTCCTAAAGGGAGCCCAGATCCTAGGATACAAATGCTGGTAATAATATTGACTTGATTGTTCTGTGAGGTGTTGATTTGTTTGGCTGTTTGTTGTTCGCGTTTATTCTTGATGTGTATTATTTGAGTTGAAAGGCTCTTGTTATATGTTTGTGTTAGGGGAGGTCTAGCCATTTATTCTCTTTTTAAAATAAAACACAAGGCCAATCCTACAATAACAAGCTTCTCACAATCACCTTGTGTGTGGTTTTTCATCTTCTCTTGTAATCCCTTTTTCTTCTACTTCTTTCATTCTTTCTCATGTTCTCGCTGTTACAACCATTCACTTCTAGCAGTTGTCAGTCTTTTCAGTTTTCTAAATCCTTCTTTGATTGCGTAAGCGGAATATCTTTCTTCATGTCTATAACGTCCTTAGAGCCACATTGCCACAAGGTTGCCATCCCTCAGGATTTTATCTTGTGATATTTGGTGTTTTTTGGAAAGCCCCAGTGTTGGGAGACCTGTGATTACACAAGCGTCTTGGCTTTCATTTAAAAAAAAAAGTTTTTTCTAGCCCTCATAATTGCAGGGAAAAACTGAAAACCACAAACCCTAAAGGCTCAAAAACCAGAATACAAATAGAGCACCCAAAATGTTTCCCTCATCTTTTGATTTTTAAGCCCTTCTCGTTACTTTTGAGCTCTTGGTGTTGTCAGTAGTGGATTGTGGATACCTGAACTCATGTTGAATATTGCCTGACCCCACAAGCAGTCTCACTGAAGTCAGTGGGACTTCTTTTGGGGTGAAGGTATTACTCAGTGAGACAAGGGGATCACCATGTGATCCTTAACATTTAGGGCCAGATACTCAGCTAGTGTCCATGGATCTATGCTGATTGACACTAGTCGAGGATAAAACCCTGAATTTCGAATAGTCATAATCTGCATGCTTCATTGTGTGTAGAATTTTTTTTTACCCTGTTCAGTTCTGTTGATAGAGCAGAACTGCAAAGAAGGAGAAAGACTGTCTTAGTTTCCATTTCACTCTCGAATCCCTGGTTCTCTTTTCAGTTTCTCGCTTACCTTATCTCCCTTTTGTTAAATGTCCTCTCTTCTCCATCTTTCTTTAATTACATCTAAAGTCTAGAGCTCCTCTTCCCATTCTAAATCTTATTGCCGTTATCAGTCTGATAAACATGAATGCAACTCTTCCATATATTTCATTAGTTTTGTTCTTGCCTATATTTGAGTGTCTCTCAGACATTAAGTCAACAGAGAGACTCCACATCGCGTCCTTATTTTGCTGTATTCAGAGTCAAGCTCGCTACCAGCCCTGCACACGCAGCTATTTAATAGAGCGCTGCAATTAGCTTCATTTGTTTCAGATGCTTTTCTTCCTGTCTCCTCCGTTGAGTCTGCCCTTAGTTTTGATACATTCCAAATGGGACTTCCACAGAACAGGCGCTAGAGTGGTTCCTAAGAACAGCTTGAAAAAATAAATAACTTGTATTTTTTTATCTTTCTTACATCAGAACTAGGGGGGAAAAAAGCTTTTTTAATTAACAAAGAATAGACTGGCTGTCTGCACCAAAAACGTTATGCTGCATTCTGAGATGCATTTACAGTGGTATGCAAATATGGCATAAAATAAATTGCAGAAGAAATAAAAACGTATGTGAGGCATTCTTGCACAGATCTGACATCTCTGGGGTCTGGAAGAAAATTCTGCACAAGGATGGACAAAATATGAAGAGAATGTAGAAATGTTACAGTAAGACCTAGGGTCAGATTCTCAACCGGTATAAATCAGCATTGCTTTGTTGAAGTCAGTGAAGCTGTGCTGATTTACACCAGTTGAGGATCTGGCCCCATCCCAGCCTGGGGATCAGTTATGCTGGGTGCTGGAGAACAAAACACAATCCACACTGCACTCTTTGTGCACTGTGGATGACGCTCATGCTTTGGTAGAGGGCCCATTGCTAGATCCTACATGACAAGAAGGTGTCATGCAAGTGAGCTTCTGCAGCACCTTTGCACTGGGAGCGAGTGAGTCCCACAGCAGCTTCAAAACCCACCTGGATGATCTAGAAGAGGAGCTGCTCCACCTAGACCTGAACAGATTCAGTAACTAGGAACCTTCACGTGAGGGCAAGGAGCAGCATCCACTCTTCAGGCCTGTCAGCTGGGGTATTAGCCATGACAGCATTGTACGCTGTCACAGAGGGACTGTGCTTCACTGCTGTGGCCTGCCCGGGTGTTTGGGGGATGGTTCTATTATCTTCAATCCCCATTTCATTTCCATGTCCTAAGTCTCTTCATGCTTTGGTGGGGCTTGGAATCGAACACATAAGCCCATGGGATGCCAAAAGGCCTTTCTGCTCCCAGCAGAGGTGTATGCATGGATCTGATCCAATCAATATCCACCTCATTTGTGATGGTATGTCAGACGGAGCAAGGGACGGGAAAGTGTGGGAGCAGTGTGGTATGTCTGGGAGTGGATCTTCAGTCTGGAATTGAAGTGGTGCACAGTGGCCATTTTGTTAAGAATCAGATACTCCTGAACACTGGTTCGGATAACGGTACAGGCAGCCAGCTGTGAAAAGGATAGGAACTGGTGTTGTCAGGTGAATATTTTTTCCACAGGATACAAGTGTATTTCTCTCACTCTTTTTTTTTGTTTGTCTGTTTTTTGTTTTGACTGGCTCAGGATCTGGCCTACAAAAAATGAAAAAGAAACCAATTGACTGCTACTATAGTACAGGTCACAGAGAAAACCTGTATTTTCTCTTGGGAATTTGCTTTTGCTTTTCGAGGTATAGTGGCTTTATACTGTACATGGATTTCAGATTTTCTGAGCATCAACGCAGGAATTATTTAAGATAAAAATTCTGTTAAAGTAGTGTTGCTCTGTGGCTAGTGTGGTCTGATTCTTGCTTTAGCACTGTTTATACCTGTAATTGAACAGATTTATGCTAATATGGACTATTAGTCTTCATCAAGGTGTAAATGAGGCAGACAATAGTAAGAGGGGCTTTAATATTTTTAAGCAATGTCCAGTCAAATCAGAGTTATTTGCCCGAGTCTCACAGGATAGTTTGTGTTGCTACTTGGGAAATATGTGCTCGGTGCTTGCAAAGAGCGTACAAGTGGAGATAAATCTCTCTTCAAGTACTGTTCTTTCCACAGTAGCTATGTCCATATGTGATGGCCTTCACTTGTGGGGAGCATTGCCTAGTGGTGAGGCTTACTGCCTTCAAACGGCGGGTGGTGGTGGTGGGGGGAGGGTTGGTAGGGGAGCCCAGGCCCTCCCATTCCACCAGACTCCAGCCCAGAGCCCTGTAAGGACTATCAAAGGTCTGATGGCCCAGAGAGGGCAGCATCGGCTACTTTCTACCACCCCATGGTTGCCCAAAGCTTGCTGTCTATGGTTAGATGTGCAGGTGGTCAACTCACCACTTGGCACCAACTTATGGCCATGCATGGTGTGGTAGCTCCCTCTGTCTCGGGGCAGCAGCTATCTCTTCCGGTGGCTTGGCCCTCAGCCAGGTTCGGGACAGGGTATGGGGAGGGTAATAGGAGCCTGTATAAGAAAAAGACCCCAAAATCGGGACTGTCCCTATAAAATCGGGACGTCTGGTCACCCTAGTTCCAACTCTCTCCCCTGCTGGGGTAGTCCATAAAGAAAACAAGAAGAATTAACGCAAATAAACTGAGTCCATATGTGGGAGGGAATGCCTCCCTCTCAGGGCATCCCTGAAGCAGGTCCTCCCTTCCCTCAGGGAGGGACCTTTGGTAGGGGAGATTCTGCCTTCCCTCAGCTTTTCTCTCAGGAGCTGCGAAGTGCATGTCTGCTCTCTTTTTTGATCTGCCCCCAAGGGAGCTGTTCTGCATCCTTTAATTTCTCCTCCACCCTGTGTCTGCCTTGCAGGTGTGGCGGGGCAGGCCTGGCCGAGCCCAGAGCAGCCCCTTAACCCCTTGTTGCCCAGTGTGGGGTTTGTATACGTTAAGGTATTACATCCAAAACCCTCCATGATGTGCAATTACACCTACCCAGGAGCAGGTAGGGAAGAGGATATTGATTCTGAGTCTGCCTGGTTTCCCCCTGCTCCAAGAGGGTGGGAGTCCTTTGTACCAATCCTAGACTTGGTGATGGGTATGCTCCCCAATGGTGCGGCAGCAATGCCCTGCTCATTGTGTGTGTGTGGGGGGGGGGCTAGCCATGGTTCCGTTCATTCTCTGCACCTTCTCCACCTCCCCATGCAGCGTGGGGGAATACTGGCCCTGCAGAGGGTGCGTCTCATGCTGCACTGCTACCCATGGTATGGGTAGTTAGTGCAGAGTAATGGAGGGATACCTTACACCTCTGCATGGGTATGCAGGACTGGACACAATAAGGCCCTAGGGGAGATAAAGTTTGGCTATTGTTAAGGTGGATGACTGGGACTCAGGAGACCTAAGTTCTGTTTCTGGCTCAACCACTGGCCTGCTTGATGAGCTTGGACAAATCATGTCACTCCTGTGTGCCTCAGTTTCCCCATCTGTAAAATGGGGATAATGATACTGAACTCCTCTTTGTAGAGTGCTTTGAGATCTGATAAAAGCTAGCTGGTATTATTAAAACTGTGTTTAAAAGGTAAAATTAAACCCTTGGAAAATACAACACAATATTCTCTGTAATTGTTTCCCTATGTAGGAGAGGTCACGTAGCACATCGTTTTTGTTCTCTTAAGTGCAATATGTAGAAGTCATCTGAAGTGTGAGATGGTGGTCAAAAGTACATGATTTTTAATGAGTAGTAAGGAAAATAGTCGTCCTAAAATTGATGGTGCACGTTATCACTGAGTGCACAGCATCCTTCTTATTCACACACACTTTTCAAAATGTCCTGTCTACAATCATGTAGATTTTTCCACTGTGAAGTTAGGATGTTCTGTTTTTTTCTCTTTTGCAGAATGGTAGCCAGGAGCTAATTATTGCGAGACAAGGGATACATAAAAAACAATACACAGAGGTTTTGTTGAAAAATGTGAACCACAGTAGAGTGCTTGGCAACACAAGAAATAGGCTAAATAATTTTGGTTTGAAATGAGTACCTGGAAAATCAATATATCAAACTGGTGGTGGAGATGGGGTGGGGGGGAAAAAGACCAAAGCAGATTTTCAAGGAAATAATGGGGCTATATGACAACGGTTCCGCTATTGCAGTGAGGAATTGTTACTCCTGACTGGTATGCAATGTGCAGGACAGAACCTGCACAGAGCTCACTGAAGACTGAGGTCTAACAGTAGCATTACTAGGGAACAAAAGCGCAGTTAGCGAAGTGTGCATTTTCAATGAATGGGTAACAATGTGTATTTCAACTTTTCCTTATAGGAGACAGAGCTGCTAGATCTCAGCTTCGTCAGAGATGCCAGATGTGGGAAACATGCCAGAGCTCCCAAGGTAGGAACTGCTGTTGTGTACGTACCAGATGTTGCATTGATAACTTAGATGAGATGGCTTGGAAACTATATACAGCAATTAGAAAATTTGCCCAACACAATAAATATCATTTTGCTTTTTTCTTCATTTACACAGCCTGTGAAACGATGCACTGAGACGGCTGGGCCATTGACTGTTGAGCCTGTGTATACAATTCTGATGAATGTTTTCTTTGCAGTGAATAAACAAAAAACTGGAAACTCATGCATTATTTCTAAAGATCCAGTCAAAATGATGGAAGCTCTTAACTTCCCTGGGGGCTGAGTGTTTAGTTTTAGTTCTCCCTTGCATTTGGTATGGGATGTTTGCCTGCTTGTTGAAGCCAATTAGTCTTTTTCATGTGACTTCAGTGGTCATTGAATCAGACCCTGTGGATCCCGTTAGGTGGGGTTTTTTTGTACCTTCCTGTTGAACGTTGCTGACAGAAATATGTTTTTTGTATTGTTGGTTTTGGACAGATAATTTCCTTCTAAGTGGAAAATCCCTAGCGCGCCGTTCTGGTAACTGGACTGTACCCTAGGGAAATCCACAGAGGTTTGTAGAAGGAAAGAAAATCTCTCCAGGGCTCTGGAAATGAATATCTGCGGCTTCACGGCTGCTGCCGAAGCTTCAGGGTTGCAGCGGCCTCTGGAGTTGCAATTCCTACCCTGGCCTCAGGGGAGGAAGTGGATGATTGATTTGCAGTTGATCCTCTCCTTCCACACTCCTTTCTGCCCCTCCTGTGCTCCACCCAGCTGTGTTGCAGGATGCTTTCCCATAAGCTGCTCAGGTTTTGTCAGAATACGTTTTAGCAGCATGAATGGCAAGTCCTGTGTATTTGAACCTATCTGATGGTTATCTTCAAATGTATTTAAATCTGGTTTTCAAAGCTTTCCATATGGTGCCAGCAGCATTTGAAATGCTGAATTGTAAGTGAAATGCTACAGAAGTACTTTATGACATCAACATTAATATCAAATTAATTCTTCATGATTAATGGTTTTATGATGAATAGTAATAAAAAATTAACAAGGGCTGGAACATTATTTTTAAACTGATACCCACCTTTATATAAGGCATTCAAGTTCTTCTAGCAAAAATGTTTTTAGCTTAGATTTATGTGCAGGCATTGTTTTGGGGGCTTTTGTTTAGTAGGTTACATAAAGGCCGTTTTTGTTATTGTGTTTCACCAGCCTGAGTGCAGTGGCATTAATTGAAGGGTACCAGAAAACCAAGACTTCCGTCCTGGTGTAATGCCTTGTACCTGTGTGAATCAGCCCGCCTTTCATCGCTGGTTGCGTGGGATCCTTGATTGCGAGGCGCAATAGATGCAGCACCTGCATTGGCAGTTTGACAGGGCCATGTTTACCCGGTGGAGCAAAATGCTCATTTGGGGATCAGTTATGCCTGTTATGCACAGGTCCGTGTTCTGAGCACTGTGGGCAAAGAGGTGTAATTCATGGGCGAGTGTATGTTACAGGAGACTCAGTATGACAGAGCCACATTAGCAGCTCATGCTTTGAGATCTGGACATCACTAGTTCAACCCCAGGCCGAGGGGGGGCCGCCAGAGAGGTATAGTGACTCCCCAAGCTACCAGATGTACAGAATCACTTCTCCACCGCTACCCTCCTTAACAGGTCGCAGGGTGCCCTGTCCATGGACCCTCTACTTCCCTACCATTAAGTACTAGTGGGAATAATCCTTGCATTCAGGTGAGGGCAAGGATTGTAATTGTGGCCAGCCCCTGCATGGAGCCTATTCAGAGGAGAAAGTTCCTTGCACTTAGCACCCATGTAAAAGCATAGCACCCATAATCTGCTCATCCTACATCATTCCTGAATGTATGGTATATAAATATTATGGTCCAGAGTCTCAGCTTCTGTAAATTGGCGTAGATTCACTGAAGTTGTCTTAGACCAGCTGAGGATCTGGCCGTTTATGTGGTGCCGGAGGCACTCTCCGTACCAGGGACATGTCGTAAGCCTATATGATCTGTGTCCCGGCTGTCTTAGAGATCGTGTGATATTTAGGTCATGGCACAAGGTCCAACTGTTTGTATCAGAAAGAGGATTTGGATGGAAGATTCATTAAATGGGTAGAAATAACCTTTTTTCTTTGCATTCCTCTAATTTATGATGATTTGTGGTATTGAATTTGGTGACTCTGTTTCCTGCTAGTTTGAGTAAGCTCATTTAATTTTGTGTATTAATTATAATAAAAAAGGCTTGTAGATTGGGCCTCAGTCTTACAAGGGCCTGATCCAAAACCCATTTAAGTCAGTGGGAGTCTTTACACCACCTTCAGTGGTCTTTAGATCAGGCTTAAAGGTGGACAGAAATAAAGTGATCATCTGTATCCAGCACTGGCTTTTCTAATGTCCTATTTGATTTATTTACTTTTGTAGTTAAATAACAACACCAAAGATGCCTATACAAGGCACTAGGTACCCTAACACATTATTAGTATTGCAACAAAGTCCCAGCATCATTAAAATAATTATTTGAAATTATATTAAATTTTACACAGCCACCCACATGTAAAAAAAAAACCCTCCTTTCCACCTGTTCATTATTCCGGGATGCTCTTCCTCCACCCTCTTCTGAACCCCTATCAAACAAAAAGGGGGGTTGTAAGGGACTGCGGAAGACTTTGTTACAGCCTAGCTAGGGAACTTCCGCTATCTCGAAGCTGACAGGTCACTGTAGGACATAGAAATCCGACTATAACCAGCTTTAGTTATAGGTTAGCCAGGTAGCGGAAAACCCCTTTAGGAAAGTACCTAATTATATATTCATGAGGTGTTTCTGTGTACTGCTTATTATGGCTCACTGTTTGCCCCTTCGTCGGACTCCGTCCCAGGCAGAGCTCCGGTGCGCTGGGTTCCCCGCCTCCGTGACAGCAACGCTTGGAGTCCCTGTTGCGGGTGTGTCACTTACCTTCATTAAAGCCAATAACTCGCTGCTTTGCTGCTTGTAGGTCTCATTCTTTTGGAGCACTCCTGATAGGCCTGCGGCCTAGCACAGAACAGGGGTGTTTCTAGGGTTACCTTTAATTATTTGCCACGGTATTGTATAAAGTCCATCTTTGGTAGTAAGTGCTGGCATCTTTAAGTACAGGAAGCGAAACTGCTCATTTATAGGTCTGTTTCAAACTCATCTGTGTGTATTATTTTCAACAATTGTCTTCCACCAGTCAAGAGAGCCATACTTTGTGAATTGTTTTGTATGTGTTTTGTAATCTCTAATGTGCCTTCTTAATTGTTATAAAAAGGAATATTCTTTTCCTTTGGTCATTTTTAGCCGTAGGGGGAAAATACTCAATTCCTTTTATCTTCTTGTGTAGTGGGTAACATTGCTAGTCTTTCTGTCAGCCTATCTCACTCTGTCTCAAACTATCATGATATGTTTTGCTCTGATAACAATCATTAAAGCTAAGCTATGGATTTATGTGCTGTGGAAGGCTGGTAGGGAGGGAGCAGCCTGTCCTCTGGAGAAAGGAAATATTACGAAGGTGGTCTTTTTAATACCTGCCATGGCCACAATGTATGGTGCCTGGTACACCTCTTGGGAAGGTGAAATCTGTAAATCCCCTTATACTCCCCTGTAGTTGTGATAAAAAGGACATTTTCCTGTACACGGTCCCACAAGACTTGTTCTTGCCATCCAGGTACCAATATGAACCTCATCACCATGGCATCTAAGCCTCCTCACAGTCTTTAATGTATTTTTCCTCCCATCATCCTTTGAGGCAGGGAAGTTCTACTCCCCTTTTACAGGTGGGAAACAGGCACAGGGCATGTTAAATGCCTTTCTCAGCATCACACAGGAAGTCGGCTGCAGAGCCAGGGACTGATCCGAGGTTCCTTGTGACCCAGTCTAATGTCCTATCCATGACTAGACCCTCCTTCCTTTCGCTGCGGACAGTAGCATGATGGGCGGTACTACTTCTCCCCACGTCTGCACTCCCAAGCACTGCAGCTGAGTCTTGTGGCTCTTCTCTGCTGGGGTGCCTGAGGAAAGAAGGGGCTCTTTTGCACCCACCGCTCCCCCCGAGTACCCACTCAAGCATTATTTGAACCTTCATGTTTTCCTAGGATCAGCATCAGCTGCTGGGTGTGAATATACCAACATCCTGATCCATCTCATGAATTCTCCAGAAATCGACCAAGCATTTTGTTGTCTTGCACATGTGCAATGTACTCTATCCAATGCCTTTTTGAAAGCTGGGCGGGTGAGATCCTGGCCCCGCGCAAGTCAATGGCAAATCTTCTGTTGGCATCAGCGTGGCCAGCATTTTATCCAGTATCCGGAACAACGGCTCACTGAGACTCCAACAGTGGTATTTGACTACTTGCTCAAGTAGGAGTGCTGCAGAGGAGTCTCACCCCTGGAAAGCTCAGAGGAAGGACTGTGTTCCAGGAACAATTCCCTCCTAGTGTGCAAGGGGCCATTGTAGGTTGCACCATACTCCAGATGCACCTGGCCAACTATGACCTATGACTCTTTTGGTGCCAACTGGCAGAGGGCACAGGGCATGCATATAGTTTTACAGAGTTCCCCCTGGATCAGATTCCCTGGATCACTAAAAGGCGGCATGTAGGGTCTCTGCTGTCATCATAATCACTGTGGAGCGTATACATAGATAAAATTTACCAAGGTATGCATCGTATACTGAAAATTATGTTCTTAAGGTAAGGCAGGTCACTGGACGGTTCCTTCTAAGCAGGAAGTAACAGGCACTTCTCTTTCTGTCTGGTTATGCATGTACTGGGCATTGCATAATGAGCCTGATACCAGTTGAAAGATTGCCAACTCTACAAGAGAGGACATTGCAGGAAGAAATAAACAGCTGGAGGGGATCCTGTTTACGAGTAAAAGCAATGGATTATGGGGGTCTATCTGGGAGAGCAGATGAAGGTCCGCTCTGGGTCTTTCAACTTGGAGACCAGCTGACAGCATGTCTTGTCTCATGAGAAACGGATCACAGCCTGACTTATGTCTGAGCTACTGAAGTCCTCAAATCGTGGTTTAAAGACTTCAAGGTGCAGAGAATCCTCCAGCAAGTGACCTGTGCCCCACATTGCAGAGGAAGTCAAAAACCCCCCAGGGCCTCTGCCAATCTGCCCTGGGGGAAAATTCCTTCCCGACCCTAAATATGGCGATCAGCTGAACCCTGAGCATGTGGGCAAGACTCACCAGCCAGATACCCAGGAAAAGATTCTCTGTAGTAACTCAGATCCCACCCCATCTAACATCCCATCACAGGCCATTGGGCCTATTTACCACTAATAGTCAAAGATCCGTTAATTGCCAAAATCATGTTATCCCATCATACCATCTCCTCCATAAACTTTTCAAGCTTAGTCTTGAAGCCAGATAGGTCTTTTGCCTGCACTGCTTCCCTTGGAAGGCTGTTCCAGAACTTCACTCCTCTGATGGTTAGAAACGTTCATCTAATATCAAGTCTAAACTTCCTGATGACCAGTTTATATCCATTTGTTCTTGTGTCCACATTGGTACCGAGCTTAAATAATTCCTCTCCCTCCCTCATATTTATCTCTCTGATATATTTATAGAGAGCAATCATATCTCCCCTCAGCCTTCTTTTGGTTAGACTAAACAAGCCAAGCTCCTTGAGTCTCCTTTCATAAGACAGGTTTTTCATTCCTCGGATCATCCTAGTAGCCCTTCTCTGTACCTGTTCCGGTTTGAAATCATCCTTCTTAAACATGGGCGACCAGAACTGCACACAGTATTCCTGATGAGGTCTCACCAGTGCCTTGTATAATGGTACTAACACCTCCTTATCTTTACTGGAAATACATCGCCTGATGCATCCCAAGACTCATTAGCTTTTTTCACAGCCGTATCACATTGGCAGCTCATAGTCATCCTGTGGTCAACCAATACTCCAAGGTCCTTCTCCTCCTTTGTTACTTCCAATTGATGCGTCCCCAGCTTATATCTAAAATTCTAGTTATTAATCCCTTAATGCATGACCTTACACTTCTCACTATTAAATTTCATCCTATTACTATTACTCCAGTTTACAAGGTCATCCAGATCTTCCTGTATGATATCCTGGTCCTTTCTGAATTGGTATTACCTCCCAGCTTTGTGTCATCTGCAAATTTTATTAGCACATTCCCACTTTTTTGTGCTGAGGTCAGTAATAAAGATTGGTCCCAAAACCGATCCCTGAGGAACTCCACTGGTAACCTCCCTCCAGCCTGACAGTTCACCTTTCAGTATGACCCGCTGTAGTCTCCCCTTTAACCAGTTTCTTATTCACCTATCAATTTTCATATTGATCCCCATCTTTTCCAATTTAACTAATAATTCCCCATGTGGCACTGTATCAAACACCTTACTAAAATTGAGGTAAATTAGGTCCACTGCGTTTCCTTTGTCTAAAAAATCTGTTACTTTCTCAAAGAAGGAGATCAGGTTGGTTTGGCATAATCTACCTTTTGTAAAACCATGTTGTATTTTGTCCCAGTTACCATTGACCTCAATGTCCTTAACTACTTTCTCCTTCAAAATTTTTTCCAAGACCTTGCATGCTGCAGATGTCAAACTAACAGACCTGTAGTTACCCGGATCACTTTATAGGAACTATGTTAGCATTTTCCAGTCACATGGTACAACCCCTGAGTTTACAGATTCATTAAAAATTCTTGCTAATGGGCTTGCAATTTCCTGTGCCAGTTCCTTTAATATTCTCGGATGAAGATTATCTGCCCCCCCGATTTAGTCCCATTAAGCTGTTCGAGTTCGGCTTCGACCTTGGATATGGTAATATCTACCTCCATATCCTCATTCCCATTTGTCATGCTACCATTATCCCTAAGCTCCTCATTAGCCTCATTAAAGACTGAGGCAAAATATTTGTGTAGATATTGGGCCATGCCTACATTATCCTTAACCTCCACTCCATCCTCAGTGTTTAGTGGTCCCACTTCTTCTTTCTTTGTTTTCTTCTTATTTATATGTCTATAGAACCTTTTACTATTGGTTTTAATTTCCTTTGCAAGGTTCAACTCTACATGACTTTTAGCCTTTCTCACTTTATCTCTACATGTTCTGACCTCAATAAAGTAGTTTTCTTTGCTGATCCCTCCCATCTTCCACTCCTTGTATGCTTTCTGCTTTTTCTTAATTGCTTCTCTGAGATGCTTGCTCATCGAGCTTGGTCTACAACTCCTGCCTATGAATTTTTTCCCCTTTCTTGGGATGCAGGCTTCTGATAGCTTCTGCAGCTTTGACTTGAAGTAATCCCAGGCCTCTTCCACCTTTAGATCCATAAGTGTTTCAGTACAATTCACTTCCCTAACCAATTTCCTTAATTTTTGAAAGTCAGCCCTTTTGAAATCAAAAACCCTAGTCACAGATTTATTTTTGTTTATCCTTCTGTTCAGTTTGAACTGAATTAGCTCATGATCACTCGAGCCAAGGTTGTCCACTACAACTGTCTCTTCTATGAGGTCCTGACTGCTCACCAAAACCAAATCTAAAATGGCATCCCCTCTTGTTGGTTCAGCAACTACTTGATGAAGAAATGCATCTAGGAAAATCTGAGCCCTATTATTATTACTTGCACTTGTCCTCCAGTCTATATCTGGGAAGTTAAAGTCTCCCATGATCACGCAGTTCCCATTAGTATTTACTTCATTAAAAACATTAAAGAGGTCTCTATCCATATCCACATCGGATCCAGCGGGCTATAGCACACCCCAAGCACTATCCCAGGGGAGGCTCCAGTAGCTTTCTTCCCCACTGTGATTTTTGCCCAGACAGACTCTGTCTTATCCATTCCATCACTTCTTATTTCTTTACAGTCTACCTCATCATTGATGTACAATGCTACTCCACCACCTTTACCTTTATTTCTGTCTTTCCTAAACAGCACATACCCTTCAATACCTGTACTCCAGTCGTGACTACTATACCACCATGTTTCTGTTATCCCTATAATATCTGGTTTCACTTCCTGCACCCAGTAGCTCTAGTTCCTCCATTTTGTTTCCTAGGCTCCTCGCATACAAACATCTTAATTTTTGCTGTTTGGCCTCACTCACTTTCTTCACCTGATTAGGCATGGTCATTCTACAGCCAGTATGACCTATGAGACTGATATCCACACTGTCCTTCCTCCTTATGTCCATTCTCCTATCCACAGCTGTATCCTTTCTTACTTCATTTTCTTCCCTCTCAGTGTTAAAATCTGGCATGGAGATTACCTGGACATCTCCCAACCATCTCCCCCAAATTCCTAGTTTAAAGCTCTCTTAATCAGCTGTGCCATCCTCCATCCTAGAAGTCTATTTCCCTCCCGACTCAGATGGAGTCCATCCCAAGAGAACAGTCCTCTGTCTATGAATGCCTCCCAGTGGCCATACGTCCCAAAGCCCTCCTTATAGCACCACTGCCTGAGCCATCTGTTGAGCACCATAATCTTGTCACACCTTTATTGCCCTTCTCTAGGAACAGGCAGAATCCCACGGAAGATCACCTGAGTCTCTATTTCCTTAAGCATCTTCCCCAGCCTGGCATAGTCTCCCTCGATACGTTCCAGTGAGAATCTATCGGTATCATTTGTTCCCACATGAAGGATGATGAATGGATTCTTTCCTGCTCCCTTTAGGATCCTCTTCAACGTCAGGTCCACATCCCGTATCATAACACCCAGTAGACAGCATGCCCTTCTGTTCTCTGGATCAGCTCTGGTTACAGACCTGTCTATTCTTCTCAGTAAGGAGTCCCCAGTCACGTAGATCTGCCTTTTCCTGGTGACGGTGCAATTCTCCGGTCTATCCCCTGTTCCCTCTGGCTGCAAGTCCTTTTCATTCCTATTCCTATTCCTATTTTGGGCTGTCGTGTTCCTTTGGGAGCAGCAAGTCTGTGAGTGTCCCATGGAACAGGGATGGGACACTCCAGGCAGACTCTTGGAGGGCTCAAGGGGTGAGCTGTGCCTATCGCTAACCTTTAGAGAGAGCAAGGCCTGTGCAGGCCTAAAGGGGAGGGCTTGTGTTGCGCGTGGCTGGTGAAGTTGGGGAGAGGACCCCCTGCAGGCACAGACAAGGCTTCCTCATTCTAAGGAGCAGATGGTAGCGACGTGCCCCCATAGCCATGGGTACCCCCAGGAAGTGTCACACACCCTTCTCCATTCTTTTTTGCCCCTTTTTTTCGGATGATGTGTTTCCACAGGACCCTATCATGATTTAGCTCTAAAAAAGGGCTTGATCCTGCACCTCCAGCTCAGGCCAGATTTCCACTGATCTCAGCTGGCAAGGAAACAACAGAAAGATTTGTTTTCATTGAATTTCCTTGTTCATTGTCTTCACTACCGGTGAACGCTGAATGTTCCAAATAGGTGAAAGAGGGCTCAACCAGTCCCCACTTGTAAAGAAACTGGGTGAAACTCAGGGGTGGTAACCATGGAAGTGGGGCCCATTGATTGTATTGTTATTTACAATTCAACAACACCTAGAAGCCCCAGCCGAGATCTTTGGCCATTGTGATGATCACTGTACATTCACATAGTCAGAGCTCCTGCCTCCTATAATAAATAGAGAAGACAGACAGAGTCAGAGGAAGGGAGTGATATGCCCTTTTTACATATGGGGGAACTGAGGGAAAGTTAGATCAAGGACCAGATTTTAAAGGTATTTAGGCATCTAGAGATGCAGGTGGACCTTCAGTGGGATTTTGAATGGGAGGTAGGCACCTAGGCACTTTTGAAAATCCCACTGGTGGAGCCTCAATATCTTTAAAAATCTGGCCCCAAGTGACTTGTGATAGAGGGCTTTAACCACAAGCCAATCCTTCCTATCCCCTAATTTTAAAGGATTTATTCTTCTTTCTTCAACCTCAAAACACCAGACTTGGAAATTGTGGCAATATTTCCCACCTAACTGGGGTGTTTGTGCAAAGTCTTATGCTTTAGGTACAGAGTGCTGGTAACCAAGGACAAATATCAAGCGCCACCAGTGTTGCAGTGAATTTGCAAATGAGAAGATAAATGGAACTAATGTTCCAAAAAAACCCAAAAGAAACCTTTATAATTGTGAATTAGGAGAAGTGTCTTGATTCCAATATAATCAGAGATATAACAGGGCCGAGGGAATAGTAAGATGATAATATTAACCTCTGCTTTTTAAATAAGTTATTAGAATCATTTAAGAAGGAAGCAAAAGTAATTTGGGGAGCAGGAGATTAATAAGCGATTCATCTTTAAACCAGAAGGAATAACTGCTGATGTAGATTCATTTCTGAAACATGAAATGCTCAGGGCCTCACCCCATAGTCCTCACTCATCAAAACTCCCATTGACGTCAGCCAGATTAGAACTCCAGCAAGGGCAGACCCCAAGCTATTTATGTTTCAAAAATGCTGAAGCTGATTTGTAAATCAATAGTTGCTCCTTTGAATTCCACATTCATTTCCTCTTGCCATCCCATTTACCTGGTAGCAACCTCTGCAGTTTTATTTCAGTGTGAGGGCTGGGAAAGGCCTGTTTTTGTTCTTTTACTTGGAATGTATAGAAGAAAATTAACTATATACATGCAGTGAAGAGAAAAATTGGTTCTTGTGCAATAAAACACACATTTCTGTGAACATTCATATGCTCTGATGTGAGGTGTAGATGTGTCAATAATATATAAATTCTTTAATGTAGGAACATAACTTAATAATGTCATAAGATACTAAATATCAGTTGAACGAATAACTATTGAAGAATTTGCATCCACAGTATGCTAACAGGACTATAAAATACACACTATTTTTTACCATTTTGAAATTCTTGAGACAATAACAGTTTCTATGGGAACTGAAATCTTCATGTAACTATATAAGGGTTTCAGTAGCAAACAGAAATATTAGGACGAGTTGGCGAGGCTCAGGAAGAATCCTTATGGCAAATGTTCACCTTTTAGAACTTTTGATGCATTTGATTATTGCTTTCCCCCTTTCAACAGGAAATGAAATATTTTAAAATGACAGATGGTATAGAAACTTGAGAAAATTAAATAATAAATAATTAAAGGGACTGTTCTGAAAGCCTAAAATAAATAAATAGGGCAACCCCCAGTACTTCAAACGTTTCAGCCCTGCAAACGCATTTCCAGTTAACATGGTAAAAATCCGCTAAGCGCAGTCGTTAGCGTTTTGAAGTGTCAGGTGTTGTGTTCGCAACTCTTGTGGTCTTGAGATATTTGGCATTTTTCTCAAAGCCCCAGCTTCTGGAATCAGGTGACCTGGGGAAAATCTCAGCTATCAATTTAAAAAAACCAGGAAGTTTCTAGCACTCGTAACTGTGGAGGAAAGCTTGAATATGTGAACCCTAGAAGCTCAAAAACCAGAGAGGCAAATAAAAAGGATCCCAAGTTTATTACTTTTTAAAGTCTCATGACTTTTGGATGGGGTCATTCATGAATTTGAAATGCTTGAGGGTTTTACTGCACTTGATTTTCTATTCTGTTGCACTGTTTTTTTTCATTGACAAGTGTGGTGGAGTGGAGAATCAGGCCAGATGTGTATTGAGATTTCTTTAGCAGTCTCTCTCTCTCACTTTGTTTTTAACCCTGTCCTCTGAATTTACAAATTGGGATTTTAGAGCACTGTTTCAGACTCATTCAGCACATGCATGCATAAATAAATAACACGTGGTTGTTCTAACTTCTGATACAGCTGATCAAATAGGAATTACAAGAAACCATCAGGATAGTAAATATAGTTGAGGCATTTGACTTTTGCGTGAACCCTGTCCTGAAGCAGAATTTGACCGCTATTTTATGTTTGCAAACATGGTCTGGTGCTTTGGGGAGTGTATACTTCAGGGGAAGTTTCTATAGTCTCATGTTGAACAGGGTCTGATTTAAGGGAGTGAGTGTGATACCAATGAAATATGAAAGATTGTCTTGTTTTGGGGTGTTTTCTTTCTCTCTCTTTTTAACTCTCTCTGATGTTCATTTGATTCCCAAAAGAGCCAGGAAGGAAATGTCTGCACTGGAACTGGAAAGTAGAATTTCCAGCTCCATGAGACATCCTCGCGCGAAGTCTGATCGAGCTAATGTTGCTGTGGCGGTGAGGGTGGCAGGGCGGGGCTAGTCGCTTAAGTATGGCAAGCTGCCAAGCATCATACGCCGATGGACTGCCTGTTCCACCGCTAGCACCACTGCATCTACAGTGCTCTTGCTAGCATGTTAGCTTGATCAGAGATCGCCTGGGTATGTCTACCTGGGCTGGAAGTGACACCTTTCCAGCTCCACAGTAGACATACGCAGACTCCTGACGCCTAGTCGTGTTGCTTTAACCACCAACTGACCCAAAAAGATAGGGGCTAATTGTCCTTGTTAAATTCTCAACAAGCCCTACCTGGCCTCTGAAGAAAGTAGATTCCTGGGCCAATCGGGAGAGCTACCATTCAGATGTTGGAAGCTACTGGCCTCCTGCTTCCAAGTGCTGGCAGTTAAACTGCGGGGGCTGGAGCTGAAACCTCGGAGGACAGTAGGCTGGAAAACCACCCGAAGGGGCAGCTGTGATGCTCTAATCTGACCTCCTGTAGAATGGGGGCCATAGAACTCCCCCAGATTAAGGGCTTGTCCACACTGGCAATTTACAGCGCTGCAACTTTCTCGCTCGGGGGGTGTGAAAAAACGCCCTGCTGAGCGCAGCAAGTTGCAGCGCTGTAAAGGGCCCGTGTAGACAGTGCACCAGTGCTGGTAGCTATGCCCCTCGTGGAGGTGGGTGTTTTCGAGCGTTGGGAGAGCTCTTTTCCAGCGCTCGGACGCGACCACACAAGCCACATTAATGCGCAGCGTTGCCAGCGTAGACTAGCCCTGACTCATAGAGCACATCATCGATAGCCTGTGTTATGACTTGGGTTGGGATGTTTTTGAAATGTTTTGGCACATGTCCTCTCCCAGCTCAGGGAAGGACAAATAAAACTCCTACCCTCTAGGGAGAGAGGGAAAGCACCTGTGACTTTTTGTGTGTGAAGGCCACACCCACCACTCAGGGTGGCCCTGTGACAACAGTCAAGTTATATTTTTATCAGTGGAACAAAAGAGGCTTTTGTTGTCTTTATCACATTTGAAAGCTGGAGCGGTTGTTCTTTTCTTTGTGGTGAAGGCTGAACTAGGGCAATTATGCTGTGTTTAATAGCCTCCCTGATAAGACAGCGTGTGGGAAATGGTGCATAGCCTTTTTCTTCTGTGCTATAAATCCCCTAGAAAAGTTAGCTGCCTACTTAGAATTTTATTGGAAGGTAGATCAGGCCCTAGTTTTGCAGCCCAGCAAGGTTTCTGCTGCTCTGCCTGTTTCAAATGTTGGCATCACTGCTATTTATATCCCTTGATAAATTCATGTCATTTTTCCCTTCAATAACCTTGGCGTTAAGTTAGAAACTCTTATGTAAATTACACCTTAGTAGGGCTCTATTTCTGCCAACAATAAATAAAAGCAGATTGTGCACATTGCTCACCTTCTCTTCACCCAAGCTCATTTGAATTCACTGTACTTAAATACAACAGTGGCATCTTTTTAAAAAAAAAATGTTTGTTCTTTTCCTGCATAGCATTTCAGTTTCACGTTCACAATAATGAGAGTTAACCGTATTTCCCCCCCTCCCCCAGGCAGTTGGCATAGCTGTAAAAGGAGAGTTGTCTTAAAAAAGCAAAATAAAGATGTCAAGGAGTCTTTCCTCTGCTGCGGAAAGTCGGATACACACCATGCTGTGTGTGTTTATCTGAGGGAGATGTTGATTTAAACAAAAGCATTTTTGCTATGGGTTGGAATTGTCTGGTAAACGTTACACCTGAATGGAGTTTACCTTGCGAGTTCATGGTCACAGGACGCGGGAGTTTAAATAACTGGAGTGCAGCAAAGAAAGTGATAAAGGAAGTTTGCCTTTAGAGCGCATTCCCTGGGAGAAGAACACATTTCTTGCTTGTGAATTCTTTGCAAGGTGTGGAGGAGAGAGGTCTTTGTGGACAGAGTACTTGAGATGGTCTTAGGAAGGTGCAGTCAACTGATAGTGTACTAGAGGGATGACTGAAAAGGAAATGCTGGATTTAGGCCATGTCTACACAAGCACATCTATCGGCAAAACTTTGGTCGCTCAGGGGTGTGGAAAAAAACGCCCCCCTGAGTGACATAAGCTTTGCCAGCATAAGCAATGTGTGTACAGCACTGTCGGCGGGAGTTCCTCTCCTGCCTACATAGCTACTGCCTCTTGTTGAGCTGGTTTTATTATGTCGACTAACGCGCCTACACGAGCGTTCTTACAGTGGCACAGCTGTCTCGGTACAGCTGTGCCGCTGTAAGCTTGTAAGTGTAGACATGGCCTAAGTCTGCCCAGGAATGAGTCTCTGTTGGGGAGTTCACCTTGCTTACCTCAGATCTCCTCACAATGGGTTGGAATCCTTTGACTTTCAGGAGGACTTGTGCTCCTCAATCCCTTAGACACTTGTGAAAATCTCCCTCAGAACGGTTCCAAGATGGTGAGAAGAGTGATGAATCCGGACGATCTACAGCAGTGATACTCAGACCTCAGTGGTTCAGGAGCCAAATTAGTGACCAACATTACCCAAAAGAGCCACAGCAGTGTGAATTCGTTGTTTCGTTTACTATATTACTATAAATTCATATTTAAACAGTATGATGGGGAAATATTTTGTGTGTGTGTGTGTGTATTATTCTCACAGCAAAATGACTGATCAAGTACTATTATTTTACCAACTACAATTGGTTAATAACATAGTAAAAGCATCCTGATTGGTTAAGAACTTAGATTAGTTAATAGTTAAATCAGTGTTTTAATATGTGCTGCAAAGAGCCGCAGAACATGCACTAAAAGGCCACTTGTGGCTTGCAAGCCTCAGTCTGAGTATCACTGATCTACAGACACAAGCATTTCTCTGTGAAAAGTTTTCTAGACAGTCTATGCATAAAACTAGCTGGATCCACAACAGTTTGACTCCTTCCATGGCTGGTCTTTGTGTCCTCACACTCCTTTTCTGTGTACCATCATATTGCCCCTCACACCTAGGTCACCCATTCTCTTTGTGAGAGAGCAAACATCTCATGTTAGCAAACATCTACCCTCTCCTATTTCAAATCTCTCCTCAAAACACACTCCTTCCAGGAAGTGTATCTCAGCATTACCTGCCACCTGGTGAAGTGCTGTTATTTATTTAAAATCCCAACTGCTTCACTGCTAGGTGATGGATCCTTATCTTACTGACATGGTGTTCTTTATGTCTCCATTGTTGTCTGCTTGTATAGGGGGTCAGCTTCTTGGGGAAGGCCCCATTATCTCCACTCTGTTCTGTATAATGCGGATTACATTGTTTGGGCTCCATAAACCATTAAAACACTATAGTATGAAGTAGAGAGACAATGGTATCCTCTTCGATAGAGCGTCACATGACATTTTAGACAGAAGGTGTAGTGTGGGTGGGAGGAGGCAGAGAACTCACCAGTGCCAAGAGCATGTTTCTTGAGCAAAAGCCCAACAATTACTTCTTTAAGAGAAGCCAGCCCCTTGTCCTTCCTAAAGGGAGGCAGTGACATTCCACTCCTGCAATGGACCCACTGTTTTCCACAGTAAATTTTACCAACCAAGACATAGGGGCTTTGCATAACGTGGCCTGAAGCTCATTATTTTCTTGTACTCCCCCATCTTTCTGTCTGAATCCATCTGTTGTCTCTTGTCTTATGCTTAGATTGTAAGCTTTTAGGGGTAGTTCTGTGTTTATACAGTGCCTAGCACAATCGGGCCTGGTCCAGGACTAGGCTTGCTAGGTGCTATGATAATCCAAATAATACTAATAAAATAATAACAACAAAAACAACAACTTTGCTTTCCTAGAAAAGATAAGACGTGCTGCACTCTGAATAAGCTGCATTTTACGTAATTCTATCATGAACTTCAGAAAACAATTACAACTATCAGTTGTAAACAAAGGCATTAACTAACGTATGTAAATCCTTCTTGCTGAACAATGGTCTCAGCCTGGTAATATTATAATAAATAAAATATTTTAGCAGTAGACTGAACCTTACCCATTGATAGATCTGATGACAGTGTATGTAACAGACCTAGACTTTGGATGCTTGAAGATGGAATAAATAGTGCATTATAAAATAAAAATGCCAAAGTGGGAGCAATTTTCAGCAGGCACTTAGAACAAATAATTAAACCTTCCCCGTTTTATTATAATTCAGTTTAGTAAACTTACATGACACCCATAGCTGGATGTCTTGTAAACAATTGGTCAGAGTGGAAGTTGCAGCATTGACAATTAGATGGAAAGTTAGATATATTTGTTGTCATCAGCATATTAATGACAGGCAGATTATTCTGTACCTCGCTGAGCTGAAAGCAAGTAGAAGCATATAAACACTTAGAAGTTCGAAAACTGCTCCCTGTAGAGCACCACAGTAAAGAGAAGCAGAATCTGAACATTGCAGACACAAGGAAACCATCACCAAATGAAGTGCTAGGTTCATTTTAACCATGGGAAAGCTGTATTACTCAGCACAGCAGTGGACACTAAATGTGTTAAAAGAATGATGTGACGGGTAGCATGGAATGCTGCTGGGGAGTCCAGTGATGCTAAACATTGACAAATGATGTAAGAGTCAGGAGAATCAGTAAGTCATTATCTACCTTGAGCAATGCAGCTTCCGAGCTATGATGCATCCTAAAACTTGATTTGAAAATTTTTGGATAAACCAAATGGAACTAAACCATTTGCAACAGACTATAAGCACTTTTTAAACAGTATCTTTGATCAACCTCATTACTTAGAAGCTGAGTAAAAATTAGAGACAAGGTAGGTGAGGTGATATTTTTTGTTGGACCAACTTCTGTTGGCAAGAGAGACAAGCTTTCGAGTTACATGGAGCTGCTTTTCAGGTCTGGGGAAGGTTCTTGAGAGTGTCACAGCGAAATACAAGATTGAACACATTGTTTAACATAACTAACTAGTTAGCACATATTCTAAGG
The DNA here is from genome assembly GCF_965152235.1 of Eretmochelys imbricata. Taxonomy (NCBI): domain Eukaryota; kingdom Metazoa; phylum Chordata; order Testudines; family Cheloniidae; genus Eretmochelys; species Eretmochelys imbricata. The sequence continues at coordinate 202,571,117 of NC_135574.1, read as the reverse complement.
AAACATTCAAGGTGGAGTGTGCCATTAACACTCTTCCAGTCATAGGATAAAAAGGGAGGTTACAGATTATTGTAATAAACCATAAATCCAGTGTCTTAATAAAGACTGTGATTTTTAGTGTCTAGGAAAGATATGAGCTTAAGCTCCCAGGCTTGTCTTTTGAAAGTGTTGTGCAGGTTTCCTTTGAGGACAAGGACTCAGATATAGAGTGATTGTAATAAGCCATAAATCACTTTTCAGAAAGCAGTCAATAACCCACTAACAACTTCCGCAGCCCCCTTCCTTTTCTCCCTGTGATTGGAGGGGTGTTAACAGGTCAGTTCACTTTGAATGGTCCCTTGTTAACTACTTATGCTAAAGATTTTCAAAATTTTTGTGTTGGTGACCCCTTCCTCACACAGCCAGCCTCTTGAGTGTGATCCGCCATTATAAATTAAAAATGGGGGCGGGGTTTAATTTAATGGAGGCTCGGGGCTATCAGTCCCACAGAACTGACAGCTCACAACCCTCATGTAATCACCTAGCGACCCCCTGTGGGGTCACAACCCCAAGTTTGAGAACCCCTGTGCTAAACAATCTGTTCCACTTTCTGTTTAGCTGTGAGGTACTCAGGCCAGGTGTACACTACAGACCAGGTATAACTACGTTGCTCAGGGGGGTGAAACTGTAGTTATACCAACCTACCCCACCCTCCCACCCACCCATATAGACAGCGCCATCAGCGGGAGAGTTTCTCCCATTAACATAGCTACTGCCTCTTGGGAAAGTGGAATAACTACACCAACAGCAGAAGCTTTCCCATCGGCGCGGTTGCATCTTCATTAAAGCGACACAGCGGCACCGCCGTGGTGTTGTATGTGAAGACGAGCCCTGAGTAAAATTTCCCAGTCCTGAAGGAGAGCTCTGTGAATGTTCGAAAGCTTGCCTCTCTCACCAACAAAAGTTGGTCCAATATTATATCACCCAACTTGAGTCTCTAATATCCTGGGCTACAACACTGCATACAACGCTGGAATATATCGAGCTTAGTTACTTGATGGAATGCGACTTACTAGGATTCAGTTATTGTTGGATTCCAACAATATTTGGGAGTCTAAATATTAGATAAAAGAATGAGGAGTATTTGTGGCGCCTTAGAGACTAACAAATTTATTTCAACATAAGCTTTCGTGGGCTAAAACCCACTTATTAGATGGCTCACAGGGTGATTCTGGATTTCTTACATCCTCATGTTCGAGGTAAGATTGGATTTATTGTAAGAGTAGAGTATACTCATTGTATGTGCCCTGAAATTGCAGTACACTGTGCTTCCCTTGTTGTGGGAATATGTTTTCAAGCCCCTGTACTCAGCCTAGGATGTATGTCTTACATTGGTGTTATGTTACTGTATTCTGCTTGTGTGCAAGAGAATGGAGGTGAATTCATCCCCACCTCTGTTCTTGTTTATACCAATGGACATTTCGGTAAGAAATAGTTTTTTAAAACATAGGCAGGAGTGCACTAATATTAAGGCGTGTCCAAACCTCACTTTTTAGAAGTGATAACAAAATACCTTAGAGCTTTATTCAGTACGAATTCTATGTCTCTGGGCTTCCACAGCTCAGCTGCCTCACCGCCTCATCCTAGTTAAGTAAACAAAATTATCAATTGTTGCTGCTGGCGAATTTAGCTGCTTGCCTTTTGATGACACTCCTCCACCCTGCTCACCCAGAAGGCCTTCATGAGCCATCTGTGGGTATGATGGCTCAATATTTCTATTTCTCTACTTCTTATACACCTTAGGATCTGAGTGCCTTCCAGCAATGCATTGAGCGGCATGACTAACATCTGTCACATGTTGGTTCTCTCATCCTCTCCCCAGAGGGACATTGTGTCTGCAATGAAGTATTTTCTTTTGGTAGGTTTGGGGTTTTGTTTTTGTTTTTAATATACATGTTGCTGTATGTCTGTTAGAGGAGGCAAGGTCAAAGAATTTTACCTGGCACTTGGAGTGGAAATTTGCGATGATTCTTAGTTCCTTCCACATATGACCCATTGACATATGTGTTTATTTATGGTCCACTGACATCAACAAGGCTGAGCAATATTATTGTACTACCCATAATATTGATGCTAGAAGAAACACCCAGGTTAGCTTAGTCCACATTTTACTCAGACTCCCACTGGATTCACTGGCAGTTTTGCCTGAGTAAAAGTGAGGACTCAGCTTTGTCTGGTATGCACTGCCCAGTGTTGGGAGTGGTACAAGGCTGTTGCCTGCCAGTAACACACAATGCATGCAGGAATTGTCTACCACCCAGGGGAATGCACATACTGTTACAGCGCCTAACTGGAGTGCCGCATGTACTCACCTTGACGGCCAGCCTGGTCTGCCTCTTTTGAGGGTGGCTAGCCTTCCCTAGTCGCTGTGCTTGGTGGGCCTTTGACCTGTCACTCCCATGCAGGGGCTGATCTTGAGTGACAAAAATCAGGAGTTGGTCCCTCCTGACAAGGTCCAAAGGCAGAGGAATCCTGCCCATCAGCCAGTGTCACTTCTATTGAGTGGAGCCCTTTTGTATGATCTTCTGGATACAGCATGGAAGTAGCTAAATTACACAAGTATAAATGGTTTCACCGTGGTAGTCGTGCTAGTCTGTATCAGCAAAAACAATGACGAGTCCTTGTGGCACCTTAGAGACTAACAAATTTATTTGGGCATAAGCTTTCGTGGGTTAAAACCCACTTCATCAGATGCATGGAGTGGAAAGTACAGTAGGCAGGATGTATCTACCATTCAAGTGCATGGACTAGCACCACATTTCATGCTGACTTAAAGTGTCTAAGTTGGACACAGGTTTTTTGTTGGGAAACAGTTGTTCTCCGTTCCAGGGAGCTTGATATGTTCCAGGCATAGAAACCCCAGGGGTTCTCTTCAAAATGTACAGGAATGATGCCAGATGCTTGGTAGAAGTTCTGGCAAGCTGTACGGCATATGTAAGAGCAGGATCAGTCTGTTGGCTTTTGCATTAATTAGGACTGATGACTTCCCAATCTGAATAAAGTAGTTCAGTCTGAATTTCACACCTGCTCGTAGATATCATGTACTGAATGCCATTTCAGGCCACATAGTACTCTTAATAGTCAAATAGTTGCATGTGTGGATCAAGGGCAGTGATATGATCATTAGACAGCATAGGTGAATTGTCAAATGTCCACACCAAGGTTAGGAAGTGCTGTAAAAATACTCCTAAGGCTTTTAAGCCAAATTCAGTCCAGGGCTGAGTGTTTCTTTGTTGGTAATCAGAAAACAACTTCTACATCTAAAACTAAAAATCAAAGCATGTAACTGTAACATACATTAATTTATTAGTGCGAAGTTTCGATCTTTAGGTCTGGTTCCGTGTGGTTTAGGTTTGTTTGTTATTTGTGGGGAATTTTGAAAAAAAATAAACACCTCTAATTCTGAGACAATAGAAATACTGTTTCTGTGAGTTGCCATGTATCGGTGCACGTTTAAGTCGCTCTATTTTGTGTGTGTGTGTGTGTGTGTGTTTGTCAAAATAACAATACCTCTAGTCAATACAATTTTAGAAATAGAATCAGCTACAATGGAGAGTGGGTGGAAAATATTCTTTGTCATGCTAAAATTATTAATTCCTCTCATACACTGGGATTGCATTGCCTCTGATTAATATGCAGAGATGTTTAGTTCTTTGCCAAGATACAAATTCCTTGGGACTGTTACTACCCATAACACTTTTATTCTGTGTATTAAAAAAAAAAAAGTGTATGGCTTTTCCTGATTATTGCCGTGAAGAATCCTAAAACACATTTTTAATTATAATGTGAGAATGCTAACATAATCTATGTTCCATGAATTGCAACATTTCTAAAACTGAATGAGCATTTCTGCTGAAATACGATTACATTAGTCGATACAAGCTGGATTCTTTGCTGATGGTGGGAGGCTAGCTGCAGACCATAGTGAGTCTGGTTCCACCTGGCCAGCATAGTAAGGTGATAAGGTGCGTGCGTGTGTGTGTGCGTATATATACGCACTCCCTCCCTCCCATCCGCCCCCGGCCCTTGCAACAGAAACAGTGTCTCATTAACCTGGCCAGTTAAGACCAGCAGGCTGTAAAATGAGTGGTGGTTCATTAGCTGTTTAAAAAAAAAAAAAAAAAACCAAAAAACCAGCTCTACGGAGGCGAGACCTAGTTGCAGGTGTTAGAAAGCAGTGTTGCCAATTTTTATGATTTTATCACAAATCTATTGATATTTGGTGACTTTTCATAAGGGCTCAGCTGCTGGAATCAGGTTATTAGTTGAAAATCTCAGCTTTAATTTAAACAAAAGAAAAGCGGAGAGTCTTCTATAAAAGGAGTTGAGCACCCTGATGCATAGGGGCCGACTCTACAGGTGCTCCGAGGCTGGAGCACCCACAGAAAAAAAAAATGGGTGCTCAGCACCCAACGGCAGCCCCCTCAATCAACTCCTCTCTCTCCCCCCAGCACCTCCTGCCCACCGGTGATCAGCTATTCAGTGGCGTGCAGGAGGTGCTGGGGGAGGGGGAGGAGCGAGGGCAGGGCATGCTTGGGTGAGGGGGCAGAACCGGGTGGGAAGAGGTGGGGCAGAGCAGGAGTGGGAAGAGGCGGGGCACGGGTGGGGGCTTGGGAAAAGGGGTGGAGTGGGGGCGGGGCCTGGAGCGGAGCAGAGGTCGAGCACCCCTGGCAACTGAGAAAGACAGCTCCTGTGCCCTGATGTACTAGCAGTAGTTTTATCCTTTGAGGTATTTTGAAGGCTTTGCTGTTGTCTATTAGAAAGGGACAGCAGTAAGGGCAGTCTTTGGGGATTAAAAATGCAGAGTGAAATCCTGGCCCTACTGAAGTCAGTTAAATATCCCCTGATACATTAGGATTTAGATGCAATCACTTCCGATAGAAGAATATTTAGTAACCAAAACCTGACTATCAGGGTGGTGGAACTGGGTATCGGGCAGGATTTCACATTCAGACAGTTCAACTTGAGCATGACTAACGGCTTAATTTGACTCACTGAAGTCACTGTTAGTCTTTCTGCTGAAATGATGGGAATTGTATCAGATTCCAAGTAGTCAGTACCAGCTGATGGCTTTTTTGTAGCTTAAGTAAAATGAATTAGTTGTCTCAATTCCCAGTGGACATCTTCACATCACCAAACTCAGCCTTCCCATTAGCACTAACTGGCACTTGTATTGGCATTTGTCAAGGTTCCTTCCCCACTCTGTACTCTAGGGTACAGATGTGGGGACCTGCATGAAAAACTCCTAAGCTTACTTTACCAGCTTAGGTTAAAACTTCCCCAATGTACAAACTATTTTACACTTTGCCCTTGGACTTCCACTGTCACCACCAAACGTTTATCTGGGTTTATTTATTAGGAAAGCGTTGTTTGGAAACATCTTTCCCCCCAAAATCCTCCCAACCCTTGCACCCCACTTCCTGGGGAAGGTTTGGTAAAAATCCTCACCAATTTGCATAGGTGACCACAGACCCAAACCCTTGGATCTTAAGAACAATGAAAAAGCATTCAGTTTCTGAAAAGAAGGAATTTAATAGAAGTAAAAAGTAAAAAAGAATCACCTCTGAAAAATCAGGATGGTAAATACCTTACAGGGTAATTAGATTCAAAACATAGAGAATCCCTCTAGGCAAAACCTTAAGTTACAACAAAGACACACAGACAGGAATATCCATTCTATTCAGCACAGCTTAATTTCTCAGCCATTTAAAGAAATCATAATCTAACGCATATCTAGCTAGATTACTTACTAAATTCTAAGACTCCATTCCTGTTCTGTTCCCAGCAAAAGCATCACATAGACAGACACAGACCCTTTGTTTTTCTCCCTCCTCCTAGCTTTTGAAAGTATCTTGTCTCCTCATTGGTCATTTTGGTCAGGTGCCAGCGAAGTTATCCTAGCTTCTTAACCCTTTACAGGTGAAAGGATTTTTCCTCTGGCCAGGAGGGATTTTAAAGGTGTTTACCCTTCCCTTTATATTTATGACAGCTTGGAGACAAGCTATCCTGGTTCACCTTCAGAGTAGGTTACACTGCTGCAGTTTCTTGTGTGTGTGTGTGTAATATGGTTTCTGGAGCAATCAGTTGTTTGGGATTTTTCACCAGCAAAAACTGTTAATCAAAGATTCGTAGTTAACCCTGTGATGATCAGCCAAATATCTGGTGAAATCTTGGCCCCTTTTGAAGACAATGGGAATTTTGCCATTGACTTCACTGGGGTGGGAAGTTCACTCTACAGCTAGGCAATGTTAGTGAAGCATTTTGTATTTAAAATAGCAGTGAAAATATTTAAACTCACAGTAATCCTTTTGTAGTTAAAAAAAAAAGTGAAAATCCTGTTTTTCCTTATTTACTCCTTGTATTTGTTTCTGCGAATATCCCACCAATGATTCTCAAGCAGAAAAATGAACAACACAGAACATCGGTCAATCATTTTTTGTGTCCCACTGACTTTATTCAATACTCTCTCTTTAACTTTTCTTGGTGGTGTTCCATTTGTGCTTTCTTTTATAGGCTGTGTGCTGTTTGATCACCCGAGAAACCCAATAGAGCAGGGGTTCTCAAAATTCATTGCACCGCGACCCGCTGCTGACAACAGAAATTACTTCACGAGCTCAGGACGGGTGACCGAAGCCTGAGCCCCCCGCGAGCCCCACCGCTCCAGGGGTGGGTGGGTGTGTGTGTGTGTGTGTGTGTGTGTGTCTGGGGGGGAACAAAGCCTGAGCCGGGGCGCAAAGCTCAAGGGCTTCAGCCCCAGGTAGGGGGCCTGTACCCTGAGCCCCGCCACCCTGGACTGAAACCCTCAGGCTTTGGCTTTGGCCCTGGGCAGTGAGGCTCAGTCTTCAGCCCTGGGCCCCAGCAAGTCTAAGCCAGCCCTGGCGACCCCGTTCAAAAGGAGTCACGACCCACTTTGGGGTCCCAACCCACAGTTTGATGCAATAGAGCATCCTTTTGGAACTGCAACTTCTTTCTCCTACTCCAGTGGTGCTGGAGATGGGGGATGGCTTTGGCACTACCTTTACTCTACCCAACAACTCATTCTGATGCTTTCTTTGTAATGAGTGGTTTCTATTATAATACAGCCCCGAGTAAAGGGTAGTGCATTGTTGTGCTGACCCAATAGCAGCCCAGCGCAGTCTTTTCGCAGCACTAAGAATGGCCCAAACTGCGAGAGGTCTGTATCTGTTGCAGCGTGGGTTTCTCAATGAGCTGCACTGCCAGGCACGTTCTGCCCACTCATAGACTTTAAGGCCAGAAGGGACGATCATGATTATCTAGTCTGACCGCCTGCACAAGGCAGGCCACAGAATCTCACCCACCCACTCCTGTAATAGACCCAGAACCTCTGGCTGAGTTGCTGAAGGCCTCAAATCATGATGTTAAAGACTTCAGGTTACAGAGAATCCACCATTTACACTAGTTTAAACCTGCAAGTGACCAGTGCCCCATGTTGCAAGGAAGGCGGACCCCGCCCCACCCCCCCAAGGTCTATGCCAATCTAACCCTGCGGGGGGGGAAATTCCTCCTTGACCCCAAATATGGTGATCAGTTAGACCCTGAGCATGTGTGCAAGACCCACCCAATCAGTCAGACAATTGGGAAAGAATTCTCCATAGCAACTGAGACCCTCTCCATCTAGTATCTGATGGTATCTCCATTGGCCGTTGTAGATATTTGCTGCTAGCAGGCACAGATCGGCTACATGCCATTGTAGGCATCTCATCATAACATCCCCTCCACTCTTCATCTTTCCATTCACCTGCTCAAGGGGGTAACACAGCAGCTCTATAGGACTTGTTCCCCTCACTCACTGAAGGCAGTGGTGTGGCTCACCAGTGCAAGGGGAGGAATCGCACCTTATTTCCCTTTTGTCCTTTGTGCCGGCATGCAGGAATAAAAAATTGTAGACAGGTTTAATGTATGTATCTGTTCAACTTCTCGATGTTTTGCTTACAGTAGAGTTTATATGCTCCTTCTCTGCATGATTTACAAATCCCCTGATACTGTACAGGCTATGGTTGTGGAGTCCGTTACTGACTTTTGTCACGTGCTAAACGACTGATTGTCAGACAGCATACTTCGTTTGTCGTGAGCATATCCTGGAAATAGTAAAATGTGGACATTTGATAAGAACTATCTCAGCCCTGTAACCTAACGATTCAGTGGCTTGCAACTGTCTCTCTGAGAGTATCTGTTCAGTGATTTTAATCTCAGAGGCAACTGTCAGAGGACAATGCTGTCCTTCGTATTGTGTGTTCCATTAACTGTGTTCCCCACTCCCCCCCCCCCCAAACCAAAAAAACGAAGCAACAATTTCTTTCAAGCACCGTAACAGTGAGGCTTGGAGGCAGAAATCTTCTCTGACGTAGCCTCAGCCGTTCTGCTATAGAGTTTCAGCAGCCAGGAAAAATAAGGCAGGTTGTGCACAGAAAATTATGCGTGTTTTAGTCAAAAGAGTGCACGAATGTGTTACTTGCCAAATGAGATACAGTTCATATCAAGCCCAGTCAAGCAGAAGAGTTATTCTCTTCACTAAACAAATAAAAAAACACTCTTCAAGTAAGAAAAATCGTGCAGCCAGTGATGTGCTTTCTGTGTGCGTAGTTACTGGCCTGTAATCTAGACTGCTGTTCATGGAGTGGTTTCTGTCACACTGGTGCAGCATCTACCAGTCTTCAAACAGCAAAGCTTGGTGCTGGCTTTAGCCTGGTGCAGGAGCCAAGTTAACCAGCACTGTAAACTGATTCAATTGCATTGACTTGCGTGGATCTGTTTCTCCATGATTCCACTGAGTCTTACGGTGAATTTGTCACCAGGGCTCATTAAAGATTTACAGAGGCTTTTCTGAGAAACAAATGAGAACAACTCCAGTACTTTTCCTACATCCCCCATATCTGCTTCATGTCTTTCTCTGTTGTAAAATCAACCAGGGTCACATCTGTAGAGGACATTGCAGTTTGAGAAGTAGCAAACACAGGAGGGCAGAACGCAACTGCAAAGTAACCAGGAGAGATTAGAGCAATAGGGGCTGCCCTCTATTATGGAGTGAATCAGTAACAAGAAGATTCATCCTTGGTGTAATATCCAGCATGTATTTGGTTCAGCAGAGGTAATTACAAGCATAGACACACAATTGTTTGAGTTGTGATTAGATGGACAAACAAGCAGCCACATACATCACGTTAACGGAAATGCATTGTCGTCATGTCAACTTTTAGGACCCAAATCAGCAAAGCACCTACCGTGTGCTTATGTACTTTGCTGAATCAAAGCCTATATGACCTAATATTGCTTTTGCACATAGCCAAATAGTAGAATAGCTGCAGGGAAGGTGTGAGATCAAGAGTGAACAAGTAGGAAGTGCGGTGGAGTATGAAGGGTCTTGGTCTTGAGATACAGTCCAAAATATTGTGAAGGTTGAGAATCAGTGTATTAGTCAAAGGGTTCTGCCTCAGTGAAATCAACAGCTCCTCCATTGACAAACCACCATGTCAGTATTAACATGTTTTAGCCGAAAGACAAATTCAAAGCCATTTTGATGGATTATTGACAACAATTTATAAGGGAAAAAGGATAATCTGCACTCACTCCTGGAGTTAATGCCAAGCAGTTCATTGATTATAAAACTGTTTTATTTAAATATAGGGGATAGCTGTATGACTTTAACCTTTATTTATTTGTGGACTGTAATAGGTGTCGGGAGAGAGGATATTTTCCTCTGTCTGTAGCATTGCGTGGCAGTCTAGGTACAAGAGTAATTTACTGGTCACTTCTAGAAACAGGAGATTGAATTTCATGAACCCAGTGGTCTGCTCTGGCATGGTAAATCCTATGCTCTTGTTCAAACTTCTAAATATCTAATGGCACATGTGCTTTGGTTAAAGATTCTGTTCTGCATGAAAATCGAGAAGGGGGTGTTTCTATTTAAATTTACCAGCTATTGGCAGTTCCTCTGAAGTTTTACAATTGCAGTTTGTATTTTCATTTCCTATGTTACAAAGGTGTGAAACACAAGAGTGGTACTGAGGGTCTAATATTTATTTCAAAGCCTGCCATATGACATGGGTTGAGTTTTAAAAGGTTATACCATGTCACATAGCAGGGATCTGTACCTGATGACTTAGTTACATTCTTGGCAACATTTCCATTTGAAAGTGTTGTCTGATGCCAAAAAACCTCCAAGAATATCCTGGCCTGTAGAACTTTTGATCACTCGTGAGACTGTTTACTCCTGAGAATAAGAGAACAGCTAACATAAATGAAGATATATCTCATGAGGCTTTCAGAAATCCTGCCAAATAAAAGACTTGGAAACTTATGCTCCCCGAGAAGCTCACAGAAGTCATGGGCTACAAAAAGCTGATAGTTTGAGTGTCTGTGGAATGGAAAGAAGACAATCTGTGCTGCTAGTATAGGACTTTCCTTTTCTATAACAATGGCTTCAAGTAGGGTTCGAAGTATAAAATGTTGGAACAAGTTTTAGGGTCACTGGACCCATGTGAATATTTGGGTTTGAAATTTTTTGACTTCAATGCATTGATCGATATGTACTTTAAAGACCGGTCATTTTTATCTCAGTCCTTTGATGGCTGCAGTTCATACATAGTTGGCATTCATGTTACACTAAGAAAATCCATTTCCCACTTCTGTGTTGGTGTCTTCTTCGCTACAGGAACTCAGACATGCACCATTAATTAGGTACATCATTTTGACTTGATGAAAAGTACCTCTAGCGGGATCTCAAGTAATCTAACGAGCATTGAAATTCACCCATGAAATTCACCCACGGGTTCTTTACATAACCTGAGCTATACAAGTGGAGTGCACCACTGTGATGTTTTGAGGATCACCCAGACCAGTAAGGGGTTCTGTCATTGCCTGCCCTGTAACCTGCGGTGCCTTTATGCTGTGCAGCTTTGGTTCAGAACCCTGACACCAGTAATCTGCCCACCAACACAAAGTCTCACCCTGGCTTCCACCAGTCTAATTACTCCATGCAGAGAGATACCGTTTGCCCTTCCTGTCCCAAGTCTCCCCAAATCTGTCCTCCCTGAGTTCTTAACTACCAGACCCTCCGACATTTCCCCTCTGATTTGTCACTCCCAAAGGCGTGAAACCAGCCCCCGCCCAGATGTCAGTGTGGTTTGGTACAGCCATTCAACACAGTTTGCACGACAGTCTGTGGTCTGTGTCGGATAAAAATAAACAAAGGGGTTATTTTAATAGAAAAATCAAAGATGGGAAGATAAAATAGTAAGGAAAAACAAACATATACAGGTTACCTGGAAGATGAAAGTAAAGACACAACCTCAAGCTTTACACTTTTATGCTAAATAAACTTCCTTTTCTAATACAGGCTACCTGTTGCCTCTGGACAGTTTCCCAGTGTACCCCCTGCCACAAAGGGGACCCAGCCATTCACAGACACTACCCTCAGTTTCTGGACCCCAAACCTCAGATACAAGTCTGCTTTTAAAAGGCTTTTTCCCCTCTTTTTTCCCCCCCTCAGTCCATGGTGACTCTTATTTATTCAGAGTAGGGAAACCCCTTCTCAATCAGGCATTACTTGGAGCTGGCTCCTTGGAAACACCTGTCTTGGGAGGTGCCCCTCCCTGCTGTGAGGTGTACTTGAAATTGTGGTACAGGCTATGAGCACAAAAAGAAAAGGAGGACTTGTGGCACCTTAGAGACTAACCCATTTATTTGAGCATAAGCTTTCATGAGCTACAGCTCACTTCATCGAATGCATCCGATGAAGTGAGCTGTAGCTCACGAAAGCTTATGCTCAAATAAATGGGTTAGTCTCTAAGGTGCCACAAGTCCTCCTTTTTGCGAATACAGACTAACACGGCTGCTGCTATGAGCACAGTTTTCTATATACATAAATACATAGATTCATAACCACAGTCTGTATACATATCTTATAATGACCATCAAGTTCAGAACATTGTAAGCGTTCATAAAAGACCTTACTTGACATTTTTATACACAGTGACTTCGTATATAATCAGCTGATTCAATTGCTTATTCTTTGGGGTTCATACCACTTGTTCTCCCCTTGGGGTGTCTGGACTTTGATTGTCACACCCACACATGGGTGCACTTACATACACAATGGAAAGACTCTTCACACTGTGGTATAAGGAGTTGGCGTGGCAAACAGCAGTGGGGTGGGACAAGGATCATCACATGTATGGCATTATGGTAACCGTGTTTTCAACGTCCTGAGCAAGGGTGGCGAAGGGGAGGTGACCGCAACTCTAACCCAAAGACCCGAGCCCAGGCTGGGGGATGGATTTCATGTCCACTTGTCCTATGTTGAGCTTTGTTTAAGCAGTGAAATGGGTTTCACATTATCGAGTGCCAGAGCGGAGTACTGTTTATTTCAATGTTCATAAATCAGGTTTCCTGTAACAATCAGTAAACCGCGAAGTATTTATAGGGCTCTTTGTTATCTGTATTTGCCATGTGTTTTTTCAATTTCCTTAATGGCTGTGTGAGTCTACTGCTTGAAATAAATAAATAAATCCCTTTTTGCTACAAATATGTGTTGGTGCCCACTGAGACATTCGAATGCCCCTGTTAAGGCTGAATCCCCACTCTGGCACCTCGAGTGCAGGAAGTAGGGCCTGCAAGGTTTCTAAAAACTAATACTTGCCACTCCAGGTATTAAACTCCCAGGATTACAGCTTTTCTCTGACCTAGGCTTCGTAAACGCAGCCACCACCCAAATGCAAAAAATCCCTTTTGGACCCAGGAAGGAGCAGTTGGAAATTCCTCCCTGTGGGGTACCCTCAAACACTTTCACCCCACCCTCCGGCGAAGAGCTAAGAAAGAAAACAAAGGAAATTAGTGGTGGCCACCAGCTAATTAAACAACATATGCACAAACCTCTTAGGACACCAAAAATCCAATCCTGTTGTTAAAAAAGGTAAATTTTATTAAAAAGAAAGAAAGAAAATACATCTGGAACTTAGGCTTTTGCTAGATTTTAAAAGAGCAATTCCAAAAATTAAGCACCCAAAATAGCTTCCTTGGGGGTTCAGGTTAAAGGTTACAAGCAAACCAAAAGCATCTGGGGTTAGCACAGAGGAGATCCACAAGCCAAAATAAGAAATAAACCTGATAGCATCTAACTAAACATTCCCTGGTTTGCACCTGGTTCAAGCCTTACACAGCATTCCTGCTGCCCTTTGTTCCCTTATTTCCTGGAGAGACACAACACACAAAACAAAGGGAAGTTTTTTTCCCCCCATTTTAAAAAGGTCTAGCCCTCCCATTGGGTCTTTTGGTCAGGTGTCCACTCCTTTTCCTTTACCTGGGGAACTTTGTTAACCCTTAGAAATTCATTTCTAGCTATTGTGATTAAGGAGAAAAGCTTGAAAACATGACCTGAAGGTACTAAAGACGTTCTTACTCTCGAAGATTAAAAAAAAAAATCAACGCTGTGTTCTTTTTATTTATCTCATGGTTTTTAAGCCAGTCTCATGATTTTAGGGAACTGCCTCATTTTTGACAAGTTAAGTAGGTGATACTACTTTCTACAGCTCGAAATATTTTGGTCACATCCATGTTTGATGAGACAGGAGAACCAATCCACATGTTCTTCATCTCCACCCCTTTCCTTTTCTTCTCCTGCCCGTCGCATCTTCCAGTGTGCCAGAACATGAAACTCATTGGCTTTGAAACCCAAGTTGATTCCATCACTGCTGTTTTCCTGGTATGCAATTTTTCAAGCTCATTCTTGATTACTGATGATAAATTACCTCTGAGATGTGAGAAAAATGATCCCTGGTAAACTGCAAGCAAATGAGCCTGACTCTTCATTAATATGTGTGTGAAATAAAATCATGGAGGAAAATCAGTTCATAACTTACCTATGTAACGTGACTGAGGAGGAAATGGAAATGTGTCTGGTATTGTTTGAAACGATTCCCAGTCTTAACATAAAAAGACAAGTGATGTGGACATCAATGCCTGCTGTGACCCAGTTTTAAATAATGTTGCAGTCACTGGTGTTGTAATGGGGTCTACATACTGAATTTAGCATGGGGAGGAGAACCTCTCTAGTTTACAAGCAAGCTGCTTCACCACACCCCAGGCAACTGCCAGAGCTGCCAGTCATGGAGACAGGCACCTGCAGCTACAACCAATAGAGGAAACTGGGCCTGCTATAAAGGAGGGAGTACAGAGAAAGAAAGGGAGGCAAAAAGGTCTGGGACAGCAGAGGGGAGACAGTCCTGCACCAGGCTGCCAACAAGAAACTGAAGCAGACTGCAAGCCCTAAAACTGAAGGGCTGCTAGCCTTAATTAGAGGTGAAGGTCCAGGTATTGATCTGACCGAAGGCAAGCTAAGGGGAGTGGTCAGTCCTTGAAAGACCACACTAAGGGACAGTGACAGGTGTATTAGGACAAAGATGCCTGCTACACTGAGAGTTCAAAAATCTTATTAATACTTCAATTTTTTTTTAATATAATTTCTATGGAAGATCTGTTTTCCATGGCTCTATAAATTGTTTAATTAAAGGCCACTGAGATGTGGGTTTAACAGATGAACAACAAATGAGCATGAGATTGCAAAAAGAATTAACTCTCTTACTTCATTCAGTGTTAAAAACATTTCAGTCAGTGTTAAAAGAGGCATCTAGAGGAAATACCCTTTCAATTTTGCTATTATAATTACTCACTGCAGGTGTGGATCACGGTATTTACTTGTTTGTTTGAAATTGCATGACAATGCCACACGAAGACTCCCTAATTGTGGGTATATATAGTTTCTGTCAATGTTTCTATCTACCTACACAACCTTTTGTGAATGTTAAGAGGAAATAATTGTGTTATCTCACATACCACTTTGTGTAAATGTTGGTTTGTTAAGGGAGAAAACTGTATTTCTATTGTTATTGTTTTAATCTATCGCTCTTGTCATTTGAAAAGTGGAAGTATGTTTTCATCATATGCAATTGTTTCTGAAACTGGCTACAGCACAGTAGCTGATTTCAGAAGCTATGCAGTCTGTATGCCCGCATATCTTTGGTTAGGATCATGCATTAATCTATAATCAGTTTAGGTAGATGTACAATTCCCGTCCTGTTCTCTGTAACATGTTTCTTGGAAGAATAAATTGTGCCTGACAATGTACTTGTTACTGGAGAGAGAAAATCAAATCTGTCTAATCCTTGAAATCTATCTCATGTTTTTATTAGTGAAAAAAGCCTCCGTCCAGAGTGCTGTCTGGAATGTCCCGCAGAAATAACAACTAACAGCCATTAACCTCTACCAGTGCACAGTACATCCAAGCACGAGCTAGGTAGGACACACCAAAGCTGTCTCCATGGTTTCCCCCATGGCTTCCGACTACAAAATATTAGCATCACTTTAAATTTAAACATCTTCATCGTTTACTTTTCAGAGACACCCACGAGATATCTGAAAGATAAGCCATTTGTTTCTGTGGCCATTCATCAAAATTGTTTAACTGGTGAAAGAGATGGCTTACAGATATTGTCATCTGCATCTCTATGAATACAGCCCTTCTAACTCTGCTTTGTAAGCTGCTGGCTTGCAGGCATGGCATTCAGTGTGTTTGCAAATGTGTACAGGTTGTGTAAAAGCCAAGGCACGGAATGGTTATTATTTTGAGATCTGTGCCTAATGCAATTTCACAGTAGTAACTGAATCAGACAATGCCCTCCATATTTATTTGCTTTCTTTTTCTGTTCACGGTGAGTTTGGAATACCCTGTTTTTGTGAATCTGAGGAAGAAACAATGAACATTTGAAACAGAACTTATGAAAATGTTCATATTTTGAGTTGTTTTGAGGTGTTGCTTTCTTTCTCTTTCCTTTTTGCTGGAGAATATATTTAGAAGAAAAAGCTCTGATTTACTTACTCTTTTTCACACACGTGATTAATGCTTCTAGGACACTGGAGTGAATATTTGCAGATGTGAAGTGAACATGTAATATTGGAACAATCAAATATTTAAACTGACCATCTACCGCACAACTTAACAGATGAAAAATGAGCAGCAGGGAATTTATATAACATGTCACTTGTTTGCATAAATCTAGGATTAATCCTTTACAGAACTATCACATTAGACGCACGTGCTAATTTTGTTTTAAACCCTCCGATGTGGTATGTAATCTAATTGTGCACCTCAGCACTGTCTATCATTTTTAGTGGAACAATAGGGCTTGTTGATAAACATAAAATAATCAAAGAAGCATCAAACATAAGAGCCAAAAGTTCCTAAAACTACTCAGAAAAGAGCACAAAATATATCTCGAACTGATTTTAAATAATCTCTTACGCAGTGTACAGATTTCGTGTACGAAAATGAACTGCTGACTACTGGTAGACTTCGCAGCAGGTAAATTACTGAAAGAATGATACATAGCTGATGTAACTGAATTATTGTTGATTTGCCTGATTCCTTGCCTAATTAATGGCTAATATAAAGGCATTTTTGAAAGCACACATTTAGAAGTTAATGACTGTCACAGAAAAGCGGGAGCTAACATTGTCCCTGAGCCTGAAGAGCTATGATGTACAACAGCAGAGGATCTGGCCTCTTTTCTGGGGAGAAATTAAAAGATAGCGGGCCAGATTTTGCTCTAAATCCTTCCCTTTCGAGACCATGTCCTTGAGATTCTTCGTTCAGTTCAACCTGTTGGTTTGTTATTGACTTCAAAGAGTGGGCTTTGAACCAGTGGCTAGAGTTTCAAGGATTTTAAATAGGGAAAATGGTATTTATGAATCTATTAGTGGAGAAGCTTGGCTTTAGGTTATCTATTATTAAGGATAACTAATTAAAAGAGATGTTTGATGTTGTCACTACTGATGTTTTCCCGTGTTAATATTTTAATTTATTTCTAAAATCGCCTTAGATAGCAGCATGCCCTGTGCACAAGTGATGTCCAGGGACCAGCCCTGCTGTAACTCTGAGAACTAAAACAGTGATCAAGCACATCAGAGAAGTAAATAAATCATGGACAGGCAAATATGTGGGGTTTGATTCTCCACTGGCCCTGTATTTTGTATAGGTCATCCTCACTAATACACGATGAGGCCAAAATGTACCGGAATCATAATTATTTTGCACACTAGTGAATCAAGCCCATTGTGGGATGCCAATCTCAAAAGTTGAAAAATCATGGTAGCCCAATGTATGTGAGGTAATACCTTTTATTGGACTAACTTCTGTTGGTGACAAGGATAAGCTTTCGAGACTGTGAAGCTCAGAAGCTTGTCTCTTCCACCAGCAGAAGTCGGTCCAGTAAGTGGTGTATTACCTCACCTACCTTGGCTCTCTCGGATCCTGGGACCAACATGGCTACAGCAAAACTGCAAATAGTAATAATAAAAAAACCCATAAGTCAGGCTCCCAATATTCATGACAGTATTTATAAAAAAAAAAAAAAACCTCATGATTATTAAGAAATAATAACTATTAAGTTCTTTTTATTTTCTTTTGGAGCTTTGAGGCTTCAAACTTCTCTCTGCAACAATGAGGGCTAGAAATTATCTTTTTCAAAATAAAAACTGAGATTCTCATGTGACTTCCTCTGATTCCAGGAGCAGGGGCTTTAAGAAAAAGACCAAATATCATGAGTTGGCAATGCTGCCATTGTGACTTCATTACTAATTTGTGATGTTTCTGTGCTCTCTATACCCATGAGTTACTATGAAATAATTGAGAATTGTTTAGAGGAACTGTGAGAGGAGGTAAGATATTTAAAAACATACAGATCTTTCACTTTAGTGAGCCCTCAACTGATGTACAAATAGAAGATAACGTTGCTTACATATTGGCCTTTTACGTCTTTAATATCATTCAAATAGACATCCCTCTTTTTAAAGCATTATCCATATCAGCACCCTGCTCCATTAGGTTGTGATTCCGTCAGATCAAATAAACAAACCTGGGTTAGGCCAGGACAGTAGGTGGATCAGTGAAGACTAGGTGCTGCAAGGTATGGAGCTGGTAATTCAATAGGTGATGGTACTCCTGTTTCCAGCATACTTAAAAAATGACCTAGTGCTAGGTGTACTGCAATGCTGGAGGTAGGTTAAATGGAGGTCTTGACCTCTTGTGATAACCCAAGATCCTGTAGTTTGTTTTGCAAGGGTAATTATGTTTGACCTTAGTGTCCTGGCCAAATCCCAAAGTGGCTCATTTTTCATTTCCTGCCGTGAACTCTGGTGGCGTTTTGCTATAGTCTGTTACAGAGCTACTTCATTACAAGAGGTTACGTTTTCAGTGGTGGATAAAGTGAACTTTGTGCATAGTTTATATGTTAGTTTATTAAAGATGTAAAATGCTCTGGTATCGCTTTATAGGAAAGGTACCAAATATATTCAGGATTATTTTTATTATTTGCTCTTTAAAATGTATTTATTTTGTTCATATTTGCTCTATGTTCATAACAGCGCCTTATTGTTCATTGTTTGTATGCCCCTTTTTTATGTGTGGGATAAGGAAAGAGTCCTATCTGAAGACCATAAGCAAAATGATCTTCAAATATCAATATTGGTCCCTCTATTTTTACAAGGCTAAAAGAGTATAGAACTCAAATGAAAGCAATGGTAAGCTGGGGAAACAAGGAGGAGCTCTATCTAATCGCAAGACAAATGACTGTCTGAGGTCACTGAAGAGAGAACTCCATTTTGGGGCACACTGAGCCACAAAGATTGTACCATTTAATGGGTGCTGCATTAATAAATAATAATACTAATACTTAACAGCATTGTGGTGATGCCCAGAAGCACAGTCACAGACCAGGACCCCATTGGGTTAGGCCCGTACAAGCACAGAACAAAAAGACAGCCCCTGCTCCAAAGAGCTTACAGTCTAAGATGGCACTTAGTTCATTCACATGCTTTAAAGAGTTTCCTAAATATGGCCCCAAGCTGAGAAGTCCCTCACATCTCATTATGTGCTGCTTAGGCTTATTTAATAGTTAGCTTGGTTTGGCCAAAACAATCCAAAGCAGGTTGTTGAGGAGGTCATAAAAGATAGTTAGCAAGAGGGTGCCTGAAAATAAAAAGGTTTGTTGGAGGTGCTCCCAGAACTATAGGAGGTGGAATAGTGCAGATTTATGCACATGTCCCACCAGCTCCTCCCTTACGCAGAAAGGTCAGGCAACAGAAATCTTTTTGTAATTGCTCATCTATGTACATGTCTCCACAGAGCAATCTCCAGATCTCTGAGTGGCCTCTGGATGAGGCGTACCAGAGGGGTAGCCAGGTTAGTCTGTATCCACAAAAACAACGAGGAGTCCGGTGGCACCTTAAAGACTAACAGATTTATTTGGGCATAAGCTCTGGATGGGGGTTCACTTAATCAAACAGGGATCCTCAATGGGTGGTAGGATGTTCCACCAGGTGATAACTGGGCAGGACATAATGGCAATTCAGCAGACTATGTAGAACGTGTGTTATAAAGTTATAGTCCTTGGCATGGATGGGAGTGGGCTATGGTAAAAATCTGACAGCTTGGATATGTTGTCAGTAAGGAAGGGGATTGAGAGACTGCACATGAAGATTTGATTTACGGTGCCAGAGAGTTAGAGGAGGATGGTGAAACAACAATTTTCACTGGAGCTGTGACAGCTCTGTGCTGTTGATCCACAAGAAGAGCGTTCTGTAATAGAATTAAAAGTCCTGATTCCCCCTGTCACGTACACTGGGTTAAATCAAGATCATTGAAATCAATGGAGTTGCATTAGTTTAAACCAAGTGTAAGTCAAAGGAAAATCAACTTCAAAACTACCATTAGCTTCAGTAGAGTCAGGATTTCACCCTTGATCTACATTCTGCAATGGTTTTATTTCCTTCAGAATGTGCCCGTTGGTGCTGGTTTGGGTCTTCCCAGAGTCTAGATTTCTATATACAGTAATACTAAAGTAAGCCACTGCAAAATCAGTGACTGGCTGCTGGAACAGATAACACTCCATATTGCTTTTTATTTTCTGTACAGCTTTTCTCTGGATCCTCCCTGCCCCCCACTGGGTTGATTTTTAATTTGATGTTTGGTGAAGCATTTAATAAAAACGATTTCCCCAACATTTTCATGCAAATTATCAGTGTATTTAGTTTGTAATGGATAAGGCTGTGCTTGCAACTAAAGATAGCATTAGTATCTACAAACCAGTCTCAAGTTTAGATACTAATGCTAAGTCAGCTGGTCGAACTTAGCTCACCAGATGTATTTAACAGAAATCAGAGCATGACTAATGCTTTGAGAAAGATTTGCACACACAGAAGGGCCAAAAAAATCCAGATTTACAAGATGGTATTTTTTTTAAAAAAAGAGAACCCTTTCATGCATATTATAGCCATAACATTATTAATATTTTAAAGGAAAGGCGTAATTGCAGAAAGAGGAACCCATCAAAAATGAAAAATACTGGTGACTAAAAACTGCATATTGGAGACATCTTCATGGAATGCATTTTTGAAATTGAATTATCTTACTCATGCAAGCTGCTTTGCTCCAGATAAACAAAACCAGACAGGCTATAAACAGATTAAGATATTGTACAATTAAGGAAAAATCTTGGAAGTGTAAACCGCTATTTCAGTTTTAAAAGTTTGCAGCTGAACCTTTAGACTGCTAGCACAACTCTATGGCCTGGTCTACACTCTGGCGGGGGGATGATCGATCTAAGTTATGCAACTTCAGCTGAGTGAATAACGTAGCTGAAGTCGACGTACTTAGATCTACTTACCGCGGCGCCTTTCACTGTGGTAAGTCGACGGCTGACGCTATCCTGTTGGCTCCGCCTGCGACTCTCGCCCTGGTGGAGTACCGAGTCGATGGGAGAGTGC
Source organism: Eretmochelys imbricata (assembly GCF_965152235.1). NCBI lineage: Eukaryota > Metazoa > Chordata > Testudines > Cheloniidae > Eretmochelys > Eretmochelys imbricata. The sequence continues at coordinate 202,550,243 of NC_135574.1, read as the reverse complement.
TCGGCCGTCCATTTATCGCATCTAGACTAGACGCGATAAATCGACACCCGCTGGATTGATCGCTGGCTGTTGATCCAGAGGGTAATGTAGACAAGCCCTATGTGTGCTAGGCATTTTAGACACCTGAGTTATTGAAGATTTGAATAACTACAAATAAGTAATTCAAAATTTAACTTATGCATTAGAATAAAGCTTTTTGTCTGTGCTAAATAATTACAAGTCATTGGCGGTTGAAGTTGTTCCATACCACACAGCCTGGCTCAGCATCTTGCACGATCAGGCTTTTAAAGTAATATCCAACTCAGATGCTGCAACTTAGTTTGTTATTTCCATGAAGACAATGGTATGTTTCATGTACTGTAATTTAAGTTATGTAGTGCACAGCTATTTATATTGCACATTATCATCTTCTAAAATATAGACAACAGGTGATACACTTAGAAATAATTTGGTATTGCCAGCTTGAAGGTAATTGCTCGATAGTTTTTAGAAGGAATGAAGGGGAGCTGACAGTATAATTTTAATGCTGCATTTTTGGTTTCTTAAACATAATATATACTAGAAGCAACATCAGTAATAAAGGCCATTAGTTAAGCTATAAAAAGCAAGCAGGTAGGCAGCATAGTAGGATAAAGTCAAGGTCACCTGCATTATGAGGAATGAGAGGCAAAGTAGAGTTCTTTAAATGATTTCAGATGGCATCGGCTCTGCTCAGTTAATGCCTTGAGGTAGCTTCCTTTGGTTAGAAAATAATATATTAAAAATAACAAACAAACAAATACATACCTTTTAATTTTTATTTATTTGACTTTTCCTTGCTCTATTTTCTTATCCTTCTCCTAGGAACTATTTTCCTTAGTGGAAGGATACATTGCATAAACACTTCAATTTTTAAAGTGTGTTGTTTTCCAAATTTAATTTCAGTTTAGCTGCTATACTGGAATAACATTGAGTGATTGCGCTTAATTCATCAGTAGGATACTGAAGTCAGGGTTACACATCAGGCCATACAAACGGCCAACTTATACATACCCTCCTTTGGCCTATTGCTGTGTTAAACCATTTAGACTATATGATGAATATTTCTGTAAATTAATACCCCTTTTTCAAGATCCTGTGAAAAAGTTTTATATGATTATGTAACTAAAGTAGTAAAATGCATTCACAGAAATGCTAGAATTCCAGCGTTTCCCGATGTTTGAGTGCTTCACTTTGGAACCTTAAAAATATTATTTGAACTTTTTTTTTGTTTAATATTGTGTGGGGGTGTGTATTTGTAAAATATTTTATATACAGGTATGTATAAATCTGATGTCTAGCATCTGGGCATATAAGGAATGGTATCTCTGTGTGTGTGTTTGTATTATATACAAATATAAAATCTAGGCTTCAGTGTTGACTGAGCATATTAGCAATACTTAAGATAGAAGATATCTGTACCATCATGCAATGACATTTGCACTATGAGATTATACACTTGTGCCAGCATAGGCAGTAATATCCATATCATTTATTCCACATCAGTAATTATTAAGTCAATCATACTACATCAAGTTGAGTTCTCATAAGCTAAGCAGGGGCAGCCCTGATCAGCATTTGAATGACAGACATAAAGGAAAACCTTGGTGGTTAAGAAATTGGCAAATCAGTTGGTGGTGGACCTCCTTTTGAGTCAATACTTAAATAGTGCCCACCTGAAGTGCCCACCGCAATGTCAATTGGAGATTCGTAGGCTGGTAGAGTCCAAGGTCAGAAGGACCATTGTGATTGTCTAGTCTGACCTCCTGTATACCACAGGCCATACAACTTCCCTAAAATAATTCCTAGAACAAAATCTAATCTTGATTTAAAAATTGTCAGTGATGGAGACTCCACCATGAATCTTGGTAGATTGTTCCAATGATAATTACTCTCACTGTTAAAAATTTGCACCTTATTTCCAGTCTGAATTTGTCTAGTTTTAACTTCCAGCCATTGGATCATGTTATACCTTTCTCTGCTAGACTGAAGAGCCCATTTTCAAGTATTTGGTCCCCATGCAGGTACTTACAGGCTGTGATCAAGTCACTCCTTAACCGTCTCTTCATTAAGCTAAATACATTGAGCTCCTTGAGTCAATCACTATAAGTCATGTTTTCCAAACTTTTAATTGTTCTTGTTGCTCTTCTCTCTCCAATTTATCAACATCCTTCTTGAATTGTGGGCACCACAGCTGGACACAGTGTTCTAGCAGTGGTCTCATGAGTGTCAAACAGAGGTAAACTAACCTCTCTTTTCTTACTCAAGAGTCCCCTGTTTATGAATCTCAGGATCATATAAGCTCTTTTGGCCACAGTGTTGAGCTCATGTTCAGCTGGTTATCCACCATGACCCCCAAATCTTTTTCAGAGTCACTTCTTCCCAGGAGAGAGTCCCCTGCATCCTGTAAGTGGGGTCTACATTCTTTAGTCCCAGATGTAACCATTTACATTTAGCTGTATTAAAATGCATACTGTTCACTTGTGCACGGTTCATCAAATGATCCAGATCACTCTGAATCAGAGATCCGTGCTCTTAGTTATATACCACTCCCCTAATTTTTGTGTCATCTGCACACCTTGTCAGTGATTTTGTTTTTCTCCAGATCATTGATGAAAATCATGTAAATGTGCATCTGCACATCCCCACTTAAAATAATTGTTCATTACTGGTGGTGCAGAGTGGCTGTTGTTTTGTTTGTGAGTAATCCCTGTATATACCATCTGTAATGGACTTTAGGGCCTGATCCAAAGCCCACTGAAGTCATTTGGAGTCATTCCATTAACTTCAATGAGCTTTGGATCAGCCCATTCTGGTATGGACAAAAGGTGCTATAAAAATAATGGAAATGGAAGTTTTAGAACTTTAATTAATTGCCAGCTCCGAATTAATGAGTCAAACAGTATTACTTGCACAAGATAGTTTAAACTAAATCATTATTTTTTCTTTAGTTTTAAATACAGGCTTTTGATAGCTAATATGGCAGAAAATGTAAATTAAACTCCTTGGGATTAAGAGTAAGTAGTTCAAAGTAATTAAAATGTGTGTATATAATATACTGGGGATATCTAAACCATTTCCCACCACTCAATGGTGCCACGTACTTGCACTGCATTAGATGAAATTTTCTGAGTGGCACACTATTTTTGTATGAGCAGGATCAGTTATTACTGCTTGTATTAGCACAGCGCATAAGAATCCCTAAGTATTGCTAGGTGCAGTTCATATAGTCCCTGCCCCAAAGAGATGACAATCTAAGGCCTTGTCTACACCACGGGGGGAGATCGATCTGTTACACAACTTCAGCTACGTGAATAATGTAGCTGAAGTCGACGTACTTAGATCTACTTACCGCGGGGTCCACACTATGCTATGTCGACAGGAGACGCTCTCCCGTCAACTCCCCTTGCGCTTCTCATTCAGGTGGAGTACACGAGTCGACGGGAGAGTGATCTGTGGTTGATTTAGCAGGACTTCACTAGGCCCGCTAAATCGAGCGCTGATGCATCGATCACCGCACGTCTACAGGTACTGGGGAATGGACAAGCCCTAAGTATAAGACAAGAGACAACAGATAGCTACAGACAGACAAATGGGGGAGTACAAGGAAACAATGAGAGAATACTGAGCAGCACAGTAGGCAATGATTTCAGCACACCAACAGCCTAACTACGATCAAGTTTTTTTTGTAGGCATCACGGTAAAGGAGAGTCTTAAAGAGGGTTTGAAACCTGCAAAGCTTTATACTGACTTCCTTAAATGTATACACTGCATTGATTTCATTTAGACTACCCACAGCAGATACATTTAAGTCTGTGCAGGATCAGGGCCTTAGTTCGATCCACTGTAAAATGGCAACACTAAATATTAAGTCATGCACCTTTTAAAAATATTTTAATCACGAGGCCGAATACCTGTTCTTCTGCTGATTAATATTGAAGGCCTGACCCTGCAGTGTTCTACCTCTGGGCAGGGCATGCCACTACACTTGCACAGATCCCCAGTAACTACAGGGGGGCTCTGCATAGACGCTACATGTGGTCTCTGCAACAATTTCCAGGATCAGGGCCTAAGAGGTGTAAGTTTAAGTTTATTAGCTTTAAGGAAAAACACCGAGATTTACTATTTGCATTTGAGAATTATAACAGAGAATCCTTTGGGAATTATTTTTCTATTAGACTCAGTTTTGCACCAATTCTGTACTCTTCCTCTGTTTCTTTGATTTTTTTTTTAAATTAATAGATTTCACAGCAGTTCATTCTCTCCTAGCTTTCCCTTTCTATTTCCTATTCTTATCTGTTATAAAACTATGTGCTGTTCATCCTCTCAGCTTCCCACGAATGAAATGTTTTATGTATTCTGGTTATTTTTTAATTGATCTCATTATTTTGCCATCTGATAAATAAGCATTTTTATGATAGTTCAGATGTAGATCAATACTATCAGATAATTGTTTCTCTCCAGATGGCCAGATGGATTACTGGTTTTAGGGATTAAAATACTTGACACTGCCTTTCCCCCCAGTTAAAACAAAAGCAAAACTCCTGTTTACATCCCAAGACATCAGGAGACAAATTCTGCCCATCTCACTTGGGCAAAACTCCCACTGAAACCAAATGGGAGCTTTGTCTGAGAGAGCCTGGCAAGATTTGATCCTAAGAGAGAACATATAAGCACATATGCGTTCAAATAAATGCCTTTCACAGTGGACCTGGTAGGTTTTTGCCTGTTATGTCCTGAGTTACAGCTCTGAAAGTTTACAGTGGGTCTTGCAGCAGCTGCTGATCACACTAGCATCTAATCAGTACAACAAGTGACTATGTTATTAACACAGCTTTAGGGATTAGAGATGTCGACAGCTCTGGTAGAGAAAATACCAAACTTGAGTCTTGAGAGGAAAGCAAAGAGGGAACTAGTGGGAAACAGTGTCTGGTTGTGCTTGTTTGTAATTCCTACCTCCCTACCCATATCCTGTTAACATTGTTCATTTATTATTTTAAAGGCATTTCGGTCACCTTCAGTGTAGGATTTGAGGTGTTCTCCTTTTCTGTTTCACATAAATTGGGACAAAAAGAAAATATTGGAAGTGATTGCTACCTTATATCTTACATCATTTGCAGGAATTGGCAACACCTAGTTAAGAGGCTGTCATTAAACACCATGGTCTAGGTTCCAATTTACACTAAGCCCCATCCATTCCCCCCACTGCTCTGGTAGTTTAAATGGGGCTTAAAGTGTGAATAAATTATTTACACTCACTCCATGGGCCCTTTATACCACCGTGGTGGTGCAAATGAGAAGCCAACTTTAGCCCTGTAGTAAGCAGGCACTACTCTGTTGGGTTCTGTGGACTGTGCTAAGGCATGATTTGGCCCAGTGGACTTGCAGCTAGAAAAATAAAGGCAGAATTTATCTTAACACGGTTCCAAAGATGCAACCAACGGCAGAATTTTCCCGTGCTGGTACAAGATATATAATTGCCATTATAGATGGTGAAATTCACCCCAGTGCAGAGAGTCTGTCCAACGCCCTCGGTGATGCTTATCCTCCATGCACGAGTGAGTTTGTGGAGAGAGCAGACAAGCAGAGCGATATCCAGTAGTAGAGATGGGCTCCCAGTGAGCTGGCATAGAGAGGAGCGTTGTGCAGGAGGAGCCCATTGCATCTGAGTTCACATAGATCCAGGACCTAGTAACCCCGACATAGTGTGCGTAAAGGGACAGCAACCACTATTCCAGCCCATAACCATGGAGGAGGCTGGAATACAGCCATATGGCCTGTCCATGGTTTGAGGTTGCTTTACATTCCTCCCATGCAGAGGTGACACATGTGGGGGCCGTACAAGGTCACATCCCCCCCCCCGATTTGCTTGTACTGAGCATGCTCATACGGACTGAGCGTGCTCAGTAACAGTGCTGAAGCCGGCTGCCCTCGCTTTGCCCCCTCATTACCATCAGGTACGGCTCGTCTCTGGAGGAAGCCTGTTTCTGGGGCTTCATATAGGCAGAGGTGAAATGCATTAATGGTGCACTGAGAAATCAATCCAGGGCTGTTCAGTAGGATCCCATGCTGTAAATCAGTGCAGTAATCCATCCCTGCATTGTGAATTCTTTCCTTGTTAATTTCTAGACACCTTAGAAAACCTAGGCACTGATCGTTTAGTTGTTTTGGTCCTGAATGTGTTGTTTGTTTTTTGCTATCACTTCCATAGGCAGAACTGGGCAACTGGGGACCCTTTCATGTGTTCAGGACTTTGCATTAGTTGTATTAGCTACAGGGTAGTGGTGTGTGCCATAGCTTATTCTTCCATGGTGTGTCTAAAGCAAAATCTGCCCTTCACGTGAACTTGGAAATGTGCTCACCACGTTTTTACCCAACTGTTATCTGAGCTATTAATATGTCACTATGTGGACACTAAAGAGGCCATGGGGTGATATTTACAAAGGGTTCAATGCTTGCAGAAGACTCCTCATTAGGCTTTCATCGCTATCAGCCTAACAGCTAACCTTTGCTATTCTACCTTTGTTAAGGAAAGTAGGGCTAAGGTCCTGTTGCTTCTTTGCAACTGGGGCCTGGTCTACCGTTAAAAGTTTTGCTGGCATAGCTCTGTCATTTAGGAGTGTGTGGGGTTGGGGGGGGGGGCGAGGGGAGGGGAAATCACACATCCCAGCCAACGTAGATATAGACCTTATATGAGAGTTTAAGGGCAGAAGGGACCATCAGATCATCTAGTTCGACTGGTAAATCACAGGCCATTTAAATTTCACCCCTATATTGAGCCCAGTAACTTGGGACTAAAACATTTCAGTCTTCAGGAGACTAAACTTTTGTGTGCCACAAATTTGAGGCCCCTGTGATGACAGGGATAGGTAAAATATGCCCAGATGTTCCCAGCAGACAATCAACAGTCCATGCTCCAGAGGAAGACAAAACCCCCCTAAGGTCCTGTCAGTTTGGCCTGGGGGAAAATTCCTTCCTGGCCCCAATTCTGGTGATCAGCTTGAACTTGATCACGTAAGCAAGAGACACCAGCCAGGCACCTAAGAAAGATGATTGTCTGTATTACCTCAGAGCACTGGTCCGTCTGGTGTTCCCTCTCCAGCTGTGGCCAATCTCTGATGCTTCAGAGGAAGGTATTTGTTTTTTTGTTTGTTTTTTTTTAAAAACCCTCCAAAATGCATCTGGCCAGTTGTGCATTGGGGAAATAATTCCTGCAGGTAACCAACTTAAGCCTGAGATTTATGACAGTTATTGTTATACTACAGAGCTGCACATGTTAGCAGCAACATGTTGAGGGCAGAGCAGAACTTCCTGTTCGCTCCATGACCTGTGAAAGAAGAGGTGAAGAACATTCACAGATTCAGATGTCAAGGCCAGAAAGGCTGGATGGTCACAGTGGTCCTGATTGCCTGCACACAAGATCTATGGATCTTGAAATGTGTGTTGCGGGGTGGGGGGAGTAATCATAATAGTAGCAGAGCTATATCTGCAGGTTTTGCATCTGTTGTTCTGGCAGGATCTGGTGCTGCTTTGAGTTGGTTTGACCTGGTCAGTGTGGAGCTTGCTTCTGATGGTGAGCTTGGAGAAGGTGGAGGGTGGGGTGTTGTTTGAAGGCCAGAAGAGGAGGGTTCAGGAAAGATTTCTTTCAGGATGACGTCCCCATCAAGTATGGAATGTAGTTGTTTGGTGTGCCATGGTAGGTGACAAGTAGGGGTGTGTAGTTGGAGGGGTTTTATTTCTATATTGAAGCAGGTTCTCTTGGGTATTTGGGTAGCCTGTCCCATAATGTGATCTACTTCTCTGGAGTATCCTAGGTTGGTGAAGACGGTTTTGAGCATGTTAAGGTCTATATCCCAGATTTTCTCTTCAGAGCATATTCTGCAATGTTCGAGTGCCTGGCTATAGGTAACAGATTTCTTGGTGTGTTTTGGATGATTACCAGATCTATGAAGGTAAGTGTGGGGATCCATGGGCTTCTTGTGCCTGGTATAAGGACATCTTGTTAAAATACTGTAAGTTTTTAGCTTGTTCCCTGAAATTCCCTATCCAAGAGAATATAGTGAATAGAAATTGCCTTTGGTCTAAAGTCTGGGTTTTGCTATATTAAGTCTTGTAGCTTTGGTAAAGAAAGCATTTGCTGATCTGTTGAACACTCTTAAGGTTGAAAATTTTGTAAAGCAGCAGGGATAAAAACAAATGCTCAAGATGTCAATAAAAATGATTCCACAAAACTAAAATAAAAGAACTGAATGCAGTGACAAGAATTTGTCACCTGGGCATCTGGCCCGATATTTACTCTGGTATGGCTCTTGCTCCCTATGACATCTGAGGACTAGGGTGGGGGAGAAATACAGTCCTATGATGCATCTTAGGTAGAGCTAGTCAAATAATGGGATGTTCACTTTCCAATCTGTCGAAATCTGAAATGTTTCAAGCAGCTCTCTAACTGGTTATAAAATGGGGCAAAAATGTTAACAGTGCATATTTTTGAAATCTTTTTACCATGAAACAGTTCTCTCTTCCATGCTTTTAGAGGATTTTCAACAGTGCAGTGAAATTAACTGGAGAAAATGTTGGATTCCTTATTTCTTTAGGTTAAATATTTCTCCATTTAACTTCTATGTAGCTTCTCTTGTATGTGAAAAAGGAAACAATGACCCACGTGCATAAGATCAAGAGTTACAAATAGGAATATTTATGTAAATATTTATGTTGTGAAAGTACAGAGAAGTTTTAAGATGTTTGCACTAAATAACAGATTATATATCACACATTTTATTTTAGGAGGTTGATAGCCAGGCTTACCAACCCATATCCCATGACCTGAAAGGTCACAAAATATTTGCAGATGTAGTACTGTTTTCAGAAGACCAGTACACTACTTTAAAAGAAATTTTGTTCCTGTAGTCAGTCAAATTCTGTAAGACTCACTCAAGTTCTCATCATACTTATTTGGCCAGATAGTTACTACCACCCACTTAGGCATTTTACTTTCATAAGTAAAAGCACTTTTAGTCTATAATGGCCTTCTGCTTAGCCAGCTTAATCATCTGAATTCATTAAAAAGATCCCCTCAGATCACTCTTACAATCAGTCTGGGAATCAAGAACTTCTGCAGGAAACCATATATTTTAGTTTTAAGTACCTCTGAAATGAAGTTCTCATGGATTAGTTAAATCTCTGGACAGAAAGAGGAGCTGGAAGAGAAAGATAAAACTTTCAGAATTCCAAATAAGAAATTAGAATGATACTGGTAAATCATCAGAAGGATAAAGTATTTAAACATGGAACACAGTGAAGGCAACAGTCAATCAAAGGCAATACTTCCTTGCTGGAATTCAGCCATCGAGAATCATAAATGAAGAGATTATGTAGCTGACCCTGTGACAATTTCTGCTTCAGTATGACTATTGCTCTCTCAGTAGATCAAGAAAATTTGGTTCTGTTTGTTTAAGGAAAAAGGAGCCCTGTCTAAGGAAGCTGAAAGTCTGATTTACCTATGAATGATATCTTTATGGATGTTTTATTAAATTTTCTGGCAAAGGGTAAGTGTAAGTTAAATGAAAGCCTGATGCTACAATAGGTAGGTAGGTAAAGTTGTAAGTCTTGGAGCAGTTAAATTTGAGTTCTGTGGTGGTGATGGTTATGAAAGGCCTTTGGGAAGTATTAATTTGTAAGTATATTTGTCACCTGTAATCATTTCAAGGCTCAATTTTCAAATCTGAGTGACTCAGATTAGACACTAAAGGCACATTTTAGAGCGAGACTAGGTGGGTGAGGTAATATCTTTTACTGAACCAACTTCTGTTGGTAGAAGAGACAAGCTGTTGAGCTTTTCTTCAGGTCTGGAAAGCTCTTCAGCTCTCCAGCTCTGACAGGTTTTCTTCAGGTCTGGAAAAAGTAACCAGACTGTCACAGATAAATACAAGATGGGACAGATTATTAAGCATAAAGGGTTAACACATGTTGCAAGAAAGTACTTAAAATGAAGTGGGCAATTAACACCTCTGCAGTCATAGGACAAAGGAGGGTTAGTAGGTTACAAATTGTTTTCATGACCCATAAAACCAGTGTCTCTGAGACCATGATTTTTACTGTCTAGCAGAGTAATGAATTTAACCTCCCCGGCTCATCTTTTGAAAGTGTTCTGCAGGAACCTTCTGCAGGTTTCCTTTGAGGATGAGACTGAGAGGTAAGATGCGGAGTGATCGCTTTGTGAAAAGTGTTCGCCCACAGGTGATGCGGTGTTTTTGTTTCATCTTTTTTCTGTGTGAGTTCATTCAAGAGCGTAGTGATTGTCTGGTTTCACCACATAGTTTTTGCTGAGGCATTTGATGCACTGGATGAGGTATGTCCCATGTTGTGATAGGCATGTATAGGACTCATGAATTTTGAAAGATGTTTTGTGGGGGATATTGATCATTGTAGCAATGGAGAGATGTCTGCAGGTTTTGCATCTATTCTGGCTCTGAGTTGCCGCTTTGAGTTAGAGTGCCCTGCTGTGTGCGGAGCTTGCTTCTGATGATGAGTTTGGCAAAGTTGGGGGGCTGTCTGAAGGCCCGAAGATGAGGTTCGAGAAAGATTTCTTTCAGGACGTGGTCCCCATCAAGTACGAATTGTTGTTTGATGGTACCCCATATGGGTTCTTGTGTTTCTGTGGTGTAGTAGGTGACAGCTAGCAATGCAAACATTTTCAAGACTCAGGATAAACTTTTCAAAGGCATGTGAGTGACTTAGAGCCTAAATCCTATTTTCCAAAGCACGTAATTCCCAATTAAAGTGTCATTCAGGAGCTAAATCAGCTCTTATAATCTAAAATCAGTATTAACTGGATTCCTAAAAACAGTCATGTAATCAGTAGCTGATGAGAGATGCTGGGTGTTCAGCACTTTTGAATATCCAGCCACTCACTTAAGTGCCTGATTGTAGACCTAGGAGCTTAACTTTAGGCTACTATTTTTGAAAATCTTGTCCCTAGATTTTAAAACTAGGCCCATATTTAACTGTATATTAGAAAAATATTTATTGTACATGTTTGAGACCAATATAAACATCTGGATAGATTATTAGAAGATTGGGCGGGGGCAGTCTTTCACTGTTGCAATACTGCTGATTTCCTCTGAATTACCAACTGACAACTTTGCACAGTGTCCACTGATATTTTGAACAGGACAGAGATGAGGTACAGTTTAGCAGGTATTATGGACCAGCTCCAGCTTATGCTGAAGTCTGTGGAAGTCTTTCCTTTGACATCAGTTGCAATAGGATTAAGCCATATAAGAACTGCTCCACAGACCTCTGGAAAATAACACTGGACACATAAGGCAGAATTCTTCCATTTTGTGTCACAAGCAAAATCAGGACTTTCATGGACGGGCTTGATCTGTAGTTGACAGCTAATATGCTACCACTAGTAATAGCTGAACTTTGAAGACTTTAGGCATTCTGTTCAGATAAATACTTCAGAAAATGGATTGAGCCAAACCTCCTTCGGTCACCAAAAACAGGCAAAAATCTTGCAAGAAGAAGGTTCTCTTGGAAGATTTTTTGGTACCACTTACTGCTTCAGCTTGGTCAGGGAATGCACAGTACTATGATCTCGGGATAGAACATGGAAATAAAAATCTAAGGCACAGCTGCAAAATGAGGAATAACTGGCTAGACGGTAATACTGCTTTAAAGGATCAGGAGGTTATAGTGGACCACAAATTGAATAAGAATTAACAGTGTGGATCACTTTAGAAAAAGGCTGATATCAGTCTGGGTTGTATTAACCAGAATGTCATGTATAAGATAGTGGAGGTAATTGTATTTCTCCACTTGGCACTGGTGAGGCCTCAGCTGGAGTACTGAGTCCAATTCTGATCACCACACTTTAATAAAGACGTGGACAAATTGGAGAGAGTCCAGAAGAGAGCAACAAAAATGGTGCAAGCTTTAGAAAACCTGACCTCTGAGGGAGGATTTAAAACCCCCCACAAAAACTGGGTATATGTTTACTGTTGAGAAAAGAAGACTGAGGTGGGAGCTGATAAGTCTTCAGATATGTTAAGGGCTATTATAAAAAGGATGATGATCAGTTGTTCTCCATGTCCATTGAAGGTCGGACAGGAAGAAATTGTCTTAATCGTGCAGGAAGGTTAAATTTTAGGGGAGGGGGAAGTTTCTAACTATAAGGATAGATCAACACTGAAATAGGCTTCCAAAGGAAGTTGTGGGATCCCCATCACTAGAGGTTTCTCAGACAGGTTGGACAGACACCCAATGGTCTGAGTAGGCTTGGCCCTGCCTCAGTGCAGGGGGCTGGACTAGATGACCCCTCAACTCTATACATGCAGAGATGTGTAAAGACAAAAAGCAATGAATGTCTGGATTTTACAGAACCTCAAAAGAAAAAAAAATCACTTTGGGTGAACGTTCAAGTCCGTTCTTACTGTATGCAAACCAGCATGCACATTTCTTAATTTTTAAGCATTTGTTTCCTTAATGTGGCCTTAGTGACAGCAAGAATTTTCATGTCCATTCTCATGAGAATATTGGATAGAAGCACTGGCTTATATCAGCATGATGTCTCCCACACAAGCTGAATGATGAAATCAGGACTGGTTATGTGAACACGTTCCCATCCCTGAAAGTGTTTGCGCGTCTAACCCCAAATGATTCTTGCTACCAGGAGGGACCCCTTCATCCACCAATAGCCATAATCGGAAGGCCCTCCTATCAAAATGAAAATAGTTAAAAATAACTAAGAAAAAGTAAGAAAAAAATAAAAACCATGATCAGGAACAAGGAGATAATGAATTTGCAAAGCTCTTCTTCCATTGCCACAGTGATCTAAGTGCTTGCACCACAGTACTTGATGGTCCTAGCTATAGAATCTTACAACACGGGGCAGGAAGCCGTGGTTGGGCACTCATGTGCATGGGTGCTGTGTACCGGGCACACATGCTATCCTAGTAGCATCAGCATTTGTGTCATGGCTGGATATCATGGGTGAGGGCAGGAAGTAAACTGCTAGCAGCAGACGGTGCTGCTGGAACAGTACTCCTGTGATTTTAATTGCCTTAAAAATAAGAATGTAATTTTCATAGAATGAAATAACTTGGGGTTTGATCGTGTTCCAAAGGGAAAGTCATGGAGAGAAAGATCCCGCTTTTCTTTCTAACAGGCTGCAGCCAACAAGTTCTCCAGAAATTCTGGCCTTGTATCAGAGGGAATGCCCTCGACTTCTTTCACAGTCCAGGCTGTTCAACTCTTGTCTACCATGCTTATTGCTGACTGAGCACCTACATGTCAAGGGGAATATCACAGCATCTTTGCCCAGCGAGGTAGATGCACGGCTCTTAAAGCCAAGTCTGAGAATATATTTTATGCAGTTTTATTCTTGGATGAACCAGAAACAACTGGTGTGAAAAGATTAAGACATTCAGTTTGTGGGGACCACAGTGTGTACATTGTGACATTTTGGGCTTATTTTATCAATCATTAAATCTGGAAGTGCTTTGTTATCATTCTGCTAGTCTCCCTAGAGAGAAAAGCAACTGCATTCATCAAGGCAAAAATAATGATGTAAAATTTATGAAGTGGAAGAATTTCCACTAGCTTATTTTCAAACATAGCGGGGATGAGCATTTGCAAAACTATTACACAAAACTTTCCTCTGCTCGTATTGCAGAAATTATACATAGCTTGAATCTCTTTCAAAGTGAAGAAAGGATTGCTGCTTCTCACTTGGGTTTATGTAAGCATCCACATGAGACATAAACCCCTAATGGTACCAGGATTAATAAAATCAGAGTTCTGTTTGGGATTTAATTGCTTGTAGTCTTTTTTATTAATAGTAGTGAGACTTTTTAATGTTAAGAATGCATTATCTAAAACATTTAAATATTCAATAGCAAGGGAGCAACTTAAAAAGCAGTGATGCTGATAAAGACTTCCATGTTATATTGTACAACAAATTGGAGGAACTTCAAGGAAGACCAACACAAGTTAAGGAGCTGGAGTGGTTGACTTATGAGAAAAAATTAAAAGGGGCTAAATATTGATACTTGGCTAAACAATTACTACACAGTACATAACAAATCTGAAGAGTGAAAATGCCAAGAGCTAAATTCATCTACAGAGTTTTGGGATGGGGAATAGGGGCTGTTGGTGCCAGTCATCAAAGACCCAAAAGAGAGCATAGGGGTATGTATGCATTGATTCAGTATGTTCCTTAGGCACTCTAAGCCAGTGGTTTTCAACCTTTTTTCATTTACAGCCCCCCTAAAAAATTTCAAATGGTGGTTCAGACCCCTTTGGAAATCTTAGACATAGTTGGTGAAGCTCCAGGATATGTGGATCACAGGATGAAAACCACTGCTCAAAGCCTATTGGTCTCCTCCTGAGTTCACATCCAAGAAACTCTGGATCTGGTCTCCAAACTGCAAATTGAGGTTAGGTTAGTGCAGGGGTTCCCAAACTTGGTTCATGGCTTGTCCAGGGTAAGCCGCGCTTGCAGCTCCCAGTGGCCACGGTTTGCCGTTCCTGGCCAATGGGAGCTGCGGGAAGCTTATGCCCAAATAAATCTGTTAGTCTTTAAGATGCCACTGGACTCCTCGTTGTTTTTGTGGATACAGACTAACACGGCTAGCCCTCTGTCATAAATATAAAGGGAAGGGTAAACCCCTTTGAAATCCCTCCTGGCCAGGGGAAAGCTCCTCTCACCTGTAAAGGGTTAAGAAGCTAAAGGTAACCTCGCTGGCACCTGACCAAAATGACCAATGAGGAGACAAGATACTTTCAAAAGCTGGGAGGAGGGAGAGAAACAAAGGGTCTGTGTCTGTCGGTATGCTGCTTTTGCCGGGGATAGACCAGGAATGGAGTCTTAGAACTTTTAGTAAGTAATCTAGCTAGATATGTGTTAGATTATGATTTCTTTAAATGGCTGAGAAAAGAATTGTGCTGAATAGAATGACTATCTCTGTCTGTATGTCTTTTCTGTAACTTAAGGTTTTGCCTAGAGGGATTCTCTATGTTTTGAATCTAATTACCCTGTAAGGTATTTACCATCCTAATTTTACAGAGGTGATTCTTTTTTACTTCTATTAAAAGTCTTCTTGTAAGAAAACTGAATGCTTTTTCATTGTTCTAAGATCCAAGGGTTTGGGTCTGTGGTCACCTATGCAAATTGGTGAGGCTTTTTATCCAACATTTCCCAGGAAAGGGGGGGTGCAAGTGTTGGGAGGATTGTTCATTGTTCTTAAGATCCAAGGGTCTGGGTCTGTAGTCACCTAGGCAAATTGGTGAGGCTTTTTACCAAACCTTGTCCAGGAAGTGGGGTGCAAGGTTTTGGGAAGTATTTTGGGGGGAAGGACGCGTCCAAACAGCTCTTCCCCAGTAACCAGTATTAGTTTGGTGGTGGTAGCGGCCAGTTCAAGGACAACGGGTGGAATATTTTGTACCTTGGGGAAGTTTTGACCTAAGCTGGTAAAGATAAGCTTAGGAGGTTTTTCATGCAGGTCCCCACATCTGTACCCTAGAGTTCAGAGTGGGGGAGGAACCTTGACACCCTCTGATAATAAATAATACATTTAAAAAAAATCTGCCATGGCTTTCTGTAATTAACTGGGACTACTTGCCTTAATTTTGCATTATTTTTCATCATCTCAGTCCACTGTGGCACTGTAGTGTATGTCTAATTGTTAGAACTGTGTTTCAAACCTCTCTCCTGTTTTGTGACACAGGGCGATGACGTCTTCTTGTTATTGCTAAGGGCCAAGTAATGCCCTAGAGCTGTGCGCATGACTTCCATTGACACCTGTCACAAGAGATCTTCCCTGAAACTTTTGGCTGGAATGTATATAAAGATCTGTTGTGAATTGCTTTGGCCCTGATCCAGCAAAGCAGCAGGTGTGTAACTTTAAGAACTTGTCTTCAATGGGATATTGATGTCAATAGGAATACTGACAAACTTCTAGTTATGCATATGATTAAGTGCTTTGCTAGAATGAGGTCTTAGCTTCGAAGGCAAATTTTAACATAAATCGTCACTCTATTTTTCTCTTCTTTTATTTATTATCAATTATTTTAGAGTGAAGTAAATTAAAAACCTCATTTACTTACCAATCCATCAAAGACTTCTGTGAATAAAAGCTTCAGGGAAAAAAATGTAAATATCACAATAATATATCTTAATGTAAATATTTAGCTCCTTATATCCTTAAGAAGCATAAGTAATTCCAGAATGAATTAAATTAAATCAGCAGGGGGAAAACCTTGATTTAAATAATAGATTTTAATTATTCTTTGTATTTGTGCTTTTTTGTTATTTTCCTAAAGAAAAGAGGATTTTTGTTGGTTGGTATCCATTAGACATTTGCAAGTATAACCTTTACACTAAATTTGGTGCTTCTTTTTGCTAATCAGGAGGATACGGTATAGCTATACACATGTAAACAGTTATGTAGCCTAATTTGCATTTGTTCAGATTCTTAATTTTTATATTTTTTGAATATTTTAGAAAATGGTGAATGATCCATCTTATTTACTAGATTATGCTTCATTTTTTACTTGTGATTTTCATCAAGTTCTCTTTGAATGGAAGCTCAAATTCAATTACAAATACACAAAAACTGCATTTTATTTTTTTCTTAAATTAAATAAATCTACTTTTAAATGTGCTAGAAATACAAGACAAAAAGTTTGTCAAGGTTTATCAAAGTATGTTTTGGATTTAAAATTAACTGCCCAATTAAAGAAAGAAAGTTAGTAAATTGAATTGATTATTTCTTGTCACCGTGTCCTTTAAGATTTTAGAACTAGTAGATCTCATCCTCTCAAATGTTGTTGTTATTCATAGATTGGAAGACGAAAACAAGCTGTCCTGATTTTTCAACTCCCAGTTGGTTTCTTAACTTCGAATGACTAGTAATTTAACTGATCCAGTTGAATAATCTGAAGTGAAGAAAATATTCTTTCTGTACCTGTAGAAGAGGCTACCGCTGTCAAAAGCCATTTTAACATTCAGTAACTTCCGGTTTAGGTACTTAGTCAGTGACTTCCACCAGTTCAGTGGTCTGACTTTCTTTAAAACTTGGTAGCAAACGTGCTATTTAATATTATTTTTTTGAATTTCATTTAAATACTTTCAATAGATTGTAATAAAATGATGCTTAACATTTATTGTCAATTTCCAATTGAATATTAAATGGAGTTAGTTTTAAAAAAACAAAAAGTTAAAGTTAAAAAAATCCAATTTAAATAAAAAAAAAATTTAAATCTTTGACTTTTATCCACCCTGACTATGCCTGACTTTCATTAGCTTCAGGTAGTGCTTGAGAATAGATGGCCAGGCATAAAATAGCCTTCTATTCCTAAAGGCTAATATTCAGAAACCAGAAGTAAGGTCACTTTGTGGTTGAAAAAAATGTAAAATTTACCATATGGTTTCATTCATTATATCTAAGCAGTAGAAAATGATACACGTTTTCCAGGACTGTCTTTGCCCTAACTAATGTTTCTTCAGCCATTTTAGTGTAGGAGATTATTTCCATCATTCCTTATCAAAGTCTGCCCTGGGCCACAGATGGCTCATCAGTCTGAGACAGTTTATGTCTCATCAGTTTCCATAGCCAATGGTACAAAAGGGAGCAATATAGCTAGCATCACGTCCAGCCCCCTTTGTTTTCCCTAATCCTATGGGTCAGGTACCCATTTGGCTGCTGATGGAACACAGCCTTCAGTGTGAAATAGAGCAATCCTTGAACTCACAACTTCTAGGATTGTAGTCAAGCAGTTTAATCACTCAGCCTCTGCACTTCTATTGTTCTTTGTAATAAGGAATTATTCTGACCTGTTACATTCAAATTTGCATGACTAGTTGTGTAAAAATATCATCATAAGAATGGGATGTATCCAGTAATTGCCATGTAATTGAGGGAAATGTCACCATTGCTATGACATGATTTTAACGACACCTGGGAGCAAAATGTGTAATGTTTTGGGCTTCGGTTAATCATTCCCACAATGTTAATATATGTAAACTCAATATCAGTCTTGTCTTTACATCTCTTTTGTATGCAATCCAATATTTCCAATATGAGAAAGTAAATGAATAATACAGTTGAATATGGATAAAAATATCACTTGCTTGAAGTGACCAGCTAAGTCTGAAAATGAGTGATTAATCATCTCTACATATTCTGGCAGGTCTCTTTATGGCTTTATGAAATGTACAAACAATCCTGTCCGTTTTAATGGCCACGTATAGGGCAAGATCCTCAGCTAATATAAAGCGTGTAATACTACTGCAGTGGAAGTCAGTGGATTTAAACCAGCTGAGATCTTTACTCTGCTTATGAAACTAAGAAAACTATTTTAATCTCTGTGGGCCAGATTCTGATACCCATAATTTGTGTTGAATAGCATCGTACTCCACAAGTATCTCCAGTGACTTTGTTGGGGCAATTTCTGAAGGAAGATGCTACTCCGTGTGAATAAAGGGATTGGAATCTAGCACTTTACATCTGGGCATGTGCGAGTGGAATTCCACGTGCATTAAAATGAGCACAAACCAGTTTGACAGGCTCAGTTTTTAAGAGAGAGAGACATTAATTGTGTTCTAAACAGGAAGGCAGGCGCAGATGACATCAGTAAATGACTATTACTAGAAAACCTGCCTAAGTGAATTTTAGCTGGCTTTCTTTTAACCTAAAAACAATAGTGCTGGAGCTGAAAGCTCTTACTAAATTAATATTTTTCAGCCTGCTTTTTCTCCCCAATGTTTCCCTATGTCAGAGAAATAGATGCCAGGTTTATCCTAATTCTAATTTTTTTTATGACAGTGGAAGTAACATGTTTTCTTGCTGGAGGCTGGGGGTTTAATAGTCTCAAGACTTCCATTCATTTCCCAGAGAAGCAGTTTTTACAAATTCCTTTCTTTGCAGCAGCATTTTTGCCTTTTTTTAAAAAAATCTTTGCACAATACTTTAACACTGTCTCTGCTCAGTAACAATAGGTCATCTCATTTCATAAAGTTGTTGGAGCTGGTGACATGCTATTGATATAAGCAACAGCATGATCGTAATTTAGCCATTAAGCCATTATTCTTTTTTCTCTGCCTTGTCTGGATTTTTGGAAACTGTCTCCTTAGTTTAGTTGAGTGGCCTGACCTGCCACTGCTAGTGGCAAAAGTTCACGATTTGGATTTATTTCATCCTTTATATTTACATTGCTGGAAGATATATGTCAGAAATACTGGAGCTTTGTAATTCAGTGCTATTCAGGGGAGCTGGAATAATTTGTATAATGGGGGTGCTGAGAGCCTTTAAACCAAACTGTAAACCCTGTATATAATGGAAACCACTTCAAGCTGGGGGGGTAGCAGCACCCCCAGCACTCTTAGTTCCAGCACCTATGGAACTTAGTCTCAAGTTCTGTTGTTCATGGTTCTCTTCATGGTTTCTTAGTTTCACTTCTTGGTGCATAGTAAGCTTTGTGGGACAAGAACACAAAATAATCTATTTTGCCATAAATATCTTTTTAAACAATGACAGTGGCTACCCTTGAAATATTGTTATTGAACTTTATACACCAAGAGCATCATGCCCTTTTATTATTATACTTGTTTTGTTCCTGATTATTTGTCAAGGATTAGGGCAGTGAAAAGTTTAGAGCGCTTGAAAGCATTTGTATGGATTGGTTCACCAAAGTGTTTCTAAACAAGGTGCCACACCAAAGTGTCACATGGAAAGATATTGCACCCTGAAATGGCGCAATACATTTTAAGACTGGAAGAGGAACTCTTTTGGTCAGCTGGTTTGACCTCCTATATCACACAGGCTTTAGGATTTCACTCAGTGATGTCTGCACGGAGTCAAATGACTCGTGGTTGAGCGACAGCACCTTTTTCAGAAAGACAGCCAATCTAGATTTAAACACTGCAAATGATGGAGAATGAATCGCATCCCGGGGTAGATGGGTCCAATGGTTAGTTGAAAATGTGTGCCTTATTTCCTGCTTGAATTTATCTTGCTTCAGTTTCTAGTCATCTGATCTTGGTTGGCCTTTGTGTGAACATCTCTTGCATTTTGCTCTACTTCCATTCTGATAAGGACTGCTGGGGCTAGTAAGCAAAAACATTGACTCACCTGATACCGAAGCAGGAATGAAGCAAGTGGGTTATCAGAATGATGGGATCTTAAGCATCCATATTTGCCACCTATATCTCACTGCCTGACAAGGACAGAAATGAGTGCTGAAAACCGCAGCTCTCCAGTGTCACCATATAAGACAGATATTTCTGAACCTGATGGTTTGGAAGGCTTGCGGCAGTAAAGCTTTCACCTCTCCATCAGCCTAGCAGAGCTTTTTGGTCTAAATATAACCAGTCCCAGACCCACATCAATGTAATTAATATTCAATACAAACATCCCGTTGACATCCTGAGTATGGTTGATTTTGGAAGCTATTTTGTGTCTTTGAGTTTTGCATGTATTACACAATTACAATCACTTATATTTTTACTGCTTTTGTTTCTAAACACCAGGGCAAACAGCAACATTCAGTCTGTGAAGGCATTTTGTTCCCTGCTGTTGTCAAAATCCACTCTTTTTACTGCACCAGTTTTATCATCCTGCCACCCCCTCTTTACTGCCCTGTACCACCATGCTTGGGTGATGTGTAGTTTCAGGCCTGAACCATAGAATTGTCTAGCTCTCCGTAAGATAAAATCCATTAATGTATTTCACAAAGCATACTGTCTTTGCAAAAGAGTTTAAATGAATTATTCCAAGTAAAAACGATTGCATGAATGCAACATATAGAGCTCTGTCCTGCTCCTACTGGAGTCAGCTTAAAACTTCCAGGGTCTGATTTTCAAAAGAGTTAAACATCCACAGCTACCACTGACTTTGAGTTGGAGTTGTGGGTGGACAGTGCTTCTGATTTCAGTATAACATTGTAAATTAGAATTTCTCAAGGTAGCCCACAAGAGAGACTTCTTCTCATGCTGTTGGAAGTCAACATTACATGATTCTGAGTCACTTAAAAAAATAATCAAACCTATTTAGAGGTGCTTCAAAGTCGACTGTGTACCTTGTTATGAACAAGTATTACAAAAGAGTTACAGAGATGTTGTAAATTAGAAGTATATTCTCTTTTAAAAGCTTTCATGCTGCATCTAAGTTTGGAGAGTCTGAGTTCTGTAAGATTATTTAAATGAACTTGTTTGTGCAAAGATATACTTTATAAGAGTATTGGATGGCGGGCCTGGATTGTGTGCTGGGGCTGATCAGTTTTCCTGGCTGTTCTACACATGTATCGATCGATCGATCGATCTATCTAGACTAGACCAGATGACCTCTCAAGTTCCCTTCCAGTCCTAAGATTCCATGAGTCTATGCTTTTTGAGTGCGTGAACATGCAACCATTGCATGTGGGTAAATCTCTGACACCTTGTTTAATATGCAGTCATTACATAACTATAATATAGGCTGCTGCTAATGATAAATGGAAATTCTGCTTGTGAGGGAAAGCTAAATGTAAAGCCATTGTTACCTTTTTGGTTTCATTAATCTTTTATGGGAGATCTGCCACATTGGACTATTGTTTTCAAGTACTTTCTCTGGTCCCTTCTTATGCTCTGTAAGCAAGTAATATTACCACTATTCCTTTTTGTCTCATATAGAATAAGTGATGCAAAGAGTAGCCTTGGATTAATAATAATTGACTGGCAGGTGGCCCTACAAAAATAAAAAGTAAGACTGCATCCCCTAATAAAAATCTGCCACAATACTAACGGCCTTATCAAAGGCTCATTGAAGTCAATGGGAGTCTTTCTAAAGACTTCAAAGGGCTTTGAATAAGGCCCCAAGTAATATGTTAGTTTCTCTTAACTTAGGCCCTGATTAAACAAGGTACTTATGCCCATGACCAACTTCGTATACATGTGTAGTGGGACTAGTCATTTACTTAAAAGTAAGGCA
Source organism: Eretmochelys imbricata (assembly GCF_965152235.1). Classification (NCBI taxonomy): domain Eukaryota; kingdom Metazoa; phylum Chordata; order Testudines; family Cheloniidae; genus Eretmochelys; species Eretmochelys imbricata. The sequence continues at coordinate 202,528,257 of NC_135574.1, read as the reverse complement.
CATGTTTGAGAGGATAGTTGAATTTGAGCCGCAGTGATCCAATTTTTCACTATTATTTCATAGTTGTTACGGTCTTTTTAAATAATTGAAACATGCCCTATCTTTCCTGGTTAAATAACATTCTTAGATGAATACTAAAAATAAAACGGTTAGAATTTAAAGTTACACACTGCAGACCTTACCCAAGACAGGAAATGGAGGGCATATAAGGGTAGAATTCAACCTGCGGTATTTGAACAGTTCTGACATGCAGAATTTTTAATGTAGTCCCTAAAAGCACTCAATGTACCATAATCTTTCTCTTGTTTGTATTCCTACTATCATAAATGTTTCTAACTAAACCTAAAATCCCTCCTGTGCTACAGTTTCCCCTTGTTAGGAAACTGTTTGTAAAAAGTTTTTAAAAGTCGGGGTAGATGCTCAGCCGGTGTGATGCTTTAGCTCAACTAGGGGTTATGGGCTTGATGCAGGGATGACTGGCTGAAATTCTCTGGCTTCTCTTGTGCAGGCGGTCAGACTAGATGACCATAATGGTCTCTTTTTTTGGCCTTAGAATCTACCAGTAAATTGGCGCAGCTTCATTGGAATGAATCCAGAAGGATTGCAATGTGCTTAGCAGGCGTGTGTCATATACAAAACCCGCTATGTATTCAACCAGCTCAGTCCCTGCAAATCAAGCAAAGTTTCATAGTATTTTACTGCCCATCTAAAATACATTTTCTCTTGATAGAAAACATCTTTTAAAAATGGGTACAAAAATGGTTATTGCAAACATAGTTGCACCAGCCTTTGTGGATGGAACATGGCACATTGCTAAAACCATTGCTAAAACCATTTGTAAAAACAATTTTCCATAATTTCAGCCAAATCCTGCTCACTTTACTCACTGCAGATTGATGCAAACGAGCATATTTGTGTGAATAAATTGAGCAGAATTTGCCTTATCTCTTTGCAAACAGTGGTTTTACAAAGCGGTGCTCCAAAGCAGCATCAAAACCACACAGGCTAGCCTAAATAGAGCCATGAACTGAATTCTGAACGCTGGCCAGGCCTTCAGCTGATGTAAATTTCCATTGAGGCTTTACTGGAGAAGCTAGTGGAGTTGAAGGGGAAGCCTTGGAAAAAGTACGGGGAGGAGGAGATATCTGTGAGGGGCTTTGTGCAGCAGCAGCAAGGGGGTCTTGAGATAGCAACGAGGCTTCAGCCCACGTAGGAGCACCCTGGGCCCATGCAAAGCTCAGATTCTCATGCGTGCAATGTTTATAAAATGTCTAGTAGTACATTTGGCTCAGTTTTTGCTTTAGCTTCACCATTGTGAATGTTGTCACCAGAACCTCTTGATGGAATTGCAGCCCCACAAATCCAAGTTACCTGTTGTTGGCTCCCCCTCAGCGGAGATCTTCAAAGGCAGCTAAGGGATTTAGGAGCACAATCTCATTGACTTGTGCAATTGGTTTCCGCTGGATTAATATTATGTTGTTTTTCCCTTTTATCACATCCTCCGAACAGTCAGTAGTATTCAGTATGTACAGGTGATCAGATAAAAATGGCTTCCACTTAATTTTGTTCCATCTGTCCTTTTCTATCACACCATGAACTCTTTTTACTACATTTCCCTTGGCCTTTTTTCGAGTTTCTGAGAGAGCGTCCTGATTGCTGAGTGACGTTTAGTATGTGGGAAACTCTTTTAAACCCCTCTGTCAGCTCATCAGATAAGTATACTTGAGTGAGTTGGACATCACTATAGCAGATAGTTCCTCAATCCCATTCTTCTTTGGCCTTCTATCAGTTAACGATCATGAAATAACTGTGTCTGTGTGTGTGTGCCAGCAAGATATGAATGATTTTCATTTTTATTTTAGCTCTGGGACCATGAAAAAAGAGGCTTGTCAAAACTGCTACATTCTCACAAGTTCACTTTTTACAAGTTCAAGTATGCCAATAAACAGAGAGGGACAGAAATAGATATTCTATCGAAGTACTGAAAAGTTTTTTGGTTTACAGTTTGTCTTTGCTGCTTATCACTATCAAGAGGCTCTTCTACCTCCCAGGATCTTTTTAGTTCCTGAAAGAAGAGAACAGAGTGGTGTGCTTGTCAGTGCTTTTATGGGAGGGTGCTTTCTCTCTTTCATTCCCTCCAATCAACACACTGGCAACAGTTGTGAATCATGTTTCCCCAAACTCTCACTGGCAACACCAGGAGGGCAAAGAAGGGCTTGTGTTCCCTCCTTCACACTAGTTACACCACCAATGAGGCATTCAGTGACGTACAATGGGGTAGTGTACTGCAAAGATTGAGTGCTCCTTTTGGATGGGGTGGGGAAAGGGGTTGTTGTTTTTGCACAGTAGGAGCCAGCATTCTGGAACAAACTACTTTAGAAAGTGCAGATTCTCTCTCTCCTCCTCCTCCATGATCAGAATAAGAAATGTATTACACAAAGAAACTTCATGCTGTTTGTGTTTTTCCTTTCACCCCTGCCAGATACTTTTACCAAGTGAAAAGGGTTCTGAAAACCCTTGTAATGAACATCAGTCTTGAACATTTTTTTTTGTATGCGTGCTACTTAATGGTTGGTAATTATACCTCTTTTCAAATATTCAGCAGATCTAACTTCTCTTTCTTTGGGAAGGGAAAAAAAATCCGTTTTCTGTAGCTAAGTGGTTGATGTACTTGGGAGCAAACCTGTAGATGCATTGTTTAGAAAGTGGGAAGAAAGTGAAAGGTGGCAGGTTAATTACTGGGCTGGGATGCCAATAGAGACAAATAAGGTGCTCACATCTGTAAAATGCTGTCTTGTAAAATACAAGGACTTAGTTCTGCAACAGGAACTCTTATCTCAATAGAAATATAGAGATGTCTAAGAGGTAGAAATTTGAGCAAGCTGAAGAGGAAAAAATCAGTATTGTGTTACAAGGGCATTATTATTATTTTCAGTGAATATAAAGTCTCTGCTTAGTGCTGCTTTTAAAAGAGACTTGTGTTGGAATTTTGGACATACTTTTTGGTCTAAAGTGCCCCATTCATATCTTCCTTCTGGTGGGTAAGAAGCTGAGGCTGATGTTAATCTGGCCCTACAACGGCTGCCACACCAACTCCCTCTTCCTACATCCTTATTACCACTGATATATACTCTGCTTAGCTACTGAGACCAAGCAGCAGTGCAGTTCAGATGAGCCTTGTCCTTTTTAGGATCATAAGACAGTGAATTTATTTTCTTAGATATTTGTCAGAGTACTCCAGAATTTTAGAAGAATTTGTATATTGCAGAGGACTCACTGATGCCCAATTTCAAACAAATTAATCTGTTTTCTTTGTTTTTTCTTCTTCAAACATTTAAGGTTCTTGTGAGTGTAGAAGAGTTTTGGATATTGTCTCCATGGTCCTCTGTGTTTAAATGATCATATTTAATAACAGGCTATTTGTCACTGAGGCTATTAAATGATCTGTCATTTTGAAGTATGTATCATGGTGGGTATATTTTTAAACTAAAGAAGAATCACTTCAGATTCTGTTCTTGTGGGAATGATTCAATTGCATTAGACAATCGTCAACATATTTTAAGGTTAATAAAAATAGGAACCTGCTAAAAGTTCCCGAATCTTGGCATGTTAATGATTGGTTTGCTAGTCAGAGTTGGAAGAGTCGTAAACCTTTTTGACTTGTACAAATTAGGTTAAGGCTTTGGACACAGACCTCAAAAAGTTGCAGGGTCCCAGGAAATAGCCTCCAGAGATCCCTGTGAAGCACCGTGTCCCTCACTGGCTTTGGGAATGTGGTGATTTGCTGCTGACCTATACTACCAAAATTGCTGTTCTAGTCTGCACTGCCTGGTGCATGAGGGAATGGGAAAAGCCAAGCTCCGCTCTCTCTTCTCAGCTCACCTGCTCTAACGCAGGCAACTTGCAATTACTTGTATGTGCTCAGACCCAAGGCCTGGGTAACTGTTGTGGGCATGCAAGAGAGGTTCTTTCACCGCCTACGTGCCCTGTATTGACACTCAGCCCAAGTCACAACCTAACCCTATGTTAATTTGAAATGCAGGGAAGCAACTCTAGAGATTATAACAAGCATTTTAAAAGCTACAGAAATATATATTTTCCTAATAATTTTTGCAGCATATCACTTAAAATAAGAACATAAGATGCATCCTGAACTTTCCAGTTAGGATCTGTATTTGTCCTGTTCTCTCTATATGAACTCAGCTCACTGCATACATGGCTACTGCTATAACTTGATGGTGATTTTTTTTCTAATCTTGGCTCTCTCTGGGCATATATACATAACCATATCATGCTCTGTGTGTGTGTGTGTGTGTGTATTTACACACATATATATCACCACAGTCTCCGCTGAAATTAATATTTGCCAAGAGATACTGTTTTACTGTTGCTACAACTATTGTTAATTCCAAGTAAGGGGGAATTTGTGATAATTTGCATGTCAATGTTTCATGAACTGTTGCAGAAATATGATTTTTCAGAGGTGAGCACTGCGGGGGGGGGGCGGGGGGCTATTTTTATTGACAACTTATTTTCACAGTCCTTCAGAAGGGGTTGATTTTTGTATGTAATTACATTATTTCTCAAGCCACTGGCCTGTACAGTACAGCTTTCTTAGACAAGCTCATTCTACAGGAACTTACACACCTTAAGCTTCCCATCCTTCCCCTACTTTGAGTTCAGACTCACTCTGCTGAACTGCTGCAGCTCTACATTTGACCCCGCTTCACCTTCCCTCTGAGAAAGTAAGGCTAATCTCATTGCTCTCCACAACGGAGAGATTTTGGGAGGATGAGAATTTCCTCTCTCAAAGTCCTGGGAATTTGTCAACTTAAGGATCTTTTGTGTGGGACCTGCACTTCCATTTGATTCTGAAGTTTGTATGTGAGTCAGAGTGGTATAGTTTGGCCAGCCATTTCACCTCCCTTGGTTTTCTTGGCACTGACATATCGGGTCATCTATGACAGGCACTTTCTCCTTCCTGTGCATGTATCTACCAATATATGACTTTCTTCCCATGGTCTGAGTGGCTCAGCACATGACTATTTGTAGCACAGTCCATAGCTACCCAGGTTCATAAAGATGCAAGTTTGATAACAGCCAATGCTTCCAGTTTTCATCAAGGCCACCACAACCACTCTTGAATTTGACAGTGATCCTCCAGCAAGGATACTACCCCGAGCTAGTATCAGAAACCGTGCACAGCCTGAGAATATAAAAAGATTTGGAGCATTTTTTCAACAAGTACATAGGTCTTGGCCTAAATCTGTCCCAAAAGGCTGTCACAGACCTCTTCTAACTTAAGAATCTCTTTATGCCAACTGGCGAAGGGCACATCTAACACACTGTTATTAAAATATTTAGCCAAACTGCCTCATGGTATCATGTAAAAACTGGTAACATGCTGGTGATGAATTGTGTGATGCACATGCTGGTCATGTATAAAGAGTTATCGATATATGCTGGAAATATGGTCTTAAAATATGTTTTGGAGGCAGCTGATAAACAAGCCTGCCCTAGGCACAGGAGAGCTGGGTCTTGGTCCTCCACTTTCTGCTGTACCCTCGCATCGGTTTCTTTGAAGCTCTCACTCGAGAGGCGCTTCATAAAGAAATCAGTAGCACTTTCGCCTGGTTGTACAGGCCCTCGCAGAATGTCCTTTGAAATATTGGCCTCAATTTATTTGTCTCCAACATTATAACAGTTGCTTCAGATAAGAGACTCAAATACTTAGGCTTCTTCAACTGATGAAGCTCCTTTCTCCAATTCTTCCTTGTCGAGGTGATACTCAGTTCCAGGCCTGCCTGTGTAGGCACTTTAAATAAATTAAAAAGAACACAATTCCCTTTAAAAAAGTTTTTCTCTACCATACTTTTGTCCTATATCTGTTGGGGAGGCTGCACACACCAATGAACAAGGCATCGGATGTCGGGCCTGGGTTGTGTGCTGGGGCTGATCTGTTTTCCTGGCTCTTCTACACATTTATATCACATGCAACCACTGCGTGTGAGTAAATCTCTGACATCTTGTTTAATATGCAGTCATTACATAACTATAATATAGGCTGCTGCTAATGATAAATGGAAATTCTGCTTGTGAGGAAAGCTAAATGTAAAGCCATTGTTACCTTTTTGGTTTCATTAATCTTTTAAGGGAGATCTGCCATATTGGACTATTGTTTTCAAGTACTTTCTCTGGTCCCTTCTTATCCTCTGTAAGCAAGTAATATTACCACTATTTCCTTTTGACTCATATAGAATAAGTGCTGCAAAGAGTAGCCTTGGATTAATAATAATTGGCTGGCAGGTGGCCCTACAAGAATAAAAAGTAGCCAGTATCCCCTAATAATTAACATGCACACAGTCTCTTTACACATTCAACAACCCCTGGGAAAATAAGGATGTCAGTTATGGTATGTAATGCGGCTAGCTGGGGCTCGACCCTCTCTGGGGCGGCAGGGAGCCACACACCAGCTTACTACACACAGATAATGTTTGGGGAAATTAGTCTGGCCGCGGGAGTCTCCCTCGGCAGCCCTTGCTGCAACTGAAACAAGCACTGTAAGCCCGGGCCCTAGATCAGGGAGGGGCAACAATAAGTCAGGTGCTCAGGCCCTCCGGCAGGGGCTGAGCAGTAGCAAACATTATATAGAAATAGGCCCAGGCCCTGGGTCAGGGCGGGGAAAGCAAGTCAGTAGCTCCGGCCTTCAGGCAATGGCTGAGCAAACAGTTCAATGTTAGCAGGTCCAGGCCCTAAAGGACCTGGAAGAGGGGGAGACGGCCAGCCACGAGTTGGGTGACAAGGGGGACACAGGCCCTCCCACTCCACTGCGTCCCAGCCCGAGGCCCTAGTAGCGGCAGAAGACCCGCTGCTGGGTCAGTGGGGATCCTGGCCGCAACACACTGACGTGGGCTCTGTCAATCCTACAGCCAGACTGGGGTCGGCTGTCCCCGGGCTACGTCCTAATCCCTCCTCTTGGGGTATCTGGGTCCAGGCGGTGTCCTCCGGGGCGTCCAGCACCATGGGTTCCTCAGGGTAGCGGGCAAGTGGCAGGCCCGGCAACTCCTCCGGGTAGCGGGCGCAGGGCAGGTCCGGCAACTCCTGGCATGAACCGTGGGCGGAGGGGGCTTCCCAGTCGTGGGCCAGGCTGGAGGCGTCTGGCCTCCCCGGCGTCTGGGCCCTCAGTGAGCTCTGAGGGCGAGCTTTTATACTTTCAGGTCGCTGCCTGACCCTCTGAGGGGCGGGCTCAGAGCTCCCTGTCTCCGCCCACTCCGGCACCGGGATGGGCTTGTCCCTCTCCAGAGCAGCGGGGAGCCACACCGCCTCACTACATGGTACCACTAGTTCAACTTCATTAATTCTTACGTATTTTGTTATATGATTCCATTATCTTCTTTCTTATGTCAATAGTGATATGAGTATAATTTTGCTCTTGCTATTCTCAGAATAAAGGAAAAATAATTACTTTTAAACAATCTCAGCTCCTGCCTATCAGTTCTGACACCATGTAATTAACGTGATCATGGACTCTGTTCCCTTCCTAAGAAACCTCCTAATCCAGAGCCCATTGATGTCCATAGGAGCCTTTCGATTGACTTCAGTGAAATTTGGATGAGATGAGACCTTTTCAGCCAAATCCTGTAATCAGAAAACTCTCATTTCCTTTAACACTTTCGCCTGCAAAAGGACTGCAGGATTTCACCCTAAATAATTCACTGTTGGCTGACTAGCTCTTTTCTTTCAGTTGTCTCCTTGTACATTTTCACTGTTTCCGTGGTATAATTGCCCCTTTCCCCCCTTAGTGAGTAAGAAATAATGAAGTTGTTCCAACGAGAGAGGAAATGCGTTTTGACTCCATTGTGTCACAGTGCCACTTTGGAGGTGATTTGTTTAACTTGTGTTAAGTTTCCGTTGCCAGTTCTTTTAGATGATTATCGTTTTGTAAACATTACATAGTAGGTTGCGGAGTGCCAGCTGCTTTCTGTTTTCTGTTCAGTAAAACCTATAGTGTAGGCCATTCCCATGGTGAACTTGCCTTTGGTTCCCATGTTGTTAGGCATCATTGGGGGCCAGTGCCCAGAAGAGGGCCAATGTTCAGTAATTCATAAACATAGGGGCCGTAGTGCGCTCAGCGTTAGAAGCAGTGACGGCGAGATGTGGTGACTAGAATGAGGGCAAATTAAAACACTGAACGTAATTCATTTCAGTAAAGGAGAGAGATTCATTTGGCAATGAAAGCTGTAGGTGCTGCTATACCACGTAAATCTGATTTCCTCGTAGCTAGTTTGTACATTGGGGTCCTGACCATTGATACCCAGGGTACGTCTACACTGCACCGCCACTGGTGGCGGTATGTAGGACACATGTTGCCATATGCAGCAGTGAAAGGCTCTGGCAGGGGGAGACGTTTGGAAAGACTTCAGCAGCAGGGTAGGGCTCTGACAGTTTCCTGTGGTGGGGAAAGGCCCCAGCAATGGGGAGTTGCCGGAGCCTTTCCCTGCTGCCAGAATCTTTCACTACAGCTGGGAAATGCTCCCACAGTGGGGAGGCAGTGTAGCTGGAAGAGTGTTTGTGTAGAGCAGGGAACATACCCAGAGCATTCAGGTGTGTCTTTTCGTACTCGCCTAATCAGTGCCTTGCCATCTACACTGCTATTTATACGCATGCCAGGGCGGGTGCGCAGTGTATGTATTCTACACACTGCCATGTGCCGTGCAGGGACTCTATCCACTGAGTTCAGTGGGCACGGGACCAGTTACCCCAGGCTCATGTCTGTGCAACAAATGCTGGTTTGCTCTCTTTGTTCCTTTTATCCTTTGTATGTTCCAGTGGGCAAATCCTATCCACAGTGCACGACCTGTGGATAAAACCACCCCAGCAACACAATAGTTCTCCTACAGCTGCTGTAGCCCCAGGACCAACCATAGGAGCTCTGTGGCTCTTGTGTCCCTCTCAGTGGATGGGGGAGAGGGAATTGCTAGGGGAGCCATATAACTGTGGAACCCTTGGCCTGGCCTGCCCCTAGGATAAATCCTCTGTCCTGCCTCATCAGTTCTTGACCCTATATTCCTGCTGGTTGTACAGGGGAGTGAAGGGTAGGATTTGACCCCAGTTCAGTAAGAAATCAATTCCTGTTATAATTACGATCGGTTCAAATCCATTTCACAAGACCAGAGCTGATAATTGAATCACATTTAAAATATTGAACATCAAGGACCTTCATGAGTTATCTAGTTTTCAAGAGGACAATGCGCCTGTCTGTTCTAAAAGATGGCATAAAACGTGGGAACATTATTTCAGTTCAGACTTCCTAATGGCTCTCACTATCTATATTGTGTTAACATGCATCACTTCTCTACTTAGTCCTTTCATGGGTGGGCGCACACAGACACAAAGAGGGCAGTTGACTTATAGTTAGTGCAGGCAAACAGCAGAAATGGATAATTATGCATATTGTGGAGGGTGAATATTTAAAAGTAATTTTGGATGCATTAACTACCCTCTCAAAATGGTATAGTCTTAATAATCTGTTATGGCTAGTTTCCATTGTTTTCATAAAGTTCCTTCAGAAAATCTGGAAACCTCTTTTCCCTGAATGGTAGCAATTTTTTTTGCATAGGATAAAACTACCAGTTGATAGATTTTTAAGGCCAGAAGAGACCATTATGATCATCTAGACAGACCTCCAGCATAACACTGGACAAAGAACTTCGTCCAATAATTTCAAGTCCATAACTTCTGTTTGAGCAATTGCATAGCTTTAAGGAAGATAGCCAGTCTTGATCTAGATTTCAAATGATGTGAGAGTCCACTGTTTTCTTAAAACCTGATTAATTTTTCACATACGATTGCTGAGATCTTCGTAAATCATGGTCCCCTATCTTCTCCATACATTTCTTTATGTAGGACTTTTGTCGATTTCTAAATATTATTGCTTTTTTAAATTTGTGGTCTTTTCCAATAGGCCAATTGTAGATTTTGGGGAGCTCCATCTGAGGCAGTGCAAATTACATAATGACACTTCCCAGATTTATAAAGCAATATTGGCCAAGCAGGCTGAGATGGGACCTGTCTACAGGGTTGTGTGACAGTTCTAAGGACTTGCTTTCCTGCAGGCAAAAGCAACCAAGCTGCTGTACTGACAGCATGTCTGCTGGTAATGAAGGAAAAATTAGGTTTTCAGGGGCAGGAAGATTCTTGTTATATTTGTGACAATAGTTGAAGGATCAGAGAAAGTTGTTTTCTTTTAACACTGATCAAGGAATTTCTTAGAATAAGGCGAAAGGGTATATAGCTGAAGCCAGCCATCCTGCCTGATTCTCTCTCTCTCTCTCTCTCTCTCTCTCTCTCTCTCTCCCCCAGAGTTAACTCAGACATGAACGGTAACTTTCGGAAACATTCTTATTTAAAAATCTTAGCTACTAGACAATCTCTTTTATGCTTTTTTTTTGCTTATGTGACGGACATGGAGCTGTTGAATTATAATTTACTAATGCTGTGTGGCGATCTGTCTGTTGAGATGTTTACTGTATGGATATATTGGGTTAAATCAACAGCTCTGTTGGAAAAACAAGCAGGAAGTAAAACAATGGCTCCGGATAAGTCACCCCTGGTAAACAATGTGACAGTTCTATCTCTGAGTTCCAGCTAAATTCCCAAACTTGTTTTGTCACATGGGGTCAAGGCTGGGAGCCACCAAATCAAAAAGGACTACAAAGACTTAAAAAGAGTCTGTGTCCACAGATCAGGCAGTTGTTGTGTGGGGGGGAGCAGTTCCAACCAGAACCGTTGGGGATGTCTAAAGGACGTAGGCCTGCCTACAGGATGGTAGGACTTTAGATAAGATAGACATGCATGTAGACTGTTACCACTGGTGAGGGACTCCCGAAAGGAAGAACTGCAAATGCCTAACTCACTAAGACCTGCTGGGTAAGCATACATGTGGGTCTATTCTCCAGGACACTGTCCAAGATTGGGAGAATAGCATGATTTCACCCCCGGAGAGGAAAAGGCACATGAGGCCTGACATCTGAGGAAATGCACTCAGAGAGACCAGGGATGGGACAGAGGTGCAGCTAGCGCTGTAACTGTGGCAGTTTATATTAGTCACATGATCCGATAGTTAATATAGCATTCTTATAAAGGTTCCCGTACTTTCCCAGGGCCTCTGGGCCTTTTGGTAAAAGAGTGCCCATTCCCAAGTTCTGTTCTTTTTGGAAGGAAATGCTGATGAAGCTTTTTAAGAATAGCAGTGTCACTGTTCTTGTTTCCTCCCTCTGCAAAGGCACATGACTTATCACTGTTTGCAGATTTGATCCCTGTTGCATCTATTAATGAGCTTACCTGCACTTTTGCATTCAGCTTTGTTGCAGTTCAGAATCTGGAGAATTGCTTCTGGCCATCAGGCTATTGGTGGGGCTTATCAGTCTGAAAGATCCAATCTCAGGTGTGTCCATGAAAGAATCACAGAGAGTCTCTTTTTGCTAAGAGTGAACAAGGAACTTTATGAGAACATTAAATAGTGTCGTCCTTCACTGTAGTACCTTCACTGTAGGACCTTCTCCAGTCCTCTCCTGTAACAGTGTACATATTCTTGCACTAGGTGCTTCTATTAGCTATTCATTCACTAAATGCAAAACATAGTGTGTAGAAGGTAATTAATAGGCTAGTCTTTGCTGTAAAATCAGTCTTTCTTTCAGCTTCTTGCATGTGCCAATGTGCCTTTGATAAACTTTTGACTCAGCCTTGTTTGGATCAGGTATGTATGCTGCCTTAATTTTAAAATACTGATGCTGTATTCTTACTTTAAAAATATTTTTTTAAAAGGAAATAAGATGGGACCTTAGTGAGGATATAAAATGCTAAACTGAAATGGACACTGCATGGCTGACAAATCAGTGACAACTAAGAGTCGTAACTAAGGCATATACTTTTATAAGCTATACAAGCATTAGGGTCCCTTGATTTAATTCTAGTCATTCATTTCTGCTAGCTAAGAGCAAGGGAATGCTTCTTCCCCTATCTATATACCTATTCTGTAATCGCCCCTAGCTTTACAAATACTGCCAAAGTCCAGCTGTAGGAGACAAAAGCCATCTTCCATTCAGATGAGTCACTGGGGTAGGCATACAACAAAATGGATGCACATCATGTTTACAAATACACTGTGGCCAGCCTTATTTGGTAGTTTATATGGATGAGCCTATAAAGTAGCTGCAAGGTTTAAAGTGGTGTTGTAGCTGTGTTGGTCCCAGGATACTAAAGAGACAAGATGGGTGAGTGTGACATTACGGGGTGTAATCCAGTACAGTGAAGGGGTGTAATCCTGGCCAGTGAAGGGCTGTGCCACCCCTGCCATGCAAATTTGGGTGTCTTATCATAGCTTGCTGTAGTAGCTCCCGCCTCGGCAGCTTCAAACAGCCTTCCATCATGCAAGCCAAACTCTGAGTGTTGTTGCGTAACTTCAGCCTGCCTGCTGGGTTACACTCTGGTGTTTACCAGCCTGGGTTACCTCTGCAGGGTAACCCCAACACACTCCTAGTCCCAGATTTTCCTTCAGAAATGTATATCTTATACTGCCCAGTCCTCTCCTGGACAGTCCAGAGATATTCAATCTGTTGTCCCTTTAAGGAAACAATACACAAAAACTTGCCACTTTAAGTGGAGTTACCCAGACAATTTAATTTAAACACACTGGATTAGTTTCAATTAAAGAATCAAACAGGTTTATTTAACAACAAAGAGACTAAGTGATTACAGGCAATGAGGCATAGCAGTTAGAAATGATTACAAGAAAAATGCAGATTAAATGCTTCCTTCCTAGGGCCTAACTTCACAAACAAGCAAGCTTTTGTGCTGAACAGAGCTCTTCTTCTTTCGAGCCTGTAGCTTGAAAGCTTGTCTCTTTCATAGAAGTTGGTCCAATTAAAAGTAGTACCTCACTTTCCTTTTCTCTGTAAGATTTAAACTCATACTGCTGCCTGAGGATAATAAACAGCACCAGCTTCAGCTGTAGCTCATACAACTTTCTCTGTCTCAGTCCTAGACAAACCCAGGGAACCATCAGTACTTCAGCATTGCCAGCCCCAACACTCAAGTCCCTCACAAAACATAAAATTGGCTTTAAAATTAATTATTTTTATTCATCTTCTGGATTCTGAGCTTTTAGGGTATACCCAGGCCACATTTCAAGCTTGTCTCTGCAACCATGAGGGCCAGAAACTTGCTTTTAAAAGAAAATTAAAGCTGAGATATTCATGTAATTACATAACTCTGGCACATGGCTTTTTAATAAAAGTAACTCACAACAAAATTGGGAGAGACTCACGATAAAATGAGGAGAATTGCTACAAGGAATACAGTAAGTAAAATATACCCCAGTGCAGAGATCCTGTACAGGCTCACAGTTTCAAAAGTGGCTTCTACTTTTTGGTGGCTCACTTTCACAGGCTCTGCATGCGCACCGCTCCTGTTGACATCAGCTGGAGTATGCCGTACTCAACTTCTGAAAATTCTGAAGAGCTTCTGAAAATCAGACTCAAGGTGACTCGAGTAGAAGAACCAAAAACAGAAGCACCCAAGGTTAGAGGCTACTTTTTGAAAGTTTGAACCCCAAGGTGGGATTTTCACAGACATTTCGTGGCAGTCTAATTCAATTCCCATTTAAGTCAATAAGGATTGTATCACTGATTTCAGTGGGAGCAGAGTTAAGGCCAAAGCTGAGTGCTTTTAAGAAACGCATCCTACCTGCTGGGCCTAAGTCAGGAGTAAGGTGTGCATCAGGCTTTGTACAGGCCTTCTGGAATTCTGAATTTCACAGAGAGGAAACTGAGATCAGGCGTGTGGTGTATTAGAAAGGGAGCAATTTAACATATAAGCACCTACAAATGACTATAAGACCACACAAGTTTGTCATTATATTATATTTAAATAGCACCGAGAGAGTCTAATGACGGTACTAGGTACTGTAGAAACATATAGCTGAAATGCAGTCCTTGTCCTGCTGATGAATGGGAGGGTTCCTAACCAAAAGACAAAAAAGACCTCCCCTCCCCCCAGAAAACTAACCAAACACCACCACCTCCATCTGAAGGCCTTTTCCCTACTTCCCTTTCCCCACCATGTGTAATCCTAGCCCAGTGAAGTTAATGGGTATTTTATCACTGACTTCAGTGAGGCCAGGATTTCACTGCAGCTCTCCTGAATTTTCTCATGGTGAAAGAATACCCCTTCACTGTGCGTCACCATATCAAGAGAGCTGATCTTTATTTTTATTCAGCTTTCCTGCTTGAGCCTTTAGTATACTTGATTTCCTAAGTACCTTGTTAACTGAGAAATCTTCTTCTTCAGAATCGCCTGCCATACAAATTCCATAGCCCACTTCACTGGCAGACGCTTGGGGCATAACCTCAGCTGGAACTAGCTCAGTGGAGCTCTGACAATTTACACCTGCTGAAGATGTGCCACTTGTTCTCCCTTGTACAATATCATCTTCACTTAGTATATAAAGAATAAGATGCTCTTCAGCATCTGTTTCTTGACTCAGAGCAGCATCAGTAGCTGTATTGAGGGGCTCTGTTTGGAACTCTGAAGTGGTTTACGTAATCAGTTCTATACAGTGCATTATGGTATATTAAAAAATCACTCCCCAGCACTGTCTGAAAATAGTTTGTTACTGAGGACTTTAGGTACGTATGCCCTTTCACAATGGATTGCATATTCTGCTGTATAGATGAAATATAAAGCAGATGGTTAATTTTATAACTAAGTGGGGAGGTAGTTTGCGCCTTCTTGACAGGACACCTGCTAATTTATCCCTCAGCACTAGTTAGAGTCGCCTCAAGTGCTGTCCTACTAACATGCCGACAAAATGAAGCCCTGATTCTGCAATCTGATCCGCAAGGGTAGACTCTGACACCTGTCCAGGAGCCATATTAAGGTCAGTGGGGCTCCCACAGAGTAAAGATTACCTAACTTCATGGCTCAGCTTGGGTGATCAGGTTGCATGGATGTAAACATGATTGGAATTTAGTCATTAACAATTTTATTTTCGGTTTTCTGTTTGCTGAATTTGATGATCTGTCTTACCCTTTCAAATATTTCCTTCTCCAGCCATTAGATTATTATTAGTGTTGCTAATAAAAATAATGAAACAGTGTAATTAAAACAAAAGAGAACAAAGCAACACATTTAAAATCAGAATAGAATTGTAAGTAATGCTAGGACTTCATGTGAATGAGTGAGGCATTTCATAGGGCCAAATGTTCCTGCTAATCCCGACACTCTTTTTTTTTTTTTTTGGTTCTAAGGCTGCAGAGGTGCTAATGCACTCCACCTTGAATGCTCCCATAGAATATGTGCTAATTACCTACACAAAACAATCTGTTCCACCTTGCATTTAGCTGTGATGCAGGGAGTTCCTTTCCCGGACCTGAAGAAGAGCACTGTGTAGCCTGAAAGTTTGCCTCTCTCACCAACAGAAGTTGGTCCACTAAAAGATATTTCCAACCACCTTGTCTCTCAACTGAGGAGGGGACACGTCCTTGATTTTAGCAGAGGATAAATAATGCTTCCCAACCATTTTCCAAAACATGCCTCAGCACCAATGCACATCAAGGGAGTTAGAATGTGGGTCCTATTTTAAAACGTTGGGCAGTTAGTGACTGTTTTTCAGTTTAGCTATAATCCACTGCAACTGAAAGGTTCCAATCACCTTTTTATTCATATATTCATGCACATTTCCAGGGGTTGTCAATACCCCAATCTGTTTTATAGCCTGAACCTCGTTCTCATATATTACGTTGCCATTCGGGTAATGGATGAAATCTACTCATTCTCAGCTGGAAGTGACTTGTCTGTGCAATATCTCAGTATAATTCATTTCACTGCTAACTTGAGATTTCATGGTGAAGAGAAGTGCTGAGTGCCCGTTTGATATCAGACTTGAGGCTGTTTAGTTAGAACAGCCAGGCAAGCCTCAATTAACCATGTTTTTAATTCTTTAGGACTGTGTCCCTGAAGTCATACATATAAATCAGAAGTCATGTGGGTGATTTGGCTGGTATTTTAGTATCTAAGGTGATCTCAGTTTTTCCCAGGATTTCATCCCCTGATTTATGTGCAATTAACTTCCTGCTATGCCAAAGCACATGGCGTTAGATCTCATTCTTGTTTTGCGACTCTCCAGCAGAGAGAGAAATTCTCAAGCCTAGCTGGTGCCTAATAAATAATACCACAGTATTTCAAAGATCCAGTTCACTAACATACACGTTTTCTCTATAGTAAACTATTGTTCTCTAGGATACAGCTTCCTACTTAATAAGATGTTCCTGGCCATCCATTTCTGAACTCAGAAGCACCCAGACCTCTGTGATCCTTTGTACTTTCAGGGTCTTGTGTTAGTTTTTGTATTGTACTTTAAACAGCCACAGTTTTTCAATTGTGGTGTATTTTAACTGCTCTTCTGCTGTGCTTCTGTTTACTGAAACCTTTCTTTTTCATAGAGGTGGAAAGGACTTGAGTTTTAAAGCCCAAAGTTAGAGATCCAAGAAGCTGAGGGTTGATGTACTTTTTAAATCTTAATATGTTTAAAGTTTTAGACAGGTTGTAATCAA
Source organism: Eretmochelys imbricata (assembly GCF_965152235.1). Lineage (NCBI taxonomy): Eukaryota > Metazoa > Chordata > Testudines > Cheloniidae > Eretmochelys > Eretmochelys imbricata. Next base: position 202,511,644 of record NC_135574.1, on the reverse strand, counting down.
GTCTATCTAAGGAGTCTCCCAAAACCCAAAAAAATCCTGTGATCTGCAGAAATATCAACTATGTATGGAATTCCTTTTTACCCCCCAGCTTTTGAAGTGATCTCAAACATTTTTTTTAAATGCTACTTTAAAAGGAAACAGAGACAGCTGAAGAGCAGGGCTGTAGAGTGAGGGAGACAAGAAAGTTTGGTACTGCTCAGAGTGCTCTTATTATATTAGCTGAAGTCTGGCATCCTGTATAATGAATTAGATTTGACAGGCTCATTCTCCTCATTAATGGCTCTAAATTACACTTCCCGTTGCCCCGTGAAGATGGAAGAGTGTGTGTAAGGGGAACAGGGTAGGGCTGCATCATTACAGCTTTGGCTCTGGCAATCTGCTCTGTTTCTTTCATACCAGTGAGGCCTGATGGCATCTTCCTGAGGGAAGGGAGGAAAGTCCCAATGCCTGGATCCTGTTCAATGGGGAGAAAAAGGTTAAGTGTCTCTAGGAATCTGACACTTTCTCAGCTTTCATTGCCTGTTGGAGACAAGTGTGTCAGAAAAGGGAGGGGCAAGGGGACCATGGCCCCACCACTTTTAAAAGTAGGAGGGCTATGCCCTTCCACTTTCTACTGCTGTAAGGATGAGTGACAGGGATAGGGGATGGGGTCTTGGAGGGAAGAGGCGGCATGGCGGCAGGGCTTCAGGGGAAGGGGCAGTGCAGGGGGTGGGACCACGATTCAGATGCTAGTGTTCCCACCCCCCCAACACACACTGTTAGGAAGCTTTCACCGCCCCTGGTTGGAGATACTTCTATAGACAGTGCAGGTGGGAGAAGACAGGAAAGGACATCCTTGGTGAGTTCATCTCATGTCATCTCTCCAGACCACTGCTGGCAGTTCAGCATGGATCATTTGTGTTAGTGACTGTCCCAATTCATCTAGAGTTAAGGAAACTCCAACCTACCCGAATGGCTTTTTGGAACTCTAGGGATGTGGTAGCTAGTGAATTCACATTGTAAACTTTTATGTTCCAGCCTGCTTTATTGCTTCATTTTACTTGGCAGGGTTCAGGTGAGGTGGAGAATCTGTTGCTTTGAATTAAAGTGTTTTCTTGACTTTACACGTTATTCCCACTATAGGTATTGCAGGTTACATCCAAAATGAGCTACAGAGATTATAATTTTCCATATTTCTACATTCATTTGTGTTATAAATAGAAGAGCCCTATGTAGGAGAAATGCAGCCTAACCACAGTGCTCTACTGTCTGTGCACTCTGTCTACCAATATGGGAAGAGTTTTAAAGGGACATGAAGGAGAGGAAGAAGCATCTACCAACCTGCGCTTCCTATCCCCTTGGTGAAAAAGGAACAGGAAATGCTACCCACTGTCTCTGCAGCCATGGCACTTAAGCTGGCCAGAATCTGTTTATCTGTCCCCTGGGGTCTCCTACAAGGGGTTCCTCAATCAATAACTCTGTTTTTGTGTTTTTGTTGTCTGGGTGGATAACTGCTTAGACGGTTTGCTGTGTCAAGACTTAGAGGTCTTTTGCTTTGATTATTTGACCTTGTTTGCATTGAGAAAAAGTCTCAAGTATATAGAAAACTCTCTTCACAAATTCTTGAACCCCTCTCCGCACCCAAAGTATTACATTATCAAATGCATCAACAAAACAAATATTAGGTTTTCAGTTAGGCAGCATACTAAGGAACAGGTCATTATGAAACCAATGCCGATAAAAATTGTATCTGACAGTCCACCCTTGTTTACTAGTATCATTTTGATAGGTATCATTGACATGTGGATTCAGAACATTGAAGCAGATGGAGAACACTAATGGATACCAAGTGCCTATCAAGGCAATGCAGCAGCATCTTCAGCATGGAAAATAACTTCATATAATTTGTTTAGTTTGAATTTCTCAGTGGATGAAAATGGATGGTTGGGACCTTGTCAAGACATTGTCATGTCTTGTCATTTTCCATAGAGAAGATTCTTGTAAAGTTAACTGTGTCAGTTACATTCTCTGTCTATTCCACTCTTCTGTTAAACAAATTTTTATCACAATGTCCTGTTAAAGCCAGTTACTCATTTCGCAACCTAATTCTGAAAGGAGGATACAATCCAAAAATCTAAATAGAAATGGTTAATCTCATTTGTACAAAATACATGTAATTTTCTCAGATTGGTATTAAACAGGTTAACATGGGCAGTAGTACGCAGTGCTTAGTGAAATTATTGATGCTTTTAATTTAGATTTGTATACCAAAGCATAGATTCAATAAGTACTCTTCACACGTGCTTAAAACCTATTGGCATAAATGAAGCCAAATAATTTTGTATAGCCTGTTGGAAATGCATATACGTCTCTATATAAATGTATGTATGCCAGAAGCTATCCAATTGGCTGAGAGGGTCAAGTGATCTAGAAGATTTGTAGTATTGCTTTACTAGCTGATTAATTATTTTCGGTGACTCAGTTAGCTATTGGCTGAGACAAATTGACGTAACCTGTGACCTAAAATAGTGCCTCTAAGGCCATTTGCAAGTGAGCTGTTAGGACATACGTGTGAAACACAAAGTCTTTTCCACACTTATTTCAGTGGTCGGGACCCATTTTTGTGGCTTTTTTTTTTTTTTAAATTAGGCTTGTTAACTCACAGCAAATATCGTTTTAAAAAAATACATCCGCTAGGCACCAACAGATACAACAAAGTCCCGAGTAAGTTTAAAATCTTACTGTCAGTGCGATTGTGTGAGGGACAGGAAATGTAAAGTAAAATTTAAATGTACAGACATCAAAGATAGCCGCCACAATTCCTGTTGGGACTCTGGAGTGAGGAGCGCATTGTCTTGTGATGTAATCAGAGAAGCCTCAGCAGAGAGTAAATACAGGTTTTGCATCTTGTCAAGAGTATTGTAAAACATCACCTGGCCCAACCCTGAATTTGACAGTCTGACATGTGGTGCCTGTCCCTTTGGGAGCCTAATGAGGACTTTAATGGGGTTACACAGAGACACAGAGGGCTAATCATGCACTTTCAATGGCAAGACTGGCCATATATTGCCAATCGCAGTAGGCCGGAAAAAAACCACCCTTATTCTGTGCAGCACTTCAACACATATTTAACCTTAAACATGTGCTGAAGTCCTAATGAAGTCAATGGGACTTAAGCACTTGCTCAAAGTTAAGGAGCTAATTGAGTGCTGACATGAACTGAAGCTGCAGTCTACAGCTTTCTATTGTTGGTGTGTATTCCAACCCCACATATTAGTTGAAGAGGACCAATAAACCTGACAAGAAAAGGAATGGCCTCCCAGTAATTGACAGTAGTTAGTACCTACATATTGCAGAATACAGCTACATTGCCCTTATATGGGAAGTGTCAAACTGATGCAGTCCAGCTCACTGAGAAAGCATGTCCTAAGGAAATATAATTGTGGGTCTGACTACTTTCATGTAACCTCACTCTGTTCCCTTGTGCACAGAAAAGTTGGAGTTTTTATTACTATGACATTCCTCCAGCATAATTTATTTTTCTCTCTAGGTAGAAATATTCTTCCAATTGCCCTGGAACCTACAGGCTGTCACAGAAGTTTTGGCAACCTTATATTAATTAGTTGATGTGGTTTTATGTGCTGGGATGATTTCTTTTATATATTGCAATTTATAATGGTTACATACTGTTATATCTTTTGTAATCCTACTGTTCAACGTACACACATCGTGTGTGCACTGAGATCAGCCCCCTCCATCCCTCCTACCCCCAAATTTTCATCCATCCCCATGCTCAGATTTTTCAGTGTCTTTAACTTGTTACAAAGACGTGTTGGTGGAGAATCACAGAGTTCCTTCATAGTGATACTCTTTCTGTTCTTGATTCAGTGACATATGCTGTTTAAATAAATTGGATTTTTCTTTGTTCTTCTATCTCTTCATCAGTAATGCTCTGAATGCTCCATTTCCCCCAAAAAGGCAAAACACTCCTTGTATTTGCATCCTGAATGTCAGTGAGCATTAATTACTAATGGCAAAAAGAATAGTGTATTATGTAGGGAGAAATACTATCATTTGTTCCAGTGACTTATTCTTTTTTCATTTATTATTGCTATTAAATGGTAAGCATTAGAAATTACACTACAACCAGTTTTCCTTCTCCTACTCTCTCAAAATATTTGATAAAGAGAAGGGAATGTCACTGATTCTGTGAAACTGCACGTAAATATCTATCAAAAAATATTATAGCAAGATTTCTTGTTCAGGAGCCATTTGGAGTTCTGTTTCTTTTTTTCAGTGGTTTAAGACTGTTGCCACTCCATGCACTTTTAAATGACTGCTAAAGTGCAGGATTGCAAAGTCTGATTAAATATTAATTGTGAAGTTGAGAATTTCTATCTTCTATTAATTGCTTGCTACATTGATCCCTAACCTCCACTTGAACATCCTTTTGCAACTGATTAAATATGATGAAAATGAGAGGAGAGCCTCCATGAGGCTAAGTTTTAGCTGGACTGCTTATTTACTGGTATGGAAACAGATTTTTTTTTTAAATAAAACATTTTGGTGACATATTCAGCACTAATTCTGTACCCAGAACTTCCACTGATGTCCAAAGGAGTTTTCCACATTGAAGACTCAATCCTGCAACCTAGCAGTCCCTACTTTGGCAAAGCTCCCATTAACTTTACCAGGAGGTCTTTTGATGGCTAAGGACTGCAGGATTTGCCCTTAATATGCGGAATACATGCCCCTCTTATAGTTAGTTTCCCAGAGATACTCTAAATAGTTTGTGCTAAAATTAGGCGCATCCCACTGGAAGACGTACAAATTCTTATAGATACAGAATACTGGCATTTGTGCTATACACACAACAGTGCTGCATTCCTTATGTGATGGCCACCCTCCTGGCTAAAAGTATGAACTGCTACAGCTTGAGTTAACACGCTGTAGCTGCGGATGTTACAGACTCATATACTCTGCAGACTTGGTGCAGACTGGTACCTGTAACTTGAGTTGGGCCAATCCCATGACAAATTCAGAGATTTTGAACAGTTTGCCCCTCCCCTCCTAAATCCCAGGGATGAGCCATAACCACTGCACTATAGAATCCATCTGTTTCTCTCTGACTGAACGGATATTTATTTGCTTAAAAAAAGTGGAAAAACTCCAACAGGAGACGTTGAGAATGATCCACCTCAGAATAGCTGATAGCCTGGGGATTGGAGCACACAGTTGGGATCTTGGTGACTCAGGCTCAAGTCCCTGCTCCAAATCTGGAAGATCACGGACTTGCATAATGACCTCCCACATCCCAGGTGAATGCTCTAACCACCTGACTATTGTATGTTCTGGCCAGAAATTCTATCTTAGACCTGAGAAATTTTTCCCGATGAAAGTTTCGTCAGCATTCATACACAGAGTGTCGGTTTCAGTGAATTCATTTTCTGATGGAAACATTCCGGTTGAAATATTCCTGATCAGCTGTACCTGTGACAGTCATTCATCACTGGATTGCACTTAGGCAGAAACTGAATTCCCATTGACCCCATGATCGGGCTCTGAAAAGTGCATTCCCATTCATGCCGGTCACAAATTCTTTTGGTCTCTGCACATACTTGCAGAATTGGGCCCTTATGCTCTTAGGATTCCTTTCGCTCACTGGACCATGTGTTGGTCACTGTTACAAATCTGATTTATGTTGATGGAACTGAGAACAGAATTTGGCCCACTGTTTGTGTCAGAACATTTAATATATTGTTTACAAGTCAAAAAGGTAAAAATTCTGTATGTAGAGTTTGGCTCATAGAACGCAAACATTTGTTAGCATACAACCTATTTATATATTAAATACATTTGTGTGCAGTATACTCCTGTTTATACAAAATCCTATTATCTGAACCTCGACATTGTTCAAATTTCTTCCTTGTCCCCCATCATGGAATGATTAGGATGATTTACTTGGGGGTTGGTCCTGCTTTGAGCAGGGGGTTGGACGAGATGACCTCCTGAGGTCCCTTCCAACCCTGATATTATACGATTCTATGATTCATGAGACACATACTGTCTGCAGCATGTATCTCGTGCTAGGGGACAAGAGAGGGGTTTGGATAATCCAGCAGTTCGGATAATAAAGCAGAGACCCCTGGGCAGGACTGCGGAATGGCAGAGGGCGCCCTGCGCTGCCCCCGGTCCTGTGACACTCCATCCCTGCAGGCGCAAGGTGCAGGGAAGGCTGTGGTCCTGGCGAGACAGAGAAGAGTCCAAACTCCCCATAATCCAAATAAAATCTGTCTCTCTCGTGCTGTTCGGATTGCAGCGGGTACACTTGTGCGTATGGAGTCAGTGCAGATTGTCAGGCCTGAGACAAAAAGTCTTTTATGAAGCCACAAATCAGGCACTGCACAGGCAATGGCTTCTGCGCTCTGCACCAACTGCGGCCTGGAACTTGTCCTGAAGCGACCTCCCTCTAGAGGTGTGGAGAGAATTCATTCTCTGTGGCAGACCCACAGGGTATTCAGACTCCAAGACTGCCATTAAGGCAGCTAATTAGGGACAATTATGATCGGAGCACCAGTCTACTGAGCACCGAGACAGTAGACCGTGGTACTCAGACGTCACTGTGGAGGGCATAATATAGATATCATGATTTTATGTAGACCGCTTCACAGCCACCCATGAGCTAGAGTCAAACCAGTGACTTACTGCAGAGCTGAACGGCTCCATACCTCATTGCCAGTTCACTGAGTCATGCAGTGCTCTCTGAGGGCAATTTTGATTACTTTTCCTCATGTGCTTTTCATATCTTGAAGTGTGTAGTAAGACGGTAGCAATCATTGGTTATCAGTTTGCTGTAGGGTTTTGTGATAATAAATGTCTGTTAATACAGTTTTCGCATAAAGTATATTAAAAACTAAAAAATCCTGCCTAAAGATTTTTTTTTAAATCAGTTCCCATTCAAAGAGCATAACACTGAATTTTTCTACCATTGCTGGATAACTAAGGGGATCTGGCCCCAAAAATATTAATGGTTTCAATATTAAGCTGTTTTATTTGTCATATTTTCCCTCACTGAAAATGAGTTATGAAGACTTTAAAGGCATAGTGCCAACCAAGAGGAAAGTTATTCTGTTGGAAATCCAGTTTTTGAAATACTGAATTTCTCCACTGAAATAATCAAAAATGTAAAATCCGTCCCAGTGGAGTATAGCAAGGGTTTAAATTGGCAGTATCGTGAGAACATATACATGCTTTAAAATCCGGTGTGGTAGCAAAGCATGTAGCATATTCAAATTCACTTACAATGAAACAAGTGAAAGATCCGGGAACAAACAGGGAGAAGTTTGTGCATTATGGTGTGACTGCTTTGTATCGTGGCTCAAAGCTGGTGTAAATAGACTCGGAAGTGTAGGGAGAATCTTTCTGGTGGCACAGAGCCAGTATATAACTTTTGCTCCAAGGGCTTGCCCATTGCTGCTGACATAGTGGGCATGGTTAGCAGAAAGGGGGAATAGCCAGGAGTAGCTTATGGTCACCTGATTCCTGTCTGCTGTATCAGCTCTGGAGTTGTTGGCAGCTGGTGTAGCTTAGAGCAGCCTTTAGGCTGCTCTAGATTGTTACGGGACCAACTGGAGGAGACAAACCTTTATGTTCTACCTGCTGAGCAGTCATATGCAGTACTTGACTACATCTAGGTATCTAGGGGTAACATTTTCAAAAGTGATTTAGGAGCCTAAGTCTTACTGAAAATTTAGTGGGAGTTAGGAGCTGAAATGGGATTTTCAAAAGGATCTAGGTACCTAATTTCCATTGATTTCAATGAATGTTAAACACTTGGGTGTTTTTAAAGCCTTACAAGGCACCTAATACCTGTAAAAAATCTGGCCTTAAGTGCTTGAGTCACTTTTGAAAGTGAGACTTTGGCTCTTAAATCACTCAGGTGCTTATGAGAATTTTATCCATTTATCCTTTTTTTTTCCATGAGAATTTTTATCCATTTTATCCTTAATTTCTGCTATAATCTAGTTCACATGATGTTGTGATATTGTAGCTAATGAATTTTAAAATGCTTTGTAAAGATTTGGGATGGAGGGAGCCGGGAGAAAACCCAAGACATTTTAAACCATAAGAAGACAATGCGGACTAAGTGCTGATCACATATTTATAAAGATTCTGCAGAACATTTTGAGTTGTGTTTAATGATTATGTGGCTACCGTCTGCACTGGTTTTAAACATTTGGGGCAGAGGGTAGCAGTATTGCTAAAAGGAACGAGTGGGGAAAAATCAACAGTTACTAACCAACATTGATATTGTTCTGAATGATGACATGGCTCTTACCAGACGTTTTCTGGCTTGCTGCTGACTGCAGCTTCCCACCTGTTTCCAACCATCTGTATCCACAGCACAGCTTCTCGTATCCAGATCATCCACCAAATCACCATTTAATGTCTCACTTGTTTGCCTTCACTCTTATCCCATTTGGTTATCTTGCCATTTACATCTCACGTTGTAAGCCTTCAGAATCCTGCCCCATTACCTTACTTGCCACTAGCGTTACCCGATTCACAAGTTAATTCTCCAGCTTTCTCTCTAGCAATGATTGTTCTGAGTCAGTGGGCTCATATTTAACCCAGTAATTTTGTTGCCTGCTTTAGAATATTATGTAAGTTTCTCCCCAGTGGTAATGCTACTATGATGAGCTCAATTTTCAAATTTCGGTGCTGAGAGTCTGGTACCTAAATCTGTAAAATGGAGAGTTAGCCACCTAAATGCAGACTTCCACTGTGACTCCCATTTCCTTCATCCGGAATTGTGGATGCAATTTTGGAAATTGACCTCTTAGGGAAGGAATTTTTGAAGAGGCATAAAGGAGTTGGGTGCCCAACTCCCAGTGATGTTCTTACTTAGCTTACATGGTGCAAAATGGCCTTTGGGCAGCTGGAGTGGGCCACTGGAGAGGAATTCTGCTGGTGTAAATCTGATGTAGATAGTTCTGCTGCTCCTATACTACCATCCCCTGACCCCCAGGATAAGGAGATTGAGAGCATGAGAGACGTTCCAGGGAGGGACATGGCAGAGCAGAATTCCAAAAACCTCATTCTCTGGTGAGGGACATTACACCTGTAGCCTAAAGGCTGCCCTAAGGGCTGGGCAGCTCTAAATCAGGGAAGTGCAACCAGTTCTCGTATCCCTGACCACTACATATAACTGTGGTCAGGCATGGGAGATACAGTAGAGATGGTCCAATGGTTAAGGTGCTGGCTTACAAGTTAGGGGGCCCAAGTTCAACACCCTGCTCTGCTACAGCCTTACTGTGTGACCTTGGGCAACTCACTTACTGGTAGGGCAAAAAAGGGGACTTTGACTCTGGATTGCAACATCTCATTTTTAGGGGCTCTGCTATGCAGTGGAATCCACAGCCCTGAGTTAGGCACCCCAGCTCCTTATACAATGCATGCAAGTGTTTAAAAATGGGGTCCACAACAGCCATGAGTCTGAGCAAGGAGCTGCCTAAGCTAGCCAATGGGAAATGCTGAGGAGAGTGGCCTAAGCCTTGCTCTTCAATGGGAGTTAGGCTCCTTATGGCAGGCACCTCCCTCCACTTGGGATTCATCACTGTGAACCCTCTCCTGAAGTTAGGCACCTAAGCCACATCAGCCCTTTCTCACAGGAAGCAAAGTGGAGGCACTCCCCTTTTATCATATAGCCTAGTGGTTAGAGCACTCAGGGACTGGGAGACCCAGGTTCAAATACCCACTTTGCCTGAGTCAGATCAGGGTCTTGAACTTGGCTCTTCTAGGAGAGGCCTTGAACCAATGGGCCACAGAGCCATTCTCTCACTGGTCAGTCTGTATGAGTACCTAAGGTAGATAAGCACCCAGACCATGGTTCTTCTTACTTAAAATAGAAACCTCTTATTCTTTGTCTTCCTAAATGTATCCTTTTACTCTGTGCATCCTTTATAAAATCATATTTCCCAACAGGAGGGAGCTTTTTATCCCTCCTCATGACGGATTTTGTCTTTTGCAGTGTTTATTTAAATAATTTCCCTTCTTAATCTGCAACACATCACTTGAATTTTGGCTCATATTCCTCTTTATTCACGTGTCCATGCTCTCCTAATCCAGCAGTTATTTCCATTAATATTATTAATATAGAACTGCTCTTAGTTAATCGATGTAACATCTACAGCAGATTGCAAGCAATTCAATTCCATTGTTTAAATAGAACTTTCAAAACTTGTTTTGTTTGAACACAATATGGAATAGCTTCAGGCAAATTCAGTCCATGCATTCCTTCTTCTTCTTTGCTAAAAACTCCTCAGTCACAAGAGGAAATAATCAAAATGATTTATCTCATTGCTGTTCACTGTTGACACCGTGCTTTCGGTAAACATGGCACTTTGGAGACATGGTTCCTGGACTAAGGAACTGACCATCTAAGTTTGATATGGCAATGGAAGGACAAGGCTCTGCCTGTCTAGGTACTTTATATGGCTCTCATCACTATGGTGTATGAGTGTGCCACAGTCATTCATGGGTTGGGTTTTATCTTCCCCATGCCATGGTAGGGCAATATTATCCCCACTTTACAGATTGGGGGTAAGGGACGTGGTTTGAGGCATGGAGAGGTTTATGCCTGCTTGAGAGTGAGTTTAGATACCTAGCGGGTTCGGCAGGAGTCTTATGCATCACGGTGGTCCCAAAACTAGGACTTAGGTGCCTAATGTCTTTGTGCATTAAGGCTTCAGTGACTTGCCCGAGGTCACACCACAAATTTGTGGTGGGGCAAAGAATTGAAACCAGCGCTGTTGAGATGGATCACCCATGCTACCTTTACATGGAGGGGTCATGAAAAGTTGTTTTCCTAATGTGGGCACCGTAGTTCAGATGACCCAGATCATCCTTTCCTCTGGAGGAAGGAGAGAAATCTCTGTGTAGATCCTCCCATGTCATCCTGTTGGTAGAGTGCAGTTTGGCACCCCCTGCAAGGCCACAAGTCCCACCCACAGACGTGGCAGAATCACCTCTGTGGTTTTCCTTGCAGCGGGGTTCTATCAGATTGTTACTAGGGACTAGCTGTAGCTTCAGGAACGCTTGACAAGGAGCTCAACAGAAAAGATAATACAGCCCTGGGACCATGTTCCTCCCTCCAGCTCCACTCCAGTCCCCTCTCTCTTTTTTCTCCTTGCCCAGTCTCTATTCTTTCCCTCATGTGGATTCCCTGACCCTGTGGGACATCCTCCGTGGGACTGGGAGGAGGGAGAGGAGATGATATGATGGCAGCTGGGCTCCCATGCTGTGCAAAATTGGAGAGATCCATGCCCAGAGGCCCTTCCATACGCAGACATGCGGGCACATATGTGTTATCCATTTCCTCCCTTGTAATGTAAAAATATTTGTACATCACTTTAAGTTGTATTTCCATTAAATCTGGCTCTATAGTGGGGATGGGGTTTGGCATTGCTTCTTGTTGATAAACTTTAAATTTTCAAACCATTATAGCCAATATTCTGGCCCTACCGTAGGTGGGGGCTGTTGTCTTTGTCACCCCTGGTCATTAGTCCTTTGCCTAATAGGGAACACTAAGTTTTCTTGTGTGTTTCATGGGGCTTGTCAGCTGCCTACTTCTAAGCTATGAAAGCTAATGCTCTACTTAATGCCTATAATCCTACTTTCCTTAGTATCTGATTCACACCATTCCGTGGCGATATTAAAGCTATATGTAAAGCCTGGCTTTTGTTCTCTGCTGGTTTGGGTGAAACAAAACTTCTAGTAAATAAGGGTGAATGTGTATTGAAAGGCTAATGAAACACCTCTTTTCCTTCCTCCTCTCTTGTCTCCTTTTTAATACAACCAGTCATGGGATGCACTTTAGTGTATAGTTTCCTTAGTTCATAGTGTTTGGTAAAAACTTACAGGGTTCTTATTACCAGCCTGATCCACTTCTGCCCCATGGGAGCAACACAAAGGATCCAAGCACCAGACTCTGGGAGGATGAGGCAGTGAGAAGGGGGTCATACTGCTGCTTTTCTCTGCTCCTGCGGCAAAGCGGCATTTCCCCCAGGCTGCTCCGGTGTTTCTACTCAGAAGTGCTGACCACCCACCCTGAGGAGGGCAAGGCACATTGAGATGAGTGGAGAGCCTGGAGGCAAAGCCTGCTTTTCATTAGGGAGAGCAGATTCTGCAGATCCTGACCCATCCAACAGGAAGGGTAGGGTGTGGGCCACTCTCTTCTCTATATGGAAGCAGAGGATTCTTCTTTAGCAGAGAATGAGGGATGCGGGTAATATTGAAGTAAGGGCAGCTGGGAAAAGGAGGGGTAAAGGGAAGAAAGAACTGAAAGAGAAAAAAGCCCCAGACCTTACACTCTACTGGCAGAAGACTGCAAAGAAGAGCCTCTTCCCACATGCCAGGCAGTGATATCCATCTGCATTTCAGGACCCATCTGCTGACTTTCAGAGAGAATCATAGAATCATAGAATATCAGGGTTGGAAGGGACCCCTAAAGGTCATCTAGTCCAACCCCCTGCTCGAAGCAGGACCAATTCCTAGTTAAATCATCCCAGCCAGGGCTTTGTCAAGCCTGACCTTAAAAACCTCTAAGGAAGGAGATTCTACCACCTCCCTAGGTAACGCATTCCAGTGTTTCACCACCCTCTTAGTGAAAAAGTTTTTCCTAATATCCAATCTAAACCTCCCCCACTGCAACTTGAGACCATTACTCCTCGTTCTGTCATCTGCTACCATTGAGAACAGTCTAGATCCATCCTCTTTGGAACCCCCTTTCAGGTAGTTGAAAGCAGCTATCAAATCCCCCCTCATTCTTCTCTTCTGCAGGCTAAACAATCCCAGCTCCCTCAGCCTCTCCTCATAAGTCATGTGTTCTAGACCCCTAATCATTTTTGTTGCCCTTTGCTGGACTCTCTCCAATTTATCCACATCCTTCTTGTAGTGTGGGGCCCAAAACTGGACACAGTACTCCAGATGAGGCCTCACCAATGTCGAATAGAGGGGAACGATCACGTCCCTCAATCTGCTCGCTATGCCCCTACTCATACATCCCAAAATGCCATTGGCCTTCTTGGCAACAAGGGCACACTGCTGACTCATATCCAGCTTCTCGTCCACTGTCACCCCTAGGTCCTTTTCCGCAGAACTGCTGCCTAGCCATTCGGTCCCTAGTCTGTAGCGGTGCATTGGATTCTTTATGAAACATAAAAAGCAGGCAGCCAGAGGATGGCCAGTAAAATCATATGCAGTAAATCATATGCAGAAGTTGCCACTATATCCCAGGCCTCTGCTTTGCATCATTGTCTGCTTTGGCACTCCCAGGGATTTGGTACGCTCCATGTTCAGTACTGAGACGTGGTATGCAAGAACTCAAAAGGAGAGGTGCAGGGTGGGAAGTGGGCAAGGGTGGGAGGGGAGGGAAGGGAGGAAAAAGGAAGTGGGCTAGAGTGGGCTAAGGAAAGAGGCAGATCATAGATCTGCAACTCACCCGAAATGTATCATTTGATTTGGTGTCTGGAAAACTGGTGAGAGGATCAGAGCAACAAATATTTGCTCACATTTTGTTCAGCTATCCATGCTCTTCCATCAATCTAAAGTGACAGTTTCAAATTTCCTTTCTTCATCCAGTTTTTTAGTTATTTATTTTAGCCAAACAGTGAAAGGCCCTATTACTAGACTGTGAACTAAACGTGACTTGGAGTGCGGAAAAAAGTGCCTTGCTGTAACGCCTCATGAAATATACATGCTTCAGACATTAGGTTTGATATGAGGAGATTGACTCATACGCTATTTTTAGCTCATTACTGCATATGATTTTACTGGCCATCCTCTGGCTGCCTGCTTTTTATGTTTCATAAAGCGTGTTGGGTTATGCATGGTAAGCGTGCTTATATGAATAAGAATAGTATCTGCCATTATACTAGCTAGGTTAGAAATTGCCAGGGCTATCCATCAATCCGCCAGTTTCAGGAGGATGGTGATAATCAGTTGGGCAGGGGAAAAAATTCTCCCCATAGTATTCTGCAATTAGCCTGGTATATTATGGATTATTCCTCCTTGCTCTGGAATAGCTTTTTAAAGCCACTGTTGGTTACAAGATACTAGATTAAATGTGGCCTGGGTTTCTACCAGTATTGTACTGTGCAATTAGCCAGATTCTGCTCCGAGAAAGCCTGCACAAAGTAAACTAAATTAAAATAAAACATCCATCTTGCCAAAGCAGGATGAAGCTTTTATTGAATGTGCCCTTGAGAGATTAAGTTAGAGTTCCTAGAAGCTAAGAGTACGAGACTGTCTGTCAGCAAATAAAATTATGGCTCAGGATCTGAATGGGAGAGTAGATGTTACCCCCATGCCGTGTGGTCTCAAATGAACTTAATATCGCACCTGAATTGCCACACTATAGAACAGTGGTGCCCAAGCTTTTTCTCTCACCTGCCCCCGCCCCCCATAGTGGAGTCTGTCTCCATTACTGCACAGCCAAGGCTTTCTCAGCAGAGGACCTTGGGCTGAAGGTGGAGCTGGGGGAGGAGGCAGGGCTGCTGGGCTGCCGGTGGAGAGGGAATGAGAGAAGAGCTGGGCTGGGGGCAGAGCAGGGGCTGGCGTGGAGCTGCAGCTGGGCTGGGTCTGGAGCAGAGCTGGAGCTGGGGTCGGAGCTGGGCTGGGGACAGAGCCCGGCTGGGTGGCGTTCCCTCCCTGTCTCCTGTTGGGACTGGCCTGGGCCCCACCGCTCCCCCTTCCCCCAAACATTCCTCTGTGCCTCCCTAGGGGGCCATGCCCCACAATTTGGGGACCAATGCTATAGAATGTATGGTCCTAGTCAATTCAAGAAGCAACATGTCTCTTGGGAAGGTTAAAAAGGAGAATCTACTGACCAGTAGGAAGTCTAATAAATAGCTACCTGGTTTCTTAGGCACTAATGAAAAGCCTTTCAAATCAGTGGCAGGTCTTGCATTAACCTGAGTAAGCTTTGGGTCAGGCCTGTGTTCTGTCGGAGAATGTTCCCTGAGAACATAAACCCATCCCTTTATCTTTTTCAGTTTGGAATAATTGTCACACTGTGGTTACTGGTTATGCTGTGTATAAAATTACATGCATTTTACAGATTATTTTTTTCCACAATGCTGTGCTATACAGTACTCATCAAATTCCCCCCTTGGGTTGATTCTGATCTACTTTCCCTCCATACTTGTTTCTCCCTGTGAATACCAATTCTTGTCAACTTCTGAGCAATATATATATATGTTCTGTAGCATTCCACACTTCTTCAGATATCCCACTTTCATCGCCCTTCTGATTTCGATAGCACTGTGAAAATATTTAATGACTGGGGAGTGTTTGCATCTCTTTGTATTGCATGTTGCAGAATTAAAAGGATTTTTTGAAGTTCTTCTCCTCCACCATTATAAAAAAAACCCCTCACAAATGAAATTACATACACTATTCATAGCTTCTGGAAAACTTTTCAGCAGTTCTGCTTTCATATTTTAGGCATCTGAGATAAATGAATGAGTCTTGGTGGGATTTTACTGTGTTCTATCAGATGAAACTGGAAGCAGACTGTAAGGGTAACCTGAAATTATGACACCCAGAGGAATTTAGTTTCCAGGTGGCAATGGGGAAATAAAACAATTTTAAGGAGTTCATTGATGACATTGTTTTAAAACCACTGTAGCAAGATTTTCTCTGGAGACTTCTTTTTTTCCCCCCAAGTGAGTTTATTTTACACCTGAATAGACATATTTTATACGGCACTCAACACCATAGTGCCTCACATTCATTGATGGATTTTATCCTCACAACATTCTTGTGAGATAAGGAAATACTATTCCCATTTTGCAGATAGGGAACTGAGGCACAAGGTAAATCAAATGACGTGCCCAACATCACACAAAAAAGTCGATTGCTGAGCCAGGTGTTGAACCCAGATCACCTCCATCCCTATCCAGTGCCATCACCACTGGTTAATCCTTTCCACCACTTTATGGTGAAGAAGCAAAAAATGAATTCGTATAAACGGGTTTCAAAGGTCATGGTGGAAAGTTTATGCCAGGAAAAAAACTCGGAGGAGCCTACATGAAAAAAATACCACAGTCAGTATGTGTGTAATAAACTCAGGAGGATTTTGTGTTGAAAATAAAATGACTCCAAAGGATTTCCTGTCTCTATGCAATGTTTTTGTTGTTGGCATGTGTTCAGCGTGTGGAATAGTTTTGAAATTTCAGCACAAGTCTTTTCAAAGGTTATTTATAGACACTTCAAAAGTTAAATGATGAACTGTTATGTTAGAACTGAAAGACAAGTGTTGCTGTGCGTAAAGGCTGAACTCTCTCTTACTTGATAGATTAATTTTTGTGCCTTGTGCTTTAAAGGGCTCTGAGCACTCTGTGTGCTGAGCATTCTGGCCTGATCCAACAAAGTGCTTAAGGGCGTGCATTGCCTTCAGTGTGTGAAAGTCCTACTGACTTTGGTGGAACTATCCAGGTGCTCGAACTTCAGTACGTGATAAAATGCGGGATTGGAGCCAGAGTGTTCAGCACACCTTGCAGGCTCGAGCCCTACATTTGTTGTGCTGTAGTCCATCTCGCTATTTCTCTCCTCTAAACTAAGCTTCTTATGCAATATCTCTGTGCTTTGTAAACAGGTCCCTTTTGCCATTAAGATGGATGGGAGAAAGATGTACCTCATGGCTGGATGATTATTAGCTCAATTATTAGCGGAAAAACCTTCCTCAGTTATGCATGCAATAATGTGGGATAAGTTGTGTAAAACTCACTGCCCACAGAGGAGTCCCCATGCACATGTTGCAATCTCCATTTTAAATGGTGCAGCAGGCTCTCTGCTTTGCTGGGGTGCCTAGGAGCAAAGAGAGAAGTTTCTGCACTTCCTGGATCTCAGGGGCTCTCCTTGTACCCAGCACTTGCACAGGGATTGCAAGATGGAAGAGAACACCAAGAGCCTTCAACCAAAGGCTAGGTGAAATCTGACCCACAGTGAGCCAGATTCTGATCTCACCGACAGTCAGTTACTCCAGATTTACACTGCCATGCCGCGAGATCAGAATCTGACCCAGTGACCTGGAGTACACTGTGTGTTTTGTAAGGAATCCATTCTTCTTTCTAGTAGTACTTTATATACGCTTTGTAATGCTGGCTGTTCAGGTACCAGTTGATGTGTTGGTTTCTTTGTTATAAAATCATTTAGACAAACATCTTCAAACCTGTGGGCTAAATTCTGGCCTGGCCACTTGTCTGGAAGCCTGCTGCCAGCAGGAGCGGTGTGGAACAGGAACTGCCTACCCCATTCTGGCTATATAGGTCTAATATAGAATCCACCCACCCCATGTTGGATTCAACAGTTTTAGTCACATCTATACTATTAAGAAATTCAAAGGATAGTTCAATAATAGCAGTATTTGACCTGCAGTAGATGTCACCCAAATTGAAGCAAACCTTTTTGACTACACATTATAGATAGCTGCCTAAGGAGACATCCTGTTCCCTAGTGTCATTTGGTGGTCAATAGCAGACACCAACTAATACCCCATCTTGTGCTCAATCTGTTAGGACACTGGTCCATTAGCATTTAAGATCATTTTCTTCCAAGTTATCAGAGACTGGGAAGCAGGTAATGCCATTTTTTGGCATATAGTGTCACTCCCCCAACCCCCTTTCATAGAATCATAGAATATCAGGGTTGGAAGGGACCTCAGGAGATCATCTAGTCCAACCCCCTGCTCAAAGCAGGACCAATCCCCAATTTTTGCCCCAGATCCCAAATGGCCCCCTCAAGGATTGAACTCACAACCCTGGGTTTAGCAGGCCAATGCTCAAACCACTGAGATATCTTTTGCTTTGGAATCCTTCCTAAATAAGTTATAACCATTGATTTTAACATTCCCATCGTACAAATCATCCCACAAGGTTTCAGTAATACCAACTAAATCAAATGTATGCTCACAAATGAGTACGGCTACGATTCTGTATGGTTATTTTTAGTAAAAGTCAGGGACAGGTCAAGAGCAATAAACAAAAATTCTCAGAAGCTCCTGACCAGTTTCTGACTTCTACCGAAAATACTCTGGTGACGGACAGAGGGCTGCTGAGGCTTGCAGCTGCTCCAGCCCCGAGTCTGCTCCTGTGGCAGGGGCTGATTGCTGTTGTTGCAACCCTGGGGGGCTGATCCAATCCCAGCCGCTGTTCTGGCGGGTCATGGACCGCTGTTCTGGCGGGTCATGGACCACTGTTCTGGCAACTCTGGGACTCCAGCTGCCCCGGAGCTGACGACTGCTCCAGCGCTGCCTCAGAAGACGTCCCAGAGTTCTCGGAAAGTCACAGAATCCGTGACCTTCATGACACAATCAGAGCCTTATAAATGAGTAGTTCCTTTTGTTTGTTACCCAGATTCTCTTAGCACTGGTGTCTAGGCAATTAAAGAATTTCTTCTCTTCATGTCCTTTGGTTCCTTGATTAATTTTGTTCTCAGCATCTCGATTTTGTGCTAAATGAGTGCTCATATCTCCCTCTTTTTATCCTCACCTTTTGTTATTAGTTTAACACTCTCCTGACTACTCCAACCCTGGAGGATATGGCTCGTTGCTTCACCAGCTTGACCTGAAAGTGCCAATCCAGATTAAAAAGGGCTTCCTCCTCAAACTTGCCACATGGGAATGTAGAGAGTTATTGCTAGGTCACTGGGGCAGCTAAGCACAGCATTACAATATGTGCTGAAAACGAAAGGCTTAAATGATGGAATTTATAAGTGCTCTGGCTGTATTAAATTCAATTTTCCATTTAAAGTTTGAGGCCTTTTGTCATTATCCAAAGGATAGTTAGGTAAGTGTCTAGTTTTTTGAGCAGAAATAAAATATCCAAGCCATTATTTTGCTCATACAGTAGACTGACAAGTCACAATATAAACTCCACTTTAACCGTGGTATCATTGGTTGAGTTCCACTGAAATCCAAATGACAGAATTAAAGGCTTTATTTTATTGCCTCAGAAATTCTCTTCCAGGGATCTGTTTTTCTAACCTGTTCAAACCTCTGTGATTCTAGATTCAAAACTCAACTATAAAAAGAGCAATCCACTCACCCTATGTGGATGAATTTAATCTATCATGTCAAATTCACAAGGTAACTCTTACTAAAGCATTATGTGGTGGGGGACAGAGGCTGAGGAACGGATCAGGGGAGCAGGTGAACGAACACCTCCTCACCACAGAAAAGATCTCAGCACCAAAGCTGCATTTTTACGGGCTGGGAGAGGGACCCTAAAGAGCTGTACTCTGGATTGTGTGTGTGCACGTTGCAATTCACCCCCCCACCACTGTAGTCTGCACTGCGGTGGTGTGTAGACAAGCCTGTCTTATTTATTTATTTGTTTGTTTGTTTAAATCTGCCTGCTTATTTTGATGTGATGGGATATTAGGTGGGGTGGGATCCGAGTTACCCAGGAAAGAATTTTCTGTAGTATCTGGCTAGTGAATCTTGCCCATATGCTCAGGGTTTAGCTGATGGCCATATTTGGGGTCGGGAAGGAATTTTCCTCCAGGGCAGATTGGAAGAGGACCTGGAGGTTTTTCGCCTTCCTCTGTAGCATGGGGCACGGGTCACTTGCTGGAGAATTCTCTGCTTCGTGAAGTCTTTAAACCACGATTTGAGGACTTCAATAGCTTAGACATAGGTGAGAGGTTTTTCGCAGGAGTGGGTGGGTGAAATTCTGTGGCCTGCGTTGTGCAGGAGGTCAGACTAGATGATCATAATGGTCCCTTCTGACCTAAATATCTATGAATCTATGTGTAAAAGGGAGCTCTTTTGAAAATAGAGCCCCTAGTGTGTGAGCTTGCTTGAAAATCTGGCCCATTGTCAGTTTATAGGCATTTTCAAGAGGAAAAAAACATGCTGTTTCATTCAAACATTGAATGTAAATATTGTTAAATGCTTTTCTGGGTATAAATTGTATCTAATTTGATTTTGTTACATTGTTACTGATTGAGGTGTTAAAGGTTGATTAAATGCTAACTACTCAGGCAATAAAAAGTGACAGACCGGGCAGGGCATTTTGGGGCAATCATTGCTGCTTTAGCTGGTACTGGTGGACATGAGGCTGATGCGTGAGTGAATTTAACTACCTGGGAAAGGCATTCTCCCATAAATACAATGCCTGGAACATGGCCTTGTTGCTATGTCGATAAACTTCCAGAAGGAAAACAATCAGACGTGTGTATTTGCCAGGTGTTACTATACATAAGAACAGCCTCACTAATGAACAGACATGCCATCTGTCTGACTCTCTAAACCTAGTCCCTCATCTTCTAAACACTTCATTTATTTCCATGAGTAGTCCCGCAGTAAAGTCGAAAACATGCCTACGTGTTGGCGTGATAATTTCAGATACTTTAATCCACATATCTAGGTTTTAGACACTTACCCGGGCACATACGTATACAGGATAGGGGAAGTTAAAATTCTCCAAATCAAATCCAGCCTTAAGTACTTGTGCAGAAATTGTCAGTGGGGTCGTACGGATTTGCATTTTCCAGGTGTGTACTGGTTACAATAGGAATAAAACCAAACAGCAAAAGAGAAATATGAAAATGTTCAAAGAATATTTTAACTAGAAAACATATTGAACACCGCTGTTTCAGAATGCATGTATATTTTTTTTAAGCCAGAGTTGCTAATGGAATCTTCTGTTTATGATCCAGAGAACCTGAGCTTCTGGTGGAGAACCCTGTTCCACTAATTTCCCATATGAAGGGGCAACTGCTGTTAATGCTAACTTTTACGTGAATGACCTGTGTCTTACGTAAGCAGAGAACAATGATGTGCAGAATTTGAATTTCATTCATGGCCAGATTCCCTGAGTCAGTATTAAACTTAATTACGCTATGAATTGAAAAATACAAAGCTGCCTGTGTGGTCATTTCATATTGCAGTCTCCTTATAATAATATGGAAATGGCATCGTATATTGAATTGATTCTAGTAATTATATTTATGCAACACCACACATCCATGTGCAGCATTAAAGCAATGCAGGGGAGAGCTAATAATGAATAAGCTGAAATTCTGTAATATTAATTAGACTGTTATCATAGAGTTCTACTATTATGATCAAAATGTGCATCATATTTTGACTTTATTTTTGCAAAATTGCAGAAAATATTGCAGATCTTCAATCCTTTTACCACATTCATGATTGTCAAAATTTGTATATATCTATTAAATGATATACTGTTAATGCTGGTGAATGTATTACATCTACTTTTACGTCACACATTTTATGTTTTCCTTTATTATGAAAATATTTTTTTAACTTAAAACACAATCATCAAGTTGTAAGAAAATGAAATTAGCTTTATAAGAAGAAATTTTCACAAACAAAAGCCGTCATTAAAAATTGGCATAATGGAGAGTAATATGTTGCACTGTAGTGGGAGAACCAGCTTCCACACAGGTTAGGTGCCTAAGCTCCTCTGAAAAATCCTGGTAGATGCCTATCATATATCTTTAGGCCCCTGAATAGCTTTGAAAATCTAGCCCACTGTATGCCTGGTTGATATGGCCATTCTATTCTAAGGCCCCGATTCAACAAAGCATCTAAGCATGTGCTTAACTTTTAAGCCAGTGGTTCTTAAGCACATGCTTAAAATTAAGCATGTGCATAAGTGCTTTGTTGAATTCGAGCCCCTATGTTCTGGCCTTTACTACTTTCTGAAAACATTTTAAGGTGCTTTTTGCTATTTTCCCAGAACGGCCATCCGCCATGACTTTTCAACTAGTCACTATCTCAGTGATTTATAAAACTAGAAAGCTAATCGTATAACAAGTTGTGCAACTGATTTTCAAATAGCTGATTGTACAAGAAACTCACATTACACAAGTGCATCCTAGGATGACCAGATTACTGAGGACACAGTCAGTCACAGTTGAATGGAGAGGAAGCTGCAGGTTTGAGAAGAAATATTCTGACTGGTTTTGAGTTTGTCTGATTTTTACAAATTGAGCAGACTGTGTCCTGTTCAATATTTAGATGGGTGACCTACAGAGAATACCTCTATGTTCTGCACACATGTTGCTTCTCTGTCATAGCAATGGCTGATCTTAATTATTGTGGCTGAGATTTCAAAGGAGCCTGAGGTATTTAGGTGCTCAAGTCCTCATGGGAATTAGGAAATCAGTGGCTTAATTTCCCAGCGGATTTATATGTATACACATGTAATATGATTTTTTAAAAACGTTCTCTATAGTCTATTACACACAGCTGCATGAGAGCGCACACACAACAAAAAACAGCACTATGTTAAAAGAACATTATCTAGGTTGTAAATTAAATACTAAAAAGTTAGGAAATGCCAAATTTATATTTGTCCATGCAGCCTTAATTTGACCCTCTTGTATGTCCACTCTGTGCACTGAATGAGGTAGGGGGTCATGTGGAAAAAATAATACATTATCATATACTTAAGGATCATAATACACGCTCATACCACAGCCAAATTAAGGTTGCTCTTGAGAGCATGTTTTGTGATTTGGGGAGGCTACCTAAGTTTTCCCAAGGAAAGCAAGAGGAAATGGTGATTTTTAACATATTGTAACTCAGTTACATCTGAGTGCTATTTCAAAGGACTATATATATACTTCTGTAGCCTGAGGAGCGTCTCCCTGCAGAATATCAAAGGCCTGCTTTTGTCAAAGAAAAGGTCAGAAGAATCTTTAATGTGAAAAAGTATTAGGTGATCTAAATAAAGGGTTGTTGCCAGCTCCCCGATCCTATATTGATGTTTTTTCTTGTGACTCTCTGACAGTATTCTGAAATAGTTCTTATGTGGAACCCTTGGTTTGATTCCTGCCCTTGTTATCCCACAGTATGAATCTTCTATCTAAACAACTGCAAAACAATATAAATAAAACATTGAGAGAAACAAGGTGGGTGAGGTAATCTCTTTTATTGGACCACCATTGGTGGAAGAGACAAGCTTTTGAGCTACTCAGAGCTCTCCTTCAGAGTGTTCTTCAGCTTTTTCAGACCTGAGGAAGAGGTCTGTATAAGCTTATCTTGCGCACCAACAGAAGTTGGTCTAATAAAAGAGATTACCTCATGCCCCTTATCTCACTCGTATCCTGGGAAAACATTACTTCAACACTGCAAACATAAATTTAACATTGTTATTTCTGTTATTAATAAACAAAAGTCCCTAACCTGTAGACACACCGTATCAGCACAGGCTGTGATCTTGCTACATCTCATAAGGTCAGCAAGGCTGGTCCTGGTCAGTACTTTGATGGGAGACATGTAAAGAAGGTATATATGATATGCAGCAGACTGTGACTACTATTTCTTCTTCTAAGGAACTTCTTTCTCCCTGCACCTCTTATCTATTAGTGATATTAGAGATGGCCTGGACCAAAATCTCCAGTATCACCTTTGGTGTGGATGAGAATTTATAGCTTGAATTTATCTTTATAATTGGCTAAATGTGAAATTTGAGAAAGTTTAGCATGGTCCCAACTAATCCATCAGTACTTCTAGTTCTGCTAGGGCCTGCTTTTGCAGCAGTGAAGTCAAAGAACCATTGCCATTGACTGTAATGGTGAAGGATTGGGCTCTAGGTACACTGAAACCTACAGCTTAAAAAATAAAATCTGTTCAGCAGCAGGGACAGAAGGCCAGATCTTCAGCTTGTGTAAATCATCAAAGCTCCATGGATTTCAAGGGTGCTGTACTGATTTAAACCAGCTGGGATCGGGCCCAGAGTTTCTATTTATGAATTATATTGAAATTTACCAGTGAGTAGTTGGTTAGGTAAAATATTCTTGATCAGCCAGTGAGTGTGTCTGTGTGTGAATGACAGAGCAGCAGCAGGAGTTACATTTAACTAGTATTTTTGCCTTTGAGGAACTAGACACGTTCATATCTCAAACTGATGAATTAGTTATCCTATTCTGACATACTGAGGCACAATTCAGACTAGTCAGGGGCTGTGCACCCCTGCTCTGCAACTTGAGTGCCTTACAATGCCTCGCTGTAGTAGCTCCCACCTGGGTCGCTCACAAACAGCCTCCCAGCATGCAAGTCACACCCTGAGTGTCTTTGTGTAACTGCCCACTACACCCTGGCTCTGACCAGCCTGGGTTATATGGCAGGGTTACCCCGACACGCCTTCAATCTTCCCCCAGAAATGTATGTCCTGTACTGGCCAGCCCTCTCCTGGACAGTTCAAATATGTTAACTCTATTTAAGATAATAGGCTGGTATGTTATTCCTTTACGAGACTAATATGCCAGGCTATTATCTTAAATAGAGTGACCCAGACACTTCAACTTAAACACACAGGATTAGATAAAACAATAAAACAAGTTTATTAGCTACAAAGAGAGAGATTTTAAGTGAGTAAAAGTAATGAGGCATAAATGTCAGAAATGGGTATGAGAGAAATAAAGATAAAAGGCTTACTAGTATCTACTTAAGAAACTGAGTTGCAAAGCAAACTTTTTCACCACATGCTCCAGCAGATTACTGACCAAACTTTCAGGTCAGGTCCCCTCCCCCAGAGTCCAGCAGCTGTTTCCTTTTGTCTTCCCAGGTATGGAGAATGAAGTGGGCAGGGTGATAAAGAAGAATGTCTTGGGCTATTTGCCTCTGCTTTTTATAGTTTAAGCCCCCTCGCTTGAAAAAAATTTTCCAGCTGAGAACCAAGAGACACAGTCTGTGTGGAAGGATATTCCCTGCTGTTTTTTCTTCAATTGTTTGAGCTTCCTTTGTTTCCCTTCCTGCTTGATGACTCTGTTTACTGCTTACATGCAAATTCAGGCAAGCACTCATTCTTTTGGTTAAGACAGATCTGTTTGCCAACTTCAGTTTGGGCAGGGCTTGGAACACATGTTAATAACACCATACAGGGAAATCTTCTAACTCCACATACAATGTTACCTCACATATTTTATCAGGACAATCAATACTGATCAGCAAATTATGAGTTTTCAAACAATACCTTACAAGGCATACTCTGTACAAAGATCATTACAATAGTGTGTCAGGTGGAGTACGGGGTGTATTCCATTACACTGATGAATCCTGAAAAACTTAGTTTTCGTTTGTTGAACATTTCTCCGCTTGCTTTTCAAAATGGACATGTTCCATGACCCTTAGTGTCAGCCTTGCTATTTGACAGACATGTAAATTGCCTTTTCTGTTTAGATTTTCAGTGTAGTAGCTATGATATCTTTTTAGGCCCCTAATTCCCTTCCTGGAAATATGTTTCCCATTGTATTTTGCAATGTATGTATTTATGTGTTTTTGAATAGAAATGAAATTTCTGAACATAAAAAGAATCTTTATTTAGAAAGAAATCAAAATATATTGTAAGAAGTAAAAATGCAATAACGTAACTAATTTTCTCTCTCTCTCTCTAGATAAAGATCTTATATATTTGAGCTATAAATCTATAAAATCATCTATTCATTCCCACAAGTGAATCATCAATAGTCACTATTTTATATATCTTTTATGTTTTAAAGTATTTAAAATAGATTAAAAAAATAACAAACCCATCAAGATATGTATGCATCTAAACTGAATAACTGTGAATTCAATTTACTGTAACTACTCTTCTTTCTCACCTCACCATTTTGTCATGGCTAACATTTTGACCCCAGTCTTGGATGTACATGCATACTCCCAGAGAGCTTAATAAAATGACTCATGAATAAAACCATTTTACTAGTGTGTGGCAGGGTTTACATGATCAGGGCCTATGACTGTGATGTTTAGGGGGCAGGGATCATGTCTTCCTTCATTTCCCATAGAGTGCTTAGCACACATGTTGGTGCTGTAAAACAAATGATAACAGCATAAAATGCTGTAGAGACTACATGTGTGCAGGGGTTGTTCCATTCACCCCTGAATTACATCCGCCCCTAGGATGAGAGGGATCCAGGTAGAGAGACCACTGGCTCAAAGGATGTTTCACAGCCATGCCAGGAAGGGGATATTTTTCAGGGTGAAGATGTAGCTAACTACTGTTAGGAAGAATGACATGGGATCTGTGATGGGATTCCCCAGCCTGGAACTGTGGGACCGCTGTGCCCCCTTAACTCTCCAGCCCGGGCTGTCTCTCACAGTGCTTTGCTAATGACAACCTGCAAACCCCTGCAGCCGCTGTTATCACTCAGCACAGCAGCATGTGGAGCCCCACACCCAGCTAGGTTACATGAATGCTCCTAGAGCCACTCATGAATCACACAGAGAAAGGCACCAGCCAAATCCCCCCAGCTCCCAGCCTTGTACCTCAGGACTGTACTGTCTTGTACTGCTCAAGATGAGCAGTGCAAATGTATTAACTGGTTCACCACTTCATCAATGGAAAGTGGATATACACCAGCCTTTGTAAACCTGAACAGATTTACCAAACAGTTTAAGCAAACTCACTGGTAAAGATAAAGAGTTAAACAAATTTATTAGCTACAAAAGCTAGGTTTTAATTGATTATAAGTGATAGGCAAAACGTCAGAGTTAGTTACCAAAATAAAATAAAATATAAGCACGCAGTCTAAACTCTCAACCGTATTAGACTGGGCAACATCTAGATCAAGCAGTGTTTCTCACCCCACTGGATGCTGCAGTTCATAGTACACAAATTTCACCCTTGAAACCTGGGCCAGTCCCCTCTGCTGGAGTCTTCAGTCTTCCGAGCGTCCTTGTTATTTGCAGCATAGGTGGGCAAAGGAGAAAGGCCCAGCATGTGGCCACTATGTTCTGTTTTATGCCCTTCATCCATGTGCTTGGAGAACACAAGAGCAGGCATGTCTGGTGGGCATTGCTGAGTCACAAGGTGAAGCAATATCCCTGCTCCGGTGTGTATCCTGTGAGTGAGTCATGGAATTGTAACTCCTCTGCTGGACAATAGCTGGTGATGTCTGTTCAGTACCCACCCAGGTGTTGGTTACTTCCCTTGTCATTGTCTCTGGAGAGCTAGTAGCTGGGCGCTTCCCAAACCCACAGCATGTTTTAGTGTCAGCCGTACAATACTATTCTCATAACTTCATATGCCCTAATCATATACATATTTAGATAGAACCCTGGCTTTCAGCAGATCATAACGTTTCCCCTGATACCTCACATGACATGCTTTATACGAAATATCACAATTATATATAAATGATAAATATGGGGGTTACAGGGCGCTCCCTCAAAGTATGGAATGTCACAGAATCTTTGGTCCAGATTCAGCAGAACACTTAAGCAGGTGCTTAACATTAAGCATGTGCTTATGTCTGAGTGGTTAGAAATGGCCAGGGGAAAATTCCCACTGTGCAGGGGAATTCTCTGCTAGCCTTCTCCATGTCCTCGGCAGAAGAGTGCATTTCGGGACAGGGAACTGGGCTACTCTCACAGCTATTGTAGGGCAGGCAGGAGGCAGACAGGCAACCAAACCACACTCCAATCCCGCAGCTGGGTGTTCAGTGCCTCTCAGATTTCCGCTCTCTCCTTGTATCTATGTGGAGCCGGGGTGCAGAGACCCATCTGCCACGGCAGGACTAGTTGGGCAGGGCAGAGGAACAGCGATAGCAATCTCCATGGGAAGCAGCGCTGCAGAGAGGGAGGACAAAGAGGTGTGAAGGGGGAGCCACTCAGGGGTGGTGAACAGGTAGCTATAGCTCTGCATGTAGTAATGAAATGCAGCACTGCTAGTTGAATGCAGCAGAAAATTTGGCCCAGAAGATCTTCAGTAGAGATTGTGAGTATTTTATAGAAGATTTGACTTCTACTACTGCTACCTCTAAGGCTTTGTAAAGGGGAAATAGTGTTAAAACAGTGAAAGATGTGCTCTGTGTCATCTTAAGATTAAAAAGACAAGTTTTCAGGCTAGTGAAATAGGAGACATTTACTCTTTTCCCAAGGCATTCTTTGGCATCCATGTGGGTTATATTAGATCAAATCAGTGCTTATTTAAGGATTGCAGGTCATTTGTTTTCAATATATTTTGTCCTGCACTAGCCACAGAAAGCTACAATAGTACATATTCTTGGCAAGACAAGTCCCTTACAACCACTTCTTACACTTCAGCGGTGGAAAAAGTGCCTCCATCGATCATAATGTTTTAAAACTTTTGATGTATTTCAAACACTCCAAGATTTTCTTTCATCCGTGAAGCTAACACGCTTTTTTGTCAAAAAGATCTGAGCATCCGTGAACAAAAGCACTTTGGGAACAGAATGGAAAGACAACCAGCAATAGGCTAGATTTATGTTAACTTCTTAGTATTGCTGAAATGTCGAAAGAAACTTTCTGACCAGTTTTAGTATCAGTTGCATTATAAAACAATGTTGAATCATTCAGCATTTTGATGTGTGCTCAGTTTGTTTGGTTTAGGTTTTTGTGTGCCTTTTGAATTTAGATATAATCTAAAAAGATACCCATAAAAGGATCATCCAAATAACAGCTCCCTGATAAGTGTGAAAGGAAAAATCATACAGACACAGGCTCTGCTCAGTATTATTCCCTGCAAGTCAGCATATTTGCATGGCCGGGTTTGGGGGAGGGATAAACATCAAAAAACATGCGGGAAAGGCAGTTAGCCAAAATAGTTTCCTCCTATGCCCCTCAAGCACTAAAAAAGAAGCATGGCTGAGAGAAGAGCTAGGGAACAGCTGAGCTAAGGAGGATTGCTCTGTCTTGCAATAAAATCTGTGGGTGAAATCTTCACCTTTGTTCCAGCTCCTCCATGCAGCCTAAAAGGGCCTAAACCAGCTAAAGGCACTCTAAAAGCGCAGGTTCTGACCAGAGGAGGTTTCTCCTAATGCAGATATTGTAGTGGGCAGCTGTAAGGCTGCCAAAGATATGTCTTGGTATAGGGGCTGTGCCGGGGCAAGGCTGTGGATGGGGCAGCAGCACTATGGAGATTGCAGGCAGCGCAGTTCTAGGCCCCTGGGGCTCTCTAAATTATGCCAAGGACTTTGGAGAAGCCCAGTATTGTGAAGGTGCAGAGGTGGCTTAACCGCCTCTGCTCCGTTCCCAGGTGGCAAGTTTTGTGCTGTGTCTCTGACAGCAGTGGTTCTCAACCAGGGGTCTGGGGCCCACTGGGGGGCCGAGAGCAGGTTTCAGGGGGTCCACCAAGCAGGGCCAGCATTAGATTTGTTGGGGCCCAGGTCAGAAAGCTGAAGTCCCACTAAATTCTTTATTTTTCAATATGCTCCTTCGGGACATGTAGTGTCCTCCTAAGTATTTACATCAACAGTCTTCGATAGGCACTTTTCAAAAAGCAGTAGTGAATTTTTGCCCACTAAACCTGTAGATGTCTACTGCTCGCAACCCCCAGAATAGAAGCATCATGTGACTACCTGATTCCCCAACACTTCCACTTCTGTGCTCAGCAATCTGTTATCTTCTATGTCCTCACCTGCGTTTCTATGTACTTACCTGCGTTTGTATGAGAAATCATCTTATCCACTTCTCAATCTACTGTGGCTACAGTTCATTGTAGGTTATTCAGTTTAAAGTGTGTTTCTTCTAATGACTCCTTCGAAGTCTTATCACAGCTGCTGTGGTGTACCCTATCTAAAATGGACAAAAGAATCAAGTTGGACTTGGTGGGTTACATCTGGTACCAAGGTGACATTTTTCTACCAAATTTGAAATGAACCAGAAAAGTGGTTCTTGAATTATGACACCCTAAAAATGCAGGTGCTCACTACAATGCAAAAGGTCTCTAATATGTTTTTGGTTTGTTTGTTTGTTCTGCAGCTGTAGGAAAGAAAGAGAGAAATTAAAGTTAGTTTATTGGACTTCCTTTATTGAGATCTAATGTCCAGGACTGAAATTTAGTTGATTAAAGTTTAATTTCAAAGGTTATTAACTCATAAAGTGCTATAGCATAACAAGAGGCTTGTGGAGCCCTAAGCTTTTATTTGGGAGAGTGGGTGGGAATAAGACCTTTTGAGACCCTAGACCTTTTGAGCCCTTTGCCTTGCAAAGATAGATCTCAAAACGTGAACCAGGCAGTCCCCAGAGAGGCTTGTCATGGGAAAAAATTCCTCTTGTGAGGTACAACACCAAGCCTACTGAGCCTCACTAAGTGTTTTCCCAATTTGTAGACTTCAGGAGAGCTGCAGATTGCCCCAGTCTCTTCTTCAACATCTCTGTTTTCAGTCTCCTCTTCCCATGAACCTCCTGAGCTTCCCTGACAGTCCTCTCTGGGTCACAGCTGCAGTGGCCACCCCCCCCATTACAAAAACCACAGGAGGGTCATTATCAGGGAATCACTAGTGTTTCCACCCTGCTTTCTTCTGCAGTACTGAGGTGCTTTTCATCTCCAGACTTCGAGGCCCCCTCCTGCCACAGCCCACTCCCTCGTGGCAATGTACCCCTGAGAGCCGTTAGCACTTCCTGAAGTGGAGCCCTGCACTGAGAGCTCTCATCCTGTTCTCAGCATCAAGGATTCCAGGCTCATCGCTGATGCCTTCTTCACATGTAAATAATAAACCGCATCACTTCTTCCTCTGCAATATCTCTACATTCATTCTTCCTTCCCAGCCATGCCACTGATGATGCCCTTGTCCATGCCTCTGCCAGCTCGTGCCTCACCGACTGTGACCTCCTCCTTTGCTCTCCCTGCATCTCCCCTTTCCAATTAATCCAAATTGCAGCTGCTAAAATCATTTCCCTCTCTTCTGACTTGGCCCAGCCTACGTCTCTACTCTCCTCCCTTCCTGCTCCCGCCTTGTCCTGCTGCCCAGGAAGTTCTGCTCGCCAGTGCTGTTCTGGCTCCACACATCCCCCTCCTGTTCCCCCACCAGCTGGCCTCTGGCTGGCTGGGGGATGACTCTTCTGCTGTGCTGGTGCAGATACCAACCTGCTCCCTGCCCTTGCCCTGCCTGATGGTGCCCAAGTGCGAGGGGGTGGATGAGGCAGGAAGGCAAGGGGAACAGGGGTAGACCGAACCTTCCTTTTCCTCTCCACAGCAGCTTCTGGGTGGAGGCCAGTTTCCTTGTCTGTTTTTTTTCAAGCACTGAGCCTCTTGCCTCAGAATTCGGCTGGACTTGCAGACACATAAGAATAGGTAAAAACACTGAGGGTAATCCTGGCCAAAATCGGAAAGTTGGGGTAGTTGCCGTTTACAGTGCTAGAGTATATAAACACTAGTGCTAGAGTGGGCACACGCATACACGCTTGTGCACATAGACACACACACGCGCACACACACACACACACAACATGGCAGTGATCCAAACACTCTTGAACTTGTAAGAGTTTGACTCTTGAGCTGGACCTGATCAGTACCGCTCAGGTCACTGCGCTGCTCTTTTGTGCATTCTGTAATTTTTATGAACAAATCTGAATTCTAAATAATGGAAACCCGTTTCACCTCTTATTTTGTTAAAAAATACAGAATGCACAAAAGAGCAGTTCAGTGCATGCCTAAACCTCTGCAACACCTAGGGCTCAACCTTATGTGGGGGTGCAAGGCACAATGCTATCAAGAGCTCCCACAGGGGCACTGCACCTCCATACCATGCCCCCACCTCACTGGCCTGGGGCTTAATCACACAAGACTCAATGCGCAGTAATGACCTCCCAAATGCATCCAAAGGATCAAAATTCATAACGCTTATCTTGTGTGATGGACCTGAGCAGTACAGATCAGGTCCAGCTCAAGATTTCCCGGCCAATGGGAGCTTCGGGGGAGGTACCTGGAGAAGCAGCCAGGGCAACACACAGACCCCTGTGCCCCCACTCCCCCAGGTCCCGGCCGCTTTCCGGAGCAGCGCGGGGGCAGGGCAGGCAGGCAGGGAGCCTGCCCTGCCCCTGGTTTGTGCCGGGCCAGACCCGCCCCCCCCCGAATGCTTCCTGCAGCCAAACCCTCTGCCCTGAGCCCCCTGCTGCACCCCACACCCCCCTGCACCCCAACCCCCTGCCCTGAGCCCCCTGCTGCACCCCACAACCCTCCTGCATCCCAACCCCCTGCCCTGAGCCACCTGCTGCACCCTGAGCCCCTGCCCCACCCTGCACCCCAACCTCCTGCCCTGAAGCCCCTGACCCACCTCGCACCCCTCCTGCACCCCAACCCCCTGCCCTGAGCCCCCTGATGCACTCTGAACCCCTCCTGCACCCCCTGGGGGCAGGAAGGGGGAGGAGTTGGGGTGGGGATTTCAGGGAAGGGGTTGGAATGGGAAGAGGCAGGGCAGGGGCGGGGCCTCACGGAAGGGGTGGAGTGGGGGCGGTACCGGGGCAACGGGGTGGGGGTCAGTGGTGCAGCCCTCGGGCCAATGTACAAGTCCTCATGTGGCCCTTGTTGTCATTTGAGTTTGAGAGCCCTGATATAGCATGTCTAATAAGGAGCTTTTAAATGGGAACTCTTGCTAAGTGTTTCATCTCCTAGTACCATGTAAATCATGAGATCTCAGATACAGGAAATTGTCTTTGTTAGATCTCGCCATTCTGATCAAAGCGTGCCGCTCAATAACTAGGCTCCCAAGAAGAAAGTATCCATTACATTCCCATTACCATTCTCATCCTATGTACCAAAGAGCAAAAACTAAAGTTTTGAGAGGGAAGGGAAGGCCTAAAGGTGGCTTTCTATTCTGGTCTGTGAACTTCAAGCAGTGAACGGTTTCTGGGATTATATAGCCGTGACTGACACATATATATGGTATCATTAAATGGATTACACTGACATTTTTGTGTGTGTAATCTCTCTCTGCTTAAATGCTTACAAATTAGAAGCAGATGAACAATAAATGACCCATTATTCAGAAGGTAGAAATAAGAAAAGACTGCAGCATGCCCTTCTGTATTCACCTGCCAGCTAGATATACTGAAGGGAGAATTCTTACTCACTGGGGTAAATTGGCGTGGTTCCATTACAGTCAATGAAGTTATGCCTATTTACAACAAGGAAGGATCTGGCCTTTAATGGTTCATAGTATGAATTGTTTTATATTTCCCGATACCCATCTGATATTTGTTACAGAATTCAGAATGATGTATAGGGCTTTAAATAAATATCATCTGTCGAAAAACAATTTTGGAGAGTCACTCAGAAAATAATGCTGTAAACATACACGTGCCAGTAATAATGAAATACACTTTGTGAAGAAACTGAACTCCAGATTACCCATCTAAGACCAGCTTTATCAGAAGCTAGAAAATATAGTTTTATTTATTAAAGCGCTGCTAACGAACAATTAGACGCTAATTGATTGAAACAGTTCTAACGTTCAGTGTTCCACCAAAAGGATCAGTTCTGGTTGGCTGGCTGCCTTGGAGACAGTTTGGAATAATCTTATGCGGATAGAAACAATACTTTTTGACAGATGTATCATTAATTGAGAGAGACTCCCTGCGCCTCTAATACAGAAGGAAATGGAAGTCATTTCTCTTCTTGTGAATTTGGGAGATATTTTGAGTGAAGAAGTAACGTTTGTGAAATAGCAAGTAGCATTTATAAATTATTTAAAATCAGTAAGTGTGGACTCTTTTATATTTTAAAACTAGGTGTCTGAAGAAATTCAGCTTGAGAGATTTCATCTCCTTTTTCGTTACTATGAAGAAAAGGCGACCGTGTGGAGCACTGGATGCAGTGTATCAGTTCTAACTCAGAACAGTCATTAGAATTCACGAGTCAGGGAAAAAGAGAGGAGGTACCCTTTTTTCCCCTACCCTACCCCTAATCAAATGAGAAGGGACTTTCTTCAGCCATAGATTTGCCCCTCTGCTAGGTCAACAGTTGCAGTTCGGAGTGGTCAGCTGGGATTGCTGCTTAAAATTTCTATCAAATGGGCTGTTGGCAGTGTTGTGGTAGCCATGCTGGTCCCAGGATAAGTGGCCCAACTTCTGTTTGTGAAGGCGACAAGCTTTTCTGCCACACAGAGCTCTGCTGCTGACGAAGAAGCAACTGGCACTGCACCCCGGAAACTCTGGCCCTGCATCCCCAGTGATTTTATGAAACACAGAAAGTAGGATTTAAGTGGTTCCAAGTAGTAACAGACAGAACAAAGTGAATTACCAAGCAAAATAAAATAAAACACGCAAGTCTAAATCTAGTACAGTAATAAAAACTGAATACAGATAAAAACCTCACCAGTTCCAGTAAACTTTCTTTTACAGACTAATCTCCTTCTAGTCTGGGTCTAGCAATCACTCACACCCCCTGTAGTTACTGTCCTTTGTTCCAGTTTCTTTCAGGTATCAGGTGCTGTCCTTTGTTCCAGTTTCTTTCAGGTGGAGAGTCTCTCTCTTTTGCCAGCTGAAGACAAAATGGAGGGGTCTCCCAGGGGTTTAAATAGACTTTGTCTTGTGGGTGGAGACTCTCTCCTCTCTCCTATGCAAAGTCCAGCTACAAAATGGAGTTTTGGAGTCACGTGAGCAAGTCACATGTCCATGCATGACTGAGTTCCTTACCAGCCAAGCCACATTCCTGGGAAAGCTCAGATGTGGATTGGCATCTCCAAGTTCGTTGTTGGCTTAAGGGCTTCTTGATCGGGCACTTACTGAGAATAGTCTTTTCTCAGGAAACTGGCTGACTGCTTCACTAAAACCTACTTAGAATCAGACAAGTATACAGACAATATTCATAACTTCAAATACAAAAATGATACATGCATACAAATAGGATTAATAGATTCAGTAGATCATAACCTCTACAGAGATATGTTATATGGCATAAATAGCATAAAACATATTCCAGTTATGTAATATAGATACACTCATAAGCATATTTCCATAAAGCCTCATGGGGGGCACTGTCACTGTAATGTCTTTTTATTGGACCAACTTCTGTTGTAGCTCAAAAGCTTGTCTCTTTCACCAACAGAAGTTGGTCCAATAAAATATATTACTCCCCCCCGACACTGTGGCTATCTGATGGACTGTCAGCCAGTGGGGGAGAAACCTGCAGTGCCCTCCCCCACCTCTTGCCTTGTGCCTGCCCAGCAGCTCCCTGAAAACAAAGCCCTGGTGATGCAGTGCCAGAGTTTGTCAGCTGTGCTGAGGAGGTTCCTGTCTCAACAGATCCTACTGTCTGGGTGCTAAGAAGTAGGCTAAGGCCTGGATGTCAACCCTGTACAAGCACCAATATTCAGTCACCACTTATGTCATTTTTGCAGTTGTTTAAAGGGACATTGAAAATCACATTTTTTTGCCCAAGAAATCCTGTGCCATACTAAATAGCCAGTAACTCCTAAAAGGATTAGAATTGAAATCAGTTAGTGGAAAACAATATTTTTCTCATTTTAATTTTTTTTATTTGTTTATTCTGTGAATTTTGCAACACCCTGTGTGTAGTCATGTCTCTTGTTTTCCCTACAGTCAGCCAGTTTCTTTCTTAATGCAAAGACCCAACTGGGGAGTGGGAAAAACAAAACAAGTCTAAAATTTTATAAAGGAATTAAAAATAAATAAATAACATGGTGTTTGAAGGGGGCTTTATCAGTTGGGATTTTCAAAATGTCCATGTTGACACCTTTCACTACATAAAACAGTCCTGTATGAAAGTTTAATGTAAGAAATGAAAATGGACTGATGGCCAGAAGAACCTGGATGGGGATTTTAGTCAAAATAACCTCCCTAGGTAAATTATTCCAGTGCTTAACTACCCTTGCAGTTAAGAAATTTTTCTTACCTAAATCTCCCTGGCTACAATTTAAACCATTTACTTCTTGTCCTGTCCTTAATGGATAAGGACAATTCATTACCCTCCTCTTTACAACAACCTCTTTAGGTTCTTGAAGACTGTTATCATGTCCCCCCTCAGTCTTCTGTTCTCCAGACTAAACAAACCCATTTTTTTCGATCTTTCCTTGTAGGTCATGTTTTCTAGACCTCTAATAATTTTTGTTGCTCTACTCTGGACTTTCTCCAGTTTGTCCACATCTTTCCTGAAGTGTGGTGCCCGAAACTGGCCATGGCACTCCAGTTAAGGCCTTCTCAGTGATGACTAGAGAAAGAATTCCTTCTCCTGTCCTGCTTACAACACTCCTGCTAATACATCCCAGAATGATGTTCGCTTTTTTTGCAAGTGTTTCATTGTTGACTCATGCAGTTTGTGACCCGCCATAACCTTCAGATCCTTTTCTACAGTGTTGCTCCTAAGTTGTCATTTCCTATTTTGTATTTGGTGCAGTTGATTATTTCTTCCTGAACGCAGTACTTTGCATTTGTCCGTATTGAATTTCATCCTGTTTGTTTCAGCCTATTTCTCTAGTTTGTCAAGATAATTTCGAATTCTAATCCCATACTCCAAAGTGCTTCAGCATCTCCCATCTTGGTATCATCCACAAACCTAATAAGTGTACTCTCTATGCCATTGTACAAATTATTTATGAAGTTGTTGAATGGAATTGGATGCAGGGCAAATCCCTATGGGACTCCACTCAATATGCCCTTCCAGCTTGACTGTGAACCATTAATAACTACTCTCTGAGTACAGTTTTCCAACCAGTTGTGCACCCACCATATAGTAGGTTCATCTAGGCTCTATTTCTCTAGTTTGTGTATGGAGGGTCCTGTGAGACAGTATCAAAAGCCTTACTAAAATCAAGATAGAACACATCTACAGCTTCTCCCCTTTCCACAAGGCTTGCTACACTGTCAAAGATGGATATTAGTTTGGTTTGACATAATTTGTTTGTGACAAATCCATGTTGACTGTTACTTATCACTTGTTATCTTTTCTAGCTCCTTACAAAGTGATAGTTTTATTATTTGCTCCATTATCTTATTGTCCTTATTCCTCCTTTTCTAGATGTTGCTATATTTGCCTTCTGGGATCTCTCCTGTCCTCCATGAATTCTCAGAGATAATGGTTAATGACTCAGAGATCTTTTCAGGCAGTTTCTAGTATTCTAGGATGTATTTTGTCAGGCCCTGCTGACTTGAAGAGATCTATCTTCTCTAAGTAATTCTTAACTTCTCTTTCCCTGTTTGAGCCCCCGATCCTATCCCGTTTACCCCGATGTTCACTATTTTAGTCATCTAATCACTGCTAACCTTTTTGGTGAAAACTGAAACAAAAATGGCATTCAACATGTTGCCCATTGCTGCATTTTCTGTTATTGTCTTTCCCACCTCAGAGTAATGGACCTAGTCTGTCCTTGTCTTCCTCTTGTTTCTGATGTGTTTGTAAAATATTGTCTTGTTACTCTTTATGTCCCTATCTAGTTTAATCTCGTTTTCTGCCTTGGCCTTACAAATTTTGTCCATACCTGCTTGTGTCATTTGGATCAAAATGTAAAAATGAGTTCCCAGATACTAGTGACAATTAAAGATCTCAAGGAGCTTTTTGAAAAAGACGTGTTAATGCAAATTCACTAGGCAAATTGCAGTGTGGAATATTGCATTTAGCCTACTTGAAATTCTACCGGCAGTTTCAATGTTGTGTGATATTTTTAGACCAAACCATTGTGTACTGTATCTGTGTATACAGTATGATCAGTACTCTTCTTCTGAAATATTAAACTATTAGTGCACTTCCATCAGAAGTTCCACCTCTGACATAAAGTAGGTGATCATTTTTCAAATCATCTCTTGGTACCATACAATGAATTTAAAATATAGGAGGCTTTTCAAAGGGCAAATAAGGAAACTGGTTATTATTGACTAAACAATTTAGAGAGCATCTTTTCAATAATTGGAGGGACTTGTGGATTTCCTAAAACAAGGTGAACTTTATTACTTGACTACCTCTATTTCTATGATGTAGAGTTGCTAACAGTTGACCTGTGTTATAAGCAGGTGCATGGTACAAATTCAGTTGTTCAAATCTCAATTTTAAGAATTTCCTGTTAGATGATACAAAGTCATCTTTCATAACATTTTTTCATTACTCTGAAGGTTACCTTGATTACCCAAAACCTCAATTCATCAGGACTTAATCAGTGTCTCCCTAGGAATTTAGAGAATCCAGGTTTGACTTCAGTTATCCATGTTTCTGAAACAAGTAAATGTCTTTTGGTGATTTTAAGTTTCAAATAGAACTTTTTGTTTGCCTAAATAAACTAGGGTTTTTTTCCCAGGAGGCATACATGTTTATTACTTACCTTCATCAAAGCTTACCAAAAATGATACAAATATTTTAATATGTACAGAACTTTGACAAAGAATGATCCCAGCTCCAGGCTGTGAGAAACTCTTAGGGAATATTAAATTAAGTCAAAGGAGTTTAAGCATATTCTTAAAGTGCTTAAGTACTTTCCTGAATCGGGTCCCTGTGCTTTTTCTTCCTCATGTACATTCCCAATTCCTGAATTATGGAACTAATTTGCTACTGGATGGTAACTAGAGTAGATAATATAAACTGAATTCAGCCCTCATTTGAGCATGTACATTTTCCACTGAACCAGCTTCAGAGAAACTGAGGTCAGTGGGATTTGTGCCTGGTTATTCTAGGTCTGATTATGGTTCCATGGGTTTTGTGGATATAGAGCCTTGATCCAAATTCCATTGAAGTTGATGGCGGACTTTCCATTGATTTCAGTGGGGTTTGGATCTGGCCCCTAAAATCATAAGCTTGAATCTCTTGATTGCTCTCACTTTCTCCACGTATCTAGAACTTTGTATTTAGGGACCTCTCTTACAAAGTTAGTCATTTTTACTGATTTGCATTTAAAGCTAGGGCCCTGGAAAGTGCTGCTTGGAGAGGAGTGTTTTGATGCTTAAGAATTAAGAG
Organism: Eretmochelys imbricata; assembly: GCF_965152235.1. Lineage (NCBI taxonomy): Eukaryota > Metazoa > Chordata > Testudines > Cheloniidae > Eretmochelys > Eretmochelys imbricata. The sequence goes on along the minus strand of NC_135574.1, from coordinate 202,472,984 downwards.
CACAAAGTAATTAGCAAATGTATAAATAATAAAACAGTTTGCATTTGTTTTAATAGCCTAATTAATATAGCAAGATGCTCATTTCCTTCCATAATCCTTTTCTGTATTTCAGTTCAGTATTTGACCAGATTTTTTAAAATATTAAAATAAAATAATAATAATTAATAATAAAGACTTTACAGAAATGCTTAGAATGTTTTTCATCTTAGATTATAGCCTTTTATATTTCCCGAGAGACCAAAATGAAAAAGAGAGATTGCATTGCTTGGTATTTCCGTAATAAGCTTGCGGTAGGTATGAAATGATAGCATTCACGTAATGTAGTGTCACAACACCAAATCCATTTCTGCGTGAGGCTGGGAGTCAGAAGATCTGGGCACTACTGCGTGTTTAGCCACCGCATCTTGGGAAAGTCACATCTCTTCTCTGTGGTGAGAACTCGCAGCCCAGGGGAGGTGGGGCAAAGGTAACTTTAAGCCACTTTTGTGCCCTCCTTACCTTGTGCTGTTCCTGGGGCTAGAGAGGCCTCCAGAAGAACATAGATAGCCCTTGGGGCGTCTTTAAGTTACTACAGCCTCCCTAGGAGGCTCTAGTACTGCTCAGAATCTCCACTGTGCTATGGTCCTGGCCCCAACCCACTCGTCCTGCCCCTAGCCCTGCCCCTGGTATGTCTTCTACACCAGTGAGTCCTCGGGAAACAGCCTTACAGCTGTCATCACAGTGCCTGCACTAGGGAATCAAACCCCAGCTAAATATGGGGCTTTTAGGATTCTTTATGCTGCTCTGTCCCTTAAACCTAGTTTAAAGCGGCTAGAGTAGGGTGGTGGGGATTTCACTAGTGCCTTTTTCCTTATCTGTCTTACTGCCCTGATATTGGTTGTGGTCTCCAAAGTGATTTGTATGCATTGCAGAAAAAGAACCAACACTTGTAGTTGTTCCTTCGGGGCCTACAGGAAGTGGTGTTGCCTTTTTTGTTGTTAGCAATACTCAGAGGTTAAGCAGTGGTGGCATCAGCTGTATATGGTGTATATTCAGCTCGCCTGTCAAGGTACAGTGTATTGGAATAGTCCTGTATTGTTTTGACTCATTTAAAGTCAGACTTTTAAAATGTGATTTCATACCCTTCTTCTTGGACTGATCAGATATAGAATTCAGTATTTTGTTATTCCTGATGGATTTCTTTTAAAATGTATATATATATTTATATATTCTTGAAAGAGGTCTAGTTAAATACTGTTACTGTAGAATAAGATGCTTGGGAGAAGGGGTAGGCTCTGGTAGGCTTCCACAAATTCCTCGACTCTACGAGTATTCTAACGTCTTCCTGCCCCAGTGGTTCACAACGCTTTGGAGCTTATAAGCTTCACAAGCCCCAGGCTGCAGTGACTCATACTGAGCTTTCTTTGATACAGATGTGATATTTTACCAATATAGGTATGTCAGTACAACCCCTAGTGTGGATGCAGTTATACCAGTATAAATGTATGACTTTTAGTCCCCTTCCCATATGGGAAAAAGCTATACCTGTATAAGAACATTGATAGCAGTATAAATGTGTCCATTGGTGGGTGGAGAGAAAATGGGTGTGTTGTACTGCTGTAACTATAAAAGCATCCGTGTACACAACTATACAAATATAGGTAAAGCAGTACAACTTGTGTGTGTAAACAAGACCTTCCTGAGTGCTCCTTAAGAATGAGGCGGGGAGGTGGTGCAATTTTCGCCAGACAAAAGAGGATTTACAACTAGCATTTATTTCCGAGATTCTAAAGAGTTGTTACAAATAATGGAGTATGATAAAAACACAATGTAATCTGTGGGGCAGTACTTGACAGTAGGGTGGTTGTTGTTTTTTAAGTACTTGCAGTTGGGAAGAAGTCTCTCTTTAAGAGAATGATACCTGCTTAATTAAAATGTCCAATTCTGACACAGCAGTACTTTGATCCTCTTTATACTGCCAACCTTGTCTAATTAGGTAATAAAGGTAAACTTTTAATGGCTGCCCGCTCTTCATGTTGCTGTACAATGGTGGAACAATGCTAAGGCAGATATGTAGGCTGTGACTATCATCAGACCTTTTTCTGGTGAGTCTTCTTGAATGCATTGCTACTTGTAACAGAGACAGGTCTTTTCCTTCATTTTTGAGAATAAAATGGCAAGTTTTTATTGTATTTGAATCCAGCTTGCTGAGTCTTACAACTGAACACGTTTAAATAAAATAAAACCCTCGTTTATATTTGCAAGCAGAACCAATCTTTTTACTTTAATACTTTTTATTGTAATTGGGCCAACCATAGGAATGTCATACAGTGTTGGCAAAGAAAAATTAATTGAGGTTTTTACAGGGTGTAAGGCCAAACAACAGGACAGAGTCACTAAGGTGACCCCTTGCCGACTGAATGTAACTAACTAAAGCATTTTCAAGGGACCACAAACCCAACTATTGGGCTGGCCCTGGCTGACGACTGTCTTTTGGAGGCATGTGTGACACCCTGTACCTCAAAATAACACCCCGTACCTACGTATATTTTCTACTAAGTATGCCTTATGAGGTATAATTTGAAAAGTCATGATCTGTTGAACATTACTAGTCTGTTGAATTATGTGTATTGCCATTGCATGTGAAGTTAGGAAGTTTTGCTCTATGGATGTTACTGAAATATGTTGTGAGTCTGGGAGATGCCCACAGCCAGCTCCATGCTTGCCTAGCCTGGCCAGGGTCTCACGGGGAAGAGGATGGGAAGGGGCGGGGTTCACCCTGGCGAAAAGTGGGTAGGCTAACGCCACTGGCCTGGGGCCCCAGTGATCTGGGAAGGAAAAGCTGCAGCAGAGCATGGCAGGAAGCAGGAGAGGGCCTGGGAGTGGAGTGTGGGCCGGGCCATGCAGGCAATTTGGTTAGGCTTAGCCTTCCCCTGCCTTTGATACCCGCCGCTCATGGTTGCCATCCTCTCAGGAGAGATGTTTCTTGGAACTATCCAATAGGTATCAATAGACACCACCAATAACACTACAGAGATAGCAGTGATATGTCCCTCCTCAGTAATGATTATTTTAATATATTCCAGACTCTTAAATCAAGATCAGATCTCCTAGCCTAGAAAAGTGAGACATTCCCTGGTGCTGGAGCAACTCACACAGGCTGTAAGATTGCAGTAGTGAGGAACCACATAGATTCGGGGTGATGGATGAAGAACTGGGAGTCCTCCTCATTTGTCAGTGCTGATAATGTAGGAAGCACTGACTGAATGACAAGACCTGGTGCCTTCCTCAATTGCTTAAATGTAAATAGACAATCAGCCACGCTGACACAGAACCCCTGGTTCTTGTGTTATGTGAAGGAGTTAATAACACTTACTTTCTCCACGCCAGTCATTATTTTATAGACCTCTGTCATATCCCCTCTTAGTCATCTCTTTTCCAGCATGAAAAATCCCAGTCATTTTAATATCTCCTCATACGGAAGCTGTTCCATACCCTTAATCATTTTTGTTGCCTTTCTCTGCACCTTTTCCAGTTCTAATATATTTTTTTTGAGATGGCGCAACCAGAACTTCATGCGGTATTCAAGGTGTGGCCATACCATGGAATTATATAGTGGCATTATATTTTTGGTCTTATATCTATCCTTTTCCCAGTGGTTCCCAATGGTTCCTTTTTTGACTGCTGCTGCACACTGAGCAGATGTTTTCAGAGAACTACCAACGATGACTCCAAGATCTCTTTCTTGAGTGGTAAAAACTAATTAAAACTGTATCAAAGAATTCTAGTAGATTGATGAGGCATGATTTTCCTTTTCAAAAACCATGTTGACTCTTCTCCGACATATTGTGTTCATCTATCTGTCTGATAATTCTCTTCTTTATTCTATAGTTTCAACCAAATTGTCTGGTACTGAAGTTAGTCTTATTGGCCTATAATTGCCAGGATTGCCTCTGGACCCTTTTAAAAAAAATTGGCCTTACATTAGCTATCCTCCTGTGTAACAGGGCCTTCTTGGTCCTGCTTCTGTCTCCGTCTGCAAACCACGCAGAGACCCTTGTGCTGATTCAACACCCTGTGCAGTTTATTTATAATTGAGTCCCACCACCTTCACAGCATACCTAGTGCCTTTACAAGTAGGGGGAGAGCACTCACTCACTCACTCACTCACTCACTCACTCACTCACTCACTCACTCTGTTTCTCCCCCTTTGTCACTTCTTTCCTGTGCCTATTTGTAGGCTCTGACTAATGGCTTAATTAGCCTTTCTGCCCTGCCCCACCCACAAATTAGGCACAGGTCTGCCTTGTCAGCTCCAATCTGCTATGCCTGATTGAAGCTGCTATGAACAGAGTGCTGACTCAGGGTTTCATACCTAGCACTCTGTCGCATCCTGATCGCTGATTTAAGTGATAGGTTACATAGCGCAGTTAGTAGTTCTGTAATTTCATATTTGAGTTCCTTCAGAGCTCTTGTGTGAATACTGTTTGGTCCTGGTGACTTATTACTGTTTAATTATCAATTTGTTCCAAAACCACCTCTACTGACACCTCCATCTGGGACAGTTCCTCAGATTTGTCATCTAAAAGAAAGGCTCAGGTGTGGGAATCTTCCTCACATACTCTGCAGCGAAGACCGATGCAAATAATTCATTTAGCTTCTATGCAATGACCCTATCTTCCTGAGTGCTCCCTTAGTACCTTGGTCATCCAATGGCCCCACTGATTGTTTTTGGCAGTTTGCCTGCTTCTGATGTACTTAGTTTTTGTGTGTTTTGCTAGTGGCTCTTCAATTTCTTTGGCTTGCCTAACTACTTTTACACATGACTTGCCAGCGTTTATGCTCCTTTCTATTTTCCTCAGTAGGATTTGACTTCCAATTTTTAAATGAAGCCTTTTTGCTTCTAACCACTTCTTTTACTGTGACAGGTTTCAGCGTGGTAGCCGTATTAGTCTGTATCAACAAAAACAACGAGAAGTCCTTGTGGCACCTCATTGTGTTTTCTTTTACGGTGCTTCTAGCCATGGTGTCACTTTTATGGTCCTCTTACTATGTTTTTTAATTTGGGGTATACATTTAAGTTGAGCCGCTATTTGGTGCTCTAAAAAAGTTTTCATGCAACTTGCAGGAGTTTCCCTATTGTGACCCTATCTTTTAAGTTCTGTTTAATTAGATTCCTCATTTTTGTGCAGTTCCACTTTCTGAAGTCAAATGCTACTGTGTTGGGTTTCCTCTTGTATTTTCCCTCATACGAAGGTGTTATATTCAATTACATTATGGCTGCAATTACCAAGCAGTTCAGGTGTATTCACTTCTTGTACCAGATCCTGTTCTTCATTTAGGGCTAAATCAAGAATTGCTTCTTCCTGTGTGGGTTCCAGGACTAGCTGCTCTAAAAAGCAGCCATTTTTAGTCAGTATAATAGAACTAGTCAAAAACTAGTCGTTGAAAAATATTTTCAACAAAAATTTGCTTTTTTATAGAATGAAAATGTTCACAAATAAATTTAATTTCTATTGACATGTTTTTTATTTGTGGTTTGTTTCCTCTTTTCTCTCGCTCCCTCCCTCCCTCCATTTCCTTTTCTCCTTTCTCCTCCTTTGCCAGAGGCAAACTGAAAGAAAGGAGAGGGGCATAAAAGAAAAAGGGGGAAAAAAACCAAACCCTCCAAAGTGAAAAATTTCAGCTTTCAATTAAATACTTTTAAAAAAAAAACATTTTTTTCAAATGATTTTTTCCCTTTTTTAAAATAGAATTTTCAGACAAACTGCTTAATATTTTGCAACCAGTTCCAGTAAACAGAACTTCTTTTTTGGAGATTGATTAAGACCTATGGGCATAATGGGAGAAGAGGGTTTTGAGGAGGGGTTGAAGGAGGAGGAGCTCCAGTGTAAGGGAACCTTGGCAGAAGGCACAGATCTGAAACAGGGAGAAAGATGTAAAGGAGCGTAGTTACATGCAGGCAGAGTGGAGAGAGAAAATGGGGGCATAGGAAGAAATGGGAGTGCAGCTGTAGACTGGAGCAGTTGTACAGACAGTTGCACAGGAGGAAAAGGAGGGTAAATTTAATTCAGCAACTAAGAGGGAGCCAGGAGAGGGATTCAAACACATGGCCAGAAAGGTAGGGAAGGTGGATGATTTGCATCGAAGCATGTTGGCTGGGGAGGCAGAAGGAAGGGGGATGGATTTTCAGGAATCAAGGCAAGACGATTGCTTTAGCTAAAGGAAAGGAGTGGTATTGGAGATGATGTATAGGAAAGAAACCCACTGGGATTGGATGCTGGGGGGAAAAAGAGGAAAGTCAAACTGACAAAAGCCATAGGCTGAGTACGATGGAATAGTCAGTGAGTGAGTGATGAAGGAAAGCCAAGGTCAGCTATTGCAGTGGTTCTCAACCTTTCCAGACTAGTGTACCCCTTTCACGAGGTTGATTTGTGTTGCATACCCCAAGTTTCACCTCACTTAAAAAGTACTTGCTTACAAAATCAGATATAAAAATACAAACGTGCCACAGCACACTATTACTGAAAAAGTGCTGACATTCTCATTTTTGCCATACAATTATACAATAAATTGATTGGAATATGGGTATTGTACTTACCCATACTCACAATTTCAGTGTGATACTTGAGCCTGTTTTTTCACTTCTGAGCCTTGTCTGAAGCCCAAAGCCAGGCAGTGGGGCTGAAGCATGTAACTTTGCTGCGCTGGGCCCCCTGTGATGGGCAACCCTGAGCAATTGCTTGCCACTCCTAATGCTGGCCCTGCACTTGTGACCACCCCCCTCCCCAAACCTGTCCCTCGATCCCTCTCGAGGCTGCAACCCACAGGTTGAGAAACACAATCTAGATGAGTTGAGTACCCTCTGGAAGACCTCTGAGAACCCCCAGGTTGAGAACCACTGAGCTATTGCACATTTTGGGTTGAGTTGGCAGTGGGATGTCCATAATGAGACCTCGCAGACACAGATATTTCTACACAAACGCCTCCCTTTGTCTTGTTGCTCTCCACAGTGGCTGACCTTTCCACGGAAGTGGTCTGTGTGCTGCAGAGCAAGCACTTTCAGCCATTTTGTATGGTGCACCAATATCATCTCATCAGACCTGCTATGAACAGTATGCTTGTAAAAAGCCTAACTTTTCATTTTTGTGCACTTCCCCATATTGCGTATGGTTCTCTTATAATTTAAAATGGTCAGACATGTTCCCCCCTGTTGCTTTATTTACACAGCAGTTTAAACGCGTCTGTAATATGACAAATCTCAAAAACGGTGCCTGCCAAAGTATCATTGCATAGGAATCGGCGCCCTATAAATGCCCGAGAGAGGGAATGTAATGGCTTAATCCAGCAGTTGGTAAGAATTGTTTGTCATAAAACAGTTTGACTGCACTGAAGCCGTGTGGAGCTCACTTAGACAGCACACCTCACTGCATTAAAGCCCTGCCACTTTTCCTGCTTTTGCTACACACTGGAGCACAAAACTTTAGAAATAAGTTCCTGGAGATTTTTAATGTTACTCTTTTAGAAAAATTAATACTCTTATTAAAAAATTATTATTATCAAAGAAGGGAAAAGACTGATCCTGTGCACCATTTGCAAGGTGTTTAGTGCCCTTGGTTCACACTGATTTAAGAGGGAGCTGATTGCATGTAACATCTAGGTATTATTAATAATACTATTGTTGAGATTTGCAGCTCTTTGGAGGTTCAGATCCTTTCAGACCAATATAAATTATTTTCAGGCTTCTCCATGTAAACTGTCACGAATCTGCTGCAATTAGCAGTGGAGAAGGGACTAAGCCACGAAGTGTTGATCCACATGTAAAAACCTAGGTTGTTCACATCCAAGGTTTTTCTTTGGGCCCATCCATAGACTGGAGGGCCAGGTTTTCAAAAGAGTTTGGCGCTCAGCAGCTGCCCTTGGGACACCTGTGGCTAACATGCTGACTTCTTTTGAAAATCTGGCCCCAGCTTTCCACCAGACGAACATCTAGATCAGTGGTTTCCAAACTTGTTCCGCCACTTGTTCAGGGAAAGCCCCTGGCTGGCCGGGCCGGTTTGTTTCCCTGCCGCAGGTTCGGCCGATCACGGCTCCCAGTGGCCGCGGTTCACTGCTCCAGGCCAACAGGAGCTGCTGGAAGCGGCGTGGGCCGAGGGACGTACTGGCTGCCGCTTCCAGCAGCTCCCACTGGCCTGGAGCAGCGAACCGTGGCCAGTGGGAGCTGCGATCAGACGAACCTGCAGAAGCGACAGGTAAACAAACCGGCCCGGCCCGCCAGGGGCTTTCCCTGCATAAGCGGTGGAACAAGTTTGGGAACCACTGATCCAGACTAACCCCCCACCCACAGTCATCCCTACCAAAATAATAGTAGTCCGTATTGTCCCCTTACCCGGTGTCCCATCAGACTCCGTCCTTTCCCTGGTTCTGTGCAACATCTAGATGAAATGGAGACAGAACATTCTCACAAGAGATCAAAATGATCACTGACCTCATAGCATTCAGAACCAAGTAACCCCACCTCCCCCATTTTGCCTGCTTTGCACAGCCTCTTAAATTCACTTATTAAAATAAAAATCCAACATCGTCCGCCTACAGGTGTGGGAAGGAGAGAGAAGGCTTTCAAAAATACAAATAGCAATTATAAAACTAATTATTTGGGAGGCATGCAGCTACTACTGTGACGGGCACCGTAAAAGCTGGTAGCACTTTCAGCCATAGGAAGGACTAGAGATGTAGGGTTGAGAGGTATACAGAACAAACTGCAGGGGACAGCTGGCATGGCTCAGTAAATTAAAGCATGAGCTCGTCTATCCCTTTGTCCTAAGTGACCCTGTCTGATTCTCTGCACATGAGTTTTGTTCTGTGCAATTTAGTAGCAAGTATAGAAAAGCCTCTGTTAGGCTGGCAGAAGTTCACAGGTGCTGATTGTGGCAGGCTGGTCGCTTCTGGAGTAATCAAAGGGCTTATTGCACTCATGGCAACCTTCCACCATATGGACATAGGCTGGAATAGAAAGTACCGATGACTGAATTCTGTAGCATGTGGATCCATTCAGTGGCACACAGTAGTTTTAAGAAAAAGTGTGTTCTAGCGAGAGGAAAAAAAGCTTTACAAATACCTGTGTATTTAGCTGCATTACCATGTAGCTTTATATGGTATTTTAATGCAACTTTGTGGATGACAGAACTCTTTTATAGTCTCTGAATCTTTTGGTCCTTAGTAAGTTGGCACAGGGTTATTGATGGGAGGGAAAGGACATTCTATTCACTCATCTGCTTGAGCCAGAACATGCTGCTCACTTATTTTTGGCTGCAAGCAAAGAAACTCATTTGTTTTCCATCCCGGAAAGTGACAGTCTAGGCATGCTGAAGTGCAAAGAAGGTACAGGTAGGAATTTTCTGTAGAATAAAAAGTTGTAACAGTAAAAAAAAAGATTCTTTGGGCATTTTCTAAAGCTGTATTAACCGATTTTGGTTTCGATAACATTGCAGGTGCTAGCTGAGATACTGCTACTTTGAGACACTTTGCAAAAGTTCGCTCCCTATCTTTCTACTGGGAACCAAAATACGTTCAATAGATAAGGACTGAACAAAACAATGTTCAAAAAGAAAATAAGCAGATGTTGAGGTTACAGCTGATCCTACGAGGACAATTCTCTGGTAATAAGCACTTTGTTCCAGAGATGCACTCAGTCATTGTGCACAAAGTTTCAGCATTAAGGCTGCTGTCATGAGTCACAAAAGCTGTTGTTACATCTAAGACATTGGAACTTAAAATGGTGTTATTTCCAGTGCAAGGTACAATTTGATTCAGAGGGTTAAGGCACAGTGGAGTTGAGGGGCGTGGCAGTCCTCTCCTAACAAGTGTCATTTGCCACTCCCGCATTCCTTGTGTTCGCCATTTTCCATGCCCTCTCTTTAATCTCTCCTTCCCTTTTACTGTCCACTACGGGAAAGGGAGGAGGGTCTTTCTCACCCACCTCCTAGCTACTCCCGGCTTCTGTCTCTGTACATCATTCATCACTCTGCTCCAGCTCCACTATCTAACTTCCACCAACTTTGTCTCTCATTAGACTCACTTAGCCAGATTCTGTTCTCAGTTATAATGGTGTAAATCCAGAGTAACACCATTGGCTGAATTGGGTTTGCTCTGGGTTTAAACTGCCATGATAGAAACCAGACCTCTGGGCATTTCAACTCTTTCTATCAGAGTGTAATTTAGACTGCCGTACTCGTCACCTCTGAATTTGTCCCAATGTCTCTAAAAAGGTTGAATCCCCTTGTAGTGGGCAAACATCGATTCCAATTACTTTGATAATGAATGAAATAATTCATTGGAATCACATTGACTTTGCGTTGTTGGAGGCAAGGGAGGAATGTTTTTAATTATCAACAAGACTATCATTCCTCTAAGGGAAGTGAAACTGGAAATCTGATGATTTCAGAACAAACTCAGATTGTTCAATTCAGAAAAGAACCCTGAGGATTTTTAATGTAACCAGGATCAGTTTAAGGAAAAACTAAGGTAACAAATAGGGCAACAGTTTAATTAAGGGCATGGTGAGTTTTTTATGAGTTACTTGCTGAAATTTTTTGTAGCTGTCCCAGCTGTAGCAGATGAGCGGTGACAAAACTAAATTACTGTGTTATTATTTATTAGGGCTGGTTGAAAATCAGAATTCCCATTCTGTTGGAAATTCTGATATTTTGACACCTGTTTTCATCTCAGATTCGGAAGAAATTTAGACATATTAAAACTTTTTGCTGAATGGAAAGTTCTGATTTTTTTTTTAATTTGGAAATGTCGAAACCTTTGTTTTGATATTTTCGATCGAAATGAAATGTTTAATCATTCCTGGATCTAAACGCTTCATTTCAGTTTGTTGAACTGAACTGAAAAGTTTAAACTGCACCCACCCAAGCTGTCACAGTGCCTTATGGACATTGTTGTTCTGATGCTTCATGACCTTATTCTTCACCATGGGCTGGGCTACCTGGCACATCTCCCATGCTAATGCCATGAAATATTTTATTTTGATTTTCCCAAGTGAAAATCAAAAATTTTCAATAACATAAATTTTTTTCAGCAAAACAACATTTTTCATGTACATAAGAACATAAGGTAAATAGGTTTATGCATTTATGCAAAGCCCATTAAAGTCAGTGGAAAGACTCCCATTGATTTCAATGGGCTTCAAGTCAGGTCTTTAATTGACAACATTGTGATAGCTAATGAACTGCACATTACAAAGTGGATGTCTAATTCGTATTTTGGAAGGAAAAAACTGGCAACAGAGATCTATAAAAGTTCTGTGATCCTAAATTCCATGAACAAACATAGATGAGACAGAATGTAAGTAACTACCCTTGAATACATCCTTGTTATTGATATAAATAGCTGCTTGTTTTTTATCCACCATGCCATTTATTAAAGATATTGTCAACAACAGAGCTGTTAAGAGGCTATTTAAAAATAACAACTTTGTCTGTGTTTAGTTTGGGGGAGTTAGTTCTGCAGAAAACCTCCAGTATGCAAAACCAGAGTAATTGCCCATTTCCTAACAGAATGCTCAATATACCGTTGCTACATTAGTCATTTTAAAGACTTGCCTGCATCTAAGAAGGTGCCACCATCTGCTTTATTTCCTGTGAACTTGCACACAGTTTGCTTTTGTTTCATGAGATACTTTACGGAATGGCTATCAACTAGAGTATGTACCGTGATTGGACCTGGTGAACAAGAGTGGGCATGAGTACAGCTGATAGATGCGTGATGAGGTGTAAGGCATTGGGAAAGATGGTAAACCTGCTGCCCATTTTCTGTGACCTGAGAGTGGGGAACATTTTTCTCATTTGGTGATTTGTGACCCAAAAGGCCAGTTTACCAATAATTGCAAAGGGCTTTGAGTGTTTCAGGGGATCCAGCAAGTAGATTGATCTTTTTGATGATTTCACAGTATCAGAACTGGCTGTGGGATCCTATTTCATTATTAATTGTTTTATTCCTATGGTCAATTTTTGTTCACTTCTTTAATTATATTCCAGATTATACAAGAGTCCCACATGACATTCTGATAAGTAAGCTGGAGAAATGCGGGCTCAGCGGAACTACCATTAAGTGGATACATAAATTGTTTAAGCAACCGCAAACAAAGAGTAGCTATTAATGGAAAGATGCCAGATTTGAAGGAGGTCTCAAGTGGGGTTCCACAGGGATCAGTTCTACGTCCCTTGTTATTTAACATCTTTATGAATGGCCTGGATGTAGGAATAGAGAGCATACTGATCAAATCTGAAGAGGACACAAAGCTGGGGTTGGATTGCAAACACTTTGGAGGACAGAACTAAAATTCAAAGGGATCTTGATAAATTGGAGAACTGGGCTATAGACAGAAAAATGAAACTAAATAAAGACAAATATAAGGTGCTACATTTAGGGAAGAAAAACCAAATGTGCAAATATAGAATGAGGGATAACTGGCTTGGCAGCAGCACTGCGGAGAAGGATCTGGGATTTGTAGTGGATCACAAGCTCAACATGAGTCAGCAATGTGGCGCTGTTGCAAAAAGAGCAAATGCAATTTTAGGTTGCATTAACAGAGGCAGAGCATGCAGGTCATGGCAGGTAATAGTACTTCTCTACTGGTGCTGGTTAGGCCTCAGCCAGAGCACTGTGTCCAATTTTGGTCACCTATGTATAGAAAGGATGCAGAGAAACTGGAAAGGATCCAGAGGTGAGCGACAAAGACGATCAAAGGGATGGGATGCAAGCCATGACAGCAAAGGAACTGGGTATGTTTAGTTTGGAAAGAGGAGATTAAGGGGGGACATGATAGTGGTCTTCAGATACTCGAAAGACTGCCATAAACAAGATAGAGAAAAGTTGTTCTTTCTTGTCACAGAGGGCAGGGCAAGAGGCAGTGGGTTCAAACTACAGCAGAACAGATTCAGATTAAATCTCAGGAAAAACTTCCTAACTGTAAGAACAGTAGGGCAATGGAACAGACGCCTCGGGAGGTTGTGGAAGGTCCTTCACTGGAGGTTTTCAACAGGAGGCTGGATCGTCAGTTGTTTAGACAAAACAAATCCTGAATCTTGGCAGGGGTTAGACTAGATGACCCTTGCGGTCTCTTCTAACCCTATGGCTTTATGATTCAAAGAGAGTTTTCCAAATTGTACAATATTCTAATGCCTGGGCTGCAGTTTTAAACTATTCTGCTTCCTTAGCAGCCAGTTGATTTGTTTAATTACTTTCCTCCCAGACAGAAGTTAAAGCCTGATAATTCAGTGGAATTATAAAATTATCCTGCCCTGGCCTCACATCTTGCATGCTATAATTTTTTGATTGGTCAACCACCCTTTTGAGAAAGCTGCATTTTAAGTCTTCGCTGGAGGTTCTAATCTTTAATTGGAAAACCCATCAAACTTGGAGCCATTCAACTACTAGATTTAGGATGAAAAAGAAAACATTATCGCCATTTGTGTTATCCAAGCATTATTTTCGGTTGAAAGCAGATGTGTGTCAGTTTTCCAGAGCCATCATTTTCCCTATGACACCATGTAGACAAAGACTTCTACATGAAAAGTGGAATTGTGAACTGCCTTACCCAGAGTTTCAGTTCCTTGAATCTCCTGTTCCTGCTTAGTCCAGGCTATCCTCAAGCAAAGTTCACACTTGAAATTTAACCTCACTGATCATAGCTTAATGACCAACTGATAGCTATAAAGTACTGGATAGCCTTACAAATTCTCAGAAACAAATAAGATATTAAACAACAGTAATATTTATCAGTTATATAGCATGATTATATCTTTAAAATGCTGTACAAAGTATCTATTCAGACTTGTGAATTAAACTTCACAATACTCCTGAGACAGGAAAGTTATATTACCTCCCACTTGAGATGGAGAAACTGAGATTCACAGAATAGTTAAGGCCCAGATTTTCAAGAGGATCCCCTATTTTGGACACCTCAATTTTGGGGTGTCAAACTTTAGAAACAGTGGCTAGGAGTCTCAAAGGAACCTAGGGGAGTTAGGCACCAGTCTTAGGGTCCAAGTTTCAGAGGAGCAGTACACCTGCAACTCCAACTGAAATCAGTGGCCCCAAGGGTGAAACCCTGACTCCACTGAAATCATTGGCAAAACTCCCATTGATCCAACATGGACAGGATTTCACTCTAGGCTCTGTAATGTCAGGCACTCAAATTAGAGGCTACTATTTAAAATGTTGCCCTTGCAAGTGGCTTGTGGAAGCTAAAACAGCATGTTAGTGCATGTCAGTCCTTTGCTCAGTCTACAAGATGGCTCTGGCTTGCTGAAGTCTGGCATTGTCTGATTCCATTTCAGTGGAAATACCTCTCTCATTTCTTCTGGCTTTGTAAAGCTACCTTCACATTGTAATGTATTTATTTTATTATTGGGCTTTTGATGGCTTTTACTCATGAATAAATTACAATAAAATAACAATTGCAGTTATTATATTTGTCTTTACTCCATGTAGATATTAACTTCAGATGGTAGAGGATTCAAAGAAATCAAATGTAAAACCTAGCTTTTATTTAGTAAATTTTGCCAACCATTTATATATGATTTTAAACATTGATAATTCAGGCCTATAGAATTGAGGGATTTATAAGAGCTAAAATATGGAGGCCGAAAGTCAAGTTTCCATGACTGATTCACATTTAAAGGAGACAATTTGGTCTTCTTTCTTCATCCTCCCAACTTTTGACTGGCGGCCTTGAATGCCACCTGACATTTTAGTAGGTGGTAAGATTTAAAACAAGAAAAGTCATCAGTCGTACAGCAGGAGTATCAAAAGCATTAAGAAAAATATAAAAAGCAAGATATCCATCAAAGAGCAAGAGGCCTCAGCCTGAAATCTTCACTTAGCTTCCTCTGACCCCCTCATCTGCCCCACAGTGATGGAAAGTTCACCTGGAGGCAATGAACAGTAATGCATGCTACCTGCTACCATGTGACCTCTGATCTTCTTCTTCCTCTCCCCTCCCGCCACCTCACTCCATAGAAGCTGCTGTGGCCCAATGGCTGAAGTAACCTCTCCAGCCCCCGCTTGCAAAAGGTTTGAGAGGGGAAAATGCGCCCTGCCTCACCTGCTTCTCCGAGTTCCCTGCAATCGCGCATCTACCTCACCCAGCAGAAATATTTCTTCTCCCTGGGGAGAATGAGTGGGATGGGTCTGGATCTGGTGCTTTGTGAACACACAGCTGTACTGTAGCTGGTGATAACTGGAACGTGGTCAACCTCAGCTGACCGACCTGGAGACTGAATTACCCGCTCAGCTCTGTAGCTGGTTCCTCCATTATATGATCAAGGCAGATTAGGAGGGAACGTTGCACTGCTGATGAAGGTGTTTGGGCGTGTATAGACAATGTTAGGCTCCATAACTTTCAACTCGGCATCTTTCAGAAATGCTCACTGTACTTTATGAACATAATCCAGATCCTCTGTCTAAATCAAGTTAGTTTTATAGCCTTTGATATCTGCTGTCACTTTAATTTTGTCAATTTTTGCACTCCTTTAAGGCTGAGACCCTCTACGCTGCCTCAGTGATTTGGACATACAATTCCCATTGGAAATTATTGACAATTGGGTGTCCAAATTCCTCAGACAGCTTTCACATGCGTAATTCAGAGGAGGTCTTTCTTACTGCCATCATGTTGGGACTCTTTACCCAATTGCCAGGGACACCTGGGGTAGAACTCATTTTTCTAAGAGAAGAGGCACCCTAAGTAACTTTCAGCATCTTCAGAAGAGAATTTTCAGTATTTTTTAATAACACAAGAGAACTTATCTTAACACTTTTATGATAAAGGTGATTCTATAATATTGTTATTTAAATGCAATAGTGTTTCTGTGATAGTATCAACTCACTTAAAGAAGTGCTCTTATTATGGAATAGCCATTTTCACAAGCACACTATATTATTAAATTATATTATATTATTATGCTTTTATAATTCAGGCCCCAAAACCTGCCAGTATTGAAGAAAATTATGACAAATTTACCCCTGATCATAAACTCAAGAGAGTAGCGAGATTTAGATTTTTATGGCTAAATCATGTTCTGTTTGCTCTGTTGAATAGTCCTAGTAAAATCAACTGGACAACTCTGCTGAGTTAGAAGAGCAAGATTTAATTGAAATTCTTTAAAAATCCCTACTGAGGGCCTTTTCCTCAGATGTGTATTTTGGCTTAGCTTAGGCTTCAGTTTAATTTATGTAATGTTGCATTTTCCTTCCTGGAATCTGATGAGATGCATCTACATGGGAATCTCAAGTAGGAGTAGAGAGGCTATTTTACCTCTGTATTTGATAGTGGTGCTATGCTGCTAGCATATGGCATCCAGTTCCGTTTTCCACAGTGCAAGAAGGATGTTGATAAATTGGGGAGGGATAAGAGAAGAGCCACGAGAACATAGCTGCTGGAACTAGGCTGGCGCACGCCCTGCGTGGAGGTAGTAATAACAACCCAAATACATGGCTTCCACCTTTATCACCCCCGCTATAAAAATTGTTGCAGCACCAGTGTATGAGAATGATTAAAGGATTAGAAAACATGCCTTATAGTGAATGACTTAAGGAGCTCAATCTAGTAAGTTTAACAAAGAGATGGTTGGGGTGACTTGATTACAGTCTATAAGTACCTATATGGGGGACAAATATTTGATAATGGGCTGTTCAGAGTACCAGAAAAAGGTATAACATGATCCAAGGTCTGGAACTTGAAGCTAGACGTAAGCAGACTGGAAATAAGGAGTACATTTTTAACAGTGCAAGTAATTAACCACTGGAATAGTTTACCAAGGGTCATGGTAGATTCTCCACCACGGGCAATTTTTAAATCAAGGTTGGGTGTTTGTATAATTAACATTTTAGCTAGTCTAGAAAAAGAAATTCCAGACATTTTCCAATTTGGAGTTATTGCCCAGATCTTAGACACTAACTCCACTGTGAAACGGCTGAATGTGAGGGGTCCTCTTATATGCAAATAAACACATCCAGTTTCCCACTTTCTTCAAAATGTCACTGCCACAAATGCTTCTTGAGCTAAACAATCACTATTTATTCCAGGCAGCAAAGCCAACATGCAAAATGTCCATTAAGGCTGGTCCACCTGCTATAATAGCCTGCTGTAGTGGAAACAAACCGAAATTGTATGGCTGTTAAAACTGAGTAAAATTTAATTCATTCCCACAATTGAACTATCAAGGCAGTGTTGGGATGATTTAAATGCTTATTCACATGTTAACTTCCAAAATCCTCTTCCATATCCCAGCTTTTTAATAGTTGATGCTTGTAGATTTAGACACTAATAGGCCATTTTATGTTCTCTTTTTTTTCCATTTATTTTTTTCAACACAGCAAACATACAGTTCCTGACCCTGTCCTCTTGAAGAGAATGGGAAAACACCCATTGACTTCAACTGGGATATTTACCATATTTAAGAAAATCTCACCGTTCAGCTTTGTGGTTGTCATTTAAGGGTTGAATTTTCAAAAGCTTTCCTTTACTCCTATTGACATCAGTGCTTAAACTCCCATTGATGTCAACAGAGGCAGAGTGAGGCCAGTGCTAAGCGCTCTTGCAAATCCCCTCATATATTCCACTCAATCCATCTTGCAATATCTCATGTCACTGATGGAGCATGGGAAATCATTTGTCTTCTTTACAAGGAAGGAGTCACTCTGAGGAAGTCAGTCTCCAGACTGCAGGGCTATAGACCTAGTGATCGTGTTTGCCATGGTAGTTCCATATTTTTTTTTCAAAGGTCGTAGCTGAGTCTCTTTCTCTTGTATCGTGAAGATTCATATTGTGCTCAGGCTCCTTTGCAAGCATTGGCACCACCAGCAGCAAGGAATCTGCAGGAAGACAATTTTCATGCATCAGGAATTGCAGCTTCAGGAATACACACATGAATAAATTGAGTTTTGCTGGCTTTTATGTGCTGATCACAAGTCTTGTGGTATGTGGTGCTTTTCTTAAAGCCACAGCTCTTGGATTCATGTGGCTAGAGGAGAATCTCACTTTTCATTTTTCTAGTCCTTACAGGTACAAAGAAAAGCTAGAAAATAAGACCTGAAAGTAACCGAAAGGCTCAGAAATCAGAATACAAATAAAAAAAAATGAATTTTAAGCCAATGTCATGATTTTTTTGAATGCTTGCTGTTGACAGTACTGAAACTGTGTTCAGTTAGCTTAACCAATCTATCATGGGAAGGTAGGGGAGATGTTTTTAGGTAAGTTAAAGTCTCTCAGTTAAGTTTATTGTAATATAATTAATTTGTATAGTACTTTTCTTTCAGAAAGGTTTCAAAGCAATGCTAATAATCAATGACATAGTTATGTATTATTTGAGTTTATTAAAAATGATAGTCACAACTTTTAAATATAAAAAAACCTGTAAGTGGCACAGCACATAATCTCACTCCAAAATATTCCTTTATTAAATATTGTCACAATTATATTTTCCTCAGTGTACATGGAACAGGATCTTTTTTTAATTAATATTTTATTATAGATTCTTATTCAGCTGCCCAGGTTCTAGTAAAAGTGATTCCAGCAGTTTATGTCTGACTTGTGACTGAACATGCTAAATATTCATTTAAACCAAAGGGAGCACATCTGAAGCGTATTGCTATCATCTGCTATTAGTTTTGTAATCTTTTGTTTGGGTTTATCTTAGAAGTGGGAAGGAAAAATTATTGTCCCTCTCCAAATTTCAGTATGACAAGTGTTAATCTGTTTTGAAGATCAGGAATAAATATATGTATGTGGATGGTGTTATAAGCATTATACAATGCTCAGAATACTGATCCCGTCTTGTAGGACATTGTCAGCTGTCAGCAATGGGTATTGAGTCAGTTTAGCTTACACGTGCCATTAAAAAATCAACATTTGACAACAGTTATCAGAAATTGGTGGGTGAGACAGAATAGGAAATAATCATGCTAAGTAAAGTGAAACTGTGGCATTTCAGAGGACAATATCATAATATCATAAGGGCAAATAGTGACCTTTCATGCAAACTCTGGATTTCTTGCATCTTGTGCTTTTACATTCGAAGCCTTGAATATAATTTCTGACATTCAATTCGAATGACAACAAGTGAAAATAGATAGTGTTTGTCCGGTGCCTAGTACAGTGGGCTCCCGGTCCATGACAAGGGCTCCTAGGCATTACAATAATGCAGATAATACATTTTTATACATATGATATAGTCAGTTTAAATGTAAGTGATTATTTTCAAAGATGTGCTTTTAATAGCAGAAGATACAAGAAATCCAGAATTACCACAAAAGGTCTGCGTTCTGTATGGGACCTCATCATCTGCTCCGACTGAGGATTGCACTATGCAAATCGAGGCGGGCGTGGGCATGTTTGTATTGTGTGCGCATGCAAAGGGGGATTTAAGCTGCTTTGTGTTCTCCTGATCCTGGACCAGCTGTGAAGGATGATCCTAACCAGTAGACTCAAGAGATCAGCTGAGTAGCCGGTGGCCCTCATTCCCTTTGCCATGTCTACAACACTGCATCACACAATGTCACCCAGGGATAGTCCTCCGGTGGCCAGTTAACATGGCTTCAGGGCACATCTTTATGCTGGCAGAACAGCGTGAAAGTGCCCTAATACAGGGAGAATCTGGCCCATTATATTTTGTCACCAAATGTCCTTGTTTAAAGTTTGAAACAAAAAACTGTCTAGCAGGATTCTTGAGGCTCAGACATTCAAATTAGCACAAAAAATCATCATCGTTGGGCTGGGAATAAGCATGAGAAATTTCATCCCTATAGATAATTGAAAATAAGTTGAGAATGAAAGTGCCTGCTCAGCCATAAGCCGTACAAAAAGAGCAAATGAATAAGTGCACTCTGGCAAAAATAAATAAAAACTCCACAGTCGGTCACGGACAATGCGGAATGCAGAAAGGTAAACATTATGTGAAGGACTATCCTTACTTGAGAGGAATCATTCCAGCAAGGAGCTCTCCACCCAAAGCCAATACAGTTTATGAAATCAATGGGGAATCTTCTTTATATGTCAGTAGGAGGAGCCATATCTGAGGCCTGCAAAGCAAAACATTAGTATGTCCCACACACAGCCTGTGGATGACTGCCATATTGGTTAGATCCAGACATGATTGTGCTTACGTTTTACAAACCAGATCAAATAAAGCACACTCCAAGCACTCTAGCCATCCTCTTTCAAGCACCCAGCCACTGGTTCTTAAATTTCGGTGTAATGTGACTACTTTAATTTATTAATCTCAGAATGAAGAGAAGGGCTGAGGCTCAGAGAGTTGAAGAAGGCAGTTGAAGTTAGATGAAAGGCTCTGCAGCCCATCACCTGTCCTGTGAGCAATCTAATGTGTCAAAACCAAATTCATTTTATCATAACAGTTAGATTCACGTTTTTCACACTCTGGTAACTTTAATGACTGAACTTCAAAGAGAATCATCACTACAGTGCTAAGAGTAAGAATAAAATGTTCTTCGAGTGCTTGCTCACGTCGATTCCATCCTAGGTGTGCGTGTACCCACATGCTCAGTCGTCGGAGACTTTTGCTTTAGCAGTATCCATAGGGGGCCCTCCGTTCCTTAGTTCCTTCTTGCCAACAACTCTGACAGAGGGGCAGGAGGGTAGGTTATGGAATCGACATGAGCAACACATCTCCAAGAACAACAGTTACGAAAGGTTGGTAGCCGTTTGGGTTTTTTTCAATTCAAGGAAGATTTTTTGAGAAAATCTACAAGTGAGCGACATTGGGGTTTTGGAACTGATGTGCAAACTGATTCTTAACTTCACATGCTCTGCCTGTAGGGTAGCTGTGATGGATCATCTTCTTTGGGCAGGGAATTATTACAGGTTCTGCCTTAAAATAGATGTTAACGTGATCCTTTACGTACCTCACTGAGAAATAATATTTTCTAGTCTATGAACTTACCATTATGGAGAAAGTGGAAGAAATACTTACAATTACTAAAATAACTTTGGTAATAATGCATGGTTAGATTGACAAGTCAAGATGCTTGGAAAAAAATGGACTTTGTTGTATTTATATAACTGAGGAAAACAAGGTACACTTTTAATCAATAATGCAATGTATCACTCAATTGTTGCTATTTTTCAGAACCCTTTTTGCATCACAAGATGTATTTCAAGTCTGTTTGTTTCAGTGACAAAGTGCTTCTTGTAATAGTCTCTCTCAAGGTCATTGCAACCTTTTATGTCGGACCTAATTCTTTATTCTCAGCCAGGCATTCACATTCAATAAAATATGTATAAAACCAATTGGGTGAACTTTAAATTTAGCAGACAATCATTTTAACAAGTAAAACGCTGAGTGTCTGACTATGGAGTGTTTTCTCTCCTACTGTGTGCTGGGTTTTCAGTTCTCTTGTTCATATGATCATTCAAATCGAGGGTTAATGATTGCTACACTGGTGTTCTCAGATCTAGGTAATATGCTATAATAGTGTTTGAAAACCTGTAATACGTGGAGCTCATGCCATTGAAGGATAGGGGTTAGGAGAAAGGACTGGACCCCTGAAGGCCCCACACATGTCACAGCCACTTGCTGCAGTTTTTTTCCCTTCAAAAGTAATTCACTTTTCTGCCAGAAGAAGCTCTTCCCCTACAATGCTGCTTGTGTATTTCACTGCCTGTAGAATGAAGAGAGAAGAAGAAACCAAGCACAATGGAGCTGTTGACTGTGAGGGGTCTAGGAGAAGGAGAGAGAAACTTGGGAAGGTGTCGTGGGCAGTAGATAAAATGCAAGGGAATCCTGTAGAGGCAGAAAGGAGGAACTGGTGGGGAGGAGCCAGGAGGAAAGATACATATTGGGGGGTAAGAGAGAAATGAATGTATTGTGAGGGAGGCATCAGGTGAGCTTAGACCAGGGTGAAGCAGGGAGAAAGGAGAGGTCCCTAGGTTGGAACACTGGCCTCACACGGCCATGATAAAGGAGATGCATTCTGTTGATACTGTATCTGTAATTAAGCTGGGTACACTAGAGGTGTTTTCATTTTCCTCCAGGAAAATCCTACTGTGACAGGGACACTCGCCTCTCATGAGTGCCTACTGTCGGCCAGGTCTGATGCTGCAATCTTTTTTCTCTTGGCACGCCCTGTAGGTTGTCGGCCTCACTAGATGGCTCTCCAATAGCACAGCTCTCCCGCTAAGTCAAAGCATCAGAATTGATGAATGAATCCCTTCCAGAGTAACAGGAGTTCAACACAGGGTCTTCAGCATTGTCTCTGCGCCCTTTAAATCTAGTCCCTTTCTCAACCCTTTAGTAAAGAGTCCAACTGGAACTGTTGGTCTACCCTGACCAGGGTGTTTAGCCCTACCTCTGGCCCCTTCAAGTCCTGCCTTCACTTGGGCTTCCCAGCAGAGCCTTCTCAGGGCTTAGGCCACTTCACTAGAGGCCTGTGGAGGGACATGGCTCACCCACTACTCCACGTCCCAGCCCAGGGCCCTGTAAACAACAGCCACATACTGCTTCCCTTAATAATTGCTGCTGAATTCTCTGGGCTGTTTCCCACTTGGTCCCATCACCTTAGGGTTACAGTTCTTGGGTTCTCTCTGTCTGTTCCCTGTGGAGCAGGGTCTCTCCCAGGGCTCTTTGCCTGGAGAGTTGCTCTGTCTTCCAGCCCGTTCTCACTCTTCTGGTCCCAGCCAGCAACTGACCTGCTCAGCCCTTGCAGCTCCTTTTATCTGAGCCTGCTGCGCTCTGATTGGCTGCTTCCCTGCAGCCTTTCTAGGCAGGCCTGAAAGACCCACCTTCACTGCTCCTCTCCTGGGGCTGGGTGTAGTAGACCCAAGGCCTCGAGCAGGGGACCACCAAAGGCCTGATATACCCTGTCACACCTGCGTATCAGTATTAGGGTGCAGTTTAGGGTTGCGAATTTTGGTTGGCCGTATTCCTGGAGATTTCATCCCATGACATAATCATTAATTAAAGATTAATCTTTAATTCCTGGAGACTCCAGGACAATCCTGGAGGCTTGGCAATCCTAGTGCAGTTTCTTTCTGTAGGCAGTAGAAAGCTGGTGTGTGGGTGGGCGTAACATAAATTTGGTGTCATAGAGGATACAGTATCTCCTGCCTTACCCTCTCCACTCTCAGGACACAGTGTTTTTGACTCCCAGAATGAATGCAATTACTGTATAAAATTATAGACTTCTGGCTATTTGTGGCTTTTGGCAGATTTTTTCAGGGCACTTGATGTGCTCTTTCAGCTCCAGTAGGATAATCCTCAGTAAGCAGGTTAAGTATTTTTCCTGTGTAGTATCTTTTATGTTGGATTCTCTCTTTAAATTTGAGTATAGTGGGAAGAAGAAAGATGTTCTAACTTTGTAGCTACTAAGACCTACTAAAATAGGTCCTTAGATTTTTCAGGCAGCAAACATCAGGGATTGTAAAATTGTCTGTTTACACTCTACTTTCTTTCATATGTTTATTCTTAGCCTGATGTGATTTACAAAGAAATGATTATTTTCCTTTGAATATGTTTAGGCAACTACTATACTGGATGATTATTAGTCTGCATATATTTTCAAACTCTTTCAAGGGCAATTGAGTAGAAAATGACCAGAAAGTATCACAATAGAAAAAGTAAGATATTAACTTTAACACAATTATCCTAATAATCTGTGGGACAGATTGTCAGGTGGTGCAAAGCAGCATAGCATTGTACAAATCGGTGGCACTACATGGATTTACTGCTGTTGAGGAACTCTGTGTGTGTGTGTGCGTTTTTCTATACACAGACTTTATATCTGGTGTGTATTAGGTATGTTTGCTATTACTGGTGTGTATGTCTACATAGAAATATTAAAATTAGCTTAGATTATTTATTTTAAATGTGCTGTTCATAGTTATAATTGCTGTAATATATTTTGGGAGGTGGAGTTGATAAAATTCAAATACTTTCTGTTTTTTTCTAGAGACAAGTACCATTTTAAATAGTTGTTAATAATATAAGCATGGATGCGGTGCACTTAAAATATGAAGGGCATAACCTCTTAGGGACAGATTTTCAAAAGAGTTCAGGGTCAGATTTTCAGATGCCCAGCACTCAAAACTGGAGCCAAATTTTCAAAAGTGCTTAGCACCCAGCCACTCCCATTCTAACGTTTATAGCTGGGTTCTCAAAGGAGTTCAGATTAAAACAACATGCTGAGTGCTTTTGAAATTCTGGCAAGTAATTTTAGTGCCGAAATGGAAGCTGAGCTCATCTGAAAATACAGCCTTAATGTACTGTATTCTTAGGCTACTATATCTACTTAATGAACAGGACTAACTCGAGCAACCTTCTTCTGTGATTTAGGCTATGTCTACACAACGGACCTTACCTGTACCGCTGCAGCCATGCCGCTGTCAGATCTCCTGTGTGGCCGCTCCATGCCAGAGGGAGAGAGCTCTCCTGCCGGCATAATTAAACCATCCCCAATGCCGGTACTTTTGTTGGTGAAACTTTTGTCTGTCAGGTAGGTGTTTTCTTCACACCCCTGACTGACAAAAGTTTTACTGAATAAAGTGCTAATGTAGACATATCCTAAGTACTCACCAACATCAGTAAAGGTTGGACAATGTAGCCCACAGAGTGTAGCTTATTGCAATAGTCCAAATATAGGTTCCCATTCAAACTCTGAGCAAATTGGCCTTCTATAGGAGATCTACACTTGTTGCTATTAAAAAGTCGTCATATCCTAATTGGCTATAGCTTCTAAGTGGAAGTCTCTGAGCAACATCCCTATTAATAGATCACTGCATAACCTGTCTACTGAAAAATGTAACCGCATTAGGAATTGTACCTTGAAAACGCTTATTAAATATGGATAAAATACAATTTCATTTTTTATACCATGGAAGTGCAAAAAAACCCAACCCTTTAAGTTCTTATATTGCAATTTATGCTGCATGGAGAGACTGCTGTACCCAGATATTGTCAATTGTTGGGTTGGAGCCGAAATCTTATTTTTTCACTTTGCTAGTGCAGTTATAACTTACACTTTTTTTCTTTTTCAATTCGTTCAGTATTACCACTACTTTTCTTTAACATACAGATTGCATGCTTTTTGATTCTGTAGATGTTCATTTCTGACCATGTGTGTGTTCTGTTGCTTTTTCCCTAAAGTTCTAATTCCACCTGTTTTAATAAGATAATGTATAGAAGTCAGCATTTGCTGTAATTGTGAGGGCATTTTTATTCATGTTTGGCACATATTCACTTTTTAATAGCAAGTACTTGTACATGAATTGCACAGTGTTTACTAGCAATAAGTGTGGAATAGAATTTTCCATTAAAATTCCTGTTATTCCCTAATCATTTAGTTTTCCTCTGATGGCATTGTAACATCTGTTTCAATAAGGATTATGCACGCCCAAATCTGGAGGAACATGTAGCCACAAAGAAGATCCCAGTTCTAACTGTTACATATGTATATTCCTCCAAGAAAAGGAAGGAAATGTGGATGAATAATGGGTTTCAAAGTAGCAGCTGTGTTAGTCTGTATCCGCAAAAAGAACAGGAGTACTTGTGGCACCTTAGAGACTAACAGATTTATTTGAGCATAAGCTTTTGTGGGCTAAAACCCACTTCATCGGCTGCATAGAGTGGAACATATAGTGAGAAGATACACATATATATATACAGAGAGCATGAAAAAGTGCAGTAAGAGGCTAATTAATTAAGATGAGCTATTATCAGTAGGAGGGGGGAAAAGGATAAATAATGAATTTTTATATCGAGAAAGGAGCAATATATTTTTGTCATAGTATGAAGTGGTTTTATGTCTACTTAATATACTAGTCCACAAAATGTGCATATTTGCAATGATTGATTAAATCATGCCTCTCTTTCTTCAGGACAGTCACCCGGAGATAAAGGAATAGGCCAGATTCACACCTTTTGTTAACTCACTCAGGTTCAGTGAACTTCAGTGGAGTTACCCCAAGGATGAATTTTAACGATCATATTCTTTTTCCCACATGCCTCATGCTTTTCTTCGTGCATCTAGCTGCGTAGTACTGGTAATTCTATGGAACTGTTGATTTGTAATCCCCTATAGTTTGATTGGCATCTTCATCTGTTAATGGTGCGTGTTAGATTTTGAAATGCTGTAATCAGTTGAGTGCCACCGGCATGTAACATCATATTGCTTTAATGTTTATCAAGTCAGCTATTTTTAGGTACAAATCCTAAATAAAAAGGGGAAAAGATACACTATTTATAGGCATATAGCTGTCTCCATTAAATAAATGGAAAGGAACTGTAATTATAACGCCGATTGACGTTATAAAAGTAACATTTAGCCATTGCTGTAAAATCAGTTGCATCAGTAGCAGGCTGATGTATCACATTGGAATTCTTGTTAGACTTATTAAATACAACCACTTTTCTATTTAAAAACTGATCATGTATAACATTTTGTTGCTAGGCACCTGCTTGGCCAAGCGGTGGTTTCTAGGCATGCAGTTACTTTGACTGTAACCCCTGCAATGCCTACAAGTGATTCTGTTCATGCAAGCTCTAATTTTCCCTTCATTATTTTCCATGTTCATTTTTCAGTGTTTCAAAGGAATTCCATTTGTGTGGCCTACCTTTAGTCAAGATTTATATTAAAGCCACTCTTTTTTGGAGCTGAAGAAAAAGCATGCGATGGAAATATTACAATGCAGACGTTGTTACAATCAAGGGATAACAACAAAAAATCTAAATGAAAGGGCTCTACCTTTTACCCTGTAATTTTTGTATTTTCATGTTCTTTGAACCAAAAAATGTTTCATTTTCAAAAAAAAAAAAGAAAGAAGAGAGTCATTTTCCATTCAGAGAATTAGATGTTCTGTTTACGAGGTATCCATGAGTCCAGTACAGGTCCAAGAGGGGGGCAGGGATACTACAAAAAGGAAATAATTGGGCTTCCAAACGCAAGTCGCATGTATCTTGTCCAATGTTTTAAAATTATAATGGGAGTTAAATTGTATGTATCAGTTAAAGTTGCTTCCTATAACTTGTGTAACTAATATTTTTTTTCACCTAGGACCAAATTCAGCAAAGCATTTAGGCTTCAATTCAGGAAAGCATCGCTATTTAGAAAGTGCTTAAGCACACGCTAATGTCCCATTGAAGTCAGAGAGGCTTAAGCATGTGCTCTGCTGCATAGGGATGAACTCCTGAATCGGGGCCCAGGGTCCTCATATGTCCCTCTGACCTTGGACATTTCAGATGTCACATTTTCACGTGTATTGCTTGGTTTTGCATCATTTTTCTTCTGCGTATTCTGCACAAACAGGCCCCCACTCTACTCTTTTCAAACACATTGTGGCCATTGTAAAGTATGATCCCACTACTTATAATGCTTGAGTTCTCCTGTGCCCTTTCTAGGACTAGTGGTGGAATAAAGGGTCTTGTCAGATTTTTTTAACTCTTTAAATGCTATAAAAAGTGTGTACTCAAGATGACATGATGTGTCAAGGCACCTGACATGTTTTGTGAAACTTCAATGGAATATTCAGGTATTTAGTGGCTGCCTTTTGAGCTGTATAAATACTACATTTCTGGTCAAATGGCAAATGTTTACAAGGCACCAAAGTGGTCAAAGGCACCCTATCCACATTCAATCCTGCCATGAGGCAATGCTATTGTTACTCCTCTTGACCCAAGCAGTTAGCCAAATTCAGGGTATTACAGGTTGTTCCAGCTAGGAGGGAAAACTAATAGTACAGCCAGATATAAAAATTGTGAATGCAGGTGGACCAAGGATGAAAATCCTGGCTCCACTGAAATCAATTGCTAATCTCCCATGGACTTCAGTTGGGCCAGGATTTCACCCCAAAAGTCTACTTAACTGTCCCTTTCATTTACCTAGATGAAGTCAGGTTTACAAATAGACATAGTGCAGTCTTTCTTACCTGCAAGTTTTACAAGCTTAGCCGAAATCTACTTTGCATGGCATACAATATGTTCTTTAATATATGGGCACAAGAGAATGAGTTTAGAAGGGATAAGAGCCTTTGTCTGGAATTGTCTAGCTTTTGTAGTTTCAATAAAATCTATTTAATAGTATAGTTGTTTTAAGGGACCCTTGCTGTTCTGTATGTTGAAGTTAAATTGAGGCTTTGAGCCTATATATTCAAACAATGATATTCTGATTGAAAATAAAAACTAAAAAAAATGGAGTGCTGAACGTTCTGTTTCTGTCTAAAAAAATTAGAGAGGCTCTGAACAAGAAAGTTTGTTTTTTTTAGTAGGTAGTCTGCTCCAGAGACATGTTCTGAGTGCATATCTCAGCAGTGATCAAAGGAAGTCTTGTCAGTTTCTGCTAACAGCTGTGCTCCATACAGGTTAGGGAATTCTTCTCTTCTTATCTGAAAGAACAAAAAGGGCTACATTTACAAAAGACATTAGAACTGTTGCCTGGAATTTCTTTTTTAATTGGGGATAGATCAAGAAATGTCAAAGCATCCAACCCTGTAGCCTTTACGCATATGAGGTATCCATTCCTTTTAGAGTCAAATTGATAATCTCTGAAGGGATAAAGCTTTTCTCAGACATATATGCCAACTACAGTTTTGGAACCTGATCCTCAACTGGTGTAAATCAGCACAGCTCTGTTGAAATAAAAAAATCTACACCATTCCAGGGAATATGTTAGTGACTTGTCTTTCTATGGGCTACTCATCACTGCAGTTAACTCAAGTTGTAACTTGAGTGTTGCCCCTAACTCAAGTCCAGTCCACACACACAAACCCTTCACTCATGTGTGATTGTGTTTTTAACTCAAGTTGGCTGGCTCCTTGGGGGGTACAGGATCAGTTCAAGTTAGCACAACTTGTTAGCTGCTAACACAATCGTTCTGTGCAGCTTGAGTGGTGTTTTGCAGTACATCACTCTCGAGCTCGGCTAACTTGCGTTAACTCTGTAGTGAAGACATAACCTCAGAAGCCGTATATTCGTAATGATTTTCCTTGTTCAGCTGCAGAAGAACAAAAATTATACAAGATAAAAATAAATTTAAAAAATCCTAAAATTAGACCCAGCAGGAAACTGTGAGCAGCTCTATGTCATTCTAGCACAACAACAATACTGTATACTAGTCAGCTGTGCTAGCTGCTCAAATCATTAGGAAAGATCTCATTGATACTCTCCCTGGAATATCCATTTAGAAAAGTATGAGTATGTATGTGCAAAGGAAGAGAAACCAGCTTTTTTTTTTTTTTGCCAAAGAACCATGCTCTGTTTCAGTTAGTTTTCAGAGCGATTTCCACCTTTAAAGCATGATTACACCTAGCAATAATTTAAGACTAATATTGCAGTAATGACTCCATGTGCTGCAGACAGTGGACACAATTACTAGAAAAATCATACACAAATACAGGGAGCTCGGACTACAGCCATAGACTTTCAGCAGGAAAAGCCAGCAGTTCTGTCACATGAGGTAGAGGAGAACTTTCAGTGGGTCGTATTTGCATATTCTCCTAGCCACTTAGCAAGCCAGCTACTAGAAACAGATACAATCCCATACACATTACATACTCTGGTGAACTACCAAATGTGGTGTGGAGTATTTCTAAAGGCATTGATAGAAAATTTACAATTATAGAAAGATAAAACATGCAGTTTAGAATAGTATAAGGACACAGAGGATAGCTGGTGCCATTGTGCTGTTAATGAAGAATAGTACTGCAGGGGTCCATCGCTTTCACTGATCCACTTGATCCCCCACAGATCCAGGCTAACTATGAGATATCAAAGATAACGTTCATAGTGATAGGTTTCAGAGTAACAGCCATGTTAGTCTGTATTCGCAAAAAGAAAAGGAGTACTTGTGGCACCTCAGAGACTAACCAATTTATTTGAGCATGAGCTTTCGTGAGCCACAGCTCACTTCATCATGGTTCTAGCTCTTCCCTTTTTGTCTGGGTTATTTCAGATCCATTGCTCACAGATTGTTTCTACAATCCATTCAGTCAGTGGTAAGTGCCAGTCATAGATTAGGTGATTATCTTCATAGTGGCATGTAACACATTATTATACTTTATTCTCATGGTTTCTAAATGAAACAGGTTAAGTATGCTTTGAGTAGCACCCAAACTGATGCAAAGATACAATTCTTCTAGCAGTACATATGTTATGACAGTGGTTACAGGGCATGAAGAATAACCTACTTTTAGACTTGTTTCTACTACATGTTCATAAGACTGTAGAGACAGTAATGTCATCTACAGTGGAACAAAGGGAAGGATGAGGGGGTTTCAGCTATCTATAGAAGACAGATTCTGATGAATATGCTTCACAGCTGCTTGTAATTTTCACTCCAAGAAGAGTCAGTATTCTGAATAAAATGAGCATGTCTAATAGCAGAAGTACTGTCATTAGAAGTATGGTTCAGTTACTTGGTAAAGAGCTCAGATAGCCAACTGGCATGAATGCTCAGGCTAAAATGTTTTGCTTTCCACTTTAGACTCCAGTGCAAATAGATGGACGAAGATTAATAAACCACTTAATCTATCTCTATACCCAAATACTGCCATGTGCCCGCTGTGATTCTTTCTTCTGCATCCAGGGATGTTATCCATTAGCTAGCCTGGGAACTGCTCCTTCCCCCAAATCTCTATAGATACACCCATATATTGGTCAGTGCACCCTTGCATCCTAGAGACCAGGCTGACTGAGCACATTTGAATAAGAACATCTTAAGAGCTTGTCAGTGATGTGACTTAACTGGCTAGAGGGATCTCTGTCAAACAACACAATCCATGCCCTGTTCAAGGAGGACTTTAGCATGCTGCTTACAGCAGTGCTCCTAAGTCCATGGCAGTTCAAAGAGAAAGGGTAGGTACTGAATGTAGATGGGTCTCCCATAAAGCAGTGCAGATGCAAAGCATGACCACACAGTCGTAAAGCTGGGTTGCCTTTTTAGTTGGGGTTTATCATGAGTGTTGCATTAAAGTCAAGCTTGTGTGCCTCTCTTCACAGCACCAGGAGAGAGGAAGTAGTTCCAGAGCTGGTAAGTGTGTGTGTGGAGGGGAAGCCAAGTGAAAATGGAACTTGCATTTATTCACTGGGAGGGTAGGTAGTCACAGCCCTTACATGGCTGTCTGCAGAAGTAAGTCCAAGTACCTTTTGCTCCCCTCTCTTCTCAGATTCTGACTCTGGCTGTGGGAGGGAAGGTGGGTGCTGCTTACCTGATATTCCCTCCTACAAGAGAGTGGGTGGGGAGTGGATAGAGCTCCGCCTCCGTTTGTGACAGGGAGGAGTGAGCAGCTCCATGAAAACAGGTGAAGTAACTTATTTCCCCCTCTCTCCCAAAGGCAGCGGGGAGGAACAGTGAATCTACATGCATCCGCTGATCTACTCCTGGGGTGGCATAGCTGCGCGTTGCCCTTTACTCAGGGCAAGTTGTAACTAGAGCTGGTTGAAAAATGGAAATCCCTTCCTGTGGAATTTTTGAAAAAAAAATCATCCTGAACTATGAAATTTTTCAGTGGAAGGGAGAACTGAAATGGAACTTCTCAGCTTCCCAGAAGCCCAGCTGGAAGGTTCTTGTCAATTTCACTCACTAAGTGAAATTGTCAAGTGCCTTTAGCTGGGCTTCTGGAGAGGCAGAGAGTGGGGGTGCTCTAACTCTTCTCCCCACCCCATCTTTGTGACCAGAGATTCAGATGCTCATTTTGCTTCCCCCCAGCTCCAGGAGCCAGTGAGGCAGAGAACTGGGGTGCTCATCCCCTCTGGCCCCCAGATTGGGGTGGCGGGGGGAGGCAGAAAGGCAGAGTCAGGATGCTCAGCCTTGGCAGCCCCCTTGAAATGCTTTTGTCAATTTCACTTTCGGCCCAGAAGAGCCTTCCTGGCAGTAGACAGGGAGCCATCACTTGGATTTTCCCAATAGAACGTTTTTGTTAGTTTTTTTGCAATACTGATGTTTTCATGCAGACCATTTTGGTTTTGCGAAAAAAAGACATTTTTCATTGGAAAATCATTCTGACAAAAAAATTTCCAACCAGCTCTAGTTGCAACCTTACCATCTAGCCCAGAGCAGTTCGAGGTATAGCTAATGCAGTGCTCTGATATAGCTACACAAAATGATGCAGACGACAATAGTCAGGCTACTTTCCTGGATTATCTTTCTCTGAGTCTGTGTCAGAGAAGAACAGATGTAACCACTCTATTGTCCTGGTTATCTGTATTCTATGTATAGGCCATGCACATTCACTATTAAAAATAAAATTTGTCATCACAACTGGCAGTAACTGTCACCTTTGTCTGGGCTGTCTATTGAGAGGCACCTGTGTAACTCAGTTTAGCCTGGGATTCATTTTAAGCAGGCTCTTAGGGGCAAAGACACACAGATGGATTTATTTATAGAAGTAAATTGCAGTCAATGAAAATACTCCTATTTCTTTGCGAATGCAGTTCTTTGACTCGTTAATCTTGATACCTGTTGAAAGGGTTTTTCCTTTACAACATAAAATGTATGTGTGAGAGCACCAGTCAAAGTGCTGGTTTCAGAGCAGCAGCCGTGTTAGTCTGTATTCGCAAAAAGAACAGGAGGACTTGTGGCACCTTAGAGACTAACCAATTTATTTGAGCATAAGCTTCCGTGAGCCACAGCTCACTTCATCGGATGCAGAAAGTGGAAAACTGCTGAATTTTCTGGTCTTATTCTAAAGTACAGCATATGGCTTATACTTTCAAAACCTGCTTCCGATTGTGGGCACAATTAATTGGACTTTTTAATTGCACCCACTGGATGTGTCTACATAGTTATTTTTACCTCACATTAGCTGATTGTCAGTTAACTCAAGGTCGTTAACCACTGGGTGAAGGCAAGTATGGACACTCAGTAAGGCCTTGTCTTCACTAGGAAAAGAAGTGTGTTCTTCACTTGAGGTAAAATCCTAGTGAAGACAAGGCAAACTGTTGATTTAACATGAGTTAGTAGGTCAAGATAAACCCTAGGCTCCTCCCTCATCTTTAAATTGACCTGCTAACACTATGTGAAAACTGCAAGCCTCCTTGTCTTCACTGGGATGTTGCTTCATGCTGGTTACTTTGTGTTAGCTAACTGGAGATACGAACCTTCTTTCTTAGTGAAAATGCAGTCCAAATATTTGTGCCAGGCTACAAAGGTTTGTGATTTTTCTTAGAGTAAATCACAATCTCTCTCTTACACTCTCACTTGCTCTCCAAACCCTTCATTATTAAGGTTGCAAAGTCAAGCACTTGAGAGTTAGGAAATACCAGAATTAAGGTTCCCCGTGTGGACGGATAATGTTCAGTTCCTCTGTGGAGATGGCGCATGCTCAGTGGGGTCACACACAGGAGCTGTAAGGGGATGGTAGGTATGGCACACAGGGATTAGGTGCTGTGAGTCATTGGAGTGTGCTCAGTGTAGACAGAATCTTCAGGGAATTTAGCTTCTAAAACTGAGGAAACCTCTAGTGAGCATGTGCCCACTGAATTTTTTCAAAGGCTTATCACTTAGCCACAGTATTTGGTTGGATTTTCATAGGAATGGCAAGAGGCACATACCTGACACAAAGGCCACCCTCTGCCAAATTTCAAGTCCTGGTTCCAAATCATGGGGGCTCCAGAGCTTCCCAAAGAAAAGATAATCAGAATATTTTAACATGGGCAAAACAATATATTTTTCCTTTGCCTCATTCTTGGAAACAGATGAACCATTTTGGCTGGTATAAATAAAAAAAAAAGGGGGAAAAAATCAGCTCGAGGAAGACATCGGCCATGTAAAAACTCAGCCCAAATAGTTAAAGTTTGGCAAAGTTATAAGCCATTGAAAACAGCTTCTTATAATGGGAAGTGTCAAGCAACTTTAATTATTGGTGGCACTACCAAGCCCATGTATAATTACAAATTAGGGTTGTCAATTAATTGCAGTTAAGTCAAGCGATAAACGCAAAACAAATTAACTAGATTTTAAAAAATAACGATTAATCACAGTTAATAATAGAATACCAATTTAAATTTATTATAAATGTTATTGCTTGTTTTTCTACATTTTCAAATACATTGATTTCAGTTACAACACAGAATACAAATTGTACAGTGCTCATTTTATATTATTTTTATTCAAAATATTTTCACTGTCCAAAAGCTAAACAAAAGAAATCATATTTTTTCAGTTCACCTCATACAAGTAGTGTAGTGCAATCTCTTTATTGTGAGAGGGCAACTTACAAAAGTAGAATTATTTTTTTAGGGCTGTCAATCGCAGTTAACCCAAGTGATTAATGCAAAATTAACGCTTTTTTAAAACAAATATTAACCGCACCTCTCTATTTTCACCCTTTTCACTTACTGTACTTCATCACTTAGAATCATAGAATCATAGAATATCAGGGTTGGAAGGGACCTCAGGAGGTCATCTAGTCCAACCCCCTGCTCAGAAGCAGGACCCATCCCCAATTAAATCATCCCAGCCAGGGCTTTGTCAAGCCTGACCTTAAAAACTTCTAAGGAAGGAGATTCTACCACCTCCCTAGGCAACGCATTCCAGTGTTTCACCACCCTCCTAGTGAAAAAGTTTTTCCTAATATCCAACCTAAACCTCCCCCACTGCAACTTGAGACCATTACTCCTTGTCCTGTCCTCTTCTACCACTGAGAATAGTCTAGAACCATCCTCTCTGGAACCACCTCTCAGGTAGTTGAAAGCAGCTATCAAATCCCCCCTCATTCTTCTCTTCCACAGACTAAACAATCCCAGTTCCCTCAGCCTCGCCTCACTTGGCGGACATTGGCACAGAGCTGTGTTCTCATGATATGAAGTGATTAAATATCAGAAGAAGTTAATGGAGCAAAGCAGTAAAAGTTTAGGTCTTTTGAATAGGAAGTTTATTTTTAAAAAATGTCCGGATGGTTCTCTGGATAAAAAGATGGTTATCTTTAGCTATTGCAAGGCTGAGTTCCAATACCATCGAAGTACTTCAAATCTGCAATACCACCTAGGCGCTAAACATGCTTTCTCCTCCAGTTCTTGTGCTCCAGATAACCCCGCAACAGCAAATGAATCCCACCAGTCGAGACAGAGTACTCTTACAGAGTTTCAGGATTGCTACAAGCCCATGGATCAAACAAAGTACAACAGTTTAACCAGTGCTATTGAAAGTGGATAGCTATGGACTGCAGACCACTCCACACTGTAAACAACAGAGGGCTGAGAAATGTTGTTCAAATTGTATCTTCCAATCAGTCACACACCTTGCCGTCCCGAGGAACCATTTCATCAGGAATAAATGACCTATATAATAATGAGCAGACTACAAAGCTGGAGCTTCTGTAAAATGTACTCGCTGTTGCTGTGACTGGTGATCACTGGACATCCTTGAGCAATCACAGCTATCTTGGAGTCACGACACCCCTGATTGAAGCTGCATGGACACTGCAATCGTTTGCTTTAATGATAACACATACTGAAGAGAGACATTATGCTGAAGCATATGCAGAGCGTTTCTTGGATGTTGCAGAAGAATGGAATATTCAGGAAAAGGTAACAACAGTTAGTACTGACCGTGCATGTAAAATGATAGCAGCAGACAGTGGTTTGCCTTTTGAACACGGCCGGCATCACTCACAGCCTGCAGCAATCCCTCACAGTAGCGCTCAGTGATGGCGGTTTGGAAAATACGCTGGCAAAATGTAGAAAACTTGTGGGCCATTTCAAACACAGTCCAGCTAACAGTGCAGAGCTAGGAATACCACAAGCTACAAATGGACAGAAAACGATGCGCAAGATATTTCAACCAGATGGAACTCCACATTGGGTAGGGTTCAGCGCTTGCTTTTCAGTAAAGCCACTGTCGCAGCCATTAGCTCTTCAAAAGCACAATCTATCAGTGCCAACAGGTAGGATTTGGAAAGGCTAGAAACAGGACTTGAGCCCTGCAGGTTTGTGACTGAACTCCTTGGGGGGGAGAACTGTATGTCTCCTGCTCTGTGGTTTTACTCGCGTTCTGCCATTTATTTCATGTTGTAGCAGTCTCAGATGATGACTCAGCACATGTTGTTCGATTTAAGAACACTGTCGCTGCAGATTTGTCAAAACGCAAAGGAGGTACCAATGTGAGCTTTCTAAAGATAGCTACAGCACTCAACCCAAGGTTTAAGAATCTGAAGTGCCTTCCAAAATCTGAGAGCAACAAGGTGTGGAACATGCTGTCAGAAGTCTTTAAAAAGCAACACTCTGATTTGGAAACTACAGAACCCGAACCACCACAAAAGAAAAACAACCTTCTGCTGGTGGCATCTGACTCAGATGATGAAAATGAACATAGAATATCAGGGTTGGAAGGGACCTCAGGAGATCATCTAGTCCAACCCCCTGCTCAAAGCAGGACCAATCCCCAATTATTATTATTTTTTTTTGCCCTAGATTCCTAAATGGCCCCCTCAAGGATTGAAGTCACAACCCTGGGTTTAGCAGGCCAGTGCTCAAACCACTGAGCTATCCCTCCCACCCAAGCATCAGTCTGCACTGCTATGCAGTGATTGTCATCGAACAGAACCCGTCATCAGCATGGAAGAATGTGGGTAACACAGACCAGGAGACATATAATTCTTCCCCAAGTAGTTCATTCACAAATTTCATTAACACATGATTTTTTAATGAGTGTCATCAGCGTGGAAGCATGTCCTCTGGAATGGTGGCTGAAGCATGAAGGGGCATATGAATGTTTAGCATATCTGGCACATAAATACCTTGCAATGACAGCCACAGTAGTGCCATACGAATGCCTGTTCTCACTTTCAAGTGACATTGTAAATAAGAAGCGGACACCATTATCTCCCGTAAATGTAAACAAACTTGTTTGTCTTAGCAATTGGCTAAAGAAAAGATAGGACTGAGTGGACTTGTAGGCTCTGAAGTTTTATATTGTCTTACTTTTGAGTGCAGTTATGTAAAAAACAACAACCTACATTTGTAAGTTGCACTTTCACGATAAAGAGATTGCTCTACAATACTTGTATGAGGTGAATTGAAAAATACTTTTTCTTTTATCTTTCTTACAGTGCAAATATTTATAATAAAAATAATATAAAGTGAGCACGGTATTCTTTGTATTCTGTGTTGTAACTGAAATCAATATATTTGAAAATGTAGAAAACATTCAAAAATATTTAAATAAATGGTATTCTATTACTGTTTAACAGTGTGATTGAAATTGCGATTAATCATGACTATTCTTTTAATCTGAGATTAATCGTGATTAATTTTTTTAATTCTTTGACAGCCCTATTACAACTGTTTTTAGTCTGGAGCAAATATTTGGGGAGCATCCAGACTTGCCTTTACAAAAGTGTTAGCTACCTCGAGTTAATTTTCAATGAGTTAATTAGAGGTAAAATACCTCTAGAGAAGAGAAGCCCATTGAAGAGATTACTACTCTATCACATCCTCAGATTTTATACCAAAGTCTATAGGTATAACTGTGGACACAATTAATTCCATTTGTATTAAACTGTGTGTGCAAAATTGCAACAATATTGGAAGGTGGACTGAGATCCTGATATTTAGTTGGGCCACAACCCCACCTTCAATATTAAGGTAGAAAATTTCATTTCAAAATTAAATGTAGTATCCAGGTGCAGTTAGCTACTTAGTTTTCAAAATGGGTACGGTTCTGGGGCCAACTTAATTCTGCCCACAATATTGAAGACGGTTTTGAAAAATTCAGGCCTAAATGTCTCTTGCCTTCCATAGATTAAGCAGCTGGAATTTCTCCCACTTCTCCATTCGGTGTTTTAAAACTTATCATTTCACGTTATTTATTGGCTTAAAAATATGACTGAGATCATAGTACTGTGAAGAGACCATTGGGTCTCTGTTCATCTGTCCCCCAGGGTTCAGACCCTTGAACTATCAGTTCTGCAAGTTGCTGAGAGATCTATTTATATCCAGCGTTTTGAATTCAGATTCCTTGGGGAGAAGAAGATTTTTGTG
This sequence comes from Eretmochelys imbricata, assembly GCF_965152235.1. Classification (NCBI taxonomy): domain Eukaryota; kingdom Metazoa; phylum Chordata; order Testudines; family Cheloniidae; genus Eretmochelys; species Eretmochelys imbricata. The sequence continues at coordinate 202,435,017 of NC_135574.1, read as the reverse complement.
CAGAGCAGAAGTAAGAGCACTTTTTTATCTGCTACCTAATGTCTTCCTCCTACCTTCATTTCTGTGACACCCCTTCTCTCTGACAGACAAAACCTTGTTGAAGCTCAAGCTCACGCAGCGTTGGTTAAGACTCCTACTCGTTCTAAACTTAGAATAACTTTTGCTACTTATAAAAAAAGAGACATCTATTGTTAAAGCAATCAGCAGCCTTTCCTTCCACGTTTAAGGTGCTTGGTTCCTATAGAAAATGTTTCCCTTAAATTTTTTTTAAAAGCATGTTTTGGTTCATATTGGTCCCAGAGCTGTAAATCATAATTATTTAGAATTATTGTCTCAAGAAATGATTCTCTTTGGCTGGCCATGGAAGATTTGATCAGTCTTTGTAGAAATATGGCTAACCTGCTAAAATGGATGATGCCTTCTTCTGTTCACACTACTGCTTGAGGGTTTACCGTTTACAGAAGAGGGATAAACTTGGTCATGCCATTTCTATGCGTCCAGCAGTGAAAAACTTAGTGGGTAATACCTGGGTCACTCCTGATGCAAAATGTAAGCTTTCTTCTTTGTAGTTCTAAATGACTCACAGATAAAGTGAAGCTGTGGACTCAAGCACTCCAGGTCCTCTAGCAAATCTTTTCTTCCTAACAAGCAACAAATTCCTATTGAGGACCCCAGACAGAAAATGAATTGTAGAGTTTTAAAGAGAGAGAGCAATACATTCTCATATGAATTCTGTACCATTTAGCTTGCCATTTCCATATGCTCCTGCAAGGTTTCTTAACAAAAGCTAGGGATAATGCTGTCTCTGCAGAGAGACTGTAACGGAGTCCTACTCACCACTGGGGCACCTTCTTGGGGCTGCGTCTGGGAATTAGCTCTGCCCAGTCTGATATCCCTTTCCGTCTTTCATTCATGCTGCAGCCCCTCTCATGGTCCAGGAGTCACAGTGCTTCCTCTTTGTGAGTCAGGATGCTCCCTCCGTGTGGCCTAGCCTTCCAGCCAGGTCACTATCGTTTTCCCATTCCGGGACATCAAAGTCTCACTGGATTGGTTGACCGGGTATTGTTCCCAGCAGTCATCCAATTCAAAGCTATCAGTTCAATTCAATCCTTCCCAGTGGCTGGTAGGGGAACCCAGACACGCCCACTATTCCGGGTTTCATCCTAGGGACCCTCAGATCAGTGGCCAAGGTCTGCACCATCCCAAACCTTGCTGTCATCTCCCTGGGCCTTTTGCTAATCCACCTCTACAAGTGTAACTCCACTTAAGAAGAAATCCTATCTAAGTTAGCTTGTTGTAAAGCACATCGTTAGGTGAGACTAAATACAGTAGGCTGCTTGTGTTTTAAAATCCCCTTTTCCCCAAAACTTTGCTCCAACTGCTAAATAAAGCATTTTATTTTAGGAAGGTTTTTGGTCACAATATCACTGATCACCAAAGGGAAGAAATGCAGGTGCCTAACATCCAGTCAGTCCTGCAGGGTTAAAAGCAGTCGATAGTGCACCTGGGTGCTAATTTAAGAGTTTCCCACCCCAAGACAAGTCTGGGCAAGACCTGACGTGTCTACACTCTGAGAGGCTGAAAAGAGGGCGGAGGCACAGCTAACTCCATCACCAGGACTGTATCTTAAATAAATTAAACATTAAATCATAGTCCTAACGTGGACACAAATTGCTCCATATTCCTCGTCATTCTCCTGTCTGTCACCACAACACCACAGTTCTTCCTGTCATGCAGGCTTATAACCAAAGCATCATCTGTCTCTCCTCCCTCTTCTCCATCCCTGACATCTCAGCTGTGTCCAAATGCTGATGCTCCTTCCTTCACAACATTTTTAAGGTCTGAACTTTTCTCTCTGTCCAGGCATGAAAACTTGTCACCCAGGCCCTCAATGTCTCCTCCCCTGACTGTTGAAGCTTCCTTTTCTCTGCCCCCCCTTAAACACACACATCTTCCCTCAAAAAAAAAAATACACACACATACACACGTGTGCACACACATACACACACACACACTAACATCATCTTCCTTGCTCATCAACCAGACCCAGTCACCCCTTCTTTGAATCTTTCCACCTGTCACCTTTGCTTCGTTGCACCATACTCAAGCTTCTTGCCCTTGCCTTCAAGTCTCTGAATAACTCTGTCTCACCGATGTATCTGACCGAGTCTTTCATCTCATTGGCCCACACCCACTCAGGTCAGTCAGGGAAGCCAGCCACAGTGCGGTGTGGGCCAGCTTTTCAGAAAAGCTCAGCATATTGGGTACTGGGCTCTTTTGAAAATCTGTCCGTAAGTGTTACCAGGGGAGAGCTGCCAGGTGCTGAGCACTTCCGAAAAATCTTTCCCCATTTGTGAGAGCTGAGCCATTGAAAAATTGACCCAAGCTTTTTGGAAAATCTGGCCACACAATCCCCTTTTCCAGTAATTGTTTCTGTACTTCTTCGTCATGCTACTTCCCATGCAGCAAAGTCCTCCGTCTCCAACCTACCACCCTTCCCGCATTCAAATCCTACCTTCTGACCTACCTCTGCTGTTACACCCACCAGAAATGAGTCAGCCAAAACAGTTGTCTTCCCTGTGCTACACTATTTTTTTTTAAACTATACTTTTTAAAAAAATTCCACCACACAAGACTTTGCTGAGCAATTACATAAACTTGTTACTGTGTCTGCTGTCTCTCCCCTTGGAACCACAGTGCTCTCTTCCATTGCCCATTCATTGCATTGTGTAAAGTTTAGTCCCGTTCCTACAGTGAGCACTGTATGGGCACAGGTGCCCCTCCAGGTGTTGCTCATTGCAGGAATAGAAGGTTTAGATTGCAAGCTTTTGGGGTCAGGGACAGCATGCTGTTCATTTGTTCTGCAAGATGCCTAGCATGCTTGTGAGTTCTGTAAAATAATCATAAAAAATTAGACTTGAGTCCATATTGTGATTTCGGTTATGGGTACAGAATTCTCATCAAAATCCCTTGTGTGCATGGAATTCTCACTAAGGCAATTGTAGCTGGCTACACATGTGGCTCTGGAATCCAGAATATAATTCAGATAATTTTAGCACCAACTGTTTCCCCGTCAATAGATAATGAATTTGAGCTTTCAATTTTGGCAAACGTATTGCAAGAATCATGAAATATATGTATGTATTCACTTGGAATGGGACACTGAATTTCCTTATAGTGGTTCAGTGAAGCTTTGTGTCATATATATTTCATACATTTCTTTAAAAGTATTGCACTGGTCAACAAGTCAATGAAAGTTTAGGCAGATAAAGGAAAAGCAACTGGATACATACTAGCTATTTGCCTTACTAGATGTGTTTATGTAGCAGCAGTGGAAAGAATGGATAAGTGTAGTACAAGTTGTCAGGGAGCTGCCACGATATTTATTCTGCATCCTTCAGGTGTATTTTTTATGTTTGGCTCAGTCATTCCAGTAAACAGTCGATGAAAAGTTTGTAGATCAAAATGTAATTTATTCAGGGAAGAATCTAAAGGTTTCAGACATAGCACATGAATAAATGCAGGGTCAGTGTTCTTACTCTGTTCTACTTGCTTCAAAAAAATCCTATAAATTATTCTACCTCTTCCGTACTTCTGCTGGGTTCCGAATCTTTTTGAACACGCCAAATCATCAGCATGGCATCAAATGCTTGGCAGCTAATTCTTGATAAACAATTATTGCTACACTAATGCACAACACGGCACCTTATAATTAATACACATCCGTCTTACAGCCATTTTCATAGATACTAAATTTTTCTTAAAAGACGATGCCCTCAAATTAGCACCTGCAGAATAAAGATGCAGGTTTAGTTTTGGGTAGAGCCATGGGAAAGCCAGTAAAGGATATGATGATTACATAAGCTGCTATATTTTTGTTCATGTAGTTCTTATTGCAGTTGTACATTTCTAGGGAATAAGTCATGTTTCATTTTTAATAGGGTCCCGCTGAAAAAACAGCACAAAATCTCAATTAGGATTCCCTCCCCACCTAAATAGGACTATAATGGAAGCAAATGAACTCTTCTTTTGAATTCTTCCGGCCTTTGTTTTTATTATTTGTTAGCAATGGTTTTAATCTTACTGTGTCTGCTCACTTGCTTCACTTCTGCTCGTCTGATAAGCTTTTGAAGATACCGTATGCTTAAAAGACAAGGCTTAGATGTTAATTAAAACTTCAAATGAAATAACCATCTTATTAAAATATTGTCCATACTATTGCTGGGCAGTACCTGCTCAGTCCTCCCTCTGCATGCCGGCCACCCCACCCCCCCACTCAGCACAGACCCCTGTACCCACAAAAAGGCTTCCTCAGGTTTCCAGGGAAGTGAAAGAGACTGCTACAGAGGAAGTCAAGTCGTGTTTCTGCCTGGGGAAGGGGACCCTCTCTGCTTGCAGATCAAAAAAGCACAAACTGGTCCATTACCGACATGTTTCTCCTAGAAGTTCCCAGGCAAAAAACTCCATTAAGTTAAGGCTGAAAGGATGTATCAGTGATTTAATAATAAAATAATAATAATAATAAAAAGATTACAAGGATGTTGCATTTTCCCAGAATCATGCATTATAAACCCAGGGAAATTCAGAGTTAAGACTTCATTTAAAATAAATCCAAGTATGTGAAAGGGAAGACATAGGTTGTTAAGGCATCCATGCAACCCTTACTCTGTCCTGTAATGATGTCAGATAAGATTAAACAGATTTTGAAAGACACGTTCGATTTTTTTTCTTATTTATTGTTTCGTGGTGGCATCACTGGTTACACATGGTCCTGCACAAGTGGGCTGTAAGCACTGCATTAAACAGCCCCACCACCAGAGCCCCATGAGCAGGCCAGCTGCGGGTATCTAATGGCAGTGTAGACAGACCCATAGAGGCAAATTCTTTCCATAATAAATAATTGGACAGGAGGGGTTGCAAACTCGGTTGATATAATAAATTATTTTGGGGGGATGCTGACATTATATGCAAATGAATGGGGCTGTATACTTAGCAAGTAACAAAATTAAAATATCAATTAATCTAACTGACCAAAATGTACTGTACTGTGTGAGTTTAGCTCAATAAAGAGTATTTCTAATGCACACAAGGACTTGAGCAGCTGTGGCCATACTGCGCACTAAACACAATCTGCTTTGAGTTTGGCAGATTTTTTCCCCAGCAACTTTGACAGATTAGTTTTTATACATAAGCAAAATTGCTTCATTTGAGGAATATTTTCCTAGATGGAATGATACTCAATTTAGAAGCTTGAGATGACTTCAAACAACTATGAACTATAATGAGGAAAGATATTATGCATAAACTTCTCAAGCAATGCTATTCACGAAGATTACAGTGAGACATTCATTATCTTTCCATTTATATTTTTATTCTTATTATATTCGAAGTCCTCTCTTCACTGTTTTCTGACTGAACTGAGTCATTTATTTTCATTTTGCAAAAAGACCGCACTCCTGCAAACACTTTTTGGCACATGCTTAACTTTGTATTTGAGTTGTCCCATCGAAACCAGTGGGACAGCCCATGGGCATGATCTCAAATACATGTGCATGCTTGTTTAGGCCTAATTGTCAAACATATCCTATTAATCAGCTTCCTGTGTTACTGAAAGCAACAAGACACCTCTATTTTGTAATATTCAGTATATCATCTCCCCTAATATCTTACATTGGTATTAAATTGTTTTCTTATTTTTGTTTTGGAAAATATTATTTATATAATCTTCATTTTATGTAACTGATAACTTCTAATATCTGTTGTATTTATATCTTTTTGGATAATTGTTTAGTCATGAAAAAATGTTCAGTACACATTACATATTTTTTTTAAAAAATGACTCCAGGTTTAGGTATTTGGGGACCTTACAGTGACAGCACAAACTACTTGAAAAAGATGTTGTCTATGACCCTGATCCTGCAAACACTTTATTAATTCAGTGGAACTACTCCTCTGTTATTTACTCACTGGGGTAAGAATTTTTAGTTCCGATTTATCATTTAAGAGCCATACAATAACTTTCCCATGTTCCAGTGATGGGGTATTTTCAGGGGTGCTGAATGAATGTTAAAGTGATTTGTTTTTAAACTTCTAACTAATATTTTTTTAACAAAAAGAAATGGAGTACTTGTGGCACCTTAGAGACTTATTTGAGCATAAGCTTTCGTGAGCTACAGCTCACTTCATCGGATGCATACTGTGGAAAGTGTAGAAGATCTTTTATACACACAAAACATGAAAAAATACCTCCCCCCACCCCACTCTCCTGCTGGCAATAGCTTATCTAAAGTGATCACTCTCCTTACAATGTGTATGATAATCAAGTTGGGCCATTTCCAGCACAAATCCAGGTTTTCTCACCCCCACCCCCCCACATACACACAAACCCACTCTCCTGCTGGTAATAGCTTATCTAAAGTGACCACTCTCCTTACAATGTGTATGATAATCAAGGTGGGCCATTTCCAGCACAAATCCAGGGTTTAACAAGAACGAAAGTTGCAATTCTTCAACAAAAAAACTTCAAATCCAGACTCCAGCGAGAAACTGTTGAATTGGAATTCATTTGCAAATTGGATACAATTAACTTAGGCTTGAATAGAGACTGGGAGTGGCTAAGTTATTATGCAAGGTAACCTATTTCCCCTTGTTTTTCCTAAGCCCCCCCCATGTTCTTGTTAAACCCTGGATTTGTGCTGGAAATGATTGCCACCTTGATTATCATACACATTGTAAGGAGAGTGGTCACTTTAGATAAGCTATTACCAGCAGGAGAGTGGGTTTGTGTGGCGGGGGGTGGGGGGGTGAGAAAACCTGGATTTGTGCTGGAAATGGCCCAACTTGATTATCATACACATTGTAAGGAGAGTGATCACTTTAGATAAGCTATTGCCAGCAGGGAGAGTGGGGTGGGGGGAGGTATTTTTCATGCTTTGTGTGTATAAAAGATCTTCTACACTTTCCACAGTATGCATCCGATGAAGTGAGCTGTAGCTCATGAAAGCTCATGCTCAAATAAATTGGTTAGTCTCTAAGGTGCCACAAGTCCTCCTTTTCTTTTTGTGAATACAGACTAACACGGCTGTTACTCTGAAACCATTTTTTTAACAATTAGATTATATTGTATGTGTTTGACAGTGCATTTATAGGTGCCTTAAATGGAGTGACTAGTGATAAATCCATTTTACCAGTCTAAGGGATTGCTTAGCATTAGATAAAACACACAAGGTAGGAGAGGTAATCTCTTTTATGGGACCAGCTTCTGTTGGTGAGAGAGACAAGCTTTTGAGCTTACACAGCACTTGTCTTCATGTCACGCAATACCTAAACCTAGAGTAATTTTTTAAAAAGCATGTAATGTGTATTGAACATTTTTCGTGACTAAACAATTACCCAAAAGATATAAATGCAATAGATATTAGAACTTATCAGTTACATTAAGGGACCTGAAGCAGAGCTCTGTGTAAGCTCCAAAGCTTCTCTCTCTCACCAACAGAAGTTGGTCCAGTAAAAGAGATTACCTCACCTATCATGTCTCTCCAATATCCTGGGACCTACATGGCTACAACAAGACTGCCGAAAACATAGTATACAGGAGACTGCAGTCCAGAATCTCTCAGTGACAGTCCCGTAATTCCAGAACAGCTTTGTGATTAGTAGGGTTAGAAATTTCTCCGTGAGATCTAGCCCAGGTGTCTGCTGTCGCTGTTGAGTGTGCCAGAAAATGCAGTCATGAGAAGAATGTGGTTGGATCAGCTGCAGAGGACTACTCTGTCTGGGAACCGTACGAAGATGTGAGCTCTTGAGACTCCTTCAGGCTGAGCTTGGAGTGGCTTGGGAACCAGAACCACCATGGGGCAAGGAGAGAGAGGCTAAAACATGCATTTTTCTTTCAACATTTAGGATGAAATTCACCCAGGAGTCTCTGATACCATTTAAACCCTGTGGGGCTGCAGCCAAAACAGCTGCTCAGGGGAACATTTGTGCCCTCTCCCGTTGCTGAGCGGATCTCCCAGCCAACTCTAACTAGGTCAAACGAGAGAGGAGAAATTAGCTAGATTTAAAGTTATGCTCATGCTTATTAGAGGGGATTTGAACTCCACGTTGTTTGTAAACCATTGTTAAGAGCTCAAAAATGTTTCTTTCCTCTGGCCATTTGTTTCATTCCCCACCCATTTTGGAAAGCATTGCTTTTTCCTGTGTTTTTGAATGGCGTTCGTAACACAGATGCTTTTATTGGATAATAACTTTAACTTTTTATATCTCTTTATCACGCCAAAACAGCTGTCTACCAACACCATTCACTGATAGCTCCAGAGACTGGGACACAGGATTTGTTACTGAACAGCTGCTGCTGCAAAACTAGCAGTTTAAGCACAAACCGTGGTTTGGAAACTGACCAAATGTATCTGTCTTGGAAAGACAGGCTTTTGGGTTTGTTTGACAACAGCGATACATTTAATATCTGTAGAATTCCTCTTCGCCACCTCTCTTCTGACAGATCAAAATATTTAGGGTGACATTTTCCAAAGCGCTCAGCATTGGCCTAACTGCTTCCACTGAAATCAACAGTGAAATTCTCATGGAGATCTAAAAATCTTTAGTGTGTGTCTCTGAGGTCAGGTAACCTGAGGGAAGGTGAACTACGCCTGGGTTTAATCAGCTGAGGACCTATAGGTCCGCTGAAAGAAGGCTTGTCATAGTGTTAATTCACATGGAGGAAAGTCACCCCTCCCCTTACAAAGCATGAAGCAAGAACTAAGCGAGAATTCAATCCACAAGTTGTGTGTTGTGTTTCTACATAGCCCCTTCCTGGCTACTGTCTCAGCCAGAGGATTTGATTGCTGCTGCTGCCCATCCGTACACCCCTCTTTGATAAATGTGTGGAGGACTGCTGTACTAGATTTCCTATACAGCTCAGATCCCACAGCTTCTCCTCCAACATGCACCCAAACATCCCTCTCTACTCTGGCCTAGTCAGGGGAGTTGGCTAAACTGTTTAGTCAAAAACACTTTAAAAAACCCAAACAGCTTTTCGATCAAAACAAAATTTTCATTTTGGTTGAAGTTTTCTGGAGGGTTTCTACAAAAATAAAAAACAAACTAAAATCGAAAAAAGTGCTTTGGAATAAAAAAAACTCAAGTTTTGGCCTTTGAAGTTTTTTACCAAAAACCGAACATTTTTACTAAAAATCGTTTTGAACACCGAGAGGTTTATATGTTTTGGTTTTGTTTTCTTCAAAAAGCTGTAAACTTTTCATGGAAAATTAAAAACGCAAAACAAACATTTTAAAATTTCCTGCAAAACAATTAACCTTTAACATTTAATGAATGTTAACACTGTTCAACCAGTTCTGCTCGTCCTAGCTGGCTCAGAGATCCCCTCAGCAACATGCCTGGAGTTCAGAGGCCCTCCTGGATGCAGCTTTGTGGGACTTAGTTACTTCAGAGGACCTTGCCTCAGGCTCCTCCACCACACCTGGGTAAGCTTCATCCTAAATGAAATGTGAAAAAGAACTTCTCTTATTCAGGCTTCCTTTGTCCCAGGAAGGCTCCAGTTACCAGCTCAACATAAGTTCATTCTGAGGGCAAGTTCGAGAAGGATGACATTTTGCAGAGTCCCGCAGAAGAACAAATTGCTCCAGCTGAGCCCAGCCACATTCCCCCTAGCTGGGTTTTCTGACAATCCCAGCTCTGAACGCTGACACCTGGCTTGATATGGGTGGGATTTTTAACCCACATAGCAGAACCTTTATAGCCCTTGACAGTGTCCCTTTGACTTTCCCTAAAGAATCCTCAATCCCATGTCTTTGACAGGGAAATGAATTGCCCTGAATTTCACAGATCCTGAGCCTTTGAAGCACTCATTAACTCTGGGCCTGAAAAATGGTCCACGCAGGCCTTGTATATTGACCTCAAAGGGGGAATGCATGATCTGCCTGCCTGTATTAGCTTGCAGGATTGGGCCATAGACTTTAGAGGGATTTTGTTGGGCACTCAGAACTTCTGAAAATCTGGACCCATGTGTATAACTGTGTTTTCTTTAATTTGTAACTGGTGGGCTAAGAGAGGTCACTCCAAGCGTTCAGCTGACTCTTTAGCCATTAGCGCTTAACATTTCAAAATGTCCCAGTGTTCCCCAGTGAGGATACTTGCCTTTTGATGTACCATGTTACAGTACCAATCCTGCAAACACACACACACACACACAGCTTTACTGAATGAGTATTCCAACGGGCATCAGTGAAAACACTTGCTGGCATAGCATTCCACAAGAGGCCCCAGGGTTACAGTCAAGTTAACACATTTAAATATGACTTGTCCCTTTCTTCCCAAGGCATGTTTAGCATTGTCAAGGTTTCTTCCCCACTCTGAACTCTAGGGTACAGATATGGGCACCTGCATGAAAGACCCCCTAAACTTATTCTTACCAGCTTAAGTTAAAAGCTGCCACCACCAAAGTGTCTAACAATAATAACAGGGAAACGCCCACTTGGAAACTTCTCCCTGCCGAAAATATCCCAACAAGCCCTACACTCCCTTTCCTGGGGAAGGCTTGATAAAAATCCTCACCAATTTGCATAGGTGAACACAGACCCAAACCCTTGGATCTTAAGAACAATGAAAAAGCAATCAGGTTCTTAAAAGAAAAATTTTAATTGAAGAAAAAATAGAAGAATCACCTCTGTAAAATCAGGATGATAAATATCTTACAGGGTAATCAGATTCAAAACATAGAGAATCTCTCTAGGCAAAACCTTAAGTTACAAAAAGATACAAAAACAGGAATATACATTCCATTCAGCACAGCTTATTTTATCAGCCATTTAAACAAAACAGAATCTAACGCATATCTAACTAGATTGCTTACTAACTCTTTACAGGAGTTCTGACCTGCATTCCTGCTCTGGTCCCGGCAAAAGCATCACACAGACAGAGAGGACCCTTTGTTCCCCCCCCCCGCCCAGCTTTGAAAGTATCTTGACTCCTCATTGGTCATTTTGGTCAGGTGCCAGCAAGGTTATCTTAGCTTCTTAACCCTTTACAGGTGAAAGGGTTTTTCCTCTGGCCAGGAGGGATTTAAAGGTGGTTAGCCTTCCCTTTATATTTATGACAAGCATCATGTAAGTTATCATGTATTCTAACATGAGGAATTTTCCTAATGTGGACCTAGCCTATGTTTTAGCGGGATAAGGGCCTCATAGTGCAAAATATTCTACATAGTTTTTTATGATTAGGAACTACTGTGATTGCCATTGATCTTCAGGAAACTCTCGCATTAGACAGGCTCATTTTATTTTGTTTCTTCTGCTGTCGGTTGGTTAATATTAGCTGGCAGGTAGAGCTCTCAGGGCTTTGAGGTAACAACAATGAATATTCCCCTAGGAGGAGAGAGACAGATGTGTGATCACCGTGTCAGGTTAAGGATGGCTGAGAGGAAAGAGGCACCATTTATCAAACCTATTAACTTTAAAAGCATATTCTGTGCGGCAGATGAAACTGGTAGTTTTCATTGCAGATTAGACAATGGATTGAATAGGCAGCATAACAACAAACACTGAAGGATTAATATTGTTAAATGCTATATGACAAAAGTCTTTCTAAATAATCAGAGCTCTTCAAGATCTAGAGAGCATTTCTATTAGTCACTCTTCATCAAAATGGATAGTATTCTTCTTTGATGAGAGCCAGAGCCAGATGGAGCTAGACTGTTCTCAGTGGTGGCAGATGACAGAACAAGAAGCAATGGTCTCAAGTTGCAGTGGGGGAGGTCTAGGTTGGATATTAGGAAACATTATTTTGCTAGGAGGGTGGTGAAGCACTGGAATTGGTTACCTAGGGATGTGGTGGAATCTCCATCTTTAGAGGTTTCTAAGGCCTGGCTTGACAAAACCTTGGCTGGGATGATTTAGTTGGTGTTGGTCCTGATTTGAACAGGGGATTGGACTTGATGACATCCTGAGGTGTCTTCCAACCCTAATCTTCTATGATTCTAATAGCTATTTATTTGTATCTTTATGAGTGAGGAGGGTCTACTTTCTTCTACGTATGACTGATCGGTAAGGTGATCGCCTCTTCCCTCTCCAGCAAAGCTGTGCCACTTGTACTTGAATCAGAGGGAAAGAAGTTAGCAAGTTAACAGCAGGAATGATATGATTATCATTTCATTGACTGTGCGATATTCCACAGGTGACCAGGAGGAAAGAAGAGCTACAAAAGCTCAAGTAGTATTGAAGGGGGAGGGGAATTGTAACTGAAGATGTGAAAAGAACTCTGCTATCCACATCTTGGACTCCATTCCTTAAAAAAGCATACTTTATATTTACACTTTATAGAGATGATCTTTTCTGTCTGATGAGAACATTCAGAAATATGATCATCCCCAAACTGTTATGGACCAGGATGTAGGCAGCATGGCCTAGTAGTCAGAGCAGGAGTCAGGTCTAGTGGGCGGAGCAGGCATCCAGGTTGGGGACCAAAGCCAAGAGTCAGCACCTGAGTCAACTGCCAATTACCAAAGACAGGGGTCAAACCAAAGTCAGAACCAGGAATCGAAGCTGAGGGTCAGAACCGAGGTCAGATACCAAATGCCGGAGCCAAGGGTCAGGCAAGAGTCAGGGTCAGAGGCCGGGGTCGGAGCCAGGACTGAGGAGTTGAGGTGGAAGGGCAGGAACTGGAGGAGAAGAAAGGATCAAATACAAAGCAGGAGCATGGTGGGAACAGGAGAGAAGGCAGGGGTGAGGCAGGAGCCGGGGGTGGAGCAGGAAATAGGAACAGGGTTGGTGCAGGAGGCAGGCAGAAGCAGGTTCCAGTGCAGCCACAACAGGAAATCACCTTGTTGCTTCCTGTGCCTCCTTCTGGCTTAAATAGCGTGGTTGGACCAATCGGTGGAGCCGGGCGATCCTCCAATCAGGGCTCCTGTGCGTGGTGCCTTGCCAGAAGCTGTAGTCCTACTAGCTTCTGAACCCTGCAGGTTTCAGCAGACATTGGGTAGCAGCCCGGAGGTGGTGGCTGTCTATGGACTCCCAGGCTTGGGTTCAAAACCTGGGACATCACAATTACAAAAAGGAGGAAGGACAGGAAGAATGGATTTCAGCCGTGAACTGGCTCCTTCCTTATCTCCCAGATAAATTTGCAACTTTCATCTTGTTCCTTTAAATGGATGTCAGGCTGTACCAATTAAACTCAGCGCCTATGCCAAGAAAACTCCCATTAGCGTCTCTCAGTTTTGCCTTTATATGGGTTTCAGGATCAGAGTTTGGTGTTTGTCTAGCGATATGGACAGAGTCATAACTGCATCCAGACCATTGCTAGAAATGCTCCGAATAATAGCTGATCTATGAAGACAAGTTTGCTATACAGTGTTTACTGATACACATACCACAGCAACTAAATACAGTCAAAAGCCTTTGTTTTGTCCCAAAAGTATAGTGTGCTAGAAACGTGAAAATATGAGAGTCCAATTTTCTTTAATTTTGCAAGTTTCATTTATTTTTTCTGTTTGATCATGGAGACTAAAATGCATGTGTTATATATTACCAAATAAGAGAGAAGACTTCACCAGAATTCAAAATCCCAGATGGCCTCAGACATTGCATAAGTGTGAAATCTGGGCTTGAACCTAGATCTGAACAGTGTGATTAGAGCCTGTGAGTTCAAAAGTGCCTAAGTCCCATCATGCTCACAAGTGATTTAGGGCCATATTTTCAAAGGTATTTAGGTGCCTAAGGGTTCGGAGAGGCACCTGGTGGGGTTTTCTGAAGTGCCAAAGCAGGTTAGGTGTCTAAGGGCTTGACTATGCAAACAGTTCATGCAAACTGAGGTGCAAATCTACCCTATCTAAGTAGCCTGCCGCATACTAAGCATCCCATGTGGACCCTGTTGGCACATACTAAAAGTTCCCTAGTGCACTTTGATCTACCCTGCTTTGATACGGGAGTAGATTAAAGCAGACTGGGTAATTTTTAGTACATGGGAGCAGAGTCCACATGGGAGACCAGTGTGTGATAGACTTACACCCCAACTTGCCTCAAACTAAGTGTTCGAATAGACAAGCCTTTAGACACCTAACCTGCTTGGTGCTTTTGAAAACCTCTCTAGGTGCCTATCTTCATCCTTAAGTGCCTAAATACCTTTGGAAATCTGGCCGTAAATCACTTGTGAACATGGGATTTTGGCTTTTGAAAATGTTACACTGTCTCTCTAATGAGCCAGATTGGAAACCCAGTTCAGAACACTTTCATTTTAAATCTAAACCTGAACTCTGATCTCCATTTTGCAAACTCATCTGAATTCAAAATAAATACTGGGAAGTAAATGAAATGAAAAACATGGGGAAATACAGCTTTTTTTTTTTTTTTACTCTCTGTCTTCTGTCTCTTATATATTAACATTACAACTCATTTAGTGTCATGAAACCAGTTTTCTGGTTTAGCACGTGGCAATTAGAATGTGTATTTTATGGAAGAAAGATATTTTATCAACAAGCTAATTCATCAACAATACAGCCAATTAATATAATTGACTAACACTCTTTAAGAAATTCAAGTAGCAGCTCAATGAATGGCTACTGTGCAGTATTAAACTGAAATGATACATCACAGAGTGACAGAAACAAATGCTCTCCTAGGACTGTGGTTTTATGGATATGTATAGTGTAGTGTTAACAGCTGGCCTCTATTTAGATTAATTATATAGCATTAAAACTGATAAGTAACTTTCATTTACACATGTTTTGCATACCCTGAGGTTTGTTATAATAACTAGAGCATATAAGAGTAAGAAGGTGAAGAGGTAAAGAAAAATGAGTGGAATATTTTTCTCTTGTGTATGTAGCTGTTTGACATGACGACTAATTTTCTGCAGCAATGTGTGGGTAGCCCCAAATTTACTGATAATTTCATGCTCACCTGTGTGACTCATTTTCATTGTATAAGTGTTACTGTCATTTTAGAACCAATACAGAGATTCCGCTTATAAGTGACAGTTAAGTAGCACATCCACTAGGGATGCCATAGTGAAATTATTTGTCTTGGTAGATGAGATAAGAACTAGAGTTGGTCAAAAAATTTCCGATGGAACAGTCTTCCATCATAAGATGCTGATTCAATGAAATCGTAATGTTCTGCGGGACCATGTTGATGCTGTCAAACTTTTGATGGAAATCAGGCAGGCCAGCTGGCTAGCATTTTGACCTAGCATTTTGACAGCCCACCTGGTGAGCTGTTGGAGAGTCCAGGCTCCCTGGCTTCTTGCTCTTTTTTTTTCCCGAAAACTCAGAACTTTTCACAGGACAGAAATTCAATTTCCTGGCCAGCTCCAGTAAGAATGTCTAGCCTTTAGTGTTGCCAGCTCTCGCAAGTTGATTGTGAGTCTCGCAGTATTTGCAGTTTATACTTATAGTCCTGGCATGTGATGAGCGGAGAATCTCACCTTTCCTTTGTTTAAAAAAAAATAAATCTAGCCTTCACGGCTATGGAGAAAAGCTTGAAAATGTGGCCTGAGTGCATCCTAAAGACTCAAAAATTCGAAGGCAAATAAAAAGAATCTCAGTTTTAGTATTATTTTTAAATCTCATGATTGTTTGGCTGTGACTCAAGATTTTTTAACGTTGGGATTGGCAATACTGAGTCTTTTCTTGTGGATCTAGAGGACTAGCTGTCTCTACTTCACATGGACCTGATTCTGAAGTTCCTAGCCAGGCAAAACTTTCAGGTCCCTTGTCTCAGCTCTGTTCAGTATGGGATTGGGGAGCCGACGGGTGGGAGCGTTAGAACTCCATGATACTGTGTTGGCCTGGTCCTAGTGCAAAAGCAGCCTGTGGCCCTTATGTCACACAGACCAAGGTTCTCAGCTCATCTACCAAAGACGAGGGGCCTGATTCTCATCTCACACTTACTTTAGAGCACTGTAATTCGTCTGATGTCAGTGGAGTAACTTGCAGTGTGAGACCAGAATCAGGCTCAGAGACTCCTGCAGTATGGAACCTGCTTGCATTGAAATTAATGGCAGTTTTGCCCCTGGTCGTGCTCTCTCATTTCATGTGAGTCAGATCCTATTGACATCAGTGGGAGTTTGGCTACAAGATTTGTTCCTTGATAGTACACATCTCTAAGATGCCGAAATATTGGACTGATGTTTTGCACATAACCGTAATTTAACATGCTTGGCCATCGGTACCATTGATTGTAAGTCTTCTATGCATCAAATACCATAACTAACGCAAATAGAATTAACAGCTTCAAATCCCTCAAACGTGTGGACGTTTAATTACTGATAGGAGATGATTTCAGATGCTCCATCGAAGAATGGAAGTCTTAGAATGGGAGCCCTGCGTATCGCATTGTATTTTTACCAGTTAGCTTCTGCTGTTATTTTAGGTCAATATAAATATTGGATTGAATCTGACAAAATTGGGTGAGGAAATGTATCTGACTTAAAATTATGAAGTCAGTCTTTACCGTGTGTTTGGGGAAACTTGTTAAAAGCAAGGTGTGTAGTCAGTCCTTCCCAGAATCCAGTGTAACTTCCTGCAAGGTCGATATTCCAAAATCCTGGTTTAACACCAGCTAAAAAACAACATTTCCCTCCCACCTGTTTCTTAAGGCTGTTGTGGCGGGTGTGGATGAAGGTGGATACAGTTATGGGCAGCTCTAGATCTGCATTTTAATTTCATAATTTTTTTAAATGTACGGGATAGGCATTGTAAATGCCTTGCCTCCTCCTGGGTGCCCGCTGCAAGTGACTGCTTGCCTCAGTTTCCCTTCTTGATTCCTCAAGTAAACTCAGTAAAGCCTTCGAAGTATAAAAAGAGTTCTTTTTTGTAAGGGTTAATTTATTACCAGAAGTCCCACTACCGTAAACCAGAACTCCCCACCCCCTCGGTCCATTTGTCCCCACAGTCGAACACCAAATATGGCTCCAGCGTCTCTCACCGTGCCTTACCCCAGCGCCAGGTGCAGCTGCTATGCTTCTCACCATGACTCACCTCAGCCCCTCCAGTTTCCTTCCCAAGGAGGGTTACAGATCTTGCCTGAAGACATCAGACCGGTCACCCCTCTATCATTCCCCAGCCTTGAGCCCTCTCTGGCCCTCTGGGTTCTTCCTCTGCTGCTCTCAGCCTTCAGTCATCTCTAGCCAGGGCTCTTTGCCCTGGAGAAGTATAGAAGTGACCCCCTGCCTGCCTTCTGCTTTCACCAGCCTGATCTGGCTCCCCTGCTCAACCAGGGAACTTTCCGTGCTCCCTACTGCAGAGGCATCTCCTTCCTGAAGAACGTAAGAACATAAGAACAGCCATACTGGGTCAGACCAAAGGTCCATTCAGCCCAGTATCCTGTCTACCAACAGTGGCCAGTGCCAGGTGCCGCAGAGGGAGTGAACCTAATGGGTAATGATCAAGTGATCTCTCTTCTGCCATCCATCTCCACCCTCTGACAAACAGAGGCTGGGGACACCATTCCTTTCCCATCCTGGCTAATAGCCATTAATGGACTTAACTGCATGAATTTATCTAGTTCTCTTTTAAACCCTGTTATAGTCCTAGCCTTCACAACCTCCTCAGGCAAGGAGTTCCACAGGTTGACTGTGCGCTGTGTGAAGAAGAACTTCCTTTTATTTGTTTTAGCTCTCAGTCTAGCTGAGCTCTTACTCTCGGGACTCCGGACTTTCTCCCTTTCTAGACTCCAGGTTCTAAACTCTACGCGCTTTCTCAGGAATCTGGACTCTGCATTCTGGACTCTGCTCTCAGCATCCTGAGATCTCACTTATAACTCCCCTGGGGCAGCCACGCCCTCCTCATTGCAACAAACTAGGGCGCGCCTGGACTGGAACAGAAGAAATGAGCCCAGTTTCATTTAATGTGCTATTACAGGCACCCAAGGCATTGGACAGATGCCTACAGATGTATTTTAAACATTTGAAGGACTAAATAAATACAACTTCTGGGAAAAACCCACATGGCCCAAACTCTCTTAACAGAACGTACCTGCCAGACTGCGAGGGAGTGCTACAAGTTTATATGGAAAAGTAGGCTAGATAGAATGCTTTCAAATACTTCTTTGATTCTGATCATCCCTCTAGTGCAGGGTTCTCAAACTTCATTGCACCACGATCCCCCACTGACAAAAAAAATTACTACACAACCTTGGGAAGGGGGACCAAAGCCCGTGCCCCGCCACCCTGGGCAGGGGGAAAGGGGAGCCAAAGCTCAAGGTGCTGAAGCTTGAGGGCTTCAGTCCTGGGCAGTGGGGCTCCAACTTTGGCATCAGCCCCGAGGCCCAGCAAATCTAATGCCAGCCCTGGCGACCCCATTCAAACAGGGTCACGACCCACTTTGGGGTCCCAGTTCACCATTTGAGAACTGCTGCTCTAGTGGGAAGGGAAAAACTACATACAAGGTTCTGCTTGGTTCCTGCCACAGATTTTCCACTTCCATTTTTCCAGGCTCATGGAGATGGGGAAGAGAAAAGGCTGTATAGGCCTGGTAATCTCTTGGTAAAGTGAAAACCAAGGGCAGGTATTCTGTCTGGACCTCTCTATGGCTACTGGGCTTCCCCTCCTATATGGCCACTTAGATTCAGTACAGTGGTGCAGCATAATACAACCTTGTGCATGGGGAGTGGTGAGCCTCAATGCACAGAGGGTAGGTTATGCTGGATGAACCAGAACTCCATCTGTGCTGAATTGCCCCAGACTGTAAGACCCCTTCCAGGGGTTGGCAAGTCAAGTACTGCCACCACAAACAAGTGATGGTGAGATTGCAACCTGAATATTGTCTTTAACTCACAGACCATCATTAAAACTGGCCTCATTACAGACCAGCACATCTCTCCAGGTTAAGTGATTTATCAGTTTCCCTGTGGATCTCTGCTGCTCAAGACAAATGGCAATTTCAGCCCTTCCTTTTCTTTTTAAGCAATAACTAATCTTTCTTAGGTGACACCGCCAATTATTCGACATTTCAGGGATTGGAGTTCAGTTGCTATCTCTTGGGTTTCAGTACGCAAGGATATAATGTGCAAAACATGACACATTAGAATATCCTGGCTATATGATCTACTTTCCTCCATCTTTATGAATAAGAACAATATGACCTGGCAATTGTAGGCGAGCACAAATATTATATTAAGCTGTGGTATTAGGACTCACAGTCAGAAGATATCACTGAGACCATGAGCTTAACAGGATTCAAGAAAGGATTGGACATATATAGACATGACAATGATATCTAGAGGTATAGCAGTAAGGATTTAAAATGTATCTAATGCTTTTGGAAGGCATAGAAACCTTCATGATCCAGGGCTAATAGGGGTTAGGAGGACACTTTCCCCATGAGCAAGTTATCCCGTAACTGCCTACTGCAGGGTTTCTTGCACTTTCTTTTGAAGCGTCTGGTGCTGGAGGCAGATACTGGTCTAAGTGGATCACTGTTCTGATGCAGGATGGTAATTCATATTTGCCTTTGTAGTTTGCTTCTTCCTCTTACCTTGTTCTTTTTCATGTTTGCAAGCGAGTATAATATATTCCTCTTTTTTTTTTTTTTTTTGGTATTATTGTTTCATTCACTTGAAATCAAGTTAAAAGAAAAAAATTCCTTTTCAGTTCAGACAGGAAAAAGAGGATGTGGCGATTGTTTTTGCTACTCAGGACAGCCTAAACCAACAAAACCACAGTCAAGTGTGTACAGATGTGACGCTGATGTGGTTCTGTTAAACTAGGCTGAAGATATGAAAGGAAGCACATGTGTTTCTTTTAAGGAGGGAGAATATGAATGAGATTGGGATCATAATTTAAATAACACTGAATAAACATCATATTGTTCTGTATTTTTTAGACAGCTACAGTCTCTACAGCATATGTTACAGCTTTGTCATGCTTAGGAGCTAGGTAATCAGGATATTGAATTTAATAAATAGGAGTTATTGAATTTCCTTTGAATGCTTTTGGTGATGTAATGTCACTACTGTACTTATCACATGCAGCTGGCTGCTGTAACATGACTTTTACTTTCTAAAACTCTAGTGAATAAATGTGATGCATTCTGAACAGCTTTGTTACTGACTAGGGATGCTCAAACTAGTTTGGAAAACCAGCCTCCTGGCCCAGACCCTGTCCCTCCAGTTTATCCAGGCTGCATCTGAATGGGAAAACATAGCCATGTTCAGTGTCATTTTCCCCACCATCACCAACCCCACACCTCATCTCATTCTAAGCATGCCTTATTGAAGTCCTGTAGATCAGACGACTTTCACTAAGGGCATGTCTACATTTCGCACTGGATCGATGGGCAGCGATTAATCCAGCGGGGGTTGATTTATCACATCTAGTCTAGATGCAATAAATTGACCACCGAGCACTCTCCCGTCAACTCCGGTACTCCACCAGAGTGAGAGGTGCAAGCAGAGTTGACGGGGGAGCGTCAGCCGTCACCTTACCGCAGTGAAGACACTGCGGTAAGTAGATCTAAGTACATCGATTTCAGCTTTGCTATTCACATAGCTGAAGTTGCGTAACTTAGATCGATCCCCCCCAGTGTAGACCAGGGCTAAGAGACGTCTGCTCTCCAACCCAATCATTGTTTCTTTTTACCAATCAAATTCTCTTTCCTTTTTAGATTCTCCTATAACCTCAGTCTGTCACAATAGTCCTGTTGCTACTCTATTAAATAATAATAATTAATAAACTACTCAGTCCACAATCACAGTCTCTGTCCTGTTCTGCTGCTCTCTTGTGTTCTGACGGGCTTGTGGTCGGTGCATGCTGGGGTTTTCTGATCAGGGGACACACACCACAAGCGGCTTTAGGAGTTCTGCTATAAGGAAAGGAAGGACAGCTTGGCACAGTGTTTAAAAGAGAAGATTGGAGTGGAAGGCAAAGGTAGTCGTTCACACATGCAGAGAGGGCGGAGACTGATCAAGGTTGTGGCTGCTGAGTATGTAATCCACCAGTCAGCATGTGTTATTGCAGCCCTCTCTGTGCCTGATCCACAGAGGATGTGGGCCTGTTTCTGTTTCAGCTCTCAGCATGAGAGCCCGTCTTTCTAGTTCAAACTGCAGAGACTCCTGCTTTCAGCTCTAGAGGTGCCTCGCTCGTTCCCTGCTGTTGGCCAGCATGGAGCCTGTCACAAAGCCTTTCTTTCTTTCTTTCTTTCTTTCTTTCTTTCTTGCTTCTCCTTTTGCGATCTCTCAATCTGCTGCACTGAGCAGGAAGCCAGAAGTAACCGGGAGGGAGGAGAGCCTGTGCAGAGAGAATGTTCAGCAGCAGTCAGCAGGAAAAATGAAATCTCCTCTAGCCCAGAGGCTACAAAAATAGCAGTGACAGCAGTCTCTGTCCTGTCCCTACCACCACCAGGGCGCCTTGAGGTCTCAATGGGGAAAACAGCACAGAGTGAGGGAGCAGGGAGAAGAGATAGTGGCGTGTAAGTGTGCAGGACACCAGGACATAACCAAATGAAGGCTTAGGGGAGATACGACTGCTCTCTATAAATAAATCAGAGGGATAAATACCAGGGAGGGGGAGGAGTTATTTAAGTTAAGCATCAGTGTGGGCACAGGAACAAATACCATCAACAACTTTAGGCTTGAAATAAGGTTTCTAACCATCAGAGAAATGAAGTTCTTGAACAGCCTTCCAAGGGGAGCAATGAGGGGCAAAAAACCTAACTGGCTTCAAGACTGAGCTTGATAAATTTATGGAGGGAGTGGTGTGATGGGACTGCCTACAATGGCATGTGGCCCATCGGCGAGTGCCAGTAGCAAAAATCCCCAATGGCTGGAGACAGGAACTAGATGGGGAGGGCTCTGAGTTACTGCAGGGAATTCTTTCCCAGGTGTCTACCTGGTGGGTCTTGTTCACATGCTCAGGGTCTAATTGATTGCCATATTGGGGGTCGGGAAGGAATTGTCAGATTGGCAAAGACCCTGGGGTTGGTTTTTTTTTTTTTTTTTTTTTGGTCTTCCTCTGCAGCATGGGACACTGGTAACTTGCAGGTTTAAACTAGTGTAAAGAGCGGATTCTCTGTAACTTGAAGTCTTCAAATCATGATTTGAGGACTTCAGTTACTCAGCCAGAGGTTAGGGGTCTATTACAGGAGTGGGTGAGGTTCTGTGGCCTGCAGTGTGCAGAAGGTCAGATTAGATTATCACGATGGTCCCCTTTGACCTTAAAATCTATGAGTCCATAGCCTGGTGATCAGGGAACTAAACTAGCTTGTGGGAGATCCAGGTTCAGATCGTTGCTTTAGTGACTCTTCAATTATTTATACAAAGTGAAACAGCTTCCATAGGCAATCCTGAGAAAGCCACATACCAGAATATCCCATAACCCACAGGCTGGGTTGCTTTCCTGTAATGTGGGGTACACAAGTTCAAATCCCTTCTCCACCTGAGGTAGCGGGGGGACTTTACCTTGCGTCTCTCACACACCAGGCGAGTGCTCTAGTCACACAGCTAACACTTGTAAGGGCAGTGCTACTACTTCCTCCAGCTGGTTGGTGAGTCCAGTCCTCCTTTCCTTTGCTTCTGTCAAACCGCCTGAAAATCAAAATGCAATGGTTTGGGTTGAAACTAAACGTTTTGTTTTCCCACATTACTGAAACGTTTTGACTTTTTCAGATGGGTCAAAACTGTTTGGCAAACTCGACACAAATGTGCAAATAGTTTCGGTGGATTTGAAAGAGCATTTTTTCGGCAAGTAAACTGTTTGCCTGAAAAATATTGCCCAGCTCTCTCAGTTATTGGCTCTTGCAAATCTGTCTGCTGCCATGGCTCCCATCTGCCTTTGTATATTGACCAATAAGTAAGCCCAATAGCCCTTCGTTTCATTGATATCATTGTACTGTGTCCTCCCTTGAGTTTTGACATTAACTTTGGAAGTAGTTAGTTGAGATTTCAGGGAAAACTGCAACAAGTGGTGGATCCTGATTGGTTTTGTTAATTCACTGACATTTTCTAGGGTGAAATCCCCTTTTTGGAACTACTGTTCCTAGTCTCAGCTCGTGGTAGGAGATTATTGCTTAATGCTTAGTTATTGTAAGGCTGAAACCTCTGCCTTTGTAAGCCCTAAACTGATCTCTTTTTTTCAATGAGAAAGTCGGTGCTGAAAACGTCTCAGAAAACTGCAGGTTTGTTCTCGTGCTGTTGTTTGTATCCAAATAATCATTACATCCAATCAAAAGGAGGAAATTGCTCAGGGCTAAAGAAGTCAATTTTAGAATAGTGCCTGGACTTTGTGGCCCTGCACCCATCCCAGTTTAGAGTGAATTTGCTGCATAATCATCTTCAGAGAGTTGAAGAAAAATAATGTAGAAGAAATAGGAAATAAAGGGAGATCTCCAGAGTATGACCTCTGAAGGCTCCATACAGCAAAGACTTAGGGCTTTTTTGATGTTGTTGCTGACCCAAAAGCCCTGTGTTGCACTATAGCAAGCTATTTTTTCCTTTGGTTGGATGATATGTGGGGCTTAGCAGAGAGAATCAACAGAGCTTTGGAAAGCTGTGAATATATTGTTTTTAATTTTCCTTAATTACTGAAGCGCTCATAGATAATCTGTTTTTATGATGGTTTAAGAGAATTTATGCGCTGTACATTTCTGTATAGCTAAAAAGGTTCTCAGGTTATTCATCTTTGTCAGCTACTAACTGCATGATGGAAATTTAGGTATATTTGGGAATATCTTATGTTTCAAATGTAACAATTCTATTTTTGCTGAGTTTTGATGTGTTTTCTAACTAAAAAGACAGTCAATTTCAAAGTTGATGCTAATTTCACATAATTCAGTTGACTGACAAAGTATCCTTTGATAGATTTTGATTTTTTTTAAATAAATCTGTTAAAAATATTTTATGGGGTGTTGTGGATGATTTTGGTATTCCCCCTGCTCTTTACTGTGTGTACAAGGGTCTGTATTTAGAAGGGCCCAGCAGCAACACAATCAAACATGTTTGTTTGGGGCTATTTATATTTTGTTGTTTATATAGTTTTGAGATTTCTCTTAATTGAGACAAAAATACAGTAGTCGATTGCTCAGTGTTGGCAACTCTCCTGATTTTATTGAGAGTCTCACAACATTTGGTGTTTTTCTTTTCAATCAGCTGCTGGAGTCAGGTGATTATGTTGGATCTAAGTTTGTAGCCATCATGATTGCAGCTAAAAACTTTAAAATATGAACCCTAATTCAAACCCTATAAGGTAAACAGAAAGAACCTCAAATATAACATTTTTAAACATCAATCATTTTTAAGCCAATCTCATGAATTTTTGAATGCTTAAGATTGACAACACTGGTTTCTAGTCAATTTCACTTTCAGGGGCTCATTCACTGGCACAATATTGCAGTGTCTGGGTGGAAAACTCTGCAAGAAAATAGTTATTGGGTTCTGTTTTTTAAACTGCTTCCCTTGGAATTGACCTTTTTGGACAATGTCCCTTTACTATAGCTCTGTTTGATTATTCTTCCACCTACAGTAAGTGTTCACTGGTGTATCTGCCATCTCAGGTTACATCTACACTACACACCAGTGTGAGCGGCATATAGTATACGTGTAGCTACATGCTATGGTGAAAAGCAAGCTGCATCCACGCTGTAGTATGTAGCTCCATGTGTCAGTGAGACTCTGGCAGAGGGGAGACAGCGGGGAAAAGGCTTCAGAAGCTCTCCACTGCCAGAACCTTTCACTGCAATGAGGAAAGGCTCTGGTGCGGGGAGGCAGTGGGAATATTCCCTTTCCAGAGTCTTTCCATGCTGCTGGAGCCTTTGCCTGCTGTGAGAAAAGGCAGCTGGATACTACATTGCTAAAATTGATGTGTAGACAGGGAGGCGCAGCTTCTAAGTCATATCTTACACATAACAAATTTGGCGATATGCGTGCTGCTTTTTCTCTATTTGAATATATAATCTCTTTAGGCTTAAGGTCTGTTGGGGAGCAGAAAGGCTTTTAGAAAAGCATGTTCTTTAGATAAATCAGATCCCTAACATTATTTTAAATCTTGCTGTATACAAAGAAAGTATTCCTCTTTTGTTTTAATTACACCAGTTCATAGTATTGTTTTGTGTACTTCTGTTTCAAGATCTCTTACATAGTGTAGTGTTTTGAAACATTCATTTGAACACACTTGAAAGTTGTTGTCGGTTTAGTTTAAATGCAGCTTTCTGGAAGCAATACGCCAAAGTTACAGCCTTGAAGTAAATTTATACTTTAAAGGGAATCCGTGATCAGTTAGAGTTTCAGATCTTGTGTCCCAAATGAAAGTATCATCTCTGTTTTAAGAGGAATTTGAAGGTTTGAAGAGCTGACCATTTTTCACAGCAAATACATTTTTAAACATGCACCAATAATAGCGTCTCTCAGCGGAAAGCTTGCAAAGTTTTCTTTTAAAAGATCCTAAGTGCGGGCTCCTAATCTTACACCTGATTGGCATGAAGAACTCCCATGAAAGGGAACAGTTCTATCTGTGGAGGAGCACTTGCAGAATCAGGCTCTGATTTATTGGATCTCTGTGAATTAACATCAGCCATTCATGCCACAAAATACCAGAAGATGCTATTCTAGTTCATCGTCCATAGGCAGAGTGTTCTGATAGAGGCCTCTTTTTGCTTGCAGAGAGCAATAACATTCAAGTTTTCCATATCTGTTTCCATTTTGACCATACAAACCTGTCTTCTTTGCGATTACTAGTCTTGAATCATCCCCTTGAGTGTTGATGGGGCAATTTGTACCCATGGGGGCAGCAGCACCTGCACTGGGATTCGTTCATGGGGAGGGAAGGAGACAGCCCACTGTACCCCCCTGCCCGGGGAGATGAACTTTACACTTAGTGAGAACCCTGCCAGCCGAATCTCTCTGGGAAAAGTGCAGATGTAGTGCACCTTCCAGATGGCCAGGCTATGCTGCTGCTTTGGGATCCTGGTGGATTGCTGGGAAAGAGGTGGGAGAGAGACTGCATCACAGCTCCCCAACTCTTTTGGTCTGCAGAATCCAGGCAGTGGATCTGGCCCACTGGATGTACAACTCAGGTCCCGAATAAAATGTGAATTGAAAAATAAAGTGTGTGTATTTATGGGAACAAATGCTGCTTTGCTTTGATGTGATTTCCTTTAACCACCCCACAATTAAAGCCTGGTGAGAATCCGGCTGCTTACTTTCAACTAAAAGATGCAAGGTTCTAAACTCCACCCCTAAGCAACTCAGAAAGGCTTCTATGCTGGGAAGCCTTTGGGTTTTTTGTAAACAGTTTCTCAGTGTACCATAGCCTCACATTAAAAGAGAAAAAAAAGCTGATGATCCCAATACCTTTAAATGGCTAAACTCCTCCCTCCACCCCCAGTGCTATGCAGGGGGAAGGCATAATTGGAGCTTGGCAGCTCCAGGAGTGTTACTAGCCCTGCCAACAGAGCTGGGAGCGCAAGAGGGCATGCCCCTTCCCATGCTTCAGCAGGACTGTTATGGAAAAAGCACTAGCTGCAAGTTGGCAGGCGTGTAGCAAGTCCTGCCATACTCTCCCTGGTTTCCAGGACTTGCTAAGAGTCTGATTTGTGACCAGTGGATGGTTTTATTGCCTTTTGTAGGCTTTGTGTCAGAGCAGCATGCTTTTAATATATTTTTCTGTTACCTTCTTATTATTTAATGGACACTGTTGATTTGTGGGCATGGCTCTCTGTTGGATGCTGTCCCGTTGACGGAAAACAAATCTTTAGAAATCACTAGATGCTTATTTCTTGACCTTGAAGATTTTGTATCTGTGTTTTAATAACATTGAGGCCGAACCTCTGAGGCAGTGAGCAATCCTGACTTCCATTGAAGTGGGGGAGAGATGAAGGCATGGTCAACTTGCCACAATAGCTGAGGTGATGCATCATGAGACGTTTAATCTGTGAATCCAGAGTTCGTGTCCCTGTTCTGGCAGTAACATTTCCGTCGCAGGATATGTTTAAATGAAGGTGGTATGGTTTTTTCTAGAAGATATGCTCTAGTTCAGTCACAGCTGTTGGACTTGAAGCAAGAATTAATTTATGGAATCTTGTTGCCTGTGTTCTCCAAGAGGTCAGGCCAGATGATGATTGATGATCTCTTCTGGCCTTGGAATCTATAAATCTGGGAATTTCATTGGGAATTGACGAACCGGTCTCATAATTAGCATCTTGCCTATGTCTTTTTCATCTTAGAAACAACTGTACTTTTTATAATCATGCTAAAATTTGCAGACCCATCCATTAGATTGCAGTTTACGTTGATATCAGTGCATTGGTCTTTTTCACCCTTTAGTGCTCAGAGCAGTTTATCAGTCTGCTGCAGCTTGTGGGCTAATGACTCTTATTCTTTAGATCAAGTAGTGGAGACCCCTTTTTTTAGTTTCAGTGGTCCTGGGTCCAAGCCTTGCTAACAACCCATGAGCTATCATTACAAGATTAAATTAAGAGCTAATTGTGTCGGGTTAGACCACCCGTTCCACCAGCCTGGGCTTCCTCACCCTGTTTATGCTGTGCCAGGCCTTCAAGCCTTCGCTAGCACACACACACAGGTAAGGCCACACCCAGCTGCAGACACAATCCAAAGTTAGCTCTGTGTGAGGGGGTTCAGCCCAGCAGTTCACCCAGCACTCATGTGCACACCTCCTTTGGGGAGTCAATCGAAAATATTGCCTTGCACTGTATAGAAAGATCTGCACAGCGCAAGCTCATAAAAATTTGCCCTCTCCCTCAATGTGGAAAGAGATATGCACAACTTCTTGCCCCTCTCCCCAGTTATAAATTGCACAAACTGGGTTTTATGATAAACAAAAACAAGTTTATTAACTACAAAAGGCAAATTTTAAGTGATTATAAGGGATAGCAAACAGAACAAAGCAGATTAGTAAGCAAATAAAACAAAACACTCATACTAAGCTTAAGATCTTAAAGAGACTGGTTTCAAGAAGTAATTTCTCATCCTAAATGTTGCTTTTGGGCATGATGCAGAAATTCTTGAAGGTTAGCTACCCTGCTTGCATCTTAAATCTTCAGACACCATATTCACAGACCAGATCCCTTTTCCAGCCTGGGCTCAACAATTCTCCCCCCTGTGTCTTTGTTTCTCAGATCTTTCCAGCTGTCATCCTGGGTGGGAATTCAGTGAAGAGTGAACCAAGATCAACTTATTCCCCAGCCTTAAATAGAATGTACATAAGGCGGGAACTTTTGTTTCCCAGTCTTGACCTCCCCATCCTTCTAGTGGAAAATTACTAGAAGTCCAAGGTGGTTTTTAGTACCAGGTGACATGACCACCTGACCTTGTAGTGTCAAAGCAACATCCCAGAACATTCTTCTCAGGAAGGGGAGAGATTAGTATCTTCACAGACTTACTGTTTCTTCCTAATGGCCCATCGAGGCTGACGGCCTGTTGTCTGGTGGGTGTTTTCCAAGTACACACACACTTGTAATTGTTACATAGCCAATATTCCTAACTTTAGATACAGAAACGATACATGCATACAAATTGGATAAACACATTCAGTAAATCATACCCTTTCCAGTGATATCTCACATGATCCATCTTGTATAAAACATATCTTAGTTATGTCACGTTCATATCATAACAGTATTTCCATGAAGAATATGGAGTGTAACGTCACACTAATAATTTATATTTATAAATGGTCTGCTAAGTGGTTTTAAAGCAGCTTAAGATGGCCAATGGACAATTTCTCCTGTGCAGGGCAACTTGCCACTTCTGCAAGATTTCCACCAGTATCTTCATCACCTCCTGTGCCAGCTGTTCACCCCTCCCGCGGGGTAAGGGGAAGTCATGGCATGAGTGGGACAGAGAAGGAGTGGTGGAGTGGAGCTTTGCTATGTCTGATTCTCCACAAACATCAGGGGTGTTGAATCAGGGAACTATGATCAACTCTTTTTGGTCCGTCCTCTTACTCTTTCTGAGCCAGACTCGGAGAGAAAGGAAAATTGAGCCGCTAATTGAGCATAGTAACATAAAACAAAATGGTCACATCTAGCAGCAAAACAATTTCTGGAAGTTTGTCCAGAAAACAAGTAACTTTAAGGTGGGAATCGGTAAAGAAAATTGTTGGATTTGAGTGGGGGTTGGATAAGGTCCTAATTATCTGACTTTCTGATTCCACTGTAATAAAACATGCAAAATCTTTCAGAATCAGACATGTAAAATTCATTCTTGAAGACCTACAAAACTGCAGCAGGTCTGTTAACCTATTGGCAAAAATGTACAGAACTTTGCTTATACAAACTGTGAAATCAGCATGAGTGAACAGGCAGAATTAATGTATTTAATATCAGGGGGAAATACCAATATCAGTACCAGATTAAACAGATTTACAATTAATTCCATTGGGTAGATTTAGGGAAAAAGGCATCAGAGCAATTTTTGACATATGAGATTTCCTTCTTCCTTTTACCTTAATTTTTCCCTTGTGCTTGGTTAGATGAGGTTCCAACAAGGGTCCAATCTTTTACCTATGGCTAAACACATAGACTGAAATAAGAATCCAGTACAGGATATAGCCATTTAGACACAAGTGGCTTCATTTATACGTTTTCTGTTTAACAGGCACTGGATTATGAGATAGCCTGTTAGAGTCTAGAAAGAGTGGACCATAAGAGTCTCTGGAAAGACAGATGCAATGTTTTGCCCAAAACACAATCACCTGACCAAGCTGGTACACCGAGGTCCTATTTAAGAGTGAGATATCAGTATTTATTATGCTATTGATTGTACAATATGTTTGGGGGGGGGGAATAGTAAGTCTTGAATAGTGTTAAATTGTGTTAATTACTGTCTCTTTGAGCCTGTTATACATGAGGTCAGACTAGATGATTTAATGGTCCCTTTTGGCCTTAAAAAGCTATGAACACTGTCGGAGAAAAGGAAGAAAAAATATTGATCTAGTCAGAGGTTTTTGGAGACTCTTCAACAAAATTCCAGGAATTTGTTGAGTGAGGTTGCTCTTGCCGTTTGAATGAAAAAAATCCCGTGTGAAGGATGTCCCTTGAAGAGATCACCCATAGATTCCGAAAAGTAAATACAGTAGCATACAAATATTTTTTAAAGAATGAAATAAAATGGGAAAAAGTAATGAACTAAACAGCTTTGGCAATGTTATTTTGTTAACGCTTTATTTAGAGCCCTTATCCACCACTATTTTATATTGTTAATCTTTTCCTGATTCATTTGTCTGTGTTATAAAGTGCACTCTGGCACTCAAACTAAATGGATTGTTCTGCTTAAATTTGGAGGAGTGACAAACCAATCTTTTCTTAAACCCCGTAATGGAAGATACTGTTCTTTCTCCCATTTCCTTAGAACTAGCTACGTTTTTTTTTTTCTGTTTACTTTCTGTATTTTCTTTTTTCTGCATTAACCCCCTTGGAGACCAGTGTATTGTAGCTTGTTGTGGTGTAGACATATGCGCTGAGTTTCCAGGATGCTACTGGAATGAGAACAGCATTCGCACAGCCCAAATGGCCTGGCCAAGCACTCCTTGACAGTGATAAAGCTTTGCCAGATGGCTAAAAGGACACAGTGGTTGCAAGGTTCTTGAGCCCTACCAATTTGGTCAGCTTGTCTCTCAGCTTCATTATTCTTCCCTCTCCAGCACTGTTCAACAGAGGGGCGACACATGGGGAGGCATGCAGGGTAACGTGTCCCCCACCAGATTTGCTGCTTGGCTGAGCATGCTCAGTAACACTTCTGAAGCCGGCTGCCCTCACTCTGCCCCCTCCCCCAGATAGGCAGGCACAGGTCGTCTCTGCTGTTGAGCATGGGTTCTGGAAATGTTATTTATTATTCCCCACTCTGAGTGTCATGGCTGCAATTTTTGTGACACCAGAACCATACCGATGTAGCTTTACAAGCATGAAACAATGCAGAGTCCCACGGCTGATGTCAAAGAACATTACAGATGGCTACCGCTTGAAGGAAATTTGGGCCTGATCCAAAGCCTCTTGAAGTCAGTGGGAGCATTTGCATTGAGTTAAATGGGTTTGGGATCAGGCCCTAGTTTAACCCTCACCCCGAAAAAAGAAGAACAAAATCCATCAACAAGAGTAAAGAATCCTCTAGCGTTCTAGAAGCCATGTTTTATTTGGAGAACTTTCACTAGACTCCCTGCACAGCCAAAGAAAATTGCACTTGCAGACTAAGGAATACGGGATAGGGTCAAATCTACTGGAGGTGTAGCTCTGACTTCAATGGAACTGTGTCTGTTTGAACCAGATTAGGATCACGTCTGCTGTAGTGTGTCATTTTTCCTCTGTCCAAAGAGTGTAACAAAAGAATATAAAATGTTACTTGCATCTTATTTTAGCATCAGACCAGATTTTCAAATGTCTGCGAGGTATGGAAATAGCAAAGAAATAGCATTATAAAGTCCAAGTTTGACTCCATGTGGGTCAAAGGGAAATCACGCGGAGCAAGCAGATACCAATGCGGCAGGAGCATTTTGCCACTCTCCATTACTTAACATGCTGGCTCACTCGTCTATGTCTGGGAAGATGAGAAAAGGGGACCATCAGCATACTGAGTAACCGCTTGAGGAGTTGTAACCATCCTCGCATCTGCATTTGAATGAACTTGTTCTGCAGCAAGAAGAACCCTTAAGACACTACACTGTAACCCTTTAGCTGATGAGGGTGATACAGCAGCCTTCTGATTAGGCAGTCGGAGAGGACAAGAATACATTTTGTTTGATTAAACGGACATAAGAGTTATCGTAATTTTGGCACAAAGTTGATCATGTAGAATACTCAGAAGAGGGGAAAAAATGAAAAGAAAGCACTAGTTGTATTCGAGACCAGAAACTGCAATCAGATTTGTATGAGTTTGTGGATGTTGGAACATTTCCAATCATGTAACAGAAATGAGATGTTAAAAGCTTGCATTCACTCTCCGAGTTGTTGCTATTGACCTTGTTGGCTACACTGACAACCTAGTGTGTTCAAAAAGAACGTTAAAGCCTTTCCTAAATTATTTACAATATTCTTTGCCAGATGTGCTTGCATACCTTCCGTTTACATAAGTATGGGTTACATGTGTCTGTCAAGGAGATGATAAAATCCTTCTGTATTTAAATCAATCAATCAATCAATCGAGGTGTGCTTCCAAGAGGAAAGGAGACAATATGCAGCCTCTGAGGAAAACCTTTTTACAGTGCAGTAGTTTAAATACATTCTTACAGTATGATCTCAAGAAATAGGAAGATGTTGACACGAACACCGTATTTCATCAGAGATATACATTCTCACATGGTTCACTGGAGCTTCTGTGTTACAGATGCTGTATAAATGAAGTGCAAGACTTAATTAAAGCAAATAAGTGTTGGGAGAAAAAAAATTCAAAGTCAACTTTTACTTGTGCAACAAAATATCGTATCTGTACAGTAGTAGCATGGTCTCTGGCAGACGCTGATTAGAAGTTAATCAATTTTCTACATGGAGACATTCATTGCTAGAGACATGAATTTACAATGCGGTAAAGATTTAGTAGAACTAGTTGGCAAGGGGGCCAAAGAGATGCAACTTTTATCATGTGATGTAAGGCCAGATATTTTTAGGAACATATGTTTACTAAACCAACAGGTTTTGTGCCTGTGCTGGAAATAAGTCTTGTCAGTTCAAGAATCAAACTATCTAATTTTAATGGTATTGATTGTACTGGATAGCTCTTTTGTATGTTTGCATCCCTTTAGATAAATACATTATAACTCAGGTTAAGATTTTGTCAGTTATGTTTAGTAAAAGTCACGGACAAGTTGTGAGCAATAAACAAAATTTCACAGTAGCCTGTGACCTGTTCGTGACTTATACTAAAAATAATGGGGAGGGGAGGTGATGGGGGACAACTGACAACCGGTGGGGAGGGAAAGAGAACCCGAGCCATGCTGCGCCGGGGACCCACTGCAGTCCTGGCAGCTTGGCACTCTAGGGCCCCCCATGGCAGCTGACTGCTCCAGGACTGAAGAGGAAAATGTCACAGAGGTCCCTGAAAGTCATGGAATCCGTGACATAAGCTTATCCTTAATTTTAACCATGGCCACCTTTCAGTAGCCTTTGTCAGAGAATAGTATCAGTGCCATATTAGCAAAGTTCCCACAACAAAAAAGGCATAAAATAAATAAAAAACCCAAACATCCCTCTTTATATATTTTTTTAAATGGCTGCTAATTAGTGAGCTGCAAAATGTTGGTATGCTCTGTTTGTGTTCGTATTTGTATTTATACAATCTGTTCTTGTCAAAAAGATATCAAAGGAGCAAAGAAGGCAAATGAAAGAAAAAGGAAATGAGAGTAAATGTGACCAATAATTTGTGACTAATTGATGAGACGTCACTCAAACAAATCCTGGGGTTGTGGAGGTTCACATACACCACAGAGTTCTGAACGTACATGTGTCTAAATAGACATGGAGGTTTCTCACTTGTTCTCAGGCTTGCGGTATCGACAACATGGAGGTGTGGTTGTGCATGTGCAAAGCATAGCCTTATTTGCAGCCTGCAGATTAGGCCCACTGATGTGTGTTGCAAACTACTGCAATTTTATCGTTAGTCATGAGATATTTGGTTATTTTCTTAAAGTCCCAGCTCCTGGAGCCAAACGAATACATGAGAATCTCAGCTTTCATTTTAAAAATAGTAAGTTTCTCAAACCTGTGGTTTGTGGAGAAAAGTTTGAAAACATGAACCCTTACAGGCTCAGAAACCAGAAGGCCAAATAAGTGAACCTGCCACTTTCTATTATTTTTTAAAATCTTATGATTTTCAAACCAATCTCATGATTTTGGGGGCCTGACTCGCAATTTTTGAGTGCGTGGGATTGGCAGTACTGTGAATACAGAACTAAAATAGCTAGCATTAATAGAAGGCTATGGGCAGGTGAAGGAGTAAATGAAAATGCATTCCAAGAAGTTTATAATTTAATTACATCCTTTTAAAATTCACACTCTCCTTCTTTACCTCTAGAACTCCAACAGATATATTCATTTAGACTGAGAGTAACTGGGAAGCCCAGAGCTACTGAACATCCCCTGGTTCAAAGTTAGCCAGCGTTCACTTATCTAGTTTTGCTCGTCTCTTCATCTGATTCCATCTTTGGAATCAAAACAAGTATTAAATTATTTTAAACCAGAATAAGTAAAAGGTTGTTCTCTGCAGATAGAAGACAAGCATTAGAGTCTGACAGCATAAGGGATCATTCTAATGGAGTGCGTTACAATATTTTATGTTTAATGTTTCCTTCATCCAAACAAAGCCAAGGTTGCCAGCTGTTCAAGTTCACAGAAGAGGGAAATAAGTGTGAGCTACACCATGCTGAAACAATGCTGTAAGAAAAATATTGGAAACTGTGGCTCAAATGAACTCAAATATTCTTTTTAAAAAATGTACAACACTAGGATTACTGACAAACTGGAATCTTTCAAAGTGTGGAAATTCATTGAGAAAAAAAACAGCTGTCACATTAAAAAGTCATCGTTTGCGAACATTTACCACAATGGTTTCTAAAATACCACTATTTCTCCCATATGTAGAATAGAAAATAACTATATGGTACCTGTTGGCAAATATTGACTTTTAAATGGCAGCTACTCTGTAGAATGTGTAATTGCGAGCTGTTCCACTTTGCAGATAAATGCAGACGTGCCTGAAAATTAATTGAGTGTTACAGCCACTGGCCAAAATTTCAGTCCAATTGCGTGACACCCTACTTGAGGCCTTCATGCTGGTCAAAGATGATAAAAGAGAAGCTTAAGCTGTGTGAGAAAAGTACCCTGTGTGTGCAGAGAATGACTGTTATGCTTCAAGTAAGCGAACTCATAACCTCTGTGATCTGTTTTCGTGAGCATTTGAAAATGGCACATGCAGCATTTAAAGTAAAATCATGGGATCAGGACATTTGAGTCTATTATTCAGCAGAGGATTTCTGGACCGAGTGTTTTAAAAGGACAGGGCTCACAAGGTTATTGATTTATGCACTGAGCACTCAGTACATATATCAATAATCGAGTGCTACTTGTCATATTATTCAGTGTGACAATTCTGGCTGAATATGGGTGCTCATAAATGTGAGAGACTGATCAGCTGGGTAGCACGTGTGTGGAGTCTGCAAGGTAGGAGTTCTGCAAGTTTTTCAGGCTTTCCCATTAAGTTCTGCCATGAACCTCATTCTTGACCTGTGCCATTCACCTGCTATTCCCATATTAGATTTTCCATATTAAATTGCTTGTTGGCTTTGTGAGGTGGTTGGATGTCCACTTGGTTCTATGCTCAGATCATTTTTAAAAACTTTGAACTGCTTTGAATTTGGCACTGTATTTATTTAATTGTACTTCTTTCCATTTAAATTAATTTAATCTCTCCATGAAGCCTTGTGCAGTCTTCTAGTCTTAAGCAGTCATGTAGAGCCTGATCCAGACCCAAGGAAGTTTCTATGATGAGATTACTGGTTCTGTGGATGAAGGGAAAGCAGTGGTTGTATTGTATCTTGACTTTAGCAAAGCTTTTGACACGGTCTCCCACAGTATTCTTGTCAGCAAGTTAAAGAAGTACGGGCTGGATGAGTGCACTATGAGGTGGGTAGAAAGTTGGCTAGATTGTCGGGCTCAACGGGTAGTGATCAATGGCTCCATGTCTAGTTGGCAGCCGGTGTCAAGTGGAGTGCCCCAGGGGTCGGTCCTGGTGCCGGTTTTGTTCAATATCTTCATAAATGATCTGGAGGATGGTGTGGATTGCACTCTCAGCAAATTTGCGGATGATACTAAACTGGGAGGAGTGGTAGATACGCTGGAGGGCAGGGATAGGATACAGAGGGACCTAGACAAATTGGAGGATTGGGCCAAAAGAAATCTGATGAGGTTCAATAAGGATAAGTGCAGGGTCCTGCACTTAGGACAGAAGAACCCAATGCACAGTTACAGACTAGGGACCGAATGGCTAGGCAGCAGTTCTGCGGAAAAGGACCTAGGGGTGACAGTGGACGAGAAGCTGGATATGAGTCAGCAGTGTGCCCTTGTTGCCAAGAAGGCCAATGGCATTTTGGGATGTATAAGTAGGGGCATAGCAAGCAGATCGAGGGACTTGATCGTCCCCCTCTATTCGACATTGGTGAGGCCTCATCTGGAGTACTGTGTCAAGTTTTGGGCCCCACACTACAAGAAGGATGTGGATAAATTGGAAAGAGTCCAGCAAAGGACAACAAAAATGATTAGGGGTCTGGAACACATGACTTATGAGGAGAGGCTGAGGGAACTGGGATTGTTTAGTCTGCAAAAGAGAAGAATGAGGGGGGATTTGATAGCTGCTTTCAACTACCTGAGAGGTGGTTCCAGAGAGGATGGTTCTAGACTATTCTCAGTGGTGGAAGAGGACAGGACAAGGAGTAATGGTCTCAAGTTGCTGTGGGGGAGGTTTAGGTTGGATATTAGGAAAAACTTTTTCACTAGGAGGGTGGTGAAACATAGGGAGGTGGTGGAATCTCCTTCCTTAGAAGTTTTTAAGGTCAGGCTTGACAAAGCCCTGGCTGGGATGATTTAGTTGGGGATTGGTCCTGCTTTTGAGCAGGGGGTTGGACTAGATGACCTCCTGAGGTCCCTTCCAACCCTGATATTCTATGATTCTATGAAGTCAATGGGAGTCTCCATTGACTTCCATGGTCTTTGGATGATACTGATAGACTCTAAGGTTGGCAGCTACAAGTGTTAGAATGTTTCTTCTTTTTTCCCCTCCACTATTGATAATACTTAGTATTCTTTAATACTTAGTACATCAATAGAGTATGCTAACATTGAGCATCATACATCCTGGATGTTGGCCTGCCAGACAACTGTGTCAAGAGCCATTTCTCCAGACCAACTCAGCTTCTTGCTTCTTGTGTCATTTTTCTTATGCCGTATAGAAAGTCAGTTTGTATTTTCTGCACGGGTAACAGCTTTCATTTCCCAAACAGCTCGACAACTGTCCAGTCCTTGCCGTGCTCCCTTGATGGTTTCTCTGGGCATGTATAATATGTCAATTAAAACACAACAAATACAAATACATAAATAATATGTATAGTCATAGATAACCCTAGCTATCATGGACTAGAGGGAGCAGGGAAGCGATCTGGTAGGTTGTGGAGCTGCTGGGGAAAGGACTCTTTTAGACAGCTCACAAACTTTACTGTATTATTTAGACCCTTTGTTTTCAGTTTTTACCAAATTTCCCTGAAAAATCCCTTTTGAAAAAGCAAGTATTTGAATTTTACCGATTTTTTGTTTTTATGCAAATTTTGCAAACGCTGAAAATCCCTGGACCCAGCTGCTTCCCTTGCAGAATGCCTGCAGGACAGCATAGTACGAGTGTGTACATGTATAATGTAAAGTAATGCACACTGGAAAATATAACCCCAACTATACATGCAATATGATGGGGGCTAATTTAGCTACAACTAATCAGGAAAGATCTTGGAGTCATCGTGGATAGTTCTCTGACGACGTCCACACAGTGTGTAGCGGCAGTCAAAAAAGCAAACAGGATGTTAGGAATCATTAAAAAAGGGATAGAGAATAAGACAGAGAATATCTTATTTCCCTTATATAAATCCATGGTACGCCCACATCTTGAATACTGCATACAGATGTGGTCTCCTCATCTCAAAAAAGATATATTGGCATTAGAAAAGGTTCAGAGAAGGGCAACTAAAATGATTAGGGGTTTGGAATGGGTCCCATATGAGAGAGATTAAAGAGACTAGGACTTTTCAGCTTGAAAAAGAGGGGAGACTAAGGGAGGGATCTGATAGAGGTCTATAAAATCATGAGTGGTGTGGAGAAAGTGAATAAGGAAAAGTGATTTACTTGTTCCCATAATAAAAGTACTAGGGGCCACAAAATGAAATTAACGGGCAGCAGGTTTAAAACAAATAAAAGGAAGTTCTTCTTCACACCGTGCACAGTCAACCTGTGGAACTCTTTGCCTGAGGATGTTGTGAAGGCTAGGACTATAACTGGGTTTAAAAGAAAACTAAATAAATTCATGGAGGTTAAGTCCGTTAATGGCTATTAGCCAGGATGGGTAAGGAATGGTGTCCCTAGCCTCTGTTTGTCAGAAGGTGGAGATGGATGGCAGGGGAGAGATCACTTGATCATTACCCGTTAGGTTCACTCCCTCTGGGGTACCTGGCATTGGTCACGGTTGGCAGACTGGATCCTGGGCTGGATGGACCTTTGGTCTGACCCAGTATGGCCATTCTTATGTTCTTATGCAGGAGGGTTACTGCAAGTTGGCAGCGGGTGCTGCACTGTGGAGG
Source organism: Eretmochelys imbricata (assembly GCF_965152235.1). NCBI lineage: Eukaryota > Metazoa > Chordata > Testudines > Cheloniidae > Eretmochelys > Eretmochelys imbricata. Next base: position 202,396,740 of record NC_135574.1, on the reverse strand, counting down.
AGTGAGACAAGCAGGGAGCCTGGTCCCGGCAGTCAAGAGGGGTCTGTTCCTGTCTCAATCCCCTATCACCCAGTTCCCTGTGCAGTGGGGGTGTAAGATGGGCAAGGAGCTGGCTATTAGCCCTCTCCTGCTTTCCCTGCCTGACAAAGTCCCCCCTGAGCCTGGGCCCTTACACATGCCTATCTGCGTCTCCTGTGTAGTAGGGGAATGAAACAGGCTGGGTCCTGGCAGCTGAGACCACCTGGCCGCTTCAGTGATAGGCCGGCAAGGAGCTGAAGGTTGCCTTCCCAACCCATCACACATTTCTGCATGTGGCCTCCTGTGAATCCCAGGCACCACTGTACACCCCTGGGTACTGGCCCTTTGTTTTCAGGTTTTACCAATTTTCGTCCTTTTTAATGTTTTTTAATAAACACCAGTAAATTCCTGGGAAATTTTATAGAAAATAAAAAATGAAAATGAAGGGCCATTTTGCACAGTGGGCCTGATCCAAAGCCCTTTGAATTCAGTGAAAGGATTGCTGTTGAATTCAGCATAATTTGGATAAGGCGCTATGTTTGTGTACTTTAAATCCATGGAATATGCATCCTTAGACAGACATTTATCCAGAGAATTAAAGCTATTTTTTTTTAAAATCTTGCTACACAGTCTCACAAACAGGAATGAATTAGGGATGCAGGATGAGACCCAGAGATTGCAAGTGGAGGTTTTTTTTTTTATTGTTTCTGAAAATGTCTTTTGTTGTGTGTTCCCTATAGACTCCTCTGAGATAGTGTTGTCCGTAATTCCAGCTCACCTTTACTGTGCACAAGGCTATGCTAGCTAGAATGTCAAATCTTAGAGAAGAACAATTTTTTTCTAATATCTGATCTTCCTTAAACAGTCTGGACATTGCTAATTTGATCTCAGAGGTAGGCTATTATCTGTATTAATTCCACATACGAAACTTCTATTCATGCACCAAGAGACTGCAGGTTTGGGTCTGATGTTTGTATGAGGCATACTCAAAATGAAAACCAAAAAATATACTTGGAAAACAACCTCTTGGAGAAAATGTCTCTGGCATGAAACAAACTGTTTTTTGTTGTCATTGTTTAGTTCAAATCAAGCATGTGGGTTAAGACAAAAACTTTTCTGTTTCTCACATTAAATTCTTTGTTGTGTGTATTTAATCATATGTGAAAGGCTTCAAACAGTCATATATTTATCGAGCAAGAAACAAGGCTTGGAAAGTGAAAAGCTGATGTTTTCAAATCATTGCCTCATCTTATAAATGTCAAAGCCACTATTCATTTCTGTTACATTGCAAAAAATAATAAAACTTCTCTGTCAATATTTCCTACCTAAACAGCAGAATGCTTAGAAAATTTCAAGTCCTAAGTACAAAATTCCAGTATCCTTTTATTTTTATAACTATAAAAAATTGGTATGTTTGCCTGAATAATGGTTTGTATTTTACAAGTTTGCGTTAAAATGACATATATTACACCTATGTAAAATCAAAACAGAACAAGCCTGATTCTTATTTACAGTAAGCTCCCTTCACACCACTCTGACAGAGTAAAATGAGTTTAAATACAATTTACTATACTTTATGCTCCCCCTTCACACTGCCAGATTGGTTTAAAGGGGCCGAAGTTTAAAGAAGTGTTAGACCCAAAATGAAATTTTCAGAATGTCTGTCATTGTGAATCTACAGTACATTGATTTCAGTGGGACCACTCGTGTGCTTTACATCAAGCACATACTTAAATGTTTTGCTGAATCCAGGCCTAAATGCCCGAATCCAGTCCTCAACCGTGCGTATGTATAGTGGAAGTTGGGGCATGTGTCAAAGGACAAACCTAAACTGAAAATACTTAATACAGCTGTACCTCAGTGGGATCCTTATTCTGCACTCGGTGTTCAGGGTATGTCTACACTAGGAATGCTACAGCTGCGGCATAGACACTTACTGCAGTGACAGAAGAATAGCTGAAAGGCTGTCGCTAGGTTGATGGAAGAATTATTCCATCGACCTAGTGGTGTCTAAACTGGGTTAGATTGGCTTAACTATGTCGCACAGGGCGTGAAATTTTTCACAGCCCTATCAAGGTAATTAAACTGACCTAACTTTGTTGTGTAGACCGGCCCTCACTCTTTTCTCATACCATGTCTACCCTACGGTAACTACACCAACACAGCTACCATACCGTGTATATGCTAGCATAACCCTGAAGTGTAGATGCAGACTCCACCACTATCTCCCTAAGCGATGGTAACTAGGTTGATGGAAGCATTCTTCTGTCAGCCTAGCTGCGTCTACACCTGGGGGTTAGGTTGGCACACCTATGTCAGTCAGGGGTGTGGATTTTTCAGACCCTTGAGTGATGTAGCTATGTCGACCTATTTTTAAGTGTAGACCAGGCTTCAGACAAAAAAACTTTCCATTAAAGACAATGAGAGAAATTAGTATGATTGAAGCAACAACTAGGACATGTTAGATGTTTTGATTCTTTTCCCCTTGGATACAGCATTATCCAGTTACTCTTGTATTGGGTGGAAGCAATCATCCCACCATTGTAAAGCTGACCAAGAGAAAGTTATATTAAAGCAGCCCACCCCCACATACACCCTGCCCCAGATCTCTCCACTATGCACATTCTGTGGGCATCTGCCGTTCCTCATCACTATTATGGGACTTACTCATTCAGGCTTTCACTGCTAAAATCCATGCTATTGTTCACCTGAGTAAGGCCAGCATGATTTGGCTAATTCAAATTCCTTGCTCAAACAGAACCCCTATAGTGTATCATGTATCTATTTGCTCTTGTTATTATCATAGTATTGCTAATTGCTGAGGTCATAAACACAACCCTTCATGTTCATTAGCTAGAATGTTAACATATTTACATTTGCAACATCCAGACCAGGGGCGGGCAAACTTTTTGGCCTGAAGGCCGCATCGGGTTTCAGAAACTGTATGGAAGGCCAGTTTGGGGAGGTTATGCCTCCCCAAACAGCCAGTGACCTGGCCCCCACCCCTTATCTGACCCCCCCCCACGTCTCACCCCTTGATGACCCCCCCAGGACTCCTGCCCCATCCACACCCCCTGCTCTCTGTCCCCTGACCCCCTGCTACCCCATCCAACCCCCCCTCTCCTCCCTGACTGCCCCCCCCGGGACTCCTGCCTCATCCACCCCCCCCCGACTGCCCCCAGAACCCCCGCCCCTGACTGCCCCCCCGCCAACCCATCCAACCCCTCCTCTACTTCCTGACCACCCCCGGAACCCCTGCCCCCATTCAACCCCCCCTGTTCCCCACCCTCTGACCGCCCCGACCCTTATCCACACCCCTGGCCCCTGACCACCCACCGAACTCCCCTGCTCTCAATCCCCCTCCCCCGCTCCCTGCCCCTTTACCATGCTGCCTGGAGCACCGGTGGCTGGCTGTGCGGTTGCACCGGGCGTGGCAGCCACACTGCCCGGCTGGAGCCAGCCACACTGCCCGGCTGGAGCCAGCCATGCACCACGCAGCACAGAGCTCCGGGTCAGGCCGGGCTCTGCAGCTGCGCTGCCCCAGGACCTCGCAGCCCTGCTGTCCAGAGCATTGCGCCGGTGATGCCGTGAGCTGAGGCTGCAGGGGAGGGAGAACAGCGTGGATGGGGCTGGGGGCAAGCTTCCCAGGCCAGAAGCTCAGGGGCCGGGCAGAAAGGTCCCACGGGCCAGATGTGGCCAGCAGGCCGCAGTTTGCCCACCTCTGATCTAGATACTGCCATGTTTGTTGCTCTATGAAGACTGATATTTGAGCCACAAGGCAAATCACTTTTTTAAACAAAGCTTTGCATTAACTTCTCATTTCATAAGGTTTTCATATGCTACTGCGTGAATGTTTCTTATAAAATTGCTCATTAATGTTTAAACAGTGGGATGAAACAGAAGATACACTGATGTACTTTAATTTTGCTTTGCACTATTAGGTCATTCTGTGGGCTGCATTTTTATGTTCCTTCTCAGTTTCTACCCAGTCTTAACTCAGGTAGAATTCATAATGACTTCATATGGAAATATATAGAATTTAGTATCTGCAGCCTTTTGTAGGTGAGTTTCATAGAATCCTACGCAGAAAATTCCCTTATAAATTTGCTTTTTTAATGGTTTATTTAAAGGCAAAGAAGAATTCATCTGACAGCTGATCTAATAAAATATGCCAATGTCAAATATTTTCTCCACTGCTGCTGACACTTGATCCAAGGGGGGACAAAACATGTTCAGTAGCTCTGGGCTTTTTTTTTTTTAGCGGCAAACTTGTTCTTTGGTAGACAGTTGTGTTGCTCTGAAACATTGAACAGACTACATTGCCTGGAAGGGGTCTCAGAGCAGGTTTGAAGAGGTGACTTTTCTCTGCTTAGATGTGAGAGAGAAAAAGGCGATTTTTTTGGGGGACGGGATCCCCAGGGTTCAACCTGGAACTGGAGTACTGCCGTGCCCCTTTAACTCTCCAGCCTGGGCTGTCTCTCACAGTGCTTTGCTAGTGACAAGCCGCAAACCTCTCCAGGAGCTGTGATCACTCAGCACAACTGCATGTGGAGCCTTACATCCAGCGAGATTGCATGAATGCTCCCTGAGCCACTCACGAATCACACAGAGAAAGGCACCAGCAAATCTCCCAAGCCTCCAGCCCGGCACCCCAGAACTGTACCGTCTTGGCTGGTCAGAAGGCTGACCACTGTAAGTTCATTACCCAGTCTGCCCCTCCCTCGATGTAGAGAGGACACGCACTAGCCTTTGTAATCTTAGCTGAGCTTGCCAAAGCACTTGAACCAAAACACTCTGTTTTAGGTAAAATATAAAACAGATTTATTAACTACTGATAGATTTTAAATGATTATAAGTGGTAGACACAAAAGGTCAGAGATAATTACCAAAGAAAATAAAAGGTAAGCACGCAGTCTAAAAATGTATTAGACTGAGCAATATTTGGATCAAGTAGTTTTTCTACCCCACTGGATGTTGCGGGTAGGTTATACTCCTTAATACACAGGCTTTCCCTTTAAGCCTGGGACCAGTCTCCTCAGTTCAGGGGTTTTGTGTTCCCAGCGTTCTTGTTGCTTCCAACATAGGTGAGGGAGAAGAAAAGTAAAAGCATGATGCCACTGTCTCTTATTTTATACTCAAAAAAGTATAGTCCATGTCCCTGAAAAGAAACTACCCCAGGCTAGTGCCTGGTGGGCCTTGCTGAGTCACAGGGTTGAGCAATCACCATTGTGTGGTACTGCTATTACAGAATTTCAAATCCCTTGTCTACAACTCCCCTGATGATTGTTGGTCGTTTAACACGTGCCTGGGTGTGGGTCATATCCTTTGTTGTCACTGGAGAAATAGCCAGGGACGACTCCCAAATCTTACACATATTTCAAAAACTACCATATAGCAAAATCTCATAATTTCACACACACTAATGATATATAGACAGAACAGTGGGTTTTAGAAGACCATGACCTTTCCTATGATTTCTTACATGACATACTTTGTATGAAACATATCATAATTACGTGACAGTGGTGAATATGAGAGTTCCAAGGGGCTGTGTTGAGGTACAGATTGCCACAGTTTTAGATTTCAGTTTTCTCCTAAATCTCCAAGTTAGCAGAAATCTGTTTGGTTTTTCATTTGATTCTCCTTGTTCATGAAATCAATGGGAGTCTTTCCAATAACTTCAGTGGTCTTTGGAGCGGGTCTGCACTTTCTAATAGAATTATAGTCCACAATTCAACACCCTTTTGCATATGAAATATGGATTCCATAAGAGAGAAATGAATCCTCCAACTTCCCTCTGAGGTTTAACTGGGTGCCTCCAAGTTTTTTCTGTTGTCGGATGATTTTCCTGGAACAAAAGCTTATTACACATCTGCAGGTTGCTGAACCACTTTTCAGTGACTTGACTGATGTCACGCCATAGGGACCTGGTCCTTCTTGTAGGGTGATGAGCATCCTCAGTTTCTGTGGGAGTTGAGGGCTCTAAGAACATTGCAGTTCTCTGAATTGGACCATAGATGTTCATGGCATTTTACAAAACTGACTAACATGGATTCCTTGCCCCATAGAGTTTACAAGCCAAATACAATGAGAGAAACAAGAAGAGGCTCCGAAAGGTCAGCAAGTGTAGCAGGGTGGTTGCTTACTAAGCACCCCCTCATGCCCAGGGATTGTTTTGCAGGTACCCCGCTTCTGCTTCTCCTTCTTCAGGGCCCCCTTAAAAACTGTACATATGGATAACACTGCCTGCTGCCTGGGGCTGGTTTAATAACAGAAACACTCCTTTTCTGAATTAACAATAGCCCTGCATGGGCCCAGTTTAATAACAGAAATAATTCTAACAGTCCTCAGGATCCCCAAATTAAGTCCCTCACCACATAAAAGTCTACACTTCGCTCTGAGGTCTCTCACAGCCAGAGCTCTTTCTCTGGCCCAGTCTTGTTCTCACAGCCCATTCTCCCAGCTCTCCCTACCTGGAGCTCAGTCTTCTGATTCTGGCCAATGGGCCTCCAAATGTCTAGGCCCAAACCCTGTCACGGTTTCCCCTCAGAAGCTTCCTGAGCTCCTTTTTTTTTTTTCACAGCTCCCTTGGTCTCAGAGTCTTCCCTGCAGGAGCACTTCACATTCTCTGCAGTCTCGCTAGTGTTTCCTGAGTTATCCAGCTTCATTTTAGGTAGAGTGACCAGATTTCCCATTTTTGGGGACTTTTTCTTATATAGGCACCTATTCCCCCCCGTCCCGTTTTTTCACAGTTGCTATCTGGTCACCCTAATCTTAGGCCCCTGTTGCTCTTTATAGGACAATCCCTCTGTTCTGTCCCAGGTCTGGCTTATTCTGTGATCGGGGTTGGCTAACCCTGTTATAGAGAGGGTTATAGATTTGTAGACACCATGCACCATGAATGTCAAAAATGGTGGAATAATAGAGCCATTCAGTAGAACATTGCAAATGAACTCATTTAATAATACTTATGTCGTACATAGCACTGTTCAGCTGTAGGTCACAAAGTGCTTTGCACAGGAGGTAAGTATGATGAGAAAACAGAGGCTGAATGACTTTCCCAAGATCACCACCAGGCTAGTGGAATAGAACCCAGTTCTCCTGTGTCTTAGCCAATGGCAGAATAAACTGGATCATGCTGCCTTCCAGACAGACTGCCTCGGTGAACTGTACTTTGCTGTCAATGTCAACATCGCAATAGCATTTTGTAAGAGGGAACACAAGGGCAGAGGGAAAAGACTTCTTGTGCCTTCACTCATGCAGGGGCAGGTGTATGTCTTGCATGTGTAGATTATAATTGTCTGATGAAGTGATTGATACATTTACTATACTGGAAAAGTATTGTTTTCGTATTCCATTTTTTTATTCTTCCCCCAAATTTCACTCTGGGAAAATATAAACTTGCCATCTGTGATCGCAAGGCAACCTTCTAAATACTCATGTTATATGGAGTTTTCAATAGAGGCTTATCATTTTTTTCAAATCTATAATGAATTGTAACCTTAAAGTTTCAACATGTCCTTCCTTATCCTGTTAAAAGGTTCAGCTGGGTAAAGGGACCTTTTCACCAGTTATACAGAGAGCTTCACTTGCAGGTTCCATCAAGAGTAATGGAAATATTGTGGAAAATTGCACATTGAACATATATGGTATTCTGTAGTTCGTTCTGATAGATCAGGGTTCTGGGTTACATAACTTAACAAGCTAGACTCAGTGTCAGAAAAAGTCATATCACACAAAGTTTCTCACATTTGAAAGGTGAGCAAAGGTGAGCACAAGGCATAATGATTCTGCAGCACTTTTGAAGGCTGAGACAAAAGAACTATCCCAGACTAGACTGATGACCAAAAGATTCTGATGGATCAAAGGCTTTTTCTTTTAAGTCACAGAAGTGGGTAATTGTATGAAATGTCTGCTAAAGATCTCAGCAAAATGACACAATACAGCAAACTAATTGAATGGTTCTGGCATTGTCCAAAGATTAAATGTTCTTACAACAATTTATAGCAGTGTGTAATGTGGAACAGTAAGTTACTGTTTGCAGTTTGTCCAGTTGCTGTGTATTTCAAGTATTTTACAATTCTTACTTGCTGGTGGTTGACAGCAAACCTAAAATAATAATGGCTCTGAGGGGACTGTGGTACTATCATCACTGCTAGATTATGATTCCTGCTATGGCTGGCCTAGGGGCTGCTCCCCAAACTGACTCTGTACTAGGCAGGAATTACCTGCTCACTAGAGCTGGTCAGAAAATGGCCTTTTTCCCCTGGAAACTTTTGACGTTTCAGCACAAAATCAAAAACCTAAATATTTTGATTTGGAAATGCTGCAGTGGTGCTGTATGCTCCCATTCTCCCCTATAGGCCAGGCTCTGTTGAAGGACTAGATCTCCCATACTGTACCTAATGATGAGGGTAGATGTGAGGGTGATAAATTGTTCTTGTTGTCCCTGAGGGCAGGACAAGGAGTAATGGTCTTAAATTGCAGCAAGGGAGATTTAAGTTGGACACTGGGAAAAATTTCCTGTCAGGGTAGTTAAGCCCTGGAACAAATTACTTAGGGATTTGTGGAATCTCACTGGAGTTTTTTAACAACAGGTTAGACAAACAGCTGTCAGGGATGATCTAGATAATACTTAGTACTGCTTCAGTGCAGGGAACTAGACTAGATGACCTGTTGAGGTTCCTTCCAGGCCTACATTTCTGGGATACTATTTTTGCATATGCTTTATAAGTCTCTTATCTAAATGAAACAGTTTTAAATTACTGGTTGTAGTTCAAGAAATTCTTCAATAAGTAAAATCTTCTGTGGTGCCTACTTAGTGATATTAGTAATAAAAACACTGGCCTATATTCCAATGTAAGAAATTTAAAGTTCTTTGCAAGTTGGCATGATCTAATTGAAGAAGTCTATTAAAAAAATTAACAAATGTATGACTGTTAAACAAATGGTCCCAATTCTGCCCGTTTTACACTGCTGTAAATCCAGAATAACTCCTTTCAAGTTAATAAAGTTATTCTATATTTATGCTGTCATGGCTGACAGCAAAATCTGCCCAAACACCTTTAATTTTACTAGACACACAAAGTGGGCGAGGTAATAGCTTTCATTGCACCAGCTTCTGTTGGCGAAAGAAACAAACGTTTGAGCTACACAGAGCTCTTCAGGTCTGGGAAAGGTACTCAGAGTGTCGCAGCTAAATACAAGTGGAACAGATAGTTTAACGTAAGTAGTTAACAGATATTGAAAGAGACTGTACCGGAGTCCACTTGCCGCTAGGGCACCTCCTCCTTGCTGCACAGGGGATTAGCTCCGTCCAAGCCTGCCATCCCCTTCCTTAGTTTACTCTCACCGCAGCTCCTCTCTCTCTGGGGCTCAGCACGCTCCCTCTTCATGACTTAGCCCTCTGGCCAGGTCATTATCTTTGTTTCCCTTTCCAGGAGTATCAAAGTCCCACAGGATCAACTTCCAGGCTGTCTTACCAAGCCACCCTCTAATTCAAGCCTATGCCACTTTTCTCAGTGGGGGAACCTTGGCCCACGCACTACTCCAGGTTCCACCACCAGGACCCACTAGTCAGTGGCTCACTCTCAGATCCCATTGCTATTTCCCTGTGCTCCTTCCTACTTCCCTTCTCTTTCTCTGTGTTCTGGCCCTCCCATGGGGTCCAGCTGAAGCTCCCAACGCCTAGGGAATGACTGCAGCCTACTTCCCCTACAGCTCCCTTCTTTCCTCACCTTGCTGGCTTTGTATTAGCCCAGCCCACACCTGCTCAGCTGAGTTTCATCTTCTATTAAATCTTGCCTATCCTGCCTAATTCTCCCTCAGGTGTGTCCTATTACGTCAGTTAGCTCCTTCCCAGCTACCTTAACCGTTTCAGGTAAAGTGTGACATGAACACCAATCACAGAGACTATTCAAGGTGAAGTGGCCAGTTAACACCTCTGTAGTCATAGGAAAAAAAAGGGGAGGTAGTGGCTTGCAGATTGTTGTAATAAACCATAAATCCAGTGTCTTTAAGTCTGTGATTTTTAGTATCTAGCAAAGTTATGAATTTAAATTCTCAGGCTTGTCTTTTGAAGATGTGCAGATTTTCTTTGAGGATATTGATCGTCATAGAAGTGGAGATATGTCTACAGGTTTTGCATCTGTTGTGGTGGCAGGGTCTGGTGCCGCTTTGATTTGGTTTGTCCTGGTCTGTGGAGGAGCTTGATTCTGATCATGAACTTGGCGAGGTTGATTTGAAGGCCAGAAAAGGGTATTCGGGAAAGGTTTCTTTCAAGATGTGGTCCCCTTCGAATATGGGTTGCAATTGTTTAGTGATATCCTGTATGGGTTCTAGGGTGGGGCGGTAATTTTACTATGTCTGTGATGGGCTGGATCGCAGAAACCCCCTTGGGAACTGCCACCTGATGTGCTGAGACTACCCTTGAGCCCATTTTCCCTGGCAGCTTGCGACTTCAGTGCCCTGCCTGGTTTGAGCCAGACATGCTAGCCTGCTACAAACACAGACCCAGGTCTGAAACACATCCCCCAAAAGCTGCAGGCTTAACTGAAAACAGCTTAAGAAGTGTTCCTGTCTCCAACACTCAGATGCCTAACTCCCAATGGGGTCAAAACCCCAAATAAATCCATTTTACCATGTATAAAGCTTATGTAGGGTAAACTCATAAATTGTTTGCCCTCCATAACACCGATAAAGAGATATGCACAGATGTTTGCTCCCCCTCAGGTATTAACACATACTCTGGGTTAATTAATAAGTAAAAAGTGATTTTATTAAATACAAAAAGTAGGATTTAAGTGGTTCCAAGTAATAACAGACAGAACAAAGTGAATTAGCAAGCAAAATACAATAAAACATGCAAGTTTAAGCCTAATACAGTAAAAAAGTGATTACAGATGAAATCTCAGCCTCAGAAATGTTCCAGTAAGCTTCTTTTACAGACTAGAATTCTTCTAGTCTGGGTCCAGCAATCACTCACACCCCTATAGTTACTCTCCTTTGTTCCAGTTTCTTTCAGGTATCCTTTGGGGGTGGAGAGGCTACCTTTTGAGCCAGCTGAAGACAAAATGGAGGGGTCTCCCAGGTCTTTATATAGTTCCTCTCTTGTGGGTGGAAACCCCTTCTCCTCTCCTAAGCAGCATACGGCTGCAAGATGGAGTTTTGGAGTCACATGGGCAAGCCCATCCATGACTCAGAACTTTATCGGCTGATGCCACATTCCCAGGAAAGGTCAGATGTGGACTGGCGCCTCTCAAAGTTCATTGTTAGCTTAAGTGTTTCTTGACTGGGCACTTACTGAGAATAGTCTTTTCTCATGAAGCTGACCAACTGCTTCACTGAGGCTACTTAAAATCAAACAAATATATGGCCAATATTCATAACTTTGAACACAAAAATGATACATGCATGTAAATAGGATGAATATATCTAGTAGATCATATCCTTTGCAGAGATCTGTTACATGGCATATCTAGCATAAAACATATTCCAGTCATGTCATATGTACACTCATAAGCAGATTTCTATAAAGCATTATGGGGTGCAACATCACAATGTCATTTAGTATTTTTGTTGAGCCTGAGATTTTGAAAATTGCCTAAGGTAGTTACCAAAATACATTTGAATTGAGAGTGTCCATTTATATAAGAACGGCCATATGGGCAGACCTATGGTTCATCTAGCCCAGTGTCCTGCCTTCCGACAGTGTGCCAGGTGCCCCAGAGGGAATGAACAGAACAGGTAATCATCAAGCGAGCCATTCCCTGTCACCCATTCCCAGCATCTGACAAACAGAGGGACATTTCAGAGCATCGCTTACCTTTCGATTTCAATGGAATTTAGGCACCTAGCTTCCTTAGGATCCTTTGAAAAATCCTGATTAAATTAATTACTATTTGCTAATTTCCATTCATGGAAAGAATGGGAATCTTGCATACGATATCATTGTTATCAGAAGAGACGTTTACTGGATATTGTCTATTATTTCAAGAACACAAACTATTACCCTTCTTGATTTTGCTCTTCTCATCCCTGCTTTTCTGGTTGTCGTTAGTATTCCATCTGGGTTTTCCTACATACATTCCTAATGATGTACACTCCATTTTCTGCTGGAACCGTTTCCATCACCTCCTTCACACATTGATTTTTCCATCATCTCTATTTTCGTTTTCTCACTGACCATGTTGTTGTGCTACTCACACGTCTATGCTTCTCATTATTTCCATCATGACTCTGTTTTCCAAGCTGATGCGTTATGTTCTCCATACAAACCTATCTCGAATGCATCCGGCCACGCTTTTTATGTTGTCTTCATTGATTAGCTCTCAGCACTATATAGTTCAAAGCAACCTGTTTTCAATGATTTTCATGACATCCCCTGAGAAATTTCTTCTCCTTCCAAGGGCTTGCCAAAAACGTTGCCATCGGAATGTTCTTTTTCTAACAGGTACTGAGAGACAGCATTATGCACTTTCTCAACTACTGAAATTCATTTATCATTTAACCACCTGAATCCAATTTCTTTACTGATTCTTCATTTCGCGCTCTCTCCTGATGCACAAGGTCTCAGAACATTTTCATAGTTCTTACTCATACTCCTGGTATATTTCATTCCTCTTTTTCAATATACAGGTTGCATCAGTACAAAGTCACATTGCCTTGTGAAGTTGAACTGTTCATTTTCAGTGACATGTCCATACATTAAGTTTAAATATACTTGTAACACACCACCTTCCCAGCAGGGCCGGATAAAGGCAGGGACTTTAGGGGCTGCAGCCCAGGGTCCCAGCTCAAGGGGGGGGCCCAACAAAAATAAATTGTAGGCAGTGATCTCCAACTCCAGGCCACTAAAAGTCCCATGGCACAGCAAGGCACTCAGGCAGGCTGCCTGCATGCCGTGGCCCCACGCCACTTCCGGAAGCGGCTGGCTGCTAGCACGTCTGTGTGGCCCCTTGCGGCGAGGAGGCGGCTCCGCGTGCTGCCCCTGCCCCCAGCACTGTCCTCACAGCTCCCACTGGCCAGAAACCAGCCAATAGGAGCTACAATGGTAGCGTTTGCGGGCGCGAGCAGTGCATGGAGACACACTGTCCCCCTACCCCCAGGGGCTGCAGAGACATGTTAGGAGCCAGCTGCTTCTGGGAGCAGTGTGGGGCTATGGCAGGCAGGCAGGCAGCCTGCCTGAGCCCTGCTGTGCCACCGGCCAAGAGCTGCCTGTCGTAAGCGCCTCCCATCCGGAGCCTGCACCTCGCACCCCCTCATCCACCCCAACCCCCTGCCCCAGATCAGAATCCCCCTCCTGCACCCAAACTCCCTCCCAGACCCTGCACCCCAATCTCCTGCCCCAGCCCCCTCCTGCACCACACTCCCTCCCAGGAAAACAACTTGTATACAGGGGCCCCACAAAATCTAATAGCCCCGGGCCCAGAGGAGAGTAAATCTGGCCCTGCTTCCCAGGGGTTTTTCCATAATAAAATAACCTATCAGTTAATCAGTCTGTTTTAAGGACTTATCAGGTAATTGTAAAATTACTGCAGTTAACAAAAGTCACAGAATACCTTCGGAATTAACTTCTGAAGTTATTGCACTCCATGACATCTCGTGAGAACTTGTGGTTAGCATGAAGTAGCCCAGGAGAAAATGTGTCATAACTCACTGGTGAGTGTATGTTATATGTCCCCCTCTGTGCCGCATCCACAGAGTATATGAGACTGTCACAGCCCAAGCTCGAGAGCTCAAGTTGTAGCAGCTTATACTTCTTAGCTCTGGAGGTCTCCACTTCAGTCCTGTTGTGTCGGCCAAGATGGCTGCCATCACGTCATCACTGTAATTCTTTCCTCCTTTCAAATATGCTCTGTAGCAATGAACACTTAAAGTCAGTGGGGACGGCAGGTTTTTAGCAACACTCAAAATAATAAAGAAGAAATAATTACTCGCAAGTTTGTGGCTTTCCCTTCCTTCATCTGCTTTCTTTTTTATACTGCCACACCTATGTCTTTTCCATCTTCCATTCTCTTGGTAAATCTGAGATTGTATCAGTAAGAACCCTCTACCACTCTCTCATAATTGAAGTATTAGTAATTGTAATCTATATTTCTAACCATTTCTGACCAAAGTGAGGCTGGTCCCTCTAGGCAGTGGGTTATGGTGGAAGAAGATAAGGTGGCCAAATAGAATACTTCCCGCTCATTGTCATTTTCCAGCAGTTCTAATCAAACTGTCAAAGTCATATGTATTAACTCAGAAGTTTATAATCCATATGTTTTCAACAGTAACTATTAACAGTCTGTTCCAGAGGGCTATTTTGATGCTGTGTAGGCAACAATTACATTCAGTACCTTCGATGTTCTGGGTTTAAATTTCCACCAGATAAAAGCTGCAGCAAACTCAATACCGATTGTGGGAATTCACAGTCCAAGCCCTGCAGAGCTCTCAAAGCATAAATGACATTTATACTGTGCCTTTCATCCAAAGGATCTCAGAAAGTCTATAGACTTTGCAACCTATATATAGAGAAGTCGCTGAAATGCATGGCCACATCTGAGATAAAGCCTTCAAACAGAGTAACGGCACAGCAGTTCAGGACTGAAAGAAGAATATTTTATTTGTAGGTAGGTGGAAATTGAGCCAGGACAGCAGGGCAAACGTTCCTGCTCCTATGTAATATGCCATGCAACCTGCTGTAGAAATCACGTCTTCTGTAGAAATCTTTTCAGTGGATGGCTATGATTACAATACTCCACACTGGACCAAAGAGAATGAATTAGTAAGGGTTTTGCTGGGGAAAAAAAGTGAATGTCACGTTTGTTTTCTCTGCTTTTTCTACCTTTGAAATTCCATTGCAGAAAAATAAAATAAAATATTTGAGAAAGAGAGGAGTTGAAAAATTTTTAGGTTACCAAGTTTTTTTGGGTTTTTTGACAGTGAAATATCTGCAGCTGATGGAAATTGATACAATTTTGCTGCTTTCAAAAATCTTAAGAAAGGTTGATCATTAAAATGGGATTGTTGCTTTCTTCTGTGAGTTAAGGCTTCTTTGTAAAATATCTTTTGGATTAAGATGTGCTTTAACACAGTTGAATGTGACGATTGATAGAAATTATTCTTAGCATTGGGCTATTTTCCCTGTAGGGATACTCCCAAAATAGCATGGATTGAAAAAAATATCACATTTCGTTCAGTTTTACAGAGGTAAACATCTTCTTGCACTTACATTTTTGAGTCTTTTTTGCTAGGGTGTTTTTACAGGTGTGAACTGGATGGCATTACTATGGTATAGTGTCTAGCAAAAGAAATGCTTTCAAGAAATAAAAGCTGCCATACTAAAGCTGTGGAAGAATAAAAGAAAGTGTAATATAGCTGTATGGTACAGTAAATGGAATGCCAAACAAAACATCTGGTATGATGATGATTATTATTTATGTCAATAACAACCAAAATATGCTAGGAGCTGTACGGACATGTAGAAAACCACCCTGCCTTTTTAGAATTTCCTCAGTTTATCAATTAATCTAAAAAAAGTTAAAAGGAAATGCAGAAAGTCACGTCACCAGAGTTCTTAGAAGACATCGGTTCAATTCCCTGGTTTTGCATAGACTTTCTTGGGCAAGTCACTTAGGCCCTGATCTACAGAGGTATTTAGGTTCCTAACTTCCATTGATTTCAATGATTTAAATACCATCGGGGTTGTGGGCCCTAGTCTCTCTGTGCCTCAGTTCCCCATCTGTAAAATGGTGATAATTGTACTTCCCTACCTCACAAGGATGTTGTGAGGATAAATGTGTTAATGATTCTGATACTGCATTGATGGGCCTATCTACCTAAGATGGATAGATAGTACTAGCAGTAGCATTGAAAGGTTGTGCATTGGATGGTCAAAGATCCAAAAAGAAAACCATCCCTAACTTGTTTCTGCAAACATGCCTGCTGTCTGATCTCTGGGAATGACCTAAAAACTTCCAAGGTTGCTATCTGGGACCGTAGTTCCAGGCATGCAGGGGTCAGCTGGGCTGTGCAACCATTTATTCCCTCCCTGGAGCAGCTGTGAGGAGAGTAGGGCAGAAAGCAGCTGGGAATGGCAGGAGCCGTGGGTCCACCCCTTGCTCTCTGGCCAGTATAGCTGAGCATGTGTGGGGGAAAGGCCAGCAGAAAATTACTCACTCCTTTTCTCCCTAGCAGCTTGGGAGGAACAGGGAGGGAATTGTGTCTTCCTGCACCCCCAGGGTGCTCCTGGGCAGTGCAATCGTGCTCCACACCTTATTATTGGCACATGATCTTGCCTATAGTAAATTTCAAACACGAAGAGCATGAAATGAGAAATCTGGACATTATAAGGGAAAACAAACAAAGGAGTGAGAGAGAGATTTGCTTAGAATTATGCCATGGGCGAGCATGGGGAATCTGGTTTTTGATTGCTTAAATTATGAGAGAAGTCAGAGAAACGGAAAATGATTTTGAAACATTTTCAGGGCCAGGGCTTTTTCTTAACGCACAGTAAAATCATAGGAAACCCATCATGGCACAGAGCCTGGCTTATTACTAAACAGTAGATTGGCCATATTTCCTAATAGGCCAAAAGTGCTTTATTCTACAGGGAAAACCAGTAGAGTAGGAAGGTCTTCTGCTGAGATTCTATCTGTAAGTGAAGCATACCATGTCCTTGATACTGTTACACTTGCCTGTCATAACCACACCATATATATGGTATAGGAATCAAGTAATACAAATTGTAGGCAGTTTCGGGCAGGGACCATCTTTTTGTTTTATGTTTGTATTGCACCTAGCACAATGGAATTCTGGTCCAAAACTGGGGATCCCAGGTCCTACAGTAATGGCAGCAATAATGATTATTAATGAATTATAATTTTCATAACCTGATTTTCTTATGTGGTGATTTTTATAATGAACTGGAAATGGAATCACTGCTTTTTCCTTTCAGAGTTGAATTTTGTTCAGACAGGCATATGAAATCTGCTTAGCATTTAATCTCTATACTGAAAAAAACCCACTTCATTTTATATAGTCACGCATATAATTCATAAAATGTTTCTCTAATTATTCTCCCTTTCTCAAAGACCCCATATCATAATGCCAAGGGAAATTTAGATACTGTTCGCATCTGAGCCTTTCAGCCTGCTATATGTATGCAAAAAGATCAGTGTTAGAGGGCAATGCAAGGTGCAATCTGTTTCCACAGGGACTAAATCCTCCTCTAAAGCGCTCCCAGCTCCTGTTTGTCTAGTCTTGTAGTGGGAGCCATACGTGTAGTCCCATGATATTGGACTTTGCTAACTATAGACTGTCAGCTTTAAACCAGCCTTTGATTTCTGGACATTTAGAGACAATTTTGTGCATTCTAAATTGGGTTGTGCAACTATCACATTTGCAAACAAGTACCTGGATGTTCAAATCAGGCAGCTGGGCACCTAACTACTCTCTGTACGTACACCACTGCAGTAATTGAACACACACATTTAAAATATAGTTTGATGCCATAGGAAAGATGAGTATTTTCAGTAGTATTTTCCGTTAGAACGTATCTGCATAATTCTCAGGAACTCATTGATTTGATATTTTTGCAAAAGGTGCATGAGAATATAAGGGTTGCTGCACAGGGTCAAACCAATGGTCCATCTAGCCCAGTATCCTGTCTTTGATGGTGGCCAGTACCAGAGCTATAGGGAGAGTGTACGGAGCAGGGAGACTGAAGAGACCCACCCGTCTTCCACTCCCGGCTTCTGGAAGTCAGAGGTTTATGGTTTTCCTTAGCATAGGATTGTATCCCTGACCATCGTAGCTCATAGCCATAGCTGGACCTATCCTCCATGAACTGATCTAATTCTTTTTTTGAACTCAGTTATACTTTTTGGCCATCACAACATCCAATAGCAAATGAGTTTCACACATTAATTGTGCTATGTGTGAAAAAGTACATCCTCTTGTTTGTATTAAACCTGCTGCCTATTAATTTCATTGGTGACCCCTGATATTTTTGCATTGTGTGAAGGGGTAAATATCACTTCTCTATTCCCACACTACTCATGATTTTATAGACCTCTATCATATCCCCCTCTTTGTCGTCTCTTTTCTAAGATGAACAGCCCTAATCTTTTAGTCTCTCCTCATATGGAAACCAATCCAAACCCTTGATCATCTTTGTTGCCCTCCTCCGAACCTATTCCAGTTCCATTATATCCTTTTTGAGATGGGCTGACCAGAACTGGACACAGTATGGATTTATATAGCAAGAATTATATAGTGGTAGGATATTTTCTGTTCTATTTTCTATCCCTTCCCTAATCATTCCTAACAATCTGTTAGCCCTTTTGACTACTGCTGCACACTGAGTTGAAGTTTTCAGAGAACTATCCATGGTGACTCCAAGATCTCTTTCTTTAGCGATAACTGCTAATTTAGAACTCATATGTACAGTTGGGATATTTTTTCCAGTGTAAATTACTTTGCACTTATCGGTGTTGAACATCATCTGCCATTTTGTTAAAATGTTTTTATTAAAAGGTGTTAAAATGGTTGTTGTAAAAACCCATTACACAGCTTTTGGCTTTCTTGGACTAAATTAATTTGTGGATTATCATGATGGGGGTCTGTCAGCCCTTCCCTGCTCCCACTAGACACATTAGCAGCGACAACTCTCCAACCAAGGAAAATCCAGTCAGACCTAGCGACCAACAAGAGAATTCTCCAGAGGCCTAGAAGGGCCAGAGTAAATACTGACCAATCAAGAACAAGCAGGCTAGTTAAGACAGCTTGCCTGTGTTTGCTTGGGGCAGAGCTGGGTGAGATGGGGAGCTCCTCAGGATTGGCCCAGGCCAGGGCCTTGCCCTAAATACTGCAACTAAGCGCTTGCTTTTTGAAGGGTTTTCTTCTTTGTTTCAAGGCTCAGACAGCCGAATCCTGAGTTACAATTTTTGTTTAGAGACTAATGCCAAGCATATAGCCTGGGCTACCCTGCCCCAAACAGGTGGCCAAACTTTGCAAACCATACTGGGGAGCAGTTCCAGTACTATGCATGGCCCTCAAGCGGGTACTGCAGAGCACCCCTGCCTGCCGGTTAGCCACTGCAAATTTAGTAAGAATGAATTAATGATGTAAATAGACACATTTTAAAAAAATCAGAATACATTTGCATTTTTATAGTAATGAAAAGGGGGAGTTTAAAAAGTGCTGATTTGAATATCTTTGATGTTGCCAATAATGTCTGTCGGGAATGAAAAACATATGAAATCCTTTCAACTAGGGGTATGTCTACACTACGGAATAAGGTCGAATTTATAGAAGTCAGTTTTTTAGAAATCAGTTTTATATATTCGAGTGTGTGTGTCCCCATAGAAAATGCTCTAAGTGCATTAACTCGGCGGAGTGCTTCCATAGTACCGAGGCTAGAGTCGACTTCCGGAGCGTTGCACTGTGGGTAGCTATCCCACAGTTCCCGCAGTCTCCGCTGCCCATTGGAATTCTGGGTTGAGATCCCAATGCCTGATGGGGCTAAAACATTGTCGCGGGTGGTTCTGGGTACATATTGTCAGGCCCCCCTTCCCTCCCTCCCTCCATGAAAGCAAGGGCAGACAATCGTTTTGCGCCTTTTTTCCTGAGTTACCTGTGCAGACGCCATACCATGGCAAGCATGGAGCCCGCTCAGGTAACCGTCACCGTATGTCTCCTGGGTGCTGGCAGACGCAGTACGGCATTGCTACACAGTAACAGCAACCCCTTGCCTTGTGGCAGCAGACAGCACAGTATGACTGGTAGCCGTCATCGTCGTGTCCGAGGTGCTCCTGGCCACGTCGGCTGGGAGCGCCTGGGCAGACATGGGTGCAGGGACTAAATTTGGAGTGACTTGACCAGGTCATTCTCTTTAGTCCTGCAGTCAGTCCTATTGAACCATCTTATGGTGAGCAGGCAGGCGATACGGATTACTAGCAGTCGTTCTGTACCATCTTCTGCCAGGCAGGCAAGAGATGAGGATGGCTAGCAGTCATATTGTACCATCTTCTGCCGGGCAGGCAAGAGATGAGGATGGCTAGCAGTCGTACTGTACCATCTTCTGCCGAGCAGCCATGAGATGTGGATGGCATGCAATCATTCTGCACCGTCTGCTGCCAGCCAAAGATGTAAAAGATAGATGGAATGGATCAAAACAAGAAATAGACCAGATTTGTTTTGTACTCATTTGCTTTCCCCCCTCCCCTGTCTAGGGGACTCATTCCTCTAGGTCACACTGTAGTCACTCACAGAGAAGGTGCAGCGAGGTAAATCTAGCCATGTATCAATCAGAGGCTAGGCTAACCTCCTTGTTCCAATAAGAAAAATAACTTAGGTGCACCATTTCTTATTGGAACCCTCCGTGAAGTCCTGCCTGAAATACTCCTTGATGTAAAGCCACCCCCTTTGTTGATTTTAGCTCCCTGAAGCCAACCCTGTAAGCCGTGTCCTCAGTCGCCCCTCCCTGGGTCAGAGCAATGGCAAACAATCATGCATCTGAGTTGAGAGTGCTGTCCAGAGCAGTCACAATGGAGCACTCCGATGGGGCTAAAACATTGTCGCGAGTGGTTCTGGGTACATATTGTCAGGCCCCCATTCCCTCCCTCCCTCCGTGAAAGCAAGAGCAGACAATCGTTTTGCGCCTTTTTTCTTGAGTTACCTGTGCAGATGCCATACCATGGCAAGCATGGAGCCCGCTCAGGTAACCGTCACCGTATGTCTCCTGGGTGCTGGCAGACGCGGTACTGCATTGCTACACAGTAGCAGCAACCCCTTGCCTTGTGGCAGCAGACAGCACAGTACGACTGGTAGCCGGCATCGTCATGTCCGAGGTGCTCCTGGCCACGTCGGCCACGAGCGCCTGGGCAGACATGGGCGCAGGGACTAAATTGGGAGTGACTTGACCAGGTCATTCTCTTTAGTCCTGCAGTCAGTCCTATTGAACCATCTTATGGTGAGCAGGCAGGTGATACGGATTGCTAGCAGTCCTATTGCACCATCTTCTGCCGAGCAGCCATGAGATGTGGATGGCATGCAGTCCTTCTGCACCGTCTGCTGCCAGCCAAAGATGTAAAAGATAGATGGAGTGGATCAAAACAAGAAATAGACCAGATTTGTTTTGTACTCATTTGCCTCCTCCCCTGTCTAGGGGACTCATTCCTCTAGGTCACACTGTAGTCACTCACAGGGAAGGTGCAGCCAGGTAAATCTAGCCATGTATCAATCAGAGGCCAGACTAACCTCCTTGTTCCAATAAGAACAATAACTTAGGTGCACCATTTCTTATTGGAACCCTCCGTGAAGTCCTGCCTGAAATACTCCTTGATGTAAAGCCACCCCCTTTGTTGATTTTAGCTCCCTGAAGCCAACCCTGTAAGCCATATCTCCCTCCGTCAGAGCAACAGCAGACAATCGTTCCTCGCCTTTTTTCTGTGCGGACGCCATACCAAGGCAAGCATGGAGGCCGCTCAGCTCACTTTGGCAATTAGGAGCACATTCAACACCACACGCATTATCCAGCAGTATATGCAGCACCAGAACCTGGCAAAGCGATACCGGGCGAGGAGGCGACGTCAGCGCGGTCACGTGAGTGATCAGGACATGGACACAGATTTCTCTGAAAGCATGGGCCCTGCCAATGCATGCATCATGGTGCTAATGGGGCAGGTTCATGCTGTGGAACGCCGATTCTGGGCTCAGGAAACAAGCACAGACTGGAGGGACCGCATAGTGTTGCAGGTCTGAGACGATTCCCAGTGGCTGCGAACCTTTCGCATGCGTAAGGGCACTTTCATGGAACTTTGTGACTTGCTTTCTCCTGCCCTGAAGCGCATGAATACCAAGATGAGAGCAGCCCTCACAGTTGAGAAGTGAGTGGCGATAGCCCTGTGGAAGCTTGCAACGCCAGAAAGCTACCGGTCAGTTGGGAATCAATTTGGAGTGGGCAAATCTACTGTTGGGGCTGCTGTGATTCAAGTAGTCCACACAATCAAAGATCTGCTGATATCAAGGGTAGTGACCCTGGGAAATGTGCAGGTCATAGTGGATGACTTTGCTGCAATGGGATTCCCTAACTGTAGTGGGGCCATAGGCGGAACCCATATCCCTATCTTCGCACCGGAGCACCAAGCCGCCGAGTACATAAACTGCAAGGGGTACTTTTCAGCAGTGCTGCAAGCTCTGGTGGATCACAAGGGACGTTTCACCAACATCAACGTGGGATGGCCGGGAAAGGTACATGACGCTCGCATCTTCAGGAACTCTGGTCTATTTCAAAAGCTGCAAGAAGGGACTTTATTCCCAGACCAGAAAATAACTGTTGGGGATGTTGAAATGCCTATATGTATCCTTGGGGACCCAGCCTACCCCTTAATGCCATGGCTCATGAAGCCATACACAGGCAGCCTGGACAGTAGTCAGGAGCTGTTCAACTACAGGCTGAGCAAGTGCAGAATGGTGGTAGGATGTGCATTTGGATGTTTAAAGGCGCGCTGGCGCAGTTTACTGACTCGCTTAGACCTCAGCGAAACAAATATTCCCACTGTTATTACTGCTTGCTGTGTGCTCCACAATATCTGTGAGAGTAAGGGGGAGACGTTTATGGCAGGGTGGGAGGTTGAGGCAAATCGCCTGGCTGCTGGTTACGCGCAGCCAGACACCAGGGCGGTTAGAAGAGCACAGGAGGGCGCGGTACGCATCAGAGAAGCTTTGAAAACCAGTTTCATAACTGTCCAGGCTACGGTGTGATAGTTCTGTTTGTTTCTCCTTGATGAAACCCCCCGCCCCTTGGTTCACTCTACTTCCCTGTAAGCTAACCACCCTCCCCTCCTCCCTTCGATCACTGCTTGCAGAGGCAATAAAGTCATTGTTGCTTCACATTCATGCATTCTTTATTCATTCATCACACAAATAGGGGGATGACTACCAAGGTAGCCCAGGAGGGGTGGTGGAGGAGGGAAGGAAAATGCCACACAGCACTTTAAAAGTTTATAACTTTAAAATTTATTGAATGCTGGCCTTCTTTTTTTTGGGCAATCCTCTGTGGTGGAGTGGCTGGTTGGCCGGTGGTCCCCCCACCGCGTTCTTGGGCGTCTGGGTGTGGAGTCTATGGAACGTGGGGAGGAGGGCGGTTGGTTACACAAGGGCTGTAGTGGCAGTCTGTGCTCCAGCTGCCTTTGCTGCAGCTGAACCATACACTGGAGCCTACGGGTTTGGTCCTCCAGCAGCCTCAGCATTGAATCCTGCCTCCTCTCATCACGCTGTCGCCACATTTGACCTTCAGCCCTGTCTTCAGCCTGCCACTTACTCTCTTCAGCCCGCCACTTACTCTCTTCAGCCCGCCAGCTCTCCTCCCGGTCATTTTGTGCTTTCCTGCACTCTGACATTATTTGCCTCCACGCATTCGTCTGTGCTCTGTCAGTGCGGGAGGACAGCATGAGCTCGGAGAACATTTCATCTCGAGTGCATTTTTTTTTCTTTCTAATCTTCACTAGCCTCTGGGAAGAAGAAGATCCTGTGATCATTGAAACACATGCAGCTGGTGGAGAAAAAAAAAGTGACAACGGTATTTAAAAAGACACATTTTATAAAACAGTGGCTACGCTCTTTCAAGGTAAACCTTGCTGTTAACATTACATACATAGCACATGTGCTTTCGTTACAAGGTCGCATTTTGCCTCCCCCCACCGCGTAGCTACCCCCTCAACCCTCCCCCCTCCCCCTGGCTAACAGCGGGGAACATTTCTGTTTAGCCACAGGCAAACAGCCCAGCAGGAACGGGCTTCTCTGAGTGTCCCCTGAAGAAAAGCACTCTATTTCAACCAGGTGACCATGAATTATATCTCTCTCTCCTGAGGATAACACAGAGAGATAAAGAATGGATGTTGTTTGAATGCCAGCACTGCAATGCTTTGTTGTACAATGATTCCCGAGTACGTGTTACTGGCCTGGAGTGGTAAAGTGTCCTACCATGGAGGACGCAATAAGGCTGCCCTCCCTAGAAACCTTTTGCAAGGGCTTTGGGAGTACATCCAGGAGAGCTGCGAATGCCAGGGCAAAGTAATCCTTTCACATGCTTGCTTTTAAACCATGTACAGTATTTTAAAAAGTACACTCACCGGAGGTCCCTTCTCCGCCTGCCGGGTCCAGGAAGCAGCCTTGGGTGGGTTCAGGGGGTACTGGCTCCAGCTCCCAGGGTGAGAAACAGTTCCTGGCTGTCGGGAAAACCGGTTTCTCCGCTTGCTTGCTGTGAGCTATCTACAACCTCATCATCATCATCATTATCATCATCATCTTCTTCTTCATCCCCAAAACCTGCTTCCATGTTGCCTCCATCTCCATTGAAGGAGTCAAATAACACGGCTGGGGTAGTGGTGGCTGAACCCCCTAAAATGGCATGCAGCTCATCATAGAAGCGGCATGTTTGGGGCTCTGACCCGGAGCGGCCGTTCGCCTCTCTGGTTTTCTGGTAGGCTTGCCTCAGCTCGTTAAGTTTCACGCAGCACTGCTTTGGGTCCCTCTTATGGCCTCTGTCCTTCATGCCCTGGGAGATTTTGACAAAGGTTTTGGCATTTCAAAAACTGGAACGGAGTTCTGATAGCACGGATTCCTCTCCCCAAACAGCGATCAGATCCCGTACCTCCCGTTCGGTCCATGCTGGAGCTCTTTTGCGATTCTGGGACTCCATCATGGTCACCTCTGCTGATGAGCTCTGCATGGTCACCTGCAGCTTGCCATGCTGGCCAAACAGGAAATGAGATTCAAAAGTTCGCGGTTCTTTTCCTGTCTACCTGGCCAGTGCATGTGAGTTGAGAGTGCTGTCCAGAGCGGTAAAATGGAGCACTCTGGGATAGCTCCCGGAGGCCAATACCGTCGAATTGTTTCCACAGTACCCCAAATTCGAGCCGGCAAGGCCGATTTAAGCGCTAATCCACTTGTCAGTGGTGGAGTAAGGAAATCAATTTTAAGAGCCCTTTAAGTCGAAATAAAGGGCTTCATCGTGTGGACGGGTGCAGGTTTACATCGATTTAATGCTGCTAAATTCGACCTAAAGTCCTAGTGTAGACCAGGGCTAGGTTTGTTGTTGTATTTGATTCCCGTGCCTGGACATTTTTAAAGTTTAATGTTTAATCAGTGAGAAGGGATTCGTGACAGATAAACTATTGATAGTTTTGACTTCGGTCTCAGAAAAGAAAAGATTGAGAAAAAAAAATTGATTTCTGTGAAAAATGAGGCTGTCAGTCTATTTGATTGGAAGTCCTCCATCCTGTATTATTGCTTGATGGTGTGTGACAGAAAAGGGTTTTTGAGTCAGCTTTGAAATTTAGATTTGAGTTAAAAGCAATAAATGCCACTTAGCTATCTGTGATGTCTCATACCTTTGTGCTACTGTGTTCCACTAAAGAGGCCACAGGCTTTTATGGGGTATTATTGAATGATTGTCCCTTCAAGATCTTGTTGTGGAGCCCTTATTCATACTGGTGAAAACTTACACAAAAAGTCTTAATGAGCAGTGTGGTGGCCGTTAGCAGAGAGACATACACCCTCATTAGGCATTGGGCTTCCTTGGATGGCCTGGTGCACTGGATGGTACATGACAGGGTAGTATATAGCCTGCTCTTTCTCTCTCCTGGAGTTTGACCACTCCAGAGGTCAGAGCAGGTAGTGACAGGAAAAGAAAGGCAACTAATTCCGTATGTAGTCACTGAAATAAGTGCCCTGATTTCAGAGGTTTGTAGTCTTTGTCATCATTCAACAGTTAGAACCCAAATTAGACTATTTATTTATGTGGTTTAATAGGTACCTAATTTTTGGATCCAAAGTTTCAAAATTTTTGACCTTTTTTTCTTTTTTTAAAATGTGTACAAACTCTGATAAGGTATTTGTGAAGTAAGGGCCTGATTCTGCATCATGGAAGTTCATGGGAGTTTTGTCACTGACTTCTGAGGAAACAAAATCAAGCTTTAAGGCCCCAGAGCAACAAAATATTTAGCATGTGCTTAACGTTGAACTAAGTTAAAATCAAACACGTGCGTAAGTGTTTTGTTGGATCAGGGCCTTTGAGAACCCTCTTTCCAACTTTAGCCAACTTAACTAAGCTGATTTCTCCTGGGATTTATTCAGAGCTAGAAATGTAGAAATTCAGCAAATGTTATGGGCTTAGAAATTTCATTTTATTAAGCACTGCACTAACATGAAATCCCACTGCCAATTTTATTGATAACCTCTCCAGTCTAGTAGTCATTAAAGGACAATAATAACAATTTGTGATTAAAAAGCACCTCACGTTCAAAGGAATTCCAAAGTACTTTAAAATGATAAAATGCAGGTTAAAACATTTGGAAAATGCGTGTGTCGTAAAATATGCTAGCAGTGAAAATGATAAAAACCTAGGCCATGACCTTGCAATTGACTCTAACTAGTACTTGTGTCAGAGCAGGCTACATACAATAACATGTCTGATTTGTCTAGAGTGGTTCTTTTCCAAATACCCACAACTTCTTGCGCTGCTCGGATGTCTTTTACATTACCTCTAATAAGGCTGGTAGCACAGGTTTGTCAGTTGGCACGATAATGAATTCTGTGACTCACCCACTCAGACTGAGACAGATGAGATACTTAACGTGACAATGGAACTCCCAAAGATGTCCCCTAACTTTGCTGGTGCCGCAGTGTTCAGGTTTTGTTGTAGAGCTGGGGGAGGTCCTTTAGCAGTACTCTAAAATAGTTGTCATGAGAATCATGGAATATAACCCAGCAGGACTCATACAGACTCAGCTTCCCCTGCACCACATTCTCTTTCGGAACTGGGAATGTATTACTGTCGTTGTTTAATCTTTATAAGGGTGTGCTGTCAGCTTTGCATACCTTGCCGTTGCACTTCTTAAACCTCATGCAAGATGCCTGTGAGCCCAATTTAATCTCTTCAGTGATTGGTTTTTGTTTCTGATTTAGTGGCAGCTAAGCTTTAAAGTATGTGTAGGAAAGAGACCCCCCCACACAATGTCTTGTTCACACACAAGGGCTGCCTCTGTTTATGAGCAGGGTATCATCAGGTATGAGATTTGTTCTGATTTATTAATTTACCCTTTTTATACCTATTCCTAAGTTTTATAATAACCCTGCTGTAGTTTTCTATAATGCTTTACTGACTTAGGACCTGATCTTTGGCCCCTCCAAGTCAATGGGACCTGTGGTTTGGCTATAGTAAGCACAGGATCAGGCCCCTACTGAATTTATTTTAACACACTCCTGTGAGGTAGATACATATTGTTATCCGAGACGTAAATGCAATAGATGGAGGAACTGAGAGACAGGGAAGGTAAGTGACTTGCCTCTGGTCACTCGGGATAGTCTTTAGAACTGCTGGAAAGAGCATTCACGACTTGACGCTCAATACTGTTCAGTTAGCACAAGCCCACCATCCCATATAAAAAGCAAATTGGATACCTGGAGAAGGCTTGTCCCAGAATGGTGCAAGTGTCCTAATGGTACTGGCAAACACTGCAGTTGGACCACCTGATCCCCTTCCAAACCTTTTTTAAAATTAAAGTACTATTAAAATATCAGCATCTGTTTTGAATAAATTCCCAGCAACACTCCACCAGCCCTTTTGTAAGCTGTGTGTTGCTATTTTAGCAGTACTGATCATGTAGCACTTTGGCAGTTTGCCACTGGCATAATAGTATTCTTTCACCAACAGAAGTGGATCCGATGGAAAATATTACCCCCCCTACCTTACCTTTAATACTCAATACATATTCATAAGAGTCCCTTGCAATTCTCAGAATTGCATGTTTAGCCCTTGATCAAATGAACTCTGCATTCTTACAGAGAGGTCTGTTATCAAGTTCTTGGCCAGTCCTTTTTTACTAAAAGAAGCCTTTGCACCATGGCCTTTGAGAGTTATAGAAACTGAAAGAGAAAGTGTTAATCAGGATGCTTTATTAAAAGGAGTGTTACGGGCTTTTTACAGTTGCCAACCCCAAGCATTCAGAAATCATGAGTCAGGCATCCAAAATCATAAAATTGGCTTAAAAATTATGAGATTCCTTTTTAGGGCTGTCAAGTGATAAAAAAATTCATCGCGATTAATCATGCAATTATAAAAACAATAATAGAATACCATTTAAGTATTTTTGGATGTTTTCTACATTTTCTACAATGTCAAACTTTAGCGCCTACAAGTCCAATCAGTCCTACTTCTTGTCCAGACAGTCGCTCAGACAAACAGGTTTGTTTACATTTGCAGAAGATAATGTAGAAGGTTGATTTTCTTTTTTGGTGATTAGGCTTCTGTAGTTTCCGCATAGGAGTGTTGCTCTTTTAAGACTTCTGAAAGCATACTCCACATCTCGTCCCTCTCAGATTTTGGAAGGCACTTCAGATTCTTAAATCTTGGGTCGAGTGCTGTAGCTATCTTTAGAAATTTCACACTGATATCTTCTTTGCATTTTGTCAAATGTGCAGTGAAAGTGTTCTTAAAACAAACATGTGCTCGGTCATCATCCAAGTCTGCTATAACATGAAATATATATGGCAGAATGAGGATAAAACAGATCAGGAGACATACAATTCTTGTCCAAGGAGTTCAGTCACAAATTTAATGAGCGACATCAACATGGAAGTATGTCCTCTGGAATTATGGCCGAAGCATGAAGAGGCATAGAAATCTTTAGTGCATCTGGCGTATAAATATCTTGCGACACCAGACACAACAGTGCCATGCGAATGCCTGTTCTCATTTTCAGGTGACATTGTAAATAAGAACCGGGCAGCATTACCTCCTGTAAATGTGAACAAACTTGTTTCTCTTAGCAATTGGCTGAACAAGAAGTAGGACTGAGTGGACTTGTAAGCGCTAAAGTTTTACATTGTTTTGTTTTTGAGTGCAGTTATGTAACAAAAAAAATCTACATTTGTAAGTTGCACTTGCATGATAGAGATTGCACTACAGTACTTGTATGAGGTGAATTGAAAAATACTATTTCTTTTGTTTATCATTTTTACAGTGCAAATATTTGTAATAAAAATAATATAAAGTGAGCACTGTACATGTTGTATTCTGTTATGTGACTGAAATTGATACATTTAAAAATGTAGAAAAATATTTAATACATTTCAATTGGTATTCTATTGTTTAACAGTGCGGTTAATTGTGATTAATTTTTTTGAGTTAATCACGTGAGTTAACTGCAATTAATTGGGAGCCCTATTCATTATTTTTTTAAAAAAACACCCATTTGTGGTTCTTGTGGTTCTTTTTCTTGGCTTTCTGCTTTTTGTGCCTTTGTGCCTTTGGGGTTCATATTTTCTCGCTTTGATGTCAGTGGGGTTTCAGCATGTGTTTAAATGCTGTCCTAAATAAAGATGTTTTCGTGAGTCAGGGTGCAGCTGATTTATATGCATGGAGTGGCAATGTGAAGTTGGTATTTTCACAGCAGCAGCCTATAAAGATCCAGGCTTTTACTGTAATTGGATTTTCACTCCACATATATTACAACACTCTCATGTCACATTCATAATTTTATAACAAAGAATCTGAAAGCTGATAATGCGTCAAAATGTCTTTAAGTTAAATGTGGCCGTTCAAACAGTCCAGCATTTTTAATAATACATGTTATACGGGAATGTAGAATCATGACTGTAACACATCCTGCTATAATATTTAAGCGGTTAAGAACTTTAATACATTTTTCTGCCAAAACGACATTCAAAATTGACTTCCCTTTAGAGAGAAAATGGTTTTTATGTGAATCTGGTATTTCTCAAAGGCTTGAATAGTATCTAAAGGAAAAAATAGTTCTTGTGAGAGACATGTTTCCTTTTTTGGAGTTATTCTAAGAGACTGAAAAGTTAGAATTAGGGAATCAGTGCTGTAAATTTCCCATACAGGTAAGAGAGATGGACAGAATTCATTAATCGTCTCTGCAGACGCTAAGCCAGCTTTCAATAAAGCTCTGACTTACGTTTTTCATAATCCAATGGTGTTTTACTATAGAATCCGATACACCGAGAAGCAGAATGTAGCAGTTAATGTATCATCCACGCATTTTTATATTCACCCCTCCATTAAATAAACACCATAACGTGGAAATGACAATTTACAGAAAAGGTAGACTATTTTAGTTTAACAACGGATACTTCTGCTCTCCAGAAATGGCAGCCTGCCCTTCCAGGACAATTAACTTAATGATCACATAGGTCTTTTCTACATCCATTGCCATGATTCTGTATAAAGAGATCACCACAGCACTCCTCCTCCGCATTTTAATTCTTACAAAACTAGCAAACCCCCAGGTGGCTGTTACAAGAAATGTCAACTATTACCTAAGGATTTTGGTGGCTTCTGTGTGATACTGTGAGAGAATGGAAGATTTCTGACTATTCGGGGGCATGATGGTGGTTGAGATTCTTGAAATGAGGCTTTCTGCCACTGCGGTGCATGTGTTTTGGCTAGCAGAAGGCACAGGGGTGTGATTATGTGATCCTCTAACTTGAACGACAGACTGTAAACTGTTTGGGGCAGGGACTGTCTTTGTAGTCTGTGTGTGTGCAGTGCCGAGCACAGTGGGGTGTTGCTCCATGACTGCCGCTGCTATGTGCTACCACAATACAAATGATGATGAAGATAATAGTAATGATAATAATAATATGTAATAAGGCCTCCATGAATGGTGAGCACGAGGATTGCAGACAGTGTTGTTAGGGTAGCAGGTACCTGGTTTTCGACCGGAAAGTCCAGTCAAAAAGGGGACCTGACAGTGTCCGGCCATATCTACTGACTGGGTACGCAAAGTCTGGTTACTGCAAGCAGGGAGGCCCCAGGTCGTCACCAGCGCCAGCCTCCTACCTGCGTCAGGCGGCTGCAGCCCCCATCCGCAGCACTGCAGGTGACTCCTTCCCAACCCAGGCAGGGGAGAGAGGGGAATAGCAGCAAGCAATGTGGGGGGGAGGGGAGGAAGAGGATCAAATGAGGGGCGGGGTCTTGGTGGGAAGAGGCGGGGCAGGGGTGGGGCCTTGTGTGGAAGAGTCAGGATGAGGGAGGATGACGGTGTCCGGGTTTTAAATATTATGAAGTTGGCAACCCTAAGTGTTGTCATTATTCAATGCGTAGATTGCGGATAGCGCCTACAGGCCTCAGCCAGGCCAAGGTCCCATTGAACTGGACACTGCACAAAAATATAGGAAAGCCCTGAGGAGCTAACACTCTAAAAGACAAGATGTAACAGGCCAGTGAGACAAACAAGCGGGAGGAGTGCAGAGGAGACAGGGTAACAAAAATAATAGGACCGGCACAATTCTTAGTCACCTGCTTTGTCTGTGGCAGCTTTCAAATAGCTCCACTCCTGCTCTGCAGCCTGGGAGAAGTAGTCTGTCTGCCTTATGATCCCTACACTTGGCTCTTTCACCTGGGCTTTGCCCAGAGGTCACGATCTGGCATGCATTGACCTCTGCCTTTTTTCTTCTTCTCATCCCTTTGAGTGGCTCTCATTCACCCTGATAGTTTTTGTTAAATAAAGAACTAAAGGTTGGAAGATTTACACAGCTATTAAAGGCTAAATTCTCTCTGGTCTGGGCCACAGAGCTGATCTCTTGATGCCCATTCTGCTCTGCGTGTGAAATTCCTCCCATGCAAAGGGCCAGTAACAGTCGTGTATGTGATGTAAGTCCTTAAACCCTCAGAATAGCACAAAAGAGAGACAGAAGAACAGAAGTAAAGAATTTCATCATGCAGATGACAGAGGAGATTTTGGCCCTAAGATTGTGGCATGACCCACAGTTTCAAACTCTGGTTTATGGGGTTACTGGGGGTCATCACTCTCAGCTAGAATCAGGACTCCCTGAAGCCCAGATCAAAGGTTCCCCTCTGGGGAGGAACAGTGGCCCACTCCCTCTACTTAAACAAAAAGAAGAAACAAATGGGCTCTGCCGTGCTTTGGACTGTTCACCCAGCTCTACTTGTTCTTGTCTTCTAATCCAGACCTCCTTGTTTCTTGACTCAGTCTGATTCCTGGAATCTGACTCATGGTTCTTGATATCTGGTTTGTCTCCTTTTCCTGACCTGCTTTGGTTTCCTTATTTAACCTGTTTTCTGGTATCTGACTCATAATTCCTGACCTCCCTGTTCCCTGACTCGTCCTGATTCCTGGTGTCTGACTCTTGGTTCCTGACCTCAGCTCCTGACCTCCTGGTTCTGAACCCTGGCTGGCGTGGAGACCTGCCTCCCCCAACACTAACCACAAGTCCTGACTACCTACATCCCGGCCTTGATAAATTGGTCCTGACAGTATAGGCCCAATCCAGCATCCAGTGAATTTAATGGAAAAACTCCAGTTGACTTCAATGGGATCTGCATCATGCACTGTGAAAGAATTATTTTAATATATACATTTATCAGTGTCAGTTTCATCTCTAAATATTCTCATTCCTACTATATTATAAATGACTGAGCTTATAGTGAGATAAAAGTTATAGCTAGATGAAAGTGTTGCTCATTTTAAGGAAATTATTCTTTAAGTCTTGGAACAATATTAACCGAGTAGCTAGAGGTGGGAAGAGTATGGAAGCTCCATTTTGTGAAGGATTTCAAGTTTTTCAAATTTGACTTAGTTCTGATTTGACGCAAAATTTTGAAATTTTGCAAGAAGGAATTTTAAAAATAAAACAAAAAAGTGTTTCAGGTCAATCATTTCATATTGATTTTGATTCTTTAAACTTTCTTTGCATAATAATCATAATAATAAATATGATACAATATTTTAAAAATTTCAAAACAAAAAATCCTTTCAGAACAAAAAATCGAAACATTTCATTCTGAAAATGTCAAAATTGGACATTTCAACATTGTCGGAACTTCCCCTCCCATTTTTCCGAAATGAAAATTCCGGTGAAATCGACCCAATTGTACAAAGTCTTTTGATTTCAAGAGAACTGTATACTCTGATGAAATATGGATTTGTCAAAGTTTCGCTGAGCAGCTCTACTAATATCTCAGATATAGAAATAAGAAACATTTTGACAATATATTTTATTGTAGGTGAATGTGTAAATGTTACTTGATCAATGCAGGAACAGGAGTCACATTTCTCACCAAAGAGGTCTTTAGGTCTATTGTGTTGATAGATTAAATTATTCATAAGGTATGTCTACACTACGAAATTAGGTCGAATTTATAGCAGTCGGTTTTGTAGAAAGCGGTTTTATACAGTTGATTGTGTGTGTCCCCACACAAGTGCTCTAAGTGCATGTAGTCGGCGGAGTGTGTCCACGGTACCGAGGCTAGCGTCGACTTCCGGAGCGTTGCACTGTGGGTAGCTATTCCACAGTTCCCGCAGTCTCCGCCGCCCATTTGAATTCTGGGTAGAAATCCCAGTGCCTGATGGGGCTAAAATATTGTCGCGGGTGGTTCTGGGTACATATCGTCAGGCCCCCGTTCCCTCCCTCCCTCCGTGAAAGCAAGGGCAGACAATCGTTTTGTGCCTTTTTTCTTGAGTTACCTGTGCAGACGCCATACCACGGCAAGCATGGAGCCCGCTCAGGTAACCGTCACCGTATGTCTCCTGGGTGCTGGCAGACGCGGTACTGCGTTGCTACGCAGTAGCAGTTAATTGCCTTTTGGCAGCAGACAGTGTAGTATGACTGGTAGCCGTCATCGACGAAGTCCTGGGTGCTCTTTTAATCGGGCGCCTAGGCAAACATGGGAGTGACTCAGCCAGGTCATTTCCCTTTTAAGTTTCGTCTCGTGGCGATTGAGTCCTACCGGCAGTGCACTGTCTTTTAACCTCCAACCAGCAGAAGATGATGACTAGTCATCATACTGCACCATCTTCTGCCGAGCACCCAGGAGATGATGATGGCTAGCGGTCGTACTGCACAGTCTGCTGCCAGCAAGATGTATAAAGATAGATGAAGTGGCTCAAAACAAGAAATAGACCAGATTTGGTTTGTATTCATTTTCTCCTCCTTCCCCCTGTGACATCAACGGCCTGCTAAACCCAGTTTTGAGTTCTATCCTTGAGGTTTTGAGTTCTATCCTTGAAGGAACCATTCAGTTTCTTGCAAAGCCACCCCCTTTCTTGATTTTAATTCCCTGTAAGCCAACCCTGTAAGCTATGTCGTCAGTCGCCCCTCCCTCCGTCAGGGCAACGGCAGACAATCGTTCCGTGCCTTTTTTCTGTGCAGACGCCATACCACGGCAAGCATGGAGCCCGCTCAGATCACTTTGGCAATTAGGAGTACATTAAACACCACGCAAATTATCCAGCAGTATATCCAGCACCGGAACCTGGCAAAGCGATACCGGGCTAGTAGGCGACGTCAGCGCGGTAACGTGAGTAATGAGGTCAGGGACACAGACTTCTCTCAAAGCAGGGGCTCTGGCAATGTGGGCATCATGGTGCTAATGGGCCAGGTTCATGCGGTGGAACACCGATTCTGGGCTCGGGAAACAAGCACAGACTGGTGGGACCACATAGCGTTGCAGGTCTGGGACGATTCCCAATGGTTGCGAACCTTTCGCATGCATAAGGGCACTTTCGTGGAACTTTGTGACTTGCTTTCCCCTGCCCTGAGGCGCAAGAATACCAAGATGAGAGCAGCCCTCACAGTTGAGAAGCGAGTGGCAATAGCCCTGTGGAAGCTTGCAACGCCAGACAGCTACCGGTCAGTCGGGAATCAATTTGGAGTGGGCAAATCTACTGTTGGGGCTGCTGTGATGCAAGTAGCCCACGCAATCAAAGATCTGCTGATATCAAGGGTAGTGACCCTGGGAAATATGCAGGTCATAGTGGATGACTTTGCTGCAATGGGATTCCCTAACTGTGGTGGGGCCATAGACGGAACCCATATCCCTATCTTCGCACCGGAGCACCAAGCCGGCGAGTACATAAACCGCAAGGGTTACTTTTCAATAGTGCTGCAAGCACTGGTGGATCACAAGGGACGTTTCACCAACATCAATGTGGGATGGCCGGGAAAGGTACATGACGCTCGCATCTTCAGGAACTCTGGTCTGTTTCAAAAGCTGCAAGAAGGGACTTTATTTCCAGACCAGAAAATAACCGTTGGGGACATTGAAATGCCTATATGTATTCTTGGGGACCCAGCCTACCCCTTAATGCCATGGCTCATGAAGCCATACACAGGCAGCCTGGACAGTAGTCAGGAGCTGTTCAACTACAGGCTGAGCAAGTGAAGAATGGCGGTAGAACGTGCATTTGGACATTTAAAAACGCACTGGCGCAGTTTACTGACTCGGTTAGACCTCAGTGAAGCCAATATTCCCACTGTTATTACTGCTTGCTGTGTGCTCCACAATATCTGTGAGAGTAAGGGGGAGACGTTTATGGCAGGGTGGGAGGTTGAGGCAAATCGCCTGGCTGTTGGTTTCGCACAGCCAGACACCAGGGTGGTTAGAAGAGCACAGGAGGGTGCAGTACGCATCAGAGAAGTTTTGAAAACCAGTTTCATGACTGTCCAGGCTACAGTGTGAAAGTTCTGTTTGTTTCTTCATGATGAAACCTACTGCCCCTTGGTTCACTCTACTTCCCTGTAAGCTAACCACCCTCTCCTCCTCCCTTCGATCACCGCTGTCAGAGGCAATAAAGTCATTGTTGCTTCACATTCATGCATTCTTTATTCATTCATCACACAAATAGGGGGATAACTACCAAGGTAGCCCAGGAGGGGTGGTGGAGGAGAGAAGCACCAGGAGGGGTGGTGGAGGAGGGAAAGACAAGGCCACACAGCACTTTAAAAGTTTAAAACTTTAAAACTTATTGAATGCCAGCCTTCTGTTGCTTGGGGAATCCTCTGGGGTGGAGTGGCCGGGTGGCCAGAGGCCCCTGCACCGCGTTCTTGGGCGTCTGGGTGAGGAGGCTATGGAACTTGGGGAGGAGGGCGGTTGGTTACACAGGGGCTGTAGCAGCGGTCTGTGCTCCTGCTGCCTTTCCTGCAGCTCAACCATACGCTGGAGCATATTGGTTTGAGCCTCCAGCAGCCTCAGCATTGAATCCCGCCTCCTCTCATCATGCTGCCGCCACATTTGAGCTTCAGCCCTGTCTTCAGCCTGCCACTTACTCTCCTCAGCCCGCCACTTACTCTCTTCAGCCCGCCACCTCTCCTCCCGGTCATATTGTGCTTTCCTGAAGTCTGACATTGTCTGCCTCCACGCAGTCGTCTGTGCTCTGTCAGTGTGGGAGGACAGCATGAGCTCAGAGAACATTTCATCTTGAGTGCATTTTTTTTGCCTTCTAATCTTCACTAGCCTCTGGGAAGGAGAAGATCCTGTGATCATTGAAACACATGCAGCTGGTGGAGAAAAAAAAAGAGGCAGTGGTATTTAAAAAGACACATTTTCTAAAACAATGGCTACACTCTTTCACAGTAAACCTTGCTGTTAACATCACATACACAGCACATGTGCTTTCGTTCCAAGGTCGCATTTTGCCTCCTCCCACCATGTGGCTAGCCCTTCACCCCCCCACCCCCGGCTAACAG
Source organism: Eretmochelys imbricata (assembly GCF_965152235.1). NCBI lineage: Eukaryota > Metazoa > Chordata > Testudines > Cheloniidae > Eretmochelys > Eretmochelys imbricata. Next base: position 202,360,221 of record NC_135574.1, on the reverse strand, counting down.
CGGGGAGCATTTCTGTTCAGCCACAGGCAACAGCCCAGCAGCAACGGGCACCTCTGCATGTCCCCTTAAGAAAAGCCCCCTATTTCAACCAGGTGACCGTGAATGATATCACTCTCCTGAGGATAACACAGAGAGATAAAGAACGGATGTTGTTTGAATGCCAGAAAACATACACTGCAATGCTTTGTTCTACAATGATTCCCGAGTACGTGCTACTGGCCTGGTGTGTCCTACCATGGTGGGTGGAATAAGGCTGCCCTCCCCAGAAACCTTTTGCAAAGGCTTTGGGAGTACATCCAGGAGAGCCACAAATGCCAGGGCAAATTAATCATTAAACATGCTTGCTTTTAAACCATGTATAGTATTTTAAAAAGTACACTCACCAGAGGTCCCTTCTCCACCTGGCAGGTCCGGGAGGCAGCCTTGGGTGGGTCCGGGGGGGGACTGCCTCCAGCTCCAGGGTGAGAAACAGTTCCTGGCTGTCAGGAAAACCGGTTTCTCCGCTTGCTTGCTGTGAGCTATCTACAACTTCATCATCATCATCTTCCTCGTCCCCAAAACCTGCTTCTGTTTTGCCTCCATCTCCATTGAAGGAGTCAAATAACACGGCTGGGGTAGTGGTGGCTGAACCCCCTAAAATGGCATGCAGCTCATCATAGAAGCAGCACATTTGGGGCTCTGACCCGGAGCAGCCGTTTGCCTCTCTGGTTTTCTGGGAGGCTTTCCTCAGCTCCTTAAGTTTCACGTGACATTGCTTCGGGTCTGTCATAAATATAAAGGGAAGGGTAAACCCCTTTAAAATCCCTTCTGGCCAGAGGAAAAATCCTCTCACTTGTAAAGGGTTAAGAAGCTAAAGGTAACATCACTGGCACCTGACCAAAATGACCAATGAGGAGAAAAGATACTTTCAAAAGCTGGGAGGAGGGAGAGAAACAAAGGGTCTGTGTCTGTCGGTACGCTGCTTTTCCCGGGGATAGAACAGGAATGGAGTCTTAGAACTTTTAGTAAGTAATCTAGCTAGGTATGTGTTAGATTATGATTTCTTTAAATGGCTGAGAAAAGAATTGTGCTGAATAGAATGACTATTTCTGTCTGTGTGTCTTTTTTGTAACTTAAGGTTTTGCCTAGAGGGATTCTCTATGTTTTGAATCTAATTACCCTGTAAGGTATCTACCATCCTGATTTTACAGAGGTGATTCCTTTACTTCTATTTACTTCTATTTCTATTAAAAGTCTTCTTGTAAGAAAACTGAATGCTTTTTCATTGTTCTCAGATCCAAGGGTTTGGGTCTGTGGTCACCTATGCAAATTGGTGAGGATTTTTACCAAACCTTTCCCAGGAAGTGGGATGCAAGGGTTGGGAGGATTTTGGGGGGTAAGACATGTCCAAACTACGTTTCCCTGTAAACCCAGTTAGAGTTTGGTGGTGGCAGTGGATATTCCAAGGACAAAGGATAAAATTAATTTGTACCTTGGGGAAGTTTTAACCTAAGCTGGTAAAAGTAAGCTTAGGAGGTTTTCATGCAGGTCCCCACATCTGTACCCTAGAGTTCAGAGTGGGGGAGGAACCTTGAAAGGGTCCCTGTTATGGCCTCTGTCCTTCATGCCCTGGGAGATTTTGACAAATGTTTTGGCATTTCGAAAACTGGAACGGAGTTCTGATAGCATGGATTCCTCTCCCCACACAGCAATCAGATCCCGTACCTCCTGTTCGGTCCATGCTGAAGCTCTTTTGCGATTCTGGGACTCCATCATGGTCACCTCTGCTGATGAGCTCTGGCCAGCGTGGCAAGCTGCAGGTGACCATGCGAACAGGAAATTGAAATTCAAAAGTTTGCAGGCCTTTTCCTGTCTACCTGGCCAGTGCATCTGAGTTGAGAGTGCTGTCCAGAGCGGTCACAATGGAGCACTCTGGGATAGCTCCCGGAGGCCAACACCGTCTAATTGCGTCCACAGTACCCCAAATTTGACCTGGCAAGGCCGATTTAAGCGCTAATCCACTTGTCAGAGGTTGATTAAGGAAATCGATTTTAAGAGCCCTTTAAGTCGAAAAAAAGGGCTTCATTGTGTGGACGGGTGCAGGTTTACATCGATTTAACACTGCTAAATTCGACCTAAACTCCTAGTGTAGACCAGGGCATAGATTCATAGATTTTTAAGGCCAGAAGGGACTATTAGACCATGCCTGACCTCCTGTATAACACAAACAATAGAATTTCATCGAGGTACGCCTGTATTCGGCCCAATAAATTGTGTTTCAATAAAGCACGTCTTTCCAGAAAAACATCTAGTCTTGATTGGAAGACTTTAAGAGATGGAGAATCCATCACTTGCCTTGGTAGTTTGTTTAAAAGCTTAATCACCCAATTAAAAAAAATTATGCCTTATTTCCAGTTTGGTTTTAACTTCCAGCCATTGATTCTGTGTTATGCTTTTCTCCACTAGATTAAAGAGCCTGTTAGTGTTTTCTCACTGAGAAGGTACTTATACCTTCCTGTTATAGCTAACATTCCTTTTTAAGCAATTTATACACACCCACATGCACAAAACGTGTAACAAAAAAGAAAGAAGCTTTCCACTGTCATTTCTTTATTTTACTAAAAACTTGGTAAATTAATGACTTTAACAAATGAGACTTGCTATAATATTTTAATTGTGCACCTGTTTCTAAGAAGCAATGTATTCCTGTTGAGTCGTTTGATACTTATTTCATTTTACCCTGGTTGTTCAGTCCTGAGAAAATCTTTAGCATCTGGCACATTCTCCAAGTGCTTGACACAGATCTCAGACTCAGCTGCTCTAGGGGGGAAAAGAAAGGGCTGAAGCTTTGACAGGCTTTAGTAAGATGGGTGTCGCAGTACATTTAAGTTGAAGACTTGGCTGGTCTGTTGCCCGTTGATGTGTATAAGAGAAAAAACAGTGTTTGGGCTTTAATAAACACAGAAATCTGTTCTGCAGAGATGGGATAATTTAATCATTAATCCTTGTGGTTCAGAGAAAGTGAGGCTTAGCTAGGCAACGTACAGTATGCTACACACAGCCCCTGAGAGCGAAGTATGATTAGAAGACGCAATAAATGCATGCCGCTTATTAGAGCTGGGTGTGTTTTTTTGCACAAATATTTTATTCACCAAAAAACTGTAGCTGTGGTCACATGTCTACACTGCATTTTAAAACCCATAGCAGTGAGTCGCAGAGTCTCGAGATGTGGAGCTCGTGCTACAGCATTAAAAACAGCAGTCTAGATATTGTGGCTTGGGCTCTAAAACCCATCCCCTTCCTTGGGCTTCAGAGCTCAAGCTCAGATGTCTACACAGCCTTTGGCATCTTAGCACAAGCCCAAGTCTGTAGATCTGGGCTCTGACGCTCACTGCTGGGTGGCAGGAGCAGTGGAGGACGAGAGCACCCTTATAAATTTTAGCCCAGTGGTTCAGACCCTCATTTGGGTTGTGGGAGACCCAGGTTCACTACCCTGCTCTGCCTGATGCAGAGAAGCAAGTTGAAATTGGGTCTCCTACACTGCAGGGGAGTGCCTGGGCCACTAGCCTATGGGATATCCTGATGGGGGACTCTTTCAGTCTCTCCTGTTCAAGCTGAACCATTATATATAAATAGTCACTGGATCTTTCATGTCCTAGGTTAGTGCCTCTTTCCCTGGCCCAATGACTATTCATTGTCATTCATTTTGTCATTACTGGCCTTGGCAACAATCCCCCTCAGTAAAACAGGTTCCTATATCCAAGGTGGTATGTGGTCTATTATCTGATCCATAACATTTGCCATAGCAATATAGACACTGCAGTCTCTTTATCTAAAGAATAGCTTTGCAAAATACCTCTTCTTTTAGGATGAAAAGCACTGTACAATAAGCATGTGAAGAATCCATCTTTTTTCTGATTTGTTGGATACTGTATTCCAGCTCCCCCAAATGTCACGGCTATCAAATAGGAATCCGGGTGGGGGTGGGGGTGGGGAATTTATATCCTTTAATCTCTGAGGAGAGAAATTGTCTAACATATCCCAGCCAGGCTTTAAAAGCTAAGTCAATAAAACTACATTGCAATGTTTTATATACACAGCCTACAGTATGTAACAAAAATAGTATGGTCAATTTCCTCTTAAAGATGGTGCAAATTTTAGGGGATAGGTTAAACAAATTCTGACATTATTACAAGGCTATATTGCATTGACTGTAACATATAAAACATATATTAGTTAAAAGAAAAGGAGTACTTGTGGCACCTTAGAGACTAACCAATTTATTTGAGCATGAGCTTTCGTGAGCTACAGCTCACTTCATCAGATGCATACCGTGGAAACTGCAGCAGACTTTATATATACACAGAGAATATGAAACAATACCTCCTCCCACCCCACTGGAATTTAAATACCAGCAAGTTACATTTTAAGAACCCTAGCCTTTCTGCATTGTCTGGCAGTAATCTAAGGATATGTCTAGTCAGCAGAAACTGTGCAAAGGCGAGTCTCTCCAAGCTAGCTTGAATCCAGCTCATGTGGGTCGCACTAGCAGTGAAGATGGTCAAGTGCAAGTTTCAGTGCAATTAGTGCAAGCCCAACACAAACCCTGGGTATGTGCATGGGTTGCTTGCCAGCACTGAAGGCCGTCTTCACTGCTATTGTTGTCTGCAGTAGCAGGATGCAAGGTTGTAGCCCACGCACCACTTTTGCTTTGTGGATATACCCTAAGACTGGAGAAGCTATCATTGAGATTGCTGGACATGCCATTGGTCAGACTTCAAGGAAAGACATCACAACTGGAGAAGGATTTGGAAGGCTGTTAGAATTTTATTTCCATCAGTCTATGGACAAATGGGAGAGAATCCAGCAGAGTGCAACAAAAATTATTAGAGGGCTGGGGGACATGACTTACAAGGAGAGGCTGAGGGAACTGGGGTTATTTAGTCTGCAGAAAAGAAGAGTGAGGGGGAATTTGATAGTAGCCTTTAACCACCGGAAGGGGGTGTTCCAAAGAGGATGGAGCTAGGCTGTTCTCAGTGGTAGCAGATGACAGGACAAGGAGCAATGGTCTCAAGTTGCAGTGTGGGAGGTCTAGGTTGGATATGAGGAAACACTATTTCACTAGGAGGGTGGTGAAGCACTGGAATGGGTTACCTAGGGAGGTGGTGGAATCTCCTTCCTTAGAGGTTTTTAAGGTCAGGCTTGACAAAACTCTGGCTGGGATGAGTTAGCTGGTGTTGGTCCTGCTTTGAGCAGGGAATTGGACTAGATGACCAACCCTCTTCCAACCCTAATCTTCTATTATTCTATGATTCTACCTGTGGGCTAAGTGGGTTCTAACAAATGTTCAGTACAGTTTCATGAATGTCAGTAGAATCCATCAATAAACTTCTCCCATCCATCCCATCCACTTAACTATTCTGGCTTTCTTTTCATGTTGCTGGAGGATTTCTTCTCTGCTCTGCACTTCTATTTTGGCTTCTTCACTTTGGGGCATATTTTTGTTTACCAGTTTCAGGGAGGGAGCAGAATGAAATAGTTCAGCTCCTACATAAGGGGATGGCAACACAGGCACCTGTCCTATCCTTGTTCAACATGGATGAACCAGTTCGAAATGGATTCTAAATTCTTTCCTCCTGCTGACACTATCCTTTGTCACTCTTCGTGTATTTGTCTGTTTAGAATGCTCCTCACCCTGGCATCTATCAGTGCTTGAGCCACGGGGGTGTCACTGCAGAAATGCTGGGTTTGTGTGAGTTCATCTCCTGAGTTAGGTCTTCGGATAGGTCCAGTATGAGAACTGTAGTTCGTGAAAGACTCCAGTGGGATGGAGTCAGCCACCATCTGACCTTTTGTAAAGAAGACCATCACAGGCTGTTTATCTCTTGCAGCAAACATCTGAGCATATTGGAAGTAGAATCTTATCTGGTCACTACATCTGGAATCAGCTTGAATACAGTCTTCATCATGTTAGCACCAATGTTTAAGACTTACGTGGATGCTAACATTGACAATCTGCCATTTAGCAAGCATGCCCAGAGATATCTTCTAATCTATATGGTAGTTCCTGACTGTTTGGTGCCAAAAGACTTCGTCTATAGCACAAATATTTTCTTTATAAGCTTGTCTAGCTGGTTTTCTGTGAATCTTAGAAAGAGCTGGGTGATTTTTCTTTTTCCCTGTGTCCTCACTAAAGTCCCAGTCCAGCAAAACACTTAGGCCCAGATCCTCAAAGGCATTTAGGCTCCCGACTTCCATTGATTTCAATGGCAATCAAGCTTTGTTGGATCAAGACTGTAACCTGGTGGGCCCACTTGCCAGCCAGTGCATCAAATTAAGTTCCAAACAGCAGCAGAATTTCAGTCCCTTTCTTTAGGGACAGGTTTATTTCACCAAACCAGACCATTCTAACATAAATCAAATGGATAAATCAGGTCCTGCTGCCTGACCCCTGTCCAGGTCCTTTCCTATGACCTAGGGTGTCTTGCAGGTCTTTCTCCCCACTGAACTGCCTGTTGGCCTGAGGAGCAGATGATTTTAGACTATCACCTCCTTCCTGCCCTCAGACCCATCACTGGAGAGGCAGGTAATTGGTCACAGGTGGGGCTAAGACCACCTCCCTTGGAGGGCCAAACCTCCTTTGGGCATGACCTAAAAGGGTAGTATTTTGCCATTTATCAGAATTATTACTTGGGTCCCAATTTCTTCATATATGCCCGGGGTAATGATTTTAGCAAAAAATATGCAGGGAAGTTGGTAATGAGTTTTCTATAGTTCTCTTTGCCACCCCAATATAAATGCACAGCTGGAATGGGTTGGGTATCTACACCTGTGATTCGGGGAGCTATTTCAGATTTCAATAGGAGGGTCAGGTCCAGAAGTCTGGAAGATCTTGGAAATTTCTGAAGGAAAAGATGTAAAAAATCAATCTATTTCAGGAGCATTTCTTGTGATTATTTCCTATATCTTTAATAGCAATTCATATAGATTTACTACAACAAAATTATCCAACACAGGGCAGACAGGCAATTTTTAAAGCTAAGTAATCTGCACCTGTGGCATGCAGACCCAGTACCAAATAAAACCTATTTTTCAAGCTAAAAAAAAACAAATTCAGAACACACAGGAGACAAATATAGTAAAATATTATTGATGCCCTGGCCTTAATGTATCCATCTTTTAGCCTTTGCACTGCAAGCAATGTAGTCTCGCAGTATGATACATTGCTACTATTTTTAGTAGAGAAAGATCAAATGATTTACTTTTAAAAAATAAAATCTATTTACCCCCATATATGTAATCCCCCATTATAAAGCCTGAATGACATTTACTGCAGTCTGTGGTGTAGTCCCTGGTGGTTTCAAATCCAAGCATAATTCTGGATGGTTTCATAGCTCTCCTCTTTCTTATTTAAAACATTATCTATGCATAATGAACTTCTGAAGTCAATCCATTAAACTATTTATAAATGAATGTTTTAGTAGTTAGTTGATCATATTTCAGATTGTGGGAAGGAGAATGAGTATAAGGATGGTCATATTGGGTTAGGCCAATGGTCCATCTAGCCCAATATCCTGTCTTCTGACAGTTGGCAACATCAGATGCTTCAAAGAGAATGAACAGAACAGGCAATCATCAAGTGATCCATGCCCTGTCATCCAGTCCCAGCATCTGGCAGTCAGAGGTTTAGGGTCACCCACAGCATGGGGTTGCTGACCATCTTGGCGAGTAGCCATAGATGTTATCCTCCATGAATTTATCTTATTCTTTTTTGAACAAAGCTGTACCTTTGGCCTTCACAACATTCCCTGGCAAGGAGTTCCACAGGCTGTTTGTGTATTGTGTGAAGAAGTACTTCCTTTTATTTGTTTTAAACCTGCTGCCTGTTACTTTCATTGGGTAACCCCTGGTTCTTGTGTTAACTGCAGTGGTAAATAACACTTCATTATTCACTTTCTCCACACCATCCCTGATTTTATAGACCTCTATCATATGCCCCCTCAGTCATCTCTTTTCCAAGCTGATTAATCCCAGCCTTTTTAATCTGTCCTCAAATGGAAGCCGTTCCATATCCTTAATAATTTGTGTTGCCCTTCTCTGTACCTTTATCATTTCTAATATATCTTTTTTGAGATGGGGTGACCAGAACTGCACACAGTATTCAAGGGGTGGGATTTGTACCATGGATTTGTATAGAAGCATTATGATATTTACTGTCTTATTCTCTATCCCTTTCCTAATGGTTCCTAGCATTCTGTTAGCTTTTTTGACTGCTGCTGCACATAAATGGAGAACTATCCACAATGAATCCAAGATCTGTTTCTTGAGTGATAACAGATAATTTAGGCCGCGTCATTTTATATAATGTGCATTACTTTGCATTCATCAACATTGAATTTCGTCGCCCATTCTGTTGCCCAGTTACCCAGTTTTGTGAGATCCCTTTGTAACTCTTTGCTTTGTACAACTATCTTGCATAATTTTGTATCATCTGCAAACTTTGTGCTGTATATCCCTTTTTCCAGATCATTTATGAATATGTTGAACAGCACTGGTCCCTCGGGGGATCCCTCCATTTACCTCTCTACATTCTGAAAACTGACCATTTATCCCTACTCTTTATTTCCTGTGTATTATCCAGTTACTGGTCCATGAGGGGACCTTCCCTCTTATCCCATGACTGCTTACTTTGCTTTAGAGCCTTTTGTGAGGGACCTTGTCAAAGGATTTCTGAAGGTCCAAGTACATTAAGTCCATTGGATCACCCTTGCCCACATGTTTGTTGATCCCCTCAAAGAATTATAGTGAGTTGCTGAAGCATGATTTCCTTTTACAAAATCCACGTTAACTCTTCCCCAACATACCATCTTCATCTATGTGTCTGATAATTCTGTTCTTTACTATAGTTTCAATCAATTTGCCTGGTACTGAAGTTACCCTTACCGACGGGTAATTGCCAGGGTGGCCTCTGGAGCCTTTTTTAAAAATTGTTACATTAGCTATCTTCCAGTCATCTGGTACAGAAGCTGATTTAAATGATAGGTTACATACCACAGTTAGTAGTTCTGCAATTTCACATTTGAGTTCCTTCAGAACTCTTGGGTGAATACCATCTGGTCCTGGAGACTTATTACTGTTTATCAGTTTATTCCAAAACCTCCTCTACTGATCCCTCAGTCTGGGACAGTTCTTCAGATTTGTCCTCCAAGAAGAATGGTTTAAGTGTGGGAATCTCCCTGGCATCCTCTGCAGTGAATACTGATGCAAAGAATTAATTTAGCTTCTCAGCAAAGACCTTGTCTTCCTTAAGTGCTCCTTTAGCATCTTGATCATCCAGTGGCCCCACTGATTGTTTGACAGACTTCTTGCTTGTGATGTGCTTAAAGAAAAATTTCTGTTTGTTTTTGTGTCTTTAGCTATTTGCTCATCAAACTCTTATCTGGCCTTCCTAATTATACTTTTACACATGACCTGCCAGAGTTTATGCTCCTTTATATTTTCCTCAGACGGATATGACTTCCGCTTTTTAAAAGATGCGTTTTTTTCTCTTAACTCTTTTTTATAGCCATGGTGGGTTTTTTGTTGTTGCTGGGTTTTTTTGGTCCTCTTACTGTTTTTTTTTTAATTGGGGTATACATTTAGTTTCAGCCTCTATTATGGTGTTTTTAAAAAGTTTTCATGCAGCTTGCAGGCATTTAATTCTTGTGACTGTTCCTTTTAATTAACTAGCTTCCTCATTTTTGTGTAGGTCTCCGTTTTTGAAGTTAAATACTGATGTGGTGGATTTCTTTGGTATTTTCCCCCTTACAAGGATGTTGAATTTAATTACATTATGGTGGCTATTCCTGAGTGGTTCAGCTATATTCACCACTTAGACCAGATCCTGTGCTTCATTTAGAACTTTATCAAGAACTGCTTCTCTTCTTGTGGGTTCCAGGACTAGCTGCTCCAAGAAGTAGGCTTTAATGGTGTCTAGAAATTTTATTTCTGCATCCCGTCCTGAGGTGCCCTGTACCCAGTCAATATGGGGATAGTTGAAATCCCCCATTATTGTTTGGTTTTCTGTTTTTGTAGTCTCTCTAATCTCCCGGAGCATTTCACAGTCACCATCACCATCCTGGTCAGGTGGTCTGTAGTACATTCATACCGTTATACTCTTATTATTGAAGCACGGAATTTCTATCCATAGAGATTCTATGGTGACATTTCAGTCATTTAAGATTTTTACTATATTTGACTTTATACTTTCTTTCACATATGGTGCCACTCCTCCGCCAGCACGACCTACTCTGTCATTGCTAGATATTTTGTACCCTGGTATTACCGGGTCCCATTGATTATCATTGTTCCACCAAGTTTCTGTGATGCCTATTATATCAATATCCTCATTTAATACCAGGCACTCAAATTCATCCACCTTAGTTCTTAGACTTCTAGCATTTGTATACAAGCATTATAAAATATGTCAATATTTAATTGTCTGCCTTCGTGTAATGTAATTGAATGGGACTCTTTTTCGTTTGATTGTCTCTTCAGTTCCTACCTGTACTTTATCAACTACTGTCTTCTCATCGTTACTAGGATGTACGGTATGCCCCTTAATAAATCTTCCCCTAGGGATTTCTCTATGTGAACTGTGTGCTCCTCACCTGTCAGCTTTCTTCCAATCCTTAGTTTAAAAACTCCTCTACAGTCTTTCTAATTTTACATACCAGCAGTCTGGTTCTGTTTTGGTTTAGCTGGAGCCCATCCTTCCTGTGTAGACTTCTCCTTTCCCAATAATTAATAAAGCAAAATCCCTGCTCCAGAATACCATCGTCTCATCCATGCCTTCAGACCCTGCCGTTCTGCCTGTCTAACTGGCTCTGCACGTAAAACTGGAAGCATTTCAGAGAATGTTACAATGGAGGTTCTGGACTTTAATCTTTTACCTTGCAGCCTAAATTTGGCCTCCAGGACCTCTTTCCTACCTTTCCTTATGTCATTGGTACGTACATGTACCACAACCTCCAATTCCTCATCAACAGTGCACATCAGTCTATCTAGATGTCTCGAGAACCATCTAGATGTCTCACAGCCTTCAAACCCTTCAGGCAATTCACCATGAGGTTCTCTCAGTCATCAGAAACCCAACTATTAATATTTTTAATAATTGAATAATCCCCCATTACTATTCCCTGTCTCTTCCTAATAACTGAGGTCCTCTTCCTTGCAGGGGTATCCTCAGTGTGAGAGGATACCATGACATCAGTTGTAAGGAGAGTCCCAACTATAGGATTCTTTCCCTCTGTTCCAGCTTGATGTTTTCCTTCACTGAGACTTTTATCCCCCGCAGCAGCCCAGAGGCTGTCAGAGCGGGAGGTACTCCTCTACTGTGTCCTGAAAAGTCTCTTTTTTGTACCTCTCTATCTTTCTTAGATCCTCCAGTTCAAACCCTCTGGTTTTGAGAGCCTGTACTTGCACTCTGAGGGCCCTGAGTAGCTTTCACCGAATGCACACACATGCCTCTTGCCCACAAGGCAGGTAATTATACATGCTGCATTCATTGCAATATACTGGATAGCCCCCACTCTGTTGCTGGACTTCTGCCTGTGTTATTTATACTCTTGGGTAAAGATTGAGTAAACCTTGTACACACTGTGTTCTGACTGAAAAGTCTACATTTCTTCTCGGTCTGTTTTTCTCCTTACCCAGCAACTAGCTGACATCATCTCTGTCTTTCTTCTTTCCGTCACGGTCCCTTGGCCACCGCTCCTGCTTTTATATTCCTTTGCTGTTTGTGTCTGAGGTGTGAAAACGTTGTTTTAACTTGTTTATCCGTGAGGTCTGCTTTGGTTCAGAGCACGTACCATAATATTCCTCATCTTCAACATATTTGAATAGGCTTATTATTCTGTCTCCTTTCCCGACGCAATTTACCGTTGTACCCAATATTTAAAGAAGCTCAGCATCCCGTGAGAGACAGCTTTTCTATTTCCTTCCAATTAACATGTGGTGCTTCAAAATATTCCTTTGAACCAGGGTAAGCATTCAGTAGATACTTACAAGCCATGCATGCAAATGCATGTAATACCTATCAGAAGATGTCCGTGTTAGATTAATGTCTACTAGCATGTTGATATTCCTCTTGTGCTGAGATCTCCCTATTTTCCAAGATAAATGGTCATTTTCACACACTGAAATTTATCATCCTGCTATAATAAACCCCATTTATAGAGGACAAATAGCTCTTAGTTTGTCATTCCAAGGGTATTTGAGGTTTGAAGAACGGTAGCGTGAATAATAATGGCATTTACTCAACGGGGGAAAAGTTTACATGAGAGCTAAATGGGAGCTGCTATTATATATGTCTTTCATAGATCACAAGTGATTCAATTCACTAGAGAGATTTCATCATGTCTTAACTTTTCTGAAGGAATGCGAGTGTTGGTTTTAATTTAACCCAGTAAGGATCCGATTCGCTTGGCAAATTTTTATATTTATAACATTCTGAAAAATTTTACCTGTGAAAGAAGCCTACGCTTTCAGATTGTGCTAGCAAAGGGGTGAATGTCACCCAGTTTGACTTCAAAAAATTTTTTCCACCAGCTGTCATTGTCTGAAGACCGTAAACTCTTCAGGGCAAGGGCCATGCATTGTTCTGAGTTTGGAAAGCGCCTAGCACAGAGGTTCTCAAACTTTAGCAACCTGAGGACCTCCATTTTGATTTAAAATGTTTCAGGGACCCCCAAACCCTCCCTGCTCCATGGACCCCAGTTTGAGAAACACTGACCTAGCACGCTGGTTGGCACTGCTGCAGTCTAAATCATCAGAAGCGAAGAGATAAACAAAATATCCTGAAACAGGTTCTTGTTAGAGATTGTGTTACCAGTGGCAAACCTCAGTTACTATAGTTAACTGCAAAATTAATTATCTCTTCACTATTCAGAAATGGTATGCATTTGTTTTTACAACACTGCTCCTACAGATTAATATTGCTATAAGAGCATGAGACTGGAAATCCTGCAAATTAAATATATCTGGATTATAATTTTCAATTAAAATAATATGTTTTTATTATTTTCTTAAAAGATCTCTTGGGAGGAGAAGGGAGGGGAAGGGAGTGGAGTAAAAGTATATTCTTCTGTTGTACGTGGTGGTGTCGTTTCTAATGATTCTGCTTGAATTCCTTGTGAGGGAAGAAATCAGCTGAAATCCTTTTCTTCCCACGTTGGGGCTGATCCAAAATCCATTAAAATCACTGACTTCAGTGGATTTTGGATCAGGCTCTATGGCTGTGATTAAGCAAAGCACTTAGAAGCACATGATTAACTTTAAGGAGGCCAGATGGGTGGGAAACTTTAAGAGGCCCTTACAATCTGTCCTCTTCACTGCACCCATCCAGAGATCAAGCTCATTGGAAAATCAAGATCAAGTCTTTCACTGTTCCCGGAGGTGATTACTTTGGATATTTGCAGTGAGGAATGAACCAGGCCAGAAATGTAGCTGATGCTTAAAATGTTCATGTCTCTCAAAATGCAAGTTATTTTGCAAATCAGATGTTTACTGTCTCACAATATATTTACTTGCAGGATCCAAAATTGCGTGAACTGTTGGATGCTGGGAACCTAGGAGGTCGGCTGGAGAATCGAATGATAACTGTTGTCTATGGTCCAGATCTGGTCAACATATCGTACTTGAACTTAGTGGCATTTCAAGAGGAAATAGCAAAGGTACATTCAATGTTACCATTATTTACATTTATGAATATTATTATTCTTATTGTTTTATTTATTATTCAAATATGGGTAAAATAGAAAAAAGGAGGGGATTGTTAAGATGCACTCATGGATGAAATCAGCTTGCTGTTAGAGAAATATACTGTACTGCATCACAGCAGCAAAGTGTATTCATGGGAAATTGTAAGCCATTGGTGTCTTTATCCTCAGAACATTGCTGGTTATTCTCTTTGCACAGCCGGAATGAGTGTTTTGTAAACAACTGTATGTCCAGAAAATTGCCTCCATGTCAAAGAATGCATTGTGAATTTCCAATAATAAGTCAATTTTTATCAACACCCATCACAAGTCATTTCCTATTGTGGGATATCCGTGATACCACAGTGTGGAAACTGTTGACTTTTTAATGTTGTCCTAGGTCAAAGTAATGAACTGAGGTTTGAGAGTCTATTTATCTGCACCTGCCTATTTATAAACTGATATGCCAGCAACGACACATGGCTTATACACCTAGCCTTTCTTGTAGTGTGCAAAGGTTTGTACTCCACAAATTTTCAGCATGTCTTTTCTCCACTCTTAGTGATTACCATATGTAAACACTTTTTTGTACAGTTTTACAGTACAGGCAAGTTGCATAAAATTAACATGTATTCAGCAAAATACAACAGATTTTTTAACGCAAGCTTTAGTTCCCTGTCTTCAAATACCTCCTAAATGCCTACATTCATTTAATTAAAATCATAATGTTTTGATCATGAAGTCCGCTAGATTGGCCAAAGATTGCTAGTCTTTATAGACTCCTGCTCTTTGTCTAGGGAAGGGGATATTTTCATTACTCACCAGTACCCTTTGGCCTCTCAGCCAACCCTCTTCTGAGCGTGCGCAGCCCTGGCCTTTGAGACACACCACCTGAGCAGACCATCCACCCATGTGGGGAGGGACATGAGCAGCAACCCATTTGTCCCTGTGTGGGTGTGGCTTCCCTCTTCCCCATGCAGCTGTGATTGCAAATTCTCTCTGGCTGGTTGGTTGATCCTGGAGGATATAAAAAATGCAGAATGGTTACCTCACAGTACATTGTACAGCTAGGCTGCTAAGAAACCCAACACGGGTTTATTCTGCATGGGAGGAAGCACTTGAAATAAACATGAATAAATGGAAAAAGAATTTGAAGGAAGATGTAAAGGCATAATAAAGCCAAATTGCGCAAATCTGCTCACTCTTTGGAAGAAAGAAGAAATGAACTAACACGGGACGAGTTGTATACCTTTCTTTTCTGTTTTCCAGTCTAGCCATCCTGGGTCAAAGTCATGATATGTTTGCTATCTGAAGGACAAATTAGAAAAATCCAGAAATACTGTTATGTGTCCATCTCCAAGTTATTGATGGAAAGTGAAAATACAGTAAATAAAATTAGGTTCTGTGGAGGTTGAGCTACAGTAAATCCAGAGTTTCAGAGTAGCAGCCATGTTAGTCTGTATCTGCAAAAAGAACAGATGCATGAAGTGAGCTGTAGCTCACGAAAGCTTATGCTCAAATAAATTTGTTAGTCTCTAAGGTGCCACAAGTCCTCCTTTTCTTTTAGTAAATCCAGAGTTAATCTCTTTGATTTTAGTAACTAAGATCTGAATCAGGCTCTTAATTTATCCTTAATGTAATTTGACATATATGTAAACCAGCTGAGTTCATTTGTTACTGATCTGTCAGGCAGTATGTCCTGAGGGTAGGATTTTTAAAAGCATTCAGCACTGACATAGCTCTGCTCTC
Organism: Eretmochelys imbricata; assembly: GCF_965152235.1. Lineage (NCBI taxonomy): Eukaryota > Metazoa > Chordata > Testudines > Cheloniidae > Eretmochelys > Eretmochelys imbricata. The sequence goes on along the minus strand of NC_135574.1, from coordinate 202,344,757 downwards.
ATTAAAGTCATGCTAAAACTCCCACTTATTTCAGTGTGAAAATCCCACCCTGCTTGTATATACCGCACTGTACTAAATAAACCCTCTAATTTTTCACAGGCCCAGTTCCTGCAATGAACTCCATGAGTGTAGAGTTATCCCTGCACCCACATAAAGCCTCACTGGAGCTTCTAATGTGGACCTCATTGCAGGATCAGGGCCTTATAAATTTAGGATGAGATTTTCAAAATCCCAGATGGCAATTAGGCACCTAACTCCCATTGACTTTCCAATGGAAGTAGGTGCCCAATTGCCATATGTGCTTTTGGAAACATACTCTCAGTCACTGACATGCACACTTTGCTATTTACCTTTCACGTGTCCTATGTTTGGGCTCGGCAGAATTCAATTTTTATTTTTTGCTGTTTTCTACAGATAACGTTTGTTTATTTCTAAGCACTGACTTTAGATTTGTATGGATGTAAAGGTTTAAGGTTGTGCAAAATGGATTTTAAGCCTTTTATTTTTATTGATTTAAATGTTTAGTTGTGGAATGGGCGGAGTCAGGCAATGGGGTGGGTCAGACAGCAATAATTTAATGGCAGTAGATGATGAGATTCAAAAAGTTAAAGCATTATAACTATAAAACACAAATTGACAACATCACATGACAAATATACATCAAATATCCTTCAGTCAAACTCTGATAAGATCTCAAGATGCATTTGTCTCATTTTGCCTATCTGTAAATTTCAATTATTATTGTTGGAAACATTTTTTGTAGGTTTGCGCGTACAGTGAAATTGACGTTCATTGACATTTGCCAATAAAATCTAATCTTTTAAATCCTGAGTATGTTATTTTTCAAGCTAAAAACACTCACTCTGAAAAACTTAACCTAAAATTATTTGAAAAAGATCTTAACAAAGCAATTTAAATAATCAAATTGTATTTTTTTTCTTACAGGAGTTGGTTTATATTTCTGTAGGATCTGAGTTTATTATTATTCAACTTTTGAAATTAATATATTTTCAAGACTTTTACTGGTCATTCAGTTCAAAAGGTTCAGTTCCTCACCTCCACTCTCTGAGTTGTGATAGAATTAATGCGGATATGAGCCTAAAGCTAAGCATTTAGTACTGATCTCGCTTTACGTGAATTAAATAAAGAACTAGAAAATTAAAATGAAGTCACAATACACTGCTTTGCTCACATTTCTCTAGGTAAAATAAATAATTGTTAATGCTCTCTAGGTGTGAGTTGAAGGTAACAGACATGCTAGTTAATACAGAGAGTGCCTGTTTGTACCTCATTTGTTGGGAATCCAAGAAATGGATTAGTAGATACATTTTAATGGTGGTGGGGATGAAGATGAATGGCAGTTACGCAACTCTTTTGTTTATTTAAATGGGAGTTGTATGTGTGTATCAAGGAGCAGAATTTGCAAGGGATTCCAGACACATTGGGTCAACATCTGGGCTTGAGTCTTGATTGTGGCATATATTGAGGTAACTCAGAAGTCGCTTTGCTGTAACCAGTGTCATTGAGAGGAGAATGAGCCCCTCCATGTTTGTTTATTTTTCTCCTTTCCCTATATGATCAAGGGCAATGTTTCCCCAGCCCCATTTTGTCTGATCCTTTCCATTCAAACTACTCTTGAAAACCCTTGGAGCTTCTGACTTCCACTCCATTAACTGTCTTCAAAGCATTTTTTTCTTTCTCCAGTAATCTAATCTCTGCCCCTTCAGACACCTGCTGTTTCCCATCATTGTCTTTCTGATGGTTTCAGTCTTCATTTCTTGCATTCACTTCATCTTTATGCTCCTCTTCCAGAATCTGTTTTCAAAGCTATCAAAAAATCCTTCTCTTCACATAGGAACTTATGCAGGGTCTCATCCACCAGTGTGATTGATACATGAGTTTTAAGGATCATCAGTCTGGTCTGAAAGAGACTCCCTTACCTTTTTTTAAAGACAACTCTGACCATTGCATTCCTCTTTCACCTATTCTACATCCGCTTGACTGTTATACAGTATCAGACTTCCTAGACAGACAAAGCTCTCAACTGTCTTATTTCCCAGTCTCAGAACCTATTTTATTTTGTCTAGTTCTATATCTTTTATGGTCCTCATTTCATTCTTTTCCATTTACTTAGAAAATGTTGTTGAAGAGAAAGATTTATATACAGATTTTATACAGATAAGGAGCTCAAAAAGTAGGGTCCTTAATATAAAAATTGGGGAGATGACCAGTACCGATAGAAAGGGAACTGAGACAGGGCTAGATCACGTGCTGGGTATGTGGCAGTTCAAGGAACAACTGGATCTAGGTGGGAAGGGGCTTTGGATCAGGCCTTTAGCTAACAGTTTGTCATTTCCTCCATACATGAGGGACAGTCCCTCATTTGTCTACATGGGGACACTCAGGAAGGTTAATCTGTATTAAATAAAGGTGTGTAAGTGCATTAAAGGAAGAAATCAAATTAAGGCCACTTTAATTCAGAATAAAAGTGTCTACATGGGGGTTTTATGCTGTTTATCTAATCCATGTTAAAAATTAATTTCTATTAACCTTCCTTAATATCCCCTGGTAGATAAGCCTTAAGTGATTTATCTACAGCATGTGCCCAGATACCATATGTTCTGTGATATGTTTTTTTAGTATACTTCTTTATTCTTCCAAATTTCCTTTTTTGTTAAAATAAGCAGTAAAATAAATAATAAAATAATCAGTACAGAGTCATGCTTTAAAAAAAAAATAAAATGAAATGTTTCATACCAGAGGATGCTGAAACATGTGACTTCAACAACTTCAGATGGTAATTTTGAGCCAAAAACAAACATGCGAAAAACGTTGTCTTCACGCATATTCAGTTCTGATTTGAATTAAATGTTTTCAAAAATGTGTAGCACTTAGGTACTGTCTTTTGCCATGAAAAATAGCTCTCATCTCTCATACTGAGATAAATGCCTCTAGGTATATATTCTGATTCATGTAATAGATGAAAGAAATGTGTTCACTGAGCAAGAGCTCTCAAAATATACTACACATGGTTTGCTCCTTACTGACTAGAGTACATAACAGCTACCTGATTTGTTAGTAAAGTTAATAGAAATGATATAAATATGAATGATGGTAACAGAACAAAGCCAAAAGGAGAGCAGGAACATATGGCTCTTTTATTATGATGGAAGCAGTTTGCTTGAAATTAAAATTTGTTGCAAGGCTCCATTTTTCTGCTTTTAAAAAATACCATAGCTCAGAGGCTTCCAACTTGGGAGAGGAGTTTGTTGGCACTAGCAAAATCTTACTTCAAAATCTCCAGATTTATCATTTCCTTTTGCATTATGTATGGGGGTAAGTGTTCATAGTTACAACCCCATGGTAAGCAACCATGATTGTGAGTCTGTTGTAATCTTCCCACAGTAAAATACCAGCTGTTTTCTTTCTATATATAATAGCTATTCATCCCATAGATGAAGTCTCAGCATGGCTTGCCTTGTGGAATCTATGCTGCTAGTAATGTGGGCTACCACGATGTGTTATATGTAACACCTTGGTTTTCAGTTTTTACCTTTTTTTTTTTTTTTACTGAAAATTTCCCAGGCTTTACAAAAGGCATTATTTGGGTGTTTTTTTAACCAATTTCTACCTGAATTTTGGAAGTGCCAGAACTCCCTGGACCTGGCTCCCTGCTCCAGAAAGGGAGATGACGGCTCGATAACCTGTGCCAGGTTACTGAGCTGCCATCTCTCCTTCTGGAGTAGGGAGCCAGGTTAGGAGTACTGGAATGATTTGAGCACTGGTGTACATGTTATCAATCCCATACACATACACAGTAGCAGCTTGACAGATAGCTTGGATAGTTAGCAGCATTCAAAGCAAATAAAAGTTAGTGAACTACTTTTCATGCCAAAATGGTTCAAAAATGAAAACCCTGTCTAACTACATTTGAGAGCATAAGTGTTGGTTTTTTTAAGTTAAAAAAAAAAACACAAGAGAAGAAAGTAATATTTACCTAGAAATTGCAAAGTGGATTTTTTTGCACTGATTTTCACCTGTTTTTAATTTTTTGTATTAAACACTGGTACATTTCCAGGAATTTTTAAACTAAAAAAACCTGAAAATAATGGGCCTTAATTATATGATGCATCATAATTCCAGATCTCAGTATTGACTGTATACAATACTGCTTAACGAAAGAGAGCGGATGTCCATTCGGTAGCTAAAATAACAGGACACCGCTTGTTTCATAGTCTGATCCAAACAGAAGTCAATAGAAAGACCCCCATTGGTTTCAGTGAGCTTTGGATCTTTGCTCAGTGCCATCATTTCATGACAGGAAGGATGATGTGACGTTTGCCAGCTTTCCTGATCTTCTTGGCTTTACTGGCTGGAGCATTTGGGGATTTAAATGTATACCCTTGAAAGTGAGGGGAAGTGATCAAGTATTATTTCTCACTCATTGCTTCACACAGATATTTGACAGGGTCAGTTATTGCTCAATCTGAGGGTAGGCGTTAGATTACTTGGCTCGAGTGTTGCTTCTCTTGCAAGTGTCATAGAGAGGTTTGGGAGGGAAAATATCTTGACAAGGATAACTGCATATAAAAAATGCTTGCAATAAAAATCCAGTAACAGCCTGTCCACTCTCAGTTCTTGGGATGCATTTGAAGTGATATAGTTCTGTCTGACCAAAACAGAGCCCACCAGGTTTTCTTAAAAGAAAACGTATCTTAAGATGCTAAAATAACATTTTATGCTGCTGTTAAACTTTGCAGCAGTTAGTGTCACAAAGAACGTTTTTAAATGTTGTTGTTATTCGTGCTTAAACAAAGCAATGTTTACAAAATGTGGCTATTCTGAGACTGGAAAACTGAGACGCCAGGATGAAATAAAATGCTATCTTTAATATGCCTCTGCTGAAAACAGTCACAGGAGAGTAATGATGCTAGAGGCCCTATTCTTTTGTTGTTCTCACATCCCTTGTGTCTTAAGGTTAGACCTTACAAGGTTACGGTCAAGAAAAACAATACAATACAGTCTGTATTTGGACCTGGGAGACAGAGGTCCAAAATCTCTCGGCAATGAGTATGTAAATCCAGAACAACTTTGTGACCAGCAGGGCTAGAAGTCTCTCTCTGAGATCTAGGCCAGGTGTCTGCTGTCGCTGTTGGGTATGCCAGAAAACTCAGTCATGGGGAGAAAGTTGTTGGCTCAGCTGCAGAGGACTACTCTGCCTTGGGACTGTACAAGATATGAGCTCTTGAGGCTCCCTCATGCTGAACTTGGAGTGACCTGAGAACCAGAATCAACTTTGGGGCTGTTTGACTAGAGACCCATGTACAAAGGTATGGTATCAGAATACTTTGCCATTATTAATCTTGACACATTCAGAATGGCAGGAGAGGAATATTATTTTGCTGTTGAATGTTGGATAGACTCAAGAAGGCAGCTTGGAGAAGAGGAGGTTACAGTAGTCTGGGTGAAAGGGAAAATTATGGTATGAATGAATGTTTTAGAAGCAGAGACAAAAGGGGTAGATTCTGGAAATGTTATAAAAAACAACGAGATTGGGCAAGATCCTGGTTGCGGGAAGGAAAGGAAAGGGGGTATCAAATATAACCCTCCAACTGCCAACTTGAATGACGGGGGATTAGCAGAGCTGTCAGTAGTGTTGGAGAAAGGAAGAACATATTGCACGTGCAGTGATGGATTCAGTGCACCCAGCAGCACGCATCACCAGAGCATGCAAAATTTTAATTAACCACATGATTGTGACTTCGATGGAACTATTAATCTGACTGAATCCACAGTATCCACATGCTTGTGTCTATCCAAAACAAAATGCTGTCTGTCAACATCAGTTAATTGCAGTAAAAGTATTCTTACTGGAAACTATTAACTGAACATTCATTCTCCTCTCCTCTCCCCCAGGATATTCAGATAATCAAGCCACTTCAGTATTTCCCTGATGCTGTGGTTTCTTTTGCATATTTCTCAGGTCAATGCATAGTAGTCCATACAAAATCTATACTTACATATACGTTTTGACCATATACCCCTTAAGGGGGAAGTGCAGTATTGTTGCCTAACTATGTTACTTTCCTGTACTTCATTGGTTTGTAGTGATGTATCCACCAAGATGGTGGCCATCACACGGTCATAGGTATTTTTTTGTGGGCCTGATTCACAGTCCATTGAAGTCAGCGAAAAGACTGCCATTGACTGCAGTGGGGTTTGCATCAGGCCCTATCTGACAATATTTGAAATCTCTTTTGAAACACACAGGTGTCAAAGTTTTGATTTATGCATAATGAAAAAGACAGTACCTTAGTCTAGAACTTAAGCTGTGCTGGGAAACGCATGGTTCAGACTTTTATGAAACATTTTCTGTTAATAATACTCATGTTGAAACTATTTGCCATCATGAAAATAAGGGTCTAAACAAGCACCTTTGAGAGGCTGCATCTGGGCTACATCAACTGTAATTTATATCTCCCTAGGAATGGACGGACAAAGTTTTCAGTTTGGCAACAAACCTGCTGGCACACAACATGTCAAGGGATGCATTTCTGGAAAAAGCGTAAGTAGCAGTAATATTTATTGCCAAGGGTGTTGCTCCTTGTTCTGAGTCATTTTCCTTTTTCTTTTGTCAGCCTTCTTACCATCTATTGTTTATACTTTGTTGGCTTGTCAGTTCTATAAACATGGATTTTCCTCTCTCACTGAGTTCAAAAAACTGATATCTAAAAAAAAAAAAATCAGGGAAATATGATTCCTTTCACAAACTATTACCTAGGAGACGTGGCTGGAATATACTTTTGAATGCCATTGCATTCTTCCTGCTACACACACAGAGAGTGACGTCAGGTCTTGGCACTGCTGCTCAGGGTTAAAAACAATGAATTTCAGACTGACCCACTTCTCTGTTTTTTTTCTGTGCTATCTATTATTAGTCAAAGAATGAGAAGTACAAGATTTCCATTTTCCTCCGGCTGATCCCTCGGGTCTCGGTACTCAGTAGAGAGAAACTGTGAATCTGTTCATCTAGATTCATTGGCACACAATACATTGATTCTGAGTGTTGTAGGACAAAGTACAGAGGGTGTTTATGAGAAGTTCATAAAAATAGCAGGCATTTTGCAAATCAAAGAAACATAGTTGAATAAATCCAAGATTACCAGGTGTCATGTGGATGATGAACGCACAGACAGAGATAGTTTTGTTTAAGTGACAGTGCTGAGAACGTCATACTTTGAATGCAGTTCTCTTTATAACAGGATAAAGCAAGCGACACTCTGTTTTCCAGAGCTAACCCCAGAGCATCGCTTGATTCATTTATCTAAATGGTTGCTATTTGTGGGGCTCAGAACATGACACTTGAGTCTTCTTTGAGAGATGGTCCCTATTGTATTCCATTGTGGGTTATGCATTCGCATCATGCACCCGGAGTTGGAGAATTTGAAAGTGGTGTCCGTTGGTCTGTGCATGTGCCCTGACTCACCTCATGCTTCCATCTAAGGTGATAAAGGGCGGTACGGACTGACTGCGTCTTCAGTTCCTTCTCACTGCCTCATGGTCTGGGTTGGATCCTCCAGGGTCCTCATCTCTGACGCAGCTCTAATACTTTTAATTGTACATATGTCTATCGGTTTTAGTCATAGCTTTAATAGTTCTACTTATTTTCCTAGTTTTAGTAGTTTACCAGTTTAGAATAGAGTAGAATTTGGGGGGCCTTCCCCCATGCTCCATTCAGGTACCGAACTATGCCCAGAACTCTGGTCTTCAAACTCTGCACCTCCTCCTGCAATCCTTCTCAGTCAGCGACAACTACCAACACTGCCTCTCCTGCCTGGGAGAATCTCACATCGCAGCTGGGTGCAATATGTGTCAAACTTTCCCCAGGCATACCTGAGAAGTTTGAGCAGTAAGGCCTTGTCTACACTACAGAGTTAAGACAAGTTACATTGACAGTTATATGTTGCTTTAATTACATTGGTTGTGCATGCCACACAACGCTTCTTGTGTCTGCAGAGCACATCCACAGTGGGTGCTCTTGCTTTGACAGATAGAGCATTGCATCATGGGTAGCTATCCGACAGTGCAACTCACCACCCTCTTCCCCTGGGAGATACGGGAATAGATCACCGTTCACCATGGGGGCAGGCTCACTATCCCATTATGCAGTTCTTTCGGTCCTATCATTCCGTGGGCTTCTGACTTCATTTCGTACCACTTTTGAACAGCCCCTGTCAACTGTGTGCCTGCCATCTCTGCCTGAAAACATGGATCCTGCACTGCTCTCCAGTCTTGTGATCAGCATTATGAATACAATTCAGCTGATCTTGCAGTATTTCATGAGCTGTGAGTCTAATAACGACACCGTGGCGTCTGCCCTGCTGTGTGCCCTGGAAAGAAACAATTCAAGATTTCTTTTGGCATTCACGAAGGTCACCTTCCTTGTTGATATCACTTTGGCGAGAAGGGTCGGTGAACTTGGAGCTATGCGGGCAGACCCGCTATTTACAGTATTCCACAGGGATAAGGTCTCTTTATGCTTATACCTGAAATTTTTACCAAAGGTGGTCTCCCCATTTCATATTAACCAATCCATTTACCTACCTGTTTTCTTCCCGAAACCGCACACATCCACAGAAGAACATAGACTCAATTCCCTCGACGTCCGACAGACTTTGGCCATTTACCTGCAGAGAACAAAAACAATCAGGAAGTCCCCTAGACCATTTACTGAGGTAGCAGAGAGAATCAGAGGACACACCATCTCCACCCGGAGAATCTCCAAATGGATTTCTGGCTACATTAAACTCTGCTAACAGCTGTAAAATCAACCTCTCCCCACGTGGGGGTACGGGCTCATTCCACTAGAGCTCAAACAACGACTGTGGCATCCCTTCAAGATGTACCTCTGATAGATGTATGTAGAGCAGCCATGTGGAGTTCTGTCCACACGTTCACAACACACTACGCCTTGGTGCAGGACTCGGCAGTGGATAACTCCTTTGGCACGGCAGGAAGAGGAAGACGACGTGACTTACCTGTAATGGGAAGTTCCTTGAGTTGTGTGGTCTCTATCTGTATTCCACTTCCCGCCCTCCTTCCACTCTGCTTCCAATCTGTCAGATTCATGGTGGAGAAGGAACTGGAGACATGGCTGGCCTGCCCCTGCCCTTTATCCCCTTGGACGGAAGCACAAGGCGAGTCAGGGCGCATGCATAAACCAGCAGACACTATTTCTAAATTCTTCAACTCCAGGCTAATGGTGTGCATGCGTAACCCACAGTGGAATACAGTTAGGGACCACACATCTCAAAGAACCTCCAGTGACTGGTGAGTAACCTCCTCTTTCAGCTCTTAGCTCATAAACTACTAACACTAGACTGTATTGCGCATGGTAGACACAACCCTGTGTTGGGGACAGAGCAGAGATGCACTGCCTCTAGGGGAAGCACAGCATGTGTGTGTATGTACAAGGGCACACAAATTGCTACAACTCTAAGATGTGTAGAATAGCAGGCAAGCATGGTATCTCCATGCCTTTTATTTTTTCACCATTTAATAGCTCACTTAGGTGCTGCAGGATTTCCAGGACCCTTAAGCACAGATGCCAAATCAGAGTTACTCAAGGTATCTTTGACTTTGAAGATTAAACATTTCCCACCTATTATAATGCCAGTCCTGCATAAAGTGGTGATCATAGTCCTATTAGAATCATGTCATCCAATTTAAAAATGATTGCAGTAGAGCTGAATTATAGAGGCATTTTCCTCCCTTTGGCATCCAAACTTTCATAATGTCCAGGGTGTATTAATAAAATGACTGAACAGGTTTCCTGTGATCAGGTCACATGAGGAAAAATAGGGTTAGACTGTGGTGTACAAAACAGGCACCTAGGATTTAAATCTCTGTTGTCTTTGTTATACTGTAATTGTGCAGTACAATTTTGCCTTTATTACTGGAATACATAGCAAAGGCTTAACCAGGGCTGACATGGAGACCTGGGATTGGTTTCAAGTCCTGGATCTATCATTCTCAGAGCCAGCAGTGAGCTACTGAAGTAGCATGTTTAGCTTCTGAGGGTGGTAATATCTCTCAGTAGCAGCCCTTCTAGCCAGTAATGGAGCAGGAATAACCTCCAGACCTTCGAGGAGGGAAGAATTGTGGCTATAGAACAAGGTAAAATGGTGTGTACTCGGGTGTTCCATAAAACATACCGAGAAGTCCTGGGGGAAGGAATCCCGATCAGGATTGGTCAGAATTGTTATAACACCAGTGTTGTTCATTCTTGTGATACCATCACAACAGTTGAAGCTTTACATAAAGAACACAGCTGAGAATCTCAGCTTTCATTGAACTAAAGTGTGAGTTTCTAGCTATGGTTCTCATGGGTGACTTTAATTTTCCTGATATCTGCTGGGAGAGCAATACAGCGGTGCATAGACAATCCAGGAAGTTTTTGGAAAACGTAGGGGACAATTTCCTGGTGCAAGTGCTAGAGGAGCCAACTAGGGGGGGAGCTTTTCTTGACCTGCTGCTCACAAACTGGGAAGAATTAGTGGGGGAAGCAAAAGTGGATGGGAATTTGGGAGGCAGTGACCATGAGATGGTCGAGTTCAGGATCCTGACACAGGGAAGAAAGGTAAGCAGCAGGATACGGACCCTGGACTTCAGGAAAGCAGACTTCGACTCCCTCAGGGAATGGATGGGTAGGATCCCCTGGGGGACTAACATGAAGGGGAAAGGAGTCCAGGAGAGATGGCTGTATTTCAAGGAATCCCTGTTGAGGTTACAGGGACAAACCATCCCGATGTGTCGAAAGAATAGTAAATAGCAGGCGACCAGCTTGGTTTAACGGTGAAATCCTAGCAGATCTTAAACATAAAAAAGAAGCTTACAAGAAGTGGAAGGTTGGACATATGACCAGGGAAGAGTATAAAAATATTGCTCGGGCATGTAGGAATGAAATCAGGAGGGCCAAATCGCACCTGGAGCTGCAGCTAGCAAGAGATGTCAAGAGTAACAAGAAGGGTTTCTTCAGGTATGTTGGCAACAAGAAGAAAGCCAAGGAAAGTGTGGGCCCCTTACTGAATGAGGGAGGCAACCTAGTGACAGAGGATGTGGAAAAAGCTCATGTACTCAATGCTTTTTTGCCTCTGTCTTCACTAACAAGGTCAGCTCCCAGACTGCTGCGGTGGGCATCACAGCATGGGGAGTAGATGGCCAGCCCTCTGTGGAGAAAGTGGTGGTTAGGGACTATTTAGAAAAGCTGGACGTGCACAAGTCCATGGGGCCGGACGAGTTGCATCCGAGAGTGCTAAAGGAATTGGCGGCTGTGATTGCAGAGCCATTGGCCATTATCTTTGAAAACTCGTAGTGAACGGGGGAAGTCCCAGATGACTGGAAAAAGGCTAATGTAGTGCCAATCTTTAAAAAAGGGAAGAAGGAGGATCCTGGGAACTACAGGCCAGTCAGCCTCACCTCAGTCCCCGGAAAAATCATGCAGCAGGTCCTCAAAGAATCAATCCTGAAGCACTTACATGAGAGGAAAGTGATCAGGAACAGTCAGCATGGATTCACCAAGGGAAGGTCATGCCTGACTAATCTAATCACCTTCTGTGATGAGATTACTGGTTCTGTGGATGAAGGGAAAGCAGTGGATGTATTGTTTCTTGACTTTAGCAAAGCTTTTGACACGGTCTCCCACAGTATTCTTGTCAGCAAGTTAAAGAAGTATGGGCTGGATGAATGCAATAAAGGTGGGTAGAAAGTTGGCTAGATTGTCGGGCTCAACGGGTAGTGATCAATGGCTCCATGTCTAGTTGGCAGCCGGTGACAAGTGGAGTGCCCCAGGGGTCAGTCCTGGGGCCGGTTTTGTTCAATATCTTCATAAATGATCTGGAGGATGGTGTGGATTGCACTCTCAGCAAATTTGCGGATGATACTAAACTGGGAGGAGTGGTAGATATGCTGGAGGGCAGGATAGGATACAGAGGGACCTAGACAAATTGGAGGATTGGGCCAAAAGAAATCTGATGAGGTTCAACAAGGACAAGTGCAGGGTCCTGCACTTAGGACAGAAGAACCCAATGCACCGCTACAGACTAGGGACCGAATGGCTAGGCAGCAGTTCTGCGGAAAAGGACCTAGGGGTGACAGTGGACGAGAAGCTGGATATGAGTCAGCAGTGTGCCCTTGTTGCCAAGAAGGCCAATGGCATTTTGGGATGTATAAGTAGGGGCATAGCGAGCAGATCGAGGGACGTAATCGTCCCCCTCTATTCAACATTGGTGAGGCCTCATCTGGAGTACTGTGTCCAGTTTTGGGCCCCACACTACAAGAAGGATGTGGATAAATTGGAGAGAGTCCAGCGAAGGGCAACAAAAATGATTAGGGGTCTGGAACACATGACTTATGAGGGCAGGCTGAGGGAAGGGGGATTGTTTAGTCTGCAGAAGAGAAGAATGAGGGGGGATTTGATAGCTGCTTTCAACTACCTGAGAGGTGGTTCCAGAGAGGATGGTTCTAGACTATTCTCAGTGGTAGAAGAGGACAGGACAAGGAGTAATGGTCTCAAGTTGCAGTGGGGGAGGTTTAGATTGGATATTAGGAAAAACTTTTTCACTAGGAGGGTGGTGAAACACTGGAATGCGTTACCTAGGGAGGTGGTAGAATCTCCTTCCTTAGAAGTTTTTAAGGTCAGGCTTGACAAAGCCCTGGCTGGGATGATTTAATTGGGGATTGGTCCTGCTTTGAGCAGGGGGTTGGACTAGATGACCTCCTGAGGTCCCTTCCAACCCTGATATTCTATGATTCTATGATCTTGGTTTCACAGGAAAGCTCATAAATGTGAACTCAGGATCCCGTAAAGCTGCAAAAGCAGAAGACAATGAAAAAGAACCCCAAATGTATGCATATTTTTAAAATGCTTGTGATTTTAAGCCAGTCACATGATCTTGTAACGTTTGGGTTTGGCAGTACTGTGTAGCACAGGAAGTCTGGCTGCTTTGGTATATCTCTAAAGGCAAGGATTTGTGAAAACACCTCACCGTTATTACACAGGCTAGAGTATTAGAACTTGCTCTGTTTTTGACAGTGCTGCTAATGTTCTGATCTTGCAAATGCCAAACCTAGAAGAGGGTGGGTGGGGATGTTAATTATATTCTTTATGTTACAAAACAAACAAAAAACCCTAAACCAAAAAGCTTACCCCAGAAGCTCTGCTATTTTCAGACAAAGGGCTGATGCGGTAGATAGATCCTTATGCAAGTAGCCCTCACTCAGCTGGGCAAGTCCCAAGGAAGGTCTGATCTAATGCCCGCTAGAGTCAATGGAATGACTCCCATTGATTTCCTCAGGCTTTGGATCAGACCCTGTTTGTGTGAGTGAGGATGTGCATAGCTTGGAAAAAAAAGAAATGTATTCTTATCCCGATGTTCCGACAGGCATGGCATGGGTAAAGCTGTGAGGGTTGGGATATAAATACACTCTAAGAGGTCAGTCCACATAGTGCACTTAGTTGCCTGTATGTAGGCACCTTTGGTAGATAGTTAATAGATTTGTCCACCAGAAAAGTACTAGTGAGACTTTAACCCATTTGATCATCACACAAGGCTTTCAGGCTGACACGAGTGAAGTGGCCAGACTGATAGTCAGACTTCTTTAGCACATTGATTCTAAGTCTTTGAGCCGGCTTATGTTGGCTAGAGGGGATTTCACGCTCTCACTGCTGCCAGGATGTTTAATTGGCTGTGGTTTGACTTGTTTTCGTCTGACTAGTGATATGAAGACCAAGGGCCACGTTATCTCTAGTTCTTCTACGGGTGTGCAGTGGGGTGGGCCAGGGACAGTTACAATCCCTGCACTCGGCAGAGAGTGTGCCCCCTACTAGCCCGTGGAGAGGGACTGGCACAGCATAGGGAGCAGGCTGCACCATCTCCAGGAATGGGGCTGCTTACTCAGTATCCCTGTGCGTCAGTGAGCTAGAAGTTGTACCTCCTGAGGCATATTCTCTCCTTCCCCTCTCCCTGGGATGGGCTAGCTCTGTACCAGGCCCACAATTTGCCTCAAGGAAGGAATTATTTCTAGGGTGCTTAAAGGGGGTTATAATTAGGAGTAACAAGATGCAATTAAGCAAAGGAAAATTTAGACTGGCTATCAGGCAAATTTTCCTAGCAGAGAAAGCCATCAGGCTGTAGAATAGTTTTCCAAAGGAGGTGATGGAAGGGTCCATTACTTAAACATGGACTCAACAAAGCAGTAGGGAGCAACCCTCGCTTAGCAGGAATCTTAGCTGATCTGTTCGGCCATTCCATTCCTAATCTAACAGTTTGTCATCTCTGGATCTAGATGTTGTATCGCGGAGACCATACCCATGTTAGCTTGGTCAGAGCTAGCTTGCTGAATGTAGCCACAGCGGCTAGCTACCCCAAATATTATCCCATCTAAAACCCTAAACACGTACTTAAGATGACTAGCCCTGCCCACTAGCATGGCTACACCACACCAGCTTGATCAGAGGTAGCATGGGCACATCTCCTTGAGCTGGGAATGACATGTTCCAGCTCCAATGCAGAGAGAACCTCTGATTCTGAGTTTTTCGATGTCAGTGTTGTGGGTTTTGTTTTGTATTCATGTGTACTGCTGATTTTTGCATTGCTCCATATGAAGGCAGGCAACGTTTCTCACTCACCAGTGATGTTTGTTAATGATGTCCTGCAAGATTTTCAGACAGTACAAAATGAGCGAGTAAAACTCGCAGACTGATAGAAACAATAGGGTTGAGCTGTAAGAGTCTTTGAAAAGCTTTTAAAAAGAAAAAGACATTCCCCGTGTTTTTTTTCTCTACAGTTACACAAAACTGAAGCTGCAAGTCACTCCAGAAGGACGTATTCCTCTGAAGAGGTAATTCCTCCTTTGTTCTTAAATCGGATCTTTCAGACTTTTGAGTGTGATTTTAATCTTTGGAATGGTGCTGGACTGTCACCCCTTTGACTGAAATCTGTTTATCCACGCAGCATGCATATAGCCCCGCTGGCAGTGCGAGCTGCTTCCTCACTGCTGTGTCAGTGTGCGCCACCCCATGCTAACCAGACCACTTTTGGGGGGCAGGAACCCGCTCTGTCTTCATGGGCTGTGGGTGAAGTCTATGGAGGTTGCACTTCTGTATCTGATGCTAAGACCACTCGGTTAAAATACCAAAAGGGAAGGATGGTCCACTGGTTCGGAACCTAGGTTCAAGTCCTTTCTTCATCCTAGATTGCCTGTGTGATTTTGAGCAAGTCACCTAGACTGTCTGCACCTCAGTTCCCCATCTGTAAAATGGGGGTAATAGCACTTCCCTACCTCAGGGTTGTTGTGATGATAATATATTAAAGATTATGATGTGCTCAAATGCTACAGGTATTGGGAGCCATTATAACTATGCTAGATACCCATTGTGATGATGGCTTTTTTGGTGGGAATGCTGGGAAATGGGCTGACATCACCCAAATTATTTAATATATGCCACTAAGCACCAAAAAATAGTAATAAGTGTTGATAACTACCATTCTGGGCTGGATTTGAACCAGTGACCTAGAGGTGAAAGAAACTGATCTCCCCTTTCAGGGCTCTTTCTGTCCTCACCCTTTCTGTCCCTTCTATGACTACTTTCCCTGTCAACTCCCTGCCTCCAATGTTAAGTGTTTATCTGATTGGAATATTTTGATTTCTTTTTCTTTTTTGTGAAAGTGTTTCTGTTTTCAAGATCTAGCTATGAAACAAAGGATGAATGCACAAGTTTTCCCAAAAAGTCACTTTGCTGTGCAGTCCGTTAGCCATGCACAGCTTGTATCCATATAATACAGAAAAGTGTGATGTGCCTTTGAACAAATCCCTGCTTGTTTATTTCCATTTTGCAGCATATACCGCTTGTTTTCCGCTGACAGAAAGCGAGTAGAGACTGCCTTAGAAGCTTGTAGCCTTCCATCTGCCAGGGTAAGCATTCAGATATTTTCTTGGCCTGCTCTGAAGTGTTACCAAATCATAGCTGATTCCAGCAGTGTTTTCTCAGGGGCTGATCATGCCCCTTGAGACCTGCCCAACAAACAGGCCCTCAGCCAGTGGCTCTTCCTCTCCTGCACAGAAGATACCCCTGGATTCCAGAGATGGCTCTCTGCAAGTCTGAGTATCTTTGCTGAGGAGTTGGGAAGGGAACTGAAGGAAGTGTAAGTGAGCTGGAGGGAAGGGTACAGGATTGTGTGCCATACTTTGTGGAGATGCCATGAGACTATAACACAGTCACTGACTCTATTACAGACTTTCAGGACTCATTTTCACTGCAGTGTTAGCTCAAGTTATAATTGGAGCATTGCACAGAACATGACTCCCGCCCACACACTTAATCTCCAGGTCAAGTTAAGTGGTGCTTTAAACTTGAGCTAGTGAGCCTGGGAACATGGGTAAAATCTTGAGTACAGCTAACACTTAGCTACTATGGACACAGCTACTCTGCACTGCTAATACAATCATTCTGCACTGCTAATACAGCTAGAGGTCGTTGGGAATTTTCTGACGAAGCATTGTTACGTCAGAAACCAATGTGTTAAAACTGAAGCTGTTCACAAGAAAGGGTTGATATGGACAGATCTCCCAATTTGAAAACAGTTTGAAAAAGCAGTGTGAAACATCCCATTTTGATGTTTTCAAAATGAAAAGTTTAGGTTTTTAATTTATTCAAAATGTTAGTTAATGTATACTAAAAATGTTATTTTGTTTAAAAAGTCAAAATCTCAATGAAACATTTTGAAATGATCAAAGCCTTTCAATTTTTTAGATGATCAGTTGATGGAAATTTTTGAGATTTTAATTTTTCATCCCGTTTCGGAATGGAGGCAAAAATCCAAAATCTCAGTAACTCTCAAAGGATGGGGAAATGGTTTCCCACCCAGGTGTAAATGCACTCATTGTGTGCTGCAGATTCAAACACTTTGTGCATCTCCAGTGGTGTTTGCTTTGTGATTTGTTCTCACTTGAGCTAGGATAACTAAAGAGGAGTTAGCTCAGGTGTGGATAACTCCAGCTCACTCTGCAGTGAAGGTAAGCCTGTAGTCTCTTCACTGTTGAAGAGACCCCACTTTAACAGAGGGATGCCAGGAACAGCTACCACCAAGGTAGTCTCTAGCAGCCTAGCTTCAATGGAGACAGGTCTGCTGCAGAAGCACAGAGCTGGCCTGCAGAAGGCCCAGACTTCTTGTGAGCACCCAGACTGTCTTTGGGACCTGGTTCCACAGCTGATTCCTGCGGGAAGGGAAAATCTGGTGCCCCAGAACAGCAACAGGGCAAAACTCCACAAGCCAATCGTCAAAGATCTCATCTTCCCCGGTTCAATCAGACCCTCAGATGTTTCAGAAATCTAGGGGAAAATGGATCTAAAAAGATGGAAAGAGGCTTTGGGAGCTTTTTGCAAGCAATTTATGTAAATATTTGCAAAACGTATGTAAAGATTATGGAAATCTAAACTGATTGTGAAAATAATGCACCGTATACTTTACCACACACAGCAGATATGTGATTGGTTTTCTACCTTCTCATTTGTTTCTTAAAAAAAGAAATATGTTTGAGGTTTGTTTCCAGGATTGCTTTTCATTTAATTGGCAGTGCAGTTAGCATTTAAGATGAGATATTCAAGAATCTCCGAGGCATGCTTTTTAACTCATTTGATTTAATGTATCCGTTTACTGAGTGGTAATAAGGATAAAAATGATTTCTTAACTCTCATTGAAAGAAACATAAACATTGTTACAATGCTTGAAGGAAACCACAAGCTCCTTCTGTTGTTTATTTGAGTCAATAGTCAATTTTATCTAGAGATTGCTGTATATTTTTTGCCGGGACACTAGTTGGACAATTATTCATAGTATAAGGTAGATCTTTTTGTTCAGGACAAAAAATGATGTGTTACATGCAGTAAGGAAAACTCAGTTGATTATCCTGGAAATAAAATCTTTTAAAAGAAACACTGTTCCATGACCAAATCCTCCAGGAAAGAGCAAATCCCACGGAGTTAAGGGGAAATTCGACTGTTTTGACTTCTGCTCTTTCACCTGTGTTCCCATTTATTTAAACAAGCAGAATTCTGGGCTCTCAGCTTCCAATTTCTGTGATATTTTCACCCATCTTGTGTCCTCTAGACATAAAGTTTAGACTAGAACAAGGTAAAGTTGAAACTAATACAGGATACTGTCTCTCATTGATGTATGTGAATAGCATGCAATCCTCCTTGGAAAAGTGGAATTTGTTCATTTAGTATATTTTTTACAAAGGTTGACGGGGCACCCAGAACACTAGATGAGTGTGCTTGTATATATTTTCTAAACCTCCAAAGATGTCTCTCCAAGCTGCGTAGAAAGGATATTTACGAGATACATTAGGGAAGCGGAGGACTCATGGGCTGAGATTTTTCCAAAGTGAGAGTGTGATTTTGTGCTGCACTTCTAAGAGACTGTAACAGCCCCTAAGGCACAGCCAAAAAACCCTGCAGCCCTGGGGGGGAAAGGGGCTTAGGTGGGTTTAAGCCACTTTTGCACCATCCTGATTCTAGGTTGTGTCAGGAGCTGATATGGCCCCTGGCATGTAACTTAGGCTATGGCTACACTGGAGAGCTTACAGCAGTGCAGCTGCACCAATGCAAGCCCTCTCACATTGCCAACGGGAGAGAGCTCTTCCATCAGCTTTACTAGTCCAGCTCCCAAGAGCGGCAGCAGCTATGTCAGTGGGAAAAGCTCTCCTGCTGTCCACACAGGCGCTTATGTCAATGTAACTTATGTCACTGGGGGAGATGCTTTATTCATGCCCCTGCCAACATAAGCTGTAGTGTAGTCATAGCCTCCACCTTAGGAGACTGCCTAAAAGTTCATAGAATCATAGGGTTGGAAGGGACCTCAGTCCAGCCCCCTGCTCAAACCAGGACCAATCCCCAATTTTTGCCCCAGATCCCTATAAAGCCCCCTCAAGGATTGAACTCACAACCTTGGGTTTAGCAGGCCAATGCTCAAACCACTGAGCTATCCCTCCCCCAGCCCAAAGTTATTGTAGTCTGAGCTGAACTGCCTACAGGTGACATCTTTGCACAGAACTCCTGTAGCTGCGTCGACTACAGGCCCAGCCCCTGCCCCTGCCCCTGACATGCCCCTAATGCTGCAGCTTGTGGAGGGGGCCTCCCAAGACAATGTGGAGGTATCTGACTTAGTTCCTGGGAGTTCTCCTCCAGCTGGCACAGAGATTTAACAGTCCCTTTATGCTGCTGTGGAAGAATAATAGGAAGGGGTATCTCGCCCTAAAAGCCTAAAATTAAGCTCTTCAATTCATACATAGGCACCGAAATAAGGGCTCGCTCCTGCAAGGTGCTGAGCACTCTCACCCCGAGTCTGCAAATCACTTAAACATGTGCTTAGCTTGAAGCATATGTGTCATCCTATGAAAGTCAAGGCGATGATCCGTGTGCTTAAAGTGAAGCACCAACGCAAGTGCTTTGCTGGTGCTGGGTCAGAGTGCTCAGCCCCTTGTAGGACTGAGTCCTTATTGACGTGCCTAAATATGAATTTAAGAGCTTGTGGCCTGATTTTCCACATTTTTGAGTATCCAGCAGCAAATACTGAAGCCAGGGGAGTGAATTTTTCAAAAATGCCTGAGGGGATTAGGTGTCCAACTGGGCATCCGACTCCCCTAGGCATTTTTTAAAATCTCAGCCAGGCTGGTTGAAGTCAGCAGGAGCTGAAAGGTGCTCGGCACTTCGGCAAACCGACCATGCTTCAGGATGTGACGTTTGTAGCTTGACTTTGGGCACTTGTTTTTGAAAACCTTGGCCATGGAGATTGTATTCTACGCTCCATTGAGCACGAAAAACGGGCCACGAATATAAATATTCACTCCAAAATAAAATACCCTGGCTATTGAATCCTATCATCTGAGTAGCTGTTGTGCTGTTAAATCAATAGGGGAATGAGACAGATGCTGCAAAAGCAAGTGGGATTCCAGACGAATCATAAATGGTCAGTGCCTGAAATGAACAGAGGGCCTTAATAACAAAACAGTATTGAATGCCAAATATACAGCAAATTTAGAAACAAGGCGTGTTTTTCTGCAGTGCAAAAAGCAGGGCAGTTTGTTCAGAGGATGCAGAAAGAGCTTAGGACAAAAGGTCTGTGGGTGACTCCGCTGATATGTGGCTAGCTCTCAGGCCAGCATGTTGAAAGGGACAAAATATATTAAATATTTCTGGCAATGAGGATTTTGCTGTCCAAACTCAGCGAGTGTCTAAAATTGTCTCTTAGGTTGTAGAAGCTATTTGGGCCAAGCTTTTATCTCCTGTCTTTATCTTTGGGTCATGTGCAATACTGAGCACATTGGCAGGGGCGGCGAATTGTATGGGCCCGGGGTGCCTGTGCTCCAGGAATATTCAGAGCACGGGGCCCGGCTCCACCAATGTTTGGGCCGGGTCTCTCCCCCAGCCCCGCTGCCCTCGCACGCCTCCCCCCAGAGCATCTGTCATTCCCGTCTGCCGCCCCCGGGCGATTAAAAAGGGCCTAGGGGCCTCGGCCACCAGCAGCACAGCGAGGCTAAAGCGGCTTCCTGCCCGCCCTCGCTCCGCATGGCGCGCCATTCCTGGAACTCCCCGCTCCGAGCACCCAATCTGCAGCCAATGGGAGCTGCTGAGGCGGTGCCTGCGGGCAGCGGTGTGCAGAGACCCCTGGCCCTCGCCATCTAGGAGCTGCTGCCTGAGGAGTGTGCGGGTCGCTTTCAGGAGCCGCCTGAGGTAAGTGCCGCACCCCTCACCCCCTCCCATACCCAAACTCCCTCCCACAGCTTGAACCCTTTCCTGCACCCAAACTCCCTCCCAGAGCCCGCACCCCCTCCTGTACCCCAACCCCGTGCCCTAGTCCAGAGCCCGCACCCCACACCCAAACTCCCTCCCAGAGCCCTAAGCAGGTGTGGAAGTGGGGTGGGACTTGGACCTGCACCAAAAATTATACAAACCTGCCACCCCTGCACACTGGTGGTGGTAAATAAATAATATGTACATTTCATACTTTATTTCCTCCCAGCAGCTTGCATCGGTGGCTTTTTGTATGGTTGTGGCCGTAAATGGATGGAAATTCAAATGCGTTTCTGAATTTGAACCAAATTATATGCAAAAGGGGACAGAAACGCAGATCTCTGGTCATCAGGAAAGGTCCCCATCCAGCAAAGTGCTGAGCGCTCTCAAACTCCCATTAAAGCCAATAGGAATGGAAATCTATGGGAATATAAAGACCCTCAGTAATCAGAGCACTGATATCAAAATTGCCCCTGTAAGAAATACTTACTCATTTAGTGAAGCAATGGCATATTGTAATTATCCATTGTCTAGCGAGTTTTCAGACGCAATGCAAATTGAGCTACATGCTTTACTGCAGACAGCCTTTCTTTGTTCTGTTTTTTTACGAATGTATAGCAGTCAGATTTGGGAGAAAATGCCTATTGTCAGCTGTGGTACAATTCTTTTTAGACATTGCGCATACCACTGGGAAGGTATTTTTCTGCCTGGTTCTCTCTAAGAACCATAATTAGGTGTAGCAACTGCCTACAGATTATGCCCACACAAGCATTCAGAAATATTACAGTGTGCCAAAACAAAGAGTGTAAAGAGCTTTTCGCTCCTCAGCTCTGTAAAACTGTATTTTTCAAGAATTGTCATTATTTGTTATGTGTTGTGCCCCACACTATTTCAAGTTAAATAGAGGTGTCACTACGTCTGAAGACTGAATCAGTTCATTTGAAGCCTTTTCTCCACTTGCTATAGAAACGCAAATGTACATTAACAAAGAAAATAACTGAGTCTCCATTTGTCACACACAATGTAAGCAAACTTATGAGAAAGTCCAACTTGGTTATTCATAAAACATTTTGTACCCATTAGTGAAAAACCACTGATTTTTTTAATCCAGAAAAAAAGACACCCCAAAAAGCTGTCGAGAAAGCTTTACACTCTGTAAGCAGGCATCACATACAGCCAGCAATTCCACTTCAGGGTATGATCTCATTCAGTCTCACCAGCTAAACAGGTTCAGTTTGGATCAGTTCTTTGATTGGAGGCAGAACTCTAGGTGGCCTGGGAAGCTGTGTTGGGTGATCACTAGATTCTCTTCCCTGTGACTCAGTAGTGCACCAGTGCGCCACCATCGTGCTGGGGAGGCGAATACTTATTAATATGCCCTTGAAACAATCACTGAATTTGGGAGCGAAAAAGATTGTCCTTGTGCACGTGTCCCCACAATGCATTGGGGATTTGTGCATGTCAACAAGGTTTCACCCAAAGCCGTTGGGTCAGATCTTTGTCCCAATTCAAGTCACCTTTTTTATCACTCCAGCTTCTAAAGGGGCAGCTGGGGATTCCTGTGTCTGGGTGAGGCTGGAGTGTTCCATGCTCTAGCTATCTCAGGTACTTAGGGGACTGTTGAACTGTTCCAGCCAGCATAATTTTGAGCAGCCAGGTGGCTGCTCTAGCTTATGTTGGGGGGGCTGGTTTGGCCTCTGGTCACCTCTGGGATTAGGGGAGATGGACAGTTCCCTTGTAGGCACGTTTTACCCCCACACCTCCATCCCAGCTGCACTGAATATGAACTTGGTGAGGATTAGCCTCCATTTCAGCAGTGGGTTTGGTTGTTTTAATAGATTTTTGTATATTCCGATTCTACTTCACTTTCCATCTGCCCTGATTCCAACTAGAGTATGACTCTGGGCACTGATTGTCCAAAGCCACATTCTGGTTGGACTTGTGTTCTGATCAAAATGCTGCATGCCTGTGCACCAACGCCTGGTAGTATGTAGGAGGGAACCTCACCACTGAGAAGAGTGAAATGGATAAGTGGGGAAGATAACTAGTGACAAATATAACAGAAGGAGATTTAACTCACTGGTCATTCTGTCCCCCAGAGAATGTGGGCCTGTTGCTATGTAATGGCCTCCATCTTGGCTGACAGCAGGGATTCAACTAGAGATCTGCAGAGCTAAAAGTAGGAGTCTCTACAGCTTGTGCTAAAGCTCCAGGCTAACTGGTATTTATAGCAGACTTACATCCTCTGTGTACTGGGGACAGACAAGGACACATCACACATCCTAAGTGGTGGCTTACACACTTGCTCTGCACTTTCGAGCATCTGAGGCCTACAACCGTTCAAATCCCAAGAATGGGGGCCATTACACAGATGCTGTAGGAGTGGAGTGTTGAAAAGAGGAGGCTTTTGTGAAGGAGATGAGGAAAACATCCCAGTCCCTCAAAGATCCAAACTTGCCCTTCAGCCCTGCAGCCACGTTTAGCTCCCTTGCAATTATAAAAACGACACTGAGGACTGTTTAATACACCCAACTTAGGTGTTTATAATAGAAAATGCATTGAAGGTGGTTGTTGGGCCACAAACTGCTGATGAAAAGGTGTCCAGAGAGCAGGAAGGAACAGTTCAGGAAACCTAAGGAAGCAAAAATGAAAAAAGTTGGGAAGAAATGAATAGCCCGTTAAGCATAATGAAAATAGCTGTGTGTGTGTGCGTGAGAGATACATTTCCAGTTCCCTCAGCAACTGTATGTGCATATAAAAACACGTTACTTTTTTTGTGGTTGTCTGTATAATTGGCTTATTTTGAGGCACTTTTGCTGCCCCCACTGCGTGGAACTGACTGGAGGATTACAGGGTCTGAGGCGGACACATGTGGTGGGGCATGGCAAGTGTATGGTGGGGAGAGAGGTGTCTCGTTCTGAGTCTCACCGTGCCACAGAGCCAAGGAGCTTTGAGCTTGGGCTTTTATTGCTATAACTGAGGGCACAGGCGCCTGGGTGGTGGAAAGCCCTCTTTTGTCACAGACTCCTGAGCCATCCAACCCTAAACGTGGGTACCTTGGGTAGGGAGGAGGTGTGGCCAGGACAGTGGGGAATATACAAGTCAGCACATCTCCTAAGCAGCCTGCAGTGCTGAGCTTTGGATGTACCCCCTCCCAGCAGAAACATCAAGGGGTGGTTCTGATACAAACACCCACAGGTGACTTCCCTTTGGGGCTGGATGGATCCCACTAGTGCAGAGGAGGTGGGGACAATCACTCCAATGGCACATTTTTAGCAGAAAAATATTGAAAAGTTCCCTTCCTTCTAACAAAAGCTTGAATAGACACTTCCGGTTCCCTTGGCAACAGTGCTAAACAGCAGAATAAATAATAGCAATGATTTCCTCTGTCGGCGGCTTGCTTCTGACACAAGTGGGCTCAGCAGCATTGCCAGGGAAATGGCTTTGCATCCGATCCCAAAACACTTTCGTCTCACTGATTGGAATCATGTACTTAGTTTGGAGGTATGGAGAAGTGTTACCTGATACTGTAGTCCTTCCACAGGCCAAACCCCCAGTGCCTTCCATGTGGGTGGCTCACATGAAAGGAATTCAGGATCAGGTCTTCGATATGTCTGTTCCACATTTTTGCATTTTCAGTTTTGTTCTGGCTCCTTAGGAGGTTTCCTCTACACAGTAATTATTTTGCATGTCCTCCTCCTTTCTCAGAAGAGCTCATTGGACTGATGCAAAGGCAAAAGTCAAAACGTGTGAAGCTACTGGCCTGCATTGGGGCTTGCATCATTATTTAGACCTCCTCTCTCCGTTTTCCCTGCCCCAGTGGGTGCATGGAGGGAGCAGCCCCTGCTCTTCGCTGAGCTCAAGGACTGTGATTGGATGGGCTCTTAGACAAGTGTCAAGTAGGAAGAAAGCTCTTGCATCCACCTGAGTCCCATGAAAGGGCCAATCGCAATAAGCCTCAAATCTTCTGTACTGTAATAAAATACCCCATGTGTAAGAGCAAACACAATAATCCTATTCTTCTGGAAAAGCTCTGTAGAATATAATAGAGATTATAAAAATAGCATGTAAAAATAGAGTTATATACTTTACTCTAGAGACTTATAAAATTTAAAAAATCTTTCTTTCTATAGGTTTTGGAACCATTCTGCAGAATTCTGTAGTATTTTCTCTTAAGTTATATTGGATGTTAATACAAACAAATGAACAAAAACTTTTAGAAAAGCTAAATTCCATAGGACTTTTCCAGGAGAAGAATATTTTATCCATGTGTCCTGAGTAAGTAGCGGGAAATATTTGTGCGGTCCTTGGACAAGACCAGGGTATTAATTTTTGCTCAGGGTTCCAATTCATTCCCTGGTTCTTCACATGCTCCAAGGAGTCAAGTAACCTGTTGCAGCTCTATAAAAGTATCAGTTTGTTTCCCCTTGGGAAGGCTGGGAGGAGCAACCTGGGTTCCACCCATTCCCTGCCCCTAACCACTCTCCGCGCACCTGTGTGGAGTTGGAATTAGCGGCTACACGGAGGCTGCTCCTTCACCCATTCTGTGGGTAACTCACATAGGGGAAGAAGGGAAAGTTTTGTGTCTTCTTACAGTTCCGCATGGGTGCATAGGGTAAAAGATAATCTTGTCTAAGGGAGGACATAGTCATACAACAAATCACCCAGTTATTGAAACAGATCATTTTACTTTTTGTCAGAAGCTATATTCTTAAAACTGCTCTGTTATTCAGGAGAGTTGATTATTCTGCAAAGGGAAATAATCTTGTAATGACTTGCTTATAAACAAAATGTGCTATTTCTTTACTTCAGTGTTTTTCCCCCATTTCACAGAATGATTCAATCCCTCAAGAGGACTTCACCCCAGAAGCATACAGAGTATTCTTAAACAATCTCTGCCCTCGGCCTGAAATTGACCACATCTTTTCTGAGTTGTAAGAAATAACACTTTTTTTCCCCTCCTCCACTGATTTTCTCTGGTAGTGATGGCAAAGTAGGTTATTTAGGCTACAGCATCACAACGACTGCCAGGAACAGATTTCCATGTCAAGAAGGATTGTTATTTAACCTAGAAGGTGAATGTAGATCAAAAGTTCCTTCCTCCAAGCTTTAGTCACTGTTTGTAATGGCCAGAGTTTTACAGTAATTTATTTCGAGAGGAATAGAACTGCCAGGCCTTGTTTCTCAATATGTATTATGATAGTTTAAGCTTCAGTGAGAAAAAAGGAGAGGAAGTGATAAGCATGAGAACAGGCATTAGATATCAGCGTATAGAAACCACTTGAAGACTAATAAGGAGTTGGAATAAGAATGCAATAGCATTTAGGATTCATGCATGATGCAGTTAGAGATCATATGCCTCATTACAGCGTAAATTACATTTGCAAACAGCTGTGCTTTTGTCATTTCATATTTTCAATTTCTTAAACACCTGAAAGCCATACAACTTTAGCCGAACCTTTTCACATCCTCTTTTTCTGGGATTGGATCAATACGGTTTTATGTTTCTTTGGTGAACCTCACAGACCTTTCAGGCTTAAAAAACTTGCTTTGGTTTCACTGGCATTCCTATGTACAACTCCGTCCTCCACAAGATATTGACTATTTCTGCAGCAACCTGCTGTCTCACTATTGGAGATAAATGCAACCCCAGCCTAAGTAGATGCAACACTCCTTGGTTTCACAAAATGTTTCACCTGCTTACTCCAGAGCTAAATTTGGCCCCTGGCAAGCAAGCAGTCAATGGCATGTGGTGGTATGGCTATTCCTGCAAGATTCACTGTACTTCTCAGCTCCAACACAGCCTATTCTCCTACTACCAGTGGAGCAAGAAAATGGGGCAAGATGGTAGCCACGTGGATGAGATGTTAGTTCCCAAGATACCTAAGACACATCCCAAGAGCCATCAAAGCAAATTCATGAGCTTATATTTGAAACCTGTGTGTTCTTGCTCTGTTCATCTTTTTCTGCCCCAACCGATAGGGTGACATTTTCAAAAGTGCTCAGCGTTCTTCCCATTGAACTTAATGGAAAAACTGCCACTGATTGCAATAGGAACACAGTCAGGCCACCAATAAATGCTTCTGAAAATGCCACATATAGTAATCTCCTTTTGCACCAATCCTGCATGCATGCAGGCACATCACAGTGCCTGGTATTCATGTGGTGTTCATTGGGGCCCTAGGTGTGTTCAGAGGTCCCTCTACACAAAGCCTGTTGCAGGATCGTAGCCTGAGATTGTCAGCTCCTTGGGTTGGGATCTATTTTTTTTTGCCTGTTTTGTAAAGTCCCTAGCATTCTTTGAGGGCACTGTAAACCAAGCAAATAATCGTATAATAAAATCAGGGCTTCTGTCCTCCAACAGAAAAACCTAATAGCTAGGCCTGGAATGCCAATGGAACTTAGGTAACAGGCTCAGTAATACAGCATTTCGTTTCCTCTCATTTAAAAAGTATGTCCTGTCCAGGAATCTAGGAGTAGAATTTTCAAAAGCTCTCAACATTGGCCTAATTGTCTTTCACTGACATCAACGATGCTGAGCCCTCTCACTGATAGGTGTTTAATAAAGAAAGTTTGCCATACCTAGTCATAAAGTCAATGAGTTTGAAGACTTAACAGAACATAATTTTTTGTTGCCTGGTAGTTTGAATCTTGTTTCTGTTTCCATGGGAAGTTGCAAACCATTGAACAAAACTGCAAGGGAAAATATTCTAATTTCTTTTATTTTTTTTAACCATCATTTTTCTCTAGCGGTGCCAAGAGCAGACCATACCTTACTGTTGATCAGATGATGGAGTTTATAAATTATAAGCAACGTGATCCACGGTTAAATGAAATCCTTTATCCGCCAATGAAACAGGAGCAAGTTCAACAGCTGATTGAGAAATATGAACCCAATAATACTCTAGCAAAGAAAGGTCAGTGGTTTTGATAGTCTTGCTGTCTTCTGTTTCTGGTTTGAAACAATGAACAAATTATACTAGAGCAACACACTGGAGCAGACTTTGGATCAGAGTCTAATCACATTTCCAAATGGCTGATTTTAGACTTTACAGGCTTGTGAGACTTGATGTAGTTAATATTCCAATGAATTTTGTTGGAACTTAAGTTAGGAAGGATGGGCTGGTTTCCGTTTGCTTTTCAGTATGTATAATTGAGAGTTCAGGACAGTTCCTCTGATATGTAAATTTCAGCACAAGCAGCACTATGACAATAACTGTTTTCTTGCGTATGAGATGTTTGGGAAATGCAAAACGTTATAAAACAATCAGTGGTATTGAATCTGAGAAGAATCGTTCTATGGCCTGATCATTGTAATAACACTAATAGCTCAGCCATCTATTTGCTGATAAGGTGGTTATACAACGCAGGCTTTGATTATAGCAGAATGTGGGTTTTTTTGTCATAATCACAGAAAATTCTCTTTTGAAAATCTTGAATGTTTTCTGGGCTCAGCTGGGCTTTTTGCCAAAAGCTCTGTGAGATCCTATTCTACTCTCAGCAGATAGACTTTTACTACCACCCTGAGTCTTAACATAACATTGATTTTACGCATGCATCTTGTTTTATTCTGATTCATATGTTCTACTGTCTACGCTCCTTTTCAATGTGTTTATATCATAGAATTGTTATGGGTGTGGGAATATCCTGAAAAAACAGATCTGATGTGAAAAAACATATTTTGATTCAGAGATACAGGACGCAGTCCTACAAGTTGCTAACCATCTCCTCAGAGCTGCTGAGTACCCTGAATTCCACACCCTTATCACTTCAAAGGATCAGATTCAAAATAACCATCAAAGAGACAAAGCCTTGGAGCCTCAGTTTAACAAAACTCTCAGAGTCTGATCCTCATTTACACTAAGTCCAGTACATTGGCACCAATTTGAATGCCCCTTTACACTGCCAAAGGGGGTGTTAAGTCCAAAGCAGACTGCAGAGAGTTACAAAGGGATCTCACAAAACTGGGTGACTGGGCAACAAAATGTCAGGTGAAATTCAATGTTGATAAATGCAAAGTAATGCACATTGGAAAACATAACCCCAGCTATACATACAAAATGATGGGGTCTAAATTAGCTGTTACCCATTCAAGAAGGAGATCTTGGAGTCATTGTGGATAGTTCTCTGCAAACATCTGCTCAATGTGCAATGGCAGTCAAAAGAGCGAACAAGGAAAGGGATTAAAGAACAAGACAGAAAATATAAATCCATGCTATGCCCACATCTTGAATACTGTATGCAGATCTGGACACCCCATCTCAAAAAAAGATATATTGGAATTTGAAAAGGTACAGAGAAGGGCAACTTAAACTGATTAGGGACATGGAACAGATTCTGTATGAGGAGAGATTAAAAAGACTGGGACTTTTCAGCTTAGAAAAAAGTCAACTGGGGGGTCTATAAAATCTTGACCGGTGTGGAGAAAGTGAATAAGGAAATGCTATTTACTCCTTCACATAACACAAGAACTTGGGGACACCCAATGAAATTAATAGGCAGCAGATTTAAAACAAACAAAAGGAAGTACTTCTTCACACAATGCACAATCAGCCTGTGGAGCTCTTTGCTAGAGAGGTTATGAAGCCTAAAAGATACGAATAGACCTGAAATCAACACCGATCAATGGTGTGGGTTCAGAGTCATGGTTTATCCTTTAAACTGAATTTTTGCTTCACATTCTTTGTGCTATTGGAAGGGATTGTGCAGAGATTAAATTGGAAAAGTAAAGAGAAAGGTTCTGGTACTTTTCCAAGTTCTGCCCACAAAATGAGCTTTCAGTAGATCATGCAGGAGTTCAAACCATGACATGTTTGCTGTCTGGGCTCCAGTCCCCTAATACACCATTGGGCTCTTCCAGCTTGGCTTCCTTCTGGGTGTGGCTCAGATGGCCTGTTGGGTTTCTTGGGGCAGGTCTCCACTACAGCCGGGATCGACGTTCTGAGATCGACCCCACCAGTGGTCGATTTAGCGGGTCTAGTTAAGACCCACCAAATCGACTGCAGATCGCTCTCCAGTCGACCCTGACAAGAAGAGTAAGGTAAGTGGATGGGATATTTTCTCCCGTCGACCCCCCACAGTCGAGTCCCCCACGGTAACTCGACTCTAGCTACATTATTCACATAGACATAGTAGTGTAGACAGAGCCTTGGGCTTCGCTCCTTTTTGATTTGGGGAAAAAATAAGAGGTGGTATCTCCCAAGCCTGCCCACTCAGGGTGCTAAAATGAGCAGCCGATTAGAGTTGATTGGGAAGCTCTTCCCAGTATGATCCTTCCTCTCCTTCCATGCAGTTAAATAACTTTAACCCCCTGGCCCAATCACTTGCCAGCCGGAGCTCTACGAACATGCAGAAGCTCCACGGTTCCCAGAACATACCAGAAACTGGCCAAAGAGATAAGCAAGAACAGAGCTGACGGCCTCATTTGGTATATTTGGCCCCTTACTCCTCCTCCACAGGGACCAGGGCAGCAGCAGTTCCAAGGGGGGTGGTTTGAATGTTCCCTGCAGCCATGAAGAAAAGCTGCTCTAGTGAGGCAGAAAGAGGGCCTGACCTGAGCAACCATCGCCCAGGTTTAATGAGGTACAACAAGGAAAAGAGTGATGGTATGAGGAAGGCAGGAAGCAGCATGCCAAGAGAGACAGGTGGAGAAGGGACGCTGGGAGATGGTGTAATGAGCATGGATCAGAGGGGCACAGATGGCCGAGGTAAGCAGGCTCCTATACTGAACTTATCACTGTAGTGTCTGGACGATATACTGAAATAAGTGCATATTTGAGACAGGAGAGAGGATCGGGGGAGTGACAGGAGTTGCAGGGTTGGAGCCCCCAGGAGCAAGTCATTGTCAATGTGCCGATCGTGTTATATGGTTTTGCAAGAAAAAAATATCACTGTACTTGAAATGAACCAACACCATTGAAACTGAATCAAATCCAAACCCAGAACAAAAGAAAACCCCGTCAGAAATCAAAAGCTTTTTTCAACCAAGTGATTTCAACCACTTTAAATCACACCAATGTACACATACAGTGTTTTATGGTGGTATTAGAGAAACTTTAAAGACTGCGTACTAGTGTTAGATTGATTTAATTGGCTAGCCTTAGAGCAAATTACATTGCTTCTTCCCCAGATTTCTCAAAAGAGTTTAAACGTGTGCAACTGTTTCTGGGTTTGTTTTTTTCAGTTCCTGCCATTTCTGATTTTGTAAAACCCATCAGCTGTGCTCATTGTCTTGTTTTAGGTTAACTGATGGTTTGCAAAAGTGCATACAATGAAACAGAGACTAAATGTAAAAACAGATATTAATGGTGAAGGGTGTCCCCTTCCTTTGTTTGAATATCGTTATATATTTATGTGAATTATTGGCCTCATTTTCAGAAGTTCTGAGCACCCGCAAATCCCACTGAGGTCAGTAGGCGCTGCTGTGTTGCACCCTTGAAAGCCAAGCCAAGTCTTTCTCTTGTATTCCTAGCTTTTAAAGACATTATTTCCCTGATTTAAATTGCCATGTAAAATAGCTGTTACAAAGCGGGAATCAGATTCAAAAGCTTTTGATGGCTCAAGTATCCCATAAAGTTCTGGACTTCTAGTTGATTCCTACAAAGAGAACCAAAAGACTACGGCATTTATTAAATTTTCCTGTGTGTGTAATAACACACATCAAGACATTGACTTAGGCTGGGTACCTGTAATTTTGAGATGGTTGAAAACATTTGGCTTCAAGCTTTCCTGTGGAGCTGTGCGGTGGAGATGAGGGTTCAGTTTTGTAAGGTGTTGAGCACTCTGACCCCAATTGGATGAAGCACTTCAGAATGTACTTAAGTTTAAATGTAATGGTTGAGGGTAATATTATGGACAATTCTATTACACTCCACTTTCTTACTCCTCATTTTAGCTCTTTACGTATGTCTACACTGCAGTCAGGAGGAGTGATTGCCGCACAAGAAGAAATATCTGAGCTAGCTTTGGTCAAAGCTACAATAACCCCTCCTGATTTCAGTGTAGACATACACTGTGCTGAAGCTCAGTTCTCTATTTTCAGGACTTCAGAAGGCATTACAGAGTTAAACCTTGGGACCGTTGTATGCAAAACCCTGCTTCCAGTCCTATTCAAAGAGCGAGTTCTACACAATTCTTAATAAACTGACATTTGATATATACAGAAAAGTTGTAAACGGTATTCAGGATATTTCGTAAATAACTTTTAAAACAAAAGCTTTTAGGCAGTAAATCTACTGGTGCTCTTTCTACAGACTTCCACCACTTTGTTGCTGTTACGCGTATTGCAATGAAAGGTTTCAATGTAACATTAACAATCGTATACATTAGTACTACTATAAACACATTCCCCTCTGATCTTCCTTCACAGATGATCTCTGATGGCTTAAATATATAGTGTGTGTATGCGTGTGTCACTTGGAGACTTCAGAGCTTGTGAAGAACGGTACCATCTCAGTTCTTTTCCAAGCTCTTCAGCCTTGTCCGAAAATGGCTGTCTGGGGTTTCTTACAGCTTGCAGCATTCCAGTCCTTGGGCTCCTTTATTCATATGAGTAGTCAGAGTCCCATTAAAGTCAATGGTGACTACTCACATGAGTAAAATACATGCAGGATCAGTTAGATTGTAAAGTTTAGAGTGCAGGGGGCTGTCTTCCTACATATCTGTAAATCACCTAGCACATTTTGTGGCAATGTAGTCTGTTGCTAGGTTAAAATTAAGGTTTTGCAATATCAGCAGACGCTTATGGTTGACAATGCACATAGGTCAAGTATATGGTGTGTTGTTTGTTTCTGGAGGAAGTGTGAGGTTGTGACTAATGTTTTGCATGATAACTATGAAGGAGATTAATGCGTGTAGTATTTCCTTATCTATTGGAAGCAGAAGGAAGTTCCTTGTGATGATGTGCAGTCTATCACGGTCAGCAGAAACATGCTATGCAGGCATTTGGCATGGTTAAGAGACATCTCATAACTTGGTATTTCCATGCTGTTTAGGGCTTGCATAAGATAGATGTCACACGTGAGCAACCTTAATCCCTTTTAAAGGAAATTTGTGTATATGAAATAATAACCATAACCTTATTGCTACACCTTTGATGTGGGAATTGCCTGAGTTGATTGGGTTTTAAAGAAACCTTTGGTCTGTGAACACATGATGTCAAAGGGCTTGTTACAATTTTGATCAGAGAGCGATGAGACTTATATTCTGAGTCCCAAGAGTATGAGCCCTGTCTCTCTGTCTCTGTCTTTGCCTCTGGAGTTTAGAAACTCCTCAAGAACCGCACCCTGTGTATCTATTTTTTTTTTTCTGTGAAAATTAAGTTCTGCAGGAATTCCTGCAAGACGAGTAAACCCTGCAGGAATATCTGCAGTGCTCATAAGCTGTGCAGAAATCCCAGCCCAGCTCTGCCAACTATCATACGAAGCTTGTAAAATGTGCAGGCAGAGCTGTGCAAATATCTGATTTCTCAAGTCACTGGCTGTTCCAAAATAATAAATAATAATAATAATAGTAAAAACATTTGAAGTTGAATGAAACTTTTTGTTGGCCCAAAACATTTCAGTCAGTTTTAAGCTTTTACATTTAAAAAAAAAAAATTTAAATAAAATGGATGTAAATTTTGAAACAAAATCATTGGGAATAGAAAAATTGAAATGTTTCATTTTGATTTCTTCCAAACTTTGTTTAGGTTGTGTTTTTTTAACCATAACAATTTGGCAAAATTGTAATAAAATTGTTTCAGTTGATTGGAACCTGCATTTTCCTCTGGAAAAACTGAAAAACGTCACCCAGCTTTATGTCTAGGATCCTTTATTAAAGTTATAATCTTTGCACAATAACACCTACAAGTTTACTGCTGCTGAAGTGAATCATTTTTCCATCAGCCACCCAGCATAACTCAAGGCCCGACACTTAGTGACTTCAACAAATTCAGTTCCTAAGCAAAGCAGGAGAATAGTGTAAGCCCTGGGAATGGAGTCTTGACGTGCCTTGCAGTTTCTCCTTCCCTGGTGGATGAATCAGAACACAAGCTCCCCCAAAGCATATTTTTGAGATATGAGAGGGAATAAAGATTTTAGACTTTTCCATGTCTTAAATATGGGCATGCTGAAATATTAATTCTGCCTGTTGCAAACCCTTTCCTAGGGAAATTACCACATTCTCCATAAGCCAAAAAACTGACCAATTATAAAACTCACAAGGGTAACCCCCTTTAATCTTCAAAGAAAAAAGAACCTTCCCACAACAGCAAAGAGTGTTTCTCCCCTCAAACTCAGTCAGCTCCTTGATCAACTGCCTCATAAATATTGTGTGTGTGTCATTAGTAGGGAGAGAGGGAGATAGATAGGCAGCGGGGTTTCAAAGCACTCTACGGAAGGTGTCCAACTCCTATTTAATTTCAACATCCATTCAAATTGTCTTGTGCAAGTTTCCTGGTTGTTACTCTTGCTTTTTAAACAATAAGGTAAATTAATGAACTCCCTGTCGTAGATTGAAACACACTTTTATTTTATAGAGCGCCTGACACATGGATTTTTTTTCCAGAGCACTGTTAAGACATCATGCCGTGTTGTTTGAATATAAATGTACTTTCCCCACCCT
This sequence comes from Eretmochelys imbricata, assembly GCF_965152235.1. Lineage (NCBI taxonomy): Eukaryota > Metazoa > Chordata > Testudines > Cheloniidae > Eretmochelys > Eretmochelys imbricata. The sequence continues at coordinate 202,310,301 of NC_135574.1, read as the reverse complement.
GTTAAACATCAATATGTTTTTAAACAATTTTGTTCCACTGCTTTAAATCGCCTTTCAGTAACTGCTTTAGAATGGTTAGAGACTCCAGGTTGGTGAGGTAATATCTTTTATGAGACCACGAAGAAGAGCTCTGTGTAACCTCGAAAGCTGGTCTCTCTCACCAACAGAAGTCGGTCCAATAAAAGGTATGACCTCACCACAAACCTTCTGTCTCTAATATCCTGGGACCAACACAGCTACAATAACACTGCATGTAAGAATAGTCACATTAGAGTCCTTTGATGACTTGATGGGGTCATTTCCTAGGCAACAGTGTTTACTGGCACAAACAAGTACAAAGCAGGTAAGGGCCCTGCTGTTGCAGTTTGAAGGAGCTCTAATAATGCAAGTCTATTTAAAGCCTAACTTTGGACATATAGGCGGTGGGGCTTCCTGTCTCCAGAGGTCATGGAGGCAGATCTTCCAAGGTGCTAAACACCTCCTACAAGCTGCTCTTAATTCTGACATTAAACATTAGAGATGTTTATATTAACTCCTGAGTTCTGGACATTTTCCATGCCGCTCCCCCATGTTACAGCAGAAGACCTTTCAGCAGTTTCTGTTGTTTGATGATGTCATAAATATAAAGGGAAGGGTAAACCCCTTTGAAATCCCTCCTGGCCAGGGGAAAGCTCCTCTCACCTGTAAAGGGTTAAGAAGCTAAAGGTAACCTCGCTGGCACCTGACCAAAATGACCAATGAGGAGACAAGATATTTTCAAAAGCTGGGAGGAGGGAGAGAAACAAAGGGTCTGGGTCTGTCTGTAGTCGTCTTGGCCGGGGATAGACCAGGAATGGAGTCTTAGAACTTTTAGTAAGTAATCTAGCTAGGTATGTGTTAGATTATGATTTCTTTAAATGGCTGAGAAAAGAATTGTGCTGAATAGAATAACTATTTCTGTCTGTGTATCTTTTTTGTAACTTAAGGTTTTGCCTAGAGGGGTTCTCTATGTTTTTGAATCTAATTACCCTGTAAGATATCTACCATCCTGATTTTACAGGGGGGATTTCTTTATTTCTATTTACTTCTATTTTTTATTAAAAGTCTTCTTGTAAGAAAACTGAATGCTTTTTCATTGTTCTCAGATCCAAGGGTTTGGGTCTGTGGTCACCTATGCAAATTGGTGAGGCTTTTTATCCAACATTTCCCAGGAAAGGGGGGGTGCAAGTGTTGGGAGGATTGTCCATTGTTCTTAAGATCCAAGGGTCTGGGTCTGTAGTCACCTAGGCAAATTGGTGAGGCTTTTTACCAAACCTTGTCCAGGAAGTGGGGTGCAGGGTTTTGGGAAGTATTTTGGGGGGAAAGACGCGTCCAAACAGCTCTTCCCCAGTAACCAGTATTAGTTTGGTGGTGGTAGCGGCCAGTCCAAGGACAACGGGTAGAATATTTTGTACCTTGGGGAAGTTTTGACCTAAGCTGGTAAAGATAAGCTTAGGAGGTTTTTCATGCAGGTCCCCACATCTGTACCCTAGAGTTCAGAGTGGGGGAGGAACCTTGACAGATGAGTACGGTACAACAGAGCCCACCAAAACAGCAGTTCACTAATCTTCACAATTTGTAATTCACAGAAAAATATCTGGCTTCTCCCCCCTGTCTCCGCAAAATATTCATAGAGTGCTCAGGTTAGGTTCTCTTATTACTGAGACTTCATTAGTTTTATAAACAGAACTGCAGCAAATTTTAGAGTGTATTCTGTATTATCAAAAATAATTACATGTAAACTGCTCTTGTCAAAATAAATGAGCAAAGTACAGTTTTGTAATGCACTCTCTTTTCTTTTTAGATGGGTGTGTTTGACTTGCTTGCCGATTGGTAAAATTCATTGCTTTGCACTAGCTTGCACATTTGCTAACAAGAGTCTATTTTAAGTGAAGCCCCAGCCCCTAAAATTCCTACTGAAATGTGAGATCTCCGCACACTGGATCCACTTTGCAAATACGTTACAGTGGAAGCACTTAAACTTTCTGAATTATTAACTGGAGCAACATAATAAATAAATAATGGAAAACAAAGCAATGATGTGTACTAGCACTAATGGATATTGAAGGTGCTAACCTAAAAACACAGCAGTGGGAAAATATGGCTTTATATGGATTGATAATATGGCTAGGTTTTTTGCTTTTTAATCACTGGGTGGGTTCTGCAACCCTTTGTTGAGCAATACTTATGGTGTTAGGTTTTGTGCATTGTCCCTACATTTATAATATTAAAGTTTAGGCTGTAGGGGAAATTCCCTATTCTGTTACATTTGTTGCATATACTTGTATAGAAATATGAGCTGTCTTGCACATATGCGTTCTCAGCCTGATTCTGCTCTCAGGTGTTAATCGGGAGTAACCGCACTGAAGCCAGGGGAGTTACACCAGTATAGAACTGGTGCAACTGAGAACAGAAGCGTATTTCCAGTCTTCTTGATCCATGTGTGAAGATAAATTTTTTCCCATCCCAGTCTAGCCTCCACCAAAATCATATTGCTGAATTTGTGTCATCAACCTGTGATAGTGTTAGGGAGACGTATCCCAAAAAGCTTTAATGAAAGTTTGTCTCACAACACATAGCCTGATCAGGCTCCTTGCTAGGAGGGGGAAGGTCCCCAAACAAACTTAAAAAGGGAAATTCGCCAATCACTCACAGATGTCCAAAAAGTCTGTCCCAGGGTGTGGCTCTTACCTCAGAGCTTGGGTGAGCAAAAAGGGCTCCTTCACAGTCTGTCTTGTCTTAGCTTCCAACTGGCCTTCCTAAGCAGACTCCCTTGTGGCTTCCCAAAGTCAGTCCCCTCCACCTTTTCTTTCTCCTCCTCCTCTGGAGCTGCTTCAGCTACTTTGATAAGGAATCAGCTGCTTAAGGTTCCTTCTCTGTGCAGGTATCTCTGGTTGGCTCATTTTGCAAGCCTGCTTGAGGCTTCAAGCCGCCTACAGGCCAGCTCCTTCACTCCCATTCACTCAGAAGTCAAGGGAGTCTCTACCATAGTCAGCCTAGGCAGTAGCAAAGTCCTGGCTCACCAAGGCAATTACCCCTGCCGCCACAATCTCTTGTTGACTCTGGCAGTGTGGAAGGAACCTGCTAAGTGAACGCTGATGCGTGTCAGCATGAGGAGTATACTCTGTGCCCCTCCTCCTCTTCTCTTCCGTGGAGGAACTCATGGTGCCTAAAGAAAACAAGAGCCATGGCCCAAAAATCCTAAAACAGCCAGCAAAAAAGACAGTAAAACTGCCCAAAATGGGAGCAGCTGGGATTTGCTTCCTCTTTCCAGTGAAGCAAGAGGAAGACTGGGAAGAGGGAAGGGGGAGGAGCTTGGGTAGCTGAATGACACTAAAATAACTATTTCCCATTGGCTGCTGTCCTATCTAATAAGAGGAGGAGGCCCAACTCCTGTCCTGTTCTATTGGAACCATTAGTTTTTCTTTTATTTTTAAAGTTTTCCATTTCCACTTTGGTAAGTTATTTAAGAATTTTCCAACCAATATCTGCTTCTCTCCAGCGCAGACTGTTTGGTCTCTTCATAGCCAATCCCACAACAAAATCTTAATGCAGAATTTCTGACAGCACTGTTACTTTAATTAATTTTAACCTTTAAAACAGCACTACTAAAATTACTGGGGAACTTTTAGTTCTCACCAACAGGGTCTACATGGACCAATTAATGGGCAACATGTTAGTGTGCTTTAGAAATCACATTCCCCATAGTGCTCCATTTAGACAAACCCTAAGTGGCCCACAGATCACAGTTTGGAAAAATAACTACATATGCTAATAGTGGCATTCCTACTAGACATTATTTGGCTGAGATAAAACAGTGGTCTACTGTGAATCAATGTATTTTTGTCTGTCACTCTAGATCTACCATGGGATCCAGGCACCATGTACGTAAGAAAAAGTCAGAACTAGTTCTCTTTGCAAAGGACCTAATGTCTCTGCCTCTCTCATGTCATAGAAAATATCTTCTACAGGACTGCTTAGTTGTTTGTCTTCCAAGAAGGCATCTCAGGGCCATTTCATTGCTCTAGAAAGGCCTGTGTTATCTTGCATTGTGACCTAAAAGTGTCCAGACATAAGTTCATTCTGAATTTTGGAGATTAGGACCCTCTACCAGGAGAACAAGAAAATATTTTGGGCTTACTGCTTTAAAGACTGTACATATCAGGGCCATCACTTTGAAATGAAACGGGAATTGGATAGGGAGTCAGAGAAAAGCACAGAGTTAGCAGTAAGATGTGTTCTCTTTGGACTGCACGATGGAGCAAGTTGCTGAGGTTCCATGTGGCTTTTATGGTTTACCTCAGATGGATGTTTTGTGGTAGTCTAACCTAGAGTTGATGAAACCATTGGTCACCATGTCTAGGTCTACACTCTGGAGGAAAGGGTATGCGTATTTACACCAGAATGAAATTTAGCCCCCTAGTTTTTGATATTTTTTAATGTAACCCTTTAAAAAATATTGTTAAAACTGTTTTGGTTTAATAATTTTAACTGTGATATAAAGTAAAACCAGTGGGGCTGACCCCTGCCTACATTTATGCAATTCCCATTAAAGACAGTATAACTGAGATCAAAATTTGGTCTGTGGCTTTGAAAAATTACATTATAACTTTAAGAAAAGGAGTACTTGTGGCACCTTAGAGACTAACCAATTTATTTGAGCATGAGCTTTCGTGAGCTATAGCTCACTTCATCAGATGTAGTGAGCTATAGCTCACGAAAGCTCATGCTCAAATAAATTGGTTAGTCTCTAAGGTGCCACAAGTACTCCTTTTCTTTTTGCGAATACAGACTAACACGGCTGTTACTCTGAAACCTGTCATTATAACTTTAAAAAGCAAATATTAGATTGTCTTGTATCAAAGGGAAATGCATAGACTTTTAAGGCCAGAAGGGACCACTACGATCATCTACCGTTACTTTCTGCATAACATGGGTCATAGGACCTCACTCAGTAATTCCTCCATCGAGCCCATAACTTCTGTTTGAGCAATAGCACATCCGTTAAGCTACCTCTACATTACACGTCACTTTTGGCAGCACGTAGTGTACGTGTAGCTACAAGTGGGAGTGAAAACAGGCTGTGTCCATGCTGCAGTGTGTAGCTGTACGTGTCAGTGAAAGGCTCTGGCAGAGGGGAGGCAGGGGGAAAATGATTCAACTGTTCCCTGCTGCGGGAGTCTTTCCCTGCGGCAGAGAAGGGCTCCAGCAGTGGGGAGCTGCCAGGGCCTTCCCCTGCTGCTGAAGCATTTCCCTGTGGCAGGGAAGGAGGAGAGGCTCCAGCAGCTGGAGGCAATGGGATGCTACACTGCTAATAAAAAGCAGTGTAGACAGGAGGTGTGGCTTGCAGCAGTAGAGAACGCATAGGGTATGTACTCTGGGTACATACCCATATCCTTCAGGTGTGTCTTTACTAGGTTCATCCATGCCTCACCATCTACAATGCGATTTATACCATGACGGGGGGGCTATGCACGTATGCACACTACATGTTTCCAAAAGAAACCTGCAGTGTAGACATACCCTTAGCGAGACATCCAGTTTTGATTTCAATAAAGGCAAAGCAAAGCGAAAAGGGAAGCTTTTCCAGAAGCTCCGTATTCTGAAATTATGTTTTTAACACACAATGTGTATCCATTAATCACCAGCAGTTGTGATTCCTAGTCCTACTTTCTAGCAGGCAAAACAGAGATTTTCAAAACTACCTTAGGGAGTTAGAAACCCAATTCCCATTGAAATTAATGAGAATTGGCCATCTGATTTTCTGAGGTGGCTTTGAAAAACCCACCCTACAAGTTTAACCTACTGGTATCAACCACCACTGTGGCAGAAGGCACAAATTCCATAGACTGTGAGCCCCTTGGAGCAGAGCCCATCTTTCTTGAGCGTTTGGAAAGTGCCGAAGGCAGAATGGAAATCTCCATAAATAGATAGATAAATAAATAAATAAATAAATAGGAATAAATTTAACATTGTAACATTACTTGCGTACTTCCTTGATCTGTATTTATTGACATGAACCAGGCACATCTTGGAGAAATTTTTGGAAGCTTTGCCTCTTCTGTTCTCCTGTCTTCCTTTTACATTTGACGTGACCATGTTCTTCTTGGAGATTTTCCGAGGTTCGTGATACTAGAGGCACATGTAGATTATTGGGTAGACATTCACTTTGCTAGTGCATTTCTGCTTGGTTCATATACAGCTTAAGAATGGTAGTAAGTTGAGGAAAGGTTTACTTACGTAAATGCAGCGTAAATTGCTTAAGGGTCTAAATTCCTCTACCACAGGCAGTAGAGTGGAGGATATATTGTTTTCCTATTGCAGAAACTATCCTGAGACATCAAATGTTTGTTTTCCCTGTTCCATAGGGATCATCTGAAATGATAAAAAGTTGGTGATGCCTTTGTTTTAAATGAGAGCTGTGTGAATTGCTGGGGTTTTTTTTCCCCATCTTTGTTTGTTTTTTGTTTTGTTTTGTGGGCTAAACTAAAAAATAAAAAAATAGTTGTGGGCCAAACCAAGTGGTTTGTTCAAACTGAAACAAAATGTTTTGTTGAGTTTTTCAACTTTTCTTAAATAAAATTGTAAAATTTGAAACAAAAAGCTGTTTTGAATTGAAAAGTCAAAACGTTTCATTTCAAAAATGGCAAAAGGGAATGTTTTGACTTTTTTGGAATCTTTTTTCTGATCAGCAAATTTGACCCACATTCACATACTATTTCAGTTGCCCTGAATCGGAATTATTTTGGCAAAATAAGTTTCATCCAAAAAATGTTGCCCAGCTCGAATTATAGTGACAAAGATTTCTAACTCAAACAAAGCGGATTCTTCTTTCTTTGTTCAACTGGCTCTTACTCAGCAAAACATCCTAGAATTGACTGTCCTTCGCTGCAGGATGGAGTCGTATTTCCACATGGATTAACTGATATTGAACAATTTCCTTATGTACTCAATTAAAGGGCAGACATCTTTTTTCTTTCAGACCTATGTTTTCTCTCCCTACCTACTTGTCATTCACCAACTATTTATTCTGGAAATTGCTTAGAAAATACCATTCTCCATTCCTGTGTCTTTAGTACAATATTTCAAGGCAGCCATACAGCAAGGAATCTTGCTCTTCTCCTGTGTTATTGGTTAAGAGTCCTCTGCAAGATTCTAATTTTATAGTAAGCCTGCTTTTTTTTCAGCAGTGTTACAGTCTGTGTAAGTCTGAGAGTTGCTGGGTAGGTGTAATTCAGAGTAGAATTTAGTGTGTTATTTTTATCTTTAAAAAAGTAAAGATCCAAAGTGTGGTCACCATTCTCTCAGTATGACCGTATATTCTCCAATATTATATCAGGTCTAATTTTAAATGATTCAAGCAATGGGGCATCTGCCACATCCATTGCACTACTGTTCCACAGTTTAATAGATTTCACTATTATGAAACTTTTTCAAATATTCCGACGTAAATTTTCCATTGCTTATTCTGTTCTCATTACTCTTAGCTGCTTCTGCTCTTGGCCACCTTAAACAATTCCTTCCCATCCTTGTTGTTTATGCTTCAGATCCTTGCTGACAGTTATTACATTCCTACTTAGTCACTGTTTACACAGGTTATATGTATTGAGCTCTCTCATTTTTCTTATTTCTCTAGGTACCTTAGGGAGGCAATGTCATCTAGTGGTTAGAGCATAAGACACAGAATCAGGAGACCTAAGATCTTTTTCCAGGTCATATAATCTTGTTATAGCTCCATTTCTGTCGTGAGATGGAAATAATAATGCTTACGTTCCTGTTTAAAGCTTTTTACGATGCTTGGGTAGAAAGTGCTATCCTGTTATCCTGGGCGCCACATTTCAGGAAAGATGTGGACAGAGTGGAGGAAAAAGAGCAACAAAAAAGATTAAAGATCTAGAAAACATGACCTATAAGGGAAAATTGAAAAGCTTGGGTTTGTTGAGTCTGGAGAAGACTGAGAGGGGACATGAGAACAGTTTTCAAGTACATAAAAAAGGTTGTTACAAGGAGGAGGGAGAAATATTGTTCTTCTTAACCTCTGAGGACATGACAAGAAGCAATGGGCTTAAATTGCAGCAAGGGCGGTTTAGGTTGGACGTTAGGAAAAACTTCCTAACTGTCAGAGTGGTTAAGCACTGGAATAAATTGCCTAGGGAGGTGGTGGAATCTCCATCATTAGGGATTTTTAAGAGCAGGTTGTAGAAATACCTGTCAGGGATGGTCTAGATAATACTTGGTCCTGCCTTGAGTACAGGGGACTAGACTAGATGACCTCTCGAGGTCCCTTCCAGTTCTACGATTCTATGAAAATATTATAAATAATTTCTGTTGCTGTTCTCTAAATTATCTCCAGTTGACAGACACCTTTGCGATAGTGAGGAGTACAGACTTAGCACTTACATATAGACCCTTATCCTTCCAACACTTCTAGCACATGCTTACCTCTAAACTCATGCGTCTAATGGGACTCCTCTCATTATTAAGGTTATGTATGTGCATTAGTGGTGGTATGACTGAGGCCATGTATTGTCACTTCCTTGGTCTGTTATTTGATATTGGTATCCTCTGCAGCCCTAAATCACATTGGCTTCTTTTACGACCATTTCTCATTGCTAACTCATCCAGTATTGCTGCCCTTTGTAACCTCTCCATTTTTCCAGTATTGCTGATTTCCAAGTATCTCCCTCCCATCCTATTCACAAAGACTCCCATGTCAATTTATTTGTCATGTGGCTGACCCTTCTTTCAGATTATTAACAGAGATGTGAAATGAAACCAGCCCTAGCAATGGGACCCCCATACAATCCAATTCATAGCTTCAGAGCCAGGAGGAACCATCATGACCATCTAGTTAGCCTTCAGTTCATTTTCATTTCTCGTTCTCTGCTGGATTAACTTTTCCAGTAAGATTCCTTCATCAATAATAGCCAGATATATGCATTCTAGTGTATCGCTTCCTCCACTAGCTTGTTAATATGATCAAAAAAGGGATCAATTTTGTCTCGTGCAACTTTTCTGTGTTGCCGATCACTGTGAGAAAGTGGCTTAAAAGGAAGGGGGGAGGGGAGTGTTCCTCTTCTCAGATAACCGATGAAGTTTATAAAATGCCCAGATATTATGGTGAGGGCTGAAACAATTAAACAATTAAAAAACCTTAATTCCCATTTTCAAAAGTGACTTGGGCACCTGGATATTTTTGAGAATCTGTGTCTGTCTCCTTTGAAAATGTGGGGTAGGCCCCTAAGCCACTTGAGTGCTTTTGAAAATGTTACCTCATTTACAAATAATACATAGAGTAGCAGGACTACATATTATTCCAGGTATCCTTTAGGCCCTTATATGTTTTTCTCAATACTTTTCCAGTATTTTACTTCTCCCATTCCTTTATGTGGTAAAATATGGGGCCACATTCTGTATTCACACTCCTAGGAGGCTGCTTTCACCAAACCCCACCAAAGCCTTTTGTGTGTGTGTGTGTTCATGTTTTGGGACCCAAATATCATGCAACTGAAACACTCCTCCTCTCTCTCTATCTCTCAGTATAGTGGGTCCATGGGAGAAAAACGATAGTCATCAGCAGGGAATCCTAGTTTTCTGTGATAAAAAACCCAAAATTCTCCAACAAAAATAATCTTGGTTTTTTCGTGATTAAAATTAAATGCTGCACTTTAGTTTCACTAGCCCCAATATAGATAGGTATCAGTTGAACACAGTGTCTTACTGATATACAGTAGAACGCAGTGTATCCAAGCCACCATTATCCAGCTCTGCATCTTAACTGAACCACCCAGGGCTGCCAGCGGCTGGTGGTTCAGGTGGTCAGCCCCATGCAGCTGGTGGGTCAGTTAATATGGAGAGATGGATAAATGGGGTTCTACTGTATGTTTTTTTTCACAAAATGTAAAAACTAAAGATTCTCTGTAAAAATGCAAATTCCACTTTTTTCCATGGTAAACAGATTTCTAGGCTCCATGGTCATCAGACACAAAAGTATAGTCCATTCTGCACAGGAGCAAGATCTTTATGACAAGCTCTGCCAGTAAATCCAGCTGTCACATAATATGAAATATGCTTGTTGTGTTTTTAATTTTAAAACATGTACTAGTGAGTGAGGTCAAAAGCTCATCAGTCACCAGTTGTCCTGTCAAATACATAACTAATATCAATAATCCATCAGTTTTCTCTGTGTATAGAAGAAAAAATTATGTACCAGGCTGGTTTTTACACTTTTTTGACAACAAAAATAACAGTATGGATTTCCTTTCTTAAAAAGAAGTATTAAGACAAATTGTAATTGACCATTAATCAGAAACAGACTTGGCTTAAGTTGAAAATTGGTGATCCATTAGAACATCCTTAATATTCTCCTGCATGAGAACTGTAAACCTTGATATGATGGAAGTACAATGTTCTGTTACAAAGGACATCAAGGGTATCTTCACAAAGAGTATACATGTGGTATTTTTCCCTTAAGAAACTTGTATCTTTAAACAGAACAAGTACTTGCTGAATGATGGGAAAGGTCTAAGTAATGTATAGGATGTTTAATGTATAGGATGCACAGAAGGGAGGAAGTATTTTTTTTTGGTGGACATCATCTGGGTGAGCATTTCATGGCGGAGAGTCCTTCTGCATTACCCCATGAAATATAATTTTGTAAATAACCTCTGAAGAATTACATGTATTAGAGAGGAGCCATCTCGGTGGGAAAGAAAGGCATTCTGTGTACTGGTGACCTACTGAACAGTACGCTACCCCAGTAAAGGAAAAGATCTCAACTGTTAACTGCAAGAGATTTATGAACATAGCTGGTGTGATTATAACTAGAGTACAGTTTACTCCAGTGCCAACACAGCTAAGAAAGTGTGTTTTGGATTCTATTCGTTCTTTTGCATTATCAATGAAATTATTTACTGTATACTTGATCCAAAACCCATAGGAATTAATGGGAGTCTTTTAACTGACTTCAGTGTGCTTTGGATCAGATCCTATGTAGTGGTTAGTTACACTCGTTCCAACGCATAGAAGGCAAGGGAATTGCAGAGGTATCGCTGAGGGCATCATGTGAAAGCTTTAGGGCCACACAAGGAATGATTTGACCCCTTGAACTCTTATTAATGGTAATGGTGAGTGAGAAGAAAACAAGCCAATTTAATTCTCTTTTCACAGCAGTGCACTGCACTTTATATCAGGGATGTGGAGAGAGATTATATTGATTATTTTAAAGAAATTAAATTGGAACATTTCTAAAGACCTGAGTTAGAGGAAAAAAAGAAAAAAAAAGCTTAGGTTAGTGAAGTAGATAAAGACACAACATAGGCCTCGTGGGAATTGCCCAAGTAAGGTCTCTGTGATCAAGCCCGATACTTCAGTTTCTTGTGCTGCTCCTTTTCAGATCCAGGACTGTGTCCTCCTGTTTGTAGAAGAGCACAAAGAACAGCAGTTTCACTGTGGACCTGTCTTGCTGTGCTTGTTCGCTTGGCCAGTTTCCCTTTTCCTAATACTCAGATGAAATATGATAGTCGGTACTGAAGAAGCTGGTCATGCTTTTTTTTCCCCTTGTGGCATGACTGAGAAAACTCAGAACACACCGTACCAATACGTTCAAGTAATTTTATTGCAGACTACCATCTATGGAGAATTGTCGATCATTGGTGGGCCTTGGCAAGATCATTTACATGGTCACAAACGAGCTACTAAATTAGAACCCAGGAATAAAAGCATCTTTTACATCTGCTGTCTCCATTCCACCATCAAACTCACACCACTGCAAAATCTGCAATAATTCTGCTTGCATATTGTGTCAGTGTCTGAGATGCAGTCTGCCTCATTGTGATGAAGAAGAAGTAGCCCACTGTCGCAATGAGCTAGCTGCTAAGCTATGTAGGTGCATAGCTAGCAAGGCTATGAGGCCTCTCCACATTAGCACCACCTGTTTAAGGCTCCACAGATATTTGAGGTGAGGATGAGGTAGGGAACTGTGGTGGGGGTATGATGGGGCATGCCTCCATCCCAATCAAGATGGCTAACAAGCTCCTCTGGAGCAGAGCCTGCTCCACTTGGAGGAAGCAAGTTTAAAAGGGAGAACTTGTCACAGGAAGGGCAGCAGCCAGGAGAAAAGCTGCTGTCCCTTACAACAGGGTTGCTGGGAGGAAGACAGCATGTAAACTTCCGCCACCCACAAGGACTCACCAGACCAGATACAAGCTGATCACTCCAGGGAGCAGTTGAAGATAAACCCTGGCCCAAGGTTTAGCCATACCTACCTGCTATAAACAAGCCAGACCTCAATGGATTCTCTTAAAGGAAAACTCAGACTGAACGTCCTTAAGAGGAAGGTCCTTGTACCTGGAAATCCAGGAAGACTGAAGTAAGGTTCCCAAAGGAAAAAAAAAACTTTGGAAGGGAAGAGAAGAAACTCTGAAAACACCCAAGCGGGGCCCAGGAAAGCCCCACCCTGTCCCGGGCGTGGGGGTGGAGAGTGTGGTTAATTCTGCAGGAAACAGTCACAGAGTAGCATTAACTCTGCATTTATGTCACGCAGAGCCTGATCCAAGTCATTGGGAGTCTTTCTGTTGATTTTGATGGGTTTGGGATCAGGTCTGTACTCGCTGGGTAGCAATGTGCAGCCAGTAACAGCACAGCCCCATGGCACCTGAACTGGTCAGGTCTTTGTGCCGAGCAGATTTTCCAGCCCTCTGATTGTCCAATGAATCACTGGGCTTGAAACCCGAGGAAGGTTTCCTGACTCTTTTTGCTCCAGCTGTGAAAGGGAAAGCATCTAGGCCTCAGTCTATAGGTGATTGATTACTCTGTGTCAGAGCATCCAAGGAGGCTGTAGTCAGATTGCTATGTTCAAGCTGTGGATGGGCTTGCTGTTTTCCCTTTCACCCTTCTTCTGGTCGTTGTCATGAGAAAGAATAATGATTGCGCTATTTTGTATTCTGACTATGCTCCTTGTCACAGAAATAGATTCATTTGGTGTGATGATCATTGGTGGTCATGAGAACAAGACATCAGAATGTAAATCTGTTACACACTTAACACGCTTTGGTTCACTGGCCACATCCTCCTCTCTGATCACAGCCAAATCCTGAAGTCCATGCCCAGACTTAAAATAGCTACTTTATGCAGGGAGAGAGAGTGAGCACATTTTCACCTGATAATCTCAGAGGCCTTTACAAAGGCCAGGTGCCATTTTCACAGGTCAGGTTGCTTGAGGCATAGAACTTGTGATTTTTGCTATGATCACAGAGTTAGACAGTCTCAGAGTTAGGAACCAGATCCCAGATCTTCCACGTCCTAGCCCAGTCCCGAGTCCGCTAGCTCCTGCAGTTAGAGATATTGTACAGATACACAGATATTGTGTATCCTAGGTTCTTCAAAGGTAGAGAAGTCAGTATTTATTTATGTTTATCTACAAGGAACAAGTATGTAGTGCAGGGGCGGGCAAACTTTTTGGCCTGAGGTCCACATCGGGTTTCCGAAAGTGTATGGAGGGCCAGTTAGGGGAGGCTGTGCCTCCCCAAACAGCCAGGCGTGGCCTGGCCCCCGCCCCCTAGCCAACCCCCCGTGCTTCTTACTCCCTGAAGGCTCCCCCGGGACTCTTGCCCCATCCAACCCCCCCATTCCCTGTCCCCTGATGGCCACCCCTGGAACCCCTGCCCCATCCAATCACCCCTTCTCCCTGACCGCCCCCGGAACTCCTGCCCCGACTGCCCCCCGCCACCCCATCCAACCCCCCCCTCCTTCCTGACTGCCCCCCCGGACCCCTGCCCCCATTCAACCCCCCTGTTCCCCGCCCTCTGACCGCCCCGACCCCAATGCACACCCCCACCCCGAACCACCACCCTGAACTCCCCTGCCCTCTATCCAACCCCCCCCGGCTCCCTGCCCTCTTACCGCGTTGCCTGGAGCACCGGTGGCTGGCGGCACTACAGCCGTGCCGTCCAGAGCACCAGGAGAGGCAGCCGCGCACCACGCAGCACAGAGCCCCGGGGCAGGCCGCGGCCCTGCAGGAGCTCGCAGCCCCGCCGCCCGGAGCATTGCGCCGGCGGTGCAGTGAGCTGAGGCTGCCGGGGAGGGGGAACAGCAGGGGAGGGGCCGGGAGCGAGCTACATCAGAGGTTTCCCCACCTCTGAGGTAATGCGCTGAGGGAACAGCCTGAAGCTGCTGGGTTACTACAGTTCCTCTAACAGACCAGTAGAGGAAAACTAGACAAATAAAATCAGAAAAAAACGGCGGGGGGGAAGGTTGAGAGGAAATGTTATGGCTTGGCCCAGTGGAGTAGCATGTGTCAGATCCAGAGTAAGTCAAAGCCTAGTGGTTTACAGCTCAAATTCAGCCTCTGTGGAATGAGGCACAGCTTCACTGCCGTCAGTGGTGTAGATCCCGCTTGTGCCCAGGCAGATCTTGCTCCTGCAGTTTCAAAGGGGTGTTCAAATTGGTGAAGTAATTACAAAACAAAACACTAACTCACACTTGCTGAGGGGGTTCGTTAGTCTAAGTTCAGATGTACATACTGGAATCATGTTGACAGCAGAGAATTTACCAGATCCTTTTGATTGGTTTGTGTCCATAGCCTTCTGACCTACAGATTCCTGGCATATTTATTCCCCCAGCAGTGGGCTTTTTTACTCTGTCCTTATCCAGGAAAATTGCAAAGAATTGAATGCAAACTGAGTTAGGACCTCAGGCTTTGGCTCTAGAGGAACTGGAGGGAATGAGAATAGTTAGAAAGTTAATGAACAAACCAAAATAAATGGCAAGGTAGTACTATTTATGACATTTTATGTATGGGCCATATATGGGGAATTTTGATGCTTGGCTCTCATTGCAGTGAATGGAATGAGATCAACAGTGTGGCAGGACAGTCTCTCTGTACGAAACTGTACAATTGATGTCATGTGTTTAGATCCCTACACACAATTCTGAGAGTTTAAGGGTAATAATAATAAAAACACTTCTGTAAATGGTATAAATGTAGGCCATATTCATAACTAGTCTAATGTGATTATAACGTGGCCTTTCTCATATGCCACATTCTAGATATGCATTGAATGGGAAAATATGTATGTACCGAGGAGACTGTGCTTAGAATTAACGTTTGATTCCCCCGAATCTGTGCTTTCCCAGGACAGATATCGGTGGATGGATTTATGCGATACCTGGGTGGAGAAGAGAATGGCGTTGTTCCACCTGAGAAACTGGATTTGAATGAAGACATGTCTCAGCCATTATCTCACTATTTGATCAATTCCTCACACAACACCTACCTCACAGGTATAGTACGGGAAGGATCTGATTTCTTACTTTGCAACATTAATAGACAGCGTATTTGCAGTCATACTGGATGGATGCACTAACCACTCGGGTGTAAATGATCCCACACTCTGATTGTTTCTGAAAAGTAAGGACAACACAGACAGTGATTCTTATCCTGCTTCACAGAGATGTTACCTCCTTATTCTTATTAATATTGAACATCCATTGGAAGTTATATAGTTCAGTCAGTGCCTGATCCAAAAAGCCTAGTGAAGTTGAAAGATCCCCATGAACATAAAAAGGCTTCGGAGCAGATGTTTAAGTTGGAAAAGAAATGGTTCGTTGTCTAGCGTCCAAGACAATATTTCATAACGATTCGTGAGAGGTGAACCAATATGGTAAAATCCTCATAGTAAGAACCTCCCTGCATCTACTTCATTTTTCCCCCTCTAATTGAAACTAATTGAACCTGAAGCTTTTGTGAGATCAACCTTCCCAATAGATTTGTTTTGGTTTGAGAGATCAGAGAGGTCCAGAATGGCTCATGAGTCTCCTGCCTTTCTGCCCCTTTCTTCTTAAGGAGGGGCGATCTGGGCTGCTAACTGCCTTCAGCATCTAGGCTCTTTGATGGTGCAAGCCAATTCTCAGAAATGCTGAGCTCCCAGAAGCTCCCATGACATAATTAAATTAAGGGCCTGATCTGTATTATTTATGCTCTAAAGTCAATGGGGCTTTAAAACACTCAAGACTGCAAGAGCAGATCATTACCCTGATTATGCTACATAAAGATTTAGGAGCCTATCTTTTGACTCTCCTTTTTTATAATCTTGGCCATAGGGTTTATCTCCGGGGAAAGAATTGTGAATTCACAATTTTAAAATGTTTTTTTTCTATATTATATAAAAATTAAGCATTTTTAAGCACACTTGCCTAAGGGAATTTTGTTTGTTACATTTGATTTTATGTTAGCATCATCTTGTGTTATATTAAACAAGGAAGAAGTGATAACAGTACATAGTAAAAATCTGGCTCATATAATTGATTTATGGTCTTTTTAATGTTACTGATTTAGAGACATGCCTTAGTTCTGCAAAATGCCAGAGAGCACTGATCCAAACACAACAATTCCATGTAGAAGCCCAATCTAAACAGGGCAAGTGGTTGTTAATTTGCATCTGTTATATATGTTATAGAACTTTCTGCAGCACCTACTGCCGCTGTTGTATAATTAATGAACTGTCAGTATTTCCATTAGACACCCGTAGTCCAGAGTTTTATACCTTGGCTGTAAATCGTATTGTATCCTAAAACTTCTCATGCTCTGCTCAGGAGCAGCTTTGTTTCTGCAAATTAGATTAAAAAAATATCAGCTTGGCTGCTTAAAAGTTAAGATTCTAATATATAGAAATGTATGATCTTTAGACGAATTCAAGCATTCTCAATACAAAAGCAGCTTTATTTTTATGGTGATATTTTGCAGGTCTATTGTCTGTAATGTGGACTGGGCCCTACTGATATACAGAAGAATCCATTTAGTTAGAATGCTGCAATGTTACAAAGAATTCCTGATCCATGGAAACTGTCACTTAAATAGTAAGGCTGCTGTCCAAGGAGCTGTAGAGAAGTGGCAAGTCTCTCACATTAGTGGATAGGCTCATGGAGTGGGGAGGCAGTACAGGGCCAAATTCTGCTCCCATTTATGGTAGTGAAAATTTGCAGTCCTGCCCTTGATTTCAGTGGAGTAACTCTAGATTTACATAGGTGCAGCTCAGAACATGATGAAGCCCTAAAGGTCTAACTTAAAAGCAACCAACAGAACCGACAACTAGCTAACAACTAACAGAAGCCAAGAAGTACAGAATCAAGGATGAAACTTTGGCAGAAATCCAAACTATTCGTCTTAGATATCGTAAATGTCTCAGGACTGTAAATAATCTTACAGTACACACCTTAATATTGCAGCAGGAAGGAGTGAGTTACCAATTGTGTTTCAAACTTGCCTTGCCTTTTATGAGTTTAAGTCAGACCAAATTTGAAAAGAATTCCTACCAAATTGCACCAGCACGTTACTTGATGTACATTTTGGGATAGTTTCAGAAGCTACTCTTGGAAACAATAGAATTGTAGGACTGGAAGGGACCTCAAGAGGTCTTCGAGTCCAGTCTCCTGCGCTCAAAGCAGAACTAAGTATTATAGACCATCCCTGACAAGTGTTTGTCTAACTTGCTCTTCCAAATCTCCAATGGTGGAGATCATACAACCTCCCTAGGCCAATGGTTCCCAAACTTGTTCCGCCGCTTCTGCAGGGAAAGCCCCTAGCAGGCCAGGCCGAGGGACGTACTGGCCGCTGCTTCCAGCAGCTCCCATTGGCCTGCAGCAGCGAACCGCGGCCACTGGGAGCCGCGATCAGCCGAACCTGCGGGTGCGGCAGGTAAACAAACCGGCCCGGCCCGCCAGGGGCTTCCCCTGCACAAGCAGTGGAACAAGTTTGGGAACCACTGCCCTAGGCAATTTATTCCAGTGCTTAACTATCCTGACAGTTAGGAAGTTTTCCCTAATGTCCAACCTTAACTGCCCTGGCTGCAATTTAAGCCCATTGCTTCTTGTCCTATGCTCAGAGGTTAAAGAGAACAATTTTTCTCCCTCCTCCTTGTAACAACCTTTTATGTACTTGAAAACTGTTATCATGTTCCCCCTCAGTCTTCTCTTCTCCAGACGAAACAAACCCAATGTTTTTCAATCTTCCCTCATAGCTCATGTTTTCTAGATCTTTAATCATTTTTGTTGCTCTTCTCTGGACTCTCTCCAATTCGTCCATATCCAGTGGCACCCAGAGCTAGACACAATACTCCAGTTGAGGCCTAATCAGCATGGAGTAAAGCAGAAGTATTCCTTCTTGTGTCTTGCTTACAACACTCCTGCTGCTAATATATCCCAGAATGGCATTTGCTTTTTTGCAACAGTGTTACACTGTTCACTCAAATGTAGCTCTCAGTCCTATTTAACATATCATTTGTGGATTGGTGGAATTAAAATGCTGTTACAGAACAAGTGAAAAAAAGCTGTCATAATTTAAACCAGAAAAAATACAAAATCATGCTGAGAGTGTTTTAACTTTTGAGATACAAAATGTGTGCCCTGTTTCTTTGTGGGTTCATGTGCTCCATAAATCTGAGACAGCTGGCGTGGAACAGGACTTAATAATTAGATTTTATAGATTCATTACAAAAGCTGAGAGCCATAGATTTATTTTCAAGCTAGCCCAGATACAGCCGTGTTGCTGTTTTCATTTTTTCCGCAGACACTTCATTCAGTTTAACATGTCAACAAATGCTACTGGATTGTAATCTTATTTGTTGACTGTTGAAGGGGTTAAAGGCTTGGAAAGTTGGGAACAAAAGCTTCAGCAACATCTGTGTACTCATTTGAGCAGTGCAAATGGCAGTAGCAACCAATCATGTAATCATTATTAAGGAAGTAGGGAAACCATTCAGTCTAGCAATCCATCTTTATTATGGTTACAGTTATTGCCCTACTAATTATCAATCCTTTTGTTAGTTTTTAAGCTAAGAAAAAGGCATCCCCAAAGAAACACTGTTACAACATGAAGAGAAACATATGTACAGTCTGACTTTATTTTTAATTGTCGTGACTATTTTTCTAGCCTTTAGTAGAAACAAGTCCTGATTATTTATTTAGAAGCTTTATTGCTTCCCCCTCCCCCTGAAAGAAATGCAATAGTTAAGAACAAAGGTAAAATCCATCAGGAAAGAAGTAATTTCTATTAATTCGAACGTGGTTTAAAGAAATCTCCTCTTCGGGGCAAAAAATATTTCTCTCACCACTGATTTTTTAAAGAAATATCCTTCAGACATTAATCGGCAGTCCTGTTTTGTGACTGATTTCTTCTCAGAGTTGCCTGAAGTTATTGCTGTTGTCACAGTGGGGAGTGACACTGCAGCAGCATTCCTTGCAGCACTGGAAGCCAAGCAGTAATGATCATTATCTATCACAATCGTTTTCGCACACTTATTTAACCTTTAAAATTATATTTTGCCATCCGCCTTTTTGCCTGTTAAGAAGAAAAACAAATGCAGGATGCAGAGCTCATCAGTTTTGTGTTGAGTGTGTATGCATAGACTGCAAAGTCTGCCCAACTAACTCCCAACCCTGCTTCACCTCCAATATCCATTTCCTCTACCTGTGCTCCTAGGCCATTGAGCATCTCCCATGAAGAATGCCGAGCAGTATTCCTTGGATACAAATTCATTATCTCCTTCTTTATTGCAACAATATTCTTTGCCTACAGCACCCATCTGCTTTTGTGCTTCAAGTACTGAGCCCACAACTTGCATCACTTATTTGCAACCTTCAACACTTCCCTAAAACCTTTCCACCCAACCTGTGCACCCACCTCCCTTCTTGCACAGGATCTTGCCAGCTTTTCCAAGCAGAATAGACCTTCCCAGCTTGTGGGTTACCAACATCTACCTCACAACACCTGAAGTTTCAGGGGTGGGAAGGAAATTAAGATGGGCAAAAAAACAACAACAACAAAAAACCCAACACCATGATGCTCCAGCTTCACAATTTCAAGAGACAACAATGTGCTGTTGAGGAGGGGGAGGACAAGACGGGACAGTGACCAGTCTGAGGTTGCTGTGTTATGTAGCAGCACTAAGCTAACTTTCCTCTCCCCTCACCATCTTCCCTGCTGTCACTGAACACTTGTTGAGCTGCTGGGACCAGGCAATAGGGTAGCAGGGCCACTTTACAGTAGGTTTCCCCCCAGCCATCTCTGTCTGGGTTTTTCCCACCCCTGCTCTGTTGGCTTGGAGGGTAGAAGAGCTTGGGAGAGGCAGAAACCTGGTCACCAGGTGGGAGCTGAGCAGGGTGGGGAGGAGCCCCAGGTATCCTCTCAGGAGCAGCTTCTCGTTCTCCCTCCATTCAGAGACACATAAAGAGTGTTGCTTTCCATGGCAACAGGGAAAGTTGGGGTATGGGCACCTTTGGGCAGGACAGAAGCAGTGATGAGCTGCCAAAATCTTAATAACCTGTTCCCTCCTCACCCCACGATGGGGTCATAGCCCCCCTAAGAGCCAGAGGGACCTGCCGGGGGGCGAGGTGGGGAGTCCTGGGCAGCTCCCAGGAAGCATCCCGCAGGTCCCTCTGGCTCCTAGGGGCGGGGTAGTGTAGCTAGGGGGAGCAGGGGGAGCGGCCGCTCCCCCTACTGATCACATCAAAAGTGGCGCCTTAGGCGCCAAATCTGTGGGTGCTCCGGCGTTGGAGCACCCACGGGGAAAATTTGGTGGGTGCAGAGCAAACACCAGCAGCTCCCCGCCCCACCCTGCGCCTGGCCCCAGCTTGCCTCCACCCCTGAACGCACTGTCCTGCTCTGCTTTTCCGACCCCCCCTCCACTTCCTGCTAATCAGCTGTTCACGTGGGAAGCCTGGGAGGGCTGAGAAGCAGGTGGCAGCTTCGCACTCAGGCCCAGGGAGGCAGAGGCGAGCTGGGGAGAGCTTCCCCTGCGCGCCCCCTGGGTTTACCTGCTGCGGCGCGGGCAGCCCTCCTCGCCCCCCCGCCGCCCCAGCTCACCTCTGCTCCGCCTCCTTGGGCCTGAGCGTGAAGTCACCGCTTGCTTCTCAGCCCACCCACGCCCCCGACTTAGAATCATAGAATCATAGAATATCAGGGTTGGAAGGGACCTCAGGAGGTCATCTAGTCCAACCCCCTGCTCAAAGCAGGACCGATCCCCAATTAAATCATCCCAGCCAGGGCTTTGTCAAGCCTGACCTTAAAAACTTCTAAGGAAGGAGATTCCACCACCTCCCTAGGTAACGCGTTCCAGTGTTTCACCACCCTCCTAGTGGAAAAGTTTTTCCTAATATCCAACCTAAATCTCCCCCACTGCAACTTGAGACCATTACTCCTTGTCCTGTCATCCGCTACCACTGAGAATAGTCTAGATCCATTCTCTTTGGAACCCCCTTTCAGGTAGTTGAAAGCAGCTATCAAATCCCCCCTCATTCTTCTCTTCCGAAGACTAAACAATCCCAGTTCCCTCAGCATCTCCTCATAAGTCATATGTTCCAGTCCCCTACTCATTTTTGTTGCCCTCCGCTGGACTCTCTCCAATTTTTCCACATCCTTCTTGTAGTGTGGTGCCGAAAACTGGACACAGTACTCCAGATGAGGCCTCACCAATGCCGAATAGAGGGAAACAATCACGTCCCTCAATCTGCTGGCAATGCCCCTACGTATACATCCCAAAATGCCATTGGCCTTCTTGGCAACAAGGGCACACTGCTGACTCATATCCAGCTTCTCGTCCAATGAAACCCCTAGGTCCTTTTCTGCAGAACTGCTGCTGAGCCATTCAGTCCCTAGTCTGTAGCGGTGCATTGGATTCTTCTGTCCAAAGTGCAGGACTCTGCACTTGTCCTTGTTGAACCTCATCAGATTTCTTTTGGCCCAATCCTCCAATTTATCTAGGTCCCTCTGTATCCTATGCCTACCCTCCAGCATATCTACCTCTCCTCCCAGTTTAGTGTCATCTTCAAACTTGCTGAGAGTGCAATCCACACCATCCTCCAGATCATTTATGAAGATATTGAACAAAACCGGCCCCAGGACCGACCCTTGGGGCACTCCGCTTGATACTGGCTGCCAACTAGACATGGAGCCATTGATCACTACCCATTGAGCCTGACAATCTAGCCAGCTTTCTACCCACCTTATAGTGCATTCATCCAGCCCATACTTCTTTAACTTGCTGACAAGAATACTGTGGGAGACCATGTCAAAAGCTTTGTTAAAGTCATGGAACAACACGTCCACTGCTTTCCCTTCATCCACAGAGCCAGTTATCTCGTCATAGAAGGCAATTAGATTAGTCAGGCATGACTTGCCCTTGGTGAATCCATGCTGACTGTTCCTGATCACTTTCCTCTCATCTAAGTGCAAACAGCTGATTCGCGGGAAGCCGGGGGGCGGAGAAGCAGAGCGGGGCGGAGAGTAACTCTGAGGCGAAGGCGGAACGGAGGTGAGCTGGGGACGGGGAGGGGAGCTGCCGGTGGGTGCTCTGGACCCACTAAATTTTCCCTGTGGGTGTTCCAGCCCCGGAGCACCCACGGAGTCGGCGCCTAAGGTACCAGTTTTGCCTGGTTGTTAAATTTAGAAGCCTTTTTAGAACCAGTTATCCCTCACAGGACAACCGGTTCTAAAAGGGCTTCTAAATTTAATAACCGGCTCCAGCGAACCGGTGTGAACCAGCTCCAGCTCACCACTGGACAGAAGGGACTTATAGGGAGAGAGGGATGGAAAGCGGGGGGCACCTTGGGGAGAGGGCACTGGAGTAGTGCCCACCGTGCAAAACCACGACCACTCTGCAGTTTTGTGAAGATGCTTCTTTGCCTTCCCCATTTCCAAAGCCCCCAGTGGGAAGACCACAAAACCCCATCCAAGTTACCCAGTAGAGGGGAAAAGGACTGGGCTCTCAACGATTAAGATTAGCTGGAACATGGAGCTGTGTAACTTCACCTCTTACTAAAAAAAGGCACAGGTACAGTACCAGTCCATCTACTCCACACAGTATTTATGTTGCAACATCCAGAACTTACAATGCCCACGCTGGCATAGTTCATAGACACTTTGAGGATGCTTTAAAAAAAAGAGTGAAGGGTAAGTTATTTCATGATGTTCCCGCTTGAGAAATGCATTTTAGTGAGGAAGAGAGGTTAGAGTACTCATCTAGGAACTGGGAGATGTGGGTCACATCCCTGCTCTGCCACAGACTTCCTGTGGGACCATGGGAAGTCACTTAGCCTCATTGTGCCTCAGGTCCCCAATCTGTAAAATGGGGAGAGGATCACTGCCCTACATCACAGGGGTGTTTGTGAGGAAAAACACGTTTAATGTGAGGTGCTAAGATACTATGGTAATGAGATTTTAGGGCTGGTCTGACACCATTTGGAGTCACACTAGCTAGGGTAAGGATTATAAGGACTGTAAATCCTCATTCTTCAGGCCACGAGATGATCACCAGCTGCAGTCAGAAATTCCATCCTGCCCCAATACAGTATCACACAGCTACTGTATAGGGGTCTTACATTTTCCCCTGAAGGTGAGATTGGCCACTCTGAGTGACCCGTTACTGGTCTAGATGGACCACTGTTCTGGTCTAGCATGACAATTCTTACGTTCTTACTGCCAAAAATAAAACATCCTCATTTGGATTCATCTCAGGTCTCCTGCTCCTTCACTTGTCAGGCTCTGAGTGTGCCATGGAGGCAAAACTCTTAGAGTATGTCTACACTGCAGTTAAACACCTGTGTCTGGCCTGTGTCAGCTTGGGCTTGGGCTGCAGGGCTGTCAAACTGGTGCAGATGTTCAGGGGTCCCAGAGCTCAGGCTCTAGCATGAGTCCGAATGTCTAGATTGCAGTTTTCCAGCTCTGCAGCCGGAGCCCTGCAAGCCTGAGTCAGTTGAGACAGGCCAGCCATGGGGGTTTAATTGAAGTGTAGACATACTCTCAGTTCAGGCTGTCTTTAAAGCAGCTGGTACTAATAGCTTCGAGGACTTCTGCCTTAACTAGCTGCAGAAATGAACAGCCACAGTAGAAAGTAGCCGTTTGGTCGGATGGGAACATAGGATACACAGAGAGAAAATAGGCCCAAATTAAAGGGCAGGTTAAAAAAATCCACAACTTTTAATGGCCATTCATCACTTCTTTGTTTCCTTTAATTTGTTTTTTTGTGGGGATAATTCACTGTTGTTTAACAATGAGCTATTAACCCTAACCCTAAGATATTAACATTTTCTGTGCCCGTTCTTGTTGCCATTTTGAAATTTCCTAGGTTTGGGCATATCCTTTAGTGCAATGCTCAGAAGCCTGAGGGTTAGAGTGCATTAAAATTAAAGAGTTGTCCTCAAGCTTCTATTTTAAGGAGGAGAAAGCCCCACTTACATACACTGGTACTGTACGTTGTGCTGAATGGAGTACCCGGGGCAAATACATCCAGGCTGCCAACTTTAAGCCCCATGGCCACATTGTGCTAGTCCCTCTTGATCCATGTGCTGTGGCATGTTTCCACATCTAGTCCCTTAAAAATGAAGTCAGTGGGATTTTTGCCAGTGACTTTAATGAAGTCAGGATTTCACCCCTGGATTGCACTGTGCTACATGTGTGATCAGCAACATGTGCTAGAAGCAGCTGCATACTGCATCTGTTTGAAGAAGTACTAAGGTGAACTTCAGAATACATTCTCCCCCTCTCCCGCCAAACCAGTCTGCCTTGCACAGGAAGGGTGAATCAGGACCTCACACCTGACTTGCTCTGATCCCACCTCTAGAGAGGCTAAAGGTAAGTGCAGGCTTTTGTCCTATGCCATGTGACACTTCAGTGGTTTGTTTGTGTAAATCATTGAAATTCAGATTTGAAGTCACATCTTTGGCAATCAGACAACTCTGGCATATCAGATCCGATGCGGGATGTTTTACACGTCAGATATGAAGCTTACTGCTATGCAAATATAAAGAAAAATGAGCTGGTACTCAGCATAGCTATGATAGTGATAAAGCAATAGTTTAAAGGGCACATCCAACTGGCTATGTGCTGGAAAAACTTACCTCTATGACATGTTTTACACACGTGGAAGGGGTATGTGCACACAAGCGGGCTAGCATAACTTTGAAAATCTAGATCTGTGTGAAAGCTTCTGCAAATCATGTTGTTTGCAGGCCGAATGGGTAATTGTAAGTGCACGGATGTGGAGACAGTAGGCTAGCCCCCTGACAGCCAAAACAGCTGTGATGGATGAGTGGTTAACACATTGGACTCAAAATCAATGGGGTTCCCCCGTGCAGTTTTGAATCTTGCTCACAGTGAGGGGCTGCTTTTGACTGAGTGTCTTTTTCTAAAATACACGCTCTAGGAATTATTTTGGGGGGGCTCTGTGGCCTGTGCTATACAGGGGGTCAGACTAGCTGAGCACAACGGTCCCATCTGGCTTTGGAATCTATGAATCCTCAGCTGGTATAAATCGGCATAGTTCAATTGACTTTAATAGTGCAATGCCAGTTCATACCAGCTGAGGATCTGGTCTTGTGTTTACTGGGAAATTCAGGTTTTGTCAAAAATATGCTCCTCCTTATTCAGTGCAATTCAGTAGCAATTAGAGTACTATGGTGCTAAAGCAGATTTAGTATGTATTGAAGAAGGGAACTTCCAGTGTTCAGTATTATATTGTTCTGTAGTAGCGTGATACTCAAACTACCCTATTGCAAGTATTACCATTATTGCTTCTATTAGTACCTTTCAGAATTTGTCTGCGAGAGAGATTATTTGGAATAGATGCAGAATCAAGTGGCCATCCCTTGAATAAATAATATACGTTAAACACTTGGAATATTGCTTTTATTTCATGTATTAGAAAAATTAGTCGTCCAAAGCACTAAACCAATTGATACTGGTTTTGCACACTGGTTGGCAGTCTTGCTGAGGATTGAATGTTCATGGACACTGAACATCCTCTCACCCTTAGCGGTGATCGTTCCAAAGAGAGTTGAATCATGTTAGCAGAGCAACGTGGATACGTGTCATATGGCAAGCAGTGCATGTGATGCTTTGGATAGAGATTTCCGAAGTCAAGGATTTCACAAGTCCAAAATGTTTGATGCAAACCAGTAGATGATGGACAATATTCTCCTAAGACATACAGTAGCATTCATCAACATTCAGACTGCTTTGAGGGAAAACAAAGACAACGTAAAAGAAAACAGCTGTAAATACATACAACTTTTCAGGCAACATAGATCAGCGGACCCAAACATTGAGAGCTGAGTTTTCAAAAACAGACACTTAAGATGCAGACACAATATGCGCATGCTGCTGCAAACAGACATGTGCTTGTGCAAATTAGGCATTCTACAGGGGGAATGGATAATTGTGCATCACAGACGGTGTGACTGCGTGCACGGTATATGTTTGCAAGCAAGATTATCTGCTTGTGCATCCATCTGCTTCTGAAAAGTTATGATGCAGAATCAAAGGGGAAAAGCACTTAAAGAAAACAGGAAGGAGATGTGAAATGGGGGAGGAGGGAATAACAGTGAGGCAGGGAGAAAGAATTGAAGGGAGCCAGGTTCATATAAACACCAAGTGCATTAACCACATGGAAAAGGTAGAAAAACTCTCAGACTTCAGTAGCAGAGTTAGGCCAGCATAGAGCACCTTTGAAAATTCCATCCTCAGTTTTCTATCCCAGGCACCAGCCCTAAATAAGCATTTTCAAAGAGGAGGGCTTTTTATTGTTTTTAAAGTGAATTTAAAATAAGAGTAAAGGGTAGAGAAAATAGAAAGTAAACATTTAAATTGAGTGGAGCAGTCAGAGGAGCTGAGCTCCCAACAGAGAGCTTATCCACAGGAGGACCACAGAAATGGTGAATGCGGAGTGCATTCATCGACAGGTATATTATATATCTCTTTGACATACTTATATGACCCCTGTTATCATAGTATCTGAGCACCTCACAGTTCTTAATGTATTTATCTTCACAACAACCCCACAAGGTCAGGAAGTGCTATCCCCATTTTAAAAATGGGAAAATGATGTGTGAAGAGATTAAATGACTTGCCCAAGGTCACACAGGAAGTCTGTGGCACAGCAGGGCATTAAACCCAGGTCTTCCCAGTCTGAGGCTGGCATCCTGCTCACTGGGCCATTCTTCCATTATCTTTAGTCTTCCATCACAGGACATTTGCACTGCCATTACTGGAGTTGAACCCATTGTAAAGATTGAGGTTTCCAGTGCTGGAAGCCCAGAACCTTTCATAAACACAAACATTTGATTTAAACGAGAGGGGAATTTTTTTCCTAAAGTCTCCAGGTTTGAGAAAAAGCTGTTGGTTGTTTTTTTAATTTTACAATATGTCAGTATTGCAAACAGGTAATATAATTAAATTTTTAATACATAGTGCAGCATCACCTCGGGAAATTTAACTAACCAAATAACCGTGGTGATTAGTATGATACGTATTGATTTGGGAGCTACTGTTGATCCATGAGTGACTGTACAGCTGTTGATTTTCTCTTGCACTGCACTGTATTGTGTGTTGTGACAAAAAGAGGTCTACTGTCCCAGTTTTGTGGCGTAGCCTTTGTATCTTGTGTGGCTTGTTTAAAGTATAACACGTGCTTTAGAACCGAGACTTTAAAAAGAGCTCTTTATTAATGTGGAATTCAGACTAACTTGGGGATCTTAGCAATTACTTTTGAAGACAACGATAGCAAGGAACTTTTTAAAATCTTGTTTATGAAGTCTTGCAATTATTACATCTCACCGATGTCAAAGATGCATGTTTATCTGCCATTTGAAAAATGCAAACATTTAAAAGATAGGAGAATAATAATGAGGCACACTGACTTGCGTGTCTGTCTGTCTGTACAGGCCTTAATGCTAGTCTCCCGGTGGCTTTGCATCAGGGTAACTCTATTGCCTTCAATGGAGGTAGTCCTGATTTACACCATTGTAAATAAAGACAGAACCTGGACTATGGCACTGTCTTGTGTGAAGTCATTTTCATTTAGATCTGGTGCTCTTAAGATGTCTTTGACAGCTTGCCTGTCACCAGAGGGTGAATGATGTTATTAACACTCATTGTTATTAGATTCATTATAATTATCCCAGCAGCCCAGAATGAATCCCCTTGTTTTGTGTCCTTGTTATGTTGTTGCAGCTGGACAGCTGGCTGGTAACTCCTCAGTAGAGATGTATCGCCAAGTGCTGTTGTCAGGCTGCCGCTGTGTGGAGCTGGACTGCTGGAAGGGACGAACAGCAGAAGAAGAGCCCGTCATTACACATGGATTCACCATGACAACGGAAATATCCTTCAAGGTATAATGAGGCAACACAGTGTCACTTTATCTTGGGTAGTTCCTTGCATGTAAAATGTGTCCCAACACATGGCAGAGTTAAACACCTTCATACAGCGAAGGTAGAAGGAAAGAGAAATGGAGGGGCAAAGAGATGTTTTCAGATGAGTGTTGAAAACAGGTGGAGAGTCATTGAAACTGAGATAGAGGGAGGATGTTCCAGTAGTCCAGAGCTGCAAGAAGAAGATCATGAGTGGAGAGATGCCACGTTCGGACAGAAAAGAGACCAGTGCTAGATGATAGAGAGAGCAGACAGACATGTATGGAGTCCCTGGCGGGTTTTATAAGCAAGGAGGGCAAGTGTGAACTGAATCTTGAGGTGAATGGGGAGCCAGTGGAATTGTCTGAAGATAGAGGGGATATGGCCACATTTCTTGTATGGGTGATAACAAGAGCAGGGGGATCCTGTATGTGCTGGAGTCTGCAGAACTGGAATTGAAGCCATGACAAAATGAGTCCAAGCAAGAGAAGAAGGCCTGAATGAGGATTTTGACAGAAAAGGGGACAAAGCTCCCTCTCTTCTCTATCTGGCAGGGACTCTTAACTCCCTGCCAAGTTTGCTGTCATGTGTTTTCTTTCCTTTCCGTGGCCTGCAGCTTTACTCATTCCTTTCCCCCTGCAGGTCTGACTGTTAGCACTAAGGTTGCAGAAAGGCCTGCAGGGAGAACGGCTGTGTAGCAGTAACCCTGGCTGGGAGGATTTAATTGGGGATTGGTCCTGCTTTGAGCAGGGGGTTGGACTAGATGACCTCCTGAGGTCCCATAGATATTCTGTGATTCTGTGTGAGGGAGAAAGGAGACAAGAGTGCACACAGCCAGTGGCAGAGGACCTCTTCCCCTCTAGGCATTCAAAAGCTGCCAACATCCTGGCACGTTCAGTGACACTTGAGATGTTATTCCCATGATTCCCCTGAACAGTCTGGTACCCACAGCTTGGGAATCAGTGGGTTAATGGGGAAAGCAGGAAACAAAAATGCTGGAGCTTAGAAGGCAGCAAGATAGTAACTGTAGATAAAGAAATAACAAAGTTGTAAATTCCAGGAACTAAAGTGACAATGGACTGCCCATCCAGGTAGCGAGACATTAACAGTGTCAGTGCACAGCAGTAATTGAAATTGGCTAAAAGGCTATCTCACTTTCAGTCTACAGTATGTATTTGATCTGCAGTTTTTGTGCCTCCAGCACAAATGCTGGATAGCGGTAATAGTACATTAGCTGAAATGCTGTGTAAGGGCAGCATTTTAGAGTTCTGAAAGAAATACCTCCAGTTAATTTTAGGTACTTCTTTTCTATGGAAATACAGTTCTAGGCTTACTAATATGCAGAAGATATTTGGGAAAATATCATCCTTCTCTGAAGTATCCTTTTGTTACTGGTGATAGGCTTGGCCACTTTAACAGCTACAGATTTTGTGTGGGTCTCTTTCACTGTAAGGCACAAGTGTTTACTTGTCTTGATAGTCATTCACTTACAACATAAATAAGTAACACAACAACAAAGTATCTATATTTCACTTGCACTGCACTGCTTCTCTGCTTTTTTCACTCTTTCTCTCTAACTCTATGCTCTTTCTCTCTAACTCTATGCTGATAGATTTAGTCACAGGAAATTGTAAAATACTACCCCAGCACTATTATTCTCTATTCTATTCTCACTATTATTATTATTATTATTCTCTCTAACTCTATGCTCTTTCTCTCTAACTATTATTCTCTATTCTATTCTCACTATTATTATTATTATTATTCTCTCTAACTCTATGCTCTTTCTCTCTAACTCTATGCTGATAGATTTAGTCACAGGAAATTGTAAAATACTACCCCAGCACTATTATTACTAACCTTCCCCATTCATAGTTGAGAAATTAGTTAATGCTGATGTAGAGTTTGGTTTCTGAAAGTTGTTTAATTAAATAAGGTGGTTCTCAACCTCTCCTCAGCCAAGTACAAGAGTATAAAGCAAAACCTGTCTGATTCTTTTAAAGCATACACAAGAATAGGGCCCAGGAGATTTCAGGATCCGGTCCACATCTCGCTGGCATCTGAAGGGGGTGGGAGGGACATCTGAGTGTAATCAGAATCTTTCAGTCACCACTAATGCAAACGTCCTTTTACATTTATTTATTTATTTATTTATTGCCGCTTCTCTTTTCACCTCTAAAGTGTATGCTAGGTGAGCAAAGCAGTAGTGATAGAACGCATCAGAGGTGTGTGACTCAGTTCTGAACCATTGTTGGCTCTGGCTGTTGGGTGCTAAGTCACTGAACGGTTCGTGCTTTTGGCGTGGCTGTCACAGGCACTGCTGTTTGCTCAGACCGTCGGTTTTCACTGACGTAAAGAGATTTTCTAAAGTGTAGAGACAAAAAGTAATATGAATCCCCTTTGAGACAACTTCATTCATTCGTTTTTTGTCTCCTCTCGTGACTCAGAGCAATTTGTGAGGCTTCTGACTCCTTCAGATTGGGAGCCACTGCAGGTATATGACCTTATAGCAAAAACAACCATATTCCTCTTGTCAAATTCAGGAGTTGCTTTCTAGATATACGCACTTTCTGTGTCTCTACTTTGGAGAATCATTTCAAGTGAGTCACGCTCCTGCTACAATGAAACATGGATCTTAGCATCATTTCTGCACTGACTGAAGTGGATCTGTATATAAATTTGAAGATGCAGAAAGCTCAGTGTCTCCAAAAGGGCCCATCACTTCATTGACCCAAAGTTTGAATCTCACATCTACAGATTCAGCCAATCCCAGAAGGGTGACAAAGCTCTTACCCTTTCAAGCTGACTTTCCCCCCACTTCATTTTCTCCCCCTGTATTCAGTATTTTATCCCATCTGAGGAGTTGCAATGACAGCCGAGGAAGTAGTTTCATATGACTATACAGAACTAGTCCATAACTGGAGCAAAGCTCTCCTTCCAAGTGCACAATGGGGTGCTTAGCTTTCATACTGTGCTCTTCCCAACACAGGCAGAGCTCCCACTGCTATCCATACTGTTGCGCGGAGCTGAGAAGAGAATTTGGCTCACTGTCCCTTGCAGGTGTCTAAAATGTAACACACGCTGTACCCTTTCACCCGGACATGAGTCACAGGTCTCTTAGAAAGAACATTTCATAGAATGCTACTCGGCCCAAGTCTACTACAAAATGAGAAATAGATCTCTGCAGTAGGGTTAAGGGCCTGCAGCTTGATTATTTTAATTATGCTTTCAGGGGCTCTTGCAGTCCATGCGTGAGAGTGGTGAAGTCTAAAGGGAACAAAAAATAGAGCTAATAAATCTTAAAGATCTAAACTAAACTTTCTGTAGATCATAATGGGTGGGATTTTCAAAAGATCCTTGTCACTTAGGTGCACAAGCCACATTGGCTTTCAATGGGACTTATGTGCTTACGTCGCATAGGCACTAATAAAAAAATCCCACCCAGTGTCACAAATGTAAGGTGACATCAGTGTTTTGTGATCTACCTGGGCTAGAAGCAAGTTTCATCTAGAATGAGGTATTTTGTACTGTCCAGTGGCGTGCAGTGTCTGTTGCTAACTCTCATGGTTCATGAGATATCCGACTGCTTACTTATGTATCATTTATTTATCAGTTTTACTTCTACAAATAAACATGTAACCAGAAACCTATTGCTAGATAGAATCGACCCATGCTAGGCCCTGAGGAGGAAGATTCCACATTTGGGAAAAGGAAAAAACAAATGGCTTTTGAAGCTTTTGAAGCTCAGAGGCTAGAGAATGAGAAGTAATCTTGGTAGAGCTGGGTTAATGATCAGTGTGCCGGTGAGGTAGTTAAGTGTGTAAAGTTTGCTGTTTATTATGTGGGGAGTGTGTGCATGTGTATACAGTCATATCACTGGTGAGTCAGTTCTTCAGCTGGTGTAAATAGTCATATCTCCATTGACTTCAGGTCAGGATCTGCTCCATACAGTATAGATATAATCTGATGTTTCTATAGGGAACATCAGGATATACACTCAGTGTTGCCAACTCTTGCTATATTTGGTGTTTTTTCTTAAATCCCTGGGCCCTAGAGTTGTGTGAATGCACCGGAATCTCAGCTTTCATTAAAATAAAATTAATTTCCAACCCTCGTGGTTGTATAGCATAGCTTGGGAAGGTGACTTCTAAAAGTTCAAAAGCCAGAAAGTAAATTAAAAGAACTCTCACTAGATTAAAAAACCCTCATTATTTTGCATTCCATTGTATGATTTTTGGTGCTTGACTCATTATTTTTTTTTAATCACTGTATGGGTATAACAGTCTTCGATGCTAAAGCGAATTCATCTGGAAGCAGGTTTGTATTTCAAGAGGGAAATGTGAATTATTTCTAACAATATGTGCGTTGATATAGGATAAAATGGGCACGCAGCTAAAATTAGTGTCATAAAATGATTCCTCCGGTAGATAAACTATTGCCATCTTCAGTCAAGGCTGAAAGGCAGCCTTTACAAATAAATGGTTCCATTTCTGAATATATGTTTTATAGATTATTACATAGTAGGATGCTAAAACTCAATGAAACAGTCTTTTTTGTATTGTGCCTTGAAGGCTTTTCCCACAACAAACAGGAGAGGACTGAAAATTTGTGCATCAGAGTACTACGGATTTTACAAAAAAAAAAAAGAAACGAGAAAAGAAAAAGAAAGATGCTACTTAGAAGATACAACAGGCTTGTCAAATAAAACATGATTATTTTAATTATTCAAAATAATCCATGAAAGGTATAACTTTAGGCATGGAATGAATCATGACCTGCAAAAAGTTCTACAATAAGCTATAGGTTCAGTCACAGAGAGGCACAAAACCACGTTTGGAGTGAGGTAACACTTTGGAGATCAGATTGTAGATCAGACTGTAAAAGCACATCCAGAGCTTTCAAGTTGTTCAGAATAAAAAGTCTGGGCATGGTTTTGGAAGGCACTGAGTTCTCTTGTGTTTGCTTTGCAGATAGATAAGTTAGATCAAGAAC
The DNA here is from genome assembly GCF_965152235.1 of Eretmochelys imbricata. Lineage (NCBI taxonomy): Eukaryota > Metazoa > Chordata > Testudines > Cheloniidae > Eretmochelys > Eretmochelys imbricata. Next base: position 202,277,115 of record NC_135574.1, on the reverse strand, counting down.
CAAAATATATCTCCTGTAGACATAAAGGGTGTGTAACCTATCTGTGTCCTAATTTCTTTAGGAAGTAATAGAAGCTATTGCTGAGTGTGCATTTAAGACATCGCCTTTTCCGATCCTCCTTTCCTTTGAAAACCATGTGGATTCGTAAGTAATTACGGTGTTACAATGTTTATTATACAGTGTTACAATGTCAAGACACAAGATTATTTAGCATTTTTGTTATCTGGCATTATCGTCAATCATCATAATTACTGAATTTGTCATCCTACATGTAAGCCCTTAAGGTACTTGAACATGTGCATAACTTTCAGTATGTGAGTAGTCTGATTGATTTAAATGAGATTACTCACCTTCTTAAAGTTAGGCACAAGCTTAGGTATCTTGCTGGAGCCTTGAATGTGAGGGGAATGTTTTAATAATTATTGGCCAAATTCTCTCACCTGCACTCAGGTTCAATAGTATCTTTCTGCCCAAGTAGCCTCAGTGATTTTAATGAGCTTACTCCTGGAGTAAGGTTCTACTCCAGCAGAGTATGTGAAATTCGCATTGACAGTAAACATAACAAAAATGAAAGAGAGCGCGAGAGAGAATATGCCCCATAATCTATTTTAATGTACACAGCAATTTCCTTGGAGGTGGCACAAGTGTAAACGAGAGTGGAAGTTGTCCACAGTGTGTCTTAGAGGAGAGCCCAGAAGTGGGCTTAGCGTGTGTGTGTGTATGTTGGAGTTGGTCAGTAATTTTTCAACCAAACCTCTTTCTGGCAAAAAATGCAGATTTGTTTAAACCAACACTTTCTTGCATGAAAGGTTCAGTTCTGACAAATTTCCTGATTTAAAAAACTTTTGAGAAAAAAGTCTTGAAATTGTTGAAACGTCTCACTTTGACGCTTTCAACACAAGAAGTTTTTTCTTGTTTGATTTGGAAGGACTTTTCATTTAGAAATTTAGGTGAATAGTAATTTTTTTAATTAAAAAAGCTGAACGCAAAACAAAATGTTTCGATTGACCAGAACCAATTTTTTTTTCTCACATTTTTGGTTTGGGCAAATTTTCAGGATTTTGTCATTCTGTGCCAATGTGGTTGGGAAAAATGTTGAAATCTTGAAAAATCTCCTGTGGAAAAAAACTGTCTCTCCCCTCCCCCCTACTTCCCCTCCTCTGAGCTCCAAAATATATATGATTAGTCATGGAGTCGGGAAATATTTTGTGACTCCCTCTTTTTGTGCTATTAGACAAAGATAAAAAGAAAAAGGGATGGATTTGCTTACCAATGGATACTAAATGCACTGTTCTTCATTGCCCACACTGATTGATTCACAGAGCAAAATTAATGTCGAGATATAGCTACTCATCCCTCCTTTTTAGCAGAATCTAAGATCCCATTGTCTTATAGTGAACTGGGGTGTCTCTACATCATAGCAAAACTGTCACCAAAAAAAATTAGGGAAAAATCACATGCATCCCATTTCATCTGCAGTTGACCCATACAACACTGACACTATGCTGATTGTCGGTCTTGCTCCCATTCCCCCTCCAATCACCCCTTTGTATCAACCCCTCCTTCCACTGACGAAAGAAATCAGGAACCCTGGATGATCAGAAGTTTGAAATGTACCCATAGGACCAAATTCAAAGGTGTGGTTAAAGGTAGCAAAATGTGTGGAAGGGAATCTCAGTTTGTCACTTTCACTCTGAGAGACTGGAGAAATGTATTGTACAAGTTAAAGTTGAGGGGTTGACCTATTTTTTCCTACACCTGTTAGTTTCTTTCACTGGTAAAACCTTTATTCTGGCTCCTATGTAAATCACGCCAGCTGACACTCAATTAGACTCCTTTACACGTACCCACTAATGTATAACTTACATCACCTTACACATCAAATCTGAATCTGACCCAGAGTCAACAAACTTTGTTTAGAAAAGGCAGATAGGAGAATCAGCATAATGACCTATTTATTATCTCAACTGTTCAGGTCTACAGGTTAAACAAAAAGCATTAAGGATAAGGTCTTTTCCAGAGCACCAGCCTCCACTTTATTTTAAAGAAACAAAGAAATTAATAATTTTTTAGAAAAAGAAAGAAATTAATAATTGCAAAAAAGAAAACAATTATTTTCAGAAGTAAAATAAGTGCCAAAATATCTTTTAAAAATGGGATTATATTTTAATCACAACTAGATATGTTGTAAAATTCCAGGAAGATGAAAAACCGGGAGTAGTTTCCACTGTGTTACTCCAGTTTTATGCCAATGTTACCCCATAGAAATCAATGGTGTTTCAGCATCAGAAAACTGCAGTAACAGAGAGATGAATCAGGCCCTACGTGTATTATCTGCAGTGCTCTTTCATGTGTTGTGATGACAATAACAAATTATTAACAAAGGATATTTGGGAAAGCAATATCAAATGTGTTGTTTTATTTGGCTTTAAGGTTGATTAACTATTGGTATTGGTTGTTGTTAACTTTCTGCTGCAATAAATTATCCCATTTAATGTGTGAAGCTTCTAATTTTGCCTTGGCCAAATACCACTTCCAGTTATTTGACTGCATGTTATAATTAGACTTTCATTTCTTCACAAGTTACTGGAGAATACGGCAATTAGTCATGCCAGTCAGAGAATCCCTCATCTAATTTCATGGAATGCTTCTTCTGCCTTTCCGTTTAGATGGAACATTATTTTTCTTTTAGATTTTCATGATCATTCAGGCCTAAATACCAGTTTCTAATGCTAAGTACTTTTAGAGCTTGCACTTTTGGAGAATTTATGTAAATCCTGGTCTCATAGAAGTCAACTCCCTGTAATTCTCAGCTATTAGATTTGTCTTCACTGAAAATTTTGGGTGAAATCCCGATTGCATCAAAGTCAATGAGAATTTTGCCATTGACTTCAGCTGGTACATGTACCCGGTATGCTTTGGTCATGTCATTTTTTTTTAGTGACTATTAGATCACCTGAGGTAAATATTTGTTATTACCTTTCAATATTTTTCCCAAAAGGATTTAAACCTCATGGAATTTGATACCATGTGAATTAGCTCCTCCATTTTCCTTACCACTATTCCAATATGTGGCACCATAATCTGCGTGTCATTTTCAGCTTGGACCTCGCTCTTGGTCCACACATCTAGATTATGTCTAAATCTTGATGATTCTTTGTGCACAACATCTCTAAGAGACAGCGTTTTTCCCCCCATCCAGACAGCTAAAACACTTATCCAGGCTCTTATGATCTCATGTCTCGATACTGCAACAACCTTCTCTCTGGCCTTGACAAAGGCAATTTTGCCCTGTTCCTATCCATCCAGAATCCTGCTACTAAGATAATTTTCCTAGTCAGATGCTTTGGCCACGTTTTGCATTCTTCCACTGGCTTCTCCTTCTCTATCACATCAAACATTGGCTGCTTGTATTCACTTTCAAGGCCCTTCACGGTCAATCCCCACCCTACTTATCATCTCTCTTTCACTGTCAAGCTGTCAAAGCTCACCTCTGATTGGCCAGTGATGCCAATCTGCACTGCCCATTTGTTAAACTTTCAAACACATATCTTCATACCTCCCACATCTGTCTGTATTAACCTGTTGTTTCTTGTCTTATATTGTAAGCTCCTTGGATCAGGGATTGTCTTTTTGTGTTTGTACAGCACCTAGCACAATGGATAAGCCTGGATAAGTGTTTTTTTTAAACAGGGCTCCAGAGGCGATCCTGGCAATTCCAGGCTGACAAGCCTTACTTCAGAACCAGGTTGAAACTATAGCAAAGAACAGAATTATCAGACACATAGATGGTGTTGCGGAAGAGTCAAGATGACTTTTGTAAAGGGAAATCATACCTTGCCAATCTACTAGAATTCTTTGAGGGGGTCAACAAACATGTGGACAGAGGTGATACAGTGTACTTAGACTTTCATAAAGCCTTTGATAAGGTCCCTCACCAAAGGCTCTTAAGCAAAGCAAGCAGTCATGGGATAAGAGGGAAGGTCCTTGCAAGGATCACTAACTGGTTACAAGAGAAGAAACAAAGGGTTAGGAATAAATGGTCAGTTTTCAGAATGGAGAGAGGTAAATAGCGGGGTCCCCCAGGGATTTGTTCTGAGACTAGTGCTGTTCGACATATTCATAAATAATCTGGAAAACAGGGTAAACGGTGAGGTGGCAAAGTTTGCAGATGATACAAGATAGCTAAATCCAAAGCAGACTATGAAGAGCTACAAAGGGATCTCACAAAACTGGGTGACTAGGTAATAAAATGGCAGATGAAATTTAATGTTGACAAACGAAAAGTAATGCACATTGAAAAACATACTATACATCAAAAATGATGCAGTCTAAATAAGCTGTTACCACACAAGAAAGAGATATTTGGGTCATTGTGGATAGCTCTCTGAAAATATCTGCTCAATAGGCAACAGCAGTTAAAAAAGCTAACAGGATGTTAGGAACCATTAGGAAAGGGATAGGTAATAAGATAGTAAATATCATAAAGCTACTATATAAATCTACCATATGCCCACACCTTGAATACTGCATGCAGTTCTGGTTGCCCCATCACTAAAAGTTGTATTAGAATTGGAAAAGGTACCAAGAAGGGCAACAAAAATTATAAGTGATATAGAAAAGCTTCCGTATGAGTAGAGATTAAAAAGATTTGGACTATTTGGCTCTGAAAAGAGACGATGTGATAGAGGTCTATAAAATCATGAATGGTGTGGAGAGAGTGAATGGGAAAGTGTTATTTACCCCTTCACATAACATAAGAACCAGGGTTCACCCAATGAATGTAATAGGCAGCAGTTTTAAAACAAACAAAAGGAAGTATTGCTTCACACAATACACAGTCAACCTGTGGAACTCATTGCCAAAGGATGCATAAAACTATTAACTGGATTCAGAAAAGTACTAGATAAGTTCATGGAGGCCATGAGTGGCTATTAGCCAAGATGGTCAGGGACACAACCCCATGTGCTAAGTGTCCCTAAGCTTCTGACTGCCAGATGCTGGGACTGGACTACAGGGGGATGGATCACTCGATAATAGCCTGTTCTGTTCATTCCCTCTGAAACACCTGGCAAATGGACCATTGGTCTGACCCAGTATTGCCATTCTTATGTAATGGGGTTCTGGTCCATGACTAGGTCCTTGGCACTGATGATAATAATAATCATAAAAAATAAATGTCATTCATGACTCACTAAGGCATCCAGTATTGTGTGTAGGTTTTACAGTATAGAAAATAATTCTAATGTTAAGATATATCATCATTTAGTAATGAATATTGAGGTCAAAGGCAGCATACTGAAAAAAACAGCACTAAGAAATGGACCCACAAAATGGAGTGGGGGGCGGGGAAACATTTAGACCCTTGAAAGCATTGGAAAAGCCTCAGAAAGACCTTGAAGTGAGATTAATACAAGGTATCTAAAAATCTGAAGGCAGACACCTCTATAATTAGAAACATACTCATGACCTAGCAGCTAAAAGGTTAAGTAATCCTTGGACAATATCCCTCTAAGATCCATTTTAAGATTAAACTTAATTAAAGGCAAACTCACCTTGCTGTTTTCTGTCTAGAATTAGTATTACAAATATTAATAGATGTTATGCTCTCTGGAGTGGCTCACAGCCTTGAGTGCTTACCTCAGGGCAGACACTCCAAATTGATGCTGTGATCTAAAATTAGATTTCACCAAGCCAGTAACAAATGTGAACTCCAGGATCACTACTGCAGTCCTTCCATGGAGTCACAGACAGTCCCCTTAGCCTCTCCAGTCTGTCTTGACACTCAGACAAACTGGACTTAGTGATAAATTGTCACTTATGCTAAAAATCACACCACATTCAGATTGCTTCCAGTCCCAAGAGATCAGCCACTTACCTCAGATCAACTGGTACCCTAGATTTTACACCAAAGACAGCATCTCTAGCAGTCCTGTAATAAACTGTCTAAAGGTTTATTAACTAGGAAAAAGAAATAAGAGTTATTTACAGATTAAAGCAAGCAAATGTATACACACAAATGAGTTACCATTTAAATCCTAAGAGTGATGGAGCTGTAGTGATTTATCAATTCAAAGTGTCTTTCAGACAGAACCTTGGGGATTTCTGCCTCCATTTAGAGCCTCTGGCCCTAAGAGTTCAAACAGCGAAGGGTGAGATGGAAACTTCTTGTTTTATTTCCTTCATTCAGCTTCCAAGTCCACAGGAGGACCTTCCTTGCATGTAGCATTTCACAGGTGTGATGTGGCCATTAACCAAGCCTTTGTATGGTGATGTTCCTGGATGGCCCATCTGATTTTGATAGTCCTTCTGGATGGAGGGTGGAGTGGGGGATGATTCCCATGCCGGGGCTCACTAGTTCAGAGCAAACATTTTCAAAGTTATAAAACAAAATCTACAGATTTTCTGATCACATGGAATACCGACATTACAAGTGAGATTAAGGCATGCCGCAATTTACAAGCATCTCATAGAATAAAAAACACTAAATACATTCTTATAAGACTAATACCTATTTTGAGCAAAACTAACATACAGGTGAACTGTTCTGGTCTTCAGCTATGAGTCTGTTAGTCCTTAGCTAATGCCTGCAGTCTTGGCAAGAGCTGGCACCTGGTTTGCCAGAGTTACAATAGTGCTTTTAGCAAAGTTTCTTTTTCAGAATCCTCTTTACAATCTTTTAAACTTCTGGGGAAGGACTGTGACTTTATGCACGGCTGGTACAGCAGTAGGCACATTGTCAACAGTTCATAAATAATAGGCTATTATTATATGTAATGCCTAGGAGACCCAGTTATAAAGTAGGACTGCATTTTACTAGGTGTTGTACATACACAAAACAAAAAGAATGGTCCTTGTCACAGAATTTCACAATCTAAGTAAAGGGGCAAATATCAGTTTGTGTATTTCCTGCTTAACACATATTGAAAGTAGAAAGGTATTACGCTCCTCCTTTATCTTGTAAATAAAGTCCTTTGCCATTGCACCTTTTGGGGGGTTTCTCCATTTCGCATACTGCTGGTACAATTCCATACAGTACGGATCATTACTGCGTGGCTCAGTATGTTATAAACTGTTAGTTCTTCACACACTGAGAAGTGAGATAAATAGAGAGAGAGTTCGATGTGGGGTTAGGACAGGATTGTACAATTTCCTTCTAGTACTACTTCTAGTGAGGATAGTTCTAAACCTAAATTCTCTCTGAAGTGCTATAAGATTTCGCTGTTGTGTAGGAGTGAAACTCTCACTACCTCCAGACATCTGGGTTTTTTTTTTCTGTTGATGTGCCCTTTTAAAATCTAATCTTATGCCTGTTCCTAAGTTTTAGATAATGTGGGGTTTGGTTTAAAGAGGAACAGACTTTGAACATCATACTCTCTAGGAGTGTGGATCCGTTAGAAATACATACTAGTTGAGAAAATTAAGATGAACTTGCCTATAATAATTTCCCCATGGAGGCAGGAGTTATAACAAATCCCCACTCACCCACCCACTTTCCACAGAGAGCTAGGGGTGTTTTGTGCACCCTGTCTGTTTTATTTGTTTGAAAAGGAGCTGCCGGTTAGATAAGGACTATAACACTCTATCTTCACCCCCAAGTCACTGCATTCTCCACCAACCCTTCTCTTGAGGGCTCTTAGCTCTCTTTGCTTCCTACGCATCTTTCTAATATTATGCCTGAGACTGAACCTGCATCTTAACTTTCTTGCAGAACTGGCTAACTTTAAGCGACAGCATTAACAAAATACTGCAGTGATGAAAAATGTAGCGGTTTAAAACCCCACATAGCTTTGTGGAATCATTTAAAATCTACATCCATATGTACTGTGGGCAACTGAAGTTTGTGACTGTTTTAACCTATGGCTGCTAAAGACAGAATCCCCCAAATGGGAGCAATGCTGAACTTTGGGAGATTCCGATTCTGAGTTAAATGACATCCAGGCTTGGTCCTATCTCTGATTTACTCACTTTTTCACCAGCTATCTTTCCATTACCAACTACACTGCGGGCACACAATGAATAATTAGTGACCATAATAAGAGGGCAAGCTGGGCAACAGAATGGGGTGTTCAGTAATGTGAACAGTGCATATTGCTGAACTGCAAGTTTATCCAAACACTTTTGGCTAGATTCTCATTTACACTAAGGTTCTTTCACGCTGCCCTGGTAGTACAGCAGAGCTAGTACAATAGGGTAGTTTAAAGTAGATGCACTAGTTTATTTGTGTTTGTAAAAGGTTAGTCGAGAAGTAGATTAAAAATTCTTCCTGTCACCTGGGCAGTTGTCCTTTCAACTAGAGCTGGTTGGGAATTTTTGGATGAGTTGTTTTTCATTGAAAAATGCAGATTCATCGAAATCCAAACTGTTCATGAAACAGGGTGTGGTTCGATGAATTTTCCAACTTAACAAAAAGAAGAAAACATTTCATTTCAGAATGTTCAAAATAAAAAATCCTGTTTTCCTGTTCCAAATGTCCTCTTAAAAGGTTTTACAAAAGAAAAAAATGTCAACACTGAAAATGTATTGTTTCAAACTGACCAAAACCAAACGTTTCAATGACCAAAACTGAATTTTTTTGCGGGGGAGGGGTTGGCCTTTTTTGGTTTATGAATATTTTCAAAATTTTCAACTTTTTCTCCAAATTGAGAAACAAAAAACAAAACAAACCCCACAATGTTCAAAAATATTCACGAGACTAGAAAACTGTTTCCCACCCAGCTTGAGTTTCAACCTCCTGTGAGGAGATATGATTGTAACAGCGGGGTTCCCAAACGTTGTGATACACGGGACTGTAACTTGCAAGAAAAAACCTAGGGCCTCACCTCTTCTATATTAATTTATATAGATACATTCTGTTGTCAACAATAGATGCAACGATAACTGTTTGGCGTGTCCATGTGTCGTCCATGATCTGTGAACAGAAATTGCTTTTTGTTTGATTTCACTAACGAAACAAACCCTGTAGTTGAACAGTTTTAACCTGTCCCTGTGGTTATAAAAAAACTGGAGCTGCAGGCCGCATTCTAAGGCTATGCAAGTGGCATTTATTATAACCTATCTGTAGTCCTAAAACTCCCAAAACAATGATATGTAGACATAATTTCACTCTTGGTTTGCACTTTGGGTAAACTGGCCGTAAGCACAGTCTGCTCAGTTTGACTTATCCCTAGTGGATGTCATGAAAACCACCAAAGTAATTTACTGTAGTACAATATGATATAGGTAGACAAGCGTCTGATAAGGGGCAGTCTCAACAGTGGTCCACACTACAGGCTAAAATAATTATCCAGCTACTTGCTCCAGGAGCTTGTTGCTAAGGCCAGGTCTACGTTAGGAAGATGTTGCTGATCAGTATAGCTTTTCCAGCAAAGCTCTCCTATACCAAAAAACTGTGCTTATGCCTGTTTCCCAAACACCATATAAGATATATCAGCCTAAGCAGAATTATGCCATTATGACTGCGCTGAAAATAGGTCTTTTGCCAACAAAGCTATGGCAGTAAAAAAACCAAAACCACTAGCTAGTATCTAGTGTAGAACTGGCCGGAGGGTGACCATGTTTGAGAAAGTTTCTGTGTGACTCTGTGCAAGATGTTGGAAGTGCCATTGAAAAGAAAAACCCCTTTTCTCTTTTTTGTCTCTTCTGCTTTACATTCTCAAGTTACAAAGAAGAAAAGCAAAAGGGGGGTGGGGAGGAGTAAAGGCATAGATATACCTTGAAAATCCTTGACGTGACCTAAAAGTATGATGAAGGAAAACATATTTAAATAGGTTGTCTAAAGAGCCAAACATGTATAACAGTTTATTTCTATCACTCCCACAACTGATATATTCAGTTTTTATATTCTGTAAAGTGCATGTGAATATTTGTCTCTATGTGACAAGGTCAGTTTCACTATTTATGACTTCAGATGGCCAGTGCCTTTATTGTACTATTTCATGTATAAGCTCTGTGATAAGAGCTGTCAGAGAAGTCAGAATAATTGTATGATGAATCAAGATCATTGTGAACAATTTACAATGATAGGATCAGGAAATTATCCTTTCATCGAGTTAAGGGATATTAGATTTTTCCATTACTGCTGCTTTCAGCTTGCAGTATGAATAAGTCTCACTTAATTCTATCCTTTCCCCCCTTCTAGCCCTAAGCAGCAAGCCAAAATGGCAGAATATTGCAGATTAATTTTTGGAGATGCACTGCTCATGGATCCACTGGAAAAATACCCAGTAAGATGGTTTGGTATTTCCCTGATCATAAGCATATGTATGAATATGTATTTGCATATTTCAGTTTTCTGTTGCTCTTCATATACCGCCTTACAAGATTGAAGCTGCTGGATTTTTGGGTTTGGGGTTTTTAAAAGTAATTTATGCTATTATTGGTTTAAGCATATGGTTTCTGATCTGGAGATTATTGTGAGCTAATCCTCTAAATCAAAATTGGCTCTAACATCTACTCTTTTATAATCTGGGCTTTCACATTGGAAATAATACTTCTTACGGTTACTGTTGTAGATATTTCATAGTGCATTTTTTCTTTATCTTCTAAAGCGCCTTCATTGGTGCTGTTTTGTTTAGCACAGAGCCTACCTGTTGTGCAAACCACGCTTCATCTTAAAATGGGGTTACATTTTGGATTGCACAACTGTACATTGTATCATGGGGAGAATGAGAAGCTGGCTTGGGACCATTTTATTTATTACACATCTCTCCTTCTTTCCTCTAAGCTTGAAAGTGGCATTCCCCTTCCAAGCCCTATGGACTTAATGTACAAAATTCTGGTGAAGAATAAAAAGAAATCACAAAAGTCTGCCGACGGAAGTTCAAAAAAGAAGCTCTCTGAGCAAGCTTCCAACACGTGCAGTGATACATCCAGTGGATTTGAACCCTCATCTCCTGGAGCAGGTAAAAGTTGAACTTCCAAATACATTACTGCCTGAAACATAAGGAGCCCAATTGTGATTGACACTAAGTCTTGTTTACACCACTCTGTAAGTGTAAAGGTGCCTCAGTGTGGGTCTAGCCCAATGGCTGGTACGTTACTTAGTTAGGGCAAAGTGCTGTCCCCCTTACAAAAGCCAAGTCAACAGGCTTTGCTCATGATCTAAGCGAGGTTGAGGCTCAGGAGTATTTCCTGCTAATCATAGAATCAGAATATCAGGGTTGGAAGAGACCTCAGGAGGTCATCTAGTCCAACCCCCTGCTCAAAGCAGGACCAATCCCCAACTAAATCATCCCAGCCAGGGCTTTGTCAATCCTGACCTTAAAAACTTCTAAGGAAGGAGATTCCACCACCTCCCTAGGTAACGCATTCCAGTGTTTCACCACCCTCCTAGTGGAAAAGTTTTTCCTAATATCCAGCCTAAACCTAATATCCAGCCTAAACCTCCCTCATTGCAACTTGAGACCATTACTCCTTGTTCTGTCATCTGCTACCACTGAGAACAGTCTAGATTCATCCTCTTTGGAACCCCCTTTCAGGTAGTTGAAAGTAGCTATCAAATCCCCCCTCAGTCTTCTCTTCCGCAGACTAAACAATCCCAGTTCCCTCAGTCTCTCCTCATAAGTCATATGTTCCAGTCCCCTAATCATTTTTGTTGCCCTCCTCTGGACTCTTTCCAATTTGTCCACATCCTTCTTGTAGTGTGGGGCCCAAAACTGGACACAGTACTCCAGATGAGGCCTCACCAATGCCGAATAGAGGGAAACAATCACGTCCCTCAATCTGCTGGCAATGCCCCTACGTATACATCCCAAAATGCCATTGGCCTTCTTGGCAACAATGGCACACTGTTGGCTCATATCCAGCTTCTCATCCACTGTAACCCCTAGGTCCTTTTCTGCAGAACTGCTGCCTAGCCATTGGGTCCCTAGTCTGTAGCGGTGCATTGGATTCTTCCGTCCTAAGTGCAGGACTCTGCACTTGTCCTTGTTGAACCTCATCAGATTTCTTTTGGTCCAATCCTCCAATTTGTCTAGGTCCCTCTGTATCCTATGCCTACCCTCCAGCATATCTACCTCTCCTCCCAGTTTAGTGTCATCTGCAAACTTGCTGAGGGTGCAATCCACACCATCCTCCAGATCATTTATGAAGATACTGAACAAAACCAGCCCAAGGACCGACCCTTGAGGCACTCCACTTGATACCGGCTGCCACCTGGACATGGAGCCATTGATCACTACCCGTTGAGCCCGACAATCTAGCCAGCTTTCTATCCACCTTATAGTCCATTCATCCAGCCCATACTTCTTTAACATGCTGGCAAGGACACTGTGGGAGACTGTGTCAAAAGCTTTGCTAAAGTCAAGGAACAACACGTTCACTGCTTTCCACTCATCCACAGAGCAGGTTATCTCGTCATAGAAGGCAACTAGATTAGTCAGGCATGACTTGCCCTTGGTGAATCCATGCTGACTGTTCCTGATCACTTTCCTCTCCTCTAAGTGCTTCAGAATTGATTCCTTGAGGACCTACTCCATGATTTTTCCAGGGACTGAGGTGAGGCTGACTGGCCTGTAGTTCCCCGGATCCTCCTCCTTCCCTTTTTTAAAGATGGGCACTACATTAGCCTTTTTCCAGTCGTCCGGGACTTCCCCCGATCGCCATGAGTTTTCAAAGATAATGGCCAATGGCTCTGCAATCACATCCACCAACTCCTTTAGCACTCTCGGATGCAGCGCATCCGGCCCCATGAACTTGTGCTCGTCCAGCTTTTCTAAATAGTCGCGAACCACTTCTTTCTCCACAGAGGGCTGGTCACCTCCTCCCATGCTGTGCTGCCCAGTGCAGTAGTCTGGGAGCTGACCTTGTTCGTGAAGACAGAGGCAAAAAAAGCATTGAGTACATTAGCTTTTTCCACATCCTCTGTCACTAGGTTGCCTCCTTCATTCAGTAAGGGACCCACACTTTCCTTGACTTTCTTCTTGTTGCTAACATACCTGAAGAAACCCTTCTTGTTACTCTTAACATCTCTTGCTAGCTGCAACTCCAGGTATGATTTGACCTTCCTGATTTCACTCCTGCATGCCCGAGCAATATTTTTATACTCTTCCCTGGTCATTTGTCCAATCTTCCACTTCTTGTAAGCTTCTTTTTTGTGTTTAAGATCAGCAAGGATTTCACTGTTAAGCCAAGCTGGTCGCCTGCCATATTTACTATTCTTTCTACACATCGGGATGGTTTGTCCCTGTAACCTCAATAAGGATTCTTTAAAATACAGCCAGCTCTCCTGGCCTCCTTTCCCCTTCATGTTATTCTCCCAGGGGATCCTGCCCATCAGTTCCCTGAGGGAGTCAAAGTCTGCTTTTCTGAAGTCCAGGGTCCGTATTCTGATGCTCTCCTTTCTTCCCTGTGTCAGGATTCTGAACTCGATCATCTCATGGTCACTGCCTCCCAGGTTCCCATCCACTTTAGCTTCCCCTACTAATTCTTCCCGGTTTGTGAGCAGCAGGTCAAGAAGAGGTCTGCCCCTAGTTGGTTCCTCCAGCACTTGCACCAGGAAATTGTCCGCTACACCTTCCAAAAACTTCCTGGATTGTCTGTGCACCGCTGTGTTGCTCTCCCAACAGATATCAGGGTGATTGAAGTCTCCCATGAGAACCAGGGCCTGCGATCTAGTAACATCTGTTAGTTGCCGGAAGAAATCTAATGACCTGGTGCATTGTGTTGTGTGCGATACATTTAGGTCCCCTCCCCTCTTCCCCCCGCCCCACACACTTGGGGAGTTTAGTATATGATCAGCTCCTCCAGCCTCCCATTGCCATGTGCCCAAACTTCCAATGCAAAGGGAAGCACCATGGAGCAGAGCTTTGGGCCAAAAGAAATCTGATGAGGTTCAACAAGGACAAGTGCAGAGTCCTGCACTTAGGATGGAAGAATCCCATGCACCGCTACAGACTAGGGACCAAATGGCTCGGCAGCAGTTCTGCAGAAAAGGAACTAGGGGTTACAGTGGACGAGAAGTTGGATATGAGTCAACAGTGTGCCCTTGTTGCCAAAAAAGCCAATGGCATTTTTGGATGTATAAGTAGGGGCATTGCCAGGAGATCAAGGGACGTGATCGTTCCCCTCTATTCGACATTGGTGAGGCCTCATCTGGAGTACTGTGTCCAGTTTTGGGCCCCACATTACAAGAAGGATGTGGATAAATTGGAAAGAGTCCAGAGGAGGGCAACAAAAATGATTAGGGGACTGGAACACATGACTTATGAGGAGAAGCTGAGGGAACTGGGGATGTTTAGTCTTCAGAAGAGAAGAATGAGGAGGGATTTGATAGCTGCTTTCAACTACCTGAAAGGGGGTTCCAAAGAGGATGGCTCTAGACTGTTCTCAGTGGTAGCAGATGACAGAACAAGGAGTAATGCTCTCAAGTTGCAATGGGGGAGATTTAGGTTGGATATTAGGAAAAACTTTTTCACTAAGAGGGTGGTGAAACACTGGAATGCGTTACCTAGGGAGGTGGTGGAATCTCCTTCCCTAGAAGTTTTTAAGGTCAGGCTTGACAAAGGATGATTTAATTGGGGATCGGTCCTGCTTTGAGCAGGGGGTTGGACTAGATGACCTCCTGAGGTCCCTTCCAACCCTGATATTCTATGATTCTATGAAGCATGCAAGGGATATGACTTCCATGAAGGGCCTTTCTGTGTATTAGCTCCGTGCACAGTGAAACTGCAGTGGTTCTTCTGTATTTAAGACTGAATGCAGGGGGTGATTTGGCTCTCAAAGTCCCAGAGCCCCATTCACTGCTGCCTCACATCTAGTAGGGTCACATGTACCTGTGTAAAGTGGGTGTAAAATGCTAGCACATCAGAATGGTATCATTTTACATCCACTTACATTGCACTGGGGAAAATGACCACACAAGGTGCAAGGCCAGGGTAAATCAGGCCCTACATCTTGTATTACTTCATGGTATATTTCTCAGCTCAATGCACCGCTATTTAACCATGTGACTCCCATTAATTCCCACTCCTCCATATGAAAGTACACTGCTCTGTTTCCATTTTACCCACCTAAATAAAACAAATAAATTGATAGCACGGGCTGTGCATTCCTCTGGACAGAGAGCGGATTAATTTTTCCAAGACACCACAGTCACCAATACATGGATGTAGATTATTTGCATTTACTTAGCTTTGATTTCTCTAATTATCACCACACTGTACTCTTACTTTTATACCTGTAGCTGCTCCCACCCACCCGCAATGCACAGTACAGACTGTTCATGCAGCTAGAGTTTACACTATTCCTATTGTAAACCTCCTGTACTGAAGAAGGTAAAAAACTTGCTCCAGGCTAAAACTGGGCAAACTAAGTAGAAGAGCAATTTCCAATAAATAAAATATATAAAAGTATCTTTATCTGCTTTTGATTTGAGAGCTATATATCTATATATCTATCTACCTGAGTTCACTAAGGTTTGTTCTGCACTCCTATAACAAACCACATTAAATTGTTGTTTTTTTAAGTTCCTATGTTCTAGTGAGAAACATAATATTGAAACTAAATATCCAGTACAATTGGTGATTATAGGGATCTTAGCCAATGGGAAGCAGTAGGTAATACTTCATTTCTTGTTGGTCACTAGCTGGTTTCTTGAATACAGATTTAGAACAGGAAGGTTATCATCATGTATTAGTTGTATCATGATAGTGCCCAGAGATCCCATGTGAGATCAGAGACCAGTTGTGCAAGGCACTGTTCACACACATAATAAGAGAAATCTTTGCCCTGAAGAACTTACATCCTAAACAATTATTATAGGCAGGTAGCGCTGCCCAAAATTAAGGTTGTCTAACACTTTTCATTATAAGACCCTGTTTTCCGTTGCTTATAACTTTGCCAAACTTTAAGCATTAGGGGTGACATTTTCTATGCCAGGTGTCAGCCAGTCATGTAATTAAAAACTATCATTATGCATACACACAAGACAGCTGTATTAAGGTAGCACAGGCAACTTCAGTTCTGCCATTTCCTAACTTTTGACTGTGTGATGTTTGCAAGCTTAAAGTTCCTTTAATGTAGGTTTTTAAAAATCTATTATTTAAATGTGTTTATAGCAGTATACAGGACTTGTGAGAATAAGGACTTGCCTTGACAAGCAGTGTTGCATAGTCAATAAAGCACTGGACTGGGTCTTGGGAGACCTAGCTTCTATTCTTTGCTTGCCCATGGGCCTGCTGGGTGACCTTGGGCAAGTCTTGTCACTGCCTTGTGCCTCAGTTTCCCCATCTGGAAAATAGAGATAATGATTCTGACCTCCTTTGTTAAACACCTGTGAGATCTGTGGATGAAACGTATTGAATAAATCCTGGGTATTATTATTACATGAGAAAGGTGAGCCCGTTTAATTATAGGTGCGATTTAAAACCATTTTAGTCAAACTGATGCAAAAGGTGCGGAGACTTGTATTTCATTTTAAGCTAGGCTTATTTGGCTTTAGTTGAAATTGATTTAGGACAGTCTTAAAGATGACTCTTGGATGTACTTATAAGCAAAATATAGCAGCAAAATATTATTATTTATAACCCAAAATCAGAGTGTTCAGAGAAGGCTTTGCACCTGATTCACTACATTGGTTTATAAACCAATTTAAGTCACTTTTCTGTGAGTTGAAAATGCCTGTATACCACCAGCGTCACTGCAGCATTGTATGCTGGCCAAATCACCAGACGTTTGAGAAATTGGTTTGGATTAGAGTTTCATTTTGGAAAAAGAAAATCTCATTCCTAGCATTGTGGTATTGTGGTATTTTGTTTCCTTTTCATATTACCTCTGTACGCGGTAGGTTGTTTTTCATGGGCTTGACGTGGACGGATTATTTAATATAAAGGCCCAAAGCAACTGACAGTTTAAAGCAGCCAAAGTTTGGATAACTGCTAAGTGCCTGGCTAACACTTAAAAATAGTGGGGCAAATTCTTAACCCTTCCCTTTTAGGGTGAGATTCACTATGGTCTGCAGAGGAACTACTCACGGAGAGTTGCAGGAATGCTAGGAGAAGATGAAGGAGCGTATGTGCTCCCTGGGTGACTGAGTAAAAATGGATTAAAGCTTTTAGAGCTAGCTCCTCAGCTGGTGTGAATCAGCATTGGGTTGTTGTAGTCTGAGGAGCTTTGCCGATTTAAACCAGCTGAAGAGCTGGCGCATTGCCAGCTGTCAGCAAGTGACCACTTTAAATTTACAAGCTAAATAAAATGAACTCCTAAATCTAAAAAGTATGTCAGCACTGAAAGGTATCCAAAGAGTAAATAAAAGGTGCTTTCCCGCACAAGGTGTTCCTGCAGGTCTTCAGTTGATTGAGCTATTTTGGTGCAGTTTAGACCGCTAACAGAGCTGCACAAGTGAATTTTAAATTTTTTTTCACTCAGATGGGGATTTGCAAAGGGGCCTAAGGCGGTTCTGAATTTCATTCAATGTTGGACACCTACTTATCTTAGGCTTCTTTGGAAACCCCAGTATCTAGCACCATCTCTTATCTTACTGTATACATAGTGCTCAAATATCTGTAGTCAGACTCTGTTCAACTAGCCTTTCCCGCCCATGGTTTTCGTTGTAGCTTCATATAACGTCATAAATCCACATCCTTAGCTGGTGTAAATTCCAGAACAACAACAGTCAATGGAGCTATGGCAACTCAAGTTGAGGATCTGACCCGTAGTTTCTAAAGCTGCATTAATTTGCAATATTTGTTTGTAGACCCTTACATGTACATAAGAGGGAATGAACAGAACAGGTAATCATCAAGTGATCCATCTCTTGTTGCCTATTCCCAGCTTCTGGCAAACAGAGTGTTCACAGCTGCAGCTTATGCTGTCCTAGGAGAACTTTTGTAAGTGAGAATTGATCTAATTGGGATATTTCAGTTAAACCTTTTCAAATAAATAGGTAATATGTTGCAGATTTCCCTCCATGGACACATCTGGTGGTGATAAGCTGCCAACCAATGGGTGCCACCAATATATACTAATCTCAGCAGGGCAAAAAGTTTGCCATAATCTGCCTCTTCTTCTCGTTTAATGGACTCTAGGAAGTGCTTTTTGCTAATCTAAATGAATAAATTAAGAGATTCATAGCCAGTGGCTGTTACTGCAAATCCAGCGAGAACACTTCAGGCTCTTAGCAATACATTAAAGTTCCCCCAAACTATCCCCTGAGCCTGTTGAGCGCTCATGTTATTTTCTTCAATGAAATGTTCAAACAAAGATTTGTTCATGAAAAAAGGCATGGCATATCAACACCAGTGTCTGGGAGAAAACCCAGCCTGGGGAATCATAGCTCGATTGAGAAAGTAGCCCACTTTGCTTTCATTATATATGCTCTACATAGTCAACAGAGGTCATTACGTTGACTTCGGTGGGCTTTGAATCAGGCCATGAATTGAGATGAAGAATCAGGACTGAATTATCTCTTCCCCCCAAGGAGGAAGATTGTGGCATTGTGGATGAATTCTCACATTGCAGTTTGTTTTTGCAGCACGCAAGGATGTTAGCCGTTCCTGATGCCAAAAGAAAATTGCTTTGCCATGGTTAACTGAGAAAAGTGAAAACCGTGGGCAAAAGGTTGTGAAATAAAAAGATTCATGCAGCCTGTAATAAAACATACTGACCTAGCAGGTCCATCTAGGGATCTGCGCGTAAGTTAAAGCTCAGTTTTGATGGCTTCTTTCTGAAAGTAAAACCTACAGTAGAAATTTCTAAGGAGAAAGATAAGGCTGCAATTTTTGTTGAACGTGATTGTTTCTGGAAAGCGCTATAATAAGACTATTTTGTTTAGGGGGAAAATGTTTCTTTGATTTAGTAACAAATTAATCTGTCTTGCCAATAGTGTTTAAATTGGTATAAAATAACTGAGAACAAGGCTTAAAAATCTATGTGATTCAGTCTCATCTACTCATTCAGTACTTTTTGAGTAAAAGAATGATATTTAAGCAGCTTCTTCACATTATTTAGTTTGCATTGCCCTCTGCTGGTGAGAGTGTGATATGCCACCTCAGCGCTGAGGGCTAGAAAAACATGCAGGGACAGAACTTCAATTGGTATACATTGAAATAGCTCCATTGAAATCAAAGGAACTATTGCCAGTTGACAGCAGCTGAGTATCTGCCTCACAATTGTCAATATTTTATGATAAAAATATTAAATATTTTAATTTAACCCAAAATATTATTTATTGAATAAGTACATTGTTGTTAGTAGTAATAACTAAGTTTATTACAGTAGTGCATAAGGACTAATGGAGAATGCAGCCCCATTGTGCTAGACACTGTACAAACAAAGACGTTACAGTCCAAGTAATGGTACTTATATAGCATCCATTGCCATGGTTTCTCAGGATCTTTAATGTATTTATCCTTACAACACCCTTAGGGAAGTGCTATTATCCCCATTTTACAGATAGAGAACTGAGGCATAAAGAAAAAGGTAAGTGACTTGCCCAACATCACACAGGAAGTGTGTGGCAGAGGAGAGACTTGAACTCAAATCAGCCAAGTCCTAACCATTGGACTATCCTTGGTTAATAATATGTGATACTGTATATTGTATATGCACGGACTATCAAAATGCAGCATTCTTTTTTCTTTTTTTTTAGTTCATTATTCTAACATCTAAACTGCTGTTCTGAATCACTGTTTTGTTGACCACAAAAGTCCTTTACAAAGACACAAAGGGGTTGTTTGTTTGATAGGCAAATTCCCCAAAGTAAGTCAGCGATGTTGAGGATGGCTAAACCACTCAAGACAGTGAATTTGGTGTGTTATATAAGAGGCAGTCCCCCTAAAATGTGGAACCCTCTAAAGCAACAGCACTTGAAGGTGTCTATCAAGAATAGTCTTGGTATTTATAATCATTGTTTCAGCCAATAATTGTATTGTAATTAAAATGTTGCAGGAGAAGCAGAGATCGAAAGTGACGATGACGATGACTATGATGATGACTGCAAAAAATCGTCAACAGATGAAGTAAGGATTTAAATATTTTGAAATAGCGGTGGAGTGATTCTGGTCCTTTAATTTGGCTTGCATTACTAAGTGTTGGACTGCCATCTAGTGGAGAAAGGAAGACATGCCCTTA
Source organism: Eretmochelys imbricata (assembly GCF_965152235.1). Classification (NCBI taxonomy): domain Eukaryota; kingdom Metazoa; phylum Chordata; order Testudines; family Cheloniidae; genus Eretmochelys; species Eretmochelys imbricata. Next base: position 202,257,045 of record NC_135574.1, on the reverse strand, counting down.
AAACATAATACAAACTTTAGAAATATTTGCCAATAGTCCTAAAAGAATTCGCTGTAGCTCACGAAAGCTTATGCTCAAATAAATTGGTTAGTCTCTAAGGTGCCACAAGTACTTCTTTTCTTTTTGCGAACACGTGTACACTGTTGCTCACTTTATTCATATTTTAACTTCGTAAAATAAGATATAATGAATCAGTTTTAGACAGCTACTTCTTTATTATATGTGTGTATATACATATATATGTATGTATATATGTGTGTATCTCTCTCTCTCTATATATATATATACAGCTTATATATAACTATGCTGTGACAGCTCTGTGGTGAAATCTGTAGGAGACACATTTATTATTATTATTAATTTATATGGGTGCTCACAATGTGCTCGGCACTTTTCAGAAGATAAGATAAGGCAGTCTGTTTCCCAGGAATCTTATAGGCATGTATAAAGTATTAAAATACCAGCTATGTGATTTAGCTTTTAAATAGAGTGGTAAGGTCTCCTCTTCATAGAATCATAGAATAATCAGAGTTGGAAGGGACCTCAGGAGGTCATCTAGTCCAACCCCCTGCTCAAAGCAGGACCAATCCCCAACTAAATCATCCCAGCCAGGGCTTTGTCAAGCCTGACCTTAAAAACCTCTATGGAAGGAGATTCTACCAGCTCCCTAGGTAACGCATTCCAGTGCTTCACCATCCTTCTAGTAAAAAAGTTTTTCCTAATATCCAACCTAAACCTCCCCCACTGCAACTTGAGACCATTACTCCTTGTTCTGTCACCTGCTATCACTGGGAACAGTCTAGATCCATCCTCTTTGGAATCCCCTTTCAGATAGTTGAAAGCAGCTATCAAATCCCTCCTCATTCTTCTCTTCTGCAGACTAAACAATCCCACTTCCCTCAGCCTCTCCTCATAAATCATGTGTTCCAGTCCCCTAATCATTTTTGTTGCCCTCCGCTGGACGCTTTCCAATTTGTCCACATCCTTCTTGTCGTGTGGGGCCCAAATCTGGACGCAGTACTCCAGATGAGACCTAACCAATGCCGAATAGAGGGGAATGATCACGTCCCTCGATCTGCTGGCAGTGCCCCTATTATACATCCCAAAATGCCATTGGCCTTCTTGGCAACAAGGGCACACTGTTGACTCATATCCAGCTTCTCATCCACTGTAACCCCTAGTTCCTTTTCTGCAGAACTGCTGCCTAGCCATTTGGTCCCCAGTCTGTAGCGGTTTGTGGGATTCTTCCGTCCTAAGTGCAGGACTCCGCACTTGTCCTTGTTGAACCTCATCAGATTTCTTTTGGCCCAATCCTCTAATTTGTCTAGGTCCCTCTGTATCCTATCCCTACCCTCCAGCATATCTACCACTCCTCCCAGTTTAGTGTCATCTGCAAACTTGCTGAGGGTGCAGTCCATGCCATCCTCTAGATCATTAATGAAGATATTGAACAAAACCGGCCCCAAGACAGACCCTTGAGGCACTTAGCTTGATACCTGCTGCCAACTAGACATGGAGCCATTAATCACTACCCGTTGAGCCCGACAATCTAGCCAGCTTTCTATACACCTTATAGTCCATTCATCCAGCCCATATTACTTGCTGGCAAGAATACTGTGGGAGACCATATCAAAAGCTTTGTTAAAGTCAAGAAACAACACATCCACTACTTTCCCCTCATCCACAGAGCCAGTTATTTCATGATAGAAGGCAATTAGATTAGTCAGGCATGACTTGCCCTTGGTGAATCCATGCTGACTGTTCCTGATCACTTTCCTCTCCTCTAAGTGCTTCAGAATTGATTCCTTGAGGACCTGCTCCGTGATTTTTCCAGGGACCTAGGTGAGGCTGGCTGGCCTGTAGTTCCCCAGATCCTCCTCCTTCTCTCTTTTAAAGATTGGCACTACATTAGTCTTTTTCCAGTCATCCGGGACCTCCTCCAATTGCCACGAGTTTTCAAAGATAATGGCCAACGGCTCTGCAATCACATCCACCAACTCCTTTAGCACCTTCGGATGCAGAACATCCAGCCCCATGGACTTGTGCTCATCCATATAAATCTGTGAAACTCCCACGAGGCTCATTAAGACTATTTCACATGTATTTCCTTTTGTCCCCTTGAAATTCCTCCTTCTCTCAATGAGTTTCACAACTTTCAGAGTGAATTTCATTGCTTAACACCCTGTTAACAAAAACAAACAAAAACGACTCCCTTCCTCTAGATGAGGAGCCTAAAGGGGATGAGCCAAGCCCCATATCAAAGGGAAATAGGCCAGATAATGTGCATATACAAATGAATAATGATCTATTGGACATTGATCCCACACCCACTAAAGTAAATGGTAAAGCTCCCATTGACTTTGCTGTGGCAGGTAACGGACACTTGGAGTCTTAGATATATAAAGTCTACTTTATAGAAATCCCACCAGTGACCTTTGATATGCAATAAACACAAAGTCTTCCCTTGTCTCCTTGTTCTAGGGCACTGCTGGCAGTGAAGCCATGGCCACGGAAGAAATGTCTAACCTGGTGAACTACATACAGCCAGTGAAGTTTGAGTCATTTGAGATATCAAAAAGTAAGTAATCTAAATAGCCATAGCATGATTTTATACTGGGAATTACTTAGGAGGTCGCTTTCTTATCCTCAATCGGAATTATTTGAACATATCATGGGGCAGATCTTCAACCTGTGTAAATGCAGTTGTCATATCTTCATGGAAGTCAAGTAGACACCCGTAGAGGATCTGTCCCCATAGGTATAGGAGAAGAGACTGCTCAGAAAACTGATGACTCTCTGCTTTTCTCTCCTTAGTGCGTTACATAAATCCTGTTAAGGGTATTAGGAATTACCCACATGTATCGAGGGACAATAGAGCCACATTCATTTTGAGATATGCACTGGTCTAAACATTCAGTTTTGTCTATGGTAAACATTGGTATGCAGTGTGTGCGTCAGGTTCGACAAAGTTTCTGGAATTGAAAAAGTCTTTGCTTGTCAAATTAAATGTCCATGAATAAACAGGGTCAGAAAAGCGAGGCGTATTGTCAACCTTTGAACAACGAGATCGTGAGCATTGAGCGAGAAACAGCAAGTGCTTTTACGCTGTGCCCATGTTGCACGTACAACAGATAAAATATAAACACAGCGCTCACCCCTCATGTAAATCTATCTTTTCTACCACAGCCTAGGCTATAACTTCATCCCCTGCTGATTTTTCACTGATAAAGTCTTGCTGGGAATGCACTTTGCAGCATCATTAATAAACAGAACAGCAGCATTTCCTGTCTAGGAGCAGAACCCCCTACCATCTACCTGCCCTTTTTCATGGTGTTTTGACAGGATACAACATGTTCTTGACATTTCTTTTTTGTTAAAGCAGCCTATCGCATTTTCATTTTTAAGTCCTGGATTTATGAGGCCCTTGAAGACCAGGGTTATGGGTGCCTAAATCCATTACCTCTATACAAGATTTTACATCTACTGAGCCTTGTATTGCAGTTGTTATGAGCATGATGGCAACTGCTTCATCAGAAGCAAATTAAGTAACTCCCCCAAACAAATATATTGAAATATTTAAAACTTCATTGTCAATATATGTATATATTTATATATCTTTGATTCCCATCCATCAGCTCAACAGCGATAATAGGACTGCAAGAAATCTTTACATCACTTTCTATCTTGAACCAACTTCATGGCTTCATTATAAAATATTTAAAACATTGTGTGTGTGTGTACTGGTCCAACTTATAGTAAGCTGTTTGTATTCAAGTTGCCTTTTTCTAATATTAAATTTTCTGTTGGATGCACATTTATACTCCCTGTAGAGGCTTTGAGTGGTTCCCCCCCGTCAGTGTCAGAGAGAATAGTCGGCTAGCCTCAGGAATTGACGCTCTTGTCCCTTCATGGTGGGTGGTAGCCAGGCCTGCAAGGCTTGAACCTGTCCAATGAGAGGCCGTGCCTGTCCTCGGCCCAAGGTGTATCCAAGGTATGTCATTTCCTGCCACCCGATCCGACACTTCCTTGGGTTGGTGGGCAGTTAAGCCCACAGGGCCCATACGACAGCCACCACCTGGTTGAGATGGTCTTCCTGGTGTCGGCTGTGTATCACCACGTCATTGAGATATGCTGCAGCGTAGGAACCGTGAGGCTACAGGAGGAGGCGATCCATCAGCCTCTGGAAGGTGGTGGGGGCCCCATAGAGACTGAAGGGCATCCAGAGAAACTGGTAGATCACAGTTGGCACGGCAAACGCTGTCTTCTCTCTCAGGCTTGGATTAAGGGGGATTTGCCAGCAGCCGTTTGTGAGGGGCGGTGATGAAGTGAGCTTCCCCGAGGTGGTCAAGCAATTCATCAATACGCGGTATTGGGTACGCATTGAATTTAGAGATCTTGTTTACCCTTTGTAAGTCGATGCAAAAGTGCAGGATCACACCATGGGAGGTGCCACGTCACCTCACAACCATCACACCCCTGGGTTGGTCAGGATGGCATGGTGGACAAGAGTGGTCTGGCCAGGTAGAGCAGTGAAGGTCTTAGGGAAGGCCTTCAACAGGCTTCAAGCCTGCCTCTGTTGCTCCTTGGTGAGGGTATTCCTGAGTTGTGGTTCCTCTGGGCCGATTGCCCAGGTCTGGCTCAGTAGAGTAAGGGACAATCAATAGACGCCCCTGCTCTTGCGAAGTCTTCAGGAGGTTGACAAGATAGAGCTGTTATTTCTTCTGCCAGTCCAGTTGCTGAATTTCATACATTACTGACCCCACCCGACAGATTACTTTGTACAGCCCCTGCCAGGGGGCCAGGAGCTTGTACTCCTCAGAGGTAGTAGGAGCAGGACCCGTTCACCAACTTCAAAGGTCTGAAACTGTGCCCCCTGGTTATAGCTTCACTCCTGGGTCCCTTGGGCAGCTTGCAGGTTTTCCTTCGCCAGAGTCCCTGCATGGTTCAGGCACTCCTGGCACTGGAATACATATTGTACGAGTCTCTGGGCCTGCGATGGTGAGTACTCCCATGTCTTACACATCAGGTTGAGCAACCCAGTAGTCCGCCAACAACTACAGGGCTCGTAATTTTTTCGACAGGCTGCTTGTGGGCACGGGACTCTCCCATGCAGATCTGGCCAAAGGTACAGTCCATCAGGGGATATTCCTGCTGCAAGTGTCCAAAACTGCCACAGGAGAAACAGGGTCCTAGCTGGGGATGTCTGAGCCAGGTCTCCTGGTTCAGCGAGTGTCTGTGCGAGGGGAGGGGTGGGGACGTCCTCAGGTTCTGAGGTCCCGCTCAATGCATCGGGTTTGCGTGTCAGGGTTCAGTGCCACCTCGTCTGCCATGACTCCTCAGGGTCAACCGGGAGTTGGCCCATGAGCCAGAACTTTCTCCAGGCTTGTCAGGGTTGACCCCAATATCGTGGCTTGGGCCTCTGGCCCGACAAGGGCCTCTGCTGCCAAGAAGTCCTCCATGAGGGTGACTGCCACACTTAAAGTAGTGGGGCAGTGTTGGAGCATCCAGGACCTCCCTCAGGGTGGGAGGATGTGGGTGAATTGTTCCAGCGTGACCTGTTTGGCCACCTCGGCGACAGAATGCTGATTGGTCTGGAGCCACCACCAGCAGCTGTCCTTCAGCTCCTGTCATATCCCCTGAATCTGGGGTCAGGCACGTGGTGGGTACCCCTTCCCCTGGAACCGCACAGAACATCTCTGGGGTGATGTCCAGCATGTTAAGCACTGTGACCTTTACTTGCCCATAATCCTGGGCCTCTTCGATGAGGAGCCCACAGTAGGCCGATTGGGCCATCCCTGTTAGATATGTGGCCCACTCCTCAAGGGGCCCCCGGGTGGCCGAGGCGACCCTCTCAAATGTCATGAGGAAAGCCTTGGGGTCATCTTCGGGTCCCATCTTTGCTAGCCATACAGGAATGGTAAGCACAGCAAGGGTTGTTTCCCCAGAGGGGCTAGGGCCACTGCGACCAGGCAGCAGGGCAGCCAGCTCTTGCAGGCACTGCTGCTGTTGTTCCCGATGCTGGGTCCCCAACTCCCAGAGCAACTGTCGCTGCTGACCTGCCAGCTACTTCATGAGTTGCTGTTGATGTTGCAGCTGGGTTGCCTGCTGTTGCTGCTGGCTCTCCGGCAGCCACTTATCCAGTTTCTCGACCACATGGCCAGAGACGGTTGCTGGGAGGTCTTTGGGGCATCCTCAGCCCCTTGCCTCAGGGGTTGGGTTGGTGCCCACCTTCTCCACCAAGTGTAGTGACTTTGAGTGGTTCCTTCCTGTCAGCATCCAAGGGAGGCCACTCCGCCTTGCTATGCCACCTAGCTGCTGAGAGCCAATCGACAGGGGATTAGCACAGTAAATCAGTAAAGAGTCTCGGGCTCTGGTCCCTCGGGACAGGGCAGTGGGCTGTCTTTAGCCCAGCTCTCCGGCTGGGGCAGACAATCGCCACAGTCAGGCTCAAGCCCTCTGGGCAGGACAGAGCAATAGCAGTCTGTAGCCAGCCTTCTGTCCGGGGCAGACAGCATCTAGAAACAGGCTGTCTGGCCTAAAATGAATAGGCTGCCACCCCAGGGGTGAGGTTGGCAGCAGGGGGTAGGGAGACCCAGGCCCACCCTACTCCACTGGGTCAGCAGGGATCCTGCCAAAACACGCTGACCATGGTTTAAGCACCACAACCGGACTAATGTCTGATTTCCCTGGACTACTTCCTAACCCTGTCTGTTCATAGGGCGTCATTTCTCACGGGTCCTTGGCACATGGCTGTTCCAGCAGCTCCTCAGGATGTTCCTTCAGGGGTCCGGCAGGGGTTGGTATAGCATGGTCCCTGGCTCAGGGGCCAGCAGCAAGGCAGAGATGTCTGACTCCTTCCCTGGCTCTCTCTTAACTGAGCCGGAAGCCCTGCCTCTTATACTTCTTGTTCTGCCCCTCTGCTTCCAGAACAAAGGGCGGGCCTGACCTGGCTTCACCCGCCCGCACGGGGGCTGGGAATGGTTCCTCCCTGTGAACGTCGGAGGGAGGCCACTTTGCTTCTCTACACTTCCCTTAACACTAATAGGAGTTATGCGTACACATTATGGGGAAAAATATTCCTCCTAGAAAGGAAGCTAAATGGGTGAGGGAACTCTTACTTTGAAGCCTACCAACCTTTCTGAACAATATGATGTATCTGTTGTCAAAAATCTGGGCATGACATTTATCTCTCACATGCTCTTGCCCTAACTGAGTTCTACCTCTTGTAAGGAACAGTATGTGCAGATTTAACACAGCAGGTTTTAACTTTGAGCTTTGATCCAAACATATTTTATTCTCATTTGAGTACTCCTTGCATTATAACATTGGGGTGAGTATTTATGGTGTTCAAGTATAAAAAGACATTATTGTTAGGGTGTTATATATTGGTTAAAACTGGCCTGGGTGGCAGGATGCCAGGCTGCATTGCTAACTCTGCCTCTGACTTACTCAGTGACCTCAGGAAGTCCACTAAAGATTAATGCAAAGGGGGGGATTAAATCAAGCTTTTTTAATTTAAATTAATTTTTAAACATTTGAAATGACTTTTCATTTGTCTTGCTCATTCTTTACTTTCTTCCCATTTTGTAGTTTTAAATTGCAAAAGTGTTTTGTACTTGTTTCTTTCCTAGTTGTTAGTAAAATTTCAAATTTTACAAAGATTTTTTTTTTTTCTGTTTAGAAGTTTCACACTTAAAAAGCTTATCTGAATTGAAAAAGACACATCTAGGGCCTCGTTACCATCTTTACTGTGAGAAAACACAAACTCAAGAACATCACCACAACATAATTAAGCAAATCACACATGCTATATTCGCAACCAGACCAACCTTCCAATATATTGAACTTACACAAGTCACAAAATCTGAAATGCTTCGAACAGGCCACTCTCCTCCATTAAGATTTGCTCTTTGAAGTCAATGGGTTCCTAAATCACCTCGGTGCCTAACTATGGGCTTAGCAGCTGACCTTTGGGCTCCTATTTGTGAAAATTTTGGCCTGTGTGTATAAACACGTTCACAATAATTTTGTTTAATGTAGTGGAAGCCTACTTAACTCCCCATTGTTAACACTGAAGCACCTTTGTATTGAAGTGAAAAAGATTGTATGCCACTAAGATAAAAGTTTTTAATAAAAATACAATTTTAGCTCCTGATACTGCAAACACCAAGGCATGTGCTTAACCTTAAACAATCCCTTGAAGTCAGTAGGATTGTTCATGTGAGTAAAGTTATGTCACTCTGTCAATGCAGGATAAAGGCCTTAATTTTCAATATTTTGTTTTTTGCCAGTAGCAGTTTTGTTAGGTTCAAATAAGATACCGCACAGGGGTCACATTTATGAAAAATCCAGCATGTATCTGTGATGGGGTCTCCAGGGTGCAACCTGGACTGTGAATAGCTGAACCCTTGGTGGGTCACCTCTCACACTGTGACGCTGATGTCAAATTACAAACCTCTGATATGCACTGCACTTACACAGCCATCCATAGGCACAGACATACCCAACTGAGTCACATGAATGACTTCCCGGTCACTCATGAACCATCAATAAGGAAGCTCCAGCCAATTCCCCTCAGCTCCCTAGCCTTGTATCCCGGAACTGTACTGAGTTGCACTAGTCAGAAACCTGGCCAATGTAAGCTCATTACCTTGTTCACCACTCTGACAAAAGGATAGTGGGCGTGCAACTGCCCTTGTTGACCTGAGCTGAGTTTTCCCAAGCACTTCAACCAAAACACACTGTTTTAGGTAAAATATAAAACAGATTTAATAACTACAGAAGGATAGAATATAAGTGGTAGGCATAAAGGTGAGAGATAGTTTACCTTAAGAAAATGAAAAGTAAATATGCATTCTAAATCCTAAACTTTTAGTCTAAGCAAGAGTTGAATCATACAGTGCCTCACCCTGACAAATGGTACAAGCAGGTACAGTTCCTCAATACACAAGCTACGACTACATTCCAGCCTTGGTCCACCCTTCCCCCGTTCATAGTCTTTGTCTTCCAGACATTCTTCCAGGGGGAAATATGCCAAGTGATGATGTCACTTCTCCTCTCTTATACTTTCTTCCAGGTTGCTGGAAAGATCCTTGCTGTAAGGGAAGGATCAGGCAGTCCCCATTGGTCAAGAAGTCTCCATTGCCTACCTGCTATAGGAGTCTCTGGGATAGTGGATTCTTTTCTTGATGGATGTTGATGAGCTATTAATGCTGTCTGGCTATTGATGGCTACTCCTTTGTTGTAACTGAAAGGCTGTTGTGGATGTTCCCAACCTCACAACATATGTCAGTAATACATAGAGCAATACTTCATAATGTCACATATAATGACAGCACATACAATCCAACAGGATATTCATGTTCAACAGACTAAGACTTTAAAAGTACAGTAATTTAAACTGATTATTTAAGCAGAGAACAGCACAAATCCATTCTCACCCACTCCTTTTCACACTGCAGCTCTCTTTAACCTCTGCATGTCTGCTTCCCCATTCATAAAAGTGAGGACAATAATACTTATCTCCCAACGGTGATGTAAGGCAGAATTAAACTTTGTCAAGTGATTTGAGACCCTTGCCCTAAAGTGCAAAGCATCCCTATGGAAATAAATGTCTCTGCACGAATGTATCCTGTTCATATGGCCAATTTCTATCCTTCCTAATTTGACCAAAAATACCCATTATTATTATTATTATTATTATTATTATTATCATCGTCATTGTTATTAATTGTACAGCTGATTAAATGCTGAGCCATTTCATAACCGTGAACATAATTTGCAATTGCCAGCTCCTCCATTCCTGTGGGCATTTCCCTTTGGTAGGGCATGGCTAAAAGATACCATACGCCACAAACCCTAACACAATACATCTTAAATAGAAGAAACAGAGATGCTGCTTGTCCTTCCTGGGCGCATTAGAACTTGAAGGCTCTGTCTTTCTCAGCCTTTCCACTGAGGTTATATGGAAGTTGAATAGCCACATGGGGGTTAAAAAGCCAATGGTCATATCATGACAGGATTTAAAAATACTCATTACAAGGAAAGTTCATTGTGGAAGAGGACAAATGTGATTACACAAACAGAGACTTCAGGTGTCTGGCTAGTAGTTCCTAAAGAAAGAGGGTGTTGGAAGAAGACCGCAGTGAGTTCCAGTAGCTTGCTGCTGAACAATGCACAAAGCACCCATCCCAGCAGCAAGGAGCATGGAGCTGAAACAATCCAGCTTGTAGGACGGTCCCTACCCTGAGTACAGCCAGGCTTTGTTTTGGTGTATATGGCAGGTGCGTAGGAGCATTTCTCAGCCAGCTGCATTAGCGTTGTTAGCCTTCACCAAAGCAGTGGGTGCTAAGGAGGGATTTGAACAAAGAGAAGGGGGTGGCCTTGGGCAGCATGGGAAAAACCCCACAAAGATTAAAGTGAGGAAAGAAAACAAGGGGTGTGGTGAGGCAGCAGGCAACGGTGCTGCAAAAGGAGTGAGGACTCAGTGAAGATTTAACACCCGATGGAACCTGCAGTGATCCTGGTGCACTGTAGCCTTTGCGCCTATAAAACTGTCCTGAGAATAGTTTCCACCATCTGGTTTTGCTGCTCCTCTGCCAGCAGCTCGCTTTCCCCCCGTGCTGTGCGCGCGAATACAGCTCCTTCACCTGTGGGGGTGGAGTTCGCCTTCTGGCTCCCTCTAAGAACGGGGAGAGTTTTCACCTGCCTCTATTATCTCTCCGCAGGAGCAGGGAAAGCTCTTGTTCAGTTTTTGCCTGCTTCCACTTGGCTTCTTGTTCTGATTGCACAAAGCAGACCAGGCCGACTCTGCGCCTCTTCAATCCACGGGTGACTGCAACCAAATTACTTCTAAGTCCAACGTGGGTCAATTGCCCTCCACTGTGCCTCTGGCTTGTACTTTGCCTCTGAGAGCTTTGTGAGGCACCAGAGCTCATTCAGATGTGACACACATACACTCACTAATTGCTTCATTTTGAGAGAGGTGCCAAGGCATTTGGTGGAGGGGAATCAGCTCTCAATAGTGTAAGCACTTCTGTGCAAGCGACATGGCTTAGAATTTGCTGGAATGAAAGGCTTTTTTTCTGAGGGGTCTGTGCCTCGTGTGCAAGACTAATTTGGGGCGAAAATTTAAAGGAGAACTTACTTAAGCCACAGGGGTTTTGACCTGGGTTTTCCATTTCAGGAGGCTATTCCGCTGCGTAGAAAGGATCCGCACAAGTATCACTTGAGGGAGTAACAGACACAAAAGAAAAGGGAGATGTTCCTTTTTAAGTTGAATATGCAAATTGCAACCAGCTCTATGCATTTAGCCCAATCAAGCCATGAGCTTAGGCTGTCTCTCCCCTCCTGCTGTGACTGTTTTATGGCAGGTAAGAGGTCTGGGGCAGTGTAAAGGATCCCTAAAAACTCTGGATCAGCCCAGGGGGTAGGAATGGGGACAGGGCCGTAGCACATAGCGCTGTAAAGATTCTAGCCCGCAATTGCAGGTCACTGTAACTTGGAGAGGTTCTGAGGCTGACCTAAGTTACACCTGGGGCTTCTCCAGTCCCTGCAACTGTCTAAAATCAACTGTATGCAAAGGTGGCTTAAAGCCACCAGAAGCCTCCTACTTTTGTGCAGCAAGTTCTGTGCTTTGCTTCTCAGAGTATATTTACACAGCTGAAAAAAGCCCATGGCAGTGAGTCTCAGAGCCCAGATTAATGGACGCTGGCTCCTGGGACTCGCACTACAGGGCTAAAAATTGCAGTGTAGAGACATTCCCACTCGGGCTGGAGCCCAGGCTCCAAGACGCCTCCCTCCTCGCTGGGTTTCATCCAAACCCAAACATCTACCCTGCTCTTTTTAGCCCTTTCGCCTTGATCAGCTGACTCGGGCTCTCATATTTGCTGCCCCAGGTCTTTTTTTGTGTGGTGTCGACTTACCCGTAGAGCAGTGGTTCTCAACCTATCTACCATTGTGGGCCACATTCACACAATATATATATTATCTGTATGGCCCTGAGGATGTCACCTGGGCCTCAGTTGTGTGCTGATTGGGCCATGGGTTGAGCGCCACTGCCTTAGAGGGATAGCGTAGAATCTCACCCTTACTGGGTTACTGGGACAAGCTTTTTAGTCAGGCTCATGCATTTCTCCTGTGCATGAGCAGATGGCTGAAATGTTCAGGAAGAAAGTTCTTTCTACTATGCCCAGCATTTCCTGGTGGCTGGGTACCTCATGGTCTGTATGGAACTCGTTGCCACAATGTACCAGTGACACCAGGAACCTTTTTTTTGAAGAGGGACTAGATACTTATATGGAAAGTGAGACCATCCACAACTATATTGGGCAAACAGTTTAGGAGGGATATAAGCTCTCTTGCTTCAGAGCATGATCCAGCCTCGAACTTCCTGGAGTTGGGAAGAAGTTTCTTATATGGACAGGGTATTCCATTACAGGATTATTTACTCCTTCCTCTGGAGCATCTGGCACGCCTACTGTAGGAGACAGGCTACTGGGTTAGAGAGTGTACTGGGATGATCCTGGATGGCAGTTCCCATGTCCCTATTTGATTCATAAGCAAACTTTCTTTATCAGCCATTTCCTTACTGTGGCTGTAGGAATGTAGCAACATAAGATTTGTCATATCCCATTTCACAATGGGTCATAACTTGGGCTACAGATTTGTCATGGTGGTCACGCAAATGGTGAATTTGGTTAAACTCCTTGGAATCTTGGCAATGGCTGTAAGACCACATCTGATTGGGCCCGAAACCTAGTGTCGTTGAGCTAGGCTACATCACTTGGATTTGTCCCATCCACCCCTCAGAAGAAGGAGGAGCAGATGGGCCAAACCGGAGTGGCACTGCAACCCCATGTGCCAGGTCAGAACACCGGCAGTGGGGATCTGGATACAGCCTTGTGGAATAGAATGAATCCAGGGTGGACTTGCTCTCCAAACCCCATGCTCTGGGCTTCAGCTTTCACCACTTGTACTATACTGTTGTGTACTGCATTCTTTGGTGACCTTTCCATGACTTACCATTTTTCCCCAAACCTCTGCTGTGAAATTTACTAACAGTGGCCATGCCAAAATCATACCCTTCTTCATGACATTTCCCTCACTTTTAACACCCAGCTGACAGCAATTGTACCCTGGGCTGCTGCGGTAGCGAACTCCATAGGATGAGCAAGCGCTGTGCAAAGAAGTCTAGTCCTTTTTATTCCTGACAGCTCTTTATTCTAGTGCTCGCTATTATTCTGTGGTGGCTAAGGTGTGGAAACAGTTTCCTTATTTAAACCTTGTTTTCATACACTCCTGTCTTTACAAAACATTCATTTTTTCAAAGTGAAACTGTCCCCGGTTTGTGTATCAAGGTGATTCTTTTTTAAAGTGTGAACACAGTTTTTTTCAGTCTTATTTGAGTTGAGAGAATGAAAAAGAATTGCATGTGCCCATTCGAAAACAATTGTCTCATGCTTTTATCCAAGGAAAACACCTTGGAACCTTATAACCTGAACTTTTTTTTGCTATAAATACATAGAGCTAGATTTAGGTGCCAAAAGTTGCAGATAGGCATCAAGTGGGATTTTCAAAAAGGGCTTAAGCAGGTTAGGCACAGAACTCCCATTGACTTTCAAGGGAGTTTGGCACCTAACTCACTTAGGCACTTCTGAAAATCCCTCTTGATGGCTATCTGCAATTTTTGATACATAAATACCTTTGTAAATCTGGGCCATAGTCTGTCATGAGTGTACCAAATATATTAACAAATGTATTGGTTTGACGGTTAGGGATGTTTAAAAGTGCATCATTGCAGAAGCCAAGTAGAGAAATGTGTTAACTTTTAAGCAGCTCACGTGTCCATCCCAACTAATTGCCTCATGAGATGCCTGGTTAACTAAAATTATCTCAATCTCTGGGGGCTTTTAAAAGCTTTCATAGATGCCAAGGCCAGAAGGGACCATTGCGATCATCTAGTCTGACAGGCTAAATAGCTCCCCCAAAATAATTCCTAGAGCAGATCTTTAAAAAAAAATTCCAATGTTGATTTTAAAATTACCAGACTCACCATGACCTTTGGTATATTGTTCCAGGTGTTAATCCAAAGGTTTGGCCCTAATTTACTACCCAAATTCTAGCAGCATTTCTTCAGCCACAATGTATTTTGATTTAGTCCCAGAGTTTTGTGCTGCCTGTGTTTCGGCATCATTATCTTTTTGCATAATCTTCCCAGTCCTTGATAAGATTGGTGCACAATTTACTAATGCTGCACTCTGCCTAGAATGAAACACCTTTACTGTACCTCAGTAAACAAGGTCGGCGCTCTTCTTTTCATGTCGTGGAAAATCATAGCTGTGGGAATAGCATGAGTGCCACTGCTGCTCAGCTTGTGCTTATTTTTTATTAATCCTGAACAGCAAGAAAATGGGGGATTAAGACAGTTGACAGGACACTGTACTTCTGACTGGCATCTTCGACATTTTCCATCCTCGGCTTGGATGCTGCCAGTAGAGATACTGGAAAAGCTAGCGGAGGCCTGCAGTAAGCAGGAGAGAACTGGACAATGTTTGCACTCCAGTGTGTGCTTGCATTTTACCTCAGCACTCCCCCTCCCCCTTTCATGAGATCAGTCACCCCCCTAGCTCTACATGGGATTTGCTGCTCTTAAAGTGGGGTTAGTGCTGTGTCTAACCCTAATGAATGTTTTCAAACGCTGGAGGCTCCTGGGCTCAGAAACTTTTATTTTGTTTTCCTTTTGTTTGTGGTTTTAATTTCCCCAAACATGTGGCTTTGTCAAGCATTTTAATTTTAAATATTTTTTAAAAGAATGGAAAAGGGAAATGTTGGAAATCATTTGATGATATGAACGGTGGTGTGAAATAGGTAAGTCTATGAAGAGCAGATGGAATATAGGCACTGCGATGAACCCATTAATTTGCAGCTCTACTGTATGTCAGCTTGAAAGTTTGTCTCTTTCACCACGAGAGGATGATCCAATAAAATATATTACCTCACCCACCTTGTCTTACAATATCCTGGGACCAACATGGCTACAGCAACCTGGCAAACAACAATGTTTTATCTAATCTATCACTGTTTTCCCCCTTTGAATTACAGAACGCAACAGGAGTTTTGAAATGTCTTCCTTTGTGGAAACCAAAGGGCTTGAGCAACTCACAAAGTCTCCAGTGGAGTTCGTGGAGTATCCTTGGCATTCAGAAAGATACACCATGTGCTTTTGTAAATCTGAGTAAGAGCCGTTATGGTTCTTCATTGGGCTTTGGAGACATGAGTTTGGGAAATTTGGAACCTAGCCTAACTTTGTTAGCTCGATTACCTCTTCCATTAGCAAAGAGAGCTGGCCTCTCATGAGACCTCATTGAGTTTTAGAGTGAATTCTTGTGATGTGGATTAGGGGCAAAAGGGATCATCTTAAAATACAGATTAAAGGTCTGAGGAGGAAGAGTGAGTCAAATCATTAGTGAGCATGTGGGAAAACAAAGCAAAGGTAATTTGTTATATAAAATGATAGAAGATAAATTAAAACAAAGGAAAATATGTCAGAGAGAGATCATCTGGGTAACTCAGTACTTTGCATAGTCTTATGGGAGATCCGATTTTGATTCCTGGTCACAGCTGATTCTTTCCTGACTACCAGGAGCTAGCTGCACTGATTTGTTTTTTGGAGAAACATAACTAAAGGGGAGTGCTTTTCGGTTTAATGGCTCTCAGTGTATGTCATTGTCTCCTTTGAAGCCTACAATTTACAAAAATGGATCCAGGTACAATATGGCCTTACGGAACATTAACTGAGAGCAACTTCTACATCTAGACTGCAATGTATTCCCATATCTAAAATTTGTGGAGTGGCCATTTGACGCTCAGGCTCGCTACATCAGTTTACTCACCATTGCTTTCTCTATGTGGAGGCTAAATCTGAAACTCGTGTGAGGAGAGCAGTTACTTCTTAACTGGGCTCTCCTCAGTCCAGCTCTAGAAGGATTGTTACTGCTGGCTAGTTTCTGTAGAGGCAATTTAGGACCATATTAGATTATTTACTGTGTAACTGAAGTTACACATATATTGTCTTCTCAGATCCACACTTGCCCTTGCTTTTCCCCTGCTTCTTTAGAGTCTGTTAGCCCTCACAGGAACAAAAGGAAAGTATGTAACGTATCATTTTATAACCTCAACTTAGACACCTGAGTATTTATATAGACCAGCCGCCCTCCCAAGAACGTGAATCTGTGAATGTAGTATGTTTGGAGAACTCCACTAAGCAACCTACTATTGTTCTGTAAAGAGCATCTACATTTAATGACTGAAAGTATATATAATTATTTTGCCAAATGCACTGTCTCTTAACCACTCACCATCTAGATATAACAAAAGGCAGCTTAGCCGGATTTATCCAAAGGGAACACGTGTAGATTCCTCAAACTACATGCCGCAAGTCTTCTGGAATGCTGGCTGTCAGTTGGTTGCTCTTAACTTCCAAACTGTAGGTAAGTCTCAGCTTTTTCTTGGTTTAGTGAGCTGTACGTGCCACTTTTTCAATAGGTTCTGTTACTGGGAGCCAAGAGAGTTGTTTTGTTCAACAAAAGACGTTGGGCTATTGACCAGTTCTACGAAGCTGTTTGTTCATGAGCCCAAGTTATTCTCAAATTCATTAGCATATTGTACCATAGTGCAGCATGCGCACAGTGGTCATCTTAAAGAGCCATCATTTACCAACCACTACATATTGCAGTTTCTCATATGCAGTTCTGCAAATATTCGCTTGTTAATAGCAGCCCCTTTATATTGCGTAATGAACTGAAAATATAACTAACTTTCCGCCAGTCTCCAGAAATAATTATTATTGGTCATTTTATTGCAGTAACACCTGGATTCAAATGTTCTTGGCACTGTACAAAGTGACAAGGCCAGATTTTCATAGGCGGGCCCAACGGGAGCATCCCGTGAAATGCGTTTGTGCTGCTCCCACAAACACCTGGCACGGGCATGCACAAAAGGGAAATTGTACATATAGGTGCCTATGTCTCATTGAAAGTCAGCTAGGGTTGCCAACTTTCTTCTCCCACAAAACCGAACACCCTTGCCCCACCCCTTCTCCGAGGCCCCACCCCACACTCACTCAATTCCCACCCCCCCATCGCTCACTCTCTCCACCCTCACTTGCTCATTTTCACCTGGCTGGTTCAGGGGGCTGGGGTATGGGATGGGGTGAGGGCTCCATCTGGGGGTGTGAGCTCCGGGGTGGGGACAGAAATGAGGGGTTCAGGGTACTGGAGGGGGCTCGGGGCTGGGGCAGGCGGTTGGGGTGTGGGGCGGATGAGGACTCCGGCTGGGGATGCAGGCTCCGATGTGGGGCTGGAGATGAAGGGTACGGCATGTAGGAGGGTGCTTCAGGCTGGGACCAAGGGGTTCACAGGGCAGGAGGGGGATCAGGGCTGGGGCAGGGGGTTGGAGTGTGTGGGGGGGGAGAGTAAGGGCTCCGGCTGGGGGTGCAGGCTCTGGGGTGGGGCTCGGGATGAGGGGTTTGGAGTGCAAGAGGGTGCTCCAGGCTGGGATTGAAAGGTTTGGAGGACGGGAGGGAGATCAGGGCTGGGGCTCGGGCAGGGGGTTGGGGCCCAGGAGGGAGTCAGGGGTACTGGCTCCAGTTGGTGCTTTCCTCAAGCAGCTCCCAGAAGCAGCGGCATGTCCCCCCTCTGGTTCCTATGTGGAGGGGCAGCCAGGCAGCTCTGCGCGCTGCCCCATCTGCAGGCACTGCCCCCACAGCTCCCATTGGCCTCGGTTCTGCCAATGGGAGCTGCAGGGGCGGCACTTGGGGGGGCAGCGTGCGGAGCCCCCTGGCTGCCCCTATGCATAGGAGCCGGAGCGGGGACATGCCTGCTGCTTCCCAGGAGCTGTGCTGTGTGGAGGCTAGCAGGGAGCCTGCCAGCCCCGCTGTGTGGCGGAGCCAACCAGATAGTCAATGGCCCAGTCAGTGGTGCTGACCAGAGCTGCAAGGATCCCTTTTCGACCAGGTGATCTGGTCGAAAAGCAGGCATCTGGTCACCCTAAAGTCAACAGGACTTAGAAGCCTAACTCACTTTTGAAAATGAGACATATCCAAGTCACTTAGTGTCTTTAATGCTAAGCAGAGCAACACCTAAGTACCTTTAAAATCTAGGCCTTAGGCTCTTTCGAAAATGTTATCCCACGACACAGGAATGGGTTACCTAGGGAGGTAGAGGAATCTCCATCTTTAGAGGTTTTTAAGGCCTGGCTTTACAAAGCCCTGGCTGGGATGATTTAATTGGGGTTGGTCCTGCTTTGAGGAGGGGATTGGACTAGATGACCTCCTGAGGTCTCTTCCAACCCTAATCTTCTATAATTCTATCATTCTATCTTCTGGAACATCTCTAGAGAATTCCCTCCTCTTACAGAGAGAATCCAAGATGGTGGCCACTGAGGACTGTGTGAGTGAAACTTGAGTCTTTCAGTGAAATATTTCCTGAAACCTAGGTTTAAGTGACAGCAGTGCTCAAGAAATAGCTGTTTATTTGCATTGCCCTTAGTCATATTACTGCAGTTATACTTGTTTTTGTATATTTGATACTTATCCAGAAGTTAATTCCTCGTGATATTTTTATTGCTTAGATTTGTCTATGCAAATAAACATGGGGATGTATGAATACAATGGCAAAAGTGGTTACAGGCTAAAGCCAGAGTTTATGAGAAGACCAGACAAACATTTTGACCCATTTACTGAAAGTATTGTGGATGGAATAGTAGCCAACACGTTGTCTGTGAAGGTATGTACACAGTTGTTGAAAATTCTGTTTATGTTAGAACCTGGACATATTTCTGTTTTATCTGGAGCCCTGGCAGATCTTCTTTAGCTGTGTCTGCACTGCAGTCAGGAGGTGTGATTACAACACGCGTAGGCATACCCAACCTAGCTTTAATCTAGCTAACTTGGATTCTGTGGCAGAGACGCTCACCACCAGCGCTGCCTAGTGGTCAGGCTGGGGTGTGGCAGGTGGTCTTCCGGGCATCCCCCTTTCTTACTGCTGCTTCACCCTGCAGTCGTCTGTCTTTCTGGTGACTCTGCCCTCCAGCCAGGTCATGTATTCAAGTCTGTCCCTTTCAGGGTATGTATAGAGTCCAACAATGGGGGAGCCTTCAGGATTAAGCAGGATGCTCAGGACTCTACCCCTTGGGTCAAGATCTCACAGCCCAGACCCTTTTATCTTCAGGGGTTTCTCCCTCCAGGTAGGTTCCCCACATCAGGAATAGGCCTCTGTAGTTGCCCCTCTGCAGAAGTTGCTAGGGAAGCCCAGGCCCACACTGTCAACTGGGCTCCGATCTAGGGCCCAGTGGCAGGCAGCTAAATCCTGAGATTCTATGCGGCTGCCTCCCTGGGTCACTTCCTACCAGGCCCCTCTCTTCTCAACAGCTAAAGTAAAGAACTAAAACACAAAGATAAAGTCTTTGGCTTTCAGAGAGTCACAGGTCCCTTCTCTGTTGGCTCGGTCAGGTCACCATAGCCAGGTCTCAGGAAGCAAGAGCTCCATGGTGCTCCTTCTCACAAGCTCAGAGTATAGGTCAGCTCACCTCCACAGCCTGCCTGCCAGTGCCACTAAGCTACTGTGTTCCCCTTTGTAAGTTCTTCCTCCAGCCAGTGCAGGTGTGGCAGGTGTGGTGGAGCAGAGCTGCCTGGGCCCAGGGCATCTCTTTAATCTGTACCTTTCCAGTGTGAGGTTTGTACACCCCATCACAGGGACCAACCGCAGTGAAGGTGCGGCTTCACAGGCTTCAGCATGGCCCGTACAAGCTCACCCAGAACCCTGGGCACTTACTTGGACAGCTAGCCCCCGCTGAAGTCTGTGCTGCCATGGCTACACTATTGGTACTCACTCTAGCTAGATTCAAGCTAACTCATGTCTACATGTGCTGAAGTCACACCTCCAGCTGCAGTGTAGACATACTGTAAATTGAGACAATGAGATACGTTTAATTTGCAGTGGGGCATATTTAATTTTTAAACTCAACAGTATCTAAATTCATAAAAAAACAGAAGCTCAAATTTTGAAGGAATATTGCCTATTAAGTAAATTTGCTTGTGTTTTGTTTTTAATTTCCTTTCCAATCCCTTTTCTTTTAATCACATAAGACTTCCCAGGAAACTGATGTATTTAAGAAGAGGTTGAAGATTTTTAAGCTTTTGTTTATGAAGTGCTGTATTTCAAATAGTGTAACCTTAAAAACATCCCTAGTCCATGCTAAATGCTAACTTGCACTGAGATGACCAACAGAGCATGCTGCTTAGTGTAAATTAATACAATAACAGGTTTTTGCAATGAGACCAGGAAGTTATAAAAGTCATGGTTTCGTACCGAGAGTTACAAAAACAATTTATTTCATTAATAGGCCTATTCAGCTGAACAATCTCCCCTATCAGAAGCCACCCACAAAATATCCTGTTTTGTTCAGTGGTAGGAAACTGCTATCCACCTTGAGGCTGCAGGCACTAGTCAGCTGTGGCAAAGCAGTGGTGTGAGAGCGTGTGTGAAAGAGGTGGCTGGCAGCTTTGGGACCACATCTAAATGGAGGTTATTCAGTAGCTCTAGGGAGATGCTTAGCCCTTTGCAGGAATTGAGTCCCTAAGAGTAATGTGGCCATTGCCCGAAGTTGGCTCCTTCTGACTGTCCAGCAGAGATTGTGCTAGTTGTGATGTCATGGCATGGTAGATGCTGAGGCCTCACAAATGAATAGGAGCTGGCATACTTTGGGCAAATCTGAGGTTCTTTAAGATACCCTGACATTGGCTGAATATCCCTCGCTCCTTGTTACTCAGGGAATTCATCAACAACCTTTACATTTACCTCATATTTAAAAAAAAAAAAAAAAAGGCTGGAAGGAGACAAAAACAAAACAGGTGCATCTGCTTTTTTATCATTGCCTTGGTTGCAACACCACCACACATAGCTCTGGCGTTACCGTATCTTTTTATTTACCATAACAGTATGTTATAGTCCTGTATTTGCAGTATTAGAGAATGCTTGTTTTGAGTTTGGGGTTTATTTAGGAGAGAACTATACCATCACTAAGAAGAATTCTTCAGCCTGAATTTCAGCCAGAAATTTCAGAATCCACACTAAGCTGTCTTTATTAATCATTTTCAAACACTCCTATCTTGTTTTCTAGATAATTTCAGGTCAGTTTCTTTCGGATAAAAAAGTTGGTACTTATGTAGAAGTAGACATGTTTGGCCTGCCTGTGGATACAAGACGAAAAGCTTTAAAGACAAAGACCTCTCAAGGCAATGCTGTTAATCCGGTATGGGAAGAAGAACCCATAGTATTTAAGAAGGTTGGTGTGATGTTTATTTCCCTACAGTGCAGAGTGATTATTTTATTGCTTTCCACTAGGTTAATTTTGTGTTGTACAGAAAATCAGAATGATTGCATTTGCTGAAGAGATCATTTAAGAGACTCTGAAACAGCTATGCTGTAGAGCCCACCCCTGCTCCAATAAAATCAAGCCAGCTCCTACTGAAATCAGTCAACTGATGTAACTTTGTTAGTTTCATTGACACAAGATTGGGCCTCTGTACATACCAGGCAAAAAATTCCAAAGTGCATGAAACCCAGATTTTGTAAGGTATTTAGGGGTTGCGTCATTGAGCTTTGGAATGCCTAACTGATTTAGGAGCCAAAGTCTCATTTACAAAGTGACTTAGGAGCCTATCCTATTGACTGTCAATGGGATTTTGACGCCTAAGTGCCTTAATCCCTTTTGATTAGAAGATTTAGGTTCCTAGATCAGTTAGGGATTGCAATGCTGAGCACAGCAACACCTAAATACCTTTAATCATCTGGGACCAGATGATTCAAGAGCCTAAATCCCATTCACTTACAATGGGACATAGGCTCTTGAGTTACCGAGGTGCTTTGGAAAATTTTACCCAGAGGACCCAATCCTACAAAGTCAGTGGGAGCTGAGGGTACTAAGCATTCTTTCAGAATCATGCCCCTGCAGCATTAGTATCTCACAGTGCTTTGTAAATGGGATTGCAGCCAATTTCCTAAAGAGAGCTGTAGTATTGTCTATTTTTAGTTTACTGGCTAATGCAGTTAATTAGTCTTGGATCAAGTAGAGAACCTGCCTTTTCCTGACGTCCCATGACAGCAATTAAAGTTCATGGAGGCACTTACACAGTCAGTGCCTGAAACTCAGCTTTCTAGGAGCTGCAGTAGGACGCCCTCATCTGAAGACCCTGTCCTCAGACCTCCTTCCCTTTGGCGTTCTGCCAGGGCTGGATTTTGGAAACAGCATTAGCATTTTGTTGTTGTTGTTCTCATGGGCCCTTAATTAATATATTTTATTTCTGTTACCAGTTTTACTATAATGTGTGGGAGCCTCCAGGCTCATAATGGGCCTGGATTGTTATTTTGAGTGATCTGAAGATTAACTCATATAATCTGTTGTTAGTGGGAGGTGAAACTAAGTGCCTACATATTTCATATAAACATCCATTAAATAACACACTGATTTCCGCATAGTGTGCTCTGAGGAAAAGAGGCCAGTATAACCAGCCTTACAATGTGTATGTGTATCTACACATGACTTCTCTACGACACAGTAATGAGATACGGTGCACATTTTTTACAGTACTATTTGGTTGGGTAGGAATTAAGGTCGGGTCTGTTACTTGTGGGATTTGGGCCTTGACTAAAATTTAAGGCAATGTAAGAATGTTCATTCAATGCCAAGCACGGTTTTGGTCTCTAGGAGGGCTTGTTTTGGGACACGAACAGTCCTGACTTCTGGGTCCCAGTTCTTGTCAGCAGGAATGATCCAGTGGCACAGAGCTTTTGAGGATGAAATCAGAGACTGCCTTTCTAGGACTCTACTCAAGCAAACAAGCCCTTCTGTCTGATGGCTTGCAGAAAAATCAGCTGTTGGTCATGGCCAATCTGACAAAAGACTACATCTCACTGGAGAGCCCTATAGGGTTAATATTTGATGATGTCGTGTTCAACAGCTCTATGACACACACCCCGTACTATCCCCATGTGCCAGGGATAAGGATTGGGGGATATGTCTGTTGCCAGAAATAAGCTGGGTGATAGGAAATGTCTCATTACTGCTTGTTGGACTGGGAGCTGAAAGCTCCAGTTTGACTGCATTCCGCTTTGTAAATCTAGGCCCTAGCTCACCTGGGCCTTCCCACTGTCTTGAATATTGATCCCTATGAACAACGAGTGCTTTCGAAAGGGACAGGCCTTCCAAGCTCAGTTCTTTCACATATCCTTACCTCATAAAGGAAAAGATTAATCCTTCTCGCACAGGCAGACTGATTTCCTACCAAATCACCCGTCCTCTTGGAGAAAGACACGCTATTTAATATATCGCCAGAGCAATCTCCCTTTCGAAAGAAATCACATCACATATTTGTTTATGAGGTTAGTCCAGGTTCCTTTCTGCCCTACTGCTATTATAGTCTTTTAATGTATTTCTTCCTCCACCACCAAGGTCCATCCATTGTAGCAACCCTCGGAACTTAGTACAACCCTGAAGGACTTTTCCATCCTTTCACTGAGGCTAAGGTTAGCATCCCAGGCATACCCATCTTTGCTCCTGGCCTCACCTGTCCAGTAAACATCATTTGCCTGATCTGTGGAAGGCAGGATAGGTGTTCTGAAACACAAGCTACAGAGAGCTCTGTTAGGTGTAGGCATGCAAGGGAAAGCACTTATGACAGGTATGGTTATTGGCATTATGCAAGCATGCTAAACTGCCTCAATCCATTCAGCCTGTCAGGATGCTTTATGTAATTAAATAACTAAGGTCTAGCAACCTGCTCAGACTTTTCCCTCTTAAAACACACCGATTGACAGATTTGTTATTTGATGGTTTTATCAGCACTAATGTGCTTATCACTGCCCTGCCTAATTAATTAAGGGATCCTTAGGACACATTGGTTCTGAGTGACACTCATGATTTCACCTCATACATTGTCACTACATTTTCTACATGTACATGTCTACATTTTCAAAGCCTCATTCAGGCCTAATTAGAGGCATGATGCTAAAGATCTATGTGCTGCTTTGAAAATGTAGGGATAAGTTCTCAGCTTCAGATTTGGCTGTTCTAGCCATTCCCTGTCAATGAGTTATTCGCCTGTAAAGAAACTGTCCTGCCACCTGTTACTTGACTGAAGCATGATCATTTCAGAATGATTTTCATACACGGGTCATATGCATTCTGACCTGTTGTATGGCAAACTCTTAGTCTGGCTATAGAACTCTTTATTTGCTGACTAGAGCCTTATCTTTCTACTCTGCTATCTGCCTTGTATGCAGAAGGATCTTTTCTTATTTATAGCAGACAACTGATAACTGTACCAAATATGTCCCTGTAGGTGGTTCTGCCTTCTCTGGCATGTTTGAGGATAGCAGTATATGAAGAAGGAGGAAAGTTTATCGGACATCGGATATTGCCTGTCTCAGCAATTCGACCAGGTAAGATTATGGCTCTGCTGTAGTGAAGAGAAGCAACTTGGCAGACCCTCAGCAAGATTCTTTTGACGTCAATGCAGCTATGCTGATTTATGCCAACTGAGGCTCTGTCCCAGCGTATGCAGCCAATGGAGAAATTCACCTAATTTGGTACTGCATTATTTCAGCTTTAGCTATAACTTCATTTTGTTTTTTTAAAAAGTAAATAATTTTGAATATGTTTATATCATCCATGAGAGGAGAAACACCTGAATCACCGAAAGTTAAATCTAGAATGAAACAAGAAAACCTACAGAACTAAAACATACAAAGCAGTTGATGGCATTTACTGGTTAATTGTAGCTATGAAACCATTTTAAAAGAAGGAGCTTGGCAGTCGTTTCTCCTTTTCAGTCATTGTTTCTGAGATCGACTGCTCAGTGAGCTTTAGCTGTGGTGGGTGGAGACACTGACGGCATGAAACATGCTCTCACAGGACAGTCAGCTTGGCTCATCCTTCCGCACTTTCAAAATTGCCTGCAAATGCTCATATTGTAGGTGTATTTTAATTTTAGCCACTGTGAAGGATTTATTCCCATTCATTCCCGGTCTTTTTAAATATGTTGCTGTGTCATTTATTCTGGTATTCTCTGGGGTTTTTATTGTTAGGTATTCATGTTGTGTGCATATTACGGCATCCTGATTCCTTTTAATTAACATTTCAGCTCTCTGAGTATCTTGACCGGAAGTACTTATAAATATTTTAAATGAAAATAAAGTAGGGTTACAAAGCCAAATCAATCCAAACTAAATGGAAAACAATAAGAAAAGATCAAAGAATTATATAAATTAGAGCTAGGGAAATAACTGATTTCTTTTGTTCGCTGGCACTTCCGAAAAATCATTTCAGTTCAGGTTGAACTGAAATGAAAAAATGCGGAAAAAGTTGGGGCACATTGAAAACATTCATTTAAGGTCAAAGAAACCAAGTTTTATATGACCCAAAACATTTTGTTTCAAGCATGTTTGAAGGGCTCAGTTCACCAAACAGCCAGAGGAGGAGGAGGAGCCGATGATGGTTATAAAGAGGTTACCACCGGCAGCTAACACTGACATTTTTGTGCCATATGGGAGACCCACGTTCAAATCCCTGCTCCATGTCAGGCAGAGGGAACATTAAACTTGGCTCTCCCACATCCCCAATGAGTCCCCTAAGAATTTAGCTAAACGTTCTAAAGAAAGCACCATCACCATCTCCTCCTCCTCCAGCCATCTTGCGAATGGCATCTCGGTATCCCCAAATTACTTTTGGCTGAAACTATTTGGCGAATTCATGTACAATTCCCAAATTTATTTCATTCGACTGATATTCGCCAAAAAAAAATTCGCCCGACTCTAATCAAACTGCAAATTGGCATGAGCCGAAGAACAAGAAATTAGTAAATGGTTTAAAAATAAAGGGGGAAAGATTTTTTTTTTAATTGTGCTGTCTTGAACCTTTCACCTGCTCCCTTGTCTGTATGTTGTCTATGTAGCCTGTAAACTTTTCTGAGTCAGGATTTGCCTTCCCACAGTCTCTAAAGAGCCTAGGTCACTTGGGCACTATATAAATAATGAATAATAATCCAGTTACATTGGACACAGTTTACAGTTCTGGACTCGACTGCTCTTGTATTCCAGGCTATCACTACATCTGTCTGAGGAATGAGCGGAACCAACCTTTAATGCTGCCAGCAGTCTTTGTGTACATAGACGTTAAAGACTACGTACCCGATACTTATGCAGGTAACTATTAAACTATGAACTATAAAGGTAAAATTAAATACACGAGTCTTTGGAACCTTCTCAGTCTGTTTGTGACAGAGAGCCTGAAACACCCCTGTATAAAACTGGTGTAACCATCTGCAGGCTGCCTGCATGGATCACAGTCCAGGATCGGGGCCTAAGTACTTATTTCCTAGCGGACTTTGGGTAGCCCTAAAGAAGCCAGGAGTCTTAGGATTTTGTAAGATAAACAATATGCAGTAGCTGTGAGATCAAATTGCAAATGTGCAATTAAAAAAATATGAGTGTGAATGTAAGGGTTCAAAAGCGCTCTGCATTGTCCTAAGTAAGCATTGGGAGTTTTACCATTGTCTTCTGTGGGAACAGAGTTGGGCCAATGCTGAACAGGCTAGAAAATCTCATCCTAAACCTCCCCCCAAAGAGTGCTCATCCCAGGCTCCAAGTGTTTTGGACATAAACTTAAAAACACAGCACATAGGAGAGACAAAAGAAAACTCATTCAAAGCAGCAGTATTTCTCCTACCTTTTCTTTCCCCAGTACCTCTCACAGTAGTGAAATAGGGATTAAAATTCTCACCTACATATTGGCCTAAACATGTGCAGAATGTATATTTCCATAAATGGTGTTTCACAGTTAATGCCTTTGGTATGACGGCATAGTCACATTCACTGAAGTTTCTGATGTCCAAGTGGTATTGAATAATAGATTTCAAGAAAAACTATGCATCTTCTTAACACCTTAGGATCTCTAAAACCATAGATTAAGGAACTTTGACCTAAAATGTTTACTTCATTTCCAGATGTGATTGAAGCATTATCCAATCCAATTAGATATGTAAACTTGATGGAACAAAGAGCTAAACAGCTGGCAGCACTCACACTGGAGGACGAAGAAGAGGTAAAGAAAGAGGTAAGGGAGAGTCACTGAAAATTCATCATATTTGGTGGGACTTTCAAAAGCATCTACGTGATTTAGAACTTCATTGAAAGTCAGTGGGACTTGTGCTCATCAGTCACTTAAGGACTTTTCAACACCCCACCCATTATCTGAGAGCCAGGTTTTGATACACTCACATTGTGTACATTGTACTGTATGTGGGATCCTCTTGAAGTCCGTGGGCTAATGCAAAGTCAAATGAAGTAAGGGTATCAGAATCTGGTCTTTAGTGAAAAAGTATCGGATGTCACACAACACGCAGAAAAAAAACACCCCCAACCACAGACCCTCACGTTTGTTTAGCACTCTGATCATGTGGTTTTCCTAGTCCCGAAGAGAGGACTATATCATTCGCTTTCTTTGAAAATATTACAAATTTTGCAGGAATTTTGAGGGCTTTCTATTTCACAGCAGTTTGTCTCTAAAAATTGTATTCTGTTCGCAGGAGGAGAGAGTCTCTTCACATCCTGCACAAATTCTGATGTCTCCATATTACAAGCTCAATTTTCATTTGCACAAAGGCCACTTTACATCCACTATAAGGCTCCATTAAACTGCCAGAGTGGTGTAGAGTCTTTCACATGAATGAGAATTCAGGCCTATTGCTCTAGTTTAACTGGAATTTTGTGGAAGCCAGATTTTCAGTGGTTCATCTTTGTGCCTTTGTTTGCATAAGCGCTTGTCACTAAGAACATATAAGAATGGCCATACTGGGTCAGACCAAAGCTCCATCTAGCCCAGTATCCTGTCTTCCGACAGTGGCAAATACTAGGTGCCCCAGAGGGAATGAACAGAACAGGTGATCATCAAGTGATCCATCCCCTGTCGCCCATTCCCAGTTTCTGGCAAACAGAGGCTAAGGACACCATCCCTGCCCAGCCTGGCTAATAGCCATTGATGGACCTATCCTCCATGAATTCATCTAGTTCTTTTTTGAACCCTGTTATAGTCTTGGCCTTCACAACATCCTCTGGCAAACAGTTCCACAGGTTGACTGTGCATTGTGTGACGAAATACTTCCTTTTGTTTGTTTTAAACCTGCTGCCTATTAATTTCATTTGGTGACCCCTAGTTCTGGTGTTATGAGCTGGAGTAAATAGCACTTCCTTATTTACTTTCTCCACACCAGCCATAATTTTATAGACCTCTATAATATCCTCTCTTAGTCGTCTCTTTTCCAAGCTGAAAAGTCCAAGTCTTATTAATCTCTCCTTATACGGAAGCTGTTCCCCTAATCACTTTTGTTGCCCTTTTTCAATTCCAATGTATGATTTTTGACATGGGGCGACCACAGCTGCACGTAGTATTCAAGATGTGGGCGTACCATGGGTTTATAAAACTAAACTCACATTTGCTTGTGCAGATGCAGTGATTGTACAAACATATGTAGACATATGTGTATTTTTGTGCATGCCTGGGGGCCTCTGACAATTATGCACTTACTTTCAGTGGTAAATGCATATTATAATTTTATTTAAGTTGAGGTTTAAAAAGCACCTGTGGAATTTGGCTTCCCAATTCCGATTAATGTTACTAGAAATTGGGCACCCGAATGGCTTTGAAAATACCAGCATTAGATTTTAAACAATTCCTGTGTCATTCTCTAGGTCTATCACATGAGTTAAAGAGTATTCAGTACAATCAGTTAAGTCCTGATTCCTGGAAGGCAGGGAAACAGTCCCTTTTTTGCCTCCTGCCCCGTTTCCTGGATCCTCCATTCTCAAAGGTATAAAAGCTCAACTGAACTCGCTTTTGTAACCAAGAATACACTCCCCCAAATAAGATTAAATGAGTGATAATCATTACAGTTCTTTGGCCAACAGTTTGCCTCTTTGTCTCTTTATTATGTACAGTCTCACAAGTTTGCTTGAATGAGGACATGGAAATACAGAGTATCTGCCCCATTCCATTCCCTTTGCTCATATGGCACAAAGGGAGCAGAAGTCACTAACAGGTCCCCAGCTGGAGATTCCTGGGCATGAGGAAGTCCTTGTCAGGTGTAGAGCCATGTAACTAGCTCCTGTGCTGTTCTCCCTGCAGCCATGCCACAGTTAGGGTTGCCTACCCTCCCGGATTGGCCAAGAGTCTCCCGGAATTGGAATCAATCTCCCTGTGGCTACTGAAACCAATCCAGGAGATTTTAATAGGCCGCTAAAAGGCTGGTTGGCAGCGCAGCAGGGCTAAGGCAGGCTCTCTACCTGCCCTGGTTCCGCACGGATCCCGGAAGTGACTGGCACGTCCCTCTGGCTCCTAGGTGCAGGGCTGGCCAGGGGGTCTCCGAGCACTGCTCACCCCCTCCCCCGAGTGCCAACTCCGCATCTCCCGTTGGCCAGGGCAGCGCGCAGAGCCGCCTGGCCACCCCTGAGCCTAGGAGCCAGACATGCCGTTTGCTTCTGGGAGCCACTCAAGGTAAGCACCACCCAGCCGGAGCCCGCACACCAACCCCCTTTGGCACACCAGCCCCCTGCCCGAGCCCTGAGCCCCCTCCTGCACCCCAACCCCCTGCCCTAGGTTCAGCCCAGAGCCCCCTCACGCACTCCCACAACTGGCATTCTGCCGATGATACCGACTTCAACGTCCTGTTAGCCCACTTCTCACGGTTATCTCTGTGTCTTTGTCCATTGCCATCTCCTCGTGGAATACCCATTCTGAGTTGGCACCCCGGCCGCTACTCTCTCCTCATTCAGATCCTTCCTAACTTCTCTGCTACTGACATGCACAGATGTGAGTGAACAAAGACTGTAATCCTGAAATCTCCACTACATCTAGACAGGGTGTAGAGTGGTGGCTACAGGGAGGTGATTGTGACTCACTGATTCGGAGTCACTCAGCCTTGTCATAAGTCAGAGCACAAGGGGTGCTGCTGGCATAAAATCCCTTTTACAAGAAAGAATCGGGTCAGCCATAGGGGATCTTCTGAGATGATCCCCCCTTCTCCTTACATCAGGTGTGGTTAGTGTGGAAGATAGCTACAATGCCACTTTTTGGTGTATAGTAGAACAGAATCCAATCCTATGTGTCTATATAAGACTGCTCTTCCCTGCTGACCACTAACCTTTGCTGAGTAAGCACAGTCTTACTAAAGACATGAGAAAGCAAAGGGTGTAAACTAATGTTCCTTTTATACCTCGCTACTAAAACTGTAAAATATGAGGGTGGAATACATAATGTATTAAGAAAGATAGCCTGTGATATTCTCCATTAAGGGAAAATCACATTCACTTAAGAATTGTGGGTGGTCATGAATTATGTGAAGAGAACATGCTTTATAACAAGATTAAATTGCTTGTTACACACAAAAAAATGGCTCTTTGTTCACTTCCTGAACTTGTCTCACGTTTGTGATTTAGTTTCTGGAAACAAATGTCTCCGGTGCCCAAAACTAAACAGCCATGCTAATTGTTTGAAAACAAGGTGCAGTGCTACATGAGTTTTATTAGCATATATAAACCTGGTGGCCAAAAAGAAAATGTGCACCTGCACACGCAAAATTGGCTCCTAACTTTCCATGTGTGAATTTGCAAGCTGGGATGCGAGCTTGTAAGTCTAGCTTTATTTTTATTAATCATTCATGCAGTCCAAGTTCTCACTAGCAGAGCCCTTTTTATTAAACTATTGAACATCACTTCCTTTAACAGTGTTTAAAGGAGAAAAAAAGAAAACCAGCCAAGACTTCTGCCAAAAACAGGATCATTCTAGAATGAAAGTGGACGTGCACATCGCTGTTCAGATCATGTTTTGCTTATGCATGAGATAAATGAAGTGGTTGGAATAGATTGAATCTCCTGATAGACACAATGGTGGTGGTATCCTTATATCCCATTGTATAGCTGCGTTAGAATTAAGTTGTTGAGACAGAGATCCCTTCACAATACACAAAGTGTTAAGTTATATGACTGTTGAGCCAGATTGCAGTAAACTGGCAATGTAATTAGCGTAAAACAATTATACCAGAACCTGTGTTGCCTCTTGATAGAGTGGCAGACGGATATTCTGAGAGCTGTCTCCTGCTTCTGCCTGTAATTTGATTTTCCTCCAAGAGTGAAACAGAAGCAGCCTGAGGAACAAGCCAGGACTGTATTCAGCTGGTGCCATGGCAACCAGTTCTTCATACTCTTTTTGGCTGTCTCAAAATCCAAATACCTTACCAATGCTGTGAGTCCCCCTCCTCTTCCTCCCTGAGCATGGAGTGTTTGTATGTCTTTATAAATCTGACGTCCACAAGAGTAACTGTAAGGTGTTCATAAGGGAACTGGCAAGGAGGGAAAAAACGGCTGTGGAAAATGCTTAGATGAGTTGGATACCAGAGACACGTTTATGTAGAGTTCAGCAGGATGGAGGTACTGTTTATATGCTCTCTGTTGAGTGTAAATATGACACTATTATATCCTGGGGATAAGAAGTATGTGTGTGTGTCTTGAGAGGTGGTGAATAATTACACTGTCATGTGTATCTAGTAAAATTAGCTATGAAATTTAGCAGCCCTTCTATACACATATTTTGTTCATAATAAGGATCTGAATGGTATTTTCCTGCTACCTTCTGCTTACTTCTAGAAGGGTTTTATGATGCAGCACAATGCTGATTCCATGTAGTTTCACCTCTGATATTGCTAACTAATACATATTATCAATGAGTAAATTACCTGTCTGTTTTGTGGCTAAAAACCACCAGCTGAATTATATCCTGTTAACAGTTTTATTTTTCCGGTGGTTATACAAGACAAAAGTACACTCAGAATAATTGTTCTGAAAGATATGTGCTGAAAGTTAAACTGCAAAAATGAACTGTCACTAATACAGTGGAAAACTGAAGCTACTAAGTCCAGATTTTTCTTTTAGAGCAGTGTATTTAAAACCTGTACGAAATTTCAGAATCAAAAGAGGCATGAAGGTTGGACTGGAAATAAATAACACCTTCCCCCTCCCCCTGCGTGTATTTATTATGTATATACCTATTTGGAAGAGTAATGTAAAATATTCTGTATCTTTAGGTTGATCAGGGGGATGCACCATCAGAAGATAAAAGCGAGCCCAGACCAACTCCAGCAGAAAATGGACTAAGTCACTCCACTTCTCTGACAATGAAGCCAGCAACTCAGGTTGTCCATAGCCAACCAGTCCCGGGTAAGAGACTTAAACACAGTTTTCCTACATTAATTATTTAAAAAGCAAAAACCAAGAAATGGCCGAATAACACTTTCTGTGTGTGCTTTGCATTTAAAAAAAAAACTATATAAAATGAGTAGGGGAAAATTGTCCTCTGTTGTAACATATATTATTATTTTATTTCACAGCATAGTAGTCTCTTTCTTCCAGAAGGATACCTATAGGCTTCACATACTGTATCCAGTATTTGAGTGAAACAGGTCATGATTATGCAAGATTTGAAGACAGAAATAATAAATAATAATAATAAAATATAGGACGGTCAAGCAATTAAAAATTAATCATGATTAATCGTGCAATTAAAAAAATTATTTGCGATTAATTGTGCGATTAATTGCGCTGTTAATAATAGAATACCATTTATTTAAATATTTTTGGATGTTTTCTACATTTTCAAATATACTGATTTCAATTACAACACAGAATACAAAGTGTACAGTGCTCACTTTATATTTATTTTTATTACACATACTTGCACTATAAAAAACAAAAGAAATAGTATTTTTCAATTCACCTCATACAAGTACTGTAGTGCAATCTCTTTATCATGAAAGTTGAACTTACAAATGTAGAATTATGTACAAAAAATAACTCACTCAAAAATAAAACAATGTAAAACTTTAGAGCCTACAAGTCCACTCAGTCCTATTTCTTGTTCACTCAATCACTCAGACAAACAAGTTTGTTTACATTTGCAGGAGATAATGCTGCCCACTTCTTGTCACACTGTCACCTAAAAGTGAGAACAGGTGTTTTCATGGCACTGTTGTAGCCGGTGTCACAAGATATTTACATGCCAGATGCACTAAAGATTCATAGGTCCCTTCATGCTTCAACCACCATTGGCAGCCAAAGCATTAAGGGGTATACAAATGTTTAGGATATCTGGCACATAAATACCTTGCACCACCGGTGACAAAAGTGCCATGTGAACGCCTGTTTTCACTTTCAGGGGGCATTGTAAATAAGAAGCAGGCAACATTATTGCCCGTAAATGTAAACAAGTTTGTTTGTCTTTGTGATTGGCTGAACAAGAAGTAGGACTAAGTGGACTTGTAGGCTCTAAAGTTTTACATTGTTTTGTTTTTGAGTGCAGTTATGTAACAAAAACCCTACATTTGTAAGTCACACTTTCACGATAAAGAGATTGCACTACAGTACTTGTATGAGGTGAATTGAAAAATACTATTTCTTTTGTTTATCATTTTTACAGTGCAAATATTTGTAATAAAAAATAATATAAAGTAAGCACCGCACACTTTGTATTCTGTGTTGTAATAGAAATCAATATATTTGAAAATGTAGAAAAACATCCACAAATATTGAATAAATTTCAATTGGTATTCTATTGTTTAACAGTGCGATTAATCGCGATTAATTTTTTTAATCACAATTAATTTTTTCAGTCAATTGTGTGAGTTAACTGCGATTAATCAACAGCCCTAATAAAATAATAATAATAAAACACACTCATAGACAAGGACTCCTTGAACTTTCGAGAGGCAATGAGCAGAATCCAGTATGAACATTACTTTGGTATTTGCTTGTGAATCTTAAGTACCAGTGCAGCACTTAAACATGCAGTGCCCAGCACTTCCCATTGTGTCAGTGGAGTGAGATCTTGAGAACAATGGAAGCCGTGGAATACTAAACACATCTGAAGAATCTGGCCACTTCATGAAGCTGAGCTGTGTAGAAAATCAGACCCCAGTATTGTGTGCTGAGCATTTTTTTGACACTTGGCTCCATGTTGATAAGCATAATAGCAGTATGTTTTGAACTTCTCCTAGTCTTACAGTAAAGTACACATGTCCCTCACTTCAGATGCTTTCTAAAATCTCACTTCTTCCAGAGGTGAGTTTGTTATCCCAACCTCTGGATGTTCCAGGGTGACCAATCTTCTGGTATTTAATATTTACATGCCTCTGTCTCCTAAATTGCCATGTCTTTAGGGCTGTCTTCATTTTCATATATTAATACAGCACAAGCACATTATTAATGCTAAATAAATAATCATAACCCCATGCATATTATCCTGGTAAATGTACATTTTTACTCCTGTCTCAGGTCCTCCAAAACAATTGCCCCATCATCTCAATACTTTTATTGGTTCGGCCATTGGCCTATGCTACTTGAGAAGCAATTTGCCCGCACAAAGGAAGATGTAAATAGGAGAGGGCATGTATTTTAATGAACATGGGGGCACAGATGCAAGCTGTCATAAATATAAAGGGAAGGGTAAACCCCTTTGAAATCCCTCCTGGCCAGGGGAAAGCTCCTCTCACCTGTAAAGGGTTAAGAAGCTAAAGGTAACCTCGCTGGCACCTGACCAAAATGACCAATGAGGAGACAAGATACTTTCAAAAGCTGGGAGGAGGGAGAGAAACAAAGGGTCTGTGTCTGTCTGTATGCTGGGTCTTGGCCGGGGATAGACCAGGAATGGAGTCTTAGAACTTTTAGTAAGTAATCTAGCTAGGCATGTGTTAGATTATGATTTCTTTAAATGGCTGAGAAAAGAATTGTGCTGAATAGAATAACTATTTCTGTCTGTGTATCTTTTTTGTAACTTAAGGTTTTGCCTAGAGGGGTTCTCTATGTTTTTGAATCTAATTACCCTGTAAGATATCTACCATCCTGATTTTACAGGGGGGATTTCTTTATTTCTATTTACTTCTATTTTTTATTAAAAGTCTTCTTGTAAGAAACTGAATGCTTTTTCATTGTTCTCAGATCCAAGGGTTTGGGTCTGTGGTCACCTATGCAAATTGGTGAGGCTTTTTATCCAACATTTCCCAGGAAAGGGGGGGTGCAAGTGTTGGGAGGATTACTCATTGTTCTTAAGATCCAAGGGTCTGGGTCTGTAGTCACCTAGGCAAATTGGTGAGGCTTTTTACCAAACCTTGTCCAGGAAGTGGGGTGCAAGGTTTTGGGAAGTATTTTGGGGGGAAGGACGCATCCAAACAGCTCTTCCCCAGTAACCAGTATTAGTTTGGTGGTGGTAGCGGCCAGTCCAAGGACAACGGGTGGAATATTTTGTACCTTGGGGAAGTTTTGACCTAAGCTGGTAAAGATAAGCTTAGGAGGTTTTTCATGCAGGTCCCCACATCTGTACCCTAGAGTTCAGAGTGGGGGAGGAACCTTGACACAAGCATAGACATTTTTTCTGAGTTTTGAAAATTACGAAGTATTCTGCAATTGTGCGGCTGAGTGTTCCATTATGGGCAAGGTCGTTATGTCCAAGGGTGGTAGACCCTTAAACTGCTTTTACAAAAATATTTTCAGTTATTTGTGCATGCATTTACCTTTTATTGTACACTTTAAATTCATTCATTGAAAATGGAGGCCTGTGTACATTTGTTTTGATATATCTATTTTAATATGAATTCTAAAACTGCATTATTTCCAATTTAATTATTGATTGTTCATCATCGGCCCGATCCAACTTCCACAGTCTTCAGAGGAGTTATATCAGACCCTTTTAAAGCAATTTTGAACTGTCACTTAAAGTACCAGTGTTGTACTAACCATGAGCCAAATCCTGTTTACCTTACTCACATGATTGGTCCCACTGAGTTCACTAGCATCCCTTCCATAAGAAAAGTGAGGAGGCTAGGGTGTTTTATTTTGTGTTGTGTTGTTTGGTGTTGATATAAGCGTTGCCTCTGTAGACCATAGGGCTAGTTTGCCTTTATTATTTTCACGGCCTTGCTTTCATTATATTCCACCTTTATGATATTCAGCAGTCACGCAAGAAACCTACAGGCCTGTATCCTGTAAGACATTAGCCTCAGCACTTAATTTAAGGCTTGAGGCCTATGAACTTTGGCACAGATAAATGATCCAATGGTAACCCCCAAGTTCTGGAGAACTGAGAATAAAGTGTTTAAGGGGAAATTTTGTCAGAATTTACCATAACTACGTGAACATGAGCTAACATCTGCAGATGTCTGACCACAAGAATGCCCTGGCAACGAATTGACATATATCATAATAAATGGAGATCATTAGTATACTAACCTATAGGAGAAGGGCACCTCAACATTAGTATGGTGAGGAAATACAAATAAGGAAGAGGGGAGAAACCCCTTCTGAATGTGCATTGGGCAGAGTGGTGTCAGCATAACATATTCTAAAAGTTGTATCCCAGCCTGCGGGCAATAGGAGAGGGAGGTGTAGCCCTTGGGAGATGCCAGGATGATGGCCACTGATGATGAGGAGGAAGGTGATGATGATGAGGAAGATAATGGCTAACATTTTAGGTTGTTCTGCAAGGGATGGTGTGAGTATATGGATGTGCAGAAGGACATTTTGTATTATCTCCATCTACCTTACTGAGTTGGAGTGTTCGTGACTTTGCTAAATGTATTTAATAAACTATTGTAAATACAGAAGTTTTCCTATAGTGTGAGTGTTGCAACTGTGCACATCCAGGTTTCCACATCTACAGTAATGTTAATACTGAGCCTGATCTTGGGACAAGAACCTGTCAACTGTCAAAGTGATAACTGGAATTCTGAAGTAATCAATATAATTAATACATATATTCTATGAACTGGGATACACCTCCATGTTGCTACATCTTGGCAGTGTAAAGGGTATCTGAAAGATATATTTTCTCACATTATTCAGAATGTTTACACAACTGTATATGCTATGTCAACTGCAATAACGATATAGAATATATATACATTTTGTAAGGGCAACACGTGTGTCTTGTGTTTAAAAAGAATTGATATCAATAATATCTTTTACTTCCAGGTTCTGTGAAAGCACCTGCAAAAACAGAAGATCTTATTCAGAGTGTCCTAACAGGTAATAAATATACGGGTGTTATGCAGTAGCATACTCTGAATAAATTTTACGGTTTTGTCAGGGATACGTACATTTCGTAAAATAGGCTACCTGGTTTAGACTTTTCATTGTCTGATTATTCTGAAAGAACTTTGTGGCAAATGTACATACCACGACTTGTGCCCACAGGACATAATCCTGCATCTTTGAATGGCAAACGCCCCGTTGACTACAACATGAGTAGGATCGAGTCCCTACAGGGAGCTTTTTCTTAGTATCTCCCTCTGTTGCACTGCCACCCGTGCCGGTAATGGTGGGAGTATTCGGAGTCTGAATGCAAAGAAGGTACCAGTATTATGACCACCGTGTCATCTAGACTTGCTGAAGTCAATGGCATAACTCCTAAGAATAAGATACACCACTTGTATTTCATCGTACCTCGTTGAATGTCATTGCTGGCTTAGCTTCTTGAGGACATCAAGTCCATTCTCCACTTCCAAAACTGAGAAGCCCTTCAATTCAACTTCTTTGAAGAATGCATTGATTCTGCTGTAGTAAGAGGTATATTTTCAATGTGGTCCATGGAGCTTTAGTTTTGCAATCCTCCTGGACATTCAACTGAAAATAGAAGTAACTTGTCAAAGTGTTGCACAGCTAAAGCTTTGTGTACTGGTATGAAAATGTGTCCTTATGCAGACCAAACTGTTGCCTAGAGAAGGGAGTGGGAAAGGAATAGTTAACAGTATTTACCCATGGACTGCATTGTACCTTAGGACAGAACTGGATTTGACATTATCTTTGGATTTCAGTTAAATACAGTAGCTTGCACTGTTTAAAGTTTCATAATTGGAGGCCCAGCCAGAGCTTTGGCTTCTTTTCCATAAGGATTTTTGTGAGGTAACATCTCCCATTTCCTCTTGTTAATCTCCATTTCCCAAAGAACACGTGTAACCTGTCGGTGAGTGTGTGTTACTGGTCTCCCAATCCTCAGAGGAATATGAATTGTTACAGCCCACAGCTGTATAGCTTTACTTCAAGCTGCAGCTGCTCGTGCTTTTTTTTTTAGCTCTGGCGGTCCCTGGTTGAATCCCTGGTGTGTCAGCCAAGATGGCGACCATCACTCACATACAAACTGAACATAAGACAAACACAACATAGGATGGAACTCTCCAACCTGAACATGTTAGCATGACCCATTGTAATTTAGACTACGAACAGTGTCAAGTATAACCAGCCTCAGCCAGTTTTTGGATCCAGAAGAGATGTGTAGATTTACTTGACTGTTTTTTTCAGCATCTCTTCATTAGGTCTATTTTAGATGATGTTTCCTTACTGGATGGACAATTAAAGAATAAAAATAGATCCGTCTTTCCTTGTGTTTTAAAATACAACACATATTTGCCTGATAAACTGCTGAGAAATCATCCTTAGCAGATAAATGTGAGAAACTGGTCAATCTCTGTCTAAGTGGGAGGACCTCTTTAAGGGAAAATGAGCCAATGGAAATGTAAAGGAAACAAGAATAAAGTCTATCTGCATAATGTTTTTAGAACTGGGACTGCCCCATTACTCCAGCCAGACTGGTCTGATGTTCTTACAGTAACCGTCTGTCAGTGCCTGGGCAATGGCAGCTTGTACTAGGGATATTCTGAAGCAGCTCCTCTAACCCCAGAATGGTTTTGTCTTGTCCTCTGCTGTCTGAGGGATATTTGTCCACAGTGATATGTTTCTGGTGTGTTGGGGAAACACAGGAGAGGACTGTGGTTTGGTTTGTCTTGGGCTGGTGGTGGGAGTCCTCTGCATCTGAAAGGGATTGAAGGAAAGATAAAATAGTGTATATTTGTCTTGCAAAATGTGATGATTCTGAACTTATCACTGAACTACCTAGACATTAATTGATTACACTTACTACAATATTTTCAGCCTTATTCGTTTATTTCCAGATAAAGTTGGTTGCTGTCATTGAAAGCCCTTGATTTATCTCAAGCCAATAAAAGTTGTTTATCAATAGTAAACAAAAGCCCTTGGTTCCATGTCCTGCTGATCAGAATTTGAATGTCCGACTAATATATCATTTCAATCAGAGAAAAATGATGCATTTTCCATTATTATTGTTGCAGAAGTGGAAGCACAGACCATTGAGGAGCTAAAACAACAGAAGTCATTTGTTAAACTTCAGAAGAAGCACTACAAAGAAATGAAGGACCTTGTAAAGAAACACCACAAGAAAACCACTGATCTGATCAAAGAGCACACTGCAAAATACAACGAAATTCAGAACGACTACCTGCGACGCAGGGCAGTCTTAGAGAAAACCACAAAAAGGGATACTAAGAAAAGGTATGTTAACTGGAACTTCCTCTCCTTTAATCTTAAAAAAAGATCTTTATCCATTTACTCATAATTGGTAACATAACAAGTATGTGGAGATAGCACTAAAGTACAGATGAAAAACAAAGTCCCTGACATTCATAGAATGAGGGCAGGGATCTTGAAATAAAGGTGGACCCTGCAAAAGTGGACGGAAGCCCCCTTTGTGATGCATTTCTTCTCTACTCGCAACCCAAGAAGACCGTCCCAATTTACATGGTAGATTGCTTGTATATATCACCTTCCCTGTACAATAGGGGAACACACTGTTTGTGTATTGAGAAACACACTTTCATCTGTATGGTGATCTCATGTGATTCAGCTGTTCTGATAATCCATTCTTTTTCGGGAGACCATACATCCTGTTTTGCGCGGGACAGCCCCTTTCTTAAGCCCTGCCCTGGTCGTCCCTTTTTTTTTTTTGGCAAAAGTGTGCATTTGTCCCCTTTGCTCTTGCCAACTTTTGTCACAAAAGTATGGTGCAGTGCAGAGGAACATGTGGAGGGGCAAGGGGCGATGCCAGCCCGGTGCAGGGGGAGAGGCAGGGCTGGAGCGACCAGGGATAGTGGCAGGGGCGGAGGGGGACTAACGACCAGTGATAGCCTTGCGCAGGAGTAGGGGAGAGGGAGGAGGAGGCAGGGCTCAGACCAGCGGTTCAGTCCAGCCTCCACGGGGTGAGGGGAGAGTACGGGAGGAGAGGCCCTTGGGCCAGCCATGTGCGGTGTCCTGTTTTCCCTTTGGGAAATATGGCCACCCTAATTCTTTTGTAAATTGTGGAGTTTCCACATGCCCTGAGTAAGAGGCTGCACCTAGGTGCAAGAGTAGACCAGGGACCAACTCACAGAGTCACAATTCAATCCCTGATTCCCTCCTTGCTGCAGGCAGGAAGTAATCTGCATCAGCTCTTTACTGGCACAGATGACTTGCCTCTCCTAGTAGGCACAGCTACACTGGCTGATGTGCTTTGCAAGGTGCCGCATGCTTCCCGTGCCTCTCTGCTTTTCTGCAGGGAAGGAGGAGGAGTATCCCCAGGGAAACTGCTGCTGCCCCCTCTCCTTTACACTGTAACTCATGCATGTAGTCCACAGAGGGGCGGGGGGGAGATAAGAGACCACCTTATGCCCCTTTACTCCCCTGCAGAGACAAATAGGACAACCCATGATCTGGCCCCAAATGAGCAAACAATTGGCTCTAGATCCCACAGTGTGAATTCTAAAGGTGCAACCCTAGAAATGAAAATCAAAATTGGTCCTGTTTTATTATTTGCGGCAAGGGGGGCCATCCTTAATTTGTGTCTGCCTCCAAACTGGAACCCTGGAAAGAATACTAAGAATTAGACCTATTCCTTGAATTTAACACCTGATAGATTTACTGACTAACAACTGAAAGTAATCAAATAAATTTTAAAATATGAATTCTCTAGACCACTTGGTGACGATTGATTTATTGTAAGTAGATCTAGGCAAGATGTTATGCCCCCTTCCCTTTATGCAGTCCCTTGCTGTGCCCTGTCTACTTTTCAATCCTCCATTCCCCTGTATTTTTTTGTTTGTGTGAAAATGTTTTGTTTTGTTTTTTAGTTTGTTAGAAAATAAAGGGGCATGGACATTGTAGTTATTTCTGTCAATTTGATGTGGGAAGTATTCTGTGACTCACTAAATCTTTCCAATACTCTCATTTTGTGCATGTAGCAATGAACTATATATTAATAAACAACTACTACTGTAAACAGTTACACAAAATATAATTACTCGCATGCCTAAGTTTATGCAGGATTAGATGCTAATAATACCACAGTTGAATCTGCTTAATCAGGGATGCCTTTTGGTAGATTTCTGTTCATCGCAATTATACAGCATTTTCATTTAATTATAATTTATTTAAATGTAGTAAACATTACAGCATCATTCTGCAACTCATTTAATTCAAATAAGCACCATTACAGTCTAAGTCCTTTTTATTATTTCATAAAATTGACTACTTGCAATTCATCATAGCTTTTCAAATATGAAAACCATGAACATAAAAAAAAAATCTCTGGGAGACAAGCAGAGAGAAAAAGCCAAGAGTGATTTCTGGCCCCTGACTTCCATAATAACACCTCTGATTGTGACTGGCAGGGAATTAGCCCACAAATTGTTCCCAGAAGGCAACTTGGCCATTTATGATTGTCCAGTGGCAGAACCCTCATTCAACTTAACAGGAATTTTGTACTTCTAAAGCAGCCTCCCCATATTTAAGTGACTTAGAATTTGACATTCTGAAAACAGAATACAGCCAAGGTTTGAGTCAATAAAATTCTTTAGCGCTGTTTGTCAGCTGTGTTACATAGAAATTTGTAATCTGCTATATAGTCCAATGCCAACATGCAGGACAGAAATCTACAGACAGCGACGTTAAGATTTTTCTTGCTTTGGTTTATTCCATTCAAACTTCAGCAATATAACAAAACTAAATAAATAACTCATTTACCTTTCAGTGATGGCCATTTCTGTTCCATTAGGATGTGGTCATAGATCTTCCACAGTGTCAGGCAATGAAACATTCAACTACCCGTTATTACATTGAGCTGCCAAAATAATTTCAAAGATGAGAAGTTTTATATTGGAAAATCTGAAGGTTACACTAAGTCTGATG
The DNA here is from genome assembly GCF_965152235.1 of Eretmochelys imbricata. Classification (NCBI taxonomy): domain Eukaryota; kingdom Metazoa; phylum Chordata; order Testudines; family Cheloniidae; genus Eretmochelys; species Eretmochelys imbricata. The sequence continues at coordinate 202,214,881 of NC_135574.1, read as the reverse complement.
CTGAATTTTAAAAAGGCAGGAATATATCATTAGGGTTTTTCAAACTTGCAAGTACATAATATCTTAAGCAAAAGACTTCTAATAGATTACAACATCCCAGCAAAAAGGCAGTTTATATCATTTTAGATCATTACTGAAGCTGTTTCCCTGCAACTACAGTATACAAATTACTATTTTGTCAGTAGTCCCTGTATTAGAAACTGACTCAAATGTGCATAACCGGATCAGAGGGCAATCCGTGTTTTGCAGCTGTGTGTAGAATTGGGCCCTAATTCAGTAAAGTTGAAGTCAGTGTGGGTGACTCACATACTGAAAGTTACACAGAAGCTCCGCTGCATTGGGGTCATAATGGTGTAATAAATTCAGATTTTTTATTTTGTGATCTTGTTGGTTAAATATCTTAAGGTCTTAGTAGTTTTAGCTGAGGTTTAGCAGAAAGCCATATTTTTTCAACAACCCGAGTGAAGTATTATCCTGAAAATACATAAACTAATCATATAAATTGCTCAGTTTAGTAAGTATGACCACCTTATTCTGGGCTGCAGCTCCATATTTAGATTGGACTCTCCTTTCTCAGTGATAATGCCAGTGCTGCCATTTGAGTCCTGAACACTTTGGACTTAATGCTTAGTAGGCAATGGCATTGCACAAATTGATTTTAGGATTAGATTGATACTTGGTTAGGAAGGTTGTAACCCTACTTAAATTTTCCTTACTAAAGTAATTGTTCTGTCAATATAAACTACCTGAACTAGGAAAACAGTGCTGTGCCATTATTTCTGTCATTTCTTTCTAGAATATGTGCTGCTCATCTTGCCCCTCAATCCTTGTAGCTGAAAATTGGGTTATGGGCATTCAGAGATTTGGTGTGCATGTGTGCATGCTAAACCTGCATTTTGTCTGGAAATTGACCTGCTAATCTCACAAGAACAGACTTTTCCATAAAAATACCAGTATTCTCTTGGTCTGGCCATGCTGGGAATACTGTGAGAATAGCCTTTCTCATGCTATTTCAATGATTGTTTTTTTTATTTGAATCCATGTCAAAAGTCTCCCCCATTGGAACACCTATGTTCATCCACAGTGTTTTGCCTACCTGTGCCAAGGACGGGGCTCAGAGGAACTGGAGTGAGGGCTTTCTGAGTAGCAGGTCCTTCTCTTCTGAATTCTCTTGCACCATAGATACATCTGAGTTGGAACATGGCTGTATTTAGGAAGCATTGTAGGACGGACACACACACCTTTATCTGGACTTTTTGCTGATTCAGTTTTCACTTTAATTTAGAATAGTCACAAGATCTTCCTAGTCTGGGTTTTTGTTTTTGTTTTTTAGGATCATGGTGGTGAGTGGGCAGGGTCTTGGGATTTTCAATTTACAGGAATATAGGAATCTTTCCTCCCCCGCCCCCACCCCCACCCCTTTAGTCTAAGGTAGGTGGTGTGTACCAGGTATTTTAATGATCAATGCTTATAATAAGCATTTATATTGCAAAAAGCAGAATTTATAGGTCTGCCCAGTAGGGGGACAAACAATTAAACATGCAGTATGAAAGAGAAAAAGGGGAGTTTTATTGCTGGTAAAAACTTAAAATTGAGGTACAAAAGTCCAGATCCTCAGCTGGTGAAAATCAGTATGGTTCCATTAGCTTCAGTGAAGCTACTCCAGTTTGCACCAGCTCAGAATCTGGCCCAGTGTATCCATCCAAACAGAAAGAATGACACACTGGCAAGGTAGAGAGCTCTCTACATTATAATTGGTTTTCTGGATTTGAATTTCTGAGTGGCTGACCCATGTGTTCCTACAAATTGTGCTCTCTCTTCAGGGCTTTATAATTCCATCTATCTGAAGCAAGAACTCTATCCTAGGCTGAACTCTGGCCCTTTTTCACATCAGAATAAACTGACAATGCTAATTGTATTCTTGATGTTTCCTAGGCAACTAACTTAATGCCTAGAATAGAGCAGTAAACATGTAGGAATTTGGATCAGGGCATATGCTTACATGTTTAATTTTTTTTTGTTAGATAGTTATTATTTTACCTTAATCCTTTAACTTTATGCACTGTTTATCTCACTCTCACATGCACATGCTCCCTCATCAATCCCTTTCCGTGCCCTTGTTCGTTTACCTTTCTTTCCCAAGACCAAAATCTCATTCTGCTTCTGAGGGAATTTGGGTTTTAGATTCTTTTTTTAAGTTTTCCTTTGCTTCTGTGTGCTCCCTTACTCAGTCTCCTTAATCCTCTGCTAGTTTTCTTTTTCACAGAAGTCCACAGTTCTGCAGTTCATAAAATACTTCCACACAAATGCACACACATTCACTGTAAGTTAGCAGATATAGGAATGTTCCTAGCTCCTGAATAAACACTGGCCATGCTTTTTCTAAATGCAAGCGTCAGGTTAGGTTCCTAAATCCCCATTTAGGGATCTAAATAGGTGACTTGATTTTCAAAATGGCTCAGCACCCAAGAGCTCCCATTATTCTCATTGAGGGCTGGGCTATTTTGAAAATCAAGCCACTTATTTAGGTATATAAATGTGAACTTACGCCCAGTTTGGGGAAATATTGGTGATTATGTTTATGACTTATTTATATTGATCCTGATTCTCCACGGCAATGCACCTTGTGCAAATTGAGTTTAAACCACTATAACCACCACCACCAAAATATTACATGTTTTACACTCATTTTATATAGAAAATACAAATCAGTGATGACACCAGCCAGTCATTTTAAGTGTGCAGTAGAGCGTATAATAGCACTAGTAAGAATATACAGCTCTGAGAGACTTATGCATTCTTGATGGGCTACAGCTACTACTTTAGACAATTGCTTAAAAAAAAAAAAGAAAGAAAGAAAGAAATAGGAATTGTACTAACTGTACCTATTGAATGAGTTATCAGTATTCCATGTGTCTTTGCAGATGTGAAACTGGCAGCCCGGATCACAGTTCAACTATTGAACAAGAACTGGCTGCCCTTGACTCAGAAATGACCCAGAAGTTAATAGAACTGAAGGAAAAGCAACAACAGCAGCTGCTCAATCTCCGACAAGAACAGTATTATAGTGAAAAGTATCAGAAGCGAGAACATATTAAGCTGGTAAGTGTAAAGACTCATGGCTTACACTTTTCTTTGAGACTCTCTCAGTCATTAGTGGAAATTATGTATTGTTATTAATTATGTTGCATTTTGTCCTGTACTTCCCTTCCCAGACTCCAGTTCTGAGCCTTAATTTATCCAGGTCCACAGGGTGCATTCTGTGTTCAGTGAAAACAAAACTGGCCAATTATAGATGGTGACTTGGGCCTGAAACCACACGAATAAACTAGTCAAACACCACATGTAAAACTCACTCTTACTCACTTGCTTGGGCTACCAGCATCACAGGGAGGTGGGAAAGAGAGTAGCCTCCATGCTCTCCCTCCTATCCAGAAATGGGTGAAGCCAAATTCCCTCCTCACCAACCCGAACACTCCAGCCAGCAGAGCTGAGTGAGCACTGAAGGGAGTGTAAACCTGCTGCTTCCACTGTGGAGCAAGGGAGCGATCAGGGATAGTCTGGTCTACTCCTGCAGCTGTACAGGTATGCACTGATTCTTGCTCGGGGCAGATTATAAACCAACAGTCGAGCCTTACATGCTCAGGGCCAGGATGGAATTTAGAGAGAGGCCCACCATGCCAGAATAGGTTGGTGGCTTGGAAATTCTGCCGTGATTCAGAGCAGCGATTTGACCTAGGTCTCCCACATCCCAGGTGAGTATCATAACCACCAGACTGCTGACTATTCTGTAGGTGTCTCTCTCTTCCCCCCTCCCTGTTTTTTGTCATGCAAAACTTCAAAAGTTTCATTCCGCTTCAGAAAAAATTGCAAAACACCCACATTTTTTTGCAAAATGGAAGTGTTGTTTTCTGGCCAGCCCATGTGTTTATGTGTTTACTGAAGGTGTCAAAAGGAATATTAAGGTACATTAAGTTATGTCAGACTTCTAAGTTTTCTCATAATGTAATTTTTTGGTAGAGCCAAAGAATGTTTATGTGACTGGTTGGTCTCTTTGATGTTACGAAGTGGGTGGCCTATACCATGTATTTCTGTGTGTGTACGCCTTGCAATGTTGTATTTTTAACAATGTTGTTTAGCAACTAACACAGCTTTTTCGTAGTGGGTAATGTGACACCTGATGGTGTCATGCTATTTTAGAAGGGCATACCTTTAATAGGAAATGGGATTTTCTAATCTTATTTATTATTTTGATCTTTGCATATGTTTTGCGGATGTTAGGAGTCAATGTGAAGGTTGGATGGGAGTGTAAATCAGCAAATGATGAAGGGTAATATGGCTGTGAGGAAACAGCTCTCGCGCTCACCCTGCTTAATAACCTCAGCACAGAATATTCCACACTCATTTCATCATTTGAATCAGATTTCCTCTTTTTTTCTGCTGCTTTTTAGACTTATGATATTCTCGGAAGCAAAATTAATTGTAAAATAAAGTAAAAGTTCATGAAAATGAATCAATAAAAATAGCTTCAAACATTCCCTGAGGCGTGAAGTTGTACCAAACAGTGTCCTCAGCAAAAATGAATGCTTTAAAGGGGTGCAAGGCCATCCTTTATAGATAGTGAAGAAGTCTTTTGCATACATTATTCCAAGTCAGTTTTTGTTTTCCCAGGTGGAATTCTGCTGTTGGCTGAAGCAGGATCATAAGGCCCTATGAGCTAATATAGGGAAGACTGAGCACATGGCAACCCATGATGCAGAGTGTTTTGAGGGAGGAAAAGGTTTTTTTAAGGGTGTTATAACACATACACGAGAGTTTTAGTGAACAGAGAAAGCCATTGCTCATAGGGTAGAAGAATGAGCTGAGATTCTGTGCTAAGCCCCCAAGGTGCCCAGTACAAAGGCACAGCTCAGGGGAATTGGGAGCAAAAGTGGCATCTTTGTGCCTTCTGGATTCTGGGCTCATCTGTGGGCCAAAATCCCTCCACCTTAAATTAGAGCAACCCTGGGGGTGATTCTAATTTACAGCAGCCTCCCAAAGTCTAGGGAATTCCCAGAATCTCCATAGCAGCATGGACTAGGAAGATTCCCCATCCCAGTCTACCTTATCCCTCCTACCCTGAAACACCCCCTGCAACAAGGCTTGCAAGTGCTGGGAGAATTTTCCCCTGGTCTCTTGGAGCACAGGTCCTATATTCTTCTAGAGCAAATGATAAGGCCTGAGGGGCAGGAGACAGATTCTGTCCCACAGTCGCCAATAGACAATCATGCCCTTAAGATGTAGCTTCAATTGTTGTATCTATCGATCATTTTTTTAACCTGCAAGGCCGTACTTTTCACTATAAACTTCAAGTCCAGTCAAATATTGTCCCAAATTTTTAAAAGTGTGCTCAGGATGTCGTCAGTCCTCGCACAACAAGGTACGTGTGCTTGGAAATCCCAATGTGCAACCAGGGCTCATGCACGAGTGCGTGTATGCTTTTGCAATTATGCGACGCAATTAAATATGGCAATAGAGTTATCTGAATCTAAGGTGTGATACCAGTGTTTTAGAGCAAGCAGAAGGTGTAGAATGGAAGGCCAAAGCAGTTCCATGGCTTCCAAAAATATTTTTATGAGATATATAAATATATCGAGTGAGATTTTCAAATGCACTCAGCATTGGTCTACTCTACTCCCTTTGAAGTCAATGGTAAAATTTCCAATGATTTTAACAAGAGCAGAATTATACCAACCACAAGCACTCAGCTTCCCCCATGATAAAAGTGGAACAATGATACACACCTCCTCTGTAAAGTGCTTTGAGATATATGGATGAAGAGTGCTATATAAGAGCTAGGTATTTACTATTATTGAAAATCCTGCTCACAACAAAGGTGAAAATATTTTTTCTTGGAGGTTTTAGTTATTTGTTGATTGACAGTTGCCTCTGCGGGTTGTGTCACCAGTGAAAGGGCTGGGCCAGAGATGGAGAAGCCTCAAGGAGACTGTAACCACACAGGGTATTTTGATAAGGCACACAATGATCTTATTAATCAGCAGTAAGCAAGACAAGAATAGAAGTAGGCTCTGGCAGGTCTATGGAGTGGGTGGAACATCCTGACTGATAGACTCATACAAGCTAACCAGAGGCAAAAGAAGGAGAGATGGGACGTCCAGTGATTAGGGCCCTAGCCTGGGGCTCTGGAAACCCAGGTTGGGTTCCCTGCTCTATCACAGACTAACTGTATGAGCATGGGTAAGTCACCTAGCCTCTCTGTGCCTTAGTTCCCCATCTGTAAAATGGGAATAATAGCACTTCCCTACCGACAGGGTTGTTGCAAGGATAAATACATTAAAGATGAGAGCTGATCAGATACCTCAGTGATGGGGACTATCTAGGTATCTTACACAGAGGACCTGTTTAGTTGTCTGTTCCATCCCTTTGTTTCTTCATTTCCATCCCTTTATTCCTTTAAGAAAAATATGTGTTTCTGGCTTCCTTCTATGCTCCAGCTAGCAGCTAATCAGCAAGCTGTAGTCTTTGCAGTTACACTTTGTAATTTCTTATCTCAAGTGCTCACTCTCAAGGTGACATAGTCCATCATAAGAACGGCTACAGATGTATTCCACCTATGACCTAGTGTTACTGTTCTGCCATCATTTTTCAAGTAGCTACCATGCTCAGACTTAGCAAAAATTGCAGTAGAAAATTTCCCTTTGATATAACATGTTAGCGATAAAGACTTTTAAAATTTTTTGTGTTGGCTCTCTGCCAGCACTCAAAGCAATACATTGTCCTTAAGAACAATAAGGAGTCGGGTGGCACCTTAAAGACTCCTTGTTGTTTTTGTGGATACAGATTAACACGGCTACCCCCTGATATTGTCCTTAAGGTAACTGAGAAATTCTCCCTCTGTTCATTCCTCACAAAGAGCTGTGTGTTCTGTTATTACCTGAAAAGCTTTGCGTCCTCCAACATACATCAAGGGTCATGAAAAGCAAAAAATGTATGATGTTGCATGATGTGAAAAAATCCACACAATTTAATATACTGAGTTATTTATGATTATATACTCAAGTCTAATAGAGTGACCTACTACACATATATTTTTGAAAAACACAGAGCTAATAAAAATTAACTGGCAAAGCAAGAAAGGGTAGGAGCGCGCTTGTCATCTTTGCCTTTTATGTAGTTTATTGTCAAAGTTAGGGCAGATATCTTGTCCCCATATAAGTCCATGGGAGTTTGGCCATTGTATTTAACCAGGCCAGGATTTTACTCTCAGTCCCTATCCTTCAGTTGGGTCCACACAGAGATCCACTTTTGGGGATTTCTGGATCAAGGACTTGGCTTGTATTTTGCACTGTAGACCTTGGACAGTTTGTAATGCAGACTCTTGTTTAAAATACAGTTTTTGAAAAAAACTTGTGCTTAAAAACACTTGAGTGGCTGCCCGTGAACCCCAGTGAATGCAGAAAGGTTGTATGAAGTGCAAGTCCAACAGAATCTGGATGCTTCTATACAGTACACATAGCTGTTGTAATTTTTAATATACATCTGTTAAAAACGACATAAACAACCTTTCTGTAAGATCAGTAGTCTTCATTTTAAAAATGTCTTCAGTTTACTTTCTATAAAAGTTTAGGTGGGAGCTTTTCATGTTGATGTATCCTTTTGCTATAGTTTGTTGATATGTTCATACCTTTCAGGAAGATAGATGTAGATTTTTTTCCTCTAGAAAAAATTGTATATAATTGTGTAATTAAAGACTGTATCATAATGCATATGTAAAAGGGGGTCAAATTAAGATTGGATAAGCAACCTTAGTTCTGGCATTTCCTAACTTTTGGTTGCTTGACTTTTTAACTTTAATAATGCTCTTGTAATGTAGTGGGTTTTTAGTGTAATTTCCCAGGTTTTTTAAAAAAGCAAACTGAAAAAGCAGACATTCCATCATGTGCCATCATACTGACACCCACATGGATCAGCAGCAGGTTTGGAACTTTTAGATCCATGCTACAGACCTCTGCCACTTCAGCTAACAGAGTGCGTTATCGTGCTGTGTATGGCCCAGCACTAGAGGTGATGGGACCCTTCGTGAACAGGTTTCACAGATATTTGCTGACAGACGAGAAATAGTGAGACTCAGGAATCTTGGGTTCCATTCAGGGCTCTGGAGGGGAGTGTGCTCATGGGGGATAGGTATAAACTCTTCTGTTTTTTTTCTCACCAAGTATGACCCTGTCTGACTCATCTGCTCCAACCTCTCCCAGTCTCCACTCCTCAAGTGTCTCATCCCAGTCTCCTTGCCCATCAAGTCCTAGTCTGACCCGTCCAGACTCACTGTCCCAGTCTCCTCAAGTCCCAATTCCTCATTTATTCTCCTTATTTACCCATTTCCAGTTACCCCCCCATCCCACCTCCCCCCTGCAGCACTTTGTCCCCAGTCTCCTTGTCTAGCCATGCCCCCACCCTCCTGCCAGCTCCTCATCCACTCTGTCTGCATCTCTCTCTCTCACCATGGCCTTCTATGTGACTTTCTCCATCCCAATTGGTTTCCAGTCCCAATCTCTCTCCTCAGGCTCCTCATCCAATCAGGCTCCTCATCCGATCTCTGCGACTCTTGTCCCAGTTCTCCCCTCGCACCTGAGTTCCTTGTCTGATCTCCTTTCCCCCTTTACTTTGTTCTCTCTGTTGCAGTTTCAGGGCAGCTGCACCTGTTTCCCCCCAATGATCCATCAGTGGCACCCATTCTAGGCTTCTGGCTGCGAGCCGTCACCTAACTTGGGCAGAGACTGCATCTGACTCCCTTCTGACCAGGGTTTTTTAAAGCTGCACAGTTGCCTACCTTACACTATGATATCCCCAGCAAGCCAGACTGCCTAAACAGGCCAGGGTCTGCACTTTGTATTCTCTCTGATTTCTATGAACAGTGTGATTGCCTGCAGTTATGAGTTACCACTCTGCTCCTTCTAACCAAGCACATTTATTCTTAAGGTGGAAGCATTACAGAGAAAACATATTAAAAACTATAAAGAACCTACCTGCTAAAAACCTTACCAGAGGTCACCCCCAACTCCAACGTTGGGCTCTGGTAGCTGTCAGTCCTTCAAAACCCACAGCTGGGTTTTCCCCATTGTTGCAAGGTCATGGCTGTCTCAGATTCAGAACCAGAAGCCAGGCTGGGCAGTTCAGCCATTTCTTCATAGCCGTTGGGCCTTTGGTCTGGGAACAAGTAATCATCAGACAAAGACTTAGCTCAGGATATAGCTTCACAGGGCAGGAGTTTTGCATAACCAGAGGTGGGAAATTTTCATTTATTTCCCCCTTGACATTTCCCAGGAAATCCACTTGACACTTATTGTCCATTCTTGTCTGGCACATTTTTAGTATAGTCCTTTGAACTCCCACACTTCACATCACATCTCCCCCCTACAGAGCTAACATACAATCCTGGCCCACAATAATACATAAACTTTGCATGTAATACAATGGAACCCAAAGATACTTAGGGCTTGTCTACACTTACCAGGGGATCGATGCATCGGCGGTCGATTTAGCGGGTCTAGTGAAGACCCACTAAATCGACTGCAGATCGCTCTCCCATCAACATAGCATAGTGTGGACCCCATGGTAAATAGATCTAAGCCACATTGACTTGAGTTACACTATTAATGTAGCTCAAATTGCATGGTTTAGCTCGACTTTCCCCTGTAGTGTGGACAAGGCCTTAAACTTATTTTTCAAAGACATTGCAGGAAATTGCCGTATCTGTCACACTCCCCAACCCACTAATTTTCATTTCCAGTCTCCTTGCTCAGCCAGTCCCAGTCTCCCTGCAGCTCCTCATCTGGTCTCAGTCTCCCCTGCACCTGTTGTCTCTTAGTCCCCCCTCCATTTACCTTCATGGGTTTTGGTCCCAGTCTCCTTGCCGCATCTCCTTGGCTTAATCTACCTCTCCCACCCCATCCCCCATTGCTTCAGCTCTTCTCCCCTCTGCATTTGGATCAGTGCAGCTGCACTGATGCAACATTTGTAGTGTTGACCTGCCCTCTGCCCCTTACAGCTGTGTGAGGTTTAAGTCTGAAGCTAACTCCGTGTTTACTGTAATACAAGGGATCTTGATCGGGTCACACTGTGCAAATTAAGGCCCCCTCCCTATTAGGAGCTCTGTGTGAGTGCTGGGATCCGCCCGCAAAACTCATTGCAGGATCAATGCCTAAAGGCTCTCAGGGACACGGCCATTTTCTAAAGTTACCGAGTTTAAATGTGTTGTCTCTTCATTGTGTGAAATACATATGGAATGCTCTCACATATCTGATTGTTCATAACTCATCTTGATGAATGGGAGATGTGTGATTACACAGGGAAAGTGTTTTTGCTGCATTCATGGACAGCTCTTGTTCATTTCACAATACGGAGGTGCTGTTCAGGACTCCATAGTTAAGGATGGAGTTTGATTTTGCACTTAAAGAAACCTTTTTGTTTTGTATGAAAAATGCAGTATATCCTCAACAAACTTTCAGTGCTTATTTTAAGTATAGAGTTGATTTTCTGAGCATTTACAAGTGGGGCTCTCAAGCGATTAAAAAAATTAATTGCAATTAATTGCTTGATTAAAAAGATTAATCATGATTAATTGCACTATTAATTGTGCTGATAAACAATAGTACAATGCCATTTATTTAAATATTTTGGATGTTTTCCATATTTTCAAATATATTGATTTCAATTACAACACAGAATACAATGTGTACAGTTCTCACCTTATATTTATTTTAGACTTATATATTTTAGGCTTCTTGTTTAGAATGTCACCTGAAAATGAGAACAGGCGTTCGCAAGGCACGGTTGTAGCCAGCATCACAAGATATTTACATGTCAGATGCGCTAAAGATTCATACGTCCCTTCATGCTTCAACCACCATTCTAGAAGACATTCGTCCATGTTGATGATGAGTTCTGCTCGATAATGATTCAAAGCAACCCGACGCATGTTCCAAAGCATGTTCATTTTCATCATCTGAGTCAGATGCCATCAGCAGAAGGTTGATTTTCTTTTTTGGTGGTTCGGGTTCTGTAGTTTCCGCATCAGAGTGTTGCTCTTTTAAGACTTCTGAACACATGTGCCACACCTCAGCCCTCTCAGATTTTGGAAGGCACTTCGGTTTCTTAAATCTTGGGTCGAGTGCTGTAGCTATCTTTAGAAATTTCACATTGGTATCTTCTTTGAATTTTGTCAAATTTGCGGTGAAAATGTTCTTAAAACAAACATGTGCTAGGTCATCATCCGAGACTGCCATAACATGAAATATGTGGCAGAATGCAGGTAAAGCAGCAGGAGACATAATTCTGCTGTTCAGTCACAAATTTAATTCACACCTTATTTTTTTAACGAGTGTCATCAGCATGGGAGCATGTCCTCTGGAACAATGGCGAAGCATGAAGAGGCATATGAATCTTTAACGCATCTGGCACGTAAATATCTTGCGACGCCAGCTACAACAGTGCCAGGTGAACACCTGTTCTCATTTCAGGTGACACTGTAATTAAGAAGTGGGCAGCATTATCACCCGTAAATGTACACAAACTTGTTTCTCTTAGAGACTGGCTGAACAAGAAGTAGGACTGAGTTGACTTGTAGACTCTAAAGTTTTACATTGTTTTGTTGAGTGCAGTTATGTAACAAAAAAACTACATTTGTAAGTTGGACTTTCATGATAGAGATTGCACTACAGTACTTGTATGAGGTGAATTGAAAAATACTATTTGTTTTATCATTTTTACAGTGCAAATATTTGTAATAAAAATAATAATATAAAGTGAGCACTGTGCACTTTGTATTCTGTGTTGTAATTGAAAGCAATATTGAAAATGTAGGAAAACATCCAGAAATATTTAATACATTTCAATTGGTATTCTGTTGTTTAACAGTGGGCTGAGCTGGGTGTGAGCAAGAACCGAATTTGGCCCACTGATTTTTTCTCTCTTGTCGTCATTAATTTGCTCTTATCCCTTGATTTTGTCAAGTTACATATACCACACAGGAAAAAGTATTGAGGATAGTCATTCCCCCTAGGTCAAGAGCAATTTAACTGCTTCTGGTGACGATTATTAGACATTGTGGGTATTCACTCTTTGTGAAATGCTCTCCACTTGATTTTTCTCCTGGATGATTTGAGATCATCTTAAAAGTTGGTTTCACCTCTGCCCAAGAAATACTTCTTTATCTCTCACTGGCACTTTTGCTAAAGGCAGGTTTGAATAGGTCCGGAAGCTGGGTCAGCACTCTAATTCCTTTCCAGGCCAGACACAAGACTGGCTCTCGCTTTCTCTCTCAAGATTTCTCTATCTCATTTGCCTTCGCCTTTCTTTCTTCCTCACATCCACACTCTTAAGAGATAAATCATCATTGAACGACATGAGGATGTGGTAAGAACTTGGAATTCCCAATGTTGTATGATGCATTCCACTCACAAGAAGATGTGAGGAGAACATTGAACAGTTATGCACTCAAAGTGAAGAAATGCCAAAGTTAAGGAGGCGTTCAAATCCTTATCACTGCCCCCTTGGCTTTATAGGCTGGTCTGTGTTCATGTGATCACAAGCTATTTCTCAGATAACACCAAGTAGTATCATACCATTTTTCCTGTAGCATTAGTTGCATATCCGTATCATTTTGAAGTATTGTGTCCCTGCCATACAAATAGTCCAAAAAAAGTATGCATTTGAAAAATACACAATTAATCCTTTCTACACAACATGCTGCAGGTTACCTATAGCAGAGTAATATGCAAAGCCCCTTTATGTTTGCAGTTGGAGGATATGAAGGTAAACCCCTTACTCACACTGATGAACAGTTACATGATTAGTCCAATGTCCTCAGGAACCCACCCTCGGTTTTGGTAATGAGCTATGTCTAAAATGGGCTGTGTCTTATCTTTTTATTTGGAATGTAACATTTATATTACTTTCATGCAAACAACCATTTTGGACTAGTATATAATTATTTTGTGGGGCTTCTTATTGTCTGTGAACTCATTTCCCTGCTTACATTTACATTTCAAAACACATAATGACTGTTCCCAACTTGGTTACATTTTCTGAATTGTTCAGTTATGAAGTGTCATGATAATTACTTTTTCAATAAGAAACATTCTGACAGTTTCCTCTGAGCTTTATTTGCTCTGATGAAAATTTGCTTCACAAACAAAAGAGAATTCTTTCTTAGTTGTATACTTTGTTATTCTGTAGTTCTAGAAGAGAGTTCATACTCAATACCCTCCTTTTGTTCTCTGCAAATAGGAAATAAAAATTGGATTTTACTAACTACCCTTTACTATACGTTCTCTGTTTCATGGTTCTAAATGTCTATCTGATTATTTTTACTGAATTATGCCTAAACTGTAGTGATCTTCAAGTGAAATATATCAGTGACCCTTTTATGACTCATAATATTATGAAGTTAGTCTCATATGATGTAGGGAAGTATTGTTCCCCCTTTTACAGATGGGCAAACTGAGGCATAGAGGGGTTTTTTTTTTTCGCCAATAGGGACCACTCTTGTTCCTACTGAAGTCAATAGAGATTTTGTTTCTGACTTCAGTGGGAACAGAATTTGGCCTTAAATCTGCCAACAGTCATAGACCAGGTCTCTGGCAAAGCCAGAACTCAGATCTTCTGACTCCCAATCCTGTGCTTTAACCTCTAGTCCATACTTCCTAGATATGAGCAAAGATCACTTCTAACCCAAAATGCATGAAACTATTACTTCTACCTGGCTACACCAAAATCAGAATTGTTGCAAATAACAGTGTTCTGTTCATGGAAACTGTATACCACACTTGCATGTGTGAAACTGAACTAGACAAAGGCACGGAGATTCAATTGTAATTTATCAATGACCACAATTATTCTTGTTCATAAGTAGGAAAACACTTGGAAGCGAATGAGATTTTTATGTGTAAGTCCACAGTTCTCAAGATGACAGTCCACGCTTCATTGATAGAACTGCTGCTAGCTTTTAATCACGTATACCTACTGGTGATGAAATAACATTTGCACGTATTCACCACGCTACATTTTTGAAGAAATCTGGGATTATTTATGATGACAAAATATAAAATACTCATTGTTTTACTTTTTTCAGCTCATTCAGAAGCTGACAGACGTGGCAGAGGAATGTCAGAGCAGCCAGTTAAAGAAACTGAAAGAGACTTGTGAAAAGTAAGGTGCTATTCTCATATAACTAACTAAATCTTCTTCAGCATCTAACTTCTGGTTGAAATATGTATGTGTGTGTAGATTTATCTTTATTTCTCTTTCCTGTAGAGAAAAGAAAGAGTTAAAGAAGAAAATGGACAAGAAGAGGCAGGAGAAGATCACAGAAGCTAAGTCCAGGGATAAAAATCAAGTGGATGAGTAAGTGTATTCTAAAACTGTGTTAGATTTTATGAAGAGGTTCAAGGACATTTGGTCCACGTGACATCAAAAGAAAAGCCTCAACTAAATGATCAGTATGCAGGCAGTAAGGGGTCACCAAAGGAATCATGCCACCTCCTGTTGAATGAATCCAAACCCCTCCTCCGCATGTAAGCGCTTTGCCAGCTGAATGGGTGTGCTTTTGCACTGCAGTCCATGTCAAATGAGAGAATCCTCATGAAAAGAGCCAAGGTCAGTGTGGTGACAGAATGGCACACTTAGGCACTGATCCCACAAACACTTCTACATGTGCGTGAAAAAGCCCATTGGCTTCAAATCAATGTTGTAAAGTTACTCATGTGCGGGAGTGTTCGTGGGATTAGGCCTGGATTTGAGAGACACCCTTAAAACACACTATAAAACTAGGTTTCAGAGTAACAGCCGTGTTAGTCTGTATTCGCAAAAAGAAAAGGAGTACTTGTGGCACCTTAGAGACTAACCAATTTATTTGAGCATGAGCTTTCGTGAGCTACAGCTCACTTCATCCGATGAAGTGAGCTGTAGCTCACGAAAGCTCATGCTCAAATAAATTGGCTAGTCTCTAAGGTGCCACAAGTACTCCTTTTCTTTTTACTATAAAACTAATGTTCTGTGGGCCATTTTTGATTTGGAGCATACCAGGAAAGGAATGTGGCAGGCTGGCCCCTCTATGGGTGCAGCGTTCAAGTAGTTCGGGTGCCTTGTTTGAGAAATGCAACCTTACCGGCATATTACCTTTTTCCTATGTTTAAAAAATTATAATGTTATTGAATGATAGCATGAACTCAAACTACTGACAGTTCCTGAGGCTTTCATTTCACCTTAACAGAGTTTGTTGGGTAGGAATTTCCTTTCTTTTTAACTTTACCTATTATAAACTCGTTTCTGATTGAAACAAACAGCATCATTATAATGGAGGGTTTGTGGTAGTTTTGTAATGTCACCTCAGATCCTTCTTTCATGCTAGCTTTAGTCAATGTGGAGTTACTCCTGATTTTTCAACAGTGGAAGTGAGAAGAATTGGGTTCTGTGGGTGCAGTATCTCTAAAAAAGTGCAAAAATATTTATTTGATTTATGGTTCACAAATAAGCACAGAATATATCTGGGTAAGTGGGCTATATCCTCCTCTAGTATGCAGTAAATAGGATTTGTTTGTTTTCTTCAATTCCTTTTTGGCAAATAATTCAAAGAGAGAATAGAACATTTTAGGTTGCACTACTGTATTTATTATTAGCTATCAATCTTTGTGTAAGGCCTAGTGGGTCTCAAACCCAGGCCTGCAGAGTTTCTAGATAGCAAACAACTCCACACTGCTACCCAGTAACAGCTGTAAGTAGCTTGTGTATCCCCACCCATGACCCGCTGCAGACACCAACCACAGGAAATCCCACCTCAAGGGACTTGTGAAGTGGCACCTTTATGGCACTTGATTGGCTCACTGCTCTATATAAACCCAAGGGGTGTTTCAGGAAGTGTCCAGGTAACAGTGTGGGTTATTAGCTAGCTACTATGACCTCCCTGTTCCTGAGCCTTGGTATTGGCTTCTTCTCTGATTTGGACCTTGACTCCTGCTACCCTGCTACCCAGTATTGACCCTCAGCCTGATCTCCGACCTGTCCCCGGCTCTGCCTCTCAGCTGGACCCTCGGCCTGACTGGTGACTCTGATACTGACTCTGAACTCCGGTGGTTGTTCTGCCTACTGAGCTCCTGCCACTAGTCCTGCCTACCTCTGCCCAGGATCCTGATGCTTTGTAATATTTAAAACCAAATTTAAAAAAAAAAATGCAAAAGAATTTAAAAAACCCAAGCAAACAAAAAAAAACCCCAGGCTTTTCCACAAAGCCACGATTATACAGTGTTTAATATAGTATTACCACTGTGTATGGTTTGGAGCTTCTTGTTGTAGGAAAAAGAAATACATCTTTTTATTGATAGAAATGAAAGATGGGCTACAGAGATAAAGGGACTACAATGCATGACCTGAGAACAGACATTAGAGGAATTTAACAAGCAGCCTAAGGAGAAGATGACAAAACAGGAATAAAAAGTGATAGTGTAAAAGGGGAAGAATTATTTAAGGTGGTTAAAGTTGGCATAATGGCATGGAAATAAAATTGGGAAGAATCAGTTAGACATTATGAAAAATGTCCTAATGGTAAAATCAATTGCAACATGAAATGATTTGCCTGTCGCAAGATTATTGAAATATGAATTTAGGTGTTCAAAAGTAGACAGGTAAAAGTCCCTAAGGAGGCTCCCTCAAACTCCTTGCACAGGAAAATCCAGTGGAGGCAGCAAAAGGAGCAGGAAACTCATTATGTTTCTCCCCAGCTGTTCCAACAAGTGGACACAGTTTGCCCCTCCCCACTGAAAGAAGTAGCAGGACCTGTGTGCAAACTCAGTGGTTTCCTTGAAGACCTCCTGTGCCAAGTAGGGATTTGAGGATGCTCTCTTGCAAATGTGGGAAATCAAAATACGCCCAGATTAATATATCGTGCCAAACTTTGCAGGCTTTTGTTTTTCTATCGTTCTTAATTTTTCCCTGTCTCTAGGGTTTGCATAGCTGCCTGGAAGCAACATATTTTAGTCCCTTATGTATAGATAGGTTTACCAAGCAATTCAAAATTCTGTTTAACCTCTTAAGTGCTCCTTGATTTTATTGAAATTTTGCAACTAGTCCATCATTTGGGAACAGTTATCTTCCCCTCTGCGAACTTCATAAACAGTAAAGAAACCTTTTGCACTGTATACTCAAATTACTACATGCCATCATCTCTAATGAACTGCATGTTCACTGTGGGCTTGATACTGTGCTCATTGAAGTCAACGGCAAAGTTCCCATTCATTTTAATGGTGCGGAATCAGGGCCTATATTGCCACAAGTAAAATTTTCAAAGGCCCATAAGTGGCTTTGGAGCTTAAGTCCCACTGACTTCTAATGTATCTGCACTTGCCCCTGCTATAGTGCACATGTCTATGGCAGTGTGTGCTAACTCTGACTAGGCCATCCTGAAAAAAATCTGTCTAAAAGGTCACTGCTGATGAAGCTGTTGAGATATTCCCGCCCAAGTTCTCCTGCCTCCACTTAAAATGGTTGTAAAGAAAACCAGTGACAAAGGTCAGTAGAAACCTCTTTTTGTTGTGTCCAGTCAGTGTGGCAGCTGAGAGGCGAACCAACATGGTACAGCAGCATTGCTGTGGAGAAGAATAAGACAACGCAGTTCAAAAGCAGAAGACAAGCAGCCGTGCCCTACCCCCCAAAGTATTGCAGCACATCACCAGCTAAACTACCACATTAGCAGAGAAGCTCTGTTAAGTCATTTGGCCTGCCAGGCTGTCTGCCACGGTAGAGTAAGCCCCTATCCAATGCCATTCATAGGCACCTTTAAAATTCAAATGTTTCAACTGAATCCAGAGCTCCGTGGCTCACATAGTAAAGTTATGGGGTGAAATCCTGACCCTACTGGAGTCGCTGAGAGTTTTGTCATTGACTTCAGTGAGGCTGGATTTCATCCGCAGTATCTGCTCACTGACATGGAATACTGCGTAATATAACATGTTGGGTAACGTAGCAGGTGATGCCCTGGGCGTTCTCTTTGGTATTCCATTTTCCACACTTAAAAGAACAGTGCTGCCACATAGAAGCCGCAACAGGAACAATACTCTACAGCAGAAGGACTAACTGAGAGCAGGACTTGCCTGACATTATCAGGACTTAAAGGCAAGCAAGGGAAAATAATTTCATTGCAGGAAGTCACAGATCTGGACATTTTGGGTCGTTTCTGAAGATACAACTCCAACACCCTGATTCTAACGTATTAGACACTTTAGAAATGCAGATGGATGGACAGACAGAACTGTCTCTTCAAGGCAGAGTCTATCACATTGGGTATTTGATGTATCTGAATTGACAAACATATTGATGTAATTTTGTCTACTGCAATAACTTGTTAATCCCTTGTCCCCAGAGAGAAGACAGAAATGATTCGATCGTATATCCAGGAAGTGGTGCAGTACATAAAGAGGGTACGTCAGTCTGTTGTACTTACATTCTTTGTAAATCTTCAGCTTTTACAGATTACAGTTTGACTGGAAGTTATCCATGGGCGTGAGTATGAGCATATACATTTCACTGTAGGCGTATGTGCACCCAACGCACTCAAGCCAAAGACCACTAGGGGGCGCATTCCCCCCATGCACAGAGCCAAGGGCATAAAAGGGGCATAGCCACCACCTTCCTCTCAGTTCCCTCTCACCACCCATGGCAATATTTAGAGCTCCCCAGCACTCATGAGCCTTGGTTCGCCAACTTAGGGATTTTCTCACTTTGTACATAGTTATAGTTCACTTAGCATAGTTATAGTTTAGTTACTTAGGCTTTGTGGAGTGGGTTTTGCCAGGCAAAAATGTGCCATGTGCAGGACCCTTATCCCATCACTGACAGGCACAAAAGTTTTCTCGTTTGTTTAGGCGAGGGACATGTGAGGGACAAGTGCTTATCTGCATCTCATTCCCCATGAGAGCAAAGAAACAGAGGGATTTGTGATATAAGGTTTATTTTCTTGGAAAGGCAATGCATCCCTCTTCAGAGCCTGATCCCTAGGACGAGAGAGCAAGATTTACCCCACAAGGAGGGCCCCTCCAGCTGCCATGGCTCCAAAGCCAATTTCGGGGGAGAATCATAGATCTCCTTCCTTTCCTGCGGCCACCCCAGCCGGTTCAGAACTTTGGGGCAGATAGGCCGCACTCCTGATCTCAAAAAATGGTGCTAAAAGTCCTCCGGTGCCAACTCAACACCCCCTATACAATGTCTGAGGCTGCACCGCTGCTGCCAGCTCCAGTGGGCCTAACAAGACCAGTGTTTTCTCCTTTACTGGAGAGATCGTTAACCCCGGCACTGGTGGATCCAATACCAGCTCCAGCAACAGAAAATTTACCTTCATTGGTGGTGCTTGTCTGCTTCCACCAGCACCGTCGGATACTTCGTCCTACCTTTGGTGCAGCGCCACGTGTCTCCTGTGCCCAGGACTCCACCAGGAACCACTGGACTTGCCTGTCCATTCAATGAAGAGAGGGAGTTATCTTTCCTCCTCGTCAGACTCAGACAATGATAGACCTTTATCTCTGAGGTCTTTTGGATCTCCATACGGATCTCACTCTTAGCATGCATGACCCGTGGAGCAAGTTATTCATACAGATGCCCTGGTATGGTGCCCTTCACCACAGACACTGCAAACACTGCTATAGCCCCTTTGGCCATACTGGGCCTCTGGGACTGCTCTCAGGCCCTCTGGCCTCTATCAGCTACACAATCCAGGAGGAAGTCACCTCTTCCAACTCCTGTAGCCACTAGTGAAGCTCCTGTGGAACCACGAGATCCTGTCACTCTGCTTTGGAGTACCCAGACCAAGAGGACCCAATAGAAGAACTCCAAGATATTCCTCCTCTTCTGCAGATGAGTCCGTCGCACTTGAGTCAACTTCACCTCTGCCTGAGCACTTTAAGGTCTTTCAAGACTTTAGAAGGAGGGTGGCGGCTTCCCTAGGAGCATAGGTGGAACTTTAGCAAGATGATCTGCACAAGCTATTATCAGCCTTCCCATTAACGAAATCCTGCTGGAACTTGCTAAGGCCACTTGGCAGATACCTGTTTCTCTGCCAAATGTGTGGATAGGCGACATCAGGTTTCCCAGCAAGAACATGATTTTTTTTTCACTCACCCTACCCCAGTTTCTCTAGTTGTCACAGCAGTGAATGAACAGTTGAGGCAGTTGCTCCCCAAGGCTACCCCGAAAGACAAGGAATTTAAGAGATTGGATTTATACCGGAGAGAGGCCTATACCTTCATAAACTTTCAAATTAGAGTGTCGAACTGTCAGGCTTTATTGGCCAAGTATTCCTTTATTAATTGCTGGGCAATTTCTAAATTCACGGATAAGTTGCCTGAGGAATATAAAGAGCAGTTCTTGGCCATAGCCTCTAAAGGTCACCTCACTGCCCAGGCATCTCTAAATGGCTATCAACACAGCGGATATGGCTTCATTTTCAAAGGTGACAGCCATCTCAATGAGGTATTCTCGTTAGTTACAGGCCTCCTGAATGCCAAGGGAACTTCAAAATGCAATAGAAAACTTGCCACTTGAGGGCACTAAGCTCTTTTCTCGAAAGACTGATGTTCATGGTGTGCATGTGAAGATTCCTGTGCGACTCTTTGCTCTCTCAGTATCTGTACCCAAGTGATGAAGAGGAAATATTTCAGACCACAGGGACAATATGAACTTTAAGATCATTCTAGCCAGAGATCTAAGCCTTCTAGAGGTTGTCCATCAGCTTTGTCCACAGCAGGCCTTTCTCACCAGACCTCTGCTTCAAAACAGTCATTTTGGCATCAGAGTCAAAGACAGCATACTGACTGTAAATCATCTCCAAAGTTTCGGCTGCCCATTTGGAAACTGCCTACCTTTCTTTTACAGTGAATGGATAGAAATTTCTTCTCGGCCAATTCACTTCCTTCCCCACCCTACCTTCCCCATCCCTTTTCGGGGACCCATATCATGAGGCTGTATCTATGCAAGATGTACAGTCTCTTGGATCTGGGCTCAATACAGGAAGCTGTTTATCAGCACATTAGGAAAGGCTTTTATTCCCACTATATCCTGATTCCAATAGAGGTACTACTAGGCATGTACTGCCTAGTGGTTCTGCTGGCAAAAGCCTCTGACTTGAGTGCATTGGGTGTAGGTACTCTACAATGAAATGCATAAGTACATAAAACATCCTGAAGAACAATTGTTATTGTACAGGTGAGTAACCATTTTTTCTGAAGTTTTAAATGAAGCTTCTAAAACTTCAACTTTTTGTGCAACTGCCATACGGATTATTTCTATATTACTGTATATGAAATTAGAATTTTATGTCTTTTTTGAACAATCCATGACTGGGGGAATTAAATTATTTTTCTTATCTGAATCTAGATTTATTTTGATCTTTGTGCAGTTTTTATTCATGGAAACTGTGTATGGCTTCTTGCCTTCAGGTATTGGAGAAACATTTTTGTAAATTGGTTTGCTGTCTCAAGAATGCATTGATGGCTTAAAGAACGCTGAGAACCAAAGAACATTTAATTACAGCATATTCTTTATTAGGTTTGTAGAACTGCTGAAATGTGTAAGCATTCTAAGCAGAGCTCTGCAAAATACATTTTTTTTTCATGGAAATTCATGAGAAAATGTTAGCTATTTTATGGTTTTAACTGTCTTAATGTTGTACTGAGCCCCAAATTTTGCTTTGTGAAATGTGGATCAAAATGTTTTCAAATCAAAAATATGCAAAATAAACTCCCAGGAATTTCTTTAGGTCTTCAGTGCAGAACTATTTTAATTCAACAGCTGGGTCATTTTTGCTCACAAAGGCCCCAATACAGGAAACCACTTAAGAATATGCTTAACTTTAAGCATGTGTTCCATTTCCATGGAAGTCAAGTGCATGTTTAAGTGCTTTGGTGAATCAGGGCCCAAGTTCTGTACTATAGCCAAAAATATGTGGATGTTTCCTTCTTCAAGCACTGCAAAGAGTTCTTTCTGGGTGCAGAAATTAGCCATACAAAGCTCCTTGCAGGATGGGGACCAAATATTATTTTTAGGAGCATTGCCTCCTGTGAAGTTTATATGCAGTGTTGTAGCCGTGTCAGTCCCAGGATATTAGAGAGACAAGCTTGTCTTTCTCACCAACAGAAGTTGGTCCAATTATCTCACCCATCTTGTCTCTCCTGTGAAGTGTGCATGTGTGGTATATGTACCCATAGAAGAACTATTGCCAACAACATAAGTCATTGGTGCATGTCAAAAAGGGGATTACACAGCTGTATTAAAAAGGTTTACAGTTGTCATTAGAGAATTTTTAATTGGAAAAAAGCAGGTTTGTGTATTGGGTGAAACAGAACTTTTTGCTGTTTTCTTATAGCTAGAAGATGCTCAGAGTAAAAGACAGGAGAAACTCGTAGAAAAACACAAGGAGATTCGTCAGCAAATACTGGATGAAAAGCCCAAGGTAAAGAGTTTTGTACAGTGACATAGTGCTTTTAAAAACTTTTTTTCAGCAAATGCACCTACTGTATGCATCGATTAATTTGATACTCGAGAAGTGTGATCGAATCCGCGCATAGTGAGAGTTTCATAGACAAGTTCCCCGATATTTGAGATAATGAAAAAAGTCAGATAGCAAGCTGCTAGTGAGTAACCACTTCAGACCCTGACCCCCTGTAATTAAATCGTTCTTTTAGTCATTGTAGAGTATCTCTGAAAGGCACCTGGTGTAAAGGGTGCTTCTGACCAGCAGAGTGTGCCCTTTGCTGTAATGTTCTTTAGCCGTACAAAAACAAAACACAGTTTGCATAAAAAAAGGAGATATCTTTTTAGCATGCTTAGCTCAAAGTGTTCTTGATAGTAATGAAAGCCGGTAAAAATAGATGATGATAATAAATGTTTTTCCATTTGTGGAAAAACAATGAGATGTCAAAATGCTGTTGCTGAACATGGCATATATGCTGAATTTTCTACACTGGATTTTGTGCACTGAATCTTTTGTATTCTCCTTCATGTCAGCTAAGATCATGTAGTATTCTGAAATCTCTCCCTGTCTCTGTCTCTCTCTCACTTTATTTTAGAGATTGTGGGCTGGATCCTGGTCCTGCTGAAGCCAATGGGAATCCATTGACTCCAGTGGAGCATATTCAGGCCCCCAAAATGTTGTAAAATTTGTTTCAGGAAGTCTTAATTATATCAACAGGCTATTGTACATGAATATGGTGTCATTCAACAGAGTGCTCCTCCTGGTCTAATTCTTCATGGACCATTTTGGTCATCTCTGCTTTCATGTTTCCTATATTAGAGCCAGTATGTTACAGACTTCAATTTTAATTTCTTGTCTGTCTACAGACTAATGTTCCAATGCTTGTATTACAGTTAAATTGGCAGTAATAAGGAATTTTAATTTTGACAGTAGTTAATCAGTGTTGGCCTCCCATTTGTGTGAAATATCAAAAGAATGAATCAAGTAACTATTTTAACAGCTAATGGGTGATAAATGATAAACTTAGTACGTTTCTAAAAATAACATATTTTTGTTCATGTAATTTTCTACTTTGATTTTAAAAATAAACTTTATAAAAAACAACAATAATAATTAATAACAGATAGTGTAAATGCCGTGGTATCTGGGATCAGAATATATACCTTCTTTAAACTTTTAAAATGCTTCCTTTTTGTGTTTGATCACCAGCTTCTCTTGAGGAATAGCGCTAACTTATTGTTTTTACATTAATAGAATTTAAGTGCACAAATATAATGCAAAAATAACTCATTGTCAGTCATTCTAAGGCTATGGTTTGATAAGCTTGTTTATATAAACTCTTGATTAACTTCTTTCCTTCTTTTTTTAATCTCAAGGCTGCTACTGTATTTCTTAGTAAAGTAGTAGCAGATCTGAACTCTGGACTCACTCCTACCACAATTGTATGACTTGCATGCAGAGAGAAGGATCATGTGCAGGCTTGGCAGGATTAGAATTCTCCCATGCACATTCACATCCACAACCTCAGGACAGGGCATGAGGAACTCTGCCTTTATATGGGCTTTGGCTAGATCCTCTCTGTAGTCAGTGACCCATTGACAATGCATTTAACCTCCACTTTCAAGGTCCTGCCTTGAGAGCCAGCATAGTGTTGTGCTCTGTAGTGCACCACGGGATCTGTATCCTACCCTTTACCGCATAATGGAAATGATTTCAGGACTGTGCATAGCTTTTACTTGGGCCAAAAGATTTAGTGCAAAACAACAATTCATTGTATAAACAGTTTATTTTTTGCTTCGTATTCAAAGCCAAGCTCCCTTATTAGCAGGGCATTAATAAGCAGTAGATCAAAAGTTTCCCCAGTTGTAGGTGTTTGAAAGGTGCAGACACAAATATGTACTCTGTACCCTTTCCAGAGGTATTTCTCTAAGTACCCAGACATGCATTATTTGTGTATCCAAAGCTCCCATCAAAATTAATGCTAATGTAAGTCAATGGGAGTTTATGGGTACATAAGCAATGCAGGATCAGTCCCTAAACAGCCTAATATGTTTAGGGATAGCATTAGCTTTGTGTGCTCCTGCCAATAATGTCACTGGGGACACCCTTCCATCCATTCATCATTTTACTTAGTTACTTAGCAGTGACTCACAAAACTTCTTGTATTATGACTTTACATGCAGAGCCCAGTCATAGAAAAAAAGATTATTGCAGTCTTAGCCATTATTAGCCATTTGCAGCAGGGCTTGGTAGTTTGATAAGTGTAAGTTTGTAATTTCCTGTATTGTAAATTCTCTAGGAAACTAGAGAGAATTTTGCATTAAATAGCTGAGGTTTTAAATCTTTTTTAAAAATGCAGAAATCCTGTAGAAAGGTATGCCACAGATAAAGGCCTTTGGGTTTTAAAAAATAATTTTTCTAGACTAAGGCACCACATTCACCACTGATTTACACCTTTAAATACCCCACTGAAGTCAGTAGAATAATAAATCAGTACAGATTTTTTTTCCCCTAAACAAGTCCTAGACACAGGGCTACTTTGTACTTTTTCAACTGCTTGGCTTATAGTTGAAAATAACTTGAACTTCCATCTACTCTTGTTTGATTCCTGAACTGATGCTGTCAGCAGAAAGGGATGGGAGCAGTCCCTCTGAATACTATATTCCCCTTGAAGTCAGTGGGAGTTCTGCTTCAATGGAACCAGAATTTCACATTGTATCTGTATAATACGATACTCCCTCTGATCACAAATTCATCTTTGGTCTAGCAGAGACTAGAAATTTAATAATCTCATGGATGTTTTTCTAATATATGTGTGTGTGAGGACATACCAAACACTTCCAGCAAGCTAATGTGGGAGAGCTTCCAGGCAAAGGAAAATGTCGCCTTGTTAATTCAAAGACTATGTGCTCGTGTGTGGAACAGTAAATACCCTGGCCTTATCCTTCCTTGATTGTCCTCTACCTTGAGTGTTATGTTACAGAATGCACACCAGAGAGAGCTTGTTCAAAAGTTACACCTACAAATGCATACATTGAAAGCCAGGTAGCAATTGGAATCCATTAGGATTTCTAATTGATGCCTTCCTCTTGAGCATCAGATATTGACCACTGAAAGCAGGTAGATAACTTAACCAGGTGGATTAGTTATAACGATTCAGGGTGGTTCACCTTTGTCCTATGTGATAGTTGCCTCCACTGTGTTCTCCCTGACAGCCCCATTTCCCATCAGTCCAATTATTTCTTTGCGCTCCTTTCTTTCCCTTTCTCCTCCACCTGCTCTCCTTTTTGCTTTCTATTGTTCACTTCCTATTCATACACCCCTCCTCTTTTCTCCCCGTTCCCATTCCTTGTCTTCTCTCTTTATTTCATTCATTTACATTAAGCCTTCGTCTGCCCCTCTCTTCTGCCCCTTCAGCTGCCTCTCTTGTAAATTCCTGAGGGCTACTGTAGGAACACAGTTCATTACACCTCAGTATGGAATTCAGTACATTCAGGGCAAAGAGTGATCTGGGATGCTTACTGCCGAGCATGTGTGGCGCTGTGATATCGAAGTACAACTGAGGGACTTGAGGATGGCGTGGTCATTTTATCTCAGTGTCTTTGCTTTGAATAATCTGTTCATCCATTTAAATCTAAATTAAGTGCATTTCCATCCCCTCCTCCCCCATTGCATTGTAATGACAAAACTCCATCCACATGAGATATGGCAAGGAATTCATTCTTTTGCATGAAAATTGATTGTTACAGTAAATGGACCCTGCACTTCCTGTCACTGGAGTCAATGAGGGTTTGTCATGGATGTTGAAAGGGTCAGAATCAGGCCCATTACAGTTTGCAACTTTTAGCTCAATCCATTAGAGCACATTATTATTAATATTTTACACTTCTGTAGTGCCTTCCATTCAAAGACCTTAAAGCACTTGACAAACATTAACTCATTCAGCCCCACGTACTTAGGTAAGTGTTGTTAGTTACAAATGGAAAAGCCTGAAGCACGGTGTCAGTAAGTGACTTGCCCAAGGTCCTACGGAAGACAAGGCCTTGCCACAGACCTTCTGTATGACCTTGGGCAAGTCACTTACTGTAGATAAAACCCCAGTCTCCAGACTCCCAGTCTCAGACTGGAGCATCCTTTCTGCCTATTGCTTTTTCTTTTTAATTCATAGCACTTACCCGAAAAGCTAATTGAACAATGCAAACAGTGGACAGCCATAGATTATGCAGAAAAGGCATGGGGAAGCCATAGAGCAGAGAAATGCCGCTAAGCAGTATTTTCTCATGACATGCCTTAGTTCATACATGAATGCAGGGGCGGAGTCTGAGAGCAGCCACTCTGCATGGCATGATCCCCTCTGTAAGAGCCGGACATTTTCTATGCAAGATAAAGCTGCCCCAAAGCACTTTAAGATAGCCGATAAGCTCCATGACCAGCTGCCACTCTCACCACCATTGTAGGAGTCACATATGCCATGCTGCAGTGCCAGAGGAAATCCAATGGCAGCACAACAGGAGAGACTCCTGCGCTGTTAAAGCCTGATCCAGCTCCTGCTGAAGTTGACTGGAATCTTTCCATTGACTTCAGTGGTAACCTCAGTGCCTGGAGGAAGGAAGACTCAGCACAGCAAGGAAGATATAATCATCTGTGTTCACGCTCCCACAGCTTATGCTCAGTTTGCACGAATCAGAGGAGAGAGAGATGGCCAAGTGTGTCTTGCTAAATTGCTCTGCCTGGCTTTCACCTCTGACATTTATAATTTTTTCCTCAAAAAAACATCATAAAAGCAAAGGTACTTTTAATTTAAAATGGTGTATAAATAGAGGCTATTTAAGAATCTGATGTATGCTAAATAATTTAAAAACACAAGCTTATTATCTCACAGTTTGTTATGCATTATTAATTGCACCCACTGTGTGTATACATTGCTATACCTAATCAATAATTTATACCAGGGCCATGCCTGAAAAATTTATGGGGACTTAAAATGACACGTTTTCAAGGAGCAAAGTAAGGAGCCACTCCAACTCTGAAATAATAATCCTCCTGTAACTCCAGCGTCTTCATCCTGTTGAAACAATGCCTTGCAAAAACAATGGATGACTTCTTCCCCCCTGCCAGGTGCAGTAGTTAAATTCAATTATTTGAAAGCACAATTAAGGGAGAATGATCCTGAAGTCACAGACAATCTTAAAGTATCTTTTTTGTAGACCGCAACTTGGTTGTCTAATACCCGTTTTGTGGTTTTTGTTTCAAATCATTCATTTTACTCCTGCAAATAATATAAGTGATTTAAATGTGGCTGTTCATAAAAGTAAGGTCAGCAGGATTCTCTCTCTAATTTTTGAGAATAGTCAATGTACAGTGCATATGATTCACAAAACTTTTGAAATTACTTTAGATATGTCTTTATCAATTCCTAGAGCCCAGAATTGCTACTTTAAATCAATTCCAGGGAAGAAAGTAATTCCCAGGGAGTTTTATGGCTCTTCCAATATGTTTTCAGGTCATTGCACATTGCACAAAAAGACCATACCCCATTTTCTCAACTCAGTGCCCAGGTAAGAAGCCAAACCTCCTTTCAGGACAAGCTAGGTTAGACGCACTTCCATCCAACTCCTGTCAGACCCATTCGAGTTTCTACTGCATGGGATCACCCAAAAATGTTAGGGATAGAGCTTTGCAAAGTGATGATTTCAGTTTGCAGGGCTTCGCGAAGACCTTGGATGCTATAGACTCATACTGGAATGGAGAAAGTGGCCTTCTTAAAGTGTTCCCCATCTTAATCCCCCTTTGTCCCCTACTCCCAGAGGCAAATAGTCTTTTCTGTGCAGTGGATAGTTTTAATCCCTCCAGATTTTAAAAAGAAATTTCACAGCTTTTAAGAACCTGCAGCTTTTAAGCTACATGTGTTACAGCAATGCCTAGCAGTAAAACACAGAAGGAATACAGAGGGTTTAAAATAATGTACTGTTTTTTTTCATTGTTCAACTTTTTTTCTAGGCTTGTAAATCCATCAGAGTCATACGAGTTAACTGTCTCTGGGTCTTCTTAAGTAGGCAATAGCACAGAGACATGAATGACATTTTCTCAGTCTCAATGAACTGCAAATCTTTTAAAAGAATATTTTTATAAAAAGTAATTTCTGTGGGCTGAGATTTTCAAAGCCACCTCAGGGCTTGATCCCGCAAGGTGCTGAGCACTTTGGTCTCAATCCTGCAATGTGCTTAAGAACAGTCTTAACTATAAGCACATGAATAGTTCCATTGATTTCATTGGGATTACACACATGTTTAAAGCAAAGCATGTGCTTAGTTGCTCTCAGCCGCTCACAGGATCAGCCCCTAAGAGATGGGCATCCAAATCCTGTAGGCAGCTTTGAATATCTCAGCTCTGATGTTTGGGTGTACTTTTTTGTGTCACATTTGGGTTAAATTCTTAGGCTTTCCCTAGAATGTGTTGTGGTCATTGAATAGGCTGGTCTGGATCTCATACTGGTTTTGCTCAAGTAAAACTCCATGGACTTCAGTGGAATGACTCCAAACCATCACCAGTGTGGGGTCAGAATCCTGCCCATAATCTTCAGCCTCAATCACAAAAAGCAGAGAGGCCTTCACAAGTGAAAAGAGTGAAAACTGGAGCTTTCTCATGTGCTTTTTATTCATATAGATCCCCTCTTTTAATAACTTTATTTTTCCAGCACAATATCCATTACAGTTCTAAAGATGGATAACAGGTCACAAACGATACATGTAACAATCTGAAGCGATATTCAGTATGTTAATTAAATCTCTTTTCGTGATGATACTGTACACACAAGTGTCACTTGGGAATTCTAGCTTTCAAATCAAATAGCCCAAATGCCTACATTAAATTTTCAATGGAAATTTGCGAAATGCTTCTACTTTTATTTTAATGACTTGCAACTTCATTTATTTTGAATAAGGGTGTCATAGACCCCCGGTAGAAAGAAAATATAAGTAATTATTTTAATGAAAACCAGAGGAGGGAATTGTTAAGAAAACTGTTTTTTCTTCAGCAGAGGACATTTTTCCAGACACGTATTTAGTGTTCATTGGTGTTCCTTGTAGGAGGTGCCAGAGGAAATCTACTTTTTTGAGAGCTGTAAAGAATTGAGATTGAGAGGACTGAAAGGCCAAGCTTTGTTTTCATTTTTCACCAGTGTAAATCAGGAGCAGCTCTTCTTATTTCAGCTGACTCACTCTTGAATGCACTGGCAAGACTGAGAGCAGCATATGGTCCAGAGTATATTTCATGTAGTTGAAAAGTTTGATTTGTAAAGATCATTGTTTTGTAATGGTCTAGGCAAGTTAGACAGTTCCTAGCACCTCCCACCACCTCAACTCTCTGCCTGACATATTTCTGAGCCCCTTCCGGCGTGTGGCAGTCTTTCTTAAGCATTCTCACTTCTCCTATTCCAAGTTTTAAAAAATAACATTCCGAGTCAAAACCCAAAGATCGTCTCTGTTATAATGTGTAAATTGAGGTTTCTGAGTGAGAGGTGAGTGTTCATCAGTGGCGTTAGGCAGCAGTCCACTGCTGGAAACATTGGAACAGATATGATGCTGTGTCCAACAGGAGGCCAAGCACAGAAGCTGCAGCATGGGAGGAGTTGAGGCCAAAGGTAACTAAGCCATCTTTGTACCACCTGAATTATGACTCAGGGGTACCACAGCCTGTGGTTTCAACTAGAGCAGTGCTGAATTACAACACCATGGACACTCCCTCTTCTGGTCCTCCTGCACACATCCAGCCTGCACCGCCTCCCCTCTTCCACTGAGACAGCATAAAGCTGCATATTCAGCCCTCATGACAATGTAGTGCCTTACTGCCCCTGTATGCCACTAGGGTAGCATATAGGGGTTGGGTTGGAGGACAGAATCTGCTCCATTGGTTGTAAGGGATAAAGCAGTGAGCATTCTGCTATTTAGCATTATGCAGTTACTTACAAAGAGATCTCCTCTTATGATAGCTGATTCTTCCTAATGGACAGTCCTTTGAAATGACCAACTTTGCGTAAGTTCTCAGGGTATGTTTTCTCACAGTCGTGGGCCTAGCAGATGCCAGCAATAACAACATGCTAATAAAAGATTTGTTAAAAGGTATATAAAGTAATTATTGATTTTGACACTAGTGCATGTTTAACTGTTCCCAAGACTATTGTCTCCCTGACACAGAAAGGAGAAGATGATAAAACTCACCTTGCCCTTCACGCAAGAGAAAACCAGACCAGGAAGGAGACATGAAGGTGGATATATAGCTTCTTCCTGCCAAAGCCCATCCCAAGAATAGATAACATCCTAGAGAGAGAGAGGCTGGTGATGTTGCCCAAACACAAAACTGTTTCTGTGGGCAATATGATTAGGGGTTGTAAATTGCTAAGATGATCCCAAGACAAGAAACATTGCCTATTTAATACCCAACTGACGTAAACAGGATAATGCTATAAAGATATCTCACACACTGAGGAATCTCAAAGCTTTTTAGAAGCTATTTATATATAGTAATCATTTCAGCATTGAAATTCAGAAGCATACTCTTGGATGTACAAAAAAGTTCTGTGGAATTTTCAGTGTTTACCCAAAGCAGCCAGGATCTCTATTCTTAGGTCTAATCTGAAAGAACCATGTGTAATACACTGCATGGAAGTTAATGCATCTACCTCTGGAGAAAGACGAGCTGAAAATGATAAAAATGAGTTGACGTGTGTAGCAGGGTGGCTTGTCCCACAAGGGCTGGTGGCCTAGGGGCCAGCCAACCCTGATCACTGGGTATGGATCAGGCGATCCCCCTATAAAAAGCAGCAGGAGGCTGCAATGAAGTGGGGGTACTCAGACTCCAGCAGAGTCCTGGGTGTTGAGGCTGAGACTCCAGGCAGGTAGAGCCTGGGAGTGGCATGTCAAAGCAGGAAAGGGCCCAGGCAGAAAGGCCTTGGAGTAGGAAGAGAAACTTTTGCTTTGTATAGACTTTAGTTGGCCTTTAATTTGGGACTTGGCATTTTATTTGGAGTTTATTTTTATATGAATAAACACAGGCCCCAAGGAGGGTGCATTTTTGTCCACAGAAAGCCTGTGTGAAGTTTATTTGGGGAAACTGAGGTGAAGGGCTGCCCTGAGGATATGGAAACTCGATGACAACATGATTATGAGTTTGAAGAGATTCATGACAGAATGTTTACAAAAGCTTCCAATTACTGAATTAGACAACATTGATGTTTAAACCCCAGAAGGAAAGCCTCATAAGAGAAGAACAACTGCAATTTGCCAAAGGGGATTACTTTTGCATACCAAAGCTAA
Organism: Eretmochelys imbricata; assembly: GCF_965152235.1. Classification (NCBI taxonomy): domain Eukaryota; kingdom Metazoa; phylum Chordata; order Testudines; family Cheloniidae; genus Eretmochelys; species Eretmochelys imbricata. The sequence goes on along the minus strand of NC_135574.1, from coordinate 202,183,054 downwards.
ATAATTGAAAGGGCCCTAACAGGGAATGTTTGAATAGTTTTTAATGTTCACTGTTAACATTCCATTCTTTATGACATCCCTCTTTGAAATTTGAAATAATTTTCCTCACTAGTCTTGCCTTTTGTTTCGAAACCCTTGACTTTTCCCTTCCTCCATTGTGGAGCTCAGACCAGGACCCTAGTGTTTATTAATATAGTGTTTATTACCCCCTAAAATAAGTACCATATATTGTATAGTGCTTTGTAATCTCAAACCATGGCCCAGCTCCAGGAATGAGCTCCACAAAGACAGATCCCTGCAACCATACAGAACTTAGCTATATCCATCTCTCTGCATCAGAATTACCATATTTGTGTTATTTAACTGCTGCTGTGAGGTAAAACCAAGGACTGAAGCACAATACTTCATATGATATGATTGAGGTCTATAAAATCATGAGTGGTGTAGAGAAAGTAGATAAGGAAGTGTTGTTTACTACTTCTCATAACACAAGAACTGGGGTCACCAAATGAAATTAATAGGCAGCAGATTTAAAACAAATAAAAGGAAGTATTTATTCACACAACACACAGTCAACCTGTGGAACTCCTTGCCAGAGGATGTTGTTAAGGCCAAGACCATAACAGCGTTCAAAAAGAACTAGATAAAGTCATGGAGGATAGGTCCATCAATGGTATTAGCCAGGATGGGCAGGAATGGTGTCCCTAGCCTCTGTTTGCCAGAAGCTGGGAATGAGCGACGGGATGGATCACTTGATGATTACCTGTTCTGTTCATTACCTCTGGGGCACCTGGCATTGGCCACTGTCAGAAGAGAGGATACTGGGCTAGATGGACCTTTGGTCTGACCCAGTAGGGTCGTTCTTATGGCTGGTTAGGAACTACAAAACTAATGTCTGTAGTTTTTAATAAATATTGATATTTATTACAGTAACCTTGTCTGAAAGATCAAAATAGAGGTGAAATAGGAAAAATACATAGAATAATACTGCATAATCCACCAGTATCAACTAATAGAGATGTCAAGGTTCTTTCCCCGCTCTGAACTCTAGGGTACAGATGTGGGGACCTGCATGAAAACCTCCTAAGCTTACTTTTACCAACTTAGGTTAAAACTTCCCCAAGGTACAAACTATTTTACCCTTTGCCCTTGGACTTCCCCTGCCACCACCAAACGTTTATCTGGGTTTATTTTTATTAGGAAAGCGTTGTTTGGAAACGTCTTTCCCCCCAAAATCCTCCCAACCCTTGCACCCCACTTCCTGGGGAACGTTTGGTAAAAATCCTCACCAATTTGCATAGGTGACCACAGAACCAAACCCTTGGATCTTAAGAACAATGAAAAAAGCATTCAGTTCTTGAAAAGAAGAATTTTAATAGAAGTAACAGTAAAAAAGAAGTAACAATAAAAAGAATCACCTCTGTAAAATCAGGATGGTAAATACCTTACAGGGTAATTAGATTCAAAACATAGAGAATCCCTCTAGGCAAAACCTTAAGTTACAAAAAGAGACACAGACAGGAATATCCATTCTATTCAGCACAGCTTAATTTCTCAGCCATTTAAAGAAATCATAATCTAATGCATATCTAGCTAGATTACTAAATTCTAAGACTCCATTCCTGTTTTGTCCCCGGCAGAAGCATCACACAGACAGACTCTTTGTTTTTCCCTCCCCCCAGCTTTTGAATGTATCTTGTCTCCTCATTGGTCATTTTGGTCAGGTGCCAGCGAGATTATCCTAGCTTCTTAACCCTTTACAGGTGAGAGGATTTTTCCTCTGGCCAGGAGGGATTTTTAAGGGGTTTACCCTTCCCTTTATATTTATGACAAGAGAAATCAATGCAAGTCTTGCAGAAACTTAAGCACATGTATAATTTATGCATGTAAGTAGTTGCTTTAAGCACATGGTTAAGGCTGCAGGATCAGGCCCCCAAAAAAGTCAGAAAGAATTGGAATGATTGGATTTTGTAAATCTTGCAGTTCTATAAAATCAAGATCTCAGGTAGTCTATATAAGTCCTACCATGGCAATGTATATTGTAGCTTTAAGCTTACATATATATAGGGAAACACTCCAATAAGATAAAAATCATAGTAAATGAAGACTCCCCAAGCTAAGGCTAACTAAAGATATCAAGAATATTGTGACATTTCCATAGCTATAAATAAATTAAAACATATACACAGAATGGAGACAAAAATCGAAAACCTCAGAATGGCTCGTGGAGCTGGAAGTCTGCAATATTTTTGTTATGGAAACACCTGCAGTAAGAACAATTTAGTGTTTCCAAAATGAAACAAGGTCCCTGTGTTCCAAGCTCCCCAGAGGTGGGAGCCCGGGCTCACCAAGGAGCTGGGGCACTTGGGAAGCAAGGCTCAGTCAGGGCTTCCAGGTTCCTAGTTTTTTAGCAGCAAGCTGCTGAGGAGCCATGAGCCTGGAATTCCAGGAAGCCCTGGTAGGTTGGCAACTGACCTGCTGGGGAGCTGGGGTTCCCAGGGTTTTCTGACTGCTTAGCAGCCTGCCAGGAGTCTGGAGGTCCTGAGCTCCTCAGCTCCACAGGAGCCTCTAGGCGAACTGCCAAGGTGCCTGGCATCTGGGAGCCCCGGAAATCATGGGCACCTGCTAGGCAAGCCCCTGAGGAGCTGTGGAGGTAGGCAGATGAGCCGGCAGGAAACCTGCCTGGCTCCTGCAAAAGAAATGTCAGAATCAACACATTCCTGTGCAATGTTTCGCTTTTGAGAAATTGGCAGAAATATTTTTCATCAGAAAATTTCCAGCTGGCTCTGCTGAGCACTCACCCTTGTCACCGATGTCTTGGGAGCTGGGCTTTGACGAGATAAAGTACTTTATCATGCTGAGTAGTCCGGAAAATCAGGTCCCAGTTGTCTGAAGTTGGGCACCCAAGATTCGTGGAAACATTTGACCCTAATCTCTCGCCTTCATCCCCTCAGCTCAGAGAGGTGTTGTGGAAGTAGATTAGTAGACGCAGAAGCACTATACTATAGTGATGAGCTCCATAGAAAACCCCATGAAGAAATAAATAATTCTGTCATCAGAGCAGGGTTTGAATAGTGTGCAGTAAAAAAAGCCTGTGTCACACACTGAACAATGAGGAGAAAAAACAGTTGAAGATGCTCATTAACTAAGCACAGTGCATTTTGTGCACTAAATGAGGCAGGGTCCTGTGGAAATAGCATTATGTGCTCGTGTAGTTAAAGACTGTATCTTAATGCATACAGAGTGTCCATGTTAAGGCAACATTCGGCCATTTCCAACGATTGAGCACTTGACTTAGCAACTTTAATAATGTTCTTTTAATGTCATTGTGTGTGCGTAATATATATGTGTGTGTGTGTGTGTATATATATATTTTACACACACAAAATTACATATAGATATATCTATATCTATCTATGTTTAAATGTATATAGATAGATATAAATATAAATGCACACACCGGGTATCTAACATTTAGATTCTTATGCAGCACCCACCAGTGTCATATATGAACATTTTACAAAATTAGGAAATGTACAGCTAATTATGTATTTTTCTCTTTCCACTCCAGTCTGCAGAAACTCGGCTTTTGTTGTTGTTGGTGGTGGTGGTTAGAGATAGTAAAAATCATTCGGCAAGGTAGGGTTTAATGGCTGCTAGGGTTGAACAGAATTGAGTTTTCTCACTTTCATTCACAGTCAGGGTATAGGCTCATGATTTTTGTCACTTATACTCAAGTTTCTTTCCTTCTGCTTCTTCCATCAGAGGCTGATAGCAAATGATGGGGATTTGTGGGAATGATGGGGAGGGAAGTGGACATTTCAGTGATGATTGATGTGGTCTTAGTGATTCCCTACACTTTTGATTCCACCGCCTTTTGGTGGGCAGGGGGGAGAAAAGTTAACTTCAGAGAAGTTTTGGAATGTGACTGGGCACATAAGCTTCTGGGATGGACCACTGGATGATTTCTTGCCTATAGACATGGAGGTTTTTGATCTTCACCTGGAGAAGATGGTGTCAGTTAGGAGAGGCAGGTCTAATCCAGACATGGGTAGATATGGACTCTACACCAGGGCTGGGAAAGATGAAGCACTACCTTGCTGCGAGTTAAAATTTCCAAGCTAGTGAGGGGTCCAAAGAACTTCTCTTGGAAGATTCCTGTGAAATAGATGCAACCTGAAAGTGTCCCGGTGCTTAAATAAAGTGTGGGTGGATAGCCTCTGGGTTTTGATCTTCACCTCAAACTTGTTGGATAGTTGGCATAAGCACCTCTCCTTTTTACCACCTGATTGAATCCACCCATTCTAAAGGCCTCAAGCGGTGACCACTAGCTTTCTGACCCAGATAAAAATGGAAGGGAGGGTTCCTGTTTGTGACGGGTATATGCTGGTGCTGATAGGCAGACCATCTTCATCTTTCCTTGACCCTCCTCTGTTTGAACTTTTTGCCTCTCCATCAGTTATACTGTTTCTCTTGTTTGTTCTTCTCTTTCTTTCACCCTTTCTCCTCTGTTTTCTCCTGTTGTCTATCCTTACATTATATTTTTCTTCTCTGCTCCGATTCCTCAGTTGTATCCCCTTTTTTCCAGTCGTTGTTTCCCTAGTTAAGATATTCATAGATTGTAAGGTCAGAAGGGACCATTGTGATCATCTAGTCTGATCTGGATAGCACAGGCCATAGAACTTGTCCAAAAATAATTTCTGGAGCAGAACTTTTAGAAGAATATTCAATCTTGCTTTAAAAGTTTTCGGTGATGAAGACTCCACCATAACCTTTGGTAAATTGTTCCAGTGGTTAATTACTCTCACCGTTAAAAATTTACACCTTATTTCCAGTCTGAATTTGTCTAGCTTCAGCTTCCAGTCATTGGATTGTGTTATAACTTTCTCTGCTAGAATGAAGAGCCAAATGTTTGTACGGCATGTAGGTACTTATAGACTATAATCAAGTCACACATAACCTTCTCTTTGTTAAGCCAAATAGATGGACTCAAGGAGCTCAATTACGGTAAGGCATGTTTTCTAACCATTAAATCATTCTCATTTAATCTCTTAGAATATCAGGGTTGGAAGGGACCTCAGGAGGTCATCTAGTCCAACCCCCTGCTCAAAGCAGAACCAATCCCCAATTAAATCATCCCAGCCAAGGCTTTGTCAAGCCTGACCTTAAAAACTTCTAAGGAAGGAGATCTGAACCCTTTCCAATCTATCAACATACTCCTTGAATTGTGGGCACTGGACATGGTATTCCAGCAGTGGGTCACACCAGTGCCAAATATAGGAGTAAAATAATCTTTCTACTCCTACTTGTGACTCCCCTGTTTGTGCATCCCAGGAGCACATTAGGTCTTTTGGCCACAGTGTCACACTGAGAGCTCATGTTCAGCTGATTATCCACCACAACCCCCAAATCTTTTTCAGAGTCATTGCTTCCCAGGATAGAGTCTCCCAGCCCATAACTATGGCCTAAATTCTTTGTTCTTCGTATATTTACATTTAGCCATATTAAAGTGCATATTGTTTGATTGTGCTCAGACTACCAAGAGATGTAGATCACGCTGAATCACTGACCTGTCCTCTTCATAATTTACCACTCCCCCGATTTTTGTGTCATCCACAAACTTTATCAATGATGATTTTGTGTTTCCTTCAAGGTCATTGATAAAGATGTTAAATAGCATAAGGCCAATCCCTATTAGAAATAGACCCACTCAATGACAATTCCCCTTTTAGTTATATTTTGAAACCTATGAATTAAGCAATTTTTAATCCACTTAATGTGTAATTTTATATCTCATTTTTAATCAAAATGTCACGCCTTATAGAAGTCTAAGTATATTATGTCAACACTATTGCTTTTATCAACCAAACTTGTAATCTCATTAAAAAAAATTCAAGTTAGTTTGACAGGATCTTTTTTCCGTAAACCCACGCTGATTTGTGTTAACTACATTACCCTCCGTTAGTTCTTTATGAATCAAGTTCCATATCAGACATTCCATTACCTTGCCTGGGATTGATATCATGCTGACAGGCCGATAATTAGCTCTGTCATCCAGTTTTCCCTTTTTAAAGATTGGCACAACATTAGCTTTCTTCCAGTCTTCTGTAACTTCCACAGTGCTCTAAGACTTATTGAAAGTAAATCTTATTGAAACTAATGGTCCAAAGTGCTCCTCAGCCAGCTCTTTTAAAACTGTATGATGCAAGTTATCTGGAACTGCTGATTTTAGAATGTCTGTCTTTAGTTGCTGCTATTTAACATCCTCCAGAGATACTAGTGGAATGGTAACACTCTTACCATGAGACTGCAGCACCTGCTTTTTGTCCAAACACAGAAACAAAATGTTAATTGAAAATGTGTGCCTATTCAGCATTATAATTCTACTATTTCCATTTAGTAATAGACTAATACCATTGTGAGGATTGTTTTTGTTCCTAATATATTTTAAAACTCCTCACTGTCCTTAATTCTGGTGGCCATAGATTTCTCCTTCGTGTCCCTTGGCTTCCCTTATCAATTTTCTACAATTCCTAACTTCTGAGTTATATTCATTACTATCAACTTGCCCTTTTTCCTTTTGTTATATATTATTTTTATTTTTTTCAGCTGCCTTCACTTCTCCTCTAAAGCAGGTGGTTTTATTAACCAGCCCAGCCAATTTCCTTGATTGTGGAATTGTGGCTTTTCGACCATCTAGTAAGGTGCTCTTAAATGATTCCCAATTATCATTCACAATTTCTGATTAAATTCTTCCTCCCATCTGGTTTGGCTCATCTTTGTAAAAATGGCCCCGAAAAGCATCAACTATATATATGACTGATCTCCTTTATTCTCTTTGCAAATTATAAATGTAATCGAGTCATGACCACTTTTACCTAAACTACCATAAACTTTTAGTTCTGTGATCAGTTCCTCTTTATCTGTTAGGACAAGGTCTAATGTAGAATTCCCCCATGTTGGCTGCAACACTTTTTGAGTTAGGAAATTGTCATCTAAAGTTGAAGTCCCCCATGATCACACATTTCCCCCGTTATACATTATAGATAAGTGTGTAAGGAGACAGTCATCTTGTTCCCTAGTGTGATTTGGTGGTCTGTAACAACTAGTACCCCATCTTGTGCTTTATCTCTTAGGCCAGCGGTTCTCAAACCTAAGCAACCTGAGGACCCCCATTTTTATTTTAATTTTTTTTGCGGACTCCCAAGCCCCCATGTCAGTCCCAGGCCCCGCCCCCACTCCACGCCTTCCCCCAAGGCCCCACCCCCTGCCCCACCTCTTCCCACTCACACTCCACCCCTTCCCCTTCTTTTCCTCACCTCTTTCCACCCCCTGCCCTGAGCGCACCTTGTCCCCGCTCCTCCACCTCCCTTGGAGTGCCTCCTGTGTGCCACTGAACAGCTGTTCCCTGGCTTGCAGGAGGCACTGGGAGGGGTGGGGAGGAGTTGATCAGCGGGGCCGGCAGCCCCGGACATGATTCTGCCCCCTCCCCATAGTGCGCTCCATCCCTGCTCCTCCCCCTCCCTGCCAGTGCCTCCTGCACACTGGGGAACAGCTGTTCCATGGCATGCAGGAGGCACTGGGAAGGAGGAGGAGGAGTTGATCAACAGGGCCCGCAGACCCCCTGGAGTACCCTTATGGACCCCCAGGGGTCTGCGGACCCCAGTTTGGGAAACATTGTGTTCGGCCATTGATCCATAAGCATTTGAAATCATTTTCTTCCAAGTTATCTGTGACTTGGGAACAGGTATGTAAACAATTTATACAAACCCAGCAGGATAGCACTTTCCTGCAGGCTGAATGCCCATTCCTTCCAGCCTCATTTTGGTGGGACTACACACAGAGTAAGTAATTTTAGTCACGATTCAGGGCAGCAGAATCTGGAGCTAAAGAATCGAGAAGTCCACCAGATGATGGATACTTACATGAAATTGGCAGTTTTTGCCTAAATCATTAACATGTAGCCCTTCAGTGAAATTTATTGAAATATATATTTTCAAAGAGATTGCAACCAAATCCAAAGGGAAGAGATTCTAAAGAACTGCCAACTGAAAAGAGGACAATGGGAGTACAACATGTTCCTGAGTCTCTTCTCTTATCGAATAAAGGAAATGATCAATCAATTCTGTCTAGAGACCTACCATGAAAAACTTGTCAGTCACAAAGAAGTTGAACCCCCAGAATTACCAGCTCTAACAAGGAGAGAAATACTTAAAATGATGGCAACAGTTAAGTGTTGGAAGGGAAAACAGGACTGAAATGCGGGTTAAGCCAAAGAGGGGAAACCACAGAGTTGAACCTTGAACATACGACACAGGTTAGAACTGCAAACCAGCTGAGACTTTAGACAGCAAAGGAGAAATGGATCGAGTGTGATAAAAATTACACAAGAGTGAGCCTATGGGGGAAGGATACCTGCTATTGCTTTGTTCACCCCTGCTCTTTTACTACCCTAGATTTCAATTTATGTCAGCTACCCAACAAAGAAAAAACACACTGGAATTGCTCCCATCGTAGAGCCAGTCATGCCGCAGGCGCTGACTTCCATTTTTCTGGGTGGGTGCTCCACGCCTGCTCTGCTCCGAGGCTGCACCCCCACTCCACCCCTTCCCCTAAGGCCCCACCTCGCTCCGCCTCTTCCCATCCCTGCTCTGCCCCCTCCCCCAAGCGCCAACTGCCGAACAGCTGAGCTGAAGAGCTGTGGCTGGTGGGTGCTGAGCACCCACTGTTTTTTTTCTGTGGGTGCTTCAGCCCTGGAGCACCCACGGAGTCAGCGCCTGTGAGTCTTGCTTTCTTTGTTCTGCGGACTGTGAGCCTTGAGCAACATGGGCTTTACCCTGACTGCAGTTTTAATTTGAGTTCATGCAATTTGGTGAACATCCTCTGCTCTGCATTATTATTACTGCTTAGATTTTGGTTGGTGATGTTTTGCTGTTATAGTCAAAGTTACAATATGAACGGGACAATTAGAGTCTTGCTTTGAGATTTGATGGTGGCTTAGCCGTGAACTGCCGAGTCCTTGTGATAATTGCTGGCTTTTGTTCGGGATATGTGAGATAGGGTTTATATAAGGAAACCCACTCATGGAATGTGTATCAAATACATGTGAGCGGTGGGCATGTGCAACAGAGTGTTTGTGACAACAGGGGGCTTGGAAGGTCTGCTCAGTAGCATTGGATGTCATGCTGATAAAAGAAATTGCCAATTACAGCTTAAATGTAATTTCATATTGTATTTCATGGCAGTCTAGGGCCCTACTACCAGTCATTAGGGCACTAAATCTTCAGTGTCCAAAAATCCCAGCTGCTGCCAGAAAGACAGCCTTGCTGTTTTCTTTTTCTGAATTAAAATATTTGTTTGTTTTTGTTTATCCATTTTGTACAGTCTACTTTGCAGGATTTCTGCTGCTTTCTGTTGCTGATCATATGCTGGACAGATTGGGAATGGGACCTGGTAGCCAATAGCAAGAATATTAATTGAAAATGAGCTAGAGAAAGGCTGATTAGATTCAAAGGCACGACCCTATAATGTCACAATTCAGAGACAAAGACTATCTCTAAATAATAAATTTTGTTTTGTCTCCCTCGTTCCTTCCTTAAAGCAAAGGTGAGGGCAGACAGGCAGTAACACCATGACGTCAGTGAAACAAATACACTTGACTTATAAATAAGGGAAACCTAGTAAACTCTGCTTAGCAACAGAAAACAATCTCAGTTAAGATGTGGTAAAAACAGCAACGCAAATATCTATGATGCAGTATTACAAACCTTTCTGTCTTTCCTCCCATTTTAAAAAAGTCATTTATTTAAATGCCTTGGATACAAGTACCAAATGAAAATGAATGAACAAAATTGATAAAGGTGTCCTGCAGTAAAATACACAAACAAAACATTAGCATGCATTTGGTGTTCATTCACAACACAACAGGTTTGGAAGCAAGGAGACATTACCAGGACTGTGTATAGCCTATACGCAATAGAAATCCTTGTGAATTCCCCAGTGAATGATTCTTTAGTTTCAGCAGAGTGAGCTCCAGAGTAGCTGTTACATGAATGATTTGAATGAACTATCCATTTGTGATTTGTGGGTGTGAGTTTTAATCCACTACAATAAAACTCAGATAGTTTGCATCTTGTACCTGCTAAAGATTACTAGCTGAAGCACTGTCAATGAGTCATTCTGTGTCTGTAACCTTGGTAACCCCTCTTTTTAGTGTCTTGAAGCCTTGCTAGAAGGAAGAGTATAAAAAATGTATGTCCTGTATATACTCTGTGTACATTCATATACCTGTGTGTGTGCGTACATGTACACACATACATATGCCATGTGTGTGGAGATGATATCAATGCTATTTATTTAGATTAATTTTGAAAGAAATAATAGAAGTGCTCATCTCCGGCCGTGGGCACCCCTTAGGAGGCTTAAAAATTCCCAATCAGAAAATGACATTTGTCGATTAAATCTATCACTATCACTGTCGCCACAATTTAATTATCTCTTTCCAGTAAACAAACCTGTCTACTTCTGAACCTCCCCAAATACCTGAGGGGAAAAAGATGAGCTTTGCCACATGTCCAGGAAATAACAAATCCAGACTGTGGCAGACTCCGTGGGAAAGTGCATTCTGGGGTCAATGGGCCCTCATGGATCTCTTTGATATTGAAGGAGCTCCATGCTTACTAACCACAACGGCAGCAGAATGACCTGAGGAGAGGGGTGGTCTCTTAGGCCTTGCCTAGAGGAGGATTTAAAGGTGTGATGTCAGATGAAGTTATCCAGCTCAATCTACCTAACACCTCCTAGAACTTTTGACAAGTCCCAGCAATTGTACTTGAGCTGCAGCACATGCTAAATTGGTTGCGTTAAAACTGAAAGGGGAACCTAGACTTTAATTTGTCCAGTTTGGCACACGGTAAAGATCAATTGCTTTGTCTTGACTAGAGTTTCAGAAGGCATTAATTAGATCAAGCTGAATAATATGATAGTCTCAAGTAATCCAGACTGAGACCCGTACTACATATGGCTTTACAGACAAATAGCCTCACCTTGAATTCCACTCTGAAGACCACAGACAACTAGTACAGCTCATTGGCCACTGGTGTAGTGTGCGCCCAATGTAAAGCAGTGCTTAATAAATGTGTGCCACATTCTACACTATCTTCAGCTTCTGAATGGTCTCAGTGTGTAACCCCAAAGAAGAGCACACTCCAGTAGCCTAATCTTGAAGAGACAAAGGCATGAATAAACTTCGTAAGGGACACATCTGAAATGGAAGGCCTCACTTCCTTACAAAGTGCAGATGGAAAACCATGTTCAACACAGCTGCTGTCAGAATAGCAGCCTTGGGTATAATATCCCTAAATTGTAAACCCATTTCACAATTAATAGTCACACACCATCAATTAGTGGGGCATGTACAATTTAGCTAATATGGCTAGCCTAGTCCTCTTGAACTATGACTCATCTATAGTGTGAGAGGTTCTGGACTAAAATCATGGGGAAGACATGGTGGCAGAAGTGAAAATTATTTTTTGGAAGGAAGGACAGGCTAGTCATTAGGCCGTTGGGATTCAGGAGACCCTCATTTAATTCTCTGTTCTTCCACAGACTTCCTGGGTGACCTTGGGCAAATTACTCAGTCTCTCTGTGCCTCAGTTCCCCATCTGTAAAATGAACCCCATTTTTTCTAAAGGGGACCAGGGTCCACAGCCACCTAGCTATCAGCTGAATTCTGTTCTCTGTTATCCCAGCATAAAGCTAAAGTAACTATTGACCCCACATGAGAGATCTTTGGAATGCATGAACAATTGTGCAGCCATTTCCATCTGCTTCTAAGGACCACAGCCATATCAACAACGTAAGACTTACTCATAAGAAAATTATTTTGTGGGAGAGATGACAGGTGAGGCATCAAAAGTACATAATAAATCCATTTCTCACATGCCTCCACAGTTTATCATATAGATATCTCACCCCACTATGCAATTTCTGTGTATCTCTCAAACATATAAACTGTATTGCTTAACGGTAGCTTTCAATTTAAAAAAAAAAATCTCCTGTACTTTGTAAAGGCCATTTTAACGGCTTGAACACAAATCTGTTTTCCCTTCCAGTTCTGTCCTTTTCTATTTAGCTAATTGAAACTAATAAGGCTCTTTTGTGTGCTTCTGTGTTTATTAGATTAACCTGATATCCTAGTTCCTGGGGATTTTTTTCAGTGCTCTGGCTGAATTATATTGAAACTGATTCGTTACCATCAGCCATTGACACATTTAGCGCCTTCTGTCCTGGCTCCCCCTTTCCACCACAGTTTCCTTATTTGTTTTCTCCCCTTCCCCTTATGGCTCCCTGCCTCTTTTTCCTTAATGCAGAATTCTGGTCCAGATCTTTCTGTCCTGGACCTGCTGTATTGCCTGCCACCTCTCTGATGGCAAATACCTCCTCATCAATTAATGTTTTTCTAAAGGTTATGCTCTAGCTGAAGCAGGAATTACTTCAGGGAAGTTCTATGGCCTGTATTATGCAGAAGATCAGACTAATGATCCTTTCTGGCCTTGGAATATATTAATCCAAATTCGGGACATGTTACCACAAGGAGGTAGGGGGCATCGCAGATTGTGCCTTGTTCTCCCTTGCCCACGGCGTTAAAGGAGAAGAAGAGTAGGTGATGCATTCAGGCTTAGCACGGAGACAAGTGGGCCCAACTTCAATGTTAAGGTAGGCAGGGGAGGAGGAAGAGGCTTGAATGTTCAAAAACAAGGGAGTTTGGGGGAGGGAGTGTGTGGTGTTCTGTTTTGTTATGTGGGTGGGGGGGTGTTTGGTTTTTTGTTTTCCTTCTCAAGAGCTTAGGCAGGACGGCTATGGCAGATACAGAGGCAGCAGCGGTAGTGACCTAAGGAATGGAGGAGATAATGAAGATGACTGGCTGTGGAAGCTGTGGGATTTACATTATCCTGCATCTCCAAACCTCGGATCTCCTCTTCCATCAACTCTATCAGGCATGAAGCTCTTTTTGAGTACACTACAGCAGGGATCGGCAACCTTTGGCACACGGCCCGTCAGGGAAATCTGCAGGCGGGCCGGGACAGTTTGTTTACCTGCAGCGCCCACAGGTTCAGCCAGTCGCAGCTCCCACTGGCCGCAGTTCGCTGTTCCAGGCCAATGGGGGCTGCGGGAAGCGACGGCCAGCACATCCCTCGGCCCATGCTGCTTCCTGCAGCCCCCATTAGCCTGGAATGGCAAACTGCAGCCAGTGGGAGCTGCGATCGGCTGAACCTGCGGACACTGCAGGTAAACAAACCATCCTTGCCCGCAAGCAGATTTCCCTGATGGGCCACATGACAAAGGTTGCTGATCCCTGCTGTAGTGGGTACTCAAAAAGAGCTTCATGCCTGATAGAGCTAAGTGGCCATTTCCTCTGTCTGGGTCTCATAGCCACATGCTTCCACTGGTCACTTTCCTCACCCATCAGTCTACCCTCATATTTCTCCAGTCCAGCTTGCATATGAGAATCTTGACTTTTCCCTCAAGCCTCCTCATGCTTTCTCTCCATCATCTGCTTGAATCCTCTTCAAAACTCAACCATAGTCTCCACCTGCATCTCCAAACCTCAGATCTCTTCTTCCACACTTCTAGAGTAACTTTAAATGGGTCAGATTTGGGTCCCAGCAGGCTGTCACTATGGCTTTGAAGAGGAATTTGTAGGGTAGTGTGTTGGCAACAGGTGAATGCAATAAAGTATTCCATTGTTTGCAGGTATTAGATCTTTACTGGAGGGTAAATGTGTCTCTAAAAGAATATGAGCACTCAGTAAATGTCTGACAATACCCTGCAAGCATCTTAGGACAGACTAATCAGGCAAAGTCTGATTTATCCATCTCACTTGCTCAATGTTCCAGCTAAACAGATCAACACCAGGGAGCTTTGACAAAGGATTGCAGCAGAGAAATGGGGAGCAGCTGGAGTAATCAGAGGAGTAATTGGAGAAGCTGCCAGGGATTGCGTCCCCATACCTGCCAATAGTCTGGTTTGGCTGGGCCACCCCTGGATTATGAACAAGGATTCTGTGGTGCTGCTGTCCTGGCCTGTGTATTGGGACAGTAGCATGTATGATCTCCATCCTCAGCTGAAACTAGAAACTCAGGCCCTGCAAGAGAGCGTGGAGAAGAGGGGCTGTTGTTATTAGGGCAGGAAAGAGGAAATCCAATCCAAATGGCTGTGCTCCTGCTGCTGGACTGAACCACATGGCATCCTGCTCAGCACCAGAAGGAGCATCAGTTCCCCCAAAGCCCACCATCCGCTCTTCAGCCCCTACATCCTGCTTGCTATGGAGCTGCTTCTTCTCCATCCTCCCCCTCCCCACCCCAGAGCCCCCATACTTCAAATTCTCCCCTACCACGTTTTCCCTGCCTCCCCAACCCCTGCCACCCAGCAACCCATGGTCACCACGTACCATTCCTGGGTGTGGGAGCATTAATAAAGTTTTGATTAACTCAGAACTTCTAGTCAAAAGAGTTCAGATTCACAGTCAACCGTTGGTTATTTTAACAATCTCTGTTTTGACTGTAATGGTAGTTAGACATATTTTCTATTTTTAGATTACTTTACTTTTCTATTAAATCTGAGAGTGATTTTTTCCTACCACAGCACCTCGATTTGGGCACACAGTAGCGTATGCAGAATAACTTGTGCACACAAATTTGCTCACACAGACAAGGTGTATGCATGCACACCAGTAGTTAGACTCCTGACTGCCCAAACTATTTGATTTGTATCCACATATCATACTTGCACTTGCAAGTAATCATGCACGTAGACTTACAGGCTGATTGAGGTCCTTTCTGAGGATTTGACCTTTAATTTTAGCTTTTACTGAAAGGTTGGAGCTTTTAAACATTTTGTAGAACAACATACATGTTTTTCCTAATTTTCACCTTGACTCGTAGTGCTGCTGGCAATTAGTGTTCACCTCAGTGGTTTTGGTCCCTTCCCATGTCTTTTCCCCTTATTTTCATTCCTAAATTATCAAATGCTACCCCTAAACTTGTGCAGATAATCATCTAATTCTGGTACTCTCTGTGGTTGGCTCAAAGATTTGCAAGACTCTTGCATTTTTGCAGTGTCACTCTTCTCCTCTGTTCTGAGTGTTGATGGCACATTGAATTAATAGTGCCCACCCCCGTTTACTGTTCTATTAATTCTACTGTCCACCCTGCTTGCAGACTTGTCCATTATGCAGAGAACACCTATGAGGGTTCTTTCTCTGTGGACTTACTGATTGCTCTCCCAGTAGTATTCAGCTTTGCACATCTTGCATTGAAAACAGTGTTCTCCGGTAAGCTTTGTGATGGCTTTACAGGTGAAGGTCCTGTTTTTCCATAGCAAGTCTGTGCTAAGGAAACCCAGTTCCTGTTTGTGGCATAAACCTGTGAAAATATAAAACCCTTAAAACGCAGTGTACATTATTACAAATTTATTGTCCATATTGCACAAATGTTGACAACTCGTTCTTAGGTCCCAAATCAAAATCTGCCCTCAGGGCAAAATAGATGTACAGACTCCACTTCATCTAGCTGCTGCCTATACCCCTCTTGATGAGAGACATCTTGATGAGAGTGAAACGTTCTGTGTCAATAGTTGTGCAATATTTGCTGTAAATACCCATTTTTAATCATCCAGTTCTCTCCTGGGGTTTCCTTCTTGTCCCAGCCAGAGACATGAGATTCTCCTTATTTCATCCTCCCACCTCCCAACATTTCACATTTGACTCTTTAAAACCAATTTGCAGCTATTATATTCTTTCCTTGTCAGACTATCACCCTGACACTCCTTAGGGTTTGACTTCAGTAAGAGTGCTTGGAAGGGCTGCTGTGTTGGACGATTCATTAGAAAAAAAGGGATTGCTCTTGAGTGTTCTGCTGTTGTGAAATCCTTCCCATGGGTTTAAGCCTGTTGCCTATGTCATGCTCCCTTGCTGGCCCCGGAAGAAAGAGATTGTACTTGGAAGCAATTAGGCAGTATTATTTCATAAAATTGTATGCAATTATTTACAAAACATACTGTATAATTGCTTCCAAGTACACTGTGAAAATATGGTTCATTTTATTTTTACTGAATTTTATAAAATTATGTAAAAACAAGCCATATTTTTCACAGGTTCGTTTCTATCATATGGTAATAGTAGCATGCTATCGGCCCCTTGTCTTATTTTGTAGCCCATGAGAATTCCATGTGGCTTGTAAACAAAAGCGATGCTTTCAATCAATCTTTTGATGATAAAAAAAATCCTACTTCCTTTGATTTTTTTCTGCCTATCGATTTCTTTTGCACCCTCCTTCGTTGTTATATCTAGATGTCAAATACAAAATTAAGACGCCCACTACAATGTTGTCCATAACTCTCCATCACCCCTTAATTAATGAGGTGTTGGGCTTTTTAATCTTATCCAACTATGAGAAATTAGAATGCAAGTTCCTGTTTATTTGTCCAGTGTTACGCACATCTATGATACTGCACACAAACCTTGTGTAATAATAACCAATGCCACGTCATTCTTCAGCTCTTGTCCGTCCCCCATCTGTCTATATCCATCTGTTGTCTCTTGCCTTATGCTTAGCCTGAAAGCCCACTGGGGCAGGGACTGTCTTTTAGTTCTGTGTTTGTGCAGCACCTAGCACAGTGGGGTCCTGGGCCACATCGAGGGTCCCTAAGTGCTATAGTAATACAAATTAATAATAATGTTTTTGAAATAAATTTTATGCACCTAAAATAGGAGTCAGCAGAGCGTGGTAAGTCTGTTTCCTGTTTCACTGGACAGGAGCAGGAACGAACGAGCTGCTTTTCTGGCATGGAGCTGGGCACAGAGGCATCTCCCTCACTCTGGTCTTGACAGGGAGGAGAGCAGGAGTTCATTCTCCCATCCGTGTTATTCTAGAATTTTCTGTACCTGGCTAGGCATTTCTCAGTTGGTTCAGGTTTTAGGTCCGACTGACGGGAGAAGATGAAGCCACTGCCAATCCCTCCTACCATAGTTTGGCTAGTTTTAGCCCCATCTGTCCCCATCGCCCATGGTTCTTTATATACTTTTGTCAAAACACTAGATAGCACAGTTCAGACTGGTTCTAGAGTCTTGGCCAGAAGCTCCTTGGCTATCACAGATGGTACTTCTACCCTCCAGAGGACATAAATACAAGTGACCCTGATTTCTGAGATGAGGAGGCTAAATGATAACTCCTGATTCAAAGCTGGATAAAGACTTGCTCACTGAATGTTGGACCATGGCAAAACTACTAAGAATATCTCACCTCTATTGATTCTGTCCATGACTTTTGCCCCTTACTGTTGAGGAGAAGCTGGATAATAACCATGCCTGTCTGGTTTTTTTTCAAAGGTACTGACTTATAATACTGATGTGGCTCCTGAAAGCAGACTTGTACACCTAGACAGCCATGGTGAAAATCCAGGGCTTACTCCAAAGAAAAGGTTATTGTAAACCAAGCGAACATATTTATGATGCCTAGGCAGATTATTGTCCTTATCAGGATATAATTTCAGAATGACAAAGGAGAAGGTCTTTTGCACATACATAATAACTCCAAAACTCCAGGGATTCTGCCATCAGCAGTTCTATACCTTCTCAAAGGCTTTAGCTTCAAGTATTCTGCATCCGTTTTTTCCTTGCTTCTGATTCCAAGTTCTACAGCGGCATGTGATGATATGTGGAACTGCAAGACCACCTATTTGAATTTATATTTTCTGTTTCATCTTCTCATTGGACCCTAATCTGGTGTCTGTAGCAATCCCAGCTCTCTGGAGGAGCTTCCATGTCCAAATTACCCTAAACTCATGACTACAGATGCTAGCCTGTTTGGAATCCCATAGGAAGCTGAATATGGCACAAAGCGACTGGCCTAAATAGAGTTATAGGTATATCTCAATGTGCTTGAGCTCAGGGCTGTAATATGAGCTTTTCACTTTCAGGAGAAGCATAGTGTACTCCTTTAGCCTTTGAGATGTCAAACTACCAAGCTTCCAGGAATGCTGAGAGCAGTAATCGCTCTTGGGAGGAAGACAAAACGTGTGAATGAAGAAAAGCTGCTAGGAGACTATCTGGCAGTAACAAGTAATAGCAATTCAGAGAGACTGTAGATCTAGTATCCCTTGAGGCTTTGTAGTTGTTGTTGATTCCAAAGTTAAACAGGCTCAGTACTCATGATATTTGCACAATCCCTAACTGAGGAATTATGTATGTTAAAATTACTGGAGACATCACAGCACTTCTCCTGTTTTTTTCATCTTCGACAGAGAGATAGGGGTGGGGTTTTTTGTTTGTTTGTTTTGTTGTTGTTTGTTTTTATTAAATATAGAGCGTATTACCAGACTATCAAGCTAGGTCTTACCTTATTTTGTAAAAATGTTTTTAACACGTGATATTATTATTGTGTGAAACATAAGTCTGCTATATTTGGTGTTTTACTCTGTAATTCTTAGAAAACGTGTAAACCACTGGCCAGACTTTTAAAAGGACTTGGGATAATCTTGCTCATTTAGTTTGGGAGTTAGATATTAATTTTTAACACATCATTCTAAATTTGTGGTGCACAGATTATAAATTCTTCATGTGTTTTTATAGTTAAGTGTATACCGAACGATAAATGGATATTTTCTTGTAATGTTTTGTTTTGGTTTGTAATAACTGAATAGATAAGAGGATAACATTTCAAGCTTAAATCTTGGATTGCAAAGCATCTATATGTCTTATATACTTGTGAGAAAAATTGCCCATAATCACTTCTAGATACTTATATGCAGTATTACTGGTGCTCAATGTTGAAAATTAGCAATTTTGATTTTTTGCAATACTTCTAATGTAACCAACAGAGAATTTTGGACTCCTTTTAATTCTGTTCATAAGAACTTTTTTAAGTAGTTGAAATCATGCCTCCCTACTCTTTCTTCCTTTGGAATTTTTTGTCATTAGGGCACTGCTATATATCACAAGTATCTGTAAAGAAACTTTGGGGTTTTTTGCCTGGCTTTTGTACTAGTGGTTCTTTTAGTATTGTTTCTCAAGGGTAATTTCTATGACATAATTAGATCCTGATTAAATATCAACATGCAGGTAATATTTCACTCTTTTGTAATTTCCAGACCTCAGTAGAGACAGTAACATGTGAGTGCAGCCTGTTCTGCAATGTGCTTGTTATAGTTTGGTGCCAGTTGCTAACTGGCAGTACGAAGGGGCATTGTTGTCCTGGTATATTTTAGTCTGTTTATACTTTTTGTGCTGCCCTTACTCCACATCTGCTGTTGTTTTTCTGATGGATTTTTGTAAATCAGATGAATTCTAATTCAATCAAAGTTGGAGTCAGACGATTTAGAGATAAGGCAAATTAATTTGGGTTGAGTAACACAATTCCTTAGTCTTTTAAGCATGTTTTTCAGCTGTTTGGGGAGGAAATTTATATCAAGCTACAAGTCTAAAACATTAAAAGCCCTTACTAATTAAAATGGGCGATATTTGCTATACGGTAACCAGAGAATACATTGAGGAGAAAGTAAATAAGGAAATATTATTTACTCCTTCTCTTAACACAAGAACTAGGGGTCACCAAATGAAATTAATAGGCAGCAGGTTTAAAACAAACAAAAGGAAGTATTTTTTCACACAACGCACAGTCAACCTGTGGAACTCCTTGCCAGAGGATGTTGTGAAGGCCAAGACTATAACAGGGTTAAAAAAAAAAAAGAACTTGATAAGTGCATAGAGGATAGGTCCATGAATGGCTATTAGCCCACGATGGACAGGGATGGTGTTGCTAGCCTCTGTTTGCCAGAAGCTGGGAATGGGCGACAGGGGATGGATTACTTGATTATTACCTGTTCTGTTCATTCCCTCTGGGCACCTGGCATTGGCCACTGTCGGAAGACAGGATACTGGGCTAGATGGAACTTTGGTCTGACCCAGTATGGCCGTTCTTATGTTCTTAAGGTCAAAATATTCAAAATTGAGTGTCTTACTGTCTAAAGCCCAGATTTTTAAAGATATTTAGGCAGTGCTGCACTCAGCTTGTTTCTTTCACCAGCAGAAGTAGGTCCAATAAAAGACACCTCACTACCTTTGTTTCTTTAATATCCTGGGACCAACACAGCTACAACACTACAATTAACCAAATATGTTAGTTTCAAATCATGTAATGCTGTATAAAAAAAAATTACAGTAAACCTCACTAACTACAGAGGCACTTGCCATTCCATAGTTGGGGGCAAGTTTAGTTTTGTATTTAAAACAGGGATTCATACTCTGTTATACGTGAAACAACAAAATATATCTTCCCCAAAATTACAGCATTTACTTTGAGTACAAAATAACTTTTCTGAGAATTTGTTAATAAGCTTACTAGTTAAAATTAATTTAAAATGTGTCCTTTAAGAAAGTTAGCACATGGTATCAGATGTTCTTTTTGTCCAAAATGACCTTAGTAACAAAATAATGCAGGGCCTTTAAACTTCCCATATAGTTAAAACTCACTCAAATCTTGTGCATAGACTACATTGTACAGGCTGCTCTACTCAAAATGGCCACCATCTCCCATTGTTCTCCATGAGACTGGGGGTCACAAGCTGCCCTTAGTTAAGATGCAGCGTAGCACTTGAGTTGCTGTGTCTACACTGACACTGCATTCACTTTTGTGTGGCGCTAAGTCTTCTAAGGGCACATCTCCTCATTCTTTGCGCTGTAGTGAGCTTATATGGTCTATGAATTCTCTCCCCCTGTGGGAGAAATAGTCTGTGTTTTCTGGGAACACCAGGTGAATTATGGGATGACATTGGAGGACTAGTGTTGCTAGCCTGCATTCACATTACAGAGTGGACATGTTAGCAGCTGACAAGTTGCGCTCACTCGAGTTTTAACCCGTACCTGGTCTTGGGCCAGTCACAATTCAAGTTAACTTTGCAGTGAAGGCCATCCCGTAGCTGGTTGCTAGCGGGAGGGTGAGGGGAGGAGTCCTCCCATTGCCGCAGCCTCACCACCTCCCTCCTCACTGAACAGAGGGAAGGTCGAGAGGATCTGAGTAGAGGTCATAAAATCCAGCGTGACCTGCTGTCAACCCCACACGGTCATGTACTGATCCCCCTACAAAGCTGAGCACGTCAATCAGGGTGCACACCCAGTCCTGCTCACCCCCATGTACCGAGCAGAACCGCACGGGTTCTGCAGCTGGGCAGCCTAGTGCCCTTGTTGCAGTGGGACAGGATTTAACCATCTCTTGAAACACACAGTACATTCTGGCTCAGTTTTCTGCCTTTACCAAGTAGGGGGGAGAGATGAATTTTACCTTAGCAACTGAATCTATTTCCCTCAGTAGGATTTAATCTGGGAAGAGTCATTCCATTTTGTGTAAAGCGCCTCAGGCTAACCGATCTTTGTAGATTACTGAAACCGGACTCACAATATAGATTTGGAAAGTCATTGCTTTACGCCAGGCTTACTGACAGCCTTTTGTTCATTTGCCTTGCATATCATCTACATGGAGCATATAAATGTTCTGATCTCATCGCCTTTCAAAGATCTAGAAGACTCTGCATCTAGGAAGCTAGAAGAGTGAATATTTAAATACTGGAAAGAGGGTGTTTTTATACAACAGAATTATCAGTCTCATTGTCTCTGTCTGTCCACCTGCCTGTCTCTGTGCAGAGCATGCAAGAGATGTACATTCCATTTTTGCTCCCCATTCTCCCTATGGTTTTAACCCTGTTCTAGAGGAGTACCTTACATTTGCATGAAAGAGAACTCAATATCTAAAGCAGTATAGAACCTGCTTTAATGCAATAATGCAAGTTGACTTTTCATGACTTAGTTATCATGTGATGAGTGTCCAAGAGTTGCATAAATATAATCAGCTATATCTCACTCCTGTGCACTTTAGGGAAAGGAATTTTTTGTTGCTGTTCTTGTAACTCGTTTCAACAGCATTAACCCCCATGAAGTCCACTCTGTCGCTGATACTGGGCAACCACAGGTCACTCAATCAATGGAAGCTCTGCAAATACAATAGTGGAAAAGGGAAGACCAGAGTTGCAAGGCACAGAATAACAACCCTGTATGACTTGAACCTGCCCCATTGAAGTCAATGGGAGCAGGATCATACACTTTATGAATGCCTTTGTGAATCTATTGTTTTTCTAGGGTCTGAAAGGCAATACTGCATACCCACTTGGCCCTAATGAGACAACTTCCTGGAAATTCCAAAAGGTTATCCTTGCAAAGAATCCTAAACCTTCTCCCATGAGCTTTTCCAGGGAAGGATTGAATGAGACCCTTGGTTTTAGATCACCTGTCTAATTTCAGGTAGATTCCTTTTCATTGTGCTGAACTCATCATTATCAATAAACAAATATACAATAAATAGACAGTACATTGGACAGCTCAGAGCTAGTGAGCAGGATCCAAAGTAGATGGATTGTCATGTTCCATACCTAGCTTAGGTAAAAAAAATTAATTAAGATCACCTTCCCTTCCCCACAGAATGACATGTTTTATAGCTTCCTTGAATGGCGTCATTGAAATAATACATCAGAAGTTGCAGCTGACAGTAAATGACAAGGTACAAGAGACAAAAGCTGGGTGACTTAGATGAAACCTGTCTGGCTGCACTTGCTTCTTAGGAAGATGGTCTCAATGCTTGCAAGGCTACGGAGACAGCTTCATTAAAGTCAATGGAGAGAAAAATTAGGACTTTTCAAGTGGTGTTTGTGACTCACAAAACTTTAATAAGTAAAAATATGCAATAGTCAGCCAGTGCTTTGTATTTCTGGAATTTGCTTTGCAAACCCTATGCAGAGGGAAGGGGGTAAGAATACAAGTACACTTTCCTCTGCTTTGCTGCTCAGTGCCGGGTGCTTCTCCTTCTCCTCCTCCCCTCCCATGATTTGCCTCATGCACATGTTCACTGCTCACAGAGACTGCTTTCATTTCAGTCTCATTGTCCTCTCAGCTGCTTCTGGCACTCAAATCCTCTTGCTTTAGAAATATGTTGGAGACCCCATATCTTTGCCCTGTTGGGACAGATGCATCCGGCATGCAAACTGTACATGCCACATGTGAGCTAACTAAGAAACAAAATTAAAATTTTAATCAAAGCCTTCATGCTTTTACTAAGTATTAAGCAGCAGATTGTTAGGCGTGTAAGTAGGTCACACATTGTGTTGAACGATTGTGCTTTGTCCTTACCATCTGGCAGCATGAATCAACGTCAGCTGGATGCAAATATAACTATGCAAAGGTGACCTTGGTAACAGTATTGGTCCATTGAGCAGAGACCACAAGAGGGTTACCTGCATTCACAAGTACATTTTAAGGATAAAACCGAAAGTGGCATTGCATGATTCTAATACTGGGAAACCTTCAGGATACATGGCCACAACTGTCAATACCAGTTAAACAGTCTGCTGTTTTTCATTGATAACTATCTGTAGTTTCAAATCAGCAATTGCCTTAACCCATAGTCATAAATCTGGATTTCAGTGCATGCCCAAGGGCTCACTGAAATTCAAGTGAGTTACAAAAAAGCACAAGGAAAATAAGATGAAAATTATCCTTTGTGTTTGATTGCTGTTTAAATAAAAAAGGGGGTGGGGAGTGAGACATTTCCACGTATTATCCAAGACATGTTCTAGAGTGAAAGCCATTGTTCTTTTGTACACTGAAAGGTAGGGCTAAAAAAAGAGCTCACTCATTGTTTGTTTGGTTTTTTTGGGGGGGGGGAGAGAGGGAAGGAATTAACTCATCTCTTGAAACATAAACCACTAAACTCTCCCTGATATCTGAGAAAACCTATAACAAAAACCATTAACTTAACCATAACACTGTCAGATCAAATCCTGCTCCTCGTTTTTTGGTTTTTTAAGCCTTTGCAAAACCTAAGACCAGTAGAAATGTTTCAGTTTTTTTAATGCCAAAATAAATCAGTTTTTAAAAAACAGAATTCCCTTATGTTGATTCCAACCCATACATCACAGCTTTGAACATGTGCTTAAGAGTTGTGCTGGAATGGAGCCTTATCTGTATTTGAATATCTAATTTTAGGTGCCCAAGTTTGAAATTTTTGCCATTAAGTGACAGAGGACATAGTTTCCGTGGCAAGATTAGAACCCAGTTCTGATGACTCCCAGGCCTGTCCACTAAATACTAGATCACATAACTTCTCATGGAGATTGCTGAGCCTTTCACAATGTGAATGCATTGGTAGAGTAAGAGCTTCTTTAAAAAGAAATAAAAAACTTTCAGGGAGAAAATATAAAGCAAAGAGGGCAGATTTATAAGTTTCCAAGGTTCCATGCCATCTATATCATGGGTTTACCATTTGGCAAACCTACACCCGTAACTGAAGAGACCACTTAATTAAGGAAGCCCTTACAAAAACAGAATACAAAATATCAGATGCTTATGTGTGACTTATTTGGCTGCAAAATGTGTGTTCAACTATAATAAGCTAATTGTCTTCAAACTTGGATTGTGTTTCCTTTGCCAGTGAGGACTATGAAATATAGCCATTTAAGGGTTTCTAGCTTCAGCTCTGGTAGGGTGATGAAAGCACAACATTTCAACGGGAACATAAAGGGAAAGCATTTTTCTCCCATTTAAAAAATGTTTGACCCAATTGTACTCAATTACAAATAAATAAATAAAATCTCCTTTATGCTGATCCCAAGCTCTGAAAACATCTGGTGAAAAAGAATTTGTCTGAGAAGGTTACAAGAAAGTTGAAGTGGAAATTGGAACTCAGCCTTAGCCATGTATTCACTGCCAACAAACACTGTCATATATTAAATATCAGGCCAACAGCTCCTACCATATTCACACATTAATTTCAATAAAAAGAAAAGGAGGACTTGTGGCACCTTAGAGACTAACCCATTTATTTGATCATAAGCTTCCGATGAAGTGAGCTGTAGCTCATGAAAGCTCATGCTCAAATAAATGGGTTAGTCTCTAAGGTGCCACGAGTCCTCCTGTTCCTTTTGCGAATACAGACTAACGCGGCTGTTACTCTGAAACCTGTTATTAATTCCAGTGGCATTACTCACATGAGGGTACTGAATAGAATTTGGATTTCTGAAAGCAGTCTGGAATTAAACAAGGAAAGAGTAGCGAACACTGTACTATAATATACAGGAGTATTATTGTCCACTGGAGGTCACTTTTTCCAATATAAGGGATAATAGTTATTTAAACATCTGTTTCATTATTAAAACCACTGAGAAATGTATTCACTTTAAATTACTGATAGATGTGGCTCAGAGGAAGTCCACAATGTCTCGTGGAATATTTTTGATGCGGAAATATAAAATGTGTAATGACAGTGATACTCAACATTTCATTTCTGTTGCTTTAGACTTAAATTTTACGGGGTTTTTGGTTTTGTTTTATTTAAGGCTTCCAGATTTACTTTTTCCCCTAGAACAGGCAGTCCAATTATTCATATGGAATAAAATGTTCAGTGAACTTTACCATTTTTGTGCTTGGAATTAATTTGGAAACAAACCTTTTTAGTAATTTATTCATTATTTTTAATTGTTCAGCTAACCATTTTGAACAAATTTCACCTTATTTATTTGTGAACGGCTCACTTAGATTATTTACTTTTATTTGTGAGGTGTGACTGTTTTCCCCCAGTCATATGGCATTATGGGCCTCCTTGAGCACCCATTGAAGTCAATTAAAAAAAAAATTCCGCTGACTTCTGTGAGAGGTGGATTGGACTCTGGGGGGCGGGGAGGGGGAATCATGGGCCTATTGAAGTCAATTGGAATTATGCAATTAACTTCAGGAAAGGCAGGATTTCACCCTGAACTCTCACTACTGCAACTTTTTAAACAGTAGAATAGCAAGTATTGACCAACAAAATCTCATGCTAAAAACACAAATTGACATACGAAGATTGTCATTCATATAGACTTCAGTTCGAGAAAGCATTCATATTCAGGAAAGCACTTTAAATTTAAGCACATGCTGCCATTAAGAGGCCATAAAGAGCAGCCATTCTCAAACATTTGGGAAAGTATTTTTGCTCACAAAGCAAAGTTCACAAATAGACAATAAAATGGACCACAGATTGCCAAACTGAATAATCATTCAGCATTCAAGCAAACACGCCTAAATACTTGTAGTGTTGGGTGTGGGGGTTAGTAGTACTTCTGCAACTCTATTCTAGACCTTTTCCCTGAAGCGAGAACATTGGTGGGTTTTCAGTAATCCAATTTACAATTCCATCAGGATTAACGTTCACTTTTAAATAACTATCCGAGAGCCTGAAAGGTGATCCACTCAGTGTGTAGGCAAGGACTGGCCTGTCTCCCAGGATTTGTGAGAGTGTTGGGTCATCCTTCAGGATAGGTTGTAGAACCTTGATAATGCGTTGGAGGGGTTTTAGTTGCGGGCTGAAGGTGACGGCTAGTGGCGTTCTGTTATTTTCTTTGTTCGGCCTGTCCTGTAGTAGGTGACTTCTGCGAACTCTTCTGGCTCTATCAATCTGTTTCTTCATTTCTGCAGGTGGATATTGTAGTTGTAAGAATGCTTGATAGTATTGTAGTTGTAAGAATCCTTGCCTACAGACAGCCCCCCAACCTGAAGCGAATACTCACCAGCAACCACATACCACACAACAGAACCACTAACCCAGGAACCTATCCTTGCAACAAAGCCCACATATCTATTCAGGGGACACCATCACAGGGCCTAATAACATCAGCCACACTATCAGAGGCTCGTTCACCTGCACCTCTACCAATGTGATATATGCCATCATGTGCTAGCAATGCCCCTCTGCCATTTACATTGGTCAAACTGGACAGTCTCTACGTAAAAGAATAAATGGACACAAATCAGATGTCAAGAATTATAACATTCATAAACCAGTCGGAGAACACTTCAATCTCTCTGGTCACGCGATTACAGACATGAAAGTTGCGATATTACAACAGAAAAACTTCAAATCCAGACTCCAGCGAGAGACTGCTGAATTGGAATTCATTTGCAAATTGGATACAATTAACTTAGGCTTGAATAGAGACTGGGAGTGGCTAAGTCATTATGGAAGGTAACCTATTTCCCCTTGTTTTTTCCTACCCCCCCGCCCCTTCCTCAGACTTTCTTGTTAAATCCTGGATTTGTGCTGGAAATGGCCCACCTTGATTATCATACACATTGTAAGGAGAGTCATCACGTTAGATAAGCTATTACCAACAGGAGAGGGGGTTTGTGTGTGTGTTGGTGGAGGGGTGGAGAAAACCTGGATTTGTGCTGGAAATGGCCCACCTTGATTATCATACACATTGTAAGGAGAGTGATCACTTTAGATAAGCTATTACCAACAGGAGAGTGGTTTTTTGGGGGGAGGGTGTTGGGGGTGGAGAAAACCTGGATTTCTGCTGGAAATGGCCCACCTTGATTATCATACACATCGTAAGGAGAATGATCACTTTACATAAGCTATTACCAGCAGGAGAGTTGGGTGGGGGGAGAGAAAACCTTTTGTAGTGATAATCCCCCATTTTTTCATGGTTTGTGTGTATAAAAACGTCTTCTGTACTTTCCACAGTATGCATCCGATGAACTGAGCTGTAGCTCACGAAAGCTTATGCTCAAATACATTGGTTAATCTCTAAGGTGCCACAAGTACTCCTTTTTATAAAAAGATTGTTAATGAATATGCATTATTCTTATTTATTTGTGTGGCAGTAGCGCCAGGATCCACAGCCATGGACCTGCTAAGTGCTGGGCAAACACAGCACAAAAACTCTTCCCATGTTGCTTCCTGACCACAGTGGTGAACCAGATGAATAGATACTCTTTACACCTTTAATTTTATGTGCATTGTATAATTACTAGTGGAATTTACTACTTGTATTATGCAAGAAAACTTGAACTACTTCTTGCTTACTGGAGTGTAGAACTGATAAATAGCCATCGCATTCATACGTTTGGCATGATGGTTAGCATTATTTATTATTTACTTATGGTTGCATACGCCTTGTCCTTTCATTAAAACCTCTAAGACCAGTTGGTAACAAACAACCATTGTGAAGCCCTAAGAAATGAATGAGAGAGACTGCTGCAGCTTTTAGAGTAAATTTTTATCCCAAGAAAAGCAGACGAGATGACCCTTGAGATGACCGTCTAACCCTGTGGTTCTGTGATTCTATGAATGAATAAGCCATCAGTTCTGATTCTGGGAAGAACAATGTGAAGAGTTTAACACAGCTTTGAGCGGGGGTGGAGAATGAGCGCTGCCCTTGAATTTAAAACTCAGACAAATAAAAGAGACATATTAGTGACATAATGAACATTACCTCCAAGAAAGGTGAAAAACTTTGCCTCAGGACAATGCAACAGACCATAGCTACCACTGCTGTTCCTGACACAGAGCAATATTATCACCATGGTGTAGTCTAACCTCATGCACAGAGACATAATGGCATTACAAGAAAAATGTGTGCCATCATTCAAAGCAACAAGAAGGAGTGCAGTGATCAGTCAAACAGTTAATACAGCAAATGGATGGGACAGTCCTAACAATTTGTTGTGCCACCACTCCTGGCTCTTTCTATGAAGGCAGCATGATAAAAATATTTTGTAATGTATCCAGGTAAAGAACTAGTTACAACTTGTCGGACACTTTCTAAAATCTGATTACTTGACCCATTGTGAATTCCAGGCCTAATTTTGTAGAACACTGAGACTTTCCATTTGTCACATTCTCTGGTAAAAGTCAAGGCCAGCATTTTAAACCTAGGTTCCTATAAGTTAAGCACCAAAATCCATTTAGGCTCCCAACTAAAAGTTCCCAGACTTTTGGAAGCAAGCAACAACTGCAATTCCTATTGATTTCATTCAGGAGTTTAGAAACCTACCTAGGAACCCAGTTTGCAAAATTTTGGTGCATGTTCTCTGAGAATTGTCTCTGCAGATTGCCACTTATGGGTTGAGCACCCTGGAGCAGCTGAGCATCAGTAACCTTCTAGAGAGTAGTGCTTATTAGAGCTGCCCAAGCACCCTTTCATGACATTAATCATCTGGTGCCTAAGCTATAAAAGGGCTGCGTGGTTCCAACTACCTCAGATTTTACGTGAGTGGCTGTAGGTGGTAGAGCTACCTTCTTTCCATACCTGGAGGTGTTCGTGAATCCATATGTACCTGTACTAGATATTGGCTGGCTTGGGCTCAAAAGGAAAGCTCTTGAGGAGTTCCTGAAAGAGACATCCACTGTTTCTATCCCCAGGACTGCAGATAACTGGGGCAGATCTACCTTGATATCTAACTAGAGGTTCTCTTTTGTATAGGCTAATGGGGCTCTGTACAAATCAAGGCTTTCCTCCCAAAGATGATTTGTGGACACTGATAGAGCTGAAGAAGCTTTGAAGACTTGCCTTTGTATTTTAGAAATCTGTTGGGCTTCCGTCTGAAGCTCTGTTAATACATTTATACACCACTACACTCTCACCTTCGCATCTAGAACTCATATTTGCTTCAGGAGGGCCGTTCTGCACTCTGATTGATAAGAACTTCTAAGACCACCTTCCTGAGCAATTACTGCTCCTAGACAAGAACATAAGAATGGCCATACTGGGTCAGACCTATGGTCCATCTAGCCCAGTGCCCTGTCTTCTGACAGTGACCAATGCCAGATGCTTCAAAGGGAATGAACAGAAGAGGGCAGTCATCAAGTGATCCACCCCTGTCATCCAGTCCCAGCATCTGGCAGTCAGAGGCCTAGGGACCCCCAGAGCATGGCATTGCATCTCTGATCATCTTGGCTAATAACCATTGATGGATCTGTCCATGAACTTAACTAATTCTTTTTTAATCCAGCTATAGTTTTGGCCTTCACAACATCCCTTGGCAACAAGTTCCACAGGTTGACTGTGGATTGTGTGACATAGTACTTCCTTTTGTTTGTTTTAAGCCTTCTGCCTATTAATTTCATTGGATGACCCCGGGTTCTTGTGTTATGTGAAGGAGTAAATAACACTTCCTTACTTATTTTCTCCACACCATTCATTACCATTCATGCTTTATAGACCTCTGTCATGTCCCCCCTTAGCAGTCTGTTTTCTAAGCTGGCCAGTCCCAGTCTTTTTAATGTCTCCTCATATGAAGCTGTTCCATACCCTTAATCATTTTTGTTGCCCTCTCTGTACCTTTTCCATTTCTAATATATTTTTGAGATGGGGTGACCAGAACTGCACACAGTATTTAAGGTGTGGGCATACCATGATTTATATAGTGGCATTATTGTATTTTCTGACATATTATCTTTCCCTTTCCTAATCGTTCCTAACATTCTGTTTGATTTGTTGACTGCTTCTGCACATTGAGCAGATGTTTACAGAGAGCTATCCACAACAACCCCAAGATCTCTTTCTTGAGTGGTAAAAGCTAATTTACATATGTATTGTTGGAATTATGTTTTCCAACAGTGTGCATTACTTTGCATTTACCAACACTGAATTTCATCTGCCATTTTGTTGCCCAATCACCCAGTTTTATGAGATCCTTTTGTAACTCTTTGCAGGCTGCTTTGAACTTAACTATCTTGATTAATTTTATATTATCTGTAAACTTTGCCACTTCAGTGTTTAACCCTTTTTGCAGATCGTTTATGAATATGTTGAACAGTATTGGTTCCAGTACAGATCCCTCAGGGACACCAATATTTACCTTTCTCCATTTGGAAAACAGACCATTTCCCCCTACCCTTTGTTTCCTGTCTTTTACCCAGTTACTGATCCATGAGAGGACCTTCCCGCTTACCCATGACAGCTTACTTTGTTTAAGAACCTTTGGTGAGGGACCTTTTCAAAGGTTTTCTGGAAGTCCATGTACACTGTAGAAACTGGATCACCCTTGTCCACATGTTTGTTGACCCCCTCCAAGAATTTTGTTAGATTGGTGAGGCATGATTTCCCTTTACAGAAGCTGTGGTGACTCCTCCTCAACAAGTCATGTTCATCTATGTGTCTGATAATTCTGTTCTTTATTATAGTTTCAACCAATTTACCTAGTATAGAAGTTAGGCTTACCAGCCTGTAATTGCCAGGATCGTGTCTGGAACCTTTTTAAAAAATTGGTGTCACATTACCTGTTCTCCAGTCATCTGGTACAGAAGCTGATTTAAGCGATAGGTTACATACCATACTTAGTACTGCAATTTCATATTTGAGTTTCTTCAGAACTCGTGGGTGAATAAATACTAATAAGTCACCAGGACCAAATAGTAATTTCTCATCTTGTTCCAAATCTCCTCTATTGACACCTCAACATGGGACATTTCCTCAGATTAGTCACCTAAAAATAATGGCTCAAGTGTGGGAATCTCCCTCACATCCTCTGCAGTGGGAAATGTGCAGAGGCAATAATTAGAGAAGGAAGAAAGTTTATTCAGCAGCAGCTAGTTATTTCAGGTATTACTCCTACATGTCCACACTACCTGCCTATATTCCCTTCTTCCTCAGAGCTCTTTGCTAGAACTCTGAGGTTTAGAGGAAGGAGCTAATATGGTTAGGATG
This sequence comes from Eretmochelys imbricata, assembly GCF_965152235.1. NCBI lineage: Eukaryota > Metazoa > Chordata > Testudines > Cheloniidae > Eretmochelys > Eretmochelys imbricata. Next base: position 202,151,485 of record NC_135574.1, on the reverse strand, counting down.
GCATGGCCCTTCTATACATTCTGTTCTGGAAGTTTGGTGAGAACCTTTCTGTGGTCCCAATGGGCTCTGCTGTCCTGGAGGTTCCCAAAGTCCTGGCACGAAGCTGCAGATGCATATCTTATAAGGGTGAATGTGCAGAGACAATACGCTCAAAGCACTGGACAGGGATCTCTCTTAAAGTTCAGACTTTTTTTCAAGTTGCTGTTCCACTGTCTCTTGAGTCTGTTTGCTTAACACAACACTGAAAAGAAAGGGATGGGTGTTTTCTTAAAATACACTGTCAGTTGAAAGTATTTTTGTTGAAAACTGAGACCAAAAGCGTGGGCCAATGAGGGTCAAACTGAAATGCCACCTCTGAATCTGCAGTCCTCTCGTTGGCAACAGAACAGTTTATTATTCTGCTGCATGCCTGGGAGAAGCTGGAATTGGGGCATCCAGGCAGGGGGAGGTACACATACACACCTGTGTGCCACCGGGTTCCGTCCCAATAAGAAATCAGATCTCCCTTGGACGGTACATAAAACTGTAAGTGTGTCATTCTTGGAGTCTCTAATGCTCAAAAGTGAAATTGGCTGTGTGGAGGTATTCAGTCCACCCATTCCCTTGTTGTATAGATTTGTTGTTCATAAAAACTGTGGAACTAGACTGTAAACATAGAATTATATGCCGCTGGCTGGGTTAATTGAACACCATTTGTGTGGAGTGCTGTAGTTCTTTAGGATTAAATGCTGCTTGGAGCAGGAAATCTGTGATTTTAAATTGACAGGAAATTGTTTATTGTGAATTGATCTGAAGTAGGCGCAGGTGTACTCAATTAGTTCAATATTAGCAGGATTTTCTACTCAGCAAATTGATATTAAGTCAGCATGAGTTTACCAGCGTCCATTCAATGTATTATCTGAATGAGGCGAACTTTGGCTTCAGATGAGAATGCAGCTGAAAATGTGTTGTTAAAAACGAAGAAAATCACTTCTTGTACAATATATAGACTGGAGAAGGGACTTTCCCATCTGGCACCTTGAAAACTGTCATTTGGCCTATATACTAAATCTGGCAAAATAAAAGTAAATAATGATGATTTGCTGAAAACTCTTTTGCATACAAGTTTTTTCTTCCTTTGTTCATTCAGTTTGTGATTTTGAAACCGTCAAATTTTGATTTTTAATGAAGTTTGAGGAGACTTAACATTTTTCTTGATAGGGTATTATTTGAGAACTGCAAAAAGGCCCTTCCTGGTACAACCTCATTGAGGAGGTGGCATTGGACTAAATCTTCTCACAGAAGAAGTCCCCACTACCCCTCTCCCCCACAAAAGCAGCACCATGTGGTCTGGTGCATTTTGAGCTCAAGAGAAGGATCTAGAAACGCCTGAGTTTTAGCCCCCATCTCTGCAGCATAGTGGCCTTATCAATGCTTTTTACTTTCAGCTTTTTACAAACCATATTAAGTTTGAGGCAGGTAAATATAGTTCAGCCCATATTACAGATGGGGAAATTGTGGCTGATAGAGATCAGGAGATCTGCTGAAAATCACACAGTAGCACAGGCAGGATTGTTAGAATGTCAGACTGCTAAATTTATGCCAAATCTACTAGACCATGGAGACTCCTAGACAAGGTGCATCCTCAGTCCAGTCTGATTCTGATCTCAGTTGCACCGATGTAAACCTGGAGTCACGTCAGAGATAGCAGTGGAGTCACTCCAGATTTACACAGGTATGACTTAGAACAGGATCTGGGGTAGAAAGAGCAACATTTCTGAACCCCCAATGTTCCAAATCAAAATGTGTTGTTTCATCATAGAGATAACAGGGGAAATCGGAGATTTGATTTGGAGATCAAAGCATACAGGCCTCAGCTGTGAGTTGCATGCCTAAGCAGAGAAGTAATGGGACATATGGATCGCCTTACATCCCCAAGTAGATTACCCACATCACACTGAGAAGCAGGGGGAGACAACAGCTGCCACTGGGCTGTTACTCCACCTTCCACATACATAGGTGGGGAGAGTCACATTCCTCCCTTTACTGGTAGCCAGCCCAGAGGGGCAAGTAAGTTGTACCAGCCAAAGAGCCTGAACAAATTATTTCCCCCATGGAGCAAAGCAGGAGTCTGGGAGCTGATTGTGAACCCCGGAGTCACGTTCAGGTTCCTGTCTTGCTCTTGGGGCAGCGCAGCTATGCACTGCCCTTGACTTACACTCTATCCCAGCAGTTCTCAAACTGTGGATCAGGCCCCCAACATGGGTCGCGACCCCATTTTAATGGGGTCACCATGGCTGGTTGAGATTTGCTGGGGCCAGAGCTGAAGCCTGAGCCCCACCACCCGGGGCTGAAGCTGAAGCTTGAGGGCTTCAGCCCTGGGCAGCGCAGCTCAGGTTACAAGCCTCCTGCCTGGGGCTGAAGCCCTTGGGCTTCGGCTTTGCTCTCCCTGCTTGACGCGGTGGGACTCTGGCTTTGGCCAACCTGGGGTGGTGGGGCTCAGGCAGGCTCAGGGCTTCAGTCCCCCCTCCTGGGGTCATGCAGTAATTTTTGTTGTCAGAAGGGGGTCGTGGTGCAATGAAGTTTGAGAACCCCTGCTCTTGCCCACGAAGACCTTTGGGGTGCATTGGCTCTTGTCCAAGTGCAGTTCTGAAGTTACCTTTGTACCACCACAGGAGATTTATTGGGTGTAGAAAACAAGCATCTGGTGGGGAAGTGACTTGCCCAACCTCACCCAGCATGCTAATGGCAGGGCTGGGAATTGCACCAAGGTTTTGTAAGTCCCACACAAGTGTCCTAGCCACTAGGCCACAATGGCTCCCAAACTTACTGTTTAGGCAATTTTAAGATCAAAGAATTCACACAAGTGGTAACTAATATGGGGAACTGACTCTGGGAAATGAGTTAGGGCTTTGGTTAATTTGTTCTTATTGGGAATCAAGTATTAGTCTTTTGTGGATATATTGGTAAATTATTAAATATTATTTTTCTGGGTCATAAACTCTCCCAAGAGTGACCCAATAAATCTCTCTAGACCTGAGGAGCTTTATAGTATCTATACTGGTATTTTTAGCAGTGTAGTATCCTGCTACCTTGGAGTTCTTCCCCACCACAGTGAAAAACTCCAGAGATGGGGAAAGGTTCTGGCAGGAGGGTGTCAGCAGGGAAAGCTCTGGCAGCTCCCTGCGGCCGAGCCTTTCCCTACTGCCTCTCTTGTGTCAGAGCCTTTCATAGACATGAGTAGCTATGCACCGCAGTGTGGACACAGCCTTCGGTGTGTAGATAATGGATTGATCAGGGATCTTGTCCACAGACTAAATTAAGACATGGAGTGAGGTTATATATTTTATTGGACCAACTTCATTCGGTGGAAGAGACAAGCTTTCAAGCTTCAGAGAGCCCTTTGATTACCTTTCCAGACCTGAAGAAGAACTCTGTCAGGATCAAGAGCTTGTCCTTTTGACAAACAGTAGTTGGCCCAATAAAAGATATTACCTTATCTTCCTTGTGTGTCTCATTGAATTCACAGAAGTTTTATTTCTGAAAAATAAATTACATTCTCTTGCTGTCTGTCTATCTAAAAAATGCCGATAGATAGACAGGCAGACAGATAGATATAGATATAGATATAAAAAGTGCTTTGTAGATGTATATATACAAAACAGTTTCTACCTATAAAAATTCAATTCTACTTTAAGCAGATTAAGTTATATTGAAAGGATTTAGGAAGGCCTTTTGAAGTTGAGAAATTTATGTACAGACCTTGCCTTTTAACTTATCTGGAATTATTTTACAATAATAGTAATCACAAGTTGATTTTAAAAAATTAGCATGAATAAAATAATCATAGAAGAACCCAGCCTGAAAACCTACCCTTCTTGCCCAGAAATGAAAATAGGAGGAAATATTAGAGGCTAAGTTCCACCTTTGATTAGATTGCGCAGTTTAACTGAAGTCATTGTGGTTGCACCGGTGAAATGAGGACAGAATTGGGCCTTTAGGTCTAATATTGCTTTCTCTTACACTGGTTTTATACTAGTCCTGATTTACACCCACATAAACAAGATCAGAATCAGACCCATTCTGCTGCTCGTACATTTATTCTCTGTACTTTTCTTGATGAAAGAAAAATTCCGTGAATTTTTAATGAAAGTAGCTGCTCCAAAGTGGGCAATCGAACAGTTTTGATTCAAACAGACACTATAGTCTAGAGTCACAAAGAAACACAGTTTCTGGGTCTTTTGAAGGCAAAATGGCAGGACCAGAACGAGTAAGATAGGACATATTGTTATGATCCAGATTCTGCTCTGAGCTCCTCCCTATAAAGCCCAATTGAGTTTATTGGAATTGCAAAGCGTTAAAAGTTGGGGGGAAAATTTGGCCCCGGATCTCATCTTTTCCTTTTGTGTTGTGTGATTTAACCTTCTGCTTGCAGACATTTGTATAATGAAAGTTATTATTTAAAATATCATTGACACCTCTCTTTTGAAGGTAAACTCTATTGCACATCCAAGGGAAAATTTCAAAGGAATCCATAGGTGCTGGAACTGGGGGTGCTGCCGCACTCCCTGGCTTGAAGTGGTTTCCAGCATATACAGGGTTTACAGTTTGGTACAATGGCTTTCAGCACCTCCACTGTAAAAATTATTCCAGCACCTCTTGAAGGAATCGTGAATTAAAAACAATTCTGGGAGAGATTTTCAAAGTTTAGGATTCCCATTGACCTGTGCTCCTAACTTGCTGGGCCTTTTTGAAAATCTTCTCCTCTTTCTCAAACAAAGAGGTCTTATCACAGACCTGAGCAGCCATGAAACCCTTGTTTTAGGCCAAACGCTAGGGTGGTGTCTGTACAAATGAGTTGCCAGTTGAGAGACTGGGGAAGAAAGTCTGATTTGTCAGGAACTGTGCAAACAGAATCAAATAAGGTGTTATGAGACAATGTTTTTGGTAGCTAGTATTCCCTTTGTATTTTCCATAATGTGATTCATTTTTCTTTGTAATGTTTTCAAGATGCCCATAAAGGATAATCAGGAAAAAAAAATCCAAATTGACAGAACTGATTTTAAGCTTCAGGCTCAAAGCTTCAGGTTGTTGTTGTGGATTCCAAGTACAGAGTGCTCTGGGTGAGATTCGGCTCTCATTTGTGATGATGATGATGTAAATCTGGAGTAACATCATTTACTCCAGTGGCTGTCCACTGGATTTACAGCTGCGTAACTCAGAAGAGCATCTAACCCCTCATGACAGCTCTGAGACCAGAAATGTAAAATACTCTTTTTGATGGCCTTTGGGACAGTACAGAATAGCCACGCATTGACTATTGTCAGATAAAATGAAACATGTTTATAACCTTCACATTTTAAATGCTTATCATGCACTGAATGATTTTTGCACTTTCTATAATAGTAGGGCTTCTCCACATAAATGCTGGGAAAATACAGCATTGCAAATTAATTATGGATAACAGAAAAAATATACTCATTTGACTCTGATCTCCTAAGATCTAGTCCGTCGTTCAGAAGCTTAGTGTCTTCTCTCTGTGATGTTCCCTGAACATTACTGTGACTAATAGCTCTTCAGATGCATTTTTATGATTTGGGAAGCAGTAAATTCTGTCTGTGTTGCATTAATTATCTGCAGATTTAAAATGTTTCACCAAAAGCCATTTAACATGACTACCGTGCACGCACAAAGGCCACTAAAATCAATTCCTTGCTAGAACAAAGGAGTTGCTGGTTTTTAAAGACAAGATCCATGTAACTTACAATACGATAAATGTAGTCATAACAAATGAAATCAAAAGAGCTTCAAATTCGGAGTTCATTTTAATTCTTGTGTTTCTTCCTGACTCTCTTTCTTATGCTGCAAGACAATCCTGTTCGCTGACTGGGACTCCATAGCAAGCGAGCACTCTGTGGTAAATATGAGTGTGCAACACATGATTTATAATGTCTGATACACTTGTGCTAATTGCATCAAAAAATAGCAATAGTGGCAGAGTACATACATTATCTATATAAGCTCTGAAAATATTGTAGAATTTGAATTATGTGCACCTTAATTCAAACTAGGGTGTCATATTTTGTAACTGTATATCACAGAGAAATTCAGGCTGTCAGTTAGCTACAGCTGCTATACAGATATCTCTGTTACATCTGATTGACTGCGTTTTGGGTACTTGCTACTGATGAAGGTGAAAATCCCAAGTATGGTAGAGGAGAATTGTTTTATTGTCACTTTTGGATGTTGCTTTTATGAAGTGATTAGCCATTTTGAACCTGATTTTCAGCTTCCAGCTAGGTGGTATTTGCATGTTCGCAAATGTGCACGCACTTTGCACACGCCCCTCACCGTGTGCACACCCAGATCCCTGCCTGTGAACAAAAAAGGCTACAGGAATACCTATCTAGCCCTGTGAGTATGTAAAATTGGGATCGCTTGCATGCAAAGCAAACGCCTTTTCACAAACGCAAATGTGCACTTACCCAGGAGGTAGGCTAAAAATAAGATCCTTGAAGTAAGGATCAGGAGGAGCATTAGACAAAGTAAATAAGTTAGCCCTGGGATGGAAGTTAGTGTGCTCCAAGGTTTGTTTTAAGGAAAATTCTAGGGGCCAAATTCAGACCTTATGTAATGGATGCAACTCTCCTGGAAGTAACTAGGCCAAATTCTGCAGTGACAGAATGGTAATGTAACTTAAACCTCACATATAACTGTGGCATAAAACTGGGGCAAGTGCTAAAATAATGCAACTTCAGCTGATTTATCTGTCAGCAGGTATGCAAAACCAGTGTAAGTTCCAGGCCAAAAGGGCCAGAAATTAAAATGCCCCAGGAAAAGTAACAAGGAAATATGCACAATAAAGCAGCCGTCTCATCCCACCTTACATTTCACCTTCTCACTGCTCCATTTTTCCTGCTGTAATCTCCACATTCTGCTCCCTCCGCATAGATTATGGATTTACTTTGCAAACTCCACTCTCACGAGCGCCCATTTTCTGGCCAATTTATACCCAATATGTAACTTACAACACCATTTATGTCACTGCTAATGTAGCAGTTTTACAGCCCAAGGTGAAAGAGAGTTCAAGGGGAAAAGAGATGAAGTGGTTTCATTCATTCATTGTGACGCAATATAGGAGGGCTTTGTAAGTTCTGTTACATATTAATTTCATTCAAATCCAGCCATATTAAGTTAGTTGATGATGATTTTTTTCTCCACTGTGACTCAATTACAAGACATTTATAAATCCAAATGAATGTAAGATGAGCACACAATGCATAAAATGCATTTTTCTCCCCCTTCACCATTACCAAGGATGTGACTTGGTAATTATGATCAGTTTACAAAAATGCTTTAAGGGGAAACATTTTATGATCAATTTAAGTATTACTTCGGCTATTAAGTTACATAAACTTTATTAGTGGTTTCATTAGAATAGAAAATGAAAACACTGACCTTTGTGCTACTCATTTCTTTCTATTTCAGTTTAAAAGTTTATTTTCAATGCTTTCTTAACAAATTTAACAGACAACCAGCAAGGACCAAGCATCGTTGACTTTAATTAATGTGTGCCCAGCTATCATACCAGGGCTGACTTTGGCCCAGTGTCACCATGTATTTAAAACATACCGTGGTGTCTGTAATATTTCCCATTCTGAATATATGGAGCACCATGTATGGCATGGTGTGGTAGACCCCAAGCTTTTAATAGCACCTACTGTACTGTAAAAATAGCCATAAAGTTTTAACTCCTACAAACAGAACTAGAACTGCAATCCTTATTCATGCAGCTACCATCAACATGTAGCAATCACATCACTCCCCACTGCAATCTCTGCTGGGGTGAAATATCAGCTGTTACCACACAGCAATGCTACACAACAGTATAGGAAAATAGACGAAGAATGCACAGCCAATTGCAAGTGGAAAAGTAATTTTAGTAGGGAAAATGTATTTATATGTAAACTGATGGTGTTCTAATCCAGCTCCAAATAAAAGCTACACCTTAGTCAGCTCCAAAAAGCTACCCTTCCTGAAGTACAGTTTTATTAACAAAAAGATAACCTTCAAGGTAATTGCTGTATGTGGACCCCTTGGAGTTTTTTGGATGCTTCTAGGCTGGAGTTCTTTCTTTCAGGGCCTCTCTGACTCAGGCCTGTACTCTCTTACAGAAGGCTACCTTTACCCCCTTTACATTTGGGGTGGTGTATAATGAGCTACTCCTGTCCCAGAGAGTCAGCAATAATTAGTCTGCAGCTCTCTGAAGGGTTCCAATGCCTGCTAGCAGGGTGGGCTAATATTAAAATCCTGCCACTCTTTTAAATTACCCAAATATGAATTTTGACACTGGGAATCAAATGCAAATTTAGGTGTTTTTGTTTCATTTTGTTTTGTTTTTTTAAGGGCTCTTTGGTGGATCAGAATATTGGTCTTATACTTTATCCTGAAAATGTCACCTCCTCCAGCATCATGCCCAGTAGCTCCCTCTGCTCAAGCATTGGTTAAACACTGACTCAAAAGGAAGTGTTCCACCTGTTGATTCTCTAGCACCACTTTCTGAAGCATTCTGTGTATTGCTTGAAGATCTCCTATCTAAGAACTGATTAAGGCCAATCCCGCTTAGTTTAAGAAATCTGGCATGATCAGAGGCAGAGGTGATATATCTGTAGTGGCCTTAGATACTCCTTCCAGTAGGAACTGAGATGGCATGGCTGATTGACATTGTCCTTATGGAAATATACTTTTCTTCCCCTATCGAAAGAATATGTCTTTTTCTTGAGGAAATTTTTTTTCGACAATGTGCCTGAGCTCCAGCTGCACCCAAGCTCAGATCTCCCACACAGAAGCATGCTGAAACATTGTCCTTTTTTAATAAAGAGTGACAGGTTATGTTTCATAGATTGGTTTGACTGCCTAATGTGTTCCTACCAACCGGTCAAATTCACTGCCTAATGTGATCCTAGCAACCAGTCAAATATTAATGAGCCAGCACTCAGAAGGGCAGAGTGATCTTTCTATTGTTCATTATGTGCCTAGATAAAAGAGAGGTTACTTTTTTGTACTGCACAAAATTATGTAATTTTAGTTTAGAGTAATTGCTAATCACCGAAAATTGAAATGATCCTTGGTTTTGTTTTAAAGAGCATAGAAGAACAAGAAGTAGAGGAAAAACAGAAGTAGAAATGGAATATGAGACTATAGTGAAAGTGAGTGAAATGTTCCCCTTCTTATCTAGTAATGCGCATGTTGTTTTCATTTTTCATGTCAAAACGTGAGTCGGTGGGGTCCACAGTTTACTGCCCATTAGTTCACGTGATAACTGAAATCTCTGAAGGTTTTGAATCCTTTTATTATCTGCTGGCTTCGTAACATATGTTGCCACTGGTGGTTATACTCTTTTTAGACTGGGAAAGCAGTTTGTGGCTTCTTTGCCTCACACTCCACCCCACTGTTTTGTTTGTAATGCTTTTGTCTCACCTCTAATGCAGCGATCAAGAGATGCATGTAGCAGCATGAGTATAAAAGCTTTTCAGGCAGCCATCTCCATTGCCCTTTTGATCATCTGAGCATCTTCTGTTCCATCTCTCAGCCAAGTCAGAGCCAAAATCCCATTCCCTCGAGACCACCCACGAGAAGGCCAATGCTCTGTTTCCCATAGACTACTGGAAAGTCCCCTGAAAAAGCAAAGAGAGATTATGGAGAAGGAAAAGAGGGAACTTAAAGTCTCCAGAGAAGGGCATCAAGGACTGGCAGCATCAGAGAGGGGAAGGGACTGTAGGCAAAAAGTGGGACAGAGTGGGGCACAGAAAACATTCGAGGCGTGAGGGAAGGGGAGAGATTCAAGCATTGTTGATAGGAAAGAAGGAGGAACAGAAGATAATAGGGTAGAGAAGAGAGTGCCAAGGCAACAGATCTTAGGGATGGAAAGGAGAAGAGAGGTAACCAGGAGACGGGAGAGGTAGGGGAAATTGTGGCAAGCAGTGAAAGGGGGAATTAGTGGAGCCACCAGGAGAGATTAAGAGACAAAAGTGGGGGAATTATTCTGGTGGAAATGAAGAAGACTGAGGAAAAGACAGACACACCCACCAGGACAGATGAAAGTAGAGTATAAGAAAATAATTTCTTTCTTTAAATTGTTTTATAGACGGGTTGATGCTCAAAATGCCCTAGCAGAAGGGATAAGAGTTTGATTGTGTGTCACAGGGCAGTGGGGATATGACTGTTTAGGAGGAAGGAGGCTTGGGACAGCTGCTTGAAGATGCGGATGTGCATGGGATCTCAGGTTTTCTTCTGTCTAGGGGATGGAAATAAACTGCTTTGGTTATTAATCAGTCATTTTTGTTTGCTTTGTTCTGATCTTTTACCATTTACCTGATTCTACCTTTCTGAATGTTTTAATATGCATTGTGTCTTGCTGATGGAATAAGAACAAGTTCTTTTGAAGCACTGCCGCTTTGGGGGGACTAGCAAGGGACTTGGGAAAACTAAGTATTGTAACAGAACATAACTTCCCATTGGAGAGTTCCCATAGTAAAGGATTTCAGATACTCTCTAGGAAGGCACTTACCTTTGTTTGCATACAATACATATTTTTCAGTGTTTTTCATATTTTTAGGGCCATATGGTGCCAGGGAGCAAGGGGCAACAGCCTTCACAGAGCTGCTACTTCTCCTCCTTCTGTCTAGGTAGAGAGGGAGGAAGCCAAGGGCTGAGGAGTGAGTGAAACACACACAAGTAAAGCAATTTGTGTCAGCTGTCAGTCCGCTGCAGGTACTCACTCCAGCCCTCCAAGAGGCCGATTTTGACTCTGAGTCACAATCTAGTTACCAGTGTGCTTCTGAGGAAGCACAACCACATGTTGCTGCCCCTTTCTCCGGGCTTTGGCAAAGCCACAAGTTAGTGCATAATCTTTAAAAATGCAGGGCGTTGCAATTGATGGGTACAGATATTTGGAGGGGGACCCCAGACATCTAATCTTAAAGAAGGAGGTGATTGGGCCAACAAGGTGGCACAACCGAGACAGAGATCTGTGGTGGGGAAGTGTTCTGACAGTAGTGTATGGAGAAAAGACTTAATTTACTGCAATCTCTATAGCTCTCCTCTGAATTTTTTAACACAAGGTTCCTATGCACCTTGAAAGTAAATATCTCTCTCTTTCTGTAATTCATAATCCTTGCCCTCAGTAGCTCAAGATCACATCTTGTTTGGATCTGGAGTTACTCTCCTTTCTACTGTGATGGCTACAACAAAGTCAAACAGTGGTTAGGCCTCTTGGTTGCTTTGATCTCTGTTTTCCATGCTGGCCACAATCATTTCATTGCTTCCTTGTGCTCCCCCCATGTGTTGTTTTAGCCACCTGTTTTCTGTAGTCTTACAATTAGATTGTAAAGGCTTTGAGGGAGGGACTGTCTCTTCACAGCTTCATAGATTATAAAGCTAGAAGGGACCAGTTGAGTCATCTGTGTATAACACAGGCCATAGGACTTCCCTGAATTAATTCCTGTTTGAAATAAAGGATATTATATGTTCGTATAGAGCCTACCATATTGGGACCATCGTCAGGACCTAGTTAGAGATTGATCCAGGCAACAGTCAGTCTGCAAGGTGGCTACATCCCTTTGGGATTTGCCATGATGACAGCAGTTTGGGGCCCTGGCCTCTAGGCTCTACTGTAATAGAAATAATAAATAATGTATATGTTTACTGATGCTTAAAATGCCACCTTAATTTGAGCCACATTGGTTTTCTGATGTGCATGATCAGTCTTCTGACCACGTGGACTCTACCATAGTCTTCACGTATCTATTAGGGTTGTCAGTCGTCTGGTTTTCCCCAGTCGAAAAGGGACCCTGCCGGCTCCGGTCGGCACTGCCAACCGGGCCGATAAAAGTCTGGGCAGCAGCTCAATGGGGGCCCGGGGCTAGGGCAGACTCCCTTTCTGCCCTGGCTCCACGCTGCTCCTGGAAGCGGCCACCAGGGACTACCAATGGGACCTGCGGGGGGTGGTGCCTGCAGGCGCAAAGGCAGCAAGCACTACGCAGAGCCACCTGGCCGCCCATGTGCCTAGAGGCTGCAGGGACCTGGCGGCCACTTCCTCGGAGCCACGGTAAGCACTGCTAGGACCCTGCACCTCCCTGCCCCCCAACCTCGTGGCCCAGCCCGGAGCCCCCTCCTGTACCCCAAATCCCTTATCCCCGGCCTCAGCCGAAGCCCTCACCCCAACTACCTGGCCCAGCCCGGTGTCCCCTCCTGAAACCCAAACCCCTCATCCCCAGCCCCACCCCAGAGCCTGCACCTCCAGCCCAGAACCCGTACCCCCTCCACCCCAGCCCAGTGAAAGTGAGTGAGGGTGGAGAAGAGTGAGCATTGGGGTGGGGGGTATGGAGTGAGCCAGGGCGGGGCCTTGGAGAAGAGGCGGGGTGGGGGTGTTCGGTTTTGTGTGATGAGAAAATTTGCAACCCTAGTATCTAAACATACTAATGCATGCTTATAATCTCTTATATAAATGTTTTTAGTTGTTGTAAGATCTCTTGCAAAGAGAATAATGAACTTGTAAAATACAATGTGTTTAAAGCAGATATTTCACTCTAAATTGTGCTCAGTTGTCGTCTCTCAGCTTGGCAGAATTAGGCCACAAAACTAGGGCTGGTCCTTGCTTGTCGTGAGCTCTCGGTTCAACTATTGATACACAGGAAAGCATTGGACAAGCATTTTCATGAGCAAACTTGTTGCAACAAAAGCAAGTAGAACTGTGAGAGCATAATAAATACCTCGGTACCTGATGATGTGCAGAAGGGACAGCCCGGGTGACTTACGGGAGACAGCATTATTACATTGGCAACAGTTTGCCAGGGAGCTGATAGTTCTTTGTTTTTATGCAAATGTCATGAGGATATTGATTTCTGCTTCTCGGAGATGTACTCTCTTCTTTCCTGAAAAGCTGAAGGGCTAGACTAGCGCTCAGTTTCTTTGAAATAACTCAACTAACATTCTGAAAGTCAGAAATAATAGTGTTCAAGATTGCTGCCCCCTTTTGACCTGAGCAGCTCGGCAATGTTCAGGCCCTGTGCGATGTTCCAGTTGGAAGGAGAAATTGATGGAGTCTGGTATTTTCTTCGATGCAGTCTTTTTTATTGACAAGGAATGTACAAAACCCAGTGTTTTCTGAGTGCAGAAGGAACCAAGTAGCATAAAACAACTACTTTTGCTTACAGCACAAAAGGCACTCTTTTCAGCTTGCACCCCGACCCAAAAATCTCTTCCCAGGGTTTTTCCATGGTCAGCCACCATTCTTTCAAGTAGCAGCTCCTTACGTGGTCTCTCCCCCCCCGCCCCAGTCCTTTTTGTCTGTAGGCAGTTACTTTTTGTTCTGACTTCCCACACACAAACACGTGCCCAAAACAATGTTCAGCAAAAGCTCCTGGGCAGGGCCACAGACTTCTTTTGTCTTAGGTGGGCCTTATGCTTACAGTCTTGTTAATTAAAGGGTTGGCTCACGCCCATCAATCTCAGTCCATAAAAACGTTTCACCCAGATCATAACAACACCCCCCACATACACACACCTCAGCTTCACCTGTTGTCCCAGTGAGGCTTAAAACGGTGACACTCACCAGCCCCATCCCAAACAGAAATTTTTTTTAAACATTCAGAATGATACAAGGTTAACTATTTACATATGTACGGTGTCTTTCTGTCAAGATGTTTTCACATCACCAACCCAAAGGAATTTTATTTCCTCCCAAATCTCTTTTCTCTCCCTGGGTTTCATGTCAACCAGACCCTAAAGACTGCCTATTGTTTATGTGGAATTTGCTGGCTGAGGCAGACCACACCCTTGAGGAGAATTCACTCTGTAACAACTTTTCCAGTCTCGACTTCCACAGCTACATTCTCAGATTCAGAGGGCAGCAAAACTGAAATTCTGTCCTCCAGTATCTTCTCAGAGGGTTCTTATGGATAATGTTGGGTTTAGTCCTGTGACCCAACAATACAGTGTATACCATTTCATTGATTTGGGTCAGTACTCTATAGGGTTCCCTCCCAAAGTTTATCCAGTTTAGGCCTCCTACCCTTCTTTCTTCTAGGATTGTGGAACCAGACCAGGTTCCTCCTTTTAAAGGTTTCCCCAGATGACCTTACATCACACAGCTTTTTCATTTTGACAGAGGCGATCCTCAGATATTCCCTAGCCAAAAGTGTGATTTTTTTCAGTTTTGGAATGTAGGGTAGTCCCCATGGTTCAAATCCCTTTGTTCCTCTCCAGGAACTCCATACAACAGGTTTCCTGGGGTCCTTAGCTCACGTCCAAACATGAGGAATGCTAGGGTACACTTCTTACTCTCATTAACTGCTGTTCTATAAACCATCAAAAGGAATGGGATATGCTGGTGCTAGTTCTTTGATGCTGTTCGGCAAGGTAGCCAGCTGAACCCCCAGAGTTCTGTTGAACCTAGCCATCGCCCCATCAGATTGGGGGTGTGCTGAGATGGTGCAAATTTTGTGGATCCTAGAATCTCACAAACCTGGTGAAACACATTGGATTCAGAGATTCTCTCTTAATCCATAACTTGCCTGGGCCCCAAAATCTGGTGAAGAATTCATTCACTCGTCTGCTACTGTCACAACCTCTTGGTTTCTTATTAGATAAGCCTCAGGCCATTTTGTGAAGCAGTCCATAGCTGTCATCAAGTATTGATTGCCAGCCTCTGTCTCAGTCAAGGGCCTAAGAACATCAGTGGCAATGCACTCCTTTGGCACCCCCACAAGATGCTGCTGCAAAGGGGCTTTCCCAGTTTTAGGGGGGCCCTCCTTTGCAATGCAGGCATCACATTTCCTGCACCAATTTCTGCACCCTGCCTGCATGTTACTCAATAGAAATTCTCCCTGACCTTGGCTAAGTTTTTTGCAACCCCCCAGTGTCCAGCAGTTTTAAGATCATGACATCACCTCAGACCCTCCTATTTCATTGCATCTGGTACAAACAGCTGCTACCTGTGTCCATCACTTGCTGCTTTTTCCCATCTCCTATACAATATTTCATCTTTAAGCCTTTAGCTTTCCTACTGTGACCAGACAACTTTTACTGTGGCATTGTTACATTGCATTCCAGGGTGGGTGCATTTTCCAGTTGATTTTCCAGTCACACACTATCCTGATATCAGGGTCTCTCTTTGAGAAGTTTTTAGTTGCTCTGGGACACATACTTTAGCCCCAGCCCGGTTACTCTAATGGATGAAATAGGAACATGGGCCCTTCTGCGAATTAGAGGAAGAGCGGCACACTCATCTTTTTGAGTGACTAGTTCCTTGCTCTCCTGCTTGGGGCAGCGTTGGTAATTAGCCTCCCAACAAGACTGTCTGGATAAGGCAGCAGCATTATCACGCTCATGGCCAGGCCTGTGTGTGGCTGTGAAATCATAGCATGCAGTTTCTCCAGCCACCTGGCAAGCTATCCCTCAGGACTTGTGACTAAAGAGCCACTGCAGGGAAGCCTGCTCTGTCCTGACCATAAACTTCCTCCCATGCAAATAGTGCGGAAAATGTTCTGTGGATTTAACCACGGCTAAGAGTTCCTTTCAAGTGGTGCAATAATTTCTTAGGAGAATTTAGACTTCTGTTGTAACAAGCTGTCACTCTCTTAAGCCCCTTGTGTTCTCGTGTCCGTACTGGCCCCAGACCATAAGCACCAGCATCCATGTCCAATACAAAACGGGTTTTGAAACATGGATAGTCCAAGACAGGAGCAGGAACAATGGCACTTTTCAGCTCTCCGAATGCTACATCATCCCTGTTGACCACTGAAATGGCTCCCTTTCTCACCCAACGTCTGCAGTGGTTTCGCAATATAGGCAAACCCACCACTGAACCGTCTATCATAGGAGCAGCGCCCTATAAAATGGCACATCTGTGAGTGTCTGGCACATTGGCCAGCTCTATACAGCTTCAGTTTCCTTTTTTGTCAATGGAAATTCCCTGCTTGCTGATTTTGTTGTACCCAAGGTAGAGGACCTCTTTTTGGAACAACTCTCATTTCCTTGGGCTCAGTTTCAAACTGGCCACCTTCAGGTTGCCGCAGACCATTGGTAAATGTTTTAGTTCCTGCTCAAATGTTTTCGCAAGCACCAGGATATCCCCTAGGTATAACAGACAGGCTGAGAGAGGCATGCTTGTAATACCCTCTCCATTAGCCTCTCAGTTGTGGCTGGTGCATTGCACAAGCCAAAAGCCATCACTTTAAATTGTCACAAGCTCTGTTCTGGATCCACTTCCAATATCCACTTTTAAATGTCAGTGTGGAAAACCAGACTGAACCTGCTACAGCATCCAGGGTATCGTCCATTCATGATAATACATAAGAATCCTTGAAAGTGACTTCAGATATTTTTCTGTAATCCA
The DNA here is from genome assembly GCF_965152235.1 of Eretmochelys imbricata. NCBI lineage: Eukaryota > Metazoa > Chordata > Testudines > Cheloniidae > Eretmochelys > Eretmochelys imbricata. The sequence goes on along the minus strand of NC_135574.1, from coordinate 202,135,107 downwards.
CACAGAAACTGGGGCTGCCATCCTTTTTCATAACCAGAACTATGAGTGAGGCTTATGGGTGAGGCCCAAGCAGGCTTGATTATGCCTTCCTGATACATTTCCTTGATGCCCTGTAGTGCACCTTCCCTTTTTGCTACAGGTAGGTGAGGTGGCTTTTTAATGGGTCTGTTCCCCCCAGTATCACCCTTGGGCCGGACCAGTGCAATACAACATATATCTTTGTTAGATCGGGAGAACTCCTGATTCCTTACCGGAAAGCACTGTAGACTGTTCTGCTAGTCCTCATTCAAGTGTGCTGTACTGAGCTGGAACAAATCCAATAGAAACTCTTGGAGTTCACCTTTATTCCTTTGTAATTGTCTTCTCTACCGTGTTTACCAGATCTCTCACGTATCGCAACTGCATCCCTTTGTTTACAATTTCCTGTTTGTCAGAACCCTGCCACAAACAAGCGGGGCTCAGTTCTTGTTTCAGATCCACAAGATCTTACTGGCTAAGATTCCCCCAAGACCCTGGGTCTCAAAACAGATTTCAAAACTCCGCATCTTGCCCTTGCTGAAAAGCTACCATGGCATGTAGCTGTTATAATGGTTCCTACCCCATCGGAGCAGAAGAATTAGTTCACTGCAAACCAGTTGCCTACAAACCATTTGTCTCATGTGGGCCATATCTATATAAAGAATTTCCACAGACTGAATTTGTAAGATACCTTGCCTGGCATTGATTGCACAGTTATTAGCCACAATGAAATCCAAGCTAATCATTAGCTCAGCCACTGTTTCTGCCACCCAGATTTCTTGTTCCAATTTCAGAGGTCCAATCTTCAAACCCAGTTTTCCCAGTTTTTGAACTGGTTCCCTGACCCCAGTCTCTGTGTCCATTGAAGACCAATTATGTGGTTCAGTTTGGGATTCCTAGCCTCTTTAGTGTCTGGTCTAATATCTGTAATGTTTGAGCCTGTGTCAGTTACCCCTGTATACATCACAGATCCTATTACAGACTCAATAGTCCAACTTACTTTACTGTTGTTTAACGGCCTCACATCTAAACAAAAATTCTGGGACTGATCCTTGTATTTCCAAGCTTTGCCCCTTCAGATTGGTGTTCCCCCCTTCCCCAAAGTGGGAGAGAAGCTTTCACGAGACCCTTGTGACAGCCATAAATTTATAAGAATCCTTCTTTTTGTGGCCAATTTTGTCACAGTACCAGCATTTAACTGAACTCTTTCTGAACACAAAAGTAATCAAATTTCAGGAAAAGCTTTTTTCGCTCTCAGCGCCAAGAGTATTCTTTTCAGCCTGCACCCTGACCCAGAAATCTCTCTCCAGGTTTCTTCCACGGACAGCCCCTGTGCTTTCCGCTGCCCCTTTAGACTCTCTCTCTCTGTGTTTTCAGTGCTGTCCTGAACACGAGCCAAATCCTGATCAGTATCTCCTAATTTGGGCCATGTTACGGGGGTGGGAAGGGTGAAGGCTAATCAGTCCAAATAGTTACCCCAGTTGTGGAGAGCAAATCAGATCCCAAGGGGGAAACCCCTGTGTCATCGTGGAGTTGCTCAGATAAACCTATCCCTTCCCCTGGAGGTGAAGTCTGTGACTCCCTCTTGCCTCGCTCACCCCATTACATGGCAGTGAGGACACCAAGGAATGAGGTTGGGGGAAACTATGCCTGAAAGGACCATGGGGTGAGATCTACCCAACTGAGTAAAAGTTGGGAGACAGAATGCACCAAGTAGTGCACATCCAATAGGCCGCTCCAAAATGCAGTGAATGGGCCCATCGGCCCAAGGATCTCCCCTTCTCCAGAGCCAATAGGACAGGTGATTGGGGAGAGCGGTGGAAGAATGACAGCACAGCCCCTCCAATGCCCACCAAGTCCTCTGCAACCAAAGGGTAAGGGTCATTTTGAGCCCCCAAGCTCACCCTTGCCCCAATAGATGCTCTGCAAAATGGAAAGAGGGCAAGCTTTACAGACATAGGGAGAGGAGTGGGAATCCCTTCAGGGCATCACATGGCCCTTACTCCCACATGAGATAGCATCAGATTTTGCTTCAGCAGAATTCATGGCCAAAGTGTATGCCCACTTGTTACAGATGCACATAACTCTCATTAGCATTGATGGTAGTTAGGCATGCAGCAATCTAGCTGAATTCATCGGATCTAGTTGCATAACTTCATGCAGCGATTCACTGACTTAACTACCTACTGTATTCTGCTACACAGAGGTGTAGGGGGAATTTTCTTTCCTCTGGTTAATGACATTGTGATTGACAGATGCCAGCAGTAAGAGGGCTAATTTGATGATTTTAAGAAAGAATAGGAGGAGATACAGTCACAAGTCTGTACTGTACACGGGGCTTCATAAGAAAGGCTGAAGCGAGTCCCTATCGAGAGCCTGGCTACTAGCAGCTAGTGAGTACTGCCATAATTTACTCGTACCAGAAGCCATGATTCAGGAAAGCTTTTACATACATGCGTAAATCAATCCCTGTTCAGGACAGCATTGAAGCCCATATTTAACATTAAGCACATTCTAAAGTCCTTCGGTGGGCTTTGACCACAAGTTTGAGCGCTGTTCTGCATCAGGATGCTTTCCTGAATCAGCGCCGCAGGCTAAAATTTGCAGGCGCTGTTGTGTGGAGCTGGAATTCTGCCTGGCGTAGTGTCAGCTGCTATATCTAGTGACAGCATGGCTTATGGGAATAATATTGCACTTCACAGATCACATTCTGACATCTTTATTTTCATGCAGTAGGTGTTAAAAACACATAAATAAAATACATACCATGCAATATGTAGGAGGGATTATTTCCGCAAATAGTTGATACTGAACTTCAATGTTTCAGAAGTGATTAGTAAAGATTAAAACTTACAGTAGTTACTATTCAATAGGTACATTACGGTAGGATCCAGAGGCACCGATCAGAATGAGCATTCCATTCTACAAGTTGTACAAACCCTTACAAGGATATGGTCGGTAATCTAGAGAATTCACAGTCTAAGGTACCTGCTTTTAAAACACTCGTTTCTGTGTAAATGCTACAAAGGCAAAATTTTCGGTGCAGGGTTTAGGACTTTAGAGTCAGTACTCCTGTTAGAACTAATGACATTTATGGGAATTAAACTCCTCCACCGTTCTTTTAGTAATGTGCCTTTTATTGCATATAGTGGATACTGCTGCAGAAAAGGCCATTAAAACACATTAGAGGTATCAGTGTAGAATGTCGAATGGAGCTGAGGGGTATAAGATTCTGAGAATTATAACTCACTGTCAGTCACTTTCTCAATACACAACGTCCTCAGCAGCACAATGGGACCAAATTCTCTGGCAACAACCGCTAAAGTCTGCTTCATTGTTAACTTACCCTATCGCCCTAGAATACCATTTATTCCTACCCCCACCCCCACTGAACAAACCATGGCACATGCTTGAAAATACTCATTGGTGAAAAAAATCATCCACGGTTATTTTTGACCATGATTTTATTTTAAAGATGGGTTTTGTTTGCTGTGTTCTCCGACCCAGCTCCACTCCCTAGGCCTTGGCTTCTGCGGTGTTGTCCAGATGGCCTGGCTGACTACCTCTTTGCTTTCATGTATGCCAGAGAAGTGGGATCCTGGTAGCCAACTTCAGCAGCTTATCTCCCTGGCTTACCAGACCCAGCTTACAAGTCTACACTTCTGGCTCCCACATTCCCTGCCTGCAAGCTGGACTCCCATCCTAGCTCCCCAAAGCCTGGCTCCAACAAACAGTGCAGGAAGCCTTGAGAACAAAGCTGGAGAAGACAAGGCAGATCTTGGCAGGGCTGGGGCAGGGAGACAGGCACAAAACTGCAAATTCCGCAGTATCTTGGGAGAATGCCAATTGTAGTAGCAGAGTCCATGGGAATTGGGGCAATTCACATCTCTTAGAGCTATTGTTTCAGGCTCTCTGCAGATTCAGACAGGCATCACTGCATAGGTTTTCACTTGAAACATCACCTAAGTGTATATCTGCAATAGCATGTGCTAGAAACAGTTTTTTAAAATGAAAGCTGAGATTCTCAAGCACAGTTCTGTGGCACAAGATGAATTCTGCGTGGCCAGATTACAGGGGGTCCTGATTATAGCATATTCTGCTTTTAAAATAATTGAGAGGAGAGCAGTTTTCTCCTGTGTCCCCTTCCAGCCTTCCTAATTATTCATCTTGGGCTAGTTTCTCTTCTTTTTATAATATTTTAATGTTTCCAATTCCCCTTCTCTGTAAGCAGTCAGATCCTGATGACTGATGCTGCAATCCATGGGGTGTGACATTACAAGTTGCTAGGCTGAAACCAGCTGTGGTGTCACAGATGCTAGAATGTGGCTTCAGTACATGAACAGAGCAGAAGGCTGGCTCTGAAGGAGAACTTCAGCTGTCTTAAGGCCTCTTTTACAAAGAGATCAAGGCAGTTTAACAGCTTCTCAGTGAGCCACAACAGCAGGCAGATAAAAATTAAGAACTGTGAATTCCCCATGTGTGTAGACAACGTGTCTCTCCAATAAACCCATCTCCATTAGCTAACAGAAAAGCAAGAGCACTGACTGAACTATTTAAAGCTCCCCCATCCACATTTACCTTACATATCTATTATTTCTGAGGGCATTCTGCACCAAAAAATTAAAAATTCTGCACCCAATATTTTAAAATTCTGTGAGTTTCATTTGTCAATAAATGAATGCAGAGGATCCAGCATGACAGTGGGGAGCACAGGCCACTGGCTGCACGAAGGTGGGAGATCACCCTGCAGCCCCAACCCCACCCCCGGGACCCAGACTCAGCAGTGAGACTGCACCCGACCCTGACACAGCAGAAGACCCAGAAACACCCTGGGGCTCTGCCCCTCTGCACCAGGTGCACCAGGGATAGGGCAGACAGGCTCAACAGGCAGGATCCAAGTGTGGAGGGGCTCAGTGTGGGGGGATCCAGGTGTGGGGTGAGAGGATTCCGTGTGGGACAATCTGGGTGCAGGCAGCTCAGTGGAGGGTCTAGGTGTGGGGGGATCTGGATGCACAGAGGCTCGTTGGGGGCTGGGGTTCCAGGTGCAGGGGCAATGGGATTCTGCAGGGGCTTCCAGGTGAAGGTGATTGGGGCTCAGCAGAGGGGTCTGGGTGTGGGGGTCTCAGCAGGGGTATCTGGGTGATAGGGAATTAGTGGGGTGGGAGTCTGGGTGCAGCTAATTGGGGGGTCAGTGGCATGGGGGTCTGGATGTGGGGGCTCAGGGTGGTGCAGGGGTGTGGGGCTTGTCAGAGTGGGGGTTTGAGTGCCAGGAGCTCAGTGGGCGGTGGTCTCGGTGCAAGAGTGAGGATCCGGAGGCAGGAGATTTGAGGGCAGGGGTTGAGGTGCAGTAGGGTGGGGTTTGGGTATGGAGGGCTAGGGGTATTCTGGATGTACTGGGTGACGCTCGGCAGGGGTGTCTGGGTATGGGAGGTCTGGATTCACAAGGGTTGGGTGGATGTGGGGGGAAGCCGCTCCCCATACAGTGTCCCCTCCCCCCACAGCTGAAGAGCGATGGGGCCAAGAAGCAGGGGGGGATGCTGAGCTTCCTGCAGCTGGGGGAGGTTTCTGGGGGTGAGTCTTACACAGCCCCAGCCACTCCTTGCAGGGGAAAAGGAAGTCCCATCCTCTCCTGCCTCCAGCCCAGCCAGGACTAGCAGCTGATCCCGGCTCAGAATAGAAGCCACTGGCTGGGGTGTCCCCAGCCCCACAGTGATTTTCCTCTCCACAGGCTGCTCCAGGTGCCTGAAACAATGTATCTGCACTACTAGGGAGCGATGTGTGACTGCTCTTGAAGCTTCCCTTTGCTTCCCTGTCAGAAAGTCATTTTTCTGCAGGGAAGCAAAGAAATCTGCACAGGGCATGAATTCTGCGCACACACAGTGGCGCAGAATTCTCCCAGGAGTAGTCTATTGCAGTATCTTCTAAGTGAAGTTTCTCAAACAAATAAGTCCTTGGACTTATGTATGAAGCTGGCCTTCCTTTACATGAATAATGTGTTTCTTTCAGCACCGGACTTTTGGCAGAAAGTAGTTATACTGTATAATCTGGAAAGAATACATGGAAAATACAACAATATGTGTTAAACATCTGTAGATAAAAGCTTATAGCTGCAGCAATCTGTCTTAGCGTGTAACAGCAGAAAATGGTAAACTGACAAAGAGTCTCTTGTGTATTCATTGCTCCCATTAACTTTTCTTTGTTATTTGAAGGCTAAAGAAACCTTTTCTGTTAGCCAAGATTCTTTGTTGCTTCAGCCTAATTTTCATTGCTTAACGTTAAATACAGGTCATGTCTACAGTGCAGCAATTAATGGATAGCCTAAAGTCTTATTATTTCAAACTAATTGATGTGTAAGAAATTTTAAATAACATAGGAAATTTTAGGAACGATTTATGTAAGTAATTCAGAATAATCCTATTGCTGTTGTAAAAGTAGCAAAATAATTTAATTATTCAGTCATACTTATTAGTGCTAATATTGCATGCCTTTTTTCTACATTTTGAAATCCATGTTCATGGATGGGTCAGCCAAGATGAAGTTTTACAAGTCATAGTTTTTAAAAAAGAGTTTTTTAGATTTACAACCTCGCTCATCTCATAGCTGATACTTCCCTATCACCACTTGAGCTCTTCCCAAAGAAAAAGATAACTGTCTGGTATCCTAAATAAAACTATGCAATCTGGATGTATTTTAAATAGAGCCATTAATCAATCAACCAGCGTTTTACAATTCCCAAAATAATGTGATCATGGCAGGTTGTGTTTTTTCTAGTATACATTCAACTTGTCTCCAGCTAGATTGTGATCAGAATTGCCATCACAGAATACATTCTAAACATGCATGAACTGAAAGAGCCTTTTAATGCACTTGGGAGATGTCAAGTGTGATAACAGTAGCAGGGGTCTAACAAAATAAATCTCTCTTCAAACAGACATTCTTGGCATCTGAAAAAAAAAGGGCGGCACAGAAGCAGGAGAGGGATTGGTAAGAACAAAACTTAAAGAGCTTAAAGTTACAAATAGTCAAGAATAGAAATTAGATTCAGATAGAAAGCAAAGGACATTCCTAGGGACCACATTATACCCTCCTGTGGTATATCTCGGACAAAGGGAACAGAAGACTTGGAGAAACTCCATAGGGTTCACCTCACATCTGGCCACATACTCAGCTGGAGTAGACCTGGCCTACTTTAACGGGAATATGCCAGATTTACACCAGGGACTGAATCCAAAATCCATTTAAACCATTGGAAAGACTTTCATTGACTTCAGTAGGCTTTGGATCAGGCCTCAGCTGAGGATCTGTCTTACAGGTTCCTCGTAGTGCCTGGATGACCCTGGAGGAAGCAAGGGTGGTAGCTTCTAAACCTCATGGATCTGTGGGATCTGTACAGAAAGAAAGTCCCAATGACATAGAGGGTTTCCTCTGTACTAATGTCTAGCAGCCATTCTCTCTCCCTTGGCATCCATGCTGTCCTTGGCCAGCCTGCTGTGCCTAAACTCTTCTCCCCTTCCATGGTTGAGTGGACACAGCATGGAACAAAAGGCAATAAAACCACTTGGAACAGCAGTAGCTTCCCCTCTGTATTCTAACAAATTCTGCCAGTCAGAGAGGGGAGTATGCCATACAAAGCAGCTGCTCCTCCTCTCTACCCCTTCCCCTGACACACCTTCTCATTCCTCCACCCTCATGAGCCGCTGAGCACTGACCAGACACAGATCTAGCATAGAGGGCCTCCACAGGCCCCAGGGATAGGTGTGGGAGTCATGCCTTACTGCTGTTTCTGCCCTTTCTGCTCCTTTTGCGGCTTTCTACCTCATTTTATGCTTCTTTGCCCATCATCATGCATAATAGCGAATAGCGGGGAATTAGCGATCCCTTATATCTATATCTCCAAAATACTGGATGTGTGGAGTGTGATTGTCCTCTCTCCTGCTATCTCGATTTGAATTTGCCACTTTAATCTCTACTAGAAGCTATACGATCTGCTTGGGAAAAAGCATATTTTTCAGCTTCTGAACTTTCCTTGATAACATGGGCATCAAGCCCTAACAAAAATTTTAAGCAAAATATGCACAGCACTTCAACTCCAGACATACATCTGCTTCAGATAATATCCTGAATGGATAATATTTAGCCTGTTCATGTTGGGGTTATCCTGATATATTTAGGTCTATCTTGTCTGTTCTAATTTTTGTCTGTTCAGAAAATAAAATACAAGCTGTCACTTGCCCTTAAACAGTTACAATTCAACACCTTCTGCGAGAATAACTTGCAAACGAATGTGAATTATTTAGGGATCTGACTTGCATGCCGAGAGAAAATCTAGATAGACTCCCTCGCCCTCTGTCTGAATCACTGAACAATTAGCAAGCTGCTGTCAGTCAAAGTACAACTGAGTTAAAGATTCTCCCTTTCCTTTTCTGCACATGAGGGGACTCTCTTTGATCCTGTTTATATTCCTCCCTGTCAGTTGTCCCTCTATCATTCCAGCATTTTCTACCTTTAAGCTAGGAATTGTTATTAATGATTAGTAACAAATATGTATTAATTAGTCATTGATTGGGTGCTATTACCATACAAAACTATCAGAACAGGACCCGATTATATTGGACACTGTATAAACATACAGTAAAAGAGTCCTTACGTCAAAGAACTGACAAACAAAGACCAGGCAAAACAGGTGGGTGACATGACGTTTGGAAGAGCTGAAAGGAGAGGAAGACAAGGGAACACATTATGTAAACATGCCATGTGCATAACTTGCACGTTTTCCATGTTATTATATATTCCTGTTGATTTGTAATCCACTCACCATTGTGGCCTCACTAAGTTGTACTAAACTGGGGCTTGCTGGGGCACCTCTTCCTGTAAGTGACTGGTGGGCCCATAGGTGCCGACTCCATCTGTGCACCAGGGCTCAAACACCCACGGGGAAAAAAGTAGTGGGTGCTCAGCACCTACCAGCCACAGCTGTTCCATGGTGCCACGATCAGCTGTTCGGAATCACCATCGATCAGCTGTTCGGAGGCGTGGCTGATCAGCTGTTTGGCAGCTGAGGGAGGCACTTGGGGGAGGGCGGAGAGCAGCAGGTGGGCAGGAGCTTTGGGGGAGGGGGCGGAGCAGGGTCAGGAAGAGGTGGGGTGTGGGTGGGGCCTCGGGGGGAAGGGGCGGGGCCTTGGGCCACAGTGGGGGTGCAGCACCCCCAGGGGAGAATAAACGTCAGAGCCTATGGGAGGGCTGCTGCTGCAGAGTGTAGCACCAGACCAATACTGGTTCTGCAGCAGCAGCGGCCACACGGGTGAGTGGATTCAGACACCTTCAGAGACAGGGGTGCCAAATCCAGATCTAATGTCAGCACTCGGCCACTCACCTCAAGCCCGTGGAATGTCCATGCTTATTCCTGGCTTGATTATTTAATGACTGTGCTGCAGCTTTATGCATGGGTATGTCTGCGCCATGAGCTGAGAGTTTGAGTCCCTGCCACGTGCTCATCGAGCTGGCGTACAAAAGTAGCGAGGTCTCTGGGGTAGCACAGGTGGTGGCGAGCAGCGGCCTGGGCTAGCCACCCCAATACGTACCAAGGGGGCTCAGGCAGATGCGCACTCGGCAGGGCTAACTCGTACCATCGCTTGCCGCTGCCTGTTTGACTGCAGCAACACCGCTGTGTTTAGCATGCTAGCTTGATGAGAGCTAGCACACCGACGTCTGCCTGAGCTGGGAATCACACCTCCGGGTCCAAGTGTAGACATAGCCTAAGTGGTCCAAATTTCGACCTAGTGCAGTCTGGAGGAAGCAGATCCAACTTCGAGGAAGTCTCTGGGCCAAAAGTGCATCATTGCCAGTATTTGAACATTTTTGCCCGGGACCATTTTCCAGAGGAGCAGCCCTTCCCCCTCAGCAGGGATTTGTGAGCACTATGGTCACATAAATAATACAACTGATAATAATATGTGCTACAATTCATAGGTGATATCCATGTATGGTAAGGTACTCCTCCTCCTTCTGAGGCATTGAGAGCACTGTAGTTTAGCTCACTCTTAGTATCTTCCAAATCCATCAGGGTTGAAGAACTCTCGTGGGATTTGTTTCAAAAGGAATAATTCCCTTTCAAAAGCTAACAGCGCTAAACCTGAAGAATTTAGGTTAATGTAATGAAATTACCACCGTCCTTTCATGCTAACTAATGCTTTTTATTTTTTTAGTCCCGAATCGGCTTTATGAAATCTTTTAGAAGGAAACGGATTGTCATGCTACTTTTTAAAACCATTTAAAATGCTCAGTATGATTTACGTTTGTTTTTTACATCAGTCTAGAATTGTATAGCTCACCTGACAAAAGCAGAAGGTAGAATGACATTATGCATTATCCCTTTTATCCATGTACGGCACCTAACTAAAATATTCAGAGACTTACATTTTTCCAGAAAGAATGCAAAGTCTAGAGGCCTGATTCTATCTCCTTTATGGTGATGTAAATCAGGAGAGACTCCATTCAGGTTGGTACCATGACACCAGTGTAAAGCACATGTACTTGACATCAGAGCTGGACTCTAAGTAGAGAAGAAAAGTCTTACGGCTCTCTCAGGCAAGATTTTTTTTAACAGCCATTTTTTACTCGTATGTAGCCCATCACTTGCATAGAATATGCTGTTTAATGTCCACTGTGGATGTATATGATGGAGGGCCATAAATATATTGGATCCAGACTAAAATCCTCTCAAAATGGAACTAGGAGTCTGAATGGGAAAACATCATACCAAAGACATACTTAAGGTCAATGGCAAGATTTCTATCCACTTCAGTGGGTGCTGGATCAAGCCCCTATGGGATTGCTCATCTGCTCCTCAGCAGTACCCAAGTGCAGGTGACTAGACGAGGATAAAGTCCCTCTGTACTGCTGACCTTCAGAAGTACCACAGGCAGCTGTGATGGCTGTTCCTGGTTTGAAGTAGGGGAATTTCCCATCTGCAGAACGCTTGATGGGTTATTCCAGATCTTCCTTTTCCCCAAGGCCATGGTCTGACTGCCCAGCCAGACTGCACAATTGGGAATGACACTGAATAGTTTAAAGGGACTGTGGTGCCAAAGTGGTGTCCCCAGCTTGAGATTTTAAAAAAAAAATCAGTAAAGAAGGAAGAAAACAAATACACACAATGAGGGGACAGCATTCCTGCAGTGCTCTAACAGCCGTGGAAGTAATAGGGGCACAACCACTGTGACTGGGATGGGAGTGTTCTCCATCCATTGTGGGAAGGCCTCTTTCGCCACAGGACTTGGTTTGTAAACAGACCTGCCTGAAGGAAGAGAGGCTTGTATTTTAAACACCCAGCTGATACTGTACCTCAGCCTCTAGCTATACTAACTCCTGCTTGGTTTCACGCCTCTCTCGGGTGTAGAGATGGGAGGATGGGAGCACTGAAGGCTCCAAGAACCTGAGTGGTGCAGTCGGGGGAAGCGAGGTTCCATTACATGAGGTTGTGAATAGAGTCTGAGCCTTAGGGCTTGGCTACACTTGCGAGTTACAGCGCAATAAAGGAGCCCCGGGCGCACTAGCTCACTACCTGTCCACACTGGCAAAGCACGTAGAGTGCTCTGACTCCGCGGCTACCGCACTGCTGGTACTCCACCTCGGCGAGTGGAATAACGTTTGCTGCGCCCTCGCTGGAGTCCCGCAGCGCCAGTGTGAACAAGGTGTTGCTTCACTGCGCTCCGATCAGCCTCCGGAAACGTCCCATAATCCCCTTAAGTCAAGTGGCCACTCTTGTCATTGTTTGGAATCGGCTGTAGGAATGCGGATATGCCCTTTGAAAGCTCCTTCTCTGACAGCCAGCTGCTTATCTGCTCCGAGACAAAGCAACCATTCCTGTGGAATGCTGTGTGTGAGAGAGAGAGGCGGGGGAGCGAGGGGGGTCTGCTGCTGTCTGAACTCACAAGACAGGATGCTGACATGCTCTCAGCCCCCCCAAAAACCCACTCTCTCTCCCCCCACATACACACAACACACTCCCTGTCACATTCCACCCCACCCGCCCCCCATTTGAAAAGCAAGTTGCAGCCACTTGCATGCTGGGATAGCTGCCCATAATGCGCCACTCCCAATGCCGCTGCAAGTGCCGCAGATGTGGCCATGCCAGTGCGCTTGAAGCGGTCAGTGTGGACAGACTGCAGCGCTTTCCCTACTGCGCTCTCCGAAGGCTGGTTTAACTCAAAGCGCTCTACATCTGCAAGTGTAGCCAGGCCCTTATCTGTTTGCTAAACTCAAACTCAGAGCATCACAAAAGCTGCATCACTGAGAGGTGCTGTGGGTCTGTGTGACTTAGGGCCCAGATTTTTAAAGCGATGTAGACGTTGCTGCTCTCAGTGTTGCAATGCCTAACTGATTTCAGGGCTTATATCTCATTTTCAAAAGTGATTGAGACACTTAGGAGCCAAACTCTTATTGACAGTCAATGGGAATTAGGTACTGAAGTTCCTAAATCACTTTGAAAATGAGATTGACGCTCCTAAATCAATTCAGTGTTGCAATGCTAAAAAGCGCAGCAATGCCTAAATGCCTTTAAAAATCTCAGCTTCTGAGCCTAAGTCTCATTGAAAGTCAATGGGACGTAGGTTCTTAGGTGCCTACATCTCTTTTGAAAAAATGGAGTTTAGGCTCCTAAACCACTTAGGCACACTTGAAAATTTTACCCAAAAATCTATAATGTTCCTGCTCTAATTTTTTGTGTAGTGTTGCCAGGCACTACTGAACAGTTGTCGAGTCTTGTCCCAGAGGTAGTTTTGTTTTCATAGTGGGCAAAATTATTCTTGTTTTTATGCCATTTGATAGAGAAAAGTTAATAAAAAGCTTATTTGAAAAAAAATTTCAAAGTATTCCAGACTTGTGCAAACCTTCCTGGAGAGAGATGATCTGACATTTAATTTATCTCCAATTAACATATGCACCTGTTCAGTACAAATTAATATTTACTTTAAGAGAAACCTTCTTTAGTAAACAACTATGTGACAAAGAATCTTTTTAAACAAAGCGCCCCAAGCTCCTGTGTGGACTTGTCTGCTAAGTGCAATGCTCATAGATAGGTGGTGGGGTGTGGAAAAGGGAGGTTACTTTATCAAAAAGTTTCGCTCGTTTATACCGTTTAAAATAATCTTTTGACGCTACAGAATTTATGAGAGACGATAACACTGAGAGGCAGAAGAGAGCAGTGATTCGCAAGGACTCAAGGAGTTGTTAATCAATGTGGCAATTCTACCGTGTGCCATTAAGCTGAGAGATAAATCAAGGAGCTCTGCTAGAATCACAGCACTGAGTAATAAGCAACCAGGAGTCCTTGTGGCACCTTAGAGACTAACAAATTTATGCCACAAGTACTCCTCATTCTTTTTGCTGATACAGACCAACACGGCTCCCACTCAGAGCACTGAGTAATGCTCTGTAGCCATTCCATCTGTAAACACGATGGGTATTGCCACATAAAAGAAGTGCATTACCCTGTTCTTTCTAGCTGATTTGAGCATTTGGCTATACCTGTAATCCTCACATGCACATTTGGATGGTTAATATTGGGGTCTCAGAGGCCATGATGATCAGTACAAGGTCAGACTCTGAATAGACTTTCTCATCAGCTGCTGTGCGAGAAAACTGTGGATTGCCCATTAAAATGCCACAGATAAATGGAAACCTCCAGTGAGATTCAGTACAGAATCTCTGGTTACGTGGAGTGCAAATCCAGGCTAGCGTTGTTAGTGAGCTAGTTAAGAAACCTTTCAGAACAAAGGATTTCGTTGCAAAGGATTACAGAACTATAACTACTTGAAAGGGGTTTCAATGACACTTCCATGGCTTTGATCTTTAATCATAGAGAGGCTGGTTTCTAGTCTAAAACCACTCATTTTTAACAAGATATTAACAGAACATCTGCTCGGTAATTTGCAGAACAGACTTTTCAAACAAACTCTGTGCTGCAGAGTCTCCTTCCTGACACATACAAGTGTAGTGACACATCAGGCTCATCTTGTCACTAAGCAGGGAAAATGTCAAAGAGCTGTATAGGGTTTTATCAGTGTGAAAAAGTCAACTAAAATCCCATGCAATTCTCCAACAATAATAGGTATAAAAATTGTACTAAATTGGTGTGTCCCCCCAGCCAATGGGACAGTACTCTCAGGTGCAAAATCTTCAGCTAAGTCTACACTGCAAAAACAAACAACCTGTGGCAGTCTCAGAGCCCAGGTCTACAGCCTTGGGCTACGCTGCTAAAAATAGCAGTGTGGACGTTCCCGGTTGGGCTGGAATTCGGGCTCTGAAACCTGGTGAGGGGGTTGGATCTCAGAGCCCAGGCTCCAGCCTGAACAGAACATTTACACTGCTATTTTTAGCACCATTATGAGCCCAAGTCTCTAGACCCGGCTCTGAAGCTTACTGCTGCTGTTTGGGGGGTTTTATGCAGTGAGAGCTCTTGTTGCTGTAGGGGGTGCCTGAGGGTTTTGGTTGCTGGGGAGAGTAAAGCGTAAATCAGAATGACGCAGTGGAAGGAAGTAGCCAGACGCGACCAGAAGTCAGCCATGCTAGAATGATGCATTATGATGCCACACGGCGTTTCAGACAGGCCATGCTAGAATGATGCATTATGAAGTTAAAGTTCAAAAACTGAAAAGCACTGTTCAATTGTGTTCAGATACCTGTTTAGAATTGCAAGGGATCCACAAGAGGGGCCAGTTGCCCTCAGAGCATTTTATAGTATCATAGGATAATGACATTGATTCCTTTGGAAAGTGCTTTGAGATTTAAAGTTGAAAAGGCGTTATATAAGAGCGAGGTATTATTATTATTACTACTGCTGTGTATCGCCTATTATGTCTTGTCATTTCTGGCCTCCAGAGAAGAGTATTCCAAGCTTTACTGTCTTCCTACATATCTCTTCTCCTCCAAAAAGAACCCAACCTCTCCCCCTGCAGGACAGCAGTGCTTTTAGGCAACAGAGACTGTATAACTGACCCTGTAGATCCCACTGCACTCAAGACACATTCACCTTAGCTGCAAGGAAGGCTGTTCAGCTTTCAGAGTGCAGAGAACTCTAGCAGGCAAGGGACTTGAAACATTTCTGGAATAGATCGGCTCTGTCATAATCTCAAGATTTAATTGTGAGAAAGGGTTTCCAAGAGACTGTTAAGCACTTTTGAGCAGATAGTTAAAATAATGATACCCTTTAGAAGGGTTCTGCTGTCTGATAGTCAACTGCCTATTCAGAGGGCATACTGGAAGCTCCATGGAAGGGAATAAATAGCCATCATTAGAAGGCAATGGAGAAATCACTGTGTTAGTCTTTAATGCAGTGCCATAAAGTGCATAGCACTTTATGAAAGAACTAAATCAGAGCTTATATTGCAGCTTCTGTTGAGTGATGTCAGAGAAGTTACTTACCCAGGATCCTCACCGGGGAAACAGAGTGCAGAATGTGGCAATAGAGAGGCAGATGTCAATGGAGTTTCTCTGGATTTCTTCCAGTGAAATAGAGAAGACTCCGGCCATAAGTAGCTTGCAGTGAACTTACTTCAGTTTCATGATGGTGTAAAAAGCAAAATCTGGCCCAACGTCATCATGCATAGTCAGGGAAGAGGGATTTTTTTCCCCTTTCATACCAGTTCAAATTCTCTCCGTTTATTTTTATCACGAGATGCATGTCACATATTTATAGTCATAAAAAAAATCACCGACAGCTTAAGAAAGCCTTCTAGCTACAAAAGCAAACAGTTAAACTGCAAGTACACAAAATATTAATCAGAAACAAGAGTAGTTCCAGATATACAGCTTAAAAGGCCCAGAGCGGGATTTTGCATGAGAATTAACTGAGGAAATGTTAGAGAAGTAGAAAACAAAGGGACCATGAAAAAATCCCCAGACATTTCAGAGTAATCCGTCCATTTGAAGGAAATATAAGAGATCTGAAATGTGCAAATACAGCCAGTATTGAGCTGAGCTTCCTGAATCTTCACACAATACCCAGGCTGCTATAATAACATGATTTTACTATGGATCCTATAAAGAGATATGTATTGCTAATGTATCTATCCTCTTGGATCTAGGTGTCTGGTTTTTTGGTTTTTGGGTTTTTTTAGTTGGTAACAATTTTATTTGACAAAGGATTGCTGATGCGTTTCACCAGTCACACTTATTTATTAATTAGCCCTTGAAGTAGGTGGCAGTTTGCTGAACAAACAACAGGTAAAGTCCCTTCACCAAAGAACTGCAATCTAAGAGCCTTATTTAAGGACCCGATTAACTTCACAAATCCATTAATTTAATCGGGGTTACAGTCGCATGAAGCAATCTGGTCAGGCAAGAAGCAGCGTGCACCGGTCTGTTAGTAACCTGGATAAAACTAAGTCTCTGGCCATTTCCATCAAGCCGTCTCCAGCTTCAGATTACAAGGAGTTCAGTGTTAATCTGTCTGGATGGGAGATTGAGCGGGTGGCAACTAGCATATACTTGAGAGGTGGGATAGACCGTGTTGGAGGATGCTCCAAAGAGGTGGATACTCATACAGCAGCCCCTGCTGCCGTGTTTTGGCCCCGCCAGGGTATGTGTACACAGCAGCTGGGAGCACGTCTCCATCCCAGCTCATAGTCATAGCATTTAAGGCCAGAAGGGACCACTAGATTATATATAGTCTGATCTCCTGTATAACATAGGCTACGAAAACTACCTAAAAGGAAGAGAGACTTGTGCTAGCTTGGCTCGAGCTAGCATGCTAAAAATAGCAGAGTAGAGGTTGTGGCTTAGGGGGCAGCATGTGCTCTCAAGCCCACCCAACACCCTGCATCTGAGATTGGGTGGCTAACCCAAGGATCCACCGGAGCTGCAATGTCCACACTGCTATTTTTAGCACGCTAGCTCAAGTGGAGCTAGCACGAGTCGGTCCACCCCGCTTGCTCCCAGCTCCAATGCAAACGTACCCTCAGTGACCTCTGTGGGACCTGTCCTGACATCAAGCTTGCTCCGAAGCGGTGGAGCTATGGAACCTCATACCAATTCTGTTGTACGGCAGTGAAAGATGGGCACCGAGGAAGGTTGAAGAGCGGTGGCTTGAGATTTTTATTCTGGTCACCTTCATCAACGGCTCCACATTAAATGGCAGGACAGGATCAGAAATGAGAATATTCAAAGCTGAACCCACAACCATCTCCATCAGCACTGGTTTGGTTTTGGCAGCTTTCTTGGTACAGACACGTTGGAAGGCCAATGAATTACAAAGCATGTTGAATAAGGAATGCTGCTACACCGCCAGCAATCTGGTGCTCATCAAAACCTTCCGTGGCATGAACACATTAATTACCTGACTAGAGATTGATCCATGTGGCACTAAATCTGCAAGCAGGGTATATCCTTTCGGGATTTGCCATGATGAAGACAGTAGCACAGCGCTTGGGGTTACTGTATCTCCACACAATACCTAGAGTGCCATAATACACCTGCTTTCACCAAGGATCCCATTAAATACATATATGCAATGTATCTATCGCCTTGGGTCTAGGTACCTGTCGACAAGCTAATTCATTTCACCAGTCACACAATCTAAAGCCTTGATCCTGCAAACAGTTATGCACATGCTTGACTTTATTAAGATGAGCAGAACCATTCAAGTCATCAGGATAACTTGTGCTTAACTTGAAGCAAGCGTGTAAATGTTTACAGGATCAGAATTTAAGGGCATAATCCTGCATCCACTGAAGTCAATGGCAAAAATGTTTGGCTTTAAGAGGAACAGGAATTAAATTAAGACAACATGAGTGAGAAACATGAGAAGACAAAAGAAGGGCATAAGAGGGCGTAAAAGAAAGGTCAGATGGGGGAACAGAAGGTTTTGGGGCTGGCTAGGTTTGTAAAGGGCACTGGGTGGTTTATTGTGCGTTGTTTAACTCTATAGGTTTGCGGTTTATAAACAAAAGTTCTTCGAGATCTTGCAAAGGCAGAGAGAGTGGCAGAGGAATGACTGAAAGTGTTGTCAAGGTGCTGGAGGCTGTGACGGTGGGACCCTGTTGCTGCTGAGTGAGATTCCTCTGGGGGGAGTGGCCTTTATGGGCTGGAGCTTCTGCTACTCTCATCCCCCATGGGGCAAACTGGGATCTGAAGTCCCAGAAGGCTGGTCTGGTGGGAAGCAGAGGAGTTGGGTTTAGCAGGCCCTGCTCTCTTGGGCCTGCTGTCTTCCTTGCTGCAGCTGAGTGAACTGAGTGTTCTGAGTGAACTGCAGCTGAGTGTTCCCCAGACATTGGCACCTGTAAAGTGTTGCCCCTGGAAGAGCCCTGAAGACGATGCTGTCCGCGGTGGGAAGGGCATGCTTACCCCCCTTCCAAATCACACTTAATGTCCTGGGAAATGAACAATTTCCCAGGATATTGAGTGTGATTTGGAAGGGCGGCAGTGGGCATCTGCTGAGCTTTGGATGTTCTTGTCAGATGGCAGCAGTCATCAGTGGGAGAATTGTGCTGTTTCCTAGTCAGTTAAAAGAAGTGCGTGCACCATGAGTCACTTACATAGCCTAATGCAGAGCCAAGTTGTCTCTGTACCATCATTGTTAGAGCCTTTATGTCATCCCTAATTACTCCACATACCAGGTTCTTTGGAGATGATTCTCTAGTGGCCAGAATGGTTTCTTTTCATCCTTATCTATACTGACCGTGTGTAGTTTGTTGAAGTCCAGGTATTAACACGTGGGCCCCATTTGCTCTTGTGTTAGTTTGCACTTACTAAAAAAAGATACTCTTTATTTCACCAAGTCGGGTGAGCTCCACAGATGGTTCTCTGCAGGGTCAAGAAGGAGACCGGGGAGGAGAACAATGCCATGGAGATGACACTTCCATGCCATGCCAGTAGGCTTCTGCTTGGTGGCAGGAATAGCAGGGACCTTAGTAAGAAACTCTTGCTGTTTCAAAATAGAAAAGAAAAACAATTGTTGACTATAGATCACTTGATCCCTAAGCTCTGCTCCTCAATTTCAATCTGCTTTTTACAATTCTTGCTACGCAGCCTTTAATTCCGTATCCCTCTCAAACGGCTCTCTAATTAAGTAAGCTCTGAAAACGAAAAGTAGCAGCGCGTTTGCTCTCTGTCCCCTTAATCTGGGAGTCCGGAATGCACTGTTTTGGGAGCTAAATTGAGGATGTGGACATAGTGCGTATTTGTTGTTTGATGCTGTCATAAAAGCCCCGACTCTGCTACTCAAAATTGTCTTTGGGCACGTAGGTCAAATGTTTGCAGGCATGAAAACAAGTCTGTGGCGCTTTAGCAGGCTCAGAGAAGTGTGAGGGCAAATAAAAAGTGGTTTCAAGCACAATAGTTCTGTTACAGACATATGCTTTTCCTGATCCACAGCTTTAACAGCTCCCTGGTGTTGGGGAAACAAACCGTCGTTCCTAGTGGCTTGTGAAAATGGAAACATGAATTTAAAACAGTCGTTTATTATACTGAACTGCTGGTGCAATCCCACTTTTATTAATAATCAATATAGTCACTGATATATCACCTGCATTCAAAATGAATGCAGTTTATCCCACACAATGCATGGAAGAAATTAATTTAATTGCTTCGTTCATCAGTCGACCAAAAGGCAGATGGGAACATTCAGATAGAATTAAATATTATGCGGGATGCTTGCTAAAGCCTACAATTGTTATGGATACAAAACTGTTTTAGACACAAGTCTTCAAAACATTTGCCTTTAAGGCTTGCATTCGCCACGCTTGGCTTCTGCCGGGAAGGGAATTTTTTTCTATGCTCTTTAAACAACACCCTGTGACGGGGTCAAGACTCCCGCTACTTGTTCCGGGAATTAGCTCTGTCTGCTGCGGGGCACCCTCAGCATGGGGTGTCTTGCCCGTTGTCTGTTCTGCTGCCCTAGGATCTGCGTTGCTCCCTGCTCGGTGGCGTCTGCTTCAGGACACTGCCCTCCGTCAGTGCCCACTACTCCAGACTCACCCCCTTCTGGGGCGGGAGAAGGGGGGGGATGATTAACAGCAGTCTGTGGGACTCGCACCTGCCTCAGTGGCCAACCACAACCCAAAGTCTAGCCCCTTAGCTCCAGGGGCAAGTTGCAGTCTGTATTGGCCCCCGTCTTCCATGGCCAGGTGCAATATAAGGGGGAGGACCCAGGTCCGCCCGCTACTCTGGGTCCCGACCCAGGAACCCTCTAGCGGCAGCCTCTTTCTGCTCTCCTTCGTTCCCCTCTTGTCCGCCTAGTCTTCCCTGGGCCACTTCCACTTTGGATCCGTGCACCTTCTAGGCCCTTTGTAGCAGGGTCTGCAGCCTGGCAGGTAACGGGGCTGGAGCTCTCTCCTGCTCCCCGGAGCCTGCCCAGCACTGCTCTGTCCAAGGTGCTTGCTCCCTAGCTCAGGAGCCAGTCCTCCTCCCTTGCTAGTCAGGGAGAGACTCCCTTCTTCTCTGCTAGGCAGCCTTTATATAGGGCCTCGCCCAGCCCTCATTGGCTGCCTTTTCCTTCCCCTGATTTGCCCTCCACAGGCCTTTATTGATTGGCTGCCGGTCTGTGCAGCCTCAAAAGGCCTGTTCCAGCCCTTTTCTCAGGGGGTGGGGTGACCACCACACACCCCTTCAGTTATTTTGAGTTCAAAGAAGTTGGGGGGAAAATCCCATTAAATAATATAAGTAAGGATGGCATGGTATGGTATTGCCACCCTTACTTCTGCGCTGCTGCTGTCGGGCAACCCCCCAGCTCTGAAGGCAGCGCCAAAGTAAGGGTGGCAATACCATGACCCGCTAAAATAACTTTGTGACACCCTCCACCCCCGCAACTCCCTTTTCTATCATGACACCCAATTTGAGAAACCCTGGTCACCCCCGTGAAATCTGTATTCACTGTATAGTATATGGTAAAAGCACACAAAAGAGCAGATTTCACAGTCTGTGACGTGTTTTTCATGGTCGTGAATTTGGTAGGGCCCCCACAATGACCATATGTGTCTATGTATGCAGCTGCCGATTTGTTACCATGTGCTTAGACTAATGCCGAGATTTTCTTAACTATGTTGTGCTTCTGAGAGCTAAAGTATTTTATTATGTGATGATCTGATTCCCATAACAAATTACCCCAGCCATTTCTTTCATGCTACCTGAAATGAAAAACAGTTTCACCAGCAAGAGCGTGAGGATAAATTAGATTTCAAATACTGAGAACTGACGAAATCAGTATTCTACTCTTAAACTCACTAACAAGATAACTCTGAGCGCTATGAATCTGATCTTATTCAGCATTGTGGGGATTCATCTTTATTTTTACCCAATACACTCCATGTGAACTACAATCCTCCTGGTAACTTGTGCTGGGGTTTTTCATGTGATCCTGTTATTTTTGTTCTTGGTGGAAGCAGAAGTTCATTAGATCATGCTGGAAGTATGCAGAGGTCTAGAGAGGTTGGTCAGAATAAGTTTGAAACCACAGTTTCTGCTTCTATGCTTGGTAATTCTGTCTGACCCAAGTTGGGTTTTTTTTTAGTATTGACCTCTTAGCATGTGCTCCATTTTAGTAAGTTTAAAATTAATTTGGGGTTTACGTAACATAAAAATTATAAACTGTATAAATCACAGCATTTATTTTCTTTCCTCAATGCTTTTCCCTTACTTTAAGCTGAATGAATCAGGTTAGCTTTCACTCCCGTGCTCCCAGGCAGTCCTGCTCAGACCTCTCCCTGCTCCATGCCCCTTTTCAAACAGTGGTTTTAACCAAGAACCCTGAAGACTTTTATTTTCCAGCTGAGAGGCAGTTTGGGTACAAGGGATTGCGCTCTAGGCTAAAGATCATGTGCTCACAATTCCTGTGCTGGCACGAACTTGGTGTGTGGCCATGGGAGATCAACGCTGCTGCAATCGATGCAGTAGGTGTTGATTTAGCGAGTCTAGTGAAGACCCGCTAAATCGACAGCAGAGCGCTCTCCGGTTGACTCCCGTGCTCCAGCTCCCCAGGAGAGTAAGGGAAGTCAACCAGAGAGTGTTTCCCATCGACGCAGCACAGTGAAGACACCAGGGTAAGTCGACCTAAGCTACATCGACTCCAGCTACGTTATTCACATAGCACAAGAATAAACAGCTGAAGAAGAGTCAGCTGAAGAATCTGAGTTGCATTACTGAAGGGCTATGTACGCTAAGTGTTGCAAGAAATCACACAACAGAATCCAGATCACCGCATGTCCTGTGTCATGTAATTAGTTTGGGATCCCTCTGTGGCTTGAGCGCTGATGAAGCTGTGGATATAGACAAGTAAATGAAGTTTTTTGGGCCAATCCCAATGAAGTTTAGAAATTCTTGATAAATAAAAGCCATTAATAAGCAACCTTTTATTACCAAAAATGAATAACGAACAGGTGAATCTATTTTATTCACACATATTAGATACTAGATCTCCTAGAGGAAGGATGAATTAACAGAAGTCTTTTTTTAAAGGCTCATGAAGCAAGAACCCAGGGAACAAATCTGAGAATACTATTGATAATCCATGTTACACCTTGAATCATACAGAGATGTATGTCAACATGAGAAGTCAGGATCTCCAGAATTGACCTAGATGGATAAAAGTCATAGAAACCACACGCAGAAACTATAAACCTGCCCTACAAAAATTATAGTTTGTATGATTTTTCAGATACCTGGCTCTGTGAACAAAATATATTAAAGAGACAGTTTCAAGGAGATCAAGTAATTATGCTAGGTGTCCTTTTCATTTATGTCTGCAGGAGCAAGACTTCCACGAATATCATAAAATATGATTAGAGATGTGCCAAAATTGGAAACCTTTTCTACACTCCTGTGTATTTCACAGGAGTGTAGATGCAAATTCCTCAGATCCAACTCTGCCTCCATTCCAAATCAGATTCTAAATTGAAAAAGGCCTATTTCCCAGGCTGGTTATAGCCAAAATCCTACAAGTCAATTTCACCATGTTTTGAGTTAAAATCGCAGAAATCTCACAAGATTTTAGTACCCTTAAGTCCAAAACTCAACCTTAGTCTTAATTTGGGTTTGAACCTAGACCAAATGTAATGGAGATCTGAACACCATTGCCTCACTCATACGTCAAATTGATGCTGTTTAGTTCTAGGAATTATTTTGGTGAAATTCTATGGCCTGTGTAATATAAGATGTCAGACTAGATGATCACATTGGACCCTTCTGGCCTTGGAATCTGGAAATCTAGGAGCAATACAAATAGCGGCTCAGAATGATAAACCTCTCAGGGATGTACAATGATTTCTATTTCATATGTCATTCTTGGGTGTCTCCCCAATACACTAATTCCATTATCCACAGTAAGGTGTATCACCGTAGGTATTGATGTGGTCCTACAACATGAAATATTTTATTATTTGTGGCCAAATTAAGTTGAAAACCTTGCATTCTGTACATCGTATTGCTGTTTGTAGAAATGTGTTGATTCCTGTTTCTTAATTAAACTTACTAATATTCTGATGTGTCCCAGTTCAATAAGCCTTGCGTTAGGAAAGGATTTTAATGTATGCTAATAATCTCCATATGTGGAGTTCATCACTAAGAGTTAAGAGTAACTGTAACAAATATTAACACCTACATCTCTGAAGATTCCTATAAAACAAGGATCTTAACGACTGCTTGATACAGCTTGACACTGACGGTCTTGCCAGCTATTGACTTAATTCTGGAGAGTCTCTACTTGTTATTGGAAAAAATCCTTGAGAAGTTTGTGGCAAGAAAACTCCAGTGGTTTCTGAATTGCCTTGACACCAAACAGTCAGATTTTAGACTTAGATATGGACCAGGCACTTGTTGCATTAGTCAGTGATCTCCTCCTCATGATCATAGAATAGTAGGCCTGGAAGAGACCTCGAGAGCTTATCTAGTCCAGTCCCTTGTGCTCATGGCAGGACTAAGTATTATCTAGTAGTATCTATGATGGATGGATATAAAGTGTCCATGCTGCTGCTTTTGAATGTGCTGGGTTGCCTTTCATAGTACTGACCACATGGTTTAGTTGACATACCTGAGACCCGCCCCTAGAAGGACTGGATGGAGGGTTTTTTTGAGCGTGAGAGAGCCCAATGGGTAGCGTTGGCCAGCTGCTCTTCTGCTGTAGGGTTCCCTTATGCGGGTTACCACCGTGGTTTATTTCATCATATCCACTGTGTAGAATTTGTGTAGAAGTATGAGGCTTAATGAGGAGATGTGGACTGTAATAACACACCCATGTCTACAGCTTTGTTGCTTTGATCTTGGTAGGTAGAGTTGAACAAATGGTCCAGAGGTTGTCTGAGACTGTGAACTGAATGAGGGCTAGATATAGAGAAGATAAACGGAATGTTGGTAGGCTGGAGCAACCAATAGAATTGATAAACCAAGTAGAGTGAGGGAATCTGCCACGTGCGGCACAGATTTTGTAATTTAGCAGTTTCATGCGATGTTGGTCTGCTCCTGGATAACTAGCTGTGGCTAAGAGCACTTTTGACACATGGTGAAACATGACTGTCCTTTTTCTCTAGGATGTGGTCCTTGATGCAAATATCCCTGCCTTTGGTCTCCTCCAGAGTAGAATATTGTAATGCATTCTGCACCATGCTGCGCATTGAGACCATTCTGAAATGAAAACTAGCGCAGAATGCAGCATCTCAGTTGTTCAGTCGCGTGTCAGGCAGAGAGCATACCATAATAGTGCTCTGTAATCTTCACTGGCTGTCAGTAAATTTCCAGGGGCGTTTCAATGTGTTAGTTTGTAACTTACTGCTATTATACTTTTTATTAATTTATCTCAGGTATTGCCCACACTCTTCTAGGTGATCTCAGAGGAAAGTCCCTTAAAGACAGAGAGAGGGTAGGGAGAAGGGGCACAAGAAAAAGAAGAGGAGGCATTGCATAAGAGAAGAGTGATCAAAGTGGTAACTGCCCATGTCATGGCAAAATAAGACTGATGCAAATACGTATTTGAAATCTGGGATACATAATTTATTCCTCAGACTTGTCAGCAGCAGTGAGGGTGACCAGCTGTCCTTATTTTATTGGTACTGTCCCGATATTAGGGGCTTTGTCTTCTATAGGACCCTATTACCCCCACCTCCATCCCGATTTTTCACACTTGCTGTCTGGTCACCCTAATAGCCATCAGTAATATGGATTGGGGGTGGGCAAGATGGCTGTCGTGAGGCCAGAGCAGATGGTTACCGCAATCAAAATGGGAGATGAGGGCCAGAGCAAGCATTCTAGCAGCAGAGATAGAAAGAAGAGGGCTGATCTTAGACACTAAGGAGGAAGAAGCTACAAGATTTGGACACTGCTTGTATGTAGGGAGAGGAAGGAGTTAGAGATGGATTCAAGCTGGGAAGTGGTGGATTTGAGTAACAGGGAGGATGATGGTGTTGTCAATAACAACAAAGAAGTGGGGGAGTGGCCGGGGTTTAGGAGTGAAGATAAGGAGGTCAGTTTGGGTCATGGGAAGCTTACATGGATGGCAAGACATCCAAGAGGAAGGGTCAGAGAGACAGACCGAGATGTGGGATATGCTGGAGGCAAGTTGAGGGCAGAGAGGTAGATTTGTGAGAGGTTGCCATAGCGCTGGTAACTGAAACCAAGTAAGCAGATGAGGTCACCCGAAGAAGAGGTGACCTAGTGGACAGAGCATTGTGCTGGGACTCAGGCTTCTATTGCCGGCTCTACTGCTGGTGACTTTGAGCATGCCACTTAGGCACCTAAAGAACAGTCTAAAGAGACTTAGGCACCTAAAGGCCAGTTTTCAGCCTACCTTTAGCCTAGTGGTTAGCTTACTCACCTAGGATGTGGAAGACCCTGGTTCACTTCCCCCTCTGCCTGATGAGAGGAAGGGATTTGAATAGGGACATTCTGATGTGGCTCAGTCTCTCCTGTTGAAGCTGTTCCATTTTGGATAAATAAGGAAATATGCACTGGGCCCGAGAGAGATTGAGAATGCCTCTGTAGTCCGTTAGTTGGGGCATTTCTTGTTCATCTCCCTTCTCCTCATCAAATAGAGGGGGCAGTGGAACAGGGATCTCCCATACCCCAGGTGAGTCCCCTAACCACTGGGCTAAAGGTTATAAGAGAGGCCTTCTCCTCCCCTCAGCTGTATTCTTGCAAGAGAAATGGCTGAGGCTCCTGATTCCAGGAAAGGTTTCCCAGCCATGAATCACAAAGGGAGCTAGGCACTGACCTATCTGAGAGGGGCAGGGTTAAGGATACACCCTTCTCACCAGCATCTCACACTGGTTAGTTTAGGCAGCTCCTTGCCTACTGTGCTAGCATTTGTGGATTTCATTTTCCGGCACCTGTCTCTCCCCCCATGCATTGTATATGGAGCCGAGGCACCTAAACCAGGGTTTGTGGATTCCAATGATTTTCCCAAGGTGCCTTTCCTGGATCTGAGCTTTAATTTCTTTGTGCTTCAGTTTCCCCATCTGTAAAATGGGGTAACGATACTGACCTCCTGTGTAAAGCGCTTTGAGATCTGTTGATGAACAGTGCCATATAAGAGCTAGGTATTATTATTATTTATTACTAACAGAAGTAAAATTAAGCACATGCATGTTTGCAGGATTTTGGTGCCTATGAGTGTCGTAACAAAACAAAATGTAAAAATGGTTGTATTTGCCTTCAGCTTTGCAGTGGATGCATGATAATTAATAGGTGTCTGATCATTATTAGGTGTATCATAGGTATAGCACTAAACCTACAAACTGAAAATAAGCCCCCAATCATGTAAAAATAACAAATGGAGGTGAGTTTGCAAGTTTTTCCTCTCCTGCTTGTAGTGTCCCCGTGCTGTAGGTTATTGTTCCCATCAGAAATTATTTAAGACCGTTTCTGTTTTGTTTTTGTTCCAGTTACAAGGTGAACTTGATCAGGAATATCAAGACAAATTCAAAAGGCTCCCTCTGGAAATTCTGGAGTTTGTACAGGATGCCATGAAAGGGAAAATCAGTGAAGACGGAGACCACAGTTCTGCCACTTCCTCCCTGACATCTGACAGTGGAAAACTGAACCATAACCCTCTGCAAAATGAAGAGGAAACGGAAGAAAATAATCCAGATAAAGTGTTCGATACCCCTTTTTAACTACCCAGGGCAGCCCACAAGCAACAGTTATTGTGCCAGGGCATGCCACTCCCATGCTGCCCATTCTCTGGTTTCCTGTTGTGAGCTGCCATTGAAAAGCTTCTGAATGCAGGAGGCATCTGTATTGAAGTTCACATTTTAAAAAGAAACATTTTATAAAGAGATTGTGCAAAGGTCTTCACTCTCATGCTTCGTTTTTTTTTATTATACTAAAGCTTAGTGCAGTGAGAGTAGGGAATGAATGTGTTAATACTCCCCCCTCCCCCAATTTACAATGGGTAATTTTCAGGCCTTATGCACTTTTAAGATAGTTTAATGAAGACCAGAGTATTGTACACAGGCAAATGTGCACAGATTTCCTTTTAAAGTGCCAATGCAAAGCGTCCCAAACTAATACTGACCTTACGGAATTGTATGACAATACTTAATCATTTTTGTTTCCTGCTTTCTAACTGCACCTTGACAGCTGTGTCATCATGTTACATTTGCACTGAAACATTTGATCCTTTTTAGCTTTGCAAGCACTGGTGGCTTGCTGTCTCGATATTATGTTTATCATGTGGAGAGAAATATATTTGCTGCTGAAAAAAATCCTTTGTTGGAACTGTGGTGATTAGAGTAAGTTTAAAACCAAGAGTTGGACTTAGTCTGCTTAGAGAAAGAGAGTGTTTGTATGTTGTACACTTGTGTGAGTGCATATATGTTTGAGCATATACACACACACACACATACACACACACACACAGCATGTATGTATTTGCAGTCGGTCTGCTCTCATGGCAAAATGAAAAGTTTCAGGGATACGTGAATAGAAAACCTTTATAGATTGTAACCTCTGGGTTACAGTGATATTAAACAAACATTAAATCATAAGATTCTTTTCGTGTTGTTGGTGTTGTAAATTGAAGTACATTTAGCAAATAAATTTGATATATATTTTGCAGACTTGAAAGTATTGATTTTAAGTGTCATATTTTAAGCTTACTGAATTTGATAGGGTTATAAAAATGTTTAAAACTACAGGATTTGAACATTTAGGAACATCTTCCATCATTTTTAATTCTGCAGTTCAGTTTTACTAACGTCTGAAGTTTAAAAGCAAATTTAAAAACCCCACCCCTGTTATTTCAAATATCTGTTAATCCATATATCCATACTTTAACATAAGAACAATCCAAGCTTATGTACAGTATGATATGCATGAGAGAAATAAACCGCATATTTTCAGAAATCTATATAAAAATAATTAGTAAGACTTTCTGAAAATCAGGATATTTGAGAAGGGAAAGAAAAATATTATTCTCTGGCATCCCCTGTTAAAGAGGATATAGGGTATGATAATATATATGGCCTGATTCTCATTTACACTAAGGCCACTTTATACTGCTCTCGTCATGTAAAGGAGTTTTAAAGTGAGCATAAATATAATTTACTTGTACTTTAAGGCCCCTTTATAGTACCAGAGCAGTGGGGCCCTTAGTGTAAATGAGAAACAAGCTCAGAATGTGTAGATTTTCATACTTAGGCCGACGTCCTGCAAACACTCACATGAGTAACTTTATACACATGAATAATCCCATTGGATTCAGTGAAACTACTCTGTGGATAATAATGCTCGCATACATGTTTGCAGGATTTGGGCCTTAATTTGTATTTTTAAATAAATAAATTTAAATGGTCTAATAGTAGCATAGCAAAGCATTTTAATAAATAATAGCAATTAAGTTACTTTACTTGCTTTCCCTCAGGATTTTAATATTTTAAGTAACTTATTTTATTTAAATTTAAGCAATAAATACCGATCAAGCTTAAGTTTTGAGTTAAATCCTATATGTGTATATATATTATAAGTTCAAATCTTAGAAAACAAACAGTATTTTGATGGGTTTTTTTTAAACTTAGAGCAGGCAAAAAGAAAAATTGCACATTCTTTGGAGATCATATTTTGGATTAAACTATTCTGGTTGATGATGATTACACTAACTGAATGACCATAAAACTCAAAAGTCTGACTTTCAGCTTGATTTTAGAAAAATCAGTCTACTTTTGCACTTTGAAGATTGGCATTAATCATTCGATAAAAATCTAGAATGGTAAATTTAATGCTGCATTTTATAAACTAAAAATTACATAGGTTGTTGAAATTATAGAAAGGATATACTAATAGCAGTGTTCACAACCCTATTGAAGACTATTGCATTATAGTAATCATTGCCTTAGGGTAAAAATCATGACTCCACTGAAGTTTATGGTAACACTTCCGGGGACTTCAGGGTAGCCAGGGGCTTCACCATTAGTCTTCAAATAGACTTGGGCAAATACAAATTAGCCTTTTATTTATATTTTAAAAAGTGTATGGTTGGACTAAATATATGATCAGTTGTAGTCATTTTACAGTATGTTTGTATTTGACCATTTACTGTACTCCCATTTTTTATATCTGTACAGTGCTAATTTTTGCAGTTGTAGGGTAGTGTGTAATACTGTACACCTTGCATTGTTCAGATTATTACAGTGATACAGATATCATTTAATATTAATATTACTTGAACTAAATAAGATAACGAAAAAAGGGTCTTTATGATGTGCAAGTCTTGTGCCTTTTATGTATTTGCCTTGTTATGTGTTGAATGTGTGGAAATGCTGTACTGTGGACCTTTCTGTTGTATAGAATAGAACTCTCTATATTAAACTAGATTGTACACTTCAAATATCTTAACACTACTGAGAATAGATTGACTTGGGCAGTATAAGCAGAATTTTAAAAGTTCTAATGAAATGCCGGACATTTTGGATTTAACATGTTCATAATTATGTTAATTAATGCTCATGTATTAATTATTATTATTATGTATTCATTAAAAGATAACTAAAGGGACATTGCTTGCCTTTCTTTCAAATCAGTGTTGCTCTTGTACATTGTATTAATAGTGTCTGTGATTGATTGGATTTTGGTGATTTGCTTTGAAAAAAAATAAGAGAAATATTTCGGTTAACATGTACATATTTTCGTTTCTCAATCTAATTGTTTCAGATGCATAATTCACATTTTTGTAAGAATTCTATGCAATTTTGTGGCATGGTGTTTCTTCCATTTGTAATTTTATGTGCTTTCATCACAGATCCAAAGGACAAATAAAAATTTTCTTAACACAAAACTGTTGCTATGTTTGTTTTATTATTGGCTCAAAGCATGTACTTCCAACTACCAAGTCCTTTGGTGACTAGACGGGTAATGGCATGCCTTCTGTGCTGCCTTCAGAGCTGAGTGGCTAGAGAGTGGCGGCTGCTGACTGAGGGCCCAGCTCTGCAGGCAGCAGCGCAGAAGTAAGGGTGGCAACGCCCTACCGGGCCATCCTCACTTCAGCTCTACTGCTGGCAGCAGCTCTTCCTTCCGAGCTGGGCTCCCGGCCAGCAGCCGGCGCTCTCCAGCTGCCCAGCTCTGCAGGCAGCACCCCGCCAGCAGCAGCGCAGAAGTAAGGGTGCCAATACCATAGCACGCAACTCTTTTGAAGTCAAGACCATGGCCAGGAATCCAGCCAAGTGAGTGGGTCCTTCCTGATGGGAAGACTCAAGCTGTTAATTATTGGCCTGCCCCTAAAGAACCTACCCATCAGTTGGAATCCAGAATACTTTGGCTCTGAAACCAAGAGTAACAGCTGGAGCTGGAGCTTTCTAGTTTTTATCAGCTATACTTAGGGCTTCCAGCAGTGACTTAATCGTAACAGAGGACAGCTGAATGCTGAATGGGCCTGCTTTCCTGTGAGGGACTGAAGGGCTCGCCTGAAGAGAAAACTATTATAATAGAGGTTGAGAGTAGAACTGTGAGCCTCTCTCCCAGACCTTTACCCACTGGGCTGAGATCCTCTCCTGCTTACCACAGTAGGATTCACAGGATTCTGAGCGAGGGGCACCTGATTGCGCCTTGGAGTGCACCCTAAGACTTTATTTTTCCTCCTTTGGGAGCAATTTACTCTGCTTACGTTAGGGAGATGAATACTTACCTGCTGGAAGAGAAGGAGATGCAGCCAGCAGCAGCCACTTGTCAAATGGCCACTTTAGGGCTGCAGCTGCTTGTCTCTGCCAAATTTAAAGGGCCAGCCCTCAGAAAGTCTTTTTTTTTGGGGGGGGGAGTTGGGAGTTCCTATAACAAGACCAGCCTACAGTAGGAAACATTAGTAAGAGACAGGTAGTTATCAAAAGCAGTGCACCTGGGAAATGTCTGTTTCTGTGCTGTTGTCACTATACCATATCCCCATGTTTGGTAGTTATTCTATCTGGGCATCTCTTTCATCTTCTGGAACCAATTCACAGATCATAAAAGATTTCAGGGATCTTGGAAGAGAGCTGAAGAAAAATAAAGCCCACGTCATCTTCTTGGAGATCCTACCAGTCCCACAAGAGAAAGGAAAAATCAGAAAATACTAGAGTTGAAAAATTGGTTGTGTGACTGTGACACTGAAGACTTTGTGGAATACTGGGCCATGTTTCAGCGGGAGAGGACACTGAACAAACAGGACTGCTTGCATCTCACGGTGGGTGAGGGTGGGGGTACTCTTTTCTGTTGGAGATAGCTGGAGCAGGTGAGAGGGTGTTAAGAAGGCAAGTGTGTCATAAACTCTGCATGTTGTCAACCAATTGAACCGATGTGGTACAGAATGTGAAAAGAAGACATTTTAATTGCTTGTATACCAATGTTCGGAGGCTGGGTAACACACACAAGAAGAACTGGAAGCTGATTGATGAGAAGTAATTTGATACACATGTTATCACTGAAACCTTGTGGGTGATTCACAAAGTTGGAATGTTCAGGTATAACCTGTTAAGGAAGGACTGAGTGGGTAAGAGAGGTCGTGGGCAGCATTCTATATCAAAGACATCGTTGCCTTTTTTAGAGTGATTGAGAACTTGAGACTCACAGGAACCTGAATGCATATGGCTACAAAGCTCAGGAGGTATTACAGGTATGGATCTGTTGGAGATAATCAAACCGTGATCGTTCCCCTCTATTCGACATTGGTGAGGCCTCATCTGGAGTACTGTGTCCAGTTTTGGGCCCCACACTACAAGAAGGATGTGGAAAAATTGGAAAACGTCCAGTGGAGGGCAACAAAAATGATTAGGGGACTGGAACACATGACTTATGAGGAGAGGCTGGGGGAACTGGGATTGTTTCGTCTGCGGAAGAGAAGAATGAGGGGGGATTTGATAGCTGCTTTCAACTACCTGAAAGGGGGTTCCAAAGAGGATGGATCTAGACTGTTCTCAGTGGTAGCTGATGACAGAACAAGAAGCAATGGTCTCAAGTTGCAGTGGGGGAGGTTTAGGTTGGATATTAGAAAAAAACTTTTTCACTAGGAGGGTGGTGAAACACTGGAATGCGTTACCTAGGGAGGTGGTGGAATCTCCTTCCTTAGATATTTTTAAGGTCAGCCTTGACAAAGCCCTGGCTGGGATGATTTAGTTGGGGTTGGTCCTGCTTTGAGCAGGGGGGTTGGACTAGATGACCTCCTGAGGTCTCTTCCAACCCTGATATTCTATGATTCAGAGAAGAGGCTGAATTACTCATTAAGCACTTGTCTTTAAAATGTGGATAGAGAAATTGTAGTGTTGGAGGCTTCAATTTGGGAACTATACATTGGAAGTCACATGCTGCCAGTGTCAAAACATCACTAGACTTATAGATGATTGTTCTAACAAAAAGGCTTGCACTCAACAAGAGGTAACTCTGTTTTGGGTTATTATTATAGACAGATAAAGCTGTATTAATCACTGGACTAGGAGTTGGTGGCTGTGGCTGCAGCTCTGATCATGACCTGATTTCCTAAAAGTGAGAAATTATGGGCAAAATTGAGAGGAGAAATTTAGACAACAATATATGATTAAATAGTGAGAGCGCTTTACGACATGTTTGTTAGATGGCCAAAATAAATCACTAGTCCCCAGTCAAAAAACAAAATTAGCCTTAACTAAAGCACCTGCTAGTTCAGAGTTGAAGTGCAAGCAGCAAGTAAAATAAAGAAGCAATATCGAACAAATAGAAAAAAGGGAAATAGCAATCACTATAAAACTAGAAGTTATAGAGAGTAGAAAATTGATAAGGGACTCTAAAGACATCAGAGTAAAAAAATCCATAGCTGGGTGGGCCAGTGACAATAAGGAGTCTAAGTATATTAGTGTGATGGGGTGGACTAGTTCCAGAGGTCCCGTCCTGGAGGCCTCATGGCCCTGTCTCATCCCACACCAGAGGAGCAGATGAGAAGTCCTCCAAGCAGCCTAGAGTGGCTGCAGGGGAAGCAACCAACCAGAGGGGCTGATGGTGTGGCCAGTCAGGGGCCGGAAAGGCCATATAAAAATAAGCAGCAGAGGCAGAGTAGTCAGTTGCTGCCTGGAGCTGGAAGAGCGAGGAGTGGGTTCCTGGCTGGCTGGAAGAGCAGCAGGACCATGGATCACTCAGTGTGGGCAGGACTGAGCCCAGGGAGGGCTGCTGAAGCCTGGGGGAGCTAAGAAGGATCTCTTGCCTGGATGTGGGAATCTAGCAAGGACTGACCTCAGAACCTAGCCAGGCCAAGCAAGGGTACTGTGATGGGCCCTGTTGGATAGAGGGCAGTGTCTCCTGGGAGGAAGCCTTGGTGGAAGGTAAAGACTATATACCCTGGAAGGAGTTTTTGTTCTGTTCCAGCTACAGTGTATGTGACTTGGCCAGAAGGCTGAGTCACTGAAGACCCCTGAAGAAACCAGCAGCCAGGAGGGGTGCTTGTGAGAGGTGCGTGCTGACCCTGTTACAGTTAGGAATAAAAGAAATCCTAGCAATAGTATAAACCCATTACTAGCTGTAGATGATAAAATTGTACTGATGATGCAGAAAAGGGAGAAATGTTCAATATTTCCATTCTGTATTTGGAAAGAAGCAGGGTGATAACTTGCCCCCAAGAGTCCTGAAAGAGCTGGATGAGACGATCTCTAGCCATTGATAGATTTTAATAAATCTTGGAATTCCATGGAAATTACAGAAGGCAGGAAGAGTGCTAATCTTGTGCCAATCTTCAAAAAGGGCATGTGGGTTGATCAGGGTAACTATAGACCAGCTAGTCTGACATGAATCCTGAGCAAAATAATTGAAATGCTGATATGGAACTCAATGAATTAATAGAAACTTAACCCATATTTTCAATATGCCTATCCTTTATCAAATGTGGTTTTACTTTTTTGAGATTTTTCAAGAGTGGGCAAGGAAGGTTTGGTGAATGTGCGAAGTCTCTGTAATATTATTATGAACTATCTGTATACCTCTGTACCTATTCACTTTGTATTGGTAAACTTTCACAGGGCTGTGGAGTCGTCTCAATGTTCTCCCTGGGACAAGGTAGATGTTTGAGACATAGAACCACTAGGCCTGTCTGGACTGGACTTAGTGGATTATGACCACTTGAGGGGAGCAGAGAGGAATCCTATTTCCTTTCCCATCCCTACAACAGCTCTCGCTGGCTCAGGGAGTCAAGATGGCCATCAAGTTGTGGTGAGAAGTATCTCTGTCATCAAGCCATAGCCTGTTAGGTTCATTGCCATAGATCAGAGCTACAGACAGAGCACCCAGGCTAAGAAGGCTCTCCTCTTCCAGGAGGCCTGGCTATAAACTGTCAATGATTTGACAATCAGAGGCTGTCAATGATTTGTATAAGAGCATGTGACATCAATGGGATACTTCTTTTGAGCCCAGTGCTGTTGACTACTCAAGCCTGCTTCCCTGTCTTGTGGGGAAGGGCCAGACCTGCTCTTTCTAGGAAGAGACATTTACAGATAGGAAAAGCTTCATTTACTGTTTGGAAAAAATACAAAGTCCTGCTTTTCTTCTAATACTCTGCACCATGGCCCAAAATGCCCCCTCTGTCTTTAAGGGGGGCTTTTGTCCTTGAAATTCTTCCTCCCCATGGTTGTTAGATATATTCCCCTACCAATGGCAGTGCTATTAGAGCTCCCTACAGCCATTCTTCTGTGTGGCATGGCAGGGAAGAAATGTACAGAAATCTGTGGAAATTGGCTGTGGGGGACATGTGGAATAGAACGGATACTATTGGGACTGGGTGGTCAAACCTAGTGGTCAGAGTCAGGAGCTGAGCCAGGGGTTGGAGTCAGAGGTAAGGGGCAGGGATTAAGAACCAGACAGGAAAGCAGGAACCAGGTGCAAGTCATGGAAGCAGGGATCAGGAATTAGTTGAGAAGGCAGGATCTGATGGAAAAGCCAACCAGAAACTCACTCAATTACACAAATGCCTCCCTGAATATCCCAGCCAGCCCAGTCGGTGGGGCTCGGTGCCCCCCCAGGCAGGAGAACTCTGGGCAGGGCCTCAGGGTGGCCTAGGGTTCCATTAACCACTTCACCCAGTAGCTACTAGTATGCTACTGGATCGTGGCTGGGAGGCAAAGGTTGCCTGCAGACTGATAGACCTGAGTTCAAGACCCCTGGATCCTTCAATACAATGAATGGGTTTTTTCCTACAACCTCCCTCCCCTTTGCATAGCCAGCTCTTCTCCCTTCTCCGCCCCCCACCACCTTCCCAGAACCTCTCTGTGGAAATGGGGAGGGAGGATGGACATCTCAAAGAAACAAAGTGGTGGAGCCACAGAAGAATCACTCTAATTGGCATGGCCATTCTCCCTATACCAGCCAAATTTGTATGAAAGAAGGGAATATTCGTCAGTGCTGCTTAAAGCAGCGTGACGTCCTCTTCCATGCTCTGCAACAACCAGTATGGTTTGCAAAGGGCAGATGTGTCATGGCACATCTGGGCTATGTTGCCAATGCCCTGGAGAGGCTGAAAGGAGTGCAGGTGGCTGAGCTCCAAGTGGGACCCCCCTTCCATGCAGGTTCAGGCATAGTTTCATTTCCCCCAGGTTTTACAAAGGGGGCTGTTGGGTCCCATGCCTTTCTCACAAAGTAGGCTGCTGAGCCCAAATGTGGCAGCCAAATAAGTCTCCTCTGAATTGTTTTGCGCCTTAAATTGTACAGAGAAAAACAGATTGGGTTGCAGGGAGACTCAAGGAAATAATTGCATGAAAGGTGTCTTGTGACCAGTTTATAAACCAAGAGAAATAATGCCAGAAGGCCAATATGGAATTCCGTGTGGGATAAGAGGCCCAAGTCTTTGGCTATCTTAGTCAAGTTGATGAACCTATTTTGGGTATGTAGTGTTGTGAGAAGCCTTTACCTCTATCAGTGTAGTGAACTTGGTTCTCTGTTGCTGAGTATGATGTGCACAAGTAGTTAAAGAGCTGGTGTTGCACGGCTGGTGATTTCTTTCTACCACAAGGTGAAGTATATTTCTTGTGTTTGTAACCTTGCTGTGTTCGAGGTCACCTTTCTTGCGCTCTTTGGTGGGTGATAAACTGGGGGAACTTAACACTTTCATATGAACTGGGTGGCAAGAGAATTTCTCTTCATACCTTCTTGCGTCATTTGGATGCTACTGTAGAAAACTATCTGTGAGAGGGAGTATAGATGAATTCCTAACCTGTCCCTGGATATTTTTGTGCCTTGGCTTCTCTGTAGTGAATCAGACAAGCTTTAACATCTCAAATCACTGTGATCTGCTAATATTTTATAATAGCCTCACCTTTGTAAGGTCATTTCTGAAGATGAGGAAGAATCAGGTACCACCGCCAGACCTGTGAACTATCAGAAAGTTAGCCACCTTGTAGATCTGCCACTCAGAACTCCAGAGGAAGGTGGGACCGTCAATAGGAACTGGAGGGAAACGCCTTTCCTATTTCCAAATATGGTGATCGCTTTAATTTTGTGTATGTGTCCAGTATCTCCATGGGTTAGCATTGACTTTCAGATTCCATTTACAGCTGGACAAGTAACTGTCCTCCTTTATTTTCTTCATTAGTTTGCTTTGACAGTATTCAATAAATGAGAGCCATGACTGTTTCTAGACCTGTGTGGCTATTTATTCCAGGTATTCACTTTGGGCTAAATTCACCACTGGTGTAAGTGGGTACAATGCCACTGATGTGAATGGAGTTGTACCCCTTTCTGCCAGCATGGACAGTAACCCAGTGGCTTGGACCGTCACTCACTAATTGGTGTTATATTTAACTCTGATTCATGGCTCTTGCCAATGTTCCTTTTTTTTTTTTTTTAATATTACAGAGTCCCGGAACTTGGAAGAAAACATCCAGGTATCTCCTTGATAACAATAAAATTGCTTCTCCCTCCCTCCCCACAGAGAAATCCAGTTTAGAGCTATGTCATACTCTGTACTAGAGTCATTTTACGAACAGCAATGTTCGGTCTATTTTCTTAGTTTAAAAAATCAAAGAACTGAAGTCTCAGAAATTCCCAGCGCATCATTCTGTTGGCAAGTCAGGGTGTTTAATAACTTTTGGGTATCAAAATAACTGAATTTCTTTTTTTTTTGCTGACTTACTATGAAAACATTACTGAGGCCCCAATCCTGTGTTTGAGTGCAGCATGATGTTGGACAGCCGTGCACACCTATGGAGCACCACTGACATCAACAGGGCTCTGCGTGGGCTCACACTGATCCCAGTGCAGGGCCAGGGTTAAGAGCCTTTATTCTGAGACCCTCCCTCATATTGGGTTGAATCTTACACTCCAGTTGGTCCCATTGATGTCAGTGGGATTAGCTGGACTAAAGTGCATTCAGCAAGTAATTGTATCAGAATCTAGCCCTCAGGTTTTAGTACACTTACATATTTTCTGCTTATTCTGTCCATTATTTAGTGACACTAGGTATTACAGCAAATGTGTGCTGTTTTGACTCTGACAAACTCGCTGTTAAAATATACTTGTATTTACATCCAACACACATGTAAATAACTAGGACCTATTTTAGATGCCATTAGGAGACTCTGCTAAATGTTGCTTACCGAGGACAGGTTTCAAACTGTCTCCTGGGCCACTTTCCTTTTTAAAAGCTCTTCATTTCATTGGCACTAGCTGCCACTGTTGCTGGCAGGTTCATCAGAAGCCAGTGCAATAGGCATGGAGATTAAATTACTCTTACTAGCAAAGGTGATTCCCTCAAAAAATGTCTACTGGCAGGACGAGGTGCAGAGACCATTGGCTGCAGCATACTCATTCTTTGGATAATCAGACTACTTTATTCTCTGTTGCTATTTAAACTGATTTGTAAGTGTGCATCCTTCATCCTAAAGCATGTGGGAAAAACTCCACTAGAAGTTTAGTTCAGTTTATACATGAAATTACTTTAGAAGTACCTTGTTCTCCACCTACAATGACTTGCGATTTACCAGGTTTCTCTGACTACCTTGGAGCTACAGTTGAAATACCCAGCTGGTTTAGCACAGTATGTATTGCTCTTGTCTCAGAAGGTGAACATTCCTCAGAGCTGCTGGTTTGGCGGCTTGTATTTTCTGAAAAGCAGAGCTCTAAAACATGACATAGGCTGGGTCTAGGCAACTGAGCAGAATGCCTCTGTCTTCTGTCACTCCTTTACAACATTAATAACATTTCTACAACGTGTATTTCTTTTGTACAGAGATCACCTGTTTCAAATTCAGCATGGTCACTGACACTAGACTAGCCCCTAGAGCAGGGGTCTCAAACACGCAGCCCGCATACGGCCCGTGGAATTCTTTCCTGTGGCCTGCCAAGCTCCCCTCCCGCTTCACGCCACGTCCCCACTCCTCTGCCTACCTTCCAGCACTTTCCCACCGCCGAACAGCTGTTTGGCAGCGCTTAAGATTTTCCAGGAGGGAGTGGGGAGGAGCAGAGACGCGGTGCGCTCAGGGGAAGAGGCGGGGCTGGGGCAGGGATTTGGGGAAGGGGTTGGAATAGGGGCAGGGAGGGGGAAGAGTTGGGGCAGGGACTTCGGGGAAGGGGTTGGAATGAGGGCAGGGAAGGGGTGGGAAGAGGCGGGGCAGGGTGTCATGGAAGGTTTCAGTGATGCGGCCCTTGGGCCAATGTACTAGTCCTCATGTGGGCCTCATGGTGATTTGAGTTTGAGATCCCTGCCCTGGAGGCCCCACCCAAGATCAAGGCCCAGTTGCGCTAGGCACTGTACAAAGACATAGTAAGAGACAGTCCAAAGATTACAGTCTAAATAGGCAAATAGGTTTTTATCCCCATCTTACAGCTAGGGGACTGAGGTACAGAGAAATTAAATGGCTTGCCCAAAGTCACACAGGAAATGGATGGCAGAGCTGGGTACTGAACCCAAAGCTCTTCAGTCCAGTGCTTTAACCACAGGACCCTCTCTTCTGTTCAGCATGAAGCCAGGTCTAGACTGCAGTCACTGGCTGTGAGTGAAGCTTGAGTAGACATTCCTGAGCTAGCTTTATTCTAACTAGCGTGGGTCCTGGCACAGTGACACTGGAGCAGTGTGGGCTAGCCCTGTGAGTAATTACCCAGGGTTCCTCACATTAGCTCTGATACAGCTTGTATCAGATGGGATGTTCACCCCCACACCACCCTGGAAGGAGTAAAGGTGGCTCAGAAGGGGCTAATTAACCTGGTTGACTGCATGGGGGTGGAGGGAGAGAGCCCTGATGTTCAATATAGCCATTGACTATGGAATCCATCTGGGCAAGAGGAGGCAGGGCTTGTATAAAGCCAGGAAGTGAGAGTAGAAGGGGGCTGTTGTGTGGGGGGTCTGCAGTCACTTTTTGAGCCTAGTGAGGAGAAAAGAAGGAAACCTGGGGGTGGGGAGCAGAAGCCCTGGGAGCCTTACCAAGTGGCTGGCAGGAGAACCCAGGCCCACCCACTACTCTGGGTTTCAGTCTGGAAACCCTACAATCAGCAGCTAAGGTTTCCTCAATTCTTGTTGCTTGTTCCTTGGGCTTCTTCCTGCTCTGCCCTTGTAGGCCGTCTTCCCCACCACCCTGTAGGGAAAATTCATTCCTTCAGGGTAAGTGGAATGGCACCTGCACAGCTGGTCTGGGTTTGCTTTATCCTGGAAGGGGAAAACTATATAGTGACCTGTCTGGAGTGCTGAGCCCCTAAAAGGAAGCACTGTGACTCTTAGCGAGCAAGCCAGGCCACAGCGTGAGCGACTGAGAGAAAGGGGTATTAGACTGGGCAGCGCTAATCCCCAGACACAGCCACAAGTGAGTGAACCTCTGTTACACAGAGATTACTAATTTTTCCTTCAACTTATTTAAGGGTCCAAGTTTACCAGCCCAATATAAATATTGATTTTGGGTGTAGGTAGAACGTATAGTAAACAAAATCTGCTACCATTTATTTTTGCATAGCCTCTTTTGTACACTTTCACAATACATTTCAGGGCAGATTCCTTCTGTTACTCATGCCTGGGAGGTGGGGGGACTAACTAGCCATACTAATCTCAAACCAATATTCTCTTCAGATGCTGCAAATAATTCTTTGGAGGCATTACAGGGAATGCTGTACTGTTTAGGCATGCTGTGTAAAAGGAGAAGTTTTTCCCCAGGTTATTCGTCAATGCCCCTAAAAGTCTTTACAGTCTATTTGCTTCTTAGGGGCAGCTTCTGTCTTACACCTCTAAGTGCAAGGTTTTGGTGGCTCAAGCTACATAATCAGGGTAGTGGATCTGTAGTAAATCCTGACCCTTGATTTGTGCATGTTGAGCTGGCTATACAGGGCCCATAATGTTTTCAAGGCTAGATTCTGGCCTTTTTATTCTGGCTTTTCCTAGGATGAGATGGGGTGTAAGGTCCTGGAATGGCAGTCCCACCAAG
Source organism: Eretmochelys imbricata (assembly GCF_965152235.1). Lineage (NCBI taxonomy): Eukaryota > Metazoa > Chordata > Testudines > Cheloniidae > Eretmochelys > Eretmochelys imbricata. The sequence goes on along the minus strand of NC_135574.1, from coordinate 202,094,293 downwards.
AGGACATGTGGTATACCCAGACACTCCTGCGCACACATCCCCTCTAGCAGGAGCCCTACAGAGGCCAGCAAATCCTCAAGAGTGAGTAGTGGGACTGCAAAGGGTAAAGCAGCTGTAGCTGGCTTGCCTCAAGCACCAGGTGTTGTGCACAATTCCACAAGCAAATGAAAGCTGCTGAAGAAAATCCTGGCTCTCCTTGCACCAGCGCTGCTAGATGGGAGGCCAGCCATTGGTTCCAGATTGCTGGATTCAGGATAAATTCCCAGCATAGAAAAGGCTTCAGAATACAATATAATTGCCTCCAAATCTCATTCTTCTTGTGGCTTTTGCAATCACATCTAAGCACAGCAATATAGTCCCTGACTTATACAGCCTGTATTGCAACACACTGCAGTCCTGGTGGCATCTGGTCATCTCTTGGAGGGAAGTGAAGGCTGCTGTGCTAGGAAACTTTTCCAGTCATTCATTCTATATCATTTTCTCAGATCTCAAAAGCCAGTGTTTAAAACTGCAATGAAAGGGTAAAGGCTCAGCAAGCTGCCTGAAATTCAGGAGGTGAGAACAAGTCACTCATTATTTTGGTCCTGAATCTATTGTGGAAGCAGTTTGGAATAAAGGGTTGCACACTCCTAGGATTAAAGACCTTCTTGATTATTGGTTCCTGCTGGAGTCCTATCAAGTGCCATCATTCTCTCTGAAAACAGCAGCAAGGAAAGCATATATGGAGGTGAGGTAACTTAAAACCAGCTTTAGTGTAAACATTTCCACCCACATATTAGAGCAGTGGATTCTTTGATTTCCCCCCCCCACACACACACCCAATATTGCAGACCAAAAGAACAAATTGGGACACCCTTCAAAACCCTCCTTTGGCATGTTGCCTACAAAAAACCTGACAATGGTAAGGCCAGTGGTTCTCAACCAGGGAAACGCCTACCCCTCGGGGTATGCAGAGGTCTTCCAGGGGGTACATCAACTCATCCGGATATTCGCTTAGTTTTACAACAGGCTAGACAAAAAGCAGTAGCGAAGTCAGTCCAAACTCAAATTTCAGACAGACAAAATGAGAAAGTAAGCAATTTTTCCAGTAATGTGCTGACACACTTTTGTATTTTTGTCTGATTTATTTTTTTAAATAAGCAAGTCATTTTTTAAGTGAGGTGAAAGTTTGCAGTACCCAAGACAAATCAGACTCCTGAAAGGGGTACAGTAGCCTGGAAAGGTTGAGAACCACTGGGTTAGGCTACTGGTGTGCTGAGACCAATCATGCTGACAAACATTGTCTCGTTTGCTGCTTGTACTCCCCCATCTGTCTGTATCTATCTCTCTTGTCTGATATTTAGATTGTAAGCTCCTTGGGCCAGGGACTGTCTTGTTTGATTGTGTAGTGCCTAGTCCAGTGGGATACTAGGTGCTATGGTAATACTAATAATAAAAAGGGAGGGAAGTCACAACCCTCTGAATCCTGTCTGTGACCCTCAGGTTGAGAACCCATGCTCAGAGAAGGAAACAGGGTGTTAGGAGATGAAGCAGGCCTTGTGAAAATATTTCCTTAATCTTCCTGTCTTTGGGCTTGTTTGCACTATAAACAATCATTTTTGTAACCAGGTTGTGATGGTCCCATCTCACCCTGTTACAGTAAACAGAATTAAGTTGGATTCATTTAGCTGCTATTTCCAAACCACAGACAGTTTGTGCCTCCTCACTGCCTCATTGTGTCTACAGCTGTGTATTCTGGGAGAATCAGGCCAGTGCTTGAGCAGAACATAGATGCCCAGAGGATAGTAACATATGAGGCAATGCATTGCGGGATGCCCAACAACAGAGCTGGGGGAAAGTACCAGTCAGTCCAGTTACACAGATTTGTTTTGGGAGTTCTCTCCTCACACAAAATAACAGCCTGGATTCTGGAAGACGACTACATGCCAAATTAGGCTGCCAGCAAGGACCACAGAATATGAACCATGTTGTGTGTATACAAAGTGTGTTTTAGAGCCTACCTTGCTGACAAATGTCACCAACACAGCTATATGTTGTGGTGCATACTGGACCTCCTCTTCCAGATGCTGAGAATCCCAGAGAGAATGGGATGCACTGAGTCATCTCTCTGTTTAGCCTTGTAACTAAGCTTTTTCTGTTGTACTGCAAAAAACCTCTTAAATAGTCTTCAGTGAGTCATGCTGTGTAAAATGCATCCTCCACATATTCTATGGCCTTGTACATACAATATGTGCCATGGGACAGAGTGTAAATTGGCAGAGCTTTATTGATGTCCATGGCGCTACACTGAGTTACACCAGCTGAAGAGCTATACAATTTATGATCCTCTGACCGCTCTAAGAGGTCACTCAGGACAGCTCTTGTAGTGGACACGCTTTGGTAAGGTGCCTGCAAGTGTCTTTCTCACTAGACAGGAGATTTTAAGCTCTTTTGGGAAGGGACCATCTTCTTGTTGTGCTTAACCTGTTGGGTTGCCCTGATCCTTGGCTAGGGCGGCGAAGGACTGCTGCAATACAAATGTTTGATTTGCAGTCCCAGCAACTCAGAGACCCCAGCTTTATGTTCATCGCAAACTGGGCAGGGCTCAATTTGTGCCAGAGCTTGGCAGGCCTGAGGCCCAGCACCTCTGGGCTTGCCCGGTCAGTTATGAAAGTAAAAATATTGCTTGAGCTCCAGCACCTCTTTCGTTACAAATTAAGCACTGAAGCTGGGGGGGGAACCTGCATTGCTGTGGTGGAATTTTGGAACCCATTGTCTGTTTTCGGCCTCATTGTCTGAGGGAGAAAACTATGACAGCCCCTTTCTGCTTATGGCATGCTGGCCTATAGGTTTCATTGCGACAGGCTAAAAGCGAAAGTTACACTCCATATTCCTTATGAAAATAGGCTTATGATATGGATATGACATAACTGAGATACTTCATGCAGGATGGCTCATGTAAGATATGATTTACTGAATGTGATTATCCAGTTTGTATGCCTGTATCATTTCTGTATCTAAAGTTAGAAATATTGGCCATGTGTCTGTATTTCAAATGTGCTACTTTGGGTGTCACCTACAATTTAGTCCTTCAGGTACAACAAGGACAAGCCAGACCGGGCTGATGGCCCTTTGCAAATACAATGAACTGTGAAAGGGCTTAGTCTTCCTGTGGACACTCCAGACAGCCTAGGAGTAATGGCTGCCACAGCCCTGCAGAGACATGGGTCTGGGTCACCTGGCCCTGGACCCCCACCCCTTGGAATGACAGTGTTTCTTCCCCTGGAAGACAAAGGGTTCCTGCCATACCCAAAAGCTATATAAGGTCGGGGAGTGACATCATGGTGGTTCTCCTCTGCCTCACCACCAAAAAAGACCCAGAAAAACACCTGGAAGTAAGAACTGAACTGAGGGGAGAGGGTTGAACCCAAGTTGGGAGGGTGTCCAGTCTGTGAGTGGAATTACCTAATTTCAGTCTGTGTCTGCAGTGAAGTCACACAAATGAGGGTCATTCTTGTCAGTGGCCAGCTTGAGCAGATGTGTGCGTGCGTGTGCTGCAAGAGGCCGGAGAGCCTAATTCAGCAAAACGGGAGAGGGAATCCAGGCTGGTGGAACAGGAGAGGCTCAAGTTAAACCCCAGTACGTCAGGTAGCATCCCAGACAGGGGGGTCCGACCCGTCACATAGCATAAGGTATGCAATTAATACCTTATCCTAATTCTAAAGGACAGGCCACATGCCATGAAATACTCTACAGCAGACTTTCTCAACCTGTGGGTCAGGACCCAAAATTGGGTCACCAGAATGCGTCCAAGGGTCACATGGCAGCTCCTGTCCCACGGGGCTGGCTGGGCTCCACTCCCTGTTACCGGCACTGCAACCTCTGGGGTCCCAGCACCGCTCAGGTTTCACTCAGCTGTCATGATGACAGGAGCCCAGGTAGGCCAAATTTGAGTGTGTGGCATGGCAACCTCATGAGCCAGGTCACAACTCCGCTCTCTCAAATTTTGTCCAGTCAGGGCAGCAGGTCAAACCTGAATGGTGCTACAACCCCGGAGGTGGCAATGCCTGGAGCAGAGAGCCCAGCCCAGCCAGCCCCACAGCACAGGAGCCGCCACTGTTCGGTGAGTGCCGGGCAGGATCCAACCCTCCCAGGGTGCAGGATCCGACTGAAACCACCCCAGGTTCTCCATCCCCAGGCTATTTACTGGGACACAACAGGCCATAAACATTTACAAATGGGTCCTGAGCCCAAAAACATTGAGAACCACTGCTCTAGAGCATTTCTCCCATGCTTCAGAAGTCTGAGCCATTGCCACACTCTGTTCCACATGGCTGTTATGAAACAAACTGTGAAGTGAAGAATATTATTGTATCTGTCACTAATGACAAAACTACGATGATAGATCAGTATAATCCCTTTGTTTCTAGACCCCCAAATCCTCTTGGGTGCATTACTAATCTACTTGACATTCCTGAGAATTAGATTTTTGCCTTTAGATGTCTAATTTAGCTGAAAGATCTGACAGAGGCTCAAGGGCATAAATTATTCCTGCCAATTGTAATGTATGCTTATTAAATTGCCATCAGATCTGCCTATTTTCAGATGGTTGGACAAGAATATATATGTGCTAGGCCAAATCACCATCTTTGAGAAATTCATAGATAATATGAATGCCTGGAGATCTCCAAATCTTATAGGAGGTCAGAATACTGGTGGATCAAATGAATCACTTAGCATAGTCTTCAGAGAGTTAGGGCCAGTTTTAGGGGCCTAGATAAATGATTGTTGGCATGACCTCAAACACAAGTTACTGGGCTCAATACAGGGGTAGCTGGTCTTAAACTGTATGAATCTGTAGTGCAAGTGGGTGTAATTTATACAGTGGAAAGGTTTAAGGGTTGCGATGCTCAGGTCCTGCAGAAGACACTTTGGTAGTTAGAACTGCCACACACCCCCCAAGCGTTCCCAAATCAAGCATCAAAATCCCATGTTCTTGGCTTTAAAATCATGAGGGTGTTTTCTATTTTGTTTTTTTGGGGGTTTTTAGATCTTGGCATTCTTTTTCTTCTCTGTTGTAGCTATTAGAGGTCACATTCTCCAGCTTTTTCTGCAAACATGAGTCTTAGATATTTATTTTTATTTATTTATTTATTTTAAATGGAAGCTGAGATTCTCCTATAATTACATGCCTTCAGAAGCTGGGGCTCTGCGAGAATTACCAAGAATCATAACTCATGACAATTTAGGTACCTAGATTGGTTTTCCTGCTACAATCTCTATCAACTAGAGGGTGTAAAATGAAGGAAATCTCCCTGCTTTATCCTACATGCTCCTGCTGGACACTTTTCCAACTATTACCCTCTCCTCCTCACCTACCCACTCTGCCCCGCCCCCATCCCTCTTGCACTTCCAGGGACCAAACCTGCTCCTCCTGAAGTCCATTGCAGAATTCCCATTGACTTGATTTCAGTGGGAGCAGGACCAAGCCTACTCACATTAAATTATGCCATTTTACCAGTGTGTGTCCTCTCCATTTAGCCCCTAATGTGGATATGCTTGGAGGCTGAAGCCCTTTGCATTATATTTGTTTGGTTATTTGGTAATTCTGCTGCCAGGAAGTCTACACTACAGTAGGGATTGACGCTCTGAGATTGATCTGCCGACAGTTGATTTAGCAGGTCTAGTAAAGACCCACCAAATTGACTGCAGATCACTCTCCAGTCGATCTCTGTACTCTATCCTCGACGAGAAGAGTAAGGTAAGTCGACAGGAGATTTTCTCCTTTGTAGACCCCATGGTAACTCGACCTAAGGTACGTCGACTCCAGCTACGTTATTCATGTAGATGGAGTTGCATAGCCTAGGTCAACATACTGTAGCAGTGTAGACATAGATTTAGGCTATGCACCTTCTTCCAACACAACTTTAAACACATTTCTGCCAAGAGACCTGCTATCAATTCACTGCCTATTCATTTGCACCAAAAAATAGTAGAAATGGTTAAAGGAGCATTTTTATCATTTAACAGGTGAAATAATGAATGTGCTATCTGCTATAGCAAGTAAAAACAATTTAAATTACTGCTCAGATTGCACAGTGTCCATTACTGTTTGGCACATATGGTTGCATTTCTGCACAAATAGCAAATAAATATATGCTACCTAGAGAGGATTGGTGGTTATCCCATACTTCTACCTCTTACTGCTGGCAGTTGAAAAAAAAAAAGGAGGGGGGAGGAAGAGAACTATTAGTTTTGACAAAGTTTTAGTTGGGAATGGTTTTGAGGCCCAGGGTTTTCTGGTCTCTTCTGACCAAAGGAGGAGAGAGACCAAACCAAATTGAAAAGGTCAGTTTTTCAATCTGAAAACCACCATTTTGACACACATCTGTTTCAGAAAAACTTTCCAAAGGTTTTGTTTTCATTTCATAGTTGAATGAAAACAAACTGTGAAACCTCAAGTTGCCACAAAATGGAACTGTCATCCTCCAGACAACTCTAATAAATAGTAGTAATGAGAAAACACTGGCTTAGCCTCTCACTTTATATACTGGTGTGGTTGTATAAGTAGTGGGTAGGTGATTGGCAATCCAGCTCCTCCATATTCTAGTTCTACCAACACTGCAGAAAAGTTCTAGATGCAGGCTCATGTGCCTGGCCTCTAGGCTTCAGAGCCAGCGCTCCAGGCCAAACCACAGCTTCAAAGTGCTGTCTAAACAACTATTGTTACAGCTCTGGTATGACCCTCACTAGCTTGAGTCTTTGACCCAGGTAGGACGCTCACTCCTTAACTGTGTAGCTGTATCCTTTGACTCCAGTATGGCTACTCATGTGAGTAAGTGTTTGGAGGATCAAACCCTTCTGCTAGTTGTGAGCAGAAGAGTAATTGATTATATCTAATATTTCAGGCCAAAAAAATCCATTTTATCTTTTCCCTCTTGAATTCCCAATGGTGGTTGAGATTTACTCTGCAAATATCAAAGCAGTTTATCAGTGACAATGAAATAACTTCCATCCATTGAAAATGTTATAGCTAAGTAAACAACCGGCCTTCACAATCTTGTTAAGTGACATGATTGAGATGGCTCTTGGGTCAGCTGTCAATGGGCTGATGGATGCAGAGATGTTTATGAAAGTCTGTGATTTGGAGATGCTTCCTCCTAAGGGACAGTGTTGTGAGTTTGGGAATTTGGAGATGTGCCCCACTAGAGGCAGAGTTGGGAACACTGCGTGACTGTGTGCAGCAGCTCACTTCAGAAGCTCTCCGATTTGTTTTGTTAAAGTTTATTCCTTTCTTATTCACTGGTTTGTTGTTGTGACGGGGCAAGGCCAGACGGCTCTAGGAAAGTAGTGAGAAACAGGTATATTAGCTCCAGGCTAAACAAATACCTGTTACCATGGTAACCAAATGGCAGTTGTTCCAGTCAATTAAGACACCTGGGGTCAATTAAGAGCCTTCTAGAAAGCAGTGGAAACAGCTAGGTTGACTGGGAAACCTGAAGCCAATCAAGGGCTGGATATAGCTAGTTAAAAGCCTCCCAGTTCGTCATTTGGGGGACATGTGTCAGGAGCTGTAGGACAAAGCCATGCTGCTGGAGAAACTGGGCAGTACAAACCCTATCAGGCACAAGGAACGAGGCCCTGAGGTAAGGGTGAAGTAGATATTGAGGAAGTGGGGGAAGTGACCCAGGGAATTGTACTTGTCCTGTTTCCAAAAGTCAGCTCCCAATAGCTGCTACTATTAGGGTCCCTGGGCTGGAGCCCGGAGTAGATGGTGGGCCCGGGCTCCTCCCCTCTCTCCCCAATTAATCACAGAGACTGAGAAAACAGACTGTGCGATGGAGGGTAGCTTCTTCCCACTTCCCTTCCTGGCTTGATGAAAATGGCTCAGTAGGCTGTGACCCTTGCCTCGAGAGAGAGAGAAGGGCTACGTGGAAGATCACAGTGCGCCTCTGAGGCTAGTGTAATCCGCTTGGAAACGCAGGACCCACTGAACCAAGGTAGGAGATTTGTCACATTATTTAATAAACCCCAAGATCATTACAATGGACATGTGGCTATATATCGTGGCAAAATGATTGAACTGAAATGTGTTGCAGCTGTTATCCTGAGGAGATGATTAGTGTGTTTGCATTGAGTGTATTCTGCATTAGTTCTCAGTACAGAGAAATCCCATCTCCAGCAGTTAATGGTAGTATAGTTCCATTTTCCATTTTTTTTAAAGTGACAAATTTCACAACTCTTTTGAAAGAGCATTGTCATAAATATAAAGGGAAGGGTAAACCCCTTTGAAATCCCTCCTGGCCAGGGGAAAGCTCCTCTCACCTGTAAAGGGTTAAGAAGCTAAAGGTAACCTCGCTGGCACCTGACCAAAATGACCAATGAGGAGACAAGATACTTTCAAAAGCTGGGAGGAGGGAGAGAAACAAAGGGTCTGTGTGTCTGTCTATATGCTGGTTTCTGCCAGGGATAGACCAGGAATGGAGTCTTAGAACTTTTAGTAAGTAATCTAGCTAGGTATGTGTTAGATTATGATTTCTTTAAATGGCTGAGAAAAGAATTGTGCTGAATAGAATAACTATTTCTGTCTGTGTATCTTTTTTGTAACTTAAGGTTTTGCCTAGAGGGGTTCTCTGTTTTTGAATCTAATTACCCTGTAAGATATCTACCATCCTGATTTTACAGGGGGGATTTCTTTATTTCTATTTACTTCTATTTTTATTAAAAGTCTTCTTGTAAGAAAACTGAATGCTTTTTCATTGTTCTCAGATCCAAGGGTTTGGGTCTGTGGTCACCTATGCAAATTGGTGAGGCTTTTTATCCAACATTTCCCAGGAAAGGGGGGGTGCAAGTGTTGGGAGGATTGTTCATTGTTCTTAAGATCCAAGGGTCTGGGTCTGTAGTCACCTAGGCAAATTGGTGAGGCTTTTTACCAAACCTTGTCCAGGAAGTGGGGTGCAAGGTTTTGGGAAGTATTTTGGGGGGAAAGACGCGTCCAAACAGCTCTTCCCCAGTAACCAGTATTAGTTTGGTGGTAGCGGCCAATCCAAGGACGATGGGTGGAATATTTTGTACCTTGGGGAAGTTTTGACGTAAGCTGGTAAAGATAAGCTTAGGAGGTTTTTCATGCAGGTCCCACATCTGTACCCTAGAGTTCAGAGTGGGGGAGGAACCTTGACAAGCATTAATATTAAATCCTCTGGAAAATTTCAAACTGCACATCTGTGATGACAGTCCTGTGACAGAACATTTCCCATGAGGGGAAAAAAATTAAGGGGATATCACAGCTTAGCAAACTTAGCTCTCTCATTTTCCTCCAGGGACATGTAAACCAATGGACTGGATTTCGGTAAATGACCAAGGACATTTCTGTAGAGCAATTGACAGGTTTTGACAAGTGATTTGAATGTGCATGTAACTGGGCAGTGTCAGAGAAGAAGTAGTTGAAAACTGTCCCTTCTAAAATGTGCCTCACTGTCCTATGAGCATTCAATTCATCATGATGCCTTCTATTACAATTCTCAGGCGGGCAAACCAGTGACTTTAATGTCTGTGATTTATTTTATTTTTAAGTACTGAGGAACACATACTGTGAGGAAGCAAAGAGTACATGGATTTATCTGCACAGACTTGGAACATTTCAGAACTGTTCTGAATTAAGAATAAAAACACCCCATGCTTTGTCAACTCTGAAAATAAGCATTTTGCGTAGCTGAGGTCCAGATTGAAGTCAGCTTCTTTCATCTAAAATGTTCTAAAATGACTTAGGATCAAGATAAATGCTCTCCCTGGTACCCTGCAGTTAACATCGGTCATATTTTGATTTTTCTGTAATGGTTTCCAGATGCAAGTACTGTTCTATAAACACTTAAAATAGTAATATAAATCCTTTGGGGGAAATTATTGTAGTTAAGCCTGCTCTTCTGAATTCTAATGTTGATATTTGTATTATAATTAGGGCTGTCAATTAATCGCAGTTAACTCACATGATTAACTCAAAAATTAATCACGATTAATCACAGTTTTAATCGCATTGTTAAACAACAGAATACCAATTGAAACTTATTAAATATTTTGGATGTTTTTCTACATTTTCAAATATATTGATTTCAATTACAACACAATACAAAGTGTACAGTGTTCACTTTATATTATCATATTTGCTTACAAATATTTGCACTGTAAAAATGAAAAATACTGTTTTTATTTATCAGTTCACCTCATACAAGTACTGTCGTGCAATCTCTTTATTGTGAAAATGCAACTTACAAAGGTAGATTTTTTTATCTTATTGGTTACATAACTGCACTCAAAAACAAAACAATGCAGAACTTTAGAGCCTACAAGTCCAATCAATCCTACTTCTCATTCAGCCAATCGCTAAGATAAACATATTTGTTTACATTTACAGGAGATAATGCTGCCTGCTTCTTATTTAAACTATAACCTGAAAGTGAGAACAGGCGTTCACATGGGATTTTTATAGCCAGTATGGCAACGTATTTACGTGCCAGATATGCTGAACATTTGTATGCCCCTTCATGCTTCGGCCACCATTCCTGAGGACGTGCTTCCATGCTGATGACGCACATTTAAAAAATAATAATAATGCATTAATTAAATTTGTCACTGAACTCCCTGGGGAAGAATTATATGTCTCCGGCTCCATTTTACCTGCATTCTGCCATTATTTCATATTATAGCAGTCTCAGATGATGACTCCGCACATATCCATTTTAAGAAAACTTTCGCTGCAGATTTGACAGAACGCAAAGAAGGTACCAATGTGAGACTTCTAAAGATAGCTATAGCACTCGACCCAAGGTTTAAGAATCTGAAGTGCCTTCCAAAATCTGAGAGGGAAGAGGTGTAGAGCATGCTTTCAGAAGTCTTAAAAGAGCAACACTCCAATGCGGAAACTACAGAACCCAAACCACCAAAAAAGAAAACCAACCTTCTGCTGGTGGCATCTGACTCAGATGATGAAAATGAACATGCGTCAGTCCGTACTGCTTTGGATCATTACTGAGCAGAACCCATCATCACCATGGACACACATCTTCTGGAACTGTGGTTGAAGCATGAAGGGACCTATGAATCTTTAGTGCATCTGGCATGTAAATATCTTGCAATGCTGGCTACAACCGTGACATGTGAACGCCTGTTCTCGCTTTCAGGTGACGTTGTAAACAAGAAGCAGACAGCATTATCTCCTGCAAATGTAAACAAACTTGTTTTTCTGAGTGACTGGCTGAATAAGAAATAGGATTGAGTGGACTTGTAGGCTTTAAAGTTTTGTATTGGTTTTGAGTGCAGTTTATTTTTTTGTACATTCTACATTTGTAAATTCAACGTTCATGATAGAGATTCACCACAGTACTTATATTAGATTAACTGAAATACTATTTCTTTTTTACAGTGTAAATATTTATAATAAATATAAGTGAACACTTCACACTTTGTATTCTGTTAGAATTGAAATCAATATATTTGAAAATGTAGAAAACATCCAAAAATATTTAAATAAATGGTATTCTATTATTAACAGTGCAATTAGGAGTTTAATTTTTTATATTATAAAAATATAATATATATTATAGTAATTATAATATCCCCATAGAGACCCACAATTGTGCTAGGTGCTGTACATACATCTTGCCCCAAAGACCTTATAATTTAAATAGATAAGAAAGACAAAAGGTGGGAGAGAAAACAGGTTAATTGACTTGCTCAGCTCACACAGCAAGTCTGTGGCAAATTTAGGAATAGATTCCAGGTCCCCTGATACCCAGTTCACACTACCAGCTAGACCAGTAGTCCCCAAACTGTGCCCCCCCCGCAAGGAGGTACAGAGGAATGGTAGGGGGGGACGCACAGCAGGGCGAGGACTAGCCCCCCTGGACAGAGGGAGCACCATGCCTCCAGACCAGCTCTGACCCCACCTTGCTCCCCCTTCAGCCCTCAGTCCTGCTCCGCCTCCAGGCCCAGCTCTGCCCTCATTCTCCACTCTCATATAAAAGGGGAGAGCCCAGTCTGAAGAGAGAAGCCATAGGGTGCAGACAGGAATTCAGACTCCTGTAAAGGGCTGAAGAACCAGAAACTTCAGGAAGTTTGTGGTTGGGCAGGACTGTGAGGTGAGGAAAGGCAGTGGAACCCCAGGAAAGGGTTGAAGACCAGGCCCAGCAGATAGGGTGATTTCTTTGGACTGTACCTGGACACTTGTTACCTCAGAAGGGATTTAAACTAGTCCCTTCTCAGCCAGAGGGCTGCATGACCTCACGTGCAAAGGCAAGAGCCCTGGAGGAGGTGAAAACCCCTGCAACATCACACCCTGACACACAGGGGTGCAATAGTGGGGAGTACACAACATAACCTGTCGATATTCCAAATATGAGTGTGTGATGCTTGGCTCCGCTGGCGTCCCAAGTAAGGCTCCTTCTCAGTGTGACTAGAATATACCCATGGGCTCTGGCTTGGCTCTCCCATGAGAATGGGGGTGGGGGGGGTGTCATCCGCACACCACCTACCAAGATGTGGCACTGACCTGTTGCAGTAAATTGCACAGGCTTGTGACCTTCCCTCTCCTTTACGCGTCAAGAACCAAATCCTTGCCCATGTTAACATTTCAATTACTGTGACCAGCCTCTGAGTGAGCACCTCAGATGAATAAACCAGTTCATGACTCTCAGCTATCATTCCCACCTTTCTGAAGGCTCATCTCTGCCATGGCTATTTTCGAATCCCAATTTCAAGGTTTTTTTCCACCATCATAACAGTCAGAGACTTGCTTTCCCCCCCCTCCCTTTTTAGTGAAAGATGAGATTCTGGAGAGCAGGATAGTGTACACACACATGCCAGTCCGAAACTTCTTTGAAGGCAATAACTGTTTCTGAACTCTCCATCTAGGATGAAGCTCAGGGTAGACAACGTGGGTTTCCCTTGACAGAAAAATTTGCCACCTACTCAATAGCCATTAACTAATGCAATCTCTGAATCTCACTGGCCCTCTGGTCATGTTACCATTCTGGTCATGTGGCCAAATCTTTCCAGTGGCCTGTCCGGTCACTGAGATGGATCTGCTGTCTGCAGTCTGAATTTGCTGCACCTCGTGCTTTGCATTGTTGGTGGCTGGGAGAAGCGAGGGGGGATGTCTGTCAGCTGTGAGCACTCATGGTAGTATACTGGATACTGCAGTGACACAGGCTTTTGGTTTAGATGTCTTCTGTTCTTCCTGCTGGACTGACCCAAAATGGTGAATGATGTATGACCTTCATAGATTCTAAGACCTGGATGGATCACAGTGATTATTTAGTGTGGCCTGCAGTCAAAGACAGGACATGGAACATCCCTGAATTAATTGCTGTTTGAACTGGACCATGGTAGGATGGTATGGCTTTTTGCCTTGGCAAATTGCTTGAAATCTGATATTCTCTCCTACTGGCTATGCAGGTGACTCTGGCATCCTTGCTGTAGTTTTTCTGTTCTGGTTTCCTGGCATAGTTCTTTGGTAGCTACGACAGGGTTTAATTCAAGAAGCCTGTTAAATGTTAGACCTAAGGTGGTTGTCCTCTCTCTCTCTCTCTGTAATCAGTCTCTGAACTGACAATGCGAGTAAAGCATGGTGAGGTGTGGCAATTCTTGAACATGGCTAAGGCCTGGTCTGCCTTAGTTGAAAGTTGTAGTGGTGTTACTGTGTTGATCGGGAAAGTGCTTTGTTTTCCTTTTTCTTTTTTTCCCCACCTGAAAGTTTTATGCTGGTGCAATCCCTAATGTGGACGTGGTTATACCTGCATACAAATTATTTACACCAGTTTAATTTATTCCTCTTCCCCTATGGGAATAGCTGTACTGGCATAAAGCATTTTCATTCCAATATAACTGCATCCACATTAGGAGGGGGATACACTGCTTCATTATACCCATATTGTTAAAGCAATGCAACTTAGTCGTGTAGATGAGGCCCAAGTCTGAATCCCTTGAATCTGCCAGGCTTTTAAAATTAAGTTCTTTGCTATTTGTACTGAATTTGCTGCTAGCCCTTTATTATGAGGGCTTGATATGATATATCAAACAGCTTTTGATGGAAGCTCACATTCTTACATCCTCACGTGTTAGGGTTTAGATATTCAGGCCTGTCTGTAAAGGCCTATACTCTAAGAATTTAGGTGTATTCTTATCATTTGGCTAGTTAGAGGTATAAAAGAGAGAATCAAAATCACTATCTGCCAGTGTAAGATCCTTCTCTTACTGTGACAGTCTGAGGCCCTGTGCTTAGGCTAAGATCTTTGGCTAAGCAACAGAGGCAGCCATAAGCTGGGAAATGACTGGTCACCTCCTCACATTCCAAACTAGTCACACTGAAATAAGGTGCTATTGGGCTGTTAGGAATACAGTCCTGTCCTGATAGTGCCTATCGCCTCCAGAGAAAGGGAAGTGCCTAGAAGATTTAAAAGGAAACTTAGTTTGATAGCATCCTGTCTGGCAAGAACTCACTTATCCATAGCTGGGATGTGAAATCCTCACTTCTGTATTGTTTTGCCATTATGGCTCCCACTTTGCTATTGTTTGTCTGTATAATCTCTGTCTGGTTCTGTGATTGTTCCTGTCTGCTGTATAATTAATTTTGCTGGGTGTGAACTAATTAAGGTGGTGGGATATAATTGGTTAAATAAACATGTTACAATATGTTAGGATTGGTTAGTTAAATTTCAGTAAAATGATTGGTTAAGGTATAGCTAATCAGAACTCAAGTTTTACTATATAGTCTGCAGTCAATCAGGAAGGATGGGTGGGTGGGTGTGGGAAATGGTAACAGGGCATGGGGGTGGGGAAATTGGAATCATGTTTTGCTAAAGGGGAAAATGGGAACAGGGAGACAGGTAAGCCTCTGTGGTGTCAGAGGTGGGAAGGGGGACACTAAGGAAGGAAACTGGAATCATGCTTGCTGGAAGTTCACCCCAATAAACATTGAATTGTTTGCACCTTTGGACTTCGGGTATTGTCGCTCTCTGTTCATGCGAGAAGGACCAGGGAAGTAAGTGGGTGAAGGAATAAGCCCCCTAACAACATGACTCCAGGAGCTGGGGGCTTTTAAAAAATGAAGCTCATAATAAAATCACTAGAGAAGTAAACTCAGTATTGGCAGCTGACACTATGCATTAAACATGCAATACAGAAATGTGACTACTCTGCTCTGTATTTCTCTTCCCTAGCAACCTGACATGGTTCCAGGATACAAATGGTTAATAATACCTCAGTCACATGGCAGAGGACAGTTCCACTGATTTCATTGGTGGTTGTTACAAAAGCGGTGTTCATAAAGCTGGGCTGAAGATCTAGGTAAACAATGCTCAACAGAAATTTTAAAAATTACCTAACTACTGCGTAAGGATGTTGGTGGCAAATCAAGAGACACTTCTGTGCTTAATAACAAAAATTATATAACAGTCTTAAATAACAGACTTGCTCAGTGAGCACTTTCCCCCCTCAAATTCAGTCGGTCAGTTTGTGGAAAGTTCTCACCAGAAGATGAGTGGGCCAAATCAACAGGAGCAGAGGAGCATTGCCTTGCCTAACTCATCCCTCAGATGTGTCACTGCTTTCATGCCTTCAGCGTGTCATATGACTAGTTTAAGAATTCTTATCTTCTTGTATGTTCTGCATTAAATACACAGCCAGCAACAGAGCTGCCTATCTGCAAGTAAGGAGGGGAATATTTTTTTAAGCTTTGTTGACAGAAATATCTTCAATTAAAAGATAAAGGTTATGTTAAAATGTACTTCTAGGTTCACATTACCATCCCTCCCTTCTGGATTGGAATGGATTGGCATCCTTATGGACAGACTCAACAGAGCCACCAATGGCTGGATGAGCATGAACCTAGCACTGAAATGGGATGGATTTAAGCATGAATCAAGAACTTTCAAATAATGGATTTCTCACCCTTAGAGAACATTCATAGTCATGGTTTGGATGGTCATGTGGTCAAAGCACTGCCTTGGATGCTAGAGATTGGTGGGTTCAATTTGTGGGTCTGCCATAGACACTCTCTGTGAGCTTGGTGCAGTCACTCAGTCTCTCTTACCTTGCCTTATGGGACACAGTGCAAAGCCTATCCACTAACCCAGGTTTTTGCCTGAAGGGTAAATGAGGGTGTATTTTGATTGTGCTAATCAGTTAATTTTGATATTGTTTCACTTATGCACATGTGCCCTCAGAAAGAGGGAAAGGCACACTTCGAGAAACAAACAAAAGACATTATAATGTTCTCCTTTTTAAAGTCCTTTTTCAGAGCAGAGCCACCCCCTATGTGGGTTTTCTGCGCTTGCTGTACCCAACAGCTGTTTTTCAAGCTCCCATATCACCAGCATTGCAGAGCTCTTATCTTCAAAATGCCAAAAGACCCTCAACTATGAGCCTAGTGTTGCGGTCCTCACCCAAATGGGCCTTCCACTGAGTTCAGATGGGAGCGCTATTTGTATCAAGGCTGATATCTCATTTGCAAGAGTGAAGATTGTCCCCCATCCCCATTTGTTTTTTTTAAGCTGGAATTTAGCCAACCTAGAAAAGAATAAAAATCTGCAACATAAAAAGGATTAAAAAGGTGCAACAAGGCTCATGACTTTTCTCCAGTTTAGCCTGGAGAAAATTTAGCGTTTAGTTTGCTTCCAGCGTGCAATGCCACTTCCATGTCAAAATATTGCTACTGAAACAGTACGGACAGCAAATGCGCTGCGCACGCACAATCAGTGCTTACAGTGTGGTTTCCCCAGCATGGATGTGTAGGACTGAGTGGAGAAAAGGGACACAGAGAGTCCCATTTCCTGCCATGCCTGCCCTCCAGTGTGGGAAACACTTATTCCAGTAACTGAAACTGTAACAGAGCTCCCCCGTATAGCATTTGTATAGACTTAGAATCATAGAATATCAGGGTTCGAAGGGACCTCAGGAGGTCATCTAGTCCAACCCCCTGCTCAAAGCAGGACCAATCCCCAATTTTTGCCCCAGATCCCAAATGGCCCCCTCAAGGATTGAACTCACAACCCTGGGTTTAGCAGGCCAATGCTCAAACCACTGAGCTATCCCTCCCCCCGACTTAGCACGTGACAGGATGGTTTTGCACATGGGTTCTTTCTGATTGTTACACAGGCTAGTTCAAGGCTTTGCAAATCTGCTACACTCTCGGCTTCTCCTGAAGAAAGTCTAAAGATGACGCAGTCACTCTCTGAGCACAAACTGGGAGAGGGGGCATGTCTGGGCATGGTAGTGATGGGGCATGCTTTCCCCCCAGCACACCCAGTAAGGGTGCCAGAAAAGCCTGTGCCAACAGTACCGAGTACAGTCCCTCAGTGCTTCTGAAGACACATGCAAAATGTCTCCTTCCACACCATTCAAGGAGTGCCGCTTCTATCCCAGAGCAGATATAGCGCCTGCAGTCTCCTGGCGGTGGCAACCTGCTGTTTGTGTCCATGAGCAATAATGACAATAAAGGGTTTTTCTCTCTCCTAATACTGATGGGCACATCCAGGCTCTGTCTAATGGCTTTTGCTTGGTCTACTGCTGGCATCTTGGGTATGGATATAACCCATGCCTGCTTGGTGGGGCACTCTGTCCCACTCTAGTGGTGACTAGAGATTGGTGAGCCTGCTACAGCCCTGGCTAATAGCCGTGTCTTTTAGCTCAGGCAGTAGAAACTCATGCATTAAGCTCCAGAGGTCTCAGGTTTGACCCCAGCTGCCGCCGACCCAGGTCTGTTGGCGTTACATGTGCAAACCACAAACTCCATTTATCTGACATGATTTGAACCCATCAAAATGAAACCTGCTGATTTGGGTTGGCAAATCCCTCTCAGACCTAAAGTGGCCTACTTGGCACAGTTCTAGAACGTGTAATTCCTGAATCAGGCAAGAACCACCTAACTCAACTAATGGGCAGCAGCCATGACACAAACTTAGCCTTAAATAAACTCTTCCATATCCTCAGTGCTGTAGCAGATAGGAGTAAAATAGCAACATAAACAAACATCAGGTCCCTGACTAAGCACAGAACACACATTTGGTTGTCAGTGATACGGGCTGCGAGATCTTCTTCACGTGCACTATTGCAGCTCAATCTTTGTGTCCTAATCTCCTGTGGACCCCTTTGACAAAATTATTGGCTTGTAAGTGGAAGACGGGGATTAGATATGCCAATTTTTATGGTTCTTAAAACTGCTAGAAACCTACCAATAAAGATGCCTCCTAGATAAAATCTGTCCTCGTTTGCTTTGAGTGCTGCCATAAGAACACAGCAAAGTGTCAGGAGCGCAAGGAAGTCCTCAAGAAGCACTTTCCCTTGACATAATGAAGACATGTATTCATTGTGTTCTCCTGTGTCTGTCACAGCAGAATGCAGACAGATTTCTCCAACACCCAATTTGCAATCTGTAGTCTAGAAGAAAAGGTACTTCAGCTGTAAGAATAATTTGCACTAATAAGGTACAAAAAATGAAACTTTCCAGGATGGCTGATGTTAGTCAAGCAAATATTGAATGTCACCCCAGGTTTCTGACTCGCTAATGTGCTTGACAGGCATCTCAGCCACACTGCTCCATAACGGACATTGCTTTTCAAAACGTTTATTTTACAAGTTATCATGGTTGAGCAAATGCCACCAAAAGCTTTAACTGCATAAGAATGAAATTGTGTCATCAGGGATCATGCCTCCTTTGTGTTCTTTCTGCACTTTATAGGCATGCTATGTAAAAGAGAGGACGGTACATACATGTCTGTATAGATACCTAATATAAAGAGTGCCATCTCCTGGCACACAGAAATATGTGGCATTGTCCGTATGTTGTTAGGTTCAATACAATTGTTCCTGTTGTGTATCACAGCATAGGGGCGCCAACCCTCAGGATTGTCCTGGAGTCTCCGGGAATTAAAAATTAATCTTTAAATTAAAGATTAGGTCAGGTGACAAAACCTCCAGGAATACGTCCAACCAAAGCTAAGGAGTTTTACTCCCAGTTGCTCTCAAAGCGAATTTTAAGCTTGTGTGTACTGTTAGCAGAGCCCTGGCCCAGAGGCAATTACACAAACCAGACAAGAATATCACCAACTCTTCTCATCACGGCTAGGACTGTGCACATATACACAAGTACCTTGCGTCAGTGACCATTACAACAGAAAAATACAGAACTGAGGCAATGAACTTGGTATATTTTAATTACTATGAATGTGATCAGATACACCATTTAATTTTAAACTCCATGCCCAGCTAACAAATTCTATAACAGGCAGGCCTTGTCCGGGCATCACTCCAGTAAAAGTTACTCACCTCATTCCTCACCTGTCTTGTTCAGCTGTTATAGTTCAAAAGAGAACCATCTTTCTCCCTCACCCCCACAAAAGAGAAGGAATGTTAAATTGTGAGGATTGCCACCCTGAGATTCATAGGGTCTGCATGCCCCCTTCGAATGAGGAGCAAGAGCAGTTCGCTCGCAGAGAACTACAAGCTAACCAGGGGAGGACTAATTTTCACTTGCAGTAACTATCCATGGTCACAAGTGCTGACTTATCCTTCAGCTTGTCTATTTCTGCTCAGGTTATGGATTGGGTTTTATTTGTTTTTGTCTTATTTTTCTTTTTTCTTATTGAAAGCTGCTATATTACATAATGGATGATTGTATTGTGGTTATCTATACTGACTTCCACTTCCTGGAGAATCCTTTCTGTATGGTCATTAATTCAGCTATTGAAATAACACTTTACATGAACATATACTGGATTATACAATTTATTCATTATCCTAATATACACCAGACTATAAGGTATAATGGGATATTATCTGTGCATTCTTCTAAGCGCCTTTTAATTTTCCCTCCCCTTTTCCCTCTCATCCTCCCTTCTCTTGTTAATGCCCCATGGAAAGCTCTTTGCACTTATATAGCATTGTTTACCGAAGGGTCTAAAGGACCCTTACAAAAGTGGGGTAAATCCACTCTTCCCCCTCTGCTGCAGCAACTGGACTATAGCATATTCAGTGTGCAACTGCAGTCATCCCAGTGGGAATGCCGCATCAAGGCCTCCCTTCTGTATCCCTTACAGATCCAAAATTCCCACCAAAGACAACAGTATTTGTGTGTGCTCAAGGAATGAAGGAGCAGGGTCAGATCTTCAGAAGAGCTCAGTATCTAGCAACTCCCAGTTCGGCACCTGAATAACTAGATTGTCAGATAAGGACCTAAATGACATGGGTGCTGGACATCTCTGAAAAATTAGGCCACTTTATTGACATGTTTCAGTGGGAGATGAGCTCTTATGAACTATCCATGCCCAATTTGTGGGTGCTGAGCACTTTGAAAGTGCAGGCCCTGGGTGGACAACTCAGTTAATCAGTAGGTAACTCATCTAATTCCCTCTCCTGTGACTCCTCCCTCATCCCCAGTAGGATTGTTAACATCAGAAGATGCAAGGGGCCTCAGTGCCACAGTGAGGTGTCAGTTTTCTATGGCTTCCTTTGTCAGCATGAGTGAATCTGGAACTAACTCTGTCAGCTTGAACTACAGGAGACATCACTTAGTAACGATGTCCTACTGCCCAAACAGGGACAGCGTCACGCTCACCTAAAATACCTTAGTGCCCTGCAGGGAGTGTCATTTTTGCAGAAGTGCAAGGTGATGTTCCCCGCTGGTTACAAACCCAGCAATCCCCATCCAGGTTAGTATTTCATTAAGATGACTGTAGCTGTATACTACACTGGTTCAGTATATATTGGACCAATCAACTGGAAAATATCTATGCAGGAATGATGAGTATTGTCATATAATTTGCTGATTAGCATTGGCATGTCAGTCGATAGAATACAGCATAACTTCTGGGGTTTTCACCCATAGGATCTTCAGTCAATGCAACCAAGTAATTGAACTTGCTGGTTTCAAAGGTTACATGAAAACCAAGCATTACTATAACAAAAGCGATGTGGTGATGATACTGAGCAGCTTTCCATTGCAAATTTACACCTATTGATTACAACTACATGCCGCAACTGGGAAATAAGAAAACCAAGAAGCATTGAGAAAGGTCCTTAAGCTATTTTTTCCCCAGCAAATGGCCAAGGTAACTTTTCAACCATGTCATTAAAAGCCATTTAGTGTCTGAAGAGAAGGAAAAAGTAAGAAGGACTAGGATTATCTTTATATGAATTCAAAGACAGAGGCTGTCAAGGTTCTTTCCCCACTCTGAACTCTAGGGTACAGATGTGGGGACCTGCATGAAAAACCCCCTAAGCTTATTTTTACCATCTTAGGTTAAAACTTCCCCAAGGTACAAACTATTTTACCTTTTGTCCCTGGACTTTATTGCTGCCACCACCAAGCATCTAACAAATATAACAGGGAAAGAGCCCACTTGGAAACATCTTTCCCCCCAAAATCCCCCCAAGCCCTACACCCCCTTTCCTGGGGAAGGCTTCATAAAAAATCCTCACCAATTTGCATAGGTGAACACAGACCAAAACTTTTGGATCTTAAGAACAATGAAAAAGCAATCAGGTTCTTAAAAGAAGAATTTTAATTTAAAGAAAAAGTAAAAGAATCACCTCTGTAAAATCAGGATGGTAAATATCTTACTGGGTAATCAGATTCAAAACATAGAGAATCCCCCTAGGCAAACCCTTAAGTTACAAAAAGACACAAAAACAGGAATCTACATTCCATCCAGCACAACTTACTTTATCAGTCATTTAAACAAAACTGAATCTAACGCATATCTAACTAGATTGCTTATTAACTCTTTACAGGAGTTCTGACCTGCATTGGTGCTCTGGTCCCAGCAAAAGCAACACACAGACCAAGAGAACCCTTTGTTTTCCCCCCCTCCAGCTTTGAAAGTATCTTGTCTCCTCATTGGTCATTTTGGTCAGGTGCCAGCGAGGTTGTCTTAGCTTCTTAACCCTTTACAGGTGAAAGGGTTTTTCCTCTGGCCAGGAGGGATTTAAAGGTGTTTACCCTTCCCTTTATATTTTTGACAGAGGCAATCAAACATCATGATTTTTTTTTCTTAAGAAATTGCTCAGTGGTGAACTCTGGGAAGGTGAGTGCAATTTCCCCCTTCCGTCAGAACAGCATCTGAAATTACAAGTCTGCGAGCCTGTGTTCCTCTTGTATAATGGCAGACCAAGTGACTTTCCTTAGCAAAAAGAGTTATCTGGATGTGAGAGCTTCTATAACGAGGCTTTCTAATTTGGTTCTGTTGTTTTGTGGAGTAGCTCTTGCAGATACAATGGAGATTTTAAAGGGTGGCCATGTTCTCTCCACCTGGTCCAGGGAAGAGCAGCATCTTAGGTGTACCTGGCTGTAGTGCATTATGGGAGGTGTAGTGCAGCCAGCAAGTGTGGCCTATACAGGCAAATAAGAGTATAATGACCTGAACTGCAACTCCCATGAGGTACTGTCACATGATTTGACTTAGAATAATTCAGGTTTTGGCCAAAACCCCAACACTTTTCAGGTTGGAGGCATTTCGTGTTTTTTGACAGACATTTTTTCACACAAATTCACGTAGCTGAAAACTCAGTTTTCTGTCAAAACAGTTTTGACAGAAAATTTTCAAGGAGTCCTAGCTTTTACTGAGCCAGTTAGAATTTTTGGAGACATGTCCTGTCCAGGGAGGATAACTGAATCAGTGAAAGAGCTGGCAACAGAACCCATGTGTCGGGACTCATACTAACTACATTCACTCTGTACTCCAACATGTATTCCGGGGGGAATTCTGCATGGAAAAAGTAAAAAAATTCTGCAACAAATAATTAAAAATTCTGCACACGATATTTTCAAATTCTGCATATTTTATTTGTCAAAAAACACAATATAATTACACCACTTTTGATTATTTTGGTCATTTGTTTCACAATACCTGTCAGCAAGTATGTCTATAACAATACAGACAACAAAAAAGATTCAAGAAATGTTTTTTGAGAAATAGATTCCTTACTAGGCATATTAATACAGAAGAGTTGTAATTCATTTAAACTAAAATATAGAACTCTATTTCCCACACCCCTCAGAAGCAGTGCAAAGGCTTGGGGGAGTCAGGGGTAACGGAGGAGCTGAGGGAGAGAGAAGTAATTGCTGTAAAGGAGCCTGAGTGTGAACTTGGAGGGTTGTTGGGTGTGGGTAGGAAAAGTGTGGAACAGTTGGGGGTTTTTGGTGGGGAGGGGAGAGTGAATGGGAGATGCTAGGGGTCAGCCAGTGTCTGCATGGGGGAAGCTCCCTCACAGTCAGGCACATCTGTCTCTGTCCCCATGTGTTCTTGCACCCCCTGTCCACATGTCCCTCCACCCCCTCTCAGACACCCACTCCCCCATCTCTATGTGGCCCTGCACCCCTTCCCTCATCCCCATGTGGCCCTGAAACTCCCTCCCCACTGTGGCCCTGTGCCTCTACTCCCATTCAGCCCCTCCCCCCTTATGAGCCCCTGTCTGGCCCCCCAGCAGCCCTAAACTGTCTGCCTCCCCATAGCCCCTGTCTCCTGTCCTGGCCCAACAGGTGCTGTGAAGAAGGAAGACTCTTTCTCTTCCCTAGCTGGTGGGAGCTAATGCTCTTTTCTATTGCCACAGTGCCCTCTGGTGGGCAATAGCAGATCTGCAGCAACTTTCCAGCAGAAGCTTTTTCTGTGCAAAAAATTAAAATATGCACAGCTCATTAATTATGTGCATGTACAGCGGCACAGAATCCCCCCAGGAGTAAGCATGCATACCCTGGTTCAAAGTTATTTCTAAACCACACCATTTTGCATTCCCACTTTCCTGGCACTCTTTTTAGACCCTTCCCACTTCAGTGGCCTACATAAATCTAATTTCTGGGTCAGATTTCCAAAAATGCTCAGCATCGAGGTGATTCTACTCCTAATAAAATCCATGGGACTTTGACCATGGACCTCAATGGCAGAAGAGTCAGGCCAACATTAAATGCTTTGGGGAATCCCATCTTAAGCCAGTTCTCTCCCTTCCCCCTCATGGGTTCTGAAACATTCCCTACCTATATTAAATATTTTGCTGGTGAATTTAAACCAGATGGAATCGTCTTGCCATGAACCAGAGTGCATTGTTTCTTAGGCAATGGAAAGGAGAAGGTGGATGGAAGCAGTGATTGTATTCTGAAGAGTATCTGTCACTGGGACGCGGCCTCCAATACCTGCACTGTGTTTTTCAATTAACTTTATTATGAGCATTTCTAGGGCATGCATCACTGTGGTATCTGGAAGCAACTCCTGCTTGTTACTGTTTAAAAAGGGGAATGTGATGCTGAGGTGCTTATACATTTTGTAAATGAAGTACCTAGTAAAAGAGGTGGATACATACTTCTTAATAAAACCCATTCCCAATAAGAAATCAAGCCCTGTTAATTCTGTGCTTTGTTTCCATGGTGGACATGTTTATAGGCTGAGAACATTCTTTTTAGTAGTACTGTAAATCATCAGCTTAACATACCCCAGGCTGCACAATGACTGCATGCCCATCTCCTTCCAAGATCACATGGGCTGAAACCCACTGCTTTAAGGGCCCCACCTGCAGAGCATTTAAACATATGCCTAACTGCACACAATGCATAGTTTCATCAAAGTCAATAGAGCTATACTTGTACCTAAAGTTAAGAAGGTGCTTCAGTGCTTTGACGGCATGGGGCCTAAATACATACGGACATTTCAAAATAGGGACACGGTCTTAATCATCAGCAACATCTCCTTACCTCAGCAGTGTGCTCTGCTGCAGCTCCAGTTTGTAGTAAAAGGGACCCCTCGAAATAAACAGACAAATGATACACTACAGGAACAGTCTCCAAGGGGCAAAGCCTAGAAATGTGCCCGTGACTCATTAGGAACCATAAATATGAAAATAACACACACCCTTCCAAATTTCATTGCTGCTGGAGCACTACAGTGGTTCATCTCATTGCATCACCAAGTGTTTTTTAGTTGTAAGTGTAACACCACCACCAACTTACTGCAGACTTCATTGTAGCTGGACCTGCTAATGCATTTTGGGGTTTTTTTTGTTATTGTTTCAAGTTTTGATCATGGCAGTAGAGATGTTAACTTATGAGTGAACTGAAGAGAAGCTAATTCTGTATTGTTTATCAACACGTTGTGAGGGGGGAACCTTGAAAAACAAGCTCAGCTATATACACATGATTTCTTAATACAACTGCATTAAAAAAGTATTCATCATGTAAATGTCAAACTGTGTATGAAACATTAGTCACATGCCATTTGAATTCACTGCCTTTGCAGTTTAAGACAGACACTTGATGCCAAGACCTAAGGGAATTTACAGGTGTTTAAATTAGCTATGTAAGCGCTCCCTGCTGTTCTCTGAATACAACAGAAATACATGAAGAATTAATCAAAAACAATTTATTGTACAGTTTGAACATAAGCACTAAATCATTCAAACGGAATTTGATTCAGTCACACCAAAATCTACATGTACGTAAAATTTCATATAACTCTAACTTACTTTAATGTTTTGTTTTTTCAAAAGAAAGCCAAAGAGCAATAAGTGACACAAAGATTAGCTACCCATCCCTTCAAAATAGGGCGCTGATTAAAATGACATTATTGGGGGTTTCAAAAACACTCTGCTTCCATTGATATTGTTGGGAGATTTACCATTGGCTTCAATGGAAGCAGAGTTAGGCAGACTCCGATTTCTTCTGAAAATCCCACCTTTTGTGTTTCATAGTTGGGTGAGCAGCTCTATGGAAAAACAGAGCCTGATCTAAATCCACCAAAGCCAATACAAAGCTCCCTTGACTTATGTGGGTGTTGAATCAGGTTCAGAAAGAATAAAGCTCCAGTATATGATATTGTCAAGCCAATACCTCAGATCCCGCATCAAGCTTAGTCCATCTGTATTATAATGAGCAGGGAGAATAGCACCCTTGGAACCTGTGTTGGGAAGCTGGTGGGGAGCAAATAGGATAAAAATAAAGTCCCAAAAGGACTTGCAATAAGCTCTCCCTTCATATGTATCAGTGTAGAAAACTCAACAGCAAATTGACACACTCAGGATTCTGGAAGGGTTGGGGAGGTGCGTTCATGGTCCAGGAGCAACCATGTTATATCCAGCTTTTTCTGGCATTGGAGGAAATACCACTGAGGGGGGAGAGGGTTGGAGTGAAAGCTGCTGCGAGCAATGTTAGGTCCTGTCCTGTGCTGTTCCCTCCCCACCCCCTGGAGGGGATGTGGCTATGCTGGGATCAGCAGGTGGTAGCATTGATATCCCAGACAGCAGACTTCCCCAATTCCCCAGACTTCCCCAATGAGGACAGCATTTGTCAGGAATTCCACAAGCTGGCACACACAGATTTTCCTGTGCTTTCTATCCTGCTCCAGCATGTGGGTTTAACCCAGGAGGGTATCATCTGGACCTAAATTTCTAACTTGACTTACTACTGTACTTCCCAATAGATTTGTGTCTATAATAGAGAGGTATAATTTATAAGAAACCTATTAAAGTAACTTTCTGGTTGAAATAGAAAAAAGGCATTTACTCTTCTGCAAGTGAGAAGGAAAATATCTTGGATTTGCGGTGGATACAACTCCAAAACCGTTGGCGTATTAAAGATTGATTAGTGTGCTATAATAGACATATGGTATCAGGCACAAATTAGGAACATTATTTTAGTGCCCTCAAGGGAGGTAGTGAGGCCAAACAGCGTTGGATAAATCAAATGTGCAGGTCTGGTTCTCTTATATAATAAGATTAGTGTAGAAATCAAGGTGTACTGGAGAGAAACCAGAGTGGGACAAGAATGCAGAGATCAGGGTTATTAAAGGAAAAAAGCTCACAGAAATTAGGTCGTGTATTTTTAGGGAAAAAAACAGAAATTAATAGGAGACCTCCATGAGGTTTAGCGAATTCTAAGGAAAGGACATGTTGCAGCACCAGTTAGGCAGTATTAGATGCATGACATGGGGAGTGAAATCTTGAACTAAGGAAGTGCTAGTCTCTAAGCATTTCTTTGCAGCGAGCAGATAGTATAGGGTGCCATCAGCCAAACATAGCAATAGGAATAATGTGGTATAAAGGGCTTCTGAAAGGAGTTAGGCCTGAATGCACAAAAGGAGTCTGGCACCTGGGACAATTGTTGCGGTATGCAAAGCCTGAGTTCCCTGCCGTAGCTGGAGAGACAGGGACGCTAGCTTACGATTTGTAAAAGCCAGCTTGCCTACGCTAGCCAATGGGCGATGCCAACCAGAGGGATGTGTGCTAAGCCCCATCCCTCTCACTGAGAGAGGTGTCTGAGCCGGAGCTGCAGAGAGGTGCCTATTTCTGCCTGCAAGTCACAGCTGGGAATCTCCTTTGGACTTAGGAGCCTTATGCTGTTTCAGCAAGAAGCCTGGGGTGGAAGGAGGAGAAGGATGACGACTTCCCTCATAACTTTTAGCCTGGTGGTTAGGGTACTACACATGTTGGAGGTGGAAAATCCCTGGTTCGAGTCTCTCCTCTCCCTGAGGTGGGAAGGAACAGAATCTGCCCCCTCTCGTGTGAGCGCTCTAACTACCTGGCTATTGTCATGCTCCTGCTTTCTCTGTGAGTCATTTGGAGAGAGGGATGGCAGGAGCCTGAGAGTGACTCTATAGCCTGGTGGTTGGCGCACACCCCCAGGAAGTGGGAGATTGAGTCCCGTAGCTTCCATGGCTCTTTAATTACTTATCTAGAGTGCAATGGGAGAAATCGAGGGAATCTCACAACAGAATACCGCATTGCCCAATGCTTACAGCACTCCTTTCTCCTTCCTCAGGTGGAAGGAGAACTTGAAGCAGGGGTCTGCCACATCCCAGGTGAGTACCCTAGCCACCATGCTGAAAGATATGAGGGAAGTCCTCCCTGGTTATCTTTTGTGTACCTGCCTGATGGGCCCAATCCAGTAGGCAGTCTCGGAGCATGCCTAGAAGATCAGGCCTCTGGGTTAGGGAGCTGAATGTCTATTTTCCCCCAGTTTGTGAATCGCTCTGGGGCTTAGGAGGGAGCTAGGCATCCGGGTGTCTCGAGGAAGACTGCAGTGCGCCTGCTCACAGGCAGAAACATAGGCCCCTAGGGAACTTTTACTGCAAAAACTTAGGTGCCAAGTGATTTTAGGTGCCTACGGGGTTTCAGCAGGCGTTTTGTGCTTTACTGGAGCCAAAAATGGGACTTAGGTTTTGTGCATTCAGGTGTTAGCAAAGTATTTGTCTTACAATGGTCCATTACTCATACTCCAGAGTGCCCATGACACTTTGATATTGTTCGATGCCAAAGGTGTTTTGAAATAAAGGCTACATCACAGCCGCCCAGTAGAAAGCAAAGAAGCAGGTTTCGAACCGTCGTGGTGTTAGCATTGATTTGCAAATGCAGTACGGAACACTAAGATAGCTCCCACAGTAGTTTCTTTCCCTTCCGGACTGAGCCATGTCCTTCTAGCACTCTGCAGTATGGAACACAGAATTAACCCTGTGCCCAGGAATTTTTAATCTCAGTCAGAAATGTCCTGTAGAATTAAGGGTTGGATTTAAATGTCTCCAAGCAGGATATCCTCAACAGGTGAGCGCTAAGCAAGCATCAAGCCAGGCTGCTATTTTATTCCATGTGCCATCATTTACAGAAGGTTAGTTTTTGTGGCGCAGCTCAGCAATATGTTTTCAATGCCAAGTATTAAATATGCCACATTTGCCGTCTCCTGCTCCATGAAACACACAGTATTGTCTTCTGTATTATCCACCTATACAACTCAATTTGTTCTGTTAGCTAGCTTATGAAAGTTACTTGTGAATTGCGGTGTGGGAGTGTTGTTTGCTGTTCTGATCTGTAACATGGATATTGTAATCCCATATTCCCTCTGAACAATTGTAGTCATGATGCATTATTTATTGATTCATTTGTGGGCATCTCTGTGGCGTTTATCACTGCAGTATCTCATAGGAACCATGGGCTAAGAAGCAGACATGTCATTGCAGTAAAATTCTTGGAGACATGGGAAGTTCTGTTTGCTTCTCCACCTTTTGTGGTTCTGTTTCTGATTTATTTCACGATTAGAATATCAAGCCCTTTCCCAAGTTGCTGTTTGATGCTGGGACAAGGCTCCTTCAGGAAATCGTAGCGAAAATGATGTATATTGCAGTGAAGGAGAATTGTAAGAAGGTTGGCTGGGCAGAGGAGGGGTAACGCCAGGTAATCAGCAATTGGACAAGAGAACAATACCATCTAATATATACACACTCAGGAGGACACCCTTGGTT
This sequence comes from Eretmochelys imbricata, assembly GCF_965152235.1. NCBI lineage: Eukaryota > Metazoa > Chordata > Testudines > Cheloniidae > Eretmochelys > Eretmochelys imbricata. The sequence continues at coordinate 202,065,053 of NC_135574.1, read as the reverse complement.
TTATTCCTGTTTATTATTTCCATATTACCATAGATATTCAGAGTACTTTACAGACAAATGCAAGAACACCTAACTTCTGCCAGGAGAATTCTCTTTTCTTTTTCCTTCTCTGTACAATCCTTTCTGTTTGGGCCCAATCCTGCTCCGATTGACTTCAATGGGAGCGCGACTGGCCCACCATAGTGCAGCAGTGGATCTCACTGAGAAAGTTATGTGGCCTAATCTACAGCCCTTCCTTGTACCAATAAACCCTGTGCATGTGTGTGGTCCCATTGACACCAGTGGAACTCCTGGCACTATGGTGTGGGTAATGTGTAGGGATTACGCATGGTTTTGTAGGACAAGATTCTGCCAGTGGCCGCTGTGCAAATAGGAATTACTCAGCATAAATAAAGGTGGTAGAATTTGCCCTTAATAATTACCTTGTGGGCTAAGGAGTGTGGTTTATTGCAGATGTGGAAGCCATTTTCTCTTCTGTGGAGTAGCTCACACAGAGTCAGTGGGAGTGGAAACCATTTTCTTTTCTGTGCATCATAACGGCATCGCTCCTACGGCTGAGTGGGTGGAGTTCTCTTGTTCTCCTCTTCTGCCTCCCTTGATGGTGGGGCAGGATTACAAAGGGAGAGGCTGGTTCAGAAAACCATGCTATTGCTCCAATTTTCCAATGGTATCTGATCACAGGACTTAACGAGAATGTGCTAGATGTGAATCGCGACTGCATGTATGTTTCCTGGCTTGCCAGCCACCTCTTTTTAATCCCCTTTGTTCTTTTTCCTTGCTAGTCTACAACACGGTAAAGGATGGCTCTTGAGATCATGGTGGGATTGCCCTATAATACATAAAGGCAACACCAGGGCTTTTTCTAGTTCTTGGGGGATCCCTGAAAAGAGGGACTTTTGGGATATAATAGGACCCTGGTGAACTGACTGAAAAAGTAGGGGATAGATGAATGAACTACCTTGTCTGTAGCCTTCTGTAGTAAAAAGACAAGGTGATGCCCTTCAAACTTTAGCTTGGGCTAAGTCTATGGTTAATTTGGCAAGTTAAACAGTTAGACAAGTTAGAAAGGCCTTTCTGTTCCTACAGAAGGCCTCTGGGGAGGATTTATGTTCAGTGTGCTGCTGTGATCATGGTACTGTTTCTTTAAGGAAGCCAGAGTTTAAAAGCTACCTAAGGCGAGTGTAAAAATGCTTCTCAAGCAAAGAACGTCACATAGGTGAAGGTTGCAGATACCGAGAGAGGTATCCACAGCTTGTGTTTTCAGCATAGAAACAACACGAGACAAGGTGAACGTGTATCCTCACTGTCTTCTGAGGTGCATTGCTACATTTCTTTTGTTTATCTTTCACTTTTGCTTTAATGTTTTATTCTCCTGCTGAGTTGCAGGATTTTTCACCCAGTTGCCCAGCCTGTCTCACAGTTATATAGACAGAACGAGGAGCAACGGTCTCAAGTTGCAGTGGGGGAGGTTTAGGTTGGATGTTAGGAAAAACTTTTTCATGAGGAGGTTGGTGAAACACTGGAATGCGTTACCTAGGGAGGTGGTGGAATCTCCTTCCTAAGAGGTTTTTAAGGTCAGGCTTGACAAAGCCCTGGCTGGGCTGATTTAGTTGGGGATTGGTCCTGCTTTGAGCAGGGGGTTGTACTAGATGACCGCCTGAGGTCCTTCCAACCCTGATAGTCTATGATTCTGTGATTCTATATCTAGCAAAATAATTACAGTTCAGCAAAACCAGCCTGCTGCGTTTGTCAGCATTGCGCAATGCCACCTGTTTAGTTACAAAAATTTAACGCTTTGAGATACTAGAAAGGTTTCTGGTTTTATTTTTTTTCACAGGTAATCACAGCAACTGGGGGAAGGCCTTGACTTTTTTGGCCATGATGGGTTTTCAGCACTCATGAACATCAATCAATATGGCATTTTTCCTGATATTTGTGTCATCAAACACCACACTAAATGCAGGCTCCCTTGAGAAACTGACGAGGAGTAACATTTTCAAAAGCTCATAATTCCCATTTTCTAAAGTGACTTAGGAGCTTAAATCTCAGTGAAAGTCAATGGGACTTAGGAGCCTAAGCATTCTACAACCTCCCTTGGAAGCCAATTCCAGAGCTTAACTGCCCTTAGAGTAGGAAAGATTTTCCTAATATCTAACATAAATCTCCCTTGCTGCAGATTAAGTTCATTACTTCTTGTCTTACATTCAGTGGACATGGAGAACAATTGATCACCATCCTCTTTATATCAACCCTTAACATATGTTAACACTGTTATCAGTGTCCCCCTCAGTCGTCTTTTCTCAAAACTAAAAATGCCCATTTTTTTCACCTTTCCTCATCAGTCAGGTTTTCTAAATCTTTTATTATTTTTGTTGCTCTCCTCTGGACTCTCTCCAATCTGTCCACATCTTTCCTATAGTGTAATGCCCAGAACTGGACACAGTACTCCAGCTGAGGCTTCACCAGTGCCGACTAGAGTGGGAGAATTATCTCCTGTGTCTTGCATACAAAACTGCTGTTAATACACCCCTGAATATTAGCCTTTAACCATCTGCATCACATTGTTGACTCAGATTCAATTTGTGATCCATTATAACCCCCAGAACCTCTTCAGCAGTACACCTTTGGTTTTTCACAGATATCTAGCCAGTATTCTCCATTTTGTTGTTGTGCATTTGATTTTTCCTTCCTAAGTGAAGTGCTTTGCACTTGTCCGCACTGAATTTCATTTTGTTGAATTCCGACCAATTCTCCAATTTGTCAAGGTCATTTTGAATTCTAATCCTGTCCTCCAAAGTGCTTGCAAGCCCTCCCTGTTTGGTGTCATCTGCAAATCATATCAGAATACTCTCCATTATTCAAGTAATGAATGAAAATATTGAATAGTACCAGACCCAGGACTGACCCCCAAGGAACTCCATTAGCTGCACCCTCCCAATTTGACAGTGAACGACTGATAAATTACTCCTTAATATGTTTTTTCAGCCAGTTGTGCACCCACCTTATAGTAATTTCGTCTAGATTACATTTCTCTAATTTGCTTATGAGAATGTTGCATGGACTGTCAAACCCTTTCTAAAATCAAGATATGGCACATCTACTGCTTCCATCCTATCCATTAGGTCAGTAACCCTATCAAAGAAAGAAAATGGGTTGGTTTGGCATGATTTGTTCTTGACAAATCCATACTCCTATTCCTTATAACCCTATTATCTAGAAGTGCTTACAAATTGTTTAATCATTTGTTCCTATATATTTTTAGGTATCGAAGTTAGTCTGACTGGTCTATAATTCCCAGGGACCTCTTTGTTTCCCTTTTTAAAGATAGGTTCTATGTTTGCCCTTCTCCAATCCTCTGGGACCTCACCCGTCCTCCATGAGTTCTCAATGATAATTGCTCATGGTCCCGAGACTGCTTCAGCTAGTTCCTTAAGTACTTAAGGATAAATTTCATCAGGCCCTGCCAACTTGAATACATCAAACTTATTTAAATATTCTTTAACCTGTTCTTTCCCTATTTTGGCTGCATTCCTTCTCCCTTGTAGTTAATGTTAATTGTGGTGAGTAATTGGTCCCCACTAACCTTTTTTTTGTGACGACTGGAGCAAAATTGGCATTAAACACCTCAGCCTTCTTGATGTCATCTGTTATTATCTCTCCTTTTCCACTAAGTAGAGGACATACACTTCCCTTTGTCTTTCTCTGGCTCCTAATATATTTAAAGAACATCTTCTTATTACATTTTATGTCTCTTGCTAGGTCTAACTCTTTTTAACTCAAATTATCCCATGGCTTATTTTATTACCTGAGCGTGTGCCATAAGCTCAGCCATTCAGGGAACCAGAATATAACATGTCTCCATCCATTTGATTTGAACTCAAATGAGCAACTCATCTGAAAATGTGTCTGGAAAAAACTTTGGTTTTTCACAGATATCTAAAAAATGGATAAACAAATAAATAAAAATAAAATCTCTCCCGATTAGTCAAAAACTCTTAGCCACAATGTCTAACGGAACAATATGATTTTAGTTTCAAGTGAGATGTTGTAAAGCTCTAACAATGGCTTAATTTGATACGCTTGTGCTTTTTTAACCAACTCTGAAATAAACAGGAGTGTGGATCATCAATTATGCCCTTTTCAAGGATGGTTTGCAATGTCTCTTAAGATCAAAATTTGGTTTTAAAGGAGAGATGATCTACCCCATTCATCTAATTAGGATATGGACTCTGAAACCTAATGACATTTCACATTAACGATTTCACTGCTGATAATTTTAGCAGAAATATACAGGTACTGGGTTTGCAGTAGTAGTTTGTTGCTCAGGACAGCACTTTTTTCCGCTGACTTGGGCCCTGAATGTCAACTTTTCAAATTGCAGATATTCTACTGTGTGTTTTTAGTGTAGGCTTTGTCGCCAATAGATTACTTTAAACTCCAATACTTCTGACCTGGTAATCTAATCAATTGAAAAAACAGCTTTTCAGGTAAAACCAGCCTCTTTAATATCATTGCAGAGAAGGCTTTATTTAGGCATGAGTCCAATTCCTTATGTCTCCAGAGGAGAATTACATTTGCTACAATCAGAAATGCAAAGGCAGAGTTAACATAATGGGGTCTATTCTTCTACATGCACAGGATGTGTACATAATGACTAATTTTTGTGTAACCTCTTTCTAGTTCTGTTTAATACCAAACTTTTGATAGGGTGCAGACTTCTTTTGTCATTCATTGAAAGCAAAGATCCAAACTTCGGTTTGGATAATTGTGAAATTGTTTGAAAAGAAGAATAATCAGTTGTAGTTACTGGACTCTGGATTTTCAGTGGGCCCTAGATGAATTAGATGCCCAATTCCTACTAATTTTTTTTCAATGGGAGCCAGGAATTTAATTGTCCTAGCTGCCTTAAAATCTTGGCCAGTGTAGAATGGAGAAAAGGGTGAGCTCTTAATTCCTTCTGAAGCCAAATCAAAACACTGCACACATTCTGTCATTCCAGCTCTCTGTTTCTTAACGGCTTCCTCACCTACCCGAACAGGCTGAGACTATAATGAGATGTCTTCACTGCAGAATTACCCTAGGTGATCCCCAACTGGGTTAGCCTAGCCCAGGTGCGAGCAGCAAGACTGCAAAACCTTACCCAAGTCTGTGTGTCCTCGCTGGTGCTGCTGGTTCCCCCTGCTGGACTTTGCTGGGACTACTCTGATTCTTTCCCAGCGATTTGTAAGAGAACTTATCTTTCCTTCTGAGCACACAGGGGAATTATGGGAAAGCACTGGAAGACTATCGGGACTTGAGTAGCTTAGCTTGTGCTCTCACTGCAGAGTGGACAGGTTGGCAGTCTGAGTGAAAGCAGAACCTAGGCTCTGCCCCACACCCCCAGCTCTGCCAGCTAACTCAGGTTTAAAGCACTCGTGTGAGAGGCTTTTGTGTGTGGACAGGGTGGGGTTAAGGGGCATCACCGGGGAAGAGCTTGGGCCAATTCTACAGTGAGGCCATACCCTTTGTGGTTAGAATCCTTGCTGAATCCCGATGTATGGAAGCTTTCTAACCTCTGAGCACAAATGAGAGGATCATCCTTGGGCTGTTTTCACTGTTTCTCTCTTATCCTCAAACAGCACAGAAAATGTTCTGATTCACTTACGTGTAAATTATGCAAACTTTTTAGCAAAGAAGAGGATAAAGCTCTCAAAGCCAAGTGATTTTAGATTAGCATAATCACATAAATAGAATAGCCTTAAATTCTCGCCAGCGATTAATTTCTCTGAAACAAACCATAACTGTTCAGCACCATTATTATTGTTCACTCGTATTGCAGTTGCACCCTCCTGAGACAAACATCCCATTGTGCTGGGAGCAGTATACATGCATAATGGGGAAACAGTCCATGCCCCAAAAGTTTACCATCTAACTACACAGACAAGGAGTGGAGAAAGGGCATATTATCCCCATATTACAGATAGGGAACTGAGGCACCATGAGATTAAATGACATGCCCAAGATCACACATGAAATCTGTGGCACAGTTGAACTCAGATCTTGTGAGGCCAAATACAAGGCCTTAACCACAAGACCAGCCTATGTCTCTGTTTAGACTATGTCTACACTCTGGAGGGGAGCTTATGCCCCATCTTAGGTGGCCACATGTGTACTAGCTCTGCTGGGACTAGCAAGCTGACAAAAGCAGCATAGCGATTCAGGCTAGCAGTCCAAGTACAAACCCACATGGACCGCTGCTATTTTTAGTGCGCTGGCTCGAGCAGAGTTAGCGCGTGTCTGTCCGCCGGAGATGCAAACCACACTTCCAGCTGCAGTGTACATGGACCCTAAGTGACATCAAGATCCTTCATAGTAACTATTACATTTGCATTGACAGGAGCTATGGGCACAGGCCTTGTGTCCTTCAACAGACAAAGCAACTCTGTGGAAAACTGCCTCAGAGCTGCAGCTAGAAAATATCTTTGATTTTGCTTATTGTTTTGGTAAACCCAGTTACAAAACAACAACACTCTTAAATTCATCCTTGTTGGATTCCCCTAAGCAATAGTCACAATCTCTTCCTTTTGCTACCATATTCATTTTAGCAAACAGATTAACATGCATGTAAGAGCAGGATGCTTGGTATGACAGAAGACCAAATTGTCTCACTCCACATCAGGCAAAATTCAGAGCCGCAAGGCAGACCCAAGTAGCCAGGCCAGACATTGGCTACCAGAGAAGGAAATAGGCAAGGAATCCATTTTCCTGGCTGCAGAGCTGCTCAACTGAGGAGGTTACCCCATCTATGTGGTCTGCCTCAGGAGGTGTTGGATAGAAGGATCTCAATGGTTTCAGAGTAGCAGCCGTGTTAGTCTGTATCCACAAAAAGTACGGGAGGACTTGTGGCACCTTAGAGACTAACAAATTTATTAGAGCATAAGCTTTTGTGGGCTACAGCGCACTTCATCGGATGCATAGAATGGAACATATAGTAAGAAGATAGATATATAGAGAGATATAGATAGATACATACAGAGAAGGTGGAAGTTGCCATACAAACTGTAAGGGTCTAATTAATTAAGATGAGCTATTATTAGCAGGAGAAAAAAACTTTTGTAGTGATAATCAAGATGGCCCATTTAGACAGTTGACAAGAAGGTGTGAGGATACTTAACATGGGAAAATAGATTTGAATCCTCTGAATCCACAGCCTTCATGTGCAGCAGGGTCCTGAGACATTAGGCGGGGGATGGGGACGGGGGAAGTGGGGCTCCCTAGTAGAGCAGCAGGCTGGATTTGTATGGTCCCATGCTTACAAGTGAAGACAAAGATATAGTGGAAACAGCAGGGCAGGTCAGTGTCTTGGGCTAGTTTGATTTTTAAACCTGTTCTATCTGCGGAAAGGTTTTAGGACATGTATTTGGATAGAAGCTGAGTAGGAACTTGCTGGGATCCAGAACATTTCTAAGAAATAGTGCTCCTCATGAAGGAAGAAAGCAGAACGCAGGATTGATATTTGTGTACAGTGTTATGGTCACTGAAGATTCTACATGTTTAATGTCACGGTGCTTTTCTCCTGGCTCTGAAACGCCTGGTTTTCATAACGCTCCATGTCATGTTATGGTGTGTTATACACACACACACAAGTTTATTAATAATTAATAAAAAATGAAGTGTACTGGGACTACCATCCATCCAGAGCAGCCAACTAACACGCACAAAAGATCTCTCTAGACTGTGGCCTCAGTCCTATCTTTAAAACAATAGGAGGGTAATCAAGCATCTGTGGGCTAGTCCGCCACCGGGCATGCATGACTGACCTTGCAACGTGTGCAGCCGGGGTGCTCAAACATCAGAAGGGGAGGCTGGGTCATAAGTGTCTGACTTTAAGCGTTCAGCATGCCCGCTTCCTCCTCTGAAGCACGATGCTGATGCCTGCCTATGAGTTGTTCCACAGGTCAGACTTCCAGAGCTCTACTTGCCTCCAACATGCCTGCTAGCTAGTCATGCCTGCAGTGCACCCCTATGCTGAGAACTGCAGTGGCATGTATGTTGGTCCTATGCCACTCCTGCACTGGGGGTGTTCCCTGGTGGCCCCTGATTCAGACTGAAGACGGGCTTGCCCTAAGCTGTTTCTCTCTAAACAACCAGGCTAGAGGGAAGAGCAGAGAGAAGGACAGAGGTGGGGCAATGAAAAGGAGAAGAGGAAAGAATGAAAATAAGAGCAGGGGATTGGGGAAAAGCTGAGGAGCAAGTAGATCCTAGCAGGGAAGAGAAGAGAAGTGGTGGCTGGTGATCTTGGAAGGTGATAAGTAACTAACCGGATGATGTGATATTAGCATAATTTCCTACTGCCATCCTTGTTAAACCAGGCAATTACATGTAGACTGTCTCTCATTAGGAACGGTGTCCCCTATTTTAGACCCAGATTTACTTCTGCTCCGCAAATGGCTTCTCTCTCTCGCTGCATTAGCTTACATGATGGATGCACAAAATTCTGACTCATGAAGTTGGGGTTCTAGTAACTGTTTCTTTGTGGTTATGGGATTGAGCCCAAATCGTTTTCACCCGAATCCAAAGCCCATTTTTGTTGTGTGTATTACAGTCGCTCCTTGAGGCCCCAGTCACGATGAGGGCCCCATTGTGCTAAGTGTTGTACGTATGCCTAGTGAGAGACGCTTCCGGCCCAAAGATCTCACAAAGGATGCAATGGAAAACTGAGGCCCAGAGTGGTGACGTGACTCTCAAAACGTCACTCAGAAGGTCTGTGAAAGAGGGAGGAATAACTCCGAGTCCCTTTTCTTGCCCTATTCACTGGGTAATGCCTCTGTATTGAAGTATTACTTGAGACATGTCAAACAAACTCACAGATTCTAAGGGACATTACAGAGAAGGGGGTGAGGGAGATCCATATTAATACATCCTCCCACTGTCTGCCCATCTCTGCACAGGGACAACAGCTGTCAAGCCAAATCTTAAACTCCTTGCAAGGTGAATCTCCCTGTATGACTTTGTGGAAGGGTTATCCGGGTCCACATTTCCCAAATGCATGGGTAGTGTAGTCAGCTAATGGCTAACTCCATAGCTGGAGACAGATTTAAGTGTGTGCTATCAATTCACAGTGTCTGTTGCTGGCCTGGAAAGTTTTTTTCTCCGTTCTGAATTTCTATATTATCGCCTCAAACATATCTGTTTGTGCTCGGGGAGCAGAAATCTACCCAAATGAAAAAACTAAACAAAATTTATTCCCTCACAATGTGCTTCTTAAAGTGTGTGTATATATCACACATGCCAAAGGCCTTATAACGTGTGCTGCTATTGAACTTTGTATAAAGTCTTGTGTACTATCACAGGGAATTAGCTTTGAAATGAAAGTAAAGGGGATGGCATCATTTAAAAATATATATGGGCTAAATTTTTAGCTGGCATACATTAGGCACAGCCCCATTAACATCAGTGGAGTCACACCAGATGACACCAGCAGAGAATGTGAGCCTTATTTCCTTTATTTGAAGAGAGATATTACAGTGACCATACTGCATAAACACAGCATGTGATGATTCATAGCTTCTTCCAATCTACCTTTCTGCTCCCGTCTTTTTCCACTGCTCCCCATGCTCTGCTTCACCAATAAGGCCAGCCACAAACCCATGTCTGTCTACTTGTCCTACAAGCAACTTCACACTCCTTTCCATGCTGTCAATGAACTGATTCAAAGAGCCACTCTCTTCTTCAAGTTTCAGAGTAGCAGCCATGTTAGTCTGTATTCGCAAAAAGAAAAGGAGTACTTGTGGCACCTTAGAGACTAACCAATTTATTTGAGCATAAGCTTTCGTGAGCTACAGCTCACTTCATCGGATGCTTATGCTCAAATAAATTGGTTAGTCTCTAAGGTGCCACAAGTATTCCTTTTCTTTTCTCTTCTTCAAGTCCCTGCTCACGAGCAACTCCTACTATAATGCCTATAAGAAATTAGCCAACTAATTATGGCAGGGACCAAGAGGAGGGGAAGGTTGTTGATATTTATAGAAAGAAAGGAGGGGGGAAATAGGAAGGGAGAGAGGAGTATATGCCATTTTTTTTTTATTTAAAACTGGTTGACATTTTTAATGTTTTTTTTTTTTTTTTTACACCAACAATGGCCTTTTTCTACCAAATGAGAAAAATTCACAAAGAAGTTTAAAAGTTTTGTACAAAAACTTTTGGAATATTTTAAAAACCAAACATCATAAAAACTGCTATCGAAATGGTTATGAAACCTTCATTTACAAAAAAAGTTTTCTTTAAGGGGTTCAATAAACATTTTGATTAAAAAGAGTTACACTGCAAAAACATATTTAAAACATAAAAACATTGGAACTGTTTCCAACCCTGCAAAATGCAAATAATTTTTTTAAAATTTTTCTCAGCCAGCTTTAGTTTTACCCTTCTTTTCCCCACCTTTTCATTTGCCGCTTGTATCCTGAGGCCTAGTCTAAACTCAGATTTTTGTAATACTATAACTATTTTGGGTGTGATTTGTTTTTTTGTATTTTTTTTTTGTTCTTTTACCCAAATATTTATACCAATACAACTCCCTAATGTGGACTTCTACTGGTACAGCTTATTCCTTTTCCCATACAGCAATAGGCTATACCAGTATAAGCACTTTCTATAGTAGCAGAATTGCAGCCACACTAGGGATAGTTGTAGAGGAGCCCTTGGAGTTTGTGAGCTTTTCAGGGCAGAGATTGGGCCTTCCCTTGTCTCTGGGCAATCCCTCGCACATTCTTACACTTAGGGAGCATACTATATACATACGAAGTACGCTAATACCCATCAGATCAACATTTTCTTAGTTGTAGCCATATGAGGACTTAATTTTTTGTGTCTTTCTGAGATCCTATTCCTGGGAGATTCATCCCTTAGAGTTGCGTAACACTTTCCTTTCACATTGACCTCCGAGATCATCTACCTCGTGCACGTAAAATTATCAAGAGAACCGGGCAGGAGCTTGGGAGTTAGCACAAGGTCACATGAATAATGGCATTATTTGCACTCAGAAAATGGCTAAATTTAAATCAGTTACTGAATTGAATAGAATGCTGGCAAGCGGGGCAGCGCTTGTGATGTACTGTGCAGAAATGAAATATTGCTTAGAACCGGGGGTGGGGGTGTGGGAGGGGGAAGATGGGGGACAGCAGCAGTTTCACAAGAATATTCCCCAAGAGAAAGTGGAACAGAATTTTTTAAATGTTTAGAATTTTTTTTTCTATTTTGTAGGCAATCTCTCCTCCTTTATTTCAAAGTCGTTTTAACGCAAATATAATTTCTCCAGACAACATACCAAATGAAATAAGCAACAATGTGAAAGTAATCGCTTCATATATCTGATCCTCTGCGTGTGCAAATTGCCCTAGCATTGACTTCAACTGAGCTATGACAACTTATACAAACTGAGGGTCTGGCTCTCAAAATAAAACCAGGGAAGCAGTGAGGGTGGCATGGACGCCCGGTACACTATTTACCAATCATATATTTCAATCAAAATTTGCATAAATACTTAATACACCAAAAAACAGATTCTGCCACCCTTACTCATGCTGACTAGCACCTTACTCCAAGAGTAGGCCCATGGATGAGACGAGTTGCAGTGTAAGGTATTACATGCTGAACTCAGTTCAGCAAAACATTTAAGTACATGCTTAAGTCCATCCCTCTTCAGGAAAGTTATTATATAATTTTTAACTTAAACCCTGCACTGCGGTCCCACTGAAAACATCATGAAGTCAGTGGGATTTAAGCCGTATGCTGAATAGAGATAACCCTGATTTAGCTGTCAATCTGAGTGAATGTGACAGAATGGGGGCCATTATAAGTGAAACCGTTAGTGCTGCCTGCAGTTAGGTTTGCCCAATACTGCCCATTATAAAACTCTCCCACCGTGCCTATGTACAAGAGGGTTGAATTAAGGCTGCACTGCTTCCTGAATTTTGCATGCTTGACTTTGCAACTTTAAGGATGATTTAAGGCAGGACTTCTGGTGTGTAATATCAATGTATAATATATACGTGAAGAGAATATCATCGGTGCCAAAAATGAATTATTCTGTTTCACTCCTAGCAGAAAATTAGGCTTTCCCATCTAACAGAAGGAAGACGAAGCCAAACTGCTCTCTAAAATTATTAACACGGGGTACAAAGGTGAATGATGTTTCCTGTTTCTTATTTATGCTGACAAAAAGAGGAAGCAGTCAGACATTGATAACTCTCTCTTCTCGGGAATGGTTTTATATTTTAAGTTATATATCAACGGCATCACCAGTAAATACATATTAAACAGCAACGCATTTTAAAATGAAACCAGGGCCTAACAAAACACATTTACTGTATAGGGTGGTGGTGTTTTTTTTGTGGGGAAGGCAAAATGCTTTAATTTACTGAATCTTTTTATGGTTGGTTCACTTATAGAAATCAGAAATGGAGAACACCTATTAGATCATCTAGATCTTCCCCCAGCTATTGCCAATATTGGTGAAACCTGTTCCTTCAAATATAATTTTCCCAGCCTCTCTGCCCTATACAAAGCAATATACCATACAGCAGAACAAACCATGACATTAAAGTCCTTGTATAACTGCAATTATCTTACCTGCCCGTGTTTTTAAAAGGTATCTGCTGCTATTGTGTAGAGTATGCAAAAGACAATGCATGTAGAGTGAGCTCCTGCTGTGTTATAAAAACAGGTTCAATTGGGTTTTGATTACAAGAGGCACCAAAGCAGAGCACCATAGAAATAGAGCACTATAGATGTATGAATATATTCACTTCACTCACATTCTTTATAGGCGCTGACATTATTAAAAAAATGTAATATATTTTCACCAGCATCACTGGGATTTTAGTTCTAAAGGGAAATCACTCCAAAGTAGGCTAGCCTAAGTAATTCATTGTGCATACTGTATGTAATAAGCCAGATCTGATATTTAGTTACATAATCCAAAAAAACTCCCAACCTATAGATTTCCCCCCCCCCTCTTTTTTTTTCTCTTTGCTAATTTCCTATGCTCCAAAATCAAAACAGGCTTGAACCCAGCCTTAGATACATGGCTGAACATGAGTGTGTAGTGTAACATAATCGAGATAGTTCATGTAGATCCACCTGTATCGGGTCCTGTGTCTACCACCTTTTCTCATGGTTAATACCTTACTTGATTAGTAGTCTCATAGAAATCAAAGCTGACTTAGGCTCAGATCCTGCAAGAGGGTACATGTGGGGGCAGGGGTCTTTCTGTAAAGGACTGAGTCTTTTGGCTCAGGTGCCCGAGAGAAAAATCACCTCAGGGATGTAAAGCATGGCATTCTGCAAACTTCTACCTATATAGTTCCACACTATGGAATCTATATATGCCATTGCCATATATTTGCAAACGTGCAGAGCTTCAAAGTCCTGGCGAATGACTGTCTCTCTTTCATAAATCTTTTTCTCCCACTAGTTTTCTTCCAAGAAACTTAGGCAATGCTGTACAAAAATCTATGTTAAGGTCACACAGTCAAGTAGCAGTCAAGTCAGGAAATTTAAAAGTTAAGGCTCTTCAAGCAACCTTAAGTATAATGCAGTTTCTTCTATAACCTTTTTATATATGTGTGTATTATGTACTATACTGTGTAGAGCAGATGAACATGCATATGTAGGAAAAGTACACAGTAAAATGTACTTACGCAATGTATACTATAGATTTAATAGTAAAAGTGAAAATTTTCTGTATTATAATGAAAGTTGTACTGAAAATATATAACCCTGAGATAAGGGAACTTGTATAAAAAGTCTCGGGCTTAGACTTACTGAACTATTTTGACAATGAAAATAAGTATATAAAATGAAAAAATAAGATACAAGATGCTACTTGTGCATCTAAGATTTGAAAAAAATAGTGTATGGTATTAAAATACTTGAGAAATAGTATGTGATCATGTAATTAAAGGTGGCACATGCGATCTTTAATTTGTCATTTCCTGACTTTTGAGTGCTCAACCATGTATACCACAAAATACATCAGATATGTGACGCTGAGAAATTAATGCAATGGGGGGACGTTTTTTGGAATTCCTCATGCACTTGATTTTGTTACCTTAACATCACATTAAGATAAAAATTTTTTTGCTTTCATTACTGATGTAGATTTGTTCCCTGTTAAGTGAAAACTCTTGGTGCAATATTAAAGATTACAGGCAGGGTTAATGATAAGACAAAGAGAGGAAATACCTGAAAAGGATTAGAAATTGGTCTCCCACCTATGTCTTTCCTGCCTAGATTCCTACATGAATGATCCTCATAGGGAAAATGGGGGATGTTAAATGCGGAATCAATGGGAACAGGTTTGTAAGCAAAGACAGGTGTATTTTAGGTTAGAAAAAAGAATGATATGGCATAGAATAGTTTGATTAGTCTGTTTGAAGAATATTGAGGTTCACTAAACATAATGGAAAGAAATTGTTGCTTTTCACTTATATTAAGATTTAAAAACTACTTTGGCAAAATAAAATGTGAAAAAGTAAAAGTAGGGCCCAATTTTCGAAAGATCAGGAACCTCAGATACTGTGTTGGGTGTGCAATTGTGTGTCTAATTTATACATACAAGACTCCTATGTGCAGCAATCATAACTGTATTTCTACATTCAAATAGCACATTGATAGCCAGAGGCCAATACTCAGTTTAGTCACAATAATTGCATGTATAAACTAGGTGTAGAATTGCATGCACGTGTCCCTTGGTGCCAGATGTCTTAAAATCACACCTTAAAGACTAAAAACGTTTCGATCTGGAACACAGGAACATTAGAATTGCTGTTCTGTATCAGACTCCTGGTCCATCTACTCCAGTTCTAGTATCCAACAGTTGCCAATACCAGTTATTTGTGAGGAAGTTACAGGAATCATAGAATCATAGAAATGTAGGATTGGAAGGGACCTAGAGAGGTCTTCAAGTCCAGTCCCCTGCACTCAAGGCAGGACTAAGTATTATCTAGACCATCCCTGACAGGTGTTTGTCTAACCTGCTCTTAGAAATCTCCAATGATGGAGATTCCACAACCTCCCTAGGCAATTTATTCCAGTGCTTAACCACCCTGACAGTTAGGAAGCTTTTCCTAATGTCCAACCTAAACCGCACTTGCTGCAATTTATGCCCATTGCCTCGTGTCCTATCTTCAGAGGTTAAAAAGAACAATTCTTCTCCCTACTCCTTGTAACAACCTTTTATGTACTTGAAAACTGTTATCATGCCCCCACCCCCAGTCTTCTCTTTTCCAGATGAAACAAACCCATTTTTTTAAATCTCAGTGAACACTACAATAGGTGGCTATGAGACAACCTGCCCCCAGGGCAAGTTTCCTTCTGACCCCTATCAGTCAGAAGCTTAAGGCTTGAAGCATGAAGATTTATATCCCTTCCCTAAACTCCAGATAGTCTTATTAAACATATAAATGGCTAATCCCATTTTCTAATCCTTCTAAATTCAAGGGCTTGGTGTTACTTGGTTGCAATGAGTCCCATGGGATAATTGTGCATTGTGAAAAACAGTATTTCTTGGGCAAATACATGTTACAGCAACTGCCCCCTGAAAAATAGGGGTCACCAGTCCCTTGCCAGTACAATAAAGAACTGTTGTCACATGGTTTTCATAGAACATCAATTGTTCTCCAGCATTTTTCTTTTTCATGGGATCCTGAAGGAAGCACAGAGGTGAAAAAATACAAAGGAATGGTCATGGGGCAGGAGCTGGAGAATGGCAAGTCAATAGCAAGGATCTTTCTCAATGAGCATTCCAAATCCAAGCAAAACTTCAGTACCAGACTGAAAAAGTCTTCCTGTGGCATTGCCTGCCAAAATTTCAAAGGATATATGTAACCAGCTGAAGCTGAGGTGAACGTTAATTATGCCATGAGTAATATTTCTTGAGAACAGGTTTCAGAGTAGCAGCCGTGTTAGTCTGTATTCGCAAAAAGAAAAGGAGTACTTGTGGCACCTTAGAGACTAACAAATTTATTTGAGCATAAGCTTTCGTGAGCTACACGAAAGCTTATGCTCAGATAAATTTGTTAGTCTCTAAGGTGCCACAAGTACTCCTTTTCTTATTTCTTGAGAACGACTCTTCTAGTGCTGTGTTGCTCTCATTTAACAAATTAAACTAAATCAACATAAATCAGTTGTAAACTGAAGTAAGCTAAATTGATACATGCCAATTCTAAACCAACGTTACATCCAAACAGCGATTTGCATCGGTTTAATTTAACCAATTTAAAAACTGATTTCAGTCAAACTTTTCTATGTTCAAGGCCAAAGAGTTTGGAATGATTTTAAAACGTATCAGGATAATTCCATGCACCAATGTTTAAAAAACAAAACAACCCGCAAGCAATAAAGTTTATACTTTGTAAAATTTAGGGCAGGATGTTTACAACCTTCCAGTTTTTATGCATTACTGTACCTGAGTAAATGCATATAAATGCAATCAAAACATAGGCCATCACTTTCAAAAGTGACTACTGTAGTTACTTCACGAGTCTCAATTGCTGGTGCCCAACCTGAAACACCCTAAATGGGACCTATTTTCAGAAATGTAGAGTACTTGCTCTCTGAAAATTAGGTTCCTTTAAGGTGTCACAAGTGCAGTCAAAAATTAAGGCACCTAAAATCTCTAGTAACTTTTGAAAATGTTGGGCAAAGTTTATAATAACTGAGGAGTCAAAATTACCTTCATGTGGATATCTGAAAACCAGATGCAACCTGGTGGATACTTTAAAAATAAATTGCTAGCCAGTACTTGGCATCCCTAGATGGAAAATCAGTTGACTATAGTAACACTTAATCCACTCCAAACTGAGAATTAGGGTTTTTTTAAGTTGTTTGTTGCCCTTTTCACTGAGAATTATTTCCTATGTCTGCCAATATTTAACTACAGAATGCACACAAAAAAATATCTATTCTTTGGTTACTTCAAATATGGATGATTGGAGCTTCCTCTTTTATAACCTTCATGATAGGGATTATTTTTATTAGGGTATTTGGAATGTGTCAACTCCTATCTCAACTAAATATTACCAGAAACAGAATTTCATTCCACCATTGATAGCTTTCATTTGCTGTCAGTATGGGTCAGGATTTTTTTAAAAGGTTTTAGTTCTAGATTTCCAGATTTCCTCTTTGACAGGTTACTGGCCTAGTGGATTGGGGGAAGGAGTAGATTTTATATATACTGATTTTTAGTAAGGCTTTTGACATAATCCCGCATGACATTCTCATAAACAAACTAGGGAAATGTGGGCTAGATGAAATGATTATAAGGTGGGTGCACAACTGGTTGAAAAAACGTACTCAAAGCATAGTTATCAATGGTTTGCTGTCAAAATGAGAGGGAGTATGCAGTGGGGTCTCACATGGGTCAGTCCTGGGTCTGGTGTTGTTTCATATTTTCATTACTGACTTGGATAATGTAGTGAAGAGTATGCTTATATATTTGCAGATGACATCAAGTTGGGAGGGGTTATAAGCACTTTGGAGGACAGGATTAGAATTCAAAACCACTGTGACAAATTGGAGAATTGGTTTTAAATCAACAAGATGAAATTCAATAAAGACCAGTGCAAATTACTTCACTTATGAAAGAAAAATCAAATGCTAGATGGTAGTACAGTCCTGCCAAAAAGGATCTGGGGGTTATCGTGGATCACAAATCGAACATGAGTCAACAATGTGATCCAGGTGGAAAAAAGGCTAATATTCTGGAGTGTATTAACAGGAGTGTCATAGGTAAGACTTGGGAAGTAGTTGGTGCTGGTCAGGCCTCAAATGGAGTACAGTGTCCAGTTCTGGGTACCACATTTCAGGAAAGATGTGGACAAACTGGAGTGAGTCCAAAGGAGAGCAAGAAAAATAATAAAAGGTTTATAAAACCTGACCTATGAGGAAAGGTTAAAAAAAAAACTGGACATGCTTAGTCTTGAGAAAAGAAAACTGAGGGGGACCTGATAAATCTTCAAATGTGTAAAGGACTCTAATAAAGAGGATGGTGATCAATTGTTCTCCATGTCCACTGAAAGAAGGACAAGATGTAATGGGCTTAATCGGCAGCAAAGGAGATTTAGATTAGATATTAGGAAAAACTTCTGAAACATAAGGATAATTAAGCTCTGGGACAGGCTTCCAGAGGAGGTTTGGAATGCCCATCACTGGAGGTTTTTAAAAACAGGTTGGCTAAACACCAGTCAGGGATGGTCTAGGTTTACTTGGCCCTGCCTCAGCACAAGGAGCTGGACATGCTGACCTCTTGAGACCTCTTCCAGCCCTACATTTCTATGATTCTATGACGTACTAGGCTCCCTCGTGTCCTGTAGAAGAGGGGTGTCAAATTTACTCTGTGGCAAGGGCCAAATTACAATATAATAAAGCATGGGTCTCAAGAGTAGGATAAGGCCTTTGTTTAATCACTAAGATGATGTTCCTGCAATGTAATTTTTTGGCATATCCCTCTCTCCACTTGAATGAAGTCTCATTGACTTTGGTGCACAGGCGGAGAGTCTGTACTAGTGGACTGCATTGCAGAACTAAGCCTACACTTTTAATTAAAAGTTTTGTTCCATTCCGTTTGAATCAATGGGGAAAAATTATGCAGGGCAACTTAAGGACCAGGGTCATTTCTGCACTTTGATTAGCCATTTGCATGAGCAACTCAATAATTGTTCCCACAAACTTGGCATGACAGTAGGTGCACATTTTACACCTGCCTGGCTACCTTTTTAGAAAATCTGGTGTTAAAGGTGTGACAGGTACAGCAATTTCCTGCAATATCCCTAGGAAACTTTATTGAATTAACTGTAAGTATCCTTGGGGTCCACTGTATTAAATGAATGATTTGTGTATTATTATGGGCCAAGATTGTATGTAACCTGTCAAGAGGGAAGATGTGACAGATCCGAGACCTGGGTTTCAAAGGACTAATCTGAACAATGTGGCAGACAAGAGTGGACTTTTAGAAGAAAAAGTGTTAAGTGGTTTTCCTGGTGAATATCTAGGAGTAGGTGAATGCAAATGCCCCACCTCTGGTTATGCAAAAGCCCAGCCTTTTGAAGCTACACCCTGAGCAGTGGGCCATTGCCTGCTGATCACCTGTTACATGAGGCCAAGATCAAAGGCCCAAACTGTATAAAGAAAGGTGAACTATTCGTGGTTGTTTTGGTTCTGAATCTGACATAGGTTGAACTTACAAACACGGGGAAAACCCAGTTGTGGGTTTTGAAGGACTGACATTGGGGGTGGCCTCTGGTAAGCTTTTTAACATGCATGCAGGTTCTGTTATTGTTTTTATATATTTTCTCTGTAATGCTTTCACCTTAAGAATAAATGTACTTACTTAGAAAGAGCTCTGTGGTAATTTGTAATTACAGGCAATACACTAGGCATAGCCTTTGGAGAGACAGCAAAGTGGTAACACTGGCCTTTTAGGCAGTCTGGCTTGGATATCCCAATCGAGGCAGGAATCTGTGCAACCCGGAAAACTCCCAGGGTCTCCGCCCAAGAGAGGGGATGGCTGAGGAGCCAGGAACCTAGAGGGAGTGCCCTCAAGGGACCATGGAGGTGGAAATACAGGTGTAGTTGCCCTAAACTGTGACAGCAGATATCTGCATTAGTCTTCAGAATTGACATGTAATTCCCTGATTCAGGAAAACTTCCCTATTCAGGAAAGCACTTAATCCTGTGCTTAAGCTCCATTGAAATCAATGTCCTTAAGCTTAAGCACTTGCTCTATTTCTTTCTTAAATAGAGAAGGATTAAGCACATTTTTATGAACTTCCCTAAATTTGAAGTGTAGGGGGTGTTAGCGATGTTTCCGGTAAATACAACATTATATGTGGTTGGTTTCCTTGACAAATTATGAGGGCAAACAACTTTATAGTTCAAAGCATAAAAACGTGTAGAAATTAAATAAATGATAGTGTGCCCTGCTTCTGCTCCGGGCCATTGAACTCCAACACTGACAAATCAGCATGTTTCAGGAACATAGACACTGTAGATCAAAGCAATGGTCTGGCTAGTCAGTATCCTGTCTTTGGCAATGGGGTGTGCTTCAGAGGAAGGTAGGAGAAATTCAATAATGGATAATTATAGAATAACTTGGCCACAGGGGAAGCTTCTCCAATTGTGGGCAAGAGAACTAGCTGTTCCAAGAAGCAATTATTTAAAGTGCTGAGAAATTGCTTCTCTGAACTTTGTCCTGACATGACATTTGACCATATTATGTGTGGGTAGCTGAAGTCACCCATTATTAAACATCCATGTTTTATTATATTTTGTTGCTTCTCTAACCTCCCTCAATACTGTGGACTCAAAATCATTTTCCTGATCCAGAGACCAGTAGTATAGCCATGGTAGCATATTTATATTCTTTTGACTTGGTAGCCAAATATATTCTAATGTATGATCTTGAGTCCCGCTCCCTTGGAACTAAAGATGTACTATACATACCTACAAAGGCTTTCCATTGTGATGTCCCTGTTGTTTAAAATGGTCACTCATCACAAATATTCTCTTCCTAGAGTAATTAAAAAACTGCACTGAAATATCATGATGTACATACTCAGACAGCCTTCAGGTTGCATGAGTACATTGGGATGTTCATGCCTAAAACAAATGGGTGCAAAGTTTCACACAGCTTTGACTATTTGGCCCATAATGTTCTGGGCCTACATAAATATAACTGGCTTTTGAGTTTCCCCTGTCCCTTTAAGCTTTCAGTGCTACAGAGCAACTGGCATTTGCACAACACCTAGCATCATGGGGCCCTGGTCTTGGTTCATGACGAGGCTCCTGTGCACTACAATAATACAAATAATAATTTAAAAAATAATAGTAATGTAGTGACCTTTCGGAATTTTGTTGCTCATACATTGACACTGGTTTTCCAGAAGCAGATTTAAGAGTGTCTTTTCCAGCATTGCTTGTGCATGCTTGGTGGCAACAACAGCTGAAGAGATACCCAAGCAGCAGCTTTTCCTTGTGTAGGGTTGTGTCGGCATCAAGAAAAGACCGTGTCCAAGCAATTGTGTTCTACAAGACCATCATACCAGAAGGTTCACTGGTGCTATAGTGTTCTGTCTGGAGACAATTTATATGCTGATAAATAAGAAAAGCATAAGTTCTGTATGTGGACAATTACGCAATTAACTTTCATAGTGGTAAGATGTTTTTCTAGGCCTGCAACCGTACTGTGAATTTACCAACAGATGAAGAGATAAATACTCAGTTGACAGCTTATTTGACTGGGTAGGGTGAGACTGCACAGAAATATATGTCTGTCCACCAATGTTAAGACCCACATTTTTGTGAAATGTGGAGATGATCACTCACAAAAAGACATTCATATAACCTGATAATTTGGAAGGCATTTCTCATGGATATCTTTAAATATAGTAGGATTCAACTAATGGGAACAATTCTTATTCTCTTGTTCTTGTCTGTACTTATGTCAAGATTCTAATAGCTTTGGTGTAAATCTGGAATAGCTCCATTAACTCCAGACTTACACAGGACAGGTTTAATTGAGCTAGCAGTCTGGCCCTTACCATGTAAACCTCATTGCCTGAAATTATCCCTCTCATCTGTACAAAGAGTTTTCTCTCGAAATCTAAAGTAAAATGAAAATAATCACTCACCTCCATGAAAACATGCACCACTTTTTCCACCAGTAACAAAGGCTCTTAGTACAATTCTTTGATTTAAACCAGTAAAATTGGAACAGAAAATTATTTTCTCGGGGCCCTTTTCTGTAAGCATCAATTATAATGTCTAAACTGCATGAAGTTTAGTAACACAACTCTGTGCATAACCCAAATGCACTGAAATATATTCACATTAAGATGTAAGATCATACAAATGTTAATTGCAGAATCCTTCAAATATTAATATTTTTTTCACTTAAGGCTATAAACAACTATTTGATTAGCTTGCACATATGTCAGTATCAGAATACATATTTAAAGGGACATTTCTCAGCACTGAATAATTATAGCTTGACTTTAGCTGTAATATGGTTTCAATCAGCTTTCTATTTAATACATTTTTAAATGAAATTTCCTCTATGCCCCTTATATTGTTTTACCGCCTTTCCTTTCCTAGAGGCACTCCACTGCTTTTATTTTCCCCATAACAGATGATGATGCATCTTCTCCTGCTCTCTTTTCAGTGTCTATAGTGTCCTCTTTTTTTCTTTGTCTCTCCCTCTATCTCCCTCTATCCTCTTTCTTTTTCCTTACACTATGTTCTCGGCTTTGTCCCCTATATTTTCTGCCCGTACCACTGTCCCCTTCCCCACAAACCTTTCTCTTCTACATCAATCCCTCTCCAATATGCACTTATTCACCCCCACTGCCCCTACCCCAAACTCTCACTCCCATTAGTTCCCTCATAAACAGGACTGGAAAAATTAACCAGACACAAGAGTCAAAGGATTAAACTAGGATAAGGGGCTCCACTACCCAGGGACAGCACCCAGGTGAAAATCTAAGGCCTTCCCAGCATCTGGAAAAGAGAAAGGTGATTGGATTTGAACCAGGGTGCTGTCCCTGGACCCTGTGTAGGGGCTCCATCTTTTCTCATCTCTAGCAAAGTAGGTATCTGATAAATTTGAATTTTCTTCTGGAAGAAAGAAGTGTGTTTTCTCTCTCGGTCTCCAACTTTTCCAAGAGCCTTGTGGCTAGTGCAAGGCCATGGGGAAGAATACGTCTGTCCCGCCCACTGATTTGTTTTTGTGTGTGACTAACTCCAGTGTCTGACACCTTCCTGCTCAAAGCTTTCTTGGGCAGCAGCTGTGTGAAAGTGACATGGTTCTTTACAGTGCCCCAGCCGCTTTCTGCTGAATTCTGAACAGCAGCCATGAAATTGAACAGAGTCCTGTTAAACTCAGTCTGCTACTGCTTGGCAAAGCTACAGCAAGAGAAGCCAGAGGCTTTGGAGTTGTCTGCAGACTTGGGGAGACGACAGGGCACTGGTTTATACATGGCTCATGTTTAGAAAGATTTCTCAAACATACGGGCCGGGAGCTTTTATTAATGAAAGCATATATTCTGAAGAAACTGATGTCACGCAAGCTTTCCAGTCACTATGGACGATAGGGCAAGTGGATCCTTCAACCCCTGGTGCCATATATTTTAGAGAGAAGCTGATTTTAGGAAAGGTTTGGAGTTTTAAAAACATTTATTGGAACTATTTTTTCATATTAACCCAGCTGCAAAGCCTGGTTGTCTTGGCCTCATTAGATCAACTCTACAGAAAGAGGGAGCAAGAGAAATTAATAGTCAGTGGATTATAAAACTTCTGCAAACATATTATTCATTCCTATTCCTCCCCCTCGTTCTGTGGAAATGACCCATCTGACATAACATAAGCTTTTGGGGCGTGCCAGCTGGGGTATCCAATTTGAATGGCTTAACTGAAGGCCCCAAGTTTGAACTGGAGGTGTTGGGGAAAATAGTGAAGACATAATGGATTTTTTGGATGGGGAGGAAGGAGCGTAGCACCCGCATACATTCTGGTCTTGCATCAGAGCAATCCCCATTGATTTCCATGGGGGATGCATGAGTGTAAAGGAGAGCAGGGGCTGGTTAGAAGGTTTTTCTCACACTGTCTGTCTTATTACTCCCCCTCATTCTGGCTCAGGCTACTCACCTAACCATCCTCCGTGCCTTCTTTCATGCCATCCCTTTTACCGGGAAACCCCCTTCTGACCTGGACCACCATGCCTCCATCTCTGTGCCCTTTCAGTTCCCTCCTCAACGCAGACGTATTCCGTGAAGCTACTGAACCTTATAGGCTGTTATAAACTGTTATATAAAATCCAGCTGATGGGTCTAACAAGACACACGCCAGACATAACAACTCGGCCACTTTGCCTCCCTTCCCCATCCTTCAAATGGACTGTGAGCTTCTGAAGCGGGGGGGGGGGGGGGGGGGGCTTATCTTCTCCATACTAAGCTATAAAATGCCAACCATACTTGAAACCGTACATAAGCGACCTAAATAGAGGGGTCACTGCCAACGTGGATAGAAAAATAGAACACACAATTATCTTTGAAATACACAGCAAGTTACGGGCTTGCTCCCATTGAAGTCAATAGCAAAACTCAGATTTAATGGAACTGTTACATCAGATATAAGTTTCTCCTTTGAGCTTTGCTGGGGCAAAAGGAAGGTGTTACCAAGCAGCTGCTTAGTTTATGTGACGACTAAGTGAATTAATGATTGGAAGGATCACATTTAAGGTACTAAATATAAAAACAGTATTATTTTGTGCTTCTGGTTAAGAATATTAAGGCATACCATAAGGAACATCAAAGCCCTTAATACTTCTGCAAATGCTACTGCCATGTGCTTAACCATCTGTGCAATATCTCCAAAGATTTTATTTAACAAACGGCAGCATTAAGAAGCAATCCATCTTACAGCTTCCAACTCTGGCCTTTCATCAAAGATTATTTTCACTTACAACCTTATTCTGCATTCCTAATGCAAACATAACTCACTGAAGTTTTGCCTGCATAAAGGCTGAACGGTGGCCTGAAATGCTAATTTCCAGGAAACTTTTCACAGAGCCATCTGCAAAATGGGGTAGTTTCTTCAACTTCCAAGCAAAGTCTATCGATCTTATTTTTGTCTCAGTGGTGCTACACAACAGCAGCTCCTATGGTCTTGTACCAGGAAAAAAAACATGTGGTATGTAAACTCAAGTCAGCATAGATAAATATTTAAAAAGAAAAGGGAAAACTGCAAGTGAAATAACCAATCATTACTTTAAAGTAGTTCTGATTCAGTGCAAAAGCTGGGTTGATACACTGTGTAATACATAGTGTATTGTACTGCCACGCTGGGCTTACGACATATTTCAAAGAATGGATTTTAAAAAAACTACTTTGCATCTCTAATTTAAAAATGGTTTGCTCCGTTGAAGCCTGCATTTGCATGATCAGAAATGCTGAATTTTGGAATGGAAGTATTGGAAAGGGGAGGCTCAGGGATGATAGAAGAAATCATTTGAAAATGCAATTGTGAGAGATGTCATTAGATGTGGATGGAATAACTCCAACTACACAAGGGATGCTGCTGTGGCACGTTGCAGTGGGAAATCTCACTGACCTCTCTATGCTGCTGTTTCCCTCTGTGAGCTCGTCCATCCTGGGACAAGGAACTGTGATAGAAAGCACATTTACTAACCTCGGGATCCTAGGGTTCACCACCACCATCAGATAGGTTTGTAAGCAGAACTGTCTTTATCTGCACTAAGATAAAAGCTGGGTTTGCAATTGGCTTTGCTGAAATGTGTCCACTGGTTATTGTAATCTTTACTACCTCGTGAAGTTTTGTGGCACCGAAAGCTGTCTTGAAAAATAGTCCTGGATATTGCACAAAGAATATTAAGCACTGTTTAGATTATAATCCCTTGGGGGCAGGGTCTGTATTTTTGTTCTGTTTGTACAGCGCCTAGTACAAATAATTAACAACAATAATAATAATTAGGATCAATGGGCCCTAACATCTGGTGGAGCTCTCCAATTCTCTTCAACGCCATTCCCCTTCCAGGGCCCTCCCCACACCAAATGCCTCCCAAATGCCATAGTATCTTCCCTGGTGGGCACCCCATCACCTTCCTCTCCCAGAGGAAAGGAGTAACAGCAGAGTCACCCTCAGTAAATTTACCACATTGCCCTCTGCTGACCTATGTTCGTTCGAAAGCATTTGTATGTATTATACTGCAATGCATTTTCCCAGTGCAGGCATACCCGATATTTATTAAACAGTGTTGCCCCGTTCTCCTGATTTCATTGCAAGTCTCATGATATTTGGTGTGTTTTTTCCTTAAAGCCCTAGGTGCTAGAATCAAGAAATGCATGCGAATCTCCGCTGTCATTTAGCCCCAACCCTCCAACCCCCAGGAAGTTTCAAGCCCCCATAGTTGTGGAGAAAACCTTGAAACATGGAGGTAAATGAAAAGCACTCAATTTTTTTTAAAATAAATTAGGATTTTTGTGTTTTGAATAATGATTTTGGAACACTTGAGCTTGGCAATATTGCTCATGTCTCCTCTCACCAAATACAGGTTGACCCAGAGTAGAACTTGTGAACAGAAGAAAACCGACATTGCAATCTATCATGGTGTAAAGTACATTAACCAGAAGGGAAAAGTCACTGATAGGTGGCCAGTACCTTGGCATAGTTCCCTGTGCCCATACATAATGATTAAACAGTTACAGCTTTCACAGTGGTGAAATATCTTTGCAAGGTTTGAGTTAAATCTATTCCGAAAAATCTTTTTTTTCTGCTTAGAAAATCGTAGGATTTTTCTCTTTTTTGCACCCAAATTTCTCAAAGTGGCCGATTAAAAGAAAAATCAGACTTTCCAGTCAGCTGGTCCTTACTGGAGTTTCAAGGCATATTTAAATTGCAACGCTCTCTCTGATTAAAAGAATTGGTTTGGGGGCAAGAACTTTCCCCTCCGTTTTAATCTGTGTAACTGCCTGTGGTACTATGGAGTTGCTACTATGGAGAAGAAATATGGAAGTTCAGAGCTCTCAGCTGGCCTTCAAGAGGTGCATCAGCCCATGCATGAGCCTGGTTTTGTGGCTGTTGGGACTGGAGAGTTGGTTCTGACGTGCTCAGGCTTTTCTGCCCTGTGGGCCAATTGCATCCTTTGTTGCAACGCTGTTGCAATCGGTGGAGTGACACCAATGAATTTGGCTCCCTTTCCTGGAAATGACTTAGTTGACACCCCTTCCCCTCCCTCGGCAGCTCCCACTTAGACCAGGTGACTCAGCAGATGCCTCCCCCCACTCCCTGCAGTGCCACGTGAAACCAGGCAGACGGTGTGCACCCCTATCTCCGTACTACTCCCCACACAGACAGGTGCTTCCTTTCTCTTGTCCAGCTGAGGAGAGAACAGACCACTGTCTAGAGGGGAGATTGTAGCGGTAGCGGGGGGGGGGAGGGGGGAAGGGAGAGTAATGGAGGAGAAGGGGGAAGAAGGACAGAGAGGAACACAGGAACTGTTGTTTTTTTTAATTAGTTAGGCTTTTAAACATGTACTTTATTGCTGATAATATTCTGGTCTGTTACAGCAATGCCTGCCCCATGCCCACTCAAGCAGGCAGGCAGGGAGAGTTCTTGTGTTTAAAAATGGAGTTCTGTATCCAGTGTGGGAATTGCAACCTCTTTTACCTTGACACACAGAGAGAGAGACTCCATGAGGGGGACTGGGCGGCCGCACCCAAGGGAAGATTTCTACAGTGGGGGCAGTAGAGAACCTTTGCTTTTCGTTTTCTGATTCTGGTCTGTGTGTTTGCATCCATGGGGCTCTATCATGCCCGTTAATCTCAGTCCCCCTCAATCCCACCCTGAGATCTTCAGCATGCCTCTGAGGCTGCTCTCCGGGGGTGCAGCATTCTCCCCACTGCATGAGTGACCAGGGCTGTTGTCATGGTCCATCCACACCGCACCTTCTCTGGGATGTCTCATGCTCCATGTGAGGCAGGACAGGAATAATTTCTTTCCCAGCCTGATCAGAGGGACTGGAGCTGAGCCCCACTCTGAAACAAGCGAGAACGCACTTTTATGGCCCTCGCCCCATTGTGCGCCCGGGGAACAGCAGGGCACAATCCTATCATTAAAGGGGCTTTCCTGTGTGCAATTTATACCTGCCTGGGTCTGAATAAGTGCTGTACCATACAGTATAATACCTATCAGTATTCAAGCAAATACTAAACTGTCTAATACCTAACAAACTACAAAGGTATAACGCTATCCAGTGGCTGGAAGCTGAGCCTTGACAAATTCAGACTGGAAATAAGGCGTAAATTTTCAACAGTAAAGGTAATTAACCACTTGAACAATTTACCAAGGGTCATGGTGGATTCTCCATCACTGCAAATTTTAAAATCAAGATAGGATGTTTTTTCTAAAAGATCTTCTCTAGGAATTATTTTGGGGATGTTCTATGGCCTCTGTTACACGGCGGGGGAGGGGAAGGGGTGAGCGGGGGAATCAGACTAGATGATCACAGTGGTCCCTCCTGGCACTGGAATGCGTGAAAGTGTGGTTTGCTGTTTGACACACAGATTTACTGCCAAAAGTTGGCTGCTTGGGGTTCTACCAACTGCTAGCTTATGCATTCATGGACTATTGCCCTGTATCCTTGCCAGTACATGAATTAAAAACAAATGCAGAAAAACAAGGTAATGCGATAAATGAGAGCACTTCCAGGGAGAAAAAGTGCTTAAGCTGATGCTGTGGACTTCTTGTGACTCGTCTTGATAACAGTTCACTTTCCATCCAGTAACTGTCACGTGTAATATCCTGCAGATGGATCAGTGGTGGATGACATTAATATAGTTGCACTTCTCAGGCACACAAACATCTGGCTTTGTGCTTGCTGCAGTCGTTTGTTGGCCAGCGACAGACTAAGCTTTGTTACAGATTGTTAGCTTAAGGCAAATGGGAATGAGCAAAAGACAAGTGTCTGCCATATGAAACACAACCAGCAAGATTTCCTGCTGCCTTGCACCTGTCAGCGTTTACACCTGTACAAGAGAGGTGTAAAAGGCAACCGTGTTCACAGGGTAGCGTTGTGCAGCCACTTTTACAAAGAGACGAGGTGCAAAACAGTGGAGAATCAGGCCAGTGTCTGAACAACTGAAATAGCAAGGCTCTTTAGATGGCTAATTGAGATACCATTTGTATTCTTATTTAAATATTATAGCGCCCAGAAGCCCTGAGGAGAACCAGGGTCCAATTTTGTTTGGCACCATATGAATGCATGTAAAGACACAGCCCTTACCCAAAGAGCTCTGGTCCAGATCCTCAAAGATATTATGGGGCCTAATTCCCATTGATTTCAATGGGATTTATGCACCTAAATACCTTTTGAGGATCTGGGCTTTTAGTAAAGCCAATGACATCAGCAGAACAATCTCTGGTGAATGTTTGATAGGGAAGAGTTTGAGCGCTGGAAAGGGAAGGAGGTGCAGGTAAGAAGGTAGGTGATGCTGGTTATTTTATTAGGTAGGAGTTTACTAGAAAAATTAAATAGAAAATGAGACAGAAAATTGTTACTATAAACCAATACACTAATACAATGGATTGAGGCATAGGTGACGATGGATGCTGAATAAACGCTGGAGAAACAGAAAAAGTAGTATATCTAATAAGTAAATTAAAAACAAATTCAAAGAAACTTGGATTGCATCCTTTTTGCTGCTTTTTTGAATGAGTTATCTTTTTAGGCTAGAAAATCCTTGGGACGCTATCGTCTCATGTCTGTAAAGTAGCTAGCACTCTCTGGGACAACAGTGTAGCCTAGTGATTAGAGCACTACACTGGAACTCAGAAGAGTGGTCTAGTCTCAGCTCTGCATCTGGTCTGTTGGATGACCGTAGGAAAGTCTGTGCCTCAGTTTCTCCATCTGTAAATGGCAGGTAATGATACTGACCTTGTTTGTAAAATCCTTTGAGGTCTACTAATTGAGAGGTATGATTATAAATACTAATTAAAACAAAATAGTTTCTAATCAGTGACCCAGCTTTATTGCAACAGATATATATGTATTCCACTATGATGTGGATGCATGTATAATATTCCTTTATATGGTTTCTGGTTCTATTTTTAATTACTGTTGTAAACTTTCTTGCTAAAATTTTGCAATTGAGTTCGGAATAGTTATTGTTTAGGGTCCATATATGAGGAACTCCAAATGCATTCAGAGAGCCAAGATTCTGCTACAAATTAAATCTGATTTGTGTTGATCACATCCCTGTTTAGAACTAATGAATCCAGATCTTCAGCAAATTGAGGAAGAGTACAAGTGAATTCAAGTGCTGACAATAGTCCATGCTAGTCTCCACTGCTTGTCATGTAACGGGCAAAGAATCACAAACACTTTCTTCTCACACTAAACAATAAGCTTTAATCTAATAGAATTTACAGTATTACCCCAAAAGTACCCTGTCTCCCTGGCTCTGTTCCATTGTACGGGAGATTTTCAAAGGTGCAAATTACAAGTAGGTGCCCAACCCCCACTCACTCTGAATGAGAAATTGGCACCTAACTGGGATTGGTGTCTTTGAAAATCTCCCTCCTTGCAGCGCCCCTCCTGCTTGGCTTCTTGCTATAGTGTTGAACAAAAAATATACAGACATCCGCACTGTGGTCCCAGTTCAGAAAAGCACATGCATTACGTTAACAACATGCTTAAATCATTTAAGTTAATGGAACTTAAGCACATGCCTAAAATTAAGCCTACGTTTCCTGAATTAGGGCCTTTATTAGTAAAAAATTCAGTGCTAATACACTGTGTTATCTACTGCTAGTAAAGAATACAAAAGTGATGGGCATGCTTTTAATAAGATTAGGTATTTGTGGACAGGGGGAAAAACAGCATCTCCTTTTCTTAACGAGACGCGAGTACCGTCCTGGCTCTGCTTAGGGTGCTTACTTAGGTGATTTTATTCACGACAGTTTCTGAGAGCTAATTTTATTTTTATAATTATTTTAAAAAAATCAGATATCAGCATAACCTTTATTTACCAGGGAACTAACATTTAACAAGGCAACCTCAGCTTAAGTCGAAGTATTTTCTCGGACATGGAGCCACATTGTAAATTCCTGTAGCGTATACAAATTATAGTGTCTAAATTCATAACTGGTCTGGCACAAGCATGTATTTGCAGTTGTGGAAAGTGAAAGGTCCAAGAAGGACTTTTTAAAAATAAAATTGTTCCTCGTTCTCCCTAACCATAAACTCTGCTTAGGAAAGCATTATTATAGGGGAGCTGGTGGTGACACCTACAGGTAAAGCTGCCTACCACTCTTCATTATAAGTATTTCAGTCCTTTTAACTTTGCCAAGTGTTAACCATCGGGATTAAAACTGTCTATGATTGTAGTCTGCCTTGGCTTGAGTTTTTGTGTGAAAGTTCCAACAAAAATGGTTCAGCAATTTCCAAGAACCAATTAGTGGGGAGGAAAAAAAAATGGCATATTGTCAATGTTAAAACGTTTTCCAAGCATTTATTTGAAGAGCTCTAGAGCAGAGCTTGGAGTTTGCCATTAGGATGGCCCTGGGGTTAGAAAGGTGCCTTTTGCAGTTCTCATTAAAATACATTCAGATCTGGCTGTACTATACACCTCTGAAAATCAGACAGGGTGAAATCTTGCCCCCACTGAAATCAAATGGTAGTGTCAATCATGAGACCTATATTATTTGTTCCACAGGATCCTGCTTCCATCAGCACATAGGATGGACAGTGAAGGAGGCAAAGGATGGACAGAAGAGAAAGGTTATGCTCTTAAGTTACAGCCGACCCAGTATAGCTGGGTTCTATTCCTGACTGTGTTGCAGATGCCCCATGTGACGCTGAACAAGACTATTATAATGCATATGCACAAGAGGAGTACATGAAAGTTATACAGACAGCATTACAGCTGGCATTAATTAACTTTGGAGTGCTTCACTTTGCAACCTTAATGTACTTTTATATGTAACCGTAATACAGAGAGTTATATTGACTCGGGCTGCCCAGGGCTAGGACTCAAGAGATCTGTGGCCTGATTCTCCACTGGTGTGAATTGGTCAGCAGAACTAGGCCTATTTACATCAGCTGAGGATATGGTAGTATAAGCTGGCTGCATTACTGATTCCTTGTGTGCCCTGGGCCAAGTCCTTGAAGCCTGAAGTTTCAACATTCTTATTTTTACATGCCCAACTTGAAACAACTAGAGCCTGAGTTTCAGTCACTGAGCACTCACAGGTCCCAGGAAAATTTTGCCTTACCTCCATGTGCCTTAAGTTATCCATAGGACAAGGGTTTCTAAACTTTTTGCTGCCACAACTCCATTTTAATTATTTCCTCATAGTACCTCAGACAACATGGTGGATGCCACCTTGAAGAGCAAAATGCTTTCCTCTGCACAGTGTGACCTCACATGCACCGTACTTGTGAGGTCACGACGTATGGAGGATGCCATTTTGTAGAGCAAAACAGCATCCCCCATGCAATGTGATCTCACATGCCCTGTACATTGCAAGGTCATGCCGTGCGGAGCAAAACGGCACCCTCTGCACGCTAGGGCTCTCCATGACCCCATCTGTGATGGCATGACCCCATCTGGGATTTCAACCCACAGTTTGGGAACTGCTGCCATATGTAGAATGGTGAACGTAAACTCCTTCATAGATAGGCTGTGCGGTTAAATGTATTCATGATTGTGAAGTGCATGGAGATCTTCAGATGGGGTGTGCCATAGAAGTGCAAAGTATTCATATTATATACTAAACGCTTCAGGTTATGTCCTTCGAAAAAGTACCTTTGCTCTAAATACGGTGCAGATTGAGTTAGCCTCTGCTGGGACTACTGTATTTTAGCTCACATGGTCATGTGATCTGGGGGTGGGGGGGTCTAACAGTAAGAGCAGCAGCTATCTTGGAGGCAGCAGGTGTAAGTGAACCATATGGTAAATGTGGGAATGTTTTAAAGTATTTTTATAGATTTATCTTCAGGTCACTTGTTTCCTCTTTACCTCAGGTTCCCCTTGCCCCAAACTATATGTGGTTGGCAAGCCTGAGGAACAATAGAAAAACAACAAAATATGCCCCAAATGCTGTAGATGTAGGAGTAATTTAAACATCTAAAATGCAGGATCTTTTAGCTCTAAATTTATGTCAGTTTCACTTATACTTTCCTGACTCCTCCCTCTTTTAAGTCATAGTGTTTAGCATTTATGTAACACTTTCCACTTTAACTAATCCTCGCAATCACCTCTGAGTTAGAAAAGTATTAATATATCCATTTTACAAATGGGGAAACTGATACAGAGAGGTGCTGCATCCTGCCCATGGTGAACTAGCATACACAGTCTATCTATGCAACACTCGAACCGAATCTCTACCAACTTGGGAAGCCTGGACCATCAATTCTCATGTCTGTAAAGTAGCTAGCACTCTCTGGGGCAACAGTGTAGCCTAGTGATTAGCGCACCAAACTGGGCCTCTTGTCTCATGCCTAGTAAGTCTACTAAATTGTGTGTGTGTTTTGTTTTTTGTTTGTCCTCCATTTCTAGCTCCAAATTGCTGAGCTCTAAGGAGGACATTAGTTAAGAAATATAAATGACACCTTCCTTGAACTGGTGATAAAGACACTACCATGTTTGCCTTTAATTCCCTTCTCTAGACTCTTTTATCATCATGTCTGTGGGACGTTTCCACCAAAAGAAGTAGGTAACAATTAGTAAATACTGATACCTGCTTAACGTATTTATTTACATCTTCTTATTAATTTTTTGACTTGAGGGTGTCTAATTATGTACACACCTACTCTGTGTAACCATGTGTTACCATCACTGTCACTCCCATCCTCTCTGATAGTTACACCTACCTGTTACATCATCTTAAAGTAGACTAAGCTCTTCAAGATGGTACTGTTTGTTACTATGTGTCTGTACAACACCTGAGACAATGGGGTCTCTTTCCTGACTGAGGTCTGTGGACACTATCATAATACAATATATAAATATAATATATTTGTGGAAAATATAGTGGAAGAGACATATAATGCATTAATTTCTAGGCAGCAGTTAATGAAATACCGGACCTAAACACTGTGACATTCTGATTTACAGAAAAGCTATTTTAAATTATTTTTGCAATTTTCTAAATTTATTGCATATAATTTCCTTCTCTCTTTGGGGCCTGTCCTGTTTAGATTCATGGTACCAAAGTAGTCTTGCTTTAGAGGTGGTGGTATGTAAAAATCAGTACCAATAAAATATTTGACTCTTTAAACAAACAAGCAGAATAGTTTCTGTGCTAAGTTTCTGGCATGAAAAAGTACACGCTAGGTGGTGTAAAAGATGAGTTTTATTGCTACTTCTGTAATGCACTCATCCCAAATAACACATAATCTTGTAGCTCACACATCATCTTATACATAATGTACATAATTCTTACTGGTGAGTGTGTTTTGCTTTATTTTTTTGCTTCATGCAGGATCTGCTCTCGTATTTGTAGGGAAACGGCTACAAGGTTATTAAAATTTGTTGCACTGTTAAAGCTTTAAGTAATAGTTTAATGTAGTAGTTTAAAAAGAAATAAGACATTCAAGGACACTGAAGAGGAAGGCAACAGCGAAATTCTAGTATGCAGCTGCCTGGTTTTGAGACCGAGAAAACCTCTAAAGAAAACATCACACTTGCGCTTTGTATCCAGTTTTCTTTCAGTGCCAGCTCAAGATATGGTCTTAATCCTTAAGGAACTTGATGAATCAGGGCCTGGCTAATGGTCTCAGTTCACAACACAGCTAACTGCATTCTTTTAGACAGTGTTTCTCAACAGAGGCTACAACCAAGAAGTGGGTCACAAGGGAGCATCCAGTGGAGAGTACCTAACTGCAGAAAGAAAAGGGAGCACCCACTTGTTCCTAAGACCTGATGGGAGTCAAGGAGGGTAGAGAAGGTACAATTTTCTCCTTTTTTTTTGTTCCTGCTGCTTCCCCTGGTCCAATACTTCCTTCCCCCCCCCCAACTCAATCACATTCAAGTTCTTTCTTCTGTAGCCCATAAGGCTAGTTTGCTATATTGTGTTTTCTTCATTGGTTTGATTCATATTATTTTGCTATCCTATCCCAGTATTATCGAGTCATCTTCTTTTCTTGAGTTTTGTTTATGTTGAATTCTAGTATATGCTATTCATAATAGTTATTCATAATGGTTGGCTATAATGCAAGTAACCTACAGGCCTGTATCCTGTAGGATTAGCTAGAGCAATTCAGTGTGTTTGTAACCTTTGGCATAGATAAATGACCTACTGGTTATCTCTCTTGACTTTGGGGAATTGAATGGGGGAACCGAACAAAGAACTGAATATGTTTATCGTAGGTCTGGAACAGACTGGTAACCGCAGGGTACACCGCAGAACATGGAAGTCTTAAGTAAGGCCAAGGGTAACGGTTTTGGGGATGAGATAATCAATATTAATACATATAAATATACGTCATAATATGTTAACCTATAGAGTAAGTGTACACGAAGATTTATTTCGGTGAGGAAATAAGATTTGGGCATGGTAGGTTGGGCCTGGATTAAGGCAGTGTCTGGACCCTATAAAAGGGCAAACAACCATGCAGGGAGGTTGCTTTTTCCTATCTTCTATCAAGCTATCAGCTCGGCTTCGCAATACAGTCTAGCTACTCAACACTCGAACTGAATCCCTACCAATTTGGAAAGCCTGGACCATCAATTCCTTGGGCATGCCAGAGGCGAGGCTGGTCCTCTGTCTTCTACTACCAGGTCTTTAGGGAAGGGTGTGAGTATGCTAGTTTAAGTAATCTTTTAGAATAGAGATGTTACCATCAGTGGTCATAGAATTGTATTACTTCTCTGTGACTCTGTGTTTAAAAGGCATTTATTGTTCTTTCATTTATATTAATAACTATCTTATCAATTTGGTATTGTCCTCAGTGTAAGTGTCCTTGCCACACAACCCGAGAGTTCTCTAACCCTGTAGCCGGAATTGGGACAAGAATCTAAATATCTTCTGATCAGATCAGTGGTGAGCCATAATAAACTAGCACATAAATTCAGGTCAACACTTCCCTCCTCAGCCCCCCAAATATTGCTCAGCAGTAGAGATGAAGTAGAGATTGTAGAGGCAGTGGTATTGGCTCCTTTTAGCCTCTGGGAGCAGCATTGCCCTGAGCTGAGGGCTGCTCAGGAGAGTAGAAAGACACTCCCAGGAACCAGCATCAGCTCAAAACCAGCACCAGCCTTTCACAATTCCCCAAATCAGCTCCTCAATCTGCATCATTCACTGCCTCGCCAGCCTTAAATCCACCACTCTTCACCATTCCTTTCTATCTATTGCCCACAGTGCCAACAATCCTCACCTTCCCTTGTTTCACTGTGCAACCAATCCCACAATACTTTGTGACATAAATGCTATGGGATATGGTGGGTTGCCTTTTTGTGGACCCAAAGGATATACTGTAGAGACCAATATGGGCAACTCTATGCAAATCTTAATCACTGTAGTTTGCAGTCAGATAATATCACTATAAATACTACAGGTAGCTAAATAAGATACAGAAAGAATTCCACACTATTGACAGTCTGTGCTTAGGACAGGCCCAAGAGTGGAAGAGTAAACTGTGCTGCAGTTCATTGAAAATAGTATTGTAACTTAGCGCACAATAAAAAAAAAAATCAAAGTTGGGCAGTATCACAAACTTCATGGCCCACTTTACGACAGTGTCAGAACAGAGTGATTAAGCTTTCAGTCTTTATAGTAGAGCTTGTGAATGTTATGAAAATGTCATCTCAAATCTCTTCCTCATTCTCAATTTGAATTCAGGGATTAATAAATACCATTTCCTGTAGTATAGGTGGTAATATACAGTGGGTTGGGAAAGCTATTTGGGTTCTTCTGGATCCTGCCAAATTGAAAGCAAACAGTGAATCAAATGCTTCCTTTTCCTTTGTAGCTGTACTTTTTTTTAAATATAAACTATTATATCTTTTAACAGCACTGTCTGAACTCAAATACTGTATGCGGAATTTCAGCTGGCTGAATTCAAAGATCCATTATGTAACAACAGTTTACCTAAAAGGCAAAAATCAATGAGCTATGATTATAGAGTTTACATTTATTTGGGTGGCAGACAAAATAAAAGACATGTAACCTCAAACACCTGAAACTAGCAAACTACTGAGTCAAAGCCCTCTCTCATACATACCAGACAAAACCACCTCTATAGTTTACACGTGCACATGGATACACAAATAATATTTACATATGCACAGCCATTTATCAAAATAAAAAGACCTGATACCATTCGATTGTTGTTATTTTATAATTTTGACATATCACTGTTTATAGTTATTTTTTCAATGTTTAATAACTTTAATGTTCACAATTACAAAATATATTTTAAGCATTTTTTATTTGTCAATTTAAATGTTCAGCTGTGGGAAATTATGGGGAGGGTTTTCAGACAATAAGCCATCACACCACAATTATTTAATTACAATGCTGAGATTAAAAAAAAACCCTACAGCTTAAAGCTGTCAGCGTCCCATGTCAAAATACACGAAGCAAATATCCCTTAATCAAACCGGCATCATGCCTCAAGCCGCCTTTCCTTACTTTGCGGATCAGTACATTTGGATGACCAATGCAAATATTTTTCATCAGCGTGAGTACGACCAGGGAAAATCAGTGTTTACAGATACAAATCTAATCCTTCCAAGCCTCTCTCGCCCAGGAAAATAGCCACACACGCTCACGTCCTGTTCACGTGTAACCACGCATGAATGCTCGGCCAACACACTGTGTTGTACACATGCACCGATCCTGGCCGTCCACATGCGCACACGCCTACGGGCCACACGCCGCTGGGCTCATGCCCTCACGCGGGCACCTGCCGTGAGGGGCGCTCCGGCCGCCTGGGAGTAACCGGCCCGCGCGCGCCGCCCTGCGGCCCGGGCGCACCTGCTGGCACGTCCCGGCTCTCGCGCTGCGCCCACGCAGGCCCCGCTCCTCCCGCGGCTCCCGCCGCCCCTGCGCTCCTCCCGCGCCGGCTCGGCCGGGCCAGGTCCGTGTCCTCCCAGGAGAGAGCCCGGCGCGGCGGAGCGCCCCCCCCCCCCACACTCTGCGGGGACTGACCCGGGCCCGCCGGCCGCGTGTGTGCGCGGGGAGGCGCGGCGCGGGGAGGCCCCAGCCCCCGGGGAGGGACGAGCCGGTGCCGCTGCCGCCGCCGCCGCCAGGCCAGTGCCGCGCTCCAGCCCCGCGCGCGCCCGCTCCCGGGACCTGGCGTCTCGCGCCTGCCTGGAGCAGCGGGGGGAGGCCCGGGGAGGGGGAGGGGGTGCAAAATAAGGAGCCACGGGGCGCGGAAGCCACCCGCCCGCCCCCTTCTCGGCTCAGCCCCAGCACA
Source organism: Eretmochelys imbricata (assembly GCF_965152235.1). Classification (NCBI taxonomy): domain Eukaryota; kingdom Metazoa; phylum Chordata; order Testudines; family Cheloniidae; genus Eretmochelys; species Eretmochelys imbricata. The sequence continues at coordinate 202,027,081 of NC_135574.1, read as the reverse complement.
TCCTGTGCACAGGGGGCGGGCTGGCCGGGGCTGCTGCCCTCCTCCTCCTCCTCCTCCGGAACCCTCCCGGCTGCAGCTGATGTAAGGCGATGGGGGGCTTCTGCGGGGAGTGGGGCTTGCTCGGGGAGCTCCGTGCACGGGCAAAGGCGGCGTGGGGGGCGGAGGATGCGGCGCAAGCGGTAGATGCGTTTCCTGGTGAGCAGCCCGGCAGCTCCGGAGCGGCAGCGGGAAGCCAAGGGGACAGGTAGGGGGAAGCCGGCTCCGGCGCTGCCCCGCGCTACGGGGGGGATGCGTGGGGGTGCCTGCCCCCCCCCCTCCGCCCCTCTGTCTCTCTGTGTACCGGTGCGGCGGCCCGTCGCAGCGACGGGAGCGTTCGCCTTGTCCCCGCCTCGCAAGGTGTCCCTCCACCGCTGTGCCTAGGCTCCGAGTGAATGCGTGTGATTGGAGAAGGGGGTAGGGGGGCACGACTGTTCATTTCTATTTTGCTCTTCCAGGCTCGTTGCGGTGGAGAAAGCCCTTGCTTCAGTGATCCTGACATGAGTTCTGGTCCTTTCCCACGGGCCATAACCTTGGGGTTCTGGCTGGCCGTGCAAAGTAGGCAGGATTAGTGCATCTTTGCAAGCCCAAACTCGCAGCTCGAACCGATCCTTCCACTTGCTGCACACAAGACCAGATTTTTGTTCTAAATTAAATTCTTCTTCTCCTCATCCTTATTGCCAGCTGAGCCGATCACTGTAGTTTTTTCAGGGGTATCCGGTTTGTGTCAATGCAGTGTGGTGTGTGACCAATGTGTCTCTTTTAGCTGAGAGTAACTTTGTTTTGAACAATGGGATCCTACCTCTGAAGGGTTTTTTTTTTATGTTCTTTAATACAGAGAGAGAGAGCGAGAGCAGGACTATTATTAAATAGAATACCTGTGTGAATATATGTGTGTATGCATGCATTAGCTCTGTGTGTGTAAAACATGTCAAGTCTAATTTACATAAATGTATCAACATAATATTTTTATAATATAACTTTTAAACCAAGATGTTGACTACGGTTGCCATTTTGCCAGCAATACTGTATGTATTTGACTTTTGAATTATGTACAGTCAGACACCTGTTACTTAATCCTGTTTATCCTTGTCAATTATTGTTATCCAACCTTAGTCATCATTTTATCTCTGAAAATAAAATGCAAATATGGTTCTTCTAAAAATGATGCTATGCTGGTACACAGTAAGAACAGGAGAGACTAATGGATATCTCAAGTAATATTTTTCCAAAGAGAGTAATTCTGGAAAATACCTGGGAAAAAAATCTTTCTCTCAGAGGTAGGTTTATGCTGCATGCAGAGATGTGTGTGGTGGGGGTAGGTGGGGGGTACAACTTTAAAACAATCAGCAGAGGATATGCTAAATGATTTACAGTGTAGATGACTTTCCTTTGTTTTTGTAAATAATGTGTGCAGTATGTTTGCTTAATAGTATAATGTTGCTTACTACTCTCTGAACTTCCCTTTGAAAGTGTAAAATTATAAGACATTATGATGAATAATCTGAGTTATTGTCAATTATACAGAAAAATAAAACAGACCCTAATTATACAAAAGAATAGAATGAATGGTGTCATTACGCATAGAAAATCATATTATGTAAAGCTTATTTGAGTAGTGTATTAAGTGTTTTCCCGAGACAAGGAATGTTATTTATTTGAAGAGGTTTTCTGTAAATTAACTTCTAAAAGTATAACATTTATTGTATTCACAGTTTTCTTCCAGGTCACAGGTACCTACCTAGGCCCTTATACAGTAGAAGGATTGCTATTACATAGGACTGCGCATTTTTGTATCATACAGAGGCAGTTTATAAATATTAATTGGAAACAGATTCATTCCTTTCTGTTAGTGATAATTTAATAATGTAATTAAAATAAATTCCAAAATAGTATGTCACGGGTAAGATTAATTGCCATCTACAGTGAGATTTTAGGTATGGCCATCTAATTCTAGGAAGGAACAAAATGATCAGGGAATATAAAATAGTATGCATTTCGGGCATGGAAACTTTTTCACAACTGCTAATTTCACTCTGCCTGCAAATATCAGGTTTGAGTCTTCTTTTGATGACTAAACACCTAGTATTCATCTAAAAGTCAAACCTCTGGTGAAAATATAACTCTTCAAGTAGCTGTCAAAACAGAATTTTAAGGTCTGATTTGATCACTGGGTATGGATTCATATCTGGTGGAGTAACAATGCCTTTTATTTTATAGGTGTACGCCCACACACAAGAGCTTTGTTCTAAAACAGAATTTTTTATGCAGTGAATTTAAAAATAAAACACATAATGTATTCTGTAAGCTATATTTTGCTCTTTTTTTTTGTGAACAGAGAGGAAAGCACCTAGAGGGAAAAGAGATAAAGACAGAAGAAAGGGTAAAGAGAGAAATTCCATATTGGCTTCCCTTACAAATGCAGGAAAGACAAACCTATTTTCTGTGTATCTCATTGTTATATACCATCCAAAATCCAGTCGCTAGCTATACGCTTCTGCTTCCATCTTTTTTAAATAAATGACCAGTTCTTTTGACCTGATGTACACTGCTGACTTCTGTTGCTGACTTTGGCCATTTGTTCCAGTAATGTCGTGCACTTAGAGCTCTACTATGAGTCTGTCAAATCCATTTGCACTGTACTTACTCATAACAAAAATATTAGAACAGTTTCTGGTTTAATGTACCTTAAATATTTGGTACTGCTTGTGTAGGAAGTGATGACTTTATTTTAAAATCAGATTTAAATACCCTCTATTTCAAACTCTTGTCGGTATAATTTCCATTATTCTCATGATTATTCACTTTGTTTCAATATTTCCTTTATGTTAGCTTGACGTTTTTTGTAGTCTTGTAGCTTTATGATTCATTTTCATTTGTGGTTTTACCGTATGAATTATATTCCATTCTTGGTCGTCATTTGCAGAATAACTAATTCTGATAATTTTAGTTTAAATGTTTTGTTGTTGAAACTGAAGTGGATGCTGTGCTAAAGATGAAGCCAACCATTTTACGAATGAGTGTCTGTCTAAGAGAAACAATACCTCATTTGTTTTAGGAAGACTTTGGCTTCCTCCACATTTTTAAGCATCTGTCCTACAGTATTCTGGGAATTGTTGGAAAATGTGGTGGAAATCAAATTTCCTAAGTCATCCAATTACAGGATGCTTCAAACTGGTTGATTGTCAGTAGTAACCATTATCAAAAATTGCACAAAACAACATTTCTGATTGGGCTAATCAATAGTAAAGGCTCAATTCCACCCTCAGATTAAAGGGTGGATTGTACCACTGTGACCACTTGCAGCGAGAGTGAGAGGTTATGGGCTCTGCTGCCAACTGTCTGTTGATGACAGCTGGCTGCATATCTCTTTCTCCACTATTGCAACCACTGGCACTAATAAGATGTCACAATACTTACAAAAGATCAGCTCCTGGACGAAGAGCAGCTGGCTCAAATTCAATCTAGGCGAGATCTGAGTCATGCTGGTTGGCGGGGGGTAGCCCTAAGAAGAGCTAGCCAGTCCTCTGACCCTTTCTTTCTTTTGAAGGCTTCCAGCCGTCATTCAAAGTGGTGGAAAGTCTTGGGTCCTCTTTGACTCATTACTGAACTTGGATGAGCAGGTAGCATCAAAAACCAAAAGTGTCACCTTCACGTCCAGCTTGCTAGGAAACACTACCCCTTCCTTGTGGATAAGCACAGGTTTCAGCTGGCACAAGATGTGGCTGTCTGTCTTCTTCATGGCTTATGCTGCCGTGAGCACATCAAGCCAGTGCTCCTGTCCCTGCACTGGCTTCCAGTCCTTTGTCCACTGCCATTCTAGGTCTTTGATCCTAATCTTAGAACAACTGATGGATCGTGTCCCAGCTATGTCAGAGACCCCATCATCATCGACAAGCCACAGAGACAGCTGTGTTCCTTTGGGACCAATGCCGATTGCAAAGCCCAGAGTGACGCGTGCATGAGAATGGGGATGAGATAATTTCAGTTGAGGGCATCTGTCTATCAGAGAACTTTGAGGAGATGAGAGGAATCCAGAATTTGACTTTCTTTGGGAAATGCTGGGAAGCCTTTCTTTCTGATAAATCTTAAACTCCATAACCAGAACAGCATACACAGCATCAACTGCTCCCCTTTCCTCTTACCCCTTCCAAAAAAAGAGACCTTACGGAAAGCCCGGTGTTTTTTAATAACCCAAAAAGGGAGACACACAAGAGATTCCATGACACCCATTGGCAAAAGTGGGTGTAATACTTCCTAATCTATTTTATATGGAAGGTGTAGCGCTACTAGAGGGGTGAGTGGCAGTACCAAACCCTAAACTAGGATAGTTTGGTGCCATTTCTTTTTTGTGTTTTCTCAAAATGGAGGCCAGGTCTCACTCTTTGCCCAGCAAGAACAGTGTCTTCTGGAGCTTTAGAAAAACAGTTGCTAGGCACCTGAGGCAAGACGGAGGGTGATCTGCCCTTCGGTCTTCTCGTAGAGAGCCCAAGACTGAAATCAGTGCCTGATGGAGTTTTTGCTGCAATAGTCCTGCGCCCAGCTCCAACCGCTGAAGAAGCCTTTTTGTGCAGTATATGAGGATAGCGTTTGGGTCTGTGTTTGGGATTGGGATCTTTTTAATACCTCTGTGGTGAGCTAACCCTCAGTGTTTGCAGCACCAGACCATGGGAAGGAAATCTGCTCCCTGTGCAGACTGATGACCCTTGTAGAAGCTGAGTAACCTGCATAGTTCCCTGTTAGTTGGTGTATTGCTAGACCAGCAGATGATAAGAAATACTTTTTTCTGACCATTTGGTGGTGGGATTATACTCTTGTTATTTTTATGCATATGTATGTGTCTGAGTATACACACATGCATGTGTATATCAAAATATATTTATATGCACACACCCATGCGCGCGCTCTCTCTCTTTTTAGTGTATGTATTAGTGAGACAAGGTGGGTGAAGTAGTATCTTTTGCTGGACCAATTGCTTTGTATTCGTCATTAACTTGCATAAGCACTGCTGTCAGCCTGACCTCTCCTTTGTGTATGTGTGTTTAATAAATACATTTCTGGAAAAGGAAGCCTATGCACAATTTGAATATCAAACAGTCTGCTCTTAAATACTCATTCCGCATCAGTTCCTTCCTCCAAGTATTTCCTCACCAAAATGTATACAAATCATTGGTGAATCAGGGGATTCCTTTACATATATATATATAAAGCCTCTCATTTGTGTTCCAGTTCTCTTTTCCACAGTCGTGTAAACACTGGAATGATTGTGAAGAAGGAGAATAAGGGGCAGTCCAATGAAGGAATTCTGGGCAGGAGAGACTGGGATAAATGAAGAGAATGCGGGTGACATTTTCCCTTAGGCATTCACTAAAAAGCTCCTTGTTGGTTTTCCATTCCTATTTCTCTTTCTGGAGATAGTCCTGTGTGATTACCTTTTGCCTGCTTGAATATGCTCTGTCTCTCAAACCTCTTCTTTTCCATCTTGAATTTGCACATGTGCAGAGATATGAAGAGTGACTCTGAATATATGTCCAGGGACAGGTCTTCCCTCCTCTTCTTTTGCTTTGCTCAGTAAGATTTTCCATGTTCTGGATCCCGTACACCTGCCATGTCTACTTTAGGACATCTGTATGCTGCAGTGGCCACCAAAGTGAAAAACAAGAAATGAAAGAGTTTCTAACCATAGCAATAGCCTGTCCATCCCTTGAAATACATGAAGTACAATAAAAGTAACAATTTTTGTTCCAGTTTAGAATTCCAGTGCCGTCTTGAGAGTCATTTTTTCTCTTAGACCAGAGATGGTGAGGACATATTACAATTTACTCACAATACATGTAAAAATTAATGCCATAATGGGAGGAAGGAAGAGGAACCATGAGGTAATCACTAAAACGGGACCCTTAAAAACACCTCTGTGGAGGGTCCCATCCAGGAAAGAAAAGGTGTTTTGAGAGAGTAGGGGGGAAAAGACAGAAACTTGCAGTAGGGCTGTTTTTGCACAAAGGATAGCGGGGGATCAGATCCATGAAAGGAGAGGCTGTGTGATCCTCTCTGATGGTAGAGGGAAATGTATGTTGCCCCAAAAGTTGATTGCAAGGCAGTAGGAGGACTGCTGGATGGGAGCTTTTATTTCAGATAGAACTCTAGAGGATTGGTGCTGAGGGCTAAGATTAATTGGCCTCTCTGATGGATGTAGAGAACTGTCTGAGAGCAGCAAGAAACAGTCAGTGTAATTATTTCAGCCTATTTCATGACCTGTGTTACTTGTGCATCACTTGGCTAGGAAAGTATGCCTAGGAATGTTTTTCATGCGTTAAATGACAGGACAGAAAGGATGAAATTTGATAGCAGGTATATCAGAGCAGCCTGCAAATTAGGTGCTGCAGCTTGGCATATGAGCTGATAGATGCAAGCTAATGTAAATACTTTGGCCTTAGTGCTCAGTATGTAATTTCTTGCAGGAAAGATCTCCCATATGTGTGTACGTTGCAGGTGCTGTGTAACCCTGGGAAACCTTTGCCCCCGTCCACCCCCCAAGCATGTCTGCCATTTTGAGTCTGTTCATATGGTGTGATCAGCCCTGTTGACTGGTGCGCTTCTGCCCTGAAGTTGAAAATTATGAGTACTTTTTTGGTGGGGAGGGGAATGTGATGCTGAAGAATAATAGGGATCCAAAGAGGGCAGGCTAGTGAGGAGCCTTGGCAGTTGCTTTTTGTGGTGATAAGGTGGAAGAGCTGGGGCAGAGGTGGACACTTTCCCACTCATGCTGGTGGCTATTAGAACCCAGGAAGCTCTTCTCTCAGCTGCAAAATCAGCCCCTGCCAATGCATTTTACAATAAAAACCCGGCGTTCTTGCTACAAAGGGGTCACTCCTCTCCCGCTTTCTCCACCTCCAACTGAGCTCAGCTTCTGTCTGCAGATCCAGGGAAGCTGGCGATATGTCTAGCATCTCTGAGTCCGGCTCCTCATCCCACTGGTTTTCTCTGCCGCATCCTCTCTGTCTCTCACTAGCGCAATGCATGGTGCCTCAGGCAGGGAAGAGGGGTGAGTCTTGAGGGTTTGTTCCGGTTCATCCTAAAAGGGGCAAATTTTCTGAGCTGGACTAATTGCTGTTGTCCTGGGCCCTTACACACAGGAATTCTAGCCCCCTTTACTCTCTCTTGGCCCTGGATACTGCCTGTCATTGCACCACTGTCAGCTGGTCTCTTTGCCACCTGGTCATACACTAGAGTTTTACATGTGACTGAATTCAGCTGGTCCTGGAACCCTTGTATCCCCATACAGATATCAGAGCCTGCACATCTGCCTTGGGCGAGCTGGCAATGTGCCCGTAAAATGGCTTCCTCTGAGACATGCTGGTGATAGAATCAGATTAATTTGCAAAGAGTAGAAGAAGTTATTTACTGTGCAAACAGCATACAACTAAGCGCCACGGTTGGTGCGAGGACTGCTGAACGCGTAAATGGTTTCTGGCTAAGAGCAGACCGCCGCAGTGGAATGCGGGCTGCTAACCTAGCCAGGCAAAGGGAGGAGTATTTGCATATTTGGAACTGTTATGGAAGCTATCTGCCTCCACACTGGCTGGTGGAGACTGGCGAAGAGGAGAAGCACGTGGTGGTTAACTTTGAAACCAGTCTGATTCAAATGGTGGTGCCGCACTGGGGGGAACTTCTGTGTGTTGGCACAAGTTATTGTATAGATGTGCTGTGGGTTAGCACCCCACATTTCTCTACTGCTGCCAGAGCTTTTGGCTCCATTACATCAAATAAGAGACCGTCCCTGACCTTCCTGATCTAGGATTGAAAATAGTTTAGCTGCTTGTGTAGATGAGATCAAACCGTTTTCAGCAGTGGCACAGAAAGAGTGATAGAGACCTGCAGATCATTCTTGCCTCTAAAGGTATCTCTGCTACCATTTCTTCCTGCCTCTGAACTTTGGGAAACTTACATTGTGCTGCCCATATTGTATGCACTATACAGCTAAAGCAGAAGATCGAAGTTTGCATTGCTGGTAGTCTGGCATCTTGTATAAGCGGTAAGTTCTTTTAGAAGAAGCTGTGTTTCTTTACAGAAGAAGCCTGTACTAAGGAATTGAAGCCCCCAAAAGTAACTTTCTGGAGCCTAGATAGGTTTGGAAGTCCTATATCTTGCTGCTGAGGGTCTTCAGTCTATACAGTGATAAAAGAGCTGCGGCATGGGGAGGTGAAGGGTCTGAGGGTCCGAGCTCCAGGCCAAGCCCAAATGTCTACACTGCAATTTTTAGACCCATAGTCCGAGCCCAAGTCAGCTGACTGGGGTCTGAGACTTGGTGCCAGGGTTTTTTTTATCGCAGAGTACACGTTAAGACAACTGATTTCCATTTCACTGATGCTTCTCCATTTCGTATGCCTTGCCTTCTCCTGACCTGCGGCTTCAGAATATGAGTTGTTAACTGACAATGCTGACATTCCACCAGGTTGGTTTACTCAGTCGTGGATTTTTTTCCCCTGCCTTTCAGAGATAAGTGGTGATTTCAGAGCTTGATTCGTTTTTTTTTTTATTCTGCTTTTTCTGGTAAATGGTGATTTCAGAGCTTTGTCGTGACAGTTTTTTCTGTGGGTAGGTGCCTACCACCTTTCCTCCTACAGGCAACAACAGTTGGTTGTGTAAGAGCAGGGCTTCATTTATAAATGTGGGAATCTACAAAGCAAAATAAAAGTTGATATTTGCAATGGCTCTTTGCCATGTAAGCATGTGTATTTTTTTAAATGGCAATTCTTGCTGTATTTTGAAACACATGTTTTGAGAAAATATGTGTGTGAGTAGTTTTGACTTTGTATGAATTAGATTAAGTTAATAACAGGTGAAACCTTGTTACTGGCAGGAATGATGCACACTGTTTTGTGCTTTTGTGCTTTAGTTGTGCTTTTCCTAGTGAGTAGCCAGGGGTTCCCCGAAATCTTAGAGTGTCATTACATTTTCATTTCTGTTCCCTATCAGCCCACTTCTACCCATAATAAAGCACTGGATATTATGAAAATTACAAAATTATCTCATTTTTGGGATGTCTTGTAAATGGAAATCATTGGTGGGCTTGTCTGGTTTACTAAAATCATGAGAACTCTGGTAGCTTTAAATTAATAGTTTGAAATGATTCATTTTAGTGACTAATCTTCAGTGACTCTAGTACTATGTATTGTAGGGACGGGCAACGGAAACCTGGAAAATTTGTTTTTCATATTCAAAGGCAGCAATGACAGGTACACAGGGGATGATATTGCTGGTTTAAATGTTGGCTGACTCCCATTTTAATTTAGTTTGGGAATATTCTATATGAACTTGCAGAGAAACTTTCATTAATACTCTGTTCTTCATAATGGGGTTGTTTTCTTTGCGAAAATCATTTTAATAGAACAAAATGTAATAAAGATTTTGAGTCATGCAAAATTACCTTGGCATTTCTTTAACCTCAGTTTTTGGGTTATTTTCTATTTCCATTTTCTTATTAAAGTTTGATGTTTAAAAAAGATAACTTCTTTCTCTTAGCAGCAATTTAAATACCATAAATAACCTTCATGAGGAATTCAAATATTTTAAACAGGTAATTGGGGGCAACAAAGGGATTGGTTCACACAGTTTCTGATGAAAAGCTGTAGAACCGATTTCTTAATGTAGGAAGGGGCGAAAATTATCTGAATATGAGAGATCCGTTTTTGCTAACCGGTGTAGGCCTTTGGTGTGTGTTAGGCAAAGCATAATAATACCAGGATTCACAAAACTTTTAACATATTTTTTATTCCAAAAAAGGAAGAGTTTACATGGTGATAATTTCTATTCTAAAACTGCGTAACTTTTGTAATCCATAAAACTGGAATACCAGTGGCTAATGTACCTTAGTGTTTTTTTCCCCCCCAGATGTTTGGAAAACCTGTCAAGCAGGTGGAGTGAAAATAATTGATTCTTTCGTTTTTAAGAAGTGCATTACAAATGTTAAAGAAAGGAAATCAATTGTCAATTAATATTTAAAAAATCATTTAAATGAATCATTCCTTAAAGGCAACTGGAAGGTGGACCAAATCTCCCAGCCCCTATCACTGCTTTTTTATATTGTAGGACTTAAATCAAGTTTGTTGTACAGGAAGCAGAACATATTTTGCTGAACTGAGCAACCTAAAAGTCCAATTGATATGTAGCACCTTTTTCATGAATAAAGCACTGTTTTAATGGTAACATTTGGTTCTGTATGATCAACAATATCAATTAGCGTATTTTACATCTGATGAAGTGAGCTGTAGCTCACGAAAGCTCATGCTCAAATAAATTGGTTAGTCTCTAAGGTGCCACAAGTACTCCTTTTCTTTTTGCAAAGACAGACTAACACGGCTGTTACTCTGAAACCATTCTACATTCTGTTATACCCACGTAACCTCAGCCGGTGCTCTAGTATGTAGCCCAATGCTGAGGGCATAATTTGGCCCTGACATGAACAACTTTACACCGTGGCATGCCTGCTCTAAGAAGAATGGAACTTCTATGAGATTCTGCCCTTTGATTTATGTTTATTGGTATCACGCTGGGGGGTGGATTTCTGAATCGGCACTTCTGTCAAACATCATCATTTAGCCCCAAGCTTTCAAATGTGCATATGAATTTTGGCTGCCTCTGTGGGTTTTTATTTTTGTTTTTTGGATTTCTAACTTTATGCACTTCGGGCTTGTTTCCTATTCCGGACTCCTCTACTAACTCATTCTGGACTAGATTGTGAGATAACAATCAGCCTGGGGTAATGGGCTGCATAGTATGGCATGGTACGTGGAGTATCTGGGGAAGGACATTGTGATCTGGTTTATCTGCTGCTCTGGGAGGGAGCATGTTTATACCCAGGGCAGTGTATACTGCACCTATGTTTATACCCAGGGCAGTGTATGCTGCCCGATGTGCCAGTGAAGCAGTGCCTCCTGGCATGTTGGAGGTAGAGCCAAGTTTCCATCCATTCCCTGCCCGATTCCATCCCCTCTTGCTCGCTTGTGCCAGGGTGAGGTGGCTCTGTGGAGCCTGTCTCTACTTAGCTGCTGCTACCTCTGCTTATGTTGCTCTGCTAGCCAGGCCACAGTATGGTCCTGTGTGAATTTGGACAAATCAGTAAGTCTCGCTGTGCCTCAGGCTTCCCATCTGTAAAATGAGTATAACGACACTTACCTCTTCAGATTTTGGTGAGGCTTGGTTAATGCTTGTCTGTAAATTGCTTTGACAGCCTCATGTGAATGAGGCTACTGTATGTATGTACTATTTTATATCTGTATAATAAGTGCTGCTGATAACTTAGCAGCTGATTAATGATGCACAGCAGCGCTGCAGAAGAACGTCAGAGAATGAAAAAAGGGAACTGTATTCAATAGAAAAAGTAGAGGATACTTAATTACCTACCTTAAAGTTAGACATGAGGAAGGAAAACCAACCTGACTCTAGCAAAAAGTGCCATGCGATATTTAATGAGGACAAGAGGCCAGGACGTTTTTCTTGCATCTCCTCTGAAAGGCAGTGCCTCCAAACAACACAATGACACTAACACCCTAGCAGGGCATTGGTTCAGGAATGGCTCAGAAGGAAAGTACCATCTATTGAAGAAATCATCAGCAACTTTTGTTTCCCTATGGGGGCTCCACGCTCAAGAATTGACCAAGGCAAACCTCTGAGCTTGTGAGACCTGATGAGAGAAGTCTTTAGGCTGTTCAGAGGAAATGCTTCATTTTGCCTTCAGAACTTGTCTTGCTGAAAGCGGTGTACGGTATTTTTGACAGCTCCATATTGGCTCTGTGTCTCACATTATTCCTGCTAAAGTCAAATGTAATTTATATTTACTGAGTTAGATCAAGATCCACCCATTTCTGACAGTAGCAAAGAGGTAACCTGCGTATTTGCTAAAAGCAACCATTTTCAGCCAAACGATATCCCAGATCATGTGAATGGCTATCATAGATGCACAGGTTATGCATCGAGAGAAGCATTTTATTTTTTAAGGATGGGAAGAAGATACTAGATTTATCAATCCTAACTTTAAATACCGAGGCTGATGTCATTTCTTGAAAATCCTTAACTTCAAATTTCAAAGATCTATAGGGCAAAATATAGCTCAAAGTAACTATAGTTCATCATATGGATTGTGGTAGTAGCTATCTTGCTTAGAGAATGTAATGATTTGTGACACTTTCAGTTTAGGAGCCCGGCTTAATAACAGTTTTATATCCTGTTTGATAGTGTTTTAACAATTGTAGCATCCAGTTCTTTTCTCAGATCTACTGCACATTGCAGAAATTGCTGCTTATCTTGGCTGATTCCTTTATGTTCCAAATAGGGATTTGCACCTTTGGCTACAGCTGGCTTAGGTTAAACACCGTTTCAAACAAAGCCATGTTCTAGCCAAAAAGATAGTCTCTTTATATTAACGTCCCAACTCTTGATCGATTCATCTGTCTTGACCGTGGTGGAAATGAAGGCTGTTTGTGCTACATATGATGTGATGCACAGCAGTCTTCTTAAAGGTGAAGTGACCAAGGAAATGGATGCACATACTTGCAGCATAGCTCTACAAATATTTGCTAAAGCACAGGCACAATGTAAACATCAGAATTTAGGAATGCTACGTAGGTTGGAATCAGCCTTGAGGATTCTCATTCCATATTCTGAACTGTAAGATCTCTGGGGCAAGTACTATCTTTGTGTTATTTATTACACATCATCTAGACAACAGGGACCTTGCTCTTTTTTTTTCTGTTTGTCTTTAGGTACTACTGCAATAGAGGTAATAAATACATTGCTTTGAAGCTTAGGACGGATACCACATATTCTGTGCAAGTTAAAGGCGAAGAGTACTTGTATTGTTCTGATCAGCAAGCTGAAACTTCTAAAGATAAGCAGCTCTCAGCATGAACCGAACAATTAGGTGTCTTGAAATTCCAGGTATCTGGGACTTCCTTTTCAGCACCATATGGGTTACAGGAGTTTATGACCATGTATGTTAGCAAAGTGAAAGGAATCCTGTTCAATTTTTTCTTAACTATAATATGCAAATTAAAATAGTACAAGCTCAGTGATATGAACAATACCACATCTGGGCAAACTATCAGGAGTGCAGCATAATTTATGGGACAAGGCATTGTCTAAACTAGTTGAACTTACATTTCACATGCTACTAAAGGCCCCTACAGGTTTCCTTCATTAGGAAACCAACCCAATTTTGGTTTGACTTATGGTCCAGTAATAGCAGAGTTACATTATCTTTGGGCTTTGGAAATATAGTCTGGGATATCGCATTTATAGAGCCGTCAAATGTTTTGTGACCCTGGGCTTCTGGCACAAATGTAAAAGTGCTTCACTCAGTGTTAGTTCTAGCTCTGAGGATTCCCTTTGTAAACTTTCAAGTTGGAACATAACTCAGGAGCACATTCATTCTGTGTTTGGCAACAGGAATGAGACAGTTCGAATCAGCAGCACATGCTTAAAGGGACAATGTCAGTACGAAATCAGGTCTGTTTGAACAACGACTTAAAATACCCTCCAATACCGAACCTGCCACTGAATCCCCCTGCCAATTTTGGTTGCTTCATAGTCACATTTTTGTACTTTTTAGGAATGGTTGTTCTCTTCCCTGTTGTGTTAAAGACCCACAAAAATGCTGGATACTGATTAAATAACTACACAGGGGAAACAGAACAACTGACGGGCACAAAATGCAGTTAGATAAAGTAAACAAACTAGGGAAAAAATTTCCCCTCAAAGCCCTTTCAGCTACAGTAAGGTTCTGTGCTATTTAAAACATTATTATTTATTTGTATTGTTACAATGCCTAGAAGCTCCAGTCAAGAATTAAAGTCCCATTTTGCTAGGCACTGGAGACGCATAGGTACTCCTTGCCTCAAAGATCTTACAGTCTTAAGGGTAGGATAAGGCAACAAGTGTACATACTCCTGGTGGACAAAGGGAGCAAAAGGGAACAGTGAGACAATCAGAAGAGTAATAAGGAGCAGTCAGAGCAGACCAGCTGCCAGGCCTTTGGATTCCATAGTACATGTGAACAATTTTCAGCCAGAAATGTTATATTTATAAGTCGGTGGCCTCCCTTTAAATGTATCCCTAGGTACAGGGCTAGCTGTTGGCTGGAAACTGACTGGATCAGGCTAACTTAAAAAAGAATTTTGTTTGAATGATGTCTTTAGGATCAAGCCCAGTGTGTTTGCACAGTGAGGATGTGCTGCACAGATGGGTAACACCCAGTTCTGTTTGCTGAACAAATAAGAAATTAAACTGATGGCTCGTGCTTTGTTCATTTATAGGGATCAGCAGACAGTGACAAAATCCGGCCGGATAGACCTGACCTGAAGATTTCATACACAGAATAGCTTCAGAGTTTTTTAAAAAAGGTGTTGTGCTTACAGTTTAATGTTAAAATACCATGTTAAATATTTAATATACTTTAAGATTCTTTCTGTGAATTTAACCCAGCAATAATATAGGAACATTGTTTATTACTTACCTTGAACTATCCATATTGCTAGTTCACAGTAATGGCACTTTTAGCAGGTTGATGACTGTCAGGCTCAGAAATAGCAATTGTAATATGATAAAATTATTCTGGAATATATTTGCATGGTTTATTCATGGTAAGAATTGCTTTTTTGCATGTCAGACTGCTGACTAGAGCAAAATGTGTTTACTTGGAGCTGGATATACATTCTGGGTTAAAAAAAGACGTGTTCTCTTAAACTGTGTATGGAAAGAAAAGAAAATTAGTTTGGTTTAATCCAGTTGTTATTTAATTTCAACTTTGTGTCAAAGTTTCAGTAAAAACTTCTGGCAGCTATGTCTGGCAATGGACATTATAAAGTAATGTCACTTAGTGTCAGACTCATATGAAATCAAACCTTCATTGTCGGGGGTGTGGTTGGGTGGGGGGGTTGGGATGGAAGCAACACACATATATTAAACTAAATTTTACTGCGTTCCCTTTGCTGTTGTTGAAAATATTTGTTTCAATAAAACTTCCTTTCACCAGTTCCTCTGGGATCCTACAGTGAAGTGATAATTCTATGCTGTAATATTCTGCTGGCATGAAAATGATTATAAATTCACCACTGTGTGATCTGATAAGAGGGAAAGAGGGGCCAGAAGGGAGGAAGCCCGATAAGCTCAAGTAGCTTTAGAATTAGCAAAGATAATTTTAAAAAGAGTGAAAGCTGCATGAATTTGTCTGTTACCTTTGAAGATGTTCACCAGTATTAAAGGTTCTTTGTATGAAAATGCCTAAAATGGTCATATGTGTACTGCCCATTATATTAGGGTGCAGAAAAGCAGAAGTATTCCATAATGGTGTTCTGTTCAGTGTGACTCTATACAGGGCTGTGTGTGCTGTATGATTGATGTCATGTAGTAGTCCCATTAAACATTAAAAGGGAAAAATAATTCTGCTTAATCCTTCTCTTTCACTGTCAGTAGTATATAGAAGGTAGGGGTAATGGAAAGTTTAGATCAGAACATGCCACTTTAGAATTGCTGCTGGCCTACATTTCGAAGTATGAACCGAGATGAACATTCAGTCCTTGGAATACAGGAGCATCCCAAACAGAACTACTGAGTGGTGATAAAGATAAAGATTACCCTGTACATGCTGAGTTTTCTTGGGAGACTCTATAGTTACTGCACTTTATTTTAGTGCCTGAAACTTCCTGCAGCAAAGGCCGGATCCAGCTCCCCACTTCAGTCGCTGTGGAGCAGCCTTGTGCTGTGGACCTGGTGTGGTTCCACTGGACCAGGGGTGGCCAACCTGCGGCTCCGGAGTCACATGCGGCTCTTCAGAAGTTAAGATGCGGCTCCTTGTAAAGGCACCGACTCTGGGGGCTGGAGCTACAGGGGCCAACTTTCCAATGTGCCAGGGGATGCTCACTGTTCAACCCCTGGTTCTGCCACAGGCCCTGCCCGCCCTCCACCCCTTCCTGCGCCCTCCCCTGAGCCTGCCGTGCCCTCGCTCCCCTCTCCCCACGCCCAAGCCTCCTGCACGCCACGAAACAGCTGATCAGGAGGTGCAGGGAGGGAGGGGGAGGCGCTGATTGGTGGGGCTGCTGGTGGGTGGGAGACGCTGGGAGCAGGGTAGAGGAGTTGACATGGGGCTGCTGATGTATTACTGTGGCTTTTTGGCAATGTACATTGGTAAATTCTGGCTCCTTCTCAGGCTCCTTCTCAGGCCACTCCTGCACTGGATTGCGGCTGGCCAGTAGGCTGAAGTAGCCCTATGCAGAATGGCCATGAATCCTGGAGGGAGGATTCTTTCCTTTCCTATCCTATCCCTTACCCTAGTGCCTAGTCTGTCCACATCTCCCCAACACCTGACCTGACCAGTCAGGCTGGGCACTAGGGTAAGGATTTGACCCTAAGTGACTGTCTGCTTCAAATGCATTATGGGTCACCCTAACTTCACTCTTGGCTGTGTTGTAGTTTTTCATAAAAATATTGAATTTCATTGGCCAAAGCAGAACTAAAGTGTTTGCACTTAAATGAGCTGGGATTGTTTGTAGTGCTCATAAGTGAAGCCTTGGATTGTTACCTAACTTTCTTTTTTCAGTGACTAATTTCACAGATTTTTGAATTGCGTTTCTTAGGATAATTTTTGTTCTAAAGAACTACTACAAAGAAACTATAAAAATAACCAATGTGTTTTTTTTTTTTAAATTTGGCTTTAGAAAATGTAAATAGAATATTTTATCTACTCTTGTACTAGTTGGTGCCTATCTGTATAGCTTTAGTACAATGTGTAAGAAAAGTAATTTGATATATGGCTGGAATATAAGGAAAAGTAGAGAGAATAGTGCTTTCCTATAGTAGTTATGCCTAAAGACAAAAGAGCCTTTATCTTATTCATTATTTTTACCTTTATTTACATTTAATTGTCTGAATATATGTCTTTGGGAAATTTTAGAAATAAACTGTTAGCCTGTATTTCTGAGGTATGTTGAAAGTGTATTAGGATCAGAGTTTGTGGTATTACAGTTTTGTTTCTTTTGCACAAAAGAGGATCTTATTTATTGCCTGCTTTAAACTATTATATTTTGAGTGATAACAGGAATCCATTTATTTCAGAAAAATATTAAAAATCCCTTAGACAGTAATGTTTTGCTTATAAACGTCATTAAAAAGGATGCAATCACTGTCATTGCAGTCAGTCTCCTTTTCAGTAAGAATAATCCTAAAATTCCAGCCCATCTGGAGAGCCATTAAAAACCCTTTTTCCTGTGGAACTAATCTGGATGTGTCATGCAACCAGTCCAAAACCCATTCTGTATAGATATCCAGAGTAGCTTTTGTTTTTCAAATTGGTTGTATGCACCCTGATCCTGTTCTGAGAAATGTGCAGCAAGCATGGTGTGTGTGGGTGTGTGTGCGTGTTATGTTAATTGCAAGATCGGTGCCAAGCTGTCCAAATGGCAATAGCCACAGGCTATAAAATTTTTTTTTACTGGTAAGGCAGTTTGCTTACTTCACACAATGTGCCTGAGCACATATGTCCTTTGTACGGCCATAGATGGTTTATGAAAGTGGAGTTTTCTATTGATTCCATCACTGTATTCCTTTGGGCAAAAACAGACAAAATTCACTTTTTTTGATGTCAGTTTAGAGTAGCCGCTCTTAAACTGGTGCTGCTGAGGTAGAAAGCTACAGTCTGGACAAGGAAATGTAAAACAAGGACTTGTCGTGCAGAGTAACTTCAACCATTATGTCATTTGTCATCTACACTGTGTCATATGGCTGATACTCAGTTAAATGGGACGATATCTGACTGTGATATTACTTGATCCAGATCCTGTATACAGGGCTGCAAGGTTGTGTAGATTCATAGATTTTAGGGCTAGAAGGGATTATTAGGTTATCTAATCTGACCTCCTGTATATCACAGGCAATTACATTTCACCCAAAAAGAAAAGGAGTACTTGTGGCACCTTAGAGACTAACCAATTTATTTGAGCATAAGCTTTCGGGAGCTACAGCTCACTTCATCGGATGCATACTGTGGAAACTGCAGAAGATATTATATACACAGAGACCATGAAACAATACCTCCTCCCACCCCACTCTCCTGCTGGTAATAGCTTATCTAAAGTGATCGCTCTCCTTACAATGTGTATGATAATCAAGTTGGGCCATTTCCAGGACAAATCCAGGTTTTCTCACCCTCCGCCTCCCCCCCCACCCCCACAAACTCACTCTCCTGCTGGTAATAGCCCATCATCATACACATTGTAAGAAGAGTGATCACTTTAGATAAGCTGTTACCAGCAGGAGAGTGGGTTGGGAGGAGGTATTGTTTCATGGTCTCTGTGTATATAATGTCTTCTGCAGTTTCCACAGTATGCATCCGATGAAGTGAGCTGTAGCTCACGAAAGCTTATGCTCAAATAAATTGGTTAGTCTCTAAGGTGCCACAAGTACTCCTTTTCTTTTTGCGATTACAGACTAACACGGCTGTTACTCTGAAATCTATAAAGAATGCTAGGCCAACTGGATTAGGTCCTTTGTAGCTTTAAGTGACCAGGATGTAACCCCCCTCTTCCTGCCTGCTATGGGTCCAGCCTTTCATTTCCGGAAGAATCGCACATGCTTTTCCACAAATCCTGGGCCCAGTGCTCAGTGCTGCACTGTGCAATCATGGGATTAGATTTGCAGTGTGCCATGGGATCCATTTGCAAGGCCCACTAAGTCAGCCTCCTTTCATAATTCAAGCTCCAGAGGTTCTGAGATGGATAGGCTGCTGTCAGGAGGCTTAAATTGAATGGCTCTGGTCATGATTTCCAGTTAGCAATGGTTGGCTGTTTGTTTCCAGAGCCATAGATGGGCTACTGGCTGTCTAGGCATGGGAAGCCTCATACTTCAGCTATGCAATGCTATGTGTTGTGTAAGATTGAGAGAGAAATATATTTAGTGAGGCACAGTGTGTGCTCTGTCTTCAAATAAATAATAGTAAATAATTCAAATAAATAATTGTTCAGTGTGTTGCCTCGTGCCTTCTTTAGTACTCACTATTCACACCCTCCTCTGAAGACAGAACATGAATTTTCTCATGGGCTTTTTTGTAGTACTCTGATACCTGAGTGCTTCACAAACATGAATTAATTTAACTTCACAGCTCCACATTTTGCAGGTGGGGAGCTGAGGGCACAGACAGATTAAGGTCAGAAGTTTTCACTAATTCTGAGTGCCTACACTGAGATGCCTAGGACACAATTTTACGTCGTGTTTAGGCATCTGTAGCCCTATGTGTGTTCAAAGTCCAGCTCCCATTGAGTTCAGTTATAAGCTGTGGGTGCTCAGTACTTCTGCAACGCAGACCCTAGGGTCTCAAGTCAGGCACCTAGAAAATGAGGAACACATAGTTAGTGACCACCTTTGAAGAGCTTGGTATGTAGCCAGATATATAGGGTCAACTTATTTGTCCCTCCATATTTTATTTTTCTTTATGGCATGAGAGAAGTGAGAACCTTACTTAGGTCAAGTCTGTATCTGCACTGACTTTCCAACCAGTGGTGGAGTGAGGATAAATTTGCAGCAGCAGCTGTGGTCTGTTCTGGCCATTGGCTACGCTGGCTGAAATCAGTGGTCGCTCAGCATTTCTATGAGTGCAAGCGAGTCTTGAATCTGGTTCGAAGTCCTTGTCCCAAGGAGTTTACCATTTCACTAAAAAGGCCACTGGAGTTTCTGAGCAGAAACAAGCTTCTGAAAAATACTAAACTGGTGAAAGATACATTTTATTTCTATTTGTACAAAGAAACAGAAGCTGCATTTTTTTTCCCATTAAACTTTCCAACATGTCAGGCATGGGCTGAAATGGAACATAGAAATTTCAGACCCAAAGGTAATTTTCCCCCAGAAAGGCTATAAATGACTGACGATAGGAATTTTGGGCCAAATTCTCCTATGTTATATACATTAAGTCTGGAGTAATGCAGGTGACTTTGGTGGATTTATCTGGTGTAACTGAGTTGAATTTGGCCCAGAATCTCTAGATGCAGAATAAAAATATCCATCATGTATCTTACAAACTGTTAGAAGGATCTGTTTATGTATTAAGATATTGTTGTTATGTCTTGCATCGTTTTCCCAACAGCAGCATGTTCTGAGTAGTGACTTAATTATTCTGTGCTGTGAGCTGATTTCACTTGTCCCTAGAAACAACTGTAGAAACTGGGTTAGTCTTCCGTGTGTGATTGTGCAATAGTGAGACCAATATAAAGGTGCATTGGGGTAAGCAGAGAAGTTGGATCTGAGTTTTTTTTTTTTTTAAAATAAAACAACTTTTGTTTTCTTCTACTGGAAGAACACATTGTCAATATTTAGTGAAAACGGAACAACCAACCCCCTCAGCAGTTGTCCCCTCAGACTCAGTTTATATTTCTGGAATGGTTTCAGTTTTGGTGGGAATTGCTGAACACCTCTGGCAGCTTGGAGAGGATTCAGTGTAGTCTTAAATCAAGTGATTTACTGTTACTAACGACACAGCCTAAAATCGTTGTAACCAACACCAGCACGGGGCATGACTGTGAGGCGCTGCTGGAGTGAACCACTTTCGTGCCCCTTGCTGGCTACCTGTGCTACGTTCTGTGCAGGGGAAGGAACAGATTCCCATGGGCTGCTAATTCCTTTCCCGCACAAGTGGGTGGCGAGTGGTCTGCTCCACGTGGGAGTGGATGGAGCCTTCGTTCCATCCCCCTCTCGTGTATGTGATTGTGCTGCACCGTCAGTTTATATCTTGCCCTAGAGCTGGGGGAAGCAGGGATTGTGAACCTCGGAGCTGAAATCAGATGATTCCTGTCCTGCTTCTGGGGCAGCACAGCTACACGTGGTTAAGCATCATTATAAGGTTACAGTCTGGCCTAAATGTTTTGGAAAAAACGGATACATCATCTTAAAGACTCAGTCGTAGGCAGTAAGGGGATTTCAAAGTCAAATTAACACCAATCACCAATGTTTTGATGTCAACTGCAGTAGTGCTCATAGTCTCATCCGGGGGGGGCGGGGCGGTGAGGGGGAAACGTATTGGAAAAACAATGCCACTTGGAATAATCTGTTGTACTTTGTTAGGATAAGTGCAGACTTATTTTTTAATTTATATAAGCGATGACTGTTCTTAGAATTTGCTGTTTTTAAAATAGGCACGATGTTCTATTGTATATTTAATGTACAGCTTTGAGAACCTTCATATAGTATCTTTGTTTCTGAAAAAGCATCTCTTTTGTTTTTTTGGTTTTTAGGGGAAAGCAGCAATTTCTCTACCATGGAAACCTCTACAAAGTGATCGTTGGTTTACAAAGGTAGATGTCTTTTCCTTTTTTCTTCTTTTTAGCATTTTTTTTATACTGTGTGTGTAGACGACTCCCGTTCAAAATATAGCTTAAAGCTGCTATGCCGTGTGGTTAATGTTAGTAGAATATAGAACTTATTCCAGAGTAAAGAATGGCAGTTTGGAAACGAGAACGATAAGGGTCAATGAGCATGGACACAGCATTTGCTTTTTTGGCCAAGTGGCTGCAAATTTCCTGAGCCTTAAAATATCTCCTAAAAGCAACGGGCCTGACAGGGGTGAATGGGGGCGGAGGCTAGTGCCACAGGTGCCCCCTCCACTTTTTTGATGCTCAAATCCATAGCATCCTAATATTTCCTGGGCGTACTAGGCCCATCTTATTCCCAGACCTCAGCAAGCCATGTCATGAAGCAACCACCAGGCTTCATTCAAGTGTCAGATTTACAGGAAAGGGGCATTAACCCTCTCCGTGGGCTTTTGAGCACCTGCCGCTCCTGCCAGTTAATTTTATCTCCACGTAGGGAAAAAATCTCGCCTGGTGCTGCTAACCTGGAATATCCTTGGTGTGCCCCACCAGCAGCCAGGATCTCACCATATTTGCTCCCAGCATCCGAGAGGTATATGCCACCTGGGCACAACAGTCAGAGGCAGTTCCGAGCAACACTCAAACCACCACCACCAGTTGGTCAGGTGTCGCCCAACCACGTGTAACAGTAGGTCACGTGATACCAGCGCACGTGGGGGAATTGCCTCCTCCGCATGAGCCGATCCGTTTGGCTGAAGTGGGCCCCTTTGATGCCTGTCCGTGATCGTATCAGTGTGCATAAGCAGCGGGATGATGGTCCACATACAAGTTGAATGTAGAACTTATTTCCGTGCCAAGCATGGTGAGATATTTGGGATTGAGTGTGAAATAGATCTATTTTATTTTTGATGTTTCTGCAGTAAGTAAATGTGTAACAGGACCACCCCGTGAGGCTCTTCTGGCATGTGATGGATACTGAGGTGGTTCCTTAGACTATAAAAGCATTTAAAGCTTCTGATTGGAGGGGGGAAGTCTGCAGTAGTGGAATCATTTGGAGAGGTGGGCCTGGGAAAATATTAGAGGAGAAAGTCAGGGCTGTAATACTTTGGGGCTAATTCTGGTTTTGGGGTTCATTGTGCGGGTGGCTGGGTGGTATTTAGTGACCTGTGACATACAGGAGGTCTGCCTAGATGATCTGGTGGTTCCTCCTGGCCTTAAACTCTGACTTTGTGAACATCTAGAACAATGGGACCTTGCTTGCACCCTTATGGTTAAAGAGGCTCCTTGCGAAAAGTAGAATTAAAAAATAGTAAATTAACAGGTGACAGCAGTGGTGTAGCTGGAGCTAGTGTGTTACCTGTAACTTGTGGTCATCGGGGTTAGTCGCTGGAAAAGTGATGTGACTTGTTGAGCACAGTGTCCAATACTGATCTTCAGTAACTAGGCATAGCTACCTAACAGCCTGTAGTGTCATCGCCGTGCACGTCTGTCTAGAAGCATCATGGCTCTAGAACCGTCAAATTAAAATGCCTGCACTGTCTAGGGTGATCTGCCTCCTGGCTTCTGCTCCTTTTGGTGTCCGGTGTACCACTAAACTGTGCCAATGTGATTTCGGGGACGGTTGCACTCTGACCCAATGTTCTCTCGTTGTTGCTTTGTTTGTCTTTAAATTATTAAAATGCTCCCACTGTGATTCTCCTCTGGGCACATGTCCACTTTGCTAAAACAATTAAAAACAAAAATATTAACTTACGTCAACCAAAAATAGACGCTTTCTCAGAAATGATCAATTAACATAAACACACCCCGACAACCCTCACAGCAAAAGTCTCAGTAGACAGATGGAGCCAGGTTCTTTCCTGGTATAGGGGGAAGTGTAAGTGATAACTCCCACTGAAGACTCTGGACTGAATTCAGAAGTGATATAATTGCTGGGCTAATTTATCTATCTGTTGTGGGAAAAACCACTAACTGCAGATGTAAGGTAAGGTAGGGAAGGTTGCCTTTTTTTTACACCCTGCTATAAGTTGCTGCTCTTGCTAAACTCCCTTCTTTCCCTCTCTCGGTGTGAGTTACTCATTTTGTAGAGATGGGTGCAGATGGCAGTATATATCACTTGTACCCATATTTAACCCATTTACTCTGATTGTGTAAACTTAGACCACCGTTTGGGCACATCTGAATTTGGGTATAGACTTTACACCACATCAACAGACTTTGGGAAAGCAAAGTCCAGAGTTTCTAGATTTACACCAAGTAAATGAGAGCAGAATTTAGTTCAAGGGCCTTCTGCCAAAAAAATTCCCTGGCTCTTCCCCTGGAGCATTCAAATCTAGGGGTCTCCAGCAGAACACTTCAGCCAATACTTGATATCTCAGAGCTGCATGGGAAGAGAAGCAGTTTTTCTGCTACCTAACATGCTAAAAACATAGGGTACTAAAACCCAAGAGAGACCATCATGAGTTAGTTCCCTTTGTACTCCTTTGCGTTCTTCCATACTGCACTCCCTCTTGGAAATGCTGCTGGCCAGTGTCTCCTTTGCTACAGAACATTCAGATTCAGTCCTGATAACCACCACTGCCAATAGATACTGATGGGGAGAAAACGGTACAAAAATTTACATGCGGTAGCATTGACATGCCTGTGAGTGGTGTGTGGGCTTTGAACTCCTCTCCTTGGTGTGGAGTCCATGTCTGCTCTTCTCCTCCTGGGCTCAGGGCAAGAAAAGGGTCTGAGGTCCCACTGGCCCTGGGAATAAGCGTTTTTTCTTGCTGGTCATATATGGAGCCCAGGGAGTGGCTAGAGAGGCTCTCCACCCACGGGAGGTGTGGGATACAGTACTGTGATGCCTGGGGGTTGGCATTAGGAGCTAGTTCTGGGATCTAAGGGCTGCACAATCCAGGAGCAGCCCCAATGTTTTGTTTACATAACTGAGAGGAAGGGAGTTCGGGTTGGAACCCCCTGCTCCCTGTGCTACGTGGAGAGGCACCAGGACTCCCATTTAGCATGTGCAGCAGTGTCGATTGGCTGCCCTTCCTTCGAGCAGTTGTGGCAGAATTGGACAGCTCAGCCAGTTGGAGATGCATTTTTCTGTAGATCAGGGATTTTCCCTACATTCCTGTATGGGGGAGGATATGAAAAAATCAGTCTAGAGGGGGAAGTCCCATGGGGGTGGCATTTCTGAATAATGAAAAAACGTAACTACGCATGACACCAGAACAGCCTCATTAACTTCATTAAGCCCCAGACACCAGTTGATTTCCTTGAGGTTGTGTGGGGTGTAAGCCAGGGCAGGATTTGGCCCTACGAGGCTTTGTACAGGAAGGCAGAAATTAGGACAGGCTGTTTTCATAGCGGAGAAGGCAAAATTCGGGATTCCAACTTCTCTTCTGGTGATGGCACAGACGGAGGGAGAGAGCCTAACTTTTGTTTTATAACAGGCCTCCTTTTTTTTGTTGGTACAGTTAATTGTGTTACTGTTTAGATCTGTATGTACTTGAGTTTATGCACAAATTGGGCATTTAAACATCTAGCTGTAAGATTCTGCATCTGGAGTTAATTGTGGCTGCAAAATAGGAGGCTAGCTTAAGGCTCCTCCAAAAACTGGCCCATAATATTAAAGGTATTCAAGCTCAATCTGTTCCTTTTGTACATCCGAGTGATCTGAGAGAAGACCTAACAAAGGTCATTTAAAAAAAACAAAAAAAAATCCTGCAAACATTTCTCAACTGTAAAGTTCCCGAAAACCGCTCTTCATGCAGAAGGGGATGCAAAATGATATCTCAACTAGGGTTCTCGATTAATTGCAGTTAGCTCACGCAATTAACTCCAAAAAAATAATTGCGATTAAAAAAATTAGTCGTGATTAATCACAGTTTTAATCGCACGGTTAAACAATAGACTACCAATTGAAATTTATTAAATATTTTGGATATTTTTCTATATTTTCATATATATTGTATTCTGTGTTGTAATTGAAATCAAAGTATATATTATTTTTGATTACAAATATTTGCACTGTAAAAATAATAAACAGAATAAATAGTATTTTTCAACTCACTTCATACAAGTACTGTAGTGCAATCTCTTTGTCCTGAAAGTGCAACTTACAAATGTAGATTTTTTTGTTGTTACATAACTGCACTCAAAAACAAAACAATGTAAAACTTCAGAGCCTACAAGTCCATTCAGTCCTACTTCTTATTCAGCCAATCATGAAGACAAGCAAGTTTGTTTACATTTACAGGAGGTAATGCTGCCCTCTTCTTATTTACAATGTGACCAGAAAGTGAGAACAGGCATTTGCATGGCACTTTTGTAGCTGGCTTTGGAAGGTATTTACATGCCAGATATGCTGAACATTCGAATGCCCCTTCATACTTCGGCTACCATTCCATGTTGCTCATTAAAAAAAGTGTTAATTAAATTTGTGTTTGAACTCCTTGGGGGAGAATTGTATGTCCTGCTCTGTTTTAACAGCCTTCTGCCATATATTTCATGTTCTAGTAGTCTCAGATGATGACCCAGCTCATGTTGTTCATTTTAAGAACACTTTCACTGCAGATTTGACAAAACGCAAAGAAGGTACCTTTGTGAAATTTCTAAAGATAGTTACAGCGCTCGACCCAAGGTTTAAGAATCTGAAATGCCTCCCAAAATCTGAGGGGGACGAGGTGTGGAACATGCTTTCAGAAGTCTTAAAAGAGCAACACTCCAATGTAGAAACTACAGAACCCGAACCACCAAAAAAAAAAAAAAAATCAACCTTATGCTAGTGGCATCTGAGTCAGATAATGAAAATGAACATGCATCGGTCCGTACTGCTTTGGATCGTTATCGAGCAGAACCCATAATCAGCATGGGCGCATGTCCCCTGGAATGGTGGTAGAAGCATGAAGGGGCATCTCAATCTTTAGCGCATCTGGCATGTAAATATCTTGCGATGCTGGCTACAACAGTGCCATGAGCACACCTGTTCTCATTTTCAGGTAACGTTGTAAACCAGAAGCAGGCAGCATCATCTCCTGCAAATATAAACAAACTTGTTTGTCTGAGCAATTGGCTGAACAAGAAGTAGGACTGAGTGGACTTGTAGGCTCTAAAATTTTACATTGTTTAATTTTTGAATGCAGGTTTGTTTGTTTTTTTTTACACAATT
The DNA here is from genome assembly GCF_965152235.1 of Eretmochelys imbricata. NCBI lineage: Eukaryota > Metazoa > Chordata > Testudines > Cheloniidae > Eretmochelys > Eretmochelys imbricata. The sequence continues at coordinate 202,000,540 of NC_135574.1, read as the reverse complement.
CTACATTTGTAAGTTCAACTTTCATGATAAAGAGATTGCACTACAGAACTTGTATTTTTCAATTCACCTCATACTATTTCTTTTGTTTTTTTACAGTGCAAATAATCAAAAATAAAGTGAGCACTGTACACTTTGTATTCTGTGTTGTAATTGAAATCGGTATATTTGAAAATGTAGAAAACATCCAAAAATATTGAAATAAATATTGTATTATTGTTTAACAGCGCAATTAATTGCGAAATCATCGATTAATCGGGATTAATATTTTTTAATCGCTTGACAGCCCTAATCTCAATCACACAATGGCATTGACAAAATTTCGTTGAATACAGTAATATGACAGAAATGGTTCCAAGAGTTTCAGTATATGTTTTATCAGTCTGGTAATTCGAAAGATGTAACTACTCCTTCTCCATGCTTCAGAGCCTTTGTAAATGTCATGATGCCACCTGGCAATTTAAAAGAATAGTAATTGTCTCCCCACTCCAGAAGCCATGCTTGGTACAAAACTGTCTCCTGATTCAGTTTTGGGGTTTTTTTTTTAGATGGAGGCAAGTCCTTTCATTGCTCTGACAGGCATGGAAATACCTGTTAGCTTTGGAAGCCCAACTCATTGATAATTCTGGAAGCCTTCAGAACAATGGAATAAGACTGGGGGCCCCTTCATAAAGCTGTGATGGTATTTCAAACAAGTTGCCTGGTCTTCACTCCCTCACACAGGTGTAAATCAGGAGTAACCCCCTTTGTAATCAGTGGAGCTACGTTGGTGCCAAACCGGTTCAAGTGTGAGGAGAACCAAGCCCGATGAGTATTTTACCTCTTTGTAACCCTTGTGCTAGGGTTTCGAAGTACTGTGGGCCAAATTCTCCTCCCTGTAGTAGTGTGGATGTGGAGTAACTCCATTGACATCAGTGTAGTTACTTTGGATCCATGCTGGTGTAACCGAGGACAGGATCTGGCCCTAAGAGACTTGCTCCCCAGTTGTACGCTAAGGACCCAATTCTATTGTCTGATACATGGCAACTACTCCCACTATGAAAGTGACAGCAAGTATATGAGAGCAGAATTGGCTACTAAGAGTTACTGGCTAGAGACCATTGCATCCCCTGCCAAATCTCCCAATTCATTACTCTCAGATGCATAACAGTTGAAATGTTTTTACCCTAGATTTAGTCTTGATATCCCTGACAGTACTGGATAACCTCTTATTGTCTTTAATAAGCACTGCAATTAAGTAATTTTGTCCTGGGGCTGAATTTTCCATCTCAGTTACCCATGGCTCTGCAGCATCTATTCTTTCCATGAATCCTTCTACTGTTCTTGTAATCGGGTCCATTGACTCCTGCAGTCTATCTAATCCGTTATGCATGAGGTCCCTGGCTTTTGGAAGTGGAGTTCTTTACCTCGAACAAGTCAGCCTTTGTTCCCAAGCAACCACTACAGCTTATCGAGGCAGTGTGTAGACTGTCTTTTTGCTCTTCAGATGGACAAGGTTTTCATTAAAAAATCCTCTTATTCTTACCACATTTCTAGGTCAAGAGTGCTCAAATTCTCTGCTGCCATTAAAACTCGGAGCCAACAGGATCAAACAAACAAACAAAAAAAGAGAAGGAAAAGAAAATCTAACTCAGATTCCTGCAACTAGATGAAACACTGTTTTCCACATTCTCCCTGCTGTTCCTGCCCATGTACTTCCCATACTTTTCCTCCAAAAGAATGGTTTGTTTAGCAACCACGAAATCCAGTTATCAGAGCCTCATTGGAAGAGGTGAACGCTGAGGTGGGGAGGGGAAACACAAAGGGGGGAAGGGTAGCCAAGTTGCAGAGTGAGTGGGGAGGAAGATCAGGAACTGATGTTTTGGAAGGAGAAGGAGGAACTGCGGGAACCATTAACCCAGGGCGAGCTGCAAACCACAGAGATCTGCAAAATGGGCTGACGAAGCTTTCTTTCCCGTTTGCGACAATAGTCGTTAGTGGGTTGTCGGATTGTTTGTCAGACAGTTTGTGCACATCTTAGGTGGAGTCAAATGTACTAAAATAATGCCACTGTAAAGTTGTCGTCTTGTTTTATTGAAATATTTATGCAGTCCAGATACTGTGGTGCACTCATATAAGGCAATGAACTCTATAGAAATGAGCGGGTGAGGGGGGGAAAGGATGTTGCAGACTTGTATGGCTATTGAGATTACCCAGAGTTATCATAATTAATGATAACAAATATTTTGTAGGGATAAGAAACGTCATGCTTAATGCATTAAGCCAATCCTTAACTATTAGAAACCAGGATGAGACCTAATGTGCAAGGAAGATTATCTCATGTCTGCCTGCCTTATACCTTCATCTGAAGTATCTGTACTAGCCATTATCAGAGACAGGCTTCTGAACTAGATGGACCATAGGTCTGATCCAGTCTGGCAACTCCTGTGTTTCTAGTGATCTTGTATGTTACTATAGTTAGGTAAGAAATTTTGAACCAGGAGTGTGATCTTTTTTTTTAAGTTGTTGATGTCCTTTTGAAGGCCTAATGCTTCCCTTGGGTGCTTACATGCTGCTCCTGTCAACGTGTACGTATGAACAAACACTGAAGCTAAGTAGCTATTGGTTTTGGCTGAGTAGGTTTTCTTATACAGCAATTTTTGTTAATGGATTATTTATATAATTTTCCATCACAAAGTTATTTTTTATCCTTAAGGAGGAGAGGTAATTTATTGTGTTCTGCAAAATGTACAGGGGTGTTATGTAAAGAATTTAAATCAGATGATTATTTTATTTGATATTTATGTTGCAGTAGTGCCCAGAGCCACAAACCAGGATTGGGACCCCATTCTGTACAAACACATGAAGACGTGGTCCCTGCCCTGAAGAGGTTACAATATGTAAAGACAAGTGGCACATAAAGGGTTCGGTTTGTGGGAGAGGGATACCATCTAATATACGTATATACATTGTATAACACGTGACAATTAATGTCACCCAGGGATAGCTTAGTGGTTTGATCATTGGCCTGCTAAATCCAGGATTGTGAGTTCAATCCTTGAGGGGGCCATTTAGGGATCTGGGGCAGAAATTGGGGATTGGCCCTGCTGAGCAGGGGTTTGGACTAGATGATCTCCTGAGGTCCCTTCCAACCCTGATATTCTATGATTCTGTGACAAGTGGGTTATTTCCTAATGTTATCTAAATCAGGTAATGAGCATATAGCTGTTATGTATATTATAATAATGGTGTATAATAATGCATTTGTAAGGTGTCCGTCACTGTGATATTTTAGGCACCATATATGTGCCCAGGGTACAAACATGAACTTCAGGTCAAAACTTGAACTGAGTGCTCAAGGAAACACCTGGAAATGGAAAACATTTTTGCGCCTCTGCATATTAGCACGGTTGAAGTTTTTGTAATTATGGGCTGAGAGATTCTTTCCGTATGTGTGGGGTGGAGGGCTGGGTTCATGGTCACCTGAGATTGTGGGTGAAATCATGACCCCATTGAAGACAGTGGGAGTTTTGCCACAAATTTCATTGAGGGCAGTTTGTGTATATGTGTGAGAGAGGAATAGGTAGTAGGATTTGTCTAAGCAGGAGGAAAAACACGATGGAAGATACGAGAAAAGGTGCAAAATAAATGAAGAAAAGAAAAAGAAAAATACAGAATGGTCTGATGTAAAAGTGAGAGATAGGAGAGAAAATGAAAAACAGTAAGAAACGAGAGGAAAAAAACACCAAGAATTCATTGAGTAGGCAATTAAGTTTGGAAAAAATATTTTATTCATTTCTGTCTCTCCTCTTCTCCCCTCCTAAAACCTTATGCTGAGCCCTATTGTTAAGAATTGCCAGATCATTTGCCCAGTGGATATTTTTCTTCAGATTGGCCCACAGTCATACCTTGTGTGCATGGCAGCTGCAGATTTGTGCTTTTATTGTTTTCAAATGAGGTTAGAAAGCAAACTACTGAGATAATGGGCGGGGGGAGAATCTGCTTTTTTGTTGTTTTGCACAGTATCTCCTCCTGTCTGGAACCAAGGACTACAGAAAATTCCACAAAATGCCTTTCCTCATTTGATTTCCAGCCCCAAAGGTGTTTGCTTAACATCAGTTCCAATTTTTTTACAAAGTGGAACAGCTTCAACAGGAGAGTAACTGGAATACCCAGTGATGAGGGCACTTACCCAAGAGGTGGGAGACCTGAGTTCAAGTCACTGCTCCATATCAGTAGAGGGGGGATTTGAACCTGGGGTCTCCTACACTGTGGGTGAGGTTCCCTAACCACCTGGCTATTGATTCTGGGTGTGTGAGTGGGTAGGTAGGTGTGTGGGTGGGTGGTGGAGGAGGGGATACTTCTCCTTGGCTGTGTTTTTTCCTGGGTCCTTTCCAGTAGGTGTGCTCAGAGGCTGCCTAAGAACATGCTCTCTAGATCAGTGGTTTTCAAAATGTGGGTGATGACCCAGTACTGGGTCGCGGCATGTAAGGCACTGGGTTGCGGCAGCTCTGGTCAGCACTGCCGACCTGGCCATTAAAATTCCCGTTGGCGGTGCTGCCCGGCTAAGGCAGGCTAGTCCCTACGTGTTCTGACACCGCGCTGCACCCTGTAAGTGGCCAGCAGCAGATCCAGCTCCTAGGTGGGGGGGCCATGGGGCAGCAGCGAGCACCAGCTCTGCACTCCCATTGGTTGGTTTCTGGCCTATGGGAACTGGGTGGGGCGGTGCCTGCATGTGAGAGCTGCTTGTGCACCTCTGCCTAGGAGCCGGACCTGTTGCTGGCCACTTCTGGGGCCCAGCACGGTCCGTGGTGCCGAGACAGGCAGGAAGCCTGCCTCTGCACCCCCGCTGCGCTACTGACCGGGAGCCGCCCAAGGTAAGCCCAGGCCCCAACCCTATGCCCCAATCCCCTGCCTCAGCCCTGAGCCCCACCTCAAACCCAAAGCCCCTTCCTGCACCCCAAACTCCTCATCCCCGGCCCCACCCTAGAGCCTGCACCCCCAGTCCAGAGCCCTGATCCCCTCCCACACCCCAACCCTCTGTTCGAGCCCAGAGCTCTCTCCCACACCCCAAATCCCTCATCCCCAGCTCTGTTGGGTTGCAGGCATCAACAATTTTCTTCAACTGCGTCGCCAGAAAACAAATTTGAAAATCACTGTTCTAGATCCAGTCTCACAGGTGAGGTAGGTGGGGAAGAATCTAGTTTGTGAATCCTGCAGAGGCTTACGCATGAATTAGGCTGAACTGCCTGATGGTGTCAGGACTTAGGTGGCTGTGCTCATAACCAGTAGTAGAAATGTAGGCACTATGGAAACTTTACTAGTGAAAATGTTGGCACCTAGAGACTTCAGATGCCTTTGGGGTTAGGCAGCAGCTGAACAGTGGCTTTGTGAATGCAAGTGGTGCCTAAATGTTGGATGTAGGCCCTAAAGTGGCATTTAAGCACCTAAGTCCCTAGCCACAAATCTTGTGGTTTGCCCATTTCTGGAGAGAACCCTTGTTTTTTTCCAAGAGATTCCCACTTTATCTGCTGCAGTTCTCACATCGCTGTTGTGGCTCTTGTGACAGGGTCAGGCCAGATGGCTACAGGAGGGTGATGGAAAGCAGATATATTAGCCCCAGGTTAAGTAGGTCCCTTTTCCCTGGGTGAGGTAACAGGGAAGGTTCCAGAACAATCAGGAACTTTCTGGAAACAATTAAGGCAGACAGGCTGATTAGAACACCTGCAGCCAATCAAGAAGCTGCCAGAATCAATTAAGACAGGCAGGCTAATCAGGGCACCTGGGTTAAAAAGGAGCTCACTTCAGTTTGTGGTGTGTGTGTGAGGAGCTGGGAGGAAGAGGTGCAAGAAGCTGAGAGTGAGAAGGCGTACTACTGGAGGACTGAGAAGTACAAGCATTATCAGACATCAGGAGGAAGATCCTGTGGCGAGAATAAAGAAGGTGTTGGGAGGAAGCCATGGGGAAGTAGCCCAGGGAGTTGTAGCTGTCACACAGCTGTTACAGGAGCCACTGTAGACAGCTGCAATCCACAGGGCCTTGGGCTGGAACCCGGAGTAGAGGGCGGGCCTGGGTTCCCCCCATCCTCCCAACTCCCTACTTGATACCGGAGGAGTTGACCCGGGCTGTGGGTTCCACCAGAGGGGAAGGTCTTTGGCCTGTTCCCTGATCCACTAGGTGGCTCAGCAGAGACTGTGGGGATTGTTCTTCTTCCTTTTTCCCATGCTGGCCAGTGATGAGGCTAACTGAGCGAACGGCAGATTTGAGCCACGAAAGAGGCCAAACTGAGGGCTGCCGTGAACCTCTGAGGCGAGCGAATCCACCAATAAGCGCAGGACCCACTAGGCAGAGGAGGAACTTTGTCACACTCTTGTTTAACAGGACTCATCGATCAGAAAACAGGGCATGTGTTTAGTAGTTATGCAGCCTGCCCTGTGGCCAGCTGTTTACCTAAACAAATCCTCCTTGATTGCAACGCCTGTGAAAATTGGAATCTGAGCACATGAGTGCTGTTCACCATAAGAATTTCTCTTTACCGGCTATGTAAATATCTATGTGGCAAAGTGAATTGTCATGCAAAGCTTTGACTGTGATTCTTATAGTTTCATCTTTTCTGTTTGTGTGCAACCACTCAGATCTACTAAGTGTAAATTTCCTAAACTCAGCAGGTTGGGTAAGCCAAAAAGTAGGCGATGACTCCCAAAGAGAAGCTACTGCCAGATCTTAGAAGCAAATATTGAGCTATTGCATCTAAAACACAATGTACAAGTGTTCCTTTGCCAAGACTTGCTCGTTGGAGTACATGGATTTGTACTCTCTGGTTACATTGTGTTAAACAGGCAAAATGTATGGTATACTGTGTATTGCTTAAAAATACATGCAAATTCCGCTTTTCAGATGTGCTTATATTTTTGACACTTTTAATTATTTGGTTTTCAAAATTCAGAATTTTTGTTAAACATTTCAGTGAAAAGTGGGGGAGTGAAACTGTTCCACGTTACATAAGTGCATATTTTTCACTGTTTGATGAGCCCCCGTCTTTGAAAGCTCATATTATAAACAAGATGACAGAGATTTTTTTTTTTTTTTGGCATTCTGAACTGGCAGTTGGGAAAATGGTTTTGGAACTGCTGCCTCGGTGATCAGATAATTAACATGCCGGGGGGTTGCCTGAGCTGCTTTTCAAAAATGCAAAATACTCTTTCCAAATACCATAGATTTGGAAGAATCTGACCCTTTTAAATTTGTTATGCAATGAGTCTTTATGTATATGAACTGAGCAAGAGAACAAACACCTTTTGTTGCAGGAAAGGAATGCTTCTTTCATCTCAGTAAACAAGGCCCCCCGAATTACCAAAAGCACATGACCAGTTTCTGAGCATTCAACGCCTGATGGTCACATGCAGATGCAGGAACCGTTATTAGCATCTAGTCTGACCTGCGTAACACAGGCCAAAGAACCTCATCCAGGAATTTCTGCCTCAAGCTTCTAGCATTTGGTTGAGCTATTGTGTATCTTGTAGCAAGACATCCAGTCTTGATTTAAAGACTGCAAGTGATGGAGAATTTTCCAGGTCCATTATGTCAGTTGTTCCAATAGTTAGTTAATCTCACTGTTTAAACATTTGCATCATATTTCTGGTCTGCATTTGCCTCGCTTCAGCTTCCAACTAGTTGATCTCATTAGTTTTTTGTTTTTCTTTTGTTTTTCTGGATGAATCAAAAATCTCATCCCCATGTAAGTACTTGTAGACCACAATCAGGTCACTTCTTAACCTTGTCTTGGATAAACTAAATAGATTGTGCTTCTTAAATCTCACCCTCAAAGGCAGATTTTCCATATCTGGAATCATTCTGATAGCTCGGATCTGAACCCCTTTGAATTTTTCATCATCCTTTTTGAAGTGTGGACACAATATTGCATATCACATGGGAAGTATGTGGCAAAACCAGGAGTGGAAACTGGGTTTCTTGAGTTCCAGGTGAGCATCCTGAACACATATGCCATTCCTTTCTAAGTACAATCCTGTAATCCTTCATTTAACTCCTTGGGAGTTTGGGGTGTATGAGGAATACAGGATGAGACTCTTATGGCCAGATTTTTAAAGGTATTTAGACTCCTAAAGATGCAGGCAGGTGCCTAATGGGATTTTCAAAAGTTGTCTAGGTACCTAAATACCTTTGAAACTCTGACCCTTAATGATCTTTTTTCTTCATTGATTGATTTATCCTCAGTGAGCATTTTTTCCACATCTTCTTTAGGCAATTTATTGCACAGGCATTTTGGAATAATATTTTTCCTCTTTGTAAATTATGTAGATAAATAATCAGTGACCTAAGGGAATTTTTTATTCTGCTAAAATGTTAAAAATTAAAAGCCGGCTTTTGTTTGAACTATTAAATTCTAACAAATGTGCAGTTTTGCTTGTTTACTGACTAGACGTATCACCATGGAGTATATTGGCAAGGTCATAAAAGCTAATGGACCTGATTCTGAATTTCAGTAAAGACCATTTTACATCACTCTGCAACAATAACGAGGTCTTAAAGTGGGAGCAAATTATATGTTTCTCCGACTTTGAGGATCATTTTACATTGCAGGGGTGATGCAAATGGGCTTTAGTGTAAATGGGAATCAGGCCCTAAGCATATTTATTAAAAGTTATGAAGGCTAAAGCATCAGTAACGAGCACAGTGAATACTACAGTGAACACCCTTTAAACGTGAGGTAGCGTAGCTGTGGTGATACTGTAAGGAATGGCTACTCGCTGAGGGCTGGATCAGACAAAACCAATGGGAGATGGCCTCACAAGGAGGAAATTCATCACAAACATCCTGTCCTGGAGACTCCATGAGGCTGGTCTCCCCGCTGAATAGGGCCTGAGGCTGTCTCCAGTTAAAGCAGTGGATCCCCTAGGGTATACTTGGATCTGGATGGGAATCTCTAGGAGACCAGGGCCATCCGCATAGAGATGCTGTGTTTCTGATATCTGTTATGGCTCTGTCCCTCAACAGGGCACCCTGCACTCAGAACCCTGCTTAAAAGTAGGGAGGAGACTGAGTGGGAAAGGTAATACAGCCTCGGGACAATGCAGGGCTGGAGGGCAGATGTGTTTTTCACCAGTCCCCTTCTCCTGGCCTGGTCATTCGTTCCCAGAACCATGGGTAGATCCCTAAACCTGCTGATATCTGGGGTCAGGGAGATGCTGCTGTGGTCCTGCATGGAAAGAGTGAGATTGGCATGTAGAGAAATCATCTCCAGGTATATCTGAGGAGCCCCATCTTTCTGTCTCTCCCTTCCCCTCCCAAGGATGTATGTTAGTTATTGAACCTGGGAAAGAAGTCTCACAAACTATTGTGACCCGACTATCCCGTTGTGGTGGTGGTAGTCTGGGGCGTGGTGTTCCTTACTCTGTCTGTTGCACTGGTGACCTCAGCAGAAAGACTGGAAATCAGTATTACAAAACAGAACAGCGTTAACATGTGACCTTTCATTGCTGATCCTCATGGTTGATCTTTATTGCTTTTTTAAAATCACTGGTTTCCAGAACACAAGAGGTCTTTTTCCCCTGTGGCTGTTTACTGTTGCTGATACTCAATGTTAGCGAGTATATCTGATGTGAACTTGAGTCAAGTGTTTTAAATGTTAAATCAAGTTCCCACAGGTGTTCTTTACTGCCAGTGAAAGGTGAACTTTCAACATAAATACTATATTTAAACACTCATCAAATATTTATTATTGGGAATGAATGACCAACAAGGATGCAGTTAAACTAAAATGTGCAGTTTACCTTTATGAAAATGAAAACTTTTACTGGTATTTGAAGTGTAGTTTTTAATTGTTTTAACTATATGTTAGGTGTGTTCACTTTCTAAATGTATATCCGGTATAGCTTGTTTCTCTAACTTATAATTGGCAGTTTCCCATAGGAAATGATCATTATTGGTGTTATAAAAGCACTTCATATTTATCCCATTTGGGAAATGAAAGTTTTGCAAAGATCAGAATAAAGTATGCCCCCAATTATGCTAATGACTTGTACCACAAATTATCCACTGGAATGTTTAATAGCTTTGAAATCACCTTTCGTACCCCAACCCCCCTCACCATCCCAAACAACAATGAAACCCCCACAAAACAAAACAAAAAATATTAATTTAATAACGTTAAATTTTGTCAGTAAAAAAGGCAAGAACAACACCGTCCCCGGCCTGCCCTCTCACCCACTTTTTGAGTCTCTACATGTATTCTCTTAATGAATTGGGATCTCAAGCAAGTTTTTTCTTTTTTAGACTTAGTTAATTTTAAAAGCACCTTCAATACACTTTTGTTTAATGAGTTCAAGATCGTTAAGCAGACCATGGTATCCATTTGTTACTGCTTACCCATTTTAGTGAGAATTTCAAAGGATGCTTTTACTACAGTTGGGTTCTTTGCGAAAGAGACTTTTTTTGTTAAAGCCATTTAGAATAATGGATTCAAAAAACCCCATAAATATTCTCGTGTTGCAAGCGATGTCAAAGCTTCTCTTTTTTATACTTCAACACATGACCCAGTGGAAGGATCAGACGATACTGCAGACATAAGGAACACATTGCTTGTTTGTAGAAAAGAGTTGAGGATGGTATGGTGCCTGTTTACAGGTTGTTTAGTCCTTTTTGCCTGTGTATACATGTTAGCAATGAAATATTGATAGGCGGCTTGCATACCCATATTCTGCCCTGTTGGTGATCGCACTGAAGTTGAGACGATTTATCACGATGCCACTTTGAACTTGATCATACATGTGGCTGCATGGCGGAAGAAGAGTAAATACATGTTTAGAAAGGAGATGGAAGAATAGTGTCTGAGAAGAAGGCTATCTCGACTGAAAAGGAAAGTCAGTATAGCAGCAACATCATGTATCATAATAGCATATACATCATAAATGTGCAAAGTAATCTCTTATAGTAATATTCAGCTCTGTGTAGAGTTTTCACAGCGCCCTTCTGTTGCGAGCATTACCATGATGCGGGAATGAGAGCTACAAAACTGGAGAGCGGGGAAGGGATAGAACTCAATTCGTAAGTACTGGGAAGTGAGATGGCCCTCTCCATGAGGGAAGCTAGAAAATAGTTTGCATGTGTTTTCATCTAACAAATGCGTATGTGTCGACCATGCAAAAGGTAGGACTTCTCTTTCCTACGTACAGCCAGAGGCAGAGAATGAGGGTGCCAATCCTATGTGGTTTCTGGATTTTTGTGGGGATTTTGCTGTAGTGCCAGAAAGGCACTCAGATAACATGGCGATTTGATGACTTTATAAAAACAGAGGTGGGATGATAGTGCGGCAAAGTGCATTCACCCCCTGGATGTTTGGAGGAAAGGTTGGGGTGTTGTTTTTTGGTTTGCATTCCATGGCCTCTTCCCTTACTAAAAGAAATGTCAATCCTTCAGGTGAACATCCTCTTTGCCCACACTTTCGTGGAGGGATTGAGGCTGAAATGGGTTCAGTTTCAATTGATATTAAGCCCTGCTGAAGCATAAGTCCACTCCAAAATGCCACCCACCTGCATCAATGGGTGGGGGACATTCATGGGGCCAGCAGTGAAAGGGGGACAGTCCAAACAACAAAGGAGGGAGGCACTTGCTAAGGGGACACTCAGTAGCTCCTCCTCCTATAGGAGTCTGTGGCACCCATTGGCCAGCTGGGGAGAGGGGTGCTGATTGGGCAGCGTTTCCCAGCTCCCAGGATTTAGCCCAGAACATGGACCATGTGGAGCCTCTTTTGGCATGGTTCTAGCAGCCCACCCTAACCACTCAAACTAGGAATGGGAACCCAGCCGGACAGATGCTGCGGGTCTAGCCAATTGCCTGTTTGGGGGTCAGGAAGGAATTTTTTCTCCCATGGGCCAAATGGCAGAAGGCCAGGGAAGTTTTTGACGTCCTTGCAGCACCTGCGAGCCGCAGGGAGCTAAGTAGTACCTAATTAACGTACTGGGTGCTGTTGCTTACTTGTTGCAACTTGCAGCCAGTTTCCCTGCGGTTAAGAGAATAAAGTGAACGGTTCCCAGAGGTAAAAGGCCTGGGATTTTGGTGACGGGCCTTGGGCTCATGGGATAAGGTGAGACTTGTGGCCTTTGTGGGCTGAAGTTAGACCTTGTGTCTCTCGTGGGCTGAGGTCCCCACCCACCCTGCTGCACCCGCTGTCCCCCTTGAGGGGGAAGGGTGCTAGGACTGAGAGAGAGCTGAGTTCTGGGGCGGGGAAAGGAGGTAGGTTGAGGAGAGCCTAACCTTCATTATGGGCTATATGGGAAGGAGCCCTGTAACCCTGGGGCCAGTTATGAGTTATATGGGAAGGAGCCCTGTAACTCCCACACTAGAACCAGTTAACTGCCTGGTATAGGAGAGTCTGGGTGATGGGCAGGTATCGCCCCTCCTTTGTGCTAAAAGTTTAATAAAAGTTGCAGCCTGCCACTTAATTCCATGCATGGGCCTGTCCTCATTTTGTTGCTGTGTCCAGATCAATGGTATCTGGCAGGGCTCCAAACAATTTGGAGCACTTGTGTGCATGTGTGCGAGATGTATTACAGTTGGATTACACGGAAAAAATGGTAAGAGTACATTTTTCTGGTATACGCCAAGCTGTACAGTTAGTTGACCCCATTCTCATTTGATACCAGGGTCAGTGCAAGGTTCTGAGGTATGGGTGGGTCACAATCTCTTTATTGGTGCTGAGTCTTCTTTGCCTTGGACTGCCAGCACTACTGTATTCAGGGGTTATTTCCAAAATCAAGAGTCAAATGCTCAGTTGTTGACTCTAGATTCATCAGACAACAAATTTTAAGCTCCAGAGCCGTAGAAACTTGTAAAATCTGTGGCCAAAACCACAGAATTTTTAAAAATGAATCTCAAATTCTGTTTTTCTGTTTGATCTTTTATCTGCCTTGTTATAGTTACATTGGTTTCTCTGAAAAGAGACTATGAATTCACAGTTTTGAATGACTGAAACATTTTTAAACCACTGTTCAGAACTCCTGAAAACATTATATCAGAACCAATATTTCAAAATATAATTATCTTGAAATTAAATTCATATCACATTTTCTCACTTACATAACCAGACAGATTTTCCTTTGATACAGAAGACTGGCAGTGCTTGAAAAAGGCTTTTTCTTTTGGTGAATTTTGAGGATAAAAATCAACAAAAGACTAGATGGAATGCTTTACTCCTGGGACTGAGTATCCTAATATACTCTGTTCCTGTGCATCTAGTGAGTTGTTTCAGAAATTATTAGGAGGGCCGAAAGCTAACATTTGCAAATGTACTAAATTGAATTATAAACCTCACTGGTAAACAAAATATTTGCTACACCATGGTAGTTTGGCTTAGATATCTGGATATATCACCTATGCATCTTTTTCAGAGACTTTGAAAAAGGGGGGGAAGGAAGACATTTTGAAAAATGCCTGCCTTTTTTGAGTGAGATGTTTTGTATGGGTTGTGTTTGAACAGATGAACACATATATGGTATATTTAATCTTCTAGAGGAAGATGGGTTTTTCTAATTTGAAGTGGGGGGAAAAATGATCTTTATAAAGATTGGAGTAGATGGTAGAAATTTACAGTGCTTCAGATATAGTTAGCTGGCTGCTCATAAACATATCTGTCAAATTAAAATTACTCTGGTAAAATGAATGTAGGCAGGAATGCACGCAAGGATTATGGTTTCTATAAATTATACTCATACTGTGCATGTGCGCCATAGTAATGAATATAAACAGCAGTAATTTTCTAGCAAAGAACTGCAAGTTTTAAATATTTGGCATTGTTGAAAGATAGCTTTATCTGTGCCAGAGATTAAAGATGATATCTATTATATAACCTGTTGCCATATTTACAATAGTAGGCCATATCTTAGTGCCTTTCCCAGACCTGAAGCAGAGTTCTGTGTAGCTCAAAAGCTTCTCTCTCTCACCAACAGAAGTTGGTCCAATGAAGATATTACCTCACCCACCTTGTCTCTCGAATGTCCTGTGACTGACACAACTACAACACTGCATGAAATCATTAGCCATTGTGTAATTTTTCTGACTGTCCTAATTATTATTTTTTTTTTCCATATGAAGCTCGCTGATACAGGTCTCAATGCTATTCACTGAGTCAGGTATGTCTCCTGATGGTAATTCTGCTTTTAGACCAATGGGGACAATGTGATCCAGTTTTTCCTCCCTTCCAGGTGCAATTATGGGTCTCGATACAATAAAAATATAATAATTGAATACCTACAGAGGTTCATATGACATATTTTTCCATTTATTTTAAATTTGAAAGCTAAAATATCTTAATTGATAATCCCAGAAGGGTTATTTTTCATGAGCTCATTTTTTTTCCGAGATTATATATTTTTTCAGGCTATTGTCAGTTGTGTAAATTTAGCTATCAGACTGATTTAGGGCCTGATCCTGCTCTCACTGAAGTGAATGACAGAACTCCCATTGTGTTCAGTGGAGCAGGATCAGAGTAAATGGGGCAGATCTGCAGCTGGGTACCTGGACTTCAGTGGAGTTTATGACAGTTTATACCATCTGAGGATCTGACCCATATCAATAATAGATAAGAAGGATTATTATCTAAGGATCTGCTCTAAAGCCCACTGAAATCAACGGGGATCTTCCCATTGACTTTAATGGGCTTCTAATTCGGCCCTAAATAATTTTTTTTTTAAAGTTATCCATCTCCTGTATTTTATTTTGTCTTCCTTCTTCCTTGTCCCTTTAGGTTTTAGTTGGGAATGGACAACTGAGGTTGTTGGCCAAACTGTATGGGATTAGGGAGAGGTCTTGAGTCAAGGTTCTGTGTCTCGGCTGAATGCATTGTCTCTGCAATTAGTGGTGATAGTGGTATTTAGAACAGCTAGTGTACTGGCAATATGTTGTTTTGGTGTGTTAGCACAAGCGAGTTTAGTTGTTGTGTCAGCACACTTTGGGCACCACCTTGCAACCCTCAGCCCCCCTGAGCAATTCCACTGAGAACATGAGAAGAAGGGGCTGTATGAGGCAGTGTGCTCCAGTGGACAGGACAGTGGCCTAGGAACAGAGCTCAGGTCTGCTGGGTTCTAGCTCTGCCACTGACCTTGGGCAGTTCAAGGTCATCTCTCAGTGCCTGTTTCCTTTGCCTGTGACGTTGTAAACTCTTTGAGGAAGTGGCTATCTCTTATGTGTTTATACAGTACAAAGCACAATGTGGCCCTGATCTCCACTAGGGCCTTCTGTAATGCAAATAATCAGAGTAGGGGTGGGCCTTTTGTTTGTGAATATTTTCTACCTCTGTTTTCTCTCACGCGCAAAATTTTCATTACATCCCTAAATATGAAAGGCAAGGAGTCAGAGCATCACAGATTAAGAAATGTTGCTCTGGTGTGATGATAGATCTCCTGCACTGATTATGTTTCTTGTTTATTGGTTGAACAATCCATTTGTTATTATGTATGTGAAGAACTAGTGTGCTGACTATAATTGCCTCATTGTGCAACTTGACAAACTGAGAAAGTTCTGTTTGTTGCTTAGCAAGCTGGTATGAAAAGAAATAAGGAAAAAAAACAGACATTAAAGAAAACAGTCAGTGGCAACAAAAAAGCTGTGGGTCAGGGTCAGTGCAAGTTTCAACATGTCAAGTTCATTTTTCCATTTCTTTTTGAGATCTGGAGAAAGGTGCTGATTTAGAATAGGAACTTGCACTACGTTGTTCAGTGTGGTGGTTATGAGAGTTTGTGGTAGGAAATGCAATTTGTTGCACATCATCATCCCCCCGCCCCCCCCCCCCCCCGGATAAATGGGCTGGATCCTGTAACTCAGGTGAGTAAGTATTCAGGTCATGGCCAGTATTTTAAATTGCACTTAGCATTTCTGAATGTATTGTTTCTTTCAGTCTTTTTTTGCAAAATGACATTACTTATGTAATTGGTTGCATGGCAACTCAGTGTCAAGAGACTGATTACCTCGCTGCTTTATTACTGGTTTTATAATCAGGAGTGGAGCCATATTGCTTAAGATTAAGGCCCTAATCCTTCACTTCTTACTTGGAAATCAATGGGATGTAAGCCTTGGTAAGATGAGCTGTCTCAGGCCCTTAGATGTGGAACATTTTCCTTACGTCCTACAATATTTTTTCTGAGTGTTAATCACAAGTTCCGCATATTCTTTACACTGAGTTAGCTGGAGCACACAGTACAACGCTGATAAAAATTACAGCGAAGGTTGTATCTGCCTATGTGTGGAAGTGCCGGGAGCTGTGAAGAGCAAAGTTGTGCCCAGGTTTCGATGGGTTAGGGTGGATATGCAAGAATGCGCAGAGAGGGTAAATGGAGGTTCCTTCTCCATGACTTCTCCAGTGTGTTCTAATAGCAGTTCTTTCTTCCTCCAGAGTAGGCTGGTGGCTCAATCATTTCTCCTCCCTTCCCGTCCCATGTGCTGCTTAGTTCAGCAGAGCTGGCAGCAAATTCAGGGGCATGCCCTGCCCCTTTTAAAAGGGTGATTTCACAGGGTGTGGCTTCTCTTCTGCCTTCTTCCCCTGCTGAAACTTCACAGACTCCAGTGCTTGTGCCTTCACCGTATTCTTTTATTTTAAATTCCCTCCACCATTTCCACAACAACCCCATAGCGACAATCTATTGACAGCACCAACCGTGCTTTTTGGCCCTCTCCCCCAAGACCCGAGGGTAACAGATGTCTCCCTCCCTCGAGACCTTTGTGTCATTGGGCTTAACTAGTCCTAATCTCCTCTCTTGGGACTTCCTTCCTATTTCTTTATCAGCCTTGGTCTGAGGGGGTAGTTGGCTCCTTATCCCATCCATCCAGCCGGCCTGATTGTCTAATCACCCAGGTCAACTTCCTCTAGGGGAACTAATTAACATCTGAGTGATCAGAGAGTAGGCACACCCACTCCCTCCCTGCACTCAGTCACCGGGTGAAACAGCAATTTCATAACTCTCTGCTCTGCAGGCAAGGGGTGAAAATCCTGGCCCTGTTGATATCAATGGGAATTTTATCATCAACTTCAGTGGGGCCAGGATTTCACCCAATTTTCCTGTGTGAAGTACACTGCCTGCAGAAGCTGTTGTTCGGTTAGTATGCCTCTGAAATGGCCCAGTGCAATTCGTTGCTACCCTTAGGGTGGTTAACATCATTTCAGTCATGGGTGGATTCTTTTCTCTTGCTTTTGCTGACAATTTGTAACCACTGCCTCTATCTAAGGGCTTGTCTACACTTAAAATGCTAAAAGTAACTATGATGTAACGTTGTTTTAGTTTGGTACAGTAAAGAATGTGGCATGCCACCAGGGCTGCCCAGAGAGGGGCAATTTGGGCAATTTGCCCCCAGGCCCTTCAGGGTCCCCCACGAAAGTTTTCAGTGGCAGGTCCTTCAGTGCTGCTGAACACACCCAGAGTGAAGGACCCGCTGCCGAAGACCCACCACCGCTTCTTCCGCTCTGGGTCTTTGGCGACAATTCGGCGGTGGGGGGTCCTTCTGCTCCATGTCTTCGGCGAAGTGCCCCAAAGACCCGGAGTGGAAGGACCCCCGCTGCCGAAGACCCCAGGCCCCCTGAATCCTCTGGGTGGCCCTGCATGCCGTGAAAGACCTATCTTAAGATTTTTTCACTGTTCCATTTGCCTTCAGTGTGTCTTTTACCCTACACTGATGGGGGGCTTCTGTCATTTAAGATATTGTAAAAGGAGAAAATGGAGGAAATTAGCTTTTGGGTAATTTCCTTTGGTTCCATTTTAGGCATTAACTTAGGGTTTTGGTGTTTTTTTTTTTTTTTTATCCTGTATGTACTTTTCTGTCTTTCATGGGAGGTCAAATAATCTGGTTTTCCTGTTAGTCATAAAGTAGGCCAAAGGAATGCCATCCAGCTTGCTTTAATTTCTTGGTGATTGTGTGCGCTTGCGCGCTGTTCTTTTAAATATTCTTCGCAATTCGGTGTCTGCCATGAAAATGCACCGTCCAATCTATTGATAAGTTCTGTGACAGAACATCCGGACAACAAGAGCTGAAAAGAATGGAACATATCTGTACAGGGTACTTTCATCTTCACAATTTGGCTTATTTCCTAATATGCATTGTAGTGGGGCAGCTGCCCCACTCCTGCAGAAAAGGGGATAAAAGCGGCTCTGTAGAGGGCTGTGGCTGGAAATAAGGGGAGTGAGAACAGTTGGGGGAAGCTGACTGAGTTGCTGACCACAGCTGTGGCTAGCGCAATCAGGGCCCAGCTGGCCTTTATAAGAGGGCTGTGGTCTTAGACCTGGGAAGGGGAGAAGTCTCACTCTAGCCCTGGAGGGAGAAGGCTTGCCTGGGAGCTGAAGGTGCTTGAGTGGAGCAGGACTGGGGAAGGACAAGGGGAGCAGGGGAGCTCCGGCCTGGTAAATCCCCAGGCTGCAGGCCTTGGTGAAGGCCTACACAGGTACTGGGATTGCAGAGGTGCAGCCTGGGGTTAGGCAGAGGCAGCTGGTCCTAACCCTCTTGCCTGTGATGAGTGGCCATTACAGACTGCAGTGTGCCCCAGTGAGCGGGGGCTAGATGATGACTGGCAGTAGCCACTGAGGCAAGGTGCGTTTAGGGGATTGGGGGTTCCCCTGGGAGGGGAGACCCAGAGTGGGGCTTCCACAGAAGGCAGAACCCCAAGGTAAAGGGACAGGGGGGCCAGTGGCAGGCGAGACACCGGCTTGTAGAGGGCGCTCCGGGCTGGAAGAGTTAATTCCCGAGACAACCAGCAGGAGGCGCTGCACCGGTAAGTCATTGCCTCGCTACATGCATACACACACATTGTCATATAAGGCTCTAGATATGCCGTCCACAAGCATTAGAATAAGTGATGTTGAAAACAAACTACTTCAAACAGGTCATGGTGACTTGTTGTCTTTATCCGCAAAGTACCTGCAGTGCTTTCTGGCACAATATAAAATAATAAATGTCTCTATATAATTGCGTGTCATTACTAACTGGCAATTAAAAATAGGAAGCTAATATGGCCCATTTTGGGCATATTAAGGCCCTGTGCCACTCTTGCTACCATGAGCCACGGTACCTACCTACTAGAGAATTTAGAGTTGAAGCTCCTAGAAACCTGGTTTCTTCCTTCCTTTTGATCTTATGCAGGGCAGAGCTCAGTGTTGGCACCCTGTAAATAAGCCCACTGCTTAGTCAGGGAGAATGCCATGGAAAATGGCCTGTTACTGATAACACCAGTGACTCCAATCCTGCACAGTTTGGAATGGTGGAACCGCTGTACTCTTCGGAGGCAGAGGGGAGCATGCAATGAGATTGTCAGCTCTTTGTGGGCTTTTTCTGCCACATATTTCTGCCCATCCCAGTTTTGAAGTTGATAGTTCAGGATTTTTACTCTTTAAGTGCTGCAGCACTATCTGCTGGGATACTGTGGAGGGGAAGGTCAGAACCAATTTCACTCACACTGGACAGGCAGGAGCACCAATACATATGACCCACGCTCTATGCTGCTGTTCCAGAGATCCTTTTAGTCGGGTGGGCAATTTCTCCATTGGAATACAGTTCTTGATTTCCTTTGTCTACTCTTCTACTGAAGGAGGGATTCACCTTTTCAAATATAGAGCAATAACCTTCCTCTCCCTCCTCCCACCCACTTCAATCATCAGCTATGCACTATATCCAAGAATCTAATTTTATAATAACTTGTCACCCTATGTTCCATCTGTAGGGCATTAAAATTTTAAACCAATTACCTCTGAGGTGACTTTACATACTATTGCACACACACTCTCTCTCCCCCGCCCCCATAGAATAAAAGTCCCCTTTTGAATGAGACATCTATGGGGAAAGGAGAGAGTTCTCTTCTGAGTTTACGTAGAATCAGATGTGAGATATTAAACCCTAATAGTAGAGCTATGAAACGTTTATAATAGTTATTTTTGGGGCTGTTTTTGGAATGGGTACAAGTATCAGCTGAGTTCCATTTCCTTGATACTTTACTTTTTATGATTCATGCTAAGCAGCAAATTGTAACATGGGAGAAGTGAAACCAGTCTTAATTTGCAAATATTTGCTTGGTGAGGGTGTTGACTTTTTCTTGAAAGCATTTCTACCTTAATGAAGTATGAAGAATTATGTAAATATGAGGATATCCGATTACGTTTATGAGACTATTAACTGTCTGGATGCTGCAGATCTATGTAACACTGTGTATGCTTGTGGAACTAAATTTGAGTGAAATTCTGTTTAGACCCTGCAGTTTTTACACTGGTCTGAGGAACAGGATGTATGTTATTTACATATGGGGCGGAAGCAGGTTGACAGTCCAGTAGTTTGCACCCAATCTGGACAAGAGCAGGAGCTTTATACAATTGTAAATAATGCTACCTGGCTTTTCAGTAGGATGCTCAGTTTTTATTTACGGCCTTGGGAGATCCTGAGATATGAGACTTAAACCTGTGACATAGGAAAGCTATTTTAGGTAACTTTTAGTAGAGGTTTTCTCTCCTCTGAGGTCTGGACCTGGCAGCTGGCTGCAAGTGGTGGGTGACAAAATTTAGTGTCAAAAACTTTATTTAAAAAAAAAAAAAAGCCCTAAAACAGTCATAGAATAGCTTTTTTCTGTAAAGCATGCAGTGTTGGCACAAAACGTTTATTGGTATTCACTTGGCATGGCTTCTCACTCATGCTTTGTCACTTGTGAATTATCCAGGACATCCCAAATTTATGCTAGCACACACCACATTGTGTATTTCCCCTCTCCTTCGTAAATATGGAAAAATTATTATTTGTGTTTACAGTAGTGCATAGGGATCTGTATCAGGAACAGGGTCCCGTTGTGCAAGGTGCCATTTAAATACAGAGTGAACAATGGCCTCTTTCCTGAACAGTTTGCAATCTAAAGACCCAATCGTACAAAGACTCAGAAGTATGCTTAACATTACACACTGGATCTGTTCTGGACTAACTGTCTGTAAATTTAAGCATGTGTCTGTGTCTTTGCAGGACTGGAGCCTGAGAAAAAGTTTCAAGAAGGTATGACAAGATAGCCATTTAGAAGGAACAGGGGAAGGAGATGAGGGAAATAGTGATAAGAATCATAGAATTGTGGGCCTGGAAGGGTCCTTGAAGTCATGTAGTCCAGTCCCCTGCACTCAAGGCAGAACTAAGTATTATCTAGACCACCCCTGACAGGTGTTTGTCTAACCTGCTCTTAAAAATCTCCAATGATAGGGATTACACAACCTCCCTGGGCAATTTATTCCAGTGCTTAATTACTTTGACAGGAAGTTTTTCCTAATATCCAACTTAAACTGCCTTTGCTGCAATTTAAGACCATTGCTTCTTGTCCTATTCTCAGAGGTTAAGGAGAAATTGTTTTTTCCCTCCTTGTAACAACCTTTTATGTACTTGAAAACTGTTAGCATGTCCCCTCTGCCTTCTCTTTTCCAGACTTAACAAACCCAATTTTTTTCAATCTTCCCTCATAGCTCATGTTGTCTAGACCTTTAATCATTTTTGTTGCTCTTCTCTGGACTTTCTACAGTTTGTCCGCATCTTTTTTGAAATGTGGTGCCCAGAACTGGACATCATACTCCAGCTGAGACCTAATCAGCATGGCATAGAGCGGAAGAATTACTTCTCGTGTCTTGCTTACAACACTCCTGTTAATACATCCCAGAATGATGTTTGCTTTTTTTGCAACAGTGATACACTGTTGCCTCATATTTAGCTTGTGATTCACCCCAGATCCCTTTCTGCAGTACTCCTTTCTAGGCAGTCAGTTCCCATTTTGTATGTGTGCAGCTGATTGTTCCTTCCTAAGGAGAGTATTTTGCATTTGTCCTTATTGAATTTCATGCTATTTACTTCAGACCATTTCTCCAGTTTGTCCAGATCATTTTAAATTTTAATCCTATCCTCCAAAGCCTTGCAACCCCTCCCAGATGGGTATTGTCCGAGAACTTTATAAGTGTACTCTCCATGCCATGATCTGAATCATTGATAAAGATATTGAATAGAACTAGATCGACAACTGATCCCTGTGGGACCCCACTCAATATGCCCTTCCAGCTTGACTGTGAACCACTAATAACTATTCTCTGAGAATGGTTTTCCAACCTGTTATGCACCCACCTTACATTAGCTCCATCTCAGTTGGATTTCCCTGGTTTGTTTATGAGAAGGTCATATGAGACAGTATCAAAAGCTTTACTAAAGTCAAGATATACCACATCTACCGCTTCCCCCCATCCACAAGGCTTGTTACCCTGTCAAAAAAAGTTATTAGGTTCATTTGACACAATTTGTTCTTGACACTCCATGCTGACTGTTACTTATCACCTTATTATCTTCTTGGTGTTTGCAAATTGATTGCTTAATTATTTGGTCCATTATCTTTCTGTGTACTGAAGTTAAGCTGACTGATGTGTAATTCCCTGGGTTGTCCTTATTTCCCTTTTTATAAATGGGCACTATATTAACCCTTTTCCAGACTTCTGGAATCTCTCCCATCTTCCATGACTATTCAGAAATAATTGCTAATGGCTCAGATATCTCTTCAGCCAGCTCATTGAGCATTCTAACATGTGTTTCATAGGCCCTGGTGATTTGAAGACATCGAATCTTGTCTAAGTAAATTTTAATTTGTTCTTTCCCTATTTTAGCCTCTGATCCTACCTGATTTTCACTGGCATTCACTGTGTTAGATGTCCAATTGCTACTAACCTTTTCAGTGAAAAGTGAAACAAAACAATCTTTTAGCACTTCTACCATTTCCACATTTTCTGTTGTTGTTTTTCCCCCCCCTCATTGAGTAATGGACCTACCCTGTCCTTGGTCTTCCTCTTGCTTCTAATGTATTTGTAGAATTTTTTCTTGTTACCATTTATGTCTCTCCCTGTAACAGAGCCATATCCTCCTCCCCTGTTCTCTCTAGCTAGTTTAATCTCATTTTGTGCTTTGGCCTTTCTAATTTTTTGGGTACATACTTGTGTTATTTGTTTATAGTCATCCTTTGTAATTTGACCTAGGACTCTCTCTTTGAGTTTCAGATCACTGAAGATCTCTTGGTTAAGCCAGGGTGGTTTCTTGCCAAACTTTCCTTTGTAGTGGGATAGTTTGGTCTTGTGCCCTTAATAACGTCTGTTTGAAAAACTGCCAACTCTCTCTAAGTGTTATTCCACTTAGACTTGCTTCGCATGTAATCTTACCTATTAAGTCCCTGAGTTTGCTAAAGTCTGCCTTCTTGAAATCCATTATCTTTATTGTGCTGTTTTCCCTCCTACCATTACTTAGAATCATGAACTCTACCATTTTATGATCACTTTCACCTGTGCTACCTTCCACTTTCAAATTCTGAACCAGTTCCTCCCTATTTGTCAAAATCAAATGTAAACAGTCTCTTCCGCTAGTAGCTTTCTCCACCTTCTGAAATAAAAAAATGTCTCCCGTACATTCCAAGAACTTGTTGGATAATCTGTGTCCTGATGTATTATTTTCCCAACAGATGTCTGGGTAGTTGAAGTCCCCCATCACCACCAAGTCCTGTGCTTTGGATGATTTTGTTAGTTGTTTAACAAAAAACCTCATCCATCTCTCCTTCCTGATTAGGTGGTCTGTAGTAGACCCTACCATAACATCACCCTTGTTTTTTACCCCTTTCATCCTTACCTAGAGACTTTCAGCAAGTCTGTCTCCTATTTCTATTTCAACCTCGGTCCAAGTGTGTACATTATTAATATATAAGGCAAAATCTCCTCTCTGCCTATCCTTTGTGAGCAAGCTGTATCCTTCTATACCTATATTCCAGTCATGTGTACTGTGATGCCAACTATGTCATAGTTGTGTTTATTCTCTAGCATTTCAAGTTCTTCCTGCTTATTTTCCATATTTCTTGCATTAGTATACAGACATCTAAGATATTGATTTGATTTTCCTCCATGTTGTCTCTTGTCTGTCCCTTATCCCTGCTATAACAGTTCATCTCTCCTCAGATTCTGACCCTTCTCCCAGGTCTCCATGTGTCATAAATTTAAATGGAAGGGTAACCACCTTTCTGTATACAGTGCTATAAAATCCCTCCTGGCCAGAGGCAAAACCCTTTCACCTGTAAAGGGTTAAGAAGCTAAGATAATCTTGCTGGCACCTGACCCAAAATGACAATGAGGGGACAAGATACTTTCAAATCTGGAGGCCTGGGTGGGGGGAACAAAGGGTTTGTCTGTCTGGGTGATGCTTTTGCCGGGAACAGATCTGGAATGCAGCCTTACAACTCCTGTTAAGTTAGTAAATAATCTAGCTAGAAATGTGTTAGATTTCCTTTTGTTTAATGGCTGGTAAAATAAGCTGTGCTAGATAGAATGTATATTCCTGTTTTTGTGTCTTAAGGTTTTGCCTCGCGGGATTCTCTGTGTTTTGAATCTGATTACCCTGTAAGGTATTTACCATCCTGATTTTACAGAGGTGATTCTTTTACCTTTTCTTCTATTAAAATTATTCTTTTAAGAACCTGATTTCTTTTTCATTGTTCTTAAGATCCAAGGGTTTGGGTCTGTGTTCACCTGTACAAATTGGTGAGGATTCTTATCAAGCCTTCCCCAGGAAAGGGGGTATAGGGCTTGGGGGGATATTTTGGGGGAAGACGTCTCCAAGTGGGCTCTTTCCCTAGTCTTCGTTTAAAACACTTGGTGGTGGCAGCATACAGTTCAAGGACAAGGCAAAGTTTGTACCTTGGAAGTTTTTAACTTAAGCTGGGAAGAATAAGCTTAGGGGGTCTTTCATGCAGGTCCCCACATCTGTACCCGAGAGTTCAGAGTGGGGAAGGAACCTTGACACCATGTTTTTGAGTTACCTAAGGGATTTTCTCTCCTGCCCCCATCAAACCTAGTTTAAAGCCCTCCTCACTAAGTTAGCCAGCCTGTGTCCAAATATGCTCTTCCCCTTCCTTGTTAGGTGGACCCCATCTCTGCTTAGCAGTCTTTCTTCCTGGAACAGCATCCTGTGGCCAAGGAAGCTGAAGCCCTCCTGGCGACACCATCCTCGTAGCCAGGCGTTCACCTCCAGGATGCATCTGTCTCTGCTGGGGCCCCTACCCTTGACTGGAAGGATTGAAGAGAACAACACCTGTGCCCCCAGCTCCTTCACCCTTAGTCTCAGAACCCTGTAGTCACTTCTGATCTGCTCAGGGTCATACCTTGCAGTATCATTAGTGCCCACATGGATGAATAGCATGAGGTGGTAGTCAGAGGGCCGGATCATTCTCAACAATCCCTCTGTAACGTCTTGGATATGGGCCCCTGGCAGGCGGCATACCTCCCTGGATGCCGTGTCAGGCTGACAGATGGGTGCCTCCAACCCCTCAGAAGAGAGTCACTAGCCACCACTACCCTACATTTCCTCCTGGGAGTGGTGGCTGTGATGCTCCCAGCCTTGGGGGTACATGGCTTCTCCTCCTCCACCTTTGGGGGTGATTCCTCATTGCTAGGGCAACATAATGGTTTTTCATCGCTATGGTGGGTGGTTGGGAGTAGGGGTGGAGCTCTACCTGCTGCCAGAAGTAACTGGCAGCCAGTGTCCTTCCTGTGACAGATCCATATCCTCCTCCCCAGTTCTCTCTAGCTGGACAGATTCCTCAGTCTGGGATGTCTCCGTATGAATATTCTCAATGAATTCCTCATGGGCACAGACGCTCCTCAGCCTAGCCACCTCCTCCTGTAGCTCTTCCACCGGCTTCCTGAGAGATTTCACCAGCAGGCACCTCTCACACTGGCCGGTCCCCCCAGCCTGGCTTTCTGAGAGTGGGAAATGCAGGCCACAGTTTCTGCAAACCTGGTCAGGTTCTCTGTCTGGATAGAGGTGCAGGTGGAGGAGACAGGAGCAGTGTCAGGACTGGTGATGCGGCCCTTCCTAACCATAGCAATTATATGATGAGTCCCTCTTGAAAACTCCCTCTCAAACAATGTTTACATAGGCTAGCTTTGTGCACAGCTAGATGTCTGCAAATTTATATAGAAAAGTATAGGTTTACTTACATAATAAGCCCTTTCAGGGCAGGGGTGGAGGGTCTGTTTGTTGTTTTAATTTTTTAACAATGTCTAGCACAAGTGGGTCCTGGTCCATGACAGGCGTTCCTAAGATATAAATATCAGAAGTCATTACTAGCCGTCTTCCCAGCCATTATCCGTTGGCCTGTGGGCATCCCACTAGAAAGGGGCTTTAGTTTATAGGAGAGACAGGTTAGTGGTTTTTGGACAGTTTTGGACACTGCATTCTATGCACAGAAGATATGCAAAGGTACTTCTTGGAGAAGTAAGCAAAAGGGCTATGGAGGCTGGTACAGCTGCAGTGCAGAGGCTGGAGAGTGGGAGGGGCAACACAGTTAAACTCAGGGATCAATAAATAGGGAAGGGCTAAATTGCAAAGAGCCTTAAAGGTAAGGACTAGAATCTTGTATTTGATTCAGAGAAGAGTTGGCAGTTTTTGGTGCTACTAAGAACACCTTGGTAGATTAATTAAACAAAAAGTCACTGTCAATTTACAGGTTTCAGAGTAACAGCCGTGTTAGTCTGTATTCGCAAAAAGAAAAGGAGTACTTGTGGCACCTTAGAGACTAACCAATTTATTTGAGCATGAGCTTTCGTGAGCTACAGCTCACTTCATCAGATGCATACCGTGGAAACTGCAGCAGACTTTATATATACACAGAGAATATGAAACAATACCTCCTCCCACCCCACTGTCCTGCTGGTAATAGCTTATCTAAAGTAATCTTCAGGTTAGGCCATTTCCAGCACAAATCCAGGTTTTCTCACCCTCCACCCCCCACACAAAATCACTCTCCTGCTGGTGATAGCCCATCCAAAGTGACAACTCTTTACACAATGTGCATGATAATCAAGTTAGGCCATTTCCTGCACAAATCCAGGTTCTCTCACTCCCTCACCCCCCTCCAAAAACCCAACAGATTGATAGAGCCAGAAGAGTTCCCAGAAGTTACCTACTACAGGACAGGCCTAACAAAGAAAATAACAGAACGCCACTAGCCGTCACCTTCAGCCCCCAACTAAAACCCCTCCAACGCATTATTAAGGATCTACAACCTATCCTAAAGGATGACCCAACACTCTCACAAATCTTGGGAGACAGGCCAGTCCTTGCCTACAGACAGCCCCGCAACCTGAAGCAAATACTCACCAACAACCACATACCACACAACAGAACCACTAACCCAGGAACTTATCCTTGCAACAAAGCCCGTTGCCAATTGTGCCCACATATCTATTCAGGGGACACCATCACAGGGCCTAATAACATCAGCCACACTATCAGAGGCTCGTTCACCTGCACATCCACCAATGTGATTTATGCCATCATGTGCCAGCAATGCCCCTCTGCCATGTACATTGGTCAAACTGGACAGTCTCTACGTAAAAGAATAAATGGACACAAATCAGATGTCAAGAATTATAACATTCATAAACCAGTCGGAGAACACTTCAGTCTCTCTGGTCACGCAATCACAGACATGAAGGTCGCTATCTTAAAACAAAAAAACTTCAAATCCAGACTCCAGCGAGAAACTGCTGAATTGGAATTCATTTGCAAATTGGATACTATTAATTTAGGCTTAAATAGAGACTGGGAGTGGCTAAGTCATTATGCAAGGTAGCCTATTTCCTCTTGTTTTTTCCTACCACCCCCCCCCCCCCAGATGTTCTGGTTTAACTTGGATTTAAACTTGGAGAGTGGTCAGTTTGGATGAGCTATTACCAGCAGGAGAGTGAGTTTGTGTGTGTATGGGGGTGCGTTTTTGGAGGGGGGTGAGGGAGTGAGAGAACCTGGATTTGTGCAGGAAATGGCCTAACTTGATTATCATGCACATTGTGTAAAGAGTTGTCACTTTGGATGGGCTATCACCAGCAGGAGAGTGATTTTGTGTGGGGGGGTGGAGGGTGAGAAAACCTGGATTTGTGCTGGAAATGGCCTAACCTGAAGATTACTTTAGATAAGCTATTACCAGCAGGACAGTGGGGTGGGAGGAGGTATTGTTTCATATTCTCTGTGTATATATAAAGTCTGCTGCAGTTTCCACGGTATGCATCTGATGAAGTGAGCTGTAGCTCACGAAAGCTCATGCTCAAATAAATTGGTTAGTTTCTAAGGTGCCACAAGTACTCCTTTTCTTTTTGTCAATTTACAAAATGCTACTTTTCGAAGGGATTAAGTAATATGTTTAAAATAATAAAAATAATTTGTGTTTTCTCTCTAAAACAAAAACTGTGATTTTGAGAGGTTTTGTAATGTTCCTCTTTTATATTCTGTTATACATCATCATTTTATCTTTTAGTGCTAAAGTGAAAAAAGAACTGCCACTAAAAGGAGCAGAAGGAAGGGGAAATATTTGAAATAAAAATTTATTTGCTAATCCAGGTCTTTTTAGGTATTGTGATTTTAAAGAGAGGACTAGAGATCCCCTAAATACATAAAGATTACTTTGAAAAGATTAAATTTTTCATAGATTATAGGAGAACAAAGACAGACCATTGATTGTTGTATACAGTTTTATTTGATGTTTTTCCTGTCAGATGATATTAACATGAGATGAAATTCTTAATGCAAAGGCACCATGAAAGGGTTTACGTGGGTTATAGTGCCTTATACAGGACTTTTGCACGAAGATAATAATGCTCTGCAGTCTCCTATTAAAGTTAATAATCACATGTTTTTCCTTGCAATACTGTATTTTTTTAAAACCGTAATTGGACATTGATTTGATTATTTTCAGTTGATGAATATTTCATAAGGTGGCTCTTTCCCCCCTGCTAAAATGAAAGTGTTTCTTTCTTGGTACTTTGGAAAAATCCAGTTTCTTATAACAATGATATCATGACAATTCTGCAGCTGTTGAGTTACTCATACAAAACAGTTAGTAAAATAGAATGTATATCTATAGACAGTGTTCAGACATAATGCCAGCTTCTCATGCACTGCCAGGTGGGAGAAATCCACGTTCAGGTCTTGATCCTGGTCTCTTATTCCTGGGCAGTCAGCTACAGAGAAGGGGGAGCATGCTCGGTAAAGGAGCTGTGCTGGCTGGTAAAAATGAACTGAGTGAAAAAGAGCCGCGGTCCGTCACTTTTGGCGAGAAGGATGGTGGTCATGACCTCAGGGGTGAAATCCTTGCTCCACTGAGCTCAAACTCTCATTGACTTTAGTTAGGCCATGATTTCACCCTTCCATTCAAGGATGTGGGGGCCTCAAGGAGCCCCTAAGAGCCCCAGTCATGGATCATCTTTATAGGTGCTGTACAAACACAGACCAAAAGGATGGTCCCTGCCCTGAAGATCTTAATCTAAATAATGTAGTGATATCTTTTTTAGATTATGGTGATTTGCCAGGCATGTGTCAATCCCTTACATAAAAACAGGGCTGAATACTACTGTTCCCCCCCCCCCCCCCCCCCCCCCGAGCTTTTTGTTTGGGAAGCTCAAGTAGAGCTCTGCAGCTGATCAGTTCATAGTGATGGTATTATCCTTAATGAATCTCATTGTATGTTCAAAAATTCATGCTGTGTTTATGTGTAGGGAGGAGGCTGGGAATATTTTAATAACAGAATTGATGCCAGAAGCTGGGCGCTAGGATATCGATGGAACTAGTGATTTAGATGATGGATTAGATTTAATGAAATTTTTTTTACCAGTCTTATTTGCAAAGAAATAGATGTGCAAAAGACAGTCACTTTGCAGTGAAATCTTAGCAAACAAGGAAGCACACACAGGCAACCAGCAGTCCGCCCATGTGATATACCCAGAGGCTAATTTTTAGAGTCAGTTCAGGAGGCTATTTAGCTCAATGACAGTGAAATATTTTCCACAGCTGTGCCTTAAAAGCTATTGGATAGGCCATTAGTGTGTGTGTGTGTGTGTGTGGGGGGGGGGGGGGGGGGGGTCAAGAGGTAATGGGGGGTGGGGGGTGAAGAACAGGGAAGAAGACTTGACATTGGGGGGGGAATATTCATTTTACAACTCAACGTTTAAAAAATGGCATTTCTGAAAATAAACTTGAAAACATTTCTATAATTTTCCCATTACTTGGAAGCTGTTGTTAAAACGGGTTTCAGAGTAGCAGCCATGTTAGTCTGTATTCGCAAAAAGAAAAGGAGTACCTGTGGTACCTTAGAGACTAACCAATTTATTTGAACAGATGTTTTACTCAGCAGGTCTATGTAATTGGGTATGTGGGGGACTAAATGGGGCACAGGGAAGGAATTCCAACCTTTCTCCATCCCCAGTAACCCATAGGAAGGTTGTAGACTACAGATTAGCCCCTTGCAGCAGCTTCCTTCCTGAATCCCGTGCATAGCCACCCCAGTCCATCACAGAGGATTTATGGAGGCTTTCCTGTGCCTATTCCGTGCCTATTGAAGAGGATTTAAGAATGATGAAGTCTCTAAACATAGGTAATTTCACCTCAAATCAGTAGTAAAGTGTGCCCAGTAAAGGAATGTGAGAGACAGGAGTGTTTCTCTAACACCATTATTCTTATTATTTATATTGTGGTAGCACTTAAGAACCCCAGTGATGGAACAAGACCCCAGTATGCGAAGTGCTGTACAAGCACAGAACAAAAAGACCATTCATATTTACGTAGGTGTATCTATTTCAACCCAATGTCAACTTTGTGCTCCATGCATGCAATTAAAAATTCCAGCTCTCCCATAAAGCAAAGTGTTTTAATGATTTTTTTTTTAAATAGCCCCCCAAAGTGCCTATTCCCACACCCCCCTTTTTTTTTACTTTAAAATTATACGTTGCCTCATGAGAAGGTGCTGTAAGAATGAAACACTTGCTATAAACGGATATGAAAGATCTTAAAAAAAAAAAATCATAGCTTCACTAACTAAGTGAACCTTAGTTTAACTAAGATCACACCTTTGTGTGTAGACCGGGCCCTAGGTCAGAGGTGGTAGAACTATTCTGTAGTGTGTCCTACGTTTTAAAAGAGAGTGACTACACAAGGGACTAGCCCAGACAGAGAATCCAGGGTATTCCAGTTTCTCTACAATTCCTCTCACTTGGCCTTACTAGGGTCCATGAAAACAATGAGGAGTCTAGTGGCACCTTAAAGACTAACAGATATTTATTTGGGCATAAGCTTTCGTGGGTAAGCTTAAAACCCCCACTTCTTCAGATGCATGGAGTGAAAATTTACAAATACAAGCATAAATATACTGACACATGAAGAGAAGGGAGTAATCACCTTACACGTGGAGAACCAGTGTTGACAGGGCCAATTCAATCAGGGTGGATGTGGTCCACTCCCAATAATTGAGGGGGAGGTGTCCATACCGAGAGAGGGAAAATTGCTTTTGTCGTGAACCAGCCACTCCCAGTCCCTATTCAAGCCCAAATTAATGGTGTTAAATTAGCAAATGAATTGTAGCTCTGCAGTTTCTATTTGAAGTCTGTTTATGAAGATTTTTTTTTTGTTGAGGGATGGCTACTTTTAAATCTGTTGTTGGATGTCCAGGAGATTGAAGTGTTCTCCTACTGGCTTTTGTGTGTTACCATTCCTGGTGTCTGATTTGTGTCCATTTATTCTTTTATGTAGAGACTGTCCAGTTTAGCCAATGTACATGGCAGAGGGGCATTGCTGGCACATGATGGCATATATCACATTAGTAGATCACCCTGATGATGTCACTCATGTGATTGGGTCCTATGACGTCTCTAGAGTAGATATGGGGACAGAGTAGGCAATGGGGTTTGTTACAGGGCATGCTTCTGAAGAAGTGGGTTTTTTTACTCATGAAAGCTTATGCCCAAATAAATCTGTTAGTCTTTAAGGTGCCACCGGACTTCTCATTGTTTTTGTGGATACAGACTAACATGGCTACCCTCTGATACTAGGGTCCATGGAATCTGTACATGCATAACTCCAAATTCATCAGACCCTGGGGGAATCAAGGGAACCTTCCTCATGCAGGGAACACCCTCAACCCACCCAAGACCAAATGGTGGGAGGAAGAGAACCAGATCAGATGGAACGGCCCACACTGGTGTGGTTATTATTGTTGTCTTCAGACAAGGTGGTCATGCCAGCCTTGCCATCATCACCTGACGACTACTGGCAGTTTTAGGATCTCCTGAGGAGGATCACTGATACAATCCAGATAGCCCTGAAGTACAGGCTACTGGAGATTTTGCACTCTCAATTAGGAGTCCATCGTAGAACTGCCAGGACAGTCTGGCATACTCAAGCCACCTGTGCTCCCACTCTGAAGAGAAAGGAGAAGAAATACTTTATATCATCTAAGAGAGCGGAATACCTAGTCACGCACCCCGCATGAACTCACTGGTCACCAAAAGAAACAGACTCCACCATCTTATATGTAAACCCTCTGATAGGGAGGGGAAATGTTTAGCTCTTTTGGGGAGAAAGAACTTTACTTTCGCAAGCTTACAGCTCCGCAGAGCAAACTACTAAGCATTACTGTAAAAGTATAAAGTTTGTTAATTACAGTGAGTTCTCAGAGTTCACCAACAAACTCTGGGAGAAAAACGGGCTGCAATTCCACGAAATTATTGATGGGATAAATTGCTGGCTAGATCAGTCCTCCAAGCCTCAGTGGATGCAGCAGATAAAGCCTCCTGCTCAATGGCTACTTCTGTAGGCATGAGGTGGGGATTGTGGCTCCATTCCTCTGGATTTCCCAAACAGGTCAACTCCACTGTGGAGGATCTGCCCTTCTGAGGAAAGTAACCCATTCAGTGAAAAGACAGACAAGGACTATATTTCCTCAAGGACTCAAGAGCAACCCTTCAGCTCGCTGGATATCTATACCCGTGCACCATGGAGGAAATACGCTACTGTATAAACAATGACCAACCCCTAAGCCGCTCCACCACTGGAGGTCATACGAGCGAAAGAGAATGCAGCATTCAAAGCATGATCTTCCCACCTTCATTGTTCTTCCAGACCCATCTTCTTACCAAGAAATCCTTTTGACAGAGATTTTGAGAGCTGCAAACCCGTTTTTTCTGCCACATGTACTGGTTGAGGTCTCCTCCTGTATCTCGTTTGGTGGCCACATATCTTGTTTTATCCAGGCTTGGCACCTGGACATTGGGCAGATGGGCTCTGGAGATAATCATCCCCAATTACACAACAGCGTTCCTCTCTCTCCCCCTTCCAACATCCCCCTTTCCATCCCTTTTCTGAGACCTCTCTCATGAGAGGGTGCTCAGACAGAAGTAGACTCCTTGCTCCATCTGTGAGCTGTGGAGTCAGTACCTCTTCAGCACAGGGGAAGAGGATTTTACTTACGATATTTCCTCGTCCCCAAGAAGAAAGGAGGCTGGACGCCCATCTGAGATCTCAGAGAAATGAATGTCTTTTATCTGCTACCTGGGGTTCAGAATGATCACCCTGGCCTTTGAAATCCTGTCATTGAACCAGGGGGATGGGTTCACAGCTCTTGATTCAAAGGATGCTTATTTCCAAATAGACATCCACCCTGTGCACAGGAAATTCCTGAGAATCGCTGAAGGCCTAGACCAGTAGTTGTCAACCTTTTAATTTGTGGACCCTTAAAAATTTTTGGAGTGGAGGTATGGACCTCTTTGGAAATCTATTGTCTGTATATAGAGATGAATTCTATTCAGTCAGTTTCCAGTCTAAGTCTTTCGTGGAGCCCTTAGACGTGGTCGGGGTCCAGAGACCACAGGTTGAGAACCACTGGCCTAGACTCTTACCATGACAGAGTTTCACTTTGGCCTCTTGACGGAACTGAGGGTATTCACAAAAGGTGTTAGTGGGAGCCCATTTCCACCATCAGGGCTTCTCCATATTCCCCTACCTTGGTAATGGATTGCCCACAGTGACGTCCTATCAAGAATGATGGGAAACAGCTCTGTCCCTCCTCAGACTCCTACGTTTGTTAGAGCATCAAGTAAACATAAGAGTCCATTTTAGTTACTGATCTGTCAAAAAAAAAAATGAAAGAAAGAAAAAGATTCTCAGTGGATGGGGCAGACTAAGTATTTGGTGTGACTACTCCTTGGCCTGGTCTACACCTAAAACTTAGGTTGACCTAGCTATGTTGCCCAAGTGTGTGGAAAAATTCACACCTCCTGTGAAACATATTTACACCAACCTAAGTTCGGGTGTGGATACTGATAGGCTGATGGTAGAATTATGCTGTCAACCTAGTTATTGCCTCTCAGGGCACGTTTACACTACAAAATTTTGCTGATGCAAGCTACTTCAGCATAAAGCCACCGCACTTTAGTCTATCACTTGTGCACATGCATACTTGGCTCCTTGGGTTGGCGCTGCGTGTAGTCACCAGAAGTGCTTTTGTCGATGCATAGGGTGGTGCACCATGGGTAGGTATCCCAGTGTGCAACTCACCCGCTTCCAGTGGGAAGTTTTTGGCAATGCATGGTGGGGCATTAATGAGCCACACAGGGGTGGCTGGGGCTGCGGGGTCAAGTTCCCATCATGCAACTTTCTTCATCCCATAATGCCATCCCTGTTCCATAATGTTGGTCCCTATTTTGAAAATCCCACAAACCTGTGCAGCCCTCTTTGCTGTGCACCATCTGTAACCGAAGCATGGATCCTGCACAGCTTGCACTGTTACCATGAGCATTGCAAGCTCGACACACGATCCTCTGGTATTCGCAGAGCCACAAGCAGAGCTGTGAGGAACATAACGATTTCCTGAAGCACAGATTTCTGTGGGACACAGCGAGAACCAATTCAAGCTGGTTGTTGGCCTTCCCAGAGCAGCAGCAGATGGTGGAGTGCCGCTCCCAGGCCTGAGAAACGAGCACTGCCTGATGGGATGGCATTGTAGTGCAGGCTTGGGATGACGAGCAGTGGCACAAGGCCAGATGCCTGAATCTGTGTGTGCTGAGCCCTCAGCCCTTTAGTGCAGGGACATGCAGAATGAGAGCTGCACTGACAGTGGAGTGGCTAGTGGTGTTTGCACTTTGGAAACTTGGAATGCCGGATTGCTACTGGTCAGTGGGAAACCATTTTGGAGTTGGAAGATCCACTATGGGGGCTGTTGTCATGCAAGTGTTCAGGCCCATTAATCATCTACTGTTACGCAGGACTGTGACTGTCAGCCATGTGCAGGATGTAGTGGATGGATTTGCAGGAATGGTGGAGCAATAGATGGCATGCATATCGCTATTTTGGCTCCAGAGCACCTTGCCGCAGAACACATCAAAAGAAGGGATTGTTTTGCTGTGGTTATGCAAGCGTTGGTGGATCACCAGGGATGCTTCACTTGACATCCGTGTTGGCTGGTCAGGGAAAATGCATGATGCTCACACTTTAAGAACACAGGGCTGTTCAGAAAGCTACAAGCAGGGATTTTCTTTCCTGATTGGCAGAATACCATTGGCAATGTTGAAATGCCAGTAGTGATCCTGGGGGACCCAGCCAAGCCCTTGCTCCTCTGGCAAACCACCATGAAGCCATACACAGGCCACCTCGAAGCACCAAGGAAAAAATCAGCTACCAGCTCAGCAGGTACAGAATGACAGTTGAATGTGCTTTTACTAGTTGGAAGGGTTGCTGGCGTTTGTTTACTTACAAGATTAGATCTCAGGGAGAAAAATATCCCAATGGTTATAGCTGCCCGCTGTGGTCCTGCAGAATATCTGTGAAGCAAAAGGGGAAAAGACACCGCCGGGGTGGAGATGGAGTGGCTGTCTGCTGAGTTTGAGCAGCCAGAGTCAAGAACTATTACAGCTCTGCAGCTCAGGGAGGCTTTGAAAGAGCACTTTAACAGTGAATCACAGTAATGTGTTATGGTGAACTGTCCTATACCTGGCCCTACGGTTGAGGGTGTGTTAGGTATTGTGTGGTGCTTGGTGTACGTCTAGGAGTATAACACTGTCAATGCACCTATTAATTTTGTGGTGCTTGCTGTACATTTATGATTAGTACACTGTGTTTGTCACGGATCGTCTTGAGTTGTGGCACCCTGTAAAATATGTAGTGGGTGCTTTTACTACCACTGGGCTTTCAGCAGCATATGTTGGGAACTAATAAAGATTAATTATTTCCCAAACAATAGAGTTTTATTGAGTAATGAAAACACTTCTAAAAATCTGTGCAAGTTAAAAGCAAACACATTTAAAAACTTTACGAATGCATGGTATAGAGGTTAAGAAGAGTGAAGAAGATTCATATCCATTTTAGTTACGCTGGCCTATGAGAGCCACAGTTGATTTTTTTTGTGTATGTGAAGCTGTGGTTGTCCTTAATGTCCCCTGGTGTGGAGTGGCAGGAGTAGGGGATGCAGGCCTTGATGCCACATGGAATGATGAAGGGAGATGCTATAATGAAGTTCTTCATAGGCTGCAAAGGGAGGGAAGCCTGTGATTGTTGAACCTGTAAGTCCACAAGCATCTGCAGCATCTGTTTGTGCTGCTGGAGAACCCCTCGTTATGTCCTGGTGCATCTCCCTCTACTTTTCCTGTGCCTTTCTTCTGTCTGCTCTGTGCTTCTCCATACAGTCTGCAGTATTCATTCTCCAGGACCTCCGGTTATGGTCAGATGCAGCACTGGCTTGCATGATGTCACTGAACATGTCACCCTGAGTCCTCTTCTTTTTCCTCCTTATCTGGCTCAAGCTTTCCATGGGTGTGGAGGGGGAGACCCTCAAGGCTGCAACGGCAGCAGCTGCAGAAACAACACACAGAGGAACCATTCTCTATATCGTCACAATGAAAAGTGAAAGTTAAGATTCAGAACTCCCTTCCCTTGGTCCCCTGAAGTTTCATACAAGACGTGCGTATTTACACTTGTTTCGGAACAGAGCCGTTCATAGCACCAGCCATGATGAATATGGCCTGTGGGGACGGGAAATGAGGAGGAAATTGCTCAGTTGCATGAAACTCTGAGTACAGGGTAATGGCATTGAATATTGGCACCGTTTTCCACAGGCAGAGATGATATTAGCTGATATCTCACTCCTGTGGGTAACAAAGGCACAGAGAGCCCATCTGCTGCTGGCATCTTGAAGCCACCTGGCCAGTATGCTGCTAGCCTGCTTATTGCAATGTGCCTGCCGAAGTTGTCGCCGACTGGCACGGGAACGTGTCCTGCCATGGAGGAAGAAATAAGGTCGCCATCCCTAGAAACCTTCAGGAGAGGATTGCAGAGTACCTCCATGAAAGTTTCATCGAGATCTCTCAGAAAAATGTAAGGGACATCCCGGTGCCCATAAACAAACTGCTCCGCATGCCCCTTCACTCCCCCCCCCCCAACTCCGATAGTAACTCTGTCTCTTTGTTGTTCCGCTACCTCATCTAGTATGAGTTGATTAGTGAAAACTCAATAGCTGTGTCCTGTTAAATTGGGGGTGCCATCACTGTAATGGGGAAATACGTTTACCTGAGGTTCCTTCCCCTGCATGGGGCTCGGCTGGGTTTGATTGCCAGGACTGACTGGACTGCAGAGGAGTTTAAAATAGGTCTTGCTCGCAGCATAGTTGGACCCTCCAGTTGCATGTTCTCCTGTCCTTGTGCTCTTCCTCCTCCTCCTCCTTGTCCTCGCTGTTCACACTGGAGGCCTGTGACTTGAGCTCCTCAGAGGTATCCCCGGTGCTGTGGGGGGCAGTGGTGAGGGCTCCGCCAAGCATGGCATGCAGCTCTCTGTAAAACTGGCAGCTCAGTGGCTTGGTACCGGGTTGACTGTTGGCCTCCTTCTGATAGGCCTGCCGCAGCTCCTTTGCTTTCATGTGGCACTGTTGCTGATCCCTGTCGTACCCTCTTGTCCTGCATCCCCCGTGCAATCTGCTCATAGATTTCCATGATTCTTTGGCTGGTCCGTACCTCTGCTTGCACAGCCTCTTCTCCTCACAAGCCCAGGAGATCCAGCACCTCCCGTGTACTCCAGGCTGGAGATGCAGCCAGTGGGCTAGTTTGCTTTATTATATTCACTGCTACTGTAGCTCAGTGGGCTAGCTTGCCTTCATTATATTCTGCTTTGCATTATATTCAGCTGTAATGCAAGTAACCTACCAGCCTGCATCCTGTAAGACATTAGTGTCAGCAAGTTAGCATAAGGTTTAAGACCGGTAATCTTTGAACAGATAAACGGCCCAGCGGAAAAATGCCAAGTATTTGGGGAGCTGAAAGTAGAGTTTAAGGGGAAGTTCTGACCACAAGTAAATAATTCAACCACAGAAGTGTCCTGGCAATGAACTGAAGTACATGAGATACATTTAAGGCTAGCCTGCTTTCTTGCCTATATATATATTTTTTTTTTTCTTATAAGTTTCTTATAGGTTTGATGATGTATTTTATTTATAATAGGTTTATATAAGGGTATATTTTGGCTGTAACACAAGGGACCTGCAGGCCACATCTTGTATGGTGGGCTAAGGCAAAGTTAGCATACATATGTTTGGGACCTTTCACATAGAGAAATGGAGCTAAAGTGTAAGGTCTGTGTATGACTGCGACCTTTAATATAGAGGATGCGTTAAAGCAGGCTGGCATAGGGGCTTTCCTAAGTTCATACCCTTTTAAACTTAACAGGTACATCACAACTTGGAAAGAACCAAAATAACCAGTTTGGACAGAAATAACAAATGTGATGCCTAACCACAAAAGGGCCAAAGTAACGAATTAACGTATATAATAAATTAGATCATTGATATACTCACCTATAGAAAAAAGACACTCCAACATTAGTGTGGTGAGGAAATACAAATAAGGTGAAGGGAAAAATCACCTACTGAATATGCATTGAACATCGTGGTGTCAGCGTAACATATTACCAAAGTGGCATCCCAGCCTAGGGGCAGGGGAAAGAGAGGTGTAGTCCTTGGGAGGTGCCAGGATGATGGCCGCTGATGATGAAGGGGAAGGTGATGGTGATGAGGCAGATGATGGCTAACATTTCAGGTTCTTTTACAGGAGATGGTGTGAGTATACGGGTGTTGTAAATGTACTTTCTGTAGTATCTCTATCTTACTGAGTTGGGGTGTTTGTGACTGTGCTAAATGTTTTAATAAACTATATTTGTAAATATAAAAGAGTTCCTATGTTGTGAGTGTTGCAACTGTGTGCACATCAGGGTTCCCAACTATATAATAATTTAAATACTGGGCCTGATCTTGGGGCAAGAACCTGTCAACCCTCAAAGTGATAACTGGGGATTCTTAAGTAATCAGTATAATTAATACGTAATCTAAGATAAGGCAACAGAGTGTAATTGGAGTGTGTAGCTGGTAGGGTTAGCCGAGAAGTTGCACACAGCAATGGAGAGCTCTAGGTGTTCTTGCCAAGATGAACAACCAAGAAAAGGCATTTCAGAAATTTGCAGGATTTTAAAAGGGGGAGGGGTTTCCAGTCTCCGCGACCCCTGGGCAGCAGAAGTCACAATTGTGACTGAAGCAGCCAGTCAGGCATTGTGGGACAGCTGCTGGATTACTGTTAGAGTTGACATAGGTAATACAGTGTCTACATTCATGCTGTGTCAACCTCAGTACATTGATCCTGGCTCAACAGTGCTCCGGGAGGTGGTGGTACTAGATTGGCGTTGGTATCAGTGGGAGGCAAATTTAGGTGTAGACGCGTGGCACAACCGGATGGATGCAAGGCTACGGGAAACCCCCTTCGGTTGCTGTAGCAAGTGTCTACATTACCACACTGCGGGGGCCCAGCCGCAGCACAGGAGCTGTGACGCTGTAGCATAGGCAAGCCCCTGGCTTCTCCAGATGCAGTACCGTCTCCGCGAGGTACTGCAGGAGCCAGTCTGTCAAAGTGAGCACCTCAATAATTTTCAGGTAAACGCTGTTTTCAAATGTAAACAGCTGCCCTTTAGGACGGTAAAGGGTACTCTTGCCAGTTCGGGCAGACAGACACAATTTCCATTTCGACTTGCAGACCGATTCCAGTGCCAAATTTGCGTCCCTAATTTTGCAGTGCGTTTGGAAATTTGGACCTAAAAGCTGCTTTCGAAGGGTGACACTGTATGGAAGGGAAGGACGGGCTCCAGACTAGGGAGATGCTTCGGCGTGTGTGTGTCAGCATTCCTGTCATGCATGCGTATTTGGTCCTGTAATCAGGCCAGCTGCCTCCGCTGCACTCCCTCGCGGCCTATGGTCACAGTGCAGGACACATGCCTCAGTTTCCCCAGCAGTTTATGGACTGTTCATATACACTTCACTTTCACTGTTTCTTGGTCATTGGTTGCTGATATAATACAAATATAAAATAAATTGTAGACACAACTAAGACGCCAAAACAAATTCCATCTAGAAGTCCACACAATCCAGGGTTTCTCTTCATCCTCCCAGGCCGCCTCAGTCTCTCCTAGGCCTCCCTGCCTGGAGAGCTTTCCTCAGACTCTGTCACAACTTCCTGAGCTATTTGTTCCTTCGCCATAACCCCCTGACTCTTTTATACTAGACTCACCTGATTCCTCCAGGATGGACACATCCTGTAGTCAGGATTGGCTTAGGCCCAGGCTCTCCAGAAACTCTTTCCTTTCCCCCACTCCCAGAGATAACATGACAGTGCACCTGTCCTCTAAGGAACAGTAGTTCTTGATAGTCTCAGTTCAAGTGGAATGTTGTTCAGTGTTTTGAAGGAGTTTTATCATAGCGAGTAGTAACGCTTCCAGCGATAAAACTCATGGCTGAGTTTAATTTATTGAGTTACTGTTTTTGTGAGTCTGAAAGAACCTCTGGCCTTTCCTTTCCCATATTCGTAGTTTAAGTTTTAGAAAGCAGGAGGATGTGGAAACTTGCCAGTGTTAATGAGATTTGGTTTTTGTTTTAGTTTGGGAAGTCTGCAAGGCAATTCATGGAAAAATCATGTTTCATCAGTGTGAGCATTAACTAATCTGCATCATTTAGGTATTACTGATTACTACACAGCTGTAAGTATTCAAATTATAGAAATATCAACAACCTTGTGATGCATAATTTTGATATTTCTAATGAGCACATACTGCTGTTTTCATCCTCTTATGATTTTTATTTTCATGTGAAGTGGTTTTAGGTCAACATGAGTAATATTTTCTACTGAAAAGCAGTCTGAGTACATGGCATAAGGTGTGTTGGTTATCGAGGTAAGTTTTGCATAGTAGTTCCTTGTATTAATTTTTTTCTCTTTGATGAAGTAATCAGGTTTCTTTCTTGAGTTAACTACATTGTTGTTTTTGGCTGGTAGGGCAAAATAGATATTTCATTTTTCTCTATATATGGCAGTGGAACATTGCAAGAAGGCTCTCATCACAACACACGGTGAGTAATTTAGCTAAGGAGGTACATATTCTTTGAAGTGTTATAGAATATTGTAAGGCACATTTTAAACACTTCTGCGGCATCCTTATGTATATATTTCTGGTTTTTGTTTGGGAACAAAAATGTTTGTTTTATGCCAGTGTTTTAATACCTTACACTCCTGCTTCTCCCAAGCCCTGAGTTTATAATGGTGTGTGCTTTGTGAATATTTGTATGGCTGATCTGTTGCTATTCACTCAGCCTTATTTCTTATTAGACTGAATAGTGCAAATGGCATCTCTCTTCCTGCACGGATTGCTTTGCTCTCTGTGTGGCTGCTGCTGTTTTGAAGTCAGTGAGCATTTGCCTTTTGACTTGAATAGGAGGAGGACTGTGCTCTGTATTTGGGATCTGATTTTAAACCAAACCAATATTCATGTTACATTTTTTTTTTTATTTGGGGAAAGCAAAAGAGTAATCAGGTAATTAATCTTGCAGAAGGAAGAAAAGGCTTTATCTTGGCTTAGAGGTCCCTTTTGTAAAATAGGCCTTTCGGTGTATTTCCTTCATGTATCGTTGATTTGAGAGAGATAGGGCCCAGGTCTGCAAACATTTACACACAGGCATAACTGTACTTGTGTGAGTAGTTTCATGGACAACAATGGAACTACTCACAGGCATTAAGTTGGCTCTGTGTTTGTAGAGTCAAACCCACAGTCAGCTACATTAGTGGCCATATTCTATCATCAGCCATTGGCTTCACTGGGAGTCGCACATGCATATGAGGGTAGAACTGGGCCCATAGTTGGCCAACAGAGCTATATGCTGTTTTCCCGGTGGCTTGGCTCATTTGTTTCACTGTGACAGAAAAAAAAAATTAATAATTTGTCCATTATGATACTATTAAAGGGCTACTGGCAAATACTTTTAACATCTCCCCTTCCCCCGCGATTTCTATTTGTACAATTCCACCTGTGCAGTTTGTCCTTTTCTCTTTTGAAAGGTCACCTCTCTGACTGGCGGGAGGTTACTAGTGGAGTTCCTCAGGGATTAGTCTTGAGACCAGTCTTATTTAAGATTTTTATTAATGACGTTGGCACAAGTGGGAGTGTGCTAATAAAATTTGTGGGTGACACAAAGCTAGGAGGTATTGCCAATATGGAGGAGGACTGGAATATTATACAAGAAGATCTGGATGAGCTTGAAAACTGGAGTAATAGAAATGGGATGAAATATAATAGTGTAAAGTGCTAGGTCATGCACTTAAGGACTAACAACAAGAATTTTTGCTATAAGCTGGGGAATTATCAGTTGGAAGCAACAGAGGGGGAGAAAGACCTGGATGTATAGGTTGATCACAGGATAACTATAAACCACTAGTGTGATGTGGCTACGAAAAAGGCTAATGCAATCCTAGGGTGCATCAGGCCAGATATTTCCAGTAGAACCAGGAAAGTGTTAGTACCATTATACAAGGCACTGGTGAGACCTCATCTGGAATACTGTGTGCAATTCTAGTCTCCCATGTTTAAGAAAGACAAATTCAAATTGGAACAGGTGCAGAGAAGGGCTACTAGCATGATGCGAGGAATGGAAAACCAGTCTTTTGAAAGGAGACTCAATTAACTTGGCTTGTTTAGCCTAACCAAAAGAAGGCTGAGGAGGAGATATGCTAGCCCTCTCTAAATATATCAGAGGGATAAATACCAGGGAGAGAGAGGAGTTATTTACATTAAGCACCAGTGTTGACACAAGAACAAATGGGTATAAACTGGCCCTCAACAAGGTTGGGTTTGAAATTAGATGAAGGTTTCTAACCATCAGAGCAAAGTTCTGGAACAGTCTTCCAGGGGGAGGAGTGGGGGCAAAAAACCCCAAAACTAATTGGCTTCAAGACTGAGCTTGATACATTTATGGAGGGGATGATATGATGAGATTGCCTACTATGGCATGTAGCTGATCTGTGACTGCTAGTAGCAATTATCCCCAATGGCCGGTGGTGGGACACTAGATGGGGTGGGCTGTGAGTTATAGTGAATTCTTTCTTGGGGGTCTGGCTGCTGGGTCTTGCCAAAATGCACATGGTCCAACTGACTGCCATATTTGGGGTCAGGGAGAAATTTTCCCTTGGGTCAAATTGGCAGAGACTCTGGGGTTTTTTCGCCTTTGTCTGCATCATGGGGCATGGGTCACATGCAGGTTTAAACTGGAGTAAATGGTGAATTCTCTCTACTTTGAAGTCTTTAAATCATGGTCTGAGGACTTCTGTAACTCAGCTAGAGGTTCAGGGTCTATTACAGGAGCGGGCAGCTGAGGTTCTGTGGTCTGCAATGTACAGGAGGTCAGATTAGATGATCGTGATGGTCCATTCTGGCCTTAAAGTCTACGAGTCCATGAAAGGTTTGTTTCCCTTTGTTTATCAGGAACGTGAGCCAATATATCTGTGCTGTTTTCCCTGGAATGTCATCAGTGATGAGAACGCATCTGTTGGAATAGGATTTGTTTGTTAATCTGTGCGCCCTATATTGTGGCTGCAGTGGGTTTCATGTAAACCGCGGTTTATCCAGTTTACTCTGGGGCATATTGGTTTTGGTTTGGTCCACCCTTAACCCCAAGTACGCTCTCAAAACAGCATGGTGAAGGGAACAGGAGAAATTGCTTCCTCTTTCTATCTACTACTCTGAGATGACCTTTTTTTTTTTTAAAGTGTTTTGTTTGCAACGTTGGTTTGCTGTCCTTGTTTGTGAGACTCTGCCCATTCCATTGCTCTCTGCTTAGTAAGCCAAATCTTTGTCGTACAGATGCATCCATCTATAAGGAAAAGCTTTGTAGAAGCAGAGAACGAAGTTGCCTAGCTTAGCAAGACTGTCGGGCTCATGGCATCAGTGACCATGGAGGCTGTGGAATGGTACCAGTTGAAGCCCTTTCTAAAACCTTGTTCTTTTTAGCACCTTGTTGCCAGCTACACACAAGTTGGGGAGGCAAATTTTGGTCTTTATTTGACTTTTTTATTGTTTACTAGCACCAGTTCCTGAAATAGTATTATCGGACATGTTAAAATACCAGCCAGGTGGTAACTCAAGAAGAAAGATATGTATTTTTCTCTCTCGTTTTGTTTTCTAAAA
Source organism: Eretmochelys imbricata (assembly GCF_965152235.1). Lineage (NCBI taxonomy): Eukaryota > Metazoa > Chordata > Testudines > Cheloniidae > Eretmochelys > Eretmochelys imbricata. The sequence continues at coordinate 201,956,194 of NC_135574.1, read as the reverse complement.
GTATTTATAATTCAGAGGGTGTTCACTACTAGACTGCAACCATTTTAAAGTATGTCAGTTTTGGGACCTAAACCTAAACTTTCTGTAAATGAGGTCAAGTCACATTGTGATGCAACACATGATTACAAAACCGTGGTGCAATATATCTCCATTGAGTTCATACTTGGATTTCTGTAGTGTCTGTGTGTATTTATAGACCTTGGGCCAGATCTTCAGCTGATGTAAATTGTCATGGCACCATTGACTTCAATAAAACAACAACAGTTTACACCAGCTGAGTATCTGGCCTCTGGGTTCTAGCCACCTATCTGCTTAAATATGTAGTTTAGTTTTGCTGTCATAGCCTTCTTAATATTCCTCTGCTCTTAATAATAACAGTTGTCCATGCTCCGGTCACTTACAATGATAAAATCTTCCAGATGAGTCAATTTTTGTTACTAAAGTCATTGAAAAGCAGTAGTACTTAGTGCAGTCCTGTTTGCTATTTGTTGTTCAGTTTACTCTTGAAAATGTCTTTCCATCTTCAAGTTGTTGAGGGTAAAGCTTTAAAATAAAACATCAGACCAGTAGCATTATGGAAAGGGCCACGAAAATACTCCAAGAGAAGTTGCTTCAATATGGAAAAAATACCCTTTCAACTGCACACCCCTACTTGTTTACCTGCCACCTCACACTGGAACCCAGCAGGATATCATTAAACAATTACAATCCATACTCAATGGGGACCACATCCTGAAAGAAATCTTTCCGGAACCCCCTCTTCTAGTCTTCAAACAACCCCCCCAACTCACCAAGCTCATCATCAAAAGCAGACTCCCCACAGATCAGGACACTCCAACCCAAAGCAGCATCAGACCCTGCCACAACAACAGAAAACCTGCAGACATACCTCCACTGCTACAATGATCAGTACCCCCCCACAACACACCTTTCAAGATCCATGGTTTCTTCCACTGCCATGACCCCAGTTGGCACGACCAAAGAGGGTCTCATACCAGTGCCTGGTCGCGCATGCGTGTGTGTGTGTGTGAGAGAGAGAGATCCCTGCGAATGTTATTTATCATTCATGAAATACGGGGTACTTCATACAGTGCACTGACTGCTCCAATAACAACTATGTGGGTGAAATGAGACAATCTCTATGCTCTCAAATGAACTCTCACAAAAATGATAAAAGACAAAAACATCCTATCACCCATGGGCATGATCACCCTCTGCCTGACCTCTCAGTCCCCATCTTCAAAGGAAACCTGCACAACACCTTCAAAAGACAAGCCTGGGATCTTAAATTCATTACTCTGCTAGACACTAAAAATTGTGGACTCCATAGAGATGCTGGATTTATGGCTCATTACAAAGTCTATAACCTATTAACCCTACTTTCTCCTACCACCACCAAGATGTTAACTGGCCACTTCACCTGAAAAGGTCTCTTACAACATTTGTTAACTACTTATGCTTAACAATTTGTTCCATCTTTCCCAGACCTGAAGTAGAGCTCTCTGTAAGCTTGAAAGTTTCTCATTTACCAACAAAAGTTGGTACAATAAAGGACATTACCTCACCTACTTTGTCTCTCTAATAACATGGCTACAACACTGCAAACAAGTATTATTAGTCTTAAGTGCTAGAAGAACAGTACTTGAGCTCTCATGATGCCCCTGTGCTTTGCCCTCTCTTATTATAAAACTGGAGCTTTGGAGAAGAGCTATGATTGCCATTAAGCTTTTCAACCTTATGATCAATCATTAGGGTTCTCAAGAATTAACTTCACTGATGACACTCTGTAGTATACTGGCTTTCTGGTCAGATGTTATATTTTAGATTATTTTAAGATTTATTATATATATTTTTAATAAATTTGATAGAATAGTTTTAGCAACTTGTACCTGAGAAATACCAGATTAAATATTTACTGGAGCCAAAAGAGACTGTTCATCGCATAAAGTATATTGATAATGTAGTGGATATTTGCAGATACTTTGAACATTGTTTTCTGTTAAATTGGCATTGTCTTAACCAACAAGCTATCTACAGCTTAGTAAAATTGTGTTAACTAGGGCTGTCGATTAATTGCAGTTAACTCATGCAATTAACTAAAAAAAAATTAATCCTGATTAATTGCAGTTAAACAATAGAATACCAGTTGAAGTGTATTAAATATTTGTGGATGTTTTCTACGTTTTCAAATATATAGATTTCAATTACAACACAGAATACAAAGTGTACAGTATTAACTTTATATTATTTTTATTGCAAATATTTGCACTGTAAAATGATAAAAAAAATATTAATCAATTCACCTCATACAAGTACTGTAGTGCAATCTCTTCATCATGAAAGTGCAACTTACAAATGAAGGGGCTTTTGTTACATAACTACACTCAAAACCACAATGATGTAAAACTTTAGAGCCTACAAGTCCACGCAGTCCTACTTCTTGTTCAGTCAATCGCTAAGAGAAACAAGTTTGTTTACATCTATGGGAGATAATGCTGCCTGCTTTTTAATTACAGTGTTGCCTGAAAATGAGAATAGGTGTTCCCATGGCACCGTTGTAGCTGGCATCGCAAGATATTTATGTGCCAGATGCGCTAAAGATTCATATGTCTCTTCAGGCTTCGGCCATCGTTCCAGAGGACATGCGTCCATGCTGATGATGCTTGTTAAAAAAATAATGCGTTAATTACGTTTGTGGCTGAACACCTTGAGGGAGAATTGTATGTCTCCTGCTCTGTTTTACCTGTATTTTGCCATATATTTCATGTTATAGCAGCCTTGGATGATGACCCAGCACGTGTTGTTCATTTTAAGAACACTTTCACTGCACATACGACAAAATGCAAAGAAGATCCCAATGGGAAATTTCGAAACATAGCTACAGCACTCAAACCAAGATTTAAGAAGATGAAGTTCCTTCCAAAATCTGAGAGGTGTGGAACATGCTTTCAGAAGTCTTAAAAAAGCAACATTCCAATGCAGAAACTACCGAACCCGAACCACCAAAAAAAGAAAATCAACCTTCTGCTGGTGGCATCTGACTCAGATGATGAAAATGAACATGCTTTGGATCATTAGTGAGCGGAACCCATCATCAGCATGGATGCATGTCCTCTGGAATGGTGGTTGAAGCATCAAGGGACATCTCAATCTTTAGCGCATGCAAGTATTTGTTTTAATTATTGAAACAATTGAAAAGTGTTCCCTTATGCAAGTAGTAAACAAGCAAAATAAGGGAATAGAAACATCTACTGAAACACAAAATTGAGTCTATGTAACGAACACATCTCCATGACAGTGTGCAAAAACACATGTTTTTTCCTCTTGATACACCTCTACCCCGATATAACACGGTCCTTGGGAGCCAAAAAATCTTACCACCTTATAGTGGAACTGCGTTACATCGGGGTAGAGGGATTAGAGTTTACAAAGAAATAATGTGCTTTGAAATTTTACTAGGAAAGGTATTTGTGTTCCTGTAGGATAAAAATGTTTGCAAACTTGCGAACTAAATCATTTTTGTTCGTAGGGGCAGAGGGTCTTGGGCCGGGGGTGCGGGAGGGAGGCAGGAGCTCAGCGAAGCAATGGCAGCGGCACCAAACTGCACAGCCCAGCGGGACGCGCAGCGCCGCCAGGCCGGGGCGCGGGAAGCGCAGAGCCGGGCCGGGGCTGCAGCACGGGCCCACTCCCTCTGGTCGCAGTACACCTGGGCTGGGGCATGGTCGCAGTACACCCGGGCTGGGGCATGAACTTCCAGCCAGGAGCCGCCCTCCGGGTTGTCACAGCCTGGCCGAGCCCCGCCGCGCTGCCCCTGCACGTCTGAATCGACCCCCTGTTCTCCTCCCCCCCCATGGCCCTATTATCCAACCCCTCGGCCCCAGCCCGGCACCCTTAACACGCCGCTCAGAGCAGCGTGTCGGAGCCAGACACGCTGACGCCCTGATCCGCCGGAACGTGCAGCCCCTCCCCCCGGAGCGCTGCGTTACCGTGTGTTGTATCTGAATTTGCATTATATCAGACCACGTTATATAGATTCATAGATGTTAAGGTCAGAAGGGACCATTATGATCATCTAGTCTGACCTCCTGCACAACGCAGGCCACAGAATCTCACCCACCCACTCCTGCGAAAAACCTCTCACCTATGTCTGAGCTATTGAAGTCCTCAAATCGTGGTTTAAAGACTTCAAGGAGCAGAGAATCCTCCAGCAAGTGACCCGTGCCCCATGCTACAGAGGAAGGTGAAAAACCTCCAGGGCCTCTTCAAATCTGCCCTGGAGGAAAATTCCTTCCCGATCCCAAATATGGCGATCAGCTAAACCCTGAGCATATGGGCAAGATTCACCAGCACGCTACCGAAGAAAGAATTCTCTGTAGTAACTCAGATCCCACCCCATCTAACATCTCATCACTGGCCATTGGGCCTATTTACCGTGAATATTTAAGGATCAATTAATTGCCAAAATCAAGTTATCCCATCATACCATCTCCTCCATAAATTTATCGAGTTTAATCTTAAAGCCAGATGGGTCTTTTGCCCCCACTGCTTCCCTTGGAAGGCCATTCCAAAACTTCACTCCTCTGATGGTTAGAAACCTTCGTCTAATTTCAAGTCTAAACTTCCCAATGACCAGTTTATATCCATTTGTTCTTGTGTCCATATTGGTACTGAGCTTAAATAATTCCTCTCCCTCTCCGGTATTTATCCCTCTGATATATTTATAGAGAACAATCACATCTCCCTTCCACCTTCTTTTAGTTAGGCTAAACAAGCCAAGCTCCTTGAGTCTCCTTTCATAAGACAGGTTTTCCATTCCTCGCATCATGCTAGTAGCCCTTCTCTGTACCTGCTCCAGTTTTGAATTCATCCTTCTTAAACGTGGGAGACTAGAATTGCACACAGTATTCCAGGTGAGGTCTCACCAGTGCCTTGTATAATGGTACTAAAACCTCCTTGTCTCTACTGGAAATACCTCGCCTGATGCATCCCAAGACTGCATTAGCTTTTTTCATGGCCACATCACATTGGCAGCTCATAGTCATCCTGTGGTCAACCAATACTCCAAGGTCCTTCTCCTCCTCCGTTACTTCTAATTGATGCGTCCCCAGCTTATAACTAAAATTCTTGTTGTTAATCCTGAAACATCGGGGTAGAGGTATACTTTAAAATATGCCTTCTGAAAGTATATTAATGTTCCTTTTACTGATACAGGTATTTTAATGATACATAATTTGAAGATCTCTGCATAATATTATTTACAGGGAAATAAGGATATAACCATAAGTGTTTTTGATGAGAAAAGGGCAAGATTTCGTCATTCTAAAGGTTACAGAATAATGAACTTTCAGCAGTGACACAGTAATCTGTTCAGTCTTTGTACAGCATATTTTTTTATAAACTGTTGCAGCTCAGCTTTCTTTTTGAAGCCTTGAAAATGAATAATATGTTGTATTTCTTGTAGAAGACAGTCACTTGCACAAAAGGAGAACGGCACTAAAATGAATAATTTGAGGTAGCAATTTATAGGCGGGTCTCAGGAATATGAGACAGCAGAACAAAAATTATTACTGCCTGCGGAAACAAAAAAGGGTTCGGTGCAATATTTAATTTCAGATTTCTCTTGTTGCAACAAGGAAGCATGCGGTGATTAAATGTCACCGATTTCACTTTCTATTCGCTCTGTCTGAGGACAACACTGTAGATCAGGACTTGAAGAACCTATCAGTCACTTACCAGCCAGACGACTAAATTTAGTAGCGAGAGGACAGTATGGAAGGTGTTGGGGGAATATAAGCAACATCCTAGTGAGGAGTCCAACTTCTATCCCACCCCAGCTGCTAGGAAAGGATGTTGACTTTTCTACCCGGGTGCTACCCAGCTCTGGTTAGAAGCTCCATCTTTTCTATTAGCCCACCCCTCCCCACTCTTAGGTGTCTGACAAATGTGAAATCCTCTCTCATTCACACCCCGCCTCTCTCTCTAGCTGTTGAAAGGGAATAGGAGCTTTCTTTTCCTCTCATCCTGCCAGCCCACAGTCTCCTGACAGGGTTGGTGGGCCTTCTACACCCCAGCCTCCTGGCTGCTGCTGGATCAGGAGGGGCCGTTTTCTGCTCTAGTCTTCTCCCAGCATCCTGACCTCTGCAGGGGCAGGGGTGGGTCTCTGCTGCTCACCAATAGTTCAGAGCACTGGATTGTGTGCTGGGTACACAATCCCGCCCTCCCATCTCATCTCTCCTGGCTCCCAGGGGCATGGACTCTCCTAGCCTGCAAAAGCAGCCCAGTGGAGTTAGCAGCAAACAATGAACCCACTCCCATTTCCTTATTAGTTCCAAGCTCCTTGCAGGCATGTCTTTCCTGGCTGACTCCTTCTTCTATATTCCTGTTCCAGCCACATTCTCTCCCATCTGGTTTCTCCTGCTATGAGCTCAAGCCCACCAAGCTTTCCCTGTTCATTGGCCTAGTAAGGTTTTCTTTTCTTCCCTATTCGATTATTTCCTGGCAGTAGCGTAGTTCTCCACTCTCCCAGCAGGTCTTGATTATCCAGCATTACCCAGTAACTGAATGGCTGGAATGAACTCTGTGTGATTCTGTATCCTTCTAGCAGCCTCCTCGCTCCCAGGAGAGGTGTGTAAGTGTCCGTCCCCTCCTCCTGGCAGCGGAAAGCTGCATGTTCTCCGCTGCGTTCCCCATGCTCTGTTTTTTCCAACCTCTTTTCACACAAATAGCTGCAGTCTTGGTGTCTATTGCTCAGAGTTTCCCTACATAACAGCAGAGCAAAACCAACACAATCCTTGTCAGTTTCACTGTTGCCCATTGGGCTGTGACTAACAGCCTCGAAACTAACCTGGTAAGAGAGTGGTGCATTCAGTCACACTTGGAAGGTTATCCCTGCAATTGCAGTGTCTGGAAATGTAATTGATTAGAAAAATACAAGTTTTAAATTCTGAAGACACCGGTGGGTTTGGTTCCTCTTTAAACACCAGGGAATGGTTCCTACTTGCCACTGGTGAGTGGATTGTTCAGGCCCTGGTTCAGATTGTTTACAGGGGAATAGATGTGTATATGGCGAATGGAGTTTATTGCTGATAATCGTAGCTAACATTTTAAAATCATCTTATGTGCTGAAGGCATGACTGTATGGAGAAACAACATTGTACACACTAATCTACTTACTTTTTCCTGAAACGTCTTAGGTATCGATGATAACATGAAGTTTCCAAAAGGCCTGTCAACATGGACGGCGCATGGACCCCCCCCCACTTTTGGAAGGCTAGCCCCTGCCCCGCCCCTTCCACACAAGGCCCCGCTCCAACTCCGCTCTCCTGCTCTTGCCCGCCAGAGGAGCTGTCCCGACCCCTGGCCCGCCCGCCCTGGCCCGTTGGCCCACCCCGATCGTTGGGATGCCCAAGCCATCCTGAGCCCCGATTGGCCAGAGGCTCTGAGCTCCGCCACGGCCCAGCCCTGGTGGGGAGCATTAGCGGAGGTTTGGGGAGGCTTAGCGCCAAGTCTGTCAAGGTGTCGTAACATGGTCAGTAGGATTTCTAAAATGGAGACAGTATCAGGACATTGAGAATTTGTTTAGTAGGGCATGATTATGTTGCTATAGTCAAGATTTTAAGTAGCTGCAGTGCATATATAGCACATATTAATTGTTATGGGCCATGCTCTGTCATGCTCATTTGTATAAACAAGCACAGTAGCATATGAATAGTGCAAGAAGTACACTCAGTAAAGCCGTTGGGTGGTATTATCTCTGCTAACAACACACCTTGAGCTGTCAGAGGAAGCAGGGTGCTTGGCCTCAAAACCACACAGGAGACAAATGTGTGGAGTGAGGCAGCGAAGCCTACAGAGGGGAAAAAAAACAGCCCAGTATAGTAGGGTTGGCTGATTGGGAGCATCTGAACCTGCTGCCCGGGCTCAAAGGGGGAGCAAGATCAGTAGTGGCAGTGATTCCTTTAAAAAAAGAACAGGAGGACTTGTGGCACCTTAGAGACTAACCAATTTATTTGAGGATAAGCTTTCGTGAGCTACAGCTCACTTCATCGGATGCATACTGTGGAAATGATTCCTTTGGCAGTCAGACTGACCAGACCAGCTCGAGATTCACAGTGGATCAGATCCTCAGCTGGTGTAGCCTGCGTTAGCATGCGGGTTGGACGTGGTTCTGTGTCCTTCTGGCTGTGGCCAGCACGACCTCTTTCCAATCCCTAAATTGCCTCTACTACTAAAAGGGCATTGTTGGCCCAGGAAGGCTGGTGGCAGCATCAGTACATTCAAGGAAAAGAGTTGGTTTCATAGTCATCTGTATCTTCTGCCTGATCCAGCTCACCCATTTTCCTATTAATTATGTGGCAAAATGGTTGAGTCCCCTGCTCATATTTACAAATTCTTGCCAGTTCTGCTCGGCATTCAGGCGGTGGCTTTGGCTGAGACCTTGAAAATTCTTGGAAAGTTTCTAAGTAGTTAATACAGGAGTTATCATATCCTGGTAGGTTTGTTTTAAAATTTAAATAAGGATTGCTTACCTCTGTGGGAAAGTCAAACAAGTTAAGCTTGGTAGTTTAGCCAATTTGCATAACCTTTGTGTATTTGTGTATGATGGCATGACAGAATTTACCTGTTTATCGCGTGTTGGTTTTGATCCTTTGGGTTTGCGAAAGGCCCTATGATATTGTCTGTTCTGCATTGTGGATGATACTAATACTTAGGCTACTTAGGATAGTGCCTTCCAGCTGAGGATCTCCAAATGCTTTGTGAGCCTTAATTAATTAATTCTCACATCTGTCCCATGAAGTGGCCTTATCCCCAGTTTTACAGATCGTAGAACACAGAGAGGTTAAGTATCTTTTGCAAGGATAGACTGCGAGCAAGGTTTTCTCAGAGCTAGGATTAGAATCCAGGCTTCCTGACTCCTAGTCCCAGGCTTTTTGTACCATCCACATTCAGAAGATACTTAGCAAATTTTGTTGGGGGCAAGTTAATGCCAACCTCACCTAGACGAAGGTGTGCTCTAGTATCTGTATATACAGCGCCAACATGTGGTCACTAGGAAGCGGACTGGCAATCTGTGCTTCGTAAACTCCCTCACTTGCCATGTCTCGTAATAGTCACCGTTTAATGTTTGCATGTGGATAGGGAATAAAGTTTTGTTTTGCCATCTCACTGATCTATTCCTTTTGAGATTGCATTGATGACATATTAACTCATAACTACCTCTTTACTACTATCCAATTTACCCTGAGAAACACTGGTGTGTTTGAAGCCAATATTGTAGATTGTTATGTCTCGTGAGAAGGATACTAGCGTCTGTCCAGTGATAGTAGTTTCCTGTATTGACATCACTAGCTGGCTGGCTAATCCCATGCAGTACTTCCCTTCCATACAGACCCCTAAACCGTAACCTCTGCAATCCTGTTCCCACCAGCATCTGGCCAGACAATTCGTAGAACAGCAAGTGACATGTTCAGATATTATTCTAAACATTAGGTTGCTACGCTCTCTGCATTCAGTTCCATCCTAAAGACCCAACTCCACACGACACCAACTGGCTGATGATGGGAACGGGGGCTATTTTATTTGTTTTTTATTTTTTAAAAAATCCACTGTTATTAAAACATTGCTGAACCGGTTCAGCTGCCATCTTGTATGCTTCGCTGATATGTTCTACCTCTTCCCTTATACTTTATCTGTTTGTCTTTTAGATTGTAAGCTCTTTGGGTCGGGGCTATGGTTTCTGATATGTTTGGAAAATACGTAATGTATTGTGAGCACTACGGGAAACAAATAATTAACAGAAGACTCTACAATCTGTTGTATTAATTTAGATGGAATAAATGGGCCAAATGTGTTAACATAACCCAGTAACTGTCCAACATTAAACAGTGTTAAACGAGGTCTGGGGCTTGGTTTACCGAGACCTGAATCTGTTTAGTACCATGGTAAACACATCATTAAAAATCTCCTTTTAACCTTTTTTAAAGATACAGAAAAGAAGGCAAAACAGTTAAAGCATTTGAAATGTAAAGTATTATATAAGGCTTTCTTTATAATGGCATCCCTTGTTCCCTTGCCCTTTAGCTGTAGATAGCTTTTAGAAGGAAAATGTGTTTGACAGTCTCGTAGATGGTACCAAACATGGTAGTAACTGTCCTCCCAGGTGGTGTTTAGGATTCAGGGTAGGAGTGGCAATGTTGCCTGGGTCCCTTTCTTGCTGGCCATTCTAGTCAGGACATCTCTCAGGATCATGGAGATGAAGGCCGAGGGTCTCAGGAAACCTGGGTGTGGAGGCCAATGATTGTAAAGCTCACTCCAGTAGCCTCTGATTGTTCTTTTGTCTGTTCTTCTTTTTGTTCTTTTGTACTTTCCCCACAACATCCTTTTTCTTGTAAGGACCCAAAAAGGGAGCGATGGGTGGAATAACCGATCCCCTCAGTATTTGGCCCACCAATTAGTCCTAATAGCTGACATACCAATTTTGCCGCATCAATTTCCATCTCCACATTTTTCCTATTTTTAACACACATAATTTCAACACAGTCCTTGAATTATATCAATTTGGCCTTTTTGTTTGGACTAATTCAGTTATTCTGTCTCCCTTTCGTACCTTTTTTCCATCAACATTTATTATTATAGGTTATTGTAACATCTTACGAACTTTTAAATGCGCTTTACAGTTGAGCTCACTATTTGGATAAATTTGTAGGCCCAGTTGTCACCACAATATTATCACTTGCTTTTTGTGTAACTTTTTATGGACTTTTATAATCCTTTTTCATTTTGACGTATGCTGTCGTATGCAGGATAATGTTCTTTGAGATATTTTGCAGCTAAAAAGGGAATGAATATCCAAGTATAAATAACACTCATCTGTGTTTTCCATGATGATGATGATGATGATGTGATGCTATTTGTTGAGATTGTTTAGTGTTGCAGTGTTTGGGTATCTCGATTCGTTCTGGATGTCTTTGAAGCAGTGTCTGCAACTCCTAATGATTGAAATGATCTGTTTTCTGTCAAGGGATACTGCAAGAACCAAAATGCTTTGATTAAGAAACGGACAAGTAAATTAATAGACAGATCTCTTATTTGGCATGGGTACTTATCTGGAAAGCCTGCTGGTAAACCAGTCTGCAAATGGAAGTCCATGATTTTTGAAGGGCATATTTTGGTAGAGGGTCTCCTAATTTTATATCTCATGTAGATCTGTTGAGATTTTTAGTTTAAGCAGTTTCTCTTTTAACGAAAGGATATGGTAATGGCCCTATGAATTCCACTGTGTTAAATATGATGATAGAGTTTGCTTGGAATAGTTACATTACAAGAATAATAAAAGGCAAGGTGAAAAGAGCTCTCTCCTGGGACATCTCAAACTCTGGCCTTTTGCATCAAGCAAGAAGGACTTTTCTTTATAGTGTTGTTTACCTATTTTGAGCTGAGTGATATAATGTGTACTTGTATTCATTTGGAAGTGGAGTAATTTGAGTAGTTTCCTTCAATATTTGCCTTAAGCAGTGGTTATGAAATAATCTGAAGACCTGCCTTCTAAAGTCAATACGTTTAGTTTAAGTATCATTTTCTTATGTATTACAATTTGCATAAAGATAAGGAGGACTTGTGGCACCTTAGAGACTAACCAATTTATTTGAGCATAAGCTTTCGTGAGCTACAGCTTAGTCTCTAAGGTGCCACAAGTACTCCTTTTCTTTTTGCAAATACAGACTAACACGGCTGTTACTCTGAAACCTACAATTTGCATGACATTTTCATGACCATCAATTTTAATTGGGCCTGTGTGTGATGTGGAGAACAGAGCGGTGTTCATAGCCTTGAAAACACCTTTGGTAAGGCAGTACGCAATGTTTCTCTCCTTGCCTGCATAGGTATGTAGGACTGTGTGATGGGGCATGCAAGCCTTCATTCAAGGCAGGAATGGATTAATGTGTTACTGAAGGCCCAGTCAGCCCAAACTCAGATGCATAGAGCAGGAGGGGCTTAAAAGGAGGAGCCCTTCTCAGTCAGAGGGAAGCAGGCGGAGAGAGAGAGAGAGAGTGGATGTGGGTCTCTTGCTGTGTGAGAAAAGGTGGGCCAGGGCCAAGACTGGTACATAGCAGATCGCCTGGAGGATAGGAAAGAGTTCATGTTCATGTTGCTTCATATTTGTTATGGATTTCGAGTCCCCTGGAAGGAGTAGAACTGAAAGTGAGCTATCTGGAGAGCTAAGTCTTTGCAACCATGGAGGCATTGCAGGCTGGGTAAAGCAGTGAAAGACCAGCTGGGAAGCTGAGCTGAGTGCGTGCTGCCCTGTACCATGTCACAAGGGTGTGCACTTACAAGGATGTACTATAACAGACTGTATGTAATGTTGCACCCCCTGTTGCATAAAGTCTGCATGGCAGATGGGCACGGTGGAGAAAGCAAGGATGTCTGTGCAGCCTGATGGAGGAACTGCCATTGTATGCAGCACAGTCAACTTCCTACACAATGCCTATACTGCCTGAAAGTGTAAATTAGTTAATAATTACTTGGAACTGTGTAACTCCCCCTTTGTGCTTTTTACTTCTTCATTGAGTGCTCAGAAAAGCATGAGGTGCCAATCAGGCAAATGCAAAGGATATTGTCCCTGTCCAGAAGAACCCAGAGGAAAATGTTGATGGGAGATGTAGTCTGGCTGGGAAGCCCAGCTCACAGAGGAGAATGGGGACATGGAGTAACCAAGCTACAACACCCATGAGGCCCTGCTGCAGCCTATCCACGTTAAAGTATTTTGTTTGTTAGACATTATTTTTTGGCCAAAAAAAAGAAAATCAGAATTTTCTATGGAAAGCAGATACTTTTTCACAAAAACCAATTTAGTCAAAACCCCAAGTTTCCATCAAAACTGAGTGTGTGTGTGTTTGTTTTTTTTACTGAAATTTTCTAGCAGCCCTAGTTACAATATACACCTCTACCCTGATATAATGCGGTCCGATATAACGCAAATGCGGATATAGTGCGGTAAAGAAGTGCTCTGGGGAGTGGGGCTGCTTTACCTCATTATATCCGAATTTGTGTTACTGCAAGCGGTTCCTCTGCGCCCCCCCTTACTCGCTGCGGCCCCCCTGCCCCAGCTCCTCTCTGCTCTGCCTCCACCTACGAGCACGCCGCCACTCCACTTCTCCCCCCTCCCTCCCAGGCTTGCCGTGCCAAACAGCTGATTGGCGCGGCAAGCCTGGAAGGAAGCGGGGAAGAAGCTGAGCGGTGGCAGCACATTCAGGGGAGGAGGCGGAGCGGAGGTGAGCTGGGGCGGGGAGCGGTTCCTCTCCCTACCCCGATATAATGCAGTCTCACCTATAAGACGGTAAGATTTTTTGGTTCCCGAGGACCGCGTTCTATCGGGGTTGAGGTGTATGTAGATATGGGGAAGCCAGGGTTACACATGCAAGGTCAGGAGTTAGCTCAGTGGTTCTGCACATGTTGTCGTGTTTGGTGGTTTTGTATGTTAATAATTCAGAAAGAGGATTCTTATACGCATTGATCTTGGGAGCAAGAACGGACGAAAGAAATGAGGTGAAGTTGTGCAGAGCTGGGAGAGAACAGGAGTGAGAGAGAGCGCAAGTAGGATAACATGGTTAAATAACGAAGGGAGAGCTGCTTGCAGAAATGTGTTTGACAGTACTCTGGCAATGATGGGAGACAGTAGTCCACATGCAACCTGGCTAGCCTGGTTCTTTCTGGGTTACAGTGGTAGGAGCCTGGGCCTGGGGTTGGAGCCTGGCAAAACTGCCCAGAGTTTGGGAGGGTGTTTCCTGGGTGGGTGCAGGGGAGACTGATTCTCACTAGTGATATGGTTGGCCTTTTTCAGTCCGAGTGGCTCGGCAAAGTTTGGAGCCCTGTGAGTGTTCCAGTTGGGAGTAGAAGTTGGCAATAGATGGGTGGTGCTTTGATGCAGTTGTGTTTATTTATAAAGAATATACAAGGTCTTGTGTTTCTGAATGCAGAGGAAATCAAATAACAGGAAACTGCTTCTTTTGCTCAGCTGGAATATGGTGTCCAGTTCTGAGTGCCACATTTCAGGAAAGATGTGGACAAATTGGAGAAAGTCTAGAGAAGAGCAACAAAAATGATTAAAGGACTAGAAAACATGACCTATGAGGGAAGATTGAAAAAATTGGGTTTGTTTAGTGTGGAGAAGAAAAGACTGAGAGGGGACATGGTAACAATTTTCAAGTACATGAAAGGTTGTTACAAGGAGGAGGGAGAAAAATTGTTTTCCTTAGCCTCTGGGATAGGAGAAGAAACAGTGAGCTTAAATTGCAGCAAAGGCGGTTTAGGTTGGACATTAGGAAAAACTTCCTAACTGTCAGGGTGGTTAAGCACTGGAATAAATTGCCTAGGGAGATGGTGGAATCTCCATCACTGGGAATTTTTTAGAGCTGGTTAGAGATACACCTGTAAGGGACGGTCTAGATCAGTGGTTCCCAAACTTGTTCCACCGCTTGTGCAGGGAAAGCCCCTGGCAGGCCGGGCCGGTTTGTTTACCTGCTGCGTCCGCAGGTTTGCTGGCCGCTGCTTCCAGCAGCTCCCATTGCCCTGAAGCAGCGAACCGCGGCCACTGGGAGCCGTGATCGGCCGAACGTGAGGACACGGCAGGTAGGTAAACCAGCCTGGCCCGCCAGAGGCTTTCCCTGCACAAGCAGTGGAACAAGTTTGGGAACCACTGGTCTAGATAATACTTAGTCCTGCCATGAGTTCAGGGGACTAGACTAAATGACCTCTCAAGGTCCCTTCCAGCCCTACGATTCTATGAAAGCAATTGTATTTACAGAGTCCAGGCCCTATGATGGTTGGTGCTGACTCCCTCTGATCGAAGCAGTAGAGAGCCAGGAAATCTAGCAAAAACCACATTTTTGGGGCTCATTTTTGTAACTTATGATGAACCTTTTAAAATATAGCTGTAGCTGAACAGATACACAGCTAGCTGAATGCTTTACATAAAGAGAAAAAAATACTAAAAAGCTATTAAAATTAATTAACACAATCCTTGTCACAAACTGCCAGACAGTCGGAAAAACAATTGCTTCCCCACCCCTGTAACGCTGCTTGCACGCACCATGGGGGCACGTTATCAGTATAGTAGGTGAGGAATTATACATGCAATTTAAACTCTGTAAACAAGAACTGTGCGCATGGTTCATCACATATTCACCGCATTGTGTTTTTTGTTTAAAGTCCCTGTTGTCTTTTTTAAAGACCTGCACAATTTTTTAAAATAATGGATTTTTTTACAGCTATATAGGATGATTAAAATAAAAACATCCTTTTACAATTCCAACCAGGCACTGCTAAGCTGATTTGACTTTTTGTAATTAGCCAGTTTCTGTTTGACTTAGAAGCAAAGGACCAGATTTTGCAACAGAGCTCAGTACCCAACAACTCCCATGTAGCTACCTAAAGAAGTGGCTGGATTTGGAGAAGAGCAACGATCCCAATTAAGCACCTAGATGAAGTGCCTGGATTCTTTTCAAATCATCCAGCAGATCCCAGTAAGTGCCATGGAGTGGTGTTGCAAACATGGAGAACAAAATGTGAGCAGTGTGTGGAGTGCTTAGAATTCCAGAATACTTACGTTCCCATAATGCAAATGGTGCCTGCAGTTTACTACAGCATCACAGTATTAAAAGGCCATAACTGGAAATGGCACCTGCTGTCAGTCAAAGAAAAACATTCTAAAAAAATTACCTGGGCTAAAATGTTTCACTTTTTTGCTCTGTACTCTAAAAGATAACTTTGTTTGCTGAAAGTTTCATAAACAATCATTCACCCACTCATGACTCTACCTGTTGTTGGGTGGCTTTTGAAAGCACTTTTTCCAGCTAAGGTTATCGTTCATAGTTTCTTGCACTCTTTTATAGCTATCATACATGTTTCTTTTTGAAGTGAATTGTGTGAGTTGTTAAAGATATGTATGTGTTTGACCACAGCGTCGTGAGTACGTCCAGTCTTTTGGTTAGTTTTTGAAAGTGCATAGCTTTCTGCAGCTTTGCAGTGTTTTTTGCAGGGAGGGGTGGAAGGCTAATGTTAGGACATTAGTGTCACCTGTGATCTATGTATTTAAAAGTGTGATCACTCAGATACAGCAACAGAAGGAGCATGGGACCACGCACGCCATGGACCCCATGATTTTCTGCCACGTGGGTGTGTAGCACCAAGGTTGTGTATAACCAAGCCTTTGTCTGAGAAATGTCCACATGTTTCTCTGTGCTTCTTGGCTTAGCTATGAAGTGCTAAAATAACTTGATTAAAAACCCTGTTGCTGCAGTATTTTTGACTCGGAGGAAACAGCGAAGTGATTGAAACCCTGCACCACATTTCAGGACCCAGTCTGTTGGGTTTTTTATTTTATTTATTTATTTTTATTGCACTTATGCATGGCTAGGAAGGGAGAGGGGAAGTTGCTTTGAGAGCTGGGCTGTTGCAGATATTGGCCCCAATCCTGGAAAGACTTGTGCGTGTGCTTAATGTACACATACCAAGTAGTTCTGTTGCCTTCACTGACACCACTCATATGCATGAAGTTAAGCATGTGCTAAGTCTTGGAAAATTGTAGTGAAAGCAGAGAGAAGAGAAGGGAACACAGAGAAAGATTACAGTTTGTCTAGCAGGCCAGCTGCTGGTAACTAGGGACAGGGTCTCTGCATCGCGTCAAGAAGCCTAGTGTTCTGTGAGCTGTGGATTGGTTTTTTTGTTTTTTTTTTTTGGCCAGGTTTCAGTGAATGTTAAACAACCACTCACTGTCTCAAGTAGATGTATTATTGTGGGAGATGTATTATTTGCTGCCAGGCATGCCAACAAAGCTAATGTAGTCCTTTATCAAAACCAGTAACAATGACCCAGATCCTCAAAGGTATTTAGGGGCCTAACTCCTATTGAAATCAATGAGAGTTAGGTGCATAAATACCAATAAGCCTGTTGGAAGAAAATGGAACACCTCTTATTGTAGCTTTGCCAGTAGATAGTCATAAAAAGGTACATTCGTAAATCACCAGCATCCCAAAAGTATTATTTCTCCTTGTGGAACAAAAATCCATTTCTACATGAATGCGTCTAAGTAGCATACCTCTTACATGCTGGTCTCGTAAGAGATCATCTGTTGACTCATTCGTGAACTAATATAAATGTGGCCCCTTTCTGGTATGTGGACTGTAACACGTGAAACAGCTTTTGCAAATATGGCATCCTATGTATAATACACACATATATTTTTGCAATATGATACTTTCAGGGTGAAATCCTGGCTCCATTGTAGCCAATGGCAAACCTTCCATAGATTTCATTGAAGCCAGAAAGTCACCCTCCAGAGAAGAACCACTATTCTGCCTTCTAGTTTTCATCCCTTTCCTTCAGTCAAATCTACTCTCCCTTCAGCCGTTAAGAGTGGACAGAACGCTCTTTGATGTCCATTACTAATGCTTCTAGGTTGCCAAAGGGATTGCTGCAGAGTGGCTCAGGCTGTTTTAATGAATTAATTGGGGCTTCTCATGTGTGTAACGTTTCTGTAGGATTAGGCCCTTAGTTTATCATGAAGTACATTAGTTATGGATGGTGTATTTAGAGCTCTTTATATGAAAATGAATCCCTGATCTGTTTGTAGACAACAGTAAAAACCTGTATTATGATCAGAAAATTGGGTCTTGAGTTGCCAGAAAGAATTTTAAAGGATCATTTATACAGTTAACACCACCTACCTTCAATTTCTTGAAATCTGAAAGACTCTGAACAAGTAGTACTGGTGGGTTGTCCAGCAGATGAGTTCAGGAAAGCTATGTCCAAAGGGTTTTTAACGTGTTCTTTGGCCCCTCCCCTTCCCCCCCCCCCCCAACCGCCATTATCAACTGAATTTTAACACATTCATGTATCGATGAGCCAAGTTAAAAACTTGCTGAAGGCTTTGTCCTTATGCCGGGTTGGGGTTGCTTGGGAGCAACTGAGAACAAAAATTGATCCCCAGGTATTAGCTTTATTACCTCTGATCCTATCAAGTTGATCATGGAGGTCATTCCAGTTCTCCCTTCCCCAACATATTTTCAACAAAATAGATACAAGAATATGCATTTACATAATTTCCCCCTTAAATAGATGTATCTAAGTCTAAATGAGGCTGCCATTATACCCCTATAATAATGTTAAACTGATAACAAAGCCACACAATAGCTTGTTCATTCTGAAATAATTGCTTGCATATTTGCTTGCATAATTTATACTTGCCTCCGGAAATTTCCACTACATGCATCCAACAAAGTGGGGATTCACCCACGAAAGCTCATGCTCCAATACATCTGTTAGTCTAGAAGGTGCCACAGGACTCTTTGCTGCTTTTACAGATCCAGACTAACACGGCTACCCCTCTGATACTCTGAAGTAATCGTTGCTGTTTCCCCACCTTTCTTTTCAAACTGGCCTGAGTTCTGCGTTTCGAGGCAGTTCTTTCCCTTTATTAGCGGTCTCCACCTTCTCCTTTCTCTCTCTATATCTCCTCAACCCTTTGAAATATACACTCTGCAAAATGTGAAAGCAGTGACTGCATAATTGGACTAAGAATTTAGCGCAATTTTATCCATTCCAACAGGAAATCTGAGGAGAAACAGTTCTGAAGTTCATAAAATGGAACCCGTAGTGTAAATTCCCCCCTGCATGGCTGCATTGACCTTGGAGTATAATTTGCATCCGTTTTAGAAAATAACAACAAATAGATAACTCTACTGTGGTTGGGGAACAGCAGCATTCAGTTTTTATTATCCTTTTTTTTAACTGCGGAATGGGAGATGCATTAACTTTCAAGGGGTTATTTTACCCAACAGTAAAAAAGAATACAGGAATTAAAAAGAAAAAATATAGACGGAAAATTCTGCCAACTAGGAAATTATGTTGCTGTCAGAATTTTAATTCCTGTTTACAAAGACTGTTACAGATTGTATAAAAAACCCTTATGAATAAAAGAAAATAAGTTATTTCAAAAAGAACTGTCTTTGTTTGATTGAGCACTTAAATTATGTATCACTTATTTCTTTACTGTCGTTTTATACACAGAACGTAGTTTTAACTTCCACTTAACCTCCACTTAAAAGTGTCTAGTACAGAAGTGTCATGCCTTTACCGTATGATCAGTAAAATGCTAGGTAAGAGGCCAAGAAAATCTGTTATAGCTTCTCTTTTGTCCCCTAGAGTATTCTGGATGGAATTGGTAAAACCTTCTGTGATTATAAGTGAAGCTTTTGTGGCAGAGTGTTTTCACTCCTTACTCTTTTTCACTGCTTCAGTATTCCCCACTTGATTGATTGCGATGAAATACATGGTTTTGCCAATGTAATGATAATAGTTGCTGTATATTAAAAATGCAGGGTGGGGAAAAACTTTAGCCTTTCACCTCTGAAGAACAGGATCCAAACCTGTAATTGGGACAGAAGTGAAAATAAGTTTGGTCTCCGATCTATTCCAACTGGCAGAGCATTCCAGGCAGCTAAATGCAGGGATGTGGTGGTTCTGTGGTTGACTATGCACATAGACACTGACTCTGGAAAAGGCAGCTAGGTCATGTCAAATCCAGTATTCTGCTCCCAATTAGTGACCTGAAGAAGAGCTCTGTGTAGCTCAAAAGCTTGTCTCTTTCACCAACAGAAGATGGCCCAGTAAAGGATATTTACTCCCCTACCTTGGCTTCCCAATTGTCAAGGGTGTTGAAATCTGGCAGACTTCAAACATCTGAGCATTCTCTTCGAACTCAAGGAGACTATTCACTGGCTGAGATTAGGCATGTACTCAAGGGACTGTCTTTGTTCTTTGTTTGTACAGCACTAGCACAGTGGGCTCCTAGGTGCTATGATACTACAAATATTATTAATAATGAGCACTTTACTGACCTGGCGCCTCTGACCTTTTCCAAGGAGGAGCTATCCTTTTGGAACAGAGAGGCTCACCATTCGGTAGGCAGGCAGCGGGCCAAATGTGCAGCACCTCCTCAGCTGCTCTACGATCCCCTGGACTGGATTGTGGGGGGCTAGAACTTCTGTTTTTTCCTCCTATCAGTTTGTGGCCTCTGGATCTGCATAAGGTGGTTTTGGGCGCAGTGGCTATACCTTTACTTTCCCCCCCACCCCAGCTAGTGCCCAGGAAGTCTGTAAGGTGGCCCATGTAAGGTGGGTTTGTATCTCAGCTGCACCCTCAGCACCTCCTGCCTCCGCTGCATTCCACTTCTGGGCATTTCTGCTGGTAGGGACTGTAGAAGGCTCCCTAGCCCCTGGGTGAAATTTCAGCCTAACAGGTCTGTGTCTTCCTCATTTGTTGATTTAATCTAATGATTGTTCTTATGGTGTTGGTGTACCCACAGGTTTAACTTCCAATTAGTTATGTTTGAAAGGCTGTTTCCTTTTCTAAAAGCTTTAATTGCTTTGTTCATATTTTTAAAATGCAGATAATTTGTTTGACAGTTCTTCAGCCTTTGCAAGAAAAGCCATTCTGTAGAATTAGTAAGTAAAAACCCTTCAACAGATAAGAGATTCATGGTACTGGAGCACCAGAAAAGATTTTTTAATATGAAAAACAGCATATCCATAATCTGATTAATATTAACTGTCCTGAACTGTTTCAGAACATGGAATGTCCTAAACAAAGGAAGAACATCCAGTAGTTGATTACTGATGCCTTTACATAAGAAACAGGGAAGGCTTTTCCCAGTGTGGTACCTGATTCAGATCTCAGTGACACTGATGTAACTCAGTGACAGTGGAATTACTCCTGATTTGCATCAGTATAACTGAGATCTGAATCAGGCCTGATATGTGTTTGAGACATGCTCATGGACGAGATTTTCAAAAGAGCTCGGTTCCAAAGCTCCAAAAGTAAGTGGAGATTTTCAGAAGAGAAATGTGCTGGGCTCTTTTGAAAATCTGGCAGTGGGTATCACAGTGGGAGCTGCTGGTTGCTGAGTATTTGTGAAAACCTGGTCCTTATTTAGGCGCTTCAGTGTGAGCTGAGCTGTCTTGAAAATCTGTCTCGAGTTGTGGGTGCTGCTGACCACTTGGAAATCTGGCCCGAAGCTTTTTTGTAAATCTGGTCTCAGGTGTATGTAAGTATTCTGCTGGACATGGTGTGTGCGTATAGTCCATGATTAATGCTAGGACACTGAAGTGAAATAAACGGCACAGTGATTATTTAATTTTTAAAATGCTTCAGACGTCTTTATGATCTGCACTTCCATTCTTAGGACACAAAGCTCTTTTGTAACTTTGTTACCTCACGTCCTCTTCTCACTTCTGTAACGGTGTCTATCATTAGCCATGCAGAACTGGGTGGGATTGTATATAAAAGATAAAATTACTGCCAGGGTGGATTTGATTTAAATCACTAATCAGGAAGACTCGATTTAATCATGGCTTTCTACATAAAAGTGCATTCTTGTTGGTTGTTATAACCTTAATACATATTCTTCACAACTCAGAGATAGATGTAGGTTTCATTTTTAGAAGACACACTACAGTTTTAAACAGTGATTTATGTAGAAAACTTTTCAGATTAGTTTTACAGCTATATCAGAAAATGAATGATTGGTTCTCATTTACCAAAGGTAATTGAAGCAGATATTTATGAAGTCATTGGGAGGTGAACTATCTCCAGTTCAACAGGTTAATTATTAATATTTCGAGGATTTTCTTGCCATGCTGTATTAGGAAGAGAATATCACCAGACAGACATTTTAAATTGTTTTATTTAACTAAAACAGTGTTATATATTCTGGATTGTTTTCTTCAACAGCAAAATATAATATTTTAACAAAACAAGCATATGTCCCTCTCTTCTCACATTTATCTCCAGACTTCTTTTCCTTGTCCAGATCTATTCCAGCCCCAACAATTGAACTTCTTGAAACTTTCCACTTTTAGAGAGAGGTAAGGTATTGACGCTGTGTACACAAATTTGCAGAGGGACAATAGAGTTGTGGTCTGTTATTTCTCACCACTATATATTAAATTTATTTATTTAAAACCATTTTTGCTGTTAACAAGCATGTTACCTCTGGAGGCACAAATCCACAGTTTGAGAACTGGAAAACTAAGCATCTCTGATGGTATCTTCTACACTGAGCACTGAGTCTCATTGGGTAGGTAGAAAGATTAACCTAAATAATCTATACAGAAGCCTGTGGAACCCCATAAGATTGGGTCCCTAATCCCTGAACTATTGGAACTCATTTACAAAACTTTTCTTAAACATGACATGAATATATTGTCTCATACTGTAGAATTAGAATTTATAATCCCTATTCCATGATGAGGTATCTTTGAGCTATAATGTATCTTAATTAAAACTATCTTTAGATAGGTTTTTTCCTCGAAAAGCATTTTATCAGAAAAATCCGATTTAAATAAAAAAAAATCTGATTAAAAATTAAAAAAAAAAATCATTGATTTTTATCCACCCTGATTACTGCGAATACATCTGTTTGATTTTCATGTGTGTGGTATGTCAACACAATTGACTGACGGCAAAAATGGGAAGTTTATGATTTAAGCTTAGAGGAGGCTGACAAGTAACGTCCTACTTTTCAGAATTGAAAGCTGCCCTTAAGAACGTATAAATATCCACAGGAAAAATGGAATTTGATTGTATGCTACAACTCCCACTTACCTCCGTACAGATTTAATCAGTTTTGAACGAGATTTATTCCAGGGCCATTTTGTAAAAGTGGTTTAAGTAATCAGTACCGAAAGCGAGATTTTTAAACCTTCGAGGTTGTAAGATGTGCCGGCCTTCCAGGCACAACATTTAATTATGGCAGCGAGGGTTTGCTTTAGCTTTAACGAACAGTTTTATCTGGGTGAACCAGTTGGGATGTAAGCAGAAACGATCCAAACGGCCATCAAAAACTTGAAGCAAATCTTCTATGAGGTTGAAAACCACTCTTCCCACAAGCCCTAGTTTTTCCTCTTTGAGTATCCGTTTGTCTCGGTTCCCTCCATGACCAAAACCCAAATGGGCAAAGCATTCATGTGAGCGGCTTAGGGTATGGGAGTTAGGGCTCTTGAATGCTCTTTCTAGCACTGCAGCTGGGAGGGGCTTCTCAGCATCTTTCAGGATCAGACCCTTTTTTGGCCTAGGTCTACACCAAAGCTGTTAGCAAGCCTCCCAGCCTGGGCAGAGAGACGTGCCATAGCGGGGCTTGAAATAGCACACTAGAAATAACAGCATGGACGATGGAGCACCAGTGGTGGCTCAGATTAGCCACGGTCAGCTCGGACCTACCCGGTTGCCTGCTTATCAGCTAGGGTGGCTATCCTTACTCGTGCAGCAGTATCCACCCCGCTGTTTTTAGCATGCTACCGGGAGCCCTGCTTGCACAAGTCTGTGTTGCTCCACGCTGCAGTGACCTTGAACAAATCATTTCACCTGTCTGCACCTCACCTTCCCCTTCTGTAGAAAGAGAATAATGCTTCCTTTACAGAGGTGATTTGAGACCTAATTAATGTTTTCCAAGCACTTTGAGAACCTCAGATGAAAGGCGTTCTATGAAAGTAAGCATTATGATTCACAGATTTATCAGACCAGTTTTTGCAGGCATAACAGATTCTGATAAACAAAACTTGAGTGCTTATGTGGAACTTATTCAGCCCCTTCCACCCCTCCAAGCCATGTTTCAGGTGTCATATTTTAAAGTAAACAATAATAAATGGTTTCCTTGCACTGGAGCACCTCTGTGTATGCATTTTAACTCTAGTCTGATTGTGCAGGAGCCTTGAGGTTTGGGAGTTAATTGCTGTAGGCAATTTCTGCATAAGGAAAAGAATAGTCTCTTTCTGGTGACACTATCCCATGTCTTCTGTAAACATTTGAATGTTATGAACTAAAGTTTTGGTTTTCCATTGAAATAATTTTGGTTAAAAATTATATTTTTTGTTTTCGCACCTGGATATATTTGTTCTGTCTAGATCTTCATTGAGTATACTATAATGCCGCCTGTACAGTAGGGTAAAGTGGCACTGCAAATAACTGAAAGGCCATATGTTTCCTCTGTTTATATGGCACACAAGGGAGTGCTGGACCTAAATTATGGTCAAGAAAACCCACAGAAGTCATTGGAAGAGAACTGTAGTTAGACTGTATCATACCATTAGGCCAGTGGTTAGAATCATATCAGGGTTGGAAGGGACCTAAGGAGATCATCTAGTCCAACCCCCTGCTTAAAGCAGGACCAATTCCCAATTTTTGCCCCAGATTCCTAAATGGCCCCCTCAAGGATTGAACTCGCAACCCTGGGTTTAGCAGGCCAATGCTCAAACCACTGAGCTATCCCTCCCCCCTAAACCTATTTATCATCATGAGACGCACATGCAGCTCTGTGTTATGTGGGCTGCATCCACACAGTATATAAACACTACCTGTGTGGCCCTGAGGATGTCACATGGGCTGCAGCTGTGTGCTGATTGGGCAGCAAGCGGCCTGTGGGCTGCGGGTTGAGAACTATTGCATTAGGTCATCCACAATATGTATCTGGTGCAACTCGAGGAAAGTGTAGCGCCGAGGAGTACAGAAGGCAAGGAATTGGGGATTAGCCCCCAGTGCATGTCGCCTCCCATAAAGCAATGTGCTTTGTGAGGGACTGAGTGTAGCTGCTGTTGGGAGTCCAACAGCAGCCCAGCCATGTTGCGATTAGTAAGATGGGAGGCCAAAGGAGCGTGCCACACTCAGAACGGGGAGAAGATCTGCAGGGTTTCTGATGTATTTACCCATGCATCTCTGGTTTGTACTTGTATTTGAAACCGTACTGCCTGTCCTTTCTCCAGTGCTGACTATCTTGCAATGCAAAGGGCAGGATGTATTGCAGTAGCAAATTTCTAGTCATGGTAGATTCCCCCTCCCTCCACCCCCATCTTTATGTGAGAGAGGCAGTTACAGGCTGGTAAGTCTAACTTCAATATCAAGCAGATTGGTTGAATCTGTAGTAAAGAACAAAATGATCAGACACCTAGATAAACAGGGTATATTGGGGAAGTGTCAATGTGTCTTTTGTAAAGGGAAATCATGCCTCGCCAAACTATTTGAATTCTCTGAGGATGTCAACAAACATGTGGAGAAGGGTGATCCGGTTGATAGTATACTTGGACTTTTGGAAAACCTTTGGCAAGGTCTCACACCAAAGGCTCCTAAGCAAACTAAGCTGTCATGGAAGAAGAGAGAAGGTCCTCTCATAGATCAGTAACCGGTTAAAAGATAGGAAACAAGGTTAGGAATGAATGGTCAGTTTTCACAGTGGAGAGAGGTAAATATGAGGGTCCCCCAAGGATCTGTATTGGAACCTGTACTGTTCAACATTTATAAATGATCTGGAAAAAGGGGTCAAAATTTGCAGACGTTACAAAATTACTCAGTTAAGTCCAAAGCTGACTGTGAAGAGTTACAAAGGGATTTCACTAAATTAGATGACTGGGTGACAAAATGGCAGATGAAATTCAAAGTTGATAAGTGCAAAGTAATGCACAGTGGAAAAATAATCTCAACTAAATATAGAAAATGGTAGGGTCTAAATTAGCTATTACCATTCATGAAAGAGATCTTGGAGTCATAGTGAATAGTTCTCTGAAAACACCTCCTTAATGTTCAGTGGCAGTCAGTAAAGCTAACAGAATGTTAGGACCATTAGGAATGAGGATCGATAATAAAAGAGAAAATATCCTAATGCCACTGTATAACTCCATGGTACATCCACACTTTGAATACTGCATGCAGATCTGGTTGCCTCATCTAGAAAAATATATTAGAACTGGAAAAGGTACAGAGAAGGGCAATGAAAATTTTAGGGGGTATGGAACAGCTTCCATAAAAAGGGAGATTAAAAAGTCTGGGACTTTTCAGCTTTGAAAAGAGATGACTAAGGGGGCAATATGATAGAGATATATAAAATCATGACTGGTGTGAAGGAAGTGGGTAGGGAAATGTTATTTACCCCTTCACTTAACTCAAGAACTAGGGCTCACCCAATGAAATTAATAGGCAGCAAGTTTAAAACAAACAAAGAGAAATACTACTTTGCACAATCTGCCTGTGGAACTCATTTCCATGAGATGTTTGTGTAGGCCTAAAGTATAAATGGGTTCAAAAATGCATTAGATAAGGTCATGGAGGATAGGTCCATCAGTGGCTATTAGCCAAGATGATCAGAGATGCAACCCCATTCTTTGGGCAGCCCTACACCTCCGACTGCCAGAAACTGGGACTGAACAAGAGGAGATGGACCACTTGATAATTGCCCTGTTCCGTTCATTCCCTCTGAAGCATCTGGCACTGGCCACTGTTAGAGACCGCATACTGGGCTGGATGGACCATTGGTCTAACGCAGTAGGGCCGTTCTTATTAGTCATCCATTGTGCTAAATTAGCCTGTGGTCCCATTCTTGCTTCATATGAGCGCAGGGATCCATATACATGGGCCTGTATTAGCTGATGATGATAAAGATGGTATTTCCTGATTACATTTCTACCTTTGACCCCTTTATTTAAGAAAAAATGAAATTTACTTACAAAATTAACATGACTGGAGCTGTTCTGCGATTCTAGGTAGTGGATATAGAACAGAACTGGATTTAATGACCTGGTTACTCTACTGATTTTATTTATAAAAAAGGGGAGTTTTGTGTCAGAGTGTAAAATGTATCCCTAGCCATTCTTTCACTGCATTTTGCTGTCTTGTAGGGAATGTATGTCAAGCAGAATGAGGTATGTCAGGCTGTCTTTCTGCCTTTGTTTTTCTTTTAATCATTACTCGAAAAGAATTTTTGATAGGTCACTGAGACCATTTATCAGGAGGCTTTCATTGTTTTATTGAGCTGTAGTATAGCTTTTTTCCAGGTGTCTCTGAGTGTAACATTTCCTTTCATCTGTGCAGCAGAAGAGACTATTCACTAGAAGATGCACAAATTTAGCAGACGGATAACTACTCCCTGCAATCTGATTGCATTTCCTTGGTAATCAAAATGTAAAATATCTGCTGTTACTGCACCTAAATGAATGCTTTTGGAACTTCTGCTGCTTTCAGAAGCCAGGCAGTGGGAAGACCTGGAAAAACCGAACGATAATACCGTGGTGAGTGCAGTGTAGAAATCTAGATTGAGAAAGCAATGTTCATTAGTATTACAGTAGCACCCAAAGCTACACTCTGATCAGGGCCCCACTGTGCTGGGGAGTTGTACGAACACAAAGGCGGCAACAGACTCTACTTCAAAGAGCTTGATATCTGTGGCCCTGATCCTGAATTTAGAACTGTCCTGGCAGCACCCATGTGGTTCTTAATGTAGGACTGGGACCTGCTGACAGACAAGGCACAGTAGCTGAGGATCAAAATGATAGGTGGGGAGATGTGGGGGGATGAGGATCAGAAGACAGAACGATATGAGCAAATAGATCATTTCAAGATGTTTACTACAAGACAAGTTATATTTGAGGATAATGACTTGTGACGATAATGAAATGCCCTCCGCTTCAGAGAGTCTGCAGCAGCCAAAGCAGTGGGTGTTTATGATCCTTTGGCAGAATTCCCCTGTGTAGAGGGTGTGGCAGTTGGGGCTGTTTAAAACAACTTGTGGTCTGCAGCAGTGCCTTTGGAGCTGGCAGTTGGGTTCTGGATAGCCTGGGGAAAGGGAAGAGAGTGTCATTTCACCCTCTCTAGAAGACATTTCAACACCACCCTCACTCCCTTGCACAGTCTGCGAGGTTTTAGTTCTTAGAGTGGACTGATTTATCACTGATCAATAGTTATTTCAGAATGAAACTGATTAGGCTTCTGTTACATTTAGCTGAGCTTTTAGTGTGATTTCTTTGCATTACATGCATTTACTCTTGTTCTGTTTTATTTTTAATTGGGAAGATGTATGAAAGGGGCACTGGTTAAGAATCCTATTGTAAAACCAAAACATTTTTCCTTACCTAATTTTACTAATAATATTTAACAGCATTTAAGCGGAACCATTTTAAAAATCAATTTAATTTTTCACCGTTGGTTCTGTTTGTTTGCGGTGTGCACTTCAGCTCTGCTTGGAAAAGAGAATTTTTCTAATCAGATTCATTTTGATTTCTAGTCCATTTTGATGTTATTTCTCAGGCCTGGCTTCCACTCGAAAGTTGTACCAGTATATTTAGATCAGGGATGTGATTATTTATTGAGGGTACGTCTACACTGGCAATTTTCTGAGCCACAAGTATTTTGGGGGGACAGAGTGTGTGTCAGCATGCTGTCTTGTAAGTTCAGACAGCGGCAGGAAGCAACCAGTCCTGGGGAAGGGGGAAACCCCGACATCAGCCCCCGCCTCCCTCCCTGGGCTCTCTGCACAGCAATCGCGCGCGCACACCCACCCCCCTCTCTTTGTTCAACAGCAGGAGCATTCCACATTAGTGGTTTGCTTTGTGTCCCGGGGCAAATCAACACAGCACACAACGGCTGTTAGAAACAGTGGTTTGAAAGGGGAGGGGCGCAGGTCTCCATGGCAGAGTTCAAAACAACGAGCAGAGCGGTCACTTGAGGCATTAGGGGACAGCTCCGGAGACCAATTACAGCACAGAAAGCAATCCAGGGTCTACGCTGGCAATAGAGCGCTGGAGCCTCTGCACAAATAGCCTTATGACTCTCGTCGAGGTGGTTTTTTTGTGGCACTCAGCTGAGGAGTTTCTGCACACAAATTTCAGAGTAACAGCCGTGTTAGTCTGTATTCGCAAAAAGAAAAGGAGTCCTTGTGGCACCTTAGAGACTAACCAATTTATTTGAGCATGAGCTTTCGTGAGCTACAGCTCACTTCATCAGATGAAGTGAGCTGTAGCTCACGAAAGCTCATGCTCAAATAAATTGGTTAGTCTCTAAGGTGCCACAAGGACTCCTTTTCTTTCTGCACACAAAGTGGCTGGACAGTGTGTACACCTCTGCCGTTTGAGTGCAAAAACCGGCTTTACAGCGCAGAAACTTGCCAGTGTAGACAAGCCCTGAGTGATACAAACCCCAGTGTGGACACAGTTTTACCTATATAAAGGTGTCTTGTATATCTTTATAGTGGTGTGAAGCTCCTTTACAACTGCATCCACACGAGGGAGATTGTATTTCTTTAACTAGAATGGTAGAGTTAAAGTTGTACAACTTTTTAGTGAAGACAAGGCCTCATTCAGTAACAAAGTGCAGTAACATTGTAACAGTGCAAGGGGTTAAATTAAAATCCATATGGAAAACAGCTTACATATCCCTTTTACTTATATCAACCCTTTCATCAACATTTTTTATTTTGAGTTTTGCAAAACATTTTTTTCCTACAAAAATCTGTTTTTTTTTAAACTGAACTTCCTGATTCTCTTTGGTGTCCCAGAATGCTCCATATAAAGCCTATTTTGCTTTACATTTGACGTAGGTTTTGTTTTGTCAACACTTTATTAAACATCATAAGACTTTTCCAGACAGTGATAGACTTTATGCAGATTTTTGAACCATCCTAGAGAATTTAAGAATTATATTCCTACTATATAATTGTATAAAATGGGGGGAAACTATACAAACTATACGAACTATCATTCTCCAATAAATTCTGTAGCATTTTAGGTCAGTTTCTATAGAACCACATAAGTTTTATTCCTATAACATTGTTTTCCATAAGGAAAAGAAAAATGAGAATTTTACAGAAAAATTAATTTAAGTGTCTTGACACTACTTTTGTAATTGCTTCCTTTATGTACCACAGTAGACATGTCTATAGGTCATACAGCCATGCAGTTCTCTGCCAAAAATCTAAACAGACATTTATGTGCATGATTTCTATCCAGAGCATATTTCTGTTTCAGATTTGTTGTAGAATCTGACATGCAACACATTTCAGTTGCAGATCAGAAAGAATTAAAATGGTCATTTATATGAATCACTGTGGATTAGCCTCGCTTGCTTTCATTTTTGAATCTGTACCCATCTTTTTACATTTTTTAAAATACAGAATTGAATAAACAAATTAATTCTGCCCAATCCGTATGTATGTTATGTCATTTAATGTTCAAAAAGAAAAATGTCTGAATGTGTTTAACATCATGCCCGACTTTTATCCGTCATACTTTCATACAAATGTATTCAGGAATCCTCATAAGCAATGAACTTTCAGCTGGCATCACTTTGCAATCCATCACTATTAGCCATCACCACCTCTGCAGCATGAATCGATGTTACCCACATCCACGTCCAATTAGCTGACTCCTTCATAGATTCTGGACCTTATGTCAATAAGAGATGACAATTCAGCACTCTACCCGTGATTAGAAGAGTAGGTCATTTAAAAGGACACCATTGACTCGAAATCCAATTCATTTCAAAGTCCCGTTTTCCTTTTGTTTTCTATTGTTTTCCCCATCCCTGTTGCTGCATGGAGGAAAGACCCACACAAACAGGTGAAAATGGCAAAGGTCTCAATGCTGCAATTACTTATTCACATTCTTGAGTCGCTTCACACAATGAGATGACTCATGTGAGTAAAAGTCTTTGCAGGATCGGGACTGGAGTGATTCACTGCTGTTCAATGCACCAAGTAAAGAAACTGAACATTTCTGGGTTTTTTTCTCTTTCAGTTATAGAAGCCCGTTATAACAATAGTAAGCAAAAACTTCTGAGACAGAATTACAATATTAAAGTTGCTTTAAAGCTCTTGAAGGCTTTTTCTAACAGACTTACAAGAGAAAGGATCCTGCCCAGTCTGAAGTTGCCCTTTGGGCTGCATAGCCACGACAGATACTCCTTATCCTATAGCAGGGAACTCTTGCCTTCCAAAGGGGCTGCCTAAAGGTGAGAGAGGCTACATGCAAGTGCCTATGCCAGGGGTGGGCAAACGGCTGGTGGGATTGCCAGCCCTGTGGCGCAGGGGGGTTAAGGCAGGCTCCCACAGGCTCCCTGCCTGCCCTGGCCCTGCACTGCTCCCGGAAGCGGCTGACACCATGTCCCTGCTGCCCCGGGGGGGAGGGGGTGGAAGGAGGCAGAGGGTTCTGCGTGCTGCCCTCGCCTACAGGCAGCTCCCCCACAGCTTCCATTGGCTGGGAATGGGGAACCACAGCCAATGGGAGCTTCAGGGGAAGTACCCACAGGCGAGGACAATGCACGGAGCCATCTGTCCCCCACTCCTCCAGGGGCCACAGGGACATGGTACCTGCTGCTTCCGGGAGCGGTGCGGGACCAGGGCAGGCAGGGAGCCTGCTTTAGCCCCGCTGTGCGCTGCTGCCACCCCAGAGCCCACGCCCCTTGCCACACCCTGAACCCCTCCTGCACCTCAACTCCCTGCCCTGAGCCCTCTCCCGCACTCCACACCCCTCCCTGAGCCCCCTCCCACACCCTGCACCGCTCCTGCACCCCAACCCCCTGCCCTAAGCCCCCTCCTGCACTCCGCAGCCCCTTCCATGAGTCTCCAACTCCCTGCCCTGAGCCTTCTCTGCACGCCAACCCCTTGCCCTGAGCCCCCTCCTGCACTCCACACTCCCTCCCACTCCCCAACCCCCTTCCCCAGCTCTACATTCATGGCCCTCCATGCAGTTTCCCCACTCAGATGTGACTCTTGGGCCCAAAAGTTTGCCCACCCCTGGCCTATGCTGTCCCCTCTCCAAAGGCAGAAATCGCTGATTGTGCTCAGCTCAACTGCTGTATAACACAGTCATGACCTTGGAAGTGACAATAGAGGTGATCTTAGCGAGCATGCTGATGTCCCTTCCTCTCACCTCCCGAGGTGCCACCCAGGGAAGAATCTTAAAGGGACTCTTCAGGCCCATGAAAAATATCCCAGTTGACAGCTTCACTCATGAGCAGAGGTCCTCAAAGGAGGAAGGGTTCCTTGGAGACTGTCCACAGTGGCAAGTCAAGGTAGTGGAGACAGCCCCATCCCCAGCTAGGTGATGCAGAGTGGAGCCCACCTCCTCCATCCTTGATTTGATTGTAGCAGGAGGCTTCCCTGCTGGCAGGATATTGGGTAGAAGTGGAGAGGGACCGAAGCAAAGGTTTGTTTCGCAGCGGCTGGTGTTCTCTCCTTGTCCTTCGGCCTCTGCAGCCACTCAGGAGAGTTACTGCAGCTCCAGCTACTCCTGCACTCCGAGTCGTCCCACTGGGAAAGGCTGGGGAGAGGGAAGAGGTAGAAGGTGTCCCAGGATCATTTATTAACGGGACCCCTTTTGCTTCTTGCCCCAGGGATTTATTTTTCCCCGCTTTTTGACCTGCCGAGGGCACATTTAGCTTGTTTGGCCTGTTGAGGTTTGTGGGCTCCAGAAGGCTGTGTAAAATTTGGACTTGAATAGTGATAATGTGAAGGAGGACAAGTTAAAAAGGTTTTGCTCACAGGTGTGTTTTTCTTAAGGCAAAAGGCTGCTCGTCTGTTCAATGGAATAAGGAATTTTAACCATCAATAGATTTACTAAAACAAAACCATGTGCTTCCATTTGCAGAGAGTTCAGCCTCTGACAGTGATGAACTATGTATACTCATAAAGAAAAAACTTCCTTAAATAGAGCGTAGGCTGAAAGTGGAGTCCAGCTAACATCCAGAAACAACATTGGAGTTCTGAAGGAATTGGAGTTCTGCAATTTCGCATTTGAGTTCCTTCAGAACTGGACTTGCAATATTGTTGCTGGAGGTGCCAAGTCTTACGGTACTCAGCGAACTTTATCGTGTCCCGGTTTAAGGTGGCATCAAGCTTGTGAAATGTCCAGGTCTGGGTACCACAACAGATGCCGTCTGCGTAAATGAACTTTCGTGATTCCATTGTTTGCAGGTCACTGATGTAAAGGTTGAACAGGGTTGGAGAAAGCACAGAGCTCTGGGGTAACCCATTGCTGTGTCGTCTCCAAGCACTTGTCTTCTCCCCCATATGGACTGTAAACTGCCTATTGCGGAGGATCAGTTCAATGATGCCTGTGATCAAATGTAGCAGGACTCGCGATACCTTCACGAGCAGGCCAGTGTGCCATACCGTATCGTACGCCGCTGTTAGATCGATGAAAACAGCACCTGTTTTCAAGTTTCTCTGGAAGCCATTTTCAACAGATGTGGTCAGCGCGAATACTTGGTCACATGTACTACGGCCTCGGCGAAAGCCAGCTTGTTCAGGGATCAAAATTCTCTCCATGTTGGGTAATATGCGCTGTAGGACCAAGTGCTCCAGTGCCTTGAAGCACACCAACAATAATGATATGGGACAATAGCTTGATGCTTTACTTGGGTCCTTTCCAGGCTTTAGGAGGCCAATGACTTTTGCAATGCACCATATCTTTGGTAGCCTGCCTTCACTGATGACCCCGGTGAAGAATTTAACAAGCCAAAGTCGAGCACGGGGGCCAAGGTTTCTCAGGAATTCTGGAGATATGGTGTCATAGCCCTCAGCTGTTCCACACTTGATGCTATCCAGTGTCTGTTCCAGCTCTGTTACAGTGAATGATTCTGGGCAGCTTCTGATCTGGTGTACACGTTTAAACATACGCCATTCATTCCTCACTTGTCTTCACACCTGTTTCTCCAAAGGTGCTCTGGCAACTTAAAGTAGGTGTCCGGCTACAATGACCTTTTTAAACCACCAGCTGCACGTCTGCCGTCTCGTCACCCATTATGGTCTCGTCCACCACGCCAGGATGTTAGGATGAAACCTAAATCATCATTCTGGTGATAGGAATGGATATCTGTTGTGATCCCCAACCAGGCCCTTGTTGCTGATCCCACAATTTGCCTGCCTGGTTTTCCCCTGCCCATCGCCAGTGGTCCCTGTTGAACAGGTTCCAAACCAGCCAAGGTCTCTGTGCAGCCAACCAGTATCGCTGGGGCCTTCGTGACAGCCCTTTGTGCAGCTGTGGTGCGACACGGACAATGACGCACATTGTCGAGGAATGCCGGCTGACTCGGTTCAGCGGTGGCCCAGAAGAACTGCATCATGCCACTGAAGATGCCATCGCTTGGCTGGACGACTGTGCACACGCTAAATAAATAAAATAGTTAAAAAAATAACTAGATACTTTCATGGAGGATAGGTCCATCAATGGCTATTAGCCAGGATGGGCAGGGATGGTGTCCCTAGCCTCTGTTTGCCAGAAGCTGGGAATGGACGCCTGGGAATGGATCACTTGATGATTACCTGTTCTGTTTGTTCCCTCTGAGGCACCTGGCATTGGCCACTGCCGGAAGACAGGATACTGGGCTAGATGGACCTTTGATTTGACCCAGTATGGCCGTTCTTATGTTCTAACTGGAGTGATGTCAACCTGCACTGCCTCTGATACCCTCAGTCGGGTGCATGATGAGAGCTGCTGTGTGCATTTGTGGGTCAACGTACACTAGTGTGTTGAAATGCCCAACTTGGGCACATGCTGTGCATGTGAACCCAACTGTGGAATACAGGCAGGGACCACAAGCCTCTAAGAACCTCCAGTTACAGTAAGTAACCTCCATGTAGCATAGGTTCATTTTTTAAATAGGGCAATTCAGAATGCTTTCATGATCTCCATCACTGCTACCATGCCTGGTGCCCTTGTAGGCTTACACTTCACAACTGCAATAGCCGCACAGTGTGCACTAAGACAGGGGTGTATGATGGAAACCCCATCAATCCAGGGGGTGCAGCAGCACCCCTAGTTCCAGCACCTCGGCACTAATGTGTGAGTTTGTAGGGAAAGTAATAGTAAACAGCAAACCTCCATAAAGTTTTTGATGACATTTAGTGATAATGGTTACAAACGGAAATAAGATAAACATAAGATTTAAATGTGATTTAATTCATTGATTAAAAATTCGTTAGACCATTTAGCTGCTGAATAACATTCGTCATTTTAATAAAGAGCCCAATCTTTAAGTCTCTGTTTGGGCAAAACTCTCCCATTGAATTGAATCCAATTTTTGCCAGTTTAGGCAATACATTTAGGCCATGTGGTTTACTGTGTGTATTTGGCCATTTACACATTAATCTCTTAGCGCAATCTGCAGTAGTCATCTTCCTTATTTTACTTGATATTTATTTTCCGTTGTGTACTATTTTAATTCATTCATGTGCATGCCTGTAGGTTCTATGCAGTGACATAGAACCTCTTCGGGGAGGGATAGCTCAGTGGTTTGAGCATTGGCCTGCTAAACCCAGGGTTGTGGGTTGAATCCTTGAGGGGGCCATTTAGGAATCTGGGGCAAAAATTGGGGATTGGTCCTGCTTTGAGCAGGGGGTTGGACTAGATGACCTCTTGAGGTCCCTTCCAATCCTATGATTCTATGACATCATCCCCAGCAAATTCAGTGAAGCTAAGACCTTTTCAAAATTAGATCTTAATGCCGATATGGAAAACGTGTTATGTCATGGACAAACGATGATACTAGAACTTTATTCTACCTTTGATCTTTGCATAAAATGTCACTGGCTTTTTCATACGTAGAATATGGTCTTGAGTCATCAGTTTCTTCAAACAGTCTGTTTCAGTTTTAATCAGAGTTGGTTACCACTGACTATAGTGAGATTATATATTTTTCATGGGTATGTATGTGATATACATTGATTTATGTACTGAACTCTTATTCATAAAAAGGCTTCAGGTGCAAAAACATTGCCATCCCAAGTACATGTGAAAACATTTTGTCATAGTTTCGTGTATAGCTTCCAAAGACAATGCCATTTAAATAAATAGCA
This sequence comes from Eretmochelys imbricata, assembly GCF_965152235.1. Classification (NCBI taxonomy): domain Eukaryota; kingdom Metazoa; phylum Chordata; order Testudines; family Cheloniidae; genus Eretmochelys; species Eretmochelys imbricata. The sequence continues at coordinate 201,920,526 of NC_135574.1, read as the reverse complement.
TGGTGGACAGTACAAAAAGTGATAGATGGTAACATGAATGCTGGTTGGTTTTAGAGACATCCTACACTTGTAGACTTGGAATAGGAATAAAAACAGGGAAACTCACACTCAGGTGTGAAGTCAGTGGCAAAATTCCAATTGACTTCGTGTGATGAGTAAATTCTCTCGTGGAGGTGGAGAGCACCACACCAGATGCATCTGAAGAAGTGGGTTTTTTACCCACAAAACCTTATGCCCAAATAAATCTGTTAGGCTTTAAGGTGACACTGGACTCCTCATTGTTTTTGTGGATACAGACTAACACGGCTACCCCTCTGATACTTGAATCTATAATTGAGTTTTTGGGGGAAAAAGCATGTAATATCAACACATTAGGAGCGTGCGTCTTTCACCTGGTGGGTGTTATAACCTGGATCAGTCAGGCGGTCCACTCCTTGGACCACATCTGCTGATTGAGATTCAGCAGATGCTAGGATGGCAGCTAAGGAACTCTTCCTTGCCACCTGTTCAGCTGTAGGATTTAAAATAATATATGACACAGTTCTTCAGATTTGATGGGAAATTTCTGCCACAGGAGCTCTACCCCTCATCCCTCGTGCATTTTCTGTAACCCATGGTGGTGACCTGTGAGGAAGGAGCTGGGAAAAAGGATATTTACAGGCCTCTTCATTGATAGTGTAGCATAAAAAGACATCAATAGAGAGTTCTGTTAGAGGAGCATATTCTCCCTCAGAACTGTCTGGATGTTCAGGTTCCATCAGTCAGCCCCAAGGATGGACCATCAAAAAAGTGCTCTCACCGAGGTGTGCCCCAACCTCAACTTGCATGACTGATCCATGGGTAAAATTTCTAGTTGCTCCATGCTGATAAGTTGGGAGGAGGGGGAGCCTGGTATGATGGGACTACTTAAAATGGCATGTAGCCAATCTGTGGCTATTAGCAGCAAATATCTCCAACAGCTGGTGATGGGACACTAGATGGCGAGGGCTCTGAGTTACTACGGAGAATTCTTTCCCAGGTGTCTAGCTGCTGGGTTTTTCCCACATCCTCAGGGTCTAATTGATCATTATATTTGGGGTCAGGAAGGAATTTTCCCCTGGATCAGATTTGCAGAGACCCTGAGGGTTTTTCACCTTCCTCTGTAGCATGAGGCATGGGTGACCTTGCAGATTTAAATTACTGTAAGTGGTGGATTCTCTGTAACTTGAAATCTTTAATCCATGATTTGCTGACTTCAGTAACTCAACCAGAGGTTAGGGGTCTATTACAGGAGTAGGTGAGCGAGGTTCTGTGGCCTGCAGTGTGCAGGAGGTCTGACTAGATGATCATGATGGTCCCATCTGACCTTAAAGTCTATGAGTCTAGCTGCTCTTGACCAAAATGCCACATTCATGATTACTTCTGGACTGAGCTACTAATGACTGTATAATGGTTATTCATTCTCTTTAAAGACTGAGCGTACAATCCATGGGACTACTTAGCGCTTAAAGTTATGCATGTGCTTTACTGGATCAAAGTCCTGGTGCTCAGGACCTTCCAGGATTGAATCTCTTCAGGCTAAAAGACAAGAATTACAGAAATGTGGCCGTATTACACTATTCAGAGACTGTAAAATAACTGGTAGGGTGTCTCATTATTAAATTGTAGAAGAAGCATTAAATAAGTTTTTGCGGGCCACATGTATGTTATTGTATAAGCAGGTGTATCACTATGGTTAAAATCTAAAATGATACAATGTTTCTGTGACTTAAGTGAACATTTATTGCACAAGTCCAAACCACCAGAGATTTTTTGTATTACAGCTTGCTGATAGGCAGCTCCACAGCATGGTGTACTAGGTCTTTGATCTCAGATGGTGTTGTCATGGTAGACATCTATCATTGCCCTGGGAAGCCAAATCTCAACGGGATATACTTGTTCTAATGAGGGATGTTACCAAAGCTTTAGACTTATCAGCGCACTAGCTGCAAAGAAGTCAGCATCTGGCCTTTTCATAAATCATTGGTTAGGTGCTAAAGGGAACCAGAAACCAGGATACACTCTGTGTGATAGTGAACCTCTTCATGTTACAATTCCAAAATATGGAGGCCATGCCAAGTCACGTAGCTGTTTCACTGTTCACGTAGCTGTTTACTGTCCTCTGTTAAGGCAATCAATATAAGTAATAATTTGTATAAATCCATATTTACAGACCTATGTTCTGAACTGACAAACAAAAAATACATAATTCTAACAAAGTCTGAGCACGGTACAGGAGTGTCTGTTGCTTAAATGTTAACTGAAAATTTTATCAAAACATTTTGCAGGTTTGGGGCTGTCTCTTTAGTCTATATCTTGACAAGAATAACAAAGAGATTATGCAGACTGTAAAAGCAGGAGAACTGGGTCTCAATCTGGAGAATAAAAACAAACTCTTGTTGGGATTTTCTTGTCGTTTACCATTATATACTCGTAAAATATGATCTGTATAAATGGTAGGTAGAAGATTAATGCATCAGTCACCAAGCACTGTATTATAAAGTTGAGGGAAAACAGAATTTCACTTGAAAAATATTAGTCACTCTACGACTTCATTATTTTGACATATAAGAAGGAATAATGATAGAAACAAAGCCTTCCTTTTGTTCCAATGAAGTAAGAAATAAAAGTACGTAATTTATTGGATTCTGAAGTGAAAAATAGATGTTTCTGATGTAAGACATAATGATAAATTCCTTATTCCCACCATCACAAGCAGAGAATAGATATGACTATTCAGAATTCCTCATTCGCGAGGCAAGCTGTAATGTTTTGGTTTTGCAAGTCAGTGTATTCTTTGTTGCTGAACTGTGTGGTGAAAGAGCAAAAATATGTAGAGGAAATTATAAAAAAGAAACTTCCTTCAGTCTGACATTTATTTAATGGTGGAACATGCATCTTAATTTTTTGTGATTATTTTCTTTTGTTGTTGATTATATTATGCCATCACGAGCACATTGGCTGTTCTCAGCTAATACCTTTTAAAAAAACAAACCCAAACACTTATTTGGTGCTAAATAATTTTGTCTTTTGTTTCACACGTTAGAGCACACATATGAACATGATATCGCAGCAATCATGACTTTGTATTTCTATTGAATATTCACTTGGCAGTTCTAAGCCATTTTTCTGCCACTGTGAATGTAGGGCCAGAGCCTCAGCTGGTGTAAATCAGTGCCATTCTGCTGCCTTCACACCAGTTGGAAGTCTAGCCCTTAATTTCAGTTCCACGTACGAGAACTAGCTTATTTGACAGCTGCAGGCCAAGCCATAACATTTGGGGCTAGATTATGAGAAGCCCTTATCTATTTTCACTGGCTCCCTACTTCTCCACATGTGGCTGTGTATGGGGATGCTGTGAGGGGGTCAGAGAGAAGTTGGGTCTATGTCTCCACTCCATTTGTGCACAAACTCCGTGCAAGGGCAGGAGCATTCTCCTCCATTCTAATCCCCACCCTCTTCTCAGGCATAAATCACATTCTACCTGAGCTACGATCTTCCCAGTGCTCTTCCCGGGGTGGCAGCTCTGCACCCCTGCCGCCTCGAGGCTGATTCTTAAGAGCCATGACCTCAGTCCTTAAAATGTTAGACCCTTCCTTTAATGTGACCAGCCAACCAATGGAGTCAATGCCATCTTTAGCAGTAAGTGCTGATTCCACATCCGTGACGAGCTTCTGCTGGGCCATACACCAAGCTTGTAGGGTTGGAAGTGTGGGGTCAGGTAAGACCTTTCTTATACAGGCATCGTTTTGGAGTTTTTTTTCTCATTTTACATCTTAACGTGTAAAATAATAAATGGTCTAAAGTTGCGGGGGTGGGGGTGGTGGTTTAAAAACAAAATTGCAAAAAGCAAAACTGAGCTAGTCACTAAACATTTCATTTACTCATTCCCCTCTTCACTGGTGCCATGCTCCAAAGGACCCCTACCTGATCTTCTGTTAGACCAGGACTTAAGTTTTAAGATATGAAATATATTTTAAAAATATCTGACAAAATGTGCACCCTTAATCCCAAAGTCCTCTCTCTCTCTCAATGGTTGGAAGCTCTTGCAAGCTCACTCCGCTTTGCGAGGCGGGAGTTTTATGGGTCTCCTCTCTTCTCCACCAGAGGCTACTAATGGCGTACCCACCTCTGGGTCAGTTCATTTAGCTCTTTCCTCCTGAAGACTGTGTACTCTGCTGATAAGAAATCAGTCTTCTGGGCCAGGAAGCAGCATGCAAATTTTTAGATTACATGGAATTTGATCCATCTTGCAGCTGGAGACTTGTTGCACGGATAATTCCTGGATTATGACAGTCTAAAAGAAGGGGTGTGTGTGTGTGTGTATTGGGGGGAATAACATAGAGCATTCTCAGACACAGCCAGATAATCTCCGTCAGGGTGCTGTGTTCAGGGAGATGCTATATCGAACCTCTGGGTTTAGTTGAGGAATAATGGGATTACTGACAGTGGGCATCCAGAAGGACCAACCAGGATCCAGGACTCCACTCTGCTAGGCTTTATACAAACACCGAGTAACAGACAATTGCTGGCCCAAAGAGTTAATGTTCTAAGAAAAGTCAAGCCAGTCAGTCTAGAAAGTAGCTTTGTGTGAAGAATGCAAACTTCTCATGTTGTTACTGGTTAGGATGAAATTGCATATTGAATTTAAATACTAGGGTATAAATTCTGACCCCATTGAAATCAATGGGAGTTTTGCTATTGACTTTAGTTAAGCCAGAATTTCACCCTAGAGATTTAACAGTAAACTAGCCTTTGCTCCAGGAGTTCGTACATCACTTCTGGACCAATAGCAATAAATCTGAGCAATGCCAAGGGACCAGTGGGAATTGCAAGATCCGATATCCAACAAATGGCTAGGATTTTTAGATTTCCATTGGCATATCATATTCGTCTCTAGTCTTGGCAGGTAGCCAGATACTGGACATTAAAATTTCATTGTTTTACATACCATCTTTCTTCTTCACTTCAGTTTGGACATGATTTTTTATAACTGTTGTTGTGAACCTCTTTAGAAATTGATGCTTTTACTGCTAGAAGGCATTTTGAAATTCCAGTTTTTAAACACTGTAAGGCGTTAATCCCTAACTCCAGCAGTTCGTGAAATGACAACTGCTAACATCATATTACAGTTAAAGTGTGTGGGGATAGAGGGGGAGAGGGATAAGATGGTTTAAAAAGATGTGATTTAAAGTCCAGTATATTACAGCTTCTCCTGGCTAGAAACACTTTGGCCATATGAAAACTCTCAGGATCTGTAAGAATTTTTCAAGAATGTAATAATAATAATAAAAAAATCCAGTACCAGCACAGCTATGATTAAAGCCATCTTCCATATTAATCTTCCAAATAGTCAATCATCCCAATATTGTATGTTCACATCATTACAGAAATTGCTTTACTACTCTGCCTGGAATTTCTCTGCAGCGCTTCCACTGAAAAATTCCTCCAGTAGTTTGCTTAGTAACAATATATTTGTTTGCAGCATACTGTACAGCTGACAAGTTACAGTGGAGACCACGGACAGATTTTAATGTTGTCTTTGGTGGCTTAAAACCTAAGCATCTCTCCATTTACTTCCTCTGTTTATTTTCTTTTAAAATTTAATACTTATATTCAGAAACAGGTAGGGAATGCGTGCTTACTTATCCCCTTTTTTGGTTATCATTCCTACTCGGTTGATAGCACCGTCATTCATTTGTAAACGAGAAGATCCTGGATATGTATCTAAACATTTCTTTGTTTGAGGTCTCAGGAGTGAAATTCCCTGAGTGCAGAGGGTGTCACCTAGTGCTAACGCTAACCCTGTTCAGGGAGGTCGGAGGGAGAAGTCGCCAAGCATTACAACCTATACTCACCATGCTGTGTGGCTCCAAAATTTAGGAGGTCAGTTGGAGACTGGCTGGTATGGGGGGGAAGTGCCTTGTTCAAATTGAGTGTCCCTACATGTCGGGGCTGGGTGGGTGTGTGGGTGAAGAGGGACTCTGTCTTATTCTAGTCTGAAGGCTTGATTAGTGACTATGGAAGGTGGCCTGTTCTCAGGTTGAAATATGGGTGAATTGCATTCAGCCCAACCCCTTCTTATTTGTATTAGTTCTTAGTCCGTCTGTCCATTTACTTAGGCATTGTGAAGGAACTTACAGCTGTGTGCAGAAAGCACGCAGTATAAACTGAAATAACTATGCCATGCAGTACATGGCATATCAGTTATTAATCTTGTCTGACAAGTTCTGTCCTCCGGTAAACTGGCAAGGGTTTTTTTTTAATTGAACGACACCATTAACGCTTTTGCACATTTTTTACTATATAGACATTCAAATGCTTAAGGTATATAAAAAATCCATATCCGATATTAAACACTTAAATGCATAATAATGAAATTTACAAATAGCCATAAATTATTACCAATTAACAAATAATTAGTATGTACAGTAGTAGTTTGTAAAGCCCAAAAATAGTTCCATGAGCACAAACTAATCCTTACATTACTTCAGTAGTGGCATGTGCATTACAATCAGCAGCATTCAGCATACTGTTATATGCATTATTGAAGTTTGTAGGTGCTTAAACTTAAAATCCCTAATTTACAAAAGGAAGACAAATAAATTAAGTTTCACTGCAGTAGGCAGATGCCTGATACTGGTGGTCCATCATGGTTGGTCAAATCAATAACACACTTTTAATTCATGATGATATAGTTAACCACAAGCATGCACACAACATGGGCCGCAATTCCCATTTGCTGGCCACAAAACAGCCTCTTGGTTTATCTGGGCATCTGATTGCAATTACCGCCATATGGGCATGGCTAGGCCTCCATATCACTCATTGTTAAAGTGAATTATTTAGAAGTATTGTTAAAAATGTGCTTATGTCCTGATGCATAAAATATGTCGTTACGTTTTGATGATAACTCTTCAAAAACTATCATTTCTATTATCTACCTTCCCAGAAAGCTGGGGGAGGGGGAAAGGTGGTTGCAGTTTTTTCTGCTGAGAAGTTGGAGCTTAGTTTTTGTTTTCCAGGGGATGAGGAAAAGATTACCCAAGATTTCCCCTCCTTTCCTCCTCCTTACAGCCAGTGTATATTGCTGGGATCTTTCTGTGCAGAGAGCTGGAAACAGTTCTCATTCACTGCCCCGAATTCTCAAGAGGCTGATTTTCCTGCCTCTAAAGCCTGGACAGATGCGGGTTGGATGTGGGTACCAGTGATGTCAGCATCTGTTACCAGAGGGTTGTTAGGTCCCAGATTGAGGAACAATTTATGGGCATGGACAGACTTGCTAATTATTGTGCAGTCCCTTTCCATAGGGAAAAGTTAGTTTTCATTTATGGGGGGAAACTCTCAGCACAGTTGTGATGAGGCAACTAGAGCGTCTGGAGCCCTCTTTGGATTGAGATCCGCTTCCATGCTTATTCTTTTAGGTATGTCAGCCGTCTTTGTTACCACTGGCTCCTCAGCAGAAGTAAACAGATCTGCTCTTGCATGATTCCTTTCTTTTTGAGAGAACCCAGAGGTTAGTATAGGGTGAGCAATTGTCCATCTGCCCAAGGGCTCCTGTGTGTGGAGTTCCAAGTGTTTCTAGTATGTAACCCCTATGAGGCTATTCAGGGAGACAATGTGGTGATGTGGTCTGTGGAACATTCGGTGTGTGGGTGACAACTCTGCATCTCCATTAATGAGACGCAAATGGTGCAGTCATGCAACTTACCCACCGTCTGGCTGGGCTTGGCTCTTGGCTGAGAGCTAGCTGGCTGAGAATAAACCTGGATCAGGCACAGGTAATGTTTGTTGGCTTGAGGAGGGGATGGATAGCTCAGTGGTTTCAGCATTGGCCTGCTAAACCCAGGGTTGTGAGTTCAATCCTTGAGGGGGCCATTAAGGGATCTGGGGCAAAAATTGGGGATTGGTCCTGCTTTGAACAGGGGTTTGGACTAGATTACCTCCTGAGGTCCCTTCCAACCCTGATATTCTATGAAAAAAGCCAGAAGAAATGACAGATCATTTTAGTTACTCCTCCAGATGGAGTATGCCTGCCACGCTGGCACCAAACAACATTCTCCATTCTTTTGTGGGTTGGTGTCTGATATTTCATATAGTGGAGTTTTATGTTTTGATTTCCAGAATCTATATTTTTGGCCATCTTGCTGAAATGCTAGATTTACTCAGCCATCACATAGCCACCACCTAGCATGAGTATATTGAGTGCAACTCATTCTCTTTCCTTCTGCAGTTCTTGGCTCTGTGCACACATACATGTGGCTAAAACAGAGCTTCCTGCTCTTCCCCTTTAAGCCCTTTCTCAATCACTGTAGACAACACCACCATCTTCCCTGTCACTCATGCCTGTAACCTGTAAATCATCTTCGACTCAGACCTAGATCCTCACATTCAGGCTATGTCTAAATCTGGCAGATTCTTTCTGCATAACATGTCCACCAGATGGCCTTTCCTCTCCATTCATACAGCTAAAACGCTCATCCAGGCTCTCATCGTCTCGCATCTCGATTACCGTAACGTTCTCTTCTCTGGCCTTGACAAATGCAACCTTCAAACAAGCACCTTTCTCCCATGCTGCCCCTCATGCCTGGGAGGAGCTCCCCATAAACATCCGCAAAGCTACCTCATTAATCCATTTCAAACTCTCCTTTGCTGGGATGCCTACAAAAAAACTTGCCCACAGTTAGGCTGCCGGTGTGCTGAGACCACAGCCTATCATGCTATGATTTAGTTGGGGTTGGTCCTGCTTTGAGCAGGGGCTTGGATTAGATGACCTCCTGAGGTCTCTTCCAACCCTAATCTTCTATGATTCTATGCCAACCAGTACTGTTTCCTTGTTTCCTTGTACTCCTCTCTCTGTCTGTCCATATCCATCTGTTGTCCTATTACAAATAACATATAAGTAACATGCTGCCCGTGACTTTCAAGTGCCGCAACCTGTATGTGCAATGAAACGTGGCTCCTTGGCGGGCGGCGTATTTAGTGCCATATGCAATACGGCAAAGCCCTTTCCTCCACTTCGTATAACCCCTGTCTCTTGTACTGTTCACTGGTCCCTTGTTACTCCAGCTGTCTATTAGACATTCTCAGGTGAAGTCTCTGCTAAAGTTTATTTTGCTCATCTAAAGAAGAACTTTCAGCAAAAACTATTAAAGTCAGCTAACATTTATTCTGGAAAGATTACAAATATGGCAGTGTTATTCAAGTGCTGCTTTCTGATCTTTATTAATTATTTAGGATGCTTTACTAATGTTGAAATCTGTCCTGGCTTAGTGCAGTGGGAAATGGTGTGTGTGATCCATGGCTTCTAACGCTATCAGTTGTGATTTGTCTCTTTTCCATTAAGAGACATATAGCTATGCCTTTCCCATGATTTAACAAAGGCATAACCAAAGCTTGTTTTTAAATGTTTCTCTTGATACCATACATTTCTGGACTTTCAAAGGGATGTTTTTCCAGTAGGAGATTTCAGTAGATGGCACCAGCCTTATTGATCTGTTTTATTATTTTACAGAAGGAAGACTTTCCCAGCACATCTGTCTAATCTGTCCAGCTGTTTAGCCAGTCAATCGAGAGCTACTTGGGTAAGTTACCTGCTTGTAGGCTAGCAATGATAACTGACTAGCAGTTGCAAATGCAAGGTTAATGGCTTTTTTTTGCTTTTTGTTTTCTGTAGAAGTTTAAACTTATGGTTTGACATATCATCTTTTGTTCTAGAATGATGATTGTGTGTAGCTGAATATGTACTTGGCTTCACATAAATTCTATTATATGGAGATTGTATGTAGAATTGAATGAAAGGATCAGTGAATTGAGACAGAGGCGGTTTCCACGTAGTCAGGACTCAGATCATACAGAGCTTTATAAAACAATGCTAATAGCTTGAATTGCACCGGGAAGTGAATAGGTAGCCATTGCAAATGTTATATATTCCCTATGGTTGACGCTGATGAGCAGGTGGGCAACTGCATTCTGCAGCAGCAGAAGTTAGATTAGCTGGCCCGGCCAGACCTGAGGAAATCTCATGCCAGTAGTCAGAAGGTCGTGATGGTGTGGATGACCACCTTGGAGAGAGAGGTTTAATTGTGTAGCCAATGAAAAAGTATTCTTCTGGGCACCAGTGCTGCTTGTGGAGCCATTGAGAAATGAAAAGCACTCTGTTTGCAAACTGCCGTAACAAAGGCAGGGCACGACCCCTCAATAAATCGGCATACAACACAGCTAGGGCACCCCTCCAGCTTTCTCTCGGTTCATACTGACCTGAGTACCTGCCTTGTGAAAGCTGAGCTAACAAAGGCCCAGCCAAATCATCCATCCAGTTCCCGCGGAGACAAACAAAATCCGTAGTTAAAGGGGTGGTTGTGACTTTATTAACCAGTGACCCCGCAGTGAACATCATGGAACTACCAGGATGAGAAACCTATGAGACTAATAAATGTTGACTTCTTGGCCTGTGTCTGGAAGAGCTCAAATTGCCTAGTCTCTCCATGCCTGTTGCAACAGGAAGCAGAGATTTCGGGCACCCAGAGAGATCTCTTTGGTCTGCTGTAACCTTATCTCACAGCAGCATTACTCAACCTGCTCAGTCACCTTTCAGTATCTATTGCAGGGGAACAGCTGCCTGCCTAGGAATAGTCTCCCAGGACAAGGTATAAATCCCATTTATTACCTCTAAGCGTCCCTCTCCAGGGGGAAAAGAAATCGAGGATATTAAAAAACAATCAGCCACCTTTCCCGATGGTTCCCAAACCCTACCTGGATCTCTCTCCACACGCTGAGTGGCCAAGTGCCCTATAAACCCAACCCACTCATGAAATTGTCGAGTTTCGTCCTGATTAATCTAGTAAAATTAGGAAGAGCCTCAGTAATCACCACCACAGCCCTCACGCTCAGACACTCTCGCCAAATGGACCCATCTCCGCTTGCTCCAAACCAGCCTAACAAATCTCTGACTCCTGTCCTGGTGGTGGCGATGGTCCTAAATATGGCTTCCTGCTACCCGTGTTGTGCTGGAGACTCCAGACAAAGTTGGAAGCTCTGGAAAAGGAGGGAAGCCGATAGAATAAGACCCCCTTCCCACACCCACAAAATTGTTGGCCACACAAGTATCCCAGTACCAAATTCCTCTCATTTCACATCCCCTGCGATGTATCTACCAGAAAATAACAACCCACCGTATTGCCTGTCTCCTTGTCTTTTCCACCCACGTCCTCCAAACAGTGCAAGAGATACTCGGCACTTAAATCAGGGATGGGGAGGGGTTGAAGAAATATATCCCTTTCCTGGAAAGACAGCTGGGGCTGTGGTGCTTTGCATGCAACAAACCGTTATTCTCACAGAAGTTGTGAATGGATGAATTAATTCCAAGAGATAAAGTAGCCAGAAATGGCCCAGCCACTGAGGAACAGAAACCACAGTCTTTCTTTGAATTCTTGTAGGATCTGACAAAAAACACCCCTTCCAGAAACCATGTGAATAGCAATGAATGAGGCTCTAGTGGAACAGTGACCTTCACTGGAATCCAGGGTGTTCTCATTGTTTAAATGACGGAGAGCAGATGAGATGGGCAGTACTGCTTGCTGAATACCCATGTGCTTGCTATTCCTTATCTTTACTGAGTAGAAAACGCACCACTGCAGCCTGTCCATCCAGATTACCTCTCAGAATCGTTGGCGTTGTATGTGACTGATAATTTTGCTATAGCGTTCTGAAGGTTAGCAAAATGCACAGATACCCAGGAATGCCAGAATAATGGGGAAGGGAGGGGGGAGGTAAGAAGAAAAAACATGCTGATTGCCATTTCAAGGCAAAATGTATACACTTGCATTCACATTCTTAGTGGCACTTAGGTTTTCCAATGTGATTGTGCTGCATTTCTGTGTATTGTAATATTCTAACACTTTGAATCAGGTGGGACTTTGCATTTTGATGAGTTTCTAATAAATAACAATTATTAAATGTTGATTTCAGTATTTCAAATGGCAATGTTAGAGCATAATCTGTAGCAGTTAATTGCAGTTTCTCCTACACAAGTGACAATCAATAGCATCTGTCATATCAGTCCTTTATTATTATTACTAATTATTTGCTTTCATTAACACCCACAGTGCACTCCCACTATATGAACAAATAGGAATTCACGATCCTTGCCCTGGAGAGCCTGCAATCAAACTAGACATGTTCAAGATCACACATCAAGTCCACGTGATAGAACTAGGAAAAAAAAAAAGAATCCAAATGACCAGGGTTCTCTTCTAATCACTACCCCTCCCCTCTCCCCCCCCCCCACCATATTGCACTAATTAATATCCACTCACAATTTTTGTTCCTTTTCCAGTATCTACTTCTGATACTGCCAGAGTTATTTGGTTTTCATGTGGATCCGCAGCTCTATGAATAACACTTTCATATCATAGAATATCAGGGTTGGAAGGGACCTCAGGAGGTCATCTAGTCCAACCCCCTGCTCAAAGCAGGACCAATCCCCAACTAAATCATCCCAGCCAGGGCTTTGTCAAGCCTGACCTTAAAAACTTCTAAGGAAGGAGATTCCACCACCTCCCTAGGTAACGCATTCCAGTGTTTCACCACCCTCCTAGTGAAAAAGTTTTTCCTAATATCCAACCTAAACCTCCCCCACTGCAACTTGAGACCATTACTCCTTGTTCTGTCACCTGCTACCACTGAGAACAGTCTAGAGCCATCCTCTTTGGAGCACCCTTTCAGGTAGTTGAAAGCAGCTATCAAATCCCCCCTCATTCTTCTCTTCCGCAGACTAAACAATCCCAGTTCCCTCAGCCTCTCCTCAGAAGTCATGTGTTCCAGTCCCCTAATCATTTTTGTTGCCCTCTGCTGGAGGCTTTCCAATTTTTCCACATCCTTCTTGTAGTGTGGGGCCCAAAACTGGACATAGTACTCCAGATGAAGCCTCACCAATGTCGAATAGAGGGGAACGATCATGTCCCTCGGTCTGCTGGCAGTGCCCCTACTTATACATCCCAAAATGCCATTGGCGGTCTTGGCAACAAGGGCACACTGTTGACTCATATCCTGCTTCTCGTCCACTGTAACCCCTAGGTCCTTTTCTGCAGAACTGCTGCCGAGCCATTCGGTCCTTAGTCTCTAGCGGTGCATGGGATTCTTCCGTCCTAAGTGCAGGACTCTGCACTTGTCCTTGTTGAACCTCATCAGATTTCTTTTGGCCCAATCCTCTAATTTGCCTATCCCTCCAGCGTATCTACCTCTCCTCCCAGTTTAGTGTCATCTGCAAACTTGCTGAGGGTGCAATCCACACCATCCTCCAGATCATTAATGAAGATATTGAACAAAACTGGCCCGAAGACCGACCCTTGGGGCACTCCACTTGATACCAGCTGCCAACTAGACATGGAGCCATTGATCACTACCCGTTGAGCCCGACAATTTAGCCACCTTTCTATCCACCTTGTCGTCCATTCATCCAGCCCATACTACTTTAACTTGCTGACAAGAATACTGTGGGAGACCGTGTCAAAAGCTTTGCTAAAGTCAAGAAACAACACGTCCACTGCTTTCCCCTCATCCACAGAGCCAGTTATATCATCATTGAAGGCAGTTAGATTAGTCAGGCATGACTTGCCCTTGGTGAATCCATGCTGACTGTTCCTGATCACTTTCCTCTCCTCTAAGTGCTTCAGAATTGATTCCTTGAGGACCTGCTCCATGATTTTTCCAGGGACTGAGGTGAGGCTGACTGGCCTGTAGGTCCCAGGATCCTCCTCCTTCTCTTTTTTTAAAGATGGGCACTATATTAGCCTTTTCCAGTCATCCGGGACCTCCCCCCATCGCCATGAGTGTTCAAAGATAATGGCCAATGGCTCTGCAATCACATCCGCCGAATCCTTTAGCACTCTTGGATGCAGCGCATCCAGCCCTATGGACTTGTGCTCGTCCAGCTTTTCTAAATAGTCCCGAACCACTTCTTTCTCCACAGGGGGCTGGTCACCTCCTCCCCATGCTGTGCTGCCCAGTGCAGTAGTCTGGGAGCTGACCTTATTCGTGAAGACAGAGGCAAAAAAAGCATTGAGTACATTCGCTTTTTCCACATTCTCTGTCACTAGGTTGCCTCCCTCATTCAGTAAGGGACCCACACTTTCCTTGACTTTCTTCTTGTTTCTAACATACCTGAAGAAACCCTTCTTGTTACTCTTAACATCTCTTGCTAGCTGCAGCTCCAGGTATGATTTGACCTTCCTGATTTCACTCCTGCATGCCCGAGCAATATTTTTATACTCTTCCCTGGTCATTTGTCCAATCTTCCACTTCTTGTAAGCTTCTTTTTTGTGTTTAAGATCAGCAAGGATTTCACTGTTAAGCCAAGCTGGTCGCCTGCCATATTTACTATTCTTTCTACACATCGGGATGGTTTGTCCCTGTAACCTCAATAAGGATTTTTTAAAATACAGTCAGCTCTCCTGGCCTCCTTTCTCCTTCATGTTGTTCTCCCAGGGGATCTTGCCCATCAGTTCCCTGAGGGAGTCAAAGTCTGCTTTTCTGAAGTCCAGGGTCCATATTCTTCTGCTCTCCTTTCTTTCCTGTGTCAGGATCCTGAACTCAACCATCTCATGGTCACTGCCTCCCAGGTTCCCATCCACTTTAGCTTCCCCTACTAATTCTTCCCGGTTTGTGAGCAGCAGGTCAAGAAGAGCTCTGCCCCTAGTTGGTTCCTCCAGCACTTGCACCAGGAAATTGTCCCCTACACTTTCCAAAAACTTCCTGGATTGTCTGTGCACCACTGTAGTGCTCTCCCAGCAGATATTAGGGTGATTGAAGTCTCCCATGAGAATCAGGGCCTGCGATCTAGTAACTTCCGTTAGTTGCCGGAAGAAAGCCTCGTCCACCTCATTCCCCTGGTCTGGTGGTCTATAACAGACTCCCACCGCGATATCACCCTTCTTGCTCACACTTCTAAACTTAATCCAGAGACTCTCAGGTTTTTCTGCAGTTTCACACCGGAGCTCTGAGCAGACATACTGCTCTCTTACATACAATGCAACTCCCCAACCTTTTCTGCCCTGCCTGTCCTTCCTGAACAGTTTATATCCATCCATTACAGTACTCCAGTCATGTGAGTTATCCCAAGTCTCTGTTATTCCAATCACAATTCCTTGACTGTGCCAGGACTTCCAGTTCTCCCTGCTTGTTTCCCAGGTTTCTTGCATTTGTGTATAGGCACTTGAGATAACTTGCTGTTTGTCCTGCTTTCTCAGTATGAGGCAGCGGCCTGCCCCTCTCGTGCTGTCCTGCTCGTGTTTCCTCTCGGTATCCCACTTCCCCACTTACCTCAGGGCTTTGGTCTCCTTCCCCCGGTGAACCTAGTTTAAAGCCCTCCTCACTAGGTTAGCCAGCCTGCTTGTGAAGATGCTCTTCCCTCTCTCTCAGAAGTACCTAAGTGAATTTAAGTCTTACTGACTTTCAATTCCAGTCAAATTTTGAAAACTTTCCTCTGTGACTGTTTGGAAATTAAAAGAAGTGGGGTTTTTTCCCCCTCATCTAGTAAATATTTCTGAAGGCCATAACTATATAGCAATTGAATAGACTAGATTTATCTACGTAATCTCTTATGAGATTGGAAACCAGAAATTGTTTGAATAACTCTTCTAACACTTTCACCTTCAAAGATAAGACTTTTGTAAATATCTGCAATTTTAACATCACCTCCCCATCAGAAGAGACTGGGAAGATGCACAATAACCTATGCTAAGGTTTGCAAACAAATTGCAGAAGCTCAGAAAAGCAGGCGGATATAAAGAACAAACTGCCATTCTCTATGAAGTTCTAAATAGTGTTGAAATAGGCAAGTCACAGCAAGGAGAAAGAAAGGAGTCAGAAGCAAGGTTACCACTGAAGAAGAAAACTAGGCAGATATAATGCTTTCTGGAGCATTTTTTTAGGTGCATAGGTAGATAAATGCTGCTTGTTATTACTGGCTTGTGTGTGCGTGTGGTTCTTAGATCAGAATTTGACCCTAATTATTTAAAATTCAGATTATCAAAAGTGATTCTATTTGACTAATTTTTTAAAATAGAAACTATTTCTAAGAAATAGAAATGTAAGGTGTGTCTGAATCCAGTGCTATCCCTTTAACAATGTTTTGGGACCCAGGAGGACCAAATTTAATAGCCTGTGTATGCAATCTCGGAATCACCATTACTGAGGAGGAAGTAGCTGGTTTTGACATTTTTACGCTCTCTCTAATTTGTTAACGTGACACCCTGTTTGAACATCCCCTGTGTTCAGATAGGCTTTTGTCACTGACAGCAGCACCTTCAAAGTGTAAAAACCTGCCAAGGAGACTCACTCCTTGCAGTAGGGAACTAGTAACTAGGAATCAAATACACAACATTGCATCACAGCTGAGACCTGTTTAGCAGAATAATTAGGTCGATGAAAATATTAGAAGCAATGACAGATATTTAAGGCTGATGTTATTACAGGAAGCCTTTGCACACAGGTTTATTGCTTAGTTTGTTTAAAAGGTTTAATTTCAGCTGTTCTATGTCTGATGCTCTTTTGCTTGTTAACCCCCACGCTGTAAATTGAAGGCAATGAATGAACGACTCTGTGATACATTATCAGTGTTACAGCATGGATTGCCTACCAAGAGCTGTCACGATGTTGATACAGCCTGTGCCTTTGCTTAGGAAGACTGAATTTATCACCTTACTGTGATATTTTGCTTTCCTTAGCCCTGAGGCTAGGACCTTGAGTCTCTTTTACAAATGGTCAGAGGTTTGGAAGATTCCTTCCCCCCGGCCTTGGCTTCAATTTGGAATGGTTCATTGTTCTAAAGCAAAAACAGGTGTGCCATTTTCTTAAGGTGGTGGTTGGGAGATGCTGCCTGGTAACGTAGCTTGTTATAATTACTTCTAAACCTTTCTGTCTTTCTTTCTGTCTTTCTTGTCCTCCCACCGCCCCCCCTCCCCGCCCCCACGCCACTAGACCTTGATATACTCAGCTTCAAGCAGTGGTTGGGATTCTAGTTGCAGAGCCGGTGACGGCTAAGTACTTTACAAAATCTCACGGGGGAGAAGGATCCAATGTCTTGCTCCTTCCAGCTAACTATGGAATTACCAAGGCATTGGCTGCATCACAGTTTCTTCTAGCTGGAGGTAATAGCCACAGGAAAGGTGGTTTAAAGTGGGCCAAATTTGCAGAGTTTGAGGAAAGCCTCATGAGGCATCTTATTTCTGTAGCTCTAATCTAATGTACCGAGTCACTTCTGGCTGCAGGTTTTTGTACTCTTGACAAGTGTTCGAGACAGTGTGTTCCCATGGCTTGGCTACGTGTGGCTATCGTAAAAGTAATGAGCACTTTTGGGGGGAAAAAGTGTATAGATAGAAAGCAGGACAGTGGGCTAACTCCTGCCCATGGATACACACCTGCAATTCCCCTGTCATCAGTGTGGTTATTACATGTGTATCTGAGGACAGAGTCTGGCTCAGTACTGATATTTGGCTAACCTATGTTGTTGTTTCCCCTTTTTGATGTGTGCGGCCAGTCCAAGTTTGGGGTCCTGTGGACATTTTATTTGGCTGTAGAAATTGGTGGTATTCAGGTATTTCTTTGATGCAGTTTGGTTCATTTACAAAGACTGTACAAAGTCCTGTGTCTCTAGGGTGACCAGATGTCCCGATATTTGGGGCTTTGTCTTATATAGGCACCTGTTATCTCCTACACCCTGTCCCGATTTTTCACACTTGCTCTCTGGACCCCCTATGTGTCTCTGAACACAGAAAGAATCAAGTGGCAGGAAACAGCTTCTTTAGCTCACAGCACCCAGAGCAGTTTTTTTCCAGCCTCCATCCCCAACCCAAAAACCTATCCCAAGGTTTCTTTCAGAGCTCTTCAGGCTGCCCTTCCATCTTTTTGTCTCCCCTCGGTTTCTGTGTGATCTCTCTTCTCACACACACACCCTTACCCAAAACAATACTTAGCCAAGAGCTGCTGTGTAGGTTCACGTTCTCCTTGTTGTTTTAGGGCTCGTCTACACTTAAAAGGCTGCAGCAGCGCAGCTGTCGCGCTTCAGTGAAGACGCTACCCACACTGACTGGAAGGGTTCCCCCACTGGCGTAGGTAATCCACTTTCTGGAGAGGTGCTAGCTAGGTCGACGGGAGAATTCTCGTGTTGGCTTAGTGCTGTCTACACCGGGCATTAGGTGTAGACAGCATTGCTCCAGTATGTGGATTTTTCACACTCCTGAGCGATGTAGTCATACCGACCTAATTTCCTAGTGTAGACCAGGCCTAAGATGGTGCTTATGTTTACACCTACTTTAATTGAAGGGTTAGTTCACACTTACCAATCTCAATGGGGTTTTAACTCAACCCATAACATGTCACCCAGTTCATGGGGCACGTTTACACTGAAATTAAACACTCGTGGCTGGCCCGTGTCAGCTGACTCGGGCTCGCAGGGTTCGGGCTGTTTAAAACTTTGTTTGCTAACAACAAACCAGTCCCACATCCTGCTCCCTTTCTGCTCATTAAAGTTTGGGAGTGGCCATGCAAAGGACCTAAAATTTATTTTATATGCAAAGAACTTTGGCTACTACTTAATGTTAATTGGGCCCCAGGTGGCCTCCAGCCCCACTCCCTGTGGTAGACCATGGAAGAGTTTGCAGGAACAAGGCTGCTGTATTTCATAAGAAGCACATCTGTAATTTATATTAACATTAATAAATGTGTATTTGAATTTGTAATTTATGTGGATTTTTATTTCTCTGCAATTAAACCAATTTCATTTATTAAAATGATCTTGTAAATCCTAGACAATCTCTTTAAAAATACACTCATAAACAAGTGGACCTATCAGTCGGATCAATTCATATAGCAGAGTGGCATCATAAAATAGCAAGTTTATTAACCCCCACATCAAAGTTGCATATGGAAGCCACTCAGCTCTGTCTACCAACCAGCTCCTTAGCGGTGAGGAAGACAAGCTGAGCCTTGCAGCATGCCCTGAATGTTGTTAGCAAACAAAGTTTTACATATGCATAGGGCCCTGATCCTATGAGCCTTGGTGACATGAATAATAATTATTTTATTATATTGTAGTAGCCCCAGTAATGGACCAGGACCCCACTGTGCTAGGCACTGTACAAGCAGAACAAAATATGGTTCCAGCCTAAAATGCTTATGATCTAAGCTTCAGTGGGATGATCTGTGCAAGATAGCATGTGTAGGAGTGGCCTTGAGTAATTAAGGGCCTGATCCTGAGAAGTGCTAGTCCAGGGGTGGGCAAACTACAGCCCAGGGGCCTAATCTGGACTTCTAGCTTCTGCCAGGGAGCAAGGTCTGGGGCTTGCCCCGTTCTGGCACTCCAGCCGGGGAGCGAGGTTGGGGGTTTGCCCCGCTCTGTGCATGCCATGTGTCCGCACAGCTCCCGGAAGCAGTGGGATGTCCCCCCTCTGGCTCCTACGTAGGGGCAGCCAGGGGGCTCCACACGCTGCCCCCGCCCCAAGCATGGCCCCCACAACCCCCATTGACTGGGAACCATGGCCAATGGGAGCTGCAGGGGCAGCTCCTGTGGATGGGGCACCATGCAGAGCTGCCTGGCCGCGCCTCCACATAGGAGCTGGAGGCAGCACATACTGCTGCTTCCAGGAGCTGCCTGAGGTAAGCGCTGCCCAGAGCCTGTACCCCTGACCCCCTCCCACAGCCCGACCCCCTGCCCCAGCCTTGATCCTTCTCCCACCTTCCAAACCCCTCGGTCCCAGTCCGGAGTCCCCTCCCACAGCCCAAACTCCTTATTTCTGGCCCCACCCCAGAGCCTGCACCCCCAGTCGGAGCCCTCACCCCCTCCCACATCCCAACCCCCAATTTCGTGAGCATTCATGGCCCGCCACACAATTTCCATACCCAGATGTGGTCCTCGGGCCAAAAATTTTGCCCACCCCTTTGCTAGTTGAAAGTGAGTCCTATATTTGCAGAACTGGGTCCTATATTTCTTTGTGTACCTCTCTGTGCTGCTAAAAACAAATGAATCAGTGCAGCTAAAGTCAACACTACACTTCTATTACTAGGTCTGCAGAAGAGCTCTGTGTGAGCTTGAAAGCTTGTCTCTCTCACTGACAGAAGTTGGTGCAATAAAAAGTATTACTTCACCCACCTTGTCTCTCTAATATCCTGAGACCAAAACAACTACAACAGTGCATACCCCACCTCTGTAAGTTATTAAAAATATCTGCCCACTTCTTTTCTTTTACACTTCTTGAAAGAATTGTCAATTTTATGCTACTTATCAGTGGAAATTCATAACAGCCACTGAATAAAATTCAACAATGGAGGTTTATTCAATATTACATACCATTTGCATCCATACAAATGTCAGAGAGATCTAATTCTTAATGTATAATCATTTTTTAAAACTTGTCTTTAAGAAGGCAGATTAATTCACATTTGTGTTTGTGTGTGTAAATATAATTTCATTATACAAACCTAACAGTTTGTTAGGCTGCTTGCAAAAAAAAAAAAACCAAAAAAACAAAAGGCAGAGTTCATGAACATCAGTGTATTTTTTTTTTTTTTTGGTCTGTTACCCTCTCAGTTTAACTCAGCATGAAACAGACCCATTTGGGTATAGATCTATTTGCTAGGTAAAACATCTCTATTAGAGTAGCTACCTTGACTCCAGAGCAGGGAGCTTAGTCATGATGAGTGGCTGCGTTGGCATGGCAAAGGGAAAAAAGCATGATCCACCTGGTTGCACTCCACTGAAGAGGGGTGTTCCCTGATGACACCTGAAAGTAAGGATTAGTAAACTCTTTATTGTTCTCCCCAGCTGGCTTCCTGCAATGATATAATGCTACACAAATGGATAGTAGACTATACTAATGCAAACATCTTTCTTCTAGCCCACACTACTCATGAATTCTAAGGATCCTTTTGTTTTTCAAAGTTGGTACCTTAGTCTAGGGAAGTTCAAATCTCTCGGCAGCAATGTATAGCTAGAAGATAAAAGGTCTTTTCCTGTATTTCGAGTTGATCTGAGATGACAGTACCTATTTCAGGCCAGCGGTCATTCTCAGCAGGTTTCCATGGAGATTAATGAGGTCACAGAGGAACAACCTCTGAATTGCAGTTTGCTAAATAGCAAGCCTAGGTTGTGTTATATTGGAGAAGTAAAGCTTTTGCCTGTCAGAAAAAGAAAAGGGGGGTCCCAGCTTTTTTCTGTAGTGAAAATAATTTCTGAAAAATATTTTCTCACTAGACTACACTTATTTGTCTGTGCTGAATATGTGCTGCAGTACAGCTCATGCAGTGTGGTTGTGTTCATACGGTTGATCTAAATATTGTACGTAATTATTTCAGACCCAGGACTGTGTGTTACTAGCATCTCTCATCGTCTGCTTTAGTTTTGATCAGTGTTCTTTTTCATGATATATTCGGTGTGGTCTCATATATTACCTTATTGAGCCGGCTGGCTTTCGCTGTGTGCACTGAATTGCCTTTTGTTAGGGACGATACCTAGGTTTTCCCTTGGGTGTATTTACAGTGTCATGAAAATCAGAATTATAGAGTGTTTTACAAGCGGCTCGCTATTCTAACACTTAAGTTGGAATGGAGGTGAAAGAGCAGGAGGAGGAAAAGCAGGTGAAATCAGAAAATTGGAGCACTGTAGATTTAATACCGAATAACATGATCAGGAAGTTTTGACTTCAAAATGCAAGCTACAAGTACCTGAAAACTTATACAGTTATCTGCAAAGTTCTATGTTAATTTTAAAAAAATCTATCACTCCGTCATGGAGAGATTACAAATAATTAATTGAATGTGTTAAAATGATACTGGTAGCAGTAAAGATAAGTTCTATTAATGGCTGGGAGTTTTGAAGGAAACTAAGGGAGTTAGGTGCCTAATTCCTGTTGCAATTCAGTGGGGTTGTTGGTTTGTCCCTATTCCAGATGGATTGGCAGTTCCCTGGCAGTCAAGCACAGGTATCCAGTTGTTGCCCTGGATTTTGTGTCGTTCACCTGACAGAATGCACCCTGCTCCTCAGTTCATTCCACAACCAGAGGGTTGGTTTGTGTTGCTTCAAAGACTCTTCCAAAGATAACGATATCACAAATAACAGTAAAAGTAAAGTCTGATTTTTGTCTATCTCTCAGTTTTGGAGAGGCAATTATAGGAAAAGGGACTCTTAAAAAATAAATAAAACCTGTATGGGTTTTTTTGTCATTTTTCAGTCTTCTTTGTGCTAGGCTTTATTTTCAGAATGTGAAAATTATTCTGTACATTGCAGTTGTGCCTACAATCCCCAGCTGAAATTGGGGGTCACTTTATATACACTTAATAAGAGATAGTTCATGCCCCAAGCTGTTTACAATCTAAATAGAAAAGACAGATAAAGATTAGTAGAATTAAGTATTTTCCCTAGTCTACAGATGGGGACTTGAGTCAGGAAGGCATATTAAGTGATTTACCTATGGTCACACAGGAGGTCTCCAGCAGAGATAAGACTTGAACACAGGTCTCCAGAGTCATAGTTAGGACCTTGACCGTAAGACCGTAGAAGGATGGTTTTGTGGGTGGGATATGGCTGAAATAGCCACATAAGATGATTTAATTTGTAGGATAAAGAAATGGAATTCTGCAAATTTGTAGTTCATGTGTGCAAAGGGGTGTACCAGCCCTTTAAGAATAAAGGGGGACAGAAGACACCCATTTCAGGGTGTTAGAATAAACAAAGGCTCAGAAAATGGCCTGGTAGGGGAAGAGAGGGAGTGGTCCTGGGGAAATAGGAGTTGGAGGAGGAAAGGAAAAGCCCAGGACACTGTTCGTTTACGGGCCCGGGATCAGGAGCCCTGCAGTGAAGGGCTCCCCTATCTTCCAGCCAACTGGGAAGAAGCTCTTGGTTGAGGGCACTATATAGACGGCCTTCTCCTTCAGAACAGGGGAGACTTTGACAGGATAAGGAAGCCAGAGCCAAGCACCAGCCAAAAAAGGGCTGGGACTGACAGCTTTGTGTGGACCAGACTGCCAGAGAAAGAGCTCTGGGTGCTGACTGAAAAACCAGAGCTAAGTATGAACCATGGAGTTATGAGCATCATCTTATTTTGGGAGCTCATTGAGGACTGTTTGGATGATTTTATGATTAGGGACTCGGAGGAGTATGTGAACTTTATTTGATATTAAATGAGCCTTGGGTAGGGGTGCTGTGAGCCACAACAGAGACCGTATGGAGTCCTTAAGGTGCCCACAAGAGAGGACTCACGGGGGGCAGGTGCCTGCAAAATGACCCCTGGTCACTAGAGGGCACTCAGTAAACGGCCATCTAGCTACAGAGCGAGTATTTCTTATTCAGATGAGTTAGTCCATTGATGGCTACTTTTGTGAGCAAGGGATTACTGATAGGACTCATGATTTGCGTGATGAAACATCTAAACATTTGCTCCTGAACAAAGAGGGGGCCCATTCATGCTACTAATTCTAGACCTCTAAACCTGTATGACACTAAAGGGCAAAATGTATACGACGTCCCACATGTGTTATATCACATGTTATACTGCATGCCACGTGTGCTGCTACTTCTAGGTGCAAGAGTGTGATATAGTAGTGGGGGAGCAAGTTGAGTACAGAATTTTAGCTTTAAGTAGAATTTCCTTTCTTTTGTAATTGTTGCCATGGTAACATTGCTGCTTTCTGTAAAAACACATGCACATGTGTAAGCAAAATAGCTCAAGTAAAGATGATAAACAAGGTGAAGTCAGATTTCTATCTGGAACAGACTCCTGAGTATTAAGTATGTTATAGTGTTGTTTTAAAACATCTCAACTATGTTCGATGGTCCAAAATGGTTCCTGCTTCTGCAACTTTGTGTTATTTCCTCATCGTGTGTCTAGACTGTTTTTGCATACATGTGTTAGGGACCCAGGACACAAGATGCACAACTCCAACTAAGGAGAATTTTTGAGAGACCTCCACAGCTGATGTTTCAGCATGAACAGTCTGCTTTTGTATTTTCTTTGTCAGTTAAAAAGATGTTTACACCATTTGAGATAACTGCTTGTAAGTTGTCTAATAACAGTTTTTTATAATTACCAATTACCAAAGAAGCATGTGAATTTCTATTTTTTATTACTTGTTCAGAAACCAGTCATCAAAGTTCCTTCCCCACTCTGAACTCTGGGGTACAGATGTGGGGACCTGCATGAAAACCTCCTAAGCTTACTTTTACCAGCTTAGGTTGAAACTTCCCCAAGGTACAAACTATTTTACCCCTTTGCCCTTGGACTTCCACTGCCCCACCAAACTTTATCTGGGTTCCTGAGAAAACGTAGTTTGGAAACATCTTTCCCCCCAAAATCCTCCCAACCCTTGCACCTCACTTCCTGGGAAAGGTTTGGTAAAAATCCTCACCAATTTGCATAGGTGACCACAGACCCAAACCCTTGGATCTTAGAACAATGAAAAAGCATTCAGTTTTCTTACAAGAAGACTTTTAATAGAAGTAAAAAAGAATCACCTCTGTAAAATTAGGATGGTAAATACCTTACAGGGTAATTAGATTCAAAACATAGAGAATCCCTCTAGGCAAAACCTTAAGTTACAGAAAAGACATACAGACAGAGATAGTCATTCTATTCAGCGCAATTCTTTTCTCAGCCATTTAAAGAAATCATAATCTAACACATATCTAGCTAGATTACTTACTAAAAGTTCTAAGACTCCATTCCTGGTCTATCCCCGGCAAAAGCAGCATACCGACAGACACAGACCCTTTGTTTCTCTCCCTCCTCCCAGCTTTTGAAAGTATCTTGTCTCCTCATTGGTCATTTTGGTCAGGTGCCAGCGAGGTTACCTTTAGCTTCTTAACCCTTTACAGGTGAGAGGATTTTTCCTCTGGCCAGGAGGGATTTTAAAGGGGTTTACCCTTCCCTTTATATTTATGACACCAGCCAACTACCATTTAGTTTTATATTTTTGGGTGAAAAAAGCCCCTTCAGATGAGACCTTGTATGCCAGATTTTCACAGAAAAGGACTTTTTTCCCACTTAGGTTCTAAATTTCTGAAAAATGAGATTAATACAGCAAGAGAATACCCTACATACTCAATCTAACAGACCAGCTGACAACACCCTCTGATAATCAGGACAAGTTAATACATTCTACATGTTCACTGTTCCAGTTTTTCAGATTGATTATTTTGAAAAATTAAGTAAGTTTCCATTTGCTTATCTTAATTTTGAGGGAAATGTTTGGTGCTCTCAGGCAGTGATGCTACCGCAAAGAATAAAGCTGAAATAGTTTTTGATAATGTCCTCTGAGGAATAGGCCACTGCTGTACATGTTGTTTGAATGGGGCGGCTTGTTCTTACTGGGCTCTGAGCACTTTCAAAAAATCTAGCCACTTCATTCAGGTGCCCAAATGGGAACAAATTCTTTGGAAATACCTGGTCCCATTTGTAGGTGCTGAGTGATTTAAAAAATGTGGCTCTTTATGTATAACGTTTAATCTATGTTTAATTCTTGTAGAGTAATATAGCAGGTATGCAAACATTCTTTATTGTGATGTTGGAGCTATCATTTTTTGTGAAGAACTTGATTTAAAGAGACTGTCCTGGGATTACCTCCTGTCATACGGTACGTTCATTGTAGATCTAAATATCATGAATTAGTGTCTAGATTTTTCTGCCTCACATCCTCAGCAGCAGTTGTCTTGGTGCAGGAATTGAAGCATGAGCATGCTAGGTACAGACTGTAGCTTTGTTCTTGGGAAATTAAAGTCTAAGATAATGCTTTGTAATGTGTAGTAGTGCTGAGATACTTCGACAGTTGGTAAATTGGCAGAGAAAAAACAGTGAATGTAAAAGTATATGACTGCATATGCTCTCTTCTTAAGCACATTTCCTCAGAAGAGTAATTTTTCATATCCACCGAATAATGAAGATGGTTGCATAATTGATTGGCATTTTACACACAAGTATTTTCCAATCCATCTAAATCCTTCCCTTCAGTGATGGCTTCTGACTTGGTTTCTGTCACGAACATGCCATATTTGGCAATGTTTTGGTATGCTACATTCACTTGAATAATTGTCTGCCCAAGTATAAAGTAGCTGCTCAGCAAATATAGAGGAAACAATCACTGCAAATCTGCAGCTCAGCATGACATTTTACATTGTTTTCTGTAGTCTGCCATAGAAGAGAAGAGTGAGAGAGACAAGTTATTCCATATAGGGTTACAATAACTTCTATACCAGGTAAAGTAATCGGTTACATGTTTTCATATATAATATAAAAGAAGCACCAGGCTTACTAAACACTTAAACACATCACTGGGTTTTTTCCCCCTGACAAACACATTGGAGTTCATTTTGTACTGATTTTATACAAAGGTTGTGTTTAGTCGTCAGGGTCATGTTTATGAAATACAAAGAAGGGAAGACCACCAGGGCAAAGGCTGCTCTCAGACCCCAGGTAAGCTATAATCTCCTCTGCCACTCCAATCTAAGCAAATAACTGCACCAAGGCTGCAACAACGTGCTGGCCCTTTATGCATCTGAGGGGAAATGCTTTCGGGTATTGAGTAGTGTAGTCATCCAGTGGCAAGATACAGCAGTATTCTGAGTGACCGTGCTCCAGAGGACTCATTAGGCCCATGGCTATCAGAAGGTACATCTATTATTGGTAGTGGAATAAGAGGGAACCTGATCACTTTTCTTTTCTGGGGCTACTATCTGGCATTCAGAGCAGGCTCTAATATAGTCATATACCTGCCGATACATGCCACACCGATAAAAATGTCTCGCTACTCTAGCATGCATTGTTTTTCTATGCCCTAAAGGTCTGCCTACACTGAGCCGCAGGTGTGAGTCCCAGCTTGAGGAGACATATTTGCTCTAGCTCTTATCAAGCTAATATGCTAAAAATAGAGAGTAGCTGTAGCAACGTGAGCAGCGGGAGGGGCTAACTACCCCGGGTTACGAGCCTAGGGTCTTGGAGGGGCATGTATTTATGGCAGTTAGCCCTTCTCCATGCTTGCGCTGCTATGGTGATACTCTATTTCTAGCATACTAGCTTGATGAGAATTAGCCACAAGTATGCCTTGAGCTGGAAATCATACCTCCAGTTCAAAGGCTAGACATACCCTAAGTGTCCAGCCCAAGGATTAGTATGTCCTGCTTTTAGGACCATTTCCCTACAAACTTTTGTCAACCCTTAACACAAGTAAATCACTTCCCAGGACATGCTCTTGATCTGTCCCATCTTCTGTAGTTTTTACCTCTTCTACGGGTACTCCACGAATGTTAACCATTTCTATGAATTGAAGGAAAATATCTTCATTTTGAAGTTGTCCCAAGTTTAGTGGTATATTCCACACATCATCTACTTCCAACTCCCCTTCCCCTGACAGTTCCCTAATTGACACCCTGTTGGTGTTTTTCCCATCTCCTCCACATCTTGTTTTCCCCTCCCAAAAAGAGCCCGGTCTAACTCAGAGAAGGAAATTCCTCCTCCTTTCTTGTCCTGTGATCTAGTCTCCACACAGACACTGGGTTTTCAATTAGTAAATCTGCTAAAACAGGGAACTCTATGAGAAATTTGTCACTACTATCAGCTACATAAAATATTGCTGGCTGTTTATGCCAAAAAGCACCTCGGTGGGGTGGGGTGGGGTGTAACCTCCTGTCTTCATGTGCACAGACTCCTTTCTGAGTTCTCTCTTGATCTAAGTCTTTCACAGGAATCCAGTGACTATGGGCTACAGTCTGGGATCTTTCTGTATCCAATAAAGCGTTTACTAGTTGGCCATGAGAAAACCTGGATTTGTGCTGGAAATGGCCCACCTTGATTTTCATACACATTGTAAGGAGAGTGGTCACTTTGGATAAGCTATTACCAGCAGGAGAGTGAGTTTGTGTGTGTGGTTTTTGGAAAAAGTGGCGGGGGTGAGAAAACCTGGATTTGTGCTGGAAATGGCCCACCTTGATTATCATACACATTGTAAGGAGAGTGGTCACTTTGGATAAGCTGTTAGCAGCAGGAGAGTGAGTTTGTGTGTGTGGTTTTTGGAAAAAGGGGGGGGTGAGAAAACCTGGATTTGTGCTGGAAATGGCCCACCTTGATTATCATACACATTGTAAAGAGAGTGGTCACTTTGGATGGGCTGTTACCAGCAGGAGAGTGAGTTTGTGGGGGGGGGGGGCGGGGGGCGGAGGGTGAGAAAATCTGGATTTGTGCTAGAAATGGCCCAACTTGATTATCATACACATTGTAAGGAGAGTGATCACTTTAGATAAGCTATTACCAGCAGGAGAGTGGGGTGGGAGGAGATATTGTTTCATGGTCTCTGTGTATATAATGTCTTCTGCAGTTTCCACAGTATGCATCCGATGAAGTGAGCTGTAGCTCACGAAAGCTTATGCTCAGATACATTGGTTAGTCTCTAAGGTGCCACAAGTACTCCTTTTCTTTTTGTGAATACAGACTAACATGGCTGTTACTCTGAAACAGAGCACATTTGGGACACCTTTTCTCTGACAAATCCTCCTAAGGTATATAACATAGTTTGGTAACTTTTGATTTCTTAATAGGCAAGGCTGACTACAGTAATAGCAAATTAACAGCACCTTTTCTCTACTGGATTTGTCTCCGAGAGTTCCTCTTGGCCCTGTTGATTTGAAAATGTTTAATTTTATCAGATGCTGCCTCACACCTTCCTTTGTTGCAGATGGTAACCTTTCTATTGCATTCACAGCATTATATAGGATGGGTACATCTTCTTTCTTCATTCCAAATATAGAACAGAAATATCCGTTGAATGCTTTTTTCCTATTCTGCATTACAGTTTGCAGTTTTACTTTCTGTATCTAACAATGGACCTCTACCTGGCCTAAGGTTTTTCTTTTTCCGAATATGTTTAAAAACACCTTCTGATTATCCCTAACCCTATTGAACTTTGATATTTCATTGACACCTTTGGCTTCCCTTATCAGTCACTTACATTTTTTAACATGCAACTTCTATTAATTACTATTCACTTCCCCCTTTTTCCATCCTTCATGTATTAATGTTTTATCACTGCTTCCACATCTCCTTTTAACCAAAATAGCTTTTTGCCCAGCATCATCATTTTTGTGTCGGTGGAGCTGTGGCTTTTTGGACATCCAGTAGGACATCCTTGAACAATACCCAGATTTCATTAACACTTCCCACTTAAATTTAAAGTTCCCAGTCAGTTATGACACCAACTGCTTTAAGCTTTGGGAAATAGGTCCTTTTAAAATTCCAGTTTACTGGATGGCACCATAATCTGTTTGCACGCCATACATGTAACCAGATCATGATCACTGGTACCTAACCAACTTCTAATTTTTAGGTAAGCTCTTAACTTTACTTCGGCTGTCCGAATGAGGTCTAATATTAAGTTACCCTATGGTGGAGGACTCTGGGTGTCTAAGGGGGATCAGGGAAGGGAAACGGGGAGGATTTGAAGAGGGGGTTGAAACTAGTGTATAAACCACAGGGATTGTAGGAATTGGATTTGGAGGAGAAGAAAAAGCAGAACTGTTTGGCAGGGAGCTGTTTGGCAATAGTTATGAAGAATGATTTTGTAACAGAGGAGTTCTGCACTTGTTTATTAGTTATTGAGGTTATTCTCAATCAGGCTGGAATTACATCTTATCCCTATAGGTTCTCAGCACTTAAAGCACTCCTTTTCTTTTCAACTTCTGTAAGATTGCTCCAAGGAATTGCCTTTCTCACGCTAGAGACCATGAAGTGTGACTGCAGACAGCACAAAACAGACCAACAAACCAGTGAGGAAAAAAAGTCAAACACTGTATTAGTCTCCCATCATAGCCAGATGCTCTCTGCAGAGAATTTGAGAGCTTTTAAAAATGTGTACTTCAATAGGTACAGACGTCCTTGATTTAAATTATTTTAAAAACTCATATGTGGACTTCAGAGTTTAGAGGTGTTGATGGGAAAGCAATGAAGAAAACAGCAAGGGTATTCTGTCTTTATTTTTGATGTGTAATTTGCATGGAGAGGAGGGCTCCGTTGACTAAGGGTGATCTATTTTAATTTTTTTCAACCTGAAAATGATCTTTTATGCTGCAAAAACTAGTTCCTTGTTGATGGGATTCCCAAATACATGTTTGCACAGTAGATTGGATATAAACTTTGTGTGGCTATTGAAATAACTTGCAGTACTGCATTTTATAAGGAGAAAAGGAGTACTTGTGGCACCCTAGAGACTAACCAATTTATTTGAGCATGAGCTTTCGTGAGCTACAGCTCACTTCATCGGATGCATACCGTGGAAACTGCAGCAGACTGCAGTTTCCACGGTATGCATCCGATGAAGTGAGCTGTAGCTCACGAAAGCTCATGCTCAAATAAATTGGTTAGTCTCTAAGGTGCCACAAGTACTCCTTTTCTTTTTGTGAATACAGACTAACACGGCTGTTACTCTGAAACCTGTCATTTTATAAGGAGAACATGATGGCTCTACCGACAAAAATATGTATTAATCACCTGCGCCTGCAAACCCCTCCATTTACATGCACAAATACATCTGCATGTAGATGGACAGTTATACCGCATTAACCTGAGAGTCCTGCATGGTATCTGTTTGTATAAAAATATAGATACTTGCAGACATAACTGTGTTGTTTTTCTTTTTAAAATTTGGCTCCACAAGATTAAGATGATTAAAATCTCAGATTTCAGAGTAACAGCCGTGTTAGTCTGTATTCGCAAAAAGAAAAGGAGTACTTGTGATAAAAAGATCTTCTACACTTTCCACAGTATGCATCCGATGAAGTGAGCTGTAGCTCACGAAAGCTTATGCTCAAATAAATTGGTTAGTCTCTAAGGTGCCACAAGTCCTCCTTTTCTTTTTGTAAAATCTCAGATTTTGTTTTATCATGAACAAGAGAGTCATACAATGTCACTACAGGGCAAGTTAGTGAAGTAAAGCAGGAATACTATTCCACAGTAAAATAAAGTAATATTATACATACACATGCAGCGGTGACTGCTGTCTCAAATTTAAAACTCAGCTGAAACATTATTCTGGGAAGAAACTAATTTAGCACCTGTTGGAAGTTATTCAGTTACATATCTCTGTGTGTCAAAGAAAATTGTTTGAAAGAATGTTTTTGGCTCCAGCCTCTAGCTTCTTTCAGAAACAAACCTCAATATAATAAATAAGCAACAGTGCTTCCATTTGGCTATACAACAATTTCTGAACTTTCAGCTGGTGCTTAATTAAATTAGTACATCAAAGGGCCAGATTCCTGTGACAAATGTGTTCTTTTGAACTCAAATCCGCAGGCGCTGCAAGTGCTATCTTTGTAGAAGGCTTGAACTAGTCCGAAGATAAGTCAGCTTGCTGCAGAGACCTCAACAAACCCTGTAACAATCCGGCACACTGGTAACTTAAAAAACTACTTTGGGGATGTGTAATGCCATGAGTGGGATTGAAGAAAGAGGGTCATATTTCAGTTGGGATCAAGAAGGTCAGTTCAGCCTGACGT
The DNA here is from genome assembly GCF_965152235.1 of Eretmochelys imbricata. NCBI lineage: Eukaryota > Metazoa > Chordata > Testudines > Cheloniidae > Eretmochelys > Eretmochelys imbricata. The sequence continues at coordinate 201,888,983 of NC_135574.1, read as the reverse complement.
CTGGAGTTCAGGTTTGCAGGCTGGTGACTAGGCTGCCACCAGGCAAATACTGGCCTCTCAACCTGCTCAGTGTAAAGATCTCTTTCCTACAACTCTGCCTGCCTTCAGCATCCCTCATTACTAATAAAACATGAAGGGCCTTAAATCAAGTTTCCTGACTGCAATATGTTGTGCCTGTTAAATATGGGAGGCTATCATTTTGGACTTGGGGGGCGGGGGGAAGGGGAAGAGAGAGGATCCTCTTTCACTGAACAGCCCAAGAAGCCTGCAGTGCTTCCATGGGCCAGCACGACCACCACAGAGGCTACTGGCTGCTGCTTAGGGCCAAAATAGATTTCTTCCTGAGAGTGGGATACACGGGTTGCACATTCAGTCCCTTTTCCTCCTGCTCTTGAGTTATCTAAATATTGAGTCATGTAACGGCAGTGACTTTTCTTGTTGGATAGTTGGAATGATACTTGGCCCAGTCTTTCTGTTGGTGGGGAATTTTGCCATTCACTTCAATGAGAGCATGATTAGGCCCTCTGAGAGGAAATTACACAATCCGGAGCGCTGTTCAAAACAGTCTGTCTGTGAAATTGCAGATGGAGATATTTCCAGAAGTCTGCCCACCTATGCTTGTAGAAATATAAGTTTTTTTGCCATTCTTCTTCCTTTAAAAAAGGGAAATCAATTCTGCATGCTGGCTAGCCAGTCAGACCGGACTATCTGCCTTTCAAAGATTTTGCTGATGGAATTCTTCAAAATACCATTTCACATACAGTCCATGCAAATAAGATAATTAGCAGGCTCTGCTCAGACATCCATGAGTGTTGAATATTGGAACAGAACAATTTAATTTTTTTAACATATTCTCCTGACACTTTTGCATTTGGAATATGTTACTCTAAAGTATCCCTTGATACTTGTGTCTTGGCAGTGTTCCAGAAGGAGCTGAGCAGAGTGAAAAGCCACTAGCATAATTTAGGGTTTTCCTTCCTTCTGGTGTCATATAATTCTCTTCTTTCATAGGAAGGAGCGAATCAATTTCTCTCACTATTTAAAATGTGAATCAGGTGCGGTAGCTTGCCCTGTGTATACAGTTGTTCAGTTTAGTGGGAATATCCATGGGAAGTAGTTAAACTGAGGTGTATCGATCAAATTAATCTTAACAATTCTTACCTTCCATTTATCTTTTGTTCATTTTGTTGTATAGGGTCTTCTGTTATTTTCCTTCAGTGCACTTTCTAATTCAAGGCTGTGATCCTCCCCTCCTCCCCCCAGTACATAGTGTCAAGATACCCACTAAATTTGTTACACATGTTTGCAGAGGGCCATAGTGTGCCTTCATTTTCCATTGAAATTCCTCCAACATAGTTAATGTTTCTAGGACCAAAGAACATTTGAATGCAGCTAAGTGTAAATATTTTAAATCACAACAAACTTTGTCATGTCCAAATTAAGTAATCAACCTAGAAACAAAATGATCAAAATGGTTTTACTCAGTAGTAAGGTCCTGATCCTTCAAACACTTATATGCATGCTTAACTTTACCCATGTGAGTAGTCCCAAAGTCTTAAGTGGGATGATTTAGTAGAGTTAGACATGTACACACATGTTTGCAGGGATGGAGTCTAAAGGCTAGATTTTTAAAGGTGTTTAAGCAGTTAAAGATGCAGATAGGCATGTAGACGCTTATGAAAATCCCACTAGCTGCCTTACTGTATCTGTAGGTGCCAAAATACCTTTAAAAATCAGGCCTTAAGTGATGAAGGAAAACATATGGATTAACTAAATAAATGTAATAAACTACAGACCTGTCATATCAATTATAACATTGTACTGAGTCTGCTTAAAAAAAAACAGACTTCAAATTGTTTAAATCGATTACAGTTTTACTATTAACGACACTGAAAATGCATTCCCTCCCCCCCCCCCAAGAATTAGCGAACACGATGCAAAAATATATACTACAAGTTCAGAGGATCAATTATGTGTATGTGTTCAATAACAGTTTCCTTTGTTGGTAATTTTAAGTGACCTTCCTGAAGGATTAAGGCCCCAGTTCAGCAAGACACTTAAATACATCTTAAATTAGTCTCTACTCAACAAAGCATTTCAGCACATGTTTAAATCCCCTAGACTTCAACAGCATCAGTCATCCTGCAGGTGCTTCCACGTATAGATAACCATTTGTATAGGAATAGTCCATTAAGTAGAATGGAACTATTCTCATGTGTAAATGTACTTGTGTGTGTTTTCAGGGTTGCGGCCCTAGAATGCTACCCACACCTCTAGTCCCAGTTCAGTATATCTAGGGAAACAATTATTTCTCGATTTACTTGCATGTTTTTAATCTGGGCTGTAAATACAATTAAGTTTTAGGCCATACCTCTACTCATGCAAGTGTCATAATGTACTGAAGTAGAAAAGAGATTTGGCCCTTTATTTTTTGGTTTGCTTTCAAACAGCAGATTTCAGCTATTTGGGATTAAGCTAAAATGAAAAGTGCAGGTTTACACTAGAGTGGTTTTATAGGATCCTTGAGCATTCAGTATTTTTAAAATTAATTTAAAATTGCATACAGTGAATTCAAGAGGCCATTTTTGAAGAGTTTATAAATAACTGGCTGTTATTGATTAATTGGCTGTTTTGAACTGTAATTATGTTGCAGAAATCACATTAATGCAAATGTTTCACACACTTATTTTCAAACTTTTGACTCTCCATTTTGTAAGCAAAATGTTGCACAACTAAATAAGTATATATATGGAGATACTGGAATGCCGAGGCCCTGGCTTTTCAAACTGACTGCTATCCGTGGGCCCAGGATGTGCCAGTAGCTTAAACTATAATCGTGCACACACTTGGTCATTTCTTACACAGCAGGCACACACTGATTTCAGGTCAGACTGTAAATCAGTTATTTAGTATTTAATTACAGTTTGCATTTCAGCAAAATGTGATTTTAAAAAAACACTGTTAACTGGTTAAAATCCTTAAATTAACATCTACTGCTGACTTCTCAAAGGCACTGAAGAGAGTTAACTCCTTTTGGCTTCTTTGAGACGAAAATGAGTCAACTACTAAGGCAGGTCAAATATTAAACCCAATGACTGACTTTTATAATATGCAAAACAGAACAGCAAGTGGTTTTTGTGACTGTATATTAACTAATGGGATTTGTGTGCCCCTGTTTATTGATTATAATTACACTAGATGCTGCTAAGGGAATCTACCAGGGTTTTTTCTTGAGGATGTGATCTGGCCCAAATTTGCTCAAAAATTACTTTTGAAAGACTGTAAAAGCCACCCAACTCACTTCATTTCTGTAGAATTCATTGATTTGGTCTGTTTTAAAAGATATGTATTCACTTTAAACACACACACAGGTGTTTGGGGTAATCTAAATCAAAAATGTTATTTGATTTACAAAATGTGTTGACATTTGTATGCACTGAATTTCTGAGACCAACAAAGCTACGTTAAATTAGATATTGATTAATGGGTTAATGTTGTTTACAGATTAAAACACAGTAATAGCTAAATCCTTCAGAAACAATTGCTTTGCATGTTGTATCTGACTAAACCCTGTAGCTGCTAAAAGCAGTTTCTGGGAGTAAGGCAAAACAGCTTTGTTTAATTAAAAAAAAATCCCCAAGTGCCCTTAAGAATCAGGCTATTTGGAATCTTTATTGACAGAGCATCAGAAGACAAATTTATTATTTTGGACCTTTGAGTCATTAAATGCTGAATTTAGACAAATCGGTTAATTTTATAGAGTCAAATAACTTGAGGAAAAATTCACCTTATTGGTTTTTTTTTAAGTTGATACAGGTAATAAAAACTGCAACCATTGAGTTTACAAAGCACACCGAGTAGAGTGAAAGAACATTTTATTGAGAATAAGATGAAAATTAGACTAGATTTCATGCATAGTACTTTTGGTTACCAATAGCCTAATCCTTCTCAGCTGTTGTCCTCAATCTAATTGTGCTACCAAATATGATCATTTTCACAATAATTTTAAAGAATATTTCTGTCCTTATAAGGTTTGTCCAGTCTCACTCCACCTTCCTCCATCAGTTTTTGTAATCAACAGACAGATATTTCCAGAGTTAGAATATCTAAATCTTGGGGCCATTACAAACAGGAAAAAAGAGACTTGTTGTCTCCAAGGTTATAGAAGTCAGATTTCCATGCCATTACTATTCCAGTAAATGGTCTATGTACACAGTCAACAAAACAGAAACAAAAAACCTCTCTGATCAAAGAAGCTTATTGTTGGCTAGATATTTTGTGACACCAGAAAGTCCAAAGGGCTTACACGAAGAGTATCTAATAAAGGTACCATTATTTTTCATGGTACTATGAAGTTACGCAAAGGTTTCATTGTTACTATCTGCAAGAAAAGCAGCAAATTATGTTGTCTTGTGTCACAAATAGTTTGGAATACATCTTGGGGAAATGGCTCCGGATGCAAATAGACAGTCCAGGAATAAGTTAAAATGGGACAGAAATGTTAGTGAACAAGAATACAAATACAATAGAAAATTGACACCGTTCCAAATATTACTTAGATTTGACACCATGGGCTAGATCCAGAAAAGGATTTAGGTGTCTAAGTCCATTACTGAGATCTTCAAAAGCCCCACTCAGCTGCTGCCAAACTCTCTAGGTGCCAATAAAGTCCCCTAAAATTTGTCTCTGTTCATGCCTTCAGATGCCTAAGTCCTGATGCTTGTGCCATGGCAGAATCCTCAAATTAGGTGTCTCCTCTGCCTATTTTGCCTGTGGGACCCAATCTGGTAGACAAGTCCAGAGATCTCTTTAGAGCATACCTACTGGATCAGGCCCTGGAAAAAAACCCACCAAAACCCCACAGGGTCACTTGGGCACCTGCCCTTTTAGCCAATAGATGAGTGGCTAGAACACTAAGGGTGTGGGAGATGCAGGTTCAGAGCTCCACCGTCTGAGAGGAGCAGGGACTTCAACCTAGGTATCTTACCTCCCAGGTAAGTGCTCTAACCAGTGGGCTATAGGGTACTCTGGAAGAGTCTTTGGCAGCCTCTCCTGTTGAAGCTGTTCCATGTTGCATGAAATACTTTGGTATTCAGTGGGGACAGAGAGAAAGTGAGCATGGTTCCATAGCCCAGTGGTTGGGGAACTCCCCTGGGATGTGATGTAGAGTCCCTACTCTAATGACTAAATAGTTTATACAAAGCACAACAGGGAACTCAACAGGAGAGATTGAGAGAATTCCTCTCATCTCCTACCCACACCCCAAAATAATGCCAGGCCAACACACCTTCCTGCAGTTGCACTCCAGCTCTCTGTCTCTCTTTCTCCATCCAGGTCACTAAGCTGTTTTCCCTTCTAGGATGATCTTTTAGGGCTTCTCTCCACAAGCAGCCCTCACACCCACAGTCCAATGTCACTCCTCCAGTCTTTGCGTCCACTTCCCTTAACAATACCAAGGGTGGTAGGAGAACCCAGGCTTATTCTCTACTCTGGGTTCTAGTCCAGGGCCCTGTAGTGAACAGTTAAGGTCTGCAGCTACAACAACCGTACCACTCTCACCCCAGACTCCTTCCTACCATGCTCCTTCTCCCTTATCTAAGGGAAAGGGACTGTAGACTTCCTCCCTGCAGTCCCTCATACTGTTTCAAGCCTCCTGGCTTTCTAGATGCCTCACTTGTTCCTTCACAGGTGAGCTTCCTTCTAATTAGCTCCCTCACACGGCCTAAATCTCCCCAGTTTGCAGCCTAATTGGCTGATTGAGCCCAACTGCCTTATTTCAGTTCTTACTGGGGCTGGTGTGGGGAAAACATCCCACCTTGGGGCTGTAGGGGAAAGAATCTGTAGCTACTCCCTGGGAGGAGGGACACTAACAGGGGCAAGAAGGAAATCCAGGGGGAGAGTAAGCCCTGGGATCCTGTCTTGGAGTAAAGAGTCTAGCAAGAGGCTAGGAGGAGGTGAAGTAGCTATGGGGAAGAGAGTAGGCTCCTGTGGTAATCCCAGATACAGACAAGGTGAAAGAGAGAGGCTGGGTGGGAAGGAGCTGAGGGAAACAGCTACAGAGATTAAGTGGACCTGGATTCCTGGCTACACAGTCCCTGGGCTGGAATCCGGTGTAGTGGGCAGGCCTGGTTCCCCTGTCAGCCACTAGTCTAGTGGCACAGAGCCCTGAGTTTGGGGCTGAACACCATCCAAAAAAGGCATCTGGAGAGTGGTACTGTTGGTATTTGTAACACCAGAAGGGGTGGGCTAAATAGTGACTTGGCCAGAGGGCCAAGTTACCAGCAGATAGACTATTGTAGAGTGAGTGGAGAACAGATGGGAATACCTGAAGCAGCGAGAGCTACGTTCCCAGACTTGGGTGCAAGGAGGCATGCTAGTGGTTGAGCGGGAACCCTGTTACAATGCTTAAATGGCTATTTGTGTGTGCAAGTACCCAATTTGAATGTGCTACAGCAGTAATTATACCCATAAGTTAGGCATGCAGTTATGCTGGTGAGGTTCTGAATATCAGACCTTTTACAGAATAGGTTTAATAAACAGATAGTGTTTTGTTGTAATAATTTAGGTAAAAGAGATGGACTCAGAGTCCAGGTGTAAACCTGATCCTGTAACAGTCCACAATTTAACAGTTTTAAACAGGTTCAAGGTCTGACATTCAGAGCCCTCAGCCTGCTTTATACCATGGCAAACACACCATTAAAAAACTTTAAAAACTTTTATTAAACATACAGAAAAGAAGGGGGAAACAGGCAAAGCATTTGAAATGTTAAGTATTAAATAATGCTTTTAACAATCTCTTGTTCCCTTTCCCTTAAAAACCTGGAGAGAGTTTTTAGAAAGACCTCCTCCTCCTAGATGGTATTAAAATGGTAATAACTGTGGTTTCGGGGAGAAGAGAAGCAGTTAATTGAGATGGGCTGGAGCTGTCATTGTTGCTGTTAATGTCCCATCCTGTTACCTAGAAGACCAAACAAAACAGACACACAAAAAAGGGAAGGAAAAGAACGCTAAAGATAGAAAATGCAGCTTCTGTCTCTGGTGTTGACTCTCACTTACAGCTTCATTCCTGGAAAAACACAGACGCAATACATGGTCTTATCAGCCGCTTTGAGACCTGGCAAACTTGTACCAGCATCATGCATTTAGCATTTCACTGCTTTTCTGGTCATAGATTTACAGTAGTGTTGCCAAATACAGTCTTGTCCATCCAAGCCTGACTTTTGTTAAACGAGGAAAAAGAGGAGACAGAGAGAGAGGGAGGGATGGAGAGAGAGAGAGAGGAAATAAGGTTGGGAAGGAAATGGACACATGGGGTGCAAGATTCACCTGGAGTCGGTAGAGCTGACGATGTCATCTAGGTCTCTCCATCTTGCTCTGTCTGTTCAAGACAGCTCTCAGGATTAAGACAGAGAAGGCACAATGGTGTCAGACTAGAGACTAGGGTCCCAGAAAATGGTGTAGGGTGACAGCTATGATTCTGGAGCTCACTCCCCTTTTTTTGTCTTTGCCAGCACCGGTGTCACAGTAGCCAGCTTTCCTCCCAAAGTCTTGTATGTTTGCTTGTTTTTGTTTTTAAAGGGAGTGAAGGGCAAATAGCCCATCCCTTCATTATTTTGTTCACAAATTATTCTAATTTCCAACACACCAATTTTGGTTCATTGTTTTCTGGTTCTACCCTTGTTTACCAGGCATGACCTTAATACAATCTTTGGGTTATATCACTAGGCCTTTTTGTTGGAACTAATTCACTCTTCACACCTTTTCTCATGAACAGTTGTTATAGGTTATTGTGACGTTTCGGGAACTTTTATCTGTTTTCACAGTTGAGGTCACAGGATAAATTTGCAGGCCCAATTATCACAATACTGACTTCTGCTGAAGAGACTCAAAATGTACTGATAGAGGCAAAGTTGAGATCAATATTTACCTCAAAATGTATTCAATTGCTGAGTCATTGGATGTTTTGTTATATATGTTCTGATTGATTTCAGTGGAAATTAATGAAAATTGCTTCACTGTGGTGAGAAATTTCTTAAAAGTAACAATTTTTTCTTTTAAATGGGGAAAAGATGTTTGAAATCCTGAGAGAAGATTTTAGTATTGTGCATCATGTATGAGCAAATCTGTAAGTAGGGATTTTTGTATTCAATCTGACTGGCTCATCAGAGTTGAATAATTTTTACTGGCGTCTCCTGCAGCCGGTGCTTAAAGTGGTCTGAAAAAAAAGTGTGTGTGTGTGATAATCTGGGAGCAACAGCTTTCGGCCTGATTTTTTTTTTTTTATATATACCTATATTTTTTGGCTGGGTCTTTGACCTGTTGTGATCTCCCCTGCACTTTTAGAACTGCCTGCTGCCAGTTCAGATACAGTCATTTACCTGTACAGTAAATTGGCTAACATTGGTCCAGACCTCAGAGTTTCCGACCTCTGGTGAACAAATAGTAGGAGTTTATTGACTCCTCTGCCAGACAACTCTCAGCCAGTTGTGAGCCGGGATTTTTCTTTCTTTTATGTTATGGTAATGCTTACCTCACAAGTGTTCGAAAAGGATGGGTTATATGTAGTGTGCTTTCAACTCACCTGATAAAAATCACTGTCTACGTTCATTAGAGAGAGACGGTATGGTGGGATGAGGGAATATCTTTTATTGGACCAATTTTTGTTGGGGAAGGAGACAAGCCTGACCCTGGACTTCAGGAAAGCAGACTTCGACTCCCTCAGGGAACGGTTGGCCAGGATCCCCTGGGGGACTAACTTGAAGGGGAAAGGAGTCCAGGAGAGCTGGCTGTATTTCAAGGAATCCCTGTTGAGGTTACAGGGACAAACCATCCCAATGAGTCGAAAGAATAGTAAATATGGCAGGCGACCAGCTTGGCTTAATGGTGAAATCCTAGCGGATCTTAAACATAAAAAAGAAGCTTACAAGAAGTGGAAGGTTGGACATATGACCAGGGAAGAGTATAAAAATATTGCTCGGGCATGTAGGAATGAAATCAGGAGGGCCAAATCGCACCTGGAGCTGCAGCTAGCAAGAGATGTCAAGAGTAACAAGAAGGGTTTTTTCAGGTATGTTGGCAACAAGAAGAAAGCCAAGGAAGGTGTGGGCCCCTTACTGAATGAGGGAGGCAACCTAGTGACAGAGGATGTGGAAAAAGCTAATGTACTCAATGCTTTTTTTGCCTCTGTTTTCACTAACAAGGTCAGCTCCCAGACTGCTGCGCTGGGCATCACAAAATGGGGAAGAGATGGCCAGCCCTCTGTGGAGATAGAGGTGGTTAGGGACTATTTAGAAAAGCTGGACGTGCACAAGTCCATGGGGCCGGATGAGTTGCATCCGAGAGTGCTGAAGGAATTGGCAGCTGTGATTGCAGAGCCATTGGCCATTATCTTTGAAAACTCGTGGCGAACCGGGGAAGTCCCGGATGACTGGAAAAAGGCTAATGTAGTGCCAATCTTTAAAAAAGGGAAGAAGGAGGATCCTGGGAACTACAGGCCAGTCAGCCTCACCTCAGTCCCTGGAAAAATCATGGAGCAGGTCCTCAAAGAATCAATCTTGAAGTACTTGCATGAGAGGAAAGTGATCAGGAACAACCAGCATGGATTCACCAAGGGAAGGTCATGCCTGACTAATCTAATCGCCTTTTATGATGAGATTACTGGTTCTGTGGATGAAGGGAAAGCAGTGGATGTATTGTTTCTTGACTGTAGCAAAGCTTTTGACACGGTCTCCCACAGTATTCTTGTCAGCAAGTTAAGGAAGTATGGGCTGGATGAATGCACTATAAGGTGGGTAGAAAGCTGGCTAGATTGTCGGGCTCAACGGGTAGTGATCAATGGCTCCATGTCTAGTTGGCAGCCGGTATCAAGTGGAGTGCCCCAAGGGTCGGTCCTGGGGCCGGTTTTGTTCAATATCTTCATAAATGATCTGGAGGATGGTGTGGATTGCACTCTCAGCAAATTTGCGGATGATACTAAACTGGGAGGAGTGGTAGATACGCTGGAGGGGAGGGATAGGATACAGAAGGACCTAGACAAATTGGAGGATTGGGCCAAAAGAAATCTGATGAGGTTCAACAAGGACAAGTGCAGAGTCCTGCACTTAGGACGGAAGAATCCCATGCACCGCTAGAGACTAAGGACCGAATGGCTCGGCAGCAGTTCTGCAGAAAAGGACCTAGGGGTTACAGTGGACGAGAAGCAGGATATGAGTCAACAGTGTGCCCTTGTTGCCAAGACCGCCAATGGCATTTTGGGATGTATAAGTAGGGGCATAGCAAGCAGATCGAGGGACGTGATTGTTCCCCTCTATTCGACATTGGTGAGGCCTCATCTGGAGTACTGTGTCCAGTTTTGGGCCCCACACTACAAGAAGGATGTGGATAAATTGGAGAGAGTCCAGCGAAGGGCAACAAAGATGATTAGAGGTCTAGAACACATGACTTATGAGGAGAGGCTGAGGGAGCTGGGATTGTTTAGTCTGCAGAAGAGAAGAATGAGGGGGGATTTGATAGCTGCTTTCAACTACCTGAAAGGGGGTTCCAAAGAGGATGGCTCTAGACTGTTCTCAATGGTAGCAGATGACAGAACGAGGAGTAATGGTCTCAAGTTGCAGTGGGGGAGGTTTAGATTGGATATTAGGAAAAACTTTTTCACTAAGAGGGTGGTGAAACACTGGAATGCGTTACCTAGGGAGGTGGTAGAATCTCCTTCCTTAGAGGTTTTTAAGGTCAGGCTTGACAAAGCCCTGGCTGGGATGATTTAACTGGGAATTGGTCCTGCTTCGAGCCGGGGGTTGGACTAGATGACCTTCAGGGGTCCCTTCCAACCCTGATATTCTATGATTCTATGATAAGCTTTCGAGCTACACAGAGCTCTTCTTCAGGTCTGGGAAAGGGACTCAGAGCGTCATGGCTAAATACATGTTGGGGCACACTGTTTAGCGTAAATATTTAATACATATTGTAAGAGACCTTTCAAGGTGAAGTGGCCTGTTAACAGCTCTGTAGTCCTAGAACAAAAAGTGGGTTAGTGGGTTACAGATTGTTGTAATAAGCCATAAATCCAATGTCTTTATTAAGACCAGGATTTGTAGTATCTAGCAAAGTTATGAATGTAAGCTCCCAGGCTCGTCTTTTGAAGGTTTTGTGCGGGTTTCCTTTGAGGACGAGGGTTGAGAGATCAGATATGGAATAATCCTTATGTGAAAAGTGTTTGACCAAGGGTGATATGGTGGTTTTGTCTTTTTATCGTTTTTTGGGAGGGGTTTTAGGGGGGTTTTGGCGCGAGTTCATTTGAGCGCGTAGTAATGGTCTGGTTTCAGCACATAGTTGTTGTTGGGGCATTTAATACACTGGATGAGGTATTGCACATGTTGTGATAAGCATGTGTAGGTAGGGTGACCAGACAGCAAGTGTGAAAAATTGGGACGGGGTGGGGGGTAATAGGAGCCTATATAAGAAAAAGCCTCAAATATCAGGACTGACCCTATAAAATCGAGACATCTGGTCACCCTATGTGTAGGACCTGAGGATCTTGAAAGGTGTGTTGTGGGCAATATTACAGTAATCTGTAACCCACTAACCCCCTCTTTCTGTCCTATGACTGCAGAGGTTTTAACAAGCCACTTCATTTTGAATAGTCTCTTACAATGTGTGTAAACTACCTATGCTGAACCCAGACCTGAAGAAGAGCTCTGTGTAGCTTGAAAGCTTGTCTCTTTCACCAACAGAAGTTGGTCCAATAAAATATATTACCCCACCCACCTCATCTCTTTAATGTCCTGGGACCAACACGGCTTCAAAACAGCAAACATACCTAAATTTGTATTATTCCAGAGTTTTGGTATTTTCCCCTTTGAACTCCTCAGCCTCTCCCTCCTTTTTGTAAAGGAAAGGTGGTGTATACGCAATGGCGCAAAATTCTAGGATAGGATACCCAATTATGGGGAAGTTAGAAATATAATGATGCAAATTTTAAAATTTCATTAATTTCTCCTGTACACATTAACTTTGATTGCAGTGAGCTAACCAAACAGATTCTTGTGTGCGAACATTTAATGTGATCCATTTGTGCAAATGGCAAAACATTCAATTGGATCATATGGTGTAGGAAGGTTTTTGGAATTTATTTGGGTTACCTGCTTTTTCCTCTTCAGTCCATTGTATATTGCTTTTTTACTTTACTGCAGGGTGGATTTGATTTAAATCACTAGTCAGGAAGACTCAATTTAATCATGGATTTCTACATAAAAGTGCATTCTTGTTGGTTGTTATAACCTTAATACATATTCTTCACAATTCAGAGATAGATGTAGGTTTCATTTTTAGAAGGTACACACTATGCATTTTTAAAGTGATTTATTTTGAAAACTTTTCATATTAGTTTTACAGCTATATCAGAAAATGAATGATTGTTTGGTTATTTCATTTACCAAAGGTAATTGAAGCAGATATTTATGAAAGCATTGGGAGGTGAACTATCTCCAGTTCAACAGGTTAATCATTAATATTCCTGCCATGCTGTATTAGAAGGAGAACATCACCAGACAGACATTTAAATTGTTTTATGTAACTACAACAAGAATGTTATGTATTCTGGATTGTTTTCTTCAACAGCAAAATATAATATTTTAACAAAACAAGCATATACATTTTTGAATTTAGTTAAACATTCAAGTTTTTTAAAATCAGGTTTGTTTTTGTTAAAATTGTTTTTAACTAAATAGTTAAATGAAATATTGTTTTAAAAGAAAACAAAAATTAAATCAACTACGTCAGCCAGGTCAACATGAGAAACTTAAAATATTGGCTTCTGTAGCTAACTCAGTCGTCTTCACCTTCATTTTCCTGTTTTTGTTCATAATCTGGAAAAGAAAAACAAGCTTTCCTGCTTTTTCAGGTCCCAAACGATTTCTCAATTTGGAATGAATTAGTCCAAAGGGAGAAAATATTCTTTCTACACTGGCAGAAGAAGCTACTGCTGTTAAAAGTGAGATTATCACTTCAGCAGTCGCTGATTCCAAGTGCTTAAGTGACTTCCACCAGTTCACTGGTGTGCCTTTCTTTAAAACATCATCAGCAAACATATATTTCTTGAATGGTTCACCCTTAACACTGAAGTTTATTATAGTTGGCATTATGGAGGGATAATTGCTGGATGTCCATGTCACAGCCAACTCCTCCTCTTCACCAGTCAAGGTTTGACCCTGGTACCGAGTATTGAGAATATTTGCAAGAAAATGAGCCGGAGATAGTGCTTGTCCCGTTTGTTTTTTTAATGCTTGTAATTTAACTCTGTCGTTGCATATTTCTCTTTTTAAGATCTCACTCAAGTCCTTCCAAATTTCAACAGTGTCGGCAATAAAACAGCTGTTTCCCTGCATTTTGTTCAAGGCTACAGAAGTAGGCTTCAGGGTACTCAGCATGTGTTCAGCATTTCTCTTAAGCCCTATGCTGAGAACTTGGGCTGTGACGGGCCATCTATTTTTTCCACGATTTTGTTCGCAAACTGTCATCCGATTAGGCCAGTTCTTGATATAGAGCTCAAAACCGTCCACTACGGTGTTCCAGCACACATCTTGTGGGAGAGTGAGCTTGGTTCCTCCCACATTTTTCAGAGCAGCTGCTACAAAGTGGTTGTTACGGAAGTATTTTGCAATTTCAACATTAGCCTTTATTTCTGGAACACTGAAGTCTTTGGCTAGGAGGTGCATCAAATGAGCACTGCAACCATATGTTATTAGCTTGGGACTCTCTTCTAAATTTCTTCTCATCTTGGATATATTTGCAGCATTGTCTGTGACCAAGCTGCATATGAGACATTTGAATTTTTTTTCACAGTTTGTTACAGCTTTTACTGCTACTTCTTGTAAGTATTCTGCTGTGTGTGCATTTCCTGATGTATCAAATGTTTCTGTAAGGAAGACATTCCCTTCTTCTCTTGTTACACAAGCACATACAACAGAATCATTGTGGACATTGCTCCACCCATTAAGACTCAGGTTAGCAATTTCACCCTCTAGACCTTTTGCACAGTGCTCAATTTCTTTCATACACTTTATCCAGGAATTTGTCTGCAGCATCTGCTCTGTTGGGTGGCCTGTATCCTTGTCTTAATGACTGAACCATGTTAATGAAGTGTGGGTTGTCAATCATATGGAAAGGAGAGTTTGTTGTGTAAACAAACCGGGCAATATTTTAATCAATTACCTCTTTTTGTAATCTGCTGGTTCTTATCACAAATTTATCTGTGGTTCTTTCTGGATGATGGGGATTTTTTTTTCTTTTTGCTACAGGTGATATACTGTGTCTATGTGACATACATGATGTGACTGAAACACTATCATTGGCATAACTCTGAAACTATAGAAAATGATGGTGATTTTGAAGGTGGATAGTCTTCAGAATCCTATATGTTGAGGATGGATTCTCCTAAACAAAATAAGTTAGTGCAGTTGTTTAATTATTAATTACCATACTGCTCGTTTATTATTACTCGTTGCATTCACAGACACTCAGTACTACTTTAAAGGTGAAACTGTAAAAGGAAGATCTTCCTATTTCAGCTATTTATTTTTTTATCACAACTGCATCTAAAATGATAGTTGTTACTCTAGGGTACTGTATTTTTTGCTCAAACATGAGAATTCAAGAATAGTCCAGAAGGAAGACAGGCAGTCCTTAAGAAAGGAGTATGAAATAAAAAAGTTTACCAACCTGAAGATCCTGCATGTTCAGACATATTTTTCATCATCTTCAACGCAGCTTCCTCCTGAGAAGGAACACTTCTCATGATATAGCTTCATTCAGGCAACCAGGCCTTGTGTTTCTTTGTTGCACTTTTCACATTTTGCACAGATGCCTGTCTTACCCACAGGTAGGGGAACTTCATCAAAATATTCCGAAACTGGGTCTCTTTTACGGCCTGCTGCCATTATAGGTTTTCTCTTCTACTGAGAGAATGGTATGGTAGCTCTCAAATCAATGAAGGCTACACTCAGAAAGACCTCAAGACTTCTGGAATATGCTGCTCAAACAGTTTCACTTTTGTTTCTACTGCCTGTCCCTCCCTTCTCACATTTATCTCCAGACTTCTTCTCCTTGTCCAGATCTATTTCACCCCCAACAGTCTTCTATTCATTGAACTTTTTGAAACTTTGCACTTTTAGAGAGAGGTAAGGGATCGACTTTGTGTACACAAATTTGCAGAGGGACAATAGGGTTGAGATCTGTTGTTTTTCATTTCTGTATATTTATTTTAAAACATTTTTGCTGTTAACATGCACGTTATCTCTGGAGACACAAATCCACAGTTTGAGAACTGCAGAACTAAGCATCTCTGATATCTTCTAGACTGAGCACTGAGTCCCATAGTAGATAGAAAGATTAACCTAAATAATCTATACAGAAGCCTGTGGAACCCCATAAGATTGGGTCCCTAATCCGTGAACTATTGGAACTCATTTACAAAACTTTCCTTAAACATTACATGAATATATTGTGTCATACTATAGAATTAGAATTTATAATCCCTATTCCATGATGAGATATCTTTGAGCTATAATGTATCTTAATAAAAACTATCTTTAGATAAGTTTTTTCCTCAAAAAACATTTTATCAAAAAAATCCGATTTTAAATTAAAATATCAGATTTTTATTTTTTTTAAATAATTGATTTTATCCACCCTGCTTTACTGTCTATTTTCCTTTTCTCTTCTAGCATTATATGCCTGCCTATCTATCATGCATTTTAATGATTTTTTAATGGATAACATATAACAAATTTTGTTAAAGTTACATCATTAAAAAGCCAATATTCTGGCTGATTATTGCAATGAAGCATAATAAGGCCATGTCAGGATAATAATCACTTTCCATTTTACTCTTCTCTAAGTCTTTGTTTCCATGTTCACAAGGTAGTAGATAGCCAGACAGTGCAAAGTCCAGGTCAGGAATATGTACAAGAAGCAGAGGGGAAAAAACCCATCGTAATGAAGACATTAGTTTATGTGCCAGCACCTTACTAACCTTCAACGGTTTAATACCATGTATTATCACTTCTTTTGTACATGTTAAGTAAGCCTCATCATCCTTGTGCCATCCCGTTCTCTCTTGGTGCCTTGCTGTTTTTTATACAGCTTATAAGCTTTAATGAAGAAAGGTGATCGACTGATAAAATATCTCTAGAGTTACCAATAGGAAATGGGCAAAGGATTCCGTAGAGTCCTTTGGGATTAATATGTTATGGATCCAGGGCTGTTCTCACATTGCTAATTATTTTTTGTGCTGGTAATGCACTAGAAACTGTTCACACTTACTGTCCCTACTTTTGATGAAATTACACTCAAACAATACTCAGAATCACACTCTTTTGTTGGCTCTTGGGGTGTATGCTTGTGGTATGGCTGAAGTTCAGACAATGAAGATATAGTCTAAACTTGTAAAACTTTCTCCCTTTTGTTAATTGTTAATGAAAACACAAATACCCAGATATGCAAAGAAACAGACACTATGTGGAGAGCCTGTTTCACAGGATTTGAGCCTACTGTATTGGGTATTTTTGGAATAAAATATCCCAGTGTATGTACCAAGAGTAAATGAGGTACTAACATTTCGGACTTGAATGAGAGGAACCAATATAATGTTTTATTAGCTGGGGAGATAGTATTTGGGCTTCCTCTATGCACAGAACTAAATCCTGTGGTCCCTTATTTAGGCAAATTCCCTTTGACTTCTCACGCCTTCTCTTTATTCCATTTAGGTCTGTCTTCTTCAGTTTGATGTTATTGTTTATTAATGTTCAGATACTTTGCTAAAAGCTCTTTCAGGAGCAAGTTTATGGCAGGGAGAATGTGTATAGAGAGCTCATAATTATATCCTGTGAAAAACTTCCGTAACAAAACCAAGTGACAGTAGGCTGAGTTTGATCTTAATGTGAAAGTCTCCCAAGTTTAATGAACCCAAGGCCAGGACCTCTTTTTCACTAATATATCTGGACTCCACTCTTCCACCTTTCAGGGAGAGCTCTTCTTCCCACTCCTGCCTCCTCCAAACCCGCAGGAGCTGACAAGCAAGATTTCTTCCCTGCTGTCTTTCTTTTCTTATAGCAGTAGGTTCCTGAAATTCCCTTGTTTTGCCCCGGCAGGAAGCACTTATAATGTTCTGGGCCCAGGAGATGTCTCAGAGGGCACTGTGGTAGTGGGGAAGTCCTTGTTCTTATCCAAACCCAAAACTCCTGTGTGCAAGTAGCTAGAGTGGTGTGCTGCAAACCAGCTGACCCAAGCGAAAGAAGAGCACCTTGACACTTATGTGCAATAACTGAGACAGAACATTAAACCAAAACGTTTGAGCTGATGCCCTTCAGAACTACAAGACACTAGTACAAGACACTGCCAGCTTTGGCTCCTTCTGCTAAGCCCATCAAAGGCATATAGAAAGGTGGGATTTTTTTTTTAATTTAAAAACTTTTTTTGAAGATAGGAACTCTGTAATAACAGCAACAACAAAAAACCTCTCTCTGCACATTCTGGGAGCATATATGGTAACCAGATCAAAATTGGTGCTTGGTGGAGTTAAGCCTGTACACCTTCTGTAGTTCTTTAGGGTTCTTCTATTCGAGGGCCCTACCTCTCTCACGCACACGGGATCCACCAGTCAGAATGCCGTTCCTGATTCCCCGCCCACCACTCCATCTGTCTCTCCTGCAGAACAGGCCCCCAGCAGCCCCTCACTTGGAAAATCGTGCCAGTGTGCGACTTTCTAGCTTCTTAAGCCTGTGTGTGGGTATGTTATCAGAGGCTGCAGAGCCTCACCCACGAGGAAGAAGAATTTGTCACAACCTAATAAGGCCAGAGGGTGCCAGAAAATGAAAGTGGGTGGGCACTTGGGTATGGCTCCGAATATCAGTATTACCAACCCCAAGCATTAAAAATTCACGTCAAGCCATAAAAATATCATGACGTTTCTTTAAAAATCAAGTTTTTATGTATTTATATTTGTATGTGTGTGTTTGAGGCTTCAGGGTTCACTCAGGCCATAATCCCAAGCTTTTCTCCACAACCACGAGGCTTGGAAACATGGTATTTTTTGTTAAATGGAAACAGAGTCTCACTGATCACATGCCACCAGGAACTGTGCCTTTAAGAAAAACACCAAATATTTCAAGACTTGATAAAATTGAGAGAGTTGGCAAGACTAGGGAACCCACTCCCAGATGAAGACAAGGTTGGATGAGACTCTGTGTGTTATAGTTTTGCAGACAGCTCTGGTCTTAGAACTCCAGGCTGCCCCTGCTGATGGGTCAGGTTTATGCAGGCCTGCCGTACTTCTTTAAAATGGGGATACTGGCCTGTGCATCTGGAGTTTGCTAAATCATTTCAGTCCCTCTCGTCATCAGACCTGCTATAATTTATATTTGAGTGGCTTATTTGTGCCCTGTGTAGAAAAAGGATAATTAAGATTTGAAGTGTCATTCACAGTGGGCCCTTTGTGTCTAGCACTGGTCTACTCTATTACTGCATCTTCTTGAAAAGCATTTACAGAATAGACATGGACATGTAGTTCCTTAAACGACAGCCAGCATTGAGTCCATGGAAAAAGAAAACCACATGCTTTTTCAAATTATAGCTTGTTCCAGTTCCGTAGATCTGGTTATATCTGACCTTCAATATAATCTGTAACTGTGAGTTTGACAGAAGATAACCTTAAAAGACAGAATAATAGCCCAGTCCTTTCAAAGCCTGAACTTCCAAAATGCTTAGCTGGTCCAACATCTGGCAACCCAGCACAAAGTGGCATAGCACTGGGAGGTTGCCTGGACTATTGGTTAGCGCACAGGACTGCCAGTCAAGGAGATATGAGCTTTCGCTGTCTTGCTGTGTGACTTTGGGTTGGGCACTTGACTTCTCTGTGCCACCGTTTCTCCATCTGGAAAATTAGTATTTAAATAATCTCACCACTGTAAAGTCCTTTGAGCACCAGGGATAAAAAGATTCTATAGAACTGCAAATTATAATGAGTAAAGGCTAAGATTAGTCTTAGAATCCTTGGTAGTATTACTTAAATGTAAAATCTTTTGCATTTCTGATTCCTTCCATGATTGCTACATGGCATCTTAGACTTTGTCTTAGCATCCTCCTCCCTCACATTAGCGGTAAAAAGGGGTGTGTCTCCTTACAGCAACATTTTTAACATGGACATCTCCCTATTTTTTGTTTTTTGTTTAGTTCAGAAGAATGTGTGACAGAGTAACACCTTCACATTTTTGTTTTTACTGTAATTTTATAAACATGGTGTATATTACCTGTGAATACATTGTAAATATCATGTAATAAATTAGTCTTCTAGCACTATCTCATCTGCAGAGAAGCATCACATACACTGGCCTGGCTTCTGCAAGCTCATGTGTGCAGTGATTCTTCTGCCTACGCAGAGTTCTGTTAAAGTCAGGGACAATTCACAAGTAGGTGCCTGCATGGTCAAGGCCATTGCCCGCAAGGTAGGGTTGAATGTTTTCTCAGGCCCCCTCAGCTCCCAGGCCTACAGATTGTTCAAATTATTTGCGGGGGAGGAGGGAATATCCACCAGCCTCCTTTAAAATGTAATGAGCAGCATTCCAGGTATGGCACTCCTGGATTATACAAATTAGAGATTGTTTAAATGCCTATTTTGGCAGATGAACGGTAAAATAAAAGCCTGCATGAATGATAATGGTAGCTACTATACCTCATGTTATACTAGTCCAGCTGTGTGGGAACCATTCAGCTAATAAGAAAGGGGATTAAAATAGGGTAGCAGTTTTGTCGTGCAATTCAAGTTCGTCATCCTCTGACACAGGCTGGAGTCTTTTATTTAGTCCTTTCTGATTTTGTTCAGTGCTACTCCTGCCAGTTTTGGGTCTCAGAATATGTCAGTTTTGTCCTGTTATCTGTTGCTGAGTGTTGCGGAGTGGCTTAAATGTTTTTCCCAAAAGAGTATGTTTAGGTGGAAGTGACATTACCCTATTGAGTAGTGGGGCCGAGTTCAGAAGTGTGAGAATGTTGCCTTTTGTAGAGGCTTACAAAATGTGTCCTTTGTTAGATCTGAAAGTGTTCAGCATATTGTAACTAGGGTCATCTCTGCTGTTAAGGAGAAGTAGCTGTGGTTTCACTGTTATCACTGTCTTCCGGATCTGACACTCCCAGTGCTCTCACTTTCTGCATGCAAGTCGATTTTACGTTTCAAGGAGGCTTGAAAAATAAAGTACCCCTTTAGCCATCATTTAAAAAAGACATTTTTTTTTGGTCCTTTGTTTTCCATTTTCTAAGTCATCTATTATTCATTCATGTCCACACTGGGCTTACTTATTGCTAACTCTGAACAGATGATTTTGTTGCAGTTTAGCATCCACTGTAGTGATGGCTGCAGCCACCGTGTTTTGTTTCTTTACATTTTATCAAGACAAGTGCTTGTCTCTCCATAGCTGAAGTGATGAATCTGGATTTCTCTTTAAAGCATAATTTTGCATCCTCTGTAAAATCTACAAAACCATCAAATTGTCCTGAGAATTGATAGATAAGGCCGGGGCTATAGGCAACACATTGGAGGGACATAAAGGGCACCAACTAAAGGGGGGCCCCATGCCTTCCCCCCCGCCATGTGGCCTCCCCGCCCCACCGTCAGCTAGGGTGACCTGGTGTCCGGTTTTTGACCAGAACGCCCAGTCGTAAAGGGACCCAGGCGGCTCTGGTGAGTACCGCCAATGGACCATTAAAAGTCCGGTCGGCAGTGCTGCGGAGCTATGGCAGGCCAGTCCATGCCAGTCCTGGGGCACCGCACTGCGCCCCGGAAGCAGCCAGCAGGTCCAGCTCCTAGGTGGGGGGGCCACGGGGCACCGCGCGCTGTCCCCTGCCCTGAGCACTGGCTCCACACTCCCATTGGCCGGGAACTGGCCAATGGGAGCTGGGGGGGTGGTGCGTGTGGGTGAGAACAGCATGTGCCGCAGAGCCTCCTGCCCCCACCCGCAGAAGCCGTACCTGCTGGCCACTTCTAGGGCACAGTGCAGTGCCCCAGGACAGGGCAGGCAGCCTGCCTTAACCCCCCTGCTGCGCTGCTGACAGGGAGCTGCTGGAGGTAACCCAACCCTGAACCCCTCCAAACCTGGAGCTCCTTCCTGCATCCCAAACCCCTCATCCCCAGCTCCAGTCCAGAGCCCTCATTCCCCCCCCCCGCACCTTAACCCCCTGCCTCAGCCCACAGCCCCCTCCCACACGCTGAACCCCTCATCCCCGGCCCCACCCCAGAGCTTGCACCCAGAGCTCATATACCTTCCTGCACCCTAGCCCTGAGGTCCCCTCTGCCCCAAACCTGGAGCTCCCTCCTGCATCCCAAACCCCTCATCCCCGGCCCTGTCCAGAGCCTGCACCCCCAGCCCAGAGCCCATATGCCCTCCTGCACCCCAGCCCTCAGCACCCCCAAACGCAGAGTTCCCTCCTGCAGCTCAGAGCCCCCAGCCCAGAGCCATCACCCCCCCTGCACCTCAGCACCCTGCCCCAGCCCACAGCCCCCTCCCACACCCTGAACCCCTCATCCTGGCACCCACCTCGGAGCTCGCACCCTAGCCCAGAGCCCATACCCCCCTGCACCCCAGCGCTCAGCACCCCCAAACCCAGAGTCCCCTCCTGCAGCCCAGAACCCTCACCCCCTCCTGCACCTCGACCTGCAGCCCCATTCCGCACTCCGAATCCCTGGGCCCCACCCTGCAGCCTGGATCCCCCTCCCGCACCCCAGAGCCCTCACCCCCACCCACTCTCCAACCTCCTGCCTCAACCCGCTACCTCCTCCCACGTTCCAAATCCCTTGGCCCCACCCCAGAGCCAGTACCCCCAGCCAGAGCCCTCCCCCTCTCCCTCACCCCAACCCCCTGTCCCAACCCAGTGACAGTGAATGAGGGAGTGATGATGGTAATGATCTAGTGATCTCTCTCCTGCCATCCATCTCCACCCTCTGACAAACAGAGGCTAGGGACACCATTCCTTACCCATCCTGGCTAATAGCCGTTAATGGACCCAACCTCCATGAATGTATCCAGTTCTGTTTTAAACCCTGTTATAGTCCTAGCCTTCACAACCTCCTCAGGCAAGGAGTTCTACAAGTTGACTGTGTGCTGAGTGAAGAAGAACTTCCTTTTATTTGTTTTAAACCTGCTACCCTTTCATTTCATTTGGTGGCCCCTAGTTCTTATATTATGGGAACAAGTAAATACCTTTTCCTTATTCACTTTCTCCACACGACTCATGATTTTATAGACCTCTATCATATCTCCCCTTAGTCTCCCCTTTTCCAAGCTGAAAAGTCCTAGCCTCTTTAATCTCTCCTCATATGGGACCCTCCCAAACCTCTAATCAGTCTCCCCTTTTCTGAACCTTTTCTAATGCCAGTATATCTTTTTTGAGATGAGGGGCACCACATCTGTGTGCAGTATTCAAGATGTGGGCATACCATGGATTTATATAAGGGCAAGAAGACATTCTCTGTCTTATTCTCTGTCCCTTTTTTAATGATTCCTGACATCCCGTTTGCTTTTTTGACTGCCGCTGCACACTGTGTGGACGTCTTCAGAGAACTATCCCCGTGGAGTCACATCCGGACGCTGCCCAGGGCAGCCCAGCAGCTACCTGGGAGAATATAGCCGCTGCGCTGCACTGGGCAGCGTCCCAGGGAGGGTGGCCAGAATAGGAGAGGCTCTGGCACCCTGCCTCTTCCCTTCGGGCTCTGGCCCCACTCCTTCATCACCCTGGCTGCTGGTCCCTTGCCCCTCCCCCCATCTCCCCTGCCAGGGACCAGAGTCGAGTGTGGAGCGGGGGGGGGGGGGGGTGAGGAGGGAGTATTTGAAATCCTGAGACAGAGCATCTTAAAAACTGAGCTGTTTTCAAAGTTGCAAAATCTTTCTCATACATTTTTAATATACTTTCTTTCTTTTTTTTTTTTCACACAGATATTGAACAAACAAGGGGTAAGGAGACACATGAAACTTGCATTGCTTAGACGTGGTGCATTGTACCAAAAGGAAGGTCTGACATTGGAACTAGGAAGTTATTAGACCTTTCTTACGGACCTACGTAATCACTGTTCTGTTGCATTGTGATCAGCTAAGTCTGTCAGTACAGTGCACAGGGAACTCCAGAAGCAGCTTCAGGGCCAAACTCCTCTGATGCCAAACAGGTTCATGGAGGTGACATGGAAAATGCCACTTGCTTGTTTCTCAAAGGAGGATTTAAACCTAGGATCTCCAGTGCTGCAGAATAGACCTTTGTGAGTTGAGCTTAAGTCACAAGTCCTTTGTTTTGTGGCAGCAGTAGGCTTTTATTCTACTCCTGCTACTAGATGAAAACCCAGTGAACCAGTGAGCTACAAATAAAAATATCCATTGACATAGGTAAGGCAGATCATTCACCCCCGTTTAAAGGTGGGGAAATGAGGACAAAAGAGCTTTCTGAAGGTCACTTTTGGCAGAACTAGGATCAGAACCTAGGTTTTTCATAGCAGACTCAAATGGCAGCCTTATTACTTCTCAGTAACATTAAGATTGTGAAAAAAAAATGAGTACTTGTGGCACCTTAGAGACTAACAAATTTATTTGAGCATAAGCTTTCGTGAGCTACAGCTCACTTCATTGGATGCATGTAGTGGAAAATACAGTGGGGAGATTTATATACACAGAGAACATGAAACAATGGGTGTTATCATACACACTGTAAGGAGAGTGATCAGGTAACGTGAGCGATTACCAGCAGGAGAGCGGGGGGGCCTTTTGTAGTGATAATCCAGGTGGGCCATTTCCAGCAGTTGACAAGAACGTGTGAGGAACAGTAAGGGGGGGGGGAAATAAACATGGGGAAATAGTTTTACTTTGTGTAATGACACATCCACTCCCAGTCTTTATTCAAGCCTAATTTAATGGTGTGCAGTTTGCAAATTAATTCCAATTCAGCAGTCTATCGTTGGAGTCTGTTTTTGAAGATTTTTTGTTGAAGTATTGCCACTTTTAGGTCTGTAATTGAGTGACCAGAGAGATTGAAGTGATCTCCGACTGGTTTTTGAATGTTATAATTCTTGACGTCTGATTTGTGTCCATTTATTTTTTTACGTAAAGACTGTGCAATTTGGCCAATGTACATGGCAGAGGGGCATTGCTGGCACATGATGGCATATATCACATTGGTAGATGCGCAGGTGAACGAGCCTCTGATAGTGTGGCTGATGTGATTAGGCCCTATGATGGTGTCCCCTGAAAAGATATGTGAACACAGTTGGCAACGGGCTTTGTTGCAAGAATAGGTTCATAGAATATCAGGGTTGGAAGGGACCTCAGGAGATCATCTAGTCCAATCCCCTGCTCAAAGCAGGACCAATCGCCAATTTTTGCCCCAGATCCCTAAATGGCCCCCTCAAGGATTGAACTCACAACCCTGGGTTTAGCAGGCCAATGCTCAAACCACTGAGCTATCCCACCCCCAGCTATCCCACCCCCCATGTTCCTGGGTTAGTGGTTCTGTTCTGTGGTGTGTGGTTGCTGGTGAGTATTTGCTTCAGGTTGGGGGGCTGTCTGTAAGCAAGGACTGGCCTGTCTCCCAAGATCTGTGAGAGTGATGGGTCGTCCTTCAGGATAGGTTGTAGATCCTTGATGATGCGTTGGAGAGGTTTTAGTTGGGGGCTGAAGGTGATGGCTAGTGGAGTTCTGTTATTTTCTTTGTTGGGCCTGTCCTGTAGCTGGAAACTTCTGGGTACTCTTCTGGCTCTGTCCATCTGTTTCTTCACTTCAGCAGGTGGTATTGTAGTTGTAAGAATGCTTGATAGAGATCTTGTAGGTGTTTGTCTCTGTCTGAGGGGTTGGAGCAAATGCGGTTGTATCATAGAGCTTGGCTGTAGACAATGGATTGTGTGGTGTGATCTGGATGAAAGCTGGAGGCATGTAGGTAGGCATAGCAGTCAGTAGGTTTCCGGTACAGGGTGGTGTTTATGTGACCATTGCTTATTAGCACAGTAGTGTCCAGGAAGTGGATCTCTTGTGTGGGCTGGTCCAGGCTGAGGTTGATGGTGGGATGGAAATTGTTGAAATTATGGTGGAATTCCTCAAGGGCTTCTTTTCCATGGGTCCAGATGATGAAGATGTCATCAATGTAGCACAAGTAGAGTAGGGGCATTAGGGGACGAGAGCTGAGGAAGCATTGTTCTAAGTCAGCCATAAAAATGTTGGCATACTGTGGGGCCATGCGGGTACCCATAGCAGTGCTGCTGATTTGAAGGTATACGTTGTCCCCAAATGTGAAATAGTTATGGGTGAGGACAAAGTCACAAAGTTCAGCCACCAGGTTTGCCGTGACATTATTGGGGATACTGTTCCTGACGGCTTGTAGTCTATCTTTGTGTGGAATGTTGGTGTAGAGGGCTTCTACATCCATAGTGGCCAGGATGGTGTTTTCAGGAAGATCACCGATGGATTGTAGTTTCCTCAGGAAGTCAGTGGTATCTCGAAGATAGCTGGGAGCGCTGGTAGCGTAGGGCCTGAGAAGGGAGTCTACATAGCCAGACAATCCTGCTGTCAGGGTGCCAATCCTGAGATGATGGGGCAGGTTTTCCAGGATTTCCAGGTTTATGGATCTTGGGTAGCAGATAGAATGCCCCTGGTTGGGGTTCTAGGGGTGTGTCTGTGCGGATTTGTTCTTGTGCTTTTTCAGGGAGCTTCTTGAGCAAATGGTGACGTTTCTTTTGGTAACCCTCAGTGGGATCAGAGGGTAATGGCTTGTAGAAAGTGGTGTTGGAGAGCTGTCGAGCAGCCTCTTGTTCATATTCCGACCTATTCATGATGACGACAGCACCTCCTTTGTCAGCCTTTTTGATTATGATGTCAGAGTTGTTTCTGAGGCTGTGGATGGCATTGTGTTCTGCACGGCTGAGGTTACGGGGCAAGTGATGCTTCTTTTCCACAATTTCAGCCCGTGCACATCGGCGGAAGCACTCTATGTAGAAGTCCAGTCTGTTGTTTCAACCTTCAGGAGGAGTCCAACCAGAATCCTTCTTTCTGTAGTGTTGGTAGGGAGGTCTGTGTGGGTTAGTATGTTGTTCAGAGGTTAAGATTCAGGTGTTAAGATTAAGATTGTGATATCTTTTGGGAGTTAAAGTGGTTAGAATTTCTGCTGTCTCTTTAGGACGGGTATATTGTGCTAGAAAAGAATTGTGCCCCTGTGTTTTTATTACGCTTTTGAACATATTGGGGAAAATGGGATAACTTAAGGTAAATTAAACATAAATACCATCAATTGGCTGTTCACATGGTAAGCAGCTCCGTGGAGCTCAAGTGAGACACATGTTTATCTCTTAGTGTTTAAGATGTATCAGCTTTATTTTTCTTTCATGTTGGGTCACTTTCTACTATGCAGAAAGCAGACCCATCCTTTCAACATTTGGCCTTAACTGTAGAACAGACAATTCAGTTTTGCTGAGACAATCCTATAAGCAAAAACTCAAATCATTCCCCCCACTTTCCCAGGGCTTCCTGGTGCCTCCATCAAAAGAAGTTGGATGTTAGCCAGAGAACAGCCTTATATTCTAGATTAATTAAAAGGAAAGGTCAGTGCTAGTTCCATCTGTGAATATCCTATTAGCCTTTTCCTCGACTAAAAAGAGTGAAAGGTACTTTGTGTTTTCTGAGCTAAATGGCACACTCCTAATGGCTTGTATTCTGTGTCATATAATTTTGTCTTCTCCAGCTATTACATCACAGCCCATGAATCTCATTTACCAAGGTACAGCTACATCATTTTCTAACCTCCATCTTCCTCTGATCCGCCCGTCTCTTTCTTCCTACTACTGCTTTTACTTATCTAAATGGGTACATGAACGTTAACCTACCAAACAGCAATAAGGAACGGAGTCAGTAGAGGGGTACGTAATCTTTGTCTGATTTGTTAATGTCAGCTGTGTTTTTACTTGCGTACATAACATTTTTTATCCTTCTGGTATATTAACAGTGATTTTTTTTTTTTTACATCTGCATCTCTTCTTACCAATTTTTTAAAATAAAGTATTTAAAAAATAGATGCATGATGTACCTAGCTCATGAATCCATGATAAATGAACTTCCTGTGATTTCTATATGCTCAAGTTGTTTACTGAGGATGGGCCAACCCAAGGTTTTCTCAAAAAGAACAGGAGTACTTGTGGCACCTTAGGGACTAACAAATGTATTAGAGCATAAGCTTTGTGAGCTACAGCCCACTTCATCCGATGCATAGAATGGAACATATAGTAAGATAGATAGATATACATACAGATAAGTTGGAAGTTACCAACAAACTGGGAGAGGCTAATTAGTTACGTTTCAGAGTAGCAGCCGTGTTAGTCTGTATTCGCAAAAAGAAAAGGAGGACTTGTGGCACCTTAGAGACTAACAAATTTATTTAAGCATAAGCTTTCATGAGCTACAGCTCACTTCATCGGATGCATTCAGTGGAAAATACAGTGGGGAGATTTATATACACAGAGAACATGAAACAATGGGTGTTACCATACACGCTGTAAGGAGAGTGATCACTTAAGGTGAGCTATTACCAGCAGGAGAGCGGGGGGCGGGAGTGGGGAGGGGAAACCTTTTGTAGTGATAATCAAGGTGGGCCATTTCCAGGAGTTGACAAGAAAGTCTGAGGAATAGTGGCGGGGGAGGGGGGGAATAAACATCGGGAAATAGTTTTACTTTGTGTGATGAGCTATTATCAGCAGGAGAAAAAAAACAAAAAACTTTTGTAGTGATA
The DNA here is from genome assembly GCF_965152235.1 of Eretmochelys imbricata. Classification (NCBI taxonomy): domain Eukaryota; kingdom Metazoa; phylum Chordata; order Testudines; family Cheloniidae; genus Eretmochelys; species Eretmochelys imbricata. The sequence continues at coordinate 201,861,194 of NC_135574.1, read as the reverse complement.
ATCAAGATGGCCCATTTAGACAGTTGACAAGAAGGTGTGAGGATACTTAACTTAAGGAAATAGATTCAATATGTGTAATAACCCAGCCACTCCCAGTCTCTATTCAAACCCAAGTTAATGGTATCTAGTTTGGGTATTAATTCAAGCTCAATAGTTTCTCCTTGGAGTCTGTTTTTGACGCTTTTCTGTTGCAAAATTGTTGCAAGCTTTTCTGTTTACTTGTATTCTGGGAAAGAACCTCCCATGATCTGATAACAAAAAGCACATTTAAGAAGGCATTACACTAGAAGTATGCATAAATCATGCTGGGAAAGGAGGAATATATCCAAGCCCAGGAAAGGGCAATCCAAAAAGAGAAATTTGTTGTTCATGCCTGTTAGGTGAAAAATGAATTGCATTTTGACAGCTAATGTAGGGCCATACCCTCAGCTGGTGCAAATGGAGAAAGCTCCATTGTAATAATGGAGGAACAGTGACTTGCACCAGCTGAGAATCTGACCAGTAATGTGTAAATGAACTCCTTTGGGAAGCAAGGAAGAGGTTGAAGGCTTTTAGGAGAATAAATGAGCCCAATTTCACTGTCAAACACCGACACTTGTCCCTTGGGGCAGAGAGACGCTTCTGCACCCACACGCCAAAGTGGGGTCCCATGTTATGCTACAGGTGATAGTAATGCTCTACTAAGTATACTGTAAGTTTGTTATCCACCTAGACAAATGTCCGCTAAAAATATTGCTAACAACCTTTAAAATATTCAACTTTGAATAATAAACACACCCTAGATGGAGTGGGGTTGAGGGATGGGTTAACATACCATAACACCGAGTGGGGATGACATCTAAGGCCCCTACTCAGCATATTTAGATGTCTGAATACAACAATGATCCTTTCTTCTATCGCATGTAACCTCACAATCCTTTAGAAGAATTTTGCCTGCTAATCAGAGGTTCATTGATTCACGTTCCTTTCTAGATGCATGCAGTCTGGTTCATAGCTCACGTTTCTTTGCCCTGGCAGCAGCTATTAGTATCTTAACATTTTTAGCCTGGTTAAAATTAACTTCCATTTGCTACGGTGTGTTGTGACATCATGCCCAGTGGTTACTCATATCTGTGCTTTGGCCCTCTTGCTCTCACATTCCTGTGTGTTGGACTGGAAACGGCTCAACAATGGCACCACCAGGTGTGTGACAACCTGGAATAAAGCTTGGGGCTGCAAATGACCTGTCACTTCCTCCCAACAGTGCTCAGCTCTTACAGTGGGATCAGCAACAGGTGTGTGTTTGGTTTTTTTTGTTTGGTTTTTTTTTTTTTACTGATAAAGCTTTAAGTGCTGCTCTGTTGGAGCCTAATCCATAGACTTCAGCGAGCTTTGGATCAGGTCCTTAGTGAACAAATTCAATTCCTGTGCCTCTTTCGTGGCTGCTGCTCACTGAAGCAAATCTTTGCTGGAAGGCCTTTTTCTGGGGAGAAAATCACCCCTTCTTGACCCTCAAGGCTGTTGCTGCTCTCTGACTGCGGCAAAGAGAAGCAAACAGTTTCCTTTTCTTTAGCAGTCAGAGTGCTAAGTCCTATAGTTAGCCAACCAGTCTGAATTGTATGTATTATTCTAACGTTTAAATCAAGATTGCATTTTTAGCCCCACTGTCTGATCAGGCTTATTTGCTGATTAAGCAGATTTAAAGAAAATACTGATATTGGGCTCAAAAAGTCAAAATTACAAAGCCTGGAAAGTAAAGCATAGGCACTGCTAACTGTCCTAGAATCCTAGAAATGTTGGCCTGGAAGAGACCTCAGTAGCTCATCTAGTCCAGTCCCTGGCACTGAGGCAGGACTAAGTATTATCTAGACTATTCCTGACAGCTGTTTGTCTAACCTGCTCTTAAAAACCTCCAAATGCGGAGATTCCACAGCCTCCCCAGACAATTTGTTCCTGTGCTTAACAACCCTGACAGTTCGGAAGTTTTTCCTAATGTGTAAAACTAAATCTCCTTTGCTGCCATTTAAGCCCATTACTTCTTCTCCTGTCTTCAGGGATTAAGGAGAACCATTTATCATCCTACTCTTTGTAACAACCTTTTACGTACTTGAAGATAGTTATCATGTGTCCCCCCCCCTTCCCCTTTTAGTCTTCTTTTCTCCAGACTAAACAAACCCAACCTTTTCAATCTTTCCTTGTAGGTCATGTTTACTAGATCATTAATCATTTTTCTTGCTCTCCTCTGGATTCTCTCCAATTTGTCCACATCTTTCTCAAAATTGGACACAATATTCCAGTTGAGGCCTTCTCAGTCCCGAGTAGAATGGAAGACTTACACATCTTGCTTACAACATTCCAGAATGATGTCCCCCCCCCCCTTTTTTTTTGCAACAGCATTACTTTGTTGAGTCATAATTAGTTTGTGATCCAGTATAACCCCCAGATCGCTTTCTGCAGTATTTCCTTCCTAGACAGTCATTTCCCATTTTGAATTTGTGCAATTGATTATTCTTTCCTAAGTATAATACTTTGCATTTGTCCTTATTGAATTTCATCTTGTTTATTTGAGACCATTTCTTCAGTTTGTTAAAATCGCTTTGGAGGACAGGATTAGAATTCAAAATGCTTGCAACCCCTCCCAGCGTGGTGTATTTGTAAGTGTATGTTCTATGCCATTATCAAATAACTTATGAAAATACTGAACAGAACCAGACCCAGGACAGACCCTGTGGGACCCCACTTAATATGGCATTCCAGCTTGAACATTGTGAACATTTGATAATTACTCTGAGTACGGTTTTCCAACCATTTGTGTACCCACCATATTGTTTGTTTTTCTAGGCTATATTTCTCAGATTTGTTTGACAGGTTTCAGAGTAGCAGCCGTGTTAGTCTGTATCTGCAAAAAGAAAAGGAGGACTTGTGTAGCTCTCAAAAGCTTATGCTCCAATAAATTTGTTAGTCTCTAAGGTGCCACAAGTCCTCCTTTTAATTTGTTTGAGAAAGTCATGTGAAACAGGATCCAAAGCCTTACAAAAGTTAAGATATAGCACATCTACTGCTTTACTCTCATCCACATCTACTGCTTCCCCCTCATCTTTTTACCTTGTCCAAGAAGGATATTAGGTTGATTTGAGATGATTTGTTCTTGACAAATCCATGCTGACTATTCTTTATAACCCTATTATCCTTTAGGTGCTTACGAATTGATTGTTTAATTATTTGCTCTTTTGTCTTTCCTGATACCAAAGTTAAGATGACTCGTCTATAATTTCTTGTGTTCTCCTTATTCTCCTTTTTACAGATAGGTACTATACTTGCCCTTTCCTAGTCCTCGGATATGTCTCCCATCCTCCACGAGTTCTCAAAGATAATTGCTAATGGCTCAGATCTCTTCAGCCAGTTCCTTAAGTATTCTATGATGTATTATATCAGGCCCTGCTGACCTGAAGACATGGAACTTGTCAAAGGCCTGGTCTACACTAGGGAAATTAAGTTGGTATAACTACATCACTCTGAAGTGTGAAGAATCCACATCACTGAGCGATGCAGTTAAACCAGTCTAACCCTCGGTGTAGATAATTCTAGGTTGATGGTTGATACCAAGTGAAAAGGACAGTATCTCTTTCACACACCCAGTCCCGTCCTTCACGGCGCTGATTTACGTCTCCTCTGGCTGCTCTCGATGCCCGAACCAGTCATGCCCTCTTGGGACCACTGCCTGAGAGGGGAGCATGAATCATTTATTCTGCGGGAAAAGAGTATAATCTGCAGAGGACATGAATTCTGTGCTTGCGCAGTGGTGCAGAATTCCCCCAGGAGTAGCACCCCAAATTGAGTTTCCCAGACAGTTCAATTTAAATTATCTGGATTAGTTAAAACAATAAAACAAGTTTTATAAACTACAAAGAGATTTTTAGGATGACCATATTTCCCAAAATGAAAACGGGACACCCCCTCCCATGGCTGGCCTGTTTCCCCTTCACAGGGCTGACTGCCTAAGCCCATTTCTCTCCCACACAGGGCTGATTGCCAGAGCCAACTGGTATCACCGTTCACCTGAGCCCCCATCCTGACTTTTTTGGCAAAAATGGGCATTTGTCCCATTGGCCAAGTCCTCTTCCCTCCCCTCCCCCCCTCCCCCCCCCCCGCCCCACAAAGGCTGCAGGATTGGGCTCTTGCAATAGGGAAGAGTTATTGAAGCTTGACTTGAAATGCGGTATTTAGTGGTAAAATTCACCATAAACAATACAAAACCCTTTTCCAGCCCTTACTCCCAACTTGAAAAACTTAAAAAAAAAAAAAAAAAAAAAAAAAAAAAAAGCGAAAAACAAACCCACTGGCGTTTCTCTGTCTAAGTTTCTTATATGTAATATCTGACACCCCTCTGCGGTAGGAAAATTCCACCGCCCCCATTTTACAGATGAGGAATTGAGGCTATGTGCCTTGCCAAGCAACACACAAGAAGTCTGTGGCTAAGCAGAGTGTTGAACCCAGGACTCCTGAGTACAGTAGGCTAGCGGCCTAACTGTTTTACCATCCTTCCCACCAATCAACCCTCAACACATGTAGTTGGGATCGACTTCTGCTGAAGCCCAAGGCTGGTGGGGGCCAAAAGAGCCTTTCCTCAGATCCTCCCAATTTCTCCCCCTTTTTCTAGAAAATGATTAATTTATGACTCACCTTGCTCAGGCCTCAAGCTGGCCATGTGCATAATGGTGTGATCATGCTGGACAGGAGTCAGTAAAGTTTTTGGGGTATGGGACAAATAAAAAAAATTATTCTAAAGTGTGAAGGCCAGCTCAGACTTCAAGGGGATGTGGGACATCCAAAGTGAATATATATATATATATAAAAACATGTGAAGAAAAAGGAACTGTAGCCTTGTAACACTATCACAAACTACTGGGAAGGCATTCCTGTGCTCTCTTCAGGTAAAACTCCCACTGAAGTCAGTGGGAATTATATTCAGGTTTGCTTCCATTTTCAGGGATATATTTCTTCGCAGTTAGCCAGTGTCATGGCATGCAGCTGAATTTGAGGCACAAAAGCACACCGTCAAATACCCGGTAGCACATAATCCTTAATCACAACAGCCTCCAGACTTGCAGAGGACAAAGCGAGAGAACTGGCGGGCGTGCATCAGTGAAGCTGGGTTAGTTTTCACTGTGACACAAGAAGGCTTCGTTCAGTTATTTTTAGTATAGAATGTGTGTTTTTCCATCTAAGGTTATCATCATTGTAATCATATCAGAGATTTCCTCTTACCAAAAAAGCAACTGATCGAGAATGAAAATCCTGTTAGGGCAACTGTGGATTATGATGCATTGAAGATACCACTTCATGCCTGACAACACTTTTTCTTACCCACCCCCAGAGATCTCTTGCCCTGCCTTCATGTATGTGCCCTGTTATAAAATAGCTTCCTGTTCTTTACTGACCTTAACAAAGATTTCCCAGGCTGCATTGCTATGCTACCTTTCATGTTCACTGAGCTGTGAGGGGTGATCTTTCTCTTTGTTTTCCTTTGCAATCCTCACACTTTTATGATTAGTTCTTTTGGATCTTTGAGTCCTTTCTTTCTTACTGTCTTCTAATAGAGAAGGTTTTCCCTCTGAAAGCAGCACAGTGCAGCATGCAGTACAGGAGGTATGCACTCTTCACACTTCCCTGCAGGCAGCTAGCTGTAGAATCCCAGCAGATTTATAAAGACATCAGAAGTGCATTTTCAGTATACAGAAAGTGTGTTCTATAATAACACAGTCGCGCCACATTATCTTGTTGCTGTTCACTAAGCAAAGGAGAAAGGAAGGGGATTGTTAGCCAAGGGCAAAGAAATGGGTTGTAAGCTTTGAGACAAGAAATAGTCTAGACATGATTATTACATTGGATAGTCCAATTTGTATAATGTGTATGTATGTGACACACCGTACACACTATTTCTTGACTCTGCACTCCCAGCTGGGAGGACGTGGGCAGCTGCGCTGGGCTTCTCACCTCTGGCGGGTAGATCCGCACCCGGAGTCCACTCAGCTGCCATGCTCCTGGTGAGGGGACAGGACCCCAAGGGCAGTAGGGCTCCCAGTCGGGAGCCCAGGCAGCAGCTTTTATTTCTTAACATAGCAGCAAGGGAGTTACATCAGCCGGAGGAGCATTTCACTGCGTACGCCTCCACTGTTTGGTCAACCAAAGCCGACTTCTGTCTGCAAAAGTGTGTAGTGCAGACAAGGTCTTCGTGTGTTATGGTGGGCATTTGTAAAGGTCTTATCTTTATTTTTCTTGTGACCATTTCTGGCTTTTATGCCTCATGGCTTGTACTCACTCAAAATCTCTCTCTTTATAGTTAATAAACTTGTTTTACTGTTTTATCTAATCCAGTGTGTTCGAGTTGAAGTGTCTGGGTAACTCGATTTGGAGTAACAAGTTGTGGATATGTTATTCCCTTAAAGGGATAATGGACTCAGTATATCCGCACTGTCCAGGAGAGGGCTGGGCAGTACAGGACATACCTTTGTGGGGGTGGGGGTGGAATCTAAGACTGGGGCTGTGCTGGGGTCACCCTGCAGTATAACCACGGCTGGTAACAGCCAAGGCGTGGCTGGCTGGCTGCAGCACACACAGACGTAGCTGAGAGTGGGTTATGTGCTGGAGGCTGTTTGTGAGCAGCAAGACTTTGTAAAGGGTATCCCAGGATACAGGGCAGGGGTGACACAACTACTCGTTAGCCTGGATTGCACCCTGGTATGTCACAGTGTGACGGGAAGAAAATAGTCAGATCTGGACTAATTGACCAGCTGCAGATTTTGAAAGGGAAAATCTGACTGAGCTGAAACTTTCGTTAAATGTAGTGCTAATAACTATGCCTCAAAGGTTTGGTGGTAGCTGGAACAGAGCTGCTGTTAGAGGAATATGTTATCTTGCCCTTTTTGTTTTAATTTCAGGACCGGAGAGCACTCTGCATCTGACAGTCATTGAGTTTTAATGGGAGCTGTGCTTGTGGAGTGACTCTCTCCAGGCCTGAACAACCTTGGTGGGAGGCTGTGAGGGGAGGGGTGGGCAAAGGAATCACTAAGTAGGCCCCACAGAACACTTGGGGAAATTCTGCCACTAGCAATGGCAAAATGTTTCCTTTCCCTTGCTGCTGGGACGGATTATCAAGTCTCATGGCATCATCTGTTTATATCTGTGGTGATGACTGCAAATCTGTGACTCCACCCTTGCCCACGTTCTCTCTCTCTCTCTCTCTCTCTCTCTCTCTTCCCCACCTCCCCACCCTTCATACAGAATCCGTTCTGCTACTGTCTCTGAGACATCTTGTCCTGGTTATCTCACTCTTCATTGGTATTGCTTCTCAAACTCAGAAACCTCTGGTCAATTTCCCAATGGCCATGAAAAAAGAACCCCCTCACCCCCCCCAAACCCAACTATCCAAAAATGTTTGTTCTCCCACATCCAAGTATGGGCCGTGTAAAAGCAAAGCTTCAAAGGAACATTGGACTGAAGTTCAGCCCCTCCTGAACCTGTAACAGTTTTGAAGTCCAATACTCATGACCAGACATATCTAGAAACAGGTGCTGTATTCTACAAGAAAGCTAGGATTCCTCAGTGTTCTACAGCATTCAGTTTTAGCCTTGACTGCTCGTGACATCTTTGACTTGAAAATTGTGGCACCCTCTTATTGGGAAAAATTACTTATTTTAATAAACATGTTAGCACCCAAATTTTCTGGTGCTTAGAGACCTATCATCATAATAGTTTCTAGTTCCATAGCAGCTTCCATCCAAGGATTTCAGAGCTAATGATTAGGGCAAGTAGTATTATCTTCGATTTACAGATAGGAAACCTTAGTCACAGAGAAATGAAGTGACTTGCCAAAGTCACACAGGAAGACTGCCAAACAGGGGCTGTTACCCAGATCTCCTGATTCCATGGAGCCAGAAGGCCATCCACCCTGTACTCTCCTGACAGCTAGTAATGAAAACCAGCTTTACAGGTGGAGAGATTAAAAAAAGAATTGTAGCAAGATAAAAGTTCAAAAATGTTCATATAATTTTAAAGATTACTTATCTATAAAACATTGCATACACAAAGTACACGATGGCGTTTGGCGGTGCAAAGGTTTTCTTGGCATGAATTTGGGATAATTCTCTTGCTGGGCATTTATACCAAGCTCAGTAGTGTAGCATCTGAGGGTTTATATGTGGTCAGTAATTCAGTGAGTAATGATTACATTATTCATGAGCAGTGTACTCTGCAGAGCCTAGGGTAAATCCAACCCTGGGGTAAGCAGGCCCAATGGCTCTGAAGCTAACAGAGCAGCAGTGCCAGCTAACAGCAGGGCTGCATTTGCTCCTCTACTTCAGTTTCTCTGTACGTAAAATAGAGAGAACGCTTACTGAGCTCACAGCGGCATTGTTCGTACAGTGCTTTCAACGATGTACTGCTACATGAGTGTTAGGTGTTATTATGTTTCCGCCATTAATCAGGATATGGTGCCGGGAGCCCTCACTGGAAATGTTTTCTACCTATTTCTCATTTTTGTTCTGTGTAAACCCTGGTATATACAGTGCCATGCGGGTGTGTGGTGCATCACACAGCAGATAAAGACTCTGAGCCTGCTAAGGTCCCTTTGCCTAGCCACAATCCACCTAGCAGGCCATTAGAAGGCAGGCCAGGTTGGAGAATTCTTCAGGCTGCTCTGGCTCAATCTGAGGGCTTGGCCTGAGATTGGGGGAAGCAAAAAGGTGATTTAGGACTGGTCTACACTTTACAAGTTAGGTCAACATAGCTACGTTGCTCAAGGTATAGAAAATCCACCCCCCTGAAAGCCTTAGCTATGCTGACCTGAGCCCCGGTATAAATGAAGCTTGGTCGATGGAAAAACCCTGTCTGTTGCTATAAGAAGAGTCTATGCCGTGGTGCTTCAGAGGCATAGCTACAGCATTGTGTAGACACGGCTTTCCAAACACTTTTACCCCTCTCACTCCCAGCTGTGCTAGGCATAAGAGTTAAGCCTATTTGTCATTACCCCAAAGGCCTTTCACTCTGAATTGAGCATGATAAAAAGGGAATATAAAAGAGATAAAAAGAGGAAACTGGATGGGGGGAAGGAAGGAGGAATGCACTGAATAAGGGAGATGAGGGAGTTTGTAACTCCCCAAATTAGTCTCCGTCTTGTGCTGTTCTCAGGAATATGTATAAAGTGAAAGAAAAAGAATGATCAAGGCACTAATTTAGTTCATTGACACTAGTAGATACTGGACCACTGATCTTGAATCTTTGAAAGAATAAGAATATTAATAAAAGATGAACCATTTAAAAAGCCATTGTGATTATATATCTGAATCTTAAGCAGAACAATGTTTAATTGGCCCAATCCTGCTCTCGCAGAAGTCAGTGGCAAAACTGACGTCAGAATTGTGTCCATATATTATAATGTCATTTTCCTGGTTTTAGTTTGACAAGTTGAACCTCTCTTTTCCACAGCTTATTAGTTTTTTTTAAAATGTCTGTATCTTTTTAACAAGCTAATATTAAGTCATGACAAAACTTTAATAAAGTTTGGCTTGAGCTAATGCATCTAGCCGTACAAGGGGTTACTACAAACACACACAGATTTAAAAGATATTAAAGAGATGTGATCTTGCCCTTTCCTTACATTTTAATAATGTTAGATCTGGGCTTAGATAGCTCTTTGGAAAGAGAAGAGAATGCTCCCAAAGCATTTGTATATGGGGTGGCTTGTTTGTGCATTTTATTTCGTTTTAATATACATTTACACATTTATTAGTCATTGCTATTTTAAAAAGTAATTTATTGGCATTTAAAATAAAAACTAAAGTAAAATAACCATCTCATCATTCCTTTAGGAAGTTTTCATTGCCTTTCTTTAAAAGTCACATTGTTTGTAATTAGTAAATTCTCTCTTACATCTCTTTTCATCTCAGAGGATCCCAAAACTCTTTTCCTAATGGCTAAAATGCAGCTGTCTGTGGTTCTATCGTCAGTCCAGTAAAATGCCCGTGGCTGGCCCATGTGAGCTGACTCATGCTCATGGGGTGTGGGCGGCAGGGCTATAAAACTGCAGCATAGATGTTCGGACTTGGTCTGGATGTCCCGAATGTCTGCACTGCCCTATTCTGGACATCTACACCCCACAGCCTGAGCCCCGCAAGTCGGAGTTAGCTGACTTGGGCTAGCTGTGTGTGTTTTAACTGAGGTGTAGACAAATCACACAGCTCTAAAAGTGCAGAAGCAGCTCATGGAAGACCAGTCAAGATGGCAGAGCCACTCTAAAGTCTGCAAAACCCAGCAATCTGGCCACCTAAATCAACAAGGAATTGCATTGTACTTGGCCACAGTAATGGGATAATAAGTGTTCAGAAATCAAAATGTCTCTGTAACCTCCCTAGACCAACTAATTGAAAATGTAGACAAATTTCATCCCTCTATCATCTGTTAGTATGTGAAAGAAACTCCTGATTATTTTTTAGCCATTACTGCCTTTCACAGGTATAAATTATGTGGAATATGTATGACCTATAACATCCCATGAGCTGCTGTTTTCTCTAAATATTTTGTTTTACCCTAGTCCTTCTGTGAAATTAGAACAGTATTGCACCAATATAGTGGTCATCATTCTTGAGTGGACCTACTCCAGACGTAGGTAAACACTGACTTTGCCCACTGTATGGGGGGAGTGATGGTCTTTCATACCGACCTGAAGACACTAGAGCTAATGGCTCGGTAGTGAAGAAACTAAGCATTCTGGGTGTAGGCAATGTGCCTGGTTAACTGGCACACACTCTCTACCTTTGGAAAGAGATTCTGATTTTGCAGAAATTACTCTGTGTAAATGATGTATGGTATCTGCATCTCATATATAGAAATCTGGAGCAACCTGTCCTCATAGCCCCCCTTGTTTATCGGTAAATAGTAGTTATTTACCTATTTTTATTTATTTTTGGCCCAAGCTGGCTTCTTATATAAAGTACTTGTCACCTACTACTCAGAAAAATATCTGCTATATGTCCACTCTAACATTATTCTGTGTATATTTGATTGCTGTGGAAGATTTAGAGGAGAAATTAGATTTTGTCTTATTTCTCCTCAAAATCTTCCACTGCCATCAAAGTCCTAAGTGCCAAAATCTTTGATGTAATTTGATTAATGCTTCTGTAAGATGATGCATGTAATTAATACAATTGTTTGAAAGTGGTATATACAAGATGGATCAACAAATATTTACAGGTTTAAAAAAATCTGTTATGTATTCCAATTATATATTCAAAGCAATGGAAATAAAACACTAACTATTCCGTTACATAATATCTGTTCTGATTCTGCTGTAAAATTCATCACGCTCATTGACGAAATGTCAGGAGTTGCCTAGCTCATCAGTAGGTCAGTGTTACCTCCTTTTGAAAATGGTTTACATGCTTTAGAAGTGGTAAGTATTTTTTGTTAATAGAAGCAGTCCTTCTTTTGAAGCTGCCCTCAATTGACAGCCACAGGGTGAAGTCATTACATTTAATAGAAGCCACTACTTCTTCAATGAAGATATATGGAGTACATATAACACATGCTATAGTAATTACAAAAAGATCCCAGGCAACCATTATACAAACCATTGCCTTCATCAAATTCTAACTCATTCTTCATTACTACCTGGGGAGTTGGCTTCCAGGAAATGCCATGCTTGGCACCATCATAATCAAAAATAAATACTAAATGTCTTCTAACACTACTCACAGCCTAGCTGGAGATAAAACTACAGCATCATCCACATTCTTAGACAATTTAATTCTACATGCCATTAATAGATCCTGGGAGCGTTAAGTTAAGCCTGAGATGTAATTGGAAAAGGTACGTTCTTATTTTAATACTATATAAAATAAAGTTCCCTTGCTCTCTTACAGCTAAAAGAGAAAGTTAGCATTAGAGGGACACTGAATCATTTGTTTTTAAAGAAACAAGATCCAACTCTGAGGTGTTAATTATACTTTTTTTGATGAATTAGAATATTAATCTCTATACACAACTTGTGTGTCAACTCCTGAAGTCTTTTCTCAAGTATGACTTTAACTGATCTCAGTTGTCAATGGAGGTCTTGTCTCAGGAAGGATGTCAGGATTCTTACTCATTTCGCAAATATCAGATCTTTCCTGTTTTCAACAGAATTGAGATTAATGTGGCTCTTTTTGCTTTCATTACTTCCTTCGTTGATGTAATCAGTTGCAGCATTGCCAACACTTGCAGTTTATCACAAGTCTTGTGATATTTAGTGTTTTTTATTAAAATCCCAGCTCCTGGAGTCATGTTATATGGAAATATCATCTGCCTTTTTTTTTTAAATTAAGTTTTTAGACCTCCTGGCTGCCGAGAAAAGCTAGAAAATGTGAACCATAAATGCTCTTGCTCCAGAAGGTAAATAAAAGGAATCTAAAGTTTTGAGTCTGACCCATGATTTTTGAATGATTAGGATTGGTAATATACTGCAGTTGGGTGAGTCTAGTTCTGTGATTATGATTCTTTATGTAAATCAGCCTTTATGGTACTCGAAGTTACAGGAAATTGGAATTACTATATGTATTGTGAGTAACTTTTTCTGCTGTCTTTTTTTTTTTCCCTGTGACAAACCATTTTTGTTGTTTTTTCTGGAAATATACCATTAAAAATCCCAGAACATCATTATTTTAGATTTTAGCAGAAATTTCAAATTGCACTGACCTAAATTCTGATTTCAACCGCCAGTTGAAGCTAATGGGTTTACTCTAGATCAGGGGTGGCCACCTGTGGCTCCAGAGCAACATGCGGCTCTTCAGAAATTAAGATGTGGCTCCTTGTGTAGGCACCGACTCCGGGGCTGGAGCTACAGGTGTCAACTTTCCAGTGTGTGTGTGGGTGCTCACTGTTCAACCCCTGCCTCTGCCATAGGCCCTGTCCTGCCCTGCCCTGCCATCCCTTTCCACACCCAGCCCTGAGCCTGACATGTCCTGTCTCCTTCCCCTTCTCCCCCCTCCCGTCCCCAAGCCTCCTGCACACCGTGAAACAGCTGATCAGGAGGTACGGGGATGGAGGGGAAGGCACTGATTGGTGGGGCTGCTGGTGGGTGGGAGATGCTCGCGGGCGGGGGGAGGGGGGGCTGCTGACGTATATTGGCAACGTACATTGGTAAATTCTGGCTCCTTCTTAGGCTCAGGTTGGCCACCCCTGCTGTAGATACAAAACAGAGTAACGTAGGGCCTGACCCAAAACCCACAGATGTCAGTGGAAAGATTCCAATTGACTTGAGGGCACTTTGGATCAAGCCATTAGAACAGAATATGGCCCAGTTAATTTTTAAGTTCTGTGTATTCAGTGTAGGTATACATTTATGTTTTTATAGGTCCTTTTGGGGAAAATTCTAATTGAGGTTGTGTGAAAACAGCACTAATTAAAAACATTTCAGTTATTGAAGTGACTGACTTTAGGTAAAAGTAGAGTTGATCATTTTAGGACTAATCAGAAATCCATGTCTTAAACGATTTAGTTACCATTCCAACATTTAGCATGCGTCACTGTGATGAAAGAGGGAGATCTAAATGGTCAGGCTTTAGCACTGCTGAGACGTAGTTTCGCTATATTCAATTTAAAAAAAAAAAAGTTGTGACAGAGTTTCTCCATTTCATAGAGAAGTCTCCAATTGGTGGGTGTTTAACATCAACATGTTGAAGTTTTCTGTTCTTTTATTGGTGCCTAGGTGGTATTAGTACAGTTGAACTCTTTCTCAAGATTATTGCTAATAATCAGCCCTGATTATTATCTTTCTATACCACACTGTAGAAAAGGGCATAATTTCTAAGAAATAAAGCAAATCCCATTGACGTCTGCCCCAACACAAAGTTACAAACTGGTTGAATGATCGTTCAGAATGTATTTACTTTGTGTTCACTGATGCTTCTGTGGCACTCACCACCTTAGGTTATGTCTACGCTATGCTGGGTACCTGGGGTGTTTAAAATCCTAGACAGCGCTAGGTTGATGGAAGAATTCTTCCGTTGACCCAGCCGTCACCTCTCGGGGAGCTGGGATTAAATACAGTGATGGGAGAACCCTTCCTCTTGCGGTAGTGAGTGTCTACAGTGAAGCCGTGCCGCTGCAGTGGTTTAAGTGAGCTACAAATTCAGAACAATTCCAGTGTGTACAGTGATCCAGCAAACGCTTCAGTGGGAGTATTCGCATGAGCTATATTTTGAACGTTTTGACCCTTAGCGTTCAAGGGCCAACTCCTTGGTCTTCCTTCTGTTTTTCCCTTTTATTCCTTGTTCAGCAACTCCCAAGGAAGTCACTGAACTTGGTAAAAATGGTGGAACTTTGTCAGGATTTGGCCCCAGGTGAATCATCTGGGTTTAAAAAAAATTAATATAATATGTGTTTGAAATATTCTTTTTAATTCGCAAAACATTCCATTATTATACTGTTACAAATTCCTGTTAACCATTTTGAAGACTACCTGTTTCTTTGCTTACAGATCTGTTCACAGGTGGGATGGCTCAGTCAGGATCTAGAAGTGTGTGCCAATGGGTTGGCCTCTCCGATATCAGGCAGTGAGAGACATAGGTTGGATAAGGTGGCTGGCCAAACAGCAGGAATTGCCTGATGGTAACAGAGCTGACAACCCATACTTGACCTGTGGCCCACTCTTAAACTCTGTCTACAATAGGAAATGTACCTGTTGCTGAGAACAGTTGTCAGAAACAGGGGCAATGGAACCATAGGTCAAACCACAAACTTAGACAGGACAATCCATGTTTAGCACCAGGTGAGAGGCCCATGGTTGGCAATGCCTATTGTCAAGGATCGATACATTTCCAAGTTCAGATAAGCTCTACTAGGGACAGTCTCAGTGAACTTGTTCAGAATACTAACAAAGAGCTTAATTTAAAGTGGGCGTCTCTCTGTCTGCAATTTACCTCCTTGTGTTTATGGGCAGCCATTAAAACAAAATGGAAAATAAAATGACCACTGGGGAGTCATACATGCTCAAGTATCAGAGCTTTGCTAAATCATCTGGTGTTCTGGACCTTGTTCCTGGGAGCAATGTTTTTCATCGCTTCCATTAGCTACGGGAGCAAGCAAATTTAAAAATAACCTGATGAAAGGGCACATTTATGAAAGAGGCAATTATTTGACTGTAATTGCTACAAGAGAGCCTGGATAGTGCTTTGAAATCTTGAAAATGTATTATGATTCTGAAAGGGCTCTCAAAATTCAGCCGTGTGATTCTCACCATCACTTATAACACAGGGCTCACATAAAAGCCGCTCATGGTTAGTACAATATACTCAGAGTTCTAAGTTCCAGTATAGAAACTACATTCTGAACTCTCTCCACCCACTCACCCCCCGTTTTATCATATTGGTATATTTAAGGCTCAAATAAACTTGACTTTAAAATATGATTATACAAAAATATGAGCGCTTTCTTCCTATAAAGATCTAGCAATGGTTGCAATATTTGCCTAGCAAGGTGCATTTACAGCCTGACTAAATAATGGGCCTCAATAAGAAAGGAGCGAGAAATGTTTACAGGAGTTGCATTGATGTGCTGCCATTTTAGTGAGAGGCTTGCACAAATATTTTCCCCCTTTAGGCCATGATCCTGCAGTGGAATTTACTCAGGTAGACTGCAGCATGTGCACAGAGCCCCATTGACTTCAGTGGGACTTTATGTAATGTAAGGGTCTGTCTGCATAGACCCGACTGCAGGATTGGGGATGTTGTCTGTGAGAGCCTTGTTTACCCAAAGAGTAGGGAGAGGAAAGCTGTGTGTGCTTGGAGAGAGGTGCAGACGTAAGGAATATAATCATTTGTTTTCCAAAATAAATGAAAAATGCTTAACAAAGGAATAAAGAAATGCCACTGGGGAAACAAGACTGAATTAAGCTATAGTTTTCTAGAGATGTCTATAATTTTTTCCTGAAAACTATGGGTATGTCAACACTGCAATGTAAGCCCCGGGTTAGTAGAAATTGAGTTAACAGACTCTGTGTTTGTTGACTGAGGGCTTGAGTGTCTACGCTCATTTGTAACTCCAGGTCAGGAATTATTGAATCTTAGATCCCAGCTTGAGGCTCCAGCTTCTACTCTGCATTGTGTGGGGCCAAGTCCAACTACCTGTATTCCAAACTTCCTAGCCCCCTCCCAAAATGTGGCTGCTCTAGCCCTTCGTTCATGGTGCAGCGTGGGAAAACTTGACTGCCCACCAAGCTTTGTGCAAATGACAAAGAAAGTTGACCCGTGAGATTAAGGAATACTTTGCTCAGTCTCCAAGTGCACAAGTCCAGTAGGACTGCATCTACAGTGCAAAACACTAGGGCTTGAACCCTGAATCCTGGCTTGACTCAGCCCCGGACCTTCCACCCCGTGTGCTCCTGGGACTTTGGATCCAAGCCCTGGTTTTATCACGATTTATGTGTAGATGGAAACAGGGGTCAGGCTTGAGCCTGAGTTCATACCCTGGGTTTACATGACAGTGTAGATACACCCTTAATTGAGTATATTGATGGTATAGCACAGAGTTTAGCTCGTGTGATTTGAAGAGGCAGGCATGGGATGACAAGCTTATGGGAGTGAGCCGCCTCCATAAATGCTTATTCCAAAGATAAATAAGAATAATTTTCAGTAGTATTGTTATGATAGATGAACAGGGATAAGCCACATCTAGACAATGTGATTTAACTGTGTCCGGAGAGGGGGTGAGGTTCATTAGGAATCCTGCCAGCCTTCCTTTCAGATTGGGTGGCACAATATTGACCAGAGGCTCACAGAAGCCCTAAGGAGTCCCCTCCGACACTTAAGCGTGGCCTGTGGAATTAATGTAGAATATTGCCCCACTCCCCAAAGGTGGACAGTGTGTGTTTTATATTAACTAAAACCTTTCCTCCTCTGGTACAGTTCTGCCTTGCCTTTTGTGGCCAAAGAAAGAAAAGGTCAGGATTTTTGCAATTGATTTCATGATTATTGCAGTGAAGTTTATTATAGAGGAAAACAAAAGTCTGATACTGCTGTTTTGAAGATGGTTTCTTTGTTTTGTTTTTGACTGAAGCTTGTAAGTGCTCCTGAGGTAAATCAAGAGGTGCTTTATTTCCTATGGCCCAGAGTGTGGCATCGGGGATAAATGAGTCTTAAAAGGGAGGGAGATAGTAAAACCATAGCTAGGCATCTTAGCGCCTGGGGCAAGCGAGCACATTTGCAGCCCCTAAAGGTGACGCATGGTGGGGGGGACGGGACATGCGGGGTCATGTGCCCCCCGCCAGATTTCTGCCTCCCATTTAGTATAGAGGTTTTCCAAATGTGGGGCGTGCCTCCCCGTTTGAAAACCATCACCTCTTGCCAGGAGCTAACGGATCGGAAGCTGGTGTCAGCTGCCCGGCCTGCTCAGGCCCCTGGCTCTCTGCACTCTAGGAGACGGGGCATTGGCTGGCTGCCAGTGAAGCCCTTCCTGCCCTGCTCCCCGAGCCAGGCTGCCTCTGCACACCCAGGCTGTCCGGGAAGCACACGGGTGCGCAGAGGTAGCCTGGCTCAGGGAACAGGGCTGGGAGGGCTGCCAGGCAGCCAGCCAGCACCCCGGATCCCACAGGGCAGTGAGCCAGTAGCCTGAGCAGGCCGGGTGTCTCCCACCAGCTTCCAATCCGCTGGCTAGAGGGGTGCACCCCACAGTTTGAAAACCTCCATGCAAAATGGAAGGCAGAAATCTAGGGGGGGCAGGTGACCCTGCATGCCCCCCACAGTCTGCCCCATTTTTCCACTCTCACAGCTTTGAGCCCTGGGCAGCTGCCCCCCTTGCCCTGCCCTGGTTACAGCCCTGGAAGATAGCCCAAGAGGCATTTGACTGCAGAGTTTGTGAAGGTGACTCTAGTTGTGTCCCTTCCGGCACTGATCGAATCCCAGTATGTATTTTATTTGAATGCTTTTCCTGTAGGTGCGAAAGGTATGCAATGGTGCTGTACTCATTTACTCAGAAAACATTTTTATTAAAAATAAAGTGAGAGAATTTTATTTTAATCTTTTTTTTTTTTTAAACTGCTGTATTTTGTTTCAGGATGGGTGTTTGAAGTCCTTGAAAATACCCTTTGGCTGCCTGTAGAGCTAGTTCCTAAATTCCCTAATTCTCTCAGTCAAGTCTTCAGAGGTTTGGATTGTTATTAAATGTCTTAATGTATAGTTCTTAATACTAATCGTGATGAATATATATGCAATCAAATAAAATGTTGGAACATCACGGTGAAATTGTATATTTATAGTTCATTTATAATAATTTGAACTACTCAGGAACTGATTGGGAGAAATCAGGTATTTAAAAACGAGGTCTAAGGGGGTGCATTTATCTCTTTGGTAAATGTTAAGGCTGTGAAGTTTAGGAGGAAGAGGAGGATTATGGGAGCAGTGAGAGGTTTGTTGAGACCGAGTAAAGCTTTTGTTGAGGCAAAGAACTATTTCTTCACCTCCTGCGCAGCTGCCACAGTATATGGCTTAAAAATCTTATTTGTTGTAATCAGTCTGACTTCCACTACTGGTATTCTAGCCATCTTCTACTCACGCTTCCTCTATCACAGGTCATCCGTAAACATTATTGACCTGATAGGGAGTGGCGCTGATGGAGAGATCGGTGCGGTGTTAAATAACAACAAGGACAAGTCACTAACACAGAGATCTGGATCTCTTTGATCGGCTGGGATTCATGCAAGGTCATACAAATAGGAAGAAAGACTATAGCCCCTACTTAGAAGAAAGGGAACTATATTTTGAAAAGCAGCAACTCTGAGAAGAACTTAGGGGTCATTATAGGCTATGTCTACACAATGAGCAAGGGTGTGATTCCCAATTGCCACACACATACTCATTTTGCTAGCAGGAGTATAAATAGTAGTGTAGCCACAGTAGCAGAGGCAGTGGGTCAAGTACAAACCCACCTGAACCTCACGGGTGTATACTCAGCACAGCTAGGCCATGCCACCACTTCTGTCCATGCTAACATGGCTACGCTGCTATTTATACTCGTGCTAACGCTCATCAAGTCAGCGCAGATACATATACACGAGCTAAGAATCACAGCCCGCGATCATAGTGTAGATGTTGCCATAAATACCCCACATGTTACGTGGATATATTAAAAGAGGTGCATTGAGCAGGTGACGGGAGGTGATACAGCAATAGGGAGACCATTACTGGAAGACTGTGTCCAATTCTGGTCTCCACACTTTAAACTTGTTGTTAAAAGTCTTGAGAGGGGTCAGGGAATTTTTACAAGAAAGATTTGTAGCCTGAAAAATATGCCTTACAGCAAGAGACTAAAGAGGTCAATTTGTTTAGTTGATCTATGAGGAAGTTACAAGACAACTTGATCATGTAGTGCAAGTACCTAAATGGGGAGAAAATATCAGACATTACAGAACTCTCTTTAATAGAGCCATCATTCAAGGGCTGGAAGCTGAACACAGCAAAGATCAAATGGAAATAAGATGCACATATTAACTAGTAAGGATAGTTAATCATTGGAACTGCTTGTCTGGTGAGGTGGTAAATTCTCCTTTACTGTGAGTCTTATATCAAGACTGAGTGTCTTGCTAAAAGACATGCTTTAGTTCAACCACAAGCTACTGGGCTCATTGCAAGAATCACTGGGTGAAATTTTCTGGTTTATGTTATGCAGGAGGTCAGACTAACTTACCATAATAGACTTTGTGGGCGTAACAATCTGTGAATCTGTGGAGAGGGCATTTAAGGGTCTCTATGTCACTGGTGGAGGATAAGAAATTGTAAAACGGTCTTCCCAGCCCATTGATAGAATGGTCTGATAGTGGAACAATATTCTTCCTTGCAGTCCCTAAGAGCAGTGTTTCATGTCTCATGATACAGAACACAGAATAGAGCAGCCTGCACCCATAGCGACTTGAGCTCGTGGCAGCATATATTTTGGGGAGAATCACCTGGCCTGTATTTTGAGTGACAGCCTTTATCTGGTGCCTACCTCCCTGCTTGTAAAAAGCATTGGCTTGTTATGCAAGGATCATACTGTGTGATACCGCTGTAAGATCTTGTATCATGAATAAAACAGTGAGAGGGCACGGGATGAGATTCCTTTAAAAATAAGCACTATCCTGTACTTTGCATCCAGTTGCCCTTTAGTTCATTGCAATGCAGATGGTCACCCTAATATGAAGCCTGTAATATAACCCATCAGGGGGGTTACAGTCATTTGGGAAGCTCTTGTGGCTGGTTCCTGAGTTAGCTTTCTAGGACCAGCGCCAGGATTTCTAAGTGGAGAGCTCTGGACTCCACTCCCTTTTGTGGTTTGCCAGAGCTCTGATCTAGTGGGTATCAGAGCACAATGCAAAACATATGTATTCAGTTCTGTTTATTTTCTTTGCCTTTTATTTTATATTTTGTGTTTTGGTTGTTTCTTGCAGACAAAATGACAACAAGGTTGCTGATAGCAGCTGGTGTGTTACTTACGCTACACACTGTGGGTAGATTTACATATGTTATTTCTTTTAACTTCTATAAATATGCTCCTAGTCGTTACCATGAGCAGCAATCTACAAGTCAGTAACAGAAATTAAATACCTAAATGACTCCAGCTTGGTTGTAGTTTTATACTATACTGTTAACAAAATCAAGCCTTGCTTGTTTTGAAAACAATTTTCTGAAACTCATTGTGTATAGTTTTGAAGTTACAATGAATGCCAAGTTTTCTTAGTCTGTAAGCTGCACTGGATGTGATTTTCATATTATTGATAAAAGGGGTGTGACAGATATGGCAATTTTCTGCAATATCTTTGCGGGGTCTTACTGTATTAAGTTTATTAAAGCCTGGATTTGTGCTGGAAATGGCCCACCTTGATTATCATACACATTGTAAAGAGAGTGATCACTTTAGATAAGCTATTGCCAACAGGAGAGTGGGTTTGTGGGTGGGGTGGGGTGGGGAGAAAACCTGGATTTGTGCTGGAAATGGCCCACCTTGATTATCATACACATTGTAAAGAGAGTGATCACTTTAGATAAGCTATTACCAGCAGGAGAGTGGGGTGGGGGGAGAGAAAACCTTTTGTAGTGATAAACACCCATTTTTTTCATGGTTTGTGTGTATAAAAACATCTTCTGTATTTTCCACAGTATGCATCCGATGAAGTGAGCTGTAGCTCATGAAAGCTTATGCTCAAATAAATTGGTTAGTCTCTAAGGTGCCACAAGTACTCCTTTTCTTCTCATGGATCAGTTACTGGTTAAAAGATTGGGTGGGGGGGAAGGATAGGAATAAGTGGTCAGTTTTCGTAATGGAGAGAGTAAATAGTGGTGTCCCTCAGGGGTCTGTATTGAAACCAGTGCTGTTCAACATATTCATAAGTGAGCTTGAAAAAGGGGTAAACAGTGAGGTGGCAGAGTTTGGAGATGATACAAAATTACTCAAGATAAAAGCAGACTGCGAAGAGTAACAAAGGGATCTCACAAAATGGGTATATGGGTAACATATAAATACATACACACGCACACACACAAGGTATTACCTCACCCATGTTGTCTCTGGGCATCAAGATGGCAGATGAATTTCAATGTTGATAAATGCAAAGTAATGCATACTGGAAAGCATAATCCCAACTACACATACAAAATGATGGGGTCTAAATTAGCTATTACCACTCAAGAAAGAGATCTTGGCATCATGTGGATGTTCTCTGAAAACATCTGCTCACTGTGCAGCGGCAGTCAAAACCACTAAGAGAATGCTAGGAACCATTAGGAATTGGGTAGATAATAAGACAGTAAATAGCCTATTGTCACTATATAAAGCTATAGTATGCCCACAGCTTGAATATTGCGCGCAGTCCTGGTCACCCTGTCACGAAAAAGATATATTAGAAATGGAAGAGGTACAAAGAAGGGCAACACATACTATTAGGGGTATGGAACACCTTCCATATGAGGGGAGATTTAAAAGACTGGGACTATGCAGCTTTGAAAAGAGGCAACTAAGGGGGGATGTGATGGAGGTCTATAAAATCATGAATGGTTTGGAGAAAGTGACGAAGGAAGTGTTATGTACTCCTTCACATAACATACAAACCAGGGGTTACCCAATGAAATTAATAGGCAGCAGGTTTAAAACAAACATGAAGAAGTACTTCACACAACGCACAGTCAACCCCCATGGAACTCGTTGCCAGCGGATGTTGCAGAGGCCAAAATTATAATTGGATTCAAAAGTTCATGGAGGACAGGCCATCTGTGACTATTAGCCAAGATGGTCAGGGATGCAACCCCATGCTATAGGTGCCCCTAAGCCTCTGGTTGCTAGATGCTGGGACTGGATGATGGGGGATGGATCATTTGATGATTGTCCTATTCTGTTAATTCCCTTTGAAGCATCCAGTATTGGCCAGTGTTGGAAGACAGAATACTGGGCTAGATGGACCATTGGCCTGATGTGGTATTGTAGGCCAGGGGTTACATGTAATTCCATGGAGGACAATGACCACAGCCCCTCCAAGAATTAAGAACAGTGGGGAGCATTAGACAAATTGTGAAGTAGTTATTACGCAGTCCTGCCTTGAGTTCAGGGGACTGGACTAGATGACCCTTCCAGTCCTACACTTCTATTATTCTTTCTGATCCAGCAAATGGACAGGGACCCTCTGTCCAAGGCCAGGGAGGGCAGTTCTTCCTGGGAATGCTTGGAAGGTCTTTGCCTTGCTGAGGCCCCATAATACTGATTTTTACCTATAGGTAAGCTTTTAGCACATGTATAGGAACTTCTATTGTTTTTAATGTTTTCTCTGTAATGCTTTCACCTTAAGAACGAATATACTTACTTAGAAAGAGCTGTGTGATAACTTATTACTGCTGGCAATTATGCTGTTCATAGCCTTCAAAGAGTAAGCTAAGTGCAGATGCTGGCCTGTTTAGGCAGTCTGGCTTGCTGGGATATCACAGTGTAGACAGGGAACTGTGCAGCCTGAAAAAACCCTGGTCAGGAGGGAGAGGCAGACATGTCTCCACCCAAAAGAGGTGATGACTGAGAGCCTAGAGTAGATGCCCTTGGTAGATCATGGAGCAGGTATACTGGTGCTGTCAACCTGGACTGTGACAAGGGTCTCTAACTTGCAATTTTCTGATAGTGAGCAAAAAAGGCTGCTCCCCATTAATGGAACTGGGGAGAGGCTGAAATTGTAAATGTAATTGTAAATAATAATAAGGGAATAATACTACTATGGTGCCTCTCATGCAAGGATCTCCAAATCTTGTACAGCGCCCTGAGGTGCGCATCATTCCCATGGCGGAGTGGTATACTGCATGCAGAGAGATTAGACGACTTGCACAGGGTCACAGAAGAAGCTTGTGTAAGAGCACAAGTAGAATCCGTGTGCCCTACCACCCGGCCCTGTGCTTTATTCACAAGGCCGTCCTTTGTCCTCTCTTTTGGAGAAGAAACAATATTATTATTTATAGCCACTAATTCTTTTTATTGGAGAATAGAGTGACCATTGTTTTACGCATTTGTGCAAATGGAAGCATTTTCAGCTGAAGCGGAGAATTAATGTTCATGATGTTATATATCACTGTCCAGTTACATTTCTGATAGTAACAGTACCTAAATTGAACTCACATGTTCAGAAGGTCTGGCTGGTTTCATGAAGGCTGTTGATCTATGTATTTTGATATATATTTCAACAACTGTTTGACAAAAGGCAGGAGGTAAAAAGACTAATAGCATAAAAATGCAGGGTTTTTTTTCTCCCCATAATAAGGCAGTTTTTTTAGTGGAAAATTTATCAGAAGTATCTGTTCTTGAAAACAATCTTGGGCAAAGTCTCCTAATAGTGCCATTTGAGGCCATTTGTTCTTTTGTTAGGAAATTTTATGATAAGAGCGAGCAAGAAGATATCAGTCCTTCGTTTTGGGAACACTTATGTCTGTTCTGAAGTTAAAGATACAATCAAATAAAAGTTGAAATTCAGAGCATTCTTTCTGCCTAATGGAAGCCGTGTTCTCATTCTGGTTGACAGTGTATTAGTCTGCTGTTTAGAATTCTGTAATGCACAAACACTGCAAAGGAGTTTTCCATAACACTGATTACACAGCCTATAGTAACACTTCTCCCAAGTCTTACATAAGCGTCTCGCTATGCTCATTTAGGCAAGATTGTTGCTTGCCCAGTGTGTCTGCATTGGGGAAAAGGGGCGCCCCTCATGAGCCCATCGCATGGATGGAAGGACAGTCTCCATGAGTCACTATTCCATCCCCCATGCAAAAGAGTGGAGAATAGATAGACAAGTGTGTAGAATGGGCTGGGCCTTGACTCTCCTCCCCTCACTGTGGCTGCCAGTGTGCAGTTGAGCCAGCCCAGACATAGACAATATTGTCTCCTTAGAGCAAGGGGAATCTAGAGACTGAATTGTGCCTCTCGGAGTCTGGGCTACTCGTGGAGTAGTATGGCTTTGCACTGCCTCTTACTCAGGGCAGATTGCATTTGTCACAGTCTTACCATTACAGGTTAGCCTTAATCACAAAGGGCTCATCCTGCTCCCAGAAGGCATTTCATCTGTGTAAGAAGTGCAGAATCAGGACTAAAATTGTATCATGTAGGCTCAATTGTGACTTGGCTACACACCCATCCAGGGTGGGTTACCTGGACCTTGCATCTGGTTGTGCAGGAATAAATAAGGCTACTTGGACGCCTCCTGCCTGGAACAGGTGTTTGCAGAGTGGGCAGGGCATTGGCAGAGCCTTGGTGCACTGTACATTCACTGGCTGTCTCACCTAGGAAGCAGTGTACTGCTGATACAAGCTAGCAGCATATTATGACCACCTGCGAGCGAGAAGGAAGCATGGGAAGAGTGGTGTCTTGAGTGGTGTCTGAGCTCAAGGCCTCCTGGAATTACTTCTGGGATGGGGGTGCTTGCACAGCACCCCTTGCGGAGTGCAGTGCCTAAATCTCAGTCTGGACCAAAGATTTTAAGTTGGAGCCTTGATAATGACTAACAGCCAGATTCTGCCATCTTTCCTCACAGCTTGTAGTATTTTACGACAAACAGTCCTACTGAAATCAGCTGGAGCTTCTCACAGAATGGGGTACGAGGCAGCATGAGTAAAAAAGTGTCCAGCCCCTAAGGTTTTAAATACATCCCTCCCCTCAGGTGTATTGACTTCAAAAACAATGAAATTACAGAATGCCGGATTATAATCTAGTTTTCACCTATGAGATATGTGATTTTTTTTATAGGATAAAATATTGTGATTGAATCCAGAAGCAGCCATGCTAATACATGGTTTCAAAAAATTAAATTGTTGATTCCCTTGGGTCAGAGAGATTCCCAACCTTCCACACTAATTCAACATGCATTATTGTGAATACAAGAGTTTCCCACCCACCAGTTTACTGGAACTATCAGGATATTGTGCATCCCAGAGTGCACTTGTAAGCAGGCAAGTCACTGCCAAATTGGACATAGCAATTTGTACGTTAGATGCTGTCAATTCAGTATTTGACAGAGTATTAAATGGTATGTGATGGGACTATTTGGACAGCGATGCAATATGAGTAAAGCATGTTTGGGTATTGTATCCTGCTCAGACTATGTTGGTTTTTAAAAAACATTGTGTAAATGAAAATGGACTTTGTACCCTGATGTTTTAGTTGCATCCTGAATTAATAGTGGCTGCTAGTCCACGTGTCGTTCAACTTGTACAAAAATCCACAGTAGTGGTAGATAAACCTCCTTCCGTTCCCTATACTCCCCTACAGATTCTCTTCTGTGAATCATTACCTGCATAATATACCTGCATATTTTATATAAATATAGATAATATGAGATGCGTATAAAATATTGCTGAAAAGAGCTGGTTTTGTGTGTAGAGTAAATGGCTTTTGAAATATAAAATCCAGAATAAAAATGTAAAAGCATTTTGCCTTTCAGTATGTGATTCTGCTATAGCACTCACCTTTCAGTGAAATGCTTGCATATATTACCAGCTGTGCTAATGAATGTTACTTAGGTGTACATTAATCTGTAGCTAATTAAACTCTTGCATTGATTTGAGCAGGTATTTAAATTGAGTAATGATTAGGGCTCTACCAAAATCAGGGTCCGTTTTGGTCCGTTTCACAGACATAGGATTTTTTAAATCGTACGTGTCACGATTTCGGCTATTTAAATCTGAAATGTCACAGTATTGTAATCGTAGGGGTCCTGACACAAAAAGGAGTTTGTGGGGCGGGTTGCAAGGTTATGGCAGGGGGGTTGCAGTGCTGCTCCCTTACTTCTGCGCTGCTCCTGGCGGCGGCGCTGCCTGCAGAGCTGGGCAGCGGGAGAGCGGCGGCTGCTGGCCGGGAGCCCAGCTCTGAAGGCAGTACAGATGAAAGGGAGGCAATATCACCCCCCCCCCCTAAAATAACCTTGCAACCCCCCTGGAAATCCCTTTTGCGTCAGGACCCCCAATTTGAGAAACATTGGTTTTCCGTGTGAAATCTGTATAGTATAGGGTAAAAGCACACCTAACACCAGATTTCACAGGCGGGGGGACCAGATTTCACAGTCCGTGATGTGGTTTTTTATTGCCGTGAATTTGGTAGGGCCCTATTAATGGTACAATCTGCAGCAGTCTTTCAGATAATTGTCATGTTCAGTCACTCTTTAAAACATTTTTCAGTCATATTGTACTTTTAAAATTATATTTTTATCAAAGATAAACTAATTTTATGTGAGGGAAACTCTTTATCTGAAAACCCAGTATTGTGTTTTTATAAACTGTTTTGTTGCAAGGAAAGCCAGCTGTTTGTCCCCAACAGTCTATGCAGCCTTCCTTATAGAACGCAACAATTGAACTATGCTGTTTCTTTCTGTTTCATTTCAGGTTTTTCACACATAATCATGGCAAAACCGTATGAATTTAACTGGCAGAAGTCAGTCCCTTCCTTTATGCAAGATGGAGCTGTGTTTGACAGATACGAAGAGGTAAGGGGCCAGTTGGATAATGTTCCTCTCCCTTTCCCTGCCTTTTCTAGATGTGGCAAATGTTACAAAAATATTTCTTTTTTTCTTAAGATTTTACACAAATAAAAGTTTCAAACAGAAAATCTACATGAAGGTAGAACATAAATGTTAACACTTTGTTAGAATACAATTTCTTGCTGCCAAAAAAGCCTCTTTAAAATACATTTTGTAATGGCTGATTTAATCCTTTGATTTGAAAATAATCCCAGAGTAAGAGAAACATTTTGATTTAAATCCCTTCTATCTGTAACATACATGCAGCTCTCTGTTATAGGGAGTCATCATAGTATAGTACCCAAAGCACCTTACCAAAAAAAAAATGCACTCTGTCCTATTTTTAAACTTACTATTTTTGGAATGCGTGCTCCTACTTGTAAAAATAGACTAAGAACCTACATGCTGTATGGAAAAATAGAAGATCACGAAAACATTTACACTGTAAATCAAAGACACTATTTGAAATCAAGGGTGGTTTTATCTCCTTTAGTCAATCGACCTATGCTTTATCTGGAATATGATTAATATGATCCTGCTTTCAGCCGCACTTTAATCCAGGTTTGTTGAAGGAAAGGAAAGTGGGACATAACATTTGATATAAGCTTCCAGAATAAAAGGCAGAGACCTTTGCCTTATATTCAACATCAATTTGCCTATGAAAATAGTTTTACTAAGGTTTGTTTTTAATCTTTTTTTTATTTGCCTGAAAATCTCTAAGTTAAAGGTATTTTGAGAAATGCCTTCAGGGATATTATGCTTTCCTTTAATCTCTTGAAGTGAACAAAAAGTATTTGTATCATAGTCATCTGCCAAGATAGACCTAGCTTTCTTATCCCCCACTTTCAGTGCTGGATTAGATAAACTAATAGAAAACATGTTTGGTAAATGTTGCCCTTTGAAAGAAGGATCTTAAATTGTTTATTTTTCATTCTGTAAATGCTGTTTTGAATAATTTAGCATATGCTAAATAATTGAGCTCAGCTGATCCAATGGAATGTGTGTGGTTTTGCTTTCAAGAATGTTTAATAATGGTCACCCCATTATGAACATTGTTTTCGCTTGCATAGTACAAGATAAAGTAAAAGGTTCCTGGCTGTCCTGGGTTGGTTATTCAGTCTTTTCTAAAGGCAGGCAAACATTTTCTAAGTACAAGTTACAACTTGTGGCTCATAGGAACTTATAGTCCAGTTGGCCTAACTTTGGCACCTGGAAAGATACTGGACTAATTTATTAAACAGTTTGTAAGTACCTAGAGGATAATATGGTTATAAAGAATAGTGATCTTGGATTTGTCAAGAACAAATCATGCCAGACTAACCTAATTTCCTTCTTTGACGGGATTTCTGGCCTAGGGAATAGGGAGGAAACAGTAGATGTGATATATGTTGATTATAGAAAGACTTTTGACACTGTCCCACATGTCGTTCTCATAAGCAAACTAGGGAAATGTGGTCTAGATTAAATTACTATAAAATGGGTACACAACTAGTTGAAAGACCATACTCAAAGAGTAGTTATCAGTGGTTCCCCATGAAACTGGGCTGGCATATCCAGTGGGGTCCTACAAAGGTCAGTCCTAGGTCCGGTGCTATTCAGCATTTTCATTGATGACTTGGATAATGGACTGATGAGTAAAATGTGGATAACACCAAGCTGAGAGGGGTTGCAAGCACTTTGAGGACAGGATTAGAATTCAAAATGACTGTGGTATGTTGGAGAATTGGTCTGAATTCAACAAGATGAAATTTAGTAAAGACAAGTGCAAAGTACTTCACTTAGGAAGGAAAAATCAAATGCACAACTACAAAATAAGGATAACTAGCTAAATGGTGATACTGCTGAAAAGGATCTGGGGGTTATAGTCGATCACAAATTGTTGACTCAATTCCATATTCAAAGTGATGCAGTTGCGAAAAAGGCTGATATGATTCTGGGATGTATTAACAGGAGTGTCATACATAAGACATGGGAGGTAATTGTCCCGCTCTACTTGGTATTGGTAAGGCCTCAGCTGAAGACGTGTGTACAATTCTGAGTGCCACACTTTAGGAAAGCTGTGGGCAAATTGGAGAGTGTCCAGAGGAGAGCTGCATAAGTGATGAAAGCTTTAGAAAACCTGATTTACAAGTAATGGTTAAAAACCTGTTCATGTTTAGTCTTGAGAAAAGAAGACTGAAGGGGGACTGGATAACAGTCTTCAGATATGTTAAGGATTGTTTAAAAGAGGATGGTGATCAATTGTTCTGAAGGTAGGAGAAGGACTAATGGGCTTAATATGCAGCAAGGGAGTTTTAGGTTCAATATTCGATAACTATAGAGGTAGTTAAGTTCTGCAACAAGCTTCCAAGGGAGGTTGTGGAATCCCCATCATGGGAGGTTTTTAAGAACAACTTAGACAACCCCCTGTCATGGATGGTCTAAGGCAAGGGTTCTCACAACAAATTTTTTGGTGGCCTCAGAGTGCGGCCACCAACTCTTGCTGGTGGCCGCTCTGACCATTTTTCCTAAAATACTTAATTAACTTTAGGAAAATCAAATAAATATGCACATATACATGTCCAAAGCATTGTAATTTATCTATGTAGGGTTTGTTTGTTTTTTCAGACTCAATAATAAAAATAATGTACAGTTGTCTCTATTCTTTACTGGACCTAAACAGACGAGAAACACAAATAAGGCGCTTTGAACGTTCTTGTCCTTTTTCTTGTTTGTTTTGGGGTTGTTTTTTTTAAGACTTGCTAGCTATTAGGAAGTCTGTTGTGAAAAGCGACATTTGTATGTTTGTTAATATCACTTTTCACAGCAGACTTACTCAGCCCTGGCAAGCTCGGGGACAAATTAATCCCTGGATGGGGAGGTGGGTACAGAGGCAGTGGGGGCATAGGCGATGGGGCACTGGGGGAGGCAGCGGGGACCAGAGTTGGTGGTGGGGGTGAGCTCGGGCCAGAGCCTGCCTCCAGGCAGCCAGGGAACAGAGCCCAAAGCCCCACACCCAGGGGACAGAGCCTGGGGACAGAGCCCGAAGCCCTGTGTCTGGAGCCTGCCACCCACCACCCCAGGGCTGAAGCCCAACCTCACAGCCCCCGGGAAGGTGGGGAACTCGCTGACTCCCTGCTCCTCCAGCTTGTGTCTCCCCAGAGGAGGGTGGGGCCCAACCACTGCTGGTGGCCCCTGGGGACAGGCCACTGCTTTGCCAACTCCCCACATAACTGCCCGGGAAGCTGTGGCTGCAAGAAAAGCCCCTGGTTGCCGCCTTTGAGAAATGCTGGTCGAAGGTTTCTGCCTCAGCGCAGGAGCTGGATCTGATGACCTCTCGCTGTCCCATCCAGCCCTACACTTCTATGATTCTAAGATGCAAGAAGTAGCTGAGTGCAGCTGAATTTTGGAAGAAGTCACCAGTCCAAAGCAACCTTGAAATAAAAGGCACCAGTGCCAGTTATGTGGCATATTTAAGTTCACCTCTGTTTAGTGGCTAGAGCCAGGGCTGCATTTTTACAGCACGAACCGTGTGAACGGTACAGCGTTTAACATTGGAACAGGTTTCAGAGGCAGTGGATCTCTTCAGGATGGGAAAAGTACTGAGCTTTATATTAATTGCTAGTAATTTCACCTACCTAATCAATGTTGACATTTGGGAATGGAATTAGGCATTGCCGTTGTATGTATAAATCAGATTTTATTAAGTGCTGTGCTGCATTCACGGCGTTTTGAATCATATGCACTTCTTTTTACACTGACTGCTAGCAGGGGTCCTACCTGCCTTATTTGAAGCAGAAAACATGCGGTGTTCTGTATCCGTATTGTTCGCTGTAAGTACTGTATGGTAAATTTACCCAGTTTTGCTACAGAACACTTGTAAGCTCATCTGCGTGGTAGCCCAGCCCTTTTGATGATATCATCAAGTTTGTGGTTGGTTGGGATAGTATTATTTATTTAATAGAATTACAGTAATGCCTAGATATCCTAACGAGGTTTGTGCTAGGCATTGTACATACCCATAGCAAGAGCCCTCCTGCAAAGGATTTATAATCTTAGTTTGGGATTTTCGAAAGAGCCTAAGGGATTTAGGCACCCAGCTCCCATTGAACTTCTATATTGAACTTCCAGCCTAAACAGGCAAAGCAGAGATGCACAGCAGAGACCCAGTGAAGTGACTGGTCCAAGTTTACATAGCAGGTCAGCGGCAGAGCTGCGAATAGGGGACAGCTCCTGAGTCTGAGAGCAGTGTCCTAACTACTAGACCACACTGCCTCCCAAGGAAGCAATATTCACAAAATGGAATTTCACTGGGGGACTAGAAGGTCTCGAACGAAGTCTGGATCACTGTGCTAGAGGTATACATCAGCGAGAGGAATTACAGGCCACATGGGATATGCTTCCTTTCTCTTTGAGCCAGGCAGTACCACACCTGAATGTTGGAAAGGCTTTTTGGGAATATCTTAGTGGAGAAGGTTGATGGTCAAAGGTTAGCAATGGTATTGGACTGTGTAATGTCTAGAATTTGTGGTAGCTGGTGTTTCCCTCACTGTATTAGAAGAAGAACTGGAGAAGCAATTAGTTAATGGAACCAGTGCATGCTAAGTAGTGGACGTTGGACTGAGTGCAGCTTATGTGGCCATCTTTGTAGGAAAAGTTATTTTTATACTGAGAGCTTTTAGTCACATGGGGGTGCAACAAGCAATGAAACATGTCCCCATTTTATTGGCATTGACCTTGCTTATTGAGGAGACCCTCTATTCCAGGGTTTCTGAACCTGAGTCGGGACCCAAAATCGGGTTGTTAGAAGGTTTCAAAGGGTCGCGTGGCAGCTCCTGTCCCATGGGGCTGGCTGGGTTCACCTCCCTGCTCCAGGCGCTGCAACCTCTGGGTCCCAGCGCCACTCGGGTCCAGTTGGGGAGGGGCCTATACCTGAGTGGTGCTGCAACCCAGGAGGTTGCAACTCCCGGCGCGGAGAGCCATATCCAGCCAGCCCCACAGCACAGGAGCTGCCAGCGTGAGGTAAGTGCCAGACAGGACTCAACCTCTCCAGGGGGCAAGATCAGACCAAAACCACCCCAGGGCCCCCACCCCCAGATTATTTTCTGGGTCACGACAGGCTATAAACATTTACAAATGGGTCCTGCCCTGAACCCAAAATGGTTGAGAACCACTGCTCTATTCCAGGCAGATTTTAAAAGGTTCTCCCTTTAACAGGTGGCTAGCTGGAGTTTTTATAGACGCAGCTTTACAGGGATACCCGTGAGCTATAAACCTAGTGATTCTGGGATGTTTGCAGCTGGTACATTTTGTGAAGTGCAAGGATTAAGAAAAAGGCAGTAAGCTGTGAGGTGTGGACTAGCAGCCTGGGTATAGGAGAGGGCACAGGAAGTGCCTCGTATCCAGTTCTGACTCTGTCTCTGAATCTACGGCAAATTCTAACCCTTCTCTCTGTTTCCCTATCTGTAAAATGAAGATAATTGTTTCCTACCTCACAGTGATGCCGCAGAAATTAATATTTGCGAAGTGCTTTGAAGCTGAAAAGTGCTGTATGTACTCAGTGCTATTATTTAAGAGGCAGATGCTCTTCGATTCCGAATGTGTTCTGGGTCAAGGGAGCGAAGTAGTAGGCAGGTCTGGCTGCTTTGTGGCCCATCCTGCAGCAAAACTCTTATTAACTTACATGGGTGTTCCTTGCATGGAGGGCTTGTGGGATGGTGCTAACTGAATCAGAGAAGTTAGAAATCCTCTTGTCCGCATGATCCTTTTGTGTGGGAAATGTCCCAAACCACATGAAGTGCTGCCCTCTGTCCGTCACAGCATCTCTGCTCCCTACACACATGCTTGCCGTTTGTTATAAAGTAATCTTTTTTAATTAAAAAAAGATTGGCCTGGGCTGGACTTTTTGTTCCCTTTAAAAATGACTGATTCTGCACAGTGGGATGTTTCCTTACCTTTTAGTTTCACCTCTAACATTAAAATAGTTTGGGGGGGGTGGGGTGTACTTTTTTAGTTTTTGTGTTTTTAGTAATGCTGACCTGACTGCTCTTTTTTTTTTCAATCTAATCTCTGGTTTTCTATTCCTTCCGAACTGCTTTATATACTATCTCCCCTGCCAGACTAACACTTTGCAATATATTTTTGTGTGTACTTTCTAGAAGTTCTTCTGTGAGGGTTCAGCTTTTGCGAAAGCACTTCCCCAAAAGTCATTGCAAAATGTGGTGGTTTGACCCTGAGCAGTTGCCAATTCTTGCAAGCCTCACAATATTTGGTGAGGTTGTTTCTGGAAGCCTGTGATTAGGTGAAAAAATCAGCTTTCATTTAGAAAGAGAAGTTTCTAGCCCTTGTGGCTGTTGAGAAAGGCCTGAGAATGAGAAAATGAGGCCTGAAAATGAGTCTGCTGTAATGTCTCAGAAACCAGAAGTCAAATAAAAAAAGTTCTAATATGTATTATTTTTAAAAATCTCATGATTTCTGGGGATTGACTCCTTATTTTTGAATGCTTGGGACTGGCAATACTGCAAGGCAGTTGGGGAAAAGGTAAAAGATCTTTAGTTTTGAGCAACAAATGAATGCCTGACAATATTTTGTCAACATCACCAAAATATTTTTTTGTGTTTCCCTTTCAACAGGAGTCCTTTGTCTTTGAACCAAACTGTCTCTTTCAAGTGGATGAATTTGGTTTTTTCCTAAGGTGGAAAAGTGAAGGAAAGGTACAGTACTGTTGTACCAGGAACATTACTGTCTGCCTATGTTGTTGCACTTGGTTGGTTTCCAGGCTAATTTTTAATCACTGAAATTACATGTGGCTTTGTAACTATTTACAGTAAGATAGCTTGGCTCCTGTGTTTTTAGAAGTTACATAACTGCAATTCTTGACAGATTATTAACAGATGTGAAAAGAAAATGTACTGTTTTGTGTTAATTAACTGCAGTTGCATTTAAGACTCATTGTTTGTTTTTGCTTCAATTCCTATTTGTGTCTGCACTGTGTTTCGCCAGACCTTTTAGCTAACTTGCTTTCTCTTGCTGTTCCAGGAAGGACAGGTATTAGAATGCTCCCTGATCAACAGTATTCGTCTTGGAGCTGTACCAAAGGTACGCTGTAATTAGTTTTTACTGTTCTTTTAAACAAAGAGTGTTTAAGCTGAAGGTGAAGTGGGGAATGCAGTGCAGCTTGTTACAAAATACCGCCCGCACAACTTCGCTTGTAAAATCATAGCCTAAAACGTTTAGCTTTAAGATTAAGTGGTTTTAGTTTATTTCAGTGTCGAGGTTTTGTAATATTGCAATGCTATGTCAGTGCTGACCTTCCAAGAGGCTGTGAAATCTGGGCACTGAATATTAAAAGGATCCTGTCAAGGGTTTTCAAATTATTTTGAACTATTATGATATCATTTTAGGAGGTTGAAAATATTTTCTGGTTTAATTTTTGTCCTTGATCATTCAAGATGTGTTCCTATGTTTCATTGACATAGAAATCAGAAATTTTTGTTTGCTTCCTTGTTTTAGATACTTAAATGATCAATTGTGTCAGGACAGCTCTGGGACTTGTGATTATTAACTGCTGTTTCAAAGGCAGTCTGCAGAGGGACCACCTGAGGGTTCTACAGAAATCATAGCTTTTAAAATATTTTCTAATATAGATTTCTTTTTAAAATGCATCTGGATTTTAGACATCTTTCTGAGATGAAATTTGGGCATAATTGCTTCAGTGTCTTTTTTAGAGTTTTGCTATCTAGTTGTCCGGTGATGTCAAATACAAAAGCTTCAATCAGAGTATGGTTCTACTTAAAAATCATAGATTTTTCACTTTAATCATAGATTTATTTTTTCTAGCGAAGTTAGTTCTCTTTCAAGGTGATAGACTGAAATCTTCAGCCAACAAAGTAGGTCATGGGCTAAGGCAGTGCAGACTTCCCCATGATACCCCACGAGTATGCTTCAAACTTCAAATATGCTTCAGAATATTCCCAATTTCTATGAATAGTTCAGTCTCCAGGCTTATTAAATCTATGGCTCTTGACTGCCAGCAAAGGTACCAAAGAGCACCAGATTTGCTGCTAAGAAATGGATAGAAATTACCCACTCATTCCATGCAAATAATAACTTTTGGTCACTACTGATTTGGATTGGAATAATTTATTTACATAGAGTTAAGAATTCCCATAAACTATTGCCAGTCTTTAAAAGTATTCCATTTCCCTTCTCTGTGAAGGTAATATATGTAATTTTCTGAAATGTATTTAAAATACTGCAGTTATCTCTCTGCTTTTAGGATTCAGCCACAGTCAGTGATTATTAAATTAGATTTTTTTCCTAATCATGCCAATAGATTCTAAATGAAACAACTCATTTAAGGTGACCGGGAAATATTTACAGTCTTAATGCATTCGAACCTGAGTTGTGTTTTTAGCTTAATCTTTGTATTGTGCATTTAACAAGTCTTTTTTTTTTCTGTTTAACAGGATCCCAAAATACTAGCTGTTCTTGAGACTGTGGGAAAAGCAGAAACTGAGCTGGAAGGGCGGATAGTGTGTGTCTGCAGTGGCACAGATCTGGTGAACATCAGCTTCACGTACATGGTAGCAGAAAATGCAGAAGTAGCTAAGGTATTCCACGGTTAAACAGTGCCGGGTGTGGGGGGAAAGGTGTCGCCTGCATTGAAGCACATGCTGCCACAGATTTATCACGACTGGTACTTGAGCTAGCTAGAATAAAGCTAGCTCAGATGTGTCTGCTCGAGCTTCAGTCACACCTGTGTTTTCTGTCTAGATGTACAGAAATCCCTTGGCTTTTCGCTTCCTCTTTCCTTTTTATTATTGGAAGCCACGTAGACAGAAAGCATAGCCTGACCATTCATTGCAACCATTGTTGCTGGCCAAGCAAAGTGAGGTCTAACACTCAACTCAGTAGCATGTCTCTGTTTGTCTGTCATAACTTTTCAACACCACATCCGGTCAGTTCCAAAATGTAGGGAATGCTTTAGGCATTTATGGGCAGAACCTTCTTGATTTTGATCACAATCAGAAAAACAGAAAGGGGGTGACACATGGAACCCCCTGGCATCTGGTTAGCTGAGCCAGCAGCTTCACCCACCTTTCAAATTGCCTACCGATCAAAGAACAGGTTGGCAGTGCACATCCCCCTCCCACCAGCTTAGTCCCAGTACAGTTATAAAATAGTAACACTCTGAAAGAAAAATAAATGAAGGGGGAAAAAAAGGACACAGAAAAAATATGAGAGTAGTGGAAGGAATAGGGCCATAGGGGGAATGTAGGCACATGCAGAGCCCCAGGCATGGGAGGAGATTGTGGAACCCTAGGAGAGCGGGAAGGTGGAAGTGGAGGGCACAAAGAGAGCCCCTGGCATAGGGGGGAGGTGGGAATGGGGGACCCTGGCGGGGGCACAGGAAGAGAGAAATAGGGGAGCACTGTTATGTTATTTTTGATGGAATAAAGGGGCCCAGAGAGTCCAGGGCGTTAACATGACCCTGTCACTGAACAACACTAAACAGTTAAACAAGGTTCAAGGTTTTGGAATACAGAGTCCTCAGCCTGCTTATTAGCGTGGAAAACACACTATTAAAAATCTTTTTACTCTCTTATTAAAGATACAGAAAAAGAAGGAAAAATAGTTAAAGCATTGAAAATATACAGTATTAAGGAAGTCTCTTCTTTTAACAATATCCCGTGTTCCCCTTCTCTATAGAGAGTCTGTAGTAGGAAGAAAAAGCCTAGTTTGAGAGTCTCTTGGATGGGATTAAAAAGGGTAATAACTATCTTAGAATCTTTAGAAGGGACCAAAAGGGTCCTCTAGTCTAATCCTGTGCCAAGATGCAGGATTTGTTGTGGCTAAACCATCAAAGACAGACAGCTATCCAGCCTCCTTCTGAAAACCTCCAGTGAAGGAGCTTCCACAACTTCCCAAGGCGTCTGTTCCATTGTCCTACTGTTCTTACAGGAAGGAAGTTTTTCCTGGGATTTAATCTAAATCTGCTCTGCTGTAGTTTGAATCCATTGCCTCTTGTCCTGCCCTCTGTGGGAAGAGAGAACAACTTTTCTCCAATTTTTTTATGGCAGCCTTTCAAGTATCTGAAGAGTGCTATCATGTCCCCATTAAACTCCTCTTTTCCAAACTAAACATACCCAATTCCTTCAGTCTTTGCTTGTATGGCTTGCATTCCATCCCTTTGATCATCTTTGTCGCTCACCTCTGGATCCTTTCCAGTTTCTCTCCATACTTTCTAGACATTGGTGACCAAAATCAGACACAGTACTCCAGCTGAGGTGTAACCAGTGCCGTGTAGAGCAGTACTGTTATCTCCCAAGACTTTCATGCTATGCCTCTGTAAATGCAACCTAAATTGCATTTGCTTTTTTTTTTTTTTTTTGGCAATAGTGTCACATTGCTGACTCATGCTGAGGTTAAAACTCACCAGAACTCTCAGATCCTTCTCAGCAGTGCTGTTGCCAAGCCAGTTATCGCCCATTCTGTATTTGGTTTTACTTCCCTAAGTGTAGCACCTGACATTTGTCTTTGTTGAATTTCATTTTGTTGTCCATAGCCCAGTTCTCCAATTTGTCAAGATCCCTCTGAATTTTAGCTCTGTCCTCCAAAGTATTGGCAACTGCCCTAGCTTTGTGTTGTCTGTAAACTTGATCCGTGCGCTTTCTTAATTACGTCCTGGTCATTAATAAAGATGTTAAACAACACTAGACCCAGAACAAAGCCTTGTGGAACTCTACTTGAAACCTCCCTCCTATCCGACATCATTCCATTAATAGTTACTCTTTGTTTGTGGTTGTTTAATCAATTATGTATCCACTTAATGGTAGTTCTGCCGAGCCCGCATTTCTCCAGCTTACTTATCAGAAAGTCAAAAGCCTTGCTGAAGTCCAGGTATATTATGTCCACTGCATTCCCCCTATCCGCTAAATCAGTTACTCTGTCAAAGAGGGAAATCAAGCTGGTTTGGCAGGATTTGTTCTTGGTAAATCCACGCTGGCTGCTAGCGATTACCCCGTCATCCTCCAGGTACTTGCAGATTGAATGATTTAGACATTGCTCTCGTAGCTTCCCAAGTATCAAAGTCAGGCCGACTGGTCTGTAGTTCCCTGGCTCCTCCTTTTTCTTCTTTTTGAAGATGGGCCCTGTGTCAGCCCTTCTCCAGTCTTCCGGGACCTCTCCTGTCATCCAAGAGTTTGTAAATATTATTGCCAGTGGCTTCAGCTAATTCTTTCAGTATCCTGGGGTGAACAGCATCCAGCCCTGCTGATTTCAATTCATTCAAATTGGTCAGAAGATCTCTGACATGTTTTTTAACTTATCCCAATCTGCATCCCTTCCCCTTTATTGTCTATGGTAACTTTGCTGGACACATGTTGTTTTTTGCGAGAAGACTGAAGCAAAGTAGGCATTAAGCAGCTCTGCCTTCCTATCATCTTCCTTTACCAGCTCCCCACCTCCATTAGGCAGTGGACCCACACCGTCCTTGATCTTTCTTTTTTGTCTGACATATTTGAAGAACCCCTTCTTGTTGTCTTTAACATTTCTTGCCCGCTGTAACTCATTCTTTGCCTGGGCTTTCCTGATTTTGTGCCTGCATACTCTTGCTATTCCCATGTATACTTCCTTGGTGACATGCCCCTCCTTCCATGTCCTGTATGGAGCCCTGTTGGTTTTCAGATAGCTAAAAGCTCCTTGTGCAGACACATTGGCCTGCTGTGGCTCCTCATATCTTAAGTCTGCATCGCAGTAGCTTTATGTTGAGTTTCTAGTGTTACATCTTTTAAGAACTGCCAGTCTCCTTCGACTCCTTTTCTTCCTAATTGGTCTTTCCATGGGACCTTCCCTGCTATTTCTCTGAGTCCATTGAAACCCGCCTTTCTAAAGTCCAGTGTCTTTGTTTTGCTGTTCTCATCTCCTCCTTTCCATAGGATCTTGAATTCTATCAAATCATGATCACTTCCTCCCAAGTTCCCAACCACCTTCGTGTTCGCGATTACAACTGTTGGTCAAAACCAGATCCAAAATGGACTGACTGCCTTTGTGTCCTCAACTTTCTGAATCAAAATTGTTCTCTACACATGCTATGAATTTTCAGGCCATATTATGTTTCGCTGCAATAGTTATCCAACAGATATCAGGGAAGTTAACCCCCAACCCCCTCCCCCCCCGCCATTTCATACTAGCCTGTGTGTGTTAACTAAGCTTGTTCCCTGCTTGTAGAATGATCAGTCATCTTTTTTGGGGGGAAAGAGAAAAGGCAGTTGAGGTAGGCTGGAGCTGTTCCTGCTGCTGCTGTTAAAGTCCCATCCCATGTCCTAGAAGTCAAAATAAAACAAACAGAAAATGGAAGAAAAAAACCAGTATCTTCACTTGCAAAATCTCACTGTGGGAGAAACACAGGCATAGCACATGCTCTTGTCAGCTACTCTGAGACCTGGCTAACTTGTACCAGCGGCAGGCTATTTAGGCCATTGCTTTTAGCTATCTTTGTGGTCACAGGCTTACAGCAGTGTTGCAAAATATGCAGTCCTGACTGGCTAAGTCAGATGCTTATAAAACAGAAGGCAAAAGAAGGTGGGGAAGGAAAATGACAGGTATGGGGAAGGGGTGACAACAGGAACCAAAGTCTCACATCTTAGGTGGTGGTCAGGATTTAGCCAGAGCCGATGGAGATGGCAATATCATCTGATTCCCTCTCTCTGGACCTGTCTGGTCAGGACATCTCTCAGAATCAGAACACCAGAGGCCTAATGGTGTCATAGTGGCTCCTGGAGTCCCAGGAGATAGTGAGGGTGGCAGTCATGATGACAAAGCTAGTTCCTTCCAGTCCACCAGTCTCCCAGTCAGTTAGTTAGTTTCCCCCACAAAGTCTCTCTTTAGTAAATGTGGGCCTGAAAAGGGAATGATGGGAAACATAGCCAGCCATCAGTTTGTTCATCAGTTAGGCCTAATTTTGGACACATCAATTTTGGTTCACAGATTTCCAGTCCCACACTTTCCTTGTTTACCAGGCATGATCTTAACGTATACCTTGAGTTTGATCAGTAGGCCTTTTCGTTTGGACTAATTCAGTCTGTCTCTCTCCTTTTTGTACCTATTCCACTCAACACTTGTTATAGATTATTGTGATGTTTGATAAAGTTTTAGCCACTTTTCCACAGTAAAGATCACAACTTGGGGAGGTCTACCAAGCACCAACGGTTTACAAGGGCATGCGGAGCCCCTATAATGAGGCAGGGGGTGGAAGGTTGAAGGGAATCCCTGAAATAAAAGGGGATGGGAGGGTGACACCCAGGGAACTTGTGAGAAGGGGAACGGAGGGACTGGTCGAGTTTGCATATTGAACTTTATAAACCACCTGCATCAACTGCTTGTAGGTCTCAAATTTCGTGGTTGCCCGGGATTGGGCTTAAGTTACTTCATTTACCAGGTAGCCTTCCTGAGTCCTGGTCTGTACAATGGACGCTGTATTCGGGCAGTGTAAAGGGGCTGTGGCAGACTGGGGAGAATTCCCCTAGTGCAGGAGCAGTGTAAGGCCCTAGCCTAGGGCATTCTGGCCTGCAAAGCAGTCCATATGCCGCTCAGACTAGGCTACCATAAGTAAAAGCATCTCTGATAGTAAGGACTATGGTGACTCCTGCAGCAGTTTAGAGTCCAGACCTCCCCCTCCTTATCTCTGGAGTAGGGTTGCCAATCCTCCAGGATTGCCTTGGAGTCTCCAGGAATTCAAGATGACTCTTTAAGTAAAGATTATGTCATGTGATGAAACATCCAGGAATACATCAAACCAAAATTGGCAACCCTACTCTGGAGATGAGATGTGGAATCTAACCCAAAAGATTTACATATAAAAGAGAAGCAACGTTCATGATTTTATTCTGGTTCTTCATTTTTAGTCTGCTCTGAAGAATAAATCACTAGGTTTGTGAGACCACTGAGGCCTTGTCTTCACTGCTAAAAAAGGTGCATTTTACCTCAGGGTAACGAACAGGTGAGCTATCCCAAGTGAAGACAAAATACTTTGGTTTTACCAGATGGCAAATTAGGCAATGTCAGTACTATACCCCAGCCTGAGGTTGACCGTGCCTAGTTTACTTTGCTCCTTTTTTCTAGCAGTGAAAACAAGGCTGAGTGTGACGTTAATGGCTAAGTAGAGAATCGCAAGAATGAGAGTCACAAGAATTGTAATAGGCATCAGCTAAAACATTTAGGTAATACTCTCTCTATCGAATAGTTCTTCTGTAACTTCAGTGATTTTATTACTGTGCTTACTGTGTCAGCTGTCTTGGCTATTATTATTTGTATTATTGTAGCACCTTGGGGTCCTAGTCATACACTGGTCTAGGTACTGTACAAACTCAGAACAAAAAGACAGTTTCCTTTGGCATGTGTTACTAACACTATGGGTAAAAATAATGGGACCGATTCATCCTTGGTGTAAAGTGGCAAATTCCGTTGGTCGCGTTTGTATTTATTTTGTTGATTTTTCACAATTTAATCCCACTCAGTATAAATGCGGAATAGAGATGTTGAGTTAATTTATCAGTAACTATTCTTGCCAGCGAGGAGCAGCCATTTTAATTTTAGCTGGGTTCTGAAAGGTTATGAATATTGCCTTGTAAATTTGTATAGATTTATATAATGGATAGAGCGTTTTCAAAAAGATGCTACGTCAGGCCGCCAACCCTGCAAAACCTCAGTGCAAATAGCTGATCGCAGAGCGGATAGGCTCGGTTTCACAATCAACAGCATTTAATAACCGTCACAACTCATGCCGATTTTCAGCATAATTATAAACTTTGTAGTGGGCAGTGTTTTAACAATTGGTATGGATAGTATATTGCACATTAACTTTTATTACTATCTGGTTAATTGACTTATGGAAGAAAGAAATACTGTAAATGCGGATGATCAGAAAGCAGAGGTTGCTACACTGTTTTTCCACACAGAGCACTTTAGAGAAAGGATCTGCTTTTCAGTGTAGCAGAGATGTAGTCTGGTTCTGGAAAATGATCTCCCTGTAATACCAGGGGGCTTCCATTTTAATAATCATTTGAAGAGCAGTGATGATGTGTATTAAAGCAGGAAGGTCGCAAGTACAGCCAGAGACATTGGGAACAGCAGCAGATTCCCACAGCCCTTATAAAGAAAAAGAACTTCTCTCAGAGTTGCAGCTGTGTTAGTCTGTATTCGCAAAAAGAAAAGGAGTACTTGTGGCACCTTAGGGACTAACAAATTTATTTGAGCATAAGCTTTCGTGAGCTAAATTTGTTAGTGCCACAAGTACTCCTTTTCTTTTTAAAGAACTTCTCCGTATCTTTGTTTGTTTTCTCTTATTTTACATGCATGTGCATTGTAAATCTAATCTACCTCGGGAAAACTGCAGAATATATCTGGAAAGAATTCTGGAAATCTGTTGATTCTTTTGTCCCTGTCAAAGGAATAATCGTTAGTGATTTAGGCCTCAGTCCTGCAAATACTTTGAAATTATTGTATATCCAGAAACTATCGATTTCGATGTAGTTACTCATACACATGAAGATAGGCACATATTTAA
Organism: Eretmochelys imbricata; assembly: GCF_965152235.1. NCBI lineage: Eukaryota > Metazoa > Chordata > Testudines > Cheloniidae > Eretmochelys > Eretmochelys imbricata. The sequence continues at coordinate 201,818,637 of NC_135574.1, read as the reverse complement.
GTGTTTTCAGGATTAGGGCCGTATTCATATTTTATATTGGAAGCTTGCATTCAAAGGGGAATTAGGGTTTCTAACCTTTCAAGCAAGCTGGTCAAATATTGTTGTAATATTCAGTCAGCTGGTATCTTATAGCTAGAGCACAAGACTGGAAGTTAGAAGTTATACATTTTCTTCCCAGCTCTGCCACAGACTTCCTATGGGAGCTTGGTAAAGTCACTTAATTTCTCTGTACCTCAGCTTCTCCTATCTGTAAAATGAGGATAATAATAATACCCGCCCACCTCGCAAGAGTGCTGTGAGGCTAAGTTCAGAAATGTTTGCAACGCCTTGAGTTCCTCAGAGAAGGACATTACAGAAGCACAATGTATTATTATTATTCATTGTTCTTACATTCATCATGATTTGATTACTTTATTTTCTGCTTGGTTTCCTGCATTTTCAAGCATTCTTGTGTATCTCCGTAGTTCTTGCACTGTGTTGGAATGTGGCATATGGTATGTAGCTGAGGTGGTAAGTAAGCCTTCCCAGAGAATCAGAAGGCCTCAGTACAAAACTGTTGCTTCCCCATTCAGGGAGCTGTGTATTGCTGTTTCATCACCAACCCCTCGGGATATGTTAATGCCATGTTCATAAGATCTGTCAGTATCTTAATTTTCACTTAATGGCCATTCTTTACATTGTACATTGAAAAAGGCATCCAGGATCTTTGCTGTGTTGTTTTTTTTCCCCTCACTCTTTTATGTTCCTTTTGGAAGTGTTACTGCAGGACTTTCAATGGCCCCAATACCTCCCCACTGGTTTTCACAAGCCACAATGGATAAGGGCTCATCGCACTGGGTGAAACTAGACCAAAATACCTGATATATTTGTCTCATCCGTTCTTGACACTGTTCCCACAGAAGCAGCCAAACTGGTGTAGATCCAGTTGGTCTGATCCTCAACATGTTTGGAAAACTCCTCACAGCAAGAAACGCTCTGTTAATGAGTGGAAGCAATCTGGGTTCATCAGACTGCTTGCCCCATGGAACATTTGTGCTAGCTGGGACTTTGTAGATGAAATTCTGGAAGTGGGGGGAAACGAGCCCTTGAGTTTTCTTTTAGCGTATAGCACAGCCTCAGTAGCAACATACAGAAACTCTTGGCTGTGGTTGACAGATATGGGATGAATTTTACACAATCCCTAGTCTAGTCTCCTTTCTGTTGCTTCTTCGTGTGTCGCAGGTATGGTAATCTGCATTGTACAGACGTGACCTGTGAGACTGACTGGACATAGGAGTTGAGGAAGAGGAGATCTATTGTCCACTGTGTGAATGGTTGAGAACAAAATGTTCTGGTTCCCTGCTAGACTACTAACAGAATGCTCGGTATATTCTCTCTGAGGATTTTGAAACCCCTAACGGGTTCATCACTCGCTGACAGCACACGAGCTAAACAGGGCCTTTGCCCAGAATCGATTCCCCAGTGAAAGATGAGATCCAGAAGGTGGCCTCTTTAGTTTGTCAAACTAACCTCTTCTCTTCCCTTCCTAAGGATAGCTCCATAGTTGCTGTGGAGGTCCTGAAATCAGTGAGATGTGTAAGTCACCCTGGACATTAATCTTGGTGACTCTAGCCCGAAACAAGAGCTTAATCTGTAACTCCGCTGCCGAGCCAGTACACCACCAAAATTACTAAAATGATCTCAGTCCCAGGGCTTTCACAGATGCATATGTAACTGGTGCTTCCACAGTGTGGCTCTGTTCCCCTCTAGTGGCTGGACCACACAGAGGGTCATGAGTCTGCACAGCCGTTTAGCGAACAGTCTTTTAGCTCAGACAGTAGAAGCTTCTGCATTTAGTTCAGCAGGCCCAGGTTCGAATCTTATTGCCAGTGGCCCACCAAGGGACTCCACATTACACACTCAGGCCAGGCAGCCCTGCACGTGGGGATTCAGCAGTGAAGGACCAATGCAGCAGGTAGCAGCTCCTCTGCCGAGACTCCACCCTGGGCCCTAGGGGCAGCTACTGCTGGAGTTCTGGGACTGGGGGCTCCTCTCCTTGCGCTCTCAGTTGCTGCTGCTCCTGGGGAGAGGAGGCACTGACCACGTCTGGAAGCAGCAGCTCAGGATCAGGCCCCTTTCCACGCAGCTCTGTGTGTGCATGAGAAGAGAAGCAAAGGGGGCGCACTGGGGCTGTGAGTGTGCTGGTGGTGGGGCAGAAGGGGAACGAATGAATTGGGTATGGGAATGCTGATGGATTTGTTGTGTGGGTTGTGGGTGGTAAGGCTGTGTTGGAGGGAGAATTGCTTAATTTGGGATGGATAGTGATCCCACTTGGAAGTGTTGATTTAGATATTATCCACAAATTATCAAGTCCTGGACTCTAACAAATCAGTCTTTGGCACTAGGCACCCCCTCGGGATAATACCAGATGCAAAAAACCACTCCGTCATCCTAGTTCCTTAGCCTGCTGTTCATGTTGGACCTAGAGTTAGCCTGGTGTTCATGTTCTCACTGGAGAAACTACATGGACACAGGAAAGGTGGAATCTCCTTGCTCGATTTGGGTAATACAGGTCTCATCTATAACTAAACCGTGGATGATGTTGGACTGAACAGCATGAGCTGAAGGTTACAGCAGTTTTTAGTCACTCTCAATGACCCTACTTTGCATCTCATCCTGTTAAATGTAAGGCCCTGGCTAATTCAGAGCTAAGAGATCAAGCAGTCTGTGCACTCTGCCACTGCTGGCTTGCGTTTCATTGAGGAAACCAAGACGAAGCAAGGTCACTGAGTAGCTCTAAAGGATTTGATGGGGGTTATTCAGCAAACGTTGGAAGACAGGCTTCTTCAGTCAATGTTTCTTTCATTTTTTCCACTTAAAGGCATTCATAAATGCTGGCTCTTTGTTTAACAGAGCTAGTTCAGTTATCTTTTTCCACATTCCATGTACTTAGTTGTGCATTCAGCTCTTCATCCTGTAGTTTCTGTGCCCACTGCTTCATTTTTTCCATTTAGTTTCATGGTCATTGCTTCTCTAAGGTTAGATACTAAGGGACAGATTCCTCTCCTGGTTACACTGATATAAATCCAGAATAACAGTTTGTGTCATTCAGGTTTTATGCCGGTGTCCTTGTTTACTGGAATTCAGAATTTGATTTTTTCAGTGGTCTTTGCCATTCTTTCAATACTTAGTGGCTTGGTGATGCTGAACACTAGGCAACAGATTTGATTGTCTTTGCAGAGTGTTTGCTGTTACTTCACCTTCATGTAACTGAGTTAGAACAAGTCAAATTGGTAGTTCCCTCATAGCGAGGAAAAAGGGTTGTTCCCAGATTCGTGTGGCCATTTTACGCCTGGTCTACGCAAGGAAATTAGGGGGGTATAACTGTCACTCGGGATGTGAAAAATCCACACCCCAGAGTGATGCAGTTAAGTCGACCTAACCCCCTGGTGTAGATACCTCTAGGTCGACTGAAAAATGCTCCTGTTGACCTAGCTACTGCTTCTTGGGGAGGTGGATTCCCTATCCCGACAGGTGAACGCCTCCTGCCAGGGTAGGTAACATCTGCACTGAAACGAGCTACAGAGGCGCAGCTGTTCCACTGCAGTGTTTTAAGTGTAGACCAGCCCTTAGGATACTATTTAGGTTGTGGGAAAGGTATAAACGCTTCCTTTTCCCCCTTTTACAGAGACAACACGTTAGCTAGCCTGTTTCCCAATTAATCTGGGAATGGGTTGGTGATGGAAAAGCTATATATTGCCAGTTTAACATTGTCACAGTCCTGTATATTCAGACTCTTTTTTTCATTTGATGGTGTAAACTTAAAAATTAGTTTTTTGCAGAAGATTTGTGGCTCACAAGGATTTGATCTTTGACCGCCTGACAAATAATGTGACATTTCATGCACAGGGTACAGACACCTTCGAGCATATGCCTGAACCTACTGGTAGCTCAATTCTTCATCCGGTGTCATATAGCTCCAGTGCAATTTGTACACAGTCCTCCTTTTTTTTGACTCTCCCATCCCCAGGTAATTTGAGGCAAGCTAGTAGCCTTTGGGTAAAACAGACCAGCTGACCCATGTGTGGTACTACCTAGTCCCAAATTGAACACAAGGAGACAGATGCTCTGGTGTGGCACAGCTGGTGGGAGTCTGGCCCAAAAGCTGGCGTAAGCAGCCCAGGGAGCATCACGCCAATGGAAGGGTGATTCTGTGCTGGCCTAGGAGCTCTTATGCTACTCCTTTGCCCTGTACCAGCATAGCATGGTGTGGCTGGGATTCCCCTATGATTTACCAGTTCTTGCCTTTGATGAATCCCATGCACTCCTACAGACTAGGGACCGAATGGCTAGGCAGCAGTTCTGCAGAAAAGGACCTAGGGGTTACAGTGGACGAGAAGCTGGATATGAGCCAACAGTGTGCCCTTGTTGCCAAGAAGGCTAACGGTATTTTGGGCTGTATAAGTAGGAGCACTGCCAGCAGATCGAGGGACGTGATTGTTTCCCTCTATTCAACATTGGTGAGGCCTCATCTGGAGTATTGTGTCCAGTTTTGGGCCCCAAACTACAAGAAGGATGTGGGAAAAATTGGAAAGCATCCAGTAGAGGGCAACAAAAATGATTAGGGGACTGGAACATATGACTTCTGAGGAGAGGCTGAGGGAACTGGGATTGTTTAGTCTGCGGAAGAGAGGAATGAGGGGGGATTTGATAGCTGCTTTCAACTACCTGAAAGGGGGTTCCAAAGAGGATGGAGTTCGGCTGTTCTCAGTGGTAGCAGATGACAGAACAAGGAGTAATGGTCTCAAGTTGCAGTGGGGGAGGCTTAGGTTGGATATAAGGAAAAACTTGTCCAGTAGGAGGGTGGTGAAGCACTGGAATGCGTTACCTAGGGGGGTGGTGGAATCTCCTTTCTTTGAGGTTTTTAAGGTCAGGCTTAACAAAGCCCTGGCTGGGATGATTTAGTTGGGGATTGGTCCTACTTTGAGCAGGGGGTTGGACTAGATGACCTCCTGAGGTCCCTTCCAACCCTGATTTTCTATGATTCTGTGATTTCATCCACTTATGTTGGCACAAAATAGAGCAGCCCCAGGCTTGGTTTACCTGTTGGGGAAGGGCTGTTTGGGAATCCTTCCTAAACAGGACTTAATCTTTTCACCAAGAAAGAGCTGGATAGGTGATTCATGGCTTGGGTTTTCCCAGTGGTGGTGCCCCAGGGCAGTTGGTCCTAATGAATAAAAGAGAAAGCTAAGGACAAGGGTTTGGTGCTTTAATATAGTTGCCTGAAAATCCAAGTTGACAGGTATGTATCTTTATTTCTTAACCATGTGTTCGCATTGACAGCATTGTACACAATACTTCTACTGACATCTGGTGGCATGTTGTAGCAGAAAACCTGTTGTTTTTTTTTAAGACTGTACATTTGTATGACTTGCATTTTGTTTAGTTTAGCTGCCCTGTAGTTATTTTTGCACACTGTGGCTTTTAAAATTTAACTTCTTATTGAAAGCCAAGAGAGTCAAGAGCTTTTCAAGAATGTCAGACAAATCTAGCTCAGTCTGGGGCAGATAATGGTACCGCAGTGTTCTTGCAGCGGCAGCATATCATTTCCATTAGGATGTTTTTAAAAACATTTTAAAAAAAGGAAAGACCAGGTAAAAGAGTGCTTAAATACCACAGTGAGAGAGAACTGAGCAATCTCTGATAGACTACAGTACAGGCGTACTTAGTAAAACTTTGAGAGATGGTTTTCCTAAGGGGTCTTAATCACCCAGCGGAAAGAAGATGAGAGAACCACATATGAAGTCTTTTCAGCAAAGCTTTGGCATTTGTTTTTGAGAACACAACATGATGCCTTTAAACAGAGTCGGGGCTCTGTTTTCATGCTTTATGAAATTACACAACTACTGTGTAATTTCAATGTGCGTTTAAAGCAGCTATTTGTGTTTAAAGATGGGCATTTTTAGTTTATTTTAGCCACCTAAGGCTACAGGTCAGACTTATTGTATATAGTTTGCTCAAGCCTTCAATATTGCCTCATATAAATTTTAGAGATATGTACAACACTCATTCATGAAAAGAAAAATACACTCATCTACTTCTATTTATAAAGTGTTTCTAGAATAGATTTGGGCATACACGTGGTCGGTTCAAGCTCCATGTACAGAGTTTTGCCTTTAATGAGAGGCTTTCTACTCATTAGGCTGATAGGGAACAGTGGAGCAAACCCCATTTCAGTTACACTGATGCAAATAGTCTATGCCAATGGTTCTCAATCCACAGGCTGCTTGCAGCCCAATCAGCACACAGCTAAGGCCCGTGTGACAACGTCAGGGCCATACAGGTAGTATATATATATATATTGTGTGGAAGCGGCCCACATAACACATGGAGAGCAGCAAATGCAGACCACAATAATAAATAGGTTGAGAACCACTGGTCTATGCAATAGTCTCGGCATTATACGGGCATAACTGAGATAGAACTTGGCCTGTCATGTCATTAGATTTCTGCTGTTTTGGGGGTTGATCTTATTGTCCTTGCTCACCCAAAGCTTCCATTGCCAAACTCCCGTTGGTTTTAATTTTAGGCCCTAAGTCTCAAACGTTTTCAGTACAAATCAGCAAAGTCAAGATGTGAACTACAGTTGAAAAATAGATCCTTATAAAGAAATTATGTAAGGACTGCAGTACTGCTGTTTGCTGAAAGATAGCCTCATGGTCAGTGGAATGTTTTACTTTTTAAGGATGAAAACTGGAAAGAAAGCATGATGGAATATGTAACAGGCAGCTAGATTTGGTTCGTCACATAACACACGTGCTGTGCCTCCTTGTAGTCTGCTATAGATTATTAATATTTTGCTTCATTTCTGTTCTAAAATAGAACGCAGTTAAATATGTCATCACATATTGTATAATGTTGCTTAGGAATAGCTAATATTGCCAACAGCAGCTGAAAGAGATTTATATTTATACAGTCTATAAATAGAGAGCTTAATAAAACCATCAGTGGGCAGCTTTCCTTTGCTGGCAATCAGCTGTTTTAATGGCACTACAGATGCAGCATTTATGTAGCTGGGGAAAAAATGGGAACCAGCGTGACTTTGTTTATCGAAGAATAAAATATTAGCGTGTAATATGCAGTTTGGATGCTGGCTCTCCCTTCCAAGGTGGGGTTGGGAGAGAGTTTTATACGTCAGGTTCTCTACATTTTGTATAGTTGCGTGAAAAGGAGAAAAGCTTTTCCTTTGAGACAGGCATGCCCAGTGATTAGGTTGGCCTGCTTTCCCCCTTTTTGTTTTCCATAGCTGAGTGCCTGTGTGTTTTCTTGTCTTTCAGCAATGGGGAGAAGGACTTGGATCCATCATACATAACTTTAGAGCGAACAACGTCAGTCCAATGACATGCCTCAAGAAACAGTAAGGCTTTTCCCTCCCTGTTTTTCCTCCTGTGTATCTTTTTTTGGACACATATTTTCCTATATGAACTGTCTTGGTTGTCCTTTCTTTTCTTGGCTCAACCAATGCAATTGTCAAAACAGTCTACAGGAAAAATTCCCTCAGACTTCAACCTCCCATGCGATACACAGTGTTAACCGCATTTAAGGCTCGTGTTTCATTGTAAACATCCAAGTTTCCAAGTCCCTAGCTTGGTGTCTGCCTGAGAGAGTGTAAGAAAGTTTACAAGCGTACATTTAATCTACTGAGACGTGTCATTTTAATTATTGTCTTGTCTGTTCTTCCCTTGATACATACACATCACCCCCATGGGCGATACTGGTTTTGGAAGTATGTAGCAAGGGAGAGGTTGTCTGTCAAGGGAGGTACTGATTTTCTAATTATTCTGGGATGAATTTTGCCTCTGGAGCACAGCTCTGCATTGTAGCCATGCCCTGCTCCACAGGGAGCGCTAAGGAAGCAGACGGAACGCCTCCCGAGGCTTCCCAGCACACCCTCGGCTTTCTCTTACCCTTTGTCGGGTTCAGCGTACTTCCTGTCCCTTTTTCAGGCCACTGTGCGGGGTAGTGGTGCTGTGGTACTTGTCTCCTGCCTGCCCGGCCCTACTTTCTCTAGGGTGCTATGAATTCCCAGGACGCAGTCCCTGTGCTACCCCGAAGGCAGGAACTGCAGTTCTGTCTGGACACTCTGGCAGGCAGTGGGCTCTGTAGTACTTCCCTTACAATCCAGGCCTGCCTAAGGGTCAGGCTGACTCTGGCCGGCTGGTGGGATGTGGCTTATTGTCTTTTTGAGTTTCAAAAAGATCATTAATGTGTCGAAGATTAGAACTGCTGTTGTTTTTTGTGGTCATTTCACAAAGATGGCAGGCACCATTAACCTGAATAGAAATATCTAGAACCCTGTTTTTACTAAAATAAATAAATACGATATTAATTTTTAACATTTCTTTCTACATTTCAGCTGGATGAAGCTGGCGTTTCTGACAAACACAAATGGCAAAATTCCCGTTAGGAGGTAAGCACAATTGGAGGAGCTTAGCAACCTAGCACATATGTTTTGTGTAATGTGTATCAGATCATATTTTATTATATTAATATGCTTGCTGATTATATTTGGATAATATTAATTTTATAATTGTAATATATTTATAAACAACAAGATGGGAACTAAGACATTGTCATTTTTGCTCTATTCCTTCTTTTTAAGCAGGAAAAACTCCTAAAGAAATCAGTGATTTTTTTTCTTATTAAGAGCCCTATCCTGTGAAGTGTTAAGAGCTTTCAACTCTCGGGAAATCTACTTGGAGCAAAGGGCATCTAGCAGCTTATAGGCACTAACCCTGAGTGTTCAGGGATGAGTTTTTCAGTAGTTAGAAGGCAGGTTGTAAAGACTTTGTCAATAGCAGCATACAAATGTTTCAGACCATTGCAAATACAGAATAGCAGGTACATTGGGAAATGCAATTCACTGCAAAACTAAAAGAGGCAGCTTTGCCAGAATTATTCTTGTGTTCACAGGAACTTCTGGAACAATATTTATGCCATGCAGTATACAACCCACAGCAGGTCTTGGCTTACTTATTGCCAAAGATTAAAAAGGCAACTATGGAACAAAACAATATATTTCTCTGTAAGCAGTTGTTAGAGCAGTCTGGCTGAGACATCTGATGTCGCTCTTCCTTATAGTCTAGTTTTACTGCATTTCTCTTACACATACCTGCTCAAAATCCTATCAAACAATTTACCTTCTCTCCTTCCTGCACAGAAAAATGTGAAAGTCACCACTCTTGCTAATACTGGGCCATATTGCCCACATCCACAGCATTACCTGGAAGGGGGGCAAGAAGTGCCGGAAAACATGGTGAGGCTCCCCTCGTGGAGTTGCTTGCCAGGCATCTTTTCAAGAGAGTGGGGATTGGATCCTTGTGGAGCTGAGAAGCAGCAAAACCCCCAGAACATAGAGCCTGCTCCATTGCCCCCGTCTCTCCTTTGGCGGCATGACTCCAACCATAACCGCAGCCAAGGAGGGCACCTTGAAGGAATGAATGCTGCTTTGGTTTATTAATATATCAACTTTCAAATGGCCAGTCCCCTGCTGGTCCCTTGGTCTTGCACCAAACCTCCTTGGGGCACCTTCTAAATAGCGCCCCCGTGGATGGGGTATCTGCAGAATAATGGGGCTGTGGGAACGATTCTGAAGAGGCTTAATCCATCCCCTTCTGCATGCAGATCCACTGGAGACAGCACAGTCCAGTCACTCTAATGACTTAAATCTTCCTGTCAGATCCATGGATCTCAAATAGGTGGTTTAAATGAAATAACTGTCCTGTTCAGTACATATAAATGGCTCTCGTTAAAAGCTGTTCAATTTTAAGTCCTTTGTTACCCTAGAACTGGAATTAATTTGCAAACTGGACCCCATCAAATTAGGCCCGAGTAAAGACTGGGAGTGGATGAGTCACTACAAGAACTAAAAACTAATTTCCCCCTATTGGTACTCACACCTTCTTGTCAACTGTTTGAAATGAGCCACCCTGATTACTACTACAAAAAGTGATTTTTCGTCTTGTTGATAATAACCCACTTGAATTGAATTGTCTCGACCCCCCCTTAGTAAGGCAACTCCCATCTTTTCATGTACTATTATATATATCTTCCTACTGTATTTTCCACTCCATGTATCTGATGAAGTGGGTTTTAGCCCGCAAAAGCTTATGCCCAACTAAATTTGTTAGTCTCTAAGGTGCCACTAGTACTCCTTGTTGTTTTTATTTTTGCTGATACAGACTTAACACTGCTACCACTCTGAAATAGATTTACACAATTTCCATGTCGAGGCAAGCAGGCCTCCAAAAGGGCTCAGTTTCAAAGTGTTTTTAGCACAATATGCTAGTGAATTGAAGTCTAGGATCCTGATGTTTGCTCAAACAAAGGCCAGTTCAGGCATAAAAAGAAATCAGTCCAGTCTTTTGATGGAATAATTAATGTGCCGCACTCAATTTATTGTAGACTGCTACACAGATATGAAGATACAGTGCATGGATTTCACACGTACTGTACTGCTAATGCAGGCATTCCAAAGCAGGCATTAGCACTCAAGAATACTATGTGGATTTCAGCCAGCAGTACTCCCTTGAAGGGATTTTAGTTTCCATAAATCCACCAAATCATTAGGCACTTGTGACCGATCTAATCCTGTTTCATGCTATAAAGAGGGAAACTCCGTGTTGCTCAGATTCTCAGCCTTCAAAGCTAAGGAGTATAGCGCTGCACCTCTCAGAAAAATATATATGGTAATTAATTTAGTGTCATCCTGTGAAACGCCAGACTTCTTGGATTAACAGAACATGTGGTTTCATTGAACTATCTTTGAACACTGTAACTTTGAATCCAGTGGGCTTCAACAGGCACTGCAGGTGCTCAACACCTCTGAAAATCAGGCCACTCATCTAAGTGCCTCTGATAGGGTGTGGCAGCCCTTTTTCCGGGCTCATTAGAGAAGCCTCTGGTGCAAGCACTCTCTCTTTTCCATGCCTTCCTTAGGAGAATATGGGAGGCGGACACTGAGCGAAAGGAAGGGGTGTCGGGGAAGCAGTTTAAGATTAAAGGAAAGGAAAACCCAGGCTGTTGACCCTGTCCTGCACTTGAGACCAGAGCTTTGAAGCGTAGGGTCCATGGATGTTCCCTTTCTCCCTCGGCACTGAGGTCCCAATGGGGATATAGCCCCTGAGACCTGTTGGGTTCCAGTAAGGTCTACTGGGCATAGAGCTAGATATTGGTCTGTCAGGTGTTATGCATTGAGCAGCTTCATCACACATTCCTACAGCCCTGCTGGAGGGGCTGAGCAGGGTTTTCCCTCAGGCCTGGGGGCTGCTATGATGTGACGTCGCAGCAGTGAGGATAGGGAGGAGACTCTCTCTTCTCTGTCTCAGCTGGCCCTCAGACAGCCTGGAGAAGGAGGAGGCCATCTACTGCACAAGGGACATGTTGGCATGGAGCAGATCAGAAGGGGAGTGGGGACAGGCACAGGGGCACAAGGTGGGGGCCAGGGTTGAGGGGAATAGGACATAGATGGGGACAGGAGGTGAAAGGAGGCAGGCCAGGGAGGTAATGGGTCCAGGGCTCACCCTGCCTCTAGCAACTATCAGACTCCTGACCTTTCTCTTCCCCCAAAAGCCGCCCTCACGTCTCCAGGCTTTGCCCCATCCCAGCATCTCCCCAGTGCTCCAGGCTCTCCTCATCCCTGATAACTCCTCCCCCCGGCTTCCTCAGGCACTCCCATTCCTTCTGCTTTTCCTAAACAACCCCTTAGACTCTATGCTGCATAGGCTACACCCTGCTTTCCTCCTATATCTTTATACTGGCTGACTTCTCCAGGCTACTCAGTCAACCCTGCCTCCTCCATCCCACATCTGTGGGTGAGAGGGATCAGCTTCCATCTTCTCCCACACCTGTCCTACTGCTCACGGTCACCCAGAGGAGGAAATACGTGAGCTAGAGTTGCACAAGACCTGGCAGCTATGGGGATATATATGGGATTTTCATTCCCTCAGGAAGACAAGTCTCCACGTCAGAGCTGGTGGGGACTAGGAACATGAGACAGGAAAATAAACTCTGTCAGTTTGATTTCATTTTGACATTGAAGCCTAAAGAAAGCCTGAGGGAAAAGTCTTCTCTGGGAAATGAGAAATCTATGTTTCTTTGAACTTTAACATAGACCCCACTACAACCAGCAAAAGGCCTAGGTGAATGCCAAGCCTTGGGAAAGTGGAACTCTGTAGGCCTGATTCTTCCTAGGTCTGCACCTTGTGCAGTCATTTACAACAGTGCAAAGTGGTATAAATGCTACCAATTCGTAACAGTTTGCCCCGACTTTCCCTTGGTGTAATAGACTATGCAAGGTGCAGGACTCTATTCCTTCGTTGTTTTTTGGGGAATTTAACATAGCGTGTATGGGTATAAGCATAGCATAGCATAGCACAAATGTTTCCATCAATAGGTTGGGGAGGGAGCGCGCATAACAATTGGTGGTGGGCAAATCTCAGAGGCGTTCAGTGTTTACTTTACTTGCTTTGTCAAATGTATCTGAGCAGTTTTAATCTGGAAATTCATGTGCAAACCTTACAAGAACTGAGTGTTTCACATGAAGTTTGGTATAGCTCGGTCGAAAATGAAATGGTCATTATAAAAAGTAAGCATTTGTCAGTAGATACCACACTGCGACTGTCCTAAACTCTTGTCTGCACACGCTGGTTGCACCAATTTAACTGAAGTTTGTTAAACTGATTTTAGTTTAACCCCAGGTGGAAACATTTTTATGGGTTTAAAACTGGTTATATTAGTTTACCTTGAACCAAAAATTCACCAATGCAATCTAAATCTATATAAATTAGAGTGTAATGTCGCTGAAAATTAGAAAGGGTTCAATAGATAACAGCTGAGATTTTTAAAAAATAGGAGTGTAACTTTAGGCATCCCAGCCCCTATTTCGATGGGAGCTACTGGGTTGGGTACTCAACGACTTTGAAAGTTGGACTACTTATTTAAGTCCTTAAATATGGACGTAAGAGTCTAACTTTAAGCACCTGTTTTAAAAAAATCTTGACCAAAAATATTAATTTATCATTTATATCTTTGGCTTGCTGATCTTCATTTTATTGGTCGGAAAATATTTATACACGTGGTTTTCAGTGTTTTGGAGAACAAAACAAATCTTGATTGATATGGGAATATATAATAATGGGAACAGTGTATTTCACATCTTTCACTTTGTGTATTTACTTAGTGTCCATGATGTTAATAAGAAGTCTTGGAAAATTCATTTGGTGATATAGAAGGCAGCGTATTTTAGTCAGATTACTGTTGTGAAGTCTTTCCTGATGTAATGCTCATGTTAGGATTATGGACGTGCCTAAGCCACAGTATTTGTCTCCAGATCTGGACACCAAAGCTTGGGGAGTAGTTGGCCCCATGATTTTGGCTCAGCCCTTTAGAGGGGGGGAAGGCTGGCTGTGATCTGACTTTTCTGAAGCTCATCGCCAGTGGAAACAGAAATAAAACAAGTCTTCATATTAATCACATCAGACATCATAGACTTGGATATATTGTGTTCCAAGTAAACATGAGGCTCTTAGGGTATGTCTACACTATGAAATTAGGTCGAATTTATAGAATTCGTTTTTTTAGAAATTGTTTTATATATTCGAGTGTGTGTGTCCCCACAGAAAATGCTCTAAGTGCATTAACTCGGCGGAGTGCTTCCATAGTACCGAGGCAAGCGTCGACTTCCGGAGTGTTGCACTGTGGGTAGCTATCCCACAGTTCCCGCAGTCTCCGAAAATGAGATTCAAAAGTTTGCGGTTCTTTTCCTGTCTACCTGACCAGTGCATCTGAGTTGAGAGTGCTGTCCAGAGCGGTCACAATGGAGCACTCTGGGATAGCTCCCGGAGGCCAATACCGTCGAATTGTGTCCACAGTACCCCAAATTCGACCCGGCAAGGCCGATTTAAGCTCTAATCCACTTGTCAGGGGTGGTGTAAGGAAATCGATTTTAAGAGCCCTTTAAGTCGAAAAAAAAGGCTTCATCGTGTGGACGGGTGCAGGGTTTCATCGATTTAACGCTGCTAAATTCGATCTAAAGTCCTAGTGTAGACCAGGGCTTAGTCTAATGGATGGTGAAATAAATCCATCTTTTATACAAAGAAACCAAATTGGTCCAGGAGTTTAAGTGTCTCAGTGGAAGTGGGAAGGAAGCAAAAATGGTTGTACGTGGTCTGTCTGGAGGAGGAATAGCCTTGGTTGGAGCGGATTAGAGAGCCTTTCAAGGGAAGAAGGGACAGCAAGGAAAGAGTAACAAAATTCTGTGTGTGGAAGATTGTCTTGGTGGAAAATATGAGGTATCAGAATTTAGAGAGTTTCTCATGGGGAGAAATAACTTCAAAAGAGAGGAGGAAGGAAGCAGAGGAATGGGAATGGATCAGGATTTCCTGTGGGATGGCTGCCTTGAAATGGACGGATTAATAGTGTAGAAGAGTAGGAGTCACAACTGTGAACACAGAGGAAGCAGCAAAGCCTAGAGTTGAGTTGGCTAATACCTACCTTGTTTGTAGACCCTGCTGCTTTTTTTTTTTTTTTTTTGACACAGTAAGTTGTCTATGTATCATGTTGAAAACTGCCAGCAGAATAACTTGTTGCACAACTCTTACTGAACAAACCTCTTAGTTCTTTGGGCAGATCACTGTTTTGCTAAATCTTTTAGTAGTTGCCTTACACAGAGAGCAGTGGAGTATTTCTGCTCTGTGGAAGCTTACAGCATTATTACAACTGGGCTTGGTCCACAATTGTCTCTAGAGGTACGTGCATACGTCGTTTGAAAAAAGGGGGAAATGTTGGAGGAGAAAAGGAGTGAGACTGAAACTGATTATTTTAAAAGTGACTAACTTTTTTTCTTCTTTTTCTTAGTATTACCAGAACCTTTGCATCAGGTAAAACAGAAAAGGTGATCTTTCAGGCACTTAAGGAACTAGGGCTTCCCAGTGGAAAGGTATTTGCCAATTTAAAATAACATTTTTTTATATTAAGAAATCACAGAATCGATCAGATTATATCGTTATGTGTTAAGTCATTTGTGTCATGTGAAAAAAACATGCCTTGTGTTCTCAGACAGCTGCATCATCACTTCACTTAAACAGGAATGTTTACTAATGTGGTTTATACTAAATGGTACCAAAGTTAGCTCGGACTTTTTTCTGATGTCCCAGTGTGTTGAATATTTAAATTCACACATTCACATGGTACCTTGAATGATTTTTTTTTTAACTTTAACTTCAACAGGCAAAATAAAGACTATGTCCTTGTTCTGTATTTACTTTTTTACATATTATTATTATTTATTTTATCATTCACAGACTTAATGTTACCATGTAGTCAGAATATAAGTGCACTAAACAGATTTGGGGTAAGGAAAAAATGGAGAGCTCTTCTCAGAAAATATAAATAAAGCTACGTGCATTAGGCACATGTTACTAATACTTTTCTAATACTCAGACATGCTGATAGAATAGAATAAGTAAATTGGCTCTTTCTTGCTAAATCAACCTTTACGTTTTGGTTTTTTTTCCAGAATGATGAAATTGAGCCTCCCGCTTTTACTTATGAGAAATTTTATGAACTAACCCAAAAAATATGTCCTCGTACGGACATAGAGGAACTCTTTAGGAAGATGTAAGTTAAATATTAAACTAATTTTAAATTGTTTTACTGTCATTTTAGTCTATTTCTAGTATTACCGGTACAACACTGAACATGGTAAAGAATTTCCAACCGTAACTCCTAATTCCATGTACAGTATTTGCAAACCAAGTCACATCTACATTTTCTTGTCTTTTCCCCCAAATTATTCATGTAAAAGTTAACTCTGTATTTTAGAGCAACTTTTACATGAGTTAAAAGAAGCACCTGGAACTTTTTTTGCATTGGCTTTACTAACTACCTACAGTTTTAACCTGCTCCTTTAGGTTATTAACACAGTATGTGAACTAACTAGATTAAGCAAGAAGTCTAAAAGTTTGTTCAATCAGATTCTTCTCAAATGGAGGACTTACATGTTGTTTTCTAAATTAACATTTGTTAAATCATACTGAGAAGAGAGGGTATTATTATACTGTAGCAAGCATAGACTGTTTGTTTGCCTTGACAGTGTTTGTTCATTTTGAGAATACATAGCTACTTCAGTGTTAGGAAACTGCAAGGTTTAGAAAGTATCAACAATGTCAACATGTAAATCATACCTACTGTAGCATCATACATGAAAACTTACTTTTTCTAATAAATTTCTTTTCAGCAATGGAGACAAAACTGATTATTTAACGGTAGACCAATTAGTGAGCTTTCTAAATGAAGTAAGCTTTTTCATACATTAACTACCATACAAGTCTGTCTGCAGTGGCTTGCTTCTTCCAGTCTTCTCATTGCATGTATCATGCCATCATTTGCTGTGCTTTTGATCTGCTGATCTTTTCATTATGGCAATATCCAGGTGCAAAAATCAGCTTCAACCGTATATGTTCTTGTGCTTTCTCTATGTTGGTTTTGCGGATTGCTTCTGTTGATTACTTGCTGTGGTGTGAAGCTATTGTTGTGTACGTTTTATACATTTTATACTGTTATATACAAAGTAATTTCAACTAAACGATACTCAGTGTTTTGTTATAAGCAGTTATTTTACTTTTAGGCATCTGATTGCTGAATCTGAATAACAGAAAAATGAAGTGGGCTTTTATATGTAGTGGCTTGATTCTCCACTATCAAATATTTTCTGTTTATTACAAATCTGTGGATCATAAGGATATTTTAATGGATTGTATGTGATTCTGAAAATATTGATATGTAGGATAGAAGGAACTATATTGGCAGCAGTATTTCTAAAATGCACATTTATTAGCAAGAGTCTGCAGTGTTTCTTCAGTCTAGTCTCTGAAAAAGTGTTTTATTAAAGTGTGTGATTTTCTTCTATTTCTAAATCATATTAAGATAAGTGGGAGTATGATTTACAGAGTTACACACCACTTAAGTGAATTTGACAGAATTTACTTGAAACAAATGAAGTATTGCGAACACCAAGTAATTCCCCAGCTTTTGTGCCACAAAACTCTTTTTTTTCCCAACAGACTGCAGAATTGTATTCCTTCTCTATAGTCTTTGAGTGAACTGACAAGTTATCCAAGAACAAACTTAAACAAGAACAGCCACAGCAAATTGCTATTTTCTCATTTCTCTATGCAGAGATTTAAGCATGCATCAGTGTATCTAAAAGAGGGCCCCTTTGCTCCCTGTTCAAAAAGCAGTATATACCTTATTGATCTCCAAAAGTGAACCAAACACAAAGGATTTTTTTTAAAAGAAGTAGAGGAAAAGTAGTGATGAAATGAACAGTTTTACCGCTGTCCAGTGGACTAGGCACATGGAGTAAACCACGCTCAGTGGCTGCCCCAAATGTGGCCCAACCTTGGAAACAATTACATACATGCTTCATCTGGCTACTATGAGTAGTCCCATTGAAATCCATGGTCACAAAGCTAGGCATATGTGTAAGTGCTTGTAGGAACGAGGATTGGTATGATGTGTAAATAATCCACATCCCCGAGTGACATAAATTACACCGACCTAAGCACCAGTGTGGACAGCACTATGTCGGTGGGAGAGTTTCTTTTGCCAACATAGCTACTGCTGCTCATTGAGGGTGAGTTAATTAAGTCGACAGGAGAGCATTCTCCCTCAGCTTAGAGCGGCTCTCTAGTGTAGTCATAGTCTGAGTAGAGTTTAATGTGTTGGTCGTGATGTGTAAGGCCTTAAGTGACCTGGGACCTACTTACCTAAGACATCGTCTCTTTCTCCCTTCACGTATGGCCTGCACTCTCTGTAGTCCGCACAGGTGCTCGAGCTGGAAAACGTAAACGCTTATTGAGAGAGATGAGATGGGTGAGGTAATACTGTTTATTGGACCAACTTCTGTTGCTGAAAGAGACACAGAGCTCTTCTTTAGATCTGGGAAAGGTACTCAGAGTGTCACAGATAAATACACAGTTGTTAAGCATAAGAGCTAACAACATGTTTAAAGGGGCCCTTGAGAGTGAAGTGGGCCATTAACAACTCTGCAGTCATAGAACCAAGGAACCAGGGTTACAGATTGTTGAAAGAGACAGTAAAGGGTCGTGCAGGCTTCCTTTGAAGACAAGGGCTGTGAGGCCAGATATGGAGTGATTGTTTGACGGTTGATACAGTGTTTTGGTCTTTTTGGTCATTTTTCTGCGTGAGTTCATTTGAGAACGTAGTGATGGTCTCATTCCACCCATATTTGATGGGGACCACATCCTGAACGCAATCTTTCCGGCATAGGCGCTGGCTTTTATTGTTCCTCGGGGGTGCTCCATCCCCACTCCATCCCCATTCCTCCCTCAAGGCCACACCCTCACTCTGCCTCTTGCTCCCCCCGCCTGCCCGCCACTGGCTGTTCTCCGCCCTCCCCCAAGCACCTCTCCCAGCCGCCAAAGGGCTGATCAGCGGCACTGCCGAACAGCTGTGTCTTGTGGGTGCTGAGCAGTCATGATTTTTTTTCCATGGGTGCTCGAGCCCAGGAGCAGTTTTACCGCTGTTTTACCAAGCTCATCATCAAACGCAAAGCTCTGCACAAACCACGACATACCAACTCAGTGCCACCAGACCCCGCCAGAGCAACAGATGGAAAACCTGCAGACATCTCTCCACTGCTACAATGATGCAGACCCCTCACAACACCTTTTAAAATCTATGAGCCTATCTCAACATGTGGAGTCCCTCGTCCAGAGCATCATATGGCTCAATAACTCTGTGGGTACAGCACTGTGTGTGTAGATGTGCCCTAACTCTCCTTTGTTCTGTGGTTGCAGAACTGTTAATGGCCCACTTCATTTTGAATGGTCCTTTGCAGCATGGTAATTCCTGTGCTTAACAGTCTGTTCCACCTTGTACTTAGCTATGACGCTATCTTTCCCAGAACTGAAGAAGAGCTCCATGTAATTCAGAAGTTTGTCTCTTTCACCAGCAGAAGTTGGTTGAATAAAAGATACTCCCTCACCCACCTTGTCCCTCCCATGTCCTGGGACACACATGGCTACAGAAATCCTGCAAACAATAAAAGTTTATTACCATTATAAAAAAGAGGTGGCTGCTGGCAAGGCGTTCTTAGTGAGGATGTGCCCTGGGACTTCTGAACTTGTTTCCACTTTTGTTCCAAAATAGCCTGAATTTGATGACCTTCCAGGCATGTTGTAGGTTGCAAAAGCAATTTGTTTGATAGGGGTTTTAGGGAAGGATGAGCATATGTTCCTGGGTATCTCTGATTTGGAAGTGAGGCTTTTCTGGAGTTTTTTTCATTTTTTTATTGTCTGTTGGCTGAGGTAAATTGTTAGCTCCATTTTGACTGTTTAATGCTGCAGGCTGACAGTTAATTTAATTATGTATCATCATTAATGCTGGTGAGTTGTTTTAGAAGTCTAATTATTGTCAGGCACTTCTGTGCATGTGTTCTTTTTTTAAGTTCAGTCTAAAGAAAAGGAAAAATAATAGAAAAATGAAACAGACCTAAAGCTACTGAGATTTCCTCCTGCCATTTACTCGCAGCCACAGATTTTAGCTTTGGTCTATGTGTGTAATTATCAAAAGTAGTAATTCAGTACAGGCTGGCCTGGACTCCTGCTTTCTGCTAAGCAAAGAGATGAGATGAAATGGGAGATTGGATCCTTCTTGTTTAGTAAGTTTCCCTTTTCTGTTTTTGGTGGAGAGGGGCCAATATTTCTGCTGGACCTCATAAATCCCAATAATGAAACTGGTTTCTAGCAAATCATGAGTTGTTTCACATATCCGCAAGTATTTATCTGGCTAGGAGGTAAATGGCTAGGTGGCCATATTTGGAGAGCATCTGTTTCTTCCCTCTTTCTCTTTCCAAAGTAAACAGGCACCCTCTACCCCTGCCCCCCTTAAATGATTTACCCTCCTTTTGTTAAGGAACACCTAGTAGAAAGGTATGGATCCTGTCTAATGTGGTAACTAGAGCAAGCAACAGCAGCTTTGCTGGACATATGTGATTAGTCCTGGGGCCTTTATGCTTTTCATATTGGTCAGCTATGGTGTTTTGCATTATAAATTCCCTGTGCCAACAAACTCATTAGCATAAAACATTTATACAAGGGATCCTGCTTGACATTCCTTTTTTTTTTTTTATAACATCACACAAATTGTCAAGTACTACTAGAATTGTTTTTAATTAAGTAAACTTAAAGAGACTTATGTTTTGCCCAAATGGGGAAAAAAAATAAGATAATGAGCAGTGATCATGATGACAACAACAAAAATATTACTGTTAGTTCCCTGCAATAATTTTTTTGGCTGTGATTGCTAAGAAGCGTTGTTTACCTTCTCCCATCTATTTTCTTCCCCTGTGTCACCTCTGTTCTATTTACGATTATCCATGGAAGAGTGAAGTGGGGAAGATCACTCTTCTTTAATAAGAGCCTCCCCTCCTCTTTCTTTCAGTTGTTTCAAATGATGCATTTTCACTATTGGTGCAAAGTTTGTCACGTGTGATTACATGTGGTCGGCTGTACAGTTGCATGCTAGTGTTGTGCTCCTGAGAGATGCTTAGCAAGGTGTGTCTTGCATTCAGCTGCTTACATTTCATATTTCATCTGAGATTTACTTAGATATCTTGATAGCCAACGTATAGTGAATTTAACAGCTATACTTCAGATGCTGTCAACTGTCCATAGCATTAATAAAAGGATGCTTCATTAACTGCATGTTTAAATGGGCATTAGTTGTAATTTCTTAGAATTAACCAACCACACATACCAATGTGTTGGTTGTAAAGCTGAGATCAGGTTGCTTATTTTTGATTGGACATAGCTTGATGTTGAACAGAATATCAAAATATTTGTATGTAAGGAATTACAGCAAATGCTTATAGTGCCTTAAGCCATAGACATCCCACACTGTCCACTCCTAAATTATTGGTCAACAGTACGGGGGTGGCCTATGTTACATTTTTGAATGTAAATTACAGCTTTAAAACTGCACCTACCTGGGTAAAAGTGTTTCCATGGTCATATTTGTTTATTTGTTTTGCTTTTGCATCCGCTTACATGCCACTACTCAGTTGAATTATGTTTTTAATTTTTTTAATGGAGAATCAGGCACACCGTGTGCAGCTCGAATCCAGTGTGAATAAAAGTGAAAATTGCATTGCACACTCTAAAGTGAATGTGTCATGAATCAGGCCTTTAGAGATTTATTGGAAGTCACTGATACCTACTATGCCTAAATATAGTCCAAACAATATTTGTGTATGATATCATGAAATCCCTACATCATTAATTGCTATACATTTTGGGATGACACTGTGAAGATGTTTTTTTAATGATTTTCGTATTTCCTCTATGATCCTAAGGTGATTTTTTCAGAAAGCCCCAGTAGCTCCATGATTCGCAGAGATAACAGACACCAGTTAACATATTTCCAAATGCAGTTTTCGCATAGAATATTTGTAGCAACTTATTATTTTTTTTAATGTTTATTCTAGTCATCCATATTGATGAAGACACAAGTTTTATGAAGGGATAATTATGTAACCATCAGTCAGGCCCATCAGTTTGTATGACCTACATAAAAGATTTCTGACGAAGGAAGAGGATTTACCAAGTTATTAAAGGATCTGCTGTTAATTGTCAAAATTTTATTGGCACATACTCCACATGCGTTATTTTATTGTAATGAGTAAATAGCAATAATACATGTCAGATGAGCAAACTGCCTGTTGTTTTCCTAGATAACTAGATTTAAATTTATATAGTGCTGAAGTTACAATTGGGATATTCTGTAAGTTCTAGTTTAAAAAAATTGTCCAGCTCTTTCTTTTTCATCTGCAGTAATGAAAAGTTCTTGGCATATAGCCTTGCAGTAAGTAGTCCTGCTAAATTATGTTATTTTCTAACCTTAGCATCAACGAGATCCTCGTCTGAATGAAATTTTATTCCCATTCTATGATTCAAAAAGAGCAATGCAGATAATTGAAACATATGAGCCAGATGAAGATTTGAAGAATAAAGGTAAACAAAGTGGGAATATCTGTGTATCAAAAATTAATACCACATTTCTTTAGATACTTTAAATTTTAAAAAGCACGTAAGTGACTTAGGAGCCTAAGTCCCAATGAGACTGAGGCCAGATCTGTACTATAAACTTACATCGGTGAAAAATCCACACCCCTGAGCATCGCAGTTATACTGACCTAACCCTCAGTGTATACAGTGTTATGTCAATGGGAGGGCTTCTTTCACAGGTACATAGTAAAATGCTATGTTAGCTTTAACCAAAGCAATAGGGGTAAGTATCTTTGTGCTCTCCTAATCTTCTCTATATGCTGCAGAGGCTGAAGGCATAACATAGCCCTGGGGGCTTGTCTAAGTTGCAGCATCCTACTCAGTCTTCTCTAAGCCTCAGTTTTGCCCAGAATCTCTGCAATTCCACTAGCTGCATCTCCATCCCTGATGTGCTCCTCCTGCCTCAGGCATGCTTCCTACACAAGGGATTGTGAGGAGCCAGTGGCTGTCTTCCTTGGTTCCTGCACCACAGGAAACAGGGCTTGTGGGGTGCCTTGACACCACTCTGGTCCTTTTACCAGGAGTAAAGCAGTTGAATGAGGGGTAAGGATCTCATCCTGTATATGTTGCTCCTAGTTTACTCTGCTATCCTTGCATCACACTATCTTTTAACAGATTGCTTATGAGTTTTTGCTAAAATTGAACCTGTGAGCTGATGGTCCCTCTATAACTTCTCAGGGCACTCCAGTAAAAAAGGGGAAGGCTTTCAACCAATCCTCTGGCTATCAGATGGAAGATATCTCCTCTCAATAGCAGGGTATTTCTTTTTAAAAAATGATCTGTAGGACACCCCAAGATCCATTGTTTTCTCTTCTTGGAGTCACGGATGGGAATTTTGAAGGCATCAACTTTATAGCTTATTTTGTTTTCCACCCCATATGTACCAGAAACTCCACTTACTAATTACCTCCTTTTCTTTTTAATCTAATCCTATTTGTTACATGTTTAATGAAGTCATGGATCTACTGTCTAGATGCCAGCATATTCCAAGTGTTTTCCCATAATGTACAAGCTATAATGAGAATTGTTTTCCCCTGTTCAGAAAGATATGCACCCATCTTTTGGGTGTGCAGAAGATAAAGCGAACCAGTAGTTTATGAAGATACAGTTTCTTGTCTGCAAAATACCTATCTAGAAGCTGATGCCAGCATAAGCTTCTATTCGGCTTTCATATTCTTTCAACCAGTCATTGAGTCATGGTAGTGAATTGAGCCTATTGTTTTAATTCTTTCTTTCTTTCTTTCTTTCTTATTTCTACTGTGATGTATGTAAATGCAGAATGTCTGCTGCAGAAAAATCGATGGGGTTTTTCTGATGTTTGTCTTTCCTTGGTGGGGTTAGTTCATTGTGGTTTCACCCCAATGGAATTAGTGGGAGAAGGGGAGGAATTGGCCCCAGAAGTTGTGGATTCCCAACAACCTGCCTACGCTGGGGATCCACAACTTCATCTGGCTTTAAACCATACTGTCCTCTTGTTGGGTGGTTGTTCCCAAGTCCAGTGTGAAGACACAACCAGACTAGGTTCTGTCCAGTATCAGATGGGGATGACATTTTGAAAAGCACATCATTCCGCCCCCACTAGTGTGCCCTTGTATGCACTGTCCATGTGAGGTCACGCCAGTAGGTCATGCTGGAGGGTAAGGCCCACACCAGTCCTGGAAGTACCATAATGTCTGGTATTCTGGGAATGCATGAATTGCCACCCTACCCCAACATCCAATGGAGGCATGGCTTATCTGTGTGGTGTCTGTTCTCTGCAGTCCTTTACAAGACCCCTATTCCATAAGGCACTTAGGCACATGTGTGCACTGAATAGCACTGTGTGGGAGGCAAGACCTCATTCGCTGCACAAGAGCTGTAAGAAACCAGTCCTGCCTTGGTCACCGTACAGCAGGGATAGTGAATTATTTTTTTGTCAAGGTCGAAATTTCTTGGTCAAGGTGTAGTCAAGGTCCATACTCCAGAAAAAATAATTAAAATAATAACAACAATAATGATAATAGGTAAATAAAAAGATTTGGGGGTCCATTCAAAAGCAGCTGGCGGTCTGGATTTGGCCCATGGTCCGCCTGTTGACTACCCCTGCTGTATGGTAAGGATCAGTAACTAGAACTCAACCCTTCCTCGTGTGCTGTGCAGTACATGAATGGCTCAGTAAGCTCAGGAGCTCTTTGGGAGGTAGTTATAGACACTTTCTCCTTCTGCTAGGCTGCTAACTCAGCCTCTTAATTATGTTATCATTGAGGGAGGACTTCATTACGTTGCTAAAATCATAGCAAATATTCAACAACTATACACAGTAGTGATTTTTTTTCACTCTCTTATACTTTTTCCTCCAGACTAATCGCATGTCGTGCTTGGAGCTACTTTATTCTGCTGTTTTTAAGTTCTTAGTGTGTATGTGGGGGGGGGGGGGGAGTTAAATTTCTTAAGATGAGAATGTGTTGGGGTTTTTTTTTTCATTTTCTCCTAACTCAAAGCCAGCTGAAGGGATTTGGCTGTGACCAAGAATAGAAAGTTCAAAGCCCCAAGTGAGACTTGTTCAGAAAGTTATGAGCAAGTGAAAGCTGGGGGGTTAGGGATTCTCTGTTGGAACAAAAAGGTCATGTGAAACAAAGTAAATTTGGAGCTGCTGTTAGCCATCCCTTGCCAATAACAGAGCTCCCATGTCTGACATTAGGAAACATGAACTTCAAGTTCAAATTGCATTCCAATTGTGTCATGTCACTATTTAGATGGTTAACTGCCCCCCCCCCCTTTTTTTTTAGCATGAGGCCATTTTTAAAATAGATACCACAGGCAGATTCTGATCTGGCTTACACCAGAATCTAGCCCCTCGTCTTTTACAATTTCTGAAGCACAAAACAAAAAGAGGAGGAAGAAAACATACTATGAACACTGTGATCAAAGTTACTGTGCACACACAGCCCTATTTTCTAACATGGCTTTGTTTATGCAGACAATGTTTTAATTTTCATTGTCAGGAAGATAATCTGCTGTATATACGCTGAACAGTAGGATGGTTAGCAAAAGTCTCGAACCTTCCATGGTTTGGAAATAAATCCAAAATAAATTAACTTTCTAGGTCATGCTAATAGAATCTTTGGATTCCAGCCTTTGAAAGACTGGGAGAGTCTTGTACTTAAATTACTGTTGCTAATTTTCTTTCATCTGCTGTTATAAAATACCAGCTCCTCTTCTGGGTAGCAGTGTCTGTGTTCCTTTAAACACTAACAATCTGTATTCTCTGCATAAATACAGAAAACACATAAAGCTATTTTTTCCTTCCAGGTCTCATATCAAGTGATGGATTCTGCAGATATTTGATGTCAGATGAAAATGCCCCAGTCTTCCTTGACCGTTTGGAATTATACCAGGAAATGGACCATTCTTTGGCTCACTACTTCATCAGCTCCTCCCACAATACCTATCTAACAGGCAGGCAGTTTGGCGGGAAGTCTTCTGTAGAGATGTACAGACAAGTGCTTTTGGCTGGTTGCAGGTTGGAAATATAGGATAATGGCTTTCATAGTTCATATTGTTTTAGGAAAATCAATACTTCATTTTATTTACCTCGGCAATTATATATGATACCATGTAAATATAATAAGTATGAGAAATATGAAAAGTATCATAAGTAAAAATCTTTATTGTACAAAAACATACGGAAAGAGTCGCCTTTAGGAAGTTGCAGTATTGTGCGGGGAAGGGGTGTGTTGGAAGATGTAGGCTTCACACACTTCTGCAGTTCAGAGGGATTTGTGCTTTGTGATTAAGCCAATCTGCATTTTCGTGGATATCAGTTTGACTTCCAGTTTAACTACTTGCAGTGCGTAAATACGGTATATCCAGATTAGCTAATGAGAGAGTAAATAATGGAGTGCTGATTAAAAAAACCACTTTCACTCAGACATTTTACACTCCCACACGCACAGAGTTTAATGTAATACGTCCATAATTATAAAATCAAATTGACATGATAAGAGTTTGTGCATTACATACAGCATGAGAGGAATTGTAGCGCTTCTAAAATTGCATTGTTATTTACTCTAGCCTCTGCTCCTGAACAAGACAGATTGCTTGGAGTTTCTGTCAAATGGCTTGTATATTTATGGAAATATTGTGAAAATTGACATAGTTGTTATTGGGTTTTTAGATGTGTTGAACTGGATTGTTGGGATGGAAAAGGTGAAGACCAAGAACCAATAATAACACATGGGAAAGCAATGTGTACAGATATTCTTTTCAAGGTAGAATTTATAGATCATTGATAACTTCAAATTTATACGTCAAACTTTAAGCCCAAATCCTCTCTCCAACACCCAGACGGAGAAATTTAGCTAGCAAGTAGGGAACTCTGCAGAGAGAGGGAATCCCACCCCACAACACTGCATGGCTGGTCCTACATCCTAATGGAATGAATGATTTAAATAGGGGTGGGTCCTATGTCCTGAACTCTCAACAGCTTACTTCTGCCTCACTTCCTCTTCCCACCCCGTTCTGCATGAAAGCATTCAGGGAGCCCACTCAGGCACTCTGTATAGTCTCTCCAAATCCTGCCACTCTTATGCACAGCAGAGTCAATAATGGCTCTGCTGCAAAAGTCCCCCTTACCTGTGGAAGTGACAGGTGAAACACAGGCGTTGTCCCTTCAGCCAAAATCCTCCTCTGGGCAAGATCAGCTGTCAGATCCCTATGTCTCAGAGCAGCACTGAGCTTGTGGCTGTAGCTACCATCTTCCTTCCTCAGGTGGAGTGAGAGTTTTTTAAACATGGAGTGGGAGTAAATAGAGAAATGAAATAGACCCACTTTGTTCTGTCTGTCTTTGCTTCATTTACTATAGAATCCATCATGTTCTGTGTCTGTAAAATATTTCTACTCATAATTGCCACTTGATGTGTTTTAACATGAACACTTTCTTTGCATTTTAAAGGATGTCATTCAAGCCATTAAGGAAACTGCATTTGTTACATCTGAGTATCCTGTTATTCTTTCCTTTGAAAATCACTGCAGGTATAAAGTATATTCATCTTCCATTTTTAATACTGCAATGAAAGAGCAATTGCACCTATGATAAGGCTCATAATAGTTCAACTTGACTTGGAAAACTTTGTAACAGGGTTATGCAGATAAATTAGATGTCACTTTGAAGAGATCCAGAGATGTTGGCTTTAACACAAAGGTCAAGCTTTGAATTGTTTTAATAATGCTGTGATTCAGCAGTGAATTACATTCGAAGGTCACATTAACTGAATAATATTTAATCAGCACATTACTTTGGTTTAAATAAATTCATGCATTTCAGTTATATTAGTTCGGTTTTTATAAACAGTTAAAAGTAGTAACAGGTTTTTGTTGCTGAATGATGGCTTGGGATTAACTAATGTCACTTTTTTCCAGCAAATACCAACAGTACAAGATGTCAAAATACTGTGAAGATTATTTTGGCGATCTCCTTTTGAAGCAACCTCTAGAAACACATCCAGTATGTATCTTTAAAAATTGTGTTTATATTTCTTGTTAATTTTATTAGAGCGGTATAATAACTTGAGACTATTTATTAGAGCGGTATAGTAACCAATGGTGGAGAAACTTGTGTGTGCCTGGGCCTTAGTTTTCAAACATCGCTATTGATTTTGGGCTTCTCAGTTTTTGGGTCCTTAGCTGGTTCATTTAATTTCTTCTGAACAGAGTTTGGGGAAGGACTTCTGGCAAGGGTTGGGGAGCCATGTCCCCATGCTGAGTCAAGCAGGGTTGCCTCCCCTATAAAATAGACCAAGTGTAGTGTCTTTGCTTGTGACCTCACCCACCTTGTCTCTCTGTAATTTCCAGTTATTGATGCTCTAATTAATGCTAAACTGTATTAATGCTAAGTGGCACTATGTGCAAAAATCTTATTTAAATGAATCTCAGCCATACATGGCAGAGCATTACAGGATCTAATGATAAAAAGAAAAGGAGTACTTGTGGCACCTTAGAGACTAACCAATTTATTTGAGCATGAGCTCTCGTGAGCTACAGCTCACTTCATCGGATGCATACCGTGGAAACTGCAGCAGACTTTATATACACACAGAGATCATAAAACAATACCTCCTCCCACCCCACTATCCTGCTGGTAATAGCTTATCTAAAGCTATTACTCACTTCAAATCCAGACTCCAGCGAGAAACTGCTGAATTGGAATTCATTTGCAAATTGGATACTATTAATTTAGGCTTAAATAGAGACTGGGAGTGGCTAAGTCATTATGCAAGGTAGCCTATTTCCCCTTGTTTTTTCCTAACCCCCCCTCCCCCCCGGACGTTCTGGTTAAACTTGGATTTAAACTTGGAGAGTGGTCAGTTTGGATGAGCTATTGCCAGCAGGAGAGTGAGTTTGTGTGTGTATGGGGGTGGGGGGGTGAGAAAACCTGGATTTGTGCTGGAAATGGCCCACCTTGATTATCATGCACATTGTGGGGAGAGTGGTCACTTTGGATGAGCTATTACCAGCAGGATAGTGAGTTTGTGTGTGTGGTTTTTGGAGGGGGGTGAGGGGGTGAGAGAACCTGGATTTGTGCAGGAAATGGCCCACCTTGATTATCATGCACATTGTGTAGAGAGTTGTCACTTTGGATGGGCTATTACCAGCAGGAGAGTGAGTTTGTGTGGGGGGGGTGGAGGGTGAGAAAACCTGGATTTGTGCTGGAAATGGCCCAACTTGATGATCACTTTAGATAAGCTATTACCAGCAGGACAGTGGGGTGGGAGGAGGTATTGTTTTATGATCTCTGTGTGTATATAAAGTCTGCTGCAGTTTCCACGGTATGCATCCGATGAAGTGAGCTGTAGCTCACGAAAGCTCATGCTCAAATAAATTGGTTAGTCTCTAAGGTGCCACAAGTACTCCTTTTCTTTTTGCGAATACAGACTAACACGGCTGTTACTCTAAAAAGGATCTAATGATGAATACATCTCGTGGGTATAAGCAAGCACTGTGGCCAGTCCACAGCTGGTACAGAAGAACATGGTGTCAGGAGTACAGTAAGACCAGAAACAGAAGGAACAAAGCAACAAAGTGCAGACAGAAAGAACAGCCACAAAGGTTGCAGGATCTCATCAACATGCCACTTTTCAATGCCCCAGAGAACTTCAGCTTTGACAAATCTTCACAGTGGACAGACAGTATTTTGGAAGATTTCAACAAACTTTGGGAAGAAACTGGAGATATTCAAGTATCTTCTTTAATTTATGTGGGGAAGCAAGCAAAGCATATCTTTAAATCCTTTGACTTTACTGCAGACTGTCGCAAAGATGAGTATGAAAGGGTTCTGGCTATGTTTAATGCATACTTTATACCTCAGAGAAATGTGGTTTATGAAAGAGAATGTTTTCATGAAAGCATTCAAGAACCAGGGGAAAATGTTGAATATTTTGTAAGAGTTCTGCATATATTGGCTGAAAACTATGATTTTAGGAATGCAAAACATGAAAATATCAGACACAGGCTGGTTTATTGGGTTAACAGATAAAAACCTTTCATAGCAGCTGAAATTGAAGAGAGATTTAACCCTAATCTCAGTTATTTAAATAGCAAAACAGTCTGAACTATTGAAACAGTGAAACCTAGAGAAACTTGACAAACTTAAAAAACTGAAGCTAGTTTAGAAACTGTGTTAAAAGTTATCATCATAAAACCCCTGAGGCAAGGAGAGAGCGCTCCCAAGTTAACAATGACAATTCCAACCTACATGCACAAGATGTGGAAAAAGTCATATCTCAAGAGATTATGCATGTCCAGCCAGATGCACATGTGTAATAAATGTATGAAATATGGACATTTTGCAGCTGTTTGCACCAAAGCAGTCATGGAGTTGACTCATATAACAGACAACCAAGAGCCATTGTTTCTGGTATCTATTACTTGTGATGACATAGATAGAACGTTGCAAATCTGCGGATATCCGCTTTATATCTGTGAATATCTGCATCCACGGATGCGGTTGTATTGTTTACCATCTTTGCTGATTGTGGATCAGATGCAGCTCCAAATTGTATCCACGCAGAGCTCTAACAGTAACATGGGTGTGAATGCAGATACATATAAAACGGTGGAGTGCGGATCACAGGTCGGATAGACGTTAATTATCGTGGATGCGGATCAGATGTGGATCCAAATATTTGTATGCATGCAGGGCTCTAAACATAGAACCTAACCTGGAGAGTGGCAAGACTATTGACTTTAAAACTGATTCAGGAGCTGATGTCACAGGCATCTTAGAAGGGATTTACAATCACTGTCAGTCCCTCTCAGAGCTGAAGTCACCTGACACAGCTTTGACCAGCCTTGGAGGTATACTGAATGGCATGGATCAGCTCACCACAGAAACAACTTACAAAGATAAAAGCTATGCATTCAGAGTGCATGTGATCAAAGGTGACAACCTTCTCAGCTGCAGCATGGCAGTTATGATGGGCCCAGTGAGAAAGGTGGAAGAACTTGATGGAGGATTTGATGGTATTGGACTTCTGAGAGGCTATCAAGTACAAATCAACTTAAGAGACAATGCTGAACCATACAGTGTACAAACACCCACACCAGAGACACCTTGGAAAAGACTAGTTGCAGGTTTATGCAAATTCAGAAGACATCACTACCTGGTTATCATGGTCTATTTTCCCAGGTTTATAGAAATAATGTACTTGAAAGACGTAACATGTCACAGTGTTCTTGAGAAACTGAAGTCCCCTTTTGCTCAATTAGGTTATTTCAGAACAACTGTGACAGGCAACAGACCACAGTTCACTGCAGCAGAATTTAAGTCACTCTGAACGAAATGTGATTTTGGTCATATCGCTAGCAGCCCACATTACCCACAAGCAAATGGAGAGGCTGAGAGCTCTACAGACTGCTCAGAAAATCGTACAGCAGAAAGATTGATTCCTTGCTCTTCTGAGTTATAGATCCACACCAATAACAGCTACTGGATATAGTCCAGTACACTTGCTGATGGGAGGACAACTCAGCACTACTGTTCCACCTTTGGAAAAGAGCCTATTTTCAAAGTGGCCAGACAGAGAACTGCCAGGTCTAGAACCTGGTGACCACGTTCATGTAAAAATGGATGGATAAAAAGGATGGACAACTTCAGCTGTCATATACAAAACAAAAAAGAAAAACAAAAAACCCTGCACCGATATAATATGTGATCATGACTGATGGTGGAGAATTCAAAAGAAACCATTGACAGCTACAATTTGTTCCTGAGAAAGAACAATCAACAGATAAAATGCTACCGATGGCAGATTCAAAACAAGAAGAAGATTGCGAACTGACCACAGCCAGTCTTTGCAAGTAATGGACAGCCAGATGCTAAACTGTACTAGGCTGTTCAGCCACTAGGAGGCACTGTGTCAAATACCTTATTTAAATGAACCTCAGTCATACCTGCCAGAGCATTAAAGGATCTAATGATGAACACATCTGGTGTGTATAAGTAAACTCTGTAACCAGTTTATATCTGGTACAGAAGAACATGACAGATGCAAAGTAATTGATCATATGTGCCTGGAAGGGAAGGGTGTAGTGCCTTCAGCTGCATCTTCTATCTCATGGTTCCTGGTCCAGACCAAGCTCTGGAATCTGGGCTGCTGTCAGTGCTGTCAGTGCATTAGGAACTGAATCGGATGAAGAGCTCCCAGCAGAAGCAGCAACTGCAGGAACGGTCAGGAGAACTAAAATCCACATGCATTTCAGTCTCATACATAGCCAGGAAATATAGCAAATGCTGGAGCATTCTTAATAGGCACGGCCTACCAATATTCAACCTTGGCCTAACCTTCTATTTGCTAGGGCGGGGGTTCTCAAACTTCATTGCACCACGACCCCCTTCTGACAACAAAAATTACTGTATGACCCCAGAAGGGGGGACCAAAGCCTGAGCCCACCTGAGCCACGCTGCCCAAGGGCTTCAGCTAGAGGCAGGGGGCCTGTAACCTGAGCCCTGCCGCCCAGGGCTGAAACCCTCAAGTTTCGGCTTTGGCCCTGAGTGGTGGGGCTCTGGCTTCAGCCCCGGGCTCCAGCATGTATAAGCCAGCCCTGGCAACCCCATTAAAAGGTGGTTCTGACCCACTTTGGGGTCCCAACCCACAGTTTGAGAACCGCTGTTCTAGGTCTACATATGCTCTTACAGGGCCTGCCCACTGCTTTGCACAACCCATTCAAACTCTCTAGCAGCAGCCACCAAATGTCAGAGGTGAACAACTGCTGTCAGCTGCACCACACTGCCAAGAAAGACAGGCAGAAGGAGATTCCTTTGACTCACCTTCCTGCTACTGCCCCTGGTGACTACTAGGCCCTTTTGCCTAGTGACACCTTCTCCAGGGCTGTGCTTTTTTCTCTTCTCTTAAATTTGACAGGGATAGTTAGGATGCAAGAATGCATAATAGAGATCATGTTGCTATACTCGGAGGGGTATGCAGAGATGTGTGGCTGGCTGTAATATCCCCAACCTGAGCACAGTCCTCGCAAGTGGATGCTTCTCATGGCCCTGTGACCAAACAGAAATGGTGCCACACCAAAAGTTCTGTGGCTACTGCAGCTTCGGGACCCAATTCTAGCCTCATCTGGTCTCTGCTCTTTAGTGTGCTCACTGTTTTATGTTTTGTTTTTTTCTGGCTTGTCACTCTGCCTCCTCCATGCACACATTCATAAATCAAACTTTCAAAAGGCATCTGGTGCAAGTTGGAAACTTGCCCTTCGTAAGTAGTTATATTCCGTTTTAAATGTCTCTGGAAGGAAAACTCAGGACAGGCGTGAGACTGCCTGAAGCCGATATTTTCCCAGAGGGGCACCTAGCTAACCTTTTAATTGCAGAATGGTATTTTAGAGGTAGGGGGAATGAAACCTGATTGTACTGACATCTAGTGGAGTTAAAATATATTCACTGCTGGTCCCAGTGGATGATAACCTGGAGTTCCCTTTATCCTCAGTGTCCATGTGGAGATTGTTGCACACGATTCCCTTGCTGGAACTGAATGATTGAGTTCTCTTGATTATAATGGGAAAATGGATATTAGCTTGGAAGGATGTTGCATCAGTTGTTGTTTGTTCCACATGCTGTTTGCCAGCTTTGTTTGCTTCTCCTTGTATTTGGGTATCAGGGTGTCGTGCAGAGGTGGGCAAACTATGGCCCATGGGTCATATACCGCCCACAGGACCCTTCTGCTTGGCCCCTGAGCTCCTGGCCTGGGAGACTAGTCCCCGGCCCCTCCCCTGCTGTTTCACCTCAGCCTCAGTGCACCGCGCCATGCTCTGGGAAGCCAGGTAACGCAGTTGCAGAACCGCGGCCTGACCCGGTGCTCTGGGCCACGTAGTAAGGGGACAGGGGGAAGATGGGGTTGGATAGAAGGCAGAGGAGTTTGGGAATGTGGTCAGGGGTCGGGGGTGTGGATAGGGGTCGGGGGGGTCAGAGGGCAGAGAATAAGGGGGTTGGATGGGGCATGAGTCCCGGGGAAGAGTCAGGAATGAGGGGGGGTTGGATGGGGCGGCAGGGGGCAGTCAGGGGTGGGGGATCCAGGGGTGGTCAGGGGACAGGGAGCGGGGGGTTGGATGAGGCAGGAGTCCCGGGGAGCATCAGGGGGCGAGAAGCGGTGGCGTCGGATAGGAGGTGGTGGGCCGGGCCACGCCTGGCTGTTTCGGGAGACACAGCCTCCCCTAATCGGCCCTCCGTACAATTTTGGAAACCCAACGTGGCCCTCAGGCCAAAAAGCTTGCCCTCCCCTGGTGTGGTGGGTTGACAGTGCCTTCCCACAGAGGCTGTTGATGCTGGTCCGGCACAGTGACAAAGCTGACTTGATTACTGTTATTTTTTTTATGTGGTGGTTGAATACCTAGAAACTCCACTCACTCCAAAGAGATCTGCCTCCCCGTTCTGGGATTCCTTACTAACCCTGGCTATATCTTCCAGTCCCAACTCACTTCTACCTCAGTGTACCATTGTCCTTTTCAGCTGTGATCCTGGGTAACAGATCCTTCCCCCATTTCCTTCCCAGGCCCACTGGGAGGGAGCCACACCACCCAAATCTGCACTCCTTTGTGTCCTGGGGCTTGTACCAGGGGATCCTGGCCTGTGCTCTGCCCACCTCAGAGTGGAGAGTGATGGGCCAACAGATGTTATGCCTCTCCCTTCCCAATATGGAGCAAGTCATTTACTTAGCACATACGTAGCATTTGTCATTTGATACCGTCCACAAACATCAAAGACATGCTCCTACAAACCCTTACTGGCAGGTATAGTCCTTATCATCTGACTAAGGACTACTCGCATAGATAAATCTTCGCAGGGTTGTGCACTGGTTGCTGGAACCTCACAATACGGCAGTGAGTTAAGCTGGGTAAATATTGTTAGTCACATTTAGCAAATTAGGGAACTGAGTTTAAGCGACTAGCCCAAAATCACACAGCAAGTCAATGTATGAGTTGATACTTCAGTCTCCTGACTTTACTGTTGCCAAGGTGGTGTGACCCTGTGGATCTGGCAGTGGACTAGGAATCAGGAGAGGTGGGTTTTGCTTCTGCCTGTGCTACTGATCTGTGGCATTACTTCTGTCACTTTGTTGCCTCTCTGCCTCAGTTTCCCCTCCAACTCTGTCTCTTGTCTATTTAGATTGTAATTTCTCCAGGGAAGGGACTCCTTTGCTATTTACTATACAGTGCTCAGATGATAAATGCTTTATTTTAAAGCTATGTAACCTCTTCCTGCCTTGTTTTCCCCATCTGTAAAGTGAGGATGATGATACTTTCCTGCCACACTCTTGCATTGTGTTAATTAATTTTTGTGAAATGTTTTGTGATCATCAAACAATAAGTATTAATGTAAAGTATTATTATTACCAATTAATTTTGGAAGTATTTTTCTTCTGGATGGCAGTCAGGCAGCAACCCATTCGAAACCCATATGAAAGATATGAGCAGCAGAGAGAAAATATTAGAACAGAATTCAGTTTTCAGATGATTTGATAAATAATAAGTCTCTCTTACCAATGTAGGTTTTTTTTAATCAGCATGTTCTTGTTTTTAGAATTTAGCAAACCTTAACATGAGGAAATAATAGATGTCTAAACATGTTTTGTTAAAAGGGGCAAGAGTAGCAATTAGACAAAATAGCAAGATAGGTAAACAAAATTCAAGGACTGCACATTAGCTGTGCTTTTAAATCCAGAATGTGGCTAACTTAAGATCGGGAGGTTCTCAAACATTGCCCTTCAAAATAATCTGATGAGAGCAAAAAAGAGGGACATTCTTACCTGAATACACAGAGATAGTTAAAGGGGTTATATGAACCTTTGATTTTTAATATTTTATTGATGCAACATAAAATCCTGAGCAGAAGAAGAAAATAAATGAATGACTTTTTCAGTGTCCTTGCATTCCTGTTGATATTTTCATGTGACTGTTGTTTTTATTCTGATGTATTCAGAGTTTTTTGTGTGTGGCTCATTACAGGAATATGAGATAATAAGGAGTTTACAATATACAGGCCAAATGATCCCATCCGCTTCCATGAGCAGAGAGGGATGGGATCCCGTGTTTCTCATTTCGGAGGGTGGGGGGATGGCTGCAGGGGAAGTGGAAGTCCTCCCTTTAGGTCATTGTCTCCATCTTGCCCTGGCTGCAGAGCAGCCCCTCCATGGTTCTGCTTAGTCAGGGCTTGTCTTCACTACTGGGGTAAGTCGATCTAAGTTACGCTTCTCCAGTTATATGAATAACTTCGCTGAAGTCAACGTAGCCTAGGTCGACTTACCACAGTGTCTTTGCTGTGCTGCATCGCGTCAACGGTAGATGTTTTCCTGTTGACTTACCTTAATCTTCTCGAGGAGCTGGAGTACCAGGGTTGACTGGAGAGCGCTCTGCTGTCGAGTTAGTGGGTCTTCACTAGTCCCACTAAATTGACCCCAGCTGCATCGATTGCAGCAGCATCGATCTCCCTGTAGTGAAGAGATGTCCTCAGTGTCCCTTGCTCAGGCTGGTCCTAAAGTCAGAATCCAGCCCAAAATGGGTAGTCAAAGAGGTTAAATGAGAAGATTATTGCAAATCATGCTCAATAAGCCCTTCTCTCCATTTTTGTAGCTTGAACCAGGAAGACCCTTACCGTCCCCGAATGATCTCAAAAGAAAGATACTCATAAAAAACAAAAGGCTGAAACCTGAAGTGGAAAAAAGTAAGTAAAGTTCATTGAATCATTACATTAATACAAAAGTATGCACTTTAGATAACAGAACAATGTTCTACCAAACTTTCCAAAATGAAGAACATACTTTATATTCACTATGCATGACATTTTGTTTTCACTTGTGTTTCATATCAGTGGCAAAGTTTTGCCCTCTGTGTAAATGTGTAGAGATTATAAATACATATAACTTGAAATGGAATTCTGGGTCATAATCTGATTGCTGTCCACGCCAAAATGTAACACAGATGGAATCTGTTGTAGAGCAGGTGTGCTGTCATTGTTGTGTTTTCCACACCTGCCAGGGTGAACTAAAACTGAAATGGAATTTCAAATGACTCTTCTTTTCTTGATAATCCTGGCATTCTTCTGCTGTGCACGAATCATGATGCTGGGGTATTCATGGTTCCTACTATGGCCGTACTGATTGGCCCTGGACCTTCTCCCATTGAAGACAGTGGCTAAACTCCCATTGACTTGAGCGTTGGCTCATACAGTGCAACTTACAAGCACAATTCAGAAATAACATTGAGGTAAAATTCCCATTCCAATATGGAATGTCATATTAGGCCGTGAAAGCGATCAGCCATCTGTTACCCAGGACTTGCTCACAGCA
This sequence comes from Eretmochelys imbricata, assembly GCF_965152235.1. Lineage (NCBI taxonomy): Eukaryota > Metazoa > Chordata > Testudines > Cheloniidae > Eretmochelys > Eretmochelys imbricata. The sequence goes on along the minus strand of NC_135574.1, from coordinate 201,781,682 downwards.
GTAATGATCCGAAGGCTCTTGAAGTCACTGGAAAGACGCTCCTTGACTTCATTGGGCCCTTACTGTTTGTTTGGGTTTTTTTTTTTGATCCAGCATTGGTAATAACTGTTTTATCAAAGTATCCCTAACAACAATGGGTTTCAAGTTCTTTTGCAAACCTTTATTGCTGACAGAAGACCTGACCCGAATTGGTACTGAGCACCCACAACTCCTATTCAATTCAAGCCCCTGTCAGAATCAGGCCCTAGTTATTTAGCATTTTCTTCATGTAATTTGAGTTAAAATATTTAATTTTGAATAAGAACCATTTGTTACATGGCTAACGTTAATTTTCTCTCTGTTTTTTTTATTTTTTAAACAGAACAGCTTGAGGCACTGAAAAGTATGATGGAGGCTGGCGAAACAGCTGCTCCTGTCAATATCCTAGAAGATGACAATGAAGAAGAAATAGAAAGTGGTGAGGATTTTATAAGCGATGCTTTTCGGGAGTTGCTTGCCTGCTGGAAAAGGAGGGAGGAGTTCAGATAGACTTTTGCCACTGGGCCTCAGTAGAAGCCTTTTCATATAACTGCTTCACTTTAACCTGACATATCCTCACAAGCACTGTCTTTATAGGCTTCCCACTTGTAACATAAACTCATAAGTACGTTTATTTGTTTAGATTTTAAATAAATCTCTCTAAACTCTGTGAACCTGAAGCGCATGTAAAATTAAATAAATGAAAATGTTACAAAGCAAATTAGACCATTAGAAAAAGAAGTTGCATTAACCCTTTCATGTCTTATCTTTCGTTGCTGTTGCCCTTGGAACAGGGTTCTGCTTTTGATCCCATTTAGTTTGTTAATTTGTTTCTTTGCAATTTATCTCCGGGATAACCCTTTGAGATCTCTGGGGTGAGGCGTTGTCTACAGGGGTAGGATAACACAACAGCAAAAATACCCTGGGGAAAAGCAGAGGTTAAAAGGGCTGCTGAAGAAGAAAAGCAGAATGTAGTTGTGAAGATAGATGTACTGCAGTTCCATCTGCATGGATGGTCAAGTCACGTATGTTAGTCTAAGTCATTGAGAGAAGAGCATTGTGCAAAGTCCAGAAGGGAACCACGGAGCCCTTGCCAATGAACGCAGTCTACAGGCATGTGACCTTCATCTTTTAATTGACCTCAGTGTCAAATGGAGGGGGAGTCACAAAGACCCATTAGCAGCCCATCTGATCACTCTCCATCTGAAGCGATTGAGCTTTACCCATAGATGTTGTGGAAGGTCAAAAACAGGGTGCTGAACTATTAGATCTGTTATGAGATAGGCATTGACTACGTTTGAATCTTGTTCTTGCTACCTAGTTCACCACCTGGAGGTGATATCAGGAATTGTCCAAACAGGGTGCCTTTAGCTAAAATAATGGGTCAGCGGATTAAACACACCTTTTAACAGGCGGGGGCGGGGCGGGGGGGGAGGGAGATAGAAATGACAGAGTAGGATCTGCAACATTTTTATACAATTACGGGAGATTATTTGTATTTCTTCCTCATGTAAATTATGCTGTGTATGTGAAAAATCCTGCCAGTATCTCTTGCAACTGCTAGTTTAATTTTTCAGTTCATTTATAAGCACTACAAAATAAGCTATTTCTCCCATGTAGCGAACACCAACCTTTTCTCACATGTTGGTTTGAATTTGTCCATCTGTGTGTTAATATCTCTCTTCACACATACAGTATGTTGCCAGAGCAGTCAGGAAATGCTTTGGATACACATCGTTCCTGGCTGGCGAAGGCCAGTGGGGAAAATACTGGGCCCATTGCTTATGGGATTGTCAGTGCCTCTCCTAGAGAGGGCAAATGGCCTGTTGCTTTGAAGGAAGCAATAGTGTTCATTGCTGGATGCTGGCAATCTAGCTAATTATTGAGGAGTATTGAATCTTCTCTTCCTTTCTTGGGCACGTTTAGTGGAGAAGGTTGTGGTAAGACAATTTTCACAGTATCTAGATGCTGCTGATCTCCTTGACCCCGTCAATCTGGGTAGAGAGTTATCTTTGACAAAGAGACTGCATTTGACATGCTTGTCAGTGGTTTCCTCCTAGTGATAAACGAAGGCTAGGTCCTTGTCTACACTACCACTTAAGTCGATGTAAGTTATGTCGCTCAAGGGTGTAAAAAACCCACCCTCCTGAGCAATATAACTTACATCGACTTAAGGCAGTATAGACACCATGTTATGTTGGCAGGATACGCTCTCCCATTGAGGTAGCTTCCGCCTCTCATTGAGGTGGGAGCACTCTCCCATTGACTTATCATGTCTTCATGAGACCCACTAAATCAACACCGCTGCATTGATCACAGCAACACCAATTTAGCCCCGTAGTGAAGACAAGCCCTAGGTGTCCATGCTGGTGGTATTAGACCTATCAGCTGTCTTCAGTACCATAGATCACAAGGTGTTGTTGATTTGCCTGCAGACTCTGGTGGGAGTAGAGGCAGCTGCTCTTCGCTGGTTCCGTTCCCTTCTCTTGGAGAGATCTCAACGGGTAGTTGTGGGCAATTGCTCCTCTTTTGAAGCTCTCAAAAGCAGGGTGCTGCAAAGTGCCATTTGGTCACCTGGTCTGTTCAACCTGTATCTGGGGCTGGTCGGAGGGTCAGTAACAAGGTGTTGGGTGCGTTGTCGTCAGTATGCCGATGACACCCCACTGTGTGTGTCTGTCTCATCCAACTTGAATGATGTGGTTCAGTGCTTCAGCCCGTGTCCAGCTGAGTTTGGAGCATGGATCAGAGTGAGCCAGTTGAAGTTCAGCCCAGACAAGACTGAGGCAATGAGGCTGCCAGGGAAAGCAGCTGGAGGAGATGGCAGAGGTAATATCCGCCTCTTATGCTGAGGCTGTACGTCTGCCATTAGTTACTTGTGTTTGCAACTCAGAGGTGATTCTAGACCTTCCGCTGCTGTGGGACATTCATATTACAGCAGTGACCCAAACAACTTTTTACCATCTGCACCTGGCTAGGAGGCTGCAAACCTTTCCTTTTGGATGTGGACCTTGTCGGTGTTATCTGTTTTTGTTACCTCATGATTGGACTGTTTCAATGCACTCTATACGGGGCTGCACCTTTAAATCATTTGGGGATTGAAGCTGGTGCAGAGCGCTGTGGCCCACTTATTCAGTGGGGCTTCATGTGCGGAGTTTATGACATAAGGATCGGCAATGGCTGCCTGTTGGTCTCTAGGTTGAGTTTATGGTGTTTGGATTATAACCACTTATAAGGTCCTAAATGTCACAGGACTGGCCTACGTGAGGGACCATCTCTCTCCCCATGCCACAGCTGCGGTCAGCAAGGTGCTTGAGCTAGATCCCCCTCATTATAAAAGAGAAGGGCAGGTTGTTCATGCATTCTCCATGAGTGGTCAGGAGTCTGGAACTTGCTCCCTCACTTAGTCTGAAGTATCCCAGATCTGGTGATTTGCCACCCGTGCTGCAAAAAACACGTGTTCAGCAGGGTTTTGGATTGGGCTGAGGGGATTTCCTAGATGATGAAGGTGTAGAAAGAATGTTCTGTAAGTGGCTGTCTGAGTTCCTGTTGAAGTGATTACTATAATGCTGCTGGGATTTTACTGTTTTAGTAATTATGTGTTAGGGCACCTAGAGGCTTGGATAGGCATCATTTTTAATTATTTAAATCTAAACAGATAAATACATTTTAAAATAGTCTGTACATAAGAGACCATATTGGCTCCTTTGAAACCACTAACAATTTGTGAAAATAAATGAGAGAGATCCATGTATAAAAGAGAAAGGATAAAAGGAAAGAGAGTGGGTGTAGGCGTATGAGAACTCAAATGGTGGCACCAAAACTTTTGAATTTATATTTAAAGAGCCCTGGCTTCATTTCATTTGGTTACCCCAGGCCCTTGATTTTTACATTTTCCTATGCCAAATTCATGATTTTTCCAAGAATATGCTAAACTTGTCTCTCAGTATCTATGTCTCATCCACAGATTTATTCTTACACGCCGTTTTACTGAATGGGTGTTAGTATTTACTAGATAAAAGCTAGCAAACCAAGGAATCTGAGGGACTTACTTTAAACATCCACTATTTGTTGGAAATCTTTCTACTTCCTTAGTTTTACTCACTTTAGAAAATGAGCCAATTCACACTGGTGTGATGGTTTTTGAACTAGTTCCACAAAAATATCTGCTGCTATGTTTTTCACTCTCATTTTCTTCCTTTTCATTGTTGTGTAGCTGATCAAGAAGAAGAAGCCCATCCAGAATTAAAATTTGGAACTGAGCTTTCTGCAGATGACTTGAGTCAAAAAGAAGCGGTTGCCAATAGCGTCAAAAAGGTAGGCTTGATTCTGACATATATTCACGTTGGAAGATTTTTCCGTGGAGATGGCTGGGTAAGACCTTTCATTGTGCGGAAGGATCACACTATGTGTTAGCTGTAGGAGAAAATACAGTATGAATCACACAGGGATTTTTCTAGCAGAGCTGCTGACACTTAAATTCATGGCGATGTAAAATTTAACAAGCCAAAACCTGCTCTGCTTATTCAAGCAAAACTCCTATGGTAGCAAATGGGAGCTATACTTGGGAAATCACTGTGCACAGCCTACAGGATTTGGCCAAAAATTGTTAGACATGGCTGCCAACAGTTTCCTGCCTACGTAACAGTACCTGGCTGTGAATTGTGTGTCACAATTTAGGAGCCGTACTGTGGGGTGAATATCCGCTTCGTCACTCCTGTACTCCTCCTGGCTTGGCCTCAGCCCATGCCTTATCTCAGAGACTTCCTCAGTTATTTTTGTACTGGTGCTCTCTGAATAGCAGGCACCCACTTCCACTTGCTGTGCGTTTATGAAACAGTGACATAGATAGGGTAGCAGGAAAATAGCCCCAGTTGGAGAGCATGGCACTGGGATCTCAGCAGGCAGACTGGCCACAAGGGCTTATTCTTCCACTGGTACTTATCATAGAATCATAGAAGATTAGGGTTGGAAGAGACCTCAGGAGGTCATCCAACCCCCAGCTCAAAGCAGGACCAACACCAACTAAATCATCCCAGCCAGGGCTTTGTCAAGCCAGGCCTTAAAAACCTCTAAGGATGGAGATTCCACCACCTTATCTTAGTAGTTTGACATTCTGTACTTGGTAAGCGAACATTACTTGATATAGCACTTGTCCATAATTAGATACAGTACAGTGGAATTGAAAATTAAGCCATGCTAGCACCCAAGGCACCAGACCCTGCTTGTCACTAAGGTACCGTACCATCCTCCTCTGTCATTGAAGCATTCTAGTCTTTCTCTCTCCTGCATGGCTTGCTGTGGCTCTTGTTTGAGCTAGAAATATCGATTGGTGGAAGTTCTCCTTGCTGCACACACTGCCTTTTGCAACCTATCTCTCAACAGCAGTATCACAAATAATCAGAGCTGCCTGCTTGCTTTGTGTTTGCATCCTTGCTTCTTCAGGACCTTTACAGAGCTTCCAAATGAACTGCAGATTTTCCTTCTCTGCTGTAGGGCTGTTTTGCTTATTAAACCAGCAGGCCCCCAACTGCCCTATTGGTTACTCCAAGCGGTCAGCCATTCTCTGCATGAGCCCCTCCTTGCTCCCTCATTGATCTATAGCTTGACAGTAAATCGTGATTCTCTCTGTACATACTTTGAGAGCCAAGTCACTCTTTTCCTGTCTAAGGTTCTCGGTGCTAGCAGCTTGTAATTGAAGGAAGAAAGCACAGGGAGTCACTCAGTGAATGGAACTCTAGTGGCAAGTAACCTTGCAATCTCTTGGGGCAGATAGCAGCATTCTTCCGTATTTGGACAATTACAGCACAAAGTACAGAGCAGCTCCAACTCTTATATCTTCAAATGCCCTCAAAGTCTGGTCACCCTGAATATAGGATGGCAAATGATCTTTCATGTGTGCGCACTCTCTCTCAATCTCTCCCCATGAGCTTTCTGCCATTCCCCGCATGACACTACAACTGGGTTTGGACTTAACTGCCTGATGTCCTCCTTTCTACTCCCAATACTAGTAGCTATATCTTTCCACCCCTTTTGTATATGAATTTGAAAGATACTGCAAACCTTTGAGAGTTAATTGATAGATGAACCGTATAATGAATTGGAAGGGGATATACTTTTTGCCAAGTGCATTAACCATTTGAGGGTTTTCTTTTATAACTCGGAGTGTTTCATGTTGCAATTTCTTTGGGTAATGTATATATATTTTTTCCTTAGGCTTTGGAAGATTCTGAACAAGAAAACAATAAAAAGGTGACACATAGGATGTTATGTAGTTTCTATTATATTTCTTTATATATAAACATTTTTATCTAAAATACATTCATAAGTGTATAACTATTTTACACTCTGTTTCTTTGCACATTGTGTCTCCTTTCTCCTTGTAATGACGGCCAGTAGGTTGTAGTTCCATCTCTTCCCACTCCCCTTATTCACAGGGTTTTGAGGGATAATACTAATGGGGGGAAAAGAAGGCTGCATGACCTGCCCTCACTTAGAAATATCTGATCCCAGTAGAAACAATTACACCCCAATTTCATGTGCCTGGGAAAGTGTGATTCCTTCAGAGGGATTGGCAGAAATCATGCCAACATTTTTTTCATCCTGCCCCACTCTATTTATCTCTCTTTATTTTTTTCTTTTTCCTCCTTTTTCTTTTCCTTGGGATTTGTGCATTTACCTTCCACCAAGAATATCTTCTGTTAGTCTCACTCCCTTCCTCCTTCCTCCTGCTTGTCTCCATGCATTTCTTCCTTTCTGTCATTTAAATCCGTTCCACACTTTATTTCAGTCTTTTTAGGGGGGTTCTGCTGCTTTTCTTGAGATGCGGGTCTACAGGGATCCTGATTGTTTTAATCCTTAACTCTCTCCAGCACCCTACAAAGGCCATATGTTAGGGTAACCATTTCTTCAGCTCAGGGGGGATGGCTGTAAGTGGCATCCCATCCTCTTATTCCCAAATCCTACAGTCCTGTTTTGAAATCCTAGATCCACTGCTGTGGATATTGCAATGAGAGCCAGACCTTTTAGTCTTCAAATTATGTGTAAGTGAATATATTAAAGTTAATATTCAGTAGATTGCCTTGGAACGTCCTCAACTAGGAGAACTCTTGTGTCATTAGAGTATTGTGTGGTTATAGTCCTGGGGCCCTGTTCTCCTGTAGTAGGATACAAACGCTCATTGATTTCTGTCCCACTGCATTTTTTCATTTATCCACTTTAGGACCAAGATTGTGAAAAGTGATTAGTGATTTTGGGTGGCCAGCTTTGGGCACCTTGAACCTGATTTTTCAGAGGATAGGTGCTCATCATTTGCTGAAAATCAAGCTTCCTTAAAATATCTCAAATTGGCCTCCCACCAGATTGAGACATCCAAAATTACTCGTCACGTCTGAAAAATCATGGCTTACAGACCTAAAGAGGTTTGTTTTAATTTGTAGTCAGCAGACTGGTAAAAATTAACCTGATAACAAAAAATGCATGATGATAAAGTCATATTCTGCACTGCTACAAAATGTCAGTGTTAGTGTTTTACATATCAAAAGCTCAATCTTGCGAGCCCCTCTGCATGTGGAACACTCATTGACTTTCCTGTGGACTGCCTGTGGGATCGGGCCCTATTAACCATGTTAAAATAAAGTATGGGTCTGATTATATGGACCATGGAAAATTTAATTTAAGTGTGAACTGCAAACCAGACAACATGGGCTTCACCGCGGTCACTCAATTCCCTGAGGCAATCAGTAACTGGCAGGTAATGCCCTTCCTTGTCAGCCTAAGAGGTTGTCTACACTGTAGATACTACCTATGCCAGTGGGAGGGGTTCTCCTGTTGGTGTAGGTACTCCACTGCCCTGAGAGGCGGTAGCTAGGTCAATTGTAGAATTCTCCCGGCAACCTAATGCTGGCTATACCGGCGGTTAGGTTGGCTTAACTATGTCACTCAGGGATGTGGATTTTTCACACCGCTGAGCAACATAGTTAATCCAACCTAATTTTCGCACGTAGACCAGGCCTCAATGTTTCAACCAGACTGTGGAATAAGGTAGTGTCATTCTATTTATTTCTTTAAATATGTGTCTGCACCATAATGCAGGTCACAAGCATATGGCATAATACTGGTAAATAGATTTGCTTTTTCTTCTCTTTCCCCTGAAATTAATGATGTCCAGTAATTAGGGGTACAGTAGAGTTACTTTTGTCATTCTTTAGTGTTGTTACAGATACAGAGGCTCCTTGCCTGAAAAAATGATTTTGCAATATTTGCAGTTATTCATGGTTTCCTGGTCTCACAGAAAAATATTTTGTAACAGAGCTATATTGCATTCGGAACATGAAAAGCTGCATTACAATACTGATGTATTTTAAGATGTACTGTATCAGGAAATTCACTGGGACAGGATGCAGAAGCATGCATAGGGTTAAATTCCCTTCTGGTTTGTTGTTCTTGACATAGTAGGCCACATGACAATACTGATAGGCCTAACCAGGGCTACAGATTACAAGAGAAGATCCCATTCTGGTGGCTCTTTATAGAGCCTTTATAAAGAAGGTCCTGGGTAGTCAGGAGAGTGAAGGAAAGTGATTGGCAGAACAGAATGAGCCAAGAAACTGAACAGAAAGATGCCACTAGATATCAGTATGTGTGATTATTTTTTTCTTAGCTCTGGTCTACACTGGGCGGGGATCGATCTAAGTTATGCAACTTAGCTACATGAATAACATAGCTGAAGTCGATGTACTTAGATCGACTTACCGTGGTGTCTTCACCACGGTGAGTCGACTGCTGCCGCTTCCCCGTCGACTCTGCCTGCACCTCTCACAGAGCTGGAGTACAGGAGTCGACGGGAGAGCGCTCGGGGGTCAATTTATCATGTCTAGACTAGACGCGATAAATCGATCCCTGCTGGATCGATCGCTGCCCGCCGATCCGGCGAGTAGTAAAGACCTTAGTGTAGTGTGACAGAGGCCTCTTCTAGTCTATAAAATATTTTATTTCAACCCATGTTGCTACGTATTTGGGCTGTGTAATCACATGAGAAATTACTCTTGTTGCAAGTATCTGCAGATTGGATATCTCTAAGAAGATTTTGCAACTTTTTCTGTATGCATGGTGGATGTTTATGCACACGACAGAAAGAAATTTATATCACTGTCTACAGCCAAGCACAGTGTGCTGTGCCCCCCCGTTTCTCCACAGCTTTGTCAGTTTCATGGAACGCCGTTAGTCTGGTCAAATTCTGATTCCCAAATTCCCTTATAATTTCAGTCTTGGTCATATCCACAAAGGCTTATCAATGGCACTCATTTGAGTTTTGATGATGCCAAAGATCCACTTGGTAGCAGCCTCAAAGGTACCCCCCTCTGACGTAATTGATATTAAAAAGATCAGGCTTCTATTTGATAAGACAGGGCTTTATCCCACAGTATTGTTCAGTCCCCTTTGACTTTTTTTTAATCAATATCCTGGATTCTAATGTTGTTTTACTAACAGCATATAATATTGCTCACTAATTAGGAGTCTGTTCTGCCATCAAACCTCATGCATGATGCCCATTAACATTGAATGTTCTGCATATATCAATAACTGAATCGACCCGAATCGCAGCATTGAGGGTGCAACTGTTTTGTGTCATTATGTGTCTATTTTAACTTCTGGAGATACAGGCATCATTTTTTACATTGCATTGAAAACTCCAACAAGAGCAAAAAAGAGTGATTAGTGGATATACTTTTAAATGTGCTTTCAGGGCATAGTAACTGTTGAAGATGAACAAGCATGGATGGCATCTTACAAATATGTGGGTGCGACAACCAATATACATCCATATTTATCAACCATGATCAACTATGCTCAGCCCGTAAAGTTTCAAGGTTTCCATGTAGCAGAAGGTAACATACAAGGTTGAATGAAACAACAGTATTTGTCTTCTTACTTCTACTTAGTTTTGTGTAATGATTCTTATATCCAATTTGCTATTTTTATAATCCGTTTAAAATTCTTGTTGTAGTTTCGTAAACTCCATTCGTATGGTATTTACAGAACACTTACCTGGAATATAGAATTAACTTGTTATTCCATTTGTCACCACAGGGAGGCACTGAATTATTAAGTATATTAAGTTAACATTGCAAAGAATAGATCCTGTACTGTAGACCTTTTTACTCTTTCACTAACATAGGATAAATGTGATTGTCACAAAGGTCAACAGTTTGCTTATTGTGATATATATATATATATATATATATATATATATATATATATATAAAATACCCTAAACATGTACCGTATTACTTCTAGTATCTAGTTATGCTACTATTGCTCTTTATGTAATTGCAGCGTTTTCATAAATATAAAAGCCAAGTTTTGATGGCTCACAAGAATGGTCTTAGAGAGAAGAGAATGACAAATAAGAAAACATCAGTTAAGATTATTTCAAATATAATTTGGTTTTGTAAAATGGCAAGTAGTGGAAAAACAGAGAGATCTGTGTTACTACATTGCATAGTATTTATTGCATGGTTTTGTATTTTGCTCTGTTTTATACTCAGTATTTTAAAATGGATTTTATTTCTTATTGTTCTAGAACGCAATATTCATTACAATATGTCCTCTTTTAATGAATCAGTTGGACTAGGGTATTTGAAGACGCATGCAATTGAATTTGTGAAGTATCCTTCTATTAAAAGTAGTATACTGAATACCAGTTCTATTTTTGGTTAGCCGGTAGACATCTGTCCTATATACAAAAATCATTTAGTTCTGATTTTACAATATTGTCCACGCGGGGGCATGGAAAATAGGATACAGCATATAAGAAATAATAATGGTATGAGTAAATGATCTGAAGTCTCTATGTTGTTTTTATTTCGTTTTCCTTAACATGTTACATAGTTATAATAAACGACAAATGAGTCGGATATACCCCAAGGGAGGCCGAGTGGATTCCAGTAATTACATGCCTCAAATTTTCTGGAACGCTGGCTGCCAGATGGTCTCACTGAACTTTCAGACCCCAGGTAGGCAGTGATGTCCAGTGAACCTAAATTCCAGAGAAAGGCTTGGCCAGGAACACTCAAACAGATGCCACAGATTTCCTCCTGGCATTTTTTGAAGAAACAGACATATGGCTAAACAGTATGATGATGTGTACGGAATCATGGAGGCATAAGACAAGGAAGAATTGTTTTGAAAAAAGCATGGAAGAAAATTCAGTCTCCTTTTATTTGCAAAAATAATTAGCAAGGCACTTTAGGATCTCAAATAAATGTAAGAGTGATATAATTTTTAGTTTATAAAATAACCACCCTCTTCACAAAAGTCCTATCTTTGCAACAACGAAATGCACGGCTTCCATGGAGAACATTACATTGGAAGGACACACCGGATAAAATAGAAAATAATAATAATTACGTCAGCTATATTTCTCGACCAGTAAGCAATTACTGGCAAATCTCATTGTTAGCACTTGGAAATGGGATACGACTGCGAGCCACTTAGGGTCGTGACAGGCAGGCAGATTGGGAGCTTACATGGCTCTCTCCTAAGATGAGAGATAGCTAGTTTGCCCTTTTGGCGGGGGAAAAACATATAATTATTAGTTTTTGCACTGAATCAAGAAACATATTTGGCTGTACTTGCCAGACCAATCTTTCCATTGTCTTCTTCTAACCTAAAGGGTTCTTGTTCTTATTTTTTCCCCTTGGTGATGTCTTCAGTGCCCCAGAAAGTCGTAATGATCATACCCATTTTTCCTCTGCAACTCCTCTTCCACAAAGCTCTGCATCACTGCCATTATCGACTTCTAGCTGAAAGAGACTAGAGAGAGCTGCACGCAGACGTATAAGTATTGCTTGTAAATCAGTCCAGAAGGGGACACAGTGTGGGGGTAAAGGAGGCAGTGCAAATTTCACCCTTCTCCTTGGGTCTGCACCCATCCCCTCACAGCATTCTCAGCCCTTTGTGTTGTAAATGATTACTATAGGGAAAAAGCGGCATTGCTCTGTTAAGTATTCCGTCAGAAGGCTGTCTGGAGGATAGGTGAAGGAATGGAAGTCATCCCACGAGATAGACTTTGGAAGGCTGATGTGTTAAGTCTGGGTGCTACCAAGTAAGGAAATTGCTAGTTGGTGTGTATTCAAAATCCCATACTTTTGTGTTGTGGAGGCAGTTTAGTTTTGTTTCTGATGTGCATTCTGGGAAGCTCAAACAAGGGTTGAGCTCTGTCTGAAAGCAGAATCCTAAAATTCTGTGGGCGAAAGGAGGCCAGAGTTATCACTAAAAATAGGGGGGGAGTTTTTCATAGGCCAAGTGTGGGATTGGAAATTTTAAGGAAAAATTTGTGTTGCTAAATTTTAAGGGGTTTTTTGATGTATTTACTGGCTGTGTCTGTGGATATATGTGCAATATGTGACAGGTGGAGACGAGTAAGATGAAGAGGAAAAGTCTATAAAGCAGTGGTCCATCCAGTTATAAGGTATGGTGCTGAGAGTTGGGCAAAAAAGAAGACACATGAGCAAATGATCTGCTCTACGGAAATGCAAATGTTGGGATCTATGAGTGGGGTAAACAAGAAAGACCACATGAGGAATGTATATGTCAGAGACATGCTCACAGTAACATCCATAATCAAAAAATTGAGAGAGTGCAGGCTCAGATGGTGTGGTCAAGTAAAGCACAGTTCTGACAAATAGGTGGGTAAGAATCCAACAGATTAAGACTGAAGACAAATGACGGCGAAGCCAACCCAGGAAGAAGCACTAGAATTTAATAAAGGAAGACCTATTAGCATGTGATGTGATAGACTATATATATGGCATTGAACAGAGGACTTTGGAGTAGAGGACTTGTAAGACCCATTTGATGTGATTAACATAAAGAAGATCTGTGGATAGGTGCTCTATAAATGAATTGAATAATACTCAGAATTTCCAATAAGCATCTGAGCTGAAAATAGTTCCAGTAGTCTCTATGGCCCCGATCCTGTAAACTGATCCATGCAGGCAGACCCTTGTGTTCATACAGGGCCCCAGTGACTTGCAGGATCAGGGCCTAACACTTTTGTAACTATAGTCTATGTTTTTTAATGCACATTAGATTTTAGCGTGGTGGATGAAGAAAGAGGTTACCATTGTAAAGAAATCCGAAGTCTTCTAGTTGAGTGCGTAGAAATCACCCTAAGTTAAAGTGGTCATTCTTGGGCAAAACCCTGTGCATCATATTTCCCTTTGTAAAGAAGGTTGCTCTACATCTGCCTTATTCACAGAGACAGGGTATTCAGTTATTTTTGTCTCTTGACAGATTTAGCAATGCAATTGAATCAGGGAAAATTTGAATATAATGGATCGTGCGGGTAAGTAAAGTTATTTAAACTATTTTCACTATGTATCATATATGGTTTTTATAGAACTTTGTCACTTCTAAATATGTGTTACAAATGAAAAATTGTCTGCTAGGTATAGAATAGAAATGAGCAGAATTCCTGGGGTTGATTTATGCTTGCAAAGTAGTGTGGTTACTATACTTTTCAGCCACACTCAATTTTATTAAATGAGATAGAAGAGATTTTGTGTGACAAATTATAAAGATCATGAAACAAGTTTAGAGCCTAAATTAGGTGAAGGTTTCTAACCATCAGAGGAGCGAAGTTCTTGAACAGCCTTACAAGGAGAGCAATGGGGCCAAAAACCTAACTGGCTTCAAGACTGAGTTTGATAAGTTTATGGAAGGGATGATGTAATCGGACTGCCTATGATGGCATGTGGCCCATTGGCAACTGCCAGTAGCAAAAATCCCCCATGGCTGGAGATGGGGAGGCCTCTGGTTTACTTCAGAGAATTCTTTCCCTGGTGTCTGGCTGGTCTTGCCCACATGCTCAGGGTCTAACTGATGGCCATATTTGGGGTTGGGAAAGAATTTTCCCCCAGGTCAGATTGGCAGAGACCCTGGGGTGTTTTCACCTTCCTCTGCAGCATGGGACATGGGTCACTTGCAGGTTTAAACTAGTGTAAATGGTGAATTCTCCGTAACTTGAAGTCTTTAACCCATGATTTGAGGACTTCAGTAACTCAGGCAGAGGTTGGGGATCTGTTACAGGAGTGGATGAGGTTGTGGTCTGCAATGTGCAGGAGATCAGACTAGATGATCATGATGGTCCCTTCTGACCTTAAAGTCTATGTAAAGCACGTGCAGAGTTAATTAAATTATCTTCATTTTTAATTATGAATCCTTTTTAAAAAACATGTCTCAGAATGCAGAGTCACTATACAGTTCACAAGAAATCTGAGTTTACTTGGACGTGCTGTGTGCTAATGTATATAGTAGATTGTAGTCTTTGGAAAATAAAAGCAAAAAGAAAAGTACATTGAACTTATGGGCAACTATTGAAACTGATGTAAGGCTGTGTCCAAACAAAAAATGGTAACTGCTAATTTGTCATGAAAGAGCAGATTGCACAGCAGATATCCATGCAGCACATTTCTCTGTCTCGCACGTACGTGTTCATTACTCTTTTATACATGGTGATTCTGCTTCTGTTTTGATTGATGCTGATCTTCTCAAACACTATCTTTGTGGCTTCATGAGTAAGGGAGTGATGAGTTAATGTACTTGAAGAAGGGGAAAGAGTTTGCTGAATCATAGCAAATATTAAGTTAGCTAGAAAACAAGAGACCAGAATCTAATTAAATTTCCTCAGAATTACTGTGAAAACAAGACTATTGTTTCAGTAATAGGATTCTTGGTATTCACTATTGTAATTGTCACTATAAGATTTATATTTTCATTTATCTGGTATCCTGCATGCATGTTCAGCAGTAGAGAGAATTTGCATACATCAGCCTTTATATTTTGGTGGGTAGTTGTAATTTGTTTGCTGTAGTGCACTGGTTATAGCCACGAAATGTTCAATATCTGTAAAAGTAGATGGTCCTTATATGATTTTACTGGTGATGTCTAATTCTGGATACTAGTGCATCCAGAAAGAAATAGTTTGTATGAACCTAGTGGATGGAAGTTTAGAAAAGGTTTTCGTCTATAAAACGCAGGTAATATATCTCCTTTCCCTCACCCATTGTCTGTCTTGTCTATCTGGTTTCTGAAGCAGGGACTGTCTCTTACTATGTGACTGGGGCCCCATTTTGTTAGGGATGGTACCAACTTGGTTGAGGCCTCAAGCCACTATCACAATACAAATAATGAATAATAAAAAATTGAAGAAAGCAGCATGTACTATTGTACTAAAGCAGTGAACAACAATTAAATACAAGCATGGGAATGTGTCTGGTGATTTCCCAGGAAATGGTTACGTTTCTCAGTCAAGCTTCAAACCACTTGGTTTTTCCAAAATGGAGCAGTTGTGACCTTCTCAGCAGCAACAAAAAAAGGTGGCCTAGGTGCGGACTGAAATTAGATGAACCCCACTTGATGCTTCCCTGCTTCTCCCTTCATACTTTTAAAACGTGTTTTACTTTCAAAAGAAATTTTCAAACAAAAAATTACCCCTGGGTCAGTCATTGGCTTGAACGGTTCTGTCTGCCTCCCTGACATCTAAGATACATAGTGGAATATTGGATATGCCCCAGAACATTTCTAAAGTAGTGTTTCTGTAATATGCATAGTACATGGAAGGTTTGATAGAGTATAAATGTTTTATCGGCAGCTGTTTGGGACAGCTCTATTACTCAGGGGTGGCAACACATGGTCTCTCTGCTTCATCACCCAACAACACTATGAAAATGCCCTTGCTGTTTGGTCCTTTGGAACTATCCAAAGAATAAGCCTGATTTATGCACCGAACTGTTTGGTGGAAATGTGCTGGTGTTATGGAATAAAAAAATGTAACATGTATGATATTTTCTGCTCCCTGTGCCTCTGAGTGTACTGTAGATATAGTGGGCCTCCTGATTTCTTTCTGACCTACCCCAGTTTCACACTGGTGTTACTCCATTGGCTTCAATGAATCACTCCAGATATAGATCAGTGTCCGAGCACGGTCAGTCCCACTGATCCTCAACACAGCCAATCAAGGCTAAAGTGCATCCTAAAACTATCCAGTAGTTCCCCTTTCGCTCCAAATATCTGTTTTAAATGATTAAATGGGATTATCTTTTTGAAAGCGACACACACACTCATTATATAATGTTGTATCATGCGGAGGAAAATTACTTTCCTTAATAGAAACCAAATTTGATGTCAAAATGGGAGAAAGTGGAACTGAGATTCTTTTTGTCCTAATAGCTCCTCCAGCACCTTTTTAATATTTTCTGGTTGCACTCCAGACCTTGATAACCGTTTGTAGTAATGATGCTGAGCAGAAACGGTGTTATAGGTAAAATAGGAGCGTCTAACAGCGGCTGTCCGTGCATAGCTGCTGAATTGGCCGGATGATTCCTAGGTATTAAGTTCAGAAGGGATTCAAGTTGCACGTTTTCTTCCATTGTTGGAAGAGAATTCCCTTCATCTCTGACACAGCTGAACTCCAGAAGCATTGCCATTCTGTTTTAAAATCAGAATGCTCATTTGTCACTCATCAGTGCAGAAACGGGTTTCATTGATATGTCGAGCCAGGGCATAGTCCCCAGGGAGGCAGTGTAAGTGGTATTATCACAGTTCCATTCACACCACTATAATTAAGGGTCTGTCAGTATTAACGTTATCAGTGCTTTTCCTAAAGGGTTTATAATTCAGATGAAGAAATCCACTTCAGGATGTAATTTACTAACTAAATCTTGGCTGGGGAGGGGGCTGATTCATTTAAAAAAAAAAATTAGTCCAGATCACCTTAGGGATTTTTTTCCTCGCAGCTGCATGAATTAAAATCAGAATGGCAGTATATATTTTAAAATACCCTGGGGGATTTCATTTGTTAAAGCTAGACCATCAATATTACTTATAATAAATAAAGTGGCAATTTAAAGTTCCATACATAAATACATTTCTTCTTCTCTTTCTCAAAATAAGGTATCTCCTTAAACCAGATTTCATGCGACGACCAGATCGAACATTTGACCCTTTCTCTGAAACGCCAGTAGATGGTGTTATTGCGGCAACTTGTTCAGTACAGGTAAAATATAACTGAGACTGCAGTCATCTTAGAGCATCCAAAACCACATTTAAACAGAAGCGGATATCTAATATGTACAGCAAATTTCTTCGGAATTTGTGGGTTTCATCAAATTGTTCTATCTAATTCATCTAATTATTGTTATTTGATTGCTGTTTATGACATCTGTGTTTACACGAGCTGAATAGAACAGGATATAATTAGAAATGGTTTGTAATTATCCATTTAAAGTGTGTCACTCAATTTTAAATCCCCGCTATTCTTTGTGGTTTAGAGCAGCCATGTCCAAATAAAATATGAGCTCATTCCTGCCGGTCATTCAGAACCAAGTATGTTCCACTGGTTGCCGCAGAGTCAGACAATGTTTTGTAATGGAAATTTTTCTGTAGGACGTTTTCAGTACATCTAGAACTTCAGAAATGGCAGCCACATTTATGGTGTCACTTATGGCTACTCTACAAATGAAGGTAATGCAAGGCTTCAGTAGAATTAGTTGTGGAAAATCAGTTATGGAAAATTAGTGTGGAAGGTGGGGTGGGTGGGAATACAAACACTTTTCATTCATAGAGCAGCCGCATTTATGTCCAATTTGAATGTTCTGAAAAGGTTAGTTACCGAGGGGTCCTAACTTTTTGAATTCTGTGAATCATCTCTGAGACAGTAGAGGCCATAAAACTCCCAGGATAGTTTATGTAGCTTACCTAAATCTTCTATTCCTGCTCTGGATAGAGATTACCAGCCTTTAGGAAGGAAAGAAAGAGTTGCAGAGTGACCTCTTTTATTGCATTTCCTCCACTCTCTGCCAGGACTCTATTAGCTCAGATACCTCAGAATGCTGCTCAGGAAAATGCTGTGATCTCAATGATCACTTTATATATATCCAGAGGAGGAAAAGATGTGAAAATTCCAAACTGCATCCCCAGTTGACTGTTTGTCATGCATTATGTACATTTACCCAAGTTTCACATCAGTAAATTTGGGATAATAAAGCTTACCCCTCTTTGTAAAGCATATGGGATCTTCAGAGGAAAAGTGCTGTCTAAACGCAAAGTGCTGTTGTAAGTGCAAAACTTATCATTTATATTGGGTTATTACTTAGTGGCCCTACTCTGAATCAGGGCCCCATGCACTGAACAAAAAAAACTGGAGGGCACTGTCTCTTCCCTAAAGAAAAGGAGGACTAGGGTAACAGGAATAAGAGCACATGTTCCCTAAGGTAATTGTGTTCATAATTTGTTGGTTCTGAGTCAGTCTTACAGTAGTACCTAGAAACCACAATAGAGATCAGGACCCCATTGTGCTAGATGGTGAAGAGGCAGTCTCTGTCCAAAAATTTAGAGTTTGAATAGGGAAGACAGAGAGAGGCTGGAAGGGAAACAGTCACAGAGAGGTCTCCTACAGCATGTCAATGACAAAGCTGGGAATAGAATTCGCGTCTTGAATCCCAGTCCAGTGACCAAGCCACGAGACTGCATTGTCTCTCAAATCAGTCATTTCAAGTTTTCTGTAATTAAAGAATGTAAGACCAGATACTTTGGTGCACATCAGAAAAGAACAGGTCAAAATCGACCTTGGTCTGTGCAATTTTAAATATGTTTCATTTCTGCGTTCAATCCTTGACAGTACAGAATAACAACATATGCTGTGTTGGGAAAGAAAACCTCATGTTAGTGCAACAAAAGTGTGTCACAGGAAAATGGTCTGCTGTAGCCAGATAAATATGGACTTGGAATAAATTTGCAGCAAATTCAAGATATTTGTGTGCAGAGAGAGGGAGAGGAATCCTGTAATAGGCTTCCATTACACTAGTTTGTTTGGTTTTTTAAGTATTCTGCATTGCACAGAGATGTTATATTAAATTAGATTTGCGTATTTAGTGAGTACCATGTGGAAGTGGCTCGTAGAATGCACTGAAACTAAAGTAGAGCAATAACATCCAGCCATATAGTTAAAAAGTTTCCCCTAATATCTAACCTAAATCTCCCTTGCTGCAGTTAAGCCCCTTATTTTTTGTCCACTCTTCAGTGAACATGGAGGACAGTTGATCGCTGTTCTCTTTATAACAGCCCTTAATATATTTGAAGACTGTTAAAAATTTGGGCCTTAGTTCTCATTTGAGTTTGTTTGGCTTCATCTTCCAGCCATTGGTTCTTGTTACATCTTTCGCTGATAAATTAAAGAGACTTTTATTGCTGAGCATTTTCTCCCAATGAAGGTCTTTAGATACCAGCAACGCACTTTTAAGCAAGTGATTAGACCCATTAAAATCAGTAGTACCGCTCATGTGCTTAATGTTAAGCACGTGCTTAAGTGCTTTGCTGGATCAAATTCTCACTGGCTTGAGCAAGGCATAGTACAGACAGGCTCAGGGCAACCTTCACCATATAGCTCTGCCAATCCACATCTTTGTAAAAGCATTAGAGAAAATGTAGTTTTTTAAAGGGTGCTGGAATGACAATGCTGAAGGTGGATGTCCATAGAACAACATATGAAGTAACAATGCATAAACTCCCCTAGGTACCACCTCACCAATATGAGGCAATCCTGTTTTGTAGGAACTACAGTTAGAGTGTTAAGATTGTAAGCTCCCTGGGGCAGGGACCATTTTTTGTTCTTTGTTTACAGAGCACCGAGCACAACGGGGTCCTGATCCATGACTTCGGTCTCCTAGGCACTGTGGTAATACAAGTAATCAGAAGAAAACAAAGATAACTGAGTTTCCACCTCCACCAGATCATTGGCCCTCTGTTCAGATGTACCATCACGTTTGTCTGTTAGTGCCAGTTATGATAGAAGTTAGGCAAAGTTTACACATGTCTGCTACCCAATGTATTGATGCCACCAACTCATTTTAAATAGGCCACTGAGTAAGTGAGATTACAGTAACTTGCAGTTACTCCATTGGCAGTGACCTAGAGGTGAAAGGCTTCATATGCCTGTTACCAAGGAACAATCTAGTCCCGCTTTGAAAAAGCATCTCAGTTGTGAATTGATTCATCTGCTGTTATAAGCCAAGGTGCCCCTTGAGCAAAAGTCTGCCAACGTTGCCCATTCTTTTCATCTGATATGGCAAACTTGAGAAAGACACTACGTGTGACCCAAACCAAGGTTTGAATGTACAAGTTCATGAGAGAAAAGCCAGTCCCTCTACCACTATAAAACCTACTGCACAATAGTGCACTTCCACATGTGGGTTTATGCAGCAGTCAATGTTTGCAGTGAGCTCATGACCCAGCAAAGTGCTTATGCCTGTTCTTCAGTCCTGTCCTGTAATGAGGCCTTGGAGCTGAGAATATTGCATGCACAGCAGCAGCTGCTGAAAAGTAGCGGGAACAATATGACTTTCCCACGGGGCTGTTATTAGAAAGTACATGCAGTCAGCCTCTCACTTTCATTAACCCTAAAATTCAGCATAAAACCCCCGAAATGTAAAAGAGGAACCCTATCAGAAAAGACGCGGTTTACTTGTTACTCATGCAGATACGTAATATCAGCATGGAATCTAATTTTAAAAAATAGGTGATACTAGTAAATGTACATTGTATAAATAGGCCAAATTCATTACTGATTTCCAC
The DNA here is from genome assembly GCF_965152235.1 of Eretmochelys imbricata. Taxonomy (NCBI): domain Eukaryota; kingdom Metazoa; phylum Chordata; order Testudines; family Cheloniidae; genus Eretmochelys; species Eretmochelys imbricata. The sequence continues at coordinate 201,761,030 of NC_135574.1, read as the reverse complement.
GCTGTGTAATAGCATTTAACTGTAATTTGTTGTGTGTGCACATATTCATAAAAATCGTAAAGAATTACCTTTTATTTACAAAACCAAATGTGCGAACGTGAAATTTAGTGGTTATTCGATGCTGAGGAAAAAAAAATTACACTATTAAATGAATATGACTGCTCTGTATAATGAATGCATGTGAATACTGTTATTTGATAAAGAATACAAGTGACATTATTTCCACTCATCATAAAGTACTGTATGTTTTATATTGTTACTTTCTTCAGATCAGAGGAGTGTATTTAATTCCTTTTCTTCTTTTTCAGGTAATATCTGGTCAGTTCTTATCAGATAAAAAAATTGGTACGTATGTAGAAGTGGATATGTACGGGTTACCTACGGACACGATACGTAAAGAGTTTCGAACCCGCATGGTGATGAACAATGGCCTGAACCCTGTTTACAATGAAGAATCATTTGTATTTCGAAAGGTAGGATTTTTTGAATGTACACTTGGGTGTTTTGAAGCCTGCTTTTGCAAACCCTTTCCCATGTGAGTATTCTTTACTTGCATAAGCAATCCCCTTTGCTTCGGTGTGACTGCTCACATGAACAAGGGTCACTCCCATGAACAAGGATTTGCAGGATTGGACCTTAAATTTGTAGGACTTAACGTTTACCACAGTCAACCGGTCAACCATTAAGGCTGAATTAAACTTTCAACGGTTTTTTTTTTTGTGGATAACCTCTGTAGTTGTCACATTATTATTTTTTTTTTTGTCTGTTTGGCTTTTCCCTCTTTTTTGCTTCCTCCTCCTTCTTGGAGGAACCCACGTCCTTCGTGGCAATGCCTGTGTTCCAGGTATGCAGTCTGCTCAGAATGAGCTCCAGCTGGTGGACACCAACATTCCCTGGAGATGTCTTCTTCCCTGCCCTGACAGTGGCTGCTATCTTGCACTGTTCCTTCAGCCAAGAGGGCAGGTGAGATGCTGCATCCAAAGCTAAGGTCAATGTCATTACATGGAAAAAATGGAAAGGTGCTGTCTTCCTCACACACGTGGCCAGCTCCCTTCTCCTGTAGACCATGTGTATCATGTACTGAAAAAAAAAAAAAAACCCACCTCCACCACCTTTCCCTGGTACTGTATGGTGGACTCACAGTGGGAGATCAGTCGTCATCTCAAACGTTCAGTATTTATCTCTCGGTCTGATTTTTATTTATTTTTTTTTTGTCAACTGGAGTTTCATCCAAAATACATGCGTTAACAGTGCCGTCTTTGATAATGTGTGTTTTGCTTTCACCTGTTCTGTTGTCCTGCAGAATTTTTACTGTTTTTCTTTCGTGACAGGTTTTGCCTGCTGATCATACTGTATTTATATGTATATTGTGTAACACAGATAATCTGCTTCCAGTGTAGAAAATGTAGTCGACTCAGATCTCCTGCGAGGGGACTTGTCCTAATGCTGTGCTGCTGGGACCCCATTTCAGGAACGCATCCCTATTCAGCACATATTTAATGGCGTCCTGAACAGGGATGAACTTAAGAATGTGTTCAAGTGCTTTCCTGCATAGGGGCCGAGGAAATAGGCAAGAGGAAATGCTTTAAGTTCACCGTGGGCAGTCCCAGATGTGCATCCTTGCCCTGGGCTGGGTAACCAGATGACCTGCATCTGCTGCCCTTTGGGTTCTTCCCATTGAGAGGACACATGCTTGTACAATAAACTATGATTTGCCACACCAATTCCATAGTAACTCATTTGTCACAACTTGACCTCTTGTAAGTATAATACGAGTAAACAACCAAGGGACCTTTGTTCCTTGGTACCCTCCCATGATCATGGAGGAGGAGTTAAAACTAACTAGAGGCTAGGGGCTTGAATTTCTACCACCAGTGATGAGCAGTGGTATAGTACAGCCCATCACATAATGAATGGTGTGCTGGTCTGTGACATGTAAAGGGAAGATTTTACCCATGCTGTTTAAGTGGCCCTAGTCGGGTCAGCTTGGGGCCTGGGGCTCCTCCCATGATGGCATTAACCCTACACAAATGCTAGCAGGTAATGTGTGAATTCTGTTTGATCATTCTGTTTGATATTAAATCTTCTGCCATTCTAACCCAAGTTTTGTGTTGTCATTCTGTTGTGAGGGGCTGATGCTTGTGATACGGTGTGTCAGGATGCTTACTTCTGGTCAGTCAGACAGTACTTAACAGGGCAAGTTAACTGTGGTGTCTGTGAATAGTTCAGACAGGCACAGAGTTCAAAAAGCTGTTTGTTTCTATGCTGTTTACTTAAGGCTTAAACTGAAGGCAGCAGGTCCAAGGGAGGAAAAGTTTGTTTTATTTTCTTCTCTGAGTGACAGTCTCAGGCATCACCGAATATAGCAAGGTGGAGAGAGGAAGGAAAGTAGTAATGTCTCAGTGTTATTTTAATTAGTATTGATTCCTTTCTGGGTCAGGTCCTCTTGATTCCTTTCCTCTCTCTGTCTCTTACCCACTTCCGCTGTCAGGGCCATTTTTGGCCTGCAGCTTAGACAGACTGGGAATGAAAGATTGCTGGCTTGCCCTGTACAGACATTCCTGGTGCAGGGAATTCTCTCTCCTCCAGTCCTATCCCTGATCACCTTTCTGAGGAAGCAGGTGGAATAGGTCTCAGGCTAGCCCTTTTGGATTCAGGTGGGACTGAAAGGAATTGCTTTTGTTGGTCAGGATGGGAACTGTCAGCTTCAGGTACCCTTTGCTTCAGTGTGACTGCTCACATGAATAAGGGTCACTCCTGTTAACAGCTTCAGGGACCTACTGTCCAGCAACCACTACTTCTTCCCTCTGCGCGAACCCCCACACCCGTCCCTGCTGAGAGTGTTCCCCACCAGCACCAGGCCTCCCACTGTGTATTGCCCTCCTTCCGTTGCCTTATAATGTACATGTGTCACCCTCTTCCCCACCAGACCTCTCCAGCTGTGTTCACATCACATCATCTCCCTCCGACAGTGTGTAACACCCCATTCTTCCTCCTTCTCGACACCCTTATTCTATTATTGATGTCCTTTCCAAGTACCCCCCCCCATCATTGCCTTTCCCCTGACCCCAGCATTACCCGTCTGCCTTCGACTACCAGTTTGTGTCTCGGCTACTCCCTGCCCACTTTCAGGGGTCACCGGCCTCCAGCGATGAAAAATAAATAAGCAAAATATTTAATTATTTTGATTACGATCTGGAGAATTCTTCCACGAGCAATTTCTGTGCTCCAAAAAACTAACACCAAGCACGAGAGAGAGTGAGAAACTAAACTTTTCCAGTAATGCCTCCATGTCTGAAAGCAGACAGCTTGCATCCAGCAAAGGGTGATGGTATTCTCTTATAGAGATAAGTAGATTGTGCTTCTGACTTACCAGTAGTGGAAATGGACATCCACTATGTTGTGTGATCTCTGGATGCTTTCATGTGTGGTCCTTGGGCAATTTGCAACATTGTGAGAGTCAATGAATGTCTTTATTTTATGGGTTCCCAGGTTATTCTACCTGATCTCGCTGTTCTGAGAATAGCAGTGTATGATGACAACAACAAGCTGATCGGTCAGAGGATCCTGCCTCTTGATGGCCTTCAGGCAGGCTACAGACACATTTCCCTTCGAAATGAAGGCAACAAACCACTATCTCTGCCCACAGTTTTCTGCAACATTGTGCTCAAAACATATGTGCCTGATGGTTTTGGAGGTAAGAAGAAACACATATTACAGCTTCGTGAATCTTGGGTTTTAGTACGCAAGGAATATAAGTTCGTTGTGCAATAGAAAATAAGGGATCCCTGGAGCACTGGAAGAACATTTATCTGCGAATCCGTAGGAAAGTTCCTTCTGTCTGGTTAAGATATCTTTACTTTTGTCTCAAGTGCCTTAATATTAACAATGAAGAGAATGTAGCCTTCAAAATTCAAAATCAAGACAGTGATTTCTATTAGTTTGGAAAGAAACAAAGCTACAATTACATTTCCCAAGGTTACCTGAATTTGTTCAATTTGCCAGTACTTAATCTCTTTAGAATCTCTTAATCTCTTTAGAAAGAACTCATTGGATATATTAATTGGAGTAAATGTCTAAGTTAAAACATATATTGTAGTTTCATAGTCTAGGGTGCAAACAAGATGCTGGTCTTTTTTAAAGCGTACTTTAACCATTCTTCTAAATACTCCTGCTCTGAAAAGTGGACACGCAAGGTGCTGAATTTTCAAGTATTAATAAACTTTGCAATTACAAGTGATCCTCTTCCCCCCCACCCCTTTTGCATACTTCACACCACTCTTTAAATTAAATCTTAGTCATCACTTATTAGTGACAGTTAGGGTTGCCAGTTTTGGTTGGATGTGTTCCTGGAGATTTCATCACATGACATAAACTTTAATTAAAGATTAATCTTTAATTCCTGGAGACTCCAGGCCAATCCTGGAAGGCTGGCAACCCTACTGCCAGTGTTTAAAGTTGCCACCCTTATTATCTTCACAGCCCTGAGATAGCCCTCTTTGCCTGATCTCTGAAAACTTGCTCTAGTTATTTTTCTCTTTACAAGACAAACTTATCTTTTCAAGATAAATGTTATCATAGATAGGTCTCTGACACTGCTCCTACAACAGTGCTGTATCAGTATGTTTGCTTGAATAAAAAATACCAGCATAACTTTATTGAAACCACTTTTTAAAAGCAGTCACAGAAATCTGAGTAGAGGCCTAGGTCTAACAGTAGTAAACACCAAGAACTGCCAGCAAAGTTACGTCACCATTATTGTGCTACTAGTGATGCAGATTAGGTAGCAAATCCAAGTGCAGCAGAGTAGCAGAAGAGCAAGGATGTACTCCTTCAACTTATATGTATTTTAGTTGCCCTAAGTCTTAGTATTTTTAAACTGCAGGACGGTGTACTGGAATCTTTCCACTTTCATTAAGCATTTGGCACTGAGAAATGTTCTTTTTCAGGTGGGATGAAATTTGCTCCTGTATAGAGGGCTAGTGCACGGCCCATGTACCGCCTGTATCCCATTTAAGACCTCAAATTAGGGCTCACATTGGATTTTAAGTGCTCCATAGGCCTTGTTCTGTCCCTCTGAACTTCACCCTCGAAGAGATTTTTGGGAAATCTTGCTGGAAAAACTATTTTTTGCTCTTTGTAAAACTAATTCAAAATGTGAAGGTCACTGGGTTTTGTACACAATAGTTACTACAACTTTAATGTGGATTGGATTTTCAGTAGTAAAAAGTAGAGAAAGAGAGCGTGCGCGAAATTGTTCAAGGGACTAATTTTACCAAATATAATTAAAACCATACATACACCATTTGCTAGGATTTCCAATCAAACTTTAAGGAGAAAACATAGGCCCTGGCTTTTATGGGACAACTCTCTTGCCTAAAGTTAAGCATATACATAATTGTTTGCAGGATCAGGGCCTTTTATAGCAAAAAATAATAAGTTAAATGTTGACCCCCACCCCACCCCCCCGCCTGCGCCCCCCACTGAAATCAATGAGAGGTTTGCCAGTGACTTGATTGGTACGAGGCACTTGCTCATTGAATGAAAACGTTGGGTTTTTAACCAACAGTTTTTACCAGTAAGGGCCCCAGTTCAGAAAAGAACGTTAGCATGAGCCTCAGTCGAGGCTGCTGTGGACAGCACATGTGCACATGCTCAAAGCGCTGTCCTGAATCAGGATGAGGCCCCTGAATTGGGACCAGACATTTTGTAAAGGTTTGGAACCCAGTTAATGTGACATAAATGGAGTTCCATTGTGTTTACTGTTAACTCTTCCGTTTGCAGAGGTTTGAGGGTTTGCTCACACACAAATCCAAAAATGATACAGCCTTCTTTTCCCCAGAGAGGATTTCAAAATCAGTTTGTAAAAGGCGAGCTGTGTAAAAGTTCAGTGTCGGCTGATCTTCTAAATTGCCAACGTTACTCCAGGTGGTTTATCCGTAAGGTGTAAGGGGTGTGAAGAAAAAAAAATGTTTACCCCGAGTAGGTTTATCATTAAAGTGAAATACTGCTAGGATGAGGGAACTATATGTAATATCTTGTTGCCTGTGTAGGGGAAATGGGCTCTGTACTAATGAGAACTCAACAAGCTCAGTTGTTGTTTCTCCTTTCCCAACGACAGTCATTTTTGGCTTGTCACCCTTTGTTTTCTCACTGATATAGATCAATAGCCTGATGACCAAAAGAGCTTGAGATGTTGCTTTTGATGTTCAAACGGCATCATGACTATTCTGTTTACATGTGGCTTTTGAGTACTTGTCATCTGTTCTGCATTTTACATTGTTTTATGAACTACAATTCAATTACTGTCTCTGATTTGTAACTAGATTGTTTGGGCAAAGAGTCAAGAACCTTAATTTTCAGCTACTTTCCTTTTGAACCTGTAGGAGTAAGATTTAAGAATGTCTTTCATGCCAAATAATAATGATTCATGATTGCTTCATGATAGGGTTAGGAAGAAATGTGCACCATTTTCTTTTTTTGATGTGGTTTGCTAATTTTCTATGGTTTATCAGCTTCAGTTCCCCTGCTCCTAATAGCCAATGGGACACAAATCCGTTCTGAAGAAATGCCAAATGAGGCAGCAGATTTCAAAGAGAGGCTTTTATTTCATATAGATAGTGTACCTAATAAGCAAGCACTATTACATACAGTCGTGATGGGACTTCTGCTTCTAGAACACATGCTTCCCAAGGCTATACTGGTTATACACAAGTGGTTTTGTTGTTGTTTTTTAACTCATAGCTTTAAAACTTTTTGGTATCCAGTTACCTTACCAAAAAGACCGTAAAAAAGAAAAATTGAAGCAGAGGACAAGTGGTGGGGTAGAAAAGAGCGGTGAATCATTTACCTCCAGTAGAAATGCTGAGCCTTTGGCGAGGTGTATAAATGATGGGTAACACAATTTGCAAAGGTCTCACTCTCCCACACACATAAGGAGGGTTTTTTTTACTTGAAAGTTCTTAATATTCAAGTTCCATTTTCAAATACTATGTGATGGTTGCAGGAACAAGGCAGGCATGGATTTTCTTTGAAGTGTAGGTTCTAGGGATTGGAAGGGTAGTTGGCTCAGTTAAAGGAAGGGAAAATATTCAGGTTGTTGGGGCCATTATGTGCTTGGGATAAATGTCTGTCCATTTGATATTTGTGGGAAATACCGCTGAGTGAGAGACACAAGATACCAATTGGTAGGGAACAGTGGTATTGGAACAGTCTGTTTTTTGGGTGGTTAACTTGAGCCGTCTAGGTGAAAAATATTATTTAATGCAGCTTTCGTATCTCACACAAACTATCTTCGTATACGGATCAAGTAGATACTAAGGACTGAAGGCCTGATCCTTCTTTCTTCACTTGGGCAAAACTTCCAGTGACTTCGGTGGGAAGTTTGCATGAGTAAGGACTGCAAGATTACCCCCAAAATTCTAATGGGTTAATATGTTTTTCCTGGACTGGCACATGTGTCCCTAGTCCCATATTTTATCTATGACATCACAACTAGTTACTTTGAAAATAGCTATGACTTGAGACAGGATTCTGGTATGTGAAATAAAATTCAAATCTTTATGAAAACGTTGACTGCCAAAACCATCACTCTAGAAGTACAGAGCCATTACATTACTGAGATTATCTGGAATGCAAGGCCACAGAAAGGTTTATCTTTACTGATAAGCAACTGGAAGATGAGTTTACTTTATTACATGACAACATTCTGAACAGAAAGAATCCACTATGCACATGGTGTTGTGTTTGAGGGGCAGTAACTGAACTCACTACTCTCTTTCCAGCATGTGAGAAAAGGTTTAGTTGGGGGAATGTCATCAGTTGCATTCCCTCAAAATACAGTTAAGTGAGAACATCATCCATGACGGTCATGGCAAAAGCTCAGGCATAATATGTACAATATTTTATAACGAATGGTTGAATCAAGATACAGCTTTTAGACAAGCGAATGGATGCACTCTGGATTTCTGTGTGACACTTCTTCAACTGGGAGGCCTATTTAATAGTCCCGAGTGACTCTCTTTTCACATGCAGGAAAGGGGCAGTATCTTGAAACATTAAAATATTAATTGTATTTCAACTCATTAATGTCCTGCGTGAGTGGTTATCTTCTTCCTTATCATGGAAGCCTGCCATCCTTAAAATGGTAATTCTGCTCAAAGGAATGTCCTTAGGGACTCTCTTTACTTTCAGCTGATGTGCTTTTTCACTGTCCAGGTCATCCTGAGAATTAGTGAAGTTTAAAGTTACATAGGGATCACCCGGTCCTGGCTACTTTCTGTGGATGCTTTACTACTGTAGATACTGAAATCAATTTCATTTGTCACGCAGCATTTCTCATTATGGCTGACCTGTCTTTGCCACTTGTGAGTTACTTGATTATCTGTAAATCAAGGCCTGAAAAGATATATTTTCTGCAGAAGCAAGGACTGATGTGTCACTGCATAGCTGTCTGTATACAGTTGCACATTCATAGCTACGTACACAAAACACATGGCACATAATCCATAAAATAATATTTCTTATGGGGTGCAAATGTTAATTTAATTTCCGTTTTATTGATTTTTACACACTGCCATATAGCAAAGAGACAAGTACATGAAACTAGCAGAACTCTCTTTGGGCCTGATTCTGGTTTGCCCCTAGAATAACAAAGATCACAACTGGGGCCATCTGTGTATTAAGGACTTAAATTGTCGACAAGATGTTTCCTGATTCAACTAACCAGTATAAACCATTGTATATGGTAAACGTGAATGTTTATCATGACGGTCCAGGGAGTCAGGGATACTGTTGTTCATATTGTGCTGTAAATGTGCGTGGCACTGTGCAGTGGTTAAATTATACCTGCTCCAAAGAGCTTGCCATGTCGAGCCCTCAACAGTTTAATCCCATGCCTGTTGATGCGAATAGCAAAACTCCTCTTTTCTTCAGCAGCCCATGATCAGGCCTCAGTTCAGCAAAGAACTCGAGCCTGTGCCTGATATGAAAGGCATGAGTAGTTTTATTGAAGTCAGTCGGACTGCCCTCGTGTTTCAAGGTGGCGTTGGCTTAGGCACCTCGTTAAATCAAGATCTAAATACACAAGTTGATGCAGTATGTGCAGTGTGAATAAAAGTCAGTGAAGAATACTGCTTGTAGCTGGGATGCTTCTAGGAAAAGGAAGGGGACTTATTACATTCTTTTGGCAGAGTTAAGGGAAGGCAGTTGCAGAATGTCAATGTGTGAAGTTATACCAGGTATAAAGCCTGCACTAGGGGAGAAATGATGGCCCATAGTTACGCCAGGGTGAGACTCACAAGCAGATAAGACTGAAAAGTGATTTTACAGCCGCTCTCTAATAGCAGGCAGCAGAACCACTCAGGGGTGAGGGGTAGAAGAGAGAACAACTAAATGAGCTTCTCCTGCCCCAGCAGCATTCGGGGCATTCTGTCCCCTAGAAGACGGGTGGAAGAGGCAGCAGAAGGTGATGTCACAATATAACCCTCACTTATTCATTCGTTTATGTCCCTCATGTTGCATCCCACGTCTGGGCCTTGGCAGGGTGAGTGGTATGAGTAGTCATGAGTCATGCAGGGGGAATTCTGTAAATAAATTATGGCAGTTGTACTGTTGTTTAGGCCACCCGTGTAAAACAATTAGTTCCCTTCACCTGTGAGCCATGGCAAATATCAGAACGGTTTGCGTGAAGGCATCTTTACTTCCAGATTGATAAGCCTGCTCTTTGGCAACCAAGAGAAAAAAATACAACCTATGTCTGAAGGGAGGCAGTGTGGCCTAGTGGATAGATCACTGGCCTGGGATTCTGAAAACCTGGGTTTTATTCCTGGCTCAGCCACTGGCGGCTGGATGACCTTGAGCAAGTCACATCTCTCTGTGCCTCAGTTTCCCCTCCATTTGTAAGATAAGAACAATGCTACTGATCACCTTTGTAAAGTGCTTTGAGCTCTACTAATGAAAAGTGCTATATTATTATTATGGCCTGGTCAAAAGCCCTTTGAAGTGGGAGTCTTTTCATAGACTTCACTGGGCTTTGGATTAGGCCTTTACTCAATCAGTGCCTAAAGTATCCACCTTAAAATGGGAGTAATAATACTCCCGTGCCTAATGAGAGTCCTGTGATGATAAATCGAGTAATGTTCCTAATGCTCACAGAGACTGTAGTGATAGGGACCGTATAAGTGCTTGAAAAAGAGTAGGATTCTTAGAGAGGAAAATTCACGTGATGGTTAATATGCCGTGGCTGATCCAAGATAGAACTAGAGTAACCTTGAAATATACATTTCACTTTTTTGAATCGGGGAGGATGCTGAGCAGATGTGTATAATCATGAAATTTTAATCTCCTTTTCTCTCTCTTTCTCTCTTGTGATGAGGGAAGGGAGAGAGACTACGTTAAAAAAGCTTACCTACTCCTACCAAGTTTACTATGAAAAGTTGGCCCAGTGTTGAGGACTGTGGAACATGTGACAACACTAGAATAAAGCCTTTGTGAAAGCTAAATTACATTTTTCAGAGTAGCAGCGGAGTTAGTCTGTATGGATGTGTCATTACACAAAGTAAAACTATTTCCCCATGTTTATTCCCCCCCACACACTGTTCCTCACACGTTCTTGTCAACTGCTGGAAATGGCCCACCTTGATTATCACTGCAAAAGGTTTTTTTTCTCTCCTGCTGGTAATAGCTCACCTTACCTGATCACTCTCGTTACAGTGTGTATGGTAACACCCATTGTTTCATGTTCTCTGTGTATATAAATCTCCCCACTGTATTTTCCACTGCATGCATCTGATGAAGTGAGCTGTAGCTCACGAAAGCTTATGCTCAAATAAATTTGTTAGTCTCTAAGGTGTCACAAGTCCTCCTTTTCTTTTTGCTAATTACGTTGTGCTTTGTGCTTTTTGAATGACTCTTAAAATGTTGAAAACCTGATAAATATTCATTTTCTTTCAGATATTGTGGATGCTTTGTCAGACCCAAAGAAATTTTTATCTGTCATGGAAAAAAGAGCAGACCAGATGAGAGCTATGGGTATTGAAACTGTAAGTAGAAAGTAATTATGAACATAGGCAAAATAATTCCATATAGTGGGTAGTACAAAATACAGGGTTCGCTTTATGGACAATGCAAAATACAGGCTTCCCTTTACAAGAAGTAAAACCTCTGCAATGAGATTTGGGCCACAATGTTTGGTCAGTTCTCCTGTTGATAAATTGGTCATTAATGCAAGTTATTCTCTTAGTCTCCGTTTTCAAATATAGAGCTGTTCTACTCTTAAATACATGAATATGTGTTGTCAGATTTATTAAAATACCCTTCACTGCATTTCCAAATATAGTCACCGTCATGAGGGATTATTTTATCAGTCACGGCAGCATATCCATGTGTCTAAAATTAGAAAGGAGCCATCCTTATTAATTTTCAGTAAAAATAGATTATAAATTCTTCATCTGAAAATATTTTTTGTTGAGAAGTATTAGCAAATATAAGGGGAATTTTCTTTAAAAGTAAATTACTTCATTTCTTTACCCCCTGCAAATGATATTTTGTAATAATGGTTTTTCCAGAGTGATATAGCTGATGTACCAAATGACACTTCAAAGAATGATAAGAAAGGAAAAGCTAATAATGCCAAAGCAAGTGTGACTCCTCAGAGTAGCTCTGAACTTAGACCAAGTACCACTTCTGGCCTTGGACCTGGGATGGAAACTAAGAAAGGTAAAGAAAAATGAGCTTTCTCTCCTTTAAATGGCTTAGAAGGGCACTAAGAAGTACTACCTCGTTTTTAGTTTTGTACTTTCTGTAATTTTGAATCCCTCTGAAAAGCTCAAAAAGTAACATCTTTCTGTATGAGTGGTGTCTCTGTCCACTTGGCAAATACTGTTTTAACCATATTTCTCTTGGTGCAGAAGCCAACATGGTTGGATTTTAATAAATGTCATGTTTGTGCACCAGTGTAGTCAAAGCTCTGAGCAGGAATATGCATGACACTGGGAACAATATTTATTAATGACCTACCAGAGTTGGCCTAGTGGGGAAGGCTGTTTTCTTGTATATTTCACAAAAATTCTTTTGTTTTAAAAATTCCTCAGCAGAGTGGTTGATTTAAATAAAAACTAGGTATTTAGGATTCTGCGGAGATCCCCCATCAAATTAGAAATGTTTTAAAGTGTGGCCGTATTCTGAAAAGTGTCTATGAAACTGGCATTGTGGGCACCCATGTTTATTATCAAATATTTCCGTATCAAATGTGCTCAGTTTATAAGCAGATAGGTGTTTTTTTCCTAACTGCTTGTCCTGCAAAGTCGTCTTTGAGAACCAAGTGGGTTCTTTCTCTCTCATACATCGTCACAGACGATAAAGGGTCTGTGGGGCCAAATGGGTTTGCACAGGTATTACTGAGTGAAACTTGGTAAACATTTCTGTTAATGTGCCAGGAGGAATGGAATCCAGCTCATTCTCTGGTGGCTGCCTTGGTTTTGCAGGGTTAACACGCGTAAAAAGCAGCACAAACTTCTTTCTGGCATGAAAGTTAGCAGGTAGGGCTGAATACACAAATAAGCAGAGCTGTTGGGAAAGAAGATGACATTTCTATAGTCACTTTTCAGAGTAAAGCAGGTCATGTTTGGAATCTAAAGTACTTCATTCGCCCTTTACCAGTAAAACAATCTTTTTGTGAATTGAGATACTATGATATAAATGTGAAAAGAGTGACCTGTTGAACTGTAGACATTCATATTTCATCACAAAACTGTGGTAGTAAACTTATTGGATATTAATTAGGAGCGTGTGTGAATTCAGTTACTAGGCTGAGGACGTATATTTTCAGGCTGATTACTGAAACGTCATTATTCTTGGCTGGAAATGTAGTTCCACACATATAATAACAAAGCAGTAAGTATGAATAGGGAGTCTGCGTTTTCAAAAGAAAATCCGAAACTCTCATTTTAGATCACAACAAACATTGGGCAGCACAATTTCTTAAGCCTTGATTTCAGTGCTTGTACATTTGCCATCTGCTCTGCGTCCCCCTTTTTCTCTCCTGTCCACTTGTGGAATAATAGAGCAGGTCCTTTGTGACTATCCTTATTATCCTATTATAAATTTTTATTATTTGTTAATACCTGCATCATTCTGCACACACTAAAATGCACAGTTCACACTGAGGTCCATGGGAGTAACATATCCAGCAAAGTACGGGAGCCTGAGGGAGCCTTTCAAAGACACAAATGAGAGTTAGGCACCCGGCTCCCATTGACTTGCAATAGGAGGCAAGCGCCTAACCTCCTATTTATATCTTTGAAAACTTCCCCCTCTGTCTTTGTGTCTTATAAAGCACCTGCATGGTGCTAACTCAGAAATAATATATCATTGGGGCTGAATGTTAAGGTCCTTAGATTAAAATTTCACCTGTTCTGCAGAAATTGTCTTTATTTTGCAAGATCTGACTGTTGTTCAGTGGAATTCACCTTACAAGGCAGATAATCCTTTGTCAGACAGATGGCATTTTACAGTTAAGGACACTAAGGCCACGTCTACGTTATCAACTTATATATGTATAACTATGTCGCAGAGAGATGTGAAAAATCCACACCCCTGAGCAATGCACATATACCAGCCTAACCCGCAGTGTAGACAGTGCAAAGTGGGGTCTGCAGGGATCAGTTCTCAGTCCAGTTCTGTTCAATATCTTCATCAATACTTTTGATAATGGCATAGAGAGTACTCTTATAAAGTTTGCTGTCTATACCAAGCTGGGAGGCATTACAAGTGCTTTGGAGGATAGGATTAAAATTCAAAATGATCTGGACAAACTGGAGAAATGGTCTGAAGTAAATAGGATGAAATTCAGTTAGGACAAATGCAGAGTATTCTGCTTAGGAAGGAACAATCAGTTGCACACATACAAAATGGGAAATGACTGCCTAGGAAGCAGTACTGCAGAAAAGGGATCGTTGGGGTCATAGTGGATCACAAGCTAAGTATGAGTCAATAGTGTAACATTATTACAAAAAAAAGCCCTCAACTGGAGCATTGTGTTGAGTTCTGGGCATTTCAGGAAAGAGATGGACAAAGTGGAGAAAGTCCAGAGAAGAGCAACAAAAATGATTAAAGGTCTAAAAAACATGACCTATTGGGGAAGATTGAAAATATTGGGTTTGTTGAATCTGGAGAAGAGAAGGCTGAGGGGGGACATGAAAACAGTTTTCAAGTACATAAAAGGTTGTTACAAGGAGGAGGGAGGTAAATTGTTCTCATTAACCTCTGAGGATAGGACAAGAAGCAGTGGGCTTAAATTGCAGCAAGGGAGGTTTAGGTTGGATATTAGGAAAAACTTCCTAACTGTCAGGGTGGTTAGGCACTGGGATAAGTTGCCCAGGGAGGTTATGGAATCTCCATCACTGGGGATTTTTAAGAGCAGGTTAGACAAACACCTGTCAGGGATGGTCTAGATCAGTGTTTCCCAAACTTGGGACACCGCTTGTTCAGGGAAAGCCCCTGGTGGGCTGGGCCGGTTTGTTTACCTGCAGCATCCGCAGGTTTGGCCGATCGCGGCTCCCACTGGCCGCTGTTCACTATGCCCGGCCAATGGGGGCTGCGGGAAGTGGTGCAGGCTGAGGGACGTACTGGCCGCCGCTTCCAGCAGCCCCCATTGGCCGGGCACAGCGAACCGTGGTCAGTGGGAGCCGCGATCGGCCGAGCCTGTGGACACGGCAGGTAAACAAACCGGCCCGGCCTGCCAGGGGCTTTCCCTGAGCAAGCAGCGTCCCAAGTTTGGGAAACACTGCTCTAGATAATACTTAGTCCTGCCTTGAGTTCGGGGGACTGGACTAGACGCCCTCTTGAGGTCCCTTCCAGTCCTATGTTTTTGTGTCGACGGGAGGGCTTCTCCCGTTGACGTAGCTGTTGCTTCTCGCAGAGGTGGATTAACTGTGCCAAGTGGAGAAACTCTCCTGTCGGTGTAGTAGCGTCTTCACTGAAGCTCTACAGCAGCGGAGCTGCGCCAGTGCAGTGTTTTAAGTCTAGACCTGCCCTAAGGTAGTTAGTTAAATAAGCAAGGTGTAATATAGTGATTGACCCAACGTTTCATGTAAGAATTGAGGGTCTTGCCTGTTAGATTTCTCATGGAATCATATTGACTTTGTTGTTTCAATATTAACATTTAAAATACTACTTTGTAACTGAAAGACTGTTGAGATATGCCAGTGAAAACAGCATTTGCCAGAACCTAATGAGAGGTCAGTTGCGTAATTGACACGTGGTCTGCTCTATTTCTGAGCAAGTGATTTTTACAAACTCTTTGTCTTGTTCTTGTTTGACACTCAAGTTGGGAATGAAAAGAGACTGGAATGCAGCTATTGCTATATTTTCTCCTTACACCAGTAAGATGATGGATGGTGCAGTACTGAATTAAACATATCTTTCCTATGTCTCAACAGTTACATTATTTTTAAATGGAACTCAATTGCTTGTCTACATTATACATTTTAATGTGACACACATTAATTACTGTCTAACAGAAATAGAAGTTGTGGTGAAGTTAAATACAAAAACTGTGATATGTACTAATGTGTTTGAAGTTCCAGATAAAATGTATTAATGCCTTCTAGGTATAGAACTTATTCCTCAAGTGAAGATAGAAGATTTAAAGCAAATGAAGGTAAGTTTGGGCATAAACTTTGCAGGACCATACATATATTTGCAAACAGTGAGATTTTATCTGGTGTCAGTCATTATGACTACAGGAAAATTGATCCAAGTTCCTTTTTTGTAGGCTTACATAAAGTATTTAAAGAAACAACAGAAAGAGCTGAATGCTTTAAAGAAGAAGCATGCCAAGGTATGATCATTAGAGCTCTAAGAGTTGGGGAAAACAAACTTAGCCAGCAAGTTCACTCACTTAAAAAAATCACAAAGTTTGTAAGCATGGACAAATTCTAATGATACTCAATGGAAAAACTAGGGATAAGTAAATTAGATTAGCAAGAAATACACGTTTATTTTAGCCTACACTAAGGACACCTTCCAATAGGCAGTTTTTCCCTTGAGCACTTTTAAATATTCCCTCAGCTTCCAGTATAATTTTGTTTGACTTGTATAAAGAGCAAAAGACCATCTTTACTGGGTAATGATTTCTGCTAGCCTCTTAAATGATTGTTTCTAAATCTTGTTGAGAATCAGCTACGTGGAATATGCTGTATCCAAGACAGACAGCATAGGAACTGCCGGGAGAGAAAGTGTAGGTGGGGAGAGTAGTTGAAAAATTAGATCCCCTCTTCATTCTGTGTATAATAATTACAGCATGGGTAGTCACCTTTTGCTTGTTGTTTTTGGCAGTAGTGTCCAAAGTCTTGGTCCCCCACAATCATGCTCCACATCATACACTGGCATACACAACTCCTGGTATCAAAGGAAACATAACAAGTGAAGAAAGTACTGAGGTTCTGAATTTGGTCCCATTCTCTTGGCATATAAAAGCGCTGCTTGGCTTTATAGTCTATCATTTCCTTGTTATTAAGTGTTCTTTGAGATCCTTGGATTCCAATGCAGATGACTCATTTTCATTGCATGCTTGGATTGATATATGTGGCTGATTGTTTTTAGTGTCAGAAGGTTCATCAGAACCTGCAGCAGCATCTTCTACAAGAAAAGTCACGACCATCAGTGGTGGCTGGGCTGGTAACTTTCAGGGAACTAATAATAATCCTAAGCACTTTTAATACAAGGCTTTTCGTCTTCAAAGCACTGTATTAAAATTAAGTAATTACATCTGAAGGCCCCCACCCCTCCAGGAAAGAGGGAAATAAATATTATCCTTTTACAGAAACTGAAGTTGTGAATATCCAAAGTCACAAGAGAGTCAGTTTTAAGAGCTAAAATTAGTACTTATGTACTATGGTGATGGGCACCCTTGAAGTACCTGAAACATCTAGAATAGATCACGTGTTCCTAAACTCTTTGGTAGTGAGGACCTCACCTTAGCAGAGTGAGTGCCTCTTGGACCCCTCCAGTCCCTTTGCAATCCATTGTGCTATCTCCTCCCCCATTTGGGATTACACATTGTGTCATCCCTGTGACAATTGCAGTTATTGTTTGCACAGAAAAGTAATATTAGGAAATTATTTGATGTGTATTAGCTGTCTTATAACACATTGTTGCAGCTGGAAGGAAGGAAGAGAGCCATGCAATCAGCCAGCCATGAGCAGCTTGAGAAACTCTGCACTGTTAGACCCACTGAATCCAAGAATTACTGCCAGATCCTTGGATGCCCCTCTCCATGGGCCCCCCTAAATTTGGAGGAATAAGTAACAGAAAGGAGATTCATATCTTTTGTTTTACAAAAGGTTTTCTATCCCTTTTCCTTACAAAGATGGCCTTGCAAACATAAATCGATATAAACTAATTGTTGACTTTGCAAGAATAAGCAGTGAGGCTCCACTTTGGCATTAGAAGGCTTACTACCTAACCATCCCCCACTCCTCTGCATGCCGCTTTCCATGTAAAATTAGTTCATGAAGTTTGTGGATGGTACCACAAGGAATCGTTTAGCTAACCGTCCCCAAACTCCTTAGGCTGACATGATGATGTGATAGTGGCACAGGTTATGTTGAAAACATGGAGCTAGGGGGAAAAACACTTTTTTGCAGGCCTGACCAAAAGTTCTAAAGCCAGCCGTGTTCCTGATTCTCAGTTCTGTACTCGGACTGCTATTCCCCTTCTTTTTCTAACGCCTGGTCGGCACCAGGAAAAAATCTGAAAAATTTCCCATCATCCTAACATCAATTCAGCTGATAAAACACGGGGATACATTGGGAACACCCTAAGTTAGTCACACCACTGGCCACTGACATTGTTTTCAGCCCTGTGTCATCTATCCCTACACAGTGTCAGCCATCATCACACTGGCTACCCTAGGGTTCCCAATGTTGGCAACAGTGGCTCACCTGAACTATGGAGAAATTATTAGTGTCACTTCTGGGCTGGTGATCAGCCATGATGAGGTATAGTGAGAGGGAGCCGTTGGATGCTGAGGCAAGGATTGGGCACATGGGGATGTTAGTCTTTCTACTCTCTTCATTTAGCTGCATTTTGGAAAACTAGAAAATTTAAAAACCAAAAGAAGCCTTGATGGTAAAACTTTCAAAAGTGCCTCAGTGCTCTGTGGGCCCATTGATTTTCAATGAGTCTCGTCTCCTAAGTGCATAAATCCCGTTTGGAAAGGGGGCTTAGTTATCCAGGTTACATAAGCACTTCTGAAAATGTCCCCGTGAGTCCCTGTGTGCCATTTCCATTTGGAGGAATTCCATGGAAACTTTGACTTCGCATCATAGGAGAGTACCAGCAAAGCGGACTGATTCAGCTTCAGGGGACCTGACAGGGAAAAGATTGAGCAGTGTACCTTTAACAGGTATTCAACAGGTGTGTCTCTCACGCAGCATTCCTGTCTCTTTTATACAAACAGTGATGTGCCCTGCTTTTATTTTCTTTTAAGTGTAAATGCTGATCAGCCAAAGTATTTCTAAAGACAATGTCAAAAATACTTCAGCAAATAACAGATGCAGAAGTACTTCCTGAAGTGAAGACGTTTGTGTGCATGGGATAATAAATGGCTGAATGAAGCCATGCTGTGTGTATGTGGGAGTATATAGGAGTCACACACGATCAGAAAGATGTCAGGGGTGGAAATCTTTCACATGTTCCTATTAACAAGAGGCTGAAACACCAGATGGGAGAGAAGAAAAAAGCATGATAACCTTAGAAGGGGCTATGAAAATATCTGTAAAATGTTTTTCTTTAAAGAGAACAGACCCATTTATTTTTCATATAAAATGTGTGGACAGTTGAAAATAGTCAAATATGTATTTGATATATAAAATGAGATTTGTATACTAAGTAGGATAGGTGGATAGATCATTTTAATGGAAGAAGCATACCTGATAAGTAGCCTCAGAATTAGTAAGCAGTCATTTTATACCCCTTGATAAAATTAGAATTTCCCATGTTCCCTTAATGTCAGATTAGCAGCTTTGCTGATAAACATGGAATTTTGGATTTTGTGAAGTCTGGGAGTCGGGGAAAGGAGAGATTTTATTCAGAGGATTATGAGCAATACAAATGGGAAGTTGTATATGCAAAGCTCTGCAAAGACAGGATATTGCTTTTAAATACCTCTTCATGATAAAGTGGAAGAGGCTACAGGGCAGTAAAGGAGCAACTAGAAATTAAAGCAGGAAAACATACAGTGAATAAATATTGGAGGGAAGACAACTTCAGTACTTCACACTGGTTGTGATGGCAGGCCATACTTTTTTGGTTTCCGAGTCAGTCTGCAAAGGGACCTTCCAGTGCGGCTAGCATTTTTATTTAAGTAGGGTTCTTTGAGTGACGGTCCCTGTGTGTATTCTGCTTGAGGTGCACAAGCACTCCATGGGCCTGAGACCAGAACATTGTTGCTAGAAGTGTCCATTAGTTTCTGCCTGCACCATTATCCTCCTCGTGCTCCAAACCAAGGGCTCAAGGGGTGTCCTGGACCAACCACCTCTCCAGTTTCTTGCTACCTCCTGGGGTCTGGGACAGAAGCTGTTCGAGTTAGACTGACTGGTCTATAATTCCCATGGTCCTCTTCGTTCCCCTTTTTAAAGACAGGTACTGTGTTTGCCCTTTACCGGCGCTCAGGGACTTCACCCATCCCCCAGAATTTCTCAGAGACTATTTCTGTCTTCCACTACCTCTATTCCACTACCCTCCCTCCTTCCCCTCTGCTGTAGAGCCTTAGCCTAGGGCTTTGTGCAGTAGAAGGGTAACTGGAGACGCAGTTGGTCTATACCTCCCTTTATGCCCTGTGTTCAGAGCATGAGGAGAAGAATGGCACAGGCACAGACCAGCGGACAGTGCTAGCAAAAATCTTCCTGTCTCAGGTGCGTGCTGCACACCTCAAGCAGAGTACAGCTAAGGACCACACATCTCAAAGAACTCCAGTTACTGGACAGGTAAGCACACGTCAGAGTCAGTACATCTTTCCTTTCCACCTCAGAAAAAGCTGTGCCACTGGAATTCCCTTGGGTAGTTCTTAGCTTTGACTCTCAGGTGTTGAACCAAATCCTCTACCTAGCACACAGCCTCACTGAACAGCCTGGACGTTGGGTGTTGAGTTGGGGGATTCTCCAGGCTTTGGGGCTCTGCAGAGCTTGAGCAGGAGACAAGAAAGCTTATCCTCTGCAGGGCACTGCTGCAGCCCCCACAGAGGGCTGGCTGGTAAATCTGCATAATTGCGGCTGCACACCGAGCTTCTCTCCTAAAAGACCCTTCTGCTAAGGGGTAAAGAGCCGCTGTGCTGTGCTTTGCATGTGCATGGGCTATGGAATCCCTGCCTGGGCTCGGTGCGTCCTGCTCAGATGGACTGCCTAGGTTCAGCAATGTTCTGTTCCTCTCAAGCCCTTACATAATAGCTAGATTAGGTACTAAGGAAGGAGTATTAAAAAGAAAGAGAGGAAAATATTGAAATTTGCTGGGAGAGCAATCAGCTTTTTTTTAGGGGTTGATTGATTCTTTTTTATTTTAAACCACCGTATTTTGGTGGCAGAGGCATAAATACTATTCTTAAAAACTTTATCTCAGGTAAGATCACTAATTTGAAAATCTAAGCAGGGGCTTCATCTCTTGTCGTCACATTTGCAAGGCACATTAAAATCACCTTCTGTTTTACAGCAGAATTCATTCTCGAGGTTTGCACTGTTACTCAGAAGACTGATGAGGCAGTGACTTGAGCTCATAACAGCTTGTTTTTCCCATATGGCCTTTTTCGAAGGTTGCCACATCTAACCCTTTTTTTCCCCATCATATGTCCTTCTGTGTGACTCTCCACCAACTCTTCCATATTCCCCCTGCCTTTCCGTTACGGAAGAGAGGGAGTTCCCTTGCACTGGCAACAATCATTTCAGTGTGTTCATGCCTTTCCTCAAAGTCTCGAAGGGGCATGTGCTTCTCTGGGAAGGTTGGGCTTATCGTAGAAAGGTGTGATCAAAATGGCAGTCCATTTGCTTACATTGAGAACGGCATGGTGCAATACAGGGGTGAGGATCAGACATGTCAGTGTAGCCATGTAGCTCGGCCTTTTTGCTCCGTTATAAACATGTGGCTCCTGATTTTTCCAGAAAGGCAAAGAAACTGAAAGTGAAGCCACTTGTGCAGCATAGAATCACAGTCCTGGAAGGGACCTCGAGAGGTCATCCAGTTCATTCTCCAGTCCCCACCCTCCTGATGGCATGAGAAATAAACATCATTTTCTAGGAAAAAAGAATCACAAGTTACATTTACCCTTAGCAGTAGCAGCAACATACCATCATCTGGCGGCACATGTCGTTGGTCCCATGCTGGACCAATGCCAAAACTGGTCCTTGAGGAGGTGGAGGGGGGAGTGATCAAACTGACCAGGTCACAGGAACTGTGACGAGAAGGTGGAGCCTCCCCACAACTACTTAGCTTCAAAAAGATGTTTGGAAAAAACGTATTCTTTTAAAAGTCCACACTGAGGGGCTTGATAATCCCGTTAGTTGAACACAGTCATTGGAATCTGCATGCATGTGCAAATGGCAGCCTGATTTTGTCTGGACTGCAGCTGAATGCCAAGTGGAAGCCAAATTTCATCACTGCCCTCTTGTGCTGTAATTCTGCCATTCTTAAAATAATTTACCAACTGGTTGCAAGACTGTGCCAATCATGGCACACGTGTGAATTTGCTGCTGCTTACGCTTTCTGTATCTATGGACTTTATTTCAGTTATAGCCCGTCTATAAAGTGCTCACCACAACCCAGTGCAGTGGGTCTTTGTCTGGCAGGCGGGAAGGAAGGGAGATGAGGCTCCTTTAAGGATCCCTCCTGTGTTTGGCTTACACGGATAGGGAAAAGAGAACTTGCCTCACTGGTTGGGGACAGGAAGTGGCTCGCGCTTTTTCAGGAGTCACCAATCACCCATGAGATCAGAGCAGGACCAGGTTTTTAATGATCTGCTGTGAGCAGCGTGCTTGCTGCCTTTTTTTTTTCTCTCTCTTTTGAGGCTGGGAAGGAATTTTCCCCTCACTGACAGATTGGCCGAGGCAGGGTGGGTTTTGTCATCTTCCTCACAGCAAATCAGGGATCCAGTGAGGTAGATAAGCAGGATAGATGAAGATGTTGCAAATTGGTAGGTAGCAGGTGTCCTGTGCACTCAGTCCATAGGGGGTCCGATTCCCTGATAAGCAGTTGTTGGAAGTGGATTTAGAGGAAGGCATCCCCCAAGGCAACCGGGAAAGGGGGCTTGGGCTCCTACATCTGGTACAGCAAGGAGACACCCCCTCACACACCTCTTTTCCAGACCCTCTTAACCTTCACACAAGGAGAGGGTGGTGGGGTCCCTGTGCCGAGCTATGACCAGGTTGGGAATGGGAGCTGCTGAAGGCAGGACCTCCCAAGTAGGTGGAAACCATTAAGAAAAACACAGTGACTTCAGCCTTATTTGCTAGGTATTCACAGATACATTAGGTGAATAAAGGTGCAGCCTCCCATCCACAGCATCTTGTTCTTTATCCTTTGTGGCTGGGGCAGTGGAAAGATCTTCAGAAGTTCAGCAAGCCACAAAGATATTTTGGTTCTAAGGGTTTTATATTATTTTTTCTCTAACGTGGGTGTACTATAAACCCAGAGATGCAACACGCAGGGGGTTTTATAAAGCTGCTGCCAGTAGATAAGACTGAATATTTTTGTAATGACACCCACCTAGTGAGCTGTCACCTTCCTATACTGTAATGTTCATATTTATTTGGCATTTCACTGAATCTGAAAAACGCCAGTAACTTTTTGTAATGATCAGCCTTTCAAAAAGGACTTTCATACTAGGAACAACTTGCTCCTGAGTCTTAGCTGTGTACCATTAGTGAGTTTTAAATAAAGTAGCTTATGAGTTTTGCAGATTGCAGTAATGATTTGATCTTTAAAACAGACTAGAACGTTTACACTGAGCAATATCAGGAACCCAACAGTCACTGCCTGAGGCACATGCAGGAAGCATAGTCTCTTGGAAGGGGAGACACCATGGCACTGCACATATGGATGTGGAGCTTTTAATAGAGATCTTTGTTTTGTACCTTGTCATTAATACACAGGCTAACTTCTGGTCCCTGAGCAAATGAGCTGTGCTCATGGAAATT
This sequence comes from Eretmochelys imbricata, assembly GCF_965152235.1. Taxonomy (NCBI): domain Eukaryota; kingdom Metazoa; phylum Chordata; order Testudines; family Cheloniidae; genus Eretmochelys; species Eretmochelys imbricata. Next base: position 201,737,844 of record NC_135574.1, on the reverse strand, counting down.
TCACAGGGGATGTGTTCAAGGTAGCCTGAAGGCAGGGTGTGGGGCACGCACACAGCTCCTATACAAGGGATTAGCCAGTAGAGTCACCTAAAAGCAACACCCCATGCGGCTAGATAAATAAAAAACACAAACTAAGCTTAATATACTGAATAGATTGGATATGAATTAGCAGATTCTCACCCTAAGAGATGATGCAAGCAGGCTGCAGATTCTTAAAGGGCAAGCTGCACTTGCTTTACGGCTTGGAATCCCCAAGTTTTTCATTCGCAGGCTAGAAATCCCTTTAGCCTGGGTCCAGCACGTCCCCCAGTTAAGTCTTTGTTCCTCAGGTGTTTCCAGGAGTCTTCTTGTGTGGGGAGTGAAGAACACCAAATGATGTCACTCCCTGCCTTATATAGCTTTAGCATATGGTGGAACCCTTTGGTTCAGTGCTTAGTTCCCAGACCAGTCTGTGGAAAAATACTGACATCCCAAGATGGAGTCTAGCGTTGTGCGGTCTGATCACATGTCCATGTAGAGTCATAGCAGCCGTTAATCACAGGCTGTTTGGAGTGTTCTCAGGAACGTTCATCACCAGGTGGGAGATAAACTTGTTCTAAGGCCGGTTGTTTTTTCCTAATGGCCCATTGCCCTAAAGAGGCTCTTCCCCACCCACTATCTGGACTGAAAGCATCTTGTCTAGTGAGCATTAACTAGGTGTAACTACATTTGAAATACAGATACATAGTCAATATTCATAACTTCAGATACAAAAATGATACATGCGTACAAATAGGATAATCATATTCAGCAAGTCATAACTTTCCCAATGACACCTCACATGCCTTATCTTGCATAAAATACATTATAATTATGCTATAAGCATATCATAATAATGTCACTGTGAAGAATATAGGGTACAGAGTCACAAAGTGGTCACATATAAAAAGCTCCTTCTGTGTTAAGAGATATTACCAGTTTTAGCTGTATTCCTTATTTTAAGTATAGGGAATCTCTCTCAAAGCCATTGACTCTGTCAAACAGAAGAAAGGTGTTTTTAAGTGTAACTGTCATGACTGTGAGTGCCTACCTCAGAACAGATTGTCAAAAGCATGGCAGGTCCCCTCACCCCCAACCTGGTGGTATGTTGTATCATTAGATTTCACCAACCCAGTACCAAATGTGAACTCCCAAAGTACTTCAGTAGTCTTATAATGGAGTCCCAGACTGTCCCCTTAGACACTCCAGTCTATCTGGCCACCCAGACAAGCTGGACTATGTGATAAATGGTCACTTACACCAAAAATCACAAATATTCCAGGTTACTCCCAGTCCCAAGAGACCAGGTCACTCACCCAGGTCGGGTAGCATGCTAGATCTCACATCAAAGACCAATTCTATAGAAAACTAACTATAGGTTTATTAGCTAAGGCGATGTCTACTGGAGAGCTAACCGCAGCACAACTGTACCAATGCAGCCACGTTGCTGTAAGATCTCTCATGTAGCTGCTCTATACCGACAGGAAGCCACCTCCAGCGAGCAGCCGTAGCTATGTCGGTGGGAGAAGCTCTCCTGCAATCATAGCGCTGTGCACACTGCCACTTATGCCAGCGAAATTTACGTCACTCGGATGGGGTGGGTTTTTTTTTTCACACCCGAGCGACATAAGTTTTGCCAGCATAAGTGGTAGTGTAGACATGGCCTAAGAAAAAGAAATGAGTTATTGAGAGGTTAAAGCAGGTCAAACACATGTACAGGTGAGTCACAGTCTATAATTCCAAATGGTAGTAAAGATGTCGTAATCTGTCAGTCTTCCAAAAAGTCTCTCAGTGCTACCCAGAATAACTCTGGGGATCTCCATCTTCTCGTTCAATTCTTCTGCCCTGTTACAATCCAAACAGTCCAGAGATGCAGGATATTTCCCTGAATCCATACATATAGCTTTTTCTCACAGAAAACACACTGACAGAGTCATCACCCACACAGGCTCTGCCTTTGATTGATGGAGAGATAGAGGAATCCATTTAGATGGTCTTCAATTTCTGATCATCACGCTGGCCTTCAAATGCACAAAATTAGTTTCCTGCTGAAGTTCTTCATTTGCATCACACAAGGCGTCTTTCTCGTTGAATGGGTTAGTTATCAGGATATATATACAATGTAAATGTTTGCTATCCCATTATAACAGGATACAGATATGTGAAAACAATGCATGTAACGTCCCATTAGTTTTCATGGAGTTTAAACACCAAATACATTCTTATACATTTAACAATCACTTTGATCTATACTAATAGAAAGGTGAATTGGCCTCGGGCTTTGGTGTGAGCTGACACCTGGTCTGCCAGTGTCACAGTACCTACTGAATGTGCCAAGAAATGTTATATACCCGTAATTATGTGTTTTGCCTGCTGTTAGTGGAGTGTATGAGATTATTCTCCCTCAATATCCTGCTTCTCTTTCTGCATAATCCTCAAGGTATGACGTTGTATATTCATGTCACCAGCTCACCTTGGGCCAAATTCTCTGGCTAGAGTACAACCCTAAATGCAGTGAAACTAGCATGGATCTGCTGTGTGCAATGGGGCAAGGTGCGGCAGCTCTGTGGTGTCCTCAGATTTTGAATAGTCATGAATCCAAATGCAAATTCCTCAACCCCTTTCTAGAGCTGCTGTAGAAGCTCCTCCATAGCAGACTGCTTCCCCCACCTCTCCTCGTGGGGCTACTGATCAGGGTACTCTGACCTGGGTTGAATTTCCCCCTAAATAAACGTATCCAGATTAATTTTCAATAACTTCCTTTTTTTAAAACTTCCTTTGGAAAGACCTTGGACTAAATGCTCTAGAATATAGAGCACCAGATTTACCCCAGTGTAGGTAAGCACATGTCCATTTGCCTACAATGGAGTTACATGTGCATAATAAGCTGAAGGCTGCACAAAAGTCATACGGTGGAGCAACTGCTCTTGCATATTTGAAATAAAAATACTGATGAGTCTGACTCATGGTAATATTGAAATGCCAAAAGACTGCACTGCTCAGCTGGTTATCTGTAAGGTTCCCTGATGGTTCACAGGAAGGAATTTTGGTGTGGTAATGGTGACATTTTTCATTTGCCATTCCAGTTTTCATGCAGAAATTGGCAGCACACCATTTGTATTGCATATAAATGTGTGTGCATGAACCTGTGATTATGCAGTGTAAGGTGTATTTTTTTAATCATAAAACATGCTAACATGGATCCAAGATCATAAAAAGCCACAAAAATGTGTTAGAATCTTCTTGAAATCTTCATTGCTCAAAATAATGGGGATTGTGCAGGTTTGTTCCAGACATCGTAATATAGAAACTGGCGTGGCTTAAAGAGAAATACCTTTATTGTTTTATAATGCCGTGTAATCATTTTTATGTTCTTGATATTAACTTTTACTGAAAAATAATATCAGTGAATTGCAGCTGGGATATAAAAGCAACTGACACTACTATGAAATGAGTAGGAGTATTTGAGCGATTATAAGGCTTTTGATTAAAATTGTATGTAATGTAGAGTGAATTGCTATGGAATCCCCACTGTGTGACATTCATCAGTGATGAGTTATACATAATAATACACTTCTGCTGGGTATTCAAAATAAACGTGGATCAAATTGTTGTTTTCAAATACTGCTTAAAAGTCTAGGGCTGATTTATTTTACAGCCAGAGATGTATAGGAGATGTTTAAAGAGAATCTAAAATATAACAACTCCAAAATATGTATTTCTTATGTAACATGCTATAGGAGCTTTAAATAGAAACATGAATTATAGTTAATGGAATTTGAGCAAGTGTAAAATCTTGGTTGCAGAATATCAGCAACTGGGGCACTGCCTGTGAATTGCTTAAATATAGAATTAGCTATTTTTATTATTTATATTAACATTAGTGCCCCAAATGTGCTAGGCACTGTACTTTACACACACGTAGGAAGATATGTTCTCTATCCACAAGAGTTTAGGCCTTGATTCGACAAGGTACCAAAGCACACAACTAATTTAAGCACATGAGTAATCCCACAGGCTTCACGTGCTTTAGTAGCCTGCTTACTGGGCCTTAACCACTACCCACAGGTATATTAATACTAAAAATGAATTAAATTTACCTTAAACATTCAAATAGTTGCAAGTGGTATTTATCATGTGGCTTACGTTGACAGGCAAAGTAGCTGGTAAAATCCTTTTGCCTCAGAAAGCCATATTTTAATTGTATTATTGGCTGCAATTTGGAGTTTAATCGGCAATTTGTAATTTTTTAGTATCTTTGTGTCTAAAAGAAACGAGTGAAATTAAAATGACAGAGGATTCAGAAAATCCTGAACCTGAGATTTATGGTATACCTGGGTGGTGCCAAATATACTGTCAACCAGTCTAGAACATATTTCCACTTGAAACTTTGTTTGCCTCCATATACATTACATTTACAAGCAGTGTTTGAAATACGCTGTAGAACTGACTTGGAGTTTTTCTTGGGACCTAGTCTTGACAATAGTTGTGGATGTAACAGTTATCTCTAGTCTACACAGACAGCAAATCAGACGTGTGTCAGCTAAGCCAGTGGTTCTCAAAGCCGGTCCGCCGCTTGTTCAGGGAAAGTCCCCGGTGGGCCAGGCCAGTTTGTTTACCTGCCGCATCCGCAGGTTCGGCAGATCGTGGCTCCCAGTGGCCGCGGTTTGCCGCTCCAGGCCAATGGGGGCTGCGGGAAGGGCAGACAGCACATCCCTCGGCCCGCACTGCTTCCCGCAGCCCCCATTGGCCTGGAGCGGCGAACCAAGGCCAGTGGGCGCCACGATCGGCCGAAGCTGCGGATGCAGCAGGTAAACAAACTGGCTCGGCCCACCAGGTGCTTTCCCTGAACAAGCAGCAGACCTGCTTTGAGAATCATTGAGCTAAGCCATTTTAGCTAGTCGTCTTTCCTCCCGGTTCTCCCTGTGACTGGCAGTCCCATAGAGTGTGATACCTTAGGTGTAGTGCCTTGTCCCCCTGCATTCTCTGTGCTTTATGCTATGCAGCTGATAGAGCGAGGATCCCTATGTTTATATATGTAACGGGAAAAAGCCATGCTGGTGTATCCATAGCCTGGTGGTAGCCATGGCACATACCTGATTGTCAGCCTCTGCTTCTCTTGGATCACTGATGATCCATCTCAGATGGTGAGCATGAATGTTCAGTCGTTTGGACAGAGTCCAACATAAGGACGTTGATGGCAATCTGGAATGATTTGGCAATTGTCAGGCCACGCAGAGCTATGTTGCGTTTTCTGTAGTCTGTCAATGTACAGGAAGGCTCCAGACAAAACTCACACACTGGGAAGTGCCAAGCCATGTCAGAAGTTTGAGGAACTATTATCGAATGATAATTTTGTAACTCCAGGTCAGAAAGGCAGACCTACCCAGAAAAACTGGGCTTACATTGGGGGTAAAAATTTCTGGCTGTACCTTTGTAGTTATTGTAGAGCTCTCAACTTTCATCCAGCTGTGAGAAGAGGACAAGTTACTTTGGGGAACCAGATGTGAGTGAACTCAAAGACAGAGGGTCAAAACTGGAGGCAAGGGAAGATGATGATCCTGGTGAGGCAAAGCGTTCTGGGGATGAAAAGACCTTGGTACAAGTTACTGTGCTGCATTACGTTTATTCTTCAGAATGTTCCTCTGTAGTTTTTTTGGAGATGCAGATTGAAGATGCATTTAACTCAGAGCCTGGGTGTTGCCAAATAAAGCAGAAGGACTATTTTTCCACACGTCCCATAAAAATTCACTGTCCCAGCTCTTTACATACAGGGGAGGGATAACTCAGTGGTTTGAGCATTGGCCTGCTAAACCCAGGATTGTGAGTTCAAATCTTGAGGGGGCCATTTAGGGATCTAGGGCAAAAATTGGGGATTGGTCCTGCTTTGAGCAGGGGGTTGGACTAGATGACCTCCTGAGGTCCCTTCCAACTCTGATATTCTATGATTCCCAATTTATGAAGGTGGCTTCAGGCTCAGAAATGCCCTTCTGAAGATAAGAAGAAATATTCACAAAGGGACTCTCCCGGAGCTGCATCGCTACTTGCAATGGCTCTGTTCTCCAAGTTAGCCTTAACAAATGCAGTGCATGCCATTGTGCTAAGTGGCAGAAATCAAAGTTAAAAGAGGAACTGGGCGTTAAAAAATGTACTTACCATGAGGCTCATCCCATAGTGGGTCCAGCAGCTTACCAGAGCAATGGGGCTTGGGTGCAATATTGCCCCTTTAAATAAAGTGCAGTCATTTCATATCGTGATTCAGAAAATTCAAGAACATTTGACACAATGGATGCAAGTAAGTTATGTCGCACAATAGCACAGTTATGTTGCAACATTTTTTAACCTACAATCTTTATTTTTTCTGCTTCCTCCTTCCCCACAAACATTCCCAAATCACAAGGCGGCACTTGCGCGTGTGAACTAAGTTTTCTTTTTCTCCCCGCTTAAAGCTACTTTACATCATCAATGCTTTGTCAAGGGAGTCAGAAAGGCAAAACTTGAGAGTTCATCAACAACCTTGTGAAGAAAGAAGGGGATGAGAGGAGAAATGAATAGTTAATTCTCAGCTCGCAGCAGGAGCTGAGGAAATCTCAGAAGAGAGCCAGAGGTCGCAGATGACAGAGGAGGATGAAAGGGTGAATGAAGTGCAGGAGGAGGAGACCATGTGCACACATGCATCACAAAAGAGAATTAAGAAAAATGGATCAGGCTCAAAGGGCTTTAAATGCTCTAATAAACAATGGAGCGCTGCCCTGCTGCCTTCAGAAACAGCCAGCACCAACATGAACAGCAAACCAGACCACGCTTTCCCCATCAATCAGCCTGTCTTCACTCCTCTCCAGGGTCGTCCGACTTCTCTCCAGTGATCTCTTCCTGTCTCTGCTCTGCTAGCTTAGCATCACCCAACTACTTGGATGGCACAGGCAGACATGGCAGTTTCCCAGTACACAGAGCTTTGTATTTTCTTCCTTTTTAGCTGCGTTTCTGTGCATTCAAACTAAAGCGTTGTTTCGTGAAACAATTTATGATGAGCATGTGTCCACAAAGAAAACACAGCCCAGTTGGTTATCTATCGAAAATAACTTTCTGTTGAATACAACATTTCAGGGAGTATATCCTCTTAGATAAAGATGAGTATTCAGAAAAGAATCAAATTAGGTTGTGATGGGGAAGTTCTGTATGGTTCCTAAACAAAGCAGGATTCCAGCACTGAATATTGCCTCCTTTTCCCAGTTCATGCAGAAGTGCTGGACAAGTGTACAGATGGCATATAATTTCAGATAATTATGCTTAGTCTTTTATATCAAGAATTGTACTGTTCCATTTATCTGGGGAAGAGTGTGTAGCTTTAGTAATTAAATATATCAGACAATTCACCTGTGGCTGTCTAGTGCCGTCAGGCCTGCTTCATCCTTTTCACTGTCTGCAGTTTCTCTTAGATTGCTAATCAGCCTGTGTATTCCCTGCTGAAGCTGACATCTTTCTGATGCTAGTAAAGTCCATTTTTTTTGTTTGATTCTCTGCAGAACAGAGAGCTCAGAGCTTCATCCTGAATAGAAATTGCAGGAGCTGCATTATGTTATTGCCCAGAGGGGTGGATAGCAGATGCTGGAATTCAGGTTTACATTCTAACGCTAGCTTTTAAAAGCGTTGCAGCATTTGTTAAAGGGAGGTGAAATTCTTCCATTAGTATTTTTAAAAGGAACTACACGGATGAGTTGGTTGCTATGATATATAGAAATAGTAGCAATGAAGCCTATGGTATAGAGCAGTCGTGTAAATTCAGAATGTGTAGTGAAACTAAATGAAAACAGACCAAAAAAAAATCCTGGTAACTTTTTAATGTAAAATGTGATCTGCTTACATTTCCCACAGTAAACCAAACCATAACAGTTAATACAAGACCTTTTTGTCAAGACTAGATAAAATCTAGGGGTATAGTACGTTAATAAAATAATTAAAATAACAAAATTCCCTATTGCAGTGTATGCTCAGTATTTTCCTACCATCACTGGCAGCCAGATGTTTGAAGAATAATGAGCATGTTTCATAAGGAAGGGTGATTAAAATGACTTATGAGTTTCAGTCCACTGCAGAGCCAGGACACACAAGCATTAAGTGAGGACTATTACTTCTGAAACAGAAAGGTTTTTATAAAGAGGTGGACCTGTGTATGTAATATGTGTGTACGTAATTAACCTTTTATTCCCATGCGGAAAATTGTTTCCCCCTTTACACTAGTATAACTCAGGTGTGACTCATTGAAATCAGTGGAATTACACTGGTGTGATATAGATCAGAATCAGGTCCTTTATGAGTAGCTTGTGCCTGGGGAAGGCCGGAAAGAAAAACACAAATAGTCCGTTGCAGCTAACTAAATATACATTTGATAGCCCTATTGCGTAGCTTAACATCACTTGGAATAAGAAACCAGCTTCTGCGCGATGAACCTTTGCTAGGACAAAATACCGAGTGCCACTAGACTTATGGGCCAGATCCTCAGCCAGTGTCAATTTTTATTGACTTTAGTTGAGCTATGTGATTTACACCAGCTGAAGATCTGGGGCTGTGTTCACTCTAGGATACTTAGGGGGATGCCTGTTGTTTTTTTGTGATCCCCGGGGTTCCAGAATCTTTATATGGTACCTGCTCTGAGTTCATAAATCTTATTACTGCACTGCATTTAAATGATCATGTATTCCAAAAAGATATAGTTATGCAGATATTACCTGTTGGCATTTTTTTCCATAAAGTTCTTGGTTTATGGTAGCTGTATACCATATTTTCAGGATATTAGCACTCTGCCAGGACAGATTTTCCTGCAACGTGCACCGAGGAGAAAGGTTTTACATTTACTGTGGGAGATCTGGGCCCCTTGCTATCAGGCAGCTAAAAGGGATTAAATACAGTGCCAGACATATTTGTTCCTACACTGATATTATCCACTTTAAGAAAATGAAACATTAAAAGTCCAGCAACCTAATTGTAAGGTCCTACTGTTTTCCAGGAGCACAGCACTATGCAGAAGTTGCACTGCACACAAGTTGACAAAATAGTGGCACAGTATGATAAAGAAAAGTTATCTTATGAGAAAATGTTAGAGAAGGCAATCAAGAAGAAAGGGTAAGATATTCTTTTAAAATGTTTTATAAGAATCAAAACAGATTTTTATGCTTTTACTGTCTGGAACAAAATATTACTAGAAAAGTAATTTATATTTAACTTACAGCAGCCTGACCTGGCCCTCCTCAGTCAATATAAATATAACCTGCACGAGGATTTAAGGATTGGGCCCTAAGTGTTGTTCTTGCTTTGCCTTACTGGAGTCCTCTATTTTCTCCGCATGTGACATTAAAGCAAATTAATCACATCAGATGTTCAGTATCCATGGGCCTGCCCTTGCTCTCATTGAGACCAACGGGAGTTTTACCTTTGGTTTCAATGAGAGCAGGCTCAGAAGCTCCGTGAATTACATCATTAGACTTCGATCACAATTTGGTCTTGGAAAAAATTGATGTATTAATCTTGAACTTTGTCGACGGAAGCTCAGATCAAATAATAGGATCTGCTTTCCCGTCATCTCGAAAAGGTTCCTCTCAACACAGGAACTGTAAATACTCTTTCAGATTCGCAGCTGATTATAAATTGGCTTTTATGATGGCAGTGAAGCTACCTCGGTTTGTGCTAGCCTAGGATCTAACCCATTGTCGATATGCAGTTCTTAACTGCTCCTGAAGTTTCTGGAATATCTTCTTCATAATTCATAAAATTTGTCTCTTGCGGTCCTAATAGGCAGAACCTAGAGGTTTCTATAATTTCCAGGTTCCTGCTGTTCTCCGGTTGTTAGCTCTTTATCTTGTAGCAGCTTCTCCTCTGTTTTCCCCCTGTTGCTGACGTCTACCTCCCAAAGTCCCTTTTTGATTAAATAACAATATTGTACCATTAGTCTTACAGTTAACCTGTGACCCCTGAAAAGCGGGAATGAGTTTCTTAGTAGAATACAGGTTTCAGACTAGCAGCCGTGTTAGTCTGTATTCGCAAAAAGAAAAGGAGGACCTGTGGTACCTTAGAGACTAACCAATTTATTTGAGCGTAAGCTCACGAAAGCTTATGCTCAAATAAATTTGTTAGTCTCTAAGGTGCCACAAGTCCTCCTTTTCTTTTTTAGTAGAATACAGAATTATATTAGCAGTTAGTATTAATTGTTTGTATTGTCTGATCCGGCAACAACATTTCCCTGATCCTGGAATGACGTCACTCTCCACCTCCCAACAAATTTAATAAAATAATATTAAATTATTAATACTGGGCTGGTGGTAGAGGGTCTGCAACTGAGCTGTTGGGGCCAGTCTCTGATAAAATTATTTGCTGTATTGAGCTTAGGTGCCGTTTTGGCGATGGGTTCTTTCATAAACGCTTTACTGTGTTTGATACAGTATTTGGATGAACAGTATTTGTAAAATATGTGTGTGTGCCTGAATGTATATTAAACAAAACTCTTATTAGAAGTAGCAGTCTCTGAAGCAAAAGAGGTAACAAGAAGTCTCCACAATAAGTTATGCAAAGACTGCATGAACTCTTCCAAAGTGTACCATGAGCTGTTTTTACTTTAAGGAAGGACAACCATTGTCAGGACCCAAATATTTCTTAGGCTGAGCAGCACTTCCAGAAACAATCCTAATGTTGCAAACAGATCCCTGAAGTATCAGCTTTCAGAGTAGCAGCCGTGTTAGTCTGTATCCGTAAAAAGAAAAGGAGGACTTGTGGCACCTTAGAGACTAACAAATTTATTAAAGCGTAAGCTTTCGTGAGCTACAGCCCACTTCATCACGACACTCTGATTATAAGGGGAGCTGGTGAAACAGGAAAAGCTCATTTCAATTGACTGAACTGCAGCACATGGCTAAGGAGTTGGCAGGTGTGAACTGGGATTATAATTAATGGCAGATGGTATTCACTAATGGCACATGGTATTCACTCCTTGCACCATTAGTGACAAACTGAGCACCATGGAAATTATACTGTATCTGCCTTCCAGGGAGATAGGCTTACAGCTGTTCTGCATTTTGAGAACCTTGAGCCAGAAGATTTACGCATCAGCATTAACACTGGTCTGAGAAGAGATTGGTCTTCCCACTCTTCTACGTCTAGGCAAAGCAGCAAATAAACAAAGGCAGATATCAGATTTAAATGTGGTGATAACTGTCCATGACTGCATTAACAATCAGTGAAAACCTTTGTGTAAGACCTCTGACGAAGACCTGAGAATGGGTGACTAGGAAGATAACTCATCCCCGTTTCACCTCACTTAGGTTGCTGCAATTAGATCACAGTAAGTTTCCACTGGCATTCATAACACTTCCCTGCCCTCAGGGCCTCCTGAAGATTTCTGATAGTTTGGGTCCATGCTTTGGAAAACTAAAAGATTTTTTTAAAAAAATGAAAACCTTAAGTGTAAACAAAGGAGTAGATGGCCTCAGGATGTTATGTTGGGACAGAGAACCATTTACTTGTCACCAGCTTGACTCCATCCCAGGTCATGAATGAGCAAAAGCCACCATCTGATGGCTGTTCTGTGGTGCAAGGGAAAAGAACTGTCCTCTAATCCCTAGTGGGTAGACGTCCTTATCATGTAAACTATTCTATCTGTGTGCATTCTTGCCAGTTTTAACAGACAGGCCAATGTGCTATATGCACACAGATTCTGGTTTACCCTGTTGTTCCTAAAAGTGGATCCTTCACATCTGGATCAAGGTACACTAAGGGGATAGTGCAGGGGGAAGTTGACCCTGTCACTGTTTGTGCTGCTCTGAGCCCAGATTCAGCCAGGATCTCAAGCACATGCTTAAATCCATCTCTGTTCTATGGTACCTTTAAGCACCTGCTTAAATGTAAGCGCAGCGAATGGAACTTAAGCACATGCTTAGCTTTGAAGGCATGTGCTTAGGTGCGGTGCTGAGTATGGGCCCTGGTTCGTTGGCTAAATAATGTATTTGGTTTCCACTGCTGTCATTCTGGCAACTTTCACAAGCAATACGTTGATTTAAAATAAATTAAAAATATTAAAGGAATTCGATTTGAATTTGGTGCATATTCATCCAAAAGACAAAAATGCCTTCCTGAAAGACAAAAATGCCTTGCATTCTGGTTTTGTGATGCTTACATGTAGTTTTTTTTCTAGTGTATCTCCCACATGGCATGACGTGTCTGTCAGCTGCATAATTTTCAGGAAAAAAATTAATTACAGCTTCATTCACCGACAGATGGACAGGATTTAGTTCCCTGTGCACTTGAGCAAGTAGTTCAGATGCACACTACAAATGCCATACATGCTCATAAATCTCTCAGAGACTCGGGGGAGATTGTGCGCTCGTGTTCCAACTCTGAAATGTGGTTGAGGGGGACACAAGGACAGTCCTGGATTAACAGGGATGTCTAGGATTCAAACTGTAGGACGTGTGTGTGTGTGTGTGTGTGCGTGTGTAAAGTTGCGGCTTGGGGTGGGATAGTTGCCAAGGAATTTGTTCACATTTAGGACTGTGTAACCTAAAGCTTACATACATTTTGACAGTACAGAAGTGGGTGATTGTGTTCAGCCATTTTAACATTCCCTCACCGCAGACTGAATGCTACTTTTAAAAAAAGGAATAAATAATTGGCACTGACTATTGGGATTCTGGAAATTTTACTGATCAGTGGGTCTTTGAATAAATATGTTTGATCCTCCTGAGTGGAGTGATCTTCATAAAGCATAAGAAGCATTAAACTATATTGTGGCTAGATCCTGAACACATTTACACCAGTGTAAAACAAAAGTAACTTCACTGCAGTCAATGACATTTCAGATTTAGTCTGATGTAACTGGCCCTATAACTCTATAGGACTTTCCAGAGTATCAAACTTATGGCAGAAATCTATGCAAAACCTTCCTTGCTGTGACAAGCAAATCAGTGATTAATCCTCACGGTGGCCCATAGGAAACACAAGGCACATCACGCTCCTTGTATTTCCATACCAGACTTCTCTGGGAACATTTGAGGATAAAGCTTTCTGCTCATTTCCATAAGTTAGCAGCACTCTGATATTAAAATAGTCTTTAAAACTGGCATATTTTTTTATCAAGCTTCATTTCCAGGACTGTGATTAATTTAATTTTACTTCAGCCAAGCTCTAAACAATTTAATTGGGGCAAATCTTCAGATAGTACAAATCAGTGTCGTTCCACTCGACGACGATGGAATGATGGTGATTTACACCAACTAAGGATTTGATGAGAAATGTTTTTTTAAAGGGGCTGCACAAAAAGTGAAATAAAAATATATTCCAGTCAAAGACAGATTTGTTCTAAAACCAAAACAAAAAGGCCAGGAAGTTTGGTGTGTGGATTTGCATGTTGTTCTAAGAACCTTTCGCTGCAAGAAAGGGCATGACAGGTCAGGGTTTGAAGGATGGATTGAGAATTTACTGACTCTTGTAAGACTTTAATTGAAAGCTTTCTTGTTGCTGTAATGGAACTTTTGATCCTACATTGTATGCTGCCACCTCTCCCAGCACAAAGTCCAAGTAAGGCCTGGTCTACAGTGCGGGGGGAGATCGATCTAAGTTATGCAACTTCAGCTATGTGAATAACATAGCTGAAGTCAACATACTTAGACCTACTCACTGCGGTGTCTTCACCACGGTGAGTCAACTGCTGCCACTCCCCCGTCAACTCTGCCTGCGCCTCTCACGGTGGTGGAGTACCGGAGTCGACGGGAGAGCGCTTGGGGGTCGATTTATTGCGTCTGGACTAGACACGATAAATCGACCCCCGCTGAATCGATCGCTGCCCGCCGATCCAACGGGTAGTATAGACATACCCTGAGATTTGTGAAGGGAACCGTTGTGGGAGGGTGGTATTTCATCACTCTTCTACCCACCGCGCAGGCAAGTTATTGGGTGGCAGCATAACCCCTCTGTAGCTATTCTTCCAGCCTGTGATGCCCCTACAATACCAGAAGACCCTTGCCACCCACACAGAGCCCTATTAACTTTAGCTCGGTTCCACATGGGTGCCACGGTCCTGCTATATGCATTCTGTTGCAGGATCAGGTCTGTGTGAGGATTGGTGCTGTTGGATCCATACAAAGTTCAGCTCCAAAAACCTGAATGTACTGGCATGGGGTCTGTGCCAGCCACGCCACATTGGCCAGTTTGGGCTGTGCAGATCCTCTTTCATGGCACACGGGTATGAAGACCAATCCTTGCGGTCATTTCAGCTTTGCTGCAGCGGGGCACTCGTTGTAGGTAGCTGTACTTGACAATAAACCTTTTTCTGTTAAAGATGCAGAAATCACAATGGAAACTAGCAATCAAGATACATTTTTCATGCCTCAAACCAAAAGGTAGCAAAATTGGCTTTAAAACAAGCAAAACAAAACAAAAATCATACCTAGGCAGTGAATCTGTTTGCAGGTTTTCAGGCTGAAGTTTAATTTTATTGGCTAAAAAAGAAACCAGCACATAAATGGACTTGCTGACATATCCTTAGTAATTGAATAATTGTGGGTCCCCTCTAGAAATAACAGGTGAAGTGTGTTTGAATTGCATGATCAGTAAACCGATAATATTTGTAAAGTGTGGATAAATTGCTAGCAGAAATAATTTCATTCCAATACACTACAGTACTTCATCATTGACTAACTATACATTAGTATGAGCTGACTGGATGGGAAGATATTTAACTTGTGGCACACATTTGCCATTTTGCTTTTTTAGAGGAAGTAATTGTCTTGAAATGAAGAAAGAAACTGAAATTAAAATTCAGGCTTTAACATCCGATCACAAATCTAAGGTAAGAAAACATGCCAGTGTTAACACATGCAACATTTGAGATCTTTGAGACCCAAATGGTAGTTTATTTTTATGAAAGCATGCGAATAATTTTCAGCAATAATGACATGCAGAAAAGAATGGGCATTACTCAGTGTCTAAAAGCTTTTGGTTTTTTATTCAAAAAGAGCAAAATCCATTTCCTGATTTTAACAATTTTTGAGGAGCGTATCATGCTCCTAGTTTTGTTTCCATGTGAAACAAAAATATTTGGTCATTTTGTAGTCGTTTCAGCTATGCAGAGAACAGAGGAAAATGTGCTATATGAAAATTGGAAGTGAATTTTGCCACCAAAAATATGTAGGTAAATGGAATTAGCTGCTTGTTAGTTTTACATCAGTGTCACCTTGTCCAACACCCTGCCAGACATTTGACTCTCCCTGTGCCCTCACTGTCTCTCTCTCCTGGAACCATCCCATTTGCATCAGATGTATTACTTGGTTACTTCGTACTTCTCCTAAGGTGAATCCATTGCTTTCTCCAAGATGCCTGTCCCCAAATAACAGCACCCAAGATCCAGTCCCAGTTGTTTTTAAATCAGTTGTTCTCAAGCTATGGTCATGGACCATTTTGAAGAGTTGCATGGAGCTGCTCCCTTGCAGAGGTAAAACATTGTCAGTCTCCAGGCTAGATGCGGTGCAATATAGATCTTAGCTAGTATTTCCAG
This sequence comes from Eretmochelys imbricata, assembly GCF_965152235.1. Classification (NCBI taxonomy): domain Eukaryota; kingdom Metazoa; phylum Chordata; order Testudines; family Cheloniidae; genus Eretmochelys; species Eretmochelys imbricata. Next base: position 201,722,288 of record NC_135574.1, on the reverse strand, counting down.
AGACTTCCTGACTAATTAATTTTTTAAACTAATCCTCATTCTGCACTTTGTTGCATCCTGTACTACTTTGTCAAAGATTTCTCTGGTGCCATTTGAACTGCTTTCAGGTTTGTGGTTGATGTCAAAGTTAGAGGAATAGCAAATACCCTCTACGATAGAACCAGCTGCAAAATGACCCAGGGAGATTAGAGCAGAGGCGATTGAAAACACCAGGGGATTTTTACCTAATACATATAAAGTCTTACACACAGGGAGAGGCATCAAACACCACAGATACCGCACGGGAGAGGTAACCACGCCACTGTATTAAGCAGACTAAGACAAGCTCACTTTCGTCTTGTCAATTCTAATATCACGCATTCATGTAGCCAGAACATGTAGATCCTAGTTTTCTCTCCTTCTGCAGCCTGACTGTCACTCTGTTGGTGAAAAAAGGGTATTACCCTATGCATAAAGGATTTTCCCGGACACATGCGGCTAGTGGAAGAGTGCTATGTGCTCTCCATCACCTTATTTCCCTAGGCGGACAGAGGCAGGTTGAAGATGAGGGGCAAACTGGCAGCCAGAGGAAGCATGACGAGAGTGTACTGTGTTCAAGTTCCATAGGGTCGATATAGTAGCCCATAGGAAGCTGTAGGAAACCACTCGGGGTTGCTCTAAATTGTATCCAGCAGAGCCCAGCATCTGGGAGATGCAGAGGCAGCTTAAACTCTGCCCCTCCTCCTCCTTTCTGGTTGCACCTCTGAGCGCCACAGCTCAAAATCAAGGGCCATAGTTTGCTGTTGCTGCAGGGAAGTTGTGAGGTTGGTCTAGGGAAAGGAGAGCATGTATCAGAAAATAGCAATCTTAACAACGTGGCCACAATAGGAAATGTCAGAACCACTGTCTGAAATAAAAACTGGTTGTATTGGCAGATTGAGAAAAGCACAAAGGAAAAGCTAGTCATAAAAATCAGTGGGGCTAACAACTCTAGAGAGAGCATTGCAAGCTGGGCAGTAAGCTTAAATACAAAGCAAAGTGTAAAATCTTAAAGCTTTACAGAATAGAAGAGTCTTTGATGTGACCTTAGCTGCCCAGACTGGTTCTAATATAAATGGACATTGAAGTGTTCACTAACCTTCTACTTCCAATGAGTCTGAATGTTTTTTTTTCCTTCCCACAAACTGATTTGGATATTAGGATATGTCCTTTTAAAATGCCCACTTCCAAACAGATCCTGTCAAATGCATAATCCAATCCGTCCCCACACAGATGGATGGCTTGCTTTCTTCTCCATGTCTGGCTTTAGGTTGGGATTTTTAAAGGACCCTAAGGGAGCTTGAGCTCCTTTGAAACTTCCACCCTTTGTGGCTTTACTGATCCCACAGAACACCTTTGATGCTGGCTTTCACTTGTACCCCACCTGGGTGGTTTGCTCCAGACCAAATGGAAATGTAGATTTCTTCTACTCCCAAAAGAGTACAGCTATGCAGATAAAAATTACATTGGGAAATCCTGAGAGATGCCAAGTTTATACAATTCCTATTGAATTCAATGGGCGTTGCAGATACTCAGCAGCTGTTCAGAAACCTCTCACCATTTGATCCATTGATTTTAAGATCAAGTGAGTTCATTTGATTAGTGAGCTCCTAGGATTAATCCAGCATGTATCAGATGTGCATCATCCCTGTATCACAACATGTGAAAATGAAATTAAATACTACGCAGCTATGCCCATTACCAGTGGTAATGGTCTACAGAGACTTGCTCCTCTATGTCGTGGATACAAATCCAGGCCGAGTTTAACATGAAATACTCATTTTGAATACACAAATGCATACGTTACACACATCTACCTTTGTAGATGCAAGATACATTCCTGTGTTGGAAAACTAGGTTCCTAATATCCAGCAAGAAAAGGAGGCAAGGGAAAGAAGAAAAAAATATTTCACTGTTACTGAAAGTTCTGTATGAAGATTTGAGTCTCTCTAGACATACATGGAAGTAAATGAAAGGCAGGATTTCAGCTCTTCTCACATTCACTTCTGTTTGACAGATTTCTCTTAATCCCAGGATATATTTTGCTTTACTTGAAATCTACCATGCAGCTTTGCAGGATATTCAGTTAAAGATATGATTTCAGAGCGGCTTGTTTTACCAGGAGCAGTACCTCTCTTTTAGGCTGCAGGCTTATTTTGAGGTCTAGGAAATTAATGTTTTGCATCCTCTGTAGCGCATCTCTCTCCATGAGCATGTTGTGAGTTTTAAGATTTTTATCTTTGTCTCCTCGGATCAAGCACTTGAATAATAATCTTGCTTAGCTCTCTAAGCTCTGTTGTTGGTTTCTTCATTGGTATTAGAATGTCTGTTCAGTCTATAGGATTTCCTCCTTTGTGTTCCTCTGTAATATATGTTGCCACTTTTCAGAAACAATTATCAGGTCATCTCTTCCCTTGAGAGCCTAGAATTCTTTGCTTTTCTGTGCTTATTTGGCTCTCTAGAGGCTCTTTGTCACTAAGTCAAACAGTACTTGCTTTCCCCAGGATTTCCAGTGTTTGCATTAATCATTTAGTTTTTCAAGATATTTCTAAGATGGACACCTTGAGCCTGATTCTTATTTACACTAAGGCCATTTTACACCGCTCTGACCATGTAACAGGGAACCTAAATATGGGAGTAAATTATATTTACATCCTGTCTAATGTCTGTTTGTGCTGCTAAAGCAATGTAATGTGCATTTAGTGTAAATGACTCATGCCCCTTATATGGAGATTGTGCGTTCAAGGCCCAGGCCTGTCCTGGGTAGCATGTGGGGGAATCACACTGCAACATGAAGGAGAAATTCTGGCCAACCCTGCCATGGTTCTCTCCAGGATTGTACCAGCTTTTGAAATGGTGCAGCACCCAGTGGCTCGACCCACTTGGAAAGGCTATTACAATGGGAGCCGCCTTTATGAAATAATATGGATGGCACCTGTGCAAGAATGCAAAGCGGTGGGGTCTCCGGAAGCCTCATTATACTGTCCCCCCTACTAACCTGTATCGTCTTAGAGTGCTGATCTTTTAAAAAACAAAACAAAATAAAACAATGCTTTCTAACATTATGACCATAGATGTCTTCTGAGAATATGCACCTGCTTCTGATGTGGTTTCACTCACTTGTAATTCTTCCTTGGTCATTGGGCCCCTAGATAGCTTAGGCATTATTGAGTCTTCATCTACAAAGATGGGGCTGATCCCATCTTGTACATTGAGATAAACATAAAGGGTAGAATTTTTCAAAGATGTCGGTGTTGGCCTAACTCCACTCCCATTGAAGTCAACGGTAAAACTCCCATTGGTTGCCATGTGAGCAGCTTTAGGCCAACACTGAGCCCTTTGGAAAATTCCATCCAAAAAGCATGAATGTTTTCTGGTTATTTCCATGTGTATGTTCAGCTCCCTCCCTAACACCCAGTGTGTTCGGGTTCGGAGGTCAGTATTACTATGGGAGCCTGTCAATAAAGGCTTTCTTCCCCTGGGCTGTTTCCCATAAGGTTCACTCCTCTGCATCTAGGTCCCAACTTAGTAAGATACCTGAGCACAATCATAACGTTAACCTTGTGAATAGTCCCATTGAAGTCAGTGGGGCTACCCCCATGCTTAAAGTTACGCTCATGCTTAAGTACCTTGTTGAATGGGAGGCCTTGCTGTATTAGTCTGGTCAAACTTCTGCCTCCAAAGGCTTGTTTTCCTGCCAGTTGGAAAAAGCCAAACTCTGTGCAGCTCTTTGCCTGCATTTTCTGCACTAAACCATATACATTTTCTTGTGGGAAGTATATTTAATTATAATTAAATGTGAGACTAGCTTTTATGTAGATAAGATACCAGCCTAGCTTGGAAAAGGCAGCAAGCTCTTTATTATCAATGCAGAATCCCATTCTTAACACACAACGTGTTCTTTGTTTGCTTGTACCTTTGGCAGAGAGTCTAGGCACTGGTTGCCTTTAGAGGTGCTCTGCTCCCTTGAATTTCTCTCTCACTTTTGTTGTTTCGCTGTCAGTGCACTGGACGAGCCTGTTTAGTTGTATGCATCTGACTGTGGGTCAGATGCCTAAAATACGTTTGAGAGGAAGTGCGTCTAGGGGGTACATGCTCCTGAGGGGCTTGGCATCAGTCTCACTTGGGAGTTCTGTGATGGCAATTTTGATTTGAAGAATCAGGATTAGCTTCCATATAAGAACGCCCAAAGGCTATTAGTTTCCATAGTAGCACTTTATAAAAAGGCCTACCTGAAAATAGATGATTTTTTGGTGAGACTTTGTGCGCATTTATGGAAAAGTAGGATAGCTTGTCAAAATAGCATAACTAATTACGAAGGGATAATAAGGTATATCTTTCTATTAGTTACTTTTCTGAATCATTGGAGTACAATATACTATTATAATAACAACTCTGATGGTTTAAACTTCTTCACATTGTCTCTTGGGAACTTTCCAAAACTTTAATCTTATTATTCTTGTGAGTCTTGAGAGCTGAGCAAGAAAAGAATACTTGTCAGATTCCCTGCTGACTTAATGAGCATAAGACACAGCTATATAGTCTAGCTGCAGATTCAGGATGTATTAAATATAGGATTTCTCTGAAAAACTGACTGTGTGAATAAAGTTTCAGAGTAACAGCCGTGTTAGTCTGTATTCGCAAAAATAAAAGGAGTACTTGTGGCACCTTAGAGACTAACCAATTTATTTGAGCATAAGCTTTCTTTGTGTGGGTAAGATTTTCTCCACAAAATTGGAGCCTGTGTTTAAGCCCTTAGAGAAATTCATCCCACTAGATATTCTCCATTTCTGATTTTTTTTATTTTATATTTTTGAGGCAGCCAAGAATGCTTAGCAGTTGTATAATGAAGCATACGTTTCAGGAGGTTTAAAAAGAATTGTAGTACAATTGAGGGCATTAATTCAGTCATTTTACACAGGGCAGCTGGGTAACAGAGAGCCCTAGTAGTGAGGGTGCATTTTATCTGGTGTTTATAATACACTGTAGTTTCCTTAGTGGCTTCATGTCACTGTGGAGCAGTTTGCTTTATATAATTTAGTTCTTGCAATTTAGTTGTGTTTTGTAAGATTTTTGTAATTATCTTGAAATGATCTCCACTGCATTAATGGCTGCCCTTATATTATAACTGTGAGAAATACTGACAAACTAGTCATTGTTCTTTCTCTACAGGTAAAAGAAATTGTAGCGCAGCACACTAAAGAGTGGTCAGAGATGATCAACACCCACAGTGCCGAAGAGCAAGAAATCCGTGATTTACATCTGAGCCAGCAATGTGAGCTCCTGAAAACCCTGCTGGTTAATGCTCATGAGCAACAAACCCAACAGCTAAAGTTTTCTCATGACAGGTGAGCAGATCAGTGTCATCATTCAGCACCCTGAGAACCTGTGCACTGGTGACGGGATTATCAGGATAGAGCATCATAATAGTCAAATAAGTTATCAAAGGAAGAACTGAGGGATAATGGAGCAGATCCTCAGCTGGTGTAAATCGCCACAGCTCCATTTACGCTAAGGAACTTGAATTTAAAGAGCCTGAACCAGAGAGATGCTGAGCATTTGCAACTACCTTTTGAAGCTGATAGGAGCTGTGGGTGTGAAAACTTTAGTTACCTTTTTTTTTTCTGTGTAACTACCTCACAGTTGCACATTGTTTTAATAAAATATCAGGTTGTAATCTCCAGTACAAAGAAAATGCTGCATGCCAGCACTCTTGATTGCTTTTATATTTAACTGCACTGTCCCCTTTAAATTAAATGCAAATAATAGTATGGCCTATCTCTAATATAGCACTTTTCATCAGTAGGTCTCAAAGGACTTTACTAAGGGAGGTAAGTATCATAATCCCCAGTGTTATACATGCAAAGAATAGAAGTGGAGGAATTATCTCATTGCACAGTCTATGATGTGAGGAAGTCCACAAGCATAGGAATTTACTTAATACATATTTTTAAAAGACCGTCCTCAGCACTGGTCTGGTAGGAAGTCCAAAAAGCATAAACGACTTCACATCAAAAGAAGCTAACTGAGGTTATTTTCTATTTTAACAAAACTCCTGAATGAACTAATGTAGTACCTTACCATAAAACAGATTCCATGCTGAGACCTGCATGCTTTCCATCCAACAGAGGAAATTGTCTCAGTGAAAGGTTTTAATATGCTCATCTTTATGTTACTCTCCAAATTAGCTCATTAATTCAAGCTGTCTAGAAATATGTTTATTTTATAATTAGATACTTTTTGAAGTATTATGAAATACATTAAAAATAATTATTTTACAGATCCTAGTTCTGGGACCAAGCCGGGGAAGAGTCATTCCCTAGTACAAGTTAGGACAGCCTTTGGGGTATTCTGTTATGCAGTTGCAACAGCCCACAAAGGCACCACAGCCAGTTTGCTATCCACAGTCTTGCTTTCTGATCCATTTTGTAACCAGTATACTCCTTCTAATCTATTCTGCTAAATTACAGTTTCTTTCCTGGAGGAATAGTTATTCTAATCTCTTTTGAAATGTTTTTCTTTTCTTTTCTATACCTACTTCCCTTGTTCTCTTCTCTACATTGGGCTAAAGCTATCAGTGTGGAGAGATATCTCTACCAGGAAAACGTGTCACCTAGGCTATATACAAATTTACTTTCTTCATCCTTTCCTCACAGTTCGTAGCTTTAGATTTAGAATTTTCACATCTCCATAGTATTTTAATGGTTCTGTATTATCTTTGGAAATCAGTTCTTAGTACTGAATTGCTTATTTAAAATCAATTTCATTTGTACCATACAGTTCTAAGTGCTGGTCTGATTTTTCAGAGGTGCCGAGCACAACACATTGATTTCTGTGCATGGGTAAACTTTAAATAATGTTCTGTGCCATCCAAGTTAGGGATCTTTTTGGTTGTATTTGTTGCTGTCTCTGTGTTCGCCACTTACCCAGGGATTTTTATCCAACCCGTTTGTATAAAGATTGGGGATTTTTCTGCCTTAGACAAATGTAAAACACTGTTAGATCTGTGCATGTCCACAAACCAGAATGCTTTTGAATGTGAAATGTTGAATTGTTGATCATAATGCCCAAAAGGGGCTTCATGCTTCATCACCTGTAGAATGTATAAAATACATGAAGTATATGTAACCTCCAGGAATCAGCTGAGCAAGACACATGGAAAATAAAGGATCATCTTGAGAATAGAAAGGGCAGTTGACAGCATGCTATTCTTTCAGCCTCTCTATCTATTAACTAGAGTAATGAGACGTGCTGAATAGCTATCTAGACAGTGTACAGAGTGGTAGTAGAGAGATCGGTAATCTGAAATGATGCAGATATCTACTGGAGAGTCGAACGTTTTCCACTCATAGTGGAGAAAGCAATTACAGTTCATGCTTGGACTGACCGGATTCAAAGAAGAAAGCAGAAAACAAAAAATGCTTAAGAGTGCAATCAGAAGATTGCCATTGAACACTGGGGGGGGGGGCTATCCAGCTCCAGGATGTACGAGAACTCAGATGGCTCTCAGAAAGTCCAGCTGCCTTTGACTCTTTCCATTTCACTTTACTGAATTAGAGATACTGTGTATGGAGCACACAAGAAATTAGAAAATCTGGGAGTCAAACTGACATTTCTGACTAAAATGCATCCAAATGTGTTGGTAATGAGTCAGAGAGAGAAAAAGTATTTTTTAATTCAGGGAGAGATCAGCAGATGAGTGGAGCAGTATTCAGAAAGCACCAAATTGCATTAAGTAGGATAAAATACTGATAATATATGATAATTGACTTCAGTGGACTTTAATTGATTTTGTCATCTGTGCTGTTTGTGTTGCAATTGTTTTTCTCTAATTCATCAACCTATACCAAACGCTAGTTGAAGTTACAACACCAAATCATAAAAATAAGACGGATATGCCAGAACTAGCAAATGTTAATATTATTCGTACTCTGCTCATATATTCTGTGCACAGAGTTTTTGTAAATTTATTGTGTAGTTTTAAAAGGCAAGTCACATTTCTTAAATTACTGATAATAGCTCTTACTCAGTCAAAAGTTCTAAACTAGAGACAGTACTGTATTTTTGTAGCCTGTTTAATTCAAAGTGCAAAATGCTTAAAACCATTCCTTCAAATTGTTTTCTCTGTACCCTCCTGAGATTTGTAAGTGCTGTTCAAACATACAGTCCAGTAGGAAGAAGACATTCTTTATATAGTCTGTTCTTTGTACTTCTTTAATACTTCACAGACAACTTTAGCCATTATATAGAAAGGTATCAATAAGCTACCTTAACAACCATTAACTATCACATTTCAGTTTATAATGATTTTGTTTGTATTTCCCTAGGGAAAGCAAGGAAATGCGTGCCAACCAGGCTAAAATTTCTATGGAAAACAGCAAAGCCATAAGCCAGGATAAATCTATCAAAAATAAGGCTGAAAGGGAGAGGTAAGTGTCAGATCCATCTATGAGAGGCAGAATAATTGATTGATCTGTGCACACATTGACTAAAGTATGCTTTGATGTGTGGGAAATGGCGTGTGTTTTAATTGTTATGCTGTATATATTTTCGATGGCTGTCTCTGGACAATTTTGTGTGTGTGTGGATCGTATCATTTAGGCCCCAATCTTGGAAACACTAACGAAGGAGTTGAACGTCACACCCATGAGGAGTGCCGCTGACTACAATGGAACTAATCACACAGATAAAGTTACACCTGTGTGAAAGTGTTTCTAGAATTAGGACCTTAGTTTTTATTCACTGATCCATTTTTCCCCTTTAAATGCTGTGCAATATCACTTGCAACAGTTACTTTTTAGTGTTGCTAAGATGCACTGAGAAGGCAACGCTGAGACTTGGGTCTAGTTTGGGGTTAGCCTTGGGTTCAGAGAAGCAGGCGAGATAGTGCCACTCGGGGAATGAGAAATGGCATCAGTGAAAAGGCATCCCATGGCCTTCATCTCTGCCCACTCCTGGCAGGGATGAGAGATGGAACAGGCATTCCAGAGGGAGCAGAAGGGAAGTTATGGGGAAGGAAGGGGATAGGTGTGAGATTAGTAAGGGGCAAAGTCAGGTTTTTTTTTTTGGGGGGGGGGGGATGCCAAAGAAAGATGTGAGGGGTAGAGGAGCTGGGGCTGTTTTCTGACGACAGCGTAGTATCCTTCGTGTATTGATCCTCCAACCTTGGACCACAGCTTCTTCATTCACCTGGTGCTGACTGGTCTTAGAAACCTGACCAATATTCCCTGTTCGCGGGGCTCCAAGCCCCACTAGACCAGATCACATCTGAAGCTAGAAAGCCAGTCAGCGTGTCTTCACTGCAGATCTGGGAAAGCCATCCCTAGTTTTGATGTCTGAGCTCCAGACTTGGGAAACTAGAGGCACAGATTTCAGTGACAGCTTCTTGCATTTTCCCCAGGTTTTGGGCTGCAGTTTTGCAGCTCTTTAAAATTCCATTTTAATTTAAGGTGTTCTGAATACACAGGTAGAAGCAATGTTCATATGATGATTTCCCATGACCCTTCAAAGTTTCCATATGGTTTTGGGCTTGCTAAATAGTTGAACATTTTCACCTTCGATTGCCTGCCCTACATTGGGCTATTTTGATCCTAGGGCTTGAACTTGTTCCTTCTGAATGAACAAACAATGGAGTTTTACAGATTTCTAGTACAGACTGAAGACAGCAGTTGCCAGAGCCCTTGGTAATCATGTTCCAGGTTTATGAAAACCTTCTGCTAATGACATAAAATTACTTAAGCTGGGTTTATATATAAAAATAGGCTGAAGACACTGCTCTTTTTCACATTTTTTCAATTAGTCTAATTCAACTCTTTCAACTATTTTGTGTCAGCTCATTAGAATTCTTGCCATGAAAGGCACTTTACAAATGTGTATTATATTTCTTTTTATTTATATGATAACTATTGTGACAGGGTCGGGCCAGATGGCTATAGGAGAGTAGAAGGCAGATATATTAGCCCCAGGCTAAGTAGGTCCCTTTTCCCTGGGTAAGGTAACAGGGAAGGTTCCACAACAATCAGGAACCTTCTGGAGACAATTAAGACAGGCTGATTAGAACACCTGCAGCCAATCAAGAAGCTGCTAGAATCAATTAAGGAAGGCTAATCAGGGCACCTGAGCTTTAAAAAGTTCACTTCAGTTTGTGGTGTGCGTGGGAGGAGCTGTGAGCAAGAGGCACTAGGAGCTGAGAGTGAGAACGTGGACTGTTGGAGGACTGAGGTGTACAAGCTTTATCAGATACCAGGAGGAAGGTCCTATGGTGAGGATAAAGAAGGTGTTGGGAGGAGGCCATGGGGAAGTAGCCCAGGGAGTTGAAGCTGTCTCACAGCTGTTCCAGGAGGCACTCTAGACAGCTGCATTCCACAGGGCCCTGGGCTGGAACCCGGAGTAGAGGGTGGGCCCGGGTTCCCCCCAAATCCTCCCAACTCCTGGTCAGACACAGGAGGAGTCGACCTGGACTGTGGGTTCAGAAAAACGGCCAAGCTGAGGGCTGCTGTGAAGCTCCAAGGCGAGCAAATCTGCCAATAAACACAAGACCCACCACGGTAGAGCAGGAATTTTGTCACACTATAAAATATGGAAAATAGATCCTGTCAAACTAACTTTATCTTTTTCTGATGAGATTACAAGTCTGGTTGACAAAGTAATAGTGTTGACATAATAGGCTTCTGTAAAGCATTTGACTTGGTACTGCATGACATTTTGATTAAAAAAAACTAGAACAATATAAAGTGTTACATGGCACACATTAAATGGATTAAAAATTGGCTAAATGGTAGGTCTCAAAATGCAACTATAAACAGGGAATCCTCATTGAGTGGGTCTGTTTCCAGTGGAGTCCCGCAGGGATCGGTTCTTGGCCCTACGTTATTTAACATCTTTATCAATGACCTAGAAGAAAACAAAACATCATCACTAATAAAGTTTGCAAATGACAAAAAATTGGGGGAGTGGTAAATAAGGAAGAAGACACATCAATGACTCAGACTGGGCGCAAGCAAACAATATATGTTTTAATATGGCTAAATGTTGTTGCCTGATTTAAGGGGATGAATGTTATTGTTTAGATAATACGGGCTATAGGCTCGCCAATTAATCGGATCAGATGATAAGATTCTTGTCCCGGAATCAGGCTGCACAGAGTTTTGCAAGGACCCTTGGGATTTATGACAAGGACTTTCATGCTGAGAGCAAAAATACAGCCTTAAAGACTTGTATTGAGATAAATGGAATAGTAATCAAATGGAAAAATAATCAGAATGAACAAGGAATTAATATTGTTCTGGAGTCACATGTGGTATTATTTACTATAAAGCTTCCTAGATTAACACACTTACACCCTTCCTTGATAACCTGATGGTAAGAGACAAAGAACCAGCCTTGCCTCTGGCATGCCAAAAGACTCTGATAGTCCAGGTTCCTCAGTTCTCAAGTGGAAGATGAAGAATTTAAGAGAAGCAAGAGCGCTAGAAAGCAATAGAAAGACCCAAGAGAAACTAACTTAAAACCTGACCAAAACTGACTAACTGAACATGGTGGTATGTCCCTCTTATGTGCCCACCCTCCATGTCCAAATTTAATTTCCTCACCCACATAATGTCAGGGTATGCTTACTCTATAGCCTGGCATATTCATACATATTTATGACCATTAGCTCATTCTCACATCTGTTATTTCTGGCCTGAACCGGTTTGGTGGTGGTTATTTCCATGTTCTGTGTGGTGTACCTGTTAAGTTTATAAATTTAGGTTTATAGAGGGCAATCAGTCGGCCACTTACCTATGCCAAAGGTCACAAACATGTATGCTAACTTGCCTCAGCTCATCATCACTTCTCTATGTTAAAGGGCACAAACATAATCAGGATAACTTGCTTTAGCTCATCATACAGGATCTGGCGTGTAGGTTCCTTGTGTTACTGCCAAAATACTCAAGTACAAATCTATTATAATAAAATAAACCAATAAGGAAGGATATAATAAAGCAAACAAGCAGGCTAGCCCTATGGGCTACAATGCAAACATATACATCTGGGAACAAAGAATGTAGGCCATGCTTACAGGATAGGGGAACTCTATCCTGGGAAGCAGTAACCCTGAAAAATATTTAGGGAGCACGATTAAGGCTCCGCATCTGTCACGGAGGTCATGGATTCTGTGACTTTCCACCCTCCGTGACTTCTGCAGCTATCAGTGTGGCTGACCCCAGGGCTGCCCAAGCAGGTGGCTCCAGGGCCAGCTGTTCACATGGCCCCGTGGATAGCCGCACTGGCCACTGCTGGAGCAGCTCTGCAGCCAGCCACACCGGCCTGAGTAGCAGCCCTGGGAGCAGCCAGAGCACCCACTGCTCAGCGGCCCCCAGCAGCTGGTGTCGCTGGCCCAGACCCACCCACCCCCCCCACTGAGCAGCAGCCTCTCAGTCCCATCCACCCTGAGCAGTGGCCCCCTGGGGTGCCTCTCCCCCCCTCGAGTAGTGGCCCCCAGGGAAACCCCCCAGCAGCAGCCCCTTTTCCCCCCAAGATTTAGTCAGGGGTATTTATAGTGCAAGTCATGGACAGATCCCGGGATGTGAATTTTTGTTTATTGCCCATGACCTGTCCATGATTTTTACTAAAAATATCCATGATCAAATTGTAGCCTTAATCATGATGACTGATTAGTCATAATGACTGAACATGAGCTCCCAGTGCTATGCTGTGGCCAGAAGAGCTAATGTAATCCTGGGATACGTAGACATGGGAATCTCAAACCGCAGTAGAGAGGTTATTTTACCTCTATATTTGGCAGTGGTACGACCACTGCTGGAATAGTGTGTCCAGTTCTGCTGCCCACCATTCCAGAAGGATGTTGATAAATTGCAGAGGGTTCAGAAAAGAGCCATGAGAATGATTAAAGGATTAGAAAACCTGCCCTATAGTGATAGACTCAGGGAGCTCAATCTATTTAGCTTAATAAAGAGAAGGTTCAGGGATGAGTTCCTTATAGTGGGATCTACATGGGCAACAAACGTTTAATCATAGGCTCCTCAGTCTAGCAGAGAAAGGCATAACACAATGGCTAGAAGTTGAAGCTAGACAAATTCAGACTGGAAGTGCAGCATACATTTTTAACAGTGAGAGTGATTAATCACTGGAACTATTTCCCAAGGGTTGTGGTACATTCTCCATCACTCAGAATATTTAAATCAAGATGGGATTTTTTTCTTAACTATCTGCTCTAGGAATTATTTTGGGGAAGTTCTATGGCCTGTGCTATACAGGAAGTCAGACTAGATGAAGACAGTGGTACCTTCTGGCCTTGGAATCTATGAATGGCACCGTGTCAAGCACTCGTTAAAATATCTTTTTATTCTTGATAATCAGTATGATTTTAATAATTGTTAAACACTGTTAGGAGATGGTAAATATAAACTATTGCAAATGGATTAATAAAACAAACTCCTCAATTAAATGGATGACTCCAGACTGAGGATCAAGGCAAACTTAGTTTGCAACAATCTTGATCAGTTTCTTCAAACCCTCTTAGTCACAGCATCCAAGATAGCCAGAAATATTAAATATAATGTAAAGACTTAAAGCCGGAGTAGGGCCTTGCTTTGTAATTAGTCCCACTGACCTCAGTGGAGCTTAGGGTGACCAGATGTCCCAATTTTATAGGGACAGTCCCGATATTTAGGGCTTTTTTTTTAATATGAGCTCCTATTCCCCACCCCACCCACATCCTGATTTCTCACACTTGCTATCTGGTCACCCTAGTGGAGCTACTCACAGTCTATGGTAGTGCAAAAGGGTGGCAAAATAAGCCCCTACATTATTTATCTCCTTATCATTGACTCAGATTTGTGGTTCTGGCTCTTGGACTTTTTAATAAGAAGTCCTCAAGCACAATATCCTTTTTTTATTTATTTAGGCGAGTAAGAGAACTAAACAGCAGCAACACTAAAAAGTTTCTGGAAGAGAGAAAAAGGGTAAGTATAATTTTGATAAGAAATCAAATGTATGTGATTTGTTGGCAGGAACCTCACCTCTTGAGTAATGTACACCCAGCTTCTGCGCAGCATTTTGAAAATGTACCTTTCAGTTACTGTAGCTCAGTGACAGCACTGATTTCTACTAACTTGAGAAACTAGAGACTCGGTCATTCTCAAACTGAATTTCAAGGTCTCTCTTCACCAGCAACCTGACCCAGGGTCTACTCCTGAACTTCTAAATTTTGATTGAAATCTGTGGGAATTTTATCTGAATTCACCTTTCCATTTATCTGAATTGAGAATTGGCTCATAAAATGGATTTTTGTTACTGGTTTCTATCACATACAAGTCAAAATCCTAAGCAGAGTTTAAAATCAATTTAAGTAACATATGCAAAGTACGTATAACTCATTAGTATGACGTTTGAATTAAAATAGCTTTCTGTTGTATATCTTTTAGATCGGCTAAACAGTAAACTGTCCAGAGTGGGGACCATGCCTCCTTCTAATGTTTTGTATTGCACTGTGAACACCAGCCAATAAATAATATTCTTTGGAAATTATTTATCCATAAAAAAAAATTGTGATATACGTCACCTGTATTCTCTTCTCTTATTTGTAGCTAGCAATGAAGCAGTCGAAGGAAATGGATCAGCTGAGAAAAATTCAGCTTGAGCATCTAGAAGTCTTGGAGAAGCAGAATGAGCAGGTATTTTATTTAAAGGGGTTACAAGAAACGTGAGTTACTAAATTAAAGGCGAGAAAGAGAGTACAGTTCCATTTGTAGGGTACATCTACACAGTAGCTGGGAGATGGGATTCCCAGCTTGGGCAGTTGTACATCCACTAGCTCTGCTCAAACTAGCACCTGTGGTTGAAGCAGCTTGGGCTAGCCACTGGCATGTGTACACAGGAGGTTCGGTAGAATTGTACTTGAGCAGGTAGCCTGAGCTGTGCCTGGTGCTGCCACAGCCATACTGCAATTTTAGATGCTTGCTTGAGCAGCAGGGCTAGGGCGTGTGTGTGCGCCCACACTGGGAATTGCACCTCCCAGCTGCTGTGCAGACCTACCCCTAGTTCTGCTGAGTGTGAGTCACCGCTGAAATTGGCTCCAAAGAAGCTTTTATTTGTACCCGCTCAGCTTTTTGGGAGTTGAAAAGGTAGGCTTGGAAGGACTTCAAAAAGTATGGAGTTCTGACTTGGTTCAGATAACCATCTAAACCTTGGCTGCTTGTCCAAAGCTCATCCTCCAACCTGTTCAAACCTCATGAGACTGGAAGGTTAGGCAGGAAGGCTCCCAGAATTCCAGTACATTCATGGTCAGCCCTGTCTGGAAATACCTCAAAAAAAACTTTTTTCTTCGTGTTTTGGGACTTCTGTTTCCAGTCCTGGATGGAAAATAGGGGTGAAAAAAAATGCTCAAAATATCTCAAAACCGCAAAAGCTTTTGGTGTGGGTCCTGTTCTAAAAATTGGTGACAGTTCCAGGGTTTTATCAGAACCAGTTTGCCCTTCGCTGGTTAAAATACCATTTTACTTTCTGCTGGTGAAAAGAAGAAAATTTTCTTGAAAACTGGCGGTCATCTTTAAAAAAAAAAAAAAAAAAATCAAATTTTATTCCTGGTGGAAAACTCTTTTCCTGAGTGGTTCCCCCTGCTGAAAGGAGGAGCCAGCAGAGCAATAATTATCATACAAGCTCAATTGCCAGGTGGGCCTCAGTGAAGTAGGAACTCAGGGGTGGACTATGCAAGCACAAACCCAGTAAGGTGAGAGAGAACTGAAGGATGGATGTAGTGGCTGTCACCCTTCCAGGGTTATGAATTTATTTCCTACGTTTTTCACTAAATTTTCCAGAACGTGAACTCTGCTGATAAAGCACATGCACTGTGCTAGAATGACTTCAGGGAGGTATAATGTCCACCCTAGTTGCCACCTCCACCATCTAGCACAAAATGGTCTGAATCCAGCAATGTCCATCATGTACACACATCCAATCAAAGTGCACAGTGTGAATACATGAGAAAAAAATATGTAATTGTGCTACACTGACTGCAGCATTGCTGCAACCTGATTGGTTCAGACAATTCCCTTGCAGTGTAAATTGTACTAGTTGGTAAAATAATTAAGGGCCTGATCCAAAGCCTACTTAAGTCAGCGAGAGTCTTTGGATCCAGCTCAATATAAAGACAAGGGACAAGAGTAGGGCTGGGCTTTTAACTTAAACTTTGTAATTCCTTACTTTTGAGTATTTGATTTGTCATTCTTAGAAAGTTCCCTCACTGCTAATTGTTCTGCATGGAATTTATCATGCCGTTATCATAAAAGGCTCTGAGATGGATTCCGGTGTCACGCTTGTTTCCCACTGATGTAACTCCATGACTTCAGTGGATTTACGTGTGAGGAGAATCAGGCCCAGGGCACTGACACCTGGCTAGTGGTCATATGTATTCCAGTTAACTGGATCAAAACTTCTCAAGGTCTTAAATATCCTTTTCATGTCATAATGGTGGAGATACCTTTCATAGCAGATGTACGGTGCAGACTTAAGACACCTATGGGTGGAAACACTCTCCGGCTTAACATATTAGGCACTCACATTTATTAGCCTTTTGTGTTATGTATTCTTTTCTTGCATTCATTCCTCAATCTAACTTCAGTTTTCATTCATTTTATTTGCTTCTTGTTGTATTACTCAATTTTGACATTATTATTTTTGTACAAACAGCTTTTGAAATCCTGTCATGCAGTGTCTCAAACACAAGGTAGGATTGATCTATAATAAGCAAGCTACTATTTCAATATGCTTTTCTTCTAAATTAAATCATTCTCATTGGAGCACTCTTTGTAAATGCAAGCACTGGGAAGTACTATTAACATAATGAACACACTGTTAATAATATTTATGCACACTAAATATTTAGAGTCTGACATAGTAACAGTATTTTATGCTTTAGCATCTCAGACCCACAGATACATTCTTATAATAACGAGGACAGGAAACTTAAAGAATGATTTGTATTGTTATATTATCAATAGTTAAAGAAAGACATGCTTGAAATTTTAAGAAGCATCTACTGATTAAGGATACTATTTTAGTGTTAACATATATATGACTAACTGCTAATGCTGATAGAGCAACAAAGCCAGATTTTCCACATATATTAGCATAAGAATAATAAAAGTAATGCCATACTAAAAATAGCTAGAAATATATTAGATAGCTAGAAATACTGTAGCTTTTTAGTGGCTAAAGAAAAGAGGCTTCCGGCTATTGTGAATCTGTTAATCACACTATTGTAGCTTTCCTGTTATAGCTTCCTAATAACCATCATTCATATTAACCCCTTCTCTCAACAGCAGTAAAATATTTGTGTTAGGTTTAAACATCCAGTTGTGGAATTTTGCCTGAATTTAGTGACCTGCTTAAATCTTCAGTCGATAATTTACTGGGATCCCATCCTCAAACCCAGTCTATCCACATCTACTGTAACTATACTGAGTTAGAGATAGATATTTACACAAAGAATTAATTTGGCTGGCAGCCAGCACTCTATTCTTGATGCACTCAGTCCTGTGAGGTACTGAGTGCCCTCAAATCCCATTGAAGATGAGGGCACACAGCGTCTTGCAGGATTGAACGCATAGGTCTCATTAACTAGGTGGATTCGTATTGACTCCAAGTACTTACTTCCTCCACAAAGCTCATCTATAATTATCCTGTTCATGTGTTCACTTCAGAATGCAGTGGCTGACCATCAGTTGATAAAAACAGGCCGCTTGGCCATATGGTGTAGGATTATTCTGAACTAAATTCACTTTACAGTTACGCCCTTCTGGCTAAACTAATCTGCAAAACAGTTACAGGGCTTTGCTCATGAGCTACAGGATGGTCCAGTGGTAAAACCACTGGCTTAAGACTTGAGAGCCTTGGGTTCAAGTCTCTGCTGTGCCCGAGACTTCCTGTGTGACCATGGGCAAGGACAAGTCACCTCTGGCCTGTCTACATGATCATTTGGTTTGTGGCAAGCTGGGGTGTGAAACTACCCTGCTGTGCTCGAATTGTCTGGGTGGACCCTGCTGAAACCTATTAACAATTCGTTAATGTGCTTTGATCTAGTCCTATTTGAAATGAACTAAAGTGCATCAGCAGGCTCCACATGGACACTTAGTCCATGGCAGGCTTGTGTGGGTAGATTCACACCACAGCTTTCTGTGAACTGTATGTTCATGTAGAAAAGCCCTTAGTCTCTCAGTGCATTAGTTCCCCCTCTGTAAAATGGGGATACCATTACTTCCCTCCTCACTGGGATGTTGGGAGGATGAAGATTGTGAGGCGCTCAGGTATTAGGGTATTGGAGACCACAATAACTTCAGTTACTGAGAAATAAATACAAGCTGTGTCAAAGAGTTTGCATTTTAGGTGGAATTTCATTCTCACTTGCAGAATTCACACACTGAGTGAACACAGCAAGTCAGTTCTAGTATTTCAGAAAAGGCTGTACACATGGATTTATTAATGTTATGTTTCCATATTTTCATTTAAAAATTATTTCTTCATTTATTTCAAACTTTAAAGTCATAGGAAGGTAAAGTGGGATTTAAATGCATTTATAATACAGTTGCCTTTGGTATTATCATAATTAGCTGAGTATACAAATGTGATGGTAAAATGCACAGAGCTAACTCTTCAGAAAGGGGTACATCTATAGCTCCTATACAAACCCACATTTACTTTGCAAAATAAGTGTGCATCTAAGTGACTTTTTTGGACCTTCATTTGCCCAGTTTTACATCTGGAAATACCTGTTTGCATGCACAGAATATGTAACTCCCTGAGTAGGAGCTTCTTTATTGATTTAGATAAAAAATGCCTATCCCATGTGGTAGGCACCTTTACAACTTATCAGAATACACAATTCACATAGTAAGGCAAATCCAGCGACCACTCCTCCCTGTATAGCAAAAGCAGAGTGGCCACTCACACTGAGGAAAAGATTGGCAGGTGGGAGACACAATGGTATTTTCAATCTTAAGACATCCCGTATCCCCAGAAGGCTGGCTGTAAAGATAGACTGGACAGCATATGCAGGTGATTTTGGAGCAGGATGGTAAGTGACTTCTGAAATTGAAGGCCCCTCGTGGAAAATGCACAGGTGTAGGTGCCTCCCCCCACACTGTGAACTGAGGGGTTTCTAACCCAAGCATCTCGAAACTCAACTTTTGGCAGTACCACATGATGACAGGGGGTAGCCTCTCAAGTCAGTAGGTCCCAAGCAATTTAGGGCATTAGAGGGTATGAATAACACCTTTAATTCTATTTACAAACCAAGAATGTGTATTGAAATATATTGCTTAATGAGTGGGCTACTACAATCTGTGCCAGCATCAGTTTCCAGGTGGATTCAAGGTGAAGCCCCATGTAGAGCACATTGCAGTAGCCTAATCTTGAGGCAACAAAAGCCTGGATGCCAGGAGCAAGGGGTACAGCCAAAATAAACAGCTAAAATCACTAAGCTAGATGAAGCCATCTTGGCCACCTTAAGGAAGATGTCAACAATCTCTGCCATCAGTAAGTCCAATAATCGTTCACACCAGTCATTGTCTTTCATTGGCCAGCAGAAAATGGGTCCAGATGACAGGTCGTAACCCTTAGTTTCCCAAGCAACACCAGTCCAAACTCAGCCAGGGCTGATATAGTGTGTCTCCAAGCCATTGTCCCATTTCCAGAGGCAGTTCAGTCAGAAACAGCATGATTTTCCTCCATACAATGTGAGGCTTTCAGATACATTTTATCATGTGTGTCTTTGAAAAGTGGCCCATAAATCCTAGGAATGTTGCCTTGTATTTTGTAACTTATAAGTACCAGCAGAAAAACAACAGCCATGTTTGAAAATATGCAGATTTTTTCTGAGAGGGGGAGAATGGTCACGTCCCTCCAGCGTTCATTACATATATTCCACTCAGATACTATTGTGCTGAAAATGTATTTGATTTTGAACACAAGCTTTAGTATGATACTCTATGATGAAACAACATGATTGTTTTGGGTTACAGGCAAAGGAGATGCAGCAGATGGTGAAGCTGGAAGCAGAGATGGACCGCAGGCCAGCAACAGTAGTCTAAAACTACAGCATGCAAACTGAAGCCAGGAAAGCCAGTATCCGTAAAATTCCAACCATCATTGCTGAGGAGGGAAAGTGGGCTTTTTTGCTCTTTTCCATTCTGTTTCAACCAACTATAGACACAGACCACCACATCTTAAGGTTTTGCATATTCCTTTTGAGTACTGAAATTCCCTTATTGAGCAAAACACTATTAAAAAGAGGCACATAACATCTTAAAGCCCAGTCCTGTACTCCCTGCTCAGGAAACCTTCCATTCATCTCAAGGGGTGTTTTTTCCTGTGTCAGGATTGTAGGCTCAGGGCCTTAAAATACAGCACCATGTTTCTTTTATTTTAACATAAGCTCAGATGGGAACACAATCATAATCAAAACAACATGCTATTTATCATTTTTATTCTCATGCTTGGTATGTAATTGGTTTAGCCCCAATCCTGCAAGATGCTGTGAGGTAGGAGGCACTCAGCAACTCCTGCCATCAAGCCTTTTACATGGATCTGCTACTAAATAATAATTTAAAAAATCATCCGCTTCATCTGACAGATGTCTCTTTTGGTGATTTTCTTCCTATTGCGCACACATTTTTGAGCTGCAGAGAATGCATATATTGGAAAGTACAAATATCTGTAAACTCATCAGCAGAATTAATACACTGGGATAACAGTGATTTTGCAAGATATTTCCACATTAAAATGTCTTCAACAAGTGCCATATCAACTTTATCATTCCTGAAAGAAACAGACATCCTGTAAAAGTTCTTGAAATGGTAAACATAGTAGAAATACATTGTTCTGTGCCAAAACTAATCAGTGCTCTAAGGTTAAAGGAATTATGTGTTAGGCACTTTAAGAAAAGTTTACATCATCCATTGCTTGTATAGAAATTGCATTTTGATCTTGTTGCTGCAGATCCCAGATATTATAGTTCATTGTATCTTAAAGATTGTTAAATGACTGTTGGCAAAAAGTTTGTAACTGTGAAAATGTAAAAAGTATTTATACACTTCAAATCACAATATTGTAGAAAATCACCTAAATGTTGCCACGTGACAAAATTAGTAAACTGAATTACTAGAAATATGTCTGCATGTGATACAATCACCAGTTATGACTTTAATGCCAACCGTATGACCACAGTCATTCTATTAGTCAATAAATACAGATTAAACGTATGTCACCAAATATTATTTGATTACTTCTGAAGACTTTTAGCATAACAAGACCAATATATATATATATATGTATATGAATTATGTGGGCATTCTTGATACTTCAAGTTCTAGTTAAAAGAAAAGTACATAACTAATTTAATTTTACACAAAAATATTTATGCAGATTTTCAGAATTTCATATCAGGAATAACCTTTTTATGTCTGTTAGATATGAAAACAATTTGCTACAGTGTTAATTTGCATGTTCTTAAAGCCTACTGTAGTTATACTGCAGAACAATGCATGTAAGCATTCTGCTTGGAGTTTGCCCATGCTGCCAATACAAAGGAGACTGCATGGAAAACTGGTAGTTTAGAACAAATCAGATTACTGATTTCATTATACTAAGCACCAATTAAGTTGTTGTATATGCTTGTACAAACCAATTCTACATATTCCTATAAACAAATTAAATGAAGAGAGATTGTTATGGTCAGTTCTGAGATGAAACTTTCAACTTCTCTAATAAAAACGTAAAAATAAATACAATACTCATCAGTGTGATCAATTTATACAAGAGTTTCACAATATCCCTGTTTCAAAATGAAGTGCACAGTGTAAAGTATCTACCATAAATTCTTGTAAAGGTGCCCATACTATAAACATACTCATACCACTTCTTATTTGTTCAAGGGATTCTTATTTCAGTTATTTTAAAGGTTATGAATACTGGGCTAGCTTCATAAAGGGATTTAGGCACATAAATCCAAAATGTAGATCCTCATGAACCCTACTCAGCAGCTGCCTAACCTATTGGTGCCTAAGTTTCTGCTAGTAAAGTCCCCTGTGCACCTATATTTCTGCCGATGGGTGATGTTAGTGCTGCAAAGTGTTGTTAAGACTGCTAAGTTGTTAACGCGGCTAGCGAACAGAGCGTGCAGCATACTGATTCAGCGGACCCCAGTGATGTTCGTAAAGAAAGACCACAGCTTGGTTCAGTGGCAAAGGCCCCATAGGACCCACAGGTAGACTAACACAAGTACACCTGCGACAGTGGTGCCGTTTCAATCAGCATAACATGACACTGTCCCCTAGACCAGCACAAAGCTGCCCCTCCTACGACTGCTCCTTTTACACATCGATGTAAACAAGTTACATATTACACTCCCAATGTTGTTAGTTATCACCCTAAGCCTTGAACCTGCTAGTTCGAACAAAACATCCTTAACTGTTATCCTGTCAACCCCTCCTTATCTTTGAAGGGTCCACGTGTTCTTTTACATCTCTTTGGAATGCGTTGGTGTAGTTACTTGAGAGATCTGTGTGTTTTTTGTACCAGAAGAGATCCACATGGCTAGTTAGTGTACAGCAGGCTAGGGCGGAGTAGATTCACACTTCCAGTTTGCCACAAACTAAATGTTTGTCTCAACATGCTCCCAGTCCCCTCTCTTTCTTTGCCAGCTCCATGGGGTTATGTTACAAATATTTACCAGCTACATCCCAGGATATGACTGTTTTGGAAATTTTCCCTACGTGCATAAATGATCATTTGATATGCATTACCATTAGGACTCCAATGCTGGATTTACCACAGTTGCCTTATGTCTGCTTGTATTCATGCTTTAATTCACACCATTCTAGTCAAATCTGTTCTGATGTCATTTTCTTCTATGAAGAGCAGAATTTACTGCCGCTTCTCTTGGCACGGAACGCTCACACCCTTCTTAGAACTGTGTCTCTCTCAGTTCAGGGCAACTGGACCTGTATCCCCCCCTATGGTCTAGTATGGGCGCCTAGCTTCCAGCTCCCCAGCCATTGAGTCTCCTGGGTGGAGATGCATCTCTCTCCCTTCTGACCAGAGTATTTTCAGACTGAACAGTTCCATATTCCCCAGCAAGGCAGACTGCCTAAATGGCCAGTATCTGCACTTTGCTTTCTCTTCAGAGACTAGTAACAGTAATCACCAACCATTGTTCCCACGCAGCTCTTTCTAAGCAAACACACATTTGAAGCATTACAGCAACAATGTATTAAAAACAAGGCATGCTAATAAGCTTACCAGAGATCACTCCCAACTCCAAAAGGGGCTCTGGCGGGTGAGCACTCCTTCACATGCCACATAGGGGTTCTTCTGTGGCTTCAAGTTCATAACTCCACTTTGGGCCTTTGAAGAGACTGTAAACAGGAAATCAATCAGCCAGTGAGTGGGTTTCTGCTCAAGGCGGAGAAGGCCTTGTCTACACTACACATTTGTGTCTACAAAAATCAGTTTTTAAACGATAAAACAGTGAAGGTGTACACATTAAAATGCTCCTCCTGCCAATGTAATTCCCCTGCTATGCTGACATAATACAACCACTTCACTGAGCAGCACAGAGCTTTTTGCAACATAGTTATAGTAATGCAGCTTCAGCGCAGACACCTCACTAGCTTATGTCACCCTAATTGGCCCCCAGGAGGTGTCCCACAATGCCCACCACTCTGGTCAGCGGTGTGAACTCGGCTGCCCTGATGGCACACAGGTATGCACCCCTCCCCTGTCCGTTTGCTCCTCATGCACAGTTCACACAGCATCATCCCAGCTGATCATGCCGCTTTTACACAGCAGATGCACTCCCACGTGGAATATGCCGGAGCTGTTGGATCTGCTGAGTATACGGGGAGGAGGTTGTGCAGTCGCGGTTTCGCACCATCCATAGGAATTCCAGTACATACAGGCTAATTGCTAGTGGTATGCAGGAGAAGGGGGACACAGCAGTATCATGCTAAAAGTCAAGGAGCTGAGGCAGGCAAACCAGAAGGCAAGGGAGGCCAATCATTGTAGTGCGTCGCCAAAGACATGCTGCCTCTAAAAGGAACTGCACGCCATCCTCGGCAGCAACCCCACCACCAAGAGCCTCCAGGATACCTCGGGGGGACTGGAGGCAGCAACCAGCAGCCTCAACGCCGATGAGGAGGTGGAGCTGGAGTATGAAGTGGAGCACACAGCAGGGTCGTCCGGTGGCGCAGTGAGTCGGGACTGCTTTTCCACTCCAGAGAGGTCTCGTCAGTCCCCGCACTACAGGCCTGACGCTCAGAATGCAGAAGAGAGGCGCTCCAGTAAGTGCTCATTTTGCTTTCATACTGCACTTTGAGAGAAGATGGGGCTCTTATGTATGTTGTTATATGGTACAGGAGGGGCAAGGGGCAGAAATTAACAGCAGAGCGTGTCCATCTACGTGGTGGGGCCACGGTGGACAAGTTTGTTAATATACACGGGTACATCCCTGGAATCCTTCATAGTGATCTCTAGAAAATTTTCCTGCAGATAGTCTGTAGTCCTCTGCCGAAGGTTCCTTGGGAGACATGCCTTGTTTCTCCCCCTGCTGTAGGAAACTTTGCCTCACCACCCAGCAATTATTTCTGCAGACACCAGGGCGACACATTAGTGAGTGGTATACAGAGCCAGTCTGAAGCCACACACATGCAAAAGATGCATCCTGGGTTACCCTTTGGAGTCAGACGTGGGGTTCAATTACCCTGTGGAAAAGGGTACCAAAATTCAGACTAGGCTCCCCAGTCACTTATAGTAATTCCCTTCGCAAACCTTCCTTTGTCCCTTCTTGCCCATTCCCCCTTGCCCATCCCTCCCTCCCCAGGAACTCACCATAACTGGGACTCGTGCTGACCTGTGTGGTAGCCAAGGGACAGTGAGAAAGAGGTGTGTGTAGTTTTTGTGATTCACGGCTGTGAGTGCACTCACAGTACTGTCTCTGTTCACTGTTTCTTTGGTTTCTGCAGATGTGCCCTTGAGAACCCACTCCCCCACACCGGTGGAGCATCTCCATCAGATAAGGCAGAGAACCAGGAGGAATAAGGAGGATATGTTTTGCAAAGTGCTTCAGTCAACAGATGCAGCACACAGCAAAACAAGAGAGTGGAGGGAGACAATTAAGGAAAGACTCAGGCTAGATAGCCTGGAAAGGACGCAGGGCCAGGAATGGATGATAAAGCTCCCAGAGGGCCAGATAGAGATGTTCAAGTCCCTCATTAGTCTGCAATCTGAGCATATCTGTGCTTGGCTCCCCCTCCAGCCACTACAGAACTCTAGTCTATGCCCACCCCAAACTCCCCCACCACATTCCTCTCGTGTTCCCCGTCCCTGAGAGTACCCCGTGCACTCCACACCTGGAGACCGGTTTTCCTACTAAAGCTGGAGTTACACCCAGCAGTGAGAGCCCTAACTGCGAGACTGTTCCTCATTTTCATGTCCCCTGTTTGACCAAAAGTTCGTGTTTTATCCCATTATTAAACTTGAGTATCTTGAAATAAAATGAGTCTTTATCTGTGACATATACACATTGCTTAGTACTAACATTAAAACACAATGGCTATAGGTAGGAATATTTGCTCCTTGCAATTAACACTCAGAAGCAAGCACTATGGGGTAATTCATGGTGGCAAGTAAACATTGCCTGGCTGAATGCATCACATACAGTAACATTACTGTGAATCATTGTCAAAATGCTCCTTCAAAGCCTCCCTGATTCGAGTAGCCTTCAGCTGCACCCCTCTAATTGCCTTTGTATCTGGCCACTCAAAATCAGCAGCCAGCCGATCAGCCTCAATGGTCCACCCCTGATTTGCAAATATTATGGAGAGTACAGCTGGCCACAATGACAATAGGAATATTTTCCTCACGGAGGTCTAATCAGCCAAAAAGACCACATCAGCGATCTTATAATCAGCCAAAGGCACATTCAACGGCTAGGTTCCCCATGTAAGGCTTCATGAGCCAGGGGAGCAAGGAGTATGCAAGGTCTCCAAGGATCACTATGGGCATCTGCACATCCCCCAGTGGAATCTTCTGGTGTGGAAAGAAAGTTCCAGTGTGCAGCTTTTTATACAGTCCAGTGTTCCGAAAGATGCATGCATCATGCACCTTCCCTGATGACTTTGCTTTGATATCAGTGAAACTACCCCAGTGATCCACCAGTGCCTGCAAGACCATGGAGAAGTAGCCCTTTCATTTGATGTATTCCGTCATAAGATTTTTGGAGGCCAAAATAGGGATGTGCATTCCATTTATCACCCGCCACAGCAAGGGAATCCCATTGCTGCAAAGCTATCAATTATCTCCTGGACATTACTGAGAGTCACAGTCCTTCGTAGCATGAGGCCATTAACGGCCCTACACTTTTGCATCACTGCAGCCCCCATGGTGGACTTTCCAACTCCAAACTGATTTGCAACTGACTGGTAGGCAGTATGAAGTTGCCAACTTCCACACAGCGATCACCACTCACTTTTCCGCTGCAAGGGCAGCTTTCATTCTGGTGTTCTTGTGTCGCAGTGCTGGGGTGAGCTCCGCACACATTTCCAGGAAGGTGGCTTTGCACATCCAAAAGTTCTGCAGCCACTGCTCGTCATCCCATACCTGCATCGCAGTGCAATCCCACCACACAGTGCTTGTTTCCTGAGCCCAGTACCAATGGTCCACCATGGCAAGCTGTCCCATGAATGCCAGCAGAAATCTTGAATTACTTGTTTCCATGGCAGACATCACCAAGTAACTATTTTACAGCTCATGAAATACTGCAAGAGCAGCCGCATTGTGTTCAGAATGGTCAGCAGCTCAGGATCCATGCTGTGAGGCAGAGATGGCAGGCACACAGTTTACAAGGGCTGCTGAAAAACGGCATGAAACAAAGTAGGAAGACCATGGAATGATGGGACAGAAAGAACTGCATCACGGGATGGCAAGCACATCCACATGATGCACTGCGATCCGTTCCCAGAACTCCCAGCGGCAGAGGATGGGAAATTGCACTGTGCAAGAGCAACAACTGTGGATGTGCTCTGCTGACACAAGGAGCATTGTGTGGATGAGCTCCATCAATGTCATTAAAGTGACTTACGATCACTGACATAACTTAAGTCGACTTAACTCTGTAGTGTAGATATGGTCTAACTCTCCTTTCACCTGCAGAGGTGTTAACTGCCCTCTTCAACTTGAATGGTCTCTTAAAACATGCATAACTCTTATGTTCAACAATCTGTTCCACCTTGTATTTAGCTTTGACACTCTGAGTACCTTTCCCAGACCTAAAGAAGAGCGCTGCGTAAGCTCAAAAGTGTGGCTTTCACTCTCAAAAATTGGTCCAATAAAATATTACCTCACCTACCTTGTCTGTCTAATGTCCTGGGACTATCACAGCTACAACTACACTGCAAACATGTGAACTGATGTCAGATCCTTGAAGACTTTAATGAAGCCAAATTCCAGAGAGCCGCAGTACAGATCCAACATGGAGTCTAGTTGCAACTATGTATTTTACCTAGATGGCTTTCCATTGTCAATGTGGTCTCTGTACACACTGGTACTTGTATCTAGACTGCTGAAAGACTGATAAAAGGAAAAAACATTTTCACACAGTGCACAAATAGCCTTTGGAACTCACTACCACAAAATATCCTGGAGGCCAAGTCCAAAAAAGATTGGGTGAATATGCAGAGTTACAATGACAGGGATTAAAAGACGCAACACCCCCCAAAATAATTTAAAACAGTTTAATTCTCAGGCAATAAGCCCTCCTACAACTGATGGAGATAGGAAGAAACTTTCCTCATAAACCCACTGACAACTTTTCCTGTGCTCTCCTCTGAAGCATTGTTGGAAACAGGATAACAACAATTTGTATTTATATAGTGTCTTAAATATTCAAAGGACCTTGTAATCCCCAAATTACTATTTCCATGTAACTGGTAGGGAAACTGAGGCAGAAAGATTAAAGGTAAGATTTTCGGAATAGTCTATGGGACTTGAGAAGCCTGACCCCCATTTTCAAAACTGACTTAGGGCCAGATTCACAAGGGGAAAGCAAAGCTCAGCATTGCAGTGCCTAACTTTTAGGCACGCAGTGGAACTCACAAACCCAGATCTAGGTGCCCAGGCTCCCTATACAATACATGAGGTGAGTTAGACACCTTAGAATGGGATCCACAAAAGTCAGAGTGGAGAGCCACCTGAGCTAGCCCATAGCCAATACCAAGGAGATGGGTGTGTCCTAAGCCATGTCTCTCAAAGAGAGTTAAGTGCCTGGAGCGGATGGGAGGTGCTCAGCTCTGCTCGGGATTCACAGCCAGCAATGCTCTCCTGGAGTCAGGTACATAAGCCATTTCTTGCAAGAAAGGCAGTGGTAAACCCAACTCTACCAAGAGCTGGGGAGCAAGGATGGCCTCCCCTTTAACCTTTAAGCCACTGGTTAGGGTACTCACTGAGGATGTGGGAGACCCCTGTTCAATTCCTCCCTGTGCCTGATGAGGGGATAGGATTTGAACAGGGGGGGTCTCCCACTGTACAGATGAGTGCCCCAACCACTGGGCTATGGGCTCTTCTGATGTGGGTTTCTCCCCTCCTGTCAAAGCTGTTCCACGTTGTGTAAATAATTAAATATGCAGTGGGCCAGAGAGCATGTGAGAATGACTCCGTAGTCCACTGCTTAGGGCACCCACCTAGGAGGTTAAGAGACCGATATTCAAATACTTCTCCTCATCAGGCAGCTGGGAGAAACAAACTGGGGTCTCCCACATTTTGGGTGAGTATCCACATTGGGCTAAAGGTCCTCCTGCTTCCTTCACATTTTGTATAGTCAGGCAAGCTCTTACCACACCTACTGGATCAAGCCTTGCAGGCAAGATAAGTAGGGCAATGCCTATTTTGAGAATCCTGCTGAGGCTTAGGCAACAGATTGGTGTCTGAGCACCTGCCTGAGGCAGCAGTGCACATGCCCAGCAGCAGAAACTTAGATGCCTCAGGGACTTTTGCAGCAAACAAATTAGGTGCTTAAGGAATTTAGGTGCCTCCAGAGTTAGGTGGCAGCTGAGCAGTGGTTTTGTGAATGCCAGTGACACCTACATCCATTTGTGAACCTGGCCCAATGCATCTAAGGCCCTTTCTACGTAACCTAGATGGACATGTTCAAAATCACAGAAGGGATTTTTCCCCAGATCACGTCTGTGGCAGAGCCTGGATTGGAATTTGAGACTTTTTGACTCCCAACCTTGTGTTCAGTCCATCAGGCTACATTTTCTAACTGGATGGATTCGATGCAAACAGTTTTAAACCCATACTTAGTATTTATAGACTAATTAAAGGATGGTGAGCAAGGGTGATAAAAAGAGGGAGTCAGTCAGTCAACAATGATGTATAGCTCCATAAAAGAAGTCAGCTTTGAAGGATGATAGCACCCCCAAAAATATTAACTTCCCACAATAAGACATGGTTAATTCTAGGTGTGCTTAAGTCATCTATTTCTTTGATAATCTGTTCCATGTTAAATGTAAATTTGAACATAAGATAATATATATTACATATATAATTCACATTTTAGGCTTAAACTGGCATTTTTACTGCCAGAAAATGGTCAATACCTTCTACAACTACCAGAATAACCTATGAAAGGATCTTCTGTTCCTCAACAGCCAAATGATAAAGCAAGTTCACTTTTTCATAATATTATGCCCTGGGCTCTGAGGAGATAAATAACCTTAGTAAAACTCAAAAAAGGGAACAGAGAAAATTTGAGCCAGCTAGGGGCCTAACTACAGTATGATCTCACAATGGAGTAAACCTGGAGTAGCTCCGTTGAAATTAATGGACTTCCCCCACTGCAAATCCAGTATAAATGAAATCAAAATCTGGCCCCAACTGTCTAAAGGCATCTTAGAAATGACACCACCAGACATTAGAGAAAATTTCTCCCCAGGGATGACATGTGGCAGGTGCAATTTCAGGCTCATTGCATTTCTTTTGGAAAAGTATGTGACAATTAGGCTCCAATGAGAACTTAGCTTCAACCTTAACATGGGAGAGATAACAAGTCCCTCGGGCATATGAAAAAGCAGGAATCATAATACTAAAGAGCTTAGTTAGAAAGCTCTTGGGAGCAAAAATGCAACCAAAGAATTTATATACAGTGAAAACTGTTCAAGGTTTGCATGGAGAAGGAGTAAGAATGGGTCCCTGGAGTCGTAACTGAGAGAATAAGCAAAAGCAAGAGCTAGTACATGCAAACAAAACCTGAGGCAGTTTCAATAGCAATTTAATCTGTATAGAGACTGCAGGGACTGGACCTTAACACTAGGACCTGGCAAGTTCCTTGGATAATCAGGGCAGGCAAAGAGGGCTATAGAGGAAAGGGATGTCTTGAGAGGATGCTTTTCTATATGGAAAAAGCCTTTTATACTCTGTGCCTTATATGCTATGGTGATTCAAGGGTTATTAGGTCTCCCTAAAGCTGTTGGTATGACCACAGATAACCTCAGCTCCCTGATATGAAGTCAACCTGTGATGAGCCAATGACATTACAATAGTGGCTGATTGTGCCAAGACCACTGGGATGGAAACATTCTGTCCCACAGAGCCCTGTTGCTATGAAGGAGTTGGAGGCTGACTGGGACTGTGCTGTTGAGAGTGAAGGAATGAGGAGGCAAGGAATGAGAGGACTCCACTAACTATGACAATGTGCCGTTTACTGGGGAAAGTCCTGGGGTCTCCAAGGGAAGATCAGGAAGATGGAGGGCCCAAATCAGGACTTGCAGTGACGGCACAAGCTGGGATAGACTGAGAAATAGTCACCCTTCCAAGACCCAGACTTGCTCATTTGAATCCCCGGAGAGTTTATGTCTGCAATTGGAAATAAGATGGAGAAGCCCTCCAATGGGTCTCATTAACACAGCCAGTCTCTGCACAATAAGCCAGTGCAGGATGTTTCTCTGAAGCGTATTATCCAAGACTTAGTTCTACTTTGGATTTAAATGCTCCAGACAATGGGGCTGCCAACTCTTCCCAGGCCCATTTCTCCCACCCCTGGATGGCCATTGCTGAGGCATTCCCCTACGCAAACTCCCTGCAGGGCAGTGCTGGGCTTCTTCACACACACCAAGTGTTCCTTGTCTCTTGTTTTTCATGTCATTCCCAGGGACCAGATCCAAGGCCCATTGAAGTGAATGGAAATACTCCTCAGTACAGCTGAATTCCAGGCAGCCATGGGCACTGTTTCACAGCTTACCTCTTATTCTCCCATTTCCAGTCTGTTCCTCGGCACTGCTCAGAAGCAGTTCTAAGACGGCGCCTGCACGGGCTGTGTTCTCTCTTTCTGGGCATTGATTTTTAAGACAAGAGTACCAATGGCTCCCTGCGCTGATGAGCCACTGAGCCACAGGACAACGAGCAAAGAGCCACAATCAAATTGGCAGGAGTAGCTGAGTGCTACTCTGGTAGGCATTTGGCTGGCAAGAGCTCAGCACCAACAGGTAAGTGGACATTAACTTGAAATGTAACTGAGAACGTAATTTTCTCCCACAGATAAACGGATAATGACTGAAATCGTGCTGACAGTGCAATCAGCTCCCACCAGTAAGTGGACAATGACTCACCCTCTTACAGACAAGCTGCCAGGGAGCCCAGCTCTCTCGGGCAAGTGGACGATGATCCCCACTGTTACAGACAAGTGGCCAAGGAACCAAGCTAAAACGAGCCAGTTGCTGGCAAGCTCCTTGCCTCAAGCCACTGGCCAGTCATGTTTACACCAACCAAGATTTCTCTTCAGTAAGATATCATGGGCCCAAGACAGGGGCTGGGCCAGCCCAGCCGGTTGCAGGATGGAGCCTACCTTTGTCTCTGTGAGCCACTGGACGATCAGCAATTGCCTATGGAGCTGCACTTGAGCTGGCAAGGGCAGTAAAGCACCATTCTGCAGGGTGTTGGCAAGCCCAGTTCCAACAGGCAGGGGGGTGGCAAGACCAATTCTGACAGGCAAAGGGCCCTGGCAGGCAGGGGAATGGGTTAGGAACATAAGAATGGTGTGACAGACTGTACCCCTATATTCATCCTTTTTATAAGACAGTGATAAATTTTGTTCGAGGTACGCCTTGTGAGGTATCATTTGAAAACTCAACCTACTAAACATTATTGTCCAGGTAAAATATGTGGATCAACATTGTATGCAGAGTTATAAGATTCTACTGTATGACATTGCTGTAACATGCTCCAAGTTTAGAAAAGCAGGCACAAACCAGTTCCTCAGAAACAGAAGACAACCAACACTTTAGCCAAGTGTCAACAAAGACAAAAGTAGACCATCACCTACTTAAGCAGCCAGTCTTCAGCAGGAAGAAGGGTATAAGCAAAAACTTTACTGATTTACAATAGAACAAGTGGGGTTTCCCATGTAAACAGACTGGCAGTCACCTGAACCCCAGCTGGAGATAATCCTCAAAGGGGGAGAAAGGTATAAGAAGAGAGAACACCTCTCTCCTCCACGTCTCTCTGCTCATGGCAGCAATAACGCCTGAAGAAACACTGACCTGGGGGAGGGTTCCTGGCCTGGAGGCTTCCAGCCAGTAAAGACTGCAAAGAGCAAGTGGTGAGAAAAAGCTTTCATTTGAATCCATTTAGCTTGCTAAATTTGGTATTCGTTTGCATTTTATCTTTTTATTTTCTTTGTGACCAATTCTGACTTTTTTCTTCATTACTTGTAATCTCTTAAAATCTATCTTTCTGTTGTTAATAAACTTGTTTTACTGTTTTATCTAAACTAGTGTGTTTGGATTGAAGTGTTTGGGGAAACTCCACTTGGGATAACAAGGTTTCTGCATATCATTTTCCACTGATGAAATGACAAACTTTATATGAGCTTGCATTGTCCAGTAGAGATCTGGGTAGTACTAGACGCACATTTTATGGGGAAGGTCTGGGACTGGAAGTGTGGTGCTTATGTCGCCCTCAATGTAATTTATGAGTGGCTGGCCAGAGCATTCAAGGAATTCAGCTGGGAATGACTTTGCCTGCCAGAGACTGTGTATGAACTGGTCAGGAGTGGTGGTTCTCGCAGCAAAGCAGTGTAAAAGGCACCCCAGATTGGAGAATTGAGGGACACAGCTGTTCAACAGTCCACATTGTACCCTGGGGCATGTCATAAATGGCAATACTGGGTCAAACCAAAGGTCCATCAAGCCCAGTAGCCTGTATTCCGACAGTGGCCAGTGCCAGATGCTTCAGAGGCAATGAACACAGCAATTTTGAGGGATTCATCCCCTGTCATCAAGTCCCAGCATCTGGCAGTCACATGTTCTGGGACACCCAGAACATGGTGTTGCATCCTCGAGCATCCTGGCTAATAGCCATTTATGGTGAATTCTCCATGAATTTATCTAATTCTTTTTTTTAACCCATTTATACTTTTGGCCTTCACAACATCCACTGGCAATGAGTTCCACAGTTTGACTATGCAATGTGTGAAAAAGTACCTGTTTTAAACCTGCTGCCTATTAACTTTAGTTTTGGTTTTATACACTGCTATCATATCCCCCGCTCCCCCTCAGTCATCTCTCTTCTAAAATGAACAGTCCCAGTCTTTTTAATCTCTACTGATATGGAAACTGTTCCATACCCCTAGTCATTTTTGTTGCCTTTCTGTGTACTTTTTCCAATTCTAATATACCTTTTTGGAAATGTGGAACTGCACGCAATCATCAAGGCGTGAGCGTATCATGGATTTATATATTTCCTATCTTATTATCAATCCCTTTCCTAATGGTTTCAAACATTGTTCGCTTTTTTAACTGATGCTGCACACTGAGTGGATGTTTTCAGAGAACTGTCCACAATGACTCCAAGATCCCACTCTTCAGTGGTAACAGCTAATTTAGACCCCATCTTTTTGCATGTATAGTTGGCATTCTATTTTCCAATGTGCATTAGTTTGCATTTGTCAACATTGAATTTAATCTGCCATTCTGTTGCCCAGTCACCCAGTTTTGTGAGATCCCTTTATAACACTTGGCAGTCAGCTTTGGACTTAACTATTTTGAGTAATTTTATATCATCTTTCAGAGTAACAGCCGTGTTAGTCTGTATTCGCAAAAAGAAAAGGAGGACTTGTGGCACCTTAGAGACTAACCAATTTATTTGAGCATGAGCTTTCGTGAGCTACAGCTCACTTCATCGGATGCATACCGTGGAAACTGCAGCAGACTTTATATATACACAGAGAATATGAAACAATACCTCCTCCTCATCTACAAACTTTGCCACCTCGCTGCTTAACCCCTTTTCCAGCTCATTTATGAATTTGTTGAACAGCACTGGTCCCAGTACAGATCCTACTCTTTACCTCTCTCCACTGTGAAAACTGACCCTTTATTCCCACCCTTTGTTTCCTAACTTTTAACCAGTTACTGATCCATGAGAGGGGTTCCCTCTCCTCCCATGACTGTTGACTTTGCTTAAGAGCATTTGGGTCTTCTTCAATAAAATGTTTAATCCTCATTACAACAAATAAATCCTTTTTCCTAACTACCAGTTCTTCCCTCCCCAAAACCAATTCAGACCTTACACAGATAGGTTTGCATTTTCTCCCATTGTTACAGACAGGCTGTGAGTGAGCTCAACTTACACGGGTAAGCAGACACTGACTTCAACTATCATGCACAAGCTTTCCATGAGCTGCCATGATGCTGAGAGTCCAATCAGCTCCATCAGGTAAGTGGACAATGATTCCAGCTTTTAAAGACAGGGTGGCAGCAAGCTCAGCTCCCACAGATAAGTGGACATTGATTTGAAATGTTACTGACAATGTAATCCTGTCCCACAGGTAAATGCACAACGACTGAATCACCTTGACGGTGCAGTCAATGGACAAGATACTCACTTTTTTAGACAGGCTGCCAGGGAACTCAGCTACCATGGCAAATGGACAATGATCCCTGCAGTTATGGATAAATGCTGAAGTCAGCCAGATGCTGGCAAGCCTCCTGCCTCAAGCCAGCAGCCACTGATGTTTACATTGATCAAGATTTCTGTTCAGTAAAATGCTGTAAGCCCACAACAGGAACTGGGCCAGCCTGGCAGGCACTGGACAGAGCCTGTCTTTGTCTCTACAAGCCATGGAATGATCAACAACCGACTATGGAGGAAGCCACACTCAAGTTGGCAGGGGTGGTTCCAGCAAGCCCATTTCCAACAGGCAGGGGGCCCTGATAGGCAGGGGAACAAGTTCTGCCTCGATAAATCATTTAATCCTCCCCCCCCCAAATAAATAGTTTGCCCTACAAATCAATTCTTCACTTAAATGAATTAATGCTGCTCCCTCCCCAAACCAACTGTCATCTCACGCAGCTAAATTGACATTTTCCCCCCCATTGTTACAGATAGACTACCAGGGAGCTCGGCTCCCAGAGCAAGTGGATCTGCATTCTGCTCTCCTATTTTAACGGACAAGCTGCCAGTGATCTCCACTCCTGAGGGCCACCAGGCAATGATCCCCACTGTTGTATAAGTGGGCAAGGAATCCTGCCAAAACTGGTCGTTTGCTGATGAGTCCCCTCCCTCAAGTCACCAGCCAGTGACTTTACACCAAAACCAAGATAGTTCTTTGGCAAGCTGCTGTCCCACAACAGCAGCTGGGCAGGCACATGAGGGCACCTGACTTTGTCTCTATGGCCATGGAACAATTGGTGATGGACTATGCACCTAGCTCAAAATGGCAGGGATGGTCAAGCACGGCTCTGCTGGGTAGGGTTCTAGCAAGCCCAGTTCTAACAAACAGGGAATGGGTTCTGTCCAGGTACATGGCTTAATCCTCCTCCTCCTCCTCCCAATAAATCATTTGCTGTAAAAAGCAGTTCTTCCCCTAAGTCAATTAATTATACCCCCCTGCTCAAAACAACTCACACCTCATGCAGCTAAGTGGACAATGACTTCAACTGTTACAAACAGGTGGACAGGGAGCTCAGCTCCCACAGGTAGGTCGTATGTTGACTTGCAATATTACTGATCTTGTAATCGTCTCCCACAGGTAAAAGGAAAATGAACATATGCTGACAGTGCAATCAGCTCCTACAGGTAAATGACCATTGACTCCCAGTGTTAGTCAGGCTGCCAATGAATTCCACTTCCACAGGTTAATGAACAATGATCCTACTGTCACAGACAGGTTTCTAATGAGTCTGCTTCACTATCAGGGGTGCTCAAACTAGGGGCACTGGGGTGTGATAGCACCTCTGGGCTTGAAGTAGTAACAACAAACAAATACACGGTTTCTGTTTTCAGCGCTTCCGCTATACAAATTGTTCTAATGCACCTGTTCACCAGGCCTCAAGCCAGTGACAGCTACACCAATCAAAGGTGTCATCCCTTTCAAATCAGTTTCCTGAGGCTCAAGGGCTGACATCTAGTGGGTGTTCCTTAAAAGTTACTGCTCATGGGAGCTCTGTGAAATGCTCATCTCCCCAGAAAGTACCTGTCGCCAGGCAGAGATCATTAGTGACCTAGGATGATCTATTTCAGAGTAGCAGCCGTGTTAGTCTGTATCCACAAAAAGAAAAGGAGTACTTGTGGCACCTCAGAGAATAACAAAATTTATTTATAAATTTGTTAGTCTCTAAGGTGCCACAAGTACTCCTTTTCTTCTTAGGATGATCTAGTGGCTAGAGCCCAGGCTCAAAGAATTTCAAGGATAAGATTCAGAAGGGCAGCAGGTGTGTCTGGTACAGTTCAGGAGTGGGAGAAATAGAATCAGGGAGCAGAGACCCGTTTCGAAGGAATAGTGGATCTTGTTGGGAGTGGGGAGGTGCTGTGCCCATCAGGGAGTAAGGGGAAGAACTGAAAAGGTGGAGCCAGTCTAGTATGTTTTGGAAGAGGAATCGAGAAGGGACAAGAAGTCGGGGGGGAGAGGGGGATTGGAGAAAATGGGGAGTGGAGCTAGTAGTGAGGGTCCTGTGCAAGGAGGCCATAGGCAGGTCAGATTCACATTGACTGATGTGTTTTTCCTTTTTATGATGTTTTTCTTCAGTAAAGTGCCATGGACTCTCAACAGCAGCTGGCCACCAAGCAGGCACAAGAGAAAGCCAGAAGAGAGGGATCTATAAAACTAATGCCATCTCCTGGAGGAGGACAGAGAGATGGATGGTGTCTTTTTGGGACTAGGCAAGGCTGTCCAGACAGAGGAAGAGAGAGCAAGGGGCAATGTCTGCCCTGCACCAAAGTCTACCCCTGGAGAAAATTCATGTAGTAGTTGGACAGTGTCCTCATGCCAGAAACCTTTGGGGAACTACAAGAGAACTAACATCCAAACCAAACTGTTACAATGGTGCTCAGCAACTTTTGAGAACTTCCAACTGAAACTCTGTCTCTGTGGTCACTGCACCACCAATTCCCAGCTCCTCATGCCAACAACAACAAAAATTGCAATACTTTGAATATTAAAGCTACTTCGTAAAACAGTTTTCTCTTCAACTACATCTGTTCTTGTTCAACCTGAACTCTTCCCTTTTGCAGGTAGGTGTTAATTTTTTATCTCGGTATCTCAGATACACATGTGCCTAAGGTGGCAGAGGTATGATGTTAAACAGTGTTGTTTAAACTAAAATTCTCGTGCTACATAAGGGAACAAATAAAACATGGTTAACTTTTCTATACAAATGTTTTAACACAGTGTGTCTGTTTCATCCAGGATTTGTATTACCCCCTACCCCATGGTATATGAGAGTCTAGCATTGTATAAATCATGTACCCACATACCTGAGCTCTTGCTCTTTTCCCTCTTTTGGGGAGCTGATAAGATTTCTGAGAATCCCATGTCTCTCGTTCTCTTAATTCCTATCCTTCTCTCCCTCTGGGAGCTCTGGCCCAGCCCAGCTCAGCCTGCGAGGAACTGAACTCTCCTTTCTGCAATATGGCTTTTGCTCACCGTGTGGACTGCTTACTCCCCTGACCTCCTTCTTTGTGTAGGTGGCTCCTACTCTGCCCCTCACTCCCTGTTCCTCTGAGCCTGCCCCCCCACCCCGTTCCACTGAGCCTGCCCCTCACCCCTTCCTGCCTCCCCTGTTCCTCTGGGGCTGCCCCCTCTTCCTGCCCCCCCCATTCCTCTGGAGCTGCCCCTCCCCCCTTCCACTGGGCCTGCCCCTCCCCCCTTCCTGCCCCCCCCCCGTTCCTCTGGAGCTGCCCCTCCCGCTCCTTCCACTAGGCCTGCCCCTCACCCCTTCCTGCCCCCCCCGTTCCTCTGGAGCTGCCCCTCCCGCTCCTTCCACTAGGCCTGCCCCTCACCCCTTCCTGCCCCCCCGTTCCTCTGGAACTGCCCCTCCTCCCCTTCCATTGGGCCTGCCCCTCACCCCTTCCTCCCCCCCCCCGGTTCCTCTGGAGCTGCCCCTCCCCCCCGTTCCACTGGGCCTGCCCCTCACCCCTTCCTGGCCCCCCGTTCCTCTAGGGCTGCCCCTCCCCCTCGTTCCATTGGGCCTACCCCTCACCCCTTCCTGCCCCCCCCGTTCCTCTGGGATTGCCCCCTCTGTTCCTCTGCGGCTGCCCCCCCTTCCTGCCCTCCCCCGTTCCTCTGCGGCTGCCCCAGGGTTGCCCCTTCTTGCCCCCCGTAGGCCTATGTTGCACTGGGCCTACCTCTCCCCCTTTCTTGCCCCCCTGTTCCTCTGGAGCTACCCCGGGGTTGCCCCTTCTTGCCCCCAATTCTTGCCCCCTGTGGCCCGGGCGGGGCTGCCCCGCCCCGCAGAAGGCTCCGGGGCAGAGCCAGGGCCGCAGCCTAGGCCGGAGCGATGGCGCACGCGCCGCCCCGGGGCTGAGGACACGCGCCAGCCCCTCGCGTGCCCGGCAGAGCGTCCGGCTCGTGCCGCGCCCCGGCCCCGGCCCTGCGCCCCCTGCAGCCGCGGCTCTTGCGTGGCGAGTCCTTTCCATGCAACTCACCCCAGCGCCCGCCCCAAGGGGGGTGGGGGGGGACCCACCAGCCTTAAATAACCCTCCAGCCCCTCCGCGCAGCGGGATCCTCCTCCCGCCGCTGCCTGTGCACCAAACGGCCTGGGCCGCGAGCCCAGAAATTATTTCGGGCTC
This sequence comes from Eretmochelys imbricata, assembly GCF_965152235.1. Classification (NCBI taxonomy): domain Eukaryota; kingdom Metazoa; phylum Chordata; order Testudines; family Cheloniidae; genus Eretmochelys; species Eretmochelys imbricata. The sequence goes on along the minus strand of NC_135574.1, from coordinate 201,683,153 downwards.
GTTGCGCTGAATCCCTGACACGGGCCCTGTGCCCGCGATTACTCGATTTGTCAACTCCCTTGCAACCCTCTGTGCCCCCGCTTTGCAATTCCCACCCCCCTCGCAGCCACCCCCCTGGCCTTGAAGTCTCCTCTCCCCTTCAGTCTGTGCCCCGGCCCCAGCCTCCTGCGTTCGTGGGCAGTTCCACTCTCGGCTCACACGGCCCCCGCGGGCGTCGCTCAGCTCCCAAATGTGTTAATGGTGGCCTGCCTGTATTTTTAAACTGACCGTGGGCAGGACAGTCCCTGCATGAGCATCGCCATCGCTCCAGAGGGATTGCAGCAAGCACGGCGGACGTTTCTGCGTGGGTTCTTACCCTACTGCGGGCAAACGCGGGAGTTAACGGCGGCGGTTTAGAACTCCGCCCCGGGGATGCGTTTACACCGGCGTGGAAGTACCTCGAGTTGAGGTTAAAGTAAGCTAGACCGATGTGATCGCCTGAAACCAGTAAAACTGCATCTACGCTCGGGGTTTGGACGAACTGAACTCTATTGCCAACTGATACAACTGAAGCGGTGTAAAATGTGTGTGGAGAGAAGCCCTGAGTGAAACTAATACCTTGTATGCTCTAATTTTGTGTATTTTTATCTTCTGGGCCTGAGTCTCCCTTGCCTTGCATTTTAAGTAACCATCTACACGGTGCTGAATTTGTAATGAAGGAGCTGCCAGGGCTCAAACTTTCATTAGCGACAGGGCAAACCCCGAGGTCTATTACCTACCAAGCCTAGAGGTGCAGCGGGCCAGCCCTGGCCCCAAATAAGAACTACATTTACACCTAGGCAAGGACACTACCCAATCCGAAGGGTTGCATTTTACACTCATTGAGTCACTTCCACCTGCTAGAAAAGCGAGTGCCAATGAGAACATGACGGCTATAGGGGGTCAGGCCAATGGTCCATCTAGCCCAGGGTCCTGTCTTCCAATTCTAATTGGGTAGTGCAATTACACTGACTTTGCACACGTTTAAATAATCACACAAGACATAAGGAGCGGAGGGTGAAAACAATATTATATTTTTCTAGGGTGCCTTTTAGAGTAGCTGTTACAGGCAAAGGAGCCTTGCCTCTTTCGTTACAGTCCATCGAACAACTATATTAATCACCAATTTCTTTACACGGATGGGCTCACCAGAAATATTTTTCACAAAATATTTTAAAACAGTTTAACAAATAGGATCCTGCTTTACCAGTCATTAAGACACACTGGTGGTGTTCTCTCGCTTTGCATTAGCACCAAGGGCAATAACTGAAAACTGAAACCGTTCCCCCCCCCCCCCCGCCCTTTCCAGTGTATTGCACGTTGTATTTTGTGAAGTAGGATTTGAATCATCCAACTGCCGCTTTTTTTTTTAAAGGGATCAGTGATCAGCTAATGTGAGAGACACTTTACACCAGTGTTACCTAGGCTTTGAGCTGAAGGCTGTGTGTCTTTAGATAAACTGAGCTTTATTTCGGCAATACTTGTACAATTACGTTTTCTAGTCTTCATCCAATAATGACGGGCGGCTGATCCTGTGAAACAAGGATACAAACAGCTGTGCCCTAAACGTTATACTAAAGCAGCACATCGTCAAATCTGAAGGCCTTTTTGTTTACCCTGTCTAGTCTGACAGTACCTGGAGATTTCAGTTCCACTTCATCAAATTTGGAAATGAGACTGTAAATCATGTTCACCTTTCAGTCAGTGACTGGCACCTCTCTAAACTACTCGATCTGGCAACTGCTAACTCATATGGAGGGGCGTTATGCTGTTCTCTATCCGCCTACAGACCTAACATTATTTTGGAAATAAACTACAAGCTAGAAGAAGCTGAGTGCTAATTAAATACTGAAGACAGCAGTAAAAACTCTGAAAGCCACACACTAAAAATTCGTCGAGGAAATATTGTTTCATGTAGTCGGGTCAGTTTCGCTATGAGGTTACAAATTTTTGTCCTCAGATCATTTACAAATATCATTTTTATCAGTAGGTAAATCTTAAATCATTGCTAAGCCACATCCCTCTGCTCTTGCCCCAACCAGTGACAAGTCATGGGCAGTGTCTAAGAATGGTGTTAGTAAAAAAGCCAGAATATTCTCATTCAGGAAAATCATAGAAAAGAATGAAAGCAATTTTAAAACAGCTATAAGCAGCTCAGTTATTTTGATACCCGATTTTTACAAGCTTTTCCTTGTGGAAGGAAAATCTTTCCCCCACACGTACAGTAATGGATAAGGAAATGGAAACTCCACAGTATGACGGCAAAGGACCCAGACCTGACAGCTTGTCTCTCTCACCAAACAGAAGTTGGACCAACAAAAGATCTCTTTGCTACCTTGTCTCTGTATGGAAAATGAAGGTATTGAAGAGGTATTAGTGTGTGGATCAAAAATGGCCCCAAATAGGTTTCTATACTAAACCCCCAAACTCTTAACACTATTTCATCCCAAACGTCTTCTGTTAAAAGTAAGTGAATAGAGATGGCAATGGGAGAATTGTATTATAACACTGAAAAATAGTTACACTGTAAAACATTTAACTGTGATTGTATTCTTTTGACAATGATAAACGCAAAGCATCTGATGCTGTTTGAACTATCTTATCCAATTGCTTTGCAGTATTTTGTATAAATACAACTACAAAGTTTGTGTTGATTTTACAAAATAGCCTGTTTGGATACTTAGCGGCTAATATTGGTTTGTATTTACTAGAACGATAAACAATAAAACGTTTATGTGTTTGACCCTGGGTTGAAAATGACGCTGCAGCGAGGATGAGCTCCGATGAGAAGCAGAAGAAACGTGTTAAATGTAGATCACCCGCCCGAACCGACCACCCTTAATCCATAAATACGCAAATCTGGAAACAGAAGATGTTTATTATTAACAGTGACAGCCAGGAAACATTTCGGGTAGGTCTGTTCTACAGCTGGGAGCGAGCGTTCAAAAGGCTACATCTGCTCAAATGGAGGAGAGGCAATGCCTGCTTTAAAAAAAAAAATGCAAAAAAAAACCAGTTCTGTAGCTTCTAAAATAACAAACACTGACAATTCAGAAATATTGAGCCATAATTATCTCGCGCTATTTCTGACCTCCCCGCTGACGTGAAGAAATTTCAGAGGATTGTTTTTGGTACATAAGCATGGTGCATAGAAGAGCTGCGTGGGTACTCTCGGTTCCTGAATTTGGGTTTTTCGACTCCAGCCTCAGGATTACTAGGCTAACCTAGTTGAGTTTGGTTCTTCTCTAACCAGGATGCTTCCTAGTTTTGATTATCACCATTTTTAGCCTGTTTATGGCTATTTTAACTTGTTGGAAGTATTCCCTTTCAAAATTCATAGGGAGAAATTCTGGCCCTATTGAAATCTAGGGGACGTTTCCCATTGATTTCAGTGGGGCTAAGAATTCACTGGACTTTTCTCAATGGAGACTTCTGTTTACAAGCGGATGGAAAGGACTAGGCCCCAGCTGTGGAAGAAGGGGATATTTTAATGGCTAATTCTGAATTCCATTTTAGCTCTTCACCAGAGCAGAGAGAGCGGCTCAGAGGGACACTCCATTGAATAGACAAGCTTTTAATCAGCTTGTCTTTATGAGTAGTTTGATCTTGCGGCCTTTTTCCTGAGTGCAACCAAAAGCAGATCCTCTCAAGCCGTAAACGAGACTTCTTTGCCTTGCAAAGTTGAGGTGTCTCTTTAATCTGCAAACTCAGTCCGCTCTAAATTGCCCGTTGTGTACCTAGAGCCAGCGTGAACAGCAAGGCGTGTATTTACAGCTCTGTATTTTGTATATGCTCTGTGAAATCTCTTCGCCCTTAGATTCTCCCTTACCTTTTGATGCACCGTTTTAAATCACGCAGGTGCTGGTGAGATAATTTCTTCGGGTTTGGCCATGTCTAGATCCACAGACTATTGGGTTAACAGGATGCGTTCATTTCCCCAGCTGTCTGATCTTCCTGGCTGGAAAAGACAGGCGAGGCCATTGCTTCAGAGTTTCCAGTGCTGCTTGTTATTCCTGGTTCACGTTCCTGGGATCTTGTGCCGTGTCCCTGACATAGGTTAGGGACAGAAGGGCAATGAGGTAATCTCCTGGAGTGGAGCAAATTCTGCTGGTGAAAGAGACAAGCTTTCCAGCTACCCGGGGCTCTTCTTCGGGGCTCTAAGGGAACTGGGAAGCCATTACACCAGAAGTAGGTCCAATCAAAAGATATCAGCTCACCTAACTTGTCTCTGTAATAGCCCGGGGCCAACAGGGCTACAACACGACTGCATACACCCGTGTAAGGAGGCAAAGGGTACCGTACCTTTGTTCAGTCAGGTTCTGCGCTTGCTGTAATAATCCCGCTAAGGGCAGAGCGGCAGGAGGTGCTCCCTGGCTTTTCCAGGGGCCAGTGGCAGGCTGCAAAAGCCCTTCCCACGCTCAGTTGTATTCAGCTGAAAGAGGTCGGCCACCACACGGCAATTTGTGAGGGACATTGGTGCCACGTGCCGAGGGTTAGTTAAATAAATGGCTGGAACACGGGGACTGAGCATGTTAAAGGGTTTAGAAAGACACAAAGGAGGGCTAACCGGTCAGTTTCCCGTGGTAACTGACCAGCACCCGGCAGGTAACTGGCACCCTTCTACCGCGGGGAGGGTTGAGTTGGAGTAGTTTTCTGGAAACAAGTTTGCACCTGCAAATAAAGTGCAATGTAAACTCCTACAGCTAATACTGCATCTGTCTCGCTGTCCATGTCACGGGTACCAAGAAGGGGAGCAGGAGCTGTAATTCTAGCTTCAATGGGAACTAGACACGCGTATGATCATCAGAAATACTAACTCCCCCCACGTTTCACGCCTCCCGCTCCAATCGATCGCCGTGTGTAGTTAAAATCACACCGTCAGGGGGTTTCGTTTGTTTTGCTTCTCCACGTAGATGTAGCGTGGTGTATCATGAACACATGCCACAAACAGACCTGAATGCAATGTAACGCTTGCACGTTTAAGCACTCGGATGAGAATGGATGAGAGGTAAACGTGAACGCCAACCCTTAATTTATATGCCTGAGTCAGACTGTAATTGTGAGTGGTCACATACTATCCATCACCTTGAATACACATCTCTCTAAAATATTCTGCCTACAATTTAACAGAACGATCTTAACACATGCAGGCAGAGGGGAAGAGTTGAGGAAACAGATGTAAATGTGTATTGGATGGGGAAACAGTTTAAGAAAAGGAGTTAGCTGTTGGTGGTGTAGCTACCTTCTTGGCAAAAAGTAGCAGACACTGGGCACTCAGTAATGCCTCACCCAGCTTTACCCTTGATTTTTAGAAGGGCTGGTCACCTTTAACCTCACCTGAAGTTAATGGAAGCTGTGGGTGCAAAGCATCTCTGAAAATCCGGTCCTGACTGTAATTTGTGTTCAGAAAGCAAGAGCATCAGACAGAGAGTTATCTTTTACACTTTCCCAAAACTGTTCTGGGATTTTTCACATGGACAGCCACCAAACCTGGGCAAAAAGCAGCTTGGTTTACTATCTCTTCTGAGATCTACTGTCTCTGGTTTACTAACTACTGGGTTAATTATTTCCGCCTGTAATACTGTAGTACATTCTCTCTTCACTCCTTTGGTACTGAACTCCAGAGTGAGAATTAGGGAGACATTTATACCTATCCATCTATATTTATATCTATATCTTTGCACACACATCATAGAAGTTGCTTCTGACCTTATCCTCACAACAGCACATTTGCCCACTTCCTTGTAAATCAACACATTAAACAGCTGCTCTCCTTAGCTGAAATTACCTGATCCATGAGCCACTGTCACAGGAACATATAACCCACCATCAAACACAACCATAAAATGCCTGGCTAAATGGATTTGTTTCTTCCTCTGACAAAATTAGCATCACTAAGGGAACAACCATTATTTTGCTAAAGCAGCTGTCTGATATAACAATATAAAAAGGAAGATTGGATAGAAAGACACCAAGGACAGGCAGGGTAGATTAAAAAAATCAAACCAAACCAAAACATAAACATGGGTCCTATGAACAAAATAAGGGTGAAACGAAAGCTCTTGTGTTTATTTTGAATGTCCATTCATGAGAGTGTGAGGATCATAACTCACCTTGGGCTTTATTCACTCTTACTGTTTCACCTTCCTTTGTGATCAACGTGGATAAACATTGTTAGTGGGCCCAGTCCTGTTCCTGTTGAAAGTTAATGGCAAAGCTACCTTTGGCTTCCCTGGAAGCAGAGGGGTTACGGTAGGTGTCTTTTGTTATTTACCAGTCCTTCAGCATTAGGGATGAAGGGAGCCCGTTGAGATAAAAAAACCCACACACTTCTGCCCCAAACTCAGTTTGACCCTTCAAGTTCTTTTAGCACTTAACAGTAAATACCCGTTATTTTTTCATGCCAAAGCCTTTTCTAGTTCTGGCCAGAGCAAGCAGAAATGCTGAACTACCATGAGCTGTTCATGTGGTGTTTCCTTGCACCCAAGAACCCGGTGGTATTTCCTGGCTGACCAGAAACAAAATACATCAAAGAATATTCGATTCTTCGGAGACTTGCAGTGCAATTTAGCACATTCGGGAGGTAGTTCAGACTGGGGTTTATGTGAATCTGAGGGCTGGATTCTTCTGTCCTTCGCACCCGGGAACTCAAGTCTAATCCCACGTAAGTAAATGAATTACACCAGTGTAAAAACTCTGTAAGAGAAGAATCGGGCGTAAGTGGTGTAAATTGGTGACGCTCCATTGAGTTCAGGGGAGCTTCACTGATTTACATCAGCCAAGGATGTGGTCCTGAGTGATTATCCAAAAAGAATTTTCCCAAAGCTAACATGCTTATGTATATATACCCATACACCATCAAAGACACAAGAAAATATACAACAACAATAGATTAATCCATTTAGCAGAAGCGTACTATTCTTAATTAACAAGTTTTACACCTAGTTCTTGCAGCTATGCCATCTTTTCCTATGCAGGAACATGTCCCATCATTAGAAGACCTTGTAAAAAGCACTGCAGGATCATTTCATGATCAGAAAATGAATGGGTTTTGGTACTGAAACCGATTGATCACTAGTGTAACATTAATATACATGAGTGAAGCAGGTATAGTAAGTGAGTTAACAAGTGTCTCCTTAACTGAAGATACAGGTCATAAAAGAGGTTCATCGTGTATTACATATGTACTATATTTTTCTATCAGTGGTTTTAAAGGCTTCTCATTTAATGGGAGACTAAAGCTTCTCCAGGAGGGAATATTTAATTGTGAGTATGGAATCAATGGAACTACACCTACAGTGCTTGTAACCTGTGACAAAAATAGTACTTGGGAAAAAAATCTGTGCACATATTGTAATAGTGTACTGTGAGATCCTGAAACACAAAGACTGCCCAAGAAATAGAAATGGTACTGGCCTTGTGGTATAGGCCATATTTTGTAAAACAATGAATCTTAGGGAGGATTTAGTTGCATAGACCTGGCTCTCTACACAGGGGTGACTTTCACACTAGTGCCAGTTTTTCCTTCCTTGAATCTTGTGTAGTCATTTACACCAGTGCAGACTGAGTGTAAAATGATAACATTCTGGTCGAGCAGCATTTTACACTCACTTTGCACTAGTGTAAATGACTTCCGTCGGCTCAGAGAATTGGGCTTTAAGTGTGCCCCTAGGGGCAAACACTCTGATGGTGAATTCCACAACCTGCATATTGGCTTATGAGTGGCCTCTCCGTATAGAACCATCCAGCGGTGCCGGGGACGCTCCATGCCTGCAGTTTTAAATGCCCCCATCTCCAGGATGGGGCTCCCTCTCTGTGGGAGATGGGAGGATCAGTCTAGGAGTTGTACATGTGGCAGGAGGTGCACACACCCTGCCTGGCCCCTCAGCATTTGCCCCCTTTCTCTCTGCACATGAAACAGCCCTGATTCTGCTGGAAGTGGAGCCATTGCATCTGTAGAGGCAGGGGAAAAGATTTACCCCACTATGGATTTATAGTCTGATTTTCAACAGTGCTTCCACTATATTCAGTGACAGCCTAGGTGCTTGGTGTCTCTGAGTTGAAGCTGTTGATTACTTTTTTCTTCTGACCATGCTCTGTATACAATTTTCAAGCAAGCCATTTTATTTGGAAGCAAGCAAAGGCACTAGTTATTCATGAGGACTATGGCCCAGATCCACAAACGTATTTAGGCTCCTAACTTCCATTGAAATCAATGGGCCTTAGGAATCTAAATACCTCTGTGTATCTGGGCCCATGGACCTGATCCAATATTCACTGACTGTCACTGGAAGGTTTCCCATTTACTTCAGTGGGTGCTGGATTTGGCCCTCAATCTTTTGCAGGTTTCAATCTTCAGCTATTTTTTGCTCTCTCTCTCTCAAGTATAGTTAGAATGGTTTTCCTATGGGGAAAAGCAAACCATTTCTCATCCTCCCAGAGCTAAAACATGGTTGAAAGGATTTTGCTCAAGCTTTGTAGAAAACTTCACCTCTGGGCTAAGATCAAGCATATGACAGATCAGGTAAAAAAGATGAATGGCTCAGAAATCTACTGTCAGAGCAGGAGAAAACAGGGGATTGTAATGTCTCAGAGTAGCAGCCGTGTTAGTCTGTATCCGTAAAAAGAAAAGGAGGACTTGGGGCACCTTAGAGACTAACAAATTTATTAACTAAGGTACCCCAAGTCCTCTTTGCTTTTTAGGAGATTGTGATGAACACCATTTTGCAGTGTTCATGAGCAGGCCCCTAAGAGTGTGAGTGTTCTCAGATGTATCCCTTTGCCTTTTAACCACACCTCCCTGGGACTGCTGTAACCTCTTCGAAGATCGATTCTATGGGCCAGACCCTCAGCTGCTGGAAATCAGCAAATGGTTTCATTAACTTCAGTGAGCCAATGCCACCTGACACCGGTGGAGGTGGCCCAATTTCTACGATGAAGAATCCTTCATTACTAGTTAATCTCTCTCTGTTGCTATAAGGCCAGTGGTAATTAATCCCAGCACAATATATGATTAGCGAGGATAGCAAAGAAAGTTGGGAAAATGAAAATAAGGGGGGCTGAGTTGCCCTTTTAAAACCGCAGACCGCAGAGTTTAGGCCTGTCTCCGGCTATCTGCAGCACCGCCCACAACAGAGTGAGTGGTTTTCCTCAGCCTATCTTTTGCATGTAAAAATCTTGACTTTTCTATCAATATATAGCACTTATTGTTTTAAACTCCTCTAAAACGCTGACAGATCCCTTCTCTCCCTTCAATATGGGATCATTTGAATCTGCTTTAGCTAGGACTTTCTTTCTCTCTCTCTCTTATAAAACAGGGCGTAGCCAGACCTTTGTGGAAGAGCTTTTCTTTCAAGAAAGGTGAAAGTCTTAAACCTCAGGGGGTGTCTTTGAGGCCACAGAGCTTGTGGTCACTGCTTAATAAACACCTGGTGGCAACTTCTGATCTCCAGCTGGAGTAACCCCAGGCAAGTACCCGGCCCTACTCTGCTGCCCAAGCAGGATCGGGCTGACGGCTAGTTAGGCTGCATACACAGAGGGACGATGACTGTCCTCACAAGGCCATGGAAGGAATGCCTCGTTTAGCCCCACCACAAACCAAACCAAACCAAACCCCAGCGCCCATCATGTCCGCTGCAGCCGTTTTAGAGGTGGGCCATTTAAAAAGCAGCGCTCCCGTGGGGGGGGGCTGTCCTCTCCGCTCTTAGGCTATTGGGGGGGGGGGCAATGACTGGCGGAGCCTATGCATAAACAACCCCCTACACCGCCAGAGGCCTTGACTTGCGGTCGGCGCAGTTGCAGCGAGCGAGGGGCGGCAGGGGCACCGCAGCGCCTCGACACCCCGTTTTAGAGAGCAGCAGCCCGGCTCCAGGACTTGCCGGAGCAGTTGCTTGTCTAGGGCTGAAGCAGGATCCTTCACAGGCTGCAGCTTCTCCCCAGAGCCCCGAGGGTTTCTTTGAACACCGAGAGCCCCCCCCCCCGCAGATGCTCCTACGCGTGCCATTAAGTTTCCCGAGCAGGCGAAGCGTTTGGATCCATTTGCAGGGCTGCTGGCAGGAGCAGGTCCGGAAGCAAGCTCAGAACTAGCCTCTGCTTTTGTGCTCCAGCGCGGGGTACCTTGGACAGCTCCCCCACCTCCCCCCCGCAGCAATCCTCCACCCCCCCGCTTCCCCTTCCTCCTCCTCCTCCTCCTCCCCCAGCTCCCTGCCAAGCTGCGAGCTCGGTGCATTTCGCAGCCTGACCGTGCAGCGCCAGAGCCGGGAGCTCTTTGCCAGCGCAGCCCCGACAGCAGTTCCCGGCCCCAGCGCCCGGCGGCGAGAAGCATGGATGTGAGGCTCGGAGCTGGTCGCCTTCTGCGCGTCCCGGGCCTGCTGTGCCTTCTCCGTGAGTAGCGCCCGGGCCGGCTGGGGCGAGAGGCGGCGGCTGGGTGCAGCGCTCGATCGGCGGTGGGGCCCGCGGGTGGGGAGCTGCGAGCATCCTTGGGCGGCTGTCGTGGCGCCCAGCCACTGGGCTGCGTTACAGGCGGGCGCCTGGCCCAGAGAAGCGCTTACAATAAAGCCCATTAATTTCCTGCTAAGGGCTTCAGGGGGGCTTGGGGGGTGGGTACTTGGCTGCAGAAGAGCAGGGCAAAGGTGTCACTTTTTCTTTGCCCCCCCCCGGTCCCACCCCCCCCCCCCCCCAGGCAAGCTCCGAAGCAGAGGGAGCCCTCGCAAGAGGCGGGCGTTTCCACACGTATCCGTTTTGTTCCGCAGATGCCATGGCTCGAATCGGGGCCGAGCAAGAAGTGGAGAACCTCTCCGGGCTTTCCACCAGTCCCGAAAAGGATATTTTTGTGGTGCGGGACAACGGGACGACGTGTCTGATGGCAGAATTTGCAGCCAAATTGATGGTCCCTTACGATGTGTCGGCCAGCAATTATGTCGACGTAAGACGTGCTTTCAGCTCGGGGATTTGGGTTCCCCCGCAGGGTCCCGCTTTCAGCTCGCAGGGCTGATCTTTCACAGGGCGATGCACGTGTCTTCGCTCCGCATCGCGCCCCAAAGGCAAGCCCCTCCTGCCCCGGGCTCAAAATGAAGATCTCAGCCCCCGCCCGCTACTTACTCCGCTGCCTACGAGCAAGGGAATACAAAAGCGTGGGTCTGGTGGGCCAACTTTAGGGAGACAGATCCTGATGCCAATTGAAAACCCCTCTCTGGTGTCCATGCGCTTGCCCGCAGAAACAGTCGCGGCATGATGAAGAATAGGGAATAACAGCTGCATTTGGACAGCGCAAGTTGTCAATGCCGTGAAATAGCGTCAGGAAACAAGCCGGTTCCCTATAGGCAAATGTATCTGCATTACGGCATGTTCCCCTTTTTGTTCCTACCCTTAAGGGCATATCTTTTCCTTGGCTGGGGGCGGGGAGGAAGGACCACCTTGTTTCTGCTGTTGTCTTATATCGGAGCCGATGTAAACGATCCCCTTCTGTTGTCCCGAATCCTTCACAGTTGGGACTGGGGTGGGTAATCGGGCCTTCTTCTTGTGTTGGTTTTGGTTTTGAACGTGTGTTGTGTTGTTTGTGCATTTAGCTGATAACCGAGGACGCTGATATTCCGCTTTCCCGAGGAGCAGACGTGAGAGGAAACTGCGGCACGACCGAATCGGAACTCCAAATATCTTGGCTAGGCAGAGTGTACACCCTCAAACTGCATTTTATCAAGGTGCGTGGCTGTGTGATTGCGGTGCGCCCAAGGGGCCTGCTTTTTGTTTTCCTTGTTGACTAAAACCCAAAGGCAGCAAAATCAGCCCGAAAGTCTTAAATTCGGCGTCCTTGTAGCGGGTGACAGGGAAACCCACAGGGCGTGAAATCCTGCTCTCGGTGTGTGTTCAGTGAGATGCGATCGTGGTAAAAAACGAGCCACAAGCATCATCAAAACGACCCGAGCTGTACATTTTAATGCCCGGGAAGTTCATTGACTGAAATGGTCACACACACACACACACACATATTCATTTGATTGGCAGGAAGGCCACAACACATCCAAAAGGCAGGAGGCGGTCTGGAAAATGAACAAGATCCAGTTTATCTATGATTCTTCGGAGCGAACCTACTTCAAAGATGCTGTCAATCGTAAGTGCTGGCTGGAAAAGGGCCTTTACCCAGGCCAAAGGGCTGCTTTTCCCTTGACCGTTGTTGTAGATGAAAATAAAAAAGCAAACGGAACCAGTCGCTGTGTGCCCGGGAGTAAAGCGGAAGGAGGCCGGGGTGTATGATGAAATCAAGAGGCGTGTTTACTACAATCCAATTTAATTAGAAATGCAATGTTTGTCTACTGAAAATACAGCTAAATAGTCCATTCGTCCCAGCGTATGGGCCAGGCCTATGAAATGCAACTTTTCACCCAGGCCTAGAGCATGAACAGAAAAGGAAGGAACATAGGAACAAACTAATTTCCCCCCAACTGGTACACTGACCTCCCCCCCAACTGGTACACTGACCTCCCCCCCCGGTTTTATTTTATTTTTTTTATTTTTTTGGAGGGGGGGCAATTTGCTCGCAGTCACCAGGTGTTCTCCATGCCGTGGTGAGAAAACCGTGTTTCCCCCAGTCTGCTTGCTAGGCAAAGCTGGAGCGCAATGTTACTGCCTTTGGGAGGGAAATTCAGCGAGTTTTCTAACCAAGGCGGTATCCAGCTGCTGGAAAACCCTCCCCAGTCTTTATTCCCCCTCCGCATCCGCTGTTGCAGACTATAGCTAAAGGCAGGTCGACACTTAAAACGCTGCATGCAGGAGAATAGGGAAATGCCTGTATTTTCAGTCCCTGGAGCCCACCTCCCACATTCTGCTCAGTTTCTTCCTCTACGACTGATCAGTGCAGCTGGCTGTTGCTGTACCAGATCCTGTTCCCATGCAGATCAATGGGTGTTTTGCAATTGACTTCAATAGGAACAGGATTCAGGTCCTATGTGCGGCTAATTTGAAGGAAACTACCTTTGGACCGAATCACATCAATGGTAAGAAGGGTTGGACGTTTACCTATTGTTTTCTTTTCTGATGTTGGGTCAGAGGGGCTTGCACTGGTGCTACTGGTTTTACCCACACACACTGTCTTCCCACCTTCTGTTTCATTCCTCAGTCTTTCCTTCTTCACTCATCTGAGTTTTTCTTTTGATACTTTCCCTCCTGCCACCCCTTTTCCTTACTGTACATGAATGATAGGCATCTCCGTGGGATGCCATTAGGGGGAACTTGCAGCACTGGAATGGGTTACCTAGGGAGGTGGTGGACTCTTCTTCCTTTGAGGTTTTTTAAGGCCCAGCTTGACAAAGCCCTGGCTGGGATGATTTAGCTGGGGATTGGTCCTGCTCTGAGCAGGGGGTTGGACGAGAGGACCTCCTGAGGTCCCTTCCAACCCTGATATTCTATGATTCACCGTTTCCTTGATAAATTGAAAGATCCTTTTCTGTCCTAATAATTCCCGCTACCTCTGAATATTTCAGAAACTATTTGGCTCCAATTAGATATCATATTTATAATTCTTACCCACCCTCAGTTCATTTCTCTTCCAAGCACAAAACCCCGGGGAAATACATTCTACATGTTCAGTTACATTTAAAAATAATTCTCTAATATGGGGACATCCGCAACTTCATTCACATCGCTCAGAGAAATCTTTAAAAAAACAACTTGCAACACATTTCTCCTGTAAGGGAGATCATATGGCATTTGTGTATTTATAAACACGCGTGTAAGCTGTACAAAATATACCATTTTTGTTTTGCAGATAATCACATAAAACTTCTCATCCTGTAAGGCTCTAATCCGGCAGAGACTGGTGGCTCCGTTACTCTCATACAGGATTAGGGCCTTATTTTTTACAATGGTTGCAAGCCCTTAATTCTTGGTGTTGATAAAATGGCTGGTATATTAAATGTGGAATAACCTCACGCTTGCCATTTTGTCAGTGGGAATGCCAGCTTCACTTGGGGGGAAAAAACAGCCCATTTACCCACTTCTACAAAGAACATAGTCTATTGAGTTTGAAAACTGGTGCATTTTAATGGAAAAATAAAGTTCACACCAAAAAGGTTTGCATAACTTAATGCACCTCCCATAATTGAGACTATAACATAATGTACAACCTTGATTTCTGAGTCGTTTTTCATCTTGCAGTGAATATTTTGCATGGCTCTAATGCACAGCCACACACACATTAACCCTCACACACTGAGCAAATATGAAGCCCAATTTCTCTATTATGTGAAGCCTAATGATGAACACGAGGGCTGCAGATGATCAGAAAGGCAGAAGTTATTCATCATTCCATACAGCTGATCATCCACAGTCTTTGTATGTAGAAATATGTTTGACATAATGAGAAAATTCTGCTTTATTTCCACTTGCCCAATGATCTTCTTCTTTTTTATTTCCAAGAAACACAGTAAGAGCTCGGTTGAGTCCTGAACTGAGTGTCTCAAGCTGTGTATTTCTTTGGCACCCCAATACAGAGGCTAAGTGTAACCGCAGTCCTTGCTGTTGTCTGCATGCTGGGAATATGGGGCCTGAGCCAAAGCCCATTGAAACCTCTCATGTGCCTGAATGGACTTTGGATCAAGCTCTCTATGAGGCCAGGACTGCTGGCATCACTACACTGATTGAGAAAGGTGGAGCAATGTCTCCACTTTACACTGGGGATAGAGGGATGTATATGTTCCAGCCGCCTAACGCTTGGTGTAGTGGCCGTACTCTGCTCACTGGAGAGTTCCCACAATGCTGCCTGGAGCTCCCACTGGATGGCTCTGCCCCACTTTCCAGTGGAGTTCTGTGTTGCTTAGAAGGCACAATCCAGCCCCAAGGATAGCTATCGATTTATGAAAGCACATGCCCACCTCCCCGCAATCCAGGCACATTGCCACAGGCTTAGCTTTCTTAGCAACACTGGCAACTGCCAGATTTTGGGGTCTAACTGTTCCACTGCTGTTTATGTGGTCTCGACAGCTGGGAAGCACACAGCCAACTCCCACCACCTTTCTGCCTTAGTCACCCCAGCTGGGAAATCCTACGAATGCCAAGCTCAGCAGACCATTTCCCTCATCACCAGCGACCACCAGAGAACCGTAACTCTCGTGCTGTCAGAAGTCCGCATTCAACCCTTTGACATCAGTGCTGACTTTGTCTTCAGCGAAGGTAGGAATGTGTGGCAAAATCATTCTGGGCCCAATCTCCGGCCTAGCCCTGCATCTCTTGCACACCCCAAACTCCCAGTGACTTCAATGGGAGTTTTGAGTGTGTAAGCTATATAGGATCCGGCTTTTATTGGGACATTCAGCATGATCTCTGCCTCCAAACTCCCCCTGGGAATTAGGCGCTGAAGCACTTTGGAAAATCCCAGCAGGTGCCTATCTGCATCGCTAGGAGCCTAAATTCTTTTACCGACCTGGCCCGTGGTCCCTAGGCTGTCTGTCTTTTGTGGGGCAAGTGACAACTGGTTGTGGTTTGTCAAAGTGATCAAGGTGCTTTTTGCACGTGCACTAATTCTGTAATGCACCATCCAAATAGTCAGCCCTCATTCTATTGATCTGCATAACGATTGCAGAGGGAAGTTGGCAGGCGGCTCTGGGCCTTTCTAATGATTAGTGCAGGTGGACACAGGAGGCAGAGATCCAAAGGCTTCTTTCAGCACTATGGTCTGAAACTGACCGTGTGTGGGGTTGGTGGGGGAGGTCGAGCTGAGGCGCTGCACTGAGACTGGGTTATGGGGAGAGGCGGGTTGGGTAGAGGAGAGGCGGGTTGGGTAGAGGAGAGGCGGGTTGGGTAGAGGAGAGGCGGGTTGGGTAGAGGAGAGGCAGCAGTCACAGCAGCAGGAGGGATGAAGGGCGGGGAGATACAGGCTGCCACCTTTCCCTGTCAAGCTGTTGTTGGGTCTCAGTGCTCCATAGATTTTGTTGCGTTCTCAGAAGATGGGGTTGCCCCCCACTGGCTGGGGGCTGTTGATGAATTGGTCTGTGGTCCAGAGAACGGCATTTGTTGCATGGCGTACTGTGAATACAGCAGGGATCTGGAAGAGGAAAATGGTTTTGTGGTCAAGGCACCAGACTGGGTCTTCGGGGATGTGGGGTCAATCCTCAGTTCTGCTACAGATTTCCTATGTGACCTCAGGCAAGTCCCTCGTTCTCCCTGTGTCTCAGTCCCCCTTCTGTAAAATCACACTAATAACACTTCCCAAGCTCACAGGGGTCTGGTGAGGATAAAATCCATTAATATTTCTGAGGCTGACAGAATCTGTGCTATACTAAAGCCACTAAAGAAAGAAAGAGGGAGAAGTCCTTATTCAATGCAGCGTTTGGAGGGTGTGGAGCAAATGAGACATGGAGCCTCCCACTGAACAATGCAGATAAAAAGAAATATTGAACAGTTGCCTTTGCCACCAAGTACAGTCCATCTTGTGCACTGAATGAGGCAGGGAACCTTGTACTGTGGCTTTTATTTATTAACGTATTTATTGCTGCAAGTATGTTTGTACCTGAAATGCTTATTTTGACACTCAGTATATTAATACTTAAAGGGTAAAATCCTGGCCCCATTGAAGTCAATGGGAGTTTTGCCATTGATGTCAATGCAGCCAGGATTTCATCCAAGATATTTCTATGGGGCTTGATCCTGTTGTCTTATAACTCAGGCAAATTCTGCTCTGTTATCTGGTGTTCCTCTGGAGTCATGCCACTGACTAACTGAATTAGAGCTACTCCAGTTTTATACAACATTAAATAAAGGTTTAGTTTGGCCCAACGGTCATTTTGCCTGAGTTAGTATTTTAGGATCAGTCCCCTGCAAATTCCAGCTTTACCGGATGAATTAACTCGATCATTATTACTGAAGCAAGGTGAAGTAAACAATACATGGAGTAGCCAGATCTGTTACTGATTAACTTATGATGAGGAAAGGGCGGCGTTACTTGTCAAACAGAACATTTAAAATATTGAATGGTGTAATTCTACCTGTGGGAAATAGCTCCCGGTGTAGTAACACAAACACTTACTGCAAAGCACAGCGCTTATTACCACAAGTACGATTCCCCAAAATTACATAGCAAACATACACTGTTACAGGCACTGACTCAGCCGGAGGGAGGGCTGGCTGCATGACTGCTAGTGAAGATGGGAGTGAATTATATAAGTCTTCTCTGTAGGGGTAAATAAATCCTCTATACCATGCCACACCACCATGTATTCTGATAGACCACATGCTTTACAGGAAAAAATATTATAGACATTTCAGAGAGGTTTTTTGATACTTTTCAGATGCTATTTTTTTGTATCCCTCCACTGGCAAATCTAGGCTTCCTAGTGTGATGGGTACAACGGTACAGGCCGGGGTGGGGGGGGGGAGGGAATGAAAACTAAAATATGCAAATTCTCATTAAAATTACCCAGGCTAGCTTTTCTGTCTGTACATAATATCCAAGTTGTAAAGTCTTCTGTCTTGTAGCATAGCAGGCCAGCAACCAGCACTTTATACTGTTCGCAAAAGGCCTTTCCTGATTTTCTAATGGCACAAAGCTTCTTTTTGAACCATAATGGGCTTTTGGACATCATCATGCGAACGTGTCGCTTGTCCAGGACTCGACACCACCCAGGCTAGGTCTAGAGACACTGTGATTGCATGTGGGAATTCTATCTTTTGAGGAAAAGATGTAATATTTATTTGGCAAGCTTGTGGGTTTTTTTTGAATGGTGGCTGTTTGAATTAGTACCAAGGGAAAGTAAATAGCAGGCAGCGTACAGATGAGGTGAGATGAGGGGTCAGAGATGCCTAACAGATGTAAGTTATCACATAGCCCCACAATGAGTCTGCCATTTTTCATGTGCGTATCATTACTACATATGTGGGACGTCTGTGTATAGGGCATATATGTAAATATAAATTGTGCATTATTATTGGTTCAGCTTGGGATCTCCCACTAGTCTTAAATTACAGTAATTAGCCTGCTCCTTTGAAGCTCATTAATTTCACATTTGGTAAAATTTCTATTAATTATGAGCAAGCCACATAATACTTTAAAATATACTAGAATTGAGAAAGAGATCCTGCTAAATCTGAAGAGACTTTTATCTGGAGGAGGACTGGTGTCCTTTTAAAACAGAGATGTGGGTATGAATTAAATAGTGAGAACTCTTGTCCTTACCATTTACAAATTGGCTTAAGGAACTGTCCCATAGAAATTTGCAGAGAATTGTAGCTTTTGTTAATGGTTAACCAACCCAATGGAATGTCTATTACACGTGTAGTACATATTTGTCTTTAACCCCTTTCCCCCGCCCCTTACAAAAATTCATTGCTTTATTTCCGTCCTATACCCAACGCAAATCTGGCCCATCATGGCAAATCCAAAGTCAACAGGAATCTTTCCAGCAACTTTGACTATGGCCCCATATTTTGTTGGTTCTGGCCTATGGGTAGGGGAACTGTTTCCTAATTTTTATCTCATTTATGTCTGTTCTAATATAGAAGACTGAACGAGAAAACGAGCACTTTAGCCATTAACCGGAACAACATAGGTACTCACGGGAGGGGGGAACCCCTACTATCAACTTATACAGGGCATAGTGGTAGGCCTGATTCTGAACTCTCTTACATTGGGTGTGTGTCAGGAATTACTCAGCAGAGTTATACCAGAGTAAACAGCATAAATGAGAAGAAAATCAGCCCGGGTGTTTTTATCCTTCTCTTGAGTATAGGATAAGCACTCACCACAGAAGCCAAGGCATCACACAATAAATATTTTGTGCTTCCTCTGACAATATGATGCGCCTCAGGAATAAATGGCCATGCATAAATAACTCATATCAACTTGTGTAGAATGTATATTTTAGGGTACAGGTATATAAATGACACCACATCTGACTAGCCTGCCTCCCAAACTATAAATGTCAGTGCTCACCGTTGAGTTTTTTTTTGAGGGGGGGGGAAGGGTGTTGTATTCCAGACACTCTTTTGTTTGCTGAGCAACTGGCTTAAAAAAAACTGACAAGAAGGAGAAGTTGTTGTTTCTTGCTTACGAAAGGGCTCTATCCTGCAAGGTGCTGGGATTACTCATGTGCTTAAAAGTTAAGCATGTGCTTTTGCGCTTTATTGGGCTGGGGCCAAAATTTCCCTGCTATTGTGGGAAAGGCGATGGGGGGGCATATTTTCCCCTCAATGAGCACTTGTAATGTCACTCATGGGAATTATTTGACTCATAATTGTGCACTGTAATGGTACGGTCACAGGGAGTTACCACAGTGCATCATGGGCTGTGTAGCCAGCTGGGGAGTAGGGCCCATAGGTGAGAATATGGGCATGAGGGACCCAGAACTACAGCTCCCATGAGACACCACAGAGGAGTAGGCAAACTAAGAAGTTAATCTTGATACGAATTTAAATTTTCAATTTTGATTTTCCTGATTTTTCTGCAGAAAACGTTGATTTCAATGAAAGCCTCTTTTCTGATGGGAAAGTGTTTCAGCTGAAATTTTTTGATTGGTCCACTCTTAAATTGTGGTCCAACGCTGGGGCAGGGTCTGGGGAGTTAGGAGTGTTGGGTTCTATTGCTGGGTCCTCCACTGCTCTGCTCATTTTGAGCAAGTCCCTTCACCTCTGCATCATGCCTTGTTTCGTCCACCTGGAAGAGGCGAGTCATAGCACTTTCCTACCACAGAGAGGTGTTGTGAGTCTCAGTGCTCGTAAAGTGCTTTGCTCTCCTTAGACAAAAGGTGCTATATAAATGCAAAGTATTATGATTATTTATTCTGTGGGCAATCAGGGCCCATAGCATTTTAATTCTCCTGGCAAACACGTGCTTGCGTAAAACTCACCTGTCTTTCGTTACATGCGGTCACGTGGCCACATCGTGACTCTGGAATAGGCTCCCAGGGGAGGCTGTTGAATCCCTGTCCTCAGAGGTTTTTAAGAACAGCTTAGACCAGTGGTCTGCAACCTTGGCACACGGCCCATTAGGGTAATCTGCTGGCGGGCCGCGAGACATTTTGTTTACATTGATCGTCCGCAGGAACGGCTCCTCGCAGTGGCGCATTTTGTCATTTCCGGCCAATGGGAGCTGTGGGAAGCGGTGGCCACCATGTCCCTGCAGCCCGTACTGCTTCCCACAGCTCCCATTGGCCGGAAATGGTGAACCACGGCGATTGGGAGCTGCGGGGGGCTGTGCCTGCGGACAGTCAACGTAAAGAAAATGTCTCATGGCCCACCAGCGGATTACCCTGACGGGCTGCGTGCCGAAGGTTGCTGACCCCTGGGTTAAACAAACATCTGCCAAGGATGGTCTAGGTTTATTTTGTCCTGCCTCAGAGCAAGGGGCTCAACTAGATGACCTCTCGTGGTCCCTTCCAGCTCTCCATGGCTATGATTCTGTGACTCTCTCTGAGTCCACTGATCAGCCAAGACCTCAGTGGCCCACTCTGAAATGGTGAATAGAAGGGTCAGTCAAGGAGAGGAACAAGCTGAAAATGTTGCCTCTGCAGGATAGGGCGACAGTCTTGCTAACGACCATACAAACCCACCCCTATGGAACTCCCTCCCCACCCCACTCCATTCACCCAGCAGGTGGAAGTGACAGAAGGGCAAGATCCTTGGAGGGCCAGACAAAGAATTTGGGAAGTAATTTGCATCAGTTTCTCTCTCTCTCCCCTAACCATCCTGTTTCCACCTACACACCAAAGAACTCCACAGCACCTATCCAGACAGCAGACTTTGACCTTTTCCACCCATCCTCACTCTTGGGCCTGGGGGCCATCTTGAGCAGTTAGTCCCAGTGTGCATCCAGTCTGCGTGGCCTTATGGAACATCCACACCCCATAACACCTGTCATGTAACCCCCTGTGATCTATAGACTTACTCACAAAACACACCCAGGGGAGATGACTTCCCAATCCTTTTTGACTAAACTAACCAGACATTCTTCCACCACTGTCCCTTCTTAGAGGTTGAAGGTGATGCCTCCCCAGGACAGTCTACAGGAAGTTCCACAACCGACAATCTGAGACTCAAGGGAGCTAATTAAAATATGATTTTTAAAATAAGAATAGAGAAGATCAGATAAAAGCAAAAGCAAATATAGTGTGATGCTTTGCAAAGCTCACCGGGCATGATCCAATGCCACTGAAGTCAATGAGATCTTTCTATTGACTTCCGTGGGTTTTGGCCTGGGGATCTAAATAGATTTGCTTTGGGTTGAGTTAGAGTGAATTAACATTAATTAATAAATAATAACAATATTATTTGCTCTTATAAAGCACTTTTCATCCATAGATCCCTGAGGAATTTACAAAGCAACCCCATTGGCCAGGCAGCCTATCAGTTGCTCACCTCCTTTTCCCAGGCAGCTCCCTCAGTCAATAGTCTGTGACTACTGAGAACATTACAGACTTTGATTGGCTGGGTTTAGAGAGATGAGAATCATATAGTTCTTAGCATTCCCATATCATTAATTCTGCTCCTTATTAAATATGAAAAAAATTAGATTAAAAACTTCATAATTTAGCCCAAAGTCTGTAAACTAAAATAATTTTTTTAAAGAGATCAATTTCCTTTCGCCCATTAGACTTATGCAAACATTGCAAGAAATACATATTTCCTGTTACAACTGTGACTTTTTTCTGATTAAAATAATAGTTGGCATCTGAGATGTGCAACTTGGCTTTAAACAGTTCTCCTTGCAGAGGACATGCTTTGTTTAGTTTGGAAAACATGAATTTAAAAAAAAGGGAGTTAAGATGTTTGACATGGTGGCATTGAGCAGGTGAGGTGGAAAATTTGGTGACTTTGTAAGGTGTGATGTTAAAGATCAGTGTGGTGTACATGTCCAGCAACCAGTGATTTGCTCAGTACTGGGACAAGGGCATTAAGATTTTGGCAGTGAAGTCAGGCGGTCCAGTGAGCTGAACAGGTCTGATGCAGGGAACTTACAAACTTTGCTGTTGAAGCCAGCAGAGCTTGTAAAGTAACTGTTAGTGATGCACACAGCAGCTGATTCCCATGGGATTTAGGCACCTCAAAAATCTTTGAGGATTTGAGCCTAACTTCCTTGAATGTGATTCAAGGGCAGAGTGCAGCTCCTGTGGCTGGCTTTTACTCAGAAGAATGGTTGCAGCTCCTCTGCATGGCTTGCATAGATCATTAGGGCCACTGGGTCTATGTAATTCTGGCTTTTGTGTCCCTTACTTTAGTGCCCATCCACACTCAACTCTGCTCTCCACGCTAGCCTTTGCAGGTTCACCACCATGGAATGCCTTTGTGCCCATATGCCTGTGGGTTGGAAACAACAGTCCAGTGGGATTCTGACGGTCATTAGATGGAAGGGGCGTTTTTAATCAAACACTGGCATCAATTTTTGAATCCTGAATAATAACCAGTCGCCACTTCCTCCCTCTTTTTTTTTTAAACTGCACTGCAGCAATTGTGGCCACGTCTATAACAGAGTACTGGTGATTAATCACTGTTCTGGCAAAAACAGTGCAGGAACTGAATTGAAAAGGAGATGGCTAAAATACTTTCCATGTCAATGTTTTTTCTTACCTTCTTTGTTTTTGTTTTAAAAAAAGCTTAATAATAGAATTCTTTCCCCAGATAGATTAGCCCCTTTCTCCACGGCCAGCTGCTTTTTGTACCCAGAGTTTTGAACGGTTGCTTTATGAGCCTCAGTAGCTCAAAGGAGTGGTAATAGAACCAGGAGTGTGTCAGCAATAAGGGGCAGATCCTCAGCTGGTATAAGTTGTCAGAATTCCATTCGAGCAACGTCCCTGCTGTAACTGCCTGGCTTTGTGTATGGGTGAGTGATTATGCTCTTCTGTGGCTGGCATACATTGAGGATAAAGAAAAAGAACAAGGAGTCTTTGTGGCACCTTAGAGACGAACACATTTATTTGGGAATAAGCTTTAGTGGGCTAAAACCCACTTCATCGGATGCATGCAGTGGAAAATACAGTAGGAAGATTATATCTATATATATACACACACACAGAGACCATGAAAATATGGGGGTTGCCATACTCTCTACTATAATGAGAGCAATCAGTTAAGGTGAGCTATTATCATCAGGAGAAAAAAAAAACTTTTGTAGTGATAATCAGGTTGGCCCATTTCCAACAGTTGACAAGAAGCTGTGAGTAGCAGCAGGGGGAAAAAGTAAGCGTGGGGAAATAGTTTTACTTTGTGTAATGACACACCCACTCCCAGTCTCTATTCAAGCCTAATTTAATGGTGTCCAGTTTGCAAATTCATTCCAATTGAGCAGTTTCTTGCTGGAGTCTGTTTTTGAAGTTTTTTTGTTGTAGTATTGTGACTTTTAGGTCTCTAATCGAGTGACCAGGGAGATTGAAGCGTTCTCCAAGTGGTTTTTCACTCTCCTTTAGTTTTAGTGGTAGAGGACTGTGTTCCGGAGTCAGGTAACCAGGGTGCCAGGCCTGGCCATCTTTAATAATAGGGGGGGACTAGTATTTAGGTTGTCTAAAACTTTCCATTAAGATTCACACAACCTTTATTTGAGACGCTCCTACACCTCCGTTGTTTGCAGTAGGCATTTGAAGTTTGGCAGGGGGAAAGCCCTGGGGCCAGAGAAGTGCCTCTTCTTTCCCACCTGAAAATCTCAAAGACAGGCTTTTGAAAATTTCAATTTTTTCTTCTGTCATTTGCACTGTCAGCAAAATTTTGGCAGCACCCTTTCAGCCTCTTGAGTGCTGTCCATCTTGTTCAGTGAATAAGGCATGGGTGCTATGGGAAAAATACGATGTGATCATCTTACTAAAGACTGTACCATAATGCATACGCACCAGGGCATCAAATTAAGATTGTATAGACCAACTAGATTCTGGCATTTCCTAACTTTTGAGTGCTTGACTGTGCTGTCTAAATAACACTTTTTGTATGTAATGGTTATATATTGCAGTTGTACCTAGAGGTCCCTGCCCCATTGTACTAAGCACTGTGCAAATGAAGAGCTTGCAAACGGTGCAAATGCAATTTATCTAGTAATTGTGGCTGCTGCCTGTAGTGCAAGGGGTCACTTGCGTTAATGCACATCTCCACCCTGATCCTGCAGAGTGCTTATCCAGTGTGTCTTTACTCCCACATTCCATCGCACTGAAATCAATGGGACCACTCTGGGTAAGATCTTCAGCTGGTGTAAATCAGCAGAGCTCTATTGACGTTTACACCAGCTGAGGAGCTGGCTCAAAGGCTGAACTACCAGCTTTCACCTTCAGGATAGTCCCTGCAGGACAAGATGCAGGCACGGTGATAAGTCAGTGTGGGGCAGCCTGCATTGCGGCTTCTCACGCTCTCCCTGGTATGTAGATAAAGGACTTCAAAATCCAGGGCTGTTAATCTGGAAATCAAAGTGTGCCCCACTGTTCAGCTGTAACTACGGTGCTAATACTCCTGCACTGGGCCAGATTATAGAAGGGGAGGGATGACTAGGCCATAACTCGGCTTCACTCTCGGATCCTGAAGTGAACTCACAGGGCTGGCGGTCAGGAAGAAACAAACCAACCTTTTTAAATGTGCAAACCGAACAAAGGTGATTTGGAGTCAAGAGACAACGAGGTCCGTCCCCCCCGGCGTAAACAGTGACATTTTTACAATCACTTTTCAGCAAAGGAAGGCACTTAAAGAATAAAAAAGGCAATTAAAATAGACCCAGATGCTGTGGGAATAGTAATAATAATTAATAAATAGACATGACTAGTTGAAAGTTCAGCATGTGTTTAAGTGGTGTCCTGAACCAGGGCCTAAAGTGGTCAATGATATTTAATTTGCTTGAAAACAGTTGAGCCACCAAAAAACTAATCATTTTTCCTTGGTTTCATTGCTACTGAACATAATTTTATTCTGTATAGATGACTTCAGTGTAGGCATTATTCAGTTAGCTGTATTTCACTGGTGAAGCTCATTTTGTACTACCGGACAAGTTACTATTTAAAGCATTTCATCATCTCTCTCTCTCTCTAATTGCAGAACATAAGTGTCCAGTGGATGAGAGGGAACAGTTAGAAGAAACCCTGCCTCTAATTTTGGGTCTGATATTGGGGTTGATGATTGTGATAACCGTCTGCATTTACCATATCCACCACAAACTGACAGCCAGCCAGGTGCAAATTCCTCGAGACAGATCTCAGTACAAACACATGGGATAGGTGGCAGGATTAATCCAAACTGAGTACTTAACAGGTAGGCAAAGCAAAAGCACTTTTCTTCTGTAGGTGAGGACACACACACGATATATCTACAGTATAATGGCCAAATGGAGATGAAAACACTCTTCAAAGTCAAAGCTTCAAGCTGAGGGCAAAATTCTCTTCTCATATTCAAACCCCAATATTTTACTCTCCATGCATACGCAGCACTCCCCTTCCATACATGTATGGAGAGCAGGGTATTGGAGTGAAGATTCACCACTCAGAGTTTTGCTCTAAGCATTAATTTAGTGTATTCATTATTAAGAGCCATGTCCTGCATTCCTAACACACTAGAAATCCCCCTGGAAGTCAACGAAAGGAATCTAGGAGTGGCCACAAAGTAGACATTTTATTCTGAAAAATCCAGGCCAGACCTTCAGCTGGTGTAAATCGGTGTATTTCCAGGGAAGTCAAAGTCAGCTGATTTCAATCAGCTGAGGAACTGGCCTCGCATTTAAGGTTGAGAGAGGAAAGCTTGTTTTTGCTTCTGAGTTACACTTACAAAACTGTTGATGCACAAAATGTAGAGCACCACGCTACTGCAAGTCAACCAAGGAATGCTTCTGGCTGGGCATCTTGCACGTATTGTGATTGTCTTTGAAACGTTACATTGCTACCTGCAACTGACAATTTCAAAACAAAACAAAAATGTCACCGTTACTATGCAGATCATTTCAGGTGTTACCCAATGTAACAGAAAATATGAAATATATCCGCTAATGTAAAACATTTTTAAAATCAATTAAAATATACCCATGTATAAAATTTGATTTGCCTTTTTATTGTGAAATGACCTAAAGTTGGCTATAAGCAGTGGTCATTTATAAGACTGAATGTAGATGTACATGAAGAGCATGTAGAATGATACAAAGGTGGATTTAATTTATGTTGGCAGTATCTTTGGTGCAAATGGTACCAAGAAGGTGCAATAATGGCTAGCTGTACTGTAGTTTGTATGTTACAATGTGACCTAAAAAATTCATACATCCTCCCAGCCATTTGCTTGTTTGCACATATTATGAAACGTGGAGTATTTCACTACCCTCCTTGGCCCTGTTCCCATTAAAGTCACTGGAAAGATGCCCATTTTTAGTGTGATTTCAGTAGTTATTGAATCAAGATGTACTTTTCTCTTCTTATATTACCTGATTTAAAGAGGGACACCTACAGACCATTTCCCTGAACTGCCTGTACTATATATGTTATGAGCCAAGAAAAATATTAATTCAAATCCTGAAACTACTGGAGAACATATTCGTATGTTTTTTTGTAATAAAAGAATACGTTTAGGGCCCAGTTCTCCCTCAGACAGAGGCCAGGATGGGCAGGGATGGTGTCCCTAGCCTCTGTTTGCCAGAAGCTGGGAATGGGCGACAGGGGATGGATCACTCGATGATTACCTGTTCTGTTCATTCCCTCTGGGGCACCTGGCATTGGCCACTGTCAGAAGACAGGACACTGGGCTAGATGGACCTTGGGTCTGACCCAGTATGGCCATTCTTATGTTCTTATGCCTCTTTATAGCTCCCTGGAAGTATAAAGGGGACTTAAAGAGGTGTAAATTACGTTTATAAAATACATGCATGTTAAGGAGAATCAAGCCCTTATTTATGTATATTAAGGACTAGACTCTGCCACTCATACATTGACTACACTTTATTTCTTCCACAGCTTCACTGACATGAATGAGGCTAGTCATGAAGTAAGGTGCTGCTCAATGGAAAGGGGGCAGATTCTGGCCCTTTTCGAAGTGATCCCAGTTTGATAGCCTGGGATTCACCCACAAAATAACACAGGGCCTGATTTTCCACTGCCTTCCGCATTGTGTATGCACTCAGTGACACCACTGCAAAATCCGAATAATAGGAGCCTTTTCCGTCCACTTTCAGCGGACTTACAAGCGGTGCAGGGCAATGGGGAATCAGGCTCGCTACATTGACAGGAACAGGCAAGTCTAAAACTAAAACCAACCCACTTGCTCTCCCTGCAGGCAAAATCCTGAGAAGAGGGACAGACCTTGCACTGTGCGTCAAAAAAGCCAAGCTCTCTAGGATTAGCTGAGGAAGTGATTTACAGACTTGAGGGTACCCCACTGAAAGCTCCCTGTACCACAAGACCCACACAACTCAATCTACGGATTCTAGCTTGAATGCCCCAGCTAACCTAAATGGCTGTGATGCACCAAAGGCTTGTGGCAAGGCAATCTCATACACAGCTTGGAACCAAGCCTTTTAAGGTTCTAAAGAGGAAGCCAGCACATTGCAAATAAGAAGTCAGTGTTGGTGCGGGTTAATATGCACCTAATAGTACATAACAGGTGGGCAGCCACATTCGGATGCTATAACTGGTGCAGAACAATCTTTTCCACTAATCTCAGTCAGGCACTGGGAAAGGAAAGAGCTCACATGGTCTAGTTCTGATGAAGCAGACGTCATCCACTTTCGGATGGCTTCACAGCCTAAATCAAGTCCCTGTGTCTCTGAGCAACCTTGCAGGTATTTAGAGCAGATGAGAGTGAAATGTTGCACTCCATGCAAGAGATCACTTGAAGCAGACAAGCAACTGCCCAAAAGTGTGCTTTTTGGATCTCTTGAAAAGAAAAGCTAGACCCACTCAAGAGCATCCCCTACTGCAAAGGTTTCATTCCACAGTAGTGTGCTAAAGATGATCATAGTGAATAGCTGAACTGCAATGCTGTCCAGTCAGTGTCATTAATGTTAGTCATACTCAGGTCTTATTTTCCCTCGTGTCTGCAGGAAGAGAAGTTGCAGCTCTTACTGTACTTACAGCTTTGGTCTTTGGCTTTCAAACTTTAAGTGTAGGGGCTCTGTGTTTGTGCCACCATCATGAGAGGCAGGATCGGACTTAGAATCACGGAAGCTGGTTGTTGATGTAGCCTCTAAGTCATCAGAATTCTCCCTGGGACGTTTGAGCAGTGCAGCCGTGTACGCCACTGACTGAGAGGAGAAAGATGAAGAGCTGAGACGCTGTGTATACGTAGACTGGGAAAGACCCCTTTTTTAAATCAGACTCCAGCCTGGCCTGAAAGCCCCTGCTAGCTCTAGGAGGTGGAAGCACTGAAGGGGATGATTTCACCTACCCCTTTCTCCCTGGTGCTGAGCTGCTCGCCCTGTTCTCGGTGCTTTTCTCCGCATGTCTCCTCTGCCTTTTCCTTCCTTTCTGTTGTCACTCTTCCAGCCAGGGATGGGCGTAAAGCTGCAAACATCTGCTCAGTAATTTTACATCCAAGTTGGAAAAGAAACCTGGCAGATGCCAAACAAGCCCCTGAGCTGTCATTTGTCTTTTTTTTACAGTCCATTTCAGCAGCGATGGCTTCAGGCACCCCAGGGCGATAGGGGCAGATGACGCACGAGGAGCCCCCTGCCAGAGCTCCAACAGAAAAGCACCATTCTGGCTGTGCCTTTGCTTTCTATTCCAATCATGCTTCTATGCAGTACGTCCCCCCCAGAAGCAGCAGCTGCGGGATGAAACTGACTTCAATCATGCTTCCACACTGCAGCCAGGGCTGAGACACACCTGCACGGTCATAGCGCTGGAACCAAGCACCTTGCTCCTCCTTGTGCTGCCATGTTCTGGTCTTCTCTCTCCTCTCGGCTAATCCTAGTGCTGGGAATGGAGGCGAGGGAAGGAAAGGAGGAAAGAGACAGAAGAGAAAAGGGAGGGAAATAGAGAAGGAAAGTGGGGTGTGGGTGTGTGTGGGGGAGATGAGGACAAGAATGGAGACAATAGCTAAAGCAAGAGAGTGACCAGAGGGAAGGAAGAAGAGGAGAAGCACTAACCAATGAAATCATTGCCTCTGCGGGCCCCCTTGCCCCCCTGGTGGGTTATGAATCTCTGAAGCCAATAGGTGCAATTCATACCTGTGGTGAGATCCTATTAGGAATGAGGGAAGCCAGGACGGATCGCTCCTACAAAGGGATGTAACTGTAGGGCTGGGATAAGGCTCTAGCAAGAAATCGACATAGTAGACATTTATTGGTGCCTGGCCCACTCTCCTGCGGGACCATTAAAAGCAGTGGGCCAGATTCTGCTCTCATTCACACTCTTATTAATCTACCTCCGTCTTTCAAGGACAATGATGTCCCTTCAGATTTCTGCTGGTGTCGCTGAGAGCAGTATCGGACAGCCTTGCTAATCAAAAGGCTGATTCTCTTTTGTAGCAAGCTCATTTTATGCTGCTGATCCTGAACTATGAAAGGAGGGGACATCCAGTCCATAAATCCCTTTGGACACACTTGACCGGACTGCACACAAGAATCCTCCCTGCTTGTACAGCCAAGCAAGGGCTAGTCACAACTGCAGGCTGATGTGTTTGTATGTGTATAGTGTCCCAGTGTGTATGGCTGGGAGATGTGAGGAAGAGGCAGGGCTCGGCCTCATATTACAGACAGGCTCAGTCCCTCTCTGAGGTCTCCCTGTGCCTCCTCCAACATTAGGCTGCACCTGAATGGCACAAATCTATCCCTTTCTGCTACAGTCCACCCTTATTTCATCCTTTGTGACTCAGTAATATCAATTATATTGGCACACCTATGGGAATAGAATTTATGTGCTAGCTAATATGCTCTCTGCCAGCTCTGCATCAACATCACCATGATGTCTCCAATCATCCTCTCTCTGACCTAAAAAGTGATCCAACAGGTACTATAAAGTTCCTAGGGTTCTCTCCAGCTCCATCCGCTAGCCACTCTGGAAAGGAAGCAAGCTTCCTTCACTCACGTTTTTGCTATCCTATTGATATCCTCCTTTGAATCAGTTACAGGACTCGTGCATTCTTACACCTTGGGCCACCTCTGATGTGGTTGTACATGTGGATGCTACGGGCCCGTGCTGAGCTTACCATCCATTGGTATGTATCTAACTGTAATGCCAGTCCGTCGTCTTGGCTCTTCTATTCGTGACATGCTTAGCTCATTTCTACTTAACTGCAATCCTTGACATATTGTTCACCTTGGGTTTCAGTCTCAGCCATTTGTTTCTTCCATGTGCTTGGAGTGCTAAGGACATGCTCTTTCATATTTTGCAGTCAACTTTATACTTCATCATTTCTGCGCTTCACTATATGTAATAGTTAGCAGTACACACCTCTGAAATTGTATTGTTTAAGCTTGATTTTTTCAGTCTTCCAAAGGTTCTCAGTCTAGCATTTATTCTTTCAACCTGATATTCCGATAAAAATTAATGCTGAAATTTACTGACCTTGGTATTAACATTTTTGTCTTTGTATTTTGTTTTCTTTTTTTCTATTATCCCTTCAGAACAACTCAGACCATCAGAACCCAATACAGACTCTGCACACACTCTCTCTTTAATCCTTCATCATTGTCTGCCTTGCTAGTTGCTCAGGTTGAAAGAAAATGGACAAGTCCGTTTATATATTTTTTTATTCAAGTGCCCCTTTATACTGATAGCTCTCCAAAAAGAACCACTCTCTCTTGCAAAGGAAATGTTGCTCAGCTTTTTGAACTCAGGGAAACACAGAAGAGGCAGGGAAAACACAAGAAAAATGCAGACATTTAAGTTTTTATTTGCATGTGGATTTTTTTCCACCAATAGCTGGAGCTCACAAAACCTTTTCAGCTGACAATAACTTTTAGTAAACTCGATGAATACCGTTTAAAAATATCTAGTGATTAGAAAATTACACAAAATTCTCCACTTGTACCGTTTAAAATGTGCTGAATCTCAAAACCATTATTTTATTCAAAGATGATTAAAAGTTTGATTTTTGTGGCTAATATAATGGTTCTAATTGTATGTTATTGTCTTTATTGATGTAACATTTTTCCTGAGTTGTCAAGACCACAGAATATGAGCGTTTTCTCTTTTTGTAGACTTAATTTCATAGTCTCTTATACACAAAGATTCTGTGGGTGAGATTCAGGCAAAACTCCCATTGCAAATGGTGAGGGGGGGCAGTAAACATGGCGGCATAGTTATAATCGTCACCCTCATGGTTTGTAAGAAATGCTGGGAATCAAACAACCAGAGCTTTCCAGTCAAGGAAGGCTATTATTGGCTAGCAGTTGCTTGGTGACACCAGGGGTGTAGCATGTTCTCTTCAGACCCAGTCCAGCAATCTGAGCCAGCCTTTTCGGAGACCCTTTTCACCTTAATAAAGAGTGCAGATCTAGGCCCTGTGAGCTCCATTCTTTGAGCTGTCGAGTGTCCTCAGTTCCCACTGACTTCAAATAGAATTAATAGAGCTCAGGACCACACACAGGACTGGGTATATTTTGCAAAGTTAAATTATTCAAACTTAATGTTAAGATAAGAAAGAAACAGGTCATAAGCTATGCAAATTGTAGAGGATTTACTAAACATTTAGCATTCTTGTTTGGTTTTGTTTCTCTTGTTTGCTCTAACTTTTGCATGGTATAAAATGAAGGCTCTGCTTTGCCATTAGCCAAATCTCTTTCTGAGAAGAAAACTCAGAAAGTCCAGCTCAACAGCATGCCAGTGCTGTGTGTTTTGTTTATATTTTATGACAATAAATAATGAACAACTTATTCACAACAAAATTCATAATAAGAAAGAAACTAGTCAGAGTGTTTTCACAAACCTGGGTTATTGATGCTCATCGTCGTATTGCAAAGTGAGGTCAGTAAGAAAAAAACGATTTGGAAAAGACACGGCTTTTGTAGTATGCATACTTAAAATGAGCTAATCATTCATAAATAAAATTTATTTATAATTGAAATAATCATGACACACTTCTAAAAAGGTTAAAGGCAAATCTACTTAGGCTTACAATTACCGTGCAAGTTCATCCAACAAGCAACACAAAATGTATGGTAGTAGTCAACTGTTCTATCAACATTCAAAAAGGTCTACACAGCAGCACAACTTCTGTACGGGACACACATCAGAACATTATCACAACAGTCTGTTTGAAATTTGGAAAATACCCGCTTGGTAACTCGACCTCTAGAGTCAATCCGGACTTCTGACTCTTGATATAAATAATGGGGATTATTTTGTGACAATGAGGTCAGTACAGACTAAATGACAAGTCTGCCCTATTGCTAATAGATGATCCTTTCTCACTAACCATCTCTTGAACAAATGTACGTGAGTTTGGTGTGCTAAGATGCATGGCTCTGAAAACAATGATCTGAAACAAACCCTCATAATTTATAACATTCAACTTATTTCTAATGTGTGACTGTAATTATCTCATCAGCTCTAGTGATTCCAGAAATGTTCAAATCTTTAAAACTATAATTTCAGTGGTGTGATGGGAAAAGCAAAATTTTTATCAGTACTGCCTGCACCCATCTCTGTGTCTGTTATTGAAATTCCTGGAAAATCTGCCAACATTTTAAGTTCCTGAAGGTTTGTTTTTTTTTCCTTCGGTCTTCAAAAGGGATAAAAAAGTAGGAAAGGTTTTGTTCAAACTCTTGCTAAGTTACTCATTACTTCAACTAGCACGATGGGTACATAACATCAAAGTACTGTAAATTATCAAAAAAGTACTATACAGAAAATTACAAATTCATTTCAAAATACATTACACTGCTATGACTGAGATAAAAAGTGCTTTTTTGCCAGAAAAGTGTTCTTCTGAAATAGAAGTGTCATATCGTTTACTTTTTCCAATAAAATTCTGGTGGTTTATCCTGGTTGTGCTATAATTTATTATCTTTCGCCCCCCTCCCCCACAACCACCTGTGTAATTGAGTCTGTCTGCTTTGATGGCTGAAAGAGGACTACCTGTGGAAAACGTGCTCCATGCGACAGTGCTAGAAGCCAGCAGATGACTATTTGATTTAGTGGCAAAGGAAAGTCGCAAGTCCTTCATACCCCAGGAGAGCACCTCATTATTTTCTACACTGCTATTATTTCCATAGAGCTGTTCTGATGCTGATGAATCTCTGTAGCGCTGCACTTCCCCATGGTTTCCACACAAGCGCTGGATTCCTTGGCAAGTCTTTCTCCAACTTTTGTACACGCCTCCGCCTGAACATTTGCTGAATTCAGCGGTGCCTGTATTGCCTCATGAGTGGCACAATGCAAGACGGAGGGCCTGCCAGTTTCAAAAACGGATGTCTTAATAGTTCTTGTGCTGTTGCTCTCTGGGAGGGCTCCCTCACCAACATCAGATCTAAGAAACCGCGGAGCACGGAGGAAACCTGCAACATCACATTGACGTTATGAAAAGCAGACAAAGTAAGTAACTTGCCATGACTGGCTTTTCAAACTAGCTCTGCTGGAAAGTCAATTAAAATACAGGTTAAGAGCATGCAGAATTGCGACAATTAGTACATATATAGGGCTGACAGGGCACTTTTCTTCCCTATACGAGTACATGAAGAAGTCATGTGGCATGAGTGGGGAAAGAGACCAGAACACGGCACTTAACATGACTTGGTATAAAACGAATTAGCACAGCAGTAAGCCTGGTCAGTTTTTCTTATTACTGAGGGCTAAATTCTGACTCTATCAGGCCATGCAGAGGAGTAGGACTCCCCTTCACAGGCCACTTGGATTTTGAGTTTGGATGTGGAGAAATACACAGGGTTGCTCACCCACTTACTCTATCCCCAGAGTTGGTGGGTGGGCAGAAGTGGGGAATGAATGGAGCTTTGATTCCAGCCCATTCCCCTCCCAATTCAGTGGCCCGAGTAACTAAGCCAGCACAGGATGGAGTGGGTAGTAATCTACTCTTGGTACAGCCCCACAGAATACTACTATACCCAGTTTATGTACCACCCAATGCTCAGGGATGTGCCTGAAGTCACAATCTAGGCCTTAGTTTACACCATCCTCATTTGGTCATGGATTTGGTTCACCTTAATATGTGCATGACTCCATAGAAACATGAGCACTCTCACCTTATGGATGTCCTTCACTCGTGGAGGTAAGTTATCTCGGATTCTGCGCATTGCTTGGAGCGGTGGCTCGTTGAAATAAGGTGGTTCTCCATCTATCATTTCTATTACCATGATACCAAGTGACCAGATATCCACCTGCAATGGGCCGACAGTTGTTGAACTGTGCAACTTGTATACAAACACATATTCTAGGATGAGCATTTTGAGATGTTCAGTCCTACAGCCCTAGAATACCATTGCTTTTTATGCTCTGTTTCAATGGGAACTTCTGCTTAAAAACTTACCTGCTGTTGGGATGGCTGCTCTCTTTTTACCAACTGGTAATAAATTTTGCCACTGAGAAAAAAGTATACACTGAAAGGTGTGCGCAGTAAATTATGGGCCAGAGCCTCAGTTGGTGTAATCAGCAAAGTTTATTGAGACCAATAAAGATTTACACCGGTATGGGTCAGATCCAAATAAGGGCCATTGACTGCAATGGAAAAACACGGATTTATACCATCTGAAGATCTGTCCCATAGAGCATCCAGAATTCTGTATAAGAGCAGAGTATAATTTAACTGCCACAAACCCAGTTATTTTAATCCCTCTATTGAATGATAATGGGCCTGATTCTCATTAACATTAATGCTACTGGCAGTGTAAAGGGGGTTTAAAGTGGAGTAAATACCTTATGCCCATTTTAAAGCTCCTTTACACTGCCTGAATGGTGTAAAGTGGCCTAAGGGTATGTCTAAACATGGACCTATGGGTTTGATTCCAAAGCTCGTATAGACACGCTCGCATTGAGCTAGTGTGCTAAAAATGATAGTGTCACCTGGGCAGCGGTGAGTGGTGCCCTGGGTTACCCATGCTGAGTATAAACCCACCTGAAGCTTGTGGGTATGTACATGGGGTGGCTAATCTATGCTGCTGCTCACCACTGCCTGCGGCTACACGGCCATTTTTAGCATGCTGGCTGAGTGAGAGCTAGTGTGGGTATGTCTATGCGAGCTGTGGGATCATACCCCCAGCGCCGAGTCTGGACATACCCTCAGTGTCAATGACCATCGGGCCCAATATCATTTGTGTACTGAGAGCCACGCACATTGGGCCAGAGTTGGCTCTCACTTACATGCGGTAAATCCAAAGTAACAGTATGACAGTGGAGTTTTTCTGGTTTTTCACCCCTCTGACATGAAACAGAATTTGTCCCACTCTGCATTATGTGTAGATATAGCCTCTTCCTTACAGCTTTAAAGCATGACTCATTTCCCTGCTTGTGTGCATCAGTTATTACTTCATCTTAGCTGTTATCATAGATAATATAAAATCAAATAAAAATATGCTAAATCCTACTACCATGTGGAGTAAAAAAGGAGAGTTAAAAGTCACTTCTTTGGATGGGAAGCTGTGAGTCACTGTCATTACTAAGAGAAAGGCATAATTTTGTATAAATCCATAGTGATCTCCAGTTCTGAAATACTGTGACTCAGTACTCGGTAACAAATGGGTTATAAAATCTGTGAGTCCGTACAGCCAACTCCTTTCTAGTCTCATCTGAAGGTCCCCCAATAAAAGCTGTGAACAGTCTATTCTCCTGACAGTTTGGCAGTTCTCAAAATAGTTCCCCGAGGCACAGGAATGGTCATTGCTGCTCATCTTAATGAGTGAGTTGACCGTGCTTTGAGATGAACTGCAGCTCTTTGCGAGTAAACGTAACCCAGGTTGCTGTGGTCCTTAATTTGACAGAGCTATCCTCCCTCATTCACCGTAACAGACAAAATTTAGGGTTAATCAGAAATCTTCTAAAATCGTTAAATATTTCTACATAAGCATCCAAGTGGGAAAATAACATATCGATTATTTTCTTTCATACATCGTCTCACAAATGATCGTGTGGAAGTATAATGTTTTGAGAGCTTTGCACTAGATTCTACCCTCCCTCCCCCAAGCCCTCGCAACCAGATGGGAGGTTTTTTTTCAATCAGTTCTTCAGAAATACTGATCAGCTGTAACTCTGAAAGTCTGACTGCATGGTCTAGCCATCACAGACATGCCTGTTTGTCAGACAACAGCCATATGGTGCATGAAGAATGGCTCATGAAGAACTGCCAAGTATGTTAAAATAAGTCCACAGCTAAATCATAACCTGAGTCCATCTGTAATTGATTTAACTGCACATACTTAGGATCTGTTGAAATTTTCTGCCCTGAAGGACCAGACATCAGGATCTGCTTTTTTCCTCAGGGAAGATAACACATACAACTGAAGGACACATTTTCAAAGCTGGAGTCTGCAGACCAGACCAAAGCAAAGGTCATGGGTGAAAATGCCCTTCCGTCATTCGAGCCCAGTGCAGAAGGGCATTAACAATGATCTTTTATTCTGTGTGCTATGTATTCGTTATTCATTTTCATTTGGGACTTTATCCTAAACCTTCTTCTTATTCCTCTGCAGGAGTGTATCGCTATCCAAGTAAACCTCCGACATAACTCAGCATTTTCTTCAGGCATGAACCTACAGAACCTTCAGATTGAGGTTTTTGCACACCTCATTTTGCAATTCTCTGACTTCTTAGACATCTGGACAGTTAAGGATCACGGCCAGCCATGAAGTGCTTCTGACCTCACCTAGATTCTCTACGGCTTGGTATAATGGGCCCTCATAAGAAGAATCATCCAGATTCTGCACAAGGGCATGGAAAGATCAGCACCTGACATCAGATGTTTATGGGAGGAAATACCCATTTGTTAAGAAATGGCAAGAAGGTTGGAGAGAGGAGTAAAACACTGTCTAGTTTATGTTTTGAATGGAAAGCAGGGCATGAGTGGATGCAATTAGTTGCAATGTATGTGAAATGTGAGTGGGATTTTCAAAACCTCTCAACCCTGGCTTAGCTCATTACCGCTGAGCAGAGTCAGGCCAATGCTGGGCATTTTTAAAAATCCCACCCTGATCACAATCCAGCTAACTGCACCCATTGTTAGTCCTTTAGAGTCCAGGACTATCTTTTTGTTGTGTGTTTGTAACATGCCCAGTACAGTGGGGTCCTGGTCCAGGTCTGGGGCTCATATTGCTATCACACTACAAATAATGACAAAACCGAAACAACAACCTGAATGGCAAGTGACACGTGTAACTGGCCATTTATACATGCAAATGCTTGAGTCACAGGTGCAACGGTGGTAACTCTACGTGCGTACGGCATGCACAGTTAGGCTTGCATTTCTGTACATGCCCTTAAGAGCCCGGTGCGGATACAAATTTATACCCGCAGATGCGGATATCCACGGCTACAAATCGGTATCTGCGGAACCACTGGGCTCTTGTGGGAACCGCAGCAGCGAAAGGAGCAGAATGTGGGGCCGCCGGTCCCCAGAGCCAGCACCCTGTGCCGGGAGCTCCTCTGGTGCTGCTCTACCATCCCCACCCCAACCCACTGGGGCAGGCACCAGACTCCCCGGCAGCTGTCCCTGGTCATGCTAGTGTGTTCAAGTGGTGCACACACCCCCAGACAGGAAAGGCAGACAGCTGCATGGAAGGGATGGGGGCAGGGCTGGGGGTGGTACATCTGCGCCAGCCCCACCTTCTGCTCCTTTTGCAGCTGTAGTTCCCGGGGGAACCCTGTGGTCCCGTGGATACCGATTGATATCAGCAGATATCCGTATCCGTGCAGGGCTCCACACGTAATTGCACATGCCTATGTTTGAAAATCAGCCCCCTGGCGTAAGTGTAAAGAGTATTAAAATCCATTCATTAAGGAGAAAATTATGGCAATTCCCTTTAATTATAACACCTAAGCTAAAAATACACATAGAGGGTGCATTGTGTAATATTCTAAACATAAATTCTATTTATTACTGTTTGATCGCACCCCCAGGGAATCATGTTTTATGTCAAGGCACTGCATAATGTCATTTCTGTGAGGTACCGTCTACTGCTACTTTATTGCACCTGCAGTGATTACAATGTACTGCATACTTTTTTACTGTATTAAACATAATCAAAACTATACATATCGACACAGTGAACAATGAAGTCACTTAAAATTGTACTTGTTCTGTGAGGAAGCGGTTGCATCAGCCGGACATTGCAGCCGGGAACAAGGCACTTGTTACGCTTACCTCAGTTCCATAAGGCAGTCTGGATATCACCTCCGGTGCCATCCAGTATGGTGTTCCAACAAGAGATTTCCTTTTCGGAACTTCCTTGGAAACTTGGGCACAGAACCCAAAATCCGATAATTTTATCTAACAATAAATAATTAAATGAAACATCATGAATGGCGAATGGGCACTGTTAGGGAATTACTGTAAGCCTTGTGTGACTACCTCTAAACTACTTAAAATGAAGCTGATTTTGTGCCTTAGAAATTGACAAAGAGTGTAGAATTATAGGCAGAGCTGAGAGCACCACTATTATTAAGGTGGCCTGACACTTCCCATAACTTTCTAGATGCAGCGGTGATAAATGCTTTAAAAGGTTGATCAAATATTACTCTAAGGGGCACACAAAGTGCAGTGTAAAAGTATTTCCTTGTTGTTGGTCAAATCGTCCAAATATATATGACAGCTGCCATCACGACTTGAAACACAGACAGGATGTGAATATCAGAGATCCGTACAGTAGCTCCTTTGGTGTCACGTTCCCTCATATTTACTTGTTGAGTTACGGAAAACACTGTAAAATTTACCAATTTATGAAACACTGTTGTATTTATATCAATTAAGTACCTAGTGAAGAACACAGAACTTTCCTTTACCACCATTGTGACAACTAAATGGCCTTGTTATACTGTATTAAAGAAGTGTGGTATACTGGAATAGAAATAAACATCTCAGTGAGTATACAAAACCCAAAGCTGAGGTCAATATGCCTCTCCAGTCACTATAAACCAGCGGTTCTCAAACTATGGCGGGGAGGAGCCTCCCAAGGGATGCACGGGAATGTGTCAAGGGAGGCACAAACTCTGTGCTTTTTTTTTTTTTTAAAAAGCTCTGGCTGTCAGCCCCAGATGGCTGGGGCTCATGCATAAGGGCTGTGCACACCTGGGAGGCAGGGATAAGGGGGACCGCCCGAGCCCCACCGCCCCGGGGCTGACAATCGGAGCCCTGCCACTTCGGCTCAGGCTCTCCCCCTGCAGCGGAGCTCCTGCTATCAGCCCCAGGATGGCAGCAGCCGCGCAGAAGTAAGGGTGGCAATGGGGTGCTAAGTCTGCTGTGAAAAGCGGTATTGAACATCACTTTTCACATTGTCACTCTTACTTCGGTGCCGCTGTTGCCCAAGTGCTGCCTTCCGAGCTGGGGGCCTGGCCAGCAGCCGCTGCTCTCCACTCTGCCTTCAGAGCTGGGCGGGGGTATATGTACTTGCGGGGTTGGGGGGGGCGTAAGCGACTACAGACACAAAGAAGGGGTACGCAATCAAAGAAGTTTGAGAACCACTGCCATAAACTGGTTTGGTTTGGTTTGGGCTCTTACATTAAGTCAGTATCAACTCACTGACTATCACGATACCCAGACAACCACCTGGTAATGCTGAAAGACATTGAACATTACATCTGAGGCCAGGCTGGGAAAATTAGTTTCCGCATCACTTTTCCACAGTCAGCGTAGATTTCAGACTTGGTTGTCCAACACAAACATGTGGTTGTCTCAACAGTCAGTGTCTTGCCTCACGGTCTGAAGCATTACTGTCACTGTGCCTATCTAAAGACCTTCTCTGCATTCTGCTCGTTTTCTTTTGTGTTGTGCCAGGGTTCCTCTTTTTCTTAGTGTCCCTGAATCTCACCCATGTGCCCACTGAACCTAAAGGAGTTGGGTGCCAAAATCCACTGGAAGTCCTGTAGGTTCCTTTGAAAACTCCAGTCTCTCATGTTTCATTGTACCCTTGCATAGCCTTACACATTCCATGAGCTTATACAGCTCATTGGAAACTTTTCAACTAAATGATTTTTCATTGAAAAATGCCGTCTTGTCAGAACTGAAACGTTTCACAAAAACTTATACCCGGCCATGAAAGTTTCAACAGGATGGTTTCTCAGGTAAAGGGTGGATTTTCTAAAAGGAGAGAGAGCACAAGAGGGAGATGGAAAACCTGATCTGAAAATGGATGTTTTGACCAAGTTGTACTTTGAGGAAACCTTCCAAAGGTTTTGGTTTCATTCGAATGAGGAACAAAAACCAAATTTAGAAACCTCAGAAGTTGTAAAATGGTATCGTCATTTTCTGGACCACTCTAGTTGTGTCTTTGTTTTAATATACATTAAAATGCCACTCACATAACCAATACAAGGCTGGGAGGCAGAACTGATTTTAAATTCAAGTAAAAACCCTAATGCCTAGGTAACATTATGTATATTTGGTTCTCTATTTGTGCTGCCTCCATTTAATATTGAGTGCTCACTGTGGCTCCAGGCACAAATATGGTGGTCTCCCCACAAGCTGCTGGAGAACATCCCTGGGGAGGCTGAAATGCCTCTACGCTTAGGCCCATTCACTCAGTCCTGGAGTGGGTTTTGCTGCACCCATGCCCATGTGGGCTTGTTTTGATTAAGTTCACTGTGGAAAACCCACATGCTACCATGGTGGTATTCTAGGACAATAATAATGACAACAGCATTTCCATCACGAGCAACATATCCTGAAAGGCAACTGATGGGCACAGTCACCTGTGCATTTAATGGTACTGAAGTGTAACTTTTGAGGCAACCCTTACATAAGGCTCTATCTGGCCATGTCTTGATGGACAAAAGAAGTGTCTGGTTTTCAATTTTATTAACTCAAGAATATTAGCTTAACTTAAATGCAAAATCTTCTTAAGAAGTAGGCCAGACAACAACATGGCCAGCTAAGATTCCTTCAGATTAGCTAGCCTGAGTCTTTATAAGCTTTTATATCATGTCAAACTAACTCAACTGAGCTAATGTGATTGAAAACCATATCTTTGTTGCCTGTCAAGACAGGGCCTTTTTCCCCCTCCTCTATACCTGTGTAAAGTGCTCTTAAAGGTAATTTACACTGCAATGGTGTGACGTTCTGTACCTTGGAGGAATACCCTGCACCCCCATGTTCATCCTTATAATATTGTGTGGTATCCAATGCAAAGTTTGTCATGTCAGGTGTCTTCGGAAGGCTCAAGATACACTGAGCATTGTTGTTATAGTAATGTTATAGGTTGTAATTTTACGTATATAGTTATGAGGCTGAAAATGTGTCCTCATGGCTTAAAACAGGCCCAGGTAAAACTCTCCAAGAGCAGAGGGGCAGTTCACAGCTCATCAGAGCATGTATGGAACAAACCCAGCCCAGCCTCACAGGAACAAAAGACACTGGCCTATGCAGCAACAAAGGATCTGTTGGACTCTCGAGTGAGTCACCCCCATTCCTTTGGTCAGTTTGGGACTGTGATGAGGTAATGCTCACCTGACTCTGAAGCATAGAAGAAAGGAAGAAATAACATGATAAAAGGGAGAGACATTTGCCATGCTCTTTCTTTCTCTTCCACCTCCATCTACAGACATCACCACCAAGCGACTGAAGCTCTGATCAAAGGGGAGAGCCTGGCTGAATGGCAACCAGCCAGCTTGTGGTGAGAAGTATCTAAGTTTGTAAGGGCACTGAAAGTGTTAAGATCAGCTTAGAATGCGTTTTGCTTTTATTTCATTTGACCAAATCTGACTTCTTGTGCTTTGACTTATAATCACTTAAAATCTATCTTTGTAGTTAATAAATCTGTTTGTTTATTCTACCTGAAGCAGTGCGTTTGGTTTGAAGCATGTCAGAGACTCCCCTTGGGATAACAAGCCTGGTACATATTAATTTCTTTGTTAAACTGATGAACTCATATAAGCTTGCAGCATCCAGCGGGTATAACTGGACACTGCAAGACGGAGGTTGCTACGGTTGTGACTGGGACTGGAGATATTAGGGTGTCATTCGGTTACACAATTCAAGGAGCAGCTTACATGCTAGAGGCTGTGCGTGAATACCCCAGGAGTCAAGGATTGGAGTGACTTAGCAGATCACCAGTCCAGATAACACCAGGGGAATGTCACAAATGGATAAATAGCCTCTATGGGAGAAGTCATCTCACCTAAGCATGCGTGTGGAAAGGAGGAAACTCACTGAAATCTAGGCCAAAATAGGACTACATGAACGTAAGTGGCATCATCACGCTACCAAACACCTGCAGGAATCTCTCCACTTGAGCTCTGAGGGGTACTTGGTTGGAAATCCTCTCCAAAAGCCTGGCTGGAGAATGTACCATGTAAGAAAATGTCCCTGACACGCCCCATTCTCCCTCTCCCTGGGAACTCTGGCTCCTTAACTGCTTACCTGACTCTAACAGCATGTTGTCCTTCACTGGCTGAGCCTGGAGGAAAGGTGGGATGACAGCTCAAATATGGCTACACTGGCATTCATTCATTGCTTTCCTCCACTCCTGCAGATGGGAAGTTTTGTGGCTGAATTGGGGGGTCCTGTGGCTATGTTCTGCCCTCTGGCTATGTCCAAATTTGCCTTCTTTGACTACACCCTCAGCCTCATCCGCAGGGATGTTCTAAGAGGGCTTAAGGCTATAAAGTCTTCTGATTACCCTCTGCACTCCAGGGGCTTTTTTCTAGTGAAGGTCTCAAATTGCTGCCCTATATTTGACCCATCTGCAAATCAGTTTCTGTTTATGCAACATTTAGCAGTAATGGTCTGTTTTCAAAAATGCATGGCTGAAAATTTATGAAGAGATAAAATGTGCACATTTGTGTGTGTCTGTGCATACATGTGCTGTACAGTATTAAATGCTTGGATATATATTGCCTCTGTTTATAAGAGATGCTGCTTCCATGAAAATAAAACTGTTTACTCAATACTCCTGTTAGTAAGATTGAGTCCGTAAAGCTAAATATGCGGGTTGTTTTCATTTATTGATGGTAGAACCCAATTTTATTGGAAGCTGTTCTGCATTCAGATAATGTCTACTGCTACCCACAGTACAGGGTAATTGCATTTCCTGGACTCACCTTTTGCCTTGCATGTCAGAGATGGAAAACTTTGCACATTAGTCTATTAGAGTTCACTGTAGGCATGTGGCAATTCTCCAAAAAAGGAGTTTAATGTACCCACCCTACACATACCCACACCATATGTAATTTGAAAAGCTGATTTTATCTTTGTTTAGGTGGAGCTATCAAGTGGTTCCGTAAGCTCGCAGGCAAGGTGAAACAATACTACCCAAAAAGAGAAACTGTCATTTATTGCAGTACCAGAAACACAGTAGCATGACTCTGACTTTTTACAGTTTAAATTAATTTCTACCCCATAATGTTGTGTTTATGAGTCAAAGCTACTAAATGACAAGATATTAAAAGATCTGAATTGGTTTTGTAGGACCTGTATTTTTTTTTTAAATGATGTCGCAAAAATGGCAAATATCAACATTTTGCAATATATTAACACGAAATGCTTTGACATTGCATATTCTTAATTGTCAAAGTACCTCACAAGTGATTATAATAATTGTCTATATTTTTCCATTGAAATTTGATGACCAGATCAGTCTCACACTGAGGGTTTAATTCGGTAACACTTTTGCACAGGATTAGTGTTAGAGATGACAATACACAACTTCTTACTGGGCTTCAGTCAAAGTGCTCACTGAACCAAAATGGCAATTTGATACTAACATATAGATCTCATTTACATCTAAATTAGCACAAGTCTGTATACTTATACAAAATGGTGGTAGTGGTGGTGATAATGCTAATAATATACGTTGCAGGTTTTATCTCTACAGGGAAGTTACAATATATGAAGACATGGAGGATACAAGTCCTCTAAATCTTACATCAAAGAGAAAAACTGTCCACCAACTTTGAAAAGTGTTATTTGCCCAGCAAATCAAAAGAATGCAAAACTACCAAAAGCCACTGGTGCTGGACAGAATTCTGTGATGCGGGCAGCAGAAGTCTGTAGCAATGGCTACTGGATGAGTTTTCTATCACATGGGTTGCTTTCATAAATACATCAGCAAGTCAAATTTGGCACATGTCAGAGCTGTATTGAACCCAGGAAAAAAGACAGATTCTTAATCTGATCAGAGAGCATCATGTTCACCTGCTTCTATAGCCACCAGAGCAAGCACGTCCTTCAGTGACTGATCCTGTTGCATTGTTTGATTGAGAACACACACATGAGAAAGACAAGAAACTTCATAAAATAGAAACACTTGTGACAGCAACCAATCTAAGGGAGGTAGCACTTCAAAGAGGAGATGATGACACGTTGTGCAGATTGCTAAGATTTGATTGCTAAGGATGCCGTTTACCACTCAACATGCCTTTCTTCCTACTTGACTAAAACAAAACTTAAAGCAAATCCATCTAGTTACAGTGCAACAATGGTCACCTTATGACATTGCATTTTATCAGCTGATCTTCTATCTCTTCAATGATTTTATGTACAAAAAGAAGAACCTTCTCCTATCCACGCTGCTACAAAGATATAAAGCCCTACTTCCCTCAGATGTAGAAACTGTA
Organism: Eretmochelys imbricata; assembly: GCF_965152235.1. Lineage (NCBI taxonomy): Eukaryota > Metazoa > Chordata > Testudines > Cheloniidae > Eretmochelys > Eretmochelys imbricata. Next base: position 201,638,565 of record NC_135574.1, on the reverse strand, counting down.
AGCTATTCCATTAGTGAATTACAGGCAAGGTTAGAAAAAGCACTTTGGTTCTGCAATTTTATTCCATGCACAGCATGGACAAGTCTAGTCTACCATGTTCTACACAGCACAATAACATTAGTGGATGCTATCCAAGCTGCTAGTAATCTGAAGCAGGAATTTAAGTTTTGAGTATATTCATCTGGAGAGCGAGCCTGATGAACAGCTTAATGCTACTTCAATCCTTTGATCTGAAATAGCCACAATGAAAACCTCTGAACGTTATCTAAAGCCACGTGACTGCAGTTTACAGATGTCAGCTACTTTGGTGCCTTTACTGGTGCAGTAGTTTGTCCTTTGGCTGATAGATAAGGAGGCACATAATTCAGTCAGCAATGAGTATCATCCTTCAGAAGACATTCAAGGAAGGTGCCTCTCAATTGCAGAGTGCAGAGTATGTAACAATTCCAAAATTATTACACCACTGCACATAAGCCTTTCTGCACAGCGACACTATGAGTTTGGGTCTCCCCGTTTAATTGACATACTCTACACCTTCATAGACTCTGCATCAGCTATGATGAGCGGAGGTAGTTCATCACTAGTGTTGCAAAAATGGAAGTCGAAAGACTCCAGGGAGGTGTGTACATTCCGAATGGCTGTGTACAACTTCATGCTGGTGGAAATCTCTTCCATGAAGAGGGTAATAGTACAGACATCAGTGCAAGAGGCCACTGATGGAAAGGAATTATTTCATTCAGTGGCTAGAGTGGTATTTCAAGAACAGTCTGCAGACAGTCCAGCATCATAACTAATATCACTGAAGCATGGGAAAGAAAAGTCACTTATATGTGCTCTATGTGCCAGTACAGCTTCTGGATCTCTTGGTGTCAAAGAACGATAGTAGTTAGGTCGCCTGATACAGATGTTTTGATCCTGGCTGTTCACAACTTTCCAAATATGGAACATATCGATAACATGTGGACTGACACAGACACCATTATTAGCACAGTTGACAGGCGATGCTTCATGTCTGTGCATGCAATTTGTGATGCACTCACTCCTGACGTCTGCAACATACTTCCTGCTGTATGCACATTAACAGGATGTGACTCTGTGTCAACCTTATTTGGCTCTGGGAAAAACTCTGGGTTTAATGTTGTCAAAATAAAGGGAGCTTACCGCTTCAGAGATCTTGCCAAACTGGGGCAGAGTGACAGACAAGCCGCAATTTCTCCAGCAAGGAAGTTGGTACCAATGCTGTATGACCACAGTGAGAAAGAAAAGGAGATCACAGAGACCTGAATTGCTTTTGCCTCAATCTAGCCATCAGGAAGGACAAGCCACCAGCCAAACTCTCACTGTGTCAGGACAGTGTTGAAGAGCAGGTCAAAAGAGCATCCTGGCAAACAAAAATCAGGATATCTTCGCACATAGGGAAACCAGATATTGGATCACCAACATGGATGGAAAAATGTGGATGATGAACTACTTCCTGTATTCTTCAAGGGCCCTATGGCAACTGTGTTTCCACAAAACCTTATTTGTGCCTGTATCAATAGGGATCGCTGCACAATCAAATGCGTCTGTAGTCAGAACAACTTCCCTGCATACAACTGTGTACATGCCAAGGCAATGAAGACTATGGTAACCCACGGACTCTCGACAGATCATAATGATGAACAGGATGATGATAATGATGTGGACTAGAAATGTCATCAGTGCTAATCCGTTTCAATGATACCTGTATGAATTTAATATTAGGTTTTGTTTTAGATTGTTGTTGTGATGCTTTGAGCTCACAACAGAATCCATTTTTATGTCTTGAGATAATACTTAAGAGTCATAAAACTGAATGCAAATATTTCAAAATGGTCAGTTTAACGTGTTGATGGTATCACTGTTTATCCCCGTGTTTATGATAATGGCACCATTTGACAGCTCCACATCATAGTTCCTCTTAAAGTAGACATAATCCACTTTCAAATGACGTACGATGTGTGCAGAGAGGATACATTAAGTCGACCAAATCGGGGGGTGTCTGCCACTCGCCTACCATGTCGGTCTGCAGTTTGTGGTTAAGGAATGAACCTGAACAGCTCTCTGAAGAGTTAAAGAGGAAGCTCAATAAATTGATGCATTGTGCAGACCAGCATCTTATTATCAGTGCTGATTTGTTTTATTTTGGCTTCAATGGAGATGCTATCTTTTCGTGACGGCAGTTGTTTTTTATAAAATCAGACTGTAGAAATAATTATAGGTATTTACAAAACAAAGCAAATAATATCCAAGTTGTCCAAGCTAAACATATTTTTCAGTTTACAGCAAGGAGAAGAGATGAAATAGTGAATAGTTTGGAAGCTCTTTTGTGGGAGTGTAACAGTTTTTGCATATCTATTGCTCATCCGAGTACATACAAAAAAGACGATTTTCTAAAAAAAGATAATTGCACAACATAGCCATGAAGAAATCTGCATTGCAGATAATAAGTACTAGAGTAATGAGCATAATGAGGCATTGTGTGCAGACCCTGGAAGCAGATCAGATGGTATTTCAGCAACACTACTAGAGACAAGACTGAACAACTTTCACATGTATGGAATTTTCTTCCCATTTAATTCTAATGGGAGTGACCTGTACCTACAAAGGGAAGAATATACCCTCTTGGTGGGTGAAGACGATAAAAGGAACCAAATCAGGAGGAATGCTCTTGTAATTAAAGTGCCAGACTGAGGGCTTGTTGACACTAATACGCGGGGTCGATCTAAGATACACAACTTCAGCTACGTGAATAGCGGAGCTGAAGTTGACATACTTAGATCTACTTACCGTGGTGTCTTCACTGCGGTAAGTTGACAGCTGACGCTCTCCCGTTGACTCCGTTTGTGCTTCTCATTCTGGTGGAGTACCAGAGTTGATGGGAGAGCACTCAGAGGTTGATTTATCGCATCTAGACTAGACGCGATAAATTGACCCCTGCTGGATCGATCGCTGCGCGCTGATCCGGCAGGTAGTGTAGACAAGCCTTAAGGGTGAAATCCTGGCTCCACTGAAGTCAATGGGAGTTCTGCTATTGCTTTCAATGGGGCCAGGAGTTCACCTCTGGACTCCAAAGACTCAGGTTCAAGTCCCTGTTCTGCCACAGGCTTCCTGTACGACTTTGGGCATCTGAAAAATGTAGATACCAATTCTCCCTTTGCTCCACCCTTTGTTTGCCTTGTCTATTTAGACTGTATGGTCTGTGGGGCAGGGACTCTTATTACGTGCACGTACAGCACTTAGCACAATGTGGATGCATTTTGCTGCATGAAGCCCTTAAGCACTCCTGTAATACAAAGAATAAGTCAGATATATTGCTCTGCCTGGAATTTGTAGCACAGGATAACCTCTGTGTCAGTATCCCAGTATAATACCAATACCTTACATTTTATCCTAAAGAATCCTTAATATTTTATATGTGGACTGAATAGTTCCCTCCCGGAGGCATGGTTAATAAATGAAAGCCTCAGATATTGTGTAACGGTGATGTGGAGGAGCCATGTGAGGGGGAAAAGGGGTTGCGAGGAATGTCCCCACTCCCACAGCTACCCCTTCCACCAAATGGCATGTCAGTCCGGCTGCATGGAAAAGAGTAGAAAGGGGGTAGCCAGTTAGGTAAGGGAAGGGGCAGGTAGCAGCCATTCTGTGTGGCACATTGCCACCTCCAAATCGACCCTAGTACAGCTGAAAAACGGTTTGGTTACTGCTTCACAGAACAGCACTAAGTCCTTCTCTGGGCCCAGTGATCCCTGTCACAGGCCTTGTCTAGACTAGCAAAGTTCGCTGTTGTTGACAGTGGGTGTCAGTCACAGGTATAGCTGAACCAGTGGGTTAACTGCAAGTGCAGCTCAGAATGAACTGTGTTCAGCTCCCCTAACCCAGTTTCTGAAACAATGCTGTACACAGTTGTATTTGGCTATCCTTTTCTGTCACAATTGTGTATCAAGTCCCAGGCCACCTTTTCTGTGAGGTGTTTATTAAAGAAAAGAACTAGAGTACTAGCTACTGACACATTCAATCTGGCTTCCACAGAGTTTGAGTTCCAGCTTTGTCTTCCATGTTTACCATGTTTACTCTCTATATCCCACACAGACATCAAGTGACTGAATCATATATTGCAAACAAACATATAATTTCACCTACACCTTTCACTAGGAACTATTTTTGGTAGTGGAAGGGTACCTCTATAATGCTGCACGCAACTGTTTTTTAAGAAGGTTGTATAAAAATAAAAGTGAAATATAAAATGAATGATCCATACGCTAACAACCACATGCTACTCCAACATGTGCATCAGCAGGCTACTAGTGCACAATAGTACTCTGTCATGGCTCAGTGCTACACAACAGAGATTTTATATGTTCCTCTAAAACATCTGTGTAAGCTAGTGGGTTGTTTCACCCACCAGGGAAGGGAGTCAGATTCTATGTCCAAGTCCTTTTTATGGCCATTTCCTCTGGGCTTTGTTTATTGTTCATAAATAATGGTCACAAACAAAATAAGTCAACTAAAAATGCTGGTAACACTCCTCCATGGCTTTCCCTGCCTCAGCCAGTCAGGAGAAAGAGGACACCCTCTTCTCAAGTGAGGCCTTTCACCCAGCTTCCTCTGCCTTATGTATTCCACCCCTGAGAAGCTATATGATGGGAAGAAATCTATTAACCCTTTATAGGCTGCAGTGACTTACATTGTCTCAGTCTAGTATTGGCTACTGTTGGAGACAGGATCCTGGACTAGAAGGACTATTGTTCTGATATGCTGTGGCAATTCCTGCATTCATTTGTGGGAAGAGCTGTGAGGCATGGACCTTCTATAGCAGGTGGAGCCAAGATTAGTATATCATGCTTTCAACAGCTGATGTCTGCAACCCTCCATAGGGTTTTCATTAATTTGGTTACAGGATAGTTACATTGATCATTCGGATTGTCACAGTTAAAGATACAGTAGGAGTGAAAATGTTAAACGCTCACCCTTCCATCGCTCGTGAGAAGTATAGAGTCACTTTTTATATCGCGGTGAATAACCCCTTGATTGTGCAGGTAGGACAGCGCTCTCAGTACAGACAGACAAACTGTAGCTATCTGCTCTTCATTCATTCTAAAGGCAAGAAGGCAAGGCGTGAGGACACATGTAAAAAGAGAGGAAGAATAAACTACGGAAGAAACAGATAAGGACATGGGCCAGCACCTTTGCTGATGTAAGCTGGCACAGCCCCATTCAAGTCATTATGCAGTAGTGATAGACAGCAGCCAAGTCTCTCAAAGGAACTGATCAAGCCCAAATTTGCCGCCCCATCTGCTTCTCATTCTAAGATGTCCTTCCCTCTCAGGACTGTTTATTGCTCTCTGTCCTTGCCAAGGTCAAAGTCACAGACTCTGTCCACTAGACAGCCATATATAGAAACTAGGCTCACCAGAATTACAATAGAAAAATCACACTGAACTCTTTCCAGGGAGCTCCAGCCAATGTGACATGGTGGCATGGGTTGGAAGTTTTTTCCTCTGGGTCAGCTCCTAAATGATGATGTCGCTCTTGGAGAGAAGGAGAGGTTAGGAGGCCTGAAGAACAATCTCATATCCTCTCCCTCAAGAGCCACTGGTCACTCCGTGTTGGTCCCCCGCTGCACAGGACTCTATGTAGTTAACTGTCACTGGATCAGAAACTTTGTTTTCATGTTCACAGACTAATAACTTTGTTGTGAAACAGTTCAGGTTGCTCTACATGACACAAAAATCACAACAGCACAGAGATGAAAAGTTAAACTACCCAACAGTACATACCCACTGCTCCTCAAATCACAGGCCTGCACCTTACCAACTCAACTACTCAACACTACAGATCACGCACAACAACCTTAACTCTGCCCCAGATGTCCTGGAGCTGCTAGGACCTCTGAAAGCTGGAGGAGTTTCAGCCCTCCCAGGTGACCCCAACGGCAGTAGATGGTACTGCAGCCACAGCTGCCTAAAGATGCTCCAGCACCACTCTTGACAGCAGGTGGTAAGTCACTCTGAAGAACGGTAACTACATGACAGACAGTGTATACAGTCTGACTGAGAGTGGGATGATATCGGTGGCGCTAAGCACCACCAGTCCCAAATGACCAGGAACCCCTGCCTTGCAACAAATAAAACACTGAGATGTGGAAATAATCTCGAGACGCAGAGCCTTCATTCTGCCTTTAAAGTGTGCTTCTGTTCTGAAAAGTGACGGTGCAAAAATGACACCTCCTTGCTGAACAGACTGCTCCCTGCGCAGTGTCCAAGTCATCTCGCTGGACTTCAATAACAGAAGTAAAATTTTACCTTTTTTTGCAACTCTTAGTCTTGCAGAGTCAACACAGAGAAGAAAGTCAACTGGCTTGTCTTCTTTTCTGGGCACTCTCAACTTTTACTAAGTTCCAATCAGTTACATCTGTGCAAATTCATTTATGCCGGTGAGGCTACAGAGGTCATCCTAGTGGGTATGAAGACAATGGGGCTGCACAGGTGTAACTGTAAATTTCCTAATTTTACCAACAGGTCACTTGTTACTGGTGATAATGTGTGAGAAGGAAATAGTTTGACTCTCAGATCACATGTTGAGTTAGCAGGGCTGGGAGCCGTCTTACTTGTAAATAAAGTAAATTTTATCTGCAAATCACTGACAAATGACAAACAGGGAATGCTTTAATGCCACTTTGATAGTCACTTACCAGAGCAGCACTGCACTTTTGTTTCTTTAAAAAATGGAGCAGGTATACTTTTTGGAAATTTAAGCATGAGGAAAAATTTTGAAAACGAAGTAGGTGTGCGGCATTAAATACATGTAATGTATAGCGCAATGTAATGTATTTAGTTAGTCAATTTCCTGTTCTGAAGAAACTGAAGTTCGTTCATATGCAGTAAGTCCAATAGTTTCAAGAAGGACAAATCACTACTGGGATGGAATCATGAAATAGAATGAGCAAGGGAAATGATTCTTGGATTTCAGAGCAAATCTGTGGATTCCCATCCTGTGTGCAATTATGTAGGGGTTATTTCCATTGCTCTGATGTACATTACAAATAAACATTTAATATGATATTTCAAGAAGGGCCTCATAAATCATATGATAAGACATACTTATCCAGTCATCATTTACAAAAACATATGCATTGGAAAAGAAGCCTGTCACATTGCTATACCATCGTTATAATGATGACATTGAAGGGAGTTAGTGAACTGTAAGCCATTCTATCAGTTGCTCTTTCACATCAGCCTTCATCCACAGAACATCCCGTGGCAGGCGTTCAATGAGAGATGTAGAAACAATCCATAGTTCAGCTGTGACTCACCACGCGCCTTACGCTTTAGAAGAGCCAGTAAAGAGCATGATTCCTGTCTTGCTGGCCAAAGCTCCCTCTATTACACCAAGGAGACTTCTGCTTTCACGCTGCTATGGAAATGTTACAACCTTTCAGCAAAATTGTTGAGGGAAGGTCAGAAAAAGTAAAAAAGATTAAGGAATGACTCTTGTGGTTGCAAAAAACGATGACGGCTCTTAAGTAGCCATTTTCTGTAAATATCTGTTTGCCATTAAATTCCTGTCAAAGGTATTTGGCAGAGTGGTTTTGAAGTTTTGGGGCGGGCAGCGTAGTTAACAAATGACTTACAATGGCTGTGATTTTTTTGCACATCAGTTGAGGCAACACTTAAAAAATAAGTATCTATTTTACAATACCTATTTAGCCGTGACCTGAACATGTCATTAAATTGTTAGATAACTTTTGTGACTGAATTGCTATTCGTTGCTAAACTGGGAGTCCTCTTCTTTGTGTATAGCTAAATTTCCTCCACATAGATGTGCTAGTTGTGTGGTTTCGATTCAAGGAGAAAGGCATTTTGCTGGTTAAATGTAAAACACTTTTCTCCTGCCTACCTTCTTCCTGCGTGCTGGAAAAAAGGTGGGTGGCAAACAGAGGGAATATGTTACACAAAATCAAATCTGTCCATTCAGAAGGCAAGCTGGAAGACAGGCATAAAGTCAGGAGCTCCATGTAACCTTTGGTACTTGTTTAATTATGTTGATTAGGGGGTGTGCTATTTTTGTAACTGAAATAAGCATACCAGTCCAACCCCTGAAGTTGGTGCAGTTATAGAGGCATGAAGGTTCTTACCCCAGTATATCTTATTTTCCTTTCTGAATGGGAATAGCTACACCAGCACATTTATACACTAGGGGGTATTGTACCACTTTAGCTATACCAGAGAAAGAATTCCTAACAGTAAGAACCTACGTTGCCACTGGTTTAGTTTTCTCTTAACCTGTAGCTGCCTACAGCAGGGTTTACCGCATCTTGCTCAGATACAGCTAGTAAAGAATACTACTAGAGACAGGATACTGGGCTGGATGGAAGACTGCTCTGATCCTACATCCCTTTCTCCACAATAGTTGAATGAGCAGAGTTATCGCCTCTGGCTGAAGGGCCAAAATATGGCTGGTGCCAACACAGGTGCTTTGTGGGTCAGAGGGCTCAGGAGGCTCTTTTCCTCTCAGGGGTCTCATGAAGGAGGTAGCCATAAAACAACAGCCTGCACTCTACAATGCAAAGTGAAGGGGGAAAGGACATCTTCTGTCGATGGACACGTAGAGCAAGTCATGGCTGTGCAGGCTGGGGGGAGGCCAGGGGAGGAAGGCCAGCCCTGGGAGGAGCTCACCGTAAACTTTTGCAACGAGGTAACAGTGGCTGCCAATAGTATGCTGTTGTCCAGCACCTCTGGAGGTGTTTTGCTTACTCCTGTGTCATGCAGGCATAATGGCTCCAGCCAACATCATTCATGTGGTACACTGACACCACCTCCCCTCCCTAATATAGCTCTGGCTCTGAGGTGACATTCTGGCCCAGCTGAAGTCCAGGGGAGTTTTGTCATGGACTTCAGTGGAGTCAGGCTTTCTTCACAGAAGTGGCAATTCAGCCTCAAAGTTCTGGATTTGTATGGGGACAAGAAAAAACAGCGGGGAGAGAGGGGGAAGAAAAAACAAGAGAGAAGGGGACTGGGCGGGATTTCACTCTAACAGAATATATACATTTATATTAGTAAGTGTTGCAAATCATTCTCTCCATCACCTTTCTGCTAACACCCAAGTTAACATTTCCGTATTTCCCTTGGAATGGTTGGTGAGACACCCCTCATTCCTATGGAGTTCCCTGTGTTCTTTTAGGTGTTAGCTACACAGTTATTGTATGAGAAACACAGAACCCCAACCTTAGCAGATCAAAAAGGACTTTCTATTCACCCTTAAAGAGAGTTGATCAGTATAAAGGTAGAAAAATGGACCTGTTGCATACTGAGCAGAGCTGGGCATTTTCAGTTATTTTAACTGGCTTCTAGACTTCTTTGACAGAAACAGGTTTTTGGGTTTTTTTAGATTAAATGCATAGTAAAGTTCTCATAGTTTTTGCATTTTGTCAGGAGTATGAATTTATTACATTACAGACCTGTCCGCTTTTAGACAGACGCTGAAAATACCAAACCATGTTTAAATCACTCATCAGTTTCCACTGACTCACTGAGTGCTTAAGCTGGGACAAAGCAGGCATGGATTGCACTCAGTCCCACTTTTGCTAACGCTTCCCCCCTTTCTATAAACTGACAGTGGCAGTAAGCATGAGCAAGACAAAGCCAGATATTCCTTCTTGCCCTAGTAGAAGCACAGGATTTACTGCACCTTTGAAAGAATAGGTGCCTTCAACACTAAAACAGTGTACAGATGATGCTAACCAAACATACCTTGTATGCGTCACTATGTCCGTCAAAGCACCACCTTCCAGAAACTCCATAACAACCCAGAGCTCATCATTCACAAGATAGCTGTTGTACATGTCAACCACATTTTCATGATGGTAATCCCTCATTATTACAACCTAAGCAAAAGACAAAGAGTGCATGAGTTACTGGAAACGTTTTGACTCTGAACCATTCTTCTTTTACCTCTGCACTCAAGAAATGTTATGGTGTAACACCCTTGCTAAATCCTTGTGCCTAATTACACCACAAAATGTTTTTCTAACAAATATATTTACATGTTTTCCTGTAAATCATTTCTGAAAGATGGAGGAAGTATCCTTTCTAAATCATATTTGGTGGATAACAGCTTTCTTTTGAATATAAAAACAGGAATGGTTCTTTCTTTTTTTGCCTGTTGCTTGTCCTTTTAGTACAACAGAGATTGTATCAAATCAGTCAAGCAAAGCCTTCTTCATGGTGCCACCAAAGTCAACATGCAGAGAGTTAAAAACACCCTAATAATATATAGCTCATTTGTGACCCAGCTAAAGCAGCAATTGGGGTCATAAGGCATTCATTCCCTTTTGCCCCTGCACTGCTACCCACACCCCAGGTAACAGTGAAGAGCAACCCTAACCTTGCTGCTGAGCAGGAGTGGGCACAATAAGGCAGGGAATGGGCAAAGCCTTGGCTGCATTGGGGTGTCAAGGAACATATGCTGGGACAGATTACAGACCCGACCTCCCTTCCCAGAGCAGCGGGGAACCAGGCGACTGACTCAGAGCATCTCCAGCTTCAGGGCAACAATGCTGGGCTCCCGGCAAAGCTATGACTAAGCCCATAGTGAGATATTTAAAGGAAAGGCAGAATAGAAAATAAAATGAAGTTTTAGATTTGTTTACAAAAGTGACAAATATTCGGCTTGATGGTCGGTTTATCACCTGCCCATAGTAAGGGGCCACCCAAAATGGAGACTGTGACTCAGGAAGTTACAACTGAACTCATCACCCCCACCTTAGGAGGCTAAAGCCTTATCCACTGGGCACTGAGGGGATTTCCGTTTTGTTCCTCTCTGTGATCAGTAACCTGCAAAATTGTCCCCTCGTCCAAAATGGCTTACCTCATTGAAGAGTAATTCTCTTCTCTGCTGTTTCCTGAGATCCATTTTCTTCACTGCGACTTGCTTTCCAGTGTGCTTCTCAGTGGCAATGCAAACGATCCCCGTGGAGCCTTCTCCTATTTTGATAAAGTTGTCCAAGTATTCCCTGGGGTCGCCGGGACTGACAACAAGCTGAAGGGCAGCTCTGAACTGTTCATGTGACACCCTGGAGGGCTGCTGATCGGAGGATGAACCCCAGCTAGGTGGGGGATAAGCACCTGACGTGATACTTGGGGAGCTTGGGTAAGAAGCCGTGGAAATATAAGGAGAGCTTGACTGGAGGGCAGGCTGGTGATAATGAGAAGCTTTGTGATAGACTGAAGGATACTGGAAGCTACTACCTGAATAGCTAACTTTGCTTTGACTTTGAGGTAGCTTTGTTGGGCCTCTAGGGTAGGTATCTGATCCAGATAGTGGTGGGCTAACTACCATCTGTGCTCGATCGTAATCCACCTGCAAAAATTAAAACAAGGCAAAGTTAACATGTTGTATTCAGCATTGATCAATGGCTGAAAATAATTGCAGATATTATGAGCATTCTAAACCTTATGTTATCAATGAAGTCAGACCTCAATTCCTCAGTACCACAGTGTGGCCACCTCCACCGTGATTTCTCATTTCTGAGATCCCTACTTGGTTTTCCAACTTTCTCTTTTTGTGCACATTTAGTAAAAGAAAGCTCTAATCACAGACCCACTTGACACTCCCATTCCTCACCCCCTGCTTGGTTCTCAGCATGTTTCACTCTCTGGGCCACCAGGAGGAACTCCAAGGATCACTGATGGTCCATAGACTGCCGAGGCAATAAGTAAAAATCCCTATTGCTTTATTTATTATAGTCTTTAGGACTAGTGGAGCAGAAACCATCTGTTTATACCCAGTATCATGACTTCCCGTACAGATGGTATAATTTTGAGGGGAAGTGTCCTCTACGACCTAAATATGTGTTCCTTTTAAAGTGACACTCTGGTACCCTCTTGCTGAGAATAGAGTTTTTTTTTTTAAAATCACCCGTTTGGTGCATTCTGATCACAATAAAAATGTAGATTTTAGGACCTTTAGATCATCTAGTTGGATCTCCTGGGTATCACGGGCCGAAGAATTTCACCCATTTACCCCTATATTGAGCCAAATAACTTGTGTTTGATTAGAATATACCTTCCAGGCATCCAAGTCTTGATCTAGTGGCTCACCACTTCCCTTGGTGGTTTGGGTCAGTGGTTAGTCGCCCTCACAGTTAAAAATTTGGGTCTTATTTCTAATGTGAATTTGTCTGGTTTCAACTTCCAGCCGTTGGTCCTTGTACCTATATGCTGCAAACAAGTCACCTCTCAATCTTCTTTTTGATAAGATAAACAGATTGAGCTCCTTAAGTCTCTTGCTGTGTTAGCTCCTCCCTTCTCCAGCCACCCTCTTCCCCTTTTTTCTCTACAGCAGCTGGAAAGAGATATTGAGCTTGATTTTCCCTTTGCTTTCACAAGAGTAACACAGGAGGAGCAAGTGAATGTAAAGCTACCTTTGTTTCCCAATCAGTTTCAGTGCTGAGGAGAGCTCACCAGGGTTGGAAATCAAGCCCTAGTTCCTGAATCCTGCAAAGCGCACCGTTAATGGACAGGACCATAAAGACATCACACAGGGCAGCCAATGTATGGACCCTCACCTGGTCAGCAGAGGTGCAAAGAACAAACAGGACATGCAGGAACTGTGACAGAAACTTTAGATGGCAATACACGGTGCACAGTGCAACAGTTCTGACAGGCACCATATCTGTTCACAACACAATGGGTGCATTGGCAGTAATTACTGTGCTCAGGAGCACTGGAAAGACTTGTGTGTAGCTGCCATCCAGCATCCATTACCCAGCTGATGTCTGTGCCACACTGTCATCCTTACTGCCATGCTAACACCAATTTACCTGCATCACAACCTGTTAAGAGCGGAGGCAAAGAGATGCACAGAGGAAGCCATTTGCAATGCACAACAAGTTTTATAGGTCCAGGAGCTATGCTACATATTCTTGACCACAATCTCCTGGTACCTGGACTATTAACTATTTACATATATACAGATACAGACCACTCCTAGAATGAAACCAGGACTGACTGGGAGCTGGAAAGTTGTTCCCACTCCAATGGTCTGGGTGATAAGGCCCTGCTAGCATTGGTTGTACTCCTGTGCAATGTGACAATGTGGCCAAATGACTGCCACTATTGAAGGGAGTGGGGGCTGGCAGCATAGACAGACGTATTTCGATTGGCTAGATCCCAGTCACATGCAGGGCAAACTGGACCCGGCCACCAGCTTAAAATTTCTTCCACTGATGGCCCACCTCTCACCATTTCTAGTTACCTGCCCTTTCCTACGGATTGTGGAGAAGACACTTCCCTAACGGCTCCGTGTAGATAGACCACTGCACACCAGCACTGGTCCTAGCTTCCTACAACAGCACCGAAGAAGGAATGTAGGGTTATGTGGCTCAAATGACAATGGTGCATTCATTTCAAATGCCTTGCTTATACGATTCACACACTATAATTCTTCAGGGTCTTCCTTACAATTCCCCAAAACTGGTATTGCACCTATTGTTCTTCCCAATAATCTGAGCATCGTTATAACGGGCAAATGCTACAATAGATTAAACAGACAATAAGCAGAAACCATGAAAGTTCAAACTAAGGGGTGCGGGGGAGCGTAGTGATTACGTGAGCCTATAACCTATCTGAAATGGGTGTTTGGTCTTCATCGTTTTCAAAGCGGGCTTCCTTCAAGCAAGACAGAATGAGCAACAAGGAGACTAATTTAATTTCTTTAATGATTCTCCAGAATGACAAACTACTTAACTGCAGTGTCATACAACCCCTAATTTTCCTTTGAAATCAGAGACAATCTGGGAAGAAATTATCTCAATAGGAGGCTTTAAAAAACCCCACAAGTGTCAGCATTATTCCTTTGATGGAAAAACAACTAACACATGCCCTATTTCCACTTAAAACTTCCTTTGCCTTAAAGTGTTTTCAAGCTTCTTCTCTGTAAAATAAATGAATTTTTTACATTCTCAGACAAGATGTTTGCTCATCCATACCTCTAGTCAAACCCAAAAGGTATGGGCAAAAATACATGTAGCAATTTTTTGGAAATGAATCTCTGTTTACAACATAGCAAAAATAGCCCATGACAATGTGTGTAACATCTCTGAGGAGGGTGCGGGGTGCAGAGACAGAGGCTCATGATGTAGCACAATTACAAATAATTACACCTATGAATTCATTTAATCAATCAAATCCACTGGCGGTGCACCAGGGTGGACAGGGCATAAAACTCTACACAGCTCTCGGTGGCTACTATTACTGCTGGCTGTCAGCCAGGAGTCCCCTGATCCGTGTTAGTTAAGTGCACATTAATCTGAATTTGGCAGCGTAATCAAGGACCCAACTGAACTGTGAAATTGAATTCTGCAGTGGAACATCATTTGACCATTTTATGCTACGGCTGAAAAAAGAAAAAAAAAAAACAACCCACTACCGCAGCATCAATTTATCACTGTTGCCTGCTGCACGGGAGAGAAGGAGTTTGTAGCCGAACTCTACTCAGTGGGGGAAAGAAACCTCGACGTGCCAAATTATATCAGTGTTTTGCAACATTCTGTGTAAGACACTTGCCCATCTTTTCATGCAGCTTCGAATGGGAGGAGGGTTTGCACGCTCTCAAAGGGCTGCTTAAATATTCCTCTTTGAAACGTGAAACTGAGACATCTTCTTTAACATAAAAAGAACAGGAGGACTTGTGGCACCTTAGAGACTAACAAATTTATTTGAGCATAAGCTTTCATAAGCTACATTGCATCCGATGTAGCTCATGAAAGCTTATGCTCAAATAAATTTGTTAGCCTCTAAGGTGCCACAAGTCCTCCTGTTCTTTTTACGGATACAGACTAACACGGCTGCTACCCTGAAACCTTTAACATGACTCTTTTGAGTCGTCGCAACCAATAATATGCAGCATGCACAAAAACACCAGACAGCATCATACTTAAAGTAGCAGCTTCCTGAGAGAAGATTTTTATACAAGGTAAAGATACAAATAATTATAGGAGTGGATCCATTTGATCCATCAAGCAAAGTTTTCTATAAACTGCAAAGGCTTAGAGACCACTAGGGACTCTGCTGTTGCCAATCTAATTAATGCGCAAGGTGCCCAGATACTCTGGTGATGGGAGCACCTTACACATTTAGATCAATGCATACATATAAGTCAATTATTTGAAATTTAAACTTAAGGATGGGATGGGTTTTCAGAATTTTAAAATGAAAATTAATCAGTTCAGCAAAACTCCTGAAAAATACAGTGTACTTGCGAATACATTTTGTAGCATTTGATAACCTGGCTTACAATACCATTCAAAACCATTCATTTCTGGAATACAATGAAATGTAACAAAAATACACAGGGAAAAGCCATTAAATCAACTAACTTCTCATTATTAGCCACATCGTAATACAGTTCCTCCCATCACTGCACAATTGAACAGATACTATTTCATTAATGCTTCTATTTATATTATGGTATTCAATTAGCTTCCCAAAGGAAACCCTTTAAAAGACCATAAAAAAACCTCAGCACAGGCCTCATTAAAGATCAGGTCAACAGGGCAGATTAGGTTCTGACATGAAATCCATCAAGGCGCTGCACTGTAATGGAACACGCGTCTGCTGCTGTGCGGGTTGGTTCACTGCCTCACAATGCTACTCAAATGTGTGCGTGCTCATTTCAGCACTGAGGCCTTTCAGTTGTTACAAAGGGGGTATCGCAAGGTGTTTAAAGTCATTTTACCTTTCACGTTGATGACAGTAATGCGTATTTTGTAACACCAGAAATTACAGATCGTTAATATGGTATTAGGAGGAAACACCTGCTTATTCACACGCAAACTAAGACCCTGATCCTGTAACATGATATACAGGGGCAGACCCTTCACCCGTGTGGAGTGCCGCTAAATTATTCATAGAAGCAGCCAGCAGGAGCACTGTAGAAAAGGCCCATCTCAGAAACGGCTGCCCCAAACCCCCAGCTGAAGAATTTGGTATCCTATGGGAGGGAACCAAGGTGGAAAATAAGGACGAACATCCTAAAAGGGGACCCCCCTTTCCACAGAGGTAGAATGGCCTGATCATTGATCATGAACCTAGTTCCACCAGGAGATGGGGATGCCACAGGAGGGTGCAGAGAGGCTGTGGTGAGAGGAGATTCAATCACGAGACATAATGATAGCTAGTTATATGGTGACCGAGAACTGTTTGGTGACTTGCCTGCCAGATCCAAAGGTGGTGGGTTGAATGCTTACTGGAGGGCCCAGGGCCCTCAACCCCTCCTGCACCCCAATTCTCTTCCCAAGCCCAGAGCCCCCTCCCACACTCTGAACCCCTCGGCCCAATCCCCCATCCTGGAGCCCCCTCCTGCACCCTTAACCACTCATTCCTAGCCCCACCCCAGAGCCCAGACCCCCAGCTGGAGCCCTCACCCCCTTCTGCACCCCAACCCCCTGCCCCAGCCTGGAGCCACCTCCTGCACCCAAACCCCTCATCCCTGGCCCCACCCCAGGGCCTGTACCCGCAGCCAGAGCCCTCACCTCCTCCTGCACCCCAACCTCCTGCTCCAGCCTGGTGAATATGAGTGAGTGTGGGGGAGAAGAAGTGACGGAGGGAGTGGGGACGGAATGAGCGGGGGTGGGGGTCTCGGAGAAGGGGTGGGGCAGGGGGCAGGCTTCGGGGCAGGGGCGGGGCAACGGTGGAGTTTGTGATCATACTACATATCAGTACCGTGACGTCAGGCTGTACAGGAGAGGAGGCCTGTAAAATAAATGGAGATTACTAGGAATGAGACTAATGTCCAGGGCTTCTCCAGTAGAGATCACTGAAATGCTTCCTCTGCCACACACATGATGAGCTGAACAGCGATAATATCAGGGTTTCAATATGTGAATGAGAAGATGCCATAAAAAAGGAAGGGGTTATCCTCATTAGTCACTGAGAAAAGGAAGGGAGAGCCTATTCTTAAGGATTGGCTCCACCTTAACTAAAAAGCAAGTAGCCTGCAGGCACAGAATATCTATAAGAAATGTAGGGTGGGGAGGTATAATTTAAACCAGGATCTGGGGAAAACCAGCCAGGTGCTGAGGAGCAGTCAAGTTAGACAAAGACTTCTGTTAGGTATTGCAATAAAACAAAAGGAAGCCGATGTTGGGCAGTGATGGATGGGATCACACAGGCAGATTCCGGAAAAAAACCCCAACAAGGTTTCACATAAAGGAATTAAAAAATAGGCATACGGTCAAACACAAAATCTATAAAGGACTGTATACCAAGAGGAGGAGCTTAAAGGAAAAACAGGTGAACTAGAAAACCTGACAATAGAAGAGGACCTTAGCCTAAGAAGCATTTCTGGAACACAGTGGAATGACAAAGACTGATGGGATAATGTAATATCTGAGTATCAACCAAGCAGGAAGGATATATTAGGCCATGGAGGTATGGGAGTACCTAAAAGATTCCACTGAACCTAATGAGATATTTCTACAGCGAGAGAGCATTTCTGTCCATACAGATCCTATTGTAAGGTCAAGTCATAAGAATACACACGTTAGAAGGGTTATACTGCTGATCTTCAGACAGTTGGAGGAGATCAAAGAAGCAACTAAATCTAATAATGGCCCACTTCAGCTACTTGCAATATAAAATGACCAAATGTCTCACTAGGGTATGATTTAGGGAGCAATGTCTCGACACCTTTTACAATTGCACCTCGAAACAGCTACTTTTAGAGCACAAAAGAGGAGAGGCTACTCTCAGCGGAGTCCTAAATCTCACCCAGGAGTTGATTCAAGAAGTAATTATAGTTGATCCATTGTAGCTGAGGCCTGGCCTGACGTGAGTGATTAACACATGGGGAAAGGCCTTATTTTGTAGAAGATAGGATTAGGGAGGTAAATGAATTATTAGGATGAAAACAGGACATTTGTGCTAAATAAGGGAAGTACATAGGTCAGTAGGCTAAAAAGACAGAATGTCTGAGCCAGCTAAGATAAGAGAAAGAACACCCAGGGAATTATTTACTATGAACTAGATAACAAGGGACAAAATAAGTTAGGAATGAAGAGATAAAATAAAGAGGAAGTCGAAACATGGACAGCGCGTGGACAGAGCATGCGGTACAGCAATTCTGTACCAAGTAACCAAGCCAAGCCTAAAATGTATAATGCGATGTATAGTAAATGCAATGAGATGTGTCAATGTATATAAAGAGAGAGCGTTTCTGTGTAACTTTGGAGCTATGATGTACCCTGCATCCCACCCCCCGATCCCGCATTTGAGTCTGATCAACTCAGGGTCCCGTTGCTCTATGCTAAATAAAGATATCTGAGTGACGAATTCTGGAGTCAAACTGAGTTCTTGGGAAGACGAGTGGAAAGAGTTCTTGGAGGGAACCCCAACTTCCATTACATACTTGTAGCCACACTATAATTAAGTTCAACTTCCTCAGAGGAGGGGCTGTATCATAAACTAGCAATGCGACTTTAATCTTTAAAAGGGGAATTAAAAAAAAAGGTGAAGAGGGGTAATCCAGAAAAGACCCTACACATGACTAAATTAAAATCCTTACACTCCGCAGGGAGGCTTCTGTAGCATAGGACAATAGAGTCTCTAGAGGTATGTGCTCCCCTAAACTAAAAAGGAAGCAAGAAGGTAATACAAAACAGAAGAGATTAAATCATCACTTGATGATTGCCTGTTTTGTTCATCCCCTCTGGGGCACCTGGTGTTGGCCGCTGTCGGAAGACAGGATACTGGGCTAGGTGGACCTTTGGCATTGCCGTTCTTATGTTTCTGATGTTTAAATGGCAAGATGCAAGAGATTAGGAAAAGCCAAACAGGTAACCTTCAAAAATGGAAATCCAGCCCAAGTGAAGCCAAGGGAAAGGAACAAACTCTGGTAGTAAAAATGTAAAATGGAAGTTAGGAGGGTGAGGAGGGGATTTGAAGAGCAAATAGCCAAAGACGTATAAACAAATAACAAGAAATATGTATACCAAAAGCAGGGAACCTGTAAGAGATTTGGGGGGTCTTTGAGGCAGCCAGGGAACAAAGGGATATGCCTAAGGTGGACAAGGATATTGCAGAGAAGCATAATTTTTGTTCATCAGCCTTCAACACAGAAGAAGATACCTAACTCAAACCTACACTTTTTAGCTAGTAAAATGTCAGAGATTGGCATCCTATTTACCCCCTCATGACTGAAGAACAAGGGGATATGTAGTAAAACTGAAAAGTGACACATTTAAAGCTGGTAAAAGTACAGCACACATTATTAATCATTGGAACTCATTGCCACAAGGTATCATAAAGGCCAAAAAATTAGTATGCTTAAAAAAAGGATTAAATGTTTATATAAACATCCACATCTATATCAGCTAGGAAAAAAAATGTATACAGGCTATAAACCCTCCTGGTTCAGGGCAAGTTTGACTTCAGTGGGCTTGGATCAAATCCAAAGGGCACAAACCAACCTCTCACTGAAGGAGGTGAGGAAGAAACTTGCCCTACCTTTCTCTAAAGCAGACGATACGGTCCACTGTTGGAGACATGATATCTTCTACTTGGACCACCAGTCCCATCCGATAAATTAATGAGACAGTATGCATGTGTGAAGAGCCACCTTCCCGGATCCCACTGTAAAGTTCGAGTTAAATACATAGGGCCAAATACATCCTTGGTGTAACATCACTGAATTCACTTGATTTACACCAGGGATGAATCTGAGGTACATGGCATATCAGATGAAACAGCTGCAAGTAATAGTGAACTAAATCTACCCTTCAGACTTATTAGCCGTAATGACTATTTTTCCCGAATATATTTTTAAAGCCATGCATTTGTGTCTGCAGATTTTTTCAATACATACTTTTTCCTTTTTAATTATACTTTAAAGGCAATCTCAGTGGTAAGATAACTGATTCAAGACCCGATTCTCATTTAGTAAACTCATTTAACAAACCATTGTCTCGCTAATGCCTCTCTGAAGAGGAAACTCTCTGGCAATCATCTGTAGACAAAACACTGCTGTTCAGTTCCTGGGGTTGCTGATGGGGTTGGGAATCGTAACTGCTGCATAGAACGGTGAATCATCGAGTATCGAGTGCACCACGGTTGTAGGAATGTTTTTAGAGTTCTAAGGAACGCATAGCTGACAATGAATCTTGCAGGGAGGCACTTTTTCCAAAGAGCCTACCGTGCACTGATCCTTCTAAAATATACCTCTTTCTACAGTCCTGTTTAAGAGACCAATCCTGCAAATTTAAAAATTTTATTAAAGCCAATGTTAAACAAATTATATAATACACAGGTTAAGAAAAGTATAGTGCTTGAGTTAGCCACAGGTGACCAAAACATCCCTTAAACATAAATGACATTGCTTAGACTTTGCTTAACACAAATGAGCACCAAAGGGGCAATTGAAGAGACTTCGTGGCTGGGAACTCTTCTGTCCCCTGGGGTTTGGCCAGAAACCCAAAACCAAACCGCTTGCCCGAATTTAATTTGGGCTAAACCTCCTCGGTTTACTGCTAATAGGTCCGAGCACTAATTAGAACTCTGGGTGGCAGCATCAGCAGAGGAGCCAAGGAGTGGGTGAGCATGGAGTGTGAACAAGCCTTTCACATCCCTCCGGCCTACGGTCACAATATATTTCTGGTAGAGCTTCAACTGCTGCTTTCTGTTCTGGAGGTAAATAGAATCAATTTTCCAGGGCTCTCAACCCAGCCCATGTCATGAGCATTAAAATGTTCCATTATACAACAATGAAACAGATCTCATCCCTTGGAAGAAGTGCTCAGCACCTGGGAGCTGCAAGCGCTCAGCAAGTCAATACTGAAAAAAACCAGGCCGCTTTTTACTTAGGCATTTGAATGTGGACTTAGATGTCTCAGTGTAGGCCCCCATGTTTGTATATTTTGGCCATTTTCCCCTGTATAACCCTGAGGAACGAGCTATGTGTGATGCTGGTAAGCCAAGTGTCAGCTGTGGTCAAGACCTAGGCGTCAGCTGAGAACTGACACACTCACAGCTGGAAATCAGGCCAATTCACTTGTGTATTAGTATAGATCAAAGTGACTGTTAAATGAAAAAGAGTGTATTTGGTGTTTAAACTTCAGGAAAATTAATGGGATGTTCACATATCTGTATCCTGTTATAATGGAATAGCAAACATTTACATTATTTATATCCCTGTAACTAAATAACCCATCAAATGAGAAAGAAGCCTTGTGTAATGCAAATGAAGAACTGTAACAGGAAAGTGCTAATTCTTGTCCATTTAAAGGCCAGTGGTTATTGTGTGTGATGATCCAAGATCAAAGACTCTAACTGCGCTCCATCATCGAAGAAAGACACCCCCCCCCACCCTTCATCTCTGGACTATTTGGATTCTAACAAGGAAGAATTAACCAAATGAGAAAACAGAGATCCCCAGAATTACTCTGATTAGCCCTAACGGCTTTTTGGAAACTGACAGATTACTACATCTCTGCTACCCCTTGAAATTATAGACTGTGACTCACCTGTACATATATTTGTACCTGCTTTAACATCTCAATAGCGCTCATTCCTTTGTCTGAGTTAATAAACCTTTAGTGAGTTTACTATAGAATTGGCTACCAGCATTGTTTTTGGTGTGAGACCCAGGATGCAAATTGAGCTGGGTGAGTGACTGGTCTCTTGGGACTGGGTGCAACCAGAATATTTTGTGATTTTTTTTTTTTTTTGTATAAGTGACCATTTTTCACATAGTCCAGCTTGTCTGGGTGGCAAGATAGACTGGAGTGTCTAAGGGAACAGTCTGCGACTCGAGGTGGTGGAATCTCCTTCCTAAGAGGTTTTTAAGGTCGGGCTTGACTAAGTCCTGGCTGGGATGATTTAGTTGGGGATTGGTCCTGCTTTGAGCAGGGGGTTGGACTAGACGACCTCCTGAGGTCCCTTCCAACCGTGATATTCTGTGATTCTATGCTTATAAGACTACTGTAGTACTTTGGGAGTTCACATTTGGTACTGGGTCAGTGAAATCTAACGATAGAACATACCACCAGCCTGGGGTGGGGGTGGGGGGGTCTGCCCTGCTTTTGACAGTCTGTCCTGATGGAGGCACAGTCATAAAACATTCCAGACAGTGTGACACCATAAATTAAGGGACTTTCCAGGGTTAAAAATTAAAAGCTGTAGCATTTTAATTGGTAACCCTTGAAAATCCTTTACTGTACAGCTCTTCTCTCAGTGTTTGAGGGAAAATAAAACGAACCTAATCAGACGCCTAAACTGAGGCACCTAATCAGACGCCTAAGGAAAAGCAGCCTGGTATTCAAAGGTATTGCTTTGCTGAGCACTTGCAGCTCCCAGTGAAATCAAGGGGAGCTATAGGTGCTGAGCACTTCGGGAAATCAGACCACTTTTACTTAGGTGCCTAACCATGGATTCAAGTGCCCAGCTTTATACAACCACCTTTGGAAACTGTTGGTCACACCTATGAAAGTGATGGCCTGTGATAGCACCCACAGATGTTAATTTTACCTTTGGAATGCCTCCTGCCGTTTCTGACAAGCGAGGGTAGGTGTATGAACTATACGAATGCCCTTGCTGATTTGATTTAAAAGCACTTGCTCCGTATGGCACGACTGGTTCCTGCAGACCCGAACCTGATCTGGACCTCTGTCTCATGGCTGGCTGAGGACTTGTCTGGTTTACATATGACGACTTTGGTCTTTTGTCATAGTCATCCTTGTCTGGTCCATTTCCCCATTCACTGTCACTGTATTCCTGTCTCTCTTTTGAGCACTCACTCTGCACTGAAGTTCTAGATGGAGCATAGTGAAAGGATTCTCTGTAGTCTAGAGACGATCCACTAAGAATCCTTTGATATTCCAACTTTAGGCCACTGTACTCAATTGGTTTGCTTTTTGTTTCCATGTGTGTATGGTAATCTGGAAGAAACCTTGAGATGTCTGACTTTAGGGGCTTAATTTCTGAATAATAGGCGTCTCCGGGTTTTGTTTTCATCACGTGTCCATTCTGTTTTGGGGCGAAGCTACCTTGGCAGTATCTGTCTAACTCTTCCCCATAAAAACTCTTGTCTCTGTATTTTTCAGTGACATAGTCTGTCGTGGTGTCCGACTCACTGGAATACTGAGAATATGTGATATAACCATTTTCTTCCTGGTGGCTTTGTACATGGTTTGAGTTTCCTTGGTGTGGAGTGGGAGGACTTTCCTTCCGTAGGGAATTAGAGCGTGTCACTGAGATATTGTCAAATTCTTCTAGCAGGCCATTGATTGAAGTATCCTTTTGAGGTTTATTTCCTCTAACGATAGTCTGGGAACAGAAAATTGCTTTGATTAAATACAGTCTTCTATTTAATATTTGACTGATAAAACCTCTGAACAAAATGATCTAGCAAGCAATACGTTCAGAGGTTATGTTCTATTCTCCTATCAGGTAGCTCATTTGAAGGAAAAAATATATTTTTACCAATAATTACTTTACTGCAGAATCATGCAGAGACAGAGACACAATTATCGGCTGAGATTACCAAAAGAAACTAGCGATTCTGGATGTTTCAATTTTGGGTGTCTAATTTAAGA
This sequence comes from Eretmochelys imbricata, assembly GCF_965152235.1. Lineage (NCBI taxonomy): Eukaryota > Metazoa > Chordata > Testudines > Cheloniidae > Eretmochelys > Eretmochelys imbricata. The sequence goes on along the minus strand of NC_135574.1, from coordinate 201,614,960 downwards.
CACCTTAAAAAGGGTCGAATTTTCAGAAGCAGGATATTCAGCTCTCAAAAAATGGAGGCACCTCAAATTACTAGACACTTTTGAAAATCTTGGGACTATTATATCCATTACTATTTGCTGCTCATCTGCATCAGAGAAGGCTAATAGTCTGAAGCTGGTGTACAGTATAAGGATAAGCTAAAAGAAAATCATTCCACAGTCTGCATTCACTTATACGTTTGACTGTGGAGAAGAGTCAGAATGGAAAGTAGTGGGCAATTTATTGGGCACTATTTTCTTTCAAAACAATATCTGTGAGTGTAATAGGACCACCCCGAGTAATTACACTGGAGTTCATCTTACATTAGACACCAGGGGGGAAATAAAAATAAAAATAAAGTGTAAAACCTAAATACCTACCTCTTATGTGATGTAAAGAGGGGACATTCACAGCTTTCAGCGGGCCACCTGGCTCCAATAATATCTTTAATTAACCAAGTATCTTTTGAAGGGCTAAATCATGGCCCTGGGACATCCACAGTGTGGGAGCTGCATGGCCTGACCAGGCTGTGGTAACTTTTCCTATATCCTAAATGCTGCATAGTTATCCACCCTCTCTCCCTTCTGTTCCCATTTCTGCAGCCCTGGGGATGGAGTGACCTCCACAGCCCTCGCTGGGATAGACTGCATGAGCTCCCTCTCCCCAAACTGCTTCCTACCACTCAACACCTGCTCCCTACTAATTCCAACCCAGGATGATGGGCCTCATGACTGGCACGTAAGGGCACACATGAAGTCAGCCATGCTTGATTTCTGCGCTTATCTATCAGGGATTGAACTATTTTTTGACTCATTACTCCTAACAGTGTAGCATTATATTATAGCAATGATAGTAATATTGATTAATCATCAACTCCTACTGCGAGGGTCAGAAAGAACCATTGTGTTGTGTGTACATTTCCTGTGAGAATGAGATGGACCGATCATGGGCCAGCTGGTGTGAATCAGTGTGGCTCTAAATGATGTCAAATTTGCTTTGGGGATTCATACCAGCTGAGTAAGTGGGCCTCTATTTTTAACTTGTTGAGTTTGCAAACAGCCTAGGGAGATATCCTGTAGCAACACTTTTGTGTTATCATTCTGTGTCTTTTTGTGTGTGCCACAGAACACGGCTTCAAGGGGACTTCTGGTGCTTCATCCACCAGGGACACAGAGGGGAGGGGACTACTGGATCCCTGACTACGTGGGTGATCCCCACAAAGAGATGGCCCACAGAAGGGGTCACCGCAACTCTGAGACTGCAACAGCTACTCTGGAGCCTTGGTGGGAAAGTCTCCTTCCCAACATCTGATCCCCACTGACTTCCTCAGTGTACAGCTTGGCTATTGAGGTTGTGCACTGGCTTTAAGTGTAGACCAGGCTTCAGATTTTGTGGAGCTGCTAGACAGTGGGTTTGAAATACAGTCTGGGGCACTGAGCCCAATCCCTGTTTAATTCCAACACAGACTACGGAGGCTTTCCCAGAAGTGCACAACCCCCGACATCCTCGTACAGCTCAGGCTGAGTCATACGGACCAGTGCTGACTAGATACAGCAAGGAGGTATCTGTGAAAGACGGCTGTGATAGGAATTACCAGCAAAACCAAGCATTTGCTTTATAAAAACAAATACTTCTAGAGAAACCTGATGGCACTCATTGAATTGTGGAAGTTTAGTTAGTAGATGAAAGGAATGTAGCCATTGTGACGCTGTCTGAACTACAAATCGTGTGGTATGATACCACACAAAACCCAACTTAAAATATTCATTTAAGCTGGCCTAGATCACTGGCATAGGGACTGAAAACTGGCTGAAGGACAAAAACCAATGGGCATCTTATTGCCACTATCATCATTACTAGGGGATAAAGAGTATTATTGGTCGGCACAGGTTAACATTTTCAGAAGCACTTATTTCACTTAGGAGCCTCTCTCCCGTCAACTTTCATTAGGACACAGGTACTTCTGAAAATTGAATAGCCAGTCACTACCCCCAGAGAGCTTATAATCTAGACAGACAACAAAAGAACGCTCTGGAAGTCGTGGAAGATGGTGCTCTGGGTAGAGCTATATTTTTCTTATCATCTATAGACATTGACAATGACAGATAGGTAAGATAGATATCAATAGATGAGATAGACACCTGGCATAGCTATATCTGTCTCACCTTGCACTAATCTGCAGAGTACAATCAGCTCACAAGGAGAGAAGGGTGCACCCCATAAAGAGTTCGGTCATAAGCATGCTCCCCCTCTGTGCAGGGAGTTCAGGGAGGAATTACTCTGCCTGGCCCTGACAAGCTTGACCTAGCCCTCAGTAGTTACTCAAGGGCCTACTGCGCCATCATTAACCATGATGAGCAATACCTCGCTCCATGAGGGCAACACTCAGCGCTTTGTTCACAGCAATCTGTCGGAGGTAAGATGACTACTAGGGTAAGATGGACAAGATGACTACTAGGCTCTTCCATTTCTAATTTCTAAGGGTCTGATTCTGTCATCCTTGCTCACATTAGGTAGGCCCTTATTCTGTTAGCAGCCCCATTGATCTGAGGCACACACAAGCAGATACTGCAATTTCTTGTCTTTCCAGATTATTTTCTTAGTTACAAAGTAGGGTGCTACTCAATATGAGTATGGGTGGCAAAATTTGGCCCTAAGATTTCTTACTCACAATGAAATGCACCTCACTCCTTGAGTAGTTCCACTAAGATCGGTAGGGCGGCAAGGGGACATTCAATGATGTTCAACACACAGTCAACCTGTGGAACTCATTGCCAAGCGATATTGCGAAGAACTGGGTTCAAAAAATAATTAGATAAGTTCATGGAGAATAGATCCACCAATGGCTATTAGTCAAGATGGTCAGGGATGCAACCCCATGCCCCGGGTGTCCCAAAGTCTCTGACTGCCAGATCCTGGGACTGGATGACAGGGGATGGATTACTTGATAATTGCCCTGTTCTGTTAATTCTTTTTGAAGCATCTGGCATTGGCCCTGGCCGGAAGACGGGATCTGGGGCTAGAGGGACCATTGGTCTGACCCAGTATGGCCATTCTTATGTTTTTATGTAAGGACGTTGAAAGGTGGCATATTCAAAAATGATAAAAGGAAATGAATTTTTACACAATATGGAATGAGACAGTGGAACTCATTGCCACAGGATGTTGTCGAGGTGAAGAACTCTGAGAGGGATTGAACACATATATGGATAACAAGAATAGCCAGAATTATAAAAGAAATGCTAAAAAATTTTTGGAAGGGATATGAAACCTTATACTTCTGACCTTAAGCCAGTCTCTAACTACAAGGGGTTAGGATGAGACCTATATAGGGGGCAGATTATCCCACATCTAACGACTGTGGGGTTTCTTACACCTTGGTTTTGAAGAGCTGGTGCTGGCCACTGCCAGAGTGAGGACTGATGAACCTCAGGTCTGATCCATTTTCTATGTTACTATGATTGCATGAGGAGCATGGTGCTATTCAATGGAAGGGTAGTGTAAGGGTAGCAAGATCTGGACTTATTTATTACGCTGTCAAATTCATGCTCAAAATCCATTCTGTAAAGCTGACGAATGCAATACAAGAATAGCAAGGCAAGCAGCTTTAACTTTGTCTGTGCTGGGAATATGGAACAATAGCCATTTCTACTGCGTTGGGCAACACTGAAAACAATGGAGACCTTCAGAAAAATGTTTCGGGATCAGAAAACAAGCTACAAGACAAACACTATAGCAATGTGTTGATTAAAAAGGGGCTAGAGTACCAGCAAATTATCTGGGAAGACTATGAACTGTAGTATCTGCTGACATCTAGGTAAACACTATTCTATTCACTCTGCTTCAGTCTTCCAGCATATAGTTTGGAGTAGACAGAGCATGCACTATTCAGACAGGGAGCTGATTGTCAGAATAAGAACCTAAAGAGCAAATTAAATAGTGTGTTGTGTACTTGGTGTAATGCATCAGTTTGTAGCTTGATCAGATGTAACACCTGGATACTAATTTTCCGGCAAAACATAAACCAGAACTAGTCACGATATAACTCCTAATATCCCATTTACATTGTTGGCAGATGAATCTGTGAATTCTGAATTATCTATCAATCATTCAAAGCAAAGATCTATGTGTTGCCCATATTTATCGTGCTGATAACTTAAAGACATGACAGCAAAAGCAAGGTTCAGAAATCTAGCAACATTTTATATACTTGTATATTTTTGAGTAGAGCGTGCCGAGGTAACTTGTCATACCTTAGAGTGTGTACATGTAATTATGAAGCATTTTTGTGTGGTTATTGTATATAACAATATGAAATCAAAAATGATGTTAAAAGAATATTAAGGTTGCAACATTAAGTGCTTAAAAGTTTGGAAATGCCAGAATTAAGGTTGGCTGTGTATGGGTGAGTCTGTGCAGTACCAATGTGCACGCTTCCATTTCGATATTTGTACTCAGTCCTGAAGTCTTTGGTCATGTTTTCCCTCAAGCAAAGCTCCCGTTGTAGTCAGAGGGAGATGTGACTAAGTAAGGCCCTTTCTTGCCTTTCTTCCTCTTTTTGCTTCAACTGCCTTTTTGCTGAATCTCCACAAAATCAACAGCAATTTGCTTCTATGTTATTCAGAAAAGGCCACCTCTGTAAAGCTGGGCTAAATGCAAAGCAATCATGACCTTGCATAGATCCCTGCTCTGATTTATGCCCATAATTATTTGTCCAGGTTGCTATTTTGAAGCAAGCAACATTGAAACAACAGGAAAATAAAAAAGTAAACAGATTGCTTCTTTTGACTTTGAAGCGATTCAATAACATGAAAGGAATCATTTCATTAAACTGCAGCCTCTCTTTGGCAGGGTGACTTTATGATCATTCATATTTAATTATCACATAATCAAACAGCAGATTCAACAATGAAATGCTTATAACTGAATGCATGATTGAAGTACTCAAGTGCCATCCAATTTCTCCTGTATCAACATGTGCTCAGGATAGAACTGCTGATTTAATAATCTCCCTGGGGCTACTCTTCAAAGAGGGGAGGTTCCCCTGAAGTAGACGGGGCTGTCCATTCACTCTGCCTTCTCTGTGCCTGGAATGAGCAGGAGCAGAGGGGAACTTCTGTGGGTAAAACTCTCCCGTGGGGCGGGAGGGGGGTAATATGATTTCTCCCTCCTTTGCAACCCAAAGATGCCTCAGTGCTGGTGCTCCGTCGAGAAAGAATTCCACTGGGCTTTGGGGGTGGAAGGCGCCCCTGGACGCATCCAAGCAGATATCTCGGGGGAGTTAATCTGTTTGAAGCAGCATTAACTCCTGCAGATGAGGAAAAGTGGTCTTCTGGCTATACATCAGGACATTTAGGTTCTATTCCTGACTCTCCCTATGTGCACTGTGTCACGTCACTCACAGTGCTCACCATTAAAATGACAAAACTTGTCAACAGATACTTATAGCTGAGATACTGCAGGTATCTCCTCTTCTAAATACAGGGGGAAAACTGTAGGATGACTACTGGCAAACACTGTCTTTTTACGAGCAACCACTGTAGTTTCTATTTACCTCAGTTTCTTTATATGTAAAATGGGGACAACACTTACCTACCACATAGGGCTGTTGCAAGTCTAGATTAAATTTAAGTGCTTTAAGATTCTTGCTTGGAAGCTGCCATGGAAGTGCCAAGTATTGTTATTATTACGATCAAAAGCACACCACTGATATCACAAGATGAATTACTATATAGATATGGTTTCCTAAAGGGGAAAAAGATGTGATCTTTGGACAGTGCAGTATGTAATATTGCAGGAGCAAGTATTATGTCAAGAAAAATTCTCTGTGTTGCTCCTGTTGAATGAAAGTTGAACATACTGAGGAAGATAATTTTAAAAATATTTCTGGTAGGTCCAATAGCAGATAATTCCAAAATGAAGCATTAAACCTTTATCTAATATATGTTCTGTGAAGAGTGACAAAGAATAACTAAAATACTGTTAAAGTCTCTAAGGTGCCACAAGTACTCCTTTTCTTTTTGTGAATACAGACTAACATGGCTGCTACTCTAAAATACTGTTGTGTGTCTTACAGGAGGATAAATAAACTTCACTCATAATTATTTATTTGGTCTAAAAAATAAACAAGGATCCATCTTTAGGAATAAGAAAAGGAGGACTTGTGGCACCTTAGAGACTAACAAATTTATTTGAGCATAAGCTTTCGTGAGCTACAGTTCACTTCATTGGATGCATTCAGTGGAAAATACAGTGGGGAGATTTATATACATGGAGAACATGAAACAGTGGGTGTTACCATACACACTGTAACCAGAGTGATCACTTAAGGTGAGCTATTACCAGCAGGAGGGGGGGGGGGGGAAGAATGCTACCACAATGAATAAAAATAAATAAACAGAATCTTTGCTTCAAAAGTCAAATAAGATGTTTTTACAGAATTGAACTAATGTCAGGACACTAAGTATTCCTGCAAAAGGAGGTGTTGTGTGCTTCGGTGATGTACTGTAGGTTTGCTATGAAGTAGAAATTTTTGCACTATGTAAGTGGAAACAAGCCACTAAGTCGATATAAACCGTGGCCAACATTTTCAAACTTGAGAGCCGCAAGTTAGGTACCAAAGGCCTGATCCAAAGCCCATTAAAATCAACAGAAAGATTCCCACTGGACTTCAAAGGGTTTTAGATGAAGCCCCTTAAACCCTATTATCCTTAATAAAAGCAGACCGAGCACCCACAAAATCCATTGAAGGTGGTGTAGGTGCCCAGCACGTCTGAAAATCAAGTTGCTTTCATTTAGGTGCCTAAATAGGGATCCTGGTGCCTAACCTTAGGTTCCCAAATTTGCAAATGTTGGCCCCTGTTGTGGACACATAGCTATTCTCTCTGTGCAGCAGTGCCACGTAGATATTAGTTAGCGAAAAGAGAAGCTCATGCCATGTAGCTAGGGCAGCAGGAATTACAAAAGGCTGAAATTTTAGCCTGTTTTAGGGATTATGCCAAAAGTGGTGGTAGTACAAGGATATTCTTTGCTAATAACGGGGAAGTCCTGCAATTTCAAATTGCATCGCATTGGAAGTAAAAACAAACAAACAAAACTAGGTGTAACTCATTCTTTAAAATCTACCCACAGTATTTCCAAATAAAGAATATACGTTGTTCCTGATCTGTATATGTATTTTATATGTATAAAAAAAAATCTTTTCTTGAGTCCTCAGACCTTGAGTCCTCAGTCTTCAGATCTTTTTAGAACAATGGAATTTAGATTGCTGCAGGTAAAGAAATGCAGATACTTCTGTAGCTAAAAACAATGCACTATTTATTAAGGTTGATTCAGCTAAGGTTATGTTTCATTTGTTTCTCTCTTTTGTTGAGTTCATGTAATGGAATCTTGTACAATAACTAGCCAAGCATGAATAATGAAAATCAAAACATATTGTATTCTACAACTTGGCTTAAGTAACTTTCACAAAAGATGGTTGCGGTTTGTTACTGTCAATTTCCAATGTTTATTAAAGAACATTTATCAGGGCAAAACACTATGCCATTTTAGATAGGTCAATATTACAATAGATTAAGGCGCACTAGTGAAATTTATGCCACTGTAGCTGTCATGAAATAAAAATCAATTCAACCCAATCTAGTTGAATTAAAGTCCACTAAGTTCAAGCAGTAGTTTTCATTTAATTTCCACTGGTTCCTAAACAGTCTTGGTGTTTGTTCTGGCTGCCAGTGACAGTAGCCATATTTCATGGTGTTCCTTCAGTGGTCTGTCCTCTAGTGATAAGCTATAATGGATCTGTCCGTAAGAACAGCTGTCTCGCCTTGTTTCAAAGAGCAGATGAAAAACAGCTTCTGCTCTCAAATACTGTATTAACCTTGACAATAATGAAGTGGGTAATTAACAGATTTGGCCTAAAATGACCTTGTGTTTATTGTTTTTTAAACTACTATACTTTATACACTAAGTATATATTATCTTTTCTTCTTCTAGATCATTTAAAAATTCTTTGTGGATTTAAATTCTGTGTGACACAAGGAGCAAATAAATATCCTTTAATAAAATGTCACCTTATAAACAGCCAATCTAAATTCAGATTTTGTTCCTAGCTTACTTCCCTTATTTTTATTAACACATAATGTGTGTAATAAAAACACAATCTGTGTATATCTGAAAATCAATTTTTCTTAGGAAAATGGAACTACAGCAAATCTAGAGTTACATGCCATTAAAGATAAATTAAGTAGACACAACTGAAGAGTTGACAATTTCTCTTCTCATGCTGCAAGATATCAAGTCTTTGAAGCCTTGATCATGAAATTAAATTATATTCACAGGTGTAAGAATTTGATAGCATGGGCACCTTGGGAAGAGGAAATATTTCCTTGTCACTTCACAAGAACAATATTGGTGTCTCATTGTTATTAACTGGGTAATTTATATTATCAGTTGGAGGGGTGGATTTCACTAGTGCACATTTAATTCACCATCTCCAGGCTATGATGTGTGCGATCAACACACAAGATAGTAAAGAGCAGGTGTATGAATCACAACAAGCCTGTTGTTGCATGTGAGGATGGTACATTGAAGCCTCCTGGAGGACATATTGTGTTGAGTCAGTTCTCTCATTAGACAACACTGGGCCACCTGTTTTAACCAATACTGTAGTCGATCTCAGGGTCCAGTTTGGTGTTTACATGTATAATGTGATCAGTAGCACCACTCACCCATGGCATATGGACCGTCCCGCAGTCCTTACTCTGGCCTAACTCTGTTTGCATCAAATCCTGCTACCCATCACTTCCATAGCTGTGGGAACCCCGGAATGTAGTGGCATCACTGGGGGGTCCACTATACTGGGGAGGCAGAAGTTAGGAAGCCCAGCACTGGGGTCTAAACCCCTTTATGTGCTGCAGAGCTCAACCCTGCCTGTGCTCCTGGCACCCCAACAAAAAGCAGCGTTTGGAGGTAGGACAGGTGTAAGCAGAGACTGGTGGCTATGTGACTACATAGCTCTCCTGGCCAAACCCCGGCACAGAAGGAATCCCAGGAACAGCAAAGACTACTGTAGCCTTATAACAACTGTATTAATAAATAACACCTAACTCTTATGCAGCTCTTTTCTTCCATAGATCTCAAAGCAAAAGGAGGTAAGCATCATTATCCCCATTTTACAGATGGGAAAACCAAGGCACAACCAGAGAAGTCAAGATCACTCAGAAGTCCTGCAACAAATCTGGGAATAGAACCGAAGGCTCCCAAATCCTAGTCCAATGCTCTATCTACTAGGCCACAATACTTCTCACAAGACTGTCTACGAAGCTGCTATGGATGAGACAGCAGAAGGTGCTTCCTTCTCCCACTGGAGTTGATTCTCAGCGCACAGTACATTTACTTGGACTGTGTGCTGGGATGAAGATTTGAGAGCTTCACTGGGAATTTTGCCCATGTGAGGATTTCTCTGATGATCAAGAATTTCCCCACATCCATGGTTTTTATAATGCCCCCTCCAGTCTATATTCAATAAACTGGTGATAGCGTGCGGCTGCTTTTTAAATGGAGATTGTGCAGTAATCACAGTTATCCTGCCTCAAAGAGGAATCATGCCACAAAAGAAAATACCACTTCATACATCACAAACTGTTGAACAGGGCCCTCCAACCATAAATCAATTATGGTTTAAAGGCAAGTGCCAAGACACAGCATATGATCGCTATCATAGTACTGCCCACCTGTATATCAGCATGTAGCCTCTGAACCAGTGCTCGCCTTATAGCAGCCAGTCAGCTGAGGGGTCCAATATACTTCCCCTCTTATCTGCCCAATATGACCCAATGCAGACTCTTGGGAAGCAACGCAGTCTGATGGGAGGGTTCAATAGAACTGTCTGATGTGGCTTCTTGAAGTGCTAAGGGGCAATGCGGTACAGTTTCCCATCTTCTTTCTATCTTAGGTACCGATATGGTCCCCTTTACTGGAGACCTGAACACCTCCCAGCCCTTCGTGTATTTCTCTGCACAACAGCCCTGTGAAGGATGGAACTATTATATCCACTTTGCAGATGGAGAACTGGAGGCACAGAGCAGCTCAGTGACTTGCCCATGGGTTGCAGAGGAACAGACTTGAACCCCGGTCTCCTAGTGCCCTAACCACCCTTCCACGCTCCTCACAGCTCCCCTTTCTCCTTGGTTGGTGCAGTGAGAGCACTTTGTCCTGTTTCAATCTACTTTAACCACTAGTCCAGGGCAGGTTCCAACCTCAGAATTCCTACTACAAGCCTGGTCCGTCCTGCCTGTTAATGGAAACCCAGCCTTCCACCAGCTACATTACCAAGGTCTCTTCCTCTTTGGCAGCTATCTGACAAATGGCCTCCTACTCCATAGATGGCTCTCGGGTTGGTAACCTGGTTAAATTGGCCATCATGTAACCAAATGTCTGTGAGAAGTGTAAATTGCTAGGTGTAGTTTGAAAATCTTGCTGGTTTGGGTATGAGGCCTGGATGAGAGCCAGAAAGGTAACAGTTTACTTCGGGACCTAATGGGGTTCTGGTCCATGAGTAGGGCTCTCAGGCACTACAATACTACCAATGATAACAGTAATAGTCCTAGTGTCTGAGAACCTACGAATTCTCCAGCCAAGAAACAAAAATACCATTTGAAAAGCTGGTTTCCTACCCAGATAGTCAGCTAGATTAACTACACAGCTGTATTAGGTAGACACACAGCAATCAGGGATTCACACCATCTGTATGCCTGGAATTCCAGATTTCAAAGGGAAGCATAAAACATTCATCTTTATGTGAAGTTTAACGAGCACGTGCTGTAGAATGTTGTGCTGGCAGCGTGGCTGTTGCCAAGGAAACTAGTGAGATGTGAATTCTAGAAGCTGCCTTGGAAGGGAAGAAACATCAGTTATTAGTCTGGGTAGAGAGGAGCACAGGAATTGCCAGAGGATCCGACTCCCATCTAGTCCAGTAGCCCGTCTTTGACAGTGGTCAGTATCAGACACTTCACAGGAACATGAAAGAAACTGCCACGATGGACAATTATGGAATAACTTGCTCATCGGGACATTTCTTCCTACCCCTGTATTTTAGAGGTTGGCTTAAGCCCTAAAGCATGTGGGTTTATTTCCCTTCTGTTTTTTAATTTCCTTTCTAAAGGTAACTGGGGATGTCCTCATTTTCTATATAAATATCTAATCCTTTTTCGAATCCCATAAAGATTTAGGCCTCTGTCATGTCTTGTGGCAATGAGTTCCACAGATTATGTGTTTGTTGTATATAAAAAAAGGAATTTTTTTCATTGGTTTTAAGTGTATTGCCTTTAGTACCATTGAATGTTCCCCAATGCTTGGAGAAGCTGCGGAATCCCAGCTGAGTGGACTGAAGAAGAGTGAATACTCAGATTAAACACTCATACACAGGAAGCAAACAGCAGGTCAAGCTGTGAGTTTACTGCTCAGGATACCAAAGGGAAGCTTCTTCAATTTCCAAAGACAGCGTTCGGGCAGGAAAAACTATGTTACAATTTTACTCTGCAATCCTGCAAACAGATATGCACGTACTGAACGTTGCACAGGTGAGCAAGTCTTACCGAATCAAACCCACGATAAAAACCCATCCATTGAGTACAGTGGGAGCAGAATTTGGCCAGCACTGAGCTCTTTTGAATATTCCACTTCGGGAGTGCAGAGAAGTCGTAGTTACACCCGGGACCACCAACAGGAGATTAAGGGCCAGATTCGTGAAGATGCAGCTAGTCAGCTAGCGGGGCTTTTAAAAGCACCTAAACCGATGAGGCACCTATCCCACATTGATTTTAATGGGAGATAGGCACCTGACCTGCTTAGGTGCTTTAAAATTTCATAGGAGCCTATAGCTCCTCGCAAGTTCCACTAGTAGCTTTGCACTACATGTTGAGGAGAAGGACGGCAAAAGTGAACCAACGCAGTCCAGTTGTTTTACTTAAATAAAGATACCAGTGAAAAACAGTAGGATCCCTTTATAAGCATCTTCAGCATCCCACCCCCAAATGAAACAGGATGCACTGTGTGAAGAGTGGAAACTACATCTTAACAGAAAACTTCATTTTTTCCTTCTCGCCCCTCATTTCCCCACCCCAATTCTTTGCAATTTTACTTGCCATTCTCACCAGATTTAGCTAATTCCATTCTGGGACAGCTGCTGTTTAGGAATTTCCACATAGAAAGGACACACGGTTATACTAGAGAATCAGCATCAGCTCCTAACTAGCTGGCAGGTGAGAAGCAACCAAGCATGGGCCATCCTTTCCCCCTGAAGCCTGTGCAGTACAGATCATCTCAGTAATGGGTGACTATCAGTCCTGACTCACTGTCACTGGTACAAGAAACATCTTTTACTCTGTCCACCCACTATCATTTGCCATATTATTTAAATGATGACAGATGTTAATAACTATGTAGCATACTGTTTCTTTATTGTATTGTGACAGAAGAGACAATAGATACCTACAATGATAAGTCTTAGTGAAAAACACACTACACTTTTAGCTGCTAGCGTATGGTATGATAGACCAGAGTACATAATGTTTGCAGTGTTGGTGCAGCTGTGTTGGTCCCAGGATATTAGCGAGACAAGGTAGGTGAGGTCATACCTTTTCCTGGACCAGGCTCAGCTGGTGAAAGAGACAAGCTTTCAAACTGCACAGAACTCTTCCCAGACCTGAAGAGGAGCTCTGCCTGACTCAAAAACTTGCCTCTCTCACGAACAGAAGCTGGTCCAGTAAAAAAGATTAGCTCACCCAACTTGTCCCCAGAACAAATAATGTCAGTGAAGAGAAGCCTCAGTGCACTGGCATTCTTTGGAACTTTTTTATGAATGCTTGACTATGGGTCACACCCTGCCCAAGTCAATCTAGCTTCATTACCATTATGCTTCAAGTTCTCTACTTGGACCATTATAACTGTGGTATATATGGGTTTCACTTGTACTATCCAACTGTGCTGGATATGATACGGGGGGATATGATAAAGATCTACAAAATCATGACTGGTGTGGAGAAAGTAAATAAGGAAGTGTCATTTACTCCTAATAACACAAGAACTAGGGGTCACCAAATGAAATTAATAGGCAGCAGATTTAAAACGAACAAAAGGAAGTATTTCTTCACACAATGCACAGTCAACTTGTAGAACTTTTTGCCAGAGGACATTGTGAAGACCAAGACTATAACAGGGTTCAAAAAAGAACTAGATACGTTCATGGAGGATAGGTCCATCAATGGCTATTAGCCAGGATGGGCAGGGATGGTGTCCCTAGCCTCTATTTACGAGAAGTTGGGAATGGGCAACAGGGGATGGATCACTTGATGATTACCTGTTCCGTTCATTCCCTCTGAAGCACCTGGCATTTGTCACTATCGGAAGACAGGACACTGGGCTAGATAGACCTTTGGTCTGACCCAGTACGGCCATTCTTATTTTACAGCTGTGCGGTCCTGATTCACCTCTGCATTACTCCAGACCCTATGTCATTGTTATTTTGTTGCTTTCAATGGAATAACGTCAGAGTAAACCTGGAGAAACTTTGATGAATCATGCTCATGCATCTATTAAATATTACAAGGACCAAGCACTGACTTTTTTCTTTTTGATCATCAGTCCAAGACGGATGCCTGGAAATATTTCCTGATATCATTTGTACTGACCTACCAGGTAAGCACTTTGCAAAAAGTTTTCCAACAGGATTCTGAAACTGGTGTCTCACAAATGCTACAAAAACAACAAGTCTGGTGGCACCTTAAAGACTAACAGATTTATTTGGGCATAAGCTTTCAGGGATAAAAAACCACTTTTAATCTGGCACATTGAGTTCTCTACTGCCACTAAACTAAGTGTCTTCAATGGGAGCACAGTTAGGACCTCACTGTGTGTTTTTTAAAAAACCCTCTTACAAGTATGTAACTTGGACACTGTCACATTGGATTAAACTGATATTGGCAGCGATGTAAAATAGGTCAGCAGCTAAGAGAATGATGGGACATTCTCATTTCAATTTACAGAAAGTGTGAATAATGTAGAAATGAAGTTATTCAGTCTGGAAAAATAAATGATATTTGATGCACTGAAACAAATGTACGTATAAACATCTGAGACAACATATAATATTTTCAATGACTTAACTTCAGTGCAAACTGTTTAAAATTCTTTAGAAGTAAAGTGATGGGGGACTATAAAAAAAGATGAACCAAAACTGCACTGTATAATTTGTCAACCTTTTTACAGCAGTTTTTAAAGTCAGTTGCCATAACAACAAGAGCAACATTTCATTATAATCACATTCACTGATGATTCTTTTGACATTTTAAAACATAATAACTTTGATAAAATGTTTGGTATTAAACTTCCAGTCAAGTGTCTACAGTTTAGTCACTTTTCTTTCTCTCTTTTCTTTTTTTAAAAATACACAAATACAGTCATTAAATGTCACTTGAAATATTCCCAAGGAAATACTAAAAGTTAATTTTTTTTGGTTGAATCCAGGCTATAAAATAACATCTATCTAATCTACCTATCTATCTATCTACACTTCTCTCACACACACACAGAATGTAGAGGGTGTGGTGTGATGATGTTTTATCGGCATGAGATATGGATATTTATGTACTTATTATGAGTGAGTTATGAAACTATTCCCAAATGAGCAGAGCTGGTCAAATCTCTGAATGCCTGTTCCATGGGAAATTCTGACATTTAGAAATTTCTGTTCATCCTGAATCAGAACAAAAAGTCAACATTAAAAAATTTTCCGCAAAATGAAATTTTTGAAAAAAAAAAAAGTTACAGAAATATTGAAAGCTGAAGGAGCACAGACAGAGCGCTAATAATTACACAATGGGCCTGAATCTCAAAGTACACCAGTTGAGGATCCCAGCCCAGCAATTTATTCTTGCTTTGTATTGTTAATGTACTAAAGATGGGATTTGTGAGAACTAACATGTTTCATTATAGTTACTTTGTACTAAACTACTCCTGCAGATCTAGGAGCAGGAAATAAATCAAGGAATTACAATTCTGATATGATTTGCAATCTTTGAACAGTGTCCTAATCCAAGGAATCTGTGTTCCGTCATTTACTGTCTCTCTTTTATTACATGTGTTTAGATTCAGAAGTTACATACAACTACGCAAGAGATAAACTATTAAACAGAGGTAGAATGGAGAGTAAATAAACATGGAGCCTGCTTCTCAATTGCCCGTTCTTTTTAGCCAATGAGGAATTACAGGCCATGACGCTAGAGCCCTTTTTCACACATACGCCCACTGGATGGCTGTGGGCTGGATTCAATGAAGTTGCACTGATATGAAACTGGAGTAGTGCGGTGGTCAATCAGGGCGAGCAGTGCCTTGTTTACACTGGAAAATTACACCTTACAACATGTGTTAGCTGACATAATGCTAAACAATGTGGACCCCCCCATGGCTTTGCACCTTATGTAGTCACATACACCAGGGCAAAGTGGGCATTGAACATTACCGTACAGCAGCATTTCACAGCCACTTTGCCCTGGTGTAAGGGACTATGCAAGGTGTAGGGCTAGAGAAAACCAGGCCCTCTCTGTAGAGAGGGACTATCCTGTTTAACAATGTATCAGAAGCTCATTGTTAATGTGGTCGGGTTTAAAATAATCACTCTAAACTGTTCTTCAATGGAAAGTTGATTTTCTGACTAAAATGAAATTTTTCCATTAAAAGTATCTGCTTTCCACAGAAAATTCAGATTTCTGTCACAAATTAAACAGCCCAAAACAGAAAAATTTCAGTTAAAAAAAAAGGCCACCACAGTACCTCATGGGAGTTGTAGTTCGGATGCCTCATGCTCATGTTCTCCTCTACTGACTGGTGTCCTCAGCCACACTTCATCTCCCAGGATGCACCATCTTTCCTCACTAAGAGAGGTGAGTGTGGTGGATCATGGGAGATGTAGACTGGCCAGGAAGTCCAATCTATACAGGAGAATGAGAGCATGAGGCCACCAAACTATAAGTCAAACGAGGGGCTATGGTGACACTTAGGTTTTTGATTTTTTGCCAAAAATTCAAATTTTTTTTGGGGGGGGGAGACAAGGGGGAGAGAGATCTATTTCTAAACCAGCTCTATGATTAACTATGACCCACTGCTACAACATTAAGCAATGCTAAGTCATGTTTAACCACCTGTTAGTTAAAATGTGCATTAACATGATGTAATTCAGCAGTGTGGACAAGTGCAAAGAGTTCAGATGGGGAGAATATGGGATGACTTTTTACTGCCTGAGACATACTGGAGGTCAGAGTAGATGATCACAGCAGGACCTTCTGCTTTAAAAATCTGTGAATCACAAGAGAATAAAGGGCTGTCAGATCAGCACCTATCATTTGTGAAGATCTAAAACAAAGAGCTGTTTAGAAATTATTTAAATATTACAAAGTAAATATTTAAAATTTGTTCATGATGGGTTTTGGGAATATGATGATGTGTTATATTGCCTTTCTGGAGAGTACAAATTAAACAGGCATCAAGAGTACAGTCTTTAAAAAGTAATTTTAATTAACACCTACACGGTAAGCCTTCTTACTGGTTCATATGATGTTTTTCAAAATGAGGTTCAAGCTATGCCGAAAACTTGCATATTAACAATTTTAAGCATGTTAACCTGATTAATGAATCCTGTTCTCTTCTTAAACTAATGAAAGATTTTAGGCTGCTGTTTGATTGAATTTTTGGAAACACTTTGGAAAATGCGAGAGCTATGATATTTTATGCTGCAAAAATCAATGCTTTTATGGACAGCTTTGGTGGTGGGGAATTTCTTCAGGAGGACTCGTGCACTTGAGTCTGTTTCTTTACACTGCCCTCATTATGGTCATCTCTCTGTTTTTAATTAAAATAAGAATTTTGACACTATGATAACATACAAGTGAAGAAACAAAATGTTGAAACTGTCTAATATATTATTGTTTTCTTTACAAAATGTACTGTAGTGAAGAGCTTTTATATCTGCACCAGCTGACATGTAATGTGATAACTGCAAACCCCTGCTCCCACACAAAGTTTCCAAAGATGTTTTTCGTCTTAAAACTACACAACAGCTTTGTGCGTCACAATGACATTTTATAGAGCATTAGTCAACTCAGCGGATGAAATCCTGGCCCTGCTGAAGTCCAGGGAAGTTTTGTTCCTCAAATAATCCCTAAAAATCACAGAAGAGGACAACCTTTTTACTCCGTTATATTAGCAAGTATTAAATACAGGTATGTTGTCTCTTTAAACAACTGAAAAAATGTGGGGGGAAAAAACCACATGGGCACAACTGGTTCCATGTTAACTATGCAATAACCAGGTTTACTAATTATACACAAATGTGCCAGTCATAGCTACACACGTACGGCTACTCTGGCTGGTTTCTGGCGGCTTGTAGAACATAAAGCAAAGTGAGCTCCACTAGAGGGCTCACAGCCTGTTTAAAGAGGTACTGCCCTATTTCTACATGCCACTGGTGGCAGCATGTAGTGTATGTGTAGCTATACACCGCAGTGAAAAGCAGGCTGTGACCCACTGCCGTGTGTAGTGACATGTTAGTGAAAGGCTGCAGCAGAGAGGAGACAGCGGGGAAAAGGCTTCAGCAGTGCCCACTGCCAGAGCCTTTCACTGTGGTGAGGAAAGGCTCCAACAGTGGGGAGGTAGTGGGACGCTACCCGGATAGGAATAGCATTGTCGATGGAGAGGCAAGTAGAGAGCCATGTAGGGTGTATACCTGAGTAGAATCATAGAATATCAGGGTTGGAAGGGACCCCAGAAGGTCATCTAGTCCAACCCCCTGCTCGAAGCAGGACCAATTCCCAGTTAAATCATCCCAGCCAGGGCTTTGTCAAGCCTGACCTTAAAAACCTCTAAGGAAGGAGATTCTACCACCTCCCTAGGTAACGCACATTCCTACCCTCTTCAGGTGTCTTTACTTGGCTAAGCAATGGCTCATGGTCTCCACTGCCATTTATAACTCACCTTGTTCTGTTCATTCTCTCTGATGTATCTGGCTTGGGCCACTGTCAGAGAGACAGGAAACTGGGCTAGATGGATGGACCATTGGTCTGACCCAGCATGGCCATTCTTATGAGTTATTAGGTACTTAGCCCCACCTGTCCTCACAGAATGGGAGAGTTTAATTCCCAACGTTCTAATATTGGAAATGCAGAGCTAAGGACCCTCACAGCCGTTTTAAAATATTTAATGAAAATTGCGTGTATACACACATACCCCACCCACAGGCTATTAATATGTTCAAATGATTTTTAGTGGAATGTCTGAAAATATTATGGTCTTCCTAAATTTCTCCTGTAACAGGTTTTTTTTTTGGTTACTTCAGAGAATTTAGAGATTTGTACTAGCAAAATAAATGCCTGAAGTAAATTCATCAGAACAGTAAATCCACTAGCAGGATTATTATTTTTTTCTTATTCCTGGGACACACACGACTCTTAGTTTTCTGAAGATGGTCATCATAAAATGCAAAACATAGGAATAGCAATGCCACATATAAATAGTACTGTACATCTGTAAATGATTTCCAACTGAAATTTTGGTAACACAGTAGTAAGAATTATTATGCAGAAATCTAAACAGATAAGTCAAATTTACAAGGCAGGAGACACTATAGACATGAAGATCCACCTGCATTTGTGTTTTATTTACTTATTTTTGTATACAAAACCCAAAAGGTGGTTTCTTTTTGGTGAGCATTCTCTAAGGAAACAGAAGGACAGTTTTTCAGAGAAATTTTGTCCATGTAACTTGTAGAAAGGTGATACATAGTATAATAATATGATCTAATTTACATGAAGCTGCTGAAACACTTCTGGCATAATTTAGATTTGATTTGATTTGCTGGACTGAACCACTTTCAGTGGTATTCCATTATCAGCAATAGATTGACCCTGACATCCTTAATAAATTAATCTGTCTGTCTGACAAGGTATCACACAAAGTGCTGTTCCTTCTCCTTCCTGCACCACTTAGGACTGCAAAGATAGGCAAAATAGACAGTGGAACTGAGACCAGTACTGCCGCATAAAACACATAACTAAGATGTGCATAACTGCTTAAGCTATGCTGATATTATTATGATTCGTACAACAGCAGCGAGAGGCCCCAAGCAAAGATCATAGCCCCATTGTGCTCGATGGGCACTGTTTTATATTAATTACTCTGCAGCTTTTGGGACTATGAACATCTTACTAGAGCTTTTACTGGAAATTTATGCTTTCCACCTAGGGAATTATTAAATGTAAATTAGCACACAGGTAGCAATTATTGTTTTGTTTGTACTAAAAAGCTACTTATTTCAGTAAAATTCATATGCTTTTGCTATTCTTTTAATTGTGCAATCCTGATAGTTAATTAAAGTCCATAGGATGTGATCTTTGTGATCAAAAACCTAAACATTTTGCCCTTGCATCTCTTTCCCTCTTCAAAGATATGTTTCAGAGATGAGTCATCTCTGACCTACAGTGTTCATACTATGGAATCAAGTTTTCCAATAGACAATTTATTCAATAGTCTCTATAAACTGGCCATGATCATTTGTACCGAATACACAGGGCCCAGCTATTATAGTCAGAACTTGTGTTGGCGGAGGACAATAAGAAAACAAACAAGGATGAATCAAATTTCTATAGCACACCAAAGCTCAAGTCTAATCAAGTTCGCCTAAGAAGCTAGAATAAATACATACACTTAAACGGGGAGCTCTTGCTCCAGAGGTGAATAAGCCTTAGAATAACTTTATTCTGTTCCTGATCCTGCTGGTCTTTGCATGCAGAACTCTCATGGACTTCAGCATGTTGTGACTACGCTGGAAACACCATTATAACTGAAATTGTTTGCCACTCTTAACGACAGCAGGCACTATCAGTCCCCCCCACCCCGTTATTAGTGATACCAGAAACTAACAAAGAAGGTGCCCGACAATGGAATGTGTAAGAACACAGATGCAGAATCAGGTGCTTTTTGTTATTGTTTAAATGCAAAATGGATGCCCTAAAAGTGGTTTTCTATAAAATCAACCAAATGCGGAGCCCAACTGCAATACAAGTAGTTTGATATGGACGTTTTTCATAGCTCTCTGTAAAAGAGAATTTATAAGGCTTATGAGTGAGGATAAAACGGATCACTGACAAATTCCCTCTGCAATGTCCACGCAGATTTCTCACTCGCAGTGCCTGAATGATTTTAAGACACACGAGTAGAGGTAGATGAATTTCTAAAGATTTCTTGCTGCCACCTAGTGTTTGGCACTGATAACCTGCAATAAAGAGAAGAGATTGAGAGCTAAACTGTGCAGCCTTCACTTGTATACATGAATATTTCTCATCGGAGTAAGCAGTCACCAACACGATGAAGGGTTGCCCAATCTAGCCCTTCAATGATGTTATTTAAAATCAAGATGAAGTAAGCCATATCGTGTGCCATATGAATGACATTTATTGTATTACAGTTAATATTTGTAACCAAAAGCTGTAATCGGCATTATCTCATTTATGTTATTACGTCACTGTAGGACCTGATCCAGCAACTCCTTACCTACATGAATAGTCCCATTCAAATCAGTGATACTACTTGCGTGAGTAGAGCTTACTCACATGAATAAGGGTTTGCAGGATCAGATACTTAGGCCTTAACCCTGCAATCACGTAAGGGTATCTATATTCACATGAATATTCCCACTGACTTCAGTGGGGCTACTCATGCATAACGTTAAGCCTGTGCACAAGTGCTTTCAGGATTGGGGCCTTAGATTACAAGTGACAAGAGGTGATGAGGTCCCTTGAGGATCTTGGAAAGAGCCAGGTGCAGGCAGTAGTTATCCAAGTAGAATATCTACCTGACTGAAGGGTTAAAATGTGAAATGTTCAGTTTTAAATATCCGCAGCACTGAAGTTACGAATAGAGCCCTGCACGGATATAAAAATGTGGATTCGCATCCAATCCGCATCTGTCAGAATCAACGTGCATTCGACCCACCGTCCGCTTGCCACCTTTGATGTGCATCCACACCCACAGTAGCAAGTTGTCTCACAAGGGCTAGCGATGTGGGGAGGGGGGAAGGGAGCGGAGATGAGCAAGCGGGAGCGGGGCTCTTGCAGGAAAGAGGCCGTACCAGGGTGGAGACTGGGGGTAAAGGGTGGCACGGGGGCAATCTCGAGAAGAAGAGGCGTTGCGGGGGCTGGGGAGAAGGATTTGCATTGCATCACATGCTGCTCCCAGGGACTCGTGAGCGCAGGAAGGGTGGGATGCCAGGGTCCCGCCCACTCCA
Source organism: Eretmochelys imbricata (assembly GCF_965152235.1). Lineage (NCBI taxonomy): Eukaryota > Metazoa > Chordata > Testudines > Cheloniidae > Eretmochelys > Eretmochelys imbricata. The sequence continues at coordinate 201,593,610 of NC_135574.1, read as the reverse complement.
ATTCCTCTGGCCAGGGGCAGGCCCCGCTGCCCAGGAGCCAGCAGCATGCCCAGTGCTGCCAGGCTGGGCCATAGTGGGGACACTGGCACTGCCCGAGGGGCCTGAGCTGCTGGACAGGAAGCAGCGCAACAAACAGGTGCTGGACAACCCTGACTCCTGCCTGCCGCCCAGCCCCCACCACTGGCTGGTGGCAGCCGTCCCCAAGTGTGCTGAGCCCCTAGGGCTGCCTGAGCCAGACGCCTCAGGCCAGGTGCCGCCAGTGAGTAGAGCCCTGCGTGGCTGTATCTGCATCCGATCCACTATCTGCAAAAATGGACCGCGGATATGAAGTGGATATCCGGGGATTTGCAGGGCTCTAGTTATGAGATGTTTAAGATACTAGTAAATGTTGATATTTAACACAAAAACCAATCACTTACCCTGGAAGTTCATTCTCACACCTGTACATTATTGTCCCAACACAAACTATTCACAGGAGCAAATTTATGGACCTGCACGTTCACAAAATTGGGTCCAAGATGCATAGAGAGAGAAATTGTGCAATTGCAGATTTGCAAGATAATTATGATCTGGTCCCTTATTCTTAAGGGTTTGTAATTCTTCTACATTTTGCCTTCAGATCTTTAATAACTAATATAATTTGCCAACACCAGCAATGCAGATTTGACTGTTACCAGGCCCTAGCCTATGGCAGTCAGGGATACTCAAAAACCTTGGGTGAAATCCTGGCCCTGTTGAAGTCAGGATTTCACTCCTTGCATGGAATTTCACTGCAGTCTGCACAGGCTAAATGGGCCAGAAAAAGAAGCATCTTAGTGATTCAACAGGCCCAAGGACCATTCTTCCTGCTTTGGTACACTCTTCTTGAGTTAGAGGTACAGGACTTTAAACATTTAGTACCTACTGTAGTGACAAACACCACCTAAAACATATGGTGGGGGGGTGGGGGAGAGAATGGGACATTTTTCCATTTATTTACTTTGCATGTTTGACAGCATTTTTTTTATATAGTCAGTTTCACACTCTCTTCTGTACAGTCAGTTCGGCCCTGATCCTGCTCTGACAGCCAATAATACAGATCCTGGTGACTGTGTAGCATTTCATGGACTTGAAATGGACTCTCCACACATACACCAGTGCACCTTAGTGGATCACAATGCAGGGCAGGTATCTTAGACAGGCAGTTTCTCCCTTGCTGTACAAACACCAACATCAGAATTATTTTAAAGGAACTAAAGAACATGGACATTATTTAAAGGGTACTGAATATTAAAATGGAATGTTCTGAAATGAGTCAATTAAAATTGACAGTGTGCTATTAACACTTTTACCACCTACATTCACACTAATGCCATTCAGCATGCCTCAAACAACCCTCTGGATCAACATCCTTGTTTATAAGTGTGTTCATATGGATTATAGTAGATGTATCAAACATACCAATCCAATAATGGAAAATATACTGGTCTTTGAAATGTGAATTTCTGACTCAATTAGTTTTGTTCATGCACTGATAGGTTTCCTGTAAGACTGTTAAATTGGAGAATAAGCTCTGTTCACTCTCCTACCAAGTTAATGCCAATGTAGAACACATCCTCGCACACTAGGTGGCGTATTTGTATTATTCTTGCAGAGGCGGAAGACTGGAAATAAAGGAAGTAATACCAGGCCTTAAATGTGTAGCAAAGCAAGTCCCCCCCCAAGTGAAACATTATCCCTGCAGAAGAAAGTTTCTCCCTGAATGCTTTATAGTAATTTAGTAATTAAAACTAGCAACACCTATCAATAAACATTCCTATTTCATACTGAATTCAAATTTACAGTGGGACCATATCAGAAGAGGGGACACAAATCCTGACCATGATTACACAGAGGTGTAAATAACAGGCTGGCTGATCCTCAGAAGAACAGGCTCATGGCGGAGTTGCTCCATAGGTGAGGGATGAGATGCTTTTTGGGGTGGGAGGTGAGCTTGTGTCGAAATATCCTATCTCCAATATGGCTCTCTGCGTCCCCTGCTCCTCCCCCTTCCCCGTGTGTGTGTGTGTGTGTGTGTGTGTGTGTGTGTGTGTAATGGATGGAGGGAGATAGCAGTGTGTGTGTGTGTGTGTGTAATGGATGGAGGGAGATAGCACTAGGAATCACAGATGGGAATGTTTGTTCAGGCATCTCTCCCAGTTGAAAGTTCCATTTAAAAACTGCCAGCCAGGAGCACCATTTTAGTGTGTGTAGGCCATTTAAGGCTCTTCGCTACACTACTCCCAAGGAGCAAATGTGCAGTCCCTCTAGCCATCCTCTCTAAAGGCCTGGGTAGGTAGAGTTCACAGGTGACTTTTCAGCAGCTGTGCTTTGCCTACACAGCTACTCCTGTGGAGATAGGAAACCTCTCAGGATTCATGTTGTATTCTACAGCTGCAGAGCATGGTCAGGCCATCTAGCCTCAGCCAAGCTCCATGCTGCAGTAGGAGTGAAATCGGTTGGCTGGGTATATTTGAAGACAACTAATTCAGTTTGAAGTCTTGATATTTTTAGCTTGTTGTTTATAAAGTATATTGAACAAATACTGCACTATGAAGCCGCTTAGGTCAAATACACTGTTTTTTCATCTGGGTTGTTTTGGCTGCGGGTGGAGAGGAGGAGTTTGAATGCACAAAGCAGCATGGGCATAAAGAACCTGACTGCTAGGGGGAAGCTGAAAAGAACCAACAGCTGCTCCGTCTGCCCTGTGTCAGCTGCACTGGCCGCTGCAGAAGTCACGGAGGTTCCGGAAGTCATGGAATCCGTGACTTCCGTGACAGACTGGCAGCGTTATGCATGAGTCACCTCCTGATATTTAGAGTAAAGCTGGCTTTCCTCAGAAGATTATACAGAAATTCTAACACCCTAACTGCCAGTAACAGGTCTGATTGTGACATGGCCTTAAAAGGCTGGTGGAATGCAAGAAGCCACACTGCAAGGTCTATGCAAGGACTTACCACAGCTGCAGTCCCTGAACTCACAGGGAATTGCACACCTGGCACACGGAAGGGCAGGTAGGCAGCAGGGCCGGGCCCTCTTACCCAAAGCATTGCACTTGGAGCTTGTGTTAAATTGGTTATCCACCATTACCCCATTGTCCTTTACAAGGTCCCTGCTTTCTGGAAAGTTTCCGCTGCTAGATCTAACTTCTGCATCCTGTCAGAAATTTTGATTTCTGTACTTATTCACAAGTGAATTTTTCCTTCTGATGGGGACCTGGGAAGCATAGGTTTCAGAACTCATATAACTTCTGACATGCACAACAGTCTCTTGCTATCTGGGTCATCTGTACTGACCAAATATTTGAATGATTGTGCTAAGCTTGAGCACGGGTATTCCATTATTCCTGACCACATGTTTGAAATGAATGAATTTTGAAGTACTTACAGTGAATTCAGTTTGAATTCCAGCTATTTCATTGGCATAAGACCGGCCATACTGGGTCAGACCAATGGTCCAGTTAGCCCAGTATCCTGTCGTCTGCGAGTGGCCAATGCCAGATGCTTCAAAGGGAATGAATGGAACAGAGTAATCATCAAGTGCTCAATTCTCGGTCATCTAGTCCCCCCATCTGGCAGCCAGAGGCTTAGGGACACCCAGGGTATGGGGTTGCATCCCTGACCAATTTGACTAAAAGCCATTGATGGACCTGTCCTCTGTGACTTTACCGAATTCTCTTTTGAATCCAGTTATAGTTTTGGCCTTCACAGCATCCCCTGGCAGCAAATTCCACAGGTTGACAGTGCGTTGTGTGAAATGGCACTTCCTTTATGTTTGCTTTAAACCTGCTGCCTGTTAGTTTCATTAGGTGACCCCTGGTTTTGGTGTTATGTGAAGGGGTAAATAAAATGTCCTTAGTAATTTTCTCCGCACCAGTCATGATTTTATAGCTCTCTCTTGTATCCCCCCTTTGTCGTCTCTTTTCCAAACTGAACAGTCCCAGTCTTTTCAATCTCTCCTCAGACGGAAGCTGTTCCATCCCTTTAATCATTTTTGTTGCCCTTCTCTGTACCATTTCCATTTCTAATATATCCTTTTAGAGATGAGGCAACCAGAACTGCACACACTACTCAAGAGAGGGGTGTACCATGGATTTACACAATGGAATTGTGATATTTGCTGTCTTATTATTGATCTCTTTCGTAATGGTTCCTAAGAGCTGTAGCTTTTTTGAAAACATATACTTAATGTGCAGCACTAGCCAGCAAACTCTCCACAATGACTCCAAGGTCTCTTTCTTGAGTGGTACCAGCTAATTTAGAGCCCATCATTGTGTATGTGTAGATGGGACTGTTTTCCAATAGGCATTTCTTTGCCTTTATCATCAACACTGAATTTAACCTGTCATTTTGTTACCAAGTCATGCACTATTGTAAGATCCCTTTGTAACTCTTTGCAATCACCTTTGGACATAACTATCTTGAGTATTTTCTATCATCTGCAAAAACTTTGCCTCCTCACTGTTTAACCCCCTTTTATTCCAGATCATTTATGAATATGTTGACCAGCACTGGTCCCAGTAGAGATCCCTGGGTGACCCTGGTATTTACCTCTCTCCATTCTGAAAACTGACCATTTATTCCTGCCCTTTGTTCCTGTCTTTTAACCAGTTACTGATCCACAAGGGGACCTTCCCTGGTATCCCATGACTGCTCTCAGTTTGCTTAAGTGCCTTTGGTGAGGGACTTTGTCAAAGACTTTCTGAAAATCCAAGTACACTTGAAAAGCTATTGAAGTGTTGCCAAAGTATAAAAAAAAAAGCACAGAACCTTCAGGTCTCTGCCAGATGTAGATACAATACATTAGGCATCTACTTGGAATGGGATGTATGGGGTTTTATCTCCTGTGCCCATTTGTCATTGTTGCTCAGGTTCAAGTAGGTGGCACCTTGTGACAAAGAGTGACTGCTATCCCTGCTGTCTATTTGCTTTCCCAACTCAGCTCCTTATGTAACAAGGCTTGATCCAAAGCCCATTGAAGCCAATGGGAGTTTTTCCCTTACTTGATTAGGCTCAAAGCAACCAATCAATTCTGTCTCAGGGAGCATCAACAAAACCATCACTTAGGTTCTGACTGCAGAATCTACATAACCTTTTAGCTCCAGAGGACTAGCCATTAGCAATATGCTTTTTGCATTACAAACTCGGCACATTCGATACAGAAGTAATTAAAGAGAGAATAAACGTAGAAACCCACAATGCCTTTATTACCATATCAGCTTTATGACCTAAAACTGCACTTTACAAATTTTAAAGGGGCTTTTAGCCCACCATCATTTTGTGATTCAGAACACATTATATTGTGGACACGTTTCCACGAAAATATAAAAATTATATTAGTTAAAATGTGCTAATTGTAGTGTAGACAAGGGATAATCACCAAGGAACTTCTGAAGAGTTTTAGGAGCTTAAGTCCCATTGTCAAAAGTGACTTAGGATCCTCCATCTCATTGAAAGTATAGGTTCCTAAGTGACTAAGACTCCGATCTACAAAGGTATTCAGGTATCTAACTCCCCCTGAAATCAATGGGAATTAGGCACCTTTGGGGATCTGTGCCAAAGTCAATTTTGAAAATGGGACTTAAATTTCCAGAAGTACCTTACTTAAGTCCTCAAATTAGATTGTCCTGGGTGATGGTGGTGGGAATATGGTGATAAGATCTTGTGCAGTAATTATATTGTTGAGGAGGTGGGAGGAGAGGACAGAAAGAGAAAAAAGTGGATAACCACCAAGTAACATGAAAGCAAGTCCACTGTGCATAGAACTCCTACAGTATACAATAGGAGTTTATGCATAGCCCCATTGCCAGATTGGACCCTATATGATTTCCAGGACTAATAAAAACAACTACTTCATAAATACAAGGGTGGACAAGATAGTGTCTGTCTATTCAAATAACTGCAAATGATTCTCACCACCCCAATGGCATCAGGTTGTGTCTTTGTACACGGTCTCACAACTCTTCACCTAGTCAGTCAGGCCTCGATCCTGCAGACACTTATGCACATGTGCCTATGGCTTCAAAGGGACCGTTCACATGAGCAAAGCTGCTCACATGTGCAAGTCTTTGCTGGCCTGGCCCCATAATTAAGACGGTCTATGTGCAGCTGACAAATCCAATACATTTTAAAAGATTTTAAGCCTGAAGACGGATCACTCCAAAAAAAAAAATCCATAAAATGGATGAGATTGCAGCAAGATAGTAATCTGATTTTTCCTCTCTATAACATCTTTGTTAATTTATGGCCAAATACCCACTGGATCAGATATATGGTGCTCCGGAGGGGGCCTGTGGAATGCAATTGTCCTTATTCGCATTCACATCTAGCAGGCAAATGCCTTCCTGCTGTTTCCTTTACACAACAGCATCAAGCTATTTTAATCACACCAGAAATCCTTTGCTCTGCAACAATCCTGATCACGCCGGTAGAGAGCGCATTACACAGCAGTTGGCAGTAAACCTGACTTTGGCAAGGAGGGATTAACAAATACAAATGGATGGTTTGTACTCTTAGAATTGATATTTTTTCGTGGATGGAAAGAAGCCAATAAGAATTTTAAGTCCCAGAGCTTCTCTTCTAGGCTAGTCAGAGTAAGCATAAGAAAGAAAGAGCAGCATGTCTGAATATGAGAGAGAGAGAAAACACATGCATTCACATGTCAGGTGTGTGATACAGTAGAGCCATCTGAACATGCCCCTTTATCATGCCCCTTTGACTGTCTCACCTGCACTCTGCCCACTAACCCATCTTCCCTGAGCTTAGTCTAGAACGTCTCAATTTTAAAGGATCTTAACACAGCTGCCCTAATTATTATTTTCTTAAATCTTCCTTCTCCAGGTGTGGTGCTTCTGTCTCCACATTACCCTTGCTTAAGGCCCAAAATGGACAAATCACTCCAGGGCCAGGTGTGTGATCGGATATCTTGCAGCCCTGCAGGGCTAGAAACGGGAGTGCTATACAATTGGAAAAGGGAGACTTGCAGTTGTCCACTCTGACACGCAACACTTTCACCTAACCCTGGACAGTGCCAATTGCCCTTTGGAGGTATGAAATTTTTATGCACATAAAATCTATTTTAGGTCATTTTTATGTTTGTTTTTAAAAATACATTTGAGAGAGAGTATTCTCTCTCCCTCAAAGTATTTAATAACTGATTTGGGGTATAGCCCTCCACTAACACTTTATATGTTGCATGTCTCAGACTAGGCTCTTTGGGATGTGGACAAAATCTTCCTTTTGGGTTGGACAGTGCTTAGCATGCTGTGGCCTGGATCCTGACTGTGTGCTACCACAATGCTATTAGTACTTGTAAGAAAGATGAGACAAATGCAATATACACATACATCCTGGTTATACTGGAGTCAACGGCAGAGCTCCAATTGACTTAAAAGGTCCAGGATTTAGTCTCATGGCTATAGTGGGGATGAAAGGAAAGGAAGGGAAACTGGCTGACTTACAGTGTAACAAATGACGGCCCAGTTTCTGAAATTGGTAGCAAGCGGGTGGACTGCTGTACCTGCATTGATCCGTGGCGAAGTCGGTGAGACTCCAGGCAGGCCCAGCATTCCATCTGTACCTTACCAATAGCAGGTCCTGGGCCAACAAATATGCATTTGGTGCATGAACAAGTATAACCCTCAGTCCTACTGGAGAACATGTACCAACATTACTCCTGTAAAACTGCCAAGAGCTGGAACCTGCATGAAAAGCTCAAAGACAATAGGAAACCCAGACCCTGTACACTACCTTCATGGGAGCAAGCTGGATGGGTGTGATACATGAAGGGTCCACCATAGGCTTCGGCCTGTTTGCAGTGTCTGCTAGCAAGCTGTGCCACTGTTGAGGTAGTCCTGTAAATTTTTGTTCTCTGTGATCAAATCCAGTGTGAACCCGGTGCTCAAAATTTGACGGTCCAGAAATTTCAAGTCTTTTCTTTTTCTTTCCAAACATGGTGGAAAAACCTGAAGGGAAGGGGAGGTGTGGGAGAACAGAAACAAGAAGTAGTTTATCTTGACACTGTCTCAAATGTTTAAATCTGTCATCATTACCTGCAGAGTATAAAACGGATGTTAGTTTTTACTGATTCAAAGTTTCCAATTCCGCCTCACTTACTCACATGGAGTAGTGCTTTACTCTGCACATAATCCCACTGGCATCTACTGGAGGTCTGATATGGCCCTAGTTATGGTAGGATTATGAGGTGTTCAGATACTTTCTGTATTTATCCTCAAAGTGATTAGCTATGTCATGATAATGATGATACCTAATATGAAACAGAAATAAATAGAAGAACTTGCATCTCAGAACTATAGGCCAGATGCTCAGCAAGCTTAAATCTTGGCAGGAGGACTGTTTTCACCAGCCGAGCATCAGGCCCTAATACATTCACACTTAGATTGCATCCTGCTGAAGTTAGAAGAGGGTTCATAGCTTGTCCGCCATTTCAGTAATGCAAGACAAGCAGAGATCCTGCTTCAAATTCCAGCCACCCTTCAGCATCTTCACCTATACTAGCAAAATCTCCATTCATGCAGCGCAGCTTTGCCTTTTGGAGAGAAGTCACTCCCTGTGAGAAGAGAATCATGCCTTTAATATCAAGGGCCCGACTGTGCCATTTAGACACAGCTCATAGCAAACGAAAGAGTGGAGCTGCACAGCCCTTGGGGAGCCCAGGAAACATCAGGCACACTGAGGCTGAGCACCTGCTACCACATCCCTCTGCAGGAGCAGCTTGCTATCCCCGGCACGGCTGGCTAGCATGTAAAGGGGGGATTCAGAGCAGAGGCACCAAACTTTCTGATTTGCTGAAGGGTGCTCGACCCCTGCTCTGCCCAAGGCCCCACCCCCACTCCACCCCTTCCCCCAAGGCCCCACCCCCACCCTTCCCACCCCTGCTCTGCCCCCACCCTGCCTCTTCTCCCGCCCCCACTACAGATCTAGCTGCATGGTGAAGTTGGCTGTTTCCGTGATCATTGGCGCATTTGCTTTGAAGAGCACTCCGTTGGGTCATCTTGTCTACCTGCTGCACAGTGACAGGCCTGGTTTCATTATTGTTCTCCAACAATCTCCAGCACCTTTGGGATGGGAGTTTGATTTAGCCCTGCGGAACTTCAGCGATGGAGATTTTACAGCCTCCCCTGGACAACTGTTCTATGGGTTGTTCTGATAATGCCTTTTGGGATATTGAACATTTTTTTTCTGCTATGATTTAATCCGCAAGAGACTGACTAATCATTCCCGGGGCTAGATTACCCCTAACCCTTCGTGGCTCTGGCCACGGCGAGCAGACGCTGCTTGCCCAGTACTTGCAAGGGATGGCCAGAGAGGGTCAAGGAGTGGGCGGCCAGATACATAGGGGAAAGATGGATAAACTGCACCTGTAAAGGGCTGAAGTAATTTACTCCAGATCCCACAGCAAAGAGGTGCAGGGGATGAACAGCACACAGTCTGAGTCACAATTCTCACCCAGGCTACTCCCAGGGCAGGACAGCTTCCACACCACCACTTACTCGGAGCACAGCCTAATGGCTCATTCCAGCCTACAGTGTGTTCAACACCTTGGAGAAGGGCCACGTTTCTAGAGCTTTAGCCAGATTGCTGTGGGGTCATTATACCAGGGAAGAGGAAAGATTCCCAGCAGCTAGGGAGCGGGATAGGTTGGGATTTTTTTGGGAGGGGGGAAGGAAACCATTCCTGCTGCCTCATGCTGGACAAACCCTCTCTCCTCCACCTAAGTCTGTGGCCCACTTATCTCTGCTACCAGTATTCAGTGCATCTGTTGGACTGGGAAACAGCAAGACCTGAAGTATTTGGAGCAAGCACAGAGGCGGCAGCTTGAGCTAACAGGGAGGTGGGGCCAGCAGTGCTTGAAGATGGGTAGAAGTCTGGAGGACATTGGGCTCATGGGAAGCAAGTCTAGCCCTGGGCTGGGAACTGGCTGTGGGGCTGGAGGAGGGGAGGGAAACAGAGGAGAAAAAGGCAGTCTTTCTGCTGCTTGGAGACAGGATGTAAGTTGGATGTTTGTCTCCAGGTCTTCTGTAAAGAGCACACAGCAGATAGGAGGATACTCCTCCATGGCCCTCTAAAGGTTAAAACCATTCCTCTTAGTTTTGTCCTCCTTGACTGGTGAGAATAAATTGATCCCCGTACTCTTTATACCTTCCCTTTACATATTTGTAGACAATTATGTCTCCTTTAAGCTTATTTTCTCCAGATAGAACAGGCCTAGTTCTTTTAACCTTTCCTCATAGGTCTTATCTTCCAAACCTTTCACCGGTTTTGTTCCTCTCTTCTGAGCTCTCTCCAATTATTCTGTCTTGTTTGAAATCAAGTGCCCTTTAGTCTCTCTCTCTCTCTCTCCTGCTAAGATCTTACTTACAGTCATTTTTAGCTTCCTTTTGTGAAGTCTTATCACTCTGGTCCCCTCATCCTTTCCCCTTCTTAGCATTCTGATCTCTTATTTTGTTTCCACTGGTGCCTAAGTATAAACCTGCACTCTCCAAGTTTTCAGCCATTGCTTCGTTTCTGGGAAGTATCAAATTAAAAAACAAAAACAAAACAGAAACACAATAACAAATGGGAGCCCATGTCAGTGGAATCCTAATGACAGCAGGAGCAGGCTACCTGGATCCACCTGTCAGCTCTTATTTTATGTTTAGAGAGTAAGCTCTTTGGGGCAGGAACCATCCTTTCGCTCTGTGTATTTGCAGTGCCTAGCACAAGGCTGTCCTGGTCAATGACTCCAGCTTCCAGGTGCTACAATAACACAAATATTTTTATCCTAACCCATGGTTTTGGGTTGACATTTCCCATTTTTGGTTTTTAGCCCCTGGCAATTTTTTAAAAGTTTAAACAAAAGTCATCCCAATATTGCTAGCCTCTAGCATTCAAAAAAACAAAAATAGCCCCCCCCCAGTCAGCCCCTCCCCCGAAACACTAATAGCTTAAAAATCTCAAGATTTTAAAAAATAAAATAAATTGGGGTTCGTTTTCTTTGATGGTTGAAGCTTTCAAATGCACTTGAATAATGGTTTTAAGCTTTTCTCTGAAACCCTCTGGGCTAGAAACGTACTTATCTTTAAAAATCAAAGCTGAGATTCTCAGGTGTTCACATGATTCCAAGAGCTGGGGCTTTAAGAAGGACAACTACCATAAGACTTGCAATAAAATCATGAGTTGGCAACACTGTAGTGCCCTCCATTTTGAGTACAAGAGAACCTCATAAAAAAGATATCGCAGCTAGAACTGTGTGGGAACTGGATTTCTCTTTTATACATGAAATTTTAAAAAAATTCCATTCTGAAATGGAACAAACAAAGAACAACAACAAAATCAAAAGAGTAATTGAACTTCCTCTGAAACAAGATTCAGAACAAACCCGAGAAGTGTCAGGTTGATCAAAACATTTTGTTTTGATTAAATTTTAACATTTCATTCTGATTTTGACTTTATTTTGTTTACACATATATTTCATTCCCGTTTTTGTTTAAAATGTTTTGAAACAAAAAAGTTTTAATGTTTCATTCTGAAAACATAAAAAATTGAACTGCACAACTCGAAACCCCAAATTTAGCCTAGCTATAAATCCACCAAAAATTATGGTCTCCATCATAAAGCCTGTATATTTGGGCATTATACAAAATATTAATTGTTACCTAATTTTGTGTTCTCTCTGAGAAGCCAGGAAAGATTACTGAGCAATTTAAAAAAAAAGGGGGGACGGACTTTTTTTTAAACAACAAAAGGAGCTTTGCTTTCCAGGATGAAGAAGCTCTGCTGGCCAATAAATGGACCATATATTTCTTTCTTATTTATTCTCTAGAGCTACTCAAGGCTCTGATCAGTTCCATAATCTGGAATTCTCTGGCTTGGAATGCCCTAACCGGGTGCTCTTTAAGGGCTTGTCTTCACTACGGAGCTAAATCGAAGCTGCTGCAATTGATGCAGCGGCATCGTTTTAGCAAGTCTAGTGAAGACCAGCTCAACTGATGGGAGAACGCTCTCCCATCGATTTCTGTGCTTCCGCCTCTCATTGAGGTGGAGTAATGTTAGCAGAAGAGTGTCTCCCATCGACACAGCGTAGTGTGGATCCCACGGTAAGTAGATCTAAGCTACGTCGACTCGAGTTATATTGCTAACGTAACTCAAATTGCACAGCTTAGATTGACCGGAAGCTGTAGTGCAGACCAGACCTAAGAGTCTGGTGGAAATGAGTCCCTCTTTTGACAGATTTATGAAGTACAATGGCAAGAGTTCTTCCTCTCCTGTGTAGGTCTCTTCCCTAGCTACAAAGGAACTTGGCCACATTACAGCAGGGCTCAAGCCCTTTGCACCTTCATTTCTTCAGCCATAAGTGTATCGACCAATTTGCAGCAATATATTTCCCCTATGCTTTTGCCCTTGTAGCTAAATTAGCCAGACACGCAGAAGGGTAAATGCTGCTTTACGTGTACTTAGTGACCATATCTGTGCATGCTCAGTAGGTGACTTTCACAGAGGCATAACTCTGATAAAAGAAAATATTCTCTTGAAAAAATAAAGGCTCTTTTCCTGGCTGAGGGCTATATCCATGCCACATTTTAACTGTCTACCTCCAGCCATTTCAGCTATCGTGTGACTCAAAAATCATGTTGTTAGAGCTGATCAAAAATTTTCCAATGGAACTTCTGTCTGGGAGAATACTATCTTGTTGAAATCTAAGTTTCATGGAAACCAGTCTATTTTGACTATTTTAAACTGAGTGTTCTGATTGGATTACATGCATGAGGTGTGCAAGTACATTTTATCATGTGAACACTGACTTTTCTAGCAGGATTCTCAGGGAGTATCAACTGATGTGAATTTTTCAGATAATGCGAGAGGCTGCATGTACTCTTTCTATTTTGAAATACCCCAGCTTTCCTTTGTAGGAAATCACATGCAAACCTGTACCAGCTTGCCTCCATGTGTAGACACCAATCACTGGTGTATAGTGGATCTTTTAGAGAATCATAGAATATCAGGGTTGGAAGGGACCTCAGGAGGTCATCTAGTCCAATCCCCTGCTCAAAGCAGGACCAATCCCCAACTAAATCATCCCAGCCAGGGCTTTATCAAGCCTGACCTTAAAAGCTTCTAAGGAAGGAGATTCCACCACCTCCCTAGGTAACGCATTCCAGTGTTTCACCACCCTCCTAGTGAAAAAGTTTTTCCTAATATCCAACCTAAACCTCCCCCACTGCAACTTGAGACCATTACTCCTCGTTCTGTCATCTGCTACCATGAGAACAGTCTAGAGCCATCCTCTTCAGAACCCCCTTTCAGATAGCTGAAAGCAGCTATCTAGTCCCCCCATATTCTTCTCTTCCACAGACTAAACAATCTCAGTTCCCTCAGCCTCTCCTCAGAAGTCATGTGTTCCAGTCCCCTAATCATTTTTGTTACCCTCCGCTGGATGTTTTCCAATTTTTCCACATCCTTCTTGTAGTGTGGGGCCCAAAACTGGACACAGTACTCCAGATGAGGCCTCACCAATGTCAAATAGAGGGGAACGATCACGTCCCTCCATCTGTTGGCAATGCCCCTCTCATACATCCCAAAATACCATTGACCTTCTTGGCTACAAGGGCACCCTGTTGACTCATCCAGCTTCTCATCCACTGTAACCCCTAGGTCCTTTTCTGCAGAACTGCTGCCTAGCCATTCGGTCCTTAGTCTGTAGCGGTGCATGGGATTCTTCCGTCCTAAGTTCAGGACTCTGCACTTGTCCTTGTTGAACCTCATCAGATTTCTTTTGGCCTAATCCTCTAATTTGTCTAGGTCCCTCTGTATCCTATCCCTACCCTCCAGCGTATCTACCTCTCCTCCCAGTTTAGTGTCGTCTGCAAACTTGCTGAGGGTGCAATCCACACCATCCTCCAGATCATTAATGAAGATATTGAACAAAACCGGCCCCAGAAACGACCCTTGGGGCACTCCACTTGATACCGGCTGCCAACTAGACATGGAGCCATTGATCACTACCCGTTGAGCCCGACAATCCAGCCAGCTTTCTATCCACCTTATAGTCCATTCATCCAGCCCATACTTCTTTAACTTGTTGGCAAGAATACTGTGGAAGACCATGTCAAAAGCTTTGCTAAAGTCAAGAAACAACACATCCACCGCTTTCCCCTCATCCACAGAGCCAGTTATCTCATCATAGAAGACAATTAGATTAGTCAGGCATGACTTGTCTTTGGTGAATCCATGCTGACTATTCCTGATCACTTTTCTCTCCTCTAAGTGCTTCAGAATTGATTCCTTGAGTACCTGCTCCATGATTTTTCCAGGGACTGAGGTGAGGCTGACTGGCCTGTAGTTCCCAGGATCCTCCTTCTTCCCTTTTTTAAAGCTGGGCACTACATTAGCCTTTTTCCAGTCATCCGGGACCTCCCCCGATCGCCTAGAGAGCATTTCTACATTATGTTCCTATGCAATATCCTTTTCTCTGGCCTTGACAACAGCCATTATGTCTCACTCATGTCCATGGAGAATGCTGCTACAGAGCTCATCTTCCTATCCTGTAGCTGTGATTCTGGCAATCCTCTTTGCATCCCCCTGCTGGCTCCCTCTTTTCATATCAAGCATAATCTGCTTGTCTTCACTTTCAAGGCCCTCCATAACCTATCCCCACCCTACTTTCCATTTTTCATTCAGTATCAAAAGCTCAGTTCCCACCTCTGAGCAGCCTATGATATTAGCTTCCATCACCCATTTGTTAAAAATTTAACAAGTGTCTTTGTGCTTTCTCCCATGCTGCCCCTCACAGTGGGGAGAAACATCTGCAAAACTAAAGGAGTACTTGTGGCACCTTAGAGACTAACCAATTTATTTGAGCATGAGCTTTCGTGAGCTACAGCTCACTTCATCGGATGCATACCATGGAAACTGCAGCAGACATTATATACACATAGAGATCATGAAACAATACCTCCTCCCACCCCACTGTCCTGCTGGTAATAGCTTATCTAAAGTGATCATCAAGCTGGGCCTCTCCTCTGCCATAAAATCTACAAAAACCTGACAGTAGATATGCTGCCAGTGTGTTGAAACCATTGCCAATCAGGCTGACCAGTACTGTTATTGTTTCACTGTACTCCCCCCATCACTATCTGTATCCAAACTCTTACACTCTAAGCTTTTGGAGGGCAAGATTGTCTTTGTTCTGTTTGTACAGCACCCCCTACCTCACTGGGGCCCCACTGAGGCTACTCGTTGCTACAGTAATACAAAACTAATAAATGATTTCTTGGACTGAGGCCCTCAACTTGCTCCATTAAAGCAACGGCAGCTTTACCCCTGCCACAAGTGAACATAGGATCAAACCGTCAAAACCATCTAGACCAGTGGCTCTAATTCTTTTCTGCCAATGTATGCATTCTGATCCTTCTAGTGCCAGGTACTTGTGGTTGATTGGAGCCTGCTGCTGTATGGAATGGGGAAAGGGGGGAAATTTGTTACTCCCCTCCCCCCTGTTCACGTAGAGCTTGTTTTCATCTAGTTCCATGTTGCATTTTTCTTTAATAAGTTCAACAAATGACACTGTTGTTGATCAGAATGTATGTCCTCTACCGTCAAACCAGAAGATTCCATCTATATGTAAGATACTGGCACGTGTGTGCGCAACTCGTCCCCCCTCTTTGCCCAATCCAAATAGCATGAGTGTCACACCCCCAGCTAGAGAGCTTTGGCAGCTCACGCTTCTAGTTCTTGAGGACCCTGGTTTTCAATTCCTGGTGTATTGCCCAAGATGGCAGCCATCACCTACACACTTCAGAAAGGAGAGGCAAAATTAAAGGGAGGTTTTCTGCCATACTTACTGTTACACGAATTAATAGTGTTATTGAGTAACAAGTTGGGAAAGCAGACAGCATACTAAGCAAATGGAAGAGCAAGAGTCCTAAGGTTTATAAATTGTTTTTGAAATAAACTCTAGACACATATCAACTTCTTGAAGATAAGTAATTGGAGGAGTTTGTGCTTACGCCTCATCAAAAAAACCTTTTGTTGCTGGCACAATATCCCTGTATTTTGAAAGTTAGTTGTAGTCCAGGTAAACATCAGTTCTGGGTCCCAGAGAATTTTAATCCCTTCATGGTTATTTCTGTAGACCACAGAATTTAATCCAGAGTCCAGGAATAAAAAATTCAGGTCACCAGGATCCATTAGCAGAGGCAAAGGTAGTGTTGTGAAGAGATTTAAAAAAAAAAAAAGTCCCACGAAGTCTATTATCTCTTGATATCACCACCCACGTTAGTGCTCCCAGTTACTAATTTAATTCTTAGCACCATCCCCACAGACTCATGGGCATTCTGTTGCCTTTAAATTAATGTAATATTTATAAATGGCTTCCTTGCAGGTCTCTGTGAATCTACCCCCCACCCCCAGAGGAGGAGGAAATGGGGCTAGATGGATTCATAAATTTGTTACTGTTGAAAGAAACAGAAAAAAGTAGGTGAACAGTTTCCTCACCTTTACTAGTACCTTACTTGTGAATAATCCCACCAATTTCAATAGGATCACTCAGAGCAAGGTGCTACTGACAGGCAATATGGGTGGCAGATTCTGCCGAAATGACAGCTACTGCTACATTGATTTAAACTAGTTCCAGCAGAGAAAGCATGTCCACAGAAAAACCAGTCACATGAGGATATTTCTATCATAACTATACTCCATTTGTACTAAAACATGTCTGCAAACAGCGCATTTATTCATTTGAATGTTCATCTGGGAGGACTGTCAAGGAAACAACCCTTCAATTATTGCAGAAGATGACATTAAGTGTGGCAATAAGGCATAACGGCAGGTATGTTATCAATAAAAGTGCCATAACAACTTAGCAATGGCCAACTTTAAAGAGGAACCCATGTTTATTTTATAACACCCCCACTCTGCTTGCAGTGCCACAGACTTATGAGGTCTTCCTGATTCATGGAGTAAACCAAGACACTGTAGAACAGATTAGAGATTGCCTTTGTCTCCTAGCAGAGAAAAGAAGGGCATGGTGGTGTTAATCTGTACTAACTCCACTGAAGTAGCTTATTACCTCAGAGCAAGGTTGAATGATGCTTTCTCTCAGATCACAAGGCACGAAGCTGATGCCTAAGGGAGGAATCCCAGAGTTTGAGTTACTTATATAATCAAAGGGCTCAATCCTACTGCCTGGTGAAACCAATGGGATTAGGAGCGGACCCATATTTTCTTTGCAGATTGAGGGCCAAATTTTCTGCTGATGCAGATGTCAATGAAGCTGCACCAATTTACCCCAGAAGAGAATTAGTTATGGAATATTCATAAAGTGGAAACTCCATTGTTTATACCACAGTGCCTTAAATGGCATACCTTCCTAATACAGTTTTCCTTAGGACAGTACACGATTGCTCCAGGTTACAGACCATTAATGTAGGCCCTACTCAGAGTCCTCTCTCCCTCTGCTATTGGGCTTCTATTTTAAATTGCTTTATTAAAAAATAATTTTAAACATTTATACTCTATGGACACACATTAATATTGAATGTTCAGGGCCCCACACAGATGACCTCATTTCCTCCTCTCTCCCCCAGAGGGCTGAAAGACCCACCAGGCTGAATCCTACATCCTCATGAGGGACAGGGGTAATAGATGCCACCTGAAATGGCTACCATTGATTTGAAAGAGTAGAGCCGGAGATGGGAGAAAGACACTTTAATGATGCCCCTTCTTCCCCCTCAAATTAGTAACTGTCTGGAACTTCAAGGGACAAACTCTTTCCCCTGCCCTTCCCCCTGCACCAAAAGGAAAGACATCAGCTGCATTAGGAAGGTTCCCTTCTTCCCTCAGTGATCTGGAGCCAGCTCCAACACCCTTCTACTTCAGTCCAGGGCTAGGTGGCATGGAGAGGGTGTATGCTATCCCCATCTGTCAGGCAGGCTCTTTGTGACTTGTGCCAGCTGGCACAGGTCAGAGCAGTGCATAGGTAAATGAACTCAGTCATTTAAAAAAACAAAAACACTTGCCTCATAAACGTGCATGAAGCCTACTCCTATGTATACATTGAGGTAATAATTTTCAACCAAAAAATAACATTTGCAAGACTTGTATGAACTACAGAAACCCAAGTTGGCTCTCACTACAATAATTCACTAAGAAGATGCTTTGTCCTAGTGAACCAGTAGAATCATCCATGTTACCATGCCAGCACTGTTATTACAGCTATTCTGCCAGGAACGGTAGGTCAATATTTCTTATGTAAACCTCTTTTCTTCAAAAACACATGGCTGGATTGTAAAGATTCACTCTAGGGTGGCATTTTCGATACTGCATCTCAGCCCAAGAATACATTTTCCTTTTAGCCATTAAAAATTGAACTCATTTTCAATTATTAAGAGCACAACACATTAAGTTCACCAGTGTTTAATTTTTTCCAATGACTCCCTGCGGGTCATTACCATGTATTCAGCATTAGTCCCTTTTAGTATTAAAATGGGCTAGCAATTAGTTTTTGAAAATTAGCTCTGTGCACTTTTGAATATTCATCTCTCTCAACGTTGGAATGGCTATACACTACACAAAGGAACAGTACAAGGTTCCTGCTTAAACGCACATTTACGTAAGGTTAAAGGGACATGGTCAGCTTACATTTGATCCCAAATCCAAGCTGTCATAAAAAACCTAGGAACAACACCACCACCAACGTCCACACATTTATGAGACCCCAGGTAGAAAGTTTAACATTCTATACAAGATGGACCCCAAACACTGATTCACTTAGCACCTGAAAGCAGAGCTGATCTGACTCATTTGTATTGTTCACATTGAGGGTCCCGTTTTCCACTCCTCCACAGGAAGGCTAATGGAGAAGAAATCTCTGCTGAGAGGTCTCCCCCATTATTCTGGGTGGCGGGGTTTGCCCTATCTCAGAACAGGACATGGGCTCCACCCTAGCTCCTGGGACATCAGAGGGACCATCTGTTCAGAGGCACCGTGCCTCCACCCAAGCTGTTGCCTTGGCAAAAAGACTGGTAGCACATGTTCATTGGAGCCATGCAGCCAGTGGCTGTCCTTAGATGTCCCTTCCCCCGGCCCATTAAAGGGGGATCCTTCCTACAGCCAAAAGCGTACTACAGCCTTTGACTGTTAGTTTTAAGAACATAAGAATGGCCATACTGGATCAGACCAAAGGTCCATCTAGCCCAGTATGCTGTCTTCCGACAGTGGCCAATACCAGGTGCTTCAGAGGGAATGACTAGAACAGAGTCTAGGGACACCATCCCTGCCCACCCTGGCTAAAAGCCATTGATGGACCTATCCTCCATGAACTTATCTAGTTCTTTTTTGAACCGTGTTAGAGTCTTGGCCTTCACAACATCCTCTGGCAAGGCGTTCCACAGATTGACTGTGTGTTGTGTGAAAAAATACTTCCTTTTGTTTGTTTTGCCATGAACTTGCCTGGGTGAGAGGGGACTCGTTGGGGGAGATGATGCCTATTTCCATTCTGTCCATGGCCAGCCCACTGCCTACCAACCTTCCCCTAACCCAGACACCTGGACAGCCCTCAGTAGGAGATTCTGCTCTAGATTTCGCCAAGCCCTCTTTCTAATGAGGAGGGGAAGATCCACATGGTCATCTTGGGAACACAATCAGACCCTGGGAGAATTGTGTAACAAATAAAAGTGAAACTTAAAAAAACAAAAACAAAAAACAAAACTTAAGAATCCAGGGCATTGTTAGTAGCGAAGGTAAAGAAATGTGTGCTTACAACAGGCAATTAATATGCTAACAGTTTCCCTTTAATAAGCTTTTCATTTCTTAATGGCTTTCCGTAACAGTGACCTCAATCATTCTATTGTACAGTAAACAATGCAACAGTGCACCATTAGCCTGCCAATTTCCGCTCGTGTTCTCTGATTAATATTGCCCTTTTCCAATACTTGATTGTAAACTAAAGAATATGAGTTGAGCAACAAATCAAATTCAAGTGAGGATAGATTGTGTAGCTAGTGCTTCAGATGAATGTATGCAGGGCAAGCGTTCAATCCTGAGGGGAAGCTAATGTCCACTTATTGATTCACCGTAGCATAAATCACTAGGAAGTACACTGAAAGCGAAGCTAAGACATTGACAGAAGCTCCGATTCTCCTCTGACGCTGGTGTAACTGCATTGACTTAAATGGAGTTACAGCTCATTATGCTGATACAAATGAAAGGAGAATCAGGCTCATAGATTCTGATATGCAGCGAGGCCACAAAAATTAGTAAATCTTAAATTCAGAATGGAGAGGAATTTTCAAAGCACTCAGCATTGGCCTAACTCTGTGGCCATGGAGCTTTATTGTGGACTTCAGAAGGAGCAGAGTGAGGCCAATGCTGAGTGCTTTGGAAAAATCTCACCCGTAACTACATAAGCACTCAATGGTGCCATTAAAGGGACAGCTCTTTGTAGTGGGTGGGATTCTGCTTTAGGCAGGCAGAATGCCTCTGGGAGCTCCAAAGTGCACAGTGGCAACCTACCAGCTGCTACACCCCTTAACTGGATTCAGCATACTCCCCTTGCAGTCTTATCCCCACTCTGTGAGCTGGAGTGGAGGTATGTATATGCAGCATGGCTTGTCTCCTCCTCCCTGTGCCCTCTTTGGTGCCTTCGGGATCCTGTGCTCTCTCCCTGCACCATTGGCTCCAGCCCTTATGCAAGCAAGGCAATGAGGGGAAAGCTCCTAGTGCTCCGGCCACGCACCCGCATACAGGCCAGGCCACAATCTGGCCCTGCACTATTAGAGCTCTATCAATTTTAGTCCATTGATCCCAGCCCCAAACCAGATCACTCGGGCTTTGTCAGGGCAGGAGTGAATTACATCATTAAAAACATACATTACTGCACATTAAAGAACGACTGGCCAAGTAACCAATATGTAATCACCCTTAAAGTTACAGGAGTGCTGATCCAGACCAAAGACACATGAAATAAGGGATAAAAAAACAAAAAAAGTCCTATCCACTATTCTGTGCCAGTATGAGATCATGGCTAAACTGAGCGGCACCTTAGAGACTAACAAATAAATTTGTTAGTCTCTAATGTGCCACAAGTACTCCTTTTCTTTTAGCGAATACAGACTAACACGGCTGCTACTCTGAAACAATCCATACAACTGTAACATACATACTTGCATGAAATCATACAGTGTAGTTAATTGGATTACAGTAACTCCTGTAAGTTGTAGTTATGTTCCTGAAAAATGTGACTTTAAGTGAAACAATGTGAAGCGAATCCAATTTCCCCATAAGAATTAATGTAAATGTATGTGTGGGAGGGTGAGGGGGTGGTTAGGTTCCAGGGAAATTTTTCACCAGACAAGAGATTACATTATATATATATATATACACACACACACACACACACACACACAGAGAGTATAAGTTTTAAACAAACAATTTAATACTGTACACAACAATGATGATTGTGAAGCTTGGTTGAGGTGGTGGAGTCAGATGGTGGAATATTTCCCAGGGAATGCCTTAGTGCTGAATGATGACCTAGCATTCGCCTGAGCCCTCAAGGGTTAACACACTGTTGTTAATGTAGCCTCACACTCTACAAGGCAGCACAAATGGAGGGAGGGGAGGCAGCATGGCAGACAGAGACAGAGAAACACACCCTGTGTGTGCGTGAGAGAGAGAGATGAGCATTGCCCCTTTAAGTCTGCTGACGCCACTCTAAGTACATTGCCTTTTTAAGGAGATCAGCCAGTTGAGATAGCAGCTGCTGCTAGCAAGCTCCCTCTGTCCTGAGCCCTGTCGTGCCCACCCCCAGCTCTATGGAGATGGGGTAAGCGGGGGGCAGGAGCAGGGGGGAGGGGGACACCCTGACATTAGTACCCCTCTTCTCCCCCCTACACAGCAAACAGGAGGCTCCTGGGAGCAGCTCCAAGGCAGAGGGCAGGAGCAGCACATGGCAGTGGGTGGAGGGACAGCAGAACTGCTGGCAATTGATAGCCTGCTGGGCGGCTGCTGCACAGGGAACTTAGGGGAGCAGGGAGCTGATGGGGGCGCTGCCGGTCCACCCTGCTTCCAAGCCCCCATCAGCTCGCTCCAACGGGCTGCTCTTCCTGCAAGCAGAGGACAAAGCAGGTGGGTGCCAAACGATGTTATCAGGGAGCATGGCGCAACTTTAAACGAGCATGTTCTCTAATTGATCAGCAACGTAACAATGTTAACCGGGACGACTTTAAGTGAGGAGTCACTGTATGTTTGGCTACGGTAATTTTGGTGCAACACACAGAGCTGGTTGTCCTATTTTTAAACCTGAAACCATGTTCTGCCAAGCAAATCAAACGAAGGCCATGTCTATACGTACAGTGCTGCAGTGGCCAGCTGAACCGAGACAGGTATGATGCTGTAGTATGCGTGGCGAAGACGCTCTATGCCGATGGGCGAGAACCTTGTTGGCATAAAAAAAAACCCCACCAGAGAGCAGCAGAAGCTATGTTGGTGAGAGAAGCTCTCCTGCCGACATAGTGCTGTGCATATGAGTGCTCATGCCAGAGTAATTTAGGTTGCTTGGGTGTGTGTGTGTGGGGGGGGGGGGGGGGGGGTTTATTCACACCCAAGCAACCTAAATTATGTTGGCATAAGCTGTAGTGCAGACATAACCTTTGTTTGCTAATTTTGTTTCAAAGAAATCCACTGAGTCTCAGCTCTGCAGCTGAGATAAGGGCAGGGAAGAAAAGCAGTAAAAGGGTTCTGCATAGCTACTGGGTTTTGTGCACAGTGGTTTTTCTTCTTCCCCCAACCTTAAGAGTATTTTCCCCTCACTGTTTGAAACTGATGTCTATTTTTAATCAAATGCGTGTTCTCTACTGTGCACATACAATTAAAAAAAAAGTTATAATGTCATGCTAAATTTTTAGCTTAAGTGAAAACCACCACAAATATTGGGTGTTGGGGACAGGGGTGTGTGTGTCGGGGGTCGGGGGAGGGGCGGGGGGAAGGGAGAAATCAAAGGAAATAGATGGACCATGTAAACATATGGGCCTGAATGAAAACCTCTAAAGTCAGTGGAAAAATTCCCCTTGGACTTCAGTGGGCTTTGGATCACGCCCCACATGTCACTCATTTTAGAAGGCAGATACAGTCCTCTGCAGTATGGAGGTATTATAGGTTCTCCTGAAGACCTTAAGAAGCCTGTCTTCAAAATGGCAGTAGATTCAAGCATGTCCACTGCCTTTTTAAAAAAAAGTCTGATATTTGTTTTGTCAAAAAAAACAAATAATAACACCCCCCCGGCAAGTGTGCTGTGCCACTGGGCAGGATTTGCAGCTATACTCTCCTGCCTACAGGCAGACAGCCCTTCAGCGGATTAGGTGATTACGGTTTTCTGTATCTCCATTTTCTGTGTCTCTGGTAGTGTTACCAGAGAAGGGGAATTCATGGATTCTAAGTCCAGAAGGGACCATTGTGATCATCTAGTCCAGGGGTTCTCAAACTGAGGGTCGGGACCCCTCAGGGGGTCACGAGGCTATTACAAGAGGGGTCGCAAGCTGTCAACCTCCACCCCAAACCCCGCTTGCCTCCAGCATTTATAATCGTGTTAAAATATAGTTAAAAGTGTGTTTCATTTATTGGGAGGGGGGTCGCACTCAGAGGCTTGTGATGTGAAAGGGGTCACCAGTAAAAAAGTTTGAGACCCACTGATCTAGTCAGACCTCCTGTAGCACACAGGCTAGACAGCTGCCCCCAAAATAATTCTTAGTGCATACCTTTTAGAAAAGCATCCAATCTTGATTTAAAAATGGTTGCACTATGGCCCTTTGTA
This sequence comes from Eretmochelys imbricata, assembly GCF_965152235.1. Lineage (NCBI taxonomy): Eukaryota > Metazoa > Chordata > Testudines > Cheloniidae > Eretmochelys > Eretmochelys imbricata. Next base: position 201,569,784 of record NC_135574.1, on the reverse strand, counting down.
AATTGTTCCGCTGGTTAATCACCCTCATTCTCAAAAATGTATGCTTGCATGTGTCTAGCTCTAGCTTCCAGCCATTGGATCGTGTTATACCTTCCTCCGCTAGATTAGAAGAGCTGCACTTGTATGAGAAGCTGGCAGAGGGGATTACCAGAGACAGAGAGAGAGAGATAGGAGAAGCCACATGAGGAGAATGGGAGCCTGAGATGAAAGCGGGCCCTAAATGCAAATATAGGAGGAAGAAGGATGAGGTTTGCAAGATGAGGGGATCTAGTGGAGGACTAAAAAAAGTGACCACCACTGGTTGATCTTGTCACAGATCTGACTACAAGAGTGATCAGAAACCGAAAATAACTTTGACACAAGGGATAAGTTTCAAAGAAAATGGAATTGAATTCCCCAGGCTATAAGATAGTATGTAGGTGAATTTAGTGGTTAGGAGTGAGAAGCTGAGGAATGATTTCCCTTTCTGTAACACCCATGTTAGCCTTTATTTGTAAACTTCGGAAACAATATGCCGTAGCTCAGCCACAAGATGCAAGCTTGATGCAGGAATCACTGGGTGACGGACGTTCCTGGATGCAACAGGACCATTGTGTTTCCACTGCAGTGTAAAGCTGGCCACTGAGCGAGTATGTTTAGTCCATGGGCTGCAACTATGGTCCATGGGCTGCAACAGCTGCACTGAGGTAGTCTATATCCTGTCTGGGAGTGAGGGGGTGGAGGAAGGGGAATTCTGCCCCTCTTAGCCCTGCAGAAATCCTCTGTGCTAAGCCCATTCTCAGACTTCACTCATGGGTCAAAGATGTGCCTCTAGATAATTCTTGGTAATGCCTGTGCATTGGTACAGCCGGACTCTGAAGCAATACCACCCCCTCACCTCAGAGGCTGCACACAGGCATAACTAATGTCCAATGGATAACTCAAAAACCTCAAGCTATTATGCCGTTTCCATGAACTGTCAGATGGAAAAACAGGACTACTAGGGGCAACATGGTCAAGAGTGGCCTCTGATTCAGATATCACGCAACTGTGACTTGAACAAGAGAAAGTAGGGGCTCTAATATGCCTTTAAGGCACAGCCACATATTGGGGCTGAGAGAGGGGGGCTCATCACTTCAGGGGGAGCTCTGGCAGAGTCACACCTCAAAAACAGGTAACCTGCCTCCCCGAGCTCCAGGTAATGCAGCCACCGTACCATCCTGGAAGAGGACACAGCATTCTGCTTCACTCCACGCCTGGCCAGTGTGGAACTAGCTGCGGGGCAATTAGTGCTGACTGTGGCACTGATCTTACACACCATAAACACAGGGACTACTACTTTGCTCAGAACCTAGTTCAGGTGTGTAAGGAACGGGTATCCCTTGTGTCCTTCCCCAGACAAAATATCTGCACAGGAAAGCAGGCACACACACTGTCTAAGCCAGTAAAGCATCAGAACAATTATGATGAATGTAGGTCCCAAGTGTTCATTTGTTACCTAGAGGCAGATCTTGTTACTTCTTTGTAGACAATGGTTTTAGACCTCATTAATATTGTTTCTCTCAATTGCTTTTTGAGTACATTCTTAATTATACTATAGGCAGTGAACGTCCTGTTATTCCCTCATCTTTATGATACAGTTTCCTGTACTGCTATCCATTGTATAATCAATCATTGCAATTTAGGCAACAAATAACACACCCCTTATAAAAAGTTCTAGGCACCCTAGCAATTAATCAGATGGAGAATCACAAAATAACTATCCAGCAGCCAAAAAAAAAAAAAAAAAATCAAAGGCAAATAATGAATTCAGCCAGCCAATATATTGCCATATTACAGAATTTTGTCATGCTAGCAATCTCCTATGCATGCAAATAGTCCCACAGGTGAGTAAACATTCATCCATGAGAATAAAAAGTTTGTCAAGCCTTACTCTTGAACTCAATTAAATTTTACCCCAACCTTTTTAAAGTGCCTAACTGACTAAGAGGCTAAGTCCCATACAGGTAAGTGCCTAACTCTAACTGACAGTCAATAGGACTTAGGAATCTAATAGTCTCTTTTGAAAGAGAGACTTAGGAAAAAAGATACATACAGACTGATTCACAGACCACACCAAATAAGCATGCAACATGCTTCATAAAAAACATCTTCTAATCTACCCTGTAGCAGCCTGATCATTTAAATATTTTGTCAAATTGGTCAGTTTCTCAAAAGACACTATATCTCTAAGCAATACAAGTAAGATACATTTAAACAATTACAAGCCATCTGAGACTTGTCATTGTCAGGGTGTTTTTTTAAACCACACAATACCTTGTTTATGGTTGAAAATGCCTTCATTCGCCACACCACAGCACAGCAGGGTGTTTCTTGATAGCTGGCCCATGAGAAATATCTAATAGAGATGCACAATGGAACAAATAAAAAAACCCAAAAGACAATAAGTGTTTGGAGAGAAATAGTAAAAGCTGGTACGGAATTACCAAACTGGGATGTATGTACTCCAGGGAACAATACTCATTCTTCTCACTGTAAACTACTCTTGTACAAGAGCCCATCTCCACATATCGCTTGACATGTTCTTCCTAATTTAGAAGGCTTGTGGCATTCAGTGGATTTTAATGCACAGTAATTTTGAACTGAGCCACCATAAGTAGTTTAAATGAACATATTGTAGGCACTCTATTATCTTTAAATATATATATTAAGTTACCTGCAGGTTCCCTGTCATTTATTGGTTGTCAAGGCGCTCCACATACTAAAAGAAACTAAAGAGATTTAAATATTTGGTTTCTAATTTTTTTTAATAAAAAGTATCCTAGATTTTCAAATATGAATAGTGATTTTGAGTGCCCAATTTAAGACATCTAAAAAGGAGCTTGATTTTTCAGGCAGTGCTGAGCATCCTCCGCTGAATCATGATAAGTTGAGTACCTGAAATTTGGACACACCAAAATCACCAGTTATTTCTGAAAATGAGCCAAGGATGTTTTACTTACTGTTATATTATATTACACTATAAAAATACATTACACTACAGGAGCTGAGAGAAGTCCCCATTTATTCAAATATTTTGAATTAGGAGAAAAATCCAGGCTGTTAGGAAGATGCAAAATTGTCAGGAATAAAGATGGTGGTGATTTATCAGGAGAAAGAAGATATGATACGGTTGGAATGCCTGAAGGGAATGACAAAGCCAGAGGTCTGAAAGATATTTTAATAATAGTTGCACAGGTATGAAATCATAAGTCTGTCAAGAGAGCAGACAAATTGTTTGGAAAGAAGTATTGCAATTTGATATATCAGCTCCCATCTTCTCTGTATTAAGGGCCAGATCTTCAACTGGAGTAAGTTGACATTGGCCTATTGAACTTAGTGTATCAATACCAATTTACATCAGCAGAGAATATGGCACTATGCATTTAGGATACCTTTAAAAATTAACGCTTTCATTTTAATCCACCTAAATCCATTTCACCTACACCTCATTTGCTGGTGGATAGAGACACAGACAGCATTACAAGTGTGCCAGTGACCAGGCAGGTTGCAGATAACAGTTCAGTGTATATTTAATTTAATTCACAGGGAAGATCAAACAAACATTCTGCACATTACAGAGGTTATATTTAGAATTTCTTTTAGTGAGAAGAGTTCCGCCCCGCTTGTACGTGCATACAATTAAAGACAGAAGCAAAGTGGGTAAGCTGGAGCAGAAGTGTCACAGCTTGAGTTTGGCTCTCCGACCACCCACAGGGGGACTCCAGGAGCACAGGATACGTTTGAAGACATGTGTCGTGTGACTATGCATCCCTAACAAGCAGGATGTGGAAGAGTGGTTTTACAGGTAAGAGACAGGGACCAAAAGAGATGCTGGTTTAATTTCTGGCTCTGCCACCAACTCCCTAATGTGAACTTGGACAAGTCATTTAATCTTTGTGCCTCAGTTCCCCCATTTGTGAAATGGGAATGATACTACTTCTTCCCTACTCCCCCATCTTTATTCATCTATTTAGACAGCAAATTCTTTGGTACAGGGACTAGATATTTGTATAACACCTAGAACAATGGGGAGCGGATCTAAGCTGCAGCTTTCTGGCACCATGATAAGCAAACAACAGTGCAGATTAGTCATGGCAGGAGAATAAGCAGTCCTCTCAAATGTTGAAGTGGGTGCTATGGCCAACCACAATATCAGCACACAGTTACCACCACTTCTGTGACAATAGTACAAACCTATTGTGGGTGCCAAACATCTTTTGATGATCTGGGCTATACAATAATACATACTGCATATATCTTAAAGTGTGGTTTCAGAGTAACAGCCGTGTTAGTCTGTATTCGCAAAAAGAAAAGGAGGACTTGTGGCACCTTAGAGCTGTAGCTCACGAAAGCTTATGCTCAGATAAATTGGTTAGTCTCTAAGGTGCCACAAGTCCTCCTTATCTTAATGTGTGTAATACTACTCATACAGAAAGGTAATCTCAGCCTTCGTGGAAAAAGGATTGCCTTCATTTTTCACTTTTTAGGATGGTCTATGTTATGTTGGCTATCGAGGACCTGTTCTCTGGTCTCCACCCATTTTTGGAGTACACTTTCCATTAAGACAACTTTTATAGGTAACTATTGATAATCAGTGATTAATAGACACGTTTTCTAAGAAATCAGAAATTAATAGACATGCTTTCTAAGAAATTACGGCAATCTGTATTAGATATTGTAGGGTTGCTATAAGCATAAAAGTTCATTTGCATTCCAGTCTAAGGGCTTTGCAGCAGGTGGCTGCACATTTAATCATTTTAAAAAATTAACCCCACCCAAAATATTATAAATTAACCCTAACAAATGTGGTGATAGTTATAGAAAGATATTAAACCTTTTTACAGGTTTATCATCTTAATTGAAGGTAGCCGTGTAGCACGGCACAGTGTACCTACTAAAGTATGCCTGGAAGAAAAACATTTGTAAACTCTACAGTGAAGTGCAGATGCTTACATCAAATTGTTACTACTTAAATATTTGTCTCTATTGCTCTGTAAGAGCATTTGGAAAGTCAATTATCCTCTCTTTCCTTACTATATATTGTCAAGCAATATAATGGTTCTTCCTGAAATGTTTCCTAGAGCTCATTCTTTCATCCAACTACTCCAGAAAACTTCCCACAATCTTTTGTGAAGAACACTGAATTATTATAAAATACTGTTCACTTAATCCTTCCCATTAGGACATTCAGTGATCACGGAAACTCAGAAAAGTCTTAGTGCCATGGCATGCAAATATTTTAGGGCTAAATGAGATGTGTCTCCTATACGTTGGATTTTTAAAATACTATTTGTCATTCTGACTAATGGGTATTACTCATCCTTGATTTAACTGCTTGGTATTGATGCGAGTAAGTTTTGATAAAAGTAAGCTTTTTGGAGAAATCCAGATCTTTCACCCTACTGCTCTTTCTAGGAGACTTCTGTAGCCATCAAAAAAATGCCAAGAACAAGCAACATGATCTGACACAGAGTTAACAAGAACTAGATTGGATGTTAGTAATGGGAAATTACATTTTCATCTCTCTAAAATCAGTAGCCATTGAAAACTCTCATTAGTTGATGTTTATTCAATGACCTGTATGAAACAGCTTTTGGTCTCAATCCAGTGGACAGGTGTCTGCATCCCAGACTGCCTCAATGACACTTGAAAACAAAGGCCATGGATTAAAATTCACATGGAGGCGGATCTACTTTTCCCATCTAGAATGGTCCCTCAGAAGAAGCATTCCGTCAGTGAGTTGTAAGACACCTTGCTGTGCCTAACTTTTTTCTGTCTTTGGGAACAGCATGTTCTACCTGAACGGTACAATTAGATTTTTCTGGAATGAGGCAAAGGGACACTTTGGGCCTGCAAAACAAACAAACAAACAAACAAAAAAACCCCAAAACAAAACAAAAAACCATAACAAACAAACAAACAAACAAACAAAAAACGAGGGGAGTTGACAAGACAAAGCTCTCAGCTTTGAACAGATGAGATGAGATGGTTACCAGGAAAATCAATTTAAAAAGTAACCAAAGTAGCTGCTGAACAACCAAATCCAGAGTTAATACAGCTTTGAAATTTTCAGGGAAACTGTCAAAATGTCAGTACATCCCTGGGTATAATCTTTATGGTTGACCGAGCTAGCTGTATTCCCTCCGGGGAATCCTTGGACTTCGCTGAATTACAATTTTGCAGAGAATGTCTAGAAGGAGGTACCTGGGGCCTTTTGGGTTGTGCGTATGTTGGCTTGGAAGGATTTGATTTCTATTGGTGAAATAAATATTTATCAAATGCACACAAACTGAGGGAAAAATATTTGCATTGATAAAAGAAATTTACAGACAGGCAAAGTGAGAAAAATGCTGCTTAAGAACTTAGTTTGAGTTAAGGATATGTATATAGCATATTTTGATGTGGTGTTCATAGATTCATAGATATTTAGGTCAGAAGGGACCATTATGATCATCCAGTCCGACCTCCTGCACAACGCAGGCCACAGAATTTCACCCACCCACTCCTGCAAAAAACCTCACACCTATATCTGTGCTATTGAAGTCCTCAAATCGTAGTTTAAAGACTTCAAGGAGCAGAGAATCCTCCAGCAAGTGACCCGTGCCCCATGCTACAGAGGAAGGTGAAAAACCTCCAGGGCCTCTTCCAATCTGCCCTGGAGGAAAATTCCTTCCCGACCCCAAATATGGCAATCAGCTAAACCCTGAGCATATGGGCAAGATTCATCAACCAGATACTACAGAAAATTCTTTCCTGGGTAACTCGGATCCCACCCCATCTAATATCCCATCACAGGCCATTGGGTCTATTTACCATGAATATTTAATTACCAAAACCATGTTATCCCATCATACCATCTCCTCCATAAACTTATCGAGTTTAATCTTAAAGCCAGATAGATCTTTTGCCCCCACTGCTTCCCTTGGAAGGCTATTCCAAAACTTCACTCCTCTGATGGTTAGAAACCTTCGTCTAATTTCTAGTCTAAATTTCCTGGTGGCCAGTTTATATCCATTTGTTCTTGTGTCCGCATTGGTACTGAGCTTAAATAATTCCAAAATTGACAATTTGTTTTTTACTTATTATAATCACTTTAAATTCTTGAATCTCAACATCAATAATGGTTTGACTTGCCCCCCATAATTTTGCACAACTGAACATTTCAACCTATTATTGGAAAATACACAAAAAAACAAACATCAATAGTAATCTCTCTCTCCCCCACTCTCCCCAATGTAATTCTGCCAAGCCTAAAAATATAACTTCAGAGGAAACTCTGTAAAGCAGTGTGCAAAGGCAGGTAAAATCCTCTCCAGTAGTTTGAGAACCCTTATTTTTTTTGATGGGGAGGAAAGATTGCACTTCAGAGAGGTTGTGTTCTCTTCATATCTTTAATGGGAACTACATGCAGTTTTGCCTCAGAAATCTCTGGCCAAGATGAAGGGTCTTTTACTGTCTTTTGCCCTGAAAGAATTCAAATCTAACTATGTCAACGTGTGTCAAAGGAAGGCCTCAAACATGCTTGCCCATGACAATGGAGTGCCAGACTGGTATAAGAACCGGAATAAATAGAATAGAAACCTTGTGTCTAATGGAAAACCCCCACTATAAACAGAGGGGGGTAGTTCTAGATGTCAAAAGCTTCACTTACCTCTTGAGTGGCCTCTAATTCTAGACTGGTAGCTGCCTGCACGATGGCCATATTCTAAATACTGTAACTAGACCTCAGGGCTCTGACAGGCATGTATCCCTTGATTCAGAGTATTCAATTCAGATTCCTCCTAAGGAAAGGATTCCGGCTGCAGCAGTGATCATCTGCACAGTGAAGCATGGGTGCCCTTCTTTTGCGCCGGTTTTTTTCACCACATGTGATTGGTTTTGTGCGAACGATACAAAATATCAGAGTTTCTGCTAGTGTTCCTGTCCCTCCCTGAAGCACAGATTGCAGCTGCAAACATATGGCCCTGATAAAAAAAAACAAAAAACCCAAAACAAAATCCATCTTTGTGTGATTCTTACCCGTTGCTGGTCAGCTGAGCTAACCAAGTTCCAACCCAGTACTTGAGAATTAGTGTACTGAGGGGGACAACACTTTTTTATCATCCCATTTGTGTTTTTAACTGTATGTATTCTTTCACCGCTACTACCACCACATCGATTCCTTGGGGAAGAAGAGAATATGTAGTTCTTTAAGGAACGTTTTCCTATTAAGTCACCAATACTGAATGATTGCAGATGATGGTTAGTAAGTGAAGTGGACCCAATATAAATAGATTTTAGGGCCCAAAATTACAGGTGGGTACCATATATTTCCGATTTGAGAAGATGGTATGCTGGGGAATTCCCCTCCTCCCCAAAACATCAGAAATGGCCCCAACTAGAGATGGGATGCTGGATAGGGTGGGCCAGTGCTCGGAGGTAGCATCGAGCATCTTCTCTCTCATGTACTTTGCTGGCTGGTTCTTGCTCAGAGTCTAATGGATCGCCATATGTGGCATCAAGAAACAATTCGCCCACCCCATCACCATAGTGGGTGAGCATTTCACAACCTTTACATTTATTTATCCTCAACACCCTCCACGAGGTAGGGTAATGTGGTTATCCCCACTTTACAGATGGGGAATAGAGGCACAAAGAAGCTAAGTGACTTGCTCCAGGTCTCAAAGTCTGTGGCAGAGCAGGGAATTGAATCCAAGTCTCCCAAGTCCTCGGCTTAATGCCCTAATCACTAGACCATGCTTCCTATTATTTAAGGAGTACTGCAGTGCCTACAGTCCCCCACTAAGATGAAGGCTACACAGTGCAAGACCTTATACAAACACAGTGAGACACGGCTGGTCTTGGAGAGTTACAGTTCAGATAACAGAGACAGGAGAAAGGATCGAGGTGGGGGCAAGAGCAGCAGAGGGGAAGTGATGCAGCAGGTGAGTGACAGAACTGGGAACAGAACCCAGACCGCCTTGCTCAAGCAGCCAGCCTGCTCAGACAATTCTGTGCTTTGGGAGGGGTCACTTTAACATCCTTCAAGTGATCTTCCATTGTTATCAGTCTGGCGGCAAAAGTTCATTTAAAACCATCACAAACTGGTGGCGAACAAAGAAACTGATGGGGAAGATATGTAATTAAACACACAAATATACTGTATTTATGTCAGGAAATTTCACCACTGTATTATAGACCTCTTCTGATTGAGTGTGGTTTTACAAGCATGAGTTTAGGAGGGCTGCATTACTCAATGCGAGGCATTTCAAACCAGTGGTGATAAAACCTCTGCAGTACCAGCCTGTTGTTCTCTATATGCCATGATGTCACAGAACAGCTATTCTATTATTTTACTGAGATTTTACAAAGTGTTATTGGGATTACTTGTCACAGCTCTCCTGTAAAACCTAACAACTCACTTAGCATAGGTCCTCTGTACAGTGCTCATGGCCTGGTGTAAAGTGTTGACCGTGAACTAAAATAGCTCCTTTCCACCTAACAATAGCTGATTTTAAGGTCAGTATTTCAGGTCTCTTCAGGGCTAGAAGGAAATTTATGTCTTCTAGGAAGCTGGCAATCTGCCCTTTCCAATGGTTTGAAGCTTGTTTTTGGCTCCTCAGGGTTGTGAGACACTGAACCTTAAACCTACTGCTAGTGCAGAACTTAATATCATCCAACCCAGGCCTCAGGCTCTGTTTGGCACTTTGAGAATGGGAAATAGGGAACATTCTTCTGCTAAGTTGCTTAAAATTTAAAATAGAGGATGGTTTGAAGCTACTTGTTGGAGATTTGGAATGTGTACAAGTAAACGGAATAACTGAAGAGCAAATCCCATTAACTCCACCACCGATGGGCACAGGTCTGACAGACAGTGGAAGTGGAGCAGGTGACTGAACTGGAGTGGAGCTTCATCGGACTCCATTCCCACCAGCATTGAAAGAGGTTTTGGGGATGAGGTTAGGGAAGGGCTGGGGAATCCCTAATTACACAAACCCAACTGCTAAACTCCTGTGGGCAGAGGGTAGATAGGGGGAGAACAGAGAGGGGAGCAGACGTGACATGTTGTTTGCCCCATGGAGGGAGCAGCCCTTTCATATGGCAAGCAGGAGGAGTACCAAGCTGTCAGAATCAGTTCTGAGTTCAGAAACAATGAAAATCCCAAAGCTGCAGATAACAGTGCTTGGTTTGTTCTCCTCCCACCCACCCCTCCCACCACAAGGTTACTTATTATTCCATCACTTGCAAAACAAGGAAATTTAGTACAGCATCAGCAATTTCAGACAACAATGTCACATAAATCAAACAGTATAATAGTGGTCTGTGCTGGCAAATGATACTTGGGTTGATGTGTACTGATAAACAGGAAACATTTGATTCACCAGCATAGTGTTTTTCATAAAACAAAGCCATTCAATAGATACAATTCTGACTTTATCTTAAGAGAAAAGCCAAAAAACAGAAACAAGAAAACTCCACCATTCTAGACTGCAGAGGCAGCAAGACGAGGAATTTGAGATTCTCAAAACAAACAAAAAAAAAGTTTGCACTGTATTTCACTGTTTTCATGACCCTCAGGCTCTGGGGGAAGGGCTTGTATTGCATGTTTATTCTGGATGGTGCTGAAATACAAATGAAAGGATGCGTATTGAAGAGGTGAACCTATTTGTGTTTTCTTTTGCCACTAAGTGTCCAGTTCTATCGCCTCCCTTTAAATACTTGCAAGTATCCTGGATTCCAAAGAGCGTGGAATCACCAAGAGTGGGAAGTTTTTACATTGTCCCTCTAAGTACCCTTCCAGAGGACAGTAGTTCATGACAGATTGTGGCAGCCCGCAGTTAACAATACCCTATGCTGGGAGGACATTATAAGTACTTGTTTGTGGAAGGGCATAAAATAAAGAGCAAGCAAGAACAGACTTGGAGTCATGAGGTCATTGGCTTTGCCTAACTATATGGTGAGGCAGTAATCCAGGCAGGATGGCTCCTCCGAGAATCCGGGTATGTCCTTCCCCCATAGATCCCCTGCATTTGGGAGATCTCCACCCATGCTAGATCTGCAGAGGATCATTTCTAGGGAACCTCACCTAGTTTCCTGCTTCACTGGCCACTTAAAGGGCTTGTCTTCACTATGGGGGTAAGTCGACCTAAGTTACACTACTCCAACTACTCAAGATTGGTTAGTCTCTAAGGTGCCACAAGTACTCATTTCCTTTTTTATTCCAGCTATGTGAATACCATAGCTGAAGTCAACATAGCTTAGGTCAATTTACCCCGGTGTCTTCACTGCGTCGACTGGAGACGCTCTCCGGTCGACTTCCCTTACTCTTGGGGAGCTGGAGAACCGGGGTCAACCGGAGAGCGCTCTGCTGTCGACTTAACAGGTTTTCACTAGATTGCAGCAGCGTCGATCTCCCTGTAGTGAAGACCAGCCTGTGGTAACCTACATCAGGTGCCCCACTTATAAAATTCTCCTGGGAGCAATCAAATTTTAGATGATTTCATGACGAAGACAGGGAATTGCCCTTTTAACAAACATGATAGCTCTTGTCCCAAGCCAAATTTATCTTTTCTCTGGAACTTCAGACAACTATGTAGTCAAACAAAGGACCCATTTCACATGACATGCATGAACAATGTACATGTTGATTGTGTTACTCTCCTGGGCAGAAATCTTTGCAATAGCAAAATGCTGCCTAATTCCCCTCCCCTGCCCAATTCTGATAATATAAATACACGTGGGTTAAAGCTGAGCTAACAAACCCACAGCTAGGAAGTAATTAATTAAGATGAAGGTAGACGGGTAAAAGGTAGAACACCAGAAGCTAATCAGTGACAAAAGCCATCTCCCCACTTTCTTAAAACAATCATGATGTGAACAATACCAAAGTACCTTTGCTTTTTGTCTAAAAACACCTTTAAAAGTAAAAGTGAAAATTCTGAATATTGGTAAAGATTAGGGCTGTCAAGTGATTAAAAAAATTAATCGCGATTAATCACACAATTAATTGCACTGTTAAACAATAGAATACCATTTATTTAAATATTTTTGGACGTTTTCAAATATATTGATTTCAATTACAACAGAATACAAAGTGTACAGTGCTCACTTTATTTTTTGATTATAAACATTTGCACTGTAAAAACAACAGTTTTTCAATTCACCTAATACAAGTACTGTAATGCAATCTCTATCATGAAAGTTGAATTTACAAATGTAGATGTACAAAAAACTCTGCATTCAAAAATAAAACAATGTAAAACTTTAGAGCCTACAAGTCCAATCAGTCCTACTTCTTTGTTCAGCCAATTACTCAGACAAACAAGTTTGTTTACATTTGTAGAAGATAATGCTGCCCACTTCTTGCTTACAATGTCACTGAAAGTGAGAACAGGCATTCGCATGGCAGTGTTGTAGCTAGTGTCACAAGGTATTTATATGCCAGATGCACTAAAGATTCATATGTCCCTTCATGTTTCAACCACCTTTCCAGGGGACACGCGTCCATGTTGATTATGGGTTCTGCTTGATAAGCATCCAAAGCTGTGTTGACCAATGCATGTTCATTTTTATCATCATGAGACAGATGCCATCAGCAGAAGGTTGATTTTCTTTTTTGGTGGTTTGGGTTCTGTGGTTTCTGCATCAGAGTGTTGCTCTTTTAAGACTTCTGAAAGCATGCTCTACACCTCATCCCTCTCAGATTTTGGAAGGCACTTCAGATTCTTAAACCTTGGGTAAAGTGCTGTAGCTATCTTTAGAAATTTCACATTGCTATCTTCTTTGCATTGTTTTAAAATTTGCAGTGAAAGTGTTCTTAAAATGAACAACATGAGCTGGGTCATCATCCAAGACTGCTAGAACATGAAAATATAGCAGAATGAGGGTAAAACAGAGTAGGAGTCATGCAATTCTCCCCCAAGGAGTTAAGTCACAAATTTAATTAACGCATTATTTTTTTGAACAAGTGTCATCAGCTTGGAAGCATGTCCTCTGGAACGATGGCCGAAGCATGAAGAGGCATATAAATCTTTAACGCACCTGGCAAATAAATATCTTGCGACACCAGCTAGAACAGTGCCATGTGAGTGCCTGTTTTCACTTTCAGGTTACATTGTAATTAAGAAGTGGGCAGCATTATCTCCCGTAAATGTAAACAAACTTATTTCTCTTAGCAATAGGCTGAACAAGTAGGACTGGGTGGACACGTAGCCTCTAAAGTTTTACATTGTTTTGTTTTTGAGTGTAGTTATGTAACAAAAAACCCCTACATTTGTAAGCTGCACTTTCATGAGAAAGAGATTGCACTACAGTACTTGTATGAGGTGAACTGAAAAATACTATTCCTTTTATCATTTTTGCAGTGGAAATATTTGTAATCAAAAATATAAAGTGAGCACTGTACACTTTGTATTCTGCGTTGTAATTGAACTAGATATATTTGAAAATGTAGAAAAACATCCAAAATATTTAATAAATTTCAGTTAGTATTCTACTGATTAACAGAGCAATTAATCGTGTTTATTTTTTTTTTAGTTAATCGCAATTAATCGACAGCCCTAGTAAAGATACAAATGAATCACTGCCGGACATTACCATTTGTGAGCTACAAAACTTTGGACCCCATCCTATAAATCCTTCCCCACTGGAAGTCAGTGGGATTATTTGTATGAGTAAAGATTCCTCATGCAAATGAAGTTCTGCAGGATTTGTGTTTGTATAGCACTTAGCACAGTAGGGACTTGGTCTGTGATTGGGGATCCTAGATGTTGCTGTAATAATCAGGCCTTTTTTTAATATATAAGTGATCTTTATAGCTCAATCTCATTTTCTTGGTGCTAGTGATAAAGCTGAGAAAATAAAATAAAGACCCTGATCCTGCACTTCAGTATGTGCTTAGCCTTAAGCACATGCTGTCCGGTATCAGGGCCTGTGAATAATGTTCACCACCATGATTTTAAGTCAGATATATGTACACTGCACACACGCACACACACGATGTAAGGGACTAATAGCCAGCAACATTCTGAAAGTTAAAGGTGGTGTTTAAAGATAGCGGAGGAGGTTATAAGAAGTTTCTGCACTGCTTTAGGGTGGTTATGTTACCAGAACTCAGCTTCAGCTCTGTTTACAGATCAGAAATAAGCAGAATTGTTACCAGTTAGTTTTGGGCCTAATCTAAAGTCTACTCAAATCCATGAGAGTTTTCTCATCCAGTTCAGCGGATTTTGGATCAGGGCCATTGAGGGTCTTGTCTGAAGGCAGTGGCAAAATTCTCTTTAATTTGGAGTTCTGTACTTTGACCGTTGTGAAGGCTTCACAGTTCAGTCCCTGAGGGAGGGGGATAAGCAACTAGTGTGCTCGATGGAGGCTCCATTAATCTCCTATCAATGAACATGCCTGGCACTTTTCCCCTTCACCCCATCTCACAAAAGGAGGGGGAAGTCACAAGCTTCATACAACACCAGTAGGACCTTGACAGGTTGGACAGCTGTGTGATTACTGCCTGTGGTATCACTTGGCAGCTATTACTGCAGTGCTGCTGCCCCTCCAGCTCCTTATGGGGGAGTTTTGGCCAGTGGATCTGCACAGTCACAGACCAAGTGGCTTTGCCCTTGCTCCTCCCCTTGCTCCCACACACAGAGGCCAGTTGTCTACCTTGCCATGGACAGATCCTCACTACTACACATAGGGTGACCAGTCAGCAAGTGTGAAAAATCGGGACTGGGGGTGTGTGGGGGGGTAAATAGGAGCCTATATAAGAAAAAGACCCCAAAATCAGGACTGTCTCTATACAATTGGGACATCTGGTCACCCTAACTACAAAGCCTCTGTGGCCTGCCCCTTAAGATGCAACAATACACCAGTTCTACCCTTGCTCTCGAGACCTCGCATAGCCACACGAGTTCAGGCAGAACTGGCTCCCAAATGTTTAAAGAAGTGGAAAGCTAACACAGAGCCCTTCCTGACAAAGACGTTCTGCTGATCATTTAGTGTCAAGGCTGTCCCTAGTTATTCTGGGGCCCTACGCAGTCCCGCTGCAGGGCAGGGCTCTGCGGGGTGGGAGCAGGGGGGCTGGCTTGGGGGGCAGGAGGGAACCACCCCGCAGCACTCAGGCTGGGGCCGGGTTGCTGCACTTCCCGCCTCCGGTGAGTGCAGCCCCAGCCCTGCTGCAGAGCTTAGGGGAGTGGGGGCGGAGCAGGGTCGGGGGCCTGGGGAAGAGCCGGAGCAGGGGTTGGAGCAGCACGCAGCAATATCCTGGTGCCCTACACAGCTGCATATTTTGCGTATGGGTAAGGACGGCCCTATTTCATGTAATCAGCTCCGCATAACTCAGCGGCTGAGTTCATTACAGGCACATCACATGCTGTTAGCCTGCCAATGTCCACTAAATTAGTAAACCCAAATACAATGGGGCTAGATTCTGCCTTCACTTACACCCGGTGCAACCCCACTGGACTTTTCAAGGTGTCCAAGAGCTGGTCTTAATTTTAGCAAGACTGGCAGCAGCTACATGCTCTTTTAAATTATGTCCAGCTTCTTCATGATGAAAGCAGCAATGAGCCCTGCATGGCTTTTCACGCGATTATACAAAGCATGCTGTACTTTATAATACTTACTCAAGTGTCTCTACTTTAGTACTTCTAATAATACCGTTCACTGCCTTCAGCATACTTTTTCTCTTTAGTATGCATCAGCTGAAGGCTTTAGACCAAAGTAATATCTCCTCTCATGTGTTTATTAACTGCAGTCTGTACCGGAAAGGACCTGAATCACAGGCCGCAGTAAAGCCCAGGGGCTCAGTTCTCCCACACAGGATAGGACAGAAGTAACTCAAATTGAAGTGAGTGGAAGTTACTCATTCTGCTTGGGGAGAGTCAGGTTCTGAATATTTAGGATCAGCCATTTAGGATGAAACTGTCAAGTCGACCTACCCTTTGTATAGTGTCATTTAAAACTCAGTCATTCAATAAATTAACTCATTTGTTAGAGCCAAAACACAGACAATACGACAAGTTACAAAGGAATGGAACAAGGGGTATTTGGTCCATAGTGGTAATTTGCTTCCTATACAGGAACTGATTTATTGGCCCATGCCTCCTTCATAACATTATGAAAAAAGCTCTTATCTATTGGACATGCAGGGGCAAAATTTTGCTCCTATTTACAATCCATGCAGCCCCAATGAGAGCAGAGTTAAGCCTCTACTGTAATACTGCTCTCTCTCATACTTCTCCTGCCACTTATCTTCAAGTCAGCAACAACTTCCGCTTCAGAGGCATTGCCGAGTGTGCTGCTCGTGCCCAAGGCGCTAATTCATCAGCAGCGTTGATGTGAATGTTATCAGCTAGGTCATTCCAATGACTCAAATGCTTTTAGAATGGCTGGATCCAACCCACATTGGACTTCAGTGGGCGCCAAAATTGGCCCCAGGACTTGATTGCTCTCACCTAGAGCCTCTGGGGGGCGGGGGGGGGGGGAAACAAAAAACTCTTTCCTTTTGTTGCTTTTAAAATGAAAACAATCCCCATTTGTATGTATTTGCTGTAATCACGTACCGAAACATATATACATGTAACAGGCTATTTAAAATGGATGTACATACTTTAACTTTGTAATAATTATAGAAAACCTAGTAGAGAAAGCTTGAGGGGCTATTCTTTTGTAATAAGACTAGCTAAATGAAAAGGGTCATCAGTGAAATACTGTACCTGCTTAAGCGTCTGGTTTACATAACTAGTGTTTGCACACAGCACTTTTACATGTTTAAAGTGCCAAGTATTATGTGGTAAGGATAATAAGCAATTGGACAATAAGAAAATTCAGAAAAACTGGAGTGCTCACTACATACATTGGATCCATTTTAGCACCACATGGCATTCTAAACATATGCCGGAGTTGTCACTCAATTAAAATTGGGAGGAGAAATTCTCACTGAGAATAAGCATTTGTAAAAACTATCACATGACATGATTGTTCTCAGCTTCCTCTGTTTGCTGCCAGTACCTCCAATCTTGAAAAGGAAAATCAAGTCTCAGCAATTTTATTCCCTTACTCAACCTAACAAAGGCGGACTTGCAGGCTGTTTGTTGTGAACTGGTAGTACAAATTCAAAGTTTAAAAAAAAAAAGGAGAGCATTAAGATTGATATTTCTAATTTGGAAGCCCAAAGAGCGAGTGTCTGTAAATAAAGTCTTCCTTAACTACGAATATATGTATTGTTTTGTGTTAAATAATGGTACATTCAGAGACGAAGTATTCAGTATGCAACAAACTATTTTTATGTCAAATCAATTAGCAGCTATTTTCTCATTTAGAGAGACAAAGTTACATTACATACAAATGATCAGAATGCCGGTATTTGAAATGGTCGACTAAACTGCTACAGGAAACAAGATATTTTCTCTTTAGCTTGATGATAGTAAATGTAATAGATGCCAATGGCAAGCTGAGGCAAATGCTCTGCACACTTGGTAATTAGAGCAAAGAACTGGTTCGCAGGGAAAAAATCCCAAACAAACAATGATCTTTGACACCCTGTTGGAGTCAAACTTAAACTCTCCAGTTTTTAAGGGAACATAATAGTATCTACTTTCTTTGTGTCCATTTCACAGGAGCAAAAGAGAGTCAAGAAGCCATGCAGATGTTCTACTCTGCACATTCTACCATCTTCCTGCCCAAGTCTCTCTATTTATCCAAGGTGATTGTGTCTCATGGCTTCTACCACCAGTTTGCCACCTTAGATCTCCCCATAAGAACTACTTCAGCCCCTGCCCTTCTCTTTAGCTTGAAGTCAGTGAAAACCTAAGCAAGATGACATCAATTTCCCACTCCCCTTACTACTACCTGTCACTTTTTCCACCTCCCCAGTCTTGCAGGGACCAAACTCTCACCTAGTCTCTACTTCTAATCCCTCTACCACACCCCTTGACCATAGGCCCCTGCATCCTCAGATACCAGAATCTTTGATCCCACCTGTCCCTCCAATTATTGCCCCATCTCCTTTCACCTCTTACCACACTGAATGGGCCACTGAGCGCTAAGTTCCTCTTATCTCCACCCTGGATCCTCTCATCTGGCTTGTGCTCCCCCCACTCCACTGAAGCTGCTCTTAACAGCAGAAAGAAACTCTTCCTGGCTACAGCTCTGTACCACACTTCATCTGCCTCATCCTCGCCACTGCTTTTTTCCCCTCTGACATCTCATCTTCTCCTTGTCTTTCAAGGTACCACCCTCCTAGTTCTCAGATCTCTGTCCACTTTCAGTGTCTCCTCCTCCCTTTGAGCACTTTCTCTTCTCCCTCTTTCTCTGGGATGATCTCGCCTGAGCTCCTTTGGGGCAAGGTCTGCCATTTGCTACACATGTGTATAATGACATGTACGATGCGCCCCTAACCTGGTTGAGGTAGTAGGGCAGACAGCGATTGATCCAACGCACCATGCAAGTGGTGTGAATGGCGCTGTTACTAACATAGCCCATTCATTAGGGCAGCAGCTATAAAGATGGGGAGATGGGTTGCAGGCTCACTTCTTGCCCGAAGTTGCTGGATGGATTTTGCCATTTTATTCCCCGCCCCTCACGTTAGCTGCATAGAGCCCAATTACTCAGGCTTGATGTGAGCTGAGTGAATGTCACCTTTCATGAATTAAGATCTTCCATGTGGGATCACGTGCCATTGTATTTATCTCAGTTTCTTTTTTTGCCATTAGATAATTTAACCCAGTATTTCCCAGAGTATGGGGTGGGTCTCCCTGGGGAGCAGGCCTGAAGGATTAACCTAGTGGATACTACAGACAAGCCTCAATTGTTCTCCAGAGTCTCAGCTTTTATTAAGGAGAGTCTCAAGCTGTTATGGTCACAAAGAAAATCTTCAAAATCTGAAGGCAATGTAACTGCTGCAGATAATCCTTCCAAATCTGCTGGGAGCTTGAAATGCCGAGAGTTTGAAATGTTAGCTCCGTGGTTTGAACTTCCCCATTCATTTCACTGGATTTCTCAGATGCCAGTGATACTTTAAGTCAGTGCTGTTAGCTACATGCTTTGCTGGGTGATGAAATGAGAGGAAAGGAAGTTTCATATTATGATGAGCTATGCCAGCATTTCCCAGACCAAGCGAGTGTGAATGCCTGGAGGATGACTTGCTGGGGAGTGTGAAAGGTATATAGGCCTTTTCTGACAGATGGCAGGGTTTCAAGGGAAGTGCAATTGATTTTCATTTCTCTGCAGGCTCAGCTTTCAAAAAAGTTTCTCTCAAATTGGCTTAACCAATGGTTGTAGGAAGGTGGTGTCTCAGTATACTATTCCTACCATTGAATAGGTTTTAAATGCTTTTAATCCCCATCCACAGTTTTCCAGGAAAGATTAACAGAACCTTGGACTCCCGAAAGTTAATATGATGGTTCTCAGGGTACCCGGGACTGAGAATCACCTTGGTTCTCTCCACTCTTTCCAGTGAGAAGTCTTGTCTGTGCTTAGATAGCTGTCAGCTCCCTGACGCCACCAGCCCGTCAGCCACTCAGAGCCCAAAGGCGAGTGCTTGGAGGCCTTACTTTGCCTTGCAGTTAAACAATAGGTGCGCCCCAGTCCAAGTCCTTGTGAAGCATTCCCCTGTGAGCTCCAGCCCCTGACACTGGCTACTCAAACATCCTATTTGCTGTCTCAAAAGGAGTAGTGGACATATCAGCTTGTAAGATTCAGCTCAGGACCAGCATTTTGCCTAACACTGCACTGAGATATATTTATTGTGAACACAAGAGTAAGTTTGTTATCAAAGACTCGAGATTCATGAGATAGTAAAGAAGGCTATTGGGAACAGATGGGTACCTATAAAGCAATCATAACACTTTCTAGAAACTAAACTTAGTTAGGCCTGTTAACCTTCTGGCTAGAGATGTTTCTCTCACTCAAAGCTTTCCTCAGAGTTTTCAACCAAGGTTGGCTGAGATCCAGTTATCACTAAAGAACCATTTGCTTCTTAGCTGCAGGATTATGGGGTGTTTTCTTTGCTTTATATATTATACCCCTAAAGTTCATTGCCTTTGTACACAGCCAGGGCCTGTTTTTTTCCTTTGTGCTGATTCCTGGTTGACTTTACATCTTTGTAAGTAAATGAGCATCCATTGTGTTGGCTTACAAATGCTCAAATTTACAAGCAGACAGATTAAGTGAACATACATCTCATCTGACAAAAAACACCTGTTTTACAACTCTGCTGGTGACGGATACCTTGAATGTTTCCTCATGTGTGTGTGTTTTACACACACACCCCTCCTCACATTGTATCTATACACACATTTCACACTGTCAAAGACCGGTGACACACTGGGGGTTTTCATTTGAAACCTCAAATAATGTTCTTTGGTGAACGAAAATGTGTTACAGACTCAAGATTTTAAATTAAAAAATTGGTTAAGCGTAGCAAATGCTTCTAATTGCAAGCAACAAAGAGACAGAGGTTGGTTTGCTCTCAACTCAGAAAGATGTACATGAGAATGCAATTGGAATGGAGTTTACTGAAATGAATCAATGCATGTGATTCATAAAGTTACTGAATTATCTGAATGCAATGTTCTGTACAGATTAATGTAACCATACTGAAATTTTTGGCACAAGTTCAGAACTTATAAGCAGGCTTGTTCTAGCTCTCTGGACTCTTCAGTCACAGCATAAGCAGATGATCGTAGAGGAACCATTTCCATTTATTTTCCTCAAATCAGAAGCCTTCCATTTCTCAAATTATCATCATGTCACTCCATTTTGTCTGCAGGTCCTCATTGTTTAATGGTACAGCTGTGATTTGAATACATTGCCCTTTTTTCTTAGTCACTACCAGTCATTTAGTTCAGTATATTTATTCCCCCGGCCTTTCTAAATAATTGTTTTAAATGCTTGTTCTTTTGTCCCACCATAACTCATCTCCTGGTTTACAACCACAATACAATGGCCATGCCAACCACATACTCTGCTTTCCATCTGCTTTCCACTAATGCTTTTCCTGTTAGCCCGAGGTTTATCTACACAGTGGTCTGCTAAGTGATCTTCAAGGTAAAGTTTTCTGTATATTATGGCTACTCTCACTAGCCTAGTGAGTCAGAAAAATTGGAAGTGGTATCATTTAGCACCATACCTATATATCTATTGGGTTACTAAACAGACACCAGGCTTTTATCCCCCTAACCCAAGGGGAAGGGTTTGCTAGGCTATGCTCAGGAAATGTTTCAGAGAACAATACAATAACAAGTGAGAAATGAACACGGTATAGATATTGTGCAACTAGAATGGTGTACAGGAGCGTGAACACTGATAAATATTTATTGGCAGTAATGCCCACAATGTACTAGGCCTGGGTAGTCTCTGCTCAAAAGGAGCTCATGACCTAGCGACAGAGGTCAAGGAATGGGGAACAACAATAAATTTGTATATAATTTACTAACATGACTCACGACAAGCAGCACAGCAGATGTTGGGGCCTCTCTCGTGACCATATTTTATGTCCTTAAGACTAAGGATGAGCTCAGGAGTCACTATCTCTGACAGGTTGGGTGGAAGGAGGTACAGAGGCAATTGTCTGACAGAGAGGTGGACTGGCGAAGCAGAGGGGACAAACGCAGCACAAAGCTTGGCAAGGGAGAATATGCAAGGAGGGACATTACCTAAAGTTTTGAAGGTGATGGTAAGAAGCCACAATTGATACAATATCAGATGAGAAGCCAATGGAGGGATTCATGAAGGGGAGTGATGTGATCAGACAGACACGCAAGGAAGAGATGAGTAGCAGCAGCAGCATTTTGCTTAGACTGTCGCGTGTGGCACCAGGCCTTTGGAGTGGAGCCTGGAGCTGGAGCGCGGAGCAGCTCCGGAGCAGTGGAGCTGCAGGTTTTTGCCTGGAGCTGGAGCGGAGCCGGGGCACAGCTCCAAAGCCCTGTGTAGAACAAGATTAGTTTACCCCGTCAGGTCATGTATCTACTCCCTCAGCTTCCCCTTCTTAGCTTCCTGTAGGTGGGCTTTCACATTCAACAAGGTTCAAGCAACACCCCTGCTCAGAGTCTGGTTTACTGGACACACAATAAGTACAAGTAGTTCCTCCTCTAGGTCACAACACATCTGTCATTTATGCTCCTTTGCATTTAGTCCTCTCTCTTTACTTCTCCCCTTGAAGCATGGCCTCAGACCCTTTAAGTCTCTATAGTCCATCAGCCCTCTGCCACACAAGGACCAACCTGGCCCACATGGAGAACCCCACATACGGCTTTGCTGTTCACAAGATCTAACTCTGCAACTGGCTTCCCAGGGACCAGAAACAAAGCACTGACTGGACGGTGTTCACCGTGTGGATTCATCGGTGTCAGTACATAGCTGGTTGCTTTCAGTAGAGATCTTTCACTCGCCTGTAGTGATTGTCTTTCTTGAAAGTGAAGATCTACTCCCAAAAGGGAGCCCATGGAAATGGCAGTATTCTTGTGTCTCAACAAGTTCCAGATCAAGTATGTTTAGCTTACAAATCGAAATATGTATTTCTTAATTGCTAGCCCTGCTGCCTATTAATTTCATTTGGGGACCCCTAGTTCTTGTGTTATGAGAAGGAGACCTCTATCATATGCCCGCTTAGTCATCTCTTTTCTGAGCTGAAAAGTCCCAATCTTATTAATCTCTCCTCATATGGAAGCTGTTCCATACGCCTAATCATTTTTGTTACCATTT
Source organism: Eretmochelys imbricata (assembly GCF_965152235.1). Classification (NCBI taxonomy): domain Eukaryota; kingdom Metazoa; phylum Chordata; order Testudines; family Cheloniidae; genus Eretmochelys; species Eretmochelys imbricata. Next base: position 201,547,083 of record NC_135574.1, on the reverse strand, counting down.
CTTAAACCTTTTCCAATCAATCTTTTTGAGATAGGGTGACCATACCTGCACGCAATATTCAAGATACAGGTGTACCATGAATTTATATAGAGGCATTATTATATTTTCCGTGTTCTCTATCCCTTTCTTAATGATTCCCAACATTTGTAGCTTTTTTGACTGCCGCTGCACATTGAGTGGATGTTTTCCTAGAACTATCCACAATGATTCCAAGATCTTTCTTGAGTGATAACAGCTAATTTAGATCCCATCATTTTATATGTTATAGTTGGAATTATGACAGGTTTCAGAGTAGCAGCCGTGTTAGTCTGTATTCGCAAAAAGAAAAGGAGTACTTGTGGCACCTTAGAGACTAACCAATTTATTTGAGCATCCAATGAAGTGAGCTGTAGCTCACAAAAGCTTACGCTCAAACAAACTGGTTAGTTTCTAAGGTGCCACAAGTACTCCTTTTCTAGTTGGAATTATATTTTCCAATGTGCATTACTTTGCATTAATCAACATGAAATTTCATCTGCCATTTTGTGCGCAGTCACCCAGTTTTGTGAGATCCCTTTGTAACTCTTCAGTCTGCATTGGACTCAACTATCTGAGTAATTTTGTATCTGCAAATTTTGCCACCTCAGCGTTTACCCCTTTTTTCCAGATCAGGGTCCATCTTCTATGGGCATCCAATTTTAAGCTCAGCTAGGACTAGTTTGATGCACAGATCACTTCACAGAAGCAGCTCTGAAAAGAGTACTCTGCGGCCGCGTGGACTTCCAGTTCTTATTAGGCTGTTGGTGGCCTGGGATCCGGCTGCTCCCCCCCTCCCCCAACCCACTGTGTAGTATTACTACGGTTGCAAGAGGGGTCCTCAAACTCATCGTAACAGCGCAGCCAATAGAGCGATGAGGGGCAGCTGGGTGCAGAGATGAACTAAGCCCTGATCCTGCAAACAGTTATGCACGTGCTTGAAGAAGTTAATGAGGTAGTCACATGCTTAAAGTTAAGTGTTTGCAGGATCAAGGCCTGATTTCCTTATTGGAGATAAACAGTGACTTGATTCAGATTCTATTTACCTGGACAATTAGTTATCTTTTTCTTGTTCTTTCTCCTGGATTCTGTGTATTTTAAATATTTGCAAATTACTATTGGTAGAATTGCTTTAAAGCATGCAAAATAAAGTTAGTTTAAATGAGAATTCATATGCTCTGAAAATGTTTTTACTGTGATAAACTCAGCCAGATGCGCATTTCAATGGCACTCATTTTTAGAGGTGACCTATTGCTTTAGAAACATGTATTCATGCATCACTTATAATTCATACAACGCAGCCCCTCAAAATGCTAATACAAATTCACCATGACTACCTGAAATGTGAAGTGGCAGTTCACTATGTTCACATATGAGGTAAACTAAAGAGTTACAGATTGTGTCATCTCATTTAATGCACAGGGAAGAAAAAGGCAATATGGGCAAGTCCCTCTAACATAAACCTCCTCACAGCTATCTGAAACATATGACATTTGCTTCCCATTATTAATCTGCCCCCTCATCTAGGTATAAAAATTCATCCTCCATTTCTGCTCCATTTCTTCTATGTTCATCACGACCTGAATGAGATTTTGTAGCAGGTCTTCACTGTGAGAGTAGAATGTACTTCAACTTTCATGTACTAGGACTACAGTATGGCTGCAAGGAGATTATTTGAATTTCAAATATAAGTTACATTTCATGCACTTCAAGAATAACCACATATGGTAATTTTTTGTGTATTAAAACTGGGCAAAAAATTCAAAACTTTTTCCACAAATATTTGTGCACATAAAGTGATCTGTTTACACTTCCGTGTTTACTTTCGCTGAATATTTTCAGAAGTGCATTTACTAGCAAGAATGTCTGATGAAGCAGTGAATATTAGGCAATGTGGAAAATGAATTCTGAATTTGTTTGCATTAGATTTCCAATGGCAATACTCTTAAAAAGTTTGGTTTACCCAGAGTCACAAATCCCACAATGTGTGACCTCCTTACTACTTCATGACTGCAAGAAGCTGACCAAGCTACTTCCAACACCACTATGCTTGCAACCCTACTGTTCACCCCTTTTTCCAGATCATCCATAAATATTTAACAGGCCTAATAGGGAACCTTCAGTCACAAAGTTAACAGGCAGGGTGCCAGGTGTCATGATGACAATTGACTATTCACTCCTGTCTCAGCCAATTTCTGATCCATGACAACACTTCACCTCTCACCAGGACTTACTTCCTTAGTAGCCTCTTGTGAAGGACTATGTCCACATTTCTGCATGTTCACCACCAAAATTTTCAAGAGTGGCCTCTAACTTTGGGAGCCTCAGTTTTTGGGGACTTCCTGTAAGTAACTGGGGCTTGACCTTTAGTGATTCTGGGCACCTACAACTACATCTTATTTCAGCCAGGTTCCTTTTATCCGTGATTTGGTGATGCACATAAAGAATTCTCGAAGATTAGAGAGGCAGGCCTTTCCTTCAAAGAAGCTATGTTAGTTTGCAGGATCATGCCCGTGTTTTCTAAACTATTTACTCTAGTAAATAAGAACTTGTATTAAAAACGTTCAGATACTGAGCCACACTTCCTCTGTCACCAGCCATGGCCCAAAGGCTCCTGTGACTAGTTTGTAAAGGATAGTTAGTTCTGATGCTTCAGTATACTTGACAATCTCCAGAACTAGTGTGACATGGCAGGGTGCCAGATAGTGATATTTTTGAGTTGTGATGCAAAGCTAGACAGCTTCAGAGCCATAAAAGAGAACAAACTGGGACGAAACTGGTGCAATGGGAGGAGTTTGGGAAATCTGCAAGTACTTCATATTGCCTATAAAGCCAATACATCCTAGATAAAACTGAAGTATTTTCCACTTAGGAGCCTTCATGTATTGATGCTCAGAGTATAACAATGGCAGAATGTTTGGGGCATGCCGGGATCATCTGTGCTGACAGCTCATCAGACAAGTCTCAGAATTCTTACTGTAAATTTACATGTGGCCTGTTGACCATCTGTAACAGGCAAACACATTATATGCACTGCTATGCAGCTTCCACAACATAATTTCTACAGGTTTTGGCTCCATATACTGGATAGAGCTGGTTGAAAAATCCTGTTTTATTTCTGATTTTTTTTTTGAACCAGGCAGTTGAGTTGAGATTTAGATGTTACTAAAACATTCTTAATGAAAAAAGGCATTGTCTTCATCTCCCCCTCACACACCCTGAGATTTCATTGAAACTAAACTGTTTATAAAACATTTCAGCTTTGGGTCAAACATTATTAACTAAATTGAACTTTTTGAATATATCCACTATGCTTTGCTTTTGAAATCAAGATACATGGATTCCCCCACCACCACCCATGTATTATGGGACAGTAGCTCAGACTGAGCCACAAGACACTCAGTTCTCTCTTGGAAGTAGCAGGGAAATGGCAGCACTTGCTGATATACATGAGAAGAGTTCACAGACTCTTCTATATCTAGGGCATTAGAACTAGTCACGGCACATCTTAAGTTTTGTGATTCAATACTCATCTGAGCAAAACTCTACCACTAGGCTATTTGTATAAGTGATCCAAAGATAAAACTAAGAAACAGAGCCCCAGATACAAGCAAGTCTCTCATTTGTTTTTTTAAAAAGCAGCTATTAAAAGGAACTGTTCTACTCCAGTTCAGTAATAAACTATTACTTGTGAATACATTTGGACAACTTTGTCAAATTCATGGCCAACTAGAAATTCATGGTAGTCACTATGCTGCATGCCAGGACGGCTCAGTTCCTGACAGCAGCCAGGAGAGTTCTCAGATCTTTGTGCTCCGAAAGCGAATGCCCCTACCACTTAAGCTAAAGGAGGATCCAATGCAGCTCAAGGACACACAGTTGTGTGGTTGCAATGTAACTCACATGCGCAGTGATGCTAATACACAAGCCACTGCCAGTTCTTTACCTAAGGAAGACACAGCAATTGTTCTGAACAGGAATATTTTACTACTGCAACTGAAGACTCTTGTTCATACTGTAGCTTGTCTATTTGCATAGATTTTATAGGAGTTATAAAGTTAGAGAGAGTTTTGCCATATAACAATACACTGACAGCTATGGCATTACAGAATCATAGTGTCTGACAGAGTGCCAAGTAGACGAACTATAAAACAGAACATCTCAGTCAACTAAGAAGAGTCAGCCAAACTACAAGGCTTATAACATTGTGTTCCTTTGCTAAAAATCCAATAAACCTGATTTCCTAGCATCAGGCCAGTCAAATGTTTATGTTTAGTCCTTTTCTCTTTCACACACAGTTTCAGAACAGGGAGGAGAAAGGGTACAGGAAGCAGCATTCCAGTCTTAGTTCAATGTTAGGATAATCATTTAAAGCTTAAAAGATTAAATAACATTCTCCATATAGCATTTTACCACACCATAAACATTCAGTACACAAACTTCTTGCTAGAATTCACATGAGGAGCTCTGCTGCTGTTTTGGTCTGCACTCTTGTAGTTTATGGCAGCGAAGATCTCCTTTTGAACTATAACAACAGTTTAATTCTTTTAAAAAATAATCCAGGAGTTGGATAAGGTTTTCTAATAAATGAAACATTCTTAATCAACACTAAAGTCTCCCCCTGGAAAAAAGACTGCAGTTTTCAACTATTGCTTTAGAAGGCTCATGCTGTTCAATTTGCAATTTAGACCTTCCTTAAAACAGGTTTAGCAAACTTGATGTAATTTGCCACAGAAATATTCCTCCCCCCCTGAATTTATATCAGTTAAACATCAGGCACCCCATGCTTTATTTAAAATTGGCAGTATAATATTTTCAGGTTTTGGCACTTACCATGAATGTGATGAGTGGTTAAAGTTAAAAAACCTAGTTTCATGACAGTATAAGCAAGTTTTCACAGTGTTTTAAATAATGAAGATGAATTCATCTTGTTTCAATTTAGTAAAGTCAGAGAGGTCCTCTGCAAGCATTGCTTTATGCTCAGAAACCAACATTAATCTGACACATAAAACCCCTTTTTATTTTCTCTGCTGGGTGTGCTCATGCAGAGTCTGGTAACTCCCAATGAACATTCATACAAAAACTGCACACTCCAGCAACTATGGAGTGGACAAAATAAGCAACTGTCTTTTCCACTTAGCACTCAGCAGTGAGCTGCAATAGATGGCTGAACTATTATTGTGGTCAGTTGGCTTACAGAAGTAGGATTTGTATGCAGTGTTATTGTGGCCATGTCGGTTCCAGGATATTAGAGAGAAGAGAGGTGGGAGTGTGAGGTAGTATCTTTTATTGAACCAACTTCTGTTGGCGAGAGAGACAAGCTTCTGAGCTACACAGAGCTCTTCTTCGGGTCACATCCTCAGAGCCCTGTGTATCAATGATGCCACTGGAGAGTGCTTGTCACTCACTAACAGAAATTGGTCCAATAAAAGATATTACCTCGCACACCTTGTCTCTCTAGAGGTAGGACCTGACTACCATTTACAGTATCAGGACTCATAGGGGTCCAGGGAGAAAGAGTTAGGACTGGTTAGCTTAACACTCTTCCCCTTCCCCAGTCTCCTATGAAATGTATAAGAATTGCACAGCTCTGGCATGAGGCAGTAACCCTTCATTTATAGTATCATAATTCAATCAGAACAGAGGAGCAAGCCTCAGTGGACAAAAAGAAGCAGGTCATTTCCCTGCTGAGAGCACATAATATTTCATCCTAGTTTTGTCTGGCTGCCTGACAGTGCAACTGTGAACAATATTAACTCTATACAGCGATCACTTTGCTGGGAACACTTAAAACTGTTTACAGCCTATTTTCCAACATTAATATGGCAAAACATTGTGGAGCTCCTTAAGAGCCATAGCAGGCTGGGTATTTATTCCAACACTCATCTAACATTAGAAGGAGAAAGAGGAGACGAAGGCTTGATTTCAAAGGCATTCTATAAAAAGAAACTCTGTGGCACTCCTTCTGGCTTCTTCACAGAAGATCTCAGCCATGACAAATGGCATATCTGGGTGATAATCAGCACAGACAAGCAGAAAACAGATTTACTCTAAATTAATCTATTGCCTCACCAAAGCTGTATCTGACTTAATTCTAGAGCTTAAAAAAATCCTCTTCACAAGTCTGATCCCACAAAACACGAATATTTACCAGACCTCACAAAATCAACTGAAGGGTTACTAGCACTTTTGGGTGCCAGGTGTTCAACTTTTAATACGCCAGCTTGATTTTCAGAGGCGCCGAACACCTCCAGCTCCCAGACTAGACAAGCAGGAAGTGTAGCAGCTCAGCATCGATGGACATCAGGCCTGTATCTTACATTTTGGTGCCCTAGAAGTGAGGCAGCCAAAATGAGAGGCCACTTTTGAAAACTTTGGCTTAACAGCTCCATTTTGCTCATACAGAAAGTCAATGGGAGTTTTGCCATTGATCAATAAGATCTGGATCAAACCCTAATAATATTTACTTTAATGAAACACCAATTATCTTTCTAACTTTTGAAAGGATTGGCAAATCTACCCAGTGTAGATTATAACTAATAGTGGAAAATGAAAACATAATACTCTATTTTAAAGACGTTATAATTAATGTTATATAATAAAGTTCAACTGCATAAATTACTTAACATAATTAAAGTTCAACACCCTGGGGGAAAATGAAAGGTATAAAAATCTACTGTGAAGAAAAGAGGAAGCTAGTTAAAGAGGGGCTAAAGTCAATAAGAAAGACATTAAAATTGTTAGACTTGGCCTGGATACTATTTAAGGAAACAGTCTCAGACAGCAGCCATACCACCCAACAAAAGGGGGAAACAAGGTCTGATGCTGTATGATTGAAATATGACCTTTATATCAATGATGCCACTGTTAGACAATTGCAACAAAACATGTACAAAAGTAGCTGTCAATGGAACAGTTATGATTTGCTAAGTATTGTTATCCTGTTTATATGCATGTATCTGAAGTTATGAATATTGGCTATATACTTGTGTCATCATTGTGTCTGTTCCTGGGGTAACGCCCACCAATTAAAATCTACAATGAATCAGGCAGCTTTGTGTTGATGGCCCACTAAAGACAATTAATTCTCACAAGGGGCCATAGATAGGGGACACTGCACAGGACTGGCTAAGCCACCTGGCATCGCTGTCCCGCCCCGGGGCTGACCGCCCGTGTGGCCTCTGAACATTCCTCTATGCTCCCCAGGGGGCGCACTCCACTCTTTTTTTTTTTTTTTTTTGGCAAAACTGGGCATTTGTTCCATTTGCTCTCGTCAGCTGATCATCAGTTGACAAGAGCAAATGAGACAAATGCCCAGTTTTGCCAAAAAAATCAGAACATCTGGAACAGGGCTTAAAAAGGGGATTGTCCTGGCCAAAACGGGACATACGACCACCCTACCCCCCCCCCCACCACCACTCATCCCACTCAGCAAGCCTTCCTGTGGACCTCCCAGCCAGTATATGGGTAATGGCTGCCCCGTGAGTCAGCAAGCCATGTAAGGGCATGTGACTTGCCCACGTGAACCTGGACTGCATCTTGTGCCAGTAATTTTCCCAAAAACTATGCTGTGGGCTTCGTTTTGGGATAGTACAATTCCAAGCACCTGGCAAAGGATACAGAAGACCCATGAATCATCTCCATTTTGCCTCTTTCCTGCTCTGATTCTCTGCAACTAAAAAGAAATGTTCTAATCTATGGACCTTCCAATCTTTTTGAAGTTACCAGAGACTTTACAAGCCATTAGTTCCATCACTGCGACAAGCCTGAGATGAGAACTTTGCAATGACTGTATGTATATGATCTATTAACCATTTTGTCAAGTATCAGGGAGTAACCGTGTTAGTCTGAATTATTTGGGCATAAGCTTTCATCAGTAAAAAACCGCGTCTTCAGGTGCATTTTGACTCTCTTCTTTTCCTTACGAATAAACCGTTAGATTTTAGTTACTAAAGGATTGGCAACAGCATGATTATTGGGTAGGGTCTGAGTTATTAGCCACATAGCCAGAGCAATACATCTCTTGAGATCAGAAGAACCCTTTGTTTGATGAAATTGGCTTTCAATAGCAACTCATCATAAATTCTAGGGTCTGGGTGGTGAGCCAAGGGCTGGAGTGTGGCATGCCTAAGGAGACTGCATTTAAGACTTTCTGGTGAGACAGAAGTTCACTTTTGTTACTGGCTTGGTATATGTAATGATAGAATAACTACCAGTTTGGGGTGTGTCTACCCTATTTCTCAGGGTTTTGCCCTGAAACTGGTATTCTCAGCTGTGACCCACTGAGGCACAGCGATTGACGGCAATAAGAAAACCAACATGGCTCAAGAGGTTTTTCCAACCCAGATGATTCATCGAAATTTAGAAGTTTCGGTTTTTTTAAACTTGGCCTCACTAAGACTGGAGCATAAGTTTCAGCCCGTCACATGTAAGAATGCCGTTAGAAGGGCTGGGACAAACTCAAAGAGTAAATAGCTGGAGGTATAAAAACGAAGTGACAAGAAATTAAGTATAAATAGCAGCCTGAGAAAATAGATTGATCTAGGGGACAGCCAGGAGGTAAACAGAGCAATTAAGGAAGATAACAATGCTGAAAAAATCAAATGTCTTTATATCAGTCTTCACTATAAATGTTAGCAATATCACTAACCCAGATCTACTCCTTTCTGGTAATAGAGATGAGGTACTATAAGAGATTGAGGTGTCAGAAGAAAGTGTTCTAAAGAATAAAAATGAGATGAATAAGAAAGCAACCAGTCACCAGGACTAGCTGGTATAAGCCAGAAGTTCTGAGGAATAAAATGACTAAGCTGCTAGCAAAAACTCCCAAGTAGCACTTAGGAGAATTCCAAAGGCGGGTGAAGGCATCTGTGACTTGGCAGCACTACTTCCAGTCTGACAGGCATACACTACCTCACCCAGTCTCCTTTAAATAGGTGTATTGTCTAAACACAGGACAACATGAAAAACAACCAACCAACCACCCACAGTCCCTCAGCTCACCTTTTGTCCTGGAGTTTCACAACCACCCTTTGTAGGGCCCTCTGGGAATCCTGCTTCTTGTGCCTTCCCACTCACAGCAAAGTCTATTGCTCATCTAGGACAACCTTCCTAGGCACCCACCACAGGCTTTATCTCCCCTCCTCTGTGATCCCTCTTCCTTAGGCTCAGCCTATCCCAGCCATTCCTCTGACAGGCCTTTATAGCCCCAGGGGCAGCCCCTACCCTCTTAATTAGCCCAACTGGCAGCACCAGTCTGGCACAGGGGAACTGGACCTGTTTGAATCACAAGAGCCAGCCCATCCGTGGCAGTAACGTAACAGAATGGAGATGTAACCAAGTGCAGCTGCTCCAGCATTAGACTGAGAGGGAACTATTGCTAGTATACAGAGGCCGTGAGTAAGCTGCAAAAAGAACTGGTGACCTTTCAGAGACGGTGGGTTCCTTAACTCTGCTACAGAGGTATTATAGAAGTGAGGTGGGCAGTTGGGTGACAGAGCACCCCCAATATCTTGAGGTGAAAGAAACTTCACATACTAGGAAAGATAGTAAGAAGGTTCAGTTCATCGGTACAGTAGAAATTTGTTCTGATTTTTAATGCTGTATTCCGTTTCTTTCTGGATAGTTTAATTCTTCTCCTGCAGGACAGCAGATGATGGTAATGATGATTCAAAGCTCACTGAAGTAAATGGAAAGACTCTATTTGAGTCTAGGTTTGAGACTAGGTCCTAGAGCTTGAGGTTAAAATAATGGATATTCATTAATTAATGCTCAGATGTGTCTCTATTCTGTATTTTACATTTGAAAATTATAACGATAAACCCATGCCCTATGTTATTGTTGCAAAATCCCACAAAGGAAAATTTAAACATTTCATCCCATCAAATTAAATTGTTCAAGTTCATGAAATATATAGCAAGCTGGTCTGTTTAATCACCAGTGCTAGATCTTTGTTTTTCTGCACATTCTCATTAAGATGATGTTGGGATGAAGAGTCTCATTAATCATCAGATTATTTTAATGGTTAGTGTAAACAAAGCAGAAAAATAGCCACTTGAGTTCTCCAGAGAGAGAATGTTTTTGATTTCATTAATAAGGAAATGGTGGCTGTCACATGAAATTGGTGCGGTGATTGCTATAGCATCAAAACGTGCCTGGTAGTCTTGATTGCAGATGGTCCTGCACAGGCTTGAGTAGCATGGTAGAAGGAATAGAGAAGGTTTCCACATTGTGCTAAATGTGCTCAGCCCAGACACACTCCTAACCCGCCTCCCTCTGCTTCCCAGGCTTGTGCCTTTATCATCATTATTTCTGTTAGCTCGGCATTTCTGTGCCTGGACACTCTTTACAGAACTAATTGTACACAAATAATAGCCACAAATGAGTGAAGTTCTCCCAGCATAGGTTTCTGGGTCCTACTCCAGAGAAGTTAGGAGACGCCACCTAATTTTCATGAAAATACCTGCCCAAAGAGAGGAGTTGCAGTAGGCCACTACTCGACTGCTCCGATGGCTGGTTAGCGAGCCCTTTCAGAGGATATATCTACATAGCAGCTGGGTGGTGTAATTCCCAGCTGAGGGAGACATCTATGTGCTAGCTCTGCTCAAGCTAGCTTGCTAAGCAGAGCAGCATGGCTTTGGTGGTAAAGGTAGCGACGCAGATAGCTGCCCAAGTACAATCCCACCAGATCTGTGGGTACATACTTGGGCAGCTGCCTCCCATGCCGCTGTGGCCGCATGGATATTTTTAGGTTCTAGCTTGAGCATATCTAGCATGTGTACATCTACCCAAGCTGGGAATTACACCTCCCAGCTGCTGTGTAGACATGCCCCTAAGAGAGGGCTGTAAACTCACTGACTCTAAGTCCCAAGAGCAGACCTTCATATTCCATCCACCGTTTCAGCAGGCAGTCTGGAGAGCTTTGAGCTGTGCTTGGGGTAAATGATGATTAGCCCATGATAGGCATCTGGTTACTCTGCTTTCAGTGTCCACTCCCAAGCTGAAGATTGAGTCCAGAGCGTGTCCGGGTGTATGGACTCTCCTTCATGCATAAAATGAGAGAGGGAGGTGGGGTGAACCTCCTTGCATCTCATCCTGGCCTCCAAACTCAAGCAAACAGTGGCCAGTGTTGGCCAACTATGTTACCGTTGTCCAGCTGCATGCTTGAGCCAGCCAGTGGTAAGCAGGATAGAGAGTAGCCCTGCTAAATGTTCACATGTGTATCTTTGCATTGCACAACGTTCATCGTTTTTGGCTGATGCAGGATTTGGCTCATCACGTCTCACAATAACAGTGTTGGAATTCTTGATGGTACAAATGTTTATATGCATGTAGTTTTTCCATATTAAAGTGAATAATTTAAAACAGTCTCATTAGGTCAGCCAGAGACTCTTGAGATCAAACTGCAATTTAAGAAAGAAAAGTATACCAGTGAATGTAAATTGCTATAGAGAAGCATATTAAATATTAAAGATGTCCAAAAGGATGAAAGACAATTTAATGAATCAGTTCTGAGCTTCTGATAATTCCATCATTATTAAAACATTGCAATCTCAAATCGCATTTAGTGAAACCAAAACCATCAGTTTATTTAGGTCTCAAATTTGACCTGCCTTAATGTTATAAAATTTGAAATTAATTACTGTCAAATGATATTTGCCATGTTGGTGACTAAAAAATAAGCATGATTTAATTTGCACTAATGATCCAATCCTGTAGTCGTTATTTTTATTTATTTGTACTGCCCCAGTCATGGGTCAGGGTCTTGCGTACAAACCCAGAAGAAAAAACAGTCCCTGCCCTGAAGAGTTTTAAGTCTAAGTCTAAGTCAAGACACAACAGATACAACAAATAGACAGAGGGAGCATAAGGCCCTGTCTATACTGCAGAGTTTTGTCTCCAAAAGGCAGCTTTTGGCGATGAAACAGTGAAGGTATTGATACTTTTGGTGACAAAACCACCTCGACGAGAGGCCTAGGGCTTTCTGTGACAAACTTAAAGGGAGAAGGCATCAATGTAGACACTGCCGTTCATAATTTCACTATAACTGGCCTCACCCAGTATCCCACAATTCCCACTGTGACCACTCTGCTCACTGTTTGGACTTGGCTGCCCTGCATTCCTGCTACACAGGCATGCGGCCCTTCCCCTTTCAAGGCTCCAGGAAATTCTGACAGCTGAGCATGCCACTCAGCTCCCGCAGCAAAGAGCCAATCATGAACAATGAAACAATGCTAGTCAGCATGAAAAGCAGGAGTCACACCACACCAGCTGCCTCGCCATTGTCATGCTTTTTGTAGGTATCACGACAGAGGAGCATTTTAAGGGATTTGAAAGAGGGATTTGAAGGAGAGGAAGGTAGCTTTGCAAATGATTAGAATCATAGAATCATAGAATATCAGGGTTGGAAGGGACCTCAGGAGGTCATCTAGTCCAACCCCCTGCTCAAAGCAGGGCCTATCCCCAATTAAATCATCCCAGCCAGGGCTTTGTCAAGCCTGACCTTAAAAACTTCTAAGGAAGAAGATTCCACCACCTCCCTAGGTAACACATTCCAGTGTTTCACCACCCTCCTAGTGAAAAAGTTTTTCCTAATATCCAACCTAAATCTCCCCCACTGCAACTTGAGACCATTACTCCTCGTTCTGTCATCTGCTACCACTGAGAACAGTCTAGAGCCATCCTCTTTGGAACCCCCTTTCAGGTAGTTGAAAGCAGCTATCAAATCCCCCCTCATTCTTCTCTTCCGTAGGACTAAACATCCCAAGTTCCCTCAGCCTCTCCTCATAACTCATGTGTTCCAGTCCCCTAATCATTTTTGTTACCCTCCGCTGGACTCTTTCCAATTTTTCCACATCCTTCTTGTAGTGCGGGGCCCAAAACTGGACACAGTACTCCAGATGAGGCCTCACCAGTGTTGAATAGAGGGGAACGATCACGTCCCTCAATCTGCTGGCAATGCCCCTACTTATACATCCCAAAATGCCATTGGCCTTCTTGGCTACAAGGGCACCCTGTTGACTCATATCCAGCTTCTCATCCACTGTAACCCCTAGGTCCTTTTCTGCAGAACTGCTGCCGAGCCATTCGGTCCTTAGTCTGTAGCGGTGCATTGGATTCTTCCGTCCTAAGTGCAGGACTCTGCACTTGTCCTTGTTGAACCTCATCAGATTTCTTTTGGCCCAATCCTCCAATTTGTCTAGGTCCCTCTGTATCCTATCCCTACCCTCCAGCGTATCTACCTCTCCTCCCAGTTTAGTGTCATCTGCAAACTTGCTGAGGGTGCAATCCACACCATCCTCCAGATCATTTATGAAGATATTGAACAAAACCGGCTCGAGGACCGACCCTTGGGGCACTCCTCTTGATACCGGCTGCCAACTAGACATGGAGCCATTGATCACTACCCGTTGAGCCCGACAATCTAGCCAACTTTCTATCCACCTTATAGTCCATTCATCCAGCCCATACTTCTTTAACTTGCTGGCAGGAATACTGTGGGAGACAGTGTCAAAAGCTTTGCTAAAGTCAAGGAACAACACGTCCACTGCTTTCCCTTCATCCACAGAACCAGTTATCTCGTCATAGAAGGCAATTAGATTAGTCAGGCATGACTTGTCCTTGGTGAATCCATGCTGACTGTTCCTGATCACTTTCCTTTCCTCTAAGTGCTTCAGAATTGACTCCTTGAGGACCTGCTCCATGATTTTTCCAGGGACTGAGGTGAGGCTGACTGGCCTGTAGTTCCCAGGATCCTCCTTCTTCCCTTTTTTAAAGATGGGCACTACATTAGCCTTTTTCCAGTCATTGATTACGGGGCACTCACCCCAGGCATGAGCGCAGGAATAGCCGAAAATGTGAAGGTGTTTGTTTGAAAAATGTAACGAATGGGTGGCGCAGACTGGTATCATTGGCAAAGAGGAGGTGGGGCTCAATCTTTCACATAACATGCACGAGATGTTAGGTTAGCCATGCACACGTGCTATGTGAGGGGACTTCACGTTTATGAGAGGATGACCCATGATCAGATCTATGGTGCAGGAAAGCTAGATTCTGCAGCCCACCGGTGGGTATAACTCTCAAAGTGAACAGGAGTTCCGTAGGCAGAAAGGCTGTAGAATTAGGTTAGCGATAAGACACGGTAAAAATTAGGGATTTAAAAAAAATGTCTTGCTCCTAGTGAGACTGGAGGGCTCCGTCGATTGGTAATGAGTACAAATCATTTCTCCTCTAGGTCACTGTTCTGAATCAAGTCCAAGTTTGTAGGGACCAAAAGTCATTATCTGATGGATATTTAGTGGCCTACCTGAAGTGAATTAATGGTCTCGGACAATTGTTGGCAGTCTCAATAGAAGCACTGAATGGTCAGGGAGACTGAACTACCCCGTCACTCACAGAAGTGTGAGTCCCTCACAGATCATATTTGGGGTACCTCAACTTTTTCTGTTGCTGCTGCCTATCTCATGAGCCTGATCCTGCACATCTCATCCACCCAAAGACCCACTGTATAATGATTTCTAAAGGGAAGTTGACCTGGCTTTCTTTTTTTTTTTAACCTGGATAGAAAATCTACCATTTAGACAACTGAGTACCTGGCTCTGATATTTAGACATCTAGGGACTAATTCTCCATTCACTTATCTCATCGCAAATCAGACCCTCTGTTGACAAATCTAAAATTAATATCTCCGGGGCTGTCAATCTAACACCTTTCACAAACTTTACATCGCCTGTAGAAAATGCTTGTCAATGCAAACAGATTTCAAAAGCAAACCCAGCTCATCCCCTGCAAACGCACTCTCCCCACATGCATGTAAACCTAAGTGTTGGATGAAATCTCAGGGGGAAAAGAAGTCAGCTGAGAGTAGTTATGTAAACAGTCCGATTTTCGTTTCTGGCCTCTCCAATCTGTTTTCTTTGTAGATTTGAGTTTTGTGTCCTCAGCAGCCCATATCATAAACCACCTTAAATAATTCTGCCCATATGACACTCTGTACTCAGGAGAACTCTGATACAGTACAGAGCTTGAATCAGAGCTAACTCACTAGAGAGACTGGTTGGAGGAACAACTATGAAGGATGCCTCCACCAAGGCTTCCTTGTGATGAACAGAGAAGTTTAATTTCCTGAACAGCCAGTTCCTTTAGCTTCAAAACACTGACATATCCTTGATAAACCCACACAAGAGAACAAAATAAAACACTTAGAATCCTTTAGGGCCTGATTTCTAAAGGAGAATTGACTTGGCTTCCTTTGTTACCTTGCTAGAAAATCTACCATTTAGACAACCAAGTATCTGGACCAGGTATTTAAACAGCTAGGGACTGATTCTCCTTTTATTCCCCTCAATGCAAATCAGAAGTAACTCATTTGAAATCAATGGGATTATGCTAGTGTAACTGAGAAGAGAATCAAACTCTTAAATTCTTCCATTTCTACCCTGTTCAGGGGGATGCAGAGCATCTATTCTGTCTGTTCAGAGCAGCTGCTGCCGCTTTTGCTATTGATGCTGCCTGCATTTACCTTTCCTCCCACCAGGCCAGCTATAGCAGCAGAAGCTGCTTCCTCCAGCTCTCTCTCTGCTTGTAGCAGAGTGGAGAAGGCTGCAGCTATCCTGCAGAGAAGGAACAGAAGGGAGTGGAGGCAGGGTTGATGTAAGGGACTGAGGCCCACATTCAGGAAGGGGCTTAGGCACTATATAGGCCTACGCTCTCTACACTATGAAAGGGGAGAGGGAGATCCCGTTGCTACTGAGAGTTGTGTGTTGCCTGTCTCTGACAATGACCGCTTCACCTTACATGGTCTTACATGCAAATCACACTTTTGGTAACCACACGTCAGCAGGGTTTGAACGAGCTCTGCCCTGACATCGAGAGATGAGCTGAGGAAAAAGACTTGAGGAACAGACCGTGTTTGCAAAGACACGCCTACACTGTATGCTATGCTATGGGGAGCCGTGTAAGCTAGCCAGTGGGAGATGCCAATGAGAGAGGAGTGGCCGAAGGTTCACCCCCTCACAGAGATAAGCGCCTAAGTTCAGACTGCTGGAAAATGCCTATCTCTGCTAGCGGGGAGCCCCTCTCCTAATTAGGGTGACCCGATGTCCCGATTTTATAGGGACAGTCCCGATGTTTGGGTCTTTTTCTTATATAGGCTCCTATTACCCTCCACCCCCGTCCCGATTTTCTACACTTTCTATCTGGTCACCCTACTCCTGATGTCAAGCAGCTAATTTCTGTGAGAATGAGGCAGGCACCTGCCTCGCTCCACACAACATGAGACGGTGAGGCAGCTGGAAACTGCCCTTACTACTGAGGGGATGGGAGTTCCAGCCAGCCCTGCCTGTAGATCTCCAGCCTCAAATACAGTGTCTGCTGGATGATCTCTCCTTTTAAACACAAATCCCAGACTGCCTGCCTGACACCACATTCACCCTCCCCCGCCCACCCCAGCAGCCACTTCCCTTTCACACCATGTCTTTTAAGAGGCAAAGCTGAAATATGGTTCTGCTGGCCTGAGTCTCCCTTGCAAGACCAAGTGCCAGTGCACATAATTACAGGCTACTTTGAACTCTCTCTTCGACTGTCACATTCTTCCTGTTCGCTAACCTCACTGCAGACCAGCTGCAGTTCCCATCAGGGCCTTGCCGTGGTGTCCGCTGTTGAAATCTTCGCTGGTGAAACTGTATCACAAAGCAGCCTGGTGTTAATGCGCTTTCTTCCTCCGTTGCTACTGAGAGTTGTGTGTTGCCTGTCTCTGACAATGACCGCTTCACCTTACATGGTCTTACATGCAAATCACACTTTTGGTAACCATACGTCAGCAGGGTTTGAACGAGCTCTGCCCTGACATCGAGAGATGAGCTGAGGAAAAAGACTTGAGGAACAGACCGTGTTTGCAAAGACACGCCTACACTGTCTAGGGCGCGCACCACGATGGAGCTGCTTTGCCCAAATGATCACTTATGGCTGGTGTTGGGTTACAAAATGGGGGTAATGAAATGTCGTTACCCTTATTGTGCGAGTAAAGGGCAGCAGAACTGTGCTTAGCCTGATTGAGGAGTCCGCCCTAAACTGAAGTTCACTCGCTAAGCAGCGGGTAGGATGCCAAATCCCAGTGAAGAAGAGAGAGGGTGGGGTTGGTGTTCCTGTTCCTCCTCTGCCTCAGGAATCCTAGAAACCATTTGACCCTCCTCTTCCCTCCCCTCTTTTTAAAGACAGAGCTGATTAGACTCAGTTGAGAGGCCTTGTTTTGTTTAGTGATCACTAGTGCTGAAATCGCTGATCACTAGGTGCTCAGCCTTGGAGGTGCCATAGGCACCGACTTCCCATCTTCCCTGTGGGTGCTCGACCGCCCCTCTGTCCCTGGCCCACCCCCACTCCGTCCCTTCCACGAGACCCAGTCCGTGCCCCATCTCTTCCCGCCCGTGCCCCGCCCCCACCCCAACCCCTTCCCCAAAGTCCCCACCCCAACTCTGTCCCCTCCCTGCCAATATTCCAAATCCCCTTCCCGGCCCCTCCTCCTCCCCTGAGCACACAGCTGTTTGGCGGCAGCCGGGCAGGAAGCGCTGGGAGGTAGGTGGAGGAGCGGGGACGTGGTGTGGCTGGGGGGGAGGGAAGCTTGGCTGCTGGTGGGTGCAGAGCACCCACTAATTTTTCCCTGTGGGTGCTCCAGCCCCGGAGCACCCGAGGAGTTGGCGCCGATGGGAGGTGGTGTGGGACAGCGTTGCAGTGAAAGAGACTGCTCAGCCTGTCCCAGCAGTGAGGTTCCCCACTGCCCACTGAAATCAGAGAGCAGGGCTAAGTGGTGAAATCACAGAACATGATGTCACAGCAGAGAGACAGCTGTAGCAGCAGTAATGGCTTGACAGCTGCAGAGTGAAAACAGCACAGCAGCCAACAGCGGTGTGTTAAAGGAACATTTGTTTGTCAGGCTTTCGCACCACCAGGTGAGAAACTGAGCCAAAGGACACTGCCCAATGTACTCTAGGGTAGGCATTTGCTCATGGTCATACACTTTCGAATCATGTTTGTGGTGTTTTCCCAAGCTAATGCTGGGTTCCTTTTCCCTTTTTATTACAAGTTTTCTTTGCTATACACAGACTCAGTGCTTGCGAGCGGGGAAGTGTTGACTCTTACAGGCACCTAATGTGGCGTTTAATTTTCCCAGATTACTGGGTGGGGGCTCAAACGGGTTCTTTTTCTGTATTGTTAAGAGGATATTGAAGGGTATTGAACCCAGCCTTTGTTGCTGCTGATTCCACCGGGCAGAAGGGTTGTACACACACACACCCACACCCACACTCACACTATCCATGTGATCAATTGTTGAATCATCTGATAAATGTTGTGACCCATCGCAGATCCATGTGATAAACTGAATTTATCTTATGTTTATGACCTCCTTGCTTGCTCCTGCCCATGTATCCCTCTCCCTAGGTCTTATTTTTTACATCCCAAAGCCCTGAGCATCTTCAAACAATGGGCATGTTTTTAAACCAACCTTTAAGAGAAATGTAACCACCCCATACAGTGGGTGCAATTGTCCTCTCTCCTGCTATCTAGATCTCCCCTATGTCTAATCTCCAATATAGTGTGTGTGTGTGGGGGGGGGGGGCAGGGGGGCGGTACAAGTGCATATTGCTCTTTTTGTGTTTAAACTCTGAAATATTTCTCACTGTTAACTAGCTTGCAAGATGGAAAAGCCTGAGAACCTGGAAAGAATCCCTGTGAGTCTCTCACATCTCTTATTCTTCAGCACCCGTACATGAAGCTGTAGCAACAAAGAGGCTGCAGACACAGCAACTCCAGATATCTGCTATCCTTGCAGATTTCATCCCCCCCATCTACTCTTTTCCCCCAGTTTCATCAGAATGAAGACAGCCCTCTCTTCATGTGCTTTGGTATCCTCACTTTTGCAACTAGCTGACTGACAGATGCACAGTGAAGGCATTTTAGTCTCATAAACTTTAAGGCTAGAGGGGCCCATCATGCTCATCTAGTCTGACCTCCTGCACATTGCAGGCCACAGAACCTCACCCACCCACTCCTGTAATAGCCCCATTACCTCTGGCTGAGTCACTGAAGTCCTCAAATAACAATTTAAACACTCCAAGTTACAGAAAATCTGCCATTTACACTAATTTAAACCTGCAAGTGACCTGTGCCCCATGCTGCAGAGGAAGGCGAAAAAACCCCAGTATCTCTGACAATCCGACCAGAAGAAAAATTCCTTCCTGACCCCAAATATGGCCTCTTCACACAATTTCTCTCATCTCTTTTCTCAGGGAAGGATTTATTTTATTGAGTTTTTTTGTTGAGATGTTTCAGTTTACACAGACTATACAGTTGGGTATATATTGAGAGGGGACTCAATTGCCAGCCACACACAAGCTTTTTAAGACTTGGGTAATACAAGACTGGATGGAAGTTTCTGGAAGGCCTATATAGGTAGAAAAGCACTCCTAGTATAGACAAGGCCTAAGGTATAATCTACCAAATACAGAATCATTGGCCATAAATTTGAAGTGGAAATTGGGAGGGATAAAGTATGGTCTAAACCCAGAGAGAAATGACAGCACAGCCAATGTAAAAGAGGAGGGATTGAAACAGAGAAGGCACTTTCTGCTTCAGTGTCTAAAATACACGAAGTGTGAGACAGATTTCCTCAAGTCATAAGGAATTGTAACAGATTTCTCATTAGGAAGCAATGAGGAAAACCAGTGTCTGACTCTGAGAGAAATGAGAGAGATGGCAAAGGCAGCATTGTGCTCCTTAGCACCAGATGAGGAATAGAGAAGAATGACAAATGGATCAGGAAGGACAGGGGACCTAGATCTAAACACTGAGTAGCTCTAGCCTTGGAGTATATCACCTACCTGTGACAGAGACCTGAAGGGTCTAACTCCTTTTACACTTAGACATTACCTGTATTTTATTATTTATATTAACATAGCACCTAAGAGCCCTAGTTGTGACCAAGGACCCCATTGTGCAAGGTGCTGTACAAAATATGATCCCTATCCCTAGGGGCTGACAAGTGTAGTTTGTCATGCCAATGAAGTCTTGTTGACTTGAGCTGAATAGGACTGAATTAAATTCCTAGCTCTGCTGCAGGCTTCCCATGTAAAATCCCTAGGGAAAAATTGCCTCAGGACTCCATCTGTAAAATGAGAATACTCCCATATTGGGTAGTAATTTGTTAATGTTCACGAGGACCTCATATGCTGGGTCACATGGGCCATATAAATACTTAAATGATTAACAGAACATTGTTACATGCATGTCCTTTCATGATAAGTGGAAATTTGCTCGCTATCCCACCAGACTGCATTTGATATCATCATACAGGGTCTGTCTACACTGAATTTAGACACCCGCTGCTGCCTGTGCCAGCTGACTCAGGCTCATGGGGCTCAGGCTAAGGGGCTGTGATCTGAGCTCTGGGACCCTCCCACCTAAAGCCCTAGCTTCACCCTGAGCCGAAATGTCTACACCATAATTAAACAGCCCCGAGTCAGCTGGCATGAGCCAGCCACTGGTGTCTAATTGCAGTGTAGAGATGCCTATAGTCACAAGCTCTGAACTTGGTGCTCCGGATTGCTTGCAGGCTTTCTTTGAGCCTTGATCTCCAACACTAGGATGCCAACCCCCATGTTTGGCTTAGAGCACAGAAACACAACGTTTCTTTGCAAAGAGGCACAAAACCTGTGGGAATTTAATGCTCGCAGACTGTATTGGCTTGACAGCAGCAGAGACTGATGCGCTCCCTTTACCCTCAGCAGAGGCACACCAC
Source organism: Eretmochelys imbricata (assembly GCF_965152235.1). Taxonomy (NCBI): domain Eukaryota; kingdom Metazoa; phylum Chordata; order Testudines; family Cheloniidae; genus Eretmochelys; species Eretmochelys imbricata. The sequence continues at coordinate 201,526,277 of NC_135574.1, read as the reverse complement.
ATTGAGTAGCAGTGCAAGTGTTCCCCCCAAAACTACACTTCAGAGGGTACCTCCCCATTGACCTTAGAAGACCTCTCTAATGGGGTGGACAAACTGCACCAGACAGGAAGAGGTTAAAGAGTTGCTAAGGGCTCAAGTAGCCCTACTCTGTGGCACCTGCAAGGCATAGAATCATAGAAATGTAGGGCTGGAAGGGACCGTAATATGTCACCTAGTCCATCCCCCCCATGCTGAGGCAGGACCAAGTAAGCCTAGACCATCCTGACAGGTGTTTATCTAACCTGTTTTAAAAACCTCCAGTGATGGGGATTCCACAACCTCCCTTGGGAGCCTATTCCAGAGCTTAACTACCCTAACAGTTAGAATGTTTTTTCCTAATATCTAACCTAAATCTCCCTTGCTGCAGATTAAGCCCATTACTTCTTGTCCTACCTTCAGTGGACATGGAGAACAACTGATCATCACCCTCTCTATAACAGTCATTATTATATACGAAAACTTATCACATCCCCCCACCCCAGTCTTCTTTTCTCAAGACTAAACATACCTAAGTTTTTTAACCTTTCCCCATAGGTCAGGTTTTCTAAACCTTTTGTTATTTTTGTTGCTCTCTTCTGGCCTCTCTCCAGTTTATTCATATTTTTCTTCAAAAGTGTGATACCCAAAACTGGACACAGTACTCCAGTTGAGGCCTCACTGGCACCAAGTAGAGTGAGACATAATGAAAATATTCAATAGTACCGAATCCGGGGCTGACTCTTGTGGGACTGCACTGGATATAGCCTCAAGGTTTGACAGTGATAACTACTTTTGAGTATGGTCTTTCAACCCACTGTGCACCCACCATATAGTAATTTCATTTAGACCGCATTTCCCTAGTTTGCTTATGATAAAGTCATGTTAAACTGTGTCAAAAGCCTTATTAAATCAAGATATACCATGTCTTTTGTTTCCCCCATCCACTACACCAGTAACCCTGTCAAAGAAGGAAATGAGGTTGGTTTGGCATCATTTGTTCTTGACAAATCCATGCTGGCCATTCCTTTTAATCCTATTGCCCTCTAGGTGCTTATAAACTGATTGTTTAATAATTTGTTCCAGTATCTTTCCAACTATCAAAGTTAAACAATTGGTCTATAATTCCCAGGTCCTCTTTGTTCCCTGGTTAAAGACAGGTATTATGTTTACCCTTCTCCAGTCCTCTGGAACCTCACCTATCCTCCATGAGCTCGCAAAAATGATCACTAACGGTCTGATATTGCTTCAGTTTGTTCCTTAAGTGCCCTACGGTGAATTTCGTCAGGCCCTGCCAACTTGAATATATCTAACTTATCTAAATATTCTTTAACCTATTCTTTCCCTAGTTTGGCTGGTATTCCTTGCTCCTTGTTGTTAAAATTAATTGTATTAAGCATCTGGTCACAATTAACCTTTTTAGAAAAGACCGAAGGAAAATAGATATTAAATACCTCAGCCTTCTTGATGCCATCCATTATTAGTTCTCCTTCTCTGATAAGTAGTAAACCCACACACTCCTTCGTCTTTATCTTGATCCTCATGTATTTATTGAACCTCTTCTCAGTGCCTTTTATGTCCCTTGCTAGGTGTAATTCATTTTGTGCCTTAGCCTTCCTGATTTTGTCCCTGCATGCTTGTGCTATACTTTTGTACTCATCTTTAGCAATTTGTCCATGTTTCCATTTTTTGTAGGATTCCTTTTTGATTTTCAGTTCATCAAAGAGCTCCCGATGGAACCATCTTGGGATATCAGGACTGGAGGAAGAGTTCAAAAGAAGGCCAACCACTCATTCCCTCAGCTCCTATGGAGAGGCCTAGTCTAGGCCACAGCCTACTCCTATGATTGTGTGAACATCCTGAAAGAAAGGTGGTCACAATTATCTGACCAGAAGATACTGAGACAGATTGTGGTTTGGCCAAGGCCCCCAGAAGGCAGAGAGGCTGATGGCTTATTTGGGACTGGTGTTTTTTTTCCTTTTTCTGTTTAGCTCTTTTTGTTTTGTTTCCTTGGAATCCTGGAAGGGGGAAGCACCAGAGGAACTTGATTGGAGGGCCGAATTTCTGTCCTTAGGCTAGTGATGCTAACTGCTCCAACCTGGCTGAGGAGAGTCTGAATACATGACTCCATTGCACTCCTGGGGGTGCTGCAGAGAGATTAGGCCCTTTAAAACCACCTCTGCAAGGGAATGAAAAGATACTTCAGTCCTTGGCCTTACTGCTGATACCTCCACCAAGGATTCAGGTTAAAGTGGGTGTTTTTGTTCTATACTATGTACTCAGAACCTATATATACTATACAATATACCTATATAGTCAGAACCAGACAGAGACTGTTAACCTCATTTTACACAAGCCAAAGAGCACAGAGTTTCAGTTATTACCAAAATGGTCTGGATTTAGGTGACCTAGAGGTAAAAGTTTTGACATCCAATTTCTATCTTGGAGCCCCTCCACTCCTTCTGGCTTTTATTCTGTTTATAAAAACAAATTTGATTTCAATGGTGGTACTTCTGTGTTATATTATCTTATTATTCCTTACCAGCATGTTATTCATATAATTACTACCATCACAGAATTATTTTAACATTAAGTACAATCCTTAAACACAGTGCTAACAAACTCTTATTGGAGGCTGCATGTTAAGCATGTGTTGTTTGTTTTGTTTCTGCTGAATTGGAGAATAATTCTCTACAATTAAATGTTCATGATCCTTTCTGTAATGAATGCAATACAGTCAAAGTCAATTAATAGGATTGTTGTTAAAGGGCTTAATTTGTTAAACTAGGACAACTCTGAAGAAATTATATATTGTCCCTCGCTGACAATAAAACACTAGTCCATATTATAGGGACAAGTTGATGAGACTATTTGTTTATTGAAATCAAGGAAATTAATGATCCCAAATAAAATCAGTCAATATCAGCTCCAAATCAGAGATTCAATGAACTTGGAAATCTAGGCCGCACGCGACACTATAGATTTTGAAAATAGTTTCAGCTCGACTGATTGTGTGGCCTGTTTGAATGGGACATAAACCGAAGTGTTAGTCAGGCTTCAAACAAATCATAAGTCTTTCAAAAAAAGAGGAGGGGTTCTTTTTATTTGCCATTAAAAAATGGGAGGGGTTCTTTTTATTTGCCATTCTAGTTGTGAGCTTGTGTAGTTCACATTTTTAGGCTTTTCTCTGCAACCATGAAGGCTAGAAGCTTACTTCTTTCTTTTATTAAATGAAATTTAAGATTATTAGTCACATAACTCCAGGAGCTGGAGCTTTAAGAAAAACACCAAATATTGCAAGACTTGAAACCTCTTATGACTTTGTCACAACACTGCACATTCTATTTAAACAATTAAAATAAACAAACAAACAAAAACTTGGAGAATGGGGACCTGATTCTCATTTATACAAAGGCTCATATATGCTGCTCTGGCATTAACTAGGTTACATTTTACTCTGACATTGGAACAAAGGACTAGAAGGGACCTTCTGGGTCACTGAGCCCAGTCCCCTGCGATTGCAGGCAACCCTGTCATATCATCCCAATCGTGAATTTATCCATATTAAAACTGGTTAGGTTGTTTGCCCTCTCTATTCCTATTGGGAGGCTGTTTCAGAACCTCACTCCTCTGATGGTTAGAAACCTTTTTCTAATTTCTAGCCCTAAATTTATTCATGGACCGTTTCTACCCATTTGTTCATGTGCTAATATTATCCTTTAGCTTTCAAGACCTCATTACACTGTCACAGCTGTGTAAAGGGTCCTTTTTGTAAATGAGAATCCGGCTCCAAGTATTCCTCTCCTTCAGCTGTGTGCCCTGTGTGCCTGGTAGCATCTGATACCCACTATGCACCAGTTTAAAAGGCTGCACAAGGTGAAGAGGAATGGAGGATGAGACCTTTGGTGTGTCTCAACCCCTCCGCTCCCACTTTTTATTCCAGGATCATGCCTTTGATCCTTTTCATATCGCCCACTTGTTCAGGAGTCTTCCAGAATCGCACCACGTTAACGCCCACTTGATTGCAATGTAAAATATATTGGCAGGATTCATAACCACATGACTCATTACTGCAGCACTTTGATGATGAATTTAATCAGCAATAAACAGGAGATCACTGGAGTGCTAGATTTCTCAGTTCCTTATAGTGCCTTCCCTAGAGCTCGCAGTTAACAATACAAACATTTAGTAGAAAACAGATATTCCGGTCACAGTTTCTAGTATTGTCAGAATTTTTCCTCGGTGCTTCAATGAGCCTGCTGCAAAGCCTACTGAAGAGGGGAACCTTCCATTTACATCAAGAAATGGCGCCTGATTCATTCATCTTTATCATCTTATATACCAATGCTAGAAGTCTAAATACTAAGATGGGTGAACTAGAGTGCCTCGTATTAAATGAGATATTGATATAATAGGCATCACAGAAACTTGGTGGAATGAGGATAATCAACGGGACACAGTAATACCAGGGTAAAAAATATAGTGGAAGGACAGAACAGGTTGTGCTGGTGGGGGAGTGGCACTATATGTGAAAAAAAGCGTAGAATCAAATGAAGTAAAAATCTTAAATGAACCAAACTGTATCATAGAATCTCTATGGATAGTAATTCCATGCTTGAATAATAAGAATATAGCAGTTGGGATAAGTTATCCATCACCTGACCAGGATGGTGATAGTGACTGTGAAATGCTCAGGGAGATTAGAGAGGCTATTAAAATAAAAACCTCAATAATAATGGGAGATTTCAACTATCCCCATATTGACTGGATACATATCACCTCAGGACGGGATGCAGAGATAAAGTTTCTTGATACCTTAAATAACTGCTTCTTGGAGCAGCTAGTCCTGGAACCCATAAGAGGAAAGGCAATTCTTGTTTTAGTCCTCAGTGGAGCACAGGATGAGGTCCAAGAAGTGAATATAGCTGGACCGCTTGGTAATAGTGACCATAATATAATTAAATTTAACATTCCTGTGGCAGGGAAAACACCAGAGCGGCCCAACACTGGCATTTAATTTCAGAAAGGGGAACCATACAAAAATGAGGAGGTGAGTTAAACAGAAATTAAAAGGTACAGTGCCAAAAGTAAAATCCCTGCAAGCGGCATGGAAACTTTTTAAAGACACCATAATAGAGGCTCAACTTAAATGTATACCTCAAATTAAAAAAACACAGTAAGAACCTAGAAAGAGCCACCGTGGCTAAACAACAAAGTAAAAGCAGCAGTGAGGAAAATAGAAAGGAGCATAAACTCTGGAAAATGAAGTGTAAAAATATATTTAGGAAGCCCAAAAAAGAATTTGAAGTACAGCTAGCCAAAGACTCAAAAAAGTAATAGTAAATTTTTTTTTAAGTACATCAGAAGCAGGAAGCCTGTTAACAACCAGTGGGGCCACTGGACGATCAAGATGCTAAAGGAGCACTCAAGGATGATAAGGCAATTGCAGAGAAACTAAATTAATTCTTTGCATCGGTCCTCATGGTTGAGGATGTGAGGGATATTCCAAAACCTGAGCCATTCTTTTTACGTGACAAATCTGAGGAACTGTCCCAGATTGATGTGTCATTGGGGAGGTTTTGGAACAAACTGATAAACTAAACACCAAGACCAGATGGTATTCACCCAAGAGTTCTGAAGGAACTCAAATGTGAAATTGCAGGACTACTAACTGTAGTTTGTAACCTATCATTTAAATCAGCTTCAGTAGCATATGACTGGAGGATAGCTAATGTGACTCCAATTTTTAAAAAAGGCTCCAGAGGTGACTCCGGCAATTACAGGCCGGTAAGCCTCACCTCAGTACCGGGCAAACTGGTTGAAACTATATTAAAGAACAAAATTGTCAGACACATAGATGAACATAATTTGTTGGGAAATAGTCAACTTGATTTTTGTAAAGGGAAATCATGCCTCGCCAATCTACTAGAATTCTTTGAGGGGGTCAACAAGCATGTGGACAAGGGGGATCCAGTGGATATAGTGTATTTAGATTTTCAGGAAGCCTTTGACAAGGCCCCTCACCAAAGGCTCTTAAGCAAAGTAAGCAGTCATGGGATCAGAGAGACCGTTCTCTTGTGGATTGGTAACTGGTTAAAAGATAGGAAACAAAGGGTAGGAATAAATGGTCAGTTTTCAGAATGGAGAGAGGTAAATAGCGGTGTCCTTTAGGGGTCTGTTCTGGGCCTAGTCCTATTTAACATATTCACAAATGATCTGGAAAAAGGGGTAAACAGTGAGGTGGGAAAATTTGCAGATGAAACAAAATACTCAAGATAGTTAAGTCCCAGGCAGACTGTAAAGAGCTACAAGAGGATCTCTCAAAACCGGGTGATTAGGCAACAAAATGGCAGACGAAATTCAATGTGGATAAAAGAAAAGTAATGCATATTGGAAAACATAATCTCAACTATACATATAAAATGATGGGGTCTAAATTAGCTGTTACCACACAAGAAAGAGATCTTGACGTCATTGTGGATAGTTCTCTGAAAACATCCACTCAGTGTGCAGTGGCAATCAAAAACGTGAACAGAATGTTGAGAATCATTAAGAAAGGGATAGATAATAAGACAGAAAATATCATATTGCCTCTATATAAATCCATGGTACACCCACATCCTGAATACTACGTGCAGATGTGGTCGCCCCATCTCAAAAAAGATATATAGGAATTGAAAAAGGTTCAGAAAAGGGCAACAAAAATTATTACGGGTATGGAATGGCTGCCGTATGAGGAGAAATTAATAAGACTGGGACTTTTCAGCTTTGAAAAGAGACGACAAAGGGGGGATATGATAAAGGTCTATAAAATCATGACTGATGTGGAGAAGGTAAATAAGGAAGTAAATAAGGTAAATAAGGAAGTTCTTACTCATAACACAAGAACTAGGGATCATCAAATGAAATTAACAGGCAGCAGGTTTAAAACAAACAAAAGGAAGTATTTTTCACACAATGCACAGTCAACCTGTGGAACTCTTTGCCAGAGGATTTTGTGAAGGCCAAGACTATAACAGGGTTCAGAAAAGAACTAGATGAATTCAGGGAGGCTAGGTCCATCAATAGCCATTAGCCAGGATCGGCAAGGATGGTGTCCCTAGCCTCTGTTTGCCAGAAGCTGGGAATGGATCACTTGATGATTACCTGTTCTGTTCATTCCCTCTGGGGCACCTGGCATTGGCCACTGTTGGAAGACAGGATACTGGGCTAGATGGACCTTTGGTCTGACCCAGTATGGCCGTTCTTATGTTCTTAGAGCTTATTAAAGAAGCAGAAAAAAGCTAGCACCTGTAGTTCTTGAGATGGAAAAATTAATTTCTCTGTGAAAATGTTTTCAATCTTTTGAAATTATCTTTGCTCTTTAAGAGGTTAGATGTTCTTTTATCTATATGCAAAATAATTACCTTTGTATTTTGAGATTGTTGTCTGTGCTCAATGCTTCTTACAGAATATTGTCAATTTAAAATAATTGTTATCACTTCCTGCCTTTGCTGCTATCTGCCGTACTGTCAATACGGAAGGCATATTTACCTTTGAATTTCATGGACGTGCAGAGTTCAGTTTTGATGTGCATTTGTCATTGATCAGTTATTTTGATGTTTAGCTGAAAGGAGACAAAGACTGAAAAGTTCTCAGGGAAAACTGGAGGCAAAACAATTAATTACATAATTGTATTCACAGCAGTTTTACATTAACCTGAAATAGAACAGAGGTAAGAAGCACAGAGCCACACACGGTCTAAAATATAGTAAACCTGTTCGTAGCGGTTTTCCTGTTCACATCTAATTAAACAATCACAATCCTGGTACAAACACTGCATTGGTGCTGCGGGACCAGTAGCTATGCCTGGGGGCCTCTGCACCCTTTGCATGATGGAGTGGGCGTGGCAGGCTGCCCTGCATAGACCAACGTGGAATCAGGGTGAGAGGAGTGGGTTGGAGGAAGGGCCATAGGTCCTTATTTACATGGAGCTAGTCATTCTACCACACTATGCAAGTGGCACAAAAAGTGACGCAACTCCTACTTCCTGCCTTGCCCCCTGTTGTCAGTCTGAGGATATGAATTTCACTTCATCTGAAAAAGTCAGAACTTGGCTCAGCACCCAGGAAATCCAGACCGCTTATTTAGGTGTCTAACTTTAGCTATCCAAGTTTGAAAATGTTGACAACTGAACTTTTATTCCCTTCCCCCACCCCCGCCAAACTACAATAAAACTGAAACTCATGATGGAATGGTCCCGCTGCGCTAGTGCTCCTGATGTGGGGTCAAATCTTCAAAACTGCCTAATTTCTTCTGAAAATGCCACTAGGCACCGAAATATTTTTTTTGAAAATCTCATCCTCGGTGATGAGGAGCCTAAATCCTATTTTCAAAAGGGATTTAAGTGGCTACATCGTTTTCTCAAAAAGGGTCCAAGGCATTTTTGAAAATGTTAGCCCCAGTCTGCTTACCAAAAATCTATCTGACAAGTTCATAAGCAGATCTGTTAGCTTCAAATGTCACGAGAGCTCAGCCTGAAACGCTTTTTGCTATTTCAAATTATTTGTTGTTGAATAGTAGCCTGGTTATCCAACGTGGGCAATAAGGTTTACACTACGCATCAGCTGCCTTCCCAAAGACCATCTGGAGCGGTACTGAAAAACGAGTGAAGGAGAAAGGAGAGGTGAGAGAAAAGATACATTGTGCCAGTTCCTCATCTAGGGTGAAATCCTGGTCCTATTGAAATCAATGACGTTTTGCCATTGACCTTAATGCAGCCAGGACTTCATTCCTGGTGTAAATCTGAATAGCTTTGCTGACTTCAGTGGCGCTGTACCAACTTACACTACCTAAAGATCTTGCCCTTTATATGCAAAAGTCATGGGCCTCATGCTGCTTCGGGTTTCTTGATTTCAGGGGGAGATGACGGCACACAGCATCTTGTAAAACTGGACTGATCATAGATATATAGATTTTCTAATTTGTTTTAAGTTTTTTATTCCAGGATGTGAAATAGACTTGTATTTAATATGCACACTTGCAAGCTCAATTATTTGCACCAGCAAATCAGATCTTCTAGGCTTAATTCCTGCAAAGCTCTTAATCATGTGTGTTAATTTCATTGGGATTGTTCATATGCTTAAAGTTAGGCAATGCTTTTGTGTTTTACTGGATCAGGGCCTTAGATGTCTGAACATTTGATTTCCCTGATTGTGCCTACAAATTTAGATTCATATCGAAATGGTCTTCTTTAGGGGCACAATTATTTGCACTCCCAAAACTATTCCTATAAAACTACTTTGACACAAATAATAGATGCATAAAGCGAAATAAGTAACTAATTATTACTTTCTTTTTTTTACACTTAAATAAAACTAACTATAAAAAAATAAGAGAGAATTGCTGATATTGCCAGCCCAGGTCAACATGCTGTTCCAAACTGAATGATTTCATTGTCACTTCAGTCTGCAGATCTGATAGTTTATCTTCACCCTAAGGCCTGTTCTTCACTTAAAAGTTAGACTGACCTAGTGAGGTCACTTGGGGCTCTGAAAAATTTTACGCCCTGCATGATTTAGTAGTTAGGTTCACCTAACTCCCAGTGGAGACGCGGGTAGGTTGATGGAAGAATTAATTGAAAATAGAATTCCAGCTTTTTTTCACATGTACTCCACTTGAGGACTCTACGACACAGCTTTTTGATCTATGCATTGACAGAGTCATAGATTACATACTGAAATAATGTGATCTATTGAGGGAGCAAAGGGACATGTTAAAACCTGGCCTCTGATTTAACATCCATATTTGCAAGTTCAGTTATTTGCACCTGCAAAGCAAGCAATCCGCAACAATTACACTTAGTGACAACAGGAATGGTGCATTCAGAGAAACAAGAAAATGTAAATTAAGGCATCACCTTTAAATCAGCACACAGTACACAGGTTTTGCAGTAACTCTGACATCCTAGATCACCCCCTCTTTAGAGTCCGTTGCAATGGGGGAATGGCAAATATAATCGGGGTCACCAGAGTGCACTAAGAACAGAATTTCAGCTCTTTTACATGTGCGCTACTTGAGGGTGTCTTAAAGCACAGCTTTTGATCTGTGTCAATGCACATATCACTCTCTCAACAGATCACAATTAGGGCAAGACTTGCAGCCCTTACGGACATTAGTGAGCAGCTACTCACAAGAGTAGTGCCATTGAAGTCCAAGGGACTAGTTGTGTGAGTATTTGCCCAGTGAGGTGAATAAGGGCATTCCCAGTCTGGTGCATGGGGCTAAGTTCTGCCTTTGGAAATACATGCCTGGAATGCACTGACACCAGTGGGAGTTGCAAGTGTAATTTGGCCCTTGGTATTCAACTTACAGCATGTGCATATTAGACATGTTATTTAGAAAGTTGCCAAACATACACAGTAGCCAACATTTGATCATTAATCAGCTCTACTTTAGGAGGGAAGAAGAGGGGGTTAACAGACTCCTCCACGTCTGAGTCCACATTGTGACGAAGTGTACAAAAACAAGGCTGTAAAAGACATGAAGAAGAGCTCCGTGAAAGTTTGTCTTTCGCAAACAGAAGTGGGTCCAATCGCAGATATTACCTCACCCACCTTGTCTCTGTAACAACACCATCAGTTTTGAGTTACAGACCGTCTGAAGCTGGCACTTGAGATTATTTGTATATGTGTCACCCCAGAACAAGTATGTTCTTCTTTTCCACTTCATATTCCTCTCTCGCTTGCTTCCCAGTCTAACCAGATCCTTTCCCCAGATCCTTTAGTTTCTTTAGCCTGATCACCATCCTAGAGAAAGAAGTCCTGTCCTTACAGACCGGGGGCAATGCTGATTGCATGAAGGCTGGCTTCCCCACATGCTCTGCCAGTGTCTCTCAGTCATGGCCCAAAGAGACAACTACTGGGGATGAGGGGGCAGTTCAATTTCCATCCTTCACTTGTCTGCCCACAGGAGTGCCAATTAATGCCCGCCGTGGTGGTATATTTGACAGTGGTCAGCTGGTGTCCTCCGGGGATTGAACTGAGACTCCCAAACTTATTTCTATCAACAGCCATCAGATGGGAACCACTGTCAGTCGCTACTGACCTTGCCAGAATCCAAACCAGCAACCTAGAAGTCAAAGGCCTTGTATACCATTAGCAACTCATGGAGCCAACACTTACCAGCAGGGTCTGGCACTCCAGGCTTATCTGGGGGGGAGATAGAGCCAAGCAAATGATCGGTGGAGTCGATGCCTTCTGCAAATGGTCTCTCCCAGCGGCAGGTACCACTGACTGTAAATGCAGCCCAGGGTGGGAGCAGTTTGCACGTACATTGCTGCAGGCTCATCTCTTATGCAACTGGGGCCATGAGAGCACATGGAACTCAGCACTGAGCTGCTAAGGGACACTCCTGCCCTGACCCCACATCCAGCCAAGCTGCCAGCCGCAGATGACTTAAGGAACAAGGAGGCAGAGCGAAGAGTGGAGGCAGAGAAGAGAGGGAGGAGCCAGCTGTGCAAGAGGCAATTAGAAAAAAAAATAAGGAAAGAAACAGAAAATTGCAAAAGGAAACAACAGAGAACAGACATAAAGGATGGGAGATTGAGAAATAGGCAGTGGTAACTCAGCGGAGCATGACACCCGGTGCTGGGAGGACTAGACCTGTTGGACATTTTTTCATTGAATTGTTTTTTCCAACACTAAGTGACTTTTCAACCAAAATGAACATTTGGGTGGAAATCTTTTGTTTTGATCTAAATTTTCCAGTTTTTCCACCGGAAATATAAAAATATTTTTGGTAAAAATTTCTGGCTTTCATTAAAAAACGTGGGGGGACGGGACGGGACACACGTGTTTTTTTTAAAGCTGCATTTTTTAAAACCAAAAGTGAAACAAACAAAAAAACAAACCAACAAAAACCCTACTTCTTTCAGTTTCAGGTTTCCATTGAAAAAAGACATGCATTTTTTAAACCAGCTCTAACCTTCTATCCACAAACCCATTACAGAGCAGGACTCTGCAAAATAAGCCTGGAACCAGCTAGTCCCCCAAAGAGCTGTTTCCTGCAAGCAATTTGACATTCTGTCTAGGATACAATTCATGAAGAAAAATATGAAACCAACTAGAGTTGACTTCTCTAGCGATAACTTAGGGCCTGATCCAGAAGGCTGCTCATAAATGTCACAAGCAAACTAAGCAAAACTCCCACTGAAGCGAAGGAGTGCCTGACTTCACAGGATCATGTCCTTAAAGTGAACTAAACAGAGGGATATGAATTCTTAGCTGAATGCATGTGTTACTCCATCAACACTAATGAAAGCTGTGTGTATCTATAACCAGGAAGTGAGATGGGTCAAATTTAGAATATGAGAAAAGTTTCCAAAAGCACCTAAGTCTTACTGAAAACCAGTGGGACTTAGGCACTCTTCCTTTGAAAATGGGACTTAGGATCTGAATTCACTTAGACTTTTTTGAAAATTTTACCCTAAATTCCCACGTTTTCCTCTAGCAGTTACATGTGTAAAAAGGGCTAATACCGAGAATGCGTCATGTAAATTGAGGCGCAGACAAGTTTAATTGAAATGCCTTTTCCATTAGATAAGCCAGTCAGGCAATAATCATGCCAGTTCTCATGGGTTTATAGCTACCAACCATTATATTGGTAGAGGATCATTAAATAGAGCTTTTACATGTTCACACCAACGTTTCATTTCTTTTTTAAATACTCATTTCCAAAGAATTTCCATGCACACAAAGGATTTATGGACTCAGACAGTAAATATAGTCTAGTGGCAGATTGTTGCTTTCTTAAGTATTCATGCTGGCTGTAATTTTTTTAGAATGGGTTTCTCACAAATGTATGAACCTGTATCATTCACAGCTTCTTTATCTTAGTATTAGCCACACATCTGTGACAAGCTGCAGTTGTCAAGTATGTGAGAAATCTCAAGTGCTCTGGCTTTCCGAGGTTCTCCGGTAGAGGATGATCAAGCCTCCGGTGATGATACTGTACTGGATACAGCTACAACCTGTGGGCTGCTTAGTACAGTAACTGCTGTGGTCAATGTGTCTCAGCTGTGCCAGGTATGTTAGTTTCATTTTGAATGATTATTATTTACATGCGCTGTTAGAGCAGTAGCAAACTAATGATTTACAGGCCCCGCTCTGAGAGAACAACTCTTGAAGCATTAAGAAAAGGAGGACTTGTTGCACCTTAGAGACTAACAAATTTATTTGATGCCACAAGTCCTCCTTTTCTTTTTGCGGATACAGACTAACACGGCTGCTACGCTGAAACCTGTCTTGAAGCATTGCTTGTCTTTCCGAGACTGATTCCTCAGTCTGATTATAAAGTGAGATTGGGACACTTGTGCAAATGCATATGTTAAAGCTAGGTGAATACACAAGCGTTTTCACTTGAAAAATGCAAGGCTATATCTGCATGGGCTAACAGAGGCCAATGACTGAATATCAGGACCAACTATGCCTCAAAAGTGGTTTACTGCAACATTTTATAGAAAGTCTTGATGGTCTTACTGCAGATGTGCTCCACGCCTGGAAGCTTCCCTAGATTTCCATGTCTATGCATGGAGCTTACAGGACCCTTTACTATTTAAGACTGTTAAGTTCTCTGTAAGAGGGACTCTCCTCATTATGTTCATGTTGGGACTCGATTCTGCTCCTACTGAAGAAAACAGGAGGATTGACATGGATGTCAGCAGAAGGATGGGCCCCAAGGTTCCTCAGTCTGCATTATAGTTCATGCTGGGCATCCCTTGCCATTGTGTAGTCTATTGCATTTTGTCCGATCTGTCAGTGCTGTGGTGCTAGAATTAGGCCGAGAACCAGTACCTGCATTCTGTAAGATCCCTCAAACCCGATTCAAGGTGACAAAGGTGAAACACAGTTTAGGCCCCAATCCTTACTCACAGATATTTGTTCATGGGAGAATTTCCATTGACTTTGATGGGAGTATTTGATTAAGCACTGCTTATGGTGAGTAAGGGTGACAGCAGATCACGATCAATAAGGACCATTGATTTATGCTCAGACATCCTACTGACTTCAGCAGGTGCCCAGTATGTGAAATGGTGACGAGATATGACCCTAAGAATTCATGTTTTATCCACTAACCATTCTGACTGAGCTAAAAACAGAGTCCCTCTTACAGAGAACTTAACAGTCTTAAATAGACTTGCAGCTGTACCTTCCAAAATGTTTTTCACCTCAACTCAACAACTGAAAGTTTTACAGAACTTTGAGAGCAAATATCAATTTTGATAATATGCTTCAGAAAATGGACAGAAATTATTATAACAAGCTCATTTCTGGGGACGGGAATCTATATACTGCCTGCTTTGGATATTTCGCAACAGCTTGGTTTATGATGATAAATACGGTCTTGTGGGCAGGTCCTTCTGGTTGCTTGTTAGAAATGGGAACATTTTAAAAAAACAACAACCCGAATCTATGATCTTTCCAGCTATGACGCATCCACGTCTCCAGCTGGCTCATCTGTTACCTAGAGCCTCCTGCGTTTATTTGAAATGTTATTTAAACATACATTTCACCATTAGGGTATGAGTGAAAAATGTTGTCAGCGTTCAGGTGAAAAATGGCTACTGGGTTATGAGATGCTCACTAAGCCCCGTGGAAACTAAAGGGCAGGAAATGAAAAATATAAAGTGATATGTCAAAAAAATAATAATAAAAAAAAAATCACTTAACTCAACCAATTCTCCTTTGATGGGCCAAAAGTGAAATTCAGGGCCTCTGCACTACATGAATGCCACAGTCATATCAGTACTTGATCGGATAAGAAGTATTTAAAGCTTGATTTAAATAAAATAATTTCATTTAGGGTGATAGTTGCCTTGATTCAGAGGGCCCAGGAAATGCATTTAGCATCAGTATCTCTCTTAGGTACTCATAAGTCCTCCATTACTATAGTACCTGAGTACCCTACACTATTTTATGGATTTAGCCTCATGACCCCCTGTGCGATAGGGAAGTGCTACATTTTACAGATGGAGAACAGAAAAACTGAGTGTTTTGATCAAGATCACACTGTGGCAGAGAAGAGAATTGAACCCTGCGCTCTCCTGTGCTAGGCTAGTACCTTAACCACTAGACCATAATTTTCCTTCTGTAGGGCTTGCTCTAATTCTGTTATTACAGCAGTGAGAAATCCAACAGACTGGGGCACAATGTGCTACAGTAGGCGTAGGGATGCCCAGCATGAACTTGAAGCACTCAGCCTCCTCTGCTCCCGGTGGAACGTAGAGTGAATTTCTCCCCAGTAGGTAAGAGAATGATTATGTTATTTAAGCCGTAACCACTTCTTAATGCATGGTGTTGTTTCTGAAACGGTCACTTTTGACCAGGGCCATAACTAGGGCAGGGCGAGAGGGCCAGCCACCCAGGGTGCGGAGCTGGTGAGGACACAAAAATGGAGCAGTGCAGGATCGGGCCCAGCAGCATCTGCTCCCCTCTGCATGATTTGGCCCAGCATCATCAGCTGGGGTCCCTGAGCATAGTTTTTTTTTTGGGGGGGGGGGGGGGGAGGGGGAACTGCCCCCTAAATAGAGGCCCCGACTGCCTTGGCAGCTGGATGCCACCTCCTGGGTCCTAGTGCTGGTTGGCTTTCCCTTCTACGTGCGCTGGGTGCCTTGCATAGCCACTGTCCTGTTTCCTCTTCACTGGTGAGTGCCCATGGGAAGGTGGGCAAGGCAAGAGGGTATGGGGGAAGAAAGGTGAGATCCAATGATCTTTATAAAAAACAAACACAAAGCAAAACACACAAACAAATCAGAGGTTTGGCCTTTAAATGAAAAGCCTGTGCTAGTCTAAACATTTTGGACAGCACAACAGACTCTATCCAAACCCACCGAGGTCCATGAAGAGGCCTCCATTGACTTCAAAGGGCCCACTCCATGTAAAATAAAAGTCTCAAATCTGCCTATACATGTAAATCCATAAAGCATCCACAGGTGTAAGTCTATGGGTTAAATCGCCTGGGTTATAGTTTCACTCTGGGGCATGAAGATTTGCACATGTAGCTCCCTGCATATAGAGATAAGAAAATACTCCCAATAATACTTTCTGTCCACAGGACTATGAAGATTAGACTGTAACACCTGAGCGTTTAAAAATCATTCATCCGATTCTGGAACAGCTTTTTTTCTCTCACCATTACACCTTTCCAATGAAACTGTAAATGCTCCCTGAATTGAATTTGACAGTTGAAAAGTAAAGGGATTTAAAATAACAAATGGTCCCCAAGCTTTCCCTGCAGCAAGGTTAGAGAGACTTAATTGAACATTAACTCAGCTGCCAAACTAGAAGAGCACATTTTAAAATGTCTTGAAAATACCTACGTTTATTAAGTTCCTAACCAAAGTTCTACCA
Organism: Eretmochelys imbricata; assembly: GCF_965152235.1. Taxonomy (NCBI): domain Eukaryota; kingdom Metazoa; phylum Chordata; order Testudines; family Cheloniidae; genus Eretmochelys; species Eretmochelys imbricata. The sequence continues at coordinate 201,509,874 of NC_135574.1, read as the reverse complement.
GAACAGCTCAGTACTGTCAACCTTTCTTTTCAAACCATTAAGAAAACCAAAGCTTTGCATTACTCCCGCAATTATACAAACCTTGGGGGAAATTCTCTACTGGTATAAATTGGCCTGGCTCTGACATCAGTGGAAACACACCAGTTTACAATAGCAGGCAATTTGGCCCCATGTTTAATGGATGGTACAAAAGGCAGGGTAGACAAGAGGTTCCTTCAAGAGATGTTTATATTAAAGTAACATTTTATCTTTTACAAGATACATTTTTGTAATGCAGTTCACACACAGAATTTTTCTTCACCTCAACTCTGGCCGGAAATGTAGTAGCTAGAGCCGTGCAGGAGAAGAGGGTACTGTCAGATGGATTATAAAATAGACATAAAATTGTGGGAGGCTCCAAAATAAGGAAGTCTGACCTAATGGGTAGGACAATCTCAAACGAAACTACATTATAGCTTTGTCAGTTTTTACCGTTAAAGAGAAACAAGTTTGGTTTCTAGTAGTGCAAAGAGACTGGCTTAACCTGGCTATTGGGGATTCTCAGGTAGCACCTGGTGGAACACTCAATGTCTCCGCATTCTGGCAATGCTCAGCTGCCAGAATGACCACTTGAAGTCTAACCGTTGGGTGTGGTTTAGAGCAGCCCTGAGCCCTCTCTAATTTATGTAAGGGTGTACATTTCAGTGGGGCCTCAGCCCAGCCTCCTTTTGAATGAGTAATACATGCAAATTCACTTTAAGATCCAACTCCTACAAGCTGAAGTAAATGTAAAATCACAGCTGATCAAGTTTATGGATGACGAACATTGGCAGACTGGTAATTAATGAGGAGGACAAGAAAGTTGTATAGAGCAGTCTGGTTCACTTAGTAAGCTGGACCCGTTCAAACAAAATGTCCCTCAATACAGACAAACACAAGACCATACACATAGCAACAATTTGGGACCTGAAGAAAAGCTCTGTGTGGCTCGAAAGCTTCTCTCTCTCACCAACAGAAGTTGGTCCAATAAAAGAAATTACTGCACCCACCTTTGTGTCTCTAATAGCTCAAAGCAGTCATCAATGGGGAATCATCATCCAATGGGGGGTGTTTCCAGGGACTTTCTGCAGGAATTGGTACTAGCCTGACACTACTCAACATTTTCATCAGTGATCTGGAAATATAAAATAATTGCTGATCAAATTTGTGGATGAAACTAGGATTGTCAAAATGGTAAACAATGATGGTGTGGGATCTGGACCACTTGGTAACCTGGGTCCATTCAAACAAAATGTGTTTTAATACAGCCAAATACATAGTTATACATCTAGGAACAAGGAATGCAGGTCATATCTACAGAATGCGAGGGGAGGGGGACTTTATCCTAGAACAGTGGTTTTCAAACTTTTTTTCTGGTGACCCAATTGAAGAACATTGTTAATGCCCGTGAACCAATGGAGCTGGGGATGATGGGGTTGGGGCGTCAGAGGGGCTCAGGGCTGGGGCAGAGGGTTGGAGTGCGGGCGCGAGGGCTGTGGGTTGGGGCTGGGAATGAGCGGTTTATGGTGTGGGAGCGGGCTCTGGGGTGGGGCAGGGGTTTGGGGTGCAGGAGGGGGTCACGGCTCTGGGCTGGGGGTGCAGGCTCTGGGGTGGGGCCAGGGATGAGGGGTTTGGGGTGCAGGAAAGGGCTCCAAGTTTGGAGGGGGATTCAGGGCTGGGGCAGAGGATTGGAGCACGGGCTTACCTTGGGCAGCTCCCAGTCAGCGGCGCTGCGGGGGAGCTAAGGTAGGCTTCCTACCTCTCCTGGCACTGCGGACCGCGCTGAGCCCTGGAAGCGGCGAACAGCAGGTCCAGCTCCTAGGCAGAGGCGCTCAAGCGGCTCCGTGCAGCTCTGGCCCACAGGCACCGACCCCCCCAGCTCCCAGTGGCTGGAACCAGCCAGTGGGAGTCCGGAGCCTTTGCTCAGGGCGAGGGTAGCACATGGAGCCCTGTGGCCCCACTGCCTAGGAGCTGGACCTGCTGCTGGCTGCTTCCGGGGCGCAGCGTGATGTCAGAACAGGTAGGGACTAGCCTGCCTTAGCCGGAAAGCACCACCACCGGGACTTTTAACAGCCGCCGCGACCCAGTGCCTTACATCCCCCGACCCAGTACTGGGTCGCGGCCCACAGTTTGAAAACCACTGTCCTAGAAAACAGTGACTATGAAAAGGGTCTGGGGTCTGTCACAGGCAGGCTGGTAACAGGATCATCGTGAACAAGGAACTGAATATGATCACTCAGATGATCTCGTTGTCCCCTCTGGCCTCAAGAATCTATGAATCTAAGCACAACTGATAAATTCTTACATCTGCATAGCAGGTGTCGGCACCTGAAAGAGGTGTGCCTGCACAGATGTGCCCAGATGTGCCCAGCTGTGTATGCTGCAAATGCACCTACTTTTGAATACAATAAATCAGACCTGAAGGAGTCTGGAAAAATGCATATTGTCATTATACACTCAGGCTTAATTCTTAGCTGTTAGCCAGCTGAGATTAAAAGAGTAGTTCTGACAGTCAGAAACCATCATCTCCTCAACATAAATCAAGCTGTCATTATTGGCCATCTGCAAAGCAGGTTTTGATGATAGGCACATGAAGCAGGAGCAGAATTAAAAAAGGACGTAATTAGCATCAAAACAGTCAGTACACAGATTCTGTGCATAAGCCACTTTATAATCTTAAAGTACAAATCTCTAGTGTGCCTGAAAGAAGAAAAACAGTGGGTGACTCAGAGTGTCTGTGGGGAAAGCGAGAGACACAGACAAATAGAGAAACAAGACAGGAAGAATAAAAGATAGACACACACACACACACACACACACACGGAGGGATAATTGACACCACCAGCAACTAGATTCACTCCTAAAAAATTCCTCGGTGAAACCTCTCCCCACTAATATTTCCGAGCACCCTGTTTAAGGGGAACAATTTTCTGTCTAGACTCCAGACTTCTTACATTTATCAGCCAGTCACTGCTGAATGGCTAGAAGAGTGAGGTTGGCTTTTCTTCCCGGTCATTAACCTTGTAAACTAATGTTTTTCCAGCCACAGCTACAATTCCAAGTGGAGAGGCGCCTACCTGGTTTGATTTACTTCGAGAACCGCTGAACACACAGGTTCCCACAGACTTACAGTTTGATCACTTTGGTTTTTGAAGGGCTCATATTGTGTCAGGTAATTTAAGATCAGCATCAACTTTTCCCAAAGTAAAGACTGCGATTGGGACAAGTGATGGTTGGGTGACGAGCCACATCTGGGAGCTTCCTTGTGGAAACCTGTGGTTCTTGCCTTTGGGGATTTCGCCTGCCCAATATCATGTGATTCAGAATTTGTTCTACTCACGGAGTAATTCAGTTAAAGAACACTGTGTACCATGGGTTGCTAGTTGTTTTGCTGATGCTTTATCTCACTTTTGGACTCGGGGATTTTGGCAATCAGTGCCTGCTCAGGACCTTTGGTGCCTTGGCATCCACAGGCCTAAGGCTATTGGAATTTCAATGGCATCAGGCAGTAAGTGGTCCTACAGGACATGTTTTAATAAATTCCTTGGATTCAGTGAAAGAGCAGGCCTCTCTGGCTCCGGCCCATCCCACAACAACATGGGGAAGGCTTTACTCTTCTGAATAGAGTATCACTCATACCTCACTGTGATTTTTTTTTTAAATGGTGCATCTCTTTGACCACACAGAACCTTCACCCAGAGGAACTTCAGAATGACCAGAACAGCTATTATGAAGCCTGACCCAGGGCCAGATTCCACTTCTACTATTAGCCTCTGTCTGGAACTTACTCTTGTGTTTGCCAACCAGTCTTGACATTTAGACTTTTGTTGCTGCAGGAAGATGATGATGAGTGTTTCATGGTAGCAACTTAAATTTTATTTCTCTGTTAACAAGGTAAATTGTGAAAAGATATTAAAGTACACTTACTAAGTAAATATGTTAGTGGCTAACTGCGTGCTGCATGTACAATTTGTTTTCCAACACCACAGTAAAAAGATGGTTTTCTCGTGCTGCTTATTAATTTTTGAAGGTGTTGATTTCAAATGTTAGTGGTGTTCTTTGATAAGCTACGGCTTAGAGATAAAAATAGCTAAAAACATTAAAATTAGAACAATGGGCTGCTCTATTAATGTGTTTACAGAAGTCCCATTCACATTAATGAGAGTTCTGTACATGCAACGCATAGTTGGCAAGTTGTATTTTGGGATTTTCATCTTCCTCTAAAGCATCAGAGATTGGCCACAGCTGGAGATTAGACACTGGACATGGCTAGACCAGTGCTCTGAGGTGGTTGAGAGAAGCCAGTTTCTTGATGCCTGGTTGGTGTGTCTTGCTCACAGTCAAATAATCACCAGTTTGGGGGTCAGGAATGAATTTTCACTTAGGTCAGATTGGCTGGGATCTTAGAGCTTTCTCGCCTTTCTCTACAGCATAGGGTATAGTTCACCGGCTGGGGTCATCTGGGCATTTCTCACCTCAGCAATGGCCTGCCATTGCAGGGGCTTCAGGCATTGGTGGCATCTTGGTTTCTCCTGTTCACTGCCTGTGAGACAGAGTTTAATCTCCTGAGGACTGAAATGCTTTGGCCTAATTAAAGCCTTTGGGCTCAAAATAGGTGTAAATGGATGAAAATGAATGGCCTGTGATATACAGGTAGTCAGACTAGAGATCTAATCATTCCTCTGGCCTTAAACTCTATGACACTATGAAAAGACCAATAGCAAAGGACCAGAACGATCATTTATGGGCTAGAAACAATTAGAGCTGCCCTTGCTTTTTACACACGACTCCTGTTAATATCAGTAGGAGATCTACTATGGATTGAGGTCACTGCATGGCTTTTCCTCTTGTGACACTGATATGCTTGGGCTATGCATCTCAGAGCTGAAAAGATGACCATGGGTGGTTAGGCTTTGAGAATGAGAGGGGAAATTTAACTCAGATCTTGGCCTATATTTAAGCACAGAAAATAAATCCTACAAGCTTCTGTTCAAAACTGTGGGCCAAGTTCTGCTCGTCATGCCAATGTAACTCCAGACTTTATTTTTCCAAATGTAAAGAGTATCTTGTTTTAAAGATCTTTTTGCACATACACAAAAATTACCATGCACCATTAAATAACTAGTTTGAGGTTACCATTTTTATTTGTCTACCCTATGTACTTAGGGCAAAATTCACTTCAAGGCCCTAGGAATCACTTTGATGAGGTCTTAAGTGATGCATCGGAACTTGTGTGTCCCTTGCCCTGGAGTGAATTTCACCCTTAAAAGCTAGATGGGAACAAACTAAAGCAAAAAATAATTCCCTGGGCAGCTACAGTGGTGCTGAGTTCATTCATTTAATTTCTGTAAAACAATTGGAGATCTTTAGCATAGGCAAGCAGATGAGAATCATTGTGGAAGAGCGTAGAAGCCACAGATGCTAATACTAAAGGTCCTCAGATAATTCACAGTTAACAGTAACACTTGAAATGGTTCAGAATGTTCTAACTGAGCATCTGCTTTGTTTATATTTTTACGAGCAGTCCGAGGCTACAGAGCTGAGTGTTTCTGCGTCACTCCTCCCTCTGAGCAATGTTTTGCGATTTCTAGCCAGAGTGTATACTTCGCAAATTATCTAGATAGGTGCATTGTTCTGTGTGTCTACAGCATAATGGGGTCCTGGTTCACGACTAGGGCTCCTAGCCACTACCACAATACAGATAAATACTACTAATATGTAGTAGGAAGGGAGGAAATATTACAGCAGGGATTTGAACATCTAACTAACACTGAATTTCAATGGGAGTTGATGCCTAACTTCCTTGACTCTTTAAAACTCCCAGCCTAAAAATATCTGTTCACTTCTATTGATAGAGAATTAAAGTTTCAGATGGTACATTATATCCTCAGAAGATGTATTTAAAACTTTGACAGTATTAATAAGTTATGAATCAATGCTTTACTAGACCATGAAATATACTCTCATGGCAAAACAGAAAAGAATAGAAAAGGAGGTGGCTCTCTCTATATGGCTTTCATGCTCAAGGTGCTTTTCACAAAGATATTAAGAACGGGAAGTGCAACAACTCTGTAGGTGACACATAGTGGCTGATGTGTTCATTATGTCAACACTGAGAGCTCTTTGGTTTCTACATCTTCATGAAATCATGCTAAGCCATTAATCCAAAGCACAAGCAGGGACAGTGCAAGCTTTCCCACTGCATAACTTGTCTCTGGCTCTTTGTCTCATCCCTGATCCAGAGAGTGAAATGACAGTAATCCCCATGCCCATTCATTCCATGCCCTCTCACCTGGGACTGCCAACAAAACTGCCAATTGCAGCACTATTGTTACCCACTTGACTGAGTTCAGCAACTCGCTTCACAAAGGCCGCTTTACAGCCATCAGATAGTAACAACTTTCAATCACATTCAAAGCAGCAATAAGAGACTTTGTATTCCACTACCTGTTCCCTGAGCCATCTAGTTCCCTGAGAACCTGTTTTATTGAGATTTGTTGGTTTGGACCCTGGGCTACCTCCGACATCAAAAACCAACCAACCGACCACAAAAGTCTTGCCATGAGATCTTTAGCTTCAATCTTGACAGTACAGTACTCAGGACAGGCAAAACACCACAAATTAACATCTCACAGGAGAGTGCCTGTAATATTCCTACATCTCACAGTTGTGCACGTTAACATTAATGCTGGGCATGCGACCAAGTCCTGATGCAAGACTGAGCCCCAGAACCAAAGCTGGGAGAAACTGTATCTTTGTTTCACAAATTACTGTGAATGTTGTGGATTCAGAACTCACGAAGCAGTGGTCTGGCTTTCTGTAACAAAATGCTAGGTATTTTTTATATTGAACAAGAAACAAGAAAAAGTTTCCAAGGAGAGACAGATCAGAACAGATGTCTAACCTGCTTACACAGCAGAAAAAATGTTACTTTAGCAGAAGAACTGGCTCGAACACTAGCTGCCCAGGAACTTATAGGGAGCTGGAACATTCTATTCTATACAGGTTCTTACACCTCCCTTGTCACTGTAGTATCTGAGCACCTTCTGGTAGTTCATAAAGTGACATAACCTAACATCTTGTTTTTGGTTGCTCCCAGGATATTAAAGAGACAAGGTGATTGAGGTAAATACCTTTTATTGGCCCATCTTCTGACGGTAAAAGAGACAAGCTTTCAAGCTGCACAGAGCTCTTCATAGCTTCAAAGTCTGACATCCTCACCAACAGACGTTCGTCCAATGAAAGGTATTACCTCATCCACCTTGTCTCTCTAATAACTAACTTCTGTATGTGAGAGTAGGGGAGGAGTGTACAATACACACGGTTATCTGTTTGAATTCGAGACATCAAAGTCAAAAAAGCATGCCTTGAATTCCCTTTAAATTCAGATTCACATGGGCCAGCCTCAAATCATCATTCAATCTTTAATTATGTCCCCCTGTTCCTCTCAGCAGTGATGCTGGTCTGGTGATCCTTTCCTCACCCCTACTAGGGTTCAGTGGTTGATAATGCTGGGTTAGAGTCCTATGTTTATTTGGGGGCTCTTTAAACCAATATGAAGGCAGCATGGAAACTTGTCTGGCATCTTACACTGGTTTAAAATGTAGCCAATGTCTCAAACCACAGCACTTTTCAGAAAAAGGGAAGCTTCCCACAAGAAGGTAAAAAATGGCAGCTACATTTAAAGAGTTAATTTTCAAATACATTTCCTTTTCCAAAATGAAGGAGAAATGCCTCTTACCATTTAACTTTCATGCCATTGGCCTGAGCAAAACAGATGCCATTTTCCTTTAGAGGCATACAATCTGCCTAACACAATGCTGCACAATATCCTGCCTCTGTTCTAGGCATTTGCATTTCAAATGTGGAACAACTCCTCCGCCTAATTATATTTAGAATTATGACTACTTGGTTTGCCTAAATATATTCTAAAAAGCCTCAGAAAACTGAATCTTTAATCTGGGAGAAGTAGTGGAGGATCTGGTGAGATACAGTAGCTAGTATCATTAACACATTGGCACCTAAATGTCTCTTCTCCTTCCACCACCCACTGCCATGATGAGCTCCATCTGATGAAGTAGGAAGGAAGTCAACTGGAGCATTACTGATGGGAAACATGAACATATACAGATAAACTCTGACTGACAGGGTTAGGGTATGGGTATGAGTAGCTTAGGGTATGGGTAGCCTTTGCCCAGCCTCAGGCATGGACCAAGGGCCAGGAGCCAATTACCAGGAATCAGGCTGGTTTCGAACACGAGCAGACAAGAACTGAGAGACATAGCAGAGGGCAAGATCCAGAGCCATTTACCAAGAGTCAGGCCAAGTCAGGATACCAAGAGGCCAGGATCAGCAGGCAGGAACAGGTAAACACCAGACTAGCACTCCATGGCAGAATGAAGCCCAGTTGTACAATCAACTTCCTGGTTCCTCCTCTGTCTTAAACAGAGGCTGCAGCCCAGTCAGACGCCTTGGAGCTCTCCCAGTCAGAGTGCAGGGGCCATGTTGGTGCCTCAGTTTGGGCTTCAAAGACTCCAGTTCCAGCTGCTGTGTGTGAGCTGCCAGGTGGAGGATTGGAGTGTGACGACTCCCAAAGACCTGGGTTTGAGACCCATAGGGACTGACAGTAAGATGTTTCTACAGTCCTATGACAGAGTCTAAGAGAGACTTCTTCTCCTCTGCCATTGTGATGGCTATATCCTGCCCTGAACTACTTATCCAGGCCCTAAATCAATTTATCAGCGTTGGCTGCTTCTGCACCACCTCAGAAGCCAGCTCAGCTCTGCCTGCGTGAGGAACTGGTAGCAAACTTCTCCCAGATCATCGATTCCCCCTGACCCCCAGGATGCCCACTCTGAACAGTGGCAGCTATACCCAAGATGAAATACACAGAATTCATCGCATTCATGGAGCAAGACATTCTGGAAGCACTGAAAGAAAGCCTGCATTTTGGGAAAGGAAATGTATTTGAAAATTACCTCTTTAAATGAGGCTGCCATTTTTGAGACTCTTGCCAGAAGCTTCCCTTTTGCTGAAAAGTGCTGTGGTTTGAGACATTGGCTGGGTATTGCAGGGTAGCACTCTAACCACTGAGCCATCCTTCCTGTTGATCCACTGAGAGCACAACACCCCGCTGCTCCACTCCCCACAGAATATTGGATCACATTCATGGTCTCTGTGTTAATTATAGTTACTCAGAAAACTTGCAATTAAAATGAAATTACAACAAAATAACTGAAGTTAATTTTTTTAAAAATTGAGCAGATTCCCTCACCAACTCCACATTCTGACCAGCTCTAGCATTAATCCTGAGAACCCTCTATAGTGTTGGACCAAGATATCTCAGAGAGCATCTTGCTCTTTGGGACAATGGCCTCCATCAAAATCTATGCTCCTAAGGAACAATGAAGCTGACAACCTCAAGAGTGAAGCTCCTGAAAGTGGGAGACTGGACTTTCCTAGCAACAGTTAGAACTCATTCCTGAAAGGGATCAGGTTGACCACAATTCTCATTGCTTTTAGGATGACATGTAAAACTCACTTCCTACCTATCAAAGCAGAGGGGAGGAGAAAGAAAAGAAAGAACAAATAAATTTTAGAAAAACTAATTTTAAAAAACCTAATATTATACCCCGACCACCTACAAGCAAATAGGAAGGAAAATTAGACCACTAGCCAATTGTGAATTAGATTATTATTTAGGATGAAAGTTAGGAAGTGCGGTGATGGGCACTGTTATGACAATCAAGACACAGGCCCCTTCCAGTTCTATAATTCTATGTCACAAAAATCTTCCCCTGCCCCTTACATGTTCCAAAGTCTCGCACTGTATTTTGAGGTTCCATTTATAAAGGGTTAATAAAGAGTTAATGAATGATTAATAGATGTTATCAACATGTTACAGATATGAGTAGAAAAATTAAGTCACATCAATAGAGGTGGTTATAGATATTTATAAACTACAGTTATAAGTGACATGATCTGTTGGACTCAATTACTATTTACAACTTTTATAAACTATTAATAAAAATATACCCTTCATATAAAGTTTGAGCATGTCTCTATATACTGTTACACCTGACAGATTTACCTACGTGAGATTTCTGCTACCTATGAAGTATCTTCCCATATCCCCTAAGTATTTCCGAACATCAGCTGGAGAATTTAGAATGTGGCACTCGGGAGGGGTAATGTGGCTAAATAAATGCCATCCTTGAATGGCTTTTGTTCAAAGAACCATCTCAACTACCAAAATTAAATAAATATGTCATCTTAGTTTGGTCTCAGTTATCAGTTTCCATTGCCAAAAATAAGCCAGCTAGAAAATGACAGAATGCAAAGGGAAAGCTGCATGAGCAGTGTACCTCTTCATTATTTTTACTACGGACTCCAATACATATTTTCAATACTCACGGCATGGTGTTTACAGCACTGGGTGGATAATATACAGAGTAGCTGGGATTGCAGAATTCTGTGCACAGGTGCACTACAAGGCAATTTTATTCATTACTCATTTTGCTTCTATCTGCAGGTAGGCAATGCAGCCCCAGTATGACCTTTCTGTACTGCAAATACAGTAGCATTATTCATAAAGTCCTATGTGCTTTTGTGCCAGTTACACTGGCTATTTACGCTCAATTGCTACAGTAATCAACTTGACAATTTTTCACCAGCCAATTTTGATTAACTTCATTATCATGCATCTATTCTCCCACTGTCTGATCTTCCCAGAATGCTGTGTTTTCTGTCATTTCTTTCCCTACTTAGGATCTCATGATACACAATAATGCCATAATTATGCTCCTTTTTAGAGGATTATTGCATTAGATATTTAGAGAATGGCCTGTTCTACAGTACATCTTATCAGGGAAGGTGAAGTTATTCTTGTTACACTGAAGAGTCCCTTTAGAGCAATCATAGTTAATCCTACTTCAAAGCCCATGACAATAAGCTATGGGGAGGAGACAGAGGGCAGAAGAGATCAGAAATATAGTTTCTTTCCCCTCAGGCATGGTCTGGCAGGCACCTTCAGACCTTGGGACCTTACTGGGATTCAGCTGACTGGCTGTTTCTTTTTCTTCATTGTGTCCTATATTACATCAAGGCCTATGATGAGGAAGGGTTTGCTGACATGGGGTAGCACTGGGGAGAGCAGGGTTTTAATGGCAAGGGAGGTGCGGGGGTTGGGAAGAGGAGAGTGAGTTTAAACAAAAGAAACCAAGGAAGAATAGATGCTTACTTAGAAAAATAAAAACACAAAAGGTTAAACTGCAGGGAGAGGGCAAAGCTCATGGAATCTGAAACAGCTGGGAATGTTTCAAGGAAACGAAGATGTGGGCAAACTGCTTCTCGTTTTAAAATGGAAAAATAAGCAACCACTCCCCTTGCAGTGAACATTTCCTCTAAATCTTTTTTCTTTCCAAAACAAAGTTGCATCCCACCCCCTTCCTCTACCAGTTGGTTAGTCCTGATTCTGCAAGCACACACATGCTTAATTGTTCGAAGGGGAGTAATCCCACTGAGTTCCATGGCACTCCTTAGATGTCTAAAGTTAAAAACATACAGAAGCGTTGGCAGAATTGGAGCCTTAGAATGGAAGTTTTTTGGGGAGGGTAGGAATCTTGTGCTCATAATAAATGATTGTAAACCAAGTACACTGTTGGTGCTAGCGCATGACTGACAATATTGTTAAGGCCTGGGCATAACCACAACCCTTCATTTAAGATAGTTGTTAGAAACAGCTAAGCTCCTTCATGACACCAGGTAGCCGAAACAAGAGCAGCCTCCACCTCAAACACAGGCACATGTCACCACCCAAACCAAAGGCACCTGCAAGGCATATGTGGGAGGAAGGGTTTCACTGGCTATTGTTTTGTGAATGTTCGTGTGAATGAACATTCACAAAACAAAGAGAAGCAGGGATAGAAAAGCCACAAAACAAGGGACAGAAAAGCCAAGGACAGTCAGAGCTAGCACTGGGAACCTGACTCAGAGAAAAGACTAGAGAGCTTTTGGGCAGAGTGTCGTCTGGAAAGGGACATGGAACTGTTGGCAAAGATATTCTCTCCTGTTGTTTGATTCCTCCTGTGGTCAGGGAAAGATGCCTTTGTACAGTGCTTGCATTATTTACAGGATCGTATCAAAGAAACACTTGACTCAATCATCAATTTCTCCTCTTAATGGAAACAACCCACAACACCATGAATTTGGCTAACTGGTTGGGTTCAAAAGGAGACAATATTAATATTCTTAGACTAGGTTCAATTCCTGCCTTTATAAATGCATTGAATGAATTACTATATTGCAGATTTCATCATTTATGCATGGGGCCTCACAGAAGTGTCAAAAAAGTTAGGTTTCAGAGTGGTAGCCATGTTAGTCTGTATCAGCAAAAAGAACGAGGAGTCCTTGTGGCACCTTAGAGACTAACAAATTTATTTGAGCATAAGCTTTTGTGGGCTAAAACCCACTTCATCAGATGCAGGCAGTGGAAAGTAGGAAGATATATATATACACACAAAGAGAACATGAAAAAATGGGTGTTGCAATACACACTATAATGAGAGTGATCAATTTAGGTGAGCTATTATCAGCAGGAGAAAAAAACCTTTTGTAGTAATAATCAGGATGGCCCATTTCCAACAGTGGGGGGCGGGGGGAAATAAGCATGGGGAAATAGTTTTACTTTGTGTAATGACCCATCCACACCCAATCTTTATTCAAGCCTAATTTAACGGTGTGCAGTTTGCAAATTAATTCCAATTCAGCAGTCTCTCATTGGAGTCTGTTTTTGAAGTTTTTTTGTTGAAGAATTGCGACTTTTAGGTCTGTAATCAAGTGACCATGAAGACTGAAGTGATCTCCGACTAGTTTTTGAATGCTATAATTCTTGACGTCTGATTTGTGTCCATTTATTCTTTTACGTAGAGACTGTCCGGTTTGGCCAATGTACATGGCAGAGGGGCATTGCTGGCACATAATGGCATATATCACATTGGTAGATGTGCAAGTGAATGAGCCTCTGATAGTGTGGCTGATGTGATTAGGTCCTATGATGGTGTCTGCTGAATAGATACGTGGACATAGTTGGCAACGGGCTTTGTTGCAAGGATAGGTTCCTGGGTTAGTGTTTTTGCTGTGCGGTGTTGGTTGCTGGTGAGTATTTGCTTCAGGTTGGGGGGCTGTCTGTAAGCAAGGACTGACCTGTCTCCCAAGATCTGTGAGAGTGAGGGATCGTCCTTCAGGATAGGTTGTAGATCCTTGATGATGCGCTGGAGAGGTTTTAGTTGGGGGCTGAAGGTGATGGCTAGTGGCGTTCTGTTACTTTCTTTGTTGGGCCTGTCCTGTAGTAGGTGACTTCTGGGTACTCTTCTGGCTCTGTCAATCTGTTCTTCACTTCAGCAGGTGGGTATTGTAGTTGTAAGAACGCTTGATAGAGATCTTGTAGGTGTTTGTCTCTGTCTGAGGGTTGGAGCAAATGCGGTTGTATCGTAGAGCTTGGCTGAAGACAATGGATCGTGTGGTGTGGTCTGGATGAAAGCTGGAGGCATGTAGGTCAGTAGGTTTCCGGTATAGGGTGGTGTTTATGTGACCATCGCTTATTAGCACTGTAGTGTCCAGGAAGTGGATCTCTTGTGTGGACTGGTCCTGGCTGAGATTGGTGGTGGGATGGAAATTGTTGAAATCATGGTGGAATTCCTCAAGGGCTTCTTTTCCATGGGTCCAGATGATGAAGATGTCATCAATGTAGCGCAAGGGGAGTTAGGGGACGAGAGCTGAGGAAGCGTTGTTCTAAGTCAGCCATAAAAATGTTGGCATACTGTGGGGCCATGCGGGTACCCATAGCAGTGCCGCTGACTTGAAGGTATACATTGTACCCAAATGTGAAATAGTTATGGGTAAGGACAAAGTCACAAAGTTCAGCCACCAGGTTTGCCGTGACATTATCGGGGATACTGTTCCTGACGGCTTGTAGTCCATCTTTGTGTGGAATGTTGGTGTAGAGGGCTTCTGCATCCATAGCGGCCAGGACGGTGTTTTCTGGAAGATCACCAATGGACTGTAGTTTCCTCAGGAAGTCACTGGTGTCTCAAAGATAGCTAGGAGTGCTGGTAGCGTAGGGTCTGAGGAGGGAGTCTACATAGCCAGACAATCCTGCTGTCAGGGTGGGAATGCCTGAGATGATGGGGTGTCCAAGATTTCCAGGTTTATAGATCTTGGGTAGCAGATAGAATACCCCTGGTCGGAGCTCTAGGCAGTGGTGAGCTGGAGCCAGTTCGCACCGGTTCGCTAGAACCAGTTGTTAAATTTAGAAGCTCTTTTAGAACCGGTTGTTCCGCAAGGGACAACCAGTTCTAAAAGGGCTTCTAAATTTAACCAGCCAAAAGTGGCGCCTTAGGCGCCTACTCCACGGGTGCTCCAGGGCTGGAGCACCCAAGGGGAAAATTTGGTGGGTGCAGAGCACCCACCAGCAGCCCCCCACCCACGGCCCCAGCTCACCTCACCTCCGCCTCCACCTCCTTCCCTGAATGCACTGCCCCGCTCTGCTTCTCCCCCACCCCGGCTTCCCGCGAATCAGCTGATTCCGTGGGAAGCCGGGGAGGGGTGTGTGGAGAAGCAGAGCGGGGAGGTGCGTTCAGGGGAGGAGGCGGAGGCGAGCTGGGGCCGGGCGCGGTGCGGGGAGCTGCCGGTGGGTGCGCTGCACCCACCAAATTTTCCCCGTGGGTGCTCCAGCCCTGGAGCACCCAGGGAGTCAGCACCTAAGGCGCCACTTTTGATGTGATCAGTTGGGGGGACCAGCCGCTCCCCCTGCTCCCCCCTAGCTACGCTCCCCCGCCCCTAGGAGCCAGCGGGAGCTGCCCCAGGTAAGCACCGCCGGGACTCCCCACCTTGCTCCCCGGCAGGTGCCTCTGGCTCTTAGGGGTAGGGTAGGCACCCACTACGGTGGCCCACGAGACCCTCCTGCCCAGTTCTGGGGGCAGTCAGGGGACAGGGGAGGGGGGAAGATAGGGCAGGGGTCCTGGGGGAGGGCGTCAAGGAACACGGGGGGGATTGGATGGGGCAGGAGTCCCGGGGGGCGGGGGTGGGCAACGACCCCCTTGTGGGGAGAGGAGGGAACCCATTGTTAAGATTTTGGCAGCTCATCACTGGTTCTAGGGGTGTGTCTGCGCAGATTTGTTCTTGTGCTTTTTCAGGGAGTTTCTTGAGCAGATGGTGTCGTTTCTTTTGGTAACTCTCAGCGGGATCAGAGGGTAATGGCTTGTAGAAAGTGGTGTTGGAGAGCTGCCGAGCAGCCTCTTGTTCATATTCTGACTTATTCATGATGCCCGTGGAACCTTACGTTTGCCCCTTTGTCAACATGCATAACAATACAAACTTTAATGAAGTGGTCGCATTCTAGTTTTTCCTACAGGATCCCTGCCTCATTTAGGCATGCCTCATGAGGCCTCTTCTCAATATTTATTCATTATGTTCCTGCTCCTCTGCACTCCTGCTTCATTCATTACACACCATCCAACCTGTGCACTGAAGGAGACAAGGGTCTTGCTGGAGTAAAAATAGTGACTGATCAGGTAATCAGAGAGACACATGCATTCGAGCAAGGGGACTGAATTAAGGATTCAAAGGCTTCCTTAACTTTGTCATTTTCTGTCCTAAAGAGTGCCTCGCTTTGCAGCCTTATAGTTTTTTTACAGTTTTGAACAGAGTTCTGTATGCAAAGATATATTTTTTTTCTTTATTTGTGCAGTCTCTCTGTCTCACACACGCACCAGAAATCTCTTCATCTGCTATGTGTTGTCCAATTAACCCCAGTAGGAATACAGAAGGCATTTATCAAATCCCTGCCCAGCACACAGCCTCTATCCCTTAAAATGCAGCACATGTACAGAGTCCTGATGCCTTATCATGCTATAAGTGGTTTCTTTTCTCGCCTATTCACAGAACACGTGCTTCCAAAGCTGGCTTTTGTTAGCATAGATTCCATCAAAATGCCTTTCGGAGTACATATTGTACTGCTAGGAAAGCCATAATGGCAGATACATAACATTCTTAAAGACAAGACAAATCACCTCAATCTTTAACTTTTCTCTTTCCTTAGCTTTTAGAGCTCTGTGAAATTCCCAAATTTTACTTGCCACAAACTTTCGATTTTTAGCCTTAAAAAGGCAAAACCTTGACCAGGATTCAGCAACGTATTAAGCACATGCCTCAGGCAGAGCACACAATTAGGCCCATTGACTGAAATGGGACGACTTGTGTGCCTAATGTTAGGCAAGTGCTTAAATACCTTGTTGAATCCGTGCCCTCTTTGCTCCCTGGACTGAGATGTGGGTCCATACACACATTGGCAGCGCTTGCTTCAATACTCTATCATACCACATAGCTCTTATATAGCACTTTTTGTCAGTAGCTCTCAAAACGCTTTACAAGGGGAAGTCAGTTTCATGATCCCCATTTTACAGATGGGGAAACTGAGGCACAGAGCAGGGTAGCAACTTGCCCAAGATTACCCAGCCGACCAGTGGCAGAGCTGGGAACAAAACCCAGGTCTCCTGAGATCCACACCATGGCTCTATCTATTAGACCATTACCACCTAGCCTTCAAGCGAACGTACATTTGTGGGTGTGGCTATAGCTCATCTGAAATTGTTTATAGCTGACATGGACTTTAGTGTGGTTCTTCTGGATTTACACTGGTGTAATGGAGATCAGAATCTGGCTCTTCATTTCTGTTCTACACTTATAGTTTTGTGTGTTCCCGAATGATTTTTGTTTCCTTCTGCTGTTTTCTCTGGCTCTACACCATACAATATTGAGCACTATATTCCTGCTGTGCCCTCAACAGTCTATTACAGAGGACTAGAATAATTTCCTCCAGCCCTGAAGAACTCTGTTTATGCATTATTCAGTTTTGTTTGCTTTCTTTTTATTATTACTTCTCTTCATTCAGCCAAGTGTTTTAATGTTTTAGCCATAGTAGCACCACATCATTCTGAAAATGTGTTCGGCAGCATATGGCTATCCCATTTGGGGTATATTCTACTCTGGGTGGGATTCAGAAGGGAGACGTGGCCACCTGAGTCCTACCTCCCAGGAGACTGTGGTAACCACTGTGCTATGAGGCATTTTGAGGGGAAGGGGTTGTTCTCAATCTCTCCTGGTGAAGCTGTTCCACTGTGTATAAATAAAGAGCCATTGGAACAAGGGGACTGGAATCCGGGTCTCCCACAGCCCAGGAGTATGCCCTAACCACTGGACTCTAGAGACCTTCTCACTCTGTCACTGGCCTAATGAATATTTGATTATTTATACACGGTGGAACAGCTGTACCAGGAAAGCCTTGCTCCAGAATACCCCACAGCCCAATGTTTAAGGGCACTTTCCTGGAAGGTGGAAGACCCACATTCAAATCCCTGCTCCACACCCTGCAGAGCAGAGAATTGAACTCAGGTCTCCCACCTGCTAGGTGACTAGTCTAACCACTGCGCTAACCAGGCAGTTCAGGGAAGCACCCCACCACAATTGTTTTTCTTGAGAAAGGACAAACCTGACTTAAGCACATAACTCCAGGAGATGGTTCATGGCTGGTACCTAACCCCCATTGTTGGGCGGGGTTTCGGCCACACCCCTCTCCTCAGCAATTCCTATTGGCTATCTTAGGTAGGTCCCCATCCAGCATGCTTGCCTTTGTGAATCTCATTCTTAGGTGTCTAACTCTCCCCATTCAGATCTCTGGATGGGCCAGTTTTAAAGATGGCTGTGAATGAAAGAACAGGGTGAGGAAAAGGAAGAGAATATTCACAGAATCATAGATTTAAGTCCAGAAGAGACTACTGTGATCATTTAGTCTGTCCTCCTGCATCACCT
Source organism: Eretmochelys imbricata (assembly GCF_965152235.1). Classification (NCBI taxonomy): domain Eukaryota; kingdom Metazoa; phylum Chordata; order Testudines; family Cheloniidae; genus Eretmochelys; species Eretmochelys imbricata. The sequence continues at coordinate 201,491,988 of NC_135574.1, read as the reverse complement.
AGACCACAGAATTCATCCAGTAATCCCTGCATCCAACCCAAAATGTCTGGTTGAACTAGAGCACGTATGTTAGAAAAAACTAAATCATTCTGGATTCAAAGACACCAAGAGATGCACAATCCACCATGTCCCTAGATAAACTGTTCCAATGGTTATTTACCCTCGCTTATAAATGTGCACTTTATGTCCAGTCCGAATCTGTCTAGCTTCAAATTTGAGCCACTGGATCTTGTTCTGCCTCTTTATACTAGATTGCAGCCCTCTACTATGAAAAGTATTGTCTCCATGTGGGCACTTACAGACCGTCAAGTCACCTCTTAACTTTGTCTTTGGTAAGTTAAATAGACTGAGCTTATTAAGTCTTTCACTACAATGCAGTTCAAGACTCTCCCGGGAACCAGAGTGGGGAAAGGAGTAGAACCCCCAGCCCCACCCGCTGCCCTTCCATGGAGCTGCGTCTCCTTCATCTGTACAACAGCAGCTCCCCTTCCCCCACCCCCCGCTCTGCCCTGTGAGGACAGGGCTGGGAGCAGTACAGCCACCGGAGGAGCTGCCAGCGTCCTGCTCCTGTCCCCGCTGCCCCTCCCAGCAGGGAAAGGAGCAGAACGCCAGCAGCATGGGGCCGCCGGCTCCTCCTGTGTCTTTCCGGTACGCTGTACCGGCTATAAATATCTTGCAGGTATGGCATACCGTACCATACCGCCCTACTTGCACTGCTGGTCACCAAATGAAATTAATAGGCAGCTGGTTTAAAACAAACAAAAGGAAGTATTTCGTCACACAATACACAATCAACCTGTGGAACTCTTTTGCCAGAGGATGTTGTGAAGGCCAAGACTGTAACTGGGTTCGAAAAAGAACTAGATAAATTCATGGGATGGGCACAGATGCTAAAACATGCTCTGAGGTGTCCCTAGCCTCTGTTTGCCAGAAGCAGGGAATGGGTGACAGGGGATGGATCACTTGCTGATTACCTGTTCTGCTCATTCCCTCTGGGGCACCTGGCACTGGCCACTGTCGGAAGACAGAATATTGGGCTAGATTGACCAGTGGTCTGACCCAGTATGGCCATTCTTATGTTCTTACGGAAGGTGCTCAGACACCACAGTGATGAGCATGGTATAAAGAACCTGAAGAGAAGAGAAGAGAAGAGAAGAGAAGAGAAGAGAAGAGGAGTGATGCCTGCAATATGGTATGACGTATTGGCCCCCCTTCTGGAGTACCAGCTGATGTACTGGGGTACCAGTGAGCCTGCCTGTTCCTCCAGCCTGGGCTCCCTCACTCTGTCCTGCTAAGCCAGGCCCTCAAGCCTCCTCTGTCACACACCCGGGTAGGGCCACACCCAGCTGCAGAAAGACACAGCTGCTGAAATCAATATTGCATGGGAAGGCTTTCAGCTAAGGAATTGCCCAGCATTCAAGTGCACTCCCCCTCTGGAGAGTAAACCCAAAATTGTATTGTTTTGTGCTGCACAGAGAACTGTACAGCATAAACTAATTGAAATTCACCCTCTCCCTCAACGTGGAGAGAGATATGCACAGCTTCCCCTCCTCTCCCTTCCCCTCCCCCCCCCCAGTTATGAATTACACAAACTGGGTTTAAAACAAAATAAGTTTATTAAGTACAAGAGTAGATTTTAAGTGATTATAAGGGATAGCCAAAAGATCAAAGCAGATTACCTTAGTAAAACAAAACCTGCAAACTGAGATTAACACACTAGATAGGTAGGATATAAATTAGCAAATTCTCACCCTGAGTGATAAACTGGCTGGCAGACTCTTAAGGCAAGAGTTGCCTTGGCTTTCCCAGGTTTTCATACACAGGCTAAAGATCCTTCTAGCCTGGGACCATCACTTCCCATTTCCCACAGTTCAGTCCTTGCCCCTCAGTTTCCAGGTGTGTGGTTGCAGGAAGAGTGAGGTCCCCCATTGATGTCATTGTCCCCCTTTTATATCTTCTTCCCACTTGCTGGGAAGCTCCTTTGATGTGACCTGGGTTAAACAGTTCCCATGGTGTAGTGCTATCTCGAAGAGGTTTCTATTGTACACAGCTCTTGGGGTAATCCTTGTGCTTGTGTGCATTTCCTCAATACACCATTAACATTGTCTGGCCTTTTTACTGTTTTATCTGAAAGGCTGCTTGTGGGTGTTTTCAACCTCACTACATGTTTCAGTAACACATACATAGCCAAACTTCATAACTTCACATACGACAATAACATGTACAATCCAATGAGATATTAATATCGAACAGATCAAGACTTTTAGAATGACACTTCACAAGACATACTTTGTACAAAACATATCCTAATTACACGACAGTGGTGAATATTAGGGTGTCACATATGGCTTAAACATTGCATTGGAAGTTTAATTCCTTGGTTCCTGAGGCAAAAGGCGGTCTGGATCAAATACACTCAAGTAACTCTTTTGTGAGTAGTCAGCTTGAGAAAACTATTACCCAAGGATGTTTGCTTCATGTAAACTCATCTTGTATCACTTCAGGTGCTTCTGAGGCCTTATCTACACTACCAGGGTAAGTCCACCTAAGTTACACTACTCCAGCTACGTGAATAGCTTAGGTCAACTTACTGCGGTGTCTACACCGCACTGCATTGATGGGAGACGCTCTCCCGTTGACTTATCTTACTCTCGTCATTCTGGTGGAGTACCGGAGTCGACCAAAGAGCTATCTGATGTCATTTTAGCGAGTCTTCACTAGTCCCACTAAATTGACCCTGGCTGCATCAATCACAGCAGCATCAATCCCCAGTAAGTGTAGACATGGCTTGCATAGGCAAAGGCATACTTCACTATGTGGTTAAGTTCTTATAGTAGGAAAAGGAGAATGACTGGTCAATAGCATCCTGAAAGGGTTTGATATTTGTGTTAGTTATAGAGTCGGAATTTGGTGTTTACTTTCCCTTTGCCCTCCTTACACATCTTGTCTAAAAACTTCTTCCAGGAAGTAAGAGAAGCTTTGATGTTTTTGGATAACTTGGAGATCAACTTGCTTTGCAAGCAAAGTTGTGCAAATATTGGATTTTTCGCTTCACTGGGAAGTCTAAAAAACAAAATAAAAATGGGTTTGGGTAAAAAAAAAAGTTTAAACAAAATCAAGAGTTCAGCCATTTGAAAGTGGTTTTGATTTTTTTTAAAAGTAAAATTAAGGGAAACTTTGAAAAACTTTGAACCAGAGAATCGGAACATTTCATTTTCAAAATGTTGAAGTAAAAATAAAATAAAATAAAATGTTGATGTATTGGGGAATGTTTTTGTGTCTTTTTTTTCCAAGTGAAACAATTCAGGGAAACCAACATGAATTGAAGAAAAGTTTTGGTGTCGCTGAATCTGCATTTTTCACACGCACACAAAAAGGTTTGGCTGAAAAATTTCACCAGCCTCTAGTTCTGAAGTCGCACTAACCACCGCTCACTCACATGGACGGCACAATGCTGCACCCAAAGGGGGAGTTACCCGTGGACGGGCATGCTGACTAAACACCATCTCTCTTGACGGTTCTGCCAAGGATTAGAAGAGATGCTTTAAAATGTGCCAGAGGCTCCATTGGGGAGGCTACGTTGTGCACGTGCTGAACTAGAGCATCCTCCAGCTCGCCTAGACCTGGGGCTCCCTTGGCCAGCGCTACTCACACTTTGGGCAGTGCTGGTTCCCTGAAGTGTCCCAGGAGAGAGAAGGTTGCATTTGCTTGCACCTCTATGGCACACCTTCCAACAGCAGAGGACCAAGGCCTCAGCAGAAGGTAAATGCCTAACGGTGGGTACCTGAATCTTGACCTGCTTTTGAAAGTGTCAGCCCCTGCATTACAATTTACCCATCTGGCAATATACTGACTGGGCCAGATCCTCAGCTGTTGAAAAAGGGTGGAACTCTACTGGCTTCAGTGGAGCTATGGCAACAGAGGATCTGGCCCACCTACCTCACAGGGAAGTTGGGAGCAATAATGTTTTCAACCTTTTGAAGAGGTAAAGCAAGCATTGCTCTTTCTGTATTCATACTCTTCCTTCTGTGACCCACATTTTCTTAGGGGTTCTTTTTTTTCTAAACTGCCAGAATTTTTCAGCTGCTCCCAAACAGCTCACCATAATGGTTTCTGCTTCTGTCGTCATGATCTCACAGCACATCCCCCCAATGGCCCCACCCCATTTCCCAAGCATTGGTCATATTCAAATAACCTCATCCAAGGACTAACATCCGTCTTTACACATCAATCTGGATTATTCAGAATCCATTTTTCGGTTGGCTGCATTGTATCAAGGGGTACTCTGTCTACTCCAAATTCCTTTGAAAAGCTCATTTGAATTGTTAACCAGCCCAACAGACTTAGGATTCGAATCATTACCTCCTAGTCTGCTTTTCTACTATGAGGCACTGCTGAATAATCCATTCTTTTACAAAGATCAAAGACCCATTCCCTTCCAAAATCATAGACCTTGATGTTTTACAACCTGTCCAATTACCCCTTAAAAGATTTTTAAGGTGCCCAACCCTACTGTCATCCCTCTGGCCTAACTCCCTCATCTTCAGGGGCATATGATCTGAATGGGAGGAAGAGATGAAGGACCATTCTAGAGAACACGTGATGACAAATACAGCGAATTCTCACTTCACTAAACCTCAGACTGGCTAATTGTGATAAAGGACCCCGCCGTCTCACCACACGCAGCAGCAAAGATTTACTAGCTAAGAGCCGTAGTGAGGTCTCTTATGACTAAAACTGTATTCCTTTTACAAAATATGCTACAGTGCATTTACTAGTGTGCTGTGAAGCCCTGCCATAAATAATTACAACTAAACTACACTTGACAAAGTAACTGAATTGTGAAGCTGTAGCCTGGATTCTGTTTTTTACTGCAGTGCTTATTTTCTTTCACCCTGATTTAGGAAAGCATTCCCATTCGGAAAAGCATAACAAACAAGTCAAACACTTAAACATGTGCTTAACTTTATGCACATGCTTGACTCCCATTCAAATCAATAGAATTTAAGCTCATAATTAATTGCTTTCCTAAACCGGGACCTTATTTGCTAATTCACAAACTGTGCTAACCTGCACAGAACCTCTCCTGTTATAAATGCACATCAGCGAGGTTCCACTCCATGGACATTTCCCTGATAGTACCAGTTATTCCATTTGATCGCTTTATAGTATTATTCAGTACTGGAGCTTGCTATTTACTTAGTTATGCAAGAGGGACTGGCTGGCTGGGCATTATCAGTGAGGGCTCCAGGTCTCTGGAACTGGCTCCCCCTTGCTCTGAAACAGCACAAATTGTCTGATCTTCTCGGCATAATGTATTTGTGTTCTGAGAGTAGTGGGTGGTGGGGCAGCGGGAATTAATGAGACTGTCTTGCAGCTTTGATTTACTGGCAGGCTGAGCTAATTCATTATTTTAATATGATTTTTTCTGGCTGCTGGGTACCTACCATTTGCCCCTGTAATTCTAATTAATTGATATGGCACCCAGCGCTTTTTGCCTGGACATTTTTTATTGGTGTTATGTAAATTAAATAAATATTGTAGGGGCATATTCTGTCTGGCCCTTACACACCCCTGGCTTCACAATTCCCTGGCCACAGTGGGACTGGGGTGGGAATCAGGCAACACACCACATCATAGTGTGGAAGGGCACTACCCTGAGCATGTGCCCAGCATGCCAGAGAGCTCGGGGAGGCAGAACGCCTCCGTGGAGAACCCTGCCATGAGTACACAACGCTAGTGTTCTACTGGCTGCCCATTTGCCTTCTGGGTGGAGTTTAAAGTGTTGCTTTTAAGCTACAAAGAGCTAAATGGGCTGGATCCATCCTACCAGGGAGCTCATCCGTCCTCCATGCCAGCCTGCTGCAGAAATGCTCAAGCTGGAGCTTCCTTAGGGTATGTCTACACAGCAACCAGACAGCCATGGCTGGTCCATGCCAGCCGACTCAGGCTTGTGGGCTGTTTCATTGCTGTGTAGACATCTGGGCTCAGGCTAGAGCCCGAGCTCTAGGACCCTGCAAGGTGGGAGGGTCTTTTATGGTTGTTTAAATTCAAAATACCGTAGAACCTCAATTTTATGAACTCCCATCTTATAACCGACCAGAGGCACCAGAACCAGGGGACCACTTTTAAAAGGGGGAGAACCATGCCCACCCACTTTTTAACATGGGTGTTGTTTGGGGGGCAGGGGGCTGTGTTGTCCCCCGCAAACTGCAAGCCGTGGGCAGGCAGGAACAGTGCCAGCAGAGGAGCTGATCAGCTCCCCCGCCAGGAAGCGCAGCCCCTGCCCATGGTGCCAATCTCTTACCGGTGGACAGCTGAGCCATCCCTTACCATGGGGCTCCACCCCTGCTCCTTCTCTCCCTCCCCCCCAAAGCCCCACCCCCTGGACAAGCCAGAATCTGGAGCTGGGTCATGGTAAGAGCTGTGCAGGGAGCCTGAGACACTGTGGGGAACCCCGGACCCTCCACCTGCCTTGCCTGGCACACCCCGGGGGGTGGGGATACGGGCTGGGGGCTTCTCTCAGGAAACCCAGCCCCCTCGCCCAGGCTGCTCTCGGGCACTCCAGCTTCTGGCCTGACCAGGGGGTTGGGCCTCAGGGGAAAAGAATGAGCATGGAGTGGGGCCATGGAGAGGGACAGGGCCATGGGGGGAAGAGGAGGAGCAGGGGTGGGGCTAAGGAGGGGGTGGGGCCTCAAGGAGAAAAGGAGGAGCAGAGGCAGGACCACGGGGGGCGGGGGTGGCCTCCTGGCTCTCCACTTCTACCACGGTTCTGGTGCTGAACAATTTTTTCCCTCGGGATGGGGGAGGATCACAAAATAAAAGTGATGCTGATGAAGATCAAGTCGATATCTCCTCACGTCCCAAAAGTGGTTTGCACTGGTTTGAAGGGCAAGAAAGCAATTCAGTGCACCACATCACAACTTATGTACCAGATTTATGTCATTTCAAAATGTCCAGTTTTATCAACTTTTTGATTTTTAGGAACTCTTCAATCCCCAATTAGTTCATAAAATAGGGATTCTCCTGTAACAAGTAAAATACATAGCACACCTTGCTGAGGACCACGGAAAGTCAGCTACCCATTGTTGACAACTCTTGTGATTTTAATCATAAGTCTTCAGATACTTGATGCTTTACCTAAAACCTCAATTGATCAGATGAGAATCTCTGCTTTGCTTTTTTTAAAAAAGGATTCTTGGCCACAAAGGTGCAGAGAAAAGCTTGGCAAGTGACCCAAGTGCACTATAAAGGTTCAAAAGCTTGAAGGCACATAAAAAGGCCCGATTTTTTTTTTTTTAAATCTCATGACTTTTAAGCCAGTCTCATGATACTTTGGGACCAGACTCCCAATTTTTGAAAGTTTGGGGTTGGTAAGACTAGCTACTGTCATTAACGTAAGCCCTTAAATGTTTAAATGTTGTGGGTGAAATCCTGACCCCATTAAATTCATTAGCAAAACTTCCATTCACTTCAGTGGAACCAGGATTTTACCTAGTAGCTGTTTTTTCAAGCTGTAAAGCAATGTGTTTGGAAGCAGGACCAGGATCTCTGTCCACAGCATATTGAGTAACTGCCACCACCTACATTATCACGAACCAAATGCCTGCCCATTGTTGTTCCACTATCCCAACCCCAAACTCCTTATACACTTTCCCTTCCATTCATGCTCCTGGATTTTAATCCAAGAATTCTGATTACAATTTCATTAAAAAGAAGATAAAAGAAAACATACGTCACCCACTCCACTGGAAAGAGTGAGCCATGGTAATGGATGTAGAAACGTCTTGTATTCTTAGAAGACATTTCAAATGTGACTCCCGCCCAAGAATTCACGTGTTAACAAAGTAATAATGAGGAAGTTAACATATATTGCTAGTGAACTAGGAAGAACAACTGCAGTTAGGCGCATTGCTGAGTGGCAGGGAAGAGAATTGAGAAGATGTTGCAGAAAAGACATTTCAAAGCTAGTCTTGGTTTAAAGTTCTGTTCTTCCAGAATATGAAATTAACCAATTGTACTTTATCAGAGGTTTACAAAAGCTACTGAAATGATCATATATAATAAGAATGGATGAAAGAGTGAACTATTAAAGGCAAATTTTGAGTAGATAGGTTCACTGAATGAGTTGACTGCATAACAATTAAAGAAGAGAACTGCATCTATGATACAATGCATTATCCAATCTTTGTTTTGAATGGCAATTTGACAGTATAACATATAAAAATACGTCTCTCTAATAAAGCTTTAGTTGGCAGGTATCACCAATTTTTCCGCTAAATAACAATTCCATATGTGCAAACTACTTTCAGTTTAATTTCAAGCTAAATCAGGGTAGCAGAATATTTTCCTTTCTTATATATAATTGGAAGCTAAAGCAAAAGTATAATAGCAAGACACACGTACACCAATAAAAGAGGGATGTCAAATAGTGATGCAAACAAAAGGTAAGAGAAGTGTATGCTGGGATACAAAAATACTACTGGCAAAATCTGGAAGCCCTTACTCAGTCAAACCTCAAGTTTTGTCTTGAATAAAGACTTCAGGATGTGGTCCAAAAAATTTATACTGCAAAAAACTATGGAGCAAATTCCTCCAGGTGCTGTGAAACAGACATAAGGTTCCCTCAAACATAAAAGTGTTATTCATGTTCCCCCACATCCCAGTTAAATGTCCATTGCACAATCTATTCCTAAAGGGCTAAGGGACAGATCCAATACTCTTGGAAATCAATGCAAAAACTCCTATTGACTTTAATGAACATTGGATAAGGGCTTAAATTCTAAAGTTCTCACTCAGGCAAAACTCCTATCAATGTTGCTAGGAAATCTATCTGTGCAGTGGCTAAGGGACGCAGGATATGTCCTTAGGATGGGATGAATTTGTATGGGAGCTGTACACAGAGGATCTTGTTGGATCAGGAAGTGTCCATGTGTAAACAAATGGGCCAGGTCCCTTGAGCCATAGGCCTTGTCCCATTATGCTTCCCTTTGATGGTACCTGTTGCGGAGGGCCTGTATAGCAATTTCTGCAGTTTCCAGGGGAAGTCAGAGATATCAGGGCCATCCTCTGCTATGTTACCGAATATCACAACAGGCATGTGTGCAGTTACACAGGTGTGGGTGTACAAACCTTCTCAGCCAGGATTTGGACCATAAATCTGTATGGTACCATGCAAACGTGACAACCGCCATCCTGGCTGACACGCTGAATATTGAATGGGTGACCTCCAGAGCCAAATGCTTAAGCTCTAGCTGAGGGCTGCAACAACTGCTATCCCCTGCAATGTGGCACAGAGAGACCAGAAACAGGCTCTCCAGTGGGTTACACAAAGACAAACTCCCTATGGGGTTAATTAGCCTCTGCTAATGCAGGGAGGCTCAGACTGCCCAGAAGGGATTCACCCCCAGGAAGGCAGGAGTAGTTTTCCCTGCTCCCTTCCCTCAAGGGCTCTGCTTGGGCAAGGAAGCTTTAAGCTTCAGCCTATGCTACAGTACAGCCCAACCAGTGGAATCTGTCCAGGGGAAGCCCTAGAACAGCAAATCTTCAGCCACCCGGTCCATACCTTCACCTCAGCCAGTGCTGCCCTGTGGACACTCCCAGTGAAAGAGAACTTGTGAACATCTCCAGGTTAACTTTATGCCACCAGGAACCCTGGTTTACCATAGCAGAAGCCAGGCCAACTCAGGACTGGACCCATCCCTATAAATGTCTGCTGCATATAGCCCAGAAAAGATCTCCATTTGAATTAGCGAGTGCCAACAAAATACAAAATGATGAAGCCTGTTCCAGCTAGAGGAAAGAGAGCCAACTGATGCATTACCCCCGGCCCACTGATTTCTTCAGCAGCAGTCTTAACCTGAGAAAGGGCTTCTGCCTGCCACTTACAGTGCCAGAGGTAGACTGCTGTGATGGCTAAAGCTAGACTGGGCCAAGGAGTGGACTGTGATTGAAAGGGTGAACCTAAAATAAAAGTGTCTGGCCTCAACCCAACTTGACTCTGAGCTGAGCCTTTTCCCCCAGCACCTGGCACTCCCTCCCGCCCCCAAAAAGGGTGTTGGTCTCTCAAGTGATCGTAAGTTATTTCTCAGCTGGTAATGCTCTGCATAAACATTTAAATTATTTATATTGTGTAGAAGTCTAAGGAGCATTTTGTAAACACTAGAAAAGCCCTGCTTATTTTCAATGTGAATTCTGACAGCTGTAATAATTGATCCTCAAAGAGAACAGGACAAGGAAAGCACAGACACAGAATGGATAACTCACATAGCCAGTCTCTTATAACAAGAGATTTATTTCTTCTATATCTCCAAGGTAATGCAAAAAAACCAGGAAAACAAACTTTTTCAAAGCCAAAGCTTCCTGTCCCTGAAAATCAGCTCTCTCTCTCTCTTTCTCCCTGTCTATCTAATGGGACCATGAATCTTCTGCCCCAGGAACGCTACTCACATTTCCACGTGAATGTAGCTTTTCCCGGATTTTGTCTTACCTTTGGAGATTTATCCAAAATAGATCCCTCATAGCACCCAACGTATGTGTTTTGTGTGTGCTTTCCCTGTCCTGCCATTTTGAGTGTCTTCTGCAGCCCCCTTCTTTGACTTAAGCACCATTGTGTATTTGCAATTTGAGTCTCAGAGTTGTGCAGTATAAGGGCCCGATCCTTCTAGCCTTCCCCAGGGAAAATCTCCCATTGACATAAAGTCGGATTTGGCCTTTCTTGGGCCTTCCTTTGGGACAGGCATGATAACGGAACAGTAGACAACCGAACAAAGTATTTTTGAAGTTGGTTTTCTTTTCTGCTTATTTTCAATCCCTAATTTAGCCTCCTAAAAATTACAGAGTAAGAACTTGCTTCAGTTATGCCCATTAGCTCACACTTTGACCATGATAAGTAATATCACTCCGTGGCAACCACAGAAGGCTATTAAATGGCAACCAACATCCCACCCCCCCAAACACATCATTATAGGCCATATATTTTATGTGGTGGGAAGCTGTAATACAATACCAGGGAGAGCACTGTCACTTCAGTCTGCTACATTTCAAGCTACTATGTGACATATGGGAATATCAATGCACATAAACCCCCATGATCAGAAAAGGGCATTTAGCCGGGCATTCCCTGACATTCAGAGGGGAATATGTATTAATGTATCTGACACCTACTTTAGGCCCCCTCAGCATGTAAGTGACATCAGTGTAAGTCTCCCTTAGACTCGCGCGCTTACAGACTGCAATGTACTCCTTATATGTTGCTCCTGGATCAGGTCCTTTGAGCATCTCTCTCTTGCACATAACTAAGTAGCTGAGTTCACAGAATAGTAAACAGATGTTTGGTTTTTTTCCCAAATTAAATGTTTTGGTAGCAAATAGAGTAAAAGGAAATAACTTGGTTCACATAAGTTACTTTTTGTTTTGAAGTCAACCTCGCGCTGAGCTTTAGTAGTAATGGCACATCCCCTTCCCAACAGGAGCAGAAGCTCCTGCTCCGTAACTACTGGCATACTCCTCAGGTGGCTTAGCCTCTGCTTTGAAATAACTGTACTCCATGGGACCACTTTCTGAAAGTCCAAGTACACTATATCCACTGGCTCACCTATGTCCACATATTTGTAGGCCCCCTGCAAAGAATTCTAATAGATTGGTGAGGCATAAAAGCTGTGTTGACTCTTCTGCAACCCAGAGTGTTCATCTATGTATCTGATAATTCTGTTCTTTACCAATTTGCCAGGTACCAAAGTTTGGCTTGCCGGCCAGTAATTGCCAGGATTGCCTATAGAGCCTTTTTAAAAATTGGTGTCACATTAGCTACCCTGTAGTCATCTGGTACAGAGGGCAATTTAAGCGGTAGGTTACATACCACAGTTCACAGTTCTGCAATTTCATATTTGAGTTCCTTCAGAACATTGGGCGGATACCATCTGGTCCGGATGACTTATTACTGTTTAATTTATCAATTTCTTCCAAAATCTCCTCTACTGGCACCTCAGTCTGGAACAGTTGCTCAGATTTATCGCCTAAATAGAATGGCTCAAGGTGTGGGAATCTCCCTCACACCCTCTGCTTTGAAGACTGATGCAAAGAATTCATATAGCTTCTCTGCAATGGTCTTGTCTTCACCGAGTGTTACTTTAGCACCTAGATCATCCACTGGCCCCTCTGATTGTTTGGTAGGCATTCTGCTTCTGATGTATTTAATAAAAATGCTGTTCGTTTTTGTGTCTTTTATGTCTTCAAATTCTTTTTTGGCCTGGCTACTTATACTTTTACAATTGACTTGCCAGAGTTTATGCTCCTTTCTATTTTTCTCAGTAGGAGTTGGCTTCCTATTTTTAAAGGATGTCTTTTTGTTTCTACTTGCATCTTTTACTCTTTTTTTTTTTTTAGTTTATGTAGCATTTTTGGCCCTTTGATTGTTTTGGGTTTTTTTTTTATTTGGAGGTATTATGGTGTTTCAAAAAGTTTCCAGGCAGCTTGCAGGCATTTCACACTTTTGACTGGTCCTTTTAATTTCAATTTAACTAACTTCCTAAATGTTGTGTAGTTCCCCTTTTTGAAGTTAAATGCTACTGTGGTGGGTTTCTTTGGGATATTCCCCCATACAGGGATGTTACATTTAATTACATTATGGTGCGTATTACCAAGCAGTTCAGCTATATTCACCTCTTGGATCAGATGCTGTGCACCACTTAGACTAAATCAAAAATAGCCTGTCCTCTGGTGGGCTCCAGGTGTAGCTGCTCCAAGAAGCAATCTTTAATGATGTCTAGAATTTTATATCTGCATCCAGTCCTGATGTGACATGTTCCCAGTCAGTAATGGGATGGTTGAAATTCCCCAGTTTTATTGTTTTTTTTTTGTTTTTGTTTTTGTATCCTAACATCTCTGAGCATTTCACAATCATGGTCACCATCCTGGTCAGGTAATCAGTAGTATATCCATGCTGCTATAGTCTTATTATTCAAGAATGGAATTTCTACCCCTGAGCCTAGAGAATCTATTCTACAGTTTGATTCATTTAAGATTTTTACTATATTTGACTCTATGCTTTCTTTCACATACAGTGCCATTCCCCCACCAGCACGACCTTCTCTGTCATTCCTGTAGATTTTGTATCCTGGTACTACCATGCCCCATATGATCATTTCTAAAGACATTTTGCAAGCAGTGTGCAATTTAATATTTTACAGACAAGGAAACTGCAGTGCAGGAAGGTGAAGTAACATGTCCACAATCACATAGGAAGTGAGTGGGAGAGTCAGGAATAGAATCACATATCTCCTAGCTCCCAGTGATGTGCTCTAGCCACTGGTCCAAACAGCTTAACATGCAAGTGTAGTCATACCCTCTATTGCTTTCAGTAGGAAGTATGAGAACATTTTTAACAATAGTAAGGGTGATGGGGAGGCACAGCTCAGCCCAACAACAGCAAAAAGATTCCCCTGGGGGAATCCGAGACGAGAAATGGAAAAGGTTGTATTTTATTATTTGTATTAACAAGGGCCTAAGTGGGGACATGTCTGCCTCAAAGAGAAAGTCCCTGCATATGGAGCTCGGAAGGTTGGACTAGAGGTCAGGAAGGTTCACTGCCCATTCACGCCCTGGCAGCAGTCATGTGGTTGCCTGTGATTTAGCTGGCTGCAGCAGATCAGTTATGATCTTAGATGCCTGGAATACAGCTGTACGGCATGGTCATGGACATTTGGAGCTACAGACCTCCACTGTCTAAGCGTTTTGTTGTTACTAAGTGTGGACTGCATCTCTTATATCTGGTTCTTTTTACCTTCAGGGCCTTTGACATACTACATCATATGTTACAGTGAACTGATAATGTTATCTTGTATATTTCTTTTAAGTGCACGAATAAATAGATTTGAACAGAGAAAAGGCTGGAAAATGTGGAAGCCTGTTTTAAATGGAATGGCTATTTCATTCTAGATATTTGGGATCACAGGCATAATCACTTTGATCTGCAAGTTGCTACATGCTCTAAATATCAAAGGGAGTTGAAGGTGCTTGGTACCTCCCAGGATTGGCCCCTTAAAATACTAATAGACTGGGTCAAGTGAAAGAGCTATATGCAGTCTATAGTGAGTTTGCAATGGTGTGGGATGCTATATATTTTATATCACTGCAAGTTTGAGATGTATGTTTTATTCTCATCAGACATGAGATGAGACATAGGATGTGGCAATAAAACCTTTACAGACCCAAACAAATAGCAATAAAACCTTTACAGAACCCATCACAAGCCTACCTTTTTATGCCTTTTTTTATGCTCTCTCTTGTCTACCTCTGATTCCTCCCTTCCTCCTTTGAAGTACATGAGTTACTATGGAAACAACGAGCTCTTTAAAATGGATGGAGTTAAGTGACACCCAAAACTGCAGCATAAGTCAAATTATGTGATAACTGGGCATTCATACTGTGGTTTCTGAAATATAGGTGTTTACATGGTACCTTTCCTTGATCACAACTGTCTGTGTATAAAGATTTACTATTCCCTCTCTATGTACTTGTTCTCTCGCCTTACAACCGCCTCTAGCAGAGAACAATACATCTTTAAAAAAAAAATTTGAGCTCTATTTCTGGCATCTGGGATTATTTGTTTTAAACTATTTTCAGAATTGGCATCTTTATCCACCAGGATCATAACCTCCACCTCCATGCTATCCTGTTATGCCCTGATGCAGGTAGAAGGGGCTGTGCTAGCTGATCTAGATGAGGAATGAGAGGGTAGGGAAAGCAGCCCACAGTAAATAGGGCACTAGCATGGGAGTCAGGAGACATTTCACCTTTCTTTCTCCTCCCAACCTATGCTTGCCTTGACTATTCTCATTTCAGTGGAACTGCTCATGTCCTTAAAGTTAACCACGCCAAAGCCGTAGATTATAAACTCTTTGGGGGAAGGCACTCTCTCTAACTATAGTATCTGTACAGTGTTTACCACCCTGAGGCCCTGATCTCAGTTGAGGGCTCTAGGTCCTAATGCAATATAAAGAATAATCAGGCCAGAATGGCTGCAGCAAGGAGGATCCAGATTAGGGTTAGGAAAGACTCTCTAACCCTAAGGATCGGTAAGCACTAGAACAGATTACCAGTGGAGGTTGTAGAGTCCCCATCATTGGAGGCTTTTAAGAACCGGCTGGACAAACACCTATCAGGGAGGGTCTAGGTATACTCAATCCTGTCTCAGTACAAGGAGATAGACTAGATCAAAGGTTTTCAACCTTTTTCTTTCTGAGGCCCCCCAAACGTGCTATAAAAACTCCACGGCCCACCTGTGCCACAATAACTGGTTTTCGGCATATAAAAGCCAGGGCCGGCGTTAAGGGGTAGCGAGCAGGGCAATTGCCCAGGATCCCAAGCTACAGGGGGCACTGTGAAGCTAAATTGCTCAGGGCCCCTGACTTCAGCCCCATGTAGTGGGACTTCAGCTTTCTGCCTGGGCCCCAACAAATCTAATACTGGTCCTGCTTAGCAGACCCCCTGAAACCTGCTCACAGCCCCGCAGAGGGTCCCGGACCCCTGGTTGAGAATCCCTGGACTAGATAACCACTCGAGGTCCCTTCCAGGCTTAGATAGCTATGTTTCCATGATTTTATGTTCTCCTAGTTAATTAACAGTCTTCCAATTATTTCAACAGCAATCAAATCAGGTACTATTGCAAAGACATTCTGTGGATTCATGTACAGCACCAGGTTGGATCCTGAAAGTGTGGATTGTGTGTCTTGGTGATTTCTATACTAGTTCCTCTCTTAGAAGCGTACATTTATTTATATCCAACACACTCAGTTTACTCATTAAACCAAAAATGCATAGAAAACATGTGCCAGCATACTTGTTTGTGTCCCTCAATGGTCTGACATTTTGTTTAAAAAAAATTAAAAATCAAAAGCACAAAGACCCGACTAAAACGCGCGACAGCATCACTTTATGGATTTTAATAAGCACATGCCAAACTCTTGCCAAATAGTTGGGATTCTCTATTGTAAAAGCTTCAAATGAATGATAATAGACTCCATCAGAGTCAACTTGAGTTTCAAGCGTATGTGTGTGAGAGCAAGCGAGAGAAAGCAAAAGGGGAAAAAGGGAATCAGAGCTTTTTACATGGGACCAAGCTTCACTGAAATTGAATATTGCCGGTAAAAGTGTCTATGTCCATGTCTTTTCACAGGCAAAACTTCAGTAATTTGGAGTTCCTCTGAATAAAGGACCACTGGATCAGGGCTGAACTCATTTAAAACTGATGCTAAAAAGAATACATGACAGCAGCAGTGTGAGTCCTGTGATGGATGAATAATGCATTTTTTCTGAAGTCTCAAAATAATAGTTGCAGAATAATATGCTTTGCAAGAAACTTGCTCAATCTGTATTTCCATGGTGATTTTCATTAGGGTTAGCCACTGGTATCCTGATGTTTCAGCCAAACATAAATATTCATCAAGTCATGGATGTTCACAGTGGAGACAGTGGCCAGTGCTCCTGAAACTAAAACAAAACAAAACACACCTAGGAAGCCCACTGCAAATTTGAAAGCCAGAACAAAGCCCATTGCAGGAACAACAATGCAGAAGTTAAGAACCATTTAAGGAACAAAAAAATAACATTACTGTAACCTTCTGCAAAGAGGAAGGACAGTCCAGTGGTTAGGGAACTAGGAGACCCACGTTCAATTCCCTGCTCTGCCACAGACTTCCTGTGTGAGCTTGGACAAGTCACTTAGCTTCTTTGTGCCTCATCTGTGAAATGGGGATAATACCTCACCGGGGGGTTGTGAAGAAATAAATACAATAAAGACTGGGAGCTGCACCAAAGCTCTGGCAATATGGGTCACACAAGTATCTTAACTAGAGGGGAGTCACAACAGGAGCAATGAGCTGAGCATGGAACTGGGGGAAGAAGCTCTGCAGCACACCCTGCCTTCCCTAGGACTCGTCTTCTGGAGCCCACCACAGCTGGGGCTCTGCACGGGTTGCAGGGTGACTTCAGGAAAATATGACGCTTTCCTCCACAGGTGGTGGACATCCAAGCACATACACCTGGATACTTGTCCACCTTTCCCTCTGGTGCAGCATGGCCAATCAGTAGAAACACACAAGCCAGGTTACCATGGGGTGGGGGACAAGGCAGCTGTGTGCAGGGCTACTACCTCCACGGGCATGGCAAGATGCAAGTGGACCCCAGGAAATCCCCTCCTTTAGGGCTCTAAATCCCCTATCACTACTAGAGGCAACCCTGCAACAGGGAGTTCTTGAGTTTCCTAACCTCAATGTAGGGATTTCCTATGCTATGAAACATCTGTCACTGATACCAAAATGCATCAAGCTGTTAACCTCACCCACAACCAGCTCCACCAACAAGGATATGCAGATAGTCAAGGATGGCACAGTGATGTTTCCCTTGTCCTGGGCAGTTACTGACAAAAGTTTCACACTACAGTAATGGCTGTGGAAAAAGCTAGAGTTTGGCACAGTGGCTCCCTAATTGGGTATGTCTACACTACAGCTGGGAATGAGCTATTTTTAGCATACGTGCTCAAGCCCCACTAGCATAAGTAGGTCTTGCCAGGCTGGAAGGCTCATTCCCACCTGCAGCGTCCCGGGAGGGCATATTAATGGGCCATGGACATCTGTCTGCTCACACAGTGCTAGTTCTCCTCCTTATTTCCAGCTGCTAAATCACATTAAAAAGAAACTAAAATTAAGGGTGGGATTTTCACAAGTGTTCAGTGTTGTCCTAACTCTGGGCCCATTCAGGTCAACGGGAGTTTTATCATGGACATCAGTGGGAGAAAAGTTAGGCCAACTCTGAGTGCTTTGGAAAATGCCATCCCAAATACTTTCTATATATTAATTTTCCATGTAAGCACAGGGATGTTATATGACCATGACTGGGAAGAAGGGTGGTCTGTGTATTTGTGAATAGAAGGGGAGGTGGTTCATGAGAAAAATCTCACAATTCATGTGTGGTCCACCCTATGAACAAGTTTGAGAACCTTCAAATTACCATACATGTCATTGCATGATACTTTTGCTTTTGATTCTCATGCTCAAAGCTAATGAGACAAAAAAGGATACCTAAAATACATTAAGACAATTTCCAAACCCATATTTGTCCGCACAGCAAGACAAAAGCGGAGTATCTGCAAGTATATTGACCCAGATTTTCAAGTGACTCAAGATTTTGGGTGCCTCACTTTTTCAGGTGACACCTTAAAGGGGCCTGATGTTCAGAGAGTTCTGAGCCATCTTCCCCTAAATATCAAGTTTGGCTCCCAAAAGATGAGGCACCCCAAAATCAACAGCCACTTGAGAAAATCTTGCCCATGATTCAAACCAAACAAACAATTTGCACAGAACTATTACTTTAAAAATCCTCCCTCAAAGATTTGTCAAAATAGCCCCTGATACTCTTGTCAACATTCCTCAACATATTTTAAATTATTCTGTTTCTGCACATTTCATTATTTTCTACCATTTCTAACATGTTTAATTCAGGACTTTCCTAAGAACCCTTTCTCACTCCCAGGTTCCCTCTCCATATGCCTCAAATGCAGGCACACAAACCAAACCCTCCTTCTGCCTTTTAAAGCTCATGGTTATGAAGTGCTTGATATGATTTCTTTCCCCAGTACTTTCTTCATCAAGCAACATTGTCAAATGTCTCATATACTTTTCTAATGCCACCACAAGGTCAGTGGCCTTGTAGAAATGGTTTGGGTTTCTTCCCCCGCATGGGATAAATTATTCAAAGGAACTGTGGATATTTTTAAAACACTCTATATAAAACTCTCCCCATCACACTGAGTGACATGCATGTATGACATGAAGAAATACAGCACAAGTGGCAAACATTAAAAAGTCATCTCCTTTCATAAAAGCAATTAAACAAAAATAAATGACGTGAGGGGGCTTGATTTGATTTTAAAGCCAGTGTTATCAAAGAGGCTTGGCATTATCTTCTATTGATTTTATTGGCAGTTTGCCCAGCTTTCCTGTCTCTGCACTGTCTCTCTCTCAAAGTGTTAGTCTTAGACTGGGCTGTTATACAGTATTTAATACTTCCAGTTAAAATGTATTTCTTTACAACACACTTTGACAAAGCTTAACGTGGGGTTGCTTCTTTTTAAGCAGCCAGACCTTTTAATACCTCAGGATTCATGCTTCCCCTTTTTATTGAAAGCATGTCTAGATAACACTTTATAGAATATTTTATCTTCTATCCATCTATGATGTTAATGTCATTGGCCAATGCAAAGCAGTGTTGCTGTTGAGTTTTCAGCTACATACACCAGCTTTCAAAGAACATATATGCATGTTCACTAGTTAAGTGACCATATCTTAATTATTCCATTGTTTTAGATGGTTAGCTGTAGACACTATTAAAAAAAAACCCCACCCTCCCCACACACAAAGTAAACCTCAAAAGCAAAAGTTGTTTTGAATACACAAGTAAGTTTTCCCATCAGACTGAGAGACAGGACATGGTTTCACCAGAGTTGGGAACAGAAAGCATTCCAGTTCCCCCCACCCAGTGCCTAAAATGACAGGGTCACCGAGCTTTTTGCAGTAAGAAAACGAACAAACAAAAAATCCTGTGTATTTTAAATGTCATTATATATATATAGCCCATGAGACTGCTGCAGCATCATGGTTACTATTTCAGAGTAACAGCCGTGTGAGTCTGTATTCGCAAAAAGAAAAGGAGTACTTGTGGCACCTTAGAGACTAACCAATTTATTTGAGCATCCTTTTCTTTATGGTTACTATTGATACCCCCGCTTCTTACTTGCGTCCCCAGATGTCCAGTATTGACAGGACAGAGCTACCTACATGAGTATTGCAAGGAGTCGTGTCCATTTGTGCATGTCATCCCCCCCCCCACCCCCCAACACCGAGGGCTCGGGCACGGGGGGGGGGGGGCTCCCTTTCCTAATCTGCCAGGCAAAAGCACGATTCTGTAAAGCCCCGAGGGCCAAACCGCGGCACACACACCCCGCCCCCGCCGCCCCGCCGGCGGGCTGTCTCTCTGCGGAGGCCGCTCTCGCTGCAGGGAGCGGTCTCGAGCCCTACCTGCCCATCTAGGCGTCGATTCTTCCGAGCCCCCCCCCCCCCGCCCTTCATCTCCCGGGAAACCCGGGCTGACGCCCCGCGAGCCAGCCCGCGGCGCGGCTCCGGCCGCCCCGTCCCCGCCTCGCGCCTACCTAGTGGCCGGCTGTCAGGCGAGCCCGGGCTGCACGCGTCGCCTCCCGCGCCCGCCGCTCCCTCGCCCCGAGCGCCATGTTCCGGCGAGCCCGGGCTCGCGGCGTGTGTCCCTGGCAGGCGGCTGCTGGGGGCGTGGGGGGGGTGGGGAGCCGGCACCGGGCTGCTGCTGCTGCTACATCCGGGCTGTGACTGGCGGAGCTCAAGCTCGCCTCGCCCTGGTCGAAGCGGAGACGCCCAGCTGCCTAGAGGGTGCGGCGCTGAGGAAGGGGGAAGAAAGAGCCGGAGCCCGGGGATGGTGATACCCCAAGTGCATCCTCCACAGAGACCAGATCTAGCGACTTCTCCTGCGCCGGAACAACCCAGCCCCCCCCCCCCCCATGCATCGGATCCCATGCGACAGCTCTGCTCAATCCCTCATCCCACAGCTACAGCCAGCCAAAATCTGCCTCCCCCCTGCAAACCGCGCTGAGTAAATACAGCATACCTTGAAACTGCTCCTGCCACGGCGCAGCAACTCCTGCGGCAGCAAGCCTCCTGGTGCCACTAAACCCCAGAACCAGCACCCCGGATCCAGCCACTTCCTGGCTCCAGGTCCCAAATTCAACAGAGTAAACAGGGAATTGAGCCCCCGCTGCTGCACCTTAGAAAATCTGCCCCCCCAGTGTGTGATATCCCTGCAAAAACAGCTGTGGCCTCTGGATCCTCCCAAATTTTGGTCACAAACCCAGAAACTGCACCATCAAGATATTATTATTTATACTGCAATTGGGTTAGGAGCCCCAGTCATGAACAAGGTCCCTGTTAGGCTAAGCACTGTACAACAGAACAAAGAGTAGGTCCCTGCCCCAGAGAACTTACAATCTAACTATAAGAACATAAGAACGGCCATACTGGGTCAGACCAAAGGTCCATCTCGCCCAGTGTCCTGTCTTCCGACAGTGGTCAGTGTCAGGTGACCCAGAGGAAATGAACAGAACAGGTAATCATCAAGTGATCCATCCCCAGTCGTTCAGTCCCAGCTTCTGGCAAATAGAGGCTAGGGACACCACCCCTGCCCATCCTGGCTAATAACCATTAATGGATCTATCCTCCATGAACTTATCTAGGGTTTGGGTTTTTTAACTGTGTTATAGTTTTGGCCTTCACAACATCTTCTGGCAAAAAGTTCCACGGGTTGACTGTGCGTTGTGTGAAGAAATTTTTGTTTTAAACCTGCTGCCTATTAATTTCATTGGGTGACCCCTAGTCCTTGTGTTATGAGGAGTAAATAACACTTCCTTATTTTCTTTCTCCACACCCATCATGATTTTATAGACCTCTATCATATCCTGCCTTGGTTGTCTCTTTTCCAAGCAGAAAAGTCCCAGTATAAGACAAGAGACAACAGGTGGAGACGGACGGGGAGCACAAGCAAACAGTGAGAACAAATTTTGCTTCTGGTGTTCTACCCCAAGACATACTGGTACAAGAAATCTGCAAAAATTCTAATTCAGCACCAGTATCCCGCTGAATCTGGTGAATTTTTGGCTGCAGTTTTAATGACAAAATTTACTACATATGCAGCTTCTCCTAGTCCACCAGAATAACCCAGATCCCAAGATATGACACTACACATATTACTGAAGAATCACACACCCCTATAAAGTAGGCAAGTATCATAACAAATCCATGGCCACATAGGACTTCAATGTTGTCAATCATTGTGTCCATGCACCAGTCCAATTTCATGGTAACACCAGAAAGAGAACTTGAAACATCCCGATCCAAAAGCACTAGCACCTACCACTTCAACATACAGAAAATCATCAACTGCCAGCGGTAGAAGGCCTATGACACATAGGGTATGTCTACACTTGAATCGGGAGGTGTAATTCCCATCTCAAGGAGACATACCCATGCTAGGTTGGATTAGAGTACTAAAAAAAGAAGCGTTCCTGCTGTGGCAAAAGCAGTGGGAGGAGCTAGCCACCCCAAGTATGGTGCCTAGCCTCTCGGATGGGATCATTCTCGGAGCAGCTAGCCCTTCTGGCTGCCTGCACTGCTGTGGCTACACTTCTATTTTTAGCACGCTAGCTTGATCAAAGCTAGGGCACGTTTTTCTCCTTTACAGCTCCAGAGCAGACATACCCTTAGCTCAATAGCTTTATTTCCTTCCAGTAGAGTACTGTCACACACAGACATACTTCCCAGATCATTCCTAGCATTTCAAGAATTCCCTCAGTTCCCATATACTCATTGGGTCCCTTACTGCAAGCTCTTCATCCATAGAATTCCCATTGATTTAAATATCTGGGTGGAGTTTAACATGTTGGTCTTAACCTAGAAATTATTTTGACACCAGCTGAAGATCTAAACCTATACATGTTGTAATTTTTGTAAAATTTCCCTGAGGAATGGAAAGACCTTTGAAATAAACCCAACTAAATAAACAAATGGAAAGGAAGCAATCAGAGAAGTGCTTGTAAAAAAAAAAAATCTATCTAGTACAATTGGGTGACCTAAGTAATTCTGGTATCTTACTGCCTGTGATATGTGCCTGCTTCTGAAAACAGTCTTCTCCAAAACCTTTATGAAATGTGCCACAAGAAAGATCAACGTTGCTTTTAATAAAGATCAATATAATGCATTCTAAATGCTTCTCAACAGAAATAACCTATTGTATAATATCTGATTTAACTAATTAACCACAGTCCCAACAGTCACTAAATATCAGTAGCCAAATGCTTTTCAGAGGCACGTCAAATGTGAGTTAGTTGGAAAGAACAACGATAAGTGCCTTATTTATATAGTCATATGTAAACAGGTGTTCGCATATTTAACAGGTGAGAATTAAATGTGTTTTTGTTTCCTATGATGCTGTGAAATAGAGATCATGACAGAAACATAGAAGATAAGTGTTTACATTAGAGATGAGGCAGGGAGGGGCAGTACACAGGGCAGTACATAGGAGGGGCAAGCCAAGAGAAAAATACATGTAACTTGTTTGCTTAAGTGACTGATAGCCATTTTAATACTTTTACATAATCCCCTTGCCCTTCGAGGGATTCATAGACTTACAGGGCTCACCACTGCAATCTTTGCCATTTTGTGTTCTCAAGTAGGTAACATTACTACTATGTCATTCACAGCTTTCCTCGGGATTCTTAACAGAGGGAATATCTGGGGCAACTCTGATTATTTACAAAGGCATTTGTTAAGAGTTGAGTGGTGACATCCCTCCAGAAACACACACCACTTAACCACCTAATTTCACAGCAATCCAATCGAAGTTGCCGCTGTTAGAGCAGCAGAGGAAATACCATGGTAATGTAATTTACATGACAGTCACTCCTTCACTTGTGTTACAATTGAAAGATAACTATAACCATTTCATACAAATAAATAAAGATGAGGCACGAGCGATGGGATTAACTGTTGACTCCTGGGTTTCTTGCCCCTACCACTGGCCCTAGACACTCTCAGAGATACTAGACTAGACGGATCACTGGTTTCCTCCAGCCCAGCAATTCCTTTAGGAGCTGGCGCAGCATGGAGCAGCCCATTTGGATTGTTAGCTGTCAGCTTCTCTGCGACAGAAAACCAGCCTAGCACTGAGATGGCTGACGGTCAAGGGGCTTCAAAGACTGCCTACGGACACCTTCCATCTTGCACCCCGTGCACTTGGCTGAACCAGGCAATCTGGCCCAGTAGCAAGACATCATTTTCCTGCTTTCCTGAGCTGTGTTGCCATTTTGTCTCCATTTCCACTGACCCCTTAGTTACTCTAGCTAAGCCACGTTTGGCTGAAAGCTGGGCCACATCGGATCATCTCTGAACCACAAATGCCAGTCATTAGAGCTAATCCCAGCTCTCAGCACATATTGCAGACCTTATGTACGTTAAACATCTCAGAAGGTCCTTTTTTTTTTTTCCTTTTCAGAGAGCCAGCAGCATAGACCAGCACAAAGACATTGGTTCTAACTGCACTAAGCTATTCACCAGGGGTCTGAAACAAGCAGGTTCATATGAAAATATATTCCATTCTCTATGAGGCTTGAATCAGTGTGATTTTACCTTGCTTTTCTTTTACATTATGTGTAACTTAACTGGCTCCCTGTTTTCAAGGGAAAAGGCTTTGGATCTTTGAAGAATGAATGAGGTTTATTTCAGAAAGATCAGATTGCTCAGGCCTCAAAAAATCCAGAGCAATGACAATGAATAGAGCTAAGGCAGGAAAAAGGCCCTACTCTTACCCATAGAGGCATGTTCGATGGGAAAACCTAAGGTACAATGATCATAATCACAAACACTGGGGCCAAGATTTTCAAAACTCAGGGACTGATATTAGGCTTCTAAGTCGAGCTGTGTGCTAACTGATT
Organism: Eretmochelys imbricata; assembly: GCF_965152235.1. Classification (NCBI taxonomy): domain Eukaryota; kingdom Metazoa; phylum Chordata; order Testudines; family Cheloniidae; genus Eretmochelys; species Eretmochelys imbricata. The sequence goes on along the minus strand of NC_135574.1, from coordinate 201,467,423 downwards.
TTTTGATTCACTGGCCATTCTGAAAAATGGGGAAAAAATTGGTTTGAGCTGAACTAAAACCAAAATTTTTCATCTACTTGAAAAGTCAGAAAAATTGCCTTTGAGGTCAACATTTCATTCACCCACTTGCTGGGGCACTCACAAGGAATGTGGAAGACCCCAGTTTGAATCCCTGCTTTGGTACAAGGACTTGAGTCCAGGTTTTCCCCCTCCAGGTGAGTTCCTTAACTACCAGCCAGTAGGATATTCTGCTATTGGGGTCTCTCAATTTCTCCTATTGAAGCTTTTCCTCCACTTCTGTTTAAAATACTTGGATAGTCCCTCAGCCTGAGAAAGAGAGTGTGTCTGACTCTATAGCCTGGGGACTAGGGCTTTTAAAAAAAGTTAGATAATATAATTTTCCAATTTTTTTCTTTTTTTGTTTCAGCCAGAACAACTGCCATAATTGACATGAATTCACCAAACATGAATCTGCAATTTTCAGGGAGAAAATGTTTTGGATAAAAAAATTGCCCATCTCTCTTCTAAGTCCATATTTAGACACCTACATGTGTGGCCTGATTTCCAGACAGGCTGAGCGCTCTGCCTGCAGTGGATATGGCTGGATGCCCAAGGCTTTATTTAAACTTTTTGGTCTGCACCGCTGAAGTTATGTTCCTAAGTCTGTACTCAGGCACTTGCGGTGAAATCATGTCCCCTCTGAAGTCATTGGAAGTTTTGCCATTGACTTCAATAGGCCAGGATTTCATCCCTGATTCTCAATGATCTTGAGCAACCAGCAGCTCTGTTTGAAAGAAATGGCAAGTGCTGAATGCTCAGCCCTTTGAAAAATCAGGCCAGGTACTTATGTGCTGAGAGAATTACTTAGGAGCCTAAAGTTAGGTCTCAATTTTTGAAAATCTTGGCCCAGGACTTTGCATGTGATTTGACGGTGACCTTCACATTAATATATCAGACAAGAAGTCATGCAGTATGAAAGGGGAAAGAAATTCTCGCTGTCTCTGACTGGAAAAGCAAAGCATTTAAGAACAGGTTGGCCAAACACCTGTATGGGATGGTGTAAGTTTACTTGGTCCTGTCTCAGTGAAGGGAGCTGGCTCGATAACTTCTCAAGGTCCTTCTAGCCCAACATTTGTCCGATTCTATGCTGATGTACCTTTCTTGTGCCCAGAGAGCTTTGTGTAAGTTATGGAATGCACTTTGTCTGACCTTTGGCATTACTGTAATGGTTATCAAATAATCATAGAATATCAGGGCTGGAAGGGACCTCAGGAGGTCATCTAGTCCAACCTCCTGCTCAAAGCAGGACTAAGCCCCAGTTTTTGCCCCAGATCCCTAAATGGCCCCTTCAAGGATCGAACTCACAACCCTGGGTTTAGCAGGCCAATGCTACATATGCAGTAGTCAGAGTCCTGGTGCTTGTGCTTATTCAAATGCTGGGTGCATGGGAGTGTTCATAGCACAACTGGAGCTAGACGCCCCAATAAGGGAAGGCCATGAGAATTGGCCTCGGCCTCCTTGCTGGAGGTCAGTTCTGGGAAGCACACGCTGCGCCATTCTGAAGCTGCATGCAGGGACAGGAGAGTAAGCAATGAGTTGCTCACCCCTTGTTTGGTGCTCCGGGGCTGCACTCTGGAGAGGGGCTGGTCAGCTGTGCTACACATTAAAGAGCAAATCTTCAAGATGATGCAAGGGATGAGATAGGGTCATGAGCCCCCTGAGCAAGGAACAATCTCAACTGAGCTTGTCTCTCTCTGAAGCCCAGCCTCCGTCCTGCTTCTCCCTGAAGGCATGCAGATCTGCACTGGCCCCTAACTTAGGGCTGTGACCTAAAACTCACCATGGAGCTTGATGAGTGCAACAGTTACTTTCTCAAAGTGCCTTGGCCCAGCCTCTCAGCCTTGCCTCTCTCTTCACAGGTGAGTGACTCCAGCACCTGTCCCAGTGCAGTGCGTCTCGCCTGAGGGTCTGCAAGTGGTATTTCCAAGAGCTGCAGCACTGGCCTAACTCTGCTCCCGCTGAAGTCGATGAAAGTTTTACAATTGACATCAATGGGGCAAAGTCAGGCCCACGCTCTTCAAACCCACAAAAAAACCATTAAATAGACTTTAATTTGCTGGAAGTGTTGGATTGTTCGTGCATTGCTCCCTCCTTCCTATGGGTCATAACCATCAAAGCATGCTTTGTGGAGTACAGGCAGCCCTGGTTCTTGTTGCATTTGGCCGCTGAATTCATATCTTCTTTGGGTCTTTTTGCCGATACTACATCTTGGTGTGGCTGTCTGTTCATTATCTGGCTTGGCTGTGTGTGCACATGCAGAGTTGTTTTCGAGCAGGCAGTGATTACATTTCCAACACTAGACCCATCGTGTGCCCCTTAGCGTGAGCCACTTGGATTCAGCTTCTGAAGCTTGCCTCTTTGAGGGGAGGGACGCACTGCATAGATGTGTGTGTTATTCCTCATCTTTATGTTAATGCAGTATAGAGAGTTATGGGTGAAGCTGAGCAGACTGAAATCCCAGGACAAGGCTAATTATTTAAACTCAATAGTCAGTGCACTCCGCCTTGTCTGGGAAGGAAAAATATAACAGACAGACAGGGCAGCATGCAGTCACACCCAGCCTCCGATCCCTTCTTCCTCTTCAATACTGCCAGCATATTCCCTTAACCCACTGTCCCCCATTGCCCATGCTCTGGTCACCACTTTGCTTCATGACTGTAATGGTCTCCTGGCCTCGCAACCGTTTGCCTTTCCTTGTCCAAAGTGCTGCTGCCAAGGTCATCTTCTCCCACAACTCCTCACACCTCCTCCTCCTCTCTAGGACTCCCCATATTAGCTTCTTGCCTCTCCCTACATCATATTGAAGATCCCCATCCTCATCGACCAGCCCCTGCGTAGTTTCACTCCATCTCTGTTCTCATTTCTTCCTACTCGCCCTCTCAACTCCGTCACTCACCCCAGTCCGTTCACGTTACTGTTCTTTATCCCCTTTTCCTGGCTTTTCTCTGTCTCCCACACTATCCCCCATGCCTGGGTCATTCTCCCTGGCCTTGACCGCCAGTCACCCACTCTCTGTCTTCAAAGCCTCCCATCTCTCCAAGTAATCCCTCCTCACAGGAGATCCCCATGCTGTCTCTCACTGGAACTGTCTTATGTTGGGCTTGTCTTAGATTGCAAGCTCTTTGGAGCCAGGAATGTGCATTGTGTACAATCCTGATTCACACAGTCACTGGTCTCAGGTGTCTAACCACCTGGAACTGATTGTAAATGCCTTTGTATATCTAAGGCACTATGAATACTTGCATTACAAATAAAGAGAGAAAAACAAACAAACAAACAGATAGTATTCCACGGCTGCAGAGGGGAACCTCAGACAGGCTAGACTGCACCACCCTCATACATGCTAGTGAGGATTTTCTCCTACCAGCAATCCCACTGAAGCAAGAGGGCCTGCTTGTGTGGCCACTCATCAACAGGAATAAACTGGCACCATCTACACTATAGCAAGGACCTAAGGCCTGATTCTGTTCCCACTGAAGTCAATAGGGCTTTTTGCCATTAATGTTATTATGAGCAGGCTCCCTACTCTCTCTATCCGTGGTAATGGCCACAAAGTTTAAACTTGTCCGAACAGAAGAGCAGATTTAAAGGAACGTGTACACACTGCTGCAAACATTTATCATTGGCCTATTACAATTACAGACTCAGATATTTCACAGCTGTCCAGAGGATTTGGGTGTCTGTGTCCCTTGGGCATCTCTAAAAATCCCTGCTGCAATGTCTAAATGGAGCTTCTGGGTTCATTATTCCGAGGGCTGAAGATAACATGCGACAGGAAGTCAAGACTTTGGCCCAACATATATAACAAACAAAGGACTCAAGGGCCCATAACCTACACACTCAAAGAAAGAAAACAAAACAGATGCCTCTCCATGGAGGTTCCTTCTTGTCTCATGTACCCTGGGGTAAAACTCAGGATTAGGGCCACTGAAGTCATTGCAGCTGTGCTGGGATAAAACAGGTGTAAATGAGACCACAAGCCTGGGAGTGGAAGCTACAGAAGGATACAGAATTTCAGCCACAGAACGCTATATTGAATGAAAAGCAAATAACTTTAATTAGGGTTTCCCTATTGTTGAAACAAAAAATAAAAAAGAAGACCACAACGAAGAAGAAAGCTTGTCAAACTAGGCAATCTCCCCCACCCCCATAAGCTTTTACCACTCTAAGAACAGGGCAATTAGACATAATCACAGGATGTTCGCAGACTGCTTACATGAGCACTAGTGAACTTGTGATCCTTTTAGCAAAAATGTGGCAAGGGAAGGTGAAGAGTTACTGAAATAATAATTGTTTATAAGTGCTATCTGAATTTCCTGAGTCTTCCCGATAACCTGTGTATCTAATTATTTCTGATAGATCAGAAAAGTGATTCTGGGGAGATGTAATCAATTAGATCTGGAGGGTAGCTGAAGGACACTAGATAGAGTCAGGCCATGTAGTGCCGAGCAGTGTGTTATTCTTGTGTAGTCACCGGACTCTTTCCAAGAGTGATGTCCAATAGTCATGTCACCAGTACCACAGCAGTTAGTCTGATATGCTTGTCTATACTCAGATGTCTCTGTTTTTTTTCTCCATGTGGGTCAAAATCTAAACACAAAAGTGTTCTGTGACAGGGTCCACTCACCGGGGCGCCTCCTTGTGGCTGCATCTGGGGATTCGCTCCCATCAGGTCTGACACCCCCCTTCTGACGGTTGCTCATGCTGTGTCCCCTCTCGCTCTCCAGGAGTCACAGTGCTCCCTTTTTATGACTCAGTCCTCTGGCCAAGTCACTGTATAGTCTTCCCCTTCTGGGGAATCCATGTTCCATTGGATCAGCTGCCCTTGTGTGCTCCAGATAGTCTTCCAATCCAAGACCAGGTTCTGTGCTGTTTTCCCAGGGACTGGTAGGGGAACCTGGACCTGCCCACTAATCTGGGTTCCAGTCCAGGGTCCAACCTCTCTGCTCTATTGTCTGCCCCCCACTGGCTTGTCCAGCCCAAACTCACTCCTCCCAGGTTTTAGAGTCAACTGCTTGTCAACTGGAAATGACCCACCTTGATTATCACTACAAAAGGTTCCCCCTCCCCCCCGCTCTCCTGCTGGTAACAGCTCACCTTACCTGTTACAGTGTGTATGGTAACACCCATTGTTTCATGTTCTCTGTGTATATAAATCTCCCCACTGTATTTTCCACTGCATGCATCCGATGAAGTGAGCTGTAGCTCACAAAAGCTTATGCTCAAATAAATTTGTTAGTCTCTAACGTGCCACAAGTACTCCTACTCCTCCCAGGGAGTAACTGCAGACAACCTAACCCTATAGCCCCAAAGTTACCACCCTTTTCCCAGGGAGTGACTGCAGACTGCTTCCCCTGCTGTCCTCTTCTATTCTCGTCTTGAGGAGAAAATCCTGCTCCCACTGAAATCTTTGGGAGTATTGCCATTGACTTCAATGGGCATTAGATCAGCCTCTGTACCCGATTACCATCCTCTGTGTTACAAGAATAACGCTCAGCACTGACACAGCAATGGAAAAGATGCAGCCCTGACACTTTCACCGTGCAGGACAAACATTAACGAAGTGAGCTGTAGCTCACGAAAGCTCATGCTCAAATAAATTGGTTAGTCTCTAAGGTGCCACAAGTCCTCCTTTTCTTTTTGCAAATACAGACTAACATGGCTGTTACTCTGAAACCTGTCATTAACTAACACATCATTCCCCACGTTTGGCAGGGAGATATTATCCCAGTTTTACTGATGCCTCTAATCCAAGCTGCCTTTTTATAATGCAGGGATGGCACTTCAAGAGTAACGCAGCTCTCTTCGCTTCTTTCTCCATCAGTCCACACTGCAGTTAGAAAGATATAATACTGCATCATATTGCTCCACAAACTGGCTTCCAAAAACCTGGCTCATTTTTTCTGAGTAATTTCCAGGGCTTAGACTGATCTTGCAGAGCCCTTGACTTAGCAGCTGGCAAAGTTTATGAAGTGTTTACAGTATGCTGCATAATTTGGCTATGAGATAGTGCATAGTGTAGCTCTTCATTGGTGCACAGTGGGAGAAGAACAAGTGAAAGAAGCAAAGGGAAAGGGAATGCCAAGAAACCCAGATGGCAGCAAGCTCTCCAAGGGGCAAGGATGAATAAATAGCAGTGCAAAGTCTTTTTTCCAAGGAAAAAAATGCATTGTTAAAGAAATACAATGTTTATGAAATGTAAACTATATCTCATATGTATCGTTTTTATATTAAACATATGGCATGTCGTCAGGACCGATGGTCCCTGCAGTTTATGTGGAGAGGTAAAATGGTTCAGATTGCTCATCAGAGAAACAAATAGCTCTGGTCTTACCTAAAATCTAACTTCACTCTTTATGGAAAACCATTATATATACACACTATGGGCCAGATCTTCAGATGGTGTAAATCGGAGTAGCTCCATTAATTGCAATGCAGCTATGCTGATTTACATCAGTTGACAATCTGGGCCAATCCTGAAATCCTTACAGAAATGAAATTCAATTTGATTTCATTGAGAGTTAAGGTTTGGACCCCAGGAAACAACTTTGACTTAAAATGCATGCATCTGTGCACGCTTCTTGAGCGATGCATTGATGCGTTCAGGTACTCACAGGGTCTAAATATGAGAAGAGAAATATGTTTGAAAAATGTAGATTTTTTTTTTTAAATCTGAGAAATTGTTTCCTTTTTGGCAAGAGACTGTAAGGAAAGAATTGATCACCCCAAATTAAAACAAGCAGAGTGTGGGTGTGGGAAAGCTTTTCTGGGCAGAACTAGCAATCCTCTTTGAGCTGCATGAAACATGATGACCTGCATCAACCAAAATCTGGGTACAATTATTCTACACTTCCCCCATGCATCACCTGCCAATAGTATTATAGACAAGGGTGTCCAAAATGGGGCAGATCTTGTCCCTTCAAGCCCAATCCAAGACACAAGTCTGGCCTGAAAGGCAGCAAAATCCAGTGTGATTTTGCTCTGCATGGACCAGACGGTGGAGGGCAAACAACCTGCACAGGATTGTCTGTGCCTCTCAGGCTATCTCTGTGGATGGCAGTTCTGGGGATATGATAGATGGCAACTCTGCAGATCTACTGGCCAAACCTCCCCTCTGTAAGGACATCTGTAGGGCAAAACCACGTGCGTGGGTACTGTCACAACAGAGGCTGCTACAGTCCTGAGGCTGTAAATGAGAGGATTTCAGAAGTTCAGAACACTGTTGGGCACTTTGGAAAACCTGGCCATCTATTTGGGTACCTAAGTACAGATTTAGGAGCCTGAAGTTAAACCTATTAATCTTGGCCTAGATGATTAGGTGACTGAGAAATTCAACTGCCTTACTCAGAGGATTTCAAGAAAGGAAATGGCTAGGGACCAGCGTTGTAGTCTTGTGTGTGAAGAAGCAATGGGAGTGTGGGGTGCACGAAGAATGCAGGATCAAACCTTGAGTTTACATAGGTGGTGAACACTTCATTTTCATGCCCAGATGCTCTCAAAGCCCCAGGTACTCCTACCTGAGCTCTTTAATACAGCTCTTGGACCCCTTTGATGGGTATAAAAGATCTACTTGTTATCACCGCTTTCAATCTGGCTTCAGCCTTTGTAAAGGAAAGTGGGTGCAAGTTCATTGCTTTACATCCCGAGGTCTGGCCATTTCTGGGGCTGCTTACCTGTGTCAAATGGGATAAAGGAATGAAGAATCAGGCCCTTTGTCTTTCAAAGTTGGGGTAGAGAAGAGGAAAGAAAAGGAAATGTTACAAAAGGCATCTCCAAGGGTGACCAGGTGCCTGGTTTTCGACTCAAAGTCGGGTCGAAAAGGGGACCTGACAGTGTCTGGTCAGATCTACTGATTGGACATGCAAAGTCTGGATACTGTGGATGGGGGTGGCGGGAAGGCACCAGGTCATCACCCACGCCAGTCCCTGCTCAGCTGGGGCTGCAGCTCCGCAGGTAAGTCCCTCTCCACCCAGGCAGGGGAGAGAGGGGAATAGCAGTGAGCGATGGGGGGAGGGCAGGAAAAGGAGCAAATGGGGGGAAGAGGCATGACAGGGGCAGGGCCTTGGGGGAAGAGGCAGGGCAGGGGAGATTCTGGCACTCCTGCTGGAGTGTCCAGTTTTTAAATATTACAATGTTGGCAACCCTAGCATCTCCTGATATTGGGAATCTGTTCAAATTCAGTACTAATCTATAAACCACTAAAACAAGGTATTACCTCCTTTCCTAAAAACATCAGGCCAAATCCTGAGTCCCTCACAGATTGTTAAGACCAGACAGGACCATTAGATCAACTAGTCTGGCCTCCGCACAACACAATAAGTGAGCAGGAGTTTTGTTGAAGTGAGGACAGGGACTAAGCATTTGGCTTACTAATATTTTTGCTTCATTTTTTCCCTTGCTACAGATTTTTTTTTGCCCAGTGATCTCATATCATCCCATTGTTTGTTATTTTTTACCGTCTGCAGCAGTTTCTACAGTCACATCATCCCGGAGACTGTATAACACATTCTAGTGCTGCAGCTGACCCTCTGCCTTGCAGGATACAAAACAGTTACACAAAGCATTTCCTGATGGCTACTAACTCCTTTCATCTGGGCTGGGGAGCTGGGCTTGCACCCTGGAACAGATTAATTTTATTCCCCTTGTAGAGCTTTCCCTGCTGCTCCCCGGCCAGTCTCAGTAATCGGTCTGTGTCCTCCACATCAGTCCAAATAATAAAATAATAGCAAAGTCCATTTATATTCTGTAGTACCTCTAGTTTCACTGGGTGATGTGCAAACTGCTGATGGGATTCTCACCCTGATCCCCCACCAGGGAATTCCAGCCACCTCTGAGGTAAAATGGAGCCATGGTTTAACAGCAAACAGTAACACTGCACAGTGTCCAGACAAGAACACTATCTAGTTCAAATTGCAGTGTAATTCCTGTAATTCTTGCAATTACCCAGGCTACAGTCTGCCCATGATACTAGGGGTAATATCTCTGCTCTTTCAGAAAATGCTCCATGACCTTCAGTGACCACAAATGGTCAGGATCTAAGCTTAGCCTCTTGTCCCATAAGAGGGCATCATGGTTCTCCCATAACCCTGTGTTGGGATGTAAATTCACTACTGTCTCAGAGGGAAGAATGCCATCAGAATCCCAACACCCCTGCCGCAGTTTCCTGGAGGTCTTCCAACCATGCAGTGACCCGGCTCAATCTCGCTTACCTTGGAAGAGCTGAGGGGATCACAGCACAAAGTGATAGGATGCCAGTAAAGATGTCATTGTGATTTACCATCCCAGCTCATCCCTCTGATCCCTCTAACATCCTGTGGCATAGAAAGTGCCTGCCCCATATTAATGCCAAGGATTTCTGAGAGGGCTATACTTCATGGCAGCCCAGAATCTTCCTGTGTTTTTGGCCTTCATTTAACTTTCCAACATTCTATTCTCCTTTTTACAGAGCAAAAGGTTTTGATCATATACCGCTGCTCCCAGTCTCCTTCTCTGACTGTGGTTTACCTTCAACCGGAAAGAAACCTTATTTGACGTCAGGTGGTCTTGTTGATAAATGGGGATTATTAAGGAAAATATGCTGCTTTTAAAATTCTATCTTAGGTGAGGATATGGTTTACATCCTTAGTATCTGAGCACCCTCAGATTTCATGGAGTTATCTTCACTACTCTGCTGTGAGATAGGGCAGTGCTACTATTCCCATTTTACAGGTGGGAAACTGAGGCACTGACAGGCTAAGTGACTTGCTCTAGATCACACACAGGAAGTCTGTGGCAGAGCAGAGAATTAATACTGGGTCTCCTAAGTCCCAGGCTAGCACTCTAACTAGTAGACCATCTTTGGAGTTATCAGCTTAATATAATACATTAGACACATAATACACAACCCCCTATGAAGAGATCTCTGTGCATGTGTACGGGCTGCAGTCTAACCATGCTGCATGGGAAACTGGTGTGTGAATGTTAAGCTGACACTGATGCAATTTCAGTGGAGCCTTTGAAATGTTGTCGGTTACATGAAATAAAACTGGAAAAGTTAGATTACAGCTGTATATAAAGAGGCTGCTAATAAATAAATACTAAATAATACATTAATAAATAAATAATAATAAAGCATCAATATAGCAGTTATCCTTCCAGGAAAGAGAGAGAGAGAAAAACTCACATCCCAAGAAGCTGAACTTGAGTCAACATTATCTCCCCTATGTGATTACAAAAGCCCTCTTCCTGGCTCGGAGGGTAATTTGGGTTGTTCACACCTCCCGTTCAAAGTGATCTTAGAAAACAACTGACAGATTTTCAAGGTGGCTGGTATGTTCACAGGGGGAAAATCTCCCAGACAGACCTGACCTCTGAGATGCTGGGAGGAGGGTGGAGACATGGCAGCCAGCCAGACGTGTGGATACAAAGAGCTTTAAACTCCATTGCCCCTACACAGTCAAGTACAACCAGTGCAAAGTGCACATATAATCCTGCTTAATCAGAAAGGTAGCACTTTATTTTCCCTTTCCAGTGGGGTAATGGACCATGCAAGAAGCAGGGTAACAGAGAATCGGCCCCAAAGCATGCAAGACTTTTATTCTTTGGATCTTAACTCTACTACTGTACAAGGTTTTTGTCTCACCCAGGCAAGGATGGCTATAGCTGTAGATCTAGTTATGGTTTGTACTGATCTCTGAGTTTTGCAATAAACTTTGGCACTCATTCTCATTTACACAAAGGTCACCTGACAACACATTTTGTGATGTTAAAGAGGTGTTAAAGGTAATTATTTAATCTCCTCTTTAAGGCCCTTTTACATGGCCCAAAAAGTATAAAACAGCCTTGGATTTGTCTGTTCTGTAACCCGAGGTGTGATTGTATCTTGGCTAGAAATACCCATACTAGTTTTAATCTAGTGAAGCTGCAGTGGCATGGGTTTTAGCATGGGCTAGCAATGCAAGTATATACCCAGGGGCAGCTGCGTCATCACAGTGGTTTTAGCCATGCTAGCTAGATTAAAGCTAGCATGGGTATGTCTACCAGAGCTGCAATCACACCTCCAATTGCAGTGTGGACATACCCCGAGTGGGAATTAGTATCAAGCCCTTTGTGGGGGTTTTATGAGATTTTTGATCTTGAACCCTTCTTGGGTTATTCTCTGCTGTCTGTTCTTGAAAACAAACAAACAAAAATCAACATCTGGCCTCTGGGAGGCAGAAGGTGTCAAAACAAACCTAACCTTGGTCTAAGCCACACACAAAGGCTGTCACCAAGAAGGTGTCTGGGTCAGCAAAGAGCACTGGGAAAACCCGGGGACCTCAAGAAGTGACAGGAATAGGGGGCTGAAGGAGGCCGGGACACTACACCCCATATTCTTCATAGTGATATTATGATATGATTAATTATCATGCATTTTATGCAAGACAGGTCGTGTAAGATGTTATTGGAAAACTTATGATTTGCTGAATATAATTATCCTACCTATATGCATGTATTATTTTTGTACCTGAAGTTATGACTATTGACTATGTATCTGTATTTCAGATGTAGTTACACCTGGGTGGTGCGCACCAGGCAAGATGCTTTCAGTCTAGATAGTGGGTGGGGAAGGGCCTATTCAGGAAAAACAATAGGCCTTAGGAGAAGTTTATTCCCCACCTAGTGAGCCTTCCTGAGAATGCTCAAGACAGCCTGTAAGTAATGGCTGCTATGACTCCACAGGCCAAATGACTCTGGACGCCATCTTGGGATGTCTGTGTTTTTCCACAAACTGAGTTTTGGAACAAAGGGTTCCCGCCATATGGAAAAGGCAGGGAGTGACATCATCAGTTGTTCTTCACTCCCCACACAAGAAGACTCCTGGAAACACCTGAGGAACCAAGACTGAAATGAGGAAAGTGCTGGACCCAGGCTAAAAGGATTACTAGCCTGTGAATGAAAGACCTGGGGATTCCAAGCTGTAAAGCAAGTGCAGCTTGTCCCTTAAGAATCTGCAGCCTGCTTGTACCATTTCTCAGGGTGAGAAACTGCTAATTCAAATCCTATCCTTCTAGTATGTTAAGATTAATTTGCATTTTTGTTTCTTTACTAAGTAATCTGCTTTGATCTGTTTGCTATCATTTATCACTTAAATTCTATCTTTTGTAGTTAATAAACTTATTTTATGTTTTAATCTAAACCAGTAATTTTGGAGTGAAATGCTTGGGAATCTTACTTTAGAGCGGGTTTTGCATATTCCTTTTCACACTGAGCAGGAGAGGGGTGAACTCTATGAGCTTATGCTGTACCTCGGAAGCTGGGAGTTACCCTGGCTTTAGCCTTTCTACTGTTGGTTTGTGCAGTGGCTAGTCAGAGAGCCTGCATGTAACTGCAGCTGGGTGTGTCCCTACCTATGTGTATGCTGGTAGAAGTGTAAGACTGGGTGTGTGTCTGCAGTTTGTCACAGCAGCACAGTGTGAGAGGGAGCCCAGCCTGGTGGGTCAGAGGGCTCAGTGGTACCCCAGTTCCAGGTGGCACCCTGGAGGGAACCCGTCACAGAGGCAACATGTTCTGTGGATAAACAGATGATTTATATCTCATAAACTCATCTTTGGGACTGTCAATTAATCTGGCACTTTTCATGCAGCACTAAATTCTTGATGTAAAAAAATGCGGTAACTGTAACCAAGAAGATAATGGGATTTTAAATATGGCATAGCAGCAGTGAGCCGTCTGCCTTCATGTCCTCAGAATCTAAATAGTATCTGTTGTTCTTGGGAATATCTTCTCTGTGGACCCATTGTGGTAGAATTATGCAGATCACTAATACACAAGAGATCTAAAGCCAAACCTGCTGCAGACAGGGATTTTAACTTGGCTACTGCACACACAGGGTTTTGCCCTGGCACCTCTGCTGGGCCGTGCAGCCCTTCTGCTGGTGCGGTGCTGGATCTCTCTCAAGCACAGATGGAAAGTAATGCCAGGTTATGTGGTGTTTTGAAAATGGTGGCAAATCTGATTTAGGAATGGGACTGAGAGCACTGATTCCATTTCAGAGATGATATGAACCAGTCCACTTCCTGATCTGAGAAGATTGCTAAACTATCCATCACTTTTCAACAACAAAATGGATGTGCATCCTTTAGAAGGCCCAGGTTAGCATGTTATATTGGTAAAATGAAAATCAAAATTACATAATTGTAGTATTATTTTTGTGCCCCAAAATGTACTAGGCAGCTTGCAATGCACAGTCCCTAGCCAAACATTCAACGTCATACAGCAATGGTGAGGAAGGAAGAGGAAGATAAGACTGTCCATAATACGATCATGCAGAAGGCCATGAACGCATCTGCTCATGATGCAGCTGCCTACATCAGAGCTCCGTTGCAGGAGACATTGTACACACACATAATAAGAGAGATTCCATGCTTCAAAGGACCAAAATAGACATGACAAATGCGTGGGAGAACATTAGCACCCTATCGCCTCCTTTTTATAGATGGGGAACTGAGGCAAAGAGAGACTAAGGCCCAGATTCTCAAGGGATTTAGGTACCTATTTCCCATTGAAAATCTTCTGAGCATCTGTGCCTAAGTGACTTGCCCAAGGTCACACAGGAAGTCAGTGGCTAAGTCTGGAATTATACATCGATCTCCTGAGTCCCAGTTCAGTGCCTTAACTATTGAGACCAACATATGTCTTGCTGGGTCTGTTATTATTGTGTGTATGTTTTCTTTCTTCCCCATCACTTGTCACAGGCTTTCCTGCTACAGCGAATTTTGAAGATGGATTTGAATGGCACAATGGCATTAGGTTGGAAAACAGACCTGGAGAGGATGACTCAAGCCAAAGGAGCAGCATGAAGAAGCACAAAGATGTCTGTGAGCAAAGGAGGCAGCGGAGATAAGAAAGCTTGAATCACTGGTGGAGTAGAGAAGGGAAGGGGGAATGTAAAAAGAGAAGAGGTGAGAGGGGACCAAAGAGGACCTGGGGAATTATAGACCAGTCAGCCTAACTTTGATACCTGGGAAGATACTGGGACAAATTATTAATTTGTGAGCACATAGAGAATAATAGGGTGATAAGATATAGCCAGCATGGATTTGTCAAGAACTAATCATGCCAGACCAACCTAATTTCCTTCTTTGACGTGGTTACTGGCTACTAGACAGTGAGGAAGCAGTAGATGTGATATATCTTGATTTTAGTAAGGCTTTTGACACCTTTCCACATGATTTTCTCCTAAGCAAACTAGGGAAATGTGGTCTAGATCAGTGGCTCTTAACTGTTCCAGACTGTACCCCTTTCAGGAGTCTGATTTGTCTTGTGTACCCCCAAGTACCTCACTTAAAAACTACTTGCTTAGAAAATCAGACATAAAAATACTGAAATGTCACAGCCACACTATTACTGAACAATTGCTCGCTTTCTCATTTTTGCCATATAATTATAAAATAAATCAACTGGATTATAAATGTTGTACTTACATTTTAGTGTATAATATACAGAGCAGTATAAACAAATCATTGTCTGTATGAAATTTTAGTTTGTACTGACTTTGCTAGTGCTTTCTATGTAGCCTGTTGTAAAACTAGGCAAATATCTAGATGAGTGGATGTACCGCCTGGAAGACCTCTGAGTACCCCCACGGGTTGAGAACCACTGGTCTAGATGAAATGACTATATGGTGGGTGCACAACCATTTGAAAGACTGTACTTGACAAGTAGTTATCAGTGGTTCAACTTCAAATTGGGAGGACATCTCTAGTGGTGTCCCATGGGGGTCATGAGTTAATGCCACTTTCACATGCTCTTGCTGAGGTAAACGGGTGTCTTAGAGTTGGAAATAAGTCTGCTATGATAGATGTTTTAACCAGAGACAACCCTTGTCCTTCTGAGTTAACACTTGATTGGACATCCTCTCTGGTGACTGATGGCCAAGCATGTGCAATGGTACTGGGAAAACCTTTTGGTGACCTTGCAAACATTTTTGTCAAGTCAGTTCTTCATTCGGGACCACATTCCGGCAGGATTGATATAACCTTTGACAGGTACAGACAGAATGCTATGAAAAGAATGATGCAGCAGAAGTGCTCCCAAGCTTCTAGGCCAATTTGGAAAATCACCAAGGACAAAGCTGTTCCACTTCCCAATAGTCGTCCAGACTTCTTGGCCCATCCCGACAATAAGGCTGATGTAGCTTGCTTCTTCTCTGAAGTATTCCTAGCCAATGCGCCACAAAACAGAACAATTGTTGTAGCTGGAGGGTTCAGAGATGACATGATTAAATCATCAAACCCAACTCTGGGCACAAGTAAGCTGCAAGCTGACCATGAAGAGGCAGACACCAGGACTGTACTGCTCTGCATGTATACAGATGTTGACTGTATCCCTGTGTCAGCACAAGACACTGATGTTCTTCTGCTGTTAATGGCACACTATGAATAAATGCCTTGCAGGCAGTTGTGGATAACTTGTTGCCTGATCTATGGATTGTGTATTAATTATATTGATTACTTAACACTCTGAGGTTTGATGGTTTCTTCTCCCAAGATCAGGCCTGGTATTATTAAAATTAATGGTCAGTTGGGAACCCTGATGTGCATGTTTGCAACCACTCACTCTTAGGAAAATCCTTTTATATTTGTAATAGTTTTATTAATACAGTTAGCAAAGTCACCAACACTCTAACCCAGCAAGATAGACAGAGATACTACAGAATGTACATTCCAACATCCATATACTCACACCATCCCTTGCAGAACAACCTGAAATATTAGCCATTATCTTCCTCATCACCGTCACCTTCCTCTTCATCACCAGTGGCCATCATCCTGGCATCTCCCAGCAGCTACATCTCTCCCTTCCCAAGCACACAGGCTGGGATACAGCTTCTATAATATGTCACAGGGATGCCACTTTGCCTAACGCATATTCAGTAGGGGTTTCTCCCCTCTTCCTTATTTGTATTTCTTCACCCTATCAGTGTTGAGGTGCCCTTATCCTATAGGTTAGTATATTAATGATCTCAACTTATTATCATATACGTCAATTCGTTGCCATGGTATCAGAGGCACATTAAGGATACCTGGGGCCATGGGCCACAGCAAGTGGGCGGACCCGCCCCACCCCTCCCACCTGCGGGCCTGCCCCAGTTCCACCCCTTCCACCTGCGGCCCCGCGCACAGCCCCACCCCTTTCTGCCTCTTCCCCAGGGGGCAGTGCAGGGCAGGGCCCACTCCTGTTCCACCCAGAGTCCCCCCCCAACCCCTGTTCCATCCAGGGTCCACCCACTGCAGCCCCGCAACCTATTTTGCTTCTTTTTGTTCCCCTCCACTGTGGCCCCAAGATGGGAGAAGCCCTGTTCCTGCACCACAGGCCTGGGGCACAGCGGGGAGTGACAGTTCCTCCAGTCCCAGGGCTGCAGCGGGGGTCTGGGTTCTGGGCTTCCCATGCCACCTCCCGTGCTTCTACGGGGGACCAGGGTTGGGGTGCTGGGGCTTATCCCACCCATCCCACCCATCTTGTCTTCTGGAGAGCAGAGTCAGGTGTGGGGGCTTCCCCTGCTGCCATGCAGCTTCTGAGAGGGACTTATGGGGGGTGTTGGGGCTTCCCCTGCCCGGGGGCATCTGCTGGGGTCAGGGGCCATTGGGCGGTGGCTTACCCTGTGTCACGGCTTTGGCTAGGGACAGGGTTGGGGGCTGCTGGGAGGGGGCCTTCCTCCCGCCTGCTGCTGCTGTCGCAGAGTGGGGTTGGGGCATGGGAGCTTCATCAGATCTGGGCAGCAGATCTTTTCCAGGGCCCCCGCCAGTTGGCCCTGGGCACAGGCCCCCTGGGCCCAGTGGCTAATCCACCACTGCACTGCGTTGTGATCAGAAGTCTGAAGATGTTCCTACCCTAATATATCCAAAAGCTGGTATCAGTTCAATGTTCTTGTGGCTATCTGGTCTAAACTTCCCCCCTAAACACACCTTTCCCAGTTCCCCAGAACTCAGGGGGACGGGCCATTTATCTGTGTCCAAGTTCACAGGCATCAAAGCCTTATGGTAACTGCTTAAGACAAGGTCTCACAGGATACAGTCCCGTAGGCTGATTACATTACTGCCTTAACTTATGCCAGTGCACTAGCCATCTAGGCTACAGACGGCTGGAACATCAAAACACCCCAGATACATTCCTGTACATACTACTCAAGAGAAACTCCTCTCTGTAGTTTCTCAAGCAGATATAGAAACAATATTCTCCTTCCATGCACTGACAGGCCCATATTGCTTGGTAAACGTTTTTTGCAGATTCAGCACATTCAAATTAAGAAAGGCAACTTGTTTGCCTACTTTCCCCCCAAATGCTTACTTATATCGTCTTTTATAGAAAACGTGCCCAGTCTATATAAAGACGATGATCATCAAGTGTCCTCCATGTCTGGATCAAATGAGCAAAATGAGACTTCAGGACCCCTGAAGTTGCTTCACAACCAAGCACAGAACAGAAGTACCAAAATGGAACCTTATATTCAAGGCTTCTTCCAAAAATCTCGGGAGTCTGTTAGTGTTTTCAGCCTTCATTAACAGCTCACTAACATGACTACGAAATAGTTGCGAGCTTGAAAGAGTATCCTGGCTACGGGCCTGTCATAAATATAAAGGGAACGGTAACCACCTTTCTGTATACAGTGCTATAAAATCCCTCCCGACCAGAGGCAACATCCTGTTACCTGTAAAGGGTTAAGAAGCTCAGCTAACCTGGCTGGCACCTGACCCAAAGGGCCAATAAGGGGACAAGATATTCTCAAATCTTGGGGCTGGGGTGGGGGAGGCTTTTGTTTGTGCTCTTTGTTTACGTGGTTGTTCTCTCTTGGGACTGAGAGAGGCCAGACAGAAATCCATCTTCTCCACCCATCCTAATCCAAGTCTCCAATATTGCAACCAGTATAGGTAAGCCAGGCGTGGTGGATTAGTTTATTTTTTATTTATGTGAATTTTCCCTGTGTTAAGAGGGAGGTTTATTCCTGTTTTCTATAACTTTAAGGTTTTGCCCAGAGGGGGATCCTCTGTGTTTTGAATCTGAATGCCCTGTAAAGTATTCTCCATCCTGATTTTACAGAGATGATTTTTACCCCCTTTTTTTTTTTAATGAAACCCTTCTTTTAAGAATCTGACTGATTTTTCCATTGTTCCAAGATCCAGGGGTTTGGTCTTTGATGAGTTTGTAATGAATTAGTTAGGATATTATTCTCAAGCCTTCCCCAGGAAAGGGGGTGTAGGGCTTGGGGGGGATATTTTGGGGGCAGATGTCTCCAAGTGGGCTCTTTCCCTGATCTTTGTTTAAAACACTTGGTGGTGGCAGCATAGGGTTCAAGGACAAGGCAAAGTTTGTACCTTGGAGAAGTTTTTAACCTAAGTTGGTAGGAATAAGCTTAGGGGGTCTTTTATGGGGGTTCCCACATCTGTACCCTAGAGTTCAGAGTGGGGAAGGAACCCTGACAGGGCCCATAAATAAGTGCGCCATGGACCAAGAAGTCCAGGATGGGATTTTCAAAAGTGCTCAGTGTTGACCTAACTCTGCTCCATTGACTTTAATGAGAGCATAGATAGGTCAATGCTGAGCACTTTTCAAAATCTCATCCCCAGTGTGCATCTGTTTCTTTATATGTAGAATAAATATACTCTACAGGACAGTCCTGGGGGTGTTTTTAGCTCAAATATACCGTATAGATACTTTGCTGTTTTCAGCCTGAAAAAACACCACCACCAAACACACACACACAAATATTTTTATTGCAACAAATTCCTGTCCAAGTCATTAATGCAATTTTATTTTATAGATGGTGAACTTATCAGATAGATAATATCTGCTCAGGGAGTTAGAAAATCCAATACGGTCAATTTTCCTCTAAGGATTTCCCAGGGGAAATATGCTAGGGATGTGATAAATACCTAACTTGGATTAGATGCATATACAAACTGTGCAAGTTTTGCTGGACTGGTTTTCATTGAAGAAAGTTGTACCTAGACTAAAAGGTAGTTATATAAAACGTTTACCACCCTACAAAGACAACCATTTTAAAGCTTGTCCTGGTCCCAGGACTCTGATGAAACGTATTTGCTGCAGCAAGCACTGTGTTGGAGGTAGGATTCCTGAGTGCTTTGTAAGTGGCACAAGGGTTGAGGCGAGGGCTCTGCATTCCCAGTGGATGATTAAAGATTTGAAAGAGCTAATGAAGTGTTCCTGAGCTTTCTGGAGGGTGATCAGGAGGGGCCCACCTGAGGAGCTCTGCACTTCTGCTCCCTCCCTTCTGTGAGTTGAGACAGAACATTCCATCTACCCAAATAGCTCCAGGGTTACAGAATATTGCACACCTGCTCACCATTTTTGTTTGTTTGTTTTTATTTTTGCAAGTCAGCAGAGCTCTGCAGTCCTAGAGAGTGAATCTCCTTTCATTGATATTGTTGCCCTTTGGGCTAGTTAGTTAGCCAGAGTTCAGAACCTTGCAGATTTGTTTCCGCTAGGGTGAGAAATTAATTATATGAGTCAGGTATACTCTTGAGAAAAGCTATCATGCAAGGAATGGTGGAGGGTCATTGTAGCTGGGGATGTCCAACGAGGACATGGATGGATGGTGTGTGGCAGATCACTAGAAGGTCAGCTGCTGAGTCCTCAGAGTTAGAGATGGAATGTGAAGGGGTTTCCAAAATTTCTGCTATGATGACACTGATTTCAGACATGAATACATGGATTTACTTACTTATACTCTTGATGGAGTCTTGTTTATTTACAAATATTGTACACAAAGTCCCGTTTCCCTGAAAGCAATAGAAACAAACTATAGCAATTTTCCTTGCTCAGAAATCCCAAGTCTGCCACTGCCATGTGCCCAAGAAGCACTCTCTCACTGCTTCATCTCAGGATCACACTCACAACTCCTTCTCCAAGCTTTCTCTCCTAACACATAGAGGATGCAACCAAATATCCTAAAAATCACCTTGGTGTTTGCAGCCAGAGAGACCCCTAGTTCCACATGGCTCAGCTCCAAGCTGCCATGTGCCTAGTGCCTCAGGCAGTAGCCTCTTTGCTACATTAAAAGGCTTGATTGCTTTTTGGGCTTGTCTATACTTAAAATGCTGCAGCTGCACTGCTGTATCGCTTCTATGCTGACGGTAGGGTTTCTTCCATTGGCATAGGTATTTCATCTCTCCGAGAGGTAGTAGCGATGTCAATGGGAGAAGCCCTACCATCGGCATATTGCTGTCTATGCCAGGAGTTAGGTTGGCTTAACTCTGTCGCTCAGCAATGTAGCTATAACAACATACATTGGTAGTGTAGACGGAGGGCAGGTCTGCGCTTAGAACACTGCATGCCTGTCTGCTGAGCCTGAGGCAGGGCGCATGGCATATGCATTGGCTTTTACGGAGCCTGCGATTGTCTTGGCTCCAAGCTTCAGGTTGAGGCCAGCCATTAACCCCTTCCAGCATAACAATATTTTGTTATCCAGCCTCCTGCTCTTTTTTTCTTTAAAAAAACAACCACGCTAGGCAACTCCCTGGGAAAGAGGAGAATATTCAGCTTGAATGGTCACTCGCTCAAAAGTCAGCTTTGCCCCAATTAAATACTAGGCTAAGGACTTCAGGATTTGGCCCACTGAGACTGTGCTGGGAAACTGACATTTTAAAAACTGAATTACACCAAAACCAAACCTGCTGCAGAAAAAGCACAACTTTCTACTTTTTGAAAACGCTCCCCTTCAAGTCACTGGAGCTTCTGGTTAAATAATGAAAGTATCATGTTTTGCTTTCCTTGTATTCATGTGCCCAGCAGCTTGTGTTGTTGGCCTATAAGCTACAAGGTTAGTAGTTTAAACTCCTCTTTGTCCCTTATGACTGTATTTTGAGAGTTTCATCATGTTTTTATCCATGTGGCACCCATGGATGTTATTGGGACTTCTACAGTTAAATTGCCCTCTTTAACACGTATGGTGCAGTAGGAAGGCAGCCTAAGATAAAAGGCCTGGTCTGAGACCTGAGCTAAAGTAATAGTTAAAGCTTTACTGATATAAAGCAAAGACGAGCCGTGAGCAAGAGACAGGATCTGCTCACAGAATTTGGCAAGAACAGGGCTGATATTGCAGAAATATACATTCCTAAGAAGTGCTAAGCACAGTGTACTCAGGCAAACACATCCTGATATCAAATGGTACCAGAACATCCTGATATCAAGGATGGTACAAAAACATTCCCCAAAGATAACAGGAACACATTGACCCCTTCTAAAAGATAAGGTTAGGATGACAGTATGTAGATAGAGATGTTTGGATCACACCAACATGTACAAGATGATGGGTAATAATTAGCCAGGTCATGGGGCAGTAACTAACTATGTCAGAAGGGCAATACATAACTTGTTTGTATTGGGGTATAAAGATTTATTTTAGAAGGATTGTTTTTGGCTAGCCTAGGGAGGAACGGAAAGTCGCGCCGTTCACTGAGCTCGTCCGTTGTTACGGGCATCCATGTATAAGTGGTCTGGTAGAGTCTGCGGGATACTAGTACCATGCTTTGTTGACAATAAACCTGGCTGGATGCCTTTGTACCTTAACGGATCTTATGGTTATTGGGCGGTTTGCTTGAGGTTTGCTGTGCCAGCTGTCTATGCAGAGCTGGGCTAGCACACAGGAAGACACAAATACACGCAGCCAAACATCTGTCAACATATGGGTTAGCGAAGTGGCCAGCTCTAGGATAAAGGGCTCGATTCTGCATCCGTTGAAGTCAGTGGCAAAACTCCCATTGACTTCAAGGGTGAGGATCTGGTCCATAGTGGCATGCCTCCTTTAGGACCATTGTGATGAAGTAAAATGCCCCTCTACATCCCATAAAGCTTCCTCAGACCATGGTCAGTTCACTGGGCTCTGGTGCATTTGCTCCACAGCTACCCCTTGTGCCAGGGTTCTTGGGCACTGACTCTCTCCGCCACGACTCACTTCTGCAGCATAGGGGACATCCTGCACAGCCATCTGCCTGTATCCCTGCTCCCCACACCGAGCTACTGGCGGGGTGTGGCGGCACAGTGAACTGAGCACAAGCCCTTTGCAAAAAAAAAAAAAAAAGCTTTCTACCCAGAGTGAATATATTTTTCTCCGCCATCCACCAAGGCCATCAGCATCAGACACATCTATACTTTGTGTATCAAGGGCCATACTTTTTAAGGCATGTAGGCAGCAGGTGATATTTTCAAAAGCATCTAGGCACCCAAAACTCAATGGGTGTTAGGGAACGAGGTGCTTTTGAAAATTCTAATAGGTGCCCAAATACCTTGATAAATCTGACCCTAAGGCCTTGAACCAGAAGACGCTTAACCACATGCTTAACTTTAAGCACACAAGTAGTCCCGTTAAAGTCAGCCGGACTTCTCAGATGCTTAAAGTTAAGCATGTACTTAGCTGCATCAGGACACAAGTGTGTTTGCAGGAGGTGCATAGGTGCCATTCCATATCGTGTACTTTACGTTGTGGCATATTATGAGTTATTATGGTATCTTAAGCAAATACTGGCTGACTCAATTCCAACATTAACTCTGATGTCTACGGATTGCCAGCTACTAAGAGTAAACTATTCTGTCTGTGTTCCACTTGAACTTAAAGTATTCACTTTCCACTCATTACATGAGACACAGATCAGTACTGTAGCTTGCCCTCTGGCACATGAAGCTTTGGTGTCATATTTCCATGCATAAGTGCTGAATTTGATACGGCACTTCAGTTTGCTTAATGCTTTGCAATGGTGACCCTCAGCAAATGTCCTCTGCCCATATTTTAGTAGGTCTCCAAATGCTCTGATTTCAACATTCTGGGCCACATGTGTCAGAATACTCATTTTACAACATATCAAATAATAAAAGGTTTGTTCCATCACTGCAATGAGTTGTTAATGCTGCGTTCACACCAGGCAACTAACTGACGTGGGTTGTTTTCTGCTACTTTAGTCGACAACTCATTTGCGTTCACTTTGGCCCGGATTCTCCATTCCCTGTTATGCAGCACAAAATGGCCCTCTCCCAGACAGTTCTCCAGTGAAGAATTTCCTCGGAGCAGAGGGAATCTCTGTTGGTCTAGAGCTAGCAGAGATGCTATAGACACCTCTCACCCCCACTCCTCCCTCCTACTCTGCCACAAGGGGAAAGAGGTCACATGTCAGGGCAGGCTGCGGGCACATTAAAGATGAACTCAGCTACATTCAATCTTCTGCTGCCATATGGGACCTTATGTCAGCCGTGCAAATTATGGGAGGAGCCCTCATACTCTGGAGCAGTGGAGAATCAGGCCAGACAGCCATCTGGCCTGATTTCCATCAAAAATATTGACAGAATCAACATGTTCCCCTGAAACGTTCCAATTCCATCAAATCAGCATTCTCCAGTGGAAAACTTTTGACCAGCTCTTGTGGGAAAGCTTGAGTGAAGAGGGGATTTGCATTTAATTCCGAAAGTGGTAAGGGTAGGAGTCATTCCCATTTCATCAAGCGGTGAGTTCTGTTGTCTTGTTCTGGCTCCCG
The DNA here is from genome assembly GCF_965152235.1 of Eretmochelys imbricata. Lineage (NCBI taxonomy): Eukaryota > Metazoa > Chordata > Testudines > Cheloniidae > Eretmochelys > Eretmochelys imbricata. Next base: position 201,443,859 of record NC_135574.1, on the reverse strand, counting down.
TGAAGGAGCTGTTTCCCAGGGTCCCGGGCCTCTGCTTACTGCTCAACACTTTCATTGCCCCAGTGGAACTCAGCCAACCTGAGAAGTCAGGGAGACAGTTTTTCAGAGAGCCAAGACCAATCCCACAGAGGCCTCTGAAAATCAGAACCACGACCTTAAACTGGACTGTGTATTCAATGGGGAGCCAGGGCAGAGATTGACGTGTTAGAGAGAGACATTTCCAGTGATACATGCTGCTGAGCTGGTGTTCTCAACTAGCTGAACCTTCCTCAGGGTACGAAGCTTTGTTCCTACAGCAGCACTGGATCACGGCAGTACAACAAAGTACTCTATGCCATCTTTGCATAGGGTAGCAAAGGTTGAGATGGCATTGCCATTCTATGGGTCTGATTCTCCCCAGCCTGGAACCTTGTGCAATCATTTACCCCCATGCAAAGAATAAAACACTCCGGAATCAGAGTACTAGTGTATTAGCCATACTTCTCCCCTGCCTTGCACCTTGTTAGTCATTTACAGCTGTGTGAACCTGACCAGGATTTTGACCCTGGAAATGCCCCTTTCATGTTGCATTTCCTGCCTTTATGCCCTTTAACTCCCGGCTGTTTGAGAGCAGATGGGGTCGGGCTCACCTGGAGGGTGGAGCTGTGAAGCAGTGCAGGACCAATCTCAGTTGTATGCTGACATTCCTGAGCCCCTCTATCTTTCCAGTACTTCATCCTGCTCCCCAGTCTACATGATCAATCACTGATTTGTCTGCTTCTGGGTAGCCCTCCTGGATCCTTGAACCCTGGCTTGGTGGCTCTGTGAGCTCCCTCTTAGCTCACAACCCTGCCTTCATCCACCCCTGCTGAGGTAATGTTACCTCAGGCAAAACTGGAGAATTTGATGTGCCATCACTGCCTAGCACTGGGAATTTCAAAGCCCTTTGCAAACTCTGGGCCTGACTCTCCATCATCTGGCAGCTGTGTATAGTACAGAGGTTCTGTGCAGTGTGACCCAAATCCTCTGATTCGCTCAGTTACAGCTGCCTCCTCTTCAGGCCACTTTACGCCATGTCAGGCCCCAACCCTGTTTCGAGCAGCCTCTTGCCTGCTCTAAATAGCACAAGCTGGTAGCAACTTCCAAAGAGATAGCTGGAGTGCACTTTACTATGATCATGCCCCTTTCACCCTGGCATGCTCTGGATATAGCCTCTACGCCAGATCCGCAGTGTTGCCAACTCCATTTTATTGATTTTTTCTTAAAGCCCCAGCTCCTGGAGTCATGTGATAATGTGAGAATCTCAGCTTTCATTAACAAAGGTAAGTCTCTAGACCTCATGGCTAGGCAGAAGAGCTTGAAAACATGGTCCCTAAAGGCTCAAAAATCAGAAGGCAAATAAAAACCACCCAACCCTTGCTATTGTAAAAAATCTCATGATAAAGCCAATCGTGTGATATTTGGCAGGGGGAGGATGAATGGTTGGAGGAACTAGCTGTACGAGCAATTTTACGGCCACAGCAGACTCCCCGACATGGGGATGCACTGTCAGTTTCCGCTCCCTTTGCACTGTTGAAGTGGCACACGGGGACGAACTCAGCAGGAGTCAGGATCCACTCCATTAACAAAGCTGTTGGTGTTTGTGACTGCATAATCCACCTGACCGTCTACCTTTCTGTACAGCACGGGAGCGCAAGGCAGAACCGATCACTGTTCAGCTGTCTTTTGTTAAAGGCATTCACTATGGAGCGGAGTGTGTCAGGGCAGAGCCCTATCAGTTCCCACTGATTTCTGCACCATTCTCTTGTTTTAATCTATGGCAGGATTTTGGTTTTTTTCCAATCAGTTTTCATTAAAGAATTTATTTCAGCAGAGTGGGCAAGGGTTTTTATTAATTCATTATTATTATTTCATTTGTGTGGGACTCAGGAACAACAAGGATTTCCGAGAGGGATCATTCTCCATTGATTGCACTAAGTGCTCGTGAGGAAGGGAAAATGACTGCAGCAAATAATAGAGCATGATCTTTTTTCCCCCAGGGCCATAGCCCAGCTGTGTTTGTACATGGTACTAATAGGCAATTGGATGCAACATTGTTGCTTTAAGCTTTGAAGGTGTACGGAAGAATTATTCATCCTGACCCGCTTGTTGTCATGGCTACAAGAGATACTTCTATTATGATGGTGCTGTGTGCATCGCTTGTCCGGGAGTGGATGCTAGGCTTGTCTGGGGGGAATTTAATATGGATTCTGGGTATCACACTCCAGTGGGGTGGAGGCTTTGTCTGCAGGAGGGGAAAGGATTTGCTTGATTCATTCAGAAACTTTAATTAGGGAGGGAAAGACTCACAAGGCAACGACGCTGCTGAGCAGAGGGACTGTGCTGAATAGGGAAGAAAACCCCCTCGCTGGGCCTGCACCGTGGGAGAGTGAACCTCTGTGAGCCTACCTTTATGGAGTTTTCTCCACATCTTTCTGAGAGGCCACTGGAGAATCAGAGCCAACAAGGAGTTCAAGGCCCTGGAAGTAGCGAATCTTAGATGATTGATTGGAGGCACAGGCCCAGCTAGCCAGTGACACAGAGATCCGGTGCTGCTGCTCACTGGCTCCGAGACCCCCTTCTCTGTCTTCTTGATAAAGCAGCTCCATTGCAGACTCTCTAGCTAAGGACTCTCCCACGCTAAGCTGCCTTGTAACCCCACCCTAAAGTGAAAATTCATAACACGGAGTGGGAACAGCACAGAAATTCATGTAACTTAGGCTGAATGATTATTTGGGAGGCTTTAGTGCTCATTGCCAAGAGACAGTGTGCATCCTCGTCCACCTCCCAACCCCATTCGCCATACAAAAGGCATAACAGATTCACAGCGCCATACACCATTGCCTGATTTGATTAGGATGCTGTAACATGCTTTGTGGAGGCCAGGCCTCTCTCCCCAAAGGACCCTTATGTTTTAAGCTGGTGAAAAACTGGGGACAATTTCCCAGGAGCAGTTTTTAAAATATTTTTGTGAAATTCTTTTTTTTTTTTCAATCTCAAAGTTTTGGAAATTGTAAAGCAGCTGTAAAGAGAGGAGTGCTGGTTTTGGTTACCTGACGGGGTCAGGAAGGAATTACAATGTATTCTGGGAGTTTGTTGCATATCCTTCCTCTGAAGCATCAGAGATGGCCACGGCTGGAGGTGGGACACTGGAGTGGGGATCATTGGCCAGTGCTCTGAAGTAACACTGAGTATTCTTGCTTTCTGGTGCTTGGCTGGCTGGTTCGTTCTCATATGCACAAGGTCTAACTGATCACCATATGTGGAGTCGGGAAGGAATTTTCCCCCAGGTCAGATTGGCAGTGACCTAGGGTTTTTTTCCACCTTCCTCAGCAGCATGGTGTGCAGTCACCTGCTGGGATTATCTGGGTATATCTCACTTAATTAATCCCCTCCCATTCCAGGGGCCTGAGTCATCAGTGTACTTCAGTCCCTCCTCTTCTCTGCTTGTGGCACATAATAGTTTAGTCTCCTGGGGGCTTAATATTTTGATCTAATTTTGGTTGTTGGGTTTAGTGGGTAGATGCTGAGTGCTGCTGATGGCCTGTGATATACAGGAGGTCAGACTGCATGATCTGGTGGTCCCGTCTGTCCTTAAACTCTATGAGACATCAGCTAGTATTAATCTTAACTAAAACCCCTCAGATTTGCCAACATTTTAGTAAATCTTGGTTGAACTATTTTTCAATAATGGGTTTATGCCTGATGGGGCCAGATCTTCACCTAGTGTAAATCAATGTAACTTCATTCACTTCAGTAGAGCTATGCCAATTTATATCCACTAAGGATCTGGCTGGTGATTAAAACAAAACATGTTTCCCTGCAGCTATAGATATTCATTTGTACATTAATCTTGCAGCTTCATAGCTGCATATAAAGAATGGGTCGTGTATTTTCTCTAATAATTCTGGATTTTTTTTGTTGATATTGACCATAAGTGAATGGCTACATAATCTGTAGCTGTATTTTCTTAATGCCAGATTTAAACCTTTACACCCAACATCATGTGTCCTATATACAAGTCATGGCGGAAGAACAGTGTTTTAAATTAAGATATAAATAAGCAAAGAGATTCGCCATGCGAAGGGATGTGCAGCAGTTTTCATGCCACATGTGCAAAGGCCAATATATTAATGCAGAAAAGAAGAACGTTTTGGTAGAGGGCCCTCTATAGAAAGTACTGAGCCCCTATGAGAAGAATGTCTGGTTTGGTGGCAAAAAAAAAGATGGCAATCACTGTAAAATTTTCTTTGCTCTTGCAACAGGATATACCCAGCCAGAGAATGAGAGAGATTCTCCCTTCAGTTACACTAATATAAACTCCATTGACTTGGGGAGGTCCTTCAGATTGATATGGTTATTGACATTAACTTAGAGCAGAATGTGATCTAGGGTTCATGGTTTAGCAACATTCTTTCCCCACTCTATGTAGGTACTTGCCTGGCCTTCATCTCCATATTATCTGAGCATCTCACAATAATTAATAGACTTTACCCAAACTCCTGCAATGCAGGGAAGGATTATCCTCATTTTACAAATGGGCAATTGAGGCACCGACTCGATTAATCAATTTGCCCACGATTACACAGGAACACCATGGCTTAGCAGAGAACTGAATCAAGTTCCAGCCCAGTGTCGTTGCCCTTAGACCACCCTGTTTACCTCCAGTTATGATACCTGTTAGAATATTTAGGTAGAAACAATACATTAAACACAATTGTACACTATGGTAATCTTAATATTGACTCCACATGATTCATCTTGGGCAAATATTGGCAATTATTCCTGAAGTACTCTGGCTGCGTTCCACCTGAACTTAACATGTTCTGTGTCTATCAGTCACATGTGATTGTAACAGTACTCGAACTTTTCTTCTGCAAATGAAGGTTTGGCAAGACAGCTGACTCTTCCTAAGGTTGCGTTTTGAATGTAATATTGAGGAACTGGCCAGAAGGATTTTTGGTGGGTGTAACTGAATGGGAGTTTGTCGGAGCACTGAAGAGTACAAGGGTTATGATTTACAGGTGGAGAGGCACGCAAATTTAGGTCAGGAGAGAGGTGACTGTTACCTGAAGTGGTTATTTCCTTATTTTTTATTAACTGTGTTGATAAGAAGTCCCCTCCAGCAACCTTTGAACCTCATAGTTGAGGACGATAAATATAGTGGAAGTATGTACTTGCCATTATCACCATTGTTAATAAGGCCACCAGACAGCATTCTCTATGTGCATTGCAGAATACTGGGATAAATCATAAGAGGTCCTTTGGCTAGCTCGTGGAGCACTGTAGAAGATTCCCCCCAGGTTTTCCTCCCAGCTGGTGGGAGAACCTGACCACACCCTCTGGGCAGTTCCAGCATAGGCCCCACTTCCTTTCTAGTTGCAAGGGGGCCCTGCCCTTTGCAGGCCTTCTTAAGTCTCTGCGAATGGGAGTTTGAAAGGAAAAAGTCAAATGCCCTTGCACATTCGAGGGTCCCCCCCTTCCTGAGGCCTCTCCAAGGCAGAGGAGGGGGAGGGATCGTTGCCAATGATACCGTGTCCATGCAGCGGCTTTTGAGAAATCTTTCTGAGCGGGCTGTTGAGTGGGGCTTACTTTGTCCTGGCTAGGAGCTCCCTTTGTGGCTTCAGGAGTCACTCCAGCCGTCTCCTGCTTAGAGTAATCCTGCTCCTCCCCCAGCTGACTGCAGTTTCCTTCCTTTTACAGGCCTCCTCCCTACCAAACATGATTGACAGGGCCAGAGGGGTGAGACCAGCCCTGCTGCCAGGGCCTCTCTGGCACCTTCCTCGTCAGTTTGGGGTCTACACCCCCACCCTGTCACGGGCACTCTATATGCCAGTATAGTACATCCTCAGGAAGCTAAAATACATGGCTGCTGCCTGACATGGGGAACAGGATACAAATAAGAACCAGGATTTAAGAGAGGATCTGGAAGCTCTCCTTTTCAAAGGGCTAGTACAGTGTTTGTTAGTGCTGTCGCATCTAGAGGCACCTAAGTGACCTAAGAGCACAATTTCCATTGACGTGTAACGTCACTTAAGTGCTTTTAAAAATCCCACCCCTAGGGACGTCAGCGAAGGAGCTCACCACCGTACAGGCAAGTAACAGAGAAAATAGTGTCTAATCCACAGAGTTTACAGTCTTGTACAGGATTGCCTTTTGTTATGATGAGGCCAGACAAGCGCCTAGGAGAAGCACGTGAAAGATGCTAGGATTTGTTTACAAGTGATGTTGGGAGCATCAGTAAGATGCAGCATAAAACAGGGTCACCTGCACTGATTCCGTGAATGAACAAACAAAAGTCAAGAGGTGTTTGGTTTGCCCCATCCAACCCTCTTGGTTGTGATCTTCATCTTTCCTCTTGGCATACAACACTCATGGATAGAGAGAAGCAGGGGCCCATCTATGCCATCTCCCTATTCTGCACGTATATGTGATTGTGAGTCCAATTTGGCAACCCTTGGTCCTCATGAGTAGCACTTATGCTTGTAGTTGCATTAGCAGCTACTCTCAGGAGCAATTTCTACTTGGCATAAAGGCTACAGTATTGGCTACTATAACACACACAATTACAAATCTACATCCACCTTTACCTTAAGTTCATTTGTGCTATTTGTTCCTACAGCATCATAGAACTGGAGGGGACCTTGATAGGTCATCTAGTCCAATCCCCTGCACTCATGGCAGAACTAAGTATTATCTAGACTATTCTGACAGGTGTTTGTGGAAACATCACTGGAGATTTTTAAGAACAGGTTAGACAATCTCCTTAGGCAATTTATTCCACTGCTTAATAATAATGCAGCAGATTATTCCACAGTAGAGTAACTCTCTTTATGAAAGAAACTTCCCCCAAATCTAGTCTATGCCTTCCATTCAACGTGTTCAAGTCATGGCCAAGCAATATATATCTCCCTTATTGGGAAAACGGGTGATTTTGTCTTAGACCCTTTTGTGATCCAGCTCCAACTCCTCCTTTCTATACCTGCAGGTCTCTGTTTCAAGGGTTTAGCTCTTATTGCATTCTTTGTTGTGTCTCGTGACTCAGATGGCACATGGCAGGAGCTTTAATGAGTAATTCATCAAAATAATTTATACCAAGCCAAATGTAAGTGGAAAGACTCCCATCGATTTTTAAGGAATTTGACAAACCCTATATGAAAACAAAATCCAGGTATCTGGCTATGTCCATCTTGGCTGACTAGCTCCAGAAGGTCAGGTTCTGACTCTCCAGAGACATGCTGGATGTTATAAATGTACAAGCTAAAGTCACAACAATGAGAACATTGACTGCAAGATGTGGATTGTAGCATACAAGTGATAAGGGAGATAAAGTCACCATCAGCATTGTATCTCCTTTATTCATAAAGAACAGTACTGTTTCTACAGGTAGACTTTGGGCAGAGTGGATTTTAACAGCAAAAGCAGCATAATCCAACATGAAGATTAAAAGGTTTAAAAGTCACATGGCACAGAGGAAGAGGATTTATTGAAAGGATTTCTTTAATGAAGAATGATGAGAAAATACAAATACACAAGAACCACTGAAAATCATGTAATCATAAAAGTAGTTCAGAGGCCATCTAAATAGTTTTAAGATTAAAAACCTCTCAGGATTTCCAAAGTTGTAAGTATAGTTCCAGGCTGGGAAGTAGGTGTCTCTGTTTAATCATTCTCAAATTATAGAGACCAGTTTCTTTACCTATCACAGTTTTATACTTGTATGACTCCATCAATTTCAGTGGAAGCACTATTGATTTACCCCACTGCAGAGAATCAAGCCCCAAGTGTTTCTACAGGTGTGCAATCTGGACTAGTCTGAGCAGGGAATAAGCATCATTTTGCTTTACTGCAGGGTTAACTTCCAGTAGCAGAGGTTTGCCTGCTTAAACAGATTGATAAGGCTTTCCTTGGGGTGCAATATTTCCATTCTAAAAAACAGAAAGTAAAGGAGACCATTCACAGGGTAGACAGGCTACCATTATCCACTCATATCTCTCATTAATCAGCTTCTTGCAACTCTGGCAATCATCAAACGGGAGTACTTCAAAGAAAGGCTTGCTTTAATTCACTCAGTCTTTGAGTTATATTCAGGAACATGGAAAGTGCCCTCATTTTCCTCGGCACCGCAGACTAGATAGGTCCAAATATCTAGGGCTGTGCCTGCTCCGTTGCAGATGCAAACCAGAATGTGCATGCAGAGATTAATTTATTGTTGCATGGGCAATAGCTAACAGGCCATTTGTGCCTATAGTCAAGGACACTTTGTGGTCAATCATGGCAAATGTGCACACAACATGGATGTACACTGCTGCACACATGTACATGCAGTTTTGAAAGTGAGGACTGTGGGTTTTACCTCTGACTATATTTGGTGTCTAATAACAGTTACCATATGTTGTCTGGAACTGCACAAGCATTAGGTGATAAGGGCAGAATTTTGTCCTTATTTATATCCCATGCAGTCCCTCCGTCTTTGACTGGCTTCCCAGGAATGTAAATGAGAGTAGAGTGTGGCCTACAGACTGTAATGTAACACTGATATTAACTAAGACTTTAGAAGTATAAACTCATTAAGTTACCCACCATATTACAAAATGATTAGTTATGCTGGCATTAAATGCTTAGAGACTAGAGCATATCATCATCTAGAAATCTTGTCCAGTCGTTCTGTTGATCTGCTTTGTGAAGTGCACTGTCTTTTCCTGAGACTCAGTGCCAACATGATGTTGACTTAGTGAAATCTAGTGAGGCGCACGTTGGATATTAATATATGGATGTTCTTTTGTTTCCCAGCTGAACACATTTCACAGACAGGCTTGTGTCTTATGGTTGCTTAACAGACTGACTTCCTCACAGAAGTTTCTTTTGAAGAGCCATTAAGATGCTATAATTACAACGTTTTCTTTGGCAAAGCAAATATGTAAGGTTCTATAAAAATTAAGGGTAATATTTTCAAGATCACCTAAGAATCTAAGTCACTTATTTGCAATGACACTTAGGATCTTTTGAAAATTTTACCTGGAGGGAATGAACTACGAATTTCAGTGAGGCCAATGGTTACCCTTAGTGGAGGCATCCAATATCTGCTTTTTTTCCCCAGAAGGCAGCATTGGTAGCCTAATAAAGATTATGGACCATCAGCCTAGAGATGGCCAAAGGATTAGTCTGATGTAACCCCTACTAGGACAAAAAACCATCATGTAACTGCGAGACACTTCTACCATCTGGAGGAATGGGGTATAGTGTAGATAGATCTTTAGATATTATATTGACTGATGGAAAGTGTGGGTACTGTATTATAATCAGCTGGTTAGCGTGCATGTGCACGATTGCCCTACACTGGCCGGAGTAAAAATTGTACTTGTGATAGGACTTATACTGCTACCAACTAAAGGAAGAGTCCTATAGCTGAAATGGTAAAGGCCTGTGTTTTTGGAGCAGGGGTTTGATTTCAAGCCCTGGTGTCATTGCAAGCAGCCAAGACATGCAGCATAGTGACAACTGAAAGCCCTAGGTGGTCACAGTATCAATGGCTAGGAGCAACTACTATTAACTTTACTGAATTGATCCAAAGCCTTTCTTTAGGTCTTTATTGACTAATGCAAATTATGTAGTTTTGTTTAACTGTTAATAGTATGCTGGGACTGTCGTTCTTACTGTTGTAAGCCCAGCACAATTCCATTGACTCTAAACTCAGAGCAATTTCATTGAACTGGTACAAAGAACAGAACTTGGCACATACTATACATATGTGGGGCCAATCCTACTGCCATTCAAGTCAATGGCAAAACTCTCATTGACTTGTTTGGTCCAAGATGAATCGACTCAGCTATTTCTGTGCTATGTAAAGATAAGTCGTCTTACTGTACTGAGGAAGATACCACCTTTGTTATTCTAGGTCAAGCTTATGCCTAGTCATCATAACCACACCAGTGAAAACAGAACTGCATGCTGTGATTACACCTTTGAAGGAGTTGGCCCTCACAGTAGGTCAGTTGTTTAAACAGCTGATTCTCTCCAGGAAGTGTCAATTTAAGTTTAAAATTAAAATAGAAGTTTCCAAACACTATAAGCCCTACATTTTTGGTTGCAAGATGGTACGGTCTTCAGGGCAAGGAATATCTCCTGCTATATCCGTATGGTACCTAGCATAGAAGGGCCCTCATATGGTTTGGGGCCCTCTTGATAGTTGTCAAAGACACCTTACCTCTCCAGCCTAAAGATGCAGCTGCTGCTTCAATTTCACCTCAGAAAGGATTTTCCCCAAGCTGGTAAGGTGATCTGGTGTATTGGAACCTTGGCCATCCACTCATATCAAAAGCTCTCCTCATTCCAGGAGAGCAAAAAGCCCAAACAAATGAATGAACGAACAAACTGGAATCCTTTCACTCAGCCTCTTGGCTGGGTCATAGCCTTCCCCTGGGGGCTGAACTACCTTCTCCTCCGCCCTTGTGTGAAAACACTTCACCTTTCCTGAGCCATCGCTGCCTTTGCTCCTTGCTTGCAGGGGTTTGCACCACCACCATTAGGAGATGCCATAGGGGAACCCCAACTCCCTCCTCCCCTGCCCCGTTCCAGGCTTCTGGAGATCCTATCACAAAGCAGCTGGCTACCTTCAAATGACATTGCTTCACTGGGCTGCTTCACTATAGTGCCTGTCTCCCTCTGTTTAGGGCCTTCTCCCTGGCCTCTTCTCAGCAGTGCTTCGCCAAATCCCTTCCATGTTCCTTCCCTAGTTTCATCTCCAACAGAGAAGCTCCACCCATTCCTTCTTACCTGTCTGCTGCAGCTGCTTCCACCTTTGTGCCAGATCTCACCTAATAACTGCCCCCTCTGGGCTTTGAGACTTTTGGCCACAGCCCCTTTCTAAGGTCTCTTCCGTAATGAGCATGGAGAGACACTCATTACTCTCTCAAGTCTCTCATGGCTTCAAGTCACAGACTTTTATAGCCTGGTCCTTCCCCCACCCCCAGCAGCCCTGCTTCCAGCCCACAGTCACATAACCTCTAGGGACTACACTTCCCAGAACACTTGCCCTTAAAGGGCCAAAGCTTGGAGCAGGGATGTGCTAGCCTAGGCTTGCCCTGTGTGAGACAGTGTACCCTGTGATGGGATAACAAACTAATGGTTCACCGGGTTTCAGTTAGGGGTACACCTTGCTGTCCTCACTCACTTTGCGATTGGGGCTGATAGGGAAAAGTACTGGAAATGTATTAATAATCCTCTTGTTATAAATATTAATAGAAAACGACAAGCTTTGTGGAAACTGTGGTGTTGGTCATGAGGTTCTGCAAAGGAGGGGAATTGAAAGCCATTCATTTCAGTTCAGATTCAAGTGCTAGCTGCTCCCAAGCCAATTTTCTAAGAGGTAAAATGACAATGCCATGCCCTTCAGATAAAGTACAGTGTGTTTCATATCCTTTACTGGTGCTCAGTCTCAGCAGATCTTTTCTTGAGTTCTGGAGGAGGGGGGAGAAAAGAGGGCAGACACGTACACCTGTCATCAGCTTTCATATCCATTCCAGCAAGCTCTGCCTTGAGAGTACAGCATCAAGACCCTCTCCACATGCAGGACTTGAGATCGAGATCAAGTCCAGTATTTGTGTTGTTTAATTTATAGGCAACAGCGATGCAGAAAAAGTGACATTTTGTTTTTCTTCTCTGTGTTAGTGGATTATGGAAGACCTACATTTTAGCATGATACGAGTGAGGTTTGGCACATGAAAACCATTGATGCTAATGGGAGGTGTGTCCAATTTCTGGAAGCATATTTATTAGATTCTGCCACCCCTTATTCACATTGAATAGCATCTTACTTCAAACAGTAGCCCCATTCCCTTAAGAGGGACACCACTAGAGCAAGGTACTACTCAGCATGATTAAAGGTGTCATTGTCCCACTCTTAATATTCTATTTGTTCTGAAGGGATTGTGATTAAGGTTGTGAATGGTTTTCTATTAGAAACTTGATTTTAATCATCTCCTCTTCACAAGATCTTTGCCACAAATGAAATCAGCCTGTCTTGATTTGGTCATTTGTGCTAGAGGACAATTTTTTGGCAATCAGAGAGGAAGGATAGAACCATGCCTTATGTATGGAACTGAAAGCAGGAAGATCTGGGTCTTGTTCTTGACTGTGCCACAAACTAAATCATTAAGTGGCATTTTCAAATGTGTCCACTGATTTTGGGGCCTCAGTTTTGGATGCCCCACGTGAGATATCTAGACCTTGGACCTGCAGATGCTCAGCATCTGCAACTCCAACTGAGATTAATGGGAACTGTGAATCATCAGCTCCTTTTAAAATCAGGAGCTCAGTGTCTCAAGTCAGATACCTAAGAGAGAAACCAAGAATTGACTGGGCATGGAGTTTGAGCTCATTACCCCCTCACCTCTAGGAATGATCCCTCTCAGACAGATTGAGACACACTAGTGAAATGGGGTGGAAGCTTGTCTTGTTCTCACTGTACTTCCTTCACCTGTATTTACATTAAATAGATAGCTTTCCCATCAAATCCTTCAAATAGTATTTTAAACAGATCACTTACTTCAGAAAAGTCTTTAATAGAAGGTTATAATCATAACAACAAGTCAAAGATTTGAAAGCTAGGAAACTCTAAGGTAAAAACCCAAAGACAAAAAAAACCCCAACCATACACAAAGGTCTGAATGTCTGGATATTCAGTTGTAAGTGTCCTTCACACTTTCTTATGCCTTTTATCTTAATGGGCTTAATCCAACACCCATTGAAATAAATTTCCATTGACTTCAGTGGGCTTTGGATCAGGCCCTGTATTTTCAGGCTAAGATTTTAAAGGCGAACAAAGGGAGTTGGACACCAATTCTCATTCAAATGAATGGGAATCAACCATCCAAATCCCTTCTGGTAGCTTTGAAAATGTCAGTCATGATGTATAATGCTGTAAGGCATTATAGTAGCTATTTCTGATCATTCCAGATGGTTATTAATTGAAACAGGCCCCAACCCTACACCACATCAGGATAGTGGAATTTATCCCATGGCACAGACCTGTTGATTAAAACTAACATTCACATCACTGAAAAACAAACACCCCTGGAGATGAACTGTCTTAGGCTTGGTTCATTCATTCATTCTACGGTGATTATTCCACACAGTGTAATTATCTTGGAAAGCTGATGATGCTGATGCTATGACAAGCCTAAAATATTCAAGACTGAGCTCCAGGAACAGTTTACTGATGTGCTGTCTAAATTTTGGAACACAAACCAGAAAACAACAAAACAAAACGACACTCCCCAGACAGAGCCCAATAGTCTGTTCTTTCTCTGCTCAGCACAAGAACACTTATATTTACTGCTCATAAAGAAAATGAGTTTGGCCTTACTTGTAACCCTTTCATCTTTCTGTTTAAAGCTTCACTGCAATTTACCCAGGGTAAATACGACAAAATGAAACACCACAGGAATGGAATGTGGGACAGATTAACATCTCACCCACCATAGTGTACAATATTCCAAGTGACCATATTTCAAAGTGTAGGGCCAGATTTTCAGAACAAACTCAGATCCCTTGTCGGCACCTAAATGGAGTGGCCAGCTTTTGAAAAGGGTCCAGCATCCAGCAGCTACCCCTGAAAATAGCGGGAACTGCTAGGGGCTGTGCTTTCTTGAAAATCCAGTCATTGATATAGGTACCTAAATGAAATCCATTGGGTGAGCAATCAGCAAGAGAACTTTGGCAACCCCTTAGTGTTACTAGCACAAGCCTTTCTCTATAAAGCTCTTCCAAACCATGACCGGGAATGGACCCCCTTTGAATTTGCCTGGCAAAGGGGAAATATAGGCTTTTGCTACAAAGGCAGCCAAAACCTGCAATCTTCTCCCCTTCCTCAAGTTTTAATGCAGCTCCTGGTTCAGATGCCTATGCCAGGGCACAGCACTGCTTCTCAGGTTGTTTTAAGTGATGTCTTGCTGTTAGCACTCTTGCTGTAGGGAGACAGCAAAAGGAAAGTATTGCTTCCCCTCCCAATCCATCCTCAGCCTAGAGAAGCATCTGGATTATTGCTTAGAAATGTTTTTTTGTGTAGGAGGCCAAAAGAGTAGGTGGCATAAAGACTTGTAAATATTTAGGACCCCAAATATGTAGGGGGTTGTAGGAAGAAGAAAGAGCTTGGTGGTAGTGGGGACTAGAAGTGTAAAGCTGACTTTTAGATAGCTCCCCTTTCAGGTCACTTCTGATTCATGAAGTCATTGTAAAAACTTATTGGGGGAATGTTTATTAGCACCATTTTAGGATACGATTCCAAAAGCCACTCACTGAAGTCAGTAGGACTTGCACAAGGGTAAGTGTACCCATGGTACGCTTGCAACATTGGGGCAGCATTAGTTTTTCTAATAAAATGCCACCCACCTGCCTCAACTGGTGAGAAACTTGATGAGGCTGGTGGCAACTGGGACAGTCCCATTTGACCAGGGAAGGAGAACACATGTTGTGGGGACACAGGGGTGTCCCCCCCCCCCTTCAGAGCCACCCACTGGTTAGCTTGGGGAGGAAAGGAGCTGATTGTTCCCTCACCCCTGCCCAACTTTCGTTAAACTCCAGTCCAGGCCATGGGGAGTCTCTTTTTGCTCTGCTTCAACGGCCCCATTCTCCCCACCCCGTATTGGTGGGCTTGGAGCTGTGTTTTGTGGAAGCTGCAGATCTGACCAATCGCCTATTTTGGGATCAGGAAATTTTTTTTTTCTTTCTATAGTGGCCAAATTGGGAAAGGCCTGAGGAGTTTTTCCACCTACCTTGCAGCATCCTTGAGCCGCAGTTAAGTAGGAATAGGATTTAATCATTAGTGATTGTACTCGGTAAGGGAAAACTTGTAGCTGGTTCCCAGTGCAGTTGAGGATAAAAGGACAGTTCCCAGAAGTAAAAGACCTGGGATTTTACTGATGGGCCTTGTGCAATGGGGAAAACCTTGTGGTCTTTGTGGGTTGAGGTCCTCCCTTTTAGTACCCTCTATCCTCCTCGCAGTGGGTGGGGTAGGATGCAGAAGAGTGTGCTGAGTCCTACGGGCAGGCTGAGGAGAGTCTATCCTGAGTTATGGGTTAAATGGTAGGTGCCCTGTAACTCCCAACCTGGAACCACTTAAAATGCCTGAGTGACGGGGTGGAGAGCACCCCTCACCTGTCTTAAGTTGAATAAACTTGTGACCTGGCATTTAAAATCCATCCCTGTGTTCGTCCTCATTTGCTGCTGTGTCTACAGCAAGTGGAGACCAGAAAGGCCCAATGGACAAACTAAATGGGAGAAGAGCAGGGAAGCGATATTCCAAGAGTGCTTGGAACCTCAAGGGGAGAGGGAAGAAAGGAAAGGAAACACAAGGAATGTAGTCACCATTTTAAAATTCCCTGCCTTGTTACTTATTTTATTGTCATCCTTCCATAATAAGCCACACTTCAGAGTGGAAGAAGAACCTGGGTAAATCTTTCCAAACCTGGTTTAAATTTAAAAAAGTGTCTGCTTTTTTCCACTGAAGCAGCTGTACCCCAGTAGTAACAAGCCCCTTGCAGTGTGTAGGGGTAGTGGGGTGGGGAGACTGGAGCATCTTCCTTAGGCTCCTGCCTGGGGGAGGAGTCAGTGTAATTAGGGAAACATAGGTATGGTGCAGCCACAAAAGAGGCAGGGTGGTGCCATGGCTGGTCATAGAGGGAAGAGGAGTAAGGATAGCACGCTTGTTGGTGTGTAAATGGGAGACCTGGGTTCAGTTCCCTGCTCCACAACAGATTTCCTGGGTGACTGTGGACAACTCGTTTGATTTCCCTGTGGCTCCACTCCCCATATGTAAAATGTGGATAACAGCACATCCCTACCTCACATTGGTATTGTGAGGGTAACGATCCTACAACAATGAGGCTAATATAAGTACCTAGAGATAGACAGAGTGCACAATTCTGCTAGTAGGTTCTGAGCCAGTTGGAATATCTCCAGAGAGTTTGCACTATAGAAAGTCCTTGAGTATCAAGCTCCAGCATAGGTTAGAGCTTGAAATTATAACCTACCTCTAAGTTTTCCAAACCTAGTGTTATGTGCTGCCTTTATCCACCCACTATCTACCCGAGGTCTTTTACAAATGATGCTTTTCATGTGAAAAGCAAAATGTATTGTGTAAAATTCTAGCAGTGCTGAATGTCCAGATATATTGTTCAACAGCGGTACTTTTAAAACAGTTAAGATATAGATCTAGACATTATCATGAAGCTCAGCCATAAGTATGCATCCCCTATTTACAATCTGCTGTATAAATAACACTGTACCATTTGAATATACAAATCAAGGAAACTTATTTGAATAAAAATTAGACAGACATAGGAGGGAAGTCAAGATACTCAGTTCAACAGAAGCTCAGCAAAAACTGCTCTTTGAACTGAGCATCTCAACCTTTCACATGTCAGGTACAATAGTCTGTGCTTCCTGCTCAGCCAAAAGCTCAAGAAGGTGCAGAGTCGAAGAGATAAAATGATAGATTGTCTTTTTCCCTTTTTTGAAGAAGTGATTTGCCCCCCTCTGACATTTCTCTTGAAACAGTGTAAGCCTTATTGTTTTGTGAATCTGTGAGACTAACTCAGTGAGTTGATAGGGATAACCAGACATGCAAAGTGGGTTAGGCATACTTGGATACCTCACTGTAGAGGATTTTAGAAAGTTACTGGGTAAAGAAGCAAAAAATATGGTACAAATACGTACTGTTAAATTTAGAAGCAATATCTGCAACAAAGATGTTTAAGAGTGGGACTTTCAAAAGTGCTGCACATTGGCCTAACTCTGCTCCCATGGAAGGCACTGGGTGTTTTACCAATGTTGAGACATTCTGAAAATTCATCCCAACACTTTAATGTTGATCTGGCATCCAATATTTCCCCAGTTAAAAATTTAACCTGCCATTCACTAAAGTTGTCAGCAACAGCTGCTGTTGTAGCATGCTAGCATCACTGTATTCTGGTAGAAATCAGTGATAAATCTGGGGGTAAAAGGGTATTTTATTGCCAACCGGCATTCAATATCTTCCATAGAGGAAGTTATTGAAATAGATTTGTTTATATTCATAGATTATAGGGACAGGTTAGAGTCTGACCTCCTGCATAACACAATCCATAAGTGTTCCCATTCCTGTTTGGGCCAGAACACACACATAATTCTGGTTTGCACACACTTGAAACTTCCTGAAACATTTATTTTTGAGGCTGAAATTTTCTGTTGTTGGCTTCTGCATTGACTTGAATTTCATTCAGAAATCTGGGGCAAGATTTCACCTGGAGATCACGGAAGGAAGAGAAAATACACTTTTCCCATTAAAAAAAAAAATCTAATCATACACACAGACCTACACTAAGGCCCCAAATCTTCACTTGCACCCATGGTTTGGAGACCATCACCATACGCCATGTGAACTGTGTCTGCCCTGTTAAGTAAATCAATTATAATAGCGTGTTTCTACTGGTAAAACTATATAACTGGCACCTACTTCTCCAGTCTAAATTGGAGCTCTACATATTGGGATGGTGTAAAGGCAAATTAGGTGTAGATTCCAAAATCCTCAGCAATCAAACACTGTGCTGGAAAGAGCTCCCATATTTGCCAGCTGGTGGTTCATAGCAGATTGATGGCTGGCTACCAGTATAACTGGAGGACTCAGAATTAACAGGCAGAGGAGTAGGAAATGCATTGTGTGCATATCAACCCCCTTAGATAAGAGCATATAAAACTTAGTGCTGATGATTGACAGGAAGGAAGAGAGCAGGGGATAAGATGGAGCTTTGCAATCCTGTATGGAGGCAAAACGAGGCTGCCAAGCAGGGTCTATGCACCAGATGGCTCCATGAAGGACAGATGCAGACTCCCCCTGCCGGTTCTCTGATGATCCATGACTCAGATGTGAAGTGGCAAAGATAAAGATAGGTATCAGACAGAGTGATCTCCAAATCCTACAAGGAGGGTGAATGGGAAGAGCACAATAAGGTTCCAGCCCATATAGAGGAAGTGGATGAACTATACTTAGCCGTCTTGCAGACAGTAGGATGGGTAGATGGAGAAGAGTGGGAAGTGTGGTCTGAACCTCATAGAAAGGTCAGATATGAGAGGCTGTAGTTGCTGGTCCAGAGTGGAATAATGTAATAGAGAAAGGGGCCTGGCCCCCAACCTGTGTGGGTAGTTTTCCCGTCAGTATGTAGAGTTCAAGGTGGTCTTTAGCTTGTACTGAAATACTGATGGGGTAATTTGGGCTTCTAAACTGCAAGGCCACAAATGTGGCTAGGGGCTTGCATCCAGTGTGAATCGAACCACATGTACAGCTACATGGACATGATGTGCTTCATCATTCAGGATGACCCATAATTTAGAAATGGTTTGTCCAATTTACCTCAACCATTTCAAAAATGAATAGAGAAACAATTGTCTTCTGAGTATGTGTGACTTCCACTATGAAAATGTAGATCCACATCCTGCCCCCCTCCCCCCCCAGTGGCTGATCTAGAGAAAATGTTAATGAGTTTGAAAATTGCTAGCTAGAAGGCAAGTGATAAAGACTTCTACTTTCAAACCTGAAGACCTTTGGTTCAAATCCTGATATTACCCTCAGCAGAGTTAGCTACATATGAGAAACTTTATGCAGAAAAGAGATCTTTCTCCAGACAGCCAAAATTGGGCTTATAGCAGAAACGGCCTTAGAATCTTAAGCAGTCAGCTATCGTGACTGCACGGCTGGAATTTGCACTGCAAGATTATTCTCACACTAAGGCTTTGATCAGCAAATATGTTTTTACAATGATAATTTTTCTAATCATTGGTGCGGCTGTTGGACGTAATAGTTCTCTTTGCCTGCACAGCTCCGCTCAGAACCTTCATGTGTGCCACAACCTTAGCAACGCACCTCAGTGCACAAAAACAAAGAGACACCAATGCGTAGCACAAACCTAAACACTTCTACAGCGTGTACAATGACTGCCCTGGTCTTTCAGCTCTTTGCCAGAGCTGCCTCTGGCAAACTTCACGAGCACTAAATTCACCAAAAACAGGGAGAAATTAAAAAGCAATATGACAGTTATGGAGAATCATAACGTGCTTCTGCTCTACACTATTATTCAAAATAGTATATCATCTCTTTGGGAATCTGCAGCATAAGTTCTGTTAAAGTACAGGCTGTAAATGTGTATTAGAATTAAGTAAACACTATAAAATATGTTGAACTACATTTTGTGACCTTAAAATGAGGAGAGCACCAATTCTAATGTATGCTGGGATTGCAAAAATCCCAGGATGGATAATACACTTAATGTTGTGTAATTTTTCCTCTTTCCTGGTTTACTTTCATTATAATGCAAAGTCATATATATATATATATATATATATATATATATAAATAAAAGTATAAACAAAAGCTATTAAAAGAACATGACTAAGGTTGCAAGGTTCTCCGATGTTAGGAAGTGCCAGTATTAAGGTTGCCTTAACCTTAATTCACACAGAATTATTAATTTTCTCATGGGCTTTTCTATAGCACTCATCACTATAGTATGAGTGCTTCTTGAACATTGATTGTTATCTTCAAAAAAAAAAAAACAACTCCTCCTTCATTATCCCCATTTTACAGATGGTGAGCTGAGGCACACATATTAAGGTTAAAAATATCCACTAATTTTGTGTGCCCAGTTTGAAAAAAAATCAAGTCCTGGGCATCTCAGAGAAATTATATAGGACTTTATACATTCAAGCCCAACTGCCATTGACTTCAGCTGAAGCTGAGTGCTCAACACTTCTGCAAATCAGACCCCCAGGGTCTCAAGTCAGGTGCCCAGAAAATAAGTTAAACTCAGTTAGACCACAAGACCTTGCTTTCTCTTTCTACAATCCTCTACCTCATTTACTGTACATCGTCCAACTTCTGCAACAAATGAATCAGGATAGCTACAGAAACCAGCCTCCTTCACTACATTTCCCTGATTCAGCCCCCAAGCTGGTCCATACTGTGTAAGGAGTGAGGCAGGGTTTCTGTGGGGGAGAAAAAAAAATAGTATTTGATTGTGTAATTAAAGACTATCATAATGCATATGCACAATGGGGCTGAATTAAGGCTACATAGGCATTTTCTAACTTTTGAGAGTTTAACTTTGCAACCTTAATATTCTTTTAATGTGGTTTATTTGTAATTTGCTAAGTTTTTTTTAAAAGATGGAAACTGAAAAAACATTCCATTATGTGGCATCAGACACATATGTGGGTCATCAGCAGCTGGAACCTTTAGATCCAGCACAGACCTCTGCCATCTGAGCTAATGGAGTAACTGATTGCAGTAGTAGGTTGTCATCCTCTCTGTAGACCAGTACTAGAGAAGCAGGAGAAAGACACTTTACCAGTGTCAGTAAATAACTGTGAAACCCAATAGAGTAATGGTGAGACTCAATCTTGGGCTCCATTCTCAGACTTTGGAAAGTAGTGTTTTCAAGTGGGAGCAGATTCTTCTGTTTCCACAGCTTGATCTATATTCTTCCATCTCCTCCAATCTGTTCCAGTCTCTTCCTCACCTATGGCTCTTCATCCAAGTCCTATTCACTTCACCTATCTAGTCCCAGTCTACTCGACCAGCCACTGTCACTTTCTGCACTAGTCACCGCAGCTCTGTGTTCCCAGACTTCTTGCCCGGCTAGGAGTGGTGGCACTAGGTAAAAGCAGATTAACCAATTGCTTAGGGCCCCAAGCAGCTGGGGGGTGGGCAATTAAGTAAGATTAACAGTATTTTGAGGATAATAATAAAGATGGAGTTTAAAAAAAACCTGTGTGTTGTGTTGGTTGGATATTGGTTTCTTGGTTTAATGGAAATAATGCAATTAGTATTTTTAGGGGGTGGGTGAAGGGTAAGTATTTCTGCTTAGGGCTACCAATGGGCTAGCACCACCTCTGCCAACCAGTCCCAATCCCACTCACAACCCCTCCAAGCTTCTTATCTCCCTCCCCTCCCACTGGCCCCCAGTCCCAGCCTCCCATCCAGTCACCAACTCCCTCCACCAGAATCTGAAGCAAAATATAAAATTGTTCAATATAAAAAGGATATGTAGCAACTATACCTGCCTGCCTACTCGTCAAAGAAAAATGATGTTTGGAATATCTGCAGTTTATCGAAAAGGAAATATTTATTTTACCTGCTATACTCATGCTACTGTGCTTCCTTTGTTTTCTTCCTCTGAAGTAGAGGCCACTGAATATTTATATCTCTATCGTTAGAGAGTGGCAACGGGCAAAAAGCAATAGAATTTCAGCCAGGTTTCATTTTTGTAAATCCTCAGACCTCAACCCTCAAGAAAAGCTTGTCTATTGTTGGAGGCAGACAGCACAGCTGTCACCATGACGAACAAAAGGGAAACCAAAAATAAAAAAAAATAAAATAAAAAAGGCCTATTTTGAAAATTAGCAATATCCATTTTTTGCTCCACATTTAATGAGCTTCTGATGAAATGAAATTTGCTGGGCTTCTCAAGTGTGGTTTCTGATGGGGCTTAGATCACTTTGAAATCAGCGCACTCCAGAAGAGCCCATATGCTTAAGGCAGAAAAGCGGCATTATTAGGAGCGTTGAACTGGAATGAAATTTTGGAGGAGACTATTTAACTCTCCTTTAAATAGGATTTTAATTTCAAAAGTTAATGCTTTAGCACCATCACCTAGTCTTTGTGAAAGACAAAAGCAAGTGATGCCTCAAGCTGGGTGGAGAGAATGCAGAAGGGAATGTCACCTGATGTACTAACCCAAGACTGAGAGCAAGGGACTCCTGCATTCTAAGCCTAGCTGTGACAGAGCTTCGGGGGCCTTCGTCAAGTCACATTTGCTGTGGCTGGCCCTGAAAAATGTAGTCATCTTTGATTTTGGGGAGAGAACTTTGTATCAATGATCTTGTGTATCAATATACATGTAGCTTATCCCAGAAATGGATGGGAAATGTAGGTCACAAATGAGGGGTGAAGGGTGTTAGCTGAGCCACTTGAATAATAGAGTTGCTGGATTTAGCGGCATTTTTAAAATGAATTAGTCTTTTTTCCTATTAAAAAAGTTTATGGGAGTGGTTGAATAACCTGTGAGCGCATTAATTGACTAATGCATTCAGTGAGTTTTGAACATGTTTTTCGTATAGACTAGATAATTATTTTGTTTCATTCATGCTGCCAGGGCCTACAGTGTAAAACCTTACAACCATGGAAATGGCAAGAACTTGTTCTACAGTACCTGCATCCGATGAAGTGAGTATTCACCCACGAAAGCTTATGTTCCAATATGTCCGTTTATCTATAAGGTGCCACAGGACTCTTTGCCGCTTTTACAGTATCTGTTTAGTTTCCCCAACAGATAAAGAGACAATAGTTGTACATTTCTACATTGACATGTTGGAGAATCAGTTCCTCCCTTTGCCAAGACTTGAGAGAAGGTTTGTGATTTTCTAGTGAGATTTGTTATAAGGTCCAGCAAACCTCCAAGAGCACATGGTTTTGGCGTTTTGCACTCTCCAGAACTTCCAGTGCCTAGTGCCGGTTCAAGGCCCTGATATTAATTTTCAAGCCCTCTATTGGGTATGTAGTTAACAGTGTCCAGGATGAAGCTCAAGAGAGCTAGAGATAAGGCATTTTCACTCAAAGGCTCTCAAGTGTGAAGTGACATTAGAGGAAATAAATCCAAGTCGGATTATTTTCAGAACACATTGCAAAACATCCCTGTTTCTCCAAGACCTTCTTGTAGTGATGACAAGGAGCTACTTTCTTACGTGTGAGTGTGTGTGTGTCCATGCACACACACATATATCATCCCCTAAAAACAAGTTACTAAAAGTCTGAGGGGCAAAAGGCAGTGTTGCCAACTCTGGCAATATTATAATAAGTCTGATGATGCCTTTTGCTTTTCTTGAAGCCCCAGGTTCTGGAATCATGTGATTACATGAGAATCTCTATTTTCATTTAAAAGAAAAAAGTGTAAGTTTCCAGCCTTCATGGTTGCAAAGTAAAGCTTAAAATACTACTCAAATGCACTATAAAAGGTTCAGACAGCAGAATGCGAACTGAAAACCCTCCACAGATGGTTTTTTTTCTTTAAAAAAAATTTGATGCCCCTTGATTCTTGGGGCCCTGATTCATGATTATTGAATGCTTGAAGCTGGCAATACTGAGTATCCACTCAGAGGTCTACTATAGACAATGTTATATCAGTTACAATTACTCTTAAGCATTGGGCCCTAATTCAGCAAACTTGAGGCAAGATTTTGAAAGGTATTTAAGTGCCTAAATACCTTTCAATATCTGGCTGTTTAGCACTTCCATGAGTAAATTCATCCACCTGAGCAAGGAGTTTACAGGATAGCTCTAGGGAAGGGGACAGAGTCAAAAGTGGAGTGGGAGATGGAAGCAGAGCGGTCTGTAACCACTGCAGCGCCTAGAATTGAACCGTCTCAACATTCCATTGATCTCTAGCGAATGGCTGTGAAACCCATTTGGCCAAATGTGTCTCTCATCCCTTCTTGTGACACATGATGATAAAGCTTTCACTGTAGAAGGCGGTTATCTGGCATGTTGGGAGAATGGGGGCTGGGTTGCTGGTAAGTCAAAAATTCTAGTTAACTAAGAGGAAGTGAGTTTGGGTGTGGGAGGGGTCTCAGGGCAGGGGGTTGGGGTGTGGGAGCGGGTGCTGCATCCGGGCAGTGCTGACCTCAGGCGGCTCCCTGCAAGTGGCAACATGTCCCTGCTGCTCCTAGGTGGAGGCAGGGCTAGGCAGCTCTGTGCACTGCCTCCGCCCACAGGCACTGCCCCTGCAGCTCCCATTGGCTGCGGTTCCTGGACAATGGGAGCTGTCGAGCCAGCGCTCAGGATGGGGGCAGCGCACGGAGCCCCCGTGGCTGTTCTTCTACCTATGAGCGGCAGGGACATGTCGCCGCTTCCAGGAAGCCACGTGGAGCCAGGTAGGGAGCCTGCTGGCCCAACGCCAACTCGACTAGGAACGCGACTTTCAATGTTAAATCAGAAATGCTGGTTTAGAGAGCTTTCTGGTTGGTAAAATGCCAGATAACACAGCTTTTACTGTACTTTGCTACCAATGATTTTGTTAGATCAAGTGCTAGTGGCCTTTGTTGTGGATCTAAAGACCCCATCCCTGATTTTTTAAATTTTGAAGAAAAAACAAAGAAGTTACACACTAAAAACATTAAAATAATGTTATGGTTGCAGAGACCCTTAGTTTGTCCATTCCCCCCCCACCCCCGCCCATTGTGCGTATGCATTATGATACAGCCTTTAATGACATGATCACATACTTTTTTCCCCTAACTGTTGAAGGCCTGACCTTGCAACCATAGTTTTAATACTTTTTTGTATATAACACACAGAGGCAGGGGTGTGTGTATATAATTGTTTACATTCTCATCTTATTGCCCTATATTAAACTAGTACTGCATATAGCTGCATGTAGTCTGCATAAGTCATTCTGAGTTTTATCCCTTTCCTTTTTTCCAATTAACTGGGCACAGCTAATACTTAATGTTCAGGCATGTGAGTATTAGGCTAGGCACAGGGGAAAACTGCCTCTGAGGAAAAGTGGGAAGTGGGTTAGAAAATCTTGGCTCTCTCCAAGGAGATAAATATAAATATATTGTGTTTTATTGGGTTGCAACACAGCTCTGGAGAACACTACTATCCACCCGTCTGTGGCAAAGGGACTAATACTTCCTGTTCTTTAACCTGTGGACTGATATTCTCTTCATGCAGAGTGCTGCTGCAGCTGAGTCACTATTGTGTCAAGAATCAATGATAGTTTGTGTCCCATCTCTAGAGAGTAACATGGACCTTCATTAATCTTAATCTGAGATCCCAAAGAATAAAAGGCCATGCAGTACTATCATCATCGTTTGTTACTGCCACAGAACTAGAAGGTCAATAACCCATTCACTTAATCCATGCTCCAGATTATAGACCTGCTAAAGGTTAAAAAAAACCAATCAAATCAGGATACTTTGGTAGGAGTACAAATGTTTGAATGTGTTCTGACTATAAAATTAAATTCCATGAAATAGTCTGGTCTAGAACTGGTCAAAAAGTGGCAAGTATTTTATGCAGAGTTTCAATAAAATTTTGCTGAAGTGTTTCAGTATAATACATTTTCAGTGGGAAAAAACCTTTAGTTTTTCCCTCATTTCTCCATCCTTCCCCCTTTCCAGTGATAAAAATAAAGGTAGGGACAAAAACCTAACTGGAAAATCCAGAAAAAAGAATCCTCTTTTTGTTTTTGTATCCAAAAGCCAGAACATTTTTGAAAAAAATATTAAAAAATGAAAGGGTCCAGGGAAATTCTCATTTAGGAACAGGCCATTTTTCATCAACATATTTTTGAATGAAAAATTTAGACCTACTCTGGTCAAAAATGCATTTCCCCATTATCTTTAATGCAGGTGTAATGCAAATAGTGTAGTAGGTGTTAAGATGAGTGACAGCAGAATTGTTTGAGGTAGGAAGCATTATGTTACCTAAGATTGTTAGCTGAATTTGACCTAAGTTTGCAAACAGATTTGTTTGGCCACCAAACTGATAAATCAATTGTTTACCCAGCTTTACTTAAGATAGCACATTTTCTCCTCATGAGACAAGCCCTAGCTGGTTGCTGGGCAACTTGAGTGGATACATACTCAGGGCAGCTAGCCCATGTCACCACTGCCCATGCTACCATGGCTACACTACCCTTTTGATGGTATCAGTCTCATGATAGGACTATTGGTATAGAGTGTATGGGGGTATAGTCTACAAAAAAGACTAATAGTCTGAGATGTATTAACAGGAGTATCCTATATAGGACAGGAGCGGTAATTGTCCCACTCTACTGGTAAGGCCTCAGCTGGAGTACAGTCCAGTGCTGGGCCATATTTTAGGAAAGATGTGGACAAATTGGAGAGAGTCCAGAGAAAGCAACAAACATGATAAAAGGTTTAGAAAACCTGACCTATGAAGAAAGGTTAAAAACCCAGGCATGTTTAGTCTTGAGAAAAAACTGAGCAGGGACCTGATGTTCTTCCAATATGTTAAGGGCTGTTATAAAGAGGACAGTAATCAGTTGTTTTCCATGTCCACTGAAGGTAGGACAAGAAATAATGGGCTTAATCTGCAGCAAGAGAGATCTAGGTTAGATATTGGGACAATCTTTCTAATACAAGGGTAGTTAAGCTCTGGAATAGGCTCCAAGGGAGGTTGTAGAATCCAATTGTTGGATGTTGTTAGGAACAGGTTGGACAAACAGCTGTCAGGGAAGGTCTAGTTTTACTCAGCACAGGGGGCTGGACATGATTATGTCTCAGAATGTTTTAAATTTCCAGCCCTACATGTCTAGGATTCTATTTTTAGCCCAATGGGAGCTCACACAAGTGAGTCTATGCCAGCTGTGGAATCGCACTCCTAGCAACAAACGTAGATGTACCTACAAACTTTGCACCTCTTCATTGGTAATGTTTCACAGAAACAATCAAAATCAGAAGGAATAGAAATATATCTCCAAGATCCTACCCAGACTCAGCCTCTGCACAGGGTAGTGAAAAGATATAAATTTTGCAATACACTTTTGTAAAGGGAATCCCTGAACAAAAAAAAAAGTTAAAAACCAGGACAGACAAGTTGGCTGGACAGGCAACCAACATATAGTTGGCTAAACTCCTCCCTCTTGTAATGCCATTGAGTTGAGAGGGTGAATTTGGCCAATAGAATCAGATTTTCAAGCCCCATTTTTTTGTCTATAGTTGCAAATAATTGTAGGCTACAACATTGTGTCTGCAGAATTGTGGGTGTGATAAAGGAGGTCAACTTAGAGGCCAACAATTTCAGCCCAGCCCGAACAACTGATCCAAAGCCCATGGAAATCAAAAGAATCCTTCTAATGACTTCAATGGGCTATTACTCATTCTGGAAAATATCACTTTGTAATTTAATGAATAGAACCAAACATGTTAAGGGCACCTCTCATAGTACAGCCAAGCCTTAATCAAACCACAGCAGGAAGACTTGATCAGTGGCTTCTTTTTGGTGTGAAACAACCCTAGACTTTACAGACTATACTAAACTGCATGTCAGCTAAATATTAAGATTAACAGTGTTCCAGTCCCAGCACCAAAAGTTATTTTCTGCATTGACAATAGGAAACAATCTCAGTTCACCCTCTACTAACAGAGGGCAGGGGTTGATTTAATTTTTGTGACATTTTGGAAAGTGAAAACACAGTTTTGCTTAGCTCAGATCAGAGACTCATTTCCTCACTGATCTCTCCTGGCACTTATCAGAACAAGAATCCCAAGCCCACTGCTGCAGCCTGAACAATTTTTGAGTTGCAGGATTGTTTTAATAGCCCAAGTCACTGCTCCTATACTTAACCATATTAGTCATGCTCATGGTTCTTCCTTCTCCCCCTCCCCATATTACTGCTCAGATCACCTGACTCAGCTCTAGATTGTTCTAGTGACCTTCTGTAATGGAGTACACTCACTTCTCATGAGGACCCCCTGTCTCAGTGTATGTGCCCACTCTCTCACTCTCTGTTGGTGGTGGCTCTTTGGTGACTCAGCCCTCCAGCCAAGTCACACAGTCTTTATGGGAGATAAAAATAAGAACCCCTTCCAGGATATACCTCCAACAGGGGTCCTATCTCAGCACCCTCTGTAAGGGTCCCTCAATCTGCAGCCCTATCTTTGGGCTCACTCCTCAACCAGTCCCGCAGGGCCTATCACAGTAGCCTGGTCTGAACTGTCTCTCGGCCCCTTCTGGGCTCCCTCAAGTTGTGGCTACTTTTCAATCAGGCCTGGCCCTGCTTTGTGGCCACATCCCCCAGGGCTCCCTCCCTAGGAGCTCATCACCTTTCTGGCTCCAACTCTTCACCTGGGCCACTAAAGGCATTCAGTTCCTATTCTGGCATAGATCAATGTCCAGGTCACTTTCCCAGTGGCTGGTGGCAGGGGGACCCAGGCCTGACCTCTACTCAGAGTCCCAACCCAGGGACCTTATAGATAGCAGCAATCCACCATGTCCCTTTAAATAAGCCACATCACTGCTACAATTCCTTTAGCCATTTCCTCACAGCCCCAGTTCATTCTGCACCCTTACCTCCATGCCTTGTCCTGGTTGAGTCCCAGCAGCCAGCCCAGAACTTGGCATTCTCCACAGCCTCTGCCAGCACTGCTATGTCCATGGCTCTGTAGCTTCCCCCAGCCAGCCAGGTACACCATTCACACTCCTCCAGCTCCAACAAGGAACTGATCTTACTCTGGCCCCGCAGCTCTTCTTATACTAGCCTGCTGGGCCCCCAATTGGCTACTCCCTGCAGCTTCTCTGATTGGCTGCTTCCCACACTGCTGCTCTAGGCCGCTTGGAGGACTCTCTCCTCTGCCCTTTTCTGGGCTGTGTGACAGGGCCATGAGGCCTTCAGCAGGGGGCTCAAAGCCTAGTCCATCCAATCACACCTTGTTTTAAATGGATCCGTTGGTAAATAAAGCTGAACCTAAAGAACTTATTTGAAATGCCTCCAAACCATGACCGGTCCATCCAGAATGGCAACCGCAATCATTACGACACAATTTCTAAGTTATCTCACATCCTTTTGAAGGGAACAGCAAATCCCATGCACCACTTCAGTCTCGTGGAGTGGACCTGAGTTTGTTTAATCACGTTGTTTAATATGTAACAAAGCAAACTCTGTGCAAAAGTATAAAATAATTCAGTAGGTCCTTGAATAGAGCATTAATGGGGGCACGGAGAAGGACTCTGCTCAATAAAGTATTGTGGCATATGAGTCAGGAATTAAATATGGGAAGCAAAACAAAGAAAAACCCTGAAGTACTTAGATCTGAAATTATAGTGAAGAAAGGAAATAGGACTGTAGCCAGCTATGGAACCTAGAGGACACGTACAATATCCTTTCAGGTCATCTCTTGGCAAAATGACTTTGTGTTTACAAAGAAAGCAGCACTTGCCACAGGGCTCTTAAGCTTACTCTGCATCAGAGCAATAAACAGCAGGATCTGAAGTCTTGAGTGTGCTCAGAAACTGCTGTAATGGAAGGTTTTGGCTCGACAGCCCTGCAGATGGAAGCAGACAGTCCTGAAGGCAGATGGGGACACAGTTATCTCAAATGTCAAAAGGTACAGGCTCATTTTCAAACTACAGGTGAGATGCTGACTATTATTAGTTCTGTAATCCATGTGAGTTCCAACTGAATTCAGTGGAGCTATTCCTGCAACGAGGTAGTACCAAATGTGAACCACGAGGGCTCAGATCCTCAAAGCTCCTTAGGAGCCTAAGTCCCATTGAAATGGATGAGAGGTGGGTGTCTAAATACCTTTGAGGAACTGGGCCTAGGTGCCTATCTGCCTCTTTAAAAAAATCTGTCAGATTCAACAATGATGAGCCCCATGGAAAAACCCATGAAGGAACTGATAGTTCTGTAGTCAGTGGAGGTTTCAGATGGTGTGTGGTCAATAAAATGCAGGCACACACATTGAATGAGCAGTATAAAAAGGAAATATTGAAGAGCTGTTTCATTCGCTGAGCACCATTCATCTTGTGCACGGAATCAGGCAGGAAAAAATACTATATCCATTTGTACAAGGAATCATTATGTGAAATTCCATGGCCTGTGTTATACAGGAGGTCGAATTACATTTCTTTGGGTTTAAAGTCTGTGAATCTGTGAATAAGGCTGTTGTCTGGGACAACCTTAATTCCGCCATCTTCTAACTCTTGAATGCTAGACTTTGTAATCTTAACAATAGTTTAATATAGTGCTTTTTACATGAAATGTGTAAATACAACATGGTTAACAGAATTGACAAGGAAATGTACAGGAACAAAAACATTTATATTCATTTCAACTTGTGCAAAGTAAAACGCGAGGAAAATAGTAAATAAAAGAATTTCTGGCAGAAGTAATTTGCTAAAGTAATATGAGCTGTATTGTAGGCAGCTTTTAATAATTGGAGACCAAGTTATACTAGATTACTGGTAACCATTCTCTTGTAGCAATGGATAATGATGGCCAATAGGTGGTGCTAATGTTATATTCGAAGTCAATATTTTTATATTTAATTAAACGAATCACTTTGCTTTAAAGAAATATCGCTAAGCTTGTGAGCCTATTGGGAGAACTTAATGAGAGTAAATGGAATTTTTCAAGTCTTCGGGAATTTCTTCAGGTCCAATAGCATATTAGATACTGTGCAGAGGTCGTTATCGTCAGTTTTTTCCAGAGTAACTAGTAATGTTGGGTGCTTCCTCTTTTAGGTTCTTAGCATGAGAAACCCAGAATAGGCCTAATTTTTAGAAAGTGCTGAGAACCTGCCTTCTAAAAGTCAGGACCCTTTAAGGTGTCAAGCTGGTCACCCAAAATCACTAGCCACTTCTGAAAATTTAGGCTTACGTGGTTACACTAACGTTATTGCCTCAATTTCTATAGTCTCGGAGAATGCCAATATTTTTTTTCTGGCACCTCTGTTGCATAGTGACTTGCTGTTTCATTCACTTTTTCCCACACAGGCAGAAGTGACCAGTAGTGATTTCCAGAACATGCTCACTAGAATTAGAATCTCTGTATCTGGAGAGAAGAGAACGTGAGTTATTTGAGAAATGACTTTTTCTGTGAAAAATTGTGATGACATGAAATATTTTCCATCTGTGTCAACGTTTTCCAGGTTTTTGTTAAAAAAACCCTCCCCTGAAAAAGCCCCCCGTCATATTCATTATCCAAAACTTTCAGTTTTTAAAAAAAGGGAAGTTTTTGACTAAACAAATATTTTTGCAAAAATTTTAGTCAATGTCACGCTATCTGGAGTGGCTCACAACTGTGAGTGCCTACCTCAGGCAGACTGTCAGAAAACAGGGCAGACACTTCAAACTGGTGGTGTGTTCTATAATTAGATTTCACCAAGTCAATAACAAATGTGAGCTCCTGGATCACTGTACCAGTCTTACCATGGAGTCACAGACCATCCCCTTAGTCTCTCCAATCTATCCTGCCACTCAGACAAACTGGACTTTGTGATAAAAGGTCACAAACCAAAAATCACACCACATCAGGTTTCTCCCAGTCCCCAAAGTCCAGTCATTTACCCCAGATCAAATGGTACGCCAGATCTTGCACCAAAGACAATGCTGGCAGCCAATTCTATAGTAAACTAAAGATTTATTAGCTAAGAAAAAAGAATGAGAGTTATTGAGAGATTAAAGTGGGTAAAATATATGTACAGGTAAATCACAGTTTGTAACTCTAAATGATGGATGTGAAGTAATAAACTGCCAGTTTCTCAAAAGTCTTTTATGGTACCCAGATTGTCTCTGGGGATCTCCGCTTTGCATCTGATACACTTCCCTGTAAGAGTCCAAAAAGTTCAGCAATTAAAGACCTTTCTTTGAATTCATTCTTATATCTTCTTCTGACAGAAGAAAAGCTGACAGTGTCTCTACCCATGTAGGCTTTCCCTTTGATGACAATGAGTAAGGAATGCACTTAGTCTTTTGACCTCCGACCATCATAATGGCCAGTTGAAATTAGCATTTTCTGTTAAAGTCCTTAAGTCCTTCATTAACATTTCACAAGATTTATTTGATGGATTATTTAATTACAGGGGTATACACAATGTAAAAGTTTGCTATTACATTATATCAGGAACAGATAAGTGAAAACAATACAAGTAACATTCCACTAGTTTTCATGAAGTTTAAACACCTGAATACACTCTTACCTTTACACTCATTTTGATCTATACTAATACACAAGTGAATTGGTCTGTGGTCCTGATCTGACCTGGTCTTCTAGCATCACAGTCAAAAAGTAATTTTCTGCCAGAAAAATGTGTTACCAGAAAATTTGACCACCTCTAAAGATAACTTTACAATTCTGGAATTATAGTAGTGTATTAAACAATACACCTCTCATTCTCCCAAACGTGGGATTTTTCTCCCCAAAATTACACCAGTCTGTGGTGCAGCACAGACAATATTCAGTACTGCATCCATGCTGGATTTAATGACCAATACCTAGTGACCTGTTAGGGATAGACTAGGAAGAAGAAATCTCCAGCTTTACAGTGTCATAGAGCATTCACTTCTCTCTCTTGTAGGTTGCAAGATATCTGACCTTAAAGCTGTGATGTTATTAACTATAAAGGGGTTTGTAAAGATTGCAGATATTAATTATTTAATTACATTTATCAGATGTGCTCTGACTGCTTGCTCAAACATGAAGAACAATGATCGCATTAAAAAATGTATAAGTAACACAACACCAGTAAATTAGACTGTGGCCCAGATCCTGCAACATATTTAGGTGCCTAACTCCCGTTGAAATCAATGGACTTTATCTTTGAGAATCTGGGCCTGTAAACTCATCAGGGCAGGGATTATGTCTTATTATGTGTGTATACAGTATCTAATTGGGAGCTAATCTGGGTTACGGCTTCCAGGCTTTACTGTAGTCCAAATAATAAATAATAAAAATAGACAATCCTTGGCTATGTACTGCACAACCCTGCTAAGCACAACCTCTCCCCTCAAGATAAATCTTGGGAAATGGGTAAGTTTTGCAGAATTTCATGAAAGTAATACAATATAAACTCCAGTACAACAAGGAGAAAGTTCTGGGGTAAAATCCTGGCCCTATTAAAGTCAATGGCAAAAGTCCCATTGATTTGAATGTGTCTAGGATTTTACCGCTGGACTGCTGGTCTCAGGCAGAGGAATCTGATGTACAGGGTGAAGTATAAAAAAGCTCTCATACTTTCAAAAAACTATTTGTTTTTAAACTACACAGCAACTCCATAATCCAGCTGATGTGATGAGTAGAGCCTGTTGGAAATTTTCTATCCAAATAAATGGACAGAATGTGTTTTTTTTACAAAATAGAAAGTCCTGCGCCCTCCTTCCCCCCAATCCCTTTTCATTCAAATAAACTTCAGGGTTTAAACACAAAACAGAAAACATTTCAAAACGGAAACATTTGCGGTTTTTAGCAATGATGGAAAAACAAAAGATTTGTTTGGTATTGGTGTCCTGGCATTTTTAAACAAAACACCAAAATTAAAAAAAAAAAAATGGACTAAAAAAATTGAAGTTTGCTTTGCAAGAAGAAAAGAATTTTCTGACCAAGTCTAGTAAAGAGGTATAAAGATCTTAATGGCATTCATTTAGGATGATGTGCTACCTACTAGTGGCTTCGCCATTTGTGAGTAGTGCATTAATTGAAATGGGAATTGGACATTTGAAGGCCTTAGGAAGCTTTGACTAGCTCATCATATAAAAATATATATACACCCACATATGCCAGTGTGGGCAAATAGTGCTTAGCCTGCACATAAGAGAAAATACACACAGGAAAGTAATGGAAATGGCTTGCTGCTAAATACATATGGTTAGTTAACAAGCTGTGAAGCAGTTACCTGCATAAAAGCACAGTGGATCAGCAAGTGCTGGGAAAATAAGTGCAGTTCATGCTTACAGTTTCTAATATCCCATGCTGCCAAAACTTTTCAGTAGGAATGGAAACTAAGCAGGACACTTACAATACCCCATGCCCTGAAATTGAGTGGCTAGAAGGCCCCACCCCGATGTCACACCCATGCCACAAGAAAACCGGACAAACAGGGTAAGAACATCCAATTAGATAAACATGAGATGCACACAGAAGAATGCCCCAATAGAAATGTCTATGGAAGCCACCTGTCTGTGCTGTTTGCTTCTCCCAGGTTTCCCAGCATTTATGGCTCTGCTTGTTGTTTGGATTTGACAGGGATGTGGCTTCCCAGGCTTCCACTTTCTGTACACTCATTCTTGGCAAATGCACCTAACGTGCCACGGCCTGTCTTGTTGTGAAGCCTTCAGCAACATTTCCCTGGGAACATCTCTATGCATTCTTGCAGGAAAGGAAGAGGAAAAGCCTAAAAATCAATATATGCTCATAAGTCTGTCCACTCTCTGCTGGTCTCTAATAAACAATAGCACAGGAACGGAGGAATCCTCCTAAATTTGCCTTTGAAGAATATTTTAAAAATCAGGGACATGTTTAAAAGTGCTTTATCAGAAACTGTGAATTCTGAGTTAGGAGCATAGGAACTGTCTTTCTGGATCAGAGCAATGACCCATCTAGCTCATAGCCTGTCTTCAAGACTGGCCAGTGTAATGCCGACAGATCCTGGTTGCCAGCGGGCGGGATTGAACCGGGGACGTCTGGAGCTCAGTGATTGAACCTCCACTGCATGAGCTAAAAGCCAACTGGCTGTAGAGCAGACTCATTAATTGCTCCCTAAGTGGTCTTGGTGCCACTAAATGGGACAGAACACCACACCCAAGAGGTGTGCGGGTTACATACTTCCCCTAGATGACGGAGCACATCTCAAGCTTCCGAGTCTTCCCAGTTGAAATCCCGGACGAGCCCCCACTTGTAACACTGACAGATCGCGGTGGCCGGGATCAAACTGGGGATCTCTGGAGCTTAGTGCATGAGTCTCTACCGCATGAGCTAAAAGCCAACTGGCTGTTAGCTAAGGCTGTAGAGCAAACTCAATCTCTTGCTCTCTAAATTGTCTTGGTGCTACAAAATGGGACAGAACACCACACCCAGAAGGTGTGTAGATTACACCAGCACCAGCTGCTTCAGAGGAAGGGGTAACAAACCCTGCAGTAGGCAGTTATGGGATAACCAGTCTGTAGGGAAAGTTGCCTCCTGATTCCTTCAAAGATTGGGACGCCCTGAAACATGAGAGTTTCTATCCATTCCAGAATTCATTAATTTAAAAAATATATATTTACCGTAACAATGCTGGATAGTCTTGTTCAGATAAATGTCTGGCCATGTTTCAAATTCTGCTAAGTGCTTGGCCTTAGATGTGGCAATGAGTGCCACAGACTAATTATATACGGCCTGAAAAAGTATTTCCTTTAATCAGTTTTAAATATGCTCCCTGTCAATGTCATTGGATGGCCCCTTGTTAATGTATTATGAGTAGTGCAGAGCAGAGCCCAACCTACCTTCTCTACACCAGTTGTTAGGGTGTACAGCTTTCTCATGTCCCCACTTACTCATCTCTTCTCTAAGGTAAATTAGCTGTTACCAAAATTTTCAAGTTTGAAAGGTCCCCGCAAATAGGAGGCACAATGTTCTCTACACAGGATATTTTACAACTAAAACAAAATTGGTTGCATAAGGGCAAAATTTCAATACTGTACTCTTGGGTTTTAGCCAGATTTACTGCAGCATGGAGAGTGGTAGATTTAAGCATACCAATAAAATACTGGGAATATTGCTGCTCTTATAATTCTGCCTGAGCCTTCCACGATTTCTTTCTGACACAGTATTTCAGAAAAAGCCCCTGAAAAGTTATTTTTAAAAACAAACAAGATCTGTCACTAGCCCTGGTGGAGACTTGTTTGTAATTCCCCTGTGAACAGAATTCTTAGATTTCAGCCTAGTAGGCCATGAAATGTACAATGTAGCAATATCAAATATCACGAGTCACTCAGCTGTCTGCTGAAATATATGTAATTTGGAAATCATATTTGTTGTTATATCCAGGACGGTGATTCATCCTTGGAGTGAAGCTGTGGCTTGCCTCTGCATGTTTTGCAATGCTGGCTGGCTTCATAACCGCATAACTGCATGCTGTGGCTCCTACCAGATTTCTCAGCAAAAGTCTGAGCGAGGAGCAAGCTAATTCCTTGAACAATGGCATTCGCTTTTAGACAATTCTTCCTGCTAGCTGCCGATTTAATGCTTGCCTTGACCCTTTCCTGCTTCCTTTATGCTTTCGTGTGCATCTGCACTGCATTCCTCACCTGCTTTGTGATCGTTTTCTCCTTGGGGATTGTGAAGAAAATGGAGAGAAATATTGACATAAAAGGGAGAGCCATTGTGATTCTAGTGTCCAACAGCTCCATCGGACGGACGTTTGCCAGGAACCTGGACGAGGCAGGTTTCAGAGTGTCTGCTGCATGCTGGCCACCTGAAAGGAACTGGGCAAAGGTTCTGAAGGAGGAGTATTCGCCAGACACGAAGCTGACACAGCTCCATATAACTGAGGACGAGTATAAGATGACAATGAAAACCTTGATAGAAAAGCACTTATCTCTGAAAGGTAATATTTAGGGCAAGACTGTGGATTATGTCAATATTAGAAATGACCCCAAAGAGCACATCTGTGTACGAGGGTCCTAGTTTACCAGCAAACTAGGAAGGCAACAATACTGTAAGCATAGATCTCCAGGTATATTTATTGTTTTGCATTTTATTCTGCTTCGACAAGGAAAATAGACTAGTCAGTTTCACTTCGCACTAAAGGGCAAAGTTTCCGCCCTAGCACTTGTGGAGGGTCCCCTAGCAGCAGGATTGATAACAGTTCCATTGCACAAGGTGTGAGCAGCCCAAGGAATGAAAGGGACTGAGCCATTTGCTGTGCAGATTCTCTGCTCCTTTTTTCCATGGCAGAGGTGCATATGGACATAGAGGACTGCGGTCACCTCTGCAGAGGTAAGGTTGACAGGCTGGGCGAAAGAGCAAGAGATGAAAGAGGTTTGGTCAGTGTCCTAGGCAGAGACAACGTGCCTGGCTTTTGTTACTCAGAACCAAAAGGTGGAGGGGAGGACGGGAGAGGGGGTCATGTTTGATCCTCAGCCAAAAGCACTGTTGGCTACAAGATTGCAGTTGGCTAACACCTGCAGGAGGCTAAAAGATTGCAGCACTTTGCTTTCTGATCTGGACCTCACCACAATTATCCATGGCTGGGTTGTCTCCAGATTAGATTACATGGGGCTAAACTTGAAGACAATTCATAAACGTCACCTGGGACTGTAAGAGGCGGGCAGCCTGTTGAGGTACGTTTCTCTCAGAGAACACACAACACCTTGGGAATCTGCCGGTGCTTGGGAATCTGCCGGTGTGTTTCTGGATGCAATTTTTAACAAGTACCAGTAGTCAACTACAAAGTGCTAAATAGTTGGGGCTCGGCTATGCCAACACCCAGAGGCAGATTAAGGTTTCATGGAAACCCTAGGCCAGAGTAAGTGGGGAGCCCCTCCTGATGCCTTCCACCTGCAATTCTGCCCCCAGGCTACCCCTCCCTCCCCCATGGCCCTGCCCCTGTTCCAATCACGCTCCTGCCCTCTTCCGCGCCACCCCCCCCCCCACTGCAGCCTGCAACCCGTTTGCTCCTTTCTACCCTCCCCCCAATACCAGAGAAGCTCTGTCCCCCTGCCACGGCCATGGGACTGCAGCAGAGAGTGAGAGCACCCCCAGCCCTGAGGCCAGGGCAGGGAGTGAGAGCTTCTCCAGTCCAGGAGCCACAGCTGGGGTCTGGACGCTGGGGCTTCCCCCACCCTGCCTGGTGCTTCTGCCGGGAAGTGGGGTCAAGGTGCAGGGGCCTCCTCCGCCCCAGCTTCCTGGCGCAGTTACCTGGGTTGGGGTGTGGGGGCTTCTGCCGGGGAGTGGGGTTGAGGTGCGGGGGTGTCAATTTTTCTGGGGTCCCCCAATTGGCTGGGGCCCCTGGGCACGGGCCCTGTCGGCTCAATGGCTAATCCGCTGTTGGCAACACCAACTCTCATTGTTACTGTAAGAGCTGAGAACAGAAGAAGTGTTTGGTTAACAGCCCCTTGGTTTAAATATGAGGGGTCTGGCCATGAGATTTTGAGCAAGGGCTAATCAGCTCTGGAACATGCTTCAGTAGTTGATTGGCAGAGCCCAATATTGCAAGGTTTCTTCATGCTCTTGGCTCTGTCTAGCCAGGAGGGCATGTTTAATGAAAGAGGGAGAATTTTAGGTTTATGTTTGAGCGGAAGTATCCATTCTAGTATGGGCACTGGGCCTGTTGAATTTGAATGGATCTTTGTAAGTGGTTGTACACGTGGATAGTGGTTTAGGTAGACGCCGTATTAGAAATCAAAATACACAAATAAAATTCAAAAATATCTAGGGTTATAATAGTTGATACTAGCAAACGTTTTGGGATATGAAGGGATATGAAACCTTGAACTTCAGTGCTTATGCCAATCTTTAACTATTAGAGATCAGGAGACAAGTTTTGGTTCCCACAAATCAAGAAGGATGTTGATAAACTGGAGAGGGTTCAGAGGAGAACTACCGGAATGATTAAAGCATTAGAAAACCTGCCTTATAGTGATAGCCTCAAGGAGCTCAATCTACTTAACTTAACAAAGAAAAGGTTAAGAGGTGACTTGATTACAGTCTATAAGTACCTACACGGGGAACAAATATTTAATAGTGGGCTTTTCAATCTATCAGAGAAAGGTCTAACACAATCCAATGGCTGGAACTTGAAGCTAGACAAATCCAGATGTAACGTAAACCTGTACGAAATTGTTGGGTATTGTATTAAATTAACCAGAAGCTTGGTCACGTTGCAATCTGCGCAGGAGTCCTCATGGGCTTATAAACTCTACCAGAATCCCTGCAAGCGTTATGATCTCCAGTGGTGTTGCTGCAGGTCCAATATGCTTTGCTAGAGTCTGCGAATATTTTGGGACAGATCCTTAATGACATTAGGGAGCAGTTGCTTGTACCAGTAGTCCTGTTGACAGCAGTGTGTATATAGTATGACTATTTACCATTAGATAAGGAGATTCTCCAGATGAGGAGAATGCCTCATGTAAGGGAACCATTTTGTCTAGGGAGGAGGGGAAGATACAATCAGTCTACAAGGCTAACAGGTTTCTTCATGTCTTAAGAAATTAGTCATGTATTTTTTTTTCAGAAGGGGCGCAGAATAGGGCAGGAGCTGGATACATACCTCAAGCTAGTGACACTCAATTATCCAGGTGCCTTGTCATCCTTGAGATAAAGGCAGACATCACACAGACATCAGACAAGGCATACAACCAGTCAAGAAAGTGGGGAAGTTCTATGGCCTGTGTTATGCAGGAAGTCAGACTTGATGATCAGAGTGGTCCCTTATGGCCTCAAAATCTATGGCTCTATCAATATTTAATGCTAAGATCATGCAATGAGCAGTTCTAGTTAAAGATATGCTTGCATATACCCTGTGTCATCTTTGTGTCACGCATGCATGCTTTAGCTCCTTGTGCTGACATGAGTTACACATTCCTGTATTTCTCTACATACATTCAGGTTTGCCAGCCCCCCGTGTTCAGAAAAACATGAGTCAGGTGCCCAAAAATCACGAGTGCCTTAAAAATACTGATTTTTTTTTTAAAGAAATGTTGGGTCCTTTTTATTTGTCTTCTGGCTTTTGAGCCTTTAGGGTGCCCTCGGGTCACCTTTTCAAGTTTTTCTCTGCAACCATGAGAGCGAGAAACATACATTTCATTTACAGAGAGAGAGAGAGAGAGAGGGAGAGAGTCTCACCAAATCACATGCCTCCAGGAGCTGGGGCTCTAAGGAAAACATCCAGTATTACAAGAGTTACTGACACTGTGTATGAATGATCTGGGATCCAGCTGCTAGAGAGACTGCTGCTACTCATGTTTGTGCTGTTGTCTGGACATATTGCCTGGAACTGTTGTCTCTTGTTTCATGACCTTCAGTGCTGGCTGCAAAGTGAGGCCTTGAGGGTAGCACAGTAAAGCAAGTTAAAACTGGGGAGATTCTTAAAGCTTAATATGGCTGTGAAGCAGCCCCTCTCCACTGCAGAAAAAATACAGGCAAAACAAAACAAAACTCTTGCCTGTTAGCGTGATTAATTCCGATAGTGCTTGTCACCATGATACCCAGCCATCCTCCTGAACACAGGAGCTTGGAAACAATATACAAAGGGTTAGTCAAATGCTCAGTGAAAATCAGTACTTGTTGCATCCTGCCCTAGCTTTTGCCAAGTCCAGTGAATTCCAGAGGCAGCAGCTCTCAAGCAAGAGCAATCTGGTGATGTGCGTGGAGTTCTCAGATTTCTCAGATGATCTTAACGGCCGGGACAGGGTACCGGGTGAAAGATGGTTTCAGATAACCCAGTCCCAGACTGTTCAGATTTTAAAGATCGTCACCTTCAGCTTGAATGGCACCCGGTGCAGATTTGGGCACAAGTGTCATGTGTCCATGCTGGCCCGTGTCACTCAGAAGCTGGGAACTTGGGCTCTGATCCTGCAGTGAGCTCCCTGTGGGCAGATCCCCGTGGAGCCCATTGACTTCAGCAGGGCTCTATGTATGTGTACACAGCACTCCGCAGCATAGAGGTGACTGCAGGATCAGGGCCTTGCATTCTAGTTCTGTTGGAGCTTCTGGGACGACTCCAGGGGGAGCCCCAAGGAGACCACTTTGAAGTGTTTTATACAGAAGATCCCAGCCTTTCCTGTGTTCTAGGATAGTTCGTTTCTCTCCTCAGACAGTTCATTCCTTCTCCTTTTATTGCTTTCTGTTGTTGCATTTCTTGTACCCGCCTTTTCCCTGGCTCTCCCTAAACATCCTCAGTCTCTTCAGAGGTCCCCTCTTTTCTTTTCTCCTCCATACGCTTTATTCATTCTGTCCCTTGGGGTTTGATCACTTTCCTTCTATTTCTAAAGCCTCTATTTCCCTGGTCCTATTCTGATTTATTTAATTCGTTTCATTTTCCAATTTCACACTCATTCCCTCTCCCTCGTACAGTTTTTCCCCTCTCCTTTTTCTCTGCTTTACTCTCTTTCTCTTTCACACAGCTTTCCATATCGCTCATCCAACCTTTTCCCATCACTCAGCTAACTGGTGCTTTCTACTTCCCCGGTGCCTAAGACATCACAGGAGGCAGGCAGCTCTTTGTCAAGTTGCTGAATGATGTGTACACATGAAGAAAGTTTTGCCTATTAAAAATCATGAGTTTCATCAATGGTAAAGGGAAATGCAAAATGATAAACTTCCTAGATTTTACTCTTGTCTGTAGCTGGCTGGATTGTTTTCACTGTGAACGAATTATCCAAAAGATTGAGCCTTCTTTTTATTCATGAACAGCTCATCCTGACAGGTGTGACTGCATTTGGTATTCAGAAATATTCAAAGAATAGTTTGGCCAAATAATTTAAAAGCTAGGAGCCGTTTGAAGTCTCTTCATTTTGAGTATTTGATAGTCAGTATGTGAAACGGATCACTTGGTATTGTTCCTGATCCCTGATTGGATGGGTTAAACTCTTTACACAGAAGAATTCATAAATAAATAATGATGATCAACAAATTGTAAATAATGAATTAGCAAGCACACTTTTTCCTGCACAAATATCATGCCCTTCTTCATAAGCATAGGTCTATTCAAATGGGGAAACATCCTTCCCTTTACAGAGAGCCTAGACAAGACATCTGCACCACCAAACACCACTCAGTCCCTAAAGACAGATCATATGGCCCAGAGAGTTTTGGTTATGCAACCAAAAGGTCCTTCTCTATTAATAACGCAATATTATTGCTAAAAGTCCAAACACTGCCAACCATCTTAGAAATTAATGGAAATGTACTTAAATGGCATAATCAAATTAATTGAGATTTGGTCAATGTAGAGCTAAAACTGGGTTCAGGGACTATACCTGCCCCTTTGCCTCACTGCCAATACTTGTGGATTTGCATTTACATTTAAAATAAAGTTTCTCTTTGATGTAGCTGTGTGAAAGATTCACACAAAGAACTGGGGAAACTGACTGACTATTGAATGATAAGAGTGAAACTGACTATTAGAATGGATCGAAAATTGGACAATTGCCATCTCAATTTCAATTTTGCAAAACCACATTTTCTGTCAAAAAACCCCAACCCAACCAACCAAACATTGACGGAAGATTCTTGACCACCTCTACTGACTATATGCAGAGTGGTGCTTTAATGCACAAAGCAATAAGCTAAAAAACAGAGAAACATTCCCCCCCGCCAACCCAGTTTCATTCAGAAACAAGAGATCTCAGGTAATACTTATAACAATAATGAATAAAAAAAGGGTACAGACAGAAATATGACTTTTAAATTGATAGAGTCCCTTTCTAAAGCTACAATTATAATAATAGAAAGTAAAACCACATAAAGTTAGGATGATGAAGTGACACAGCTCAGATCACAATATACAAAACTAGGGAAATTCTGGGTTAAGGCTGTAACCCAATTCTTAACTCACTCCCCTTTCTATCCACTGGGCTATGCTCTGAATAAAATGCGTCAGAGAGTTCACTTTCTAGTTGCACTTCTATCTTTTATCCTTCTCTGAGGCAGCTCCTCCAGAAATTTTATTCATGAGCCATAACACCGGAGAGCAGTGCATGTCTGATTGCATCAGTCATGTTGAGCTACATGATATAAAACAATACAACATGACTGACATCACAGCCAAGATGTGGGAGAGGCGGGGGAGACGGGGGTGGGGGGAAGATATTTTAAGTAAAAGCTCAGTTTTTCTGAGAAAGAAAAGGAGCAAAATATCGAATGTGCTTGAGCAAAATAATCAGGTGCAAGGGGAAAAATCTTCCTATTAACTCCAGGTGGTATGCACAGTGGGCTACATGCATGTTTGGTGTAATAATAAATCCTATCTAATACTTTGCTGAAAAGCACAATACCATATATCTCAAAGCACATGGCAGCTGAAGGTAAGCCTTATTGACCCGATGTAAGTAAGATGGTGGATGGATACACCAGCCAGGGAAAGCCAAAGTCCTGTCTCAAGAGTAACCTTATTGCCACAAAAGGATTCAAAACAAGAGCAAAGTGGCTCCTATCATTTGCTTTCAGCCACCACAGGCCTTTACAGCTTTCAAGAAACTGGGAGTGAAGAGAATATGCTCTTCCTCGGGTACCTTTCCTAGGCCTCTTGCCAGGTCCCCCTAGAAGCACTTTCCTCAAGGCCTTATTTCAACTCCCTGCTCACTTTCTGAGGGTGAGCCAGGAGAACTCCTTTTATTGTCTCCATCAGGGAGTCACGTGATGAGCAGCTGATTTCTCGCCATCATGTGCCCTGTCTGGAGACTGCAATTCCCAGTAACTCCTGGACTTAAAGGGGATATGCCATCATAACAGACATACCGGCTAACCCTGTGCTTAGAGATCAGTGCTTTGTTACATCCTCAAAATCAACGAGGAGTCCGGTGGCACCTTAAAGACTAAAATTTATTTGGGCATAAGCTTTTGTGGGTAAAAAACCCACTTCTTCAGATGCATGGAGTGAAAATTACAGATACAGGCATTATTATACTGACACATTAAGAGAAGGGAGTTACCTTACAAGTGGAGAACCAGTACTGACAAGGCCAATTCAATCAGGGTAGATGTGGTCCACTCCCAATAACTGATGAGGGGGTGCCACCGGACTCCTCGTTGATTTTGTGGATACACACTAACACGGCTACCCCTCTGATACTTGTTACATCCTGTTTCACGGACAGAAAAACAGAAATACAAAGAGCTTAAATGTCGTCTCCGAGTCAATGGGTATGTCGACACAGCAGCAGGAAGATGCGATTCCCAGCAAGAGTAGACATATACACGCTAGCTCCTCTTCAGCTAGCATGCTAAAATACTAGTGTGGCCGCACTGATACGGACTAACCACTCAAATACGTACCCAGGGTGTCAGATGGGATTGTCCTTGGGTGGCTAGCCCAAGCCATAGCCTGTCCTGCCATGGTCACACTGCAATATTTAGTGCACTAGCTTGAGCAGAACTACCTCATATATGTCTGCCTGCACTGGGAATTACACCTCCCAGCTGCTGTGTAGACGTACCCAAGAGGACTCAGTGGCTGACTCCCATTCCTGTGCTTTGTGCTTTTAAACCAGGGCTGAATTTGTCTCAGTATGCTGTGTAGATATGGCTTATATATCGTTACATGGGGAAAAGCAAATTCTTAATTAGGACGGTTGCAGGGGAAAAAACCCTGATGATTTTTGAAAAATGCCATTTCCATTTGGATGAAATTTTATTCAAGTGGAAATTTTCTGCATATCTCTAGGCCTAAGTAATATATTTGATAATATTGATGGATGAACTCATAAGAGCCGTTTGATCTTCCATCAGCAATTTGACATCACTTCTCTGGACTGGCCCACATTGGAGTATAATGGACTGCTCACAATTTGGATTTATTTTTTCACAATTTATTTCATGCAACTTTGGAAATATTTTGCATAAAGCTGGTTGAAGCTTAAAGCTGGTTGAATTTAAAAAAATTTCATGCAAATTATTTGAAGATTTTCGTAATTTTGCATTTACCTTTTTGGCTGCAGCTCGTAAAAGTAAAGATTTTCATTA
Source organism: Eretmochelys imbricata (assembly GCF_965152235.1). Lineage (NCBI taxonomy): Eukaryota > Metazoa > Chordata > Testudines > Cheloniidae > Eretmochelys > Eretmochelys imbricata. Next base: position 201,399,625 of record NC_135574.1, on the reverse strand, counting down.
AAAGTTTCTAAATTTTTTGCAATACCTTTTCATCATCTTTTAGTCCACTCTAATATGAAGTATGTAATGCTAGAACTTTTGGAGAACTGGGATTCCAGCTTGGATCCATGTCTAATTGTGTATCAGAACAGTTAAGTGTTATATGGCTCAGATTCGCCTAATTTTTTATCTAAATGCAGCGGCTACTTGCAATATTTATTGTTAAACGGAGTAATGTCACCTTTATTTGTGTGCAGAGAAATACTATGAAATAACAGGAAAATGAATTGTAAAAGTTAACACAGCTCATCTTATGTCAATTGGACAGGCATGTATGGGCTGATGAAGAAGCCTTCGGTCCTGATGTGGGAAGAACAGGAGCCAGACACAAACAGATTCTCTGAGGGAAAAACTTCTTATAAATGGAAGGATGTTTGCAGAACTCCAGGTAGGATAAACTTTAGCCAGTCGAGCACATCTGAATATGTTGCTCCTCTTAGTCCCTCTCTAGACTTCGTGGGGGGGGAAGAAGGGGGAAGTATTGAAAAAAAAATGTGTAAGCCTATTTGTCTTAATGGAGACTGTTTTTAAACATCACTTAGCACCTCCGATGACAGGGTTCAATATCTTTAAAAATGTTGTAGCTGCTCCTGGTCAACTTTAGACTCCACCCCTCATGATGGTTGACCATAACTAGCTTTGAAAACGTATTTAAAATCACCCATTTGAAAACACACACATTCTTTCCTAATCTAGGCAGGGCCTTACTGTAATTAGAATTTGCCAAATAATTGATTTTGCAGTTCAGTGGCCAAACTGGGTGAGAGCGGGGAGAGACTGATTCAGCTTGAAGGAAATGTTTCATTTCATTCTTGGGTGCCCCCCCTTTTAAAGTTAATTCTTGCTAAATTTCAAAACAAAAAGTGGTAACATTTTGTTTTGAAAATATTTTTTTAAAATCACTTTTTTGGCTATTTTTTTTAACCCTGGTGGAGGTTTTTTTTCCCATCAAAACTCTTCTCTGAATTTGACCCAAATTTATTAACAAGTTTGGTCAACCTGACGCTTTGTTTTTCAGCAAATAAACTGTTTGCTGAAAAAATTCCACCCAGCTCTAGTTGTAATGTGAGTAAATCATCTAGGGCCTAATCCTCTGAGGTGCTGAGTGCCTTTGGTTCCCACTGCTGTCATGGTTGTTGACATTTAAGCGAATGGGGGTGAAGAACAAGTCACAGAGATTCTCGACAGTCTCAGTATCTTAAAGGATCTGGCCTTTATCTGGGGAAGAGTTTTCCTCATGTTTTGCTTTTCATATAGTGGACTAAATAAAAAAGTGGTAAGCTCGTAAGGACTTATCTAGACTAATACTTAGGTTGCAGCAAGCGGAGGTGCAGATCTACCCTGCACTAGTCTGCCAGGAACTCAGGGTACGTCCACATCTGAACTGGGAGGTGGGATTCCAAGCTCACATCGATGTACCTCTGCTAAGTCTGCTTGAGCTAGTGTCTAAATATAGCAGCGTGTCTGCAGTTGCATTCTTCTCTTTGCAGCCTTCCTCATGGCACTTCTCTTTCTCCCTGTGAACTATGGCGTGACTTTTGCAAAGAAGAAAAGCCTGCAGTTACTTACTAGCCCACTGAAGTCCAAAAACTGACAGGTGAGACAACATCGGCATCTTAGATACATCCAGCCTGGCAGAGGGTCCACTCACTTCACACTCCTGAGCAGACGCTGCCCCAGACTCCAAAAATCAGGGTCATTCCAAAATCTGGGGAGTTTAGACCTGAGGCTATTTTCAACCCTTTTAAAATAGGGGCTGTTTGCAAAAGTCACACTTGGATTTGGTTTTTGATTTCCAGTGGCCCCAAGATCTGATGGTGTTCAGACTCAGGGTTTTGGTTGGGGCAAATCTCTAGTATGGGGACATGAGACTGCAAAGAATGCCTGAAATTCTCCCTATCCTGTCCTGTCAGGTATCTGCCTTGCTTTGGAAATTCTATCCTGAAAATTCACTGGGTCTGATTCTGATCTCTCTTACACCAATATGAATGAGAAGGAACTTCCCTGACTTCACTAGATGTACATTTACAATGTTGTTTTAACCTTGTTGGTCCTAGGCTATTAAGCAAGGTGTGTGAGGTAATATATCTTTTATTGAACCAATTTCTTTGGTGAAAGAAACAAACTTGTGAGGACGGAGGGGTCAGATGTGGAGTGATCACTCTGTGAAAAATGTTCACCCATCTGTGATATGGTGTTTTTGTCTCTTATTTTCTGTGTGAGTTCATTGGAGAGCAGAATTATTGTCTTGTGTTACCCACATAGTTGTTACTGGAGCATTTAGTGCGCTGGACAAGGTATTTTGTGATAGGCATGTGTAAGACCCAGGGATCTTGAAAGGTGTGTTGGGGGATGGGGGGTATTGATCATCATAGCAGGAGTCATATGTCTCAGTCCTCATCCTCAAAGGAAACCCACAGAACACCTTCAAAAGATGACTCTGGGAGCTTAAATTCATAACTTTACTAGACACTAAAAATCATGGACATAGAAGAGACACTGGATTTATGGCTCTGTAAGCGTGTGGGACTCACCCCTGTGGTGCCTCCTGCTGGTGTCCTGGGAATTAGCTCTACTTCCAGCCTTGGAGTGCCCTCTGCAGGCTGGTATCCCGCTTATGCCAGGCCACCATGTTCTTCCCGAACCCGGTGCCCCTTGCACCCCAGGGTGCTGCCCCCTGGCAGTAACCCCTCACTTGCAGGGTCTCCCCTCCCCAGGGAACCCCCACCCCCTATCCCTACCTTGCCTCAGTCATAGGCTACTGCCAGTCACCAGCGAGCCTCCGCACCCTGGGGCAGACTGCAGTATAAGCCCCTCATCACAGGCAAGGCTGGGTTTGGATCTGCTCCCTCTGTCTAACCTGGGGCTGTCTCCTGCAGCCCCCATACCTGTTTGGCCTAATACTAGGCCGCAGCCTGGGGCTTCCCTGGCTGGAGCTCCCCCAGCTCCTCAGGCCCTTCCCCAGCCCTGCTCCAATCTAGGTACTCTGCTTAGGTTCCTGCAGCCAGGTCCCTCCCTCTCAGAAGCTAGAGAGGGACTCTTTATATGGCCAGCCGAGGCGGTTTGGGGCATGGCCAGAGCTGAAGCTGCCTCCCAATCAGCCCAGCCTAAGGCTCCCAGCTCCAGCCCTCTCCAAGGGCTGGCTTTTAACCCCTTTGGGCCGGGAGTGGGTGACCACCCCGCTACAGGCTCATTAAAACGATGTGTAACCCACTAACCCTGCTTTGTCCTATGACTGCAGAGATGTTAACTGCCCAGTTCGCCTTGAATAGGCTCTTGCAACACATGTTAACGCCCTATGCTAAACAATCTGTTCCACCTTGTATTTAGCTGTCACCCTCTGAATACATTTCCTAGACCCGAAGAAGAGCTCTGTGTGAGCACAAAAGCTTGTCTCTCTCACCAACAGAAATTGGTCCAATGAAAGATATTACCTCACCCACCTCACTAGATGTATGCCAATATTAACTTTTTCCTGCAAAGCCCATGTGCTTTAACCTATGTCACATCAAATAATGTCACCTACTCTTACGCTACCAAAAAACTTCCAAGGCAGAGCCTTCCTCTGAGTCTCCCATTGGGTTCTGGGTTGCTTGCGTGTTCAAGGCTTAGTTCTGCTCCTGCAAGCACTTCCACTGAAATCAGTGGGACAACTTAGGAGGGAAGAAACCAGTCTGCACGGGTGGCAGAATCAAGGCTTTAGCCTGTAAACTTCTTGGGGTGAGGACGATGGGCCAAATTCCTGTGGAATTCTGTAGTCAGTGGAGTTACTGTGGATTTGGATTGGCATCAGAGCAGAATTTGTCCAGGCCAATCTCTAATATTGGGACATAATGATGTGCAACATGCCTCGAACTCGGGACCTGAACTTGCCACCTATTGGTTTCCACAAGGATTTTAAGGTGCTTGTTCTGAATTATAAACCCCTAAATGGCCTGTGACCTGTCTGCATGATGGGCCTTCTCTTCCCCATTGCAATGCTAGGACAGTTGCAGGTAGTGGAAGCCCTCAAGATGGAACCGACGGGAAGAAAAGCTGCCAGCAAGGCGCGCTCCATGAGGGTCCCTCGACTTTGGGACTCATGCCCCTGCTTGGTCCAAGGTAGCCAGAGAGTGTTGACCATCAGGGTATATAGCAAAGGCCCATTTATTTACCCATGCTTTTGGGGAATGAGGAATAGGGTAGAGGCTGCCTTTGTGCACGAGGTGGGTCATGTTTGGGTTACTTCTCACCACTGCCTGGCTTTTTTATTGGTTAAAGGTGAGGAGAGGCTCCTGGTTCTGTATGTCTGAACATACTTCTTGGGGGTGGTAAAAGCACCCCAGAGGTATTCAGGTAATCCCATTGGTTTCAGTGAGAATTAGGCACCTAAATACCTTTGAGGCTCTGGGCCCTAGAGCCTGATCAAAAGCCCAGTAAAGTTAAAGTCTTTGTATTGACTTCAATGGATTAGACCTCAGAGCTTGGCCTAGATGCTTTTTGAAAGAAATATTAGAAATGGAAATAAATAAATAGCAACTTCTCTCTCATTTGGTCTGCACACGCTCACCAGTGGCTGTGCCATAGTAGTGATGTGATATGGATCGGAAAACAGTTCAGTTGGAATGGAATAATTTGCATGAAATCAGAGTGAATGGAATTATTCACTGCTGAAGAAAGAGATTAATCTCCCTCCCCAATACATTTATTTCAGCACGGAAGGAAACTTGTGGAATGACTCAACGGGTTACTAATGCCGCAGTGAAAACGAGATGCAGGGAGGAGTAACTTGGAATGGAACTGAACTGACTGATTCCTGACTTGCAAGAATCAAGTGCTGAATGGTGTCTTCAAACTTAGTAATAAGACAATGAGAAAACATTGTGAATTAGATCTGGATGGAAGACTATTACCCTAGTTGTATTGCAGGTCTGCTTTCAAATCACATTTGTAACTGAGAATAGGGTGAATGTTGAAATTGTACTGGGATAAATGATCTAAGATGGAAGGAAATAATGAAAAAAACTCTCCTGAAAGACTACTGAACATTAAGCTTTCGACATATGCTGTGCTATGACTTGGCTTAATTGATGGACAAACTGTTGTCTTTCATCTCTCAAATTGCAGCTCAGAGTTATCATTACACATGTGAAATGTAGTCTAGTCCCGGCCCACAGAAAAGAACGGTAGTTAAATGTCAAACTGAGCCAAAACTAGCCATTTTAATTCAACCATGTCAAAAAGTTGTGTTTTGATTAAAGCTGTTAAAACATTTCATTTCAACATTTCTGAATTGAAAGTTTTGGTTTCTAGCCAAAAATGTTTGGCCTTTGGTTTTTCACCAAAAAGTCAAAATTTTCTGTGGTAAGCAGACACTTTAAAAAACAAAAAAAAACGCATGTAGTCAAACACCCAATTTGCAGTTGAAAAACAGTTTCAATGGAACATTTTTAATAAGCTCTGGTGAGCAACAACATTTTGTCCGGAAATTCCTTGTGCAGTTTTAGATGGATAATGTATTCTTTATTTTCTCCACTAATCTGTTGCATGTCATTGATGTGGGCTTTTAAATAGCTGCTGTTTCATGGATGGTTAAATGATACCTATTTGTATTCACACTGGTATGTACAGCCTGATTGTACAGTCCTTATTTGAACAAAACACCTGTTGGCTTCAATGGAAATTGTTTGCTTAAAGACATTATGATAGACTATAATTGTTTATAATGCTTTATGATCCTTTGAGATAAAAGGAACTATACATTTATAAAATTATGACTTTAAGGCAATGCTGTTGTGAAACCCAGTTATGATATACCTTCCCTAAAATTATAATACAAATTAGCTACATCAAAGTAATGCAGAAGTAATATGTTGAGATTTTCAAAGCTGTCTAGGAGCTGAATGCTCAACTCCCTTCAGTTTTAGTGGGAGTCAGCTACCTAAATTCTTTAAGCAGTCTTGAAACTCAGTCATAATGTATAACATTGACATAATTCACTGTTAAAGCTAACACCTTAGCACATCTATTGTTGCCATATGTCCCCATTTAAAAGCCAAAGGGCAACCTAACTTTGCCAGACTAAAACAAATACACAAAAGTCAGAGCTGGTCAAAATTATTCCTTTATTTTTTTTTTTAAAAGTTTTTTCCTCCTGCAGCAAATGTTTCTTTCCCCCCTCCATACCCCCCTCCAAAAAAATAGAAAAATGGAAAAGGAGAGAAAAAGCCTAAAAAATGAAACAACTTCATTTTAGATTTCAAAATAATTTTCATGTTTTCAATTGTTTTTTTTAGCAGAACACTGAAAAAATTCAAGAGCTTTGAGAAAATTTTCTGGAAAACAATTCCGCCCTCACCCCCCCCCCCCCCCCCCCCCCAACAGACTCACCATTTTCCAGCCAGCTCTAATGAAAATGCAGCTGGCTTACAAATGTTTGGTCCCATGGCAACTAAACCCTCAAATTCAAGAGCTGACAATGGAAATGACAGCTGACCACTCAAGCCCTGAATCTTCTCCCATTGAACTCAATGGCAAAATGCCCAATAATGTCACACGTGCAGAACCAAGCTGTAAATACACCCACCCTTCCTGGGTAACCCTCTCAGAATGTTTCCCAGCCAAAAGGGTTTATTTACATTATGTGAGCACTGACATTCTTTCCATTTTCAAAAATATCATGGCAGATGTTATCAACAAGTCACATTCTTTGCCAGCTGCCTTTATCAAAGCCACAGTCCCTATATGCCAACTCTAGCAATAGAGTCAAAAAAAAAAAAACAACACAGCACAAGTACTGATATCAGTACAATTCCACTGGGATAGCTGCTCCTCGGAGCGGTAATTCTCCTGTTAGAATACCTTGCTGTGTTTTCAGGCCTGGTGCTGTAGAATTCCCTTACACGAGTGGTGTTTGCTCACATGAGTAGTCATACTGAAGCCAAATCCAACTGAGTATGGGCTACTCACCTGCATAATGATCTGCAGGGCTGGCATTTTAGATAAGGTGGTCTTTGGGGGCAGGAATACCATTTTATCTGCTCGTATCACTGCTGAAAAGCACTGTAATGCAATGCCAATAATAAATAGCCATTACGGTGGTCTGGTTTTATATTATTGTTACTAACTTGATCAATAAAAACATTGAATGTGCCCTCTTATCTGACCCACATGCTTGAGTTTCTTCTATATGTAACTTCAGAAGAATACAGAATGTATTCACGTGTTTGAATGTCCTTGCAGCTCAGCTTTTATTATATTAACCTATGGGCCAGGAAAGTGTGGGTTCAAATCCCATTCCATGGCTTACACACAATACAGCATAATAATAATTCTATCATACTATACATTGAGCTGAGCTCCTCCTCAAGTTTGTCTTTTCCAAAGCTGGTATTCCTCCCTTTTAATTCAGAAGGGTTTGAGCTTGATCCATATCTTTTGGGTCAGTCTGGTCCCAGATGAGAGCATGGCTTTCTCAGAGTTAGGATTTCATGTGTAGAACTCTACCCCTAAGAGCACCCATCTTGGGTCAGCTACTGTTCATTTAACTTCCCCTGTTTCCATCTGCCATTCTGTATGGCTAGAGTGGCAGTCTTTGACACAGGGAGAGTCTGCTCTTAGTCTGTCGTGTCTGGTTAATGACCATTCTTTCTTACCACTCATTCTTGCTGAGTAGTATCTTACTACAAGAGTAATCCTATTGGTTTAAGCAAGACTAGTTGTAGAGTAAGGTGCCACTCAGGGAGAGTAAAGTTGTCAGAATCTGGCCTTAAATATTCAATTTGTTTTACATAAAGCCATTTAGGAGCTGGGCACATAGATTCTTTATTTAAAGAATCTAAAAAATGCATACTTCCCCCAAATCCCTAGAGACCTTTGAGTTCTTCTTCAACAAAGCAGTTTCCTTGTCCCCCTCATTCTCTGCCCCTTTCCCAGCCTAACTGTTTGTTCGTACTTACAGCTTTCTCCTTTCCTCTAGCTGTGCGCTATAAACTTTGAAGCGGATCTGCACTTAGCACTGAATTGGGCTTCCAGGTAATGGATCAGATTTGCAGCTAGGGTAAATGTGTAGCTTAGCTGACTTCAGTGCTTAGCTCTGTGGACTTTGCAGGTTACACAAAAAGGTGACTAAACAGACAAAGGAAGGAGGACAGGATAACAATGGGGATAGGTGTGATTGCGCAACTTAGTTGTTGCACTGCTGACAGTCGTCACTTTTGACAGAGTAGGTCAGGCTGGTGTGGGAGTGGCACTGTATGTGAAAGCAGCACAGGATCAAATATAGTAAAAATCTTGAATGAATCAAACTGTACCATAGAATCTCTATGGATAGAAATTCCATGCTTAAATAAGGATATAGTAGTAGGAAAATACTACTCACCATGTGACCAGGATGGTGATGGTGATTGTGAAATGCTCCAGGAGATGAGAGAGACTATAAAAATAGAAAACTCAATAATAATGGGGGATTTCAACTCTCCCCATATTGACTGGGGATGTCACCTCAGGATGGGATGCAGAGATAAAATTTCTCGACACTATAAATGACTGCTTCTTGGTGCAGCTAGCCCTGGAACCCACAAGGGTCAGGCAAATTCTTGAACTAGTCCTGAGTGGAGCACAGGATCTGGTCCAAGGGGTGACTATAGTTGAACCGCTCAGTAATAGCGACCATAATATAATTAAATTTATCCTTGGGGGAAGGGGGAATGCCTAAGAAGCCCATCACAGTAGCATTAAATTCAGAAAGAGGAACACAAAAATGAGGAAGCTAATTAAATGGAAGTTAAAGTGTACAGTCACAAAAGCTGCAAACTAAATAGAGGCTTAACTTTAATTTGGGGTGTACATTTAAAACCCTAGTAAGAGGACCAAAAAGGTGCCACCATGGCTAAACAAAGTAAAACAGGCAGCTAGAAGCAAAAAGGCATCCTTTAAAAATTGGAGGTTAAATCCTCCTGAGGAAAACAGAAAGGAGCATAGGTGCTGACTCTGTGGGTGCTCTGAGGCTCAAGCACCCACAAGCCATAGTGGTTCCTGGCCTGCCCTGAGTTTTATGCCTGAGGTCTGCTCACAGCACAGATCCCAGAGGGAGTGTGGAAGGTGATAAGTTCTGTCCTGCTCCCAGCTTCTGCCCTTTTGGCAGGGAGTTTTTAAACAGAGGCAGGGTGATTAAGATAACAAAAGGCTTGTCATTAAATTAAATTACTGATCCTTAGATGATCCTGAGAGCATTGCCAGACACTGCAGTTAAGAGATCGGAAACAAAGAGAGGGAATAAATGGTGCAGTTTTCAGAATGGAGAGAGGTAAATAGTGGTGTCCCTCAGGGGCCTGTGCTGGGATCAGTGCTGTTCAACATATTCACAAATGATCTGGAAAAGAGGGTAAATAGTGAGGTAGCAAATTTTGCAGACGATACAAAATTACTCAAGACAGTTAAGTACAAAGCTGACTGCAAAGAGTTACAATGGGATCTCACAAAACTGGGTGACCCGGCAACAAAATGTCAGGTGAAATTCAATGCTAAATGCAAAATAATGCACATAGCAAAATATAATCCCAAAGACTCATACAAAATGATGGGATCTAAATTAGCTGTTACCTGTCAAGATAGTGATCTTGGAGTCATTTACAGTATTCTGGAAGCATAGTTTTAAGAATCCTTCTCATTGTGCCTGTATCATCCTGAACTGTGGAACACTCATTTCCAGCTTCAGAACACTTAAAAATTATCTCCAGTCATCAATGGGACAGACAACTGAATAATGTAGCTGTCCTTCACTTTCATCAAGAGCACACCAGGGAACCAGATGTAAATAAGATTGCTGACAGTTTCATCCAGAAAGCTACAGTAAGACATAATGTCTTTAAACTGGGACGTTAGTGAAGACAGCTTGTAGGTGACCGCAATGATTTTCATATACTGTAATTCATGATAATGTAATTACGTAGTTCATAACAATTTAACTATTAGAATAGTGAAGCATAAACTCTGGCAAGACAAGTGAAGTTAAGCAGGACAAGAAAGAATTTGAAGAGCAACTAGCCAAAGATTCAAAAACTAAAAGCAAAAATATTTTTAAGTACTTCAGAAGCAGAAAGCCTGCCAAATAGTCAATGTGGTCACTGGGTGATCAAGGTGCTAAAAGAGCACTCAGAGAAGATGAGGCCATTGTAGAGAAGCTAAATGAATTCTTTGCATCAGTATTCACTTGCAGAGGATGTGAGGGAGATTCCCACACTGGAGCCATTTTTTGAGATGACAAATCTGAAGAACTGTCCCAGATTGAGGTGCCAGGAGGTTTGGGAATAAATTGATAAATTAAACAGAAATAAGTCACCAGGACCAGATGATATTCACCCAACAGTTTTGAAGGAACTCAGAGATGAAATTGCAGAACTACTAAGTGTGGTATGTAACCTATCACTTAAATCAGCTTCTGTACCAGATGATTGGAGGATAGTTAACATGACGCCAATTTTTAAAAAGGCTCCATAGGCAATCCTGGCCATTACTGGCCAGTAGGCCTAACTTTGGTACCAGGCAAATTGGTTGAAATGATAGCAAAGAACAGAATTATCACACAGATGAACACGATTTTTTTGGAAAGAGCCAACATGGCTTTTATAAAGGAAAATCATGCCTCACCAATCCATAAGAATTTGAGGGGGTCAGCAAACATGTAGACAAGGGTGATCCAGAGGATATAGTGCATTTGGACTTTCAGAATGCCTTTGAAAAGTTCCTGACCAAAGGCTCTTAAGCACAGTAAGTAGTCATGGGATAAGAGGAAAGGTCCCCTCATGGATCACCAACTGGTTCAAAGGTTCAACTGGTTCAAAGGGTAGGAACAATTAGAAAAAGGATAGCTAATAAGACAGAAAATATATTGCCTCTATATAAATAGATGGTACACCCACATCTTGAATACTGTGTGCAGTTCTGGTTGTCCCGTTTCAAAAGAGATCTATGGAATTGGAAAAGGTACAGAGAAGGGCAAAAAAAATTAGGCGGCGTACAGAACGGCTTCCATATGAGGAGAGATTAAAAAGACTTTTCAGCTTGGAAAAGAGATGACTAAGGGGGGTGGAATATGACAGAGGTCTATAAAATCATGAATGTGTAGAGAAAGTAAATAAGGAAATGTTATTTATCCCTTCACATAGCATAACAGGGGTCTCCCAATAAAATTAATAGGCAGCAGGTTTCAAACAAAAGGAAGTACTTCTTTATACAACATAGTCAACCTGTGGAACTCATTGCCAGGGGATGTTGTGAAGGCCACAGCTCTAATAGGGTTAAAAAAGAATTAAATAAGTTCATGGAGGATGGGTCCAACAATGGCTCTTAGCCAAGGTGGTCCAGGATGCAACCCCATGGTCTGGGTGTCCCTACCCTCTGTCTGCCAGAACCTGGGAGTGGACAACAGGATGGATCACTTGATGATTGCCTGTTCGGTTCATTCCCTCTGAAACACCTGGCACTGGCCACTGTTGGAAGACAGGATACTGGGCTAGAAAGACCATTGGTCTGATCCAATATGGCCATTTTTATGTTCTTATGTTGAAACCTTGGCCAGATCTTGTATGTGCTAAGAACTAGTTGTATATGCAATTTAACACAATATTATTTATGATTTTTTGTCAGATATCCTTGTCGGGCATTTTGGTATTGGACAGCCATGGGCCTCTCTTATGTAACTTATTGTTGATGGGATTTTGTTTGGGCAAGGAGATAACAAGTTGCCTTCAGCTGTTTCTTTCAAATCCCCAAAAGGACTAATAAGGACTGTCAGGAAGCTTCAGGACATGTAAAAACCAATTAATCTGGAGTAAGTTTAGAATAACGCTAATTACATTATAAAGGGCTAAAATTGTCTGAGCTGAGTGAATTTCACAGTGGTTGACTCCAAGAAATTAACTCAGAAATTTCAGACCAGATCCTCAACAGTTGCAAAATGGCTGTCCTCCACTGAAGTCCATGAAGCTGAATAGAACTAGTTGGTTTACGCCAGATGAGTATTTGTCCCCATAGCTCAAACACTAGCTTAGGTTCTGCCGTTTATAAATTTTAGTCTTTGAGCAGTTCCACATAATTGCAACAGTAAATGCTACAGGCTATGTCTGTTCAATGAACCCTGTATGCGATGTTCCAAAACACAGGGACACTGAAATATGTGGCCACGAGATTGGCTTGATTTAACATCTCTGATTTATGCTGGCATTCCCTGAAGAAAAAAAGAAAGAACGAAACCAGCAGAACACAATTCCAGGCAATGTTAATGTATTAGCTCTTAGAAGCACAAGAGAGGCCATTGTTTTTGTTCTTGGTTTTGGCTGGGATTATATTTTTCCTGGGCTATTCAACGACTGATGCCCCATACACAGGAGCACAAAGTTAAATGGGTTTTGAAAATTGTAGCATCGCATGATTTAAGCTACCTAACCATTTTTTCACAGCTGTGGCGGGACATCCACCAACCAGCTTCTCTGGGGAGCCCATGCAGATGTGCTTTTTACTGCATGGAATCATGGGACAAAATAAGGTCAAGGCTTGAGGCTGGTCTAATGCATGTCTGGGGCTGGCCTCAGAAAACAGTGCCCCATCAGATCTCCTCACCACACTGGTGTGCACAAATGGAGGCAAACTCTGATAACTCACCACCACCAACTAATGTCATATGCATATACATAGTTCCTTGAACTTGAATAAGACTGTAATATCAAATCTAGAGCTGGGCTTGACTAGCAAAATTCAGATTAGGTCTAGATTTGGAACTATTAACATAAGTAATTATTTGTATTGCAGGAGCACCAAGAAGCCCCAGCTGAAGTCATGACCTTATGCCAAGACTTATGCACATGTTCAACTTTATATATGGTGACTAATTCCATTGACTTCTATGGAGCTAATCACAGTGCATAAGGTAGAGTACTTGCATAAGTCTTTGCAGTATTGGAGCAGAAAAGACAGTGACCGATCTGAAAAATCTTACAAAATTTTGAGATCTAAATTGACAGGACAGTTAAAAGGTAGGAAGAGAATAGCAGCCTGGAGAGGGGAAATGACTTACCCAGCATTAGAAGGACAGTCAGTGGCAGAGTTGGGAATAGAATGCAGGTCTCCTGAATCCCATTCCTGTGTCTGTTAACTAGATAATGTTGACTCCCAGACTGAGATCTACAAGAATGGCCCTACTGGGTCAGGCCAAAGGTCCATCTAGCCCAGTATCCTGTCTTCCAAAAGTGGTCTGTACCAGGTGCCCCAGACCGAATGAACAGAACAGGTAATCAACAAATGATCCATCCCCTGTTGCTCATTCCCAGCTTCTGGCAAACAAATGCTAGGGAAAGCATTCCTGCCCATCCTGGCTAATAGCCATTGATGGACCTAGCCTCCATGAATTTATCTAGTTTTTTTGAGCGCTGTTATGGTCTTGGCCTTCACAATATTCTGACAAGGAGTTCCACAGGTTGACTGTACGCTGTGTGAAACAATACTTCCTTCTGTTTGTTTTAAACCTGCTGCCTATTAATTTCATTTGGTGACCCCTAGTTCTTGTGTTATGAGAAGTAGTAAACACTTCCTTATCTACTTTCTCTACAACAGTCATGATTTTATAGACCTCAGTCATATCTCCCCTTAGCTGTCTTTTCCAAGCTGAAGAATCCCAGTCTTATCAATCTCTCCTCATATGGAAGCTGTTCCATACCCCTGATCATTTTTGTTGCCCTTTTCTAAAGCTTTCAATTCCAATATATCTTTTTTGAGATGGGGTGACCACATCTGCACACAGTATGCAAGATGTGGGCGTACCATGGATTTATACAAAAATAAATGCATACAAAATTTATACAAAACATCTTAATCCAAAAATCTGAATCCAGATCTAGGTGCAGACATTCACCCTGCCAAAAGTTCGGGGACGTTTGGATTTAGGATACCAGTTGCAGCCCCACCAAATGTGGGTAATACCATTGACTAATCAGTCACCCAAATGAGCGAACTTGCATGAGTAACACACTGCAGGATTGGACCTGTAAAATGAGTGCACATCTTGATAAACAGGTGATCATCTGATTCCTTCTTTCTGTGTAATATATGCACTGGATGCTATTCTTTTCCAGTGCAAGTTCTGTAATGGAAAGATACAGAATGTGCTTCTCCATTTTTGAAGATAAAAATATATGCTGTGCTAAAGTTACTGAAATGTGCCAGGGAATGGCAGAGGATATATACAAAAGTCAGGAAATGTAAAGTGCTGGTCCCCATGGATAGCATGGACAAGTATGTTCTTCGTTACCTTGCACTTGTCTATGTTGAAATCATTGGCCATTGGGCTGCTCAGTTATTTAGTTCTGTTAGATTCACTCAAAGATTCTAAGGCCAGAAGGGCCCATGATGGTCATGTAGTCTGACTTCCTGTATAACAGATCTTATTAAGTCTTTTTCTAATCCTCCTTGTTTTGACTAACCTCAATAACGTTGTGACAGCAGCAAATTGTCACCTTGTTATTTACCTCTTCCTCCAGAGAGTTAATGAATCGATTGGACCCAATTTAGACTAGGACAGACCCATCACTGAGTCATCCTTTGCATTTTAAGTGCTTTTAATGCTTCTGAAAGGTATTATACCAATAGCTCTGGAGACCTAGGGCCAATTTCTCTCCTGGTGCAAAATGGCACAGCTCCATTCAGATCACTGGCACCATACCAGCTTACACCAGCAGAGCATTTGAGCTCTATTTCTCTCTACTGATCCCTGAGCTCTCGGGCCACCTGCTTCAGCTCCCTGTGAGGAAGCAGGATGCTGAAAGGTTGAGATGGGATGCAGCCGACAGAGGCGGGGCGGACATGTCAGGGAGCAATCTAGTCCTTCCTAATGGATGGAGTAGATTGTGCTTCCTTGTGTTCATGGAGCTTCCCTGGAGAGACTGCGTCTTAGAGAATGTTCTCTCCATGGTTCCCCAGATGTGGTACAACTCTGCACCACCCCCTACACAGGGCTTTGACTTAAATCCAACCATCTCGCTGATGGTGGTGATAATGCCAGTGATCTCTTCTGCCCATATAGTCTCATTGAATCAAACGGCATTACTCACATGAGTAAGTGCTCACTAGTGTGAGTAAGACTGGCACAATCAGGCCCAAAGTATGAAGCGTGGTTTTTTGTCACTCTCCACACAGCTAGTTATTCACCTCTACTCCACTTCGCTGTAATTCAGATGACTGACTCAGGACTCAACTCTCACTGACGAGCCTTCTGTCTGGGGTGGACTTACTCTGTCTCTGCCCCTGCCTGTTACTTGTTTCTCAGCCCAGGCTGGACTCCTGTTCTTAGGCCTTGCTTTCATTCTGTTCTACCAAATCACTCCATTCCTTCCCCACAATGCATTTCCCCAAAGCAGCAAAAAACCTTAGGTCATATCAATTACTCCAGGCTAAAACTAACTTTACTCAATCAGAACCAGGCACCTGTTTGTGCTATCACAGTTCAGATGCAAAATCATTATTCTTCAGAGAAGTTTTCAAAGAAACCCAGTACAGTTTCCAACCACTAATTTTCTGCTCTATGTAAACTCCTTGTTATATGCAGTCACTCTTCTTCGGTCTTACACTCTCTCTTGTCTCTTAGGTTGACTTGGAAAGAATAAAAACAAACTATGGTGGTCACTATAAAAATAGAGGTGTTGAAGAAACACATCCTGTGCAAACAAAGCCCAGAAATATATGTGGACTCCTGTTGAATATTCATCAGCTAGTATAGTGTATTAATGGAAATTCAATGTAACTGTAAGGTGGTTATGAAATTTCAAGCTAAGAAAAAAAAAATCAAGTGAGACAGTATTTCAATAACTCTGGAATAGCAGAGTTTCTCATTTCTGGAAGCCTAGCATGACTCTACCAGAGAAAGTCATTTTACAGACTATATTGGTTGTTTACTAATCATTCTGCATTATATTTTTGTATATTAATTCATCTCTTTAAGGAAAAGCGCTGAGCTGGCAAGCACTGTATAATAGAGACTCCAAGGAGTAGGTTTACTATCCATCTTATTGCTAGCACACCACTTCATGGAGCAACAAAATAAAATGGGAATCAAGACTTGGAACTAAAAACTGTCTTGAGTGATCTCTACTGTTCCTTAGGTTCCAGTCCAGCATGGCACTTAGGCAAATGCTTAATTTTAAGAATTGAGGGGTCTTGTTGACTTCAGTGGCACTATTCACATGCTCAAAGCCAAGCACTTGCTTAAGGCCCGATTCAGGAAAGCACATAAGCCACAGGGGCCAGGCAGCTCTGGGAACCCCAGACCCCATCCTCCTCCTCCGTCTCCAATTAAGGCACCAGGGCAGCTCAGGGGAAGGCAGATTAATGTCAAAGCAAGCCAAAAGTTTCAATTTGGTTCTGTCAGAAGTGTCCAAGTGAAACCTTTTGATGTTTCTGGATAGAATTATCCTGGAACTTTCCAGTTTGTCAAATATTTTGACATTTTAACTTTTTGCCATAATTTAGTGAAAACAAATTTTGAGATCAAAATTTCCATCCCACAGGAAATTCTGATTTCCAACCAGTTCCACAGATAATTATTATAAACAAATCAAATAACTCATTAGGTTCAAACTGTAGAGGTATGTGAAATTGTGGGCATTTTTCTTTTTGGTATGTGAACTTGCAACAATGCTATGCTCCTGAAATTGTGCTCATTTCTGCCGGGCGCGCAATAAGGGTCTGGCCCCTGGAAGCCCAGCCCTCCCTTGCCTTAACACCAGCCAGAGCTGGAAATTTGGCCCAGCGGCCCTGATGCCCAGTCATGAGGGAGGGGTGGCCAGGCCAAATTTGAGTGGTGTTGCAATCCTTTATGCCGGCTTGGCCTCCTCACCTTTTCCAGTCCTTCTGGTGCCCATGGGCACCAGGCACCCCATCCCTTGGGGAGAAGTGGGGCAGAGGGCAGCAGGACTCCCAGTTACCAGGAGGGTGGGAGGATTGGATCTGGGCTTTTGGTGCTTCCTGGGGATTGGAGATGCAGGAGGAGGGTCTGGGGCTCCCAGAGCTGCCTGGCCCCTGTGGACAGGTCCTGGCCCGCCAACAGGGGGTGGGGTGGGGGGGCGCAAAGGGGTCAATTGCCCAGGGGCCTGGCAATTTAAAAGGGCCAGGGCAGACAGGATAGATATGTATTTAATAAAAATTAAGATTAAAAAAGTTTACTAGATCAAGCAACGCCACAACTTATGCATAGTGGGTTCTAATGTGTTATCAGTAGGATAAAAAGTAGTGTTTTAAACCTCAGCCATGCCTTTCTATGGGGGCTATTGACTGTTCGGCCCTGAATTGCTGTCTGTGGGCCTGCTTATGGAGAAGCTGCTGACTGCCTCTCTGGGTAAGAGCTCAGGTCTGGGTGTAGGGCAGGGAGACTGTGGTACGGAGTGGTGGGGGGAGAGCATGGGTCTGGCTGTGGGGCGAAGAGTGGAGTGGGGAGAGCTTGGGGTTGAATGCAGTCAGAGGAGGGCGAGCTCTGGGTCCCTGCCTTAGGAAAATTCTGGGTGCACCCTAGGTTTCTGCTCTGAAAAAATAGTCTTTGCTTTGCGATGGCCCGATTTTAGATCTCGATCCAGTGCCATTTGAAGTCAATGGGGGTCTTTTGCTTGGCTTCACTGGCAGCTGGATCAGACAGCTGGTGTGAACATTCAACCAGGATGGGACCAATTTTGATTTGGAGCAAAATGTGAAAATTCAAAGAGTTTTGAGTTTCATGGCAAATATTTTTACATCTGTGTGTATGGAGGGGGTGCGTATCATGTAAATGGCCATGAAGAAATATAACTATGTCCTCAAATCCATCATCAGCCAACACGAAAATAAACCAAACCAAAAATGACACACTGGTTAATGGAAACTGCTTGAAGAGATTCCAGTAGTACCCTATCCTGCAAAGATTTATGCATGTGTTAAAATTTATGCATACGAGTTATCCCATTGACCACAGTAAAGTAGAGCTGGGGGAAGTTTTTTCGACCAACATTTGCCAAAAAATCCAGTTTCAAGTCAACCAAAACGATTCTTAAATGTATATCACATTGAACAAATAGTTTCAGCTGCCTTTGTAAAAAATGTTTTTGAAGTCGAAACACTTCCAGTTTTGGTTTTGAAACAATGTTTTGCTCCAAAATTTTCCAAATTTTTTAAAAGGGGGGAGGGTAAAAATTGAAATGTTTTATCTGGATTCAGACAAAATATTTCAGTTGACTTAAAATGATTCCCACCCCCTCCCCCCTTGGCTCAGCCAGCAACCTGAAAAAGTATTTATTTGCACAGCTCTAGTCATCATTAGACAGGATTCTCTGGTCTGCCAACTGATGGGTGATTCCCCCTAGAGAATTCCCCCATGTAGACGGAAATCTCTGGCCTGTTTAAAGCAGGTAGAGATGGCTCTCCAGTCTATCCTCCACCACTGCTGCCCTGCCCAGTAAAGAGGGCTAGAGGTGCGTCAGGAGAGGTGAGCCAAGGGCAGCGGGTGTGGTTGAGAGATGCTCGACTATTTCTCAATCTTTTCTGGCAGAAGCTTTGCTCTTGCAGTGTAATTTAAAGCTGCTCCCCATCAGTTTTAAATTACACTAGGGCTGAGCAAAGCAGAATCAAGGAGACATGATCAGGTCCCGGTCAGCTCCCAAGCACTCCAGGTGCCCAAGTTTTGCTCAGGTTCAGTGGAGAATTGAGCCCATTGGGATCACTGACAGATAGAGTTAAATCTGCGCAGGACTGGAGCCTAGATTCACAATTGAGATTGCGTTTTCAACTCTTTAACAATAAATGGATGGAGACTGACAAAATCTCTTAATCAGATTAAACAAGAATTCAGGAAGGAAACTGAAATGCTTTGAAACCTCGAACCTGACCTAAAGGCCAGTAAACTCAACTGCAGTCCCTTTATTTCAATGGGCTTTAGCTAAGGCCCTTAATGTTAACAAAACGGGCACAGTCCCGTAGATTAACTGCTGAATACATGTTATTGGATTTACCAGGGAAAAATAAATTCTTATCAAATCTATTTCATGGAGAAAAGGAAAAACCTATTAACAAATAGAAAAGCCCTGGGAATACATCTGAACACTGTCTAGCTGCTGCTGTTATTTAAAGAAGCTGGTGCCAGTAAGATAGCTCTTTTGTAATGTCAGCACTTAGCCACCTATTATGCCATTATTTAGCAACCTTTGCTTCGTCTGTTGCTGTTAAAAAGCAGACGTGCTCTTGCCATCATGGCAAGAAGTTTCTACACCCTGAATTGCTAACTGAACACAGCACTGGGGTTTGGATTCTCACTTACACAGAGGCCCCTTAGCACTGTTCTAAGAGTGTGCATGGGTCCTAAAGTGTAATGTATGCTTTTTAAGGCCCCTTTCCACTGCCAGAGTGGTGTAGAAAGGGCCTTGGTGTCAATGAGAATCAGGGCCAGAGATAGAAACAGAATGTAACTGGTGTGTAGAACGTTTGAATTCAGAAAATGTAATGAACCCACTTACCGAGAGAACCGCTAAAGATGGGCCAGAAGCACAAGCTCAAAGCCAGACACTGTAGGTGGGAAATGGCCAAAATCCAGATGTGAACATAGATCCAGAGTTTTCAGTTAGTGCCTTCAGCCGCAACTCCCAAACCTGGGTGCTCCGAGTATGGCTCTAAGATCCACATTTAGGCACCGAACCCAAAGGGGCCTGATTTTTTCATAGGGTCTGAGAACCTGCAGGGCCTGTTCAGTGGGCGTTGTGGGTGCTCAGCTCCTCTCAGAAACAGTCCTCTTTCCTTTGGGCCCCTTGCTATAAATGTAGGGCACATCCAGGTATGGAAATGTTGGCCTGAACTGGAGCCCCAAACCTGAGCACTAGCAACCTTTGGGGGCAGACCCCTTTAGGATGCGCCTACTGTACTGAACAGTTCAGGAGGCACAGAACAAAACTGAGCCCTTTATTAACAATAGTCCCTATTTCTTCCGTAGTACTTTTCATCAGTAGATCTCAAAGCACTTTACAAAGGAAGTCAGCATCATTATCCCAATTTTACAGATGGAGTAACTGAGGCAAGGGACCGTGAAGAGACTTTCCCCAAGGTCCAGTGTCAGAGCGGTGAAGAGAGACTCTCAGGTCTCCTGAATCCAAGTCCAGTGTGCTATCCTTTAGGCCACACTGCCGTCCTACAGTTTCTATATGATATGGACTACATGGTCCTAGGAACTTCATTACCTTAGCCAAGATCAAAAACAGCCTGGCACACGGTTCACATACTGCGGGGTCAGAATGTTATCCTGTGCAATTGCTTAGATGTGTGTGTACACATGCATACATTTGCTAGCACTGCAGGCAGCTGGAAATTGAGCCATATCAGACCCCATGCATTACTTATTGATGGTACTTTCTAGGAGAAATCAAATATGTTGATTAGATGCCTTCTGAATAGCATCAGTAGGGTTTATGAATGCAGGGCAGGTGGCTGATTGGCAGCTGGATAATGCCTGTAGCATCCCTTGCAGGGATCTGATTGATTTCAATGGGCTTTGGATTAGGCTATTAGCCCTTTCTTCCCTCAAGTATTTTATTTCCAGGCCCCTACACTGTCTGTAGTTAAGTCCCTTTTTTTTAACATCCACCTCTGTGGTGCTGCCTGAAATGAAGCTGTCTTGTATATATAACAAAATCCCGATTTGTTGTTCCCCTTCCCCAGTTGTAGTCTGTGACACTGTCTTTAGACTGTAAGCTCCTCCAGACGGGGATTGTCCCTCCTGGAATTATTTGGACAGCACGTAGCACATAAATAATACCCGGACTAATACCAAGTAATGGATGCTAGACTAAAGAGATGATGATTTCTTGGATTGCTTAGCTCATATTTGGAAGATATAAATTAGATTTGCTTTCCCCTTATATTTTTATCCCTCCTTGGTTATTCATGATTTTTTAGAATTACTTATCTGATTGGTAAGGTAGGGCCTGATTTTTAAAGGGGATCAGCACCCAGTGGCTCCCATTTAGGCACCTAAACAGGGTCGTGATTCAGCAAGGGACATAAGCATGAGTAGCCTCATTGAGGACAACGAGGCTACCCATCTGATCAAAGATGAGCACGAGCTCAGGACCCTGGCTGAATCAGGGCTGCCAACTCCTGCAGGAGTATAAGGAATTGGTGAGTTATTTTTAATATAATCCTTTGCCTCACATGTGCTAAACATCATGCCCAGGGTCAATAAGCCACCCCAATTCATACCCGCCCCTCTGCAGGACCCAGCCAACATAGTCTTTGTGCTTCCTTGTGCTCCAAGCTGAAAGGGGTGGAGTTAAGAAATGTCCACACCCTCATCTATACCACCAAATGGAGTCAATGCCGCACAGGAGGAGGCCACCATGCACCTTTTCAGAGGCTCATGCAGCTGTTGCTCTGGCATAAGCTTGCTCAGAGTCCCAGGAGGTTTTGGTTGGCTCCGTCACACAAGACTGGTCATCACTTAAAACAATAGCCTGGCCCTATAGGTGAATTACCCCCAGCTGGGGTGAGGTAGCCACCAGTGAGGAATAATACAGTGGCTCTTCAACAAGGCACAGTGGACCCACTACAGTTTAGCACAGTAAGCCAAGAATACTTTATTGAACTGAAAGTACAAGGCAAATTTTAGGCAGATTAAATCTAATTATCCAGTTTGCAATTTGACCAGGACACCAGAGCCATGGGTTGTCTAGTGACCACACTAGGTAGGACTTTGTCTGAAAGACAAATGAAAGTATGTAAATAGCATATATGTACAGTAAGGTGGGAATGGGCTGTGAAGAGCCTTGAAAGTGAAGACAAATGGTTTGTGTTTGGTGCGATGGAGAAGGAGCCAGTGGAAGGATGCAAAGAGAAGGATGATATGGTCAAAGTGAAAAGCCAGGAACAGGAACTTTGCTGCAGAAATTTGAATGGACATGAATGAGGAAAGACTGCATTTGTCAAGGTGTCACGTGGTATGCACACCCCATCCTCCTTTGGGGCTGGAGTGGGGTTGTGATACCACCATGGTTACACTCTACCAGACTGTCCTTAGGCTGAAAGCAGCATGTTCCAGGAGCTGGAGTCAATACGGTGGGCCTCGGGTACAAGGCTGTGTGACTTAATGGCCAGTCACTAGAACTATCCTTGGGGTGAGGGTAGCATGGCCTAGTAGCTAGAGTCAATACAACTGCCCTTGGGGTTAGGGCTGTGTGGCTTAGTGGTCAGAATCAGGGAAGTGGGCCACCATCTAGGGGTAGGTGGCAGCCAGGGTAGGGGGACCCAGACCCTCCCTTTCCACCAGGTCCCAGCCCAGGGCCCTGTCAGCAACAGGGGTGGTTGC
Source organism: Eretmochelys imbricata (assembly GCF_965152235.1). NCBI lineage: Eukaryota > Metazoa > Chordata > Testudines > Cheloniidae > Eretmochelys > Eretmochelys imbricata. The sequence goes on along the minus strand of NC_135574.1, from coordinate 201,377,250 downwards.
CACACAGTCAGAAGGGAATCCTACTGCAACATGCTGACCTGAGTGGGAGATACTACTCCCTCCCCCTCCCTGGGGCACTTCCTACCATGTCTCTTGAGGTAGCAGTCCATACATCATCAGGGTTCCCAGGGTCCCTGGTGGGGGTAGCTCCCTGGAAGTCTGACTCCTCATGGTTGACTGAAGGTAGCAGGTCTCCAGCCTGGTCCCTGATTTCTCAGGTTCCTTCAGTCAGTGGCTGTAGCAACTCCTGGCTTGGAGCCTCTACCAAGTGTCCTCTCTCCACAGTGGTCACCCTAGAATGAGCTCAGCTGCTCCCTTTTATACTGAGGCAGCAGTTGGAGAATGCCCAGCATGGTCTGAGGGGCAGGACTTTCATAGTGTGGGGTTAACCCTTTCTTGCCCAGTGTAGGGTATGCACACCCTGTCACACAAGACCAGAGAGAAAGATGTTACAGTAATCCAAGATGTGATATGATGAGGATCTGAATGAGAGCTTTAGTTTTGTGGATGGGTAGGAAAGGCTGTATCTCAGAGATGATATGCAGAAAGAATTGGCAAGATCTAGATACAGCCTGGATGTGAGGACCCAGAGAGAGGTCAGAATTGAAGATGACACACCTAAATTACAGGCTTGAGTGACAGGGAGGATGGTGGTGGCATACACCATGACTGAGAAAGGAGGGAGAGTTTTAGGGGAACGATTAAGAGCTCTGCCTTGGCATTGCTGAGGTTAACCTGGCATTGGACATCCATGAGGAGATACCTGAGAGACAGGCTGCGATTTTAGTGTGGACAGAAGGAGACAGGTTCAGAGTGAAGAGGTAGATCTATGAGCCATCAGCATAGGAATGACAGTGGAATTTGTATACGGAGTTGAATTTGTGTCTATTACAGTGGTCCCTAGAGGGCCTGGGGGAAATCACTGTCAAGACCCTACACAAACACATAGGGAAAGACAGCCCCTGTCCTCAGGATCTTACGCATCAATATCTTTCTGGCATTGAGATGCAGAGAACTGAATCTAATACCCCAGGTATCATTGCAACAGAACCATAGAGACTCTTTCCTCCATCTTCTGCCCCTGCATCTGCAGCCCCACTCTACTTCCATATAGTACTCCAAACTCATATGTAGTCACGAATCACCACCTCAGGGTCCCTGTAGACTTTCTCCCTCTCATGTTTCTTTCATATTATTTCCTCCTCCCACAGATTTACTAGCTTGTATTTTGTCATGTTATTTCCCTACAATATTTGCAGGTCTGGAAGCCCCTTTGAATGGTTTTTCTGTTCTCAGTGGTATTTGCAACACGTCTCAGTTTGTCATGTGTGCTTAATACCTGCCAGATTTCTTGGTACGTAATTAGCAGTGGCATATCTGCATGGCATGGATTGGCTTTTTAAATTTTGGCCACATGTTTTTTTCTGTGCAGGGTCCGCACTCGGCCTCCGTCAGCTGTCCTTGTATGTGACTGCGGGCAGCAAGTCCATTTCAGTCTGCAAAACTATAGGTGACATGTGAATATGGTCTTGATTCACTTTCTTTATCTGTAATTATAGGTAGTCAGGTCAGTCATCAATTTTTTCACTGCACAGAATGCCATCCGGTGGGCGAAGCGTGGAGCAAGCTTTTCAGAGACTATCAGCTTCTGTGTATGAGTAATAGGGCATTGCCAATATTCTGTCTAGTTGTTGGTACCAGGGTAACAGGAAACCTCAGTACAGCTGATGTACATTTAAAGATAAATGGAACCAATGAAGCTGTTCGTCTTTTTTTAATGGCCAGTGGAAACAATGTCCCTTAAAAATACCTGTTTAAACTGGCAAGAAAATCTGTTAGGACAGAATACAGGGACAAGGTGGGTGAAGCAGTGTCTGTTATTGGACCCGCTGCTGTTGGTGAAAGAGACAAGCTTTCGCACTTCAGTCTGGGAAAGGAACTCAGGATATGTCTACACTGACATTGCTACAGCTGGAGCACTGCAGCTGTGCGTTATGGACTGGGATGTAGGCAGCGTTGCCTAGTAGTCAGAGCAGGAGTCAGGTCTAGTGGGTGGAGCAGGCATCCAGATTGGGGACCAAAGCAAAGAGTCAGCACCTGGGTCAACTGCCAGTTACCAGAGCCAGGGGTCAAACCAGAGTCAGAACCAGGAGTCGAAGCTGAGGGCCAGAGCCAAGGTCAGATACGAAGTGCTAGAGCCCAGAGTCAAGCAAGAATCAGGGTCAGAAGTCAGAGGCCGGGGTAAGAGCCAGGACTGGTAACCGACAATTGGAGGTGAGGTGTAAGGGCAGGAACTGGAGGAGAGGCAAGGATCAAACACAAACACAGAGCAGGAGGTAAGGACAGGAGACAAGGCAGGGGTGAGGTAGGAGCGAGGGGCAGAGCAGGAAACCGGAACAGGGTTGGATGCAGGAGGCAGGCACAAGCAGGGTCCAGTGCAGTCACAACAGGAAATCACCTTGCTTAGACAAACTTCCTGTGTCTCCTTTTGGCTTAAATAGCATGGTTGGACCAATCAGTGGAACCGGACGATTCTCCAATGAGGGCTCCCATGGCAGAGAAAACATTTTGCATTATCTTCCTTAGTCAGTATCAGATGACATAGGATGGGTCCTTGGGTTGGTCTGTCTCATTCTGCATGTTCCGTGAAGGTGTGCCTCTGAATCTCTTTTATGCTGTTCAGTGTAATGCAGCAAACAATCATGTATGCTAACCTTTAAAACTTATGTTAATGTACACTGAACCTTTTATATCGACCTCATTGCATACAAGTCACATGATATCCCACATTATGAACTCTTGAGATTTTATTGCAAGTCCAGACTTATTTGGTGTTTTTTCTCACAGCCCCAGCTCCCAGAGTCATGTGATTATGTGACAATCTCAGTTTTCGTAAAAAATAAGCCTCCATATTTCATGGTTGCAGAGGAGTGCTTGAAAACAGGACCCTCTAAAGGCTCAGAACCAGAAGACAAATAAAAAAACACCCCAAATGTATTATTTTTTAAAGATTTTTAAGGCGATCTCATGATTTGGGGGAGATCTTTTCCTTTTCTTCCTTCCTAGGTTGCACCTGGGGACATGGTATGAGGAACATCAGGTCCTTGAAAACTAAGCAGGATGCAAAGTCCTGTCTAAGGTAATGCACTTCATTAAAACCTCACGCCACTTTTTTAAACGTGTTGGACTTGTTCCATCAAATATACAACAGGCATCACACAGTGTGATATGAAATGTGAATTTTTGAAAATTAGGGGTTGGCAATACTACTGTCCATTCACTTCATAGGCAATATTCCTTTCTCCCCCACTTTGTCTCATCTGGTTAGATTTTACCCTCTTTGGAGTAGGAGCTATGTCTTATTGCACGTTAATACAACTCCTAGCTCAATGAAGCCCTGATCTGGTTTGGGACCTGCAGGCTCTGCCATAGTATAAATAATAATGGTTATGTAAAGAAAAGACATATTGAACGCACCCTACCAGTCCATACTGGCCATGTTAATTATAGCCAGTAGTTTCAGAGCTAGGAATATATTTTGCTAATGTTTAAAGACAAATTACTTACTTGTTCTGACTGCCAAACAGCTTAAATTTAATCCATCTTTATATGCAAGTATTTTAGTATCAGATGAACTAGCTTCCCATTGAGACAGTTGAAAGGGGGTGATGTATGTGGAGGTTACGGTATACAGACAAGGTATTCTGAGCCTGATCTCACAACAAAGCTTATGGCTTTCAGGGCTGGCAAGCTGCATGTCTGGGCTCCACCCCCACGAAACCTGTTCACAGCAAACATTGGCCTGCTGTAGGGCCAAAGGGAAAAAGCTAATTCAAAATTGTCAGTGCACCTAGGAAGTAAGAAAAGGTTGCACCTGGGGACATGGTATGAGGAATATCAGGTCCTTGAAAACTAAGCAGGATGCAAAGTCCTGTCTAAGGTAATGCACTTCATTAAAACCTCACGCCACTTTTTTAAACGTGTTGGACTTGTTCCATCAAATATACAACAGGCATCACACAGTGTGATATGAAATGTGAGGTGTCTTACAATTTTTTTTTTAGCAAAATCCAGGGATATTCTTGTGACATTTTTGGAAAACGCCGGCCATTTGGCACAATCTGATCCATTTCAGAGGCCAAATGCTTCCTTCTTCAATAGTCTTTTATTGACCTCGCATCTCCAACAGGAAATAATTAGCCGCATCCAGAGAAGGACGGATGTTGATGGAGATGTCAACCTAGCTGCGTCTACCCCAGGGGTTAGGTTGACATAGCAATGACACTCTGAGGTGTGGATTTTTCACACTCCTGAGTGCTGTAGTTATGTTGACCTGAGTTTTAAGTGTAGACCAAGCCAATGGGACCTTCTCAGTGATCAGTGCTTTTGATCATCTAGCCGCATATTCGAGGAAACGTAGATTTAAGGTCTTAATTTTAGGCTCGCATATTTGAAAATATTGGCCTTGAGCTTTAATTATGGTCACCTGTTATGTCACACATGCCTAATCAACATATGTTGGGATCTGGTGAATATTCACTTTTGAAACATTTTATTTACTGTTTCACAGATTTGTGTCCCTAGAATTTGTCTTTTCTTTTTTTGGCAGAACTATAAGGAATGGGAGATAGCTCCTCATGTTAGTAGATGATAGAATCATAGAATATCAGGGTTGGAAGGGACCTCAGGAGGTCATCTAGTCCAATCCCCTGCTCAAAGCAGGGCCAATCTCCAATTTTTGGCCCAGATCCCTAAATGCCCCCCTCAAGGATTGAACTCACAACCCTGGGTTTAGCACGCCAATGCTCAAACCACTGAGCTATCCCTCCCCCCAACCACTGAGCTATCCCTCCTAACAAAACCCACTTGCCCCTATTGCAGTGGCTTTCCAGGAGCTTTGCAGGGGTGCAGGAATTAAACCCACTTGGGCCATCATTAGTAATTGGCTTTTATCCAGCCTGAATGTGTTTAGTGTTTTCCTCCAAATCTAGATTTTCCATCAAGCTTGCTGCAGGAAAATCACAACTGATTTGAGCTGCACAGAATGTAGAAATTATGAGATAGAAGGGGAAATGAAGAATAAAATGTGTTATGAAAACTACAGTGCAAATTCAGACATTGCACAAAGCACAGAGCCGGAAAGTCACAGTCTGAATTTATATTAAAAAAAGAAACGTATGTAAATTGGAATAAAATAATACAGTACCAGAGGAGAGAAAAAACCATTGGAGCAAAAAAAAGAAGCTCTCCAGCAAATATTAGTTTTGCTTATCATATATCTCAATGGTATTATTTATTGAGTTAGGGAGCATGAAGCTATCTCTGCTTGCACAGGATAATCTCTTACATTCTGAATCCATACCTTTCAGCCTAAATGTTTCTGTTGCTATAACAACATAATGCTTTTGTTCTCTGATGGGATTTTTGATCGCATAACTCACCGTGTTTTAATATCTTTAGAAGTTTGTTTATAGCAGAGCTAGTGCAACGTTTCCATGTTTAGGTCACACTTTATTCTTGAGGGAAGTGGCTTTTTGTCCCCTCCTGCGCTTGTCATTTCATTAAACAAGGGTCCAGGACACTTGCTGTCCTGTCCCTGAACTTGGGAGAGAGCAGAGACTATACCCCCCTTTCCCCCATAGAAGCAGATCACCCACAAGGAGATGGGCGGAGGCCTGGAGGAGGTGGACCCATGGCACCGCCCTGTCCCAACTTCCACATCGGGAGAAAGTAGATAAGGGATGTAGTGTTGCAAGCTCTTGTGATTTTATCAAGGCTTTCGCAATGTTTTTTTTTTCTTTTGAAAGCTGTTGCTCCTGCAATCATATGACAACATGAGAATCTCAGCTTTCTCTCACAGTGATCTGTGCGTTGAAGGAAGACACCTGAAGACCTTCTCTTGCATAGAAGGGAAGACATTTCTGCGTCTAAATGTGCCTCTCACAGAAGCATAACCAGCTCCCTTGAGCTGCTTGACTTGAAGTATATATATTTCTTTACAGATATAAATACAACATTAGTACGGAACAATGCACAGAGACAACACTGATAACATCTAAAGCACAGTACATCTAGGCAGACTGGCAACAGGCAGACATGGGAATTCACAGGGCCGTGGACACAGCTTTTAAATATTATTATTCTGTCCCTGCTTTGGGCTCAGTTCATCCTTATCCTATGGCCTCATTGCACTAGCGAGACTGTTACACAGGGGCCCAGCTCCAATGTGGGCAGAAGACAACCTCACACCATCCCTAGGGGATATTCCAGCACAGAGTGTCCCTACACCAGATGCAGGCTCCATGGGCTCTGAACTGCTTCTGCAGCAGCTCTGGGTACAGAGGCATTCTGAGGCAGGCCACAAAACAGGGGAAAAGGCAGATTTGAGGTTAATTACTGCACCCCTGCAAAGCTTCCGGAAAGCCACTGCAATAGGGGCACAAGTTAGGCAGGCGCCTGAGGTCCCTCGTTGCCTCTAAATAGTCCAGGTACCGATTGCAATCTCTGTCCCTGAGTCTGCACCAATGGAGGGATGAATCTGCCCCTTTGCCTTTTCCATGGGTCAGTCTTAGTTCACAGTTTCCTCACCCTAGCATCATGTTGATCTTGCCATTTAAGTTTAGTTAGGTAGGATAGATCTCAAATACGTTCCCCTCCAGAAACACCTTGGGGAGCTACCCAGCTAGAAGAAAGAGGGGGAAATACAGCCGGACCCAGTTCCTGCTTTCTTATTGCCACGAAAGAATCTCTGTTCAACAATGGATGAGTCCATCACCGTCTCCTAGGAAGAGCTGAGATATTTTACCTTCCCAAGGAGGGTAGAATTGGGAGAACGCATCACTGGGGAAATGGCCCAGGCCATAGACCTTGAGCTGGCCTTAGTAAAGCACATAAAGAAATTCTGGCTAATAGTATAATATTGAAGACAGTTAAAATCTCGTTCTCGTGGATGCCGGAGTTTCCATATTGCTGCCGTCTATCAGGCCCGCTTCTCAAGTCTTTCCTAGCAATGGGGTGGTACTGTAAAATCAAGCACAGTTTTTGGTGAAGGGCTTGTATTTGTATCCCTACATCTGGGCCTGACCTTTGGTTTTTGTTCTGGGACACATCCAAAAACCTGCGGAAGGAGACTAGTAGAAATCAACTGATATTGCAAGACAGCTGCTGTGTTGGACCCAAACCTCACAAGATTTTGGTACTCTACCTTGAACTGAATACACACTGAGAATTATCAAGGGCATATTCCTTCACAAGTGTTACCCTCCTCTGAAATAGTTTATCTGTTTTGGTATTAAAATGTCTTTATAATTATTGTTTGCATTGGTAGCATGCAGAGGCCCTGTCAAGGTTCCTTCCCCACTCTGAACTCTAGGGTACAGATGTAGGGGCCTGCATGAAAGACCCCCTAAGCTTATTCTTACCAGCTTAGGTTAAAAACTTCCCCAAGGTACAAATTTGCCTTGTCCTTGAACTGTATGCTGCCACCACCAAGCGTTTTAAACAAAGAACAGGGAAAGAGCCCACTTGGAGACGTCTTCCCCCAAAATATCCCCCCAAGCCCTTCACCCCCTTTCCTGGGGAAGGCTTGATAAGAATCCTCACCAATTTGTACAGCTAAGCACAGACCCAAACCCTTGGATCTTAAGAACAATGAAAAAGCAATCAGGTTCTTAAAAGAAGAATTTTAATTAAAGAAAAGGTAAAAGAATCACCTCTGTAAAATCAGGATGGTAAATACCTTACAGGGTAATCAGATTCAAAACATAGAGAATCCCTCGAGGCAAAACCTTAAGTTACAAAAAGACATAAAAACAGGAATATACATTCCATCCAGCATAGCTTATTTTACCAGCCATTAAACAAAAGAAAATCTAACACATGTTCTGGCTAGATTACTTACTAGCTTAACGGGAGTTGTAAGGCTGCATTCCTGATCTGTTCTCGGCAAAAGCATCACACGGACAGACGAACCCTTTGTTCCCCCCTCCAGATTTGAAAGTATCTTGTCCCCCCATTGGTCATTTTCAGTCAGGTGCCAGCGAGGTTGTCTTAGTTTCTTAACCCTTTACAGGTGAAAGGGTTTTGCCTCTGGCAAGGAGAGATTTTATACCACTGTATACAGAAAGGTGGTTACCCTTCCCTTTATTTTTATGACAGGCCCCAACTGAGATTAGGGTCCTATTGTGCTAGGCACTGTATATACACATAGTAAAGGAGAGGCCCTACCCTCAAGAGCTTACAGTTGAAATACAAGACAGACAAAGTGTGGGATAAAGAAAGGAGCATTATCCCCATTTTAAAGATGGATAAGTTAGGCACAAACGTATTAAGCAACTTGACTAAGATAAGCATTGGTCCCAGATCTCCTGAGTTCCAGCCCAGTGCCATCACCACAAGATCCTCCTTCCATGCAAGACCTGGCTTCCAGCTGCTTACTCTTGGTATCTGAACCACATTCATCAAGGCCCTGTGTGCTCTGAAACAAACTGGAATGAAATGGCTTTAAATTCCCTGTATCCTCTGGCATGGCAGACTGGAAATTCTGTGGTAGCATCATTTTAAACTACCAATTGAGGTTTTTAATTAATTAAATAGGAAAATGAATAAAACAGTCAGCACAGCAGTGGCTGAGTTGTTAATTCTAATACTAAATTCAATTTATTTTATGCTGTCCTGACCTTTTCAGTTTTTGATATGCCACATATTTTTGTACTGGCAATGTATAATTACTGTATAGAAAATATCAAGGGGCGAGGTATAGGTTTTGGATGGTGAATAGGGTACAGAAGGAGCTTTTGTCACCTGAGGGGGGCAGCTTAGGTTTGTGGGAAAAGCATATTTGCTGGATATTTCTGCTAAAATAACCAGCAATTCAACAGTTAACAATAACAACTTTTAAATTGTAATTGGTAGGTTTCAGAGTCACCATAATATTAAGCTGAATGGTGGCACTTCAGCCTTCTTAGAACTATTGTTTCCGTCTATCTACAGACTCAGAAGGACAAGACTTAGTTCTTGTTTTCTAGGTTGCCGTTACAACCATGAGGACTAGAATCGTATATATTTTTAAATGAAAGAGTAGATTTCAAAGTACAATTTGCCAACAAGGCACTGGTAAAGGGAGGACCCTACACAAAATTCTAGAGCAGAAGAATCACATAATGCCTGGGACCATCCCTATAATAAACCTAATCTGGATCCAGAGTAACAGCCGTGTTAGTCTGTATTCGCAAAAAGAAAAGGAGTACTTGTGGCACCTTAGAGACTAACCAATTTATTTGAGCATGAGCTTTCGTGAGCTACAGCTCACTTCATCGGATGCATACCGTGGAAACTGCAGCAGACTTTATATATACACAGAGAATATTCTCTGTGTATATATAAAGTCTGCTGCAGTTTCCACGGTATGCATCCGATGATTCTCTGTGTATATATAAAGTCTGCTGCAGTTTCCACGGTATGCATCCGATGATTCTCTGTGTATATATAAAGTCTGCTGCAGTTTCCACGGTATGCATCCGATGAAGTGAGCTGTAGCTCACGAAAGCTCATGCTCAAATAAATTGGTTAGTCTCTAAGGTGCCACAAGTACTCCTTTTCTTTTTGCTAATCTGGATCCCAACACCAGTTTCTCAGCCCATCTCTAGGGACTGTTGGCACGGCGACTTTACTAAAACCACAGACCATAATTCATACATTGTACAAGTAAGCGGCAAGAGTTGTTTTAAAATCATTTCAGTAAATCACACTGAGAACAATCAAGGACATAGTCATTTACAAATGCCACTGTCCTTTGAAATATTGGATTTCTTTTGGTAATAAATCTGCCTTGAGCATCTGCTTTCATTACAATAAGGGTAGAGGGAAGGTTAGAGAAACCATCTTGCTGCTTGTAAATGGAGCATGTTTGATACAGACGTCATTGGGGCGCAATAAATATGCCATTTTTACAATCACCTTTTGGAGTAGAGCAGCACTTCAACTTTTAATTATTAAAGAAAAGAGTTTCTAGTTCTTATGAGTATGAAACTGGTTTTCCAAATGTGGACCAATGCCAGGTTGTCTGAAGAGAGATTGAAACAAGGGGGTAGGGGGGCAAGAACTGCCTCTCTTATTCTTAATATGTTCGCTCTGAACCCTAAGTATGGCCCCTCAGTTGGCAACATTGTGAACTATTTCAATGCTAATCATTTTAGCAGAGGTATCCAGCTCCCCTGGGATTGTGGATGGATTGTAGGTAGAAGGCCATCGCTCTCTATTCCAATCCAGTCCCTGTTTGGAACAAACCCAGCCATCAGACAGGGATCCCGACACCTCTGGCTTCATCTTTCCCATCCCTTCTCTTACGACGATTCCTTTGCACGTGATAACTATCAATACCTTGTGGGAAATAAATGGCTCAGCGATAATGACAACTTTCCTCAAAAAGTTTTGTGGCAAATCTGCTTCATGATTCCAGGGCGCCCCTAAATTTCAGCCCCAGCTGTGGGCCAGCCGGGAGAGAGGTGCCCTGAACCCAGACGTGGGTGTGCCCTGACCCCTCCCCGTGCTGTGTGTGAGAGCCTCTTTCTCCTCTCGCCGGGCAGGGCAATGCTCCCCGCAAAGGGGGGAAGGGGGCGGGTTTCTCTCCAGCGAACTGCCCGGTGCGGGGACGCCGGCCAGACGGAGCAGAGCCGGGGGCGGAGCAGCCGCCATGTGGGAAGCGACCGCGCTGCTGCTCCTGCTCCTGCTGCTGCCCCTGGCGCTGCGGGCCGGGCTCCCGCGGCAGGCAGCGCTGCAGCCGGCCGGCCGGGCGGTGCTCATCACCGGCTGCGACAGCGGCTTCGGGCACGGGCTGGCCCTGCGCCTGCACCGCCTGGGCTTCACCGTCTTCGCCGGCTGCCTCTGCCCGGGCGGCGAAGGGGCGCAGCGGCTGCGGCGGGAAGCCGCCTCCGGCTCCGGCCGCCTGCGGGTGCTGCCGTTGGATGTCACCCGGGAGCGGGACGTGGCCGCGGCCAAGGAGTTTGTGCTGAGCAACCTGCCGGAGACAGGTGAGAGCGTCCTGCGCCCGGCCCTTACTCCGGAGGCAGCGCGTTCACACGGCACTGCCCTGCTCCGGCTCCTGGCCTCTGCCGCCGGCCGCCACCTGCCAAAGACCCTTCCCAGGGACAGCAGCCACCCAGGGCAGCCACTCATCCTCCGCACCGGGGCCGGGCTCCGGACACTGGAGTAAATCCGGAGCAGCGTTTGCTCCCGCGTCGGAGCAGGGTCTGGCCCTAGACTCAGGGCTGGGAGTTCAATATAGGGGCGCCTGGTAGCAAAACGAGAGGATCATCAATAAACCTTCCGGTGTTGTAAACTCCTTGGGGCAGGGGGCCTGCTGCCTTTGTCTCTTGTCCAGCCCCAGGTTTGCTGGGAGGCTTCCTCAATAAAAGGTATTGATCTGGCCATCAAATATCAATGGAAACAAAATGGTAAACAGAGTTCCCCTGAGGTTCCACCCTGCTCTGCTAGTTCATACCCCTTTTGTCTGGGGTAGTTCAGACCCCTGCTGTGTCCAACCATTTGGCGGAGCTGAATACGCCATGTGCTGGGTTAGGTGCTGGGGATCAAAGTTCATGAAATCTTTCTTCTGAGGTTTGACTGCTTGGGGCTTGAGCTCTGAGATCTGGGTTGGGATGAACCCAAATATCAGAACCAAAAATTCAGCGGGGACTACTGACGATCACCTTTTTTTTTTTTTAGACTTTTAGCCATAAATCAACCCAAACCGTTGTTAATTTGTCCGGTGGCAGCACCCTTCATGGACCTGGGACCCCTTGTGCGAGGTGTTGTGCAAACACAGAATAAAAAGACAATCCCTTCCCCCAAAGAGTTTACAGTCATGAACCCGTTAATGAATCTTGACTAAACTTCCAAGTTTGTAGTGAAAAAGGAAACCCACCAAGTGTTGCTTGTCTGGGGGTTTCTTTGTGAGTATTTTGCAGAGATCTAATTATAGGTAATAATGGGGAGGAGAGCAAATGAAGAAGTACAAGCAAGAGGAAAACAAGTAGTTTCCGGAGTGATTTGAAAAGAGGTGCATAAATGCAGGAAAGCTGCAGAGTAGAAGGCTCTTGTACCAAGAACGACCAATTATTTATCAGTCTAACGTTTTGTTTTATAAAGCTAGTGCATAGCACTTGGTCAGATTTGGGATGGATATTTCAAACCAAATGTAAAGTCTAAACCTTATTCAGTGTGAATGGCTGACCTGACACCAAAGGGAGTGGAGGGGAGATGTGCTCATTTGCACTCTTCATTGGACATGTTACACATGGTAGCAGAAATGAGGCAATTTCCCTGAAATTAGGGACAGCCTGTAACCAGAATTGCTTTGTCAGGAGGGCATGCAGAGATGGAAGAGCGCATGGGAAGCCTCCTTTGGTCATCTCCCTGTCCCACCTGCACAGCAGTAGGGTTGAATTTCCCTCTAGCATGGGCAATGAGATCCGTGTGGGAGGACACCTCTGCCTGCATAGAGCTGCATTAATTTCAGCAGGGCTGTGTACTAACACAAGTGCACCCACAATGATTTCTCTGCAGAACTGGATGGCTGGGCACAAAGTTGGTGAGGGGATGACAGCGCCCATTAGCCTCCACATAATATATGAACTTAGGGTATATTATATGGTCCAAAATAATCACAAGCAGCACAAATCCCTGTTTACCTTATCAGAACAGTGTTAGACTGCTACGACTGAACTTATTGGACCTGAACCATGCATGTGCCATGCAAGGCAAAACTCTTTATAGACTTAATTCTGCAGGGCGTAAACACTTCTATTAGCCATTGAAGCCAATGGAGTTGCATCAGGGATGGATTTAGCCCAATACATTTACTCAGTACTTTGCAAAAGAAGTTAAGTGCATCTGTAATTCTGAGCAAATGATTTTCATTAACACAAAAGTTATAATGAAGAATAAAGCACATGGCACAACAATGGAAATGCAGGACACATTCTTGACTAGCTTGTTAGGATATGTCCTGGAAAGGAACAAAAATATAGAAAGTAAACAAAAGCACAGAAGCCTCTCATTAAGTATGTGTATTTATGGGTTATCCTGACCTCAACTGATTAAGTCTTTCCCTTTTAGGTTCTTTCCCCAGCTTTAGAAACAACAGCTGAATCCCAAGGCCAGTGTTTATAGGCTAGACAGAGCCCAGGGACTTAAAGGAGCATCACCCTGAAACTCCTGTGCAGGGGCAATTAGTTGTACCTTATACCAAAGCAGTAGCTGGCATCTATTCAGCGAAATCTTGATTAACAAGGTTAGCTTGCCAAATTGGGGGTATTATGAAAGACTCTTACTGCAAGGCCTGATTCATGGGGGCAGCAGGGAAGGGAATTTTCCAGGGATTATGCTTGTTTGATTCAGCTCATTTACATGGAATGTCCAGATCATAATATATACATTCTGTTACACTGATCTAGACCTTTAAGACTTGATCCAGAGACTAAGTGAAGTCAGTGAAAAGACTCTCCTTGCCTTAAATGGGCTTTGGACTAGGCCCTTAATAAGACACTTATACCTATTGTGTTATATTACATTATACATAATCAGGATCTTGTATGTATTATACATCTGATGATGGCCCTTCACTTTTTTGCTCAACCTCTCTGCTTGAGCAGCTATTGAGTGTGCCATGGAGAAAACCAGGTAAAGGTCAAGGTAAAGTGGTTTTACGAATCCTACCAGCATGTACTTTACTTCTAAATTACTAGACAGTCTTTCTTCTATGAGTATATTAACATTAAGTACAATGGAGCCACTGGCTTAATTTAATATCTGATTTAATACAGTGAATTCCAAAGGCCTTATTAGTGGTTTGCAAAATATAGGGGCATAAAACATTTCATTTCAAGTGGAACAAAAGCCAAGAAACTGATGTATGTGGGGTTGACATTAGCAACCTTCCTGCATGGGCTTCTTCAACCAGCCAGGATGTAGTGATCCATCTCTTTAATTATAATGGGCTAGATTGTGCCCTCCCCCCTTTCATGAGTGTCCTGTGTGCAGGGGGCTGGAACAATGTGTGTAGTGGGGGTGCTGAGAGCTATTGAACCAAACTGTAAACCTTGTATATAATGAAAACCACTTCAAACGAGGGGGTGCTGCAGCACCCCCAGTACCCCTAGTTCCAGCACCTGTGCCTGTGTGGGTGGAGAGAGTAAGGACTCTACCTCTTTTGTGAGGCCTGGATAAGGATCTCCTAGAATTTCTTACACGGTGCGTGTGGGAGGAGGCAGTGGTTTAGAGACTGTTTCTGAGTTGCTCGCCTCCTTCCTATTTCCCTAGAGCAACTCACCGTAAGAGGGTGGGCCAGATTTGGGGGGTGATAGTACGAGGTGCTCCTTAAAGTGGTGTAACCAATTACTTTCTCTGCAATGCAGCCTGGAGCTCAGAGCTTGTATGCTCTCCATGGGACAAAACCTTCCAGGTTAGCCCAATATTTCAGAAGGGCCTAACTCTGCAGCCCTTACTCACTCACACCATTCACCTCCTTGGGACTCTTGGTGAGAGCTATGTACCTTAGTTGATTTCAGTTGGCCTCCTTGTCTGAGTAAGCACTACTCGGTGTGAGTAAGGGTTGTAGAATCAGAGCCTAAATGAATGAAACATTAAAATGAGATCCTCCTTGCCTCCCAAAAATATATACAATATTATAGATAAAATTCTACATCTCATTAGGCTAAATATTCTTTAGCCACTAGATAAGTACTGAACTTTGAGTGTTGCATAGAGTTCCAGACAAAATATAGTGCCTGTTAAATAAATCCAGATCAAGCAGGAACTCAAGCTGTCTGGAAGCCTGTTTGCTTGTGCCTGGAGATACAATAGCTTTTTATAATAAATTCCTCCTGCTTAAGAAGGACTGTGATCCCGGAATTCCATATGCTATGACACAGACTAGGCAGTATTATTCCAGGCATAATAATGACTTTACAGCCAAATCTTCCAAAGGGGCCACAGATTTTAGGTGCCTCAGTACAAAGACTTCAATGGGAGTTGTGGGTGCTCTGCACCGTGGAAAATTGGGCCTAAGGTGACTCGTTTTTCAGTAACAAAAAAAAAAAAAAAATTAAATTAGTGAACCATTTGGATAATGGTTCTGATTCACATTTTGATACAAATGTTGCAAATGTATTTTTTGGGAAAAGCAGTTTTTTTTAAAAAGTCAATTTTTTCACAGATTTTTCTATTTTTGAAAAAGAAGTCCATCTTTTTGTTTTTTTACAAAAACCTTTTTCATTCAGAAAAAAATCTGACCTGTGTAATCATGACCTATAAGTACCTACACGGGAAGAACATATCTGATAGCGGAGAGCTCTTTATCTAGCAGATAAGGGTAACAAGATCCAATGGCTGGGAGTTGAAACTAGACAAATGCGAGCTAAAAAAAGGAGCAAATTTTTAACAGTGAAGGTAATTAACTATTGGAGCAGTTTACGAAGGGATGTGGATTCTATATTATACCCAATCTTTAAATCAAGATCAGATATCCTTCTGAAAGATATACTCTTGTTCAATCACAAGTTACTCGGCTTGATGCAGAAATCCTTGGTGAAATTCTTTGGACAGTATTATGCCGGAGGTCAGACTAGATTATCATAATGGTCCCTTCTGACCTTAAAATTTATGAAAACATCTTGCATTAGAATAAGTTCACCTAAGGTTTCCCATTCTAACTGATGAGGATAGCTAGTTTCTAGTTTTAAGTATTGCTGAAGAATTCCCTGACCCTCTTAATACTGTGAAGAATACAGTTGTATGCATGAAAGAGGTGTTGGATCTTTTTGAGTCACTAAACATTTGTCCTTCAGACGTGATCTGGTGAATAGCTGTCTTCTGAGCCCTCTTTCATAACTGATAGGCCAATATTCTGTCATCTTTGTTCCCTTTATCATAAAAGGAGTATTTATTCACTCTTTTTCTCTAAGGAGCTGATTCAGTTTTCCTCTAGTGTTTATTACATCCCTAAATAATATTTCCAGTATCACCTAGAGACCCCAGGGCTGCATTGTGCTAGGAATATATATACATGTAGTAAGAGACAGCCTCTGCTCTGAAGGCCCTATGGTCTACATAGATAAGACAAAGAGTATCATATGCAAGCAGAAGATAGGGAATTGAGGTGCAGAGATTAAGTGATTAGCCCAAGGTCACACAGGGAATCTGTGAGAGACCAGGAATGGCATCCAGATCTCCTGGATCCCACTCTTTTGCCTTAACCTCAAATGTTTCCTTCTTCCCAAGTTCTAACCTATGTTTTCCATCTTTTCTAGGGTCCCTCTGTAGGCTGCAGGTCCTTTGAACATCAGTTCACTCATCAGGATTGCTTTGGCAGCTTTCCATAACACATCAACACTACAGCACTGTGTTCCTTGTTTGCTGTGTTCTCTGACATATCATTTCTCAAGTTTTTAAGGTTGTTCTCCTTATGTAACATAGTGTTATAGGGGGCCTAGTGCTACTGGACCCATGGGAAGTCATACTTCAGCAAAATCAGTACCAAATCAGATACCAAAGTACCGGTAATACCTGATTGGATTCTCTCTCTCTTCATAGATTGTTTCTCTCTGTAGAGCTATGGTCTATTCTAGACTATACAACCAGGTGCTTCTGAAACTCATTTTCCATGGGTATGTTGCTTTCTCTAGACATCTGACATGGAAGATGGTATAACACAGGGCCTTCATTACTGAAACACCCTCTTTAACCATTTATAACATAATGAGCAGCGCTGAACGAAAAGTAGGAAGCATGTTTCAAATGAAAACAATAAAAATAAAAAATGATTTTTTAAGTTTTTCAATTTCTGAAACCACACAAACACACACACAGAAATAAATAAATCGGGTTTTCTTTTCTTCCTGTCTTCCTTTCTCTCCCTTTTTTTTTCTTTTTCTCCTTTTTTCATTTTGTCACTGAAAGGGAGGGGGAAGGGAAAAAACAGGGAAGTGGGGAAAAAATGAAAAATTTCCATTGGAAAATTTAAAAAAAAAATCAGTGAAATTTTGTTTTAAAATAAAAAGACCCTTTTTCATCAGAAAAAGGTTCAAATGAAATTTTTCAACCAGTTCTAATAACTGTGCTTTTTTCAGTGGATTCTGAATTGTCAACACACTGCAATACATATAAGGAAGCAGGAATATTTACGAACAATATATTTCACAGAACCAGTAACCCAATTGGCATCTATCTTGTAACACGTTCTTTGATTTTATATTCCATAAAACCCATGGTCAAATATTCCCTTCCACAAATACAATGTCCCTTCCTGCCTGCCGGCTCATGCATAACCTGGAGAATCTCAAAAATAATCAAATCTGAAATTGCAAAAGAGAAATAAAGCTAGAGAGAGCACGTTCTTTATTTTGCTTTTCACATTTTTCACCCTCTTTTCATCTTGCATTCTCATTTGCGGATTTTGAGTGCAGTCTCTTGTCCAGGGAGCTGTTGAGATTGACAGACTGGGGGCTTCACTGCCCCGTAGCTTTTTCCAAGGAGTCAAGGAATTTATTAGCATCTTACAGATGTGCCGAGAGATTTGGGTTTGTTGTAAAGAATAAGCAGCTTTGCAAGGTACCACACTGCCGAGTGTGTACCCAGCTCCATAAGATTTTATATATTTTTAAACCAGAGTGAATTGTATTATCTTTTTTCTCTGTTTCTACCCTCACATCAGAAAGAACATCAGGGTATCTTCTTTAAATGAAAGAGACATCATTCCACGTGGCAGGGATAGGAGTTTTTCTTTGTCCTTGTGAGAGCCTACTCCCCCTTCTGGAAGCCCCACTAATCTTAAATGAGGTCTCCTAAAGTGAACCTCCAGATCCTCTACTTTATCTGTTAATCTTTGTCCTCAGAATCCGTTTTAACGACCATGGTGTTAGTGAGAATCTCCCCCCATCCTCTAATTCTGTTTGCAGCTTCAGTCCTTCTGTTTCTGATAGAATCTGTGCATTGCCCAATGTCTACCCTGCTCTCAGAAACTGCCATGAGCTCAAGTGAATGTGGGGGGGGGGAGAGGAGGGACAGTTCTGAGAGCTGGATAGACATTGGATGAGACCCTGACCAAGCACTGCCTTGAGATCTGGAAAGACAAAATCTAGTGAAATCACCCTTGTGGCTTTGCACAAGCAGCTCCAAAAGAGGAGAGTCTGAGCAAGGAGACCCTGGAGCCTGCTCCACAGGGGTGGTCTGGGGAGAGGCGTGATAATATCCATTAGGTCTATGAATGATTCAGCTCCCCTCACCAGGAACCTTGCTGGTGTGGTTGCAGCAAGCTCTGGTCCCTGCTGCAGTCTTGTAGCCATAGATGACTGGGCAGATGCCCAGCACCCTGTGTCAGGATTAAGAGGAAAGATTCCATTACCCACTCCAGTCCCTACAAATACCCCATTTTCACTGATTCTGTGCAGGGCATGTGAAACTGACCATTTGTATCAAATGCTGCCTTCAGATAACGATGTGCAAGGCCCCTGGCGGAGCTAACAGTAAGCAAAGCTGACGAACCTGGGAGAGACTTAGGACAAGTCTACACTGCAAAATTAAGTCGACCTATGGGTATGTCTACACTACCCGCCGGATTGGCAGGCAGCGATCGATCCAGCGGGGATCGATTTATCGCATCTAGTCTAGACGCGCTAAATCGACCCCCGAGCGCTCTCCCATTGGCTCCTGTACTCCGCTTGCACCTCTTGCGGTGGTGGAGTCAACGGGGGAGCGGCTGCAGTCGACTCACCGCGGTGAAGACACCATGGTAAGTTGATCTAAGTATGCTGTAGGTTATGCACGTAGCTGAAGTTGCGTAACTTAGATCGATCCCCCCTCCAGTGTAGACCAGGGCTAAGTTATGTTGACGTACAGCCACTGCAGTAATTAAATCACTTTTGCATATCCACACTGCGCTCCTTGTGCTGGCAGTGCACGTTCTCACCAGGAATACTGGTACAGACTGTTCTGTCAGTCTGGGGCATTGTGGGATGGCATCTGAAAGGCAGCAACAGTTGATATAAGCAACGCAGGGTCTACACTGACCTGACTACATCGACCTAAGTGCTACGCCTCTTGCAGAGGTGGCATTGTTAAGTTGGTGTAGTGGGTAAGTTACATTGGTTGGAGCCACATTTTTGTGTAGACACTTGTAGTTAGATCAACATTACGTTAACCTAAATCAGCTGTTGAATCCAGTACAGACCTCCCTATGTGATTATTAGCCACTGCACAGATATTACAGGGCTGGTCAGCCTGGAAATACCTGCAACAAGTATTTGAGGACAGGATCTGGAGTAAAGTTTTCAAAAATGACTAAGTAACTTTGGCTCAGTCCCATCTTTTAAAGTGATTTAGGAGTCTAAGTCCATTGACTTGCAATGGGTGTGGGCTCCTAAATACCAAATCGCTTTTTAAAATAGGATTTACACTCCTAAGTTACTTAGACACTTTTGAAAATGTTACCATTTGGTCTTTAGTCTGCTTAATACTGTTTTCACAAAGATGCTCCAAGTTACACAGCAGGATTAATGTAGTTAAAATACCTTGGTGCACTGTTTTGGCAGCAGAAAATGGCCTCCCAGATCACGTTATTCATAAATAACCTAAGGAGACAATATAGTGAATGATTATTAAATAGCACTCAACAGGCTGATATGGCCCAGATAATGGCCACAATTATGTTCCTTCATTAAGCAAAATGTGCACATGCTTATGAATACAAACCTAAAATATAATGTAGCCAAGGACTTATTTCAGATTGCTCTCATTGTGGTGTTCAGTGATATATAAACTGCTTGCAAGAGCTCTGCTTTATTCTATGTCAGTTCCAGCTGGGTGGGCTTCAGAGTGCCCTGACCAGCCTCTGTCTGAGAAGCTCAGTCCTCAAAGGCACAGACCAATACCACACCCATCTTATGAACATTGTTGAAGGCTCTGAGGGTGTTGTGTCCAGTTTGTCTGGTGGTTAAATATGTTACAGACAGAAGACAATTTTTCCCCCTTCAGGTTTTTGGGGACTGGTGAACAATGCTGGAATATCGACATTCGGCGAGACAGGGTGGCTGCCTATGGAGAAATATGAAAAATTTGTGGATGTGAATCTCCTTGGGTGTATAAGGACAACGTTGGCATTTCTTCCCCTTCTAAGGAAATACAAGGGTAATTCTAATCCAATGTCATCTACAGTTGTAGAATAATTAGTTTACTATAATTAACTGAAACAAAACCCGTCTGTTGTCCAATTTCCTGAAGTGTTACCTGAGAGGACAACACTATCCTGACAAGAGGGCAAGGACGTATAGGGTGAAAAAAGTAGTTCGTTTTAATTTATGAGGAATTAATTACATCAATATCTGTGGTTGGAAACAGAGGGAAATGCTTAAAGCTAGTTGTTAGAGCCGTCCTTCGAGTACAAGAGACTGTCAGCACTGTCACTGGGATACACGCAGCATGGGCAAGGACTTGTTCCGGTATTTAGATCATGCTATTTTATTGTTCATTGCTTCTGGGAGGAAAGATAGTCTTGTGGAGAAGGACTCAGGAGATCTGAATTCAATTTTGGCTTTGCCATAGGTTCTCTGAGTTCTAGGGCTGGTCACTTAATCTTTCTGTGTCTCTGTTGTCCCCATTGAACAGATTGGGGATAATAATATTTCTTTTCTTCCACCTTTTGTCTGTCTTGCATTAAGCTCTTCGAGGCAGGGATTGTCTCCTACTACGTGTGTGTACAAGGCCTCACATAATGAGGTCTCGATTGCGGTCTGGAGATGCTACTGTAACACAAATAATAGAAAGGACCCTGTGATCCAGAAATGGATGCTTTTATCTTACTATTTATCCCTTAGTCACAAATACGCAGCTCTTCAGCCTCCTAGTAACACTGCTTTTTCAATACATGGGAAAAAATGTAATGAAACCTTAGCACACTGTAAAACGAATGGCCAAGTTATGTTAATATCACAAGAACACAGCACTGCTTCTGCCTGTTTAGAAGCTATGGAAGTGCTACACTGCTAACTTGTGGGATGCAGTCACTCTCCTTCTATGATATGTCGCTGCTAACACTCTATCACCCAGACCTGCAAAGACTTTTATGCATGTGCTTAACTTTAGGCACTGTATGGTGATCCATTGACGTTATTCCTGAAACACTGCCACGACTGTAACAATTTATATTTTGTCTGACCCCAGCACCCTCTCATTCTGGCCAATGGAGATAGGTCCTGTGCAAGGGAAGAGCAGAGTGATCCCAGAGTGGCCAGGCTGCCTTGAGGTTCCTGGGCCATTGTGTCTTCCTGGCACAGTACTTATTACAATAGCACCTAGATGCCACAACCAAGATCAGAGCCCCATTGTTTTGGGTGCTGTACTTACATACACATACTCTGGGCTGGTCTACACTAAGGGGGGACATTGATCTAAGTTATGCGTCTTCAGCTACGTGAATAACATAGCTGAAGTCGACGTACTTAGATCTACTTACCACGATGTCTTCACTGCTGTGTGTCAACGGGAGACGTTCTTCCGTCGATTCCCCTTCCGCTTCTCATTGAGGTGGAGTACCGGAGTCAACACTAGAGTGATCAGCGGTCGATTTATCGCATCTATACTAGACACGATAAATCGACCCCTGCTGGATCGATCGCTGCCCATCGATCCGGCCGATAGTATAGACATGCCTTAAGATGCAAGCCCTGAGCTTGCATTCTAAATTCTAAATAGGCAAGGCAGGGAAAAGGAAGTACTGTGATCCCCATATGACAGGGGAGCTCTGAAGCAGAGACATTAAGTGGCTTGCCAAGGTCACACGGTGACTCCGACACAGGAGTTGAACCCAAATCTCGAGTCCTTAACCACAAGACCATCCTGCCTCTCAGTACCTGAGGTATCATCATACATGTAAACATTTCTAGTTCTATGGTATAATTATTTGTTGGAGCTGTAGGAGTAAATTGTTCAGCTGGGCTGGAGCAAAATTCCTTGTTCTGGACACCTTTGAACTTTAGTAGACTGGTACATTGGACAAAAATCATAAAATGATTATAACAATGGCACAAGCCATGGAAATCACCACCAAATGGAATGAGAAGACACACATTTGTGGAAATCACACTACCTTTCCAGGGCTAACCTTCTTTGAAGTCAATGGAGTTGCACTGGTATAAAACTGGTGTTACAGTGAAATCAGCCCCATCATGATGAATAATTAGACACTGTCTCTCTCCCCTACTACAATCCTCCTTTTAGATGCACAATCCCTTCATTTTTATTTCTTTTATTTACCCACTGATTTTAGGGGTTGCTTTGCTGCAATCTCTTTCCTCCTCTCTGTGGAGTGGTTATACAATTCCTGGTCTTCCACAGTTTCCAGAGGGGACCAGGATATATTTCACCAGGGAGCTTAATAAATGTAGGAATTTCGTGATCAGGGAATTCTCTAGTTGTTGGTTAAAGTATGGCTCTTTGCGTTTATGTCCTTACGCTACACTCTTTATGTTTGAACTTACTGGCTCAGAACCGGCAGGATGCAAGTTGTGACTATATTACACTTAGTCTGGATCAGCACCTGCAAATAACCAAGAAACGAGACTTTTGGAGGAAGCTTGGTTTTTTGAGCTACAGAGCTGAACATACTATAGTAAGGTTATGATGGGAGTGCACATCTTAGCCTCACTGCACAGTAAGGCAGTTATGAGGGAAAGATTATGAGGGAAAACAAGGAATTTAAATACTAAGTTATTTGTCATTTGAACAGTGTTTTTTTCCCCTCCAGGACGTATGGTCTTTATGTCTAGTGTTACTGCATATTTTACTTTGGGGAATGGCATTTACTCTATGACCAAGGCAGCCATAGAAAAATTTTGTGATGCCTTAAGACTGGAAATGAAGAAGTTTGGAGTGCTGGTAAGATACTTATTCAGCTTTTTTTCACTCACAAAAGCTGTTTATATATTTCAGGAGTAACTATTAATTTTACATGAAGAAAAGATGTATTCTATATTTTTATAGCATCTTTCCTCCTGAAACTCTACACACATCACTGACCTGTCATTATTTCTGGGGTGGAGAGGAGCAAGCAGCTTACGCAGAGGATATTGCATATTGATGAGGGGAAAGGGAAATTTTAGCCAAGCAGACTCTTAGTCTTGTGAAAAGTCATATTTAAAAGCCTCTCTCGGTAAACGGCATATATTAACACTGGAAAGATGAAGAGCTGAGTCAACCCTGGGATTCCAGCCTCTGGTTCCAGGATGTCTAAGATGCAGATCCTTCTAAGATCTATGTTGGTTTCTAGGTATGTGATCCCCAGCAGGCAGTGTGGCCTAGTGGATAGGGTACTGGCTTGGGAGTTGGGTGCTCTGGCTGCTATTTCCAGCAATGTGGGACTTTGGGAAGACACTGTGTTTCCCCTCCCATCCTTTGTCTGCCTCATCTGTTTACATTGTAACTTCTCTGGGGCAGGAACTGTCTCTCTCCATGAGTTTATACAGTGCCTGTCAAGAAGAAGAAGTTGTAACAACATACTGTAACTAAAACTGCCCTTCAGTGGGGCAGTTACTGGGGGCGATGAGGACTTCAAAAGTGAGCGGTGTGGGATAAGAAGGAAGCGGGACCAGGTTGCCCAGGGAGTACATTGACCTGGTGTCTCTCACTCACAGAGCTCCTCTGGAGTTTCCAGAGGGAGGTAAAGGTTCACTCCTCTTGTAGAAAACCTGAGTGCTGGAGACATCCCTCCCCACTAGATTGCCAGGGGCTGCGCTGATGGTGACTGGTGAAATATACACCCCCTGAACCAGGGCTCCTTTGCCGATGGAACCCTAATGACCGAACCTAAAGCTTCGATCACTGAACAGCTCATCTAGCTTTTCCTTTGAATCGTTCCTCCATTTAAATCCTCATTCAGTGCTCCCTAAATGGTCCCCGAAGAAATTACTGCAGCATAGACTAATTGTATGCACCGCTCACAGCAGTTCGGTTGTGGAAAAGCTGTAGCTGTGTTTCAACAGCCGCCCCCTTTTGGAAAACAATATACAATCCCTTGCATCGTACACGTTGAAATACCTATGGCACGATGAGGATTTGAACTGCTTAGCTAAGGATAATCTTGAGTGCACGGAAGTGCTTAGTTTAAGAGGTTAGCTGTTCCAGTTTGCTTGGACTTTAATGTTCAAAAATATATTTCTCTACTAATTACCTTTGTGAATAAATATGGTGGTGGTATTTATGAGGATTACTTTTATATCCACTCACTATGGGCTAAGCTGTGGCTAGCCCTTAGCTAATCCCCTTTGTCTCCTTCATCACTGCTCAGCCCGCCTAAAGACTGGCAGGATACATCGCCTTGAGAGTCTCTCCCTCTTTTCTGGAGCCACTCTCCCAAAAGGGGGCAGGGAGCAGATGGAGCCATGGCTCTACGTAAGAACAGCCATACTGGGTCAGATCAAAGGTCCATCTAGCCTAGTATCCTGACTTCCAACAGTGGCCAATGCCAGGTGCCCCAGAGGGAATGAACAGAACAGGTAACCATCAAATGATCCATCCCCTGTCACCCATTCCCAGTTTCTGACAAACAGAGACTAGGGACACCATTCCTACCCATCCCAGCTAATAGCCTCCATGAATTTATCTAGTTCTTTTTTGAACCCTCTTATAGTCTTGGCCTTCACAACATCCTTTGGCAAGGAGTTCCACAGGTTGACTGTGTGTTGTGTGAAGAAATGCTTCCTTTTATTTGTTTTAAACCTGCTGCCTACCCCCTCTATACATTGGCCAGCCAAACTGACTGCCCACCCAGTGCACAATATGTTGCACCCATTAAAGGGATACAGCAGTTTGTGCTCTCTGTAGCTAGGCAGGCCAATCGTCCAGTAAATGGTCGTACTTTTCTACGGTTTGTCCCCTGTCCAGTACTGAGACAAAAACAGACATGGTTTTGTCTGGGGGATGCCATTTTGAAGAGTGCGCTGCCCTGCCCCTGCCAGCGTTACCTCATATACATCATGTGTGTGAAGTCCAGTGCTCCTCGCCTTGCATTGGGTCTGTGTTGCCACTTACAAAAGGCTGTGGCTAAATGCCACAGTCTAGCCCTACAGGGTATGTCTACCTTGTAATTAAAAACTCATGGCTGGCCTGTGCCAGCTGAGTTGGACCTGTGGGGCTAGGACTAAGGGGCTGTTTAAATGCAGTGTAGATGTTCAGGCTGCCTCCCACCTCTGCAGAGTCCTCGAGCCCCTGGTCCATCCCGAGCCTCAGCATTCACAGCCCCTTAGCCCAAGCCTGCTGGCACAGGCCAGCTGCAGGTTTTTAATTACCGTGTAGACAAACCCGTAGTGTCACTGTTACGTGACATAGGTAGTTTTAACAAATACGCTGCTAACCACTTAACAGTAGTGAGATATTCCAAGTCAGATGTGCCCGCTATCGTGTCAAACATGCCCACTGCAATCTCTGGGACGCTAACAGAACAGCAGCACCAATGCAAGCAAGGACAATGGAGACTCAGCAGCAAAGGATTTGGAAACTTTGGGTGTAAACCTAAACATACAGAAATCAGAGGGATTTCCAGTGGGATCAGGAACATAATCTTTGTCCCTATCTACTTGGAAATCAAAGTTCCTTAGAACTGTTAGGAAAACAGAATTTCCATCCCATGAAAAATTCCAGCATTTCCTAATTTTCATTTATCTTGCAATGGGACAAAAAGTTGAAATTTCTGAATTTACCATGTAACTGAAATTCAAAACCATTTCATTTTGGATACATCGAAATGGCCTTATCAAAATGTTTCATTTAAATAATGTCAAAACATTGTGTCCTGATAACGTTTCACTGATGTAAAAAATAAAAAAAAGTTATATACATATAAATATGAAATCCACTGTACAATACATAAAATATATAAACAGGAATTAAAATTTAAGGAAGTTAAAAAAAATTAAGTCAAAGTGAAGGAAAACAAGACAGTTGAAATGAAACAAAGTCAAAATGATATACTCCATTTTGATTGTAATCAACATTCCCACGAAACATTTGATTTTGCAGAAGCCACATTTTCCAGCAGAACTATTCTGTTAAAAAAAACAACCCAATTTCGACCAGCATTACTGCTCCTATTATTTCACTGAATTCAGAGCAGCTGATTATATTCTAATAGGTTTCAGAGTAGCAGCCGTGTTTGTATTCGCAAAAAGAACAGTTCTCATAGTTCTAATAGTTATTTCCTAATTTGCTTTTCCTTTTAGGTTTGTGTTATTCAGCCGGGAAATTACGCATGTTCAACTAATATTCAGCCACCAGTCAATGCACAGCAGATCTGGAACGAACTTAGTGAGGAGGAAAAGGCAGTCTACAATAAAGAATACGTGCAAGAACGTTCAGACTTTTTCAACAGCATGCTTAAAGAAGGGTGCACCACAGGCCACGAGGTTGTAGATGCCATGGTGGATGCTCTAATATCACCTGCGCCCAAGGCACGTTATATGGTTGCGAAGCTAAAGGAAAAACTGTTGGTCTTTATATGCACAGGTTTCCCAACAGCTGTGATGGATTCAATTCTGTCCTTTGCACTGAGTAAAGTGAAACTGACATAGCCCTGTGGAGAGAATACCGACTCCTCGTTCTGCTCTATTATTCACGTTGGACAACTTTTGTAAGCAAAGGATTTACAGCTTGGTCCAAAGCCTGTTGAAATCAGTGGACAGACTCCCATTGACTGATACGAGCTTTGGATCAGACTCTTATGCTAGGACTGTAACTTTTGCATACTGAAATGCATCTGGAGTTGAATGTAAAAGAATTCAGTTGCTGTACTCTGGGACACAGCACTGCTCCACTTGCTGTAAGGATTAGCTCACATGCGGCTGTGTTCCTTGCCTCTCGAATCTAATGCATTTTATTTTTCTGTAGAATCTTTCAGATGAAAGTACCACAGAATGCTTCCACATCAGTTACAAGTAGAGTATACCCCACAGTGACATTGATAGATACAATCAGGCAGGGATGAAGAATGCAATAGTTTTGAGAGCCTGAAAAAGTATTTTATTGGTTTGTTAGAGGCAGAGCTAGGAGTGTTAGGCTGGGAGTGAGAAATGGGCATTGAAGTAGGTTTGAATGGAGTCAGGAGGGTGCAGAGAGCTAGGGAGCCTTAAATGAATTATGAAAGTATAGGTCCTTACCACTGGAAACAATAGCTACCACTGTGAAGTATTTTAAGCTCACTGATATTTTGCTTAAATCTGTAACATCAAAGCAAATATGTCATATGCTTTGTAAAATAAATAAGTAACACATTCCGCTTACAAAATGAATGTTCATTCCTAAAACGATTTATTGCCTGTCTCTAATGTCCAGATTAACCAACACATTAAGCCAAAGTGCGGTCAGAGAACTAAACACAAAAGACGGCAAGCAGTTAGCACTGCACAATCAGCAGCTAGTAGTTGAGGAAAGTCTGCACATATAGCTTGTGGCTCAGTTTGATGTTTCAGAGGTGCCATTTCTTTCTGTCAATATAGGAATTAATTAAGGGTCTGATGTAAAGTCTATTGAAATCAGTGGAAAAAGTCGCACTGATTTCAATGGGAGTTGGATCAGAGCCTAAATGCTTTTGGATGTATACGAATTTAGTGCTCATGAAACATGCTAAATTAACACATGTGAAGCTGCTGCCCCATCAATCAGCCTCCATCCATACTGGGGACTACTCCAATCAGTGTTTTCCCCAGGAATTGAAATTAGAGGAGGTGTTTGAATTTACCAGCGGGTGAAGGCCAAGGAGTGAGACCATAAAGGTGAAGGTGGGCTGCATGGCACCATAGTAAAAACTGAAAAATGTTTCACGACCATTTTATTAGATTTAACTCATGTTTTAAAAATCATCACACAAATTAAAGTTGGCTACTCAAGCCTTCTATGAAACACTACATCTACATCCTTCTTGGTCTCTTTTTGTAATTTTGCACAACTCTGTTAATGAACTTCTCAAATGCAGTGTGTTCATCTTTGATGGCTCGTGTGTCCAGTATTTCCAGTCCTTCAACTGATACGTTCATTCACATGATCAGACAGAAGGTGACTTTTTTCAGAATGCAAAATTCTATCCGTGATGAAAACAAACACTCAGCTGTAGCTGCTGTGACTGAGAGTAGCAAGAGATGAATTCCTACTTCTTTCATCTCCGGAAACAGAGCACAAAGATCAGGTCAAGCCACTAATGATGATAAAAAAGAAGTTGAAGTCAAATCTTCATTAATTTGTTCTATGACATTCCACTCCATGTTCAAATTCTCCATTCTGTCCTGACCACATGGCAGCCCCATTAATGATAGCGCTTCACTCCATTCACCTGTCAGGGTTTTATAAGATGGGCATCTTTAAAAGCTATGTAGAGATTGAGTAGAATCCAGAAGTTGCTGTTGTAGATTTGTAAGGATCAAGTTTGTTCAGTTGGCTCAACAAACACTTCTTGTCCTCTTCACTTAAGGATTCAATATAAGTGCCTTCATTAGTCAACTTCTGGATTGAAGTCTTTGCTTCTTCCAGTATGTTTTCAATGGTTATCCCTCTGATTGATCCAAGTGTAGCTTCTATTGCTGGACAAAGATCTACTACTCTTGTAGCAGATGCCTGGATGGCATTGTTTAATGACCCAAGCGGTTTCAACAGTAGACTTACAAAAGAGAGAATGGCAATTGTCTTCTCTGAATGTCTTAGCAAAAGTAGTCCACCAGCCTCACCACTTAGATCCATCCCCTCTTGGTAGATACTTTCCAAAGCCAGTAATAACGGCTGCAGTAATTTTAAGACAATAGCCAAGAATCGCTCAGGAAAAAGCCAGTGGGTTTTCCCAGGTTGGACTAATCTGAACTTCAGTTCCAGAGCATCTTCTATTTTTTTCCAAGATGTTCAGTCTTTTTGGACTCTTGTTGAAAAAAAAGAGTATAATGAAGACATTAAATATATGGCTTTTTTAATGTCTTTTGAAGATTCCGCAGCTTGTACTAGAGCTAGTTGGAGTGGATGGCCTCTGCAGTGTGTATAGGAGAGATTAGGGTTACACTTTTCTCTGAGCAAAGCTTGCACTTCATCATGTCTTCTAGAGAAGTTTGCAGCTCCATCAAATGCACAAGCAGCCATCTGTTTGGGGTCCAATTTAAAAGCATTTAACTCTTCTAAAATGTGGGTTATCAACGATTCAGCTGATGTGTCTTCTATAACCTGAACATCTAAAAATGCATCTACTAGCCTTCCACTGACATCAAGAATAACGTATGCAATGATTTAATACTTGATTCCCATTTGCATCGGTGCATTCATGAGCCATGTACACATGTCTTTGTTCATACTTTTCAAACCTATTATGCTTTTTCAGGTACAAGTGTTTTACCATATATATGCTTTTAAAGTGTGTATTAACGTTTCAATTTCAATTCAAATTTTCAACCAACTACATGGAATTTTTTCCAACTAGAAATTTTTTAAAACAACTAGATCTAATTGGAAAATGATTACATTGGTAATACCACATGTAACTAGTTGACCAATGGAGGGGTAGATGGGAGAGTTCAGGGGTGGTGGTGTAGGGAAATCCCTGGTTCCAGGGGAACTGATTTGTTTCAGTTGTGTTGGTGATCTCTGTGACATGGATTCTTCCCCTTTTTGAACTGGACTGAGAGTTCATCAGCTCATTCCAGGTCTGTCACTGAGGATCCTAGATGGTCATGAATTTTTTTCACAGCAGACCTGAGACTGATTTGAATCAGTGGCCATTGGCTAATTTCGTTATTAACAGAGAACTGTTTGGGGAGGGACTGCATAGCACAGGGGTATGTTTTTGTAAGAGTTATTAACAAATGAATACAAAGAGAAATAACCATGTAAGAAGAAGAGTATTTCATCTGAGAAAACGGATGCACATTTCAAGCTCTGCTTCAAACATGTTGCTGTAATCCTGCCTTCCTACTGCAGGTATGTTCTCTGAAATAATCATTACACAAGGGAACAGCAGTATTCCTTTAGAAGGAGTTATACCAGTACCAAGTAAGTCACTGAGCACATGGTTGGTAACTTTACCATCTGAACCAGGGGCAGTGCATAGCCCAGGAGAAAATCCAGGAATGCACTGGAATTCTCAGTGTTATATTTCCTCTCCTGAGGACCCCTTGCTTTGCAGGGGAACAGCAAGTTACTTCATCCCTTGTAGTGAAGCAGTTTACTCCCCCTCATGCTTGACTAGCCACACTGGCTACCAAGTAGGGAAGGTCAAACCAGAGCTCTTCTCACCCTGTGGCTCTCTCCACCCCTTCCCTTCCGCCACCCGCCTGAGGTGGGATTATCGGATATGTAGCCCTTGTTCTCCTCATCTAGCCCCACCAGAGAAAGGCTGAGCAGATGAACAGGGTTGGGGCTTCCGGTAGATTTAGCATCCCTCCTTCCCCACAAAGCCAAGTCGCTTTAATTGGGAATTGCAGCCATCTTTCCTGACATTAGAAAATCTGGTTCATCTGTACATTCTTCACATAGGGTAGGTAAACTGTGTGCCTGGCTCACGTGGGGTTAGCGTTTGGTACACTCACAGTGAGGGAGCACTTTACTTCCAAAGTAGATCCTTTTAAATCAATGGGACTGCTTGAGGAGAAAGGGACAACACAACGTCAGTAAGGGTTTCACAATCCAGCACATGGTACACATGGCCGTTCTGCTCCTTCTGTCTCAAGGATGATGTTGCTTTTCCATTACATGCTGCTTTACTTTCCGTTTACAGGTTACATTTCCAAGAGGTTCAGCAATACTTCGGGGTTTGCAGGAAGACAGCAGCCATTTCAGAAGAGCTGCTTTCCCAACTCACTTCTGTCTGACATGCATTATTATCAGCTGAAAATTGCTACTTTGTTTGCTGCATATGCAATGGGGGTGATCAATATTTCATTTGCTTTGTTTATAAGAAATGCTAGGTGAATGACGCACTTGAGGCCATTGTTTCTCATCAGTCTGGCAAACTTAAGTAAGCACCTACAATGCTTATTAGCGGACAATAGTGATAATGTAACAGCAGGGCTCACAAGGGTTAGACATTAGTGTATGCAGAATCAAATGGAGTCTAAGATACCCTACGGTTGTCCTGGAGTCTCCAGGAATTAAAGATTATGACATCTGATGAAACCTCCAGGAATATGTCCAACCAAAATTGGCAACCCTACGTCTCACCATTACTAACCTGCCCTAACTACACTAACATTAATGCAAAAGAACTACAAAAAGAACTCTCTTCTTACTTTTTTTTGTCCTAATGATAGTTGCCTACAAAGAACTAATGAAAGGAGTGAAGTGGATCCATACTACTGTATTCATTGGGCTTTGGCCTAGGCCCTTAGACAGGTGGACAAAGATGACCTGAGGAATGAGTAGGGGACAGTAACTTATATCCCCTCAATTCCAGAGCTTAAGACGCATGAAGCACCTTTCCAATGGGGATTGGATACACTAAAGTAACCTTAAAGTAGGGGTTCTCAAACTGTGCGTTAGGACCTCTCAGGGGGTCGTGAGGTTATTACATGGGGGTCGCGAGCTGTCAGCCTCCACCTCAAACCCCGCTTTGCATCCAGCATTTATAATGTTTTAAAATATATAAAAACATTTTTTTAATTTATAAGGGGTGGGGTTGCACTCAGAGGCTTGCTATGTGAAAGGGGTCACCAGTACAAAAGTTTGAGAACCACTGCCTTAAAGGGTTAAAGTGCAGAGTCTCCCACAGCACTTTAAAATTCTGGTCCTTTTTTGTGCATCCAGAGCTCCTGCTGAAGCGAGTGGGAGCTTTGGGTGGACAAAGAAAGCAAGGCAGGGCCCGACATTTGTACTTAGGAAGTTAGGAGGCAAGTAGAGATGTGTGAATAATTGACTTTTCAGTTCCCTGGCTGGAGCGAGACATTGAAACAAAACATTGTTTTAGATTGACTCCAAATTAATTTTTTCCCCTCTCTAGGTGAAACAATAAAAACAAAATTAATTTGGGGTTGACTAGAGGAGAGGTAGTAATTTGAGACACCCCTTCATGATGTCTCCCCAACCCTATACACCCATCCAGCTCCAGTGGCCAGGTTGTGAAGGGGAGGATATAGGGCTCGGTCCAGACCCGCCCTTCCCTACCCAATCCCACTCATTTGCTCCTGTGAGATTCTGTGCTCCCTTGAGAGTCTGGAGGAGAGATGTGGGCAGCACTCAGACAGCTATGCAGGAGCTCCTCCTTCCCTACAGTGCCAGGTGAGGGCTAGGCACAACCTAGCCCTTGGTTAGGAACAATGTGTTATTCAATTCTACCAAGACAAATACATTCATTAGCCAGGCTAAAGTGATCTCACACTCCTGCAAGGTAACATGTGGCTGATTTTAACATCATTTATGATCAAGACAGACATTACAATTAGCCACATGCTAGGCTTGTGTCATTGCACTATGCATCAGGCTTGCAAGCTCGTACGGAGAAGAGCATACAACAAAAGGACAAGTCTTGCAGTAACACGGGACTAGATGAAAGGGTATAGTAGTAATTAACCTTGGGAAGATAATGATTGGAGAAGCAACAGGTTTAAGTCACAAACATGCTCACCGTAATACAGAACAGCATGTAAACCAACGAAAATCATACTAGGCTCCAACCCAGCTCCCACTGAGGTCAATAGGGCCAGAATACTACTATTCGTGCCTCAGTTTCCCCTATCTGCATAATATTTCTGACAATATACAATGCCACCTTCACAGGTGGGCTCTGAGGCTTAGTTAATGTTCTAGGCTTTGGGATCCATGGATGAAAGGCACATTGAGACTGCCAGCAGCGTGCTGCTCCTGTCTTGTAGAGAGAATTTCTCCAGCTGCTGTCAGCCTGGTGCCTTATACCAGCACTGAACAAAGCACTCAGAAGCTCTTATATTTTAATTCCAAGCACTCTGAAGCAGCTGTTCTGCATCAAAATCTTTTCATGTGTAATTATCTCATCCTGCTGCTGCAAAGTGAGCATATTGGTAATGGGAGCTTTGCCCGCCATCATATGAGGCACGCATGCTGTCTGAGTCTGAGTAGATTAACACTTAGCATGTATAAAACAGTACGAAACAAATTCCCTTCTTACAAATTAATATTTTATTGACATAGCGCTGTTTAGAAACTAATACTTCATTTATTTCTGATCATCTAACTATCAGAATCTGCTGTTATATGCTGAACAAAATGATACCTCCTGCATCCTGTTCTGTCGTTGGATTAAATTCATTCCTGGTGTCATTCTTTGGAGAACACTTGAGTTTGCTCCATCAGTTGCAGGTTTCCTTTTGTTTACCACTGTCAAGGGCAGATCCTAGCCTTTGTTTCGTCCCTTTGTGTCCTCCAGCAGTACCCACAGGGCTGTAAACTCCCCTAAATGGGGCAGCTGAAAATTCACCTGGAGTGGGGGACTCCCCAGCTGGCATAGTCAGCTTTATACAAATCTCTCTTGGCCCCTCGTAGTGTAAAGAGGTGTGTGGGGAATAAGGGCGTATGGACAAAGCATGCAGAACTCTACTAAGTTCTGACAGCTTAACAGACCTTTGGGAGCTGTTACAAACTAGTGCCGGTTAGAGGAGCTCTGAGGCTGCTCTAATTTATGACATGGGTTAAAATGGCTCTGCCCAGCTCTGCAGATCAGATGAGCACAAAGGTGGCATACAGCAGCTTTGCCTGCAGTTCGGCCAGATTGAAGTAGATCAGGATCTGATTTTTCCTGTGTCTTGATCCCAGCTTCTTCACCTTCTCTGGCTGATTGATCCCTCCATCTATGGAAGCTGTTTTTTTCCAGTCACAAATCTTTGTGGCATAGTCAAGGCTCTGCACCATTTATGTTTCCTTAGTGAATTCAGTCTCTCTACCTCTGACATGGCATCATACGTGGCTCATCTCCAAAACTGAGTTGTCAACCAAGAAGAGCTAAAAAGTTGGGAAACTGAGTCACAGGTCTATTTAATTTAGTCTTAATCACTTTTCACCTTTATTTATACAATTGCCAACAGAATTATTGT
This sequence comes from Eretmochelys imbricata, assembly GCF_965152235.1. Classification (NCBI taxonomy): domain Eukaryota; kingdom Metazoa; phylum Chordata; order Testudines; family Cheloniidae; genus Eretmochelys; species Eretmochelys imbricata. The sequence goes on along the minus strand of NC_135574.1, from coordinate 201,343,183 downwards.
CACTTATAGTGTCTGGAGATACATTTATGCCAGACATATAATAACAGACAAGACAGAACTGGTAAATGGGTCCAAGTTGCCACATTTTGCCATGACAGTTTCACCCTCTATGATCTCTTGGCCTGGTCCGGCAGCCCCATTCTTCAGTTTTCTGGTCCAGTGTCTCTTAAGTTTGGGCCCATGTTCAGTTAGGTCATTTATATATTTCCACATTACAGATTACTTAATCTTTATCCAAGTGGTTTTAGCATGTCAACTGTTTGGATTTTAGGTAACCCATATATTATGCATGCACAAGCTTCAGTTACCCAACTTCTAGATACTTTGTGCTGAGTTTGCAGTTTCTAGCTCATGTTGTTTTTGTGTCACCCTGCCCAGGGCCTTCCCAGCAAAAGGGTTTTTTTTTAATTTATCATTACACATTTGTGTATCTTTTACTTACATCTTCCAACTCGACATGTTACCTTTGTTCTCTCAGCAATAACATTTTAAGCAGAGTTGCAAATCTATGTAAAAGAAGAATTGGCAAAGCCACATTTATACCAGCAAAGACTTGGCCTAAGTTTTATCTCATCTGTACTCCCTCACTATACATAATTACAAATCATTAAAAACATCACTATCAAAGCTTTTAATCTTACCATTAATAATTCTCCATTTTCTATTTCACTGTTATGAGTCAGTATATGTCATTCTGTGCTACCTTATTAGAAATGGGAGGGGCAGTTATGGAAAACATGATGATTCTTTAATGTCAACATTTGCTTTCATCTGTAAACATGGGCTTTTCATTCAAATCCAGCTTCATTAAAAAGAAACTTCCTTAGACATTTTCCTGTGAATGCATTTTGATGGGTATCTCAGTTTTAGAGCCTTGATATTTAGTTGTTTTTAATGGTACGCCAACAAACCCAGCGGTGTCAGGCTCCAATTTCTGTATAATTCTTTCTGATGACTTTTTTCTATTCAGGGATCTCGATTCTGACGGCTTATGTTGCTGAGAATTTGTCATGCAGGATTTTGATCTAGTCCTGTCTTGGAGTGTGGTCAGGGCAGTTCCCTTATGTCATAGTGGCAATTGTCTAGGCAGAGACAGACTTCACTCTTGGGGTAAAGATGCTGTGAAATACCTAATTTTTCTATTCCACCGCTGCTGAAAAGGGATATTTTCCCCTTAGAATCAAGAGTCCCCAGCATCATTCTCAAGAGCATGACAGGATATAGGGCAATCAGACTGCATGGTCTGAGGGAATGAGGCAGTCACTATAGAAGGAGGTTATGCCCCACTTAGAATAGAATACAAATCTCAGAAGTTCCCATAATGTATTAATTTGAAGGTATCATTCTTATTTGTGCGTGTGTGTGTGTGTGCTTAATTGGATCTCCTGTATTTTGGCATTAAACTACATTTCAAATTAATCAGGTTGGCATTTCCCATCTTGAATTGTCTATTTTAAAAACCAAAAATGAAAAAGAAATATTTGCAAAAGTTCCTCAGCATAGAATTTTGCCACCCATATTAGTGTAAGTCTTGCTTTCGGAAGGCCCAAAAATACAGCAATCGCTGCAACAATATGGGTGAGCAGACAACATTTTGTCCTGCCATACAAAAGCACAATGACTGTGACACCAGCCTAATGCAATGGGGCTTGTACCTCTGCCAAAGCAGGAATGATCAGCTGATCTAAAGTAATAACTGGCCCACAGTCTGGCTAACTCAGGTTCCCACCATAAGCAAGTGCTAGCTGGAAGCAGCTACCATGCACATGGCACTCCTGTTAGGAGAAGCAGTAAAGAGCTCACATACTGAGATGAAGCAATAGGAGCCATCCTGTTTTGTGGCAGCAGGATGTCTCTTCTTTTGGACCTGGATCTGCCTATGCACCGCTGCCCATTTTGATGAAGATATTTGATACATAGTAGGACTGTCAAGAGACTAAAAAAATTAATCACGATTAATCACGCTGTTAAACAATAATAGAATACCATTTATTTAAATATTTTGGATGTTTTCTACATTTTCAAATATATTGATTTCAATTACAACACAGAATACAAAGTGCACAGCCCTCACTTTATATTTATTTTTTATTACAAATATTTGCACTGTAAAAAAAGGAACAAAAGAAGTAGTATTTTTCAGTTCACCTAATACAAGTACTGCAATTAATACAAGTAATACAAGTAAGTGCAATTTCTTTATCATGAAAGTTGAACTTAGAAATGTAGAATTATGTACAAAATATAACTGCACTCAACCCATGGTTTGGGTTCTGTAGTTTCTGCATTGGAGTTTTGCTCTCTTAAGACTTCTGAAAGCATGCTCCACACCCCGTCCCTCTCAGATTTTGGAAGGCACTTCAGATTCTTAAACCTTGGATTGAGTGCTGTAGCTATCTTTAGAAATCTCACATTGGTACCTTGTTTGCGTTTTGTCAAATCTGCGGTAAAAGTGTTCTTAAATCGAACAATATGTGCTGGGTCAACATCTGAGACTGCCATAACATGAAATATATGGCAGAATGTGGGTAAAACAGAGCAGGAGACATACAATTCTCCCCCAAGAAGTTCAGTCACAAATTTAATTAACTCATTTTTTTTTAATGAGTATCATCAGCATGGAAACATATCCTCTGGAATGGTGGCCAAAGCATGAAGGGGTATACAAATGTTTAGCATATCTGGAATGTAAATACCTTGCAATGCCGGCTACAACAGTGCCATGCAAATGCCTGTTCTCACTTTCAGGTGACGTTGTAAATAAGAAGTGGGCAGCATTATCTCCCCTAAATGTAAACAAGCTTGTTTGTCTTAAGGATTGGCTGAACAAGAAGTAGGACTGAGTGGACTTGTAGGCTCTAAAGTTTTACATTGTTTTGTTTTTGAGTGCAGTTATGTAACAAAAAAATTTACATTTGTAAGTTGCACTTTCATGATAAAGAGATTGCACAACAGTACTTGTATGAGGTGAATTGAAATATACCATTTATTTTATCATTTTTACAGTGCAGATATTTGTAATTAAAAAAATATAAAGTGAGCTCTGTACACTTTGTATTCTGTGTTGTAAATGAAATAAGTGTATTTGAAAATGTAGAAAAACATCCAAAATATTTAATAAATTGCAATTGGTATTCTATTGTTCAACAGTGCAATTAAAACTGCGATTAATTGACAGCTCTAATACATAGCAAGGGTTTGGCCTTATGCTTCAGTTGGTTCTGAAAGTGTTTTAGAGGGGATGTTTTGACAGTTGTCTTGAATAAGAAGTGGATAACTTGCCTGATTATGATAACCAAACTGATGTTAAATGCAAGGGTCTGATCCTGCCAACAACCGGTGTCCATGAAGCTCCTGTTGAACTCAGTGGGAGTTGAGTGTAGATTAGCAGGCAGAGTCTGGGCCCAGACGTTGAAATCAGACACTGATCAAAATGGACATAAAAGAAATAGCTCACTCATCAAAAAGGGTGGAATTTTCAAAACCTTCTAAGTGACTTAAGAGCACAAGATTTTTAAAAGGGCTTTGTGCTTCAAGTCTCTTACACTTTTTTTCAAAATCTTTCCCCAAAATATCTCGTTCGAATGCACACCAAGTGGGATTTTCAGCGATGCTGCCCCTTGAGGATTTTATATGGCTGTCACATTTTGGAGATTACCCAGGCCACTAAGGGGTTCTGTCACCACCTGCCCTGTAACCTTGGGCATCTTTATACTATACTATACTGCAGAGCCCGGACATCAGCAGACAACCTAAAAGTATAAAGGTTTTACCCTGCAAGGAGTAATTAGGCTGGAGCAGCCAGGGTGACTCTTATGCTTTTAGGCTGGCTACTGGTGTCAGAGTACTGAGCCACAGCAGCATGCATTAAGAAAACCAAGGTTATTGGTCTGGGTGATCCCCAAAACATCACAGCCACATGAAATCCTCCGGGAGCAGCTGTGGAATTTTGGGCATGGGTTAGACACACATTTCATTCACTTCTTCTTCTGACCATGCGCTCTAAAGACAGAAATGCGAGGAGATCCGAATGCGCTCTCACATTCGGAGCATTGCTACCCCTAGTGTTGCTACACAGGGATATTAAGACCCAACTCGCCTGCACAAATCAACAGCGGAAATGGGGTGGGGGTTAGGGGAAGCCTGTTGCTCAGAGGAGCGGTGACTTGCAGTGCATTTTGCATGGTGAATTGCAGGACTCGGAGAACCACAGCGTACCACATTTCGTGTACGCGTACCTTAAGGGGCTCTCCTTTCCAGGGGACTGCACGGGGGAAAGGTGGCTCTACTGGTCTTTCCCCCCTCCCTTTGCACCTCCACTTTGTAAAGCTTTGCAGCAACCTGGGCCCCACCTTGGCCCTCGGCAGAGAGGAGCAACATCCCAAACCATGGTGAGTGCAAATCTTCCCTGTGGTTTCAGGAGGAGTTAGGCAGGCGGACGAGGGGGGCACAGGGAACTCGAGCAGGGAATGGGGGGGGGATCATGCACATTGCGGGGAAGACGTGCAGGGAACGGGGGGGGGGGGTGCGGATGAGGGGGGCAAGGAGCCGGGCTGCAGACTAGGAGAGGGGGTGCAGGGAAATGGGGCCCAGAAGGGGGGAATGAGGCGCAGGGCCCGGCGGAGCGCAGGGAAGCGGGGACGGGGGAGCAGCTGCCCACAGAGGCTGGAGTCACCCCACCCCGCAGCTGCAGCGCGCGCCAGGCGGGGCCGCCCAGCGCGGGGGCGGGGCAAGCCTGGCATTATGACGCATGTGCGGGCGGGGCTGCCGGTTGCTATGGGAGCTGCGGGGTAGCAGCGTCCCTCGCGCGGCCTGTCTCGGGGCGCGCCGCAGCCCCTCCAGCGCGCACGCGCGCCTGAGCCGTGCCGCCCGGCCGGCTGCTCCCCGCCGGGAGGTGAGTCCTGGGCTCGTGCTGGGTCCGCCCCGCCCCTCGCTCCGGCACGTCACAAGGGAGCACGCGCAGGGACCTCCCCCAGTGCACGTGGGGCAGGAATCCCCCCCCCCCGCCTCTCTCCCGAGCCCTCGTGCAGGAGTGGGGGTGCAGCTCCAGTGCGGTGGCCCGCCCCCAGAGGTGGCTGCATTTTAGCACTGGGTGAAGGGGGCGGGGGAGGGGATCCTTGTGCATCGCTGTTGGGAACTCTGGCCAAGTCCTTCGAGGGGGAGACTGGGGTGACCAGACAGTAAGTGTGAAAAAAATCGGGACCGGGGGTGGGGGGGTACTAGGAGCCTATAGAAGAAAAAGACCCCCCCAAATGGGGACATCTGGTCACCCTAGAGGAGAGGTGCGGCAGAGGTGCCGCGGTGGCTGTCCCCAAAGCCTGGACGTACGGACGCTCCACTGGGCCCTGGCCTGTGCAGGAGGGAGGCCCCGGGGCTGGCCCATGCTTTGCCGGCTCTGCTGCCTTCTCCGAACCCTTCGTTAGAGTTAGGGAGGAGCATGTCAGTTGGAGAGGGATGTGATCCCATTGCGGTGTGAATGTATTTCTCATTAATCGTCCTAGATGTGGCGTGCCAGGGCAGAAGAATGGATACATTAAGCCCCCGCTCTTTGGCTTCAAGGCCTGCTTAGCCGCAGGCCTCTCCACGTGGCCCTCGGGATTGGCCCTTACACCTCCGTTGTGCAGTGGATCTGCCCAGGCAGATCCTTGCACCAGGGTGGAACCCCTCTACCTTCCATGGAGGTCCACCCAGGAGGAGCTCAGAACAGGAATTGGAGATTTAGCAATTACAAATTTAGAAACGGACCGTGGCGCTGATTTTTAATTTTCTAGGTGGGTGCGTGAGTCCGGTGTGAAGTCCCTGCAGTGTCCATTCGCTCTACGCTATACAGTGTATCTCTGTCCGAACAGAACATTTTTTGAGAAGTGACATACAGTTTAAAACTAAAAGGTGTAGAAGGGAAGGGGATATCCATCTGAGCCTTAACTGGAGCCTTGTAGTTATTTGCTGTCCTGGGATAAATTTTCATCAGATGTCGTTGCTCAGGTCCCATTAAACATGAGTCAAATGGAGTCTTTATTTGTATAAAGCAATAAATGCATGGGAGTACTGTTACCATGTTACGTTCTTTTATGTCACACTATAAGGTTCATGCTTAGATACAGTCAATGTGTAAACTAATTATAAATTTTTAAATGCTTATTTTTTTAAAATAAAAAGTCTGATAACTTTGTTTACTGATTTGTGAACAGTCATTGTTAAAAGGGACATTGTCAACTTGAAATTTAGCTTTTAGAAAATAAATAAAAGTAGTTTCAGTGACTGCACCTGTCCCTGTATTTCTCTGCCAATTTTTGTGGTTTTCCATTTTCCAGGGTTGTTGTTTTTTTAAGTGTTTCTTTTTGTTGTTGTTGCTGGGTGTGTCTCCCACACAAACAGTGGGCAAGGAGCCAACAATATACACAAAGTGCTGTCACATGCACACACTAAACAAAAAGAGGAAAAAGCATTTCTCTGTTTTCGACTCTTAAGGCCTTGCTCTTGCAAAGACTCATTGTAATCCTTGAGACTACGCTTGTGAGTAAAGCACAGTGCATATGTAGGTGTTTGCAGGATTGTGCAGTAGGTGTTGCTGGTAACAATAACAGGGGAAAAAATCTGGCAGCAGTGTGATATTTTTTTTATAGTTGATAATGGCCTTTGAGAAGGCCACAGTGGGGGGGATTTTCAAAGACATAAGGGGCAATTAGGCCCCCAGCTTTCATGGAAAGTCAGTGAATGGGAGTTGGACATCTAACTCACACTTGTGTGCCCTTGAAAAACTTTCCCCTTGTGCATCTCGCTGGTTTGGCAAGTTCCACAAAGAAACAGGAATCTGCTTGAAAGGATCTTCCTGCTAATTGGTGCACTGGAAAAATAATTAAATTGAAATGAGTTTTTTGATTCTCAGCCTAGTCCATCACAAAACCACGATGAAATCTGGCACGATTAGCTAGAGTTTCCCTCAGTGTTTATCAAGAGAGACAGAAGTGTTACAGGTTTTGATTTAGGTTTATTGGCATAGCTGTGTGAGATGTTCACCAGAGTATACCTGGCTCAAAGCTATGCTATCAAAGAATAATACGTCACAGGTAAAACTATGTAATGAGTTCCGTTCCAAATATTTGCTTAACAATGCAGACTAGCAAGATGCTGAATAATATTTTTTAAAAATCAATACCAGTGTAGTTGCAAATTGCACAGAATTAGAGTTGGCGTTGGTAACATCGCCCGTATTTTAACATTCCCTGACACTTCCCAGGCCTGTTTTCAGTTGTTTATAACTTTGACAGACTGTAACTGCTTAGGCTGGAATTTTCCATGCTGAGTGTTTGTCTGAAACGAATTATTTAGAAAAGTTTCGGCAAAAATGGTTCAGCTATTTCCAAGAATGAGTTTAGGGAAAAATATTGTTTTTTTCCCCCATGTTTTTAAAAAAGATTGTACAACCATTTTCACAAGAAACTCCAACTCCACCATGCTTTGGAGCAGGGATTTGAAAGTTGGCAGGGACGTCGTGCTAGTGTTAGGGGAGTGCCTTCTGCGGCTGTTGTGAAAACCTGCGAAAATTGGCCAAATTATAAGCCTCTGAAAAATCAGTTTGCACCTGGTCAGTAGGGATGCTAGTTTGGCAGTTAAGTTCTCTGAAAGTTCAATCTGCACTGGACATGCTCCACCCTAGGGATGCAGAGGCCAAGCAAGACTTTCCTTGCATTTGCAGGAGGTTGGGCACTAGAACTGAAAGCAGGGAGTCTTTTTCCTTTGCTGTTCATACTCCCGCTGCTGGTGCCCAGGGAGCACGGAGAAGGAAGAAGTTGCTGGAGACTGAGATCAAATGAGAAGTCTGGCGGGAGAGGGGGAACCGCATGGAGAAGTAGGATACTGAGACTGATTGGACAAGGAAGAGGAAACCTGGGGGGGAGAATGGAATTGGAAGCTGGGGCAGAGGGAAGACTGGGAATTGGCTGAAGAGCCTGGTGTGGGAGAGTGGGACTGCTAGGAGGAGCTTAGGTTTGAGGGGATTCAGATGAGTAGCCTGGGGAGAGGGAGACAGGAATAAGGAGCTGCTGGGGGAAGACTGGGATGAGGCGCTGGGAGGGAAATACAGGACTGGGACAGAGACAGGCTGAAAGGGACAGGGCCCAGAAGGGATCAGCCTTTGTGGAGGAGAGAGGAGCAGAAGGGTCTGTGGCCATTGGCGCATGCTCCCTTCTAGAGCCTGGAATGGCACCCACTATTTCCCAGATCTGTCAACAAATATCTGTGAAACCACTGGCAAAATGTGACTCATCCCTTCCTAGTGGTTGGTCCACGTCCAGTATGGCAGCCTACTATTGCTTTCAGTTACTCCGTTAGCTCAAGTAGCAGAGGTCTCTGCTGTGGCTATCACAGTTCCGACCCTGCTGAAGACCCTTGTGGAGATCAGTATGGTTCCACGTGATGGAACCTGTTTTTTTCAGGGTTAAAAAATATGCACAAAATTAGTTATTAGGTTAGTTAAAATTAGTTATAAGGTAGCAAGGTCAAATGCTCTAAAGTTAGGAAATGCCAGAATTAAGATTGTCTATGCATCTTTATTTTGGTCCCTTTGTGTATATGCATTATGCTATTGTCTGTAATTACATGATCATATACTCTTATTCCACAGGACTCTTGCCTTATTCAGAGCACTGGATGGGCAGTGTTCTGGGTTGGAATCAGGCTTGTAGTGAAGGAGGCTGTTGTCTAGAGGACTCCTGCTTCATTTGTTGCAGAAGTTGGGAGATATTTAGTGAATGAAACTGGGAGCTGCTATAAGAGAAAAGGAGGGTCTTGTGGTTAAAAAAGTTGATTGCTGCCATGGAAAATTGGATTCTATCTCTGCCTTTGCTACACAGTTCCTATGTGATGCTGGGCAAGTCACTTAAAACAAACTTTTCTCAGGTGGCTGCTAATTGTGAGAGCCTCATTTTCCAGGCGCCAAACTTGAAACATCTGGGTTTGGATGTGCACATGTTGTAAGCACTTAAAACTGCAACTCAAGTCACTGAGAGCTGTGTTTTGGACAAACAAAGTGCTGTAAAATAAGCTGTTTGAATTTTAAGACCTTAAGCATCTCAGAGTGGGCACCCAAAACTAGTAGACTCTTGTGACCGTAATGTCTATGACTCAGTTCCCCATCTGTAGAATGGGGATAATACTACCCCACCTCATAGATGCGTTGAGAAAATTAATGTCTGTGAAGCATTCACAGTGATGAGCCCAAGAGGAAATTAATAATCCTGGATTCAGAGCAGGGCTTGAATAGTAAGCAGTAAATAAGACCTAAGCCCACATACTGAACACTAGGGTTAAACGAGATAGTGAATAGCTGCTCATTCGGTGAGCGCCATCCATCCTGTGTACTTACTGGGGCAGAGATCCTGTGGAATAAATAGTATGCGATCGTGTAATTAAAGACAGTGTCATAATGTGTGCACACAAGGCAGCCGAATTAAGGTTGCACAGGCAACTTCAATTTTGGCATTTCCTAACTTTTTGAGTGCTTGACTTTGCAACTTGAACATTCTCTGTTTATTACACACAAAAAAGCTACATTCAGTGTGTTTAATCAAAGAATGTCCCGTAAAACAAAGCCAGACACGCTGAACATCGCCCCTGTTATGTATGGGTACTACATGTGGCTGGCAAATACTTATTTTTCTAAATTGAGACACTGCCCCTACGTGGGAAACCTATGGCCTAACTGACCCCATTCCAGTGAGAAGGAACCTAAAGTTTGTCTTTAGGCTTTTATGTGGGATATGGAAGGGAAGAAAAAGTAAGACTTGCTCCTAAATGCATCACTGACAAGTACTGCATCGCATTCATATTTGTACATAAAAGCAACAACCTTGACTGTATAAATCATCCGATCTTCAGCTGGCGTAAATCAGTCAATGTAGCTCTTTTGACTTCTGTGGCGCTATGCCAGTTATCACCAGCTGGGTGGCAACTTGGCCCGTACTCTTGTCTCTAGGTCTTAGATAGAACAATGAAGGATTTTTGCACTTCTTCCAGAGAGCAAGGAGCTTTGTACGTCCTTCCTCTTTCCACTTCTCTCCTGGGATAACTTTTGGGTTTCCTGAACATCATTTGGATAGAAGATCTCATAGCCTGAGGGTACAGCTAATGACAGAGCCAGTTGGCACCACTCACTTGGGGAGTCTCATGGCCCCAGAGGGGAGCTCTTGGAGGGATTGTGCCTTCCAAAGCTCACCAGCGCACATGGGGAATGCACGACCTGCCCCATCCCTTTGGGTGTTACAGCATGCTCTCCTTTTGGTGAGGAGCCATTTATGCTGGCTGGGGTGGAACCTTCCCACTCTTCCTTGTCCATGTTGGGATGTCTTCTACCTCCGGAGCACTAAGAAGGAGCAGGGACTGTGAGTATGCCTGGCTGTTGCTTGGAGGTAAGGGACACACAAAGCAGCTGAAGGACTCTTTGCGCACCCACTCCCCCCACCCGGCCACCAGCACAGGGCCAGGCACAATTGTGCCTTGTAATAATATAGTTGTACGTGTTTTTTTGCGGCGGGAGGGGGGAAGAGTGACCAGAGTCTCGAAGCACTACCACAATGCAAATCAACAACAAGGTGGGTGGAGAAGAAGGCTCCACTAAAACATGTCAGATTTTTAAAAAGTGAATCCAGTCTTCCCTAGCATCCTCTGCCAGCAGGCAACGGAACATGACTACAGGCAAAGAATTCATACTGCAAATTACAAGGGGCTTCCTCCTGTTCCCCTTAGCATCTTCAGACACCCCAGCCCTGCAGAGCTCACGCCCCTTTGCCCGTAGCGGCCAGGCCCCCGTGCTGACTTGCTGTGTAGAGTCTCTGCTCCCAGTGGCTTGTTAACATTCCAAGCTGAACTCCCTTGTGGGTTACAGCTTCCCTGGTGATCTGGAATGGAGAGCACCTCTGAGTTCTCTTCCGTCTGGGGTGAGAACCGTGGGATGCAGCTCGCATCAGTATACAAGACATTCATGATTGTCTGTTACAAGCGACTGCACTTATTCCCTTTGACAGAATCATCAAATGTCTGAGGATGAAATGACAAACCACACATGACTGACGTTAGTCTTTTTGCTTAGGATGCTACCGGGTGGTGTGTGGATGCGATGGTAACAAGGATGGTATAAGAACCGACACAGAATAGAATTTAACATTTCAATCCAAGTATTTGCCTAAACAGGTTGTCACTTAGATTGTAAACTCTCTGGGTCAGGGAATATCTTATTGTTCGTGTTTGTACAGCACCTAGCACAATGGGGACCTGGTCTGTGACTGGGGCTGCTGAGAGCTATGGTAATACAAATATAAATAAATAATAATCTAATTCCTTGTGATATTTAGATTCCACATTCTCTGGAAAGGTAATTTGTTAAATTATAGGCTGGTACAGGGGCTTGGCAACCTTTGGCATGCGGCCCATCAGGGTAATCCGCTGGCGGGATGTAAGATATTTTGTTTACATTGACATCTGCAAGCACGGCCCCCCCGCAGCTCTCAGTGGCCACGGTTCGAATTATATATATGCACATATAAAATCAAGAATTATGAGGCTGCTCAGTGACCTCTGAAGTCAAAATGAAAAACTTTAACTGACATAAATGCGATTTGGATCAAAACCCATTATGGCTTGTAAGGAGAATAACTTCACACGTGTGTTTTGTGTTTTTTTTGTCCAGAAAGCCTTCCCTTTGAAGAAGACTAGCTTCAGTTGATCAAGGATGTCTTTGACGGACAAAAGACTTGAAGATTTGCAGATTTACAAAGTTCTCCAATGTGTTCGCCAAAAGGACAAGAGGCAGATAGAGAAGCTGACCAAACTTGGATTCCCAGAACTCATTAATTTCACAGAGCCTGTTGATGGTTATAGTGCCCTTCATTTGGCATGCATCGCAAATGACATAGACATGTGCAACTTCCTGCTGGAGCAAGGAGCTCATCCAGATGTTCAAGACCGAATGGGACGCACTCCTGCAATGAAAGCAGCTGAGCTAGGCCACGACTTAGCCTTGGATAAACTAGCGAAGGCCGAGGCAGACATGACCATAGTTGATAATGAAGGAAAAGGTAAAAAGAGTCCCTCTTAATCATATTAGACAGAAAAAGTATCTTTGGAGCCAGAATCAACACAAATTGCAGTCCTGCTTTCTCACCACATATCACGTGCTAGCTATGTGTATTATGTCCCCCTCTAGAGGCTGGTCAGCATAATGGGTAAGAGTCTTCTGCTGCAGGACTGTTCTTTGGCTCATGTAGCAAAGGTCTGTGGTTTGGTACAGAACATCCTAAGGTTCAGCCCCAGGTGGGTGTTCACTACACATACAACCCAACAAAGCCATTTTTCTTCAGAGTTTTTGTGGTGCTGAAAGTGAGGACATTTTTGCTGGATCAGGCATTTTGGTAGCTCTCTCCAATAGTTAGTTTTATATGTGCCTAACTATTAAGGATCAGATTCTGATACCCTCACTCTCATTGAATATTGCTTTACTCCACAAGCGGTCCTGTTGAAATCCCAAATATCATTTCATGTGTTAATTTCTGAAGTCTTCATCCTGTAATCTGATTCAAATGGACAGGCCCTTATGCCTGAGAAATGAATGGGTCACTATACTGGTTCAAGGGGTTTGTCTGTGCAGATCAGATTCCTGAATCAGGGCCTTTCCTGCTATTTGATTCAGCCCCCTAACATTTGTTGCTTAACAGCCATTTTGTTTTTTGTTGCAGGTGTTTTGTTTTACTGTATTTTACCTACGAAACGGCACTGCCGCTGCGTTCAGATCGCTTTAGAATGTGGCGCAGATGTTAACAACTGTACTATCAATGGGAAGCCAGTATTCCTACAAGCCTGTGAACAAGCACACGAGATTAAAGAAATATGTCTGAAATTTTTGGAAAGAGGAGCAGACCCCAATGCGATAAACCTAGTAGGAATGTTCCTATAATTAAATATGTATACATACTATTGTAATGCAGTTGTAAGACCACTACAATATAGGAGCATTCATCTTTAAAATGAAATAAGACGACACATCAGGTAGTTAACTTTTGGGCAATGTACATATTACTGCCACTGATAACCCCTCTCCATCATTCTTGTTTTATTTTACCGAGGTCCCACACCTGGATCATTTGTCTCCTGTTTTGGATTTTGGTAGGTTGTGATCCAGTTATTTATATGCATAAAAACAACCAGGTCACCTCCCCAAATGGTGTGAAGTGCTATTGCCCGTTGACTTCAGCGAAGCTGTGTCCATTACACTGGCCGAGGGATCTGGCCTATTGTTTTAAATGTTGAAATTATATTCAATACAATTAGAAGCATAGCGTGGCCGGCCCTGCATGAGAACCAAGGCAGTGAGATGTTACAAGAAACCTTGTCCTTTACCCTCCTTTCCGTTTGCACAGCTATGCAAGGGGCAGCCATAATCCAGGTCATTTATTTGTTTATTCATTACAATGAGACATTTTAAAAAAGCCAGACCAGTGCTCAAGGCACATTCAATGTTTCATATATTTCAGGTAACCACAAATCCAGGAGCTTATCCTCATCCCTCTAGTTAAAGTTAATCAGTCCAAACATTCCTTATGTGCCCACAAACACTGTCCCTTACCGCATTTTTGTCTTCCAAGATGACGATGCATTAAACGTCAAGAGACTCTCAGGCTATTTCAGCCCAAGAGGGGGAATGAGTTCCAGAGCCACTCACAGAGTGCCCTTCCAGCTGCACCTCTTTTATTAAACTGTGGGGGCCTCCACCTGGTTGTTTACTGATTGTGTGTGATTTGAGCTCCAGAGTACAAAGAAAGGAGGGTGTTAGTGCAACAGATGACGCTCCACAGGGTACGCCTTAGGGCTGTTTCCCCGCTCTCCCTTAGTACCCTCTGGTGGATTGAAGCTGGAACAGGGACTTGCAGGCTATGTACCCCCCCAAAAAAAACTCTTAGCAGCATTTCTCCACAGTAAACTCCCTGCGCCCCACAAGACACATTCAGCCTGCCTGGAATTTGCACAAGCATAATCACTCCAGCCACTTACCAGCCATACAGCATCTACTTCCATCCCTTTCCCCAAATATACCCTTCAAAACAGACCAGAATAACGTATGGACAATCACATTTCTTTACTTGTTAACTATTGAGTTAATCTGCTTGTTTTTATTGGGTCAAAAAGCAATGCAAAACTGAATGTTTTTTTAATAAGATAAAAGAATCCCTGGCACCTCCTCCTAACAGTGATGGGCAATGAGGAACATTTTAATATCAGAGCTTAGCCGTAGGGAATTATTTTCTGCTCAGTCAGTATCTTCACCACTCCCTAGGACAAATAGTTTCCTATTCACTGTGACGCACTGTTTGGCCTCAGCTTGTACCGAATAGTTTTCAAAGGAAGAGAGTTGCACTGCCTGGCTTGCATGTCCAGGGTGATACCAAGGGGAAGGAGATTCTATTTCCTCCACCTCTGGTCAGCTAATAATACTTTACATGGCTGGAGCATCTCTTATATTAGAGTGCTTCACAAACTGTATATATATATAGAGAGAGAGAGAGACTCCACTGAAATGTGTCTGCCTCTGGGGTGTAAAGAACAACAGCACAATGTCTTAATAATTCTAGACTATGTTTCCTATTCACATAAACACATTTGAAAGAGACAAAATGTGGAGGCAGCTATGCAGAAAGGACGTGATCCAAGTAATTCTGCAGTATACACTGGGATTGGTGTATAGCCCCGTGCATGAATAAATCCTTCATGTACCGCACTATCCTGTGGTTATTTCACTGGAAATCCAGCATAAAGCCACACTCCAACATGTGGGCCTGCTGTAGCAAGTAAGGGGCAGAGCATGTGCCACTGACTATCTAAGAAGATATGCTATGTCAGGCAGGGGTGGCCAACCTGCGGCTCCAGAGCCACGTGCGGCTCTTCAGAAGTTAAGATGCGGCTCCTTGTGTAGGCACCGACTCCGGGGCTGGAGCTACAGGTGCCAACTTTCCAGTGTGCCGGGGGGTGCTCACTGCTCAGCCCCTGGCTCTGCCACAGGCCCTGCCCCCACTCCACCTCTTCCAGCCCCCTTCCCTGAGCCTGCCATGCCTCACTCCTCCCCCCTCCCCCACAGAGCCTCCTGCATGCCACAAAACAGCTGACCGGGAGGTGCAGGGAGAGAGGGGGTGGGGCTGGGAGCTGGAGGGTGGGAGCTGATGACGGGCTGCTGACATTTTACTGTGGCTCTTTGGCAATGTACATTGGTAAATTCTGGCTCCTTCTCAGGCTCAGGTTGGCCACCCCTGTGCTTTGTATAAGGAAAGGTCTCTGGGTCTCCTAAAGCCAGACATTCCTAAGAGTGTATATTCTGTTGTAACTAAATGCATATAGATGTCATGCATAAATTTGATGTTTGTACTAGCATATGCTAGTTTTGCTTGGGGATATAATACTACTGGTGGAATTCCCAAAACCCTGCCATCTTCTAATAAACCACTGTCCCAGTTGTGCTGATTGCTCCTCCTTAACAGAGCTGGTGCACTGAATCAGTCTTCCCTTGCACGTCCATCTTACCACATGGACACATCTAGCACCAGTGGTTTTCAGGCACATTTTGCAAAAAGTTCTTGGTATTGGCTAGAACAGTTGCTCTCAACCTTTCCAGACTACTGTCCCCTTTCCAGGAGTCTGATTTGTCTTGCATACCCCCAAGTTCCACCTCACTTAAAAACTGCTTGCTTACAAAATCAGACATAAAAACACAAATGTGTCATAGCTCACTATTACTGAAAAATTGCTGACTTTCTCATTTTTACCATATAATTATAAAACAAATCAATTGGAATATAAATATTGTACTTCCATTTCAGTGTCTAGTCTATAGAGCAGTATAAACAAGCCATTGTCTGTATGAAATTGTAGTTTGTACTGACTTCGCTTGTGCTTTTTCTGTAGCCTGTTGTAAAACTAGGCAAATGGCTAGGGGAGTTGATGTACCCCCGGAAGACTTTTGCATACCCCCAGGTTGAGAACCACTGGGCTAGAGGAGCCTATGGTCCCGTGTCCCTCTCTAGGACATCTGTGACATGGAAAAACAATGGTACTCTGTTTTAAGTCTGTGTCCACAGTTATGGTCCTCCTAAGCGAGATCCAACAAGCCCTTTGAGTGTATGGGAATGTCAGTTGCTGGCTGAGGAGCACTTCATTGAAGTACCCAAATGGCTGAGCTGAGGTCTTCTGAATATCTAGGGGCTGAGCCCATAAACATGTTGCTGCATAATTTTACTCAAGTGAGAAGGCACATTGACTTCACAGGGACTACTCACTTGAGTAAAACTACACACGTAGTTACTTCTAGGTTTGGGCTTATGCGGCTTGATCCTGTAGCTTTTACTCAAGAGAAGACAGTGGGACTCGCTCATGTGTTTTAAAAACTGTAGAATTAGGTTCTTAAAGGTGACCTGCAGAAGACTTTTGAAATTATTGGGCTTGCACCCACCCTTCTTTGCTTCTTGATGATGCATAAAGCAGACCTTCAGTTCTTCTATTCCCTTGTGACGCTGACTTTGACTGTCTAACATGAAAACGAACATAAAACACAGCTGTTTAATTTGCAGGCTACTGGTCGCACGGCCTTAATGGAAGCGGCAAGAGAGGGAGTAATAGAGATGGTGCGTGGCATACTTGAAAGAGGCGGAGATGTTAACATATTTGACAACGAAAGACACAATGCTGCACATTTTGCCGCCAAAGGAGGCTTTTTTGAGGTATTTTTGTTGATAGTACTGAAACTTAACTTCAAAGCTACTCAGCCGGTTTTCCTTCCCCCCAAGACAAGCAGCTTTGCTGATTAATCAGAGAAATCATTATTCATGAATGGCTTCTATTAAACCATCAAAGGGGATTTAGAAATTATGGTATTTCTCTTATAAATCTGCAACAGTTTTCTGTGAGGTACCTATAAATACACGTTCCTACTTATGTCTTATGTGGGTGGGCGCACCAGGGCGGAGGGGTCTCACAAGGCTGTGTGTCCTGGCTGTGTCTCACAAAGGAGGTGTTGCTTGTAGATGCCCAGTGACGGGGGAGCGGCTTCTTTTCTTCCCTGTTGTCTCTAAGACGCGATGAGGACAGCTATGGATTTGCCCCCTCTAATTTCAACAGAGGTGGGGGAACTGATCAGCAGCAACTATCCTCCTGCCCCCATTCCTACCCCAAAGATCCCTACATTTCTGCTATAGAGAAGCCTGGAGGCAATGCCCACCCCATTAGTACCCTGTTGTTTGGATCTAGGTCACTTACTGTAGCAGTATTGTTCTATCTATCTATCTGTGCTTCTTAAAACACAACAGCCTTGGATGGGTTGATGGTAATAGGGATTGAAAGTGGGCACTCTGGATTTAAAAACACAAGTTCCTACTGCCTGGCCAAGGAACCACATAACTGTAGCAACCTCATAAACTTTTGTATGTAGACTAATCAGTGGAGAGGGACAGAGAGCTGCACAGCGTGGGTATGGATTACACAATATTTCAATTAGGGCTGTCAAACGATTACAAAAATTAATTGTGATTAATCGCCATTTTAATCGCACTGTTACACAATAATAGAATACTAATGTAAATGTATTATAAATATTTGTGGATGTCCTACATTTTCAAATATATTGATTTCAGATACAACACAGAATACAAAGTGTGAAGTGTTCACTTTATATTATTATTTTTGATTACAAATATTTGCACTGTGAAAAAGATAAAACAAAAGATAGTGCAGTGTACAAGTCAAAGCATGAAGGAGCATACAAATGTTTAGCATATCTGGCACGTAAATACCTTGCAATGCCGGCTACAACAGTGCCATGCAAACGCCTGTTCTCACTTTCAGGTGACGTTGTAAATAAGGAGCGGGCAGCATTATCTCCCGTAAATGTAAACAAACTTGTTCAGTCAGTCACTAAGACAAACAAGAAGTAGGACTGATTGGACTTGTAGGCTCTAAAGTTTTACATTGTTTTGTTTTTGAGTGGAGTTATGTAACAAAAAATCTACATTTGTCAGTTGCACTTTCACGATTAAGAGATCGCACTACTGTACTTGAATGAGGTGAATTGAAAAATACTATTTTTTATCTTTTTTACAGTGCAAATATTTGTAATAAAAATAATATAAAGTGAGCACTGTACACTTTGTATTCTGCATTGTAACTGAAATCAATATATTTGAAAATGTAGAAAAACAAAATTAATAAATTTAAATTGATATTCTATTATTGTGTAACCGTGCAATGAAACCTACAATTAATCACAATTAATTTTTTCATCGAATTAATCCATTTTGAGTTAATTGCTTGAGTTAACTGTGATTAATTGACAGCCCTAATTTCAATTTTTTTTTTTTTTTAAACCCACAAACTCTAGTCATTTTGGTGCAGGGTTTTTAATGGCATTGACTTTGCTTTTCTAGATCCTAAGAATTATTTCAGCTTATAATGGAGATGTGGGGCTCATTGCTATGAATGGAAACACGCCACTTCATTACGCTGCTGCTGGGGGCTTTGCGGATTGCTGCAAATTTATAGGGCAAAGAGGTAAACAAAAAATGTGTATTTACATAGATCATACAAATCTTTGCTTGTCTTCTGTGCTAAATACAGGATTTCACTTCTCTATAAATGGAGGATTTAACTTTCCAGGACTGTCACAGTTGCACTAGTAATGAGTATTTAATCCACTGATAAATATAGATTGTCAGGAAAATTTTCCTAACCGTGTGGCTGTGAGCCTGTAGAATAATTCTCAAGGGAGGCAGTGGATGCTCAATAGATTTGAGTCATTTAAAACAACACTGGGCTAAGTATTTAGGCATACACAGGTGGGAACAATATTCCATTAGCATTGGGATGGATTTAATTCTTTCAGAAGTGAGTGTCCACAGCTGCTTTGGACCCTTTACATTTCAAAGGAAAATAATCATTGTATCACTTAAAGGGCCTGATCCAGAGCCTACTGAAGTGAACGGAATGACTCCCCTTAATCTCTGTGGGCATTGGATTTGGCCTCAAAGAAGCTGTGGTCATGCTGACTAAAATCAAATTCAGTGTCACCCCTGGAATTTCACTGTCATCACATGAACCTGCAAAATCTCTTCATGCTGTGTTCATGAGGTACAAACATTTTAAGGAATGGCACCACACATAGCCAAACTGCAGTTCTTGGGTACAGAATGGTGAGTTAGAAATAATATTTCAAGCTTAGCTCTGCTCTTCATGACTTCTTTTATTGGTTTAAGTAAAATCTTTTAATACTTTCAGTGTAGTTTTTGTGTATTTGTGTATAATAACTATCCCATTCCCTAGTTAAAAAGTGCAATTTAATAGTTCTGTTTAGATCCCAGACAGTATAAAATTGTAGACCTGTGTTAATAATTATCTGCAGCAGTTGGCTGCAAATCTGAATTAAGACTCAGCTAGTTTTATACACCATCTTGTTTTTTCAGTAAAACAATGTTTGTATGTTTAGGCTGTGATCCTAAATGGAAGAACCTACTAACAAAAACCCCAAGAATGACTGCCAAAGAAGGTGGCTTTAAAGCAGCATCAAAGGAACTGCGCAAAATTGAACGACTCCATGCTAAAATCACTAAACCTGGAGCGAAGGAAGCCAATCCACGCTTTGCAATGAGGTTGCACGATTGGTCCTTAGAACATCAGACAGCCCTTCGTGAGGCATTTGAGGTTGTGGACAGAGGTGACGGAACAATAAACAAAGATGATTTTGCATCAATTATTCAGGAGAAGTGTGATTTTGTGGATGCTGAACTGATACAAACCGTTGCCCAGGCACATGATAAGTCTCGTGCTGGGGGAATTAACATTGAAGAGTTCTTTAAAGGTTCCAAATACTTGCAGAAAGCCTATCTCATTTCGTCTTTTGGACCCAAAAAGAAGAAAGGGAAGAAAGGAAAAGGCAAGAAAGGCAAATTCTCCATCCCCATGCCCATCTGCATCATTCCAGAGAGCTTGTGCCCACGCCGAACAGATGGCGGGCTCCCTATGTACATGATTGAGACCTATCAGAATGTGACCGATGGTAACCGCTTTCATCGGGATCACCCCCCTGAACATCCTTTGCAGGATGATTCTGCGTGGTACATTGATGAGCCAGAGAAGACTTACACCAAGATTAACTATCTTACTAAAGAAGGAGACATTGTGTCGCTGAAAAAAGCATTTGAAGAGGGGATACCAGTGGACATTAGAGATGTATATTATAAAACTCCTCTGATGGCGGCATGTGGAAGTGGAAACATGGATGCTGTGAAATATCTTCTAGAGAAGGGGTAAGTTTCTGTGAGGAGGGTTGTTTTTGCAGTGTATATATTTGATAGTCACTTAGACACAAAAGAAGAAAACTTGGAGATATTTAACTTTATTTTAAAGAATTTGCTTAGTGTTTATCACTGTACAATCAAAGCATTGCAAGCAATAATGAATTTAGCTTCATAACGCCCATGAGGTAGGGTATTGTTATGATGATCCTTGTTTTTGAAGATGGGGAAACAGAAGCACTTAAAGGTGATCTTCAAAGTTGGTTAAAGCCAGTGTTTTCAAAGTGTTTGCTAATTTGGTGGGGGTCTGAGCTTTTGGTCTTTCAGAAGTGCCGGATACCTAAATATCCAGTTGAAGTCAATGGGATCTGCCAGTGCACCTCTGAAAATCCACCTCAGCGTGTCCCAAATTGGGCATTCCAAAAACGGAGGCACTCAAAATTAGAGGATGCTTTTTGAAAATGTTGGCCTAAGTGACTTGCCCAAGGTCACACGAGCAGTCTGTGGCAGAATTGGGAATACATCCTAGATCTCCTGATTCCCACTGCCTTTAGAGGCAAAGGTGTGACTTGAGACTGATGCATAAAAGCATTACTGTACTTCCTTTCTACAACCACAGCAGGCTGACACATGTGCTGAGTAGATTAGGCTTAAGGCTGTAGTCAGACACTGCTATCTAATATATTCACCACTTTAAAAGTTCTGCGGCAGATTGTAGTCAGCAGACACACTTGGGAAATCTAAATAATAAAAGGTAGGATTTTTATTTTGAATGATAGTTAACGATTCATTCAAGTAATTTGGAAGATGTTCCCTTAGGCATTTATCTGAATGACTGTCGGGCTCTACCAGGGCACGACAAGGTGTCTGTTCAACGAGGAGAACAAAAGAGCAGAATGTTGTGTTATATGCAAAAAACCCACAAGTGCGATGGGTTTTTAAAAACCCTTTATTTTTTTAATTTGAAAGACAATGATATTTACCTTAGCATTACTCTCTACATATAGCAATTCCCATTTCCAAGGGTGAGCAGTTACTTATAGTCTTAGGCTCTGTTGTTAGTGAAGCCTTGTTGAAGCTGGTAGGTGCACCTGTATCCATCAGCTTCACCAGCAGCTTGCTGATTCAGCAGACCTCGATGTTGTTCACAAAGACCATGGGCTCGGTTCAATGCTGAAGGTGCTCAGCCAGGTTAGATGTCGACAAAGCACAGTTCCAGTGCCCCATAGGAGCTACAGGTACGTTAATATATGTATGCCTGTGACAATGGTACCAGCTCAACCAGGACATTAGGATCTGGTCCCGTAGGCCAGCATAAAGATGCCCCTTCTATGTCTTCTCCTTTTATACATTGATATAAAGACGTTAAATGTTGCATTCCATATGCTTTTCATTCTTTTCTTCTACCTTGCACCTGCTAGTTCTAACAAAAAATCCTCATCCATTATCCTGTCATTCCCTCAATATCTTATGAGGGGTCTGTCTGTCTCTCAGCCATCGCCTGGGAATGTGTTCATGCAATTACTTGAGAACTCTGGGTGTTCCTGTATCATCCTCTCAGGCCTGGAATGTGCTTACTTGGTGTTAGCTAATACCTGGTGCATTGAAATTTTGCCAAGACCAGGCTTCCTTTGGTTCTTACTGTTAGTTGTGTGTAGGGCTCCAGTAAGGCCTACACTGCCTACAGGCCCCAAGCCTGAAGAGACTTAAACTCATGCAACTTAGTGCATTTCAGCAGTCCCACTAACATTCATGGGACATTTGTAAAGTTACGTACATGTTTAAGCCTGTGCATTCTTGGAGTCTAGTGGTTATGCTTATTGGGCCAATTAATCTTTACTGACTTTATCAAACCTCCATTGAGTTCAATGGAGTTACATCTAGGATAAATTTTGCCCCTTATGTTTAACATTTGGACCTTGTAACATGGTAAAGCAATGTTAATTTTGGGATTTTAAACAGACAAAAACAGGAAATTCAGAGGTAAAGTGCCATAGTAAATGTTAGCTTTGCACCTTTTGGCAAGATAGAATTTCAGTACATGGTGAAAATATTGCTATGGGAATCTTTCTGGGCTCCCTTTTACAATATGGTCTTTCAACAAACCATATCGAGTAGAATACAAAGTGTTCTATATGTTCATCTAAGGTTATAAAAAATGGTGCAGTTTGACCGTAAATCGGCAGTGTGTGCTGTGGTTTATTTGCACAGTTTTGCTGGAGCAGTATTATAAATCAGTTTGATAAAAAAAAAAATACAGCAAGAAACAGTGCTAACATGCAAGTCCTATGTAAATCAATGTTATGCCCTCCCCTGGAATACTCTGTTCAGATCTGATCAGCTTGTCCCTAAAAGGATAAAATAGAAGCGGAGGGGATTCAGTGAACAGATGGAGAGAATAATGGCAGGCATGGAAAATAATGCATATGAAGAGAGACTTGAAGGATTCTTTACTCCAGAAAGGAGATGAATAGGAAATGATAGTGATGTATAAAATAATGTATGGTATGGAGATGATTGAGCACTTCTCTTTCTTACGCAAGATCAAGAGTTGGATAGGAGTTGAGGAAAGAGTAACATTTGAGTTATCACTTGAGCTAACTGGGCTGCTTAGACATCCCTCGGCCCACGCCGCTTCCTGCAGCCCCCATTGGCCTGGAGTGGCGAACTGCAGCCAGTGGGAGCCGCGATCGGCCAAACCTGCAGACGCTGCAGGTGAACAAACCATCCCGGCCCGCCAGCGGATTTCCCTGACAGGTCGCGTGCCAAAGGTTGCCGATCCC
This sequence comes from Eretmochelys imbricata, assembly GCF_965152235.1. NCBI lineage: Eukaryota > Metazoa > Chordata > Testudines > Cheloniidae > Eretmochelys > Eretmochelys imbricata. The sequence continues at coordinate 201,320,082 of NC_135574.1, read as the reverse complement.
TGGTCTAGATCAGTGGCAGATTCCTGTCCCCTGGATCATTGCTTCTGAAGCAGCAGAGCGGCATGCAGCCCCTTAACTCAGGGCGGATTTTAAAGTGACAGTCAGCCTGAATTGTTCTGGTAAGAAGAATCTGAGGATGCTGATCTTTTGTTAAAGAACATAAAACATAGCCATAAGGGTTAGAAGATCACACCAGGGGGCCCAAGTGGAAGCCAAAGCACAGTAGTGGCAGCAGTATAAAAACGATATGTTTGATTCGTGACATGAATCATTTACAACCCTATTGTTCCCCTCCTTACGGAAGCATTCTTGCAGTAATGTGAGTAGGCACCATACAGCTGTTCCAAGATGGGATTCATAGGATTGGAAGGGAGCTCAAGAGGTCATCTAGTCCAGTCCCCTGCAGTTATGGCAGGACTAAGTATTATCTGGACCATTCGTGACAGGTGTTTGTCTAATCTCTTAAAAATCTCCAGTGATGGAGGGTCCACAAACTCCCTAGGCAATTTATTCCCACTGCTTAAGCACCCCAATAGTTAGGATGTTTTTCCTAATGTCCAACCTAAACCTCCCTTGCTGCAATTTAAGCCCATTGCTTCTTGTTCTATCCTCAGAGGTTAAGAAGAACAATTTTTCTCCCTCCTCCTTGTAATAACCTCTTATGTACTTGAAAACTGCTATCATGTCCCCTCTCATTCTTCTCTTTTCCAGACTAAACAAACCCAATTTCTTTCAATCTTCCCTCATAGGTCATGTTTTCTAGACCTTTAATCATTTTTGTTGCTCTTAGATAACTAAGTGGTCATCAGCCATATGAACTCCTAAAATTCATTTAGTTCCATGATAAGCCACGTCAGGTATTTTAAAATATTTCAAAGCTGTATGACAGAGAGATGAAAACCCATGAAAAGGCTTCTTACATTTAAAAAGTAACGTCACGCATTTAATGTTTACTGGACCTGGAACCATGAAACAATCAATCTAGATACAGTAGTTGTATTCATCTTTATATGTACACAGTACCTCTTTATTAGAGAAGTTCATGGAGGACAGATCCATCAATGGCTATTAGCCAAGGTGGTCAGGGACGCAACCCCATGCTCTGGGTGTCCCTAGAGGTGAAACAGTTTGAAGCTGGGGTTAGATGACAGGGGATGTCACTCGATAATTGCCCTGTTCTGTTCATTCCCTCTGAAGTATCTGGTACCAGCCACTGTCAGAAGGCAGGACACTGGGCTAGATGGACCATTGGTCTGACTCATTATGGCTGTTCATATGTTCTTATGTTTTATTTATTTACAGGGCTGATGTAAATGCAACTGACAATTTCAAGTGGACTCCTCTGCACCATGCCTGCCATGCAGGTCAACAGGACATTGCTGAACTGCTTGTGAAGTATGGAGCAGCGATAGATGCAGTTACAATCAACAGTGCCACCCCACTGATGAGAGCTATTGAGAGCTGTAGATTGGACTCAGTGCAATATTTAATTGAGTCTGGTGCGAAAGTCCAGATGGAAAACAGAAAAGGTAAATATCCAAATTATTTGTGGTCACTTTCGATTAAAAAGGCAGGAGAGGGTTTGGAGTCTTTCTCAGTTACACATAAGCTTTGTTGAGACAGTGGATCATATTGTAAAAGAAGTAAAATGAAGTGGTATGTTCTTTGAGGATCTGGCTGTACTATATTTCTGGTGGTTGTCAGCATGGTGCTCTGGGGAGAGAGTTAAAGTTGTCTTAGTAAATTTAATGGGAGTGTTCCTATTTTCCAGTGTTTAGGGGTTCAGTTTTTACTACGTGGAACCCACATTTTAAGAACATTAAGAACGGCCATACGGGGTCAGACCAGTTGTCCATCTAGCCCTGTATCCTGTCTCTGATAATGGCCAATGCCAGATGCTGGAGCATGGGGTTCTGTCACTGACCATCTTGCCTAACAGCCATTGCTGGACCTATCCTCCATGAACTTCTCTCATTCTTTTTGAACCCCACTATATTTTTGGCCTTCACAACTCCTGGCAACGAGAACCATAGGTTGACTGTGTCTTGTGCGTGCATTTGTTTTAAACCTGCTGCCTATTAATGTCATTGAGTGAATTTCATTCTTACGTTACGTGAAGGGGTAAATAGCACTTCCCCATTCACTTTCTCCATACTACTTGTGATTTTATAGACCTCTGTCATGTCACTTAGTCATCTCTTTTCTAAACTGAATAATCCCAGTTTTTTTAATTTCTCCTTGTATGGAAAATGTTCCATGCCCCTCATTATTTTCGTTGTCCTTCTCTGCACCATTTCTAATTCTAATGTACCTTTTGGGAGATGAGGTAACCAGAACTGCATGCTGTGTGGCCATACCATGGATTTATATAGTGGCATTATGTTACATTCTGTTCAGGATTTCTATCATTTTGTGCCTTTTGAAAAAAGTGGGTCTCAAGAGTTTTGGGGTTTTTTTTGTTTTGATTTATTCTTTATATAAAAATTCAAGCTTAACTCTAGGTTAACAAAGTTTTTTGCAGTGAAATAGTGTCATTGAAAACAACTCTGCTAGGACTGTAATGGCTCCCTTGGTTTGCAAATGGTTATTAGTGAGTATTATAGTGAGGTAATGCTAGTTATGTAAAGCAAAATTGTAAAGGTTTTAATTGTGACCCATCTATAATAGCCATTGTGTTTTTACTTTTAATTCTGTATGTGGCACTTGTTTGATGTGCTTCTTCCTGTTTAGCAGTTGGATAAATATTATTCTGTGTTAGCAAAAATGACAACAAAAATTATCTGAATTTATACAGAAGTTATTACCTTGTAGTAGCAGTAGAGACAGGGATCTCGTGCAGCTCTGTTAGTTTCCTTGGTTTTCACATGATGTAGTGGGAGAGTCTTATTAACTTCAGTCTGCAGAGGTGTCCAATAGATGTCATGCATCAGAAACTATTCCCAGTAAAATAAATGTTATTAAATTAAAAATATATTGGCTGGGTGTTTTGGCCAGCTGCTGGTATTTATTGATGCAGTCTTGTCCCCATTGACCTCAGTTGGCAAACTCCAGGGAAGGAATTCTGCACCTGTACTCCAGCCCCTATGTACTGTTATGTCACCATGCAGTGGCCAGAAAAGGGATACAGGACAATTCTTCTGGTGAAGGTCAGTAGCTCTACACAGGTCCCCTTAGAAGCCTTGGCATAGAAGATATGCTGGGGCAAGAAGGGAGACTTCATAGCTCATTCCTCTAAAGGGATTCTGGACAACTCCAGGTTGCAGGCTGCTGTAGTTAAGAGCAGCCCTGGAGGCCACTCTACATTGTGCTGGAGGCTGCATTACCCGCCAACCAGACCAAAATCCCAACACCACGAAGGGGGCTTAAAGTCCTCTTTAATCCATGCTGTTTAAGTAATAGTAAGGGGACACGTTTGTTCTGAATAAAAGAGGAAAAACTTGCTTCAGCTGTAAACTTCACTGTGGGCCAGTTTTTCAAAATAGCCCAGCATCCAATGCCTAAATAAGTAGTTGGATTTTCAAAAGAGCATTTGAATTGCCGGGTGCTGAGCAATCTGGAAATCTGGCCCTTATTTAGGTCTGCAACTGGGAGCTGAGCTCTTTTGAAAATCTGACTCTTTATATGTATCTTCTGCTCTGTTCTAATCACACCTCTGTGGGCAAACAGTTGTAAGTAGTGGGGGAAAACTTCTCATACTAGCCCTTTCTAATTGTTAAACAAACCATTCCCTTCATCAGCTATAGTGCACATTTAGGGTTTGTTTGTTTTTAAACTATTGTGAAACGTTTTAATACTTTCTATAAGGTATGATTACGTGAAATGTCAAAATTGTTGGCAAGTGTGGCTTTATTCCTGGGGTTGAGACGCACAGCAGCTGTTCAACTAAAACAATGATTATATATGATTCATGTAGCTGGCATCATTTAAAATGAAAACTTTTATTTCTGTCGCTGAACATTTTAATCTTGTAGGTTTCTTTTTTTAAAGACATGGAGCATCTATGAGGGGATGTAGTGCTTGATCCAGAGGGCCCTCAGTAGAGCTGATTTGGGAAACATAGCTTATCCAAAAACATAGTTTTGTCAAAAGTGAAACTTTTTGCAAGAAAGGGTCAGTTTCAATGAAGCTTGCATGGGAAGGTTTCTCAGGTCCATGGGGCACTATCTGGTCAAGGTGTGTGTGCTCCCCCTCTTTCTCTGGCTCCCGCAAATAGGTTGGTGGTTAGGGTGCTCACTTGGGATGGGGGTTCAAGTCACTGTCTTTCTCACATCCCGGTGGAGAGTCCTACCTACCAGACTATAAGCTGTTCTTGGATGTGGGGAGGGGTGTCTCTCTGATTTTTCAAAAAAAAAGGAACAAATTCTAAAGATTTCAGGTTTTTTTTCCCCTGTGTTAAACTGGAAATTTTTTTTTTAAATCCTAGAAATTTTTGTGTGGCCCCAAAACCATTCCCCATCCAGTTCTAGGCCAGAGCCTTGTAATACCCACTGAGTTCACTGGGAATTGCAGGTGCTCAGCTCCACTGAGTTTTGCCACAGAGGAATAACTTTTAAAATGATGGTGTTCCACTGAGGGCCCTAAAAGAGGTGGAGATCTACTCTAGCCTGTTTTAAAGCCCTGGCTCTGCAATATGCTGACCGCTTCCTGGGAGGTGTTGAGTGCCTCCAAGTAAAGTCATCATCTTGCTGAATTCGCTTCTACAAGAGTTCAAATATAAACAACAAATGTCAAAAACTATTACAAGCAAAATGACCAACCAAAGAATACATGTGAAACACAGTTTAGGGGCTTGATCCTGAAAACCCTTAGTCACAAAAATAGTGTCTACTCCTGCAAGTATTCCCATTGATGTCGGCAAGGCTGATAGCATGAGTGAGCACAACTCATGTGTTTCATGGTTAGGAGGCTTGAGCTGTAACTGAGTTCAGTGAATTGCAGTGTCATTATGGTGATCAGTGCCACCGTTTATTTTCATGGCTGATACAGCTACTGACAGTGATTCTTATTGTGAACTTTGCTTTTGCTTTTTCTTTTTCAAAAAGGCCAAAATACTTTGGACATTGCAAAGGCGTACGCTGACTTTAGACTAATTGACCTGCTTCAACAAAAACTGGACCGTTTGCCAAAACCACCAGAAACCAAAGCAGATAAAGGGAAGAAACCTGGCAAGCCTAAATCAGCTGCTAAGCCCAAGCATGGGGAGGCTGAAGCTGCAAAGGAGGAGGTATGATAGATAGCAGGGGGTAATGAAATACAGCCAAGGAGGTGATTTGATTTGCCAACAGTTACTAAGGTGCTTGTTTTCTTCATTTATTTTCCAGACAAAAGCTATAAAGATGCTCTACAAAATACTTACGCAAACCACGCTAGCCCTATAACCGGTGACTGTGAGAAAGGATTAAGGCATTGGGTATCTGGGATTGAACCCCCATCTCCTAACTCAGGCTTCCTTGTATGATCTTGGGCATTCCCCCCTCCCCTTCTCTATTTAGCTGTAAACTCTTTGGGGGCAGGGACAGTGCCCGTCACATAGTCCTCTAGGTGCTATTTTCATATTAACAATAGCACGTGTGGCATGCCCCCAGCCAAATGGTATAAGGACCATTTCATCTCCATGGTAACTTGAGCTTGCTATTTTGTTTCTCTGGTCCCTGAACTCCTGCTTAGCAGCGCTTTTCTCACGGTTACCAGTGCCCCGTCAGGTACTCCTGTGACATCCGCTACCTACTGGAATCATGAAAGTCACTTTTTGCCAACGTGACTCCATTTTTAAAAAAAGTTTTGCAATACCCCCTTATTTACTATCCTGGCAGATTCAGCACAAGATAAGGGAATTACAGATCAGACTTTCCAAAATGCAATTTTGGTGGTGGTGCGGGCTGGATTGGGTTGGAATTTAGTTCTTCGTAAAGTCAGCATGCTTCTGAGCTGACCTATGATGAGAGGGTGTGCTGGAGGTTTATACCAACCAGACATAGTGACTGAGGGGCAGTCTGGACCTCACAGATCTGGAGAACGTAACAGAAGAAGAGATCAATTGTCAGTATTTAGCTGCAGCTCTTTAGTTCAACCCCTTTGGCCTAGCAGGAGCTGTGGGAAGCATTCTGCCTGATCTTCAAACTAGAACAGGAATAGTTACAGTTTGCTTCAGGGCCAGGGTAAAGAATTCTGGAGGGAGCAGGAGCCTGGCAGCATGGACCATGAGAGTGGAGAGCATTGTAGATAGCGGGACTCAGACACAGAGTTTATTATTTGTATTACTGTATACCTAGTAGCACCAGTTATGGAGCAGGATCCCATTATGTGAGGTATTGCACAGACACCGAACAAAAAGACGTTCCCTGTCCCAAAGAGCTTTCAATCTAAAATGTTAGGTGTCTTTCCAAGGGTCACACAGGAAGTCTGTGTCAGAGCCACGAACAGAACCCAGATCATCAGAGTCAGACCTTTACCCACAACTTCAGCCTTCCTTTCTGCTAAGCTGCACAGTCAGTACCCAGAACCCTCTGGTGCTTTCGTGGCCTTGGCTGTATCCACAGATCTGGCCACTGAGAACGTGCAAGGAACATAATCGCTATCCTAGTCATGGGCATCTAAATGTATGATTGTAGCACTTGACCAAGAGTATTTACTTTGTTTAAAGTCGATACTTTGCAACATGTGGTTTCTGAATGACACTCTCCTGCTGCTTTGAACTCGTGTCATACTCATTCATCAGCTAAAACTGTGGATTGGGTAATTATTTTAGTGCAGGGTTGCCCACTGACCTGCTTGGTGTGTGATATTCCAGGGATTGTGTGTTCTGTGGTACCTAAACACAAGGTAGAGAAATGTCCTTTTCCCTCATATAATCTTTACTGTCATCATGATTGTGATATGTTAAAAGGAGACCTTGTTACATCCGGCATATGAGGCCTGACCCAAAGCCCTCAAAGTCTCAATGGAAGACTTCTATTGAGTTAAGTGGGCTTTGGATAAAGCCCCTTGACTTTTCTCCCAGTCGTGAGTCTGCAATTATCACGTATTCCGCCTCTTCAGATGTTGAACTATTTGAGTTATATTTTTCAAACCCTGCCTCTGTTCTGAGTGTTCTTTTCCCTGGTGTGTTCTCTGCACCCCAGCCAGAGCCTTGAGTACTTGATCTTTTCCCCCTAATACACATTCTAACACCGGCCTTAGCAGCTTCATCATAGTTATGGCATTTTCAGTTGTGACTTTCTTCGGCGTTTATCAGTGCTGCTTCTTAATCAGCCCCAGGGGATGCTATTTAGAGACGCAATGCAATTATTCCCTCCGGGACTAAAAGTGCTTTCCTTACAATAATCCTGCCCTTGACAACCTAGGGAGAATGTGACTGAGACTAGAAGTCAAACTCTGGTTTAGCCCTTTGGTGTAGATGCCCTACGGGCTTTTTCTTCACAGGCTTGCTAGTTAATACTTGTGATACATGGAAAAAGCATCAAGCTTTCTAAACTTGTCAACCAATTCTTTTGCAAATGTGAATGTTTCATCTGTAAATTCCCAAGAACTGCATCCACTCGCCTGATTCTTAAAATGCTTCCCTCGTTTTTATTTCCAATATAAATGCTTAAACCTTTTTTTTTTTTACATGATTCAATAATAGAATCTTTCTAGAATGGATACACACACACATCTGTCTGGCTGGCTGGTAAAAGAAATATCCTACAACAACTAGTATGAACGGTGTTTGAAAGGGTGACATATTTGTCTTGTGCTTAAACTTTTGCAGCCACCTCCACCAATCGCAGAAAAATCTATTTTTGAAGAAAAGAAAGAATCCTTTAAGGACAATGTTATTCATCTGAATTCTTTAATAACCAGTGGTGCTACTAAGAAAGTTGATATCACATTCATACCCAGAAAAGTAAGTATATTAGCAGAGCCTCGATACTGCTGCATTTTGACACTGAAATGAATATGACAATAGACCTGTATTCTCTGCTGGTGTAAATATCTACAGCTTGATTGAAGTCAAAGTCAATTCAGTAGAGCTGAACCCATTAACACCAGCAGAGAATCTAACCCAATATATTCAGAAATATCAAAAATATACAACTTTTGTTTGCATGATTTGGAAACGTGGCTTTCATAACTAGTTTCACTTTGCTTGCTCCGCTTAAGATAAATCATTTTGTTCTGACTCTAGAAATTAATAGCCTTCAGTATTTTTATTACAAATCAGTTGATCAAAGAGCAACAACCTTGTAAAAATTCAGGTGGTTTCTCTCTGAGAAAGATGCTTTACAGTGTTGACAATGAAGTTGTATCAGGGTGTAAGGATGATCCTAGTGTACCAGGGGTTAACTCCAGATCAGCTTTCCTCACCTCTTCTACAGCTATTAAGGGGAAGAGCTATAAGAACGGCTGCTTTGGAGACAGAGGGGCGAGTACCTTTAGAAGAGCAGGGCTGTCATTTGTCTGGCTTAAATCCATTCTAAGGAGTCTTTCTACTTACTTGTCAGTTATGTTATTAATTTATTTGCCTTTCCTGTTATAAACAATAATCATTGCGGAAAAGACCTTGCTGAAGACAACTGATTTTTTTTTCTGAGTCATTCTCTCCTTCAAGATATGTACTGTTGAAATTAAAGAAATTACAATTAGCCTGTGGAACTCATTGCCACATGATGCCACTGAGGTCAAAATCATAACAGGATTCAAAAAGGGATTAGACATTTAATGTGGATCCATAGTTACAACTGTAACTATATTAAATGTATGTTAAAAATAAATAACACCTTTAAAGGTGTAAACTCTTATGCTTCAGGCATAAGTTGACTTCTAACTGATGGGGCTTAGGAGGAAACTTTCCCTTTGGGCAAGTTACCCCATGACTGCACCTTCCTCTGAAGTAGCTGGTGCTGGCCACTGTTGATGACAGGATACTGGACTTGATGGGTCACTGTTCAGATCCAGAATGACAGTCCCTGTATTACTGTAACAATTAACAGGTAAGATACACACCAGGACCCCTATTAATCCATCAGTTGCAGGTGAAAGCTGTGGGCGTTGCACATGCAAACTGAAAGAACAGTCAGGCCCCAGTCCTTTTTCAAAGCATGTTTGTAAACGTTTGTCCTCATTTACAATGTGCTATGTGCAATAAAGGCCTGTGGCCTCCTTTGTCACACAGAGCTGCAGATTCTGATGCCATCAGTGGCTATTCAGCAGGAGTGCTGGACATCCATTTTTTTCTATATCAGATATTCGTTGTCAAGTGACAATGGTAAAGAGCCTGTGGCATATGCTTCCCTGCAGCTATTAAAGACGTTTGGAAATTACGTTGGGGAACTCTCTGTCGCTATGACGTCTTTTAGCAGGGAAAGCTATTTGGTTGTGCCAGGTATGGAAGCAGGAAGCAATGCTGGATGTGCCGTCCCATGGGCACTAATATTTTACTGAATGAGGAAGAGGTTTTGTAACTATACAGACTATTTTTAGGGTGGGATTTTTAAAAGTGTCTAAGGGACACAGGATAGGATTTTCCAGAGCTTATAAGTGAATTCCAATTCCCACTGGAAGTCCATGAAAGTTAGGTGTCTAACTTCCTTAGGTGTTTGTAAAAATTCCACCCTCAATTGGCTGGAAGTAATGTAATATCAGGGTGAGTTTCAGGATTCAAATCACAGATCTCCCAGCTGATAAAGCAAATATTCAACTAGATAGCCAATAGTTTGTTTGTCTGATATTGATTCTAATTTAAAAAAAAAAACTATATCAAAAATGTTGAGACAATTGCATAAGCATTATTCATTAATTAGAACATACTGATGCTTAATTATTACAATTGTATTTACCTTTGTTTTCCAGACTTGGACCCCGGAAGCGACAACAGCTAGTCTAATAAGAAAGCGGGAATTGCATCGTGAGCGCTTTACTTATGAGGTGGACTTTGAAGACTTCATGATGCCATTTAAGAAGAATTTCATGGGAAAAGCCCGTGCGTTAGAAATGGCATCTTAAATTAATTCGTGCCTTTCTTTGCATCGAAGTTCAGAAAGGGTTTAAAAGCAGAGGCTCCTTTTTGAAGGCAGAATCATGTTACCCTTATTTAATGCCCCTCAATTATGATAAAATTGGAGCAAAACTTTATTTTTTCCTTTGTACAACTGTGTAGTTTCCCTGTAGTTAAGGGCTTAATCTTCTAAGAGGCTGAGCCACACCAAGATTCTAGACTCCTGAAAGGATCAGGCTCTGATTTAGCAGTGTATACAGACTCTAGTTCCATTAAACAATGCATCCTTTAAAATTTATAAACATAGGCACCATTGGCTACAGCTTTATGCTGCCATATTCTTGGACACAGGGCAAGACTCATCTAAGGGAAAGTAGCGTTTTATTTATCTTATTAGGATTTTTTTAAAAAAGAACAGGGTAAATTGCAAGCAGGATAAGTCCTCTATTGGGATGTCCTTAGCCAGTGCTACGGGACACTCAGAAGGAAAGCATCATCCTTCAGAGAGATAGATGGCATCACTCCTATTAGTTAAAATTTGAAAATAGACGAGTAATGAGTAGTTCTGGTATTAATTCCTGAACTGATATTTTCGTATCCCATTACACACACTTGCAAAATGGACACATGCAGGGATTCGCTCAGTATTGCATTACTCGAGTTCTGAGCCAGTGCACCACACTCGTGACTCAGGCCCATGGTGTATTTTCAACAAACTTGCCAGAAGCTGGGACTGGATGATGGGGGATGGATCCCTTGAAATTGCCCTTTTCTGTTCATTCTCTCTGGAACATCTGGCACTGGCCACTTTTGGAAGACAGGATACCGGGCTACATGGACCATTGGTCTGACCCACTATGGCCGTTCTTATGTTCTTTCAAAAATAATCAGTACTGGAGTGTAGTTTTGCTCTTGTGGGGCTTGATACAAGGCCTTTTGAAGTCAGTGGATGTCCTATACTCAAGGAATGAAGACCAGTGAATAATGTCCCTACCTTAGAAATAGGCTTTAGGAGTGATCTTGGGAATTATAGACTGGGGGGCCTTGCTTTAGCACCAGGAAAACTGGTTGAAAACATACTTAAAAAGAGAAATTATAAGACACCTTGTTTGTTTGAAGATGAAAACGCCCAACGTGGTGATGTGTATCATTTAAATAGTACATAATTTTTTCCATAGTGCATATGGAACTCCCCACTACTATATACCTGAGGACAATAACTTAGTACTAGATGTAGACATTTATATGGATTATGACAACAGCCATAGTTACTTCAGAGGTGACTTTTTTATATAAATATAAGGGATACAAACCCTCATGCTTCAGAGCCTAAGCCTATTAGTAGTTGAATGAGTTAGGAAGAAAGATTCCTTGTGGCTAGATTATTCTATAATTTTCCATTGCAGAGATGCTGGCATCTCCATCAGAAGTATGTTTCTGAGACACGATACTGGACTAGAAGAACCACTGGTCTGACCTGGTGTGACAGTGTTTGTATTTATATTTGTGGCTCCATGAGCTCTAGATCCAGTTTTTTCAGTTTACAAGGGTAAAAATATTCGGGTTTTTTTTTGTCAGTCCTGCCAACTCTACATGGAATCTGAGAGTCTAGCTGGGTTCTTTCCTCCATGTGCATCATCTCCAGTAATTAAGATTTTGCAGACCAAATTCTGCCCTCAATGACATCTGTGCAGCCACATTGCCCTTAATGGGTGTGCACAGGCACTGCTGAGGATAGCATGGACTTCGGTGGGAGCTTTGCCTGAGTAAAGACTGCAGGATTGAGACCTTAATAGTGGTGGTACTGTACATTTCTCTACCCATGCCTCTTACTAGCCCAGTTACTCAAATGAGCCCGATGCTTTTTACCCTAGTTGCATGCAGAACAATAGACGTACTGTTCACTGGTACGGAGACAGAAACTTGAAGCAAATGACTTAGACACCCTTTGTTATGAAAATAATTCTTAATGAGCTATGTGCTTGACATCTGAAAATTTTGGGGCCAGGTTCCCAGCTAGTGTAAATGCACATAGCTCCATTGACTTTACATCAACAGAACCCTTGTGCTTCCTTTCTTTTGAAGATGAACACACCCAGTGCAATATTACGTGCAATTTAAAATGACTTTATTTAACATGTAATTATTTAGAATAGAATTGGCATCTTCGCCCTGATGAAAATTCTCAGGGCAAGTTGCTTCGCGTGGAAGAATGGCCCAATACTACTAGTATTGTAGTTTGTATATTTCAGAGTAATGGTGGCCTTTCAAGGGAAATAGGGTGTCTGGGTTGACATCAGTTGTTTGGGGATTCTCAGTATATGGGCATGGTATCTTTGATCCTCAGTTTATGCCCAGATAGTTCAAAATAATAAAATAATTGTATTCAAACTATTCAGAGAGAACTATGCAAAGGAGGATGAGGTAGCAGACAACAAATGATCAAAAATAAAGCTGGATCTGTACATACGGGAAAAGCTTCAGGATCGGTTTGATAAATCATACACCCTAAAATAAAGCAGACTTCACAGATAGAAATGAGGGTGGGGGGAGCGGGGAAATTCATAAGTCAATTATTTCAGAAGGTAAATAACAATGTTCACGACACGGGCGTATCATGGGAATTAGCTGGGAGAGTTTTCTCAACATTAATGTCAGCTACTCATTAATACCGTAATAAATAGCCTACCCTTAGGTAATCACTGCTATGATTAACTAAGGGCAATGTCCTGTTTGGCTTACACAGATGAGTGGCTCCACTGGACGGGAGAAGGATTTTGTTTGGATGCAGTAGAAGAATTTAACCTAACCAGTGTACAGTGCTGTTTCTCCCATCGTTTTGTGTTGTGCAGTGTGAGGCTTGATTGTGACTGGCCTTTGAAAGGCATGCAGAAAGCTGCTCCAGTGCATAGTTGCAACCCCTGGGCACTTGTGACTGACCCCTCTGTGCCCACTGGCAAAAAAAGGGGGGAAGGGACCGTGTAGGGTCCCACCCTTTTCTTACACATTGCCCAAAAGTGGGAAGGGAAGGGAAGGGGGTTAAGAAGGAGGTGAAGCCACAGCTCAACCCAGAACAACATGCTGGGTGCAATGGGAGGGGCAGTTTGTGTTCTGGTAGCCTGGGAAGTCCGTCTGCACGGCAGGCTGCTCAGGGAGGCTCTGCCCCACCTCTCAACAGGTGCCAGTGTATTTAGGGCACCATTTGGCCCATAGTGTTCTAAGGTGGGGATAGGATAAAAAGCACCCTCTAAAGCAGGGCTTCTCAACCAGTGGCCCACGTGCTGCGTATAGCCAATCAGCACAGAGCTGCGGCCCATGTGACATCCTCAGAACCATACAGGTAGTATTGGATGTGGCCCACGTAAGACGTTGTGGGCTGCATAAGTGGTTCACAATGGTAAATAGGTTGAGAACCACAGCCCTAAAGTAAAACTCCTTTGTGTGTGTGTGTGTGTGTGTGTGTGGAGGGTGTATTTATAACCTATATAAGTATAATTTTCAGTACTGAAGGGCAATTCAGAGGCAACACTAGTTTGTAAAGACCTGGTTTGGTTAATTTTGGACCTGACCCTACACATCCACGCTCACATGAGTAATGGGTACAGTGTGAGCCTGCAGAATCAAGTCCTTTGGTGGCACAGTTTTCTCCTGTTACCTTTTTTTGTTCCATCTGTACCAGGGACTTTTAGCAAATCAACAATCTGCACAACCACCAACATAGTTTTTTTTAACGTGGAGACTTCTTTTCCATTTGATGCAGCAGCTGCAGTAAGTCACTCCACGTGCTGCCTTTCTTGGGATTACTACACTCAGACTTGAAGGCATTCAGGAGTTTACCTCACACCTCAAAGCACACCTCAGGTGTCTTATAACCTCACAGACTAACAGACCTCATTGTGCAGAGTCACGTGGAATGCAGTCCATGTCCATTGGGGGTTAATGAAACTACTCATGTGAGTAACGGTCAGCACATACATAAGTGTTTATAGGATTGGGGCCTTAGATTGTAAACTCAGGGCAGGGATTGTGTTTTACTCTGTAGTCTGACTAACATGCTGGGGCCTTGATCCCTGACTGAGTGCTACTGCACTATATTAAATGATTTATCTGGAGCTATCCTTGAAGGCCACTCATATGCCAAGGTTACATATTCTCAGTTTGGCAGAGAAAAGGGAGTATCATTTAGAGCTTTGTTCAGCAAAACTATTTATGTGAGTAAGGATTGTGCATGATTTCAGTGCATCTCCTCATGTGAATAGAGATTACTCAAGTGAGGAGAGCTTTTCAGGGTCATGTTGCCTTTGGCTGTGTCTGACATGACTTACTATATATAAACATGAAACTATGAAATATGTGGGAACGTTCTGCCTTAAAATTACCCACTTGTTATATGTTTGAAAAGCTCAAGCTCTCGTTCAGGAAGCCCAGGGATGTGTGTGGAAAAACTTTTGTTACTTATATGTTTAATAGCAAATCAGTATTTATTAAATAAAATAATTTACAGCTAATGCAGAATGCAACATCCTGATTCCTCCAGGGCTTTCAATGGCAAAAGTCATTGCCACCCATGCTATAGAGGAGCGTAGGATATGACCCACGATTTTCTGAAGATAGTGAACAGAAACCCGTCTGCAAGTGTATAGACAAATCAAAATCTTGTATGTAATTGTGAAAATGACCTGCATCACATGACAGAAAAGAGATAAGTTTGCCTCTAAACTGTGCTCCATGATCTGCACTTGGGTGGCTTTTATTCAGCAGTTAGAGTTCATGGTTTGAGCCCTAAATAAGAAGGCTTATCTGCCTAAGGGATTGTTTGCCTTATGTCCCTTCATAGAAATTGAGACTGGCCGGGATGGAACGGCTTACCATCCCTCTGGAGAAATCAAGAGGTAGATTCTTCTCCATTTAGGAACAGTTCTGCAGAATTCTCTGATCTTCAGCAAAAATACAGGAGTCGGGGGCGGGGTGGCATTCTGGCCTCTTTAGCCCTTAGGACTTTTTAAATTTTATTTTTGTAGGTTATTTTGTTTAATGAACTTTGCATATGTTGCGTGGTTCTGTGTTATTGTTTATGTGAGTAAGGTGTCACTATTTGCAGATGGTTGTGCCCTGTAGATTAGGAGTAGGAAATATTGAGGTGGCAGAAAAAAGAGAACCAACAAAGAGTTACGAGAGACCTCTGACAGGAAAGTGCCTGGGGTTTCAAGTTCTCTGTTACTAAAATGAAAGGATTGATCTTTACAGAAAGGAAAGTTACAAAGGTGTGTGAACAGTATCTGTGTGGAGAACAAAGAGATATAGTTAAAAAGTTCAAATTCTTAGGGGTCATATCTGATACTAAATTACTTTGGAAAGATCATATAGACGCCTCTGGGGCCTTTGCTTTAGATTCAAAAGTTGTGGTAGGCCATAAGAATTAAGACAGCCAGTTGACTGGATTGTTATGGTGATTTATTTTGAGTTGCACAAACTATCGCAGCTGTGAATTTCCATTTTGCAATACATGGATATGGCAAAAGATACATGCAGTGACTAACAGTTTTAATCTAGGTTAGAGGACTCTCGGTTTCATAGCACCAAAGCAAATAAATCAAGGGGAATAGTGAGGACAACTGCCCTGCCAATAAAATGTTAGACGGTGTTTATAGACATTGCATGACACAAGAGGCATCTCTGGTCTCTATTGTCCAATAATCCCACTTACACAATTACCGTCATAACAGGGCTCTTCCCTTTTTCTGTTTGGCTAAAGAACGCTTAGTGTCTGCTAAAAGTTTCTCTTCCATGTCATGTGTCTTAAGCAAAGGTTAATTAATATTTAAAAGTGACTGAGTAGAAGCATACCCACATATTTAGAGCAATGGTTTTGGTTTCTTCCACCAGTAGGGCTGAAGACTTTGGCAACGTTTTGGGCAGTGCAACCTGCATTGGCATAACAAGAATGAAAGGAAATCAGAGTTTTGCAAGTACCCACTTTTAATATATATTTGTGCCTTTGCCCCAGTACCCTTTAACAGGGAAATTGTCTTAATGGCAATCATGCCGAAGGAGTTCCAAATTAGTGGGCTTTAAAAAACAAACAAAGCTGATCGAGTCTCGAGAAATAGATATGAGAGAGCTGGAGATATCAAAAGTGATTTCAGCCATAAATATCTACGGTAAAATATCCGTATTGGAGTCAACATTTCTTTGCAGTACAGATATAACCCAGCATCTACCATCTTTACTCATAATGGGCCACATTCTTGGCTAATACAGATCAAATAGTACCTTACTCATCAAATAAACCTTTTGATTTCAGTAGCACTGTTCAAGAAGCAATGCAATACTCAAGACTAGCAAAAGCAGAGCAGCACCGCAAAATGGGAAATTCAAGTAAAGAAAGAAAAGAGAGAGGGGGAAAAATCAGTAAATACCTAGTTACCAAATGGGCTTGAATAACTTACAGTGGAATGAAAACATAACAGGATAAACCTAGCACCACTAACGTTTGGAAGCGCTTTGCACTCAACTCACGCAGAGCGCTGTACAGACATTAACTAATCCTCACAGCACGCACATTTTCCAAGCTACAAACATTAGTGGCCTAGCCGAGGGACGGGGCTGCACAGAGGTTTTTGGGACCTGGGGCAAAATGTGAACCTGAGACGCCTCTGCCCTGTCCTTCCCAAAAACATTATCGTGGAGACAAAAGTTTAAGAAGAAAGGAGGGGCTGGGGGATCAGAGACGGCTGAGGCCTGTGTGATCTCTGGCCTCCCTGTGGGGATTAGGAGTTGGGGAAGGGGTGCATGATCAGAGAGGACCCAGGCCTATGGAGTTTCTGTCTTCCCCACAGGGATGCGGAGGTTCTGCCCTGCATGCAGCCTGGCAGCTGCTCCTGGTTCCACCTCTTCCTGAGCTCTGGCCCTGCTGCTAGTCGTGGCAATATCCCTCACCCTGCTTCTTCCTCCAGGTTCTCAGCCTGTGGGTTGCCTCAGGCTTGGTACAATGATGCCAGCAGTGGCCATGGTGGTATCTGGGCCCAGCGGGGGCAGGCAAATTGTTCCTCGTATTATTGTTGACAGGCGCCAAACCTGAGTGGCAGTGCGACCCCATGCATCAGGCTGCATCACTGCTCACTCAAATGGGGTCCAGCCATGCCTCTGTCATTTTGGGGACCCTCTCAAATGAGTGGCCTGAGGCAAATTGCCCCTCTTGTCCACCCTGACCCCCTAGCAGCCATGGTAGGGATGGACTTTGACACCATGACAGAAAGCAACACTCCCCCCCACGTCCAGTGGGCACCCCCG
This sequence comes from Eretmochelys imbricata, assembly GCF_965152235.1. Lineage (NCBI taxonomy): Eukaryota > Metazoa > Chordata > Testudines > Cheloniidae > Eretmochelys > Eretmochelys imbricata. Next base: position 201,302,813 of record NC_135574.1, on the reverse strand, counting down.
CTGCAAGTACCCCCTCCAGTATCCCCAAATACTCCCTCCCAGTACACACATACCCCTCAAGAACCTCCCAAATGCCCCCTCCAGCTCCTCTCCACCTGGGGGGGCTGTTGCGCTGTAGATGCTTCCTACATTGACAGAAGAGGTTTTCCCATAGATGTAGATAATCCCCCTCTCCAAGAGGGAGTAGCTAATTGAGTGGAAGAATCCTTCTGTCTACGTAGCTGCATCTACTCTGAAGGTTGGGCCAACATTACTACAGGGCTCAGAGTGCAACATTTTTCACACCCCTGAATGCTGCAGCGAGGTTGACTTAAGTTTTCGGTATAGACCAGGCCTGTTCCCCTGTATGTAACCCAAAGGTAACACCTGCCTCACAGAGGCACCCTGTGGACTAAGTCAATGTCAGTCCACTGAACATGTAAAGAGCTATGTAAGTGTGAAGTACTATTCAGTGCCTTTAGTCCCTCAGTTCTCTTTCCATAGCATAGGCTAGTGCAGTGGTTCTCAGCCAAGGGTACATATTTTTCAGTAATAGCACACTGTGACACTTTTGTATTTTTAGGTCTGATTTTGTAAGCAAGTAGTTGTTAAGTGAGGTGTGATTTGCGGGAATGCGAGACAAATCAGACTCCTGAAAGGGGTACAGTAGTCTGGAAAGGTTGAGCGCCTTTAATTCGCCGCTGAGCCCCAGGGCTCCCAGCCGTCTCTGCAGCTGGTAGCTCTGGGGTGATTTAAAGGCTCTGGGGCTTGCAGCCACAGCCGGAGCCCCGGGGCCTTTAAATCTTGATTTAAAGGCCCCGTCTCTTCCAGTTGAGGCCCCGCCTCTTCTGGATGAGGCCACGCCCCCAGTCAGGACTCCAGCGTACCGGTAAGTCCTTTAAGTTATTTTCACCCCTGCCTTTAGCTGTGATGCTTCCTGAAATCAGGTGGAAGTCAGGATTGCTACTTGAATATCTTTTTACAAAAAGGTCTTCTTGATGGGCAAGAAAGTGACCAGTCTGAAAAACAGAGAGGGGCTGAAGGCTGGAAACGCATGAATAATATTGCCCACATAAAAATACCTCCCTTATTCCCAGCTGCAGTTAGGGCCGGATCTTTGCCTTCCCCCATGGATTTCTCAGAGGTATCATGTTATCTTTTTTTCAGTATATAACAGCTCAGTTTCACTGTCCAGCTTCAAAAAGCCTAGCACACATTCATATTCCTTATCTGGGCTTGATTTTCCAGGTACTCACCTTTTCTTTCCCTAGCCATGTAACCTTTGGAGGGTCCATTTTCAGATCTTTCTTTAACTGCTCTCCCCTCCATTGGGACAACAGGCCTTGTCCGTTGGAGGATGATAAAACAGCACTCTTTCAGCAGGAAGCTGAATGTTGACACAGCTTCTTCAGGGCACCATGCAGTACCTCACTTCCTGTGGACGCAGAGACATGAACCAGATGTAGAGGCTGAGTCAGCGGATACAGCCAGGTTAGATCACAGCAGCAGCAGCGTATTTACTGCATACCTAAGTCCTTGTTGTGAATGAAATGACTAAGTTATCCTAAAATGTGCCTTAATCATCCTTAGCATTTGTCTTGTTTAGAGTTCAAGCACTCTTCTGTTACCTATGGAACCCTTCAAGGGTGGCTTCACATCACTACACCTGGGATAGAGGAAGCTGATATTAGCTTTGGTTTGATACCCAATAAAGGGTTTCTCTTACACTGTTCCATTGCATGATAAGGGCTGTTACATTTTTCCCCCCCCCCCATCTTCCTACACATTGTGCTGTGTGCCATGATTAATTCTTTGGCCAAACTAATGAAATTAAATTGACACTGGGTATTGTTATTGTAAATGCTGTTTAAATATTTAGTATGCTTTCCATATTATCTGTGTGAGCAAAACTCAGTCTTTTCTTAAGGAGTTTTTCAAATGTCTCTTTGGTTATGCAGAAAATCTCTTCTCGGAAGATGAATATACTCAGATCCCGCCCATATAGCACCAGGTAATGGGATATGGGTAACTGAAAGGTCATCAATGGTTCAGAGTGCCAATAAACAGTAGATTTCTACAGCAACATCTAAAGCACCCTCTGGATGAGCAGTGACTGCTCACTCAAACATATCTGCTTGTGAATGACATGATCATCCTAATGCTGAAACACCATGACCAATCTCTCTCCAAAACATTGACTGGGATTCACTGAATCAAACGTCTGATTGTAATGGGCTGGGCAGCCATTAGCTCGCCTCGCAGAGGCAGAAGCTTCAGGTGGAAATCTTGTGCATTACAGATCATTTTTCTGCAGGCTTTTTCCGTTTCACATGTATCTCAGAGGAGGATGACCTTGCTATGCTGACGATGGGCCTAATCTTGCAAACCCATATCCGTGCAAGTAATCTCGCAGAGGTCAGTGGTGTAATTTGCTGAGTGTAGTTGAAGAAAGAGGGGCTACCCATGTGAGCAATGGTCCAGGGCCCGAACTGTGACTTTTCATTTCAGATCTGAGCAAGGGATGGCGAATAAGCAGCAGCACCTTAGAATAGCCCCAGGAGGATAGTGCCTCAGAGCCATAATCTCTCCTCTGCTTCTTCCTTGCACCAGAGGGTGGGGACAGTGATTTGCTGCTGGCTTATCCCAGTCACAATCTATTACAACTAGAGGCGGTCAGGAATCTTTCAAGTAAACACTTTTTGTTGGAAAATGCCCATTTGTTGAAAGCTTTTGCAGAAACATGTTGGCTTCATAGGCGCTGATTCCATTGGTGCTCCAAGGCGGGAGCATCCATGGAAAAGTTAGTGGGGCTTAGTACGCATCGGCAGCCAGCTCCTCCCTCCCATCTAGCACCTCCACCGATCAACTCCTCCCCCTCCATCCCAGCGCCTCCCACCCACTTCAATTAGCTGTTCTGCAGCAGGCGCAGGGCAGGAGCGGAGACAGGGCATACTCGGGGGAAGGGGTGGAGCTGGGCAGGAAGAGGCAGGGTGGAAGCGGGGGCTTGGGAGAAGGGGTGGGGCAAAGCCTGGGGTGGAGTGGGGGAGTTGAGCACCCCCAGGGCCGGCAGGAAGCTGGTGCCTGTGATTGGTTGTGTTGGGAAGATTTCTCAAGGTGGAGTTTCTGGTGAGAGAGCGGCAGCCTGGAGTAGCCAATAGCACGTTATTCAGGGTGCTCACCTGGGATGTGGAGGACCCTGTTTCAAGTCCCTTTTCTGCCTCATTGGGAGCAAAGATTTGAACCCATACCTCCCAGCTCTGTGCCATAGCTATTAGACTGTTGACTAATCTGGGACGGGGGCTCTCTCAAGCTTTCCTTTCAGAGCTGTTCTACTTTATGTAAGCATTGGGCCAGAACAAGAGAGACAGCTAGGGCTCTCTGATTCAGAGCAGATCTTGAACCTCGGTATCTCACGCGCCTGGAGAGTGCCCTAACCACTGAGATATTGGCAGGAGTGAAAGTAACTTAAAGGACTTACCAGTACACTGCAGTCCTGAGCGGGGGGGGCCCTCAACCGGAAGGGGCATGGCCTCAATCGGAAGAGGCGGAGACTTTAAATCCCCGGGCCCTTTACAGCGAAATTTAAAGGGTTTGGGGCTCCGGCAGTGGCGGCTGGGAGCCCCAGGCCCTTTAAATCACCGCCGGAGCTACCAGCTGTGGAGGCGGCTGGGAGCCCCAGGCCCGGGGGGGAGCAGAGCCCTGGGTCCTTTAAATCACCTCCGGAGCCCCCGGCCGCTGCCGCTACCCCGGGGGCTCCAGCAGTGGGGTTTGGGTGGCGATTTAAAGGGCCCCGGGCTCCGGCCGCTGCGGGGAGCTCCGCGCCCTTTAAATCACTGGCCTGGGGTATGACAGAACCAGCTTACTTTCACCTCTGGCTATTGGCTATAATGGGCTAGGTCTCTTTCCCCTGTTTTAAATTTTAGAAGGGCTCAGGTTCACTCCAGTAACACAAACAAATTCCCAAACCTCACAATTTTTCGTTTTCCAGTCAGCCCTAATTACAGCCCCAATTACAGTTCATCAGTTCTGCTGGTCAGCAGGCAGAGGGTATGAACCTAAAGCTGCTCCTCCCATTCCACACCACTTGCAACCCAAATACTCTGACTGCAGGGCAGGGAGGGAGAAAATGGGCTCATGGCTTCCTCCTACATGCCTGGACCCAAAGTCTGGGTAGCTGGTGCAGGAATGCAGGGGGAGTTCATGCTCTCCCTTACTCCTTATGCGAGCATGAGGTCCAAGACACAGCCTAGCCCTGGAATTGTGATATACCTTCATCTAACAATGCAAACAGACTTTCAACAGGCCATTGTTATCTGCTACACAGCCACACGAGGAACAAAACCACGGGTCACTCTTAGTTTTGGACTGGTGCCTTAAGTAATATGATTCTCTGATTTGGTTTCCAGTGCAATTGAATGGGTTTATGGTCCACACTCTAATCAGAGCAGGAGATGGAATGCTATCCATTCAGCTATGGGGAAAGGTGTAAGAGCATCACAAGGTCAGTTTGAATTGTGGACATGCAAACCATTAACTGCCAGGTATGTCTTTATTTTCCCTCTAGAAATGAACAGCAAACTAAGGTCTTCCTCATGAGTTTCATTATGTAGCTGTGGTGTTATGAAAGCACTGATGTCAAATTTCATCTTGGTTTAATTTGTAGTAAACGGTGTGAGTTTTTTTAAAGGCAAAATTGGAAGTGAAACACTGTGGTCTCTAGCCCAGGGGTTCTCAAACTTCATTGCTCCATGACCCCCTTCTGACAACAAAAATTACTACACCACCCCAGGAAGGGGGGACTAAAACCTGAGCCTCCCAGAGACCCGCTGCTCTGGGGAGGGGGGGTGTAAAGAGGGAGTGCACAGCCGAAGCCCAAGGGCTTCAGGCCCAGGCAGGGGGCCTGTAACCTGAGCCCCACTACCCAGGGCTGAAGCCCTCAGGCTTTGGCCCCAGTCCCAGCAAGTCTAATACCAGCCCTGGCAACTCTATTAAAATGGGGTCATGACCCATAGTTTGAGAACCACTACTCTAGACCATATTGCCAGTGATTCTGGTAACCCAGCATTTTCCGGTAACTCATAAAGCATTGCACAGTAAACTCCTTTCCTGTTCAACTTACAACAGGGTGTGATTGGGAGCAGAGTCTGGAAGCAGAGTCTGGAAGCCTGCATTGTGGATATAGGACTCGTCTGTTGAGTAATGATTCAGAAGAGGGAGCTGAAGCCACCTTACTTCCCTCCCAGGTGAGTGCTTTAATTGGGTCATTCATGTGCTCTCTGGCCGAATGAATGTTCAAGTAGCTTAGAGAAAGCAAAACCACTTCAAAAAGGAGAGATTAAGAGCAACCCACCAGAATAGCATATGGCAGGGCTGCTTGTACAGGGGATCTGAGTGCCAAGTCCCTGCTCCAGAGCGTGGCCTACTCAAACCGAGGTCTCCCATGTGACAGGCACATTCATGAGTTTGCCGGCCTGAAACAGACTTTTCCAGTTTGACAGTTATCAGAGCCAAACCAAATATGTTCCCTGGTTTTTCAGTACGCTGGCTGAATTGAAAAATCAATAAGTAAGCATAAGAGCTTAAGTGTACAAGTAAATGAGAAAATATAAACATGAGAATGCAGATGGGTAAGAGAGTGAATGTCTCGGATCAGAGGAATTTGTATTCTTTTTCCAGTGTTTCTAAAGGTGGAAGACACACCTCTTTCCAGGGCTTGGCTGGATTTAAGTATCAGCTGCTGTCACCTTTCATTGTTTCATGGGGTGATCTTGATTGCATACTGATGAGCTGAAGATGCTACCTGTTTGTGCGTATGCAGAGTTGTAATTCTCCTATGTTGTGGTTATATTGGTTTTGTCTTTTGGCTGGAAATTCTCAGCACAACTTTAAAGCTACAGTTTTAATTCTGTTTTTTCAGTCCATTTTCAGAGAGATCTTTTAGTTCCATCAGGGTTTAATAAGAGTTGAAATTCCAATTTGGAATGAAAACCAAAAATTAACATGAAAGGGAATTGAGCTTGGCGCTGGGGCAGTCTACCTGCTGGGCTGTTCTGTAGCCACAGACCTTGTTCAGCAGGGTGCTGGCTGGCTTCTGGGCTATCGGCTTCTTTGGCAGTCCAGACTTCCAGGGTCCATGCAGGGCTTAATTTGTACCAGGGCTTGCGAAGGTGGAGCCCTGGCACCTGTAGGCTTGGCAGTTCATAGCCCCAGCACCTGTGGGCTCACCGCCTCGGTTATGAAAGTAAAAATATTGCTTGAGCCCTGGCACCTCTTTCATTACAAATTAAGCACTGGGTCTATGGCTCTGGGGCAGGCTGCCTGATGGACTGCCCGGGGCTCCATTCCTTTTTGTGCCAAATGTTGGAGGTTTTGTTCCAGTTTGGAACAAAAGCAAATTTCAAAATATTGAAATCCTTCAGGAAAGCAAATTACCTTTCTCCACCCAGCCCTAGACTCCGTAGCTCCTAGCCTTACCCCCCCCCCCCAAATTAACAACACCTCTCCAAAGTTCACCACTCTTCACAAACGCAGACCTTGATGCGGACGTCTCCAGGTCACTTCTGAGTTATTTTAAAACCAGAATGAATAAATCTGTAGCTGCAGGGACAGATGAACTGGAGCGTACTCAATTACCGGAGACCACTGGAAAGATAGGATCACAAATCAGAGGCTGACAGCTGCTGGGCAAGTACTAAATACGTGCGGATGACTGCAAATACCATGGTTGTCAAAGAAATCAATCTTGTCTAGCAGTTTTTTTAAAAAGGCATTTTTTTTAAAGCTTGCTGTTGACTGGTACTGACAGGAAAGTAGAAGACCAGGGGATGATACTGAGTTAGCCATGTCTCTTACAACCAATGGGCTTAAATGGTCCTCTGGTGATGTCCATGTGCGATACCTTGAATAACAGAATTCCTGTCAATAATATCTTCTACAAGACTGGAACTATTTTAAAGGGCCAGCAGAGTCAGTAGTTGTGCACACATCCCAAACCCAGATCTAGTCAAAATCCCATTCCTGGTTCCCATAGTAAACATTCTCTTATAGTAATGAGTGAGAAGAGGGCTGTGTATTTCACAGCTTTTTACCAGGTTTTCCAGCTGGGACCCTGACACGCCCCAAAATTTGCCCAGAAGCAGAGCAAAAAAGCGACAAAGTCGCACATCAAGGTCACATCTCAATGGGCAAGACACAAGCCCAGAGCAGTCAGCAGCCCAGCGGATACTTCACATTATTTACACTGATGCTCAAAATATATGCTGGGCCTTCTGCAGCACACGCCTCAGTAGAGGGAGAGGGCTGGATAGCATGATAGGGTTAGTGCTGAAACACCATATATAAAGGGCAAGGATGGCCAAGGCATTCCCCAGGGCAGAGAGGAAAAGGGACAACCAGTCGTCCTCAGAACACTTTTATCCCAAATGTTGAACAGTTGGCTTGCAATATAAAAGGGAGGCGTTCTCCAAAAGCAGCCAGTTCCTGTTCAAAGGTTAGAATACATCGGAGGAGGGGCAAGAAGAGGTTAAAGAACTCCTGTGGTCACAATCAGACCCAACCTGCTGCACCTGTGTGCCTTCTTAGGCTTGGGGGAAGGCCCCAAGGGTGGGATGATCAGTGGTTGAGGTGGTGCCCTGAGCCGAGGAGAGCTCCTGCCCCAAGACCAGGATCAGGGTGGGAGTGCTGCCAGCCTGGGTCCTCTGAGGAAAGAAGATAGGCTGTCTTATTTCTTTTGGTGAAATCTCCAGGTGCAATTCTTGTCCTTCACCCACCCAGGAGGCTGGGAGCTGATATTCCCTGTAGAGGCTGAAAGCTTGCTTCTCCTCCTTTGCGTGAGGGGCGGGAGGTACCCTACCCTGAGTGGGCTTTGGAACCATGTTCCTTTTGGTTTGGACTGTCTAACACCCTACACCCACCCACTGGAGCTGGGCTTGCTAAAATGTACAGCTTGAGGGCCACACCCCAGGACTGGGCCACAGAGCTAATGTTGCCCAGGAAATAATGGGTGAGGTGAACGAAGGGTCTGCCTTCACTCCAAGGGCATGACCCGGACATGTTACATTTGACAGCACTTGTAAAAATGGCTATAACTGGCAAACAGCAGATCACCCATTGGCCTGGGTGTATTGCATTGATCTGATACTGGATATTAACAGATGTCATACTGGTCAGCTGTCTGACCTTGGCAAATCACTGTCCCTCAGTTTACCCACCTGCAAAATGGAGATGATCTGACCTCCTTTAAAAACTGCTTTGCACTCTATGGATGAAAAGTGGTATATACAAGCTAAGTATTATTTATGGTTTCCAGTAAACCATTCATCTTGTCCCAAGCATGGGGTCCTTTCCCAAACATTCTCCTCCTCTGCAAAAGAGTAATGAGCCAATCTAGCTAAGGGTCATCAGGCTTGCATTACCAGATCCATTGAGACCACATGGTTGAATGGTTAATAGCTTGTAAACCAGGACAGACCCAAACCAGTCCAGTCTGTCAGTGGGGCAATGCTCTGTCCTGTTCCAATCAGGTGCCATGAAGCAATGGCTACAGAAACCGAACACAGACGGGAAGATTATGAGAGTGTCATAAAATAATATGTTCCCTGCCTTATGGAGCTTGAAAGAGATGAAGAATGGGCAAAATGGCTGCAACATGCAAGTAAAGTGATGGTGTGTGCTGAATGTCAATTCAACTTTTGTAATACGTTTGCCTACCTGTAAATCATCCCTCCCCGGCATGCACATCTCTATTCCCATCAGTCCAGCTACCCCACTTTGCCCTTCATTAAAAACATCTGTTCTCCACTTCCTTTCGATGAAGCCCATGTTCCCAGGGAGTCAGCCTGGGTTACTGTCCAGGTTCATCCAGGATGGCTCAAGGAGCTATAAGTTATGCATCGCTTCATTAGCTGAACCCTCTGCCTTTGAGGCAGGGTGTGCTCCAAGGAAGGGCAAGTGGCGGTACATGCCCTTCCTTTGGGCTCCTGCCCGAGAGGCCACCTTAACTTCTCCAAGGGATAGCTCTAGGGAGCCTCCTGCCCTTGGAGCCTATTGTGATGACTGCTGAGTTAGCGTCGCCCCCAGCCTGCTGGATTGCACCGCTTTCCGGCCAACCACTGCTCACACGCTGGGCTGGTGTGACCCCCTCCCCGGTGGAGGGGAGGTGGTAGCTGGTTTCTGCAGGGTCCCTGTGCTTAGGTGACTGTTGGTTCTTGGTGGAATCTGACACACGCACATACCCCAGCTATCCGATGTAGCCAAAAAGCAATCATTAGAATCCTAGGGCCGGATCCTCCGCAGCGGCTAATAATCAGGGAGTTTCTGCTACAGTCAATGGAGCTGGACTGCTTACCTCCGCTGAACAGCGAACATTCTTAATTTGCTAAAGTTCATGATCACAAGCTTGGAGAAAGCATAACATCCCAGAGCCATCCCAGTGGGGCTTTGCTATTGGGACATTCTCCCATGTGTAGTCAGGAAAGCACAAAACTGGCGTTCAGCAGAAACCCGCTATGTGGTTAAATGCTCAGGGGCTGACTTCTCTTTTCCCTGTGGGTGCTCCACCCTCACTCTGCCTTTTCCCGCCCCTTTCTGCCCCGTCCTCTGAAGCCCTACCCTTGCTCCGCCTCTTCCCACCCCATTCCCTCCCCGCCACGCACCTGCTGCTTGCTTCTCTCCACCTCGAGTGCCTCCTGCCAGCTACTCGCTGCCCAACAGCTGATCAGCAGCCAGCCCCAGGCTGTGGAACCACTGTGGCTCGTGGGTGCATGAGCCCCAGAGCACTCACGGAGTTGGCACCAATGGTTCAATACATATGGTCCCTTTGCTCATTGTATTCTGTGCACCCTAATTTTTTTCCAGTGGCAGAGGACAACGATGACATGGCTGGTAAGATCAGTGGGTAAAAAAAGGGTTATACTGTAAGGCGAGCACAAGTTTCCCTCACAATGCTGGACCACGCCTGGAGGCACTGAGACCACTTAGAGAGCGTTAAATGAGTCTGCTCTCTAACCTTAACTAATAGCCAGTTGGCTTTTAGCTCAGGCTGTAGAGGCTCATGCACTAAACTCCAGAGGTCCCAGGTTCGATCTTGCCTGCTGACGACCGGGGTCTGTCGGCGTTACAAGTGCGGGGTTGTGACATTATTGACATGAACTGCTACCGTATAGATCATTGTTGCAACCAGGGTCCTATAGTTGCACCAAATCTTGTACAAAGGAGGTCAAGTGAGGCGTCTATGAAAAGGTTATAATTTGCTGGTTATGATTATGCAGTCTGTATGTGTGTATCATTTTTGTATTTGAAGTTATGAGTATTAGCTACGTACTTGTATCTCAATGTGTTTGATTCTAAGTAGCATTAAGTCCTCTTCTTGAGGAAGGAATTTTCAGATTAAGTGCTGAATCAAGAAACACTTAACCGACAATGGACCTTGGGAGACGCCAATCCACATACGAGAAGCCTTCCTGTGAACGTTCAAGGTAGCATGTGAACAACAGCTGCTCTCCCTGTAAAGAGCTGAGTCATGCATGGACACGTGACTTCCCATGTGACTCTAAACTCCACCTTGCTGCTGTGATTTTCCACAGTAAGAACAAAGGGGTCCTGCCACATGGCAGAGGCTATAAGAGGCCCTGGAAACCCCTCCATTTTGTCTTCAATCCTGATTCTTGTCTCTGGAGGAACTTTGCTACAAACTGAAGCTCTGAACAATGGCCTGAATGACCCATCCAGATCTGTGGATGTACTCCAGAGACTTGATTTGGGCCTGCAGTTTATTCCATCACTGCTACAAGCCTGAACCAAGAACTTTGCCACTGCTGTATGTAAATTGATTCCTTTAACAACTTTAACTCATCTAAATTTCTTTTTTTAAATGAATAAACCTTTAGATTTTAGATTCTAAAGGACGGGCAACACTGGGATTTGTGAGTAAGAGCGGACTTGGCTGTTGACCTGGGTCTGGGGCTTGGTCCTTGGGGATTGGGAGAACCTCTCTTTTACTGGGGTATTGGTTTTCATAACCATTCATCCCCATAAGGAGTGGTGCTGGTGGTGATACAAGGGAACTGGAGTATCTGAGGGAATTGCTTGTATGACTTCTGGTTAGCCAGTGGGGTAAAACCAAAGTCCTCTCTGTTTGGCATGCCTTAATAGTAAAGGACATCCAGCCTTGGGCTGTGACTGCCCTTCTCCAAGCAATTTGTCCTGAATGGATACTCTCAGTAGCGTCCTGCCAGAGGCCGCATTGCTCAGAAGCATTGCTCTGCTGAGCCACTACTATCTCCAGAGTTGCACTTACATCCAGAATCACCTTTGGCTCATCAGGCAGATTCCTACACAATCCCCTTTCAGGCAAACGGCTATATTTCATAGTCAAAAGCATTCTCCTTCCCTTTGCCACACACAAGTTCAGAAGTCTTTTCCCTCTTGCTACAAGTTTTCAAACAGTCCGTAGGTAATACAACCAAATCACCTTTATGCTCTTCTTGTGCCCCAGCTAGGGTATCACCCTGATCAAACAGAGATACTACACCCTTTGCCAGCAACACATCAGTAACAGGCAAAATATAAGCACCAGAATTGTCTGGTCTCTGGGATTTTGCCAGGACACTAACTGGATGCAACCTAGTTACAATACCATCTTTTTGAGATGGGGAGACCAGCACCAGCATTCAAGATGTGGGCATACCATGGTGTAGCAAAGCAACGACTCACCAGCACAGCGCTTCCTGCTGGTCATCTGGGACTTAGCTCTTTTCTAAAATATGGAGCGCCCTCTGCAGGCCAGTGTCTCACCTGCCACTGGCCCCATGTCCCCTCCCAGACCCCAGTGCACTTTACCTTGGGGTTCTGCCCCAGCAGTACCCCCACACTTTGGGTCTCCCCTCCCAGGGGAACCCCCAACTCTCTAAACCCACCTTGCCTCAGTGGCTACTGCCAGTCATCAGCTAGCTCCCACTCGGGCAGACTGCAATGGCTACTCATCATTGGCAAGGGGGTTAGGACCAGCTGCCTCTGCCTATTCCCAGGCTGCACCTCTGTACCCCTTCCCCAAGGCCTACAACCTGGGGTTTTACCAGGCTGGAGCTCCTCTTACCCTGTCCCAACACTGCTCTACTTCAGGTACCTTATTCTCCAGCAGCTAGCCCTTCCTACTCCAGAGCTAGAGTGAGACTCCCTCAGCTCCTGGCTCACAGCCCCTTAATAGGGCCAGCTGTGGCCTAATTGGGCTGGCCACATCTGTGGTCAGCTACTCCCTCAGCTGCTTTCACTCCTTTTCCCAACCGCAGCCCTCTCCAGAACTGCTTTTATCCCCTGTTCTGCGGGAGTGGGGCAGCTGCCCCACTACACATGGATTTATAGAGAGGGCAATATTACATTTCTGTCTTATTATCTATCCCTTTCCTAATGATTTCCCAACATTCTGTTCACTTTTTTGACTGCCAATGCACGCTGAGTGGATGTTTTCAGAGAACTATCCACAATGACTCCAAGATCTCTTTCTTAAGTTGTAAGAGCTAATTTAGACCCCATCCTTTTAGATGTAGAGTTGGGATCATGTTTTCCAATGTGCATTATTTTGCTTTTATCAACATTGAATGTCACCCAGTTTGGCGAGATTCCTTTGTCACACTTTGCACTCTCTTTTGGACTTAACTAACTTGAGTTGGTTTGTATCTTCTGCAAATGTTGCCACCTCACTGTTTACCCCTTTTTCCAGATCACTTAGGAGTATGTTGAACAGTAGTGGTCCCAGTACAGAACCCTGTGGGACACCACTGTTTACCTCTCTCCATTCTGAAAACTGACCATTTAGTCAGACCCTTTCTTTCTTGCCTTTTAACCAGTTCCCTGTTCCAGAGAGGACCTTCCATCTTATCCCATTTTGCTTCAGAGGCTTTGGTGAGGGACCTTGTCAAAGGCTTTCTGAAAATCTAAGTACACTATATCCACTGGATCACCTTTATCCATATGCTTGTTGACTCCCTCAAAGAATTCTAGTAAATTTATGAGGCATGATTTCCCTTTACAAAAACCATGTTCACTCTTCCCCAACAAATTGTGTTTATCTATGTGTCTAGTAATTCTGCTCTTTACTATAATTTCACCCAATTTGACTGGTACTGAAGTTAGCCTTAGTGGCCTGTAGATGCCGGGACCGTCTCTGGAGCCTTTTTGAAATATTGGTGTCATATTAGCTATCCTCCAGTCATCTGGTATAGAAGCTGATTTAAAGGATAAGTTACATAGCACAATTAGTTAATAGCACTGCAATTTCACCTTTGAGTTTCTTCAGAACTCTTGGGTGAATACCATCTGGTTCTGGTGATTTATTGCTGTTTAATTTCTCAATTTGTTCCCAAACCTCCTTACTGGTCCTTACTGAATACAATCAAGTTGGGGGGAGGGATAGCTCAGTGGTTTGAGCATTGGTCTGCTTAAACCCAGGGTTGTGAGTTCAATCCTTGAGGGGACCATTTAGGGATCTGGAGCAAAAATTGGGGATTGGTCCTGATTTGAGCAGGGGTTTGGCTAGATGACCTCCTGAGGTCCCTTCCAACCCTGATAATATTCTATGATCAGTGGCCCCAGAGCAACCATGAATATCCAGTCCAATGATCAGTTCATCTTTATCTACCACAAGGAGGCCCACAATAGAGTCACCCCTAGTTGGGTACAAAACTTGGTGTTAGAAAAGTATCTATAATTTTTCAAAATCTCCAAGATGATTTACTCCTGGCTACATGAGACCTCCTCCTTCCTCCTGTCTCCCAATAGGAAGTCCCCCATGCTAACCTAATTTCTTCCCACAAGTCACAGACAGGTGCAAAAGGAGAAACATTTCCTGCTTTCTGGTTTGGATTCAGTGAACTGTGCCAGCCCTCCACCGGTTCATCTGCTGGGCTGTGCTAGTTAGCAGATTGATCCCTATCCATTCGAGGTCTTGGGGCCCTGCTCCTTACAATCCTCTGTGTCTGTCCATGGGACAGAAGGGATGAATCCCTCTGTGAGAATCTCAGCAGCTTCCTAGGAAGGAGCCAGTGCTCTTCTCTGAGGACCCTCTCCTCAGGGGTCTGATGCTCTCACTCCACAAGCCTGCCTGGGGCCTTGGAGTTAGCGCTCAATAGAACCAGGCAGAGCCCTGTTGTTGAGCACCAGCGTCTTCCCTCTGTCACTGAAGGAGGAAAGGCCCCAACACTGCTCTGCACTGACTGCTCTGACCATGGGTGGCCCAATGGCTCTCAGGTAGCAAGACACAATGGAAACGTGGATCATCCAGTCTCTCATTTCCAGGCCTCCCCAGGGCTAAGGTAAAATTCCTGCTGCCCCCACCCATTATGCTCACCACCAAGATGTGCTGGAGTTTGTCTGTGCTGGGGGTTGCTGTCAGCAGGCTCTTCAGCATGGCATCCATGTCTCTGGGCAGGCCTTCTTCAGAGCCTGTCAGCAGAGGGAGACCATGGGTCAGGGCTATGGAACCTGGAGCTACACCCGCCAGGATGACAGCTGGCTCTGCAGTCCTTACCCAGAGCAGTTCTCTGCAAAGGGCTTGGTGCACAGTGGGGTAGGGAACAGCCAAGCTGCTAGGGATGGGAGCTGGGCTTCTTGGCAGAGTCCAGGAACCAAAGCATAGCATCTGCAAGGAAGGGATTCCCCACAGAGGGACAACATCATCTCCCACACAGGGGGAGTCTCCTCCTGACACTTGATTAGTCTTCTGGCCTGTTCCCATCTCTGCCCACCGCACCCCCAACTCAGCAGCTCCAGCTACGGAATAGAGCAAGAACTGTTCCTGCTCCTGGGACAGAGGAGTAGGTTGATGATCTACCTGGATGTGAGTGTTGGCCTTCCCCATGCCCTATTGTTGGCCTTCCCTATACCCCATGCAGGGCAGCGCACAGGAACTATGATTCCTATTCTGGATCTAGGGACGGCTTCAGTTTGCTATCAGGAGACTGTACATGAGATCTTGCAGTTGTGGGGCAACACAGGCACGAACATGGGCATGGAAGTTTGAGGAACAGGGCAGAGGCCTGTGTGGGGCAAGGAGGGCAGGGATTTGGGAAGCAAGAGCAGAGGATCAAACGCTTTCTTCATGTGGGTTGGGATGATCCCCATTTCAAAGACAGAGAAAGTGAGCCACCAGGTGGGAGAGTGACCTGGCCAGGATCACGTTACCACTCAGTGGCAGGGCTGCAGTATAACCCGTTCCCTGCTCTCATCACTGGACCCTGCTGCCCCTCCTGTATGACCCCTCCAGCCATCTTCTCCCATAGGCCATCCCCACCACTCTCCAATACCAGGCTGTTTCCATAATGGAAGCAGGCTTGTAACAGAGTTCATTCACCTCTAGGTGCCCCTTCCTGGCAAGGCCTGGTGTCACAGCTTTCTTCCTGGGCTAGCACATCTGCTGATAGTCACTAGGGCACTCTGGCAGTTTTTTGGCTGGAAACTCAGCCCTTCAGTTGGGTGACCATCCTTTAGTCCACTCCTTCCTGTGTCGCGCTCATCCCAAACTAAAACTCATCCCAAACTGAAAGTCCAGAAACAAGATCTTCCGCCCCTTTGGGGGCTCTTCCTCAGCCTGACTTTGGCTTGGCCTCCCCTTCCTGGCCTTGGTAGCTCTTGCTATGGCCTTGTACGTCCCCTTCCTTAGAGACCATGGGAGAACCAATCCTACCCTGGATTCTAGGTTCTGCCCCAAGGCCCTGTACCGAACAGCTAGGCCTGCTCCTGTACCTTTGCTGCAGTTTTCCCTACTTTTCCCCTCAGGTGGAGCTCACTCTGTAATCCATTTGGCCGAGCTCCAGGCTTTATAGCCCACAAGCCAAGCCCCCCTGTTATATACCCTCCTCCTTAGACCCTGGCCCTCACGGGGGGCAAGTTCTATTCTTGTCCAAGCTTCAGCCCTCGTCATCTCGTCGCTGTCACTCGCTGCACACTTGTACAGCCTGCGCGCACCATGCCTCCGCTCCGCTGCCAGCTCGCTCACCAGAATGAAGAGGCAATCCTCCTCTTCTGCAGGATCCCAGCGCTCTTCCTGCAGCCACTCATTCTCATTAACCGCTGCTTGCAGAGCCTCTTCTGAAGCCTTTAGCTTCTTCTGTAGCCTCTTTGCTCTGCCACTGCATAAGCCAAAACCCTTTCCATCAGGGCCTGAGAGCCCACCATGGACTGCTCCCCTCTTGTGTTTGTCCCTGCTTCAGTCAGCTTCATCTCTTCGTCCTTCACCACCCTGCAGCACCTGACAGGGTGTGTTGGCGGAGGGTCTGCAAGGTCCACGGCCATCCCTGCCACCTCCACGTTACCTGCCTCATGTGGGTGTGTGTCAGAGGACACCTTCTCCTTTCTTTCTACCTTCTTGGGGCCCCAGCCACTCGTTTTGTCACTCAACAGTTCCTAAGCAGGCTGTGTCTTTTGATATGGCCTGCTTCTCTGCTCCCAAAACAAAGGACTCTTGTCCCCATCTTGGCATTAGGCCACGCTTGGACACTTTCTCATGCCCTGCTCTCCTGGGCTAACCTTCTCAGCACATCCCAGGCATGCTTTCCATGTCTGCTCTTTTTGTCCATGGGAATAGCAGACCATGCTATTCTGGGTTGATTTCCCTTTGTAGGATCTCTCACAGGTCTTGCTGCGTCTGCAGCTCTGCCTGCACTTCCTTCTGCTTCTGTTGGTTTTCTAGGGGCTGCTGGACAAACTCCTAGACCTGCTTTGGCTGCTTAACCAGTCCCTGGAACTGAAGTGGGAAATCCAGTGACCAGCTCGGTCCCTCGATACACCCACTTCGGAGGACAGACCTTCCTTCAGCAACCAAGACTTCCATCAGCCCTCACAGATCACAGGGGGAATTCAATCCTCCTGACTATGCCAATCATAAACTAATCTATTCATCGTTATGTGCCTCCTAGCGGCCAGGCTTGGCATCACAGCCCTCTCGCTGGGCTAGTGTCCCCCATCCATGGTCACTCCAGCACCATGGCAGTTTCTCTGCCTGGTAACTCAGCCCTCCGGCCAGGTCACCACCTTTAGTCCACCCTTCTGGGGCCCAGCTTGTCTCACACTAAAAGTCCAAAGAGGTCTTTCCACAGAAAGAAGTCCTTCTGTCATCGCTGGGGCTCTTCCTCAGCCTGCAGCCCCCTTGCTGGGCTTGGTAACCCTCTCCGGGTGCGTGTATTCCTCATTCTTTGGGGCCAGTAGGGGAACCCAGTCCCACCCCAACATTGGTAGCAGCCCAGGACCTTGTACCCAACAGCTAGGTCTGCTCCTTTCTCTTTGCTGCAGTTTTCCTGGGTACATCCTACCTCTCTTCTCAAGTTCTCCTCTAGGCTTTCCTTGCTGCTCTGAACTTCCTACCTCGTTCTCATTCCTGTTGATACCCCAGCTGGGCTGTATCACCACTGAAGTCTGGCTCTTTAGGGAGAGATACATGGTGCCTCTCAGTTAGGGCTCATTCTGTAATCAGCTTGGCTAAGCCCCAGGCTGTGGAGCCCTGGGGAAAGTACCCCATTACAGGCCTGCTCTGCCCACTCTGACTGTTGTTGGGATGGGGTCCTTGCTCCCCATTTCTGGCCTGGTTTCCAGAGGGGCTGAGTACACACAGGCCCCACTGCCTGGAACTGGAGTTTGCTTGTTTTGATTACTCTGACATTCAGGCCCTTCATCATTCAGAAGCTGACAGCGGTGGTGAGGGGGCTGGAGAAACCCCACTGTTGAGCGGAAGGCGGTCAAAGAGTTGGGATTCTGGGAGCTGAAGGGTTCATTTGCCCTGCTGCGGGAAGTGGAGCTGGAGACTGGAGATGCCATGGGAATGACACTACCTGATGCTCTCTTCATGCCTGAGGGGCTGGAGCCTCCTGCCAGAAATGCTCTTAGGAGTCTAGGTTCAAGGACATCTCTGGGGAGCCCCTTCCTAGGAACAAAACCAGGATAGTACAATGATGGAGATGTCTCTGTCCCAGAGCTGGGAGCCAGGGACGGGGGAAGCTCCCAGCCAAGCTATGCATCGAGGATCCCATTTCTCCCCCAAGAGACCCACACACCCCAAGGAGTAAATGGCTCTTACCTCCACGAGGGAGTGAGGTCTTCCATCTAAGCCTCTTTGAGAGCCAGCGTTGCTTGGTTTGATGGGACGAGGTGACCTGTCCCCACTGCTCCCTGAGGTGGCTCAGCCGCAGGCTGTACCCATCTGGGAGGCTGTGCCGGATCCCAGGGCCTGGAAGACAACTGGGAAGGAGACTTCTATTCATTTCACACCCAAAGACCCCGTAGAAGGGCCAAGGAGAGAATAAAGGGCAGGAGGTGAAGCTAGCCCTGAGCCTCTGTCCCACTCCCACCTCCTCAAAAGTGGAGCTTTCCCAGTTTCAGTCGGGCTAGGGGCTGTGGCCCTGACACAACGGCCCTTCTGCACCATATGGGGCAGGGAGAGCTCTGCCTGGGAGAGGAAAAGGGGGGAAGGGAATGGGTGTGAGGGAAAGAGCTCCTGCCCCAGATGAAGGAATTGGCGGGGGGGGGAGGTAGAGGGAAGGATCCTGTTCCACAGAGAGGGGAGAGAGTTTCTGTGAGTGCCAGGGGGCTCCATTTCCCCTTCCACTAGCTCCCCATTTACAGGGAGCCAGAGCAGTACCTGCAGCAGGGAGCGGGCGTTGCTGGTGGCCACAGAGGCAGAGCCCCTGCAGCACCTGGCGCAAGTGCCGGATGATGAGGAGCTGGTGCATAATATTGGCCGTGACATCCTCCTGCTGGCCTCAGGGACCGGGCAGGGCGATGCCTCCTGCTGGGAATCCGGGCTGGGCTCCTGGGGCCAGTGCTTCCCACACAACAAGCCCCAGAGCCACCCTGCCCGGCTCCCCTCCTGGGCTGGGTCCTGCCTGCCCAGCCGCATCCTGGGCCAGCTGCATTTCGACCTGGCCGGTGCCTTTCCCACCTCGGCGCCTGCGCCGGGAGCGGATTTGCTCCGCCAGAAGGCTGGGCACTTCCACCTCCTGGCCCGGCGGGGATGGAGGGGCCGCTCTGCTCCTGGAGAAGATGGCAGCTGCTTCCCTCAGGCTCTGGGGACACCTGCAGAGCCTTCTTCTTGAACACCCTCAGGAGCCTGACCATCCTGGACCGGAGCAGGGCGTAGGCGTGAGTCTGGAGTCAAGGCAGCCTCTCACTAACCAGCCGTTTTGGTCCCTCCCCTTCCCTGCCCCAGCCAGAGCAGCTCCTCCTCCCCCAACAGGGGTGCAGGGAGTGCAGGCTACACACACTGGCAGGAGTTCACTGCATGATCTGCTCCCAACGTTCCCCCTCGTCATTGCAGGTGCTGCAATACCCAGGGAGTCGCCTCCTTTTCAAGCACTGGGGTCAGTCACAAAGACCATCAGTCACTTTGGACAAGCAGCCCGCTCCTGCCATCCCAGGCCACACTCCCCCCAGGCTAGAGGAGGAACAGAACCCAGGAGTCCAGACTTCTCCTGGGAAACCATTCCCCAAGTCAACCTCCCTCAGCATAGCAAGACCAGGGCTCCCTTGTTTCCCATTGATTTCCATGCTCAGCAGCTCACAGGGTCAGGCCCAGCTCAGAAACTCTCAGCCTGGGGAACAGTCTCCCACAAGAGAAGGGCTGGGAGCCCCATTGTTGGGACCTTTCCAAACACATTGGAGATGGCTCTGGAGAAGCCGCTCCCTGGTCTGAGAGTGAGGGGCTGCTGGGGGCAGTTTGCAACTCCAATCTCCATTGGGAGAGATTCTCTCCCCGTCTTTTTGCCTCTCCCCAGACAGACAGGGGACGCCACCGAGGAACCCTAATGCCACTCACTTGCTGTAGGTGATGGAGCGATGGATGGTGGATGTTCAGGGTCGTCAGCTGTCCCTCACCCTCCTCCTCACTCTCCAAGCCCAAGGGGGCTGGAGAGGGTGGTGACCTGAGGAGTTACCCTGCCCAGCCAGCAGGCAGGGTGATGGCACTGTGTGATCTACTGGCTGTGAAAACAAGAGTCTGTCTTATTGCCAAGTGATGGAGAAACTCAGCCAGTGGCAGGGGGTGCAGAACACTGCCATAGTGCACGGGTGACAGCAGCGCCTCCCAGCTCCTGACATCCTGGCACTTTACACACCTTCCTGGAGCCTCCCAACCACCCTGGTCTGTAGGGACTGCGACCCCAACCAAACTGATGGGAAACAGGCCTGGGGAGGGGAAGCTACTGGCTCAGGGTCGCACCAAGTGTCAGCACCATGGATGGGACCCAGCAGTCCTTATTTCCAGGCCCCTTCACTAACCACTGCTGCACACTCCCTTCCACAGGTGGCAATTACAGCCAGGCCCTTATGTCTGGTCCCCCTGCCTTTGAGAGGGAGTGTGCTCTGGTGTAGTGACTGGACCAGGGGAGTGGGAGTTGGGATTCCTGAGTTCCATTGCAGGTTTTCCTATTGACCTGTGGGACTTTGGGCAAGTTGCTCCCCCCTCTAGGGCTCTGTCCCCAGCAGTCAAATGGGGATTTAATAGTTTCCCACTATTGGAAAGTGCTGGGAGAATCCCCCAGCGAAAACTGCTCTGACAGTGCTAAGCAGCATCTGCCCATTAAAGGTCGAGGTGCAGTGCCCGGGAGGAGGAGGAGTGTTTGGCTCTGGGGTTTCACTTCAGCCCAGTCTATAGAGAGGGGCCCATCCGTGGAGTTTGGCTCAAGAAGACCAATTCTCCAATTTGTTAAGGGCATTTTGAATTCCAGTCCTGTGCTCCAAAGTGCTTGGTGTCATCTGCAAATTTTAAAGCATACTCTCCACTCCATTTTCCAAATCATTAATGAAAATATTGACTAGTACCGGACCACAGACTGACCCCTTCTGGACCCACTAGGTATACCCTCTCCGTTGGACAGCCAAACATGGAGAAGGACTCTTGGAGTCTGGGCTTTCAACCAACTGTGCACCCCCATTATACTATTTGCATCTAGACCACATTTCCCTAGTTTGTTTGTGAGACTGTCCTATGTGACTGTGTCCGAAGCCTTATTAACAGCAAGATAGATCACATCTACTGTTTACCCCCTCCACTAGGCCCGTAACCCTGTCAAAGAAGGGAATAGGATTGGTTTGGAATTATTTGTTCTTGACAAATCCATGCTTGCTAGTCCTAAGAACCAAATTAGCCTGTAGGTGCTGACAAACTGTTTGTTTGATAATGTGTTCCAGTATCTTTCCAGGTATGGAAGTGAGGCTAGCTAGTCTGTAAGTCCCAAGGTTCTCTTTGTTCCCCTTTTAAAGATAGGTACTGTCTTGTTAATGGATGGGAAGATGTTCTTTTTCTGGGATCTCGGATGAGAACTGGGGCACAGCACCTGGTTTGTTAAGGCCACAAAAATGCCTCTTCTCTCCTCCTGGCAAATTTCAAAATAATAAAATACAAATAAAATAGAATATTTCAGCTATTCTCTTATATCATAATCTGATCTGAATAAGCATGATAGGACACCTCATGTTATGCACTGCTCTAGTGACACTCTCCAGTGGATCCCCATCCTCCACCCACCTTGAGGTCGGTAGGAGCGGATTGTTATCCCTACTTGAAAGAGGGAGAAGCTAAGGCTGAGAAAGGAGAATTGACTTGTCTTAGGTCACACAGCCAGTCAGTGTCAGAGTTGGGAATAGGACCCAAGAGCCCTGACTTTCAAACTAACCATCAGATCTTGAATTTCATACCTTGAATGACCTAAATAAAGTGCTCTCAAATGAGCTCCAGACCAACAACAGTTCATAGTAATTATTCAGCAAGTATTTGAGGAGAACTGGAATGTTAGAGAGAATCATGAACTGCTCAGAGACAATTAATGCAGAGAAGCAGCAAAATTTGTCAAACGTATGTCTGGTTATGACTTAATTACTTGGTCTTAAAAGAGAACAACAAGGACCTGATTCCCCTCCCTGTCAATAACCCCCTGCTCAGCCAATCAGGGTAGAGACTGAGGGTGGGAGGTGGAGGGTTCTCACCAGAGAGCCCAAAGGATGCCCCAGGTCACTGGTGCGGATCGCTGTCCGAGCACTATTTCAGCCCCACATTTTTGGATGGTCCTCCCACAATGGGAGCTGCAGAGTTCCCCCCCGTGACACACACACACACACACACACCCCTCCTGGTGGTGGGAGGGGAACAGGAGAAAGGACAAAAGAAGTAAGAGATGAAGAGAAAGGAGGGAGAGATGGAGGAAAAGGTAAAACAAAAAGGACAAACCCTAATGTCCCCAGCGATTCTAAGGGACAAAATCCTAGATGGGGAATAAAATTCTGCCACCTTAAGCTAGTGTTTTCCATGCCTAGAATTCAGCTGGCACCAGACGGATCAGACTGAACAGGTTCCAAACCTCTCGGCGGCTCTTACCTTCTAAACAGGGACGTCTGTTTTCTAGTAGAATCAGGAAAAGGAAAGGAGAAAACTCGAAAGAGGTTCCTTCTGGAGCTCACGTACCTGAACCCTGATCCTCTCTCAGTCCTCAAAGAGAGACCTCAAGAAGGAGACTTGCTGAAGCAAAGCCACAGGGATCGCCGAGGTTTCCCTGGCCCTGCACCCCTGTCCTGCCTGGCTGATGTCAGCATCTCTCTGTGAGGTCACCACCTCCCCACCTCCTTTGACCAATAGGCTGAGGTCCTGCAAAAGGCCTTTGTGATGTCACTGCCACACCCACCCCTTCCCTTCAGTGTTAGTGTCCTGCCGCTGGCCAGACACTTAGGAGGTTTGAGCTACTCCCTGTGGATCACCCCACTCAATGAGGGTTCATTCTAGGAAGCAAGCCGTCTAGACAGTAAAACATCAGAGGCTGCTCCCAATGCTCCACTCAGTTTTTCAGAAATTAGGAGACTTTATGGCCAGAAGAGACCATTAGAGCATCTCATCTGACCCCCTGCATATCACTGGTCTACACCACAATAGCTACTTTTTGGGCAAACACATTCCAGAAAGGCATCTAGTCCCAAAGCCCGGAATAGAAAACAGCAGGACTTCTGATAGCCAGTCCTGGAACCCAGGCCCAGTTATCCCGGCCTCGCTGGTCTAACTGTAGTCACAGCCTCCACGTCTTTTCCTCTATGTCCCTTAACCCCACGTCACTGCAGAAGAAAGATTTTCTGTTAGCCAGCTGGCTCTAAATCGTGTGGATGTCATTCCAAAAGACGTGCTCTGGTTCAGTCATATGGTTGGCTGAAGGAAGACCTTGGTGACATTCTAGTGACTGAGTTATACAGGGGGTGTGACTAGATGCACATAATGGTCCTTTCTGGCCTTAATATCTATCAATCTCTACATTTACTGCTGTTAGGAAGATAACTCTGGACTTATTTTCTCTCATTCACTTTCAGTTGGAATAATTTAAATCTAGGCCAAAGGATTTCCTCTTCCATTGTGTCTTCAGCATCTTTGAGAGCAAACAGTTACTGTTAGCCCCCAGGTTTCCAGTTTCAACCTGTCCCAGGGTGAGATGGCCAGGAAAGGGGTTGGAGCTCAACTGCACCGAGCCCAGGCTATGCAGCTTCCTGGGGTGAAGGGAAGCAGTGTGGGGGTCACATGACAAGAAGCAGCATGGAGGGACAACGTCATGTCCCATGGAGGGAAGAGGCTCTCCCCGCCATTTCTTAACCTCATGGGCTGTTCTCATGCTCTGCCAACCCCACCTCTCAGAAGCTCCAGTTGTCCGAGGGAGCAGGGACCAGAGGCCATCCTGCTGCTGGGATAGAGGTGGCGGTTGATGGTTCTACCTGCATATGGGTGTTGCCCTTCCTCATGCCCATGGTGAATACACCATACAAGGGAAGCTCTCAGTTTGAGCTTCTCCCTGTGGATCACCACACTCAATGAGGGTTCATTCTAGGAAGCAAGCCGGCTAGACAGTAAAACATCAATGGTTACTCCTTGTTTTTCAGAAAGTAGTAGACTTTATGGCCAGAAGAGACCATTAGGGTCTCCCTTTCCCACCTGCTCATTTTGGGGGGTTTGTTTTTTTGTTTTGGCTTCCCCTCTCCCTCAAAATGAGCAATTGCTATAAAAGTTGAACCCCTTTTCTTTGATCTATTGCTACAGTATCTAATCCATGGAGGAGCGCAGGGCTGTACTGTATTGATTGTGTATTTGCACCCATCTGATTGACTGTCCATATGGCTCACACTTATGCCCCCCCCCCCCCAATAAAAAAAGAAAGGTTAATTTTTCTTCTGCCTTTCACTGCTGCAATTTTCTTTTTGTAACTTTCTGCATCTCTGCTGCCCTCTGGTGTGGAAACTTTATTCCACCAAAATACAAAATAGGGAGCATTCCTTCTAAACTTAAAGGAACTCTGTCAATCCCGCAGGTCCAGAAATAACTGCTGAAAATGCCTTCCTGTCTTCAGCCAAGTTTTCCCCTAAAATGATGCAGTCCCTGGAAGAGTGATTTATTAATCACAAGATACTTCACTGGTAAACAGCATCTCTTATTTAAGGAAATAAAGTGCCCTGTGAGCATGAGTTCATGAATTTTCATTACATTTGGGCAGTAGCGAAATAGTATTATCATTTTAGACATTTTTAAAACGGGGAGGTAAAGAGTACCTACATTTAGGCTCCTTGGTCCATATCTTCAAAGGTATTTAAGTTAGGTGCTTAAAAACACTTATGGGATCTGGGCACTGAATATGTATTTTTTTAAAAAAAAACCCTAAATTCCCATTTAAGGCATCTAAGTTCTGATTTATCTGTGAATATTTGGATGCGCCCACCTGGATTTTTTGGTTCTGCTTCAGGAGTTCAGGTTTGAATATGTGGTTCTAAAGTATTGTTCAAGGTAACAGTGCTGGCTGGGTATTGAGCTCAGGAGTCTTGGTGAAATGGTGGAAAGTGTGTGCTTTGTGTGCACGTGGTCACAAGTGCATGTCTGGCCTCATCTTTATCGGAAGGGTGAATTACTCTGAATCTTAAGATGAAGGAAAGGCCAGCATTAGGGAAGTCCCCTAGGACTTAAACCTGGTTTCAATTCCCTTCACGGTTGCAAACTTCCTATGTAACCTTGGACACGTCGGTCTCTGTGCCTCAATTTTCCATCTGTAAAATGGGGTAATAGGACTTCCCTACCTTATGGGGTCGGAGAGTGATGGAAGGAAACTATGGTAAGAGGGAGGGTACAAATGTACCTAAGATAGTGTCCTGACACTCCTGCTCTAACCACTGCATAGATTCTCTTTCAATAAGTTAAAAACAAGGATAGCCATTCTGTTGTGTCTCTCAAGCACATAAGCTTGGGAGTCAGACAGGTGAAATGCATGGACCTGTGGGCATCTTCTGTTACTGTGCATGGCTCTCCTGAAAGGCTGTCATAAAACAGAGCTTTGAAGAGTGTCTATTTCTGAAAGAGAAACAGGACGTGAACAAACAGCAACCATTGAAAAGGGTCCACTGCCCAAGTACTATATGCCCTACATTGAATATCTGATATTGTTTTTTCTTGCATAGACACTGCTATAAGGGGCAAACCTTATTAGGCAAGCGCCTGTCCTAAGAGACAGTCCTTAAGTAATGTAGTTAACATGACTTTTCTCCATTGCCTTGCACCATGTATAGTTATTTATGCCATCCCACATGTTTCCCTTTAAGCACATGCTTAAGTCGCATTGGCTCCGGTAAGATTTTCTTCCTGAAACAGACATTCTTCAATGATCTACTGATCTGGGGCTCAGCAGAGCTGAACGGATGGAGCACAGAGGGAAGTGCAGGCTGTCCCTATTGCAGTGTTCCCTGTTCCATAGTCCCAAATGGGAGGGGTTCTGGCTATGCCAGCCAAAGTTCATCTATTTAATTATCAGTATTATGGTAGTGCCTAGAGACCCCTCCTGAGATCTGGGCCCCATTGTGCTGGACATGGTACACACACAACAAGAGACAGTTCCTGCCCCAAAGAGCTCAAAGTCTAAACACACAAGACATGCAGTGGGTAAGAGGGGAAACAGAGGCAGAGAGAGGTGAAGTGAAATGTCTAAGATTACACAGCAGGTCAGTGGTCAAGCTAGGAACCTAGGTTTCCTGAATGCCAGCCCAGTGCCCTATCCTTAGACCACCCTGCCTTTAGAGCTTCTAGTGCAAAGCCAACCATTCCCATTGGGTGGCCTCAGGGGCCAGCCTTTGGATGTAAAGTAGAATGCAGCTCCTGGGAATATGTTATCACTAAAGGTCCCATGACACTTCCAACAAGAGTGGAGATCTTAAACCCCAGTGTCTTGCCCTATACAATAGTACCTTGGGGGCCGCCATTTTGCCAGGCATTCTATAGACAGGCAGCCCCTGCCCCGAAGAGCTGCCATTCTAAGACCCAATGACAAGACCCAATGAGTGAAGAAGATAGGAGTGGGTGATGTGCACAGGACAAGTGAACCGTAAAGGGAGCAGATGGTCATACCTTCAGCAGAAGTCTCAGCTCATGGTTGGCCTTGCCAACATGGTTGGCCTGGCCTATCCCAGCAGAGGTGAGTCTTAAGGAGGGATATGAAAGAGGCTAAGGGAGTAGCTGCCAGTCTCTAGTATAAAGTGGATACTTTTTTTTCATAATGTGTGCGCAGCTTTCTCTGCATTCTGATAGTTACCGAGAGCCAATTCAACTAGTAGCCATCCAGAGCATCGCAGTATGATTGTGCCCTTCATATTGACCATATTACTTTTTGTATGCAAGCAACAACATTGTCCGCTATTGCTTCAGAACCCCACTAAGTCAGTAAGACCAATGTGATACTTCGGCTAGCTCCTCTTAACAACCCTGAAAGCCAGGATGAGCACTGATGACTGACATGACTTTTAATGGACCAATAGTTCAGACCCCAAACTGAATTACAGTATCCTTAAAGCCCTTTTAATCTTCACTGGGGAGCAAAGCCAAAACCTCAGAGCCAAACTCTGGCTCTAGATCAAATCCTGGTTTTCATTCAGGCTTATCTTTCTTTTATGTAAGACCCATTCAGAAAGAAGATGACTGTACATGCAGGCAGAAGTGAGTCTAATATTTGGAGATTAGTGGGTATTGAAAAGTTCCGCTCAGTAACAATGAGTCAGGAGGGGTGCTGGCACTTGGAGATCTCACTAGCGCTATTTGATCATTTAATTTCCAAGAGATGACTGTTGGAATGAAGAAGAGATCTTTATTCTGAGTTTTATAGGCTGGGAGATGTCATCTTGTGTCAAGGTTCCCTCCTCACTCTGAATTCTAGGGTACGGATGTGGGGACCCGCATGAAAGACCCCCTAAGCTTATTTTTACCAGCTTAGGTTAAAAACTTTCCCAAGGCACAAACTTTGCCTTGTTCTTGAACAGTATGCTGCTACCACCAAGTGATTTAGACAAAGAACAGGGAAAGGACCACTTGGAGTCCCTATTTCCCCAAAATATCCCCCCATGCCCTACACCCCCTTTCCTGGGGAGGCTTGAGAATAAACAAGATGAGCACAAACCAGCCTTCGATTTTTAAGACCCAAAAAACCCAATCAGAGGCTTTAAAATCAGAACTTTATTAGAAGAACAACAACAACAACAAAAAAAGATAAGAGAACAACTCTGTAAGATCAGAATGGAAGATAATCTTACAGGTAATCAGATTCAAAACATAGAGAATCCAAGGCAAAACCTTAAGTTACAAAAAGACACAAAAACAGGAATACACATTCTCTCCAGCACAGCGAATTTACAAGCCAAAACAAAGAAAACCTAATGCATTTTCTAGCTAGATTACTTACTAACTCTACAGGAGTTGGAGGGCTTGCATCCTTGATCTGTTCCCAGCAAAGGTATCACACAGACAGCCCAAAAGCCTTTCCCCCCCCCTCCAGATTTGAAAGTATCTTGTCCCCTCATTGGTCATTTTGGGTCAGGTGCCAGTGAGGTTACCTTAGTTTCTTAACCCTTTACAGGTGAAAGGATTTTGCCTCTGGCCAGGAGGGATTTTATAGCCCTGTATACAGAAAGTTGGTTACCCTTCCCTTTACATTTATGACATCTTGAAACAAGGTAATTAATTAAATAAATTATATAGCAGATTGTGTCCAAAAGCTCCTCCCCTGCAAAGCAGAAGTCCAGAGAAATGTAGTTACAAACACCCGTTTCATCTGATGCTCTTTGACAAGGCTTAAAAAGCAGTCGGTTCTTGCAGGAATTCTCCTGAGAGCTTGCTGCTTCTGTTCCTGCAGTGGATGTCTTAATATTTTGAATCACTCCATGGTGCATGCATGCAGAAAGTCTTAATGGCCTGCTGACTCCCCATGGAGAGACGGGAGCTCCCCCCCCCGGCCCCCCAGCATCTGATTCCATCCATTATTTGTGGCAGCATCTGAAAACTCAGTACCAGGCTGCCTTCCTTGAAACAAATAGAAAGGCCTGGCTTATCGCTACAGAAACACAATTCTCCATGTTTACTGTTAGGGTGTCGAGCTCATTCATACATCTAAGGGACTTGTGTGTGTGTGTGTGCACTGATACAATGTGCGTAAGTGGGGAGGGGGTGGTACAAGTAAGCTTGGTACTTGAACGGGAGTTTTTATTTAACTCTGAATATCCCCACCTCCCTACAGCTGCAGCTTTCTGTCTGTACCTTTTTAAAGCTCTCCCTGTCACAGCTCCAGGCACTACAGCAACTTTGATTTCTTGAAGACAGACACCACGCTATTTACACTGACTTATTTCTACTCATAAACACCAAGGGTGTTAAACCTGTACTTGAGGTGAGAGCTGCCTTGTCAATTCCAGCACCCAGGAGCTGATTGTGAACAGTCTGGAGCAGAGTTCAATCTTCACTGCTCAAGTCAAGTGAAAAGATCATTTAAAAAAATAGCATCCAGGAAGAGCAATGATTTTTTTTACTTGCTAAGCTAGATGGTTGGCAGATGGAGTGATTATTTAAAATCACTGCCACCATCTTTCTTGTAACTCCTGCCAAATAAGATAAACACGTTCCTAATCTTTGCAA
Source organism: Eretmochelys imbricata (assembly GCF_965152235.1). Lineage (NCBI taxonomy): Eukaryota > Metazoa > Chordata > Testudines > Cheloniidae > Eretmochelys > Eretmochelys imbricata. The sequence goes on along the minus strand of NC_135574.1, from coordinate 201,273,895 downwards.
TTTGCTAGAATCCTTTCTCCTCTTCTTGACAATGTTTAATTCCTTATGTGCCCTGTTTCACTATAATATTTCTTTGTCTTGCACCGCTTCTCCTCTTGTTCGTATCTGTCCATCCCCATGAATTGCTGCATCTCTTAATAGATTTCCATTTTCCTCTCTTCCATATGATTTGTGCCGTTCTGTTTTCTTCCATTCTGTGCAATGTCCATACCCCTCTTTCATTCTTCTTACCTTTTTCAAATTGTTGCTTTATTTCCTCCAGATCTGTATTTCTAGTATGGCCTCTGCCTATTTCTGTCTGTTTCCTTTTATTTTGTGATCAGAGACAGTCTGTAATCCCTCACTGCATTAAGAGCACTGAGGGTAGTTGCATGATATGTTTTGAAATTTCCACCACTACCCAGCCAGTGTAATCCGGTTACACAATAAGGGGTTCAGGGTCAGAGGTTTTTAGGAGATATCTGGGAAATGTCTTCCAGAATATTACATGTTTCTGTCCAAAGTTGTCTGTAATCATATGCTGAGAGCATATTTCCTAGCCTCCTTCCTAGGCCTAGCGATTGGGAAAAGGTAACTAGCCAGAATCTGGGATCCTTCCGGTGAGTCATCAACTACTTTGCAATTGTGATAGCTAACCTCTCATCGTATTTGTATTCATTTTGAAAGCTCTAGGATGAATGCCTATTAATATGGATTTCAGCTTGCATCCATACTGCCAAAATATTAATATAACTTCCCTTCTCATCAATGCTCTGTCTCAACTGAAAAAAAAAAAACATTCCAGCCTCTTAAATAACACCAGACGCAGAAGAAAATATTGCTACATTCACAAGAGCTGTAGACTCCTGATTGGCTCACAGTAGTCAGATCCATGCTAGCAAGGTTCTTTTAGTTAACTCTTTCGGGTGAATATAACTAACGTGTGTAACAATGTTAACCAGTCAGGTCACCTGAAAGTGATAGAAGTGATTAGCCGCACTGAGTTCTGTGGAAACCGTGTCTATCTTTCAGAGTAGCAGCCGTGTTAGTCTATATTCGCAAAAAGAAAAGGAGGACTTGTGGCACCTGAGAGACTAACAAATTTATTTGAGCATAAGCTTTCGTGAACTACAGCTCTCTTCATCGGATGCAATCTTGTCTCCTACAGGGCCTGATCCAAAGCTCATTGACGTCAATGGGAGTCTCTGTTGAGTTGACCAAGTGAGAATCTGGCTGATAGTGTAGAACACATATTGAGGCTTCCATCCCCATTAATTAATTTGTTATTAACTGCAGAACAATATGAACATGTAAGTTGCTGTATAAGTGGTATGACATTCTGAGCTATTCTAATAATGTCAGTATATCCGAGAATGAGGATTGGATACAGTAACTTATTGTCTTGGACCCAAGATATCATTTCTTAATATCCTCAGGGTATTGCATCACAACTCTGCCCATTCTCTCATGTATTTCCATGTCCCAGGTGGCATACCCTTTGTCACAGAATTTCACAGTTCAACTGTGCCCTGCAATCCTTTAATTTTCATAAATAAACATCATGCATTTTTACTGTTCTCCACAGCTATCTTTTCCAGTTTCTCAAGCTGAGCCAGGAGATCTGGCTTCTATTCCTGTCTTTGCCGCTGACTCATTGGGTGACCTTGGAAATGATCCCGTGCTTCAGTTTCACCATCTCCAAACTGGAGACAATAGTTTATAGCATGAAGTTTTCATAAGATTTTTTCTTTATAGTTGTCTCTTATTGTCAGTGCTAGGTCTTGGGGACTGAACCACTGTTAAGAAAAGTTATAGAGGTAAATATTTTTGCAGGGTTAGGGAAGGGACACGAATCCTTATGTTCTAAGGGCCTAGTCAACACTTCCATCCTTCAGAAAAGGAATCTAAACCCTTATTCAACTCTTCTCAGTGGCGCTGGAACCAGGGAGGCCAGGGGGCCCATAGCCAGCCCACTTTTTGAAAGTGAAAGAGCCTGGCCTGTCCACTTTTCACTGGGGTGGACCCTTGAGGGAAGGGGAGGGGCTTCGATGGTGGGGGCAGGGCTCCCATGCCCCCACACCCACTTTTGGGAGGGCTCCAGCACCCTTGAGTCCTCTAGGAAGCTTTGAACGTTGTTTTGTTTTCCAGTGTTCTGATATTCTCCAGCACTTGCTTTTGGTTTCACCAACTGCTGCTCAGCCTACACTGTTAACAACGCATTGTTAAGCTGAGGTGCACAAAGGCAGGTGTTTTAACCGTTGCCATCCCCTTGGGAATGTTTTGAAAAATCAAATATTACACATGGTATTTAATTCCGCAAGCTCAAGTGCTCCAGCCCTTTCTGACGCAAGTGTCGAGCAGGCAGGGAAAAGAAGGTGTTTGAAATAATAACTCGTTCCCCCACTGCTGCTTATGCCTGAGCTACACCATAAACCGTAGGGTGGATCCTGCCTGGGGCGCAGTGAGCAGGATGCCAAGAGCTTGCATAACATGAGTAAGAGCCTGGACAATCTGCAGGCCCTGGGCTCCATGAAGAACAAGGCCTGCTCCACTCTTCTTCCCTGGGCACTGACAACACCCCAAAGAGGGCAAGGGAGGAGGTGGACCCCAGCAAGGGCGTGGCACTCTCAGGGGAGGGGGTGGAAAGGAGTGAGGTGGGGTTGGAGCAGGGGAAGAGCGGGGGCAGGAAGAGGCAGGGTGGGGGTGGAGCCTTGGGGGAGGGGGTGGAGTGGGGGCACAGCCTGGGACGGAGCCGGGGGGGAGCACCCCCCAGCACATTAGAAAGTTGGTGCCTATGGGGGCAGGTGTTTTTTAAAGGGTGTCAGAATCAGGCCCTGAAGGTGGCCAGCAAGAATTGGATGTGTGTGGCTGGTCCAGGTCCATCCCTCAGACTTCGAAATGGAATAGCCTGGATTCTAACTTCCCACCTTTGAGGATTGCCAGGATGGGTCCATGGTATTCAGAGGTAGGGCCCAGTGCTTCCAAACCATGGACGTTTAAAGAGCCCTCTCTCACTATCCTCAGACTGTCCAGTTCCAATGAGTTTGTCTGCCAGAGACTAGCTGTATGAGAAGCTGCTTTGGTTAAAAATGACATTTCAGCCCAGTGGGGATCAGGTGATTAAGCAGTTGTGGATTTTATTTAATTTTAAGTGTGGGGACAAGGGGAACTTTCTCCCCCACTGGCAGGATATTTCCTAATGCCACATGACTGTCAGTCTTCTGTCTTGACCCTCCTCTTAGCAATGAACGATCTACTGCTTCTCCCACTCCCATTAAACATTACGTATGCCCTGTGCAAAACTCTTCAGTTCATTGATTGAGTCAACATATACTAGATGGGATCACAATACATGTGAGGGTCTTAGTGCAGTTGAGCCAAGTACCTCTTTGGCCCAACTCCCTTCTACTCAGTGGAGTTACACCAGGGATGGATTTGTCCTGGGGTGGTTTGTATTTTTGGGGCAAATCTAGTCCGCATCCCAAAGCATTAGCATGTCAGCTAAAATGGTACATGCAGTTCTCCTTATTAACACGCAATTGACATGCATTGTAAATAGGAAAAACTGTAGGGAAAAGCAATTTCCTTCCTAGCCCCGCTCTTAACGGCTCTTTGAGAAAGCAGGGATATGGTAAACTAAAGAAACTTACTTAGGGAAGTCACAGAAGCACAGTAACTGCCAGTCGGTGAACAGTGTATGTGTCTTTTAGGGGGAGAGGTAGATAATTCATGATAGATTGTATTTACTTGGTGTTTATATTCTTCTCTAAACAATTTTTCCAGTATGTTTTATGAACATTGTTGTATTAGTGGAAAAACACATTAGGATTATTGTCATAAAGCTTGGACTCTGTCTCCCTTCAATAAAGGCCTGAGCCAAAGTACGTTGAAGTCAATGCACACATTTCCATTAACTTCAATGAGCTTTAAATAGGGCCCTATGCGTTGCATAGCTCCTTTTCTTACAGACAAGAGGAAGATCCTGGCTCATGATTGGTTGAAAACAGTCATGTGAGAAGTCTGTAAATTTCTGGGTACCTCTGCTGAGGTCACCACCAGAGCTGGGTAAATCCTAAAGGGTTCAGTTATTCAGAGGTCCAAATATGGATTTTAAGTGTCTATTTTTAGGCACCCACATCCGGAAATGTAGCTCATATGTTATATAGAAAAATGCATAATACCATTTTTTACTAAATTTGAAATACCCAAGCCTTTAAGCAGGTTAGAGGGATTTAGAAACTAGATTTAATTGTGGCCAACTGGTAAATGAAATTGCTTCTCTTTTTTATAAAGGGGGGAGAAATAAAAGGCTATTTTTTAAAAAGAAGCAAATCCTATCATTCGAACAGTCTTCTTTTCATACATACAACATCCTACAGCCCACTTCAGCTTACAGATATAGTGTTTAGTGACATTAGTGTAGAATATTTTCAAATCTTTAGTGTTAATCTTTTTAAGGTCATAGAATCGGAGAAGATTAGGGTTGGAAGAGACCTCAGGAAGACATCTAGTCCAACCCCCTGTTCAAAGCAGGACCTACACCAACTAAATTATCCCAGCCAGGGCTTTGTCAAGGTAGGCCTTAAAAACCTCTAAGGATGGAGATTCCACCAACTCCCTAGGCAACCCATTCCAGTGCTTCACCACCCTCCTAGTGAAATAGTATTTCCTAATATCCAACCTAAACCTCCCCCACTGCAACTTGAGACCATTGCTCCTTGTTCTGTCGTCTGCCACCACTGAGAACAGCCGAGCTCCATCCTCTTTGGAACCCCACTTCAGGCAGTTGAAGGTTGCTATCAAATCCCCCCGCACTCTTCTCTTCTGCAGACTAAATAAGCCCAGTTCCCTCAGCCTCTCCTCATAAGTCATGTGCCCCAGCCCCCTAATCATTTTCATTGCTTTCTGCTGGACTCCAATTTGCCCACACAATTTCTGTAGTAGGGGGCCCCACACTGTACACAATACTCCAGGTGTGGCCTCACCAGTGCCGAATAGAGGGGAATAATCACGTCCGTCGATCTGCTGGCAATGTTCCTACTAATGCAGCCCAATATGCTGTGAGCCTTCTTGGCAACAAGGGCACACTGCTGACTCACATCCAGCTTCTCGTCCACTGTAATCCCCAGGTCCTTTTCTGCAGAACTGCCGCTTAGCCAGTCAGTCCCCAGCCTGTAGCGGTGCCTGGGATTCTTCCATCCTAAGTGCAAGACTCTGCACTTGTCCTTGTTGATCCTCATCAAATTTCTTTTGGCCCAATCCTCCAATTTGTCTCGGTCACTCTGGACCCTATCCCTACCCTCCAGCGTCTCTACCTCTCCTCCAGCTTAGTGTCATCCGCGAACTTGCTGAGGGTGCAATCCATCCCACCATCCAGATCATTAATGAAGATGTTGAACAAAACCGGCCCCAGGACTGACCCCTGGGGCACTCCACTTGATACCGGCTGCCAACTAGACATCGAGCCGTTGACATTGAGCCCGACAATCTAGCCAGCTTTCTATCCACCTTATAGTCCATTCATCCAATCCATACATTTTTAACTTTCTGGCAAGAATATTGTGGGAGACCGTATCAAAAGCTTTGCCAAAGTCAAGATATATCACATCCACCGCTTTCCCTGTATCTACCTGTCTTTGACATTGTTTTTTATAAACATATAATATACATATTATATGTTTTACAAAGACTCTGACAAAGCATGAAGGATGGCCCAGTGTTTGTTTCACTACCATAGAACACAGGAGATCTGAGCTGAATTCTGCCTATGCCACAGGCTCTCTGTGTGACCATGGGCAAGTCACTTAACTGCTCTGTGACTCAGTTCTCCTGCATGAACTCCTCTTCAGCCATACTGAGTTCAGCTTCAGGATCCTGAAGTTCCATTACTGATCTGCCACAAACTTCCTGGGAAAGCTTGGGGGAGTCACTTAGTGTGGGATTTTCAAAGGCACCGAAAGTCCATGAGAGTTAGACTTAGGCACTTTTGAAAATCCTACATTTAATCCCTCTGTGCTTCATTTTCTCTATCTCTAAACCAATAATTGGAGCTTGCCATTTCTTTAAGCCAACAACAACAGGAAACAGGCTTTTCAACCAAAGCAAATTTTAATAAAAATTTGTTAATTTTTGGCCCATTTTCATTTTTTAAAATGAAAACCTGGAAACAAAAAACAAATACAAATGTTTGGATTTTGGTAATTTTCATGCATCGGTTTTCAAGAGCCAAAACATTTTAATCAACATCTGAAAACGTGAACTAAATATGGCTTTAGGAAACTGAGCCTTTTTGACTTTTATTTAACTCTTTACACAAAAAAGAAAAAATTTCACAGGGAACTTAGTGGCGGGAAAAGGCTTTGCCCCCAAAACTTCCCATGGAAAAATAATTGACCGTTTTTCAATCAACTCTAGATATGAGTTAGCAGCCTCACAGAAGAATTGTGACCTCTAATTTGTAAGTACAGGTAAAAAGTGCTTTGGCTTAGTTGAAGATGTGTCATTTGTATCTTGTAAATGGCAAATGATGTGTTTATGAAAAATATGCTGTGTTTGCTAATTATTATATTGATTAAAATATGGAAGGGGGAAATGTACAATACATTGACGGTAACATCTGGGACATGATTCTGCTGTACACGCTCCTGCTACATCCAAAGTTGGCAGTGCTGCTTGGAGACTGTCTTCTCCAAAGCCATCTGCTAATGCAGGTGACACCAATTGTACCTTAGATAAAACATCTGTAAGCAAAAGTTCCTCTATCGTTTGTTTTTTTTTCTCCCTCTGAAGCTAGAAGTAATAAGTGTCAGGCCTTGCCAAGGAAATGAAATAAAAATAAAGCCTGAAATCTGAAGATCTCACTCCAAGAGATAGAAAATAAATACCTGAGTCTATTTAGAAGGCTCTGGTATAGACACTGACTTGAAGAGATGAGTTGTTTCAGCTGGAGTGTGGATTTATGCTATAGCTGGAAAATGTGCTAGAAGCTAGTGAAAGGGAAAAGGAAGCTGAGTGTCAGGGCTATGAGACTTGCCAGGAATCTGGAGAAGAAAGAAGTGATGAGAGAGAGTGAGTAGCCTGTTTCTAATAAGAAACAAAGTAAAGATAGGATCCAGAAAGGCCTCTTTTTATGCTATGCCTCCATTTTGTCCCCTGTAGCAGACAGGGTTAGTTGAGGGGGTGGACTTGTATGCTGTACTGGTTTAGAGTGCCAATGTAAATGAAAGGGAAAGCACAGTACAATTCTAGGCAGAGCTCACAACTGCTGTTCATATCATACGGACAACACCCACATAAGGCCATTTGGGTGTCATGTGGTTGGACAATCAGTAGGCTGAGTACTATTATTGTGTTGGAATATGACAGTTACCTTGCAGCTCCTAGGTGTTTTGACACATATGGGTTGAAACAATATGCACCAACTGGAATTCCTTTCAGAACCTAGAAGTAAGTTAAGGCTAAAGATACTATTATCTCATACCTGATAGCATGGAAATATGCTTCCCTTGATGGATGGTTTATTTTTCATCTGCTGTCACTTTAGCACATTGGAGCTTCACAGGAACCCTTTGAATCTTTCTTCTTGGTGAGAAAATTCTATTAACAAAGCTTATCTTGTCCCAGAATGGAGCATCAGGTGTTCAGAGTAATTCAGCATCCTCCCTCATCTCTCCTAAGCAATGTCCATATACCTCGATAAACTCCTAGTTTAATTTGTGTGATAGACCCATCAATTCTAGGATCAACTTACGATTTAGTTCTAATGATGCCTTCCTAGAGGTAGTAACTTCAACCATCACATAAGTAAATGCTGATATAAACAGCAGCCTGTAAGGAACCAGCTAAACAACAACCTGTAAGGACAAATAGATCTACATATAAAAACACTTGGAAAACACACAATTGAAATACACTGCAGGATTCTACAATAATGATCTATAACTACAGCTTAAAAAAACAACAACTTAGAGGCTGTGCCCTATACTTCTAACTGTACCCTCATACAGGGGAAAATTCCACTGTTTTTAAAGAGGGTTTTATAGGGCAAAGACTGCAGGATTTGTCCTACAGGGACACACTGATTCCTGGTAAAAGTTCATGGATTTGAATTTTGGCTCATAGTGTTGGTCCACTATGTAGAATCCGTCTATCTAGGAACCCAGACAGTCTCTGATCACCATAGTATCTGAACACCTGCCTTATTTTTATTAGAGTACATCTGTAAATTATACAGACAGGGATATCAAGGTGAGTGCTCAAGGGAAAAGAGAAAGGAGTCCTTCCTGTAAACAAAGTTATTTTTGAGTTATAAAAACAGTCTGCCGCTAACAGTTTTCTCCCCATACTTGTACAGTTTTAAATACCTAATAATATTATTTGATTTTTTTAATTGCTCCCAAACTGAGACCTTGCCTCCCAAATTTCAATCCAGAGTGAATTTCTACCGCTGAATTATGAAGCCTGAAATTAGACACTGGGAAATGACGACACGACCTTGACTCAAAAGGGACATGATCACCGCTTCCAGGTGATAGTACAAAAGAAGGCAAGGAATTATTCATAGTTTTAGTAGACTACAGGACAAAGTGCAATGGTCTAAAGATAAGGGAGGAAAAGTCCAATCTCTACTTAAGAGAACGCTCTTAGGGGTAATAAGCCAGTAGACTAGACTACTGGAGAAATGGTCAAGATATCATGCGCCAAATCTTCAGATGATGTAAATTGTTGTTCCAGTGATCTCACTGGAGCTTCACTGATTTATACCAGCTGAGGATCTAGCCTCACAACTGCTTACATCCACCAAAATAAGGTTACTTGAGCAATTAGTGAGAATAATGTAGAGAATAGTCCTGCAAAATATAGCAAGGGTGATGCACCTGGCCTTTTCTGGGTCTACTCTTCATGGGTCAACTAATGTGAATTATGCAGCAGGAAAACATTCTAGTGTATTGTACATGCAGATTTGACACCCTATCGCCTACAGTCAAGGTATGGGAATACAGTGGGCCAAATCCTGCCAAAGGGTTCGGACAAGTCTCCCATTCGCTCCAGGCAAGTCTACCCTGACAACGCTGCAGGGGCACCGGTGCAGCTGTACTAATGTAGCACTTCACTGAAGATGCCACTCTACCCACAGGAGAGCCTCTCCTGTCTGCATAGCTAATCCACCTCCGCGAGAGCCTCTCCTATTGGCGTAGCTAATCCACCTCCGCGAGAGCCTCTCCTGTCTGCATAGCTAATCCACCTCCGCGAGAATCTCTCCTGTCTGCATAGCTAATCCACCTCCGCGAGAGCCTCTCCTGTCTGCACAGCTAATCCACCTCCGCGAGAGCCTCTCCTGTCTGCACAGCTAATCCACCTCCGCGAGAGCATCTCCTCTCTGCATAGCTAATCCACCTCCGCGAGAGCATCTCCTCTCTGCATAGCTAATCCACCTCCGCGAGAGCATCTCCTCTCTGCATAGCTAATCCACCTCCGCGAGAGCCTCTCCTGTCTGCATAGCTAATCCACCTCCGCGAGAGCCTCTCCTGTCTGCACAGCTAATCCACCTCCGCGAGAGCATCTCCTGTCTGCACAGCTAATCCACCTCCGCGAGAGCATCTCCTGTCTGCACAGCTAATCCACCTCCGCGAGAGCCTCTCCTCTCTGCATAGCTAATGCACCTCCGCGAGAGCATCTCCTGTCTGCATAGCTAATCCACCTCCGCGAGAGCCTCTCCTGTCCGCACAGCTAATCCACCTCCGCGAGAGCCTCTCCTGTCTGCACAGCTAATCCACCTCCGCGAGAGCATCTCCTCTCTGCATAGCTAATCCACCTCCGCGAGAGCATCTCCTCTCTGCATAGCTAATCCACCTCCGCGAGAGCATCTCCTCTCTGCATAGCTAATCCACCTCCGCGAGAGCCTCTCCTGTCTGCATAGCTAATCCACCTCCGCGAGAGCCTCTCCTGTCTGCACAGCTAATCCACCTCCGCGAGAGCATCTCCTGTCTGCACAGCTAATCCACCTCCGCGAGAGCATCTCCTGTCTGCACAGCTAATCCACCTCCGCGAGAGCCTCTCCTATTGGCGTAGCTAATCCACCTCCGCGAGAGCCTCTCCTGTCTGCCCAGCTAATCCACCTCCACGAGAGCCTCTCCTGTCCGCACAGCTAATCCACCTCCGCGAGAGCCTCTCCTGTCTGCACAGCTAATCCACCTCCGCGAGAGCCTCTCCTGTCTGCATAGCTAATCCACCTCCGCGAGAGCCTCTCCTGTCTGCACAGCTAATCCACCTCCGCGAGAGCCTCTCCTCTCTGCATAGCTAATGCACCTCCGCGAGAGCCTCTCCTGTCTGCATAGCTAATCCACCTCCGCGAGAGCATCTCCTGTCCGCACAGCTAATCCACCTCCGCGAGAGCCTCTCCTGTCCGCACAGCTAATCCACCTCCGCGAGAGCCTCTCCTGTCTGCACAGCTAATCCACCTCCGCGAGAGCCTCTCCTGTCTGCACAGCTAATCCACCTCCGCGAGAGCCTCTCCTCTCTGCATAGCTAATGCACCTCCGTGAGAGCCTCTCCTGTCTGCACAGCTAATCCACCTCCGCGAGAGCCTCTCCTCTCTGCACAGCTAATCCACCTCCGCGAGAGCATCTCCTGTCTGCACAGCTAATCCACCTCCGCGAGAGCCTCTCCTATTGGCGTAGCTAATCCACCTCCGCGAGAGCCTCTCCTGTCTGCCCAGCTAATCCACCTCCACGAGAGCCTCTCCTGTCCGCACAGCTAATCCACCTCCGCGAGAGCCTCTCCTGTCTGCACAGCTAATCCACCTCCGCGAGAGCCTCTCCTGTCTGCATAGCTAATCCACCTCCGCGAGAGCCTCTCCTGTCTGCACAGCTAATCCACCTCCGCGAGAGCCTCTCCTCTCTGCATAGCTAATGCACCTCCGCGAGAGCCTCTCCTGTCTGCATAGCTAATCCACCTCCGCGAGAGCATCTCCTGTCTGCACAGCTAATCCACCTCCGCGAGAGCCTCTCCTGTCTGCACAGCTAATCCACCTCCGCGAGAGCCTCTCCTGTCTGCACAGCTAATCCACCTCCGCGAGAGCCTCTCCTCTCTGCATAGCTAATGCACCTCCGTGAGAGCCTCTCCTGTCTGCACAGCTAATCCACCTCCGCGAGAGCCTCTCCTCTCTGCACAGCTAATCCACCTCCGCGAGAGCATCTCCTGTCTGCACAGCTAATCCACCTCCGCGAGAGCCTCTCCTATTGGCGTAGCTAATCCACCTCCGCGAGAGCCTCTCCTGTCTGCCCAGCTAATCCACCTCCACGAGAGCCTCTCCTGTCCGCACAGCTAATCCACCTCCGCGAGAGCCTCTCCTGTCTGCACAGCTAATCCACCTCCGCGAGAGCCTCTCCTGTCTGCATAGCTAATCCACCTCCGCGAGAGCCTCTCCTGTCTGCACAGCTAATCCACCTCCGCGAGAGCCTCTCCTCTCTGCATAGCTAATGCACCTCCGCGAGAGCCTCTCCTGTCTGCATAGCTAATCCACCTCCGCGAGAGCATCTCCTGTCTGCACAGCTAATCCACCTCCGCGAGAGCCTCTCCTGTCCGCACAGCTAATCCACCTCCGCGAGAGCCTCTCCTGTCTGCACAGCTAATCCACCTCCGCGAGAGCATCTCCTGTCTGCACAGCTAATCCACCTCCGCGAGAGCCTCTCCTGTCCGCACAGCTAATCCACCTCCGCGAGAGCCTCTCCTGTCTGCACAGCTAATCCACCTCCGCGAGAGCCTCTCCTCTCTGCATAGCTAATGCACCTCCGTGAGAGCCTCTCCTGTCTGCACAGCTAATCCACCTCCGCGAGAGCCTCTCCTCTCTGCACAGCTAATCCACCTCCACGAGAGCCTCTCCTGTCCGCACAGCTAATCCACCTCCGCGAGAGCCTCTCCTGTCTGCCCAGCTAATCCACCTCCACAAGAGCATCTCCTGTCTGCATAGCTAATCCACCTCCGCGAGAGCCTCTCCTGTCTGCACAGCTAATCCACCTCCGCGAGAGCATCTCCTCTCTGCATAGCTAATCTACCTCCACGAGAGCATCTCCTGTCTGCATAGCTAATCCACCTCCGCGAGAGCCTCTCCTGTCCGCGTAGCTAATCCACCTCCGCGAGAGCCTCTCCTGTCTGCACAGCTAATCCACCTCCGCGAGAGCATCTCCTCTCTGCACAGCTAATCCACCTCCGCGAGAGCCTCTACTATTGGCGTAGCTAATCCACCTCCGCGAGAGCCTCTCCTGTCTGCACAGCTAATCCACCTCCGCGAGAGCCTCTCCTGTCTGCACAGCTAATCCACCTCCGCGAGAGCCTCTCCTGTCCGTGTAGCTAATCCACCTCCGCGAGAGCCTCTCCTGTCTGCACAGCTAATCCACCTCCGCGAGAGCATCTCCTGTCTGCACAGCTAATCCACCTCCGCGAGAGCCTCTCCTGTCCGTGTAGCTAATCCACCTCCGCGAGAGCCTCTCCTGTCTGCATAGCTAATCCACCTCCGCGAGAGCGTCTCCTGTCTGCACAGCTAATCCACCTCCGCGAGAGCCTCTCCTGTCTGCATAGCTAATCCACCTCCGCGAGAGCATCTCCTCTCTGCATAGCTAATCCACCTCCGCGAGAGCCTCTCCTGTCTGCACAGCTAATCCACCTCCGCGAGAGCCTCTCCTGTCTGCACAGCTAATCCACCTCCGCGAGAGCCTCTACTATTGGCGTAGCTAATCCACCTCCGCGAGAGCCTCTCCTGTCTGCCCAGCTAATCCACCTCCACGAGAGCATCTCCTGTCTGCATAGCTAATCCACCTCCGCGAGAGCCTCTCCTGTCTGCACAGCTAATCCACCTCCGCGAGAGCATCTCCTCTCTGCATAGCTAATCCACCTCCGCGAGAGCCTCTCCTGTCTGCACAGCTAATCCACCTCCGCGAGAGCCTCTCCTGTCCGCGTAGCTAATCCACCTCCGCGAGAGCCTCTCCTGTCTGCGTAGCTAATCCACCTCCGCGAGAGCCTCTCCTGTCCGCACAGCTAATCCACCTCCGCGAGAGCCTCTCCTGTCTGCGTAGCTAATCCACCTCCACGAGAGCCTCTCCTGTCCGCACAGCTAATCCACCTCCGCGAGAGCATCTCCTGTCTGCACAGCTAATCCACCTCCGCGAGAGCATCTCCTGTTGGCATCGTGCTGTCTGCACTAGGGGTGGAGTCAGTACAACTGCATCGCTCAGGGGTATGGATTTTTCACACCCCTGAGCAATGTGGTTATAGCGTAGACCTGGCCTCAGTTGTTCCCTACTTGGAACAATGGCAATGGATGGGCCAGTGCAGTGAGGGTTTTTTTATGAAAAAAGCTACTCGTACTAAAGATATGATAATAAGACCCTACCACCCAAGGCAGGCAACCTACCATCATTCCATTTTCTTGATGGTGAAGGAAAGGATAGTTTTGCTTCAGCAGACATTTCACTGGTAAGCTCTCTGCAATACCTAGCAGCTATGAGCAAACGTTTCAACCTATGCAATGGTCATGCAATAACATTTCCCCTTTAGTCTCTCACCATTCAGTGCAATTGAATGACTTAAGCGTAAGTATGTTGCTGAGGGCCACTGTTGGTGGTGCGACCTCTCCATACAGTTAGTCTTGGCAAGCCAGGGTATGAATCTACAGTGCACTTGCTTGCTACATAATAAAGTCCCACAGTAGTGTCCACAGGGCATATTACTGAGCAACAAGCTAGCGCACGGTAGGTTGAGCCATGTAGACGAGCCCTGAGAGTATCTTCTTGAAATAACACAAACTAAAGTGGCCAGCCAATTTCGGGAACACAACGATAACTGTTCATTTATGAGTAACAGACACAAGATGTGAATATGGGGCCAGATCCTCAACTGGTGTAAGGCAGTGATAGAATTTATGGATCTGCCCCCTTAGAGAAGTATGGGTTGTTTTTTTAAATAGCAAGGCATTTTTTTCTTCCTCCAGTTACTCCGTTTAATCACATTTCCTCTCTCATTTTATTTCCCAGTAGCCTTTGGCTCTAGCGCAGTAGCTGTTGGGTATAACCCCCCGTCTAAAATCAACTTGAGACTTTTCCATGGTGACTCTTCACTCGCTGTTCCTCTCCACGTCCTGACTGAGCTACAAACATTTTGGCATGGCAGGAGGTCAGAGGGGCAAGATTTTTAGCCCTTCTTGGAGTGAGTGTGGCAGGCATTTTAGAAATGGCTTGTTTCGCGGCTGGTTTGGCTGAACATGTGATGCTGTACTTTGGGCTAATTAATTTTTAAAGAGGCTTTGTGTATTAATGCAAATGCTAGTAGCCATGCCACTTAGCAACCGGTGTATTAAATAAGATGCTGGTAGCATGACAACATTTGACCGTCTGCTGAAGTGGTGCTACACGTATTATTATTTTATGGCTTATTTGCTTTTGCTTGAAGAGCTCTAAAATAAATCAGAATTGTTATCTAGCGTCTGCTAAGGGGTAAAAATATCACTGCTTAATTTAGCAAAGCATATGCTTTCATTAAAGTTGTAACTAGCAGCTTTGAGCCACCTCCTCAGCTGGTGCGAACCGGTGTAGCTCCATTTACTTCAGTGGCAGTATACTGATTCACACCTGCTGAGCATCTCTACATCAGTGAAAAAGCAAACGACAGCAGCACTAGTCCAACATGACACCCCAGATGGGATGTTAATCTTTGGGGATTGATCATGGGAGCTGGGGATCTAGGAGCAAGAGCTTCAGCTGACTGAGGTATCTAACCTGAGTATTACATTTTGATGACTGTAGCGGTGTCATAAATCCCTATACATGGACTCCCCAGGAGAGGGGGACAGAGCCACACTAAGTAGGGGTTACGCTGTCACTTCTTTGAAGTTTTGCAGTATTGACACACAGTTTAGCTTCTTGTCATTTTTGTACTAGGATCAGCAATTTCAATTTAGAGGAGAAAAATCAGAAGACGGCTTTTATTTAATAAGAAATACATTGTGCTGGTCCCTAGTGATGGATCTGTTCTCAGACCCAGGAGGGAGGATGCATGGTCAGGATTCTGTGACATTTGTGCACCAATAATGTGATGCTCAGAGGCATGAAAAATTAAAGAGGTAAAAGAAAAAGTAAACCAACCCCAAACACAGGTGTAAGGAAACTCTTTTAGGTTGGATTGAGAGGATAGGCTGGGCAAGGAGAGTGGGGCTGGGAGGAAGAGCTGCCAGGAGAGGGGGATTATTGAATGAGGAACCCAGGGTATGGGGTGGAGATGGGATGTAGGCAGAAGAGGTCAGGTTTGAAGAAATCGGGGCAGACCATTATAACATGTTCTTCTCCAGAATCTGGGAGTGAAGCCAAGATTCCTGGGTCTCACCATTCCTCTGGTGCCACCGGATATCTGTGGAACCCACTGACAAAGTCTCATTTCCCTCCAGTAGCTGGTCAACGTTGGTAATGACAACCTATGCTTGCTGTCGGTTACTCTGTTGGCCTAAGTGGCAAAGATCTGTGCAAAGGATCTATCGGTTCTAGCCCTGCTGATGATCCATGTGAGTGTGTGACGGGGACACTCATCTCTCGTGGGCACCTCCTGTCAGTTGGGTGCAAACCTGCATGCTTGCTCTCCCTCTGCTCCCGGCTCCCCCTGTTGGCTGTTAACTTCTTCAGTGACCCAGTCCTCCAGCCAAGTCAGACCAATCAGTAGCCATGAACAAACCCCTTCCAAGGTAAAGGTCCAACATGGCCTGTGGCCTTGTTAGTCTTTAGCCCCGTCTCTGGCCTCAGTCCTCAGCCCCTTCTGGGCTCGGGGTCCATGCCTGGCCTGTTATAGAGCACTGCACCCAGGGCTTTCTCCCTAGAGACTCTTTGCCTTATCGGTTCTTATTGTCCCAGCTCTCCAGCCAGGTCGATCCTTCACTTCAGTCCCTTTCCAGGGGAAACAAAGTTCAGCCAATGGTTGGCCCTCTGCAGGGTCTTCAGCCCCATCCTTGAGCCCCTTAAACTCCAGCCCTGTGCTCGGACTTCTGCACAAAACTTGTCCCCTTCTCAGGGCTTTGGCCACTTTGCCAGTGGACAGGCTCACCCATGACTCTGGGTCCTAACCCTGGAGCCCTAGAAATAGCAGCCATGTGCTGCTTGCTTTAATAGCTGCTTCTGCTTCCATGGGCTGCTTCCCACTCTGTTCCATCACCTTCACCCATTACCTTAGGGTTACGGTCCTTGGGTTCTTGGTCTGTTCCCTGCTTCAGCAGGATCTTTCCCCAGCCTCCTCGCCTAGAGAGTTTCACAGCCTTCCAGTCCTTCCTCACCTTTCTAGTTCTACCCAGCAACTGACCTGCTCCACTTCCTTTTATCTGAGCCTGCTGTGCTCTGACTGGCTGCTTCCATGCAGCCTTTCTAGGCAGGCCTCAAGGACTCACCTTTACTGCTCCTTTTCTGGGGCGGGATGTGATAGGACTGCTAGGCCTCCAGCAGAAGACCTCGGGGCCTGGTACACCCTGGTACAGAATGCCACATGGTGGATTTTTTTATTTGCTTTTTTTAAACACCTAGAACATTACACACACACACCACACACACACACACACATTGAAATAACATATTAAGGCTACAAAGTCAAGCACTCAAAAGTTAGGAAGGAAATGCTAGAATTAAGGCTGCCCATGCAGTCTTAATTTGCCCCCTTTGTGAGTATGTATTAGTAGGCCTGGGTTGACATGAATAATTAAACATGGGGAGGCCTCATTTCTTGGAAGACAGGATTAGGGAGGTAACTAGATCATGTTTGTGCTAAAATAAGTAAATGGGTCAGTAAGCTTGAAGACCGAATGCCTGAGCTAGCGAAGATAAGAAAGGGAGCACCCAGGGAACCATTTGTTAAGAACAAGATAACAATGGACAAGAAAAGTCAGGAATATAAAAATGAGATAAAGAGTACCATTGAACACGTAGAGTGTGTGGACAGAGCATGCTGGACAGGGATTGGTTCCTGCAAAGTAACCAAGCCAATCACAAAGCATGACACGTATACTCAGTGTGAGGTCATGCATAAATGTGTATGAAGGAAGGGAGTTTCTGAATAACTTTGGATGTGTGGCATGCCCGGTACCCACCCCCTACGTTCGAGTTGAATCAACTCAGAGTAGCTTTGCTGGAAGCCAAATAAAGGAAACTAAGTGATGAGAGCGAAGGCGTACTGAGTTCTTGGGGAAGCAAGTAGAAGTGATCTCAGAGGCTAGCCCAATAGTATTTTGATACCGTTTTTTATGATATGATTGTATACTTTTTTCTCCCCACAGGAATCATGCCTCACTCAGTGCACAGGATGTGCTCAGGGAAGGAACAGCTAGTCAATATTTTATCAGCCTTCATCTGGCATTTCCAAACTACTGAGTGCTTAATTTTGCAACCTTATATTCTTTTAATGTAGTGGGTTTCTTTTAATGTCATTGATGCGTAAAGCAGTAATTACTCCAAAAGACGGGACAGATCCATTGCCTCACTCCAACTGCTTTCTGCCACTCTGGTAATTCAAAGCAGCCAGCAGTTTAGCTGACCAAGATGAGTGCTGCAAAGCAGCAAGAGCATACTGGTAAATTAGTGAAAATAAAACATTTTCACCCATGTATTTATATGTGAATTGATTACATTTTGAATCAATGGGTCAGATTCACCTGTGGAGTCCAGCTAGGTAAGGAAGGTTTATTCAGATTTCTGGCTACTTTGTGTCACTGGACCCTTCTGGTGAATATATTTGTAATAATATCTTTTCATTGTGTGTGAAAACTTTTCCTCTGTATTGTGCCAGATGTGGCAATTATAACATTGTGAGATGCCAATGTAGGACACATGAAGCAGGAGTATCAAGGTTGCCTGAACCAATTATCTCTCAGATCAATTATTTCATGCAGTCTTCAACTAGTTTTTTTGTTTTCTTCTTTTCCTTTCAAAATCACAGTCAGCCAGCACTGCTGAATTCTAAGACCAGGGCTTCATTTGTCACCTTGACCTGTGTTCTTGTCTTAGGTGCCATCTTTAAGATGAATGCTAAAACAGATATTTTGGGAAACCTTGGGAAAGTCACTTAACCTCTCTGTGCCTCGGTTTCTCATGGGGACAATAGTGTCACAGCTTGCAGGGAAGTTTGTGAGGATAAATCCATTCATGATAGGGCGGTGCTGAGGGCCTGTATAAGAACTTAGCTACATCCTGTCAAAATGCCAACCTGTGGTTTTAAGCAGGCAAGTTGTTTTTTGTTTCTCTGAAAATCAGCTGTGTTCAGCAGACCCCCGTTTTACCCTGCCAATGGCTGTGCCAGCAATATGGGAAGCAAAGTGCTTTTGGAGGAACAGTACTATCTCAGTATAAATTATCAGCTGAACAATAGATACACACCTGTAATTCCTTAATTTTGCTCCACTTAAAGAGGACTGCAAAGTTCTGATCATATTCCTTCCTATTACAAATGTGTATTCTGGCTATATATAGGTTTGCACTTCAGAAACACTGAATCAGGGGTTAATCAATAGCTTAGTTTGCATTTGAGGCTACTTTAAATTGTTGCCTTGGTTTTGTTCCAGCTGACAAAGAAAAGTTAATGTCCCCAGGTAATTTCATTATGAGCTGCAGAGATAATTCACCTGACAAACAACAGCGTTAGCTGAAGCACAGGGGGCCAATTCTGGTGACCTGCCAGTGTCCACATGGATAGCATTTCCCCAAGATGCAGCCTTCTGTATAACAAATAGGTCATTCTTATGCCAGACTCTCCATCTAGTAGAGCTGGTGGATGATTTTCTGTTGAAACTGTGTCTGGTTGAAAATTGGATTTTTGACTGTAAACACATTTGTGTGTGTGTGTGTGTGAGACAGAGAAAAGTGTCTGTTTTGTGTGAGAAAATATAGATTTTTTTTCATCACAAAAACAGTACCCCAAATGGAACTATTCCAGTTTGGAAATGCTGCTGTGGTGTGGAGCATCATAGGGGTATCCTCATGTCCCCATTTATCCTGTATGGATTGGGCTCCCCAGCAGAACCACATTTTCCATGATGAAACATGACCAGGGACTCCCATGATGCACTGCCACCCCTCTCCAGGAGAATGGTGCATCATGGTAGATGTAGTCTGACCAGGGAATCTGACCTACGGGAGCTTGCGGCACCCAAACTATAACACCCAGGAGATACTGTGGCTGCATTTTGCAATAGAACTTTTTTCAGTCTTTGACTGAATTTTTTTTTTGGGAGGGGGGCGGGGGGTTGGCCAAATCTTTCAGTATTTACATTTCCACCAAGAATGACAATTCTCTGGAACCCTTCCCCCCACCTTCTTCAACCAGCTCTACCAAGAAGTCTTGGTTTTGGTCAACAAAATGTGAAGTTTTGTTGAGAGAACGCAAAGGGGGCAGGGGCAATTTTTGCTGCATGTGACCTGAATGTAACTAAAATCAAAAAGGCCTCACCTTGTCCCATGTCCCTGCTTAACTGCTTGTCTGTCATAAACAAAAAGCAGTGGCCCTGCAAGGTGCTCAGCCCGCTCTCAGCTCAAGCCCCAGCTGCGTGATATGCCTCCGATCACTTCAGCAACACATGCAGGGCAGTTGGTCATTCAGGGCTAATGGGACTAAGTCTCACCAATTATGGCCCCGGGATGTAGTGTGGCTCATGCACTGCAGGGGGCAGCGGAGGGTGGGCTCAGCTGGGCAAGAACAGGAGGGGCCTGTGTAAAGCCCGGGAGCTGTGAGCAGCAAGGAAGTAGTCTTCAGTCACTCCCTGGGAGGAGGGAGCTTGGGCTGGAAAACCCAGAAAGAGGGAGAAGCCAGCTAAGTAGGAAGAAGCCCAGGGAAACAGCAGCAATGGGTCGGACCGTACAGAGCTTAGCTGCTTGTTATAGGGTCCCTAGGCTGGAAGCCAGGGTAGAGGGTGGGCCTGGGTTCCCCTGCCAGCCACTGGAAAGTGGTGCAGGGCGTTGGAAATGCCAGCCAGGTGGCTGGTCCAGAAGGACTTTTATTTCCCCAGAAAGGGAGGACCTTAGTAACCTGGCCAGAGGGCCAAGCCACGAATAGGAAGCTGCAGCTCCAGGAGCAAGAGCAGCCGCATGATGAAAGAGATCATGGCTAGAGAAACCGCCAGAGAGCAGCGCCTGGCCAGAGTTAATTCCCAGAGCCGACAGGAGGAGCTGCCATATGTGGTAAGTGGACCCTGTGACACAGATGCTAGGTATTATTACATGTATTCCTCCTTTAATGCGAAAAATTGAAATCCATTTCAGGCTATGAACACGAGAAACCTGCTGTTTCATGAAAATTTAATCTTTGAGTTGTTTTGTTTTTTAAGTCTCAGGTTTTCTTTCAGTTTAAACCATTCTTTCACAAGATAACTTTGTTACACCTTTCAGACCTCCTCTCCCTGCTCCCAGGGCTTCCTGCGGGTCAGTTCAACCCCTGGTGCAATTTACAATACACCCAACTACAGCACCCCCAAAGAGCTGTTCTGCAAAAGGGATTGCTGGAGTGTATCAGTGCTATGGTTCCCCAGCACTGAGGCTGGCAAGGGGGTGCAGTAAAGCCATAGGCTGACTCTAGGCAGGCTGGTTATGCCAGCCAAATGTAAGGCTCAGACAGAACCAGGATCTGTTCAGCAGATTTATCAAAGGCCCCTTGATTAGTTTTCCTATCCCTTCTTTGGTTACTTAAGGAAAAACTTGCAGGCCTTCCCCAACCCTCACTTTGTGTTTTGACATCAAATAAACTTTAAGGTTCTGAGTATGAATCACTCTCTTCTTGAAGAGAAATCCAGCTAATTCAAGGTCCCCCAAATGATCCTTCTTATCACGATTTGTGTGAGTTTTCACACAATGCGGTGGTTGTTTGCACATATGTTTGAGGCATGGCTGCTCTTCAGAGGAAAGCAGATGCTGACTTGCAAACAAGAGTTTTCATGCTCAAACAAGAGTCTTCGCTATTCACTTGGTTCTTTCTTTGCCGGTTACGTTTTATCTTTAAAAATTCAGGTGTTGTTTAGATGCAGAAACAATACCATGTGACAAGGCACGTAGTTATCATGGTGAACAATTTACAGGCAACCCAGAGGGTGACCGTTATTGCATTAACTGCTCATCAGATAACTATTGGTGAATAGGTTAATCAAAATCCGTTTGTGAACGGGGGGAAAAGAGGGTTATGTATTGAATAAGTTATTCAGGTAAGCTCCTGGCATTGAGTATGCCCTTTAGGGAAGGTGATGGGTCAGAGCCTCAGCTGCTGCAAACAGACGTAACTCCATTGATTGCAGAAGAGTTGTGCTGATTTACACCAGCTGAGGATCTGCCCCATAGTTTTAAACTATTAGCACAAATATTCTCCTTGCAAAAGTGTCTGGCTTTGCTCACTGCTCTTCTTCCTTTCTTTCCCTAGCCAGAAAGAATTTCCCATGCACAAACACCTGCATATCCCCTGATCTATTTGTTTGCTACTTTTCCTTTCTCTGTTGACTCTAAGCTCTCCTTAACTCTCACAGGCTTTTTACACTTTGTCAATTGCATGTGCTTGCCTGGCCCATTTTTTACTAGAACTTTGTTTAGTCTTTTGACCTCAAACCACAGAAGTTCATCCATGAACTTCAGCCCATCTTTGTGTGTATGTGGGATGAGTGGTACATAAACAGCCTCCCGCAAATTACCACACTGATTCCTCCCACCAAATAGCTGTCCCCTTCCCCTAAGCTCTGGGTTCAACACCCCTGAAAATAAATAAGGTCCATTCCTATTTGAAGCAAATAACAAAACTCCAATTGATTTCAATGGGATCAGGATCTGGACCCGGCAAGGCAGGTATAGGGAGAAACCTGCATGTCTCCTTCAGAAGTTCACATTTATCAGACTCAAACCTCCTAAGAGAAGTTGCAGGGTTTGATTCACTATCAGTTCCCGTGACCTAGACTGTAGGGTTTGTCGAGTGAAGTCCATAAACTGAACCCTGCAGGCATCCATCAGCTACTAAGTTTTCTGAGCCGTAGCTGGGAAACTCAGAAAACATCATAACCAAGGCAACCTGCCATATCTCCATAGAACAGAGATTCAGGCTGTTTCAGCAACGTGCAGGAAAGCTTTCCAATGGCCCATTCATGAAGAGCATGAGGGGTTGTGTCCGTTGACTCTCACACATGGGCTGGTAGGAGTTCTGGTTTGGCAGCGCACAGGTACAAGAATTGTACCTTTGAAGGCAATGAACAAGGAATGGAGGGGACCTAATGAATGGTATGTGGGACAGTGAACAGGGACGTGTGAAGAGAAGAGGATGAAGAGAGAATAATGCTGTACACGTCCAGAAAAAAAAAGTTACAGGCTACATGAAACTCCTCACTGGCATGAAATGAATGAAGGGAAGGCTGGAAAAGGTGTGTGTTGGCTCTTAGATTGTTCTTGCATTGTTTGGCTTTATTAAACTGTGGATAGTCAGGAATGTAGTCAGATTTCATTCCCACAAGGCAGGGGGCTCCTGGCAGGCACTTGTACTACACTCCTAGGGAAGCTGCTTTGGGAAGTGGGGGGGTCCTCACCCCTTGGAAGCACAGCTTAGAATTCCAGCCGTGATTCCTTGCTGGTGAAGGTTGCCTGAGGAGTGTGCTCTATTAAGATTTTATAGGCCAGATCGATAACTTGAGTCCATTGACTTCAGATGGAGCGACTCTGATTTACATCAGCTGAAGATCTGCCTCTTTGTTTGAGGACTCTTTAATTGTTCTTGCTATTGATTTCTATATTGTTTTTAGGATTCATAAGTGCCTTTATTTACAAATGAATTGTTAATCAAAAGTGCTTATGTCAAACTGTCTCACTCAATACATCTGCTCCCACTGGGTTGCAGTAACACCTGCCTCCTTTCCTTATACACGCAGGTCAGTCTTAAACATTGTGAACACCCAAAAGTCAACGTAACTGTGGAAGAATGAGCTGGATTCCGCTCCACTTTGTACAGCGGCAACAGCAAATCGTGTTTGGTTCTAGCTGCAGAATCTTGATCTGCAGTGGGTCACAGCCTGATCTTTGGGTTGGACTCAAGTCGGCAAGGGCTGGCATTGGAAAAAATCATCTTGTAAACTGAGCCGTTCTGGCAGGGGGCTCCCTGAAAAAGAACAAACAAACCCTACTGTGTTACTTTCCCCACGTTATTTTTCAGAGCAGAACCAGAGCTTAGATCAGTTTGTGGTGTCTACTTACTCCATGGTCAAAGAGCAAAGAATTAAAGCTGGAGTGCTGAATCCTCAGTTGGTGTAAAGCAATATAGATCCTTTGTCTTCAGTGGGTGCCAACTTCCAACTGATGCTCAGCTAGAATATTTTGGACACAAATATCAAAGCTATCATGGGGCCAAGCACTGGCAACTCCTGCTGGCCTCAGTCAGTGCTAAGAATGAGCGGAGCGACACCTCAGGAATCGGCTCAGGGCACCTGACATTACTAAATATTCCTCCCAAGAGCAGATAGGTGAGAGAGCATGCCAGGTATTTCACTGTTTGTTTTATTGGTGCAGTTGCAATGTCTTCTCTTCCTGCCAGTTTGAGAAACAGTCAGCTCTGGGAAGTTTGTTAGGCTCAGCTAAATAAATACTAACCAGCTATAAATCTTTGGATGATGCGGCTCTTCAGTTTGCAATAGCTAAAAAGCTATTTTGCATCCAAGTGCCTGGTGCAATGATACTTATCTGCCAGTGGTATTTACCAATCATAGAAGACTACTCCCTTTCCATAAACTGCTCCTATTACAAGTTCCCTGTGGCTGGAACAGAAGGTTCACAAGTAGCTGGTGGTTTCTTCCAAATAAAGTACCTGTGAATTAAGGAGGGCTGGTTTTATAGAGTAGCACAATCTCTATTGCAATGTGCTATTGTTAATGGCCTCATGGCGCTAATTATATAATTCCAGAAGGTGAGCATTGCTAGACCACTCCTGTCCTCTTTAGCCAGCCATTTCTGCAGTTAAAGGAAAACATTCCTTTAAGCGTGGATTGCAAAGTGCCAAAGAAGCTCTAAGAGGAAGCGTTCCTGAAGAGCATAGTTTTGTTTGGAAGTCACCTGCAGAACATTACGTGCCTGAATATGCATTACTGGAGCAGAAAGGATGAGGAAGAGAGAAAAACATAGATCCCAGCCTTTCAGGCGATTCCTTAATATTGTGAAACTTGTCTTGTGGATTACCTAACTTGGCAGAACAACATGCTCAGGGGTACAGCATAACAAATTTTCCCTGGGTGAATCGTTGGCAGCAGGGATTCATCTTGGGGGGCCTCTGGAGTCTCTACTGCCTGAGCTAAAACACCCAATTGTTAGCCAAGGCTACAGCAGTGTCATCAACCTCTCTCTGTGGCCCTGCCATCTCCAAAGAGAAACAGAGCACCATACGGAGTGGGCATGGGTCACCCTAACATGAGCGCTAAATAGTGTCTTTGGGAAGAGCAATAAGTATGGAGGGCTGTGTAAGATGTACCACCCCAGCAACAGACCTAGGAGGCATTTTGTCTTAGACACCTTTCTGAGGCTTCTTCCTTGCTCTAGAGTGATGCAGGGTAGAAATCTGCAGGTGGCCTATTCCAGCAGCACTTTATGATACCTCAGCACTGGCTGAGCTCTGTTGGCTGGTGCATGGCGGAGGCAAGGCCAAGGCTCCAGCCCCTCCCTGCCCTTCCACACCCACCTACTCCTGTGCACTCGACTCAAGGTTGAGGTTCTGTTGGGTTCTGGGAGGTGCCCACCCATGGCTAAAGGGCCCTCCCCCAGCATAAGGACTCAAATAAATACCTGGGACCAAAGAAGTTAAAAAACCAAGGTTGAAGTGTGAGGGAGGAGGTTCTTCCTCCTTGTATCCCTGTACATGCACATGGTCCAAGTTACCATATAGCTCTTGGCAGTTAGTGCTGACAAAGTCCAAACTGGCCATCATTGAAGGAACAGGTTATGTACAGAATTATAGGAAGACATTTACAAAGCTATGATGTATAAGCAAGGTGATGTTCACGACACAGGTAGGAACAGCAGCTGGCTGTCTGCTCCATCATGTGTTCCCAAGCCTAAGTGTGGTGACCCAAACAAGCCCTACCACTAACCAGTATTATGGTTCAGGTGTTGCTGACGATGTCTCAGAAGCAATTAAGGGTCTTAATGAATTAGTGAAAGAAGCCAAAGTGCATCCACATATGTCAAATAAAACAATTTATGTCTTGCATACAAATAGTGCCTTCCAGCCCAGAGTCTAGTGCATCCCTTCCATGATTTTATTATCTCCATTTGCAGAATGGCATTTTGAAGGAACATTCTGGCTGCAACACAAGAACACAGATGCACAGAAATTATGAATTAGGGCTGCTGATTGATTAATTTGTGAAGCTATACTCCATCAATTGAGACAGCACTCGAACAAGATTAACATTAACAAAACTTGATATAGGATAACAGAGTACATAATGTAAAAGGTTTCATATGGAGGAGATACGTTTTATTAGAATGGCTACTGAAATTATGGTGTATAGTTAGCTACTAACTTTCAACCATATGTTTTACAGCCACTTTCTATCTGCCAACTCTAGTGAAAAATGGGTTTTGTCCAAATTAAAGACCGGGAGCCAAATTCTGCTCTGAACTAGACATGTTTGAAGATTTTATTGACATTAATGGAATTTGCACTTGTGTATCTGAGAACCAAATTTGACCTTAATATTAGGTCAAATTTTATTTTTCAAAAGTTAGTTAATGTTCCTATAGAGCATGGTAGGGGAAGGCCTGAAGCTGTAGAAAATTCCATATCTAAATTTTTGGGACTGAAACTCTAAAAAGTAGAGAACAGCCTATTGATACATCTGGGTGAGTAGGGAGAATAACAGGCCAGAACTGCCTGAGAAGGCCAGATGGCAGGGAGGGAGTTCTGTGCTGGCATCTCTTGGTAAGCAAGGGGAAACTAGTAGCCGAATTTTGAGTTTGGGGGCAACAAAACCCTGATCCAGAATGGGGAATGAAAGGACAAGAGAACTTCACCAAATGTGCCGGAGGTGAAGGATCACCTTAACTGCAGCTGAAGTTGGGCCCGGCAGGGTGAGGGAGCCTGGACTGAGTTAAGAAGAGAGGGAAAGAGAGGCTAGCTCCTACCTCCTGATGGTAAGAACTCTGTTCAGAGTCCTTTATACAGCTGATCCCTTTCTGAAGGCTCAGCACCGAGGTGGCTTGCAGGTGGTGGATGGCTTTGAGGCAGCAGACAGAGCAGAGCTGAGGTGACTTGGAGATGGTGGATTGCTGAGCTGGCATGGGCTGAAGCCACAGGCAGCAGGAGTCTAGTTGAGGGACTCCGGTGTGGACTCCCCTACCCAGCAGTCAAAGGTAAAATCCCATCAGCTGGTAGAGCCACAGAGCAGACCAGGCAACACTTCCTCTCGGGCTAGAGATGGACCTGCCAGAATTCTTGGATTCCTCCAAACCTGGATAACAAACTGCGAGCAGAGAGCTAGCCAGAAGTGGCTAGAATATATTATCACAACTGCAAGTGGAGGACTGAGGTTGGGGCTATTAAGACACTCAGGTGGGAGGAGGGGAGTCTTACCTAATTGATATTATGAAACACAACAACCAATAAATTAAGCTTATTCTGTTATGCCTTCCCCTCCCATACAGAGTGGAGAAATGTTGCCTGTGAAGGTCACCCAGGATGATATATGTAGTTTCCCAGGTTTCTGAGTGGGGGCTGGAGCTGGTGTTTAAGATTCCTTTTGAAAACTGAATCCAGCCCTTTTTGCTGCTGACAGCACGTGGCAGAAGAGTGGCTTGTAACTTAATACATGTAATGGTTTCCTAACGTAAAACAGCTGGGCCTGATTCACTTGTCCCCTGGGGCCTAAATTTTCAAAAAGTGACTAATGATTTTTGGGTGCCCAACTAGAAACACTTTTTAAAGGGGCTGATTTTTCAGAGGGCAGGTGCTTGGCATTTTCTGAAAATCAGGTCCCTTTAAGATGTTTCAAGTTGGGTACACAAAAACTGAGGTAACCAAAATGGATAGTCACTGCTGCAAATATAGGCCTCTATTAGCTCTTCACTGCCATATGGATCCAAAGCCACCAGACAACACTGGTCAGTTGAGTTAAGCTGGCTTTACAAGAGAGAGTTAAGAGTTAACAAGAGAGTTGAACTAAGCTGCTTTTTACGACTCCTCATACTTTGACTTTGTCCTTTGACAAAATTTTGAAAATCAAGTGAATTTCTCTCCCTTCCCCTCCCCCCACATTGTTTCTAGAGCTGGTTGAAATTTAGAAATTGCCAATTTGGATAATAAAAAAGTCAGGGTGGATATCAAAGTGCTTGCAATTCCCTGCCAACCCCCTTTTTATCTCTACATGTAGAAGAAGTGAGCAAATGGTACGAGGAGCACATGTAGGTGGGCTCAAAAGCCTATCAGGTCCAAACATAAAAGAGAAAGGAAGCAAGCAGTAGCAGTCTGAGGTACTTCAATGCTTAAAACCCAAAGAGTGAGTTTGTTTTGTGATTGGGCTGCTCTGGGAGGGGGAGACCATGCTTGGCTCTCCACAGCTGGCCAGATCTGCTGGCTGATGCAGGGCAGGTGTGTGTGGCTAGGCTACTAACTCTCCTCCCTCTTTGGGGTGGGTTGTATCCCCAAGGGGTGCTAAGAAGGAGCAGTCACCTGAGCCTGGGAACAGGAGACTGTCTGTGTCAAGACACAGTGGCAGGGTTTGCAGAGGAGGCAGGTTCCTTGTAAAACTTTCCTACACATTCTAGCCTTAAGTGACTACTCCATGTAAAACACTGTATTAAACTAGTTATGGCAGGTATCACAAGATGCTGCTGCTACTGGTTTTCAAGTTCTCTTTCTTAGCATGACAGCACTACTCAGTCTTTGAAGAAATGCTCTGCTGTTAGTTGTGATGCAGTTTTCTGAGGGGAAGCTGCTGCGAACAGCAGGGGACTTTGATGTCTGCAGTAAGCTTTCTAACCAAACTCAGTTCCTGGGAACCAGACATTGATATGTTGGCTGAGGGTCCTGAAAGGGACCGGAATTACCTGCTTGCTGTCTGACCGCCCCTGTTCAGGGATTGCCATAAAGTATAAATAAACCATGTCCCTGATTTCCCCTTCCATGGGAAACTGATCTGCAAAGCCCTAAAACCTGCCACTGCTTGGCAGAAAGGCTGCAGTTCTTTGACCCTGATGTGCCATGCAGTTGTGGTAAAAGGGAAGGCATTGTGAAAATGAAGCTGTATAAACAAAAGGGTGTGATGTTCCCTTTGTGCTGCAATGCTGCTTACTAAAACTCCCCAGCTGCCTTCTTCTTCATCACTTTCCTCTCCAGGCCTCTTGCAAATCCAGCGAATAATATAATAAATAAACCAGACAATTGCCTGGCCAATAAAAAGTCCTGTTGAGCTGCCTTGCTGCTTTCACATTTCCAGCTTATCTACAGTTTGAAAATATTGCACCTTTGATCCAGGTACTTTCTTTAAGGGTGCAGTCTTTGTGTACCATTCATTTTAAAATTGGTCTCTGACTGAGAGTTTTCCGTGATTGAGAGACTCTACAATGGATTGTGCCATCACGAGACAGAAGTTAACAGCTTCTGAAGCATGCTCTCGATCTATAGTTATGTACATAAAATCACTGTATGCAAAATTAGACACACACGCACGATGGTCAGCCATGAATTTAAGATGTAGACAGACAAATTATTCACTAGCGATGAGTATGTTGTGCATGAGCCATATGCTTCCAGAATGATTATTGTCAATATATTTTAGAGGTTTTTTTAAAAAGCAAGTTCATAGGGATCATTTTTTCATCTGTCTGCCTATAACATTAAGTGTTTAAGCTGTCATGAATCTAACCATTCAGGGCTCCGAGGGAGACAAAAATTAAAGTTAATAGATATTTTAAAACCTTTTCTGGACATAAAATGTAATTTGTTTTAAAGTCCAATATCCTAGAATCGTCCAGAGCTAGAAGCAAATGCTCTGTGACCTAGTGGAAGACTACAAATCTCCTTTTCCAATAATGGCAGGTTCTCAGACAAGATCTGTCTTCAAAATGATAGCCTAAACGCAGGCCTTTACTGCACAGAAACTTGCCCGTGTAGACGAGCAGCTTTTTGCACTCAAATTGCAGACACACTGCCCAGCCGCTTTGTGTGCAGAAACTCCTCAGTTGCAGCGCTGCAAAAAAACCACCTCGACGAGAGTCATAAGGCTATTTGTGCAGAGGCTCCAGGGCTCTGCTGCCAGCGTAGACCCTGGATTGCTTTCTGTGCTGTAATTGGTCTCCGGAGCTGTCCCCTAATGCCTCAAGTGACCGCTCTGCTCCTTGTTTTGAACTCAGCTGCCCTGGAGACCTGCGCCCCTCCCCTTTCAAAGCATCCTTTCTGACAGCTGTTGGGCGCTGTTCTGATCAGCTCCGGGACACAAAGCAAACCACTAATGTGGAATGCTCCTGCTGTTGAACACAGAGGGAGGTGTGTGTGTGTGTGAGAGAGAGAGAGGTTGCTGTGCAGAGCCCAGGGAGAGAGGCGGGGGCTGATGTTGCGGTTTCCCCCTGCCCCTGCCTCAGAACTGGTTGCTTCCTGCCGCTGTCTGAACTTACAAGACAGCACGCTGACACACACTCTGTCCCCCGAAACACACTATCTCTCTCCCCCGCTCCATACACACACATACTCCCTGACATACCCTCCCCCCCCTACACACACACTTCAGTCGAAAAGCAGCTGGCAATGTAGTAGGATGCCCATGGAACAATGGGATTAGGAAACCTGCGTCATGTGACGCTGTGCCTGCCCCGTGAGGCATTGCAAACCCTTCCCAAAGCACCCTGTGGCCAGTGGCGCCGTGGGATAGTTACCACAGTGCACTGCTGTCTTTGCCACTGCAAGAGCTGCTAATGTGGATGCGCTCCAGCGTCACAAGGAGCACAGTGTGGACACGCAACAGCGGTTTAATTCCAGCCTTTTATTAACAGTGGTATAACTTGTGGGGCAGAAACTTGCCAGTGTAGACATACCCTTAGATTCCTAAGTCCATATTTAGGTGCATAAATGAGTGGCCTGATTCTCAAAAGTACTCAATAGCCAGCAGCAGCCATGTAAGTCAATAGATCCATTGCCTTAATCACAAAACCATCCTGGTGCAACTTCACATAGTTCCATTGAAGTCAAAGGCCCTACACTAATTTACACCAGCTAAGAATCAGGCCCTATCTTGCCAGCCCTTATGGTTGAGAAGAAAACCCTCCAAAAGTGAACCCAGGAAAAAATAATGCAGAGTTCTCTTACTGAACATGAAGACAACCTGAAAGAATAGCTCAAAGGATAAGTGTTAGCTGTTCCCCTTCAGCCCAGAGTGTGTTTACTCTGAAACTTAATGATGGAACCCCCCCCCAGCAGCTACTAAAACAGCCAGTTTCCCATGGCAACTTTACACTGCAATTACATGATTTCTGTACACAATTCTGTGGCACGATGAACATTTGTGAGGCAATTTAAGATATGATGAATCTGATATAAAACAAATAACTCTAAGGATACTGTACTAAGTGTATTATTCATTTCCATATTCATTTAAAAAAGCTTCCATTTCTTTAGTTTCCCTGGTAGCTGCTGCGGTAGTTATACTCTGCCTCAATGGAGTGCAACTGGGAAAACAATGGGGATTAATGCTGAATTTAGCGGCAGCTTGTCAGGTATTTTCTCTGGCCTGTGTTATGCAGAAGGTTAGACTAGGTGGCCATAATGGTTCCTTCTGGCTTTGGAATCTATTAATCCTGCTCCTTGCCCATATAAGACATCCACCATTTTAAGCAACAGAGCCACAGACTGCAAATCTGAACTTGGCAGACACTGCATGAAGAAATCTTAACTTGTACCATCAGCAGAATGAACAGAACTGAACCTGCTTTTTCCCAGGGATTCACCATCAGGAACCGACACCCCAGGAGGAACCAGGAATTAGAAGAGGCTCAGCCACTGAGAACTCTTGGGAAGGGCTGGCACTCTGGGAGGAAGGACTCCTCTGGGCTGGATCAGCAAGCACCAGGAGACCACCCACAAGAACGTGACCAGTGAAGACTTCATCTTCTGGAAGCCAGTATCTAGATGGTCAGTAGAGGAGGGGCCAATGGAAAATTCTTGGCCAAGAACAACCTTGAAACCTAAGATCCTTAGGTACAGCGAAGGGGACGTGACTGGCAAGGATTTTGGGGCTATGTCTGCACTGCAAATAGACACCTGTGGCTGGCCTGTGCCAGCTGACTTGGGCTCGCAGAGTTCGGGCTCAGGGACTGTTTAATTTTGTTCTAGACATTCAGGCTGTCGTCCCAGCTCTGGGACCCTCCCACCTTGCAGGGTGCTGGAGCCTGAGCCCTGTAGTCTACACTGCAATTAAACCTCCCTGAGCGCAAGCCCTGCGAACCTGAGTCAGCTGGCATGGGCCAGCTGAAGGTGTCTACCTGCAGTGTAGACATACCCTTAGCCTCCATGGTGGCTGATTTGCATGTAGGCTATGGGAGATCTTTGGTTCTCCCAAGACATTTCCCCTCCCTTGCCCATTGGGCATGCTTATTCCATCTCTTAGGCTGTCCCTGGCTGCCATGTTCTGTTGCCCTATGTGACATCTGACACAGAGCTAGGCAGCAGTTTCTAAGTTAAGGTGAAGTATAGCAACCATTTCTTTAGCTGCTTTTAGGATGCATTGCCCTCATAAGCCTCCCTATACCAGCTGCTGCGAGAGAGGTCGCCATGCATGAGCATGTGCCGGTACTAGAATGGGTGAGCGTCACGGTTGCTTTTTAGAGACTTGGAAAGTTATTGAGCTCCCTCTAATCTCGGCCACAGACGTGGGTCAGTCAGTTCAGACAGAGATTGATACTTTTCGATCCAGAGGCCCAAGGGGTTCAGCATTAAAAATGATGGCCCATTTGGGGATCAAACCCACAATGAATATCACTCGTAATCTAAAAGCATGAGCCTCCTCCCCAAGTCTGTAGGAGGCTCATCATCCTCTCATGGTGGCCAGAGGGGACAGAGTTGGTGGGTTACACTCACAGCCGACATAGATAAATCCCTTGTATACCTGTGTGGCCAGGAGATCTTTTTCTAGCATCAGGTTGAGCCTTATTCCCCTGCTTGGACACTGCTGAAATTCTGCATGATGTGGGCTGGCACCATCATTTAAATAACTCACATGCAGATTTGGCTGGTAACTCCTTACCCAGGGTATAGAATGGGTGTCTAGTGGCCAGTAGAATATGGCATAGATTTGTGTGGGTCTGAGCTCTGCTCATAGTGGTTTCTGCCTCTCTCCGTGTCTCGTGAAAAGTGTCCTATGTACTGACCCATTTCAGAGACTCATGTGCAGATCAGAGATCAGAAATTACTATCACGTGGGTGACTCTGAGTCCGGCTCAATACAACGTTCTCTGATCTGAGATGCCACTAGCGGTAGCTCTTCCTGGTACAGGCTTGCATTTTGATTGGAAATGTTGTTGCTTGAAGGCGAAGTACGCTGCCATGGCCCCTTTATCTGCTGAGCACATGTTATTTTCCTGCAGCATGTCCCTGGCAGCTAGCCAGGGCAGATGTGCTATGAGGGATTGCCCCTACCCGTCTGAGCTGCATTGGTGCTTCTGCTGTCTTGTGTGTTTCCCGTGTTTGCGTGTGGGCTTCCCAGTAGCCATTGCAGAGACCCTGCCTGGCTTCCTGTGCCATGCTTGGGGCCTAGAGCAGCAGAGGGATGTTTCTACATGTAGCAACCACAGGGCATAGCCGTAACTGGGGAGCATTCACCACCGTGACAGCTGCCTGGTGGCCAGCATTGGAGGCTAGGCCTTGAGGCAGCTGGGCACTCAGATGAAGATTCCCAAAGCCCCTGCATGGCCAACCCTCAGCTTTGAAATTTCTCCTGAATTCTGGACCACGCAGAGCTGAGCTGTTGCATTCCTGGCTGAGTCTCCAAATACCCCTTTCCTTTGCAAATCCCTCTGCATGTGTCAAATGGCTGCTGGCACACAGAACAGCAATTTGGGCCTGCAAAACTGCAGGTCAGAAATAAAAGACCAAGAATTCACATGGTCTGATTTTTTTTCCCAAGCTCATCCGATTCCCCTTGTCTTCAATAGGAATTATGGGTGTTTGTGAGCTCTGAAAACATGGATATCCATCAGGCTTCGAAGCAGGATGACAGATTCTTTGCACGGTCCCATGCTCGGGCAGATTACAATCCAGCCCTTACCATGTGTTTGTCTCTTTGATTTGCTGCCCTGACATGAACTACTTTTCTGTTAGCAATGGATCCTTCCTGGGAATTTTCTCCATCATGTTTTAACATGGTGTGATGGGTAAAAAGAAACACTAGAAATGGGAAGTGAATCCGGGGGCACGAGGGAGGGCCCCCAAATACCGCGTCCCACATCAATTGTCGCGAAGAAGGAGACCCCCCCAACCAGGACCCTCCCCTCTGCACAAACTGTGCTCGGCTCTTTTTCTCAGTGCTGGAAGAATGAGTCAGGTTCCTGACACTCAACACTGCACTAGAGGGAAGGAAAGACAAAACGAGAATAGTGTCGCGTGTGCCAAGTCAGGCCTGCAATGAATCGATTCTGCCACGCAGCAGCGGTTTGTTCAACCTGGTGCTGTGTGGGTTATAGTTTCATTGCAGCAACCAACTCGGCTGCTCTTTGTTATCTGCTCTTTACCGTGTGGCTCAGGTCATTGCAGCTGTAAACATTTTACTTCCTTATTAACTGGGTTTTATTAGAAGAAGGTGAGAGAACAAACGCATGCAGGTCCTGGATACATGGATTGGAGCGTGTTTGTTTCATTCCTGGAGCACATTGTCCATTTCAGCTGCATTTTTTCAGCGGCATCCCCTGCTGTTTCTGCACTTGTAAAAAGAAGCAGATTGCAAAATGTTCTGAGTGGGTGTCTCTGTGCAGATAGAAATTCCAGCTCTGGTTGGAGGCTGAGTCAGTCTGCACCTGTAAAGGTAAGGATACTGCCCGCCACCCTAACACTGGTGTGTTGGTTCTGTTTGCAACGTCAGTGGGGGGAAATGGAGTCTCCCTCCCTCCTGCCTGCTGGAAAAAAAAATCTATCTTTGCCAGCATGGCCTCCAAGGACAACTCCTCTGAAATGGGGGAAGGGATCCGGAGGGGTAGAAAGGAAAGAAAATCTTATTTCCCACAAACAAATATATCTGAATAGTAAGGGCAAAAATGAAACATCGCCTAGAAAAGTTGACTGTCCAGCCTAAAATTTCCACTGGACGCCCACGAGACACTACTGCTATGGATCCTATCTTCATTACGGGGGGAAATGCACCCTGTGCAGAGGGCCAGCATGAGGTATATGCACCACTTAAGTTCCACTTAGCCCTCAAAATAGAGCTTATGTCTTACACTGGCTTTCTTCTGAATTTCACCATACAGGAGTAATCTGCAAAAGGAGTGTTTTTAGCCAATATCTCCATTGTCATCATAGTGTAATGGCCTTCTGCTCCATTATCTCTGTATATTGGCCATTATACATCTTCCTCATCTCTGCTATGAGAACAGCGTTGAGAAGCAGAGAACCCAATGCTCTGGTGTGGCCAAGGAGTACTTAGCACAAGTCTTGAGCCAGGATGTTTGGATAGCTACAAGGTCAGGCAGAGAGGTGCTTTTGCTAGCTTTGTACCCACCCCAATCCTGGCCAGTCCCTGACATAAATTAGAGCAGCCTAAAGGCTGCTCTAATCTATGCTAGCTGCCAGTGGCTTACCTACAAAGCATTTTAGCTGCTGGAGCTTGCTAGATATAAGGATGCCCCTGCCATGCCGCTCTTCTCCTGCCATGGCCCCTGCACTGTGATGAAGTGATGAAGAAGCACTGCCGTGACTCTGTGCCACCTGAAGACTCCACTATGGTGGTGCAATCTTTGAATGGTCTACTGGATCAGCTGGTGTTCAAGGCAGGGTCTGGCCTGATGGGAGCAGACTGTGTCAATACAACTAGACCATATTGGGCCATGCAAGCAACCAGCCCCTATGCTACACATTATGGGTGGCTCTTTTTTTATGCTGTTTCCAGTGTAAAGTGTGCAAACAGTTTGTGAAATCCTTTTTAAGTGGCATAAGGCTTCCCCGATTTTATGTCCCTGCATTAAACATATTGTACCATCACCCAAATCCCTCCCAGGCAAGAGGCATCCATTTACAGAGCATTGAGATGGCAGTTTACCTGTCATGCCTTCTAAAAGCAACAGAAGACGAAAAACTTTTCCAATACACGTTCATTAGGTCAGACTACGGCCCCTGGACCAGCTGGTGTAAATCAGCATAGCTCCACTGATGTCAACTGAGTTACACCCATGTACGTCAGCTGAGGATCTATCCCGTTGTGTTTGTTCTAGTTGTCCGATATGGTGACAGTATTATCTGTAAATAGCAGTGTTGTGTGTGGCGAGGGGAGGCCAGAGGGAATGAGTAATGGAATATGGATCCTTTCACCTCTAGTTCAGTCCTTCAGATCTGTCTCTGATTGCATTCCATGATTGTGTTCCATGTTTACCATGTTTACTCTGGATTCCAATCATGGAACACAATCATAGAACTAGAGTACTAGCTACTGACGCATTCAGTCTGGCTTCCACAGAGTTTGAGTTCCAGCTTTGTCTTCCATGTTTGCAATACCTATAATCGGCCAGTAATGACCAAAAGTCATTTCATTTGAGGGCTACTCAGTGGCTGCTGAGAAATGGATTGTTGGCCTCAGTCTAGTTCGAAAAGGAAAAGTGTCCACATACATCACCACAATTGGCATCCTTGGGGCAATCTCATTGGGTAGGCCAAGGGCATAAAGACCAAGTTGCCTTCTTACATCTAGGGAGGGGTGTACCAGAACAAGGATGAGACACGTGGGTAGGACAGGGTGGGGAAGCTGGCTTTGTACTCCTCCTGTGGAGATGCAAAGAGCTTCTTTCACTAGGGCTGACAATCCGCCGCCTTTCATCAGCACGAACGTATCTTGAGGACATTTCAAGGCTATGAGGATCAGTGTGTTTTTAAGAAAGAACAAAACAGCTGGCTAGTATAAATGGTGAAGACTAAGGGCTATGCAAGTTAAGCTAGCAGATTGCACTGACTAAATACAGATCCTACTGGTTTCCACAGAGGGTAGGCAGTTCTCCATCTGCAAGCTACATTAAAGCATTGCATAGAGAAACACACAGCATAAACAGTCGGAGTTATAAATAAACATGTCCTTCTCAGGGACTCCTCATAGACATGAAGCCCACTGGCATTTCTGCTACTGCATCCGTGGCACCAACGGATTTTCCCTACAGCTCAGTTAGCGTCTGATTCTGCCAGGCCTCTACGCAAGGGTGTAATGGGGGTAAGGGAGATTCCATGGAGCCTTTCTCCGCTGTGCATTGCCCATGTAAGAGCCCAGCAGCACTGCGGTCCCTGCAACCCGGGCACGCACGGGAACTGAGAAGGGGCAGCAGGAAAGATGTGAGCCATGTGACACCCCCTGTGCCCCACCACGCCAGCCAGTGGACTAGCATGCAGGAAGGAACAGGCTGCCCTCTCATTAAGCAGTGTAGTAACACACTCCTCCTGGGACCTGGGGAGGCATTCTCAGTCCTTAGGCACATTGTTATCCTTAAGAGGTGGATCCTTCAACTGATGTAAACTGACTTGAATGGAGCTATGACAGCTTACACCAGCTGAGGATCAGCCCCTATACCTCTAAGCCTCTATTTCTCCCTGTTACTCCAGGTTGTTCCAATATATGGTTATATCTGGGGATTAATAATAATTGCAGGGTTAGATGGGCCATGGGGTAGAATAATAACAAAGTCATAATGATCTGATCACATCATCGCCGCTTTGTAGCAGTCAAACAGCTTGTATGTTAAGGCCTAATTCTGCACACACTGAAGCCAGTGGGAGTTTTGCTGCTGACTCCTGTAGGGGCAGGGAGGTGGAGAAGACTGTGAGATTGTGCTAAACCCACAAGGAGCCCTGGAAATGATACATTAGCAAAAGCCAGAGATCTCTTTTCCTGCCTGGAGCTTGAGCCCCATAATACAACTGTCCTGATGAAAATAAAATACAAATGCAGGGTGTGGGGTCAGCTGTTGGCCAGATTCCTAAGACCAGTTCTGAAGTAGGTGCCTTTGTTCCAGAGCAGCATTCCAGTGCCTTGCATCCCCCTACACACGTACCAAAGGGAAAGGGAGAGTGGGCTTAGCTGCTGTCGCATCTTCTCTCGCTTTGTTTCTTTGATTTATTTTTAGCTCCCTTGCTGCCTATCTTCCTTTGGTGCTCTGAGGAGCGGCTCTTGCGCACCCCTGTCAATTCTGAGTCTCATCCCCCTCCCCAGTGCATTTCTGATTCCTGTGATGTTTCAAGTATCCCTAGATGCAGATATCAAGCCAGATGTTTTTATTCAGCTCGATTCTAGTATCTAGCATTTTTGTTTGCCCGGCTCTAGAAAAGTATTTTCCTTCTTGTTGTTTTCAAGTAAAGAACAAGAATGCCTCAGTTTCCCAGCAATGCGCCCTTCTCTGGGTCCTATTTCTTCTCCCCAGAAATTCAGCGCTGGTTTGATTAGCCTCCCAATTGTAAAGATTCCTCTGCTGGTACGGAGCTCCCCAGATTCAAATGGACAAAGCATTCTTGGGCTCACTGCACCAGTGAGGCTCAGTTGTGAAAGCCCAGATTCCTTTGTCTCGTCCCAGTAATGTGAATGGGGTTGTCTATGTGAGTAAAGGCTGAGCACTTCCGTGAGGGCTGGCTGGACAGCAGAGGGCTGTCTTCATAAAGAGTCGGCACTTGTACTCACTCTTCTTTTTAAATCATAGAATCATAGAATCACAGAAGCCTTGGGTTAGAAGAGACCTCAGGAGGTCATCTAGTCCAACTCCCCACTCAAAGCAGGACCAACACCAACTATCTATGTCTGTAACTAATCAATGTATGCTTGTTGTGTGTGCAAGGCAGGGCTGCTCTGCAGCGCCCCCTTGAGGTGCATGGTTTGGCCACCCGCTTGGGGCAGGGTAAGCCTGAGCTGTGAGCTTGGCATCAGTCTCTACACAATCAAATAACAAAAGAGCAATTCAGGATCCAGCTCCTTGTACCTTGAAACAAAGAGTGGGGAAAAAGCCTTCCAGATGCAAACACTTAGGACAAGGCACCCTGACCTGGTTCCGGGTTAGCAGTGAGGACCTCTTCCTCTGCTCCAGAGCAACAGCAGGTAAGCCTTTTTAACTGGCCTGCTGGTTCCTGATTGGTCAGTATTTTCTCCTGACCCTTCTAGGCCTCTGGAGGACTCGGTCACTCGGTCTGAGTGGATTTTCCTTGGGTGAGGAGTGTCAGGCTGCTTATGCCTCCCTCAGGAGGCAGAGAAGGCCTGATAGACCCATCACATTGTGTAAAATGCTGCATCAACAAACCTGGAGCACAATGGTCTCCTGTGAATGGGCACACTGAAATTAGAGTTAAGAGCCTAGGAGCTTTTGGAAATCAACAAGAGTTAAGTACTTATTTGCCTCTTTAGGAGCCTGAATACCATTAAAAATCTGGGTCTTATTCTCACTGTGTCTCAGTTCTCCATCCATCAAATGGCGATAAGAGCAGTTTCCTACCTCAGAGAGGTGTTGTGAGGATGAGTACACCTCTGTGAGGTGCTCTGACACTATGCTAACAGGGGCTATGTAAGCACCTAAGACCGATGCAGCAAAGACATTTTATTCACAGATGCACGGCCATGGACAAAGGGTAGGGGGAAAGGAGCTAATAATTTGATTTAGGTGGGACTGCTCCTGTATGTAAAGTCAAATACACGTGTAGGCTTCTTTGCATGCTCGTTTACTAGTGACAGTAAAACTGTTCCAAATAAGTAACACCTGAGTTCATACGTGCACAGAGGAGTAATCATTAGCATCTGTTCCAGAGCCTCCTTATCATTATTGTTGTTTTTTATTATTAAAGCTGGGATAATAGCATCTCCTACTTCACAGGGGTCTTGTGAAGGTAAATATATTCCAGGCCGTGAGGTGCTCAGTTTCTATGGTATTGGGAGCAGGTAATTCCTAAGATAGGGAGAGAATGGCAAAAACTCAGCATCTCCCTATTCATTGGGGCAGAAGGCCTTTGGGGGACACTTCAGGGTCCTTACACCTACGCTAAGGTGGATTTCTAAGCCGGATCACTTGCCTCCTCAACACCCTTTTCTCTAATGAAGATGCACCACTCTGTCCCCCACACTTGGGTATAAAGCTGTAGCTCATAGGGCGAGGTCTGTCTGGGGCCCCCATCTGATTGGGCCAGCGATAGCCATTTGGCAACACAGTCATTGCACTGCACTGTTTTGTGTGCCCGGTTTGCATATGTTCTGTTATCATCTGATACAGTTGCAGCCAATTTGCTGAGACTGTAAGTCATGTGTGGAGTCTATTCAATCGACCTCTCAGGGACAGCATCACAATACAGGCTGATTTGTTATTTATTTGTTAGTTTCTGATGGTGTGTTCAGCAGCAGGGTAACTCTATATGTTGCACTGTATTGCGGGGGGGCTGGCTCAGCCCCCACAAGTTGCCAGCCTGCTGGTTGATTCTATTGCAGAGCACACAGCGATAACATGCAAACATAGCAGGAGTGTTGTAAGCAAGACACGAGAAGTAATTCTTCCGCTCTACTCCGCGCTCATTAGGCCTCAACTGGAGTATGGTGTCCAGTTCTGAGCGCCACATTTCAGGAAAAAAGTGGACAAATTGGAGCAAGTCCAGAGAAGAGCAAAAAAATTATTAAAGGTCTAGAAAACATGACCTATGAGGGAAGACTGGAAAAAAATTGGGTTTGTTGAGTCTGGAAAAAAGACTGAGAGGGGACATGATAACAGTTTTCAAGTACATAAAAAATTGTTACAAGGAGGAGGGAGAAAAAATCTTCTTAAGCTCTGAGGATAGGAGAAGAAGCAATGGGCTTAAATTTCAGGAAGGGGGGTTTAGGTTTGACATTAGGAAAAACTTCCTAACTGTCAGAGTGGTTAAGCACTGGAATAAATTGCCTAGGGAGACGGTGGAATCTCCATCATTGGAGATTTTTAAGAGCAGGTTAGACAAACACCTGTCAGGAATGGTCTAGATAATACTTAGTCCTGCCATGAGTGCAGGAGACTGGTCTAGATGACCTCTCGAGGTCCCTTCCAGTCCTATGA
Source organism: Eretmochelys imbricata (assembly GCF_965152235.1). NCBI lineage: Eukaryota > Metazoa > Chordata > Testudines > Cheloniidae > Eretmochelys > Eretmochelys imbricata. The sequence goes on along the minus strand of NC_135574.1, from coordinate 201,233,681 downwards.
TTCTATGAATTGCCATACCAGATCAGATCAGCATTCATCAAGCTCTGCATCCTCTCTGACTGTGTCATACCACCTGTTTCAGAGGAAGGTGTTAAAAACCCTGCAGTAGGAATTGATGGGATAACCTACCCCAGGATAAGTTTCTCCTTGGCCTCCATTACTTAGAAGTTAGTTTATGTCCTGAAGCATGAGGGCTTATATCCTTCCCAAAACTCTAGGCTTTTTAAAAACCCTTACTCTTTGGTTTGAAAGTCAAATCCACATTCAAACTGGGGACAATTACTCCCTTTCACCCACCTTTTGTCAGTCTTGTCTATTTAGACTGCAAACTCTATGGGACAGGGATTGACTCATTCTATGCATGTTTGCAGCCCCCAGCATGATGCTTGGCTAAGGCATTACTGTAACACAAATAATACAGAATGATATAACATTACATTCAGATTGTGATTGATTTTTTTGTTTCTTTAAGAACCTAATAGTGCTCCTGTGGGAAAGTCCTATAGAACATAAGGGAACGATAACCTTCTTATGGAGGTTTTAAACCAACCTATACGATATTATAGCAGAGCTATCATTCTCGAAGGCCCAGATAGTTGCAGTCTAACGCTCCTTTACATAGGAGTAAGGGGTCACTGAGTTGCAATCAGCTTCCCATTCTGTTGCATGGGTGCTGCCCTCCTACACTGATCTTGTGACAAGCTGCCTTTTACCCCTACTTCCATAGGCTGGATAAAAGAGAAAGAGAGATGCTATCATTTGTCATTACATTTTGATTTTTGTAAGGTATCAGTTTGGGGTTACAACCAGGGTGTTGCATTTCCCTGGCATACAGTTGTTTGCACAGGACTTGTTTAAATGTGTGGGGTTAACAGAATGTAATGAATTAAGGACTCCTAGGACTACTCAGAACAGATCAGCTTTGAATCAGATCTAATATAATCTCAGCACAGAAGGGCAAACCTCATTTGATCACGAAACGGGCTAGGTGCCGAGACTGACCATTTTCAATAATATTATTAATATTCTCTTCAGATCTCTCTTTTTCCCCCTCCTATCCCACGCACAGAAATCTAATGGTACTATATTATTAGCTGTCTTGGAAAAAAGATTAAAATGCAGAATTTAAAAACAACACATTAAATCAACACCTTGGGTAGGCATTTGGCAGTAAATCTGTTCTTTTTTGGTGTGTGGGAGAATTCCTTTCGATTACAGATTCGTACTTAGTACTGTGCAAGACTACTGTCTCTGCCAAACAAACAATAGAACTGGTGCATAGCATGGCAGCAATCCCATCGGCTCTGTGCAGAAAGAGAACAAAGCCAGTGGTGCAAACTCAAGCATTTTTTCAGACAGGTAAACTAGATCCATCTCCTTTTCAATGGGAAAGTGGTATGTGGTATATTAATATATGCAGGGTACTGCTGCCTTCAGCGTCTATCTGTGCTGTGGCGTTTTCCGCATATGTGTGATGAAACTACCAGCAAAAACAACATAACCTCACCACATGCAAATTCTAATGCCTTTACTCGTTCTTAGCTCCACCTCCGTCCCTTGATTTCAGTGGGGCCACTCAAGGAGCAAGGGACTTCTCATTGTAAGGAAAGATATGATTCTTTGGCCCAAAGTGGCTAAATAGGAGACTGAGAGTAACTGACAGTCTAAAGCAGTTGGGCACATGGCACTGGTAGGCAGGCAGTGTTGACTCATAGTCTGGCTGCTACATTGCTCAGAATACTGCAGTTCTTTTAATAATCCAAGTAAAGGAAGATGCTAGACACTATAATCACTGTGAAAGGCTAGACCCTATGCCCTTATGGCAAAGCCCATGGTAAGGGGCATGGCAGAGCTGCACTGCCCTAGAGAGACCCCCAGGAGGAGTTCTCCTGAATGGCTCCTGCAGCTTCCTGGCATGCAAGTGATCATACATCATGTGGAAAGCAGTCCCATGTAAGACATAGACCTACTCAGGTAGAGAATCTAGGGCCTGATCCTGCACCCACTAAAGTCAGTGGCAAAACTCTCCAGTGTTCCTGTCTTTCATGAACCTCCTGATATGTGGGGGGTTTTTCCCAAAAGCTCCAGCTCTTGGACTCATGTGAATACTACAGAATCTCAGCAGTCGCTTAAAACAAAGTAAGTTTTCTAGCCCTCATGACAGCAGAGATAAGCTTGGAAACGTGCCCCCCAGAAAGCAAATAAACATCCCTCCAAGGATTGTACATTGTCTTTCAAATCTTATGATGTTTAAGTCAATTGTATGATTTGGAGGGACCCGACTCGTGATTGTTTAATGCTTGGGGTTGGCAGACCTGACTCCCACAGAGTTTGCTGCTGGAAGATCAGGAGCTTAGTGTGTGCAATGATACTGATATCTACCAAATGAAGGACTCCTGTGCTGAAAGAGACATGGCTCCAGTTCGAGGCTATTGCTGCTTTAGTGGGAAAGAATCAGACCTTACAAACATTAGGGTTTATTGTATGGGAAAGCTTAGGGAGGCGCCGGAGGGTATCTTCTGTAGATAGACTCTCCTCTAGTCAGACAGAAAACAATGAGCAACGATATGCATGTACCTAACTCGCAGAGGCCAAGTGCCAAGAGACCCATAGGAACAGGGAAAACTCTCCAAAAGACAATCATAGAGCTTAGCTACCCTGCCTGGACCCTCTTCATCGATGCCCTCTGCCCTTTTATGCTTGTTAGGCTGGTGCAGAGGGGCCACAGAGCAGGTGTATGAGCCCTCTGGTGAACACCCCAGGGCAGAGACTCAGGAGCAGCTCTGCCAGCTGTATACTATCTCCACAGTAGCCCCGGGCACAGGGGGTGTTCCTAGGGTGGCTGGGGGCAGGGCAGAAGTGTGCCATTGGTGGGCCAGAGTAGGGAAGGGCCATGTCCGGATGGGAGGGGATGTGGCCAGGACATTCTCGCTCCCTTGCTATCCTGCTGTTGAAACAGAGATGCAAGTCAGAGCAGCACTCCAGGACACACCACACTGCCTGCACTGGGGCCCACGCGAGTCCTTGCTGCCACTAAGCTGTGAAAGTGACTCCCTTCTGTTCCTGAACTGATGAATACACCCGTGCAGGGATGTATCTGTCTTATGCTTTTCTCTTGACTAAGGAGTCCTGAGAAGTGCTGAGCAACCATGGCTTCCACCCAGGGGAGTGGGTGTTGCAGGTGCTCAGGACCTATCAGGATCAAGCCATCATTGTTCTGACAACACCGGAAAAGCCAGTGTACAATGAAAACAAATCAGACATAATTTTTGGGGGGGAGAATCTCACCTTGTAAAATAAGTCTCATCCTATAATTTTTCTAGAGAGAAGAGCTGACACTTCTATCTCTGCACCGAGCCATCCATGGACACAAGGCAAGAGCAAAGGGGGGAAAAAATTGCTTTGCAATATTTATTATAGAGGCTTGCCACTCTTGACCTATGATGATAATAGTCAAATCTAAACATAATCATAGCTTAATGCTGTCTGTGTGGCCCCAGTGGAGTAAAATATTACACGGGAATGAATGAATCACCTCCAAGGAACGCAGGAGAAATTACATGCTTTGGATCTACAGTTATGTAAGCTCTATAGTTATTTGTGGGGGGAAAAAGCAAACCCTGCCTCATGCCAATTGCTAACTAGTCTTAAATGCTAGACATGTTTCTGGGCAGTGCTGAGTGTTCAGCATCCCTGGATTTACATCTCTGAGTCTAACGCCAGCGATTAAATAAAACGAGATGGCCCTGGTACAGCATGCAGTGTCTGTATGCGGACGGGGGGCCTGCTGTAGAATAATGAGCGTGGTCCAAAGTGTGCTCTCCGTTACACTGGTACAAATCTGCAGTCATGCATGTGACTTCAAAGGGAGTGACTCCAGTTTTACAATGCTCTCTGTTGCTATCAGTTTTACAGAAATGCTCCTCCGTTGTCTTAAGTCAAAACACTCCTGATTTACACCCTAGGACGGGAGCATTAGGCCAATTTTCAGTTGTTTCTCCTCTGTGCTCAGCACAGAGAGTTGGGGAGAAGGGTACATGTTTCAAAAGTGGCTTTAATCCTCCTCTGTGCTGCCTGTATTCTGGGGCAGTTCGAGGGCCAGCATAGCCTCTGTCAACAGTCAGAGGAGTCTCAGGGCTGTTCTTACACTTGGCTTCCTGTGGCCACCTAGGGGCCTAGGGAAGCAGAGAATAGCTGGAATGCACCGTACTGGTCTCACAATGCGTGCTCCTTCGCAGAACGGTGGGACAAAATGCACGAAACTGGTGCAAGGCGAGGGTCATTGGGCACCAAATCGTGGATGTCCCTTTAAAATGAGGAATCATGGACACACACCCCCTCCGCCGCCCTACTTGCAAGGATGAATTCACATTTAGGTGTGATGTGGGGCTGAAAACTGAACCCTCTGTGAGAGCCTGGTTAGGAAATAAACATCCAAGCCACTCAGGATAGCTAATTTGGTGTGGAGCACTAATGTATTCTAGATTACTTGGCTCTTGGACAACATAGCAGGGGACATTTTGGAAGAGGAAGACATTTTGAATAACCAGCACGCTTGATATTTGAGACTGCTCTGATAGCCTGGGAAATGTATTTCCAGAAGAAATCTTCCATTTGAGTTGGATACTTGCACCTAGGTACCTATTACCACAATATTTAATGTAGGTATCCTCACAACAGCCCTGCGAGATAGAGAAGTGAGGGACAGAAAGGCTAAGTGACATGCTCAAGGTCACACAGGAAGCCTGTGGCAGAGCAGGGAATTAAACTCAGGCTACCTGCAGGCGAGGCTAGTGCACTGTTCATTGGACCATCCTTCCTCCCTACTGGAAAAGTGGGAGATGCTAAGGCCTTTTTGCCAGTTCTAGGCAAAGCGGATAAGGGGAGAGAGGACAAAGGTTATGCTTGGCAAAGCCTGTGGAGATCGGCAGGCACTAAGGAGCCTTTGGGGCGGCCCTTCTATTTATTTCTTGGAGAGTGATGTTTTGTGGTGGTTTGTTACAGTTAAATCTTGTGCCTTGTTTCTCTCACACTAGCATGGGGAAGTTCTCGTCATGCCTTAGTTTTAATGTCTCTAGGCCAGGCGTTGTCACAGCAAAATTTTTGGTGGCCTCAGAGTGTGGCCACCAACTCTTGCTGGTCGCCGCTCTGACAATTTGTCCTAAAATACTTAATTAACTTGAGGAAGAACAAATAAATATGCACATCTACAGGTCCAAATCATTGCAATTTATTTACGTAAGGTTTTGCAGACTCAATAATAAAAACAATGTACAGTTGTCTCTATTCTTTACTGGACCTAAACAGAATAGAAACACAAATAATGTGCTTTGCGTGTTTTGCTTTCTTAGTTGATTTTTTCCCCCCAGACTTGCTAGCTAGCAAGCCTGCTATTGTGAAAACTGACAGTTGTATATTTGTTACTATCACTTTTCACAGCAGCCTTACTCAGCCCCAGCAAGCTGGAGGACAAATTAAGCCCTGGATGGGGAGGTGGGGCAAGGGGGCTGGAGGAGGCAGCGGGGATAATGGCAATGGTGGGGAGTGAGTCCAGGGCTGGAGCCTGGGATCCTGCTGCACAGCTGGGGACTGGAGGAGGCAGTGGGGTCAGGAGCAACATGGGAGAGCGAGCCCAGGGCCAGAGCCTGAAGCCTGGCGGCTGGGGGATGGAGCCCACTGCTGCACGGCTACAGCCTGCCGCTCACTGCCCCAGGGCTGAAGCCCGAGCCCCACCACCCTTGGGAAGGTGGAGAACTCACACGGCTTGCCTGCCCCTACATGTTTGGGGCTCCAGAACGGGGTAGGAACCAGGCCCAGGGGGGAAAGGCCACTGCTTCCCCTGGCCCCCCATCATCACCCAGGAGGCTGTGGCCACAAGAAAAGCACCCGGTGGCTGAATTTGAGAAACGCTGCTCTAGGCTAGGCTTTCGCCATAGGCACTGCCCTGTGTGAGGGCTGGTGAGCGAACCGCTGTACTGTCCCAGGAGATGCTGGGACTCGGACGCACCCCTCCCATGCAAAACTCCTCGCCTGCTTCCTCCTTGCTCCCAGGAGCTAGTCATTTACCGCTAGTCTACACCAAACTTAAATTACTACTCCCCGGTTGGCTTGGCTACTCTGGGCAGTGGACAGGAAGGCGGGGAGGATGGAGCCAGGAGTCTGACCACTGCTCACCTGCTTTGGAGGGGGAGTAAATGAGAGATTATTCCCAGGCAGGTTGGTGGTGAGCAGGTGTGGGTGGGCAGCTGGAATGGCAGGCAGGCAAGTCTAGAAACTGAGCAGGCCGTAAGACATAGAAGTGTTACTAAGTAGCAGACATGTTAGTGTCCACAGCTATGCTGACTGGATGAAGAAGAGGGAAACTAAGGTGGTGATGTGAGCGGAGGGAGGAGAGGTAGGACTACCGGAGGGGGACACGTCTTTGTTGTGATCTTTGGTCTGCTTTTACCACGGTGCATCAGAACTAAAGGGCCATGTGCCCTCTTATCTCTAGATTATTTACTATGCCTCTTGATGTCCGGCCTGCGCGTGCTGGTCAGAGTGTCAGAAAGCCTCTTCTGTTGTTCTAAAGCTCCTCTGAGCTTTCTATGCTCTTAAAACCATTATAAAGACTAACCCACAAATCCTCACATATTAATTCCCCTTTAAAACCAGGTGAACACCTAGCTGTTGTTAACCCTTTCAGCGCAGCGGATGTGGCCATTTGTTGGCACCGATCTTGCTTTCCCTCCCCGTAGGTGTTCAGAGCTTCTCCCAGGTGTTGATTGCTCCTCTGCGGACAGCAGATTCCCTTTTTACTGCCTTGTTGTAAATGCCAGCAGCCTGCTGCCCCTCTCCAGATTCAGACTGGTCCTCTCTAACCAGCCTGTTTCACTGAAGGGTCAGGCATAGGTCAGCAGCAGAGACCCAGATCGCCTGGAGAGAGCACGACAAGTATCTGAGTGGGTTTCTAGCAACTGAGAGGAAGTCCAAGGCTTGCTGAACTCAAAAGTCTTGATCCTTCATCACTGGCACAGTGCTTCCTTCCTGGCTCCGGGGGAGCTAGGAGATCAAAACCTAAGGGTGAACGAATCTCAGGTGCAAAAGGAAAAGCGTGTAAGATTGCGACTCCAGGCACAGGCTTGAATAAGGGCTGGGATGAGAGCTGCCCCACATCAGCAGAAGCCCTAGTGACTCCTCTTAGCCACAATGCTTCTCAACTTCCTCATTGCTCCCAGGAGCATAGTAATGCGCTATCGGCCTTTACCAGCAATGAATTGTTTTATATTCCCTCTGTACCAGCTCAGCTACTGTAGCCAGCGAACAGGTGGGATGGCACCCAGGGTCCACCCATTCCCGGCCCACTTCCAACCCAGCTGCTCCAGTGGGAGCTCTTGGGAAGTTCACTCTTAGGAATCTGGGCCCAAGGAGCTCATGTAGAGGCATCCAAGAAGGTTCTGGTTCCTTCGCCCAGGCACAGAGGCCAAGTGACAAACTAGCCCTGTGTGCGGATACATCAACTTCATGAGCAGAGAGGTGAATTAACAACGAACCAAATATATTATGACTTTGGACTCCACAGCCCCCTCTTTGTAAGTTAGGAGCGATGGCTGCGAGCTGGGATAAGTTCGGCAGTCCCAAGGCTATGACCATTTTGTCTTGCAGTGTGTACTGGATGCACGCACAAGCATCGTCACTTGTGCCAACACTGAATATAGCTTTCAAGCTCTTCAAAGGAGTATACCAGAAATAAGGCCTGCCTCCCTGCTAGAGCTGTGTCAACTCTAAGCTTCCAAAGCGAGGCTTCTAGAATTACAGCCGGAAGCCAGACAGCCCACAGGTGAACTCCATCTCCCGATCACTCCACTCCTGATAGGCCCAGCAAGATCCCTCATGAACGTAGAGCCTACTGCTCTCCCGGGGCCTGGAGTCACTGGGAGTCTTTCTATTGCTTTCAATGGGCTTTGGGTCAGGCCCTTGGATCACAGGAGGCTGCTTGGCCAGAGTAGCCAAACCATAAGAGATATTTCTGATCATAAATGCTGTAGTTTTAAACAATCTATTTCATATAACAATCCAAAGCATCCTTCAAATGTATACTGCTGCCTTAGGACCTGCTCCAAAACTCACGGAAATCAATGAAGAGACTCCCATGGACTTTGAATGAGGCCCCTATTTTCTTAGACTCTATTTTCTTGTTTTCTTAAACTTTGAAAGCACACAAGACAATGCAATCAGGCAATGTAAAAGCTTTCTCCTTACTCCACTAATGCACTGAAATCCTGACCTTCAAGAGCCCCTGCTAGTCCAGTACAGGGCTTGTCATTGGCACTGATTATCAAGTACAATTACACTGAAGTGTTTGGTACTTATGTGATGTAAAAAATGAAGTTGAAGCATCAAGATGAGACCTCCTGGACTAATGTCTGTATTAAGCATTGCTATTGCATGGGCTGAATGAATGCCAGTTACGCAACAAGAGTTTGCTTTATGCATATTGGACTGAGAATTGGGCTAATCAAAACATTTTTCATGGAAAATTTTTGATGGGAAAAATGGGATTTTTGGTTAAATGAAAATTTTTACAGAAAAATAATTTTTTTATTTTATTTTTCCACCGGAAAGATAAAAACCTGAAACCTGGGTTGGGGGGGGGGCTCAGTTTTTCACAGTTTTTGACTGAAATATTTTCAGTATCCAGCCTAAAAAGTTTGGTTTCCATTTGCTGAACGCTGAAAAAGTGTCAGTTTGGGATCTTCTGACAAAAGGTCAAAATATTCTGCTGGAAATTTGCAAAAAAAAAAAAATTGCAAAAAATATTTCACTTTTATGTAAATTTTCCACAGAAAAAAAAAAAAACCCACACCTTTTTCACTCCAACTCAGTTCACACTCCTAACACTACTGGAGAGGAATGGGGAAAGCTTCATGCATAGATCAAACCTGTTAGAATGTTCCTTTTTGCTGGTTTGAAAAACAGGTATAAAAATGTACTTTTTGCCCAGTGCAGACTATGAAATACCGTCATAGATTATACTCATCTTCAAATTTTAATACGGATGTGGAGAAAAAGCACAAGCTGTAACATCCTATTCAAAATCATTGACTGGATATTCATAAGGCCAAATTCTTCTCTCATGTACAGTGCTCTAAGTCCAGAGTAACTCCCTTTAAGTCTTTTGAGTTACTCTGGATTTATACCCACGTAAACTGAGAATAGAAATTAGGTCACAACAGAAGATTCCTGTGCTTTCTCCCTTTTTAACTTTTCTCTCTCTTCTGAAGTGATATTCAACAAATTTCCTACAATGTGTGTTGTGACTCTGGAGGATAAGGTGGGGTCGTGATGGGTCTCCGGAGGGATCAAGGAGTTTACATGATTAACATTTTAATATTGGAATGTTTCCATTTCTCTAATAAAGAGAAACCTCCCCACTAGTCAATCTTAAATACAGTTCTTGTGTCCTGGAAAATGAGCACCTGCTGTAGTCTTGGGTGTATGAGAAAGAGGAAACATTCTTGGTCAGCTCCCAACCAAACAAAATGGGAATCACTGAAATGTAAGCAACATGAAGGCTGCCCTGACTCTAATCTCTGAACATCAGCCCCCCTGTCCAAACCAGTAGTTTTGTTTCCAACCCCTGCATCACTCATACTCTGCTTAAATTGCCTTTCCATTGTGTTTATTTTGTTGGGAGTCAAAGAAACAATCACATCATACTTACAGAGAAAATAAAATACTTTTCAGCATATGAAAGAATATAATGCACATATGCAATGAAGAAGTTACTCACAAGACCGTGTGGGCAATCTCCATTGTGGGCATTTCCTGACTTTTGAGTGCTTAATCACGCAATCTCAACATGGTTTTAAATGCAATATTACTATACTAGTCATATTCTAAGATATAGTGTCTACTTCATTCTTCGTATCCAATTTTCAATCACTATTTTTCTCAGCTCTCATTTTGTGTTATGCCTGTTTTCCTGAAGAGATAAACAAGAAAACTCAGGAACAGCTTACACGATATGTTGTTGTTATTTGTGTTATAGACATGCCCAGAAGCACCAACCAAGTCCCATTGCTAAGCACTATACATGCACGCACTAAAAGACAGTCCATATCTGAAGAGGTTAAAATCTAAATAGAAGAGGTGGGGTAAAAGGTGATAAGGGAAACCAAGAGGTGATTTGCTCAAAGTCCTGCAGCAGGTCAGTGGCAAAGTTGGGAGTAGAAGCCAGGTCTCCTGAGTCCCAGTCCAGTTCCTAATCCATTCTGCCTCTCCATACAGCAAGTGAGAAGAGAATTTGAGACTCTCCAGTACTGACAGGGGAAAGTAGCATATCTGGTCTGATGCATTAAAATCAAAGCAGGAGGTTAAGTTCAAATTAATAACAGAATATTCCTGGCAGCTATCTGACAATGTTTCCTGATATATGATGGGCGCTGTGAAGAGGACAGGAGGTTTTTAGTTCTTGTAGGGTGTGTTACAAGCACAACACATCCTTCTTCTTGAGAAAATCCTGTCTGGCATATTGACGAGGAATAGTCACCATGTCCTTCTGAGCTGCATATTCTGGATCTAAGAATGTTGCTTAGGCCCACCAGATCCAAAAAATGATCCAGAGTTTCAAGCTGGATTTTGAACTCCCCACCACCCAAAGTCCAGAGGTGTTTTGATTTGGGGTTTGCCCCGTTGAAGAGATCCAGGCAAGGCATAGACACTCATCTAGATCTAAGCCCGGATTCCAGCTCTCCCTGCAGTTTAGGAGGTGGGTTCATATCCAGGATTGTGATTTGAATTATATTCATAGTATTATATTCTATATTTTTATTTTCTTTATCCTGTTGTGAGTGATTAGGACCCAACCCACCGAAACAAAAACCTCACTGAAGTCAATGAGACTATTCACATACTTATGAGCAACCACAGGCATTGCTGGACTGGGGTCTCTTGAGTTTTTCAGACACTGAGCATGGCAAGCAGATGGGGATCCATAGCCCTGTTATGTGGTGAGCAATAAGATCCAGACATTGGTTTGCAATAAGCTGAAAATCTTCACCTCTTTCCCTTGGTAATTGCTAAAATCCCTGAAACCACAGTCAACACTGTATCTACAATATAATAGCTACAATAATAATGTATCTCCTTTTTTTCTGTACACATGCATGATCCTCCTCATTGCAATAATTTGTGAGCTCCAAAAATTAAAAAAAAAAAATCCCACCCAACTATCTTGCTTTCAGCCTGCTGAGTCACTTAGCCTCAAACTGATTTTGACTATCCAACTAGAGAGCAGCAATTGCTGTTACAGCAGGGAGGTTGTCGGAAGAGAAGGGAAGGGAGGAAATGATGCCAGCCAAGGAGTACAGTGAAGAAAAAAACAGCTTTATAATTTGCTCAGAATAGGTGACACTTACCTATTTGTTCTGTTCAATGCTTCTGGGTTTGTCTAGGCTAGAGAGAACAAGCTATGAAATGAACTTCCCCCCTGTATGGCACAAGGGGAAGAGTGGGGAGTATCAGAGAAGGGATTGTAGGGGAGGGCAGCTGTAAGGAATGAAACCCTACAGCAAGGGAGAAGGCTAGGAACAGGCTAAATGAGGATGACCCAGTTTAAGGAAGAGGAGAGCATGAAATGCACTCCGATCAACTGCCAACACCCACCTAGCCTCCCACACACGTTCACTTCAGATTCCTCTGTGGAAAGAAAACAACGAGGAAGAGGAGCGGGAGCAAACGCAGAAACTGTAGCACTTCTTTGTGCTCCTAACTCATTTCTTGTGGTCAAAGATGGCAAATGGCAAGCACCACAGGTTGCCTATGCCCCTGGCTTGCTGCTTACCAGCACGCACGAGGCAGTGAGGGCAGACAGCAGGCCTGGGTGCACGATGCAGCTGCATACCAAGGCAGAGGTGGGTAAAAAGGAGGGCCAGATCCTCAGCTAGGGTAATTGGGTACAGATCCATTGAAGTCAGTGGCTTTAAGCCAGTTTTTACCAGCTGAGGGCCTGTTTCTCTGCCATTTTAGTGGAAGCCATCTGAAGGCTTCTGCCCTTTCTGTCCCGTAATCTCACAATGAGGAGCAAAGAGAAGATAATACTTTTTCTAGGCAGCTTGTGGTCAACTTGTGGAATTCACTGCTGGGGGATTGCTGAGGCTAATAACTTAGCAGGATTTCAGAAGAGTTCGATATTTCCATGAACAACAATTATACCAGCTCGGTCCAAAACATTAACCCTTAAAAAGGCAGTAAACTACTACAGCTGAATGAATTTGTCCCTACAGAGGCCTGTTAATAAACAACATCTCCTCACCCCCGCTAGGCTTCTGCTATGCTCTTCCTCGCCGAAAAACACTTGAGTCACAATTGCTCCTAACAACTGAGCCAGTGCTGAGTCCTACGGCTTTCCCCCCTCTGATAGGCACCACAGTCCTGCCTACCAGCCCATACAACACACAATGTCTAGATCATGCATTTAAAAGTTAGGGAGATAACATTCTATAATAGGAATAGTAACACTCACACTTCAGGAATTCTCCCTGCTTCTCAATAGACACAGGGGCCCAATCCAACTCCCACTGGCGGCGGACCTCGGTTGACTTCAATGGAAGTTGCGGTAGTGCATTAGAAGGGGTAATTTGCCTTCCTCTGAAGTTTTGGGTGTGTGTTATAACCATTCCTAACAGCCGTACAACACTATTCAGCTTCAAAGCACTTTACAAATATTAACTGACCAGTGCCATGGGAAGTATACCGGATTTGATGTCCTCCTCTGCTATGGCAACAGCAATCTTCCTAGTAATATTAGCTGAGTCCCTGAGGGGAGGTTTTTTTGGTGTTGTTTATAACAGCAATCTGACTACTGAATTCATACCTCTGTGCGGAGAACCACCGGCTTTATCTCCTACTCTCACTAGGAGAGTAATATTTATTTCCTGTATCTTTTTGTCCCTGAAAAAATTTTGCTTTATTTTCTGTGGGCCAGATCTCAAGTGGTGTAAATCAGCACGGCTCCCTTGAAGTCAATGGAGTGGTTGCAATTTATACCAGTTGAAGATCTGCCCCACATATATGTTGCAATTGTAAGTAGACGGGGATCCACATGGCACTGTTAATTTGTTGCTGTTGTTAAAAATCACAGGCCAGAGCCTCAGTTGGGGTTGATCATTATAGCTCTGTTGACTTCAAAATTACAAGCAGGCAACCACGGAACTAATTGGATTTTTCAGTTCTTGAACCCCTCTCATAGTCTTAAATGTCAGATATTTTAATAATTTCCTGTGGACGGTGGCTATATGGACAATATGTATCCATAGCTGTAACCATATTTTAAGCAAAGACAGGCAAGAATTGCTAATTTTCACTAGCAGAAAACTTAGTGGCAAAAGAGAGCATTTGGTGGAAGTTTGGGGCTTTTTACAAATATTTTAGCATTGCACTGCTGTCTTTTCATAGTCACAGTTATGCAAAAGAAAGCAAATGGGAGAATATAGCAGCAAATAGTGCGCATTATTACTCAATACACTATGAAGTACAACCAAGAAATGAAATTAAAGAAGCCATAAATGGACTAACTTGTATAGAACTTTCTTGAACTATTGTCCTGTATCTGGTCTTTGTCTTATCTATTGTAAACTGCTATTGCAAGGAAATGTCTCTTCCTTAATGTTTGTAGTACACTATCAATTTCCAAAGGTATTTAGGAGGAGCCAACTCCTCAGTTGTTGTTTAGCTCCATTCTGATCTCAGTTAGATTAGTGCAAACATAAAATAACTCTACTGAAGTCAATTGCGTCAGAATCTGACCCTCTATGTGAATGAATGTTATCATCAGCTTTTTAAAGTTAGTATTCCCAAGGGGAAATGAGTCTAGAGGTATGGAAAATGATTATTTACTTTTGATAAGACAATCAGAAAGTGGAGATTTGCATATTCAATCAGATTAACCACAGAATAAATCCAAGGGATAGTTTTATCTGCTGCTGAGGTATGAATCAGGATTCAGTCATTGGACAAGTAGTCTCATTACTTAGCATTGTACTAGGACATAGTTAACTATTTTCAAACCAGCATGAGGCAAGATTTTCTTTTCTCCTGTGTAAAAATGCAAGTTGGCAGCCTCTATGACATCAACTCTAGGAATATCTTTTTATTCAGTGATGTTAAACATCTGCCACCTCCAGAAATTCACTTTTCCTGTAGATACATGAGATCAAGGTCAGATATGACCTCAGGTGGTACAACTTCCACTGATGTCAATGGGACTTGTGTTCACTTATTCCATAGATAAATTTGACCCATTATATTTCGGGTGAGTACCCAAAGACACTCAAAGAGCTAGAGGTTATAGCATGATGAAAAGTGCTGTATCCGAGCTAGGTGTTCTTCTTATTATTTATTAGTGCATGAGAGGTAAAATTCCCATTGAAGTCAATGAGAGTCAAGTCAACACAAACTGCTTTTGTAAATCCCACTTTAAGAGACTATCACAATGAAGAAATGTTCAGCTCTTGCACACTTCCATGTTGTTTTACAAATCACAGCTGGTTTTAATTGGTATTTACATTAAAGTTGCTTCCTCTGGGGTACAGCACTGTCTCTTATGGAAAGCACTAAAATATTGCAGTTCTGCAGTAAAAATGGATTATTATTTATTAAGTTAATTTATGATGCCTTTGAAAAAGCATGGAATGACATGGTCTCTTTCCCAGGGAGCTCACAATCTACATTCTAGTTATGACACAGCAAGCCAGGGTGACTGTTACAGGAGTGCTGTATGTTTGTATATATGTAAATAGTTAATTTAGAGATAAAGTTCCAGTAGATGGCAGCCAAGAATATGTAATATAGTTCCTGGACCTTGTAAGGCCAGTAAACATTATTGTGCAAAATGCAAATGGCTCCCTTTGTGCAGCTTTTACATTAGTTCTTAACAGTGACAAACGGTAAAGGAGTGGTGTGAGGAAAGGCAAGGGTTACAGTCATATGGTCATGTGATTACTCAGTTTAGGCATGTGAAATAAGATTTTCGTTTCATTGCCCTTTTTATATTCCCTAGGAAATCCATGATGAAATTCATTCACAATAATAGCCCACCATCAGCTCTCTATGTTTCTGGTTATCAGAATTTCCAGCCTTTGAAGGTCTGTTTGTTAAGCTAGGGGCCTTCCTGCTCCATCACTGAAAGTTGGTTACTGATTATGGGTAAGCATTTTTAAAGCACTTATCGACTTAGGAGCCTAAATCTTGTTGACTGTCAATGGGACATAAGTGCCTCAGTCACTTGGGTGCTTTGGAAAATGTTGCCCCATGTTAAAGCCCCTATACGTAAGAGGAGAAGAATTTATAACAAATTATTATTTCTTTTATCGTAAATGGTAGATTTTTAAACCTCTCTCTCTTACACACACACACACCTCTTTCTACAACTTCTTCTTAAATAAAACATACAGAAATAGAGACCCATGTTGTCTTTCCTCATTTATCATTGTACCTCATGCTATATTTGATATATGTCATTCCCTTAATAGCTGGTGGGATTTGTCGCAAGCCCACTTTTGATGTTAGTAATGAATGAGTAGTTTATTATTTGTCTTGATGGCGCGCCAGCCTTGCTTTGATTGCATTCTGGTTATTTCTCCTTTATGTGTTTATTTGCATCTAAGAAATGTATAACTGATGCTGAAGTCTATCGTAATTGGAAAGATCTAAATTAGATCTGCCACTATGCACTGATTTCATTGGTAAATATTCAACCAGCAATCCTTCATTACAAAGGCTTACTCTCTGAGTGAGAGCCATTCCAGTCTGCACTGAGTCCCTGTATCCAGACCCTGTGCAGGGTGAGTGCAAAGTCATTGGGGGTGTGAAATCCATTCCCAACCCAGGGCTGCTGCACAGCACCCTCCGCCCCCCACAGCTGCTATTCATGCTAGATGGACAAGTTACTTGGCCCACGGGCTCATTGTAATTGCCCCTGCCAAGGGAACCCCCATGTAGCAGCTTTGTGAGGCCTGGGAGCAGAGGAGTTTGTGCTGACCTTCCCTCCACACCACAAGCAAATGTTGCCATTTGTGAACTAATACCACTCTCGCCTATAATACAAGATATTGCCTCACCCACCTTGTCACTCTTGTCTATAGTCTTCCATATTGAAATTATCTTAGCAGTGGTGTTGTAGTTAAAGTCCTAATCCTACAGTTCGTTTGAGCACATATCTCCCATGCAAGTCTTTGGAAGCTTTGCCTGAGTAACGATGGCAAGACTAGGGACCAGAACTATCCGTCTATTTCAGGGATTTATGTAGTCCTATCTACCATAGTATCGGAACACCTCAAAATCTTTAATGTACTCTTACAACACCCCTGGGAGGGAGGACAGTGTACTTTACAGATGGAGGACTGAGGCACCAAGAGGCTAAGTGATTTGCCCAAGGTCACACAAGAAGTCCATGACAGAGCAGGGACTTGAACCAGGGTCTCCCAAGTCCTAAGCTAGTGCCCTAGCTACTAGAGAGTCCTTCCTCTCTCTAGCTAGTGTCCAGGAAAGTCAATGGAAATCTCTCCACTGATTTCATTGGGCATTAGATCAGACCATACATTAGAATTTTCATTTTAAATCTCTGTTTATATCTTCACCAAATAAAGTTGAATTGAACCTTGGGCATGCAAATGAGTTGGGTTGAATCACAGATTCACTCTTTAAAAATATGATTTTACTATGTTGTTCTATATCTGTATATCCCGAAGGTGTAAAAACAATGCAGCTCAGATCTAGTCAGGGCTGAAAATTTAATCAAATACAGCCTGCAGTAGGCACTTGCCTCTCTCATTTATGTCTCTCAGCCAAATTCAGTGTAAGATACAAAGTGGCTATAAATTAGACATAAAGATCTCGATCCTGAGATGTAGTGATCACTCACATCTCCCATGGTAATGCTCAGCTCCTCTAATAATCAGGCACAAAACAAATGTAAGTGGTTCATCATATTGATGAGACAGTTAAAAATAAGGGGAGTTGAATGGCTATTCTTTCACAAACATTACTCGGTGTAGGCAAAATGTTCAAATATGGATGTATAAAGTTAAGCACCTAAGGCAGTCTCTGAGTTACCTAAATAAAAATGTCTCAGTTTTCAGAGCACTGACAGCTCCTATTGCTTAGCAGCTCTGAAAAGTAGGTCACTTCCATAGAGGTGCCAAAATATGTATTTAGATGCATAATTTTATGCACCCAGGTTTGGAAACTGGTAGCCTGTGTGTCTTCAAACATTCAAATACACTGTGAAAATTCACATTCAAACGGAGAAAAACTGTGTCTCTTTCTTGGCAAGTAAGTCAGGAGAATCTATTACCAGCCTATATATTTTCAAGCATAAATAAATAAATCAATAAACAGGATATTTGTTTATGTCATTTCAAAAAATTCCTCGGCTTGGAAAATTTGGGCATCTATGCTTGGGCTCTGGATCAGGTCTTATGAGCACTGGTATATACACACAGACACACAAACTATAAAACCTCCTTGTTAAAAATTCTACCCAGCATGCCCTTGCAACACAGAAGTATTTTTGGAGGCTGCAGGTGAGGAGAAAGATTATTTGTTTTGTTCTTTTTACCAGCTGGAAAACTTTCACTATCTAAAACCAAAAATCTTTCTGATTTCTTGCGTGATATGTGAAAGCTTTGTGTCATGTATGAAACAAAAGTGGTTTTCACACTATCAGTGTGCTCCAGGTTCTGCATTCAATATCCTCAGTAGACTCGCTGACAGTAACGTAGGCATCCTGGTAATATAATGGACATTTGCATCCACCAAAGCAGGTTCATTTTCTCACTACTCATGGATTGTGCCTGCATGTACTAGCTGTTCAGCTTGTTGAATCTTTTCCTGAATAACAAGGAAGGAGCTGAATCTTTCTTAGACCAAATTTCGGTTCTTATCTTGGTCTCTCCTGCCACCTTGTTTTTAGGCCTTGTTTCCATCCACTCTCCTACTTACTATTAAATGAATATCATAAAGAGGTGATAAACTGGTATGCATCCCACTTGTTCATTTTTTTGAAAACCAAGTATCATAAGAGTGCTCCTGAAGCAACTAAAAATTGCTTAGTAGCATTTCTTTCAATAGAATTCTTAGTGGTTGGCTGCAAAAGGCTGCCTCCTTGTATCTCTCAGAACAGATTATTCCACCTTTGTGAACAATATACAATGTATCCCTTACCCATATAACTTTAGACATAAACACAAGATAGATAGTTACTCTCATTAGGACTACTGGCCATTGTTCATGGTCTATTCAATCATTTGGTCCCACTTTGTTTTATTAAAATATGTGTGTGGTGCAGTGGGGCTTGAAAGCTCATTTTATATCCCAATCCAATTTTCTTACAATTGATCCTGTAGTAATGTTTTTGTCTGCATAATGATACTCCCCATCTGGGACAGCTCACTTTTTGCACGTTTTATATGGATTTCCCCTTCCTTTCCGCTATGTCACAAAGTCTGCTGTTGGAGCTTCTTCGTTTTTATCACACTGAATTTTATGTTGCTATCAGCACTGTTTCCGCGCCCCCTCCCCCAACTTTTGTTATAATGGACCAAATTCATCCAGGGTTTAATTGTAATGGGCTGTAATGCTCCTCAAAGGCATTCTTTGGAATGAATCCAAAACCAGCCAGGATTTTGCAGTGCTACTGACCTAAGCAAAGCAGCAGTTTATAACTTGCCTTTTGTTTCACCTCTTTATTGTTAATTATTGTGCATTATTCATAATGATTAGCATTGCTCTATTGGAAATCAAATTTCATTTCCAAGTGCCTGTCTAATAGACTTTAATTATTTTTTTTACTTTAGATTTGTATTGATAATTTACAACCCATCATAAATGTACCTGCAGACTCTGGATTTTTGACATTCTGGATTTTATCTAGACATCTGGAATCTTTATCTAATCAAAACAATGGATAATGTTAATACAAACACGACCTGGATGGAAAATGGCTTGCTTTTCAAAACTGGCATTGATGTTAATAAAGCTTCTTATTAATTAGTTTTAAAAGGAATATTTTTCCAAATGTCTTAACTAGATACCTGAGATCTACACAGTCATAATATATTTATATGATATTCTTACAAACCTTAAACCTGACCGATTGTTTCCTTTCCTGAGTCTTTCGTGTGCATAGACTACTGGATACTGTAACGTATCAGAGAGCCCCTCTTGTCTGAGAAATTCTTTGTGGTATAATTAGCAAACTTTTGATGTCTTATTTAAACAAGGACATATTTTTGTGGGAGGGGGTACGAGCTGCTGTGATTGCCAGGCACGACCAACAATCACGTTTCTCTGTGGGGCACAACACAGCATGGGAGGAGAAATCACCCACATTTCCCTTCTCTCCTACTCACTCCACCAAACAACCATAACAGGAGCTGCAAATACAGCTGCATGACATTTAGTCTCTCTCTGGGTTTTCCCTGCCATGCCAAATAAACTTGATTAGGCTAGAATTATCCCTAATCTGGGAAATACATTTTGACTCGTATTATCCACACTTCATTTTAAAAAGCCTGTGAATTGAGTGTCAGGATTTAATGTGTGCCCTGAGTAGTTACTAAATCGTTTCTGGTTACAAGAATGTCTGAGACTGGGAAATTAATGAAGCCTCTTGTCTTATATTTGTTTTAATTGTAGGTCTGGATGGTTCCATAAGAGAACACATAAATCTGTATAGAATAAAATTGGCACTATAGTCTATGGCATGAGGTAGACCCTAGTACTTCATTTAAAATCAGCCAACATTTTGTATGAAACCACAGGACTCTTCTCTGCATTTTGATTTCCACTTTTAAAATTCAAATTAAATAAGAGAGTTGTTCCAAATAGGATGTGCTCTGAAATGATCATTCCATTAATGAATAATAAATAATACCTTGTTTCTCTTGGAACCGTTTTTATCCCTGCTGGGGGTGGGTTTGTTTTAATCGATGATGTCTCCCCACCCCCCAAACGATCAACCATGCCCTGTGTCTTTAAATCTGGTTATTTGGTTGGTTTTGCTCTGAGGGGAAAACATGATCAGATTAATACACAGAGACCCCCCTGACATGATGATCTGAAAAAAGAAGAAGAAGAAGAAATCACACACAAAAATAGCAGCCCACGTAGATTGGCCATATATGGAGTACCAGAGACTTCACAGGGATACCCTCTTCGCACCACCCCTTTGGCGAAAACAAATCGCTACTGCATTCTCTCTCTGCCCTCCCCCTCCCAAAAAATGATTAAAGCAAAGCTTCGCTCAGCAACCCCCCCCCCCCCGCCGCACACACACGTACACACAATCACACCCTCCCCTCCCCCCCAGAAGACCAGCGGCTGCATGCTGCACATGGATGATCACAGCCCATCATCACATGGCTGCTGAGCTAATTCTGGGGCCAGTTGTCTCTGGCGTCTCTTGTTACTCACTGGAGGGGAAATGCAAAGGATTGCAGTGCAGTAGCAAGCATCTGACGACTCAGGCTCTCACAGACTACTCTCAGCCCCCCCCCCCCTTCCCCCACCCCGCCCCGCTTCCTCTCCTCCCCCCACCCCCTGATAGATGTCTATTAAAAGCTGCTGACGTGGGAAGGGACGGCCATCTTTGATGAGGGCACAGCTCCCGATCCATTGAAGAAGGAGGCTTGGGGAGGTCAGGAGCGACTGTCCTTCCCTCCCAGCCGCCGCCGGGCTGCCTACACCGGACTCTGCGGAAGCCAAGGTAGGGGAGTGCGCCTGGACAGAGCCCTTTGTCTCCTGCCTGGAGCCCCAGGCACGGGGGCAGGGCAGAGCTGCTGCAGGCTGGGAGGAGAGCGGTAACCTCCACACCAGGTTATTTCTGACCGCCGGAGGGGGCGGGGAGCGATGTGTAAAGCCCCGTTTTCCTGGGATTGATTGTGGCACCCAAGGGGCTACGGAGCTGGCTTTTCTGCACTGGGGGGACAGGAGAACAAATAGCCGTTGCACTAACCCTCCCCTCCCCCAACCCCTTGGGGAATAAGGAGGAGGTTGCGCCTCTGTTTCCCTGGGGTCAGCAGCCTCCATCCCCGGTCGGCCGCCCTATGCACAGGGCAGCAGCGTGGGGGTCCGCACCGGGGACAGCGGCGCTCGCCCGCAGCCGCAGAGCCGGGTTCAGCACCTCGGAGAGCGGCAGAGGCCGGTCTGTGCAGTTCAGCACCTGGGACAGAGGCGCTGGCTGGGGCCGGGGGGGGGGGCACCGGTGCGGCGCTGGGGGGCAGCGCTGGCGGGGTGCAAAGGGAGCAGCGTCCCTGTGACATACGCTGCAAAGTGCTGGGGGGGGGGCCCTCAGCCGCCCGTCCACACCCACCTCTACAGCTGCAGGCTTTGGGGGGGGGGGGGGGGAATGTGCCCGTCCGGATCTTATTTATACCTTCCTCTGCCGGCAGCAGCCCAGCAAGTGATCCGTTTGCCCAAATCAACTGCTCGCCAGTTTCCCTTCCTCCACCCCCTTCGCCACCCCACGCCCCCTTTCCCGCCCCCCTTCTGAATCCAGCAGGACCTGCCTTCCTCCCCACACAGGGGCAGGCATGCCGAGCCGTGCCCGGGGGGGGGGGGGGCCATCACACATGGGTGTGCGCGCCCACGCGTGTGACTCCGGGCTGTTCGCTTGTCCTTGGTGCACTCCTGCACTGAACGGCGTGAATGGCTAATCCGGGGTTCGAACCAGGGACCGGGCAGTAGTTGTGGTTTGCCAATGTCCCCGGTTCCCCTGTGTCCTGCGGCTCTAACACACGGGGAGGCGGGACACTGAGGTAACAGCTCGGGAGGGGCTCGTCCGTGAGCCACCCGCGGTGGCCTCCCCGCGGGGCTGGGGGCTGTGCACCTGCCCGTGGGGATCTGACCGAGACACCCCAAGTTGTTCGCCCCCTTTCCGGGAGAGCCGCTCGCTGCAGGTTCACTGGGGTGGAGGGGCTCCTCAGCCCCATGCCCGCACGGGAGCCTTTGGGCTGCTGCAGAGCCAGAGTCCCTCCCACACGGGAGCGCTGGGGCAGATCCATTGTCTTGTTCGAGGCGCAAGGGCGCCCATTGAAATATGCATCCCCCCCCCACCCCACACACACACACGCCCCGAAGGAGGGGAAGGGGGGACTCCAAGCTGCACCCTGTGGCCCGGTGCCTGGGCACTGCAGAGCTCGGCTAGCAAAGCGTGCCAGCTTATGTAACCTGTTTGCTGGCCTGCCCGGGCATTGGCTGGGGTGGCTGCAGCCCAAACCCGCGGGGTGGGGGGGGGGCAGTGCCCCAGGCCCGTTGCAAGGGACGTGGGTAACTTTGCAAGGGCTGGGAAGGGTGGGGGGGGGCTAAGCAAGGGGGCTTCTCCGCCGGGCAGGCGAAAGCGGCGGGTGCGCGACGCCGGTTAAACTTCCTAGGGCTGCTCTCCGGCTGCTCGTCCCGCCCGCTCTCTGGCCGAGCTGCGTCCGAGGACCGCTCCCGGCGCGCGGCTGGGCCCCACGTTTCCGGGCCGCTTCCCGGGGCAGCGCGCGGCTGGGTCGGCTCCCGGCGCGTGGGAGGGACGGGGGGGGGGGGGGGGGCTCTGCAGTGGCAGGGGGCGGGGACGGTCACGTTTTTAAGGGCACGCTCGGGGAGCGTCTCTCTCTCTCCCGCTCCCCCCCCGGGCTGCTGAGTACTGCACGTCACGTTGCCTGGACTCCTGCAGGGGTGGATGCAATCTCCTGGGGGGGGGGGGGGGGCGGGATCAGAGACTGGCTGAGCGGGGGGAGGCCACCGGGAGAAAGCCACCATCCAAGGCAGAGGTGCTGGAACTAGGGGGGCTGCCGCACCCCCCCCCCCCGGCTTGAAGTGGTTTCCATCATATGCAGGGTTTGCAGTTTGGTTCAATGGCTCTCAGCACCGCCCCCCCCACAATTATTCCAGCGCCCTTGATCCCATGTTCATCAGCTCCCCAGCCTCTTTACAGTCAGTTGCGGCTGTCAGGCAGGCTCAGGGCCAGATTAACCTTTTGTGGGCTTGGCACCAAACATATCTGTGGGTCCCCATGGGGGCAATGGAACATGGCGTGGGTGGGGGTCGGTCGCCGGAGCGAGGGGCCAGCCAAGGGGGGCCCCGCATCCCCCAGCCCAGTGCAAGGGCACTATTTACAAACCGGCAGTTGCCAGACGCACAATGGCCTGCCTGGCCCTGTGCTTCCAGCCTGCCTCTTCCCCCCGGGGGTGAGCCCATGCTGCACCACACAGCCGCCTGCCCAACACTGGACCCCGCTCCTCTATGGCCAGAGCCCCCATAGGGATTCCCTATGGCCAGAGTCCCCACAGACCCGCTATGCCCAGCATCCTGGCTGAGCTCTCTCAGAACCCACTTGCCTGGAGGAGCCCAGCCAAGCCCCCCACACTGCCTCCCCAAATTGGCTGAGACTGGCCAGACTTCTGCACCACTCTCAGGTGGCTCAGCTCCAGGGAGACAGGTGGGCCCCCCCAGAGGGTGGGAAGCAGAGATTGCCTGGAGCTGGAGGTGCACTGGGGTCCTGTCAAGAGGCAGAGAAAAGCCGACAGGTGGGGTCAGGGGGTGAAGAGGAGCCCTTGGCCAGCGGGCAGGCCAAGAGGACCAAGTGGAGGGGGACTCAGTGGGCTGGCGGGGTCTTGGGCTGCAGTGGAAGCAGAACAGGCCGAGGCCCCTTCTGAGCATGGGCCCGGCTCTGTGGCGTCACGGGTGCCATTGTAAACCCGGCACTGGGCAGGCTACGCTGGCGATGTGGGAGATCAAAGAGCACTGGTAGGAGGCAAGGAGAGCCCCCTCCCCTTCTTACCCTGGGCTTGCTCCAGCCTTTGGACAAATGCAGGATCCGGCAGGAAACTGCCCACGTCCTGGCTGGGTTCTGTCAGCTGCCTGCACTGGGTGGGTGGCACTGGCATTAACAGGACCATCGGCTTTGCTCTCCCCTCTAGGCTGGACATGCTCCAGCCTGGTTTTATGCAGAGCAGGCAGGGCTTGGAAACGTACCTACCAAAGGGTGAGGGAGGAGTGCTGCTTTGCCAGTGCCTTGCAGGGAAGGTAATTTTCCAGGGCTTAATTTGTGCCAGCAGGGCTGAGCCCTGGCACATCTGGGCTTGGCAGGTCATAGCCTCCCCTCCTCCCCCCCGCACCTCTGGTTCGCAGTTCATAGCCCCTGCATCTCTGGGCTTGCCACCTCTGTTATGAAAGTAAAAAAAATTGCTTGAGCCCCTGAACCTAATTGCTTGAGCCTGGGGACCTCTTTCACTACAAATTAAGCACTGTAATTTTTCCCTGCTGGCCAGTGCCAGAGGTAGAAAATGTGGCTCAAACTTCAGTGCTGACATGGGGGCAGTTTCGTCCTTCACTGGCACTGTGACTGGCTGGGAGCTGTGGTTGGCAGGGTACAATGACATGATGGAAGCCCCTTCCTGGCAAGGGCTGGGAGTCCAGAAAGTCTGTTCAGGGGCCATCGGATATGTGTGACTGCCAGGGAGGGGAGGACGAGACCGCAGTGTGCTTAGCGGGGAACACACCGATCAACGGAGAGAAACGGAGTAAAAATGAGCAAAAGAAGGAGAACAGGAAAGGCAAAAGGAGTTAGGAGAGAGAGAAGAAGGGGAAGGGAGAAACGAAAGTGTTGCCTCTCTGAAGAGGGTCAGGAATCCAGTCCCAGGCTGGGTTATTCTTGAAGTCCACAAACTGGTTCTAACATCCTTCCGCAGTGTCCCACCAGCTGCTTTTCCTGTCTTTTTGTGCCCGAATCATATTTCAAAATACTTTGCCAGGTGCTAGAAAAAAATGACTGGAAAATCTTTCAGTAGTACTGCGTGTCTTTAAAGAAACCCCAGACTCCTAAGATCAAGTGCATTAACTGAGAAGGAAGAAGATGCTGCAGTAGAAGTGTGCGGGGCTGGGGAGTGGGCAATCTCTCCCTCTGCCTGCCTGGTCCCAAATACTTGGCAACCTCTTTTTGTGACATTAGGGGAAGGAATTTCTTCAGAACACAAAATACTAGTATCAATGCGGATCTAAATCAAATGGGGGGGGGTGGTTTGTGGGGTGGGTAAAATATGAGAGTTACGATGCAGACAGATGGTCTTATTATTTAATCAGAGACAAGAGAGCATCATTTCTGGAGTTTCAAGGGACTCTTGCAGTCCACCTTTAAAAGACACAGCTGCCAAAATAGAGTTCCACAATGTCCCATCCCATTGCCAAGAGATGCGGGCTGTGAAAATTAGAATGAAGCTTTTTTTTTTCTTTTGGTACCTCTGCATAGTGCAGACAGAGGTCAGCCAGGAGGACATTCCCTGCATGTTCAATGACTAAGATGACTCGGGAGAATCAGTTTGTAAAGGGACGACAGACACACATCCAAAAAAAAAAGGAATAGATGGCCAGATGTTTCAAAGGTCCTGAACTCTGTTTGCAGCTCCCATCGAACTCCATGAGAACTGTAGGGGCCTAGCACTTTGAAGAAATCAGATCAATATTATTTAACTTACTGTGTCAACTGGAGCAGATATAAGGGTGGGCTTTTCAAAAGTGCTTAGTATTAGCCTAAGGCAGTTGCCACTGGGAGTTTTACCATTAATTTCAGTGGGGGCAGAGCTAGTCCGATGCTGAGTCCTCTCGAAAATATCACCCTGAGGACTTCCTCTTTAACGAGAAAAAGAACTGATTTATTTTTTCAAAGGGGCTTCCCTACAAATGAGAGTCAACATGCAGCTGTAGGTTTAAGCCGTAAGGACTTGATCCAAAGCCTTTCAAAGTCAATAGAAAGTCTCGCACTGACTTAAATGAGCTTTGGATCCAGCCCGTAACACGGTATTGTTAAGGCAAATTAAGCCTGGTCTACATGCAGCTTTTGTGCTGCTTTAACTATATCTAAATTTAGGGGAATCAGCTATATCAATATAAGCATCTTTATACTAGTAAAACTGCATCCACACTAAGGGGTTGTACCTCTTGAACTGGTTCTTCACCAATATAGGTATAAAGTGATACAAAAACTGTGGGTAGATCAGCCTGTAGAAAATAAAATTTCTCTCTATAAAAAAAGATGAAAAATTTTAATAGACTATTTTATTTTTACTGATAAGGTGCACCCAGTGCGTAGTAACTAGGACTATGGCTCCTTTTTAATTAAAACATCTTTTAGGGTCTGATCCTGCGCCATGGAGGTCAATGGGAAGTTTGCCATTAATTTCAGTGAGAGCAGGGTCAATTCTTATAGAACCAACTTAGGACTGGAAATTTTTTTTTACAATTTGTTAATCATTTCTCTTCCAGTTGAGCCCAGGAACATAAGACATTTCAGAGAAAGAAGATGCTATGCAGCTAATTAGTTTAGTCCACACCTCTTATTTAGCAGTTGTACCCCTCTAAATATTTTCAGTTGAATTTCTGCCTTAGTCCTCTGTAATATTATATAAAATAGTTGCTCCTTGACCATTTAATCCCTGATTTAGCAAAACACTTGAGCACATTATTAACTTCAAGCACGTCTTTAAATCCTTTGAACTAAGAGTATGCTAAAATTAAGCATGTGCTTAAGTGCTTTGCTGTGTCGGGGCCTTATTTCTGTTATTTGTAACCGATTCCCTTTGGGCCTGATGCTGCAGTATTTGCCTGGGCACAATTCCCATTCAGATCAGTGAATTGTTGGCCACACAGGAGTACAGGGCTAGACTCTTTATTCACTAGAGAGATCACCAACATTCTTTTAGTGTCTATCTCTACTTTATCTTAAAAACCTTTTTAAAGGAACACCTTACCAGCAGTGTAACACACGTAATAATAGCAATATTACTGTCATAAAGCATCTTTCATCTTAAAGATTTATGAGCTGCTCTAAAGATAGCGGACTAGATACCTCCCACTCAGTCACTCCAGATTCTCATTGGTGTAACTCCGCGGTTGTCAGCAGAGTGACTCTGGATCTACACTAAGAATAGAAATGTATGTACAAGACTCATTGCTTCACCCACTGCTGAAATGCACACCCCGCTGGGGACACTAGAGCTAGCATGCCTACTCTTAAGCAGTCAGGTGTCATCTTCCATGGCCAGAAATTGTCAAAAGCATAGCTTAGCAAAGCACTCATCCATCTGTAGCCACCTTCCTTTCATCCCTAACTGATATCACCCCAAAGCGCCCCCAAGTTTCATAACCTTCTGTTTCTTACTTATTGGCCTTGCAGTTGACGCTGCTGCATTGCACTGCAGCAAGAGCTTTCCTAAAGTGCACATCCATTATATTCATAGCTTTATCCCACCAACTCCCGCTTGTTCCTTTATCCCAAAGTACTTACTCATGTTCTTCTTTTTGTGCAGTCTATACTTAATCGGACCACAACTTTCCATACCTTGCCCTGTCCTGTCTCGTTGTTTCTAGCATTTTCCTCCATAGTTGAGTCAAATTTATAGGACTGGAAGTTACTGGCCCTCTCCTGATCTTGGATGATGGTAGCCATTCTCCATAGCTAAGATGGCAGGACCCCTTGCATTATCAGTGCTATTTTTGTCTCCTTTCTTATCCTAAAGCATTTTTAAATGTCTGTTTTAAAGTTTTTTCTTTGTCTTTGCCACTTTCCTTTAGCATTTTGGAATGGAACTCTATTTTGGCCTGAAGAATGTAATGATGTTAATTTCCTAATCACCTTTTCAGTCGTGAGCATGGCTGTCTGCAACAATAATCAAATAGGGATCAATGGACGTTATAATGAAATGTCAAATATGAGTTCAAACGTCAAGGGAGCTTTAAGTCGATGGTCTAAAGAGAAGAGATTTTGCAGTGTACTAGGGGCCTGATCCAAAGCATATTGCAATAATTGGAAAGACTCCCATTGACTTCAGTGGACTTTGGATGAGGTCCTAAATGATAAGGCCATCAAGATTTTGACTTATTAATGATGAGAGCAGGGGATGGACAGGTATCAAAAAGATACCATTCCCAAGTGCAGCATTTACTGATTGAATACATTATCCCAATGGAAACTAGGCACACCATTCATCTTTACAACAGGGCTTTGTTGCACATTTTAGCAATTTAAATTTTAAAAGGGCCAAAAGAATGATCTGTGTATGCGTCATCTGAAATGTATTGTTATGCTGTAGTCCTAAAAAGAATAACATTTATTAAAGCTTTCTAGCTTTTCTTCGTTGGTAACGATAGATATGGTATCTCATTTTATGCAAGAAAGGAGGTTGGATTCTAATCCAAATGAAAAAAAGAGGCACAAAGTAATTAATCATGGATGTTTCACTGTTCCTTTGGAAGCTGAATGCTTATTTGGCTTTGACCAAACTGGCTATTCTGGCCACGTACTTGGGAAGCACTTAGGTTTTCGGTTATTCTTTTATTATTGTTTCAAGCTATGGTTAGTTATTGGGCCAGATCCTCCGCTAGGGTAGCTTAAAGGAGCTCAGATTGATCTGCAGTCTGGCCACAACATTATTTTTCAGTCAACAGCTGCTGTTGAGTTTTAAATGAATTGGCAGTTTAGTCATAGGCTTGGAGGCCCAGACTTTTCAAGGTATTTCCTTGGGAGTTGAGCACATATATACCTTTAAAAATCTGGTCCTAAAATCCTACTCTTTTTGCATTAACATTTTCATGAAGTTGAAGTTTCAAATATTATTCTTTAGCAGAAAGATTTGAAAAAGTTTATATTTCTTATAAATAGTGATGATGATTGATTGATGATGATAGTAGGAAGAAGATGACGATAAAGAAATATACACACCTGTACTGATTAATAAGATTATAATTCAGTTTTGGGGTCTGCTGCAGTCTTGTGGTATATGATATCAGCAGAACCTTTTAATGAGGTTAACAGCGATGAGCCAGATTCAGTTCTCAGTTACTGATGTGAATCCATCTGAGTTTCAGCTGATGCCGCTGGATTTACCCAAATGTTCAGAAAGTCAGAATCAGAGACAAGAATCTGGCCCTAGTACTCTATAAATACATGCATATACAAGTAAATCTGTTCCTCTAGAAAGGGTAATGCATTTTGATTCCTTATGGTGTCTTTCCTTGTCAGTTTATTAGTCCGGTCTAATCTTCAGTTTTGCCTTTTTTTCTTTATCAAGGATATTTGACAAATATCTTCTCAACTGCAGTCCATATCGCTGCCACATTACCAGATCTTTTAAAAAAATACATTTAACCCTTTAACTCCCACCATTTCTCATTCTACCAGCAGCGTGACTCAGCTCTTGGTGGGCTAAAGTAGAAAAAATGAATCATTGAATACATTTCTAACAGGAAGCAAGGGAACTGATACTTTATATGTATATTTTTATAATTATAGTTTTCCTTGTGTTTTTAATATGGCAAAATTATGGTGCCCTAAATATACTGGTAGAGGCAATATTATAATTATCATAGTTCTGTGTAATTGCTAATAACAAAATTGTGTTTTCTAGCCCGTGATTACAGAAGGACGTTTCACATATGTGATTTTTTACATTAATGCATGATTTGCCATTTCTTGCTCAAAAACCTACCAATTAACAGGGAGGTGCATATTACAGCTAAAAACACTACAAAAGCACTTCATATATTTTAACAAGTATGCTACAGAGCATTTGCTAGGGCATATTTGTAATTCTATGCTGATTGCTTTAATCTATACCATAATAGCCTGATTCTGCAAAGTGCTGAGTGCTTCGTGAGGGATGGTGTACACCTTCAATTCTCACAGAGTCTGACCCAAAGCCCACAGAAGTCAACAGAAACACCCCTGTGGGCATCAGTGGGCTTTGTATCAGGCTCCTAGATATCAGAGTGGAATGTGTTCTAAAGGCTCTCAGTACTACCATTCTTTATAATGTTTGTGGATCTGAAATACTTTTAAATTAGAAGAAATTCTGGGGAATGTTTCTATGGGTTGTGATATGAGTGTTCCCAAACATGCCATTTTATTTGTTCTCATACAAATAAATCAATCATTTGTAGAATAGGTGAATTGCTTGTTTTAATTCCTTCCCCCCCCACAAGGAAATCACAGTTTATAATGCCAATTTATCGTTCTGCTTATAATATGTGTTTGCTTGACCTACAGTAGAAATCTATCTGAACAGACCTGAACTGTCAAAAACTGAATGACTATTCATAGATGTTTTAAAACAAAAAAAATTGAACGTTATGGATTTCTACTGTAAATTAAACAAATACATGCCTTTTTACCTGCTATATGCCATGTGTATCCCAACAGACTCAAGGGTTAAGGTACATCATATGCAAATGTTGCTCATATACTTAACCTCTTTTAAAGGAAAGCTGCTGCAAACTGTTTCCTGAAAAATGTTTTAGTTGCATCTGCAGGATTAATTTGTATTTTGCTTTGCCTTGTTTTTTGTCAGTATTAATATTTTAGGTCCAGTCCTGCTTTCATTCCTATCGGTAAGAATTTTGCCTATTACTTCAAAGGCAAATAGGATAAGATCCTTTCTTCAGAAAGCAGGGCATTGAACTTGATCAGCTGGTGAGAGTGCTTCAGAAATATACCCGACATCTGTCAAAGCTCAGAGTTTGGTTCTTGGACTATCCAGTATATTACAAATCATATGAACAGTGATATTTTGTTCTTAATTTATTAGACACAAACATCTCTCTTTGCAATAGTGTGTTCTTGAAGGAAATGCAGGCAACAAAATTGCTATTAAAATAAATTTGGGCCCACATGTACCAACTATTTTGTTATAGGAACCCTAGTCTAGTGATTAAGGCATAAGACTGGCACTCGGGAAATCTAAATTCAGATCTGGGTCTGCCACAGGCTAGTTGCGTGTGACCTCGGACAAATTACTTTGACTCTCTGAGCCTCATTTCCCGCATCTGTAAATATGAGAATAATGGCCTACATTTTCAAAAAGTGATTTTGTTTTGGGTGCCTCCCTTTTTGACACCCTACTTGAGACATTTTAAAGGGGACTGATTTTCAGAAAGTGCAGCTTACATGTCCTCTGAAAATCTGGCCCCTTTAAATTGTCTCAAGTTGGGCATCCAAAAGTTGAGACACCCAGAATACTTAGCCGCTTTTGAAAATGTTGAAAGGTGCAATAGCAAGGCAAAGTATTTTTATTAAACACTGCTAGGAATGTATTATATTTATGGTAGCACAAGTAAAAATTAATGGGGGAAGGGAAAAATAGGATGAACCATGTATGGGTCTGATTCTGATCTCACTCTGGTATATATCAGGAGTAATGCCACTAATGTAAACGGAGTTACAAGGGTGTTAAACCCATGT
The DNA here is from genome assembly GCF_965152235.1 of Eretmochelys imbricata. Taxonomy (NCBI): domain Eukaryota; kingdom Metazoa; phylum Chordata; order Testudines; family Cheloniidae; genus Eretmochelys; species Eretmochelys imbricata. Next base: position 201,202,426 of record NC_135574.1, on the reverse strand, counting down.
GTGTAAGAACAGAATCAGGACCTATGGATCCAGCCCTGACTAACTGACAGAGTGCAAATTCCAAATTGAGAACACTGCAGTTGAATATACAACTTGGAATTTTCTTTCTGTGAGCATTTGAGCTTAACATTTACTTTCTGCAAGTATTCATAAACGTGACATGCCAATGTTTGAAGGCTCTCAGAAAGCAAACCTAAAAGGTGTGTGAACACAAATCAAAATCCACTATTGAATTGCAGCAAATATCCACCAGAAAAAGTTCCCACTATTTGCTCGCCTGTATGAAAATGATTGAAATATACACATGGTCCCTGCACAGCCTTTTCAGGGATTTCTTTTAAATCTTTACCTTTAAGAAGTTGGTCCGATGAAAGACAGCACCTCACCCACCTTGTCTCTTTAGCATTAAGAAACATTTTCTTGGGTTCTGCCACCCACTTCTGCCCTGGCTGAAAAACATTTCTGTCTCCTATCATAAGAGGGTATATTAAAAACAGACTGGATGGCTCTCAGATGTGGTAGCTTTTGTTGGGGAGTCCTGTCAATTTAGTACATTTTTGAGACGAGTACATCAGGGAAAAGACAGTGGGGAAAAAAACCTTTAAGGCTTTGAGAATGTGCTGAGTATAATTTAAAATGCTATATAGACAACTTCTTTAACGTAACACAGTAGGGACAGCTCAGTGCATCTTTAAAGTTATTTTCTTTATTAGCAGAGGATTTTGCAGTCACCAGATCTTCTAGTTGTTTGTTTCTCCATGATTGACTGTTCTTAATACTATGAGGTGGTTGTTCTGGGAGCAGGTAGTAACTTGCACAGGTCATGCATCTGTTCTGAAAATCATTTGCTGAATGTGATAACGCTACACAAAGCTATTTAACAGGTTAATGACTAAAAAAGCAAAAGGGCTGCATGGACAGTGAAGTGGATGTTCATTACTGTAGTACCTGAATGGCCAGATTAGCCCCCGGGGCATTTAATGCTAGTATATTAAGCAGCCTGGCAGATGGCAGTGTGTTATAGAACAGGCTAGTGGCACTTCAGGTTCTCAGAGGGCATCAGCTCTGTGCCCCTTTTGTTTCTTGAAAACGTAAGGCAAAAAGCTACCCTCTTTTGCACAGTGCTTTACTCCTGTTGATGTCAGCGAGGGAGCCACACACATAAGAAGAGAAGGACTCATGGATCCAAGGGGAGAAATGTAAATAATAATATACAGCATTTTTATATGATCAAAGCACTGTCCAGATATTAACCAACTAATCCTTCCAGTGGCCCTGTGAGGTACCATTACTAGGATTGCTCCTATTTTACAGATAGGGAAACTGAGACAAGAGGTGCAGTGACTTTCCAAGGCCATAGGGTGTTTAAGTGGCAGAACCTGTAGTACAATTCAGGAGTGCCTGAATCTCAACCCTGTACTCTTTTCTCCAGACCACGTCGCTGGGATAGTAGTAAGCACTGATGGTGTGGTAGCACCCAACAGTTCCAAATAGGATCAGGGGCCCCATTGTGTTTGGTGCTGTTCATAGAAAAGACAATCCCTGCCCTGAGGGCCTTGCAGTGTAAAGGCACAAGCAGATGAAGGGTAGCAAATGGGGACACACTGTACAACCAAATGAGTCTGGTGACAAATTGACTCAGCTTTGTTAGTTCTATGAATTGCAGTCATTCTTATGGTTGGGTTGGGCTTGGTTTGATTGGGTATGACCCCCGCCTTCCTGTTTTACCCATAGATTTAAAAGTCTGTAAAAATGTCATCATTGTTGACAGTTAATTGTGTTACATTGTACATGCCATGATATTATTTGTAATTTTAATAAACTTGTTACCTATGTTAGAGGATCTTGCATCTTAGATGTAGGCTGTGGGAGGTGGAAACGGTGTTTGGTAGTCTAGATTTTTTTTGTTAATTACTTCTGGAGGAGGAAATTAAGCTGTTTTTTTGATGCTGCTCCTTTTCAGATGGTTAGAAAAAATATTCTCCTGATCTTTTCCAAAATACACTCCTTATGCCAAGTCACACCTTCCACCTCAACTGGTAGATGGTGGACTTGCATGTTGTACTTGAGAGCCAGCTACTGGACTTTCCGTCTCTCTTGGCTAGATGTTTGATGTACTGGCTCTCTCCTCTAATGTACTGAACGTCAGCAATTCATTCCGCTTCTGTCTTGATTACTCTATTTCTCTCTGACATCCTCTCTGCTCATTTTTCACATACAGAAGATCCTTTTGTCATGGTTCCTTTGTTCCATGGATTAGGCACTGACCTCTCTGGTTGCCCCAGGATTCATTCTTCCATGTTACCTTCCATTTCTTCTTCAGATCCACTCCTATGCTTTATTTAACCCCACTGCTCTTCTCTGCACCATCCATTACCTTGATCATTACATTCTTCCTTACCAAGTTGATTCTGGAGTCCTGTTATTCTTTGGTGTTTCTCAAAATGTCCTCCTGAGGCTTTTCTTGTATTGCCCAGTTCTCCTACAAAAAAGAATGTAGCTTTCAGAAGCTCTCTCTTTAACTGAGAGAAACAGCTAGAAAAGGCATCTCATTGCACAGCACCATGGGACTGAGAGAAAGAACATGGGAAGAATGTTGCTGCTATAGTGATTAAAGGCAAGGTTTTCAAAGCACTCAGTATTGGTCTAACTCTGTTTCCATTGCAATCAAATTCCCATTGGCTTTAACAGGAGCAGAGTTAGGCCAGCACTTCTTAGCCCTGATCAACACGGGGGTGGGTGTCGACCTAAGATACGCAACTTCAGCTACACGAATAGCGTAGCTGAAGTTGGCGTATCTTAGGTCGACTTACCTGGCCGGGAGGATGGTGGTGAGTCGACCACTGCCGCTCCCCCGTCGACTCCGCTTCCGCTTCTCGTGAGCTGGAGTTCCGGAGTGGATGGGGAGCATGCTCAGGAATCGATTTATCACATCTAGACGAAATGAGATAAATCGATCCCCAATAGATCGATCACTACCCACCGATCCAGCAGGTAGTGAAGACCTGCCCTTAGCGTATGCACAATGTGGCACATGACCAGCATTCATCACTGAATTTGGTCTGCTGGTTGGATCATTAGTTTCCCCATCCCAGGCCGGGTACTGATGGTGAGTTTGATGTCAACGCTGATCCATGCCACCCAGGCGAGTTCTGAGAAATTCTGGAAATCCCACCTCAAAGTCTTATTGTTCATCTCCCAATCATCTAGCAAGGAGTCCAGATTGTAAACAGCAAGAGACAAGGACCAAGAAATCTTCTTGTGCTGACTGTATCTTTACATGCTAATTGCTCCCACTACATACAATGCATGCGCGATGACAATTACTAGTTGTATGTTATGAATATAGTTTCTAATGGCTAGTGTTTTGTTGGTTGCTAGCAACCTGGCTTCTGTGTTTAAATTACTCTTGGACCTATGGTTAAATAAGGAGTAGTGTTTGGGTTACAAACTTCCTAGGTTACTGTGGTTAAATTTTGTATATTGTTTTGCTTGGTAGGTTTTTTTTTATTATTATTCATTTTGGCCTTTTTCCCTTCTAGACTAATTTGCCATATATCCTGAGTAAAAAATTTTAGCCAAATTTTTAGCCAACACCAAACCCACCTCTTAATTGGTTTACCCATTACTTTGCATGCAGAATTAGAGATGCATCTCATTTGGATCTACAGAACCTGGATCTGGACATGCAGAATGAGCAGCTGGAAGCCCACCTATCTAGTTTGCTTTTGCATGTGACTACGTACAGACCCAAATCTGTGCATGCCTATTTTGGCAGATGCAATCAGCTGGATCCACAAATTTGGAGGCTGGGGCTATCCTGCTGTTTGGTGCATGCATGTTCCATTTGTAACAAAAATATTCCAGGGAAATTTTCCAAAACCTCCTTTTTTTGGACACAAGTATGTAATCTGTCTGCCACTCAGAACTCCCATGGACTTCACTGGGAGTTCCATAAGGAGGATGCTTGCAGGAATCAGTACTTAATGTCTGATAAGGTACATATATAAGCTGTTCATTTTTAGAGGTAATTCTGCTTGCTTGGAGAGGCACTCTGTCACCCCCCAGAAATTGATTAGCCTGCTACAGCCTTGGCTAAGAAAATGCGTCATTTAGCTCCAGAGGTCCCTGGTTTGATCCCCATTACCAACGTCACTGTGTGGGTTGGCATTACAAGAGGTTTGAAACTGGATTATTTTCTCCTGGGAAAGGCACGAGTACATTCTTGCCGTATCTTTAAGGTAGAATGCACATTTATGGAGCTCTGATGCTGGATCATCTGCCTCCAGTGACGCTGTCTGTTTATCCATTTTTCAAATGATCAGTCTTGAGAGTGCCATGACAATATCTGAACCACAAGTTTGACAGTCTGTCCATAATGAATGTAGCCATCTCTCCCTGTGAATTCCTCTCCCTCTACATGGAAGTATCTGGTGCTACCTGTTTGGGATCAAAGTCTATTAAATAGTGCCACTTTTGTCCCTGATGCAATACATAAGTCTGCATTTTTCAGTGATTCTTTTTAGAAGGTTTGGAGATGACTTTGATCCGTTCACTGAGGAACAAACCAGTGTTGTCACTGGTGCCAGAGAACATTTTTACTGATAACATGAAGTGCTTTCTCTTGTCTGAGTCAGAGATGTACAATGTTTTGGCTGTGCAATAGTTCTTTCCTTCCAAATTCAGCTGTTGCATTTCTTGGTCACTGTGTCCTATTCCAGTGAAAGCAGATGGTTGTGACTCTTGTTCAGAGCAACCATCACATTCCCTTTGCTTGTTTTTTTTTTCCCTTCCATCCACTGCCCATACAATCCTCTCCATGTTTCCTGGGTTTTGGTACATTTCCTGAGTATCTTGTTCAGGGAGATTCCAGGGCACTAGATTACCATAATCCAGCCTGTTCACTGAAGTTGCAACACTATACCCTTCAATTAATATTATTCTAATAGGGCCCAGGATAATTTGCTTTCGCAAACTGATATTGTTCCAAAAAATTAGGTGCTATGTATACTTCGTAAAAATAATCTTTAGTACTTGAATTTCTGGCAGTGGAGCCTCTAAAAGGTGTTAATCTATTAGGGTGTACAGGGCACTCTCCCATTGGGTCTGATTTTAGCTTCAATTCTGGTTTAATCAGAGTCCTCTGCTTTAGCTCAGCAACATAATCTGGGGTCACCATCACTCAGCCATATTCCTAAAAATATCTACTCTCTCTTCAAAGGGGTGTGGTCCAACTCCCACTGATGTCAATAGAAGGATTCCTGTTGATTTCAGTGGGTGTTTTTTTGGGCATTTAGCTTTGCAAAGCATTTTTGTGGCCTGGTAGGATGAAGGTGGCCTTGAGAATGGCTTCCTAAACTGGCCAGTGCGCTGACCAACAGGGAGTCCTAATTGGGCAGATGCTTGTAAACTCTCACTGCTTCCAGAATTTCTCTTCCTTTGCCTTGTAGGCTCTGTAAGGTTTAGGGCTGAGTCCCAAGGCCTTTCTGCTAAACATGATCTCCACAGGGCTATGCATCTGTCAACACAAAGATTCCCCACTGCTCTGTTAGAGATGGTAATATAGCATTCAGGCCTGTATATTTGCCTGAAATAGAATTTTGGGGTTTGTTTACCCGTTTGACTTTTGATATTCTTATATCCTTACTAACAAATGTGAACAAAGACACTGTGTGTTGCTTCTACCCAACCAGATGGGTTTGTTAGTATAATGAGAAGACTCTGAGAGGTGTCTCGGAAGCACTATGCCTCTTGAGGCTACTTGTGGGATGGTGCAGAGTATAGATCACCCCTCACTCAGGGCTATGCCTAAAGGCATAAACTACAGCATAGTTGGCAGATTTAAACAAAATACAGCTACACGACTGCATGACATCAAGTTTCCCCATCTGTGAATTAGCCCCTTGTGCCATTAGTTTTTGGCACAGCTAGAACCAACTTAGATATACATGGATGTCTGCAGGAAGCCAATGTTTGCAGAGTACAGCCATTGTATAATAGCAGCGTAGCTGTTTCTTTAAGACAGAGAGAGACACCGGTGAGTGAAGTGGTAAATATTGACATCCACTCCTTGGAAATGCACATTTCCTATGCAGCTCTCAGTCAGGAAATCAAAGCAAGTCACCATTTGTAATTGTCACAAGGGAAAGACTGGACTTTTTCTTTAACTGAACAAGCAAAAGAGATGGTATCTATTTGGGAAAAGAATTATATTTCAAAGGAAAGGAGTACTTGTGGCACCTTAGAGACAAACCAATTTATTTGAGCATAAGCTTAAGGGAGCTGTAGCTCACGAAAGCTTATGCTCAAATAAATTGGTTAGTCTCTAAGGTGCCATAAGTCCTCCTTTTCTTTTTGCGAATACAGACTAACATGGCTGCTACTCTGAAACCTGTCGTTATTTCAGAGGATGCATACATAGATATCTGTACAGAATCTTGGATGTGTTTTGGGAAAAGGTGATGTGAATTAAAGTGTTGCTTCAGTGGAAACCATGACACAAAATGAAGGAGAATAAAAAGTGCATAGAATAGAGTTGATCACATGAAGCTGCGCTGGTAAGCAGTTACTCACAGTGTCGTTCCATTAGAGAAGATGATAGCTATTTGGAAGATTATGTTTAGTAGAGACCTTGTGACTCTGACTTCCAGGCTGTTAAAAACTATTTGTGTGACTAACTGTGCAACAGTGCCACTTCTCCCTCTCCCCCCTGCCCCATAACCCAAGCCACAAACCTCCCTGGAACACCCAAACCACAAACCAGCGCCCCTAGTGCCTCGTGCCACAGTCCCATGTGGCTGAAGTAAGCAAGGCAGCAACCCGAAAGCAAAAGGAAAAATGAAACCCCAAGTAGGCTTTTAAACTCTTTATTAGCAGTGTGCTCATGCACAGAGAAGAGGATTGCACAACTGAGAGCCAATCACGCTCTCCAGCGGGAAATTAAAAATATAATTTTTAAAAAAGTGAAAGGCCTCTCTCCCACCCCCCGGGAAACACCCCAAAACAATCAACAAGCAAACATAGGCACAATAGAGCAATTACACAAAGAAAGAAGCCAAAATCCGCTTACTGTGAACGGGCTTGGCAACATTCCGAGTCGGAAGGGATTGACAATCTTCCAATGCAGGTTCCTTTGCAGCCTTTAAGTTCCAGTCAGCTGTGATAAGGAAGATAGGCCTGGGATGCTGGCAGTTTGTTTCAAACCTGTTAGTAAGTTGTCTCGCTAAGAATTAATTTCACAGCAACGCTGAGAATCAAGAGCAATTGATTAGCAGTAATTCGAGCTGGCTGAAAAAAGGTAACTATTTCATGACGAATTAAAAAAAAAATCATTCATTTTTTTTCATGAAATTGTTCATTTTTCAATGCAAAATGCAAAATGATTGTTTCCTTTTTTTCCAGCAAAAATTCCAAACATTTCATTTTGGCAGGAAAAAACAATATTTTCTCTCTCCTTGTTTGTCTTGTTTTCAGTGGAAAAAATAAATAAAAGTGGGAGGGAGTGGGAGAACTCTTGTCATTTATTTTCCACTGGAAAAGGGGAAACGAGAAAAAAATACCAGTTTTTTTCATTTTGTATTTTTATCAAAATGGAGGCATTTTGAAGAAACAAATAGTTTGGCAAACATTTTGATTTTTGTCAAGGCAGTATTTTCAATCATTTCGATGAGTTTTAAAATTTTCACCTGCTCTAGTAGTAACTAAATGGCTCACCATGATCATTATGGGTCAGATTATGATGACTTTATTCACATTGAATAGTATCTCCACTGAGTAGTTAATGAGCGGTATTACTTGTGGAGTTAAATGCCACCTCATATGAATAAGGGTATTAGAACCTGGCTTTATAGTAACAACCAGGATTGAAGTACTCTATGTTACTTTTAATAAAATGGATGGTATTTGTATAATAGGTTTACTCCTATCTATAAGAGATAATGGATGTTCTTTTTTCCCTCCGTGAACATCATATCCCTTGTCTCAGTCCCAAATACCAATGCACATGTGCTAAGAGCGCTTGCATTTTGCTCAGCCAGTGGGCTTTGGCAGTTGGAAGACTAGGAACAAATTGTACCCATTTTCCATCAGCCAGAGGTATATTTCCAAGTCCGCTCTCACAGCCAGGTGACCTCCTCCATGTCTTAGTGAGATATACTGCTGGACTCGCACGCCGTCAGAACATACACACACAATTTTTTAAAAAGCAGTAGATATTTTTTCATTATGACTCAATATTTAGGGCCAGCTCCTCAGGTGGCGTAATTCAGTGTAGTTACATTGCAGCCAAAGGAGCTACACCAATTTATACCAGCTGAGGATCTGACCCATTTAGTTTACAGAAAAACAGACAGAAGAAAAGGAAAAACGTACAGGTGGTGATCGAGTAGTTTTAGCTCAGGGTGCAAGAAGAAAAGACAGTCTGTGGAGTTGCTCCTCCTTTATAAAGAAAGCTCAGTATGTACCTGGGATGTGTACTGTAAAAAGAGTAATTACAAGTGCATTGAGAATAATTCTACACATATACTCACACTCACACACAAAGGGCCAGATCCTCAGTACCAGCACACATCCGTGCAAAACCACTGAAGTCAAGGGAGCTATCCTGGTGAACACCAGCTGAGGATCTGGCCCCAAAAATGCATAAATACATACATACATTGACCTGAAGGAGGCAGAAAAAAAAAGTTTGATTACACACTTCAGGTGAAACCCCGACTCTGTTGGAGTCAATGGGGGGTTGCCATTGACTTCAGTGCAGCCAGGATTCCTGTCTTCATGTCTGCGTGAGAAGTTGCTCAGGATATCATTCTGAAATGGCTGAATATGAATGAATCACTCCTGATTAATCAGCTGTTAAGAAGAAGTATTAAGCAGGGGGTGAGTTAGCCAATTTGCTTATCAGCAACTCAGTAACCACATGACCATCTGAAGAGAGATGCTTAAGGCATGACTCAGCTGTCGAAGTGGGAGAATAATTAGGAGTGAAACGTTTATGTGGTGAATTTTCCCCTCTATTCTGGTTCATGAATTGCCTGCCACCAGATCATGATTTTCTCAGACTTACTTGTTAGTCAAAGTTATTTGCTGAGTAATTTCTGCAAATATTTTTTGGTCCTCAGATTGTCCATTGCACATATTCAAAATTCGAGCTGTGTTGCCTAGTTTTAATGGTACATGAAAGTTCACATGACATGTTTCGGTTCCCTGATTGGATGACAATAACTCTTAGAATCAGGTTGCTGGTGCAAAAGCTCCTTGTTACTGTAACAGTGTGGCCTTCCCCTTTTAGGGGCCAGAGGCCTGGGGCTCCCCCAGCACTGTTCAATCAGCTCCACTCGTGCCACAATTAACAGTATCCCTGCCTGACGAGGAGGGAGTGAGGAGGTCAGGTGTTAGTATGGTGAGGGTCTGGGCCTCCTAATAAAAAAGACTTACGAGAACACAGAAGGAAGTTGAGAAGGAACCACAGGGAGGTGCCTGGATTCCTGTGGAAGACCCTGGAGCAGAATGCGAAAGTGGGGCTGAGACAGTCAGGGCTCTATCCCAGAGCCCAGAAGGGGCTGGGAACTGAGCCCAGAGAGTGGGCTGAAGAGGAGTCCAAGGGGATGAAAGACCCTTTATTTGTGTGAACTTTTGGTTAGACTTCTGTTATCTGGAAGGGGTTAGAACTAGATGTGACTTAGCTGGAAGGCTAACTCATGGACAGAAATAGGCCATCAGAGCCAAAGAAGCAATCAGCAGGGGGTGTTAGCGGCAACCCCCCTGCAATGCCATGCACTAAAGTCAGGGGGCATTAAGGCCATGAGTGGAACCGTTTACAGTTACAAATTCCAAATTTGCTGTCCAGGAATATTCTCCAATGGTCACTTAAAATTTGCTGTTTCTACAAACCTACCTACCAGCAAACTTATGCACTAGAACCTTCACTGGAAGCAAAAAAACACAAGGGATGTGAATCGAGCATTATTTAGAGTCATCAGATGATGCCATTAAAAATAATATTGCAATTGCAGGAAGGTATCTTGGTCATATTCTCCCAAATGAGGATGCCAAGCCCTATTCTGCAAAAATAGCAATAGTCACTTGAGACACGGCCACCAGAGTAGCACCCTGAACAAGAAAAGATATTGAGGATGATGATTTACCTGTTAAGATTATACCATGTCTTGCAAGAGGTTTAGCATCACTAAGAGATCTCCAAAAGGAAGATCACAGCACAACGAGGCCTGGTCTGCACTTAAAATTTAGGTTGATTAGAATAATACCTGATTAAAATTTACTAATAGCTCAAAAACCACCTGGCTAACCAAGGGATGTTAATCATAAAAGATATTATTGAACAGACAGTTTTAGCCTCCTTCACATATCTTCATGATAAATACCAGCTGCCAACAGAGCAAGGTCCTTTTTACAATCAGCTTTGACTCAAAATTATGAAGGAGCTGGGGAATTGTTGGCAGGCCACAAATAACACCCCATGTGAAGTGCAACTTAAAAAGTATGCTAGCCAGAAACATTTTGTGGGTAACGTATGCAAGTGGCTGAACTCCTTGATTTATCCTATTGACTATCCCATAAAATACAAATGGGAGAAGAAGTTAACCATCTCCATTTCCTCTGACAGGTGGGACAATGTATGACACAATATATACAGGTTTCAGAGGGGTAGCCGTGTTAGTCTGTACCAATAAAAACAATGAGGAGTCCTTGTGGCACCTTAGAGGCTAACACATGTATTTAGAATCATAAAATATCAGGGTTGGAAGGGACCTCAAGAAATCATCTTGTCCAACCCCCTGCTCAAAGCAGAACCAATCCCCAATTTTTGCCCCAGATCCCTAAAGGGTCCCCTCAAGGATTGAACTCACAACCCTGGGTTTAGGAGACCAATGCTCAAACCACTGAACTATCCCTTCCCACCCAAGGCAGATGCTTTAGTGGGCTAGAACTCATTTCATCAGATGCATGGAGTGAATTAGGCCTGAATAAAGACCGGGAGTGGCTGAGACACTACAAAAAGTAATTTTCACTCTGTTGATACTCACACCTTCTTGTCAACTGTTGGGAATGGGCCACATCCACCCTTATTGAATTGGCCTCGTTAGCACTGATCCTCCACTTGGTAAGGTAACTCCCATCTTTTCATGTGCTGTATATTTGTATCTGCTTATTGTATGTTCCACTCCATGCATCTGATGAAGTGGGTTATAGCTGGGTGACCAGATGACAAGAACAAAATATTGGGACACATTGGGGGGCTCACCCCCCACCAGGGCCGGCTCTAGGTTTTTTGCCGCTCCAAGCAAAAAAAAAAAAGAAAAGCCGGAGTGCCAAAGAAGCAAAATATCGGGACAAATGGTGTCCCAACCGTACATCGGTCAGGACACAAGACGAACAACTAAATATCGGGATTTTATCGGGATGTCTGGTCACCCTAGTTATAGCCCTCAAAAGCTTATGCCCAAATAAATTTTGTTAGTCACTAAGGTGCCACAAGGACTCCTCGTTTTTACAATATATACAGAACATCCTGTTCTCTGTTTTTGCATTTCTTTCAGAACAAAATTCTAAATAGATATTACTGGACTCCTGAGTGTTCGCATACAGCTGGACTCACCTGGCATAGAAAATGTTAGAGATATGACAGCCCTAATGTAACCTGTCTCATATAGTTTTTGAATGTCAAAGTATATGCACATTTGAGAAGGAAATATGTGGTGCTCCATCTAAGGAGACCGGGGTCAGGATTTCCCCCGTGTTTGTGTTTTGGGGATTCTGAAAGATTTACCCTGTTTGAGTCATGCCAGGAAATGGATTGCTGCAGGACATATAGTGGCCGAAAGAGTCATTTTATGAAAATGGTAATCTGCTATTCCCCCCACCATTGTTTGATGGTCTAATTGCGTGTGGAAAAACTGACAATCTGTAGAGGCACAAGATCCAGCTATGAAGACACTTGGTCTTTCATGAAAACATTACAAACTGAGTCCAGGTAGACTGGGCTTCTGATGCTTCTCCCTTCTTTTCTTTTGGTGGGCATTGGTAGGGAATTATTTTTCATAACATGCAGGAGTATTTATATCTGAATATTTCATACTGTGTTTTTGTTACAGCCGAACTCCTGTTGCATTTTCTTTGTCATTATATTTGAATCTGTCGGTATGGATATATTAAAACTTCTGAAAAATAAAATGTAAAATCTTTATGTCACCATAGCTATGTCATTCACAGGTGGGAAAAATCCACACCCCCACATAATGGAAGAATGCTTCCTCGCTTGGTGTTTCCACTTTCTGTCAGTGTAGGCTCCATCTACGCTCTAGAGTTATGTTGGCATAGCTACGGTGCAGGCCCATTGCTATACAGGTTGAACCTCTCTAGTCTGGTACCCTTGGGACCTGACCAGTGCCAAACCAGAGTATTTGCTGAACCACGGGAGATCAATATGTAGCAAGCTGGTCTCTTTTTATTTTTATCTTGCCGAGGTGAATAAATGGAACAACGCTTGCAACGCTGCCTAGCCAAGGCTTACTGGCTCTCGTCATAACAAAGTGGTAGTGTTGATATACAATTTTACTGTATTGCCACAAGGAAATAAGTAGATAAAGCATAAAAAACATAAAATAGAATCACGCTGGACCACGGATGTTGCCGGACCAGAGAGTTTCAACCTGTACTGTGATGTAAACAGAGCTGGACAAAAAATGAAAAACTGATGAAAAAAATAAAATTTGGAAGTTCTTTTTATTTTGGAAGCTTCATAGGAGACATTTATGAATCTTTTTAGCATTTTTTCAATATCTTTTCATAATTTTAATTGAAAACATTGACATTTAGAATAGGTGGTGTGGGAGAAGGGATTTTTGGCAAACAAAAAAGTCCAATGTTTTATAGCATGTTTTAATTTACAAAATTATGAAAATATATTGGGTAAAAAGCACGTATAATTTATTAAAAAATAATTGATAGTGGTGATTGTGGAATCTCATTTTGGAAAATGAGGCCATTTTTCAATGATCACATTTTTTGTTTGAAAAATTTCCACCGGTTCAGATGGATGGATCCTATCTAGGACTTGGGATGGGAGGTGTACTGCAAGAAGAGAAGCCAGTGGTTCATGTATCCAAGTCACTATGCATAAATTGCACAAGAGATGTTCAGCTGTGCATACTTTTCTCAGTATGTGCAAGGGGGGGAGTTACATAGGCCACATAGGACCACATGTCTTTGGTAGCAATCATGCAAAAATAAATGGTGGCAGTTCCCAGAAAGCTAAAAAGAATGATGGCTAAATGCAATGCTGTAATTAAACACAGACAAGGAAAGGGTTATCAGTTCCTGATACCTTAAGCAGATTGTCTCTAACAGGGCAGGACAATATGGAGGAGTCCTTTGAGGAACTAATTAATTGGTCTAACAGGTTACTTGTGTTGGACCAGAAACTGACAGAACTACGGGGTGCCACTAAGCAAGATCCCATTTGTCCATGTTGCTGGAAAATATCCTGGCTGGCCAAAAGGAAAACATTAATATATACTATGGCTTTTGAACCTGGGGGTCATAGGCAAGTCCATGGGGGGTTACAACCACCTTTCATGCCTCTACGGCTATGTCAAGGTTCCTTCCCCACTCTGAACTCTAGGGTACAGATGTGGGGACGAGCATGAAACCACCCCTAAGCTTATTTTTACCAGCTTAGGTTAAAACTTCCCCAAGGTACAAACTATTTTATCTTTTGTCCCTGGACTTTATTGCTGCCAACACCAAGCATCTAACAAATATAACCGAGAGATAGCCCACTTGGAAACGTCTTTTCCCCCAAAATCCCCCCAAGCCCTACACCCCCTTTCCTGGGGAAGGCTTGATAAAAATCCTCACCAATTTGCATAGGTGAACACAGACCCAAACCCTTGGATCTTAAGAACAATGAAAAAGCATTCAGGTTCTTAAAAGAGAATTTTAATTAAAGAAAAAGTAAAAGAATCACTTCCGTAAAATCAGGATGGTAAATACCTTACAGGGTAGTCAGATTCAAAACATAGAGAATCTCTCTAAGCAAAACCTTAAGTTACAAAAAGACACAAAAACAGGAATTACATTCCATTCAGCACAACTTATTTTATCAGCCATTTAAACAAAACAGAATCTAACGCATATCTAACTAGATTGCTTATTAACCCTTTACAGGGGTTCTGACCTGCATTCCTCCTCTAGTCCCGGCAAAAGACACACACAGACAGAGAGAACCCTTTGTGTCCCCCCCCCCGCCCTCCAGCTTTTTTAAAGTATCTTGTTTCCTCATTGGTCATTTTGGTCAGGTGCCAGCGAGGTTATCTTTAGCTTCTTAACCCTTTACAGGTGAAAGGGTTTTTCCTCTATCCAGGAGGGATTTAAAGGTGATTAGCCTTCCCTTTATATTTATGACAGGCTAAATATGGGGGGAACCTCAAAACTTGTTTCTTTTGTAACATGGGAGGTGAATAGTATGGAAAAGGCTGAGAACTGCTGATGATTTCCACAGTGAAAGGGTATGGGACATCCCATAAGTAGAAAATTGTTATGGAGGATTTGATTTTTAAAGGTCCAAGGCTCAGGAGTCTGTGATCACCGAGACTGAACATGACAGAGAGACACATGGGGCTAGAGAAGTACACATAGAGGGCCAGAGATGGGTTGATAGGGGCTGTGTGAATGCAAGAATTAAAGAGGAGATCCACCAGTTCAAGCACTGTAATAGGAATGCTGCTGGGCCTTCTCTCTTCCGCAGGAAGGCGAGAGGGTATGCATGCAGAATGCTAATAGTCAATAGAACTGTTGCAGCCAAATTACACAGGCTGAATTCCTATCTGGTACAGATGGACACTGGGGGAACATTCAGATGTAACTGTGGACATTTGCTCATATCACAGGAAATCAATTCATTTCCTTTGTGATTATAACTCAAGAAGCTCTATTTCCAGACCAGATGTCAGTTTTCTTCACCATTTTACAAACACATTTGAACATGCCTGAAGTTTTGTTGCCCAAAATTCACAAAGAAATGCAAAGACTGACAAGCACAGTTGTACGCTATCTGAGCTGGTTCTATTGTAAAATGAACATTTTGTAATGAAATGAATATTGGAAAATATAAGATGTTAAATAGTGATGGTCTGAAATACTCAGTAGAGAGAAATGTCAAGTCTATGAAAACTAGCTCTACAGCATGTTTTCTTGTTCTTTCTCTGAGAAAGGGGAGTGATATTATTCTCACCAGATGGCGTTATTACAGATCATTTTGCTAATTCTGTTTACGTGCAGGAGTAAGAGTTAGCTCTTGGAGGAATGTTTATTCCCAGGCAAGCGAACAAAATGAGGTGACCTCTCTGCTCATCTTAATTTCTGTCTTGCTTCTACTTGACCTGGGATCTCTTCGGTAAAGGAGATTCTAATCTCACTGGCCCCTCCAAGCACAATACATTGCTAGTGGTTTTGATTTTAAAGAGTCATAATGTCCCTGGAAACCTCATATATATTTTCGGAGGGACAAGGGGGATTCACAATGGATGTCCATAAAACCAGGGAAGGGTGTGCTATGTTTTCAGGACACTTCTGTCTAGGGAGATTGAAGGTTTCATCCAGTAAAGGGGACTGACGGGCTGCATGGCATTTTTAAAGGAGATTTAAAAAAAAATTCTTTGTAGAGTTTGTCATCAGTCTTTAATAAAATAAAACAGGGCTGCTTGCTTTCATGGCAGCAAATTATAGACGGGTCTCTACATGCTTTAGTACCTTACTCCACAAAAGTAAGGTTTACAGTGGGCTCTGGGATCAGTGGGAATGACTTGCAGAGTAAAGTACTGATCAGTGAGAGTACGTGGCGTAAAATTCCATCTTCCTTCAGTTATACAACAGGACGGTCTGTGCAGTTATTTTGCATTACACTGAACAGGGCTCAGTCACCTTTTCCCCTCTTTTTCCTATCCACTGCCTTCCTCTGCTGCTCTCAATCTACAGGCGCCTCTTTGCTCCTAAGGAAAGTTTGCCACTCCTGCCCATCACACACCATGTTTGTATCTCTGGAGTGGTAACAGCCAGGGGCAGTATTTAGCACACAAGGGACTAGACAGGAAGGATGGCCTTGTGGCTAAGGCCCTGGATTGATGCTCAGAAGCAGTGGATTCAATCCTTAGCTTTATCACTGAGCTCCTGGGGTGAGTCAAATGGGGTCAGACTCTCACTTGGTGTACACAGGTGCAGTTCCAGTGAGAAAATATGTTGATATACCAGCTGAGGATCTAGACTTTAGTAACGTTGACAGGACTGTGTGATTGCATAGCCTTGAAAATGGTGCAGAACCAGGATTCTGCCATGGAGTTCAAAGGCCTCTGAGGAGAAAACCTTTCCTTTCTCTCCTTGGCAGTTTTACAGCATGGTCTCTTGCCAGAGCAGGGGAAGTGCATTGGTGCGCCAAGTACAATTCCTGGCATGGCCTTCATGGCTTTGGGAACGGAGAGAAACAGGGCAGTTGTGGCAGGAGGCCCTGTTGTCCAGAAGCCTGCTGGAAGGCCCACATGAACTCATCAACACTGGGTGGAAGTAAACACAAAACACATTGCACCTGGGAGGAGGAATTCAGACAAGAAAATGGTTCTGTTGAGAACAAGCCTGTGCTTCGGTCTGAGTGACTTTGATTTCAGATTACTAAGGAAAAAATGCATTGAAACAACAAAGATCAAAAGCAAAGTCACCACGAGGGAGAGCACTGTGTGTGTGTCTCACCTGAAACCTGCTGTATCACCCCGCCGCACAAAATGGCAGTCCTAGAAATGCATCGTCTATAGGAATAGGGAAGTATCCCTTTAAAGCATTTGTGAACTACTCAGGGTCATCTGGCAATGCAGCTTGTTCATTTGGCTCCAGATATTTCATGATCCCATTGGACAAGACTCGAGAGGCTTATAATTACAAACACGCTTGTTTTGTTTGAATTATTGCATAAAGTGACTAGTTTAGGCTGTGATGTTCCAGAACATGGTCCTGCCTTCATACTGGTAGCGTTCTGTGAAGTATGTGTCAAGTCACTGACCCTTGGCTGTGTGAAGCCTGTAATAACTTTAATTGACATAAATATTTTTATTTTTCTGGCAGTGACAATTTGTATATGCTTAAAATGAGAGGTTTATGATCTACTAGATGCTCCCAGGTCAAATGTCCTTGCGAATGCCCTTTAGATGTATTTGTAAAGCTTAAGAGAGTAGCATCACTTAAAGCTGCAGTCCTCAATTCACCCTAAGGTCAAGTGTGGAGGAGGCTGCTGTATTCAAGATCTTTAACATTGCCTGGATTTTCTGCAGCGTGCCACCAGGGACTCTGATCTCAAAGGGAGGAGGTAATCATGGCTTTTTTTTTTTTCCTATTGAAAAATAAATGTTATCATCGTGAACACAATCCAGCCTAAAACATCTGAATTCAACAATACTATGTGGAGAGACTGTGTTCTGTCTGAGGTATGGAATTGTTCTTGCCATTGTTCTTCTGAAGAGCCAGAGACTCACAGATTCTTTCCACAGGAATTTAGATTATGTAACATATGAGGAAAAAGGACGTCTGCTTTAGATTTAAATTGTTGCAATAGAATTGTTGCAATTGTTAGATTTAAATTGTTGCAATAGAAGTTTAGGGTCTGATTCTGCGACCCTGGCACATGTGAGTTCCACAGAAGTCAGTAGTACAGCTGATCAATATTGTTTGGTCAGAAATCTTTTTTAATCAAAAAGGTCTTTGTCTGTGGGAAAATTTGTTGTTTCTTCCAAAATTTTCCAGTTTTTTGACCAAAACCAAAACCTTCATATCTTTTGGTTTTCAAAAACCGAAAACAAAGAAAAAAAAAAAACAGTATTTTTTGCTATTGTTGAAAACCCTGAAAATTTTTGCTAAAAATACAGAAAACACTTACCATTTTCCAACTAGCTCTAGTCAATAGGAATCCATTGGAAGTCAATGAGATTTCTTGTGTAAATAGGGATTATGTAGTTAAGTGGTAAAGAGTCATGGGTTTGGGCCTGTACACTGGAATTTTCAAGGAGTATAAGGAAGTTTGCTACCCAAATCCCATTGACTTTCCTTTGAAAATCCCAGCTATTATTTGTAAGCCTAGCACAGTGCTTGTATAACTTCACCAGACAATGTATCAGCATGCTGCATTTAATCTATTCACAATTCCTAATGCATTGCCATTATCTTTTCACCACAACAAAATGTGTATGTATTACTTAGAGACAATAGTGTGGATTTACATGGAGAGTTGCAAAAAGGAAGACAAAAGAAAATAATATGCAAAATATGAAATAAATGAAGTTTGAGATTTTAATCCCACAAAAGTAAGGAGATTCAGAGTGAAAGTCCCTACTGCAATCTTTTATCTCTGCCCCTTTGTGTGCATGCATTACAAACAAGGTCTTTCATCACATGACATATATTCAGCAAAATGCTATACAGAGCATATGTGCAGCTGTTCATCTTATCGCTACCCACAGCAGCTTATTAATGCCAAAATGAAATTAATTAATTGCATTCAAAAAACTAAAATCAAAGCAATACCAAGGGTAAAGGCCGAATTCTGTGAAGAGACTTGGCACTTGTAGCAAGATTGGGCACTAAGGTTTCTGAGTCCATGCTAATTTGGCTGCATTGCACATTCTGTATATTTTATGGTACTGTATTCATTGATAACCTAACAGCTACTCTGTTTCGCAATGCTGGTTGCCAGATCATCATCCCAATGCTCCACTTTCTGCACTGGTTCCCTAATGAATACAGAGTCCAGTTCAAAATCTCTGTCCTGATATTCAAAGCCTTCCATGGGACTGGCCCTACCCACATTAGAGATTGCCTCTCCCTCAGCAACTATAACTTCCCACAACAGCTATGCTCCACTGGAACAATGAAACTATTAGCCAAAAGGGAGAGACTTGGGAGCATAGGAGACAGAATTTTCCCGGGAGCAACACCTAAGCTATGGATTTCACTCCCACAAGAGATAAGAACCTCCCCAGTTTCAGAACATTTCTTCGACTCAGCTTTCCATGCTCACCTACACCCAATATAAAACAGCCAATCAACAAGAAAGGAACCTATTAACTACTTCTTCAGTGTGGGGAGAGAGAGAGAGAGTTATTGTAATGACTAATATCAGTTACTCGTTAGGAACTCAAAATTCTACGGTGATGGGGGCTGATGAGGCTAGTTACATACCTAACTAGCTAGCTAACTAGATCAAAGAATAATATGCTAGGGTTTAAAGTTTTGCAAATGAAGGAGGATTGACAAATACCACATATGTGCTACTTGGCCCATTTACTGGCACAGGAGCAATCTGACCTTTTAGAATTTCCTCACTAACAAGTGCTTGATGTCACAGCTTTAACATTATGCTGCTTTTCTTTCTTTCATTAATACGTACCATGTATGCTTAATAGCAATATCTCCTATTGCTTTTCTATTCCCACCCTATTCATTGATTGGCGCACGTATCCTTTACCATTCCTATACCTACGCATTTGCAGTCTGGGGTGTCGTCATAGTCTTTTCCTGGCCAGACATGCTGTGTGGTAGGTAGCTGGGTACTCTCAGTTCTGCTTTGTCATGGAGTTTGCCCTGTGGGCTCTATCTGTAGCTCTGTAAGCAAGGATGCCTGTTAATCCCCGTAGAACTCCTAGCCTGACTCATGTTTTATGCCACTCTGGAGATAGTTTTATTGATAGCCTTCTGTCCTTGAGCCACATTCTACTCTCATTTATACTTCGGCTAAATTTGTATCGGTAAATGTCAGTAAACATCAATTTCACCGAACACGCAAACCGATGAAAAAATACTTCCATCGATAATCAGAATTTACAGACAGGCAAAGTAAGAAATCTGTTGGTTGAGAACTTATTGGAGCTTAATTTAAGAATATTTACTTTGTATATTTTGACAATATACTTTGTATAATGCTGACAATTTGTGTTTTGCTTATGAAGCTTTACATTTTTAAATCTCAGTGTCTATTGTCATTAAATAATTATTGTCTGATCATCCATAGTTTCGCACAACTGTGAAAATTTAAATCGGTGAACATTTTAAAATGCTTATAATTAGACGTCAATATTATCTGTCAAAAATATTTTTTTAAATCTAATTCTGCCAAGTCTGTTTATACTTCTATAAATCCAGAATAACTCCATTGAAATCCAGACTGAGTCTGGATTTATATCAGTGGAAAATCAGAGCAAATTTGGCATAATAAGTATGAATCTGGATGTCTTTTAGGGGTCTATGGGCTTGTAAAACAAGCACTGTTCCAATACTTAAAAAAGTCAAAACAGCTGTTATTGTTATCTAACAGAAGAAATGTTTTATTCCTTCATGTTAGCATCACTCCTTATAGTGCCTCTGGTCTTAAAGGCCCAAATTCTGCCACCACTTACATCCATGTAGCTCCCACTGACATCAGGGAGGTTTTTAAGGGTTTAAATGAGTGAAGAATTTGATCTTTCCTTTATAGCCAGTGAAGCAAACTTTCTTCGTCCTCAGATGTACAATGCACATTTTGCTCCCCAGGCTGAAAACACTAGCGGTAGGTCCTTAGCACTGACACAGTCTCTTCAGTGGCTAACTCATAGGAACACCTAAGCAAAGAGTTCACTGGTAATCATTTACTTGATGGATTTTGACATTTTTTGCAGCTTGTCCAGAGCGGGTCAAACTTTTTTCAGACTTAACTGAAACTCTTTGCTGAATTAGTTCTTGGAATAATTCTGTAGATTGTTCATGAGCCACTTCCCTGCTGTCATTTACCATCCAGCATCTGAGGTGAGTTGGTTAGTTTTGATTGGACAAATGCTGTAAGTCACATGGTATTTTATCTGTTCTCTGACTGCGCAAGTGTATTGCTTACAATGAAGTTTCCTGCCATTTTCACATCCCCACCTTTTCTTCTCAGCCAGAGGAGCCATTTGGTCTTTCCAGGCTCATTCCTTTCTGCATGTCCTTTTCTGAGTAACTCCCTTGCCTGGGTATGCTTCTCATTCTGCACCACTTGAACACAGTGGCTAGAGTTTTTTTGTGAAGTTCACCATTTTCTTTGGTTGGTAAGAAAGCTTGGTGTGCTGTGAAAATGAATAAATCAGGGATCCCCTTTGGATGTCAACAGGAGTTGTACCCACATTTCTCAGGGCAGACGTAGGCACTGAGCGTTTATAGGGTTTTTATGGAGAATTCCTGCTTCATCTTTGTCCTTTGGACTACATTGCCATCCGCTTTGGTCACACTGCTGGGACACTGGGCTTGTCTACACTTACTGGGGGATCGACGAGTGGGGATTGCTGCATCAGCAGTTGATTTAGCGGGTCTAGTGAAGACCCACTAAATCGACCACAGATCGCTCTCCCATGGACTCCTGTACTCCACCATATCGAGAAGAGTAGGGGGAGTCGACAGGAGAGTGTCTCCCCTCAACATTGCATAGTGTGGTCCCCCCGGTAAGTAGATCTAAGCCACGTTGATTTGAGTTACACTATTCATGTAACTCAAATTGCATAACTTAGATTGACTTTCCCCTGTAGTGTAGACAAGGCCTAAGAGTCAGTTCTTATTTATTGTATTTACGTGATCTAAATTAATCCCATAGCCAACTGTTAAACTGAACCTGATAGGGCGTGAGCAGCCCGTCTCAGTACAGTCCATGTGCTCCTGGGATTTCCCCTGAAGATTGCATCACTGCCTCATTTAATCTTTTCATCTCAGTCATTAATGAATATAGACTTTGCCAGGGAAAGAAAAGCAGCTGCGGTAACTTTTCTTTCAGGGCAACATCTGCGGTTTGATGAGACCTCAGTGCAAGATATCAATTGTAATGCAATCATAAAGGTTAAGGAAGGGGCAAAATTCCCAGGAAAAATTTGGCAAACATTATACTAACAAATAAACTCATCAGGCTGCTTTATTGAGAGAGGACAGCACCATTCTGGATCATTGTGCCTGACTTTGTGGGTCTTAATTCCCACAAGAACATGTGCAAAATGGAATGAAAGCAACTAAATAAAATCTTACATGCAGAGGGAAAGATTGTGATCCCCTGTTAAAACAATTTGAGCAGAAACGAATTTGCAGCCTCTCAGTTAATCTACCGATCACGTGATGGAAAGTGATGGCGTTGAGGCACAATCCAGCCTGTTGTTGTTTAGCTGATCGGTTTTCAGAAAAATGCCACCGACACACACCCAAAACCCCAGAGTCGATGTTGTGCTTTTATATTAATACAGCACAAATCCTCTCATGCAAGGCTGTGGAATCTTTGGCATACTAAAGCTTGTGCATTGGACTCTCCATCAGCCTGCGAAGGCTGAAAATGTGGTTCAGTGGAAGGAGAGGTTTCTAAATCAACCTCAGGAGGCAGTAATAAAAAATAACAAGTTCTCCTATGCTGCAGCAGGGAAAGCCAGTGTGCGTGTGTTTGGCCTATTCATATTTATACTACTGAGTACTGAGAAGTGGGAGGCAGCTAGGAATTAGTCACAAGTCTGAATCAGAGAGCAGCAGTGTGCCTTGGAAATGACTGAGTAAGTATCACAAGGCTGCGGGGTACTATTAAATATTCCTGTGGCTAATATAATTTTTTGCTCAGCTTGGAAATGCCAGATGCTTTCAATATTCGACTTATGTATGTATCTGGAAATCTACATTTTTAAACAGTCATCAACCTGGGGTCTAATGATCCAAAAGCAAAACTTATCCCCACAATTAATTGTGCTTCTGTATTTACACCTACAATTAATTGTGAGGGTGAGTGCTAGGAGGTAGCCATCCAATAACCAGATCACGTCCCCCCCAGTGAGACAGCTGGGCAGCTAAAGCCTGTCCCTTGCTCCTATAATCAACTGAGCTAAAATCGGAGGCTGTATTTCAGAGTGAGCTCCAGCGTGCTCAGGGGCCAGATTGTGAACTGCTCACTCACACTGGTAAACAGCGACTCACATGTGCAGCGCCGCTGACTTTGATGGAGCTAAGCCGATTGACAGCAGCTGGAGATCTGACCTGGAATTTTTAGTACTTTGGAGCACTGCAGTGAGGTTTGAAATAACCAAAGTCAGAGCTGAAAAACTATTAGAATAAGGAAGGGGGGTTCTCAAACTTCTTAATAGTATAGGCCACACTTTAATACAAAGATTTTCTTGTGTGCTTTCTCCCTTCTAATAAGTCTGTCTGTCATCTGTCTATGCGAACAAATGAAGATATAGAGAAACAGAATCCCTGGAGGTCTGACTGCTGAAGGAATAAGTGAGTTAGGCAGATCATCTCAAATGCACAAATAATGGTCAATTAATCCCTTACATCCTTACACGACTGTGTATCCTACATAGGCCCAATCCACAGCCCGATGAAATCCAGGGGAGTCTTTCCATTAATTTCAGTGGGTTTTGGATTAGGCCCTGTAAAAAGCTATTTCAGAAATGCTGGAGATATTTTTCCAGGGTTTTTTTTTTTTGAAGGAGAGGGGCTCTTTGTCATTTCCCAAAGCCTCCCTGCAGCTTTAACGTGCACTTCCGATGTAAATTCCCTGAACGACCGTATGCCACTGGAGAATCAGGCATAGCAGAATCCAACTCCTTCATGTCCCCCATCTTCCTTTCTCTTGACAGGCCCCCTCCCTCCCCGTATGCCAGTGGGAAGGGTCCCATGGCAGGAGGCAGCAGAACTGGTGGCTTAGCTGATCCACAGGCAGTGCAAAGTGACTTTCAGATGGGAGAACCCAGCCCTGGAGTCTTCTAACAGGAAAGACATTCAATGGGGCATGTTGGAATGTTCTGGAGAAGAGCCCCTTAGATCGCCCCGCTGTTCTTTGCTTTTCCACCGACACACATTCACCATCCTGGGAGAAACTAGTGGGCAGTACCAGGGATGTGCCCCTAGACTGTAGACAAAATCACATGCTTCTGTTTGGGCCTGCTTGGGGATGTGAACCTCCAGTGGATACATTTAGAAATGTTGACTTAAATGGGCTTCATCTCTTGGGCCCATTCTCTTCCTTGCATTGCACTCCATTACCACAAGATGGTGCACTGCACCATCACCGGCTAGGCTAGGTCTATGCTGCCCCTGGGAGGTGTAACTCCCAGCTCAGGTAGATGTACACGCTCTAGCTCTGATTGAGCGGGCACCTGACTATAGTAGTGTGGCGATAGCAGCATGGGTGGACTGGCAACGTGGGCGAGCCTACCACGCACAATCCCCTCTGAGATCCTAGGTCAGCGCTTGAGCCACCATCCACGCTGTTTCGCTGCTATTGTAGTGTGCTCATTTCAGCAGAGCAACCACAGGTACATATACCTGAGCTGGGAATTAGACGTGCCCTTAATGCAGTGGTCCCCGAACTTTTCATGTCATGCCTCCCCTCACCCCTGCCCGCTCCTCCCTCCCCCTCCCCCCCGGAATCGTGGTCAGGAACTGGGGCCGGGAGTGAGGCCGTGGTTTCTGGGGGGGGGGGGGAGAATGGTGGACAGGGGTAAGGGAACTGAGGCTGGAGCCAGAGCTGCAGCTGGCCAGGGGGTAGAGCCGGGACTGGGAGCGGAGCCACAGCTGGGGGCTGAGGCTGGGGTGGATGGGGCCAGGGTCAAAAGCAGAGCCATGGCTGGGCTGCGGTTGGGACCAGCAGCCAGGGCCATGGCCGGGTGCAGAGCCGTAGCTAGGCCAGGAGCCAGGGGCTGAGGCCAGGGCCTCAGCCAGGAGCGGAGCCACAACTGGCCGTGGCTAGGGGTGGAGCCGGAGCAGAGCTGGGGGCAGAGCAGGGCTGGGTGGTGCTTCCTCCCCACCCCCTGTGGGGCCTGGCCTGGGACCCACAACACCTCCCTAAACATTCCTCCACACCCCCCTGTGGGGGCATGCCCCACAGTTTGGGGACCACCGTCCTAATGTCTAGACATGGACAGGCACTAAAATTGAGGAGCTCCTTCTCTTATCGTGGTTTATTTCAACTACTATCTGATAGATAGATAGATTAGATAGATAATATGTCTGGGGAGGGAGGGAGGGATTGACAGACAGATATTGAATTCAGTGGAGCTACTCCGATTTACTGCAGGTGAGGATCTGTACCTCTAAATCAAAAGGTAGTAAAATATTCATTAGTAAAATATTCGTCTTCACAATGCTCTACATGGTTATACTGTAATCAGATAATGTCACACACGTGATATCCAGAACGTGCAAAGCCAGACTCTTAGAAGTGTCTATTTGTGCCATACTGCTGTGTGTAGTTTTCTAGCCCTTATCGTTGCAAAGAAAACATTGTAAATGTGAACCAAGTACAAGCCAATGCATTGTCGTCTTCCTGACTCCATAAAGAGTCTGAAACAATGTCTTGGAGAGGTGTGGTTTGCCATATTTATCTCAGTGAGCCTGAAATCTAAGACATGACCAATTAAATGTCAACATATTTAACCATCTCACTGCCAATCATTGTAGCACAAATATCTAGCTATTGTGCATATCACACAACCCCAAACTTCTTCCTATGCTTCCCTGTGTACCAAAACCCCCAGCCATCCCTCAGTCAGCTCCCAACAACACTGGATTCATCCTGACAGCTTCTCTCATGCAATTATGCATCATCAGGATTGAAAATGAAGGATCAGAACAAAATTAAGTGACTTTAATACCAAAATAAAGAACACAGAGCTACTGTACTGACTGTATTATTATGACGTTACCCCTGGTATAATCTGGACTGTTGAGCAGCTGTGTCCCCTCAGTTCTCCAACCTGTGGTGCCTTTTACACTGCTTTGCTGAGAGAGCAACCACTCCTGCTCTGCTCATGCCCCGCCTCCAACATGTAAATTACTCCCAGCTATACTGTATGAACACTATAGCCAGCCACTCTTGAATTACACTACAGAGCAACACCAGCAAACTCCCAGTCCCAGACTTTCCCCAGAAATGTGCGTCTTCTTCAGCCCAGCCCTTTCCTGTGCAACACAAACTCATATAAAATCTGTCATTCTATCAATAGAAAATGATATGCACAAATCCTGTTATCTCAAACGGAGTTTGCCAAACACTTCAATCCAAGCACGCTGGTTTAGCTAAAACAATAAAACAAGCTTATTAACAACAGAAAGATGGATTTTAAGTGATGACAAGTAATGAGGCATAAAGGTCAGAACTGGTTACAAGAAAACAAAAGTAAATGCAACTAATACCTAACTTAACGAGCTAAGTGAATTCAAAGCAAAAGTCTCTCTCACCACATGTTCTTGCAGTCTGACTGGCTGAATTCTTTTCTGCCAGGATCCCTCCCTAGCCCAGTGATAATTCTTTTTGTCCTTCAAGTGTTGTTGTTGTCATGAGCAGAGATGAAGGGAGAGTTGGTTTGGAGTGTCTGTTCCCCATTCTTTATACTTTTTCCTCTTCTTTGAGAATCAACTCCGGCTGGGCTTTAGGAGACAGAAAGTCTGTGGGGACAGGAACCTCCAGCTATTTCTTTGCCAAGACGTAAATTTCTCGCTCGTGCCCTTTTACCTGCCAAAGAATGGTCGCTTAACCAGATGATAGTCCATTTGATTTCATTGACACTTGGCTGAGGCATCAGTTTGCCTTTTGTCTCTGAGGAACTGGTTTGTGGTTGTGTCCCCAGATTTAAAATATGCCTTGGTAACATCACAGAGTAGAATCATATAACTTCACATAAAATGTTGCCACACATATTTTACCTGGACAGTAATGATCAGCAAATGTTTTTCAAATGATACCTCACAGGTCATGCTTTGTACAAAAATTATCATAGTCCTGTAAAATGTGTGGACATAGGGATACAGACTGTCACAATTACTCATTTTCCTATTTAATTAATTAAAAACCTCACCTGTTAATTAATATGAAACTGCCACAGAATTTCCAGTTGGCCTCATCAAAGGATAATAGAACACAGAAACTGCAGTAATTAGGTCTAGCTTGCCACAGAGTTCAATGCAAACAAATGCTCTGGCCTCCCAGTAACATTGTTTGGTTTCTCCTTATATCAGTCCTACTGTTGGCTGATGTCATACAGAATCTTACTCTACTTTCATGCATGTCTTGGACCACGCTAAAAAATTTGGGGTCTGATTGGCCATTGCTTGGCATTTGGTATCATTGTTTACACTTGGCAAAGATAAAATGCTACCATTCTGCTCTGATAGCATTTTGCACCAACTTTGCACGGGCATGATGACTGTGCAAGGGTAGGACAATGGAGACTCAGGCCCCTGGTTTCCTTTGAACAACTGCTGATGTTTAATGTCCTTCTGCTGAAGCAGAATTTTCTTCTGACTCATCAGTTGCCAGTGGGCCTTCTCTTCTTGTTTTACAAAGATCCAGACCCTTAACCTAGGAGAGTAGAGTGACATCAGCAACTCTGGCTCTTAGGGCACTGGGCTCCAAGGCATCCAGACTGGCAGGATTAAGAGCAAAAGAATGAGTCGACTTTGTTGAGCTACTGCAGTTCTCTCGTGTTACGTTATATGATATGTATCCAAAGTGCTCTTGACTCAGAGACACTGCCCGAAACTCCTTTGGGGGACTGAGTAGTCATTGGCACCATTAATTTTGGGTATTATACAATTATCTTCTGGGATCGAATCAAGGATTTCGTTCTGCTCACATTTGAGAAATCTGCCTGAACAGGCTGTTGGGCGTAATCTACCTGCTCCTCTCCATTCCCTGACTTTCTTGTTGACTGCCACTGCTCATATCACACTGAGTGCATTGAACAGGGAAGATAGCATGGCATAGCCTAACCAGTTATAAAAAGAGCATGGTCTGATGCTAACAGGTGCTGAGCCCTTTCTGGGCTGGGACAGGTCCCTCAGCACCTTACAGAATAGTCTCTTTCTGCTCAAGCTGCCTGACATAAATGAAGATTGTCAGACTCTTTGAGATGCACTGTCCTTCACATGGAACTGGCTCAGACATGTGTACAGTGCACAGTTCCCTCACTGACTAGAAACAATACCACTCTCTCATTCGTCTTCCTCAGCCGTTGTTTATATTCAGCTCTGTCATTTACTTTCATCTTCTCACAACCAGAAGAGATCCGCTGCATTATGCAAAAGAAATGTGATCCAAATGTTTTGCATAATGGTTAATAAAGATGTAAAGGACATGAGAACAGTTGGATTTGAGCACATCTCCTCAGTGCAGGAGCCAGCTAGGAGAACTAATATATGAATGCCAGAACATCAGCCATATGAACAGTTGTGTATAAAGGACTTGCTTGGGCCTGTCTGAGCACAGTCCCATGTTGGGGTGCAAAAGACAGATGCATTGCCCTAGTGAGCACTCCAGGAGATTTTATGTCTTCTGGAACTTCCAGAAATATGATGGAGCTTGGCTGCTGCTTCATATTCTGGCAGAATGCAGAGTTTGCTCCTGTTTGCACCCAGCCAGAGCTGGGTCACCTCCACTGACCAACATGGAGGTGGTCAGTCCCATGATCTTTGGAGCATCAGGCAGGTCCCTTTGAGGCCCTCTGAAGGAGGCAAGGTCATGACTCTTGCCTCATGGACCACAGTCCTACCAGTGGCACCAGCCTTGCACCCACTGAGGGTAAGAACCACCCATTCATACACACACACACACACACACACACTCATGACTATCCTGCGTATATTGCCAGCAGAATGTTGCCATCCAACAACTAGGGTGAAATCCTTGCCCCCTGACATCATAAGAACATAAGAATGGCCATACTGGGTCAGAAAAAAGGTCCATCTAGCCCAGTATCCTGTCTTCTGACAGTGGCCAATGGCAGGTGCCCCAGAGGGAATGAACAGAACAGGTAATCATCAAGTGATCCATTCCCTGTCACCCACTCCCAGCTTCTGGCAAACAGAGGCTAGGGACACCATTCCTGCCCATCCTGGCTAATAGCCATTGATGGACCTATCCTTCAGAAACTTATCTAGTTCTTTTTTGAACCCTGTTATAGTCTTGGCCTTCACAACATCCTCTGGCAAGAAGTTCCACAGGTTGATTGTGCGTTGTGTGAATAAATACTTCCTTTTGTTTGTTTTAAACCTGCTGCCTATTAATTTGGTGACCCCTAGTTCTTGTGTTATGAGAAGGAGTAAATAATAATGCCTTATTTACTTTCTCCATACCCGTCATGATTTTATAGACCTCAATCATATCCCCGCTTAGTTGTCTCTTTTCCAAGCTGAAAAGTCCCAGCTTTATTAATCTCTCCAGTGACTTCCAGACTTGAACTCCCAGTGACTTCAATGTGGAATAGGTTTTATCCCTTGTTACTAGTGCTCTCTTTTAACAAGGTTTAGTGACTCAGTAGTAGAAGTGTGAATAAGCCGTGACTTCTCCTAGAGGAAATATAATCAGAAGGAGAGAAAGAGAGTCTTCCTGAAGCCAGGCATGTTTCTTTTTGTTTGCTCTAGCAATAAGGGGTAGGGATTTTCAAAAGCACCTATGTGATTTAGGAACACAAATCCCATAAGTCAAGGGGATTTCTTATATTTCTACATCACTAAGGCACTTTTGAAAATCTCATCCTCTAGCTGAGGAAATTTCATTTGCTTCCAGGTTAAATTCTGAGTAAGGAAAGCAAACAAACTTTGTTCATTGGAAGGAAGGGTCAAGACATTTTCTTTAATCATCCACTGTCTGGAGATAAACTGCATATATGGCCATTTGAATGCTCCACACCCTGTGGAGGTTCTTTTGTTTACCTTCCACCACTGTGGTAGGTCTGTCACTTTCAGCCCATGTTTCATTTGTGATATTGTTGTGTTGCTGGCAGAAAAAAATGAGTGGGTAAATAGTTGTGAGAAATGGCTGTGAAGAGGTAAAATGTTGAAAGGTTTATTTTCAAAAGTTTTTGATTAACCGGAAAATGTACAGAAAGCAAATCAATTCTGTGAGGCGAAAGAATGACAAAATGGCTGCCCTCAGCTTCCCTGTCTTCAGTATAGAAGCCAGCTAAAGAAAACTAGTATGTGAATTGCAGCACATCACCCACCTGTGCTGTTGTTTAATCCTTATAAAACATAAGTGTTGTCAGCCCACTGGCAGAACAACAATGAATCGCTTTGCCATGTGGGGGACATGGCTTTGGGCGTATAGTTTAGGTCCTATTGTTAAGCTCCGAGATGTCAAAAGCAGCTTTTTTTCAGCTGTCACTTCTATCCTCTTTCAGTGCCTGGGGGGAAAAGCCGTGGGATGTGTTACTCATTGGCCCCTCTATTTGCAGATCCCAGGAGCTAAGAGCATTTGTGTCAACAGTACTTGCATACTCCACAGCAACCATGCATTTATAAAATAGTGATCCGAGGTAGGTGATGATCCCTCTTATGTCTTGCATATCTCAGGTTTCAGCATCACGCTGGGTTTCAGTCTCAGATAATACTGAGTGATCATGGCATATCATCTATTATATTTAGCTCCAAAGAAACCCCGGACAGGTCTAACTCCATGACAGGTTGCAGCAGCTTCATGATTTTGGAGACTTCTAGTGCCAATGGCATCCCTTTCTCCTCTGTCTTGCTCCCTGCAGAACCCAACATAAGAAGTCTCTCTTTCAGTGTGGGGAAGTATTTGTTGTTGTATATTATTTGTGTTCCCAGAGCACCGAGGAGCTCTTGTCACGGATCAGGACCCCGTTGTGCTAAGCGCTGTACAAACACAGAACAAAAAGATGGTCTATGCTGAAAAGTGCTTACAATCTAAGTCACAGATGGATACAGACAGTCAGGGAAGTATAAGGAAACATCAGCATGATAGAAAAGTGGCCGTGGTACCGGAGCAGCCTCACCATTGTCAATGTTTTGTAGGTACCGTGTTGTTCTTTCCCTTAGATTTTGGGAGAACTCTTGCAACGTTCTTACTAGTCCCACAATATTGGGTGCTACATTTTCACCTAGGGCTACACGTTTTTTTTACAGCTATATCAGATAGTTAAAGTGGTCCAACGCTCTACTATGGATGCGGTTCTACCAGCACAAAGGTGCATACTTGTATGAGAATCAGCTATACCAATGGAGGTGCATTTATACTGGTATGAGTATGTCTACACTAGCATTGGACTACTTTAACTTTATCTGTTTTGATATAGTCATAGCATTAACTGTACAAAAACTGCATAGACACCAGCCCGTAGGAAAACTGGTTTTGAATTATTTTTCCAACATATTGGGTACGGTCTCATGACTCCATCTATTTATGCTTCAACAAACATCTTTGTTTTGGCCTTTGAAGAGTGCTCTTTCCAGTTAGATTCGTGCTCCCTTGTGCTCCTTTGGCAGTAACTGGGGGAAAGATGCAGCCTGGGGTCATATCACACCCCTGCTATTATTTAAAATGTCTATTACCGTAGCATCTAGATGCCTCAACTGAGATTAGGCCCACCTTGGGCTAGGTGCTGTACATAGAGAGATATCGACCCTGAGCCAAGGAGTTTGCCAGCTAAACTAGATAGGACAGATTAAGGAGGCAAGAAAAGGAGTATTATTATCCCCCTGTTACAGAGGGGGTACTGAGGCACAAAGAGATTGAGGGATTTGCTCAAGGCCACACAGGAAGATTGTGGCCAGACTGGGAATTACACTCAGGTTTCCTGAATTCCTGTCTGCAAGATCATTCTTCCAATCTTTTCTAATATGATTCCTTTTCGAGACTTTCCTTGTAGTGGTTGTTACTCTTTACTATTTTCTAAGGCAGACTGGGATGAATTATCCACCTACTTTGTTGACCTGTGCAGATCCAGACTGGGTCCCAAGGGTTTACATTAGCACAAATTTGCAAAAATGTAGATGCTGAAGCTTTGAATTAAGCAGAAATGTATCCGTGGCAAACCCACTGTCTTTGGAATTGCTGGATAATGCCAATTTCCCTAAAAAAGGTTGCAGGATCCTAGACAATCCAGGCAATGAGCCTGGCACAGGTTTTACATAACACAGTTTTTACTCAAAATGTTGAATTCACATATCATATCTATTTATTTAAATACAATATCTAAACAGCCTGTCTGTTAATAATGCTTCATATCGATAGCGTAAATTTTTAGATAGGATTTTTCATTACAGAACAGACTGGATAGGGTTTAAAGGTGCTTTCAGAGCAGTTAAAACACATTTAGGGCCTATCCGGTCCATGGTTTCGGTAGAGGCAATATTAACTGCTATAAGCACTCTGTAAACCAAATGGATAGTGTTAGAGTAGCGTGATGGGGTGTACAAACCCCACACTGGGCGTAAAGGGGTTAAAGGACAAAACGGGGCCCCAGTAGCTCCTGCCCCTCCAGGCTTGCAATGCATGCTCCAGCTGGAGAGGAAACTTAAAAGGAAGCCGCGCAGCTCAGAGCAGGGGAGAAGACGGACCAACCAACCTATCTACTACCCTGAGGGCTCCTGAACAAGAACACTGAAGAAGCCTCCCTGTGAGGCTGAGCCCATTTGGGAACAAAGGTGTAACTGTTTTTTCTTTCCTTTTGTTCTCTTATATTGGACTGAGAGACTCTGCGGGAGATGGTAGGAAGTGACCCAGGGAAACAGCTCTGGGGCACTATTGTGTCTTATAGGGCCCTGGGTTGGAGCTCAATGGAGTGGGAAGACCTGGCTCCCCTACCAACTGTCCTTGTTGCGGGAGGGTATAAATCTGTAGTAAGGGATGGGAAAGGGATTTTGAAAACTCTGAGGCAAGGATAAGCCACAGACAAGAGATAGGATCTGGACTAAAGGCCCTTCCTGTTGGGAGGTGAGTGACTGGGTGCACTAACCACTATGCCACCTGGCCCTCTGAGGACTCTACTACAAGTAGACAGATGTGAAAACCTGGTGAAGAATTATAAACTGTGGGGGAGAATTACAAGAGCACCCACTGGATTTAATAGCACGTGTGCCATGGGAATAATGCTCCCACATAAAATCTGCCCCATTGGCATTAGTATATGAAATTGAATGTGGACAGATTACACCTCAAAAACATAAACCTCTCTGCATTCTCTGGCAGCAGCTGGCGTCTGTTTTCAGGCATAAGGTTCTCAAGACACTATCTGAGCTGGAATTCAGATGGGCAGA
Organism: Eretmochelys imbricata; assembly: GCF_965152235.1. Lineage (NCBI taxonomy): Eukaryota > Metazoa > Chordata > Testudines > Cheloniidae > Eretmochelys > Eretmochelys imbricata. The sequence continues at coordinate 201,169,345 of NC_135574.1, read as the reverse complement.
GCTCTGAGGACAAGGAATGACAGGTCAACAAGGTGAAGCCGGGTGCAGCAGTGTTATGCTTCCTTGACTCAATGGGGTCTCCTGGACACAAGAAAAGGCGGGTTGGGGAATGCTCGTTCTCAGCAGCATGTGGAGGTGCTGGAGTCCAAAGGACTATTCCCAACAGCTTCACATTCCTGAATCTCAAAACAGTCTTTCTTTGCAAGGGGTTGGTGGACAGTCTCTGGGCTAGATTTCAGCCCCCAGCTTATGCCAGCTTCTGTTAGTATAACCCAGCACTCACAGTAGAAAGGCGGCCTTGAGAGGGATGGCAGTGGTACAAAGCATTCCCCACCTGCCAGCCAGCAGAGCTCCAAATGTGGGCAGCGCTAGCTGAAGAGGAGACAATAATTGCATAGCAGGTAGGTGGATGTGCTAATTCTGCATGTCACTAGAGCAGCTCCCCCCCCCCGCCCCCAGATGGGGCTCCTGTGAAGCAATGTACAGTGGCCTCTTTCCAAGGATAGAAACCCCACATATGCAGCTATGTGTTATGCAGACATGTAACTCAGAACCAGAGTGGGAGAGGAAAAGATCCCTCTGGTTTATAGTTTCAGTTCTCTACAGTTTCTCTTTCTTATCTGGTATTCTTCAATCAGCCTGTGTGTCGCCGCCCTCTGTGACTGAGTGCAGGGAGCAAACGGGTGCCCCTGCACTCTGATCACTCAGGCGTTAATGACCTGACAGAGGCCATTAGACAACCAGGCTGGATGGATGGATGAGATAAGGAGCCAATTAGCTCATCAGCCCAAGGGAGATAAAGAGGCAGGAAGTCCCAAAATGGGAGAGAAGGGTTTAGGGCTAGTTAAGCCCAGTAACACAGAGGCCTCTTGGAAGAGAGATATCTGTTCCCCTCAGGTTTTGGGGGAGAGGGCCAAAAAGTACGGTTGGTGCTGTAAATAGACTGTTGCATGGAGGTTGTTGTGGAAATGGTGGAGGGAATTTAAAATAAAAGGATATGGTGAAGGTACAACCATAGGAGTCTGTGTAATTTCTGTTGGGAGAAGGCAGGAGGCGAGCCATGCTCCATGACATGCTGAGGCTTGTCAGCTGGACTGCCCCAGTGGTGGCAATTGAGAGACACACAGGGGAGGCCTCAGGGATTATTGGATGTCCAGATGGTGGAGCAGACTCTGCAGCGGTTGGTGGGCCCGCAGAAGAAGCTGCAACAGAGCATGCAATCTTTCCAACAGTCACACCAGCTGGAGAGAAAATCCCTGCTGGCCTGGCAAGCAGCGCCATAGAGGAGCTTACAGGAATTTATCAGGGAGCAAGGACAAGTGCAACAGTTACTCCTGGTGAGTCCCAGTACGGGGAATGGAAACCGGACCCCTGTGTAAAATGGGCCTGCTGATGACCCCGAAGCTTTTCTAGTGACATTTGAGAGGGTAGCAATGGGAGCTGGCTGAGACAGAGGAATGTGGGCCCTCTGGTTTGAACACTGTTTTTGCGGCGGTTCTATTCTTGGCTTCTCCATTGACTTGCTCTGCAACTTTGGTCAAGTCATTCAATCTCTTTGTGCTTCAGTTTTCCCCTCTGTAAAATAGGGATAATAATGCTTACCCCACCTTTGCAAGGCTCTTCGAACTCTACAGAAGAAAAGTCTCTATATAAAGTATTGTTATTGGCAGTCTCCTATATATATATGTTCTTTGTGGAGAATATGCCAATGCAGTCATCCTCTGGCTAAGGATATCCAGGGGAAAAATAGATCTGCACTTTAACACAGTGAGAGTGCTTGAAAAGAAACAGTTGCTTTATTGCGATGTTGACTTTGCCATGGTAAACTGCTGCATTTTCATTTTCCTATATTTATTGTGTTGAAGAGTTTACATCCCAGTAAAGTAAATATTTCCTTTTAAAGGTCACCCATTGTATTTCTCCCTCTTCAGGGACATATGACGGTTCACTTAGAGCTTCAGAATAACTCCACATAGATAAAACATTCTAGCTACCTGATTCTTTATTACATCTGAACTTTACCTGTAATATAATAAATGCAGCATTCAAACTGAAGTAGACAATGTGTTCTCCTCAGTGAGTTTCTTTATTACTTTCTCTTTAACCCTCAGTTTCCTACTGTTCTTCTGTATTGGAAATACAGCATCTGATATCAGTGGGCAAAATATTAATCTAAATTGTAGGAAAATAATTGCTTCCATAAATCAAATCTGCAGTGTCTAGTGAAGCTGAAGGGATTTTACCTCGCATCAGTGTTTATTTTAGCTTAAACTTGGTTAAGCACCCGACTCCCTTTGAATTTCAGTGGGTGTTGGGTATCTAACTAAAGAATCCCATCCCCAATGTATACTATCCCCCGTGCTTAAGGAAGATTATTGCAAAGATATGGGCAGTAACCAGTATAACTGCAAAATCTACCCACTTTCAGCCTGCATCTAGACAAATTATGCAGTTTACCATACTGTGTGCCTATGAGTAACTTGTATTGATTCCTGGGCATGGTTTTCTATAAATGAAGTTGAATCAGCACTGCAGTAGGGCACTCATGTTTATGACTAAAACATGATGTAAAATGGCTTGCCTTTAAGAGGGCTCTGTGGTGTTTCTCACTCCATTCTAAGTGCTTTACCAAAAAAAAAAAACCAGTTTCAATCAACTTGTCAAGTTTAATCATTTGCTACAAAACACCTCTGCAGTTATAACCTCTGACATTTTCTAGGCTGATGTAAAATGGGATGAATCTATCCCTAAATGTAAACATGGTGGGATATATTAATCAGAAACTATAATTCTAAGGGTAAGTCACAACGGCTCCATATCTTTCTACTGTCCAAACATCACTGTCCAAACTTACTGCTCATTCGTGATCATTAAGTGCTGTAATCAAGAGCCAGGTTGTGGGGAGAGATGTCTACTGCAGAACTAATTTACTTGTGCAATGTTTAGAAACTATGGTGATTCATAAATACTATCATTTTTTTATTAATTGCACAAGAACTCAGCTCAGCATTAGTCTGCTCAGGCTTCATTTACCACCTAGTTTACACTGCGTATGCTCAGAGGTTTAAAACCAATCCCTTATTAGCATTGCATCGTCTTATTTATCTAGCATCTCCCATGCTAGGAACACAATGTCAATAGAGCACTGGAACGTATCTCGATAGGTCATCTAGTCCAGTCCCCCCATGCTGAGACAGGACTAAGTATTACCTAGACCATCCCTTATCCCCTTACTATTTAGACTATCAATACACCAAATAGGTAGAAAGCAGATTCTAGTCTCTTCTTCACCCACTCATATGAACGTTCAAATCATATCACTTCCTAGGCTGTGTCTAAATTAACTTTTCCCCTCCCCTAAAATTCACTTGTGCAACTCCACCAATGCTAGTGTAGACCAAGATGCAGGCAGCTGCAAGTATTTTAAGCACTGGGTCACTTAAGAGCAGGTATAGACAACATGGTGGCTAGAATTCCCAGCTCCTTGTCTCCACTAGTGCTCCCCCCATGGCTAACGCTGTTAGCAACGATGAGAAATTCTAGAGTAGGAACCCTAGGGTAAGCAAGGCTCTGAAATCCAGTGCCCTCCACTGAAATAGCACAAGAGCCCACTGATGTTCACATGTCATGGGGTAATGATTCTCCAAAGCTGATTGGCAGCAAGCCAGCTGGAGACAAGCCACAAAGAGCTGTAAAGAACAGTGCATGTCTTGAAAGTAATATACATTGAGGGTGCACTGCCCTTACTCAGGAGGGAAGGCTCTCCCTGCATTACCTAGCTTCTTGCGATGACAGGGTGAGGTATTTGAAAATGCTGAAACAAACCATGGGGCAGATAGTCAGCTAATGCAAATGGACATAGCCCCACTGAAATCAATGGAACTAGGGCTGATGGGAAGTGTGGGGAGGGGAGGAGAAGGAGTGGAGTACAGTTCTACTAAGGGACCCCAAAACATCTGTGTCAATAAAGTAAAAGGGGAGGGGTGGGGCCCCAGGACCATAACATACCACGGCTCCAAATTTTTCTCACCAGGCATGGAACCAAGCCAGCTTATACCAGTTGAGGACCTGGCCCCAAGTTTGTAAAGAATATCACACATCTGTATAGCAGCTGAGTAAATCAGGCAGGGAAAATAAGGAGGGGCTGTAAGTGAGAACTGGTTCTTCCCCAAGGTCCCCTATTGCATCAACCCTTACTGAGCCCCCCCCAAACCCCCCCTCCCCGCCCACAATGGAGAGAGAAGCTTCCAGTCCATGTTCAGATCATGACTAGGGCCAACAGGCCAGTTAGAGAATCCCTATTCCGAGCCCTCTGTGGCACTGAAAATCCCAGAAACGCTTTCTGGCTTTTGTACCCCTGATTGTTCTACAGGCCTGATCTCATGGCCCATTGACTTCAGTGGCTTTAGGTCCGATCTTTAGTGTCAAGTAGAGCTTGTTGGGAAATTTCTGACGGAACAGTATCAGAAATTTCATCACAATCTAAATGTTTAGCAGGAACCTTGGTTTCAATGAAACTGTCTATGGAAAGAGTAAAAAAATGAATCATTCTAACTTTCTCATTTCATTCCTGTAATGCTGAAACTTTTCATTTTAACTGTCATTTTGATTCATTTAGACTTTTTTACATCATATAATACAGTATTAAAATTAATATTTTATATTTGTACATACTGAATATCTATAGCATTTAATATTTTACATTATATTACAGTGTTTCCATATGATGTGTTTGCCGTTTCGAAACACAACATATTCAATGGTTCTGAATTGGAATGTTCATTCCATGGACAATTTCAAAATTTTGGCGACTTGTTCTGATTTGGGACAAACAAATTTTGACATATTGGAATTTCCCATGAATGGAAATTCTGTTCTCTGATCAGCTTTAGTGCCAAGCCAAACTGAGCTGTGCCCCAGGTACATGGTGAGGAAGGAGTCAAGGAGCAGGTCTACGCTACAGCTGGGATCGATGCTCTGAGATTGATCTGCTGGCAGTCGATTTAGTGGGTCTAAAGACTTGCCAAATCAACTGCAGATTGCTCTCCAGTTGACCCCTGTACTCTACCCCCGACAAGAAAGGTAAGGTAAGTCGATGGGAGATTTTCTCCCGTCGACCCCTGGTGGTGTATACCCCGCGGTAATTCGACCTAATGTGTGTCAACTCCAGCCATGTTATTCATATAGCTGGAGTTGCGTAGCGTAGGTCAACTTACCGCGGTCGTGTAGACATAGCCAAGGAGTCCTCCACTTGGGCTGCAGAGCAGCTGTTTTATGGAGGATCTTCAACCTCCCCTGACCACTTGCCTATCTGCCTCGCTCCCACATAACCCCTGCATGTGGCTGTTCAGGGAATGACTCCTCATGGCATTGCACTCTAGGCACATAGCCCATCCAAATCACAGTGGTTCTGCCTCCAGGAGAACCCATGTGGGCGTGGGCTGCATTGGCCCCTACAAGAACAATAGGATTTCTTCAGTCACTCTCACAGTGTTCTTCTTTGGAAGCAGAAGGATCCTTGATGTGTCTCTGCCATGGAGCTCCTAATCCCTGGAGTGCTCCCTATTTTTGGGGTGAAAGCTGTTTACTGCTGACAGCGAGCATCCCAAAAGTGTCTGATGTCAAACTGAATATTCACTATGCCATTAAGCTAGGTATTTGCATCAGCTGAGCCCACAGACACATTTCTTGCCATTGAGCCTTAATGCTGGTGTGAATTGCCCAGCCATCCAACACACTAGGTAGAACTGCCTACCCCAGCTGCTACTCCAGGGTATATTGGGAACTTCTAAATTTGATGTGAGCCATCACAGGATGTTAGCCTCCCTCAGACAGGGGTGTTGTGATGTATTCAGTGTTTGAGATTGATGTAAACAGAATGCTGTGCCAGTTGCTTGGGGGCTGGCTTTTCAGTCTCCTCTTTGAGATGGATTTCTTCCTGCTTTAGACTGAAAAGAAGCAAGACAACCTCAAGTGAGAGCACAGCTAATGTAAAAGCATGAAGGTCATACATTTCCCTCCTTATATAACAACAATCCTTTGTAGAAGCTGCAGAGGATATGTAAGCAGCTGTCTGATTTTCTTACATATTGGTAAGCAGATAGAGCTTGATTCAGCAGCAAATATCCTTTGCCGCCTGATCCTTGGAAGGCTATGGCTCCTCTCTCGGTGGAAGTTGATTTATGCAGAGGAAAGGCCATCCCATTACAGAAGAGTTGCTGGGAAAGACAGTGAGGGGAGGAGTGGGGGGAGGACTAGATAGATGAATATGAAAGGACGTCTAATCCAAACCAGAGTTTAACTCACTGCCATATATTGGCTGATTGCTACTTAGACAGTTTTGGGTGGTTGGTTTGTTGCATTCTGCCGAAATGGGAGCCAACAGCTGGGTCAGCATCTAGCCAATGGCCTTTTGTTTGGCTTTAATTAATCAGCATGTGTTAGCAAAGCAAACACCAGTGTTGCCCTCCATGGGGGCACTGCTATTGTTGTGCAGAGTTCCTTCCTCCCAATGCTAATTCATACACCTGCCTGGCTGTTGTCAGAAGCAAATGCTGCACTTGGTGCAGAGGAAGTGGTGTGGTTCTTCTGAGTGGGGGTCAGCAGGCAGGGAAGCCCCCAGGAGAAGTCCCCATGTGCACTACAGGGGCTCAGTCTGTGTGAGCTTAGAGGAGTTTGCGCTGGGGGACCTATCCATGTCTCTGTGACTCAAGCAGGCACACTTCCTCTTCTCAGCAGCTTAAAAGGTGCATTTCTAGCACAGGCTCATGGCCTGGGAAGGGGGTGAGCATCCCATCTGCTCCTGTGCTCCCTGTTTGCAGACCCTGTGATCTGGGGCCTTATGGTCCACTTCTGCCATCCTTAATCTGTGCTCTTACTGGCTCCAGTGAGAGTATCGTCTGAGCGAGGACTGAGCCCGCCTTAAATACATAATAGCTAGTTTTTATAGACAGATGCTATAGTTTATTTGCTGTCAACTCCTAGGGCCAAAGGCTGCCCTGACTCGTCTTTTCCATTAGAGCGGCACAAGGTGTAAAGCCAGTGCAGAATATTAGGACCCATTAGGAAAGGAATAGATAATATATAAATCCATGGTACACCCACATCTTGAATACTGTGTGCAGCTATGGTCACCAAATCTCAAAAAAGATGTATTGGAATTGGAGAAAGAACAGAGACAGGCAACAAAAAAGATGAGGGGGATGGAACAGCTTCCATGTGAGGAGAGATTAAAAAGATAGGGACTGTTCATCTTAGAAAAGAGACGACTGAGGCGAGGTATGATAGAGGTCTATAAAATCGTTCATGGTGTGGAGAAAGTGAATTTACCCCTGCACATAACATAAGAACCAGGGGTCACCCAATGAAATTAATAGGCAGCAGGTTGAAAACAAACATAAGGAAGTACTTCGTCACACAACACACAGTCAATTTATGGCACTCATGACCAGGGGATGTTGTGTAGGCCAAAAGAAGAATGGAGTTCAAAAAAGAATTAGGTAAGTTCCTGGAGGATAGGTCCATCAATGGCTATTAGCCAAGACAGTCAGGGATGCAACCCCATGCTCTGGGTTTCCCTAAACTTCTGATTGCTGGAAGCTGGGACTGGATGACGGGATGGATCACTCAATAAATTGCCCTGTTCTGTTCGCTTCTTCTGAAGCTTCGGGCACTGGCCATTGGATACTGGTCTAGATGGACTATTGGTCTGACCCAGTATGGCCATCCTTATGTTGTGTTATTATGTTGTTGAATGAAATGGCCAGTGCTTCATAGCAGTTATTCGCAGCCCTCTGCCTCTCCTTCCAGCTGGATTAGTGCTTCCTCTAAGCGACAAACCCTCGCTGAGCACTAATTTTCAACGCGTCATGCTTCAATCAGGTAGAGAAATAAAACAGTGATGATGTTCTACAGACTTCAGAGGTGGTGGATGGCCCCACTTTTCCTTTTCAAGTCAGCAATAGAAGCCACGTTGTGTCTTTTGGTTTTAAATAAAAGCTAATATCTTCCTAAACTAGATTCAATGGATGGGGGTCTGATCTCAGGTACAGGTGAGTTCAGTGGATTTACTCTGGATTTAGACAAGAGTAATCAAGATCAGAATCTGGCCCCTCTAGACGCAATGATAGAAAAGGCGAGCTGGGTGATATAGTACAACCCCCTGCCAGGCCTTTAAAAATTTATCCAGTATAGTTTTGACTGGCTCAGGTTTCTGAGATAGAGTTTCTGGGCCAAATCCTCAGCTGGTGAAAATCAATCAGGCTCCATTATCTGCAAGCTACTATGGCACGACACAGATTTACAGCTTAACTAAGGATCTGGCTCTCTGTCAGATACTCCTTCCCTGTCCTAAAAGGCAAATAAAGGCAAATATACCTAGGGCAGGTCTACACTACAGCCTAAGTCGATATAATTTACTTCGCTCCTAGGTGTGAAAAAGTCTCCCCTCCCCCCATGAGCTATGCAAGTTTCACGCTGTCCACACCGACACTATATTGGTGAGAGACGCTCTTCCGCCGACATAGCATCCGCTTCTCACCGAGGTGGAGTAATTATGCTGACCGGAGCACTCTCTCCTGTCAGAGCTGAACCCTTTCAACTTCAGAGAAGTTTGAATGCAGCTCAACTTACAAGTCTACTTACAAGTCGTCCCTTCTGATTCTGCATTTTATAAGGGTTTGGTGCTTAATGGCAGTTGAAGCGTGCCAGGTAGAAAATACAAATGAATTAATTTCTCTGTAGGGAAGGCAGCGAAGATCCATCCATGCTCCTATGCAAGAGAGTGACTAATAGCCCAGGAATAGAACATCACCTTGAACAATCCACGAGCACTCTTTCATTTGTAAGAATCACCAGCCCCGATGAAAGATTGCTGGCGAGAGCACTCATATAAAAACATTTGAGGGGATTGACATTTAAGCACAAATCTGCAGAGTGCAGCAAGTTTAACCCCAGTGTTTAACCCCCAATTTGCTGTCTTGCAGGCTCACGGGCAGAACAAACACAAACCCTTGGTCTGAAGCCTCGACAGACACACTCACAGCTAAAATGGCAGAAGAACTTGATATGCGCAATGAGTTGGAAGAAATGCAGCGGCGTGCTGACCAGCTGGCGGATGAGGTAAAACCAATGGCAAACGAGGAGGGTGGAAACATTTGAGGTTCATCTTGCTGTCCACAGGCTACATCCAGAAATGTGCACAGCTGTAGCAAAACATACGTCTAGCACCATATCCTGTAGGTCAACAGGCTTAGGATATCGGAACACGAAAAAAATCCCAGCATCAAGGGTCCCTCCTTGAAAATGCCCTGCCACCCATCTACCCTTGTTTAAACCAAGGGTTGGTTAGCTCAAGTGGTCCAGCAGATCTCAACTCTCAGGGTATTGGCGGTGGAAAAAATGGAAGTGATACTTGAGTGAGGTAAGGCAGAGTTAGGATCTAAGGGTATGTCTACATTGAAAAGAAAAACCTGCAGCACCGCGACTCAGGGCTCGGGTCAACTGACTCAGGCTTGCAGGGCTAAAAATAGCAGTGTAGACATTTGGCCTTGGACTGAAGCCCAGGCTTTGAAACCTGGCCGGGGCAGAAGGTCTCAGAGCCCAGGCCCCACCTTTAGATGGGGAAGGAGGGCAAGGCCAGGGCTATCCTCTCCTTATGGGAGCATTCATCACTGCCAACAGTGTTACTGCTAGAGAGTGCTAGCTGCAGAATTCCGGCTACCTCCCAGGCCGGAGTGCCTGGAGAAACGCCGTCTTCCCTCCTTGCACTCCCACGCTGGGATAGCTGTAATCTGGCCATTAGAGAGTGAGGAAAGAAGCACTCAAAGTCGTCTATATGAGGCTATTCATGACATTGATACACGCCTGCACACTAGTGATGGAAATGGCATCTGCCAAATCTAACTTGCTTTTCTCCTGTTTTTTTTTTTCCAGTCACTTGAAAGCACCCGTCGTATGCTGCAGCTTGTTGAAGAGGTAAGGACTTACGCTTTACCCTCCCTTCCTTTGTAGATAGAGTATGGGAAAGCCTGACACAAGCAAAGGCCTGAGCCACTTGCCAATATTCACACACCAAGGGCATCTCCATAGGTTTTTGTGACCATCAAAAATGGGGCATTTTCAAAAGGTGTTCCTGGGAATTAGTCTAGACAAGATGTGGTGTAGCCATTGATAAAGTTGATCAAGCAGTTGAAAGACTCAACTGAACTGCAGGATAACTACTATAGTTAATGGGGAACTGTATTCAGTCCATATTTTAATTTTGGTTGAATTGAAATATTCAAGATGAAGCAATGAAACGCCCTTTGTACATGACCTCTGGTTGGTCACCGTGGGCCCGATACCCACAGTGGTATCAAACTGCAGGAAGCCGATAAACTTCACAGAAGTCAATGGGGAGAAATGCAATGGTGTGACTGGCTCCTTATCTATCTGTTCATCCATTTCGGGTCTTTATAGAGCCCCAGTCACCACAGAATCTAGGCAATGCTTCTTTATCTTCTCTGGGAATGTTGTTAATAGAGGATGTTAGGGTTCATGAAAGATGGCAGATTGAGAACCCAGGAGACAGAAGGCCTCTGATCATCCACAGCACTGGGAGTGAGAGTGGAAGTTTGCTCAGTCTACCCTGCTAATATGCCTCAATCCTCACCAGGTGGGGATTTTCTGGGAGGGAAAGGGTAGTTCACTCGGGTGCCAATTCATCCTAATCGTGGTGGAGGGTTTTATAATCTGGGACATTGGATTCATACTACCAATCAGCCATCAGGTCCCCTGGTCACCTGATGTATAATTTCAAACAAGGCTGTTAGACTTTGTTTATGGCCCTCAGACATTAATAAGTCATCAATTTTGACATGCTTATTATTGCAGGACACCTTCGACCCCCATGCCTGCTTTGCATCGACAACAGTGGGAGTTCCAAGCAAACACAAAGGGAAAGAAATAGCCTTGAGTCACACGTTTATAAGCTGGCATAAGCTCCAGCCTTCATTTCCTACCCTCATTGAAATCAGTGGTGGTTTGCCTTTGACTTCAGCTCAAATGGAGTTGGGCCTTATATTGTGGAGTCCGACACCTATTGATCAATAAACACCACAACTGTAATTCTCCGCTCACCTACTTCAGCTCTCTCTCTCGGTTTGTTCCTTCACAATTCAAGAAGGCTTTTCTCTCCCCTATCCTGAAACAACCCCACCGTAACCCATTTACCTGTCCCTCTACCACCTCCTCCCTCCACCACTTCACTCAGTGAACATGCCTTATGCAATCAATCCTTCGCCTTCCTCTTCTCTAGTTCTACCCTTGAGCCTCTCCATTCTTATTGCCAACCTTTCTGCTCTACTTAAACGAGTCTTGCAAACACAGAATAACAGACAGGGCCTACCCCAAAGAGCTTAAATAGCCTAGACAACAAAGGGCACAGAGATAGCAAGTGACTTGTCCCAGTCAGTAAGTATCATACCTGTGTCTCTTGAATCCCAATCCAGTGACCTATCCACTGACTATATCTTCCTGCATGTGTGGATTAGCCTATTGTGAATGCCACTGGAATGCAAATATTAAATAACAGTAATTGATCTCCATGGGAAAAAGACTGGGAATATTGAGTTTGCTGATCAGTCCATATAGGAGCCCAGCACTTCATGGGAAGAGCTCAGTAGAACACAGGATCTCTGGCTTTTATTCGTCTCATAGAGGAGCTTCCCATTCAGTCAAAGAACTTTCTAAATATAGCACTGGTTAGTCTGAAACATCAGGAGAAATCTCTCACAGTGATCTGAGCATCATTTCCATTAAGGTGACTACAGAAGGCCTTTCAGATTTCCTACCACAGTCCAACAGTGGCACTCTGCTTGATACCAGCTGCCAACTAGACATCGAGCCATTGATCACTACCCGTTGAGCCCAACGATCTAGCCAGCTTTCTATCCACCATGAAGTCCATTCATCCAATCCATACATCTTTAACTTGCTGGCAAAAATACTGCGGGAGACTGTATCAAAAGCTTTGCTAAAGTCAAGATATATCACATCCTCCGCTTTCCCCATAATCACAGAGCCAGTTATCTCATCATAGAAGGCTATCAGGTTGGTCAGGCATGACTTGCGGTTGGTGAATCCATGTTGACTGTTCCTGATCACCTTCCTCTTCAAGTGCTTCAAAATGGATTCCTTGAGGACATGCGCCATGATTTTTACGTGGACAGAGGTGAGGCTGACTGGTCTGTAGCTCCCTGGATTCTTCTTCTTCCCTGTTTTAAAGATGGGCACTATATTTGCCTTTTCCCAATCATCTGGGACCTCGCCCGATTGCCTGGATTTTTCAAAGACAATGGCCAATGGCTCTGTAATCACATCAGCCAACTCCCTCAGCACGCTTGGATGCATTGCATCCAGCCCCTTGGACTTGTGCATGTCCAGCTTTTCTAAATAGTCCTTAAACTGTTCTTTCACCACTGAGGGCTGCTCACCTCCTCCCCATACTGTGCTGCCCAGTGCAGTAGTCTGGATGTGCTCACCTTGTCTGTGAAGACTGAGGCAAAAAAAGCATTGAGTACTTCAGTTTTCTCCACATCATCTGTCACTAGGCTGCCTCCCCCATTCAGTAAGGGTCCCACACTTTCCCTGACCTTCTGCTTGTTGCTAACATACTTGTAGAAACCCTTCTTGTTACCCTTCACATCCCTTGCTAGCTGCGATTCCAATTGTGCTTTGGCCTTCCTGATTACACCCCTGCATGCTCAAGAAATATTTTTATATTCCTCCCTAGTTATCTGTCCAAGTTTCCACTTCTCGTAAGCTTCCTTTATGTGTTTAAGCTAACCGAAGATTTCTCTGTTAAGCCAAGCTGGTTGCCTGCCATATTTGCTATTCTTTCTGAACATCAGGATGGTTCATTCCTGTGCTCTCAATAAGGCTTCTTTAAAATACAGTCAGCTCTCCTGGACTCCTTTCCCCCTCATATTAGCCTCCCAGGGGATCCTGTCCATCAGTTTCCTGAGGGAGTCAATTTCTGCTTTTCTATAGTCCTGGGTCTGTATTCTGCTGCTCTCCTTTCTTCCTTTTGTCAGGATCCTGAACTTGACCATCTCATGGTCACTGCTGCCCAGGTTGCCACCCAATTCTACTTCCCCTACCAATTATTCCATGTTTGTAAGGAGCAGGTCAAGAGGAGCACGGCCCCTAGTTGGTTCCTCCAGCAGGTGCACCAGAAAGTTGTCCCCAGCACTCTCCAAAAACTTCCTGGATTGTCTGTGCACTGCTGTATTGCTTTCCCAGCAGATGTACGGGTGATGGAGGTCCCCCATGAGAACCAGGGCCTGTGATCTGGGAACTTCTGTTAGGTGTCTGAAGAAAGCCTCATCTACCTCATCCTGCTGGTCTGGTGGCCTATAGCAGACGCTCACCATAACACCATCCTTGTTGCTGTCACCTCAAAACTTAAACCAAGGACTCTCAACAGGCTTTTCTTATGCAGACATAAACCCCAAACCAAATGGGGCTGTTTTCTCATGTTATTATAACATTTGGTTTTACATTTAAGCTCATTGACATTTCAGAATGGAAACTGTAAAGTATAACTGTTTTATTGGATAATGCTATGATGTCATTTCAAACTGGATGCTTAGTGCAGGGTCACTATTTTAGCTGACTTTCATGTACATTAACATGCCCTCATCTGTAATAGGGAAATGTTTCCCCATGATATCGCTCTTTCATTCTGAATGTTCCTCAGTGGTAGCCTAACAATCACCACATAAAATAACATTCTGGACAATGTAGGGCCTGATCCATTGCAAGAATCCCTTTGATTTCACTGGGCTTTGGATTGGGCCTCTAGTCAAGAAAGAGTTTTACTTAGTTAATGTATCTCTGTGGAAGCAAGTTATCTGCCCCAAAATGAAGCTGGATCCTAAAGGATTAGATAGCATGCCTTATCGCAATAGACTCAAGGAGCTCAATCTATTTAGCTTAACAAAGAGAAGGTTAAGGGAAGTGACTTGATTACAGCCTAAAAGTACCTACATAGAGAACAAATATTGAATAATGGGCTCCTCAGTCTATCAAGAGGAAGGTCTAACATGATCCAGTGGCTGGAAGCTGAAGCTGGACAAATTCAGACTAGAAATAAGGTGTAAATTTTTTATGATGAGTAATGAACCACTGGAGCAACTTACCAAGGGTCATGATGGATTCTCCACCACTGATTATTTTTACATATTTTTCAAAATTGGACATTTCTCTAAAAGATCTGCCCTAGGAGTTATTTTGGAGAAATTCTCTGGCCTGAGTTACACAGGAGGTCAGACTAGATGATCACAATGGTCCTTCAGGCCTTGGAATCGATGAATTTTCGTGTCAACTGTAAGTGTGCAGGGCCAAATCCTTTGGTGGTGTAAATTGGCATTGCTGCCTTGAAGTCACTGGAGCTATATGGGTTTCTGCCAGCTGAGGATCCAGCCCACAGACTTCAGTAGAACTACATTGACTTATACCAGCTGATGTTCTGGACTATCAGGTGAATTCTAGTAGTGAGAGAATGGCTTCATTCCTTTACTCAGACCTGGAAAGACAATACTCTATTGCATAGAGCTACTGCTATCTCGAAAAAGGGTCTGAGGAAATATACTATAATGCATGACTACGAAATGCTTTGTTAGCCAGACTTTTGTCTTTAGGGTATTGACACTTCCCTTTAGTGTCTTTGTGAACTGCTAGCGATGTCAGCCTGTCCTGGTAGATAATTGTCTGCATTAATTTATTCAGAATAAAGTCTATAAGCCATATTGATTGAAGTAGAATTCTTTATTTAACTGGGTGTTTATGTCTGCTATAGTATTTGGTCATGATCAAGCATACATTTGTTTTTCAATGTACCTACTGAAACATATGGAAAACATTTCCTGTATTTCTGATTCACTTGCTGATATATTTTCTGGGCTAGATTTCCTCAGTGCCTGGCACCTTATGTTGTCCTCTGCACCTGTGCAAAGGAGAAGTGTGTGTAGACCTCCACTATATCAGAAAAGGTCCTTTTTACAGCCACTTAGCACAGGTGTGAATGTCTGTACAAAGTGCAAAGCAAGGAAGAATCAGGGCCACTCTGTTTCTGAAACGATTGATGGGGCTTTTGAGTAGTTTTACATTGTCCTTCCCAGTTTCATTCCCTCCTTGGGAAATTAAGCCATATAATGATAATACTTAGCAGTTATATACCAATGCATTTCACCTTCAAAGTGCTGCGGAAACTTCAATGGAAGTCTTTCCATTGACTTCAATGGGCTTTGACTCAGACTGTAATAAAAAACTATTGTTAACATTACAAAAGATAGAGGGTAGTGTATGTCATAGTCACTGACAGGGTCAAATTCTGCTCTTGGTTACACTGATTTCATTGAAGTTATGCCAGGTTTACAATGATCTATCCAAGAGCAGAATTTGACCCATAGAATTTAAAATCATACACCACTCCAGATTGTACTTTTCTAATCAGGAAATAGATCCAGCAAAACATTTAAGCATGTGCCTCACTTTAAGCAATGGATTGATTCACATGCTTAAAGTTAAGCACACGTTTAAATTCTTTGCTGAATGAGCGCCTTTATGAAAAGGCTACTTCATTAGTACTCAGAATGCTGGAGCTTAGTAGTACTGAATAATGGAAGAATAAGAACTTTTTGCTCTTATACATTTTTTGTTTTCTATTCGTTTCTATTCTATTAATGCAATTAATGTCTAACTAATCAGTCACCAGTTCAAATTCAGCTCAAGTGCTTGATGACATAGTTTTTCCATTCAAAAAACTCTAATTGGCTTCCATAGAAGTTCCATTTGTGAAAGGGACTTTGGTCAATACCATCTGATGGCTGTTCGGCTGTTTATGTGACATGTGTGGGTGGTGTCAGGCCTGTCCTTAGTGAATATATGTCCACATCACAATAAATACTATGGCAATTTGCTCTAATTGGCATCTTGGCATTCCCAGCATAGGCCAAAGACTGTATGGTCATGGAGACTGAACTCCTCATTTCTAGAGTTAGGGTTGAGAAATGTATTGAAGAGATTATCCTTCTGCTGCCCATGATGTACCTGTCTTGTGGCTAAACAAAGGATTGCAGCCTCCAGACCCACCAGTTCAATACCTTACAAAAGCTCTAGAGTCTCTGATTTATTTTTCTGAAGACCAGACATATAAAACGTTCAGGTTTTAATAATGCCATGGCAAAGCATGTTGGTCCAAATGCTCTTCTCAGGTACAATGGGAAAACAGAGGTAGTCCAAGTATTACTGAGAAGAGACAGTTGCATATTTTAACTAGTTAGCCCAGATTTGGAAAACCTGGTTTCATGATACTTCAACAAAAGGAGACCCATGCACATTGTAGTGTCCTGTGTATAGGCTATACCTCTCTGGTCTGAGATACTTCAAGAATCTGATCCTGCATATATCAAGAAACTAAATCTCCTGTGGGATTTTCAACAGCACTCCACACTGGCTGCCCTCTTCTCCTGCTAACGTGAATGCTAGTGTTCGTTCTTTTAAATCAAGGAGGGTTTCACATTTTCACATGAATCCTCAGTTTGCCGAGACTGAGGGCCAGATTTTCAAAGACGCTCATCTGCATTTTGGCACCAAAATCAATGAGCCTGTCTCCAAAAAAAGAACCGCAGCCCGTTGGGGACACATTGGCCATTGAGCAGTTTCGAAACTCTGGCCGGAGATGTCCGACACTGTCACAGGGTCTGTCCGTGCTGCAAGCCGGAATGTGAGTGCAGCACCTGTCGACCTAGCCAAGCTTGCTTTAATCGAGCTCATTCATGTACCGGCAGCAGCATGGGGCTTCCGCACAGGTTGTATCCAGGACCTTGGGTAATTACTGAAGTGACTAGCCCATACTGAAGCCTGTGCGGCGCACCCACAGCATCACACTGGGAGGAGCTGGGTGAAAATCTGGCTCTTCTTTAAGTCCCTGTAAGGGAGCTGAGCTCGTTTGAAAATGTGGGCCTAGCCGTTTAGCCTTGTCTGCGGGGTGGACAGCTGAAAACAAATGATAAAAGAATGTTGGGGTATGAGTAGATGATCACCTAGCACCTGATCCAGCTCCCATCTAAACCTGCGGGAACCTTCCTCTTAGTTTCAGTGGGCTTTGCATCAGGCCCAGAATACACACAAATATATCCACTGTGCACGCGTTTAATAAATTCTTAGTTGATCACATCTGTATTAAACCTGTGGCAGCCTGTGGAACAGGCCTCCTTGGTAAGAAACACAGACTAAATTCTGCTTGATCAACAGAAACGGCAGCTAAGGTCAGGTAGGCAGAAGAAAGTTGCACTCATTTTCCTCAGTGCAAGGATTTGAACAGATGGACTTGTCACCAAAGGCAAATCATGGAGTCTTTCTCCAGGCACAACTCCCAGGCACGCTACTGGTCTCACCTGAGTAGGTCAGCCCCTGCAGATGGTATTTGGCAAGGATGTTTTTCACTGCATTTGGCATTTCTAAGCCTGGCAGTGGCTGGCTTTGCTGAAAACGGACACCACTTGTCACGCCACAAAACAGCGGGCTTTACAGGACAACTGCACGCCCTGGGGGACCAGCATGTGGAGAGGGCCCATGTCAGAGTATAAATGACATCAAGGAGCCAGAGAACAGGGGCATAGGGCAGCAGCAAATGTCCACCTCACTATTGCCTGCAAACGGACTTGAAATGAATTGCTGCAGGAAGAAAGGGAGGATGGAGAGGAGGCATAGGGCTGGCCCCTCCTCTCTCCAGCCTCACCCCCTCTTGGTAGGAAAGGAAAGGGGGAGGGGGAAAAAAAGGCAACTCACAGATATGATGGCCCCCAGCCACCTGCTGGCTACAGTGGAGCTGACAGTTAGGGTCAGCAGGAGAGGTCCTCGCATCGCTTGTGAGGGGCCTGAGTGGAGGGGACGGGCCATTGCCTCTGAACAATCCTTGAGTCTCAGAAACTCAGTCACGTAGCTGAACCAATGCGCTGAATGTGCAGCCAGACTGCCTAGGGCTGCTCAGCACTGAGGGAGGGTGGACCAAGCCGCTGACATCCCAAGAGGCAGCAAGGACATCATTGTGACCAGGAACTGATAGTGGCAAAAAAGCAGTTGGGAAGAAGTCTCTGTCTGGGGATATTAAATGAGCCCTTAGGTAGCCCTTAGGTAGCCTCAGGGAGGGAGGATGGTGGTGTGGCTGAGACACAAAACTAGGAGGTTCTATTCCTAGCAGCTGCCGCGGAGTTCCTGGGCAAGGAATTCAATCTCCTTATACTGCTGCACAATGGAGGTAATAATCCTTATCTCCCTCACAGCGGTATTGTGATACTCAGTTAATAGATACCGGGAAGGCAGTTAAACTGTGCAGAAAATAGTTGCTTGGGGCCCCTTGCTGGCAGCCCTTATTTCCCGGCAATGTGTCAATATTACCATGTAGGGCCATAAAGAACTTAGTTCCTCTGCTCTTGAACTGCAACAGGCATGAGCATTTTCAGACCCTCAGTTATACGCAATGACTATTATTGCACTGAGCAGAAAGAGTCTAGCCTACCCTTAGTAATTAAAAAAATGCCTTTCAGGTCTATGGTATAGTTTAGTGTTGAAAAACCAACAATATAATTTATCTCCTTCCAAATCAATAACAATAATGGCAAAAGCCGTGTTTGTAAAGGGCACTTTGCCATCTGTACACTTAGCGGGATTTTTAAAAGGGCTCAGCATTGGCCTAACTGTTCCCATGGAAGTCTGGACCCAAAGCCCACTGAGGTTAACAGGAGACTTTCCATTGTCTCCAATAAGATTTGGATCAGCCCCTACATCTGTTAAACCTTTGTACCAAAAAATGATTCATACAGGCAGTCCTCGACTTTACGACATTCGAGTTACGATGAATGGCACGTACGTTTATAAATTGTGATTGTGTTTCGACCTTACAACGCCGGTTTCGACTTTACAACGCTCGATCCGACATTATTCCTTTGGGAAATTCGAGTGACGACGTTTTTGACTTAAAATGCGATTTTCAGGAACCAACTGCGTCATAAGTCTGAGGACTGCCTGTTTTCATCTTGAGTATTAACCAGCTTTATGAAAGGTTTCCTAATATATAGTGAGGGAGAGTAATATGTCTTGATGGCCTCATACAGTTGCTTCCACCCTCATACTTTACCAGTATTTATTCATGTGCAAGATGTTTTCCTTTGGAATTTCTCTCGGGGAATGAATGCACGTTTGCAACACTTACCTGGCCTCCTGTGGAACCTGAAGATTAATCCTTCTGTTAAGAAAATGGCTGTTGTCTAAAATGTTAATTTCCAAATGCAGCCCTGGAATTTTCCATTTTTTTGTAGGAGCTCTGTACCCCAGTGAGTACAACATGGGTTATGGGGCCATGGAGAATGCTCAGTTTCCATTACTGTATTCATTCACATGAAGGCTTCCAATTATTCAACTAGCCCCTTATGGCCTTGCCATACCTTTCACTGTTTTTCCTTTGTCTTCCTAAATCCCAAATCTAGGGTTAATTGTTCCCTCACTGATCTCTCTCTTTCTCTCTCTCTCTCTCTTCTCATTTTGCTTCCATTACTGGAATGTAGAGTAAAGATGCTGGTATCAGGACTTTGGTTATGTTGGATGAGCAAGGAGGTAAGTTCAAATTGCTTCAGTCAAAAAATAAAAGCACTCTCAGAGAAGTGTATTAATTATGTGCAATTATAAATAATCACTAATGCTCTTAAAACACACTTGTGTGCATTTGTGTCTGAGGTAAGATCTGCCATAGTCTCACTGTCTCTAACCTCTTTCTGTAATAAAGTGATCTACGATAAGCATATGGGGGGACTATTTTGCCTTTGATCTTTGTGTATATGGCACTCATTCATGTAAAGGGACCTGTTCCAACACCCACTGAAGTCAATGAAAATCTTTCAATGGGCTTTGGATCATGCCGTAATATCGCACAAATGCGGGAGAATGTGTCCCTGAATACTTTGTTTAAAATGCAGTACCATTTATGCAGGCGCTGTATGATTTTTCCCTTTCTAGCTATGATTCAAGAGCAGGCAGCAATCCCAAACAACAGAGAAAAATAAAAGAGAGATGCATCAGATGCACTCTTCCATCATTCCCAGGGCAGAACTCTGACTGAAGGCAAAGAGGGTTCTGCATGAAAAGTGATGGCAAAATATAGCTCATTATGATGTACAGTATAGAAGCTTATAGGCTTAAAAGGGAGCTCAGTGTGCGGCTCTGATATGGGCAAAACCAGAGTAGGATGTGTTTAATATAAACATGGGGAAAATGACACTGTTTGCCCATTGTAATCCTGATGACCAGTAAATGGAATGTTTTCAATAAAATTAAGAAGCATCCATTTTGCTGCAGTCCCACAGTAGCAACAAAATGGTATCTCCAAAAAAAAATTCCCTAATGTACTGTTAATTCCTGTGGCCCTATCTCATACCAGCCTCCCCTGTGAGGCTTCGGTACATCTTTGAATAGAACAGAACATGAAACATTAGTGGAGAATGTTTTCTAGACACTTGACAACACTATGCTACAGAAAAAAGCATCCGGAACAATCTTGCATATTAAGGAATGGAGTAGATAACATAACAGCCCTTTTCTTCTGTAATTTTTTTTTCTTTTATGATGTTAAAATGAGTGCAACATTATAGTGTAATCTAAATGGAAAGTATTTTTCCCTCCTCGCTTTTTTTTTTTTTTCAAGAGCAAAACCTCATATATTTGATCAGTGAGTCACCATGAAATTACCGTCTTATTAAGTCTAAAAAGGGAATTTTCAGTTCTGGGTCCCAGGATGTACAGTGCCACTTCTGTGTAACATTGGCAACTCCTGGTAATAAGGCAGTTCTTTCACTGTGGAATTCTGATGCCTGGGGAAGCTGCTCTGTATCACAAACGAATGAAAGGAGGAGCTTCTTGACAGAGCTGTTGCCAGTATTCCTCTTTAAAGCGAAACGTGGGAATGTGCTTATGATATTATGCCAAAGATCACAAGGAAGTGAGAGGTTTGGGACCAGATCCTAATGGATCTGGGCCAATTTACGCCGGCTTTGTGGTTGTTGCCTTGTGTCACTTTTTTGCTAACAGTCTAACAAAGGCTTTTAACCCACAATATAAACATTGTTTAAGCTCCTCAGCTAATAACAGGCTATTTCTGATCATGCCTTCCTTGTGCATCCAAAACTCTCAATTGAAGTCAAAGGGGCTATAGGTGTGACTGTCGCAGGCAGGAGCTGGCACTGCAAATACATGTCTAGAGCCCGATAGCACATTCCATGGGCGCTGAAAACACCTCTTGGCACTACTTGCATAAGCAAAACAAGCCGGATTTGGCCCATAACCATTATGTATACCTGCTTGTCAAAGCCACAGTTCAGGCCTTTCATGTTTGCCCTGCAATAGCTGATAAGTAAAGCAGTGTGAAATATCTGAAACCAAAGTGAAAACTTCTGAAACACACCCACTTTTGTGTTTCATTCCAAACTCCAAACTGACTGTACTGGAAAGTGTACTATGGTTCATGGCCTTTTAGAATGAATCTGAGCCTTGTTTTATAGCTTTTTACATCGAAACCAGACAAAACTCATTGGAGTTTCATTTGCTTTGGGGTTTCACTAAGTTCTACTTTAGACACCAGTAAAATCCAGAATAATAAATTACAGAATCATATCCTAGGAAAAACACATTTCAAAATAAGGGATACGTTCTCCTCTCCCGCCATGCACAGAGCTCCTGCCAACATTCATAATGGGAGTGTCAGGAATGAATCAAAGAGAGAATACTTCCTAAGCCTGTTTTCTTTTAGTACAGAATTCACGCCTCTGTATCGGGCAGCACAAAGTCTATGCACCATTTAAGTCCAATTTCAGCCCAATTTTGAGGGCTTGAATGGAACTTAAGTGGTTCATAAGCCATATGTAGAGTTTCACCCTTAAAGCATTAGATAAATCATTTTTTCACATATGATTTTTATTGGAATCAAGTTTGCGCAGCTTTAACTTTTCATGAATAATACCAGCAAAGAGACTTTGAGGTCTCAGAAATCAAAGATTAGCTGTGTCAAAACAGATACAGTATCTGCATAAGTAACATGTATCCTTTATGATGCATAGAAACGAACTGCACTTTTAAAATAAATCAATAAGCACAAATATCGTGAGTGAAAGCCTGTAAATATCCAAGTGAGTCTATCCTTGCAATTCTCATTCCAGTCAATTGAGACCTTACTGCAGTGCTCAAACATCCACAGACTGGTTAGGAAATTTACAGATGCTCTTTCTCTCTCCATGAATGGATCTCAAATGTTCAAGTGCAGTTCATTAAAGTTGTGCCGCACATGAGAGCACAGACTAGAATCAGGCTGGGAATTTCAAAATGGTTTAGGGGAATTAGGAGCCTACCTCGCATTACATTTCCATAGGGTTTTGGTGCCTAACAACCTTCGGGGCCCTTGAAAACCTCAACCTATGTCCATAAGGCCTTATCTGAAAAGCTCAATGGGATTTTTCCACTGACTCTGCTAACTGCTAAAGCAGCACGTTATAATCTAACTGCTATTTTCCATTCGCCATATTTTTGTCTCTTGAATATTCTTTGTTCTCGGACCTCTGTCATTTAGGGTCAGATCCTGAAAAGCCTTATACATACAAGCAGTCCTTAGTCATGTGTGTAGTCCCATTGGCTGCTCACTTGAGCAAGGATTGCATACATAAGGGTTGCAGGATTGGGCCATTTGACCACTTTATAATCCAGGAATCTCAGTACTAAATTCCCATTGAACATACATGGACATTGTATGATCAGGTATGTAGCCAGTCAATACAACTGGAAAGACTCAGACAACATAAAAGCTTCCTTAAAATGGTTATGGTCGTGTTTTAAGTGCTTCAGTAAATTACTCTGTTAATTTTCGATTACAGCTCTCTCAAGTAAAACAGACTGGTCATGTTGCAAACCAAATATTGTAATCATGGCACTATGTTAAATGCGTTTTCATTATGTCTGTGTCATTTTTAGCAGTGTGTCATTCTAATAATAATTGCTGCAACTTGTTTTTTAAATTGTGATATACTTATTATGTGTAATTGGGCAAAATATACCTAGGATGGCTTTTCAAACCCTACAGTTACTGCAGTGTGGGTAACTCATGGATGTCTCAGCAGATTATCAGATGAATGAAAGCATTCGTTAACACAGCTGTGTGATCTTTTTTCAGCTGACCTGACGGCATAAATTACTTAAGATTATTAGGTGCCATCTAGACAAAGAACATTACATTGATCTTTCCAATGGGTGGCTAACAGCATAGCTAATCTTTCCAACCACTCAACCCCCTTTGGGTTTTTCTGTTTGTAGGTTTTCTAGACAACGTGTTTGCTTTGATGTTGTAGACACCTTACTAGAGACATTCTTCTGAGCCAACTTCAGTTTCAATAGCACAGAGCAGAACTCACTTTCTGGCACCTGTAAGCAAATGTCTTTGAGATCATCACTACAGAGGAAAGAGGCCAATGCATCTTTTTAATAGTAGGTATTTAGATGGTTTTCTGGGTAAAAACCAGTTTGGCTAGCTCCTCTTGGCTGGAAGAGTTCAGTCTAGTCTGCAGGCCAGGAGGCTGCATAGTACATTGTATCGCCGCAGCCAGCTGCTGCCAGGCGGGCCATCACTATGCCCTTTGTTATAATAGGTCCCCCAGGGAATGTGACTGCCGTGAGAACTAGGGGCCTGGTCCAATGCCCACTGAAGTCAGCAAAATCTTTCCAATGATCTGAAAGGCCTTTAGATCAAGCCCTAATAGATTCAAAAAGATACTTGGTACCCAAAACTCCTGAGGGGCCAGACATTCTCTCCAAAGCCATTGGGATTCGCTTCAGTAAGGAATAAGTAGAAACTACCCCTCCCCAGGAGAAATCCACTGAAAGATGCTTAAAGGGAGAGTAGGTTCCCTTTCTGGAGATTTCTTTCCAGTCATTCCTCCCCTCTATGGAATATGCTGCAGGCCCCATCCACAAGCTCCAAGGATCCTTAAAGGTCCCTCACCCACCCACACAGCTGCCCCATGGTTTAACTGCAGCTCTGGGTCTCCAGCAGCCCACGCACCTTGGCTGTGTGACTCCAATGAAGCTGCTTGACAGAGCTCCCACCACCAGCACTTGCTTCGTCCACCCCTTAAAGGGGCATGCCCAGTGTGAGAGGAGAGGGGTGGGATATAACATAGCCTGAGATTACATCATCTTCTTCCCTGAGCTCCAAAGGGTTCCTGGGGAATGATGCACATTCTGCTCCTTCCCCCACTCCCCCACCCTGCCCACTCTCCCCTCGCAGGTCCAGGTGCATTCTGCAGGGTATGGGGGGACAGCAGACACTGCAGTAAAGGTGAATGGACCTTCTTTTGCATATATTGAGATTTCTGCATGTAGGGTTCCCTCTGTGCATAGGCCTAGGTGAGGTGACAACCTCAGAGTTTGGCCCATTGACTTCAGTGAAGATTGCAGACTCTCCGTGCTTCCCAGGGTCAAGCCACAGGTTACTACATTGTTTTGCTCATGTTGTAGATCTTACCAAGGAAAAAGCAGAGGAAACGCACTCTTGTGTTCTCCTTTTAGGGTGTTAAATACATACTTAATATGCTTCTTAAGATTTTGTTTTTACAAACCAAACTCCATCAGAAAGTACAAAATTACATCTGCAATCAATGGGAGTTAGGCACCTGAATACCGCTGAGGAGATGGGCTGAAGTGATTAAGCAGCCTAAGACCTATTTTCAGAAGTAACTTATGGGCAGGCATTTAGGCAGATAGGCGGCTAGTAAGATTTTCAAAAGCACCTAGGTACCTAAGTCCCCTGGGTCATGACTCATGAGTAAACTGCCATGGTCAGTTTTAAAATGCCATGGTCATGCTTTAGAAAATCCCTCTAGGCACCTGTCTGAATATAGAGGTACCCAAAATACCTTTTAAAAACCTGGCCCTAAATCACGTGAAAATGGGACTCAGGTTATTAAGTCACTTAAGTGCTTTTGAAAATATTCCCTATGCAGCCCAAGCCAGATCCCCCAACCCACAAATGGAAGCTTCCTTATTTGTCAAATCATTAAAATATTGTATGTAAGCCTTAAACTCCAAATCTGTGGTGCAATAATGGATTGTTTGTGCAATGACAATAGCTGTCATTCGTTAACTGTTTCTCCAACAGATGCTAACTTTAAAAATATATTAAAATGCAGCTGTATTTATAGGGCGATTGTTCAACACTAGTTTGATATCACTCCTCACAATTTAAGCTAACAGTGCACGATGGGGCTATGAAGTGAAGAGAGTGCCTTTTCTCACCCAGGAGCACCACACTTGGATAGCATCCTCAGACAGGGCTAGCTCAGCCCTACCATCCTTGACGATGGGTGCGGTGATACACTTGCATGGTATGCTGCAGAGGGAAATAGCAGGCTTGGTTCTGCGTCTGCTGAAGCCAGGGAAAGTTTTCCCATTTACTTCAGCGAAAGCAGGATGTACCATTCAGGAGGAAGGCCTGGGTTTCAGACACAAAGGTTTCACCCAAGACAAGACAGATGAAGCTTACGTCTCTCACTTGTCAGCCACTAGGAAGGCACTGCCCCGGTAAAGGAAGCCAAGCCTTCTCTGCCACTGCAGCCACAAACACACAGCCAGCAGAGCCCTTGTACCAAGTGCACAGGTTAATCAACCCAACTATATAATGCAAACGTCGGACACAAGCACCGGCCTCTGTGAAAAGCTCTCTTCCTACTCCCCGGATAAGCTCACCCACATGAACTCCATGAGGCAAAAAAATCTACATCAGAGCGGATGGCTTTAGCTGCTCTACCATGCCTGACTGTGTTTGGTCCTATCAGACATGGTGAGAATACATATGCTGCCACCACCTGGAAAACAGATCCTTGCTCCTCCTGCATGGTGAAAGCTAGCAAAGAACAAATCTGCACAGCAGCAACCAGGACTTATCAACCCTTTAGAGAAGAGAACCCGTCAACCCCATTGAAAAATGCCATGGGCTGACCAGACCTCAAAAACCCAGTCCTTGATGCAAACCACCTATCCTCTCCCATTTCTAGGCAAAATTGCTGAGAGCAGTGACAACCAAGCTCCAATAACCTGTGACATCTGTCACTGCCTTGGATACATCACAACTGGGCTTCAGACCAGGTCACAGCATGGAGACAGCCCTAGCAGCATTACTGGATGACCTCCACATGGCAATGGACAGAGATCATATCTCAGTGCTCCTACTACGTGCCTTCCTTACAGCTTTCATCACAGCTGAGTAAAAGGAACTGCTGGCCCACTTTCAGGGCAGAGCTGGAGAAGGTGTTGACATAACTACAGAGGCTCCAATCAGTCCTCTCCAACAAGACAGAATGGTGACAACTCCACCTGAGGAGTCTGACAGGGATCTACCTTGTCCCCATCCCCTTCAGTACCTACATGAGACTACTTGGAGTGGCAGTGAGATGCCCCAATTCTGCAGCTGACAGCACTCCAGTCACACCCAGCTGTAGTTCATTTTCCACAGATGGCATCAATGCTGTCACAGGGTCGTCAACAGTTGGAAGAAGAACAACTGGCTCAAATTACCCCTTGGCGAGACACAATGGTGCTGGCCAGGATGGGGGAAGTGCTTTGAAGAACTAGCCATGACACTGGCTTCCCTCCCTTCTGTACCACATTGGTCACTGTGGGGCAAACCTCAAGGATCCTGTGGATTCATCCATGACACTTACTGACCAGATAGTGGCAGTGTCGAGAGCTGCCTTCTCTTCCACTTATTAGGAGACTGCGCCCTTGTCTCTCAGATAAGGCTCTGGTCATGGTGATCTGTGTGCTCATCATCTCCAGACTGGATTGCTGGAATTCCTATCATTTATAGCCATTTGAGATGGAGAGTCTGTTACACTAAATCACGTGGAAAAAGACCCTTTGCTAGTGCAAATTGTCATAGCCTCTGCCCCAGCTGATTTAGTACAATAGAGAGAACATTAGATTAGGGGAAGCCAGTTAAATATATGTGACATTAACCTTTTGTTAGCCATCAGATGTTGTATCAATAAAAAAAAAACAGTCTGGGCCAGATTCTGATTTCTGTTATACCAACGTAATCCACAATAACCCCACTTCACTTTTATTCCACTGTAATGGTGATCCGGATCAAGAGTCTGTTTATCAGTCTTGCCTGGGGGCCCGACCTTCAGCTTGTGTAAATTGGCATTGCTCCATTGAAGCCTCGGGAGTTATGCTGATTTAATTCAGCTAAGAATCTGGCCTACAGGGTTTAAATTAAACAAGCAGTTTTAGAAGGAGCAACCAGATGTCTAGACTGATGGGCTACTAGTGCAATACAGGCTTTTCGGACTGATGAGGTTTCCCTTAATGGAAGATAGATTGCCTGAGCATCCCCTTGTTCCTCAGCAATAGCATAAGCTCTGATGAAGGCTGCCATCAAGTGAAATCACAAACAGCAGCACACTCACAAATACAGAAGTATGATAAATTAAAGCAGAGCTGAGGTGAGAAGTATAATTTAAAGATAAAGCCTTGAGCCATGTAAAATACACCCTCCAATTAAGCCTTGCCTAACCTGGACATTATGGGGAACATCACAAGGAATCTATTGGGAGTAAAAGTTCAAAGGCCCCATCCTACTCTTGACTTCAGAGGGTGTTTGCCTGCATGAGGATCATTCCCAAGGTCCATCATTCATATCTGATCTGTGATTGACCCTTGCTGCCTTACCCCAGTGGTTTCTACTGGTCAGATTATGTTGAGAACATATATGCAGGTATCCTGTGAAAAGTAACTGTAAAAATGGCACCACAAGGTTCTGTAGGGATTGCCTCTCTCAACATTTTCAAGTAAAAAGATGGTTCTTCTAACTGACCCCCGTCTGGCATCAGCAAGTTCAGTTGTTTCATCAAAACCAGTAATAAGTAACACATTACTGGGACTTAGCTAGCAATTCTCGTCAAGTTGCATGAGTCAGAATAGAATCCAGCTCAAACTCACACAGCTGCAAGGGCTGTTTCCAAGCTAAAGAGTGTTAGCCAAATAGTCAGCAGCAGCAGCAGTTAGGACTTTGAATACCCAGGGAGCAGAACAGGTGAGCAGAAATGCCATTTTTACATCACATGGTCACTTTTCAGACCAAAGTGCCACTTTAAGACAGAACTGATGATCAAGTAAGATAGTTAAGTTCAGTATGTGAGGAGTCTAATGATAATTGTCAGGTCAAAGCTTCTGTTAAGCCTCAACATCAAAATTATATTGTTTCTCAAAGCAAAACACCCATTTTATTTTTGGTTCTTCATTCAACAGTTTTATTTGACAAAGCAAGTGAAATATGTTGCTCAGGTTTTCACATCAATGTTTAACTCTTGAACCCTCTGAAGTGTATTCCTTCTAAAGAACACTGTCAGGTAATTTAGGCCCCAAAATGTGGGGTTTAATTAAGATTCAGACAGTTTCCTGCACTGCTGGGAACCCAAACACATGAACATACTGATAGGGGATGAGACCAAGAAAAGTGAAACCAACATACAGCCTGTTGACACACCCACTTTCACTTTCAAATTAAAAACACTTAAATAGTGTAAATACTGAATGGTAAGTTCAATGTTTAGAATTCTTTCAGCTTAAATAATTGGGGCTGAGATTTTCAAAGCCCCTCGTGAGTAAAATGCCCAACTCCTGTTAAAATTAATTGAAATACATTAAGTTAATTGTAATGGGAAATGGGCATCCAAATACCCTACGAAGCTTTGAAAACCTTAATCTCAAAGTGTTATCAGAAACCCAAGGAGGAAATGAGGTCTGCTCTTCTTCCCGCTGAAGCCAATAGAAGATTTCCACTGACTTCAGTGGAAGCATGACTGGGCTCTTGTTTCTAAAATATATTATTTGTATGTTGACACGGTCCATATAACTTCAGGCATCACATTGCACTTCTATTGCACTTTTGTGTTCTCTAGTCCTTTTTTCCCCTCAGATCTAACACACGGAAATGTCTGGATGTATTTTCTCTATCCAGTGCAGGAAGCATGAGTTTAACCAGTTTAACCATGGTTAATCATTCCTTATTTGTGTACAACCAGGATTGCTTCGAATGACTAAAAGTTTTAAAGGACTAAAATAGCACCCTAAGCAATTTTTGTCCGACACATGATACTTCTTTCCCTTTAAAACAAAACTAAAGGCCAGAACCTCAGCTGGTGCAAAATGGTATAGCTCTGTTGAAGTCAAAGTTAGGATCCAGGATCTCAATGGAGTTATGACTATTTGCAGCACCTAAAGACCTGGGCCTAGGATTTTAGTTTCTGCGTATTGCTGCTTTGGACCTTTAGTTTCAGTGAAGAAATTACGATGTGAAATTATTCTCAGCTGCAGAGTCACCAAGCAAAAGGTGCAGCAAATTCAGCCCAAGTGTCAACAAAAATTCCACTGATGTCAGTGAAGCAGCACATCACGTCTGTATAAACCGCGTTATTGGGCTGGATACTTTGCTCACTAGTTCTAATGCAAATCTGGAGTGACTCCATTAAAATAAATGGAATTATAGTGGCATAACAAATTGTTGTGAACTTCATTGAGGGGCCTAATACAAAGCCCACTGAAGTCAACTGGAATCTTTCCATTATCTTCAATGAGCATTGGTCCAAGTCTCTAGATATGCCTAACTCCCTTGACCCCAGTGACATTACCACTGACTTACAACAGAATCCCAGAGAGAAGAATTTTCTGATTAGAAATGGACCAGAACCAAGTTTCTGGATCTCAACTCTCCCAGTCTCTGCAAAAATGTGTACCTGGACATAGGTCTTAACTTGACAGCTCATACCCACCCCTAACTTCATTACTAACTGTTCCGTCACTTACTCACCCACAAGTCAAACCAGTTACATTGTCAATCATCTAATTCAAAGGCATTTGTAAGTGTAAGTAACTAAGGTATTGTCCATTGAATGAGATGCTATCCTTTATGAATGCGCATAAATGCAAGATGATAACCCTATCTCTTTCTTTCTCTTGGATGTCATTGGTGTCTTAGTAAGTGGATGTACTGTATTATGTTTCTGGACTTTCAGGATTATGATCGTGTTTTCTTTCTACATCATTACATCTTGTTTAATATATTTCAAACATCTCTCTCTTTTTTTTTTGCTTTGTTTTGCTTTACTCTACTCATGTTAGTAAAAGGCATCATACTTCAGCATCTAGCTTGGCATACATCCCAGCAGCAATGCATCAGCCCAGATTAATGCATTGTAATATTGCTATTAATTCAGTTTCCCATGGTCATTTTTCATGTTCTGTTGAAGACAAACAAACAAGCAACAAAAATACAATTCATTCCATGCTGTCATCCCTTTGTCCTGACCAGAACAACTCGATCGTGTTGAAGAAGGCATGAACCATATCAACCAAGACATGAAGGAGGCTGAGAAAAATTTAAAAGATTTAGGGAAATGCTGTGGCCTTTTCATATGTCCTTGTAACAAGTAGGTACTGGGTACCGGCTCTGCTATGTGATGTCCAGTTTTTTGTCACAGTGAATGTCTGAAGTTTTTTGTCTTTTTTTTCTTTGTCCTTTTCCATCTGCTTCATTCTGTGGGGATAAAATACTTGTGTTTAATCAGAACAACTGGAACGCATCGAAGAGGGAATGGACCAAATCAATAAGGACATGAAAGAAGCAGAAAAGAATTTGACGGACCTAGGAAAATTCTGTGGTCTTTGTGTCTGTCCATGTAACAAGTAGGTGCTGCCTGCCTGCCTGAATCTTTTTGAGCACTCAAGGCCGATCTTGAAAGCCTTGTGACGCTCATCCTTGCTAGGCACATGGACAGGATGAGCATGTGGCATGCAGATAGAACGATTCTGGTTCCAATGCATTCATCTCATAGTGTAGACAATTCAGTGGGAATTACTGTAGATACATTAAAATCAGGCATACTGCAATGAAAGCTTTACTGTAAAAACCTTTTAATGATAAACGTTTCAACATTTTACAGAACGTGTACTCCATGGGACTACTACCTAGTTGACAAAAATCATGGTAACATCAGGGCTGTTTTTTTCTGGAGACCCTAAATTTTAAAACACATGTTGTCATGATCAGGCTTAATTAAGTTTTTAAGACTCATAGCTCAAACATGCAGAAGAGGTCATTTGGGACACATATCTCTAACAGTTATGGAAGAGAAATCCCTATCTTCTCATTGCTCGGCAGATATCTCCCTTGACATGATATTGAAAGAGACATGATGTTTTGCAATTTGATCCCAACCTACAGTATTTACCATCTTGTTGTAAAGAATCAAATTTTAGTGGTCGTGCCAAATTTCTTTCCGTTGGGTAGAGTGTACACTAAGCGGAAATGTTGAAATGTGTCTAGTTCGCTTGCATGCCATCACACTCAAATGAAACTCTTATCCAAGTACAACGAAGCTTGTTTCAAATGCAGCAGAAAAATATGATATGTGGTTGTGGGGGTAAGGAAGTGAGGAAATACACTGGAAAGACCAGATTTCTCGATGGATAAAAGACCTAGCATGCAGTCAGGCAATTTGAAGGTTATTGAGAATAGAGGGTTATGGAGAATACGTTTATAATTAACCAACCCAAAGATTTCACTGAGAGTGGGGTTATTATACCATGTTACAGTCTTTTGGAGGGCACAGCTGCTTGATTTAGTTCACAACTGGGGTCTTATCATGCTGCTATTCTTACTGAGGCAAAACTGGTCAAAAGTCTCCTAGAATTCCCTGGGAATTTTCCCTGAGTAAGAACAGCAGGATTGGCATTTGTCTCTTAGCAATCACCGTTTCTTTTAAAGTTAATTTCTTGAGAGGAAATGTAATACTGGTATTTGTTTGGGAGAGGGGAACGGGACATAAAAGCAGTGGTTGAGCTTTAAAAGTCAATTTTCTCACTCTGATTTGCTGCATTAAGGTATAAATACCCTCTCCGGTGTTGCCCCAGAGTGTGTCTAACCCTGCCTGGGTGCACAAGGTGGTGTTGGGGAGAGAACTCAAGGAGACACATACACACGCATATGCCCTATGCAGGGGCTACCTGCCACCTGCACTCTAGCGCTGGTGTGGAGTCTTGGTTCTAGCTCTGCCTCCCCTCTGCAGTGGGGTGTGGAGCTGCAGGGAAGGAGCATACGCTGTTTCCTTTCACGGGGTAGATCAGCAGCCACATTTTCCCAGCTCTCCTGGAGTCATCGCACCCAAGATAGGAACAATGCCTCTGGAACTTCCTGTTGGGGAGGGAATCTTCTGCAAACCCTATGCCACAAGGGAGCCCTTTGAATACAGAAAATCCCATGGGATATTACAGTAGATCTTGACTTTTTGAGTGTACAAATGGTTGAGAAAGCCATTAAAAACTGAAGGCCAGATCATCAGCTGGTGTGAGTCCGCTGAGCTCCATTGGAGCTGTATCAGTTTACACTGCCTGAGAATTTGACCCTCAAATATTTACCACTTCAGGGTGATGGCAGTACCATGGACTCTCCTGAGTGCATTTTTAAGGCTGCAGAATTGGGCTCATATTGCTTTTAGAGGCAGTTCTCCCAGACATCAAGCCAGGAATCAACTGCTTTAGAAAGGGTGACGGGTCTTAGAAGTGACGTTCGGCGGGAAGAAAAATCCATCAGGGCCTAAATGCCAACACTACTACAACATGTTCCCACAATTCCTTTTCCTGGGTAGCCATATACGAGGAGACACTTTCACATCTAATAATTCCCTGCTACATGGAAATAACATTAAATGAACCATGTGTTCTAATTTAGGGCCCATTCCCCCATTCCTTTAGCAGCCAGAGTTCTCATTGGGTGAAACCTTGGCCCCATTGAAGTCAATGTTAAAACTTCCATTGGCCGCAATAGGGCCAGGATTTCACCCATTGATTTTGGGTGGGAGGTT
Organism: Eretmochelys imbricata; assembly: GCF_965152235.1. Taxonomy (NCBI): domain Eukaryota; kingdom Metazoa; phylum Chordata; order Testudines; family Cheloniidae; genus Eretmochelys; species Eretmochelys imbricata. Next base: position 201,136,349 of record NC_135574.1, on the reverse strand, counting down.
AGCATGCACAAAAAGAGTGGGAACAGGCTCTGGGTGGGATATAAGAACTCACTGGAGATATCTTACTCTCTGCATGTGGCAAAGGTCTAAAAGAAAGTGCATAGCGATAACTATAGGCAGCATTTGGGGTGATAATCACTAGCCCTGTTTAGGTTTCAGAGTAGCAGCCGTGTTAGTCTGGCTTCGCAAAAAGAACAGGAGGACTTGTGGCACCTTAGAGACTAACCCATTTATTTGAGCATAAGCTTTCGTGGGCTACAGCTCACTTCATCGGATGCACTCATTTCCCTAATTCGTTTCCAGAAACGATAGTGTATCATACATTTCACCTAACAAAAAACCCTCAATTTCTTTTGTCTTACTAAATTCTAAGAGGTAAAAACAGCAGAACTGATGACTCTCCAGAAAAATCCCCTTCAATGGTGTTTTATCAATACCCTTTTGGATTGTAACTCATCTTTGCACAAAACAAATTCCTGGCAGCTCCAGGGAGAGTAGAATTACATGATGGGAGTATCTAAAGCTTATTTCAGTAACGTCCCCAATTCATCTTAAAGTGCGTTCACTCCCTCCACAAAGTGCAAGCGGCAAGGCTCTTTCTTACACACACAGTCATAGGCGTGTGCAGAACAGGGAAATTGGAATTTGTCATTCCCAAGAGCTTGGCTGAAAACAGGCTCAATTTCTGGAACCAAATGAAGTTCTTTGGTTACAAACCCAAAAAGCTCATGATCACTTTAGTGTCAGAACAACCCACAGTATGCTGCACATCTTAATATCTGCCACTGCTGGTATGCCTGGATTTTAATTTTTCTCATCATGGCGGCTCAGTCAAAAATGGCTCTTGAAAAGTTTGCATAAGCTAAAGAAATGACCTGTTGGAAGTCAATTTTTTTAAGTCCTGAGGTTTCAGGTTCCTGAAGAAGACCAAGATCTGTTTTTGCCTGGGCATTGCTCATTGTGAAGGCTGTTACTGCTAGTGCATTAAGAGTATGATGAACCACTGGGGCAGTTGTGCTTAATGAGAATGCTTCACTTCTTATTCATGCCTGTAGCTGGTGCATGAAGAAAGTGTAGAGAAATTTCCCTTTCTGATGCTAGTTTGCTTGTATTTATTTTCTCCTGCACTCATCCCACTTCTGCCTATTTTACTTTTTGTCTCTGTGGACAAAGGTTTGTACATCAACGGTCGATGTATGGTTCCTATTTTCAAGTACCGATATATTATTTAGAAATCTAATGAAATTACACTCACTGTGACGCAAACGCTAAAAACAAGCCCCTCCTCCAACAACGCTATATACTTGGAAAAACATTGGACAGGTTAGGGCCTGAGATGCGCACAATGCCACAGATATATTTTTAAAAGGACTCTTTTGCATGAGAATGTGTTAAAATCTCACCTGCTCTATTTTTCTCTAAGCCAGTGTGTTGCTGTGATGTGATGTACACACTATATTTGGCAGTTTTGTTTTTATGTCTGTCTGCCAGTGTGTTCTCTGTGTCTTATGTCGAAGTACGCACGTGATGTTGTAATGCAATTGAATGGTCTCCCCGTTACCGTTATTTTTATTCTTGTTTTGTTTTGTTCAAAAACCCAGTGTGCAATGTTGCAGACTTGACCATTGCAATTCGCTCTATTGGAAACGAAATCTCGGCGCACTCTAGTTGTTGTGGCAGTGAAAAAAAAAAAGTTTTGTTGAGGTTTATGATATATCGGTATACGATAAATGCCCCTCTATCTTAAAACTCATTTGCTTGATGTAGCTCGTAGCTTGGAGAAGTAAAGATTTTTGCACTTGTCTCTTTCTACTTGGTGCTTTGTTGCTCACCCTCTTTTTTGCATAGGCTTAAATCAAGTGATGCTTACAAAAAAGCCTGGGGCAATAATCAAGATGGGGTTGTAGCCAGTCAGCCTGCACGTGTTGTGGATGAGCGGGAGCAGATGGCCATCAGCGGTGGCTTTATCCGCAGGTGAGCCTTGTTATCCAGTTTTCTCTCTATTTTCCCTGGTGCTGATATATTTAGATTTCTTCCAGATGGTCAGATATCCTGTATTCTTCATTAATTCGCTCTGTGGCACTGGGGAGGTTACTTAAGCCAACATTTTCTACTGATTAGTTGGTGTTCACATCCACCTGATGTGTGATTTTCAGAGGTGCTGAACACCAGCCGCTCCTGTTGACTTCAGCTGGACTTGTGGGTGCTCGGCTGATCTGAAAATCAGGACCTACGTACCCACACTGAGTGGCCTCTTGAAACAGTGGCCATTAAATCTCTCTCTTTCAGTTTCCCCAGCTGTAAAATGGGATGAATGATAATAATTACTTGACCAAGGAGTTGCTAGTACTCAGGCACTGACCCTGGGTGGAATTCTGTGCCCGCATGGTCCCCATTGACTTTAACGGGCTTCTGCCTGGGCACAACATTATGCAAAAAAAAAGGGGGGGAAGGGGTCTAAGTAATTAATGATTGCAAAGTACTTTGAAGATGAAAAGTGTCCTATAAATGCCAATTTATTATTACTGTTCCAAGATACCTAGTGGTTATCATTGAGCATCAGCACTGGAATACACCACCCAATTTAAACCCCCTTATTTTCTATCAAAGGGTATGTCTACACCCAACCTCCCAGCCTGGGTGGACAGGCTTGGGCTAGCAGCGCTCACACTAGTGCTGCAAGAATGGCTGTGTAGACAGCACTGGGAAGTGGTGGCTTGGGCCAGAGGCCGGAGCATGGGCTCTGATGTCCGTGCCCCTCCCTAGGCTCCAGAGCCCGCAGTGAAACACCTGCACAGCTAGCTTTAGGGTGGGACTGGGGGCCCCACCAGCCCCAGTCTGTCAGCCTGTGGTGGAAGGCTCACCCTGCGTGCGATGGAGATGTTTCCTAAACGAACAGCTGTGCAGGCTCCCACTCAACAAGGCCCTCAAGCGAGTGCATAACTTAAAGCACATGGGTGGTGCCGTTGTCTTCTGTGGAACTACCCAAAGCTTCAAGTTATGTGCATCCTGAGGCCCCTTGCTGAACCGGGGCCAAGGTGCAGTATCCGGGATGCTGTGGTGCATTAACTGCAGGTAAATGTTGCCATGTAGTGGCCACCTCTGGGTATGTGGTGCTGAAATGAAATCCACTGGTACCAGGAAAGTGTGCTGACTTGGCTTCCCACCTGCTAACCTTCTCTTTTAGCTAAGGAGACAGCGGTAAGTAAATATTGATTACAGTGTCTATAAAACTGATATGTAGGTGTCAATGCTATCAGTCAAGTTCATAATGCCAGCTGCTCCACAGAATGGCCTACCAGTATGCAAAGCTTTGCTCTATGAAGACTGAGGTAACTGGATTAATAGGTAAATATTCTTCTGTTAACTACTAACCACTCACTTTTTGGATGCTGTGATGAAGGGAGATGTGTGTACTGTGATGGGACTGGAGGATGTGGGACAGGTGGAATCTCCATCCTTATTGGTTTTTAAGGCCCGGCTTGACAAAGCCTTGGCTGGGATGATTTAGTTGGGGTTGGTCCTGCTTTGAGCAGGGGGGTTGGACTAGATGACCTCCTGAGGTCCCTTCCAACCCTGATATTATATGATTCTATGATGCTGACCACAGTGGGATCCAGCTGCCATTTAAGTACACCGAGACTGCCATTTACCTTTTCACCCCTAGAGGGCAGCCCCTCCAGGTCAGGTATGTGGCGCAGTGGTGGAATATCACAGGGGAAGCTTACGCTGCTGTTCTATTTGTTCTGCGGATAAACAGAAGACATCTGCCTTCAGGGTTATCCATCTGCCACCTTTTGTAAGAAACACAGGAGATGGTGAAAAGCAGTGACTTTCCAAGCGGGCCAAGCTTTTTCCAGTGTTTGAATCACTGACCAGTAACTCCCTGCATAACTGGCCAACTATTAGAGCTGATGCATAATTCAAGACTTAACGGCTGAGTTCTTTTGCAGGGTCTGCTCGCCACCAGCTAGAATTTTCTCTTTAAATTGCAAACTCCAGATGGGATTAATGGGGGCAACAGGGAATTTATACTGAAGCAGATGAATCCAAGTGAAATTGATGCACTTGTTTTTTTTTAATTACTTAAAAATTTATCATTTAAGCCAAAAGTTTCAGACATGAGACTGTTCCTCCGTCGTGCTTTGATTAGTCTCAAATCTGCCAGATCAGCACTTTATTCATGAGTTAGGCGTAGGTAACTCAAAGCAGGTAGATGGGATCTCCTTGCTCAGCAGCCCACAGGTAGCTCCCAAATATCCTGTTCACTCATAGGCAAAACCTCAAGTTCAAGAGTAGCAATGCTCAGAAGAACCACCACTAAAGATAACACTGCTGGTAGTGACAGCCCAGACTTAATCTGTCAGTACTTCCGGCAGTGGCAGGATGAGCATGGTTGATGGTGAATGGCCCAGAGGAAGGTTGAATAGCTCCAAAGTGAAGGGAGATGTAGGGATGGGTAGTACCTGGCAGGGCTGAATGAACAAGGGCCGCTGGATAGCTGCATACGTACCCAGACTGGCTGAGTCCATCTCCACTCAAAAGAATTGTGTGTTCCCTCACAGGGTAACAAATGATGACCGAGAAGGCGAAATGGACGAAAATCTTGAGCAAGTCAGCGGCATCATTGGAAATCTCCGTCACATGGCCCTGGATATGGGTAATGAGATTGACACACAGAACCGCCAAATTGACAGGATCATGGAGAAGGTGAGGGCTGATTTGCCTCTTGGACTAACAACTTTTCCATACTAATCCTAACAAGTCACTTTGCCCAGCAGGCAGTGCCAGATGGAATGCCCCCAGCCCTCTCTGCAAGCCTTCGCCTGCAGCATCCTGCCAATTCCCCACCTCCAACCCACAAAGACCCTTATAGATTCATAGATATTAAGGTCAGAAGGGACCATTATGATCATCTAGTCTGACCTCCTGCACAATGCAGGCCACAGAATTTCACCTACCACTCCTGCGATAAACCTCTCACCTATGTCTGAGCTATTGAAGTTCTCAAATCATGGTTTAAAGACTTCAAGGTGCAGAGAATCCTCCAGCAAGTGACCTGTGCCCCATGCTACAGAGGAAGGCGAAAATTCCCCAGGGCCTCTTCCAATCTGCCCTGGAGGAAAATTCCTTCCTGATCCCATTTATGGCGATCAGCTGAACCCTGAGCATATGGGCAAGATTCACCAGCCAGATACCCAGGAAAGAATTCTTTGTAGTAACTCAGATCCCACCCCATCTAACATCCCATCACAGGCCACTGGGCCTATTTACCATGAATATTTAAAGATCAGTTAATTGCCAAAATCATGTTATCCCATCATACCATCTCCTCCATAAACTTATCGAGTTTAATCTTGAAGCCAGATAGGTCTTTTGCCCCCACTGTTTCCCTTGGAAGGCTGTTCCAGAACTTCACTCCTCTGATGGTTAGAAACCTTCGTCTAAGTTACTCTGCCGAGACCATTTTTTTGGCTCTGGGAAGAGGGAGCTGGGCCTGGGAGCTGGCAGATCTCTGCCAGATTTCCCCCCTCCCTCGCCCCCCCCAAAAAATCCTTAGGACCAAGCAGGGCATGGTGCTGAAGGGTCTCCAGTAACTTGTGCTGCTGGCCCTTCTGTGCTGTGGCAGCAGCAGCTGGGACACAGCATAGCTCAATATGGCTCCTGCGGGAGCTTGGGGATTGGGGGAGGAGGGTGCATTGCAATGCAAAAGTCCTCAGAGATCTGCAGATTTGGCTGGGGGGAGGGCGGGGGGGGGCAGTGAAGGCTGAACCCTCTGGCACTTCCAGGGTAGGGGAGATTAAATTCCCCCCCCTTCCAATGGAAGAATTAGAAGGAAACTCCATGAAAGACCTAGAATCCCCATCTTCCTCCATGGGAATAACTCCCATAAAGGAGACTGGGGCCTCATCTTAGCATGGTGATGGCACCCATACATCTCATCCGAACCTGAGATTGTTAATTCTTTGAGGCAGGGACTGTCTTTTCATGGTACACAGTGCCTGGCACACAAGGGCCCCTGCTCCCTGATTGGGGCTTCTGGGTGCTACGACAATACAAATAATAAATATTCCATTTGAAATCACTATTAAAACCCTGCTTGCTAAAAAGTCAGGGCCACCATTCCAACACCAGACCTGTATTGCAGATCTTTGGAGTTTGGGTCTCGTTTTACATTCAAAGAGCTGACAGCAACTTCCATGCTTAACTAAGAATCCATTAGCAGCCCCATATCTGAAGAGCCACACAGTTCCTACCTTTGTATTGGCAGATCTCCCGAAAGGAACTGAAAGGAAAATAAGGGGGCAGAACCGCGGCGGTATAAATTGCTGTGGCTGTGTTGACTTCAATGGAGATTTACACTAGCTGAGGATCTGGCCCAAGGAGTTAATGCTGACCTACGCCAGAATAACTTGCGCTATTGAGCCTCCTCATATGGGGGGCCAATAGGCTACATGTACTTTTCCACTGACTAAATCAGAGAGCCCAATGCAAAACGTACGCGCACTCAGGCATAGGTGCTAGAACTAGGGGTGCTCCCGCACCCCTTGGCTTGAAGTGGTTTCCATTAAATACAGGGTTGACAGTTTGGTTCAATGGCTCTCAGCACCCCCACGATGCAAACTGTTCCTGCACCCTGACACTCGGGGACATGTAGCACTTTGTGACGTTCCTTGTCAGATTGCAAGCCCATGAAGCAATGAATGAAGGGCCTCGTGGTTTGATGACAGTAGCTGCACCTGTGTTAGACATCAGGGTGAGTCAGGGCACATTTTCTTCAGACCAGCAATCTAAACTTTATAAAGAAAAGGAGCTGGGACACACTGAGAAAGGCATGACCATTCTCACGGCACCACCTGTAAAACATCACACTTCTGGAGTGAGGAAACCTGATATGGGGCATTATGAGATTGCTAATATTCAGCTCAATGTTGAATGAAAGTTGCCTATCTGTGATAGGAGAAGGGATCGCAGTATTGCACGGCATGGGTCATATCTGTCTCGGAAATGGGAGGCGTAGCACACAAGTGCTTTTTTAGATGAAGTGCAGAAGCACATGCTAACCGCCAACAGTAGCATGACACAGTCTTACTAGTAGGTGATTTAACACAGATGAAATACTGGTGTGTGGCATTTGTGCCTATGGGACGTAACGATGCACTGAATACTAGCTAGGAATATCCCGTTGCTGGGCTGGATCCAGTTCTTGCTTAGAAAACATCCTGACTGATGTTGAAAACATAGACTAGGCACTTCGTGTAGGTAAAGTCCTGTGGGCCAGATCTTTAGCTGGTATAAATGGATGTAGTTCAGGTGTTATTTCACCTACACAGATTTATACCAGCTGAAGAATGGCCCTCTATGCAAACCTCTTACATAGCTAGGTACACAACACTGTACAGAGTTTAAGAAGCTATGTTGTAGTCTAACACAGATGTTTAAATCTAGCCAGAGGTAGAGCACTGACTTGGCAGGATTCTTGGCTTCTCAGCATTTGTCTGAAAACGCTGACTTGTGTGCTTCTGAATAGTGGATCTGCACACCATGCTCACAGAGCAAGCTTCATATTTTTGAAACGGTAAAATGAGGCAGTGTTCACTGTGCACCAAGCTCTGTGTAAATTCCCCACATCCTTCCTTAAACAGTATTGTCACTAGAGGCCATTTCCCATCCATAGCGTGTTCCTTCATTCTAACCAAACACCTGCAACACAGCAAAATATGCCACCACCCAGCTCACCAGGGTACATGCATCACACAAATATATCATGTTAACACCCTACTCCAGATCAAGAGAAAATAATGAATCCTTACATTGACCAAGTCCTTGGCTCATGAAAACAACCAAGGAACAGTACCGATATCATTCCCTCTAACCCTACTGACATTACTTCAAGCTATGAGATTTAAGGCCAGCAAAGCTGGATCAGGTCAACTCCGAGGGAAAACCCGGGTGCTCCTAGTAGTGGTGATGGTAATTCAGTAGGGAGGACTCTTCCCCATGAGTCAGTAATGGACTAATGGTCTGTCCTAGTGGTATGGGCACTGTGTTGCTGAAGGTGCTGTCATTCAGAGGAGATAGGAAACTGCAGCCTGGATCACTTGGAGTAATTAAAAATCCCCCTGCTGCCACTCTCTGTAAAAACAGAGGTTCACAGCAATGCCAGCTCTGGGTGCTTATATGGCACTGAACTTAAGATGGATCTATGAACAACCTGGAGCTACCTCAGAGGACTGAGCTCTTGACTGACCTATCCAGTTACAGAGAGTGGTAAAGAAAAGCCTTTGTTCTTTCCCTCTCTTAAGTCAGAAATCCAGATATAAAAACTCAGGAACATCCTGGAGATTTGACACATTCTCCAGAGGACTTTGTGTGACAATGAGCCATAAATATGGGGCAGGGTTTTCAAAAGTGCTCTGCTTTGGCCTACCTCTGCTCCCATTGAGGTCAACTGTAAGACTCCCACTGAGTTCAATGGCCACCCATGACCTTTACTATTTTCAAGTAGACTGTCATGCCTTCATCTTCGACGAAATATAACCTTGCCCCAGCATTGTTCCTGTTACTTAATGGAAAACTGTTCATGGTCTTCCAGCACTCTAACAGAGGCACCATTTGTCATGAACAAACGCAGATATCCAGAGATACCTGGGGCCAAATCCGCATCCAGTACAAAAGCTCCAGTGAAATGAAAGGACCTATGCAGATTTACACTTGCGGAGGGGCTGTCCCACAGATAAAACAAAGTAGCACTGCATTCATTACTGTACTAAAAATGACAGGTTTCAGAGTAGCAGCCGTGTTAGTCTGTATTCGCAAAAAGAAAAGGAGTACTTGTGGCACCTTAGAGACTAACCAATGTATTTGAGCATGAGCTTAGTGAGCTGTAGCTCATGAAAGCTCATGCTCAAATAAATTGGTTAGTCTCTAAGGTGCCACAAGTCCTCCTTTTCTTTTTGTACTAAAAATATCTTTCTTCGTAGCCTTTCAAATCAATTATGGGACACAAGGCAGCAAACGCTAAAGAAAAGATGATCAGCCTATCCATTTTGCCACTTTTAAAAAGAACTGGAAAGGCCCATGTCTGGGCAAGTCATTGTGCTGCTCTGTGCCTAAGTTTCCCCACCTGTAAAAAGGGGATAACCGTACTTACCTCTCAAATTCAGTGAAACGTATTTTATATGCCACAGAAAATTGGAGACAGCAGTAGATGCTAACAAACAAAGACAAACCACAGAAATACTAATGCATTTTCCAAAAAGTTAGGTACCGTGTTCTCCATTAAAATCTTCACAATTGCCTGAGTAAGGCATTAATGTTATTGAGTATTCATGGCATTCTCTAACCTATAACATATAAGGAATACAATTGTGTCATTATCAGTTTACAAAGGCTAAAAATTTTAATGGTGACGAGTCTAATATTAATGGCTCAACTTTATCAAGGGTGCAGAAACAAAAACAATACCTAGCTCTGATACAATGCTTTACAGAGGAGGTAAAATAACACTACCTCACTCTTATTCAGTGCCTTTTCATCTAGCTCGCTGGATTAGCTGTATCCTCATTTTGCAGCTCTGAAAACTGAGCACAGAGAAAGGGAGTGACTTGCCCAAGGACAGCCAGCCAGCTAGTGGCAGAGCCAGGCCTAGAACCCATTGCTCTATCCTCTGCCCAGGAGAATCATAACGGGGGGAGGGTGGTTTGTTCAGGCGAGGTAAAAGTTCTCTTCTCCAGAGTGTTTGTACCTGGGAATGAGCTAGAAAAAGGCTCCAGAAAGACCCACTATTTCAGACTGCATCACCAATTTTTCCACCAGGTTTTGTTCTATACAGAAATCTTTATAAACCCAGGTCCCACTTGTCCGGCCACACAAATGACGGACAAAACTCCAATTGACCCCAATGAGCGCAAGACCAGACCTTGAAATGACAGAAACGTGTCCCCGTACTGCTACCAGGATAGTCATCATGAAAAGCAACACTGAGACAATACCGAGCTAATAAAATGAAATGGACAATTGCTCATTTGAAATGAATGCTAACAGAGCAGTAATGCCATTCTCACCCTTCCCAGGGGGTTGCCAGCCTTCCAGGATTGACCTGGAGGCTCCAGGGATTAAAGATTAACCTTGATTTAAAGATTATGTCACGCACCGAAACCTGCAGGAATACACACAGCCCCAGCTGGCAGCCCTGCTTCCCATACCTAAATACATTGGTCTATCAACACTGAAGAACATTTGGGACTAGATCCTCAGCTGGTGTCAGTTGGCGTAGCAACATCCACTTGGATATAGCTGCGCCGGTCAACTTCAGTTGAGATAATGCCCCTTTGTCTCCAAAGCTGACATTGGGCAGCTACTACAACCCACAGATCCAATTAAAAAAAGTGTCTGTGCCAAAAAAAGGGGAGTTGTTTAATTTTCAAAATTACTGGGCTAGATCCATCCCTGGATGACAATGACATTATATGAAGGATGAATTTAACCCACTGTATTCAATAAGATCCAGTCTGATTATTTCCAATGATATTTACATTTCTCAAAAGGAATTGCAATCCTGTTCTTATAATGATATTCCAGTGGGCTCCGAGATGGTGAAACCTGTATTCCTGGAATCTTTCCTTCCACATAGACCCCTCTACAAAGTGTTGCGGGGAGTGTGCTGAGCGTCTCTTTTACAGCCAGTGTCCAAGGAGGCTCCAGAAATCTTTTCTTTTTGCTTCTTTTTGTGGACCTAATCCTGCCTGACAGTCCCATTGATTTCAATGGGATTTTGAGATGCGACCACATGTGAGAAATATAGGATTGGGAGCATTGTAAGTCCTTGTATACATCTGACCCCAGAGCATATGGTGGAACTGATGGGCCAGATCCTTGGTCTCTCTCAATTCCCATTTATGCTGTTATCTGCTGGTGAAAATTAGAGTAGCCTCGAGGCAGCCGTAATTTGCACCTGTGCCAGTGGATCTTGTGGGAAGGGTGGAAGGGTGGAAGGGTGGCCTAATGCGTCCTATTCCCTTCCCACCACAAGTGCAGCAAGTTCTGCTCTGGCCTGAGGATTCAGTCTGATGTATTTTCAAAAGAAACCTGCCTCTTCTCAGTGGCTTATATGAGAGGACAATCTAGCTTTCTGACCCGATGGATTCTCCACTGCTTTGCCAATGCAACAAAAACAAAAGTCTTGTTAGGCAGCCTGGACAAGGTTTAGATCATTGTGCAGCCAGGACAGAGCCCAGATCCATGGCATCCCACATGCTTATATAATAGCAAAGATGAACGAAGCCTGAGGTCAGGGAAACCAGCACATCTGTTACAATTATTGATGGATGAATTTCAAACTGGGTCAGATTCCTAGCATTCACTTTAATGGTGCTACGTCAGTTCACACCCGCCAGGGATGTGGCCAAGCATTTGGAAGCTCAGACAAAAACCTGAAATGTGAGATGCTCACCCGGAGTTTACCTGAACCTCTTGGGCTTGCAAATTCGGGTGGGAATTCCATGCCAACAGGTGATTTCTATTAGTCGCAGAATCACACAGTTTAAGGTCAAAAGGGACCCAATCTACAATCTACTCTGTCTTCCTGCTGGGCCCCAAAAAAACACAACAGCCAATTCCATGGTATTTCTGAGCTTCCCCTTCCTGAGTTGGCCAGGATCAGGAAGCAGAGAGGTAGGTAGCAGAGAGGGCCCCGATAGGTGAAATACTCTACTACATATTTAGCAAAGCAGATGTTCTCTCTCTGCTGTTTAATCAGTTGTTTCTTTTCTTCTTTTCCCCTAGGCTGACTCCAACAAAACCAGGATTGATGAAGCCAACCAACGTGCAACAAAGATGCTGGGCAGTGGTTAAATGCCACGTAGTGCTTTTCCCTCTTAGCACTGTCCCAGGCGGCAGTCTCTTCATGCTTTTCTCATGGTATTTACCTACTAGGTTTGCACACATGCACATATCAGCCCCCATTGTCAATGTTGTCCTGTGTAGTCTGTCAGCTTTCCAAAAATGATACTTGTAATTATTTTTTTCTAGAGACCTTTCTTTCCAAAGGTTGTACATAGTGCTGATTTGATGGCTCTAGCTCACTTTGAAGTTTGGGGGGGGGATTGTTTGGTTGGGATTTTTTGTTTGTTTGTTTGTTTCAATTCTCTCTCTCTTTTGGGTTGCTTTCTTTTCGTTTTCTTTTATGATGTTTGCTGAATGACAACAATGTTGGAATGCTAACTGTGCTGTTAACCCTTAAATATACAGTATTGTTCTTGTAAAACTGTGACATTCCACAGAGCTACTGCCATACTCCTGTCTTTGGGTATCACTTAAACTTACTGTCTTCTGTTCTCCATTGCTGTCATCTGTTGTTATAATTTCATGATAAGACAATGTGGAATTATGTAACTATAACAAGCATTGCACTAAAAAGTGATGTGATTTATGCATTTATGCATGAGAAATAACTAGACCTCTAGACTCCTACTTAAACAAGACTTTTCCCATGGCAGTAGCGCACCAACAAATGACAACAAAAGCATGCTCGGTATTGGGACTGTGTTATACCAGCAAGTATGCAGTCGTGCCACTTTTTTCTTGTTGATATATATACAGTTTTTAACCATGATCGTTTTTTTTTAATTATGGAAAAAAAGATGGCTTGGGCACTCACCATTTCATCATTGCCAGTAAAATTGAACCTTTGGCTGAAAATATGTCAAAGGCAAAAAGAAATAGGTGTAATATATTGGGTTTGTCTGTTGCTTTTGAAGACTTATCTTTTGGAGGAAACGACTACCATAGGAATCGATGCAAAGAGATGTAATTTTTATAAGGCTCTATCTTACTACTCGCTCTCCTCGTGTGGTTTGTTATCAGTACAGTTCTCTGTTGCTTACCTAGGGCTATGCACACCAAATCGCTGAGATGTTTAGTAGCTGACTTAATGAAAAATAATAATAAAAAATAACCTACACGAATGAAATCTTAGATAAACTGTGAGATAAATATCATTGCCGCATGTAATATGAAAATTCTTTCTGTCTCCTGTCAGTTTGTGACGTGATTGACATTTTGTAGCTAGTTTAAAAATTATTAAAAATTATAGACCTCGGAATCTAGGCTTCCATTATCCATTTGTCGGCCTGTGTGTCAGTGATATCTTGTTATTTTCCACCCACGTGCGAAAAGGGAGCCAGGGATGCAGTCCAAGGGCTCTTTGCAAATCAGTGGTATGTAAGGGCTGGAAACAAAAGATTTCCATTTGGGATGCTAATTAAAGTGACAGGGAACTATTCCGAACAAAAGCGGTTCACACCGAGCAAACTGTGATGTGATTATTGTTTTAAATTACCTCGTTTTGGGGAGCTAGCTGAATACTGAGATGAAAATTTCTCCCTGTTCTGGGGTCGAAAATAGAATACATGGGTCAGATCCCCAGCTGGTATAAACCGGTGTAGCTTCACTGAAGTCAATGGAACGTTATTGATTGATACCAGCTGAGGGTCAGGCCTCATGTTATTAATATGGCTGTATTCATAGAACCCTAGTAACTGTGACATTTGTATAGCCTGGTAGGAATGCCTTTAACAAAGGACTAAATATAGGTAAATATTTACTGACAATGAATATGGTTAAAAATAGGTTTGGCATATTTTTTCCAGGTATTTTTCTTACGGGGAGTCCAATTATTGTTAGCTCTCCATGAGTGAACAATTCATTCACATGCCTAAATGGATCTCTGTCAAAACATATAAGAAAGCAAATGCCAGGCTGTGTGTGTTCTTGCAGTTGTTTATTTTTAGTATCTGTTGTTATTCCGTTTGTGCAAATAATTTCCCCCCACTTTCTGTCGATAAAGGGTAAACCTCTGGCAATATTATTATTATTATGGATCAGACTATGCTAACATTAAAGAGCTATGTCAGATGCAGGGAAATATGCAAAACTATGGGTTTAGATTTCCAAGAATGGGTGTCTAAATTTAGAGTCCTAAATCCACATTTACATGATTTATACCCCATGAAGATCTTGCCCCGCATTCTGATGTTATTAGCACCCTCCTAAATAAGTGATCAAATTGTCAAAACATAAAACCATCACTGATAACGTTTGCAGTTGACACAAAAATTGGCGGCGTGGTAAATAATGAAGAGGACAGGTCACTCATGCAGAGCGAACTGGATTGCTTGGTAAGCTGGGTGCAAGCAAACAATATATGTTTTAACATGGGCAAAGGAACAAAGAATTTAAGCCTCACTTACATGCTGAGGAGGGGCTCTATCTTGGAAAGCAGTGACTCTGAAGAGTTCATGATGGATAAAAAGCTGAACGCAAGCTCCCGGTGCAACACTTTGGCCAAAAGGACTTACTGTGATCCTTGGATGCATAAACAAAGGAATCTCAAATAGAAGTAGAGAGGTCATTTTACCTCTGTATTTGGCACTGGTGCGACCACTGCTGGAATAGTGTGTCTAGTTCTGGTGCCCACAATTCAAGAAGGATGATAATAAACTGGAAGAGTTAGGAGACGAGCCACCCGAGTGATTAAAGGATTGGAAAACATGCCTCATAGTGGTAGGCTCAAGGAGCTCAATCTATTTATCTTAACAAAGAGATGGGTAAGGGATGACTTGCTCACAGTCTGTAAGTACCTACATGGGGAACAAATATTTAACAATGGGCACTTCAGCCTAGCAAACAAAAGTATAGCAAGATGCAACGGCTGGGGGTTGAGTTTTCAACCTGTTTTCATTTGTGGATCCCTAAAATTTTTCACATAGAAGTGCAGACCCCTTTGGAAATCTTAGACATAGTCTGTGGACCCCCCAAAGGTGGGCAGACTACAGGTTGAAAACCACTGATCTAAACAAAATCAGACTGGAAATAAGGTGTAAATATTAACAGTGAGAATAATAATAACTTACCAAAATAATGGATTCTCCATTACAGGCAATTTTAAAATCAAGATTGACTGTTTTTTCTAAAAGATCTGCTGTAGTTCAAACAGGAATTATTTTGGAGACATTCACTGGCCTGTGTTATGAAGGAGGCCAGACCAGATGATCACAGTGCTTCCTTCTGGCCTTGGAATCTTGACAAACATGTAAATGCTGAGACGCACGCTCCAGTCACGAATCCCTAAAGGCAAATCTTCACGCAGAGCCTGAGTCCTGCCTCAGCTGAAACTCACCCCTGGTGAGGAGGTCAGTACAAGGCCCTACAAAGGGACATATGGGGGGGAATGTTAGCTGAGTAAACAGCCAGGCAGCGTTTTCTGCACACCATCCTCATGTTGTAGAAATGTTCTCTGTACCGGCACCACGTAGAAAGCTACCCTTTGGGGAAAGGATCTTTTGGTGATCAGCAAGTAGGCCGGGGTTAATGGAATATAGCTTACATTTTACAGCTGACGCACACATTCACTGACAGTTTGTATACAGCCTATAGGGCCAAATCCTGATAATGATGCGGTTCTGACGTGGAGTTGGTATGGAGCCGACCAGAGCTTTGGTGGGTTCCAGAGATGACTGGGGTGTCCAGCCTCCTCATCTGAAATCTTGACCCAAAACTCAGATCTAACCAAACATTCGTTGAGCTCTGTAAAAGCACGGCTGACGAGTTCCTCTAAAATGATGAGTCATTTGTAACCCGCATATTCCAGGTCCCTCTCTGTATTGAACCCTGGAGGATATGAGCTGTGACAGCTCCCAGTTACCGAGACCTGGCTTGTTAGCTCAAGCAGCTTGTGCTTTTAGCCCTGGAGATCATTGATTTGGTCCCCAGTGTGTTGGCCAAGATGGAGGCGGTCACACATCCTGGCCACTTCCTACTCTCCGGTGGAAACAGAAATACCAAATGACCATAACAGAGGCTATTCTTGGGGGATCTCTGACCAGGGGGAAATTGAGGACTATGAAAGGTGCTAGGGCAGGGATTCTCTGACATTTTCATAGCATAGGCCACATGTTATTTTGTGGACACCACCCCTTATATGACAGCCTCCCTTGAAAAGTGCAGATTCTCCTGGATACTTAAAAGGATCAGCCCAAAGCAACAGAGGGAACTGGCTATATGGATATACCTAACGCTTCACCTGCATGTTGAATATATTTTTTTAATGGACAAATTGTCCACTGACTCATAACTGTGAGCAACAGGACTATCCCCAATGAACTTCACACTGACATACATGACGATGGTTACTTTCAACCGCTATAGCAAGACATTATTGTAGTGCTTGATTGCCAGTGCAGTTTCAGCTACATCATTGACCATGATCACTTATGACCTAACCCAGTAAACATTTATACATGCTTAATTACAAACATCATAGATTCCAAGGCCACAAAGGACCATTGCAATCATCTAGTCTGACCTTGTGTATACCACAGGCCATAGAACTTCCCCCCAAAATAATTCCTAGAGCAGATCGTTAGAAAAACAGCCAACTAAGCATGTGAGCTGTTCCACTGACACCCATGGCATGTGAGTAAAGTAAATCATGTTAGAAAGTATTTTCAAGCCTCAGGGCCTATCACTTTCTACAGTATTACCTCCACCACAACTATGTTAAAAGAGCATTAAGGTTGCAAAGTTAAATGCTCAAAAGTCAGGAAATGCCACAAGTAAGGTAGCCCTTGAAAAACTAATATATGATCATGTCCAAAGACTATCATGATGCACACTCGTGAGCAGACCAAATTAAGGTTGCATGGGCAACTTTCATCTTCGCATTTTCTAAC
This sequence comes from Eretmochelys imbricata, assembly GCF_965152235.1. Classification (NCBI taxonomy): domain Eukaryota; kingdom Metazoa; phylum Chordata; order Testudines; family Cheloniidae; genus Eretmochelys; species Eretmochelys imbricata. Next base: position 201,119,616 of record NC_135574.1, on the reverse strand, counting down.
TTCTAAGTACTTGACTTTGCAACTTTAACATTCTTCTAACATAGCTTATTTTGGGTGTAATTACCTAATCTTTAAAAAAAAAAAAAGGGGAAAAAAACAAAAATTCCATCATGTGGTACCTCTACACGAGTTATCCGCAGGGTTTAGAGCTTTAGCTTCACAGCACAGACCTCTGTCACTTGAACAGAGTAAATAGTAGCAGCAGTAGGCTATCATCTTCCAGGGGGACCCATCTCTAGAGGGGAGATGGGGGACACATTTTTGGGGGCGGGCTTTGCGGCTATTTGCAGATAGCAGAGGAAAGTAGAGACTTGGAACGCCCGGGTTCGATTCCAGAATCTGTAGGAGAGTGTTCTGTGATGAGTAAAACAGCACATTTTCATCCTTTGAAAGGGCTGAACTGTCTTTGCTGAAACTTGCAACTAAATATATACATTCAGTCTGAGGCAGACACCCAGCATTGGTACTTTTCGCCCAAACGGTTAAAGTTTGGCAAAATTGTAAGCAACTAAAATTGAAGTCTTATAAGTGTCAGGCACCCGTATCTGCAGGTACCTCTCCCACCTATAATACAATTATTTTTCATCTAAGACCCGATCCAAAATCCCCTGGAGTCAATGGAAAGGTTCCTATTAACTTGAGTGTGTTTTGGATTAAGCCCTGATAGCACAAAATTGTAGTTTGCCTTTGACTAAGATTTCTGGGTGTAGATAACAGCAACATGCAAACGTGAACAAAACATTTCTTTTAAAAACAAACCTACCTACTTGGATTTGCTGCATTGACACGAAGAAGATCCTGTTTCTGGCCATATTTCATGAAGTATTTTTGATGCTTGGTAGAAAACCATGAAAGGCTAGATGATCCTTCAGACAGCATATTCAGTCTATATAGACTATAAAAGCATGTGCAGAAAAGTTAATTTGTATGACATTAGCAATTGTGCATGTAATTCAGCCTTAAACCCTTATTTTAAATCACATTTGAAGGCTCTACTGTATATTCCTGTGTCCTAGATCAAATTTGAATATCAGGAAATAAACCAGAAACATAATATTTAATGAATTGCTGCTCTTCTCAGACTGTACTTACAGCCTGCCCACAGAAGTCAAGCCGCATTTGCTGACCCTTGCCAAGCTTGGAGGTGAAAATATCCCTGTCTCTAAAATAAAATGTAATTAGACGAAAATAAAATCGCAGTAGTTGAGGCTGGTGGTTAGTCAGAGGGCTGGAAAGAAAAAAGGAGGATGGGATAGAACAAGACGTAGAGGATACGAAAATTAACAGAAAATTAACATACTCTCAGCTTGAACTGAAAAGCACAATGACTTCAGTATGTCTGAGGTCACAGAAAGAGCTGATCCCAGAGCCTCATGACAGGGTTCTTCTGTGAGGTGACCTGATTCGAAGAGATCTCAGGTGAAAGGTCACTAAAGGCTGGAATCTGCAAACCCTTACTTACATGTAGGATTAGATGTGTGAGTAAGGGTTTAGCAGATCAAGCCCTAAGATACTGTGGAGTTGGAGACCTGTATGCCATATATGGTAAAATATTACTAAACCAATACAAAGAGGCTGTTATGTTTAGATACATCTCGTATTGTCATGGTTGGAAAAAATTCCCACTAAATCAGCCAAACTGTGGTCATGACCAGAAAAGGGTCTCTACAGAAATATCACATCTTGGTGATCCTTTTTAAAATGTTTGTCATTGATTATATGTGAGAAATTGGGCAGCAGTACACTCTACAGGCTGAAGAGCTGGAAATTGGGGAAGCCATAGAGAAGCCAATTATAATAGTCAAGGAGATGAAGGCATAATCTACTAATGCTGCACAATGGTGTACTGCCACAAATGACAACCACAATACACAAGACTAGTTAGACTGTAAGCTCTAACTACATTTCTACAGCACCTAACAGAATGGGGACCCAAGCTCAGTGGAAGCCTCTAAGCGCTGTTAACAAAACAAATTAAGAAGTCTGGTTTCCTTTAAGGAAAACAGTCATTTGCTTCATTGCCTTATATCTCTTCCTGCTTTTGTTCTCTACACTACCATTGGTTTACGTTCATTCTAGTGGCCTAAACAAGAGAGCACATTATTAATCACTTGCCACTTAAGGGCCCAACCCTGCAAAGTGCTGAGCTCGTCCTGGGAGACAATGAGTGTTCTTGACCACCACTGAAATTTTGAGAAGTCCTTTTGGATTTTGCACGATCACATTCTAAATGTACTCAGCTAATGCTCAGTGCAAATACTCTCAATTAAGACAAACCACCAAGCCTCGCAGGACGGGAGGGGATTAATGAATACCATTTCTGACTGATTTCTCTAGGTTTAGAAATATAGAAAGACTTCTGAATACATGTTAAGGGAAAGCCACAGATAAGGGCTACTGGGCTAGAGATGTTATGGTTTACCTGCCTTCATGACAGGTACTTTGAGCAGAACATTTATTCTGCATTATGCTCAGGGCTTTTTCTACTCTGTTCTTTTGAGTTAACATGACAAATTAGCCAATTTCAATAAATAAAAGTCAGAACTGAGCTGCTCAATTCCCTTCTCACTTATATGAGAATGAATTTGGTCCCAACGCTCTGAAGTCAATGACGTTACACTGATATAAAGCCGTCAGTAAGAGGAGACACAGGCCCACAGGGTATGTCTACACAGCATTTGGAAATGAGCCTCCCGGCCCAGATCGACAGACTTGGGCCAGCAGGGTTCATGCTAGCACTTTAAAAATAGCCGCATCCACAGCCCTGTGAAGTTGCAGCTTGGGTGGGAGCTGGGGCTCTGAAGCAGTGGGAGAGGTGTGCCACTCTAAAAGGCACACTAATGCCACTCTAAAAGACACACTATCTCCTTCATGTGGAACCTCCATTGATATTAATAGCCTCATTAATACTCCCTTGGCTAAAAACGAATCTCATATACCATATGGGGGTGGGAATCACTATATAGTCAGCTGATTATGTCAAAGTACTTGCACATCATAACATGGACCTTGTAAGTTGGAAGCATTAAAAATTGCAGGGATACATATGAGCCACTTAAATACAGATAAAAGAATCACATGGTATGATGTACACAGATTCTGTTTGACTCAGAGTGTCGGCAAATCTTACAAATATGGGAAAGGTTAATACCGGAAGCGAAGAGAAAAGTCAAAGGAAGAGAAAGATTTCTGTCTAAACAAACTCCCACTGTTCCCTTGTAAAGAAAGAGGTGAGCAAACTTTGGTCTGATTTGTAAGGTAATTTGTCTCATTATATATTATGTCTCAGCCAAAGCAAGCCAGTGAGGTGCCTATGAACCATCCATGTCTGAAACATTTTAGGACCAATATTATATTGGCAATTCCAAACCCATAAGTTTTGGGGTGAGGTATGATCTCAGTTTTGGCTTCTCTCTTGTGGAATGAGCTGCAGCCCTGCACAAGGTCTTGCCTGACACTTCTTTGCAGTGTGTTAAAAGAGGAGACCTCTTTCAAAGGCTCTCTGATTAACCATCCAAATCTGTTCTATTTCTGCTAAGGACTACATGGAAGGGAAGCTGCTTCTGCTGCTTCAGAGAAATAATAAAACCAAATTTTAGTGACAATTGATCATTTTTTTGCATTCTGCTTGCATATCATACAGGTAATGTCTTTTGGTTTGCTTAGATGTCTCAATAACGTGTATTGTGTGCAGAGCTGGTCAAAAAATTCCATTGAAACTGTTTTTCAGTGGGAAAATTGGGGGTTTGAGTAAATAAAATTCTTCATCAGCAATGTCTGCTTTCCATGGAAAAGTTTTTATCGAAAAAACAAAGACCCAAAACATTTTGATTTAGAAATGTCACCACACCACCTCATGAAGTCGCAGTTTGATTGCCTCATGCCCCTATTCTCTTTTATCGGGCTGAGCTCCCCGCTGGATTTTATTGTCTATGAAGGACCATGCCATGGGACTCATAGGGGGCACCACCCACGTCACAAAGAGGGAAGACTGTGGTGCATCATGGGAGATGAATGACTAGGAAGTCTGGCGGCGTATCATGGAGAATGGGGGCCTGAGGCACCCAAACTACAACCCCCAGGAAGCACCATGGTGGCATTGCCGAATCAAACAACTTTGGGGTTTGGTCCAACTATTACAGGTTTTAAGGGAACTGTTTTGATTTTCAACAAGAACATTTAGCTTTTCCATTTTTTGCTGCAGTCAAAATTTTCCTTAGAAAACTTCAATAAAAACTTTTTTTTTCCATTTTCTTCAAAATTTTCTGTTGGGAAAAAACCCCCATTTCCCAACCAGCTCGAGCTGTGTCAAGTAACCGCGTAATAGCTGTGAAGATGCATACTGCACTGTATAACAGGATTGTATTTTTGCAAAAAACAGTGCCTTTGGTGGAGGGCATATTTTACTTTGCAGCTCTAAAAGCAGCAAGAATATGCAGCTGAGGCAAACGACAGCTGTTTAAATCATTCCTCGGTGAAATGATTCTCCCATAGGGAGAAGTCTCAGTGGTGTATTTTTACATGTTGAAATGCCTTGGCTGTTCTTCTGACCAGCTGAGTGTGTGATAGACTGAGACGATGAAGCTAAACTTCCACCACTCCTTTAAGTAAAGAAGGAAGATATAAGGCTAAATTTGACACCGGGGCTGCATGGGTGTTACTGAAAGGTGTATTTAATCCATGTGCTCTCTTTTACTGCTAAATTGCAACCAGGGCACTAGACACATTGCAGATATATGCAGTACAGTATGGTCTATGGCAACATTAAAAAAACCTCTCAGAACTAATCAGTATTAAAACAGATCTTTGCCTACAGGGACGTATGGCTCTGCTGTGACTTTAAGCTACAGGCCTGTGCTGGAATTTGTGCGAGATCCCTGAGGCACTAGACCTGATTCTAATTTTACCTCCACCAGCTTTACATTGAAATCGTTCTTGATTTACACCAGTGGACAAGGAATCAGAATCAGGCCCAGCGTGCGAGACGCACGGCTCTGCTCTCTACCGACGTGAATCCAGAACAACGCCAGTAACTTCAGCAAGGTCACGCCACATTGATACTGGCATAACAGTGTGTGGACTGTGGCTCACTGTGCCCCCAGGTCTGGGGAGCATATGGGGCATGCCAGCCTCGGCCCCCACCCACTTCCCATCCCTTTTGGCCCGGATAGCAGCATTAGCAGCCAGATTTTCAGTTACTCCATTTCAGCACTTGGGGTAGGGACAGTGGCAAGGATACATATATAACTTGTGCTCCCTGCATTCTGGGGCCCTGCCGAGCCCTGTATGGCTCTCAGTGTAAAATGGAGCAGCGTCGGAGCAGATAAGACATAAAAGCCACAGACTGAAGTCCTGTGGTTTCTGTGAGAGCAAAGCTATCTTCTTCATGAGCGTTAGACAGAGATACAGCCGGCAGTAGTTGGCTCTGGCTGACTTTCTGTCAGATCCTGTGAGGAGCAGAGGTTCAGATGTTCACTGCCATTCAAGTAGGCCTCCAAAAAGTCGGCAAAAAGTCGGCTCTGACCTCAGACACCAGGGGGAAGCATTTCTAGACCGCAGAGGATAGAGGTGGATCTCCCCACCTCCCCACCTCCCCCTCCATACCTGATTCTGATTCCTCGTCCACTGGTGTAAATCAGAGGTGGATCTCCCCTCCTCACAGGTACCATGCGCCTGAACCAGCACCCATTAAAGCCAACGACAGCTGTATCACTGATTGCAATAAGTGTAACATTAGAGCCTGTATCAAGGGCCCTGTCTCTGAATTCAGGGACACATCCCATACTGGGGCTTCGCCCACCCCCAAAAAGGCACTCCTGGTTTGTCCTGACACGTGTAAATTCTATGGCATAATGTAACATGACCGCCTAACAATCCCAGACAGTATGATCATTCACCGCGAACAGCCTCTGTGGGAAGCAGGCAGTCGAGAAACTGAGCACAGTGACACACCAGCCCGACCATCCCCTCAACAGTCAGACTCCACCCTGGCCAGAAGACACCGCTTTCCTCAGGGACGAGAGGAGATTCGCTCTCTCTGCGCGTGTTGCCCTGACCTCTTTTTAATCACAGGCTGAAAATGCATTGAGTTCTGCATGCTGCCTGGGTGAGGTGGGCCACACTCCAGCAAGACCTGATCTGAAAATACCAACGTAAGGTTTTGTTAATGCAGCTCTTCAAAGAAGTGCTAGATTCGAAGGGATTAGCAGCCAACATCACAGCGCGGCACAGAATGAATAATGTAAAGCCATTTTTGTTGTGCTGTATCTGTTCTGTAACTGCAGACCTGGCTGGGAATAAAACAGGAGCTGATACAGTATCATCAGCGTGAGCTTCGTCTGGGGAGACCAGAAAACATTGGAAATGTCAGCACCTCTCTGTATTTATTTTAGAAAGCACTTTGTTACTCTATGGGCCAGATCCTCCTCTCATTTACATCAGTGTAAACCAGCAGCAACTCCACTCAAGTCATTGGAGTTACAGGAGTGTGAAACTGATAGGAGAGAAAAAAGCAGCCCTGTATTTTCCTATTGATCACAGCAGTGAAATTGATCAGCGTGGATAATGGACTCTAACAAGGAAGAGATGAGAGGTTCGTTCCACATTTGGTCATTAAAGATCCCACTGCACTTGAGTCAAGAGTAGGGTTGCTACCGCAGTGCCTTGGATAAATTCCAAGGTGGCTTATTACCCTCTGACTGTATTTCCCTGTGGTTGCAGTGAGAAGAAATGGTTCCCTTTTTCTTCTAAAATCTGTTCAGTCATGTTGCTCATTCTGAATGGCCACTCTGTTTCACCCCAATGGTTGCTGCATTTTTCTGTATATGATCCCTCTATTTTCAGTTTGAGAACCGTCTGATGGAAAGACATGCTATAAACATAAGCTAAAATGACTAGGGGGATAGGATATCCTGGGGAGGAAGACTACCTGAGAAGAAGATGAGCCTTGTATGGAAGACAGTGTGGTTTAGTGGATAGAACACTTGACTGGAGACCTGGGTTACATTCCTCGCTCTGCCATTGGCCTCTTGGGTAAGTTGCGGCCCATTTCAGTGCCTCAGTTTCCCTATGTGTAAAATGTGGATGATGAAACTGACCACCATTGTAAAGTGCTTTGAGATCTCTGGGTGAAAAGTGCTCTCTAAGAGCTAGGTATCAGTATTATTGTAGTCAGGTCATTTGCCTGGAATGCAGAAGACATGGGTTCAAGTTCTAGTTCTCCTACAGAACTTCTCTATGACTTGGGCAGGTCCCTGAATCTGTCTGTGGCTCAGTACCCCCTCTGTAGAACAGGAGTAATAATGCTTCTGTGCCCCTCGCTCTTTGTACGTCTCAACAAGAATGGACAAAGACTTGTATCTCTTACTGTGTGTCTGCCAGACACCAATAGGACCCTGCTCTTGTTTGGGGGCTCTAAGTTGGGTAATGGAAACAATAAAATAATTGTAAAAAAAAATCTCACTTCGTTCTGATCAATTGAATTTTATAAATACCTTTGAAGTTCATAAAGATTTCAAGCATCTTAAATACAAAGGACCAACTTCACCTTTGATGGAACGGCACTGAAGTCATTGGAATTGCATCAGACATGCATTTGACCCCCAAATATTTGTTGTAAATCTTTATTCTAACTCCAAGTAGCCATGAGTCGGATAAGCAGCGAACAGAAAATTGCCCTCGAGTTTTATAAGTGCTATTTTGTAACAAAATATTTAATATTCCTAATCTTTGTTCAAATAAACTGCATTGAAAATACATGGGGCCAAATTCTCTGCTGGTGTAAACTGCTGTCTGTGGCTCCACACCAGAATGGCTGTTTGCCTCCCTTGCCTTCCGCTATGCCTGCCGCAGCTTCTTTTGATTTTTACACGGCACTGCTGCGTGTCCCTATCACAGCCTCTCTCCTCCATGCCCTGAGCAAGTTCCTGCAGCTGGAGCAGAGCTGTGTCTGCAGAGCCTCCTCTCCCCACAGACCCAGCAGATCCACCACCTCCTGTGTACTCCAGGCAGGAGCGTGGAGCCAGCATGCTCAGCTGGGACAATGCGATGTGAGCGGTCCACATTGAGCAAACAAGAAGAGCAAATTCAAAACTTCTTGGGGCTTTAAAAGGGGAGAGACGCATGACTGTGTACCTGGCTGCAGGGCAGCGGAGTTCAAAACAGTGAGCAGAGCGGTCACGGTGGGCATTGTGGGACACCTCCTGAAGGCCACTGAAGGGGGCATAAGCAATGCAGCAGTGTCCACACTGACACCACGTCGCTCTAACTATGTTGCCCTAAGCGCTACGCCTCTCGTCGAGGTGGTTTTATTATGTCGGCGTAGCTGGAGAATTAAACTGGTGGGAGGCGCATTGCAGCGTGTTACGCTTCCTTATGTCGAGTTAAATGTGTAGTGTAGTCAAGCCCTAACTTGGCATTGCAGAGAGCAGGGGCAAAGGCATGGCTCTGAGGTACGAGAGGCATGAGGGGTAGGAGATTCCAACGGTGGGGGTCCGCAGAGGCCATCCACGACAAAGGGAGAGGAGGGAACCTGATAATTTTTTCTCCCATTTAAACAAAAATAACCAAAGTGTACAGACGAACTTTAGGCACCCACCTTTGGAAAATTGTCCTAGAGTAGTTCAAATGAACTCAGCCACCAATCGCAGCTGGCCAGCAACAAGAACAAATGTAAGGATTAATGGGTGGGGAGGAAGGGTTAATGATTCTGATTGTTTTCATGTGTGAAATGAACATATGTGAGCTTGATTTAGTTTGAGGAGCAGTTTACATCTCCTTGAGTTTTCACTCATGAAAGTGCTGATATCTTGAGAAGATGACCCCCCCAGAGCCATAGTATTAGATGTCTCCTATTGTTGGCAAAATGTCACCCCAGCCTGTGTTAACTGATGATTTTAAAAAAAAGGAGAAATGAGGAATAATTTGAAGTAATTTTATCTGGTGAGTCCCTCTCGGCAAAGGGGCCAGATGCCCAACTTCTGTTTGTCAGTGTATCTCCACTGAAGTCAATGAAAGATAATGTGGCCTAGTGGCCTCCTTCAGGGAAGGAATTTTCCCTTCCCTTCCTGTGGAATGAACTCCCTCAGTGCAAGGCAAACTTCTCTGACCTGCCTTCTCTCACATAAACACAAAGCAGAGTGTACATTAAAAGAAACCTGAACCCTCTGAGGCACACTCAACTCTCCCCTGGGGAGAAGGGGAGAACAAACCACGCATGACAGAGGTAAGTCACATGGCTTAATATGCTACTAGAAGGCACCCAGATACTATGGGGATGAGGGATGGTGTACAAGCTTGGATGGACACGGCAGTGCATTGGCCTGGAACTCAAGACCTGAGTATTATTCCCAGATCTGCCCCGTCCTGCTGGGTGATCTTTGACACATCATTTCACAGCTCCATGCCTCAGTTTCCCCTGCTGTAAAGCCCTTTGAGATCTATGAATGAAAAATGCTACATATGAGCTAGGCATTACTCTTACTGAAACTACACCATGTTATGCCAGCTAAGGCTCTGGCTCAGCAGTATATTGTTATGTTTTGGAGTCTTGGCAAATTTGAGCCAAGCATCACTACCCAGGTGCGTCAGTCCTGTCAGAGACTTACGGCCTGATCTGGCAAGGTGCTCATTACTATTATCTACTATCAAGAGGCCCCAAGCTGAATTCAGGACCCCATTGTGCAAGGCTCTGTACAGACTCATAGTAGGAGAGATTCCTTGCTCTAAAGAGTTACAATCTAAGTAGACAAGCAAGACAAAGAAAGTGAAGGGAAATAGAAGCAAAGAGAGTGATGTGGCTGGCAATAGTCACACCGCAGATAAGTGACAGAGCTAAGAATAGCCATTGGGCCACACAGCCTGTGAAGCCGTAACACTTAAAATCAATAGGAGCAAGAATGCTTAGCAGTTTTCAGGACAAAGTCCCCATTTGTGCTTGTATATGTGACAACAGGTTTCTTGAATTCCTAGTCTAGGCTTTTTTTACTTTGAAAACTCCGGGTTGTGTCTTTGTGGGATTTCTTTTTTTAAATTGTATGTGTACATTTTCAAAAGAAAGTATTTTAATTTCCATGCCAACATGCTCTCTGTAGAATTGGACAGGAGACAGAGCCTCTCATTGTAGCTGCTTGATTAAGAATGTTTCAAAAATAAACATATTTGTTTGAAGCAGCCTAGAGAGCCGCTCTCAGTAACTTTTCAGCAAACAAATCCAATGGTATGCCAACAGCCCAGAAGTTTGCACTGCAGCATTCCATATATTGCAGCATTCTGAGCCGGCTGTGAGCTTTGTGCTTGTGGGTAATTTTCATTAGAATTCAGCACGCTGCACTGCAGGCAGGGAAACCTGCCAAGTATTTTATTTTTCGGAAGGAACCACGTGACCTATTTATGCCTTCAGCACCCGCAACTTCTCGCTTAAAAATCAATGCAGATTCCAGGACCTGTTCTACGTTTTGCTCTGCTTTCTCCCCGAGAAATCTACATTGGATGAATGACAAGGGTAAGGGGGGGAAGACTGACAGAGGGAAAGCATTGAGCTCTGGCTGTTTTCGCTCCTCAGTTTTTGTCACCTCATCTCCAGAAGAAAAGCCACAGGCCTGACCACCTAGTAATTGAAGGGGTGGGATATTATCTGATGAGACCCCTACATAAGTGGAGGTCTTGTTTGCTCTGCACCAATGTTACAAATCCAGTGGATGTTTTTATAAAGGAAGAACTCTCCCCTGTCCTCATTTCCTGCTAGCCATGTATTTGCTATGTGTGAGTCAATTGGGCTGGTCCTCTCCAGAAAAGTGAATTCTCATGGCACTGTATTTATACACAGCTAGTGTGAAGGCGTGTCCTACTCCTATAAGGGTCAGCCAGGAGCTCATAATCAGAACCCTTTGAGTATAATCAAGGAAACTCCCTGCTCCACCCTAAGACTGGCCTATGGAAACAGGGAGACAAAGTGGCTGAGGTAATATATTTTATTGGACTGACTGCTGTTGGTGAAAGGGCATGCTTCATAGAGCTCTTCTTCAGGTCTGGGAACAGGAACAGCATGAGAGCTGGGGACTCAGAGCTAGCTTGCCGTGGTGGGAAATCTCTTCCCCCAGGTTTCTGAAGAATCAGAACAGACTCAGAGACTTTGTTTGAACAGTTTGTAAACCAGGGGCTTGTGGGAAGGGCTTCTGGAGCTGTTAATACAAATATTCCTTCTGGGATACCTTATTAAAGGGGCCATACTTATTTCTGATTAGGCTTTTGTTGCTCCCTTGGCCCAGATCCCTTTATAGGAGATGTCTAATGCCTGAACTTGAGAACAGCAAGGTGAGGCTCATCTGTGGTGCCAAGCCTAGTCACAAGGGGGTGCTCTGAGAGTCTGCCCAGCCCCTATACAACTGTGCAGTAGGGGGAGTGACAAAGCAGCCTCCCATAAGCCTTGCACAGCTCATGTCAAGTCCAGGTAGAATTGCAATCCCTGTACTCAAGCAAGCACAGAAATGACTCCCTAATTACTCTGGGGGGAAGACATAGGTGCTCCAAACAGATGCTGGAAGCATGGTGCAAAGGTGGAACTCTGGTGGCCAGCCATGCTTGGAGGGAGTCTTTTTCCCAGTATGAAGAGATGCTGCAGTGTGTATCTGCTCCCTCTGTATATTAGGAACTCCAGGAGGCATTTGCTGCCTCTTTGGGGCAGAATGCTACTATGTGCCCACCGAGGAACCATAGCTCCATCGTGCCCCCATGCGTGGCTATGGCATAAACACTACAATCCAGTCCATAGTCTGCAAAGCCCCTATGGCCAGCCCAAGCATTCAAAAAACATGACTCAGGCTCCCAAAATCATGAGATTATTTAAAAAAATAATTTAGGATTATTTTTATTTGCCTTCATGTCTTCAAGCTTTTCTCTATGAGCATGATGGCTAGGAATTTCATTTTGTTTAAATGAAAGCTGAGACTCCCATGTGGCCATAGGACTCCAGGAGCTGGGGATTTAAGAAAAAACGCCAAATGTCATGAGATTTGCAGTGAGTTAGCAATCTGTTTCTTTCAAGATAAAACACTTTCACTGCTCATAAAGTATTACTAAGTTGAAGTGTCTCTATTTAATTATTTAAGGCTGCTGCCTGGCAGCTTACTGGTATGAGTAATAATACGGCTGGGTGGAGATTGTAAATCCAGTTACTCTTAGGACATTCAGAGCATCTGTAGAGGTATTTTCTCTCAATGTCAAATCTAAAGGAATACAATATTAGTTATAAGGAAAACTTAAAGCTGGATCAAGTGTGCTCACTAGAAGCCTGATCCTGAACCCAGTCATTGCAATGGGAGAGCTCCCACTGACATCGATAGAGCAGCATCACGTAATGTAACATAGCCTCAGGCACACAGTAATATGCTAGATAAGAACTACGTGCTTACATAGGGTGAGCTGGCTCTGTAAAGGGGGGCCCTACATTTGGCCTGAGCCTGAATCAGGTGACTTCAGGGTCATGTGACAGCAACCCAGAAGCAATGCCTACAATAAGAGGGGGCAGCCTTTCTCAGTGGGGGAGAGAGACCGTGGAAGGATTTGGGGAAGCTGTTTCTGCAGAGCAGCATGTAGAAGGACAGGTGCCTGGGTCTTCTGGAACAGGGATTCGCAACCTTTTTCTTTCTGAGCCTCCTCCTTCCCCCCCCACAAACATGCTATAAAAATTCCCCAACCCACCTGTGCCACGACATGTTTTTCTGCATATCCAGTAGATTAAAAACCAGGGCTGGCATGAGGGGGTAGCAAGCAGGGCAATTTCCCTGGGCCCCCACGCAGCTAAGTTGCTTAGGCTTTCGCTTGAGTCCCAGGTGGCGGGGCTCGGGCTTCGGCTTTCTGCCCTGGGCTCCGGCAAGTCTAACGCCAACCCTGCTCTCTGGTTTATTTGGGCGGACCTCCTGAAACCTGCTTGTGGCCCCTCAGAGGATTGCAGAAACCTGGTTGAGAACTGCCGTTCTAGAGCTGCGTTTCTCAATCTTTTTGATACCAGGGACCAGCTTGCTGCCTTCCTGAATTGTGTCAGGGAGATCTCATGGACTGGTCATTGAGAAACACTGCTCTAGAAGAGGTGAGGGGACAACACTGCACCATGGGGTGGAAAGCCCAAAGCCCCGAAGGGATGGGCTAATGGTGGGAACCCTGCTGCCCAGGAGAGCAACTGTTTGTGCCCAGGAGGGAGAACTGGGCTGTTTGTTTGGCGTGTCCTACTTTCCCAGCCAATCAAAAGCAACCTTCCTCTAGCATTGATTACAACAGAGAAATTTGCCATGTTAACCACTGTTTGGTCTCTCTAGTGCTCAGTAAGACACCTCATGCCCAACAATGCACAGATCTCGGAACCGCTGTTTGTATTAGCCTTGCTTCAGTCCCCCCTAAGAAGGACTGGCATAACAGTGCAAACAGTCCTTCCACCGCTATTCCACAACTTACTGGTCACTGTTCAGGTGGCATCTTCTGCTTTCTTCTGTAGAGGGGTCCCGGTTGCCAGAAGCCACTTAACGGTACAAATGGTGCTGTGCACGGCAGGAAACTCATCTGTGTGCTATTTTGTTCCCCAGCAATCAATTCTTTCAACAGCAATCTACTCCCTCTGTTGCTATCACATCTCGGAGGAAGCCAGGAGGGTGCTGCCAGCTGATCATAAGCTAATGTGTGGGTGCTGGTGCCTATCTTGAGGTTAGGAGGAAAGCCAGATTGAGCTGACCGGGGTTGCTCAGAATACTTGGATCTATGATGGGGTATCTGATCTAGCTGGAATGGACATCACTTCAAGGAGCAAGCAGAGCCATGGAAAGAGGCAGGGACTTAGGGGCCACTACAAGGTCTGGGATAATAATAGTAGGCCAGCTGCAGAGATGAAAACTTGTCTGCTCTTTGAAGAGCTGGACTGATGGTTCCCAATTAGCCCTCTTATGCGGTGAGACATGCTATTGGACAGGCTCCGAGCACAGCTGTGATGATGGATGAAGAGGACACTGGCTTCATGACTTTGGTGGACTCGAGTGACAAGGAGCTGGACTGGAAAGTTACTGAAGGTTTAGTCTCAGAGTAACAGCCGTGTTAGTCTGTATTCGCAAAAAGAAAAGGAGTACTTGTGGCATCTTAGAGACTAACCAATTTAGTCCGATGAAGTGAGCTGTAGCTCACGAAAGCTTATGCTCAAATAAATTGGTTAGTCTCTAAGGTGCCACAAGTACTCCTTTTCTTTTTGTGAAGGTTTAGTGAGATCTCAAACTTCCTTGGGAGGCCCAGAGTGCAGATGCAATATTTGAACCAGCTCAGAAGATAATAAATTGGCAGACGAGGAACCTCCTATGTTGGCTGTATAATTATCTTCAGAGGAGGGTGGAATTACACACCTTTCCTCAGCTTCTCCAGTCCCACTTCTCCTCATCTCCACAGTATGCATCCTCCCCTCTGCAGTCAGCTACAGGGGACACTGGCTGGTTAGAGTGAAAGCACCCAGCTCAGCATGTGCGGGGATTGGCTAAGCCAAACCACACGGCTGGACTTAATGGTGCACAACCAGAGGAAGGCAGTGGTAGAAGCCCCAAAGAAACAGCGTTATGTTGGGTGTGAAAAAGGAGGCCTATGGCATGACATTCAGCAGCAGGGCCAAAGCACTTACAGGGTAATGCTTTGTGTTTCGGCTGACAGATGCAGGGTATGGAAGCACTGTGCTGCTCTTACAGGCAGAATGAAGTATGTTTGCAAACCTTTCTCATGAAAGCTTGAAATAGTCATTGGCATATCTGGATGTACAGTGAACCCAGATCCTGGAAACTAGTAAAGGAATCTTGCAGCAATACTAAGGAATCTTAGCCACTGTTCTGCCCCAGTTGCTGGGAGTAAAATCTACAAAGCTTTTTATGAAGCCAGTGCTATAGCTTGTAATCTAATTCAAGAAGCGATCTACATTTGCCTGTGCCACGCCCCCCCCATCTTTCCCCCACACACAGAAGTTTGAGGTGTTGGTGGATCTCTTCTGCTAGGCTGTTCCTGCCTTCTCAAAGGTGGGAAAAGCTTGGAACTTACCCAGGAGTTGCTCCAACGCACAGACCCAGTCAGCGCCTATTATTAGCATAGACAGAACACCACTGTCATTGCAGAAAACAGCCAGTGGGGACATAGCATAAATCCAGGAGGACTAAAAGGAAATATTTCCATGAGTTGCAAACAATTTGATGGCCCCTCCAGTCTTGGTTCCGCAGTCCTGGATTAAGGTACCTCATTCCCTCTGATTTTTACATGCAGGGCAGGGCCATCTGTTCAGGCTGTTCCCCAGGGTTGTCAGCCAGCCCCAAGTTCATACTCTTGGTTGCTATGACCCTGTGTGGCCCCTTCTACAGTGGCATCCCGACCCTCCAATCAGAGGACAGCTGGATACAGGAAGTAGCCAGCCAATCAGCACTCTGGGGTAGCAGACAGACAGTGATCCCCTGGCAACCAGGACTCCCAGGACAGGGCCAGCCTTCACTGCATGGCTGGTCTGTGATGGGTGGGCTCCATGCTCTCGCAGCCTCGCCACTCATGGAGTCGGTCCTCCAGTACCATGTGTGTGAACAGCTGTGAGCAAATTCATCATTCTGGCCCCCCTAGCTTCTCCAGCTGCATTTCTTTCCCACTGTGTTTTTGAGCCTCCTCTTTGACTCCAGAAACTAAACTTTTCAGTCCAGTTGTACTGACCCCCCACAAATTCCACCTCTGCTCCTCTCTGCTTCATTGCTCCCAAACCAACTATAATTTCCAAGCGGAGTGGGGTGGGGTGAGGGGGAACCCTTCAGTCCCTCTTTGAGAAATAGAGTGGAACCTGGAGAAATACAGTGAAGCTGCTAGGTTGGGGCATGCTGCATTAGGGAGCCCTATCAAAAGGGCAATATGTGAACTTCCAAAGAATAAATCCAGGGAGGTGTCCAACTGTGAGGCTTAAGGAGGGAGTCTGCTATCAGGGCCTGTCCCAGGTTCAGAGGGTAGTGGGGTGAAAGGAGAGTTCTGAAGGGGTCTTGGAGGAGGCCAACCAGCAGGCAGATGGCCTTGGGATTAGATGGGAGCAGAGGAGCCAGGTAGAGGCAAGACTCCAGGGTGGTAACTCTTGAACATTGGGGTCCTACAGAAGAACAGAGAGATGGGGAAAACCCAGGCTAGTCTAAAAAGTCAAGCCTGGAGAGATGGCAGAAGTTGCTATTGCTGTAGCTTGTGTTTTGCTTCTGAGTCTGGTTCAAAGTTTTCAGGGAGAAGCCCTGGAATTATTTCTATTCCACTTTTCTGTCATGAGTAGATGAGGCCTAAAGGGGCAGAAGACATTGTGACGTTACACCCCATATTCTTCATAGAAATATGGTTATGATATGAATTTGGCATGACTAAGATATGTTTTATGCAAGAGGGGTCATGTGAGGTATCATTGAAAAGGTTATGATCTATTGAATGTGTTTATCCAATTTGTATGCATGTATCATTTTTGTATCTGAAGCTAGGAATATTGACCATGTATTTGTATTTCAAATGTGCTACTTTGGGTGACACCCACAACTAGCCCTTCAGGTACAACAATGAAAAAGCCAGACGAGGCTGATGGCCCATCAGCAGAGACAAAAGTGGACTGTGAAAAAGCTTAGTCTTCCTGTGGATGCTTCAGACAGCCTGCGAGTAATGGCTGCCACAGCTCTGCAGAGACATGTGACTGAGTCACTCTTGGAATGCCAGTGTTTTTCCACTGGAAGACAAAGGGTTTCTACCATACACAAAAGCTATATAAGGCAGGGGAATGACATCATCGAGGTTCTCCTCTGCCTCCCCACCCAAAGAGATACTGAGAAACACCTGGAAACAAGAACTGAACGGGGCGGAGAAGAGTTGAGCCCAGGCTGGATGGGTGTCTAACCTGTGAGTAATAATACCTGAAGTTTCAAGCTGCAGACCAGTGCAATCTTTGCAATCCATCTGAAACAACATTTAGGGTGAGAAATTACTATTTGTAGCCAATTTCCTGAGTGAATCAAGCTTAGTTTGCGTGTTTTATTTGCTTAGTAACCTGCTTTGTTCTGCTTGCTATCCCGTATAATCACTTAAAATCTGCCTTTTGTAGTTAATAAATTTGTTTTGTTTATGATTAAACCCAGTTTGTGCAATTTCTAACAGGGGGGTAAGAAGTTGTGCATATCTCTTTCCACACTGAGGGAGAGGGCGAGTTTTTATGAGCTTGTGCTGTGCAGATTTTTCTATACAGCGCAAGATAATATACCTTTGTGTCTGCACTCCAAGGGAGGTGGGCACCTGAGTGCTGGGGCAAGTCCCTTAAGCTGAGTCTTCCCAGAGCTGATCTCAGTGTCTGTGTCTTTCTGCAGCTGGGTGTGGCCCTGCCTATGTGCATGCTAGAGGAGGCTTAAGAGCCCGGCTAAGCAAGACAGGTTAAAGGGGGCCCAGGATGGCAGAACAGGCAGGCTCAGTGGTATCTCATTACATCAGGTGGCACCTTGAAGGGGGGCAACCCATCACAGACATCACTGATGACAAGCAGCGTGGGTTGATTTTAATCAAGGCTATTTAAATCACCAAGTAGAAAGCCTTGATTAACAATAATTTATTTTAAGCAACTTTACCATTTGTGTTTATTACCTTCTAAAGAAAGGTACATTCTCTCACGGATTGATATACCTATTAAAACACGTTGATTTACAACTAAATAGAGCCTTTATGCTAGATTGGTACATCCTTTTGGTACCTGGGAGGGTACACTATAACCATATTAAATTATTTAAGCAATTATATAGCTTACTATTTTCAGTAGTATTTTAGAAAATGCTGAAGGACATATTGCTTAGTTAGCAGATGATTAACTTTTTGTTCCTGTTGTGTGTCAAGGTGCATTAGGATGGTAACTGAAATTTAATTAAACACACCACAGCATATAAAATTTGTTTTTATTAAACTAAACAAGCCCTTAATACAATACATGACCTATTGTGCCATGTTTACAAAGCTTGACCACAAAAGTTAAATGTTTTTTCTTTGATTCCCTTTAACTCAGTTTTTAATAGTGACTCATAGATTCAGCATATTTGTAATTTTTATTTTTAGAAGATTATAATTTTTGGCCTTAATTTATTTTTTATTAAAATCAAATTTGCTTTTAAATAGGCTCACTTAAAAAAAAGTTAAATAATAATAATAAAAAACAAGATTAAAAAAAACTCATCAATTTTTATTCCCCCAGATGGCTAGTGTTGTGAGGGACACTGTCTGTGTGGAACAGTGATACCCTGAAAAGGAGAGATTTTTAAAGTGACCTTGCCAGAGGGTTGAGTCACAAGAAGAGAGACCACCGCAGGGACTGGTGCAGCTGTTGGAAGAGGGTTGCAGGATCAGGATGATGAAAGAGCTGCTATCCCCAGCCAGGAGGGGGTGCTCTAACAATGAGTCCATTGTGTAGATGCAGATAATATTAAAGTAAAGGAGTATACAGCCACAAAAGTTCTCAGACTCTTTCAAATGGGGGGGATAAGTTGTGGATTATTTGATGGGTTTGAGGGAATTTATTTTTTCCAGGATGTGCTCTCGTAACTGCATAATACAAATACCTGTTGTATGCTACATATCACTCCAGAAATCGATGAAGTTCTGTTCCAATGATTATATTGGTCTTCAAAGGGGAGATGATCCAAGAAGCTGTATTAATCTTCTATGGGTGATGACAATGGTGCATTTCTGGTTGACTCAGATGCCAATAATAAATTAAGGATACAAGCCATATGCTTCCTGATATGACAAACCACATCTGTTTGATAAGTTGGCTCTTCGGGGTGAATTCCTGCTTCCCTGCAGAATATAGGAAGGAACCAGATGGGTTAACAAGAAGAAGGGTGTCTAGGATTCTCTTCCCTGCAAGGTCAGTACATCGGTGAAGAATGATGGCTCCCCATAGGTGATTCCACAATATGTATTTGAGAGTAAAGTAGCTGGGACATTTTCAGGCCTGGTACAGTACGTGGCTGCCTTGTTAAGGTGAGCAAGTATAAGGTTTTAATCTTACCTAGATTAATAGTAGCTCTGGGAATCAGTCATGGCCAGATAAGAAGAGTCTGATGATCTGGGTATAAGGTGCTTTATTTGCTGCATGGGAAAATATTGCCATCAATTAGATAAGTTTTATATCTATAATGGGCAACATGTAGACCTAGTGAGATCGTACCTGAAATGCACAAGCTGTGGGCCAGCTCAGCTGACGAAAAAGGCTATATGAAAATCCAAGTAATCCCTTACATGATGTCCCAAGCTCTCCCTCCGTCACCTTGTGTGGGTTCTTTATAACTATAAATACTTGTCCCAGTGAGAAGGTGAGTGAGTGGAGGAGTAGTCCACTGACAAAGGCACTAGCCTAAGACTTGGGAAACTCTGGTCTCTGTTCTCTGCCACAGACTTCCTGTGTGACCTTGGGCAGTCATAGTCTCTCTCTGTGCTTCTAGTCCCCCTTTTATCAATGGGGAATAATAGTACTTCCCTGCCTAACAGGGGGGTGAGGATAAATATATATCCTATTATATATTGGAGATTGTGAGGCACTCAGATACTATGGTAATGGGGAACAGATAATACCATAGATACAGGTATTGCTATGATTATTATAAAATGTTTTATGCAGCCCTACTTCACACTGGGTACATCCTGAGTGTGCTTTGGACCAACCATTATTTAAGGCCAAACTTCTCTATCTAGGTACTTATACAATCCTCTTCACCATCATACTTCAACACCCCACAATCTGGGAACAGTGGTGTACTCTGAGATAAACTGATGACCCAATCTGGTCAGTGCAAAACCCCTGCTTTGGATGCTCAGGGGCGGAGGATGGGAGAGGTGGGTACCCGATGGTCCCCCACTTCTCCCCTGTCTGTTGCTGCCAGAAGCGAGAGAGGAGGCTATAGTGAGCTGTGGCAGAGTTCTGCCTTTCTTTGCTCTGTTTGGCTGCTCCACGCAGAAATCTTCTGACCCAGGCTGAGCAGATTGAAAGCCAAAACACAGAGTGTGGTTTTTGTCTCCTTGTACGAGGCTTTTGCAATCCTAACACACACCATCATGAAAGCATCCTGGTGTGTGTTTGAAAGGATAGTCACATCTCTGGAGCTGAGGGTACTTGGCATCTTACAGGAGCTAGAAACCTTTAATGTTATTATCTTTGGACTATACACTTGAACACCAGTTCCCCACATGGTTATAGATTCGATTTAGCTAAGTGCAAAGGTGTCTGGTGTAAACGTGATGAGAAAATAAATCCCCCATGTTCATTTAAAATGAGTCCTTATTCTACAAACCATAAAGATCCCCCAGATATAAATGAAAAACTTCAGCTTTCTTAAGGGAAGGACGACGCCCTTGCAGTTATGACACTGCATGGGACTCAAGCAACCAGGGTTCAATTCCCAACTCTGCTTCAGGCTTCCTATGTGACATAGGGTACTTTAACCCTTGTGACCTCTCTTCCCAATCCTCTACCTGTATGTCCTGTCCATTTAGCTTGTAAGGACTTTGGGGCAGGGATTGCCTCCACTGTGTATATACAGCACCTAACACAATGGGGAAATGATGTTGAGGGGGGCCTCTCAGCCCTACAGTAATGCAAATAATTCTCTCAGTGCATTTTTGAGGGGATGTGAGATCACATCAGAAAACACTGTCAAGATCAGCTCCCTGGGCCTACTAAAAACAAGTTTAATTTAATAATGTGGGAGCCTGCTGTTAGCAGCTGCAGTTACATTATGCATGGATGCTTGGATGCTTGTGATATGATCACACTGCCTAGGACTTCATTAGCAATTCTTCCATCTGACACTACGCTTTGCAGTGGAGCTTTTGGAGCAGCATGCTGCTGCTTCGCACATTTACAGTAGCTTCATGCAGCTGTCTATTCACAGAAATGTGACTGTTCAGGCATCAGCAATCTAAAAGGTCTCTGCAATTTGGATCATTACAGAGCAGTGAGTCACATACGCAGCCCTCTGTAGTGGGTTTACTGTGAATATTCATTCCCAAGGCAACTTCACAACCTCCCTGCATCTGCCATTCTGTATTCAAATTCTGATAACTGGTAGAGACTGTTGGCTATCAAATATAAAGGGGCATAACCTGGATAATGGTGGGGGGCTCCTTATAGAACTAGGGGTCTATTTAAAAAAGTGCTTTATGGTTCTCTCTCCCTGCTACCATATGAAAAGCCCCAGTTTGATTTCTAGGCTCAGTCTCCTGCTCAGCCCTTAAGGCAAAGGAGAGCTCATCTGATTCCAAGCTCCAGTGACCCCATGGCCAATCTAGTGGGTGAAAGTCTCTCTGGGGAGTAGAATGTATAGGGGATGACCCAAGGCCTGGAGCGAAGGAAGTCACAATTTATATCTTGATTTGCCTTACAAGTTGTCCCTCTCATCATGGCTGTTTGAATGCTAGTGTGATCCAGAGTGGGTGCAATTGAGCTTAAGCACTGGATTCTTTCATCTTCACTGAATCATTTAATCACCCACTTTGCACATTCCACTTCCATTTTCTAGTGTGAGGGTAAAAGAGGGGCAAGATATAAATGGGTGTGGTCTGAAGAGCTATGAGTTGTGTGTGACTGTAAGTAAGAAAACTAGATGCTTCTCTCATTGGCCTTACTAGGCAGGAGTAACTCACTAGCCACACAATAGAACCAGGAGCCCTTGAATTCAGTGTCCCATTCATAAATATGTACATCCTGCTCTGCCTAGAACACAGTCCTTCTGCTCTGTGCAGGATCAAGCATCCCCCCAGAGTCACCCTTGGTCCTTCTACGCAGTCGTGATGAACCTAGTGGCACCTTTTGGGTCCCTGTTTCCCAAATGATGGATGTAACATGCCTTGCACGAAAAATGTGTACCCGCTCTGTCACTTTGTTTCCTAAGGATGGGTGACTTTAGAGGAGCTGAGGTATTACTGTCACCATTCAGAAAATTGAAACCATTCCTCATACTGTGGGAATGGCAACCTGGAGCGGAGGTCTCTTCTCGTTTTGCATGCAACACATGATTGCATTTGAAGCAACCCCCAAACCTGAGGGTCTGATCGCATACTCCCCCAGAACCCCACTGAAGTCAATGGGGCTGTGCTCAGGCCCAGGGGTTTGCCCAAGTTCATCATATTGCAGAATTGGGGCCTGAATCAGCATGGCTTGGGTTAGAGTCAACAGACCTGGATGTAGTTGGCTGGGATGAGCTCGGATGTTTGAATGTGATGGCACAATGTATATCAGTGGGGCTCAAATTTTTGTACTGGTGAGCCCTTTCACATAGCAAGCCTCTGAGTGTGACCCCCCTCCTGCTGATAAATTAAAAACACTTTTTTATATATTTAAACACCATTATAAATGCTGGAGGCAAAGCAGGGTTTGGGGTGGAGGCTGACAGCTTGTGACCCCCATGTAATAACCTTGTGACCCCCTGTGGGGTCCTGACCCCCAGTTTGAGAACCCCTGATATATGTACCAGGCGAAAAGCAAACTAATGCACATCTGCCGTTGTGTTCCTAAGCCACCACCAATTAACAATGTGACCGGTATCTTATACCAGCAGCATAGCAATCATAGATGCTACGGCTGAGATACATGCTCGCAACAAACCAGAAACTGTTAATACCTGCCAAGATTTGGCTGAAGACTTCATTATGAAGCTACAGGGAAAATGCTGGATGTGTGACGAAGTCCACCTTGCATTTGGCATGTATGCAGAGAAAGCAATGAAAAATACTACCAGGAAGACGAGACTCCATGGTATTACACCTGTCCAATACAAAATAAAAAAAGCTCTGTCTTCATCCAGTTCTTCTGCTTCAACCAGCCAAAAGTTTGTATATACTAGTGGGGGGAGGGGGAGAAGGCATTTCCAAAGTGTACAGCCCCCTCAAAAATAACTCCTAGCCTTTATCCATAAGGACTTATTACATCCTGCCTCACGGACACTGTCTTTCTTCTCCTCTCCCCATTCCTATTTACTCAGATACTCTAGTAATGATGACTGTATATCTCTCAATCTGTAGTGTAGTGATCTTACCACCACCCGCGTAAGGTAGGGAAGTACTGTTATCCCCATTTCACAGATGGGTAATTGCAGAACAGAGATGAAGTGACTTGTCCAAAGTCACTCAGGAAGCCTGCTACAGAGCAATGAATTGAATGTCAGGCTAATGCCCTGGCTGCTGGACTATTCTTCTTGTCCAGCCAGCTAGCACTGATCTCTCAATATTTTCATAAATTCTGCTGCTCTTGGTGCAAGATCCTTCTCCTCTGCAGCATTCCTGCAGCATTTGAAGCAGCGTTTCTGAATCTCTCTGCTATGCATTCCAAAGTTGAAATCTTATCTGTCTTTGCTTGCCTACCTCTAACCAATTTTTTGTAATATTGTAAGAAAAACAGACAAAGGACAAATTGTGGCATTTAGCTAATGGCTAGAGTAAGGCTGCAGAGCTTCGCCAGCGTATGGGGAGTTCATGGAAGCACACGTCCTCTCAAGGGCCCAGTGTATAGGGGACCATGAAAGTTGCACTCTTCATTTATCATATGGTTCAGCCTGCTTATTTCCAGGCTGTGGGTGTATGTTTTCCAGTGGGGGAAGAGGTAGCTCTGTACTCACTACAATTTTGTGAGCCATGGGACTGCAAACGCTCTCCATTTAAAACACAGCTGCAAAAATTATTTTCCTAGATCCTCATTTTGATCATATCCCTCCTCTCTTTTTATCCTCCACTGTATCTCAAACAGATCACTTGCCTTCACTTTCATGACCTATCCCCACCTTATCGATCATCACTTATATACTATCATGATGTCAGTGCCAGACTCCACTCTGCCAGTGATACCAGTCTTTGTCGCCCACTTGTCACACTTTCAAACAAGCACCTTAGTGCTTTCTCCCATGCTGCCCCTCATGCATGGGCAGATCTCCCCATAAACCTCCATAAAGCCACCTCAGCACCATGCCTAACCTTTTTGGTGCCTAGGAAATCACTGGTATTCACAAAGCCTGAGTTAGGGGCGTAGATTCCCTATACAACAAGAGATAGGAACTTCAGAACAGGATTCACAAAACCCAGCATACTCAGGGGCTCCTTGCCTAAACTAGCCAATGGAAGATTCCAAGATGAGAGACGTGTGCTAAACCCCGCCCCCTCTCAGAGATATGTGCCTAAACTGGGCTACTTGGGATTTTTGGTTCCCTCTCTTGGCATTAGGCACTAATGCTATTTTAGCAAGGATGTTGGGGTGGGGAGGAGGCCCTCCCTTGTAACTTTTAGCTCAGTGTTAGGGTACTCATCTGGGATGTGAGAGACCCCTGGTTCAAGTCCGCCACCTCTACCTGAAGGGAGAAGGAATTTGAATCTGCTGTCTCTCAGGTCAGTGCTCATGCTTGTCTGCTCTCTCTGGCCCAATGCTGAAGCTCCCACTGTGGATAAATACAAAATCTTTTGGATTTGGCCCATGCAATTTAAGGCCTGAAGGGACCATTGTGGTCATCTAGTCTGACCTCGAGCATACCACAACCCATAGAATTTCACCCAGTGATCCCAGCATCTAACGTGTATCTCTGGTTCAACAAAACCATCTCATCTAGAAAGACTTCCAGTCTTCATCGGAAGATTTCAAGTGATAGTGGATTCTCCATGTCCCTAGATAAATTTGTCACAGATAGGATCATCGGTCATACTCAGACAATACTGAACTGCTTAAAACTACTACTTCTAACTCAGCTCATCAGGTGAGAAATTTTCTCTTTTGTGCTAAAAGAAAGAGTTACTCACCTTGTGAGGTAACTGTGAACCTTTGAGATGTGTCCCCCTATGGGTGCTCCAATGTAGTGTATCCACATCCCTGTGCCTCCGATCGGAGATTTTAGGTAGCATTGTCAATTCAGCCTGCACTCTCCCTGTCTCATGCCTGGCCTCAAGGATATCTAGCACTGCATGGGTGGACTGCCCTCAATTCCTTTTTTACCGCAGAGCCCCTTATTAAGAACTCTGAAGTAGAGGGGAGGAGAGTGGGTCGTGGAGCACCCATAAGGACACACATCTCGAAGAACCACCGTTACTGTGCAAAGTGAGTAACCCTTTCTTCTTCTTCAAGTATTGTCCCTGTGAGTGCTCCACAGTCAGTGATTCTACAGTACTTACCCCCGAGGCTTTGGAGTTGAGTCTAATATTGATGATGATATGGCAGAGCCAAACATGGCATCAGATGCAGAGTCATGGGTGATGGCATAATGTTCTGCAAAAGTATGAGCAGATGCCCAAGTTGCTGCTCTGCAGACTTTTGTGATAGGAACATTTTTGATGAAGGCTACAGAAGTGGAAACAGATCTCATGGAATGAAGATTGCTGGAGGTTGAAGATTGCAGGTACAATAGCAAGAGGTAATGAGGTTCGATATCTATCTGGAAAGTCTTTGTTTTGAGACTGAGGTTCCTTGAGACCTTGCTGCAATCAAAAGGAATAGTTTAGGAGATTTCCTAAAGCTTTTTGTTCTATCCAAATAGAATGCCAAAGCTCTTTTGACATCAAGTGTATGTAATATTGCTTCTCTCTTGTCGTGGTGAGGCTTTGGGGGAAAGATTGGAAGGTGAATACATTGGTTTAGATGGAAGGCATAGGATACTGGCAGGAGTTACTTTGTGTGTGGTCTCAGTGTGACCTTATCCCTAAAAAGAAAATTGTGAAGAGTGGGATGGCTACTAGGAAGGCTGTTTTCATGGACAGATGTGTAAGCAAGCATGTGGACATGGGTTCAAAATGAGGCTTTTTAAGGCATTTGAGGGCCAGGGTAAGGTCCCATGTTGGTATAGGACATCTGATTTGTGGGAAGAGCTTGCCCATACCCTTGAAGAATCTTTTTGTTGTAGGACGAGTGAAAACAGAGTAGCTATCTATCTTATGATGAAAGGTGGTTATGGCTGTGAGATGTACCTTTACTGAATTTGGAGATAATCCTAATCTGTAGAATGGATGTGGGGGTAACATGTTTTGAGTCTCACCAGATTTGGAATCTTTTCCATTTCTGCATATATATGTGACGAGTTGTTGTTTTTCTTCTGTGTAATAGCACTTCTTTCACATCCTCTGAACAGGACATCTCTGCTTTTGAACCATCGAGGAGCCATGCCTTGAGTCAGAGAACCTGTAAATTGGGATGGTGGGTCTGTCCAGCATTCTGAGAGAGGTGGTGAGGAAGGGACTGCAGAGTGATTGGCGGGCATATTGCTAACGTGTTTGTCTTTGCCACGTGGGAGCTAAGCGAATAACTTTTGTTCTTTTTTTTCTTTTTCTTGAGCAGGACCTT
The DNA here is from genome assembly GCF_965152235.1 of Eretmochelys imbricata. Classification (NCBI taxonomy): domain Eukaryota; kingdom Metazoa; phylum Chordata; order Testudines; family Cheloniidae; genus Eretmochelys; species Eretmochelys imbricata. The sequence goes on along the minus strand of NC_135574.1, from coordinate 201,093,269 downwards.
CAATATGAGAGGAAATGGAGGAAAGGCATAAAGGAGACCTGTGTTCCAGTGACAGAGGAAGGCATCTCCTGGCAAATGATGCCCAGGTCAGGCTCTGAAGCAGTACTGGGAGCATTTCTTGTTTTTGGTTGTGGTAAATAAGTCAATTTTTGGGACTCGCCAATGTTGAAATATGTTGTGAAGAACAACAAGGTCCATTTCCCATTCCTGTTCCTGTGAAAATGTCCTGCCAAGGGTGTCCGCTGTGGTATTCTGCACACTGTGCTTTGTTTGAATTGTTTGCTGTAGGTTACCTAACAGGTTTATCGGTCTTCAATTTAAAGCCATAAGAATAATGCAGAATCCCAAAGCACACAATGTCTGACCGTGTCAATTATTTCATGGATACCAACCCCCTTGCCTTTTTGTAGGAGGGGCGAATGTTACCCTGTTATGTCACCTGTTACTATTTCAAAAAAGGAATGCCTCCTGTTCCATCCCCTGCCAGCCACCCCTTCCCACCCGCCACAAATGGAGGAAGTCCAGAAACAGAAAATTTTTCCGGAATACAAACTAATGAAAAATTGAACACCTTCCCCATCCTCCCCAATGCTTTATGTGTTTCTCAACAAAGAGTATATTAATGGAGATAATTTTTTTTAAATAAATTTTATCTCGAGGATGAGCAAACATACTCCCCACTACACTACTGTATCTACCGGAAGACTGGAGTGACATCTGCTGTTTACCATGCAGATCTAGGAACACTTTTTATTTTTCACTTAGCAGCCATTTTGATTGAACAGATTTTTATGGAACTGTAATTTTTTAACTCTTTTTAATCTGGACTCAGATGTTGCTGGTCCTCCTCCCAGAGTGCTGGTGTGTGTGTGTTCTGTTTTTTTAAATACCAATGTGAAGCATTCGTTGAAAAGACTTGGTTTCGCTCTTGATTACAAAAATGTGTGTGTGGTTTTCGTAATGGAATTGTTGAATAGGCTAAAGGATCTCGGTGCTGAGAGGACCAGTTTGCAGTCTATGTTTCACTGAGGAAAATGTAGAGTACATTTTCTGCCATCAAGCTTTAGGCTTGAACAAATTCTTTTGGGAAGATAAAGCGTGTGATCCTCAGAGCATGTCCACATTTATTCTTTTTAAATGTCTATATTGGTCTGGGGTTTGAACAGCCCACTTGTTGGCATTTACTGTTCTTGGTGCTGGAAAATTTTTTAATAGGCTTACAAGTCATAGGATTCTAAAGTTATTAATTTTGTAAAGATAAAGGTTATAGGAACATCCTGTATTTCTTCCTCTGTCCTTCTTCCTCATCCTCTGTCCTCCATCTGGCTGTTACTGTATTCACTGCTATCAAGCACAAACAAACAGAGGCAAATCCACCCCCTGCCTCTATGCTGGCAAAGGGTCCCCAGACAGTGGAACCTCTTACTGTACTTGACTGTAAGGGGGCAGGGCAGCATGTATTGTGGTAATCCCATTCAGGGATTAGCACACATTGTGCTAGGCACTCTACCCCAAAGAGTTTACAACCTTAAATATATGGTGAGAGACAACAAACAGGGAGATCGTGATTACTGTCCTAAGCAGTGATGACAGCACACCAACTGCTGTTTCTTAAATATTTATATGATTTATTATTATGATTGTACCCATAGGTTCCAATCAGGTTGGGAGCACCATTGTGTTGGTTCCTGTATGCATGCAAAACAAGACCATCTCTGACCATCTAAATCCACAGAGGAAGGTCAGGGGATGGGGATATACCATAAGAGCAAATGAATCTGATGAAAAATTGTCCCAGCTTTGTTAGTTACCTGCATTGTAGGTTTTTGTTTTGGAGGGTGTTGGGGTGGAGGGGGGCAGGGTGGAGGGAGATAATAAAGGTGGTGAGGGAAGAACAGTCACAGCTTGTCACCTGCTTAGTCATGATCATCAGGTTAGATTTTTGTAGGCATTGTGGCAGAGTCTTAAGGAGAGGCTTAAGGAAGTGGCTGTTCAGATTTTATCTTCTTTTACCAGGGAGTTTCCCCATTCCTACCTTTAGTATCTTTGCTTCTTCCTCTACAGAAGAGTAAAAAGGCCGCTCAGGAAGAGCTAGACTGTCACAGCTGATGCCCATCAGTGACTCCCATGGACAGACGCTGAAAATGCATGAAATGTTCTTTTCATTGCCAAACAATACAATAAACACTTCCGTTCCACATTAAACTGTTCAGAGCCAACAATCATGCACTGATTTGTGAGAAATGCCAATGCTAAATTAGAAATAGAGGGACAATAACGCACAATGAAATTAAAGCAGCCATCAAAGGCCTCAAATAGGGGCACGCTCTTGGGGCTGACAGAACTCATGGGGAGGATGGGTGGAGAGAGAGGAAAGGCTGGATTTTACAGAGGGTAGCTAAGAAAATGCAGCACGATTTAGAAAGAGCACTCCAGACTACTTATCACTAGGATCACTCTATGCAAGGCTATGGATTTAATCACGTGTGGCATGTTTTTGTTTTTAGCTCGTGGGTATGAGATTAAGACCAGTGTGTCGCTGCCTATAAGGTTATTTTCTGGTACTGAAAAGCTCCTATTTGCTGATGAGAAAACAGAAATAATTTGTGTAAATGGTGGTTAAAGTCGTGAAATTAGTAAATATAGTTTAGAATTCAGCTGCTATTACAGACCTTATTTCTTGGTCTCAGTAGTAAAATGGAAATGAAATTTGTGTTTTTGTTTCAGGTGCTTCCTGTGACATTGTCTGACTTTTATAGGTGGATATTGATTTTTCTGAGATTGAAAAACAACAGTGCAGTTGCACTTGATGTAGCACTGTTTGCAATGTGGCAGAGGCTAAACTCTGCCCTTCAGCACAGCAAATTAAGGACACAAGCAATCCTTTAAAGTTGAATTTGGGACTTTTCTGGTTCGCACACATTCCCCTGTGTTTGTAATACACTTAGTCATGGTCATTTTAGCTCTATACCTAAACAAGCAGGAAAATGTTCAAACTGCTTCTTAGCTGAAAAACAAGAACAAAGCAAAGCAAAACCTTCTGAGTAACTATTGGCCTACTGACATACTTAGGCCAGATTCCCAGCTGGTATAAACCAACATAGCTGAATTGACTTCAAGGAACTATGCCAGTTTACACCAGCTAAGGATTTGGCCCATAACATATTTATGCAGAGCATTGACTTGCTGAAAGTGACGTGCAGTGCAGTCAGGATCAATGATATTTCCCATTCCACTTAAGTTTTTAAAGCAAAGTCCAATCATGAATCCACAGGGCAGTTAGGATGCACTTTTCTAGATGTGCACTGAGCATCTAATGCACTGAAGTAAATGTTAATAGTGCCGATCTGGACAAAGTGTTCGCTAATGGACTGTTGCTGCAGTTTCAACAGGGCAAACAGAAAATATGAATATTTAGTAAAATGCAAAACCATTGGCTTCAAAGATCAAGTATACCTGGTGAAAGACTAGTAAATTTAAAGAACAATGACAACTTCACCTTCATGTTTTATCCGTAGGGCCCTACCAAAATTCATTTTGGCTAATGTCATGGTCATAGGATTTTAAAAATTGTGAATTTCATGATTTCAGCTCTTTAAATCTGAAATTTCAGTGTTGTAATTGTAGGGGTCCTGACCCAAAAGGGAGCTGGGGGGAGGGATGTCGGGGTACTGCTACATTTACTTCTGCGCTACTGCTGGCAGGGTGCTGCCTTCAGAGCTGGACACCTGGCCAACAGCGGCTGCTCTCCGGCTGCCCATCTCTGAAGTCTGTGCAGAAGTAAGGGTGGCAATACCTCAGCCCCCTAAAATAATCTTGTGACCCCCCCTTCAACTCCCTTTTGGGTCAGGACCCCCAATTTGAGAAACACTGCTCTCCCCCATGAAATCTGTATAGTATAGGGTAAAAGCACACACAAGACCAGATTTCATGGGGGGGAGACCAGATTTCATGGTCCATGACACATTTTTCATGGCCATGAATTTGGTAGGGCCCTATCTATCTGACTAGAAAACAGTTTCTACTATCAGATTAGTTCAATCTGAGCCTACCTTAAAAATGTAAATTCTGTCAAAATCCCATAAGCCAAATTACCATTTTACTTCAAGAATCCTAACTGGCAATTTTTGTTGCTGTGGGCCTAAAATGACAGCAAGTTCTTAACACTTAATGTAGTGCTTTTCATCCACAGAGATCAGTGTTGCTTAAAGAAGAATATCATTGGTCCAATTTTACAGATGGACAATCTGAGGGGCAGAGAGACAAAATGACTTGCTGGAGATCACACAGCAGCTCAGTGGCAGAACCAGGAAGAGAGATAAGGTAGCCTGAGTCCCAGTCCAAAGCTAAAAGAAACAATTACTTGCTGTAACTGTGGTTCTTTGAGATGCAGGTGTATATTCCAACTTAAGTGTGTGCACATCCAGTGTGCCGGAGCCAGAGATTTTGCCAAGCAGTAACCGTAGAGAGGTACTGCTCATGCCTCGTGGCTATGGTCCTTCCCTTGGCTGTATGAATCGGTTCCACCCTGACCCCTTTCAGTGCCTTCACCCCAAATGCCCATGACAGGCGACTCCTATACAGAGGGGATAAAGGGTGGGTCATGGAATATACGTCTACATCACATCTCGAAGACCCACAGTTACAGTAAATAACCATTTCTTCTTCGGGTAGATGAGATGTGTATTCCACTTAGGTCACTCACAAGCAGTATGCCAGGATCAAACTAGGGATTGCAACACCACCCTTCTGAAGCTTGTGTCCACTCTCAAAGATATGGTAATAGCATAATGACCCATAAATGGATGGATGGATGGCCGCCCTGGAAATGTCACTGAGGAACACTATCGACATCACTTGTGCTTCTGTCGAATGAGCTCGTATCTACTGAAGAGAGTTCACAGAAGCTATCACCATATGTTATCTTGATACAGGATATTATCCAGCTAGAGAGAGTCTGTGTAGAAACTGCTTGCCCCTTCCTGCGGTCCGCATATGACATGAAGAGGTGAGGCGAAGCATGAAACAGTTCAGTCCTATCCATATAAAAGGTTAGCCATCGCCTGATATCCGAAGTATGGAGGCACTGTTCCTCTGGGATGAATGTAACTTAGGAAAAAACACGGGTAAATACACTGCCTGGTTCAAATGAAACTGAAACCACTTTAGACAAAAATTTTAGGTGCGGTGATTAAGGTATCTTGTCTTTGGAGAACTGTGTGCAAGGACACTCAGCCATCAGGGCTTGCAACTTACACACCCTCATTGCAAATGTAATGCCTATCAGGAATGCAGGTTTCTGAGACAAGAGGAGCAGTGGATAGGATGCAAGGGGCTAGGACGGAGGGCCCATTAGAGCCCCAGTACTGTGTTTAGGTCCCACCTGGGGACTGGCTCTCAGACCGCAGAATGTAAACAGAAGTCCTCTTAGAAATCTCATCACCATGGCATTGGAAAAAAAATGATTTTTCCTTGAACAGGGAGGTGAAAAGTTGATGCACTCTCAAGTGAGCGTGAGGCCTGATTTCTGAAAATGTCCTGGATAGACATCCCCATGGGGGAGCATGGGGTGTGGTGTTGAGAAGCAGCATGTTTAATCAGAGGGGCTATCGATGGTGCAGCCCTGGAAAAGTCTTAGGCCAGCAGTGAGGTCGGGACTGAAAGGCAAAGGAGGTCTGTGGTTGCCTGGCATGCCAACCCTGTAGAAACAGTCAGTACTGGCATTGCCCTCATCAGTCCCAGACTCAATGGACACCCAGAGGCCAGAACCGGCATTGATGGTACAGGGTTTTTGCTCTCCCTACTTGGTACTGGGGAAGGGGCAGAAGTACCCACGCTATCCCATGTTCCAGCACTGGCTCTGTTCCAGTCCACACTTTTTCTGGGAGAGGCAGAGAGTTACCCCGAGACTTGGAGCAGTCTCGATTGGTCTTCTGAGACCTTTCCCTTGGTGCCGGGAAAGAACAGGAGGCTGCAGCCCTCTCAGAGCCTGAGGGCCATCTTCAGCCTGATCCAGTACTGAGGCCTTCACGGCCTGTTCAAGCAGGTGCTGCCTGAGGCAAAGGTCCCCAGCTACCTGAGTCCTTTTCTTGAATTTCTGAAGATCGAACAATGCGCCACCTGATCTAGCCAAGGGAGGAGGCACAGCCACAGGCATGAGCACTGCTCCTCTTCAGGTACTGCTAGGCAAAATCTCCTGCTCCAGCCTGCTGGGCGTGCACACACCTAAGTGGAATACACGCCTGCCTCTACTGGAAGCAGAATGGTTATTAGTGGTGTGTCTACTGAAAATAGAAATGTAATAATAGAAATGCTGAAGGACCCTGTGCTGCCCCATTGTCGGGACTTATTCAAGAATCCTTTGAACTCGGTCTGAAGTCTTATGTCTGGTCTACATTTAAAGCTTAGGCTGACACAGTTATGGCTTGCAGGGGTCTGAAAAAATCTACACTGACCTTACCACTGGTGTAGATACACAGCTAGGTCAACGGAAGAACGCTTCTGTCAACCTAGCTGCTGTCACTTAGGTGGAGTTCCTATAGCAATGAAAAAGCCTTAAGCTGCAGTCCTGCTCTGAAGAGTGACTGAGAAAATAACACCTTACTCAACAGACTTGCTGCTTGTGTATATTCAGAGCCAGAGCTGCTGACATGAGGGATAAAAATAAGCTTGTGCAGCTTTTTATTCCTGTTAGCCCTGCAGCACCAACACAGCTGCAAAGGAGAGCTGGATTTTATTCCTTCGTATGTGTCATCAACAGGATTGTTTACTAAGCTTCATTTAAATTCCCTGAGCAAATCTACTGAAGGCAATAGAGGATTGCTGTGGGCATGGCTTGAAGACAATGGGGTTGCACAGGTGTCACTAATTTGGCCTCCAGAAGCTTTATAATAGATGATGAAGTGCAAGAAGGGAAAAAAAACCTCTGACCAAATGATTCTTAAGTATTTATCCAGTGTAGAACAGTCACTGGATCAGAGAAAGGACTCTGTAGTCTAGTGGTTAAGCATCCAGCTGCAAAACCTCTCTTCAAATCCCCCCCACCTGGGGTATCCCACGTCCAAGATGACTGCTCTAGTCATTGGGCTAAAAGTTAAAGGTGGGCACCACCTTCTTTCCCCCCCCCTCTGTTTTGTGTTGAGTGATGCAGGCACTTAACTCACTCCTGCAAGAACAACTTAGGTCCCTAATTGGCGTGACTACAGGCAGCAGGTTCCCATTTGTGGATTGCTGAACAGAGATAGGGGCTCCCCTGCAGCCCAGATTTAGGTGCCTAACTCTGTGAGGCCACAGCACACACTTGTCATCAGCACCTCCCATTGACTATCTTAGGCAGCACCTGGACTGGCATGCTGGCTTCTGTGGATTGCATTCTAAGGTGCCTCTCTTTCCACATTCATTGGCTAGGAAGCCTGGGTGCCTAACTCAGGCATTGTGGATTGCATTGTTGTTCCCATGACTTTTTCTAGGCACCTAAAAATTAGGCATTGTGAGAGTGTTGCAAGTGAAGAGCCTAAGGTTACACAAGAACTCTGGGGCAGAATAGGGAATTGACCAGGCCCCAGACTAGTGCCCTAACCACTGGCCATCCTTCTCAATCAAGCACTGGCATATTAACCTGTGGTGTCATTAACAGATTACTATTCATACATGAAATAGACTTTTAAAATGCTTGTAGCTAGATCAAATCAAAGTCAGTTTGCACCAGGTCACCCGAAAGTACCTCCAATCTCATTATCTTCCAACACCAAAAACGTTCTCTTGCCTCTTGCTGAGACACTGGAGATGTTCCTAGAAAATCTTTAGCAATCATATCTCTCGATTTTTTTTGCAAAAAAAATCGAGAGATATGATTGCGTGTCTAGATGCAATTGAATTACATCTGATCTCTATATATCAGATGTAATTCAATTGTTTTACAGTGCCTTTAAGTAGATTTTTTTTTAGCAAAATAAACAAAGACACAAGCAACAGTTTCTACTTTACTGAAAATTAAAGCAACTGTCATTTTAACAGTACAGGCAGTCCTCGACTTTATGACATTTGATGTATGAGGAACGGCACTTACGATGTTTCTGAATTGACACCCTGATTTGACTTACAATCTTTGTTTCGACTTTACGATGCTCGGTCCTGCAATGGAGTGGATTGCGGTTCTGACATTTTGACTTATGGCGCAATTTTCAGGAACCAATTGTGTCGTAAGCCCGAGGACTGCCTGTATTCATTACATTTCCAATTCTTGCATTGGATGGTAAGCTGCTACTAAAGATACATATAGTATTCATGGTACTAGTTGTTACACATTGTTCATTAACTGAAGTATTACCAGCAGTCTTTCTATGCCTTAAGATACACTCCATCATTTGGCTTAATTATTCCTGATGTTTTCATAGCTTGCCTCATATAGTGTAGGATCAAGAGCTGAAAATCTTGGTACAAAAATAACTTAACACAGCCTGTCTCTTAACCCAAACAGCTTATGCTTTACACATTTTCAATTGATGTTTTATAATAGTGTAATAATTACTTCAAGTTAAATGTAAGACACTTTAATAGGTTTCTCTATGCATCATTCCTTGTTTATGAAAACGATAACTAGATTACTTATGGTCAGAGTGAATAAAAATTCTGTGCTGGTAAAATTTGTTTTTTTTTTTCAAAACTGAGTTACACAAAGTAGATTGTCAGCATTTTTATCCAATATACATGTATATTCATTTGAAATACAAAATGAAAAGACCAGAAGACAGACAATAGGCAGATTTGGCCACATGAGTAATTCAGAGCTAATTTATGCCAAAACCAGCTTGTCCCATGTGACCAGAAAACTGCAGTGGGGGGGGGGAGGAAGAGGGGAGAGAAAATGAATCTTGAGCAAGAACTGTAACTCCCTGTTTGATCTTGGCCACAAGCTATAAACGAGCAAAGAAAAAGAGGTTTCTATCATTCAGGCTTAAGATCAAAACAAGGCAGCATAGTTTAAAGCTTTATTTAATCTAAAGATGGCATGTGCAGTCAAGGAATGAATTGAATAGTAAGTGGGACACTTATCTGCATCTTTGCTTAAGATGGTGTTAGAATCTTTATTATTTATAAACTGTCTTGTTTTCTGCAGAACAGTCAGGTGCAACCATACAAAAGACCTCCTATTTCCTAAGTTAGTCTGTGATTCCTTTTCAAGTCTTCCCTTAATAAGTCCAGGTTGGTTTTTTAAGCATTTGCTATATGAACTAGTTCTATGCATTGAAAATTCGCTTGCAGAAATTTAAAGTCAGATAGCGTGGACAGTGTATGGCAAAACGATCTTCTGAACAAAATATGAAAGTAAGAAGTGGGTCAACAAGTCTTTTTCTTAAGTCTGAAGTTAAAAATGAGTAATTCAGTAGTTTATTTGACTGTGTAAAGCATATGGTGAAGGTGCAGAAATTCTATTTGATATGTATGCTCCTTGTTGAATAACTCAATTTAATTTCCCCTACTAATCTGAACGGAGCTATCAAACATTCTACCTTTACATGGTACATGGGGGTACATCAGACAATGTCATTTAACTTCAGTTTTTACATATATTTAAAGGCACCTTCAAGCTTACTGGAAGGACATGACTTTACTCTTCCTATTTTGCAATGTAATTTTTTCACCTACAAAAGATTTGGGTAAGGTACATGAGACCTGCCTTCTATAGTGGGCTCTGCAACAGGCTTCATAAGTCACTTGGGCAAGTCACAGTCTTTCTATGCCTCAGTCTTTTTCTATAATATGAGGATTACATTTCCGCCTCATTGGAGTACTGCGAGGATAAACTCACTGTTTCTAAAGCATTTTGAAAAGTTTGGCTAGAAGGCACACAATGGATACACACTCTATGGTGCCACAAGGACTCCTCGTTGTTTTTGCTAATACAGACTAACACAGCTATCCCTCTGAAACCTGACAAGCAAAATAGTAGTCTTTTTCTTTCAAATGAACTTTTTTTAAAAAAAATTATGTATTTCCACGAGAACAAAATGGCAGCAGAGCAGCCTCATTGAACCTATACAGCAAAATAGCTTGATTCAAGGTTGTGAGAACTGAATGAGGTCGTTTGAGTGCCTGGATTAGGCCCATAAAGAGTTGGCTTCCTTTGTCTCCATGTTACTTTCAGTTTTGAGGAATGATGTTAAAATTGCAGTTGCTAGGAAAGTTTTGTGCTGGTTGTAACAACACGGTATATAGCAGCACTTTAAAAAAATAAAGAGGGTGGGTCGGTGTTGGAAGGCAGTTGGAAGGTAGTGTCAGCATGAGATATTCTAGAAAAATAGATTCTGGGTGTAATGGGTTCCCCCTGGGGTGCCAACTGGAACGGGGGTACTACTGAGCCACACTGACCGACCAGCCTGGGCTCCCTTCACACTGCCAAGCCCTCTCCCAGATGTAATCAGCTCTGCATGGGGAGGCTACAGTGAAGGAACTGCCCAGCTACTCAAGTGTACACCCCCCTCTGGAGTATAAACCCAAAATTATACCGTCTTGCACTGCACAGAGATCTGTACAGCGTAAGCTCATGAAATTTTCCCCCTCCCTCAATGTGGTGAGGGATATGCAATAGCTTTCTGCCCCAAGTTATGATTCTCAAACACTGGTTTCAGACAAAGCAAAAACCAGTTTATTAACCACAACAGATAGATTTTAAGTGATTATAAGGAATAGCAAACAGATCAAAGCAGATTACCTAGCAAACAAACAAAACACGCAAACAAAGCTTAATATACAAAAGAGATTGGATACGAGTAGCAAATTCTCACCCGAAATGATGATTCAAGCAGCCTGCAGAGATTCTTAAGGGGCCATCTGCATTTGCTTACAGCTTAAAAACCCCAGGTGTTCCTTTCACAGGCTAAAAATCCCTTTAGCCTGGGTCCAGCACTTCCCCCCAGTTCAGTCCTTGTTCATCAGGTGTTTTCAAGAGTCTCTTTAGGGCAGGGAGTCAGTGAAGAATCATGATGATATCACTCCCCTTCCTTAAATAGCTTTTGTATATGGCGGGAACCCTTTGTCTCAAAACTTGATTCCTGCGCCAGTCAGTGGAAAAACACTGGTATTCCAAGATGGAATGGAACACCAGGTGAACTGGTTACATGTCCCTGTAGTGCCACAGCAGCCATTGCTCAGAGGCCATTTGTAGCATCCTCAGGAAGACCCCCCAGGTGGGAAATAAGCTCCTTCTAAGACTTATTGTTTTCTCCCTAATGGTTCATTAACTTGAATGGGCCCTTCCCAGCCAGCCATCTAGACTGACAGCCTTTTGCCTAGTGAGCGTTTCCCAGGTGTAAACACATTTGTGATACAGATACATTGTCAATATTCCTAACTTCAGATACAAAATGACACATGCATACAAACAGGATAATCATATTCATAAATCATAACCTTTCCAATGATAGCTCACATGATCCATCTTACATAAAATACATCAGAAGTATGCCATAATTTAAATTTTTTAGAGTGTTTAGTAGGATCTTGTGGCTCCAGGCTGCTTCCAGAGGGAATCTCTTTTGCAAGGGACAGGTAAATGTTTTTTTTAGATATTTCAGAATTCCTTAAACAGAACAAGGCCAATTTCTCCACATGAATAAAGCAAAGTTATTTTATGGTACTGTATTAACTTCTTGTACAGATCTCCTCCTCCCTAACAAAGGATAGCCTTCACAGAAGTAACTGCAGAAGGGGGAGGAATTAAAAAATTAAAAACCACACAGGATTATGTTTCTCTAGTTCAGCCATCCTGGGTGAGAGGGGGTTTGGGATGCTGTAGAGGTGTGAACAGTGGTCTGTAGAGATAGAATATCAGGGAAAATTAATCCCTAATACTGTAGATCTCCAAACGCAACTTTTGTGTTTTGCTAGTACTTCCCTCCCCATTGGCTGACCAACTTCTGAGCCATGCTCCCATTGCCTCTTCACTGTAGCTGCATATTCTGACATCTCCTGTGGAGCAACATTACCATGAAGTTGGGGTTTAATCTCAGAGTGAAGGATTAGAAGAAACTCAGTGGGGGGAGAGGAAGGGGGGAGGAGAGATCCTTAGGTATTGCAAACTGTCATAGCTTTTTGGAGTTCTGACTGTTTACATCAGCTGAGGATCTGCCCCATGATGTGGAACTGCTATTACCCATTTCCATGTGTACCTGCTAATTTCTATGCACCTTTCTACCTTCCATCCATATAAACAGAGATAAATATGTACCTCAGTCTTTAAATTAGTTCAATGAACAAATAAACTGGAATTTGCTAGTCCAGGATCACCATGTTCCCAGATTATACTAGGATGCTACTTTAACCAACAAGACTTTTTCTAGAAAGTATTGAATGGACAAGATTTCTCATCTAAAACTCCAGAACAGTCATCTGTTTTTGAAGATAATAAAACTACTAAAAGAGTCCTGAAAACAAGTTATGGTGAAAGTCAGAAACTCCAAAATCATGTTTATGATGACAAAAGAAATATTTATGAAAATAAATGAGAAGATGGCATATGATTAAAGAATATATTGAAAGAGCTGCACTAAATCCTAACCGCGTGAATCCCATTATTATTAAGAGCTGCACAGCTAAAACCTTCAACAACTTTGAAAGTTTACTGATGGGGTAGAACAAATAAATACAATAATCAGGGTTCCAAGTATTAAGTTTTACACAGGAAATCAAAATGATACAATGGATTGCTATATTGGTGACCTACCTGTCTATATATCATATATAGCACACTTAATAAACAGAAGCAAAGTACAGTATTTTTTATTCCATATTCATAACATTTTTCTATAACAGATATTGCTCTCTGCACCAAACCAATTGCACAACATAGGTGTAATAGAGTTTTTCACTGGATTATAATAATGACTCTGCTAGGTAACAAGTACGAAGGCAAACGTTTGTTCATTATCTAACGGAAAGAAAATAATAGACACTTACTATCACAGAACAATCAAACTTTGTGCCGCTAATTGTGGTTGAAAATATCTGGCATCTATGCAATCCCAGCACACGTGCCTAAAAGTACCAACTCCTGAGTTAGTCAGCTGTGATGTTTTAATATTTTCTCTTTTGTATAATCTTTTATGTATTATATAAATCTATTGGTGTTTTTTTGCAGGGGGCAAAAGATGAGCAGGGTGGTCAAACAGGTGGAGGCAGAGTAAGGAAGGGCAGATAGGCAAAATCAGGGATAGAGGATAGGAGCTGGGGTTAAAAAAGGAATAGAGGCACTGCTAGAGAGTGATGGAAGGGGACTACTGCAGATTATAGAGAGGTAGAGAATATAAAATGGAGTGAGCAATCTGCAGTGTTTGCAGAAATAGGATGTAGGTGACAGAAGGGCTCCTCCCCCTCTCCCAACAAGCTGAACAGCACATCTCAGCACCCACTTCTCAGGTCCAGCACGGAGGGTAAGGAGGGGGGTGGGGGAGACATGGGGTAGTCAGGGCTATAAACTCTACTGAAAACTATATTTTTGTTAGTTCTCAGTAGAGTGTGTAGCCTGCTCAGTAAAAAGAAAATGAAGCAGGGGTCCCATACAACATTCCCTCTACATTTGTTACAGAAATTGAAATATACGGAGTGAATGAGGTGGGAAGAAAAGGGATAGCCTCATGATCAAGGCACTTGAAAGCTGCCCTTGGGCACTGGATTCTATCCCTGCCTCAGCCACAAGAGTTTCTACATGATGTTGGGCAAATCACTTAAAGCAAGCTTTTCAAAGATGGTCACAAACTGTGTATTTTCTTGGTGCTTAGTTTGAGACCCTGTAGTCTGATTTGCAAAAACACTCTCAGCTGCAAGTGAAGTTAATGGAAGCTGTGCTTTTAACATATAAAGTGCTACACAATGCTAAGTATTTTGAAAAATTAGGTCTTAAGCAGCTCAAATTGGACAACCAAAATTATTGCAAACCTTTTACCTTAATCTTCCTGTGCCTGGGTTCCTACTCTATAAAATGGGGATACTAGCTCCTCATCTCACAAGAGTATTACGAGAATAAATTAATGTTTGTGAAGCATGCAGATACTACAGAGAAGAGAGCCATAAAAAAGCTCATGAAGAAACTAATAATTCTGTCTTCAGAGCATGGTTTGAATAGCATGAAGTAAATAAGACATGGAGTCACATGAGGATATAACAAAATATTAAATAGCTGCTCACTCAGTCAGCACTGGTCATTCGGTGGACTGAATGAGTCAGGGGTCTTGTGGAAAAAGTACAATGTGATTAGATAATTAAAGACTGAATCATACCGCATACACACAAGGAGGCTGTATTAAGGTTGCACAGGCAACCTTAATGCTGGCACTTCCTAAGTTTTGAATGCTTCACTTTGCAACCTTCATCTTCCTTTAATGTAGTTTTTTTTGTGTGTAATAACACATATTTGCATATATAGTTTGAATGTATAGAATACAGTATAGTCTGAATTCTCAATCATGTGTTGCTAAAATTTGGCTATGTCTGAGTGCACACTAGACTATTAATGTTTAGTTTTTCTAACAAAATGGTAAATATAATTGCAAATGTTTATAACTGGAGTAGGAATCAAACAAGTAGCTTAATGAGCAACTATGCTTGACATTAAAATTCTGTTTATAGACTCTGATCCTGCATAGTAGTCTCTTAATATATTATTTATGCTGCTTTGGAACCTTTTCAAATAAATATGAAGTTCAAAACAATGCAGATGAAAACTAAACTAATTTTGATCTTCAACTATATATGACAAATCCAAAATCAGATTGGCTGTCTCCACTGCCACTTGCAGACCACTACATTTTGCAGTAAAACAGTCCAGTACAAGATCGTCAGTGGAGTTTATAGAAGGCTCATTAGAGCAGATTTGTGGAGTAAAAGGGATACATTGGCTTCGTAAAACTGTCCAGTTGAGATTCTGCTGGTTATTGTAAATCCCACAACCACACTTCAAAACTAAATCTGACCAGTTACAGTCAGAGGGAAAACCTGATTGAACAGACCAAAAATGTCCATAAACCATATCAGTAAGAATTTCACCATCATCGTGCTCCAGGCAGCAAGCTACACACTCCAGCGAGTGGCAAAAGGCATCAGCAACCAACTGGTATTGTGTCCGAGAACAATCTATGGCTTTCAAAACACTAGTAGGAAGGGTAAAACTCTAAAAAGATAAAATAATAAAAATAATTAGACAACTGTAAATATGTGTACTTTGCACAAACAGGAAAACAAACTAGTAAACAGCTTATTTATTACTGAGCACACACAAAATAGTCTCCTACCAAACTACTGGATAATAGCTTTGCTGTTTTTAATAAAAGCAATTTTCCCTCTCTTGGTATTAACACCTCCTCATCAATTATTGGGAGTGGACGACATCCACCCTGACCCGAAATTGGTCTTCAACATTGGTTCTCCGCTTGTAAGGTAACTCCCTTCTCTTCATGTGCCAATATATATTTATGCCTGTATTTGTAATTTTCACTCAATGCATCTGAAGAAGTGGGTTTTTTATCCATGAAAGCTTATGCCCAAATAAATCTGTTAGTCTTTAAGGTGCCACCGGACTCCTCATTGTTTTTGTTTTTAACAAGCAGTCCAAGTTAACATTTTTAACTGAGGAAAAAATTGTTAATGTGATGGCACAATTCAAATATAAAAGGTTTCCCACAAGTAAAATCAAAGCCAAAAAAGTCTTATCCTTATTAGCATTCAAGACAAAATAATTCTGTACACTCTTGTTTTCAATTAAATATTATAGGAATAAAATGAATGAACTTTTGCTATGGTAAATGGAAATCTGAAGACCTGTTAAAGAATAAAAATACAGTATTTCTTACGTAATAAGTCCTGAGGCAGTATTTATCAGCACATTAAAATCTCATACGATTTCATTTTATATTAGTCATTCTTTGGAAAATAAAATGCAACACTCAATGTCAACTGAATCTGCTAAAGACAAGTGAGATGCTTCAACTCTGTTCGTAATCCCATATAAACTAAATTCCTTGTCATCTTAAGTGAATTAAGCAGTTTTAAATATCCTCTCAAGGCCTTACATACCTTGTGTCTTATGTATGAGGCCAAATGAGTTTCTGTGCAGCCACCTCCTAACAGTGCCAATGGTTGCTTGATTGTTAGTTGTAAGACATGTTCTGCAGTTTGACATGCAAGCTGAAGAGCAAGAAAAAATTGTCATTGCATATATCACTAAAGCAGAAAAAAAATCTTGTTTTAAAAAGGTTTAAAAATTTTGTTTTTTAGGATATACTTTTAAAGTGTAGTTCTTCTCTAAGACGTGTAAATGTACAGATGGCACTTGCTTACTCACAGATCTGCTCTGCATGATTTCAGTATCATAGCTGCTTACATAGTGAACAAACAAGCTTTTGGTATTCACGCTGCTTCACATTGCAGATCACAGCCAAGAGCGCTGCATTCTGTTCCTCATTTTGCATAATCAAAATTATAGTACTTACTAAGTTTCAATCAGTTACAAACATGGAGCCCCATGTCAGCATAGAACCACACTTTAACTATCTAAATTACTCAAGTGTGAGTGTTTCCAAGTGAAGTGTCAGCAGTGACCCTGAAACTTTCCTCACACAACGGAGAAAAAGTGAAATAACATCCTCCATTTCTTTCCAAAGTGGTGGCCTCTGAAAAGGGGAAGAAATAACTATGTGCAAAATGGTGTGGAAAAAATTCTTTGTTTCTGCTGTATTCATTGAGATGGGCTGGTGATCAAGGAAAAGTCTTCTGGTTATAGTGACTGAAACTGTTAATAAACCTTTCGTCACACAATGCTCTCCCAACCTTCTCACTTCAGAAGAGTATACATTTTTATTAGATATTTTGAAAAACTTTGCCTACCTTCAGCTCATCCCATGCCATTTCATTTCTGTTACAGAGTATCAAGCTGCAGACAAGTGTGTCATTGGGAATTAGATGCAAGAAATGTTTTGAAACAAAACTCTCAGTGCTCAAGTCCTTCAGACTGCCATAACAAGTAGGAGATACAGAATGTAGGGCAGCAATGGGCTGTGAACCTGTACAATTAAGAAAAAGCAAAGAACAGCATCTATTATCTTATCAGAATAGCTGTCTACTGTGTATTGTAGAACATGGACTGAAAGGTTGTTTTGCTTATATTTTAAAGTTACAAATGCTTTTCAAGATATATTCATGTAAATTTTCAAACAATGATGGAAGTCATGCAGACACAAACCAGTACAGTGATTTGAAAATATAGGTTCTGGTACTAGTTAATTATAAAAGTAGGAATTTTATTATTTAGATTAGGCAATTTAAAAAGGCTGCATCTGTAAGCAATGTTTACCATGGGACTCTAGCCTGGAGTGCTGTAAGCAGCATCCATGCGTCAGCTTTAGAGCTGGCCAGAAAAGGTTCTCATTAATGTTTGAAAAATCTGGTTTCTAACCAGCTGTGGCCATATTCTGCTAGTCTCACTGGTGACATGTCTTGCTCAGATTGGAAAGGTAGATTGTAAAGACTGGAGAAAAAGAATTTCTGCTGCACAGAATGGCAAGCAAAGAGATTTAAAATTATAACACTGAACTTCTTAGTTTTCAAGCTTTTATTTAAAACTTTTTAAATATTGTATTTAAGGAGAAAAAATAATTACCCTTAACTTGACTTTACCAAAGTTGCCTGGGAATATAATTTTCTGAACCTTCACTTCCCACCTTTTTTTTTTTCTTCTTCCCCAAATAGAAATAATTTTAAATCTGTTTCCTCATTAAAGGTTTCATCTTTATGATAGTCATATATTTCATTCTCTTAAAAGATCCAGTGACTTGCCCTCTTGAGGGTTTTGTATGTTGGTAAATTATAGCAAAATAGCTGAACCAATTTCAATGAAAGACTCGAGAATTGCCAAGATGCAATCTGGCTGCAGCAGAGATTAAAAGAAAACAGGAACTCAAGTTACAACATATGAACATGAACTAAGACTTCAGCTGGGATAGTAGTTTAAAATGTGTTGGACCTATTAAATAGGTATAAACTTTTTTGTAAAACAAATGACATTTGATTTAAAATAATGAAAGCATTACTGTAAGCATTTTCCCATTGTAACTTTGTACCTCCTGCCTCACCATTACCAGATTATGGCTTTTCATAACAGTATCCCTATTTATTTCTTTATGAACAGTGGCACACAAACAGTGGACCCAAATTGGACCTAGCCTAAAGTTGTTATAAGTTAGTGAAGGAAGCTTCTAAACTGATGCCAATACTTGAGATGAGTGTATTACAAGTACCTAGATGTTTAAACTGATGAGGAAAGCCACCATGTTGTATAACATCAAAAACATCTGTTCAGTAGCACCAGGTAACCACTATGCTTGGTATGCAAACTTTTGGCATTTTGATTAACTAAAAACAGAGGGGGAAATATTTGATGGTTACAAAAAATGTGAAGATTTTCAATCTTGACAGTGTAGTAGTGGAGTGTATTTGGCAATGCTATTTTTATATTAATTAAAGTCTTTATCTCCTGACACTGTTCTATTTTTAGCCAGGAAAACAGCTACTGGTTCATAAAGGCAAAGAAACACCAGAAATCTTAAAAGTTAATGAGAAATAAGAGCACAGCTCTTACAGTATCTAGCAACATAGAAAGAATTTGGGTTCTGTCTGTAACTTTTTCCAATCGTTCAGGACTAAAGTACTTTGAAAGTTAACTAATCCTGAAAAAGTCTGAATTGTTTCAAAGCTTTTCTAAGGATGGCAAGTCCTAACATATTAGACCCTAATCATATAATTCTTATGTTTCTCTTTCCCCACCCTTGAACACACAGACTCCAATTCTACTCACAACTCTGACATTATAGCAGCTGAATTTAATGTTTTACCATCTGAAGCTAGGTCCTACATTTTCAAATAGTACTGTATAAATGTACAGCAGTGTTTTCTACCTATAACTGTTGTCACAGCTATCATGACACTAAAATTTTTGAACCTGAAGTGGAGAGGAAAGGAAAATAGTAATTGGAATGTCATTGTGATTTGAAATCAACACCACAAATGACTAGGAGCAATTTCTATACATATATTTAGAAAGATGAGATTCTTCTTACTTTTCACTAGCAAATCTCACCATTTTTAGTCTTGGTATTTCACAAAACATACTTAACTATTGTAACCATCTAGCCGTGCTTTTTTAGTACTGGGAATGATAGCACATCTTGGCTCATGAGCAGTACAACTTTTATTTCCTTGATAACAACATTACTTGCCAGTGGAATTTTTTTTTAAAAGGGTCTCTATTTTACAGTATATGAGCTATACATCGAGTGTTTATACCAAATAATTAAATCTTCCATTATTGTTTAATGTTATAAAAACACAGGGTTTAGACCTTGATTCTATCTGCTCTAGGTAACAGAGTGGGTAATTGTCTTGTAAATATCATTTATTGTGCTTCTGTAGACACATGCAGTAATGACTTTTACGAAACAACTTATAGGATATGGCCACATATGTGAAGGCAGGATCAAGCTCTCTTTGCCAAAGAGTTTGAAATAAAGATGTATATCATGAGATTCTAGTTTGTTGGATTTCAAACAGTACACTATTCAATCTTAGCAAATTGATGATACATAAGATACATCCATCTCAGATACAGGAAAGATGGATTACCATCTTACTTTATGACATTTCTATGTTTCCTTTGAGACTAATGTTATGGATGCCATGTACAAAGTTCATTTATTACCTGTCATTTGACTCAGGGGCTCCATCATAGATACTCCAATTCTGTCTATAGTGATGACATGGTGCTCTTTCAGGTATTGTTTCAAAGATGGGTGGATAACTTTCTGGCACACTACAAGGCCTACTCGGTCATTAACCAACTGCTTTCCTAAATTAAGCAACTGATCCAATACTGCTACTTCTAGAGAAATTCCATGATGGACAATTACAGTTCCTTCTCCAATATTGGAAAGGTCTCCTGACAAAGAGATACAGAAGAGTGCCATCTTGATAGTGCTTGAAGAAACTCTTTTGACAGGAAACGTTCTTGCCAATTGAAATTCTGGTACTTCTATTAGTAGTCCAGGTAATACAGTAGAATCCATAACTCTTTTTTCCTTCACAGGAACAATTACACACTTTCCTAGAACAACATTAGTTTCAATGGTATGCGGAATTGTAACCAAAAAAGCCTTTAAAACCAATGTGCTGAGGTGATTGGCTTCTGTTTTGTTAAGCATGCAGGCAGGTTTGCTTGCTAATATGCTACGTACCAAAGAAAGAAGAGTCTTAATACTGTCAAAATCCACCGATATTCGGCAACCACAGGCCTCAGACTTGAGATAGTCAGTACATAAGCTCAAAAGATGTCTACTTATTTTAGTGACAGTACAGGGCGCAAAGTTTATTCTTTGAAAATTTTCAACCAAGCTACAGCAAAGAATGGCTGTAAATAAGCCACAGTCGCTGAAGCGTGATATATGATTCTGTACAGAGGCTGTCAGAACCTTTAATACTGGATGGGTGATAGAAAGGCCACCAAGCAAGGCAGAAGATTGTGAAGTTGTGCGAACGTAGCCTCCCATACCATTGTGGAGCTGTTTGAGTCTACCAGTAGGGCCATAGCAAGACTTTACTATTCCACTTAACACAGACAGAGAGAAACTAACTCTCTCTTTAGTTAGAGGTTCATTAGTACACAATGAAGGCTTTCTGGCTTCAATGCGAGACATCTTCAAGACAAGATTTTCATTCTGACCAACAAAATTTCAAGTTTATTCCATTTTCCTTGAATCCATAAATTATGGATGTTTTAATCTACAGAAGTATATTTTTACTCTTTGTAACCAAGCACATTATAAAAGAGAAAACTTGCATACAGAATGACAACTATGTCCATGTAGCTGTTCATAGTTTAATATTTAACAAATTATACAACTATAAGTGATAAGTTAATATGTGATGATTGCAGAAAATTACTTCATTCTCCAAGATCCTTTTGTTTAATTTCCAAGGCTGATTTAGCAGAGTTCTTTGCAGCTCTTTGTATAAAATAGGTACCAAGATGAACACCCAGAAATGAAAGCCCTGCCACAAGCAGCCAGTTCTTTTTAATCCAGCTAGTTTTTCTCATTTTTTCTTTTGATGGTAAGATTGCAGATGCAAACTTTCAAGGTTAATTATACCTACAATAAAGAAATATCAGGATATTAGTATAACCTTTTATACAATATATTGTATAGTGACTACAACTGTCTCTTATGAGAAATCAGATTGTATCTATGTTAATAATCAATAACTGAGCAAATCAGCATTGATTTAAGGCAAGACCACTACTTTGGCACCTTTACTCTTCCCCAAACACAGTGTGCATGCATGCACACGCAAACACTTAACTGTACTACGTTTTAATAGGGCTGTCAACATGTGCTGGGTCATCATCCAAGACTGCTATAACATGAAATATATGGCACAATGCGGGTAAAACAGAGCAGGGGACACACAATTCTCCTCCAATTTAATTAATACATTATTTTTGTAATAAGTGTCATCAACATGGAAGCATGTCCTCTGCAATGGTGGCCGAAGCATGAAGGGGCATATGAATATTTAGCATATCTGGCACGTAAATACCTTGCAATGCCAGCTCTCACTTTCTGGTGACACTGTAAATACAAAGACGGCAGCATTATCTCCTGTAAATGTAAACAAACTTGTTTGTCTTAGAGATTGGCTGAACAAGAAGTAGGACTGAGTGGACTTGTAGGCTCTGAAGTTTTACATTGTTTTGTTTTTGAGTGCAGTTATGTAACAAAAAAAATCTACCTTTGTAAGTTGCACTTTCACGACAAAGAGACTGCTCTACAGTACTTGTACGAGGTGAATTAAAAATATTTTTTGTTTATGATTTTTACAGTGCAAATATTTATAATAATAATAATATACACTTTGATTTCAGTTACAACACAGAACACAATATATATGAAAATGCAGAAAAACATCCAAAATATTTAATAAATTTCAACTGGTATTCTATTGTTTACCTGTGCAATTAAAACGGCGATTAATTTTTTTTGAGTTACTCGCATGAGTTAACGTCAATTAATCGAAAGCCCTACTTTTTAACTGAGATGAGAAAACCTGCTACAGTTAAATATAGTGCAGGAAGGCACTGCTCAAACACTTATGCATTTCTGCCAGTTAACCTCTTCAATGATGCCTTGTAATATCCATCCCATTTTACCCAAGTCTTCAAAAAGCAGGCCCTTACCAACTGTAACAGATTGTGCTAAAATATGAGTCTATATTGATTTTGATAACCTCATTTTACTTTAGATCTATACAGGTAAGAAGCTAGTACATTAATACCAACCTCCCTAAATGTGCAATCACTTCAAAACAAAATGTTTTCTTGTGTTCAGAAGTCTAGGAACTCATCCCCTTTTTTATGGGGGTCGGGGGCATAGAATGGCCCTTTAACTTGTAGCCCTGTGACACCTTGACATGTTTAAATTTACACACTTTTCTCTGCTCACTTCTAAATACTTCAAAATTTAAAGGTTTTATTTTTAAATTTAAAATTAATATTCTTTGAGCTATTGTAATCATCCACCATTTTATCACTCAGTGGCTTACACTTCTGAAACCTTGTTCAAGACATGTTTAAATCCTTAAATCACATCAAACTGGTGGAAAACAAAATACCAAGCTAGTAATAAAAATAATTCAGACTAAAATTATGTAATTAAATTGTTGCACAAGATGTTAAATATAAGGATTTTAAATATACTGTGCTGTGAGTTGAGATTAAGTGATACATTCATTTGAAAACATTTAATTATCCCTAAGCTAACAACACTGATAATGTTATTTCTTTAATAGTATATCTCACTTATTCCTACTTAGTAAGAATTTAAATACTATTCTGGAGTGGGAAAGGACTGATTCTATGAGTGGGGAATCCTGGCCTCATTGTAGTCAATGGGAGTTTTACGATTAACTTCATTTAAACCAGGATTTTACCCTATATATCTAGGTTTATAGTTAGTGACTTACATAGTTTTTCAAAAACAATGAAGTGCTTTAGTTATGTGCCAAAAGTCCTTAAAAACAATAGTATCTATACCTACCTATGCATTTATACAACATAACTATATTATCTAGACATCTCCTGCACAAGTTTTTCTAAACATATTTGTTTGGTTTTCATTTTCCTCCAAAGTACTAATGGCTAGCTCTATTCTACTGTAACTTGCAGAACGCATTATTTTATGAAGCTACAACTGTCACTGAGCCATGTTTGTTGGTAGAGTTGACCCTCTTGGACTTGCACACGTTTATTAGATGGACTTTAAAATCTTTTTAAGATAATAATAAAATAACTTGAAGCCATATAATAAAAGTCACTTAGCTGAACACTTATAGGCTAATTCCATAGTCTAGCAGGATTTAGCTGCAGTTTTGAAAACACAGACTGATGGATTTTCGAGTGTAATAGCAGAATGGGAGCTGTACACAAGAAAAAGGAAAAGAGTAATTTATGTACTGAATTGCCTTCTAACTCCTGCTATGTGGTGTATTCAGTACTTAACGGTAGGGTTAACTCACTTTCAGAAAAATTAAACAGAAAGAAAAGGCTAGAAGGTAATCTATAACAAGATTATAATTGTTAGAAATTTGATTATCATATGAATTATATACTACATTAAATATTTCAGTCTGGCTAGGTAGGGAACTTACCTTTTATATATAGTACTACTGTTATTTTCCTTTTTTTGGACTTTCATGTTGCATCACATATGTCACAATGCCAGGTTCTGGTGCATAGTCCTCTCTTTTTGTTTGGAAAATAGAATTGGACTTGATGTTAAACCACCCCCAGTGTATCAGCCCAAGGCTAGCTCCCATAACAATCAAAACTTTGTAGTTCTTCCAGATGGTTTTAAGGCCCATACTGGCATCTACCTATGTAAAGACAGTTGATCATTTTATTTTAAACATGTTCCAATAAATATTTCTCCCCAACCACTATAATAGCACAGTACAGCCAAACCTGAATGTTAACATTTTTAATTATATTGCAGCATGCCAAATGATTAAGAACAAAAAGTGACAGAAGGAAGCCTTGCTTAGTGAACTTTAAAATTGTCTTTAAAAATAACCTCAGTTCAGATACCTAAAAAGAAATGCTAATTGCTGTACTCGTTTCCCATGCAGTTATAAGCTATACTGGTATAATTACTTCCATTTTGTTGGGGTTGTGCTGCTTTAACTATACCAATTTTGTGTGTAAAACTTTTTTCTTTTTCAAAGAAGACTGAAAGGGTATACAACAGTATAAGATCTGCAAGGATCATAAGACTTTGCACTTATCATTCATAAATCTCAAAGCGCTTTTCAAAGGTTTTACAAAGGAAGAAACTGAGGCACATCAGCCCCAGTTCTGCAAACACATACACACCCATGTGAGTGTTGCAAGATCATGGTAACAGATACTAAAGGTATGTCTACACTATAAAAAAAACAAAACAAAAATCTCAAACCCAACAGCATTCACTCTCAGAGGCTGGGTCAACTGACTTGGGCTCATGCTATGTGGGTACAAAATAGTTGTGTACACATTCCCGCTTGGGCTCTGAAACCTGGTGAAGGGGATGGGTCTCAGGGCCTCGGTGGGAAAGTCTACATAGCTATTTTTACCTCCATAGTGTGAACCCAAATCACTTGATTCACACTCCAGGACTGGCTACTATGGGTTTTGGGTTTTCTTTGCAGAGAAGACACATCCTAAGTGACTTCCCGCAAGTGTCACTGCACCTCAGTGGCAGCTGGAAATAAAATCCAGGTCTCCCGAACCCAGATTTTAAGCTCTTAGTCGGGGTCTCATTATTTTTCAGTAATAAGCTTCTTGTGCTACATTTACTTCTGGGGGAATTCTGCACCACTGCAGACACACAGAATTCATGTGTCACGCAGAATTTTTTCCCCGCAAAAAATACATTGTCAGAAAGGTGCTGAAGTTACTCCTTTCACCCATCAGGGGCCGCTGTTGCACCAGAACAGAGCAGCCGCTCCCAGTGCAAGTAGCCCCAGCTGAGGACAGGAAAGAGAAAGAGGCTGCATTCCTCACAGCGCCCTGCCTATGGGGCCAGGTCAGGAGGCATGGGATATGGGGGACAGACAGCATGGGGCACATGGGGCTGCTGTGGGGTCACAGACTGGGGTTCAAAAGGTCTGGGGGGGACTGATTGGGGCAGGGGCTGAATGGGAGTGGGGGTGCAAGGACACAGAGGAAGGAAGGTGCAGGGGCACATGGCGAGGGTGTGGCTGAGTGAGGGTGCAAGGACTCATAGGGATGGGGAAAGGGTTGCAGGGCCACAGGGGAACAAGGGCAGATATGCCTGACTGAATGAAAGCACGCTAGGGTGTGAATGGTGGAGGCTCCCTAGCAATCCCTTCTCACCCCAAAAAAGCCTGTTCCATACTTTTCCCACCCACACCCAACAACTCTCCAAGTTCACACCAGGCTCCTTCCCAGCAATTACTCCCCTCTCCCCCAGCTCCTCGGTTACTCCTAACTCCCCCAAACCTTTGCACTGCTTCTGAGGGGTGTGGGAAATAAGTTTCTGTATTGTAGTTTAAATGAATTATTACTCAGAGTTCAGTATTAATATGTCTAGTAAGGAATTTATTCATCAAAAAACATTTCCTGAATCTTTTTTGTTGTCTTTATTGTTACAGATATAGTTGCCAAGAGGTATTTTGAAATAAATTACCAAAATAATTGAAACTGGCATGATTATATTGTTATTTTGACGAATAAAATATGCAGAATTTTAAAATATTGTGCACAGAATTTTTAATTTTTTTGGCACAGAATTCCCCCAGGAATATATATTGTACAAGATAATGGATTATTATTAGATAGGAACCTGAAAACAAAAATTATAGGGGCCCTGGTGTTTTTACTTTTTAACCCACTTTTCTGGGTGGTTTTTTTTTTTTGGGGGGGGGGGGAGGTTGAGTGGAGGGTAGAAAGAAAGTAGGGGGAGAGGTAAGCAGCAACTCTTCTGGAGTAGAAAGAGGTTTGATGGGTTGTTGTAAAATAAGCCTGACCCCTAGAACTAGTCAGATCTTTCCCCCACAATGTCCTAATATTTTCAAATACCTTGAAACACTCCAAGGCCAGATCTGCATTTGAAAAGGTCTGCTGGAATAGCTATTGCTGCAAACCCTCCTTGGGTAGATGCAGGAAAGAAGTACTTTGCCAATACAGTTTATATAAATTTGGCAAGCAAAATAAGCTATACAGTCCTAAGGCACTTTTATGCTGCTATAACTGCATCTACTGCAGGACTTTTGCAACTACAGAAATGTCATACACACTAAAATACACCCCTAATCAACATTGCTATATAGGAAAAAGTTTTATAGCGTAGAGCTGTTCTAAGACACAGATTGCATTATGACGGGCTCTGAGAATTGCTCAGGTATATAGTTAGTCTTCCTAACACTATACGTATGTCTATATGGTAGAAGGATCTGGTGCTGATAAACACCTCCTCTGTAAAACACTTTGAAATCTATACACGACAAGCACCACATGAGAGCTAAACATTACCATCACCATGACTAGAACTGATTAAAAATAATCCAACAATTTCTCAATTCCCCCTCCTCCATAACATTTCAAAACATGATAAAAATCAGCCAGGTCTACCAATGTGGGAAATGCTGCTGTAAACTCAAAAAGACAGGGAGTGGAAGGAAGGGCTGTGTTTCTAAATCTGTGCAGTTTAGCAACCCTTCTTGACTGTGTGTTTTGGCAGCTTGCCACAGACTACTTGACACTAGTGGGCATATGAGTGGTGGCGTGCATGCAAGATTTTCTTTGCTTTAGATTGTAATAAAACTTTCAGTGCCTAGTGACCCGATTGCCTTTTTTTGAATCCCAAGGGAGGTTACAATCTACTGGTTTGCAAAAGGCATTGGACTGGGATTCAGGAGACCTGGGTTGGATTTTGGCCTCAGGCACACAGGTCCTCTGTAACCCACTGTCTAGGGACTGCAGCTCAGGTGTGGGAAAGGAAACAAAAAAAACCCTGATAGGATATTGCACATACTGCAGTAATAGAGGCCATACAGTCCTACAGGTGGGTGGCTCCTAGGACTGGGACATCACTGGGGCTCTGAGGGGGCTCCAGGTTTTCTCTCATTCCCAAGTGCTTGCCTGGCTGGCTCTTGCTGATGGGCTCACGATTAACTATGAGGGTCAGAAAGGAATCCCCCCCCCCCCAGGTCAGATTGGCAGGGACGTTGGGGCTTTTCTGCCTTTCTCTGCAGCACATGTAGGTCATTTGCCAGTATCATCTGTGCACGTGACTGAATCAGTTCCCTGCCATGGGGGCGGGGGTGTTGGGACACTGGTGAGCCTTGTCCCTCCTATTCTCTGCCCATGGCCCCTAATGGCCTAGTCCCGTGTCAGGTTCAGCGGGCGGCCCGTGACACACGGGGGGTCAGAGCAGAGGCGCTGGTGACCCCCCCCCCCCGTGAATGGCAGGCTTGGGGCCCGCTCCCATTGACTTCACAGGGGCAGGATGTGACCCCAGAGAACAATCACTGCCCGCCCCCTACGAACAAATCAAGGCGGGGGCCGGGGCGAGGAAGAGAACCAGCCGCCTCCCTGTAACCCTCAGCCGGGTTCCCTCTACCCACTCCCAGGAGGCATCAGCCCCGCTCGGCCCCCCCGCATCCTCCTCACCTCCACTTGCACACCACCCGCCAACTCCCCCTCACGGGGCGACCAACCGGCAGCAGCCAACGCCTGCCGCGCGCGCGAGAAACACAGGGTCAGGGACCGTCCGAGAAGCCGGTGCAGGCCCCGTGCTAGGGAGAGGTAGTAGCCTGGCCAAACGCCTGTCTGACCACCCGGAGCTTCTCTCCTCCCGGAAATAGCCTAACGGGCATTTCAAAATTATTCCTACTCAGGAAAATGCCCGGACAACGGGAATTGTTTAAAACATGTCGTCAGATCCCTCAGGCATCTGCATAGGCACCTATCTAATCCACACCCTAACGGTCGGAGGAAGGCCAATTACATACGCTTTTTGTAATTCGTTTCTCCCGTGAGGGGGAATTATCGTCCCAAAGCCTCCCCATCCCTTTCCAATCGATTTAATTGGGTTAATTCGAATCTCCTCGCTTCCGTTGGACGTCCTCGGGTCATGTGACACCGGAGGGCCACTCCGGGAAATACCCGGATGTCTGTGCGCGGTTGCCATTCCAAGTGTAATGAAGGCATGGGGTTCTTTGGTCGCCATTTTGGACTGAGGCCAGGAGACGCCATATTGGATTGGGGCAGAGAGGCTCCATCGAGCGGCCATTTTGGATAGGGGCAGAGAAGCCGGTGGAGGCGACCGAGAGCGACACGCGCGGTGTGGGGTGGGGCTGGAGCGTGAGTATCTCCCCCCCCCCCCCGAACCCGTTTAGCTCGGGCGGGTATGGCCCTGTTTCTACGGCAATATAATCTACTCCCCCAATTAACACCCGCGCACCGCCAGGGGCCCCAGCCCCCGATGACCCCCCCCCCCCGCCTCTAGCTCTCGTCCATTCTGCGCACCCAGCCGTTGCCACTGCTTGGCTCAGTCCTGCCCCCTGCAGTGAATGGCCAATCCCTCACCTCTGGGCGCCGAGCCCTTTGCATTCACCCCCCCTTCCAAACTGCCACCCCCCCCGTGCTGTCTGTCCCCTTGGCATTCACCCTGCAAACTGCCCCCACTGCTAGGGCTGCTTGCCTCCGTCGCATACACCCCCCAAACCTGTCTCTGCTCCCTTTGCATTCACCCCCAAACCAACCCACTGCTAGTGTTGCCTGTCTCCTTTGTATCCCCCCCACCCCGCAAACTTCCCTGCTCCTTTTGCATTCAGCCCCAAACCAACCCACTGCTAGTGTTGCCTGTCCCCTTTGTATTCCCCCACCTGCAAGCTTCCCTGCTCCCTTTGCATTCACCCCCAAACCAGCCCACTGCTAGTGTTGCCTGTCACCTTTGTATTCCCCCACCCGCAAACTTCCCTGCTCCCTTTGCATTCACCCCCAAAGCAGCCCACTCCTAGTGTTGCCTGTCTCCTTTGTATTCCCCCACCTGCAAGCTTCCCTGCTCCCTTTGCATTCACCCCCAAACCAGCCCACTGCTAATGTTGCCTGTCCCCTTTGTATTCCCCCACCCGCAAACTTCCCTGCTCCCTTTGCATTCGCCCCCAAACCAGCCGACTGCTAGTGTTGCCTGTCCCCTTTGTATTCCCCCACCCTCAAACTTCCCTGCTCCCTTTGCGTTCACCCCCAAACCAACCCACCCCCAGTGCTGTCTGAATTATAATGATCAGACACATAGATGAACACGATTTGTTGGGGGAAGAGTCAACATGGCTTTTGTAAAGAGGGCCTTCCGAATCTATCAGAATTCTGTGAGGGAGATTAACAAAGGTGGACAAGGGGGATCTAGTGGATATTATGTACTTGGACTTTCAGAAAGCCTTTGACAAGCAGGGCCGGCTCTAGGTTTTTTGCCGCTCCAAGAGTGCAACTGCCCAAAGAAAAAAAAAAGGATGGCTGGAATGCTGCCCCGGGAATTGTGCCGCCCCGAGCACATGCTTGCTTTGCTGATGCCTAGAGCGGGTCCTGTTAACAAGGTCCCTCACCAAAGGTTTGGATGCAAAGCAAACAGTCATGGGCTAAGAGGGGGGGCCTTTTCATGGATTGGTAACTGGTTAAAAGACAGGCAACAAAGGATACGAGTAAATAGTCGGTTTTCACAGTGCAGAGAAAGGTAAATAGCAAGGTCCCCCAGGGATCTGTGCTGGGGCCAGTGCTGTTCAACATATTCATAAATGATCAGGAAAAAGCGGTAAACACTAAGGTGGCAAGATTTGCAGACAATATCAGGATAGTTAAGTCCAAAGCAGACTGTGAGGAGTTACAAAGGGGTCTCACAAAACTGGGAGACTAGGCAACAAAATGGCAGATAAAATTCAATGTTGATAAATGCAAAGTAATGCACGTTGGAAAACATAATCCTAACTGTCCATACAAAATGATGGGTTCTGAATTAGCTGGTTTCAGAGTAGCAGCCGTGTTAGTCTGTATCTGCAAAAAGAAGTCCGATGAAGTGAGCTATAGCTCACGAAAGCTTATGCTCAAATAAATTTGTTAGTCTCTAAGGTGCCACAAGTCCTCTTTTCTTTTTTTCTAAATTAGCTGTTAGCACTCAAGAAAGAGACCTTTCAGTCATTGTGGATAGTTCTGTGGAAACATCCGCTCAATGTGCAGTGGGAAAAAGCTAACAATGTTAGGAACCATTAGGAAAGGGATAGATAATAAGACAGTAAATATCACAGTGCCACTTTATAAATCCATGGCTTGCCCTCAGATGGAGTACTGCGTTCAGTTCTGGTTGTCCCATCTCAAAAAAGATATATTAAAATTGGAAAAGGTACCAAGAAGGGTAATAAAAATGATTAAGGGTATGGAACAGCTTCCATGAATCAAGATTAAAAACACTAGGACTTTTCAGCTTGGAAAAGAGATGATGGGGAGGCAGGAGGGTTATAAAGGGCTGTAAAATCATGAATGGTGTGAAGAACGTGAATAAGGAAGTCTTGTTCCTTCACATAACACAAGAACCAGGGGTCAGCCAATTAAATTAATAGCAGAAGGTTTAAAACAAAAGGAAGTACTTCTTCTCACAGTGCATAGACAACCTGTGGAACTCATTACCAGGGGATGTTGAGAAGGCCAAAACTATTAACTGGGTTCAAAAAAGAATTAGATAAATTCATGGAGAATAGGTCCATCAACGGCTATAAGCTAAGATTTCGGGGATGCAACCCCATGGTCTGGGTGCCCCTAGCTTCGGATTGCCAGAAGTTTGGACTGAACAACAGGGAGTGGATCACTAGATAATTGCCTATTCTGTTCATTCCTTCATAAGCACCTGGTATTGGTGACTGTCTGAAGACAGGATACTGGTGACCGAGTATGGCCGTTCTTATGCCTGTGCCCTTTGCATTCACCCCCTCCATCATCCCTTCCACCTTTGCATTCACCTTCCCTCCCCCAACTTCTCCACCCTCCTAGTGCTGTCTGCCCCCTTTTCATTCATTCCAAATCTCCATGCCCCCTTTGCATTCACCCCCAAACTGCCCCATGCCTAGTGCTGCCTCCCCCTTTTCCTTCATCCCAAATCTCCACATCCCTTTTGTATTCACCCCCCCCCAACTGCCCCACCCCCAGTGCTGTCTGTCCCCTTTGCATTCACTCTCCCAAACTGCCCCACCCCCAGTGCTACCTGCCTGCCACCGTTGCATTCACCCCAAACCAGTCCTCATTGCTGGTGCTCACCATGCTCTTTGCATTCACTCCCCAAACCTCACCACTCCCAGTGCTGCCAGCCGCCCCTTTGCATTCACTCCAAAATTTGCCACCCCTCGTGCTGCCTGCCCACTTCGCATTTTCCCCAGCTCTCACCACCCCCGCTGCTGCCTGCCCCATTGGCATTTACCCTCCAAACTGCGTTGTTCCCACTTTACACAGTTAACATTTAATAACACATCAAAATATAAGTTTAACTGACACCCACACTATAACATGTTTACTCTAGGTTCTTTTTCAGACCAGTAATTCCCAGCAGTTGTAACTCCATTAGTAGTAGCTGTAATATGGACAAGACTTTAGCATTTTTATCACTGTGTTTAATCCTGGTCAGAGTGGATTGGAAGCTGTGGTTTTGAAAAATCCAGAGCCTGGGTAGATGACAAGAAGGTGAGCCCTTCTAAAATGAGTCTACGCTAGTGTCCACAGGCAGAGCTGAACAGTCAACAGTGTGAAAAAAGTAACTTGCAAAAAAAGCAAACATCATTCTGGGATGTATTAGTTGGAATGTTGTAAGCAAGACATGAGAAGTAATTCTTCCTCTCTACTCCACACTGATTAGGCCTCAGTTGGAGTATTGTGTCCAGTTCTGGGTGCCACATTTCAGGAAAGGTGTGGACAAATTGGAGAAAGTCCAGAGAAAAGCAAGAAAAATGATTAAAGGTCTAGAAAACATGACCTATGAGGGAAGATTGAAAAAATTGGGTTTGTTTAGTCTGAAGAAGAGAAGATTGAGAGAGGACATAACAGTTTTCAAATACATAAAAGGTTGTTACAAGGAGGAGGGAGAAAAATTATTCTCCTTAACCTCTTAGAATAGGACAAGAAGCAATGGGCTTAAATTGCAGCAAGGGCGGTATAGGTGGGACATTAGGAAAGACTTCCTAACTGTCAGGGTAGTTAAGCACTGGAATAAATTGCCTAGGGAGGTTGTGGAATCTCCATCATTGGAGATTTGTAAGAGCAGGTTAGGCAAACAACTGTTAGGAATGGTCTAGATAATACTTAGTCATGCCATGGGTGCAGGGGACAGGACTAGATGACTTCTCGAGGTCACTTCCAGTCCTATGATTCTATGAATCTGGGAATAATTGGTTTACAAGGTCCTAGATTGGACAAGCTAGAAGCATCTGATATGACCTATCAGAGCTAAATACTTTATTGAATAGAAACGTTTTCAGGAGTAGTAAACTTTTCCAAGGCACTGCTGGACCAGTGATTAAAAAAAGAGAATTTCAATGCCTGTATTACACTGAGGGCCTGATTCAAAGCCACTGAAGTCAATGGGAGCCTTCACTGATTTCATTGGGCTTTGATCAAGCTCTAGGTCAGTGGTTCTCAAACTAGGGCCGCTGCTTGTTCAGGAAAAGCCCCTGGTGGGCTGGGACGGTTTATTTAACTGCCACGACCGCAGGTTCGGCCGATCGCGGCTCCCACTGGTTGCAGTTCGCTGCTCCAGGCCAATGGGGGCTGCAGGAAGGGCGGCCAGCACATCCTTCGGCCCGTGCCACTTCCCGGAGCCCCCATTGGCCTGAAGCAGCAAACTGCGGCCAGTGAGAGCCTCGATCGGCCGAACCTGCGGCCGTGGCAGTTAAATAAACCGGCCCGGCCCACCAGGGGCTTTCCCTGAACAAGCAGCAGCCCTAGTTTGAGAAACACTGCTCTAGGTCATCTGATGCAGATAGGTGCCTACTGGGATTTTCAGAAGTGCCTAGGTGCCTAATTCCCTTGGGATGAAGATCTTTAGGCACCTAAATACCTTTGAGAATCTGGCCCCATGGTCCTCTTCCATACTACATCCTTGTAGTGTGAATACATAGATGACAAATTTAATTTCAAGTACTGTGTGGCTAATTTGCTCCTTATATATTTTTCTGTATTCCACATGTTCATCTAACTTTGATTCTTCTTTTGGAACAGTGTTTGACAGCTTGTCTGTAACAGGTGGGTGGGCTATTGAGATTAACTCAATTATTAATCTTGGTGGATTTTGCCCTAACTGTACCTCTCTCAGGCCATGTCTACACTACGAAAGTACTCTGACTTTACAGAAGTTGATTTTTGGGAACAGACTGTATACAGTTGAGTGCATGCGTCCACACTAAGCACATTAATTCGGTGGCGTGCGTCCACAGTACCATGGCAAGTGTCGACATTCCAACACAGCGGTGCACTGTGGGTAGCTATCCCACAGTTTCTGCAGTCCCCGCTGCCCATTGGAATTCTGGGCTGAGCTCCCAACGTCTGATGGGACCAAAAATTAGTCGCAGGTGGTTATGGGTAAATGTCGTCAGTCAACCCTCCCTCCCTCTGTGAAAGCAACAGCAGACAATCATTTCACGCCCTTTTCCCTGGATTGCCCGAGCAGACGCCATAGCACGGCAAGCATGGAGCCCGTTCAGCTCACCGCAGCAGTTATGACCATTGTAAACACCTCGCGCATTATTGTGCAGTTTATGCAGACTCAGCACCTGAAAAACCAGGCGAGGAGGCGACGGCAGCGCGGTGATGAGGATATGAACACAGATTTCTCTAAAACCATAGTCCCCAGCAATTTGGAGATCATGGTGTTACTGGGGCAGGCTCATGCCATGGAAAGCCAATTCTGGGCCCGGGAAACAAGCACAGAGTGGTGGGACTGCATAGTGTTGCAGGTTTGTGTCAGGTGCTGTCAATTGATTTTGATACCCAAGTCTTTCTATTTACAGTTTCTAAAGCTCTTATCCAGTTAACCTCCAGGTAAAGAGTTTTACTGGTAAAGAACCTGTCTCACTGTATGTTTCAGATGGAATTTTTTGCTAGAATTGGATAAATATTTCCAAAAAGTTCTTCAAATATCCACTTGAATGAAAACCTCATGTTTGTTTCACTGGTATTCCTGTTCCTCTTTATTTACAAGTCTGATATTTACAATAACGTTTGCAAAAAGGAAAAGCATGGCAAATGTTTGAATTAATACATATTTGTATGCAAATACCAATGCATGTATGTACACATGAGTACTTGCACTGATTGTGTCCACTCTGTAGGTTTGGGAGTCAAACAGCCAAGTAACATAGACAATAGTATGTGAATTTAGTGACCAGACTCATGAAACAAATATATTAGTTGTAAATATATGAAGCAAAGTTGTTGTTTGTGCAAGTAATCCTTTTACACAGATTTATAAAAAAGGAAGTGTGTGTGGATAATTAATGAACAAATAAGCTATCATTTGTTTTACAGTACAAAGGCTCCAAATGACACTGGGGCAACATTGTGCTAAGCACTGTACATATACATAGTCAGAGGCAGTCCCTATTGTGAAGATCTTATAATCTAAAAAGACAGACAAATGGCAGGAGGAGAAACAGAGGTCTGAAGTGACATGCCCATGGTCACACAGAAGGGCATTGGCATAATGGAATCCAGGTCTCCTGATTCCCTGTCTAAGGCCCTATTTGCTGGACCACATTAGCTTAAAATAGCCAGATTGTTTGCTGGTAATAGACCAGCTCTCCTTTTCACTCTGCATGTCATCATGTGTGAAGGAGGCTCTTCTGCTCCTGAAACTTTCTTTACTTCTAACAGTTCTGTTTCAGTTGAGTTGGAGGCCTAACTACGTCACCCTCAGTAGTTATACAAAACTGATCCCTTTTCTTTTTTTTAAAATGTACTTCTATAAATAAAAGTGGGCTTTTTTGTGAGGGAGCGAGGGATTGGTTTTCTAATCACCTGAATAATATCTACAGGCTCTTATTTATGCACATAGATGAGTTTATGGGTCTAGACATGTTAGGGTGACCAGACAGCCAGCGTGAAAAATCGGGACAGGGTGGGGGGTAATTGGAGCCTATATAAAACAAAGCCCTGAATATCAGGACTGTCCCTATAAAATCGGGACATCTGGTCACCCTAAGACAGGCTGGTGGCATGTCATGTACACTCTTTCCCGGAAGCACACTTTTCACTCCAAAGGGTACCAGTTGTACTAGATCCCACCTTCTTGTGTTTTATTTAGCCTGGGAACTCCCAAAGCTATGTGTCTTAAATATTGCTGGCCCCTTTCCGCCTATACTGGGTGGAACAATTCACCACTGCTGGGTAAGGTAGCTCAGCATCCTCTCATATTTCAGTTGTTGATTCCTTTTTCGCCCTGACAGATGAGTGGCTGTTTCTGACTGCTCATGCAGAAGTTATATTTTTAATCTTTTAGCTGATTTATTTTTTTCTAAGTTCTCCTTCGGAGTCATTTATGTTAGTTCTGTCTTCAAACTCTCTTCTATCTGTCTGAGCAGGAAGAGAGTGGGATTTTGTACAAATTAGGGCATCTTTGAACCTCAACTCACGTGATTGTAAATTAATTTGCTGGATGTCTTATGAATTTTCTCGCATTTCTTTTTCAATCCACTGATGTATTTTGCATGCTGTGAGGGAATTTGTCTCTGTGGTAATGTTCTGTGTGAAACGCTGTGAGACTAATGCGGCTTTCTGACACCAGAATATTTTTGGATGATAGAAGGCACACCTCCAATCTTTTTGTAGCAGGGCCTGATAGCTGCAGCCTCTATGCACCTGACCTCTCATGCAAGCATCACCACCAAGATGCAGCCTGGGGGAGTCAGATAAGAGTCTGCCTCTCTCTGATTCTTGGGATGTCTGTAATGCAATGAGCGTTTGATGGAAAGATGCTCTGCCATATTTTGTAGTAGTTCCCACCTCTTCCTAGGCAGCTGTACATTAGGAAGCAATATTGAAGCATCAGCTCTCCAAATACAGAGCTGCTCCTCCAGTTCACCCAGCTGTAGCACCGTGGGTGGTCTTTTAAGCCTCAGTGCTGTTGAGAGTAGAGGCGCCTAGAAGCACCATATTTGCTGAGCAGCATTGAACACACCTCTAGGCATGCCTGTGTTCCCAGCCTTATACTTTGTGTGTCCAGGGGTACTGGTCACCCAAAGTAGTCCGCAGGTTTGCTAAGTAATCCACATAGCTAAGAGGACTCTTGATGCTGCCTTTCAGAGTAGCGGAAGTGACCCTATAAGCCCATGTTCCCCTATGCTGCATGGGGATTTTAGTGATTAAGCAATCTTTAGTCATGATTCAAGCTGTTTGGATAACCCCTGCTGTGACAATCTATCTTGTGATGTTGAACTCTTACCTATTGTTCCCCCCCTACTGTCGTTCCTATTTTATTTTTTAATTGGTGGATCATTAAACAAGCTCTTGCTGATGACCCTTTATTAGAGAATGTTTACATGTCTCAGACTCAGACTCACAAGAGCCTTATGGTGAAAAACAAAGATCTAAAATAATATAATGTATGCCCAGGGTTATATTGGCCATGGTTTGTGGGATGCTGAAAGTGTCCTGGCCTTTCTGTTACATGGCCTGTATTTTTTGCTGGTCTGAAGAGCTTTTTAAAGTACGGTGTCCTGTGAGTCCCAGAGATATACACTAACAGTATGCAAAATTTGAAAGCTGGGTTTCTGACTTGTTTCTCATGTCAGTGCCTTTTTCCTTCACCTTCAATTCTGACCTAGATTAGCAGCTGCTGTTTCAAGAACTGTTAGTCAGAACCACATTTTATACCATTTAAATAGTTGTCAGTAAAGGCTCAGTGGTTTCTAAATCTGGCTCTGGATACCCCCGAAAAGACAGCTAGATTCTATTACCCTTACTTATGCCGAGTAGCATTTTACTTCATGACTGGCTCCATTGTAGGGGGGTACTCAGTGGGAATAACATGCTACTCGCTGGAAGGGTAGCAGAACCTCCTCCCCAGTTCGTGGTGTGGGAAATCTGCTGAACCCCACCAATGATTTGGATAGGATGAACTCTGCCAGAAAAGCAGAAATGTTATGAGAGTGGCGATTTTATGTGAGGATGTGTGTCTACCAACATTATGGAGAAAGCATGACCACTGTGGCCCTTTCTTGTAACACAGCATCATGACCTGCATCTTGCTTTTGTGTCTGTGAGTAGATTTTTATTAAAGAATTTTGTCTGCTTGCTCGCTAGTGAAACACTCAGCTATATGAAAAGGAGTACTTGTGGCACCTTAGAGACTAACCAATTTATTTGAGCATGAGCTTTCGTGAGCTACAGCTCACTTCATCAGATGCATACCGTGGAAACTGCAGCAGACTTTATATATACACAGAGAATATGAAACAATACCTCCTCCCACCCCACTGTCCTGCTGGTAATAGCTTATCTAAAGTAATCTTCAGGTTAGGCCATTTCCAGCACAAATCCAGGTTTTCTCACCCTCCACCCCCCCACACAAATTCACTCTCCTGCTGGTGATAGCCCATCCAAAGTGACAACTCTTTACACAATGTGCATGATAATGAAGTTAGGCCATTTCCTGCACAAATCCAGGTTCTCTCACTCCCTCACCCCCCTCCAAAAACCCACCCCCATACACACACAAACTCACTCTCCTGCTGGTAATAACCTGAAGATTACTTTAGATAAGCTATTACCAGCAGGACAGTGGGGTGGGAGGAGGTATTGTTTCATATTCTCTGTGTATATATAAAGTCTGCTGCAGTTTCCACGGTATGCATCTGATGAAGTGAGCTGTAGCTCACAAAAGCTCATGCTCAAATAAATTGGTTAGTCTCTAAGGTGCCACAAGTACTCCTTTTCTTTTTGCGAATACAGACTAACACGGCTGTTACTCTGAAACTCAGCTATATACAGATAGAATACAGTACAAGAGCCCCATCACTCCAATAGTCCATTCTTCCACTTCTAAGTATAATGCAAGTGTTGGTTTTGTTGGTAGTTACATTTAATTTTCAACAGTTACTTTTAAAGGGGCTCTCAATTTAAATTATCCTTACCTAAGTAAAACAAACAATATTGAAAACCTAATTTACTTTTCACTATTTATGATCCTTTGTTTACTGTTAGAATTTCTTTCAGCTTGAACAATTAAATTCATTTATGGGCCTAATTCTGTTTTCATTGTGCAAGAAAATCACTGACGTGTCAATACGAAATTTCCTTGGGCAAGAATATTGAATTGTTGACCCAGTCACTTTTGCTTTTGAATATTGTCATTTGCAATTGCAGATGCAGAGGTGAAATGTTTGGGGTGCAAATACTGCGTGGGAATGGTTATTTCAAATGGTTGCTATTGGAATTTAGCATCATAATTTAAGTCTTTTGGCCTTCAGAGTTTGTAAAAGCGTGTGATTTTTGTTCTTGTTACAAAATTTAATTTGAGGGCAAAATTTGAGTTGGCAGTGTCCTTTTAAATCAGAACATTTTAGTATTTTTGACTTCTCAGTATTACCTTTTGGAGCTAATTTTGTAAATTTCAGGATCTGAGACTTACTATGGGCACAGTTAAGGCAAAAGTTACTTTTGTGACCATTGGAACAAGTATAATCAAACCTTCCAGGCCCTGCAACTGCACAGGATCTGAATGAAAAGTTAGGTATTCTTTTATGTCATTGTTGAGGGGCAAAATTTTAGCTATGATACAAACATCTTCAGGTGTGAATGGCTTCTGAAAGTGAGCAGTCTCCCATTTTATTTTCAGAGGTCTGAGTCTTCCAGCATACCTTTACCCAGGACACTAGCTAAAGAGACTGTAAAATCTGTTTGACCTGCTGTCAGACCATAGTGCCAAAGAGTTCAAATAAGATAAAGGGAAAATGTGTTCAGCTTCTAACACGGGGGTGAATTCTTCCTAAACTGATAAATAGAGAGACAAGGTGGGTGAGGTAATATCTTCTATTGGACCAGTTTCTGTTGGTGAGAGAGACAAATTTTCCAGCTTATACAGAGTTCTTCAGGTCTGCAAACCAACTCGGAGTATCACAGTGAAATACACCTTGTCTCTCTAATATCCTGTGACTGACACAGCTACAACAACACTGCAAACAACAATAAACTGATGAATGTCTCTCAGCTAGTATATAATTGGATAGAGGTTATAATTCAAATTCATACGGATCTGTGAGCAGGGCCAGAGTCCATGCAGCTGGACAGAACCTTAGCAGGGCTCCCAAATTAAGCAGCAGAACCCATTTTAGGGTTTCAGGTTTATTTACAATTTTTCCTGTAGACCAATCAAAATAATGCTCGTCGGCAATATCTTTGGCCACAAATTCCCTAAATCCATTTTAATAGTCTAAAATCTAAACAAAACAATATAGACAAGGCAGCTTTTTTGTCAATTAGAGCTTCCAGTCCTGGCTTTTGGTCAGCAAACACTTGTCAGTTCTTTCCTGAAAAGAACTCTACCCCATTTTAAATTTCTGATCCTAACTAACCTCCTATGCACCTGATTGACTCAAGTGCAGGTACAAAACTAGGATTTATTTCCCAGAATCCCATACCATGGTGTAGTTCTGAAGGGACCCAGTTAGGACATCACTGCAATGGGATGTGTCATCACTACAAGAGACTCCTCGCACATGGAGCACAATAGGAGATATACAAGCTGTCATAGGGTCCCTCTGACTGGCAGGAATGGAGTTATCATCCAGGTAGAGGAGAAAGGGACTTACTGGGCCACAGACTCCTTTTTAATGAAAGGTTGTGAGGGGAGAGAAGAAAAAGATATCCAAAACCATCATCTGACCATGACACAGGGTTGAGGAGACAACTCATTAGAGCAGGTGATATCCTCTCTCCTCTTCAGTTTATATTTCTCTTTTTGAAGAAAACTAGTTTGCTGTGCAAAGGAATTTCTCCTGTAGGATGTGTCCTTGGATAGGGCTATGTTTCTGGGATTTTCACTAGAGCACTCAGGAAGTGAGAATTGTGAATCACTGAAGGTCTCCTAAACTGCTTCACCAGGGTTTTCTGTAGAGAGAAAGGCCGACATTTCGATTTCCATAGAACAGGTGGTGGTGATGGATGTAATTTTTAGGGTGCGAGTACTGAAGGAATAAGAATTGCTGGTAGAGAAAAGAAGCTGGTAGAGCAGGCCTAAGGAAAAAGAAAAGGGTGGGGGGAGGTTGGGTGGGTCTGGGGACGGTCCAGTGGTGGCACTTGCCCAAGATTTGGGAGGCCTGGCTTCCATGTCCTGTTCCACAAGAATTTCCTGTGTGACTATAGACTGGTCTATCTATGCCTCTTTCCCATTTGTAAAATCAGGATGGATAGTATTGCCCTACTCACAGAGGTGTTGTGATGATAAATACATTAAACATAGTGAGATATTATGGTAGCGGAGGCCATAAAAGTACCAAAGGTAGGTAGCTAGATTGATATTCTTAAAGTGGAGTAACAGTTTTTCCTTTGATTTCAATGGGAGGAGAGTCTACAATACGTAAAGCAACATGAGCGTGGAATAAACCCATAGTGGACCTAAAATTGTTTGTATAAAGATCTGGTATTCTTTTTTTCTAGTGCAGATCTTTATTTGTAACTTCTTTTTGATATTTTAGGGGCTCTGTTTGAACTGATAATCATGGCATCCAGCAAGTTTGTTATTAAGGTAAGCAGAGCTTCAAATCTTTCATAATAACCAATATTACCACGGTAATCTTTAATATATGGCTACACTATATATATCTGTATTTAAGTTAATGATAAAGTATCAGGCCAGCATAGCACATTTTGTCCCTTGGTATTCGCACTTACAAAATGGAGACTATATTCATGACAATAAAAATGCAATTGGTATACCATGTACACCACTGGACCTTGGCAGAGTACCTCTGTTGGAGGTTTTGTCCTTTCAAATGAAATTTAAAAAAACTATGCTTGTGTAATTTAAAGCTAGTCACTTTATAGTTCATAGTGAGTCAGAAAACTGCATGAATTGCCAGTGTAATAGTCTTAACTATCTGGATTAAAAATAGGAATCACTTCTCTCTGACTAATATTTAAAATTAACCAAGTAACTCCCTCATCAGATCATCGAAGACTTTTGTTGTTTTTTTGCAGGTAATCATATTGTTAAATTTTCTTTGTGGTCAGTCACTGCTTCTTGTTTTTTTTTTTTTTTCACAATTCCTATTTTTTTCCTCTTCTTCTGTAGCTCTTTCCAGGTGTTAATTGTTTTTATTACCACACTGTAAAATATTAACTCTAAAATAAATCACAAGAGCATATATGTATGCTTTTATTATTTATTTATTTATGTGTTTATTTATATATATATATATAGAGAGAGAGAGAGAGAGAGTTTGTTTATATATGGTTTCATTATATAATATCTAAGTATTTAAAGATTAGCGCTGTCTTTATTGAGCTATCATGTAAACTAGCATTGTATAGTTCTGCCCACCTGCAAACTATTTCAACTCAAAGCAATGGGTATGTAAAAAAATCACTCGATCTTATTGTCTGCTTCTGCTTCCAGACCTTCTTCTCCGTTATCCTAAATGGAGAAATGCAAACAGTAATTTAGACTTTGCCTATAATTTCATGTGATTAGAACAGCGTGTTGATCTTGGGTGGGGTCTTCTCCAAGATTTTTCTTCATAGGAGAACTTATGTTTGTCCTTTGTGGATAGGTAGCTTTACTTTTTGGAGGGTTGTTAGAAAATATTCATGATCATCCAGATATGGCAGTCATCTAAGCTGCCATATCCTCGTTTCATGGCAAGCTAACCTGTTTAACAAAGAGACCAGCTGGTTAGTCCTCCATGGTATGTAGTCAAGGCTGTACCACAAGGGAAAGAGAATCATAAGTCATGCAATGAGCTTTTTAGCATTTTCCTCCTCCTATCATCTCTAACTTGACTGTACATACAGTCCCATGTCTTGGTCAAGGACAACTATATATGCCAGAAATTTGCATCTTCTTCTCCATCATTACAAGGGAAGATAGGATTAATGTTTCACATTTATAGCACTCTGTGGCTGAGATCCTGAGTATACATCACTGGTATTCTACTGGTAGAAAAATAGCAACAGGAGCCCTACGGGAATCCTGTTATTTGATCGGCTGAGTCCTGGTGTCATCAACACTAGTGCCATTGCCAAGGTAATCGGCCGGGTTGAGTTGGCGTGTTTGTGCTGGATAGAGTCTTGAGATCTTTGGTCTCTAATCAGCAATGTGGTGTGGATTGCCTATCTAGCACAGACACTGCACCTCTATCCAGCCGTTTACTTTGGCAGTCACACTATTGTCAATGACATCATGAGAGCTCAGCTGAGCAAACTGATGGTTTCTCATACAGGTGTTTCATATCGCTACTGTATGAGTCAGGTACCAGTCACATCAGCCACAGAATGCTATAGGTTTGGGATACTTACTTCTATTTCTCTTTGTAATGTTGGAGAAGCAAAGGCAAATTTCTGGTGTATACAGAATGCTGAATAGGAATATAAATTAGTTTAATATTTTTTGTGTCCATGAAGTTTTTCCAGGTTGATAGCTGTAGAAGCAATTTCCTATTAATTGAAACCTGAAAGATCACTTTGTCAGGCTTATTTATTTACTGGGCGTAGATTTCCATTTATGGGTTTTTGCTTACCAAAAGATATGTTCTCCAGTGAATATAAATATGATTGCTCCCTCTCTCCTTTATATTCCACTTTCTGGAGAAGGTTTTTCTTCAAAAGGCTCCCCATTAAGGACCAGAAATTGCTTCTGCTCCACTACACGGAGAGGCAATATAAGATAGCATGTTCTTACTCTGTTGAGGCTTGTAATACAATTTAAAGTAATAAATAATAGAAATATTGTGCCACTATTGCAATAAATATTGCATACAATTGAAATATACATATTTGGGCTTGTCTTCCCATGAGTAGTATGTAGAAATGGGAGGGAAACACCTCAACATTATAAGTGGTGGTCAGAATCTGGAATATACAGCTTATTATCCCATCTTTCATTTTTGTCTTCATAGTTTCAAATGTGTTTTAAAAAGAGAAAACACCTACAATATATTTAATAGCTTTACTTTATATGAAGATACATGTATTCTACCAGAAGGCTCTCATAGGATCTTTTAACATCTTTCTGCTGTGTAATGTTAGATTATTTTCAGCAGAGGGAGTAGTTGGTCCACATTTGAAAGAAGAGCATAAGCCTTTTTGTGGGAGATTCTTAAAAGCAAATGAAATGAAGTTAATTGATGCAGTAAAATTGCTTTTATACGTTTATTACAAAAACTACAGTTAAGTCCTAAAAGCACATATTTCAGTTGCCAATTGGCTGGAAATCATAGTATATTGTGATATGCGACAGCTAACATTTAATGAATAGTAATTTGAGCAGATATTTTCAGTTTTAAGCAATACTGATACCTCCTTGCTTCATGGTGTGCTATATGGTAGAATCAAAAAAACTAAAAAATGAGGCATATGAACTTAATTAGGATAAAGTCTGTGTGTGTCTATGCTGCTAAAATATATTAGTGCTATTATAAGTAAGCAAATCTTAACCTTAATTGGGCAGGCTTAAAGCAAAATCATGAACTGTATATAGATTTGAGAAAAAATACCACTGGGCTTTTGTTTAAAGTTGATGAAAGGTTAAAAAGGAGAATTCTCCTGAAATTATGTAATTTGCATCTACCCATGCCAAACTACTCAACTAAATATAGTAAGCCATGTAGCCATAATATAAATCAACCTCATATACTATTTATAATATGTTGATCTGTCATGCCTTTCAAAAAGAGTACATCTGAGTTGGTAACTCTTAAGCTTTAGTGAAAATATGCTAAAATAATAAATCTCTTCTCTGAGATGGTTTTTTTTCACTTTGGACTTCCTTGCATTTACACATTAAGGGCTCTGTTCTAACTCAGATTTGTGGACCTTTACTGCCACATATCTGAGATTAGAATAATTGCTGTTAAAATGTTCCACTGGTCAGCC
The DNA here is from genome assembly GCF_965152235.1 of Eretmochelys imbricata. Taxonomy (NCBI): domain Eukaryota; kingdom Metazoa; phylum Chordata; order Testudines; family Cheloniidae; genus Eretmochelys; species Eretmochelys imbricata. The sequence goes on along the minus strand of NC_135574.1, from coordinate 201,049,057 downwards.
AGGACATTTTGGGCTAGATTTTCAGAAGTGGTCAGCTCCCCACATTTCTCATTGTTGTCACTGAGAGCAGTTGAGGGCTAAGGTCTATAGGTTGCAAACTCCTTGAGGCAGGGAACATGTCTTACCTCTGTTTTGTACGGGACCAAACACACAGCCATTGCTTAATAAATAAATGCAGAGAGAACCCTTGGTATCTTTTAGTTTAAATATAACCATCAAACATTGTTAAAAGTTTTCCTGTTGAACATTTTTACACGTCTTAAAGCATTCCATTAAGGGAAATATACTAAAAAGTTTTAATCTTTTTATCAGGGTGGAAAAGGACTGAATAGATATACTGAGAGAAATGGGTTTTTTTTTGTCAGAGTGTATACTAGTATTGACCTATACCATAATAACAATAGCATGTGATTTTAGAACAAAATTCTGCCCCCAGATATGTGCGAGTTGCCACTGAGATCTCGTTGGGCCTGAGAATACAGAATTGGACACTTTATTTTGGTGTGGATTCATTGTGGTTTCATTTGTAATATTGGGGCAGGGTAACTTACTTTTAGAAAACCATTAATAAAATTAATATTTCATTTTTATGTGTCTCTCCTCATTTCTTTGCTCTCTGATTGCTTAGCTGCCATAGACCTTTTCCAGGGTATTGACAATAACTTGTGTATTGAGTGATGATCCTGTGGCTGACTCTTAAAGCTGATTGTCTTGCTTACTTGGATAGCTACTGAGGTTAATGATTTTGTAAGTTTCACTGGCCTAAGGTAGCCGATCAGTACTATCCTTGTAGTGGAAAACAAGGCTTGACCTATCTTTTCCAGTAAATAGTTCGGTTTAAAATATAAAGTATAGTTAGATTTTTAATCTGTTGTTGATAGGATAGTGGCTAGGTCTTTGTTTTAGGACCATGGGGAATGGGCTGTGCATTTTACTACTCTACTGAGTAGTTAAATCCATATGTATATGAATGTACTGTTTGTAAGGTGTAGGGAGAGCAAGGGTAAAAAATACTTTATGTAAAAGATTGCTATTTTCCAAGATACTGCTTTTATAGAGTAAACAAAAGAGATTTTCATAAAAATCTGTAATGACAGATCAACGGTTTTGTATCGGGTTCTTGTAGCTGAATGTTTTTCCTACATTATATATTGTGCTTATCTTTTGACATATCACTTAGCTTGGAAAACCAGCTCTCTAGAGGGATGGCTTACCTTAAATAATTATAGTGAATGTATTTTTCTGCTTCTTCTTAGTATGACTATAAAGGCTATTTTATATGTGAAATCAAATAGATTATATTAGTAGGGATACTCTGGCAAAACATTTTCAAAAGAATTAAACTATTTTTTAATATTAAAAAACAGTATGTAAGAATTCAATTTAATCTTAAAAGTAAGATGCCAGAGTTCTGTGAATTGTTTTTAGAGGCTGCTGAATGAATTTTCCTGATATAGAAGGAGGCCCGATAATTTAGTATGTTTTTTGACCCACTTACTTTAAGGGCTATACTACCCACTCAAAATGCTGGGTTCCCAGGGATGGAATTCTTTTCATAAGGGCCATGTAAGTACCTAAAGTAAATAGTATTTGAACTGACACAGGGAAGAAAGGTAAGCAGCAGGATACGGACCCTGGACTTCAGGAAAGCAGACTTCGACTCCCTCAGGGAACGGATGGGTAGGATCCCCTGGGGGACTAACATGAAGGGGAAAGGAGTCCAGGAGAGCTGGCTGTATTTCAAGGAATCCCTGTTGAGGTTACAGGGACAAACCATCCCGATGAGTCGAAAGAATAGTAAATATGGCAGGCGACCAGCTTGGCTTAACGGTGAAATCCCAGCGGATCTTAAACATAAAAAAGAAGCTCACAAGAAGTGGAAGGTTGGACATATGACCAGGGAAGAGTATAAAAATATTGCTCGGGCATGTAGGAATGAAATCAGGAGGGCCAAATCGCACCTGGAGCTGCAGCTAGCAAGAGATGTCAAGAGTAACAAGAAGGGTTTCTTCAGGTATGTTGGCAACAAGAAGAAAGCCAAGGAAAGTGTGGGCCCCTTACTGAATGAGGGAGGCAACCTAGTGATAGAGGATGTGGAAAAAGCTAATGTGCTCAATGCTTTTTTTGCCTCTGTCTTCACAAACAAGGTCAGCTCCCAGACTGCTGCGCTGGGCATCACAACATGGGGAGTAGATGGCCAGCCCTCTGTGGAGAAAGAGGTGGTTAGGGACTATTTAGAAAAGCTGGACGTGCACAAATCCATGGGGCCGGACGAGTTGCATCCGAGAGTGCTAAAGGAATTGGCGGCTGTGATTGCAGAGCCATTGGCCATTATCTTTGAAAACTCATGGCGAACGGGGGAAGTCCCGGATGACTGGAAAAAGGCTAATATAGTGCCAATCTTTAAAAAAGGGAAGAAGGAGGATCCTGGGAACTACAGGCCAGTCAGCCTCACCTCAGTCCCCGGAAAAATCATGGAGCAGGTCCTCAAGGAATCAATCCTGAAGCACTTACATGAGAGGAAAGTGATCAGGAACAGTCAGCATGGATTCACCAAGGGAAGGTCATGCCTGACTAATCTAATCACTTCTATGATGAGATTACTGGTTCTGTGGATGAAGGGAAAGCAGTGGATGTATTGTTTCTTGACTTTAGCAAAGCTTTTGACACGGTCTCCCACAGTATTCTTGTCAGCAAGTTAAAGAAGTATGGGCTGGATGAATGCACTATAAGGTGGGTAGAAAGTTGGCTAGATTGTCGGGCTCAACGGGTAGTGATCAATGGCTCCATGTCTAGTTGGCAGCCGGTGTCAAGTGGAGTGCCCCAGGGGTTAGTCCTGGGGCCGGTTTTGTTCAATATCTTCATAAATGATCTGGAGGATGGTGTGGATTGCACTCTCAGCAAATTTGCGGATGATACTAAACTGGGAGGAGTGGTTGATACGCTGGAGGGCAGGGATAGGATACAGAGGGACCTAGACAAATTGGAGGATTGGGCCAAAAGAAATCTGATGAGGTTCAATAAGGATAAGTGCAGGGTCCTGCACTTAGGACGGAAGAACCCAATGCACCGCTACAGACTAGGGACCGAATGGCTCGGCAGCAGTTCTGCGGAAAAGGACCTAGGGGTGACAGTGGACAAGAAGCTGGATATGAGTCAGCAGTGTGCCCTTGTTGCCAAGAAGGCCAATGGCATTTTGGGATGTATAAGTAGGGGCATAGCGAGCAGATCGAGGGACGTGATCGTCCCCCTCTATTCGACATTGGTGAGGCCTCATCTGGAGTACTGTGTCCAGTTTTGGGCCCCACACTACAAGAAAGATGTGGATAAATTGGAGAGAGTCCAGCGAAGGGCAACAAAAATGATTAGGGGTTTGGAACACATGACTTATGAGGAAAGGCTGAGGGAACTGGGATTGTTTAGTCTGCAGAAGAGAAGAATGAGAGGGGATTTGATAGCTGCTTTCAACTACTTTAGAGGTGGTTCCAGAGAGGATGGTTCTAGACTGTTCTCAGTGGTAGAATAGGACAGGACAAGGAGTAATGGTCTCAAGTTGCAGTGGGGGAGGTTTAGGTTGGATATTAGGAAAAACTTCTTCACTAGGAGGGTGGTGAAACACTGGAATGCGTTACCTAGGGAGGTGGTAGAATCTCCTTCCTTAGAAGTTTTTAAGGTCAGGCTTGACAAAGCCCTGGCTGGGATGATTTAATTGGGGATTGGTCCTGCTTTGAGCAGGGGGTTGGACTAGCTGACCTCCTGAGGTCCCTTCCAACCCTGATATTCTATGATTCTATGATATGTCTATTTCAACTGCATTATACAAAACAAGTACAATGTACAGCTTTGGGTGGTGGTGGTCTAATAATAATAATAATAATAATGCTAATTAGTATCACAGCAATACTGCCATCAGGATTGAAGCCGCATTTTGCTTGACACTATGTAAACATAGTAAAATGTGTTTTTTTCCTTCATCTGTCACCTGGTTTTTTAGATTTTAAACAGCGTGAAGGGTTGGAGAAATGGAAACAACATAAAAACAAAGTTATCAGGGGTGATGGGCACATTTATTAATTGCTTTTATTGTTTTTTTTTCTTACTGTGCAATTTCTCTTTCATATTTATGGGGGCAGGAGTGGCAGGAAATGGAATGGCAAAAGAGGTGAGTAAATAAGGGAATGGGAAAAAGAATAGAAGAAGAACATTAATCAGGAAAGGAGTGAATGGATAGCCTGATCCCAACCCCCCTGAAATCTCTGGGAAGATCTCCTCAGACTTGAAAAAGCTATGGATCAGGCCTGGGGAAAGGAGGGAGGAATGATGGAGATCAATGAGATTAAGGGTGATAACAGAGGAACCTTGAGGGAAAAGGGTAGGAAGAAGCTGGGGTACATGCCAATAATATGAGAGAACTTTCCTGGCAGTCACTTGATGTGGTACAGAGTAAAGGGCTGCTGGTACAACTCGTTTAGCCTTCTGTTTTCAGTAATTTAAATAATTAAATTTACTTTTATACCTAGAAAGTGAGGTTTTTGAATTATGTTTTCCTCTCCCATCATGTGCTATGTAAATTGATTCTGGTGGGTGAAGATTCAGTATTATCCCTGTTGTCTGAGTGTTCAGTGTGTTGGGACATTATGATAGAAGGAGAGTGAAATGAGGAAGAGATGTGACAAAAGAGTGTATGCAGGATAAACTAAAAGACAAAATTCAGTAGTCCACAATTTCCTTAATATTGTTCTATTCTTTTAAGCTTGCGGACAAAAAATAGGTTATTCAATTTCAGTTCTCCAATAAAAAGTGAGTGTCTCATGCACACTACAATATTTACCAGTCAGCTGTGACTCTGCAAATATTCTTTTTGACTGAGCATGGTAACGTTTCCTTAAATAACAGTAGAGCAGAGAAAGTCACATTGTGTATTTTCTGCATTCATTGTAATCCATGATGTTTGATGATTCTTGACTATTGTGAAAACCCTTCTAACCTGCTGATAAAATGATGACTAATGGTCAGCTGATGAAAATAGATGCATTGCCATGGCTTCAGAAACTTTAGTGTCCATATAAATGTTTCATTTTCCATAGTTGCTCTTACTCTGTCCGGGATGACGCTGCACTTATTCTTTAACAGTTGACAGCTGCTCAATCAAGCCACAACAGTGTGATTGGCAAAAACTATAACTTCCAGTTAAAGTTTTAAAAGTAGTTTAAGGAACTAAAAATGTGAAACTTGAAGAAATCACATTTGTAGCCTTTTCAGATTAAGTAATATTTTTGAGCTGAGTGATGATAATGAAACATAATGGCTCTTTCTGTGGACCTGACCCAACCCCATTGTAATCAATGAGTTTGGGATCAGGGCCTGTAAGAGTATATTGGCAATAGAATATAGCCTAACTCTAAGGATTTATAAAATTGTTCTGTCACCAGCCTTATTCAGTTTGGCTTGTTAGCCTTAGTTATTTTTGAGGTTTTTTTTATTATTAAGGTAAGTTCAAGGTCTGTCAGTGTTCGCGCTCCCTATCCCTCTCTAGGAATGGTACCTCCAAATCAGTTATAAACAAGATTTAACTTTCATATGGAAACCAAAGGCAGATTCTAGGGGAGGAACTCCAAAGCACTATAATCTTGTTTGTCATCTGATTCACCCACATTTTACCCTGGTGTCACTCTTTTGATTACAGTTACTTCTGACTTGCTGTGAGGCCCACTATGCTTCCAGTAGAAGTTCTTGAAGCAAAGCAAAGTATCACTGCATGGTTCAAAATACATAATATCAAAACTCATATTTTGATGACTGAACTGATACCAGTGATATATATATCAGGAATATGAAGATAGAAGGCCAAATGCATTGGATTTGAATGCAGTAAAATTCACATGCAGACTAACCAGTGAGCTTCAGAAGTCTTTTCTTCACAATCCATTTTCTTCAAATTATTTTGTTATTTGTTCTAGGCAGTATCACGTATTTTCCTGTTGCTGAACTTAAAACTTAGGTGATAGACTTGAGCTGCTCTTCCTAGCACTGTGCTGCAGTCGCTGGAATTGAGCTGCAACAGGAGTTTAGTAATACTAACTAAAACTGCTGACTGAGGGGTTTTTCATACAAAGTAAAATAGACAAGCTAATTGTGGAATGGAGAGACTGAGGATTTTGGAGGAGAGATGAATTGATCCGCTGTTCCAGGAAGAGGATACTTGATATTCTGTTACTTGAAACACAAGGGGTGATCTGATTAGAACTGAATTTGCATTTCAGATACCAAGGGGAAAAAAAATCTGGTACAAGATAAATTTGTTAGCAGGTTTGTATCATATAGAGAAGACATTACCAAGTACTGACAGCAGCATGGCAATAAATAAATAATGTATGAAAGAAGAAGATTATATTTTTTTGACTTTGAATACATTAGAAGTCATCTCCAGTTTCTCCCATCGCTCTGCGTTCCAGAAAATTGTCCAGCCTGTATTTAAAACCTATGGTAGGAAAGATCCGTACAGCTACACTGGGTTTCAGTTCCATTCAATAATAAATTGCAGTGATGGTACCAATAATAATAATAATAAAATATATAAAATTGAAGAAAATTGAAGAACAGAGGACTATGCAATAAAGAAAACACACACAGAATATGAGCTGGTATCCTAACCCAATTAAAAAGCAATTGTTGGTTCCAGACAGTAAATGCTGCTTAAGTGTTTCAGTCTGTGTACTGATGAGCAGTTAGTTCTTCTCACTTGTGAGGGAGAACTGAGGGAAAGACTAGAGATAGTCTGAATGGTAACTGGATGCTGTACAAGAGTATTTTGCACACATGGAGACTCTTTTCTGTCTCAAGTATCACTCTCCTACACAACTGTATCACATGTATTGTGCAATTAGACATTTACCATCAGAATTTTCTTTTGCTGCAATATTCTTTATACTTTGAATGGGAAATACCCTGGATGGTAACTGTCCATTTTTAATGGTGCCTACTTGTAATGACTGATAAATGTATATGCAGCTGTATCAGCTTGTTACTATTTCCATCTCTGCTTGGTTTTTTTTGAAAGATGTTAGCATAAGGATTGTGCAGTACTCTGATAAACAATGTGCTTGGTTATGAATCTGAAAAATTAACTATATACTGTTTGTCCTTTGAAATAGAAATGGAATATTCTAATTGTGTAGCTTAAATTAGGGAGTTTTCAACAATTGTCAAAGTTTGCCTAAGGGATCTAGCAAGTAGGTGCAAGGAGTCTGGTGTATCAGACATTGCTGAAATGAATAAACAGCAGTTTATATGACACACAAATAATTATTGTTCTTCAAGCCTAAACCAGCGTACTCTTCATTTAAACTCAGGGACTTCACAAGGCAATGTCTTTCTTCTCTGTTCCTTGAATGTAACAGTGATTTAATAAAGGACATGGCTATGGATTATTGCTAAGGACATGGTTATGGATTATTCTGTTTTATATCATCTAGATAAAAACACCGCAAACAGTATAAATGGTGAATGTAAAATATGTGCTGAACTGGAGACTTAGGAAAAGCTAAATTTTAGGCCATTAGTAGGAGGATCTGTTCAGTACCAAAATCCTAGACTTTGGCAGTTAGCAGGGCATGCCACGCATAACTTGCTCTTCTCTATTTTTTTCAGTTCCTAATATTCAAGAGATAAAACTCATTCCGACAGTAGTAAAATAGAATAGAAACTAATCTGCACAACGCTACCATACTAACAAGGCAATGTTCATTAACTGAGACCAAGTTTATTGTGAACAGGTGTGTTGTACTCTTATTTATTCATACTGGAGTAGCACCTAGAGGCTCCCGTCAAGAAAACGTTTGCATTATGCTGGTAGCTGTACAGTCACATAGTGACAGGCTGCGTCTCAAAGAGGTTATAGTCTAAACTGAGAAGTGTGGCAATAAATGAGTGTGTCCTACCATAGGAGGACTACAGTGAGAGAAATAAGATCATCCAATTAAATAGGTCACTATTGCACAACGTGTTTCTTTTTAATTTTAAATAAATTGGCTATCTCTGCCAGACATGCATCAAGCCCTTATTGGTTGGCTGTGGCAGGTGTCACAGCAGAGGTTGACCTTGAGGAGAGGGTAGTGAATTTATAGATTTGTGTGGAGCAGGTGTTTCATGAATATGAGATGTTTTCTGTTGCCAGTTCACGAAGTTTAATTGTATCCTTCCCAGAGTTAAATCCATGTGCTTTGGAAAGTTACAGAAGTGAAAAGCTGGTCTTGAAAGACTCCAGAAATTCAAAGGAAAGGTTTCTCTCATCTACTTGTCCCCAATTTCTGGCAGCTGAACAAAATGTTTTGGTTTGGCCTTGAAAATATGTTGATACTATATCTCTCTCAGACAATTAGGACATAGATAAGCATGGCCATTAATTATATTAGGACTGTGATTACAAATCCCTAATCCAAAGAAGTAATTTTACAAATGTTTTGCAATTACCATGGGCATTACAGAATTTACTCTCCTCATTTAGTGTTATTTGGAGAAACTGAATAGTGATACAGACTAGAAAAGGTCTATCTGCAAAGCCCAGTCTATTATAAAACAACGATTCCCCCCTCCCCATACAGCAAAACCGTCACTAATTTGCATGTACTTCAGGGCTTTATGAATTATTCATAAGATTATAAGGTTACAAGGGACCATTGTCATCATCTTCTAGACCACAGGTTTTCAAGCTGTGGTATGTTTATCACTGGTAGTGCATGAGCTTGATGTTCCATCAGTCACTTCCCAGTAATTTTTTATGAAGGTGGTATGTGAACCAGTAACATTTGGGAGCTGCTGCTCTAGACTATGTCCATTAATAGTCGGCATAGCTGACAGCAGAGGATTCTTATTCCTTCTGAAAACCCCAGATTCAGTAACCTTCAGGATATTTCTCTGAACCTGAATATTGCTGCGAATGTTGGAGCACTTCAGCTATAATAAAATACACATATACAATATTGCTAATACAGTGATATTTGGCAATTGAATGTGTGTGAATGTTCCTTTTTCTATCCTTATTTTAGTGACAGAGACTCACACAGGTGCAACAGTTGGAACAAGTGTTTTAATGAGCTTTCCTTCCAACCCCATTAAGTTTCACCCTGGTCACTATGTTTACCATGAAGTTGGGTCTTGGTCTTGTTCTGGGAGTGGACTGGTGGTAAACTAGATGAAAATAGCAGGAATTCTGCAGTTGAAGGATAGGAACACACACTCTTTAATCAAACATTGTTTTAAAGCCTACTTATTTATCTTGTTGTTATAGCAACAGAACAATATCTCATTTCCAAGCAATGGATAATTCTGTACTACATAACTGCAGGAAGCTTTCCCAGCTGAAAACATGCCATTCCTCATTCCATTTATTGACTAGCTGAGAATTACATTGTGTAAATTTGTCCATGGAACGGGAAATGTTATTACATGTGGCAACATGAATCTAAAAGTAAATGTTTTTTAAGAAACAATGTGCAGAAAACTTAAATTATGAGAGCTGTTGGTTCTGATTGAACCTGGAGAGACTGGGAGTTTAGTAAAATGAAAAATATGAATCGTTTTTATCATTTTTACATATACCTACACTTAGTGGTCAAACAATGGAAAGGTCCCTGGAATAATGTTCCTTGAGTATTGCTGCTCCATGTGCGAGCGGATTAAATCAGATATCTGCAATTCTTCATCACTGGCAATTTTTAATACAAGATTGTATTTTTTAAAATATGTGATCTGGTTCAAAAGGAATTATTTTAATTCTGTGGCCTGTGGTATTCAGGTGGTCAGAATAGATGATCACACTAGTCCCTTCACAATGATCACAGTCTATAAATACCATATTCTGCCTGGACTTGGATAGAAGATCAGTGACTTGAAACTAATGTAAATGATGCTCTGAGATGATCCAGCACCCTGGAGCCCAAGAATCCAATCCCAGTTAATTTGAGAGCAACCTCTAAAGTCATTGTCCAAACTGAGAACTCTGTGCTGCTCTGTAGCGTTGGTCATACTACTGTTACGAACTGAATTGTTTCTTCTGTTCTGTTTGGAGTATCACATTAATTAACTAGAGAGACCTTGGTTGGCAATAATATCATACTCAGGTTAGGTAAATTGACCATCCGTAGTTTAATTGCAAACAGACTTTCATTTAAGATTTACAATTCTTGTTAGTATTTAAAATGGTTGGAGCCAGTGTGCAAGAAACTTTATTTTGTATAATGGTTGCCAAGGTATATTGTGGGTAGTCCATTCCCCTTGTGAAAATCAGACAGGTGGCAACCAGTAGTAGCACAGAATTTTGGTGTCAATTTCTCCCTTTTCCTCAGAGGTCCACTTTGCTTCCTCTTCAAAGAAAGGTCAGAAGGAGAGTGACTCTGATCTTTCTACTTCCAGGATCACTTACTGTTTATTCTGCGAGTGGAGTCCTTTAAGAAAGAGTGATATTGCTTCTTTTCTCCAATACCTATCTTGATTATTTTCCTGATATAGGGAGGACAGTATATTTGGGGTTATGCTCACTTTCTAAAATGCTTATGAGTCACATGATACTTTATAAAGTTTAAATGGCACAGAAGGGATAATCCTGCCGGTGCTCAGCAGTCAGATCAGTGTTGACTGCTCATAAAGAGCTTATGAAGCGTGGGCCTGGAATCTGTGTGTTTTGTTAGGTTTTTAAGAACAGTGGAAGAATTACTCTGATGCAATTGAAAGCCAAAACAGTGTCATGGGGTAGTAAAAGTTTCAAGTATATATCCATAATCTGAAAGAAGAAAATGAAAGGAACTTGAAAATAAAAAAAAATACATTGGAGAGCCAAAATATTAATCTGTTAAAATTTAAAAAACAAACAACACACACACATACGGAGATAGAGTGGGGAAAGTACACAGAAACCTCTGCATCTGTAACCTCTTCCACCCACATTCATGAGCTAATCTTATCCCCACACACCTCTCATCTATAACTTTAACAACAGGACCCACATACCATTACTACATGCTGCATACTACCATGCTATAAATTTACTAATGTACATATCACCTCCTACATGTACAATGTATTCTATTCAGGTTCTTATACTGTGCCCATTGCTGTGGAATCTGGGCACCTTCCAGGGGTGCATTAGGGATTCTCAGCCTACCGGGAACAAATAGGTGTCAGGAGGTCATGACACCCATCACCTTCTTTTTTGCTTAGGGGGTGGGGAGTCCCAGCAAGACTGGAGGGGAGTCATGGGGGATCGGTATGGAAAAGGGCAAGGACTTTTGTATTTATTAATCCCCTTCACTGACACAACAGCCACAGCAATATGTACATTTTACAGTTTATAAACACCACAGGCTCTATCCAGCTTCCTCTCATCTTCCCCTTACCGTTCACCAGCCATGTATGCCAGCCATTTCACAACTATGTCAACTGTAACTCTCCACAAAAGCTGGTCTCCCTGTGTTGCAGACCTCTTACATCTTCTGTTCCCACATGGTTTGGCTACTTAATACCTGACTCTGTAAACCATGGGGGGACATTGGGAAAGATGTTCATAGTCTCGAGCTCACATTTTTTTTTGAAGTTTTGTTGGAGAACCACCAAAGTATATGAGGTTTAAGATGTTCAGAGCCACTGAGGTTCCTAGCCAAACCAACAATATACATAGAATTTAAGTTCTCAGTTATTGTAGATGTGATATTATACTTGTCATCGATGAGACAAAACTTGTAGACAAGTATCTACTTTACATGGAAGAGTGGTAGGAATATGGGATCAAAGTTAAGGAAGTTACAGAACACCTTCATGCTTTCCACACTGCTTCTGTTTTAACTGTATCTAAATTTAAAAGTTCCGGACTTTCTAGTTTTTCTTTTTTTTAAACTTCGGAGGAAAAAATCCTTCAAAGTAACGTAAGTTACTGATATGTTCTAACAGCCTTGACTACCTTCACAAACATTTTTGGGAATGATTTTATTTAAAAAGGTGTTCTGTGTGAATGATTATTTTTAATTTAAAAAGATAGGGGTGTGTATGTGTGTGTGTGTGTTTAATGCCCGTTTTGAGGAATTTGTATCTCAACATTTAATATTCAGAGTCTGGCCTTAGTTGTAAGTGTAATAGCTTGTTTCATGCTCTGTATATTCACAGTTATGATACTGAAATGTTAAGACCACACACAGACAGCAAAGTCTCTAGCCACTTAAGCATGTAAATAGTCTGGCTTTTTACAAAGTGGAAAAATATTTCTGGTGCACTATTTTAAAAAGATCAGCATATTAAAGTGCGGTGTGCAACTGTGTCAACATTTTTTTGGCCATAACCATTAATTCTGTAGCCTCTTGATAATATGTAAAATGTGAAACTGGTTTGTTTACTGCTGGGATTGGTGCAGCAATTACTGTCTGCAGTTTCAAATAGATAATAGATCAAAGAATTACTTTGCGCGATCATTCTGCTGTTTAAAACAACTAAGGTTTTGGGTTAGTGTGTGTGTGTATGTTTTTTGGGTTTTTTTACAGATTGCTTTGGGCTCTTGGAAGGGACATTGGATCAATGGGTATCATAAATATTTTACTATAAATACATTTTCATTTTAACAGGCAAGGACAGTTTATTTCAAATAAGACTCTGCCTTTGCCTTTTCACACAGGAATTTGAGCTTTCTGATTGGCCACAGACACAGCACATATATTTCTTTCTTCACAAACCTAGTTTTCTTGAAACCTGACATGACATGAAGTCTTTCAGATTTTTTTTTATTAATGCACTTTCTCAGCATAGTTAGTTACTGCAGTGATAACCAAAATGCAGACGCACATAGATGTACAGTATGGCTTGAGGACACCCTCATCTTCAGTATAAAGGATTGCAGAGATTACAAGTCCCATCATGCAATGCTCTACCTTGATCTGGCTGCTAGGCTGGTAGGATTAAGATGGAGAATTCGTATAAACAGCCCTGATCCTTATGAGCTGAAACTCTATTAAAATAATAATTATTCTTGTATATAGCGCCTTCCATTTGAGCTCCCAAAGCACATATGAATATTAATGAATTTAGTTTTACAACGCCTCTATGAGATAGGGAAGTTATTAACAAGAGAGGGTGACTTGGCTCTAAGAGCCCTGACAAGTTGCCAATATGTTCTTCATTTGGGAAAAATTTGAACACCCCTGCATTACTGCAATAAAAGTTCTAACACACAAATATAATGGTTCTTATTCAACTCCTTTTACAGTTTAATATTTTAAAAATATGGTTGGCTATTCTACATCTCCTGTGCTGTATCATAGTAATAATATTGTGAAAGAAAGTTAGAATAGGAGCACTCTGAGCCAGGGACTCTTTGAGTTGTTTGCACACGGTCTAGCACAAAGGGGCAATAATTCCTGAGTTCTTCAGACATTACTGTAGTTAATAATAACGATAATGTTCTAAAAGATAGATGGTTAGTTCAGTCATAGTGCAGAGTATGCTTAGAAAAATAAAATGTAACTAGTGATAGCATCATGATAAAAATGTGAGGTTTCCTTTAAAGTGTTGTTTAAAATAAAAAGTCTGTGTATTCCATGTATGTAAATATAGTCTTTCACCTCCCTTTCACTGCCAAGAAGGGTTATTTAGTCAAGTGTGGGGGATGAGCAACACAAGTGGCTACAGTGGAGAGGATTTTTATTCCAGCAGTAGCTTTAAAGATGGAGCTGGGTAGGAGCAAATGTGATTTAACTGTACAAATGTGCATGAAGTCACCCTGCTTTCATGAGGATAAATTTGACCTGTTCAAAATATTTAGGCCAGCTCTACAGTACAAACTTACATCGGTATAACTATGTCACTCAGGGGTGTGGAAAATCCACACTCCTAAGCAATGCAGTTATACTGACCTAGCCCCCGATGTAGACAATGCTATGTCAATGGGAGAGGTTCTTCTCTCGACATAGCTCCTGCCTCTCATGGAGGTGGATTCTACAGCTCGTGGACAGGTTTTTAAGTGTAGACTTGCCTTTAATCTGGTGTTGCCAGTTTGGCACCTAGCCACTGTGGTGATTGGCCCAGTGTTAGAATATGTATATCCCACACACATTTATGTGTATGCTGTATCATGGCATTCATAGAATCATAGAATCATAGAATATCAGGGTTGGAAGGGACCCCTGAAGGTCATCTAGTCCAACCCCCTGCTCGAAGCAGGACCAATTCCCAGTTAAATCATCCCAGCCAGGGCTTTGTCAAGCCTGACCTTAAAAACTTCCAAGGAAGGAGATTCCACCACCTCCCTAGGCAACGCATTCCAGTGTTTCACCACCCTCTTAGTGAAAAAGTTTTTCCTAATATCCAATCTAAACCTCCCCCACTGCAACTTGAGGCCATTACTCCTCGTTCTGTCATCTGCTACCATTGAGAACAGTCTAGAGCCATCCTCTTTGGAACCCCCTTTCAGGTAGTTGAAAGCAGCTATCAAATCCCCCCTCATTCTTCTCTTCTGCAGGCTAAACAATCCCAGCTCCCTCAGCCTCTCCTCATAAGTCATGTGTTCTAGACCCCTAATCATTTTTGTTGCCCTTCGCTGGACTCTCTCCAATTTATCCACATCCTTCTTGTAGTGTGGGGCCCAAAACTGGACACAGTACTCCAGATGAGGCCTCACCAATGTCGAATAGAGGGGGACGATCACGTCCCTCGATCTGCTCGCTATGCCCCTACGTATACATCCCAAAATGCCATTGGCCTTCTTGGCAACAAGGGCACACTGCTGACTCATATCCAGCTTCTCGTCCACTGTCACCCCTAGGTCCTTTTCCGCAGAACTGCTGCCTAGCCATTCGGTCCCTAGTCTGTAGCGGTGCATTGGATTCTTCCGTCCTAAGTGCAGGACCCTGCACTTATCCTTATTGAACCTCATCAGATTTCTTTTGGCCCAATCCTCCAATTTGTCTAGGTCCTTCTGTATCCTATCCCTCCCCTCCAGCGTATCTACCACTCCTCCCAGTTTAGTATCGTCCGCAAATTTGCTGAGAGTGCAATCCACACCATCCTCCAGATCATTTATGAAGATATTGAACAAAACCGGCCCCAGGACCGACCCCTGGGGCACTCCACTTGACACCGGCTGCCAACTAGACATGGAGCCATTGATCACTACCCGTTGAGCCCGACAATCTAGCCAGCTTTCTACCCACCCTATAGTGCATTCATCCAGCCCATACTTCCTTAACTTGCTGACAAGTTAATTCTGATTGTCACACTTTTTTTCTGAAATATAATATGTTTGTATTCCTTAATTACTTCCAAGAAAATCCATTTTGATAATTTAAGATGTATATGTTGATAGTTGTGCATCTTTAGCTAATGCTGGTCTCATAGACACAGCCCTGCAAATCCATGGATATCCACAGACAATTTTTGCAGCTGGGATGCGGATACAAATTTTGTATCCGCACAAGGCACTAGTGATCTCCCCACAGAAATCAGGGTGAGGCTGTAATGGATGGGATGGAGGCAAGACAGACGCTCTGGTCCCAACAGCAGAAGTTGTAAGGAGCCCAGGAGGTGGGTAGGATAGGGGTGGAGGAGGCGGGGATGGAGCTCTGACTGCAGCACACACCCAAATGGGGCGGCTGTTACCCGGCCCTCAGGCTCCACTTTGGCTCTCTGAATCATGCAGCAGCAGGCTGTGATATGTGACAGTAGCCCACTGGGCATTCTGGGAATTGTAGTCCCTAGATTGCTTGGATAGAGGAGGTAAACTACAATTCCCAGAAGAAAGCGCTACCATGTGCTCCTGTGTAGGGAGCCAAGTGCCATTTTGAAAGAGGTGTCCATTGTACTTTAAACTAGCGGGTGGCAACGGTGGGCACTGTGAGGAGAGTATTTGTCGCCGTAGTCTGTCCTGGTTCAGTCTGCATGTGCTAGAGCTGCCGCGGCTGTGTAGGGTGTCCGAGCCCCCACTAGGAAGTTGGCGCTGCAGACGAGGGCCCAGGATTGTAGCCTCTCTGCCTGGAGCGGGGAAGGAAGTGTGGCAGGGACGGAGCGGGTGGTGGTGCAGGAAGTCGCTGGGGAAAAGTGGGGGGTGACTGGGGGTTGGGGGCTTGACACAGTCCTGTGTCACTGGTGACCTGTGGAGCTGCTAATAGAGCCCTGCAAATTTGTGGATATCCACTTAGTATCTGCAGATATTTGCATCCATGGATGCTGATATCCGTGGACCATTTTTGTGGATCTCGGATGCGGATACAAATTTTGTATCTGCATAGGGCTTTACTCATAGATTTTAAGGTCAGAAGGGACTATCATGATCATCTAGTTTGACCTCCTGCACATTTCAGGCCACAGAACCTACTCCTGTAATAGACCACTAACCTCTGGGTAAGTTACTGAAGTTCTCAAATCATGGGTTAAAGACTTCAAGTTACACAGAATTCACTATTTACACTAGTTTAAATCTGCAAGTGACCCGTGCCCCATGCTGCAGAGGAAGGTGAAAAACCCTTAGGATACTTAATTTTTATCATGTACTTATTTTTTGTTAGTATTTAATATCCCTTATTTTCACTTGTCCTTATACTCAGTATTCTGTTGTAACATGTAACGTGGTGAAATTAATCACTACATTATATTCACAATTCTTCTGTCCTGCTCTGCACAGAGGAAAACATTTAGTGGGTGACGGAGAAAGATTATTTTTACCAGCAGCTGGAAATTTATGCAGTGATTAAAGTAATATCCCTGGCATGTATACCTATTTCTACACTGCACGTGTACATATGTAATAGATCTCATTATTCAGAACCAAGATTCCTTTTCTCAAACCTAAAAAGCTCTCTCTCACTCTCACTCATGCACACTCCTTAAGGATAAAATGTGTCCTTTTTTTACCTTTCATTTATAAGAAGTGGGGTGTAGATGTGGGCATGTGGTAAATTTTGCTTTGGGCCCAGATCTTAAAAAATGCTCAGCACCCAGCTGTCCACTCCTTTTAGGAACCTAAAAGGGAAATGAGTTCTCTTGAGAATCTGATACTTACTTTTTTTACCCTGGAAATATCAAGAATATCCAGTCTTGCCTTTCCTGTTTTTGCTAGGGGAATCATTGAAAAACTAGAAAATTGGAAATAGGGGCTTTTGTGATCCCCAGTTGGAGGGACAAGTATTGAATGTTTCATAAAGAACTTTTCTCTCATTTTCTCCCTAGACATTTGAGTGCTAACAAAAACAAACACAATCAAAGTTTTAAACAGACTGATCAGACTTCCTCTCTCAATTGTGCAGGTTTCACTTTCTGGTTATTTTTCATGGTTTTATTAGTTCTTCTGCCATCCTTAGTATCTACCTCGCAAAACTGAGTCAACAATATCTGATGTTCCCAACTCTTGTAGTTTCACTAAAACATCAGCTTGTGCAGTCAAGTGATTGTGGGAGCATCTTGGTTGTCATTTAAAAAAAAGTTTCTAGCCCGCATGGTTACAGAGAAAAGCTTGAAAGTATGATCCAAGTGCACCCTGAAGGGCTCAAATGCCAGAAGGCAAATAAAAAGAATCCCAACATTTATTTATTTTTTAAATCTCATGATTTGAGGGTCAGATTCATCATTTTTGAACACTTTGTGTTAGCAATACTGTTCAAATAAAAACAATGGGGAAAAAGAGAACCTGTTCCCTTCCCTGCCCCCAACCCTGCAATGTCTCAAGCTTTTTTGATACATATACTAAAAAGGACACAAACACCATTTTTTGCTTTGCAGATAATCTTTAAAAGTAATGACAGTTTCCTTTGTCTTTGTTTTAAAAATTGAACATGGTTAGTAATAGCTACAATATTGTAGTAAGGGGATCTTTCCCGTTACTCAAAAACAGAATGTTGTTATTAAATAATAAAATGGCAGTACTCATGAAAAACCTGCTGTTAGCCGCATAAACCCCAGGGCACTTGGTCTAAATATCTAATTGAGCTTTTCCTAATTAAAAAAAAGTAGTAATAAATCGGTCACATTTTTCTCTACAAAGTACAAAGAGGAAAGAATATCAGCATTAAAATGAATACACATAAATACATGCAGTGTGGAATACTGTCATTTCGCAGCTTGAAATCATACAAAGGTAAAACAATCATAGTAAATACAAACAGAAAGAAATATGTTGATTCATGGAAATCCAGCTGTGTAGAATAACCATTGATCTGGAACCCTTCAGGATTCATACAAATTTATAAAGTCTTCCATAGATGCATAACAGTTAATACAAGACTTTAATAGAGCTTTCTCTTTGCACATCAATGTCTTTCTATGTATATGTCTTTTCTTTTGATAGCTAAACACTCAATTTGCCCCTTAAATCTTTTAAACATTTATTTATTTCACTCAGTACAGGTAATTTGCAATTACCATAACTAACATATAACCCACACCCCATCCCATATGACATGCCGGGTATAACCTAAGCAAGGAGAATCCGTGTATATCACCATTCTTATTAAGCAGTATGTGGTCCCAAGTTAATTTCCTGTGGTGGCAAAATTATAAACGTAAATTTATAAATTACAGCATGGAGCAGTAAATGGCTGCTACCCACAGCTTAAAAGCCCTGTACACAACACTGGTTTTCTTTGCCATTGTTTTAGACGTAATCAAAATTCTGAACGTACAACAAAGAAGAGGGGCTTTTTAGAGTAGTAATCAGAAAAGGTGTTTTTTTGTAGCACTGAAATATTTGTTCATAATGAAGGGACACAGCCAAAACATTATTTCTAAACCTTTTCTTTTCCAGCTACCGGTGATAACATAGTTACCCCTTGAGAAGATGAATACACAATTCACTGTGTAATGTAAGGGCTTGTCAGGCAGGCTGGGTCTACACTTAAAAGTAAGGTTGACATAGCAACGATGGTCAGGGGTGTAAAAAATCCACACTTGTGATTGACATAGCTATGCAAACCTAACCCCCAGCGTAGCCACAGCTATGTTGATGTTCCTACATCAAGAGAAAAACCCCTTCCATCAGTGTAGGCTGCATCTACACTATGGGGTTATGCTGGCATAGCTACGCCAATATAGCTAATCAAAAATTAATTTGAGTTCAGTTGGGGTGTGAATTTAAAGCAGAATAGCTATTCCTGATTAACACCCTGCATAGATGTTCTTATTCTGAATTAGTTTAATTCACTTTGGAAGTTAATTGGGAATAGCTATTCCAGAATAACTCCCACATAGACAAGACCTGACTCCAGTAGAAAGAGGTTGGCCTTACTTACTGTTTATTCATAAAAGAAGTTAATTTTTGGGCACAGCTGACAGTGATGAAGCTATGTCCTGTGCTTCTTTGACCATAGTGCTGTGCTTCCAAATCTTAAAGGAATGTCACTTTTTGTAAAAAGAAAAGGAGTACTTGTGGCACCTTAGAGACTAACCCATTTATTTGAGTATAAGCATCCAATGAAGTGAGCTGTAGCTCACGAAAGCTTATACTCAAATAAATGGGTTAGTCTCTAAGGTGCCACAAGTACTCCTTTTCTTTTTGCGAATACAGACTCACACGGCTGTTACTCTGAAACCTGTCACTTTTTGTAGGCAGGGCTGGTAGCACTGCCTCTTGTTTAGGCTGTCTGACACTTCCCATTATAAGACCCTGTTTTCAGTTGCTTGTAACATTGCCAAACTAACTATTTGGATTGAAATTTTTGCAGTGGATGTCTATCTCAGACCGAACATTTTTTGGAAACCTTCAGCTAAAACGGTTGAGGTCTTTCTGAGAAGTATGTTGTTCCTACAATGAAACCAGCAAAGAGGAAATACTGTGTCCCTTTTACAGGTTTCGAACACCTCTGCTCTCACCTGCCCCCAGACTTTTTTGTTGGTGGCAGCAGCTAATGAGCGTGAGAGGCAGGGGCTCCAAGCATAGACATCAAAGGGAAAGGAATCAAAGAGACTGGATTTGTGTGGTCGTAAACCTTATTTGATGTGCAGGCTGCAACTTAGAATTGCTAAGCAGCAAGCTCTCCTATGTCACCTTGACTTCAATCTGTGGGAAACCATCGTGAAGTTTAAAGACAGGCTACCATAGGACTCCAGGCAGGAGTTCACTCTGGTGGTAGAGGAGGGCAAGTTGATGTCAAGGACAGCTCTCCAGGACAGCTTGGATACTGTGAACTCAGCAGCTCAGTCCATGGTGTCTGCCATATCTATGAGGAGATGTTCATGGCTGCAGTCTTCCAGTCTCCCTCCTGAAGTACAGCAGACCCTCCAAGATCTGCCCTCCAAGACATGTTACATCCATAGGTGCAAGAACCTGTTGCCCCATGGAATCTCAACCTGGTGCTAACAACATTAATGGGACCACCCTTTGAACCTCTTGCAACTTGCTCCGTCTCTGTGAAAGTGTCATTTCTGATTGCGATAACATCAGCAAGGAGACTGGGTGAATTGAGAGTCTTGGTCTCAGAGCCTCCTTGTATAGTTTTCCATAAGGATAAAGTTTACCTCCGCCCTCACACAAAATTCCTGAGAAAGGTGGTTTTCCAATTTCCATGTTAGCCAGGCAAGTCCTGAAGTCTCACATGCAAACAGATGAGCAGAAACTTCATTTGTTGGGTATGAGGAGAGCTTTAACTTTTTACTTGGACTGTACCAGGTCCTTTAGATCCGCCGTGCAATTATTTGTCGCGATTGCAGACAGACTGAAAGTTAAACTGGTTTCCACTTATAGGATTTCCTCCTGGATTTCCTATTGTATTTGTTTGTCCTACCAATTAGCTAATGTCATGCCACTTCCTAGAGTGTTGGCTCATTCAACTAGAGCTCAAACGGCTTCAGCAGCTTGCCTGCTGCAAATACCTATTCGAGACATTCGCAAAGTGGTGACCTGGTCATCATTTCACACCTTTGCTGCTCATTATGCTATTTCTGATTAGTCCAGGAACAGTGCCAGTTTGCATGGGTTGTTCTACCATCACAGTTCAGGTAGACTCCAAGCCCACATGCAGGTTAATCTGCCTGTGAATGAACTACAGTGGAATCGACATGTAAAATCACTCGAAGAAAAAAACGGTTACCTGCCTTTCCATAATTGTTGTTCTTCAACATGTGTTGCACATGTCTATTCTATGACCTCCCCTCTTTCTGCTCTCTATTGGAGTCTGTCTGGTAAGAAGGAACTGAAGGGGGTCAGGGGCAGTGGCTCTATCCTCTGGTACCAGCAAGCAGTGGTGTGTGATGGCATTGGGTGATTGATTTACCCCAAGGTGTATTGCTGTGGGAAAATGTTCTCTGACAACTGTGCTCGAGGTGCTCACATACCTACAGTGGATTGGACAGATGCAACACATCTCGAAGAACAACAGTTACGGAAAGTTAGATAACTGTTTTTTTCTTTTCTGCTTTATTCAGTCCACAGGATGATTGAGCAGCTACTCAATATTTTGTTTTCTCCTCATTGTTCAGTGCGTGGCCCCAGGCTTCATTTACTTCATACTATACGAACTTGCTCGAAAATTTATATGTGGTTTCTTATTCTACCTCTTCTCTGCTTCCTACTGTGGAACATAGTTTAACTTATTTTTTTAAAAAGTGTATTGAGAGCAGAATATTTTCCTGGTTTACTTCCTTTACATCCACTAGGGTGACCAGATGTCCTATTTTTAAAGGGGCAGTCCCATATTTAAGCCCTCCTGCAGGTGTCCTGACTTTTTCTTAAACACGGACAAATTGTTCCATATTTTCTGTCTCTCCCTCATCAGTACTGGCGGGTCCTGCTGCTGGCCGGATTCTGGCTCGCCAGGCAACTGGTCACTAGGGGTGAGTGGGTGGGGGGTCCAGTGGCCGACGATGGGGGTGGGTATGCAAGGCTGGTGGCCGCTCCCCATGCTGGTCCGTTAGCACAGCCTCCTCACCCCTTCCCATTTCCAGCCAGCACTGGCTGCGCGCTGCAAGCTGTGGTGGCTGGTGTGTGCGGGCAGGCGCCAGGCAGCAGTCAGTTACATGTTGCCTCTGCTGCCCACCCGTTGGCCCTTTCCGTGCTCCCCCTCTCGCTGTCCTCTCCCTGCTTTGCCCCTTCCCCCGCCAGCCACGCTGCTCCTCCATATCCCGCACTGGTGGGGCGCGTCCTGCTCACAGCGCTCAGAGAACCATCCCCTGGTCGGAGCGCTCAGCTCATCAACTGCCTGGCCTGCAGGCTCCTTCGTTTCTCCACTGCCTCTGGCTGGGCCAGTGCCCCAGGAAAGCCCAAGACCCTCCAGCCCAGGGTGCTGGCCAGGAGGAGCCAAGACCTGCAAAGCACTGGCACGGGGAAGCATCTCTGCCCCTCAGCTAAGCTCTGGAGTGTGGGGGGAGGGCACCGGAATGATTTCCAGCTTCTTCACGCACCAAACCTGCAGGCTCCACAGCAGCCCCCCGGGCAGGGGCTTAGCATCCTCTTTACCCGCCCCACCCCTGTCCTGAGTCCTGCCCCTAGGGAGCGCGGGGCTGCTCTGTCCCCTAGGCAGCCTCCCCTGCTGAGCCACCCCTCTGGTCAGGTTCTCGGAAGCTCCTGCAGTCAGGTTCCCTGGGCCCTGATGCACAGTGCATCCTTAGGGGTTAACCCCTTCCTGCCCACGCTGTAGCTGGGGGACAGGAGGCAGCTGGGTTATGTTGGTGGCCAGCAGCAGCCTGGAGGTGTTAGCTACCTTTCAACCCTGTGTGGCCCGGAAGGAACAAGTTGCTTCTAGCCATGGGGGGAGGAGGGAGACAATAAGAGATGAGCTCTGCAAAGACACAGGCCAGGTCATCCCTTCCTCCACTCTTCCTGCCCTGCGGCTGGAAGCAGCTCCTGTCCCTTTCCTCCAGCACAGTGCTGAAAGACTGCTGCTGACCACATTCTGGTGTGAACCCTGCCTGAAATCTGGGGAGGGGGGACATGTGACCCTGCATGCCCCCCCCCCCATGTGTTTCCATGGGAAGACACGGTGCCAGGTACCAGGAGAGGCAGGTCCGTCCCAGGGGCCCAACCAGGCATGGGGTGCGGAAAGCACCAGGCAGGGAGGGTCAGGTCGGTTGGTCACCCCACCATGTGAGAAAGGTGTACGAGAATGTGTGTGTGTCACATCTCCCCATGTGTGGAGAGGGGTAGAGGTGTGTATGTCACCCCTCCTTGTGTGAACCAAAAAACCTTAAAGATCAGAAGGTAAATAAAAAGAATACAGCTATGCCGTATTTCTTTTTAACAAGGGTTCAGTCCACTTGATGTTAATTTGAACATTTGTACTGCACAGTTCTGATTGATTGCCATTGAACTTGCTTGAATATGAGTAATTTTACCAAGTGTCCTGTATTCAGCATAGGGAAATATGGTCACCCTAACTAGGGCTGAAGATTTGGTTTTCTACTTCTGTTGGGCATGTGAGTGTCCTTTACTTATGGACTGACATGTGCGCTAAATGCTTCATTTTCAAATACCAGAAAATGTTTATTTTGCGACTTTTGTGATGTGTTCTTAGGTTAGGAGTTATTTCTTTGAAAAAACAAAATCATCTTCACAGCCTAGACTAGAAGTCCAACCATCAAGACTCATCAAATCTCATTTCCCTGAGGTCTGAATTGCCTATGGCAGAGCAAAGAAATTAAGAAATAGTGACACTTTCACTTACTTTATTTTACATTCTAGTCTGATCTGGGTGAAGTTTTGGGGTCTTTTTTATAAATGTGGTGGGTATTTTGTTTGTTTTAAAGGTTGGTTTACATTGTAATGGACATGGCTTGGTTGACTTAGTCAATATTGAATCATATCATAGAATTGTAAGACTGGAAGGGACCTCGAGAGGTCATCTAGTCCAGGCCCCTGCACTCATGGCAGGACTAAGTATTATCTAGATCTATATATAGTATATTGACTGGAATGCGTTACCTAGGGAGGTGGTGGAATCTCCTTCCTTAGATATTTTTAAGGTCAGGCTTGACAAAGCCCTGTCTGGGATGATTTAATTGGGGATTGGTCCTGCTTTGAGCAGGGGGTTAGACTAGCTGACCTCCTGAGGTCCCTTCCAACCCTGATATTCTATGATTCTATGACATGGTAATGCAGTTTTAAAAATAGGGAGCTCTAAACCCCTTATTTCCTTTCATCCTCAAAGACAGACCTTTTAATTTGTATTGACCCCCTTTCCAAGTTATTGAGTGATGAGAGATTTAACTTCTTAAAGAAGTTGATAGGTAATGTGATATGAAGCATATTAGCAGGATAGATAAAACAGAGAAGGGTATCTTTCTTGTTTACAAACATTCCCCGAGCTATCTAGCAGATCATTCAACTGCTCATACTCACTTTTCATTTCTTAAGAAAAGGGAGGTAAATTGCAGAAAATAGGAAGGTACAAGATGAAGGAATATGAATCTCTAAAACTAGTTCCAAGTTGGTTTAATGGTTCCAGTATAAGGAACAAGAGAACCGATATGTAAGACAATTTGTGTGTGGATGCAAGGCAGTTTCTGCTGAAAAAGTAAAGTTTACACTAATGTAACTTTCATATGTAGACAGGGCTACACTATTTCAAGCTATCCGAACTATGGAGAAAGGCAAAGCTATGCAATTTCATTTTCTTTTTCCCAACAGTCCATTGTGGAAGATTTTAGTATACTAAGTGAAAATAAGATTCATATTGCTTTTGAACACTTATCTGCTAGAGCCACTTTGGTCTAGTGTGGATGGACTTCTGAATGAAATTTGCCTGGATAACTTCAGTTAGTGAGATAAATTTGTTTAAATGATTTGCTGTGTATTTTTGCATTGTTATTCAAGGAGAGCATTTTTCTGAACATTCCAGAAATAGTGACCATTGCCAAGCTCAGATTGATCGTGCCTTTAAAGATCTTCAAAATAGCCATTTGGGGCTAGATATCAGCATAATCTAAGGGGATGTAAGACCTGATTCAAAGCCCATTAAAGTCAATCAGGTCCTTTGTCACATGACACTTGTTACTACTAATGAGAGTCAAATGGCTGTTTCCCTATGCTGTAATGTGCTCTTTGACATTTATTACATGCAGTAGGTTTTTAGATCTCTCTTGGCATAGCGTCAGGTAGATCATCTAAATTCCTTTTGGCAGTATGACAAGTAAAGGAATGTTTCCTCTTTGTCTGATACATTCCCTCAGCAACATCTTGGTCTATTTCAGTTGGTTATTGGAATATGTAGTTTTGCTATGTATGCTATTTGACAGTGTGTGTGTTGGTGTAGCTATAAATCTGTATCTTTGTATATGTTCTTACACTAAATTACCCTGAGGTATATAAGTATATAGAAGGTGTATATTTGCTAGTGAGAGTCAAACTCACAGTAAGGTATCATTCTAGCTTTTTTCGTAATCTTCCTTAATGTAACACAGAGATTTTGCCTCAGATAAGAGAGAAAATGTTCACACTTTTTCTTCTCTCCACATTTCTGGACACCCTTGTTCATCTCTGCTTTTTATCTCTCCTTCCTTTTAACAGTGTCAGTTGAACCAATGGTGAGAGCAGACTACCACATAATTCTTTTTCTTCTTTAAAAGTGAGCTGTTGGATGAAGGTACTGCTTTCAGTAGGGTTTTGCCATCAGTTACCCCAGATTTAATTTTTCCTTCTTATTTAAATAATTCTAAAGAGAGATTTTAGATCTTTTTATTTAATTTAAGAAAAACAACCCATACTCTGGGCCTTTTTTAAAAAATGCAGCCGCAAGTATGTTTTATAAAGCTTCAGCTACACCATCACTTGGAGAGTGGGAGGGAATTGAAGAATTTGCTATGAAAGTCAAGTTTTGCAGATCTGAGGAGAAATTTTTATTCAGTTTAAATTGAGGATCTGTCCCATGGTGTCGCTCCCAGGAATTGAAAGCTTGCAGTCATATGAGAGCTGTGGCTTAATTTATAATACTGACGTGCCATTATATTAAAATTCAGCATATTTGAGGCTCTTCGTTGTTAACATTTTACCAATTATATTCTGCTAAAAAATTCCTGGGTTTTGGAAAAAGCTAGTATTCACTGATTTTTCATCCAAATTTTGTCTTATTTCCGGACCTGGACATTTTTTGCAAGGAAAGCAGATGGAGCTGTGCTAAAGGGCCAGGATCGGGAGGGAGCTCTGGCTAGCAGGGTGGTCAGTACACACTCATCCTGACCCCAGACCTTTGGCATGGCTCTGTTTGTTTCCTCTGCATAGTCAGGGAACAAGATGGGCAGAGAAGACAGGTCCTGGAAGCCGAGACTTGCCCAACTGCTGCAGGGAACACAAAGCTTCCTCAACTGCTGCATGGTCAGTAGCACCCCCGGCACACCATGACTACTGGGCATCTCTCCCTCCCTTTGGCCTACTGCCCTTCATTTTTGGTTTTTACTGATTTTTTTCCCATTTTAAAATTGTTGATAAAAGCCAGAAAAACAAACAAAAAATACCTGAAAACAAGGTGCGTTAATTATTATATATTAGTTATTTTATACTTTCTACTAAAGTCCTGAGTATTTGCAAAATATTATTTCTAATCCTAATGAAAACATCCTTCCATGGGCAGATGGCATTCTAGCTTATCTGCCTGGTTTTTTTTAACTTTGTGGTTTCCAGTAACATGGGTACAGGTGAATATTGTAACAACACAGAAAAGGAACTTTCCGACCTGCAATATGATCTCTCGATTGGAAGAATGCTTCATAGATCCATTTAGCCACTTTACTGCCCACCGAGAGTTTGGTTTAGGGTAAAGTCTTTACACAGCAGGCTGCTATTAAGTTGCATTTTTCTTCTCCTTGATAGGAATTGTTTCCCCAAAAACATGGCCCCCAAAAAAACTTTGCTGAATACCTTACTTTATTAAAATTCCATGCAATATATTTATGTCCTGAAAGGTCATTGCAAAAAAATTACTATGTTTGGGTTACATCTGACTTCATATCCATTCTGCTAGTTCGACAAATAAAATTATATTTTTCTAACTTTCAGCTCTACAAACTTAACTTTGGATCTGAACATTAAACTGGCTCCATTCTCTCTTGCATGTCAGCAAGCCCTAAAGATTTTATCCTCCAAAACACCCCCGTTGTCTTTAAATGCGTAACTCCACTATCCAAAAAATCTGTTTTAGTTACACTTGTGCAATCCCATTGTCTTCAAATTGCACCCTCAGTTAGAGCTTTGCCGTAGGGGTCTAATGGAAGAATTTGTCTCTGCACTGGAAACTTAGTTAACAGTTTTGTTGATGATGTCAGATTTTTAATATGTGCTAGGTCTCACTTTCACTCACTCATAGCTGAGATGGATCTACAGTGATAACGGTAGTAAAAGCAGTAGAAAACTTACTTTTCATTACAGCAAGCAGCTATAAATATGAACTTCATAAGTTGTTAAATAAGGTGTTATTTTCACAGTCACCTTTTGAGCGTAAAGCGGCAGTCTAAAGTATATAGGGGCTTCAGCTGCTAAGCCTCTTCTAGTATATGCCAAACAAATGATCAAACTGATTATATATGCACAAAAGGTGTGTGTTTGGCTGAGGGGGTTCAGATACATGGATTTCTGGGGATTTTTTTTTTTTCAGATAATTCCAATTAAATTAATGGGCCCACGTTTTCTTGTGATAATAGACCATACAGAATAGTTGGATCATACAGAATAGTTGTTCTGGCCGGGTCCTTAGATTTTAGTGGGAATGGATGTACAAAGCTGAAAATCAGAAGTTTCATTTTTTCCAGAGCTAATTATTAATGTTTCCATTTTAAATAAAATAAAACAGGAGGAAGAGTCTCGCATGTTAACCTCACAATAGACAGTCTGGTTTGTGTTTCTTTTATGCTTTCACTTCATCTTTAAAATATAACTTCTCCAGATTGTCATTGCACTTCACTGAAAGTGGCCAGTAATTTTATATAAGCATTTAAGTTCACAGCCCTAGTTGGAATTCCTTATTTGGCTGTAGGATTCTTCACAGAGGTTTTTCCCTCTTCCACTGCTATCTTTGCACCATTAAATGAATGCAATTTAAAGGCAAGATTATCTTTAGGTCACAGTGAAATTTAAAACATGAGGGATAGAGTGCATTTAGTGCAGTTGGAATTGGAAATAAACACATAAAGAAATGTATATGGCCATGCTGATAGTTATAAATTAAGTGTCAAGGTCTCAAATCTGGGAAAGCATCATCAGAATTTATAAAGTTCTATTTAAGCAGTCCATTCTCCTCACTTTAAACATCTGTTACTGGTTATTGTTTGAGTGACCACCATGTACATTATACAAAAAGGAACGTGTTTTTTGTAAGATCTCTGCTAATGTGGCAGATAAAATCCCAATGTTTGATAGCAATGCCAAAGGGCAAAGAGGTGCTGAGCAATACTCCTCATCTTTACCATTGCTTTCCTTCCTGGAAAAACAGGCTTTGACAGTGGGAAAACTAAGAAAGTGATAAGGAGAGGTGGAAAGATGCTTGGGAACTGAGACTGATGTAGACCAGAGCTGTATTTCATCAAGCAGGAAGAAAAAGCCTTCTCTTACATGCACCAATGCACCAATAACTATTTGTTCACTGATTAGAAATAAAAATAGAAATTCTAGTTTATATAATCTTGTTGTGGTAATAAATTAAAAGTTAAGAAACAACATTGTTTTTGTTGGCACATGACACAAACTGGGTCTGGTTTTTGCAGTTCGATTTCCCTGACAACCCATTTTTGGCCTGTTTTTTTTTAAAAAATCGAATTTCTTATTGACTATCTTCAAATACTGTGTGTTCTGCTCAGAGTAAATGTTTTTAAACTGATGCACTGTAAGGATGAAGAACAATTTCCTGTGGGGATAGAGTCTGAACTGTTGGAAATTGTCCACACCTTTGAGGTATGTCTGCACAGCATTTTGGAGTCAGCTTGGTCTCGGAAGCCCACACCTCTTCCCTACAATGCTATGTACACATACCCTGACTCTTTTCTGACACTGCTGGATTTGTTGTTGTTTTGAAAGTTTTTTGTGGTAGGGTAGAGAGTGACACTTGTTGCATATAAAACACTTAAATGTCTTTCTTTCCCGTTACATATCTGAAGTGTTGAGGATCAATTGCAGAAAATTAGCAGCAATGAGTACACATAGGACTAAGAGTGTATTACTTAAATACTGCTTGCTAGAGATGAATGAAACAGTTCAGATGCCCTTTTTTTTTTCTTCCTCTGATCTAGCCTGTCTTCTTGTACAAAGAAGGAAAACTTGCTTCATGCACTGACAGACTCTCTGCATGTTAAGGGCCTGTCCACACTGAAGAAATATTTCAACAGGTTAAGCTAAATCAATCTAAAGCTGTTTACAACCATAAAGTGAAATCCTGCCCTATGGAAGTCACTGGGAGTTTTGGCATTGATTTTAATGGGGCTAAGATTTAATCCATAGAGTAGATCCAGTTTTAGGTGGATTGTCCTGTGTTACTGAACTAGGCTCTTGATTAAACTGATCATATACTTCATGTCTCCTAACGATAAGGTTGAAGGAGTCTTGGCCTAGATAGGCACAAAGAGCTAACTGAATGATGATTTAGAACTGTGAAGAAAATCAGGAAGTGCGAGGAGCCTGAGTAGACATCTGTAGTGAAATATGTAGTGACAAACCATCAGATAAAGGACAGAATATGGAAATGATCGTAGAGCAGTTTTTAAACTAAGGGCTGGGAGAAAGCTGACAGATGTGAAGGAGCACGTGGTTCGGACAGAGACATCCCATAGGGGAGGATCTATTAATGGAGATCCTCTATGTCCTAGTAAGGAGGAGAGCATGGAAGATGATAAAATATGGGTAGGATCTGATGACAAACAGTCAGATGAAAAAGAGTCCCATTCAATTACATCATGTACTGGCAGACAGCTAAAAAGTGACAAGTTTTTAAAGTGCTTATATACAAATACTAGAAGTCTAAATACTAAAATGGGTGAACTAGAGTGCCCAATATTAAATGAGGATATTGATATAATAGGCATAACAGAAACTTGGTGGAATGAGTATAATCAACGGGACGCAGTAATACCAGGGTACAAAATATATTGGAAGAACAGAACAGGTCATGCTTGTGGGAATTGGCACTATATGTGAAAGAAAGCATAGAATCAAGTGAAGTAAAAATCTTAAATGAACCAAACTGTACTATAGAATCTCTATGGACAGTAATTCCATGCTCGAATAATAAGAATATAGCAGTAGGGATATATTACTGACCCACCTGACCAGGATGGTGATAGTGACTATGAAACGCTCAGGGAGATTAGAGAGGCTATGAAAATAAAAAACTCAATAATAATGAGGGATTTCAACTATCCCCATATTGACTGGGTACATGTCACCTCAGGATGGGATGCAGAGATAAAGTTTCTTGACACCTTAAATGACTGCTTCTTGGAGCAGCTAGTCCTGGAACCCATAAGAGGAGAGGCAATTCTTGATTTAGTCCTAAGTGAAGCACAGGATCTGGTCCAAGACAT
The DNA here is from genome assembly GCF_965152235.1 of Eretmochelys imbricata. Classification (NCBI taxonomy): domain Eukaryota; kingdom Metazoa; phylum Chordata; order Testudines; family Cheloniidae; genus Eretmochelys; species Eretmochelys imbricata. Next base: position 201,018,604 of record NC_135574.1, on the reverse strand, counting down.
GAATGTAGCTGGACTGCTTGGTAATAGTGACCATAATATAATTAAATTTAACATCCCTGTGGTGGGAAAAATACCACAGCAGCCCAACACTATAGTATTTAATTTCAGAAAGGGGGACTACACAAAAATGAGGAAATTAGTTAAACCGAAATTAAAGGTATAGTGCCAAAAGTGAAATCCCTGCAAACTGCAGGAAAACTTTTTAAGGACACCATAATAGAGACTCAACTTAAATGTATACCCCAAATTGAAAAACATAGAAAGAGAACCAAAAAAGTGCCATTGTGGCTAAACAACAAAGTAAAAGAAGCAGTGAGAGACAAAAAGGCATCCTTTAAAAAGTGGAAGTTAAATCCTATTGAGGTAAATAGAAAGGAGCATAAACTCTGGCAAATGAAGGGTAAAAATATAATTAGGAAGGCCAAAAAAGAATTTGAAGACCAGCTAGCCAAAGACTCAAAAAGAAATAGCAAAATTTTTTTAACGTACATCAGAAGCAGGGTAGTCTCTAAACAACCAGTGGGGCCCCTGGACGATCAAGATGCTAAAGGAGCACTCAAGGATGATAAGGCCACTGCGGAGAAACTAAATGATTTCTTTGCATTGGTCTTCATGGCTGAGGATGTGAGGGAGATTTCCCAAACCTGAGCCGTTCTTTTTAGGTGACAAATCTAAGGAACTGTCCCAGATTGAGGTGCCACTAGAGGATGTTTTGAAACAATTGATAAACTAAACAGTAATAAGTCACTAGGACCAGATGGTGTTCACCCAAGAGTTCTGAAGGAACTCAAATGTGAAATTGCAAAACTACTAACTTTAGTTTGTAACCTATCATTTAAATCAGCTTCTGTACAAAATTACTGGAGTGTAGCTTATGTGACGATTTTAAAAAAGGGTTTCAGAGGTGATCCTAGCAATTACAGGCTGGTAAGCCTGACTTCAGTATCGGGCAAACTGGTTGAAACTATAGTAAAGAACAAAATTGTCAGATACATAGATAAACATAATTTGTTGGGGAAGAATCAGCATGGTTTTTGTAAAAGGAAATCACGCCTCACCAATCCACTAGAATTCTTTGAGGGGGTCAACAAGCATGTGGACAAGGGGGATCCAGTGGATATAGTGTACTTAGATTTTCAGAAAGCCATTGACAAGGTCCCTCACCTAAGGCTCTTAAGCAAAATAAGCTGTCATGGGATAAGAGGGAAGGTCCTCTCATGGATTGGTAATTGGTTAAAATATAGGAAACAGAATGGAGAGAGGTAAATAGTGGAGTCCCCCAGGGGTCTGTACTGGGACCAGTCCCTTCAACATATTCATAAATGATCTTGAAAAAGGGTAAACAGTGAGGTGGCAAAACTATTCAAGATAGTTGAGTCCCAAGCAGACTGTGAAGAGCTACAAAAGGATCTCACAAAACTGGGTGACTGGGCAACAAAATGGCAGATGAAATTCAATATTGATGAATGCAAATTAATGCACATTGCAAAACATAATCCCAACTATACATATTAAATGATGGGTAAATTAGTTGTTACCACTCAAGAAAGAGATCTTGGAGTCATTGTGGATAGTTCTCTGAAAACATCCACTCAGTGGCCGTCAAAAAAGCTAACAGAATGTTGGGAATCATTAGGAAAGGGATAGTAAATAAGACAGAAAATATATTGCCTCTGTATAAATCCATGGTACGTCCACTTTTTGAATACTGTGTGCAGACTGTGGTCACCCCATCTCAAAAAAGATAGATTGGAAAAGGTTCAGAAAAGGGAAACAAAAACGATTAAGGGTATGGAACGGTTTCCATATGAGGAGAGATTAATAAGACTGGGACTTTTCAGCTTGGAAAAGAAACGACTAAGGGGGGATATGATAGAGGTCTATAAAATCATGACTGGCGTGGAGAAAGTAAATAAGGAAGTGTTATTTACTTCTCATAACACAAAAACTAGGGGTCAGCAAATGAAATTAATAGGCAGCAGGTTTAAAACAAACAGAAGGAAGTATTTTTTCACACAACATACAGTCAACCTGAGGAACTCCTTGCCAGAGGATGTTGTGAAGGCCAAGACTATAACAAGATTCAAAAAAGAACTAGATAATTTCATGGAGAATAGGTCCATCAATGGCTGTTAGCCAGGATGGGCAGGGATGGTGTCCCCAGCCTCTGTTTTCCAGAAGCTGAGAATGGGCGACAGAGGTTGGATCACTTGATGATTACCTGTTCCGTTCATTCCCTCTGGGGCACCTGGCATTGGCGCTGATGGAAGACAGGATACTGGGCTATATGGACCTTTGGTCTGATCCCATATGTCCGTTCTTATATTCTTATGATTACAAATTAGATATGATACAAAAAATCTACATATTCTGTCATTTATTGTTATCAGACATAGTGGATCTAACTGATTTAATAAGACTGCACTTCTGTAGCATCCTTCATCTGAGTCTCTTAAAACAGTCAGTAAACACCAATTTTAGCCCCACAACATCCTAGGTAGGGAGGCAAATACATTAACTGAGGTGATGAGAAGGTTTGTCCAAGGTCACACAGAAAATCAGTGGTAGAGCCAAGAATAGAATTCCAGAGACCTGGCTCATTCACTTGCTCTAGTGGACATCACATACTTAGAACCAAAGCCCTCTGATTTCTTAAAAATCTTGCTTGTGAAAAAGTGCTACAGGATAGCAGTCCATGTGAACAAAACTGGTGGCACTGAATCTTCCTGTTGCAGGTGAGCGGAACAGGTTTCTAAAAGCAGCGGTAGCAATAACAGAGCCAGATGTTTAATGCCAGAGGAATAAAAATCTTGTTCACCAATCTGAGGTCAGTCACATAAATCAAGAGTAAAAATCTAAGTATTCTGGGAAAATCTTTTTTTAAATATTGAAATGAATAAACAACCTGATGCCGTGGTCTTGAACCCAAAGAAGACATCACCTGGGATACAGAATTGGGTGACAGGGTAGATTTTTGTCGTACTGGTAGAAAAGACTTTGTCATGGCACTGGAGGGAAACAGAAGGTGGGGTATCTGAGATATGCAGACTATTCTGGAATGCTGTATTGATGGGATTTTGTAGGAGAGCAAGAAGATGGAAAACTATTAAGGACTGAAGGGTGGGAGGCAGAAATATAGTGAGTGGTGCATAAAAATCGAAGCCTGAATAAAACTAGGAACACACATTCCCGTGCTTTTATTAATTTATTAAAAATTACCGCGCATTAAATAACAAATTCATTTGCACCTCTGGATTCAAAGCAGCTGGTCAGATCTAGCAAATACTATTACTCTTGGGTGAATGAAAGAGTCTGTGTAGGCTTCCAAGACGTATGAGCATGAAGATCTTACCATGTTGGGGCATGTGTATAGCAAGTACTAGGATACATGCCCAAACTGCCTCAATTTTTCCAAAAGTTAACATAGAAAAGCTGCAGAACTGAAGACACATGCAAATTAAGTTTGAAAATAAATTAACTTTTAGATTTTGTAATGTTATTAGCTACAAGAGTAAAATAACAAATTATTTTTTTAAAAAAAATGGTTTTAAAGTATCTATTAGTGTCTTTGAAATAAGTGCAATAACAGCCAAATTTTAGGATATGTGTTTAATATAGAAAATATAATCATAAAACAGATTTTATAGCTCTGCAGATTACTTTCATGTGAATTCAGTTCTGGCCACTTTAAAATTGATGCTGTTTATCATTTTAAATCAATTTAATGTTTTTCAGGCATTTCATGATAGTTTTCTTGATTACTGCCAGTTACCCCAGCCACTTGACTTTTACAAACATAATTGTGGGAAATGTTTTCCAGTTAGTAACTCAATACCCTGGAAAATTAAAAAGTTGTCTTTAAAGCTTTAAACTTTTAAAACAGGTTTGGTAATGTTGTTTTTTTCAAATAATCAGCTGATATTTTAGGTGCTTCTAGGCTACCTTTTAATTTTATTTAGCAAAATCAATTTCCCTTTCCCCTTAAAACCAAATCCTGTTTTTTTAATCTCTAGAATATAGAGGACTTTGCTCATTAACAAATCAATATCTCAGTTTTCTTTCTTTTCCTATATTTGATTTCTCTGAATTCCTGAGAGCAAGTTTCCTCCATTGTTCTTGACTGAAGGTGAAGATGAACAACAGGAAAGACATGTTCTGTATATGCTTTATACATATTGTATTCTAAAACCAAAACTTGTTATAAAAGCAGGGTTACTTTTTATTAATGGTTTTTCATTTCTTAACTCACTTACATGTGAATAAAGATGCCTGTTGTGCTTAACAAACAATTAAAGAAGTTTGACAGATGCAACTATAGATTAGCCAATGCCAGTGTAAAATACTGTGGGATTTTTCCTTTCCTGTCACCTTAATATTTATTTTCCTATAAAAAAATTAATAACAATACTTAGTACATATGCGGTTTTTCCTCTTCAGATGGCTTTACAGGCTTTATTAACTAAGTAATCCACATAATACCTCTGTGAGGGAGCCTGCTGGGTAAATATTAGCTCTATTTTAGAAACTGAAACCTGGAAAAGTTCAGGTCAGGTTTTGCAAAAATGTTCACTAGATTTTGAGGTGACCCAATTTTTGAGTGCCCAGCTTGAGAAACACAGGGTCTGATTTCTCAGCATGTTGCAACTCCTCGCAAAGTCAGTGGCACCTCTGAATGTTGAACATTGTCGAAAATCAATCCCTAGGTGATCAGGATAGATGACAAGCATCGGAGGCATGCAAGATTAGTGGCTGCCTTAAACAGGTGTAACAAAGTGACTTGTCCCAAGCCATAGAATGGGGCTAAGGATATACGTGGGATTAGTACTCAAGAATTCTGGGCTTCCAGTACTGAACTCAGCATATTACACCAGGAGTCTCTCTCAAAATCATTCTTAATAGCAACATTTGAAGATCTGACTTTCTGCTTTAATGTTTATAATTTTACCATTCTTTTGTTCTTTTTACTTTTCTGTGACCCACAGCACCCCTACCTTCAGACCCTACACATATTGTAATAATCTTTGTACAACATATGCCTTGTGAGGTATCATTTGAAAACTAATAACTCACTGGTCAATAATATCATGGTGAAATGTGTGTAGCAACATTGTATGTAAAGTTATGACATAAGCTGAAATTATGACTGACGTGTTTATCAGACAAATCTGGGGAGGGAGTAAACCTGTTTCTCAAAGACAAAGGACAAGCTGATGCCTCTAGCCGGGTGTCATCAAAGCTGATTGGTAATCACTGGTCAAATGGCCATTCTTTGGCAACGAAGGGGGCAAGAACAGATGGATCTGTATTTTAACAAACTACAACATGGAACCTCTATCACCACAAGACTCCATGTCTCTGTACTCACAGGAGGAAGGAAAATGCATTTCAAAGGGTGACGGACCTATAAAAGTGAGGGGCAAAAACACCCCAGGTATTCTTTCTTTCTGTCTGTCTGTCTGTCTGTCTGTGTCGCAAAACAAAGGAACCAGCCCTTTGTGAGGGTTGCTGACCGGGGAATTTAGTCAGCCCTGTTGCTGGGAACATGTGGTAGGGATTTTACTGAACTAAGTCTAGCTTGTTAAGTTTTAGTTACTCTTGTAAACATTTCTGGCTTTAATACCTTATACTTGTACTCACTTAAAATCTGTCTCTTAGTAGTTAAATAAACTTGTTTTATTCTTTAATCAAAAATAATCCAATGTTGTGTTTAAAATGAACTGTTTGGGTAACTTCAGTTAAAGTAGCAAACTGTTGTATATTGACTCCTTACAGGGCCAATGGACCTCTAATATCTGAACTGCCCAGGAGAGGGCTGTACTGTGCAGAAATACACGTTTTGGGGAAAATTTGGGACAGGGAGTGTCTTGGGGTCACCCGACAGATAGTAACCAACTCTGCTGGAAGACAGAGTGTGGCTGGTGTGTTCCTGACATGCTTCTGGGATCGTAGTTGCTGGATCAGGACTGTAGCTATATACAGACACTGCACACAGGGTGTGACCTGCATGCTGTTAGGCTGATTGTGAACTACCCAAGTCGGGAGTTACAACAGCAAACCATTGTGAGGCACCAAGGTTGCAGGGCAAGTGGTGATGCAACCCCTCTGGATTGCACTCTGGAATATGATAGTTACATAGGTGTTTTTTTAAAATCTCACTGAGGTGCTATTCAGTACCTGTATGAGAGCAATTTGCTCCCAGTATTTCAGCGTTTTTACTCTAGATAATGTTTTCTAAGAGCTGTTAGGGAAGTTAGCATAAAACTCAGTTTTTTTTAAAGTGGGTGATGTCACTTAAGCCAAAGGTTGCCAGGCATCTGGTTTTCGACCGGAATGCTTGGTCAAAAAGGGACCCTGGCGGCTCTTGTCAGCAATGCTGACCGGGCTGCTAAAAGTCCAGTCGGTGGTGCAGCGGGGATCAGGCAGGCTCCCTGCCTGCCCTGGCTCTGCGTGGCTCTCAGAAGCGGCCAGCAAGTCCAGCTCCTAGGTGCAGGGGCAGCCATGGGGGCTCCATGTGCTGCCCCTGCCCCGAGTTCCGGTACCGCAGCTCCCATTGCCTGGGAAGTGCGGCCAATGGGAGCTGTGGGAGGCGGCGCTGGGGCGGGGCAGCGCGCAGAGCCCACTGCCCCCTCCGAGTAGGGGCTGCAGGGACATGCTGGTCGCTTCCAGGAGCTGCGAGGAGCCAAGGCAGACTGGGAGCCTGCCTTAGCTCCGCTGCACCGCCGACCAGTAACCGCCTAAGGTAAGCACCGCCCGGCTGGAACCCGCACCTTGAATCCCCTCCAACACCTCAGCCCCCTGTTGCAGCCTAGAGTCCCCTCCTGTACCCAAACTCTCTCCCACACCCCTCCCACATCCTAACCCCCTGCCCCAGCCCTGAGCCCCCTCCCAGAGCTCGCACCCCAACCCCCTGCCTCACCCCTGAGCCCCCTCTCGCACCCAAACTTCCTCCCGGAGCCTGCACCCCCCTCCCACACCCCAACCTCCTGTCCCAGCCCTGAACCCCCTCCTATGCCTGAAACCCCTCATCCCTGGTCTCACCTGAGAGCCCACACCCCGTCCCTCACCCTAACCCCCTACCCCAGCTCAATGAAAGTGAGTGAGGCTGGGGGAGAGCGAGCGACGGACAGAGGGACAATGGAGTGAGTGGGGGAAGGGGCCTCGGAGAAGAGATGGGGCAGGGGTGGGGCCTTGGAGAAGGGGGAACAGGGGCAGGGCGGGGCAAGGGTATTTGGTTTTGTGCGATTAGAAAGTTGGCAACCCTACTTAAACCCAGCCTGAACCCCCTAATCTTAGCCACCATGAGTCAAAGTGGTAAGCTTAGCATTGTAATAAGATTTTTGTCACTGGTTTTACTGTAGTCTTTACGTTTAAGATGTTTTACAGCTATTTTACCCTGTCACAACCTCTTAAATACTTGAACAGTTCTTAAATATACATTTGCTCACATAATTTGTATATTTCAAAGTGTTAAAGTTTTAGAAAATCAAATTTTTCTCTCAACTAGGTGCTGCTGTTTTCTTTTTCTTTTTCATTCATTCTTCTTTAGCTGTGCACAAATACTGCTTGTCTAGTTTAATCTAATCCATTTTAAAGCAGACTGAAGCAATTTTTCTGGAGTCTCTTCTTAAATGTTCTTTCTCATCTGCTAATTCCAGCCTACTTTTCTAGCTACTAACCATGAACTTTTGCTTATCTCTTCATTCTGAAATGATTTCCCTCACCTAAACTTTGATTCTCCTTTCCCAGTAGCAACTGCTGTTTTAGCACCCTTTGTTCAGCTAAGATTATAGCTCATGCTGCTCCTTCCACTGATTTTTTTGCAGCTAAAAGCCGCCCTTACTCATGTTGAGTAGTACTTTATTTGTTGAGTAATGTACAGTGCTGCTTAATTTAATAATTTTATTTAAAGTGTATCATTTCTGTAATACGCAATTTTTGAAAGAAAACCACATATTTTGTTCTCTCATAATTTTCTGAAAACTTTCCGGGCTGAAAGATAAATTAAAACAAATTAAAACAGTTCTTCCATTATTAAAATGGAAAGTTTAAAAAAAAATCTTTTTGGTGCTTAAAAAACGTAACAACCCAACCCCCCGCAAAAACTAAAGCAAACAAAAAACCCCAGTAGAACCAAAAAACTGTAAACTTGGCATGATCACAGTGTTCGAGGAGGAAAGTTAACTGAGACAAGTATATAAAACAAAACTAGTATTTTTAAAGTTATAAGGGTTTAAAGTTACAAGTCTGTGCATGTGTAATCAATGTATCTTTAATCTGCTAAATTATTTTGGCATAAGGATTTCACATCTGCAGATACTTTATACTGGAACATGGACTGGATGTGGTGTTTCTTTTTTCATAAAGAATTGCCTTCTGCGGTAGGTAACTTCATAAGACAAGGGGAAGGAAGTGTGTTCTAGGGCAGGTGGGGCATTTCTCACGGTCTAGTTGAGGAGTCAAAGTCTTCCTGAACTAGCTGAATGTCTGGGGACATGGAGCAGTTTGTTTCCTGTGATTCTCTCCCTCCCGTTGTACTGGTGGGGCAGAAGAATAATCTAGCCCAATTCCCTGCAGCTGCTGTGAAATGTGTCCAGGACATATGAGCCTGTGTGCATTACTTGTTTCAGAACTCCTTTTCCTCCTCATTTGAGGGACTGGCTCATTACCTTACCTTACTTTTTGCTTTACCTCATCTTCACCTTAAAAGAACTTTGAAAGTGTCTTTCCCATGATGCCAAGATGTAAGATCTATATCCTTTGTCATAACATACATCAAAAGAGATGGTAGCTTTCTACCTAATTTTTAAATATCATTTTTATTGCAGTTAAGCAATTTTGTAGTGATTCTAATTTAATCTGATGTATTGTAGAATATACCTTGTATATCCACATGATTTGTGTGTGTGTGTGTAAAATAAAAAAGGTTGTGTATTATTAGTAGGCAGTTAGTAAAACACCTTGGGTGTGCTTTGCCTTTTACCTTTAGTTTCCTAGGAAATGTTCTAGTAAAATATTAATGCATACCCTGGAAATCTTGGCTTTTTATTTTTAAAATTTGACTAATTAATATTAAAATGCAATTTGGAAAGTATTTTATGCAAGTCTATAAAAAATATTTCATGACTACAAATATAAGAGAACGGTATTGAAAAGCCTCAGAAGTATCTTTAACTACTATTTATATCTTCATAAAATTATTATTTTACTTTTTTGTTTCTTTGTTTTTGTTTCCTGGCCCCTTTTTTTCCTTTCAGCTACCTTTTCAACAATGTTCTCTGGCCCAGAGACCACTTTTAATGCTAATTTTGTTGTTTAAAAATTGCTAGGGACTTCAATGAACAATTTTATTCTTGGATGTGAAGCCCTGAATCTGACTCCAGTGCTGGGGAGAGAAGGAAATGTAGAGTTGTTCATGTTTAAAAAATAAATAAATTAGGAGGTCAGTTTAGTTTTAATAATAGAAAACTAGTGGGTTTCACACACATCTTTTGAAATGTCAGCTGGGTTCATGGAAGAAGAAGTGAAAATTGTTAAGGCTCTCAGTTCTACATATCTGGGTATAATGACATCCATTACCATACTATCCGAGACCCTTTCAAACACTTAACTAATTTATCCTTGCACAGCCCTTTTTAGTAGGCATTATTGTTTCCTTTGTTTTACAGATGGGGACTGAAGCACAGAGATTAAGTGACTTTCCAAGGTCACACAGGAAGTCTGTGACAGAACAGAGAATTGAACTCAGCTCTCCTGAGTCCACTCCAGTGCTGTGACCACAAGACCATCCATCCCTCATCAGTTTGGTTTCTTAAGATGAAAAGTTTATTGCAGATGGTCTGGAGTGGATGCAGGAGAAGGGTTGCTTTTGCCTTTGGATGCCTTTTTCATTAAGAAAAGTACTTATGCCCATTACGTTAAGCATTGAGCTTGAGGAACATGGTAAATGAACATATTTAAGCTACTGGTAAATAAAAAACCCAAAAAATTGATTTAGTCTTTGTTGTAAATGTATTAATCACCTTGGGTCTAGAAGTTGTGATTGAACATATTTCCAAGAAAAATCCTTCCTTTTTTTTTTTCTAACAGAGTCATATTAGAAATACCTTTTTCTTGTTTCCAGTAAAAGTAAAATAAAATACATGTGGGAATAGTTTTAGGGTGTTTTATTCATGCCTTTACTCGCCCTTTACTTGTCTGTCCATTCTTTTTGTTATTAAGCCCGTTCGTGAGAATAAAAACAAACCATAGTGAATATGAGTTGCTGAAGAGACTATCATTTCTGCTCATGCCATTTGTGGCCTGTCATCAGTGGCTTCACAGATTGTCAGAAAGTTAACTGTCGCACTTGAGAAGGAAAGGGTTCATGGAGCTTGTGAGCTCAGGATATCTGTCCCTAATCTGACACAAATGTGATCTTGCAGTTTTTGTTTACGTGGATCCATTTTGACACAGGCAGAGACATCATACATCCTTTACAATGATGAAATTGAACTGATATTTGGAGCCTTTGCCCTGAGGAAGAACTTGTGTTTTGCAATTGCTTGCGCTCCTGCCCTGATGTCTTCTTTCCATTTGTAGGCTACAAAACTGCCTCCTACAGAATTGCATTGGTTGGCAACTGAAATAAACTTGTTCTCTCTAGTGCATTTTTTGCCACTTTTTCAAGAGTATACCTCACAGGGTGGTTCTTGGGAGACCAGTTCTAAACTTTACATATAGTAGGGATTGTAGGAAGAAAATTTAAAAAAAAAAAGTGGAGTGAGGAGCTTTATATAGAAACATTCTTTCATTGTATTGTGTCGTATGAAAATAGTTGATTTTTGAGCCTGTCAAGTTGTGTGGAGCATTTTAATAATTGTGTGCATTAATAGCTGTGTGTGTCAGCACTGAGTTTGAATTTCTCAATGATGAGATTCTGCTGCTCCATCAGACTTGGAACTTCTGGGTTTCCCCATCCTTTCCAAGTATCAGAGGCATGTAAGAAGTTGTTCATTTTCTCTTTCCTGCTCTCCCACAATCCCTAGTGCTCTCTGCTTGTCAGCACCCTCTACAGGTGTGCCTGATGATCTGCTGCCACAAGTACTCCTCATTCTTTTTGCTGATACAGACTAACACGGCTACCACTGAAACCTGCTGCTCTGATGTCACCCCCCAGTTATTTGCTTCAGTGCTCACAGAGATTTTCTCTGCAGTCTGTTCTGAGAATTTGTGTGGCCCTGTTCTTTCCCTCCACCTTAGTTTCTGTCTAGCAAGGAGAAAGTCTTAGGGGGAGCACTTTAAGGAAGGCTTCATACTGCTAAAGCCCCAGATGTTAGTCCCTTCCTCACTTCATCCCATTCGAAGCACCAAGTATTGGACTCTCATCCCTTTTGGAACCTTTGGAGCAAGAGCTGTACACACCACTGCCAAAAAAGCAAATCATTCTCTTCTGAGGATTTCCCTAGACATAACTTGTATTCACCCCAATCCTGTGCTTATGAAGTGGAATTATCTTCCTGCCCTGAGCTCTTTGAATCAGATGATTCAGGTTGCCTGTATCCTACTGAAATTTTGCAAGTTATGGAGCCTACAACTCCCTTTCAAGATAGCCAAATCAGCAATTCAGTCTCCCCCTACCCAGGAGGTGGTGACGGTAACTCACATGACTATATGTATCTTCTTCTCCCTTTTGAGCCTCTTGTGACATCACCAGATTCTCTGCCAAGACTCTTCTCTGCAACACATTTTCGCTCCAAGGAACAATTTGGCTCTAGTCTCCAGATCCAGACACTGCTTTCAGAGGCAACATGGTTCAGGCATTCAAGCACCTTTTGAAAGGATAAGGTTCCTTAGTGAGTCCCTTTTAGAGTTGCCAACTTTTTACTTGCACAAAACCGAACACCCTTACCCCGCCCCTCCTCTGAGGCCCTGGCCATGCCGCGTCCCTTCTAAGAGGCCCGGTCCCTCCCCCTCACTCCATCCCCTCCTTCCTCTGTTGCTCACTCTCCCCACCCTCACTCACTCGCTCATTTTCACTGGGCTGGCTCAGGGGGCTGGGGTGTGGGAGATGGTGAGGGCTACGGCTGGGGGTGCTGGTTCCGGGGTGGGGCCAGAAATGAGTTCACAGGGTGGGAGGGGGCTCCAGGCTGAGGCAGTGGATTGGGATGGAAGAGGGGGTGATGGCTCCAGCTGGGGGTGCAGGGTCTGGGGTGGAGCCAGAGATGAGGGGTTTGGGGTGCAGGAGGGGGCTCCAGGCTGGGCAGTGGAACCAAGGTGTTCAGGGTGTGGGAGGGGACTCCAGGCTGAGGCAGGGGGTTGGGGTGCGAGGGGGTGAGGGCTCTGGCTAGGAATGCATGCTCTGGGGTGGGACTGGGGATGAGGGGTTTGGCTTTCAGGAGGGTGTTCTGGGATTGAGGGATTCGGAGGGCAGAAGGGGGATCAGAGCTGGGTGGGCCAGGGGGTTGGGGCCCTGGAGGGGACGGTCAGGGATGCAGGCTGCAGGAGACGCTTAGCTCAAGCAGCTCTTGGAAGCTGCGGCATGTCTCCCCTCCGGCTCCTACATGAAGGTGCGCCAGGCGTCTCTGTGCGCTGCCCATCTGCAGGCGCCGTCCCTGCAGCTCCGATTGGGAGCTGCAGGGGCAGCGCTTGGGGCAGAGGCAGCGTGCGGAGCCCCCTGGTTGCCCCTTACCGTAGGAGCCAGAGGGGGGACATGCTGGCTGCTTCCCAGGAGGTGCAGAGGCTAGCAGAGAGCCTGCCAGTCCCGCTGTGTGGTGCAGCACCGCCAACCGGACAGTCAACAGCCCAGTCAGCGGTGCTGGAGCTGCCAGCTGCCAGGATTCCTTTTCGACCGGGTGTTTGAAAACCAGACACCTGGTCACCCTGGTTCCTTTACAAAAAGCCAACAAAACTAAACAAACGAATAAATAAAATCTCTTACATCTTCGGACTCGAATATGATGATAATCATCCATCCATTGCTGAGATGCTCCAGGAAGCTTCAGGGAACTTTGCTGTGACTTCCAGCCCTACCAAAAGTCTCTTTTGATCCATCAGGGCCAGGAAATTCTAACAGCGGCCAGAAAGCTTCCCCAAATGCAGGTTAAAGACAGTGAAGCTCTGCAGGCCCAAATCCTCCTTCCACTGGAGGAAAGCTCAAGAGTTTCTTTTTGGCTTTATTATGCTTTTAGTGCAAACTGAGCTTATACCTTTGTTGCCCTACAGCTGATTATACATTGTGACATACCTAACCACTACCAGCTTTTTGAGCACCTGTGATATCATCAAGAGGTGATCATCAGGATCTAGTTCTTTGCTCCATACTTCTGACATCATCAGAGAGCGGAATAAAACTGTAACTAGCATTGTCTAGCCCTGGGAAATTGTACATTAAAAGGAAGCTGCACCCACTTGCTGAGCACAGCAGTCTGAAAGCTCACATGTTGCGAAGCACTTCTCACCACATCTAAATTGTGAAATGTATTTCAAAATGGTTTTAATTAAAATTTGTAAGTTGATCATGTTTTTGAAGTCCGCAGGCATCTTCTTGAGAAATGAAATCATCTGTGACGACAGCAGTACAAAAAAGCTAATCTGTTTCCATTCTTCTCTGATTTTGTTTTAACCAAAGATTACAGTGAATTAGTTTGCTGATTTTACCCCACAAAAAATTAAAGCTCTAAGGAATAGGCTGCCAGTGAATGACTGGTGGTGATAAAGCACTTTTGGAGTGGCGAAACTGAACATAAAATCACCATTCCTCTCCTCCATTCACAAGATTATTTTCCTTGATGTTGCCTGTCTATTCAGGCTACTCGAAATGATGAATGGGCAAGGACAGGAACTAGAGTGTGTGCACCAGAAACAGGTTATGTGCACATTTGAATTGAGAAATAAACCCTACCGGTCTATTTTAATTTGTGTTCTGATTTTTGGAGTGTTGGATTTAATAGTCTTGCTTGTTTGCCAGGCTGTGCAGAGCCACTCATCTGAGCTTATCCCTGGCCAATGTTTTAGCAGGCTGTAGGCAAGCGACATTGCTTGACTGACAAATTCAGACCATATCCTGGTGGTTTCTATTCCGATTCTATTAAAAAAACATTTTTATGCCCCCTCAAGAGAATCCATAACATGATGGATGTATTTTTTCAAGCTGCCTGAGCCCAGAAATTTTGTTATGAATTAATTAAATCTGTTGCTGGACTCTGACACACTGGCAATACCCTGAGATAACTTTAAGCCCTTTGTTTAATAATTAAGTGATGAATGTTAATATATAAACAAAATGTTTCAGGCTGGGGAAAGTAAGGTTACATTGAAGTTCCTAAAATTAAGGCAGCATAAAAATTGGATTGCTAGCTATTTAGATATAACAAATAATCACTTTTCAGTAAAGTGTCTTTACTAGTAGTTTTGAAATGCCAATTTTAACTGTATTTTTCAGTATGGTGTACAGTTTTAAATGTTATCAGAGCTTTAGATTACAGTATTGCCAATCACAACCCTTGAAAAATCATGGGTCAGGCTCCCCAAAGTTATGAGATTGGCTTAAAAATAATTTTTTAAAAAAATGATGTGTTCTTTTTATTTATCTTTGATTTTTGAGCATTTAGGGTTCACATTTTAAAGCTTTCCTATGCAACCATGAGGGCTATACACTTACTTTTTTCCTGGAAAAAAGCTGAGATTCTCATGAAATCACGTATTTATTTAGGCATAAGTTTTTGTGGGCTAAAACACACTTCATTAGACGCATGGAGTGAAAAATATAGTAAGCAGTATGTATATCACAGCACATGAAAAAACGGGAGTTGCCTTACCAAGTGTGGGGTGGGGGGTGGATCAGTGCTAACGAGGCCAATTCAGTTAAGGTGCAAGTGGCCTATTCCCAACAGTTGGCAAGAAGGGGTGAATATCAAGAGAGGGAAAATTACTTTTGTAGTGCTAACGAGGCCAATGCAATCAAGGTGGACGTTGCCCATTTTGTGATGTATATACGGCTTACTGTATTTTTCACTCCATGCATCTGATGAAGTGGGTTTTAGCCCATGAAAGCTTACGGCCAAATAAATTTGTTAATCTCTACGGTGCCACAAGGACTCCTCATTGTTTTTGCTGATACTGACTAACATGGCTATCATTCTGAAACCTGTCATCGTGAAATCACATGACTCCAAGAGGTTGGGCTTTAAAGACCAAATATTGTGAGATTTGTAATGTAAATGTTAGAGTTAGCAACACTGATATTGTGCTGAGCAATGTAAGTCCCAGGGTTTTTTCTTTAATGTCTTGGTTTGGAGTTTAGTCTGTACAGAGAGCTGTTTTCTCTACTGCTGCAGTGGCAGCAGCTATGTTGAGATGCCATTCTGACAGATGCCTAGTGTAGATGCAAGGTATAAAGAAGCTTACACAAGGGCCATTCCTTCTATCATAGGGCAGGGTCTAAGTGTTTGAAGAATTAGCATTCGTGAGACCCAAGACGCCCACTGCTCACATAGCATCTTGTATCTTGGTGATCCCTTTCTGCCTTGTGTCCTTTTATAAATTCATTCTAAATGTATGTGGCATCATTTGCCTCTTTATTCAAATGATTCCAGATGTGGCGCTTAGGGGGAGGATTCCCCAAAGCTACTTTTTGGTTGCGGGTTGGAATTCTGTACTTTTTTGAGGGAGGCTTGTCTGTTTCGGCTATATATCTTAGATGTTTGACTACTTTCTTTTTAGTACATGTATGAAATACATTATAAACTTTTGGTCTGTTTTGTGTATTTTGAGATATTTGGCCCTGAGAATATAGTTCATCGCGCTTGATTGAAACAAATATTAAATTTTGTACATAGGCTTCACATGTATAGCAATAAGGCACTGAGATGGCTGTATGGGTCAACATACCTTTAATTAAGTTATCAGATTGCTTCTCTGTGATTGGCAAATTGGACAACCTTCCCAGAAACAAACAAAAAACATTTGAAAAGCAAATATGACCTCAGGCTTATGTCTTGCAGGCCTAAATATTTATATTTTCTATATTCAGTTCAAAATGGCTTAAGGTAACATTTAGCATTTACTAATCATTTTAAAATTAATCATAACTAATACCTTCAGTATGCCAGGTGTTTGAATGTGTGCAGTGTAATGGCTTTATATTACCTATATTATTATGTACTGTCTGTAACTTTGAAGTTTGCCAGTCAAATCAAAAGTTTGCTGGGACTAATGATTTACTTGAGATTTTTAGAGGTACTTTGTCATCAGTTTGAAAACTTGGAGAGGTTTGGTATTGCAGCCATCTGTTAATTCTTGGATCTCTGGAGGAAAGAGAAGGCCGCCTTTTGAAAAATAGATCAAAGCATTCTGTTCTTTCAGTGAGTGATACCTATACGTAACTTAGAAGCTTTGCAAACTGATTACACAATGCCTGTCTCATCTGGCAGAGTTGTGCATTCTACTTACTGGTACAATGTTGATCATACATTATTTTGTAATTGAGGTTAAGCCATTGTTGACTGCTTCTGGTCAGTAATTACTTCTCCAAAAGTATTAATCTGAAATGCGAAGGAACGGGAGAAATGTCTGATTTACTTAATATAGCATTGCAATTGGTAAAAATCACTATAATGAAATCATGGTACATTTTTTTAGATTTCTGCTCAACATATTTAGCACTCTTTCAGAGTAAGAGACAATCAAGTAGTGTACTTTCTGTAATACCTTGAACATTAGGTCTAGATGTGCCTTTCAGTCTCAAAGATCAAAAAAGTGCTTTATTTTATAATTTATCTATTTTGCTGTTACTAGGAATAATTGTTCCTACAACTGAAATGCTGGGGTTGAATATGCAGATGTTTAGCAGTGGAAAATCAACACCCTGCAATATTTAGGGACAGGAAGTGAAGCATCGAATATTCATTTGAAACTACAGGGGAATTTTAAGTGGCAGAATGTAAATATCCAAATTGGGATTTGGCTAGGACTCCAGGAATAATGTTTCCTACCTTTGTGAAAAATTCCTGAGTATTGTAATGACCATGTGCAATAGGTCTTTTATAAACAATGTTGCTTGGATATCATCGTGATAGACACCTTAGAAATGCCTGAAACAGTGAGGCAGACAGGCCACAGTACATCCTAACACCATGGGTCATTACTGTCTCAGAGGGCAAACTATTACATACTGAGTTGGCATCTTTGCATTTTGCAACAAGTTACGTTTCTTATAGTCTCCTAGCCAGATATCGCTTTGATGTCACCCTGTGCAGCTTTCAGGATCTGACAAGATAACCACTCAAGGATTGCTTTACCCATGCACCCTGTTCTGCGCCAGTTGATGTAGGAGGGGTGGCAGTCTCCTCATTTTATCCCTGCTGTTGATAAGCAGTTTATTAAAAAAAAAAAAAAAAAGCACAGAAACTTTGGGCATCTGTTTCCTACTCTTTCTACAAGAGTCTGATGATACAGTCATATGTGGCAAGGACTGTGACTGTCTAGATTAAGGGTCTGGAACCCCTACTCCATGAACTGAGGCACTTTACAGGAAAAAGGATTTGCCATTCTTCAGTGGCAACAGCTAGCAGTGGAAACTGCAAGGCACAGTTTAAATTGTCGAAAGGGGCTTGTACTTCTTCACAGATTCTCCCAGGAAAAATGCAAAGAATGTAAAGGTGTCCTGATGGCCTGGATGCATCCAGACACTGGGTATGGGTGTCCTAAGGTGTTGATGGTAGGATGATGAGGACAAGTGTCCCATGCATCGAAATTGCACATAAGTGTGGCTGCCTTCATCTGGCTTTCATAATGAGTAACAGGAGAGACTTCCGAACTTACCATAAGATGAAGTGAACGACTTTGGAAAGAAAGTAGAGGCTAAGAAGAGAGAAGGTTTCCCCTGTGATCTGTGGTTCAGTTCTCTTGCTCCAATAAAGGGCAAGGGAAAAAGAGCTGTGAAGAAGCCAGTTTATATCCTTGAGATTGGTTTCTAAAGTGCCCCATATGAAAAGAGTTAGAGCTGTGCCTTCTCTTCTGAAGCCAAAGGGTTCTAAGCCCCTTTTACAAAAGCAGTGAAAACCCTGGGGCTTTTTAAAGGTTCAAGAACCAGATTCAGTCTTGGTAGATATTTCTATTGGAGGGGAATTAAGGGCTTTCTACCCCCGTAGCCCGTGGATACCTCTCACACGTGACCAGTGAACATTATCTAATGGTGCTATTGAATTTGCTTTTTAATAAACTTTTCAAATTATTTCTCTCAAGAATGAAATCAAGTTCAAATGTATTAGGAAGAGATGCTGCAGCCATTCCCAACCCACTTGGTAAAGAGTGCCAAACCAGAAAGAGCACACTTTCCCAGTTGCCTTTATAGCTGATTTGCACCATAAGAACAGCGTAAAGCAGCCAAACTGTACTGCTGAATTTGGCCCTTAACTTGCTGTTGACTTATTGGGTAAGAGAGCTGTTTTAGTGAGACTGATGCCATATGAAAGTCTTTTAAGTCCTAATGTTTTTGCACTTGAAAGGCTCCACTACACTCCTGCCTCATTTGCCTGGCCAGCACTGACTCGGAACACAGTGGAACCCAGCAGTGACAGTTGGGCCAAGTAATCTACCAGTGAAGATTCTTGGTTCATATGTCCAGTCTCCCTCACATCACCGTCTCATTCCAACCACTAGAATTAACTGTAAAGAAAGAATGGTGACTGGTTGAGCCTCTGATGTCAAAATGGCCCCACTTAAGAGTTATCTGAGTTGTTGAGATGACCCTGGTTGCAGCCTTTATAATCCTAACGATTAGATACAGTCATTAATAATATAACGTAATTTCTTCAAATATAGGCTAGACCAAAGATTCCAATTAATGTTAAATATATGGAACGTTTAAAGAGTGTATTATTCTGTTATTAAGATAATGTAGGACAAACAGAAGACTGATACAGTTGCTAATTGTTTTTAAGGGACGCATTTTAAAATTAATTTTAACCTCTAAAATAATTGTAATGTCTCCGAAAATTAATTCAATAGAGTAAGTGCTTCAAATTTGGGGAGGATATGCTGTCTTTTTCATAGATAAAGTGAGGAGTCAACGTCTTAGTTATGTGCAAAATGCAACTCAGCCTTAAATGTGGATCTGTGACTAGCACATCCTCAAGGATCTGAGTGCTTATACTTGGTACGTCTAACAAGTAGCAATATCTGTTATTTGGTATGTTATAATAAGCAACATGGTATTGTTTCTAGCAGTTTTCCATTATAAATATGTGGAATGCCTGTTATAACTGGAAATTCCATATCTAAAAATGAAATGTTTCTTTAAAAAGGTAAAAAAAAACCTCTCAGACTTTAATTGTGGCTACTGCATCTCTGACTCTGATCACTTGACTGTTTATTTCCTTGTCTGCTGGATATGTGCCTCACAACAACAACTGCTACTTAACTTTTCTTTCTTTCCTTTGTATTTTCTTTTCCAGTGTGGGAACTTTGCTGTCCTAGTGGATTTTCATATTTTGCCTCAAGGCTCCAGTAGAGACTCCAGCTGGTTTTCAGATCATGAGAAGGAGGTACAACAAAATCACTTCTACTTCAAAAGCATGTAGCTGCAGGGAAAAAGTTGGATTGCATTGAACTGTTCAGATTTTCTTCTCAGTACTGTGATGTATCAGTATTGTGAGTTATACCTAACCCTGAACAACTCCTTTGGGACTACGAGGCCTGTGATGTGTGTTTTCTCCCCTCAGGTCACTAAGTGACTGCTTTTAAATATTAAACTTTTTTCTGTGTGCTATTGTGACACTTCTCACTTGGATAAATTTTAGATTTATAAACATAATGTAAACACGTACTTGCAGTGAGTATGCGTGATTATCTTAAGCTAAGAAAATGATTAATAAAATGAAGATTATGTAAGATGTATACTGTCCTTTTCTACAGTTCCTATCAAATGTCTTTTTATTAATTGTTTATTTTTTTCTTGCTCTCACAAATATGAGTGTTGCAGCAAGAGTATAACAAGTGTAAGAAACTGTTTTCTTGGTATGCAGGCTATAGTATCAGCAGATCTTTTATCTCTTGTAAAAAGAAAATCCAGCCTTATTCTTCAAAGGTCCGTTAGAATTCCAAACAGGAACTAGGTTTAGGACCATAGATGAAATGTTGCAAAATTACTGTAATATGCATCAGTGACCAAGGACATGAAGTTTGTACCTTTCATGACATTTTGTGTGATTTCTAGTAACAATTTACTGGATGAATTTTTTCCTCTATTATAGGCTATTGTGGGAACTTGAGTCTCCTATTAAAATGAATGTGAGACATGTAAGTTGCCTCAAGTGCCAGTCCTTTCCCGCAAGTCTCTGTTATGGTACTTTTCAGCAGACTGCTTTCTTAATAATGACATAATTGACTTGTCATCACGGAACATCCCAATACTTCTCACAAAATATTTTGCTCCAGTAGTGTAAAATCAAAAGGCGTAATAGTTTGTTATTTAGCAGTATGATTTAGCAGAATATTTAGCAGTATGATTCAACTGATCCGTGCCTTAAAAACCAGAGAGAAGTTTATAGGAAAAGTCTTTAAAATTTGCTTCTGAGTAAATGAATCGTCAAAGCTTCTGTTTGTAACTGATTTTACTGTCCCAGTTTATCTGACTTCCCAATCTTTTAAAAAAGTATTTTGTGTGACTGCCAAAATATAAGATGTGAATTTCAGGAAATTGGATTCAATAATGAGGCACAACAGGACGTTTGATACTTGTCTGTGACCTCACACTTTGAGTAAAGCACAAGGGTTGAGTGTCTTCACCAGCTGAGAAATGTGATTATAATAGCTCAACAGTATATGCCTTAAAAGCCTTATTGAGATTTTGTGTTGATATAATAAGGTGGGAAGGGAAACAATTAATAAGAAACCATAGTCAAAATCATACACCATGTGGAAAAACTTGGTGCAGGGCCTGGGAGCTTTTCAGTTTTCAACCCACACAATTTTCTACTAATCACTTTATTTAAAGGAAGGGTAGGGCTTGCCTGCTAGCCTTTTCTGGACTCTGCAGAACCACGAACGGGGAAGACCCTGTTGTATTAATTTAGATCAGAGGTCTCCAACCTATTTACACACAAGATCACTTTTTGAATTTAAGTGCAACCCAGGCTCTACCCCGCCTCTTCCCCAAGGCCCTGCCCCTTCCCTAAGGCCCTGCCCCACCCACTCAATTCCCCCCTCTCCGTCGCTTGCTCTCCCCCACCCTCACTCACTTTCACTAGGCTGGGGTAGAGGGTTGGGGTTTGGGAAGGGGTGCAGGCTCTGGGCTGGGGCTGAGGGGTTCGGAGTGTGGGAGGGGGCTCCGGGCTGAGCCTGGGGCAGGGGATTTGGGTGCAGGAGGGGGGTGAGGGGTGCAAGCTCTGGGAGGGATTTTGGGTCCAGGAGGGGGCTCCGGGCTGGGGCAGAGTGTTGGACTGCAGGAGGGGGTTGGGGTGCTGGCTCTAGGAGGGGGCTCAGGGCTGGGGCAGGGGCTTGGGGTGCAGGAGGGGGTTCAGGATGCAGGAGGGTGTATGGGGTGCTGGCTCCGGGAGGGGGCTCAGGGCTGGGGGTTGCGATGCGGGCTTCCCCCAGGGGCACTTACCTTGGGCGGCTCCCAGGCAGCGGTGCAGCGGGGCTAAGGCAGGCTCCCTGGGGGGAACACGTGGGGGGAACACGTGGCTCCGCTCACTGCCCCTCTCTGCAGGCACCACCCCCATTCCCAGCCAATCGGAGCTTTGGGGGGGCGGTGCTTGCAGGCAGGAGCAGCGTGCGGAGACCCCTCCTGCCCCTGGGTCTGGAGGGGTGTCCTGGCTGCTTCCAGGAGTGGCATGGGGCCGCGACAGGCAGGAAGCCTGCCTTAGCGGCAGCCCCACTACACCACCGCAGCTGGAGATCGCAGATCAACTGGGAGAGTCTCCAGGATCAACCAGTCGATCGTGATTGACTGGTTGCTGACCACTGATTTAGGTGGAATAAAAGGCTCAAAAAGTTAAAGGTGTTAACCTGACCCTGCCACTAAACAACCGTTTGGTTTGGTTTACAGACACCTCAGCCTGCCTAGTTCCATGGCAAATATATCATTAATAATCCTTTTTTTAACCTTTGATTAAAGATACAAGGGGGAAAAGAAAAGGTTAAAACATTTAAGCATTTGAAATGTAAAATATTAAATAAGGCATTTATTTTAACAACATCCCTTATTCCCTTTCCCAGTCGCTGGAGAGAGTTTTTAGAAAGAAACCCCCTTTGTCTGGCAGTCTCCTAGATGGCAGTAAAGATGGCTGTAACTGTCCTTTTGGGGAAAAGACAAGAAGGTAGTTGAGATGGGCTGGGGCTGTCATTTGTTTCTGTTGTTAAAGTCCAGTCCCATTTTCTAGAGGGCAAAACAAGACAAACACACCCAAAACGGGAAAGAAAAGAATAGCAAAGATAGAAAAAGCAGCTTCTGTCTCTGTTGTTGACTCTCACTTGCAACCTCAGTGCTAGAAAAACACAGGCATACCACATAGTCTTGTTGGCCACTCTGAGACCTGGAAAACTCATACCAACATCAGGCTGTTTAGGACATTGCTTTTAGCTGCCTTTCTGGTCACATACTTATAGCAGTGTTGCAAAATAAAGACAGTTTTGGCAGACAGTTTTAAGCCAGCCTCTTATTAGGCAGAAGAAAAAAAAAAAAGAAGAGAGATAGGAGAGAGAAGAAATGAGATAGGGAAGGAAAAGAAGACATGGGTGATGGGGGACAAAGGGTCACATCCTAGGTGGTGTTTGGGATTTAGAAGGTGCCAGTGGCAATGACGATGTCATCTGGCTCCCTCTGTCTCTTATCCAGTTTGGTTAGGGCATCTTTCAGGATTAGGATGAAGTAGGTCCAGGGTCCCAGGAGATTGTGAGGGTGGCAGCCATGATGGTGAATCTTGCTCCGTCCCCTTCTTTCAGTCAGCCAGCATCGCCGGTAGCCAGTCACTTTTTGAGGCCCCCAATAGGGAGTGATGGAAGAATAGCCCATCCCCTCATTATTTTGTCCACTAATTACGCCTAATTTCTGAAACACCAATTTTTAGTTCATTAATTTCCAGGCCCACACTCTTCTTGTTTACCAGGCATGATCTTTATACATGGTGTTCAATCAGTAGGCATTTTTGTTTGGACTAATTCGGGGGGTGGGGAGGTCCTTCCTTTTACCTTTACCCATCAACATTTATTGTTTATAGGTTATTGTGACATCTTATGAACTTTCACTCACTTTTTACAGTTGTGCTCAGTTAGAGTAAATTTGTAGGCCCAGTTATCACAACAGCTCCTCTGTGCTCTAGGGTCTCTGTAGAACTATGAGATGTGCAGGCTACTCCCTGCCCCATAGCAATCCAAGTCTCTGATTGGTTCTCTGATTGCCCCAGGACCACAATCCAGTGAGCTGCTGACAGTTTGGGTTGGGACACTCTGGAAGGCTATTACTTAGGAAATTACGTATGAGTTTGCAGGGGAATGATACTGCATTCCTGGCCCTTTCCTTTTGTAGCTGCTCCTCCGTTGGCACCATGCTGCCTTGGTAGAAGGAGGAGAGAGACTGGTTGCTCCAGCATCTGCTTCTCTAACTGAGTCAGTGGAGAGCAGGATGGGAGCTCTAGTGTCCATGCCTGGGCTGAGGGGAACCTCTAGTAAAAGACATATTTTCAGTTTGTAATCAGATACAAATTTTCTTCTTAACACAATCACACTTGGTGTCCAGTTTAGAGCCTTGAGGACCCCAGGTTGAACACCACTAACACAGAGGTTGTGTGTAGGGTATTCATGGTGGTTGGGGAGGGAGAATGCTGCTGAATTGACTCAGTTGCCCTTCGTTTGATGAATTTGAGTAACTTCATCTGCTTTTCTGCCCTTCTCAACCTCTCCCCAGGGGTAATGGAGTAGAAGATCTGGTTTTATATTTTAACAACAATTTTGTATTCTGATGAGTTTGTTGCATTAGTTTCATTGCTGTGCTATATGTGTGTAGCTATAATGCCTCATTAACAAGATCAGTTGAGTTCACAATTCCATTTTATAAGTGAAAAAGAGGGATATTAATTTTCTTTGATAAAAGCGCCAGTTTACATTTTTAAAAGGTATGTTTATGTTTATTTTAAGTTCTATTCCAGTAATCTCTTCATAAACATAACAGCTAAAAGAAATATTTTGAATATAAATGTAAGGAAGTTTATATTAATCTTTATTATTGCAAAAGGAACCAAATGCATCTGATGTTTCAGCTACTTCCTGGGGGGTTTTTTAATTAAAAATATTTTTTTTGATCGGAGAATGTGCAATGAGGTTACTTTGATGAGGTAAACAGCAGAATAGATAGTAAGAACCCACACTTTGTGTGCACTGTCATTAAAATGAAAACTTCATTCTAACATTAAGGAGAAAATAGTGTGCATGGATCATTGATATACATATAGTACATTATATTGAGACTTAATCATTTATGCCTGTGTTTAGATAATCTGTTTTCATGTGTCTATTCTGCATATTTTCTAGATTAGTCATAGCTAACCGCTACATGTGAAGCAAAAGTCTTTAATTTAAAGAGTACTCATTTCATTTTTCATCTGTCTGAAAAATTTTAAATGTAAAATTATATCTCAGTGTCCAACAAAACATCAGTTCTTTGACAAGATACTGTGCAATGGAAAATGGGAATATTGAGAGAAAGGCCAAAACGAGTCCATATACAGTCAACTGAGAATTTGTTCAAAGTACTGTTGAGATGAAGTCTTTATTTTATTCAAGTGCTTCCTGTACCTAAGCTTTTGCTCAGGCGCTTTTGAATGGTGTGTGTTTGTATGTATGTGGTATGTGTTTAAATAAGTTTTCAAGGTGTAATCAGTTAAATTTAGGAATAAATTCTAAGTAAATCAGTGAAACTAGTTTTCTGTGACCTACTCAACTTCTAGCCTTCCCTAAAGTATCTCCTGGAACTGAACCAAAATAGTTTGGTCTTGTTTACAAGGATCCTAGAAGAGAAATTAGGACATTACAAATTCCTGGGAGATTCCCCCTACCACACCTCCCTGTTATAATGAATTTTCTCATGGTAGATTCCATTTTAAAATGTATCATTTATTAACTTTGCCTGAATAAAATATTGTAATTTCTATTCAAAAGTATAAGTGATGTTACTTTTTGTGATATTAATGTCATGTTATGTTTATTTCATGTATCTAGTTAATGCGAATTTTCACAGTAAAATTGATTAGGGAAATTACTGAGCCATGCAATTTGTCATAATTGACCATAACCATAATACTGTAATTTAGTGATTTCTTCCTCTTTCATTTTTCAAAATGTATATCTAAAGAGTCTAATTCTTTTTCCAACCCTTGTTGCCGTTTTAATGTTAAAAACATTTATTTATACTTTCAATAGTCCTTAAAATATGACAATGCACAATTGCATAGAATGGGTTTCTGCATACATTTTTGAGTGCTTTGATATTAATTTTTAAGGATGTATCGATTTAGACATAAATTTGTAACTGAATTCTATTTCAGGAACTGTGCTTGCTGCTAAAAGACACTATTGATTCAAGAGTCAGGCACTACTTAGAAGCTCGTAAACACCGTGGCCAGTGGAAACACACGGAATGCACACAAGCCATTCCCTTGTTCCTAAAAGGTAGGGTCAAGTACAATAATTTTAAAGATTATAAATAAAATTTTAAATGGTAGAAATTATTTTTATTATATTTTTGATTACTATAAATGACATAGTCCCTACCAGGAAATCCAGTGAGCCTAGTGTCTAACTTAAGTGATTTTACATGTAAAAATATATATATTGTTTTTCCTATATAAGAATATATATTCTTTATACGTAAAAGTTCTTAAGTGAGACTCTCTCTCTCTCTGTCTCTCTCTCTCTCTGTATACACTCACATACAGATACATGTTATATGATTTCATCTGACGCCAAAATTACAAAGCATAGAGATTTAAATCCTTTTTAAAAAATGTTCTGTATGACAAATAGGTATATTTCACCTACCGTGTTTTGTTGTGATTAGAATTGGTCATCATTTAATCGGTGTGTAACCACAGCTTGGTAGCAGGGTTTGTTAAGTTGTGATCCTGTTTAGCTAATCAGGTTTCAGAGTAACAGCCATGTTAGTCTGTATTCGCAAAAAGAAAAGGAGTACTTGTGGCACCTTAGAGACTAACCAATTTATTTGAGCATAAGCTTTCGTGAGCTACAGCTCACTTCATCGGATGCAGTGAGCTGTAGCTCACGAAAGCTTATGCTCAAATAAATTGGTTAGTCTCTAAGGTGCCACAAGTACTCCTTTTCTGTTTAGCTAATCGTATGCAGAAACACAACAAAATAGGAATGCCATTTATTTAAGCTGGATATTGTTGCTAGGTTTTATTGCAGGGGAACAAAAAGGTGAAGTTTTAAAATAACTGTTTTTAGTATCTGAAAATACTTTTTATTCAAGTCTGAGTCTGTAGAACTGTTTTAGGGCATAAACTACTTGGTAGTTTCCCTTCCCTTTCTTGATTGCTTAATTATTTGCTCCATTATCTTTCCAGGTACTGAAGTTAAGCTGACTGGTTTGTAATTCCCCGGATTGTCCTTATTACCCTTTTTATAGACTGCTATTATATTTCCCTTTTCCAGTCCTCTGGAATCTCTCCCGTCTTAAATGACTTTTCAAATATAATCATTAATGGCTGACATATCTCCTCAGTCAGCTCCTTGAGTATTCTAGGACGTATTTCATCAGGCCCTGGTAACTTGAAGACATCTAACTTGTCTAAGTAATTTTTAACTTGTTCTTTCCCAATTTTAGCCTCTGATCCTACCTCATTTTCACTGGCATTCACTATGTTAGATGTCCAATCGCTACTAACGCTTTTGGTGAAAACCGGTGAAAAAAAGTCATTTAGCACTCCTGCCATTTTCACATTTTCTGTTACTATTTCCTCCCCCCCCCCCCCCATTGAATAATGGCCAACCCTGTCCTTGGTCTTCCTCTTGCTTCTAATGTATTTGTAGAATGTTTTCTTGTTACCCTTTATGTCTCTAGCTACTTTAATCTAGTTTTGTGCCTTGGCCTTTCTAATTTTGTCCATACATGACTGTGTTATTTGTTTATATTCCTCCTTTGTCGTTTGACCTATTTTCCACTTTTTGTAGGACTATTTTTTGAGTTTCAGATCATTGAAGATCTCCTGGTTAAGCCAGGGTGGTCTCTTGCCGTACTTCCTATCTTTCCTACACAGTGGGATAGTTTGCTCTTATGCCCTTAATAATGTCTCTTTGAAAAACTGCCAACTCTCTTGAACTGTTTTTTCCCTTTGACTTGCTTCCTATGGGATCTTACCTACCAACTCCCTGAGTTTGCTAAAGTCTGCCTTCTTGAAATCCATGTCTCTATTGTGCTGTTTTCCCTTCTACCATTCCTTAGAATCATGAACTCTACCATTTTGTGATCACTTCTCACCCAAGCTGCCCTCCACTTTCAAATTCTCAACCAGTTCCTCCCTATTTGCAGTACCAGTGCAATTACTGTTATGAATATTAATATGAACATATATTTTTATTAAGCACAGCAAAGATTAAACACTGTTTTGGTGGCTCATTAGGGCAGCAAATGATTGTAGAAGCCTTATAAAAATATGTTAGGAATACATGGGAACTAGCTTGCTATGACATGACTATTTTTTTCCCACAAGTACAAAATAGAATATGAGTAGAAAGTGCCGGAGGCCAGTAAAGATTTTTTTAAAAGCCTTTCCTGCAAGTTGGGAACCTTAACTTATCCCCCTAAAAGAGTGAACTGTGCAATGTTTATAAAGCATGTGAACTTTTAGATCCTCTTATATTTCTGGTTTTGAGAAAACAAATGGAATTTTCTTATGAAAAAAGAAACGGATACCATTTAAAAAAAAAATCCTGCTAAGGAATGTCTTTTCCCACTGAGAAACATTTTTTATATATTTTTTTAAAAAGGTTAACTGCCTGAATAAAGTGTATTTAAAAGTAATTGTGTGAAAATAAATTTAATTGTTCTCAGATGTGCAGGCAGGTATCTTGTATAATTTGTTAGAGTATATATGAAGCCTGAAAGGCTGACGCATTTGTGAGGTGTTAATATAAAGCAACCTTTTAATTAGAAACTGACACACTGTTCTAGCCCTGGCAAACTGATCATCTATGTGTCTTGTCTACATTTCCCCTGATAACAAACACCCCAAAGGCAAATACATCAAAAGAAGTCATCAGTAACATGAATGACTCCATTCTAAACCTGGAGGCTCTGGATTTTGGATTTGCCAGAACTATCATCCCATTCACCTTGCTGGATTAATTGCCACTAAATTAATGATAGATGGAAAATAAATAAATGTAAAAAAAGAAAATTCCACAGGTTTGCACTATGGAAACTCGACTTGATGTTGAATGTCCTTGCCAAGCCATCTTTTTACGCCCTTCTCTGCCTTAAACATTTGAGTTTGGAGCTCTGTCTGTGGCGCCTCCATCTCGCACTTTGTGAAAATGAAGTCCTTTGCTTGAGTCCAGCATTCATATGTTCTTCACTAAGCCAGTACACCTGGGAAAGAAACAAGGGCATGTGTGAATGTTCATGAGGGCAATCAGAACCCATCTCATAAGGAGAGCGCTATTCAGAAGATCCACAGCCCGGTAACTTTTACACTTTACCAGTTACTAGCACTTAAACAAGGCAATAAAAGCTTTAGTTAATAGATGATAAAAATATTGTATCTTTGGCTTCTTCAGAAAGGAACTGCAGCCCTTCAGAATAAGTCACTGCACACAAGATCCAGGAAATGAATACTTTACAATCTGAACAGTCCTTAGTGTCATAACAGACTGGTTTTGCACATTTATCTGTATATTTTTTATTTCAGGGAAAGTTCATGTTGTGTTGTAATCGGGTTAATAGACGTTCCTAAACAGCTTCTGAAGCTGAAAAATGTTATAATTGGGGATTTCCCCAGAAGTGGGAGCCAAGCTACCTTTCTTTGATTGGCAGTCTGGACCTGCCTCTTAGGGCTACGGAGCAGAGGGGAATCCATTGTTAAAATGGCCACCTTGGATACTTCAAGGAGAAAATCATCAGCTAACAGATTTCTCTGTCTGATATTATGGAGGTTTATATTGCCTTCCCTTTTTGTGGCACATAAGTAAAATATCTGTGCAAGTTACTTGTTAATTTACACAGCTCTTTCATTTACACCCACATAGTAGTGCGCGGTGGGTCGTATACCATCTCATTAGGAAATCTGTGGGTGTTACACACAAGAGAAGAAGAAAGAAAAATGGGACAGAGAATGGAAAAATGGGAGAAAGTAGCCAAAACAAGCAAGTTCTTCCTATTCTTCCTTCTGTTTGAACAATTTCTCTGCCCTTCCCAAATGGCCAGTGTAAATTATCTGCCAAAGTAAGCTTTAATTTAGTCTTTAGTCATTGGCTTCAGAGTAAACTCTCTATTTCCTGTGTTTGGTCTAACGTCCAAAAGTGTTTGATTTTGGTTTATCTTATTTTTAAGAGAAAAATGCAGTGTGATAGACTTACAAAGATACAGTCCCTCCCCATTCCTCCGCCCCACCCCCACATCCAGTTTGCATGCCCAGAGATGTGCAAGATGGGCACTGAGCTCATAAACCTCACTAGCATGCCCACATCAGGAGTTTAGTGCATGCAAGTCAGCCACTCACCATTTGGAAAATTTGGCCCATTAAGAACGGGGCTTTCTATAAAAGTATAAGTGGAGTTATCTCTTAACTTCAGACCCAGCTTACATAATTTGTGAGGTATTATCACTGTGCTCCGCTTTTACCAATCACTGATAGGGGTGAGGTCCCAGGGGAGCAGTAAGGGGTGGGGGGTCCTGGGTGGGGGCAGTCAGGGGACAAGGAGAAGGGGAGGTTGGAGGGTCGGTGCTTCTCAGGGGGGCAGTCAGGGGGCAGGAAGTGGGAGGGGGCAGATAGGGGACCAGGGCCAAGCTGTTTGGAGAGGCACAGCCTTCCCTACCTGGCCATCCATACAGTTTCATACCCCGATGTGGCCCTCAGGCCAAAAAGTTTTCCCACCCCTGAACTACAGGTTCAGCAGGTGCAGAATGACAGTTGAATGTGCTTTTGGTAGATTAAAAGGGCATTGATGTTGTTTACTCGCCATATTGGATCTCGGTGTGAGAAATATTCCAATGGTTATAGCTGCCTGTTGTGTCCTGCATATTTGTGTAGAAAAGGGGGGGAAATTGCCGCAAGGGTGGAGGGCAGAGGTGGAGCGGCTTTCTGCTGAGTTTGAACATTCCAACTCAAGGGCGATCAGACAAGCTCAACAAGGAGCTCCA
This sequence comes from Eretmochelys imbricata, assembly GCF_965152235.1. Taxonomy (NCBI): domain Eukaryota; kingdom Metazoa; phylum Chordata; order Testudines; family Cheloniidae; genus Eretmochelys; species Eretmochelys imbricata. Next base: position 200,988,255 of record NC_135574.1, on the reverse strand, counting down.
TGGCTTAGGGAGGCTTTGAAAGAGCACTCTAACAACGAGCCACCGTGTGCTCAACCTGGCCCTGCAGTTTGGGGGCGTGTTAGGAACTGTGTGGTGCTTGCTGCACATCTGTGCATATATCACTGACAGTACACCTATAAATGTTGGGGTGCTTATTGTACATTTGTGACAATTACACTGTTTGGCACTGAGCCTGTGGGTTGTGAGTGTACAAGACCACTACTTTCACTGTCATCAGGCATTATGCACCATATGTTGTAAACTAATAAAAATGAATCACTTTCAAAACAAAAGAGTTTTATTTGCTTACAAAAACAGCTCCAAAATAATCTCTGAAGAGCTTAAGTGAAATGCATTTTAACTTAAAACTATTGAGGAATCTTAATAAATAAACAAGAGGAGGGAACATTAATGTCCATTGTAGCTACACGTACATCAACTGTGGTTCCCACAGGTCAGTATATGGGAAGCTATTGTTGTCCAGGCTTTCCCCCAGTGTATAGTGGTAGGGGTAAGCGTGCAGGCCCAGAGGCCATGTTGAATGCTGGGGGAAAAGGGGTGGTGTAGGGAGGTACTGTGCAGCAGTTCTCCACAGACTGCAATGGGAATCAAACCCAGGATTGTTGAATCTGGAGGTTCACAATTGTCTGCAGCAGCTGAGTTTGCTGATGGAGAAGTCCCATTATGTACTCTCATCTACCTCTCCTTTTCCTGTGCCTCTCTCCTCTCCATAGAATCATAGGGTTAGAAGGGACTGCAAGGATCATCTAGTCTGACCCCCCTCTGAGTGTGCAATCTGCTTGTGGATGCCAGTATTTCTTCGGCTAGTCCATACCTGTGCTTGCACAGCCTCTTCTCCACACAGGCCCAGGAGATCCAATGTCTCCTGTCTCCTCCAGGCAGAAGTGTGTTTGGAACATTTAGCAGGCATAGTCAGCTGGGCAGCTGTGCACAAGAGGTGTGCTTTCCAAGCTGGACAAGGAAAAGGTATTTCAAAAAGTTGTGGGGGTTTAAAAAGGTAGGGGCTTTCCAGTATGTGTGGCAGGAGAGCAATTCCAAATGCAATGACAACAGGATGTCACATGACACCCAAACTCCTGACTTCATCTTTTATCTCTCCTTCTGTATGAGATCCTACCTCCCCTATTTAACCTCCTGCAAATGCACAGGAAATGTGAAATCAACCAGCATAATAAAGACAAAGGTGCATCCAAAAGATCCTTCCAAAGCATTCTGCTCTCACATCTCAATTTCGTCTTTTTTGCTTCTTAAAATCTTTTAGACAGTATCCCTTTTAAATTCCTCTCACTTGCGATCAGTTAAGAGTGTCTGTTGCTACCACAGGAGGTGAAGTTTGTTTGATACTCGTCTTCACAATGCCTCAACATTTCTCAAACTGTGGGTTTTAGCTGCTTGAGTTTCTTGTTTCTCAGAGGGATAATTGTAGCCCTATTTATCATTTAATGACTTATGGGCCAATCCTGCAGACCTTAATTGACTTTTACTCCTGTTTAAATGTAATATTGTGTGCAGTGACTGTACTTCAAATGATCCTATAGGCCCAGATCCTGTAATCAGATTCATGAGGCTGGATAGACCTCTGCATCTATGCAGAACCCCACTTAAGTCAAATGGGGCTCCACGTGGACGCAGGGACACCTATGCAGAACTGATTGCAAACTCAAAGCTTTGGTGAGTTTGTTCAGCATTTTGTTGTGCCAATCCATTTAATCTACTTTGCTTCTGTCAGTGGAGATGGCTGCTCCTAGACGTAAGCAATAATTGTTCCCCCTTATGCTAGTGGATTCTTAAAAATATTTTGATGGAGTGGTTTTATTTGTTGTTTATTTCTTAATATTTTATATTTGTTTGTATGTCTGATATATGCATATTTTCCACTTTGATTTGGATGTCAATTTCTTGTGGTTTTAACTGAAAATCAGGCTAGCAAAGAATTTGAGAGGAATAAATATATCTTGTTTTAGAAAAAATCTTTCTTTTATAATGTCTGAAAAAATCCCAAAATGCAGAAAAACATAGCTGGTATTTCAGGCTCTCTTTCCAGAAGAGGGAAATGTTTCCCGTTTTAATAGTGTGTGGGCTTTTTTCTTTTGGTAATAAATTGAATAAAATTCTCACTCCTGGCCTCCCGCTCCTCATCCTGTGGTTGCTCTTTAAAAGCTGCCAGTTGTCTTTGATCAGTAATTCCCAAACTGTGGTCTGTGGAGAGCTGGCTGGTCACATGACTCCAACCCACTTATGGAACACTTTCCTAATATTACTTTTCCATGTAAGGAATTGCTGTAATTCTCCCAAGATGTTACATGATCACAAATGGAGGTGGTCCAGTGAGTCTTTTCTAGATAATTAAATAGCATTACCTAAGTATTGGCACTATGCAAGATACCAGGATAGGAAATACTGAAAATGTTGAGGTAACCTGAATCTCAGTCAAAATTGGTAAACTTTTAAGGTTGACCACTCTACCTTCCGCAGCCCCAATGAGTAGCATAATTTCCCTGAGCTCATCTGCAAGAACCCTTTTGAAGAGCCCTTAAGTCCCTCTTGAAGAGCCACTTCTTTTATGCTGCTTACTGAGAATCTTGTTGACATATATATTTGAAAGTGGGTTTTTTTAAACGTTGTTTTCTATTCACACTAACTTCAGTCTACTTGTCCGACTGTCCTTAGATTGTGAGCTCATTGGGTCAAGGATCGGTGTTTGCATATGGTTATAGCAATGTTGAATAGTGATCAATATCCCCCAACTTCTTCTGAAAGGCACTTCAGAGACTCTACTTTTTCATGTAATAACGATATAAGTTTTAGTAATGTACAGTACATGGGGGAAAAATGAGCCTAAGGGAATTAGACACCCACTGAATTTCTGTGGGGTTTGGGTGCTCAACTTCCTTAGGATCCTTTGAAAGTCCTAACCTGAATGTTTGTAATAATTGTGCCACTTTTCCATGTATTCCCTGGATTATATTTCTTAGTAAATATGTCTTAGGTATTGCTAGTACACCAATACCCTTAGTATCTAGGATGTTGCATTGTACTGCATGTTTCTGATTAAAATAAGTGTATTTTTTCACTGAATATGGTTACAGAGTTATAGATAAATAATGAGAAAATCTGTTTACTAATAAAGTCTAAACTGCTGTTGTCCAACTTCAAAATATGATGAAAATTGTATTTAGGCTTTAAAATTATTCAACATTCATTTCTTTATTTCTGAATCTATTCAGACTTTTTTGCAGTTTGCATTTGAACTTTACTCTCCCAAGCTTGTGTGTTCTGGTGCTGGGAATTTAGAGCAACACTTGCTGTACCCCTTGAGATTTATGTATAACAGAAACTTAGCCACTGAACACTAGTAATAGACGTTAAGAAAAATAAAAAAGTTGGAGGCTGGTTACACTCAGACCTGGTCTACACTAGAAAATTAGGTCGGCATAACACTGTCGCTCAGGGGTCTAAAAAATCCACACCCCTGATCGGCGCAGTTAAGCTGACCTAAGTCCCCGTGGAGACAGTGCTAGGTTGATAGAAGAATTATGTCTGTCAGTTTTTCTGTCAACCCAACTACCACCTCTTGGGTAGGTGGATTACCTATGCTGGGAATCTCCCATTGGAGTAGGTAGTGTCTACACTGAAGTGCTGTAGCATTTTAAATGTAGCAAAAACTTACTAGTTAGTGATGATGAGTTTTCTTTGGGGTCTTTTTCAACTGATGATCTCATCTGATTTGAGCATTATTGATTCTATGTTTGTGTGTTATAGGGTAGAGGTGAGAGTAATTCGTTTTATATAATAATTAAAGACCAGTTGCGCTTGATTTATTCATGGGTGTAGTCCCATCAATTTCACTGGACATACTCCCACGAGTAAGATTAGCAGGATTTGAGCCAGTTTAGGTTTCTGTTCAGTTCTTTGTCATAGCTTTTAAGATTTGCAGTTTTGGGGGCTTATTAAATGAATCTTGTGATTAGTACAGAAACATGGTAGCTATTTTGTTGTTAAGATTGTAACTACCTTTTGATTAGCCTGATTTTTGACACCCATACCCACTCCCACTGACTTCAGAAAACCTGCTTCCCAATTATTTTGTTTTGCGGGAGGTAGGAAGGGAGCAAGGATGATACAAAAGTTATTTTAGAAATATTTACACAACAGAAGAACATAAGAATAACCATACTGGATCAAACATATGACCCATCTAGCCCACTATTCTGTCTTCTGACAGTTGCCGGTGCCAAATGCTTCAGAGGGAATGAGCAGAACAGGGCAATTTTGAGTGATTCATCCCATCAGCCAGTCCCACCTTCTGGCAGTTGGAGGTTTAGGTATACCCAGAGCATGGAGTTGCGTCCCTGACCATCTTAGCTAATAGCCATTGATGGACCTATCCTTCATTAACTTATCTAATTCTTTTTTGAACACAGTTATCTTTTTGGCTTTCACAACTTCCACAGCTTGACTGTGTGTTGTATGAAGAAGTGCTTCCTTTTGTTCATTTAAATCTGCTGCTTTATCAAAATGCAAAAATACCGCAACCTAACCCTCTGTTAGCGAGTAGGCTGGAGTTGTGGGATAATGGCTTGATCTAGAAACTCCAGTGTGTGGCGTTCCATTTTCTTTCATGAGAGCACTGTAGTGGTTTAGAAAGGATAGGGATCTTGATCATGCTTCTAGGGTACTAGAACTCCATTTTACTGTTTACTAAATTGTCTGCCATTGAAAGTTAGGGGTTGACCCCTAAAGAAGAAGCTAGAGGTTCAGTCCCGAGATCCCAAAGATCTGCATTGCCTTGTTTCTTTCCACTACATCAGCTCTTTTGCAGGGCGTTCTCCATCTGCAGGTGACCCTAGAATTTCCCAACCCTAGATGAGGCTTTCATAGCATGAATAGTGGGAGAGGCACATGCTTTGACCCTCTCAGTCTGCTCCTCCCCCATGGAAGGAACTCCTTATCCAGCATAGGGAGAAGAACAGTACATAGAAATTTCTGACCTCCCCTTCAGCACTGGGTTGAGTATTAAGTGCCCCTCTGCACAAGAAGTTTCAGGCACAACTTTGCTCTCTGTGGAATCCCAGTGAAACTCATGAACTTATCCAATTAAACTTTTGTGTATAACATACACACAGAGAAAAATATATATAATTTGCCCGTTTTGTTGCAAGGATCAATTTGAAAATGTAAATCACTTGCTAGGACCGAACACTTGTCACAGCAGTTCTCACAGGTAATTCATAGTCCTTACCCAGCCAAGCCCAACCTACCTTCAAATTAGAACTGGCCACCAGAACTGCGACCTTGAGAGATGGGCCAAGATAGAATATTCATCCCCAGACACTGCTTAGCTCTCTGTGCAGTTTGTTCCAGTTTGTTCCAGCTCCAGTGGTTCCAGTGAGAGAAATCTCACCTATAGCACTTCCCAGAGAAATGGGCTGTTGTGCTTGTCTTTAGCAGCAGAATCCTTCTCTACTTCCATGGCAACAGGGTGTGGATAAGGTGGTGGCAGAATCGTCAGCCTTTCTGCAGTGGAACTGGCAGTATCATCATTTTTATTTGATCCCTTCTCCTTCAGAAGACACTTGGTGATCCCTTTCCCTGACATGGCAGTGGCATTAAATTTGACTGGTGCAAGACACAGGGTTTAGGGGAAAAGATAGAAAACCGCAAAATGGGCCACTTCCTGAGCTCTGTGACCATTTACTTCCTTGTTCACACTTCAACAGGTGTAACTCTGAAGGCCCATCTCCTGCTTCTCCCATTCATGTAGTGTTTGCCAAGTTTGTAATTCTGACTAGCTGAAGCAGTAAAGGAGTGTAGTTCAAAGAGCCTATGAAAGAAATGGAAAAATAACAAAGTGCAGACATTTATTGTTGTGGTTTTTAAATGCTTAAAAAAACTTAAAAATCCCACAACCTAAAGATATTCTCAGATAGGATCTTTCAGATGGTTAATGTTTAAAATAAATATCACTTCATTTAAAAAATACTGTATTTATTTTTTAAAATGAATAAACGTGACAAAGAAAGGTAGTTTGGAGTTAAAGTTCTAAAAACCGCCTTAACACTGACTGTTAAACAATGTCTATCTGCTATCCACCAGAAAACCCTTTCCTTCTATTTACTATGTGTCGTCTCCATTTCCTTTTTTTGCTGTATTTTTAAGATAAGAAAAAATGAAGATAAAGATAATTACAAGAAAATTTGTGTGTGTGTGTGTGTGTATATATCTTCACACAAACATTAGAAATATTAGCAGCAAAAGATCTCTCTATATAGAAAAAACTAGGTAATATTTCAATACGGATCAGCATAGGTATTTAGAAATAATCATAAGTATCTAGTGTGATCCTGTCTTCTCAGTCATCTATCAGATTTGGCCAGAAGCAATTGGCCAGTTCACTGATCTAAAACTTTCGGAGCCAGACTTTAAAATAGCTCAGCAGCTCCCATTTAGCCGTATAAATGAATGGCTGAATTTTCAGAAGAACTCAGTACCCACTGGTCTAAGTGGGAACTGAGCACATTTGAAAATCTGTCCAAGTTGTGGCTGCTGAGTGATTTTGAATATCTGGCCCTAACATTTCTTATTGACTCTTATGTGGGTTGTATGATTTCTCATTTCAACAGCTGTTGCTCTTGAAAAGATTTTTTTCTGTACTCCGTTTAGATTCTAAAACTCCCGTAATCTCTTGGTATCAGGTATTTTGGTTAGTGAAGAATGTGAGTTCCCAAAACGATATTTAATCTACTTGGTACCTTCTTCCAGACCCGATTAAACATAAGGCACCACAAAATGTGAGTAACAAATCACCATTACAGTATGTTCCACTACAAAGCATTTTAATTCAGTTTGTTCAGTATTACTTTCTGCCAGTGTCTTAAATGGAATTTTCTGCTAAGACCATGTGTGGTTTTATTCATGTTTCAACATCTCTTCTTCCATCCACTAACAACATGGCACTCTGGATCTCTGCTCTAAGCATTCCTCAGATCCTGGGTTCAGCATTTCAAGGATGTTTGAGTACCTTGGATTAGAAAGAATGTCTAAAATGTCAAAGAGGAGGTGGTGGTTCTGAGAGCATGGTATGCTAGACTTTTGTTAATTCATTCTTCAAATGTTTTTCCATGGATTCTGTGACTCTGAGGTGCGGTTTTTAAAAGAACTATCAGGTAACTAGAAGATCTGTGGGTCAAAGTCCCTTTTGGCCAAAATATGGACTGGATTCTGCTCTCACATCAGTGTAAATCTAGGCTACCTCTACACTACAAAGCAGTGTTGGCGTAGCTACACCTGGAGCGAAAGGCAGGCTGCATACACACTGTTGTGAAGCTAGCTTCCCAAGTCGATGAAAGCAGCGATGAGAGGCTTCAGCAGCTCCTCACTGCTGGAGCTTTTCACTGTGGCAAAGAAAGGCTCTGGCAGGGGGGAGGCAGTGGGGAAGTCCCCTGCCAGAGCCTTTCCCTGCTGCTGGGGTCTTTCCCTGTGATGGGAGAAGGCTCCAGCAGCAGGGAGCTGCCCAAACCTTTCCCTGTTGCCTTTCTTGTGCCAGAGCTTTTCCCCGTTGCCAGATTCTTCCTGTGATGGGGAAAGACTCCAGCAGCAGGGAGGCAGCGGGATACTGCCCTGCTAAAAAAACAGCAGTGTAGGCAGGAAGCAGTTTGGGCGACTAGAGAGCCATGTAGGATATGTACTCGCGTACATATCCACACCCTTCAGGTGTGTCTTTATTTGCCTACGCCATGGCTCACTGGCTACATTGCGACTGTGCTGGGGGGCTGCTATGTGGGTAAATACACTACACGCCACTGAAAGAAGCTTGCAGTGTAGATGTACCCCTAAGAGTAACTTAGTTGAAATCGTTGGTGTTGCACTAAGGTAAAATTATGTAAATGAGACCATAATCAAGTCATGTTTTTTTGTTTGATTACTTGGTTGTCCCAGATCATCACAGTGTTCTGGATGTATGTATTGAAATTCACGTTGTTTTGTAAAGTGATAGCCGTGTGTTCCTGACATGCTTCATGGTTGGGTTGAGTGTATTTCTTGGTACAAAATTTGATATTCAGTATGTCAGTTATGTATTGCAACAGTGACCATAAACCCTTATGTCACATACTGTAAATGATCCACCTACAGTTCACTCAGCCATTGGGGTTGACATACACCAACATCTGAAATAAGTCTGCTGATCACGACTTCTGTGCTGATCCTGAAGAGATGACATTCACATGGATATTGAAGTCATCCAGAGGACAATCAATCTTAGTGACTGTAAGATAATTGTGGTTAATGACACAACTAGTTCACCAAGGATTCTGAGGTTTAATGGAGCAACTACTCACCAATACTAATTTCATTCTAATTTCATCCTAGAATTTTCATGTGAATTGGACACACTTTTGAAATCCCATATTGTCATGAAAAATCTTCTGGCTTGATTGTCAGATGCAACCAGTGTAGCCACACCTCCTTCCTAGTGCCCTGGTAACTGTTGCTGAACCAAATATCAGTCATGGGCAGCTGAGCAATAAAAGTTTTGCCAGAGCTTGATTATACATGCAAAGTCAGGAGCTCAACCATGTCTTCCTTACTCACCCTTTACAACAGTTGTATGTTGACTTATCCCATAGGCAATCCTCTTCTCCCTTTTCTTGCTCTTTCCAGGATGCCACTCAGACTAACAACACAGCCCCAATTTCTTCTTCTTTGCAAAAACTCTCATATAATCCTCCCTTCTTCAGACAAAATTTGACTTAATGTTTGATCATTAAAATGTAAGCAAGTTTGAGACGATAATGCAAGAGAAAATTATGCTCAACAACCTTGAACGCAGTTGCAGGTATATTCATCATTCACATATTCAACATTCAATAACAATGCAGGCAGGTTGAGTGCAAGTCTGAATGCACAGCACTGCTAATGCAAAACATTTTTGTTTTTTGGAGTAAAAGCAAATATAGTTTATATAAGTCCAAGAAATCTTCTGTTTTGGCAAATTCCACTTGGTTAGCATCTCAGCTCAATAACTTGATAGAAACAAGAGGGAGATTCTGTACTAACCATCTGTTACACTTAACATCAGATAAAATGCTACGTCCCAATTTGAGTTATTTATGATATATAAATAGCTTGTTCATTTTCCCTTTGTTAGCCAAGCAGTTACTAGAAACCATAATTTTATAGTCTTGGTAATTTATCAAATGAAATTATGGCATTTATATTAACTCCATAAATTACTAACTTTAATTTGATCTTAAGAAGTTGTTGCCAAAAGAATTAGGAAACCCTTGTTCCAGCTAAAGCAGTACAACTGAGGCACCTCTAAACTTTTTAGCTACAGTTGTGAATATTCATTTTCTTGAATTTGTGCATCTGTATTGTACGAGGTTTGTGACATAGTGTAATAGTGCTTGTGCGGGGCTGGGTGTTTCTACAATTTGCTAAGTACCCTCGAGTTCCCTCAACTTCAAAGGGAGTTGAAAACAGGACCTCATATGATCTAACCCTAAATAAATCATGGCCTAAGGAAAAGGAAAAAAAGTTGTTCGGACTTTTTAAAAGATCCTTTTTTTTTTCTTTTAAAAGGACACCATCAGTTGGAAAGTAATACTTAAGTCTAAAAACAATGTATCTACTATTGCTACAGGTAGCACCTAGATTACTATTTAAAAAATAAATTAGATAAAACATATTTTTCTATTTTTACAGTTTCATTTTTGTTTTTACTTTTGACAACACACTCACTCTCTTGTATAGTAGGTCAGTTAAGCTCCAGTCCTGCAAACGCTTACACACATGCTTAACTTTAAGGATTTGAGTAGTCTTGCTGGACTACTCACGTGCTTAAACTTAAGCTGTGCATACACAGAGTGTTTGCAAGATTGGGTCCTCAGTCAGTTTCTACTGTTGTTCGAGTGGGTCTTTCACACAGCTGCAAGGGAGAGAAAAACATTTTTTTGAATAAGAAAAATATGACTGAAATCACAAATACTGCAGGAGGTCAAAAGGGGGAGGTGTGGCTCCTGAGAAAAGCTTTTTAATGTTTGTTTTTAAATAGACTAGATTTCGGTTTAATGGTTTCCCTTTAATAAATTTATCTAATTTTCTTAAATTAGTTCAACTTTAAATGAATGAGACTCAGATGGAAAAATTGAGAGGGTTTAATTTTTAGATTAAAATGTCATTTCAGGCTCGTATAAAATCTTCAGATACACAGGTATTCTATATTGCTAAAGAGAGTGAAAGTGCTGTGGTTACAATGTAAGCAAGAAAGCAGGGATTAAAAAAACCTGCAAGAAATATGATTTCCCTAGAAATGCTTGTAGGAATTTTACTTAATTGCAACCAGAAGCTTGACCTGGAAGTGTAATGTTTTGACCCGCTAGCTGTCTGGTTTCCTAAATGTGTTGTTTTTTGCTCTTTAAACTGAGAAAATTTATTTTACACATGTTTAACCCTGTGTGTCCCTTAAAGCACCAGTGTAAAAATGACATCAAACCAGCACCACCAGCAGTCCCCTAAAAAACAAACCAAGCAAATTAAATTTACAAGGAAGAAAATTGTTTTAAAAATGCTTGTTCAATGGTGAGGCTCTCGTTACTTTAATTGTCACAAGAGGTGGTTTCAGGCACACTTTTTATTGTTGCAAGACAAGCAGTATCTTTTTATTTTTTAGGTTACTATGATATACAGCAATATTCTGCTTAGTTTTCTCTTCTTCTTAAACAGCATTGCCATATGACAGAGGTAGAGAGAAAATGTAGCATTTTTAGGTTTAAAAAATCCTTTTTCTAATTTATTTTTTTCATTACCCATCATGTAACCTTTATTTTCCTATGCTTAGAAAATTTTGCTGCAGTACTTAACTGAAAGGTTGAGATAGACTAAGAACCTGACCTGGGAAAAATATATGGGCATTTCAGACTTTACTCACATGAGTAGTTCCACTGGCTTTTCATTCATGTGAGTACAGTTATGTATGTTTGTGTTTGCAGGATTGGGCCAGACTTTCCATGTGTCTGTATTTTAGGGGTCTCTCTTGCTAAGACTTACACATGTGCTTAACTTTATACACTGTGAATATTATTCCTATTGATCTCACAGGGACTTTGTGTAAAGATAAATATATGAGTGTGGTATCCGGGCCTTAATTTGTAAAATACTTATTGAAAAAAGTAAATAACTAAAATTTAGTAAAACTGGTACAAATTTAGACAAAGCTCTTCATCACTTGAAAAGTGAAAAAACAATTTGTGGATCCTTTGTGGACATACTAATAGGATTTAGTAAATTCCAGCAGTGCCATAAAGGCAAATAATAAATGTAATTTCTTTTATCATTTAGAACATTAATTTGAAAGAAATGTCTGGGTTTTTTTTAATTCACTAAACAAATCCATGCAAAGCAAAGAGATTTAAATTGATAAATCTAGCTTTAGAGGAAAAAGAATGGAAGCTGGCAATCTCATGCTTGTTTATTTGCAGAATATTTTTTTATTATCCTTTTAATTAACAGAAGTATTTATCTTCTATTGCGGAAACCAAAGTCAGGCTCACAACACTAACTCACAGTTTAGAAATCTCTTTTAACAATTAAACTAACGTCAATAACTTAAATGATAAGATACATAAAAAGCAGGTGTATTTTTGTTTGAACTGATGTAATATTGACATTTGTTTGACTTGTTCAGACTTCCAGTTTCTGGATTGGTTATGTCCTCTCTTCTATATCATCTCTGTTTTCCCTCCTTAGATGAGATTGTAAAGAGAAATGCAAAAAGTCACTTTTTGGATAGTATGACAACTCACGCTGGGCCAGATCCTTATCTTGTGTGAATTGATGTCGCTCCATTGAAGTCAATGGAGTTACTCTAATTTCTACCAGCTAAGGATCTCGTCTATTATTTGGAATACACAGGTAAGGAATTTGGGCTTTGTCATATAGTTGAGTTGTAACTGCATTTAAATACTGACAGAAACAAGGTGGGTGAGATAATATCAACACCGACTTCTGTTGATGAAAGAGACAATCTGTCGAGCTCCACAGAACTCTTCTTCAGGTCTAGGAAGTGGAATCGGAGTGTCACAGCTAGATTGTTAAGCATAAAGAGTTAACACATGTTGCAAGAAACCATTCAAATACTGACAACAGTTTGAAAATTCATAGTGGTGGCTAATAAACATCAGGGTATTTCCTTCTTTGCATTCAAGGCACTAGAACAATTTTGTAATCGACACACAGTCTCCTCTCAGTTCTTCATCATTATAACAGGTGTGGTTTCTATTTTAATCCCTAATATGTAATCGTGTCATGTAAACTGGTGTTAAATCACAATTTTTGTAAATTACTTTCACCAGAAAAAAGCATGTTAGAACAGATTTTTATCCCATTCCCTTAGATCTAGGGTTCCCTTCCTTCCCTCCCCTCACCTCATGCTATGTAGATGAGAAATATGTTAGTCCTAATTTTCTAAATTAAAAGTCATCGTCTTTTGTGGCGGGTGGGGGAGGTGCAATGACTTGAATTCGCAGTTTTCCACCTGCTGGATTAATGCTTTTCCATGCTTTACAGGTGCTAAATAGACTGTTCTTCATTGCAGGCACTAAATTATGCCCACAGAAATGTAGGCTTGGTATGGAAATTATACAAAACTAACTTGCTGTTTGTGATTATACTTCAGGTTTAAGTACTTCCACTATGAATCCTGTTTTTTTGAAATTATTTAAACCCTAAACCTTTCCTTGGATTGGAATTTGGAATGCAAGGTCATTCCCTGGGGAAGTTTCTTTAGTAACACAGTTTTTTGGGGTTTTTTTAAGAAAAAATCCATTTGGCTCTTTTAAGCTGTTTCAGTGAAAAAGAAATTTTCTTCTGGTTTAAAGGATGCAGTGTCAAGTTAAAATGTTCTATCTATAATTGTATATATACATTTTTAAAGCAAATGTGTTACTAATAATCCAATAATTTAATTGTAATTTACTGTTCACAGTTTATTCTTTTAGCCTATTTGTGACACTTCACTCAGCCTGGACAATGAAAACAGAATGTTCAGTCTCAGCTTTGGTTTTAGTCCATTTCTAATCAGTTTCATTTTGTTTTTCATTAGCTCTGTTGCATGGATTGCACATGCTTCAGTGGAATGTTCTTAATAGACAACATGAATCTGGAAACCGCTTCTGTCTTCTCTCTTTTCCATGCCTTTTGTTACAAGTAATCCTAAAGATAACTATTAGTGAAAGAGATTTTAGGAGAAAATATTTTTTCATCTTTTTTACTTTGTGGTTTTGACAGCATTTTGTGTTTCGTCATTTTCAGTGAGACTGCTCACTCAAGTAAAACTACACATTGCTGAATTGGGCTCTAAGAGGACATGAGGTGTACAAAAGTTGAGGGAGACAATCATTGACATACATATTCCCGTTAATTATACAAATACTGACTTTCCCCACCTGGTCCACAGCCTCTAACCAGTGACACATTGTCTGATTTATTTTAGTGGAAGTGGATCTTGAGAAGGCATTTGAAGGGGAGAAGGTAGTAGCCTAATGGAGCAGTTCAGGGAGATTGCTTCATGTGTAATGGGTGGCAGTAGGGGTAGGCAGTGAGAGGAGTATGCAAGTAGGCATCTGAGGCTCGCATTGCTGGCAAATGGAGGCAGTAGGGGAGAGAGTCTGAGTTTTAAAGTGCCTTTAAGGTCAGGAAGGAAGGTAGAACTTGATTTGGAGGGAGAAGGGAAGCCAGTGGCGGCTGCAGTGGTCAAAGTGATAGACTAAAAAGATAACCTTGGCTGTTGCATTTTTCATGGATAAGAAGGAGGAGACAGTGTGGATGTTCAAAGAGGCCAGAGAAGAGGAGTGCAATAATCAAGGGGGGAGATTATGGAGTTTTAGTTGTTTGAGCAACCCAAAGTTTGCCTTTTTGGAAATTATATAAAGGAAAACATGGCAAGATTTGGTTGTGGCCTGGATGCACAGGAGAAAATTTAACTGACAGGAAGGATGGTACTATTCTTAACAATAACAAAGAAAGAGGGGAGTGAGGAGAAAAAGAACACGAGTTACATTTTGACCATATTTTGTATAGGCTTGACAGAATCCAATTTTTATAATTTTGACATTTTGACATATTGATGTTTATTTTTAAAACATTTTTAGAGTTATATCAATATATATTTTCACAGTTGTGCAAAATTACGAGTCTAAAACTTTTTTATTGTTTATATATTTAAATTTTCACAGTTGTGGGAAATTATGGGGGAAAACAGGCAATGGGGAAAGAAAACAATAATTATTTAATGACAGTAAACATTGAGAGTTAAAAAGTTAAAGTTTTATAACTGTTAAAACACAAATGGTCAACATCACATATCAAAATATACAAAATAAATATCCTTAAATCAGAGACATTTGGGTGGAGTATCGATTTGTACTATATAAGAATATACATCTTCTTACATTAAACAATTCTCGGTGTGTGTTGGAGCGGAGGGTGGGACAGCCAAGAAAATTAAGTGCAAAATGCTACATTAATGCAATGTAATGGGTAAGATTTTCTGTCTACAAAAGTAAGAAAATTCCTTAATATGTTTCTCCTAGTGACTGTAACTCAGCCGTAATGCACATATATAGGATCTGATGCTGCAAACACTTCCGCATGTGAAGAACTTCACTCAATGCAAGTAGTCCCCGTCTCCTCGTTCATGATCTATTGTCAACTTAAACGTAATTAGGCTTGAAAGGATTTGATTTTTATGAATAAATGTTGGCAAACATCAGTTTCATGGTACACACACAAATTGACGAAAAAATAGGTTCAGAATGAGCATGGCTCTTCAGTTTACATACGTTCACTAATGTGATGGTGTAATACCGAATGAAGAAGTATAGTTGCTAAGAAGTTAGACCTCATTGCTTTTCAGTATATTAACTTAATGTATGTAGAACACTTTGAAGATGAAAAACCCTATCTGCTGTAAATGTTATTAGCTTAATCTCTATAAATTAATATACAGCATATTGAAAATTCAGGCTTTATATTTAGGATTTAATCTGTGCAACAATGTAATGTTCTGAATTTATAGATTCTACACATCACTTTTCCTTTCCAATTTAATATAACAAGTTCACATTTTTTATATTTCATGGACTAAACTATTTTAAATATAAAAGTTGTATTTTCAAATCAAAGGGGCAATTTTAATCCAAAACAATATGTCAGAAATTTAAAATGGCTGAGCCGTGAGAAAAAATTAGATATTTTGGAAAACAGCAAGAAAAGCTGTACAATCAGAAATGTAGGAGTGTCAGGTATGAAAATGTTTTGAGTGCATTCGACCTTCTTAGGCCTGTCTTGTGGTTTTGGAGAAGACTTTGCACAATTCAGTAGCAGAGCCAAGCAGGTGCCAGATTTTCCTGGGAAGTGAACACCTGCCAGGCTATTCCAGATAACTCAGCAGCTCAGAGGCATTTTCCCAGGCTCCCAGATGAATGGTCTCTAATAGCCGTGAGAGAGGGCTTTCCACTGTTATACACTGTACCACAGGCTCTTCTTGGCAGCCTTGTAGGAAGCTCAAGTCAACTTGGCTGTAATTCCTTTGGAAAACAAGTGTTGCTGGATAGTTTTACAGTATAAACTCAGTGTCTGATATTTCCTCTCAGTGTCCTGGGACTGTGAAATATATCAGGCAGGGCAAATTACCACTCCCTTAAAATGCATTACTCACTGGAGCACATTGTTTCTTAAACTAAACTGCATCCTTGCTAGGACTGTATTTATTCGGTCATGTTTTGGTTTCCAGTGTCTCAGGAATTTTTTTGGACCTCTGATATCATGACTTAGATGTACAGTTTCAAAATCAGAATATCCTCCTCCCAATAGAAGTCTCATTTCTGCATTATTTACTGTAAACATGAAAACATTTTTCCGATTTCTGTGTTAGTAACCTACATGTAGGAGGTTGCAAAGTGCACAGGCTCTTCAGGTAGGAAAAAGAAGGCATTTCTGTAGTATCTTCATTTCTTGATCTTGTGAAGAGAATAGGTAATTTGCAGATATTTTTCCTTGGAAGAAGCAGAAAGAACTCTACAGTGTTAGTAGCATTGCAGCGCTGTTGTATTATCAGTTGACATTGGCACAGCTGTAGTTTTGCTAAAACAAACTGATGTTACTGGATGGAGCAGTTCAGAAGTTCCAAAGACATTAATGCACTAGCAAGAGGTTTTTCAAAAATATTTGTTAAAAATGGAATATAATGTTCTTTTAACATATATTACACCCCAATTCCTGGCATGCAGCTATCCACATCTTAAAACACAGACCACAATTAGCAATAACAGGCACCCTTACTAGCATTCTCAGCAAAGAGTGGAAGAATGGATGGGTATGAAGACTGAACTTCTCTCTTACTATTAGTGAGAGTTCTTCCAGTTCTGAGTTGATGCACTCTCATGAAGCAGTGTGGCAAAGCTTGATCAGCCATGGCTGATGCTGTTCCTTCTCTTTTATCCACAGGGGTTATGAACATGATAAATGGAGGACTTTGGTCTCTAGAGCTGTCAACAGTAGTTTTTACGCATTGGTTTCACTTTAAAAAGAAGTGTACTTACTGCTAGAACTGACTACACAATGTCTACATTGTAATTTCTTTTCACTGCACGATCATACATTAAATACTCAAATATTGATACAACTGTGAAGAAAACAATTTATTAGGCGGGTTTGATGAACACAAGTTTTAAATCATTGCATGTAAATATTTTTCACCTCCTAAAAGAAATAGTGAAGAAAATTATTCCTGAGGTGCAGCAATTGTACCAGTTGATGCAAACAGACACAGACTGCATTAATCATTTAAGTGATAAACCTTGGCTGCTGGAGCTGCTATACTGATATGGTATCCCCTACTGACTGATCAGCAGAATGGTATTTAATTGAGCTTCCATTAGAGCCTCATGACAATATATCTTTCCTGCTGGTAGAAAGGTTCCACAAAGGAAGAATCAATGAAGGGGGGAAAATTAAAGAGACATATTTAACAATATCTCAAATTACATTTTGGACATATCATGTATGATTCTGTCACCAACAGAAGTCAACTTGAAATCATGCACTAACAAGGGGCAACTGAACTGAAAATACCATAGAGCTGCGGGGGTTTTGTCTTACTCCCAAGAGCAGACATATTGTAAATCAGAGGTCGTTAAGATCAATTTGAAACTCTGCTCAGGTTGTTAGTTGGTCATATATGATTAAAGACTTACTTCTTACAGGACACCAGAACAGCAGGAAAACTAAACAGATAGATCTGTCACTCCCATTCTTAGAAGAATCTCGGGCATGAAGCATTGTGTTTTAGAGTGTGGTGGGAAATGTAAAATATTATCACCTTTTGTTTGATGTTTTAATAAAAAAATACGATGAAAGTGAAGTGCTTGTTCAGTGTTGTGAGGTACATTCAGGCGGAGAGGATTTCCTCATTTAGTTATCCATTTTCCTCATTTAGAGACTGGTTGGTAAATTTGTGTTTTTACTAGAGATGGTCAAGATTTTTTTAGAAGGAAGAATTTTTAATCTGAAAATACCGATCCATCAAAATAGAAACTGTTTGTGGAAATGTGTCAGTTTAGATCAAAGTTTTGTTGGAAATGTTTATCCGGGTGTGGGGGGAGAGTGTGTGTGTGTGTGAGAGAGAGACACCCCCCCCTGCACCCAAGAAGAGCCACTAGTCCAATGGTTAGGGCACTCATCTGGAATAAGAGACCCAGGTTCAAGTCCCTCTTCTGAATCGGACAGATTCAGACTGTTGGCTGTTGCAGAGGGTCGCTCTTGTGTGCTTTTTGTGAAAAGTTTTAAGAGGTCTAGTTTCGGATGTGGAACAAAAACAAACTTTGAAACCTTGAAATTTTTCACAAAATAGAATTCTTGTTTTTTTGCCAGCTCTAGTTTTTACAGACATCTCTCTGTTCCACTGTTCTTGAGATCACAGTGGAAGGCATTGTACTGTCACACTTACACTTTGTCTACAGAAAGCGCAAAGTCTTGTCGTCTTTGATTTGGCTAACCCCACTGACAGTGTGTCAAAAGGATAGCGGGTGCCAAACTGGAAATACCTAACAACAATTTTCTTTAATCATGTGCTGTAAATATGCAACTAATAAAGGTGATGGACTGCATCCAAAGTGTTCCTTCTCTTTAAAGGGTGGCTTAACTTGATACATCTTGACTCGATCTTTAAAGGGAGTCAAGTATTCAGTTGTCTTCCGAATGGAAAAAGATAGCTGATAAATTATTTAGGGACTGATTATGGTAAATAGGCACGGTATTGCATGAAGGATGGTGTGGTGGAACACCACTGCAGGGGTTGCTCCCAGAGGCACTGTGCCAGCTGGGAAGCTCTGGAGCATGCAGGAGGGAATGAAGCTGCATTGTCATCCTTGTGCTGTGGTCAACATCCGGACCTTCTGCTCCTGGTTAGCTCTCCTGGCTGGAATTGGGATGGGGATATGTGGTCCTGTGTCTTCCCTTGCCTTCTTTCTAGAGTTGAGAATGGCAATATTTATTTATAAGCTTTTCTGTGGCACTTGTCACCGAGGTATCTGAGTACCTTGTGACATCCCTGTGAGGTAGGGAAGAATTATTATCCCTACTTTACAGACTGAACTGAGGCACAGAGAAACTAAGTGACTTGCCCAAGGTCCCACAGGAAGTTGATGGCAAAGCAGAGAATAGAATAGAACACAATTTTTTTGGAGTTGCAATCCAGTGCACAAGATCATCTTTCTAGCCTTCAGAACCTTTATAGCACAAGGATTCTAAGTGTGGTCAGCCGCTGGGAACGAGGCTCCTTTGCACCCTATACCTCCCTGTTGGCGCACCCATGCTGAGGCTGGGCACAATTATTGATCACCACGTAGTATATATCACTGTGATTAAATGTAGCCTGATCTTGAAGGGTGCTGCTTTTCTTGTTGAACTGAATGGGATTGGCAGATGATTAGCATCATTCAGAATCTGCTCATAGCTGGCATCTCCATACCAAACTTTTAAAAACTTTACATAACTCAAGGTCTTTCTCTAAAAAGCAATTAGTTAAGAACATTTTCAGTTGCCTTCTTGATTTGTGTGGGTGCAACGGGGTCACAATGAACAGGGTCTTAGACTGCAGAGCTGTTCGTCTGGCACCTTTTGTGGGCAATTAATTTATTGAAATTAATTTCTGTGATTGGATAGCAGAACCGATCAATTTTAAAATCCAGTGGTTTTTTTTTTTTTTTTACTCTGCTGCACATTAGTTAGTTTATTCTTGACTCTAAGAAGTTTTTATTAAAAATACTGCTTTTGGAGAGATGCACATTTTGTAAGTGAGAGCTATGCCTTCCTTTCCCCAAACAGTCAGGAGATCTTTATAGGAGATGTGTAGCACACTGTGAGAACAGAATGCCCTTACACTTATTACATCACTCTGTTTAATGTTTCAGGTGGCAATTTTCACATTACAGCCTACTTCATAAAGAGATGGGTCAATCTCCGTTGTGTGGTGGGGAAGCAGTATCGCGGTAAGCAGGCAGTTTCTTATTCCGTTACTTAACATTTAGCACAATTGGGAGAAGGGAGTAAATCATAAACACAGCGTTTCTATTAGAATTTTGATTCAGTTCATTAATTTCTGTTATTGTTGTGGGATTTTTTTTAATCAAAAATATTTCCAAACAGTTGTTTGTGTGTTTTATTTAACTTTAAAGTTGCTTTCTGCCTGCTCCAGAATAATCAGCTCAGTCATACCAGATTTGATATTTGTGATGAGGCTTAGCATTTTA
Organism: Eretmochelys imbricata; assembly: GCF_965152235.1. Classification (NCBI taxonomy): domain Eukaryota; kingdom Metazoa; phylum Chordata; order Testudines; family Cheloniidae; genus Eretmochelys; species Eretmochelys imbricata. Next base: position 200,968,423 of record NC_135574.1, on the reverse strand, counting down.
CTGAGTCTCCACAGGGTGAATCGACCAGAGGTTGCACTCCGATGAGTCATATCATATCATTTATGGCATCAACTGTATGGTACAAGTGTATGCAAGCAAATGGTTTCATTGGGCCCACTGCTGTAAAACCCCTACATAGGTGATGTCATTGGGCCAGATATTTTTCTTCTTCATGTTTTTCCAAGCCAAGATGCTCTGTAAGGAAGTGATATCAATCCTGTTGCTTCAACAACAATAAAAAGGAACCATAACAATGACTGCCCTTTCAGTTGATCTTTTAAATTTAAAAGAAAAATAAAGTAAATCAACTAAGCGGCCTTAAAATCTTTTAACTGCTTGAATAACAATCTTAGTAATGTCTCTTACATTTTATAGGGTTTTATTTACCATGTTTATGGACATTTGTTAAGTCTCTTCTGTTTCAATTAACTACTAATTTTGTCTAACTTCATACTGAGTGCAGAGATTAGAGTGTTGATTTTAAGTATTTCAGCAAAGTTATACATTTTCATGGCTGTTTTGGAATATTAGATTATACTGTAATAATGTCTTTTACATCAAAACTGTATTTGTTTTGGATCTAAGCTTTATTGGAATTTTACAGGAAGTATTGTAGTCTAGTGACAGATTTGTTTTGTTAACCAGCAAGAGACTATCTGGCAAAATGTAACAGTTAAAGCAGCCAAACTAAAATGTATTTGATCTACCAATACTATCAGAAAAAATTCTAAGGCCACGATCCTGTAACGAGCGCCACATGAATAGAGCCCCCTGCTCCCACACAGAGGTCGTTGAAAGACAGTGGCCAAAATTTGTTGTTGTTTCTTTGTCATTAATAATAATTTTTATTATTAATAAAAGCTGCTGCTGCACTCTAATAAGTATATTTCCTGAGCTAATAAACACTTCGGCCTCAGCAGTTCTTTTAGTCAGGATACATGTAATACCGCAATCAAAAAGAACACATTGATTATCATCTAAGTAGAATTCTGTATTTTAAAATTGAAACTCATGTTGCATTGGTTCATTTTACAGTCAAAGCTGAAATAACACCCTGTCAGAATGCTTAATATCTGAGGCTAGGAGCAACCCTCCTGCATATGCATCTTTTCCTTCCTGTGCAGAAAGTGGGGATTACTGCCCCCACTCCCCATCCCAGCACCACTCCTTATTTCCTCTGGAGCCTTTCTGCTTGGAGCTCTGCAGGGCTTGTGGGTGAGACCAGAAGAATAGGGATCTGACTACAAGCCACTGCACCAACCCACAGATCTAGTAGTAATTAATACAGCATTAACTCTTGTAAAGTTACCTTCATGGCTCCTGCTTAGCAGCCATAGGAGGACTTGGCAAATGGCTGCACAGAGCATGCTGTCAATGAAACAACACAGTCTTGTGGAGAAGCAGCCGTCCATGCAGATAGCTCCATATTCCTCCCCTGTTTGCTGCCCTTTGATGGGATGTTCTGAGGGAAACTGTGTGGTCAGCCTCATTGTTTTCCTGCCTATCTTACCTCTTCCCCCTCCCATAAGACAGGATGTTCTGGCCCATTGTTATAAAAGTCTGACAATTTCACATATAAATCCTAAATAAAAATATGCCATTTTAATGGATGTGGAAATAATTTCAGATTGCTAAAACAGAACACCCTCTCTGTCTCTGTCTCTCTCTCTCTCTCTAGTATTTTTGTTACTAAATTGAGTGATGCCTGATGTACTCTATTCTTATAAGTGGTTCAGAATTGTTGTTACTGGATCCTCTTCCCTCTAGTAATCTCAGATGATTAAGAAGTTTTGTTGTTATGTGTTAACTCTGGGAACTGTGTTTTAGGAGTAGGATATGTGAGATCGTGATGGTAAATGGTAATAAATCGTTTAAACACTTTAAAATCACCTTAGTCATAGTTTGAAAGATGTTTTCCATATGCCATGTTATGTCCAATTTTCATGCTATACATTATACTGATGTTATAAACATGACAAAATTTTTGAGATGAAAAGATGAATCATCAGACTAGCACAAAGGAAATCATGCTGAATGACTTGCCTGTGGGTTCCATGTGATACATTTGTCCGGGGCTCAGGTGGACTAATTTGCAGCCTAGTCTTTTCTCTGGAGAACTGAGCTTACTCTGCCCTATTGAGAAATGAATGATTTACTCCCCCACCCAAAAAAAACCCCAAAAAACAAAAACAAAACAAGTGAAGGGGGAGGAGAGAGTGGGGAATTGCAAAAAGTGAGGAGGGAGAAAAGAATTATTGTGCATTTTAAAATGTCGGCTGCTTTGATTTACAAAATGTAGTACACGTATACGTTGCCCTTATTAAAAACTATATTATATACTGAAAGATACATGTAATCTTTTTGGGGTTTGTTGTTTTGCACAGAGCTGCGTGTATTTCCAGACAAATTTGTGGTTTGTGTCACTAGACTTGAATCTAATCCCAGTCTTTGGACAAGCAAAAATGGAGCATTGGTATGTATGGAGGAGTACTAGAATAGTCTGATTTATTGTTCAGTGGTGAGACATGTTTCTGTGTAGACTTAGTCATTCAAATGCTAATCTGATATTTTCTAGGGATGGAAAAGATCATCTAAACAATTGGGCCAAGATGTTCAAAATGGGAACCTAAAGTTAGTCTCCTAAATGCATATTTTGTCACCTAAGTGGTCTGATTATCAAATGGACTGAACACCCAGCACCTCCCACTGAAGATAGTAGGAATTGCTAGAAGCTCAGCACTTTGGAAAATCAGGCCACTTATTTAGAAACCTAACTTTAGGTGTCCATTTTTGACTACTTGGTCTTGAAACCTTTTGTGTTACCAAATATTAAGATTTATAAGGTCCACTGTATTATTTGTTTTGCATATTTTTTTGGCATCTCTGTTCTATAAGACAACTCATAAGGGTCAGCGGTGGCGCTGCTGGAACAAAATATGCTCCCCTAATAAATTTATGGGGAAAAAGGTATTGCTCCGTAGTTCATTACCAGTAAAAATTATTACTTATATATTTCATCTAGAAGGCTCTATCAGGGTCAACAGCTTATGAATCTTATACTGCAGTTAACCACTGGTTGTCTCATGAGTGCTAACATTGACCCAGGTGGCCTGTTTTATAACAGGCAGTTTCTTTTGCACTCATGATGAATGTCATAAATACACATTAAGGTCTGTGCATGTATTGTTGGAGTGATTAATGGAAATATTAATTTTAAACATTAAATTTAATTGAAGTCCCTTTGTAACAGGAAAGTTTCTTTCTAACATCAGCTGCGAGGGCTTTGTTATCTTGGTCCCAAGATTGATAAACACCACAGGATAAGTAACCCAGCAAAAAAAGATGTTTAGGTTGCTCAAAAGAAAATATAGTAAACTGCTTTTGAAAATATTTTTGTTGCCAACCTGAACAAAAAAACACTACTCTCACAACATGTGTTTTAAAAGCCACTCAGATTCCTTAAATTGGGACTATTTAACATGCATTTTGACTGGAAGAAAAACCCTGTGATTGGGAAGTGAATTATTATATTTTTCTTTTTAAAGTTTCTTGTAAAACTCTCTTTCCAATTTGAGAGAGTTAATTTCTCCAAAAAGCAACAAATAAGAATTCTCCTCCTTAGTTTCCCTTTCATATGATTCCTATTAGAAGAGGAAAGGCAAGTGAATAATGTACTCCTGTCAAGAATATTTTGATTGTTTCACATAAATATTACAATATTGATTTTAAATTGTGGTAACTTAAAACTTAAATTCATCTGTACAAATCCCTAATTATTTAAAAAGTGAACTTAACATTTCAAGGGCTTGTTCTATGGGGCTATTCATGTGAGTAAAGTTACTCAGGTGCCTAATTCTTTGCAGGATCAGACCCTAAATCAGAGAGCTCTCCCATCAACATAATAAAACCACCTCAATGAGCGGCGGTAGCTGTGTCAGTGGGATTTCAGATCCCTTTGTGCTGTTCTAGCAGCAGCGTCTGCTGCTACAGTCTGCCCCACTATGTATATGAAATCCTACAGCACGTGCTATCGTAGTACTAATGTGCTTGCTATGCAGTTTAACAGGAAGTATGCCTGGATTCTGTACTAGACTGCAGAAGCCTCCCCCCAAATTCTCTTCTATGGCATGTTCTGTGATTTAGGTGCTTATTATGACTCTATAGCTAAGATGTTCTGAATTGGGCTTAAAATAGGGCATACATTTCTCTACACATAGATGGTCTTGAAGTATAAAACATCATCCAGTGTTACTTTATATGCCCTTTGAATTTCGTATGTAGTATTTGGTTGGTTTTGTATAATAAATTTGCAATAGGAAGTGTTTGAAATTTGTCTCTGGGTTGTTCAGGGGTTCTCATGTTTTATTGTTGACATGCATCTTTAAAACCAATATTGTCAGGCAGCTGAACCTTGAGGAGATCTAGTGCAACAGGTAGTTTTTGAAAACAAATCTTTAGGATTAAGGGTAGTTTTTCACTTTTAATCTTTATAACCGAGAGTTTATTCTTCAGTGACTGGTGCATTTCTTTTTCAGAGAAACTAACAAAGTTAAAAATGGCTACCATCTCCCATTATCCTCAGTGGGAAAGAGGCCATAGGTTTCCCTCATTTAAAATGGCTACCATTTCCTTATACCTGCTGCAGGAGGAAGTTTTTAGGTTGTACTTAGCAGAGATGGCCACTATCTCCTATTGTCCTATCGAGGGTGAAGCCACGTTGTCTTCAGGGAAGAGGTTCCTTTATGCTGTCATGGGGCAGATATAAGAACTGTGAGGAGCAAGTGAATTTTCAGGCTTTTGGAATACAAGGGAAAGGGAGGGAAAGTATGTATTTGGGGGAAGAAGGTGGGGGAGGGGAATATGGAGGACAGGGAAGAAACCTTGGGTGTGTGGAGCAGGGAGAGAAATAAGGGCCGGTGTGTTGGAGTGGGTTCACTAAAGGAATTGCTGCATGAGAACAGAGTTAAGGTTATGGTGTATGGGCTCAGGTGTATGGTAATTTTAGTAGACATAAGGTGTGTGCCTTTGGGTTGGGGAATAGAGGATACTGTTCATGTGGATCGCATGCTAGGTGTTCATGTGTAATCTTTGAATAGCAGTGTCTGATGAGTTGTAGCCTGCACAGTGCATGTCCTTGTGTGCCCCTCACCCAAGGGCACATGCAACTGTCCCTCACTTCCCTCCAATGTGGGATCTCAGTATTGTTCTTACAAGTGTCACAGAGCCCCTTCTTTGAGTCTCCCTCTGAATGCTCTCACCTTGCTCTCAAGGTGGCCTTTCTGATCACCATTACATCAGCCAGAAGAGTCAGCAAACTCTAAGCTTTCAGGATCCCAACAAGGGGAAGTCAGGGCCAAGGGTCAAAGCAGGGGCAAACCTGAGGCTAGGAGTAGCTAAGGAGTTTGTAGTCAGTTCCAGGTCAGGGTTAGAGTCCAACTGAGGTTTCAGGGTCCGAGTCAGGAGATGAAGTCCAAAACAAGCCGAGGTCAAGCCAGGAGCTCAAGAGCACAGAACAGGAACAGTCATGGCAGCTACAAGAGATCTGCGCTGTTTCCTGGACACTTCCTGAAATGACCCTGGGGTTTATATAGGGCAGGGAGCCATTCAGAAGTGCTGGGGCTGCTGCCTGTCAAACCCTTAAGGCGGAACTTCCCGTGGTCGGTGTCCACAGTGAATCATGGTAAGTGGAGCGCCGGCTGGTTACAGCTGCCACTTAGTGGCAGCCTGGAGATGTTAACTGTGCGATAGCTCTGCAGGCCTGGGTTCTAGACCTGTGAGGTCTTACACAAGCTCTTCCTGCTAACCCACCTTGCACAATATTCCACAGGGATAAGGTGGTGTTGAGTCTTCATCCCAAATTTTTCCCAAAATTGTGTCAGACTTCCATTTAAATCTGTTAATCTTCTCATTTTCTTTCCAAATACCCCATTCCTCTCCAGGGAAAAAGAAACCTCACAACTTGGATGTTTCTAGTGCCTTGTTGTATTAATAGAACGAAGCCCTTTAGGCAGGCTCCTCTTCTCTTTGTTTCCATAAGTAGCTCTTTTAAGGGGCGGGCCATTTCTTCCCAGAGAATATGTCACTGGATTACCCCATGTTATTTCAATCTGTTTATCATATGGCTGGCACGCCTCTCCCTCCAAACGTCAGAAGCACAGGATGCCTCCTCTGCAGTTTTTAGAACGTCCTCATATCTGAGATCTGCAAGGCAGCAATATGGTGTAATTCCCTTACTTTTGTTAAATACCACGCCCTTGACTTGGCTACAAGATCAGGTGCCAGATTTGATAGGATTGCGTTACAATCACTATTAGAGCTGGTCACAAAATTTTCATCTAAATGGTTTTCTGACCAAAAAAAAATATGTTTTTTTTTTGCAAAAGCAGAATTTTCCATGAAAGAACTTCAGTTTTGCTGAAAGATTTTGATTTTCTGTTGGAAAAATTGAAATGAGGGCTCCCTGGCTGCCTGCTTGGAAGCGTCTTGTCAATTTCACTTTCAACAAATTTTCTGGAGACAGAGAGCAGGAACACTCAACCTCCCCTGCAGCTCTGGGAGCTGGAGAGGTGCAGCTACTGGACCCAGAGAGGCACAGAGCCCAGCTTCTCTTCCTCCACACCTTCCACTAGCTCTGGGAGCTGGTGAGAGAGAGAGAGCTCCACTTTGTAGACTGCCCAGTGACCAGGCAACCCCGGGCTTCCATAGTCTGTGGCTCTGGGCCAGCCTTGTCATGCCAGGGATTCCAGGATCCCTGCCATGGAGTTGGGAGCTTGATAGACTTGGGAGCCGTGACTCTAACCAGAGCTTAGATCCTGACTTCATGGCAGGGAGCCTGGAAACCTGAGAATCTCAGCTCTAGCCACAGCTTCCAAGCTCCCTGTTGTGGACCCAGGAGCTTGAGTGTCTTGGGATCAGCTCCCAGGGTCTGTAGCTCTGGGGCAGCCCTTCCAGGTGGACTACTCAGAGTCAAGGGACCCCAAACTTCCAGACTTCTGGGCTAGCTTGCATCCCAGGGAGCCAGATGGCCTGTGTGTATGGAGGCCCTAGGGTTCCTGGCCCAAGGCAGTCCTCATGGTGGGGCTATCCCAGACCTGAAGAATTTGAGAGCTCTAGTAGCTGCAGAGTGAAACTGATACTACTTCTTCGAATGATGTCCCTTTCGGTGCTCCACTTCAGGTGTCGGTGTGTCCCGGTGATGTCAATCAGAGATTTATGGCACCAGCGTCCATGTGGGTCATGCATATGCAGCAGGCATCTCATGGTACCACGTCTAGCATGCGCATGACCCAAGTCCTCCAGTTCCTTCTCAACCATCCTCGGTTGAAGATGGAGCTCTGGGGCAGTGTTTGTACTCTCGCCAAACCTTTAAAAAAGATAGCAGTTTAAATAGTCTTTTAAAAGTTATAGTTAATGTTACTTCCCCTGTTTACCCTCCCCGCACTGGGGATCAGTTAAGCGTCAGAGATGCCTGGCACCCAAGGCTTTAAGCGATGCGGCTTTTGCCACGAAGCAATGCCCATTTCAGATGGACACTTTTTGTGTGTCCGATGTCATGCGGAGATGCATATCCTGCAAAAATGCACCCACTGCAATAATCTGAAAGCGAGAGCCCAGCGTGACTGAGATCTCCGCTTGAAAATTATACTGATGGAGAAATCTCTCCAACCAGAGCCAGACCAATGGACCTCCTTTCCGGGTACTCCCTCTGCAGGGACAGGAGACATGCCTTCCTCTAAAGGACTGTAGAAGAGGGCGCAGACGTGTCCTCAGAGAGCACCACAGAAACATAAGTGGTCTCCTGCCAGGTCACTACCCCCGATACCAACATATGTTCAGGTGAGCACCTATGATACTCTGGGCACCTCTGGCACTACCGAGTCCCAAGCAAAGCAGACAGAGTCGAGGCACAGATGGCAACATGCCTCCTCCATGGTACTGAATTCACCCAAAAGGGACCCGTTGCTGAGTGTCTCCTCAGGCACCATGCCTCCGCCCTCAGCATCAACATCATAGTTGGCACTGGTTGAAAAAACCAAGTCGGCACCAACCGCACCCACTAAATTCTTCACCAGGCAGTTTTGGTCGAGGGTTTGGACAACCTCCTTCACCAGGCAGCGCTGTCACCTGATCTGTCCCCATGCTTTTGACACCACCTTCGCCCATTCTGCCACATCTGGAAGTCAATAATAATGGACCAGTGGGTGTTAGAGATCATACGATCAGGATATACCATCCCCTTTACCTCCCGACCACCTACCCTACCCCCCTCTCCATCCCTCTTCAGGGACCCTTCTCATGAGCACCTGATACAACAAGAAATCGATCATCTTTTACAACTAGGTGCCATGGAACAAGTACCTTCGCAATATATGGGGAAGGGGTTCTACTCCCACTTCTTCTTGACACAGAAGAAGAATGGGGCATGGAGACCTATTTTGGATCTCAGGAAACTCAACATGTTTGTATGCACTCCAAAGTTCAAAACGCACTCACTGGGCACGATACTTCCAGTGCTGCAAAAGGGGGACTGGTTTTCACCCCTCAGCCTCCAAGATGCTTATTTTCATATTACTATACACCCCACTCACAGGAAATTTCTGCCTTTAACAGTAGGACACAAATGCTTCCAGTACAGAGTACTACCGTTCGGCCTATCCACTGCACCAAGAGTTTTCTCCAAAACCCTAGTGGTAGTAACGGCACATCTGCGCAAACAGGGAATAACGATTTTCCCTTACCTGGACGATTGCCTTCTCAAAGGCCCAACTTAACAAGAAGCATTGGACTCAGTCCAGACAATGATCACATATTCAGGGATCTAGGACTACAGATAAATGAATGAAAATCCACTCTAATCCCTGTCCAGCAACTGGACTTTATCAGGGCACATCTCGATGCCGTAGAAGCCAAGGCATCCCTGCCCCTGAATGTGTTCACAACTCTGACCTTATCTCAGAGGTAAGAGTCAGCCCCCAAATACCAGCTCATACTGTCTTGCAACTGCTAGGGCACATGGCAGCCACAGCATTCATGGTACGACACACAAGACTACATATGCACTGTCTACAGGACTGGCTGAGCTTGGAGTACATACCGAGCCTTCACAAACCATACTGTACCACCCTGTGTCCTGGATTCTCTACACTGGTGGACAAGATCAGAAAATGTATGCATGGGCATCCCTTTTCAACAGGAACCCCCATCAATCGTTATCACAACAGGCACCTCGCTGATAGGCTGGGGCGCCCATATGCACCTGCGCATGGTTCAAGGCAAATGGTCTCCTGCAGAGACTCAGTTACACATCAATCTATTAGAACTATGTGTGGTCCGCAATGCCTGCAGACACTTCCTACCGCACTTAAAGAACGAATTCATTCGCATCATGACTGACAACATTGCATGTATGTTTTTCATCATTTGACAAGGGGGTGCTCGATCTCACTTGCTGTGCACTGAAGACATGAAACTGTGGAACTGGTATATACACCACAACATAAACATTTCAGTCTCCTACCTTCCTGGCTGTCAGAACACAACGGCGGACACGCTAAGCAGGTACTTCTCTTGAGACCAGGAATGGGAAATGAATAGGAGAGTTTTGCTCCCCATTTTCCACTGGTGGAGCACTCCCCCAATCGACTTGTTCACATCCCCAACGAACAGCAAATGCGCAATGTTCTGCTTGAGAGTGGGGATGGGACCTCGGTCACTCGGGTTCGCCTTTCTCATCACATGGGTTGCATAACTCATGTACGCTTTCCCACTGATTCCAATGATATCACATATGGTACACAAAATTTGAACAGACAAGGCCAAGGTTATCCTCATAGTCCCAACATGGCCCAAAAAAGCATTTTCCCCTTACCTGATGTGCATGTTGATATGCGCTCCTCAAACTGTTCCTTATCGTCTAGACCTGCTGTCTCAGAATAACGGTCATACTCTTCACCTGAATCTGGAGAAACTCCACCTACAAGTGTGGTTCCTACATGGTTCCATCCTGGCGAACTAGTCAGCTTGGAACAAGTTAAACATGTGTTACTAAACAGCAGGAAAGTGACCAGGAGGAATACTTACTTTCAAAAATGGAAGAGATTCTCCTCCTGGTGTCCTGTAAAACACTTGACGGCCTCCACAGCACCACTACCATTAGTGTTGGAATACCTAATGGAGCTGAAATAATTGGGTTTAGCAACAAGCTCGATCAAAGTCCATTTTGCAGGCATTACTGCGTTCCAGCATGAGATTGACGGGAACTTGATTTTCATGCACCCAATTACTAAATGCTTCCTCACAGGTCTCCAGAACATTTATCCAGAAGTTTGCCAACCTACCCCTGCCTGGGACCTCAATCTGGTGTTGAAATGCCTCATCAGACCACCATTCGAAGCCTTAGCCACCAATTAGTTCCCTGCTGCATTTATTCATGAAAGTGGCCTTTCTGGTCACCATTACTTCTGCCAGGCAGGTGAGTGAGATCGGGGCGCTCATGGCCGATCCTCCCTACACAATATTCTTCAAAGACAAAGTCCTGCTACATCCGCACACAAAATTTCTACCGAAAGTAACATCAACCTTTCATATGAACAAACCAATCCATCTGTTCTTTCATATGAACAAACCAATCCATCTGTTCCCTCTGAAGCACCTGGCATGAGCCACTGTCAGGGCTGAATGGACCATTGGTCTGACCCAGTATGGCCGTTCTTATGGTCCCAAAAGATATAGTATACAGTTGCTATATCTGTCACAGAAAATATATTGGTTAAATCAGTAATTTAAAAATTGCATTATAAAACACTAGATGAAAAATTATGATAGATACAAACCATCATGGATTCTACAAAGATTGTGCCACTTGAATCAACCAGAATTCTTGAAGTTGTCAACGACAGAACAGATATAGGAAAATTGCTTTTTTTTTTTTTTTAGAGTCAGCCCCCAAGCTTTTGACAAAGTCCCTTGCAAGAAACTGTTAAAAAAACTAAGTCGTCGCACACTAAAAGATGTAGTTTTCCTATGGTTTGGAAATTGGCTGGTCCATTTTCAGCATGGCAAAGGGTAACAATTGTGTACCCCAAGCATCCATACAAGGAATGCTGATGTTTAGTATATTAATTATCTGGAGAAGTGGATGAGCAGTGACATGGCATGATTTGCATATTACACACAATTATTTACCATTCCCAAGACAAGACAAGATAAGACTGTGGAGAACTTCAGAGAGACCTAGCAGAGCTGCATAGATGGGCAGCATGATGACAGATTAAATTCATTGTTGCCAAATTCAAAGTAATAGGGTTCTGTGTTAACTGTAACAAAAAGGGCCTGGATGTCATAGATAATTCAGTGTATTCTGTTCAGTAATTTCAGTCGTCAAAATGCATGCAAAATGTTAGATGCATACAGAATTAAATAGAAAATACTGAACATATCATAATGCCAATATATAACTCAGTAGCATCCACCCATTGGAGTACAGTATGCAGCTTGGGTCATGCAAGCCCCAGCAAGATATAGCAGAAATAGAAGGGGTCCAGTGGCTGGCAATACAAAAGATTAGGTACATGAAAAGACTTCCTTTTGACATGGTGTTGAAATAATAGGGACGCATTCCTGCAATCCTTTACTGAGGTGAGTAATCCTTTCTCATGGGTACTTCATTTGACTTAAATCTAACTACTTGCTTAAGGGCTGTGCATCTGTGAAAAGTTTTGTGGGATCATATAACTCTTTTTCAATACCTAAATAACTTTACATTTTAATGGAACACTCATGACTGCATTCTTGCTGTCCCAAGGGCCTCCAGCAGATAACCAGCAGGATTGTTTTGTAGAGCAAACCATCCTCTTACCTTCAGCAGAAAACTCCATAGCAATTAATAAGAAATAAATTCTATATCTTGACTTCAAAATAAACTGAAATAAATATAGTATAAAGAGACCAAATGTCATGAAGGGATTTTGGGCAGTCTCTAATTTCTACAGTTCAGTGCTATCACTTACATTCAGCCCTTACACAAACACACTGCTGTCAGACTTTGCTCACCACTATCTCTACCCTTCCCCATTCTTCTGTTCACATGGAATAAATCAGTGGTTTTCAAACTGTGGGTCACGATCCAGTACTGGGTTGCGGAATGTAAGGCACTGGGTCATGGTCATCACCACTGACAGAGCCATTAAAAGTCCTGTTGGCGGTGCTGCCTGGCTAAGGCAGACTAGTCCCTACCTGTTCTGACACTGCCCTGCGCCACGGGGCTCCACATGCTGCACCCCCCACCGACCACCAGCTCTGTACTCCCATTGGCCAGTTCCCAGCCAATGGGAGCTGGGCGGGCGGTGCCTGCAGGCAAGAGCTGCACGGAGCTGCTTGCTTACCTCCACCTAGGAGCCGGACCTGCTGCTGGCCACTTCCAGGGTGCAGTGCGGTCTGCGGTGCCAGGACAGGCAGAAAGCCTGCCTTAGCACCCCGCCGCACCACTGACTGGGAGCCGCCCGAGGTAAGCCCGCACCCCAACCCCCTGCCCCAGCCCTGTACCCCATCCTGCACCCCAAACCCCTCATCCCCAGCCCCACCCTAGAGGCCTGTACCCCCAGCCCAGAGCCCTGACCCACTCCCACACCCCATTTCTCTGCCCCAACCCTGAGCCACCCCTCCAACCCAGAGCCCCCTCCTGTATCCCAAGCCCCTCATCCCCAGCCCCACCCCAGAGCCTGCACCCCCAGCCCAGATCCCTGACCCACTCCCGCTCTCCAACCCTCTGCCCCAGCCCAGAGCCCCTCCCACACGCCAACCCCCCTCATCCCCAGCTCTGCTGGGCTGGAGGCTTCAACAATTTTCTGGGTCGCCAGAAAAGAAGTTTGAAAACCACTGGAATAGATAATGGTTATAAACTGACAGAGATTGAGTTTGAGGATATCTATTAAATTAGTGAGAGCTCTACTACTTTTCACTTTATTTCTTCCCCAATTTATATAATCTAATCCATACTAAAATAAAATGAAAAAGAATCTAAAAGTAAAAAGTCTGTCCTTGGTAGTAATATTTCCAGAGCTTGATTGTGCCATTATGATACCAGGCTAAGACCTGCTGGTACTGCCTGTTTTATATGCCTTGCCTAGATATAAGTGGCAAGATCAAGGATATTACTGTTAACCTTTCTAAGGTCTCCTACAGTCATTTCACATGGTATCATAGTTATATAAACAATGCCATTCTTTTACCTGTTGGTGTATTGTTTTTTCTAAGTTTAAGTCTTATCCTTTTATACTAAAAGCTTATTTTTCCTGGCAAAACCAGATTTTTTTTTTTATAAATGAAACACAGTACTGTGTAACTCATGTTCTTTAATCAATAGTTTGTTCTGTTGTTACCCAGCATATAAATCCAGAACAAAGGGAGTAACTGTTGTCTATATAGAAAAATGAACATAAAGGGTATCTAACTGTTTACACTATATGTAGTGGATGCTTCAGTGGATGATTTAGTTGGGGATTGGCCTGCTTTGAGCAGGGGGGTTGGACTAGATGACCTCCTGAGGTCCCTTCCAACCCTGATATTCTATGATTCTATAACATTTAGACTTACCAGACAGGTGAGAGTACCCTATTTTCAGCTGACTCAAAGCTACAATACAGGATTGCATTACTTTTTCAGGAATCCATGTAACATTTTGCTGTTAGTCAAGAAGTTCCTTTGTCTTGAAATGTGTAATAAAATAACTGATTTTTTGCTTTTATTTTATAAAAAGTCATTTAGAGGAGAACTTTTACAAAGTCCTTTTGCATACCTTTTGGAGGGAGGAAACTTACAATTGAGGGAAAATTGGTTGATGGTACAGGTGTCAGAAAAATACTGCTCTTTTATTAATACAAAAAAATCGGGTCTCGGTATGTTTTAAATCTGCCTTAAATTTCATTAAGAGAAGTTCTCAGATTGACTGAAAAAAACTGCCTTTTTCTCCGTTCTCTTATCATCGGACACACTCACCACGAAGATACTATCTGTGAATCCACAGTTCTGAGTCTTGTGGCATCAGCATATGAAATCAGGAGTGTTTTATAGTTCAATCAGTTAACACTGATTAAATATTAATTAACATTTTTGCCTTCAAGCAAACATGTAAAATGTGTATCACATGTGTCTTAAAGCACATCAATATCACATTTGTTTTAGCCACCTTTTCTTCTGCGGCATTAGGAGTGTCTGTACTTGATCATTTCTGTGTTCTGAGTTTCAAGTTGTTAAACTAATTATTAGTGTTACAATATTGTAATTTTTGATACTATATAGTCACTTTATTTTAATTAAGTTTCATTGGGAGTTTTTCCTATTTATCGGTTGCCCAGCTCCATGCCACTTTAAGTAACTCCAGAATCAATAACAATTAGTCTGAAATATACTGCAAAATTTCCTAAACTTGTATTAGAAAAGTTCTGGGTTCCTAATCATTCCGTTCTTTGCTAGGGAGCACCAAATTCTGATGATCACACTCTTCTTTGTTTTTAATATCAGGGGTTTTTTAGAGTTCTGTCTAATGTTGAAACTCTTGAAACATGGTGTATACCTGTGTGGACTGTTTGATACCTGTGTGGACTGTTCTCATGTCAAAATATCCATCTCCCTTTTGGTGTCAATAAGAGAGTTTCTAGGACATAAGAAAGTGATTATCATGAATAATACCATAAATGGGCTATTTTCTACTGAATAGCCATGACAGAATAATTTATAGATTAATTTTTTTAAGTGACCAGTGTGTTTAAGAGACTCAGATTTTGGTACCCAGCTTGAGATATCTTATAGGGCATGGTATTCAGAGGCAGGTATTCAGCAGCCCTGAAAACAAGCCCCCTTTGGAATGTCCAGTGTTGCTGACTCTCACAATTTTATTGTGAGTCTCACCACATTTCATGTTTTTCATAAAGCACCATCCCTTGAACTCAACTCTATTCTGAGAGAACCTCGCTTTCTCTCAAAAGGAAAGTAAATATGTGGCCTTCATGGTCCTGGAAAAAAGCTCAAAAATGTGTCCCAAATGCACCTTAAAGGCTCAGAAGGCAAATAAAAAACCTATTTTTTACTTTTTGTAAATATCAGGATTTTTAAGCCAGTCTCCTGGTTTTTGGGGACCTGACTCCTGATTTTTGAGCACGCAGGGTTGGCAATACTTGGTTTCTCAAGTTAGGTACCTAAATTCACCAGTCATTTTTTTGAAAATGTGAGTCTTATGTTTCTGAAAAGAGCTTTACTGGGATGGGCCTAATCTTGCCCTAGACAGTACAAAACAACATAGGAAGTTTGGCAAGTAAAGTATTCACTTATGGAGACAAGTGAGGGTGGATTTTGATACTTGGTAGTGAAGACTTCTCAGATGGCTTCCAGAAGTTGTGCATAGCTTCCTGTGTCTTGCATCGTGCAGGTCAATAGGCCTACCTACCCTAGAAGAGAAACTGTCCAAGGCCCATGCTTAATAGCAACAATTTTTTGAGTTCATCAGGTTGTTAATCAAATTTCAGTCTGGCCAAAAGGTTGTATTATCAAATCCCTCAACATTTCCTAAACATTTGCAATCCGAACTGGGAAACAGTTCCCATTGGCAAGAGTTAGGGGATGTGATCCTTTTAGAATGTTTAGCAGCACATCAGTGGCCTGGAGATTAGGACCATCCAGACTTTTTAAAACTTGGCATAAAACAAAATTGTGTAACTTCAGCCAAGGAATGGTGTAGCTTCAAATTAGCCAGCAAGTAGAAAGAATGTTACTCCTTTGGTACTTGAAAGCCCTCGAGATTTGGTGTCCGGTGAAAGCTTCCTGTCTGTTACTTGTCTTTCAGGGAAGAAAGCTTATGTGCACCTGCTTAGGGTATGCTGGACTCTTATAAATAGAATCCAGGGCACAAGAGCGTCCCTATACTGGGGGAAATGGGATATGGAGACATGAAAATGATACATTTTGTGAGGGCCTCTCTCAGGGTAGGGAGAAAAGAACAGCAGGACAGGGGCAGTGTCCCACACTTTCTTTATGAATAGGGCGTTCAGTTGCCCTAACTTGTGGATCTTGGGATCGGCCAGAGGCTAGAACCATCTTGCAGTCAGAGGCCACAAATCTGTTGAGGCTCTTTGACTGGCTGGGAGCTGCCTGTTTTGAGCTACAATTCTACACTGGTCTCACCTAGGACTTTCAATCTCCTGATAAGTCAAGCTTGGACCATCTTTGAGAGCTTATACCTGGTCTGGGATATTCTCCATCTGGCACGTAGGGATGGTCCGTCACTCACCCTTTTGTCCCTTGACTAGAAGGAGGCATTTGATAGGGTGGATCGTGGGCACTGTCCAGGTAGTCAGCTTCAGCGTTCTGTTTTCTAGGGTTCCTCCAGGTGCTATATGCCTCTGCAGTTTCTGGTCAAACTCAAATGGGCCCTGACCGAACCTGTCATCTTTGGTCGAGGAGTGCATCAGTGTGCCCCCAGTCTGGCTTTTGTCATTAAGCCCTTCCTCTGTCTCCTCCATCAGGGGTTGGTGCTCCAGGAGCTGTACTTGCAAGTCCTGCCAGCATACTGGGACATTTGCCTCATGGGCCAGAACCTGTGATATCTGGTGTGAGTGGAGACTTGCCAATACATCTCTTCGGCAGCCTCCCCATCCAAGTCAGTTGGGTCAAGAGCTCTGGCCCAGTGGTTGGAACTGGGTGTCAGGTAGGCTTGCTCTCACCTGTGCTCTGTGCCATCCAGTAGGGCATGGGTTTGCTGCTCTATCTTGGCATCTGTGTCTCTACTACCAAGTCGTCCCTGCTGGTTAACTGAACCGATTTGGAGGCCCATGTGTCTGACCGGCTGAAGGCATGGACAGGGTTTTTCCAGTGCCTTTCCCATTGATGCAGGTCTCTGGTCATCGAATAGCTGGTCCTCTCCATGCTCTAACCCCATCCCTCATTACCCTGGCCAGTTTCCAGAGAATGGTCCTGGAGATCTTCTGTCCAGAGAAACAGTGAGCCTTTGCATATGTCCTGAGCCTCTCCCTAAAAGAGGACGGTCAGGACGTGATCTGTGTCAGGAGCCAGGTTCATACATTCCAATTCCAGGCCTTGTAGATGCTCCTTTATAGTGCTCATAGTCCAGCCTGGAGCCTGCTGGTGTACACTGACCTCTGCCACCGCTAAGGGCTCCAATAGGACTAGCAGCTCTTTTACATCAGCCTGCAAAGTCTCCCCAAAGATCTGTCTGAGTAGCCAGTCTTTTATTAGGATCTCCAGAGGACCTGAAAGCATTCTGTGAGAGCAGGTCTGTAGTGGTTGCTGGAGAGAAGACCTTCTCCTAGAGCTCCTGCTGCACAATCCCCATCCTTATTCACAAGTGGTGGAGACCCCTTCGGTGTGCTGGAGGTTGATCCTGGCTGGTATCACCTGAATCAGAGACCTCCTGGACCATGGCCGGTGGGTCTGGGTGGACTTCAGGGTGCTCACCCAGCGCATGCAGTTGATAACCCCTTGTCTCCCCCTCTGTGTGCTCCAGGAGGTAAAGGCCACCCTGCTCTCCAATTCTCTTGCATATCTTATGCGGGTCATGCAGGATGTGCACCCTGTCTTCCTGGCCCTCCAGAGCATGATGCCAGGATCCCTGCCCTGTGAAGCCTTCAGCCACCTCCAGCACACTATCTAGTATCCAGCCCGTTTGCATCCCAGTTGCACTCAGGGAACTTATCTATGCACTCATGTTGCACACTGTGCATTTCCTTGCTGTTGTTTCTTGCCCTGATAGCAGGACATCCTTCCATCTAGCGAGTGTGAAGACCCCCAGTGGGCCAGCCTCTATTCAGCTCTAGTCCCACAACTCACTAGAGATATTAGTTGGTGGGTCTTGCATGAGATTATGAGCATGGGCTTGGATACATCGAACACTTGCCCTTCTGCAACAAGCGGGAGACCCTGGCACGTGCCTACCTAGTGTGCCAGGTTGCAGCCCCATTTCCACCTCCTCTAGAATCCCCTCCTGAGGTTCTGGCTACACTTCTCCCCCACGTCTGTTCCTATACACATATCATCCAGGCCTCCACAAAGTTGCAGGACCCCCTCATCAGCCTCCACCTGGAACTGGCCAAACTGGCCATCGGTCCAGGAGGAGGCAGCTTGACAGCGAGGTTCTCTGTGCCTGTGGGGCCTACTTCCATTTCTTGGTTATCTCGTGGATCCATGCAGAGTTCCTTTGGGTGGCATCCACCTACTCCTTGGACTCCTTTGCGGAGCCTTGAGCTCTGGGATTTTCTGCTCAGTGCCCCCTGCCAGTTCCCTCATTTTGACCCTTTGACTTAGACACCCATTCCTGTTTGATCATGTGTTGTCCCATGGAATCACTTGTTTTGTTGGGCTCTGTGGCCCCTCCCTCCACTGAGGTGGGGATGGAGATTTTTATCCTGGGTGGGGTTTGGCACACCTTCCCAGAATTGAGATAGGCTGCAGATATATGCTCTTGACTGTGTATCTATGGTTAGGACCTCTCTAGGAAGGGTTTCTGTGGTTAGAGTCCTCCAGCGGGGTGGAGACCAGAGCTTAGTTCTCCAATCCACACATGGCCAAAAGCTTGGTGCTATGGGTAGAGTGACTCTGGACAGTGCTCTTAGCCATCTCTCCATGGGCATATGTGGCTGGGAGCAGCAATCAGTGAAGAGCAGCCAGAGGCTTTGGGACAGTATCATAGGAACAACACCAAAGTCTCTTAGGTATCTCTGTACAGCGCCGGGCACAAGCTCAGAAGGGGGTCCATAGCACTCGCTTCCTCCCCTCTCGCAGCACTGCAGAAGCGGAGGGTCTGAGAGCGAGCGGAGCAGCAGGGATCCAGCATGGGAACCGAGAACCCAAGGGACCCTGGGAAATGTAGTTCCTTGTCCAGCTCCCTGCCTAGAGAGCCAGCCCTGGAGCAGGGACGGAACTACATTTCCCAGCATTCCCTTGGCCACTATCAACAGGAAAGGGAGAGGGAAAGAGTGGGGAAGCTGTGAGACCCCATGTGCTCCAGCTTGCTGTGAATGGGGAGCTGGCTGCTAGAAGGGGGTGGCGCTGTGA
Organism: Eretmochelys imbricata; assembly: GCF_965152235.1. Taxonomy (NCBI): domain Eukaryota; kingdom Metazoa; phylum Chordata; order Testudines; family Cheloniidae; genus Eretmochelys; species Eretmochelys imbricata. Next base: position 200,949,361 of record NC_135574.1, on the reverse strand, counting down.
ATGGGGAACAAGTATGCCCAAGGAGTAGAAGGCTTTGGCCCAGATACCACCCTTAGAAGACTTCCCCAGACTGGCTTAGGGATGCTGGTGTGACTTCGCCTGGCAGTCCCCAAAGAAGGAACTGGGTGGAATGAATGGATAGTGCCCCTCTCTAGCTGAAGCCTAGCAGGGGAGGTATGTGGACCCCAGCAGGAGAAGTTAAACTGAAAAGTAAGGGAGGAGAGGCTCTATTAGAGGACGTGGGCAGCTTTAGGTACAGTACCAGGCACACAGGAGGATTTCCACTTCTGAGCCATGGAAGCAGAAATTGACTTTTCCTTTCCAGATTTATCCAATATTCAGCAAGGGAATCTAGCACCTGCCTTCCAGATTTGAACACCCTCAAAATTCAGGAGTGCTTAAGCTCAATTTGGGAAGCTGTTACTTCATTTCTCCCAAATCAAATATACTGATCCACTGTAATTTGCTGTAGAAAAATTAGGATAAAATTGAGCAACAAATGCTGGGGTCTTCCCAGTGCTAACTAGGACTTGAATTGCTATTTTCAATAGCCATTGCCATTTTTTTTAGTTTTGTTTATTTAAAAAGAAGACAGTGATATTGCATTGGCAAATTCCCCACAGAAATGAAGAGTGGAAGAAAAGAATAACAAAGGCACCTCAACTTTTCCGCATTTATGTAGGACAGTCTTACAGTATGGATCAGATATCCTCCAATCACACAAGCTGAAAATTGTTCCACTTGTCTGCAGTTCTGTAACCATGCAGGAACCAATCCTGTCTGTGCACATCCAAAATTCCGGCTGAATTCAGAAGGTCCTTGCTTTTGTAACCATACTACGTGATATTTTCAGCCCTGGTAAGCTAAACAGGAGGCCTCTCAGAAAAAGTTAGGAGCCGTAGGAAGTGTTGCTTATTCACTAGGTAATGTGAGACCATCCTGTTACAATAGTAAACCAGTGCAGCACAGAATGCATCTTGCTCGTGGAGTCTAGAATGGGGTCCTTTGCTTCTATATGCAGCCCATTAAAGACAATGAAAAGACTCTCACTTCAACAGAAGTTATACACAGGGTAACTCCCATTTACTGCAACAGAACTGGTTATACACAGGGTAACTCCACTGTCTTCACAGGGTCCTGGTCCCACAGCAGAGGGGTGGCCATGTGAGCTTGTTGCAGAGCTGCTGCTCGGGGATGGGAACCTCCTGGCACTCCAGCCTCCAAAATAATTCAGGCTGCACTTTCTGCACGACTATGTGCTAGCTGAGAGGTGTGCGGGAATTGGTGGCCTCTGCTGCAGGTGATGGGCATCTCAGGTACTTAAAGTCATGGCCTGGAGGAGGGAAGCGCCTAACTCCAGCGCCTAGTGCCTGCGCTGAGAATTTAGAACCCCTAGTGCTGCCATTCCAAGGTTCAAGCATGCTCAGCCTTGGAATTGCCAGCCCTCCCTTGCTAGCAGCTGCAGCTATCTAAGGCTGGCCTCTGACAATTGACCCCATGGCTGTAGCCAGAGAAGCTGCAGGTGGCTCTGTGACTATTGGGGCCATTAAGCTAGGAGCGGATAAAGAAACCGGAGTTAACCTTAAGGAACAGAGGCCACCAGTAGGAAAGGAATGTCAAGGGGAGCAGGAAAAGAGGAAGCAGATCAGGCTTGCAGGGGGAGAATAGACCCAGCTGGCTAGGGAACATGTCCAAGGTAGAAGAGAAACAAGCATAGGGAGAGGTGGTGGTGAGCAGGCAGTAGACTAGCATGTAGATGGGAGCAGAGGGAGAAAGGCTGGTGACTTCAGGTTCCCAGGGGCTAAGTCTTCACTTTGGGGAAATGGTGTTTGCAAGTGGCTTGCTCAAATGGCAGGATGAGCGCTGAGGGTGGGATTTGTCAGAATTGATCAGGTATCTGCTGGCTGTGAAACTTTATTGAGCTGAGACCAGAACCACATACAGTGACTGGTGACATAGGGTGGTACTGGAGACATGGCTACAGAACGTCTGAATGAGGAAGGAGATAAATCTGTGAGGAGTTTCCCCTGATCATTGTGAAATTACTGCTCACTGTAGACACTGGTAAACCCACATGGATATATACAGCTTAATGAGAAAACCTGGGGGCTGAGGGAGCTGTGTACGGCAATGCAGATAGTCATGCAGAGGTGTGTGATCAAAATGAAAAATGTCCCCGAGACTCAGTACCGGGTACACTATGGCACCAATGGCACTGCTACACCAGGCCCACACTCGGAGCCCACGACGACTACATGGGGGCCCACAAAAGGTTAATCCGGCCCTGGCTGGCTCCCACTCACCGCCCTGACAGTGCACGCCGCCTGGGTGCCATGGCATAGGCAGCCCCAAGGAGGGAGAGGTGGAAGAGGGTAGAGTGGGGACCAAGCAGCTGCCTTGCAGGGAAGGGGAGCAGCCAGGGTGTTGTGGGATCATCCCGCCCCCAGCGGTGCTGCCATTCCGCATCCCTGCTAGGCAGCTGCTTGGTCCTTGCTCTGCTCTCTGGCTTCCCCCCTTGGGGCTGCATGTGCAAGGGCATCTGGGCAGTGTTCATCAAAATCTGGCTATGCTCATGTGACCAGGAAGCAGCTCTCTTTGCAAAAAGCTTCTTCTGATCCGTCTCCATTGAAAACCCTGCAGGCTCTCTGATATCGTGATTGCAGACCGCTGTTCAGCAGGCAATGGGTTAATGCTGATCTGAGCTGTTGCCCTTTGTAAAGGCAGATGGGGCTTCTGTTTGCAATAGAGTGCAATAGACTGCCCCACAGATTGCTGGCATAGAGAGGACTAAGGAAGTTGCCCCAAGAAACTCTGGGATACAGCTGGAGGATTTCTTGAACCCAAGAAAATCAAACCGAACGACAAGCTGGGGCTGCATACACACAGGAAAGCAATAGGGCTCAGCCCCTGGGTCCCAACTTAGCACAGGCTCAGGGTCTTGCTCACATGCTCAGGGTCTAACTGACCATCATATTTGGGGTCAGGAAGGAATTTTCCCCCAGGTCAGATTAGCTGAGACCTTGGGGTTTTTTGCTTTCCTCTGCAGCATGGGGCACGGGTCACTTGCAGGTTTAAATTAGTGTAAATGGTGAATTCTCTGTAACTTGAAGGCTTTAACCCATGATTTGAGGACTTAAGTAACTCAGCCAGAGGTCTGAGATCTATTACAGGAGTGGGTGAGGTTCTGTGGCCTGCATTGTGCAGGAGATCAGACTAGATGATCATGATGGTCCCTTCTGACCATCTATCAAGGAACACAGGCTCAGACCCTCCAGTCCTGCAGGGGCCTGGGACTATAGGTTTGAGCCCAAGGTTAACACAATTGGTGTGTGGACACAAGGGGGGTTAAGCTCAAGCTACATTGCTGTGTAGACTTAGTTACCAAATAAGGACCTGTCACACCAATGCATGTTCACCAAATATGCAAATTAAGGCAACAATTTCTTTTGCATCAATTCCAGCTTTTTGGATTTTCAGCCTTAGTGGTGAAGAGGCCTTGGCCTCTGCACCTCCCTTCTGGCTCTCTTCATCCTGCTCCAACTTCTTGGCAGTGCTGCTCTAGAGAACCTGTACTGCTAGGAACTCCCCTGCTTGCAACAAGCTATGGAATCCATGGAGATGGAAGAGGAGGAGAAGGAGAAGAATGAATTTCCGCAGTATTGAGGAGCCTGATCTGGGCCCAAATATAAAGTCAAAGAACTTTATCTTTCATGACCTCTTCCTTTCTGTTCTTCCAGTGCACAGGCACATACAGAATGTGAAGGGAAAAGCATTCTCTCCAATAAATGTTAATGTCCAAGGTACTAACAATATCCAGGTTAGTTCTCTCTTTTAATAGAGATGGCTGTAGCTGATCCCACCAGATTGTGGATTTTGTCAGACCTGATTACCCAAATCAAGGGCACTCTCTCCCCCATTCACATGAAAGGGATTCTCCAACTCATGTGGAGCCAGATAAGTCTTGTTTGAGTACCTTTAATATGAATTAGGTTGGCCCTCAGAGAAAGTCATGTTTTTACAATTGTAGCACTTCATTAAACCACAAGGAATAACTATTTCTGCTAGTTTATCTTAGTTCAGTTTATCTAGCTGTGTGGTATTCAGTCTTTCTCTTACTATTTCCCCCCCTCCCCCCCATTTCATGTCCATCCTAGAGGAGCATCATTTCAAAAGGAGAGAGCTCTGTAAATCTAAACAAAATTACATGCAGCATCTTTCTTTGTTCTCGCCTTATGAGAATATTCTGGCTCGGCCTGCTCATCAAGTGACAGCTTGATAGAGACTATTAAGAGAAAATATAAGACAGTAAGTCCCAAACTACAATTTCAGCGGAGTGGCTGAAAATGAATGCAAATTACATCTGTACTCAGTAATAGAGATACAGGGCCAAATTCTTCTCTCAGTTACACCAGAGTAAATCAAGTTACGGCCATGAACTTAGTCTCAAGTGACCTGTGTTTAATTGCAGGCTCTATCCTAGGCTGACCCCTTGCGTGACCTAGTTCCATATCTGTAATATGGGGATAACAGTACTTCCTTACTCTCAACTTTTGTCAGTCTTTTCTGTTGAGATTGTAGGATCTTCAGGGCATATGTTGTCTCTGATAGAGCCCAGTATAATGGAGCCCTGAGCTCCCATCTGGGACTGCTTGGCACTACTCTACTACAAATAATAACGATTAACTGACTTCATAGATATTTTCTATTAAGTTTGTCACTTGATGAGCAGGTCAAGACAAACGGATAAAAATCTGTAAGTGCAGTTCAAAACCAATAAATTTCCTCCACCAGAGATAGAATGTAATTATCCAGAAATCCATTGTTTTACTGTAACGTAACCAGGCTGAACATAGAAACAGGCTGAGACAAGCTAGAAAGAGACTGAAACCAAACCAGGGAAGTGGGGAAGAGTTGTTCGCTCAGGAAACAAACCTTCCTTTCAATGCAACATCCCAAATCTTTGACGCAAGAAAGTTCAATGTCTGTATGAGCTGTATTGTCAGGTCTATTTCCTAAGTGCCCAACCCTTTCTATCGGCTTTGGGATAATTAGCTGTGGGGATATTTTCACTAGTGTGACTCCAGAAATAGTTCCTTTAGCAAACCAATGTTAAATGTCTGTAAACTAGACTCTTCTGTAATTAGTTGTAAATGGTAATCACTTTGCTTCCTGGCTTTTGCCAGCTGTTTCACTCTAAATTAGGGTTACATGGAAAAGAATTGATGGTTAGACTATCCTTGAAGCACTCATGATGCATCCCCAATAGTTTTGCCTATGTGCAAAAGTCTTAATTAAATAGAGCTGCGTATTGCCTGCTGAAGTGAGGTGGTAGAAGCCATGTATGTGGTTACGAGTAGAATACATGTACATAATACTAACTTCAGAGAACTCTGCTTGTAAGTAGTAACTTTTCTTTCTCTGTAAGCCTGATTTCTGAAGGCTCTCACATGCAGAGATTTAGTGACAAAAAGGAGTGAGCTGACCCTAGAATTTTAAGAACACAAGATTTCTAATGGGTCTTGACAGTTCAAGGGCTAAAGAAGCATTTTAATCTTTTGTGCCCACCCAGTCTCCATACAAATGTAAATATCTTTCTTTAACTATTTGCCAAGAAATCTGGTTTTAATTTGTTAGCAGCAACCCCCATTTCCCGCAGCTTTTTCAGAGTCATGTCACAAGTTTGGCGGCACTTTGACGTTTTTCTCTGTCACTGTGTCATTGTTTATATGATGTCTGTTTCTTCAGTCCTCCTTTTTATGCCTGGAATATTTTTCTTTAATTATTTCACTGGCCAAAAGGAATTTGGGATTACTAGACAGGATGAGAATAGATTAGCCTTTTTTCTTTCCTCAACAAGCCTTGAAGTTCCCATAGGAAATAAATAATATTCCCAAAACATACAGCGTTTTTTATTTTTTTTAATTAACTAAAATGATTAGGCCTAATAGAGAACATAAAGGAAATATCACCAATAATAGTTGAGTATCTTATTGGTATATATAGTGTCCGCTATTGTTATTTATGACCTTTTCTGCCTTCTAGTGTGGACTTATTCCAGCCTTAGGGAGTTTACTTTACTCCTAATAGCAAAAGGCTCTCTAGTTCCCACAGAGTCATTCAGAGACTGACTCATACTCCTTATGTTAATTGTTCAGCTCTCAAAATACAGCACTTACAGGGTGTGGCTCCAAGGGGAACATCCACTGTACTTATAGGGCATGTTCAGAAGTGTTTCACATATAAATCATTTTGGTTTTTATTTTTGATGCCTTAACTCTTTTCTATCACAGTTTATGGGAGAAGCATTTGAAAACAAAATAGAAAGGTCTCAGGTAGCATTATAATCTCTCAGGATTTCACCTCTGAACTATTCATTTCAAACCAGGCTCAGGTCACAAGCGAAATGATATTTGTTGTCTCAGTGTTTGTCTGGGACCTTTTATCCTCATTCCAAAACCACCACACAGTCCAGGCAGGTAGGGTTCTCTGTATAGGTGAGAGCTGAGGTTCATTGGCTGACATATTGAGTATGGGCAGCACCTGTGTACAGTCTTCCTTTGTCTACTTTGTATTCTCGGGTTTCTAAGTGCTACTTTTCACCAACCATTTACTCTTCTCCCCAACCCCCGCTCCCAAAAAAGCACCTAATGGACCAGTGGTCACATCTCAATTGACCCCCTCTTTGGCAATGTCAGCAGAGTGAATGAGATTTGACACTGTGCTACCTCAACAGCCTTAGGGTTAATCCCTACAGGGCAGAGTGGAAGCATATTGGTGGGGCAGCACAGGGGAAACACTGCTGCTACCCAGTCTCTAATTGTTCTTTGGCTAAATAGGACTTCACTCTCCAGGACTATCATCCAGAAATTATTGGGTGAGGTTCTCTGGGCTGTATTGTGCAGGAGGGCAGACTAGATGATTGTAAAAGTCATTCCTTGCCATAAAATCTATGAATCTGTGAAATTCACTTTCCAATTAAAAAATAAAAACCAAACCAGCTCGCCCTCACACACACCCCCTTACAGGGCTCCCCTCCCGGATAATGCACAACCTTATGGGAACGCATTATATAAAATGGGGGAGAGAGTTGGGGCAGGTATTTATGATTCATGTTAAAATAATTGGGGTTTGATTTTGAGATTGAAATTATATGTGTATTTGCCTGCACTTACCTTGTGTGCGCATTACTACAAACGTGCATGGAGAATAGGTGCCCATGTCTGGCTCCAGATGGCTTTGTGAAACTATTAATGCACGCACAATTGTTCATAGAATTTACATGTGAAAATCAGGCTCATAACATCTGTACTTTTTTTTAATTAACTACCCAAATGGCCAGATTTCTTCCCCCACCCTTCCTCTCCTCTCCACTCACAAAGCAGGAAACTGTTTCCACTGAGTCATTTCACTGGGGAGAGAGGTGAGGTTTGGCCCCCTCCCAAAGAACAAACAGGGCTAGTCCCCCAGAGCCATCAGGTTCCCAAGTTATGTCACAGGCACTGGTCATGTACACATTTGCTTTGTGCCTCCACAGTCCCTCTTGGCTTTCCTCGGCTCTTGCTGGTTGCCTAGCAGCATAACTGCCCCTTCTAGACCCACAGTCCAGTGCAGGGGGCATAGTAAGACCGCAGTCTCCCCATCTGCAGAGGCTGGCCCCAATGGAGTTCTTTAACTAGATTGGAGAGGAACAATTCTGCAAGAGAGACAATTCCCACCCACCCCAATGCCATTTCTCCTTTTCCCCGCCACATTACTCTGCCAAGTTCTTATCCCTTCTGTACACAGCCTCAAAAGATTACACTGATGTAAAGTGTCCGGGAGTTAGCAGTGAGGTCAGCAAACAGCCTAACTCTGTGTAAAATTGGTTCATTGTGAAAGGAAATGCTCACAGCTTGAGGAGAAGAGCATTTCCCTTTCTTTTTCCCCATCTCCAAATTATATAAAACCATGGTACTGCTGTTAGTTGAGACCAGAAAGAATCCCCCTGTGGTCTGAGAGTGGCCAACCACGTCAAGCCCTGATCATCAAAATGTTAGTATTAAAAGTTTAACCCTTGCCTTCTTAAATTGAGTAAGTAATACTCTGCATATTTTTAGTAAATATGGAAAGTTATGGGAATTCTTCAGAGAATAGGGGTATAGACCACTGCGCCACTCAGTCTCTTCAGAAAAAAAACTGACAAACACACTGTCTGCAACAGAGATTCCTGGCATTTGTCACAGTTTGAGCCACAAAGATGTCAGATATTTGCCAATGGTTTCCTCAGATGGATTGGAATCTACATCCTTTACATTACATTCTTGTTTGTTTGTGGTATATCTTAACATACAAAATATGTGTAGTGGGAGCCTGAGAGGGGAGCAAACTGACCAAGGTGTCCCAAATATTATAAAATTAAAAAGAATTTTATTCTGAGCTGCTTCTCTAGGCTGTTCAGATTAAAAATAATAAAGAACATCTGTAAGTCATGGCTTTAGCAGCGGAGTTTTATTTTCAGTAATAGAAGCTTAATGGCTCACATTTTAAACCTGTGTTTTCTTTTGGAGCAGAAAGAAAAGCTTTCTAGTGGGACCTCTGAATATTTTGCTGAATCCACTGAAAACAAAAAGTGTAAAATTCCTCCGACTCGAGAGATAAAGCAAGACATCTTGCAAAAGATGTACGTCTACCTCTTTTTTTTTTTCCTATTTGTAAGATGTCAAATATATGATTTGACAATGAGTAATGCAGTCTGGCATACATAGTGAAATGTTAAGTAATGTGCACCCTTTTCTGTATATATAGGATTACTGTAGGCTAGTAAACATAGACAGGCAACTGACTATGAATAAGCATATAAAAACACCCATTCTCATTTTATAGAATACCAGATAGAGCCATTACAACCCACTTGTATCCCTCGTAGCAACAGGCAGAGCCAACATGCTTCCTCTAAAGAAAATTTGAGCCAAAACAAATACATGTGATGTTTGAATCTGGTGGAAAACATTTTTTAAAAAGATTCACAACCCCACCCCTCCTTGTGTGTATGAGTCTGCAATATACAGATGGCAAAGAGGGTCGGGGCAAAAGTTTTTTTAAGCCTGCTTTGTGCTCCCCCATTCCTGGGCCAGCTGTGTGTCAGACTGGTCCTCTGGTGCAAGTTAGAGAATCCAGTGGCCCTAAAGGGTTATTACAGCACCTGGGGATCAATGGATTGCAGTGAGTCCTGGCAACACCCCCTTTAGCCCTAGTCACATCCCCTGTGCTGGCTACAGAGAGGGGATTAAGATGGGAGCCGCTATGCTGGCTCTACATCACTGGAAGGTTCCCCATTTCTGAACTGATCCTCCCAGGGCAGGATATACTAGCTTTAGAGCTGTTTTGCATCAGCAGAACAGCAGAAAGCAGTTTCAGCAAGGGAGAAGCTGTGCTGAGATCTTAGACTTTAAATCCTACGTATGCAGCTGCTGTACTTCTGCATCATGTTAATCTTCCAACCTGTGTGAAGTTTAGATTTGTGTGTAACCTGTGCAGTTGAACAGTGTTTATGTACTGACACTCCATCAGGTCTCTTGTAATTCCATTTTCCTTTAATATCTTTTGGAATATCATCCACTTATTTTACCTAAGTCCTCCTCCAGATGAACAGGCTTGATATCAGCGGGGTAGTGGTTAAATTTTAGTAATACTTTGAAATGTACCAGGAGAAATTCCAGAGAAACATTCTAAATTAGATTAGAAACTAACTCTCCCTCTTTCTCTGCATGTTGTGCATATGTATGTATGTGTATGGTTTGAAACCATATAGTCACATTTTGAAGCACTTCTTTATCTAGCCAGTTTGGGAAGGAATTCAATACACTTATGCAGTATTGACCCCTAACATCTGTAATAAATCTAAAGTTCTGCCTGTTAGAATAAAATTTGAACTCCTTCACAGCTTAGTCATTAATAATTAGGATTCCCCTAGTGCAGTGGAAAATCAGATGGATAGTGCTTGATACTATCCACACTAGACAAACATTATTGTCAAGATGATACACAGACCAGCTTTTTCCAAATTCAGAATGGGGTTGCCCTAGCAGTCTTTCAGAATTTGTAAAAAGGGCTGTAAAAATCAGTAACAATTCTTTATTAAACAAAACAAAATACTTTTTTATTACAGTGTGAAAAGGACAGAAACAAGGAACAGTGACATGAGCAAACCTCAAACCAGCAAGGACACAATGCAAGTGTATCTTGGCTCAGGGGACTCGGAGATAGGGAGCAGGAAGAAGGAACATCAAGCTCCTTCCGATCCTCAGTCTGAAGTAAAATGTAGGAGTATAGGACAACCAAAGGATTGCATGAATACAGCTGAGAGCAACTCGGAGCTTCCTGCCTTAGAACTGGAAAATCATGTTAATCAGAGACAGCCAGATGATGCTAGCAGCCAGCAAACACTTCACTCCGCAGAGTGGTTAAAGATGAGACTTCTAAGCAGTAACCCTCCATGTAGCTGTGAGTCAGCACTGCCAGGTCCAAAAGAAAGTCAAAGAATGACTAAAACACAGAATCAACAAAAGAGTTGTGGTTCAGAGGAAGGGTTAGACCATTGCAAGAAAGTATCTTCTGAACAGGGTCATTTAATCCCCAGAGACGTAGAAAGGAAAAAGAGCAACTCTGATTGTTTAGAACCATCTTCGGAGGAGAAGTCCCTACTGAATCCCAAGTTGTTTTCTAAGCAAGACTTGGCAAAAGCCATGTCTGATGAAGAGTCACTTACTTTGGGAAAAATTCCCCCAAGACCTGTTTTCATAAAAAATAATATACCAGTAATACAGACAAACCAAAATGAGCCAGCCGCAACCACTGAAGAATTATCCCTAATGCCGCTATCCTCTTATTTAAAATTTAACTTCAAACCTTCAGAGAAACTTATCCAAAAAAGAAAGAAAGAGGGAGAAGATGGGCCCAGAAAGTTAAAACTACGGAGACTTAAGAAGTAATGATGTATTAAATATTACCAAGGTGAAATCAGTTGTGCAACCAAACTTGTATTCAATGGACCGACATATATGGTGAGTTTTTAGGAAGCAGTTCTAAATAAAGAGAAGTGATCAAAATACTGAATGTTAAACATAGTGTCCATGTTGCTAAACTTTCTAACAATAAAATGTTAATATTTAAAGCTAGACATTCTATAGGGACGTGTTTTGATTCTACTAATAAATCAGCATCTGGAGATCTGATGACAAAAAATGCTAAAGTAACTTCCACTATAGTCAGTTAACTGGTACAGATTCTCCATTTTTCTGCGGACTACTAAACTCACCATTTTATTCATTGGTACAAGCTCATCATTTAGTCTTTTGGGGGAAAAATACTTGGTTAATTCATTTGGTCTTTGGAACCTTGTCAAGCAAATAAATACTCACGAAAAAGTACCCTAGTATAGGGCTCTCATCTAAAATATTTTCAAGTAAGACCGTAGCCAGATTAAAAACTGATATGTGCAACAGTCATTTAGGGCCTGGTTTTTCAGCAGGGACTCAACATAAATGCACACACTTTTCTCGTGCTAGCTATGCACACGGGGGGTACAATTTTCACATGCATGCTTCACTGAGAGAAATGAAGTTTGTATGTGCAAAGCCCATCCCCTTCAGGTGCAGGAGTTATTGTTGGGGTAAGTGAATGCACACACATTAAAAATCAAACATTATCTGTACTTGAGGGCCACTTACTAAAGCTTCCTTTTGTGTCTTTGGGTTTAAGCTAAATCTGTAGTATTTGACTATTATCAATATGGCATTGGAGTTAGTTCCTAATGTCACATCTTTTCTAATATTGCTTTTATGACTTGTGTACTTCATTGTGTGTACCAATTAACTCATTATTTGTAGTTTTCTTCCTAAAATGGATACAATAAAATGGCAAGAAATTTCATTTTTGGTCAGTCTTAAAATCAATATGGCCACTGAAACTACAGTATATGGAGTCAGTCTCACAAACTCCTACTGCTTGGCACAGAGCTTACTCATATGAGTGCCACCATGTACTTCAGTTGGAATATATATGGCTTCAAGTGTTGCACTTAGTAATCTAAGTGTTGGCAGGTTGGGCCTTAGATGATAGCAGTCATCTTAACAGTTGAGAGTAGGACACTGTCAACTTGAACGGCACTTTTGTACCCACAGTTAGAGCCCTGCGCGGATACAATTTTATAACCACGGATACAGATATGTGCGGATATAAATCGGTATCCGCAGAACCGCAGCGCTCTCCTGGGAACTGCAGTGGTGAAAGGAGCAGAACGTGTGGGGCCCGTAGTTCCTCCATGCAGCTGTACTGCCCGCAACCCCGCCCCCAGCCCTGACCCCAGCCCTTCCACACAGCTGTCTGCGTCTCCTGTCTGGGAGCATGCGCGCTGCTTGAACACAAGAGCATGACCAGGGACAGCTGCTGGTAAGCCTGATGCCCGCCACAGTGGGTGGGGCTGCGGGCGGTACAGCCGTGCCAGAGGAGCTGTTGGTGTGGGGCACTGGCTCCTGGGAGCGGCAGCCCCACGTTCTGCTCCTTTCACCACTGCGGTTCCCAGGAGAGCCCTGCGGTTCCGCAGATACCGATTTATATCCACGGTTATCCGCATCCGCGGATATAAATTTGTATCCACACAGAGCTCTACCCACAGTTGTTACACGTAACCCCTCTGATTACTATGAATGTGAAAGAGATTAAAGAAAGAGACATTTTCTTCATTTTTTTTTTCAGTTTGGTGACTTTGTGTATCTGACAGCACTTTTGTATAGTCCGTTTCACAGCATGCCTGTTGATGCTCACCCATCCCCAGTCTATTCAAGAGGACATTTACGAGTAACAGGAGCAGCAAAGCTGACAGTGAAGAGGTATCAGGCAGAAGTGTAGATGGAGGAAGGGTGGACATGTTTAGTGCCACCCCACAAGATCATTTTAGATATCAGGAGGGAAACAGAAATCATTTGCATATTTATTAAGTGATTTAAATGAAGTATTGGAGCATTATTTAAAAGGTGCTCTGTCAGAAAACTGATTTAAAAATATAAAAAATATTCCATTATCAGTGTCATATTAAAGTATCAATACAAATATTTTAGACATTTAGTATATTGCTGCGTGCATGGTCTATGTGAAATAGTTGAGTAGTATAGAGACTGAGACAAGGAAAGGTTATAAGCACGTGTTCCACCTGAGTTCTCAATTTCCATTATTTCCAATTTGCTTGTGCCTGGATCCCTTTTGCTGTGAGCTTTCCAATACATTCTAGGTTGTAGCACAATTAGGGTGTTAACAACAGGAGAAGTTCAGATGATAATCCGTTAACATGCATTGACTTGAGTATGGAAAATCACTTGAATTTCTTCTTTCCTGTTTATCCCTTTCTGCCTATTAAGAGATCCTATGCATAGTTCATCAAGACTGGCAAACTCATTGACTACAGCTGTAATAAACACTAACATGTTTGAGCAAGCAGGGCTCAAATTTCCCATTGTTATATTTTTTTAAATGCTTTAAAGCCTTTTTTCACAAAGGGGGGAAAAAGCATAAAGTCAATTAATTCAAGAAGTTCTGGAAAGCAAAATCTGATGGCATACAGTGTGTATCATCATGTATTATTATTAGTCGGTATTACAGTTCAAAGTTATGGTTACATTTTCAGTTGAAACACTCCCTTTAATTTAGTTTTCATCTTAATTGAATAAGATAGAATGCATATACTTTTAAAGCAGTTATTCAGGCAAGAAATTATCCAGTGGTGAGACTTTCCAAAGCACCTTGCTACAGCATAATCCCCAATTACTCCTGGAGCCTCAGCTGGCACTGCTGTGCATAATCACCATTTTTCATCTGTGTAAGGTAAGACTACCATGAATGATTCACTCAGGTGTGGGCAGATCTTGCTGAAGTTTTTCATGCCTCTATAACCATCTGTTGCCATACACTCTTGCTACCTTTGTCCTTCTGATCTTGGCTGTCCTGGATCTTTAGGTTTTTCTGATGCACTCTCCAACCACATACAGCTCATTGAGAAAAGGTTATGATCCAGGATCATGCTGGTCAATGGTGTTGAGTGATATCCTGAGCTAGGCTTAGGAACAGAAAAATGTAAGAAATGTTTTTCGTGGTCAACAGATTATGAGCTAGCAGCGTGGATTATTGGGACCCTAATTTTCCAGAAAATTTGCTTCAGAACATGTTTAGTATACTTCCAGGTAAAGGTAATATTAAGGACTCAGTTGTATTCTGCAGTGATGATGAACCACTTTGCATGAAATAATAAATACTTTCTATGATATGGGGGCATACCCTCTTTTTTAAAGTGGGACTTCAAATCACTGTGAGAACTGAAAAAATTGAAGGGCATAATTTGCTAGAAATTTCTACTGCCAGCACAGCTGGCAGAGATCTGTCAAGAGAGGTCCAGGGAAAGGTTAAGGCTGTGAGAAACTGACTGGCCAACCCCAGGAAATGCAAAAATCATGCTTAAAAAATATGTATTTGTTGTAAAGAATGAGACCTCCTTGCCCTAAAAATGTATCATCCAGGAAACTTTTAACTGCTGTGATTTCTTGAATACACACATAATAAAGCAGTTCTTTCAAAGTTTGGTAATCTGTAATGTCTGAAAACTATCCTTTTTGTGTTTTTAACATTAAAGCTGTTAAAATTTTAAACTTAGTAAATGTCTTAGATCAAAGGCTGGCTTGGCCTTTACAAGTTTTATGTATGAAGAGAAAACTGCTAAAATAAGTTCACTTTTGGTCAATGGTAATCTGCAGGAATATTATACAGCTATCAGAGGTCTTATCATAGGAGTAATAAATCATGTGCTAGTTCTGGTTAGTCTACATGTCAGAAGTCACATTTCTGTATATCAAGGATCAGACTAACTATGTATTTGTGTGTGTTTGTAATTGTACAGCACCCATTTCAGTTGTTTTTCTTGGCTCATAGTAACTGCAAGAAAATCATTTATTTTGTTTCCACCAAAAGAACAGAATCGGCAGAAAACTCCACTTGTCACTACCTGTGGCTCTGCTAAAGGAAACTTGTGCTCAAGTGAGCTGTGCAAAGTAAACTGCCCAGTAAGACTGACTCCTCAAGTAAGTTGCCTTCCCAGTAAGAAATCTGCATGTCGATTATATGAGTTGAGTGCTAGCAGATTTTTGATGTTTACATCTCATGGGCTTTTGAATGGCATATGACACATCCTGCTGAATAGTACAAAGGTGTTGGGATGGGTTGATTGTTTTTTGTGTTTCTAGGGGAAGTCAAAAAAGAACTAGATAAATTCATGGAGGATAGGTCCATCAATGGCTGTTAGCCAGGATGGGCAGGGGTGGTGTCCCTAGCCTCTGATTGCAAAAGCTGGGAACAGGCGGCAGGGGATGGATCACTTGGCAATTACCTGTTCTGTTCATACCCTCTAGGGCACCTGGCATTGGCCACTGTCAGAAGAGAGGATACTGGGCTAGATGGACCTTTGGTCTGACCCAGTATGGCCGTTCTAAGATGGGCTGAAGTAAAAATAGTATGTAAAAGGATAGATTTTTTTCTGTGTGTTGATCAGAAAGCACTTTACAGAGGAGGACAAAGATCAGTTTTTCCATTGAATACAGGAGCAAAGTGACTTGCCCAAAGTGACAGAGCAATTCAGTGTTAGAAGTGGGAGCAGAATCCAATCCAGTGCACTTTCCAGTGGACCCTGCATTCTGGCAAGTGCCTTTAAGCCTTTAACAGCTTGACACATTTATTTGATGGACCTCCAGCATTCTGGGTGAGGCCACTCAGAATCTGTGATTTTTCCCCAGGGAAAAGGCGAACACCTTGTTGGGACTTTTTTTTTTTTCCCTTTCCCCTTCTGTTAGGGAATTGCTTTTTGGGTCTGATGACTTTGTCTACCTCCTAATTTGGAAAATTCTGTAGAGGGGAGATTGACATGGACCTTCCTCGTTATGATCTAAGTCTCCCCTGACCTAGATGAGAGGTTGAGGAGGAAGAGATTCTGCCCCCATCCCCAGCAATGACAGGGAACCCTGGAATATCATCAGTCTATGTTTGGGAGGATCCTGCTCCTCATTTTAGGGGGAGGAGCCAATATGGCCTGTTCCATCTTCACAGGGAGAAAGGGGTGGATGTGGAAGAGCCTTGTTCACAGGATGGGGTGGAGACCAGTCCTCGTTCATCTGTATGAGAATTCCCAGGCTTCATGGCATAAATAAAAGCTTTAGGCTGTGCCCCGGACCTGGTCCCACAGGGCTTCCTGTGGTACAGGACTAAAGCAGGGGCTCTGCCTGTGAGGCTAGGTGTGCAGCATAGCAGGGCTCCAGAGCGGTGGTCTACAGGAGGAAAGAGCAGCTGCCAGCTTCCCTCTGAGGCTGCAGTGAGAGGAGAAGCACC
This sequence comes from Eretmochelys imbricata, assembly GCF_965152235.1. NCBI lineage: Eukaryota > Metazoa > Chordata > Testudines > Cheloniidae > Eretmochelys > Eretmochelys imbricata. The sequence goes on along the minus strand of NC_135574.1, from coordinate 200,932,960 downwards.
TTTCCATGATGGAAAGAGAGAGCCATGCTAACCACACCTGCCATTGTGAAACACTGGCTGCCCGAGCAGAGGTGGTAGTGAACAGTGTCCACCTAAGCCACACTGACAAGCCAGCTGGGGGAAAGCCCCTGGCCACTGTTGCAGAGAGTTCTTGATACCTTGTCAGAAGTCCAGGGAGCTGTCGCCAGCTAGTGGAGTGGGCTGCAGCTTTACCTCACCCTTTACCATTGGGGCCCTAATGCTTAGAGTGGCTAACCAGCATCGAAGGCACCCAGCCAACACCAAGAGGGCTCAACTGGGTGACAGGTGAGAAGCTGCATGATGCTACCTCTAAGGAGAAGTGGGCAGAGTTACCCTGTAGTGGCAGGGAGCTGCTTCATGAGCAAATGCTAGCTCTTGCCATGCACATGCTTCAGTAAGTACAAGAGCAAGTGCTGTTGGTATGCCATCTAATGAAGGAAGATACGCATCACCCCACTGAAGGTGTTTGCAAGCTGCCATTGAGCCTGCTTATGCACTTTAGAGTTGCTAGACAATGGTATTGCTATAAGTTTACAACATCAAGTGCAATTTGCATACATTAAGAGTGGGGAAATAATTGCTCACAGAAGAAAGTACCTTTCCCCACCCCTTGGAGACAAGAATCTTAGAATTAAAGGTTATTTAATACATTGAATGGTTTTAGAAATGCCTGACTCTATATAAGCTGGACAGTATTTTTCATATTAAGGGGCAGTGACTTTGCTGTATTCAGTGCAAGTGTAAACAAACCAGTTTATAGGTTCATCTGGTTGCAGCTACAGCTCCACTGATGCAGAGCAATGGAGAATAATTTAATTGTTTTATAAAGTTTGTATTTTTAATAGTTGTATTTTTAAAAACTAACTCAGGCAGCAGACTTGTTTCAATGCTGAGCTGAATAAGCATAAACATACTCCAGCAGCAGGAGGCTGCTCCTGACCAAAACTGTGTATTTGCCCAGCCCAATACACTGGCAAAGTAACTTCCACAAAAAAAATAAATAAATGTGGGCTTTACTTTTGCCATGTGAAAAAAGTTTGTGTCCTTATTTATTTTTACAATAGAAGAGACCAGCTCCCCCCTCCTGGCTGTATCATGTTCTGAATTCACCACTGTAAATTGTGTTGCTACCACTTAGTCACAATAAGCATATAGTGCAAGGTTTCTCTATGGCAACCTCCCATAATTTGATTATCTGGTTATGAATAAGCAGCATCCTCTGCTCAGAGATGGTATTACAGATACATGAAGTCCAGTCTTTTATATTAGACTGAAAAATGGGCCCTTTGTTTAGCAAATGTCCCACCTAGACAGTATAAAACTTTCCCTCTTTAGTTACATGGTAGGTTTCATACAAGAATCTCAGTACAAAACACTTGACTGACACTCATTAAGCCTAGAAACTTTCATTATGTTTCATTTAGATTTTGCTCAGCCTAGATCTTAAAGAACTGGTTACCTCTTGTGAAATAGTTTGAACCTGTAGACATGGCCATTGAATGGATGTTATTTGAGACAAGCAGAGGCAGAACCTAATGCAAAGTGCTAACCCAGTTTTTGGTTTAAAAAGGAGAAAGTGGGATTAAAACTGCTATTCTTAGTCACACTGGGAGTCTACTGGCCTACTCACAGGAGGCAAACATTTAATTGTAGTTGTTAAATTAGTAAAGGCAAGTTCCTGGCTTACCTTAGGTCCAAAATCTTCAGTGGCGCTGCTTTGCGGTAAAATGGCTAACCCCATTAAACATACAGATGTTAACTGAAAAAACCAATCCTAGCTCAAAGTACTTAGTTACTCAACTTCAGATTGCTGTGCAAGAGGGCTGCCAGTTCCCTTTAAGCAGTTTTAAAAAGAGCTCTGTTTGTGGAAGTGGATGTGGCCTAGACAAATGAATTGCACTAAATATTCTGGTTTTTTAGTGCTGCTGGGAACTCACCACAAGCTTTGCAGAGGTGGTGGCAGGCTGCTCCATAGCTCATCTTATTGACTTCCATTCGGTAAGTAGCAAATTGACAATTCTCTGGTGTTGCAATGAGTCAGTAATGTGACATGTGATTGTGAAGACTAGAGCACTTTCAAGTTGGTTATACAGTGACAAGCTAGAAAGTTTACTTTGTGAATGGAAAAAAGTTGTACTTTAAATGATCATCTAAGGCAGAAAGTTAAGTTTTGAGTGTTGCCAGTGTTTCTAGATATTCTTTTTGTTTCAATGAGATCCTATTAGAAATTCCTTGCGTAATACTAGAATTTTACAGTTTATATTGAGTTCTCTTTCAGATAAGAAATCCCTCCGATATTGTAAGATAATGAGCCTGGTCCTGCAGTGTCTGCACTTTACACTAGTGCAGTCTAGGTCTAACACTAGCAGAATGAGGGTTGCAGTGTCTTACACCTTTGCTCTGAGTGTGATTACACTAGGCCAGGGCAAATCAGGCTCAACATTACCACAAGGTTTCCATGGTAAATATCAGAAAAAATAGGTCCTCTCAGCTACCCCTCTAACTACTACACCAGCATAAAAATTCAAGTAACTATTGATTTTGGTAGAATTCATCCAGTTTTATGCCATCAGCAATGGAGCCAGTCAAACAAGAGTAATGCAAATAGGGCTGCTGCCTTTATGGACACTCACTGCACTAACTGCCCAACACCACATGTAAGCAAGTGTAATTCCTTATGGAGTACTTGTTACTTCAAAAACAGCTGTTGTGCTTTCTGGAAACGAAGGAGGAAGATTAGAATTTTTGTGGAGCTTTACCTGCCCAGGTTTGAATCTGGCTGAGCTGTTCCATGGCCCATGTGAAGTGAGCTTGTGGTGCAAGCCCAACTGCTTACATCACAACCCACCATTGCCGACACCTAAGAGAGCCCAAGGCTATGATGGGCATGCCTCTCTTCACCCCTTCAGGGAGTCTCACAACTGCAGTGCATGAAAGCTTACAACACAGTAGACTTAAGCAGCCTCGGCCTGATTTAAAGCCCACTGAAAACCAGTGGGAGTCTTTCTATAGATTTCAGTAGTGTTTGGATCAGGCCCTTGAGTACATAGCTCATCTACCCTTTCTCTCACTAGCTTATCACTGGCCATCACTATTGACTAATAAACCTTTGGGGTGACAAAGCTAGCTGGAAGTGCCTCACTGAAGCTTAATAACCGCCACGCTGTTTCATGTTTTCATACAAAAAGTTTAATAAATATTACTTTTTAAGATTTATTGCCAGGAACAAAAACACATCAAAGATGCATTTTCATGTTCATATAACACTAATATCACAAGGTATCTTCATGATCTCACTGGTTAACCAATGAGACTACTAGGTTTATAAGCCTTTTTGATCTTAACATTGTAATAGCACTTCGATTTCCTCACTTGTTAAGGCGGGCAGTGTAATCTATGGCAAATCTACACAGTGATCTTACTGGACATTCTACTGTTCAAGTATTCAACAACTAGCTTATTAGAATACTCCCTAAATGCAGTAGATTACAAAAAAAAATCAAATCTACAAGTGGTTCAGTATTACAATATTCATGGTGAAAAAAAATCAGAATTTACAAAATGAGATTGCTGTGCTTCCAACTTCACACGCTAATTTGATATTTTAATTAATTACATGCAACCACTCACATTTCATCTACATAAGAGTTATAGCTCATTTTTGTTCCCTTAAACTGCTTTGTAGCAGATTATCTGCCTGTCACTCTTTTTCAAGTCTAAAGCAGCAAAAAAAATAAAAAATTAAAAAAAATATTGTTCTAATCTAAACTGCCTCAGTCAGTACTTACAAATAGTCTTAAAGTGATACTATGGAAGGTGTTTGAAACATTTGACATTGTACAAAAAACAAAACCGTATCAAGGCATGAAAGCCTGTCCTATTGTTAAAAATAAACTATTTTTAGAACACCTTAATTTTGGCATATAGGCAACATGTAACAAGAAAATAAATTCAAAATAAAGAAGCCACAAGCTTACAATGCTATCAAAAACCTTCAACTCTAAACATACATATAAATAAAAAGGAATGATATTTAAGGCTCTTGATTATTAAGTTAATAAATCAAATATACACAGTGATTAATAAAAAAGAATTATTTACATATCTATACAAACTTCTACTTTTAACACATTTTCCTCTTTAAATTCTTCATTTACCAGCAACTGCTGACATCAAGTCCCCTCCCACCCCAACAAAAATACAATAAAAAAATAAATAAACTTATTTTTTGATAGTTGCTGTGGTTCTGAGCTGCAAAGGCACTTTCAAATACAGAACTAGTTGTACGTCACCATAAAACCAATATACAAAAAACTCAGATTCAATAAATAAATAAAATGTATTTTCTATAAATGTATAAATCAGGACACATCTGGCAAAAAGAAAGTTGACACTAAAGAGGACCTAATAAGGCTATGCAATACCTTATGAAACATTTCCATGATGTATCAGCTACAGCTGAATTTACATTAGGGCACTTTTGACTAGTTTTGCATAGATGTGAAATGCAGCACTTGGTATTCCAGCCAACCACAGCAACTATCATTGCCAGTGTAAGCCAGCTTGTCAAAACTTAAATTAACACAGGGATTCTAAGTAAATAATAGCCTTAGACTCAAATATTACACAACAGTTTAAGAACTACAAGCTCTGAGTGCCTTATAATGATATTGAAAGGCCCTGCATGGCAGCACCCGCTGTCTGCTATACAATGTACTCCATCCTATTTAAACTTTGTGCACTTTCCAAGTCTCTGTTGTCTTGTTTGTTTGTCCAGTTCGGGTGTTTTGTCGGAGTGCTATTGGGGGGCTTTTCATCTCTGTCTACCAGCGTATACGCTGGCTGTTTGGCAAAGCGGCTCTTCGGCTGGTGCTTGTCCATGTCGTCTTCCTCCACCTCTGAGTTGTGTGTCCTTATTTTGGCGATTTTGGAGTTCTTGTTTTCATAGTCTTTGATGGGGACCGTGTTCGCGCCGTGTTTCTCAATGGGGTTCTTGATCTGATTCAGCTGCTCCCGCACGTTGTTTGTGGTGTTGTCATCGGATGCCGTATGAGTGTGGCTGCTCTGCTTTCTGCGTTTCCGAATGCACCAGAAGAAGGCAGTTACCAGGCAACAGATCCAAGCTACTGTTAAAACAGAGCTCAATAATGGCACCAAGAAATCTGGAAGACAGACGTGAGACCAATTAACCTCACCTGTAAAACGTTTCAGTTGAGACTCTCCCCCACAAAAATACCCTCTATACATAAGCCTTCTTTATAGAAAGAGGGTGGCTGGAGACAATCTCTTCTTAAACAACAAACTAAGTTCTTAGTGAGTGCTAAATTCACTTGAGTGCTGCTGACAAATAGCCCAGATCACAGTGGTAATGCAAGCTTCCCTGCACTGCCCTGCCAAAGACCCTAGCCTGGATGGAACATCTCTTGGCCTGAGGGTAATTTGCTCCATACTCATTGAAATCCTTGGTCTCTCTGCTTAAGGCTGTCAACAAGAATGCCAAATTTCTGAAGGGTTTGTCATGGAGCAGGACTGTCCACTAGGATCTTGACTGAGACTACCCAATTCATTCCGTGTGGGGACAGTAACAGCCATCACATAGCAATACTTGTCACTATCAAAAGCCAGCAAATGGCACCTGGGTATTTTTTCCTTCCTTCTCCATGGTGCAGGCCATTTGGGAAAAGAGGGTAAAAAGGTGACAAGGGGATGACTTTAATGGCACTATTTTAGAGGAAAAGTCAAATCTCTTTTAGGACAGTTTGGCACAAACTTCAAGGCCAAGATTCAAGATTAGAAAGTTAAATAGTTTGAAACATTTGGCCCACTAAAACCAGTGCAAGTTGTATTGTAAGATGAAGCTGCCTCTTTACAAGAGATGAATTTTTGGAGTCTCAATTTAAAACTTACCCGTTTTATTTTTAACTGGTCGCCGCTGTACCCGGACTTCTGCAACGGCAGCAATTAGTGTGTTGTTTCCATCACGCTTACTAACAAGGTCAACAATTTTATCTGTGATTTCTTTGACAGGGTTTTCATCCTTTCCTATATCTTCAGCACTCTAAGACAAAAGGAGTCTAGTTAATATTGGATACGAAAACTATATCATCCATAACCAACCATCGCAAGCAAGCCTCTGCAATCAGTTGAGAGTTTTCCAGAAGGAAAACAAAAAAAAAGATTCAAAACAAGCTCATCTAGAGGCAGAGATCAATCAGGAAATAGAAGACATGAAGGGATGACTTCTAATTCTAACTGTTTTGCTACCTTAAACTATCAGAATTGCTATCAGATGTTAAACTTTCAGGCACATTATGTTACATCTAAAAGTAGGATACCCCTACCACTCTCGGAAGAAACTGCACTTGAAGCCATGGGAAGTGCTGATAAAGCCTAGAATTATGGTTTTCATTAAATCCATGTGTTACACATATCCACAACCTGTTTTTTTTTGTTTGGTTTTTTTTTTTTTTTTTTTTTTTTTTTTAAGAGGGTATCAGAAGTATACTTACAATAGCAACATGGATTTCATTGTGTGCTAGGTGTGAAGGCTCACAGGTAATGTAGATAGAATATTCAACAGAAACATTCTTCAAAATATTCAGATTCCTCAAGTCACTGCAAATGTGCTCAGTGGTAAGACCCTGAAAATACAAAAAACACCAAAAAACCAAACACACAAGTGAGAATTTGGACTGGAGGGGCTTCAAGTAGCATCTTCTGAAAAAGCACCGTATCCAAAAAGCAGGAATTAGTAGATACCTAGATATGGCAGAGCTGAAAATCTGTGTATTGGTGACAGGGCAGGGATCAGGATCAATACTGCAGATTTCCATTGAAAGAAGTTAGAAGCTCTCCACAACATTTGACTTGCACAAATGAAATCATTGTTTTGTGCAATACCACATGGCAGCTTGCTTTCAGTAGTCTGAACAACATTTATATTACTATGTTACTTACTGAGACCATCAGCTCTTTGTTGAAGGTAAAAGTGATGTTGGCACAATTGTCCTGATAGTAAGAGTCCGAATTACATTTGGTCTTTATCGGTTGTTGATTTGAAGGCCAGCATACACCCACTCCAGAACAGGGATGTGTAAAGCAGTGGTCATCCTTAATAGGGACACAGGTGTGGCCAGCTGGGCACTCGTGACCTTTGGCAGATATCAAGCAAGGTCTAGGACCACACCAAACCTAGAAAAGAATGAATTTTTATAGCACCGCTGTTTGCGATATAGCTGAAAACAATGCAACCCAGATACAGTAAAAAGCGTACTTTAGAGCATGCGACCTTTCCATTCCAACACTGACAGCTATTGCAGTCATCATCCCATTTAGCGCCATCAGGCATCACTCGCCCACTGTTGATACAAGGCCTTCCTGTAACTGAGAACAGAGATCAAATACAGTTAAGGGTTTTTAAAAACCCAAGAACTTGTCCTGTTGGATTTTCTAATCCCTGTGCCCAACTAGTATTTATGAACTTTCACATTCTTAAACATGCTCCTCCTACTAAAAGTTGCTAATATGCAAGTAAACTGGATCTGATACTGTTGCTAGTCACATGCTGCCTGGAATACCTTCTTGGCATCTTGAGCCACTGCGACCAGGTGGGCAGATGCAACGATACCCATTAATTTCATCCACACATGTAGCTCCAAAGGCACAGGGTGATGACTGGCATTCGTTGATATCTGTGGTGGAGGAGAAGTTATAAACAGTATTCTACATAAACAGGTGCGTGAGAGAGACAATCAGCTGTACTGAACGTCTTTGTTTTTCCACAGTTCCCAGGGAGCTAGATTCTGATCTCCATTACCCCAGTTCAGTTCTGAAATAACTCCTAAAGTCACTGGCATTACACTAGATTTACACTATTCTAATGAAGATCAGAACCTGGCACTGCATGGCTATTTTAAGCTCTTAAAGGGCAAGGACACATTCTTTGTTACATAAACAAACCTGCTCACTTTTTCCTCTGACACAGTGCAGGTTAGCCCACATACTAAATACTTTGGCTGATGACCACTTTAAACCCCTTCCAGTTTTATTATTGCTATGAATAAGTCCATTTCCATGGCTATGTTATTAAGATAGGTCAGTGTCCTCTTACCTGTAATTATTAAATTACAGGGTACTTATACCACCTCAGGGTCTGTAAGTGGATTATTAATTTACAAGTATTTTAATGAGCATGCTTCCTCCTCAAACAGAAAACTCTGCAGCATAAACACGTTCTAACTGGGAAGATTACGCTGAAGGACAGTCTAACCCCTCTGCTGAACCAAGACACATCCTTGGAAGTATTAGGCATATACTTAACCCAAATGGTTTTCAAGGGAATTTTCTCCTGCCCCCCCCAATCTAGAGATCACAAATAGAGTCCTGCGCAGATACAAAATTTGTATCTGCATCCAAGCCGCAAAAATGGTCCACAGATATCTGTGGATTTGCAGGGCTCTAATCATAAATGCCAGATATGGACAAGTGTTGCAGCTGAACTGATCTGCAGAGCAGAGTTAAAACTTTTGATTGTGCAGCACATTTTAAATAAGCATTTGTCAGATCAGCAAGAATCATAAAACACTTACTTATCCTGCAGTCTGGACCGGCAAAGCCTGGAGCACATTCACAGCGGTACCAGTTGTCTCCATCAACACAAGTTCCACTGTTGTAACTAAAAAAGGGTCAGACAGGAGAGCTCAGTTCACCAATATGCAAATCACTAGGAGTAAGACAAAAAACAGTTTAACGCAAAAAGATGACGTGAAAGACACCCAGCTCACATAACTTACCAAGGATGAGGACTGCAATCATTTGTATCTGCAAAGAGAAAATGACAGACATGAATATAAAAGCCATGGGCTAGTACAGCACTGCCGTCAGTGAAGATGTGCTGAATTTCCACAGTTCCTGAGCTACATATAGTTAGTTTAACTTTTAAAAAAATATGCTGAAATTCTCTGCTAAATTGATTCCAGGCTCCCACCACAAAATTTGTTAGCTACGCTGGGGAACACATGTACACAGGAAGAAATCCTTGTAAAGAATCTAACAGGAAGAAATGAGTGGAAGCAGACAGGGCTGCTGGTAGAAAAAGAATGTAGGAGAAAACAAGCCGACATCTGTCTCCACTTAGCTCATTTGCAACTTTCTCATGCCCAGGTCAAGGCTCTATCATAGAATGTCATTAAAAACAAAGATTCAGGTGATGCTAAAGCCTACATCAAACAGTTCTCCCTTCTGGTTTCCATCTCAAATCTCAGAGGGCAACAGGATGAGCTAATGTTCTCATCAGGCAACACTTTGGAAGAGCTCAAGCAGAGAGACTTACTCTGAGTGCAAGTAGGTCCTTCCCAGCCCTCTTTGCAGACACAAGTAAAAGAATCTCCACTGACGACACAGGTACCACCATTATGACAGGGATTTGGCAAGCAGCTGCTGTTTCTCGCTGCAACAGAAACAAGAGTTGATAAGGATTTGAAAGCCATCAACTTAAGTGCAGAGGGAGGGAGGGCTTAGCCCCAGATTGAGAGCGTCATCTGCTCCCTGGAGGTTACAAAGCACACTTACCTATATTACAAGTGGCTCCTTCCCATCCAGCAGGGCACATGCACTTGAAAGTGTCCCCCTCATCGTAGCACGTTCCTCCATTATTGCATGTAGCCTCATCGCACTGGCTATCACCTAGGAAGACCAAACCAGCCTTAGTTCCAGTGCTCTCGCAATGCAGGACAGCAAGTGGATGAAGACTTGTTAGATGCTAAGACTTACGGGAGTGGCAAGTTTTTCCTTTCCATCCATTTTTACATTCACAGAAGAAGTCGTTAACCAAATCTCTGCATGTCCCTCCATTGTGGCAAGGGTTTTTACTGCAGTCATTAATATCTGAAAGTATTGAGAGAGAAAATGAGCAAGAAGTGCACAGCATCTTTGGAGACACTTCATGCTTGACAGCGGCATGTTCTAGCCCTGGATTTGGCCCCAAATCTCTGTTGGGGATTATCTGCTTGCAGCTCTTAATCTGCGATCACTGATTTATTATGCTTATTCTGTATTGTGTCCCCACAGCTCATTTTGTTTCATGTCAGTAAACCTTTCTCTAGTCCCCCAACATAAAAGCCACCAGGAACGAGGCCTAATTACACCGTTTGGGTGTCAGTCAAAGGCTAGCAGTTCTTTGCAGGCTCTCCCCCCGTCTGCTGCCAAGACATGCAAAACGCAAGCGCCACATGCAGATAACGAACACAGTTTTGCTACTCTAGCAAGTACATTAATGCTTTCTGCTGGAGACGGTCTACAGGGTTAGACCACCAGAGCCAACTTCTAGTTCCCACTCTGCTGCTAACTTGGGCAAGCCCTTTGTGACTCAGCCCTACCCTCATCCCCAATTGTACTTACCTACCTAGCAAGTGTGTAATGAAGCTCTAACTCCCCAAGCATTAACAGCCCCAGCCCAAAACTCAAAAGATTTCCATTGACTTTAGGGGGCTTTGAATCATTCCTCAAGACTACAGGTGGTCACTGCACATTATAAAGACTGTACATTCAAAGTTTCTCCTCCCCAACGCTGCTTCAGGATCTCTAGTCTTCATGGGAGTCAAGGGTTTAACTTACTTGTTTCACAATAAATTCCTTCCCATCCATCACTACAAATACATTTGTAGGAGTTGATGCCATCAATGCAAGTACCACCATTTTTACATGGATTGCTTTCACAGTCATTGATATCTGTGAACAGATTGAAGAAACTAGCTAAGTACAATTACTGGAGACTGTATAATTAAGCTTTGCCAGAAGGAACACCCCCCCCCCACACACACACACTTTCTAGAAACACCATTTGCGGATAAGGATTACAAGAAATAGCTGAAACAGACTAAAACTGAAAAGCCAGCATGAGTTGCCCCAGTAATATTTTTCTAAAAGATACACACACTTTAACAGAGCTTTTAAAGGCAACCCATAAACTCTGAGGTGAAATCCGGTATTAAACACTTCAGACCTTGTAAGCCTACATTTCAAGGCTAGAGGATTTGTTGTAACACTTCCCCATAGGCCTAGGGAATTCCTGGCTGCCTCACCCAAGAGCAATATGCAAAGTTCCAGGGTTTGCTGTGGCAGAGCAAACCCTTTAGTGGTCTCACAGGCTGGGATTTGCGAAAGGCAGATTCAGGATCAGAGAACAAAAACATTGTTAGTTCTTACTTTCATGGCAGTAGGTGCCAGTGAAGCCTTTGTTGCATTCGCAGGTGAATTTTCCACCTGCTTGGCTCTTGCACTTCCCATGGGGACCGCAGACATTTGAAGAAATATAACGAACTCCTTCGGGTGTGCTGTTAGAAGCCACAGCCACTGTACAGCTGTCAATTACTGCAGAAAAACAGAACGGGAAGTGATCTAGTCACATCTATCAAGTTACCAAGCAAGCTGGCTTCTCATCTCCTCCAAGTTACTACCCACGTTTTACTTCCAGAGCCTAACTGAACTTCACAGCAGGTTTTAAAGAATGTATCTTACATCCAAGCATTGACCCTGTGCCAAATTCAGCTCTGGTGTACAAGAAACAGCTTCATTGAGTTCAGTGGAGCTACAAACATTTATTTCAAGGCTGAATTTGGCCTGCTGAGCCTTATTTTGGGAGAAGAGTTGAAAATGTTTTTGGGCACATATGCACGTGCACAACAGCCTCCCCCCCCCCCCACACACACCCCCCCCCCCCGCATGTGTACGTAACACATACCTTCACAAGGAGTAGTGCGACAGTGATCTTTCAGGTGGGAGCAGTTCTTTCCCTCGTAATCTTCAGGACAGTTACAGAAGTAATCTGTGTTCAGATTGAAGCACTGGGCTCCGTTCTGACAAGGGTTGGGCTCACAATAATCTATGTCCAACTGTAAACGACGGGGAAGGGGGGCAGGGAGAAAGTGAGCAAAACAAAGATTTGATTATTACTCTGGTCAGAGCTACAAGCAGCAGACCCTGTGGAATCTGACCCTTTTATCTGCTCCCACTATTAACAGTGCATAATACAGAGTACAATTATACATGCAGTGATTTCAACAGACAGCACTCGGATACTTAACAGCCACTGAAGGTTAACAGTGAGCATGCAACAAAACTTGACACGCGAACACTTGCAATCTGTTTAACTAAAAATCTTCAGCAGCCATGAATTTTTCACAAGCATTTCCTTGGCAGGCAGCTATACAACTACAGTATGGTTCGCTGGATACAAGGTATTCAGTGTGTGCAGACCTAGAAAGGGCTGATAGGAACTCCCGTAATCTGGGGCTTGCATTTCAGCCAGGCTCACCTGACAGAGGTTTCCTGAGAAACCAGCAGGACACAGACACTGGAATCCATTGATTTCATCCTGACAGTGACCCCCATTCAAGCAAGGGTTGCTGGCACATTCATTGATGTCTTTCTCACAGTGATCTCCTGCGTAGCCAGGCGGACAGATACATCGATAACCATTAACCAAGTCCTGCAAAGGAATATTCAAGTTTAAAAAAAATTTTTAAAAAGGCCTAAACTATATCACCCCTAACATGCCACCACTGTCTCAAAAACCTTAGCGCAAATTAAACATGGCAAGAGCATGTTTCTCAGGATGACACATTAAGCCAAAATTTAAAACAAAAGACACATTTACTGTGCATGTATTATAATACTGTGTCTGTTTATTGCAAAGATTGTCACTGGTGGTGAAGATGTGTCATTTATTACACAGTTCTACAGTCCCCCTGCCCTGCTCCCCTAAAAAGGACACCTCTCCTCTGCCCCCCCAACCCCCCCACTATAAGGAGCTGAATCCTCAACTAGTGTAATACGACCTAGCTCCCGTGACTTCTGTGGAGACATGCTGATTTACATCTGTTGTGTATTTGCCCCATGTATTTTTCCTACATCTTTGGTATTCAGACTCAACTGCTTTGGTTTCAACATTTAATAACCATCTAAAATATGATCAACTCACCCGGCAGGATCCTCCATTCTGACATTGTCCAAGACAGTCATTAATATCTGCAATAAAATTAGGACACATTTAGCGGCAACTCACATTTACTCTAGACACTACTAGTTCAAGCGTCTCGAAAACTCTGGCTACATAAACCTTTTGTCAAATTTCCTGCATGCCTTCCTTGTGATAAGGTTATTATAATGGGTGGGGATCTTCAGCAATTCTTCTAGTACAGTTTGTGAAACTTCACACCATTGTTTTAGTCACCTTATCAGAACATAGCCACATTAAAAGACTAATGAGTTTGATAAAACTGTATTTTCATTCCAGACAAGCTACTCCCTTTCTGAAAAGATCACTGGCTATAAGGGCTGCTTGCTTGAAGTTGAAAGTGGTGCTCAATTCAGTGGACTGTATAGTAACTTTCAGCTTTTAGCAGATCAAGGAGCTGGACACAGAATGCCCCCAGATGCTTACTTATATCACAATTCTGGCCAGACCAGCCAGCAATGCAGTCACAATAGTAGCTGCCAATCAGGTTCCTGCAGGAGTTGGCATTGACACAAGGTTTGCCTTCACATTCATTCGCATCTGAAAGACAATTTGAACAGCAAAATGTTGAGCTGCAGATACAGTGGGGGGGGTGGGGGGAGGAAATCTACATCTTGTTTTCATAGCAATAATCAGGAATTCATTCAAAGTTAAAAAGAGCCTCTAACCACCAGAGTGGAATAAAAGGCAATCAAACATTAGTCTCTGAAGTACCTTTTGATTTCTCTCTAATTACAGCATACTGGCTACACTAATTAATTGCTAGTTACCCAGCCACTCATTAAGAAAAAACTTAAAAAAAAAGAACAAAACAAAAGACAATGGAGACTCAATCAAGCATTTCGGAGGAGCACTGCAGCTTGGTCACTGGGATTAGTATGTTGCATAAAGAATGCAGACAGCTCATTCTTCATGAGATCACCCACATTTTGGAACCCAGCTGTGAACTCCTTGGTCTGGAGGAGTTGACATGGCTGAAGAGATACAGCAACTTTCCCACAAGGCCAAAGGGAGGAGAAGGAGTGGGGCAGAAACTCTCTAAAAACAACAAACCCTGGTTCATCTGCAGTTTAAATACCTACATAAGGCTTTGTTCGCTTAGTTGTGATACTTAGGCGTTTTCTGCAATAACTAGTGTGTATCGATAGTAAAATGAACCAAGGAAGCCATTCTGAGTTTAGTTTAGGCCTCAGTTCTGCAAACATCTCTACACAAGCTGAACTTTAAGCACCTGAATAAGCCCGTTGACTTCAATGGAGGGACCTGGGCTTATAGTCAAACGTGCTTAAGTGTTCGCAGGATCAGAGCTGCCAGTTGTGCAGTTTCTCTTGTAGCAGTTTTGTCGAAAAGCGTGAAATACAGCAAGTCAATATTTACCTAGCTGGCACGTTTTCCCAGTCCACTGAGGTGGGCAAACACACTTGAACCCATCAACGAGATCCTGGCAGGTGCCTCCATGACCACAGGGATTTGGAGAACAATCATCAATATCTGCAAATGAAGGGCAGGAATGGGAGGGAGAAACTTAGATTTGTTACAAGATACCAAAGCTCTGGCACCCCACTGATAGAATTAGTCTGCAGCAGCCACCACTATGATCTGTCCATGAGGGAGAAGAGTAGGCTTTCCTTGAGCTTTCTGGCCTTATTCTCATTTAGATGAAGATGCTTTTAATTTACATCGGAGCAGCGTGAAGGGGCGTAGTGTAAATGAAAGCTAGGCCTGCTCTCTTGAATTTATCGTAGGCTCTAGAAGCAAAGTTTTGGCAAGCTGTTAAAACAGGAGTTAGTGGTCTTGAGAGACAAAGCATTGAGTTTAAGACACAGTTTGTTCTAATTATTTTCCTGAGTGTATTAATAGCCCCACTAATAGCAGTGCATCATCAGAAGAAATGACTTAAAACCAATGCAAAAATTGCAAGAGGTATTCGCAAGCTTCCTGGAAGCACAAGTTTGCTTCCTGGACAAATGCAGTGGTTACAAGTAAGTTTTGTAATATTTAGGAAGAAATAGCCTCTTACTACAATATGTGGTTTCGGTTTTTTTTTTTTTTAAATTCCTAAAGAATCACTTACTAAGAGTGCACGTTGGTCCAGCCCAGCCAGGCATGCACACACACTCAAATCCGGTAGAGGTTTCTAAGCAGCTTCCTCCATTGTGACAAGGATCAGAAAGGCAGGCGTGTTCCGCTGCACCAAACACACAACCACATCAGTTTTGGGACAGCCCAAGGGTACTACCAGTAACCACACTACCACTCCCTCTGCGGATTTCCACGCCTGGACCACCACACAAGACACCGCTATCTTATTCTCATTAGCACCCTTTGGTTTTACACAGTATCAAGCAGGCAGGAAATCATCTTTCATGCTAAGCTGACCTGATCAGCATACCGTGACTTATATCTGCTTGGGTTAGAGCCAATTTAGCTCTCCTACCAACTCCAGCACTCCTTAACAAGAGAGCTACAGAAGTCATCAAAAGTTAGACGGAGTCTGATTAAGGAGATACCAGTCATTCACCATGGAACAACTGTGAGCTCCTCAGATATCCTTTCCCAACATTAGTAACAGTATTAAAAATGCCAGCTTCCCAGACAAGGTGTGCAAAATAGCCACGAAATGCTAGATTGCAATTCGCAGCTGTGCCAAAGCACTTACCGATTTCACAGTTCTGTCCTGAGTAGCCCTCTGGGCAGGAACACTGATATTTGTCAGGCCCAGTGTTGCTGCAGGTACCACCATTCAAACAAGGCGGGTGAGTCCCACAGTAGTTAAGATCTGTAAGAAGAGGAGCACCAGAATACACGGCTTGAACAACGAGGGGTTTGTGCTGTTACGTTCTATAAAGTATCTAGAGTATCTACACACGAAAGCGGGCCAGGACAGAGGAAAGATAAGTGTGTATGCTAACAACCAATGCATGGCAGAAACAAAAAGGACAAAAAAACCCACCACGTTTCTGGATGCTTTCTCTCAATACTAAGTCCAACAGCATTAAAATTCAAGTTTTACACTTGGCTATCTACAAGATTAGCATACCTTTATCACAGAGCTGACCACCCCAGTTGGTTTCACAGAGGCATTGCCATGGTTCAATGCAAGTGCCATGGACACATCCTGGGTGCGGAATGCACTTATCACAGTACTGGCCTTGCCATCCGTACTGACACCTTAATAAAAACAGAACAGGGAAACAAAACTTGGAATTACTTCCAGAGAGTACAAGGGACTGCAGAACTCCAAGGTTTTAAGATAGATGGGGCGGGGGGGGGAGGTGGAGAGGCGGGGGGGGAGGGGAGGAGGAAACCATTCAAGGTTTGTTTCATGGTTTCTTGTAAACAAACATTTTAGCCGTTTTGCCAAGGTCTCTAAAGCCGGCCTGCTCACAAAAGAATAACTGTTCTGAGAGAAGCAGCATGGGGCCATTCATCACAATAATACTCTATTCTGAGGCTCATACAAACGAGGCAAAGAGGGTGGGTGCGTGCAACAAATCAATCTCTGGACTTTGACAGAATGGATTATACATTTAAAAAAAGTCAGGGGAAACAATGGTTATCTGGAGAGCCTCATGAATGCAAGGTTCCAGGCATTCGAGCCACACGGTGTGTGCAGGAAGACAAACAAACCAAGCCATAAACACCAACTCAGAGCCCATTGCAAGGCAAGTCATAAAGCACTAAGCAAGTCATCTCAATCTTAGAGGAAGTTACCTTTAGTTTCTGCTAGATTCTGGTAGAAGCCTTTATATAAAGTTATATAACATGCATGATAATGGAATTTTTAAAAAGGCTCCCATAATTTGGTGTTTGGTCAAAAAACCCTCCCTTTCCCTGTACTTCAGAGCTAGTGTTTACACTTGGTGGGGGGAGAATATCTAGTCACTTCGCATTCAGGTCTAAACTAGTTTTATCTACTGTCTAGAGTATGGATTTTAAAATATAAGCATTACTAATCTTCAAACTACAGAGATTCGTTTGATTTTAAAAAGGGTAGGAAGAAGAAATATTTACTGTGCAAAAGTAAGACATTTTCTTCAATGTGAGTGCACTTCAGACTTTCAACAGTTCTATTTTTCACAGGAATTAAAATATATTGGGAATTGAGGGGTTTAAGTGTGAAGTCAAGGGTCTAACTAAAGTAATGTATTTCATTAATGGGGCCTGGCGGTAAGTGATCAGCAGCAATTATTCACTAAGCCATCACTAAATTATGAAAATAAACCTTGTGAGGCCATCAGGTAGGCTTTCAGTTTTCAAAAAAGCTGTTCTCTGACCAGTAAATCCATCTCATGGGAAAAGCTAGAGGGCTCTATGTGATGGCTCATCACCCACAGCTAGTGGTAAGTTTAACTCCCCTTTCTAAAAATCCTCCTAATTAATTTTTTCCATAGCTATTTCAACAGCAGCCTGTTCAAAGCCCATGTGAAACACAATGTTCCTATGTGTCCAACTTGCAGAAGTTACTTTGTGAGCAAAGGACACCAAAAAATGGAAAGGGGGGGGGGTGAGAGAGACAGTCTTTCCCCAACAACTCATGGAAAAGTCTTTCCATTTACAGAAAGTGAGAAGGATGCAAAAAGACCAAATTTAGGATCTGAACCTGCAAAATTCCATTGAATCCAGTGCTACTACTCACATGCATGCAACTTTATTTCCAAGTATGTGCAAGAGAACACCTTAGTTTTATAAACATTTGCATCCCTTACACACTTCCACTCCCTGCTAGGAAATTGAGGCAAATCATTGAAAATCTTTAACTCTTACTTGAGTTAAACAAAAGCTACAGCAACAAACTTTTTAAAGAGGCTAGAGATCTGACTTCCATTTTGAAGGACAGGCCCAAAGCCAACAAAGAAGAGCAACAGGAATCTTCTATTAATTCCAAGACAGAAATCCATTAAGTTATTTTCATTTAATAACAGGCATGGAGCAGTTTCTCATGAGAAATGTGAAGTGCCTTTGCTTGTATAATGATTCATGAGTAAGTTTGGTTTTGTTGGCAGCTCTGTGTTGAAAAGATTGACTCTCAAAGGGGGAAAGATATTTTAAGTATGTTTGCAAGTCATCTGTTACACCAGCCCCCAGAGAAGCCTCTGCTGGGACATTTTTAAGTTCGGTTGCATTTACAACACAGCCGATATGACTCATCAAAACTTCAGAGGAAAAAAAATCAAATCTTATTTCTGTGTTCACTTGAAAAGATACGAGTCTCCCTTGGCAAGCAGAAGTTATCTGAGAGCGCCAGAAGGACAGCATTGTTTTAAGACTGTGCAAATGAAGTGTGGGAAAGTTGCACCTTAAGTAAATAAGAGCACTAGTGCGTGTCTGGGCAGTGAGCAGGAGGTGAGACTTAAAGAGAAAGACCTTAAAAACAAAACATCTGGAAACAATGCCGCTTCTGGTGAAGAGACAGCAGCCCTCACACAGCCTGCTTACTCTAATGACAGCAGCACAAATCCTTGGTGTCCATCAGCTGAGGCTGCCTCAAGCATCTGGCCCACTTCTAAAGGACCAATACTTCTGATCAGATTCACTCCAACAGGCGCCTCAATTAAAAATCTTGGTTTGGTGTTTTGGAGCTGGACCAGCTGACACCAATGCTGTTAAACATCAGACCCACTGGAGTCATGTCTTTTGCCTCACTCTAGCGCCCCCCCAAAGCCAGACAAGGGAAAAGCAACAGTGTCAGGTAGCATTGTTTTGTTTCCTACATGCAGTTTCTAAACTTTCCTTTAGGAAGGGATGAAAACTGCTCTCAGTTCCTTTTAACATCTTCTATCTCTTGCCAATCTTCCTCATTCTTAGCCGTGGCCATAGAGGATGTATGTAACATGCTGTCACTGGACCAAATGACTTCATACATAAGACCACAGCTCCTTATTCCCTGCTAGATGGGCACCATCAGTGGTTAAACAAAATTTCTAAGCACAGTTCATCTCTAAGTAGTGTCAATGTTAAAATATCCAATACTCTGCATTGATCAGGGAATAAACCTCCCCTATTGTAAATACCAATACAAAAAATAATTCAAAACATTCCAAAAATTTAATTGTTAAATGGTTCAGTTAGGTCTAAGCTCTGCTTTTCATTTTCTCCTGCCCAGACCGGAATCAACTTCAAAGCACAGCAACAAAATTCTGCATTCATCAGTGTCTGCTGACAAGATTCCATCCCCGCTATTAACCTCTCAGCACTCAGAGCCTGGCTCAGAAAAGCAAAAGAACCAAGAGATTTTACTAATCCCATTCTAAAGAATGCTTGACTTCTGCCTATTGATGGGAAAAGCTGGGCAGGGGGTGGGAGAGTAAGGAAGAAAAGCAATGCTGTATTTAGAACTGCTGGCAGAAAAGCCCACAGTCAGCAGTCCATTTTAAAAGACAAGTTGCACCAATTTATACAATTAGTTACTGCTCATTAGGAAGCATTCACCATAATTTGTTTTTGTCCCATTCAATTCATAAATGCTGCCATTTAAGTTTTTTCCCTTTAAGTCTCAGATGCATTTATAGCTTATCCAGTGCAACTGGCATGAAAAAGATGCCCTTGCCTGAAATAGCTGGACAGCTCGATTTTTCCCCTTGTCCAGCATTCACAGCATGAGTTGTTACAAATTTGTTAGCAAAATCATTTTGTTTACCTGCACTCTCCTGGAATCTTGCAAGAACCATGCTTGGGACTACAACCCTGACGGCAAATAGCTGGGGGGGGAAAAAAAAGCAAGCATCAATAAGTATGCTGTCCATTTCCCACATCCTCACACTCGTGGGAATGTTTTAATCTCTAGCTAGCACTGTAATCCTACCAAAGCCAAGGTTTAACAGGTCTCTTATATCAACTCTACTGGAAAGAGTTGTAGGGCGTGCCTTACGACAGCAAATCCATCCAGGCAGCTAACTAAACGGGGATCCCACATGATGCTGTTTTAAGAACCTGTGTCAACCCAAGAGAAGCCATTGTGCCTAATAAACTTGCACACCATAATGTTCTACAAGAATTTCTCTTTCTGCATCTGAAAGTGAGAGAAGCCCTTCCCTCACCTTACAAAAAATGCACTGCTAGTTGGCTTGGTAATAGCTAGGATTTTTTCCCCAGACCTGTGTGCACACACCATTTCAATGAGTCTAGACTGAAACTGCACATATATTTTATAAACACATTTTGCTGACAATCCATTCTTCCAGTTCAGGGTTCTGCATTTCTGCTGCTAAAGTTCACGCTGTTAAGGGATTGAGAACAACGTCCACTCATGTAGGAGACCGCCTGGAACTCTGCGGCTGAAAGGCTTATTGTTTGCCCATTGAGCTTCACGACACATCTCATCTTCCTGCTCGCTTTGAAGCACCACAGAAAACGTTCTGCCCCACGAGGGAAATCCTGGCCCCATTAAAGTCAGTGGCAAAAACCCCCACTGGCTTCAAATGAGGCCAGATTTCACTCCCTGGCTATGATGTGGGTAATCAATGTTACTCAATTGAAGAGAACACCTGCTAATATTCCAGTGCTTCTTGAATTGATATGGGGCTCAAAAGAAATGCTGGGTAAAGTTTAAACAAGTCATTAGGCACTTTTGAAAATTCTACCCATTAAATAGAAAGCCCCATAGAATAAAATCCATTATCTATATAATCGATACACGGGCAGCAGTGGTATACTGCCCAGCCAGTCTACCTTAACCCTGAACTGGATAGAACAGTCCTTGCCCAATCAATCCTTGGCCTCTCTGCCAAGGCTACCAACAAAGGCACCAGTGAGGGGTTACGATGGGGTGGATGGTTATCCTCTAGGAACCGGGCTGACATGAGCAGGCAACAGAATAGCAACCTCAAGGTTAAGTGCTCCATGTCCACTGAACTATCCAAAATTATTATCAGTACATCCTTCAAAATTAGTTACAAACCTTTGCTGCATTCTGGCCCCATCCAGCCTTCCAGACAAGTCTTGTTGCCGTTCTGATCACAGGTATGATGGCCGAAGAAGTCGTCTCTTGGTCGACAAAACTTGTTGCAGCCAAAGCCATAGTAATGCTCATCACAAGTCACGCGGATCTGGTACTCAAAATGGGCAATGCCTGCATTTTGTTTCAAGGTCTGCCACTGACGGCTCGGATTGATCATGCCGGAATGGGATGCCTTTTCGATAATGCTATCAGGGTCTAGAAGTCAGAAGTAAAGGGGAGGTTAATGCTTTGTTGGTCATCTGAACTGGATGGAAGTCCATCTCACAAACAGGATTTTGAGAGACTGCTGTATGCTGCCTTTATTTAACTGTGTGTCCAAAACGAAGAAAAAGTTGCCCCAAAGCCTATATGCCATTAACAGAAATGCACATACTGTGTGTACTGGATCAGAAACCAGACTGAAATCAGTGAGAACAGTTAGACCAATGCTGACCACCCCTTTTGAACAGCTCATCCTTATGACTCCCAATAAGGATCATAAAATTAGCAAATAGAGGAGGGAAAAAAACAAAACTGCATTTACTCCTACCTTTTACAGGGATAGGAATCTAAGCTTGGTGCATCATGCATTTTGCTCCACTTGGTCAATTAGTATTGTATTTGTCTGTATTCAGCATTTGTGAAAACCTCCAGCCATAATATTATAGTCTAATAAGGTAACCTTTCAAATTGGACAGACACATGCAAAAGGCTTGCAGGCTTCTGGAAGCCAGGTATAAAGAGTTTTCTAGAGGAGAAATCTAGTGACATTTGGCATAAGTGATCTCACTCGGTTTTGGCCAGGAAATACTGTGAAAATTAGCTCTTTAGATGTTAGCAGACACGAGCCTAACAGAGATCTGTGCAAACTCAAATTGCTTTATACATGTAGTATAGATTTCCCCTTCTCTCCTTAAAGAGCACTTCTCAAAGAGTTTAAACTTTGTACTTGACATTTAGTTCCAGCAAAATTTTCTGGCTTTTAGAAACCTACAACTGTCTAAATTACAGCCTGAAATAATAATATTTCACATGAGCATGGAACATTGTATATGTCTGTGGTATTTCACTTTGTAGTCCAGGTCTTGTGACTTAAAATGATCTGACACTGCCTTACGACCTGCTGCTAGCAGCACCTGCCTGCAGAGTGAAAGTTTATCATAAAATAGCCAAAATACCCTTGCAAACCCAGTGCGAAAACAAAAATAAAGTACCAGGCCAGACTTCTGTATATGGGAGCATAATCCACAGTCAGAAATATTCTAGATAGAAGGGCCCTTTGCCAGTAATGTGTTAGAATGCTCCATCTGAAGGACTACCACATTTAAGAATTAAAATGAATCAAAACATTTACTTGTTCTTTCAACACTTACAGTTTGGGACTTTACATAAGGCAGACTTGAAGTTGAATAAAACTTTTGCAAAGCTGATGAAGACACATGGGCTATTTTCTTTCTAAATTTCTTTAAATGTGTTCATGAGAGCCCATTTTTAGCTTTCAGAAGGAACTTCCAAAAAAGACTACTTACTCAGAGCAGTAACAATTCATCTCTAGCTCAAGAGAACCAAATAAATCAAAGTATTTGCTATCCCACTAGAGAAGCATGTTGATCTGTTTCAGAGTAGCAGCCGTGGTAGTCTGTATCCGCAAAAAGAAAAGGAGGACTTGTGGCACCTTAGACCAACAAATTTATTTGAGCATAAGCTTTCGTGAGCTACAGCTCACTTAATTGGATGCAATGTAGCTCACAAAAGCTTATGCTCAAATAAATTTGTTAGTCTCTAAGGTGCCACAAGTACTCCTTTTCTTTTTATGTTGATCTGTGTTTAAACTGTCATGGTATTCTTGGGTTCAGGAGTCCAGCGTCTATTGCATTTTTACAGTTCAGAGTTAATGGCACCAGCTTCTTATTTACTTTAGGTTTTAAAAGGTTATCTTTCCAACTCATTTTTCAGATCTATGATTAATTTGTAATATAGATTCTTCCCATTATGAGCAGACATGAGGTAAAATGCACTTAAGTGACTCAGAAGCCTAAATCCCATTTTCAAGAGTGATTTAGGTACCTAAGGACTTTTTGACACTGTTTTTGTACGGCTTTAACTTTACTGATTTCAACTAGTATAATTGCATCAGTACAACACTGTAGCTTGAATGCAATTCTGTTGGGATAAAGGAATATCTTGTGAGCTTATTTCTATAAAATTAGGGTCTCCAGTTCAGCAAGGTACTTAAGCATATGCATATCTGTTATTCTTCAGTGGGACTACTCAAAGGATAAAGATACACACCCATTTCACTCCATGGCACCAGAAAGCCATGTTTCCCTCAAAAAAAAAGGTACAAAGCTCCTCTTCTTGCCTCCATGCAGTCACCCCTCCCTCCATATCATTTGGGAGCATGTATTTCTTGCATAGATAGGTAGCTCTACCATGTTTCATTCAAGCTGCTTAGACCTTTAGGGCCGTAGCCACAGCCTGCTGAAACCAATGGCAACACTCCCATGAATACAATGGGTTTTGGATCAGATCTTTAGTGCACTGAATTTTACCATGAAATAAAGGTGACCGGAGTTGGTCTTTTTTGGTTATCATTAAAGTATCTTTCTTGGATACAGGTCACAGTAATATCACTGCATACGTAATTCCTGATGAGAGCTCATGTAGACATACATGACCCTGGTCAACACCTGCCATTAGCCATCACTCAGAGCAAAGGCATTTTCATCATCAAGTATGCGATGTTCTCTTGTATTCTTTCCACACCCTCCCCCCAGTCCCACCTGGCAGGACAGGAGGGGACACCACAGCCCTTCGACGCCCAGTCCACATCAAAAACCGTTTAAGGTTAATAATAGGCACACAGTGTAAAGAACGAAGCCAGCCAGCCAGCCTAGAGACAGTGATCTTGGTCATTCCCTTGATGACATCAGACTTGGGATCTCAAGCTTTGATAAAGAGGTTAGAGGAAACATTAACCAATTGGAAAGTGATGAGGTGGAAGAGAGAAGCCCTCTGAAGATATTAAAACTTGTACTGTGCTCTACACCACAGAGCTGGTAGGGTTCAGGCAGTGTTTGGCTCAGCTGCAGAGCTATAAATGTTTCTTTTTGATTTGGGGTGGTGCAGCTAAAGTTCAAAAAATTTTTCAAGTGTGACCAGCAATGTTGGGTACCCCACTTGATATGCCTTGTAGGGGCCTGATTTTCAGAAACTGCTGAGCACCCACCCTCAAAAGTTAGGCACCATAAGCTGTCCGTGGCCACCCAAATTGATTGGTTGCTTTTTAAGATCTTGGCCGCCAAACATCTTCCAGCTATGGTTTAATTCACATTATGCTGAAGCCTCTTATGCTTGATTTGAATTCATGTGCAACTGATACAAGTAAGCTACAATCGCACTTGGGCATACCCCTTGTCAGCGCTGTTTATTTTATTGATGAAGCAACAGACTGTAGTAGTGAGCTGGAACCTAATCCAGGACAAAGCTAAAAATAACTCTGGGTTAAATCCTGGCCTCAGGGAAGTCAAACTCCCTTGGACCTCAATGGGTCTACACTGCAATTAAAAACCCACAGCTGGCCCATGCCAGCTGACTCGGACTTGCAGAGATCAGGCTGTTTAGCTGCAGTGTAGACATACTGGGACTCTCCCACCTCACAAGGTCCTAGAGCCCAGGCTCCAGGCCAAGCATGAACATCTACACCACAATTAAACAGCCCCAAGGCCAGTGAGCCTGAGTCAGCTGGTAGGGGCCAGCTGGGGTGGGGGGGGTTTACTTGCAGCGTAGACATCCCTAATGGAGCCAAGGTTTCACCTTAAGTGCTACAGGGGATACAGCAGAACAGCTGGTGGGGGAAGACAAGGATACAGAGAAGGGAAGGTCTAAGTCTAGATTTATTTTTAAATGACCAAATTTCCATCAGGTCCGTTATATGCCATTAAAACAATGAACCCTGCCAGAGCAGTGTCCAGGAGACAATGATACTATGCCCTACTTTTTCCAACAGCCCTAAAGAAAAAAGGTCCAGTAGAATTTTATGGAATTAAACTATTAGGGTTTCATAGGAAATGCTATAGAAGCCTACAGAATTTCAACCATTTAAAAATTTTATTGAAAGCTTAGCATTCCCTGTTAAAAATTCTATGGAGATCTCCTTTAAAGTTGGCCAAATCTACTGTCAGCAAGGTGGTGACACCCCAGGAAGGAGGAAGCGTTTGTGCAGTAGGGTCACTTAGATGACCCAATTAAAAATATACAATGGTGAAGCTATTGAGAGAGTTTAATCAGGAACATATGCAAGAACAAGTCTGCACTGGGTCAAACATGCTGTTTGGGCGGGGGGGGGAAAACCATGAGGCAGTTTTCTCTGAAGACAATTTTGCTTCCAGAAGATTAGAGCAAAGAAAGGCTTCATTGTGAAGCTTTGGAAAGTCTGTTTCATGAAAAAAAGATGAGCTCAAATAATAGTAGAGATGGCAGAGATCCAGGCTGAAAAAAAATTGCGATCTTACTGTAAACAAGACCTTCATTTTAAATGCAGGCCTCTTCCATTTATAATTGGACACTGCCAGTATAGCAGCACCTTTAGATATTTTCCCCCTTGAATGAAGTTTGTGCAACCGAGGCAGAAAGGTTCCCTGATCAGTGGTCCTGGACCTCAAATCATGCATGCTGCTCTTTCACAGTGTCATTAGTCACAGCTGACAGGAAGGGACAGCATGGGTGTCACTTATTGGCAGTTTTCATGAGTTTTGTTACGTGAGAACTTCTTAACTTGTGGAACTAGTGGGACTTCTTAGAAAGTTAAGGCCGTTCCTGAATTCTGATCCGTGCAGAGGGATCCCTGTGCCCAGCCACTGCCTCTGTGAGGTCCGCACAGGGGTTTGCCCCTACAGATTGAACTGAAAGAGTAGGCTTTAACACTTCACACACATCTGTGGGTCCCTCTACCATGCTGTGTCTGGAGTCCATTCCAGTCCCAAGCTGTGGATGATTTAAGTAGTTTGTCTTCACAGTTCAAGTGGGGCTCATTGCATTTTGGGGGTGGGAGGGAAGGGGACACAGACGTCAGGATGGCGAACAGGAGGTCTAGTATTTTCTTTGCAACATTTGGCAGAGCATTTCCAACTCCTGGTCAGAAGCAAAACTGCTTATTGTGTTAACAGCAGCATGGGAGTCTTAGGGACCCAGAGAAGGAACCACAATAGAGGCACAAGGCTGAACTCCTAAATTTAGTGATAGTTTTATACAGTGAATATTAACATTTAATTATAGGTATACACACCCCAGTGACAGCTGGATATCAGCAGCACAGCTCACAAGCCATTGGGGTTTATAGCTTCCTCTGACTAGTAAGTAAAGCTGAAACTGACCACACAAGGACAAAGAAATTGACCAAACAAAGACATTCCAGGGGAAGATCTTCCCCCTCAAGCATCCCCCATGTTTCAGCCAACTTTATCAGGTGGTGTCTGCTACATATTTTCAGTTCCTGAATACAAATCCCTAGATAGAGAACCTATTCTCCCCCCCGCCCAAGAAAAACAAGTACTACCACCAGTTTCTCATCATTCATCATTCCAAAATAGTTTGGATAATGACTACGTTAAGTCTCACTGTGGCTTTTATAAAAGTGATGCATAGCCTAGAAAAAGCCTTCAAGGGTGCTTAAGTGACCAACACTTAAATCTCATTGACAGTCAAGAGGATTTAGGTTCCTGGTACTCAAGTAGTTTTTTTAAAAAAGGGGACTTAAGGGGTACAATTTTTAAATGTGCTTATTGCCACTTGGATTTTTCCCCTCCCTGGGGACTGATGTAGGCCGTACCAACACATGTCCTCGCTTATCAGACCCAGACCCTGCAATCTGCGCCGCAGATCCCTGCATTGTGTGACTTCCCTACTTCCTGCAAGGTGCTTTAGAACCACATGCAAAGCTCCAGCAGAAGCCCCACCCTCAATTTGTGAGAGAATACAGTCACAAACTAGCCCCGTTCACATAAAAGCCTTTCAGCAGACAGCTGATTGAGGAGTTTTGAATGAGTAAACCAAAGAATGAATACTTACTAGAAGTGTCATTGCTGTAATCCCATGCCTCAACAAGCAATGTATAGGATCGCTACAAAACAAAATGAATATATATATTAGTACCTCAAACAGACAGCACCTTTAAAAAAAGCAAACATTTTTAATATGCATCTGATGGGAAAAAATAAAAATCAAATCTCCATCTCTCTCGAGACTGTATTCACTGAAAACATAAATAGGCAACAGATTATACTTGAGACAAACATGATCCTCTTGTAACCTCTTAAGTCACCTTATCCACTCTGACTTGAGACCTTTCACCTTGGATTGCTCATCTTTGTCATCACTAATGCATCTTATGTACTTAACCTGGAAGTACAGCTTTTGACACTAGGCTGTAAGTTAGAATTTAGCAAGTTTGGCAAAAATGCACAGTTGGAGGGGGGAAGAGGAGAGAATAATCAACTGCTTGAAGAGAGTTTTAGTTACGAAATTTCTGCTTCGTATTTAATTTTAGATCCCGACATTTTTTCCATCCTGAAAGCCGGGGTGTTGCAAAGATTATTCAGCTTGCCTCGGCAGTGCAGTCTCTAGAGGGCTTTGCTTTTCAGCACCCCTTTGAAAGCTTTGTCTGCACTAGGCCGTCACTGCTCCCACAAGTATCAGGTAACTAAGGCAAAAACTGATGAATCTCCGAAGGGGGCGGGGAGGGAGAGGCTCTGTAAAACAAAGCCTCAGATCACACTATTTGGAAGAATTAGGGAAGCAAGAGAAGTAGTACACACCTGTGTGTCACATTTATAGACAGACTAATCTGCCAATCAGGTCTCTAGCATTCCCATCATCATAATAGTAAATAATCAGCAGCAGCTCCAATAACCAAAGAGACTGCTTCAGGCTGGAAGTATGCCAGGTACTACAGCTAAGCTCCCTTTATCTTCAAACCTGACTCAGGAACAAAAGTCATTAGAACTATCCCCACCTTTATTTGGCTATGTTCTAGCCCGATCCTGTGTTCCCCCCCTCCCACCAATACTGTCATGCTACCAAAAATGTCTAGGCTTACATACAGATTTTTAAAGAGTCAAAAGGTTAAGAATTTAGAAAAAAAGGGAAACAGAGGTGATGGGTTTGATTTAGTCAGATGTCAGTCTAACCTTTTGCAAGGAGGGTGTGTGAAAAAATTATTCACAAGCTAGAATCTTGTGCAAGAGAAGTTGAGATTAGTGAGGTTTATTTTTCACACTCACTTATATTCTTGCCAGCACTAAGTATCAGTCCATTTGTAAAGAGAGTCACATGTAGCAATTAAATACCAGGTTACCGGACACAAAACCACGTTTATAAGAGACTATAGCTGCAAGGTGTAAGCATCAGGCAGACTTCAAAACCCCTCCTGACTTCCCCTCCCCGCAAAAAGTCAAAGCCAACTAATTTCTCACCACTGGACACAGCATGCAGCCTTTGGGGGGGGGGGGGGGGGGGGCGGGAATCTAGTTTGTGATGGACACTAGCTTGGAATCTAGCCTAAATACGTTTCATATTCAAAGCAGACTCAGATTCCATTTCGTCCACTGATAACTGTGGGAAAATGCTTTGAAAAAAGCAAGCAAAGCTGGGCAAGCCAAGACATGTGCCCAACCTTCCAAGCAAAGTATAGATCGGCCCTAACCATTTTTGGTTAATATTTCATCAATAAAGTTACACAATATTTGTTACTGTTCTGGGAAAAGGCTTGCAACTTGGAGAAAATGCTCTGAAACAGCTTTAGAAGGCTTTCCCACACAAGTCAGAGGTAAAAATTCCTGAGACATAATTAAATGTACATTTCATTTCACTTGTGGCATGGCTACCGTCACCTCTCCTCCTCCGTTTAATTACAACACTGCCAAACCCAAAACAGAGAGCGTGACATGTTACAGCAAGCTTGCAAAAATATTATGCTACAACTGAGAATAAATTATGACAACAACTTGCACCATTTCAATAAAGTTAAGGATGTTTTCCTTTTGGCCTTGCATAATTGTTTTGGAAGATGTTCCGTCTAAACTCATAGCAACAGTCCCTGCTTAGTCCTTAGGCTTGTTTACCAACACAATCCACCCTCGAGGAAAGGAAAGGCAGGATCCCTGCTTTAAGAGCTACTGTTGCCACATACCTGTGTAACCAATTTTCAACAAACCACAGGGCTTCACTTAAACCAACACCGAACAGGGCAACCTCCCCCCCCACCCCCCCGTCCAAAAAAAAAAAAACCCTACCTTTGCAAGTATTTTTAAACAGAAAAAAATTTAGCTAAAGAAAGCCACATTTTCTGATTTGGGAGAGAACTGTCATTTCATCCAGTTGGTTGTGCCCTCCCTGACAAAGTGAAAAATTTGTGCTTAAGGAAGTTTATCAATGAGATACTTGTTTTTTGAAACTTAAAAAAGCTAGTAAACCCCCTTAGATGCAATCAGGTGACTGCATTAATCTGACCAACCCATGATAAGGAATTTCTCTGCAAAGACTACACAGTGTTGAGATGTTAGCCTATTTTAAAAGGTGCCCATCATTCCCACTTTACAGATCAACAGTTAAGATATCTCAGGAATGACTACTTACAGCATGGAGGTTTAATTTTTCCCATGCCCACAACTGACCTCTGCACATCTTTGAATAAATATACATCCAGACACAAGAATTCCATATCATGCACCTTATTCCATCAAAGCAAGGTACCAGGCAGCAAATCAGCAGTGAACTATGATGGAGTCACACCCAATTAGCCACTATAAATCTAATCTTGACCAGAAGGCAAAGATTCAAGTCAGCTTTGGTCTCATGCTAGAAAGGAACTTCAAGCCACTAGTCTGCAGAATGTTCACACTTTCACGGTTTAATCAAAACCAAGAACGTGTTACCATCATGGTCACATCTGAATGATTTTACCAAAGCTAGGAGACAGTTAAAATAGCTGGTCTTATGGGTGGTAGTATTCAGAGCACTAAACATATTTATGAAGGTGGATTAGATAGCGAAGTGAAACCAAAGAGTTTTGAGAACCTTAAAGGCAGTTCTAAGCCAACAATCACCATATTTATTCCTGATCTGTAGATGACAGAACCCATGAACTTTCATGGCCCTTTAAATCGGTCACTGGGAGTCACTTGTGAGGGTGTGACAGGATAATGCTGCCTCTTTCCAGATTATTCAGTGCTTTAAGTCACAGCCAGAATGGATGCATAATCCAGGAGGGGTTTAAAAAGCAGAGAAGTCTTTGGAAGAAATAGGTGTCAATGTTTTCACGGGGGACTAAATTTCAAGGGCCAAAACTGAGACATTAAAGAGGCCAGATTTTCAGAAAGCAAGTCCAGAGGACTGTCGGCAGTGGGAAGCAAGCTCCTTTAAAGCCCCCTCCCCCCAAAAAAGTCGTTAGACCCTTTGGGATCTTGGCCCCCCACATGTTGAAGAATACTGATCCAACAGGACAGATCAGCAGAGGAATGTCATTGTCGTTTATGAAGGGATATTCCCCCTTTGGGGGTCACGACTCCTGTCCCAGAGGATTAAGCACCCAAGACACCTGCCGATTCAGTGTTTCACACGCTTCGTGACGAGCAGCGGGAAGTCCGATCTGACTTGTATATGCTTCTCTTCTGTCAAACAGGGAAATCAGGTTAACCACAGCAATGCTCAACCTGTGCCCTGACAGCCACATGTGGAGACAAGTCTGCCTTGCAGCTCCCCACTCGCTCTGCCTGGGTCTCCGGCAGCGTGCCAATCCTTACGCACTCCAGCCTGGAACAGGAGACCTTGAGCTGAGAGCCACAGCAACTCCGCCCATTAGCTAGAAGGGGGCGTGGCAGGGAAGAAAGGAAGAAATGAGGAACTTTTTAAAACCTCCAGGGGGCGGGGAGAGCGAGACAGACAGCCCAGAACAGATTTACAGCTAGCCACAATACCACTTCCTCAGATTGCTCAGCAAGGTTCTCACTGCAGTGCCACATCATCACATGACGACAGAGTCAAGACGACACCACACGAACGCCCGATCACATCAGGGCCATCCCGTTGGCTTCCACTCCATCTGCTGTCAGAGCTGAAGACGACTGGTTTGCTATATTTCACTGGATGGCCCCTTCGGCAGGAGAAGGAAGAGGAGAGAGAGACTCATCTCCTTCGTTGAGCACAAGGTAGCTTGCAAGTTTCTCACTGGGCCTCCCTATGTAAAACATAACCCTACAAGTTTTACTCTATATACCCAAGATGACATTGCACACCACTCAGGTTTTGTTTATGCAGGCAGTAACCTCACCTCCCATAGGCCCTGGCTTTCGAGAATTTCAAAGGTTATATTAACACCCTTCGCACGCAGGGCAGGGTATCTGAGGACCAATCACAATGTGCCCATGGGATAACACACTCAGCTTTTGACAGAGCAACTTTTTGCACCATCTCGGCTCTGCTGAGCGAGGTAAAACACTTTATTGCCACATTAAGAATGGGCCATACAAACAAATGTAACTACATTAGCAGCTGCCAGGAGCCTCTCTCTTTGACAGCACAAGCCAAACTGGTCAAGAACTTCTCTGTGATACAGCTGTCCTCCTCCTGCCAAACGATGAAGGACACAAAATTACCGCTATCCAAACTATGTGTGCTGCATCCAATAAACCAGGCTGATCTCTGATCTGGCAAGCCTGCTGGAATAATGAGTATCCTGTGAATACATAATGTGCTGAAGTTGCCATTGTGTGAAGTCAGTCCATGGTTTGTCTGGGAGCCGAACTCTGCTGAGTCTACTGCTGCTTCCTGTTGCTTGTCCTGTATTAGCATTATTTTTGGATAGGCCCCATTATGTCCTGTAATCCTCACTGCAGTCAGTATGGCCACGCTATTGTTCTTGGTTAATATTAGCAGTCAATGCCTCCGTCTGGGTGGCCGGACTACAATGTATTCTAATCACAGCACTAGAATGCACTAACCAAACAATGCGCCAGAAAAAGATCTTTAAAAAACTATGGCATCTCAATTTTAACAGACTTCAGTTTGGGGAGCAGCAGGGGGGGGAATCTCAGCAGCAGGGTGCAGAATATTACAATAGCATTTTAATCAGTGCCTTATCTGATTACAAGGTTATTTCTTCACAAAGCTCTCACTTGTCACCAAAAAGACCCAGTAAGTAGGCCAAGATGTCAATGGTCACTTTAAACCCTCTCCAATAAGATTACCCACTATTCTTGTCCTTCTCCCTACCTGTTTAAAGCATCCCAGTGATAATTAAATGCACCAGTTACAAAAGGGTGGCAAGGTTAATAGAGAAAATACCTAGTAACCAGCCAAGCAAAACAGTCAGGTTCACACAGAGCAAGCCTGAACAAGAGGCCTTTCTACTTATTACCCAAGTGCATAAAACCTGGGCTGAGCTGGGAAAGGAATCAATGTTTGACTATTTACAAACCACTTTAACTGCCTCTATCCACATTTTACAGTTTCTTCGGAACACAACAACAGTAATGAGTGTAATTGATGCTGTAGAGCAGGGACCATAGAATCACCAGTTCCATGCAGTCACACCACTCAGTTTTCTTTTGACATCTTTCCCCATCTATAAGATGCATGTAGGTTACTGGTTCGAGTGGCATTTACTAAAAGACCCTCAATGCTAGTGATTCTACACTAAGTGTGAATTCAGGGTTTTTAAGAACAATCCTGTTCCCAGTTTGTTTTTAAAAGTGTATTAAAAAACTGTAGCTGAAATCCACAGGTGCCATATGACTTTTAAATTACTGGACTGAGCCTGGGAAAACAGCACCTAGTTTTTATTAAAAAAAAATCTCTAGTCTAGAGACAAAATAGCATCTCATGTAATGAACTGCATCATCAGTTTTAACAGCAATAAGAATTAGTGTGCTTACACTGTAATCTCAGTTCATAATGAAATAAAGGGACATAAGGTTCTAATTAACCTGAGGAAAGCTAGCCCAAAAGATATCAAGTCTTATGCAATACAAAGTCAGATATTCAGCTACATAGGTTATGAGATGACAGTGCCAAATTATGATATCTAAAGAAGCTTCCATATATATATATATATACATATGTGCGTGTGTGTGTGATATCTAAAGAAGCTTCTATACACACACACACATATATATATACACACACACACACACGCTTTAAGGAGGGCTACCCTGGGCCCATTCAGCTCCCACCGAAGTCAGATAGAGCAAGCCTTTATTTAATCAAGAACAAACTAAAAGTACCTACATACAAAAAATAGTTAGTGGGACTGATTTACTTATGGACGGACTACGGCTATAGGCACTGTAATAAAATGGATTCACACTGAAGGTGAAATCCAAAACTGGACTGGAACATAAGCGTCCCTAAAAAAGTGATAGATTAGGAGTGGAAGAGGTACCTTTTAAAAACACATCACTCCTCTACATTCCTAGGAAAGGGTTTGAATGTGGATGCCAGTTATTTTCCAGAATGTCATTTAATATACACACTCCATTTTGGATAATACCGCCCATTCAAACCATGGCACTCAGATGGGGAAAAATACTGTTTACCAATAATTAAAGTGGTAAACGTGTTCCAATGTTGATATATTCTTCTTCCTTGGACAGGGGCACTACCTAAAATTAGGGATGTTGATATTACACACGTCTGTTAAAACCTATAACCAGCAACAAACAACAAAAAAAGTCTTTATATTTCTGGCTAGTGTCTACTAGAAGAAAATATGTAATGCCAGTTCAGAGTGTTTCTTTCACATCTTCAGGAACAGGCATAAATTTTGTTGATAAAAAGGACAGACAGCTAGTGTTTTCTTAGCCAAAGGGTGAAATCCAAAATTTTTCTTTAAGTTTTACAGTGAAGCAGTTTAGAGGTTTTTGCACCTCAGATTCTTGGTGCCCTGACACAATTTGCCCACGTTAAATGATTACAAGGATCACAAATTTTTTTGAAATCTGATCTATGGACACCATAGAGGCTGCCAACTTTGACCTGCCTCATGGTTACAGCCTCAATGAAGCCGAAGGTAACTCTTTGCATAAACACAACATTAATGCTGAACTTTGTTTGCTGAATGAACGTAGGGCTCCTTTAAAGCATGAGAAGCCATGAGATTTTGCAGTCCATTTTGGAAAACGCCATTCTTATAACTGATTCTAAATTAATCCTTTTGGATTTTGACTGACCATTTATGACAGCCGAATTATGCTCAATAACCTGCAAAGACAAACTTCAATGTAAAGAACAAGGAAGATTTTGGTTTGAAACTTCCCTATAGGTTTCATGGATGTACAAAGTTCTGAAGAAAGTTCCTGGTGCCTTAAAATGAACTGTTGTATTTAGCTAAAGTATAGTTGTATTTTTAAAGAAGAACTGCAATTTGCACATTCTTTGGCTTAGGGCTGCAGGTGCAGCTTTCTGGATGTACTCTTTATTTCCTTCATGCTGGTCCACTGCCCTGTTGCCTAGCAACTTATTCAAGCCTCCAATCACTTAAATGAATTTACAGCTCACTATCTCCACTCCCATTACTCACAAGGGTACATATCAAAACCTACACAACAGCAAATCATGCAATGTTCTTAGAAGGCGAGTTCCAGCTCTTCAGATCTACATTCGTTTTAGGAACTGAATCTAAGAATTAAAGTGATCAGCGCAAACTTGGATTTTTGTTGTTTTGTTATTTTTAAAAACACCCTGCCTGGTGCATAAAAATCTTTACAGATCTAAAAACATCTTAACTATTTTCAACACAAGACACAGAGAAGCAGTTTGGCATAGGAAAAAAGATGTCAAAAAAGTGTAGTCAAGGCAACAAGGCTTCCTGATGTTACTCACTAAAGCAGGAATGTCCAAGAAAAGCCCTTCCTCAAACAGAAAGATAACAGAACTGATGCATATTCAGAGGCTACTATGAATTGCCAACTGGCAATATGATTAACACTTAGCTCTGCCTTCTGTTAACCTTCAATGGAATTCTCACTTTGGTGTATACAAGTCAAATCTGTATCTGACAAATCGTTACAAGACAAACTTTTGTCCTCACGCTTAAGATAGGGAGAAAATAGCATTTTAAAGTAATCATAAATGTGGTAATTGAATGGAGCAGGACCAAAGTTTCCATTTCAGAGTTACATTAGTACCACGTTATAAGGGATTCAATATTCTCTTCGTATCTTTAAAAAAAGATTAGGGTCTCTTGAAATGTTTGGACTAAAATTAGAGATGCAAACTAAGAGCTTTGCCACATTAAGTATTCCTTTGTTCAATTGCTTTAAGAACCACAGTGGCCAGTAGTAAACACCATTTCCCCATGGAAGCGAAAGCAGGTTCGATAAGTGAACAAATAGGTGATCAGTCTTAGAACAGCTTGTTTTCTTTGGGGGGCATGAAACAGTTACAGAGTTCTAGCATAGGAGTCAGCACTTCTAACTTCACACCATCCAAAAGACTTTTGAGAGGTGATGGTGCAAAGATGGGGTTCTACTATCCTGGGATTCCCTGGCTTGATTAGATCCAGCTAACAGGACAATGGAAGCAAGTCTTTCACTAAGTGGAGACCAGCTTAATACATGTAGCCAGGGTTGTGGTTGGTTTTTTTTAATGCCTTCAACTTTTGCACATCTGTGAACAAGTTACCAAAAAACTGAACACACTTGAGAGTGTTTTTAAAAAAAACACGCAAGATAAAAACCAGCCTAGATCAACCCGGCCTCTGTGAAAACGTCAGAGCCCAGAGCAGAAGCACCACAGCCCCTGGCAGTACTTAAAATACCACCGATTTTTACAAAACCCTTGATCCCTTCAATGGGATATTTGAAAGGAGATAAAACTTATCAATTTTTTTTTTAAAATAGGGCTTACACTTCCAAACAGTTGTGCAAACTATACTATCGTACTTTGTAACGCTTCAGAACATGAAGCGTTTATCCCTGCAGCCTTCAGTTCCCGGGGGGGGGGCGGGGAGAAACGACGACGACAAAAAGCCCCAACCCGACACTCACTAAAAGCAGGTAGGAGGCAGCACAGGCCATATTCAGAGCACAGGGCTGGCTGCCTGCTTCGAGATTATGGAGTCCGTGCCTGCACTACAACCAGAGGGAGCGGGCGGGACCGTGATGGTGATCCAGGGACTCCTTGGGTTCTTATCCCATGCGGGTGGGCCAAGCTTGGGAGAGGGTGAGAAGCGGACACAGGCTTCAGTCTCACCAGCAAGGGTAGCGGCTGGGGCTGGGAACGGACACGCCCTCCTCTCCCAGCATGCAGTTAAGAGCACTTTACTTTCTTTCCTTGCAAGGAAGCCCAGGTGCCCAAGGTCAGACTCCTAAAACCATATTAAGGCACCTAGGTTAGAATGGCCTGACCTTCAACAATGCTGAGCACTCAGATGGCCCAGTGAAGCTATGTTTGCTCAGCAACGGGGGGGGGTGTGTTAAAGGGATCTAGGCTTTTTGGGGGGGGGGGGCGCGCTAAGTTTAGGCACCTAGCTTTGAAAAGCTTAGCCAGTTTAGGAGACCCTAACAGAACTGGAGTATACACATTACAGGTATACAGCAAGAGGAGGGGTGTTGTATAGACAGCTGATGTACTCCAAGCAGTGGTTTCATGACCCATTTGGAAAACTGACTATATTCAGGGCTTAAATTCAGCCACAGCTGTCAGGAGCTCCAGTAGATATTCTCAACCCCCCGGAGTTTTCAGAATCACAGCATGTGGGGGGAGGGGGAGAGAGTTCATGGGGGGCTCCGGGAAACACTCTTGAGAATTTAAGCCCCGATCCTATTAAAGCTTCCCAGTAAGAGCTAACAGCAGTTCTAGCAAAGCACATGGCCCTGGGCCCCACCTCCTTGTGGTCTCTGCCCTGCCACTGAGTTTGCAAACACAGCTGTTGGGGGAGGGAGGGGTGCTGGGAACCCAGGAACATGGAGCCAACTATCCAGCGGTGGGGGGGGGGGAGGGGGAGAAGAGAGTCCAGTGTATCAAGGTGGAAAGTTAAGCCCAGGCTCTTTTCTTTATTTAGCTTCTGGAGTCTGCAAGTGCCTCGAAGCCGGTAACAAGATTCCCTGGGAAGTTGGCAGCTAGTTTGCAAATAGCAGCAGCAGCAGCTTCCATCAACACCAAGGCCTGCAATGAGATGCCCCTTGGGGAAAGCAGGCAGCTTCCCCAAACACTCCCAGGGAAGGGAGCCAGGCATGACACACACTGTTCACATGGGATCGCTGGACAGCCCGCCACTCTTTTGGCGGCTGCACAAGCCTTAACTGGCAAAGGGGGGGGAGTGAACTTCTGACCTTACAACTCTTAAGAGCCTTATTGGTGCTGTAAAGTGCAGCGATCCTGGGTTCGCTCCTCTGACCCACTGAGAGCAGGAGCTGATTTGAAAGGCACTAACAGGGTTTGCTTAGGGGGTTCCCTTCCCTCTTTGTAAAGAGAGGATCCACTCCCCTCTCCCCGGGCCCCACACTGACTTCACAAGCCCCCCACGCCCATATTACAACTCAGAGAAAGGCTTCCATGCAGAGCACCTGGGAGCACCCCCTCCCCCGCGCAGCACGATATTGACTCACCGGCCAGGCAAAGCTGAACGGGAGAACAATCCGGTTCCTTTCGTTATTCCGGTTGTACTTTAAATTAAAGGTATTTCCTCCGATGACAGGCGTAGATCCGGAGCCGAAGCTGCAAGGGCCGCCAGCAGAGACCCGGGATTGATACTCCTTCAGGCAAACTTTAAAATACGTATCACACTCGTCTCTGGTACACTTTCTATCTCCTGGGTTTCGGGGGCCATCGCAACAATTCCCATTTTGCAATTCGCCATTGACGTTTTGCATGGATAAGATCTCCAGTTCGAACTGTCCGGACGCTCGAGTCACCTGTTCGCCCCAAGACAGGGAGGGAGAGAAAGGGATCACTGGGCTGTTTGGCTGCTTTAAGCGGCTGCAACCAGAGCGCGAAGGCCGGGGGAATTCAGTCCCAAACGGAGGGGTTTTGAAAGCGAGTTACGCACACCGCCAAGCGCCAAACTTGCAGCTCCCAGATCATCGGGAGGGCAGGAGAGCAGAGCCTCCTCTCCACCGCCTGCCAGGAGCGCTGCAAAGGAGACCCCCTCCCCGCCCCCGGGGAACCGGGACCCCGGCTTTCAAAGCCTTAAATTGGGTGTGCGTATCAGGTCGGTCCAACAGGGACATCACAACCAGGTGCCACCCCTTGGGTAAACCGCGGAGGTTTTTAAAACGCCTCCAAAATTGATCCGCACGGAAGTCTCGAGGGAAGAGTGCCCTGAGCCTGGTTAATAAAAAAGAATTCGTCAGGAGCAACTTGCACCAATTAAGGGGCTTTAGAAAATCAAAGTAGGGAAGCGTGCAGCAATTGCATCTTGCTGAAGGACGGACCCCCCCCCCAAGCTAGGATTAAATCTCACTAAATGAGTCCAAAAACACCTTGCCTGCAACACTTGCGCGTCGTTTAAGGATTTTTTTTTTGGGGGGAGGGGTTGCACATAAGGGGCCCCTGCACAAAGGGCGACGCGGGGACCGCCGGAGGGAGCGCCCCTGCCCGCCCGGGGCGAAGCGCAGCGAAGCCCGGCTGCCGCGTAAGGAAGCGGGGGCTGGCCCGTGCCGCCGCAGCCCCCGGCGCGCGGGCGCTCACGTACCTTTCCCCGCAGGCAGAGCAGGGCGAGGAGCAGAGGGGCGAGGGCGGGTCGCCTGGGTAGGAGCATGCCGCCTCCCTGCACGCCGCCGCCGCTCCCGACTCGCAGAGACTCCGCCGCGGGGAGCGTGCACGGGTGGCAAACGCCGCCGCCGCCGCTTTTCACCGGCTCCTCAACAGCGCCCCGCTCGAGCCCGGCAGCCTCTTATCCTCCCGCGGCCGCCCTCGCCTTTTCTTCTCTTGTCTTTGCCTTTTCTTCTCTTTTCTATGGCGATTATTCGGAGCCTTTTCTTCCTTTCAAAGCACCGGCCGCCGCTCGGCTCAGGGCAGCACAATGCGGCCCCCCGCCCTCCCCCCCGGGAGACACATGCGACGCGCCCAGAGAGAGGGAGCTGGAAGCCCGTCTGGGAGCCCCGCCGCCGCCGGCCCGCTTCATCTATCCCGCGGCCGCGGGAGGGGAAGCCGCAGCCGGCGCATGCGTCTCTATTAATATGCATGAGGAGGGGGAGGGGGTGGGGGGGGTGTGTGTGGGGGGGGGGGGAGTGGCACCGCCTGGTTCCCTGGAGGGAGGGGGGGAGGGGAGAGCGATAGCAGCAGGGGTGGGGCGGGAGCTGCGCGGCAGGTGAGAGCAATGGCCGCCAGGTATGGGGGGGGGCGGGCGGCGGGGGGGAGGATAAGGATGAGCTGGCCACAACGAATAGCCTCACGCAGCGGGCCAGCGTGGACGGGGCTTGCAGCAAGCCAAGGTGTCTCTTGCAGGAGGGGGCGATCAACGCCCCAGGGGCTGCTGCCTGCAGCCGGGACCGGGGGGTTGTTAACCCTTTCGGGTGCAGCCCAGGGGGCTCAGTCCCATCCCGCCCCCCCCCCCCCCCCCGGCAGCCAATGCAAAGCGCAGGCAGGGTGCGGAGCCCCGCCGGGAGGAAGAGGGCTCGGAAAGCCCGCTCCCTGCTGAAGCCAGGTAGCGGATCCACCGCTGGCCTTAGCAGCAGCCCCTAGGCAGCGGCAGGGAAGTGATTTCAGGCGAGCCCCCCCCCAGGAAAGGATCCAGCCCAGACTGAGGGAGGAAGGGGCAGTAGCGACGCCCACGTGTGTCTGCAGCAGGAGCACCCTCCAAAAGATTGCAAAGCCTCTGGGGGCTTG
Source organism: Eretmochelys imbricata (assembly GCF_965152235.1). NCBI lineage: Eukaryota > Metazoa > Chordata > Testudines > Cheloniidae > Eretmochelys > Eretmochelys imbricata. The sequence goes on along the minus strand of NC_135574.1, from coordinate 200,893,160 downwards.
TCTAGCAACACCACCAATAACCGCCCCCCCCCCTTTTACACTCTGCGATCGCAGCGCGGGGGGCACCGGCGTGCACACGAGGGGGGGAACCCCCCAAGTGATCTGGCAGCCCCTGGGCCGCGGTGAGGGGCGAGCCTGCCCTGGAGAGAACCTGCTGCTAGCCACGTGGGCAGGGCAGCGAACCCGTCGCCCTCTACAGCCCAGGCGCTCCGGGTGCGCCCGCTTTGGGTTCACACGGCTTCCCCCGGGCGTCTCTGGAGCCGCCTGCTAGTGGCTGGGGAGGGGCTGGCAGCGCTTGAATCCCCTTGGGGTGCGGGAAGGACTCTGCCGTCTGCTGCCTTGCGAGTGGAAGCTGCGCTGGGGGCCCTGCACCTGTAGGCGGCTCCCAGCCGTGCCCGGCGGGGAGCGGAGTTGGGGGGAGAGGTCTGCCGGGGGTGGCTGTAGGGGAAATGGGCTGGCACCGCTCCTAGCAACGTGGGCCTTCCAGCTCTTGTATGGGCTACATTTCCTTCCCTTATTGGGAAGGCAAGAGACAAGGAGGGATTCCCTAGTCACACAGCCCAAGGCTGGATTAAAGCAGCCAGGGACCCCCACTCCCCCCAGGCATTATGGGATCCCCTCCTCTCCCAGAGAGGCAAAAGCAGTGGTATGTGAACCCTTCCCCGATCCTCCTTAAGGAGCCCCAGAAAAGCAGGGGGTACCCAGTGCTTACCCCCCTTATCAGAGAGTATTTGTGCATGTGATTGCAGCAGGCTGCTTCTCCTGCCAAACACACAGTCCTCTGCTGGGGGAGGGGGGTCAGTAGGGCTTCCCAGAGCAGTGGGTCTTGGAGTTAACAACCCCTGCAGTTGCACAAGGTAGTTCACTCAGTTGTTGTCTCAGGCTGTCTGCAGACTCAGGCAGGCCCCACTGTATGGCTAACATATACTCGGCCACACTTCCATGCTTTTCTTCGCAATCAGGAGAGCTAGAAACTTTTCTCTTTTTTTAGAGGAATGCTGAGATTCTGACACAAGCACATGGTTCCAGGCGCTGGGAGGGGGGAAATACCTCCCACCTTCTAACTGAACCCTGATTTAAGAGGCTGTACTGTACACTAGTCAGTTCATCCAGCAATGCAAAAGCCAACCTCAGAACCAACATTCTTTTCCTTGTTTTCAGTTCTATGGCAAAAGTGAATTACATATTTGGGAATAATACCTGTGTGACATTATTACACAGGTACATCACCCTCTTCGAAAATAAACCTGGTATGATGAGAAGTTCTGTGCATCTACAGCTGGTGGTTCGGGGAGGTTCAATCTCATTAGATAAACACTGTTAGTTCCCAGTCCTGCAAGCATGAGTTGTACCATTGATTTCATTGGGGCTGCTTATATGTATATAGAGCTAAGCATATGCCCAAGTGTTTGTAGGATCAGTGTTTGCTTAGAACTTGTTCATGTTAACATGGCTACTTAGACTAGCCTTTCAAAACAGTGTGAATGGACTAGGACCATTTCTATTTCAGTCCATGTTTTAGCATTCCAGTTTGCAGGAGGCTATACAATAATATCCAACATTATTTTGCAAAACTACCTCTACAGAGGGACCTCGCTGACCGCCACAGCTGAGTGGAGGCTACTCCATGCTCATGAAGACCTAGTCCACAATGAGATCTCACTTGAAGAGATAGTCGTTTCCAAAAGACTCTTGGGTCCAGAAAGAGGCAAATGTAAAATTAGTTTCCTTCTTATCTTTGCTGTTTGGAATCTTCAGCACAGGACACAACAAATGCCACATTTTAAGTATGCATAGGCCCTGATCCTGCAAACACTGAGCATGTACTTACCTTTACAGATGTGAGTAGTCTAACTGAAGTCAATGGAACTACTCACATATGTAATGTTAAGTATGGGCTTAAAATTAGGCACATGCTTAAGTGTTTGAAGGATTAGTTTCACACAGATCGCCTTTCATTAAGTTGTGAGCTCAAGTACAAGAGTTTGATACTATAGTAGCAATATTATCACAGCTACAAAGGATTTGAACGCTAAAGATTTACTAATGTGTTACTCTTCACCGTGTTCCTGAGGGTGGTGAACACTTGTGTTTTATCCATGAAGTGGCTGCATTTTGGTGGAGGATGAACTGACTTCTGTGCTTATTTGAATGTGTGCTCCTTAGACTGCACATTCAATTCCAACGTTATTCACCCAATGTTACTCTGGGGCTTTAACTATCCTGTTGCCTGCTAGCATGCACTGTGCCTTAAGGGCAGGTTCGGGGCTGGGCTTTAAGTGAAAGGTTACTCAACCTGATGAGTACTTCCCAGTACTCAGGAAATGTAAAGTTATGGTTCCCACACTATCCATGACTCAGTCACCTGGCACATTAACTGCATTTATAGAAAACTGCTTATCTAAGCAACTCAGAGTGTTTTGCAAACATTAATGAATTAAACCTCTCAACATCAGTATTAGAATACACATTTTACAGATGGGTAAATCAAGGTACAGAGAGATTAAGTGACTTGGGAAAAGTCATGCAGTGTGTCAGTGGTAGAGGTGGATAGAAAGAAGGGGTGACGTTCTGGCCCCACATAAATCAATGGCAAAATTTCCATTAATTTAGTGAATTCAGAATTTTACCCCAGAAGTCCTAACTCTCAGTCCCCACCTCTGATCACTAGACTCACAGGTCCAGCTCCTCAACTGGTGTAAATCAGCATAACTCCACTGAAGTCAAGAGCACTAAGCCAATTTACACCAGCCCATGACCTGTTTCTGTGACATACATTGATCAGCATATGCAGTAATATACAAATATTACATGTGCCCAAGGGAGCTGAATTGTGGTTGCTTTGGGAGCCATAACAGTGCATTTAAAATCTCAGTCATAATGTCACATTAGCTTAGGGCCAAATCCTAAAAGGTATGGACCCAGCACAACTTCCCTGGAGGTCAGTGGGAGATATGGGAGCCTACCAGGTTCTCGGAACCTTTCACGATTTGGCTCGGAGCTTTTTGCATTGTGCGAAGTTACTTTCTGCTAATCTTCCCATTCTGACATAATTAGGTTACAGCCACGTTCGCAGTTATAAATATGTGGCAGGCTCTGGGCCAGTGTTACATGTAATGCTGCACTTCAGCTCTGAATCAGTTTCCTAATCTAGCACCTGGATCCTGCTCACATTGAAGTCACTGCGACTATGCCCAGGTCTTTGGTAGGACCAGAATCATGGCCTTTAGAAAGAGTGTCTGGGTTGCAAGGATCTGGTGTCATGAAATCAATTCTTTTGTGCATTAGGGAAGTTGTAATTTCCTTTTAAAGGTCTATGACTCACTGGATTACAGCTAAAAACAATCCCACAGGATTGCTTTAAATCACGCAATATAAGGGCAAACTAAGAACAGCACTTTTCAAAATTCTTCAGACAGGAGTTTGATTCTGCTCCCACTGAAGTCACTGGCAAAACTCCTGTTGATGTCTGGTGCAGATCGGGGCCATACGGCGAAATTCATGCAGGATCGTGGGGGCTGAGTTCTGTGCCGGCTCTGCATAGGCCGCTATAGACTGGCTTTCAGGAGAGGGGCTAACCAGTGGGTCAACAATTACATGGATAGAGTGGTCATGAAACCTCCCATGGCAGCGTGTGAAGGGAGGTTCGCAGCTGTAGAGGGGCTACAGAATAGTACCAAGCCCCGCCCGCACGCTCGGAGGCGGTTTCCTTCCTCCAACCTTCTCCTGTCCAAACCTCATTTACACCCACTGTTGGGTGGGGTTGAAGGGTAAGTGTCACCCACTAGGTAATTCTTTATCTTGGGGTTGCATTCCCTTTGCAAAATGCGGCCTTTTGCAAGAATACGCGCCATGTCACTGAGTCACAGGTGCCTTCCAGTTAAAGTCATGTCCATAAATGCCCCCGGAACACTTTCTTTCCCTCCTATTATCCTGAAATTGACCCCTGCGGTTGGGCAAGCATGGCAGTGACAGATACAGATTGTGGCTGTGCCACTTCATGGCTGGCTGACACACATTTCAGAGCAACACATTCCACCCGATGAACCCATTTGCACAGTTGAGTGATCTAAACTTAGAAAGTTAATTTCTCTAATTACAAAGTGAGACTGAACTCCTTTAAAGCTTGTCATCACCTGAATGGAATGGGAATTACACTTCCATAATCATTTAACAGTCGGAAACTAATGGGAAATATTTAATGTGGAGGCCACTCCCCTAATTACATTCTATTTAACAAATGGAATAGAGGGGAAAACAGCCATGTTTTAGAAGTTGGGCTAGCTGCTGAGGTTTTAGAGAGATTCAGCTCACCAACTGGCCAAGCAATCCTTTTAAATAACATGCTTATTTCCAGGAAGGCTGCAATTCTTCAGACCCAGCAGAGTTTTAAACCTATAGCCCTAGGCCAAGATTTTCAAAAGTGACTAATGATTTTGTGACTTTGAAAATCTATCCATTGAGTCTCTGTGTGCCTCAGTTCCCCGTCTGTACCTCACAGGGTGTTGTGAGGAAAGCTGTATTAAAAACTACCTTAAAACTTTATCCAGTTGTAATGAACTATTATTCCGAACGGTTATTTCCCCAAGAAAAATAATACAATTTCTCCCTTACCTTTATATATTTGTGTGTGTAAAAATGACTTTTATGGCTGTTTATGTGCTAATCCTTTAAGCATGGGAAGCCTCCACATTGACCTGTGAAATAATTTCTTTGTCATGTTATTCTTCACCCGCAATTGAATTCTTTCACATCAGTGATCGGATCACAGATCTCTGTGTTCTAAAAACAAAGAGATGAGGCGTAAGTCTGAACTCTGGTTAGGGGTACATCTTATCAAATCAGACCAGCCTACAGGAGGTGCAAGGACCATGACACTGAGCAGTACTGGCATCTGTATCAGGGACAAGATGACGCTTGCATTTGATAAACTGTAACCTCAGCTATTCTTGGTCCATTGCAAATGTGACTGCAGTGAAACCTGCGCTAAAGACTATCTCCAATAAGCAGCGCCCTGGTTTAAGACACCTCCTGCTTTCCAGTCTTCTAATTATCCGTTGTTATTTGACGATCACTTCAATTAGACAATCCTACTAGGTCTTTGACTAGTTGTTGAGGTCCAGTTTCATTGTATTTGTAACTGAAGCATGAAAATGTTCCAGTGTTTTCACATTTTCTCTCTCTCTCTGATGTTGAATTTTTGTTTGATTGCGGCGTTTTGGTATATTTGTTATGTGCTCTCTTCATCTCGGTATATCCTGAGAGCAGTTCACCTGAACCATATTGGAGTGCTTCCTAACACTGAGGGAGTGAGCCTAAAGAATAGGGTTGTAGGGGTTGCAATTTGAAATTTACATGCACAGTATTTGTCCTATTGCTTACGCTCTTTTGCCCAGGATATTTCTACCCGCGGCTGCTACAAAATTACACGCACTGGTGACATTTATTCCTCATGAATGATGTACGTGGAGTTACCCCAGGGATGCATTTAGAACAATATGACCACAAAGGCCCTGATGCCACAAAGTACAAAAGCAAGTGCCTATATTTAAGCACAAGAGTAAACCCAGTTAAAGTTAGGCATGTGCTTAAGTAATTCAGGCCCAGATCCCGAAATGCACTTGCCAAAAAACACCCTGGCCGAGCTGCGTGGAAAATGTTTCCCCAGGAAATTAAAAATGTACACAGTGGCATGATGGCATATGCTTACCTAGTCCTTTGGCATTGGCTGCACGCAGCTGGCTGGTAGAAGCTACTTTTTGGGTAAGGTAAGTGTTTTGAACAAAGCCTTGGCCCCAAAGGGTATGTAGCATCCATAGTGGCATGGCCGGCACTTGACTGTTGGGCAAAGAGTTGAAAAACGGCATGCCACAGCTGTAGGCCAGACTTTGTTCTGAGTGTCATACTCAGCTAAAGCCCGTCATCGCAAAGGGAATAATTTAAAAGTGGGCGGTACCGTTTCCAATGTGCACTGAAGCTCCAAGGTGAGTGGAGTATGTGAGTGGTCTCAGCCTCAGGTGTAATGATACTTAGACCACCTGGAGCTACTGGCCAAACCCCATCAGAGTTGGCCTCGGTCGTTTTTCCTTCCCAGGTAGATAACTTGAGTTCTATGCAGCTTACTCTATGTGGATCCTTCAAACGGGAGCTTAAAACCACAGATTGTGTCAATTCTGAATGGATATTAAAAGTGCCATAGATATGGATTGATGTCAGGGTCTCACAACAGGAGGGCTTTGCTGGGTGTCCTTAGTTAACATTTCCCTTCCCCCCCACCTCCATTGATAGGCAGTATGCTGTGTCCTAGTTGCCTGGTGCACTCCATCCTAGAGCCAGCTGCATTCAGTAGGGCCTCATCCTGTTCTCGTGGAACTCACTGGGAGTTTTGCCATTGAATTCGATGGGAGCAGCTCCAGAATTTGTAAAGCATAGTTTGTAAAGGTTCTTCTGGATGCCCAGTGTAATCTGTTATTCACCTTTTCTCACCCTGCTTTGGAGGCTGCTGGGATCAAAGTGTCTGGGGATGCGCATGAACGTTAGCGGGAGAGCTGAGGTGACTGAGGGGAAATGGAGAAGGGGAGAAAGGACTGGTAGCACCAGGGGAAGGACTTCACCTCTGAATTGGGAGGGTTGGGTGAGATGACAAAACAGTGCCACCCAATCTGTTTGACAGTCCTCAGTTGATCTTCCTGCAACACCTTGAGCCTTTTGTGTTCATTCCTCCCTGTCTGCTGTTTTGTCTTTATAAACACATGGGAGCAGATTCTCCCCTCGCTTAGCCCAGGGCTGCGAGTTAGGAAAGCATTTAAACCCATGATTAAATCCACCCCTATTCAAGACAGCCTGCTGTTCTGAATAGTGATGGACTGCTGAATCAGGGCTTACATCAGAAGTAACTTCATTGAAGACAGTGGGGTTACATAGATGTACATGAGATTAGAATCAGGGTCCAGGACTCAAACGTCAAGCCCCCAAATCTCCCAGCTCTCTAATCTGTGTGTTGCTTTTATTTGATAACCATAATGATGATTTTTATTTACTGTGGCAGAGGGGAACAAATGGGTCTCTTGCCGATTTGCATAGGAGCAATTCCACACCTGCCCCTTTAAAAATGAGTTTTCGGTTGGCTGCCTTTTATTGTCCCTTCTCCTCCCTGGGGAGAGAGGAGGTGGGGTGGATGTGTGGGTGGGAAGGCTTTATCAGCCTAGCAGACAACCCTCTCTTATTGCAACTCAAGTCTGTGGTTCCCCCCAGGATATTTATTGGGAGCACATGCTAAGGAATCTGTGAGCACAAGGCGGGGTCGGGGACCAGATGCAATGGGAGGCAACTTGTTTCCTAATCAGGGAGCCTCGAGACCCATCTGTTGAGTCTCGCAGGCCCACAATGCTGCAAGTTGCACAAGGCAACAGAGACTTTCTTTTGTTGATGCTTTTAGTCCTCAACAAGTGCAATCCTGTATAGAGCAGCTCGTCGTCTTTGTTGTTACTACTAGCTAATGTGACTTTGAAAAGAACTCCCCCCCTGCCCCAGCTCAAAGGAGGATAACCTCCTCCTCCTCCTCTCTCCAGCCCCCCACCTCCCGCTCGGATCAATAGCAGGTCCCTAGGCACAAAGCCTGCATTCTTTTATTCTCCAATTAGAACAGCTGCAGCGGCAGCAGTCCTGCGGCTCATTGGAAACCTATTAGCGTTTGAAAGACTTAATCCAGTTTGCAAACGCTAGTGTTTCTGAATCCTTCACACGCTCGCATCCGTCAGCGGCCATGTTCCGAGGCAGCCCTGCGGGTGGGCTGGGTTTGTTATTACAGTCACCTGCACCTCCCTCCGTATCCCGAAGGCGCAACAAAGGAGGCAAAATGTCAATTTCCCAACCTCATGTGGTAGAAGACCCTAGGGATTGCTCTTGCTCTGCCCCATCAGGCCCCGTCGCCGGGCTGTGCAGTCTGATATCCTGCCTTCAGCAGTGACCGATACCTCACGGTTCCCTCTTCGGTTTCATAGATTGATGGATGTCAGATCCATGAGGGTGGATGTCAAGTCCATGATGTTATAATCATCTAGTTTCACATTGCTCGACATAGGCTGTAGCCGTTCATCCCAGATATCTTCTGTGTGCATCATGGGTCACGTAAAAGCTGGTGGCAGCTTGACTCCTTGTTACCACGGCACTGAAGCACGGAGTCAGCACTTTCATTGTGGAAGATACATTTTACTAAGTGAATTTAGTGCGCTTGAATGGGGCTGGATGGACAGCCTTGGAGAGGGGTGTCCCACATGCAGTCACAGAACATACTGCCCCCATCCTGACCTGGTGCTGCACTTCTAGGGCCAAGAGGAGAGCTATCTCGGATACTTATGTGGCCTCCATCACTGCACTACCTGAGCATCTTACCATCTTAAAGGAATCTATGCTCCCAACACCCCATTGAGGGAAGGAAGTGCAATTTCCCCATTTGACAGATAATGAGGAATTGAGGCATCAAGAAGATAAGTGACGTCTCAGACAGGAAGTCTGTGGTAGACCAAGGAATCGAACCCATGTTTCCCAAATCCCAGGCTAGCATTGGGTCATCCTTCCGCAAGTCATTCAGTTTCAACACCCATTCACTCCTGGGCCTCTTTAGTAAGTGGGGCTAGCTACTGCCAGTTTTAGGGGCCCGGACACTTTGTCCAGTAGGAACTGGAGTAAGACCACCAACTTATGGCATAAAGGCCAACAAACAGCAACAGCTTTTGATCTCTCCTGACCTGGGGTCGTATTCATTCTGGTCACCTAGAGCTGACGGGCTCAGTATTCCATTACTAATCCCCTGAGCTAGCCAATTCCTTCTGCCAAGCCAAGATGTTCTAAAGTGTTAACTCTCTTCCCCTCCTCGTCCTCCGTCGCTCGCCTTGGATCAGCCTAATCACTGAAGTGGATCAGTTTTAATGATTCAAGCTGTGGTACTGAGAGTGCAGAAGATGGTAGGTGCGGCCTGGGTGGAAGATACTGCTCTTTCTGTATGTGGCCCATTGTGTTTCATGCTCTCAGCTTCCTTATCTTAGAGATGTTTCCTTCTCCTCTTTGTTTGTTTTTTTAATTCAAGAGATCTTAACTCTTGCCCAGAGATGAGAAATTTCCCCTGATCATATAAGATGGCTCTTTGGGGCAATGACTGTTCTGTGTTTGTACAGTGCTGAGCACAATGGGACCCTGATTCAGGACTGGGGCCACTAAGAACTACCGCAATACAGATAATAATAATAAAATCCATGAAGGAGGTGTAATTGTTCATTTGCAGAGCTCCCAGAGTGAAACAGGGCAGCCCCTTTATGGGGGAATAACACGACTTAGAGCAGTAGCTCTCAACCTTTCCAGACTGCTGTCCCCCTTCCAGGAGTCTGATTTGTCTTGCGTACCCCCAAGTTCCACCTCACTCAAAAACTACTTGCTTACAAAATCAGACATAAAAATACAAAAGTGTCACAGCTCACTGTTACTGAAGAATTGCTTATTTTCTCATTTTTAGCATATAATTATAAATCAATTGGAATATAAATATTGTACTTCCATTTCAGTATATAGTATATAGAACAGTATAAACAAGCCATTGTGTGAAATTTTAGGTTCTTCTGACTGCACTGGTGCTTTTTCTGTAGCCTGTTGTAAAACGAGGCAAATATCTAGATGAGTTGATGTACCCCCTGGAAGACCTCTGAGTACCCCAAGGCGTACACGTATCTCTGGTTGAGAACCACTGGCTCAGAGAGGCCAGGGCAGGGGGCACTGATCATATGCATTTGCAGGATCCCCACAGTGCCCTCAGCTTCCTAGACTATTAGATCTTCAGGGCATGGACTATGGCTCCCAATGTGTTTATACAACGCCTACGACAATGAGGCTCTGAGCCTGATGAGGGCCTCAGTGGGTGACTGCAACATAAATAATAATAATTAATATTACCAAATGAGAGCAACTGAAAACACTGTTGAAATGTTCCTTTCCAAGGGTTCTCCTCTACCTTGTCTGTGGAGGATTCTAGTTGTCAGGTGCTAGGTCTTGACTGGTGATAATGAGGTAACACACATGAGGAGAGACTGGATGCTTGTCCCCTTCCACTGCTGGTCCATAGAAAAAGATAGGAGATGATAGTTGCTGTCAGTAAATGGAGTTATCTCCTCTTTTAGCTCAAGTGGCAGTTTCCTGGATTTAATATTAAAGGTCCCAGGTTTGAACCCCACTGTAGGCCCATATGGGGTCAACTCTACTGGCTGGCCTTTTTTTATCCCCCAAAGAACTCCAAGGCCTACACAGAGTGTATTTTTAGGCCTGAGGGGGCATGATAGACACTGGAGACTGAGGGGATCTTCAAGGAGGGGAAAGCATGAGAGAGACTGAAGAGCGTGAGCTGATGTAACTAATTAGGGTGTGACTGTGCGGGGGAATGTGTGGGGTAGAAGACTGGGAGAGGAAAGGGAGAGAAAACATGGTGGGGACCTGTGAATGTGGGGGAGCAAGAAGGAGGAGTGTGAGCAAGGCGGAAGACTGGATGGGAAAGGGAGAGAGAAAGGAGAGGGGATGATTTTGTATGAGAGTCACTGTGATCCAGTAGTAGGCCACTGACCTGCTGTGAATCACTTTAACTTTGCTTCCCCTCACACCCTTTGTCTGTGTTGTCTATTTAGATTGCAAGCTTTTTGGAACAGTGATTGTCTTTGACCATATGTAGGTATAGTGCCAAGCACAATGGGACCTGGACCTTATCTGGAGCCTCTAGGTGCTATTATAATACTAATACTAACAATTGATTTTAAAAGTCCAGATGAAAGATCTGAAGTGAACAGCTCCCTCTGCTTCAGTCCACGAAATCTGATGATCCTTGAATTTGAAGTATCCAGCTCCTTGTCATGGGTAAGTTCATCACAGTGACTCACCTGGGATTTGGACATGCTATGTTTCGAAAACTCCACATGTTTTTTGATAAATAAATGCACCTTCTCAGTAGAACGTCTGAGAACAGCTCTAAATTATTTATAACGATGCTGAAGCTTGCTGGACTGACCATCCGTAAAGTGGGGCCTGAAGCTGCGGGCATGATCCAGGGAGACCAATTTGTTCACGATATTGGGACTTTCATAAATGCTTTGGGGTTAACTGGCAAAGCTCAGGGGTCAGTTTTCAGAGCTCTTTTTTGCCCCCAGCAGTTTTCAATAAGTTTGCAGGAGATATGAGAACCTCCTCACAGCCTATCCTCCTCCAGCATGCAGGAGATGGGGGCCCTTTCATCTCCCATCAGCTTGTCCTCCACAGGGTCTTTATGAAGCAAGGTATGGTTCCACCTAAGCCTTGGTTAGTAGTTACTGTACACTGGCAAGGATTGTCTCTTATTTTGGCAAAACAAATTTCAATGGGCCAAATAAAGATCTTGTTTTGATATGGAGCAGTATCCAGAGGCATGGATGTGACAGATGGTATCTGATTACAGTACCACCATTGTGTTTAAAACCTTCTTGCTCCTCTGTATTACTATAGTTTATTATTTATATCACCATAGTGCCTAGTACTCCAGTCCTGGGTGAAAATCGGTTGACCTGAATGTTATACAAACATAGCACAAAAAGACGGTTCCTGCCCCAAAGAGCTTACAATCCAAGTCTCCAGGCCTGTGCTTTCCAATGGCATATATCATGTAGATATGAGAAAGAATGACAGCTCTGGCAGAAATGGATGAGTTTTATCAGCATTCTTTGCCTGACAACACCAAAACCTTTTGCCACTTCGCAAAACCAATTGGTAGACTACCAGTAAGTTTGTGGGCAGTTGTAACAACTCTTCAGGGCGGAACAAGTCATGTCAGTACATACAAGATGGTGCTTTAACTAATGGAAATATGTTTGGATTTTAAATATGTCTGTATCATAGCATGTTTTGCATAGAACATCATCAGTATTTTTATATATATATATATTCTTTATTAAGTTTATTGTTAAGATATAGTTAAATACATGTTAGAAGAGTAAGTACAGAAAAACACAAGTTATCATATATCAGTATCTGAAACAATCTGATCCATAGCCCCTAAGAGTCAAATTCCGTGACTTCAGTGGGCTTTTGATCAGGCACAGAATGAGTGGGTGAGGTAATATCTCTTCCTGGACCAACTTCTGTTGGTGAGAGAGGCAAGCCTTCAAGCTACATAGAGCTCTTCTTCCGCTCTGGGAAACGCACTCAGAGTATCACAGCTAAATACAAGGTGGGACAGATTGCTTAGCATAAGTAGTTTAACACATATTCTAAGACCTGAAGAAGAGCTCTGCGTAAGTTCAAAAGCTTGTCTCTCCCACCAGGAGAAGTTGGTTCAATAGAAGATATTACCTTACCCCCCACTTCCCTCTCACATATTCTAAGAGACCGTTCAAGGCGAAGTGGCCTGATCATACCACCTGTCATAGGACCAAAAAGGGGGGCTAGTGCGTTACAGATTGTTGTAATAAGCCATAAATCCAGTGTCTTTATTAAGACCATGATTTTTAGTGTCTAGTAAAGATTTGCTCCCAGGCTCATTTTTTGAAGGTGTTGTTCAGGTTTCCTTGGAGAACGAGAACTGAGAGGCCGGAGATAGAGTGATCGTTTTGTGAAAAATGTTCATAATGGAACAGCTCAGGATTGGGCCCTACCTATGCATCATCACCCTCTGGTAAGCAAAGCTACTTGGCAATGAAAATAGCCCCTTTGTGGATATGAACGCATTTCTCAGTATATTTACTTCTGTTTTACTTTGCCCTGTTTATCCTTGCGAGAAGGGGAGCTATTCTTACACAGAACTTATCATTTCAGGTACTGATCCATGAGAACCTGTGTTTTTCTCTGTTTACTCTTCTGAAGTGTACTAAGCTATATTTTAGTAGCAATGGGTCTTCAGTGGGAGTTTAGCCTGCGTGGTCAGCCACTCTGCTTTGCCTTCTTTTGTTTGGAAAGTTTCTGACAAAGACATTTTGCCAGAAGGGTTATTGTTTCTCCATGGAAAATAGGACCAACATTTCCTCCTCATAAAATATGAATACGTTTCCGGGAAGAAATTTATTTTAAATGAGGAACACCGCCCTCTTTGGTTGCGGGTTGACAAGGATACACTTTTGTCATCCTGACCCTTGTAACAAGAAGAATAGATAGCTTTTCATTAAAGGATAGTCTCCCAGGATCTGGGTTCGCCTGGGGTAAAATAGATCAGCTGCCGGGGTGTGTGTGTGGAAATGTCCATGGTTTTGGTCACTTTCTCTGAAGGGAGCATGCTTCGAAAGGATGTTCTGGTTGAGAATATTGGGAGAGGTCAGAGAGACTCTCATCAGAGGGGTTGCTCCTGAGCTGCAACTGTCTCGTCATGTTGCCTGATGTTTATGTGCAACTTCCAACAAAGTTCCTGCAGCAAAGCTCAACCTAAAGTCAGGATTCTGTTAAAGCCACAGAGGCAATTTTTTACCATCCTTCCTCTCTCTAGCGTTTTGTTTGTCTAACCAGTTTCCCCAGCTGACTCCTTCTGCCTAACCCATAGAGAAGAAGGTCTGATTTCTTGCTTTCCCCAGAGGCCATTGTCCAGCACGGTCCTTATAGAACATATCCTGTTTCCCAGTCACAGAATCACTCCAAGGATGTGCCCTGCCGTCTAGTCTCATTTGAAGATTGTTTACCTGTTATTTATGAACTATGTTTTGTCTATGGACTATTTCTAGTTTGTTGATAACATGCAATACTTGTTAGAAAAGAAGTAAGGATTACAATGGCTCAGGCTTTTATATTCACCGCCGCATATTGTAGCCGAGGGCTTTATCGACCTTCCTCCTATTTGAGTTCATAAGAATTTTGCTATTGTCTTCAATGGGAACAGGATCAGGCCTACAACAGAGAAATGCTGAGAGAACGGTTATTTGCCTATTTTGCTGGTGTTTTAGTGCAATAAACTACACGCACGTTGTAATGTTTCATATCTGGAATGAAATCCTGACTTTTCAGGATTGTGCTTAAATAAAAACCACGTGTCAAATTCTCTACTGGTGTAAGATGGCAAACCTCAATCAAAGTCAGTGGAGTTGCTCCCATTTACACCAGCTGAGAATCTAGCCCCACCATTCATAGATGTCTGAAGAGGCCTCTCATTATTTCAAAGTGGGCTTCCCTCAGGGGAAGGCAGCCGGTGATGGAGAGTGGCAAACATTGAGCTTTGCTCGTTTATAGGTATTTGGGGCCAGCAGAGCTTCAAAATAAGCAAATTTTCAAACCAAACAGTTTTCCTTTTGGTAGCCGAAAAGGAAACCACACATCCAGGAGGAATGTAGATCAAAGCAAACTCTGCAAATGATGCAGAAACACATAAAATAACAAACAAGGCTGGTGGGAAGTGCGGAGCTTTTGTAAATGGATAGGTCTGTTCATATTACACTCACGCTGAATGCAAGAGTGCTAAAGAAGATACATGAGAGGGGTATATGAGGCTAGAGGTTCTTTTAGTCATTGTTTGTTGCATGCCCCTTTTATATTTACAGGTTTCAGAGTAGCAGCCGTGTTAGTCTGTATCCGCAAAAAGAAAAGGAGGACTTGTGGCACCTTAGAGACTAACAAATTTAGTTGATCATAAGCTTTCCATGTATCCGATGAAGTGAGCTGTAGCTCGCAAAAGCTTACGCTCAAATAAATGTGTTAGTCTCTAAGGTGCCACAAGTACTCCTTTTATATTTATAAAGTGACATACAAAGGATGCCCTCAGTGCTAAGGGACCTCTCTAATACTTTCCCATCCTTTTGCAATTTACTTCTTATTTTCCTTCCTCCTTTTACTGCCTGATGCTGCAAACTCCCATTGACCTCATGGTGCAGGATCAAGGCCAGGATCAAAATTTTAAATATTTTGAAATATGTATGTATATATAGTGCTATAATAATAGCCTATGTATTCAACACTAAGATATATAATGCTTATATTATATAATAGTATATAATAATTAGAATATATCTCAATTCTATTAAAATATTATTGGAGTAGATTTACACTCGTTAGCCTAATGAAAACTTAATCAAGAGCTTTATGTCCTATCCCACAAACAAACCCATGAGCAGGGAGGGATTAACATAGATAAAGGGTTCCTGCACTGTGATGAGTTTCACTTCCCAGAAGTCTAGGTATAAGGGAGAGGTCTTTGTAGGGGGTAGGACCGCAGCCCAGGAGCCATTTAAGAATCTGCTGGGCTATCCAGGTTCTGTCCTGTGGATCTCAGAGCCTCACTTTGCTCTGTCTCCCCTGCTCTGATGGAGCATGGCTGTTGGAACTTTCCCCAGAATGCAGGGACAACTGCAGAGCCATGTGCCTTCAACACCCATTGACTTTAATAGGAACTGGGGATGCTTTGCCCCTTGCGGCAGGTGGCTTGGCTCCTTGCAGCATCGGCCTCCCAATCCCACAGAGGCACACACGTGAAGTCAACACTTCTTTGAGCAGCACTAATTTATGTACAGCCCTCGGGGAGTGTGCAGAGAAGAGCGACTGGTCTCTTCTTCTTCCTATGCCTTCGGAGCCCCACTGGAGTCAGTGCAGAATGAGTTTCCCAGGATCTTGGACCGGTAGGTGGGGGGGCATGTGTTGTGTTGACTCCACTCCCCCCAGCTGCTGTGGTTGGGGATATTCTGCCCCATTTTCCTTTGTCTTGCAGTGGAAAGGTGGATAAAGGCCAGTCCTGCAGTCCTTACTCAGGCCCAGTTCCCATTGTTTTCCATGGCAATCTCATCTCAAAAATGGCTGGCCCACATAGTTCCTGGGGTCACTTTTCAGCCAGGCATCTGCCCAGCCTTCCATTGGCTGTGCACAAAATTACACATGCCCATAGTTTTGTCTGCACTTTGCCAAGGACAGCTGAACATAGAAATGAAATTAAAACAAGGAGTAAGGCTGGCTAGTGCTGTCAGCTGTATTCACAAACTGGGCAAGATCCTCAGCTGGTGTAAATCAGTCCAACTCCGTTGACTTCAATGGACTGGCCCCCATGCATTCCATTTGCCTCACCGGAGCCACACCTGTTTACACCAGCTGAGGATCTGGCCCAGTGTGTGCCGTTTGCACAAAACCCAAGAATGAAATGCTGCATGTCCTCATTTTCCACTGGATGTGATCCTCCAAGGAGCTGCTCGCCATCAAAACCCAGTGGGAATGCAGGGTAACTGGTAGCTCTTCGGAGATGCTCAGCACCTCCCAGACTCAATCTGCAAATGAACTGCTTGGAGTTATCCTTTGCCTCAGAGACCTTGATCCTGCTTCCATGGAAGTCAATAGGAGTTTCGTCATCGACTTCCATAGCACTAGAACTGGGTTTTTTCATGACCTTGCTGTGTTTTTAAAAAAAAAAACTGCACCTGGAGGGCAGATCCTCAGGAGGTGTAAATCAGCATCACTTCATCCATGTCTTTCATTGGAATACAGCATACAATGGGCCAGAAATTTAGCTGGTGCAAATCGGTATAGCTCCCTTTAATCATGGTAGGCCGATTTGCACCAGCTGAGGAGGCGGCCCTTTGATTTTTAATTTCTCCAGTATGTTGGATGGGGTTAGATTTCTTTTACAAAGCAGTTACTAGCCCTTTAGCATGAATGGAGCCCAGTGAAAGTTTGATTTCTGTATCTGGAGAAGATCATCTCTGCGTGAGCAGTAGAGCAGTCAATAGACTCTGTATATCAGATTGCTAGACAAAAGAGCAGCCTCCAGCAAATGAGATGTTTGTGCTGGGGCCAAAGTAGGCTTCCTTAAAAATAATAGCCAAGAATAGACACTATCAACTGACAAGTTAGATGCCTGTAAAAAAAAAAAAAAGTTAGACCATCTAACTAAAACATTAAGAAAGGAAATCAGTGTTGACAGTTCTCCTATACTGTGATTCTAAGCATGATGTTTCATTTAGAAACAGTGTTTAAGATGTTTTGTAGGCATTGTGAATGCATTGCAGGCATTAGTGGGAAGGGATTGGAGAGATTAGTAGCCATAGGAAAGTGGTACACAGCATGGTTTTAGGTTGTTTCAAACTATCTGCGTCCAACATAGCAATGTCTCTCTCCAACAAAAGGCCATAACTAGCAAGATAAAGTGGATGCATATAAATGTGTGTGTGTGTACAATGTTTTCTTTGTTGAAGGACGATTCCCCGACAGTCCAAGCTAGCTTTGCTAAGGAAAACTCACCACAAGAGAAGGATTTTTGCACGTCTCTTTATTCTCAGAGTAATACCTTCCAGTACAGGAGAAAATTACATATATAACCAGCCATCTTTACTGTCACTAGACCCATGGGCAGCCGGACATTTTACATTAGGGGGAGGAAAGGGGACTTTCCACAAGCAAACTATCGAAGGGGACATCTAGATTATATTTTGGGGATAAGAGCTATGTGCTATCCTTTAGAGGGGCAAATATCCTTTCCTCCTCAAAAACAGGAGCCCTGTGTTTCAGATCTGTTCCTAGAGAGGTGCAGCATAACTGCGGTCTGTTTCCAAATAGGTAAGGAGGGGGAAGCACTTACGATCAAAGACCTTTGGGAAAGAGGGGCACCCCACATAGGCTCCCCGCTTAGACATGGGGTCAGCAGGATAGTGGAAACAGCATGCACGGGGAGGGGGCCTGGCCTGAATGCACAGAGTTGAAAGATTCATGAGGAAATCAGATCTCCATTCTGCCCAGTTTCCTCTCTAGGTCTCCTCACGGCCTCCTTACAGTCTATTTCTTCTGTTACCCCCCATCTTGTTGTGCAAATAGGGGAATGTTATCCTCTCCGCCTCTACAGTCTCCTCTTCCTTTTCCCTTGGTGTCCAGTTCTGTTTTCTTCATCTCTTCTCTCCAATTCTCTTTTCCTTCTTCTCTCTTTCAGGTTTCTCTTCCTCACTCTCCCTCCCAAGTTCTGTTTTATTTCCCAGCAAAGTCTCCACTTCATATTTTTCCTTCTACCTGCTGAGATCAGGTCACTGAACCTGGTGGGTCAGAGGTAGGCCCAAAGCACCTTCTACTAGGTCAGAACAGGCTGAAAAATCCTTGAGTGATGGGATTTAACTCCCATCACCTTTGAAGCTAGCAAATACACCCAACTAGTAATGCTTGGATCTGGGGAGGAAAGTAGCTAATTGGCTCCTGACCAGATGGGGCAGACCTAAGCCATAATAAATAAACTGAATGAGCTTGTTTGGGAGAGAGAAAGAGCTCTTTCTAGCTGAGCAAAGCGCAGGGTTAGGGTATGTAGACAGACAAGTAGGCAGAATGCTACAGGGATAATATAGGTTCCTGCTAGGGAAGCCTTGAGATAGGGTTTGTAAGTATTGAAGACAAGACTTCAGTGGGTTAAGAGGATAGGAGAACTATCTAATTTTATCTGGACTTGTTTATGGTATCCTGGAAGGGGTCTGAACTTAGGTGACTTAGCTAGAGGCCTGAATCACAGAAGGCCGGAGGCAGGCTGCTGGCAGGAGGTGCTGGAGTTGAAGATCGTGACAACATTTTGCCTCAATGCAAAGGGGTGATTGGCGGGTGTGAGCCCTACAACAGATAGGAACAGTGTTGCTGCCTTAGGGCTTTCCAGATGTCTCCTCTGCTCAGCTGAACAGTGGCTGGTGAAAGGATGGAGCTGTGGGTTTTGCAGGAGTGGACATCAATGCCATGCTGGTTTCAGTACAGGGCTGTGCTATGAAGGGTCCCTCCACACCTATGGAGATTGTTCTGGGCTTGTATTGTAGAATTGCGTGGGACCCTAGGACAGATACTCAGAGTTGGGACAATCCCAGTGTGATCAGGGTGTTTGGTGTCACAAACTGTGTGGTGCTTAGGTCTGGATCCCAGAATCTACTCCTAGCCAGAAGCCCAGCAGAGGCTATATGAGTTGCTCAATGGGGACAGAGCAATGAGCATGCCCTGAAGGGGGAGGCACATCCAGCTCTCTTATTAGAGAGAAGGTCCCTGCGATGCAGGGCTTGGGAAGGAAGGTCGGTGAAGGGGGAAAGCAAAGTGGGGAGAGATTCTGAAGGGGGAACTTGCCTGGGATCAGCCATTTCTGATCACAGGGAGTACAGGGTTCTTTATAATTGGGGCTTCTGGCAAGGTTAATTTCATTGGAGGGGGGGAGATGTTGTTTTTTAGCAATTTTTGAGTTCTATGTAAATGTCCAAAAATGGGGCTTTCTCTTTGTAAAAACACACAGTTACTCTTTCAAGCAGTACTGGGGAGCCTTTAGTGCACATCACTGGTGTCTACACAGCCCAGTTAGTGCACCGCACCTTAGTGCACTTTAGAAATCACCCCCACCCCATAGCCTGAATTACTGCTCTGGGTACACATGCCTTTTAAATACAAGCCAGAGAACAGGGGTTCTGCCTGTATAAACAAACTGTTCTCAGGAAGGGGTGACATCGGGGAGGGATCACAGGCCTCAAACCCGGGCCCATGGGTAGTGCTCAGGCCACAACTGCCCCTCAGCAGCTCACTAGGGAAGGGCTAGCTCGCAGAGGCCCTTGCTTCCTCCCTCCGTTGGTTAAGGAGTGCTATATAAACCAGCAAGTAAGGACAGGAAGTTGTCTGAGTAACTCGAGGAATCCTTGGCTGGGTGTGATTATGGACCCCTCCTGAGCCCTGCTTCCTGGTGGTTCCTGTTCTCTTCTCCCAGACCCCCGTCTTCTCCCAGTTCCTGCTGTCCTGCCCTATTCCAGGTCCCTGCTCCTCCACCTTACCCTGACACTGGCTCTGGGCTGGCACCTGATTCATCTTTGGGTTAGACCCTCTGCCCAGGCCCCAGTCATTGCACCATCAACACAAACCAAGTAACCATTTCTGGTGTTCATTGGATAAACATGGCTTACTCTCTCTTTTTGGTCTCGGGGTTGTTGTATTGCTTGTAACAGTTAAAACTTAGACTCAGAAGCCCTACTTGTGTTCCCTAGACAGACTCCTCTTACGTGTGGTGGTGTTATCTATGATGGCTAGACACATGCATGATGTTGCAGGTGTACACAGGCCTTTGCAGACCAAACCTGGTGGCCTTACATTAAAAGGGCTTTGTCACAGGGTGAGTTGGACCTTTTTAAGAGGGTTGGGGCTCAGCTGCACCTCTGCCATGTTTAGCAAGGGGAAGAGATGAAGTCGTGACCAAACCATGCCTGCTGGGGGTGAGCTTGTGGGAAGCTTAGCTGAGAGAAACTCTAGGGTGAACTGTAGCTCTATAAAAAATGCAGCCAGGAGGGCTGGGTAATAAAGAAAAAGGTCCTGGGAAGAAGTGGGGTAAATCTGAGGCTATGAAGGTAGAAAGCTGAGTTGTTTAGGACTCTCAAGACCAGGAACCCAGACAAGATGGTGGGTGTGAGGTTCTCCCTATGGCTGCTACCCTGTGAGGGGGGCAGTGACCCCTGCTATTGAGCAGAGGACTGAATAGGTGTTTCACTGCTACCTACTGCGGCGTTGCAATGAGCCTTTGAACAAGGGCAGGACTCATCAGAGCCCAGGAGGGCTGGAGCTGAGCCCAGAGGAAGGCCAATGTTGGAAGTGTGCAGTGGAAGAGGGCGGGCCCTCAGGAAGGAAAGGCAGTGCCTAGCTTAATACTGGCATGAAAGACTCCTGTGTGTATTGGACTCTGATACTTGGAAGGGGTGGACTTTTATTTGACTTAGCCACAGGGCCTGGTCACCTTGGCAACCAAGCCATGCCGAAGGCAAGAGAAACAGTGGAGATGAGTGCAAACTGAGGTGGCCGGTGGCCCTGAGCCAGTCAAGGAAGTCCCTGTTACACACCTTATGCAAAGCGTGTCAAATACCATGGTACATTTTCCACTGACTTCATGGGCTTTGGTGCAGGCCTGTCGTGCTACTGACTTCAGCTGGCCTTGGACACAGAGGACTTTGGAGAGGGGGTCAAATATGAGTGGGATTAGTTGTGCAAGGGAGGCAAACGCTTTGGGTCAAAGTGTCTGAAACACTTTTTTTCTTTTCACTTTTCAAAGGAAGTGTAAAACGCACGTCTCTGTAAAATGCCCCATTATTATTATTCCAGAAGCACGAGAGGTTTCAGCTGAGACTAGGGTCCCATTGTGCTAAAAGCTGTGCAGATACATAGTAAGACAGTCCCTGCCTCAAAGATTTTATATTTTAGCTGGTCAGGACAGGAAAAGAGGCCTTATTATCATTTTACACATAGGGCACTGAGGCACAGAGAGACTAAATGACTTGCCCAAAGTTGTACAGAAAGTCTGTGTCAGAGCAGGCAATTGAACCCTGTCTCAGTCCAGGAGGTGCTTAAGCACGTGCCCAACTTTCAGCTATACTTCCTTCAGTGACACTGCTCATGTGCTTAAAATTAGGCACGTGCTTAAGTAGCTTGCTGACTCCATGCCCTTGTGCTTTAATCACAAGACCAATCTTTCACTCTAGTGACCCGGTTATGGTTGCTAGTTTTTAATATCAACTTTGGAGTTATGTCTAAGTTGTGATTTTCAGTTGACAAATGTGTCCTAACAGAGGCATCTCTCTCAAATAATGAAATGTTTGGTGACTTCGTAATGTGGGCCACAGTTAAAATGATCAGCTCATAATGCGAGCTTTCTAAAAATATCTAGAAGCTTTTAATCCTCTCACAAAGATCTTTAAACATTAAAACCAGCTGCTTTTACATAGTTATTCCTTTTATTACACTGTAGTTGCTTTGCAGTGTCTGGTTACGCTTACAGATGTTAGCAGAATCATATACTCGCTCAAAATAGCCCTTGGATTTTTGTCAATATATTATTATGCAGAATAATTTTATATAAGTAGCACTTTAACAGTACTAGCTTTGTGTTGAAGGTTTTTTGATAATTTTTGAATTGAAAATAGTGACTGTACCTAAAAAGGAGAATGCTATTTGTATAAACAGGTAGTGTATTCATGATAAAGAACTTGTCAATATAGGAACATAAACATTGCCATACCATATCAGACCAGTAGTCCCTCCAGCCCAATATTTTGTCTCCAGCAGTGGTCAATACCATCTGCTTCAGATGAAGGGA
The DNA here is from genome assembly GCF_965152235.1 of Eretmochelys imbricata. NCBI lineage: Eukaryota > Metazoa > Chordata > Testudines > Cheloniidae > Eretmochelys > Eretmochelys imbricata. The sequence continues at coordinate 200,871,133 of NC_135574.1, read as the reverse complement.
CGAAAAATCCCTGAGTGAACAATTATTAATTCCCAGCCTACACGGGAAGGTTTTTCCTGACTCCTTTCGTTAGTCATTTATGCCTGGGAGCATGTGGGTTTGTATCCTTGATTTTGTTTCATCCTGTCTAATCTAGCGACTGATATTAACATTAGCCATATAAATGCTAATACTTTGGGGAATCCACTGGTTGATATGCACTGTGTAAAAAGCCTTTCTTTTTATCCGTTTTAAATTTACCTCTCCATTTCACTGGCAGTCTCTTTGTTTTCATACGGTGAGAGGATAAACAGAAGAACCTGGTTCACCTTCTCTAAACCATTCAATGTTTTATAAGCCTCTGTCACGTCCCCTAACTTGTCTTTAGACTAGACTCTCCCAAACTTTCCCACTTTGCCTAATACAGAAACCTTTGCAGGCCTCTAAATATATCTGGAGCCCTTCTGGTTCTGTTTTTTGTTGTTTTTTTCTGAGGGGGGAGACAGGGAGGCCTGAAGTGAACTCCCTATTTCCAGTGAGGGATTTATGATGACATTAGTACAATAGGAAATTAATAAAACTTTACTTTTCTTTATAATATACCTATATTAGGTTAGAGTCTAGGCCTCAGTTACATTTCATATTCAAGGCTATTTTTAGCTTTTAGTGTGTCTGAGTGAAGAAATGCATTTAAATTACATGAGAACTGTAGCATTTCAACCTGACAGAAACCATGGTATATCAGACTTGCTGCTATAGGTAAACTGAAAGTGACTTATAGCATGGGGGTGCTGAATTTCCTTTGATTCAGGGCCTGTGGTCTTCCTAGATGATCCCATTGTGTTTGTAATGTTGCCTGGAGGGGGCCTGTTGAGTTGGATATCTTTTAATTCTGCAGCACGTGTCTTAGGATGGCTTGCCCCCTCCTTATTTTAGGGTGCCTTGCTGCTGGCATGGATGATAGCTGGAGTAAATGGCTCATTTCAGATGAACTTGGTCGGTGGTGAAAAGAACAGCACATGCAGAACAACGGGCTTTTGTTTACTGAGTCAGTGCTGAAAAACTAAAAGGGCCATGAAAGCAAAAGTTGAAATCAAGGGAAATAGAACTACTGGAGTGGGGAGGCAGGGGAAAGATGAACGCTTATGGGATCTTCCCCAGGAAAGAGCCACAGCTTTCCCCCATTTCCAAGACTTGGGTGAGTCACTGACTAGAAACCTGGCCTGACCCTCTGACCCTCTTTATTTGGATCTGTAGGTCTTGGCTGTTAAGATCCGATTCCTTCATGCAAGTTTACTGACGCCCTCCCTCTGAACTTTCAGCCTGCTTCATGAGAGCCAAAAACTAACCCTACATGGATGATTAATAAATTCCTAGATCACTAGCTGGGGTTATGGTTCCATCTGTAAGATGCAGGGAAGGCTTTTTAAATTTTATTCCTTCTTAAAAAGTTCACGATATCTCTGCCAGGGTCCTCCTGCTCCCATTGAAACGCACTACGTCTTCAATAAATCTTTCTTCTTTTAAAGTATTTTAAAGCAGATACTCTTAAACTTCATGGCTTTGGGGCATCTGGCTTGTGACCAATCAGTCCTTTCAGAGCCTAACTCTTCTGTCATGCCATCAAGCTCCGAGCATGCTCACTGGAGTCTCTGGAAGCCATGTGCCTTATATGTCCATTGCAACAAACCAGGGGTCCAGGAGGGGGAAGCCAAAGGATTTGTGCAAATGGTGGAGCTGAGCAGAGGGGCAGAGATGGCATTTTGTGGCCATGGGAAAGAGACAATTCCTTTTCCTGAATCAGGATTAGTTGCTGTCTGTGCTGAGTCTCAAAGAATGACAGAGCTTCCATGACTGGCATCCAGGGATCTTATATTTGTGGTGAATGGAGCGACAAAAGCACATAATTTAATCCACCAGAAGATCATTGTTGAAATAAATCACTCTTGTTTTAAAAAGACTTCTGTAGGTTTCAAGAGGGCAAAATGCTGCTGACTTTAATCAGCACGCCACGTAGAATCGCCTACAGCACTGAGATTGCTGAAACAGCAGTGACCTCTGTGTTAAATTCAAGTCTGGCTTGAGTGCTCAGTGTTCTGATAGAGTGCTTTTGGGAGTCTTGATTGAACAGAATGGGTAGGGGAGGCCTAGTGAGTAATGAAGTCTGCGTCCTTTTTCTGCCACTGAACTCCTGATTGCCTTGGGCAAGTCACTTCCCCTCCCAGTGCCTCAGTTTCCCCACCTGTAAAATGAGCTAATGATACTGACCTTCTTTGTAAAGTGCTCTGAGATCCATGGAAGAAAAGTGCTCTAGAAGAGCTGAATATTTGTCATATTCTATTCTATGTACGTTTTTTATACCACGCTCCTCTCAGTAGTATCTGAGCACCTCCCAGTGGTGCATCAAGCAATGTTTATTCTCCCATCATCTCCCCAGAGTTTGTACAAATGTGTTCTTTATTAAATAAATATACCTCGTCCTGTGTGTTTTAGAGAAGACAAGATCAAAGAAATGTGCCTTGTACCTGGAACAGAAAGTGGTGAGGTTGGTGATGGTCCTTAGTTACTGGGGAATTGATTGCAGTCTCGGACTACCCCTGGAGAAGGTTCTGTTTCCTGTAAGGATGAACTATACTCTTATTATTAATTCCATTGTGCCAGAGGAGTGAAGTTGTCAAACCAAGTCTTTGTCCCAGAGCTTTAGATGGCCTTTTAGGTATCCTGGGCCCAAGCTATAGAGAGCTTTGAAGATAAGGGCTGAGATCTTGAACTCTCTGGGAGGCCAGTGTAGAGAGCAGAGGATGGGTTCTCTCTTGCTGTTGATGGCTCTTGCTGGAATATTGGTTGGGTATGACAGGAAATGTACTGAAGTGTTTCAAACCATACCTTGGAGAGCAATTCCAGTCGATAGTGAGTAACTATTATCTAACCACTCTCCGATCACACATGGCTCTCTCCAGAGATCTGCTCTCTGGCTCCAGTGACTTTCATGATGTATGGTATGTGCTGCTTTGTTGTAGAGATTTGTCAAAGGTCTGGCTTCTCAACCCCGGATTCACAAGGGGACTTTTGGGGTGCGAAAGGATGGTTGCAGAGATCAGACTGGCTAAGATGAATACTAGCAAATGCAAATTATGCTGGTTGGTTTTGGTCTGGAGGTGCATGGAGAGCAGTAGCGTGTCCTCAGATCTTGTCTTTGAGAGGGGGTTGTGCCTTAGTAGACCAATTCAGTACGGAGCCAGGGCGTGGGCTTTAATCAGCAGCTGATTTAAGTCGGGTGCCAGCCGTGATCAAGGTAGGTTTTCGGCATTGTACAAATGTGGATAGACTGGAGCTTCTCTCTAACACTTGGAGATTGGATTGTTGCAATGCACTCCAAAGTTGGTTACCTAAAAGGCAAGCTGTTTAGCTAAGACCAGATCTTTTCATTGACTTAGAGTAGCTTGACGGGGCCCTCACTGCAGAATATGGGAGCCTGTTTATTATTAGGGGTGGCTAGTCAGCAAGTTCTGCCTACTTGACACTTTGCTCCCTGGCTATTGATTGGGTGCCTAGATAGTGTGGACTTTTAATTTGAACGTCCAAAGCCCTTAGGCAAGACCCAGTCTATTATTTTACTGATCTCAGACCCTATTGATGGAGGGCACTGGGCTTTTGATGGGAAGAATGGGCACGTTCCCATGTTTTCTATTTCAGTCCCCTATCAGACCCCTTTTTCCTAAATTGACAAGTGCTTGTTGCTCCGTTCAAACTGGGATTAGCCCTTTTTAAATTCCCTGTAGTCTTTGGCACAGGGTCATTTAAATCATTTTAGATACCACATTAGTAATTTTGAAGAATGTCTGTGTGGAAATCTAGCTGTGTTTTACCCTTGTTATGTTTCTCTGTGAGGTGCATAGAATTCTTGCAGCCAATGAATCTGGTCTCAGTGGTACCAGGCTGACTTACCTACCGCAGCAGAGAATCTAGTCCCTGGTATACAGGTGTGGAAGAACTGAGTCTAAGACACCTAAAGGCACAACTATTGCCCCGCTCCCTTTGGCTGTTTTGAAAACCTTTGCCCAGATCAAATGTATTTCAATTTCTACTGGACACGATGTTTGTTCAGTGTAGGAAACCATGTACTAATGCCGGGTTCATTTAGAAATATCTAAACATTTTAGAATGTGCTTTCATCCAGAAATGTGATCTAAACGCAGAACAATCTCCACATCCTGCTGTTCAAAAAGACAAAAAAAACCTATATACTAGTAACAAGGGGCCAAGATCACTTGCACTGGTGTAAGTCAGGAATGACTCCGCTGAAGTTAGTGGCATTATATTGCTACAAAACTAATGTGAGGAGCAAATCGCTATTGTGTAAGCAATACCCCATGGAAAGGTTACATATATATTATTGTAACCCAGAAAGTATGTGCCATAAAAGTACATGCCCAGTAAGAATCATATGTCAAAAGCAGACAATTTTATGGACGATTCCTTTTGTACATAAATCTTCTTTTGCAGAAACAGTTGAAGACAGTGGTCATTGATCAAAGTTTAAATAAACTTGTGAAGTTATTTCTCTTGGCTCCTTTCACAAATAAAGGAAAACCCCAAAACGCATTAAATGCAACATTCACAACTATCGTCAGAGAAAGGTCCTGCCTGTGGTATAGTTCAGGTGACAAAATTAATATGATGCTCATGGGCCAGACAAAAAGAGACCCGGCCTTCTGCTGCTGGGAATGAGAGAAGAGTGTAGTAATGTGATTATGGTAATGATCAACAAGTCAGTCTGCTGCTTTTGTTGGCTCTAATTAACTTCTTGGAATGGCACAGTTGCTTTCTCTGTGCTCATCAGATGGTTCTGCCTTTTGTGTCCCTCGTCTGTTTTTCCTCCTGCAGGGACCACAACCCTCCAAGTACATTACTAAATGAATTCATTGCTGGAACAAAGATTCAGTGGTAGAATAGCGATTTGATATCTTTTGTTGTCAGACATTCAATACCATATAGCAATCCAATTACTTAAGCTGTTTCTATCAGTCTTATTACTGCTCACTATTGAGGCATGCTCTAAAGCTGGATAATTCTCTTGCAAGAATGTAGTGGAACAGATTAGGGCTTTAATGAGAAGGTTTTCTGTAGGCTGGGACTCTTCTATTGTATATATTGGGATCTAGGAATCATACCTAGGCAAAGGCCTGGATTCATTGTTGCAAAGAATGATCAAAGGAGGCTTGAAATCTGCTTGAAGAAATTTTATGGGTTATAAAAAAAAAATTGGCAAGTGTCTGTTATTGCCTATCTGATGAGAATCTACGGTGGACTGGGAAAAGGAAATTGCTTATTGGCATTCGTACTGTCGGATAGATATCTCAACTTGTGTTTGAACTTCTCTTCCACTGTGCTACAGGTCAAATTCTGTGCTTAGCTGTAACATTTCAGGAATGCTGGCTGCACAAAATCAACATAAGACTTATTCTGTATACTGCTACCCAGAACAAATATTTGGAGAAGAAGGTTTCTAACATGGGAGGGGGTGGGGAATACTCTTTGATAATAATACAAAAGACAATTGCACACAGGAGAGGAGTAACTGGATAAACTCCAGGGCTACATCAGCCTTCAGCATCCACACATTCTCCCCCATGTTATCTGAGGAAAAACGCAGGTGTAAAGTGAGCAGGGGATTGGGGCCCAATAACATTTTTCTCTCTCTCTCTCTCTCTCTCTCTCTCACACACACACACACACAATATTAAGGTTGAAAAGTTAAGCACTCAAAAGTTAGGAGATGTCAGAATTAAGGTTGCCAATGTAACCTTAATGTGGACCCTTGTGCATATGCATTATGGTACAGTCTTTAATGCCATGATCACATGCCTCACCCAACCAGTCTTTTCATACCTCCCAGCCTGATCTAAAGCTCATTGGCATCAGCAATGATGTTGGTATCAGCAGGATGTGATATGGCTCGTCTGGGTGCTGTGAGTCTGTGGGATATGACTAGTAATGATATAGAAAGTGGTTGGGATGAGGTAACTGGGAATATACATTTTATATTCCATATAGGTATGTGTGTGTGTATATAGTCTGATGTATGCAGTGTAGTTGTAGCCATGTCGGTCCCAGGATTTTAGTGAGACAAGGTGGGTGAAGTCATATATTTTACTGGCCCAACTGCTGTTGGTGAGAGAGACAAGCTTTTGAGCCACACAGAGCCCTTCTTCAGGTCTGGGAAAGGTACTATGAGTGCCACAGCTAAATACAAGATCAAACAGATACAATTTGTCATTCAGGTAAAAGTTAAATATGTATTCATCAAACATATAAATCAAGATATTCTATGATTTACATAAACACTCCAGATTGCCATTAGCCTTACCAGCTATAGATGTCCGACAGTACATTTTACTGTCCATGTAACACATACACTGGGCTAGATCCTCAACTGGTGTAAATCAACATAACTCCATGATTTCCACTGGGTGACAGTGATTTACACCAGCTGAGAATCTGGCCCTTTATTCTTAACAGGTATAAATAAATGCATAAGTTCATACCTCCAATCCCCCCCCCCCCCACCTTCCCCCTTACATACTAATTTTATTGTCTTGATTTTAATATCTAAACTTCTCTTAAAGGGTACTCTGACATGAAAAATGCTCGAGACAAGGTGGATGAGGTAATATCTCTTATTGGACCAATTTCTGTTGGTGAGAGAGAGAGAGAGACGCTTTCGAGCTTCCATAGAGCTCTTCTTCGGGTCTGGGAAAGGTACTGAGTGTCACAGCTAAATGCAAGATCAAACAAGCTCCCGGGCTCATCTTTTGAAAGTGTTGTGCAGGTTTCCTTTCAGGATGAGAACTGATAGGTCAGCTGTAGAGTGATGGCTCTCTGAAAAGAAAAGGAGGACTTGTGGCACCTTAGAGACTAACACATTTATTTGAGCATAAGCTTTCGTGAGCTACATTGCATCCAGTGAAGTGAGCTGTAGCTCACGAAAGCTTACGCTCAAATAAATGTGTTAATCTCTAAGGTGCCATAAGTTCTTCTTTTCTTTTTGCGGATACAGACTAACACGGCTGCTACTCTGAAACTTTTCTGAAAAGTGTTCACCCACAGGTGATGGGGTGTTTTTGTTTTATCATTTTCCTGTGCAAGTCCATTAGAGGGTGCAGTGATTGTCTGTAATTTTGGCAGGGGCATTCAGCTCACTGGATGAGGTACACCACATGTTGTGATAGGCATGTGTAGGACCCATGGATCTTGAATGGTGTGTTCTGGTGGGTGCTGATCATTGTAGCAGTGGAGAGATGTCTGTATGCTCTGGCAGGGTCTGGTGCTGCTTTGAGTTGCTGCCCTGGTCTGTGGGGAGCTTGTTTCTCATGATGAGCTTAGGGAAAGTTGTTTGAAAGCCAGAAGAGGGGGTTCGGGAAAGTGAAACCTGCATAGCGCTTTCAAAAGGCAAGTCTAGGAGCTTAAATTCACAACTTTGCTAGAAACTAAAAATCATGGTCTTAATAAAGACACTGGATTTATGGCTCATTACAACAATCTGTAATCCACTAACTCCCCTTTTTGTCCTGTGACTTTGGGGATGTTAATGGGCCCCTTCACTTGGAATGGTCCCTCAGAATATGTGCTAACTACTTATGCTAGCGTATCTGTTTGATCTTGTATTTAGCTGTGACACCCTTAGTACCTTTACCAGACCTAAGGAGCTCTATGTAGCTTGAAAGCATGTCTCTCACCAACCGAGTTGATCCAATAAAACATATTACCTCACCCATCTTGTGTCTCTAATAGCCTCGGACTGACAGGGCTACAACAACACTGCATACGTGAAAAATGTTGTCATACGCTTACTGGCTGGCTGGAATTTTTTTTTTTCTAAAGAATTTGTAACTGTTTCTTGTAATTGTGTATGTTCAGTAGGAAAATGTATATTGTAAATACAAATGTGTCTGGACCTACCTTTGAGATCTATCCATCTGTGCAAGTATAACGTTTGTGCTCATATCTTGAGAATACTGAAAGCAGTATTTGTAATTAAGGTGTGACCCTCAGAAGAGCTGGGAAGAGGCTGAACTTTATTTTATGGCTCCAACTGCCTATCATAACTTAGGGTTGAAAGTGTTGATAGCCCTGTCGCAAGACATGGGATGAGACCCAGTTACTCCGGCAGCTTCTAGAGCATTAATTTTTGTGTGGGATGAAATATGCATTTCTTTAAATTTTTAAAGAGCCCGTTGGTTTATATGTGAGTAATGCAAGATTTAGGATGCCCTTAACTATTCACTCCCTTGTTTTTCAGTACTTGTAAATGCTGTCATAAGTAACTATAACAGCTATTTAGTAACCGTAACTGGCTTTTGAAATGAAGCTTTTTTGTTTCTTGGAATTTCCCACGGTAATTTTTTACATATCTAACTTTTTCTTTTGCATACGTAAATGAAGATTACAGAGCAGATCCTTAGCTGGTGTCAATCATCTTAGCTGCATTGATGTCAATGGAGTTGTGTTAGGTGAAGATCTGACTCTCTGACTTTTAAAATCTGATATACAGTACACTTCTGTTTATCCATGCTCTGAAGTGTCCCTAGCATCTGTTTGCTAGAAACTGGGAATGGGCGACAGGATGGATCACTTGATGATTACCTGTTCTGTTCGTTCCCTCTGGGGCACCCGGCATTGGCCACTGTCGGAAGACAGGATACTGGGCTAGATGGACCATTAGTCTGACCCAATATGGCCGTTCTTATCCAAATGACCTGGGGGACAGCCAAAACTTTTGGATAACCGTTGTTTGAATAAATGGAAGTGCTATTTTGAGCTTCAATTTCATTGATTGAGAAATATGGGGAAGAAAGGGAATAATGCTGATGTTCGCTTGAATGCTTTGTATTTTATTAAAGTTATTTTTTAACTTTATTAAAACACCAAAATTGTACTAACCACTGTGGACACAACTGCATTCTGAAATATTTGTCTGTTAAACTGACTAATCATAGTTGCTAAGATGCTAACTGAGAAGTATTAGCGGTTGGTTAACATAGGACTACATGGGTGACACACACTGGATTTAAGTAACTACGTATTTTGGATAGAGGTCATTTGGCCAAACGGCAGTGTATTGTAAATGGATGGCAAATTACTGGATTACATCAAAGGAGTGAGTGGAGCCCTACCTCATTAATTGCACACTTGACAGCTAAGCACAGGTCTGCACATTTTGACCAAGGATTACCCCAATGGAAAAATATATATATTAAAAAGAGCAGAAATAGCATCTAGCTATGTCCTTCCTCCTCCCAGTAAAACCATGGACCCAAACACAGCCACCTAACCACTTCCAGTCTGATCTCTATGGAACTGGTTGGTCAGCGTACCTCCCTCTTCCACAGAAACTGGGATAGTGGGGCAATGGTTAAAACAGGAAACCTAGATTATAATCCCCAACAGATTTGTTTCCCCTCTGGATGTGACTACCTTCCTCATCCAATAAGGACTCAAGCCCCTCCTTGTTTCTGCCATGCTTCTCTCCTTAGCCAACCCTTTTAACACTTTCATGTGTCCTAACTCATGAGAACACAAAAGATTCCAAGTCCATCACTCCTCTCCAACCCCAGTTACGGTAGTTCTCTCTCCACTGTCCCCATTGGGTTAGGGGCATTCTCCCATGGAGTCTAGATGGAGGGAAGCAACCCTGACACAGGGACCGTTCCACTCTCCTGTTAGAGGGGGGCATCCGTTTTAAAGGATAAAAGGACAAGATCAGTGGCAAGGCATAGGCTAGGTTTCAGGCATTGTAAATTGTACTCATTACATTTCACCAGTGCAGTCACTGCAACTACTCACATGTCTGGTGTGAGGAACATGCTTAAGTGCTTTGGTGGACCAAGTCTTTATTAAATTGAAGTAAACAAAATAAAGCACCCATAAAAATCAACTAGTCCTTCCAATATGGCTGAGAGGAAGGTGAGTAGGCTGCAATTTCACACAAGAGGAAAAGGAGGCAGAGAAATCAAGCAAATAATCCAGAGGCAGAGAGTGAGTAGCAAATCTGAAACAAAACCAAGTCTCTGACTCTGTGCTCGGACTACTACACGGCGTGTTTCTATGTTTTTGAAGGTGAAAGTGGCACATCTTGTGTTACATACATGTAGTCTGGGCATTTTTATGATCAGCCTGGTGAGCAATTTAAAAGAGAGAAGCAAAATCCAGAGCGGAGACATTTTTCTCACGCTCTCACAACCGATCTTGGGACAATGCTGATGCAATGGTGGGGACACAGTAATAAATACATCCAGGTCTTGTCAAATGCAAATCTTTCCTTTGCGAGGAAAATAGCTGAATACATTCATAGATTTGAAAAGGCCAGAAGGAACCGGTAGACCGTCTATCTGATCTCACGTATAACACAGGCCGCAGAATTTTACCTAGCTTATTCTGTTACATTATTTCCCACAGCCTGGTGGGCCAGGTCCTCAGCTCCTGTAAATTGAGCTAGCTAAATTGATCTCAGTGGAGCTACACTAATTTATATCAACTGAGGGCCTTGCCCAGAATTGTCTAATTACTTCATACAATAAAACCCCAAGAGGCAAATCATTAAGAATTCTGTTTTTTTCACTGTGAAATGTAAAGCACCTGACGCATGTTGTTTCTCTTGTAATAACACAATCTGAACGGTCGCTGAAGACCTGACTGAAGGGAGGCACAGGCAAATCAATGTTTAACTTAGAAATATTTGTCAGTTAATCATCACTTAGTAGGCACCAGAAAGCAGGCAATCCTAGCACGTGAGCAAGCTTGAACCAGGTACCTGTGACACACTTTGAATAACCCCTCCCAAAGCAACCCTTTTGAGCTGCAGTGTCATTCCCCTGTGTGTTAAATGGAGAAAAAAAACCCCAAGAATCGAAATATAACTGCACACCACTAGTTAGAGCAAACCTTTACAATGTACCTTCTGTAAAGTGAACAAACTCAAGCTCTGCCTCTGACCACCACTTAACCCTGTGCTTAAGTCCATCCCTTTTCAGGACACCACAGAAACATCTGCTTAATTTTCAGCATTTACGTAAGCACCCTCCCTGAAGACAGATGCTTTCCTGAATCATGGCCACAGACTATATTTTAGCTATTTTATTAGTAGAGGCAATCCGTTTGTTTTTTTAGCGACTAGTTTGCCTCTTTCTCCTTCAAAAATCCTTCTGTTTTTGTATATTTTCCTGAATGTACAGGTGTGTTCCTGGGTGCACTCACCTGTTAATTTTCAAGGTATATTTGGAGGTCTGTGGGTGTGCTATATATGTTATCTACCTCCAAATTAGTAGAGTCCACTTTCTAAGGGATCTGTCCTGCCAAGGCAGTTAAGTAGGTTGGTCCTGCAGAGCAAAGAGTTCTTTCGAGTATGTTTGCCTCGTTGATTAATCCTGCAAACTGCTGAACACCTCTTGTGAGAGGCACTGAGCAACCTTGGATTGGTGAAGTCCAAGGGACCTGTGGATGCTCAATGCCAAAGCTATTGTAAATGCAGTAAGTGTTGATAAGCAAAGCAGCTGTCCTCATGGCTGGATTACATGCCCAGAAAATGAACAACTCAGTAGATGGTGATGATAATACTACTAATAATTAATTTAAAAAATGAACCAACTGCTGCAAGGAGCACACTGACTGAAGTGAGAGTGCTCAAATGGGTGACACAATTGTCATGTGGTGTGTGCTGGTTCCCCAGCTATGATTTCATTTTGGCTCAGGGTGTCCAAAAAAGCATTACTTAGACCACTTGTTCATTTATTAATATGTTGGAAGTAATGCTTTGTGGGTGGAGTGCTTAACCCATTATTAAAAATACGGCCTGTCCATGAATGAACATGTGACTGAGTTCCTGCAAGAAACTCACTTATAACAAATAAAGAACAGGAGGACTTGTGGCACCTTAGAGACTTACAAATTTATTTGAAAATAAGCTTTCGTGAGCTACAGCTCACTTCATCGGATGCAAGCTTATGCTCAAATACATTTGTTAGTCTCTAAGGTGCCACAAGTACTCCTTTTCTTTTTGTGAATACAGACTAACATGGCTGCTACTCTGAAACAAATAAAGAATGGACGAATAAGCCTTTCGAATATGACAGTCTCCAGACATCCTTTATCTCTAGTGTAAAAGCAGTCTCAGATAACAGGGAGAGAAAAAGCTCCCTGTCCCAAAGGTGTAAAGTGATGAAGTCCTTGGATGAACATTTAATTTATTGAACGGATGAATCTGGTTATTGAAGGATTTGATGTCAGTTTGGTGTCAAATCTATATGTAATGAAACCGTCCCTAAACAGTTTTCAGAGGAGTAGCCGTGTTAGTCTGAATTAGCAAAAACAACGAGGAGTCCTTGTGGCACCTTAGAGACTAACACATTTATTTGGGCATAAGCTTTCGTGGGCTAAAACCCACTTCATCAGATGCATGGAGTGAAAAATACAGTAAGCAGTATATATATATATATATATATATATTACAGCACATGAAAAGATGGGAGTTGCCTTATCGAGTGGGGGATCAGTGCTAACGAGGCCAATTCAGTCAAGGTGGAAGTGGCTTATACTCAACAGTTGACAAGAAGGGGTGAATATCAACAGCGGAAAAATTACTTTAGTTAGCACTATGAAAAGTAATTTTCCCTCTGTTGATATTCACCCCTTCTTGTCAACTGTTGAAAATAGGCTACTTCCACCTTGACTGAATTGGCCTCATTAGCACTGACCCCCCACTCGGTAAGGCAACTCCCATCTTTTCATGTGCTGTAATATATATACTGCTTACTGCATTTTTCACTCCATGCATCTGATGAAGTGGGTTTTAGCCCACAAAACCTTATGCCCAAATAAATTTTTTAGTCCCTAAGGTGCCACAAGGACTCATTGTTTTTGCATCCCAAAACAGTGTAAGTGCTTGATCAAATTTGATCTGCAAGGGAATTTCTTGATTGCACACAAGTGTTACACATCATCATGCAGTTAAGCATTTCTTTCCACAGCTGCTGTAGTTACCTGGCTATTTGATTTTGTTCATGGTCTGTAAACTGGTTGGAGAATATTGGTTCATTCTGCTTGTGGTTTCACTTGCACACAAATGTATTCAATTTAGGAAAAATCACTTCAAGTCCAAAAGCAAAAATGTAAGGTGCTCTTCAAGAACGGGGGGGTAATGTGGTAGAAAATATCAGCACAGCTTCAGGACTGGCTGTAGGATCTGCTGTTTTGCCTTCCCACTTGCTTGCATTTGATAGATCTCAAGGTGTGACTGCCTCTGACAGCATTGCAATGCAGCCTGGGAGCACAGAGGAGGCAGAAAAGGGTGAGATGTACAGGCCAATGGACTACTGGAAGTTGCTCAGATAGGATGGTGATGAGAGTTATATAAGAATAGCTGAAGAATCATGCTTAGAGCTGCTAAACTTAAAGGAAGGCCTCCTGTGGCCTTATGGGGATGCTTTAGTTTATGTATGCACTTAGAAAACACATGCTGTAGCCAAAATACCAGACTTGGTCTGCAAAGAGCCAGGCGTGGCAGCTGGAAGAGCTGGGGGTGCCACTCCAGTGAAAACCAATAAAACCTTCCATTTGTTTTTACAGTTGTTTCATATGAGTGCAACAGGACCACACAATGAATGGTGCAGACACCTTACTGGTGTCCCGAGTGGGTAAAGAACTACAAAGGACTGTTATCTCAAACACATGGCTGTTTGAAGCTGGTGGGTATACTTGGTTAATTTGATTTCTTGACTTACATACACCCACGCTGACAAATGTAAATTAAGAATATTGTCAGAGGTATAAATCCTTCTGCTTCAAGGCTTAAACCAACTACTAACTAATGGAGATTAGGAAGACACATTCCCTATGGGTAGGTTATTCCACAATTGCTTACTCTAAAATCTCTTGAACTTGTACTGGCCACTGTACAAACCAGGTTACTGGTTATTTTTCCTCTTCTTCCCCTCCTTTTCAATGTCCCCCTTCCCTTCCTTTGTGTCTCTTTGGATAAGCCCTCCCATCAAACTCACCCAAGCAAACAACTCCTAGAATTAGCATGACGTTTGCAAGCCATCCCATTGTCCTTTCTGCCTGTGCATTATATCCTTTCCCCCAACCCTTTCACATCCTGTTTGTTTAGATTGTAAACTCATCAGGCCAGGGACTGTTTCTTAATCTGTTTTTGGAGTGCTTAGCACAACGGGGCCCTGATGTTGATCGGGGTCCCTCAACACTGGTCCAAACTAGAATGGCAATCACCTTGCTCCATCATGGCAGAAAGTATTATTGTTGAAATCAGCAGTTCCACAAGTGGTATAACGTTTTGATTTGGTCTCATTTTAAACTATATCCAGAGAGTCTCCATGGAAGGGGAAAAGCAGATAAAAATTAGCTACCAGGGGCCTGATTTTCGGAGGTGTTGAGGGTAGCTAATGTCAATGGGAGAAGATGCTCAAAATGCAAACCTCATTGCCATGACACTCCTGCCCTACGCATCTTACTTGTTTGTATGACAAAACACCGCACTGAGCAATCACTCCTCCAGATGGCTAGGTCATATGCCCCGTGCTGGATGGCGAGTCAATAGACTGCTTCCACAAGACACTTGTTCGCTGAGGGTGACAAGAGAACTAATTAAGGTGGATTTAATTTTAGGGGGCAAGGCTGAGAGAACAAACCTCACATGACAGATGTTACGCATGTTGCTTAATGCACTACTGGAAGATGCTCAGTTACTATGGTAACAAGGGCGGTATAAGAACCAATATAGGAGAGAATAACATAGCCTGTGTACTACCATTCCTGTGAGGTTTATGAAGGAATTGTTTTGAGCCAGTACTACTGTTTCGAATTTGCCTATCAAAATGCCTGTGGGACAGAAGATTCCCTCACTGGCATAGAGGGAGGGTGGGGGGCGGGTGAGAAGTGGTCTCGGGAAAGCCCTTTGCATGAGTGTGTTGGAATCTAGCATTAGTCTGGATTCCCAGTTAGCTTTCTAGTCACATTAATTTTCCATTTTCCAGCAGTATGTTTTCCACTCTGGTTAAACAAGTCTCCTTTCTCCAGTTTACTGCAGATTTGGGATTATAGCTACGTTTATTTTAAGTGTTCTCATTCCAATACCTAATGGATTTCTTCAACGTTCCTATCTAAGATGAATACTTAGGCTTCAGTCAGACTTTGCTCTGAAAACTTACTTATCAGTGCATTAATGAATTGATCTCTGTACAATACCATTTCAGACAAGCGAGACAAATTTTGCTCTCCCTTACACCTATTTACCCAGCTGAAATATCAGGGCACACTCTAGCCTTACGCCACATACCCTTCTGTGCATCAAATGAAAATGCACCTAATGGTATATTCTTGAATGATTATGAGCCTAATCTAAAACCCATTAAAGTCAATAGAAAGACTCCCATTGGGGTGGGATTTAGCAAGTTTATTTAGCAAAGGACAATCCAGTTAAGTAAGATATATGGGCTAAAATAGGAAGAGAGCTTTTTTTCTGTTCCAGGAGAAAATAACTATTTTTCTTCTAACTTCTTTTTTGTTCATAGAACAGAAAATTATATATCTGTCATGTCACATTGTATGCGGTTGTTGAGCATCTATATTACCATTCCTGTATTTCAATCTAATCTAAAGCGTTACTGGAAGATTTCTAAAATACTGCTTTGGAACTTTGATGACTTGCTTTCATGTCTCTCATGAGGTATATGAACTGTAAAAGTTGAAGGAGAAAAGTACTGTACAATAAACTTCTGGGTGATAGCGAGAAAGCTAATGGAATAAATTAAACCTTCCATGTGGCCTATATATAGCAAAGTTTCTCAGCATGAGGCAGTTCCAGTTTCAAACCTTAGGTCATTAGTTTATCTTCCGTAACAACTGAAAAGTGGTGAGAGCTGTCAGAAGAAGATGAATGAATTTGTCTCTTTGCAGTAAGGGAGTACAAAGTACTTCCATTTTCCTCATAGAATCCTTTGGAAAGACTGCAAGATTTTAAAGGACAAGAAGTAAACCGGGTGGGGTAAAGAAAATAACCCACTCTACAGAACAAAAAGGTCTTCATTTTTAAAATGAAATGGTATGAAAATAAGATGGGTTCATTAATGCAAATTCAGCAATCCTCAAGATTTTCCTTAGTTTAAAAAAATCAAATAATTCCTTCCATATGATAATGACTGGTGCAATTATTTGACAATTTCTTATTACAGTGTACAGTAGTTGTAGTAGCAATAGGATCAGATCAACAAATGTTTAAATAAATATGGTTTCAGATGACCCTTCCTTCACAATCTATTCCTTTAATCCATTCGGCTAAAGATCTTAAATATGGAATGGCTACTTGATAATATTTAATATACCACTCTTTAATACATATCGCTATTCATAGTTACATAGATTATAGGGCCAGAAGGGACTACTGTGATCATCTAGTCTGACCTCCTGTAAAACACCGGTCATAGGACTTCTCTGAATGAATTCATGCATATCTTTTAGCAAAAACATCCAATCTTGTTTGAAAAGTTTCCAGCATTGAAGACTTCACCACAACCGTAGGTAATTTGTTCCAATGGTTAATTACCCTCATTGTTAAAAATATTCGCCTTAGTTCTAATCTGAATTTGTCTAGCCTCAACTTCCAGCCACTGGGTCTTGTTATACTTATGTCTGCTGGACTGAAGAGCCTTCTATTATCTGTAGAATATCCAAATGATTTTAAAATCCCTCAAATGATTTATTGTCATGTTTATAGTGAGCTACAAAGAATATTTTTCAAACCATTTATCCAAACAGGTGAACAATGTGTCTGTCTGAAAAAGGAGGGAGAGAGGATTTGGGGGGGGGGAAATTTCCCCCTTTTTTTTTTCAAAATACAAAAATTTGAAAAATTTCTACCAACTCTAGAGCTGCTTGAAAAATAAGGGAATCATTTTGCAAATATTTCATCAAATTGTTTCCCATTTTAAAAAATAATGTGTGGATATGTAATTGAAACGCCAACATTTGAAAACATAAATGAACGTTTAGCTCTAATTAATATGGCCATCGCAACTATGGGCCTGATTCAGTGTGGTCCTTCCTGTTGTTTTGGCAGCATTCCAATTTGGTAGTGTTTTGTCCCCACTTTGCAATGGTGTAAGGGCTCAACCGTGCGAGATTGGGAGCACTCTAGCCCAGTCTCGTGAAACACTTCAGCACCCACGTAACTAATATACCTATACGTAAAAAGTATATTAACTGGAAATTCATTCCTGTATTCGCAATTCTACTTTTCCCACGCCTGTTTTAGTGGCAGTTGGGAAAAGGCATTAATTCTGAAAAACCTGAGGCATTGCTACCCTGAGAGCTAGCGCATCACTTACAAGAAAGATATTGCTGATAAAAATCAGTGCAGTTTCTGCGTGCTGGGACTTATTTGGAAGAAAGTTAATAAAATCTGCATGGAAACACGAACCTCACAGCTATTTTGGGGGTTTTTAATTCCTCAAGGAAAGTCTGCTGGCCCAATGCGAAAAGCGTTCATTTCCCAGCAGGATGCTGGCTGTTCCCCAAAGTGCCAGGGCAGTTTATAGAGGCCCAAATATCTCCTGGCCTTAACTGAAGGATCTGTAGAGAAAGTATCCTGCAGGGTAGAGGCCTGCTGCCTTTGAATAGGGGGCAGCCAGCAAGACTACAGGCCACAGCAAGAGATGCCACGACACCATCAGGAAACTCTGATTTCTTATCTGAGCCATTCACCATCTATCTGCATATAGAGTTCAGAGAAGCCACTTCCTTCATGTGAAACGGAGACCGCCCCATTATGTCCCTCTTATTGCTGCAAGCATGAAAAATTGCTCCAGCTGAGAAAGTTGGGCTTTCAGGTCTCTGGTTGCTATGCCTGAATTTATAGGAATATTTAGGAGCGACTCTGTGAGTAGGTTTTTTGTTTGTTTTTGTTTTTTAACCTATAAACTCCAGCCATTTTCACAGGTTTTTGCTAATTAATGCCACTTCTGTGGAAATGAGTGCAGTTCTGCAAACAAGCTGCGACAAATGGGATTTTTATTGCTAGTGGAAAAGTCTAGGGAGTAATTAGCAGGTCCACAGAGATCTCTTGATTACAGGCATCTGGGTTAGTAATGGCCAGACCCAAAGATCACCAGGGGAAATGTTTAGGGATTTTCACCTGAGGGCACATTTATGTTGTCAGCTACAACCTTCAACCCGCAGTTGGACAAATGTGGGAAAATGTTTTGTGAAATGTGAAACAAACGAACCTGATGTTGGATTAGGAAAACTGGCTCTCCTTTGCTAAGGACTGTCCAGCTGCCAAGACTTGCAGATGTAATATTCTGATATCTCATTAAACTTGATTTCACAGAGATACTTCTGCCTCAGCGCTGCATTCTAGTTGCAGTGACTGCTTAAGATGCACGTACAGTTGTAGCTTCTGCAATGAATAGGAAGAGGAAACAACAAGACCTAATATTAAAAAATATAAAACCAAAACCAAAACCCCCTCACTCGACGTCTCTTTTGAAATGGAATGTGGGAAAAAGAATTCTAGTAACAAAGGATTTATTCGTGCAGGCTGAAAAGTAACTTGGGGGAGGGGAGGGGCCTTTGCTGCTATTGCTAAAATCATTCAGAAGTAAATCATGGCTCTCCCTAGAGACACGATCATGCTTTTTCAAACTACAGGCTTTTTAAAGATCATCTGAAACCTTTGGTTTCAGTTTTAACCCAACGGGGTTAAAAAAGTTATTACGTATTGATGTTGCGGAAGTGTACAGGAGCCCCAGTCATTGGCTGGGACCCTGGTGTGATAAACGCTGTACAAACACAGAACAGAAAGACAGTGCCTACCCTAAGAGTTCCACTCTGTAAAAGAGCAAGCAAATTGATGTGGACACAGTGGCAAAATGAGGACAGACACATGTATGGAATTAAGTGGCAGGCTGCGACTTCTATTAAACTTTATTAAACTTTACCTGCACATCACCCATACTCTCCTATACCAGACGGTTAATTGGTTCCAGTGTCAGGGTTACAGGGCTCCTTCCCATATAATCCATAATGCAATGTAGGGTCTCCACAGCTTACCCCCCTCAGGATTCAGCTCTCTGAGTCCTTGCACCTTCCCCTCTCCCCTCGCATCCTGTGAGGGGGACAGAATGTGCAGCAGAATGGGGACCTTGACCTGTGAAAACTACAAGGTCTCACCTTATCCTATGAGCCCAAGGTCCATCACCAAAATCCCAGGCCTTTTACCTCTTGGAACTGTTCATTTTATTCTCTTAACCACACTGGAAACTGGCCGCAAGTTGTGGTGAATAAACAACTCCAGCCCAGTCAGGTACCGTAGGCGTTCCTACTTAGCTCACTGTGGCTTGCGGGTGCTGCGAGAAAGGCAAAAAACTCCCTGGTCTTCTGTCAATTGGCCCACGAGAGAAAAAATTCCTTCCTGACTAGAAGGCTAGACCTGCAGCATCTGCCAGGCTGGGTTCCCATTCCTAGTTCGAATGGGTAGGGTGGGGCTCCTGGAATGGAGTTGAAAAAGGGTCCACAGGGCCCCTGTGCTGGGCTAAATCCTTGGAGCTGGGGAATGCTGGCCAATCAGCGCCTCTCTCGCCAGCTGGCCAATGCCCCAGAGACTCCTAAGGGGAGGAGTTACCTAGTGTTCCTTGGCAAGTGTCTCCCTCCTTTGCTGCTGGGACTGTCCCCCTTCTCCGCCAGCCCTATCAAGCTCCCCCACTCATTGAGGCAGGGGGGTGGTACGTCTCAAAGTGTGCACAGGGCCAAGCATTTAAAATGCAAAGTTATCCTGTGGACACAATAGGTGACTTATGTGGGGCTTCCCTCTGCCGGGATCTCCAATCTAATAGGGCAGGGTTCTTCACTGCAAGGCCCACGAGCCACTGGCGGCTCCCATGGACCCTAAGTGCAGCTCCCTGTCGATTGCGCTCTCCAGCGGCAGGGGGACTGCAGCTGAGGCAGGCTCCCTGCCTGCCCTGGCCCCATGCCGCTCCCAGATGCGTCCAGCACACCCCTGTGGCCCCCAGCGGCTGGGGAAGAGCAGAGGTCTCCGCACACTGCTCCTGCCTGCAAGCGCCGCCCCTGCAGCTCCCATTGGCCGGGAACGGGGAACTGTGGCCAACGGGATTTGTGGGGCACGTTGGCCCCTTCCGGGAGCTGCCTGTGGCTAGGGCTGTCCGAAGTAAGTGCCGGCCCTTCAATGGGCAGGTTCTGAATAGCTCTGCAGCATAAATACCAGGAGTAGCATGTAAGACCAGGAGTAGCTGTGCTGGACCAGCATTTCTCTTCCACCACCCAACCTGCAGCCTCCTGGGGACAGGACCCCATACTCTCTCCTGCACCCCAAGTCCCTGCCCCAGCTGTGAGTCCCTTCCAGAGCCAGCCAAAAAAAGAGAAAGATACGTGGTTTAGAAGATGAAAACCGAACGTTTCAAGAAAGTTGCACTGATGAGTTTTTCTTTGTGCTTAATGAAACATGCATGAAGCCAGTTTGTTTAATTGGTCAGCGGACGTGTTCTGCTTTTAAGCGCAGCAATGTGGAACGCCAATACACAACAGTGCATGCAAATGTCAGTGAAAATTACCCACCTGGAAATCTAAGTAATCTAAGGAAAAGTAACATTGAACAACTTGCTGCTTCACTATAAGGCCAGCAAAAAATAATACAGAGATCGAGGTCCGTTGCAGAATGTTTGACAGAGGCATCTTTCGAAATTGCATGGATTTTAGCAAGACATAAAAAGGCATTTACTGACGCAGAGATCGTTAAAGAGTGTTTTCTGGCTTCTGCAGACATCCTGTATGCTGATTTCAATAACAAAAATGCAATCCTAAAGCAAATAAAAGGGCTGCAACTCTCTGACACAACCATAATGAGAAGGGTGGAGGAAATCAGAAAAGAAATCCAACAACAGTTAACTGCAGATATTTTGGCAGTACCGTGTTTTAGTATAGGATGAAAGTACAGATATATGTGACATCTCACAATTGTGTGTCTGGGTTTGTTTCCCCAAAGAAGAATTATTCCGGGAAGAACTGCTGTGTTGAATACCTTTGAAAGGTCAAACAACAGGGGAAAAACATTTTGACTGTCCTACTCAATTTTTTTTGCTGAGAATAACTTGGACTGGACAAAGCTAACTTCTGTGTGTACAGACAGTGCACCAAATGTGCGAGGGAAGGAGAATGGATTGATTGGCCTGATGAGGAAATGAAAGGAAATACCCAAATTCGCCATCTTTCATTGCATTATACACCAAGAAGCACGAGACAGAATATGGCGACCTAGTGATGCACAATGAAGTGAGGTGGTTATCTCGTGGCAGGGTCCTTGACAGATTTTTGGGTCTCCTTCCTCAGATTTGTGAATTCCTTGAAAGCAAGGGGAAGAAGGAGAAAGACTTAGAAAACCCAGAGTGGATAATTAAGCTGGCATTTTTGACTGACATCATTTACCATTTGAATGCCCTAAATCTGTAGTTGCAAGGGAAACAGAAACTTCCTAGTGACATGTTGCATGCTGTAACTGCTTTTCAAAACAAGATTACAACATTCTTCATACCCAACATGCAGTTTGTTCACTTTCCAAAACTAAGCGCAGTCACCTCAGAAAATCCCAAGCTTTTGAAACACTTCAAT
The DNA here is from genome assembly GCF_965152235.1 of Eretmochelys imbricata. Classification (NCBI taxonomy): domain Eukaryota; kingdom Metazoa; phylum Chordata; order Testudines; family Cheloniidae; genus Eretmochelys; species Eretmochelys imbricata. The sequence continues at coordinate 200,849,464 of NC_135574.1, read as the reverse complement.
TACAATTCATTTGTACAAATGCTGGGAGAATTGAGGGTGGAATTCGAGTCTCGATTCAAAGACGTAATGGAGTACAAGGAGTTTTAAAATTTAATTGAGAACCCCTTCCACGTGTCAGTAACATCTCTGTCACCAGTTATCACAGACATTTGTTCTGACTGTGCTAAACTGGAGAGAGCAATTGTGGAACTTCAGACAAATGACATCATGAAGTCTGAACTTAAGACCGGTGTTTATCGTTTCTGGAACATGGTCCGTGGTACACAATACCCATCTCTGAAACATTGTGTGCAAATAGTGCTGTCATTTTTTGTCAGCACGTATACCTGCAAATCCACATGTTCAGCAATGAATACTGTGAAAAGAAAACAGAGGTACAAATTGACCAATGAACATTGGGACTGCCTTAGTAGGGTTGCGATGGCAGAGTACGAACACGGCATGAACACAGTCAAGGAGGGACAGGCACACTTTCCCTCATCCAGTTTTTAAAGCAAGTTTTGCATTATTCTGCTCTTAAAAAGTTTACTTGCATAGGGTGCCTTTTTGATTCCATATATTATCCTGGGTATTATTTTATAAAAGGAGTATCGTTTTATTGTACCAGTAGACTTTGCTTTAGTTACACGAGTGGCTCTGTAACATTGCATCGTTAAGGAGTAGTAAGCAACGTGTTAATTTAGTACTTGATGTGGCTCTCACAGTGAAGGTTTTTTGCCAAAGTGGCCCCCACTTCAAAAGTAGTGAAGAGCACTGTAAGAGGTCTTGCATTGGAAATGCACTTAAGTGTGTACTTAAATCCACCCCTCTCAGGAAAGCACTTAAGCAAATGCTTAACACTAAGAAATGTGTTTAAGTCCTATTTGCTTTGTTTTCCTTATTCACTGCCCAGCCAGATGCTCATGGCCTAATAAACTGGTGGCCAGCCCCAGCTCTAAGGCTGTTCCTCAGTTCAAAACATTACTTCTGGCTTTCAAGTCTGCCCATATCCAGGTCGCTGGGCTTGTCTACATGGTGGGTTACTGCACGCCAAGCCAGGGTTTGCATCTGCAGGACACCAGCTTTCCGTGCAGCAACTTACCACGTGGGCACTGCAGTGACGGTCTTGGAGTGCTGTGTGGAAATGTAATACACCCATCCACGCTCCGGGTTTTTCACTACACTGTAGCAGCGACCGTGTGGGAAGTTACAGTGTTAGAAGTGGGTGTGATGTAGATTCATGCTCTGGCTTGTCATGCAGTAACTCGTCACAGAGACAAGGCCACACCCAGCAAAACACCCAAGAACACCAATAGTTCCATTGGCTAGTGAAGCCATTAGTCAACTGTACTCCTCGTTGTGCTCAAGTTCTGTGCTGGATCAGATGTTTACCAAGGCGTTTGTTACGTCTAGGATGTGGAATACGACTAGTAATTAAGCTTGTGAATACAAGTTCCATGGCTCATCGAAGTCCCATTACCATTTTTCAAAGTATAGGCTCAGACCCAATATTCCCACTGATCCCCCCTTCAGCTGGGATTCTTACTTCTCGGGGCAGAGGACTGATTGTTAATCAGAGGAACTGAACCATAGGAAAGGAGAATTCAGAATCACTGAGGAGAATTCTTGTTCTCAAATGGGTGAGTATATATATTCCTGAAGCACCTAGTGCCAGATCCTGGCTGCCACAGACATACCTGTCTGCCTTTACATCATCTGACATAGGCACGTGTTAGAAACCTTGCAGGTGGATGGGTAGCTCAGGATGGAGGGTTTTATACCCTGATTCTAGCCTCTCGTGAAAGCTCTTCACAGCAGATGGCTCCCCAGCATGTTTATACTCGTGTAGCCCCCTAAGTAGTCAGAGGGAGTGATTTACTACGTCCCATAGATTATATGTTTCAGAGTAACAGCTGTGTTAGTCTGTATTCGCAAAAAGAAAAGGAGTACTCCTTTTCTTTTTGCCATAGATTATATGTGTCCCTAAAATCCCAACAGACGGGCCCTCAGAATAGGCCCTGGTGGCCTGAATGTGAGCACACAATAATGCTTGTTAACATGAATCCTACGGAGGGATTGAGGGAAATAGTTCATCTCATAAAAGTTTGTTGCAAACTAAGAGGTACAAATGGTATGTTTAGTGCTTGAGTGTGTTACCATGAAGTCTCTCAGATCCCAGACTATTTAGATTTATAATCCAGTTGTTTGTGAGCTCAATCTTTAAAGATTCCATAATTTTCCTTAACTGTTTTGTGTGGTTAAAAGCATGAATGTGAAGCATGTAAATCTGTTCAGAAATACGACATAAATTCCAGTAAATAAGGTACTTAAATATAAATGTTTGACTATTTTCTAATGAGTTGCATTCACAGGCCCTGCAGGGCTAATTAGGTTCATAGATCTTATCTTGCCTCTATTTCACTAAAGCCAAGAGCCTCTCAGGAACTGAATCTACTCAAAAAGAGCAAATGAACTACTTCTAAATGGTCACAAACTGACCAAGCTTTTCTGCCTCAGCTCACTGTCTGCCTTCAAACCAGAGGGATTTAAAAGCTCTGAGATTGCAGGACTTTAAAAACACACATTTGCATGTGGCCAGATGCAAAATTTAAGATTTAGAGTAAGCAACAAAAGGAATGGTTAACTTAAGTACTCAGGCACACGCTGAATTAATGACACAGCAGCCCCAGCAGAAACACAAGGAAAACATGTAAACCTTCATCTATTATTAGTTGCTGTGGCCCCCACTCCAGAGCCCAAGGACACACGGTCATTAAAGTCTGTTCTTTTCCACTAGATCTTTTAATTGCCACATATACTAGAGAGGTACGAGCTCTGAACTGTAGCAAGTTTATATGCAAGACCCCCTGTTTGGAATGTTCTTCCTTTGGTTGGTTGAATGATTAATAAAACAAACCAAAGAAGGATCTATCTATTGCAAGCAACCACATCATATAATCCCATTAATTAATTTACAAAGGTTGGGTTTTTGTTCTGTGGTTTTACATCACCTAACACAATGGGGCCCTGTTTCATGACTGGGCCCCAACAAGCTACTGGAATACAAATAATAGATGTAAGGGTTGTGGGATGGGGTAATAAAGAAAAGGGCTCTATAACTGAGAAAATGATAAAATTCAAAAGGTCATGTTTTATCTTTCACTGGGGGTTTCTTCTAGGTTGCGTTATGATTTACTGTCATTACATATTACATAAACAATCACAGTCATCATGAAGCGGGAAGTCCTGGTCATCTTGCTCTGAGTAGTTATTCCACGTTGTTTGTGGTTTGACTAGAGAGACACATTCTTACATTGTACCTGGATGACCAGGAGTATGTATATCCCTTTTGCCCCTACTTGTGAGGCTGACCCAGTAAAACCGATTGGAAGGAGACCCCCATTAAAACTCCCCCACCATGGATGCTGCTGGGTCTTCCGTGGCCAGCAATGGCCTATCCCTGAAGCTCATAAAAATACTTTTGAAGGGCAAATTGCTTTGTCTTGGGAATGAACCAGATTGCCCCTACGGCAAGTGTTTTCTAAGAACCTCCCAGGAGAGGAGACTCTGCCCCACAGTCTCCCCTACAAGGTCTTCATCCTCATTCCCGCCTCCTTCAAGCCACACACTGTGTTAAGTCTATCAATAAAATCAGGATAGTTTTCAGCCGCAAAGGATAAACAATTCCAGCAGAGGCACTTCATTGCCAAGTGGTGTTTTCTCCCTCTTCGGGTATAGCTGTGAGAAAGCATTTCTGTTTAAATGGAAGAAATGTGCCGTGATTTCTCTGCAGAAGACGTGCGCTAGTCTCATGGGCTTTAATCAGTCTAGGCAGTCCATTTAACGGGAACACCTTTTTAATGGATTGGCAGCGTCTCCTGGCATGGCTCTGAACACTTCCTGCCAGGTGCTGTGTGCCTCTCCTGTCTCTTGCCAGAGCAGGCCCTTTAGCTATGTTATGATAAAAAGGAAGTTTTACCACAGATACAAAAAAGCCCCATGACTCACTTGAGGCTATGTGGGTGGAACCAGAGCCTTTTCTGGTACCATGTGTGACAATCCAGAAGAGTGATGCATTGTGCGGTGTCTACAAGGAACCAGCGGCAGAGCTCCTGGGGGGAAAGGAGAATTGTTAAAAGATAAGTTGACACGACTTACCTGAGGAATGGGCTCCATTTCCTGTTTAGTGGTGACATGTTACTCAGCTTGTGGCCCCTGATAACTTGGGGAAAGTTTGGTTGAATCCAAACTCTTCACTGTATATGAGCACATATGTACAGAGTGGATATCACCCTTTTTGTTTCTCACTTTTAAACCCAAACCTTTCCAATTTTGAGATCTTTTCTTTACAGACTGAGGGCTAAATCTTGCTCCCCTTACTCAGGCGAACAGCCCCATTGGAGGTAGCAGAAGCATTCAGCAAGTAGGATTTGGCCATAAGACTTGTTAACTCCCTTTTTGCTATTGACAGATATGTTCCTGGAAGGGTTTGTTGACCAATGCCATTCAGATGAGTGGCACAATAGGGGAAATCTGGCATAGGACTTGCCAGATGGGATCTGTCACAAGGTCCATCTAGCCCAGCACCCTGCCTCTGACAGTGACCAGCACCAGATGCTTTAGAGGAAGGCATGAGAACCCAACAGTAGGCAGATGTGGGATATTTGCCTCCTATGTAGGTGTCAGCCTGATCTCTAATAGTATTCTCAGCATCGCTGGATGCGCACATGCATATAAAAGTATTCTCCCACAGTGAAATGCTTAGACATTGCTCTAGGCAATCCAACAACTCTATACTTTCCATGGGGTTACTGACACTGGTCTCCTTTGTAAAGTGCTTTGAGATCTACGGATGAAAAGTGCTAAAGAAGAGCTAGGTATTATTATTATCATTCTGTTGCCAAAAAAAAAAAAAAAAAAAAAAAAAGCAAATGCACTTTTAGGTTGCTTTAACAGCAGCATGACATGCAAGTCACGTGAGGTGATATTACTGCTCTACTCAAAGTGCTGGTCAGGCCTCACCTGGAGCACTGTGTCCAGTTTTGGTCACCAGTGTATAGAAAGTATGAAGAGAAACTGGAAAGGATCCAGAGGCAAGTGACAGAGATGATCAAAGGGATGGAAGGCAAGCCATGAGAGCAAAGGCTGAAGGAACAAGGTATGTTGAGTTTGGAAAAGAGGCGATTAGGGGGCAGGGGGAGACATGATAGTGGTCTCCAAATACTTGAAAAGCTGCCATAAAAAAGATGGGAAAAAATTGTTCTCTCTTGCTACAAAGGGCAGGAGAAGAGGCAATGGGTTCAAACTACAGCAGAGCAGATTTAGATTAAATCTCAGGAAAAACTTCCAACTGTAAGCCCAGTAGGACAATGGAACAGATGCCTCGGGAGTTTGTGGGAGCTGCTTCACTGGAGGTTTTCAGAAAGGGGCTGGACAGCCATCTGTCGTGGATGGTTTAGATGCAACAGATCCTGCATGTTGGTAGGCGGCTAGACTAGATGATGCTTGTGGTCCCTTCTAACCCTATGGTTCTATTATATTGCATCTGCCGGTAAGTCAAGGACAATGCACTATCCTCTATATCATTTAATGTTATTACTGTTCTCTTGCATCAAAAAGAATGTTCCTAAAGGAGGCAAGAGGTATTACTGAGAGATGGTTCCAGTATGGAAGTTTATACGCAGGATTGGCCGAGATGCAAAGTGCTACTTTACTTTATTTTTAACTTGAGTGTATTTTGCCTAATGGTAAATGCATAGAAGCAAGGAAAGAATGCAGAGCTAAAACAGCTGTTTGACTAAAAGGTACAAAGTGTTAGGACATGAATTATTCTGTGTGCATCTGCACTCTGAAGGAATCTTGACCATCTAACTCCAGTGCAGATGTCATCAGTCAACACTTCAACTGGTAACTCTAGTACAATCATATACACCGCTCCTTCCCCTAGGGATTCCAGCAGTATCCCCACTGTACACCAGGGCTAGGACTTGTTACGGATATTGGATAATACAGAAGGATAAGGTTAGTGAGTTGAGTATGTATCCTGTGCTAACACCAGCTCTTTAAGTCTGATAACAGGACCGGCATATTTTGATTCAGGGGGAAAAGACAGTGATCAAAAAGACAATGATTAGATCAACTTTGGGGCTTCATTCTCCTGATGCAAGATATGAATAACTCTCACTGAAGCTAATAAATTCCTACTACCCCACTGTGGAAGATGCACTGAAGTCAGTAGGGAATTACAATATTTGTATCCTGCAGTAGGAGAATGAACCTCCTGGAAAACTGCAAAAGTTTCTCCTTTCCATAGGCAATCAGCTTGTGTGTTACTGGTATTAACATACTCTAGCATTTATAGGAACTTTGCCTTTATTATTTTTAAGAGGATCCATACGTTGCTCATCTTGGCTTCTTAATGTAAAGGGGACTCTGGTGTCAATCATGAAATAATTTCGAAATATGAATTTCCTGGGTTTAACATTGCTCTTTGTTACCCTAATACTCCTGATTTTCAGTACTACGTCCTCTCCTGCCCAAAGCTTCTGCCCTAAGAATTTCACCCGTTGCTCGTGAGAACTTCAACCTCTGGATAAATACATAATTTGGGTCAGGTCTTCAAAACACAGCAGTCTGTATTCCATGTTGTTTTTGGAACATGTCCAGGTCTCATACCACGATAGCTGATGGAAGAAATGAAGAAATGTAACTTGACATGCTGGCTTTGGGTGACAAAAATAAGCAGACAGATTCATTGGCTGAGCTTGCCCTGTAAGGGAAATAAATGGGGTTCGGATTGGCAATGGGTAAAACAAATGCAACATCACAATTCATGTTCCAATGTGGTTTAAAAATAATTTGACTATCTTAGACAAGAGCCAAAGGCTGTTGTCACAAGCCGAGATCTCCTGGCCACTTCTGCCAGGAACAAACAGCCCACCAGAAATCAGAGACCCTTTGGTTCTGAGCTTCTCACCCACAGTCACCTTCTAATGAGTTTAGGGTGCTGGTGGTGACCTCATTATCTTTCTCATAGCCATCCTTCTCTCCTAGTCTCTGGCTTCTCCTTCCTGCTTGTTTGGTCCAGCTGCTTTGACCTCCCAGACACTTAACTCTTTCTCACATGGTCTCTTGAATCCTGCCAAGGAGCATAAAAGAGGAAGAGATTTGGGGTTGGACTCTTGTCAAGTGGTTCCCAAGTAATGGGTTTTATGTTGCATCATGGCCTTAAGTAGATTATCAAATGCTGACGACTTAAATCAGTTTGAAAAGAAATGAGTAGAGACGCCCAACAAAACCTTTGGGATAAAATGTTTAACTTTTCATGCCATCAAGAGAGATCAGGCTTGGTTAAATATACTCACGTTGGCAGGTGCTTTTGACAATGCTGATATCTTTCCCACACTTGCACGTTATCAGGCTTTGTCTAATGGTATCACATTCTTTTTTCTCTAGTAGACCTTCTGAAAGGAAGAGAGTGGAGAGTGAATGGTCAGACGCTCAGAACTGGCCTTTGGGACTTGCAAAACCTGTATCCAAGAGGAATCCTCAGCCAGTAATGGGGAGGTGAGGGAATTTTGCAGGACAGTTGTTGATTTTGGCCCAAGTAATGCACTGGGAGCCATGTGTATGGGTCTCTGTGGTAGAGATAATGAAGTCATCAATACAGGATCAAGGCTCTAATGTGTGGCTTTGAGCTCTATGGCTGTCTGAGGGTATGTCTACATTGCAATAAAATCCCACAGCACTGAGTCTCAGAACCCGGGTCAATTGACTCTGGCTGCTGGGGCTCAGGTTGTGGGGCTAAAAAGTAGCTATGTAGATGTTTGGGCTTGGGCTGGAGCCTGAGCTCTGAGCCCGACCCCTGGTTTCAGAGCCTGGGCTCCAGCCCAAGCCAGAACATCTACACTGCAATTTTTGGCTCCACAAGCCAGATTCAGCTGACGCTGGAAAAAAATGGAAAGCAAAGCAATGTTGATGTCAAAAACCAAGTTACTTACCATTATAAAAACATTTGCACAATCATAAAGGTGCACTGTGCTTCCCTGCACTGGCCAAAGTATTATGACCTAAAAAACCACCACTGCATCATTAGAAACCGAACCAAAACTGAACAGAAGACAGAAGTCAGAACTATGGGCCAAATCATCAGCTGGTATAAATGGCCATAGTATCATTGTTTTCGTGTTGCAGACTCTTCAATGGAGCTGTACCTGTGTTTTACCAGCTGGGCACAAGGGCCTATGTGTTTAAGTAAAGTACACAGTAAATGGAACAGTGAGATGCTTTTACATGTGTCTTTTCTTATGTTAATATTATTTTGCTGTGTCCAATCTTTCCCCCTGTTGCTGGGCAGGATTCTCTAACTGCAGTATGGAATCCAACAGTATCTAATCAATTTGACAGATATTGACTCCACTGTATTATCCTCTACTGTCAAAAGCTAATCGAAAAACGACACTGTATTGAACAGCATCCAGCATCATTAGCACAAAGAAAATCTCAATGTCCTGCCATATTGAGAGTCTTACAACTGATGTTAATTTTCAGCTCAAATACTAAAAAACTAAGGCCAGATTCTCAGCTTGTGTAAATCCATGAAGCTCCAGTGACTTTTTTGTGGAGCTACACAGATTTACACCATCTGGGGGGTCTGGCCCAGCAATTTAGAAATTGAGATCAATACTCCGACTATGAACAAAATGAGTGCAACATTTTTCTTAACTCTAGATAGGGGATGGATTTTGGGAGACAGCTCACCTACCTCTTCCTCCTCTTTATCGGCCAATCAAGTTATATTATGGATTCATAGAACTGAAGGCCAGAAGAGACCATTAGATGACCTAGTCTAGTGGTCTCAACCAGGGATATGTGTACCTCTGGGGATACGCAGAGGACTTCCATGAGGTACATCAGGTCATCTTGATATTTGCCTTGTTTTACAACAGGCTATAAAAAAAGCACTAGCAAAGTCAGTACAAACTATAATTTCATGCAGGCAATGACTTGTTTACACTGCTCTATATACTGTACTCTGACCTGTAAGTACAATATTTATATTCTAATTGATTTATTTTATAATTAGCTGGTAAAAATGAGAAAGTCAGCAATTTTTCAGTAATAGCATGCTGTGACAGTTCTGTATTTTTATGTCTGATTTTGTAAACAAGTAGTTCTTAAATGAGGTAAAACTTGGGGGGTACACAAGACAAACCAGACTCCTGAAAGGGGTACAGTAGTCTGGAAAGGTTGAGAGCCACTGATCTAGTCTGACCTCCTGTATAACACAGGTCATTAAATTTTACCCAGTGACCTCTGTATTGAACCCAGTAATTCATTTTTGGCTAAAGCATCTTCCAGAAAGGCATCCAATCTTGATCTGAAGATGTCAAGAGATGGAGAATCCACCACTTCCCTTGATAATTGAGCTATTTCTAATCTGAAATTTGTTTGGCTTCAGCTTCCATCCATTGGTTCTTGTTATGCCTTTCTTGGTTAGATTAAAGAGCCCTTTAGCATCTGCTATTTTTTCCCTGTGAAGATACCTATAAGCTGTAAATCACCTCTTGGTCTTCTTTTAGATAAGGTAAACAGGTGGGCCAAGTTGCACTATGGGAATAACAGAAGGGAAGCATTTTAAGGCAAGTTGGGAGCACAGTTAGTGTAGCCAAATGGTGGAACACTGGAAGTGTAATGTGGTTGAGTGATGGCATTGGGGTCACTCCATGTAAAGAATGAGTGGTTGTATTGCATAGATGGCATAGTTGATTGGTGAGGTCAGGAGGTTGCAGGCAGACTGGGAGATACCTGGTAACGACTGGAGAAAAGGCCTTGAATCTGGCAAACTTGGAAGTGGAAACCAAAAGTTATGAGATCCCTGAAACTATTAACTCTACAGTAGGTTAAAGTAAATATTTTAAAGGGGTGGTTGTATGGTGCAGATAGCAAATGGATCATTTGGTTTGAGTTGTAGGGAGCTACCATAAATTACACTTTCTATTCTGAGGAGTTCCAATTAATGAGAGTTGCATGACAGGACATACTAACAATGGAGATAACCCACAGGTACACCGTTTGAATCAGGATCAGAAAGGCGTCATTGTGCTGGGGATATTCCCACCCAGGGCTTTGATCTGGGCACATTCCTACCCAACATAATGTCTTTTACTGTACCGCAATTCACGAAGAAAATATTGAGAGTAAAGATCCCTCAATATTGGTCAGCTATATAGAGCCAAATCCTTCTCCCCTGGAAGGGAATATTTAGGCCAAGATTTTCAAAGCTGTGTAATGGATCTGAATGTCCAATTTCCATTTTAATATTAATTAAAATATGCATATTCCAAAGGGCCCAATTTAGCTCCCATTGAAGTAAAATATTTACATTTGAAAGCAAAGCTTTTATGTGTTGAGCTCCTTGTGTGACTCTCCACCATTAAATGCAATGAAAATGACCTGAAAACAATTTTTAACAGCAGCTAGTGCCCAGTATAGAGCATATTTTGCAACTCAGTTTTTGGGGTGGTTGACCACAGAAGAAAGTACCCATGTGAATGCTTACCACTCTCGCTAGGTCTGTCCAGTCAGCCCATTACTTCAAAGAGTAGAGAGTGCTGAACTCAGTACCATGAAAATACCACTTTTTTTTTCTATTTCAACATCACTGCTGGATTTTAAGTTGATCATAATGTTTCTAGTCTTGTGCTTTCTGGTTAGAATATTAACTTACTTCAGCTGAAGAATATTGGTCATTCCTCTGTTAAAATGTGGAAACTCAAACTTGTTCTTTGTGATAGTCCAGGACTAAACCTAAAACTTTTGATGCTGGTGGAATATGTGATCATTTGCAAGTGGATGGCCTTCAAAGGCTGAAGGTTTCTTTAAAACATACCTTGCATGCTGCTATGAAGAGATACTAAGCAATTTTTATGAGAATAAGACTCTTTGAGTCTTATGAATAATTGCAACAAATGGCATTCAGGTTGTGTGTCCACCTGAAATGCCACTTGTTTGGGAAAAGGTGGTGTTGCTGATAAAAAGGGGCTCAGGAAGTTGTTTGGGTCAAAATTAGCATCTAGAGCTATATTTTGGTTTTCTGTTAGTGTCTGTGTTGCAAAGCTGGCTTTGCCAGGGTTGAGTTGAATTGTTTTCCAGCTGGCTGTTTGAAAGGTAGGCTGTCTCTCACAAAATTAGTGGAGTCTCCCTTTAAAGGATTGACTAAAATGTCCCCTCTTTTGCAGTAAATTAGATAGTGTTAAAACACACAAAAAAGAACTATGCATTTTATAGCAAAATATTCTCTGGTAGCTGTGGCCAGCTGCATGTGAACTGGACCCATTCCTTTTCTGGAAGGTAAAGTCAAGTGTGGAAGAGAGATGCTGGGTGGGGGCATTGTGTCCATTGGCAGTTGATTGTTAATGACTCTTTAAGGAGCACAGAGCTGAGTGGTGGTTTGGCCAATTTTGACACTGACAAGTTCACCAATTATCACCCTGTCCCTAATCTTCCTGACTGGGAATATTGTCCTGAAGGGGCATTGGTGTCCTCCTCAAGGCTTTGGCCCCCTCTCAGTCTGGCTATCTGACTAGATATGGAACGATGCCTCAGCATCACTGATTGATGATTTCCTTGCTATGACCAGAGGCTGTGTCTAGGCTGATTTCTTGGTACCATAGACCATGAGGTTTTTCTGACATGGTTACATGCCCTGGCTGGGACAGCTCTTTGGTTGGTTGGCTCTTGAGTAGTTCTGTTTTTTCCTCTCAAAGAGAACTCCAGAAGGTAGTTTTAGCTCAGTGTCTGTTTGCCCTGATGGCTTCTCACGGAGAATGATGCAGGGATCTAGTCCGTCGCCTTTCCTTTTCAATCTGTTTGCAAGGCAGCTATGGAATATAATGAGCATGCTGTGCCATCTGTGTACAGATGATGCAGCTCAGTGGCTCTTTTTTTAAGTCTAGATGATGTGGACTCTCTGCCGGGGTACAGAAGAGAGCAAAGCGGCTGAGGATTAATTCTGGAGATGAAGCTGATAAGTTTGGGGGAGCATTTGAGAATTTTGATATTCTCCTCCCAGTTTTGAGCTGGTTTACCTACCCTTTGTCAAGGGAGTTTGTAATTTGGGGTACTTCTGGATCCCCCACTGCTCATGGTTATCTGCACCCTTTTCCATCTGCATTTGTCTAGATGATTGAGATCACGTGCTCCCGATGGGAAAACGTCTAACAATTATTCATGTCTTGGTGACCTCTAGATGAAATATACTGTAATGTGCTCTCTGTGAAGTTACCCATGCTAAATATTCAGCTATTGTAGAATGGGACTGGTTACTTTCTTTGTGGTTCTAGCTATAGGATACATATTATACTGGTTCTTCGAAAATTGCACTGGCTTCTTCCTGGGTTCCTTGATACGTTGATATTGATAGTCCATGAAGAACTAGGTGGGTTGATTTCCTGACACCACCTCTTGCTCTGTAGTTTGTCATAACAGCTGAGATCACTAGGGTGGGTGATGGTGCACAGACTACTGCTAACAGTCCCTAGACTCACGTGCCTTTGAGTTGGAGACAATCTCATGTTAGGGCCCTCCATTCTGGAATCTGTTTCCTCTGTTATCTGGGTTTGTTAACCTGTGTTCTGCATGGCACAATGGGGTCAAAATCTGTAGCAGCAACTTCTAAATGCTACAGCTACATTGTTTTGGGATTCTATCACCATGAAATATCCCTGGGTCCTATCCCCTGCTCCCATGAAAATACACACAGCTATGGCTCAGAGTTGAAAATACTCACTTCCCTAACATTTGTTGATGATTCTAGTTGACCATGATTATTTTTGAGGATGGACATTTTAGCTATACTCTCTGGGTAGGAAGACCACCTTTAGGAAATAAGGGAAAACCACATGAAAAATAAGGGACAATGCTTTTTTTAAGGGATATTTTAGGGAAACACCATTTCCCTTAGCCTATATATTTTTCTCTCAAGTATACATCTCTAGTGCCCTCAAATAGACAATGCAATTACCATCTGCTTCAGTGCAAAGTTGAAAATGGTACTTATCAGTTTAAATACATTTCAGTATATCGTTGGTTTTTGAAATCAGTTGATCAAACTCTTTACATGTACAATTGAAATGAACTTTAATTTGAAGCCCAGCCTTACCAGAATCAATATTTAGCAGGTTTCTGCAATTTGTCAAAGTCTCTTTACACAAGGAAAATATTCTTTCCACCCTGCATTTGAGATAGGAATAGACATCATGAATTCCACAAGTTTTAAGAAATTGGGAGAAGAAGGAGCTGGCTACCTTCTTTCAAAGCCCACCCCTTCCCCTGCACACAGTACTCACGGAACTTTCTTTGAAATAAAACGTTCTAGTGTCCAGATGTGGCTAGCATTTGCTGTTTAACTTCACCATTAACAAACCCTTCCCTTTCCTGACGTTTTCTAAATTCTTTCTAGCATTTCCTTTCCTGTGTTACAAGGGAAAAACAAGAGGTCTGGGGTGGAGAAACTTCTGAATATTTAATAACATGTTTTAACAGACAAAATCTCAAAGAAGAAGCCACATCCATGATTTTTATTTCAGGTGTGCAACTCAGTGCAGCCTTGGGAGAAACACAAAAGGAGGAGAACCTTTTAAGCTTTGTGGTTAGTTTTGGTTAAAAGACTAGGTTTCTTTGGGCTGAATTTTATACTGAAAACAAGCTTTAATCACCAATTATATTGCTTAGCACTGCTCTGAAATGGTTTGATTCGGTCTTGCTTATTTCATTAGTTGGTTGCATGAGTGAGGGGAGTCAAGTCATGACCCTTAACATATCACCGAATGCCCTGGTTTCACATCCCAGGCTTTGGTTCCTATGATATTGTGTGGCTGACTCCAATCAGAACTGACTTCTCATGAGTTCCAGGAAAGGGGGAGTTTGTAATCAGCTTCAACAACTTAGCTATGCAGGTCCTGAGGCCACTGCTGCTGCGTTGTTCTCCAGGCTGCCTTGCTTGCTGGCCTATAATTCTGTCACCTTGTTCCCTGGTACAAGCTATACTCTAGCCCTCATGTACTAACTCCCTGTGTCTGGCTCCATGAAGCAGTGCAAGGAACATGCAGTGTAATCCAGTTAACTCCCCCTTATAGGGAAAGCTGCAGAGCAAGAAGTAGCTGTAGGTAGGTCCCAGCAGGGCAGGGAGACAGAAAACAAGTGGTCAGGCACGGGGCAGCAACAAATGGTGCATTCCTTGATTGAAATCACAGAATCATAGACATGTAGGGCTAGAAGGGACCTCGAGAGGTCATCAAGGCCAGTCCCTTGCACTCAAGACAGGACTATGTAATAACTAGACCATTCCTGACAAGTGTTTGTCTAACCTGTTCTTAAAAATATCCAATGAGGGAAATTCCACAACCTCCCTAGGCAATTTATTCCAAGGCTTAACCACTCTGAGAGTTAGGAAGTTTTTCCTCATGTCCAACCTAAATGGCCTTTGCTGCAATTTAAGCCCACTGCTTCTTGTCCTATCCTCAGAGGTTACTGAGAACAATTTTTCACCCTCCTCCTTATCACAAACTTTTATGTGCTTGAAAACTGTTATCATGTCCCCTCTCAGTCTTCTCTTCTTCAGACCCACCGCACCCAGTTTTTTCCCATCTTCCCTCTGAGGTCATGTTTTCTAAACCTTTCATCATTTTGGAATTGTTGGAGTCTATTGCATCTTGGGAAAAATGCTGAAGTACACAGTCATGGAATTGCAGAGTCCATATAGCCCTAATTGAGATGAGTGCGGTGAGTCACCCGTCTCTGAGCTATTGTCTCAGGCTCTCTGCAGATGCAGGCAGATGATGCTACATTGGTTCATGGTTTTGAAGTTTTTCATTGCAACCATAAGGATTAGAAGTATATTGTTTTTTAATAAATGAAAACTGAGAGTCTGCAGAAGGGTGTGTCACCTGTGGCAAACTGCACACATCAGCAGTCATGGTAACTTGGAATGCCTGGGGCCCCGCCTTCAAGGCATTGTTAACAGCACATCTCTTGACTCGGGGGTTTGTCACAGAGGTGATGGGGTCGGGTGGAAAGGTACAGTACAGCATTCTGGGATGGCTGTGGATCTGTTCAGATTGACATTTGCCAGTTGATTTTATATTGTTTTAATTTTTCCTGGGATTGCACTGTGGCCACGTGGTTACTCAAAACCAGTTTAAAAAAAATGAAATAGATGTGTGTATGTGTATATCTATCAGTCAGATTATGGATTCATATTGGGATCACATACCACAATGGTAATCTGTATTAACTCCTTGTCACCCCAAAGTTTTGCTTTCCAGCAATGGGCCTCTCCCCAGGAAAATCCATCTTTTTGTATTGAAAGGATTTAAATGAATATGTCCTAGTGAAGATAATAGGCCCAGCTCATAGGTTTATTTGTGCGTGTGTAACAGGAGCATTATAACTGACCTTTAAATGCAAGGTTAGTAGCTGAGGAAATGACCAAGTTCAGGTGGCTAAAGTACTGAGGGATTATTTTCCTAGCTAATTGCTGGAGGTAGGAAAGGGGAAGTATAAACCTATCTCCTGTTACTTTGCTGTTGAGAGGAGACCTTGTTCATTCTAACACCATGATATTTATTTGAAATAGGCATCAGACTTCAGTAGATGGAGTAAGGCACCCCCTATGAGAAAGGGATGGCCACATTGGGCCCAGTATGTGTAACACCTTATTCTTGGACATAAACAAACAGCATCCTTAAGACCTTGTCTGCACTAGGGAAGAAGTAAAGGAGTACTTGTGGCACCTTAGAGACTAACCAATTTATTTGAGCATGAGCTTTCGTGAGCTACAGCTCACTTCATCAGATGCATACCGTGGAAACTGCAGCAGACTTTATATATACACAGAGAATATGAAACAATACCTCCTCCCACCCCACTGTCCTGCTGGTAATAGCTTATCTAAAGTAATCTTCAGGTTAGGCCATTTCCAGCACAAATCCAGGTTTTGCTAGCCAAATGAGGTAATGTAACTTGAGGT
Source organism: Eretmochelys imbricata (assembly GCF_965152235.1). Classification (NCBI taxonomy): domain Eukaryota; kingdom Metazoa; phylum Chordata; order Testudines; family Cheloniidae; genus Eretmochelys; species Eretmochelys imbricata. The sequence continues at coordinate 200,833,455 of NC_135574.1, read as the reverse complement.
AAAATCCCAGTGAAGACAAGGCAGTCTGTTGCTTTAACACGAATTAGCGATTGGAGGTTGACCCTAGACCTCCAGATGGTCTCTACTTTGACCTGCTAATGTGTGAAAGTGACACATTGCCTGGTATTCACTAGGATTGTATCTCATGTTAGCTAACAGGAGGTAAGAACAAAGCTATTGGGGGCTGACCTGACCACTCTTTTACTCACTGGCAGAGCAACAATTCTCAACACTGGTGTCATCAATGTACAGTGATTAAACCAAATTGGGGATGCATGATCATGCCGCAAGATGAAAGTTTCCATTAGGAAGCTTTTGGTTCTCTAATATAAAGATGTGGGGTAAATTTTTCAAAGGTGCCTAAGTGACGCAGGCACCTAACTCCCATTGATTTTTTTCCCTCTCAATAGGATTTGTGTCTAAGTCACTTAGGAGCCTACGTTTCATTGAAAGTCAATAGGAGTTAGGCATCTAAATGCCTTAAGCCCTTCTGAAAATGGGATTTAAGCTCCTAAATCAATTGGGGACTGTGGAGTATTTTACCTCTAGACTATTTTGGGGGTGGGGTAGGGTGGGGGGATGGAGGGGAAGGGAAGAGTGATTTCACTTTGGTAAAGAATAGAAGATTGGTCCCAGCATGGTTAAATATGGTCGCTTTATTTTTATGTTGGATGAATAGTGAAAAATGGATATCTTATCAGCTTGTCAGGTCCGAATCTTATTTGCGCTAAGAGCTTGTATACGCAGGGAAATTGACTGGAACAGGTATTGTGGAGGAAGCTTTTCCAGAATAGCTCCCCATGTAGTCACTCTTACGTTAAATCAGAAAAAGGCACTCTTAGTCCCAAGTAAGAGTATCCACATTGTAAAATAGCTTACTCTGCAATAGTTATTCTGATCAATTTCCCTGTGTAGACAAACCCTAATCCTCTTCACTCTACTTTGGCAGTGAGAAGGGGCTTTAAAATGAGCATCAGTTTCATTTACCCTCGCATTAAGGCCCCTTTATACCACCAGAGCAGTATGAAGTGGCCCAACTGTAAATGAGAATCAAGCTGTAAATATCATCCAAGAAGCCAAAACACTGAAAAACTTAGCTATCATGGCAATAGGAATGCTACGAAAACACAGGACACAGAAAATAGTTTCTACCCACAATGTATATGTTTGCAATTCAGTACATCACAGATATGCGTACAACGGGGAAATTAGCACGGCATTCTCACTCTATCACATCGATGTCTTTTAAAAAATCTATAATGAAAACCTTATGGGCTAGATTCTCATGTTTGCTGAGGCCCGTTTTCACACTGCCCTGGCAGTCTGAATGTAATTTATGCCCACTTTAAAGCGCCTTCACATTGCTAGAGCAGTGTGACATTGCCTTATTGTAAATTAGAATCAGAGCCTACTCGATCTACCAGATCAATAAGCTTTTGATTAAAAATGGCAGTATTTTAGCACCAGATCTGCCAATGAGTTAAATACAATTGTGGCTTTCTGTAAATTCACTTTAGAATGACTGCATAAGAACTAACGTTACATCTGTCATCCACTTTTCAGGGTCGTGAAATAACTCAAGTCCTGTGCCAGTCTTGATTACTGCAGATTTTTCACAGCAGACTTCAGGGATAGGTGGAGGAGAATGAACTGAAAAAACCTTGACTCTGGTGTTAAAATCTGACTGATCCTGGACTGAACAAAATTTCAAAAATGTTCTCTTGCTTCCAAAGTACATATATCACTATGAGCTGTGCTAAAGATCTGACAGATAGTTCTGAGGACCAAAGCTTGAATTTAGCCAACCTTATCTAGCCATGCTGGTTCTTAAAGTGCTGAAATCTGCCTAGATCTATCCAAAGCATTAACAACGTTCTTTTCAAGTGTCCACATTAAAAGAAAGAGCTGTGAATGATTGATGTGTGATGCTTTTCACAGATTTTAGATACAGTAGGAACTAAATCACTGGATTGGCTGCACTGCATTGTCCTCTAGAACCAATTGCTCCCATCTATGTTGAAACAAAGCACATGAGAGAGGGACACGTCTTATGTTTTGGTGAAAACACACAAGAATTTGGCCAGTATTGAATGAGGCAACAGCACTTTCCCTTTAATAGTTTCCTATTCGGACAAGAGTTTTAGTCACTAGTGACCTAATACAATGAGCAAAGCAGTTAAAGATATAAGAGGAACTTGGGTTTCTACAACTATTTACACCAGTCAGATGCTCACCTCCAATAGTATGGTGCCAATTATTGCCATTTGAAAATCGGGCCCTGTGACCCCTTATCTTAATCTAGCTCCATCCTGCATATTACTATAGTATTTAATAACAATAGGACTGATTGGAATTTTGGCTTAGTTTGAAAAAAAAATTAATATTATGGGCCTGATTCTCATTTACACCAATCTGGCAGCATAAAGAGGCCTTGAAGTATGTGCAAAAGTAACCTATTAAGGTCCCTTTACAGTGTCAGAATGGTATAGAGCCTCGTATTTGAGAATCTGACCCACTAAGGACTGTGACTATATGTGATGCTGACGTGTTTCCATTCACACAAACGTTAGAACCATGCATCACTGTACAGTGAAACACCTGACCAGTCTATCTTGAGCCTGCCTATTCTACCAATGTCCCATACAGCATTAAACAAGGAGAAGTTTGTTTCTTCTAACAGATAAGATTCCAGAGACTTTTTTTGATCAAATATAGGGCCAAAGGGCAGTGACAAGACAAAGGCTCCATAAAAGAATTTTTCAGACTGAAAATAAGGTGTAACATTTTAACGGTGACAGTAATTAACCATCGGAACAATTTACCAAGGTCTTGGTGGATTCTCTATCACTGGTAATTTTTAAATCAAGATTAGATGTGTTTCTAAAAGATCTACTCTAGGACTTATCTTGGGGAGGTTCTGTGGCCTGTGGCATACACAAGGTCAGACAAGAGACAATGCGGCTTTCTGGCCTTGGAAGCTATGAATCTATGAAACAGTGTAACGCCATTGCAAAAAAAGCGAACATCATTTTGGGATGTATTAGCAGAAGTGTTTTAAGTAAGACACGAGAAGTAATTCTTCCTCTCTACTCTGCACTAATTAGGCCTCAACTGGAGTATTGTGTCCAGTTTTGGGCGCCACATTTCAGGAAAGATGTGGGCAAATTGGAGAAAGTCCAGAGAAGAGCAACAAAAATGATTGAAAGAATTCGGTTTGTTTAGTCTAGAGAAGAGAAGACTGAGAGGGGACATGATAATAGTTTTCAAGTACATAAAAGGTTATTACAAGGAGGAGGGAGAAAAATCGTTCTTCTTAACCTCTGAGGATAGGACAAGAAGCAATGGGCTTAAATTGCAGCAAGGGTGGTTTAGGTTGGACATTAGGAAAAACTTCCTAACTCTTAGAGTGGTTAAGCACTGGAATAAATTGCCAAGGGAGGTTGTGGAATCTCCATCATTGAGGATTTTTAAGAGCAAGTTGAACAAACACCTGTCAGGGATGGCCTAGATAATACTTAGTCCTGTCTTGAGTGCAGGGGACTGGACTAGATGACCTCTCGAGGTCCCATCCAGTTTTATGATTCTATGATTCTTCTATGAATCTACACAGGTTATAAAATGTGTGGGGCTGGGGAGTAGGCATCTTAAGAACAGAAGAGAAAGGGTGGTCCATTGGCTAGGGTGTTTGCTTGAGACTCTGGAGGTGTGGGTTTAATTCTCTGCTCCACCTGTGTGACCTTGGGCAAGTTTCCTAGTCTTTCTGGCTCTCATTTTAACATCTGTGAATAGGGATAATAGCATTTCCCTACCCTGTGAGGATAAATACATTACAAATTGTGAGGTGCTCCGATACTGCGGTGATGGGTACCACATAAGCATCTACGATAGATAGTTTGTGCGAACAACTAGGCTTCAGCTGCTAATGCAGGCCAGAGGAGGAGTACCAGATGGAGCTTGCTGCTCCCCAGTGCCATTCCCCACCCCTATGGATTCATGCAATACACAGACATACTGAACATACCCAGGAACATACGTATCCGGAACTCCTTGGGGAGAGACATTCTGTGGAAGTGTCATCTGTAGTCATGCTCAGCCCTGTCTCCGCTGCCCCTCTGAATAGTCTCCAGACTGGCCCACTCCACAATATCTTGGGAGGCCTCAGTTATCCAGTTGTACTAAGCTAACCCTCCTGAACAGTGAGGAAACAGGATTCTGCTTACTGTAAACTAAGCTATTGAATCTGTAAACTTGGGGGTCGTACTCTATGCCTGGAGAATTGCTGATATAATTCGTATTTTTAAGAAAGGAGGAAAAAGTGGTCTGGGAAACTACAGTCTTGTTAGTTTGACTGCAATTGTATGCAAGGTCTTGGAAAAAATTTTGAAAGAGAAAGTGGTTAAGTGGAAGTAAACGGGCACTGGAATAAAATATAACATTGTTTTACAAAAGGCAGATCATGCCAAACCAACCTGATCTTTCTTTGAGAAGATAGCTGATTTTTTTAGACCAGGAAAATGCAGTGGATCTAATCTATATGGATGTCAGTGAGGCATTTGATTTATTATTAGTTAAATTGGAGAAGATGAGGGTTAATATAGAGTTGAAAGGTGGAGAAGGAACTGATTCAAGGGGGAGACTACAACGGGTCATACTGAAAGGTGAACTGTCAGGCTGGAGGGAGGTTACTGGTGGAGTTCCTCAAGGATTGGTCTTGGGAACTATCTTATTTAAAATAAATTTTTAATGACCTTGGCACAAGAAGTGGGAGTGTGCAAATAAAATTTATGAATGACACAAAGTTGGGAGGTATTGCCAATATAGAGGATGACTGGAATATCATGGAAGATTTGGATGACCTTGAAAACTGGAGTAATAGAAATGGGATTAAATTCAATAGTGCAAAGTGCAAGGTCATGCATTTAGGGACTAAGAACAAGAATTTTTGCTATAAGTTGGGGACATATCAGTTGGAAGTGACCTGAAGAAGAGAAAGACCTGGATGTATTGGTTGATCTCAATGTAATGTGGCTGTGAAAAAGGCTAATGCAGTTCTAGGATGCATCAGGCGAGGTATTTCCAGTAGAGACAGGGAAGTGTTAGTATCATTATACGAGACACGGGTGAGACCTCATCTGGAATACCGTGTGCAATTCTGGTTTCCCATGTTTGAGAAAGATGAATTCAAACTGGAACAGGTGCTGAGAAGGGCTACTAGAATGATCAGAGGAATGGAAAACCTACCTTATGAGAGGAGACTCAAAGAGATTGCCATGTTTAGCCTAACGAAAAGAAGGCTGAAGGGAGATATAATTGCTCTCTATAAATATATTGGAGGGATAAATACCAGGGAGTGGGAGGAGTTATTTAAGTTAAGCGCCAACGTGGACACAAGAACAAATGGATATAAACTGTCCATCAACAAGTTTAGGTTTGAAGTTAGGTGAAGGTTTTTAACCATCAGAGGAGTGAAGTTCTGGAACAGCCTTCCAAGGAGAGCAGTGGGGGCAAAAAAACCTGACTGGCTTCAAGACTGAGGTTGATAAGTTTATGGAGGGGATGGTATGATGAGATTGCCTACAGTGGCATATAGACAACCTGTGACTGCCAGCAGCAAAATCCTTCAGCGACTGGTGATGGGACACTAGATGGGGAGCACTCCAAGTTACTACAAAGAATTCTTTCCCTGATGTCTGGTTGGGTGGGTCTTGGCCACATGCTCAGGATCTAACTGATCACCATATTTGGAGTTGGGAAGGAATTTTCTCTGGGTCAGATTGTCAGAGACCCTGGGTTTTTTTTTTTGGGGGGGGGGGTTGCCTTCCTCTGCAGCAGGGGGCACAGATCATTTGCAGGTGTAAACAAGTGTAAATGGTGGAATCTCTGAAACTTGAAGTCTTTAACTCATGAATTGAGGACTTCGGTAACTCAGCCAGAGGTTAGGGGTCTATTACAGGAGTGGGTGAGTGAGGTTCTGTGGCCTGTAATGTGCAGGAGGTCAGACTAGATGATCACAATGGTCCCTTCTGTGCTTAAATTGTATGAATCTATGGAGACAGGTCTATCAATAGCTATTAGCCAAGATGGTCAGGGATGCAACTCCATGCTCTGGGTGTCCTTAAAGTGCCACTGGACTCCTTGTTGCTTAAATCTCTGACTGCTAAAATCTGTGATCGGATGATGGGATAGATCGCTTGATACATTTCCCTGTTCTGTTCATTCCCTCAAGCATCTGGCACTGGCTACTGTCAGAAGACAGGACACTGGGCTAGATAGACAATTGGTGTGACCTAGTACGGCCATTCCTAGGTTCATGGCAGGTCTATTTGTTATATCTTCAGTGTTTTCATCAGAAAACTTTGCAGAGAATGTTGTCCACTGTTCCAGAACTGTTAATTTTGCCTGATTATTAAGCCATCAGTGTGTATGATAGAGGGGGGTGCCAAGAAGTGAACAAGGTTCTGGCGTAGTCCTGTGACCTTTTCTGCTTTATGCTGGCAAATATTTAATTGTTTGGGAGTTAATCCAACATACACTGCCCTTCCTATTATTGATCTCTAGAACAGCCAACATGTTTTGCAACGGGCTCCTTTAAAGATCGACAGCCGCATTTGAAGTATACAGTCTGTATTTTGTCAGCTGCGGTATGTGAATGCCAATGGAGCCATATCACATAAGGCATAAACCTAATAGATTGGTTCAATGGAATCTCTGATAATATAGCAGTTGCCCTAGTCAGCTTAGCTACTCTGATTTCTTTCTTAAAATACTTTCCAACCCCTTTTCTTCTCCAAGCATCCGATCAAAACTTTAGGCCCCTTTATAACCCTAATTCAAACATCACTTCAGAGGTTAACACATTTGAACTCCAAAGGCAATGCTTTTAACTTCTATCCTGTGGTCAATAAGAAGCTAACTCAAACTATAAACAGTGTCAGATGGTGTCTCACACATTGCACTTAAGAAACCTTACTCCTGATAGTTCCTTGACCTTGGTGGCCTTGCAGACTGGGCAGCTTAAATGACACTGAACAGGGTCCCAACAAAGGAATCACATGCTTGATATTATAAGCCTGACAGCAGATTGGCAGTGCTTAGGTGTGGGAGAAGTGGAGGGGAGGCTGATAGAAGTAAGTGATGGAGGGCCTGATCCAAAGCCCATTTAACTCAATGGGAATCTTGCTGTTGACTGCAACGGGCGTTGGAGTAGGTTAAAACTGCTATAAGGGTGTCTTTAAGGTTATTTCCCTCCCATGTTTTCTCCTGATCTTTGTCATGTGGCTCAGGCTGGAGTTGCTTGCTTAGGAGGCACAATCCTGGCCCATTAAGAGATAAATGTAACCACTTGGTACCTAATTTGTGTCTGCAAAGTCCATGCACTTTTGTACTCTAGATATATGTCTTTACTGCACAGTTAACCTGCATAATTGGCTCTCAGGTCTGAACACCTGCGTTAGGTATGGCCGGGTCTGAGCGACCCCACTGCAAAGTCATACGTGTGTCACTGTATCGTCACTGTTTCTGCATTCGCCCATGTGCGTCTGGAGGCCTTTCCCATGGTTCTTTGTGCTGAGACACTCTAGGACTTTTTTCCCAACTCAATTGAGGGAGAACGTATCTGTCCTTCTGGGGGAATTGTGGGAAGGCCACTGGAGGACTGAAATCACTGATTTGATTTAGCCTGCATCCTTGCTACAAAGCAGGAAGGTTCCAACTTGAGTTAAACTGGAGCTTGAGTTCTAACCCACACCTCCAGCTAAGTGAGCTAGGCCAGGCTTAAAGCATCTCCAAACCTGGGTTGGAGATTTCTCTGTGTGGCTGGTAAGGGGGTTGGGCCAAAACCATATAAGAGTCCAGTTAGCTGTGTAATAAAGACATAACCTAAATTCTTGGGCACACAAATACCTGCTAGTACATGCATATATTCTGCTGTCATATCTTCTGTCCACAATCGTATTCTGGGAACAACTAGACAATGTAGCCCCAGAAGTTGACACATACTGGAAGGGAGGGTGAGGAGAAAGGGGAGATTTCTATAATGTTGCATATTTCAAAGGATTCCATCCGTCTGTCACAACTGCAAACCATTTGATCACTGAGTTATCACAGATCAAGGTTGCAAAGAGTGAATTTGTGAAAGCTATTGATTTTTCTCACTCCCTTTTGAGTCCTAAAGCCTGTGATCTCTTTAGATTCAGTTCAGTGAAGAAAATCAAATTAAAATATCCAGGAAATATCTTAGAGAAAAATATTGCTTTGTTTCTGGACTGTATATTATTCAATAATTACATAAAGTCTCTATGTATATCTATATACATATGTAAAAGAATGCTATTAAGGTTGGAAGGTCAGGCATTCAAAAGTCAGGAAATGCCAGAGTTAAGATTAGCTGGTTAAAGTTTGGCAAAGTTTTAATGAATTGAAAACAGGGGCTTAAAATTGGAAGTATTTTGATATAGCAGTCACTACCATCTTTGCCTGTAATATGTGTGATCTCATGCATCCCCAATATAGTATCAGAATAATAAAATTAGAAGGCGCATAACAGTAATGAAACACTTCTTAGGTACTCATCCCTCATAGTTGTTGCTAATATTCATGGCAGGCTTTGTTGCAATGGCATCCTCACTAACATTTGTTGTACCTTCTTTAATTGCAGTCATCCAGAGATTATTTCCATAGTGGGTGCTGTCAGAGGCAGGTAAACTGTTTATACAGCTGATTCCTGTTTAGTGGCTATAATGTTACTGTTGTTTGTTTCTTTTAGGAAAACATTGAATTTTTGTTTAGCTCTGAGTTTATTTTCTTAGGGGAACAGCTGAAAAGTTTAAATAATGGCAAAGTCATGGTTTGGTTTTTCAGACATTTTACTTTTGGTGAAACCTTTTCCAAATAGCTTTGAAAATGTATCGGGGTGGAAGATTCTGAAGACCTAACATTTGGCTTTGCTGTTAAACTTGTCCCCAAAGTTTTGATGAAATATTTTAAAAACTCGTTAAATTTATTCCCTAAATGAAACAGCAGTAGTTTCACTCATTGATTAATTTTTGATCCATGTTATTCAGGACCAAATGACATCTTCATTGATCAGTTATGTTGTCTGTAAGTAAAGTTTAAACACTGCTTTTAAATGGGAAAGATAGACCAAACAATCTGATAAGGATTCCTAATTGTGTATACTGTATGTCTCCTTGTAATTGCATGGCTCAGAATTCACTAGCTGCATTACCTTTATTATTAATAACATAAATACACACTCTGTTTTATGTTCCTGCATTCTAGAAGCCAAATTTAGTTTTGGCATAAGTCTGTGTAATTCATTGAGACCCGGGATGAATATAGCTTCTGTGCCCCCAGAGTTATCACCCATTTCTAACTCATTGCTTTTTAAATGACTCTGAGATACCTTTAATAGGACAAGTGCTGTATAAAAACAAACTCTCTTCCACATCAGCCAGCCCTGTTATGTGGTGGTCAGTCTGTAGCTCACCACGAGAAGGAGAGTTTGATCTTGTCATTATTTGTATTACAGTGAAGCATAGAAATCTCACACATTATGCGAGGTGCTGTTTGTACCCAAAGTAAGAGAGAGTCCCCGCCCCCAAAGAACATACAGGCTAAACAGTGGTCCCCCAACCAGTGATCCCTACCCAGCTTAGTGTGTAAGTTGCAGGTTTCAAACATATAGAGTCCTTGGATTCAGAGGTTAAAATCCCAGCAGCCTTACCAATAACCAAGTGAATGAAGAAAAAGGTCCTTTATCTGTCACATTAGTACAATTTGCTGAGGTGGCAACACTATTCACTTACGGGAAAGACACAGAGTTGGAGATCAGAAGTGGTGGTGAAGTAGGACGCTGAGGCATGGAGAATGAGTGACTTGCCCCAGGTCTTCTGCAGTGTTGTAGCTGTGTCAGTCCCAGGATAGTAGAGAGACAAGGTGGGCGAGGTAATAGGTTTTACTGGACCAACTTCTGTTGGGGAGAGAGACAAGCTTTTGAGCTACACAGAGCTCTTCCCCGAGCTGAAGAAGAGCTCTGTAGATTGAAAGCCTGTCTCTCTCCCCAACAGAATTTGGTCAATAAAAGGGGGGAGGGATAGTTCAGTGGTTTGAGCTTTGGCCTGCTAAACCCAGGGTTGTGAGTTCAATCCTTGAGGGGGCCATTTAGGGATATGGGGCAAAAAATGGGTGTTGGTCCTGCTTTGAGCAGGGGGTTGGATTAGATGACCTACTGAGGTCCCTCCCAACCCTGATATTCTATGATTCTATGAAAGATATCATTACTTCACTCACCCTTTGTCTCTCTTGCACCAGGTCACACAGGAAACCAGTGGCAGCGGACAGAATTGAACCCAGGTCTTCTGGACCAGTTTGGTACCTTAACCACATGCCCATCCTTTCCATCTCAATGTCAATTGGCCTGATTCTGCTATTTCATATTGGTCCAAATGAGGCAGAACTCCACTGAAATCAACAGCATTACACTAGCAAAAAACAGTGTGATGTCAGAGTCCGGTTCTGGTGCAAGAATTATCATCGTGCTGAAGGGGGCGAGGATTCTGAACCTGTCCTAGAGCATGGAGGCAATTTGGATTGGGCATTTTGTTTTGGGTTCATCTCTAATCAGAATGGTGACTATTGTATCATTTGGTAAAGGAAAAAAAGCTTGTTTATTACATTACATTGAAAAGGGCTAGATCCTCAGCAGGTGTAATTGACTTCAAGGGAGCTCTGCCAGTTTACACCTGCTGAGGATATGACCCAGGGTATTTAGAAAGGAAGGGTGAAGCCTCTGTGTAGCCATGGTAAATCTCACCTAACTTTCTCAGGCTGGGGAAGAATATCAAAGATACAGGAAAAGTGTCAAATATTCTTTTCTTAGCAACGAACCGAAAATACACACTAAAACCTTCCCAAGCAGCAAGATAACACAGGACAAGAAAAGTGGAAAGTGACCACCAGCTGCGAGACACTCTGGAATTCCCAACTTGATAAGTTAGGCTTTTCCTAGACAGGTGAATGGCCTGTCTTTAAAAGGTGATAGAAATAGGCCACAAAAGCATGACCCTATAGCTTCATTAACATCCCCAGTGAAAAGAGATCCTCAGCAGAGAACACTGTAGTCCCCCATAGAGGGGCCAGTGGACTTCAGGGCATGTTACAGGGTAAATGGACTTCAGCGAATGCATACGTGACACCGAAATGAAGGTACCTGTCGTGTTGCCTGATGTTTTCAACATCTCTTATTGAGAGACTAGAGCTGTGCCGGAAGCGAAGGTGGTGTATCTGAATCCCTGACCCATACAGATTTTGACTTTGTTACATAACAGCACTGCCTCTAAAATAAGTGACAAGAAAGGGGAAGTTAATGTCATAATTTCTGACAGCAACAAGCAGGACTTACCCACGGACACTCCACCTCTTGTCTGTTTTAACAGAGAGGACTCCGTTTTCAATGAGAGCCTTTCCAGGATACCCAAATGCTACGTTTATTGGCATTTCCACACTCAAGTAAGCACCCAGAGACTGGATTTGTTTGTCCTGTTTAGATACCTCCTTGGCAACTGAAGTGATGAAAGCTGAATGCTTCTTGTTTTTCACTGGCAAATAATGCATAAGGAAGATGTGGTTATAATATCCCTTTCCTCTATTGATAAATGAATCAATACATGGTCCTCTACTGCAGTTGAACTGAATATTCATTAAGCTGAAACAAAAATTATGTATCCAGATCCTCAACTGGTGTAAATCCGTATACACCTGGATTTACACCAGTTCAGTATCTGGTCCCTAGTGTTTAGGAGGTGGAATTACAGTCCAAAAATGGATGAGATGCCACAGGAGAAAAGATCTGGTGGGTTCTTTGTCTCATCTTGGCCAGCATGTTCAGAGTAAGTTAACATGGAACCCACCAGCTCACAGGGTCAAACAAAAGTGTCTGGCCAGCTTGTCTCAGCCACAGCCAGAAACACACAGTAAGGGTGCGCTGCTGGCGTTGACATATATCCATGTGCAGAGATGACCTGCTGGCACAGGGTGCCTGAGCCCGGTTGTCTGGGTCAGATCTTTGGGGTCCTTTGATAACGGTTTAGGGAGAGGAAAAAAGAGAGTGTCCTCCCACCTACACAAGGACAACGTGTGTCTGAAGGTGTGAACCAATGGCCACTTTTGGATTAGTGGCTCCTTTTGTCCCTTTCTGACTCCATGGTGGAGGTGAGGTTGCTGCAGTTGTTCCCTGCCAGGGGTGCTTCAGAGTACAGAGGATGGTCAGCAGCAGCCACTTGAGGCGGAGGTTGGCCAGAGGGCAACAGCTTCAGCTCATCCAAGGTGGGAAGAGTCGCTGCCCTGTGATGGCGTTTATGACGGCTAAGGGGCTGTGAGGCTGTGTGTACTGTACTGTGTGTACTGTGCCGTGGCTAGCCAGACAGGGGGTGCAGGGATAAGGGGTGAGGAAAGGTTCCAAGAAAAGATCCATTGCAAAGCATGGAGACAGACAGTAACCCTAGAGATAAAACTCTTCCCTTAATGAAATGAAATTCCTCATTCAGTGTTAGAAGAAAATAACTTTTCCCATGGCTCTCTGCTATTGTCACATGCCATGTGCCAAGCTAGGCAACAGAACCAGCTTTGAATCCAGGGCCCAAGCGAGTCTGCTGCGGGCCGGCCTGCAGTATCTCATTGGCTGTGCTCTTCCACCTTGAGGGTCACTGGGAGGCAGTCAAGGTGATGAGTGTGTGGGGGGCTCTGTACTGCCTGTCTTGCCCAATAGAATCTGGCCCAAATAGTGGGTGAAGCTGAATTCTCCCCTTGTGATACAGAGATTGGGTTTAGGATCTTCCACGGAGTTGTTGTTAAGAGATGCTGAGTTTGGGGAAATGACAACAGGGCCGGATCTTCAGCTGGTATAACTCAGCATGACTCTGTTGACTTCAAGGAAGCTAAGTTAATTTACAGCCACTGAGGATCTGGGCCAATAGTCCATGAAGAACTTCCTACTGAAAATGAAGCAATTCACCACTCACTTCTATTATTAGCAAATAAAGCTTCTGAAGCAGGAAGAATGACAAAACGAACTTCCTTTCCACTGGACCTGAAGTCAAAACCAGCCGTTGTCATGCACAGTGTTGAAAAAGCAGCTCTTAATAGAACTGTAGCTTTGCCAGGGCGGATGTCTAACATCTCCCATTAAAAAACAAACAAACACTCATAAACTCAACGGGCATTGATAACAACAGGAAAATATATCGCAGTCAAAAATAGGTTAGGGTTTACTGGTAATTTTAGTGGAATAATGACAGAATATTCTAACTAATTGACTAAAGAGTAAGACTGGTTTGTCAGCTTGGGTGCAGGACTGGGCCTCAGGAGATCTGAGTTCAATTTTTGACTCTGCTACGGACACCTGTGGGAGCTGGGACATGCCATTTAATCTCTCTCTAGCACGGGGTGGCCAACCTGAGCCTGAGAATGAGTCAGAATTTACCAATGTACATTGCCAAAGAGCCACAGTAATATGTCAGTAGCCCCCTATCAGCTCCCCCCCCCGCCCTGCTCCCAGTGCCTCCCACCTACCGGCAGCCCCGCCAATCAGCGCCTCCTCCTCCCTCCCCATCAGTGGTTTCGTGGCGTGCAGGAGGCTCAGGGGGAGGAAGGGGCAGGAGCGAGGCATGGCAGGCTCAGGGAAGGGGGCTGGAAGAGGTGGAGCGGGGGCAGGGCCTGTGGCAGAGCCAGGGGTTGAGCAGTGAGCACCCCCTGGCACATTGGAAAGTTGGCACCTTTAGCTCCAGCCCCGGAGTCGGTGCCTATACAAGGAGCCGCATCTTAACTTCTGAAGAGCCGCACGTGGCTCCGGAGCCGCAGGTTGGCCACCCCGTTCTAGTGCTTTTCCCCATCTGTAAAGTGGGGCTAACAATACTTCCTTTCTCCTGTGTTTTCTCTGTTTAGATTGTAAGTTCTTCGGGGCCAGGAGTGTTTCTTGCTATGTGTACATACAGCACCTAGCTTCACAGGATCCCAATCGCTCATTAGGGCCTCTAAGTGCTACCACAATAAAAACCAGAGCAACCTCTTTCTAAAGTAGAAAAACTATTGAAATGATCTTGGTGAAGTGTCAAGTCCGCTCCGCTCCTGCATATCTGGTGCTGCTTTGTTTTTTAAAAAACACGACTTCACTCATTCGCTGTTTCTACAAGTTAAAAATGACAAATTAAAACAATGTTTGCAAGACACCAGCAAAGAACTAATGCAAGGATGAGGGCAAACATTAGGCAACCCATTTTCAATGGGAGTTTTATCTGAGTTGGGAACAGAGATGCAGCTGCAGAATTTGGTCCATTAATTATCCTTTCCTGGTCAAGCTGAAGTCCATATGCTTCCTAGCTCACACAGAGCCAAGACCCTATTGACTTATTACGATGATTACCTTCAAAATAGAGCGATTTAACTCTTCCCACACATAGTGCTGGAAGTTGCACTTCTCTCACACGCTAACTCTTATTGCTCCTTGCACTCACGATAACCTATGACTGTGTTCAGGATTCGCACCAACATGCCCTTTTGAAATCCTGTTGCCTGGGATCCAAAGACCTGAACATATTCTCCAGCGTACTGTATGTTTAAGAAACCAATCTCGTTTCACTGAAGGGCTCTGAACTAGCAGACTAGAGCGACATAGGAGAGCACATTGTGAGATTCCCTTGGATTCACAGCCAGCCTTCTGACCGGGATACAGATGGCAGGGGATCAGACTAAATCCCAGAAGGTGAAGCCCCATATGCCCATGCATGTTTGCCAGTCTTATACACAGTCACACAGTGCAGCTCCTCTTTAAAAGCCTATTATTAGGCTTGTCTCCTTTGTGAACTTTCTCATTATCATTTCATTGTGCTGTGCAATCCCAGCCCGGTGCAATGAATATTGACTTCATGCTTGCTTTTCTAATTGAATTAGAGGGTGAGCGGGAGTGACTGGAGTCTCCTGCCTGCAGTCCTGCTTCCCTGGCAGCGGTCTGAATGGAGGTTGAAAGAAAAGCTGTTTGCTTGAGCACTGTGGCTAAGAGAGACCTGTCACAAAGCTGCAACAGGGATTTATTAAAAGACAGAAGAAAATGGGAGCGAGAGGTTCCTGCTCACTTCCAGCACCACCTGCTTGCTTGCTTGCTTGCGGCCGTATTACAGAAATAGAGGGAGAAAGAGAGAGAACTTAAGCAAATGCTTCAAGCAAAAGTGGATCTTTTCCCAGCACCGAAACTGCCTCGCCGTGGACAGATGTGTATCATTAGAGTCAGCTGAGGATAAAGAACACAAGAGTGTTTACTGTAACTGCTTCAGCAAGCAACTCCCCAGTCACTTCTAAAAAGTGCTAACACGTAGGGTGGGATTTTAGCCTGACTCTGCTCCTGCTGAAGTGAACGGTCAAACTGCTCCCAACGTGAGTGGGAGCTGAACGAGGCCAGCGCTGAGCGCTTTTGAAAATCCCACATTGAATTAGGCAGTGGCTTTGGTTCCCCCTTAGGTTTCCACTCTTGCAACACAAGCCGTGGCCCCCCAGTACTTGAAAATCTGTGGGGTGGGCTTACTGCAGCACTGGCTCTTCACCATGCTTGCTGCGCCGGGGGGCTCGGAACTGGCCTGTGTTGGTCCGGAGAGGGGCCTGGGCAGGACGCCTGGCTGAGGCACTGATTCTGTGCACGCCCTGGGTGCCTTCCCCAGTGGGGCTCTTCTGGAGCCCCGGCCAGGCTTTAAATTGCACTCTCCTTGGGGATTGACTCCCCCTCCAATGAAGCTGCCTCTGCTGGTGCATGGTGGGTTAGACCTGCATCAGCAGGGACGGATCAAGATGGGTGTTGGTGAAGCCCGTTGAAGATGGAGAGTGCCGTGCATGCCCTCTTTGGAGTAGCTAGCGTCCCCGGGGAAGTAGCTGTACTCAGGAAAAAGCAAGGATGCTGATTGTGGCAGCAATCCCTAGAAAGGGATTGTAATGTGGGAGCTTTCTTTTTCCCGCCTCTTCTCTCGTGCATCCATGCAGGAGCCAGCCCTAGGCTGCTCCACTGTTAGATTGTGCTTTGGGCTCTGTAGGTAAGGGGTGGAGTGCAAGGCTCCAAGGCTATATCACAGCCCTCAGCATGGCGTAGCATACACCTTCCCTGCAGCTCCACTGGCCTATACACACAGAGGGAAAAATGGCTCACCCAACCCATACACACCAGTTGGTAGATGTGAGCATTGGGCATGTGGCCCTGATCCCTGTGCATCACCTGGAGTTATGAGCAGGACAGTCCTAATGCGCCACACAGGAGGGTGGGTATATGTGGATTTTACTGCCTGCTAATCCCCTTCCTGGCTGCCTTAGACCAGGGCACGATCTAGCCCCTAGTGATTAAGACGTTGCTAGTCCATTGTGGCTGCAATGTAATACATTGTATTTGCTATCTGGATTGCAATAGCATCATCAGGCTGCAGTCATGGAACAGGACCCCATGGTGCTAGGCACGGTACACCCCACACCCCCGAACCCACTCTCTGCCCCAAAGAGCTTACAAGTAGGGCTGGCCAAACATTTTTCCATCAAAATTGTTTTTTGACACCCCTCCCCCCCCCAAATTGTTTTTGGTGAAATACACCTTTTTTACCAAAAGTATCAGCTTTCTGCAGAACATGTTGATTGATGGAATATTTTGTCACAGAAAACTGACAGATTTAGGTCAGAAATGGGGGTTGTTGGGTTTGCCTCATGTCCACATTCTCCTCTTTGGGCCAGGATCCTCAGCTGGTCTACATCTGCCATAATGCATAGTGCAGAAGGTCAGGGATCTGCATCTGTGACTCTCAACCTCAGCACCCTTTCCTGCATCTGGATCGGCTGTACAGCTGGCTTTGCCTCCAAGAGGGGTTGCTGTGGCTCAGGAATCATATCCTCTCATTTCATGCCTTTTTAAGGCTTGAAAAGGAGGATTTGTCCTCTTACAAGCAAGCTTAAATATCCACTGTAGGTCATTTATTAGTATGTGCGTATCAGAAATGCTCATTTTACAGTATGTGCCTGATTTTGCTCTTATTTACGCTGCTTGTAAATCAGGAGTAACTACACTGAACTTAGTGGCGGTACACTGAGAGAAACCTGGTGCCGGACCAGAATAAACCCTTTTTGAGAAGTTCTACCAATGGAACCTCAGGTACAGTGTATGTGGGCAGATGTATCTGCATATCACAGATAATTTGTATAGTGTGTTTCGAGGAAAATGAATTATGTAAAAGAGATACAGCACTCTACTCATTCCTGATACATCTGTCTCTCTGTCTGTCTATCTCTCTCTCTATATATGGGATAAGACTTTGAAAATAGTTTTCAGGCCTTCTCTGACTTTTCATAGCTAGGATTTGTGCCTTTCTCCTATTTCCCTGGTCCTTCTCCAAATGTGTGGTCTGCTTGGCAAAGTACTCAGAACTCGTAGTTTCTTTCATTGTTTCTTCTCTTTTCTGCTTCACTTTCCGTCCCATTGTTCTGTATTATTGACTTGCTCCATTTTTATGGCTTTCACTTTACTTTCCACAACTTTTATTTGTATTTTTTCCCCTTATCTTCCTTTGTCTGGCTCCAATTAGCCTCAGCATCCAACAGTGTAATAAATCACTAAGCAAACCTCCTCACTGTTCAGTGGCTGGTACGTGGCTTAGTGTGGCTCTTACCTTTCCGAATGATTAATCAGGAATTAATCTTTGTTTGCAATAAGTTTATTGGTGGCTGCTCTTCGGTAGCTGCTAAGCTGTTTGCAAACAAAAGGGAGGGTTTTGTAGTGACCTTAATGGAGATAGGGTGACAGGTGGATTTATTCTCAGGTTTACATGGCTTAAAAGGGCAAATCAGCTGGCACCCTTTGAATTTTAAGAGACACTTCAGTTGGGTTTGTGCATGTTTGATAGATTCACACTAGCATGGGTAGAACTGATATTGCTACCCACTGAAACTGAATGACCTCCTCTCATTAATAAAGGATAGCTACTTTTTTGGCATTTGCATTAGTTTTAATAAGTGCTGGGAGACCGGATAAGCTTCAGTTAGTATTCTGTTCTATCCAGGTCTATTCCTGGCTCTTCCAGGCATCTGCTGTGTGAACTTTGGCAAGTCGCGTCAACCGTTTCTGCCTGTTTCCTCACCCACTATTTGTCTGTCTTGTCTGTTTGGATTGTATGCTCTTATGGGCAGGGACTGCATCTCAAATATGTGTTTGTACAGCGCCTAGCACAATGGAGCCCTGATCTCATTAGGAGCATCTTGGCCCATAGGCACCAACTTCCTCAGTTCCCGGGGGTGCTCTGTCCCAGGCCCTGCCCCCACCCTCAGCACCCCCCCCACCTCTTCCTGTCCCCGCTCCTTCCCCTCCCCCACCCCCAGTGCCTCCTGCATGCTGCTGGACAGCTGGTCAGGATGGGCAGGAGGCACTGGGGGAAGGGAGAGGATCTGATTGGTGGGGCCAGCCCTGGTGCACCCACGGAGTCCGTGCCTATGTCTAGACCCTACTATAGTACAAATAGTTCGTCATCATCGTACTTATTATTATATTTTTATATAAACCAGAATTATTTGATCTAGCATGGCATGTCCTCATGTTATTATTGTGATACATGTGATAGACTGGAGAGATTGGCCTACATAAAACGAGATGCATGCAGGGCTGGCTCCAGGTTTTTTGTCGCCCCGAGCGCAACCGCCGCC
Organism: Eretmochelys imbricata; assembly: GCF_965152235.1. Taxonomy (NCBI): domain Eukaryota; kingdom Metazoa; phylum Chordata; order Testudines; family Cheloniidae; genus Eretmochelys; species Eretmochelys imbricata. The sequence continues at coordinate 200,814,744 of NC_135574.1, read as the reverse complement.
CAAACGGAAAAATAAAGAGGATGGCTGGAATGCCACCCCTGGAAATGGGCTGCCCACAGCACGTGCTTGCTTTGCCGGTGGCTAGAGCCGGTCCTGGGGGCATGATATGTTCGTAGCATGTGACCTCCAGGGAATGATGATGTTCCCGTAACTGAGAGAGCTGCCTTACTGACTAGCTCATGTATTACCATTGCTGATCTCCTTGACTATCTTCCTGACTAGAGGTTCTGGGTGAAGTCCTGGTCTTACTGAAGGCAATGGGAGTTTTGCCACTGGCTCCAATGGGGCAAAGATTTCCCCTCTGCCATTGAATTCCTGCACTATTGAGCACACATGCTTCCAGGCCTGCTGAGGGGGCAATTGCCCAGGGGCCCAGGCAATTTAAAAGGGCCCGGGGGCCCATGGCCACTGCCGCTGCTGCGGTAGCAGTGGCCAGGAGCCCCGGGCCCTTTTAAATCACCTGGGCGGGTCACAGGACTCCTAGGCATGCGCAATTGCTCTGGGCCCCGGCCTCGTGGGCGGTCCTGGAAGTGATGGATTCATCACTTCTGCCCCGGGGCCCACCCCCACTAGGGATGGCCATGGCCCTGGGGCCCGTAATTTCTGTTGGCAGGCCTGCATGCCTCTGATGGCAGAGGGTGGCTCTGAGCACCTAAGATGCAGTAGCCATTGGGTGAAAATGGTAAGCCATTAATATTCTAGAAAGCAGTATTACAGAAGACTATCCCTCCAAAGTGCTCAGTGGAGGGATACAGTCTGAGTAAACAATCCCCGTCTTTTCCTGTGTTTGTCTTAGACCAAAGATATGAACATGTTTTCTTCACCACCAAATTGTTGGCCTGAATGACAATCGAGCCTTTGAAGAAACAGAAATGATGTTGACCTTTTGCTTAGATTTGGGGTCACTGCAGAAAGGAAGTTTTATAAACCACCTACGCCATGTTTCCGCCCAAAGTTGGAGTGAGAATCCTGCTGGATTATAAACAGCTCATATCCATGAACTAGCTTAACTTTCTGGCTGAGTAGGAGCTGTCATGTGTGGTCTTCCCATATCAAGGCTGGTACTCATAAATCAAGACTGAATGTCTTTCTGAAAGAAATGCTCTGGTAGAGCCACAAGTTATTGGGTTGGCTACAGGAATAACTGAGTGAAATGCTGTGGCCTGTGTTATGCGGGTCAGACTAAACGATCAGAATGGTCCCCTTTGGCTTTAAAAATCTATGAATCTAGGTATTGTTCGTTATTTTATGGAATCCCAGTGTCTGAGAGACAGAAGACATGGTGTCTTTTTTCAGTAATGTCTTCTTGCCCTTTGAGCTCTTTATAACTTGCCGGTGTTGTTTGTGTTTTCTGAAGGAGATAGCAGGGGAAAAAATTCTACTTCTTTGAGATCACAGAATGCTTTGAGCGGCTCTTGTTTCTGTTGACACGGATCTGTCATTGGTATACAACCTCTGAAAGGGACTGAAATCACTTGCCACAAAGAACTGTAGTCAACAGAGATCGCCATCCCTCTGTGTAAAACATAACCTCATATAGGCATGGAGCCTTACAATTCCACCTATCCTATAGGATGGGAGTGTTTTGTTTTGCTTTTTTACAAGAATTCAGTTATTATGGAGTTCGCCCTTGAGGGCAAGGGACCCCATGCAGAACAGATGTGAATTCAAGACTCCAGCCTCACAAGCCTTATTCTCCTATCACTCACACTTGTGTAAATCAGGAGCAATGCTACTGAAGTCTATAGTGTTATATCAGTGTAAACAGCAGGATGATCGGATCCTATGGCGGATAGATATTACTTATCCTGAATGACAGCTATGCCAGTTATTGTTTGTTGTGAGTGTATTTCGTTGTTCATTTGGACATGAATGTTTGGTTAGAATTTCAAGAAAGCTTTTATGACATAATATTTTCTTGGAGTGCTCTGCAAATCAGAATATGTTAAACCAAAGCTCTAGGTATGCATTTATTTTAAGTGTTACTCTTGGCTGCTAAGAGCCGCCGAGTAACATTTAATAACAAGGAGAGGCAATGTGATCTGGTATATAGATGATGAGTCAAGGAGCAAGACTGGGGTTCTGAGCCCAGCTCTGTTGCTGGCCTGCTGTCTGATCTTGGAGAAATCATATCCAGACTCGGTGCCTCTCTTCCCCCTCCCCTCTGGTCTCTGTCTTGTCTACTTAGACTGTAAGCTCCATGGGGCAGAGACTGTTGCTCCTCACCAATGGGGTCTTGATCCCAGCTTGGGCCTCCAGGTGCTATTCTGATACAAAGAATAACAACAGTTAAAACACTGGTGGTTTAATGTTAATTAGGTGGTCATCTCCAGCAGTAATGGGGGCGTATTTCTAGAGTTGATGGCTGCCTCTTCTAAAGTACAATAGCAGATAGGTCTTCCTCTTGCCCCTACAAGAAAACAGATCCAACTTTGTCAGGCCTCTGGTATTCTGAACTCCTAGCAGGTTTATTATGCTGACATCATTCTGTAGGAAACATCTTAAGAGATTCTGAGTCACAAAGCATCGAACTCCTGCCTTTGGAATTAAAATTACATCTGCTGCTCTCTGAATGAAAATGTGTGAATGTTTATAGATACATTTAATTAAATACATCTCACTCAATTTAACTAGCTTTGCTCAGTGGGGTCATGATTAACACATATAGTCTCACATTCCTGACAGGCACTTAAAAAAAAATCAGAGTTCCCTAAATGAAACCAAAACAGTCTCATTAAAAAATTAAACAGAATTACCAGCGTGATTTGATGACCTACAGCAATGATCAAAGTGATTGCCTTAGTAGCAGACAGTCCAGTATTACCAGAGATGAAACCATACAGTTTAAATAATGTAAGAACCAGGTGCTTCATTTTCTCCCATGCGTTAGGTGCTACCCTGTTGACTAAACAGTACAGACATTTACTGCCATACCTAAATGTTTAATCAGCACAGTGGCAGCCTATCAGTTTATACAGGACTAAGTCCTCAATGGGACATTGGTATGCACAGATAAGGGGATGGTAGATCAGAGTGCTGGGTGTTTAGGTGTTCAAGTGATCATAGAGATTTGCTCTATTGAATCATTTGTTTCAAGTTTTGTTTTTTTTTCAAGGTTTTTTTAAATTTTAAACAAATATAATGGCTTTGATCCTCAGCTGGTGTAAACAGTTCCATTGTAATCAGTGGAGCTACACCAATTTGCATCAGCTGAGGATCTGGCTCGATATCGCTGTGTGTTTAAAGCAGCTAGTTAGAGAAAAAAACATGCAATGGGTGGCTTTGTGCTTACAGTAAATAGCCCCCAGAGTGGTATTTATATAACACATTCTGTAACCTTTGAAACCATTTTCAGATAAATGTTTTGAAGAGTTTTAGAAAGGCTGGTAAGTTTCTATGTATGCTGTAGAGCTAGTTTGATACTGGCACAGAATTGCTTGGTGCTTAAACCACTTATTAAAGTCTAGACGCAACATAAAAGCATGTAAATTGTTTCCAGTCATCTCTAGTAAAAACTTCAGCTTGAACTGGGAATTGATTGGTGAATCTCTTAGCGTAATTAAAATTGACTGTTAAAGTTTCTTTTGGTTAATTGGTAACACTTTCTTTGGAAGTCCGTGCTGGATCATTTAAAGGAGTTCCTGAGTATATGATCAGAACGCAAATATAGTTTTATGGGCAGGTTTACAGTTATGTTCCACCCTGGTGGTCTTTCTTCCTGTGTCTTTCCTAGTTAAGATTTATGCTGTCATTCACCACAGTCTAATTGTGTTTTGATAAAAATGAAATGGTTGCTGATCCATTTCAGACTGAAAGATGAACTGAAATATTACACAATCCCAAACCCTGTCTCCCCCAAACCCTTCATTTTTAATTCCAGGTAGTCTATTCTAGTCTATTCCATTCTGTTTTATTCTATTCAGGTTCTTAAACCATGCTCATCATTGTAGTATTTGAGTGCCTTCTTTCAGTGTATATACCACATGTTACTCTATGTTTCTGTTAAAGAAGGCAAGGCCACAGAAGTATGCCTTGTATTTAGAGTGGAATGTGTTGAGCTTTGTGATGGTCCTTAGTTCCTGTTGGAAATTCACAGTCTTGAGCAAGCCCTGAGTCAAAAAAAGTATCACAATTCAGGACAGCACTTAAGCACCTGCTTATGCTGAAGCACGTGCTTAATCCAGAATAGGGACGGACTTTATCATAGTCTAAAGTGCTTTCCTGAATCAGGGCCTACAAATGCACCTTAAGGTCTTCTACAGTGGCATATTTTTTTAGTGCACCCCCAGCCAGTGCTGTTCAGTAGTAATGTGTCGGGTCTCATAGTATCAGGGGGTAGCCGTGTTAGTCTGTATCCACAAAAACAACAAGGAGTCTGGTGGCACCTTAAAGACTAACAGATTTATTTGGGCATAAGCTTTCATGGGTAAAAAACCCCACTTCTTCAGATGCATGGAGTGAAAATTGCAGATGCAGGCATTATTATACTGACACATGAAGAGAAGGGAGTTACCTCACAAGTGGAGAACCAGTGCTGACAGGGCCAATCAATCAGGGTGGATATAGTCCACTCCCAATAATTGATGAGGAGATGTCAATTCCAGGAGAAGTAAAGTTGCTTTTGTAGTGAGCCAGCCACTCCCAGTCCCTATTCAAGCCCAAATTAATGGCGTTAAATTTGCAAATGAATTTTAATTCTTCAGTTTCTCTTTGAAGTCTGTTTCTGAAGCTTTTTTGTTCAAGGATGGCTACTTTTGAATCTGTTATAGAATGTCCAGGAAGATTGAAGTGTTCTCCTACTGCCTTTTGTATGCTACCATTCCTGATGTCCGATTTGTGTCCATTTATTCTTTTACATAGATACCTTTTTCAGGTATCCTATTATATCTTTCTCTTTGCACTTGAAGCTTATTTTCACTGACTAGCTTCAAGGTGGGTAGCCCTAATATATGGGCAATTAGCATGAGCGAAATATAGATAGATTGACATTGAGAAAGGTGTTTCACGAAATGATCTTTTGATTAGGCATACCTTTCAGTGGGGTTTATATGAAATGGGACCCTCTAAAATATTGTTATGAGGTTTTGTGCAGCAGAGGTGACGCATGCAGAATACATGATGGTGTAGTAGAAATAGTTATCAATGCATGCTAACTACACAGCCATCCAGTCTCTCGCCAATAACCACAACAAACCACTGTGTGTGTTCATGTCCGCACTTATTTGTAAATATGTTCACATGTCTGAAACACTCCCTGATGGTCTCATAGAGCTTAGTTAATAGGAAATCAGGTTCACTGTTGCAAATTGTTGTTTTAAATGAAGCAAAATATCACAGTTGAAATGGTGCCAGGGCTTTCCTAGGTTGAACTCCGCATCAGACCCATAAGGAATAGTAGAATACCTCTTCAGCTTTCAAAGCCATCAAAGTCACTGGGGCCCCCATCCAGGGACATCATTTCAGAAAATATTGGGTGGGGGGAAGGGAGGAGTTATGTCAGCATATAAAGCATTACAAGTGATTATACTATATCCTGCAAAGGTTGGGTGTGTGTATGTGTGTGTGTGTGTGTGGGAAGATGGGACAAAAACTGAATCATATAAGACCAATGAAAAGTTTGGAGGGGGGCCAACCAAGGTCTAGATGGCACAAGTGCACAGCAAGATCCTCACAGATATTTACACACTTAATTCCCCTTGAAACCAGTGGGAGTTAGGCACCTAACTACCTGTCAGGATTGGGGTCTGGAAGTCTTTCCATTGACATCAGCAGGCTTTGGCTCAGCCTGTGTGGTCAGTCAGATGACTTGGCTTCCCTCAGTCTAGCCTAATTCAGGAAAGCACTTATCATTGGGACGTAAGCACAGACTCGAAGTTAAGCTTGCACTCAACGGCTGTCCTGAATGGATCTGCTGTTCTGAGGAGCCTCTGGCAGTAGAATTCCAAGACTGTGCAACACAATCTGGACTTCAAATAATGATGTTTGTAGCTTGTTGAAGGTTAAACTGCCTAAACAGTCCATGCTAATGCAGCTACGGTTCTGTATTCCACAGGAGAAAGAGTCATATGCATGTATTATGCTGTACAGTGTTCCTGTTAAAGCCACAGGTTCAAATCTACCCTCAGCTTCAAACTGTTGAACTGCAGACAAGGGTAATAAGTGATTTTTTTAAAATGTACTTTCTATAACTTAGAGAGAGAAGCTGGGTGAGGTAATATATTTTATTGGACCAGACCTGTAGAAGAGCTCCGTGTAAGCACGAAAGCTTGTCTCTCTCTCTCACCAACAGAAATTGGTCCAATAAAAGATATTCCCTCACCCTTGTCTCTCTAGTATCCTGGGACCAACAGGGCTACGACAAGACTGCATTTTCTATAATTTGACAGGTGTGGCCCATTTATGCAGACACAATGGGCCAAATACTTCTCTGTTACCTCTGTTGACTTTAAAGGTGAGAAATAATGTTTTTTTCCCCCTTAAATAAATAATTCCTCAACCCTAAATATCTCATCTGCAGCCAGGGGGAGAGGGATAGCATGGCTGTAACTGAGGGCGGAATCTGAGCCTGGGCTTTTAAGAACACCATACTTTACAATGCATGCACATGGATTCCTTCGTGAGTTTTGTTCCCCCACCCCCATTGCACATGCATGCTGGTTTGCCAATGTAGGGTTGCTCCTAGTGACAGGCTTCTGTCTTTTTTTTTTAAAAAATTATAACAGAGCCATTATTTTAAAATGCACATGGTATAAGGAATTATACCAGCTTTGCAGAGAGGGGAAAACAAAGTCAGTGTCAAAATTGGGGGCCTATCATCCTTGACATCGTCCTTTCAGTTACTCAATGTGACAGGTGATACCCAGTTGGCTTTAAGATCTACCCCCATGTGTGAAAAGATGAATGCTTCTGGACTGGTCCATTCTAACTCTCTTCAAGGCAAGAACAGTGGGGGAGATGGTGATGAGCGTGCCCAAAGAGATTGCCTTAAGCTTATTTGGTTTTCTTTTCACATATGCAACGTGATCCAATTATTTTTAAGCAATGAGGTCATTTAAGTGTGCCAGACCAGAGGTTTGCCATTTCCCCCCCATTCATTTTCTTAAATCTTATTGTCAGCCATGTTGCCCTTGACTAGCAGAGCAGCTGCTTAGGGTCTGCCTGTGTAGTTATAATCCCATTAAAGAACTCCCCATTATGTTGCTAATGTATTTATAAAGAAACTAGTCACCTGGAATTAACAGTTGATACTTCTCCCTGGACATGCTGTACTGAAATAGAATAATTTCTGATCCCCTGCCTTGTTAGATATGACCAGTTGCTTTTGTCATGGTGCCAAATTGGCTGAAATAGATTAGCAATTAATGCAGAACATGCTTTCCTGTGTTTGCAAAGTCCTTGTAATCATCACTGCCGATCACATTCTCATCAGCTCTTTCCTGATAGTGCTGAGATGACAGATATGCCTGGGTTTAGGGAGCTTATAGTCTTACATGGAAATATGAAAGGCATTAAATGAACATCCTGACAGAGAAGGTGAGGAATCTGATGCAAGGGAATGGGTTCCAAACCATTTTCAAGTACATTCGCCTTTAACTTTTTTCAGTCAGCACCAAGTTTGCAAGCCTTATGAAGCCTTAAAGGGAAGGAAAGCTCTTCTAAAAATAATTGCCTCCCGCCACCTTTAACTAAACCCTCATTGCTAACTCTTCATTAATTTCAGGGATACCCAGTTCAAAGTTATCCACCTGACTTTAAACCTTCCACGGGCTTGCTGCAGCCTACCTCAGAATGGGTTGGAAGTCAGTGGGATTTTTGTCTTTGACTTCAGTGGGGTTAGGATTTCACTCCAAAACCTCTCTCTGTCTCTCTCTCTCTCTCCATACAATCCAGCCATTTTTGGTGCAAGAGCCTGCTTACAGCATTAGCCACCTGGAATGTCCATCCTTTCTCTCTCCACCTCATGGACTCTTCATCTCACTGCAAATCTCAGCCTCTGTTTCCCTTCCTCGGCTTCTTCTGTTGTCTCTCTCTGCATTTATAGCATTTGCTCTGCAAAGCATGTTACAGTCCAAGATGTTTGTGTTGGGTTTTTTTGCGGGGAAGGGTAGCGGGGGGGCGGACAGGGGGTAGAGGAAGGCTGATATACAAACTCAAGTTGTGTTGCACTTTGAAAGGGAGGGAAAATGGCCTTCTGGCCAAGGCAATGGTTTGTGACTTAGGAGATCTGCGTTCAGTTCCCTGCTCTGCCACAGACTCTGTGGGCAAGTCACTCATGATCTCTGCCTCAGTTTCCCCATCAGTAAAATGGAGAGAATACTTTGTCAATTTTGTATATTTGGAGTGTCTGATCTGTTGGGCAGGGACTAATATTTTACATTTGTACATAGCCATGCACAATGGTCCCCTGACCTGATTGGCACTAAAAGTTATGAAATGATCATACTAATAATGAGCATGAGGTGTTTTAATATTACAGTGTTGTGGGCCACATAAGTGTGTAGATGGAAAAGTCTGAGTTTTGGAGGACTGAGGAACCAAACCCAATAACATCATCTGGTGCATGAGAATCAAAATGCAAAGCAGCCTAGTCTAGGTTGGCTGTGCAAGCTGAGGACAATGAAAACAGACTGAAAGCTGACAGCATCAATGATGAAGCAATGAAAAGTAAATGAGCTTTAAAAGAATTCTAGCATTTTTATTCCTGCGTTTTCTCCCCAACTATATAGCTTTTTGCTTGATAGAGTTGGCAAAATATCTTTTCATTTCACTAAAAGGGAATAATGGGTCAGACCCTCAGAACTGCTCTGCCCCTTTGCACTGCTCTGTTGGCTGGCATAGAGCCAGCTCAAGGAGCCAGGGGGAGTCCCCGGGTGTCACAGAGCTGGCTAATGGCTCTCCAAGGTCCCATGGCCAGGCACAGTGTAGCTGAGCTCCAGTGATCCCTGGCTGCCAGAATGTCCCCTTGGATTCATGGGGAATGGATGTAACTTAAAGCAGCTGTATGTTGCACTGGGGGTTAAAGCGGCTCTCACCAAGCCCCGGGATTGGGGAGCCACAAGGGAGCCATCTTTGCCCCCCCAACACTCTCCCCGTGCTGAGAGTAGCTTGGTCGAACCAGAGGATGCAGCTCAAAGTTGTTAGAACGTTTCCATTTCATGTGGGCTGGTATTGCAATGTGTGCTCTTAATTCTAGCAAATTGTGTAAAATTGTGACGCCAAGGTAGCATTCTTCCTTCAAAGTTTCAAAATTAGTAAAAATGTTGTGTGGGATTGGAAACTTGGGAGAGATGGGCTGTGGTTTTCTACCGCTCCAAGAATAAAATTCCTCTGGCTTTGTAAAAAAGCCCAGAGAAGTTGTCCATTTAAAATAAAAACTAAAGACACCTTTTTTTAGTGACAGTTTTACTGTGTTTCTGGGATACATTATGCTGGATGTTGCCCTCCCATAGATCTTGACAACCCCAATGAACTCAGTGGGTAAAGGTGAGGTCAGAATTTGGCCAACTAACCCTTCTAAATGAATTAATATCACTGAAAATTAGAAATCGCAGAAATCAGTGTAAGGATCTTCTAGGGCTTTTGGGAATATTTACTAGAAAAAGGCCATTGATTGTAAGATCTTATTTTAGATAGTCACTGCCCCCAAAGAGCTTACAATCATTTTCTTCATGTTTGTACACTACCTAACACAATGGGCCTTTGCCCTAATTGGTATCAAGGTGCAATCACTATATAACTCTTACATAAGAAATGCTCACAGATGTTTTCATTGTTCCTACCTTCCTTCTTGACTGATTCAAGGGAAGTCCTCAGCAACAGGGACATTACCAATATTTTATTATTGTCCTGGATTGATCAGGAGATTACAAATGCAATGTTGAAATGTTCATGAGTTCAATTCTGACTCAGAGGTAGGCGAATTATTCTCAGATAAAATTATTCATTTAGTTTTGCTCTTTTTTCCCCATTCGTATGTTGTCCATAAATAGATCAATGTTTCCATGAATTTGATTACAATTGTTGGATGAATGTGAACAAGTTAATGTTTATAGATTTCTGGCAATCTCAGAGAATATTGAATATAAGCAACTGAGAGCATAAGCTATTAAGAGACAATGTGGTCCAGTATATAGGACCTTGGCTTGGGACCCAGGAGACCTGCATTCTATCCCCATTGTGCAAGTGACCACTCCCTGATGTTTGATAAATCCCTTCACCTGTCGGTTTCCCTTCGTATTTGATTAGCTGTAATTCTGAAGTTGGGATTTCTCAAACTATGTGTATTAATAATGTCTCGTACAATGGCGCTCCAGTCTTGGGTGGAGCCTCTAAGTGCTACTACAATATAAATAACATTTCTGCTCATTCACTAGAATATTCATGGAAAGTGAATACACAATGGGCATGAACACAGGCAAGATGACGGTTTGAACTCATGTTCACAAAGAGCTTTTTGCAATATCCTTCTCGTTCTACCGGTGACCAAACCTTTCACTAGTCAGTGGCCTGTGTGGAACAGGTCTGGTGGCCCAAGTCCGTTTCCTTTGAATGGGCGTCCATATCACAAGAAAACATCACCAAGGTGGGAACTAATTGGAATAGTGAATGGAAATTTCCAGTAAAGAAGCCAAGGACTAAAGGTCTGATACTGTGAGGTACTGAGCACCTCTGGGGTGATGCTGAGCATCTTCAATTTCTGTTAAATTTATTGACCCTTTTGCCCCACCCCCTACTCTACCCTCAGCCACCTTCCTCCACTCAGCTGGGCTGGGACATCTGCAACTGCAGAAGTGTGGGGGTGGAAGGGGGTTGGATAGTCCCCAGCAAGAAACACCTCCTCAGAGATGAATATGCTCATGGGGTGGGGGTTTTGCAAAGCACTCGGTGTTGCCCTAACCCTGCTCCCACTGAAGTCCAAGGGAGTTTTACCAAGGGCAACGGTGGGAGCACTTTTAGGCCAAGGCTGGGCACTCTGAGATAACTCCACTCTCCAAATGGTACCAGCGAGCAGCCCGGCCATTTTGGTGGTGGTGTTAAAAGGCAGCGACTATCTCTTGGTGTGCTATGAGGGCCAGATGGTGGTCTGTCCTGTGCTCCAGGGGGAGTAAGATGTCTCCTTCCTTCCAGTGCTGGCTACCTGCCTCATGAGTAGCATTGTAACCTGGGCAAGCAGCATCCTCAGGGTCTCCTGTGCAGGTGGGGAAGGACAGACTGCTTGCCAAGGGGAAGCGTGCTCCGCCAGCTCCCCTCAAAGCAAGGAAGTTCGGAACCAGGAGGTCATAATTGGCTTCTAACAACACTCTGACCCATTTGCAGGGATCCTGGCAAAGCCACAACTGAGCCCCTCATTGACAGCTGGGTTCCATCTCAAAGGCTCAATGTCCATCTCTCTCTTGCCTCTGTTTTAATTGACTGTCTTTGATTGCATTTTCCACCCTGTCAGGCAGTCCTGCCATTCTGCATTGTGGCTTACACAGCTTGGGTCCTGTTTTCTTTGCTGTTTCCTAATGGGCAAAAAGCCATACAGACCCCTCCCAACATAGCACGTGCCAAGGCTGGGAGAGGAGGCCTGGGGAAGAGAGAAACTCAACAATCTCAACTTCCATAGCATTCATGCTATCCCTGCAACTACCTGACATCAGCATTCAATCACCCACTAAAGCTGTTTGTTCCCTCATACTCCTTCTGCATAATCCTCATCCCTTACATATCCTGGCTGTCACCGTTTAGCCAGGACCCTCACTCCATAAGCTCAAGCCTGCAAATACACCTGTCACAGGATAGGGGTTGGTATCCTACTGATGACAATACTATGTCTAGCCTATTGGGGCCCTGGGCAATGGCTGGGCTTTTTAGGTGCTACCACAATATATAAATAATTACCCGGTTTTCCCTGTTATACTCAGCATCAGTCAGAGTATCCTGAAGGTTGATCTAATTTACAGTGATTATAACAGGATCCACTGCATGAATTATACCCAGCTGCCTGCATCCCCAGTGGGCCGATCTGGTAGCTCGGTATTTCCAGGGCATAGAGATGGGCTGACCTCTGTGTGCTGGTGATTTGATAGGGGACTGGCCTAGAAACTGCTATGGCTTTTCAGGGGAAAGGTGTAGGGGACCAGACCCACTGGCTTACAGCTGCTTTGCCCAGATGCATAGGCCAGGGTCCAGTCCCTAGCTGTGTGATATCCAGGATTACACAGCACTGCAGAGTGATCAGGCTGTATGGGTAGACATATGTTCTTTGCAGTTCACAGGATTGATAAAGTATTCTGAGTATGAAAAAATAATCGGAGAAGAAAGCTTTTACGTTTTGTTTAATCTTAACTGGCAAAAGTCAAAACATTAGAAGGCGTTTGGAGAAGTGGCTGAAGTTCGGAGCCTGGGGAGGACCACCGAGAGATGAATGATGCTTGGAATGACCGAAGAGAAAAGATTCAGTGGACACATCTGGAATAAATGGAGAAAGCAAATTAGAATGATTCAGAGCTGGGCCTTAACTGTGTCCCGGTGAAGTCAATGGGACAGGGATTGGTGGTGCTGGGAGGATATGCCCAGAATGAGAACACTGCGGAGGCTTGGTTTGACTAGAGAAGCCTAGATCCGCTGAGGACTGATAGATTTAAAAGAGGCCGACAGTGTAAGAAGGGGGGATGCAGCATTTAGAGGGAGGGAGAACTCAAAAGCTCTGAGTCATCTACGTAAGGTAGATTGGAAAGGCCCGAGAAAGAGGAAGATGTTGGCAAGCCATGGAGCCTCAGTGGGAGGTCAAACAGGAATATGGGGTGTTAATATTTATTGCACTCCTGTAAATTGTCAAAGCTCAGAACTTCAGTGCAATCGTGACAGTCTGTTTCGTTCCCATGCCATAATTCAGCTCTTTATGTGGCTTCCTTGCCTGCTCCAGTTCCAGAGTCACAAACGGTAGCTTATTAACTCATTCAGTGCCACATGCCCTGTGAATCAATGGGAATTGGGTGCTGACTGTGCTTTGGCAGCTCTGCTACCTCTGTTTCTGCTCCAGAAGTTCCCTTTACTTCTAACCCCCACTTGGTCTCTGGTGGGGCCAAAGAAAACAGGGCTCATATCCAGAAACAAAGAATGAACTGTTGGCGTATTTATTGCCCTACTTTTGCATTGGTACGAACTTGTACAAATGAAAGTAAACTTGTTCTATTAATCTTTGCTTGTAATTATTACGGTGAATTATTTTTGTTATTACAGCTCATATTTTCCAGCGGTGGGCTCCTGGGCAGCCAGTCTGTTTGAGGGTGCCCTATTCTCCTAGGGCTTGATCTTGCTCCCTTTGGTGTAGGATCAAGGGGTCAACCTACTCTTACAGAGGAAGGGAAAAGAAATCTTGCAAAGACTTAATGCACCTGCTTAGTTTTACACCTTGGGCTCATCTGTGGGTGCTGCTGCATATCCAGGTAGGGGGGATTGGGTGCTTGCCTGCATGGGCTACTTGCATTGCCAGACCCTGCATGAAGGAAGAGCCACTGCGGCTGGACTGCTACTTGCTTTCCCTTGCTGGTGAGTAGGGCATGTGTGTGCAGAATAGGGGAGAGGGTGAAGCCTTGGCTCCTCCACTCCCCAGCATGCCTGCACAGCTGAGGAGGGGGAAGTAGTCTACAATAGGCAAGGGCTGAAGGAATTTACTCTCCCCACAGCAGCAAGGCAGAAGCAGGGGGGGGAGTGCCTCACCGAGAGTCACAAGTCTGTCCCGGCCTTGCTTCTGGAGCGGTGCAACGATGCGTTGCTCCTCACCTGGGCTGGATTGGAAGGCGCCAATCCTGCCCACTGCACGTAGCCCCACGGAGTTCAATGGACCGACGCACAGCGTGTGAAGTGAAGGATCGGGTGCTCATTATGTTCAGGCGTGTTCCATATTGTAGGCCTCTGTGGTATTATATCCTACATAATGCAATCTGGAGAGAAACAAGGAGTAACCAGCGCCAAATAAATATCAGATAATCCGCTATGTATCTGTTTTGATGAGAGTGCCATTATAGAATGCCTCTAGGAAAGAACGCTGTTGCAATTCCTCATTTCTTGTCTACTGCCTTGAATTAACCTGAGCAGTTGTGCTTTTGAAATGTGTACTTTAGGGACCGGTGTGATCGCACTCTTCATGCTGTTAAGAGAGTACAAATATGACAGTTCAGTTGTTGCTGTGCATTGTTAATATGGTTGATTTTGGTCGCCTTCCAGGAGAACCACTAAGCAATCATGGAAAATGAAGGGTAACACATTTTTAGAAGGATTCTGGTTAATTTTGGCTCGAAAACAGGCTGCATAAGCTTGGCAAAAAATGGATGAATTCATTATCTACAAATAGTGGAAAATATTATAAATGGCAGTAAATGAAATAAATGGGTGTTTCCACTGTAATATGCTATTCTCTGAGCCACCCAGAAAGAATACAGCTTGGTTTGCTGGGTGGGTAGTCTTAGATGAAGTGCAAGATCATGTTCCTATGCTCAAATACTTGTTTGGGAGTGAACCGTTTTATGCCTTTGTTGTAGAGGGAAATATATAAATTTTGCATTCAAGGAAGTATGTTTCATAGCCGCATACAGAGGTTGAAGTGAAGCTTAAGCTCTCTGTGTGCCTTAGTATCTGTTTGTATTCCTAAGCTAACCTCATTTTCACTGGCTCTTCGACACCTTAAGGGTTTGGGAACCTCAGTGACTCATTCTAATGGAAATTCACTGACCCTCCTCATTGGAAGAAACTGATCTCTCTGTATGTTTTGGAATTGTTTGTTGCCCAGCACTTGTGCTATGAACACATGGAACTAAAGTTCTGGCAGTTTTTTAACAGAAAATGAAATAGGTAGACTTTGGCAGATGCACTTTGCTCCCACCCCTTCAGCCTTGGGATTTATCTTGCTGTTTGTGATTCATTGAGAGGCAATTCACTTAAGCACGTGTGCATCTTCGAGCACGTGAGTAGCCCCCAGCACCACTCACGTGCCTATAGTTATGCACATGCTTAAGGTAGGTTGTGCATTTGCTTAGAGTTATGCGTGTTTAAAGTACTTTGCCACTCATTTTGCATTAATTAAGAAGGCTTCAGAGTTGGGGAGAAATTGCAGCCTTACTCCATTTATTGAAATGTTGTTATTGGAGACAGAAAGGGGCAGATCCTCATCTGATGTTACCGTAGCCATTGACTTCAGTGGAGCTCTGACCAATTTATAGAGTTAGACATGTTACTTCAGTTTGCACCAGCCTTTTTGCTGTTCTGGCAGATATTTCTTTTTTGAATAAAATCTTTTCCCCAGCTCTGAGCTTCTACTTCCATTGGATCCTGCTATGAAGTCATAAATACCGTTGGCATGGAAACAACGGTGACATCACAGACTTAGCTTTGACTTTCCCACAGGGTCAAGTAAGTGGGTAGGAGGGTCTGTGAGGAAAAAGAACCTTTGTTAAGACCAAGATTTTCAGAAAATGTTTGTGTTACAATTGTGCCTCGATGTGATCACAGCCCCATTGTGCTAGGCACTGTACAAACACAGAGTGAGAGACTCTCCCTGTCCCAAAAGTTTACAGTCTAAATAGATGGGACAGACACTGTGTGAGGGCATGTCTACACCGGAGCGATCAATCCAGCGGGCGGGGGGGGGGAGGGTGTCAATTAATCACGTCTAGTGAAGACGCAATAAATTGACCGCCGAGTTCTCTCCCATCGACTCCGGTACTCCACTGGAGCGAGAAGCATAGGCGGAGTCGATGGGGGAGCGTCAGCAGTCGACCTACCACAGTGAAGACACCGCGGTAAGTAGATCGAAGTACGTTGACTTCAGCTACCTTATTCACATAACTGAAGTTGTGTAACGTAGATCGATTCACGCCCCTTCCCCCCCACCCCCGGGTGTAGACCAGGCCTGAGAGAAAGGAAGCCCGTGCTGGGGGACTGAGGCACAGAGAGGCTAAGCGATGTACCCAGGGTCACATGCAAAGTTGATGATAGAGTCAGGAATCGAACGCAGCTCTATGGTGAGCCCCAGCCATTGTCTTAATTACGAGACCACTCGTCTTCTCCTGGGCCAAATGGGAGCTGTTTTAGATTCCTAAATATGGAATAATTTTAGGTGCCCCTTTTTGAAAGTCTTGGCCAAAATGTCTTCAATAATGAGAAAATGTGCAAAGGGGAATCAGTAAGAACTTGGGACAAGTTAAAGGAACAGTCTGAACCTGTTTAAATGTCAAGATCTACCTTCCCTCTAGGAAAGTTTTTTCGAGGAAGGTGTATAGTCTCTGGTGGTTATGACCGCAAATGCATATTGGGTGAAATCCTGGTCCTGTTGAAATCAATGGCAAAACTACCATAGACTTCAAAGGTGTCATTATTTCATCTGTGGCTTTGAAAGATCAACGTCAACACACTGAATTGTGCCCCCGCCCTAGAGAAGGAGCGAGAGCAGTTTGTGGAGCATTGGGGAAATATGCTGTGATGACCAACCTGACAAAGCAAGTGAGTCACTGTGAACAAGGTTGTTTGCCCGTCTTTGTTAACAAGCTTTGCAGTTAAGAGGTGCTGCTGTAGCTGATTACTCTTGTAGCCAGGGTGGCTTTGGTTTCCCATCTGTACTGGATGTGATCTTTCTTCTCCAATGCAGACTTGCTACAGTCCTGTGTGTCTTTGTGACCACCAGGCTGATTGCTGCAATGTGCTCCATGTGGGACTACTCGTTAAGACCACCCACACGCTTCTGCTGGCACAGACTGTCAGAGCACCCTGGCTTTGTCAGACTGGCTGCAGTGTATTGTCCCAAAGTGTCATAGGCTGCACTGGCTCCTCATTTACTTCTGGGTGGAATTTGATGTGTTGATTGTGACCTTAAAAGTGATGTGTGATTTGGGTCTTAATTCCCTGAGATATTGGGTCAGATTCTCCACTGATGAGATTCTGGCCCATGGTCTTGCCCATACAGTCATGCAAAACCTTTATTTCCTTTCTAGACTGTCCAAGAACTGCGTAAGACTTTGCCCGACTGTGCCCACTGATTTGAACTTCTGTTGACTTTAATGGGAGTTGCGTGACTAAATCCCACACAACTCTAAAACTGTAGGGGTTAAATCCAGTTAGCTTTCGCCAGTTAGTCCCCGGTTTAAAAAGCAATCTCATGTGTTTTTAATTTTTTGACTGATAAGTCTGGCCAGCAATCAAGAGTAAATCATGATATCAGTGCACACCCACGACCTAGTCTGATATATTACTACATTTTGCAGTGACATACATGAGTCATGAGAGCTGAGTTTTAATTAAGAAGGTGTCCAATTAATGTTTAATCTGAGAAAGTTGTTCCTTCACTGTACTTTCCTGGGAAAAATGAACTACAGTGTTTTGAATTGTATGGATTCAAATAGAATTTAAACTTTATACAGTAATTTTCTGTTCCAAATGCTTTATTTTGTTAAGAAATACAAATTCAAATCTGGAATACTTCTACTGCTGCAATTGTTATATAGTACTAGGCGTAATCAATCAATCAGTCTTTACCGTTACAACTTTCATTATGCCATAACAGACTTCTACACAACATGACAGCAAAATAAAAGCCCAGCAAAAATACAGTAAAAGAAACACAACACTTAAGGCCAAATCATGTATTCATTAGTCAGGCAAAAGTACCTCTGAAGATGTGTATGATCCTAAATCGTTGTAAAATGCAGTGGTGGGCTAACATTTGAATTTGTACTTTGTTTATTAATAAAATAAAACATATGGAGTAGAATGTTATTGTATAAAATCCAAATTCTCTATGGAGCCATATTATTCAAAGCACGGTAGTTTAATTCTCCATGAAATGCCAGGCACTGAAAAACCCCTTGATCACAAATTAAAAAAAATAAAAATGAAATTAAAAACTGATGCTGTGTGAACAATCAGTGGGAATATTTTCCTATAAAAATTCATTTACCTTTTTGGTAGTTGGTTGGAATTTCAATTCAATAGTGGTCACGATCCATTTATATTTGCTTTCTGAGAACATTCATTGGTCAACCTTCATTAGTATGAATACTCACAGGAAGAGGATGTTAAATTTGATTGCTCAAATATCTGCAGAAAGCTAATCAAATTGTCTATTTGATTTTAATATGCCCCATTTACAATTCACACTGTGTTAATTACATAAACCAACATTCTATATTAATAAGGTTCAAAAAGTGATTGGATGTTTATATGGATATCAAAAAGAAAAGGAGTACTTGTGGCACCTTAGAGACTAACCAATTTATTTGAGCATAAGCTTTCGTGAGCTACAGCTCACTTCATCGGATGTATCTGATGAAGTGAGCTGTAGCTCACGAAAGCTTATGCTCAAATAAATTGGTTAGTCTCTAAGGTGCCACAAGTACTCCTTTTCTTTTTGCAAATAAAGACTAACACGGCTGCTACTCTGAAATGGATATCAAAAATATCCAGAATAAATTATGAAAAAAATCTCATGCTTCAGGGTTTAAGATGATCTCAAAGTATTAGAGACTAGGATGAGACAGATCTGTGAGTGTCAGATTTTTATATCTGTCTACTGTGGCGTTCTTACAACTTCCTCTAAAGCATCTGATGCTGGCCATTGTCAGAGACCGGGTACTGGGCTAGTTAAACCTTGAATCTGAATCTGTCTGGAAATTGCTATGTTCCCAAGTCATCCAGTCAGGAAACAGACACCAACCAGACCAAACCAAACCTAAAACCAAAACAAGACTCTCCACCACACATGTGTCTTCATCTCAGGAGAGGATAAGAGAACAAACAGGTGACAGAGGTGTAGCCACATGGTTTAATGCACTACTGTAAGATGCTCAGATACTGCAGAATAGTATAAGAATATACTATATAGTATAACAGTATAGTATAAGAATCCCTATGGAATAAAATCGAAAGCGAGGTCATTTACAGCAATGACCAGCTTGTGAATTTTGAAGTTTTAAATACTGGATATTTGCAATGAATGTTCACAAGATACATTCATATCGCTGGGGAAAAAACAAACCCAGGAAAAATATTCAGGGAGAATTTCAAATAATGAATACAATTTGCGAATTTGAACAGAACAAGAGGCCTAATTTAATAACTTGGTTCAGAATTATTTGCTCAGCTATATTAAGGCTCATGTTTCCTTTAGAAATGATTCTTTTCTTTTGCATGCACAGTCAACGTGTGCTGTGGAAAGTATTTAATAGGGTGTGGTAATGTTCCTTGTCAGCTACAAGGGAAGTGCCAACATTAGCAGCCACCTATCAGTGTCATGGGCAGGAAAGAGATGTTGTATTTTCCTAACTGCCTTGGATTAAGTATGTGTGCGTGGTAAGGCCATGTAAAAGGTTTGCATAGAACGCGGAACTCACCAGACATCAGAGTGTGTTGGGGTTGTGCTACTTTATGTGAACCAGTCCAAGGCTGGATAATACTCGCACAGCACTACAACCAGCCCTTCAGATCAGGATGTGCAGGTAGATGTCCCCCTTTCTTCTCTTCTACCTAGTCTTCAGGATGTGCAGGTTTTGTTAGCAGGGTTCATGGGTGTGTCTCAGCTGAAGGGATCCTGCCCCTCAGTTCATAAAGGGTCTCCGTTGGGGAAGACACTCCTACCTAGCCAATGAGGAAAAGAGTGAAAGCTCTTCTAATGAACTAAGCGCACCCCCTCACCCATAATCTCTAGTACAGAAACTAGAGAACTCCCAGTATTTCCTAGTAACTATGTGTTATGGAAAAGACTTCTCAGAATTTCTATGGCACAGTCCTTAGGGAACCCTTAGGGTTATGGGGCAGTTGGCAGCAAGAGAGAGAAGTAGAGCTGGAAGGGAAACAGTTTTCCCATCCTAAAAGTATTTTCAAGAGTTCAAAAATGTTTTCCCATCTTGAATCGAGATGAAAAGTCAAAATCTCAAAACTAATCCCGAGCTGAGAAACCAGAATCTTTTTTGGTTCAGATCCATCAAAACATTTCATTTGGATTTTGACCTTTGTTTCTTTTTTTATTAACCCCTTTTTAAAAGTCTAATGCCCTTAAATTTCAAACTGGGAAACCTGATTTTTTTCTTTAAATGTTTTTAATGAAATATATGACAATTTCAAACCTTTTTCCCCCGCATTATTTCCGAGTTGAGAAATTCATTGAAATCAACCCCATTTCACAAACAGTTTTGGCTTTGTCTAAAAAAGTTTTGTTTTAAAATCCCTGACTAGTTTTAGGGAGAAAGTCTTCTCTCCCCTGCACCATCATTTCCTGCTGCCCTGTTGAAGAAGCCGATAAACCTAGTCCCCAAACCTTCAAGCCAACCGGCAGGACTGAGTCCACTGACAACCATAGGCACTGCCATCTCAGAAGAATGAATGTTGAGGAAGGTCCAGGAGTAGCAATGCATAAAACCTGCAGCCACAGTCAGGGGATGTCAGGACAGAAAAAGTTGAAGGGATATTTCCATTTCATCTACCACATCAGTGATTGTGCTGATGTGGACAACCTATGTGAAAAGCAACCTGCAGGATCTCGTTTGTGTGGGCCATGTGAAGAGAAACCTATCAATGCCACACCTGGCACATGGTATCTGAGCACCTCGCCTTACAGGGTTGGCCCAGATGGAGCAGCCAGTGATAGGCAAATTCTAGGTGTGACATTGGATATCCGATTTCCATAAAGCAGTAAAAAAAAATCACTTACTTTTGCTTGCCATTCGCTGATCTGAAAGTAAAAACCCAATTCCCAAACTCTACTCTGTGCCAGTGTTGCATCTGTCTTGTACCTGTTCTGTGGTTTCGATACTTACAAAAACTTTATCTTGGTTCATTCTGTGGTTACAGTGCCCCACCTGGAAGCTTGGCTTAGGGCCATTACTGAGGGGAGTTGTAGAATAAACCTCAAGAACACTTTGAGGTGTTTATTTTCTTTCATAGTCAGAGGGTCTGATAAAGGAGAAAGAGGAGAGTATGTAGAGACCCAAAATAACATGGTAAAGAGGGTGGCCAGGCACAGAGGGCTGAAATCTGCAGTCAGATCCCGACAATGAAGCTTGCAGTTAGTGGGCATTGTGTATTCATATCTCAGGGCATGTCTACACTTTCCGGGGATTGACGCTGCAGCAATCGATGCACCGGGGCTCGATTTAGCGGGTCTAGTGAAGACCTGCTAAATTGACCGCAGATCACTCTCCGGTCGACTCCAGTACTCCACCGGAACGAGAAGCATAAGGTAAGTCGACCGGAGGGCGTCTCCCATCAACCCAGCATGGTGTAGACACCACAGTAAGTCGACCTAAGCGACATCGACTCCAGCTATGTTATTCACATAGCTGGAGTTGCGTAACTTAGGTCGACTTACCGCTCGTAGTGTAGACAAGGCCTCAAGGTAGAACTGTCTCCCAAGTGTAGAGGAAAAATAAGCTCCAAACTCATTTGGAACTGCTAAAACCAAAACTATTTTACCTCTGTATCTGTTGATTCCAACTTTCCCCCCTGGATTGTCCAGACATCCCACCACTGGTAATGACATCAGAGGACTTTTCTGTAGGTCTTTTTCCCAGACCAATCAATAGGAAATGCAGTGTCCCTACAATTTTCAGTAAAGGGCAAAGGGATCTGAAAGATCCCATGGCATCCAAGGGCCCCCCAATGCTAATTAGGCCTATGCAACAGCTGGGGAACTGGTTGCTTTTCGTCTGTCCCAGGGTGTCACACAGCTTTCAGCACTGTGAGTATTTGGGCAGACTAGGCTGGAAAAAGGAAGGATCCAGATACTAGAGAGAGAATTGGAGTAAAGAGAGAGAGAGAGGTCATCGTGTTAGAGAGACTGTGGGTAAGGGACATCTTTGAGCCCTAGATTGGAGTGAAAGCTGGGGAAAGGATGAAAAGATGTATAGGGCTGGTGGGTCAGTGCTGGCACATAATACTGGTTATGCTTGGAATGCCATCTGCTCAAACACATTTTAAAATCAGAGGGTTTACAATAAGCTATATAGAGGTTCCTGGCACTTAACCTCCAAATAAGGAATCCCCAAAGCCATACATGTCTTGAAAGCTGATCACTCCTCCTATCCAAAAGCTTACTGCATTTAGACCAGCTACAAAATTATGGGGTCTGAAAGACTCCTAAAAGCCATTGAAATGAAGGCAGATATTTTCACACACACCCTTCATTTTTCTTATTTGGGCCTGTACCAGGACACTGGACTTTGGGTTCATTCACAGAACCTACCACCTTGTTTCAAGGGTCTGGTTAATTGCTTGAGTTAGGTGACCAAGGGTCATGTGACATCTCAGAGGAAGTGCTTCCCATAAGAGGGGAGTCTGCTCAGTCAGAGAGGGAGACACAGGGTAAGGGACCCATCATGGGTCTAGTAGGAGGTACCTGTAGGGAATAGAGGCTGGAGACTTAATGAGTGAGGCCTAAGGAAAGGCCAAGCAGCAAGTCCTCGCTTTCAGGAAGGAACTATAGACTCTGCAAATGAGATGAGTTGACAATTATTTTGTTAAATTTCGAAAACTCTGAAGAAAGAGACTGAAATTCTGCTACTATTGGGAACTTTATTGATGTTCTGTCTGGTCTGTTGGCTCATCTGCTTATATGGCCCTTTGATCCAGTTTTGTTCTTATAACATGCCACTGGCCATGTCCTCATTGATGTGCTGTCCAACTACACAAACTATATAGAATGTCTTTTACTGCCTGAATTACTGTGGTTCCTGAATTGAGAAAAGTCAACTTACAGCATGGTGAAGTTAAAATCAAGTCCTTTCCAGCCATTTTGGGTGGATTTTCAAATGGAAGATTAAAAGGGCATGCCATTCTGAAGAGAGAGGAGATCATTAGAATGTTCTGGTCAACATTTCCCCTCTGACCAAGACAAAGTCCATGCATTTCCTGTTGTGCGTGAGCTAGTCCAAGAGGCTACTGTGTTTACTTACTATGCTGTCACTAGGCTAGTGGTATTTACTTATTTTTATTTGTAGAGCATTAGGACAACTTGAATACAAAAGGGCGTTATTGCAAAAAACACTTTCTTTAATATCATGTAATAATGAATACAGTGGATCAGCTCTCTAATGATACGTCCAGCAAAAGAAAAAATATAGGTCTGAAAATAGCAATATACATAAGTCCACCTAATGATGCACTGATCCATTAATCACCTCATGATGTTTTTTGTTTACAAACACACAGTGCAATGATTGATGTTGTCTTTTTGCTCATGAAATAAGAAGCCACACAGGTCACCAAGACCCCAGTTCTTAGAATTCACAGACTAGAGCTTCGGTCTTCTTTTGGAAAGGAAGATTTTATGGCTAATGCACCGGGCTGGGACTCAAAGAATCAGGTTTCCGATCACAATTGTGACACAGACTCTCTGTGTGACTTTGGGCAAGTCATTTAGGGTATGTCTACACTGCAAAAAAACAACAACCCTGGGGCAGAAGTCTCAGAGTCTCAGTCTACAGACTGGGGCTTGCGCTACGGCCCTAAAATAGCTGTGCATACGTGCCGGCTCAGACTGCAGTTTGAGTTCTGAAGCCCAGAGAAGGGAGTGGGCAGGCTTCAGAGCTCAAGCTGCAGCCCAAGCTGAAAAGTATATATAGCTACTATTTGTGCCATAGTATGAGCTCGAGTCTGTCGATCCAAGCTCTGAGACTTGCTGCCGTGGTTTTTTTTTGTTTGTTTGTTTGTTTGTTTTTGCAGTGTAGACATATCCTTAGGAGCCAGATCTGATCTCATTTATACCAATGTAAATCAGGAGTAACTCCAGTGAAACCAGTGGAGTTAAGCTATTGTTGTAAGAAAAGAATCAGACCTACTATTTCCATGTCTCAATTGCCCATCTGTAAAATTTGGCTAATAATCCTTCCCTCCCTCACAAGAGGTTGTGAGGATAAATACATTAATGCCGATAAAGTGCCTAGATTACAATCATGAGTCTTTTAAGGAAACCTATAATAATGATCATCAGCATACTTTGCTACCGAGTTAATGGAATTACTTTCCTACCTTAGGAAAGAGTCCTACCTAGAGTCTCTTTGATTGCTTTATCCGTAATTAATCATAACCTTCCTAGCTTAAAAAGAGGTTTCCTTTATATGCGTAGCTGTTCATTCTTGCCCTTCAGTTAGTCTCATCCAGTGTTTTAACTTTCTAGTTATTCAATGATTTTTTTGTTTAGCAAAAGGTATGCTCAGGCCAACGCCCTAAAATCTACAGAGACACCATCCCAAATTAATTCTCCAGGTTGCAGCTGCATGGTCTTGCTAAAGAAGTGAGTAATATTTTGACATTTAATATTAACTGAGTTATCTTTGAAAAATGTTTCCATGCCTCTGGTAAGCCTCACGCAAACAGAAATGTGCTTAGCATGGATAATAAAACATTGGTAATGGACATACAGGGGAATTGGGCAGACCTATCAGAATCTAGTATTTCCAGGTCATGAAAGCCAGTGCTAAATGGTGGTAAGGTTGAAAGAGGCAAACTAATCAATGTGAGGAAACTTTGTTCTGAGCCCTCTTTCTTTATAGCATAGCTGGGGTTCTGCCTGTTTTTTCTTAGTCCACTGCCATTATTAGGGATTTAGAGTGAAGTTTTCAGATATTGGAGTCCAAAATTAGGCTCCTAAATCCATACTTAGGCACCTAAATGAGCAGGTGGGTTTTCAGAAGTACTGAGCAGCCAAGCTGGTCCGACTGACTTCAGTGGAAGCTCTCGTGTGCTCAGCAGGCCTGAATATCTGGCTGTCAAGCATGCAGAGCACCTGCTGGTACTTCTGGCTTTATTTCTGCCTGCTCCATTTCACAGACACTTCCTAATATTACTTTCAGTTTTCTGCAGAAGCAGTTATTGGTGTGGCTGCAGGGATGTCACGGGATTGTGAATGTGAGAAAGTGGTCCATGACATTATGGATCGGAGGACACATGTTTGAAAAACCTCCATTTTAGGGTATTTTTGGTGGTTTTAATGATGTACTAGTACTGATTTTTCTGTCACTCTGAGGCTGGTATGGTTGGATTCATGATCCTAAGGCAGCTTGGCTTCGCAACTAGAGGGATACAAAAAGCAGCAGTTATGGAATAAATCTGTAACAATTTCTATAATAGCTTTTCTGTAAAATGCACAGCATCAACAAAGCACACACCAGTGCATGGTGGAATACAGGTTTTACTGGCAAGCATTGGGGATGTCTTTCAGAACTCGGTCATTGTGAGTAACGTGCAGCCTTCTCAAACTCATGCCAGTTAAACCTTTGTACCACAACATGCCTCTATCTGCACCTTCATCTCTGCATATCTATGCTCAGTTTCCAGTAAGAAACGTTCATTGCACGCACCGGAGGCAGAAATTTGTGGGTTTATACTTAACATGGTAAGAGCTCATCTATGGCAAAAGCAGCTCATACTGTTTAAACAGTGATCTCTGTATGTATGTGGTAGAATATCGGAAATCAGTGTATGGGCTTTAAATAAGTAAACGGCCCAATCCTGCAAGAGGCTGAGGCCCAGATTCTCAAAGGTATTTCGGTATGTAGCTCCTGTTGCTATTTCCCATTGAAATCAATGAGAATTACCTAAATCCTTTTGAGGATCCAGGCCTGAGTGCTTTTTGTCAGGTCAGGGGAAGTTTTAACTCCCAGTGGCTTCTTGGGGGTTGCGATTAGAGCTGGCTGGAAATTTTCCAGTGAAAATGGCATCATTTCAAAGAACATCGCAATCCTTCATCACAAAATGCCAATTCATCAAACCTGAAATGTCTTGTGACAGCAAGTTGGGTTTGATGAATTCTCATCGAGTCACAGGCGGGGAACCCTAACTGCCAAGCAGGTTTTGTCCCGGTTTCCTATCAGCTGTTTCTGGCTCCTGGGCTTCCAGGGTCCATGGCTCTGGGGCACACTGGCCATGCTAGGGCTTCCTGGCTCCCTGCCAGGGAGCTGGAAACCTGAAAGCCCTGGTAGTCCCAGCTCTAGCTGATTGAGCAGCCCAGTGAGCCAGCTAGTCTGGGACTCTGGAAGCCCTGGGATCCTCAGCCACTGGACAGACTGCCTGGTGGACTTCCCCAGAGCTGCAGACTCTGGAAGTCCCAGGAGCGTTTGACCAAAATTATCAAGTGAAACTGATGAGAATCTCTATTTCAGTCAGTGGCTGCTGGTCCTGGGGAGCATATTTCATTCAGGAAATATCAAGTGTTGGTGTTTCCAAATTTATTTTGTTTGGAGGAGAGGAGAGGTTCTGGTTTGTAAGAAATTTAAAAAAAAGATTTGGTTTTGTTCTGATTTGGAACAAAATCAAATTTTGAAATATCAAAATTCCTCATGACCTGGGAAATCCTGATTTTTGGCCAGCAGTAGGTGTCATTGCTCAGTACTGTTCAGGATCAGGCCTTGAGAGTGTCCAATTCTCCCTCTCTTGGTTTGTCCACATTAGACTTTTTTATCTTAGTTAACCGATTGCCAATCAACTCAATGTAATTGACACATTTGTAAAGGCCAGTGTGAACATTCCCCAAATTTTGTTCCATGCTACAAATGTTTGCTCGTTTCCCTAAATGGCAATCAGTTAACTCAAGATGAAAAAAATCCAGAGATAGACAAATCCTAAAACACCAGAGCTCACAGACATCATTGTCACCACCAAACAGGAAGGTAGTTAGTGTGCTCCATTTTTAGGTGACTGGCTCTTGTTTTTCCTGAAAGAAAAAAAGAATTGTTCTCCTAAATCCTTGATATAATGAGGCAATTGCCTCAGCAAGATATATATTTTTGATTCAGAATATCTCATGTGAGGTAAAGGTCTGTTTAGGAGGTAAAATTTATGATGTCTGCTGTATAAGTCTAAACAAGAAAAATAAAGATTGACTGCAGAGTTAACCCATTGTGAACCCTTATGGATTATTAGTCAGGCAATAGGGGAGTTATGTGGTTTAATGAGTAAATTGCAGGCCTTTCAGGTCAAGGACTTTTCATTTCGAACGTGAAGTTGTCGGAAATGGGGCTGATGATCCGAACCTTTCTCCTTCAGACATCACTTTACTACCACATTCAATTCCACAGGCATGTGGACTGAGTTAGTTTGAGGACTGGAAGTCCTTGATGAGAGGAATTTAATCCTGCAAACAGTCAGGAGCGTAGAAGGCTCGTTTGGCTGCTTCCTGCTTGGTATCTGGTCTGAGCATTATGAGAGAATGTCACTATTCTGTTGTTGTCTTAGCCAGAGGAATCCATTTTAGAGAATTCTTCACCTAAGTGGTGGACTGGAAATATTCTGGTGGATCCAAATGTGTTGAGGGTTGAATTGAATTTATCATACTCTCCTTTTAAAAAGTAATTGGGATTAGAGTAATCCATTTAAACACATGCTTGAGTTCCCTTACCTTCACAACCCACCTGTTCAATGATGCCTTCAAAAAATTAGCAAGATAAAAAATGACTGAGGACAAAGGAGTGGGGAGAGAAGGAAGGGGAAAAAATTCCTTGTAAGTTTTATCACTCTCTCTTTATGTGCTGCTTATCTTCTGGGATGTAAGCTTTTAGGAGCAGTGACTGTATCTCGTTCTATGTTGCTACAGTGCCCAGCACATTTTTGGTGCTGCTGCAATAGAAATAATAATAAAATCTGGAGTAGCCCATCTACAAGTCCCCATGTTCAGTGTCAAACATAAAATGTGACTTTGACTCTGTTTCAGCTAAGCATGCCTGTCAGCACCTGTTCGTTATGCAGATACTTTCCATTTCTCTTTTCTGATTATATTTCTGTTGTCAAGCATTACATGGGGTTTTATTATTCATGGGAAATGGAATCATTTGTTTCTTTTCTTCTAAAGCTAGTTATTCCTGGAATTCATGTTTCCTTATTATGGTGTGAGATTGAATTAGAGGCAGTAGAACATTTGAAATGTGTCCAGAGGAACGTGTGAACTACTAAGCAGGGGTGGATATTACTGTTCACAATAGTTCATAAAAAGTAGAAAAAAGCTTCCTTTTCACCACCATTCATTCATTCATTCATTCAAGTCTAAGACAAAGAAAGGGGGCAAAAGATGAAGGGTGTTACAGATATGGAGAAATGGGAAGACCAGTCAAATGTGGGGATGGGGATGGAGAAGTTTTTTTGGTATTGGGCATCACCATCTCAAGGCCTAGTGCCCACCTCGAAACCAAACTTTCTCATTTTCTGCTCCAAACCTTCTCCACATGGTCTCTGCTACACCTGCATTGACTCCACCATCCCTTTTCAACATTTGCCAATATTTCTTCTGTGACTTCTGTTTCCCCAATACTAGTCTCCCTCCTTTACCAGCACCACTACCTCTCACCTATTATAGGGTGGGCTCAATGGAGGGGCCCATTGGTGAAGTGGGCCCATCACTTTAAGGCTAGCAGTTTTAGAAAGACAGCGGGCTGGTTCCTCAGTGGGTGTAAATCAGTGTAGCTCTGAAGTCAATGTGTCTACATGGTTATGTACCAGCTGAGAATCTCACTGAGCTTCTAAATGAATTCAGATATTGCAAGGTTCAGCTTATGAGGTTCAAGTGCTTTCTGAGGGACAGAGGGGACTCCCTTTGCTTAGGCCATCCTGGCTACTTACACTGCTCCAGGTTTAATGTCGAGCTGGTCTGGAATTCTTCACTGACATGGTTTTTCAAGAGAAAATGCAGTTTCTGCAAAATACAAATCTTCCACATGAGTATTTCAATTTTGCTGACGTATTTCGGTTTCATGAACTAACCCAAAACATTTCAAGTCAGTTCCACATTAAGCTGCATTTTCCTGTTGTGCTGCATGGCCTCCATGGAGCTGTAGTTTGAGCCCCCATTCTCTCCTATGGGCTGGGCTCCCTGACTGGACTACATCTGCCATGATGCAATGCGGACTGCCATCTGACCAAGTTGTGTGATGCATCATGGGAGTCACATGACTGCAGATCCTTCATGGGATCTGCTCACAAGGGGAGAATGGAGGCAACAGACTTCTGAACTGCAACTCCTATGAGGCAATGGACACCCATATGGAAATGAAGTTTATGTTAAATTGACTCAAAATGAAATGTTCTGGGTCAGCTCAGCAAACTGAAATGGAAAATTTCACCATTTGTGAAACTTTTGGGACTATTTAGTTTGGGGGAGGGGGGAAATCGATATTTCAGCTTTTCATTCTGGTTTGTTCTGAAAACAAATGCTGAAATATCTAGGATCCAGTTGCCTGTGAGGCCACCCTCTCTCCTTTTACCTTTTCGCAGCAGTGGATATCACTTGGATACTGCTTCTGTGGATCCTGGATTTCCTTTATGTATGGTTGGTGGTACGGTGTTCTCAGTTGAAGGTCTGTGTGCTTAGGATTCACCCACCAGGTTGGCTTGCCAGAGTCTAAGTGTTAAAGCACATATTATACTGCAAAACTTTATCGTTCATTTGAGCTTTAAAATGAGCATGCAATTTGTTTACTGGTTGAATGTTAATGATAAGTGAGCAACATTGCCTGGCTAGGGATAAAATTCAAGTTTATATTAGGGAAAGAACCTAGTTACAAGTGAGAGCGCAACTGTAAAAGTCCATAAAAGAATAAATAAAACCTGAAACATTTCCACGTCCGGTTCCTCAGTTAATGAGGGTTTCCCCGTGTCATTTGACCTTGTAAATCAAAACAAGTCTAAGGTAAGAGTGTTAGAACATCAAGGTAAGGGTGAAATATTATGGCACCATGTTACAAAGCCAATCTCCAGTGTTCTAGGCATTGTGCATACACACAATAAAAGAACAAAGAATTTGCAATCAGAATTCAAAGAGGGAAACGGAAGCCTAGAGATTTGCCCCCAATTGCACAGCAGGTCCGTGGGAGTGCCAGGAACAGGAGTCAGGTCTCCTGAGTTCCAGTAGGGAGTTCTATCCACCGGACCAAAATCTCCTTTGAAAATCCCCGGATCTATTCTCAAGCACTTTTAATTTTACGTAAGTAGAGTCTGAAAGAAAATCTTTGTATATATAATCCATGATTTATTTCTTTGAGGACGTTTGT
The DNA here is from genome assembly GCF_965152235.1 of Eretmochelys imbricata. NCBI lineage: Eukaryota > Metazoa > Chordata > Testudines > Cheloniidae > Eretmochelys > Eretmochelys imbricata. The sequence continues at coordinate 200,784,739 of NC_135574.1, read as the reverse complement.
CCACATTCCTACAATAAAGCTTAAAAAATGACATGCAAACAGACACTCACGGATTATACTTTCCTTTCTGGAAGATCAGCATTCAATCACATACTGGTGACCCACAATAATTTTTCAATACTCAAAATATCTTGCAATACTTCTTGCAAGATCAACATGGTCAATGTTACTGCAAGCCATCATGTCAATAGGAAGTGACAGCATGGTTGCAGGCACATGCAGAGAAAGAAGCAAAGGGAGAAGTGTACAGCTTCTGGATAAAGTAGGCCTTAGGTTCTCCTCTGCATGATGCAGCAAAGGGAAGCAAAACCGCCTTAATCCTGCAGAAATGGGGTCAGGTGGCTGTGCTGAAGGGAAATGTAGCTATGTGGAATATTGCACCTGTCTGTATAACCTCCAATGTTTCTTTTGCAAAGACCGTGCAGCCCATCATATGCAGGAAAAAGAGGAAGTGGGCAAGGAAAGGAAACCAAAGTCACAACAGAAATGTACATAGAAACCACCACCTAATCACAATACATCTTCCCCTGCCAGTTCAGTCAAGTACCTGAGAATATGACAACCTGTAATCTTCTGTCAGTACAACAGCAACCTAGCCATAATGGCCACATTCTGATAACACGCCACATATTCATACTTTTTATCCTGAGGTGATATTTTATTTCCTTTTCTCTCAGTAACAGTTGGTGTTTGTTTTATAGGCCAGGGCTGTTCAAAACAGTGAGCAAGTTGTCACTGGTGAAAACATATCTGTGGACCAAACATTTAACACTGTCTGTGATTGTGATATGTGTATCTCTGTATGTGTGTGAGAGAAACAGACAGCAGAGAGGCTCATTCTGATACTAAAATATTTATTAATAACTAGGTCTGTCAAGTGATTTAAAAATGAATCATGATTAATCGCACTGTTAAACAATAATAGAATATCATTTATTTAAATATTTTGGGATGTTTTCTACATTTTCAAATATATTGATTTAAATTACAGCACAGAATACAAAGTGTACAGTGCTCACTTTATGTTTCTGATTACAAATATTTGCACTGTAAAAAAAAAAGCATTTTTCAATTCACCTAATACTAGTACTGTAGTGCAATCTCTTTATCATGAAAGTTGAACTTACAAATGCAGAATTATGTACAAAAAACTGCATTCAAGAATAAAACAATGTAAAACTTTAGAGCCTACAAGTCAAGTCCACTCAGTCCTACTTCAGCCAATCGCTCAAACAAACAAGTTTGGTTACAATTTGCAGGAGATAATGCTGCCTGCTTCTTGTTTACAATGTCACCTGTAAGTGAGAACAGGCGTTCGCATGGCACTGTTGTAGCTGGCGTTGCAAGATATTTATGTGCCAGATGCGCTAAAGATTCATATGTCCCTTCATGCTTAAACCACCATTCCAGAGCACATGCATTCATGCTGATGATGGGTTCTGCTCGATAACAATCTAAAGCAGAGCAGACCAACGCATGTTTATTTTCATCATCTGAGTCGGATGTCACCAGCAGAAGGTTGATTTTCTTTTTTGGTGGTTCGGGTTCTGTAGTTTCCGCATCTGAGTGTTGCTCTTTTAAGACATCTGAAATCATGCTCCACACCTTGTCCCTCTCAGACTTTGGAAGGCACTTCAGATTCTTAAACCTTGGGTCGAGTGCTGTATCTATCCTTAGAAATCTCACATTGGTACCTTCTTTGCATTTTGTCAAATCTGCTGTGACAGTGTTCTTAAAATGAACATGTGCTGGGTTATCATCCGAGACTGCTATAACATGAAATATATGCAGAATGTAGGTAAAACAGAACAGGAGACATACAATTCTCCCCCAAGGAGTTCAGTCACAAATTTAATTAATGCATTATTTTTTTAATGAGCTTTATCAGCATGGAAGCATGTCCTCTGGTATGGTGGTCAAAGCATGAAGGGGCATATGAATGTTTAGCATATCTGGCATGTAAATACCTTGCAACACCGGCTACAAAAGTGCCATGTGAACCCCTGTTCTCACTTTCAGGTGACATTATAAATAAGAAGCAGTCAGCAGCATCTCCTTTAAACTTGTTTGTCTTAGTGAATGGTTGAACAAGAAGTAGGATTGAGTGGACTTGTAGGCTGTAAAGTTTTACATTGTTTTATTTTTAACTTATGTAACAAAAATAAAACTACATTTGTAAGTTACACTTTCATGATAAGAGATTGCACTACAGTACTTGTATCAGGTAAATTGAAAAATACTATTTCTTTTATCATTTTTAGAGTGCAAATATTTGTAATAAAAATAATAATGTAAAGTGAGCACTGTGCACTTTGTATTCTGTGTTGTAATAGAAATCAATATATTTGAAAATGTAGAAAAACATCCAAAAATATTTAATAAATTTCAGTTGGTATTCCATTGTTTAACAATGTGATTAATCACGGTTAATTTTTTTAATCGCAGTTAATTTTTTTGAGTTAATCATGTGAGTGAACTGCGATTCATCGACAGCCCTATTAATAACATCTCAAACATTTCATGAGTTATTTTGCAAAAAATCAGACCCTTGCTATGAAATTAAAATGAAATGCAAAAACCTCAAATGTCGAAGTTTTGGAATTTCTTGTTGAATAGTTAATGTAATCTATATTCCTACATACACACATTATTTGGGATTCCACAAGTGGCAAAGACATCACATTTTTGGTGTCTTCACTAAGAAAAAGATGCGTTCTTAATTGGAGTTAGTTAACAGTTTGTAGCTTTGACACCTGTTAGCAGGTTGAGGTAAAGACTATGAGGAAGCCTTGGTTCATCTCAACCTGTTAACTTATGTTAAAATTACAAATGGTCTTGTCTTCACTAGGGTTTTACCTTGACTCAGTTAACACAAGTTAGCTAACTCCAGTTAAGAACACCTCTTTTCCCCCAGTGGGAACAAGACCTTTGGGGTCAAAATTCAATGGGAGGGGGTTCAGAGTTATGGTTCTGATTTAAACAGCTCTGAGACACACATACACACACATTCCTACAAACGTGCAGCTAATTGTTTGCAAAAAGAGAAGACAACCGAGAAAGATTTATTAATTAGCATTCATCTTGGAAATCATTACGGATGAAATAAACCCCAGTGCAAAACAAGGTCTTATGCACAACCCCTTAAGGTCCCTCTTTTTCCAGGTACATTTCACCCATATGAATAAAAGGCAAGAAATTAAGCGGGATTAGTTTAAGAGTGATATTCTGAGCAATTTGTGCATGACTAAGGCCAGTTGCATCTCTTGGTTTTCTATGATCTTGCATCTATTGCGGCTATAGTATATGTGTTTGAAGATGAAATTGCTTTTGAAGCTTGCTGAATAAGAGATGAAGAATTTGAGTACTGTCAGAGATGACCCACGCCTGCCAACAGTGTGTGTGTGGGCAGGGTAGAGTGAGTGCAGCCGGTTTCAGTAGTGTTACTGAGCATGCTCAGTCAATGTGAGCATGCTCAGTACAAGCCAAGCAGCAAATCTGGGGGGGCATGTGACCCCACATGCTCCCCATCCCCCATGTATCGCCTTTGCCTGCAGTATATTGAAGGAGTGAGCACAGTACTCTCAAGTACTGCCAGAATGCTCAGATTTTGATTCTGTGCATACCATAACATGTCTCGACCATGCCACGAATGAATTCCCCTGTAATACAAAAAACTGCCTAGCATCACTGGGTCCCATGACTGATGTCACTGTGACTACCTGTATAAGTAAGAATTACTCATGTGAATAAGGTTACAGGATCGAGACCTCAGTCAATGCAAACCTCCGGGTACATTGCTGAAAACAGAAGTCTAGCTACGACAGTCACCATTTAGCAACTGTTACCACACAGTGGTATCTGAAATATCACAGTTGCTTCCTGTGCTTAGAGTAGGGAGCAAGAGCATTGTGTCCAATACCATTATGTTGTAGCAGTTGTTAAACATGGGCTTGCTGAAGATGACCCCTCGCCTGTTTCCTATCCTATCATTGTGTCCATATGTTTGGATTGACCGCTTTGGCGTATTTGACATTTTAAAGTGGACAGGGGTCACTTGGACTGGCTGCACAAATAAAGATTGTGTAGATTAGCAATAGTTGCAGAGCTGGGACCTTTTATTATTTTAAATTATTTGTATTATAGTAGCACCTCCAGGCCAAAACCAAGACCCACTGTGCTAAGGACTCCACATGTGCATAATAAGAAATGCTCCCCATTTTAAACAGCTTCCAGTCCAGCGCCTGTTCTAGACAAGACAGACAAAGGAAAGGTGGTTATGCTCATGGGACAGGTAGGGAAATGAGACACAGAGGAATCATGTGATTTGCCTGAGATCAGACAGGAAGTTTGTAGCAGAACCAGAAACTGATCCCAGATTTCCTGAATCCCCGTCAGGCTTCTCAACCTGAAGACTAATCTGCCTGTCTGTGTTCGAACATCATCGTTTTATAATTTAAAGTGGCCTCATTAACTTGCATTCCCATCATAAAACGTTGCGTTCTAAAACCATTGCATAAGGATTGGACAAGTTGCTGGGAATTGTGATGGAGGCTTTCGTGCATGATGTCTAGCTACCTATCGTACAGTACTTAGACAGAATCCATTACTGTAGTGTTTGAGTGGCTGCAATGTTTAATGTAATTTCCCTTCACACCACTCCTTGGAGGTAGGGATGTGCTATTATCCCATTTTGCTGGTGGTGAATTGAAGTCACTTGGCCAAGATCAGGCACAGAACCTGTGGGAGAGCTGGGAATTGAGCCTTGATTGTTCAAGTCCTAGACTAGAGCCCTACTCACTGGGCCATCTTTCTCTTTGGAGGAGGACTCCTGCAGTCCTTCCTTGGACGAAGCTTCCATTCCTGCAAATGGCAGCAATGGGTGGGCATGGACAGAGCAAGGAATCCAGGGGCTGGCCCTGTGAGAGTCCTAAATCCAGTATAAATGAATGAGAAAAAATATCATTGTGGGAAAATTGTCTGAAAGCAATTACTGGACATGCTCTAGCATTCGTTATTGAGGCTGTGGGAACTTGGGGTGTAGAGTAGGGCAGGGAGTGTCAGGAGGCTGCCAGGAGAGAGATGACCAATAGCCTCAGAGAAAGGGAAAAACAGGTGCAGCCACAGAGGCTGAGAGAATGTGGCTCTGGCACGTCAGCTAGGGAGGGAACCTAGAAAAGAGAGAGTAAGCCAAAGCCAAACAGCATCATCAGGGAATTCACTGGGGGCTGCGCATGCAGGAAAGGAGGTGGGCGCAACATCTGTATGTTCCTTTTTCTTCTTATGGCACAAGATGTAAGCAAAACGATTCAGTCTGGAAAATGTATCTCCATTCCATCCTGAACAATGATTAAAAGAAAAAAAAAACCAAAAACCTGTGGGGGGAAAATGTGATGCTCAGAGAAGTTTGACTCATTTTAAAATGTACTAAACCTTTGCCACGTTTTTAGAAAGAATCTCCAAGTTGAGGAAAAGCGTATGGTCTCCACAGACTCTCATTAATGCCTCCTTGCCTTCGTAGTAGTAAATTGCAATGTTCCCTTCGCAGACTTCTCATGACGCAAGCCTGTGGAAGTCAGTAGAAAGGGTCACATTGATTTCATTGGATCAGGTCTGTAGAGTTCCTTGCAAGGATGAAAGAAAAGGAGTACTTGTGGCACCTTAGAGACTAACCAATTTATTTGAGCATGAGCTTTCGTGAGCTACAGCTCACTTCATCAGATGCTTGCAAGGATGCTAGCTGAAGGATCAGAAGAAAAAGTGGTAGCAGGCAGGCTAAGAAACTACTTTAAAAACATAAATAATATATGCCTGATTCTCCGCCCCTTTATGCTGGTTTTCTGCTCTGTTGGAGTCAATGGAGTTGCATTGAACCAGTATCGCAGAATGGAGAAGCAGTCCATAGTTTTGACCATTTTAAAACAGTTTAAAAGTTTGGAGGAGATGAATCCATATCTCATACTAAACTTGGGCCTGATCTAAAGCTCACCTAAGTCAACTGGGGACTTTCCATCAGACCTAGATGTATATATGCCTGTCCAGTTACATATGTGTGTATCATAGGTCTATCTATCTATTTTTACTACGCTTATCACTCAGGTGAATTAGAGCCTGAGTCACTCATGTTGAGCCATAAAAAGATCCCCAAAGCTTTGATCTAATGCATACATGTTGAGCCTGTAAATTAAAAATAAATGTACATTAGCACACAGTATTTGGGGCACGTACAGTAAAGCATGAAGAGCACAGAGAAAGAACAGAGCTGTTTCCCATCTAGTTTCTACACTGTATGCACTTGGCAGGACATAGCAAGTGGCTGCCAAAAAGGCATCACCCATTTTTGAATTCTCAGACTCCTTTTTTTCATGCTGGATGGATGATGGATATTAGATGAGGTGCTCCTTGTAAATCAATAATACTTCGTCTTCAGATTAACAAGCATCTAAAACTGTTTCTAATAAATGTCAAAATGCTTAATACTTTTTTTAAAAAAACAACCCTTTTACGAGGAATACATTTTTATTTATGTATTTAATTATTTTTTGCTGTTAGCTAAAGGGGAAAAAATAGTACAAAAACATTTTGGAGAGCCATATGAAATGTTGGAAGAGCGAATGAATGTATATGCGTTCCAGTTCTTTGCTTTGTTATCTCAGCTGCACCAGAACCATGTTATACAGACAACATAACGCCCAGTAAATGAGATGCAGTGTCTATCCTGGTAGAAATGTCTGATGTTTAGAATAGCAATCATACTGTTCAATGTAAATGGGTCATTACTGTATCTCTCTGATGGCTGTTGCATAAAATGGTCCCTGTCCCACTGCAAACCCTCGAAGAGCCTCTGTGAGTGGAGGAAGTTATGTTGTTTATGTGCCTCTCTGGTTGGTTTCTGACCTGAAAGTTTTAACTTAAGAAGAAAAATAAATTGGAGGAGGGGGGATCAGCTTTCTATTTTTATTTGCAGTTAGGCTTTTTTAGGAAAATAATGAAAGATAGGGCTGGGAGCAGGACTCAAATGGAATGGGAAAGAAAAAAAACCATTTTTAGAAAGAACAAATATTTTATCCTTCACCAGATCTATGCAAAGTGAAATTGAATGCCAAAACTAGCAAAGCAATCCCGTGGTCAGCAAACTGCAAACCTTTGCTGTTCATCTAATAAAGAAAGGCAATGAAATGTTCTTAGAATTTCCTCTTTACTGTGTGAGGAATGAAAATAGCCCAAAATAATGCAGTAGGCAAACAGTATGCACTGGGCAATAAGCTAAGCTTCCTGTCTCTAAATAATGGCTTCTCTTCATAAGGGGCCAATATTTTAAATTGCAGAATACTGGTGTCCAATGCTCCTTTAAGTCTTTACAAAAATGCTTTCTGGGGTGTTTGCAGTTTAAGATTTAAACTTTGAATATTTGCTTACTGGTTTTTAAGCCCAAGCAACAGCAGCCACTGATATATGCAAAAATAAGTTGTCCCGAACAGGGGTTCCATTCTCCCTCCCTGTGCTCTCCAGTAATTCTTTCTGTTGCCATTTGGATTTTCACATCCATCTGCTAAGCAATCCTGGTGTTTCCCTCTGTCTGTTGGAACCTCCTTCATGAGGCTGAGGATAGTTGTCACCAGGCCCATTCCGTCCATGACTTTGCTGTGAGACTACTAAGGAGGCTGTCAATTAGTGTTGTCTGTGGTGGTGGTTTCTGAGCTGTGAATACCCATAGGCCAAAACTCCAATCCCGTCAGTTAGGTCACTGAACAGCCATTAGATGGCAGCCCATCAAATGGTAATGACTACCAGTCGCCACCAACCTGGTCTGGAGTCCCAAGGACGGTCTAGAGTACAGACAGGCCTGTGCTGGAAAGTTTGGATCCAGATATGGGCCTGAGCTTTCCCAAGTTTGAAGGTGTTTGCCCCTGGAGTTTTGGTTTGACACTGGAGTCCAAACTTCCCCAACATTTGGGCTATTCAAATTAGGGGTTTGACTTTAGGCCGAGCTCTAATCTAGAGTGAAAGACTGTTACCCACTCTCTGAGTCATCACAACCCCCAGAGTATTTGTCTTTAATGGGACTCGATTTCCTTCTAAAAGAGGGGACTTTAAAAGTTGGAAAACATTTCTGTGAAGCTTCTGCTTCTGTTTGCACAGGGGAGGGGGAATAACAGTACTGCAAACTTGTGTTTGTGCGATGCACAAGAGGACTTTGAGTGGACAACTTACACCAGAAATATTTTCTTGTCAGTGTAAATTTGGCTCCACTGCTCACAGATTCCAAGGCCAGAAGGGATCACTGTGATCATCTGGTCTGACCTGCTGAGTAACACAGGCCCTACAGCGTCCCCAAAATAATTCCTAGAGCAGATATTTTAGAAAAAGCCAATCTTAACTTAAAAATGGTCAGTGACTGAGAAGCCACCACCACTCTTGATAAATTGTTCCAGTGATTGATTATCCTCATGGTTAAAAATGTAGGCCTTATTTTCAGTCTGAATTTCTCTAGCTTCAACTTCCAGCAATTGGATCGTGTCATATCTTTCTCTAGATTAAAGAGCCCCGTATTAAATATTTGGTCCCCGTGTAGGAATTTACAGGCTGTAATCAAGTCACCACTTAGCCTTCTCTTTGTTAGACTCAAAAAGCTCAGTCTATTTAGTTTATCACTATAAAACATGTTTTTGAATCCTTTAATCATTCTCGTGGCTCTTCTATGAGCCTTCTCCAACTTATCAACATTCTTCTTGAATTATGGACAGTAGAACTGACACTGTATTCCAGTAGTGGTTACACCACTGCCAAATACAGAGGTAAAATAACCTCTTTGGTCCTACTCAAGATTGTCCTGTTTAAGCATTCAAAGATCATATTAGCCCTTTTGGCCACAATGTCGCACTGGGAGCTCGTGTTCAGCTCATTAGCCACCATGATCCCCAAATGTTTTTCAGAGTCACTGCTTCCCAGGATAGAGTTCCCATCCTGTAAATATGGCCTACCTTATTTGTTCCTAGATGTATACATTTACATTTAGCCATATGGTCTCAAGTTGCAGTGGGGGAGGTCTAGGTTGGATAGTAGGAAAAACTATTTCACTAGGAGGGTGTTGAAGCACTGGAATGGGTTACCTAGGGAGTTGGTGGAATCTCCATCCTTAGAGGTTTTTAAGGCCCAGCTTGACAAAGCCCTGGCTGGGATGATTTAGTTGGGGTTAGTCCTTCTTTGAGCAGGGGGTTGGACTAGGTGACCTCCTGAGGTCTCTTCCAACCCTAATCTTCTATGATTCTATATTAAAACATATATTGTTGCTTGCACCCAGTTTACAAAGCAACCCGGTTTTCCCTGAATCAGTGACCTGTCCTCTTCATTATTTACCACTCCCCCAATTTTTGTATCACCTGCAGACGTTGTTGGTGATGATTTTATGTTTTCCTCCTGGTCATTGATAAAAATGCTAAATTGCATAGGGCCAAGACCAGATCCCTGCACGACCCCACTAGCAACACACCCACTCAACAATGATTCCCCAGTTACAATAACTTTTTGAGACCTATCAGTATGCCAGCTTTCAATCCATTGAATGTGTACCATGTTAATTTTATATCGTTCCAGTATTTTAATCAAAATGCTGTGCAGAACCAAGTCAAAGGTCTGTTGGCAGTGAACAACTTCAGAATGCTAGGAAAATAACAAAACCCTTTCAGCCTTAGTTAATTTTGGAGTTGCTTTTGTTTTGGGTGGTGGAGAGTCATGGACATGTAGGACCAGATGGTGTCACAAGTGGTCAGTAAGAGTTAGTGCATTGGTGTGCTGCCCTAGGAAAGGGAACGTAGTTCAAGGAGTCAGAATGCCCTCCCTGCTCTCCCTTCTCCTCCTCCCATCCCTTGATTCCAAGGGATCTAATTTGCTCTTGGCTAGACCAGAAGTAAAATTATTCTCCCGTCCCCTTAATTCACTGGAACAGTCAATTGAAGGAGTGGAGCCAAGGCTCCATCATGTCTGTTCCTCGCTGGCCAACCGCTCCAGTCAGGTACTAAGTGAGCATGCAAAGGGCCTAAGAGCTGGAGGGCTCCTTTCTCCCTTGCATGGGGGTCCAAATCACAGTCTAGTCCTTAGCCTGAGGAATACTTCCTCCCATGTTTACAACACAGGCATTCTGAATGAGGGTCCTGGGGTTTTCACCTGTCTTGTGGTTCTGCCCTAGACCATGGCTTTCTCCTTTCTGCTGCTTCCCTCAGGCCAGTTCTACACTCGGAATGCTTTGACCAGTATACCTATACTGGTATATTAGACCAGCAAAGCGCTCCTAGTGTGGTCCGTGCTCATGCTGGCAAAGCTTATTCCCCTGCCAGGGGTTATTTGACCTCTGTGTTTGGCTATAGCTGCATCTACACTAGAGGCTTTTTGTCGATTGGAGATCACCCCTCTTGGCATAGACATGGCCTCACGCTTCTGTTGTAAGCTTCCTTTGAGCTGGGTTCAGTTCAGATTGTTCTGTGTGCTGGCTGCAGAGATGGCCCTGAAAAGAATGTGGCGAGTGTCCCTTCTCTACAAAACCAGTTCCTCACTTCTCCACGCTGAGAGCAGGGGCAATTAAGTCACTTGCCTTGAATGTGTGCAATTTAATGCTGTTTGATAACTAGGACAATGCATGCGGCTGCACTTTAAACGGGACATTTTTACATACGGCATACACAGCATTTTCCCCACGCAACTGCAGTTTGTCATAAATGCACTGTGTCTGGGGCCTGAATCTGACTTCACTTACACCTGTGTAACGTGATTGATTGCAGTGGAATTACTCCTGATTTACCCCCATATGAGATCAGAGTCAGTCCATTCTCTCTTGGTAAAAGCAGTGACGGTCCAGCAGCATTCCTGTTAGACTAAGAGGTCTCCACTTAGATTCATATGTTTGGCTCAGGCAGCTTTGACATTAATCTACTGTTGGCCTAGCTATGGGAAAGAACAGCCAAGTGACTAAAGGATATAAGAAATTCTAGTTGCAGAGTCTGGCTCAGAGCTGCCCACCACCATAAAAGATGAAAACACAAGAGAGAGAGGCAGGGAGGCGGAGCTCAGTTTTCAACAGGCTGTCTGGGCTCACTTCCTTTTCATTGCCAAGGAAAAGTAAAACAATGTTGCTACTCTGTGAAACCTCCCCTTTAAAACACGCTATGTCAAACAATCAGCCTTTGGGTCAATTGCGAAGGGAGTAAATGTGTGTGTTAATGATAAAGAGATAGCATTATTATCGTTTCAAAAGGCTTCATATTTAAGTGTCGCTCCAAGTTTGTTCTACACAACAGGACAAATATAACTAAGGTGGGGCTGAGCACAAGAGTTGGACATCAGCCTCTTTTAGGGGGCCAAAATAAACACACCATACAACATTTCATATAGACTTTTGTGCTAATTATCTACAGTTTCTGAAGTTAGCTCATAAAGACCAAAATATCCAGGAAACACACAGCTAGGAACATTGTAGGGCTTTATTCTGAAGGCACACCGGTGGAAATCGGGACTGATTCTACCGAAGCCAGAGCAGTTGCTCTGTGTTGTACACCAGTGTAAATGAGAACACAATCAGGTTCTACCCAGGGAAGAGTGTAGTGGGTAGGCAGTAAATGGAGAAGCCACCGGCCAGGGTTCTATTCCTGCCTCTGCAACTGGTCTGCTGTGTGTGACCTTGGGCAAGTCTCTTTGCTTCCCTGTGCCTCTGTTTTCCTTCCTGCCCTTTGCCCATTTAGATCGCAAGTTCTTGGTTATTTGTTTTGTGGTACTGCCAAGGAGCCACAATTACAGAGAAGGGACCCCACTTTTTTGTGTTAGATGCTGTACAAACAGAGAACTAAAAGATGGCCCTTGCCCCAAAGAGCTTACAATCAAAATCACAAAATCTACTGGGGGTCCAGTCCTGCTCCCATTGTAGCCAATGGCAAAATTTCCTAAAGGTGCAAGCACATTTTCTACATATATAGTGCCTAGCACAATAGGGCCCCGATCTTGTTTGGGGTTGCTAGGTGCTATTGTTGTACTAATATGAGTAATTATGAAGTGCTAATAAAAACATAAATATTTAAAGCTACATTCTGCTCTTAGTACATTGATTTTCCTGGAAGAGGGCTGGGTATTTGTGTTTGTTTTGCTGTGGCAGTAAAGTCGCCCTGATGTGCATTAAGTTTCATGCAGCTGCTTTAATCACTGTCCATTTGAACAGCTCCCACTTTAGGAGTTAAAAGATCTTCATTTCCAGGAAAGCAGCATTTTTTTTATGTTTCTAATAGAAACAAGTATGTTTCAGCCTTTCTACCAAATTCAAATGGCATGGAAGGCTATTTTATAATAGACTAAGAAGGCAATATAAAATTAAGTAAAGCTGGGTCTGGTGCCTAAAAATATTTGGCAGAATTCCCTGGAAAGCCACATTTGAACATTTTTAATATATATGACAAGGCAGACAAGAATAATTACCCTCTCTTGAAGTTCCCCAAGTGAGAGAAGTGTATTGTAATGCCCTTTGAAAGAAAACAATATACACTGCCAAGTGATCATGTTGTGGAATTCTTCCCTTCCTCCCCCCTTATATTCACCGGTTTCTTGACTGCATGTTAGAGAGGAAGAATATAGCTCAAATGAGGCTGGGCTGTGTAAATTCTGCTTCAAAAGATACAAAGGCCAGCACCTGAAGTAGCTGAGACTTGGAAACATACACGGTAGTCAAAGCCAATGAGATTTAAGAAGGTATTTCTAAATAATTGATGTACTGCACTATAGAAGACTAAGGCCCCCCCCTCTTCCTCCAGGTTTATTCTGAGCTTTAGATTCCTGAAAGCCCGAACCCTCAAACAACACCCTTATCTGGCTTTCTCTGTCTGTCTCTCACATAGAACCAGGGATGTCTGTGTCAATGCAACTTTGGCCATTCACTTTAAGCATAGCTTGTTTACAGCAGCAGGAGTTCTGATAGGACTGGGATGGGTGAGCACATGGAAACCTAAGATTGGTATTTTCACAGGGGCCTAGGTGAGGCAGCTGCCCGACTCCCATTAAAATGACTTGGGTCCCTTTGGGAATCCCAGCCTAGATACATAGGGAAAAGAAATGTCCTTTGCGAGGTGATGTGCGCTGTCTCTCAAAATGTGAAGATGTCCTCGGGGATGCTCTGACAGGATTTTCTCCAGCACCATTGTACCTGCATGGTTCATTCACAGACCTAAAACAACAGACATTTACAAAGAAGGAAAACCGGGCCACCGTTGTGCTGGGGCGTTCATTCCATCCCGTGTGCTCCGGTGACTAAGAAAGCAGAAGAGCAGTCAGAAAAAAAGAACTGTGAAATGGGCTCTTAGAAACCATAGGAGCTAAAGCTCAGCTGTGCTGTTAACTTCATCAGGCACAGGATGAAGCCCGTCAGGTTCCCTTCATTTGACCCTTTGACCGCACTCCTGCTCCTGTTATTTTATTAGTTGTCCCCCCAAATCACTTGGCTTCCAGGTCCTGTGGATCCCCCCTGTTAGGCTGTGGGGGGGAGGGACCCTTTAGCAGTGGACCCCAATAGGATGAGTGAGGAAAACATGTCTTGAGGTGAGTTGGGAGGTATGGGGGAGGGCAGAGAGAGATGGGCCTATGAAATCAGCATGGGAGGGATGGAATGAGTGAGGGTCCGAAGCAGGGAGAGAGGTACAACCCAAGTTCTCCGCTGATTAAATTGTCCCCCATCCACTGAGATCAATAAAACTTCCACGGATTTGCACCAGCAGAGAATTTGTCCCTGGGGTCTTACAAGACAGAAAGGCAGAGAGGTGATTCTACATGCAAAGAACACTGTCTGGGAGAAGATGGGGGGCTGGGGAGGGACCTTGGCAGAGGAAGTCAAGTGGCAGAGGAGAAGCAATGAAGAGAGTGAGGTCGCCAAGGCTAAAGAGCGCTGCCAAAGAATCCAATCCTGGGAGATCCATCCCACCGAGGGGCTGCAAGCCACTCGCTCATTTATTTATTCATTTTTCAGACCACAGGATGTGAAGTGAAACGCATTTATTTCATTAGGAAAAGAAGAGATTCTTTTATTGCATTCTGAGTAGTTCTGCATACGGAGGGTGGAGGGGAGGGACACGACAATGCATGGGTTTCCCCTCCTCCCCGCTTCTAAATGTTCTACATTTGTGCTAACATTTGGGAAGAAATATCTAGAGCGCTTGGAAAGTTCTGACATTTACCCTGAAACTCTGGTTCTCTTGAGTGCCTTCTTTTCAGGAAAAAAAACCGTGCAAGCCCGTTTGCCTAGCTGACATTTAGCAATAGCCTACCCCCTGCTGGGAAGACCTGCCTCTCCCTTGACCCAGTTGAAATGGGTTCTCATTCAATCAGGATATCTGCCTAGGGTAATGAACTGATGCTCAGATAATGGCACAGCTGGAGCTCTGGCAAAGGTCCACAAGGTCATTCTGGAGGATTTGGGAATAGCAACAGCTTTCCTGTGAATTACCATGCCCTGTGTTGTGTGAGGCTAGACCCCCAGGCATGTTTACATGATTAATTACACTTGTGGACTAATCACCATTCAATTAGTTAGTTTATTGTTTTGCCTTTTCACACCCTGACCCATTTTGTTTGTTTCGGTTGCATGGAGATTTATACTTTCATAGCCTGTTCCTTTGGTTTTTATTTTGCTTTCACTCGGAGATGACAGACACTAGGGCTGATGATTTCCAAGGTGCCTGTGGGGATTTAGATGTACAACTCCCACTAAAATGAATGAGGGTTGTGTGTCTAAATCCCCTAGGTGACTGTGTAAATCTCGGCTTAGTGCCCCACTGCTGTACTCAGATATATCCGTAATCTTCTCATTGAAGACAACAGGCCAAATATTGGTCCTATGCTAGCTGACAGGATGAGGAGTAATAACTCCTTCCTACTATCCCTGGAGGATTCTCCAGGCTGCTGGATGCATGAGGCTGGTCAGGATTACTACGGAGGGAAGAGTGTTTTCACAGCTATTCTATGGGTGGAGAATGTGGGTAATACTTCGTCCTGCTATAAGTGCAGGGGGCTGGACTAGATGACCTCTAGGTCCCATCCTGTCCTACGATTCTATGGTCTAGAGCTGGTCAGAACACTTTCAATTATATGAATTTTTGCCTAAATACACTGTTTTGTTGAAGCCAAAACATTCTGTGGAGATGTTTGATGCTGATTTCACTGAGGGGAGGGAGAAGCTTTCTCCCATCCTATACCCTGGTGGGTAGGTCACTGGCCTGGGGTGTGGGAAACCACAATTCAAGTCCTTGCTCTGCCTGATCCAGTGTGATCTGAGGTGGAAAATCTCTACTCTGGATCAGACAGAGTAGGGACTTGACCCTGGGTCCCTACATCCCAGGCCAGTGGTCGAACCACACACACCCAGGGAAAAGTCAGGTTTTGATTGGAAAATGGACATTCTGTTGTTATGAGAATATTTTAGTTAATTTCCAATGAGAAACAAAAGCAAACTTAGAACCCTGGAAAATTGCCACGATGTGGAATTGTCGTCCTCCAATCAGCTCTGAGTGGAGCAGCCTTTCCTGGACCTCGCCTTCCTGTGTTCCTTCTGCTGCGGCTGTGCAGGTTGCGGGCAGGCTTCATTTCCCCCCGCACAGCTCTTGTGTGGTAGGGGGAGGAAGGGAACTGTGGTGAGTTCCTCTTCCTTTTGCTATCAGTCCCTCCTGTTACCTGTTCCCAGAAGGAGGGGCTAGAGGTCTCCAGCACCCTGCACCAAACCTGTGGACTTTGGCCCAATTGACCACATGTTCTCTCCATGTCTGACAGTGCCATTGGGTAGCTATTAGCCAGGCATGACTTGACTGTATTGCCTCTTTAGTCTGCTGGGGAGAGGTTTGAGGATGGGATAATATGGTAGTGTGTGACACCAAGCAGACTCACATCTGCTGTCATGGATTCTGAAGATGCCACAGAGCTGTGATAAACTCTATGCCGTGTAAGCAGAGCAGGGCCAGGAGTTGTCCAAGAGTATGTCTACACTGCAGTGAGACACCCATGGCTAGCATGTCCCAACTGACTTGGGCTCACGAGGCTCAAGCTAACTACAGTGCAGATGTTCAGGCTCGGACTGCAGCTTGGGACCCTCCCACCTTGCAGGGTGCTAGAGCCTGGGCTCCAACCTGAGTCCAAGTCAATGAAACAGCCCTTAGCCTGAGCCCCATAAGCCTGAGTCAGCTGGCACATGCCAGCTCCGGGTTTTTAATTGCAGTGTAGACACACCCCAAATGGGGCTTCTAGGGCTAAAGTATCTGATTGTGGTTTAAAACTCCAGGTCTTTCCCCCTTATTTCTCATCTCTCCCCTCCAACTGGCTCCCACTGTGGAACCTTTTCTCCAGCTAGCAGAGTGGTGTCCCACGCAGCCCTGTGCACATAGATGGAGCAGGCATGGACAAGCCTTCAGGGCAATTTCCTGGCTCCAGGAGTTGGAGACTTCCTCTCTCTAAACCCTGCAGAGGCAGGTCAGATCCCAGAGACCTGTGGACCTGAGTGCTGGCTGAAAGAGGGCCCAGGGCCTGCGGAGGTCACCTGGAGGCTGCCGCCACTAGATAAGACTGGGGATGAAGGTACAGCATTTGGGGACTCAGGTGGTGGTGGAGGCTGGCCCCAGCTGCCCTCTGATGCCGTTCATGTGTGACTTTAGCTCCGGAGCGTGGAATGTGGTATAAAATAGGGTCTGAGCACCCTGCAATTCATAACCAACCGTTATGCTACCCAGACGAGAGGCAGCGAAGCGCAGAGGTGGGTGCCCAAGGGAGGCCAAGCACTGAGGCAGTTGGGCCCCGCAGAGAATCACAATGTGAAGCAGCAGCACGCTTCCACCCCTTTTATGCGAAGGGAGAAAAGACAATGCCCGACCCTCTGGGCCCTGGTGGTGCTGGGGAGACACCGGTGCCCAAACCACCCACCATCAAAGGCCACTCTTCTCTCCTGGAGGCCCTTCTCTCTCCTCTGATGCTGGGTTTAAAGAAGAGCCCTGCAAAAGGCAGAGAAGCCGGGGCCCTTCCACATGGAGACAAGCCTTTCATCTCCTCTTGCTCCTGATTTCCATTGGCTTGGCGAGCCGAAATTCCACAGCTGGCCTGGAAATCAAGAGGGCTGCTGCCTTAGTGGTGCCACTAGGTCGCTATTGTACATTTTTCAAGTCCATTTTTTTAATGTGACAGATCAGGGCTTGAAAAACAGGACGTCTTGGAACATAAACTAGATGAAAACAAGCTACAATGAAAGTAGAAAAAATGTATCATTTTACTGCCGATTGAAAATTAAGACCAGATGAAGCCTCTGAGGCCCTGGGCATTTAATTTGCTGGAGCTGGGTCACTCCTGCATGCAACCAGCATCAGCCTGCGTTCTCTTCACATCGGCTATATCTTTTGTTTGCATGTTTGTTTGTGCTCCAGCATAATTTGTCGAGGAAAATAACGAGATGGATTGTTTTTGTTTTCTGACTTGCATAAACTTTAGATACAAAGCAATTTAATTTACCAGCCATCAGGATGGAACTTCTATAGTTTTATAAGACGGAGAAATTCTTCGGAGTAAAGCCATCTAATGAAGTGTCGCTCTGGAACTCCAGACTCAGCTTTCTAAATAAACAGGTTTCTGCAGCTCAGCAGAGCTGTTCCATTTGCACACATAGGAGTTTTATCAAACTTCCACTCTCTGTATAGATTGCAAAGCAATTATATTTCTGGTAAGCTCTTCTGTTTCTGAAAAGCAAATAAACCTTTTCCAATTAACTTCTTTCCAAAGCATTGTCTAAGCAGTTAGCTGTGTGGCAGTCATTGAGACATGTTCCGTATACATTGCCCTGTGCATTTATTTAGCTGTCAGTCTAGAAGATGCCAGTGTTACTCAGACTTAATGGGAATTGCATAGCTAAAACGTCACAGGGTCTTTTGTAAATAGACCCCCTTATTTTTTTCAGGTGGATGGAATGACCCTGCAGAGAGCAAAGCATGCTACTGCCAAGTGAATCCCTGATCCAGTTAGCTTTTTACGGTCTCTGGTCTCTTTTTTGCAGGTGCATTTTCTACCTGTAAGACTTGGGCCTGCAGTCTGATTAAATATGACTCCAAACACCTAACTGTGGACATCAATCAGGTAATGAGAGAAGCTGCTACTTACATTTGCATCCAAAATTCATTTTTAAGGGCAAGTTTTGTGGGCACAAATTGTGTTTCCCCTCCTGCTCCCCCAAATGGGTGTTGGGTCTCAGCCCAGTTCAAAATATACTCCTAATGTTTTTGCATGTTCAGCTGGAATTCCTCCTTTCGAGATTATGTATATTTGCATACCATTGGCGTAATTCATGTTCAGATAACCAGTAATGGAGGGCAGCATATATACTGTCTCAGTCTGGTACTTTGTCAGTCACTGCTTTGCTGAGGTAAGGCTCCTGGACATACAACTTGCTTGGAATAAAGGGGAACCGAGAGGGGGACATAGCGTCTCACTTGATGTTGTCCACTTTCCCTCACGTCTGTTTAAGATGATCAATTGACAGGATCTGGGCAGGAGTCCCCTATCTGGGGAGAAGAATGGATACATAAAATGTATCCTGGGGCAGAAGGACAAGGAAGGTATGAAGGAAGAGTTAGTCTCATCCATGCCCCTCTCTAAATCTCACTATCTCCCACCAAGCAAAAGCAAGATAAAGGTCAGTCAACACGTTTCATTACACAATAATAAAGGGCCACATTGTGAAAGTCACACATGCAATTTGCAAACATCCACCCCGTGCATGCATTGCAAATACCCCGTCTGCATGCGCACATGAAGAGTTGGTATTTGTACATGACTCACTAGGCATCTACCTGGCCAGGTGTGCACACAAAAACCTGATTTGCACATGCACACTGGGTATTTTCCTATAGGACCTTGGCTCGTGCTAATACAAGTGTGCATTTGCTTGTGCTTAGCTGTGGAAAATCTGGCCCTGGAGTGGGGTTACAATGTTATATGCCATGCTTAACCCTTGCTGTGCCAAGGGAATCCACATCTTTCCTCTGCAGCCTTCTGAGGAGGAAGAAGGATGTAGACACCTGGGAGGTGCCCTCAGAGGAAGGGCAATGATTACTCTGCCGCCTGCCTTTCCCCCCAATAGGTGAATTCACAGCTGTCCCTGTTGATGCAGGGAGTGTGTGCAAGTTGCACTTAGCAGGAGAAAATCGAGGCACGCACAATTCTTTTTAAAAAAGAAAAGCTTGAGAGCTGTTTTCTTTTTGACTGCGTTATGGGTGAGCTTAATGTGGTTCTTCGAAAAGAAAACAATAAAAAAGTCTGGCGAACCAAATCTCCAGGAGACTGTGCTGTATTAGATCATTTGAAAATCTTTATTGATCACACACATAGATCTGAGAGATCCTAGACGCACAGCTGTAGTTTCAGAACATTGGCTGTGTTTGCCATCTGTCTGTAAGCAGGCAGATTTGGCTGGATGGTCTGTTTCACATAGCAGAGTATTGTTCCTTTTGCTCCTCCTCACCTCTGGACTGGGCTTTCCAAGAAGATGAATACAGCCTAAGAGAAATAAACCTTTCCCCTTCCTAAACATGCTACATAATGGCACCTCGGTTATTGAGACCGTATTAAGTTTTTGTTTGTATGCCTGTTTCTTGAGAAGACAGAAACTACCCTCCAGACAACAAAATGAAGAGGTACAATTGCGTTCAGTCACATCTGTAATACCTGAGGATCTATGTTACTTCCAAACCTATGTAAAGCTGTTGCTAGATTGGATGAAAAGAAGAAGGGGAAAAAAGCTGCTTTTGTGTTTGTCTGGCCAATATGGCACTTCTAAAAACTCATTAAACTGTCAGAAATGTAAAATGATTAATCACTGTGAACTCCCCCCTTGGTCTCCTGTTTGCCTGTGGGTCAAAGGAATGTATACAGATTTGGGTAAAGGAAGAAACTTATGGTTTTCATTATAAGCTGTAAACATTTTGGGCTGAAAGCCTCAAACATGCTATCATCTTCTGCCGCATACATGCTCTATATACAGTAAGTTGCAAAACACCGATTGTTTACAATACCCAACTATTGGAGGGATGACTAGACAGTTGGATATCAGCCCTCAACTCTTTGGGGCTGCAGGGAAAGGTTGGAAGATGTGTTGTAGGGCTGGTGGGAGCCCAGAATTCCCATTCTGTAGAAATTCTGAAATTTTGATTTTTTTTTTTTAATTCCTGGGTGGAACAAAAATTTGAAATTCCTATGGAATGAAAATTCCAAAACTTCATTCTGGAAAAACTGAAACAACGTTTCTTTTTGATGAGATTGAACCATCTATTTTACTGATTTTACTTTAGATATCAAATGTTTTGACTTTTTTATTATAAAATGATAATTTATAACAAAAGTCAAAACAATAAAGTTGAAAACAACTAATCATTTCAATAATGTTATGTGAAAAATGTAGCCAGAATCAGTATGTGCCCTTGGAACATTTCTCTTTTGTCAAATCAGCCTATTTGAATAGAAAAGTGTTCTGTCTGAAAATTTTCAACCAGCTGTAGGGTTCTGATGGTGTTTGAGGATGGGATTTTCAAAATGCTCTGCATTGGTTTCATTGTCCCCATTGAGTTGAGTGAAAGAAGAGTTAGACCAACTCAGAGCAGTTTTGAAAATACCACCATTAATACCAAAGAGTGAGTTAATGGGACGCTCTTGTGACAGGTTTATTCACTGTAGATTCATCATGTATACACTCTACTACAACCTCAAATGAGTGCCTTTTCTCTAAGCAGAGTCAAAAATCTTCTTGAATAGGTTGGTTGTTCTAACCCTAATTCAAGACCCACTTCCATTGACTTCAGTGGGCATTGGATCAGCCCTTGTAGCCCCCAAAGCTAGGTAGGCCGAACAACTGGTGGACCTGCTACTGACGAGATTGTTGGTTGTGGTCTAATATTTATTTTAAAAGATATGTTAAATCTTGCAGCTGGATCAGTCAGACATTCACTACTGCCAGTAAAGCTGATGGTTACCACCCAGTGCTAAATTAGCAGAGAGGGAAAGAGCTGTGTTTGTTATGGTATTTTATTGGAATGGTTTTGTTGGCTCTAACACTAGCAGCTTTGATGGTAGGAGATGCTAGAGGTGAAGGGCTAAAATTTCAGCCAGCCTCCAGGAATGAGATTGGAGAATTTGCAGACACCCATGTATAAAATTTTGCATTTGCATAGAATCATAAAATCATAGAACTGGAAGGAACCTTGAGAGGTCTTCTAGTCCGGACCCCTGTACTCAAGGAAGGACTAAGTATTATCTAGGCCAGCCCTGAGATGTGTTTGTTTAACCTGCTCTTTAAAATCTCCAGTGACGGAGATTCCACAACCTCCCTAGGCAATTTATTCCCGTGCTTAACTACCCTGAAAGTTAGTAAGTGTTTCCTAATGTTCATCCTAAACCACCCTTGCTGCAATTTAATCCCATTGCTTCTTGTCCTGTCCTCAGAGGTTAACAAGAACATTTTTTCTTCCTCTTCCTTGTAACAATATTTTTAGGTACTTGAAAACTGTTATCATGTCCCCCCACCAGTCTTCTCTTCTCCAGACTAAACAAACCCACTTTTTTCAATTTTCCCTCAGAGGTCATGTTTTCTAGACCTTTCATCATTTTTGTTGATCTTCCATGGACTTTCTCCAGTTTGTCCACATCTTTCCTGAAATGTGGTGCCCAGAACTGGACACAATACTCCAGTTGAGGCCTAATCAGCGTGGAGTAGGGCAGAAGAATTACTATTGTGTTCTGCTTACAGCACACCTGCTACTACATCCCAGAATGATGTTTGCTTTTTTTAAACAGTGTTACAATGTTGACTCATATTTAGCTTGTGATCCACTATGACCCCCAGATCCCTTTCCACAGTACTCCTTCCTAGGCAGTTATTTCCCATTTTGTATGTGTGCAACTGATTGTTCCTTCCTAAGTGGAGTACTTTACATTTGTCCTAATTGAATTTCATCCTATTTACTTCATACCATTTCTCCAGTTTGTTCAGATCATTTTGCATTTTAATTCTATCCTCCAAAGCACTTGCAATCCCTTCCAGCTTGGTATCGTCCGCAAACTTTATAAGTGTACTTTCTATGCCATTATCTAAATCATTGATGAAGATATTGAACAACCGGACCCAGAACTGATCCCTGAAGGACCCCACTCGCTATGCCCTTCCAGCTTGACTGTGAACCACTGATAACTACTCTCTGGGAATGGTTTTCCAACCTGTTATGCACTTACCTTATAGTAGCTCCATCTAGGTTGTATTTCCCTAGTTTGTTGTCATGTGAGAAAGTATCAAAAACCTTACTAAAGTCAAGATATACCACATCTACCACTTCCCTACTATCCACAAGGCTTGTTACCCTGTCAAAGAAGGCTATTAGGCTGGTTTGACATGATTTGTTATTGACAAAGCCATGCTGTTACTTATCGCTTTATTAACTTCTAGGTGTTTGCAAATTGATTGTTTGATTCTTTGCTCCGTTATCTTTCTGGGTACTGAAGTTAAGCTGACCGGTCTGTATTCCCCGGGTTGTCTTTATTTCCCTTTTTATAGATTGGCACTACATTTGCCCTTTTCCAGTCCTCTGGAATATCTCCCTCTTCCGTGACTTTTGAAGATAATCACTAAAGGCTCAGATATCTCCTCAGCCAGCTCCTTGAGTATTCTAGGATGCATTTCATCAGGCCTTGGTGACCTGAAGACATCTAACTTGTCTAAGTAATTTTTAACTTGTTCTTTCCCAATATTAGCCTCTGATCCTACCTCATTTTCACTGGCATTCACTGTTAGATGTCCAATCGCTGCTTTTGGGTGA
Organism: Eretmochelys imbricata; assembly: GCF_965152235.1. Lineage (NCBI taxonomy): Eukaryota > Metazoa > Chordata > Testudines > Cheloniidae > Eretmochelys > Eretmochelys imbricata. Next base: position 200,761,889 of record NC_135574.1, on the reverse strand, counting down.
AAACTGAAACAAAAAAGTCATTTAGCCAAGTCATTTAGTCACATACAAAGGGTCGCATGTGGAAGCAGTCAACCTTTAACAATGTTCCAATTGCCTATGTGCTTTAGATAACCTTGTAGTTTTGCCTCAGTGTTTGCAGTATTCTGGGGATACCATGTGTAAATATGATAAAGTAAGAAATACTGAGGGAACCACAGCTAATTATCTAAGGCAAAACCAGGGACCATTGTACACAAAGATCAGATTTTTAGGCTTGCAATGACCTCATCTGTACATGCACACAAATGCCACTGCACATTTCGCAAGTGTATTAATGGAAGCTGACTGAAATGATAACCATCGTGAGGGTGGTTTTTAAAAAATAATAATCCCATGCAGGAGCCTTTTAGCACTTTGAGACTTATTCAGGTTCTTTGGCTGAGGACCAAGATGACTGAGCAGCTCACTAGTTTCATTTCTAGTATCCGGAAAAAACGTCTTCCACAGTCTGCTGAAGTTTCAGAGTATTTCCTCAACATATGCTAAGTTGCTGATTTTTTTTTTGTTCATCCTAAACCAATTAAAATAACCCATAAAAAGAATATAAGAAAGTCAAACTGCAGGGACACAAAAAGGGCATAAGACTCCCTTATTTCAGCCGTAGATACTGAACGGTCACTGTGTGATCAGCAGAGCTGGGCGAATAGTAGATTTTTTGATTTGGTGGCAATTCTGGAAAAAACCCCAAACATTTTTCAAAATTGTTGGTGAATTAAAAAATGTTTCTGGCTGAATTCTACCCAAAACAAAAAGTGTCGTTTCAATTTGAAGCCCCTTTTAACTTTTTTTTAATTTTTAAAATAAAATTCAAGGTTGAAATGAAAAGTTGTTTTGAACTGACCAGTCAAAACATTCCAGGCTGATAATGTAGAAACAAAATGTCTGGCTGTTGTTTTACTAAAACAATTTGGCAAGATTGACATGAATTCACAAAAGGTGTTGGTGGATTTGAATCTGCATTTTTTTTTTTTTGCCAAAAAAAGAAAAAGTTTCGATTGAACTCCTTCACTCAGTTCAAATGCTCAGCACTTTTCCTTGTGCAGGTAAGCAGGGAATGGGCAGAGCTTTGGTCTTGGCCCTCCTTCCCCAAGGAAGCTGTGTCGTGATGATAGCCAGAGCAGCTGAGTTCAGCCATGGGGTACTTAGGTGTTTGCCCCTCGCCTGTGAGTAAGGGGGCAGCAGGGACTCAATCTCTGAGACCAGCTTCCTTCCCTGGGTTATTTAGGAGGCAGCAGATCCACACTCCATCCCTTACACAGAGCAGGTTGTTACAGTGCAATCTAATAGTAAAACAGTGACTAGAGCTATCTGAAAAACAGAATTTTCCTTTCATGGGAAACATCAACATTTCTAAATTAGTTTCCGTTCCAAATTGGAGCACAGAGTCCAAATATCAAAAATTTTCAGCAAAGGGAAAATTTTGAATTGGAAATGTCCAACCAGACCTTGAGACATTTTTGATCTAAATAAATGATTGGCCTTGAACTGGCCTCTCAGAATTTAAAAAAAAAACAAACCATTTAATCTCAAACTTTCCATTTGAAATTGACATTTTTCATTTTGAGTCTTCCAAAATAGAAAAATTTAGCTGAAATTGACACTTTTCTGTGGGAAAAAAAAAGTCAATTTAGAAGAAACCACTTTCCTAAGGGAAAAATTTGTAGTTGAAAAATTTCAAGCTGCTCTAGCAATGGCAATGCATGGTAATACTGCAGATAAAATGACTTTTAACAGGCAAAAGGATTTTTTTTTTTGTTCTATGACAATTCCTGCATCTTAGTTAGGAGAAAATCACCTTCGTGTTATCTGTTAGGCGATACTCCTGCATTCTGGTTCTCCTGACTATGTCTTTTAATAAGAAGTAATTTCCAAGTCATAGCAGCATCAGGGGGTATGTTTTGTATATCGGAAACCAGACTATAATTAAATAAAAGGCCTCCTACGTGTTACCTGCCTGGATGTACTGATAGTTCTATTAACAATAAATTAAAATTCCTCACACTCCAAACAGATCCTCCTGTCAGTCACAGGCAAGGAGCTCTGCCTGCTGATGGAGGCATTAGAAGCAAGAGGGACCTGACCTAACACCTATTTAAATCGATGGAAAGACTCCCATTCAGCTTCCAGATTTCCTTTGCTTTTCAAGGTTGCTGGAGGAAGGACCAGCCTAATCTCTGCACCTGTGGGCTTCACAATCCTTATTATTACACTCACTCCTAGAGGCCATAACTGAGACTGTGGCCCTTTCGTACAGACAGATTGTGAGAGAAGACCCTGCCCCAGAGAGCGGACAGCTTAAAACAAAGGGTGGGATGGGAACCGAGATGAAGGTCACATTGCTAGCCAGTGACAGATCCAGGGATAGAACTCCTGGTCCCGGGCTTTGTGGTTTACCCACTGGACCGTATTGTCTCTAAAATTCAGCGTATTCCTTCAGCTTCTCTTTCTCTTTGTCCTTCTCCCTCTCCCACGTCACTATTAATTAGCTGATTTGGTATGTTCGAACCTGCATGCAGTGTCCTCCCCCCACAGCTTTCAGACTGAGGCTTCATCAATCTCCAGCCCTCCTGCCCTGACTTTATAAGGTTCCCAAAGGGTATATGCAACAATGAAACACCCACGGTTGGCCCAGCTCAGTTGGCTCGGGCTCAGGCCGTGGAGCTGTAAAATTGCTATGTAGACGTTTGTGATCAGGCTGGAGCCCAAGCTCTGGGATCAGGCAAGGGGAGAGGGTCCCAGGGTCTGGGCTAGAGCCGAAGCCCAAATATCTACACAGCAATTTTTAACCCCCGTAAGTCCGAGTCAGCTGGCCTGGGCTGTGCTGTGGGTCTTTTATTCCAGTGTAGACGTACCCTTATCTGTTAATGACTGTTGTTAACGATCGCTAACAGCCCACAACCAGAACCTGCAATTAGTGAGCAGTCCATGTGTCAAAAAGTCTGGTGGCCACCCCTGAGCCATGAAAATGGCTTAAGGGCTCTTCACCTGTGAGCTTTTCTCGCCTTGCTTCAAACACTGCAGCAGCCATGAGGAGACAGGGACTGGCTTCCAGGAGCTCAGGGCAGAACAGAACAGAGTATCAGCCAGAAATGAAAGGGTTATGTTGTCCCCTCACGGTGAGGGAGATGTGTGAGGATTCCCCAGTAACAGCAAGAAAAGCGACCCCCACACAACACTGTAATCAGAGGCCCCACGCAGAGAGAGGAAGGGGGCTCCTGTGGATAAGTCATTGGACTAAGAGATCTGGGATCAATTCTTGATTCTGCTACAGTGTTCCTGGGGCACCTTGGACGAGACACCTCTCTCTGCCTTGGTTCCCCACCTGTAGAATGGGGATAATAGTCTTCCTTTGTCTGGCTTGTCCATTTAGACAGCAAGCTCTTCAGAGCAGAGACTGTCTCTTAATGTGTGGACATACCGTGCCTAGCACAATGAGGCTCTGATCTTGATTGGGGATTTGGGGTAATATAATAAATATACTCACAATAAACATAGGCCAAGATTTTCAAAAGCAGGAGCCTAATGTTAGGCTCTCAGGGTGGGATTTTCATAGGTGTTTTAAGGCCACAAAGTCTCAGGGAAAATCAGTGGGACTTGCGTGCCTAAATCACCTATGTGCTTTTGAAAATCCTACTCCTAAATCCATAGTTAGACTCCCAAATCAATGGCCTGATTTTCAAAAGTGCTGAGTACCCAGCAGCTCCCAGTGAAGTCAACCATAGGTTCTGTGTGCTCAGCACTTTTGAAGTTAGGGCACTCATTTACATTCCTCAATATGGAATTAGGAGTCTGACAGTAATAATACCTCACTGTCATATAGCACTTTACCTCAGTAGATCTCTAAGTGCTTTACAAAGAAGGGTCCGTATCATCATCCCATTTTACAGTGTGGTACACCGAGGCACAGGGAGGTAAAGTGACTTGGCCAAAGTCACCCAGCAGCCCAGTGGCCAAGCCAGAACTAGGACCCAGGTCTCCTGAGTCTCAGTCCAGTGCTTTAGTCGCTGGGCAGCAATGTCTCTTTAGGCACTTACTTTTTGGAAACCTTCGCTGTAGTTTAAACTGTAAAGTGTTCATCATGACAAAGAAGAAAGACCAAGTGATTTTATTCACCCATGGATTCCAGATTGCCAAATGCATTTGGTGGTCTTGGTTATTCTCCAACAGTACAAGTTACAGAAACTTGACAGCATGCATATGTATTTTCACACATAGCTATTTTGGTATTTTAGCTAATTGCCTGCCTTTGCATAGCAGAAATCTGGACTGAGCTATCACAGGAGAGAGAGGTGGGGGTGGTCCCTTCAGGTCAAAGTTCAGGTTAGTGGTAGGGCAGGGTGGGGAAGCGTGGATTGCAGCTGGCTACACTGAGCCTGACCCCTATTTAACCAGATAGCTTCAGTTTCCACGGCTGCTGTTCCCAAAACCTCTAAGAGCAAAAAATAAGTGAAGTACAATAAAAGAAAACAGGTTTTTGGAAGAAACGAAAAAGAGGGGAAGACAAATTTATAATGGAAAAAAATCTTTAATTGGAACCTGCAGACAGCTTAAATCAGATGCTCAATACTCTCAAACTACACATTACCACAAGTACACATATGTAAATCAGTTTTAAACATTTCAGGCCAGATCCTAGACTGGTGTGAATCAAGATAGCTCTGTTAAAGCTCTGCTGATTTTCCCCCATTGAGGATCTGGCCTTGAATGTAATCATTCACTGCTTTATTATTTTCCTAAAGTTTAAAGGCCTCTTCCTTTTAATCTCACTACTCTAAAGGCAGAGCTATACTTTGTTAAAAAAGAATCAGTGTATGAGAACAGGATGTTTTTATTAAATATTAAGCACTCAAGGTTTACCTTCACTGAAAGTCTTGGCTTCCTTTGAGTCTTGATTGAAACTGACAATCCTGCATTCCTACATAGCTGAAGAGTGTATGCTATGTTTGCCAGATCCTGATAGTGTTGTGCATTGAGGTGTTATATAAAAGGTGGTGAGTCTCCCCTATAAAAGCTGCCCGCATGGAACCAGATTTTCAAGGACAGATTTTCAGCTCCCCATTTAGACACCAAAATAAGCGGTGTGAGTTTTAGAAGAGCCCGGCATGTTGGGCAGAAAACTCTTCCTGAAAATCTGATCATATGTGTAACCCTGGAAGCTTCGGAAGGCCAAGGGCTTTTGGAAATCTGACCTCTATTTAGATGCCCAAATGGGAGCTGAGTGCTTCTGAAAATCTAGCCTGGAAAATCTTTCTCCACAGGTGCACATTCTGTAGGTGTTTAGCTAATTTGGTTCTCATCTTCTTCACCTACTATAGGATCCAGATCTGAACACAAAATTGGTTTGGATGGAAATGGGCGGGGGGGAAGAACCCTTGAAACTAGATCAAACCAAACCTCTGTGAATTTGGAACAAAGCTCTGTTGAGCTTTTGCTTCCTGTTTTCATGCACCTCTGCACTTTCTGTTTGCTGTGGAGCTAGACGAAGTATCAAATGTTGTGAGGGAAAGGGTGTTCACTGGCAGTATTTCAGGCCAGATGAGAAGTTAGGAAGTAGCAGGTATCTCACCAGAAAGCCCAGCTCTCACTAGATGTTCTGGACCAACTTTGCACTCAGTAGGTTTTGGATCTTTTGGATAAGGTTTAACTGAACAGCCACAGTAACAAGTCCTTAGCTAAACATAGACCCTGATCCTACAAACTGATCCACATAAAACCCCACTGTGCCCATCATAGCCCCATTGACTTCATCCATCAGTATTAGAGAGTTGAATCAAAGGCACCTGATCCATTGTTTTGGAAGGATGATACTTCTCTTTATTCATGCACCATCTAAGAGAACATATCCCATTTTTTCTTTTCCATTAAACTTTTCTCTTTTGCTCATTCCACCATATATTGTGTCAAATTTTGCTTGCTGTTTTGTGCGAGGAAATTATTATTGGCCAGGAAATCCAGTAGTGCCAGCCATTCCTCAGAGTGTTGTAAATGAGTGTGTGTTTCATTTTGCTTGGCTTTATGGAATGCATAACTTGTTTCATTGCAAAAGGTGTACACAGATGACAGAAACCCTGAATGACAGGAAATGCCCAATAGAGAAAATAGCAATGAGCCAGAACCTGAAATAGCCTGAAACATTTGCGCTTTAAGGTTTCTAATGGCACAAGCCAGGGTCTAAAGCCTGGTCCCACTAAAGTCAGTGATAAAACTTCCACTGACTTCAATATAATCAGGATTTGTCCCTCTAAAATTTTTTTTCTCTGTTTTAAATTATTTGTTTCATATTCTTGTTCAAAACTTGGTATTTAAAGGGAGAGAATTTAAATACTAAAGAGACTTACTCTAGAAAGCCTTATGGGGAGCAACCTGAGTTAGGATTTCTGGAACGTCTTTAGGTTTCCCTGGTCTATGGGTCTCCGCATAAAGACTAATTGGCCTTTGCCTACAGATGGAGGGAGGGTGGAGTCACCCCTCTCTCAAAAAAACTGTAAAAGGACGATGTATCCCCCAAAGCCAATAGGGAGGCAGGTGCCTCTGTGGGACCATCCTCCTCTGTCTCGAGACCCGGGTAAGGGCCTCAGTGGGTCCAGGGACGTGCGCAAGGTATAAGGGATGGGTTGGTGTTGAGCGTGAAGAACATGATGTCATCCCTCCCTCCTCACCTCAAGGAAGAAATGGCCAATCGATTGAAAAGTGATGCAGCCCTTTTGGTAGTGGGGTGACACAGAATCCCACAGGAGGGAGCGGCAGTGGGCGAGAGAGGCCCTAGCAGAGTAACTCAGTGGTGTTGTACCATCAAGGCTTTGAATCTTAGAGCAGGGGCTTCAGCTTCCGTGTGGCACAGGGCCTCTGCATGGGTGGCCACCACCCAGTCTCTTAACTCAGCCTAGATTGTGAGAGTGGGATCTGCAGGTTTGGAAAATTGAATCCCCTGTTTACTCCACAAGAGTCAAAATATGCACATCTCCCCCTAGAGATGTGGGACGACTTCTGGGTGTGGGAATCTCTTGGAGATTGTCCCCCATCTTGCGGATATTTCCATGGGAGAGAAGCATTGGGTTTGGCCTCACTGTGACCCTCGGACTCCAGTGATAAAGCTCTCCTTGACTCCAGAAGAAGCAGAGTTAGGCCAGTGTGGAGGGTTTTTGCATATCCCATCCTACATTTCATAAACCACTTATGTTTTCTGTCACCTATGTTTGCACTGACCGGTTTAATTCTCATTTGGGGTTAATCACTTAATTATAAATAAAATCTGTCTCTTGCTGTATGTCTTAATTGATTTTTGTCTTCCTACCTTCTGAATTTGTCTTAATTTGCATTCTTGCCCAGCCTCCATTATAGGGGATGAAAGGTCAAAGGTGAGCCTGTTTTTACAATTTAATTTCCCAAAGATGGTGGATTATTTATGAGAGTCATTCTGCCTGGGTTGTTTTCCCAGTCTTTAAATAGTGGCATCAATATTTAAAGATTAGACCTTATGTATCAATGAGATTTCATTTGGGGCTCCAGATGTCAAGCGCAGAAGAGAAGTGAAACTGATTGTACTTTAATTGATGTATTTGAATCTGAATATATTAGAAAATGCTCCTGACCTTCATAATCACAGAAATGTAAAATAAGTAACCACCACATTTGCAAAGAGCTCTGATGTTATTTTTTGGGTTTGCATTCAGTGACCAAGACAAAACCATATTTTTCCAGCATGGAGAATCCATGGTATGAATACATTTCTATTCCCTTCTTCTTCTGATGATGATGGAACATCAGAGAACATTAAAAGTCAGATTTTGCCACCTATATGGACACCAATAGCATCTTATTCCCTGAATAGTTTCGTTTTCTTCAATGGAATGGAGTGAGCTGCTACTCAACATGGTCATGGTGGTAGAATCTGTTCTTAGCTGACACATTGGCTCAGGGAGCTAAAAATTAGTGTCCGTGATTCTCCAAAATTAGGCCTGAAAGTGTACTTTCTATCCCCATTTTTTTCTTTCTTGTATATTTTTCACATTGTCTCCACCATGGCCCCAACTCAGCAAATGGCTTAATTCTGACATGTTAAGTCCCATTGACTTCAGTGAGCTTTTAGCACGTGTCTGAAGCTCAGCACGTACTTAAATGCATAACTGAATAGGAACAGATTTAAGCACATGCTTCCATTCTTTGCTGAAGTGGGGCTTGTGGTACAATTTCCTTGCACTGAAGAGAGATAAGGTTTGTGTATGAACTCTCCTGTTTAAGGGCCCAGACTTGCAAACAGCCCAAGCTTATTCAGGTGATCAGTACCACTGAAGCTATTCACATGTGAAAGTATTTGAAGGATCAGGCTTTTCTTGTCCTTCACTATCATCCAATAATTGCCCTGCATGCTGCTATTTGGAAGTGCACCCCAGGACAGAATATCTGACAAGCTGCATCCATTTTTACTACAAAAAGAAAAGGAGGACTTGTGGCACCTTAGAGACTAATCAATTTATTTGAGCATAAGCTTTCGTGAGCTACAGCTCACTTCATCGGATGCGTACTGTGGAAAATACAGAAGATGTTTTTATTCATGGTTTGTAATAAAAACATCTTCTGTATTTTCCACAGTATACATCCGATGAAGTGAGCTGTAGCTCACGAAAGCTTATGCTCAAATAAATTGGTTAGTCTCTAAGGTGCCACAAGTACTCCTTTTCTTTTTGCGAATACAGACTAACACGGCTGTTACTCTGAAACCTGTCATTTTTACTACAGTGGTTCACCATCTGTGTATGTAGAGTATGCAAAACTTTTCATGACATCAAAGGCATAACCACTGAACTCAAAAATCCTGGTACAGTTCTTCTGCTTCTGTTAACGCTGGATTAAACCTACAGACTCAGCTATATGGTTTGGTCCAGTGGCAGTTTTGCTTTTATTACAAAATGCATCCAAACTTCTGAAATGAAAGCTTTTAGTGTACACAAACATAATTCCTCTGAAAATTTACTAATCTAGTCATATGCTTTCAGTGCTGTCCTCTCGGTCTTTGTTTAATAAGTTGAAATGTGGTTGAATCATGGTAAATTATGTACATGTTAAGCGATAAATTTATGTAATGCTGCAATGTGCTGAGAATTAAGGTCATTCCACTATTAATTTACTCTTGTTTTTTTTGCCATACAGCCCATTTCATCTCTCTTATTTATGGAGCTGCTTTTGTCAAACAGAGGATTCATAAGAAAGAAAGAAAAACAAAACAAAACACGAAGTCTCATTCCCTCCGGACAGATGGCGAGGGCTGAACCTCCATGAATTTGTTATTGACCTAATTGAAATCACATTTGGGTATTGTTCTCAAGCTACGCTGTTGGGGGGAGGAGGGGATGAAATATTCCACTGGAAAAATGTGGAGCTGTGAAAATCCTACAGAAGGTAAAGTGGGATTCCAGAAGCCCATGGGTCATTGTTGGTAACTAAACAGCCCACTGTTGACCTAGGGTCAGACATGGGCAGACACCTCACAGCTGCATCAGTTCTCCTCCCTTTTCCCAGTGGAGATACTTGCAGGAGAGCTAAAGCCTGGGAAAACTTATGTAGCTCCTGAGCAATTTACAATACAGTAATTAAGGGGCAGATCCTGCAGTCACAACTCCTATTGAACAGTGTGAGAGGCGGGGCTGCAAGATCTGATCCAAAGCGCATTATTATTTCAGTCTCAGGGCTCAGTCTAATTGAAAACATACTTGGAACTGGGGATGGCAGTGGGTGGTATGGATCATTTGAACTTCTAGGATAGAAATTGTGAAGCTAGTGCATGGTGAGAATTGTCTCCTGATCACACCACTGGGTATCCACTATGAGGTGGAAATAGCCTGCAAGCCTGTGCCCACTGGCAAAGTTCCCGATGGCTTCAATGGTACAAGAGTTTACCTACATCCATTTGTTTCCAGTAAGTTGCAGTAATAATGGCATTGAAAAGAAAACAGGCCTGGAATTCTTAAGGTAATAACTTACATGAGATGCCTGTCCAAGTTTAGACTTACACCGAAGAGTGTCACTTTAAAATTGCCTATGTTATACAGGGTCCTTTATGCTTTTAGTCTTTCTTTGTTGCTAAAAGTGGTGATGGGTGACACTGTCATAGTTTTCACATGACTGAAATGAAGGGGGCCAAGGTTTTGCACCTGTCCTCTGCTCATCTTTCCAGCCATGCTGATGTGCCGGCAGCTCATTTCAAGTCAGAACAAGAATGTTTCAGGAACAGAGAGCAGCTTTGGAGACAGGACTCCTATTTTGGAAGTCCTGTTGATGTCAGTCCCCTGGGACTAAAAATAATTGTGGTGCCCATCTCCTGTCATCCCCAGCAGGGATCTGCAATCTGCAGAGGTCAGTGCCCCAGTTTTACTTCCTTCCCTCTCCAAAATGGCAGGGAAATGCTGTTGTGTAAGACCACAACCTTAGACTTTGCTCTTAGAAATAGCATTCTTTCTTCAGTTAATTATCTCCTGATCCATTAATCACCGGGAGTTGATGGTATTCTGGATTCATGCAAAAAAAAAAAAAAAAAAAAGTGAGCTTAGGTTTAAAAAATGTCACTGACACTGGTATCTCTGATTTCAAAATCTATAGCATTATTTAGTCTTCTGGAGTGGAAGTGGTATGTCTGTGCAGAGCTGTGAAAATAAAACACTCCCTTAGCCCTACGGTGGGAGAAGTCTATATTTTATGATTTATGAAAATCCAAATACAGATTTTTTTGCTATACATTTATCATTTGTGATACAAAGTTAGCACATTTCTATGTGAAACCTTCAGTCCCCCCATTGTATTTTTCAGAATGTTGTGTTATCAGTGAACATCAGTGTCACATTACTTATTATTATACATCAATTGCACTTAGTTTGTAAGCTCGTTTGAAGAAAGAGCTGCCCTTTTTTATGTTGTGTGAAACTTTTTTTTTGGTTTTCCTTCCCTGCCCTCACTCCTGCACTCTTTCTTTCTTTCCGTGTCCATGTTGCCCGAGAAAAAGGAAAAAAGAATAAAACTGAATACCCTCTGAAAAAGACTAAATGTTTTGTTTTCCAGTTTCTTTAAAGAAAAAAAAAGGAAAAAAGCACCCCCCTGAAAATGTTTCTGAAAAATTTCTGATTTAAGAAAAGGGTCAATTTTCAACAAAACACGTTTTTGTTTGAATAATTTCAATCTGCTCTAATTACTGCTATTACTAGCAATAAAATCATCTAGTCTCCTGGTCTGTGGAAATTGTCAGTTACATGTTTCTTTTAATCAGAAGTATGTGAAACTAACATTGAGGCATATACTATGTTCTTTCCTTAGGCCCCAACTCTCACTGGTGTCAATAAAAATGTTCCCATTGGCTTCTGTGATCAAGAGCAGGCATAAGCGTGAAATAATTCTTATATACATCCCCACTAACCTAGCCATAGGAGCGCCTAGGAAGTTCTGTCCACATTAGGACAACGTGCACTTTTACTCCAACTTGCCGAAATATATTTCATTATAAAATGCAGGGATACCAGAGAAGAACGAAGCTAATAATTCCAAAATTTAATAAGAAAATGCTAATATGGATAAAGAACAACCAGCATTAACACCTATTATCTTTCAGACTGGTGGATGTGTATGAGAAGACCAAACTACAGGCAAATAACAAAACAATGACATAGAACCCCATTCAACTGTCCGTAGGCACTATTGGGAATTAAGAGTAACAAGACAGATAAGTTTGGTGACAGAACAAAATTAGAACGTTGTGAAGTAGCAGCTTTCAGGACTGACCATAGTATCCATTTTTGAATGTACGGACACTTTGTAGTGCATGATGAAGGAGTGTCTTGAAGATTAAAATAATTCCCTCAGCAGATGTTCTGTTTTGCTCTGCCCTGGACAGCACCTGGCACCTTAAGAAAGCCTCTGACAACACTCTGAAGAGTTTTATTCTGCAGGCTTCAGAAATAGCCCTTCAAACCCAGATGAAGCTATTTCAGAGTCAAGGGGCAGGTCTACACTACGGGACTAAGTCGACCTAAGTTACGCAACTCCAGCTACGTAAATAATGTACCTGGGGTTGACGTACCTTAGGTTGACTTATTGCTGTGTCTACACCATGCTGGGTCGATGGGAGAAACTCTCCTGTCGACTTACCTTATGCTTCTTGTTCCGATGGAGTTGATGGGAGAGCGATCAGCCATCGATTTAGTGGGTCTTCATTAGACCAGCTAAATTGACCTCCGGTGGATTGATCGCCCCGTGTCGATCCCCCAGTAAGTGGAGACAAGCCCAAGGAATGACATAGCACCTTCTTGAAAAGATCAGGCCTCGGGCAGAAGGAAGGCAATGAAATGTCCGGAGTCATGTGAGAGGTGAATCGATGTTGGGGTGGCAGGAAAGTCTGGGAGCCCTCTATAGTTCTGCTTTGTCTAGGAAGAATTGTAGGAAGGGCTCCATAATGGAAAAGCTGCTAAGTTTGCTCACTGTGGGAGCTGAGGTGATAGCTGTAAGAAAGGTGACTGGTGATAAAGAACATGGCACATTCAGCAAGAGGTTTGAAGTAGAGGCTTGAGTGAGTGCCTGTAAAAGTGGGCTGAGGCTCTGACTAGGAATGAGCAATCAGACTACTAGCCTAAGCCTCCTGACAGCTCATAGAAAGCCAGAGATGTGAGGATGAGGTTTCTAGCTAGATCACTGGCTAAGCTGCCATGCTTATTTTGAATTTAGTATGAAAAATATGAAGCTTAATTTACTCCGCTCATTGTCAGCATTTAAAGTGAGTGAGCGAGAGAACGAGAATTATTGTACAATTGACTTGTTCTTCTGATGGCACGTTTCATAGCAGATCATGATGTCATCAGGGCACAGCGTTTGTGCTCTTAAAGGGCTTTTTTGAAAGTGGTAAGTTGTTCTGTGAAACACTCAACTAAAGTCTCTGGCTCTGTTTTCTCTTTCCCGCACGCACAGAAATTTGCTCGACTTTCTGTAGGTGAGACAATTCACATGTCCCTTGGAGAGTCATATGCATTCTGTTATGGATGAAAAATGTCAGTCAGAATGTTCTCATTGGGGAGTCATTTACTTGCTCTGCTTAGGTTTATTATCAGTTTCTGGATATTCAGAATTATACTGTGAAATAAGAAACCACTCTTAGCTTGATTTCTTTTAAAGAATGTCTCAGTGTGTGCTCATAGTTTGTGCAGAAAGAATAACCAACACTCAGGAATTCCCTCCTCTGCTGTATATAACTAATAGACATAGTGATGGGTTTTCTTCTGGAAAACTACTGTTCTTAAAAGAATTACACGTGACCAGGGGTCATATTCTGGCAGGTGCAGTCTATGCATCCCAGACTGCCATAAAACTTGTAGCAGGCAGGCAGAACAGGGGACAGAACTTTGTCCAGGATATTTTGTTCAGTTCAGGTCCTACCTCCTCCACCTGCTTGCTTGGGAGATCTTGACCAGATCACTTGATCTCTCTGTGCCTCTATGTGGTATTATGGACTGTGCTTTTAAGGACTGAGCTTCCCAGATGGAGAGTCTGGTTGGGGTGCTGTGGTTATGCACAGTGAGCTGGAACCTGGCACAGAATAAAGGAGATCTCTTGCAAGCACCTTATGCACTGGGTGATCACTGAACAACACACCCCATCTGTAAAATAGTGGTAGAATAAGGTTTTGTCTCCACTAGAACAATTTTGCTGGCATAGTTATACAAATATAGCTATATCAGCAAACCCTCCTAATGTAGAGGCAGCTTATTCCAGCATAAAAATGCTTCCGCTAGTATAGTTTGGATGAGTTCCCCAAGAGACATAAGGTGTACTGACAAAAGCACTTTAATACTGGTATAAGTGCGTCTACATTAAGGCTCATAGTGGTATAGCTACATCAGTAAAGAATAAATAAAAAAAATCACACTCCTGAATGACATAGCTATGCCAGAATGCTTTAAGCATAGACCAGCCCTAATATTTACTTGCTCTCTTTTGTAGTTAGATGGTAAGTTTGGGCATGGACCTCTCTGACTGGGAGCAGACGTGGTTTTGCAGGTCAGTTTCCAGTTGGAAGAGAAATCAATGGGCATATTCTTAGTATGCTTTGTTTTACACAATATACACCAGCCCTTGATCAGAAATGATAACACGTTACCATGCAGGCAATCCCCACTTTCAGGAATCTCAGCCAAAACACCAGTTCCTGGGGAGCAAATCTGACCCAATAATTGACTCTAGTTACACAGATTAAGGCAAAGCAAACACCCTTGCCACTTGCAATCGCTTTACACAGTATGGTTTCAACAAATGAACAGTGCTTGCTGGCTAAGAACTTGTAAGACTATGAATAACAGCACCATTTGGTGGCTCCAGCCTTAATAATATGTACAGTGCCTAGCACAATGGGGGCCAAAGCTAGGTTAGGACTTCTGAGTGCTACTGTAATACAAAAAGTTCAAGACAGTTATTGTTTTGCAGAAAAGTGAGTAATATGTTTGAAAATAAATAATTAGTGTCGGTGTTAACATTCCAATAACACATGCTTCACATTATACTTTTAGTTGTGTGGAATTATACTGTTATTTAAAAATGATTGATGCTAAAGAGTTTCTGTCACAAGTGTGCTTAACTAGGGCAAACCTCTACTTACTGGAAGGAATTTAAACTGTGCTGGTTATAAAAAAAAAGGAGATTGTCTATATTAAATATGTTTTGAAAGTACACAGGCAAAAAAGATAAGAAAATAGTGGATTATGCACTGATTCAGAACCCATTGAAGTCAATGGTAGAGCTAGTTAGGAATTTTTCAATTAAATGCTTTTTTCATCCGAAAAACGTGATTGTTTGAATCGAAACCAAAACATTTCATGGGAAAGGGTCAGTTACTATACATTTCCTATTGCAACATTTTTTGGGAAAAAAAGTTTTGAAAGGTCAAAATGTCCCTGGTTTTTTCAAAAAAACCCTTTTTCATTTAGAAATGTAAGTTAATTTATAGTAACAGATAAATTAAACCCAGTAAAAAAATTAAAAAAAAAGTTCAAAATACTGATTGAAATGTTTCAATTGACCTGATCAATTTTCTTTTCCTTGAAAATTCTCAGGCGATGGGAAAACGGTTTCCCACCCAGGTCTAGTCAATGGAGTGTTTCCACAGGCTTCAGTATGCCTTGCATCAGGTCCTGAGAGCATCTCAAAGAATTCGTCAGCCTCATTGATTGCACAAACCGGCTTTGTTATGAGGAAACGTTCCAGAGCCAGACAACATTCTGACAGTTGTCTGTAGCTCTCAAATTTAGGAGAGATTATTGTCTCCAGAGGGTCATTCTTAATGATTTAAATCTGAGATAGATCATTTTTTCTGGCACTGAGTATGTAATCTAACCCGTATATTGCTGAGAGTGATTGGGGTGAGCATTAAGTTGCTCTATAGCTGTGGGTCAGTCTATATAGACTGCTTTAAAACTTGCTGAGTAGATAGTGTAAATTGAAAGAAGTCCTGAAAAACCAAGGCAAAGGAACATTCAAAACAAGACAGTGTGGAAGTGGAAATGATTACCGCTGGGATTACTTTGGAAGAAATCAGTCTGGGCCTTAGAAAATTCACTCTTGTTAATTACACAGTGTTGGATAATGTTACATGGGACACGTGACCAAGTGTAAAACTGTTGTTTATTTCTCTTTACAGAGGGCTCAGTGGTGACTACTGGCACAACCCAAGCAAGCAATAGTGTGCAGATTGTACCACCCCAGGCAGGGGAGACTGATTCTTCCTAAAAGGGGGGGGGGGCACAAGGCCCCACCCCCTCCGTGGTCCCATACCTGCCCCACCTCTTCCCCCCAAGGCTCAGCCTCCTGGCCAACTGGAAACCAGAGCCTGGCTGGGGAACCTGGGCCCCTCCACCTGCCCAGGGTGGGGGGAACCAAGAGCAGCCCCCAGCCCATGTCCCTGACCCCTGGGCCCTCCGCCCAAGGCAGGTGGAGGGTTCGTGGCTCCCCACAACTGCCCGGACTCCCCAGGCTCCTCTTACCCAGGCTGGGCTCCAGCTTCCAGCCTGTCCAGGGGGTGAGGCCTCAGGGGGGGAAGAGGAGGGGCAGGGGGCTGGGCCTGGGTGAAAAGTGGGTGGGCCAGGACTCTCCACTTTCAAAATGTGGGAGGGCCATGGCCCCTTGGTCCCCCCTGTTCCAGCACCCCAACCCCAAGTGTGGCACTGGGAGCCAATGTGACTCAGAGATGTATCTGAGACACAGTTCTATCCTTGCTCTCCACTTGCTCTCGTGGCGGGCAGGTAGTAAGATGGTGCTGGTATATACCAGCCGTAAATTGTGATACCCCTTGTGCTGGCTTAGCTACACAAGGCAGTGATGAGGGGATGGAGATAGGGATGCTCCTACTCCAAGCCCACCTTCTCCAGGGAGGGAGTATGCAGGTTTGGAGACCCATTTATTCCTACGCATCCACCCCCGAGGTCTGGGAGCCTGCGTAAGAGTCCACTTCAACAAACCATTTAAGCATCGTTTAAGTAATTTAAGAAACAAAAATGATAAAAGATTTAGAAAACCTGACCTATGAGGAAAGGTTAAAAACTCTGGGCATGTTTAGCCTTCAGAAAAGAAGACTGAGGGGGAACCTGATGACAGCCTTCAAATATGTGAAGGGCTGTTATAAAGAGGACAGTGATCAATTGTTCTCCATGTCCACTGGACGCAGGGCAAGACATAATGGGCTTAATCTGCAGCAAGGGAGATTTAGGTTAGATATTAGGGAAACCTTCTAACTATCATTGGAGGCTTGTAAGAACAGGTTGGACAAACACCTGTCAGGAAAGGTCTTGGTTTACTTGCTCCTGCCTCAGTGCAGGGGGCTGGACATCATCTCTCAAGGTCCCTTCCAGTCCTACATTTCTGATTCTATGTGGTAATGCCCTTTTCAAAGTCAGTGGGACTTAAGGACATGCCTGCAGTTAAGCATGTTGCTTAAATGCTTTGTTGAAAGGGGAATCAGCCCTTACTCCCTTTCATGTGTGCAAGGTCCAAGTCACAATGTAACCTATAATGTCTAATATATCTGAATTACGAAAGTGTCCAGTCATGTCAGAGCTTTCTGTTGCTTTTGTCTTAGAAGATCTAACCTCATACACCCTGCTTTTTACTTTAGTTGCTTATTAGAAAATTATCTAGGCGTTTGAAGTTTATCAGGTTTTGAGATTCTTTTAGCTCTATTTCTTTACACAAATGACAAGCTCTATAAGAAGAAAAATGGTGATATATACGCCACGTAGTAACTCACATAATAGAAAGCGACAATTCTGTTTTCCCTCATAGAGGTATGGTCCAGTCTGATATATATCTAACATGCTGAACTGATTAGGGAGGTATTTTCATAGGAAAAGAGCCAAATTTTAGCCAACAGGTTGAATTTTATTTCGGCCCCCAGAGTTAATCTTGGAAAAGAAATTAGGCCTCCCATTTCCCATCCCTTGGCATTTACATTTCCTCTTCCTCCTCCTCCTCCTCTCATTGTGTTAATTGCAAACTGAAAAAGACATTTGATCCCTAGGATAATTTTTTCAGCATGAGTAGTCTTAAATCACTGATTTTAAAATCTTCCTCTTACAGGTCTCACAGACTGGTTAGCACAAACCTGGTAAAAATGCACATTTAGGAATGTGTATACATCTACACACATATGCATTCAGAAATAGAGGTTACTGTAGCCACACTGCAGTAATCCTGTTGCTATATTTTAATTTTTTTAACTTCACATCTTTTATCGATCTTTTCAACAGTATAAAGACTTTACTGAAATAAGGGCCCAATCCTTCAACTTTTACTCCCTCAAATAGTCCCACAGATTGCCGGGGACCCTGTGAGTTGAGGAGTATTTGGAAGAGGTAGGGTTGGAGGGTGTGGCTGCAGGAGAACTGCTACAAAACAGACACTCAGTCCTGCAATTCTTCTGCTGGCAGATCTCCTGTTGACTTCAATGGGAATGCCACATGCCAAGTTATCCTGCTCTAGTAATGTGCTTACATCCAGCAGTCGCATAAAAGGCTTTACAAAAGCTGGAACAGAATCTGAGTGCAAATACTGCTTTACCTTTTTATTGAGGGCTAGACTGTAGCTTTGGAATCTGTCCTGAGTCATAGGTGGTGTATAGCGGCACTGTCATAGAAGCAGACCATGAAGGAAACAGCCATACTGGGAGTCACAGTTCTGTCCCCAGTGGCCCACTGGCTCCAGGGAGGAAGTGATCTGTTACTCCTATACTCTGGTGTCTTCCACGATGAGATTGCCTTCCTCCCTACACCACCTCAGCTGCACACTGCAGGGTGGAGCCAATGCCTGTCTGCTGTCCTCTCTTGCCTGCACACCTGCATGCAGTGAAGTAGTGTCCCTACAGAAGCTGCTTTGCAACCTGTGCTGGGACCCGCCTTTCAGGTAACCAACGTAGGAGAGTAAGGAGGCATCTTTCCCTTCCTTACTCTCCTGCTTGTTCTCATAAAGGCAGGTTACAATTCTCACCCTAGTTCTTACAATACCCAAACATATCATAAAATGCCAAGTGCACACAACAGCTTTGCCACTGTAGCCGTATCTCCATCCATTACAGATTATGGGACAGATTTCCAGCTGTGTAAATCCCTAATTGCCAATGCCCACCAGCTCAGAAGCTGGCCTTATCACTCAGATGTAACAGTCAATCCTGTAACCCCAAATTCTTTTATCTTCTCTACCGTACTATGGCTGTAAGCCATTCTGTGTTTGTACAGTGCCCAGCACAACGGGGTCCTGGTCCATGCTACAGTCATACAAATACTTATTACACATAACAATCTCATAATGTTCATACAGTGCTCTCTGTTAGCTTGCTGCTTACCTTGTATTCCCCAGGCTTTATATTTGAATAAAAGTTCCAGGTTCTAAACTGAGAATGTAAATGAAAGAATGTTCAACATTCCCCTTCTCCTGGAGGAACTTAAAAGGCACAGTTGGTGAAAATCTGTAGGATTTGCCTGGTAGCGGAATGGCCAAACTGTTATGTGGGACAGCATAGAAAACTCCATTCTCTAGTTTATGAGACTTACCAAAGAACAGAATTATTCCAAGTAAACAAAGAAAGTCCTTTGCCTGTCTGACATAGGTGCAGACTTGTTAGCTAATGCATTCCACTTATAGTAGTCACAAGGGGAACTCCAGAGGCAGGCTTCAAGCCCCACCCAAAAGATTCTAGAAATGCACCTACAGTGTTGATAAAGAATAGGGTTTTGTGTGAGAATAGACGGTTGATTTTGGTTGTTTATTCTGGGGACATTCTCTAGTTGGGAGACAAAAAGGGTCTTCATTCACAATCGTTCACAGAGTATTTCCAGTTCTCTGATATCACATTTCACTTAGATGGCATGATAATGTGGGTTTTCTTAACATATGCACTAAAACTTGTCCAAAAAAAAAAAAAAAAAGATTACAAATGTCATTGAAATTTCAATTTTGTGAATTTTTCTCCCTCATTTTATCACCAGTTATAGTAGGTACCTGTTCCTTGAATAACACCTTCCACTAACAAATGAAGTAATGGGTTTTATAATAGAACAAGTTCTTTGTAGTAATTGCAACTGTGGCTAACACATCTATATTCAAGATTCTTTTCCCACAGTAAGATATTGCATCTAGCATCAAATCTTGTCCATATCAACATTACAGCTGCCATGTACACAGATCTGGGGTTAGAATTATGGTCCTTAAGCTATAACAGAAGTGGCAAAGTTGTTGTAAGGAAGGGAAAGGGTTGGAATGAATTAGCTTTGTCTCGACTGAGTGATAGGTATCTCTTAGTATGAGGTAGCAGAAGAGAGCAATGTTTACTCTTTATTATATAATTGCTTGAAGCTAGCTATGTTTCAGTGTTCCATGGTGCCTCTCTTTGAATGCCTTCAGTTTAGACTTTTCTTTCTTGTGACTTGGTATGGTCTGATGGAGATTAATGTCATAAAAGTACTGAGGCCTTTGAAGTTTCTAATATAGGCTGTAAATGTTTAGCAGATGAAAATTATTCACTAATAAGAAAATAACTATCAAATGCCGAAATGCAATTAGAAAAAGTTGTGTAACAGTTGCTAAAACTCCAAGACACTTATTGTTTAAACAAGGGGCAGGCCTTCCTTTTGTGTATGTAAATATCTTCAGAAGGAGGCATCATCCTTTGTTAGAGAATGTAACGACCAGGTCAGTTTTCTCTGAGGCCTGTATTGCAATAAAAATGATGTTCAGAGCAAGGATGGGATAAATATGCTCCAGAGAAAAGATGGGTCCTTTCAAATATTTGGGGATTAAGATGATAGTTCCATTGGACCTATGGCCTTTTTAAAGCTGTCTAAGCGAGGATGGTTTAGTGACAGTTCAGCTAACCCATGTGAACATGCTGTCAGACCGTAGCTTGCAAGCCAAGTATTGTTGTGATAAGAACATATCAGAGGAGACGCTGTTGTATCAAGAGCAGTGGTCATGTGTTGGTGGCAGTATTCAGTAGTTCTGTGGTGGTATCATAGATCCATAGAATATCAGGGTTGGAAGGGACCTCAGGAGGTCATCTAGTCCAACCCCCTGCTCAAAGCAGGACCAATCCCCAAGTTTTGCCCCAGATCCCAAATGGCTCCTTCAAGGATTGAACTCACAACCCTGGGTTTAGCAATGCTCAAACCACTGAGCCATCCCTCCCCCCAGGGGTATCACTGGGTGTGAGAGATCTGCCCTAACTGGGACTTGAACCAAAATCCTTCACATACATAAGCAGCAGCCCTGCCACTTGAAAAGCATATCCGTTAGTCGTTGCACTAATTTCCTCCCTCAGGCCTCTCACTGCTAGAGGTTGAAACCAGTAGCGTATGTCAGAAACTAGGGGGCAGGGCTGGAAGAAAAACTACCTCAGAGTCGGAGCCCTTGAGGGAAGAGTAGAGCCTTTAGGAGGGAAGGAAGCTGGCAAGCACAGGAAGAGGTATGTATTAGCAGAGAGAGAGAGATGGGATTGACAGCTGATCGTGAGTGAGTGACAGAGGTATGAAGGGGAGGAAGGTGGAAAGAGAGAAGATAAGGCATGGTAATGGAGAGAGAGAAAAAGGGCCTAGCAGCAAACAGGGATCTGACCTGAGAGAGAGAATGACTGGTAGAATAGAGAAGAGTGGATGGGACCAACAAAGAGAGGGAAATGATTTAGCACCAGAATAAAGAAGAGAGGAAGTTGGGCTTGGTGACACTGATAAACTGGGTAAATCCAAATATTGGGCCAGATCCTCAGCTTCAGTGGAGTTACACCAATTTGTATCAGTTAGGGGTCTTGCCTGTAGCTTTTATTTAAAATTCACACCATATGGAGAGATGCCCCATATGGACGTATATGTGCATACATAGGTGTCATGAAACGGGTGGCTATTTGCTGCTGTGTTTTCCTTCCCACCCTTTCTCTATCTTTTCTGTTTAGATTGTCAGACATTTGAAGCTGGGACTATCTCCTATTATGTGTTTGTGTAGTGCTTACCATGATGGGACCTTGGTCCTGGCTGGGACCTCTAGAGGCTACTGTACTGCAAATTATAAATAATAATAGTAATTTTAAGGGAGCTAAAATAATATCAGATATGAATTCAAATTTGAAAGATAATAAATATATCTAGGTGGTCTTACTAAGATTCATTGTATTGATCATCAGCAAGACAATTGTGTAGACTTAACTCCAAAAGATGCATAAGACAGACAAGTGAGGTTTTTGAGGAGTCTTGCTACACAATTATAAATACAGGCAAAAGTGTTTGGTAAGACGTTATATCTTGATTGATTTTGGGCTGATCAGTGTTTTGGGGGCAAAGTGCTTTGGCTTTCACATTTATCTCACTGCTACATAGCATGGTGCAAATATTCAAGTCCTTAAATGAATTTCTTGTCCGGGGCATCTTGAGTCAGACACACCTTAAATGAGTTGCTCAGAAGAAATAGTTTTCTCTTCTTGCTTAATCTGTCTCCCAAGCTCAGTAATTGATGTCTGGATTTATGAGTCATACATTCAGCAGAACTGGCCTCAGGATCTCTTAGTCCTTTTACCACTTAATCCTGCACATCCTTTTTTAAGTCAAAATCCATGTTGGCGTCAGTGGGAGCTTGCCTGAGTAAGGACTGCAAGATGGGTTTCTTGAGAAACTTGCAATTCCTCAGAATTTCTCTCACTGGGCCAGCATGCTCCAGAAGAGTCCATGAGATCAGCTCCCATAATTCTCAGGTCTCAAGAGACCAGGCAGGAGGACAGTTTCTTGAAGCCACATTGCCAAATACTTACCCAAGAACCCTTCAAAACCAGGATGTTCTACAGCACGGAGGGGCAGGCCAGCCGCAGCTAACAGAGCCTGAAGATGTCTTACTTCTACACTGTCTTTTCCTGGGAGTATGGAACTGGAATCCCAAGCAGAGGCTGCTGCAGAATTGGAGGAAAAGGTGAGAATGACCCACGTGGAGTTCTCCCCTCCAGTGGGTGCATGCATTCCTCTGTGTCATGACGTGGAGGGAAGCATGCAAACTCAGTTATTTTATTTCATTAACTATTAAGTGATGAACTTCATGAGCAGTTAGAGCAACAATTTGGGATTCATTCTCCAGAAGAAAAGGAGGACTTGTGGCACCTTAGAGACTAACCAATTTATTTGAGCATAAGCTTTCGTGAGCTACAGCTCACTTCATCACTTGCATCTGATGAAGTGAGCTGTAGCTCACGAAAGCTTATGCTCAAATAAATTGGTTAGTCTCTAAGGTGCCACAAGTCCTCCTGTTCTTTTTGCAAATACAGACTAACACGGCTGCTACTCTGAAAAATTCTCCAGAAGGTTCGTTACTCCTCCTTTCTCCCCTTTCTCTCCTTTTTAGTCTTTTAACATTTGGCCCTTGAAAAGGGAGTGGGATGGGAGGGGGAAGGAAAACTGATAGCCCAAATTTTTCCACTTCCGTGTTTCATCTAAAAAAGGAAAATTTTGAAGAAAAAAGACATTTTTCATTAAAAAAGTCATTTTTGACAAAATAGTTCATTCAAAATGATTGGCCAGCTTTATTCTTTTTTAAAAAATTGCTGAATACATAGAAAGTAGGGAGATAAGAACTAAAATAGCCCTTTTTAAGGTCTTCCTATGAGCCCTCCCGAAATCACGTCAGAGGAGGAACGCTCCTGAGAGTCCCTCCCCCCTACCTGGCCCCCCCAAAAAGGTTGTTTTCTTGTTGTTATATGTGTGAGGGAGAGAGAGTGACAGACATTCCTGAGCCAGGTTAAGACAAATGGAAATAGCATTTTAAAGTGTTCTTTCTTTTTGTCTTGAAGATGTATTTTGTTTCATAAAATCAGACCAATTAGTGTGTGGACAGAGAATGGCTTGTGATTTTCTTCTGAGTCAGGAGGAAAGTTTAGTGCCTAAAAAGACATAGATGTAATGAAAGAGGGGAAATCACAAGTGAGAATTTCATTAGACACATGTCATTAGTTACTCCCACGAGTCTTAACAGGTGTAACATCAATCAGATCGTTGCCCATGTCCTTGGAACCTCTGAGGGACCTGACACCATCTGTGTGGTTGCTGTGTTCAGGGTCACTAACTAAGTATGCAGAAAAAGATCACTTCCTGAAGTATTTTTGCCTTGGGGCGACCCTCTTCCACCTCATGCCAAAAACCTCAAACAGCCAACACCTGATGTGCGGCACTTATCCAGTATTGACACTGATGGATATACCCAAGGCAATTTGCTACATTAGTAACAAAATACTGAGTTTTTCCAGGCTTGAACCTCATGCTGGCACATCCTTATGAGCTATCTGAAACCAGCACATTCCCTTCAGTGGGCTAGTGTTGCCAAACCTCTGCCAAGTGACTGGGATGGTATTGAACGAATCTAAAGAGACACCATCCCTTCCTCCTTTCCCAAAGAACTGCTTTAAGGCCATTTTAAAGGATGTTGTAAATCAAAGAAGAGATATGGCCGCAGTCCTCAAACATGCTGCATCTAGCAAGATCAGCCATAAATACGTTTCAGCAGGCGATGTGTTCTCCAGTAGTGGAGAAGTGGAGGAAATCCGATAGTGTCTCAGGATTTGAAGAAGAGAAGGAGAGTAATTGCTTTGCCCCAAGCATGAAATCCATTGTGGGGTGGATGCAGTATCAATCCCATCCTCTCTCCTCCTCTTCTGTAGTCCACTGTGGGTGGTCCCTCTACACATTTCTGCCTAGTTAGCTGAGAGTTTCAAAATCAAGCACCTGCATGCCAGACCTGAACAGCTCTATGCATATGGAAGCACAGTGGATCTCACATTCAGAGCATGATACATGTTGTCATCTTTTCTTAGGGTTGAATGCTGCCAAAAGATGCACATGCACCTGAAAGCAGGCTATGGCCCCAAGGTTGCATTTGAGAGAGAGATTTTATTCACATCATAATTAAGCAACAACTTGCTCAACTTGTTTCCCTTCCCTTGACAACTTTCCCTCTGATATAGATTTGGTTTCTGTCATGCCTAGTTACTTCTATAGCTAATTTAGGCCTTGCTTCCTCTAGACTTATAAATGTAGCTACTTGGGAACCATTGTTTTTTTCCTAAAGGAGCTTGCCTGCTAGACGGGCTTTCCCAAATTCTCACAGCTCTAATCTGGA
This sequence comes from Eretmochelys imbricata, assembly GCF_965152235.1. Lineage (NCBI taxonomy): Eukaryota > Metazoa > Chordata > Testudines > Cheloniidae > Eretmochelys > Eretmochelys imbricata. The sequence continues at coordinate 200,737,199 of NC_135574.1, read as the reverse complement.
TACCATTTAGTGTGACAGGCTTCTTCCCGGGTTCCCACAGCTGGTTAGTGTTTTGAATTCCAGCCTCATGAACTCATATCAGGCTACATGGGCTAATGCTCTGAGCACAACCTAGAGCTGATATCTTTGATGACAGAGTAATGGAGAAAACGCTGGTACTTTCTCTGTGTTTATAAATGCACTGTCATTCGTGTTATTTTTCAATTTCGGTGGAGAATAACTGACTACAATGCCTCATGGAAGCATTTAAGCATTAATGGAGGTGAAAATAAAATCATTAAAGTATATTTGGTGAAAGATCAATAAAACAACCTGCCACTATGGGAAAAGTGTTCCTAGTGTCACAGCCTGGCTAAAAATATCACTTTAAAATAATTGCAAGGGTCTCCAGCTGAATTTAAACAGTATGAAATGCAGTCCCCTTATTTTTGCTCCTCTACGTCCCTCAAATTCTGCTTTGAATAAAAAGTCTGTGTTAAGTAGCAAAGAGACCCTAGTAGTCACCCCGATCATAATTTGGTGCAATGAGTATAAGGGCCAAATTTGAACCTGATGTTATCAACCCTCCACTGAGTTCAATTGGCAAGGGTTGAATTTTTGTATTTTCAGCTGCATTTTCTGGTGCCCACTGATTTTGGAATTCTCCAATTTTGGTTCCCAACTTGAGAGCCTGATTTTCAGAGGTTCTGAGTGCCCACAGCTCCCCTGGACTTCAATTTGACAGGTTGGGTGCTCAGCACTTCTGAAAATGATGCCCTGAGTTGTTATCTCAGATGGGGCACCCAGAACTTGAGCCTTCACAAATCAGTGGCTACTTTGAAACCATGAGATTTAATGCATAGCTATAATTATTTTGAGTATATAGAAAATAAACATATAGGACCAGTTCCTCTGTTGTTGTAAATCGACATAACTCCAACTGACGTAGACGGTGCTATGTCAGTTCACACCAACTGTTTACACCTCTTCTTTACATTTACTGTGCCCTAGTATTAGAATCAAGGGCAATAATGCAACATCATGCAAATGATCTGTGGCACATACTGAAAGAATTCCAAAAAGTCAAAATATTCTGTTTGCCCTTGTCCTGTTCAGGATAAAATCTGGGAGTTATTTTAGCCCAAAATGTTGAGGCTGAACCCCTGCCCAAGACGTTCAAGAAATTGAACTCCACCATAGCATTTTCAAAACAGTTTACTGTTTGTTTGTTTTTTTCCCTTTGAAGTTGACTTGACTGAGCCTAATGACTTGCACATCCCAAATGGAAGAGTGGCAGTTAGGAAATTTAAGTACTGCATAGGGGTGTCTTGCTTTGGTGAAGATGAAATGAGGTAAATTGCACTCTGACCCTGCATTTGTGGTAGAAGTGTTCTAGATTCTCCTTTGGATGCCAACAAGTCCTGCCATAGGGCCAAATCCTGCAGTCCTTATCCAGCTTGCATTCAGGTCTCACCCAGCTCAGCCTATCATGGGCCACATCCTCAGCTGGTAGAAAGTCAGTGGAAGTGAACATCTGGCCAGCATGGGTGCTGTGGATGCTCAGCACCTCTAGAAATCAGGCCACAAAGGCCCTGATCCTATAACTTATGAAGAGTGTGTAGAAATCAATGCGGCTCTGTGAAAGCGCAGAGGTTTCCCTGTGTTCTTCTCTTTGCAGGATCAGAGCATTATTTAGGTGCCTAATTTTAGAGGCCCACATTTGAAAATTGTGGCCCAAAAGCTGGTAGCACTGAAGTTTTTCTGCCTTCCCGGATGACTGACACTTCCCTCCCATTATGATGAGTGTGTTTAACTTGGCTAGCCCCTAAAACCCCATCTTGTCCGACAGTCACATCAGAGTGAAACAGTTAACAGAGGCTGGTTCCACTGGTGAAATCCAACCAGGAACTATTCAGACTTTAGGAAATGTGGGACAGCAAATGTTTACTAACCGTGTAATTAATATGATAATTTGCTCTGTCTATTGGCCCTTAGCACCATATTTCCTGTCCAAGCAGTGGAAAGCAAAAATATTAGTTGCTGTTTTACTAGAGGAACAAGTGTCTTTCGAATGAACAGATGATCTATTAGCAGCCTTACAGACTCTTCCCAGGGGAATAGGCATTTCACTTCTTTTTTTACAGCTAATTTCTTTCATACAGCAGGTTCCCAGACACATCAAATGCCTCACATGTTAAGCTGTTAGTAAAGATTTATACACTCTGCTAGTGTAACTCAATGTTAAATCACTCTGATAACACAAGGGCTGGCAGTCAAACTTCTTTCTCATGGACTTTCATATTAAAAAAAAATCAAGTTTGAGTATCTGGGGTATTTCTGCAACACAAGAAATGCCTAAATCAGAACTACTTTTCTTTAGTCTTTTCCCTTGCTATGAGGATTGCTATGTTTCCAGCCAATCAAGACTCACTCAAAGCAGTGAATATTTTTCCTTTGCTTGACATAAGAATAAAATATTCACGCAATGTCAGATGATCTCCTTTCTATGCCCAGAGCATGCCATAAAGACAAGGGCCACTTTCAGTGCTGCTGTAAATGGACACAACTCCATTGACTTTGATAGAGTTTAGCCCATTTACGTGAACAACAAATTTGGCCCCCAGATTGTAGAGTGGAGAAAAACATATCTCCATGTAGTCCTGGGGCCAGCTGGTGGAAAGTGGCATACGTTCATTGACTTCAGTGGAACTATACTGAATTACACCAACTGAGAATTTGGTGCCTAATCTTTATCTTATATTTTTTCTTTTAGTTTTGAATATATTGCAGGAATTCTTTGTCTGTGGTAAACAAAAACATATAATGTAAAAAACAAAACAAAACCCTCCCAAACAACATATTGGCAGTTGTAGTTGAAATACAAATAAATAGATTGCCAGGAGAATTTTCCTTACAGATGTAAATTTTCCCCAGAATGAGGGGAAGCTAAGCCCGTTAGGGCACAAGAGAGCCTACATAAGTGTATCTTGAACATCTGCACAACCTAGTGCGAGTGGGGTGAAAGTCGGGTTGAGGGTGCAGCTAATTTCCCAATTCAGTCCCCCCTGTTTCAGGCTCCAGAGATATAAAGTGCTGGAGGACAACCTGGAAAGGAATTTGAGTGGTAGATGGAAAGAGAGAAGAAAAACTGAACTTCAGTAATGGAGAAAAAGCAGGCATTAATTGGAAAATAAGACAAGCACACAAAATTGAGACAACCTTCTGTAATGCAGAAACATTAGAGAGCTCCACCATGAGACCAGAGAGCTGCGCTGAGCTCTAGCATTTAGGTATGAATGAATTGCTATGCTGGGAAGGACTTGGGGAATGGAAGCAGTAGGACTAGACTTTTCTTCACAGGCTATTGAATTCCTCTGCAGCTTCTTTCCCACTATGTGACCAAACAGAAAGGACCATCCTTTATAGAAATGAAGGACATATTAACCCAGAGGCCTCTCCTCTTATGGTGTTATCTGGTGCCTGTTCAAACCAATGACAAAGTTCCCATTGATTTCAGTGGTGCAGGCCAAGATCCTTAGCCTTTCTAGGTGATGGTTATTTGTGTGTTCTGTCCTATACAGGCCATTATAAGCTTTTGGTTGGTGTATCTGTACAGTACTGTCCTCAGCTGAATAAAGTCAAGTGTTTATGATGTTGATCTCTAGTGGGGCTTATGTACAAAGAGACGATATATCCTGATGCTACTAATGAGAGTCAGAGCTTGGTTGAAAAAAATTAGAGAAAAAATTCAGAAGGTTGAAGATGTTTTTATTACAAAGGAGTTAAAATGGCTCCAGATATGGTGTTTTTTTTAAAAAAAATCATTTTTATTATGTATTTTTTTATTGAAAATGTAATTAAAATAGTTACTGTCATTTTTTGTTTTCCAAAACCCTACTTTTCAATACCTGAAACATTTGCTTACTGAAAGCCAGGTTTTTAGTAGACAAAATTTTTTGATAACTGTGTCAATATTGTTTTCAACAATAATGTTGATTGAAATTCAGTTGAATGTTCAGAATTTATTTTGCAAAAAAAAAAGGAAAATGTTGACCACGTTGATAGTTTTCCCCGTGCACACACAAAAATGTCATTGACAACCCCCGCAAATTGCAACAAATTTTGACCAGCTCTAACAGACATCTTAGCCAATAGATTTAGCTTCGGTCATTTGATTTTGAAGAAAAAGATCGTCAAATCTATCTCCACGGCCACAGCTGTGCTGTTCAGCTGGTGATCCTGGTGACTGTCTGTATGTGGTCATGCATTCACTAGAACCTACTGCCTGCCAAGGTGAGACCACCAGATCTTTTATAATTCTAAGTTAAGCTCAGGCTGGAATTGATCCACAGTGACAAAACCTAAATACTGACACTTTATCCACTCATCAACCCAGTGCCACAATTCGTTGCCTTTTTATTTTAACCTGGGAGGGAGATTTAATATTTGTTTCATTTCTAAGAACGACATTATGTATACAGTACATGGCTATTACATAATCAGCTCTATGTATTTATATATATTTTAATTATAATAGGAGTTCGGCAGTGGTTACATAAAACCTTTCAAATTGTAGAGCAATTACTAAGTAATATCCCAACAACTATTACATTGCATTTCCTGCAGCAGTAATTGCAGCTTGAATTGTTATGAATGTATAATCAACACGCTAAAAATGAAGCCATTTGAGCAGGGCAGTTTAAAACAAGCTCATTTACACTTCCATTCTAAGTAGAAAAATGGGCTGTTTTTCATGTTCTCAGCATTACATTTTTCTAGAGTAGAAAGAGAACTACAAAGAGCTACTACTGTACAGTGCAATAGCCTTTCATCTCTGAGACCTGAGACTGATTTAAGTCGTATGTCAGAATGAGTGAGTCAGTTTGTCTCATCCTAGCCTCGGATGGACATCATTCCACACCCCAAGCTCCATTCCCTGTCCCCACTCCAGCTAATTCATCTAGCACAAGAGAGGGCTAGAACTGGAATGCCAGAGATGTTGTAGGTGACGTATTCTTGATGGTATGGCCCACACTCTTGATCCAGTAAAGCTCTTATGCAAATCGTAGAATCATGCGTAACTTTAAGCACGGGAGTAGTCCCACTGAAGTCAATTAGACTGATTCTTAGTGGTGTAAAGTGGTGTAACACCATTTGCTTTAGTGGAGCTATGCTGATTTACATCACCTGAGAATTTGGCTAAATGGGACTGACTCACCCAGCTTAGAGTGATTTATTCACATGCTTAAGTGCATTGTTGGATCAGAGCCCGAGTCTTTAACTAAGCACCAAATTGACACACTTTGTTACAAAGCTAACCTAGGTCTGAAGGTGTCAAATATATCAAAAGAAATCAGACTTACAGTCACACCACTTCCTGTTTAGCTTTGATACATGGGGAAACACTTGTTCTCCTGCCTCTCCCTCTAAGTTCAGTTTTACCAGCTTCACTATAAATGCAAAGTTCCTTTTTTTTTTGGTAAAAGAGCACTCTGGATATCGTATTTCTGTTTCTTTTACTGATCTTTAGCTGCATCTGTATTTCTGCTTATTTCCCACAGGCTATTTTAATGCTTTATTTAAGAACAATTTGAGAGCTTATCTTCTCATTGGTTGAAATACTGCAGTCAGGCCCCAGTTCGGGAATAAACTTAAACAGAGACTTAAATTTAAGCAAGTGAGTATGCCCATTGAAGTCAATGGGTTTACTCATGTGCTTAAAATTAAGGCTCTGCTCAAGTGCTTCGGGGATCAGAGGCTAATGCTGTATCTCTCACCATTGCAGCCTCAGAAATGGCTCTCTGATCTATGTTTGGAGGGGAAAAAACAAAGCAGAAAGGAACAGATATGCAGATTAAAATATTTGAATTTGTTTGGGAGATTTTGGAATAGTGGGTTTCCTGGGTTATTTGAGCGTAGCCCGGCTTTTGCAGAAATCCAAATTCGGAGCCTTACTGCCTTGCGTCCTGAAATGTTTTGCTGCTCTGTGTGCTAATGCAGTTTGCTGGTGCAGACCAAATATTTATATACGGCTTATTGCTTCCCGGATTTCACTGTCATGAAGTGGTGACGTAGGTAGAACTCAGACCTGGGGCCCTTGTATAAAAGAAATATTACAGAATTCTGGAGGGATAGTTCAAAACCACCACAGCTGGCAGGAGCGTGACTGCAATGATCTAAACCATTACTCTGTTGCCGTAGAACCTGAGTGCCTCTCAACTATTTTTGGATTTATCTACATGACACCTTTTGTGAAGCCGGGAAGTATTCTTATCAACAGATGGGGACTGAGGCATGAAGGGATTAAGTGACTGGCCCAAGGTGTCACAAGCAGTTTTTGGCAGAGCCAGAAATTGAGCCTAAATTTTGGCATTCCCAGGCCAGAATCTTCACTAACCACTACACCATCCTTCCTCCAGTATATACTCTATGCTAACCAAAAAGTTAAAGTGTTTCATATTTATAAGTAACCAAAATCAAGGTCTTATAGTAAGGTTAGGCAACCTTAATGAAAGGCATCACTTGCAGCTCTGTCTGTGACACCCTGCGCACAACACAATGTCTCACAGTACTGTAAGATAAAGGCCACTGGGAAGGGGAATATCAACCCCACATGGGGCCAAAAGGGGTTGCTGAGAGTCTGTGGGCTCAGTCCACGGTGCCCTGCTATACCTGCAGTAGCTGTCAAGCTTGGAGGGAGGAGGGCTGAACCTGGCTCAGGTTTGGGTTGACCAGGAAGGAGAGCAGATTGCTGGCTGTCAGTAAGAGAAGGCTGACAGAAGTCAGGGGGCTAAATTGGCCTGCTGGCTGACTAGGGTGACCAGGTGTCCGGTTTTCGACTGGAACAGTCGGTAGAAGAGAGATCCTGGTGGCTCCGGTCAGCACTGCTTCAGAGCTAAGGCAGACTAGTCCCTACCTGTCCTGTCTCTGTGCTGTACCCCGGAAATGGCCAGCAGGTCCAGCTCCTAGGCAGGGAGGGGAGGGGTCAGGGAGCTCAGTATGCTGCTCCCGCCCTAAGCACCGGCTCTGCACTCCCATTGGCTGCAGTTCCCGGCCAATGGGAGCTGCAGGGGCGGTGGCTGTGGGTGAGAGCAGTCGTCAGAGCACCCTGGTGCACCTCTGCCTAGGAGACAGACCTGCTGGCCACTTCCAGGGCAAAGCGCTGAGTCAGGACAGGCAAGAAGCCTGCCTTAGCTCTTGTGCTGGGCCCTTGACTGGGAGTTGCCAGAGGTAAGCCCACACCCCAATCCCAAGCCCCAACCCCCTGCCCCAGCCCTGAGCCGCCCCCCAAACCTGGAGTCTCCTCCTACACCCCCAAACACCACATCCCTAGCCCCACCCCAGAGCCTGCACCCCCAGATGGAGCCCTCACCCCCCTGCACCCCCATCCCCTGCCCCAGCCCAGAGCCCCCTCCCACATCCTGAACCCCTCTGCCCCACCCCCCAGCCTGGAGCCCCCTCCTCCCTCCCAAACCCTTCATCCCTGGCCCCACCCCAGAGCCTGCACCCCCAGACAGATCCCTCACCCACCCACCCACAGCCTAACCCACTGGCCCAACCCTGAGCTCCCTCTCACACCCTGAATCCCTCATTTCTGGCCCCACCCCAGAGCCTGCATCCCCAGTTAGAGCCCTCATTCCCTCCTGCAACCCAACCCTCTTCCCCAGCCCAGTGAAAGTGAGTGAGGGTGGGGGACAGCGAGCCACCGAGAGAGGGGGAATGTAGTGAGCAGGGGGTGTGGCCTTGGGGAAGAGGTGGGGCTAGGATGTTTGGTTTTGTATGATTAGAAAGTTGGCAACCCTATGGCTGACAGACCCTCTCTGAGGGAAGATAGGCCTGTGTCAGACTGTCCAAGGCAGTCAGATAGGATAGCTGGGGGAAGTGAGTCTTTCCAGGATTCTCTGTGCTGGTGGAGGGGCCCATGTGGAGCAGGAAAACTCCTACTGGGGCAGAGGCTGGCCTGCCAGGGGAGTAGATGACCACTCTCTTTCAGCCAGAACCAGTAGGGTGGCAGAAAGTGCTATAAAGCTCTGTAGTGAGTCTCTAGAAGAGGCTTAGAGAGATCTACTGATGTACTGTGAACCTGGGAAGAAGCTGTGGGAAAGGCCCAAGACAGGGCAAGGTAGGAAGTGGTCCAGGGAGGCAGCGACGGTCAGCGTGGCCAGATCTTGACTGCTTATTTAAAGGATCCCTGGACCAGAATCCAGAGGAGTGGGATGGCTTGGGTTCTCCTACTGGACCACCGATGAAGGTGGAGCAAAAACCCCCTGACAAGGGGGAAAGACTCTTGCACCCTTTTGATACCAGGGGTAACAACTAGCAAGTCTGTAGTGAGACTATTGGTTTACCCTGGAAAGGGTGGGAGCATATGTGATCTGGCCAGAGAGTTGAGTCTCAAAGAAGACACAGACTACCAGAGGGCTGAAGGGGCTGTGCAGCAGGCGGGTGCAAAAGGAGGAAAGCCTGCTACACCATGCCCAGCCACAAAGGGGTGTGCTGGCTGGTGAGTCACAGCCACTTCCTGTATGGGAATGCACGACTGTGGAGGTGAAAAGGGACTATATCTAGGATGGGGGAAAGGAGTCGGAATGAAACGGGAAAATCCCTATTGTAGTTCAAGAAAACAGGGTGCAGGGGAGGGACAGGAAATAAAGGGTGTAAAAGGCCTCCAAAGCGTTCTCTGCATGTGAAAACCAGATTGAGATGCACATTTGGCAGGAGTGGTATTCTTCCCATGTCATGTACCCATCCTCGACCCCCTGTAGAATGTCTCTATTACAGGCAAAGGCCAGGATTTGTTTCATATGCCTTTTGTTTGCTTTAGGGGGAAAAAATCATGAACAATTTAATTAAGGTGGTTTGCAAAACATGACACATGACCAAATCCCTCATTCTCAGCAGCACACCCCAGACTGGCTTCATTATCAGACGAAATAAACCCAAGGAGAGAAACCAACGGGTTAGCCACTTGATCTTGTCATGCGACTTCTCCAACACGTTCACTGCAGCGTGGGATTTTTTCTTTTTCCAAACCTGCACATGCGGAGTGTCAGAGTCTTTTCCCAGAGGGTGTGAATCTTTCTGCCACTTGTTTGGGGGCTAAAAAGTCAAAGACCCCCCCTCTCCAGGGAGCGCATATGCACATGTAGTCAGTCGGTGGTCTGTACACATTGGGTTGTATCATTCCAGTGGGTACGCCAGCATGTGTTTTCCATCTCTGGAGCTCTCAAAGACTTTTCATGCTGCCTCATGGGCTTGTTGTTAGTGTAACAATTGTGGGACCCCCCGTTGGTGGGATAGTAGATTCTTCCAGGGAGTCGGTGCTCTGGTATCACTTATTCTCTGCATCGCCCCCCTCAAAGAATTAACAAAATTAACAAAAGGTTTTCAATTTTCAGCAAGCATTTGGATTAGTTTGCACAAGCAGCATAAGGTATTTTGTTCTCCTTTTGTACATTCCTCCCACAGCACCGGCTGATAGACAAATTGTCTACGTACCATCTGGTCTGCAGCACTCCTGAATGTACTTAGGATTCTGGCCCCGCTTGTATGTCGTTCGCTCGCTGGATTTTTGTTACATGGGGAATTTTCTCCCCCACCTTCATTTTGAGGGAATGAACAATTTGGGATACAGAGGGGGCCCCGTGCATTGTGCACTGGACTGCCCAAGTCTGTCGCTGACCTGCTATGCTATGCTCTCATTGCCTTTATTATCCCTGTCTATTTAGATGGTAAGGCTGGGTCTGTTCTCACGATGTGTCTAGCCAGTATCTAGCACAATGGGGCCCTGATCACAGTTGGAGCCTCTGGCAACTACTATCATATTAATAATAATAATTTTGCTTCCACATTGTTTTCTTCCTTCGGCCCTACACAGTGATCAGGAAAGCAGACAGTCTATTTCGATTCCGCTTATCTGAGACATTTGTGCTTCTGTTCCCTATATCCTTCCACACAATCTTGTCACAACTGGTAACATGGCTTTCTCTTGCCACTGGGAACAGTTCTTCCTCTATCTCTTTCCTCATTTACTTTCCATTGCCTTTCAAATCTCATCTGAAAGCCATTTCCCATTCTCTCTTGCCTACAACTCTTCCTTTCCTGTGCTATATTTCTCCTTTTACTGTATTATTTCACTCTCTAAAGAATTTTTAGATACAGTTCATCAGAATGGTGTTGTGCAAAGGATAGCCACATGCCTACAAATGCTTCCTCCTGAAGGCAACATAACTGCACCCACAGAAGGGTTGGCCATTTCAGGTCCTAGTATTACATTCTGTGGGTGTGCTAAGCATTCTTAACAAAATCTGAATTGCTGACACAAAATTGAGGAAGGTTGGCCTTGTGGTTAAAGGCCTGAGACTCAGGAGAATCTGGGGTCAGTTCCTGGACCTACCACAGACTTGCTCTTTGACCTTGTGTCAGTCATGTCAAAAGTCTGTGCTCCAGTTCTCCGTCTGTAAGAATGGGGATAATATGTCTTTTCTCCCTTGCTGTGTCTTGTCTATTCAGGCTGTAAGCGTGATAGGATAACAGGAACTCTCTCTATGGTGTATATGCACAGCGCCTAGCGCCGCTTGGCCTTGGTCTTGGTTTGGAATTCTAGTTCTCTATTGAACCACCAATAATATTTTTTGGCTGTTCAAGGACAGTATTTTTTCTGGAGGAAAGCTGGGTTTTAATCTGCACGCTTGCACAACATTACCGTCCCTGTTTAGTGTTTGCAAATTCGAAACATGTTCCGTCTGGATGAGAAGTTGCAGCAAGCAATGTCAGTGTTTTTCCTGAAGACCCTAACATTTTGCTGTTTAACAGAATTGTGCCAATACACCATGTTGCCTTTTTCTGGTTTTATGAATGGAATGTCATGTTATGTGGCCTCATAAAGGTCCTTTCATAAGATGTACCCTCTGTGTCCTTAAGACATTTGTGGAGGTTAATGTAGGGAAAAAATTCTTTACAATACATGACATTTTTCCTCCATTATACTTCAACTATTATTATGATAGCACAGATTTATGTGGTAAGTACTATACATAACATCTTATTTGTATGGGTATGTACACCCATCATTCACACAGACATTACAATGTATTCTTTCTACAGGGATGAGATCTGGTCAGTCAGAGTAGATTACATCATGGAGCTAAACTGTTATTTTCAAAAGCCCGAAGGACTTCTTTAAAAACAAAATTGTCATGGAACTGATTTACAGCAGTGACTTTTTATATTCCATCCAAATCAACTTCTCGAGAAGACCAGATGCTCAGCTGTAACCGTTACTGACTTTGCCATTGTCCGCCACTTTTAATTCAATTAGAAAGTTTCTGGTCACATAAACAGATGCAGCCCAAACCTAGAAAGTGTTGTGGGGAATGGAATCAGCTTTTTTTATTTGTCTTTCAGCTGCGATTTGCTCATCCTTTTGTCTTCCCAGCCTGCTAACAGATGCAAATATGAATCATATTTCATTCTCAGACTCCTTAAAAAACACACGCAGAACCAAAGTTTCTGAGTAATAAAAAATCCTGGATGCATCTCCAAACCACAGTGAAACACCCTAGCCCCAAACAAGTCAGGGCCTGGCCTGCTCACCTCTGTCTGAAAAGAGAAAGCACCCTTTAAACAAAGTCACTGTTTGTTTGCCTGTGTCCATCTTTACAGACAGGCAGCACTGAAAAATGTCTATACACATGCTACAGATGTTTTCCTCTCTGTTTTATCTTTCTATTGTATGGGAGTGACCTGTAATATCTCCATCTTTGTGGTTATAATGGCTAAAATCTGCCCTCCTGTTCACTGCTTTAAGTCAGCTGCCATTGACTTTGAATGGGAGTTAGACTGGGCTAAATTCTGCACCACTGAAGTTGAGCTGATGTCTTTGGCTGAAGGATCACACCCTAGGTGCATCACTTGTACAGATTCCCATGTGCACTGAGTGGCCATGTCTTTTGGAGTGCAGGATGAGGCATGATAGGCCTGCTTCTAAGTTAGTGGAAAGAATCCCGTTGACTTGAATAAGCTTTGGATTCAGGCCCAGTGAAGTCACCTCACCAGACTGGGCCCTTAGGTTAAACTGAAAGCAAATCATTCCATTTTGTGAATGAAGTCAGGGCTGGTGGAGCTTTTTAGCTTACGTTTATATTGTGAATACTGTAATTCTGGGATCCCACTGAGTCTCCCTTTCAGAGTTAGCATCACACACGACATGGACACCCACGTTTAAGGGTTTAGATTGGGTACTATGGGCTGGACAGCTTCAGTCTCACCTGCTGAAAATACCAACTTTGTTGAACAGAAAACTCTTAGAGGGGGCTTAATTAAGCATGGACTGTTTGACTTAACTGGGTTTTGATTGTAACGGGTTATTTTTTCTGGCAATGGGCCAACCAAGCAGCGTTTGTCCAATAAGCGTAACAGCTCATATTCACCCTACTTCAGTTTGCAAGCATTTAGCCATTGGATAGACTACCACAACATTGGGGGATTCTGGCTCCCTTTGTGTGCTTTGCATTGTCTACTATGCAAGCTGCCCACAAAGCTACAGCAAACTTTCAGAAGCAGGGTTGTTAGTGGTGACAAACGGCAGCGAGAAGGGGAAAGGAGCCTTTACTGACTTGTGACACAGGCTGTTTCTTGCAGCAACTCCTTTCCTGAACCAGGTGCCAGCCTTTGTTTAGAGATGAACCTTTAAAGGGCAGGCAGGGGGGTTAACGGAATATTTTATGGGAAGCAAAAGGTATCAGTATCACTTTGCTGACATGCTCTTCCTTGTTAATGGGATTTCTGGTACAGATATCTTTAAAAACGACACAGAATGGAAAGGTAAAGTGTATTCTGCTTGCTGGTGACACTCTTCTTTGCAGTCCTATGAAAAAACTGCAATGTGCCATGGCGGGACGCCGCTCTTCTCCAGCAAAACCATTACAGAGAGGAGAAAGGCGAAGAAGGAAAGAAATTATTCCTTTTTCAGTGGAATGATTTTAATTGTCTAAAGATTCTTCTTTTGCTCATTTAGGGCTCGAGGGTGACTTGGACTATGTACCTGCCCAATGTGCTGCTGGCTTGCACACGAAACCCAGAACAAAGCAGCCTTCTCTCCTGATTTTACTGGTGTGGTCACAGGTTTTCGTACTGTGGATTTCTGGGAATACCTGAAATGTCCCAGTTTCTTCAGCTGAAACTTTACTTTTTTTAATAACTACAATGTGTTCGTGCAAGCCATCTTGCTACTCTGGGTAGAGCTGGCTCTGTGTTTACTAGGAGCAATCTAGTGAAAGGAGTGTTAAATGTAACGATCAGGATTTGGAGTGAAGAGAAGAGCATCATTCATTTTCACGAAGGCAAATCCCAAAGGGACTTTGCCGCCTTGCAGTTTGAGTGCTCTGGATCGTTCTCTAGCAAGGTCCTTAAGACACTCATTTGGCCAGTGACAGACATAGACATTGCCAAGCTGTACTTACCCAACATGAAGGCTAAGAGCACCCTCTTGGTGGTGGTGTTGGTAAATTTATCGAGAACAAGAAGTTACTAGAGAAATTCCTCCACTCTGAGAGATACCTCCATGTGGCTGTTGAGTCACAAATTGGCAGTGATGACACCAGCACTGTCATGTTAAGCTTGACTATTATGCTACCCTAAAAGCTGTTGCCACAAAATTGTCCTTTTTCTTTATTTTGAAAATGTGGTCACCTTGCTACAGGAACAGGAGGGTGGGGAGGGATCAGGGAAGGAGGACAAACAGATGGAAGTTTGGTTCTACTCCTGATGCACTATCTCAGCTGGGACAGGGACTGTCATAATTTGCTTTTATAGGCTAGCAGCAATTACCACCCTGCAGGGTTACTGGGAATCTCTGAAGAAATACTACCTCCCTCTAAGGGAGATGCAGTTTTTGAAACAGCCCTTGTACCTCAGGTCAAAACCTACCCCTAATTTTCTTCATTTGGGGCTGTAAGAGAATTAATTAAAATGAATGGGGTTCTCTCTCTCTCTCTCTCTCTCTCTCTCTGTTAAAAACATGTTCCTCCCTTTGGTGCTGCCTTTTTTTATTGTTGCTTCAAAATCAGGCTTCTCTTTATTACAGAGCTCTTCCAAAGTCTGCCTGCTGTATTGCCTCTCTCCAGAAGATACTGCAATGCAAGAAATTACTCAAGGGAATGAAAAAAGAAAACGTGATTTCAAAGAAGGCCAGTTTCTCTAATTACATGATTTCTGTGTTACACTGTAGAAAATATGAATCTCCTGCAAAGTAAGCCATTGTCAAGAAAGCTGGCTTCATAAAACTCCAAGCTGATTTGTTATTTAACATAAGGAGTGGGAGTATAGTGACTTATTAGCACTTATTAATTTGGGTGTGGGAGCTGTTAAAGATTTAGACTAATGTCCCATTTAATTAATATCACGATCAACGCCACATGTCCTCTGAAGCAACCTCCTACATTCTCACACTGAATTAAGGCTCCAGTTGATATCAAAAAAGCAATTATTTTAAAGGCAGCATGCTCAGTTAGGATATAAAAAATATGCTTTCCTTTTGGAACTACAGGGTCAGATCCTCAGCTGGTGTAAATAAGCATAGTCCCATTGTAATTGAAGTTGAGATCTGGCCTACAATTTCAAAACTGTTAGCAATGAAAGTGTTTACGGGCATATTTGTCTTCCTGTTAAAGTAGACAAGGTAGGTAATAGGATTCTTATTTAGGCTGGAGAGCTTGCATTGTACATTAAGAGCCTGATTCCACCACCCTTATACTGAATGCTACCTTAACCCAAGAAGAGCTCCACTGATTTCTGTTGGCTCTTTTGGAGAGCAAAGTACAACTCAACATGACAAAGGGGGACAAAATCTGCTCCTGAATGTTCCTCTCAATACCATTTCCACACAGTGTTCACCCATCTGGTGCTGCCAGAAGCTCCGTAGAGCACCTAAAGTTACTTCATTCCCGTGGTGTTGAGTCACTGGCTTGTCTTGTAACTAGACAAGTTTTCCCTTGGACGGATTAGGAAATATGCCTCTTTCCCCCTTCAGACATGATGCAGCCAAGGAGAACTGGTATTTATTCACACTGTTTCCAAGGCCAACAAAATACAGTAGAATTCCTGGGAAGTACGGAGAGATTACATATCTCAGGACAAATCCTCCATCTAGCAACCAGGTCAAGTAGCAGGATCTTCCCTTCTTCTGCCCTATCCCACCCTGCCCAAGTCGCTGAACATCGTTGAAGCCATTCTGTGGAGGCTGCTGTGGTCCAGCGGTGGAGATGGCATTTGATGACATCACTGTGTTTCCCTGTGGGAGTGAGAAGAAGACATTCTATGAAGTGGCAAATTTTGGGGCACTGCTTCCTCCCACCTCTGTCCTCTCCAGTGGACAGGCCCCGAATCCCTGCCTCAAATCCTGGCCCTTTATGTCTACAGGTTCAGCTGTCAGACAACCCTCCCTAAGCAAGAAGAAGGAGAAGTATTTATCCCTCATACATTAGCCGAGCTATCTTGCAAATATTGGTCATGCTAGTAGAAGGCTTTTGTTACTCAGAAAGATAAACTGGATAGGTTAAACTCTGCTCTCAGGGACATATGTGTGTGGCTCCCACCATACCCAATGGAAATTGTATGCACAAATCTCCAGGCAGAATTTGGCTCAATAGCTTTTATTATTTTTGCCTAGAGATCATATTCAGCATCTGTTTCTGAAGAGCTGAAGGCTTTGCCACCCAGCGTGTATGAGTAAGAGAGACCTCATGACACTCTTTCTTTAGAGCCTGCATCTGCTTTCATCAGACACTGCATCCTTTCTCAAGCAACAGAAGAGACAGGCAATTGGAACCTCTATCTATCTGGCTTTCATAAATTCACACCTTTTTAGCCTACTAGACCATCAGTGACTGACTTTAGCATGTGCTTTAGGCATTACATAATTGAAATAGCTCCCCCTGTTGAGGACTCTCAAGTCCCAACTCGTGGGCATGTCCAGCTGGCAAGAGGCTTTTCACCATTTTGTAGGCACCTTTCAAACGTAATGCTCCACGGTAGACTTCAGTCCTGGAGAATTCAAGCCTTCTCCACAAAGCACTAGAAACTATACTGTAGAGAACAACTCTGCACTGGCAAGGAGACTACGTGACCCAATAGGTCTTTTCCATCCCTAATTTCTATGCTTCTATTATTTGCACCACTTACACCAAACAGGCCCTGTGAGTCATGCAAAACTCCTTTTTCATCCTCTGGGATTGTTAATTAAAGATCCATCCTTTCACTCCCAGACTCAGAAATCCAGGCATCAGCCAAAAAAAGAAAAAAAAATCCCTGTGACAGAACTGTACAGTGGGGTTGTGCCTGCTTTCTGCACACTAACCTTTTGAAAGCTCACTTGGTTTGCCTTAAGACACAATGCTGTGACTGTCATCATAACTAGGGCAGTTATCTGACTGTGCCATCCTTTAATGCAACCCCCTAGGCTTCAGTAGCACATTGCAGGAGCAAAGCAGAAACAAATTCAAGTGGCAGAGCTCGTTGATTAATTTAACACTAGGTACTAATTTTCTCGTATTCTGTCCACTCTGACCTCTACATTATTAATTGTAAGTGGCATAATTTGTACCCCATATAACAGTCCCATTCTTTTTAGGCGCCAAATCTTCAATTGCTTCTGGGTGGGATGAGAGTTGTGCCAGATGTCACAGGATCAAGTCCCCTATTTCTGGTGCGGGCCAGCATTTTTTTCATTGAAACATTTTTGATGGAAAATAGCTTTTTGAACAAAAAGGAACATTTTTGCATAACATTTTCACTTTGGCTCAAATTTTCTGTTTTCTTTTTCAGTGAAAAACAAATTGAAATTCTCGTGGAACTCTTCTCAGTAAAAATTGTGGGGCTTTGGGAAAACAAAATCAGTTCTTGGTTTGGTTTTGAGTACACACGTTCCCCTTTTTCGTTTTTGAAAACAGGAGTTTGAGAGAAAAACATTTTTTGTTCAAAATTTCTGAGGAAAAATGGCACCTAATATGTACATCTTCTTTGTTCCACAATAGAAAGCATTTATAGAAAATCAGCTAAAATGATATACCCAGGGCCTAAATTTTCAGATGTGACTTATGATTATATCAGTGGTGACTGAAAATCAGGCCTCTTTTAGGTGTTTCAAGTTGAGCACCCAAGAACCGAAGCATTCAAAATCACTAGTCACTTTTGAAAGCTTAGGCCACATTATTTACAGAGACAATGATATAGTTTTAGCTAAAATATGATGACATGAATATAGTAAGACAGTTTATCTGAGAAATTACAAATATTTGATCAACTGTCTTCCACACACTCTGGTATTTTCCCCTTTCTTGGGTGATCTGCAAAGAAACACGTACATGTTATCTCACACTGGACTTACCTGCTGAAGTGAATGATTGAACTTTGCACAGCTGGATGTGTTTAAAGTAGTTAAAATGTAACATAGGTTCAAAAGGGTTCTGTACCATCCATTTAGCTCTCCTAGTATAAATTATTAGTTTGTATAACACATTTAAGGCTAGGTCTGTTTTTTGTCAAGGCCAAGTGGAAATAAGAAAACCTAGTGAGGGAGCAGGACAGAGGTCAAGATTCAGGTAAAAAGTGAAAAGGAAAATTAACCAAATTACCACTTCTTTCAAAAACACTTGCCTTTTTATGTTTATATATCAGTTAAGTTGTGTCTTACTTGTTTTGAAAGAGTGATTCTCGGTCACAACCATTTTTTCCCCATGACTAAGCTGCATATTCCCACCTCTGTTCAAGGTTTGTTTAAGTCACTCAGACACACTGAGGTGGCAACATGCCTCTGACTGAGGCATCAGTGCTTATTCCATTCGGTTTGTCTGTCTACTCTGTCCATTTAGGCTATTCATTTTTCATTCAGTAGCATTGTTTACAAGGATAACTGATGTGCGAGTTCCTAACTTCTTGGTATAGCAAATCTAAGGCTTTATTTTGCCTTTAGGCACTAGCCTGAAGATGAGCTGAACTAAGACTATCAAAAGTGACTAGTGAATTTGGGTGCCTCATTTTTTAGCTACCCAATTTGTCTCAAGTGTCTCATCTTGAAGAGGCCTGATTTGTAGAAAGTGTAGCGCGCCTGCCCTCTGAGCAACAAGCCCTTTTAAGGTGTTCTTAAGTTGGGCACCCAAAAGATACACACTCAGCACTATAAACTGCAATTCCCTCACTGCTTCTCTCTTGCTCTGGGGCGTGGGTGGGTAGTAATTCACTACTGGCCATTCTCCATACTCCTACTCCATTCTCCCTGTCTCTTAACTCAAGAATAAGGAAACATTCAATTAGAATGTGGCAAATTCAAAACTGAAAAGGAAATGCTTTTTCATACAACATAAAATTAGACTGTGGAACTCATTGCCACAGGATGTCGTTAGGGCCAAAAGCCTAGCAAGATTCACAAAGGGACTGGACATTTAAATGGATAACAAGAATATCAAGAGTTATAATAGTTAATACCAAATAGAGCTAGGTGGGAAACAGTTTTCCCATCCTGTGAGAACGTTCAAGATTTTTAAAAATTTTCCCATCCTAATTCAGGATGAAAACACTCTTGAAAATTTTCATGAGCAAAAAATCAAACACACACAAATCCAGATCAGATCCACCAAAATGTTTCATTTCAATAATTTTGAAATGTTTGGTTTCAACTTTAACCTTTTTGTTTTTTGCATTTTTACCTTACATTATCTTACATTTTGAAACAAAAAGGCATTTTGAAAAAAATGCATCTTTTTCATTCATAAAACGTCAAAATCAGGTGGACTGACAATTCTGAAACTTTTCATAATTTTTTTTCAAAATGGGAAATATATCAAAAGTGACCTCTTCCTGCGAATAGTTTTGGTTTAAACTGATCTACATTTTTCCAACCAAAAGATGTTGTGTTAAAAGAATTCCCAACCAGCCTTAATGCTAACTTAAATGTTGGAAATATTATTAAACCTCATGCTTAACGGTTTAAGCAAATCTCTGATTGGGATTGAGAGGTTCCTTGTACTTTCGCTGAAGTATCTGGTTGACTAGCCACTATTAGAGACAATAAACTGAACTAGAAGGGTCTCAGGGCCTGACCCAATCTGTGAATTTCTATATTCCATCCCTTGCTGGCTCACTTGCTCCCTACTCACTGGCTCCGAGTGAGAAGTAAGGGGCATGGGCACATGGTCAAAGTCATAACCTGGCCCCTTATGTTAGTGCAAAATCTTTTCCTTGTTATAGAGCCAATTCTATATTTATGAGCACAGTTTATATTAAAAATATGCACTTAATGGAGTGTCAATCTCAAAAGATGATGAGACCAATAAAGGAGAGATCAGAGTGAATTCAGGACTTTTGAGATTTAGATCAGAAGGCTGCTAAAAATTTTGGCAGCTGTTTGGTGAAGATAAACTGCAGCTTTTATGAAATAGCATTTTCTTGTTAAAATTGTGCTTTCCTTCTTAAATGTGAACAAAGCAATAAATATAATGCTAACTTTCTGTTATTTTTAACACACTCAGGGCCAAATGCTACTCCCAGTTACGCTGATGTGTCCATAGTAACTCAAAGAAGGGCAATAGAATTATCCTGGATTTACACAGCTGTAACTAAGAGCAGAATTTGGCCCCCAAATTCTTAGTAGATATTTTAGAAGAGATATGGTAAGCAGAGATTTTGGATACCTGCTTAAAACCTCCTGGGACCTTGGGAGACTGAGGTTCAAATCTCTGCTTTGCCACAGACTTCCTGTGTGACCTTGGGCATGTACAGGTCCCTTGATTTCTCTGTGCCTCAGTTCCCCATCTGTAAAATGGGGATAATAGTACTTCTGTATTTCATAGAGGTGCTGTGAGGGTAAATTAATTAAAGACCATGAAGTGCCCAAATGCTTTGGTGATGGGGGCCCATGTAAATACCTCAGGTAGATAGACAAGCAACACTCTTGTAATTCTTATATGCTTCTGTGTCCAGGGAAGAAAATTCCAAGGCAATCTCTCATGTGAGGCTGCGAAAATACATTGTAAGGTGGCAGAATTCAATGGCTCAGTGCTCTTAGTTGAAAAGTGTTATGAACCCATGGAGTAACATGTAGGGTTTCAAAGGCTCACATGAGGACTATCTCACATGTGAGCTTCCCTTTGAATTCCCTCCTCTGAGGAAATGGCATAGAATAAATGAAAATGAAATGAAACAATAACTTCTTTCTGATGCAGAGCCAAAATGAAAATGAAGGTTATCAATAGAACCAGACAGATTATGAACTGAAGGCAAAACTAAAGCATTCACTTGTTCTGAATACCTTTTAAAGTAATACAGGTTTTTCCTTTTGCTTCTATTATCCTATAACTTTCAGTACTATCTGATTCCGAAGTAACTGTTCCTCTTTTTGTTTGACATCAATAAAATTAACGGAATTTAACAAAAAGAAAAGGAGTACTTGTGGCACCTTAGAGACTAACAAATTTATTTGAGCATAAGCTTTCGTGAGCTACAGCTCACTTCATCGGATGCATGCAGTGGAAAATACAGTGGGGAGATTTTATATATACAGAGAACATAAACAATGGGTGTTACCATACACACTGTAAGGAGAGTGATCAGGTACGGTGAGTTATTACCAGCAGGAGAGAAAAACAAACAAACCCCTTTAGCAGTGATAATCAAGTTGGGCCATTTCCAGCAATTGACAAGAACATGTGAGGAACAGGAGGGGGGCAAAATAAACATGGGGAAATAGTTTTACTTTGTGTAATGACACATCCACTCTCAGTCTTTATTCAAGCCTTATTTAATGGTGTCCAGTTTGCAAATTAATTCCAATTCACCAGTCTCTCATTAGAGTCTGTTTTTGAAGTTTTTTTTGTTGAAGAATTGCCATTTTTAGGTCTGTAATAGAGTGACCAGAGAGATTGAAGTGTTCTCCAACTGGTTTTTGAATGTTATAATTCTTGACATCTGATTTGTGTCAACTTATTCTTTTACGTAGAGATTGTCCGGTTTGGCCAATGTACATGGCAGAGGGGCATTGCTGGCACATGATGGCATGTATCACATTGGTAGATGTGCAGGTGAACGAGCCTCTGATAGTGTGGCTGATGTGATTAGGCCCTATGATGGTGTCCACCGAATAGATATGTATTCTATTGGCAAAGTTGGCAACAGGCTTTGTTGCAAGGATAGGTTCCTGGGTTAGTGTTTTTGTTGTGCGGTGTGTGGTTGCTGGTGAGTGTTTGCTTCAGGTTGGGGGTCTGTCTGAAAGCAAGGACTGGCCTGTCTCCCAAGATCTGTGAGAGTGATGGGTCGTCCTTCAGGATAGGTTGTAGATCTTTGATGATGCGTTGGAGAGGTTTTAGTTGGGGGCTGAAGGTGATGGCTAGTGGAGTTCTGTTATGTTCTTTGTTGGGCCTGTCCTGTAGCAGGTAACTTCTGGGTACTCTTCTGGCTCTGTCAACCTCCGCCTGGACCAGTCTACACGAGAGATCCACTTCCTGGACACTACATTGCTAATAAGCGATGGTCACATAAACATCACCCTATACCAGAAACCTACTGACCGCTATACTTACCTACATGCCTCCAGCTTTCACCCAGACCACACCGCAAGATCCATTGTCTACAGCCAAGCTCTACGATACAACCGCATTTGCTCCAACCCCTCAGACAGAAACAAACACCTACAAGATCTCTATCAAGCATTCTTACAACTACAATACCCACCTGCTGAAGTGAAGAAACAGATTTACAGAGCCAGAAGAAGTACCTAGAAGTTACCTACCTACCCAGAAGTGTTTTTTTTTTCTCCTGCTGGTAATAGCTCACCTTACCTGATCACTCTCGTTACAGTGTGTATGGTAACACCCATTGTTTCATGTTCTCTGTGTATATAAAATCTCCCCACTGTACTTTCCACTGCATGCATCCAATGAAGTGAGCTGTAGCTCACGAAAGTTTCTGCTCAAATAAATTTGTTAGTCTCTAAGGTGCCACAAGTACTCCTTTTCTTTTTGCGGATACAGACTAACATGGCTGCTACTCTGAAACCTGAATTTAACAGTGGCTGAACTTTTGAAACCTGAAAAAAGATTTAGATTTGGTTTGAGATTTCGACTGAGGTTCTTATACTATCTGACTGAATGTGCCTTCCCCTGATCACAAGGCCTTCATCGCTGCCATTTTGAGCAATGAGCTGGAAAGTAAACATCTTCACATCACAAACCTTTCTCCTTTGCAAGAATAACCATTAACCTCCTGCACACCAGTGATAGAAACTCACAAAAACACATCAGCAGCCCATCCATCCTGAAGAAGAAATACACAAATAAAGAGCCATAAACAGAGGATCCTTAAACTAAAAATGCAGTTAACAAGCCAGGTAAAACTGGAGACAAAGAGGTCAAATATCCATAAGAAAAGAGAAGTTGCCAAGGCTCTGGATGTACAAAAATCTCCCAACAATAGGAAAAATACTTCATGAAAAAAGAAACTCTCTCACAGTGAATACAATAAGAGCTAAAGTAAATCACAGATAATAAACATCCCCCAAGCTTCCTCATCAAATGGATTAAGGGGAAATTAAAATCTGAAGGAAAACTGGAGAATCATATATTTATTCCTCCCCTCTCTCCAGACAAAAAATCTAATAGAAATCCCGCTCCCCGCCAACTTTCTTCCTCTTAAATATGAGGAAATATGTAAAAAATAATTATGGCTTACACTGCCCAGTCACCTGTCAAACTCCAAGCATTCCTGTAGTCCTAATGTGCAGTGCAAAACGAATACACATTACAGGCCAGCGCCTGAACTGGTGTAAATGGGTTTAGCTCCATTGAAGTCAGTGACTACAGCAGCTGAAGATCTGGCTCTGCAAATAAGAAGGTAGAAGAAGATGTATAATAAATAAATAACATGTATTATGGGAGCACCTAGGTGACCCGGAATTGGATCAGAGCCCTGCTGGGCTAGATGCTGCACAAAGAAGTTTCTGACTCTTACACTTTGTAACTTTCCCTCATGCAAAGTGCTCTGCTAGTTCATTTCAATAATACTTTACTGGTGTGGCAAACTATACAAGAATGCTCAAAGTGTAGAAGAGACCGACTCCTGGGGTATCACTCAAAGGGATATGAATAGTATCTGTCCAGGTTTCATTCTGCATTTGGAATTTTATTCCCTATTTGTCATTAGCATCCATTCCCAATGCAGTGGCGGGAAACTACATAGTTTGATGCTGACTGTGGTCTCCCTCCTTTCTCTCAAGATTTTCCCTCCTCACTTTTCCGTAACACATCTTTTATAATCCCATATAGTTTGAGGAAATTCCTTTTTCATACAGCTTCGTATAGGGAACTTCCAAGTCGTGTGTCTCTGTCTCAGTCTCTCCTCTGTCATGTTGGCTGCGCAGTGGTTCCTCTTTAGATTTTGGCTGTTGCCAGGGGTGCTGGAGGTGCGCCCGCACCCCCTGGCTTGAAGTGGTTTCCATCACGTACAGGGTTTACAGTTTTGTTCAATGGCTTTCAGCTCCCCCACTATGAAAACTGTTCCAAAGCCACGGGGCTTTGCATTCTTCAGCCCAGATTCCACTTACAGTGAAGAGTCTCACTCACTCCCTAACAGCTCTTGTTGTCTCTGTTCAGACTGTCGATGTGGATGGTGGTTAGGGATATAGACGTGGATTATGATAAGGGCATAGCGATGGTTTGGTAGTGATATGGGCATCTCTCCCCTGTGACACTGCTTTGAGAGCAACCTTAACACAAGTCACCAAAATGCAGCCATGGTGCTGATGAGGAGTTTGAATGCATGTTACATTTTCCACCTCACGTGGGATAACTTCTGCCATGTCCCACTCTCCTGATATGGAGATGTTTTGATCAGAAGTTTTTAAAAGACATATCTTCCCCCTGTCTTAAATACATGTGGATTGAAGACTACCCTTCTGCCTGGCAATACAATTAAAGAGCATAACACGTTGCCAGCCTTCTGCTCTCCATCTGTAGCTTGGACTTCCTGCACTGGGAAGAGCTAAATATTCTAATCTGGTATCTTGTCATCAGCCGAGGCCAATAACTGATGATGCACCTAGCCAGTACTGCAATGCTGTGCATGGATTTATATGTAGATTGTCTGCTAACCTTGGAAGGTGATGAACTGCCACCCGGAATCTTCTTTATTGCCTTTATCATCTTATCTTGCAACTACACAAATGTTATACAGGATGCTAAAAATCCACCAGCCAACCTATAGTGGGTCCCATAGTTTTTTTTTTAATTTAATCTGCAGTTTTCCACATCTGCATTTGAGTATGTGCAGACCCAAAGGCTTATTCATGCAAATGGCTCCTCCCTTTGCACATTCAAATGCAGGTCTCTCACTCACATTTGGATGTGTGCATGTCCAGAAGTGAAGGTGTGACAAGTCCTAAGTGAAGCTGTGGAGGCCAGTACTGAAAATGCTGATGACAGTAAGTGCCATAAATGTTATTAATCTGCTAATCCAGGGGTGGCCAACCTGTGGCTCCGGAGCCGCATGCGGCTCTTCAGAGGTTAATATGTGGCTCCTTGTAGGCACCGACTCTGAGGCTTGAGCTACAGATGCCAACTTTCCAATGTGCCGGCGGGTGCTCACTGCTCAGCCCCCGGCTCTGCCCCAGGCCCTGCCCCTGCTCCATCCCTTCCCCCAAGGCCCCTGCCCCTTAGCACAGGGGTGGCTCTCACTCCTCAGCCCCCTCTTCCTCCCCCCCCCCGAGTCTCCTGCGCATGTGAAACAGCTGATTGCGGCAGGCAGGAGGCACAGACTGGTAGGGCTGCCAGCGGGCGGGAGGCGCTGGGGGCTGGAGGGTGGGAGCTGATGTGGGGCTGCTGACGTATTACTGTGGCTCTTTGGCAATGTACATTGGTAAATTCTGACTCCTTCTCAGGCTCAGGTTGGCCACCCCTCTGCTAATCATTCCCCACCTCTGAACCATGAATACAGCAAGGGCTGGATTATGCCTGATAGGCATTGGCCCATAGTGGATGGCTGTGCTGTCACAGTAATTTGCTTCCAAAAGGCACAATCCCTCCTGAGCTCCCAAGCAAACAGAGAAGCAGTACCCACTGCTACACCCCTCCATTGAGAGCAGCATGTGCCCCATTGTCTGCCAGGCAGGAGAGGATTGGCTCTGACTCACACCAGTGGCTAGCCTTCCTGGGGGCACTAGTAGGAAACAGTCACTATACTTGGGAGAGTGCGGGGTCTGTGACTGTGTCCGGGCAACACCGTGCAGAGGGCACTGAGATGGAGAGGTTTGGAGAACCTCCAATCCCCCACACACCAGCAGAGCAGTCTGGCTCTAAATATATCCAATGGGATGGGCAAACCTTGTGGATCTTGAGGTTTTCTGCATGACTTGAACTGTTTGTTGGGGCTGTAAAGTTAGTTTGAGGTCACAGGCCTTATTTTTCCTAGAACTTAAACCCAAGATGTTTATTCTTTCTAAGGTGATTCAATTGATAAATAAAAGCATGGTTTGCTGGGCTGCGCTATGCGTTAGGGATAGAAAAGCATCCACAGACGTTAGGCTGGAAATGTGTAGTATATATATACACACACACATACACACGCGTGTGCCCGTGTGCACTCACCCACAATTTATTTTTTCATTATAAATCGCTCGCTCTCTCCACCTATGCGCCTCTTTTTACACTTTCTTTTCACTCTTCTCTATTTTTTACTGATTTAGCTCAGCCTCTCGGACTCAGAACGCAAACCCAGTTATGTTCAAGTTGAACTTTTGAACGTTGACTGGTTTACAAAATTAGGCACACACAAGAAAAAGTCTCCCCCATCCAAAACTGATGCCTGCACCACCTCCCACTCAACTTTTCTCCACTCTGAAGAGCAGCCCTGTCCCCCACAACTGTTCTCCTGTGGCTTGACCTCTCTTTTTTTTAAAAAAAATCAGGGACAAGACTCTGCCCCTTTACCCTTTGGTTATTTATTTTCCTGAATGGGTTCTTATGAGGGCCCTCATCAAAGCTGTTGGAAAATCCAAGTCAGTTATGATCACCAGGTCACCTTTATCTACTATCTTATTAACTTTTTCAAAGAACTCTTTAACACATAAGAGAGGCATGGTATTTTCTTACAGAAGCCATGCTGGCCTTATTAGTTTAGAGATTGTACTATTTTGCCCTTAATTAGGCTTCTGACTAGCTTCACCCATAATGAAGGTATATAGTTCCTGAGCTCTCACTTGGTTCCATTTTTAAAGATAGGCCCTATGTTAGGGACTTCTCAGTCTTCAGTATCAGGTGCTCTTTTTAAGACCACTTTGTATGTTCTCATTCGCCACTGTTTTGCAAACCCTCAGAGGAACATCTCCCAGCCCTAATGCACTTCAGACTCTTAAGCTGCCCCAGAATTTCTTACATATGATTTCAGTCTTTGCACAGGCAGCTCTCTGATTTCCCAATAAAAGTGCTCAGAGAATAGGAATTTCCCCATCATCATGTAGTAAAACCAAGAAAATAAATGGCTATAACTACTCGGCTCCTTTGCCATCATCTTTAATTGCCCAGTTCACCATCTGGGGGTGGGGGGGTCTAGAAAACCTACCTGTATGATCAAAAATGCCCCCTCTTTTCTTCTAATGTGTTTTGAATTTTTTGTTCTGTCTTGATGTCTCTGGCTATTTGTTCCTCATAATATCTGCCTCACTTTGCGATTCTGGTTTCCAGCGTACTTGGTAATGTTTGTGGTGTACACTGTCTGTTTTTCAGGCGGGGTTGCCATTTTGTAAAGGACATGATTAGGATGGGACTATATTTGTGTACTTCATTGCCCAGCCAACTTTGGTTTATGCTTTCCTCCTTCAGTTTTTGGGTATCCTTGTTTTTTGCTCTAAAATATGCAAACGAGTGCCATCCAGTTGATTGGGCACCCAGCTCAACTCACCCATCTGCAAAAACGGGCTAAGAATATTGACCTGTCTTTGTAAAGGCCTTTGAGATCTGTGGATGCAAAGTGCTGTAAAAGAGCAAAGAATTATTACAGACGTGCTGGGCATTATATTTCTTGTAATTATTAAGGCTGACCTCAGTTTACACCATAAAGACCTTGCTGTTGTGGACACACATGCCTGAATCATGACACTGACTCATTGTTTGAAATGGCTGGGAAACGACTGTAAATTTATTGCATTACAACCCAAATAAACTTATCTAAACTCTGGGGCTGGAAGTCCTGGCAGCTGTAAGGGGGGAATGCTTGACTGGCCTTTGCTTTCTTGCACTGATAAAATGTTTTCTGGAGAGAGGACTGGTCTCCTGGTGTGGTGAAAGCCTGTATGGTCATCACTCATTGTCTGCCATGCACTCACTGACTACCAGTGTCAATAGCAATAACTGGAATGGCACCTGTTGCCTTTCTGGAACTCACCACAGGCCCCCGCAGCAGAGCTAATGGCTTGGAGGATATCTGTTATATGGAAAGGAACATTCCCCCTATTTCCTGGCTGCTAGGGGGGCTACAGACTACACCTACCCATTTTTTGATAGTGGTAGCACTGTTTCCTACTCAATGGGGCCTATGTGAGTAGCCTAAGGCTGACTCATCACTCTGTGCGCTTTGCAAGCATCTCCATATGGACCACATTGAGGAAATAATTGATAAAGCGCCAGGTGATTAACCAATTAACAAGGTGAGTCAGCTTGTTAGCTGAGGACAGTTAAAGGAGAGACAGGGAGGGAAAAGGCCAGAGAAGCCTAGGATATGAAGGAGGTGACAGCTTCCCTCCCTGACCCTGTGCCTAGGGAGAAGGTAAAAGCTTGGGGGGTGGGGAAGGGAAGGGAAGACAAGGAGTTGTATAGCACATTGAAAATAAAGCACACGGTGGTGAACCTATACAGGAGGGGGTGAGAGAGGCCCACCTGCCCTGCTACAAGGCCCTGATTGTTATTGGACCTCTGCATTCCATGTGAAGATAATCCATTTATCTTCCAACCAGCACTCCAGGGAGACCTGGAGATCCAGATTAAAGATTTCCAAGCCAAGGTCTGAGATGTCACCTTTGGAGTGAACCATGTTGAGACAGGCCATACAAAATATCCTTATACCTTGTGGCCCAGCTGCCAAAGAAGCCGCAGGAAGCCTCTTAACTTTCCATTTCCCTTCTTTCCAGCTGTGTTCACCACAGCAGGTCATGACTGGTGACCAGGAAGAAACAGGTTTTTGATCTCTTTCCAGTCATGCTTCATCTATGTCTTCAATGCAGATTAATCACACCAAGCCGTTATCACTCACATGGAGAACAATTGCCCTCCATTACCATACAGTCCTTTAAATTTCTGCAAAGGGGTATGAATTAGTCCCATCCAGTTCATAAACCTTTAATGCAATCCTGGTAATGATCATTGAATGCCAAGCTAAAATGCGCAGGGATTCACAACACTGGTTGTGCACTGATGGGACAAACAGAGCATCCAGATTTTGCAAAGCAGAGGATCTAGTAAAGGCATCATACCAACAAGACCTAGATAAGGGATATCCTTCTCTCCTACAAGTCAATGTGGAGATTTGAAATGTCCCTTCGGAGTCTCAGCCAGAGTCCCCTGAAATCAATGGAAAATTTCCCATTGACTTCAGTGGGCTTTGGATCAGGCCCTAGGTGGGAACATACCCCTAAATCAATTAACCTTTAGTGAACTCTGTCCTTATTCCAGAATTCCTTCTATGTCAAGCCTCACCCTTAATTTCCAAAGACTACATTTAATTTTTGCAAAGAGTGTATCTTTCCTATTTCCTACCTGAGTTGTTCCTACCCCGTTTGCTTTCAGACTGTATTTCTTCCAGAAGCCTGACATATAATGCACCAATAAGTGTGCTTAAAATTAAGCAAAATAAACTAAGTACCACGATTTAATAATTCTTAATTGCCTCAATCTTGTCTCCAGCTGGAGTCCATCATCGGACATTCTCGTTTTAATCAGATAGTGGTGCAGTGTTTAAAAGAATCCTGGATCTGTTGCAAGCAAGAAACAGACTTCTGAAAGGGTCTCTGTTTTCTTTCCCTCCCCCCGCCACAGTTTGATGAGAGCAAAAGCTAACAGTAAATGTAAACGAATTATTGAATGTTCTAAATTTGCACATTTCTGACGACAGCTGCTATAATGCAACATGTTAGTTTAGTGAGTGTGCATATACAGTCTTAAAATATGTTTTCTCTCAGATTTTGAAACTCACAGTATAGCGAAAACACTATAGTACACGGATACATAAATCACGGGTATATAAGTTGTAATCTTACTGAATTGGAAAAATCAGTATAGATCTCTCTACATATTTCTGTCTGTTGGTTTAGGTTTCTGTATTGCACTCTTCACTGTAATGGTGAACGTCTACATCTGTTAAAATGGGGTTGTTGACATTTAATAGGCATCAGGTTTAAAACAAACAAAAGGAAGTATTTCTTCACACAACACACAGTCAACTTGTGGAACTCCCTGCCAGAAGATGTTGTGAAGGCCAAGACTATAACAGGGTTCAAAAAAGAACTGGATAAATTCATGGAGGATAGGTCCATCAATTGCTATTAGCCAGGATGGGCAGGGATGGTGTCCCTAGCCTCTGTTTGCCACAAGCTGGGAATGGGCGACAGGGGATGGATCACTTGATGATTACCTGTTCTGTTCATTCCCTCTAGGGCACCTGGCATTGGCCACTATTGGAAGACAGGATACTGGGCTAGATGGACCTATTATCTGACCCAGTATGGCCATACTTATGTTCCAGTTTTTCACAGAAAAATTGACTTTTTTAGAAAACAAAACTTCCCTTTAAAACTTGTTGAGAGTAACAATTTTTCACTTTTTTAAACAATTTTCTGAGACATTTTTATCAACTTTTCATCAAAAGTTTTATTGAAATCATTTTCAAAATCATTAGAGGCATATTTCATTCACCAAAAATCCAATTTTGAGTAAGAGAAGGTGGTTTTTAACATACTCAAATTTTCAAGTAAACTTTCACTACACGTTTTGGTAAAAATTTTACAAATAAATGGAAAATTGATCCATTTTGAAACAAAACTGAAACACCTTAGACATTCTGAAATATTTCATTAAATTGTTTCCCCAATTTTTGACTAGCTCTAGTGGCCAGGCAAAGTTCTGTGTTTCTCCCTTGGTGGTCAAAATTAATGACTGTGCAACAGAGTGTAGATATCCACTAAATTAAACTTCCTTTTTGATAGGTTGTGGATTGCAGGTTTCAAACATTCTGTGCCAGCTAGACCCACAAGTAGTTGTTGATACTGCAGTTGTTCTGCATGAAAATTATCTCGCTAGTTTTAAAATGAAATGATCGCCTTTGTCTTTTCTTTCATATTGGGGCTCCAGCTACCTGTCTCCTTCTCAGATTACCTAAAGGTAACTCTGATAACCCTGGCAGTGCAGCACAGGGACCATCCTTAGGACCCTGGGCAGTTGCTATTGTTTATGTATGGGGTGTGGCTGGAGAATTTAGAGGGTCACTCCTCCCATAAGGAGGCAGGGCTCTGAAGGCTGTTCAGACCAGAGAGCTGCCTGTTGCAGCTAAGAAACAGTTTGGTTTGTGGTGGATGTGAAGATAAGAATAAAGGGACTTGCTCGTTTAACACAGGTCTCTACGATGAATGTGCAGAACAAAACACAACAATACTGCTTCTTCCATAAAATGATAGCTGGTGAATACATATAGGGAAAATTGGGCTAGAAGTCTAGCAAAAACAGGGCTTTCTGGTTCAGACTTAGTTGGAAGTACATAGGCCAGGTTCTCAGCTGGTATAAAAGACCCAGATGAGGACTGGGTCCATAAGAACAGCCTTTTTTGAAGTGAATGAGCTGCAATTAGGAAATATGGAGGGTTGTGAAAACTATGTTTTAAAAGTCTCATCATTTCAACCCTCAGAAATGGTTCTGGTCTGGTTCGAAGGAATGGCTGAACATCTAGTTTTTCTTTATACAAACTGGTTTGTTGACCCATAGTAATAACTGGTTGGAGACGCGGCCACTCGCCTGAACCCGTCACTGTCAGACTGATAGTGACCTCAGTTAAAACCATACCTTAATGTTTAAACAAACCGCAAATTCTTGCTGTGTGAGATAACCACAAATTGACTTGCAAGTCTGTCAGCACAGCAAACACATTTTTCTTTTTTTCCTGCTCATCTGCTCATATCCCTATTATATCCTCATTAGTCAAACTGATAAGAGCTTTAACTATGGACCTAATCACACCGGACAGCAGACTTGCTTTATACCGTCAAGGCTCACTGAGGCCAAAGGCACTCGGGCAGTCCCTGTAGCTGCTTTATTCTTGGGTTATTGATCTGTAAGATGCCTGATTTCACATATCCTATGCTGACTGGTTAAATACTTTGAGGCAGATCCTCAGATGCTGTAAATCAGCATTTAGCAGGCTGGCCCATTGTCTCTACTTAAATTTTCCCCATGTTTTCATCTGAATACAGCATTCTTCTAAAGCATTCTAAAGCTTTGTTTAGGCTTTCTGGGAACTGTAAAACAGCTACGCTGCATCTCAAAGCCGAGGTGGTGGCATTTCAGTGGTAGAGGAAGGGGCTTTACAATCGGGCTCAATATGTTTCTGATCCCTGACATATGAGGGGAAAAGCGTCGATCATTTTCTGGAGGAAACTTGTCAATTTGTGGGGGTATATAATGTAGCTACCCAAGAAGATACTTGCCACCTGATATGAAACTGAGGGATCCTGATACATAAGGATGTCCTACAATGGGCACATTTCCTTCTCTCAGAACCTGCCTCCTAAGGACCCAGGACAAAATTTTCAAACTTAGGTGCCCACAGTTAACCACCTAAATCCATTCATAAGGCCTGATCCACAGAGGTGTTGAGGCCACAGGGCAACCATTAACTACAGGAAAAGCTGCTGGTGCTGAAGACCTCTGAGAATCAGGATACTTATTGAAGTGCCTTTCTGTTAGCACCCAGACTGGGATATTCGACTATCTGTTCTGTATTTAGTACTCTTAGTCCTGATCGCGCTGAACCTCTGCAAACCTACTTCATTTCTTCTCATTCGGTTTTCCATTTTGACTATTTACCGCAAGTCTCTTTGCATTTGCCTCCTCTCTTTTACTCCCTTGGAGGGCGATGGTTTTGGAAATCAGGCAATGTGCTGTACTGCACATCTTGTCTGAGCAGCCTTATTACACGTTGTCCTTGGCTACTGGGTCATGAGAGAAAGATGTTTCTAATAAGACATGTAATTAAGGCATCGTCCCTCTGATGCCAGGATATCCTGTCCCATCGTAGCATAAAACCACATTGTAGCTTTCCGTTGCTACTGGAGATAATTCTGGCTTTGGAACAGAAGAACTCTGTCAAGACTGGGACTATCCTGTGAACATCTGAACTGGCACCAAACTTTGGCCCACTAACAGTCAGCTGTACCCTTTGTGGCACTACTATATCTGTTTTAGTCACCATCCCAACAACCAAAATTTGAGGTCCTTAGCGGTGCTTCCTATTTGGTGACCATGGCAATTATTTCTAGTAGAGCCCCAGGAAATATGTATTACAGATTCAAAGGTTTGGGGTGTTCTTTTAGGGCCTGACCTCACTAAAGGCAATAGAAAGACTCTCACTGACTTCACTTGACTTTGGATCAGGTTCTCAGGGCGGTACTACATCACTGGAGAGCAAAATCCAGCCCAGACCTCTGGGTAGATTCCCCCCCCCCCCCCCGCCCATTTTATTTTGTCAATTTGAATTGGTTCAGCTCCATCAAGTTTCCTAATCTTTGCTTTTTGACAGAGTGCAGGCCAACAGAAAGACCAGCTTAAAGCTGACAAGCTTAAAACCATGAAAATGAAGTGCATTTTATTTATTATGCTGTCTAAGATGTTTTCAATATAGCAGAAAAAGATAGTGCTCTGCCAAATTGGTGTCATGACTTTCCAAAGGTTTTGGCTAGTTAGCAGACTTCCAGTAAAAATACATGTTGCTGTTCAGACCTCTTGTGGGCGATCCACACCTCTCTTGGAGCCTCCTCTTATTATTCTGTGGCTTCCAATGGAAGAAAATCTGAAGTGCTTTGGACCTGTAGTAACAGATCTGAGTATTATTAATAGCACATGGCGTGAGTTTAATATGTCAAATGCTCTGATTGTTTCTCCTGCCTTCCACAGGCAGAATGGTTAAGAAACAAGCAAACATCAGAGGAGAAAACACGGGGTTGGTTAGCCAACCTCTTGGAGCCAGGCGTAAGAAGTAGGTGAATGCTCAA
The DNA here is from genome assembly GCF_965152235.1 of Eretmochelys imbricata. Taxonomy (NCBI): domain Eukaryota; kingdom Metazoa; phylum Chordata; order Testudines; family Cheloniidae; genus Eretmochelys; species Eretmochelys imbricata. Next base: position 200,703,931 of record NC_135574.1, on the reverse strand, counting down.
AGAGCAAGGTATTTCTGAGGAGAATAAGGAGCGCGTTCCTGAAGCTGTGGGGAAGAGATTGAAGTCTCTTCCAGGCTAACGTGCTACCCATATTGTCATTGTATTAATTCTGCTCACAGCACTACTGATGATTCCCATTCTCATTCAGAGAAAGTCACTTCTTGGTTGCTGTGTTGCGCTGCCCTAGTTCTCAGGGATTTCTCTGAGGCTTAATCATTCTCACCCCCTCTGCTTTCATGTCTTGATCATTTAGATATTAGCTGTTGGAAGCTTTGCAACAGTCAATTACTCGTATGAATTTTAGGTGCCTGATGACAAACAGTGCAGTAGTAGTTAGTGTACAATACTCATCAGACTGTATGGTTTTTAAACATGCCCACAATACACATACATTTGTGTCTGTTCTACACAAATATGTATTATATATCTAACTAGGCAACAGTAAAGCAAAGGAACACTCGTGTGGAAATATAAAAGCAGGCATTCCTGTGTCTAACTGCTTTGTTGGATGGATTTGAAAAAAAAAAATTCTACCACCATCCAGGGAATGAGTCTGAAATCTATTAATATTTCTGGCACCACCTTTAACAAATAAGGCAACTGCATTCACTTAGTAGGCACTTTCAATTCTGCAATAGGATACTCATGGCGTACTGCAGAGACCACTGCTGCTTTTAGAGACATCCTCACTGGAGTCTGGGATGCAGAATTTACCACTGGAACACACTGTCAAGAAAATAATACTATTGTGATGCTCAGCTTTTATTTAGCTCCCCGCCTCCAAACATATCCCCAGATGTTAGGGTTCAATCGTGAGTGTCTTCAACCTGACCGGCTGAAGCTAGGTTTAAGGAGGCTCAGGAAAGGAATAGGCCCTTAATGCTGAATAGAGCTGAGCAAATATATTTTTGATGCAAAATATTTTTCATTAAGATTAATTGCAATTTTGAAGCGAATGCATTTCTCTTTTTGATGTTCCGTCTGTGAATACTGTATTAAGTGAGCTTACTGGCCCAAATGGACACAGAAAAAGAGGATTTGGGGTGACTATCAGGTAATATGTGCAAAAAAGGTAATTTTGAATGTGTAACTATGAGTATTTGCAAAAAGAAAAGGAGTACTTGTGGCACCTTAGAGACTAACCAATTTCTTTTTGCGAATACAGACTAACACGGCTGTTACTCTGAAACCTATGAGTATTTGTACGAGCAGTCTGATTCTTTTAGCCCTGGTCTACACTGGGGGAGGATCAATCTAAGCTACGCAAATTCAGCTACATGAAGAACATAGCTGAAGTCGATGTACTTAGATCTACTCACCACGGTGTCTTCACTGCGGTGAGTTGACTGCTGCCACTCCCTCATCGACTCTGCCTGCATCTCTCGCGGCGGTGGAGTACAGGAGTCGATGGGAGAGTGCTCAGGGATCGATTTATCGCATCGAGACTAGATGCGATAAATCGACCCCCGCTGGATTGATCGCTGCCCGCCGATCCAGCGGGTAGTGTAGACATAAGAATTATTCCCCCACAGTCAGGGAGCAGAAATAGTGCATCTGGCCTCTGCGTCCAACAGAAACTAACCAAAAGAGCCGGAATGTCAGATATTGAAAATTTGCAATGAACTACTCAGACACAATCTTCAGACCATACACTATTTGTATAAACCCTTGAGCCAACAATTTTGAATGACAATTACATTGGAGAAGATCACAATCTACTTGCTAACAACAGTATCACAATACGTCACAATTTTTCATTACAAATTATTGGCCAAGATATAATGACAAAATCCCATCCTAGCCTAAACCGGAGCTTGGTGCTCTGGATCTTTGATAACATGAACAGATCTGGAGGACCCTGGTTCAAATTATGCAGGGCAGTCAGAATCTGGAAAATCTGAACAGGCAAAACCTGAATCTTGTCTAAGTTTTCAGTTATAAAACAAATATTAAGTGCTTGTAAAAAGCCCAAGATTTGACAGCCTTAGGAGCGGAAGCACTCTGTTTATTCACCAAACAGCTACAACAGCACAAGCTTCAACCATGTCTGCTTTGTTGAGGCCTGTCAATATAGGCTGTGAGGTGGATTTGAACCTTGGGACTTTGTCTACACAGTGTGGCAATGAGCATTAGAGGGGAGTGAATTATAAAGTGCACCGAACTGTTGCGTACTAACTGGCCCGTGTAGACTCTGCTGGCATACACTAAAAGTTCCCCTGTGCATGTTAAAGGGAACTTTTGGTGTGCATGAGCAGGGTCTACATGGGCCAGTTAGTGCACAACACATTAGTGTGCTTTTCAGTTCACACCCTTCTAGTACACATTGCCGCACCACGTAGACAAGCCCTTGGTTGAGTATATTCTGACCTCATTACATTTAGATGAAATCATAAGATTTACTCCATATTTAGGACTGGTTGAAGTACAGAATTCAATTCTTGGGAAATTTTTTAAAAGAAAAGCCTTTTTTCCCTTTGTTTCATTTGAAAATTTTCATGATTTTTTTGGTGAAAAATTCAAAGCTAAGACAAAAACTTATTTAGTTTCGCTTTGAATGGAAACATTTCATTTTGGTTTCTTGTCCTATTTTAAGATATTTTGGAGGGTGGGTTTGCCCCCCTTTCTCTCATTTCTTAACTTTTTCCCACTGGAAAATAGGAAAAAGTAAGTGTGAGTGTTGTTCTTTTCCTCCCCACCAAAAACCTTTAAAAAAACCTAAACAAATTTTAAAATGAAGCAACAATTTTCAGTTCACATTTTTTTCATCCAGAAAATGTAAAACTTTGACCAAAACAAAACATTTTTCATAAAATATCAGACCACAAACTCCATTTTCAATGAGGGGCCAGTTGTCCTTTCAATTCCACGTTGGAAGAAAATTTCAGCAGGTGTTAAGGACAGAGGCCTAACATTTCAGCCTTGTCCATAACATTTTTGCATTCAACGAACACTTTGTCCAAACCTTGAGAATAGCCATAGGTACTAGGATGGGTCCCCCGTATGCTAACCTCTTCATGGGCCACCTTGAGAAAGAATTTCTGGACAAATCCAACAGGAAACAATGATTTACTTGAAATACATTGATGATATTTTCATACTCTGGACAGAAGACCTAAACTCCCTCACAGATTTCCACCACAACTTCAACAACCACCCATCCATCTAACTGTCTCTAGCACTCCCACACTAACATCATCTTCATAGACATCACAATCAGCTTCAACAATGGAACCCTACAGATAAATATATACAAGAAATCCACAGATCAGAACACTTACCTTCATAGATCCAATAACCATCCCAAACAGACCAAAAAATCTGTTGTGTACACCCAGGCACTCAGATACCACACTATATGCTCTGAGGAGAAAGTCCAGGCTACGCACCTTAACACACTTACAGCTGCCTTCACCAAACAAGGCTGCTCCACCAGAGAAGCAGATGGCAACAGAAAATGGGCCACCTACATATCCCAAGGGAACCTGCTTCATTACAGGAAAAAAGCCTCATCTGACTGCAAACCCCTGGCTGTCATCTACCATCCTACACTGAATCCCATTTGGGGTATCATTAAACAATTACAACTCATAGTCAATGGGGACCACCTGCTAAAACAAAGCTTTTGTGAACCCTGTCTTCTGTCCTTCAAATAAACAAATGATCCCCCAACGTCGCCAAGCTCACCAGCAAAAGCAAGTTCCCCACAGACATACCAACTGAAAAATGGCACCAGATCCTGAAAAACCTGCAGGCATATCACCACTGCTACAATGATCAACCCGCCCCCCGCAACACATTTTTTAATGTCCACTGGTCCTACACATGTCTATCACAACATGTGATGTACCTCATCCAGTGCATTAAATGCCCCAATAACAACTATGTGGGTGAAATGAGACAATCACTATGTTCTCAAATGAACTCATACAGAAAACTGATAGAAGTCCACATCACCTCTGGGTGAAAACACTTTTCACAAAGTGATCACTCCATATCTGACCTTTCAGTACCCATCCTCAAAGGAAACCGGCACAACACCTTCAAAACATGAGCTTGGGAACTTAAATTCATCACTTTGCTAGACACTAAAAAACATGGACTGAACAGAGACACTGGATTTATGGCTTATTACAACAATCTGTGACCTATTAACCTCCTCTTTTGTCCAATGGCTGCAGAGGTGTTAAATGCACAGTTCACCTTGAATAATCTTTTACAATATGTGGTAACCACTTATGCTAAACAGACTCTTCCACCTTGTATTTAGCTGTGAGAAGAACTCCGTGTAAGCTCAAAAGCATGTCTCTTTCACCAACAGAAGCTGGTACAATAAAAGCTATTACCCACCCACCTTGTGTCTCAAACATTTAACTTAAAGGGTTGATCATTGAAATGTAATCACTCTAGACAATAGACTGGCTCCCAACCAAGAAAACTGGTTTTCCAAAGGAGAGGTCACCTTCGCAAATGGTCTTCTGTGGAGGCTGAGCAGGACATCACCTGGCAGAGAGGGCTGCAAGTTATAAAAAGTGAGGAACTAATCTATCTGGGGTCTTAGGCCTTTGTCTCCAGCTCAAGAGAAGAAAAAAACACCCCAGCTATGGGGCCAAGGGACCTGCCTGCTTTCCTCAGGGACTCCCAAAGGAAAGGATGAGTGAGTAAGGAGCATTGCGTTTACAATGTGTGTTGTTTTCTAAATGGTCTGTGTACTCTGTTGTGCTTTATATGATTAAGTAAAAAACAATTACGTTAGACTCTGGGCAAAGTATGGCGGAGTATGTTGCATGCTTCACAACTATTAAAAGCCTTGTGAAAGAGTTAAACTATAAACCAGACAGCTCACATTTTTGGTGGGATTCTGGGTGTGTTTGAGTATGGGAACGGGGACTGAAGGGTCAACACTGTGCTCAGAGGGGCTAGGCAGCTGGACAGCTGGTTCCAGTTCTCATGATGGAGCTCTCTGTGCCCCAAGAGTGTGCCTAAGGATCACAAGAGTGGGCCAGTGGCTGGACTCAGTTCAGGCTTTGAAGGCTTAAAACGCCCAGAGGCTTGGATTCCCCTCACAGCAGTCTGGTGGGTGGCCAGCAGGGAGTGATCAACCAGTTCTATGATGACAGGTTTCAGAGTAACAGCCGTGTTAGTCTGTATTCGCAAAAAGAAAAGGAGTCCTTGTGGCACCTTAAAGACTAACCAATTTATTTGAGCATGAGCTTTCGTGAGCTACAGCTCACTTCATCAGATGCATACCGTGGAAACTGCAGCAGACTTTATATATACACAGAGAATATGAAACAATACCTCCTCCCACCCCACTGTCCTGCTGGTAATAGCTTATCTAAAGTGAGCATCAGGTTAGGCCATTTCCAGCACAAATCCAGGTTTTCTCACCCTCCACCCCCCCACACAAATTCACTCTCCTGCTGGTGATAGCCCATCCAAAGTGACAACTCTTTACACAATGTGCATGATAATGAAGTTAGGCCATTTCCTGCACAAATCCAGGTTCTCTCACTCCCTCACCCCCCTCCAAAAACCCACCCCCATACACACAGAGACTCACTCTCCTGCTGGTAATAGCTCATCCAAACTGACCACTCTCCAAGTTTAAAACCAAGTTAAACCAGAACATCTGGGGGGTTTAACTTGGTTTTAAACTTGGAGAGTGGTCAGTTTGGATGAGCTATTACCAGCAGGAGAGTGAGTCTGTGTGTGTATTGGGGTGGGTTTTTGGAGGGGGGTGAGGGAGTGAGAGAACCTGGATTTGTGCAGGAAATGGCCTAACTTCATTATCATGCACATTGTGTAAAGAGTTGTCACTTTGGATGGGCTATCACCAGCAGGAGAGTGAATTTGTGTGGGGGGGTGGAGGGTGAGAAAACCTGGATTTGTGCTGGAAATGGCCTAACCTGATGCTCACTTTAGATAAGCTATTACCAGCAGGACAGTGGGGTGGGAGGAGGTATTGTTTCATATTCTCTGTGTATACATAAAGTCTGCTGCAGTTTCCACGGTATGCATCTGATGAAGTGAGCTGTAGCTCACGAAAGCTCATGCTCAAATAAATTGGTTAGTCTCTAAGGTGCCACAAGGACTCCTTTTCAGTTCTATGATGTCCCTGTGGACTCTCTTGTTGTAGCTGAAGATGGGACAGTACTTAAATCACTGGAACATGAAAACTTCCATGATATGTGATAATCAGAGGGGTTTTAAAATTATCCTGATGGGAACTTTAAACTGGTTTGGTTCCTCCTCACCATCACTCCCACTGGCAGTTTTCCACTAGATACATTTGGGAAAATTCAGGGTTAATTACTCCTTCCTAGATACAGTTTGTATATCTGTACTAGTATGTGATAGCAGATAGAATACAAAGCTACGATTCAACAGCTCAGGGCTCAGTGATGTCGTCATGAATGTTTATGACAACAGCAGCAGTTCCAGACTGAATTACCATCTTTGTCCCCACTGAAGGACCCGGCCTCACTGTGTATAATGCATTGTATAAGCGAGAGAGTCAATGTTCTGCCATTAACATGAAGCAAAGGAAGGAATGAGGGTGTAATCTGCAGCTCAAAGGAGCACTAATCTGATATGAATGTTGTCCCATAAATTCCAGAGTTCAGTTTTATTACTTGGATCTGAGAAATAGACCCCTTCTTAGGTGAGACTTCACTTGATATTAGTGGTCATCTTTGAAGAACCACGTACCAAAATTCTGTGGTTCTGACACTTAATTATAGCCATTACTCTGGGCTATTTTAATACAAGAGATAACACATGATAGTAATTGTGCACTGGTAGCTAACATTTTTGTATGAAGCATGTGTATTAAATACAAAGGGGGTATTTTAGTTTTCTAATTAAAAAAAAAAAAAAAAGAGAATGCCCCTTTAAGAAATTTCCCAACACAATGTTCCATGAGGAGTGAAACAACTTATGTTCATCATCAATCCCAGCATTCTGAGAACAGCACAGCTTGCCACGCGCTCAGCAGAGAAGTACTTCAGCATGTTGGGGAGTCTGGAACGTTTTCCAAACACGTGGGAAATGATGGGTGTACGAGAGCAGATCTAGGGAAAGGATTTTTAATAAGTGCTGGCTTCTTTTTTCATCGACACCTTCAGGAGACTCCCTTTAATGAATGTGATTTTATGTTTCTTGTAATGCTCATGTTATGTCTTCTTTTTTCAGGCAAATTAAATATATTCTAACTCCAGGAACTTCTGAGTCATGAGTGAGCTGAAGTATTTACCCTCCTTAGGAATAAGCTTAAATGCTTTCTAATGGAGGTTATCATTGAGCAAGCACCAATATGACAAAAGGTGATTACCAGGAACAAATATTAAGCATCTAAACATGATGAAGATGAATCTCCGTTTAATATATTTACATATTTATCATCAGCTCCATCACAACTCTGGTGGAATAATAACATCTGTATTATCACTCCTGCTTCTAATTGATTTATGGAACCCCTGCTGTATGTCTCAGGGTGCACAAGAATATTGCAATAACAATGACCCAAAGCCAAACACAACACAATGTAATTAAAACAAAGAATCATAGAATATCAGGGTTGGAAGGGACCTCAGGAGGTCATCTCGTCCAACCCCCTGCTCAAAGCAGGACTAATCCCCAATTTTTGCCCCAGATCCCTCAATGACCCCCTCAAGGGCTGAACTCACAATGCTGGGTTTAGCAGGCCAATGCTCAAACCACTGAGCTATCCCTCCCCTCAATAAACCTGAAAGAGGCTAGAACAACTGCATGGGGAATACCTATCATTTTAAATATCAGCTATGATTAGTCTGGGGCAATAGGGGTTGCTCCTTTTCATAACTCATATTGATTGATTGATATGGCTACAATCTTTAGCTATCCATCTTATGTACTTATATGAACCCCCATTGCCCTAGTATATGACCACCTCCCAATCTTTAATGGATTTCTCCTCACAACATCCCTGTGAGGTGGAGAAGTGCTGTAATCCCCATTATACAGGTGAGGGATTCTTACTGGATTTAGGTGCCTAAATACTTTGAGGATGTGGGCCTAAGTGATTTGCCCAAGATCACACTGGAAGTTGGTAGCACAGCAGAAAATTGAACCAAATATCCCAAGTCCTAGGGCAGTGCTCTAGCCACTGGACAATCCTTCCTCTCCCTTTTCACCCCTCATTATAGCAAAACTGGATGGAAAATGTTTTTTGTTCCCCTCTGACTTTTCGCTGAAAAGTAAAAACTTTTTAGATTTTTGTTTTTGGGTTATTTGACAAAAAAATCAAATCAAACCCTTTCCATGAAAATTCTTGTTCAATCACAACCTCCATTTTCCATCCACAAAAAGATGTGATGGACATTTTTGATCATCCCTAAAAAATAGGAAATCGTGCTGTAGGTAAGAGAGTACAAAACAGGAGTGCAGGAGTCATCCAACCTTCCTGGCTTTTTAAATTAGATATGGCCTAAAGCCAGGACAAGAAATCGTTACTTGACCCAAACATTGGAGAAACTGAGATACGCGTCAAGTCCTGGATCCAAACTTCATGACTTGGGTATCTCTCTATAAATAATAGTGAGACTATACATCCCAGGTTTACGGGGACAGTCCCATTTTTCATATGATATCCTTGTAGCTTGAGGCTTGCTTGAAAGTCATGTAATGTTTTCTGGTTCTTCATGTTATCAGTCAAATCCCATTTTTGTCCCTTGGAGCATGATCTTGGATAGGCCAGATGATCTTGTTACATGGCCATACCACTTCAGCTTGCACTTCTTCACAGTCATCAGGAGGTCTTCGTATGACCCAGCGCATTGGGTGATGATGTTGTGGACCTCTTCATTAGTGACATAGTCGAAGTAGGAGATGCCCAGGATTTTACAGAAGTACCTCATCTCTACTACCTGTATTTTCCATTCAAGTTCTTCCGTAAGGGTCCATGTCTCGCATGCATACGGAAAAATGGAGATGACCAATGCATACAGCAGTTTCAGTTTGGATTCCAGGGAGATGTTCTTATTCCTCCAAATTGGCTTGAGTTTGCCACTGCTGCTGTTGTTTGCACAGTTCTTGCCAGAATTTCTGCCTTTGATCCTTCATCAGTGATGATTGACCCCAAATATTTGAACTGTTTCACTGTCTCCAGCATAGGATCAAGCTCTCTGGTTTTAGGTATGTTGATAGAAATGAAAAAAATTATGTACACTAGTGTGTGAAAAAGAAAACACATTACTGCCCTATGAGCTACTAAGAACAGAGAACTCCCTGCTCTTAAAGGGAAAGCCCAGCTTGTGAGAGGACCATATAAGGGACTTGATACACAGGTCATCAAGGATATAAATATAATTATCTTTGAACAAACAAATTCCCACACGAACATCTTCTCCAAGTATAATGTGTACTTCTTTAATCTGCCTTTTATAACATAAATTCATAGCAGTGTGTACATTTTTAAAAAAACCCACCAAAAGAACACCCAAAACCGTACCAAAACAAAACACTCTGCTGCATACACACCTCTCCCAGGAGAGAGGATGAGAGAGAGAACAAACCACATGTGACAGATATTAGTCACATTGTTTAATGCAGTACTGGAAGATGCTGAGATACTATGGTCGTGAGGGCAGTAAAAAAACCCTATGCAAAATAGAACAGAATAATCTTTCTAAAGTGCAGAAGTAGCAAATAGTTAATGTCGTCTTTTAAAATTCTTCATTTCCAAGTACGGTGTAACAAATAAAATGTATCTAGGATTTGACCGCTACTAATGACATGTAAAGTTTTAACCATGGATGAAAAAAATGCAGACATTGCAAAATCCAAGGAGGGGCAATATCTGATGCTCTGCATTCCTCCAGTCCAAGGAAAATGTTGATAATAAAGCTTTATGATTCAAGTCCAAAGATATGGCAGCAAATGTTGCGTGACTACAAAATGGCTCCCCTCCTGTGCTGTTTACCTTCTGCTTTAAGAGATGCTATAAAAATAGTGTTAGCTCACATAATTCCTGGAGTGTCTTCTTACAACTGCCCTACTACTGTAGCTTGTTGGAAAATGTCGTACATTTTGATTAAAAATTACGGTGGGGGGATGCCACAACTTTTTCTGCAGATGTTTTTCCCCATTTTCCAACCACCTCTACCTGCTACCGATAGTCAGTTAATTTTACTTTTTAAAGATTTTTTTTTTTTGCTGTTGGATCATTTTTACAGAACTTCATGCAGATGACATAACAATAAGAGGGACGCTCTCAAAAGAAGATCTAGGGGAAATAGTGAACCAGTGGTGTGACCAGCTAAGCTTCCATGGGATGAAAATGAACATGACTAAGATGGAGGTCATGCGGATCAATAGAGGTGCCATAGAGAAACTGTATAGAGATTAAAGGAATACGACTAAACCAGGTTGACCAGTTCAAGTACCTTGGCAGATGGCTTGTGGAAGATACAGTCCAGAATGGGGAGTGCTTGAAGAGTGTGGAATAATGAAGAGTGTGGAATAACTGTGTAGGGACTGTGTAGGATGAACGAATGCCATTGAGAGTGAAAGCCCAACTGTATAGAACAATGGTGTGCCCAGCAGGGCTATATGGTGCAGAAGCATGGGTGGTAAAGAGATAGTACATATTAGAGATGAGATGTCTACGCACAATAAAAAGAGTTACACCAAGAGACAGGTTTTGAAATGAAAGCATGAGGATGGAAATCAAAGTCCTGGACGTGGCTGACAAAATCCAGGAAGAGTGACTTCGCTTGGTTAGACAAATGCAGAAGATGAATAAAGAGGACCTGATATAGATAGCGTGAGCGAAGACAGCAATAGGAAAGAAACCATGAGGAAACCTGAGGAAGCAATAAATGCATTGCATCAAAGAAGATGATGGACCTTAATGTCAAAGATGGCAGATATTTGCACAATGACATGACCACAGCTGATGGGACAAGGGGAAGAAAACCGTTTTACAGAACTTTTGGTTTCTTTTTTCAAAAAACTGCAGGATTTGTGAAGAGCGTTGCAAATGTAAGTGCTGCTGTATTTATGGTGTAATTAAATATTACAACAACTTAATGCTCTGCCACACACACACACCGTCTTCCACCTCCAAAGTAAGCCTCATGCCCTCCACTTCCACCTCAGGCTGCTTGGATCGCAGCTGTAATTCAGGTTTTATGGTTCTGTTATGAAAATAAAAGGTTCTGTGGCTGCTGGCCGGTTGAAGCTCTGTGAGCCTCCCTTGCCTGCCAGCTAAGCCTGAAGCCAGTAAATAGTTAAGAGATCAAGAGTCTGATCCAAAGTTCTTTGGATCCTTGGAGTTCTTTTCTGGATGAGTGACAGTTCTGTCCTTGACGTCATACAGAGAGAACTATACAATCTTGAGATATGCTAGTAGTCATCATACTAGGATTTATATCTGTTCTTGGCTAATATCAGAAACTGCCTTGTCTTTCAGCCGTGAGTGATATTTATGTTTTATTTTTTTTGCCCATACAAGACACTGAGCGCTACAGTGGCTGATAAAAAGCTCCCTCTGCCATGACAAGTAAATACGTCAACAAGAACAACCAAAGATGGGTGCCATGTTTAACCATTATCATCCAGAACTCAAGGGAGTCAAGATGTTCGTCATAGCCTGAAAGATTCCATGACACACTGCTGAAGGTGGAGGTGGAATGTGGCAAAAAGAATTTAGTGGAATCCAGGGCCAGGAGAGAGAATTCAGCAGAATAAAAGATAACTATCTGGTGACACTATAGATTCCTTATTGTGTGCCATCATAAGTAACAGGACACATTGGAAGAACACTGTAGGTGAAACCCTGCCCCCATTGAAGTCAACAAGAGTTTTGCATTGATTCCAATGGGGCCAGGATTCTTCCCGGTCCAATTCTAAACTAACGTTCAAAATTTGGAGCACGTTATCTGGTGCCAGTTCTTCAGCCTTCATTCGGGCAAAACTCTCATTGACTTCCATAGGAAATTTTGTCTGAGAAAGCACTACAAGTTTGGGTACTGTAACATGCTACATCAAGATAATCTAAGTCTCAGTTAAGGACAACAGTCAAGCACGTGCTTTACTTTAAGCATGTGCTGAGATGCTTTGCCAAATAAGGATGGGATAAGTTAGGTACTTAAAGTCAAACACATGCTTCATTGCTTTGTTGAATTGGGGCCTCAGCTGGATGCAGGGAAGTGCAAATAAGGTGCAAAATCACTGGGCCTTGTATTATTCCAGTGCTGGGGGAAGTGAGGAAAGGTCAATATTTTTTCAATGCACCACTTTTCTATTGAAAAATGCAGTTTCATCCAAATCACAATGTTTTTGCAGGAACATGTTGATTTCCATGAAATTTTTGATAGGAAATTTTCAAAATGAATAGTTTCTTTCCAATACAGTCTTAATGAAATGTTTGTACCTCATCATTTTAATTCAATTTGTTTTGACTTGCATATTATAATATAAAATATTAAATATAACATTAATATAGATTGACTACAATTATGTTACATTGCATTAGTCTATATCAGGTCCTCTTTATTCATCTTCTGCATGTGTCCGATGATATAGAAACGAAATGTTTTGATATTTCCTAATCAAAATTTTTCAAAATTTTTCTGCTCTGAAGCACATGAAAATTTTAGCTTTATATTCTAATTTAGAACAAAAACAAATGTTCATATAATGGTGTCACCATTGCAGGGTAACTGCACCTATACCCCCTCCCCGGGGTCCACTCCAGGAGTTCCCAGTGAGGTCTCACAACTTTAGTTGTCACCTATCTCTAAGTAGGGACCCTTGTCATGCTCCCTTCTGACTGGGGTTGGGACAAGAGGGTTAAGGTTGTACAGCTCCTTGCGTTACACTGGGATATCCCAAGCTAGCCAGTCTGCCTGAAGGACAGCACCTGTCCTTTGCTTTCTCTCTGAGAGCTATTTATCAGCAGTTACAAGTTACCATGGTGCTCTTTAGAAGCAAGCACATTTATTCTTAATGCAAACGCATTACAGCAAAAACATATAAAAACAATAAAAGTTCCTATACACATGGGAAAAGCTTACCAGAGGTCACCCATCAGTATTATAATATTGTAGTAGGTCAATGTCCTTTCAACCCTTCTGCAAGGGGTTGGGCCTGCTTTGGACAGAGGGTCCTGTCCATTTGCTGGGTCAGAAAGAAAGGCGTGTGTCAGTTCAAGCTCATCCTTTTTGTACCAAAAGTCCTTTCTTTATCTCCTAGTCTCGGGAAAACCCAGTTTGAACCAGTATATGCAAACCACTCCAGGGACTGGTACCTCTCTAGAGTTGTTTAGTCTCAGTGATTCACCTTAATCACTTCCAACAGGTTTCAGTTCTTGCACGAGCTGTGGCAACCCTCACCCGAGGGGTGGAACAATATCATGCATAAACTATTCATAGATTTAATAGCACATGGCCCCCAAAGATATTACATGTGACTGCAGTATCTGCCACAGTCGGATTTTCCTACAGAACAGAAATTCTACTTTGCAGTCAACTCTTACTCAGATGTATCTTCATTGATTATGACTATTTACGACAGAGAAGCACTGGCATCAAACACTAGTAACACAATGATGAATCAGGCCCAATGATTCTAGGCTGGTAGCATCCAGCGTTATGTAAAAAGATTTTATAATATTCATATTTTTAGGATAATGCACGTTTTTTCAACCTGGAATTCCAGCCCAGAGCCCTGAACATGTTCAAATCATTGTATTGTCTGCTAGCTGTGAAGAGGGAAAACAAGCCCAGATTTCTCATGTAGCCATGTGTGCTCAGAACTAGAATCATATGTTACATTTTCACTCCAAACTTGTACATAGCACACTTGCAACATAATACTTTGCCCTTTTTTACTTCAAGATGTCAAATCTCTCTGTATTTTTACTTCCACCTCTATGAAAATGTCATCAGGGCTAAAACTGAGCTGTTTTTCACACCCTGTGCCCTATAAAAAGTAGAAACATTACACTCATTAAATTTTATGAAAGGAATTCTTTTTTAGTCCACCACAAGCAATATTCTGTGGTGTGTGTTTCATGGTTAAAAGGCTAGAGCAATCTGAAGACTAGTATCCTATTCTTCCCATACTATACAGGGATATTCCATTTATTTAAAATTACAGCTTGTTATATACTTTGAGTGAGTTACTTTTCTAGAGAGAATGCCTTGTCCATAAGGCATACAAAATGTGTACATACATGTACACATATATGCTTGCTTTTATGGTAACCTACATAGATTTGGATGTGGTAATGAAATTAAAAATATACTATATATGGGAATAGTATACAATGCAACCTTGACTCCCTGAATGTTGTGGAGAATTGAGATTTGGGGTAATCAAAGAAACTTTCTGTGTATGTTGGGGAGCAAGAAATATGACACTGAGTATGTTTCATTGTATGGCAATGCTGTTCATTGAAGTGGATGCATTTCAATGCATTTTGAGGCGTTTGATGCTGGTCTGGGATACTGGGGAATTGTAAATAATAGGGGTTTGGGTTATCAAGCATGTACTGTACTATCTTAATTTAGAAAATGGTGGGTTACACTAACATTACACATCTGTTTTAATATTAAAAAAAATCACTACCCCCTCAATTGGGTCTAAGTTCTTTTCTCAGCAGAAACTAATTGTCTAATTCAACCCCAAATTTGCAAATCATTTCAGACAACCTAAAAATGCATTTTTCAATGAAAAATCCATTTGTTGCAAAAAATTCACCCAGCCCTACTCCTGAGTTCTAACCCTGGCTCTGACACTTAGGCAGCCTTGCCAGCTCTAGTGAGTTTATTGCAGATTCCTTGGTATGTGGTGTTTTTCTTCAAGCTCCAGCTTCTGGAGTCTTGAGACACCCTGCTTTTAAATTAGTTGGAGTGTGTTTACATTAGGGGTTGGTCTCAGTCACCGTATTGCTGGAGTAGTCTGGTTTAGCCAGGGCCTTGGGGAAATCCTCACTTCTTCTGTTGGCATGATGGGGCCTAACAGCCGTGGAACTCTGTGTCCTGCAGTTGGCTACACTATGCCAGAGGCCTACATGCAGGACGGCATCTGACTCTTGAACACGGTGACAGCATTATGGTTGAGTTGTCTTTGATTTATAGTTTCACAGTGTTATTCACAAAGAAGCCATGGGAAGAGTAGGAGAAATTGTCAATCAGACTCTGCTATGAATCTGCTTATTTATGAAAAGAAATATCTCTGGGATTTTTAAAAAATATTGAGGATTTTAATAGGCACTCAATAGCTGAGGAGGATTTTTTTAAGAACGATTATAATTTATTGTGTGTAAAGCTTATTTACTATTTTGGAACACTTTAAAAGGCATATTATTGACTTGGGAGAATGTAGTGGGTGCCGCTAGAATACTTTATGTTCCCTCATCAAACTCTTTTTATATAGTGAAAATGTTATTTGCTCAGAGCTAAATACCAGAAGCTTGGAGATACGCCAACTGGAAAACATAATCTTTCTTTCACTACCACAACAAAAAAGAACCACTGGCCTCCTCATGCATCACTGACAAGGGCCTTGGTACTTATGCTCAAGAAAGGGCAAAGGATCATAGAGGTTTTCTGGGGTGTGCTGAAAATATCAGGCTAAATCCTCAGCTGGTGTAGATAGATGTTAACTCCATTGACTTCCATGCAACTCTGCTGCTTTACATCAGCTGAAGGTCTGCCCGGTATAGATTGTGTATTTTGTAACCATATAACTGTGTGTGTGGTGCATATTCAAATTCACACACAAATTGTAATATATGATAGCTGAGCTGGGTTTTGACATTTATTTTGATGAGTGGGAAGAAGCAGGATAACCACAAAAGATACTGCACAGCCATAAGTGAATTATTCGTTCGCTCCTCATCATGAATGAAGATATATGACCTGAGACCAAGTAGTATGAGTTATATACTCTGGATGTATGTATGACATTTTATGTATGTTTTTTCCCCGTGCTGGTTGTTTTTCAGTATTGAAATTGCTTTAAAAGACAGTTTCTGGACTTGGAAAGCTCTTGGAACACGCAGGGATGGAACTTGTGATAATGGAAAAGCAGCAGGTGTATGCTAAACTAGAACAATAGCTTATGGACATTTTCACTTGTGCTGTATGGATTTGGATTGTAGCTATCTAAAAGACCAAATTGGCACATTGTTGCAACAATTGCAATTATCTGAGGAGCTTGAGATAAAAGGCCCTCCTAATACTGGCAGGAGGTGACTGGTGACAGGGTATTACTGGCTCAGAAATTCGTTTTCCACCTTGGTCCAGGTTGCATGACCTTTCATGATCTGTTGCAGCTAGTCTCTCTCCAATGATTTCCTTGGGCTTTGGATCAGACCTGTGGAGAATATTGTAGATACAAATGTATACAATATGAATAAGATTGGAGGGCCTGTTTAAATGATATACCCTTGTCCAACCACACGTTATGAGTTTGATGCAGGAATTAATGGTTGAAACCCTATGGCCTGTGTTGTGCAGAGGTCAGATAAGATGATCACAAAGGTCCTTTCTGGCCTTAAAATCTATAAATAAGTAAGTATAAATAAATAATAAGGTTCAGTTTCCTGTTAAAAGGCTCTGTCTGATATGACTGAAACCTGCCAGAGGGCCCTTCCATTTGAATGATTCTTCTAATATTCACAAAGCCAGATTTTAGAAGCTTCTTAAACTATTTTCAATCTGAGATTGTGCATTGTTGCTTTGTTCAGTGCGTAGTTTATACAGCTTCCAGGGTGACTTATAATCAGCTCACTAATAATAATAGGCAATTAAGCCTGGAGAAGGACTTGAAATGTATAATTGGACAGATGCAAAGGAGGTATCTTATATGGTTGGTTTTATTTGTTTTTCCCAGGTTTGGGCCTAGCAGGGGGATTTGGTGAGGTAAAAGGAGCTGTAGCTTGAAGGGGATGTTGTGAACTGTCACTAAACCATCTTGAGTTTTCTTAAAACATACCTTTCTCCAAATGAAATTCTCTGCTTCCCTCCGTTCATGTGTCTCTGGCATTTGCTTCGGACAAGCCTGGGAAAGTGAAGTGAGTCATGACTGGGTTCATTTCAGCAGACTGCTGTGTTTGAGGAAGCAGATGCAGAAATCACAGCAGGGGAGTCATTTGAGAGCAGGGTTGAGCTGCTTATTGATTAGATCCGCTGATAATATATGTGTGTGGGGGCGTAATAAGGCAACAGGCTTGAACATATTAATCTTAAAATGAAAGGGATGAGCTTGTGACGTTAATTGTACTTTTCAAAGCAGCATTTTCTTTTGTAATTTATTTGCCCAAGAAAGTTTGGCTCAGATGCAGCGTCTGGTTGTCAGTGGTGTCCTGGTGGGCTGACTGAGGTGTAGTGACTTGACCAAGTTTACATGGTGAGGCAGTAGCTCAGCTGGGATTAGAACTGAGGACTTTATGACTCTTCAGACTTCTGCTTCCTGGACAATACAACCTTCTAGGTCCTATCCTCTCATGCTTGCCAGATAAGAGGGTTTCTGGGTAGGAAACAAAGGTTCAGCTTTAAAGAAAATGAGCAACCCTAGTATAATCGATAGGGAGGCTTGTTATGAGTATTCATTCCAATTTCATAAGGTAGGCCTGACAAAGGGGCCTGGCCAATAATAATAATAATAATAATAATAATTAATAATGCATGTATGTCAGGATGAACATGAGCAGTGCCGCTGAGGTTAATGGGAGCACTCACATGCTTCAAGTTAAACACGTGCTTCAGTGTTTGTTCGTAACTATGGCTTCCATTCAGGCCCATCCTGAAACTGATGGGAGGTTTGCCTGAGCAGGTAACCGCAGGCTCAGGGCCAAAAATCTTCCTCCCTGTTTCAGATACATCATCTTCCTCTCATACCTACTCATGCTATGAGACAGATTGAGTCCTGGCCTCTGGAGAGGTCCCCTTGGCAGTGGAACAGGTGTTGCTGCCGCACAAAACTCCTGTCCCTTCCCATATATGTGCAATGAGGGCACATTGGGGCCACAGCCTTTGGGCTGCTGTATCTCTGCAGAGACAAATCAGGGCTTCCCAAAGCCCATTTTGGCTCTTTGAGGAGAGAAGCTCCATCTGCAAAGTTTGTCTCTGGTTGCAGTCTCCCCCAGTGCCAGCTGGTGTTTGATGATAGGTTGCAGTTGGATCCATTTCTACTTCCTAGGTAGGTGAAATAGTGAAAAACACTGCAGCAAAGGAAGTATTTCTGACTGCTGGGAAGGAGCAAGGATAATTAATTCCACACTGACCTTCCGTAGTGAGTCAGCAAGTCTCTTACTCATTGGTGTTCATACATGCTTTTCTTTTTTTAGTCAATGGGAATTTCATGTTTGCTTCCTTCTCATACCTAGTGTTAAAATGTGCAGCCAGGCAGGATTCAGGAATGTAATCATCTATGCTTGCTAATGAAACTGCTGCTGAGGAAACCTACTGGGGAGGGGAAGGATCATTTTAAAAATTATTTCTAAACCTGAGCAGAGCAAAATGACAAGTTATGCTTTACTCAAATACATGTTATTGGGCTCAGTACAGGGGTAGCTGGGTGAAATGTAATGGCCTGTGATATACAGGAGACCAGACTAGATGATGTAATGATCTTTTCCTTGCAAGAATGAATTCTCATACCGATAATCCACATCCAGTAATCTGCATTATTGGCTTGAAAGAAGGAAGCTCTCCTTCATACTGTTCCTCTCAGGGGTTTTTTACTTTTTTTTTTTTATTACTCTTCCTTCTTTCAGGAACATTACTGTAAATTGGGTTAGCTCTGTTGATTTCAATGATCCGCAAAGGATCTAACCCACTGAGCCAAATATTCTGCAAGAAGAGCCCATGGACTCCCAGCAAAAATGTGCATGCAATTGCACCACTAAATTTGCAAGTGCAATTCGGGTATTTGCACAATAAATGGTCATTTGCATATCTAACTATCAGTATTAGCATGCAAGCTCTCGATGTGCACCTACACTCATGGAATATGTGCATGGAAATGAAGGCATACAATTGTAAGTGGTCACTGGGACTCCCATTTTGAAAATATGGCCACATTCCAATGATAGATAGTTGGATAGCACAATGCCAAAAGTACTCTGAAGATAGTGCCCAAACTCTGACCTCTGGTGACGATTTGTTCCATTAAGTATACAAAGTCAGATTTCTGCTATAGCCACATGGATTCTCTTTCTCGTCATTACACAAGAGAAGGATGTTTTAATGCACATGCCTGAGAGCTACAACTCTGCACAGATTTAGCAGTAATTCACGGTATGACCCTGCACAAATTGCTTACTCCTTTTTGTAGCTTTCTTAAAAAATGGGAATACCATTACCTGCTTTACCACCAAAGAGAAGAACAATGAATTGATGTTTATGAAATTATTTGGAAGGCCCCAAAGACATGCAGAGAGTGATTATAATATTTAGACCCACTTCGGGACTGAATTCTGGGTGATATCCCAGCTCCACTGAATTCAGTGGGAGTTTTCCCTTTGCCAATGACTTTAGTAGGGCCAGGATTTCATCCTCTAGGCATTCTGATCTTTGTGATCCTGCAACTTTTTGTGCCCAGCCAAAACTGCTGTCTGACTTCTCTGCTGCTAGTACCTGTGCGCCCTTTTGGGGAGAAGAAATAAGGGATGTATTTGATCCTGGATATCATGCTGATATTAGAATCAGTAACCTCCCTGCTTCTCCTCCAACCCACCCACCCCAAGATACTGGCCTACTGTTTGAAGAGAGAAATAAACTTCACCAGTTCCCCTGTTTTACTGGAGTCTTGAAAGGGGAGGAGGGGATTTCTCCAAGCAAAATAGACACAAATACAGAAAGTTAATCATTGCCCTGATATACAGCACACTGAGACGGGCATATGGGAAACTCAAACATTCATGGAGAGTGGGATTTCCCTGGTGATGACCACAATAAATATGTTTGTTTAAAAGAAAAAAAGAGGAAAGAAGACACGCATGCCTGATGCCGAAGAAAAGCCAATTTGTGCCTAACACACTGGAGAAATTGTTCAAGAACAGCTCATCCATGGGAAAATATGACCCGCATAATATTGCCAAGGTCAGTGAAACCTAGAGTGATTTGCTGAGTAAGGGGTTGGCTGGGCAAATTAAAGATGCTTGTGGTAGGCTACTTTCCCAGCACCCAGTTTAGTTAAGATTTCAAAATAAAAAATATGGGACAGAAAATACTGTAGGTAGTTTCATCCTCCGTCCTCTTTTGGGCAGAACCCCCTGAGTGTCTAGAGATTTAAAATAAAATTGACACATTTGAGGAGTGAGAAGATTGATTTTGTGTATGCTGAACAAAAACAGCACTACATTTTTTAATTACAGGAAAGTGAATGGGCAAGCAAGTTAATTCCATGACCAGCTAGAAAATAGGACCATTGCCATGAAATGGTTTTTGCTTGACTACATGGACTTTTCAGTTTAGGAAGTGTCAAGTGAAAATTTACCCTCTTTGGGCAAAATAAAAGGAAAAAGGTCTGTTTATTAAGAAAAACGGCTTTGCATCAAAAATGTATGATGACAACCTAGGCATTTCATTGGAAATATTGCATAAAATGATATTTAGAATGTGTGTTATTGCATGAAATTAAATGGCAAAAATGGTTAACATTGCACAGCCCTATAATAAAGGATGAACTATAAGAGTCTGTATCTCTACATTTTCCAAGAGTTCATGTGGTCTTGGCCACTCAGTACTACGATCTTCAGACAGCTTTGATTCATGAGAACAATAGGGAGGCAAATTATCTGGCAGCTAATTTGTAATTTTGCCTTGAGCCCCAAAGTCTGAGGCTGGGCAACATGGTGCTCCAGGAGGCAGATTGTGACTCTGAGGGTCTGATTCTCATGTACAGGTCACTTTACATAGCTCTGGCAATGCAAAAGGATTTGCAATTGCATCCACCATCCAGTGTGGTGTAAAGGGCCTATGTGTAACTGAGAATCAGGCTCAAAGAGTCTGGAAATGGCATTCGAGGGGTCTGAATCTGCAAAATGTACTCACCTGGGGCTGGGTGCATGTAGCCTGAATATCCTCATATACTCCAAGTGATCCCGTTGATGTTGATGGACTACTTGTTGAGTAAGCAGCTCTTCAGTGTAGGTAAGTTCATCTGACTCTGGACCATGATAACTAATGCTAGCATGAATGGTCGTCTTGAAGTCAATGGAAGCACTCACGGGGGGAGGAGTACTTGCGGAAGTAAGGGTTTTACAGTATTGGGCCCATACTCAGTTAAGTGCCTGGTTTTTTGTCTGTGCATCACATTTGTCTGAGTGGTGTTGGGACCTCATTTTCCTCTCACTAGCACCAGTGTAAATCTGGGGTAAACAGATTCATTTCAATAGAATGACCTTGGATTGAAACTGATGTTATTAGGTATAGAATCTGACCTATACCTTTCATCTTGCATTTTGTCTTTGTAATTAAATCCTGAAAAAAATCAAGGCTGAGGTTTTGAAGAGGTGAAAACGTTCTCGTTCAGGAGGCCGAATCAGTGAGTATACATCAAGACTCCATGATCACAAAGCACTGTTGCTAAATTCTTTTTACCATGCTTCCACTTTGACAGAGGTCTCTCTGTTCTGCTTTATCAGGAAAGGGTCTTGGCTTGAGACCAAGTGGGCCATTTGGGTTTCAAAGTTGACGGGTTTGAAAACCTCGGTTAAAGAAATAAAAATAAAAATAAAGATTACAGAGTATTTTGCAGAGTGATTTTTCCTATAGCCCAGACTGGTGAAACAGTGGCAATGTATCATGCTGCCATAGATAAAGCAGCTTGAGGACTGGCAATCATAAAACATTCTCCAAGGACTATGATGTAGCTTTGAGGGGGAAAAAATAAAAAACTTTAGCAGATACTTGTGCCATGTTAGAGTAACAGCTAATGTGAAATGCTGGTAACATGAGAAAGTTGCAGAAATCTCCCTGCCATTAAAAAGTTTCTTTTGAGACATTGGTATCAGCCCACTGATAAGGTAATCATAAAATAACTGCCATCTCCACCCTTTACATCAGCAGCTCTGGCTTAGTCAGACATGGGAGAAGGAAAACAAGGAAGGGTTCGTAAAATGAACGTACAGAAAAGGTGAATTCCAGACTACTAGGATATTTAAAGAGGGGTGGGGGTGGGGAGGGAAAAAAAAAACATGTA
This sequence comes from Eretmochelys imbricata, assembly GCF_965152235.1. Classification (NCBI taxonomy): domain Eukaryota; kingdom Metazoa; phylum Chordata; order Testudines; family Cheloniidae; genus Eretmochelys; species Eretmochelys imbricata. Next base: position 200,681,734 of record NC_135574.1, on the reverse strand, counting down.
AGGTCAATCTGGTCATCAGATGCCAAGGTTCATAGCGCTGAAATTTATAAAGGCCATAACTAGGAAATGAATGTTTACTCCTCTCTAATGTTAGAAAACTGGACGGATAAGATGGCTTCCTCTTGACATGAAAAAGACTTAAAAAGGAGGTGCTATTTTAAACAATCAACAGCTGTTCATTAGGGACCAAAATAATAATAAAAAAAAAAAGCGGGGAAGAAAACACACAAAGTCCTAGGATATGTTGTCGTTTCCCCTTGCTGGTTTGGATTATTCAAATATAATTTTATTCTCATTGTGGTGTTCTGCTTTTTTTTTTTTTAACCAATGGGATAAAATATTAGCATGACCCATTTAATTAGCATATTCAAGTGAAGAGTTTTCTTTTCATCATACTGAGCGTCGTTTTTCACTGCTTAACCTTTAAGCATTTTCTTTGTTAATCCAGGCGAGGTGGGTGCAAGGAATGCAGATCTTTCCACCTGAGTATTCTTATGGGAGGGGAAAGCCATGGTCAATATATTTTCAGCAGAACCAAGGACACAGGATGCTGTTCCATCATGGGCCAGGCGATTTCCCCACACAGAGCAACAGCTGTAAGCATAAAGTGTGGCTTGACTCACAGAGACTTAAAGTGTGCGACTTATGCCTGGGAATTTTTAAGCCATGGGATTTGTAACCCCCCCCCCCGCAAATCCTACCTTTTATGCTTGGAATTTTAAAGTTATGGCTTCCTAATAATACATGGGATTCGAATACCACAACCTTGACCTTACAGTGCAGCCGTCTTGCAAAAGAAATGTGAAGTTATTCTTAGAGAACAAGCTAGCCTGTGAGTGTGTAGCAGTATGTTCGCTTTCTTACTGCTGGACACGGCCCAGCAGGAAAGACTTCTCTTTCAGAAATATACCTGCGAAAGGCGGGGTGGGTCTTATAGAGAGACTAAGGGGCAGGTTGTCAAGGAACCAAAATAAGGGGTTGGAGTTTCAAACAAGCTCAGCAGGTTGGGTGTGGAATTGTATCTGGCCATAAGTATCACAGTGGGAGATGCTGGGTTGTTGAGCACTATACAGATCTGGCGGTTAGGTGCCACAGGGGCTCCCTGCAGGGTCTGACCTGTGTGGGGGAATGGTAGGTCGCACCTGAGCCAGAGAGTCCTATGGTTCACATGGGGGGGATGAAACCAGCTCTCATTCCATCTTGTGGGAGGGGTAACCTCTGCCCCCAGAATGACTTGGGGGTTGGGGGCCTTCAAAGAGGTCCTCTGGGAGATTTATTCCCCTCCTCCCACTCCCATGGCTATTTCTGCAGGAGAGTTTGATCCAGGCCTGTTTGCTATGCCAGCTTCTATTGACTGAAATCTTGGATTGCTCCAGACAGTCGATGCAATTAGCCAAAACGAGGCCGCTATTAAAGGGCTCCATCCTGTCCTCCTTCTTCAGGCAAAACCTCCCACGATATCAATGAGAGTTTTTGCCAGCATACGGAGTACAGGATCAAATGATCAGTGCATTAAACTAATACATAGATCAATTTATTAGTAGTACAGTTCCACACTGCCTGTCTCTAGGGCCTGATTCTGTTGTCACTTACCCAGGAGTAACTCCATTGAAGTCCATTGAATTGGAGCAGCATAAGGTCAGAATCAGAGCCAAATTGAATAAGGATGGCATTTCAGGTTCCAGATCGAGAGTATTATGTGTACGCTCTGCATTTGTTTTATTTTTTGCTTTCATATTCTTTTTAAAATATTTTGTGGCTCTTTTAAAAGTTTTCTGTTCAGATGCCTATGCGGGGGGAAAGTTGCTTTCTCCAAATCCTCCAGGTATATACGTTTTTGTAATGGTTTATTAGGCCCTCTGTGACCTTGGTTAATTGTCACTCTGCTTAGCCTTAAAAGCACAGCCCCATTTACCATAGGTGGAGGAATTTTAATGTAGGGAGCAAGATAGTTTATTCATTCAAAAATATTTTATGGGAACTTGCTCTGAGCTGAAGGAAGTTGTGTAAAATGTGCTCTTGGGGGGCCCTGCTTTCTTACAGTCTCACTTTTGAAACAAAGGAAGAATTTCTGTAAACTAAAAACAGAAAATTCTGGTTTCAGAGTAGCAGCCGTGTTAGTCTGTATCCACAAAAAGAACAGGAGTACTTGTGGCACCTTAGAGACTAACAAATTTATTTGAGCATAAGCTTTCGTGGGCCACAGCCCACTTCATCTGGGTCATACACCTGGATTTCCCTTGCCTTTAGGGGAGCTTGTATACCAGTTTTTCAGCAGTCGCCTCCAAGAGGGAAGCTGTGTTGTATCAAAAATCATATCCAGACTTAAGTGTATAATGCAGTAATGACTGGGCCTGTCAAATTCTAGGATAGGGATTCAACTCCAATCAACATAAGGGAAGCAAAAGTTTCCTTGAAATCACAGAATTGACTGTCAGTTGCAGTGAATGCACAATGGGTGGGGAGAAGGCCCTAAAAGGTGGTCTAGTCTGTAATCACACCCTGCTGATAAGGTTTGGCAGTTCAAACAGATTGGCTCTAGTCCGTCATTTCAGCTTTTTAAATAAGTCACTAGTGATTAGAGGTAGCCAGTTTGTTTTCATTTCCCTCTCTCCCTCTCTTCTGTTTTTTTTAAAAGAGAAAATGTCAGGTGGCTCAAACTCAAAGAGTGGGAAAATCCAATCCTGCTGGTACGTTCACACAGTCCCGGATGCCCCATTTTTCTTAAGCCACTGAAAATAGGTCAGGTTTGTATTTAAAATGTCCCTTCAGAATAAAAGAAAGTGGAGTTTCCTAGTAACTTAAGGACACTCTTCCATATAGGAGATCCTTGAAGTGGGCTGTAGCCCATGAAAGTTTATGCTCTAATAAGTTTGTTAGTCTCTAAGGTGCCACAAGTACTCTTGTTTTTTTTGCGGATACAGACTAACACGGCTGCTACTCTGAAACCTTAAAATATAGTGCAGATGAGCCCTGATTCCCAGACAGAGTTCTCTGCATTTTCTTTCATTTCTACAGGAGTAACTCATTTGTACACTTATTTCTAAGTAAATCTTCCCTTCATCATGTTCACTGCATATCTAGGTATTTATTCACCCTTCATCACTGTAGTGTCTCCCTGCGTGCCTCACTCATTGAGTTTTACCCTCACACCACCCCCCTGAGGTAGTAAAGGGCAGCGGAGGCATCTAGTACACTTTGTGTCTCGCTCAAATCACGCCGGAGGTCTGTGTTCGAGCCAGGAATTGACCCAGGCTCCCGAGCCCCAGAACAGTGCCTGATCCACTAGAATGTCTGTTTCTCAGTCTTTTGTCATTTTCTGCTTGACTTTTCCCCAGCTGGCAGCTGATGTCAGCTACTGTTTTGCCTTTCAATTATATTTGAACATAAAAATAATCATAGGGAGGAAGAGAAGAAAGTCCCTGCAGAATTCTTCTCATGGATTCTCCCCAACATTAGACAAACAAAAATTTTGCTTGAGCTTTATTTTCTTGCTGCTACTGAAAAGTCTTGGGGATCGTGTGCAAGAATATGCATTTTATTAACATGAGTTTTAGTGGCAGCATCTGACTCAGAAGTCAGAGAGCCCAATCCTGTTCTCATGAAAATCAACGGGAGCAAGATCAGGCCAATAGCGGGTGAGTCAGTGACAACAAGCCTTACAAAGAACTTTTGAAGGAACTGATTATGCACAGCCGTCCCTGGAGCACTGAATCCCGATTGTAAACCCAGTGGGAAAACAGATTTGACAAAGCTGTCACGGCCTGGAACAAACCTCCAGGGAGGAACGCACCCAGTTACATGGAAAATTATGGCATGCAGAGAAGAAAAACAATATTAATATGAGGAAAATATGCATCAAGTACGATTTGCCCCCGTTATCAGTATATATTGCTGTTTGGCTTCCAAATAACATAATTTAAACTGAGTCTACAATGGACTCCATGTACGTGGAGCCCTGAATGAGTATGGAGCACCATTTACTGCAAAAGGACTCTGCAAGCACATGAAGCCTGCCCAAATGGAGCTCATAGCAGGAACCGGGCCTACTTTTTTCACCCTCTTGCAGAAGGAAGTATGACTGCAGACAAAATGGCTTCTGATAACCCTCCTGACAACAAGGGGTAGGCTGGGCCGATCAGAATGAACAGCTCAGATCACCGTTCTGGCTTGAAAGTGGAATCAGCCCCTGGAACCCACTCCAGCCTGAAAATGAAAACTGTAGGTTATAATTTTCAAAGCTGTCCGGGGGATTGGAGAATTCTGCATCCAAATCTCTTTAGGTGGTGTGGCAAGGCACCTCTTTTCTCTCACCAGCTGCAGCGTTTCACCCCTCTTCTCCCTCCCCTCCCCCCCCGGCGATGGTAGGCCTGGGGTAATCAGCCCCACTCAAGCAGGGTTTGCCTTCCCCCTTTGGTGCTCTAGGTTATGTCTGAGGGTAAGCCTAGGGGTGCTCCTTCCCCACTCAAAAAGGGAAATAGTCCCATAGCCCCAAACAAAGGGTGATACCTTTCCCTGCCTCCTCACTGGGATGGGATGTCATCCTGTTGTTTGTCCTGAAGTGTCAGTCCTTCCCCTAGCTGGCACTCGGGCTTATCTACTTCCCCTATGGGAAGGAACACCGCCTCTCCTCCTGGAGAAGCTACTTCCCTGCTGCTACTAGCCTGGTAACAGCTGGTCTCTCTCTCTCTCTCTCTCCCCCGAGGAGGGGTTTTAAAAGACCTCAGGCAGCCCTTAATTGGATTCAGGTGTCTCTAATTAACTTGAGGTAACCCCTTCTCAGTTTGTAGGAAAAAAAGGGCCTTTAACGTTCTAGGCTAACATATCTCTGTCTTCCACTACCCTCTTGCAGCGTACTTGGCACGGTTCACCTCTGTCCCTGATGCCTGTCTCTGTGGTGTGAGGGAGATCCTGGCGCACGTTCACCTGGAGTGTGATAGGTTACAATCCCTATTCCAGCTCCTCCTAGATCTTTTATTATGTCTTTGGCTGCACTTCTCTCCCCACCTTCTCATTTACACACACCCTATCCGTGGCCCCTCAAAGCTGCAGGACCTCCTCATCAGTCTCCTCCTGGGGATGGCCAAAGTGGCAATTTATAACACCAGAGAGAGGATGCTGGCTGAGGGGGTTCTCTGCGACTGTGGGGCCTATTTCCGATCCTCCCTCCATGCACGCATCCAGGCGTTCCAGGAGTTCCTCTGGGCGGCATCCACTTTCTCCCTTGACACCTTTGAGGAGCAGTGGGTGCTGTCCTGGGTTCTCTGCTCAGTATTCAGGTTCTTTCTTTTTGACCTTTTGACCTTCACACCTGCCATTGTTTTCTTTTTTTGTTGTCCCCCATAATCAGTTGAGTTCCCAGGCTCAGTGGATCCTCGCCAAAGGCTGGGGGAGGGTCCTTTAGCCATGGGTGGGCGTATGCCCGCCCACTTACCTGGAATTTTAATAGGACTACCTTTTTGCAGCCATCCGGCCTAACTTTATCAGAGTGGCTTTGAAAGTTTCAGCTGTAATATAAATCTGAGAGGCACTGTTTTCCACATCCTCAGGGTGAAATCTTCTCATGCAGATTTCAACGAGAAGAAATTTCAAAAATCACCTGGAAAAATCACATGTGTGTGTCTCTCTCTCATTCTTTGTGCACATATAGCCCAGAAGGCACTAAGGCCAAATTTCTATGGTAGGCCCTGTATATATGTCCACAAACATTCACCATTGCAAACAGTCAGGCAATGACCCGTATCCCTATGTGCATGTACAATTCCCCAGTTTGCACACGCAAGTGTGGTTTTTGCAGGAATAGCTCCTGAACCAGCATTGAAATTTTGGCCTGAAATAATATAAAGAAATGTTCAGAAAATGATTTAGTATTTTAGTCACATAAACCCAGGTATTTTCCTCTAAGACATTTTGGCCAGATTCTCAGCGGGTGTAAATTGACACAGTTTCTTTGAAGCCAGTTAAGCTGCACAGCTTTGTACCAGCTGAGGATCTGACCCATTATTTTGGATTGTGATTGTTTTCATGCTAACATTTTATATAACTTTTGCCGGGCAGTGTTAATCCAATAAACTTTTTTTTTTTTTTTGCTGTGTAGGGTATAATCTGCAGCTTTTAAAGGGAACTGATGTAAAAGGAAAAGACCAAAATTATAATAAGGTCCAAGAAGCAGGATCTATCCTTCACACAAAATCGGAAACTTGAAATGAAAAATGAGTGAATTTGAGAAAATCATGATTTTTTTTCACATACAATTCATATAAAGAAGTGAAATGCACTGAAAAATTATTTATGATAAATTATTCAGCCCCATCTGCCACATCCCTTTTATCCCCCACCCAGAGCTGTGATATAATGAATGAAGACTGAAAACCTTCTGTATTATGGAAAAGACCACTTAGCATAAAGGGAGGGATTTTCAAAGTTACCTAGTGGAGTTAGGCACACAACTTCCATTGAAATTCCCATTGAAAATCACCTTACTCCTTTCGGTCCTTTTCAAGCTATCAGCTGAAAATTTTACTTGGAGATACTAAATAAAATTACAAGACAGAGCAGAAATAAATGTCTTTAGAAGTATTTTGAGGCCATATTTCCTCTTTTGATCTCCTCTGAACATCTTGGGCTATGTGTACACATATACACACAGAGTCTGGTATCTTGCCTTTCCATCCTTTGAGAGATGTAGTCCGAAGATGACATTTGAGAAGGATTCAGGTCAGGGTGTATTTTACAACTATTTTCCTATGTGAGTATAGGATAACACCTACATTTTACCTGATAAGGGTACAGCCCAAATAGCTGTGCACAGTTTAAACAAGCCTTTATTCAATTTCTGTATAATATATAAACCAGATGAGAGAAGAAAAACTGAGTTTATACCTTGGGCATGAAAGCTTTCTTCAGGCTGCACCTTAGCATGTAAGATCTCAGACTAGGGAACACTTCGTAAAACATGTAATTAATTAACTTGGCCATTATTAAATATAATAAAATAGAAGCAAACTCATTTGAGATGCCTTTTGTGCTTCTGTTATGCCATTTTTCTGGTGTATGGCTTCTGACGGCACAAACAACGAATTAGATGTTGGGTAGCCACTCTATCATGGCAGCATCTTTCAGAGACATCAAGTGCATCAATCCACCCTCAAGATAATAAAAAGGGCAGTCCATAACCAGACGGCACACTGTTTGTTCTTGACCACAATGTATCCTGTTGTAATGAAGAAGGATCTTTGGATTCATATAATTGTTCTGAGGGGCATGCAATACTTGATCTGAGGTGACATGGGGATGCAGATCTGAGCTGTCTATCTGCCAAGACATGCCCCATCAATCCAGAATATAGTCCCACACCACCTGTTGCCTCTGTGCCTTAGAAAGGTTGTGTCTGGTGTACTGTGTGAGAGGCTCAAGTACTTCAGAAAAGGGTCATCTTGACTGCAGCTGGCATTTTTGATGTGGCTTTGAGATGAAATTGTGACGTAAGCTCTCTTGGTTGTTGGCTGCATGTAGTAATGCATGCAGGGCCCTGCCTTCATGACTAATCCCTGGGACAGCAAATGCTGAGGGAGCAAATGTCAGGGAAGACTGGAGATAGGGGTTGTCTGGGTCACACCAGTGAGGGATACGAAGAGAATAGTTGATTGCGGAGTCCAGTGTTCCACAATGACAACTGGAGCCTCACGGTGCTGCAGAATATTTGGTAGGTACAATCATTAGGGATTGGTAGATGTCTGTTAGGTGCGGCATTGGTGCCCCATGAGTTGCTGGCAAACCTGCAGAGGAGTGCGCCTCTTGACTGGATTTTAGCACATATCTTCTCATTCTCAGGCAGTAACATTGGTTATCTGTTAGCCTGAGGGTCGAATGTAGACATTTGTCATTTATACCATGTTAAAGTTCACCATTCATTATATTCTTCACACCTCTTGAAATCGGATCTATGTTCATGTTCCCACTTGGGTCCTACATTCTGGTTCTGATAGTGTGCTTTTTCCATCATTTGTCCTTGAAACCATTTGCACACAGAGGATTTCTCATATCTCTATGCTGGTGAAATGCCCTTCGATAGAGTTTGGTCAAGTGCTTCTTTTAATATTTTGCATTCACAGTAATATCAGATGGAAGCCAAACTAAAAGAAAGTGAAAATGGCATTTCTTGACTTGGCAAAAGCCAGATTTTCAAAAGTGCTCATCATCCAATAGTTCCCACTGTTCTCAAGCTGGTTGTATAACTCGTAAAAAAATTCAATGAAACTAAAAATTCCCAATTATTTGGCCAACAATACAAAGGCTGGAAAAACTGGAAAAAAAAATTGCTGAAAATTTGGAATTTGATTTTTCAGTGAAAAAAATTCATTGTTAATTTGAAATTTAACAACTTCCACCAGCCATAGAGCCTAGTGCTTTTGAGACTCTGTTCCCAATTTGTAGGTCCTATGCTTGTTAAAAAAGCTGGCCCATAGCACAAGGTGGTTAAAGAAGAGTTTATAAGCAATGATTCACAGTATCTATGTTAATCCCAACATGCTCTATGCATTTTATAGTGGAAATCAATAAATATTTCAGTGATGATGCTGTCTTACATTGTGATACTGAGAGGTTTCTAAATGTCAAGATGGCCTCTTTCCGGTTACAATGAGCAGAGAAGGAAGATCCTATTATTGATAATTTTCAAATATGTCTGTCCACTATAATTTCTTTTTTTCCCCTTGTAGTGTTCTTGTTGCAAATTTGTATTCCTAGCCCTTGTGGATAATTATTTCACTTATAGGCTAAGAAATAAGGACAATTATTTCAAATTACCCCAATTTTTATTGCAACACATTTGTTGGTATGTAATCAGTTAATTTTATTAATGTGGTCACATATGATCTTCCACATTTTTAACATTTTAAACATTTAATCTTAAAAAAAGAAAGATTTTTTCCTCAGACATATTAATTGGTGGCCTCTAAAGACACAATACTGGATGAATTCCTAGCCTGACTGAAGTCAATGGCAGTAGATTTCATCTCGTCATCTTTTAGGCCTAAGAGACACTTGAATGTACTGTAGGAAATGAGACTGCCAGTGCTTTATGCTGTATAATTTATACCAAAGGCTACAATCCCGCAATTAGATCTGCATGGGTGGATTCTTTATTTCAGTGAGGGGCAGAATAGGGCCGGGGTTTTGGAACAATTCGTATAGTGGGGATGCTGAGAGCCATTGAACCAAACTGTTAATCCTGTATATGATAGAAACCACTTCAAGGTAGGGGGTGCGGCAGTACCCCCTGCATACCTAGTTCCAGCACCTATGCACTGGGGTCCACTCATAAGGACCTGACAGCAAATCAGGATTGGTACCTAAGACTAGCTATTTATCATGGCAAAAAAATGAGAAAAGCCATGGGTCTGACACAGGAAAAAAACACTGAAGTCACAAGTTTGTAAGGGGGGGAAAGTAACATGGGATCCATTATTTTTGGCAAAAATATCCCTTATTTTGCTATCACAGTTATTAAAAAAAAAACTCTTTCATAATAATTAATAAGTAATTAAAAACCATTAAAAGTCCACGTTTCTCTTCTCTCTTCCATTACACTAGATCTACATAGAGCCACATTTTAAAAAAAATTATGGTAGACGTGTACTTAATAGGTTACACAACAATGACTTGCTATGAAAAGCGGGGTTTAGGTCACAAACTGCATGGCCAGAAGAAACATAAAGTCTTCCTTATAACTAGCACTGGAAGAAATGTTTTTTGTTATTGTTGGTTTTTTTTGTTTGTTTTGTTTTTTGGTCTGTTTTAAATAAATTTTGATTTTTCACAGAAAAACCAAAAGTTTTCTGGTTTTGGCTTAAAAGTTTTGGATGAAAACTCTAAATTTTCCATGGTAAGCAGACACTTTCCATAAATATATCATCATGCAGGTTGAAAACCAATTTTCTACAGAAAAACAGTTTGATGGAAAATTTTTGACCAGCGCTACTTATAACGATTCCCTATCTGGTTGCTGAAGGAATTTTTTTAGAAAAGGTATCAGTGATGTAGGACATCGAGAACCATTCTCTGAGTTCTTGGAACCGTTGCTGGTAATTTCAAACAAGTTTATTATACCTGAGTCTAATGATTAACAATATAACCTAAAGAAAGAGCAAGGCCTAAATAAGGACTCAATAATTAACAAACTCCACATAGATTTTGGCAGATGGAAACAGTTACAGCTGAACCCGTGGGGCAAGATAAACTTAACAAAAATGACCACACTTCCAAAAAGACTATTACATATTAAATGCACTCTATAAAATATCCAATAAATTCTTTACAGAATTCAGCAAGATCATTCACAACTCAATATAAAGAAATGGAAAACCCCCAGCCTACATCTTGCCAAACTCTCTGTCAACATCAAAGAAGGGAATTCCATTTTCCCAGTAAAGGAACGTGTTCCAGCTCATAGTCCAGCATAAAAACTGGATCCTGAATATCCTGAATTGGATAAGAGGCAAAGAAATTTATAGTATGCACAACATTGGTTGCCAAGGAAAGAATCCTACAAGAACTGGAAATCCCTTACCTGGCTGCATATAGAAGAATGGTGTGGAAAGCTTAATAGATTAACCTGCCTTGAAAGAGTATCAAGTCAAATAAATGACAAACTAAATCTATTTGAAAGTATGTGGAAATGTAATTAGTGAGCTAATGCTAGGTAATCATTTCACCTATGCCATACTTAGCATTTCCTATCTGGGAGTGAGTAATGGTTAAGTGATAAATGTTAAATATTAATATCGGCTCTACAGATTGAACTAAAAATGTCCTGTGCTGTACCTGAACTAAATGTCCATTTGATCTATTTGTTTATTTTTTGACTCCATAGGGTGGGATTTTCAAAAGCACTTAATGATTTAGAAGCACAATGGAACTTGACTTACTGTGGGACTTCTGCTCCTCAGGTCCAGCCCATGGAGTACATTCATGCACACTCTACATTTAATTCCTCTCCATAGGATACACAGCATGCCCATACAGGCCAGCTTACAGAACCCTCACTCCTGTTGGTGAAGATTTATTCATACAGGTTGTCTCATGGAACTATCCATCAACATAAGGGTTTCAGAGTCAGGTCAGTTGTAGGCACATGCCCGAAAGAACACACAAAACTCCCCCCTTGCAATTATTCTGGGTTATGCAAAGTCCTGCAGACTGCAGTTTTTCCAAGAAAGGAGACATGGAGGAGCATGTCAGAGTGTGCCCATGGGGAACAGCCTGCGTGTACATGTGTCCAAACAGACCAAGCCAAAATTCCTTTGCACCTTTATTCCTATTCTGAGTGCAAACAGAATGTACAAGGAGGGTAAGTAGGGGGCTGAGATCAGCCAAAATATGACTACATAATAATGCTGTTTTTGCAGTGTTTGTGAAGGGTTGAGCCAAGTATTTTGGGATGAAATACCAGGGCTGAATATATGTTGTGAGCAAAACTTCCATTGACTTCAGTGGGGCCACAATTTCACTCTTGGCTATCTAACATTTAAAGACCCAATCCTGTAAGGCATGGGGCCCAGATCCTCAAAGGTATTAAGGCACCTGAATTCCATTTATTTAAATGGGCACCTAAATACCTTTGAGGATCTGGGAGCAGAAAGCCTCCTGGCTCAGCTGTCCCTCCAGGCATATATGCAAAGGTGCAATACAAATCAAAATGTCATCACTGCAACATTGCTGCATCCACCACACTGAGAACTCTCAGTGCCCATTCAGTGGATACTCAGCCCTGCACAAAATTAGGCAGTATAATGGAATAGGCCATTCAACCTTTGGGTCCAGCCCACAGTCAATGGGAGTGTTGTCTGTTTAAGGACTGCAGAATCTGGCCAGTAGCCAAGTTTTTACAGGTCAAATAACATAAGGGAATATTTTAGTCTGAACCACTTCCTGTATTCCATATGAAGAATGTATAGTCAAAATATAATGAATGCTGACTGCGTTTTGTCCTAAACAATAGCCCCTATTTACCAAACACAGTGCAGTGTGAAAATTAAATGTGAGATTTCTGCCCAATCTTTGGACTTCTTAGACATTTTGCCTTTTTAACATATGAAATTTGGATGGATTACTGTAGTTCCAAGAAAAACAGGTTGTGAATACACTCCTGCAAAATTTTAGAATACTTTTAGACTAGGGCTTTTCTCTCCAATTTGAACAAAGCACATGCAGAGAGAGAGAGAGAGAGAGAGAGGGCGAGAGCACCCTGAAGATTAGTCTTCCCCTTTTCCCCTGTCTCAGAGCTTTTTTTGAAAACAAAGCCTGAGTCACAAAGATTGGCCCATTTTCCTGTATTTTGTTAAGGTCCATGGTAAGAAATGAATGACACTGAGGGCCTTCTCAAAAAAGATAGATTAAAGCTGGAAAAGATACAGAGAAGGGCAAATGATTAGGGGGGTATGGAACAGCTTCCCTGTGAGGAGAGGGGCTGTCCAGTCTTTGAAAAGAGAGGACTAATGGCGGGGGCAGGGGAGATATGATAGCTGTCTATTAAATCATGGTTGGTGTGGAGGAAGTGAATAGGGAAGTGTTATTTACCCTTCACATAACACAAGAGCTAGGTGATACCCAATGAAATCAACAGGCAGCAGGTATAAAACAAACACAAGGAAATACTTCACAGAATGCATAGTTACGCAGTGGAACTTGTTGCCAGGGGGTGTTGTGGAGGCCAAAAGTATAACTGGGTTATAAAAGAAATAGTTACGTTCGTGAAGGATAGTCCATCAATAGCCATTGTCTCAGATGGTCAGGGATGCAACCCCATGTGCTGGGTATCCCTAAACCTCTAACTTTCAGAAGGTGGGACTCAATGACAGGAGATGGATCACACAAAATTGCCCTATTCAGTTAATTGCTTCTGAAGCATCTGGCACTGGCTATTGTTGGAAGACAGGATACTGGGCTGGATGGACCATTGGTCTGACACAAAATGATCATTCTTATGTTCTTATCTCTTTGATCTCATTCACACTAAGACCCCTTTGCCCTACTTTGGGAATGCAAAGGGGCCTTTAAGTGGGCATACATGTAATTTACTGACTTTGTTTCAGGTCCACAAATGGTAATGTTTTATATTCTTAAATTTCTTTTCATAAACTACTGAAGAGGTGAACTAAGTATTTTGTAGACTCTCCTTATCTCCACCTGTTTCAAATCACATCCTGTTAAGACATTCCTGTCTTAAGGTATATTTCTTTTATTTTCACTATCAACCAGAAAAACAATTCAGTCATGCTTTTTGGTCTAACCACCGCCCAAGACTTTATCTGGGAAACTGATTATAAAGAGAATGTTACTTAATGTTTCTTCCATTTTCTGAGCAAGTCCAGAATCTAGGGTCGTGCTCCTGAGCAGTTTTTGAGGAGACCACATGGCTCTTTGCTCAGCGCTTTGATCTTCAGCTGCCTCAGAGCCAGGATGGTACAGATTAGAGCAGCCTAAAGGCTATTCTAAAGCTATTTCACTGCCAACATTCCCCAAAGACTTCTGAGGCACAAGGATGTTGTTGTCACACCCTTTTTCACTCAGCCACAACTACAACGTTGTTGGCATGGGTGTTATAGGAATCATATTCAGGGGAAAACTCCAGTGGCCACTCCTACCAGCTGTCAGGCAAAACTACAGCAATGGACTCAGGAAACTAGCCCTAGCTGCCTAATACCTGATGTATCTTACTTTATGAGATCAGATGCAACAATTAGGGATAAATCTTCAATGTTATGCATACTGCAATGCATGTCCTGCAGAAAATGGGCAATACACATGCAGACGAGTAGGCAGTCATGTGTAGGATTGAATGTTCATATTAATTTGAAAAATGATGCAAATCTGTATGCAAGCTTTTCATTGAGCAAAAATGAATGGGGAATGCAGAGAGCTACAACATAGCTGCATATGAGTTGTTTTCAATGGAAAACTTGATGGGCAGACTGAAAAATTAAACCAAAGGGCTAATTAAGTAATTGGTCAGTGTATGTATGTGCTCATATGCCATAAAAGCATGCATACCTCCATTCAGCAATGCATGTGTCCATTTAAGCATGCAAATAGTTCCATGCATTTAATGGGGCTACTCACGTGCTTAAAGTTAGGCATGTGCTTAAATAGCTTGTTGAGTCTGGGTCTGAGCCATTCACTTTTGTTCTGTGGCTTTCGACTAGAAGGAGGAGTATAGCCAGAAAGACAAGATGACTGTATCCCATCGGAACAAATGAATATGTAGGAACATCACACTGGACCCCATTTAGGAATAAAGTTGAGACATAGATCCAGCTTCTTAGGTCACTGCAAGGGGATTTAGAACGTCAAATACCCAGGAGTCATGCTTTGCCCGTAATAATATACAGATGACCCCGTCCATAACCTTTTTTAGCAATGAGTTCATTTCAATCATCAGTGACTCACATGTGATTCTAATGTTAATTTTCCTTTCACTATATCGCTCCAGAAGCAAGTGATACATGCATTTTATTAAGCCTCCTGGATTCACTGTCAGTTCTGAGAGGCATAATTAATGCTAGCGAATATAGGGCCAGATTCCACCGCTGTTACTCACACTGAGTTGCACGTTAGTGTGGAAGCAATCCCATTGGTTGCAGATTGTGAAACCTCTTACTCTCATTGGTGAGCAGCCATGTACAGGAGCAGTCCCACAGGCTTCAGCGCGATTGCCTGTAGGAGTGAATGCTCACCGGGATGCGTGAGAGCTACATAATGTGACCCCACCTACAGAACTACTCACGGTGCGTAAGGGTGGCAGAATTTGCTGCCCTGTGAGATTTGGCTCCTCAGTTTGAATGCTGCCGTCATTCCTTATTTGAAAGCATAGTAGGTAGCAGAACCACTGCAGCCCCACTGCACAAATAACAGTATTTTGGAAGCCTCTCTAGAGGGACTGCAAGTCCTCGCCACAGAAGAATTGCTAGCTGCACAGGGAGCCCTGCACCCTAGGGGGGCCCAGGTGGAAAAACACTGAGGTCAGTGGATCTCTGAGTATGTGGATCCACGCAACCATTTCATAGCCTTTGTAAAGTCAGGGGAGTGGCACAGCATCTGCTGCCCTGGAGTTATTGGGGCAGGGAAGAGTCTTTTTCTCTTGACGCCAGTCCTCATCGGTGCACAGCCTGTTTAAAAGACATTGGGTGTACAATGGGTATAGAGAGAACCTGCAGAACCATCCGCTCCAACCAGCAAGGTGGAGGCTCAGGAAGCTAGCACATAGCTATGGACATGAAGAACCATTCTCCGGCTTTTACTGTCCAAATCAACAAAAACGGGGGGGGGATGGTGGGTGGAGGGGAGGGTGTCATTTTCACTGACAATAACAAAACCAGACCAGAAGAGTTTTCAGCAACCCAAACATTTCCAGGGGGGAAAGTGCCAAAATCCCAAACATTTGGCTGAAAACACCTTTCAATAAAACTAATAAACAAAACCCAAAAAAATCAGCCCCAAACTGAAACATTTCCCCCTTTTTCCAATGAAAAATCAAATTTGTTTTGGAGGAAAAATGCTGCAGATTTTTTTGTTTTGTCGAAAACCCAATTTTCCATCCAAAATAAAGTGGAGATGGAACGTTTTCAGCTAGCCCTAATTGCAATCACAAGCACTGCTAGTCCCTGGAGGCTTACAGAGCAGCAGCTGTGTAGGCAGTTTGGGGCTGGATAAAACCCCAAGTAATTAAAGGGTAGTTACATGTTGTCTATACATTCCAGTGTAAAGGGCTGCCAACATGCCTTTGCAGGGAGGCAACGCCTTCTACCTCCCTTTTGATCTTCTCCCCCTGTTCCTCACGCTCTCTGTTGATAATAGAGGTGCAAGGAGCAGAGGCTTGTGTATCACAACACACATTTTTTTTCAGACCAGGCTTAATAAAAGATTTGTGGATCCCATTCACAAAGGTGTGGAACAAAGTCCGGTGCTTTCCCTCAGGTGCCTTTGCAATGAAAATACACCAGGAATAATAAAAGCTAAAAGCTCTTGGCGTGAACGATTGGATTCAGAAAATAGCCCTTTGAGGGCAAATCTAGGTCCTCCCACCCATTTGCAGCTCCTGGTTAGAGACTGTGACTTCCCAGGTGGACCAGGAGCAAATGGGCTTCTCTCTTGTGCCTTTGACTCAGATAGTTTGTAAGGGGGTCACTTCATTTTAAACATCTTGGGGCTAGAGTGTGGCTTTGTCTCTCCACCACCCAAGCAGGGGAGCAGGGAAGGCGTTGTGCTTCTGAGAGAACTTTGGATGTTCAGCCTTGTGAGTAGGGTAGTACAGCCCAGGAATTAGCAGGGATGGGTGCCTAGATAGATCTGATGATTTAATGCAAGAACTGGCTGGGTTGTTGTGGTCCATACAGGAACATACACAGAAACGTTTCTTTTTTCTTGTGTACAATTCTTTTCTGTACACTCAGCTAAATCTGTGTTTAAAATATACATGATTTTGAAAGCTTTTGTTTTTGCTCTCACTACTGTTTTTTATGTGTGTAAGTAGCTAATTTTATTGGAAGGGATCCCCTCCCCCTACATTTTATAAGTCATCTGGTGCAAATTGCTGTCTCAAATGCATATAACATGAAAAAAACCTCCTTCTTTTAATCACCCCCCTGGCTTTTGAGGTATTTATTTCAGTTTCTTCTTGTGCAGAGAATTATCAGAAGAGAGTTATCCTTTCATTTGTCGCCTGGCAACAATCCACAGTGGCATGGTCTCCAAGCTGATTGCCTGTCTGCTCAGCTCAAGTGAGTCCCCCCCACCCCCAATTCAGACTTTTCTGAGGTGTCTATCAAGCTACTTATCCAAAGATCTGAACATTCAGTACATGCTACATTACTTAGGGACTTTGATGCTTAATCATCACAAATAGTTCTCAACCCTTTGGATGATATTACTTTCTACGCCCATAATTTCTTGTTAGCAATGGTTTCAATAAGTCTGAAGTCATCCGTTAACACGTCATGTGTCTCTGATTAAATGTAAGCTTGATTTTCTTTGCTAAAGGCTGTAGTTCATCATCCCATCCACACAGTGAGTAAAACATGGGACCTGGGATCTTGATAGTGGTTATGGATGGCCTCGATTCTCAGGGTATATCTTCATTGCAGAGTTAACCCAGGCATTTAGCCAGGAATTTCCCCAAACCACCCTCTAGTTCACACACAAAACTTTCCCACCCGAGTGTGGTGGTGCTTTTAATCCGGGCTAGCTGACACAGCTGCGGGTGTGGGTTAGAGCCCAGGTTCTGCTTTCACTCGGACTGGTAACCTGCCAACTTTGCAGTGAGGACGCCGGCTAAACCACACAAGGGCTGATAGCTCTCTAGTGCCTCGCACAATTCCCCCCTGTGCACCCAGGCAAGTTCTCCCACAATTCATTGGGAAAGAATCATAGAACGTCTTAACTTACTGCAGCACAAAGAACCCTGGGATGTCCCCCCAGTAGTCCTACAGACATTTGGAGGGGACCAGAGAGCACACAGTCACTCGGACAGGGCTTTGTAGCGTGGCTGCTCACACAGGGGGTAGGGCCAAACCCAGGTGCTCAGACCTGGGTGCCGATCACCTGGGATAACTCTGTAGTGAAGACGTGCCCTGAGTGGCGCTAAAGGCACCTTTAAACCACTCCAGCACTAATTTGCTCTGCCAAAGCAGTGCCAAATGGCCTTCAAGTAACTGGGACTTAGGCCTCATGTCTTCAAAGAATAGTCTCTCTTTCTAGGCATTTTATGACCCCTGTGATTTGAATGCTAGGCTTGTCAGTACTCCAGTGAATTCGTGGCTCAAATAAGATCTGCAGACTTCAGATGGTTGTTTGGTGGCACAAATCATGGTGCCATGTATTTTAAATGATTGTATAGTGCGTTCCTAGTCATGCACTCTTTTCTTGGTACTTTGTCCAGAGATCAATATATTTCCACACAAGTGTCTAGGTATGTAATTTATTAGGATAATAAAAACACTTATTTCCTCATCTCTCTGAAGCCTGTTTGACAAAGGGAACACCCCTTTACGTCTGAAGGCATCAACATTTATGCTTTCCTCTCCCCCTTGCTCAGCGGGAAAAAACTATAACTTCCTAAAAAGTACCGTATCTGGTAGTGTGCAACATAGAAAAATAATTAGCAACTGTCTTAGCGTGTGTATATGGGAAAGAGGAGTGTCTTGAGATCTGGGGTTTTTAAATTCGCAATGTTTGAGGTGTTTGGATTCATGGTTCGATCCATTATAAAGAGAGGAAGATTTGTAGTATTATTATCTAGCTCCAGTGTTTGATTTCAAATCTCCCCAGCGTTTGGGATGGTTTTGGTTTGGGCCCATCTCCAGTATTTTGCCAGAGTGCCATCTTGTAGGCTGTGGATCTCACTGTCCAAAAAGTCATACAGCATAACTATTACACATTGAATTTAGGAATTTATTAGTTAATTTCTTCCAATAATGTACTGAAAAAACCCACCCTAAATTTCACCCTTTTCTTTCATCCTCACAACTCATCATTTAGCATTTACCCCTGCTCTCTGTGAGCACACTGCCTTTAGGACTGGAAACATTTGCTGTAACTCATGTCAGTCTATCTGCAGATTTAAACCAAACCCAGCGCAACCCAGTTCAAATGAAAATAGGGGGATCATTTTTAGTAAGTGGCATGTGACACCGCTCTCCAGCAAGGGGTGGTCCGGAGTGGGAAAAGAAGTGTATCTGAATATGTGGGTGGCTTCTTCTGTGCTAAAATAAACAGGCACCTGAACATCATTGGAGAACATCTAGCACCATAAATGCTGTGTGATCACTTGCTGACTCTCACAATGCTCCCTACGAGGCAGGAATTATCCTTGTTTCACAGCGATGGAAACTGAAGTGGAAAGATTGAGGGCCTTCTAGTCGGGCAGGTTGTGTTATATGAAATATTTTGTGTTTAGGACCATGTTTGTGGTCCATCCTGAGTGCCCAGGGGAGCAGGGGTTGTAAGGTGCCCCTCTGTACCTGTTATCTCATTGCCAGGGTTTGGGACCAGCCTTTGCACCCCCCACTACTCTCTCTCTCTCACACACAGATGGGTGGGTGGGCAGAGGGAGTGAGAACATAAGAACAAACATAGGACTGGAAGGGGCAGAGGGAGTGAGAACATAAGAACAAACATAGGACTGGAAGGGACCTGCTGGGTCATTGCGTCCCACCCTCTGCTATTGCAGGCAACCCAATCATAGAGTCCCATTGATTATATTGCATAGCTCTGCCCCTCAAAGCCTGGGGGAAGTACTCTGCACCAAGCAGAACCCTGGCAGAGGATACATCCCCCCTGGAGCAATGGGAGAATCAGGAGGCAGTTACTGTTCCTTTGAGTCTCTATCGGCTTCCTGGGACACCGCAACAGTGCACTGTTCCATACACAGGGCTTGTGGCAAGCCTATGCATGATATGTTTCTTGACACGCTGCAGCATTGTTGTGCTAGTCTGTCTGAGCATGCAGGGCATTGCAGCACCAGCTTCCGACACTCAGCTCTGTTGCTTCCAGAACTGTTTGGAATACCTCTGGCCCACTGCTGGATAGCGACAGTCCCAGATAGTGTTCTTCTGGATCATCCTTGCACTCCGAACAAGAGAAGGATGGTCTCAAGGCTAAAGAACCAGGGATGGCTTCATTCTTGGCGTTGCCAAGGACTTTTTTTTTTGTGAAACCTTGAGTGCTCAATTTTCCTGTGCCTTTGTAAAATCGAGATAGCGATACTCCTTTACCACACTGGGATGGGACTCTTCCTCCATTACAGGGCATACAGTGTTTTCAGACCCTTCAAGGGCAGATGCTATAGTTATGCAAGTGCAAAATATTATTGCCATGGGTAGTAGGTGTCCTTCCTTCCTCAGAAATGACCCCACGTAATGATCTCAGTTCATGTCCCTTCCCAAAGTAATTTTTAAATTTTGTTTTTTAGCTGTGACTCAGTTCCCTTGTCATCTCCTCCTCCAGGTTGAATTCAAGATTGCCTTGCTTCTTGCCCCTACATGGCCTGATAGTATGCATATGATGTATTCTTGTTGACCGTGTTTTACAGCAGAATATTTCTGAGATGTTTACAAGTACTTCCTGCCCCACAGGAAGAGCAGAGGATTTCCATCCTCCTAAGAGGCAGAGCTCCTGGCTCATTGGAGCCAAAGAACTCAAGCTGTGTGATCTGTCCTTTCCTGTTTCTTTAGCTTGACGCAATGTGGTAAGGCTGTTTGATGTTGGGATGGGAGGATGCAGCAACTCCTGCTTGCCAAATTCATCACTTATTTCCTTTATTATGTTCCTTACTAGGAAATTATGTGAGAATTGATACTATATTTTTCTATTCACAAATTAGTGGAGGTCTGAGGTACATTTGAAACAGCAACCGGCTCCGTAAAGAATCAGAAAGTCATTTTACTCTTTCACGCCAAGACAACTGGGTTAAGCTCCTCAAAGGTTGGAATCTCCTTCTCACTAAGCCAATTTGGGATGAGTGAACATTTCCAAACACCTCTGCACATCTTAGCTCAGGCAGCCTTTCCTTTCATGTATTCCAGATGTGAGCAGTAAGGGACAGCCGACATACCACAGAACACAGAAAATTATTCTGTTTAGAAACAATTTCTGCTGATATGTCTCCTTCCTTTCTAACTTCTTTCCTTCCAGAAAGAAGAGCAAACTTTTTTTCTCTCTCTCTCCTAGGGGTTTCTTCAAACCTCTCTTGGATCATCAGTTGTTCCCCTCCTTTTGACATTGGGTAGCTTTCTGTGCACATATGGGTTTTCTTTTCTGATTCTATATGGCAGTGATAGCTCCATGTCACTGGTGCTGTCATATGTACCAAATTCTGCACCTTAGCCAGAACTCCCATGGCAGCAGGATACGAATCTAGAAGTATTGTGATTCTTTGTGATGAAATGTTGTGTGTTAGCAGAAGATTTTTTTTTATAATCCTCATCATCTGCAATTTGGGGCCATAATAATCATCTTCACAGCAACCAATTATCATCTCTCAAACAGAAGATTATGACTTTAGGTAGAGAATAAGGAGCAGGGTAAATATACTTTTAAAAACGAAAGGTGCATGTGTAAACAGGCTGGCACTTTTCCAACCTGTTCTGTAGACATAGAACACACCGTCTATAAAGTCCAAACTCACCCTCTTCCTGGGGTTTGACTTTACCGGCAAACACAGAGCAGAAAGATCAGCTCAAACCTCCTTCCTGGCTTGGAGGCTCCTAGGGCTTTTCAGCTCCTCCCTCAGGACTACTCAGCCCCCATCCTAGATCCTTTCTCTCTCTAGTGGAGCCACTTCTTTATATCTCAGTTATAGATCAGGACCCACTGTGCTAGGATGAGCCAGCAGGACCCCCCTCACCTTTTCTTACCAGTAGCAGTTCTTACTGAAAGGGTGGGATGTTTCAGCCAAACATTGCCAGCCTGTTACACCAGTTTCATAGTAATATCTCCCAGGGGTAGGTAGAAAAATATAACAATTATGACATACTAGCATACCTACCTGTAAATAGGATGTTTCTCAAAGGTTTCTATGAGGTATCAGTAGGCTTTTTAGCAAGAATAACACATTTTGTGTTCTCTTTATTGACTAACTGTGAGCAATTATCCTACCTTATGATAAGTTCATCTTAAATCTTAAAATAATGTTTTATTATATGAAGGAGTCTAACCAGGGCCTTAAAATGTTTTGTGTTGTATGCTCTTTATGATTATTTTTTCTTATCTCAAAAATAAAATGCTCTAGGTTGACATTTCCAGGACGCCTCTCTCTCGCTAAAGCCAGCCAAAAAAAAAAAAAAAAAAAGAGAGAAAATATTTGATCCTATTTCTTGGATGGAAATCTACCACATGAACTTGAATACTTATATGGTTGGGATTTTGGTCCAGATTCTTTTGGCACTTGTGCTGAAATCATTTGGACTGTTCTATTTGAAAATTCCCAGTGGTGCCTCCATTTCCCAAAAATCTCAGAACATGAATGCTTTGACCATCTCTTTTTATACTTTGCTAAAGCAGAGCCCTCACCCAGGCTAATCTGAGGTCTCTGTAGATAATAAAAGAGACATTTTACACATATTTTGTGTGCTCCAGGGAAAAACGTAATTGTTGCATTCAGTAGAGTGAAATCACTTAATCGTTTATCTTACCGCCTGGTGTGCTTCTATACTATGTTATTCTGAATAGAACAAATAATGAACTCCTGTATCCACAAAGAGGCACAACTCCCCTTTACTTCCCTAAAGGTATGAATTATATTGAGCATCTTTACAGGAAATAAGTGTCCATGTGTGCGGGGAAGGGGGGAATCTGGAGAACTTGGACAAAGATGTTCACTTTGACCTTCCATAGAATACCAGGGTTAGAAGGGACCTCAGGAGGCATCTAGTCTAACCCCCTGCTCAAAGCAGGACCAATCCCCAATTTTTGGCCCAGATCCTAAATGGCCCCTTAAGGATTGAACTCACAACCCTGGGTTTAGGGGACCAATGCTCAAACCACTGAGCTATCCCTCCCCTCCTTTCCATTGACTTCAGTGAACTTTGAATCAGACCCTTTCAGCTCAGTCCAGTTCATACTGAAGTCAAAGGCAAAACCCATTGATTTCAGTAGGAGCAAGTTCTTAACTCCTCCACTATTGAAGCGACGTATATTTGTGCAAGGTCACATGATCTCACGAATTCAGCAAGGCCTCCTGCTTTGCCCAGCAGTGATGCCCTGAATTATGCAGCATTGCTAATGGGGCTGGGGAGTTCTTCATGGCAGCTGCACTTCTCCTAACCTGGCGAGCAGAAGGGAAAACAGGGTTAGCAGGGTCTGAGCCTTCTCTTGGGAGAAGCAAGATGGAAGGTAGCAGAAGCAGAAGGAAATCTTTACCGTCTGGGGCCCTAAGCCACAGCCGAGCAGATATCTATTCCAGTAGGGCTTAGGAGTTCTGTAAGAGTGGTTCCTTTCTGGATTGCATGGGGGAGTGGCGGCCTGCAGCAGCATGAAGAGGCAAAAGCACCGTCCCTCACACCAGAGACACACTCTAAATACAGATGGACCTGAGCCACAAAGTCCAGATCTGATCAAAACATGGGTGTATTCAGATATGCTTTGTTGGGACCATCTGTATAAATAATACGAATTACTATGGCAGAATGTTAGCACAATCACATCTTTGGTGGAAGGAGAGCTGGTCACAAAGACAATAAATATAATAATAATAAAAAATCATTTTTATTATAGCAGAGCCTAGGAGCCCAAGTCATGGATTTAGACCCCATTGTGCTAGGCATGGTACAAACACAGAACAGAGATGGTCCCGGGCCTGAAGAGCTTTTCATCTCAGTATAAGACAAGACGCAACAGCTGAGTGCCCCAAACAGACAGAGAAACACAAGAAAACAGGTCAGTGTGATAAGTAGTTTATCTGTATTTATAGTACAGACCAAATACTAGAAATAATGTTTGACAGACATAGTAAGTGATACTAAAGAGCACTTTCTATTTTCAGAGCAGTGAAACCATTTTATAAAATTTCTAGTGTGCTTTGTTGTGGCAGAAAGCTGATAGAGTATGTTGTCCAGTATGATTTCCTTATTGCATGAATGGCCACAGAACTAACATTCCTTCTGCTATCCTACTATTTTTAAAAAGGCCTATTCCCCATGTTGGAAGCATTATACCTATAAACAATATATTGGTTGTTTCTGGATGGTATCAGATGTCCTGTAAATCCTTTTGAAATGATTTAAAATTGGT
The DNA here is from genome assembly GCF_965152235.1 of Eretmochelys imbricata. Taxonomy (NCBI): domain Eukaryota; kingdom Metazoa; phylum Chordata; order Testudines; family Cheloniidae; genus Eretmochelys; species Eretmochelys imbricata. Next base: position 200,657,950 of record NC_135574.1, on the reverse strand, counting down.
CTTTTTGTTACAATTCCTGCTAATTTCTCCTATAAAGTGGATAGGTTCTTGATACTATTGATTTCACTTTGCTCCTTATGTGTTTCTGGGGACAGACCAGATAAAGCAGCTTCATATTTCTCGAAACATTGGATGTGCTTATAGTCTACTGGCAAGAGCATCAATAATATCATGACAATGGTGCAGTGACAGTTAAATTGCTTCTTATACTGCAGAATCACCCACAGTAAAAAAGCCAATACACGATGAGAGATCTTATGGGCAGCAGGGACCATTACAATCATGTTGTCTGACTTCCTGAATGCCACAGAATTTCACCTAGTAATTCCTCAGGCATGGAGCCCAGTAGCTTGTGGTTACTCTACAATATATGAGAAAGACCTCCAATCTAGTTTCCAACTACACTAGCACATAGTCCTCTAGACCTAAATAGGTCTCTACAGAGGAAAGACAAGAAACAAGCCAATTTTTATCACAAGAAATTACACCTGGCATGATTTCATTTTCATAATCTGGAACTTTTCAAACTAGCTTTTAGTAATGTCTCCTTGCTAATAGTTCTCTTGACATGATGCATCTCAATTTAAACTGAGCACCAATATAAGAACTAGGCGAGAGAGAGATTTCAAAATTAGAAAGCTTCAGAATACCTGTTTGACACCATTGTGACAACTCTTTAGTCTCTACTAAATTGATTAACTAATGATCCATCTAAAGTACTTAAAACAGTGACAAGGTTGGTTGACTCAGGAGATTAGTAACAAGAAAGAGCCGGATGCAAAGCAAAGCCCATTAAAGTCACTGAAAAGACTCACATTGACTTCACTGGGCTGTGGATCAGGTCCTAAGAGAGTTTTCCACCTTTAAAGTAGGTCATCATCTCAAACTGAGCCCAGGTGGGTAAAAGTAACAACCAGGAGGCAGCTCTTTGTTGTCCTATTGTGTGAAAATGACTTGGGGGTCAAATAGACAAAATCTTCACCACAGTTAGCATCCTTGGTGTCAATCTCAGAGGAGAAGGACTCAGGCCCTGTTTTAAGAAGCTGCTTAAGTCTCATTAACTTCACTGTTAAGAAGGTGCTTAAGTGCTGTCCTGAACAGCGATGCTTTCCTGAGTCAGGGATTGAATGCGCCTCAAGTCAGGACTGAGCGTATTTGCAGGACAAGATGTGCATTCATTCTGGGAACTTGCACGGCTGCTGTCTGTGCTTTACCTGTTCTGTGGTTAAACAAAGGACTTCAGTCTTCAGGATGCTCAGTCTGCCATTGTTTCTGATTTCTATGTCGGCTCCACCCACCTTTCCAGGATATCAGACCGACTGGCACCTTTTGTGAGCACAATTTTTTTCACTTCAAAATGTTTTTTTGTACAAATAATTTGATCTGATTCTCCACCGCCTTGCACCTTTAGGTCTTTAGGCACCTAACTCCCACTGATTTCAGAGGAGTTAGGTGCCTAAATATATGTGAGGATCTGGGCCGTAGAGCTGTGCAAAGTCAGTGTAAAACACCAGCACCAATGGGAGAGAAGAATTCTGATCTGTCCGCTTTGCCCAGGTGTAAATGACTATGCAAGGCAAAAGGTAATGGGAAATCAGGTCCAGAGTTTACAGATACAAGGAGATCTGATTCTACCTTAGATAAATGTAACAAAGAGTAAACCGTTGGTGTTCATTTGCCAAGAGTCCCCTGAAGATATGCACCTGGAACATTTTGTCAGCTGCTTTCTGGAGGCTTCATGAATTAGGAATTCACAGAGCAGCATCAGCTTCATGAGCCACTGACACAATCACAGAGGTGAATGAGACAGACATATTTTAGAGCCATTCACTGTAGTAATTTATGTAGGCTGCTCAGAGATCAGATCCACAGAACCACCTGTGTTGCACTGAGCATGTCAGGGGACAGGGCCTTTTCGGTGACAGATATAGCATAAAGGCCAGTTCTCAGTAATACATTTTTCATATTTGTGGTAGTTTCAATTATAATTATATGAATTATCATCTTCGCACTACAGTTCAGGGCCAAATTGTTCCCATAGATGTGGCAGACTCATACTGACTACAGAGGAAACTCTGTTGTCAGAAGTGGGCCTACAAATTTACCCGAATTGTGAGAAGTGAGTGAAAGATCATAAAATGGCACAACTACCTTGTGACAAGGTGTCCATCCTGCACAAGTCCTGAGCAGGTTAAGTGGGCCAGAAGGGGACCCAGGGATTGATATGCACTAATTGCTGGTGAAGCCCAGCTGGGCTAGGAGTATAAAGCCAGGAAGTGAGAGTCGGAAGGGGCTGTACGGATGAGGTCTGAAGTCACTCGCCAGGAGGAAAGGGAGTTGGCCAACATCAGGGAGGAAATCCAGGGGGTTAATAAGCTTTGGGTTCCTGCCCTGGACTAAGGTATCTGCCAAGAGGCCCAAAGAGGTGAAGTAGCCAAAGGGGACAGAGGAAGCTCTGGTGGTAAACGCAGGGATAGGCCAGGAGATAGACAGGTCGATAGGAAGGAGTCCAGGGAAACAGCCACAGGGACTGAGGCTGAGCAGACCTGGACTGTTTGTCATAAGGTCCCTGAGCTGGAACCCAGAGTAGCGTGTGGGCCTGGGTTCCCCTACCAGCCACTGGCAAAGTGGCACAGGACCTGCAATTGGAAGAGAAGACTGCCTGAGATGGCATACGGACAGCTTATCGTGTGGGACTTTGTTACCCCACAAGGGGGACTACACAGGGACCTGGCCGGAGGGCCGAGTCATGAAGAGAGAGCCCCCCCAAGTCATGGAGAGAGAGAGGGGCTGCAGCGTGAGCAACCAATGGAAGGGGGTGCCAGATGGGGCAAAAGCTAATTCCCAGACCCAGCCACAAGGAGGCGCACCTGATGTGAGCGTACCCCTTTACTCACCTAATAATAAATGTTCATGGGGAAAAGGTGCAATGGGGAGACAGACTGAATTAATACAAACAAAAAAGTCTACTGATATAACTCAAGGACTGCACCTGTAACTGAGAGAAGTGTGGAACTGGAAATCAATGAACCAAAATTCGCTTGCTGGAAATTAGGCCAGAGACCTTGTCTACACTAGAAGTTGCTTCTATGGAGCTTTCATTGCTCAGGGGTGTGAGTGACGGTGGCTTAGATTGTCTTCAGCAGGTGCGGCTTCATCACTGTAATGCTCCTAGTGTTGGTGTAGCCTAACTGGTGGACAAAATAATGAGAGGATGGGCTAGTCTGCCCATCTCCCTTTTGGGGTCCTTACAAGAAAAGTCTTTTTAAGAAAAAAAAAATCAAGAAGAAGTAGCTGGCTGCCAGCAGCCACTGACTGAGAGACAGGAGAACAGGAAAGGAGCAACTTTTACCATCATGGCTGCTTTCCCCACTGTCTCCTGGGTCCCCAGGATCCACTATAACATTGCTGGGCCTTCATTGTCCAAATCTCAAGAGAGATCTTGACCAGGCTGGACCAAAGGAAGGAACTCAAATGACATCGCCACCTCCTCCGGCTCTGGCTAACTCTCAAACGCCGTCTGGGATGTGAGACTTTGTCATTCCTCCTAAATGACATGATGCAGGTGCAAGTTTGCTACACCTCACAATGGCTGATAAGACCCAGGGTTGTGACTGTGTTTCTCCAGCCATGAGACTGCAGGTGAGAGGGGACACCAGACAGAAGCTGCAGTTTCTATCTTTGGTGTTATTTTCTTTCCCCTCTTAGAATCATGGGACTGGAAGGGACCTTGAGAGGTCATCTAGTCCAGTCCCCTGCACTCATGGCAGGACTAGGTATTATCTCTAGACCATTCTTGACAGGTGTTTGTCTAACCTGCTTTTAAAAATCTCCCAAGATGGAGATTCCACAACCTTCTTAGGCAATTTATTCCAGTGCTTAACCACCCTGACAGTTAGGAAGTTTTTCCTAATGTCCAACCTAAACCTCCCTTGCTGTAATTTGTGTGTGTATGTCTTGTTTTGTCTTCTAGGAAATGGGACTAAACTTTAACAACAGCTTCAGCCCTACTTAACTTTTTTTTTCCTTTCCCCCTCCAAAAGTTACTGCCACCTGGGATACTATCAAACAAGGAGTTTTTAACTTTTAAAGACTCTCTTCAGCTAAAGGGAACAAGGGTTGTTGAAAAACGAAAGTCTTAAACATTTTACATTTCATATGCTTTCACCATGTACCGAATTCCCTTTTATCTTTAATCAAAGGTTAAAAAGGATGTTCAGTGATGTGTTTGCCCTGGTACTAAGCAGGCTGAGGTCCCTGTTTACCTTGTTTAATGTTGGACAATTCCAGAAGCATTGCCTTTTTCGGCCCCTATCCCTTCGAAATTAATATAACAGCTCTGTGTGTGTAAGTATTGTTTCAGCCACCATCTGCAACGCAGCATGCTGTGGTGTAATGAGGCAGTCATTTTGTTCCAACAGCACTACACAGTAACTTAGAAGGGAAAGGGACCTAATCAGACAATACTCAGCTCTTGAATCTCCTCTTAATAAATATTAGCTTAGCTGAGTTGCATATAATTGTACAGCTTATCTAGAGGGAAACTGCAAGGGCAATTGAGGTGAAAAGAGTTTAAAAATCTGGCCTGTAATTTGATCAGGCCCATAGCTTAATTCCCTACTCCTGCCAAAAGTGCCACCAGATTTTGAATGACCATGAGTAATCAGTGTAACAGTAGACACTGGAGTCAATAGACATTAGCCTCTCTGATGTGACCGTGGCAGTGACCCGTGTCAGTGTCACCCAGATCATGTGACTGGACACAGGAAATAAAGTCTAAGAGTAAAATACTGGCCTTGTTGGAGTAAATAGGAGTTTTGCCATTGACTTCAGTTGGGTTTCTTACCAGACCCTTACAGTAGTCAGGACCTCAGTTTTACATCTCATTTAAAGAGACCCAATACCTGACTGAGACTCGTCCTGCTATCAGTTCTGTGCTATGCTAGACAGAAATTCATTCACAGTCCAATATTTCAGTTGTGTGTTTCTGGGGCTCAGTACGTTAAATTCTTTCACTTAGAAAACAGGCTGTTTTCTGAACATGCACAGGTAGGACAAGCCTTTCAGCTCATGGACTGGACATCAGGGTAATCATGGCATATCCAATTTAAAAGTCCTTCCTGAAAAACAAACCTTTAATTTACAATTGATTTCAGTAGAGTGAAAAAAGATAATTAAAAGGTAAATATCTTAGTATCAACTGTTCATAATGAATGAATACTAATCTAGCCCAGAAGACTAATATTCTTATTACTAGGAGATCTCTAAGAAATTCAGTTGCGAAGGAGACAAAAGAGTGAATTTCCAAGCAAATGGAAAATATATTTCTTACCACAAAGAAGTACATTTCTGTTCACATATAGAAAATGAACTTTTGTACATCCTCTCTGAACCCATACAGGCTAGAGTAAATCTTCAAACTGAGGTCTTTGTATCCACCTTCCAGAAGTCAGGAAAGATTGCTGGGTTTTCTCTACTCTAGAAGTTGCTGTGTTGGTAAAGCTTAGTCTAGTCTAGCATTACTCTGTAGGGGGCATGTACTGCAAGCTCCAGACGAGGGTGGACCTCATTCGCTCCCCTCCGGCATAGACACTTAATGCATCAGGCCAGTTTTGCAGTACTGCTTTCTGGGGGGGCGGGAGGGGGGATGACTTCCTGGTTAGCTCTGGTGATCAGTTTATGCTCTGAAGCGTGAAGATCGACATGGACCTTGCCATCTATTTATCTGCGATAATACAACTGCAGATGCTGGCCCTGATCATGGCCATTTGCCCAACCCTTCTAATGCAAATCAGCCCTATATATGATGAATCCAGCCCCTCATGGATCTCTGCTGCATGGACGAAATCACTGGATGGAGGAATAGCCCTGAGGGGCTGTGGCTGCAGCACTCCTATGCTAGTGATGCCAAAGCAGCATCTTAGTGTCATAGGCAGCAGGTAATAGTAAGAACCTAACCTGAGCCACTGCGTTGGTCTACAATGAGCAGCCCCAGGATCGGGGAGCAGAAAGGGCACTGTGGCACCCTTCCTCCAGCCAAATGTTGCTCAGCTGCACCTGAGGATCTGCCGTTTTAGCCTGATGTGTGTATGTATTTTGAATCTGATTAAACTCTTTGCCACTGTGATCATTTGTGGCAGAGTCCCACAGGCAAAGCGTACATTGCGTAATTACATGTGTTAAAAAAAAAAACCGTTTCCCCCTCCCCATTTTAAACACTGTGATGACTCCTTGTTTTCCCTAATCAGCTCATTTTTCTTTTGCGCCTGGACACCTGCAATGTGCCCAAGAGCAGATGTCTGGACCTGCATTTTTTTGTATTAATAGAGAGGTGTTTCCCCTGGGAACTGCAGGGCATTTTCTCATGAATTTCTGAGTCATGACATTTGACAGCACAAAAATGGCCAAGTATTCCTTGGCTTTGCCCAGCATGGCAAGCTGCCATATTTGTTTATGGCAAAAGCTACCTGTAGGACACACTCTAATCACGAAAATCCCCTCTGTCTCCAGGTACCTCTGGGAACAATGCTAAACTTCTCAAAATAATTTCAAATGTAAGAGTTTCCCAATCAGCATAAGTACTTCTTAGAGAGAAATGGCTTAAAGATGAAGTCAACCTTTTATATGGACAGCACCCCATGTTGTCTCTTGGGGAATAGAATGAACTTCCCCTTAGACTCCCTAAGACCACTCAGAATTGGCCTTTTTTAGCAGAGTGGCCTTTTGCTACCTAGTTACATCTCACCTTGACTGCATGCAACTTTTTCAAAATTTGCAAGAGGCAAAATCCATGAAACATGTGCATTTCCCCAAACAACTTGGGCATGATCCGTTGGATCACGCATCCGCTCCCTGGGAAGAATCAGCAGACAGTTCTGCCCTGGAGATTCTATACTCCCCTTCTCAGCATAGCCACACACATAATCTCTGTGAGATGGTTCAAGGACTGTTTCCAATATTTGGCAGTTCTCAAGCGGCTGTGGGTCTGGGAAGTGCTAGGGCTGGTTATCAACCACAAGGGTTTAAACAAATATCCCTGTAGCATCTATTTGTGGAAAGATAAACGCTTAGCATTTTTGCAGCACCACGTCCTGGGAACTAGCAAAGATTGAAGGGATATGTATCCGCATGCCCCTCAGCACCACAGACACAGCGTGTTTCTGTGATTTGCACTGGACAAATATATCAGACCTGTGGCTGTTCTGCACTACAATTACTGAGGTCCAAGTATAGGCTACCATAGCTTTATGGTTAAAAGTACCTAGATGACAATTGGAGAGGCAGAAAAGTTCTTATTATCTAAAGTATGGGAGGGGTAATGCCAATTTGTGCTGATGATGCAGAGGTGTAGGGCAGGGCATAGCAGAGAATGAGGCTGACAGAAAAACAGTTCTTTAGTGAGTTAGTGTTCTTGGGCTGGATCTGATCTGGGCTACGCTGGTGTGAACTGCAGCAGACTTGTTCTGCATTCATATGGTGTAGTTGAGTGAGAAATCTAGCCATATGTCTCCAGCTGTGGCCCAATGTTGTCTCCAGATTGCAGGTGTATTGGGACACAAGCCAGTTGGATAAGGGGATATTGCTTGCCTGCAACTATGTGTATGTCTACCCTGGGATAAAAGACCCATGACACACCTGCAGCTGGCCCAGGTCAGCTGACTTGGGCTCACGGGGCTCGGGCTGTGAGGCTAAGCATTGCTGTGTAGACATTTGGGCTCTATGTCTGGAGCCTGAGTTCTGGGACCTTCCTCCCTGAAGGGGTCCCAGAGTTCAAACATCAACACAGCGATTTTTCAGCCTGAGAGTCCAAGCCCCATGAACTTGAGTCAGCTGATCCAGGCCCGCTGTGGGTTTTTTTTATCCCTGTGGAGACATACCTTATGAGGCCTTGAAGAACTGCATTAGAGACTCAAGTGCTAGAGGAATACATCATACTACAAGAAACTTTCTAATAACTGTGGACAGCAAGGTGCTGCTTGGGGGCGGGGGGTGGGGGTTGGGGGCAAACTTGCTCCCGCCCTCTGTTTCCACTCTCTTTCTCACATATCGTTGGCTCGATGTGTGGCCATTCTCACAACCTCAGCTGTGTCATTTCTGCTTCAGCCTCCAGTCTCGTTCAGATACCATCATCGCTAGCTGGTATATATCACTGAAATATGCCGCTAAGCCTATCCCGGAACAAGCCCACAGCCCATGCCCTCAAAGGAAGAAACAGCAGCAGAGGCAGATAACAGGGAAACTCTCCTAATGTGGGAAAGAGAGCTTGTCCTATCATGTATTCAAAAGGGAGCAGCCAGTTCCGTGGGTTCATACAGAAGAGCTGAGAAGTGTCTGAGAAGCACACTGTTGTATTCAGGTCCTGTTCATACTTGAAGTAAGCAGGCTCAAATCCATTTACATCAATGGCCTTATTCCAGGGTGGAATTTGGCCCTTCCTGGGGTGGGTGTGATTGGCTTTCTCTGACGTACCCAGTTAGCTTGAATTTCACTAGCAGTGAGGCAATGGCAATGCAAGTAATTACTGACAGGGCTTCACAGTTCTGGGGTGAGTTAGCTACATTACAGCTAACTTGGATATGTCTACTCCAGCTGCAATCCCAGCCAGTGATTGTAGTCCCGACAGGCCCAAAGTGAGTGCAATTGTAATGTACGTCCACTTATGGCCCCTAGTACATTGCCAGAGCAGTGGAAAGTGGCCTTAGTGAAAATAAGACACAAGCCCCATGGTAACCAGTTTGGAGTTGTTAAGAAGGACACATAAAATACAGCTCCCCCCCCCCATCTCCAAACAACATTTCATTATTAAGCCATAATCCTGTTTTGATGTATTACTGTTTGGGGTCTACTCAGTTTCGATTTTATTGCTTCCCTGTACATTTCAAATGGGGCACACAGAATGTATGGCAAAAATGCATGCTGAACTTCAGCTGCCCTGCTGAAGGAAGGGGGGAAAATAGCCAGGAGTGGTGTCTAGAAGGAACGGCTTCTCCTGCAAGTTCTGAGCCCTGGCACCAATTTCACTACAAGTATTTAGTCGGCGGCAAATAGCCCCAAACCAGTGTGTGTGGATGGAACATCATAACCCTTTGTTACTTCAGAATGTAGTTATGTGCACTGTATTTATATAAGGAAAAGGGGAAATATTGCAAGACACATACAGAGGCCATTCCTCTTAAATGCAACTGGCTTTGTTTCAGCTCAAACCTTGGGATTAAATCACATCTGTCGTTCTTAGTCAAAGTAAGAAAATACCATTTTTTTTCTGGGTCGCTTTATCCCTTTAGATTGCACTGGTGCAAACCTGCAGCATCTGGGCAGAACATCCCCAGTGGCTGGCATGGAGGTGCAGCACCACACTCTGTCAGGGTCCAGGAGCTAGCAGGAGCAGCCCACAAAACAGGTGGGAACAGGCTGACCAGGAGATTCACTGATACAGCATGTCTCCCAAAGGAGCCTCAGCTGTCAAGGCCATAAAATAAAGCTTCTGTTTCTTGGTGGAAGCTGGAGGAAGGGACCGGTGACATCACCATCCGCTATCCATTGGAGCTACCTCTGTGGCTGCCTGGCCTGTGCTATGACTGGCGTGTGGATGCTTGGTGTGTCCTTGGTGTGTGTCTCATAGGGGTTAACCAGACGCTGGACAATGATGAATAAGAAGAGATGGCATAACCATCTCAAAATCAGGTTTGTCTCAGCTCTTTGGCTTTCCAGAGTAGATAAGCTGATTTCCATGCAGCGTGAGCTTTTGGGGGTTTGCAGTTGATACTTCAAAAATGGAAGTCTTATCTGCTTAGCCTGGATATTAAAGTTCTCATGACGCTCTTCATTGCCCTTATTCTGCACCGTTAAAGTCAATGGGAGGTTTGCCATTGACTTCAGTGAGCAAAGGATGAAACCCCATAGGAATAAGCGTTTGTTTCAGTGTCTTTGACCATAATTTCCCCTCTTCCCTCTCTGATATGCTTGCTATTTTCTGATCCTTTACTGCCTTTCACGACAAATAATGAATGGTACACAGAGAGAAAACCAAGAGCAACTTTTTTACATTATTCCAAGGTACAAGAACAAGGAGACACCTAAAGGAACTGAATGGCAACACAATGACAACTGGATCTTTTATTTATTTATTTATTTTTTACACAGTGCATAATTAGCATGTGGAACTCATTGCCACAAGATATGCAATTGAGGCCAAGAGTTTAGGAGGATTCAAAATAGGATTAGTCATTTATACTGACAATGATAATATGGATTATGGAAGACAGGATAAAACACATTCAGAGGTATATAAACCTATATGCTTCAGGGCATCAGACAAATATTTACTGGTGCAGGTTAGGAAGAAAAAAACCCACCCTAGCCACTTATTCAATGATTGTCCACTTTGGGGTTCCTTGTACTTTCCTCTCAAGCATCTGTACGGGCCGCTCTCTGATGCTGGATATTACACTAGGTGGAACACTGGTCTGATCCGGTTCCTATGTTTTTGGTTTTGTTTATTTGTATTACCATAGGGCCCTATTCCTGGATCACTACCCCATTGTGCGAGGCACTGTACAAACACGTGTGTTCCTATAACTCTCTGTTTACAGGAACTGCCAGGCATACAGGTTTGACTTTAATTTAAATTGTTCATGGCAAAGCTAATTATTTTGGTTTCCTAAACTATGACATTAAATTATAAAACTGCTCTGGCTGTCAAATCTCAGTTAATCTTTCTGATTGCCCATCATGGGCCATGCTTAGGTGGTTCTAGGAGCAGGGAAGGAACAAACCCTAAGTTTTACTTACCTTTCTGGATTGGGGGAAATCCCCTACAAAGACTTACATTCTAACAGACAGACCAAAAAAATGTGGAAGCAGAAGATTCAGGCTCACTCCTATGTGTGCAGTTCATTTTACAGGGTGTTTATACTCTACATCTACCCCAGAAACAATTGTGGAGACTGGAGCGAGCCTAGGCAAACCAGGAGATCTGGCCACATTAAGCTCTGACACTTTTATTTTCCACTGCAACATAGTCCCAAATATTTCTTGCCAGCATTTTCAGTCATCAGCTGATTGATTTAGTACATTTATTCTTCTGTGATCTAAACCATAATCAGGAACAACTTAAAAATAATAAAAAAGCAGAGGGTTATAAGTAAGGGTAAGATTTTGTTCATTAATATCATCTTCCAGCCAGCAATCTCAAACCATTTTACTGTCATTAATGAGTTAAGGTTTACACCACCCCTGCTTTATTGTAAAGCAGAATGTCAATGGTTAGTTGTAACCTGAAGATAAACACTATATTATTTTGTGTGTAAAGGAAAAACAAGTACAGTACACTGTTTATACAGACAGGCTCGTTTAAAATATCCCAAAGGCTGGATTAAACTGGTGTGAGTTAGGCCAGAATCAGGTCCCCCGTCTGTTAGTACGGTGACAAAGAAATGCAGAGAGTTAATGCAGCACAAAGATGTCTGGGTAAATCTATAGGAAGGAAGTTTGCAGACAGGAAGGACGGGTGTGGATGGGAAAAGCTATCCTGTGCCGGGCTGCATTAAATGCAGTGTTAAATCACAGCACAGGGATAAGAAAGAATTTAGAAATTAATGTACGATCTGGAGAATTAAATTCTCTATCAAACAACCTTAAGGTCTGGCAGCTGGTTTGGAGCTGATAAGGAGTGGAACCGGCTAAAATGTTCCCAGGGAATGTTCTCATCCCTGCCTGGCACTAGAGAGAGTTACAGAGCATGAATCAGAATCTAATTCTGTCAACCAGTGATTGGGTCCTGAGAGGCACTGGCCTATGTGTTAACCTAACAGTATGCTCGATTGAGCTATGGGAATTATAGAGATCTATTCCCCCCCACACACACACACACGTTTTGCTGGTTTTTTTCCCACACTGCTTCTTGTCCTTTTCATTCCAAAGCTTGCAGTGCATAAATACATGTGTGCGTTAGCTGATGTGTATAGTATATCAAAGTGCATTTTAAAATGACTTAGCATAACACTGTTATCATACAAAGTAGAAGCAGCCCAATACCACATAACATATTGACTGCGTTTTTGACAGCCAGGCTCCAAGTATAACAAAATCATATGTCTTGTTTTATGGGTGGGCAAATCTTAAAAAAAAAACCCTCGACTTGCAGAAGGGGGAGAGTTAAAAGTGAATCTGGTCCTAGCTCCCTCTCTCCTTAATTGTTCAATCTGCTCAGGCTTGATGGCATGTGTAACATAGTAAACATCAGCGTAGTGGCATGGAATAAAAACACCATGGAAGAAATCATTTGGTTCACTTTAACTGCACAGAAACTTAACTGTAAGAAAACTGAAAAAGGTTCAGATCGCTCTGCCTCCAGCCAAATTCCAGAGGCACGTCTGCAGCATCTGTTTGTGTTTACGGGGCTTGCGACATTGCCAGTGATAAAACGGTTGCTAATTTGCTAATTCACATGTCCAGAAAGGCTGCATTAAATCAACTGAGGTTGTGCTTCTGGTCCCTGTTCACACTGGGCCTGATCCAAAGCCCACAGAAATCAATAGGTGTCTTTACATTGATTTCAGCAGGCTCTGGGTGAGGTCCATTAGAAGGAGTATACAGCTATAGTTACATTCATCTCAGCAGTTTTGCTTAGTTAGGGGTTCATGGTAAGCTCCCTACTGTTATGATATGCAAAGGGGTGCATGCCCTTTGTTGTACCTTCAGTTTTGATTGAACCACAAAAGTCAAGGAAAAAACAAAAAATGTTGTCTGGTTTCTACCTGAAACCATAAATTAGTGCTCAAAACTCACTCCTGGTTTGCTTAAAACAGGGCCAAGGTCCAAAAATGGGTTTGCAGATCTCAAGCAAACTTAGTGTTGCCGTCAGAGTCGTAATGAGATTGAAACCAGGGGAGTTTGGCCTGTTTTTTTGATTTTGCTTTGGAAGTTTCAAATGCTGATAATAATTTTATCTATTATTATTATCAGTATTTTATTTTATTTATTGCAATAGTGCCTAAAGACTCCAATCAAATATCAGGGCCCCATTGTAATTGGCACAGTACAAACACCCACTAAGAGATAGTCCTGGCCCAAAATGGCTTATACATGAAAAATAGTGGTTAGTACTCTCTGTATAGCAATTTTTATCTTCAAATCATTGTGTAATCTACTCCTTTTTCGACTATCAACTCTTCAGGGCAGAGATTTTATCCGGTATATTTTTACCTGTTAAAAGCAGTGTGTGCAGTTTCTCTCTTCAAAACATTGCTAAAGCTATAGACATAGGCACCTGCCTTGTGCTCTGTGTGCCTAACTGATAAATTAAAACTCACAACATAAACAAAGGCCTTCCCATAAATATGTTCACTTCAGCTTGCCTCCATCTCAATAGCCTTAGAGAAGGGAGGATGGTGCCTTATAAATAATAGAGCTGAACAAATAATCTGTAGCATATAATTCGTCCACCCATGAAGGCATTCTGGATTTGCAGCTAAACGCAGTTTAATCTTCAGGTATTAAAATGAGAATATTATCCCTAATATTATGCTTCCTTTTCATATCGAGTGATCTGAGGCAGCAAACATCTCTTTGTTGGTGTTTGTATAGCACCTAGCGCAATGGGACACTGACCATAATTGGGGCCCCTGAATGTTACTGAGGAACAAATAATAATAATAATTTATAATAGTTGAAGGCTCAGTTGGTAACAAATGTAAAATATTGATCTTGTTCTATGGAGATGTCTCACAAGGATTTAACAGGAAGGCTTCCTTATATAGTTGTTCTTTCCGCCCATTACTTCACCTCACCCAGTAAACACAAGACTGACTTCATATTACATAAGAACAGTCATACTGGGTCAGATCATTAGTCCTTCTTGCCCACTATCCTGTCTTCCGACAACGGTCTGTGCCAGATGCTGCTGAATAGGGCAATTATTCAGTGAGCCATCCCCTGTCATCCAATCCCAGTTTTTGGCAGTCAGAGGTATAGGGACACCCAGAGCATGGTGTTGCGTCTCTGACCATCTCGGCTAATAGCCATTATGAACTTATCAAAATCTTTTTTGAGCCCAGTTGTACTTTTGGCCTTCACAACATCCGCTGACAATGAGTTCCAGAGGTTGACTGAGTGTTGTGTGAAGTACTTTCTTATCTTTGTTTTAAACTTGCTGCCTGTTAATTTCATTGTGTGACCTGTGGTTCTTGTGTTATCTGAATTGGTAAATAACATTTCCTTATTCACTTTCTCCAGACCATTCATGATTCCAAATATTTCCCCTTTGAGATGGAGCAACCAGCACTGCATGCAGTATACAAGGTGCTGACGTACCATGGATTTATATAGTGGCATTATGATATTTTCTGTCTTATTATCAATCCTGTTCCTAACGGTTCCTAACATTCCGTTTGCTTTTTTGACTGCCACTGCGCATTGCGCAGATCTTTTCAGAGAGCTATTCACAATGACTCCAAGATGAATCCTCCCCAAAGAATGTGTCTGTCTGAACGGTGTGCTCCTCTGCACCTTTTGGCTATTAAACATTAGTCCTTGAAAGTGAATCCATTTTAGAGCTGGATTTAGGGCTCAACAAAGACATAACCCTTTTGCTATAGGTAGGTAAGTCCAGCATGGACAATTGTGGACAGAGAGGCAAAGTAGTCTGGTGGGTAGGACACTAGCTGAGAATGCAGGACTCTGGGTTGTATTCCTGCCTGTTGCACTGACCTACTGTGTGACTTTTTCCTGCCTCTTTTCCCCCTCCCACCTTTGTTTGCAAGTGCCTCTGGGCAGGAACCATGTGTCTGTACTGTGCCTTGTACAACAGGTTCCTGATCTCAGATGGGGCATTACGGTGCTACCACAATACAAATAATAAATAATAATGAATATATGCGAGTTCTTGGCTGGGGTCATGCCCCAAGTGACCACAACTGATGCGTAAGTGCACCATAGGCCTTTGGCTATTTTCATTCATAAAATATCTCTTAGAGCATCGTGTTGTGTACTAATAAATTTGTCAGTACTTGGGATGATTAAGGAGGTTTGTTCAAATTAAGGCTAAACAAACTTTTGCCCATCCTCAAAACAAACCCAATTTTTTAAAAAGAAACTGGGATAACTGCACCATCGACTGGCAGGATCTCAACCTGGCATGTTGGAACCTTCCACAGAGCTATCTGATGGAGTCTGAAAACACAGTCATTGTCAAGAAAGCACCAGATCTTGTGTCCGCTGAGGTTTCAGGGTATTTTGTGCACATTGGGCCTTCAAGGCCAGAGAAGTAGCCAGAGAGGTCCCAAAGGCTACAAATTCAAAATAGGCACTTAGTACTACCATTTGCCATCACTCTGTGTTGTACTACTAACTAACATGACATTATTTCCCCAATCTTCATTAGTCTTTATGGATTTTCCCATGTAGTTTCCACAACGGTACCGGTGTGGTTCAAAGCCACGACAATCTGTGCAATCCAGTCTCCTGAGGTTTAAGAAGTATAGCCAAGTATAAGGATACACGTGGTACCAGTACTGAGCAGAGGCATGGCAGAGCACGGTACTACATGTATTTTTTAAATTTTGAATTATATATGTGCTTCGAGTCTGGGATTGAGGCATATGATCAACCAAGCGAAATAAATAGCCCATTGTTCACTTTGTTCAGAGATTTTTAAGGCCAGAAGAGACCATTATGGTCATATAGTCTGACCTCTTGGATAATATAGGCCATAGAATTTCACCAAGTGATTCCTGCCTCAAGCCCATCACTTCTGGTTGAGCTACAGCAGATCTTTTAGAAAGACATCTAGTCTTCATGTAAAGACTTCAGCTGATGGAGAATCCTCCTAAGTAAACTGTTCCAGTAGTTAATTACTTTCACTGTTAAAAATGTGCACCTTATTTTTATGTCTGTCTCCTGGCTGTGTGGTATGCAGTATTGTTGTAGCCATGTCAGTCCCCGGATATTAGAGAGACAAGGAGCGGGAGGTAATATCTTTTATTGGACCAACTTCTGTTGGTGAGAGAGACAAGCTTTTGAGTTTACACAAAGCTCTTCTTCAGGTTATGGCTGTGTTGTCTGTTTATGTCTATGCAAGGTTGCAGAGCTGTTGTTACTAGCTAATAGAATTGGTCAGACTATTTGTTGCAAATAAATAATCATGTTGCTTTGCCTCCCTTTTTTCCTTCTGTTTGTGAATCATTCATAAAATAATCCTGATCTCTACAAATCTATTTGTTATGCCGAAGTATTCACAGAATAGTTTGTGACTAGATTTTAGTGAACGGGTTATTTGCATGCCCTTCACTTTGACCACTTGCAGTGTTGATTTGGTCCCCTAAGGCCTGGTCTACACTAAGAGGGTGGGGATCGATCTAAGATACGCAACTTCAGCTACGTGAATAACGTAGCTGAAGTCAACGTACTTAGATCTACTCACTGTGGTGTCTTCACTGCAGTGAGTTGACTGCTGATGCTCCCCCATCGACTTCGCCTGCGCTTCTTGCCAAGGTGGAATACCGGAGTCGACAGGAGAGCCCTCAGGGGGGTTGATTTATTGTGTCTGAACTAGTCGCCATAAATCAACTCCCCGCTGGATCGATTGCTGCCCGCCGATCTGGTGGGTATTATAGACATACCCTAAGTCACCAGGTATTGTTAGTCCACTCTGATTGGGCAAATGGGAAATAACCGATGAATACTGAATGAAGGAGAAAAATGAATGATGACTATTGAATAAAGAACAGTGAATGCAGCTCTTTGTTCAGTAAGAAGTTTTCGACGATTAATTATTTGTGTTACAGTTTGTGAAACACTTGAGACCTATTGCCATAAATAAAAGGTGCTCAGATAGGGGCCTGATCTAAACGACCTGAAGTCAACAGGAGTCTTTCTATTGACGTTAGGGGGCTTTGGATCAGCCCTATAAAGACTCACAACTCATAAATGATATGACCCTATAAATACAACAGAGTAAATTCCCCAAACTCATTCACCAATATATTTGCATATCTCTATGTGTGCTGTTTAACTAGCTCTATAAACCAAGGTCCCCAGTCTGTGTGAGCATAGAAGAGCTGGAGTCAGTCTGGTATCAACACACCATCCAGGACATGTGGACAAGTTTTACTCCTACTCAGGGGGTGTTGGCAAGGCCCCTAGTCTGAGTTTAGCAGGACCACTGCCAAGCAACTTTGGGTGTGTGAAATTGGATTAAGCTCTACAGAAGCTGAGCTGGGGAAGCCCCATTCAGGCTCCACGGCCAAAACCACAGAAATCAGATTTTGATCAGAATAAAACTTTGAAAGAGACTCATCCAGACATAAAGTTTGTTGTTTGGGGTTGGCTTTTTTTTTTTTTTTTTTTTTTTTAAGAAGTTTCCCCTTCCCCACATAGTTTCAGAGGCAAATAACTCCAGTAAGCAATTACAGGATTTTCTCCAGTATACAAGGATTTTGTCGTGTGATGTTTTTCATCTGGCATGTCTTTGTTACTTTCATCGTGGGCTGCTCTGCTGAATAGAAGGCAGACATTACTCAGAATGAGAACGGAGACTGTCTGTGTTCTAGTACTGAAGCTTTATTTAAAATGTGTGCTTTGCCAGTAAAGTTTGCATGTGCCTTTCTTTTATACTACAATCCCCTCCCTTCAGATGTGTGTTACAAGGCTGTAATGTTCCACAGATCTGTTGCTTTCCACCAGGCATTAATGTTACATTTTTCACTAGCTACGCAATAAACAGTGAGACACTCACATTTGAAACAACTTACCTGTTGCTCTCGTGTTGACTAAACTCAGATTTTCCCACAAATTCTAGATCTTCTGATGGATTAAAAAAATAGATCATGCATATTTGCAGCATTTTTCCCCCCATTTTCAAATGAAAGTAAGCAGAGAAACTTTGACGAATAAGCCTTTGAAGCAATGCAAGAATACTGCCAGTCTTAGAACAGTGACTCTCTTCTTAAGTGGACAGGCAATGTGTAAAAAACATGGGTGCTTGATTCTCATTTACACTACAGCACTTTTACACCACTGTGGTAGTGTGAGGAGCCTTACACTGGGTGGAAATTACATTTATAGTGTAAAAATGCCTCAGAAAAAAATCAGGAATCACTTCATGTCATTCAAATACTTTTGAGCTTGGTTCCCGTTCATACTAAGGCCCTTTTACACTATGCTGCCGCTATAAAGGGGCTTTAAAGTGAGAGCACATGTAATGTGTGCCCGGTTCAGGGACCCTGCACATTGCTAGAGCTGTGTAAAAGTGTCTTAGCACATGTGATAATCAGGTCCTTTACCTCTATTGATAACTTAGTATTAAGGACCTGGGGTGAATTCTGGGTCCCAATGGCAGTCAATGGGAAAACTCCTATTGCCTTCCATATGGCCAAGATTTCACCCTTATTCTCGTCTACACAGAGGCCATTTTACACCACACTAGCAGGGTAAAGGGGCCTTAAAGTGGATGTTAATATAATTATCAGAGTGGTGTAAGGTGGTCTTAGTATAAATGAGAATCAGGTCCTACGTAGACTTTTTTCCTCACATTTTTTGGAGGGATGGGACTAGAATAAATATTTGATGAAACTTTGAAATATGCTTGAATCCAGCTCCTGTTCTCACCTGGTTTAGATTAGCTGATCTGAGTGCGCATTGTTTCTTTGATTTGTCAGTGATTTATCAGCATGGACTTCAAGCTCGGTTTGCAATCGAGAAATGTGACTGTCCCAGAGGACGTGCACAGGGCAGGCGAGTGGTAGGCAGACAACACTGCAGAGGGAAGGTTCATCTTTGTCCACAGAACAGGTAGTGCCAGCTTCCCTAATGGCCTCACTCATGTCCCTCCCACACCTTCCAGTCCCACTTTTGTCATTATTATCACAACACTGTCAGTTCCCAAATCCAGTCAGTGTTTGGCTTCTCTCTTGAGACTGCCCAAAAGGCTGATGAATCATGCAACTGTGATGTGTCATGTGGACCCTGTTTCATTAGGCACAGCACTAAGAGCACTAAATCATTTTATACAGGCCTTCGGTCGTTCCATTGAGTGTTCCCAATACTAGTGGTCCATTTCAGACTGCAAGCATTAAATTTTCACAGCTGACTAAGAGATTTGGATGCCCAGATGAAATGGATGGGAATCCAACATCTAGCTCCTCTAGCAGTGTGGCCTACTGGAAAGCTCACCGGTCTGGGACGTGAAAGACCTGGGTTTTATTCCTGGATATGCCACCAGCCTGAGTGACCCTGAGCAAATCACTTACAGCTCTCTGGGCCTCAGTTTTCCCATCTCCAAAGTGGGAAAATGATACTGACTTCCTTTGCTTAGAGCTTTGAGATCTACAGATGAAAAGCGCGATGTAAGAGCCAAGTATTATTATTAGGCAGGTGTGAGAGTCTCATCCTTAGCTCAGTGGGGAAGAGACCTCTCTAAACACATCAATGCACATCAACCTTATGGCCCTACAGTAACCCACTTCATCTACCAGTCTCCTGCTACAGAGGTTGGCTGTAGCTCAAATTGTAGTGATTCATGCTTTTATCTCTGGAGGTTCGAAGTCCAGTCCCCAGTGGGTTGGTCTTGGTGGTAGCAATCACACCATGCCATTAATTCTACTACAAATGAGCTTGATTTCTTTCTAAATGTGCAGAAGCCACTTTAATCGCGTGTGCCCACATTACTAACAAACTCATACCAGCTAAATTATGTGTAAAGATTTAGTAAAAGTGGTATTCAAACTCTTGCAGAAGAAATTCCATAGGTAATCATAAATTAAATCTGGGATGCGTGGAGCTATGTTTGAATTTGAGAACATGAATTGTAGGGGAAAAGAGGATGCCTGTGTATATGATACGTCCTGGTGTAGGGTGCGGTAAAGTTTTTATTGTCATGTGTTAAGGATGAGCAGATTGTTCACAAGAGGCAGAGTCGTTATGTATGTGATGCAGGTTTTCCCAAACAAACGGTAATAAAAATTTGTGCTTCTCCACACATCAGACGTATGCCTCATATTCTCAGCATCTCGTTCTCTTGTCTTTGAGACCTTTCCTCTGCTCCTGATTTTCCCTCCTTCGCTGACTATGGAAACACTGTTACAGGTATAGGCGGAGTAAGTACAGGATAAAGTCCATTTGTACCCAGGGTTTCTGAAATAGAGGCATCTATGTGATGGTTAGTCTGATCCCTTATATAGTCTCAATACATGTATTCTGTTGGTTTTGATAGATTTGGTTCTCCCAACCCCAAACACTTTTGAATTTTTCAATTCTATTGCCGGGACAAGGTGGGTGAGGTAATATCTTTTGTTGGACCAACTTCTTTTTTCCTTTCCAGTATGATTATTTCTTGTACGAGATGCCCCCTTCTGGAGCACGTAAGGGGCAGGAGACGGTTCCTCAGTTTTTCTGAAGCCCTTCTGCAGAGCTATTTAGCGTATTTAGAGTTGTATGTAGTGGTCATAGGGTTATGGATGGTGAGTCCTCAGGGGATGATGTCATGTTTCTTGCATTTGCTCAAGAAATAGATGTCACTGTTTACTTTTGCCTCCTTTCCCTTCCTGTTGTGGAGTTTCCATTTTAGATGACAAAATTTGCTATCTTCCGTTGTTGTTTGCGGACTTGTTATTTCATAGAATATCAGGGTTGGAAGGGACCTCAGGAGATCATCTAGTCCAACCCCCTGCTCAAAGCAGGACCAATCCCCAATTTTTGGCCCAGGTCCCTAAATGGCCCCCTCAAGGATTGAACTCACAACTCTGGGTTTAGGAAGCTAATGCTCAAGCCACTGAGCTATCCCTCCCCTAATTGAGCTGGTCCCAGGATATTAGCGAGACAAGGTGAGTGAAGTCATATCTTTTATTTGACCAACTTTTATTGGAAGTTGGTCCAATAAATGATATGGCCTTGCCCACCTTGTCTCTCTAATGTCCTGAGACCAGCATGATGAGACCTGCAGTCAACTCCATTATGTCATTTTCAGAATCACTTGTCTAAGACAGCGCTTTAAGAACTTGAAATGCACATGGAAGCCAACTGACTGTGGAATCAATGTATCAAATATATAAATGAGTCAGTTTGCCGAGGGAAAGAGAGTGCACAGACAAGGCTATGGAATCACGGCTGTGCTTTCTGTTATGTGAGTTAACACTGACACAGCCAGCGAACCCCACTAAAGCCAGAATTGTTGTGTCTTTTCCTCTTGCTGAGCCACTGTTTTCCGAGACAGCCAGATGTCTGCAGCCTTTTCTCCAACACAGGTCCCTCTCCCATAGAGAAAACTCTGGAATGTCAAGACAGTTCATATATTTTCCAACACTGGTTGTCTTCTCCTGTGGTGGAACTCGTGATAATCGTGCACTTGGCTTCCTGAATTTACTAGCTGGAAGACTTTAGTTTCAGCTTGATTCAGCTGGATTCATTCCCTTCTCAGCAGGGTCCATTAATGTATGCCTGGAGACATGTCCCAGGAATTCCCCCATCCCTGTCAATGGCCTCTCTGGAGGCTGATGTAACCATTGACTTGCCTAGGAAAGGGAAAGATAAATCCTAGGCTGGGGCCCAGGTTCTCTTTCCACTGTGGAGATGGCGGATGGGGGCTGTTCTCTGTTTCTCTTGGAAATTGAAATACTTGACTCTGCTTTTGTTGCAGGGGATGGGGTGGGATGGGAAATAATCTCCTATAATGAAACATATCTCAGAGCCTTTTCAACTGAAATGCACGAACCTGAGTAGGTTACAGATTTGAGGCCTTACTCTCACCTACACTTGACATCACTCAGGCAGCGTAAGACTGCAGCCAACTTGAAGAATTAATGCTGTCCTATTAATTCTCATTACATGTGCTGTGATTCTTCTGTGCAAGAGGATTGTGCAGGGTGTATGCTAGGGAGAAATTTGCTCCAATTGTTCGATGCTTATCTGGTTTATTTTATTTGTTTAGATTTGTAGAAATTTTTAAAAAGGGCACTTAGCCATACACTTTAGGCACCCTTGAAATATCTTCGAAATACCTCCCAAATAAAAACCTAAGTGCTGCAGTGCAACAGTGTTGTAAACTTTCAGAGTTTTATGATGAGTCTTGTAATATTTAATGTTGTTCTTAAAGCCCCAGCTCCTGGAGTCATGTGATTACATGAGACTCCCAGCCTTCATTAAAGAACAAATAAGTTTCTAGCCATCATGGCTGCCAAGAAAAGCTTGAAAGTTGAACCCTAAAAGGCTCATAAAACAGAAGGAAAAATAAAAAAAAAATAGATTGTTTTTAAACCTCGTGATCTTTAAACCAATTTTAAGATTTTTGAACATTTGAGGTTAACAATACTGACACAATTTAATCTAACCCACCATGAATAAGCCAGACAATTTGCAAACTCAAATCCTGTTACTCCTCCAACAGTTCACTGCCCTTCTATTCCTCACTCCCAACCTGCTTTCAAATGCCTCAGGGGAAAAAATCAGCCTTCCAACATGGCCTGAAGGTCATCAGATTAAGGATATTTTGGATCAAGGAGAGAATCAGATTCCTCAGGCAAATAACATCCTGCCAGCGGACCCTTCTCATTTATATCTATGGGGCTCTAGCTTGAGCAACTCTGCTGGTCTCTGCTGTGGCATGGCGGGGTGGGGGCAGTCTCTCACATTCACCGCTCCTACGCCACATCGGTCTTTAAAATTTCAAACCAACACTTAAACTTTGCTAGCGCAATGGCCATTAAAAAAAATATTCAGTGCATGCTGAGAATTCTGGTCACCTGTGTGAAGCCCGCAGCTGAGCCCCCATGGGGCGTGATCAGCTCAGCTCTCAAGAGCTAAAGCAGTGACAGAGAGTGGCCGATGCTTGCCTGAGAGGTCTACAGTTACAGCAGGAAAGGATAGTAACTTAACAAATGTCACTGTTCCTTCTGCAATGGTAAAGTACCAACACCCCAGCATGGTACTGGGGACACATTGCTGGTAGAAGTGCTGTCCTTCTGTTAAGAGGTAAGATCAAGGGACTGATCCTGCATGGAAAATAATGATCCAGTGACACCACTCCCAAGAGTAGAGGTCTGAACACCACAGTCCTGGCCAATTTCTAGTGTGGGTATTGATTACATTCTGCCTGTTTATTGTGAAATGAAACTAGGGGCAGATTTTCAAAGGTATTTAGGCAGCTGAAGTTGCAGATAGGCACCTAGTGTGATTTTCAAAAGGGCTTAGGCAGGTTAAATCCCACTGAAATCGATAGTAGTTGGGGCCCAGATACCTGATTTCAATGGAAGTTAGGTGCCTAAACACCTCTGAGGATATGAGTCCTGGTGCTTGTCCATTTGATAAGGAGGTTCTTTGCTTCCTTCCCTTAGCTTGTGTGTAGTGCTGCAACGTAGACATCATGTCTTACTCCAGGGATGGCCCCATTTCCGTGGTGGGGGAAGTGATCCCTATATAGATAATCTGTAATTTGTTAAACACAAGGGATTCATAAAAATGAAAGTTGTTATTACAACAGGAATTTTCCCACAGTAAAACCAAAATGAAACTGGGTTTCATCCATAAATATCTTGCAAATGAACCGCTTGTTTCCTCCTTACCTCGGTTGGCCTGTTTTATAAGTCAACATTCTGTTCTTCCTTTATGAGGAGTTAGGAGAGTAACATGTTGGTCCTTGACTTTAGCCCTACAGAAGTACTATAGGATTTAGGGACAAATTCTGCCATTGGCACATTACTGTTACTGAGCTGGATTCTTGTCTGTGTTTGGCTTCCACTGAGAAGAGGCGTGGGGGGGAGGGAAGAGCTGCTGGGATCCACTGAGAGCTTCCTATTTTCTGCTCCAGTTCTGGTGCAGGTTAGATCAGCTTTACGTAACACCAGCTGGTAGCAATCCCCAAGGGACTGACCACCTACTACGCATAGCCAGAGCTTAATGCATTCTGGCCACTCCTACTTCTCACCCTCAGCATTACCTCCACCCCACGCCCGATACATCCCCCGCACAAGTAGTTGCCAGACCAGTGGTGTAGCAGCCAGCTATGCCAGTTCTCTGCTCACTGGGGACTCCCAGTAAAGGGTTAGAACTGGACTCCAAACCTTTGCACTGCAGGAGAATGGGATGGGTCAGAGACTCCGGCCCACTGATTTTATTTGATGGGAGTTGCATGCACATAACTAATGGCAGAATTTTGACCTTAAGCCTAAGGTGGCTGACTCTTTTGCTCTGGAAATCTGAAGCTTTGATTCCTGGCTGCAGACATTGGTCATTTTAATTCTCGGGCCCAGCAGGGGCAGGAAAACATGCACTGAGAATATTTATGTTGAAATTGAACCAAAATAAGGGATCGCAATTTCGATCTTTCTGTCCCAGGGAAAATTGCACCTTTCCCCATAGAGAGGCAGCTGTGGGCATAAGTAATACATACAGCCTCTGCCATAAAAACATGTTTCTTACTGCTCCTGCAGTAATACACACTGTAATCTAGTACCCTGGCCAAAGCTGTGATCAGCATGTAAGAGCCTGTGATGTCCTTTTGGCTGGCAAACTAGTATTTCAACACTGGCAAAGCAGGGAGACCAGTTGGATGACCTGCCCACAATGGAAACTCTTTGCAGCCTAGCAGTGGGCAAAATGCATCACGGATCAAAGGGTGATAAGCTGCTGATTTGCTAACATGCTGGGAAAGTGTGAGCCACAACTGAAATCATTGGCTGACACCCCTGGAAGTAAGAATAATAGTAAACAACTGTAGGTCTTGACATATTCATGGTTTTCAAGGCATAACCCCTGCTTTATAAGCATTGTTGTCACATAAGTAGTGATTCAAATACAGGGAAGCTGAAAATCATTGCATAGGTCATGAAAAGGAGTATTTACATAGTGCTGCAAACAACAATATCAAATTCATTTTTCACGACGTGAGAAATCAGCGACAATCACCTATCATCACAGGTGACAGAGAGGGCCATGGGAGGGAAGGTCAAAGAGGTGCAGGGGGAATGACTACCATAAAACAAACTTCATCTAGCAGCAAGGAGATGCATGAAAGCAAGCCAGGTAGCAATACGAGTTGCTAATACACAGTCATTGATTCCCAGACAGGCTGACAGCCAAAGTTGTTGGCATTGTCCTGTGTCAGCACAATATGAAATGCTCATATTTACAAAATCCATTGAACTCACTGAGAGTTGTTCTGTTGACTTCAGAGGGCTTTGGATCAGGCCCATGTTGCTTGTCTGTCACACACATCATTTTTGCATTTCAACCTGCACACCCTACTGCACATGCCCAAAGGAGCACATTGCACCTCAGGTGAAAAGCATTAAATTGCATGCTCTTGTCCATGCATTGATTGTGCATCGGGGAACACATGGCACAGGTAATTTTGCTTTATCCGTGCCGCAGTTTCCATTCATCATAATTGTTTTTCCATAGCTGTGTTTGGCTGGTGCTCAGCACCCATCCATGAGGGAGCCTGCTGCTCTCCCATTCTGCTGTGTTCATGCTAGGCTGCTTTTTAAGGGATTTTGCTCCGACTGTCCCTTTTCTTCTCCCTATAATGCCATACTTCAGACAAAACAACCTGGCCCTTTGTGTATGCAAATCTCTCTTTCTGTCTCTTAGAATCATAGAATATCAGGGTTGGAAGGGACCTCTTACAGGCACCCACACGACTTTCCTTTGCAGGCTGATTATCAGCTGCGTGAAACCCTCTGGTGCAAAGCTGATGATGTTACTCTCTTTAGATAAGCCCTGTTGGGAGGCAAAAGGTTACTGCTTGTATAGGCAAGTTCACTGCTCCGGTGCTCATAACACCATGAGTACATCATCAGATTAGTCAAATGTCTGTGAAAGGGTTTCAGTCTCTAGAGCTCCAGTTAGTTCTTGCTCAACTTTGATATTTTTATAGTTATGCAGGTAGGTTTGACCACACTTGGGATTGTGCAAGCTTCTTGCATAGAGAACTCGTTGTCAATAGCTTTGCAGCAACAATGGACTAAGGCGTGGGGTTTAAATACAGGTGTGGGACATGTTTCCCATCAAAATAACAAAACAAAACTCACACAATACTGTTTACCTACAGTATCAGTAAAGTGATAAGATAATTTCACTACTGGAAAGCAAACAAATCTAGCATGTAAGGAACAAGGTTTAATACAGTTTTAAAGCTAGAGGGATAGATTCTCAGATGGTGACTAAATAGTTATTGTGATTTCCACCAGCTGAGGATCTATCCCAGAATGCATTGAGTGTTATCTAAGAGCAATGTGGTTCAGCCACTCTAAGTCTCTGCTAGCATTAGGTTCAAATTAGTAAAATATACATACCCTATGCATGAGTTTTGGACCACCCATCTCGTGCATGTTAGGTGACTCTTGACACCCAGCCGCAGAAGACCCACTGGAGCATGGAGGCAGTACGCAAATAAAGGTGCAAAGATAATGTGTGAAGTGAATTGATAATGAATAGAAGTGGTCCAAAAAAATCTGATGAAACTGTTTTCTGTTGGAAAATGCAGTTTCATCGAAATCAAAACATTTCATGGGAACGTGTCCACTTTGACAAAATGTTTGGTGGGAAAATGATTGTTTCAACTTTTGTTTCTCATTTTGACGCTCTCATTTTGTTTCAACTTTATGTTATACTATAAATTTTAATATTATGTTGTGTATAGTACACTTGCTATTATCTGTATAATATTTGATATTATTATATTATAATGTTTCAGAATTATCAAAATGAAACAAGTTGATGCTTCCACATACATCTTTTTTGGAATTTCCATTCAACGAGAAATTTCAGGTTTTGACTTTGTTTCGATTTGGAACAAAAACAATATTGGAACAGTGGCCAGAAATGCTGCCAAGTTCAATTAAGTTTATTTGTCGGGAATTTCATTTATTTGCATTTTTGGATGGAACTTCTGTTTTATGACCAGCTGTAGTACTGAGCAATGAAAAACCTCTTCTGACTACCCCCAGAGAGACTAGGCTCCAGGTTGCCCCTGGAATCTATTCAAGAAGGAAGGATCAGGAGGCTATTTGGACAAAATCTCCATTTGGTTTGTTCCCAACCCACAGTGTCTCACCCACCGGATGTCTTTTCTATCCCAGATGCCCCTTCCCCATATCTTGCTAATGTTTCTTGTTAGAAAAAAAGTGAGTTTAAAAAATAAGAACAGGAGAGGGAAGAATGTGAGAAGATTAGTTTGTGCAGAACCCAAGATCTGATGTAAGATGAGACCTAAATATGTGTCTTTCCTCTTGATGTCAGTGTGAGTCATCCCCGCCCACCTCAGGACAGATTTTGGCCCAGTAACTGCAGAGAAGTTACAACTGATACCTAATAGCTTTAAGGTAAGAGCTGTCTATTAATTTCATTATCAATTTGTCTAGACAGGTACTTATATGGACCCTATTACTGTAGTATTTGAGCACCTCATAGACATTAATGAATCATAGCATCTCTGTAAGGTAGGGAAATATTATTACCATTGTACAGATGGAAAACTGAGGCACAGTGCCCATTGAAATAAATGGGAATATTTTAGTGGTCATTGGGTCAGATCCTAAGTGACTTGCCCAAGGTCACACAGGGAATCTGTGGCACAGCTAGAAAAGGAAACCCAAATCTCCTAAGTCCCACTCCAATCCCCTAACCACGAGACCAAGCTTAAGTGAATGCTTGCATGTTATATACTAGAAGAAGACACACAGAGACACACTTTTTAACTGGGTTTTTTGATTGTACACTCCTTGGATACACATTGCAATCACAATGGCACATTCTGCTCTGAGCCGCATCCATGTAACCTCATTAAAGTCAATGAAAATCTTAAGTCAACATATTTGCAAGGATTTAACTGAGGGCAGAATTTAGGCCACTGTTTATGCAGCAAAAACTCTAATGAACGTCAGAACAGTTATCGAAGCCCCATATCAGCTGGGACACGCATTTCCCCTGAATTGGGCATAAAGTTAGCTGGAGACTTGAGCTGTGTGAAAATATTAACAACCGTCAAACAAAGTTGAGCTTTATGCCCAGAAGTTGAAATGTCACATTTTTTTCCCACCAAAAGCTTCATGTGATGGTGGAAATGGGACATTTTATCTTGGGTATAAGTGGTGGATGCTTGTGAAAATCTTTCTTCACTCTAAAAATAACAGCTGGCAGTTTGACAGCATTCCCCGGTGGCGCAGCCATTTTGATCCTTAAGTCCCCTGCCAATTTTGTGTTAGTACATTTACACAGCATGCGCCGGGCAAAATATTTTAAAACAGCCTCTGATCTTGGAGTCGCAGTCTTGCGCCTGCAGTTAATTGTGGGTGCAAATGATCATATCCGGGCATCTCACCTATGGGCATCCTGTTAATCAGACAGATCGCTAAAGGCTCCCAACTTTGCCCTCTCTTATATGCCCACTGTTGATTGATGATGCAAAATAACTGTCTAGGTTGAGGCCCCTTTAAGAAATTTGGCCCATACTGTCACTGATTAATGAAATCAAGGAAGAATTTGGTTCATTGTTTTGCTGTCAAGTGGTGACACAGTCTGGAGAAGCCCTGCATCAATTCCAATACTGGCATTACCAGACAGTCTTCATTCAGAAAACACACAGGTAGAATACACTCTGCTAACTGGACATTTGCTTACCTAGGACAAGGCCATGCCTGCAGGGCACAACCATCTGAAGGCTGTAGTGGGCAGGCATAGCGCCCCAAGGAAGAGCAGCGGCTATGCCAGCCATTAGGAAAGCGTCACATGTATCCCGTTCTGCAGCTGGCCAGCAGGACAAAACCCTACTTCCTCCCTGTCCCTGCTTGGGAAGGATGGACTGGAGGGCTAGCCTTGAATAGCCCTTGTGTTTGGGTGAGCACAAGGGCTGCAGCTGAAGCTGGCCACTTCCCCCCAGGTGCAAATTGAGGGCGTTGGCCTGTCTTTGCCCTTGTGCACCTATAAGGAGGTCACTCACAACCTGGGCCTCAGTGATGGTGCTGTTCCTATCCTTGGAGTTCTGATAACACTAAACAGTCTGGCCTGGGTATAGCACCGTGCACCGAGAATGGTTCCAAAGTGCTTCATAGACTGTAAATGACGCCTCCACCCCTGAAACGCTACCTCCTTTTGGCTGAACAGCAGCAGAAATGCCTCACCAACAACACTCTGCAGCTGTTGTTTAAAGGCTGGTTACCAAGAAGTTCAACTAAAACTACAGAAGGAAACAGGCGCCCAGAAGAAGACGGTGTGAGTCACCAGGCTTTCGAGGAAGTGAGACACAGCGGATGCAGGCTGGCAGTATACTGCCTTCCCCTGTCCCTGAGGACTAGAGTATCAGCTGGGGCCAGTGTTGGAGAGGGTGGTCACCTGGAGGAGCAGGGGGTCTCTGCATTCTGGCTTTGTGAATGTGTCATTAGTGCACCCTTTCCTTTCCCAACCGGGCTAATTATCAATGGGGTTTGTTGTGACTGTTTTACCCCTCCCGCTCTGCTGGGGCATTGGTTCAATACTTTCTTACAGAGAGGAGCGCTAGCTCTTCAGTGAACCATCTTTATTACTGATACCTTCTTACAGTGCCTTGAGATTTCCTGAGAGGTCTCCCATAAAGTCACGGACGAGATGCAAAACCCCTGCAGGAAAACTACCAGGGTCCTATATGAATGATGCATAGAGAAGGCAAGAGTGCTGTAAACTGGGAGTGCTTCTGACATATTTCATTCACGTACCTTGCATTAACCTGTGAGTTATTGATCCTTGTGTGCATCAGCCATGAATGATATCGGCAGTATTGCAAGTATAAGCAGGTCAGTGATGTCCGTTATTTTTTTCTTGCAATAAAAGATTTGCCGCCAGATCTGTAGCTGGTGTAAACGGGCTTTGCTCCAAAGATTTCAGTGGAGCACTTCGGAATGACATCGGCTCAATGTTTCTCAGCCAGGGGTACATGTACCCCTGAGGGTCCTCAGAGGTCTTCCAGGGGGTACGTCAACTCATCTAGATATTTGCCTAGTTTTAAAACTGGCTACATAAAAAGCACTAATGAAGTAAGTACAATCTAAAATTTCATACAGACAATGACTTGTTTACACTGCCCTCTATACTATACGTTGAAATGTAAGTACAGAATTTATAGTCCAATTGCTTTATTTTATAATTATATGGAAAAAAGGAGAAAGTCAGCAATTTTTCAGTAATTGTGAGCTGTGTCACTTTTGTAGTTTTGTGTCTGATTTTGTAAGCAAGTTGGTTTTAAGTGAGGTGGAACTTGGGGGTACGCAAGACAAATCAGACTCCTGAAAGGGTACAGTAGTCTGGAAAGGTTGAGTCCCTGCATTAGCTGATCTCTAGCCCTTGATTTCTTTCAGTGCCAGTGTATTTCCCAGTATTTCATTGTGCATATAAGATGCTAAGTTTTAAAT
This sequence comes from Eretmochelys imbricata, assembly GCF_965152235.1. Taxonomy (NCBI): domain Eukaryota; kingdom Metazoa; phylum Chordata; order Testudines; family Cheloniidae; genus Eretmochelys; species Eretmochelys imbricata. The sequence goes on along the minus strand of NC_135574.1, from coordinate 200,627,579 downwards.
TTGCTTAGTGAGAAGTGTAACCCCATATTTACTACAAGCAACATTACAAAACCAAAGTGGTAGCACACAGCATGTCATTTCAGACAGACACTGCTTCAGTACAGATGCTTCAGAAAAATGTTGGAAGATGTTCCAGATGACTAATTGTGTCGCAAAAGCCCTTAGGGATTTTGATGCATTTAACAAATCTGTGTCGGGATATCCCTTGGTTAAATTTAAAAGCAATTGGGTTCTGACTTTTTCTGTGGCTGCATTTTACTTTGGAGGTAGTATAGAAATAGGTCATAGTGGTTTTCACAACAGTAAATACTCCAGGGAGCCATGAATATGATTGTGATGCAAGAAGATAGGTTTTTGGTTTGTTCTTTTTTTGAATGGATGGAAAGTAAAACTGCTTGTTTCACAGGACGTAATCATGTTTTTGGTGCTATTTACACTGTTAACTGAAGTCTACAATGCGGTTACTCCACCAAGGCTGAACAATTCCCCTCTTTGCCTGTATGACTAAATTTTTATAGTGTCTACAGAGTATTGCCAAGGAACAACCATAATGTAAATTCTAATAAGGCCACATGCCTGCTAAGTAGTGGGTAAGCAGAGCTGTCTACAAGTAATAGAAGGGTGTAAATACCACAGAGTGGAGGAAATACTGAGCATGATATAAAGGGGTATAACTAGGATTAATGGGAAGAAACTGAGCAACAAAGCATGCCTAGGCTGCACATCAGGAAGTGTTCTGAATGGTGAGAGTTATTAGACTGTGGCACATTCTCCCAGGGCAAGTGGTGGGAGCCCCGTGTCTCAAGTTATTTAAAACTAAGCGGAAGAAAGAACTCTAGGATATATTGTGGGGAGCTCTGCATGTTGTTGGAGAGGAGTGGTATATTTAAGGAGCCAATCAGTAAGTCTTTTCCTTCTCTAATTTCTATGATTTATATATCACTGCTATGCTGTAGAATACGTACTTGGTTTGGAGCAGCTAAAGAGGAAGCAATGAGGTAGAAATACGGTTTTATTCTGTATTTGCTCCAGCACTTCTAGCTAGCTAGCTAACTTTGCTAGACACTGAAGATCAGGGAATCATGAGGGATACTGGTTTATGTTTCTTTGCAACCATTTGTAAACCACTAACCCTCCTTTGTTCTATGGTAGTTAATGGCCAACTTAATTTTGAATGGTCCCTTGCAACATGTGTTAACTCCTTCGCCTAACAATCTCCTCCACCTTGTATTTAGCTGGGACACTTTGATTACTTTCCCCAGACCTGAAGAACTCTCTGTAGCTGGAAAACTTGTTTCTGCCTCTCCCACCAAGTGAAGTTGGTCCAATAAAAGATATGATCTCACCCACCTTGTCTCCATCTATCATTACATGATAACATGCTATTCTTTATCTTTCATTTGTACTTATTCTCAGGGAAAAGATTCCTCTGCTGCCTTGTGATTTTATGGGACATACATTTAACATTATGGACCAAAATTTAAGAAAGGGGGCGCTGGACCAGAAGATGCCACTGCTTCCTATAGAAAAGGAAAGGAGCACCTCTTTGATTCCTAGACTTCTGCATTTCCAAACGCTGACTAATAACAGGCCAGAACAGTGACTAAGGCCAGGTCTACACTGCAGGCCTATAGCGATATAACTATGCTGCTCAGGAGTGTGAAAAATCCACACCCCTGAGCGATGCAGTTATACCGACCTGACCCCCCATCCTTCCCCCACCCCACGTAGACAGTGCTATGTTGGTGGGAGAACTTCTCCCAGCCACATACCTACCACCTCTCGGGGAGCTGGATTAAGTACGCCGACGGGAGAACTCTCTCCCATTGGCTTAGAGCAGCAGTTCTCAAACCGTGGGTCGGGAGCCCAAAGTGGGTCATGACCCCATTTTAATGGGGTCACCGGGGTTGGCTTAGATTTGTCAGGGCCTGGGGCCGAAGCCCGAGCCCCACCACCCAGGCCGAAGCCAAAGGTCGAGGGCTTCAGCCCTGGGTGGTGGGACTCAGGTTACAGGCCCCTGCCTGGGGCTGAAGCCCTTGGGCTTCAGCTTTGGCCCCCCTGCCTGTAGTGGTGGGGCTCAGGCTTTGGCTCTTCCCCCTCCCCTCCCCCGGGGCAGGGAGCTTGGGTGGGCTCAGGCTTCAGTCCCCCCTCATGGGGTCATGTGGTAATATTTGTTTTCAGAAGGAGGTCGCAGTGCAATGAAGTTTGAGAACCCCTGGCTTGGAGCTGTACTGCACTGATGTAGCATTTTAAGTGTAGCCCTGCCCCAGGGAATATTATTTATGGGTGAAATTCTAGATCTGGCTTTCAAGTTTCTTTTCTTGTTTTTTTATTAACCAGTTTCCCTCTTTGTCATATTTTAGATGCCTGTGTAGCAGTAAAGACCTGCTTTGGGCTATGTTTCATGTGCAATACCTGTATGAGGTGCAGGAGGAAGTGGGAAGGTCTTTGCAAATATGATAACACTTGTCAGGATACAATCTGGGATGCTTTTTTTTTGGAAAATCTTTCAGGGAAAAAATCAATAAGAAAAGTGTAACCCCCTCTCCTCCTTAAGTTACTCGGGAGAGGCAACACTCACCTCTTTGCCTGGGCTCCTGATGTTGTTAAAAGTAAGAGATCCTGAGTATCCCAATGGTAGGAAGTCTCTATCCACACCTCTGCTGCAGTCCTTTTAATCTTGGTGGTGCTTCTACCTGGCTGGGCCCTGTACACACTCAATGGCATGCCTTGGGATCCTCCAGGAATACACCTGAGCTAATCTGTTCAATGGGACTAACTCAAACGTGCCAATTATAAACAGTGTACACCCAATACGCTCTTAGATTAGCATTAACACACCTTTACGTAACAACATAGAGAAATGTGATGTAACAGATTGAGATGAATTAAAATGTCACAACCACTTTAAATCAGCAGGGGACACTTCAATAAATCAATTAATAGATGCCACTTATAGCAGTAAATGAAACGTATCCAATTTACATTTATACAGGTGCTATTTAGCCCACCCCTGAGTGTGCACTCCTCTGAATTTCTGAGTTCTAGACGCTTGCTTGAAGATCTTGATGCTGGGCAGAGCATGCTGTCGGTCCACTAACACAGTCCAGCCAGTGCAGCAAGGGGCAGAGCAATTCTAACGTGGCTCATTCCATCGGCACAACCCCTCTGGAGACGGGAGTTGTTATAACCAGGTCAGGAACCCTGCATCCTGGTTAGACAAAAAGACTTCATCTCTTCTCAGACTCAGGCACCCCCTTACTGTCTCTTTGCTATCTGGGCCGGCTCTAGGATTTTTGCCGCCCCAAGCAAAAAAATTTTTGTCCACCCTCACTTTTTTTTGTGCCCCGCCCCGCCCCAACTCCACCCCTTCCCAACCCCTTCCCCAAATCCCCAGCCCTGCCCCTCCCCCACGCATTCCGCATTTCCCCCCCATTGCTTCCTGAGGTTCCCCCCCGCAACCCCCTGCCCTAGCTCCCCTCCCCTCCACCTGCTCCCCTGAACACGCCGCTGCTCTGCTTCTCCCCCCTCCCTCTCAGGTGAGAGAGAGGCAGAGCATTCAGGAGCAGGCAGAGCGGAGGGGAGCGAGGGTGGGGGGGGAGCACAGGAAGTAACGGGGTGGGGGGTAGGGGAACCACTCCCCACCCCAGCTCGCCTCTGCTCCACCACCGCCGCCTCCCCCGAGTGCGCCGCTGCTCGGCTTCTCCTCCCTCCCTCCCAGGCTTAGCTGCGCGAAACAGCTGTTTGGTGCGCGGCAAGCCTGGGAGGGAGGGGGGAGAAGCCGAGCGGCGGCGGCGCGCTCAGGGGAGCAGGCAGAGGCGAGCTGGGGCTGCGGGGGCACATTTCTAGGGGCAGTATGGCCGGTGTCAGAATGCTGCCCCTAGAAATGTGCCACCCCAAGCACCTGCTTGTTTTGCTGGTGCCTAGAGCCGGCCCTGTTTGCTATCCCCCATCCCTTGCAAGCACTGTCCCTAATAAACAAGGCTGGTGGTTACGCACAGTGCCTGCACTGCAGGCCCAGCATAGTCAGTCCTGGGCACAGCAACTGTCTCTGCCCTGGCTCCAGTGAAGCCACCAACAGCCTCTGAGGTCCCCTGCTTGGTCAAAGCCCCAGCAGACTCTCAACAGCAGCTTAGCCACAGCTCCCTGGTTGCACAGAGCTCCACAGATCAATCACCACTTCCCTGCCCAGGACCTCGGTTCCTCACACACAAGAGAGAGCCCACCACTTGCTCTCTCTGCCTCCCTTGGAAGCAGAAATCTCACTCACAGGAGCTGTAGTCTCCAAGACTGGATTGCAGCACTCAGGATCTTCCCAACTGAGTTCTGAGACCCCTCTAGTAGTGGGTGGCTAGCAAAGAAAGTTTAAAGATGCTTGCTTTAGGAATGCAATATGTCATGGCTCTCCATTTTCAAGGCTAGGGTACCCTTCTGATTTTCACTTTGATAGTAGGAGGCTACCTTGACTTCCAAGAGGTGATGGACATATCCTAAAAGCAACTGCTTGGAAAACATGCCCCAGACCCAATGCCCCCGCCTGGAGGGCACAAATTGCACAAAGGCAGCTGTGCCAGAGAGGTTTTTATCCCTGGGAGATGGCAGGATGAAGAACCATGGCTGCCCTCCCACAAGCATCACCAGGGCAGGGCAGATTTAAATTTCTGCAGCCTGCAGCTGATTGGCAAACCAGAAACTGGCCTATTTCTGTATCAAGGAAGTTGCATATCAAAATGTAGGGAGCATTCAGCTGTGGCCCAATGCATTTTCCCAGCAGAAGGAAGAACAGCTGTTCCCAAGCAGTGCAAAGAAACTGAGCTGGTAAGATAATTCATTGTGCACATTATTAATTGCAGATGTCACCTACTTTTCATTGAATAATTGTTAGCAAATATCTACCATTTGAATAGCTCTAGGCCAGTCAAATTAATTATTCAGATTTATTTTCCTGCCAATTGGTGAATAACGTATTTGTGGATAATTTTTCCTGATATTTGACCTGTTCTGTTCAGGAATTTAAAAGGAAGGGAGACTGATTTTGCTCAGTGGAGAAAAGATGGGTTTGTGTTAAGGCACTGGGTTCAATTCCTGCCTCTGCCACAGATGTCTTGGGTGACCTTGGGTTGATCACTTAATCCCTTTATGCCATCTGTAACACGAGGAGAATAATACTTCCTTTTTCCCAGATTTTGCCTGTTTTATCTTTGTAGGGAGTAAGCTCTTCAGAGCATTTACTGTCTCTTACTATGTATACCTACAGCACTGAGCACAATGGGGCCTTGATCTGGGTTGAGGTCACGGTATGTTTTTGAAAAACAAACAAGAAAGAACAATAAAATTCAGTTTGAAAATTCACAGTGTATCAGCTGCATCATGCATTTGAACATTCATTTTTTTAAAAAAATGTTTTTAGTTTAAAATCTAAACTTATTGTTGGTGCGAAACATGTTACTGAAAAGAGAAACCTGTCGTTTAGGAGCACACCATAAGGGTCTCATCCTGCAACCTGTTTTGTTTAAATGGCTGATAAAATAAGTTGTGCTGAATGGAATGTATATTTCTGTTTTTGTGTCTTTTTGTAACTTAAGGTTTTGCCTCGAGGGATTCTCTATGTTTTGAATCTGACTACTCTGTAAGGTATTTCCCTTCCTGATTTTACAGAGGTTTTTCTTTTACTTTCTCTTTAATTAAAATTCTCTTTTAAGAACCTGATTGCTTTTTCATTGTTCTTGAGATCCAAGGGTTTGGATCTGTGTTCACCCATGCAAATTGGTGAGGATTTTTATCCAGCCTTCCCCAGGAAAGGGGGTGTAGGGCTTGGGGGGATATTTTGTGGGGAAGACGTCTCCAAATGGGCTCTTTCCCTGTTCTTTGTTTAACACGCTTGGTGGTGGCAGCATAAGGTCCAAAGACAAAAGGTAAAAGTTTGTACCTTGGGGAAGTTTTAACTTAAGCTGGTAAGAATAATCTTAGGGGGTCTTTCATGCAGGCCCCACATCTGTACCCCAGAGTTCAGAGTGGGGAAGGAACCTTGACAGTGAATATTGCCAGTCATTACTGGCTGGTGTAGCTTGAGCACTCATGGTAGAGATTAGTGTGTGCTACATAGGTTTAGAGCAATGAGCTTAAAGACCATCAGTGGACTCTAGTGAGAAAGATCTTATGTTCTCACTCTTCCCACCACTGCTGGCCACTCTCTCTCTCTAAGCATTTCCTCTTATTCAGCTTGTAAAAGAGAAGGAAAGAAAACCATTCAAACTCCAGGGCAGAGCTCCTGTTGGCTTCAAATGGGGTAGAATCCGGGGCTAATCGCACACAAAGTTGTATTGGTTTTTAGCACATTTTAAAGAAATACATTTGAACAATCTGTGGCATTTTTCTGAACGGACGATGATTTATATGTTTCATGTGAGGACAAGATTCCTTAAGCGATGACTCATTGTTTTAGGCTGGAATGAGTCCAGTGGGAACCTTTTTCAGAACGGGTTGATACATACCTTACATGGTCTTGGTTTGGGACATTTTTATAAAATGTCTTACATTTTGTCTGATAATCTGTGCATTTTGTCTATTAAAATTCAACTGCCTCTTTTCCTTCCCACTTAAACCAGTTTGTATCTAGCCGCACCTTATATGGGGAGGCATTGTTGGTGCATACACAAATGCGAGAAGGGGATGGCTTCATTGCTAATGGGGATCTTTTTATCAAGGGCAGGGGGAAATGTACATTAGACACATTTTTTCACAGATTAATTTTGATGCAGTGTCCCAAAGACGGTACAAATTAGTAATTCTCACTCAGCAATAAAGATCACTAGAATAACCTGGGCCCGGTCATAAGAGAACACGATGTTAGTAGAAGCCAATGGGAATAGCACATTGGCAGAAGGCAGCACATTCTGAAGGCAGAATTTGGTCCTGCATCTCCTAATATGGAGCAAAATTCTCTTCCTTCACCCATGCTGCTGAGCTCTGTTGTACATTTTCCCACTCATTTTAAATGTGAAATTCCCACTGATACAAATCTGCACTGTTAAAACAGACCTGCAGCAGAGGTCAGGGAAGACGAAAACAGTGACCAATGAAGAGTTTTGGTAGAGTTAAACCCTTGCGCTCCAGAACTTAAGCCAATCTCTGGCCATTCCGTTTAAGAATGAGACTTTTTCAGGAGGCAGATGATCTCACATCTGTAGGGTTTCTTGTACCTTTTTAAGCTGCTGGCTGCCGTCAGAGATTCTGGACTAGTTGGATCTTGGGACTGATCCAGTCTGTCAGTTCCTATGTAAAATGATTTTCTTTGTGGAAAGAAAAGGAGTACTTGTGGCACCTTAGAGATGAACAAATTTATTAGAGCATCTAATAAATTTGTTAGTCTATAAAGTGCCACACGTACTCCTTTTTCTTTTGCAGATACAGACTAACATGGCTGCTACTCTGAAACCTTTCTTTGTGGAGTATGAGACCTGATTTTCTAGTTTTGTTCATGCCCACAGGTCAGTTCTCTGTGTTGAATATGCTATAACCAGACATTTGTTATGGCAATGTTCGTGATTAAAATCTGATCCATAGAACTCAGCTCTGATGGCCTTCATTTGCCTAAATTGGAGGCCTCATGCCCAATGTGACTAGCTCCAGGAAGTAATTAATATCAGTTTTGTAAAAGGTTGCCTCTAGTACGCATACTAAGGCAGGTAGGTCATGACTGAGCAGAACACTTAAGCAGGCACTCAACATAAGAGTACATTCTTGAATCCCAGTAACTTCAACCGTACTTAAAAAGAAGCTTAAAGTTAAGCATACATGCTGAGGTACAAGGGCCAGATTTAAAGGGTATGTAGATTCCCAAGACCCATTTAAATGATACAAGTCTGGCCCTAAGTGCTTTGCTATATAAAGATGGACTAAAGAATGTGCTAAAAGTGCTTTGCTGAACCAAAATCCAATAAAAAGAACAATTTGGGGTAATATCTGATGGAAAGACGGAATTTGTCTCCACAGCAAATAGTGACTGAGCGAAGCAAATTTCAAGACTCTATCTCAATAGGTACAAGGACCTTACTTGTGACAGGCCACTAGTTGATTGGGACCATTATCTGTAATATAAGAATTCTGCCCTGAGGAGCCAAAATCTCATGAGAACAGGTTGCAAGATTTCAAAACTACATAAAATCTGAACAAGTACCCAAGCCCTGATTCAGCTTTGATACTGATACTAAGCCCGAAACCACTGCTTAAACCTAATTCACATCTGAAGCTAAACATTACTTCCTTTCCCCATTTCCAATCAAAATAGCTTTGGGTTTGTGCTGGTTTGAGTTCTGGGTAAAGCCTCATGTTGGTTATTATTAACTATTTCACCCAACCCTAGCTATGATCTAAAAAAAACCCACTCTTCCCAATATGCCACGAGTTCCTATTATAGCAAAACCATTGTCAACAAACTACAGTTTGGCAAAGTAATGGTGGTTTCCTTCCCTCTGTTTTTATAGTTATTAATTATATTTGGTTTTGGTCCAAACCTGAGATGTAAAGATTTCATAAATCAGGTGAATGTGTTGTTTTTATACTTACATTTTATTGGACAACTGCAGAAGTGTATTTTAATGGGCATAAATTCCACCCAAATATTTTATGTGGCTCTGTTAGCAATCTGTTTGTTCTAGAAGTATGTGTTAAATCTGGCACACAGATAAAGAGTAAAAAATCATAATATTTTTTCCCCACAAATACTGCAGTTTGAATAACAAATATGACTGAGCTTAAATAAGTGAGAGATGAGGAGGCTCAGCTCCTGGCAGGTTGCATTAATCACACTGCAGGATGATTCCTCCATTCTTGATGTTCCATAATTAAAAACTCTGCACGATGATACATCTGCTATATACTCAATTTGTAATTAATGGGGTATGAAAGCCGGAGAGTGTGTTTGCTTCTTCCTTGAATTTTGGAGCCATGATGATTTCACACATGCTCACAAACGAGCTGGGCGATTTTTTTCTAGCTAATAGTTTAGTTGCTGAAAAATGCATTTTCCTTTTGAGCTAAACTATTCCCAAATTTGGGTTGAATTTGGTTAATAGTTTTGGCCAAACAAAATGGTTCCACAAATGTCCACAAAATTTAGACCAAAATGAAAATTTTCCACAAAAATGTTGAAAAACATGTTTTGGTGGAAATATTCCAACCGTCATTCCTGCAGAGACATGGCAGCCGTGTAGCCTGAGGCGATGCACAGATGTTCAACAGCACCCCCTCCCGGCTGATTTAGGAATGACATTCATTTTTCTCCCTAACCTCTTTCAGTTACAGAAATCTCCCAGTTCTGCTCCTTGAGACAACAGTAGGTAAAAATATCTGAGACAGATTTTCAAGTTGATGGTGTCAACCTTCCGTTCCATTGTGCTGCTGTGCTGTTTGTTGTAATCTGTCAAAGGGTATGTCTGCAGTTCACAGCAAAAGCTGGGCTGCACGGGCAAGTCAACATGAGTTAGCTTGAGTCCAGCTAGTGCAGGTAACAAGAATAACGAAGACAACACAGCGGGGGTTTCAGAGCAGGCTAGTGAGCCGAGTAGGCATCCAAGACCCATGATGGGCTTGAATTGCTCATGCTACAGTGTCTTCACTGCTGTTGTTACCGGTGCTAGCTGCATTCAAGCTAGGGTCGGGTAGGCTAGAAGAACAGCTTTTGTTGTGTAGACATACCCTTTGTTGACTTCAGCACAGTAATTGCTGATGAAAGCATTGCATGGCATAGAGAGTCTTGCTACGCTCCGATTTTAATATGCATGTTCTACAATACGAGGCTGTATCTTTTTTGTGTAGTTTCCCTCCCCCTGGCCCATGCCAAATATTTTAGGATTAGACTGTGATTTGGACAACACACTCAGGCAGGGGAGGAAGTTACAGTAAGAATCCCTGTTTATACCTCCCTAGGGGTACCCGGACCAGGTAGGAGATAAGTGGCACTACATACGGCTTTACTCCCTCCCCAGGGCAAGTAGGTGAGAAGGGCCAGGGCATGGGTGAAGCTTTGGCTTCTTGCTCTTCTTGACTGAACAGGGAAGCTGAGTCACTGTGGTCTAGCATACACCAGACCAGCCGCTCATGGCTCAAGGAGGAAGCCGGGGAGGAATCATGACTCCGAAGGGTATTGCTGAATCCCAGTGCCTCCCGGGCTTGTTCCAGTTGTGGTGCAGCTAAAGTCCCGGTTCTTTTCTCTCTAAAGGCACAGTGGAGCCCTTATGCAACGCTGAGAACTATTGAAAGTGGTGCGGTGAACGTCCCGAGGGATGCTGTGACTCTTTGCTGGTGCTGTTGTTTGAGGAGGCCCTCCCAGAAGAGAGGAACCTTGACCGAGTGGAATTTGGTTAAATAAAACATGCCACATATGAGGTTGCAAACACAAACATCTACAAGTCAAACACAGGAACTAAACACAGGAAGCCCAGTATTTGTTTTGCATGACAAGGATATCAGAGCTATAAAGCATTTGTAAAAAATATGATTATTATAGAGAGCCAAACAGTGTTTACATACAAGAGACTAGTCTGTATGGACAGGGGATGTCAGCAATATGCCAAATGCTTACCCATACAGGGCCACATCCTCAGCTAGTGTGCATCACTGTGACTCCACGGACTTCAATGAAGCAACATCAGTTTATACTCACTACACAGAATCTATTGCATTATACAGAACAGCTTTTTCTTTCTTTCTTTCTTTCTTTCTTTCTTTCTTTCTTTCTTTCTTTCTTTCTTTCTTTCTTACAACTTAAACCAACAAATCTTTAGTAAAAAGCACTTTGAAATGCAATTCTTGACAGAGCTGAGAGGGAAGATAAGGAATACTTTTGTGGTTTACCTTCATTTTCTATTGCTTGTTTGTTGGATGCTCTTGCTTTTCTCACTAGGTTGTTTCTCTTTCTTGTCTCCAGTTTACAGAGGTATTCAACTGTCTTAATATACTGGAGATTTTCTGTACTTCTTGAGTGGGGCCCACTGGATTCAGGCAACATTTGGATTCTGCAAGTTAAGATCTCAAAGATGGGGGAAACATTTCCTAGCTTTCTGATTAGACATTCATTGAAACCAGCTCTGGTTGGGCACTTCTTGATTAAATTTTCATTAGAAAATGTTGATTTATCTAAACTGTTTTTTTTTCTGTCGGAATGTACCCTTTTGGATAAAAGTTTAATTGGGTAAGGTTCTCAGGTCCAGGATACTAAAAAAAAGGAAGAGAGACCTGGAATAGTCACTAGACAGGCAGCCAGGGCATTCATGTGGGATGTGGAAGAAAGGTTTAGGTCCCTGCTCTGCCACTCTCCCACATCCCAGGTGAGTGGCCTAACCACCAGGCCATAGAGTCAGTCTCTGCAGTGCAGTCTCTTCTGTTGAAGGGGTTCCAATTTTTCCAATAATTAAATATTCATTGGAGCAGGGGCTTAAGCCTGGGTCTCTCAAATACCAGGTGAGTGCCTTGAGCACTGGGTTATAGAGCCAGTTTCTCTGTCACTCTGTTTTGGGGTGGGGGTGGTTCAGCCTGATGTTGGATAGGAACATTTCTGAAACCTCGAAAAGTTTCACAGAATGGGAAAACTGTTTCCTGCCCAGGTCTAATTAAAACCTTGAGAGGTGGAAGCATGGATAGCTAGACAAGTAGATTTGTCCCCAGAGTGACTGCACTGCTACCTTCCTGGCTCAATGTTCTTGTGTACATAAGCATATCTCACTGAAAAGCAATTAGAGGAGAACTTTTGGTCATTTCCCAGGAAGCAGTGAAAGAGGACTGCTCTTCATGGGCAGTTTAGTAGGTCTGCTCCTCTGCTTCAGTGTTTAAACTCTCATGTTTTAAAACTTCTGCATTAAACCATACATGGCGGCACATCATAAAGTCTATGTGCAGGGAATCTCTCAGGTTGCTTGTATCTGCTATGTATTGGGCTAAAATGGGTCAATGTAGACTGCAATCAACTTTGTCACTCTGGGCCTAATTAATAGGTTGGCCCATTTTCGTCTGCACTGTTTAAACTCATATAGCCTGGGTCTGTCCTTTCAATTAGAAATTGATACAACCCGGAAAAATGCTTTTTCAGATTGAGCTCTTTGTATATCAGCTTGTCCACAGGGTTCAATTGAAGGTCTAGTGAATACCTTTGCTTTATGACAGGTTTCAGAGTAGCAGCGTGTTAGTCTGTATTCGCAAAAAGAAAAGGAGTCCTAGCTTATGCTCAAATAAATTGGTTACTCTCTAAGGTGCCAGTAGGACTCCTTTTCTTTTTGCTTTATGAGTGACTCAGAAGTTTCTGATCTGAACGAACATGGGCAATTGTTTACAGACACTTGAATTTTTGAAGGACTTCTGGTGTTTTCCACTGAAGAGCTTGTTGGGACTTTGCAGAACCCAGTCTTGCCATCTTCTCTACATTTTATTCCTCAATTAAGATTTGCATTTCTCTACCCTGCATAGTTGAATGCTGGAGGATACTTTGATTTTATCTCTAAAACTCTTTTATCTTTGTCGTAACCGTATTAGACATTTTAGAATAAGCTATGAGACATTTGAGATGGGGCCTGTAGCAAACAAAACAGACCTCCAGGGTGGGCAACATTTTTGATGATGGACATGCTTCTTCATCATTTGGTTTTGGTGGGTAATAGAGCGTAGCATCATTTTAATGTGGCAACACAATCAACAAGAAGCTTCGGTTTTAGTGAACTTGTTCTGTCATCTTCCCCTTTTTTTCTCATGCAATCATCTTGAGTCAGATATTCAGAAGTGAAGCACCCCCAGAGCCTGGCCAGAATTTCAGAAGAATGTAGAAACCATTTAGACACCTACATAAGTGGCTGGAGATTCAAGATTGCTCAGCTCGTTCGTTTAATAATGTCACAGTGAGAGTTGCTGGTTGCTGTGAAGTCTCAAAAACTGGCCATTTGAAGTGTCTATGTTCTGAACCACTGCAGCTGGTTAATTTAGAAAAATCATAGAATCATAGAATATCAGGTTTGGAAGGGACCTCAGGAGGTCATCTAGTCCAACCCCCTGCTCAAAGCAGGACTGATCCCCAATTAAATCATCCCAGACAGGGCTTTGTCAAGCCTGACCTTAAAAACTTCTAAGGAAGGAGATTCCACCAGCTCCCTAGGTAACGCATTCCAGTGTTTCACCACCCTCCTAGTAAAAAAGTTTTTCCTAATATCCAACCTAAATCTCCCCCACTGCAACTTGAAAATGTCATTGGCTATCTCCAAAGTGGCATATTTTCTTTAAAGTTCAACACATGGAAAGAAATTCCTAGATATAGTAGGTGGGGGGAAAAATAACTGTTGACAACAAAACAATTCATTCACTTCCTAACATGGCTGGCCATGTACTGTACTTTAGCCTAAACAATAATGTCATTGTTCTAACGGGAAAACAAGCCCAGTTTGCTTAAAGGTTAAAAAGACTAAAAGGTTTTATAGGCTGATTTGCTTTTGGCAAACTACCCTTTGCTTGTACCAGGTGCAACGATGTGGAAGTTTCACAGTCTGGCTGAGCCATAGAAATTCTATGGATTCTACTGAACCTATTGCCAAGATGCCTATAGAAACTGTTCTTTCATGCTGGCCAATATCATCTTGCTGTTTCCTTGTGCTTCCCCTCTGTCTGTTTGTTTTATTACATTTAGATGGCAAGTTCTTCAGGGCAGAGCCTGTCTCTTTGTTATATGTTTGTACAGCTCCTAGCACTATGATGCCCTGGCCTCTAGAAACTGACCTGATACAAAGAATAAATAAATCATATTAATACTGATTTTCTTCATAACCCTGTGTAACATAGAGGGAGAGATAGTCAAAGGCATAAAGGGAATTTAGGTGCTTAAATCCCATTGAATTTCAATGGGGTTTGAGTGCCTAATGCCCTTTGTGCCTCTCAAAATTTCTCCCTTAATTGATATATCAGTCTTATGGAACTAATTATAAGATTTTATTTTAGGGCCTGGACCAAAGCCTCAGTGCACTTTGGATCAGGCCCTTGATTCATATGTATTTATTCTCGTTTATCGGCCGTATTTCAAACTCTATCCACAACCTGCTATGTTATTTTTATAATAGTAAATTACGTTTGCCAGTGTTGAGAGAATGAAGATAAGAACCCATAGGGCTCTATATGATCAATCCTACCCCTGGTTTATTTATTTATTTATTCTCATATTCTTCCCATTTCAACATGTCACTAATTCTGTATTATTTCTAATCAAGAAGAGAAAGCTTTTCCATGGATTGTGTGCACTGAACATTTTGGAATAGTATTTAGAGATGCTAGTGGGATGAAGTGGGATGTAACAGCACTGTTTTGGGGAGGGAAAGGAATTAAACTCAACCGCATAGATTTTAACAACTTAAAGGACAGTTTATGCATTAAGTATAAAGACGGAGTACACATGAATGGCATATAAAGAAGACAATAAGCCAATGTCTTCCAAGCTGGGTTCTTGAGGTTAATTTATTATACAAATGTCTATACAGATGTCTTAGCTGTTAAAATACTCTGGCCAACATTTTCAAAGGTGGGTGTCTAATGTTAGGCTCCACGGGGCAGGTATTTTAAAGGTGCCTAAAGATTCAGCTGCCTAAAGATCATAGTAGGAGTTTCGAAAGTGCAAGATATCTAATTCCCATTGTGGGCGTTAAGCACCTCAGTAATTTTGAAAGCAAGACTAGGCCTCTATCTGCATCTTTAGGCACCTAAATACCTATGAAAATATGGCCCCATTTCCATATCTAGGCACCTTAATGAGTAGCCTGGTTATCAGTGGTACTAAACTTGCACAGCCTCCCATTTACTTCAAGAAACTGGGAGTGCTCAGGGCCTCTGAAAATCTGACTTTGACGCAAGAGTTTGAAATCTTGGTGCTAGCCCATAAACATAGTCAGTAGACATTCCTGAGAATGTGTACACACATATGCAACCAAATTAGAAAGGCAAGACATTGTGTCACCTTGTCTAAACTGTAGTTAGATTTGCAATCTGTCTCAGATCATCCAAAAGAACAAAAATGCAATGAAGTGTGGTTTTTTCAATTCTTATACCGCTACTTTAAAGCACATGAATAAACAACTTTCTCATCCTTATGCCATTTGTATCTTTACTGCATAGCTCTATCATTTTTAAAATGAAAAGAATTAAAAATTTAAATGAATGATACAGCTTAACACGCTATGTGTGATATGCTAAGGGAGACTATGGTATATATGTACACACTCAACATTTTGAAGAATTACCCGTTAGCCACATTTTTGTTTGGAAGCGATTGCGTTGTCAAAATCATAGTTAAATGATAAAATATGATTCTGCCTAACAAATGCTCAACTGTACACACTAATTTCTGTTTAACATTTATTCTTCTGGAGTATAAGACAGCTGTTAAGTCACTGGCCTCCTTGTTGAGAGTTTTGTTGTTCTATAGGGCTGTTTTATTAAGCCAAAGTCACAGTCTTGGGTTCTACTGGTTTTTATGAGTTTTTAGAAGAATCTCTGTGACAGGCTCCCCGGGGTGCAACCTGGGACTGTGGAACCGATGGGCCCCCTTAACTCACTAATATGGGTTGTCTCTCACAATGCTTTACTGGTGACAAGCAGTAAACCCCTCCAGGGTCTGTAACCAATATGTATAACCACGTGTGGGGAGCCCCACACTCAGCTAGGTTGCACGAATGCTCCCAGAGCCACTCGCGAATCACAGAGAAAGGCACCAGCCAAATCCCCCCAGCTCCCAGCCTTGTAACTCAGGAATATACTGTCTCTAACTACTCAAGACCCTTTCTTGAGCAATGCAAATTTATTAATTGGTTCACCACTTCATCAATGGAAAGTGGGCATACATCCGCCTCTGTAACCTGAGCAGATTTACCAAGCACTTCAGTCAAACTCACTGGTAAGGATAAACACTAGAATAAGTTTATTGATTACAAAAGATGGATTTTAAGTGATTATAAGTGATAGGTAAAAGTCAGAGTAGTTACCAAAGGAAAATAAAGATAAACACACAGTCTTAATACTCAATCCTAGGCAAAATCTGGACTAAGCAGTTTTTCTCACCCCACTGGATACTGCAGGTTGAGTACAGTCTTTCATATGCAGGGTCTCCCTGTTAGCCTGGGGACTGGTCTCCTCAGCTCCAGCATTCTTGTTGCCTTCAGGATAGGTGGGGGAAGCGGCAGGACAAACCAAGCAGCTTCTGTCCTCTATTTTGTATCCTCATTCCATGTGCTTGGAGAACACAAGTCCAGGCATGTCTGGTGGGCATTGCTGAGTCACCAAGCAAGGCTGATCAACTGCCCTGGTGTGGCCTTATGCAAGTGAGTCATTGAATTGTAACTCCCTTGCTGGACAATGGCTGCTGATGGTTGTTCGACACCCACCCGGGCATTGGTTACCTCCCTTGTTGTTGTCTCTGGGGAGCTAATATCTGTGTGATTCCCCAACTCCCAGAATATTTTAGTGACAACTATACAACACAATCTCATAACTTCATATGCACTAATGAAAGACATATCTAGATAGAACAATGGCTTTCAGCAGATCATAACTTTCCCATGATACGTTACTTGGCATGCTGTATATGAAATATTACAGTTATATACAAATGATGACTATGGGGGGCACTCCCCTGAGGTATAGTGTCACAGTCTCCTACAAAAGCACAACATTAACCCCTGAGGGCCAGTGAGCTTAGCAGAACAGAAATGCTGGCAGGATACCTAACCATGAGTGTTCTCTCACTACATCGACATATCCTACACTAAGATGAAGCTTTAAATATATGTCCAGAGCATAAGCCCTTTTAATTAACATGTTCCTTAGTATTTTTCTGATCATCTTATAGGGTAAAGTGTTCAAAAGTGACTAAGATCCAGATTTTTAAAGGTATTTAGGTATTTCTCCACTCAGTGCTGCAATGCATAAGTGACTTAGGGGCCTAGGACCATTTTCAAAAGCCCAGTGGTTAGGGTACTCACCTGTGGGGTGGGAGACCTGGGTTCAAGTCCCTGCTCCAAATCAGAGAGAGTGGGGATTTGGGCACAGGTCTCCCAAATCTGGGGTGAAGGCTGTAACTGGGCTCTTGGGTATAAGGGGGGGCACCACCGTCACCTTGGCTGTGTTTTGTGTGTGGCATGACCTGGTAGACATGCTCTTAGGCGTCCTCTGAGCACACCTGCTGGATCAGGCCCCACAGGTAAGATGGGGGAACACCTGGTTTGAGGATCTTGCCAAGCAGCTCGACACCATCAGGAGTTAGGCTGCTTTGTACATGACCACTGGCAAAAATTTAGGCATCTATGGGACTTTAAGAACAGAAACATAGACACCTAGGGGCTTTAGGGACATACAGGTATTTGAGCAGAGGTTTCGAATATCTCAATATTGGCTTTAGCCCTTAGCAGCCTAAGTTCCATTGACTTTTAATAATCACTTTTGCAAATGGGCCTTACGGTAGCTGCTTTGAAAATATTAGGCAAGGTGTTTAGAGAGGAAGGATGATCTTGTTGTTAAAGCATTGGACTGGGACTCGGGAGATCTGGGTCCAGACCCTGACTCTGCCACTGACTTCCCTGGTATGAGCTTGGGGAAGTCACTTAGTCTCTCTGTGCTGCCATTCTCCAGCTGTATAATGTGGATGATCCTTTCTTTCGCTCGGCTATTTAGACTGCAAGCTCTTTATGGCAGAAATGCTGTCTTCATATGAGCATGTACAGTGCCTAACACAGCGTGACACTCCGCTCTGCTGGTGCCTCCAGGCATGTCTATAATACGAATAAATAATCAACGAGCATCACGAAAAGAGGGGCAAGACATTTTGTTTCACATTGTTTACTCTGCTCCTTTTCCTGAAGTACCTAATGAGTATTTATATGCCGAGGCCTTTTAGTGGTGTAGCCCCAGTGCAATCGGCTCATGAAAGAAAAAAATCAATTAAACCCTGTTATAATGAATGACCACTGACTTCAAGCCTGCCTTCGTACAAACTGACTGAGAAACTTCCGAGCAGGAAGTTTTTGATCATTTCATTGTCTGTAAAGTCATGTGTTTCGACAAAGAACTCCATGTTCTGCTTTGTTTCCTTTAAACACGTCGATTTTTAAATACAGCAACATGTCAGCAACTCCCCCCTGCCCAAAAAGACCTTTGGCATGTTCATTCACTCACAGCGCCCCTTTGTTACCATCTTTCTCCTGGGTGATTACGGGATAAAACAATGCCCATTAATAGCGAGGGGCAAGCAAGGGAGCTGTGCGATCAACATTCCTGACTTCAGAATGTAGTTTTTGGCAGAGGCAACTAAGTCTTTGGGGTTTTTTTTGGCTGGTGTCTAATAAAACCCCTGATTTGCTTCCGATGCTGGCGGCTGCTGAAATGCAGACTAGCCTGTGAGAGCATCCTGGGTCATCCCACTCTTGGACCCTTATGAGCAGGGGTTTTCAAAGGGGTCAAAGGGAGTTAGCACCCAACAATGGGATAAGGGTGCCTAAATCATGCAGACCCCTTGAACATCCCACCCATGATAACTTGGTCTAGCTGCCATTTGCCCTTAGCTCAGTAGTTACAGTGAGATCTTTGATAATCACCCTTAATGAGATCCAGGATGTGGTGGATGCTTCCTCTTCAAATCAAGACTGGCTGTCTTTGTAAAAGCAATGGTCTAGCTGAGCCAGAAGTTACAGACTTGATGCAGAAATCACCGGGTGAAATTCTATGGCCTGTGTTAGATTTTAAGGCCAGAAGGACCATTATTATTGCCTAATCTGGCCTCAAGCATATGAGCCCATGGAATTATGGTGGAAAGCAACGTTGATGGATTTATGGGCCAAGATTTTCAAATGTGACCATTGATTCCTGGTTTTGGGTGCCCAGCGTGAGAGACATTTTCAAAAGGACCTGATGAGCTGATTTTCAGAGTACTGAGCACTCACTCTTTGAAAGTCAGGCCCCTTTCAGGTGTGTCTGGCTGTGCACCCCAAAAATTAGGTATCCAGAAACGCTACTCACTTTGGAAACTCCTGGCCAGGGGGTACAGACATAGTTCCAGTTCCTCTATATCACTAGTAGTGCTAGCCCTGCTCGATGCTTGCGTCAGGGTGAATGTAAGGACTGTGACTGGCCCATGTAGGGGCAAAATATAGAGGTGGAAAGGGTCCTTACACCTTGTACACGTGTGCAACGGCTGATCACAGCACGGCCCCATCTAAAACTAGGAGTATATGCCACTGAAATTCAGGCATCTGTAACAACCTAACTCATGGCTACACAACAGAGTTAGAACAGGAACGGAGACAGAATCCATTTGAAGCAGGCGGGGGAACATTTAGGGAGGTGGGTGTCATCACCTAAGATGGAATGTGGCCAGCACAGACTCAGACTAACCCAAAAAGTTCCAAGGACTCTTTAATGACCGGAGTAGTCAGGACAACAGTGGTAGGTCTCAACCAAAAGTGGGCAGCCACAGTTGTACAACACCCTAGAACAGCCTGTTGGGTGACAAGGCCTACTGAGCCACCAAGTAACTCCTACCGACTATAGCAGGGTGTTCCCTGGAGACTGTGTAGGCAAGTACTGACCCAATGTAGTACTGATCATACACAAGTTATTGGGCTCAGTACAGGAGTAACTGGATGAAATTCTATGGCCTGGTTTATTCATTAGACTAGACAATCTAATGGTCTTTTCTGGCTTTAAAATCCATGCCATCTAGACTACTTCAACAGACAGCATAGCTGCAGGAGGTAATTGTGCTTAACACACACTTAATCATTGCTTATACATTTGTGTGTGCAGTTTTTTAAAAATATGTCAGCATTACCCTGCAATATCAGCATGCTCCAAAATAAAGGGGTGTTTCCCCAACTGTAGGTAACCTGGGAATTTCTGGCCAAACCAGCATTCGCCCCTGGAACCAGAATGGTGTACTTTGCCATGCTGATTGCTGTCTTCAGCAGCACAGTCTTCTTGGAACTGTAGAGCACTGTCCACTGACCAGTAACAGGAGAACATGGGAACGTTTGTGGGTGTTTGTGGGAATTTACAAATCTCCCATTCATTTTCAATGGGAGACTCAGTGGGGCTAGCATTTCCTGACCAAAATAATAATAATAATAATAATGGTCAACAAAATATTGCTAATCATACATCCAAAATTACAGGCAGCACAGAAGGGATCCGAAAAGGCCATAGACCGTAGACTGCATGTGAGCCAGACTGAGTTCTGCAATGGTTAGTGGAACACAGATGGAGAGTAGCTGTTGTGGGCGATTGCTCCAATGAAGAGGTTTCAGATATTCGGTGGTCTGTGGTGTGTGTTGGCTCCTGCTGCACATTACTTGTTTGGGATGTCAAGATTACATGCACAGTTCCTGAGTTCAAACCTCAGTGAATTACACACCCACAGCTTCCCACAGTAAAACGTCTCCTCTCACAGGAATGTCAAGCAAAGCTCCGGCCCCCATCAGTTGTATTTCCTTTTTCCCGAAGTGAATGGGTTTGCTTTAAGCAGGAAGGTGGGATGGCGTTACTTACCTGTGGGGAGCTGTTCTCCCTACCATGTCAGCTCTGGGGCAAACAGAGGGTGATGGGCCACCTGCCTCCTCGAGTCTCTCTTTTCTCATCAGTCCGGGTGGTCATTTAGCATGAGATCCCCAACGGGGCTTTGGGTGTGACAACACTGAGCATTGTAGGGCTGCTCTCCCAGCTGCCCAGGGAAATCCTCAGCCCAGAGATAGGCCCCCCTGGCTCCCTATAATGTGCATGGGGAGTTATGTACCTAAGAAAGGGATTCACAGAAGCCAGCATGCTGAGCAGGGAACTAGCCAGTAAAAAATGCTGAGGGGAGGGGTGGGAAAGGAGAGGAGTGTGCATCTGAGACACTTAGGTCCCCCCACATCCAGCCAAAATCTTGTCTGTCTCCTGCTCACACTAGATACCTCTCATGCTCCTCCTACCTTGTCCTGTGCTCCCAGCTGTCTCTGTGTGGGGCTGTGCTGCTCCAACACCTACTGGTGGTCTGTTGGCCCTCCTGCTGTGGGGTCTGGTAGGGAGCAGGTCTCAGGGATGCTCTGAGCACACCTGCAGAATTGGGCCCTGCTGGTAAGATGGGCACTCCCCTGCCTAGCTTGAGAACCGCGCTTCGGGGCTTCCAGGCTTTGGCTTGAGCCAGGGTTCCCAGCAGCTAGTTAGCTGGTGGACTTAGGCACCTATAGAGTTAAGTGACAGCTGAGTGGCACTTCTGAAAAGGTCAGTGGGCACCTAAATACCTTTGAAGAGCTGGGCCTTACTACAAACACAGCACTGACATTCTCAGCAGTGGTTTGGTTTGGCCATGCTGGTACCCCTTTTAGGTCACTGTTGTAACAATTTGTACCAAGGGCTTTGTTCAGACTACTATGTGAGGAATGGTTATTCTTCATACAAATTACCGTATTTGCACAAAGGTCTGCGTGCTCCAACAGAGAGCCGTCACTAGCCCCCGTTCTCTGTTCCTTAGTCACTGTTCACCACTGGTTACTCTTTATTCTCCTGATTTAAAAGTACCAATCATCCAGGAAGAGGGCTGAGATGATACCATGTGACATAAATGACAAGTCATGGCCCTTGAATAAAGAATAATGCACAGCTCCACTTATGAATTATTATTTGTACCATAGTACTGTCCCCAGGCCGCAACCAAGATCTGGGCCCCACGGTGATAGGTGCTGTACAAACACACAGCGAGAGATAGTCCTTCCCCCAAAGAGCTCACAATCAAAACAGACAAAAGGTGGGAAGGAAACAGATGCCCAAGCAGAGCTGGGAATAGAAACCCAGGTCTTCTGGCTCCCAGCTTTGACTCTTATCCATTGAACCATGCTGCAGCTGACATTGGTTGGTCTAAGCTCTTTGGTGAATACAGGTAAATAGACCCTGGCCCAGCAAAGCAGGTAAGCACATGCTCAAATTTAAGCACAAGTAGCCCCATTAAAGTTAATAGGACTTCTCCAGTTGTTAAAGTTAAGAACACTTTACTGGACTCGGACTGTAGTGAATACCATAGCAGAGATCAGGATCAGTTTGGGGAAATTCCCAAATGAAGGAAAGTGCTCAGAGCATTGGGTAATTTATCCACAGCAAATAATTCATCCAGCTCTATCATCAGGGCACTTCTGGGTTGCCCAGATATTGAACACAATATTTAAGCTGTCTAGAAAAATCCCATCAATAAAAGCCACACATTCTTTCAGCCTGAAGAGCGCCAGTCCTTCGGTTGTCACGACTTCTCTAAACCCATTGTTCTCCACTTCCTTTCACATAAAATAATTCTGACTTCCATGGCCTCTCTGTCTGCTCCATCCAGCGTGGATTTTAGAGCATCTACCACAGAAAATAAGCGGAATCCAAATTATTATTGGTCCCAATTACTTTCTCCCTAGCCTGAGCCATATTTTTCTTTCAGTGCATTTTCTTTTAGATTCTTTTTTCCAGTCCCCTCGAAGTTTCTGCATGCAAACTCTGCTTGTAGTGCCCTAGTGCGCTTGTTCTCACACCCCTAAGAAAGCCGCAGGGGCAAAACAATGCTCCTAATCTCATTTGCAATCCCTTGTGTACTTTGTTCACTTGGTTATTTATGTTTTTGTTGTACAGCTCCCATCATGACCCAGTGCCAGTTTTCATTATATGTCTTGCTTTGAAACTGGGATTGTAAATTTCTCCTCAAGGGCTGAAACGCTGGCCTCATTGAAGTCAATGGCAAAACTCCCTCTGACTTCTATGGGGCCAGGATTTCACCCAAACTCTTTAAAAGAGAACGGAGATTGATTCATTTGTTGTTCTTGAACCTTTAGTGTTTGACTCAATTCCTATGTTGATTTAAGGAATATGAAAATCAGACTAGATAGCAATACGGTTAGGAACAGCATTTCAGTTAGCCTGTTAAAGGATGATAGACTTCAACATTAGCAGATGGATTAGGTACAGAGGGGAGGTTGTAAAAGGAAATTTACTTCCTCTGTGCCATTTTGCCACCCTCATTTACACAGGCCTTATCCAAAGCCTATTCAAGTCAACGGAAAGACTGCCGGTGATTTCAGTGAACTTTGCATCAAGCCCACTGAGTATTACTTTAGTCCTTCAGACGTTGCAGTGAAATCAGTGAGGCAATTTGTGGAGTAAGGTACTTCTTGGTGTAAGGAAGGGTGACAGGAGAAGGATGCTTTCTTTATTCTGCAAATTCATCTATTTTGATAACCACTCTATTACCTTGTTATTATTCTGATTATGTTTCAGATAATAAAAAAGTAAATTTAAAGTTTGCATGTACCCTCAGCAACCTCTCACACATACCACCAAATGAAATATGCACTTGGCTGAGTTCCACAGATAAGGGGCATGTGGAAATATGGTTGTGTACATGCATGAGCACATATGATTTGAATACACATGATACGTAGCTCTTCTTTTCATCAGTAAAGCTCAAAGGGCTTTTGAAGGGAGGTCAGTGTCATTAATCCCATTTTACAGATGGGGAAACTGAGGCACAGAGAGATGTGTCTTGCCCAGCAGGTACTAGAACCTAGGTTTCCTGAGTGTTGGGCCAGTGCTTGGTTGACTAGGTCACATTGCCTCCCTGCTGGCCATAAAAGCGGTGTATTTGACCTTCTGTTATTAATAGGGTGCTTAGCATAGCTGAAAATCAGGCCCATAATGCAGGCTGATTGTAAGTGTGGCTCTTACTTTCCCAGCAGACTATACGTTTTGTGCTTCAATGCACACAGAATGAATGAGGTGGAACTCCAGAATTCAGCGGTGTCAGTGGAAATATGTTCTTTAATTAGGCCACCATTCACTAGGCAAAATTATAGAAGCCTGGATACACAGATCTAGTCTAATGCCTTATTCTGTTCTCTTTCTGTTTATATCGAGTGTATTTTCATTTTTCTCAACCTAGGAACTCAATGTAGAATATTGGAGTTAGGATCGACCTGCCAAGTTTGGATCAATGTCTGAACTTTCCTAGAATGTGGGTTGTTCATATTTGGGATTTTGATTTCCACCATGATACAGGCAGGGACAGGCAATGAAGGTAGGATCTGGATCTTAATTTTCTAATAGCTCAGGGAAATTTGGGACCATCTTTCATTTGAATTAGCTGGCAAAGTTTGTATCGCATAAAATCCCTCACCACAACTGTGTGCTCTCCCTAGGAACATGACCAAGAACAGGTGAAGAATTTAAAGCAATACAAGCCCATTTAAGAAAACTATATTTGCTTGTCAGGAGTTTAAAGACTCCTAACTGGAGTTGTATAAGACATTGGATACACAGGCTTAAATTTGTTGGACTAACTGTGCCCATGGGGCTTGCAGTCTGGTTAGAAGGATTAACCGAAGAAACAATAAATTATTTTTTATTAGCCTTGAAGTCAGACCAGTGGGAATTTTTCTTTTCAGAGAAGGGCCCACCCTAGATATATTTCATAAACTAGTTTCCGCCAACCCACTCAAAACAAACAAAACATATAAAACACAACAACAAAAACAACAGGAATAAGAAAAATCTGCAGTTTTTTAATTACTGGAAGAGGTGTTTCTAAACCATCCAAATCAGGCGACTCCATTCTACTTTTGTCAATAGTCTAAACAATGTGGTGCATGAATAATTGCAAATGCATATAATAATCTCACTATGTCAAGAAATTTAAACAAAAGCAAAGAGGTGAACATTGCCAGCATCATAGAAAAAAATATGAAATTTTAGATTGCCCCTGAAACCAAAACTGTATTTTAGGAATTAATTTAATTTTTTTATTGTAGCACTTAGAGACCCCAAGCAAGATCAGGACCTTGTTGTGCCAGGCGCTGTACAAACACATAGTGAGAGACAGAGCTTACAGCCAGAGCAAATACTTACGCATTGCAATGCTTATGATGCTCACAGTGGCAGTCTGGCACTGCCATCACCTGTCTCTGGGTAGGGACTCTTGTCCCACTCCCTTCTGACCAGGGGTTTAAAGGCTGCACAGCCCTGGGCCTTGCACTGTGATATGCCCAACAAGCCAGTCTGCCTAAAGCCCAGTGCCTGTGATTTGCAGTATCTCTAAGGGCTTTGACTAATCTGTTGCCAGCAAGTACAAGTTAGTTGCTGAGCAAGCACACTTATTCTTAAAGTAAAAGCATTACAGAGAAAACATTTTTTAAAATCCCTCAATAAATGGATTTAAACACACACGAAATGTCATCCATCAGTCACCCATCAGTGACCCATCAGTCTTATGGGGGCTCTACTAGGCCAAAGTCTTTCAAACCTTTCTACAAGGGTTGGGTCCCTTGGACAGAAGGTGCTGTCCATTTGCTGGATGAGAAAGAAGGCCCTGTGTCAGTTCAAACAAAGCCTTTTTCGACCAAAAGGTCTTTCTTTTTCCACTCTCTGGAAAACCCAGCCTGAAACAGTATAGGCAAGCACTCCAGGGTGGTACCTCTCTAGAAGAGTTTACAATTCCCAGGACTCATAAGAACATAAGAATGGCTATCCTGGGTCAGACCAATGGTCCATCTAGCCCACTGCTCTTTCTTCTGACAGTTGCCGGTGTCACTGCTTTTAGTTCCTGGAGGAGCTGTGGTAATGCTCCCCCACGGAGTAGAACACAGTCATACATAAACCACCTACAAGTTTAATACAATGGTCCTTAAAGATACTGCATGGGGTTGCAATATCTGCCCCAGCAATGACATTAGATTCTCATGCTACCGTGTACCCCTCCCCTGTGTATTTTCATCATGTGATGGGCCAGTCAGAAACATGGACACACCATTACACCAATGAATGGGTGACAGGGTTGGGCTGAATTATTTTGGGGGATATAATTTTCAGCCGTCGTCTTCCTATTTGTCAGGGTCACCAGAACAGCTATCAAAAGCTTTATCCCAAAATGCTGCGATTACTGGCATTGTGTTCCATTCCTTGAATAAAAATGTGAAGACTATCTGCCCTTAAAAGCCGCTTTACAAGATACTGGTTTTTATTGTTAGAGACTGGTGTGAGCTCCTCTGCAATTTTTCCATTGCTATTAACTCAAAGCAACTTTCCACTTGCATTAACTCTTTCTATTCATGCCCACTGAGATGTTCTGGCTCTCCTGTTGCCAACATCAAAGGCTGATGAACTTGGTAGTTGACAGTAGGGATTGGACCAGTGCACCTCCTTACTGTAACTGTAAGGATCCACTCAGCTGATAACACATTCATTTCTGCTCCACAGGAAGTCAAAATTCATTGACCAGCTAGAAAACTTTGGGAAAGGTGTCCATGGAAGTGAGTGGGTTTGATCTTGTGTCCACTGGAGTAATGCTAAAGTTCTCATTGACTTCAAGGATACTGCCAGGCACACTGTGAGAACACAATTGAGTTGGGAGAGGGGGGCAGGCCAATGGATCAGGCACTAGGCTAGGAGTTAGTAGATCTATGTTCTATTCCCAGCTGTCTGATTTTGGACAGATGGAGTAAGAGAGGAAAACTTCTCTTCTCTCTGTCTTATCTACTTACATTGTAAGATTTTACTCTGTGTTTGGATGATGCCTAGAAGAGCAGGGCTCCAACTGTGGTTGAGGCTTACAGATGTTACTAACCTGAAAATAATATCAATAAAAACAGTAAAAAGAAAAGGAGGACTTGTGGCACCTTAGAGACTAACAAATTTATTTGAACATACGTTTTCGTGAGCTACAGCTCACTGCATCGGATGCATTCAGTGGAAAATACAGTTGGGAGATTTATATACACAGAGAACATGAAACAATGGGTGTTACCATACACACTGTAACGAGAGTGATCAGGTAAGGTGAGCTATTACCAGTAGGAGAGCGGAGGGGAAAAAATCTTTTGTAGTGATAATCAAGGTGGGCCATTTCCAGCAGTTGACAAGAACGTCTGAGGAACAGCGGCGGGGCCAGGAATAAACATGGGAAAATAGTTTTACTTTGTGTAATGACCCATCCACTCCCAGTCTTTATTCAAGCCTAAGTTAATTGACACATGATGGCATATGATGGCATATATCACATTGGTAGATGTGCAGGTGAACGAGCCTCTGATAGTGTGGCTGCTGTGATTGGGCCCTATGATGGTGTCCCCTGAATAGATATGTGGACACAGTTGGCAACGGGCTTTGTTGCAAGGATAGGTTCCTGGGTTAGTGGTTCTGTTGTGTGGTGTGTGGTTGCTGGTGAGTATTTGCTTCAGGTTGGGGGGCTGTCTGTAAGCAAGGACTGGCCTGTCTCCCAAGATCTGTGAGAGTGATGGGTCGTCCTTCAGGATAGGTTGTAGATCCTTGATGATGCGTTGGAGAGGTTTTAGTTGAGGGCTGAAGGTGATGGCTAGTGGCGTTCTGTTATTTTCTTCATTGGGCCTGTCCTGTAGTAGGTAACTTCTGGGTACTCTTCTGGCTATGTCCATCTGTTTCTTCACTTCAGCAGGTGGGTATTGTAGTTGTAAGAATGCTTGAGGGAGATCTTGTAGGTGTTTGTCTCTGTCTGAGGGGTTGGAGCAAATGCGGTTGTATCGTAGAGCTTGGCTGTAGACAATGGATTGTATGGTGTAGTCTGGATGAAGACTGGAGGCATGTAGGTAGGCATAGTGGTCAATATTTCGCCATTACAGAAAAATTAGGAAGTATGTCTCTCTGGGTGAAATCCTGCTGGTATGTCTATGTTCCTAAATACAGTTGAGGAATTGGGAAAGTGTACTAGCTCTAATTCAGATGGGATGAGATTGGAGCTAAAGAAAAGTTGACTTAGGGCTCTCCCATGCAAGGAGTTCTACACACATGTGACTTGGCCAGAATTGATCTGGAGCTTGAATGTCCAGTTCATTTCCCACCCCGCTCCATGCTTCCAAATGTGAGTTTAAAAGAATGATCCTATAATGGAGATGAAGGAGTAGCATTCCTTACACTTCAGAAGTTCTGCAATTTTTCTCCAAATGTAAACAAATGGAGCATTCATTCTGTGAATCTTTCTCTCTAGATTTTATTTTAAATGAGTCCATTTCATACTGGATTGCTCTAAGACAGGGGGTCTTAACCTTTTCCATGCCAAAACCCCAAGTTACAACAGAAAAAAAAAAAAGGTTTAGGACCACTCCCCACTAGCCGCAAAGAAAGAAAAGGCGGTCAATGCGCCTCTGGGAGAATTCACCCCCTAAAAAGATATGGCGCCAGATTCCCAGGGGCACTACAAGAGTGTAAAAAAGGGGAATAAGAGTTATGTGAGCAGGAGATCTCAGCATAATTACAATATAATACTTCTTATAAAGATTCATATTGAACAGTTAATTGGGACAGCTAAAACTATCCATATGTTAAGTAGGTGAGATGACAAAAGACTGTCTATTCAAAACAATGAGAAACAAGGTGGGTGAGGTAATCTTTTATTGGACCAACTTCTGTTGGTGAAAGAGACAAGCTTTTGAGTTTACACAGAGCTCTTTTTCAGGTCTGGGAAAGGGACTCAGAGTGTCACAGCTAAATACAAGGTGGAATAGATTGTTAAGCATAAGGAGTTAACATGTGTTGCAAGAGACCATTCAAGCTGAAGTGGGCAGTTAACACCTCTGCAGTCGTAGGACAAAGGAGAGTTAGTGGGTTACAGATTGTTGTAATGAGCCATAAATCCAGTGTCTCTGTTGAGTCCAGGATTTTTAGTGTGTAGCAAAGTTACGAATTTAAGCCCCCAGGCTTGTCTTTGGAAAGTGCTGGGCAGGTTTTCTTTGGGGATGAGCACTAATAGATCAGATATGAAGCGATCAGTTTGTGAAAAATCTTCACCCCACAGGCGATATGGTGTTTTTGTCTTTTCTCATTTTTCTGTGTGACAGGTTTCAGAGTAACAGCCGTGTTAGTCTGTATTCGCAAAAAGAAAAGGAGGACTTGTGGAACCTTAGAGACTAACCAATTTATTTGAGCATGAGCTTTCGTGAGGTACAGCGATGAAGTGAGCTGTAGTTCACGAAAGCTCATGCTCAAATAAATTGGTTAGTCTCTAAGGTGCCACAAGTACTCCTTTTCTTTTTTCTGTGTGAGTTCATTCCAGAGCATGGTGATTGTCAAAACAATAACAGAGACTGACTAAGACAGTGATTATCAACCTTTCCAGACTACTGTACCCCTTTCAGGAGTCTGATTTGTCTTGCGTACCCCCAAATTTCACCTCACTTAAAAATGACTTACTTACAAAATCAGACATAAAAATACAAAAGTGTCACAGCTCATAATTACTGAAAAATTGCTGACTTTCTCCTTTTAACCATATAATTATAAAATAAATCAATTGGAATATAAATGTTGTACTTACATTTCAGTGTCTAGTCTATAGAGCAGTATAAACAAGTCATTGCCTGTATGAAATTGTAGTTTGTACTGTCTTCACTAGTGCATTTTATGTAGCTTGTTGTACAACTAGGCAAATAGCTAGATGAGTTGATGTACCCCTAGAAGACCTCTGTGTACCCATTGGGGTACATGTACCCCTGTTTGAGAACCACTGGGCTAAGACTTGTAAAGCCACTAAATGCTGGAGAAGACTGTAGCTGAGATTTTCCAAAATAGGAACCTAAAGTTAGGTGTCCAGATTTTCAAAAGCACTGAGCTCTCATTGAGGCCAACGGGAACACTTTTGAACATCAGGCCAGATTTATTTAGGTACCTAAATCTGGATTGAACTGATCAGGAAGCAATTTTACCATCCTGCAAAACTTTTCAAGATTTCAAAAATGTTCCCGTTCCCTATCTGGATGAAACGTAGAACTTCAGAAGGTTTTTGTGTTTTTGTTTTTTTTTTTGGTGGGGGGAGGGGAGAGAGAGAGAGAGTTTAAAATTAACAGTACAGAAGAAAATATCCTAGCCAGAATAGACCACTAAGTCTTGTTAACAGTGCAGAAGTTCGGAAAGTAAAAGTAGGACAGAATTATATTTAAAGACACAGATATCTATTTTGTGACAAGCAGGATTACCAGTGTCTTCAGAACCATAGATTAGGGGGTTAGAAGAAAATCTCTAGAGTTTTAGAATTAAACCAGAGGGCAATGATTTCGTGCCGGTAGGATACACTGCACGCTACAATGTCTTTCTGATGAACTTGCAAATCTCCCTGAAGTCACTGGTTCATCTCATTCATGAAGCTTTGGAAAATGTGGAAGGTAGAAGCTTTTACTGTACTATTTTCCTGGTCAGAGAGACAACCTATTCAAAATGGGGGCTGGGGTTGGAGAATGTGGTGTGGAGGACTAATCATATTCTTAGGTATTGTAGCTGCTTAAATTGCATATTTCAAAAAAACAGGGCACCCATTTTCCGCTGTGGAAGCAAAGTGTTTGAATAACACTGCTCAATTTATTTTTAATTAAGCACAGGGAATTCACAGTAAGCCATACATGCATGTGTAATATCATCCAATTCCTAGGGTTTTGTTGTTGTTGTTTTGTCTGTTTGCCTTACTCTTAATCATTCTGGGTTTTAATCCGATTGCCCTATTCTTCGACAATCTAGAAGAAACATATTTGTGTGTACTCCCTATAAAGCATTATTTACTTCCACCTAGACTCAGCAACAACATAAAAGCCTCTCTTAATCAGGTGCCCAAATTCCTATAATGAAAATGAAACAATAAACACATAGAAATATGAGGAAGAAATTACACCCATTAAATACATGGAGACTGATGACAGATATGATGGCTGCCTATTCAAGCTGGAAATTTTACACATGATTGAAGCTTTATTTAGTCTAATGAAATGTGCTTCCTGAATATTGCATCTGCGTGACTGTGTGACCCAGAGCACAAAAGACAGTATTATGTGATTAGACTGAGATCATTCTCATTTAAAATCATTGTGATCGAATTTTAAGTTTTTCATTAGCAGCATCTACTTTCGTGTCCATTGCCTCTTTTATTGCAAATTACCCTTTCAGGTCTTGTCCTTCCACATTCTTGTTTGAAACTTGGCACGTAGTAACAGCCAAAGGGGTGTTGAGTTCATTGATCTTTTTGGGAGCAGGGGAGAAATTTCCAAAACCTGCTTGCCCTGTGCCGAATTTTTCATATGAAACTCCAGGGCATATTTCGAAACCGTTGTACCTAGGATCCCTTTTTCTGTAATTTGTCATGTCTACGTGAACTCTGAAAGCCAGATCCTCAGCTGGTGTAAACTGGTGTGACTCCATAAAAGTCACTACTGGGGCTAAATCTTTGAAGTCAATGGAGTTACAATTATTTGCACCAGTGGAGAGGTTCTGGCCTTCTGTGTTTTCCTAGAAAGACAATGGCGCTACAGCAGTTTACACCAGCTGAGGATCTGGACTCAACTGCTATGATATTTTTTTACCTCACCTCACCCTAATGAGTTGTTTCTTAACAACGTTAAAGCGATGTGGTGTTCCAGACTGGAAAGCACCAGGCACACAGACAACACCAGAGCCATTAAATCACATTTGATTTACGCAGAATCTAACGTGCTTCATAACACAATTTTATGAGCTATTGAGTTTTTTGGCGCCATAAAATGATTTTGTTAGTGAGTTTCAGCAGTTGTTACTTAAGGTGACGTTAAAAAGTGATGAAGGGGAAAGTAAATCCAAGATGTCAACTCACTTCTCAGGTCTGCAGCTTTTTCCTTTCCTAGCTGGGGCGCATCAGTTGGGCTATTCAAGCATGAAACAGATTCACTGTGGTCTCTGGATTTAATGGAATGCCCTGCAGACCCTATACTTTTGGCTGAATATGAACTTGCTGACCACAATATTGAGTTTCAGCTTGTTTGTTAGATTGACTGATGAACACTCAGGACCAGACAGATCAGCCAGACACGAAATCTATCTACTGTACATGTTCAGCCAAACTAAAGCTGTATCAGCCACTTAAAACTACATTTCAAGAGAGTACTGTATAATTTCCTACTTTATAAATCACTGCTTTCAGTGCCTCCAGCAGTCGTACCCCCACCTCCATAAGACGTCTGAAGGCTACTTGTACACCTGTAGGCCCCCTGCCTTGTGGAAGAGTCATACCTCATAACTCTTTGGCACTCTTTTATTGCTGCTCCTAATTAAAAATTAGGGGAAAGGAATCAAATCAGGGACAGTCTCTCATTAAAAGGGGGTTTAAAAATGTCTCAATTCGAACCTGGTTGAGCTCTTTGCTCAGAAGTCTCTTTACTGAGTGTCGTGCAGGGTATTCAAATGCATGCAGACTTTGGACCTCCTTTTTCTGAACATGAGGTGCACATTACCAGGAATCCAGGAATTGCCAGACTGGATTAAACAAATCTAGTCCATCTAGACCAGCATCCTGTCTCCAACGTTGGCCAGTACCGGAAGAAGGTACAAGAACCTTTCATAAGGCTGATGTGGGACAATCTACCCCACAATACTAGTTCTCTTCTTAATCCTTCCTAATTAAAAAGTGGCTTAAACCCTGAAACATGGCCTTTAACAGCCATCCCAAACATTTATGTTAACTTTAATTATTACAAGCCAGGGTATAAATGTCCAATCCTGGTTTGAACCTTGCTAAGTGCTTGGCCTCATTATTCCCAGTGTGCAGAACACTTGCCAGTATTTGGCTTCCAGAATTAAAGCAGCAGCGACTGCTCAATTTTCAAGTGGGCCTCCACAGTTGTGGCCAGAGTTTTGTCCCTTTCCGGGGTGGGGGAGAGGGGAGTGTAGAAACCCACACTTGTATGCACAAGTGGCATTTGGTCTCACAAATCACACTGTTAAACATCTAGCAACTTGAGTTAGATGTGTAACTGCTTTCTTACATTAAAATAAACTATTGCATGTAGAAAATCAGAGGCATACATTTAAAGTTCACGTGACAGGGTGTGTAACAAGTCACACCATGGTACTAGCAGGCAGATAGTTAATTCTCCCATCAGATCTCCCATCAGTGTTCCCCTGAATTACATTTCTTTTCTATAACTGAACCTTTCTCTAATCAGGGTACAGTCCCCCTCCTAAATGGTTGATCTACAATTGGACAAAAGTGTTCCTGTTTGTGCAAAGTTAAAAACTGTCGACAAATACTTCTTAAGTCTCAGTGCAGGGCCTGGCACTGACGAACGGTGGAGAGAAAGAACAATAATGCACTGCTGGACAACTCACATTTCCCAATCAAATTAATTATATGGAATGTTTTGGCCCAGCAAACATGAATTTGGGGCATGACCATAATACATGTTCTGGCCGCCAACAATTATCGTGCGCTCTTTAGTCACATCTTGGATGAGGAATGGGTCTTATGATGTTACGGGGTAAAAGTACAGAAGGTGGGTAAGGGTGTGCCTATTGTCCTGAGCCATACACGGAAAGCACTTCAGTCAGGATATACCTCACGAGTATCCATAAAAAGATTTGGGTGCCCCATTGAAATGAATGGAAGTCTTCATATTCTCTTCAATGGGATTTGGATCAGACCCAGAATGACCCTGTGCCTCTGTATCCTATCCTTTACTCTACTCAAGCAGTAGAAAATGGATGCCAGCAGCTGTGTATACCTAGAAGCTTAGTAACTTAGGAACCATCATAAAAGATCAGAGCAATGGTCCTGTCCCCAAGAGTGGACAAAACCAGATGGTCCAGAGGAAGGTTCAAAGACCCCTTTGGAATAATTTGTTTGCAGAAGAAATCTCTTCCTAGCCCCGTGTAATTAGTTTTTTTAAATGTTCTGAAATATTAGGGTTTATTTCCTTTATATAAACTTATTGGGAAGCAAAACGAAAAATGGAACCACCCCTCCCCACGTGAAGATCATCTGTTAGCTAAAGTAGCAGCTGAATACAACTCTTGTTCACCTGGATAAAAACTAGAGATGAGACGAGACACAGAAGATTTTCTTTTCTTTTTTGGGGGGTGGGGGTTGAGTTCTTGGCCAATGGGAAAAGGGGGTCATTTCTCATTTCAAGTTTCCTTTGCTCAGTTGTGACTCTCAAACTGACCAAAAAAAAAAATATCCCCTTCCCTCCTTTAAATAATTCTTACCTGGTTTCTGCTGTGTAATTAATAATAATAATGTATATTTTTTAAAACCCCAGCACTGCCACAAAACACTGTCATTACACGTAAGCCAGTTTCCCCACAGCAAATCCTCATACAAGCCTGAGTATCTGTGCCTCACTGTAGTGTGGGTCCCTCCTCCCTCAGGCATCTTTTGGGGTCTATCTCCCTACTCCTGCTCTGTTGGCCCAAGGGAATAAATCAAAATGGCTTCTGATGACCCTCCTCAGTGCATGGGCTAAGCTCAGCCAATCAGCGATTGTGAAGAAACCCAACCAGCCCATCTCGTGATTCAAAAAATGTCAGTGGCATCTGTGCTGACAAGATGGTGGTTCTGGTGGTGTTGGGAGGGAGGCGAAATCTATGTCCGACCTAAATGAAAGTTTTGCTGATGCAAATGATTGTCTTGGGAAACACTGCCACCTTGGAAAAAGGGCAGATTCCAAGAGTTTTGAATGTTGTGAAAAACAGTTTGCACAGCGGTGCTGCCTCGGGCCCATACTGTGATCCCCCTACCCATGCTGAGTGGTACCGTGATCCATGAATACTCCCATTGTCTTCATCATGAATATTGATATCAGAATCTCACCCTACATATTAAATAACAAAGTGGGCATTCTGTCAGCTGGGGCATTACTTTCCCTAAAGATACCGAGGGATTCTTCTTTGTGAAGACACTTGCATGAGCATTTCTTATTGCATCCTTTGGTAAGAATTCTTTGGAAGTAGTGGGGGTGGAGAAGGGGTGGAAATAGATTTCCATATGTTCTGGATGAGAATTTTTGCCTAAGACTACAAGTGTGGAATCCCCCAAAATTTTAAATATATACACCGGGGCCAGATCCTCAGCTAGTGTAAAGATTTCAGTGAAGTGACACAAATTTGCATCAGCGGAGGCTCTGGAGTTCAGAGGGCTCATTAAAATCACAGTGTCTGGTAGGGTTGTTTTTTTTTCTACATAGTGCTGTAACATACAGCAAGCATGAGTGGAGAAGGAATATTGGCAAGAGCATGGTACACTGCAGATGAACTGGAGGGTGGACAGATTTGCAGTGTTGTAAAAAACACATGGGAAAAGTCCCTTCTGTTTCATTTATTTTTTTTCTCCCCCTTATTAATTTACCACAACCACAAGC
The DNA here is from genome assembly GCF_965152235.1 of Eretmochelys imbricata. Lineage (NCBI taxonomy): Eukaryota > Metazoa > Chordata > Testudines > Cheloniidae > Eretmochelys > Eretmochelys imbricata. The sequence goes on along the minus strand of NC_135574.1, from coordinate 200,592,396 downwards.
CATGTGTTCCAGTTCCTGTCTGGGAAAAGAGGCTGGCTGGGCCATGTTGTGACTTAGTCAAGCTAGTGATCAAAAAACAGCTGGAAAACCCCAAGAAATTCTGAAATGCTCATAAAAGAGTCAAAAAGCGTTGTTTGCAAACCACTCGGAATAGTGAGAAGTCCATTCTGGTCTTGTTATTGTGTTTCTTGTAATGTGCTAACAGCTGTAATGAAGGACATGAGCACTTCTGGATCAAGGGGATGGAATTTTTTCAGGGAAAGTTCCTGCCTCCAAGTGATTGGATTTATGGTCTGACAGAAAGTTCATATTTTAACACAAAAATAACTGGCGTGAATTGCCTTCACTACTAGCACTGGCAAAGAGTATATTAGCTTGAGCCTCACGCAAATAAGGTGGACATTTCCACTTCTCGCTCCCACAAACATGTCACCGTGGCAAAAGTTGAATGCAAATTCACAGCATTCGGAATTGCTGGCTTTGCTGTGGGGCACGGAGAATTGTTCTGTGGGTTCACTGCTTTCACATATGCTCAGCTGCCCGTGCGTCACTACCCACAGACCACCACTTGTACTTTTCTTCTCTAGCGGCTTTCGGTAGAGGTGCCCTTCTGACGAGGTAAACTCTTCCACTCCTAGGCAAGCAGCATCTGCCACAGCCCACATAGGGCTAGGTTGTGGCTATAACGTTAGCACCAGGCAACGGGCAGCAAATAGCGGCATTGCCAAAGGGGTAGTCCAGGGATAAAATTGTGACTCATGAAATCACAGTTCCACCCCTACATTCCCCCTTGCTCTGGTTTGGGGTTGAGATGGGGGGCAAGAAGCATTTGTGCCTTTCCCTGATACAGATTACGTCCCCCTCCCTGTGACAGGCTATGGCGGGGTCTAGGCTCCCTACTTTCCGCACCCTGGCCCAGCCCCGGTGCCATCCTCTGTGTTGGAGGGGAATAGCAGCCCCACAGAGACTCCTTTTAGCACCCCCAGCTGTGATCCATGATGTAGTAGCCTACGCCAGGTTGAAGGGGACATTTTATGCCCCTATATTCCCCTCCTCAGTCACACAGGACAAATAACAATCTTGCATATAATGAGCAAAAGGGATGAATGTAAACTATGACAGACAAGGACTGATTAGCCAGATATTTTAAAGGTACACAATATTTAAAAAAAAAAAACAAACCCAAACCTTTTAGGGCTTTATATCTCAGCCAAGAAGGTGGGGGGAGCACAAAACCACTATTTTTATTCCTAAGAATATATTTTTGTGAACTGTGAACCTTGAAGAAGATTAATAATTTTATCTCTTTCCCTTAAGAGGAGGAGGCGATGTGGCCTTGTAGATGGAGCACAGGACTGGGACTCAGGAGAGTGGGGCTCTATTCAGAGCCTATGGGCAAGTCATTTCACCTCCTTGTGCCTCAGTTTGCCAATCTGCAAAATGGGGATAATGATACTGACCTCCTTTGTAAAGCACGCTACTGATGAAAAGTGCTATGTAAAAGCCGGGCACTGTTATTGTTAAGAAACATTGACATTGGAACCCCCACGCATCTGATAATCCAACATTTCAAAGATGGCCCACTCCTAGTATGAAACAATGGATCGTTCTGAACGCTAACACTGTTTATACTGCCTTTCTCTTATCCTATTTTCTTCCTGCTTCCCCAGCAGCTTTTCTTTTATCTGGTTTGATCAGGAAGAGAGAGGGTTTTTTTAGTTTTTGTTATGAGGCCCAACTGCCTTCCTGCCCTGCTTTTACAAACCCATCCAGCCCCGCCCCCCCCCCCCCACCCCACACACACTTTATAATAGTTAGCAAAAAACAGACAAGAGTGTTTTAAAACAGAAAAAAATTGCAAACTATCGAGCCTAGTTATGGAGGATTGAAAACCCAGACAACTGGTTGATTCAGTCAGCCCTTGCTTGAGGTTCAGATAACACTGAGTGCATTAATCAGCTGCAGTATTTGCTTTATGATTATATTGAATGGTCTACAATCCTCTCTATTCCCATGTTCTTTTAGCAGGGATGGGTAGGGAAGGGGAGCAGTGAAATACAAATCTCAGTGTTATGCGGTTCTGTTCATGCTACACTAATCCTACTTTCTTTCTTTCTTTCTTTCTTTCTTTCTTTCTTTCTTTCTTTCTTTCTTTCTTTCTCAAGCGAATGCATGTGCTGTCCAAGCCATGAGACACACATTTCCAAATGAGCATGGCTTAAAAGATGCGTACATTTAGTCCTTACCATCTGACAGTTGTTTTGTGGCCTACATGAAATGAACTATTATTACATAACCTCGTGACCAAGGATAAACATTTGCAAAAAGCATGAAGGCCCGGATCCTCAAAGATATTTAGCTGACAATTTGCCTCTTAAGGCACCTAAATTCACCATTTAGTTGTCACTGACGTATTTAAAACCTCCACTTAGCAGCTGCTTAATCCCATTGGTGGCTAAATCCCCAAGATACCTAAATTTCTGCTGGTTGGCATGTTGCAAAAGCCACCGAAGCACTGATGCTGCCCCACAGCTAACAAGTTGCTCAGACCTGTAGCTCAAACCAAAGCCTAGAGGGAGGCCCCAAAGTGGGATGCTCAACCTGGGCAGGGGAATGCCTATCTTGCCAGCCAGGTCCAATCGTGTAGGTGTGCTCAGAACATCCCTAAGACCTGATCCCTGTCAGACCTCACAGTTGGAGGGCCAGATGCAGGGCATTAATAGGTGGGGGGGGTCAACACACCACCCACACAAAAGACAGCCTGAGTCACAACATGGGGCAAGTGCAAGAGAGGTATCTAGCATGAGCAGAAGACAGAGAGGGATGGTTTGGGGCCTACTACATGATGCTGTTGCAGCTCCCCAGGATCTTTAGTAGCTGTCTCTACTGATACAGCAATTTTTAGCGCACACATTAGTGCCAAACCTGCCTCAGTTAGTAGCTGGTTGTGGACTTCTTCATTTTGCATACTCCACACAAACCAGCCTCTGAATGCATCCTTTAAAGTCTCTCCAAATGGGCAGTGCTCTGTGAATTCCACCATATATTCAGAAATTCTTTCAGATGATATTTCTAAAAGCAGAAAGGTTCTGCAGTCACCATGGGCTTTGGGGATATTTTGTAGAATTTGCACAATCTCAGCAAATGTGTTCTCTGCTGGTGTAATGGGAGTTGTAAAGCTACACAACGAAGTGACATGGTTTAGCCCCCCACCTTCCATTACACGAAGTAAAACCACCACCTTTTCCCTGGGAGTTACACTATTCGAGATGCTACACTGTTCCAAAGTCTCTCAGCAGAGATGGGCTACTCTACTACTGAGCTAAAAAGTCCATTTTCTCCAAAAAAGCCAGACATTTTAAACCCTTTTTAAAAACTTTTCTCTCTATGAGCAGTGTGCTCACAGTTGCCCTTTCAGTTTCATTTCCACTACTGTTACTACCCAGCTCTTACATAGCTCTTTTGTCAGTAGGCCTCAAAGAGCTTTATCATGGAGCTCAATATCATTATGTCCATTTCATGGATGGGGAAACTGAGTTCCCTCCCATTTCACTGTATTCCTGGTTAGGATCCTGTTCTCATCACTGATTGTTGTTTCTTTTACTCTTTCCACAGCATACTTAATGTGATGGGGATACCTGGGCACCGGGATTTTTCTTTATGTTTTTTTATTACAGTTTTGTTGTGTGCAGTGGAGAGAGAGAAGGAGAAGCAGGAAGAAGAGTGTGAAAGGGAATATGATGTTCAATGTATACCATGTTAAATGTTCTGTCACTGTCAGGCACTTTGGTGCTAACATGAAGTCAATGCACCATTCATTTATGATTAGAGACAGCCAGGCTAAAGTTCAGTCTGCTGGCAGAAAGAAAGCTAAAGGAAAGGCCTGTGTGTATTGTCTTCTGATGTTAAGTCTGAGAAATACTTGCTGATGATTCAGTCTGTCTGATGCTGAGCTGTCTTTATTGCTAACAATAAAAAAGATAACATTTTAAAAGCTTTTAGGCATAAAGTGAATTTTAACCACTAGTGGTATCCAACCGCATGGCCTTGTGGCCAAATCATGATTCAGGACCGGATACATCTCCCTTTAGGGCACCACACATTCTATATCCTGATTCTGATAAGATAGCTGTTTGTCTTGCATAGCAGTTTTTATGATGTGTTTTTCAATGCTATTGATTTTGAAAAGAGCTGCTGTTTTTCTGCCCGACACCATTTTAGAATGAGAATTCATGGGTCGAATATATATATATTTTTAGATATGGGCCTAAGTTGTAGATTCCAATGATACTTTGTGAGCAATTTCAGCTCCCTCTTCTTTCAGTTCGCACTCAGTTACCTCTTTTGCAGGCACAAAAGTACTCCTTTCCCTCGGAACTTTCTGCTTACATCAGCCCAACTCCAACTAGAATACTAAGGAATTCTCGAAATCACACTTCACACCAAAGAGAAACAGCAGGGCAACTCAAATAAACAGGGCTAGCCTTCAGCAAACAAACAGCTTTCCTTACAAACTGTCCGTGTGTGACTCAGCCCATGCGCCACTATTGGGAGAAAGAGGGCCAAAGGTATGGTGAGTAACAAGCAAATGGACTGTAACCAAAAGAATTAAGGCAAACACTTGGAGATGACAACAAGCGAGTAGATGAAAAGCTCAGATCTCCTCTTGGTCTGCCTGGAAGGAACAAAACATAAATAAAGTTCAGATTACATCTCTGCTCATCTAGATGTTGGCGATTTCCCTGGTTCCTAACCGCTAATCTAATTTACTCCCCAACTCCAGAGAACGATCCACCCCATTACTCATATGCTGATAATGGTGGCACCTAAGGCCCAGATAATACTACAAAAATCACCATGGCCAAACTATGTTATAACATGTTCTTTACTTGTGCACCGGGACAGAAAAATCATTTTATAACCACGTTAGAGCACCGTATTTTAACCTTGGGATGTTGTGCGAGCCCTATACTGAATTTTTTGCACATTCAGAATTCCCATGGGAATCCACGGATATTTTGGGAGCACAAATGATAGAAAACGAGGTGCTGAATGCTCTCACTTCCCAGTGACTTGAAAGTGCTGAGAGCCCTGCAGGATGGACCAGATTGCAAGCGAAGCCCTTCTTGGTTGAACATTAAAATATTTGGTACCAAGTATCATCTGACGTTCTGTACCAATGAATTAGCAAGAAGACTGTGATAGAGTGGGGTGGTACTGCATGTTTATGCTTCTATTATAGGATTTTGCCCCTTTTCTCCCAAGATTTTTGTACTTTACACAACTTCTTTGCTCTCCTTTGCATTTTCTTTATAAACTAGTTCTTATTTTCTTTCTTTTCTCACCACCACTCGTTCCTTTTTTTTACCCCTCTGGCTGCTAACTATCCTCCAATGTGAAAGGTTTGAAGTAAATTTCTCCTTTTCGGATTTCATTCATTTCCTACTTAATCCTTCCCATAGACTCAAATGAGCCCCCAAGGTCAGATCCCACTTCTGCCTGAAAGATTGAAAGGATACATTCTTCTCCATCAGTATTACCCACGATCATACAACCAGCTATGTTGTTTGGTGGTTGAAAGGCCAGACCAGTTAGTGACAGCAGTGCAAGTTAGATTTTACATAGTAACAGAAGAGCTAGATTAGGGCCCAGCTCCTGGAGTCACATGATTTCAGAATCACATCTTTCATTTAAAAAAAAAAAAAGTCTTCAGCTTCTATGATTGACGAGGAAACTTCAGAACCTGAATGGAGTATAACCAATGCAGTGTCATCTGCCTGAGTCTACAGACAGTCTGAAACAGTAGTTCAAAGGGATGTGACCTGCCCCATTCATTTTTGCCAGGTTGTTAACTCTGAAACCTACTGCCCTGGGGAAGCTCCCTTTCAAAACCACTCCAGTAGGAGACTTTGTGTGGGGTGGCCCTAGATCTCCAGTGTGTCAGTTCATTCTGTTGAATACTAAGATGATAAATGAAACTAAATTTAGTTTTGATGGATTGAAATCCAAATATGAACTGTCTATTCTTGATTGTATTTTTACTACTATGTAACAGCCAAACACTTTTTGACTTCTCCTTTCAGGTATTAGAGTTAAAGAAGCCTCAGTACTGTGGACTTCTCATCCCCAGAACACTGGATTAGCACGATCACCCTTAATTAGTCACTAAAAACCCAAACAACCCGTTGGAAAATATTCCCATAGGTTCTTCCAAGATCAAAATCAAAACTGTTACCTTGGGAACAAAGGGGGAATTTAATATATTTATTTAAAATATATATATATCTTTTTTAGGACAGATGTAAAATACTGGTACTAGAATAAGAGGCAGCTTGTAACTTTGAATCCTAGCCCAGCATTACTGCCAGAGAAGAACTAGCTGACTTAAAGCAGTTTTAACTCTTGAAGGACCTATTTTTATAATAAGGAGAAGACTTGTTAAGCTTGCATAACACATTCAGAATAGCGTTCATATGACTCACCTATGTTGTAAGGACAGACCCACTTAACAAAATGCTTCACTGTTTACTATTGACACTATTGTCAATGAAAACACAAAATTACTAGTCTCCATGTGAAAACACACACACACAGAGTTTACTATTCAATTACTGACCAATTTGATATTCATTGCACACTGATATATATATATATATATATTTCATAATATTATTTTTGATCACGTCACTCTGGAGCTGGGATTACAAAACTTTCAGCTGTGATAGCTCTGATAACATAGGCTAGAGGGTTTTTTTTTAAATAAATATATTAAATTCCCCCTTTGTTCCCAAGGTAACAGTTTTGATTTTGATCTTGGAAGAACCTTGTAGTATGAAGGCCAAAATAAATCAGGACTATTAAAGGAACATGATATTAGAAATTCCATGAGAAAAGCGTGTGAGCATATGTAAGTGTGTTAGATAGATAGAGAGATAGATACTCTGGCTAAAATTTTAAATAAAATAATAAAAGGAACTTGATTGTCAGAGCTCCCAAGCACTTTCGGTTGTCATTGAAGTGAGTGGGAGCTGTGATGTTTAGCACTTCAGAAAGTCAAACACCTTATTTAAGTGTCTAAATCTGGCTAGCTTTTATCAGCCAAGTTTGGCCTATATGTATGTATGTCTATATATAGCGATGGTACAGAATAATGCACAAGTGCACTGAAAACTCTCCTAAACCGAAACTTTATTAAAAAAAGATTTGTAGTTCATCTTCATAAATAATAAGTCAGAAGTCTAGGGGTTTGTTTCTTTGTTGTCGCGCTTTGTATGAACATGTGTGTGTGTGTATTTCTTTACATCACTAGCATGAGCTTGTGACTCATTGACTCTCATATGACTTCTCCTAGGACTGTGGCTTTGTACATTCTTTTGTACGTTATGTATCACAGGGCAAACACTGAGAAGTTCAGCCTTACTGCTACTGTCACTCATGGGAAAATCCTCCCTCTCATGCAATGCTGGGAGGAATAGTCTCCTGAGAAGAACCGGCACCTCCATGACAGGCATGTCCTTTCACACTGTGGTATAATACAGCTCAGTATGCTTTGAAGGCCCAAGATGGTGGTGGTCCTGACTTATCTTTCAATAGATACTGATCCTTATCACAGAGCCATAACAAACTATGCAGCAGAGTTGAAGGGGGTGAAGGAACTCTTAGCACCGATTTAAAAAAAGACAGACGTGAGCATTGAGTTAATTTGAGCTTTGAATGGTTGGATTCTTCTTGGCAGGTCAGATTTTAAGGGGCACATACAGTTAAATATTAGACCAGGCCTGCTCAATTAAAATTGACAAACTAAGGGATACATTTTCAGCGTGATGTCCAGGACATCAAATATACAGCTCCTGCCATTAATGATGTTCTAATTGCCATGCTTGAAAATATAGATTTGACCGTTACAAAATTTATGGGGGAAAATGGAGGTTATCCCAGTACCACTACTCAGTCATATAAAAGTCTTCCTTGCTAAGCCCTGGATTCTCTGCTTTGGACTCTCAAGTAAAGAAAACATGAAATCATTCTGTGATTGGAGGAAAGTGGTGCAAAATGTTATCTCCGGGCCATGATATTTGGCTTCCAGTGGACACAGAAACTTGACACAAATCAAACGTCAAACGAGCTGATAATAGACAGGAAGGATTAGTGTTGACACAGCAGACCTGACCTCTGCCAGCAGTAACTGTGTCTAAATACAGCCATGTCTATCCAAAATCACCCCAGGCATATGAGCAGTAGAAGCTGTAGGTAAAGATATAGGAAACGTGGTGCATTAGGACATTCTCACGCCTAATTGGTCTGACAGCTCAGTCTGCATGGAGGACAGTGTTTATTTACTCATTGTTGTGTGATGAACAAGTAGAAAGATGCCTGCTTTAGCCCATGCTGATATTGGTCCAAACACTGTCTGGCTCCAGACACAGTAAACCAGGACAATACAGCACAAAAACTTCCTGTTCACCATCACTTTTAAGTCTGTCCTGGCACAGATATGCAATGACCTCAGATCACAGTTGGGTCTAATAAGGAATTTATCTTCATGGAAATGTGACCTCTTGCTACCAGAAGTCTACAAACATAGAAGTAACAATGGACAAATGGAGATAAAGGTTTATCCTGGCCAACTGTTGCATTTTCAAAACAGTTCTATAATTCTATAATCCGGGCAGTGAAAAGGCTATGATTTGATACAGGGTGCCGCTTGAAGGCATTTGTGTTATCAGGGTCATTGTTGGAAGAACGGACCTTTTTTTTTTTTTTTTTTTTTTTTAACCCTGGATTCTCTTTCCTTTTGAATGAAGTTGGCAGGCATTCCACATCCGTTTTCAAATCCCAGGACCATTTTGGCCACAGGGACAGGGATTTTATGAATTTAAAATTTTCAGTTGTAAACTGGTTTCCGCTATCCTACCCCTACCCCCAAAACTAAGCGTTCATACCACAGATTACTTCATATGTGCTTTTAATCTTGACTTCAATGTATTTTATTGGAGCTAACTTTTAGTTACAGTTGAATAACCTCAGCCTTATTTTGCCTCAAGCCATATTATAATGAATAAACAGCTTTCCCCCTGTGATTCAGTTGCATTTCCAGCTGTCTCTGAAACAGCTGCCTGACTTCTCTTATCAAATGGGTAGGACTGCAGCTTAATCAGTGCAGACCAAACAGGAGCATTCTCGGAGAGTATTTTACATACCAAAAAAGCTTTTGTGTGTGTGGAAGTTAAGCCAAATGCATGACTATGCATCCAGGTATCTTGCTTTGTGTGGGTGTCTCTTTAAAGGAAGTTATCATGGCCGCCACAAACCCGTTCAGATTGAACGGGGACCACATCTTCAGATGAATTTGTACAGCACCTAGCACCGTGGGGGGCCTCAATCTTAATGGTGGCCTCTAGCCATTGTCAGAGACAGTCTCCAAAACTAGATGGACCTCGGGTCGGATCCAGTCTGGCAATTCCTGTGGTTTCCGCCGTACCGAGTACTGCAAGCAGACATATCAAAAGAAAACTGACGATCTGTCTAGACTCTAGAGCAGTACATCTGATGAGAAATGTTTGGACGGTTCAGGGTAGGTAGATTTAATTGTTTTGGACTGTTAGTTGAAGTTCTATCTCTAGTCTTAAACAGCTCTGTCTCTTTGGGCACAGGAACAGAGATTTCCTTATGTTTATATTGGCCAAATACAGTTAAACTAGACAATGTAAATGCTGGTATCATTTTAGTAGCATAGAAGTGACTATGCTAAAGCCTAATGTTTAGCATCTGAGCTTGCCCTTGTGAATTATATATTTTCAGGATCCTGGATTGACTCAGAGTGAGTTGAGTGCTTGTGCAAATAAGCACCTATCGATGATCACAGTGGTCCCTTTGAGCCTTACAAAACTTTACATTACATGATATTCAACCATCGTCTTTAGTATAACCTAGAATCTAGCATATGAAGTTGAATCTGCAAAGATACAGGGTGAACATCTTCCCCCATGAAACCAATGGGAAAACTCCCACTGACTTCACTGGGGAAAGATTTCACCTACGATTTCCAGGTGGAATATAAATTGGATAAGGAACTATACTCAGTTTATACCATTAGCAGAGCTGTAAGAGGATTAATATCACCAGTGCTACTGATAAATATAAAATGTGTAATGAGTTCAATGTAATGTATTGCAAGGTCAAAATTAGCAGAATTTCAAATGGAAACACAGAGGTACCATCTGACATATATGGATATCAACAGATTTAGAAGGATGGCCTGAAACAAGAGAGCAAAATTAGTCTCCCAGCTGAAACCATATTGGCCATTCAGGGGGAAATGAGCAGGATAACATTATGCTAAAATGAAAAAACTGTCGTATTGCACCAGTGACAAAACAAACTACACAGCAATCATCTAGGTATTTTAAAATGTAAACTAAGAGTAAGAGTGACTAGATCTGGTCTGGGATGTGTGCTTTAACACTAGATAGAATAGATCATTGTAATACATGCAATAACATCGGAAGAGCACAAACAAGTTGGCATGATGCAGTCATGAAAATCTAGAGAGACCATGGCAAAAATGAGAAAGAGACTTCTTTGAATCTGGCAATGAAATGTTGATAGATCATTGCTTTGAATTCAAGGGCCGTTAATTCTTGTTTACATCCAAGCTACTTTATACTGCTCTTTCAGTGTAAAGGGGGCTTAAAGTGAGAGCAATTATATTTTACACTCCCTTTGAGGTCAGAATGATGTAAAAGAGCCTTAGTTTAAGTGACAGTCTGGCCCATGGAGACTTTAGAACTCACAAACCCATGCAGCAAAACAGTATCTGGCCTTGTTAAATCTTAGGGATACACTGAGAGAAGGACTGACTTTGCTGGAACACATGCTAATGAGCAGATGTAAAAGGACTTTATTTCCCATGTCCATGTTGACTCAAACCCATGCAGATACTACACTTGAAAATTCAAATGGAAGAAAGGCAACAACAATTTGACTCTGGAAGATGTACAGCACCACTGTCCAGGCCAACAACTGGGCAACCACTTCACCTGCGAACTGACAACAGCTGGAAGCCAGCAAGAGTCATGGTCAGGTCTTGAGGAATCAGACACTAAAGTAATCACTGAGATTTATTTGAAACACCTGAGCATCATAGACTCTCTGTTGAGAAGAAGTTGAAAACTCAGTTTCTCCAGGACCAGAGAAGGGAAGTTAGTTAATATTACAGTTCTACTATACTAAACAAAATAGCATTGGGCTCTAGATGCTGTTAAAAAAAATCTTAAAAACACATATAATAAAAACAGACACCGGCACTTCTCTGCAGGTAACATTATCCTGGCAGCAACATAAATATAACAAAGATTTAATTAACCTCAACAACAAAATCACCATCTGAGTCCCCCATCAACCATTCCCAACCTCACCCATTTGCCAGCTCCTTTAGGCACAGGAGATATAAAACAAGCCTTCCAGTGCATCCTGCAGGTTAACAACCTCAAGCTCTTACAGACCTAGGTGGGAAGTGAGTTCCAAAGGGCTCTAGTAGAGAACATCCTGTCAGCAGACCCCTCTTCTTTACACCAACAGGGCTCCGGCTCAGGCCCCTCTGTGGCACAGAGTCACAGTCTCCTAGTTAGGAAGGTTCCAGGCCATTTAAGGGCTTTATAGATCTACATGTGTCAAATTGAGAGATTTTGAAAAATATATAAACATCTATTGACCAGCCGATACTCTATTTCAAAGTAAAAACTGAGGGTTAGAGCAATTCAATTATCTATAAAGAAACTGCTGAGGGAGAGGTCTCATGTTACTAATATGGCAGCGAATACATTCTCTCACCTAAGTTAAGCTTTGTTCTCGGGAACTCTGCCACTCTTCAAAAGCTGAGGAAGGTTTGATGGGTGATAGAGTGGAAAAGGGAAAAAAGAAAGGAAAAGAAGGAAAAAGTGGAACCCCTGCTATATACATGCAATTGTACTTAGCATCAAAAAAGGGAAAAAATGGAAAAGTGCAAAGATCTGAAATTCCAATACATTTTCAGTGTTTGCAAATCAAAACAAACATTTTCATTTTGTTTTGTTCTGAAATTTCCTCAATCAAAAAATTTAATTGAAACGGACTCCCCTCCCCCCCGCCCCGGCCCCCATGTAAAAGCTTCACGGGAAACATTTTCAATCAAAAAATTTCAGCCTGCTCTAGTCTTTATTCACCATTACAGGCCAGGTTCAAATTGTTCTTACAGGGAATGGTATCTGATTCCACAAGTGGGGCTGTTGAAATCACCAGGAAGCCACATGGGGAAAGGCCCTGCTCATTGTGACTGAAGCTATCCGAGTTCGTTCCTACACTAATAATACTTGGTATTTATATAGCACTTTTCGTCTGCATACGTTAAAGCACTTTAATCCTAAAATGATGTGGTTCTTGCAAATGGTTCTGGCAGGCTGAGCTGTGCATTTTTTGGAAGTAAAGTGTCTAGAGGGATCCACTGACACAGACCACTTGAGAGAGGTTACAACTTGTGCAGTCCAAGGATATGCAGAAAATCTGTCACAGCCATTATCTACATTTTACAAATAGAAAAACGGAGACACAGAGAGGCTAAGAGACTTGCCCAGGTAAGAAAGAAAGTTAGTTGCACTGTTGGAAACAATAGCCAGGTCTCCGCCCTTCCAGAATTAGGCCCAACCCAACATTCCTCCTGCTGACTGTATCCGCTATCTCTCACACACATACGTGCACTAATTCTAATGTGGAAGGTTTGGTTCTAGCTACAATTTGACATAACCATGGAGCTGCATAAAGCCATCGCACTCGCAATCATGGAAACAATGCATTGTTCTGTCATTGTCTTTCTGATCCAAATAACTTTACTGGAGGAGTTCAATGGACTTGCCAAAGCCTGTACAGTTGACGATAATTAAACATTTACACGTGTTCAAAATCCATGAGATCGGTTACAGATGGTTTTGAGAAATAAATAATTTTAAGACAATGTAATTCACCTGCTTTTCTGGGAAGAATTATTAAAATAGCAGACTTGTCTCTAAAAATCTTGTAAAATGCATTGAGAAAGGACAAAATAAGTATCAAATTCTTTAAGGATCATTGCAATTCATAGATTCACAGATTCCAAGGCAGGGGCACCAGAACAGGGCAGGGTCAAGGGGCCATGGCCCTCCCACTTTTGAAAGTTGACAGACCTAGCCTGTCCACTTTTTGCCATGGCCCTAGCCCTCTGCCCCTTCTCTTCCCCCCGAGACCCTGCCTCCCAGCCAGGCCAGAAGCTGGAGCCAGGCCCAGGGAGCCAAGGGAGCTATGGCAAGCTGCGGACCCTCCACCTGGATGGTGCGGAGGAGCCTGAGAGCAGCCCCCTGGTCCATATCCCTGCCCCCAAGACCTCCTGCCCATGGCAGATGGAGGGTCCGTGGCTGCCCACAGCTGCCCAGGCTCCCCGGGCGGCTCTTACCTTGTCCGGGCTCCAGCTTCTGGCCTGGCCTGGGGTGAGTCCTCGGGGGGAAGAGAAGCAGGGATGGGGCCACCCAAGGGTGGGGCCTCGTGCCCCCCCACTTTTAGTAAGAGTCCATCAACCCTATTCCAAGACCAGAAGGGGCTATTGTGATCATCCTGTCTGACCTCCTATATAACACAAGCCGTAGAACTTCTCCAGTGTAATTCCTAGAACAGATTGTTTAGAAAAACATCTTCTAGGAGCGGCAAGTAAAATGTTCATTTTGGGACAAGTCTTTCATTTAAATCATCACTATTGTAACAGTAATGGGAAAGTAGGTCTTGTGAGGAAAATACAGGGCTGGAAGTCAAGAGATCTGAACTCAGTTCCTGTCCCTGCCACAGGCGTTCCAGGGTGGCTATGGATTTGTCACTTACTTGCTCTGTGCCTCGGTTTCCCCATTTGTAAAATGGGAATAATACTTCCCTACCGTATCTCACAGATGTGATGTGAGACATAATTCATTATTAATCTTTGTGCTGGGCTTTGAAATCCTCAATGGGAAGGTGTTGTATAAGTGCTACATACTATTGAAACTCTGCATTTTCCTCTGATTCCTTTGTTCTAAAAAGATGGCAGGATGCCGTTCTTGAAGGCAAGCCAGGATAGCGAATCCTCATGGGAGGAGGTGTAAACTCACTTGTTTATTGCTGCAGAAGGAAGAATACATTTTTGTTCTCCTAAATCAGAAACAAAAGAATCCCCTGCGGTTCTACTAGGTGGGCTGCAAGCAAAACCTCTGCATTTAATTAGTGCAATTCTTATCCCCTTTTCTCAAACCTCAGCGTGTGCTGTGTTACAGGATGACTCAGCTGTGTAATGAAAACATGAGGGCACCCGCCAGGGATCCTTTAAACAGCTCTGACAGCGATGTGCATTACATTTACACCCACGGTACGCACCCGACCAAAACAGTGTAAAGGGGCTTTGGGCTTGTCTTCATGGGAAAGTCTCACCAGATATATCAGTATAATTATCCCAGTATAATTAAACTGATATATTTATACCATATATAAGCTTTTGTGGGCTAGAACCCACTTCATCAGATGCCCACGAAAGCTTATGCCCAAATAAATTTGTTAGTCTCTAAGGTGCCACAAGGACTCCTCGTTGTTTTTGTTGATACAGACTAACATGGCTATCACACTGAAACCTGTATAATGCTTTAAATTCATACCTTACCTTAAATCAATATAACTTTTCCTGGCAGACAAGCCCTTAGTGTACAAGAGACTCAGGCCCTACATGAAATCTATCTCAAGAAGCTGTCAAAGCTGAGTGCAGTAAAGCCTGCAATTTACGGCCAGTTTGTCATACCTCTGAGTAATTCTGCTGGTATGCACTGTATACATGTGGGGCCTCTTCTTTAACTGCCTGATCCTGTTCTCCAACCTCAGTGGACTTCCTAGGGGATGTGATGATCAGATCTCCATTCTGTGGAGAAAGGACTTCTGATAATTTCTTGAATACCCAGTAATTGACCAGAGCCTTGAATTGTATGAATCCGTTTGAGTGCTTGGAATAAAATACTTCTGTGGTATTTGGTTTTAGTCCAGCTGAAGGAAAACGGAAGCCTCACAAAATATGAAAGTCCTTAGAGTCATAGATTCCAAGGCCAGAAGGGACCAGGCTCTTTCTTCAGCAATACTTGTAAATTTCTTTACTTCATCCAAGCACCAAAGTTACCGTAAGCTCATCAGTCTCCGTTCACTGAAAACGTCCAGTTAGGTGTTTGACGCCCATGGGTATGAGTGAATGTTAGGCTACAAAGCAGTTTTATTGGGGCTATCTATTTTAGGTACTCATATAGCCCCCATCTGAGCAGCTCACAATCATTACTGTATTCCCATAAAAGCCCCTGCGAGGAAGGGGGAACTGAAGCACAGATGGGCTAAGTGATTTGCCTACGGTGACACAGGAAGTCTGTGGCAGAGCAGAAGCTTGAATCCAGCTTGCTTACATCCTAGTCTAGTGCTCTAGCCCTGGGCCACCCATCATCCCCAGGCTGTAACCTGGAGAAGCTAGAGCATGACTTTAGTCACAACCCTAACTAAGGCATATTGCATAGTGTCACCGTCCAGTGCACCAACCCAGGAGCAGCACCCAGAGGCACTGTGACTGGGCATCACGTGTGAGCTGCATGCTTCCTCCTTGTTCCTGTGGGATAGTAATGGGTGGCTGTCCTGAACCAACAGGCTGTTACTAACCTCCATGCACGCAGCGGGAATAGAGCCAAGGCTCGTCCCATTTCCCACACACCACCTGCTCTGGAGAGAGAGTAAGCCAGCACGGAGTCCCACTTATTCCTTTGCCCCTGAAGCCAAGGTACAGGCAGCCGAAGTAGGGCATGTAAGAGGGCTTACAACCTAGCACTGTGTCAATAAGAAAATAGGGGACATCAGAAAATTAAGAGAAACGGTGAAGAAAAAGAAGCTAGTTCTGTAAAGATTTGGGAGAGTGTTTATGGCTGATATAATAATAATAATAATCAAATATTAATTCTTAGTCTTATTATGCTACCGTAGCACTGAGATGCTCTAGTCAGGAATCATAGGTGCTATAAGTAAAACAAAGACAGGTCCTGCCTCAGAGAGGTCGCAGTGTAGGATATTGACAAGACGCAACAAGTGAATAATAAGACAAATGGGGGTAGGATGGGAGAGGAGGTAACAGTAAAGATGGGTGCATTAGTCTCAGTGGTTGAATTAGTCAGAGGTGGTCACCAGCCTACCTAGTGCCCAGACGCAATTTAGAGGGACTTCACAAACTTCTTGTGGTACAGTCAGGGTGATAAAGACGAGCTCCTAATCACTGCTTTGGAACAGTCAAAAGCCTTTTCTAATTCTTTGGCCAAAAGCCTTTTCTTCCGCCCTTAGCATATTTCATAACACCACAATAATCTGGATGAAATTAAATATCTAGTGACCCTCTGGTAAGAGCACTGGGGTTATTCTTCTGGCTAAATTCTAAAGTTCCATAGGAAAGGAGCACTGGGCTCCAGAGAACACCACTTATCCAGTTTCTCATCAAATTAGATATATTCCGAACACTCCCTCTTTGACTTAGCAAGCTTTTCCTCTTCTGCTCTCTGGGAAAGATCTTCAGATGAAGCATTCCAGCTAATAATTTCATATGCCTCTTGTTGCTTGTTTATGAGCTTGGGATGATAAAAATATGAAACTGAATTTTTAATCTTTGTTGTTCTTGATATGATTTGAGGAGCAAAAATTGACTCAAAAAGGAAGGGCTGGAGGTACAGGATATAAACTGTTTAAATAACCTAAAACTCCCCTGTATTTTCAATTGGATTATTCAGTTCAATTCACCTTCTTTCCTGAACTCCTGTGTAGTGCTGCTATGCACAACCAAAGGTGGATGCATTTCAGTGGTGGGTGACATGATCCACCCCTATTTCAGAAAGATTTATGAACGTTAGCCTCCTGGCACAGAATGTGGACTGCCTTGAATCACTCCCTATCTTACAAGACACTTCCCTTACCTCCCCCATCCAGTAGGGGCTTGGAGCTGGGCAGCACAGCTCAGGCAATAGGCAGGGCTAACAAAAGTGGGCAGTGTCAAACTCCTGAGGAGATCTGCTGGGTCAATGCTCTGATATTTAAAGTTACCCACCCCTCCAGAACCTCTGGTGACTCCTCCTGCCAGTGCAGCTGCCTCTGTGGATGTGGACTGCACTCCCCTGTATTACAGTGTGACAGTTTTGCCCTTCAGTTCACACTGCAACCCTCAGACCCTATTCATAAGCAGAAATTTGTAGGCCATGGATACACCACAGACTTTGGTTGATGCAAGTTGCATCAACGTAAAGCTGCAGCAGTTAGTCTTTAGCTTGTGTACCTGCACACTTCGCTTCTTGCTTCAGCCTTGTGTGTACTCACCAACAGTGCTTGTGTCAATGCCCAGTGAGGTGCGCCTTGGGGGGTAGCCCAACATGCAAGCTGCCACTGACTGTCCAGTGCACTGTCTTCTGGGAAGTTTTGGCGGGGAAGAAACAAGTCTTGCAGGGGTGACTAGGATCAAGGGGCCAACTTCCCAGCATGCAACTACTTCAGTCCCATAATATCGTCTATCTCCCAAAATTTTCAGGCCTTCAAAAATCCCACAAACCCTTCTTGCTGTCCACCATCTCCAACAGAAGCATGGAACCTACACAGCCCTGCATTATTGTCATGAGCATTGCAAACACAGGACACCTGATTCTCTGGTATTTGCAAAGTGGCGAGAAGAACCAAATTAGTGGGGAACATGATGATTTCTTGGAGGACAGATTGCTGCGGGACATGGCAAGCACCAATTCAAGGTTGCTGGTGGGGTTCATGGAGCAGCAGCAGATGGTGGAGCACGGCTTCTGGGCCTGAGAAATGAACACTGACTGGTGGGATCACACCGTAATGCAGGCTTGGGATGATGAGCAGTGGCTTGCAGAGCTTTTGGATGTGCAAGGCCACATTCCTGGATCTGTGTGCTCAGCTTGCCCCAGCCCTCCAGCACAGGGACACCAAACTGAGAGCTGCTCTGACAGCGCAGAACCGAGTGGCGATCGCACTGTGGGAATTTGCAATGCCAGATTGCTACTGATCAGTGGGAAATAATTTAGGAGCTGGGAGATCCGCTGAGGGGGATGTTGTCATCCAAGTGTCCAGGGTCATTAATTGTCTCCTCCTATGCAGGACTGTGACTCTTAGCAATGTGCAGGACATAGTGGATGAATTTGCGGCAATGGAGTTCCTGAACTGTGATGGTGAAATAGATGGCACATATCCTTATTTTGGCATCAGAGCACCTTACCACAGAATACATCAACAGAACGGGCTACTTTTCCATGGTGATGCAAGCGTCAGTGGATCACAGGGGACGTTTCACTGACATCAGTGTTGGCTGATCAGAGAAAGTGCACGATGCTCACATCTTTAAGAACACAGGACTGTTCCGAAAGTTACAAGCAGGGACTTTCTTTCCTGACCGGTGGATTACCATTGGCAATGTTGATATGCCAGTAGTGATCCTGGAGGACTCAGCCTGCTCCTTACTCACCTGGCTCATGAAGCTGTACGCTGGCCACCTCAACAGCACCAAGGAAATATTCACCTACCACCTTAGCAGGTACTGGATGACCATTGAATGTACTTTTTTCTAGATTGAAGAGATGCTGGCATTATTTACTCACCAGACTCGATCTCAGTGCAAATCATCCCAATGGTTATAGCTGCCTGCTGCATCCTGCATAATATCTGTGAAGCAAAGGGGGGAAAGTTGCCGCTAGGGTGGAGATGGAGCAGCTGTCTGATGAGTTTGAGCAGTCAGACCCAAAGACCCTAAGACCCTATTAGAAGAGCTCAACATGGAGTGATATGGCTCAGGGAGGCTTTGAAAAAGCACTTTAACAGTTAGCCACAGTAATGTGTTGTGGTGGACTGTGCTGTACTTAGCCCTGCTGTTTTGTGGTGTTCGATGTACATCTCTGACTATAACACCATCAATGCACCTATTAATTTTGCAGTGTTTCTATATATTATGATTATTATACTGTGTTTGTCACGGATCCTCTGAGTTGTGTCACACTGTACAGTAACAAGTACCTGGGAGCTTTCTGCACTGCTAGGCACTTTCAGCAGATGTTGTGAACTATTTCGTAACAAAACCAATGGACAAAATGTGCAGTTTAAAAGCAAATACATTAAAAACTTTAATGGGACAGAACTTAACAAGGAGAAAGAATATTCATGTCCATTTTACCTACAGAAACATTGACTGTGGCCTTCACAGGTCAGCGTATGTGAAGCTGTCGTTGTCCTTAGTGTCGCCTGGGATGAAGTGGCAGGGGTAGGGATGCAGCCTCTGATGCCACGTGGAATTTTGAGGGGGGAAATAGGAAGGTGCTGTAATGGAGTTCTCCATGGACTGCAAAGGGAGGCAAGCCCGTGATAGTCCTGGTGCCTCTCCCTCTCCTTTTCCTGCTGGGACTCTTGGGTCTTTCTCCTGTCTGCTCTTTCCTTCTCCAGGTTATCTTCAATGTTCACGCTCCAGCCCTTTGATACAGCACTGGCTTGAAGGATCTCATTGAACATGTCACCCCGAGTCCTCTTCTTTCTCCTTATCTGGCTCAGGCATTCTGTGAGTAAGGAGGGGGAGACCCTCAAGGCCGCAAAGGCAGCAGCTGCAGATAAAACACACAGGGGTACCACTGTCAGAATAGTCACAATGGAAAGCAAAAGTTAAGATTCCAAACTCTTTTCATGGCTCCCCTAATAACAACTGTACCTCTCTTTGGTGCACCGCTCCCTTTTCTAGCAGGAGTAAATTAATGAAAAGTCGATAGCTGTGTCCTGCTAAGTTAGGGGCACCATCACTAGGAAATACTTTTACGTACTTACCTGAGGATCCTTCCCCTGCATTGGGGTTGACCATGCTCAAGCCAGGGACTGATTGGACTTCAGTAGAGTCTCAAACAGGTCCTGGCTCATGGCATAGCTGTACCCTGCACAGCCTCTTCTCCCCACAGACCCAGGAGATTTGGTCTCTCCTATCTACTCCAAGCTGGAGAGTGTCCGAAGCATGTCGCTGGCATGGTCAGCTGGGCAGTTGCACACAACAATAGAGAGCTTCAAGGTGTGCTTGTCAAGTTGGACAATCAGGAAAAGGCATTTCAAAAATTTGTGTGGCTTTTAAGGGGAGGGGGATTTTCCTGTCTCTGTGACCCCGGCCAGAGGAGTTCAAAAGTGTCACCAGTGCAGCCAGTGTCGGGCATTGTGGGCCAGCGGCTGAAGGACTGTTATGGTTGACATAAGTAACACAGCGTCTACACTCGTGCTGCATCGATTTCAGTTATGTACCCTGGCTCAATGCCTCTCGGGGAGGTGGTGTTATTGCGTCGCTCTAATGGGGTGCTTACATCAGTGGGAGACAAATTTAAGCGTAGAAACAGGCACAACTAGGTCGACACAAGGCAGTTTGCACCAAACTAACTTTGTAGCGTAGACAAGGCCATAGTCTTTGAAAACTATTGCTGTAGCTGAATAAGATCCACGGCCCTATTGTCCCTCCTCCTTTCCGTCTTCTCCTCCACCAGCTGCTGGGAAACAAAAGACCAAGTGCTGCTGAAAAACTGACAAGCACTAAAGAACTCACAGCTGGTGGTATCCCTTGTACCCACCTCAGTGTGACACAATCTGCCAAGCAGATGAAGAGGAGGGTGGTCTAGTAGTAAGTAACTCAGAACGGAGGGGAGAGAAATGAAACGTATGATTCAGACTCTTGCTCCAGCCTTTAGTTTGCTATGGAGGAGGACGATTTTATTATTATTAATGCCAGTGGGCAAACCTCTTTCTCGGTGATAAATAACTGGGGGATGCCCACAGTAGACCCAGATGCTGTCAAGCCACCAAATAGCTGCCAAGACTCCTGGGTGCCAGATGTGTGTAGCTATATCCCTCCATCTGCAGAATATGCCACATGTAATTGGTGGCTTAGAAGGAGGGTATACCATGTGAGAATTTCAGGTTTGTCTTGTTTGGCAAACCCCAAGCATGCTTGAGATTAATCCAAACTCTAAACCAATCTAGAAGTCCTCAGTGTTCAACTAGTTAACAGTCTGGTTATGGCAGGGCTAGGGACTGGATTTGCTCTCAGTTACACTGGTGTAAATTAGAAGTAACTCCACTGAAGTCAATGAAGTTACACCAGTTGGAAACCAGCAGACGTGATCAGAATCAGACCCTCGTTGCCTGACGACCAGAATGCAGGGACCACATTAAGGGCAGCAGTCTACCTCTGGATGGTTCAGATATATTGAAAGGATGCTTCTGTCAAGCAGTGCTGTCTGCCTTTCCCACCTGCTCCACCTTTCCAGAGTAATTACAGAGAACGCATGGAGTGAGGGGCAAAGCACAGAACCCGCAGCCCTGTAGGAGGCAGGAGTATGAACCACCTTTGTGCCTTCCCAGCCCTAGGCTTTTCCGGTGGCTGGAGAGGACCCTGGCATAACTAAAACAGTCCTTGGGGCCTAAGTTAGAGCTGCGTCTCCAGGGCCGCCTTACGCCTAGAATCTCCAGTGATGAATGCCGCAGCACTGCCCCGGCACGCCCTCTACACCAGGGCTTGTGAACGGGTCCTTGAAGGACAGCCTTATATCTGTCCCCACAAGGGCCTGTGCAGGAGCAATCCTCCCTTGGCTGTATACATGGCTTTTAGGGGCCTTTATGTCACTTTGGCCCTTTGTGAAGCATTGGAGTGCGGTGAGGAGCTCACCCATGGGCGGCGGGGGAAGAGGGAGGTGGCAGGATTTGATCTAATTTTTAGACTTTCCTTTGATTTCCTCTATTTGTCATGCCATTGGCCTGACTTTGGCACTGATGCAAGACAGTGCTTGATCTGACCTCAGGAACTCATTCTAAAGGTGTTTTTTATTATTATTCATCTGGGTGTCAAACGCCTGAATTGTTCATTTCAGAATCGATCCTACATGTGCCAATTTACCGGACCATGCCTGAATATGGCAGTGCTTTGACCATAGCTGTAAAGAGAAGAGACTCAATGGCAGAGGTGAGACCACATTGACCTGGCCCCCACATGCTGCTGCTAAGTAGAATGAATCAGGAGATAAGATGGTGCGGTCAAAGGAAGCACCAGAGCCATCCTAAGCGCTGCTGA
This sequence comes from Eretmochelys imbricata, assembly GCF_965152235.1. Classification (NCBI taxonomy): domain Eukaryota; kingdom Metazoa; phylum Chordata; order Testudines; family Cheloniidae; genus Eretmochelys; species Eretmochelys imbricata. The sequence goes on along the minus strand of NC_135574.1, from coordinate 200,570,225 downwards.
AATCTAGGGAAAACTTGTCATGATTCAGCCATGATTTCCTCCTGTGTTTAATGTGTCAAGCCATGCGCTCCATACAGAGATTTGAGTGGAATAGCTGGGCCTGAGGTTGAATGGATCTCTTGAAAACAGCAATAGCCCATCATGCATATTGCTCCAGCAAGAACTCGGAAGGATCACTATTTTTAAAAAGCATAATACATAGAAAATTCTACTATGGGAAATCTTCTGTCATAAAGGAAGTTATATTTGCTCTACAAACATTTAGGTCTCCCACTTTTTAAGGGTAAGCTGCAATTCTCTGAATCATTAGAAAACAAAAAGGCCTACTCCTTCACTCTTCAGGGTCTACAGATGTGCCAAGACATACATGGATTTCATATTTTCCGGTAGCTATAAATCAGACCATTTCTCTCAAGAAAATCCCATTTTAAAAGAGTCTCACAGGTCACTGTTGAAGCTCAGTGGGAGCATCTTTGGCCAGTAAACTAATTTCCCATTTAGGGTGACATTCACCCCTGTAAAGAGGGCCAACTCAAAGCCTGGGCACCCCTGAAGTCCCTTCTGCCCAGAGGCAAATTCCATCCTTTAGGCTAAGGCATTTTGCCATACAAAGTGTCCAGGTGTTCTCTGGCTGGAAATGTAGCTCACACTTAATGCAGCTAGAACTGAGTTCATCTGATGAGACAAATATCTCTGGGTACACTATGAGACATAAACCTATTCTTCAGAGTGGCAGATGGAATGTATCCCTACTCAGTCTCATGGGAAAGTAGATGTGATCCTTGGCTGATGTGATACTAGGTTTCTATGGAGTCTCCAGGGATGGTGTCCATAGCCTCTCTTTGCCAGAAGCTGGGAATGGGTGACGGGGATGGATCACTTGCAGATTGACGGTGCTGTTCATTCCCTCTGAAGCACGTGGCATTGGCCACTGTCAGAAGACAGGATACTGGGCAAGACGGATCTGTAGTCTGACCCTGTATGGCTGTTCTTATGATCACTGTGTAGCCATCTACTATGAATCTATTTGAACTGGCATTGCAAAATGATGCAAGTGTGCTGGTTTCACAGTCTGCACCAGAATACCAATCATTATACAAATTGTAACCTCTCTCAAACTGTTGGTGTCAATGAGTCTCTCTAGACACTTTTCTTCTCTTCTAAAATGCACAGCTAACCCTGCTGGGACACTTTAAAAATCTAATCTTAACTGTACTACAAACACTGCAATAAAGATATATTTTATGATTAAGGTATTTTAAAGTCACATATGTCTTTGTTTTCTTATTTCCCCCCTCATTGTATCACTCCCGGGAAGGGTTAATGTTGTTTGGGATGCCTTCACTGTGCATTTCCTCACCTCAACATATTGCGTTTAAAGGTAACCTTAATTCTGAATTTCCAGAGTTTAAAACGCTTGTTTTGGGGATCTTGCAACAGCCCTGTAATGGCTTTTACCCTAAATTACTGATGAGTACTCTCAACCTGACCTCCTACTTAAGGTAGCTTTTCTTTTTCTTAACAAATTCTAAATGAAGCCTGTGGAAGGAACTCAAAGAGAATGCCACCATGTGATCTTTCTATTGATTGGAAGCTGTGTAGGATCAGTCTTCAATGAGTTGTTGTGCAGGGTTTTTTTTTGTTTTGTTGTTTTCATTTTAATTTTGAGGGCCCAGTGCATTAGTACATATGGACTGGCCACTTTACACCACTGGAGCAGCTCAAAGCAGCCAGCTAAGCTGAATTTATAGCTGCTTTGCATTGCTGCCACAAAAAGGAACCAGAATGTACTACACTTCCTGTCCCCTCTATTCCTCTTCATATCATAGGTGCTGGCTCCGTAGTTGGAGCACCCACGGGAAAAAATTAGTGGGTGCTCTGCACCCCGCCGGCAGCCAAGCTCCCCTCCATGCCCCCCGCCCCACCTCACCTCCGCCTCTGCCTCCTCCCCTGAGCACACCACGTCACTGCTTCTCCGCCTACCTCCCAGCTCTTGCTGCCACCAAACAGCTGTTTTGTGGGGTAACAAGCTTTGGGAGGGACGGGGGAGGAGCGGGAACGCGGCGCGCTCAGGGGAAGAGGCGGGGCCGGGCATTTGGGGAAGGAGTCCAATAGGGGCAGGGAGGGGGTGGAGTTGGGGCGGGGACTTTGGGGAAGGGGTTGGAATGGGTGGAGTCGGGGCGGGGCCGGGGGCAGAGCGGGGTCGAGCGCCCTCCGGCGCCAGCAGAAGTCGCCGCCTATGCTTCATACACACTCCAAATGACCCCTGTCTCCTGCACCCCCATGTATTCCGCTACCCCCACTAATTTTTGCCTCCCTCCCAACTTCCATATTCCTCAGCACACACGTCTCAGTTTTCCCCTCCCCAGCAGTGCTCCACATTTCCCTGTTCAGGTGCCCATGCATGCACACAGGCACACACATACTCACACGTGGATTCCCCCTCCTTCTTGCCTTCCTTTCGGATGAGATCTGGTGTAGAGGGCAGTTTTTGCAGAGAAATAATGAGGATGAATGATCATTTTCCACATTATTCATCAGAACTGAACGGTTATCTGTCCGAAGACACTGAGGTATGAAATCTTCTCTTTCAGAAACTTTCATAAAGAAGTGCTCTCGCTCTCTCTCTCAAAATTACTGCCATCTCCCATATATATGTATATGGCTTCTGATTGTAGGTTTTAACCAATAAACACTGATAAAACATTCCCAATTAACAAAATATTCAATTAGTGTTGTCCAATAAACACTGGAAGGACACCAGAAACGGTTCCCCAGTTTGTGTTGACTTCACCCCTTTTGCAGTGCAATTTGTTTATGTAGACAATGTCCCTGCTCTGTGGCTTGTATGGGCTTATCTACACAGAGCTGTAATGTAAACTATGGGGGAGTGATTTTGAAAGTGTGCTAACATGTTGTGCTTTAATTGGTCTGTGTAGATCCCACTGCTGCTCAGTAATGGTTCCCGGGGGCGCTTTGCCTGAGCACCAGGAGACAGGGGTAATTTGGGGTGTGTATGCAGGGGAATATCGGGAAGAGGATGTATACCATAGTACACTACGTGTATATATAAAGCGAAAGCCCTGAAAATCCATGATTTTTTGACATCTACATAGAACTCAAAAATTGCTAAAAATAAACCCCAACAAACAGAAGCCCTGTATATATCGGATGTATATAAAAGGTGTGTACATATACATAATTATATATAAAAAGAAAAGGAGTATTTGTGGCACCTTAGAGACTAACAAATTTATTTGAGCATAAACTATGCTCAGATACATTTGTTAGTCTCTAAGGTGCCACAAGTCCTCCTTTTCTTTTTGCAAATACAGACTAACACGGCTGCTACTCTGAAACCTATAATTATATATGTATATATGAGTTGTCTCCTATTGTTATTAATGATGATTATTATATTACTACTCCAGTTTTGTTCACCTTTCCCATTAAATAAGAAAAAAGCATTACAGAAATTAAAATACAAAGTCCCAGAAAGTCCTGGGCTTGATTATAAGATAAATATTCTACAGCATTTGTCATTGTCCATCCATCCACCCAAGTATGTAAAATGTCCTCACCACCACAGTCTCTGAGCACATATTTAGTAGGTATACCTGCCCTGTGAAGGCTCTGTTATAGTTCTGATTTACACTTCTTCCCCTCCAAGGTGATCAAACAGTATGATAAGAGGAAGTTTTTAAGGTTGGACAACAAGAGAGCTAAACGCTGAAGTGTATGACTGTGAATCCCAGAGATTGCATATTTCTGAGCTGAATAAATGGTGCCTATGAATGCACTAGTTTACTCTTCCTTTCCAAAAAATGGCCTGCTTTTTTCTACTGACCCTGGGCGAGTCTGGAGTTACCTGAACCTGTTTGTAGCCTCTCAGAAATTGCAAGCTTTCCCACCTGAATTCCGACCCTGTCAGCTGGTGGGGGCTTTCAGCTGGGGGTTTATTTCATTGCGTCTCAAAGAGGTCAGTTCCTGCGCTGAAAGACAAGCCCAAGACAATGTTTTACAGAGCAGAAGATATTGCGAGGGACCAATTATCACATAAGTGGTTCTCACGGCTTGGGCTGGCACTGTGTGCCAGGTTGCACATTAACTTCTTTCACTGCACTCTACCCAGTTTACTCAACATTCTCAAGTGGTGGCTTTGTCAATTGTTCCTCCTGCTGATATTTTGACAGACGATAGCCCTTTGATGCCCGCTCAGTCTGGCTAATAAGAAATAGGCCAACATGTAACTGTAGACCAAGTGACTGCCGGTTTGGTATGGATTAGTAATAGGGTTGGTTCTTTTTCTGAATGATTATTAATTTTCATCTAACAAGCATGTCCCAAACCCCCAGTGAAAGAAGACACTGTATACTTACTCCGTTCTTTAAAAACAGTATTAAATGAGCAGGTTTTAGTTACAAGGTTTTTTCTCCTCTGTAATACTGTGTTTTAAACATCCACTAATGAACGTCAACGTGAATGTATTTAAATATAATTTACAGGGTTACATTGATTCCAAAGGAATGTGTAATGACCGGGCAATTTTCAGGGTAGTTTTCCTATATAAATCTTTCCAGAATGGTGACATTATGTTATTAACACAAGAGGCCGATATTGCTACAAGTGAAGAGATTTATGTAGAGGCTAAGGCAAGGACTTTGTGCAAAGCATGTAGGAAGAGCACCAGGCACAGCTGCGGTTTACTAATTCTTACAGAAATGTATTAGGGTATTAGCACTCTGCAGTGCTTGGCATTCATTTAGGAAGCTTTCTTCCCTTCTGATTATAAATGCTGTCATTAGAGATGAGCAAAACTAGTCTGGATAAAAACACTGCAAACTTCTCCCCATAATTAGAGCTGAATTTTATTTTTTTTTTGGTCATTAAGCTCAGTCCTGTAAGGTGCCTTCCACTCTTGCTGGTTGAAGTGGGAGTTGAGGTCATGCAGCCCTTCACTGTCTCAGAACTTCTACGTCTGTGCTTTTACAGATTGTTTCCTGCTGATGCCTAAAGCAGAAGAACAGTGAGAGACTATTCATGTGCGATTTCCAGCCGCATACTGCAGAGCAACATGGTTAAAATAGTTTGTATGGCTTTGACTGAAGCTGTGGGAAAGTGGTGCAGGGCGTCCATCATTTTTAAAGGGATAATGTTAGATTAAAAAGCCTACGTGATTAAAGAACATATTTCTTTACCTGTGTCATAACTAACCCTTTAATTATGAAAGCTGGAAAAAATGTAAAAAATAAAATTAATCTTGCCTCATTTATACTAAAGGGTTTTTTTGTTTGATTGTTTGTTTTTGAATTTTACTCAGCTTGGGTGATGAAAATCAACGAGTCACTTTCACTTTTCTTTACAGCCAGTTCCAGTTCCTGGTTATTATGCAATGTTTGTGTTGCAAACACTGCAAGGAAATATTTCATGGCAAACAAAACCCACTGTTTGTATTAGAATTTAAACTATGACAATGATAACGGGAACATTTTTGTTTATCTCCGGGTTGGTTTCTACAAAAGGGGGGAGGGATGGTTCAGTGGTTTCAGCATTGGCCTGCTAAACCCAGGGTTGTGAGTTCAATCCTTGAGGGGGCCATTTCGGGATCTAGGGCAAAATTTGGGGGTTGGCCCTGCTTTCAGCAGGGGGTTGGACTAGATGACCTCCTGAGGTCCCTTCTAACCCTGATATTCTATGAAAAGCTCAATTTTGGCTTAAGCAGCTCTGAGAGTGGCCCTTCAAATAAAACAGGTCAGTGAAAATTGTTGCTTGTATTGTATAGTTGCCCCAACTATAAGGTAGATCTACACACATGAACATGCACAGAGATACTTAAGGGGAGGCAAAAAGAAAAGGAGGACTTGTGGCACCTTAGAAACTAACCAATTTATTTGAGCATAAGCTTTCGTGAGCTCCAGCTCACTTTAAGGGGAGGCAGTTCCCCATGCCATGACAAGGCCCAAATCCAACATTGTATACTGAATGATCTACAGAGTACAGGGATTACTCCTGGGGTCTGGGTCACTCCCACATAATCCCAAATTAATTCTCCATCCTAAAGGGCTAAATGCTGGAAGGTCTGTAGCATTGCCTGGGGGGGTGCTGAGTGTCCACAACTCCTGTGAGCTGCTGAGCACCCTGGACTCTCATGGGTTTCAGCTGGAGCTGAAGGGGCTGAACCCCATTCAGGCTCAGGCCCGGTAACTGATGTGTGCGTTTATTGCAAAGCACATTACAATACATCGACACACAAGTGTCTGCAAGACACTTCGATTTGGTAGTTTTATTTATAACCTGAAGAGGACCTAGAGGAACAATCCACACAATCTGATGGGTTGATGGACCTGAGAATGTATCTTCTAGCGCGCTCCCAATCTCAAAAAGCAGCACACAGGTAAAGCCCAACTGACTAGATTATTTTAAACCACTTTTCTCACGTATTTAGGCTGAACTAGCAATTACAACCTTGATGCAGGGCATTTCCTGGGGATTAATGACTGTCTGGGGTCATCATCTCCTCACAGTTAGTTATTAGTCCCCAGGAAATACTGTGTGCCTTGATCATTATTGCTTAATTAGCACTGAGAATGTGGGGGGTGAGGGGGGTTAGGTTTCTTTTCATACATCCTGTGACTTGCCATAGTGAGGGGGTTTCTTTCATTAACTTGCCCTTTTCAGTCTGGACAGGAGCCCGGGCTTTGCTTAGTGTTGGCGGGTTGGAGCATTTCGTCACAGGGTTAAAACCTGTTTCAGCAGTTTGAGTCCCATGTGAAAGCCCCACTGAAAGCCAGCATCTGCAGAGCATCAGGAAGCACCGTTCCCCAGCTCTGCTGAAACACATCGGGTGGCGCTGTCAACAGGGTGCAGCAGCCGCAGGAGCCTGGGAGAAGTGAGCGCCAAAACAGGGGCAGAGAGAGCCTGGGTGGGGGGACGTGTAGGGGTGAGACACAATAAGGAGCCTTCAATCCCCCAACCATCAGCCCCTGAGGAAATGCTTAAACCGTATGGGAGGAAAATTAAAGCAGAGGAACATATGAGCTCCATCTGTCCTGCGTGCCCATGGGGAAGAAGTAAGGAGGCATAAGGAACTCTGCACTCCCCAGGCCAGCTACCCATTCTGTGGGTAGGGGTGGGGCATTGCTCCATCCTCCTGAAATGACCCAGCCAGTGTATTGGGGAACATAGACTGTGCCAAGTATAGGGCTCATGCTGGGTATGCTCTCCCGCACCAGATGATGACGATGTGCTGTTCCATCTACAGGGCTTTTGGAAAGCCACAGATGAGCCTTTTATTCGGAAGGTCGGTGCCCGCAAGGAGGGAGAGCAAACCTGTGCATCCGACTCATTTCCGGTGGCTGCTGGCGGAAGGGTAGGGATGGCAGAATAGCCCATTATTGGAGTGCTGCCGGTGGCACCAAGAGGGCGCTGGTAGAAGAGATTGGCCACAGATTCCAGCCGCAATCCTGCGTGACTCCCGCATGAAACTGTTAGAAGCTAACTGCCACAGGGCGCTGTGAAGTCCTACTTTACTGACACTTGTCTGTTTGGAGCTGCTTTATATTTTAGGGAGAAAGTGTTAGGGGTTCCCCCATCACTGTCACCCCACAGCTACCCCAGGAACTTATATAGCTCCTCATTGCTGTAATCTCTAAACACCTAGCGCTTTTGTTTTATTTATCTATTTTCACCTCACCCCTGTGAGGTAGGGAAGTGCTATCCCATTGTACAGATGGGGCACTGAGGCACTAAGCAATGGCCAAGGTTACCCAGGAAATTGGTGGCAGAGCAGGAAACTGAGCCCAGGTCTCCTGAGACCCAGGCTAGCATCCTAAATGCTGGACTGTCCTTCTCATGCCTGCTACACTGCCAGAGAAGGATCTGGAACAGGAGATGCCCACCCATAGCCATTGCAGGGTCAGGGAGGGAGGTGTGAGTCCATCTCATGGTTCTTCACAGTTCAGGGGAATCACTCCCTGCTGCTGGAGACTGTCTTGGCCAGGCTCCTGCATTCAGGGAAGCAGATCCCAGAGGGCGTAGTCTGGTTGTGATAGCTCACGGAGCCCAGGGGGAATTCCACACCAGCAGCAGGCCAAGTTTCTATCACAGAAATCCCATGGAAACACAGGTTGGCTATTCATATTGTGGTGTGGTGTCTTAATATTTGGATCCCCTCGTCCCCATATGCTAATGAATCCACATATCCTCAGCCCTTCCTGCTACCATGGACGGCTCTGGCATTGCTGTGCAGGGAGGCTACATGCATACCCCTGATTGGCTGAGAAAGATCCTGAAGCAATCTGGCCCTATAGAAGTTTAGGACCAATTCCCCAGTGGGTGTAAACTGGTGTAACTCCAATGAAATCAATATATTTACACCAGCTGAGGATTGGCCTCCAGCGTATTTGCAAATATTCATGAAGCTTCCATTGAATGATATGCTCCTCCTGAGGATCTGTCCCTCAAAGTCACATCTCTTGCTTTACTGGCTAGTGTCAAAGAGTTTAAGGCCAGAAGGGACCATTAGATCATCTAGTCTGACATCCTGTGTCACACCGACCATTATAATTCACCCAGTTACCCCTATATAAGGGCCCAATAACTTGCGTTAGACAAAAACATTTCACTGCTGTTAGCCCTGCCTAGCCAGTTCAGCTCTAGGAGAACGAGGTGGATTTTGTTCTGGCTTATGCTTTATCGCTGAATTGTGAACCATGTTCTGATTGCAAAGTCTTCATTGTGAGAGATGCATAACCCAAAAAGAGCCCCACTTGATTTTCAGATTCCCAACTTCCATTCACTTCAATGGGATCAGAATTTCACTTTTACTTTATCAGCCTGGTAATTAGGAGGGGAAAAAACAAAACAAAACACCCTGTTTCCTTGTTAACTGAACAAATAAGATCTGAAAATCACTGAGGCACAATAAATGTGGATTTTTATTTTATTTTACAAGTCACTTTTTAAAATAAAGCTCCTCTTTATTTTAGATAATCCTGAAAACAAACTCCTCCCCCCCCCCCCGCAACACTAGGCTCCAAATATCCGCCAATACGAGTATTACCGCTCCTTTGGAAAATAATGGCTCCCCGGCCTGAAAGACTTTAAAAGTAAAACAATCAAACCTAACCAAACAGTATTTGTAATAAAACTAATGGGCATAAAAAGAGATGACTGCTTTTGAACTTAACACTGATCAACATAAATATAATCCCCACTTCAGCTGTTTCCTTAGATATGGAAAAAGACATCTGAAAGAGTCAACTGGAACTATATATTTCTGATCCTCCATAAAATGGGCTATAATTCCACCAAACACCTCTTGATCTTGCAAGTGAACCTCTAATAACCAGTTCATGACAGAATGAAACGATAAAAGGGGGGAAAGGAATTGAAAGAAGTCATGTTTTGCAGATGATATATAAGTATGCATTCATAAGACACATTCCAAAGAACTACAGCTCCTCATATGTATTGACCATTTTGGTGACCCTTGACCAACCTCTCTCTGAACCTGGAGTAAGTCTCAAGTTTGTAACAAAGTTCCACATCAGCGAGTGGTTTCAGATTCTGTTACAAATATTTCTGCACCATTGTGCTCATAATAGAGACCACAGCCTCAAGACCTATGTAAAACAAATGGTCAATCACCAGTAACACATAAGATAAAAACAAAACAGATGGGAAAAAAAAACTTCTCCGCTTGCTACACGAGAGAAATCAACCTCATAAATGTTTCCCCTCTGCTCCTCTAAGTATTGAGGGTACTTTCGGCGGAAATCCTGAAACAAAATTTCATCCATAGAGATAACTTACTTCTAAAAAACCAATGTAGTCAAATTAAAACATAAAAAGCATACACCTTCTTATTAAATAAGCTAATATAAAGTCCCTTTCAATTAACGTATCATGGCTGTGATTTCTGTAAATATTACTGCTGCTGCTCGTGCATGTGGCTGGGACCAGACCAGATCATGTGGCTGGGACCAGGCTGGTGTTTGGGTCAAACGAAGCAGCATTTTGAAACAAAAAAATCAATTCAAATGGACACTTTTTGAATAAAATGGTTCCTTTAGAAACAGAACAGTGCAACTGTTCTGCACCGCTTCAACTTTGTTGAAACGTTTGTCCTCGTTTTTCATTCACCAGAAACGATTTGCCGCATTCAACCCGAGCTCGTGGATAGCTTTGGTCACCCTGAAACTGCATTTTTGGGGAATTTACTATCTGCTCCCCCCCCCCCCCGCCCCGCATTCCCTGCCCCCTCCAAAAGAGCCCTGTTCTACCTATTAGGCCTTGTCTCTTCTTAGACTGTAAGATCATTGGGCAGGGAATCTCACTGAAAATGTGTTTGTACATGGGCTGGCACATTGGGGCCCTGGCTTGGTTGAGGCCTCTGGGGGCGGGGGCACAGAAATGTAAATGAAAAAAATAACAATAGAGAAAAATAGAAGTGATGTGGGAGTAGAGGGCGCTCAGCAGGGGCTCAATGTGCAGGAGCTCAGCACACGAACTGCCCAACTCCCTCACGCCTCAGGCCTCTCTCGTCATTGAATTACACTGCCCATTTGGCACTCTCAGTTGCCACACTCCTTCAGGTTCCAGCAGTTGCTCACAGCCATGGGCCAAATTCTGCTCTCATTGATGCCGGTGTAATTGTAGTGCAGTCAGAAGAGTGACTCAGGCCCAGGGTTTAATTTGTGCCGGCGCTGAGCCCCGGCACCTCTGGGCTTGGAGGTTCATAGCCCTGGCACCTCTGGGCTTGCCGCGTCAGTTATGAATGTAAAAAAATTACTTGAGCTCCTGCACCAAATTGCTTGAGCCCCGGCACCCCTTTCATTACAAATTAAGCACTGCTCAGGCCTTACAGAAGAGTAAGCCAGTTTTCACTGTGAGAACAAATCCTGTTTTAGACACGATGGGCTAAACCAGGCACCATATCGCCAAACCAGGCACTTTTACAGCGTAGATGGGATCTGGATGAAGATTAATTATTCTGAGAATCAAGATATAAAACTATACTACAGTTCATCAAGGAAGGTATGGGCTACTGCCCAGGCTGGCTGGCATGATTCACATAAGAAAAACACATGGCCACACTGGTCATGAAAATGGTGCCAGAATACTATTAACTGCAACCATGTTTGAACATGGTTCTGATCCCAGTGTAAATACAGCCCCAGTGTTATTCCAGCATAGTTCAGTATAGGATAACGCAGGACACTTGTTAAAACCATGTCTCCCTTGAAGCCAATGGGAAGGTTGCCATGGATGTCAGTGGGGCCAGGATTTTACCCTCAGTCTAAAAGAACAGAATGGTTGGTCCTTAATTCATTACAGAACTGCTGCTCGACTTGTTGAAAGAAAGTTCTGCTTCACGTCGTTAGATCACTAAAGCAATAAATGCATCCCATAACCAAGGAATGTGCACTAGATAACGCTAGTGAATCCAGTGAGTGGAAGGAGAGTTGCCTATTTGTCAGAGAAGATAACTAGAATTTAGCCTCCTGGGCTCTATTCCCAGCGATGCCACTGACTCAGAAAGTGACCCTGGTCAAGTCAATTTCTATCTCTATAACACAATTTATCTATAAAGTAGGACTAGTAATAGTTGCCTACCTCTTTGGGAGAGGGATAGCTCAGTGGTTTGAGCATTGGCCTGCTAAACCCAGGGTTGCGAGTTCAATCCTTGAGGGGGCCATTTAGGGATCTGGGGCAAAAATTGGGGATTGGTCCTGCTTTGAGCAGGGGGGGTTGGACTAGATGACCTCCTGAGGTCCCTTCCAACCCTGATATTCTATGAGTCTTACTCAGGAATGTAACCTGTGAGTCTTAATTAATGTTTGTAAAGCACACTGAAATAATTAGGTGTGAGACCCTACGTAAGTGTAAAGTATTATTCCTGAACCAGACAATATAGCAAAGACCCTGCTCTAATTCACAGGCAGTGCAATTCAGAGATCTCCTCCGTGTGCAAAGAGTGTAACTGAGATAGAAAACAGGATTATAGGAACCCACAGTGACTATAGTAGGCACGAAAGCAAGTAAAGGGAACAATGAAATCTTAACCCATTCTCCTTCGCCTTCAGTCTCCTGGTGCACCTTTCTTGTAAAGTGGGTGTGAGGTGTCTTAGGGCATGTATGTTGCTTTCTGAGTTAGATCTTAGAGCCGCGTTTGAATTCTAGTGTACAGCTAAGAATACTGGGTTAGATAAAGTTTATACGAATGGGGGTATTTACTTCTCTTCCCGTTTTTGAAAAACTGCCCCATCTTCATCAAACAGTGGCCAACGCAGGTTGGGGATTTTATTATTTTCATTTTTGTTATTGTCTGAGGAGAAAAAATCGATCTTGCTGTTCCACGAGTGGTCTGAAAACCAGATGTTATCATCACTTGATTATTGCTTTGCTGGTACAGCATGTTTTGTTTATTAAAGAAAAGACATGGTTGAAATTAGATCTATGTGATACACGTCAGCAAGCCTTATGTGTTTGTGAATAATAAACAGCTTGCAACACTTGGCTGGGACTAGTCAGTTGCAGCCTAGTGTCATTTCAGTTTACTTTTAGGTGTACAAACGGCATTGCCGTGCCTGTATCTTTAAACTGGAACGCACCTTGGAAAAATTTCTTTAACAAAATCACTTTTCATATGCTTCAGGGGAAAGGTACTGTCTTTTCTTCTTTTGTTAAGTTAGGAAAAACGGACTCTGTCTCATGGCTGCTTTAGTTTAAGTAAACATAAACTCTGGCCCAAATAGCATAACCATCATTTCCTCAAATCTAGCAACACTAAACCAAAATATAGTTTTATTTGGCTAACCCCAAAGTAGGATGTGGTTGCCAGCCTCTGAAACCACATGATCAAGTTTCAGGTCGACGCCACCAGAGCTATGCCGTTGTCTTCGGCAGGAAAGTCGTATAAATGCATTACTCTCAGCGCCACCATTATGTTTAACAAACAAATGTAACCATAACAACAGGTACACTGAAACTGAAGCCTGCACGCTCCTTCTCCCGTTAGAGGTTCCACTGTGCTGCTGAGACAGGGAGAAATGACCGGTTTGAAGATGATTATTGCCAGGGGGAAAACGCCAAGCCGCACAACTCATTTGCGACCTATTTTGCATTCTGCCACGCAAAAGGGGTTCTGAACAATGTACAAGCATCTGGTGTCAGCTGGGTTGGTCCCATCTATAGGACTTTTACCTGAGTTCAAACAGAAAATATATTTTCCAGAGAGGACGCTTCAGAAATTAAATGGGCAACATCTGGCTACAGTGTGTCAAATTTCCACCCCCAGCCCCACGTATGCGAAGGTTGCATGTGAGAGGCCCCTAAACCAGATTGTTCCTTGCTTAGCATCCTTCCAAACAGATGCACATGTGAGTCCTTCCAGTGCCGCACAGCCAGCTCCTTAACTGGTGTAAATTGGTGTTCCTCCATTGATTTCCATGGAGGTCTGCGGATTTACATCGGTTGAGGATCTGACCTCTTAAGCTTTTGCTTTTTCATTTTCTTAACCCCCCTTCATTTCCCTTTTAAATCATGACCTCCCCAATGAGATGAAGGGATGAACAGATGATAGAGTCGGGTGCTTCTGGTTAATGACCAGTACTATATTCACAACCTCGTTTGCTTTTGTTCCCACACGCTGCTTCAATGCTGCTGATGAGCAGGAATTAATTTTATTGAGGACAACTCAATGAATTAAATGAAAAACTGCTCATTTGGCTGGAAAGGCTTTGACAGACGGCACAGCAGCCGGTCAGATTTGAAACACTTTACATCTCCTGGATTTGGGGAAGGGGACAAGAGGAGAGGAGGTCATCACAGATAAGCTGCAAGGCGAGTGTTTCCAGGGCTCTGAAGAACAACAGAGGCGCTCTGCAGTCTCTTATTTTGATTCATGGGCCTCCCCCACCTTCTGTTCCGTGATGCACCAAATCTGTCCCTCCTTTCAATAAACACCCAATAAGAAACTAATCGTCGTACGGCGAATTGGAGAACAAAAAGTGCTCAATGAAACGCCTGTGGTCACAGAAGACTCTTTTGCATTGTAACCATCTGGTGCGCCGCAATTACAATGAATGGGATAATTGAGTCCCAAGTAACTTCTTTGGGGTACAAATAATGGCCCTGGCCCTGATCTGTATTCTTCACAACACGGCTGCCCCATCATTTCACTCCACATCTGCACGTTTCATTGATCGGGCGCCACGCTACCAATACGTTACTACACTTAATTAAGTCCACATAATTCTCCTCAAATGAGCAGAAAAGTTTGTGTGTAGGCCAAGAAGAAAAGAGCCTGCAAATGAGACTTTAGTGACTCTGCTTTGTGTAAGGGATTGAGATTGATGGCAGGCTCATGCCACCAAGGTTTTCTTGTGACATAGCTGGGAAAACATTAGGCAGCTCAACAGCTGTGTATAATCTGAGGAAAGCCTGCTTTCAGACCGACGTGCCCCTGGAGATGATTGAAACCCCATTGTCGCGTAATCTTGCTTTTCAGAAAGAGTTACAATTCCTTTGATTTGATTTCTAGGATGCCTGGCTTCCAGGGTATCATTAAAACCCCTTTAAGGAACTGGAGAATGGAGTCCATAGCATGGGCGCTTTGTCTGCTTTTTAAGCGTATTCCACTTGAGCTCCAGGAGAAGGAGCGGACAGGAAAAAGGCAAGCATAAGCCCCAAAGCAAATATTACTGTAACCAACATTAAGGAGCAAAATAAAATACTGATTATGTAAAGAAAGGGGAACAAGACAATACTGGGGGGGGGAAAGACTCTATTACCTTTGTGCTTTGCTTGATTAGATCCCTACTAATATAATCAGAAAAGGCCACATTCCTTCAGATATGTGGCCATCATGAATTAACCTTTCAAGTAGAATACTGTAACCTTTTCAACCCAACACAGGCCAGAGGGCCTCGATGCTCCTCTGGTTGGAGAGAATGGGAGTTTGCCACTCTGCTCAGTGTGACCAGGATCAGACCCACAAGGGCTCTCTGAAAGGAATTTCTGTGCTTAAGGGAAGCGCAGAAGTAAACGAAGAGCAGAGCAACAAAAAGATTTTCGAAAAAAGAGCCGGGGTCTACTGCTATCTCAGTCAAAGGCCCATTAATAAAAGAGATGGTTTTTAAATGAGTCGTTTTTTTCTCATCCCACCAAACCCAGCCTGAAGCAGGGCCCTAGAAGACATTTTTCTGAACAAGTGGCAAAATATCCCAGGAGCGCTGCAGGGGTCACTTCACACACACAGTCTGCCCCTCATTTGTTTATCTAAATGCTGACAAATTGCAGCATTTTAACAATGTATCTCTGGTACTGAACTTCATTTGCATGGCCTGCCCTCTATCATTGAGCTGATAATGAGGCTAAACATAAAGCCTTCATTCACTGCTATAAAGACGCTTGACAATGATGAATACCAAGTAGGAGAATTAGGTGGTTTATAGGAGAATATACTATTGTGCAAAAACTCCATCCCTTTTATCTCCCCGGTGGCTCATTTTTCAGCTCTTTCATGGAAGCTGTCTCCGTGTCCTCTCTAGTGAGTTTTCCTTTTCTTTTTTCTTTTTTTGATATCTTCCAAAAACGCTGGGATACCATGTCAGCAACTGGTTTTGTCCATCCCCTCTGAAATGCTGGGGACCCCTTTCGTTTCATGACCTGGCGATGATAAACATTCTCCAACATTAGCGCCTCAGAAGTTTCACTCCTACATTTGAGTAATTCATATCTATTCTCCTGTGTATTGCACACTATAGCAGCCTTCTGTCACAGGACACTCTTTGAAATAACAAAAAACAGCCCTGT
Organism: Eretmochelys imbricata; assembly: GCF_965152235.1. NCBI lineage: Eukaryota > Metazoa > Chordata > Testudines > Cheloniidae > Eretmochelys > Eretmochelys imbricata. The sequence continues at coordinate 200,554,406 of NC_135574.1, read as the reverse complement.
CTTTGTGATTCCCTGCAATGGCATCATCTAATATTCCTTTCAAACGAGGATGTTTATAGTAAAAGTGACTTGGAGGGGGGAGGGGGGCTTTCAAAGCCGCTAATTGGAATGGATCGGATTAAGGCTTCATTGTTCACCCCGCTGTTGTGAGCTGATTACTTGAGAGAGATGATCCAGATATAATACCCAATTTGACTAAACTCAGGGCTCCCTCTTTTTCCTGGTGTGACTCGTATTTTATGGAGCTCTAGGATCCCCTACATTGGAGTGATCCCCTCCCTGCTCCGGGCCAGTTATGTCAGCTTCTGGGCTGCAGGGCCTCAAGTTAATTCTGGACCATGGTCTGCTGCCAGCTCCCCCTCCATGTTCGGTTCCCCTCTCCATCCCTGCCACCTCATTCCCTTCTCTCTTCTCCCCCTCCGCCTTCTTCCCTGCTAGCTGGGCCTCCTCCTTCCTGGCACATGTTTCCCTGCCACCTGGTTCTCTTCTCCTCTGGTCCCTTAGACATGCTCTCCAGGCATCTGGTCCTCAGCTCCCCCTCCTCCTCTGAACATGCTGCTCAGCCCTGGTTCCCTTCTCCCCTGGCGATATTTCTTTTCTATTGGCATCTCTATTATCACTGTCAGCTCCTGGCGCCTCTCCTGCTCTTGGCTCCTGCTGGCGGCTCCAGTCTTGCTGGTAGCTCTGGTCCCTGAGAAAAGCTCCTATTTCCCATAGTAAAGGCAGCTACAATGGCTCCTCCTCCTTGTTTCCAGCTGCTTTTAAGGGCATCTAGGCTCTTTGCGAGGAAGAACCTGGCTGCCATTCAGAGCAGCTGGAAAGATGGAGGAGGAGCCAATGCCACATCATCTGCCAGTTCTCTGCACTCCCCCAGGAAGTGCTGTGCAAGCCAATTTGAGAAGCATTGGATCGGACCCCATCTAGGGTCAATCTACTTTCTTTTTATTCTTTTAAAAACTTTCACGTTGATGTTCCCGTCCCCGGAGAATGTCTCACTCTCACTTAACACACTTAAAAAAAAAATTGGCATAACATTTTATTGAATGTTCCTGTCACTGAGAATACAAAACACTAGTATAGGGTGAGTATAATAATTAAGCACAGACCCAGCATATATGACAGCATCACAGTGGGAAGGAAATTCATCTTCCAAAGGTTTGTTTGAAATCTAGAAAGCAAATGAAAAGAGAATGGAGAAACATAAAGGTGAGTGACACATACAACTATTCTCTGTCACATTCTGTTAAGGCCAATTCCCCAGCCAATTAATGGCAGTGGCGAAGGTATGGATGATAAGCTAGCGTACACAGAATACATTTGCGGCAGTACAGTCTCTGCAGAAGCTCATTCAATATTGGAGGTGGGTGAAACGCTTCAATTTCTCTGTGCAGGGAAGCATGTAAGCCTTTCCTTTGGTTTTGCTCTACACAGGTTCAAATCCCCAGTGTTTCAATTCATATTCCCAGCCTCAGAGTGAAACACAGCCACTGAATTTCACCTAGCTTAAAGTCAAAGGCTGCTCACAAGACTGCAAATTTGATGTGATTTTGACGCAAAACCATAAATCAGCCAGGGCCACTAAAAAGGTTTGTGAGTCATAGTAAACCCTTTACAAATAGGGCCAGATCCTCAGGTGATGCATGTCAGGTTGAAGCAGATAGAGCTTTGCAGCTTTATGCCTGCTGAGGATCAGGCCCTCCAACCAAGTGCTGAATAAAAATGGATTTAAGTTGCACAAGTGGGATCCAGATCTGATTTTGAACCCCACCCACTTAGGATCCAGAAGGTTGGATTTCTAGGGTTGAATATGGGATGAAAAGTTTCACTGCAAATGATCCTCACAGCTCCATTGCATGTGAAAACGCTTTCTGATTTCTCAGCTACAGTCATAATTGGTTTTTAGACAGGCTTCTATGGGAAATTTCAATTCTTATTGTTCGTACTTGTTCTGCATTTCATTATTATGGGTGTTGGATAATCCCCTCACTGGAATGAAAACCAGTAAAGAAACAATAATTAACAAAAAAAGAATAAGAAAATGCTGTTCAGAATCAAACATGAAGCACTCTGGAGCAAGGACAAGTTACAAATGTTCTTTCCCTCTCTCACACCCCATAATTAAAGGAGAAACTGACGGTTTTGTTTCATTCGTCATCTCCCATCACCCAGATTTTCATCTCTCTGTGCTGTGAAGTAGAGGAGAGTTTGTGTCACTTTAAAACCTCATTTCTTAGATTCCAGAACCTTCACAATTTGGGCCAGGCAATTTCTTTCATCCTTCTATTTCTCTGTCTTGTCATTTTTACAAACTGGAAAAATGACAAACGGGGGGTGTGGGGAGGGAACGAGGGAGCCCAAAACAAACAAGCAAACTTAAAAAAAAAAAAAAGCTTCCCCCTGCAAAACCTCACGTTTAGATTTTCTTCCCAAGAAGAATTGTTAAACCCCACGCTTCATCTCACCAGACCCCCACAGTATGCAGAGGAAGTCAACTTGCTTCCATCTAACTTGCACCCCTCTGGGGCACTGTTCAGTAAAACCTCGCTGCAAACTTTCCAAGTGTAACCCAATCACAGTGATTTTGACGAGGGCCTGTTGGACTGAGTTACATGAGCAGGAGCAACATGCGAGTTTGAACACTGTGAGCCGCAGTTTCACAACAGCGGGCTCCGTTTGGTAGGGTGCAGCTTTCTTTTTATGGATCATAGTGGGGCGGTTGTCTCGGGAAAACAAATCATTTTGGCCTGCTGCTTGCAAACCGCCCCCAAGAACCCAAGCGATGCCAGACACATGATGTATCGATTTGATTCATGTCGTTTTTTTTTTTTTTAAACTGGGTCACGTTTTCACAGTCACCGTAGGCTACTTTATTGTGCCGTTGATGCATTAAGTGTTTGGCTTTGCTCATTAATCAAGAAAGCAGTGACTTCTGAGAAAGAACTCCACCATGCACCTTTGCAGCCAGCACTGCTGAGTCTCTGCGGTCAGCTGGGAGCAGGGCTTTTTGCAGAGTTGTTGCTGTGGCAGCTTAGCCCTCATTTCAGCTCATTGCTAAGGACCATTGCCTGGAGCAGGTTTTTTTTTTTAACTCTGTCACTACACCGAGGGCTTCAAAGCGGCAATGCCGGTCTCAGAATTCGACAGGACCTTTTCAGCTCATAGCAGGGCTGTGTGTGGATCTACCATCCCAGCAGGAAGGGCTAAAGGCAGTGGGCCAGAGTCACCGTCATGCTTTTGGTCCCGGCCCTTTGGCTAGGCTCGCCCAAATGAGCCACAGGTTTAGCGTAAGGCCCCCTCATGGAGAGCACTGGTCCAGGGCACCTCCACATCATACTGCCAGTGTTACACTGCCCCGGCAGCAGCCCCCAGGGCAGGGAGGGGTATGGAGTGGAGACAGGCTTGAGGCATGAGGTGGAGGTCAGGGGAAGGAGGAAATGTACCTGAGGGGGCTGATCCTCCACTGCTACAAGCCCTATCAGGGTTATGGCAGCAGAAGGCACAAGTTAAAGAAGCCCTAAGGGTTGCCTTAGCTTGCTCTGTGGGATTCGTTGGACCCTGGCAGCCACTGAATAGAGGAGATGCAAGCTGTGGCCCCTTTCTCTGACCCTAGTGACTCTGCCCCATTGTGTGAGGCAGGCTCTGTCCCTCCAGCGACTCTGGGGGAACATGGGCCGGAGCTGCTCCTGCTACACTTTCCCCTGGTAACTGGCCATCTCTGCAAGCCTGTGCAGAGATGGGGTGGGGCCACAGTCCTTTTCACTGTCAGTGCTAGCCTGCAGCAGTCCTTCCGCTCCCCGAGTTCAAGCTTTGGCATTCAGTCCGGCCCTAAAACGCTTTAAAGGGAATGGAAATCGTAAGCAGTTTGCTTCAATCTGGGGCCAAATTTGGCTCGGGCAGATGTGCACCACTGTGCACCAGCAGAGTTTGGCCCCTGTCCTGTGGATTTTCCATGATTGTTCTTTTTTCTTTCCTTAGTCTGTTGCTCTGCACAGCAGAACAAAACTTTTTAAGGGAGTCCAGGCTTTCCTTCTAGCCCCCTCCCCGCCCTTCAGTGTAGACGTGTTATGACAAAGATGATTTCAAAGGAATTTAATCAATCTGGATGCCAACGTATTTTATATGAGAGACTTTTCATTTAATGGGAAAGCCTTGTAAGGAGGGGGATGTGCACTTCAAGGAGCAGCTTCAAATTTCATTGCTAGATGTGCAGAAGAGCAAACCTGGCCCAGAGCAGCGTGTGATTTCACAGCCCTGTACAGCTTTTAAGGATGTTTAAACTCTGGCAGGTAGTTGGACTTGTAAAACTTTATTAGCAAGAAGAAAACAAGGCCTGAGTGTCAATCACCAGAAATGCCCAGCCATGTCTTTTTTGGTCTGTGTCAGGGAGGGAAGGTCGGGACGGAGACTTGAACCACAAACTAATTAGAAAAACGCTTTATTTTTTTGTAAACAGTTCCATCTGGAACTTGTAAGCGTTCAAAATTTGAGCCAGCCCCTCACCACCTCCACACAGCCCAGCCTGCCTGAAATGAATCCAGCAGCAACCATTGATTTCCATGGCTTTCCAGAGCCGGGATATGATGACACCACCTCTGGGCCAGAAGAGACTACAATCACTCACTCGGAGTCATTACATAAGCAGCAGCCTGTGATTTATTAAACCACAAAAAGATAGGTTTCGCTAACATTGAGAGTCTGACTGCAAACCATAGAAGGAGCCACATGCAATGTTAAGGCTGGGACTCCCTCCTTCACCTACGCTGTGGTGTCTAGGCATTGTGTGGGTCCTGAGGAATTGTCCCTAATTGGCCTGACGTTTCCCAGACAGAAATGAGGACAGGGCTCCAGCCTTAACTGTGATTTTTCTTGCTTTTGGGGCAGACTTAACAGAAAAGTGCTTGACCACTTAATTTTCTTTTCTGGTTTGTTTGCCATTGAGTAGGATGTTGGCCTATTCTTCCGATATTTCACCCGTCTCCTCAGTATTCGACAGAACAAATATTTTAAAAATAAATAGAAACAAATTGGAAATCTAAGCGAGCTCAGTGAAATATAGAAGCAACTCTCCCATATAGTCTGTGTTTTTCTCCTTTTCTGTCTTAGGGGACCTATGAGAGACACCACCTACCCATGACTTCTTTGAAACCCCTCACTTGACAGGTCACCGCACCAAATGAACATATGAGCTCCAAAGTGAAGCTAGCATGCCCACTTCCTCAGTCTTTCGTGTCTATCTAAAGGCTACATATACTAGGAAACTATCTTATAGCTAGTGTATTGGCTTCATGGATCACCGCTTGGGCACTCCATGATGGTATATGGGTTGGGGGCACAAAGGAGCTGCAGCGTCTGAATTCACAGAGGCTTGGTGCTATTTGTCAGCATTGTGGGATAGGTACAATGCACAGGGCTGAAAGGCTAATGTGGTGGGCTTTTGTGAGCACCAGGAATAAGATGGTTAGTGTGGACTCTTGGCTCCATTCAACCACATCGCTGCAAGATGTAAGGGTGCAACCCTTGCAGCATAGACAGGGCTGCAGAATGCAGCCTGTTAAAGGGGGGAGCTGGCTAATGGACTTTCCAAAAGGCTGCCTGGCAGGATTTCGACAAGGAGAAAGAGTTCTGGATCCCTGGAGGACAGCCTTTTCAAACCCAGCTGGCCAGTCCCCTCCTTCGTCCCAGCCCCCATTTATCAAAAGGGTTTGGTTGTTACCTGAGACCTTCGGATAAAGAAGGTTGCATTGTATGTTGATTATTCCCATGAAAGAATACAACAGCCCCTTTGAAATCATTACAGCCTATTGTGTGAAGGGTTCTGTGACAGTGCTTAGTGGTGCATAAAAGGCCTGCTGCCTGCTCTCTCTTCCGACCATGAAATTCCATTGATTGCAGTAGAGTTACTCCTGATTTACATCAATATAAGAGCAGAGCTGGCCCAAGCTCTTGACCTATGGTCCATGCTGGGCCCTCATCTGCCGCATATTAAAACAGCGCCCTCATCTAAGGCCTAGACTGTTAATTGTGCAGAGTCCTCAGTAAGTAACAACATTGTGAAATTACTCTTGGAAAAGAATCAGTGCACATGGAAAACAGTCATTTCCCCAGAGAGAAACACTCAGTAGTTTTTAATATTTCTTCCCAAATACTCCAGTGCACACGTCTGTGTTTAAGATTTACAGGAGGTGGCTTGGGTGGGGTTTATTGGCATTTAAAAGACATTTGCTACTATTTAAATTCTGTTTATTTATCTGCATACTTAAAAACAGCAAAAAAAACAAAAAAAACCCAAAAACCCCACCCAATCCCAATCGGGTCAGGCTCTCTCACTCCTTGGGATGAGACCTTGTACAATAAGTTTCATCTGATAGAAGTCCTGAAAATAGTGTTTTGTGGGTTTTTTTCAGTTGAAATGCTGACACCACCTTAACTGTACAGCGATGCAAACAGCACTTCTATAACACAAGCATGACTTCATCTGGAAATCAGGAAATCCTCATTCAAACTTCCAAACGTATAAATACATCCATTTATTCCACTGTGAATCAAATGATGGCATGTCCTGTAATTAAGGATGCTGGTGGCCAAATCGTATCATAGGCTTATTTCCATCACAGTATGTTTGTGGCTCAGCAACTTAAGGTGTCTCGGTCACCTGCTTCAGCAAATGCCTTGGGAGCGTTTGTTTCACAGCTTACTCTGTGATGACAGATCCTTTATTCGTTCTCTACCCGAGGGCAGGGATTTCACTAATTGCCTCGGGCCAAGTGCTCAGGAGTGATTACATGTGCCACAGGGCAGTTATTGTACAGTGACAGAAAACAATCGAACAGCTGAATGAATTGCTGGCACACTGAGGGCAGGTGAATCTTTGCCTAGGTGTAGGGTGCACATCTGTCGGGGAAAAAAAGAGTGGTCAAAAATGTGTTTGATTGTCTTCTGGTCAAATGATAACATTAGCCTGCTTCTTCCCTGAGGGCAACCACTTTCAAACATTAACCTCTCTGAATATCAGCCTCTCACACAGATCGTCATCAAATTATACAGAGGGGCCAATAGCTTCATCAGCCTGCCACTAAAGTTGCTGGAAAATCTTCCATGGATGTTTATGGGAATTGGACCCCCATCTTAAATGAGGTGATCTAAGGCCTGATCCAAAGCCCACTGGAGTCAGTAGGAGACTCTCCATTGACTTAATGGGCTTGGGGTCAGGCCCCTAGTGAAATGAGAGGCTATTGTTGAATTTTTGCATGCATTAACCCAGGCATGAAACACTTTGGGCTGATGATTATCATTTATCACTGTCTATAATGCATTTTATATAGAGAATAAAGACAAAGGCCAGATTCTGCTCCCAGTTAATTCACTGTAATCCCAAAGCGATATCAGTGGACCTACTCCGCTTCCCTCTATCTCTCCTGAACCATTCTTCCCCCAGGGCCACACAGCCTTGGCTGCCCTCTGTTCTCCGCCCCCCATCCCCCCCTATCACTGCTGGCACTCCGGGTGTTGGAGATGGTGGTGATATGCAGCAGCAAGCAATCTTTCGTTAGTAGGGTTAATGGATTAGGTGCCTTGATGGATTTCTCCATGCCTTACTTCTGGAAGTGGGTTACCTTAAACAGGCCACCTCTCTAAGATGCTGAGCACCTCTTTTATGAGGTTAACATCAATATGGGCTGGAGGTTCGCAATGCCTTGCACTGAGCAGGATGAGGCCCTGAATCCTTGTCCATTGATTGAATCACAAACTAAGTCCCAATTCAGTTAGCTCACCATTGATTTTTTTCCTCCAGTACAGTAGCTCTTGCCACACTGATATACACTAAGTGCTAAAGTGAAATCCAAGTTCCCAGACTCAGATGATGAAAACCATTAGTTTAAAAATCAATACAATGGAGAGAAAGAGATCTCAGATGTGAAACAGGCCACTGCACTGCAAGACAGGCCAACAGCAGATCTTCGCTTGTATCTCAACAGAGCCTCTGAGCTTGTTATCTTCTGTACAAGAGCCTCTGAGCTAATATAGACCAGATGCAGTGGAGAGGGAGATGAGCTGGCTCTCCACTGCAGGTATTCCCACTTACCCCTATCTCTGCTGGGGATTCCGAACAGGGGGGTCTGATGCCACTTTAGGAAGCAGCATACCCAGTAGCTGGTACATTGGGGAACAAAGGATAAATAATGAACTCTGAGGGTTAGCGCTACAATGATCGTCTACATCATTCCTGGAAGGAGCACTGTTGGAGACAGTTCTTCCTGGAACTCTTGTCTAAAATGCTGTAGCTTCTATCATGGGTAAATAATGTTACATATGGAAAAAGGCCTGATTCATGTTCCTGTCTAATAGCTAGCCCTGTGCTTAATCCATAAACTCTTTGGGGCTGGGTTCTCTCTCTCCTAGCACACAGATAGCTCTTGAGCACGCAGAAACAACAATGAGCCTCGGTGCATCCTGGATTGGCGCAACCTTCACACAAAGTGATGCTAAAATACTGAAAAAGGTACTTATTCAGTGACTTCTTAATGTGAGTCTAACAGACCTTTGTTAAAGTTCTAGCAGATCCCTTAGTGTAAACCCTCAGCTGAGTGTACTCCAATAAAATGTCACACAGAATGTGGGCCAACTGCAGGTGAGAGATGGTGTAAGTTATTCACGTGTACTGTCCTCTGCTGACTTAGACCTACATACCCTCCTGGACGGACATGGCAAAATAACTAAGCTGGTGTTTTCTACACTCTGAGGAGTCAGAATAAGGTATCCATTAAAGAAAGGTCTGAAGTACCGCCCTTGTGTGACTGCCCCATGCTAGTGGTTTGCGCTAGCCCAAGCTATACTGGCTCACAGACAAACACAGGAGCAAGCGTGGCACCCACATAAAGGTGTAGCAGTGAGCTCTGGGTGGGTTCCAGGCTCCTTAGTTGGCTTCCTCTCAGTTTATCCATGCCACGGCATCAAGTTGTAGACATAAAGAAACACACAACAGGTGTCTGCACTAATAGTCGCCAACGAAGTGATAACGAGACCCTGCACTTTGTTATGAATTAACAACCACCCCCTCCTAACTCATAGGAAACAACAAGCTTTAGGGCTAAGCCCTGGAGTCCTGCATGATCCTGGAATAAAAAGGCCTAACACAGGTGGTATCGGTAGGGTTCGAGTGATGGTGTCCTCCCTCCCCAGGATGTGGAACACCAATACAATTGTTCCAGAGTTTTTATGACAGCTAGGAATGGCTCCAGCTGCAATGGCATGAAGGCACATACTAGCAGGGGGGTTGGCCAGTGTATCTACATAAGTATGGGCCCACTGGCCATAGTCCTGCCCCTCTACACCCTTCCTTGCTGATCTGAGGAGAGCCCATGCAAAGCAGGGCTCTGTGATTGACAGGGGGATGTAAGGTTCCCTGTAGGCCTCTCCTTGGCCTGCCTTCCATGCAGTGGAACTCAGACATTTCCTGGTATTTAAGGCCTTCCTGTGCCCCAGGGGAAGGGGCTAGCCTAGGATTTGTCCCTGCATGTGCCGGTGCAGTACTTTATATATATATTTCAGAAGGGATGTTATACCTGGCACGGCCATGTTGTAGGGGTCAAAGGTTTCTAAGAGCTCTGAGTGATATAATTAAATCCATAGACTTGTATCCCTTTTTGTAACAAGACCTTGGGGAGAGAAAATAGCCCCAAAAGCCCAGTAACAGTTTAACCATCTGACCAGCTGAGACAACTCCCCAAAAGCTGTGGACACACCAGGCCTGGGAGATTTGCCAACTGTGGCCAGATCCTCAAAGGTGGATCCTCCCATAGAAATCAAAGAGAGGTAAGCATGTGAGCACCTTCCACCACATAGCTTTTTGGTCCTATGGTCTCCATTGAAATAGTAGTAGGGAAAGAGGAATTGAGGCAGAGTGGTAGAATCAGAGGCATCCTTGTCTCTGTTTTCTGCCTGCTTCTGCCTTAATTATTTAGCATTCCTCAAATGTAAAGAGACTCTGCAATCTTTTTTTCCTTTCCAATGAGAAAATCCATCAAATATTTGTTTTTCGAAATGAATAGTATTCTGTGTCTGGCTGCAGAAGTGCATTTCTTTCCACTGCTGGCTGGAAAGCTCTACACTACCTAAGTGCGTTTTGTTAAGGCACAAGAGCACATGCCACGGTGAGACTGACCACACACGATAGTCTGTCGTGCTGTGTAGGAGCCAGATTGAGCCTTTAACATCTCTGGGTTAATACCTCAAACAAGGCCTCATTTACCAACTAAATAACTTATTCTTCTGTCCTCAGTCAGGTTTTTGGGCTGCTGAAACTGAACTAATTTTATTGCTGAATTGGACCGATAAGCAGCCACAGGGAGCACAATGAACTCCAGAAGCGACTCATAAAAGCCGCCGGAGGTGGGACAGAGTTGAGTATGGCAAGCACTGGTCTTACCCCTCATTGGAATATTGTTTTTCTAAAACGGATTATTAAAAATGAACGTTCATAGGAGCCAAGAAGGTCTTGATTTGGATGTAGAACAGGGCAAGTGCTGCAAAAAACTATTCAGAAAGAGAAACCCGCAATGCATGTGTGACACTAGAGGACTGGTTGAGGCCCATGCATATATTTTACACATAGACACATAAACACATAGAGTTTATGTCAGGGAGGAAACCTACATTGTGTGGGCCAGATTCTCAGCTGGTGTAAACTGGGCTAGCTCCACGTAAACCAGTGGAACCATGCAGAAGCTAAGGGCCTGGCTCACTGGGTCTAGCTGGGCAAATAATGCAACAGCATTTCCGGAATGTTATTAGTTAGCATTTGCACATGGATACACTTTGGCAAAGCCCATGTCTCTTTTGTGTCCCCTCTGTCTGAACATTCAGTATTTTAGATTAACTCATAAAAACATTTGTTGAAAGGAAATTTCAGAATGAGATGCACACACATTCAGGTGAGGTCCGGAAGTCTGAGTGGCGTCAGAAGACAGAAACAATTCCATTTGACTTGTGTGACCAATCACAACTAAACAACACAGCTCAAGCAACAAATGTTGCCATCAGCTTCTAGACAAACAAATCCAAAAATATATTTGAGAATTTTTCTTGCAAATCCTCCATGAGCAGAGATAAAGAGGCTACATTCATTAATAAATCACTTGCTGTGACTTTTTTTTTTCTCAATTTCATTGTTTCCCAGGACCTGGAGTAATATTATATATTCCCCACTAGAATTATACAAATAAAGATTTGAACCTGTGAAATGGACAGCACCCTTAACTCCCCTTGACTTCATTGGAAATTGAGGAAGATAAAAGCATCTTCATAAGAACATCAATGTAAGAATGGTGATACTGGGTCAGACCAATGGTCCATCTAGTCCAATATCCTGTTTTCTGACAGTGGCCAGGGCCAGATGCTTCAGAGGGAATGAACAGAACAGGACAATTTTTCAGTGATCCATCCCCTGTCATCCAGTCACAGCTTCTGGCAGTGAGACTCAATCCTGACTCTAAACTTCTATTTTATTCTGGTTTTGCTATTTAGTACATTACCCCCAAATATATCAATATTTGAAGATCACTCTTCTAAGAGTTCTTAAAATATATGTCTTACAACCACTTATTTTGTATTTTTTATATATGAGACTAATATATCTTAACAGGCTTTAGTAGATGAATTGCAAAAGGTATATATGAATATCCTGCCAAATAAAAACTGTAGGCCAAATTCTCAACTGGTGTAAATCAGAAGTCAATGGAGAAATACTGAAGCTAAGGTTCTGGTCCTGTGAATTCACTTTACTAGTATGTGCGACCCTTTTAATACCACAAATGTTGGTGTGAAATTTGTCCAAAAGAATGTTTGCCAGAATTAGAAGTCTCACAAAGTCTTTTGCATTCATATATATATATATATATAAGCGAGAAAATTTGTGTAGTCATCTTGAAATCACTTTGATTTAAATTCTTTTGTTTATACAAGTTTTAGTCATCCAACCGGAAAGCAGAAATAACATATGAAATAGGCAACCAGTCACAGAACTCAAAGTACATATAGCTAATAAACAAAGCAAGTTCACATCTTATCAGCAGAAATATGTTGGTGAAACATTTCCTAATAGATTTGTAAAAATCAAAGTCTATTGGTGGATAATTCACTAGGGGAGAAGGCTTAAGTGGGACTCTGTGGCATACAGACTTTGTGACGGGGAAGGTTTCACCCTGACAGAAAAATGGCTAAGGACACAGAATAACTGATTTGTTCCGAATAGGTGGTGAATTCTGGTCTCCAGCTGCACACAGATGAAGTATCTAGATCTATGTTGTGAGCACATTTGAGCTATTCGTTCAGTAAGTTGCCCTATTGCCACTAATGTGACCATGAAATAGACTCACTTTGGAGCAATGTGACCAGAATCTGGTTAAGCACGTTGCAGTTGTTATTACCTACGATACCCATACTCATCATAATGGGCAAGAATGAACAGAAACAACCAATGAATATTATTCTTCACTATTGGTCTAACAAAAATATCCTAAAATCAACCGGAAAATATTTGCTCTAAAGCCAAATGAACCTGTATCTGCTCTGTAATCAATGCCTACGGTGAGAAATCAATGACACCTGAACTGAAAGGGATGCAGTCCATATAGCAAATGAGGAACTCACTTGATTCACCATAGCATTGATCAAATCTAATTGAATTATTCTAGTGTCTTCAGGACATTGGTGCTCACATAGCCTGGAGTCCTAGCCGCACATTTGTGTATGCAGTGACATCTAGTGACAAAGACAGTAAAAGTGGCTCTAGAGGAAACCTATTTCAATCTAACCTTTTGACCAGGATTGCCGTCTAAGTAGCCACAGACTCAGCCCCAGTCTTCTTGATTTGGAGGGTCCCCGGCATAATTCTTTCAAAGGCAGAAAAGGTCCTGCCTTGGCATCTCAGTGTTTTAGCTCCTGGCAGCTGCAAACAACCAAAAGCTGGAAAGATGACGAATGCCGGTGTTACCTCTACTTTCGTTTGTCAATGTGGAACAGGTGAGATATAGGAAGGAACTAATACTCCCTCCGTGACAGGGAACTTGAACTGACCACTGAATAAGTGGAGTCTTTATGGTTTCCAGATGCATATTCTCTGGCTCCTTTCCTGATGTTGCCACATCCATGTGTTCATGCAGCAGCTTTCTATAACAGGGCCAATTAAACGAATGGTGCATCAGCTCTGCCGCAGTGGGTGCATTTCCTTGATTCATCTGCTTTTAGCATGTGAACACCCAGCACTTGTTAGGATCTTCCAAACTGAAGTAGGTTGGTTGGGGCATTGGTTTGAAATCATTGACCTTGGGGAAAATGGAGAGAGGGAGATGTAAATATTTTTCTCTCTGAGGACCGATCCAGAATCCATTGGCGTCCAATGGGCATCCATGGGAGTCTTTCCATTGACTTCAATGGCCTTCGGACCAAGCCCTAAACATTTTGTTTCTGCACAATCTGCTGATCATTTAAGCACAAAGGTGATGTGTAGACTCATGAGAGCCCAATCCTGTACTAATGAGAGCACTGCTGAGCAGCAACCAAGTTACTCCAGTCTAGCTGCAAGATAAAAGGTGAAGCCTTTAATTTGTACCAGGAGGATTATGCTTCAGCCCATGCCTCCATTATTTGCTGACACCCTGCCCCTTTTAACCCTGTGTTCTTGAGAGCATGGAAGTGGAAGGATTTGGAAAATCATAAATCTGGGGATATACTCCATTACTGTCAGGAAACACTGTAGTGTCAGTTGCAGAAGACTGAGAAGGCATCCAAGATACCCCAGGGCAGTACCCAGAACGTCAGATACTAACAGCTTTGAAGTGATCTTTAAACAAGGCCTCGGAGAAGGATGAACCACTGATTATTTCACACATTTATGTCTTTCAAATCCCTTTGCATTTCCTATCCCAGCAGCTCCAAGCACTTTCAACAGATATTTAAAATGCACAAAGGATGCTGACTTGTCTGTATGCAATAACCCAAGTGACAAAATGTTAATCACCCAATCACAGACTAACCTCTATTGTCTAACTACCCTAGATTCCCCAACCCATCCCCTAAACAATTCCTCCTAGAAAATAGATTCTTTTTTCAGTAGGCCCTACAGGTCAGCAAAAGTTCAGATTCTGATGGACCAAATAAGGTCCAGAATCGAGGATTCCTGACAAAAAGCACCAGCAGGTTTCCTTTTAAAATGCCTTGGCTGATATTTCATGGGGAGCCACGAACACAACATGTAGAGACTGATTGGTTAAAATCAACACCTTAATCTCCCCCTCCCCAGAAACTAACTGGAAGCAAGGATCCTAAAAGGATCCTACCTTATTATACCACTAGTCCAAGTACTTCAGAGTACTTGGACTAGTGGTATAATAAGGTAGGATCCTTTTAGCATTTACTACAGTTTTCCCAAAGTGATCAGGCTTTGGGAAATGAGGGCTTGCCAGAAAACAAGAATTTTGTTTCCTAAAAGAAAAAAATTCTAGGTTTTGAACTGATGCGAAGCAGAGACCCGCCTCAGAATAGCCCTTACCCAGAAGTTCATAGAATATCAGGGCTGGAAGGGACCTCAGGAGGTCATCTAGTCTAACCCCCTGCTCAAAGCAGGACCAATCCCCAATTTTTGCCCCAGATCCCCTAAATGGCCCCCTCAAGGATTGAACTCACAACCCTGGGTTTAGCAGGCCAATGCTCAAACCACTGAGGTATCCCTCCCCCGCGGACACTCACCTGAGATATGGGAGATCCAGATCATGTCTCTGGTCTGAATCAGGCAGAACAGATACTTGAATCTGGACTTCCCACAACATTCCGGTTGAGTGCTCTAACCACTGTGCTATTAGCTATCCTGGGCTCTGTCTGTTGCTCGCTGATTAGAAATATCCTGGAGCTGAGAAACCTTCTCTAGAAAATGGATAGGTTTCCATGAAAAGTTTTAGCTTCAACATATCAGCATTTTCTGACAGAATAAAATTCCTGACCAGCTCTACTTTTAACGTGGAACCCAAAAACTTAGTGTTATTTTCAGACAGAAAAAGATTTCTTGGCTATGTGGGTTTATTAAAAAAAAAAATAAAAATCACATACCCAAACATTTCCGAATAGAGGATCCTCATGCTGGTAATATGTGACTTGCCAGTCAATCTGTGTGAATGTTCATAAAAAAATCCTGGTGTCAGGGTCTGTTTCAAACTGGAACCGTGAGTCAGGGTTACCAAGATGCTGAACTGAGACTTGCAAACCTGAGATGAGTTTCAAGGGCTGAGGTTTGAATGAATCCAGGCTGAATTTCAGGCACTGGGGAGAGATTTATATTCTTCAGTGAAATTGTGTGAAACTTGTTGGTTTTCGCATGATTTTGATCAGAATCCAGGCAAAACTGAGTGGTTTTGGCTGAGTTCTGCTTTGAGATTTTGAGCCAGCTTTTCCATTCTTTTCCGTACTAAGATACAGAGATAAATATTTGCAGGCACAACTTTGCACCCACTCTTATTTGGTCTCTTTCTTTTGGGCATGTAGACACCCAAATCTGATATATGGGTGCAGTCAGTGACTAGGAGGTATTAGGGCTAGGTCCAAAGCACACGAAGTCAACAGGAGTCTTTCCATTGATTTCAGTAGGCTTTAGATAAGGGCCAATGTGCCCTCAATTATATATGCCTGCAATTTTGCCCCATCAAAAATGGAAACCCCATTAAAGCCAGGCTAAAAATGTGGCCCTTCGAGTTCATTCAACCCTGTAAATTAAGGCAAAAGTCAAGGATACTAGACTTTTCAGCCTAGAAATAAATAATTAACCCCCGAGAATTTTTTTCAAAACTCACTTTAGATATTCACTTATTTTTTATTAAACATTTTCCCCCTAAGGCATAACTGAAAAGGGAAGTATTTTACTTTGTGTGTACAAGAAGAGCCACCTAAATTCTTGGCTCTAGATAAATGGTTTTTATTAAGAGTGATAATAATATCACTTAATGAAATTGTTTCTTAATTATTTATGAGACTAGGTGGATCTAAGGAAGATTGGATTCGCACCAAGCTGAGCCTGAAGAGATATTCTCCCTTTTCTCTCTCTGTTTATTTTATTTATCTAACATACATATAAGCTGCCTGTCAATAGATGTCTAGGTTCAGATCAATGTAAAACATTATCAGAATAAAGACCCAAATAGAATGAATGCAAATAAAAGATATGGCCCAAACTCAGCGGTCTTTCTGTATGTGCAAAAATATCTGAAACTTTAGCCTTGTAGGCCTAGATAAATTATTCCACCTCTCCAGGAAACTCCATGCTTAATTCAGTTGAGAACGGCCTCATCCCTGGGCAAGGGATTATTTCCCACCTGTGTTCCATCATGGTGATTGGTGGTGGATCAGTGGAGCTCTCTGCTGAGTAAATCCATCTACCTCACAACTGCCATGTTCAGGAGCTCACAAGGGGAGGCAGTGTTACCTATTGGATAGATCACTGGCTTGGGAATAAGAAGAGTTGGGGTCAATTTCAGACCCTGCCACTGCTTTCTTTGGTGACTTGAGGTAAGTCACTTCCCTGCCTGTGCTTTATTTTCCCCATCTGTGAAATGGGGATAATGATACTGACCTCCTTTGTAAAGCACTTTCAGCTCTCTGGATGAAAAACACTAGAGATGAAGTAGGGATTATTATATGCTGAATAAGCTCGTTGAACCTAACCAACACCTGCAATAACACTTTTGTTCAGACTTGAGTCTGGCAGGGCTGGCTGAGAGGAGGGAAGGAACCACACCAGGCCACCCAAGTAATCATGTGTTATGCATAGTCAAAAACAAATAGTTATAAACAACTTGTATGGGTACAGGCTCCATGACAGGGTTCCCTTTCTCTGCTTCTGGAACTGCAGTGCTGGAGTGCTAGAGTTAGGCTTTGCAAATAGATCTGCTGCACAAAACGGGGTGGGTTGGACAGATGTACTTCTGTTGAATCTTAACCTGAACTTCTCTGGATTCGTCTACCACCGGAGCCAATCGTTTTATGAAAAAATGATGGGTGCAGAGTCAGTGGAGGTTGTGATGTCATTTGTGGGCAATTGTTGTGAATTAAACACGCATTACAGCTATGGTACAAAATTATTTTGCATTATGTGTGAGTACCAAAAGCAAATGAAGACTGGCCAGTGGCATCAGTCTGCACTCAGAGGTGCTCAGGAAAGCACTTAAGCATCTGCTTACCTTTAAATACATTGTAATTGGTGTCCTGCATAGAGATTAGGGCTGTCTCAATCTTTTTTGTCAACACATTTTTAGAGCGAAAAATTGCTTTTCAAATGATGTGAAAATTGCGTGAGAAAATTTTACGCCTAGAAAAGGGAGGGAAGGATAAAAAGGGGCCGATGGGGGGAAAAATTGAATAAGAGGAAAAAAATCATGGTTTGATAACATAAAAATTGGTTTTCCACAACTGAAAAAGAATATCAGTTCTCAATTTCCGGTTTTCATTTAAAAAACTGATATTTTTTTCAAAATGTATGACAGAAAAAATTACATTTCTTGCCTCTCCCTAACAGGAATGCCTTCCT
This sequence comes from Eretmochelys imbricata, assembly GCF_965152235.1. Classification (NCBI taxonomy): domain Eukaryota; kingdom Metazoa; phylum Chordata; order Testudines; family Cheloniidae; genus Eretmochelys; species Eretmochelys imbricata. Next base: position 200,536,837 of record NC_135574.1, on the reverse strand, counting down.
GTATTGGAGCCTGTGATACAGTGAATAGCACCAGTGGAAAACCCTAAGATAGATAGAACCTAATTTAACCAATACAGCTAAACCAAGGGCTAGCTATACATAAAATATTTGTCATATGTTAGGCCCTGTTTCAGCAAAGCAGTCAAGCAAATGGTTAATTTAAAATATGTCCAATTGCAGGCAGTGCTACTGGATGTTGGAATTTATGGATGTGGTTAAATGCTTTGCTGAATCAGGACCTGTACGAGGTATTAATTTAATTATTCTCTATTAGAGCTGATAATTGTGTCTGAAAGCGGCTATTATTAGTGCAACCCTTACAGAGAAGAGTCTAAGCAAGTTAGTAGCTTGTTCTCTCATTCCCTGTAGCATCTGGATCAGTTTCAGTTAGGATCAGGCTAAAGAACCATGAGAATTCTGAAGAATCAAAGGGGATGGGTGGGGGGGGGGCCTAAAGCAGCTTCCTGGCCCCAGCTGTATTGCCAGAAGGAGGTTTACCTTGGTGAGGAACAGCAACAGTAATAATTGTGGATACTTCCTGGGCCAGGAATTCAATCTATGTGCCAGAGTTTAGGTTCTCACATGAACCTCTCTACAGTGTCTGGAGCAGGAAATACTCTGTTCAAGAGGAGCACCAGCAGTTATTCCAGACTCCCTCTCTCACCAGGAATGCTAAAGGAACAAGGAACTCATTCATTGCATTACAATATAATATGATGGGTAGTAATAAAATCAAAATAATAAAACCATGGGAGGAATGTGTTCATTGTTTGTTTTCACTGGGATTTTGTGAACCAGTAATTCAGTAAGTATATGAAATGATCCCCTAGGAGAAATACATTACCCACTTTTTGCAGCATGGAGAATACAAATTGCAATTATTTTCAATGTATTATATTGAGTGAGATGACTCACATTAGACCTTACTCAACTGCATTCTGATCCAAAGCATTGTAAAGTCAGTGGAAAGACGCCCGTTGATTTCAGTGACCTTTGGATCAGGCCCTTTGTGTGCAGGCATTTAAAAATAGCATATTTGGAAACTGATCTCCCCCCCGTCTTTTCAAAACCTGCTCTTATCCAAATGACACATTTAACAGTTTATTCGGAGCTTCCCAGAATGACTGTCTGAAGTACATCTGAATTATAATATAAACTGGATCAGGCGGTCTTTAATTCTTATATTACACTGTTGTATAGTGTTGCTGTACCTTGTTAACCTGTTGCCATACTTCACATCACATATAAAGGTGGCTGCATTTCAAGAGTAACTGACGTGATCCTTATGCGTCATTTGCATATCAGTTTGTTAAAATTGGGAAGTGGTTAGGTACCTTTGGGGCTACCTAAATGAAAGTTGTAATGAATGCAATCATCATTATTCTTTGCCAAAGGATGAGATGAAATTTTAATGGAATATAAATTTCACTCTTTCATAAGTGAACATGGAAGAGACCAGTACTCTGGGTAATCAGTTCTTGCAAGCATACAGGTAAAAGACAGATTTGGGCCTGTAACCTTGGTATTTTGTCTCTTAATATCTTAGTCTGCCATCCCTGTAGCAATTATAGTTAGTTATTTTATCTCCAGGGAGGAGGAGGATGGGTACATTCCTTCTTCATCTAACTAATACTATAGCTTAGTCAAGCATGTTAATTAGGACTGCACTTTACCTTAAAAGCTTGGGAGTTAACTTTGCAGTGTCCGTCTCCTAAAACTTGCTATGTAATGCTAATAATCTTTTCCATTTGCCAGCAGTTTTTGCTGATGTCAGTTGGCTATGTATGCAGTGATTCACTATGAGCCAAATCCTGGTCCTACTGAAAGCAGTGGGATTTTTGCCCCTGATTTCAATGGAATCAAGATTTGGGTCCATGTTCCATGTGAGGATGAAAAATTATATAATACAATACTTGGAAAATCAATTCATTAATATATGAGGTACCTTCACATTATTCCACATAAGAAGCTGTAAAATTACTCCATTTTTTCATTGGGTCAGGTCTTGGACTATGGTGTGACAATACCCAAGAGTACACAGAGCATGAACTGCACTGACTGGAGAATATACTCTAGGAAGGTAACAATCCTGCAGCATTTCTTTGCTCTCATTCCTGTAATTCTGTGATCTCTCAGCTCCGTTCAGTGGCCGACTCTATTAGGCCTCTTGAAAAAGCTAACGAAGAGAAGATGTTCTACAGAATATTCAGACAGAAATAATTGAGGTTAAGGTTTGTGCAGGTGAAACAATGGTGAGATGATGAGGATTAGCAAGTTTTGCATTCAGTATTTGTTGCTGGAAAAGAGAATGCTGTGATTTATAGTGGTTTTGTAAAGATAGATGTGACAATTTGCACTGCAAATTGTGTTCCAAAACTTATTGTGGTTTGCTGACAAAATTGTTAGCTCGCCTCACTTAAAGTGCTTTTCAACAAGACATCACATAGCTGTTTGCAAATGGGCCATCACAAAACAAGAAGACTTTGTCAAGCATAAAGACAATCTGTAGCAGCTCTGATGAGCCATACAGGGCTATGAACTGTGATTTACATGTTCCGGATTCTTTGTGGCAATACCTTTGCAATTCATGTGATTTTGGTGGCTCAGAGTAACACATATTTGATGTTACAAGGTGTCACCTTTTCTCAACCTCTACATGCCAGCAAGTTGGATACGCTTCAAATTCCAACCCTCTAAGAGCAAAAATGTTAATCTTTAAAACGTACTGCTTCTTATAAACTTCACCTAAAGCTCTGCATCATGATATACTGCTTGTAATTTAGCATTCTGAAAGTATGTCTTGAATTCCTTCTAGATATCAGGATTTGCTGGTCTTGTCATGTGTCATGTATGTTTTATGTCATTTCCTTAGATGAAAGGGCTTGGATATGACCTATGGCCTTGATATCATTCAGATTTGAAGACAGCATGGCCTAGTGGTTGGGCACTGGAATGAGCCAGGAATCCCTGAATTCTGATCCTAGATATGCCATTGACTTGTGTGGCCTTTGATAATTCACTTAAAGCTAATGTATATGCTTCTTACGCACATGAGTATTCCCATTGAAGTCAACGGGAATACAGGAATAATTGCAAGAGTAAAAGTGAGCAGAATTTCTCTCTGAGATAGTGATGTTAAATCTTCCCATGTGCAAAATGAAAATAACGATATACATGTCAGTGGATGCCACAGATACTCAGCATCTCTGAAATTAGGACACTTATTTAGGTGCATAACTTTTAGATAATCAGTTATGAAAATCCTGTCTTAATTTTATATATAAAGTTATATACCTCAATGGGCCCTGAATGGGGCCCGTGGCTGCTACTGCCGTAGAAACAGAAATAGAACTTTAGCACTCTGGTGACAAACCGAGCTCTCTCTTGGGTCCTCAGCGATGCCTTAGTCATCTCAATTTTAGCTTTTTACTTAGTTTTTATTTATAAATTCCATATCATAATAGCAATAAAGCCCGGCACGTAGACATCGTTTTATGCTCTAAAATCATTCACCACTCTGTCTTCCTATTTGAATGACCATGTCATGGCACTGCACTGTTATTGCTGGAATGTTGCATCACAACACGATGGTGTTTCCTGATACAGCATTCAACCCAATGGGGACTGTTCAAATATCCAGGAAGTTGTTATTGGACTGTCTTGTGGCTTTTGAGAAAGTCTACAGTACTAGATAGTGCATTTTTTAGTCAGAACTAGAACTAGATGGGAAACTTTTTTCTTGTCCTGGGAAAAAATTTGAGATTTTTGCACCTTAAATCATGACAAAAAGTTGAAATGCTAAAAATCCAAATTAAATAAACAAAGAAAACCCAACAAATCTTGGTTTGGGTCCATTGAAATATTTCATTTCTACAATTTCAGGATGTTTTGTTTCAATGTTGACCGCTCTTTATTTTTAAAATAATGTTTCTACTCTAATTAGTTTAAATTTAGAAATGAGAGGGTGGCGGTCAGCTGAGGGAAGCTAAGGAAGGTTACAACCGATTGGTATTAAAACAGCCCTGAGGAAAACTGTGGGATTCCTCTGTGGAAAAGAGAAGATGGCACAAAACCAGAGAGAACAATTTCTCAGATAGGAGGAATTGGGCCCAGCTAAGGACTGGATGGAAGAGACTTTATTTTCAGTTGATTTTGGTTTTGATAAAGTAGACACCCTGAAGGAGAATCTTGGGCTATATCTTTAGACGAGGGTTGCCAACTTTCTAATCGCACAAACACAAACACCCTTGCCCTGCTCCTGCCCCGCCCCTTCCCAGAGGCCCCGCCCCTCACTCACTCCATCCCACCTCCCTCCATCGCTTGCTGTCCTCCACCCTGGATTCAGGATCAAGATCTTTACCATTGCTTGGATTTTCTGCAGCGTGCCACCAGGGTGGAGTCTGAACTAGAAAGCTGGAATTTTTGTTTTAAAAAGTCAAAACAAAACATTTTGGCAATTTTAAAACTTATTTTTTCAAGAAATTTTTTATTAGAAATGTGTCAAAATCAACCCTTTATTGTAAAAAGTTTTGGTTTTGATGAATCAACAGTTTTTGACAAACGTTTTGTCACAAAATTCCCAATTGGCTACGGGCAGTACTTTGACAGAAGAATTCCAAAGACAACTCAAATGCTGCAGAAGTTTTGGTGACTCAGATAGTGGTGCTTTCCTTCAGAGTTGCAATTTTGCCCCAGCAGGGGTTTTAAGTAGAGCCAGTTGGGAAATGGAACTTTCGTCCCATGGGAAATTTGGACATTTCCGAATTATCTTCTGTTCCAAATTGGAAAAGAAAGTTGAGATATCAACAAATTTCACCAACTGAAAAATCCCCCCCAAAATTGTTAATTAAATATTGACATGAAAACGATCAATATTTTTATTGAATCAAAACAATTTGACATTTCAAAATGAAAAAAAAAAGTGTTTCAAATGAACATTTAAAACAAAACAAAATTTTTCATTTCAAAATGTCAGGTCAAAATGACATTTTTTTTCATGCTGAGTCTCCTGACTGGAAAATTGAGGAATTTCATTGAAATTGTAATTTTCTGCTGTAAAATGTCAATTTCAGCAAAGCCACATTTTAAAATCAAAAAGTTTCCATTCAGAAGTGTTGATTCTCTCTTGTTCTGAAAATCTCACAGGGCAGTTTTTGGATAGATTGTTAAGCTAAAACCATGATCTCTTCTTAGCAATAAGTATCCAGTGGCACTTTTTGCAACAGTAGAGGTGGCGGATATTGCAGCCTTGCCTCATCTACTTAAATTCCCATGTAGCTCTGATGGAATGAGGTATCTTTCCTAAATTCCTATCCCTCAAACTTTGCATGCAGTTGCTGCCTTCACCAGTATAAGGACAGATGTTTTTCCACCCCGCAGGTGACTGCTCTTTGGCCTGGATGGAAGGGAGTTAAGTGACCATTGTGACAGACCCAGACCAGTGGGGTACAGGGGTCTGGTAGAAGGCAAATATACTGGCTACTGGATTAACAGTTTTCTGTTCCCTGAGTGACCAGAGCAGGGGCTGCCCGAGAGCAGTCAGGAACCTGCTACAACCATAGAACCATAGAACCATAGAATATCAGGGTTGGAAGGGACCTCAGGAGGTCATCTAGTCCAACCCCCTGCTCAAAGCAGGACCAATCCCCAACTAAATCATCCTAGCCAGGGCTTTATCAAGCCTGACCTGAAAAACCTCGAAGGAAGGAGATTCCACCACCTCCCGAGGTAACACATTCCAGTGCTTCACCACCCTCCTAGTGAAAAAGTTTTTCCTAATATCCACCCTAAACCTCCCCCACTGCAACTTGAGACCATTACTCCTTGTTCTGTCATCAGCTACCACTGAGAACAGTCTAGATCCATCCCCTTTGGAGCCCCCTTTCAGCTAGTTGAAAGCAGCTATCAAATCCTCCCTCACTCTTCTCTTCTGCGGACTAAACAATCCCAATTCCCGCAGTTTCTCCTCATATGTCATGTGTTCCAGTCCCCTAATCATTTTTGTTGCCCTCCGCTGGACTCTTTCCAGTTTTTTCCATGTCCTTCTTGTAGTGTGGGTCCCAAAACTGGACGCAGTACTCCAGATAAGGCCTCACCAATGTCGAATAGAGGGGAACGATCACATCCCTCGATCTGCTGGCAATGTCCCTACTTATACATCCCAAAATGCCATTGGCCTTCTTGGCAACAAGGGCACACTGTTGACTCATATCCAGCTTCTCATCCACTGTCACCCCTAGGTCCTTTTCTGCAGAACTGCTGCTGAGCCATTCGGTCCCTAGTCTGTAGCGGTGCATGCGATTCTTCCATCCTAAGTGCAGGACTCTGCACTTGTCCTTGTTGAACCTCATCAGATTTCTTTTGGCCCAATCCTCCAATTTGTCTAGGTCCCTCTGTATCCTACTCCTACCCTCCAGTGTATCTACCACTCCTCCGAGTTAAGTGTCATCTGCAAACTTGCTGAGGGTGCAATCCACACCATCCTCCAGATCATTAATGAAGATATTGAACAAAACCGGCCCCAGGACTGACCCTTGGGGCACTCTGCTTGACAGCGGCTGCCAACTAGACATGGAGCTATTGATCACTATCTGTTGAGCCTTACGATCTAGCCAGTTTTCTATCCACCTGATAGTCCATTCATCCAGCCCATACTTCTTTAACTTGCTGGCAAGAATACTGTGGGAAACCATATCAAAAGCTTTGCTAAAGTCAAGGAATAACATGTCCACTGCTTTCCCCTCAGAGTCAGTTATCTCGTCATAGAAGGCAATTAGATTAGTCAGGCATGATTTGCCCTTGGTGAATCCATGCTGACTGTTCCTGATCACTTTCCTCTCCTCGAAGTGCTTCAGAATTGATCCCCTGAGGACCTGCTCCATGATTTTTCCAGGGACTGAAGTAAGGCTGACTGGTCTGTAGTTCCCTGGATCCTCCTTCTGCCCTTTTTAGAAGATGGGCACTGCATTAGCCTTTTCCCAGTCATATGGGACCTCCCCCCGTCACCATGAGTTTTCAAAGATATGGCCAATGGCTCTGCACTCACATTCGCCAACTCCTTTAGAACCCTTGGATGCAGTGCATCCGGCATCATGGACTTGTGCTCGTCCAGCTTTTCTAAATAGTCCCGAACCACTTCTTTCTTCACAGAGGGCTGGTCGCCTCCTCCCCATGCTGTGCTGCCCAGTGCAGTAGTCTGGGAGCTGACCTTGCTCGTGAAGACAGAGGGGAAAAAAGCATTGAGTACATTAGCTTTTTCCACATCCTCTATCACTAGGGTGCCTCCCCCATTCAGTAAGGGGCCCACACTTTCCTTGACTTTCTTCTTGTTGCCAACATACCTGAAGAAACCCTTCTTGTTACCAATTAAGACAGGCCAGTTAATTAAGACACCTGGAGCCAATTAAGAACTTACTAGAATCAATTATGGCAGGTTTGAGCCTCTAGCAAAAGCGGCCAAACTGTGGGCTCCCAGGAACATCTGAGGTGAGCATAGCTGCCAGAAAGTGCAAGACCCACCAAGGCAGAGGAGGAACTTTGTCACACCATGTATTGCATATTTGTAGTTTGCTGTTCATTAGAGCAAACTGAGGCTTGCAAAGGGGGCTGCATAAGCCAATAATTAATATTTCTGTGAGGTTTGTTGCACTTGTTTCATGTTTAAGTTACTTGGCCTTCAGCCTTGTGTCTATAGCATTCCCAAAGGTGTTCAACGGTCACTAGAAATACACTGACTAGCATGGCTTATGGATCAATAATTTACCCCTCCTCTGGGACAGGCAGACAATTTCTGAAAATCCTCCAGGCTACTGTAATTATTTTGTCTCGACTAAACAAAAGGAAGAGTCTCGACAAGTGAAACAGAGGCCACACACATGTTGCTCCAGACTGAGTCCAGGTCTACTCTGGCTTGTGCCAGAGGGCCCTTGTGGCAGAATGTCCATGGAGGGAAGGTTGCAGCAGAGGAAATTAACCACAATGTCTCAGTCATCTAAAGGGCGGTAGGGGCCAGTACTGCCAGGGCAGGGAGCATGGCTGGATGGCTGTGGAATGTACCAACCCAGCACATTACCTCAACAGATTCTGCAAAGAGTGACCCTGCCTCAAACTAAAGGCAGTGTCAATATTACCCACCCTCCCTTGGGGAGAATGTGTCCCAGGTGCTAAAGGCCTGACTTCTGTAATTTACACCCGCCTTTAATGATTCTGGCCTTCACTCTGCAATAAGGAGCATCATTAAACTATAAGATACAGTACTTGCTTATTGGCAAAACTGATTAAATTACCTCAGGGTAGCGGGGAGCTTCATAAAACAAGTTTTGTTGAAAGAGGAAAAAACTGTACAGTGAAGTTTCTCTGCTCTTGTTGCAGCTTTCAAATAGCGCTCAGACTAGAAAATATCTTGTCCCATTCACAATACAAATCCTGCAGTCAACTCTCATTAATAGATGAGGTGGGCTGAATTCTGTATTTATAACAGTTGCACATAATAAGAGGAAAATAGTGCTACAAGATCTTTATAACCCTTTAATATGTACCTAAATCAATGTGTCTGTGATACGACTAGAGCAAGGCAAATAACACAGAAATGAACATTTGTTTGAATAAAATCTGTCAGTGCATTGCAATGATATGGACAACACTTCTTATTTGCTCTGTTGTTATCGTTGTTGTTCTTAGCATGAGGAAGTGAAATGAACATTCATGAAAACAGGTATTTGCCTGAATTTTCTTGCTGAAAATGATCATGTGGACAACTTGAAATCTCTTTTTTCAGACTCATCTCCAACCAAGAGTTAGAAACTACACCATGTGACTTAGCAGACCAATCACACAGCACAGATACCAAATTACAAATATCAGATACTGAAAGCAAAAGCCTGGGAATAGTTCACTTGAATTCCATAAGCTGAAATATGTTCACATAACCCATATGACTAATAAACCAATAAAACATCAAAATCTGTACATGGATAATTCACAAACAACAAAACAGGGCTAATTTTTTTAAATAAATTGTTGACTGCAAACCCCAAGTCTGACTAGTAAACAGAAGCATTTGCATCTATATTAACTTGCTGCAATGATTCCAGTAAGGCACTTAATTTTAGGTTAGATTGGGACTAGAATCTGAGTTTGGATGTGATGGTCCCAAAACCTCACAAGCTGTTCTCAAGAGATATTGGCTATATTCAAATCTGAAGTGGGAAATAAACACCTCTGATTTTGGATCAGCCAGATGTCAAAACCAGAGCAGTGAATAGGTTCAGATCCTTGGGTTTAAATCTGAGCTATCTTAACCATTAAAAGGAGAAATGGTTCCAAACCCCTTTGCATTTAAATTTCTATTTAGTTAGGGAGCCTTCAAAATCCCTAGCTGAGGTTTTAGAATAAAATAGTACAGCTAGAAGTAGCTGAGGCTATAGGTAAGTACTATAGAAACTCAGAGCCAGCAAGGATGGCTGAAAAGACCAGGGCTCATTTCTCATGGAAATGAGATCAGACTAAAACCTAGGAAGGGGTGAACCTCAAATGGTTCAGCTATTAGGCCTTGTTTAGGTTAGTAGCTAAGAGCCAGGATACTCAACTGCAATGTATTGAAATTTTCAAACCTCTTGGATCTAAGCACATTAAGGGCCTGAAAAAAATAATTGGAAGATGAAATTTAGACATTAACAAACCAGGACTGTAAACAGTAGAGTCAGAGAAGGGAAGACACTGTCAATTAGTAATCAATGGAAATATAAAAGCTACCGAGTGGTTGTTTTCTAGTAGGTAATACTAGGAGTCTATCCACACACTAAAGAGAAGAACATATAGCAGTGGTGGGCAACCTGCGGCCTATGGGCCACACCCGGCCCATCAGGGTAATCCGCTGGCAGGCCGCCAGACAGTTTGTTTACATTTGCATGGCCTCCCGCAGCTCCCAGTGGCAGCGGTTCACCGTTCCCGGCCAATGGGAGTTGCAGTAAGCGACGTGGGCCGCAGGGATGTGCTGGCAGCCGCTTCCTGCAGCTCCCATTGGCTGGGAACAGCAAACCGTGGCCACTGGGAGCTGCGGGCAGCCGTGCAAATGTAAACAACCTGTCTGGAGGCCCGTCAGTGGATTACCCTGCTGGGCAGCGTGTGGCCTGTGGGCCACAGGATGCCTACCACTGACGTATAGGAAATAACCAAACATTAAACTCTCTAATGCTGAACATTTGTAAACAGGATTGTCTGTTACCCAGAGGGAATCTCTATCTGCTGAGGGGTGGGATACTATGAGACAATGTCTAGAAATACAGAAAACAAATTAGCAAGGAAAAGTTCACATGTCTGCCTTCACAGAGAGAAGAGATGTGTGAGTAACCAAGACAGACCCAGAAACTACAGAGGGGATGGATAATTGGGTGAGGAGCTATTTATGGACAACCATTTTCTGCAAAAGCTAAAAAGGGAAAAGAAAAGAATTTGAGTAAGGAAGTGGGGAAGGAAAGGATAAAGCAATGCAAGGAGATAGATTAAACCCAGAGAAAGAAAAACACAAGGAACAAAGTGACAAAGAAAGAGAGGGAATAAGAAAAGCCTGATGATCCAAAAACAATGATCCAAAAACTCATTTCATTTCAGCACCGTGAATGATGTAAGCAACTAAAGCTGAGGGCTGGGAAGTTCAAAGGAGGTTGAAGGAGCTACATGCCTGTGAAAAATGAAATCAATGGAAGATGTATACCTAAATCCTGTAGTTCTTTGAAAATCCCAGCCTTGAAGTGGGCTACCTAATTTTGCCTTCTGTTATTATAATAGGTGTTGGGATTTCATTCAAATTCCCAAGCAGGACATGATTGGAGTCTATTTGAGTTGAATAATTCATACTTACTCCATCTCATCCTTCCTCGTACAGACACGTGCTCCAAATGCCGGGGGCATGATACAGTAACAGGATGTCATTTTCTATTCCCTCACACCGAGTTAGGTCACGTGTGGAAAAACCCAGTTGCTGTGTGTTCTTATGGAGTAACCCTCTTGGTGAGGAGCAATATGATAACTGTGGTAGATCTGCAAGCTGGGAGGTGTGGAGGAATTCAGATGTCTTTACCTCAGCGTTGAGGTACAAGTCATTTACAAAACCATAATTGGATTAGTTTTCACGTTGTGATTAACGGCGACAAGCCTGAGCAATAGATATCAGATGGGAAAAGAGAGCTAATGGAAATACAAAACTAAATTCAGCAAAAAGACCTCCCAGTTAATTCTAACTTGTCTGACCAGCAGTATTGCCAAGAGACTCGTATGCTATGGGGGGAGGGTGGGTGTCACTCAATCATTTTCTGTGGGAGGGACTTTGCAACTACATCTTTCACAAACAACTTACCAAACTCCTGTCCATAGTCCTTCCCTTGTGTTCTGAGGTTAAGTCACACATTGTGGGCCTGGAATAACACAGTGTTACATTAGGAACTGACCCTTTAACTGACATTATATCTTGCTCAGACACTGTCCCTCTATCTGACTTGGAACCTAACCATAAGGGAATATGGTCTCATGGAAAAGGCACTACATGGGGACCTGGGTTCTAGTTCCACCACTGACCTGCTCTAGGGATTTGGGCAAATCAAGTCACCTCTCAGTGCCTCTGCTTCCCCTTCCTTTGTCTGTTCTATTCAGGTTGTAAACTCTTCGGGACAAGGATTGCCTAGCACAACAGGACCCTGATTTCAGCTAGGATCTCTGGGGGCTACCTTAATACAAATAATAAACAAGTATAGCAGCAATAGAGGAGAGAAGGAAATGCCACCTTAAAACACAGCTCAAAACAAACCTCCTCTTGCTCCAGTGACAGAACATTTTGGGAGGATCTTGCTCAGGATTTCTCCCAAGTGAGAACCACATGTTGCAAATACACATGTCGAGAGGTAAATCTACACTCATCCTTTTGACAGTGTCATGGTGGTTATTTATACTGACATGTTGGATTTGGTTCCCCTTTCAAGGTCACTTTCAGAGCACGGAGGCAAGGAAGCTGTCTATGACTTTCCTGTTATCTAGGCGTGCATCCTGGAATAGCACTCAGGGGATCTAGGTTTGGTTTACAGCTTTACCACAGTCTCCCTCTGTGAGCATGGGCAAATTGTCTAATCTCTCTCTGCCCGTTTCCCATCTGTAACCTGGGGATAGTAAAACTTCTTTTGCCTTGTCTATTCACACTGTAAGCTCTTTGGGGCAGGGACCATCTCTCACTCTGTGTTTGTACAATGCCTGGCACAACGGGGTCTCAATCCTAACTGAGAATTTTGGGCATAACCGAAAACTTAACAAATAATAATAATATAAACTCCTGGGGAGAGTCTTTTTATCATCATGATTCTACTGCAGATGCCTTCTCTTTGTGCTACAATTGATAATGGCATTACCATCTGCGTTGTGTACACACTGAGGGTCAGTGCCTTTCAATAGTTGTGCCCATTGAAAATATATGTCGGGTCTGATCCTGCAGTGTTTAAACAGGCAAAACTCTCACTGATGTCAATGGGAATTTTCAACAGGGCTCACCCCCTAGTTCTGAATGAAGCTATCATAGCCCAATGCTAATGATCTGCTTTCAGATCTATGTAAAATAACATGGGGAGGAGGGGTTACCTGTAAATTACGCCTGACATTCTAATCTGAGTTCTATCCCAAAAGACTGCAATATTCACAATCAAAATGCCTGGCTTTCTGAAGTTAGAGAATCACAGTAATTTAGATGGAAAACTGAGCTTGCAAAAGGTAAAGATAATTTTCAGCCCTGGCTGTCATTCATCAAGGGCATGGTACATACAAATCTCTGACAACAAAGGATTCCTTGCATTAACCTACAGACAGCTCACTCTTTTCACAGTGGAAAAGATATCCCTTTGTGCTGGAGATAAATTAAGAAGGAGAAGGATTTATAGAACAGCGGTAAACTATACTAAAGACATCCCAACTGTAATTAATCCTTCATTCACTTGTTCCCAAGTGTTGATTCTTGGGTCTGCTAATAACACAGCCATAATAATCACTAAGTGGTATATACTGCTAAGCACTATGAAGAACATATGTTTAAACTGTGCTAACATTTTAATGCAAAGCCACAAAACCCAGGGATTTGGATCATTTCGCACACCCGTGTAATAAAAGAGAAAAGACAATTGTTTGGACTGAAGTAAGGTTGGCTTTAGGGCTTGTCTACATTACAGGTTATGTTGGTATAACTTTTGTCGCTCGGGGGTGTGAATAAACCACCCTCCTGGAGTGATATAAATTATACCGACATAATCATTGGTGTGGACAATGCTAGATCAGCGGGAAAGCTATATATGTAGACAAGCCCTTAGTGTTTAGAGGTTATGTCTGGGGCAGGATTTTCTGCTCTTCCTGCAAACATATCCTTGACTAAAAAGTCAAACTTCCTGTGAATTTAATCATGACCGTATCACCGTGCACAGAACGAGCGTTGGGATTCTGGAGATTCCTATGAGAGACTTGTCCTCCTCCCACACCAAGTGTAATCACTTGATTGTATATATGTTTGTTGTCTTTGGGCTGGCTGCCATCTCTGAAGCAGAGGTGGAGATCAGGTTCTTCATGCTAGATTCCATGTAACTAACAATTGAACAGATTGCCAAGGGGTGTGATTAATTCACCCTCATTTGGAAGTGTGAAATCAAGACTGGGTGTCTTTCTAAAAGACCTATTCTAACTCAGTCATAAGTTTTGGGTCTGATGTGGGTATCACTGGGTGAACTTCTATGGCCAGTGTTATTCAGGTCAAACTAGATGATCACAGTGGTCCCTTCTGACTTTCAAAGCCATGAACCTAGGTATAGTTAGTTACCAATATTATTAAAAAGTATTGTCAAGGGGCAGTTTTCTAGATAATCTGGACACCTCTCTGTTGGAGGGGCTCTGGGGATTTGGTGACTACTAAGTTATTTTCTTTATCTTTTTCTCCATTGTATTTAACTATAATATGTTGAGTAGCCAGCAGCAGTAATAAACAATGTTCCAGATAGCCACCACAGTCCTTCTTCCCAAACTCATTGATATTTAGGATGTCTGCCATGGAAATACAACAGTAAAGGAGTTTAAATAAATTAAATAAAAATTCACTGCCATAAAAGCTCTGAAAGTTCTCTTATCTGGTTCCATTTCTTTGTCTATTTTGTCCCATTCCATCTCTAACTCACTCTCGCCATCTGCATGCTGTTTTCTTTTCTTCTCTCAGTTTTTCTCTACTCTTTGTTCTCTTATTGAAAATGATTCCCTCTTCTTTCATTCAAAAGTAGTTTCCAGATTCATCTCTTTCTGTCTCATCCATTCCTTTGTTCTCTTCCATGTTGAGTTGTCTTTTTTCTTTCCTTACTTCTGTTCTGTTTGCTTCTTCTATTCTCTAATATCTATCCTGTCCTTCCCTAGTTTCTCCTTTCAATTTGTCTTTCAGGAGTCTTCCCAGATTAGGTCCTGATCCTGCACCATTAAAGTCAATGGGAGCTGTGCTGTTGACTTTAATAAGCAAGGGATCAAGCCCTTATTTTTCTCCCTGTATTATTTCATACCAGGGATTGTCAAAAACTGGTAAGGGTTATCTATGAAAAAAATGCAACAATATATTTTTATCCAATTTGAACATTTAATTATTTTTTCCCAATAAAACAAAAACTTTTGTTTCATTTTAAAAATTTTCATTTTCTTTCAGTTTTCAAAAACTGAAAATATTTTTGTTTGGGGTATTTTGTTTCCCTTTTTTCCTTCCTTTTTTTTTCCTCCTTGAAAAGAGGGGAATGAGGAAAAATAGAGTTAAAGGGGAAAACAACATAAAAGCAAAAACCCCAAAACAACTCTAATTTTCTCAGTTTACAGAAAAGGAAATATTTTTTTTATCCAAAACTAAACAAAATGATCAGTGTGAAGTGCACTTTCAGTGACTGCCCTTGACTTAGCATTTGCTATTTGAGGAAGATTTCCTGCCTATAAGCTTGTTAGCCTGAACATTTGAAGAAAACAGCTAAAGAGGGGCTTGGGAACATTGTCCGAGCAAACTTATGTAGAAGCTCCAATTTACAGCCTTTAAAAATATATTTCCATACCTGCCTCACTTTACATTAGACTCAAGCTATTGAGTTGCACCCCTGGGGTCAAAGGCCCCAGAGGCTGCTCAGCAGCTGAGCTTGGGCCAGTTATTACAATCTGTCGCAATCCTAGTGCATCAATGTGTAAATGACATACTGATTTGATTCCCCCCCTCTCCTTCCTCCAACACCCCAATTACGCCACTCCAAACTTTTAAGAAGCTCATATTTGGGTCTGGACTCAAACTCTGCAGCTTATCCCCATCTCAAATATTTGTATATTGATATGTTAGATATACAAATGATGGGTCAAGTCCTCACCTGGGAAAAATCAATGTAGCTTCATTGACTTCAACGCGGGCAATGCCAGTTTACAGCAGCTGAAGATTTGGCCTAACAGTTTTGAAAGTGTATTAGTTAGCAGGGTGGATATATTTTTTTGGCACAAACACACATGTGATTATTTGAAAACCCAAAAGGCTGTTAAAGCAAGGAAGTTGCTGCTACAATCTATCTTGCGGATCTTTTAAAAACATAGACTTTTGATGGTAAAGTCTCCTTGTAAATCCTCCATACTGCACAAACAGACAAAAGGATTAACAATTGCTAACTATGTTGATATGGCTGCTAGATAAACCTGAGCACAAAGTCTATGTGCCAGAACAAAAACCTCCCTGTGTGAAAGACACATTTTGGGGGGATAGATTTTCAAAAAGTAGACCCCTGAATTGCATGTGCAAAACCTGTATTTGTCCACACAGTTGGGCACCTAGGCTCACAAAATGGTTTGCCCATGGATGTCTATTCGTGTGGATAAATAGATTTGTCCAAACTGCTTGGGAAGACCCTTCTGAAAACTTGCCTGTGTGTGTGTGTGTCTGGGGATCGGGAGGGGGGGGATGTTCTGCCCAGAGGGGGAACCAAACTGGGCAGTTTGCCCAGGGCCCCGTTTGAGAAGGCCCCCAAACCTGTGGTAATGGAGTGAGTGGCCTTCCAACCTGGCATGGGGTCACAGTGCCACTGAAGTTTGGCCCAGCTGCTCCGGTCATGGAGCGGTCCTGCATGCCAAGTAGCAATGACACCCCCCAAGTTTGGCCTGGCTGTCCCCCCATCATAATGGAGGGGCAGCTGTGCCAAACCTGAGTAGCTCTGTGACCCCCTATGACAGGTTGCAACACCCACAGGGAGGAGTTGGTCCCAGCCCCACAGGATAGGAGCAGCTGCTGCAGGGTGACCTCACTCTCCAACCCACCCCATAGCAGGGCTTCAATTTCAGATTTTGCCCTGGGCCCCAAAAAAACCTCTGTGTGTGTGCGTGTGAGAACATTCATTCACTCCTGTAGCTGATTTTTGGGCCTCACATCACTGGCTATTTTTAATGTCATCCATGATTTGCTTATGCAATTTACTGTGGTTACCCCTTCAGCCATGGTAATTGTGCATACATATGACCAATTAGTTTCATAATTAGTCATCTGTAATTAGCCATTTGCAAACACAATGCCTGCAGCTGGGGCAAGGGCACCTGCAGAGTTGGATGCATAGTTTTGCAGTCTGAAAGTCCGGCCTTTCGTTTATTTATTTCCTTTTTTTTAGAATCTGGACAGCGAGAAAAGAGAAGTCAAACCAATTATTTTCAGAACAGGTAAATGGAACGTTTTCACTCAGGTCAACCACCGAAGCTCAGCCAGAACTAATTTTTATGGCCGAGTTCCAAATAGTGCTTCATATGAAAATATGGAGAGAGTGTTAACTATGGCCCCAGTTCAGAAAGATACTTGAGCACATGTTTAACTGAAAGCTCATGAATAGTCCCATTCAAATCAATGGACTAATCCTGTGCTTAAAGATAGACACCTGCAGAAGTACCTTGCTGAAAAGTGGCCTATAGCTGAGGTACAATCGAGGGACTTTCTTTCCTGCAACAGAAGAGTCTCCCGTGCTCAGCTGTTGCTGGGTATGAAGTAATACATTTTCTATAAAGCCTACGTGATGAGGTGTTAAAAGAAGCACATGGTTACCTTCCTGGCTGTTATTTTAGACCAATTGCTCAGACGAGTCAGAAAGGAGCTCAACACAAAGGATTCCCCTCCCCACTTATTTAGCAGGATTTCTGAGCTTGTCATCCAAACTGCCCAAGAGGCCCACCTGTATGCATCTCCTAACTCCTGTGCGAAGGCTGGCGGAGAAAGATTAGTCGGGTTACAATAGCTTTGAAGTGAAGTATAGGTCACCATGAAGATGCTTCCTGATCAAAAGGTTGCAGTGATAAGACAGGAGACAATTAAGTCTCTAAAGATGACACAGACACCTGTAGCCAGATGGGAATCGACCAAAGAATTTCAGTGAACATGAGCATTTAATTCTTCTTTGGATAAAGCCTTGAAAATGGAAAGCAGTAATTTTCAGGCACAATTGGGCTGAATCATTATCCAGGAGTTTGAACAACTTTCTTTCTCAGAGAATGATCTGAGATTACATAGTTATGTTAGACAGATAACCTGGAATGAGAAGATTTTAAATAGTGACTGGGTAAACCACAATAAGTTGGCTGTGATGAGAACTAATAATCTGGATACTTATTCAAAATCTTTCTGAAGCCTAATCTTCTGAATATAACCATTTTGGGTTCAAAATCTCCATGATCAGGCTTTTTTTGCAAGAATTCTGGCACTTACCTCCTTATTCGGGCTGAAAATAGTGAGAAAAGCCTTTCTTCTAGTCTTTCAGCACTTCTTTTTCTGGTCATCTCATCAGGGCTGTCTTATGAGAAGCCCTTAACAGACTTTTAGTGCTGAATAAATAATAAAGAGAAATGCATGAAAATGAACAAATATTAAAATGGGCATTTTTGAATATCAAACAAGGTTAATTGCAGGGCAAGTTTGCATTAAGAATCAGGAGGGTGGAGAGCTTGCTATTTTATTTGAGCTACTTTGTTCCCTATTTGGAATCTGATTTTTATATTCCTTATAATACAAATAGGATATTAAAGTAAGAATTGAACAGTGTTTCTCTACTGCAATAGCATGGGCAAAACGGCAAAAAAAAGCCCTAGCAAGTCCCATAATATACATGTACACGTACTAGAAGATAAACAGAGCAGCAGCAAAGAGAAGAGGAGGAGAACCGCTGTTGACATTATAGTTCCCCCACCTGAAAATTTTAACTCTTCTGTTAAAAAACAAAAATGCAAAAACCATGTTTTTCCCCACAACAATGCCCAAAACAAACAAACAAACAAACAAACAAACAAACAAACAAACAAACAAACAAAACATCCCTTGGGAAAGATTATTTTAATGCTGCTTCAACGTCAGTACAGTCATTATTGTACAATTAATGCATGTGCCTTGGATAGGCATCTCTTCATTATTTTCAATCTAAATAGACAAATAAAAATAAAACACAAAGTCCTCCACGGGTCCCCATCATTCTCTTTGTCTTGGTCTTTCAGGATGACACTACCATCCTCCTTTATGATCTCATCGCCTTATGAATGCCACTCATTCCCTCTTTTCTGCCATTTCTGACCAAATCTCAGTCATTTCCTCACTCATCTCTTTTGAGACACATAAATCCTTTACTACTTCCACACCAACCATGTGCAACAAGCTGACTTCCTCCCTCCACCTCATTGACTCACTGCTCCCTTTTTAATATGGGCTGCTGAGAGCTCAGCATCTCTGGTGCCTTAACATCTGGCAACTAGCTTCCCACAACTTGTTGCCAACTCTTCCACTTTCTTAAGTTTTTTTTCCCCAACCCCCTTCTCAGATTCCAACTCTTTTGTTGGGACCACAGTATATTGTGAGATGCTTTATAATAACAATACTTACATAGCATCTTTTCTCAGCAGAGAGCAACACACTTTATAAAGGAGGTCAGTATAGTTATTCCATTTTGGGGATGGGGAAACTGAGGCTCAAAGATGCAAAATGACTTGCCCAAGGTCACAACTAGGCTAGTGGGGGAAGCTAGGAAGAGAACCTGTAGCTTCTAAGTGCCAGGCCAATGCACAATCCGCAAGACCAAACTGCCTCCCTGTCAAATTATAAAATTAAATATTACTGGTGTTTGCTTGTCTGTGAATTACAAGGTGTGTAGTGGTTTTCATGGTAGACTTATCTTTTCCCTTACCCTTATCCCCCTAATTGTTCGGCTGTTGAATCCTTGACTTTTCAGCTCCCCAGATATCAATTGACAAAAGGCACACATTAGCATGATCCCAGATTGTGTCTGTCACCCAAGGTCACATAAGATAAGCTGCCAGCTGTCCGCTTTACCAAGGCACGGTACATTCAACATTAATTAAACTGTATTCAACACTCTGCAGATTGATTCAGGATGCCTAGACCGAGCGGTGCAAAATGTATTAGCACAAATTGCTCTATCAATGCAAAATGCATTACAGCAACTCCAAAATATTTTCAGATTCTCAGACATCAGGTTTAATAAATTAGGGAATAACTAGCCCAAACTTCATTGACCTCTAAAGGTGAAAGAAGGGACACGAATATCTCCTGGGATGGTATTTAACCATGGGATCTTTCACTTTTAGGTGATTGGTTCAAATCAAGCCCTGGCTGGTAACAAACAAAACTGAAGTATCCCTTGATCATGTGAAATTGTTTGGTCGTTTTGGCAAAAAAGAATTTGCAATTTTGGCCAAACCAGTAAAACACCAACAATAAACATCTCCATCCTTCCCTGAAGGAACTAAGGCCCTTTTCTTCTGCCCTCAACATTTTGTTTCATGAACAGAAGGTGTGTCAAAGAGACAAATGCTATTTTGCTGTGGCAATGACAAAATTATTTTGTGAAAAATCGAATTTCTACCTATAGCAATTTTAGGAAAAATCGGTTTTGTCCAGGGGTTGGAATTACCCCATCTTCATTATAAAAAGCTTGACCACAAAAAGGTGAACTGAGCCCTGAATAAGTTACTCCTGACACAAGATCAGAACAGCAGGAATTGGTAACATCATACAAACCCCTCCTCCAGCCAGGGTTAAGTGTAGACGTCTATCACTCCAGGTCATTTTTTTTTTTTTTGGTCTACTTGCCTTCGTAGTCTCTCCAAAAAGGCAAAATATGGACCCGATGATAGAAACATCCTTATCATCGGCCAGGGAACAAGCACTTTGGTAGGAGAGTGCTGAAGTTTGTATTGCTGCTACAAACACAAGCAAGAGGTACCTTCTCTCTGACGGTTAGTCCTAATATTGCGGTTGGACCTGAAGGCCCCAACTGAGATAGAAGCCACTTGGTGCTAAGGTGTTGTACAAAAGCATAGTAGGGAACAGTCCCTGCCCAAAAAGCTAGCAAGCTATGGAGAAGACAGACTGTGGAAGACAGGCAGTATTATTATTCCCATTTTATAGATTGGAGAACCAAGGCACAGAGGGATCCAGGCCCAGATCCTCAAAGGCATCCTGGCCCCAACTCCAGTTGATTTCAACACCTAAACACCTTTGATGATCTGGGCCCCAGTAACTTGTCCAGTTAATCAGCGGTAGAGTTAGAACTAAAGACAGATCTCTCAAGCCACCGTGTTGCACCTTCACCACAAGGCCAGCCTTCCTATGCTTGCCTCTCTAGGTCTATGTCTATGCTGCAATAAAAGACCCACGGCATGCCTGCAGCTGGCCCAGGTCAGTTGACTTGGGCCCGCAGGGTTATAAAATTGCAGCATAGACATTCAGGCTCAGGCTGGAGCCTGGGCTCTGAGATCCTCCTGCCCTCCCTGGGTCTCCGAGCCCAGGCTCCAGAGCCCAGGCCTGAACACTGGAATGTTATAGTCCCGCAGCCAGCTGGCCAGGGCTCTGAGACTCAGTGCCATGGGCTTTTCATGGCAGTGTGGAAAATACCCTCAGAGTCGTCAGTTTCTAGCGCTGTCAGATCAGCACCTTCAGGGGAAATAAAGAGGTCAAATATTTTCCTTTTGTAATTTCTCTGCACATCCCACACAAACACAAACACCACTGCCACCACTCTCATCACATAAGTCCCCTTTTCTCTTGGCTTCTCTGTGTTCTTCTGTGGAAATAGGCACCACCAAAGGAAGGAACATTTTTAGGTGTTCCTGCATTCACAGCCCTGCTGAAACCAAACACCCTTTGGATCCCAGCTTACTTTACACATGCTGATGGGTTTACTCCCCTCCTCTTTCCCTGGCCCTTCCAGATGTCCCAACTGGCTGCTATAAATGCAGGTTATTACTCCCACGCTGGCATTAGCAATTGATTGAAGTGTGGTTTCTCAAGCGGGAGGGAGGAGGAAATGGCACAGAGCAATAAAGCAATAGTTCATTGTGTTAAAGCAGCGCATCTCACTCAGAGCCAGGTGACGGCTGAATGGGCTGAATTGGAAGCTCTAGTTAGCACGTTGGGAGCCCTCTGTGTAATAAAGCGATGGCATGCAATCTGGCAATCAGTGCTTCACATCAATCCATTACAGCCTCGCAGGAACGACAGTACAGAGGCATTGGTAATGTCTCTATGGCCAGCTTTCCAAACATGGCTCCAGCATAAGTCTTATTTTCACTCTCCAATTTTCCTCTGAAAATAATTTGTCATTACAGGAGAGAAACTAGATTCTTCCCTCACCCTCCGTATACTTCCAGACATTAAACACAAGAGCTTTTTAAATCGGGGAAAAGCATCTCATGAGTCTTTGGCCCCCTCTCACTCAGAAACTTCCAAACGGACACAGTTTTTGATGGGCACAAGCAGCTCGTGCCCATGAGGGCTCTGAAGGGAACTCATTTTGAAGTTATCATTGCTTTTAATCACTAGTGACTAAACGCCCATTGCTGAAGCTGCTGTGGAAAGATGTTAGGCCCTGTCTACAGTAGGGAAATTTGCACTCATGGAACTGCATCTTAATAAATTACTGGACATATTTACATGAGGGGCTTGCACTGAAGCAGCTATGTCACTGGAGTTACTCTAGTGTGAATTAGACAGACCCTGAGATAATGAGCTTCTGGCAAGGACCATTCCACTCATGATGTCAATAAAGCCAGTAAGATGTGGGGAGGCAGGGAATGCTGATGAGTTTGGCAGCTTCACAGGACAGCAATAGCTGTGTGGTCCAGCCAGGTACCCCAGGAACCCTATGGAGTTTAGCAGCTCTGCAGGGCAATGGAAGTTAGTGGGCCCTGACTCTTCTGGGCCTTTAAAGTGTCATGCTTGTAAACCAGGCTCGATCTCCTCCAGGTTAGCACTTTGGTCCGTAACATTTTATGAATGGAAAGCTATAAGGGTGGAAGTGTTAGTCTGGCTGAGATCTGAGTCATTTTACCCTTGCAAGCATAAAACTTGAAGCAGCTCAGTACAGCCGATGTTGCCCCCACTGCCTGGCAGAGCTTCTAATCTACAGAGGATCCCGGGGAGCCTGGTTTACCTCTCTCTACCTTTTCTCTCCTCCAGAGTTGCAGTGCTCATGACATACAGTAAATTCACCTTACACGTTGAGAAAACAGCCTTAACTCTGACCCACAAAACACACTTGCACACTCTTTCAATACACTAGAACTTCTACAGTCTGGAATTTGCGCCTCACCTTAGTTCAAAAGAGTCCAGATTTGATGGCCTTCCAGGCACACCGCAAAAGACATCTGTTTGATCAGGTTCGGTGAAATTCTGAGGGTATGCTTCCTAGACGACAGGCAGAAAGCCATTTCCGTAGGTAGCTGACCGAGTTCCTGTTGAAATGATTATTGCAATGCTGCTGAGTTTTTATGGTATCATTAATGATTTGTTAAAGCACCTAAAGCCTTGGATAGGCATCTGTTTTGTAATTATTTAAATCCAAATAAATCAACTACCTCCCTAATTGTATAGTTTCCATAGGCAGAGATCTATCAAATTCCAGCTCTGCCCTGCATTTCTTGTGTGACTTTTGGCCAGACACTTACCCTGTCTTTGCCTTTTGTTTTACCCATCTGTGAAAGTGTCCTAGTACTATTTACCCACCGCGATAGCAGTCAGCTGTAATCGTGGCCCTATGAATCCTGTTGTACATTGATATGAACACAATGTTATCCAATGGAATTCACCTATCAGGTCAAGAAATTCCTTGCAGGACAGAAAGAATTTTAAAGGGCCAGGGCTCGGAATGGTGCTTATAAGGTGCTATATATGGAGAGCATTATGGGGCAAGAACTGACTATTTATTACTTCTTAGCACCTGGCACAATGGCCCTGAAACCTAACCAGAGCCCCTAGGCAATTTATCAGTCACTATAATTGTTGTTGCTGTCTTAGTGAGATGCTGTGCAACTGGCTAGCATCAGCAAAATGTGTGTGTCTGTTTGTGGGTCAGAGGTGGGGAAAGATGAGGATCACAGCTGGTTAATATGTCTATTGCTATGGAACGAAACTTGCCGGATTCATTCTTCAGCATTTGTTGCAACCAGCTGCTGACCCTGGAATTTGTGCCCGATGGCACCTGGTCACTCATCATTCATTCATCATTCAGGCAACTGCCATGGCACCAAGTGACATGAAGCTTATGAACCAACGTAGCCGGAATGTTGATATACAGTGGTCTGATTGGCCAGCTGGCATTAGTCCCAAGCACTGAGGTCAGGTGCGAGCCAAAACATGTCTATCCTTTTGAAATGGAGGCTTTGTTTTCTCTGTTGACAGCACGATAGTTTACGGCGAACTGAGGAAATGAAATCAATATTCAGAATAAAAATAAATAGGGCGTGTACCTGACTTATGCAACCAGAATGGGCACTGTTCTTATTGTAGTCTAAGTACCATGCTGTTGGTACATATGGTGAAATGTAAGTACGGTACTCCATCAAATGAGAAATGTATGGGCCTTTTTATACAGTTACCACCATGCCATCCTGCCTTTATACAGATCAATTTCTAACCACCACAGCTCTCACTAAAACCAAATCTGATGCACCAGATAGTAACTAGAAAAGGAGGACTTGTGGCACCTTAGAGACTAACCAATTTATTGGTTAGTCTCTAAGGTGCCAAATTGGTTAGTCTCTAAGGTGCCACAAGTCCTCCTTTTCTTTTTGCAAATACAGACTAACACGGCTGCTACTCTGAAACCAGACAGTAACTGTCCACACACACACAGTGTATGCCTCCAAAACGCTGCCCCTCCCTGTAGAAACCTACACCCATATCCTCCATAACATTCCCCTGCAGTTATAGAGCTAAACCCATATCCAGCACATACATACACCCACACCCGCGACAGTCACACAAGTACAACCTCACACACATTGGTTTTCCAACACATTGTAGCAATCACCTAAGCCCACACCCATCTATCTCCAGGAACACATATACTTCCATATCTATATGCTTGTCTACAGTATTTACACAAACTGTACATCCAAGCCCCTAACATATTGCACACGAAGAGACCCACACCCCAGCGGCTATCCAGACTCATAACCCCCCACCCATGCTCATACACATACACAAACTAAAATGTATGCTTAAGAGTATCTTGAGCAGCAAACATCTGTTAAAAATATTAAAACAGATGAAATAGCTAATAAATAATGTTGGTGAAATAACTAAGACAAAACACAAGGCATCTTTACCTATAATAGCCACTGTTTCACATGCAAATACCATCTGATCATCATTCCACCCTTTTATTTTATTTTTCTTGAACAGACATATTCGGTCTGGCCAATGCAAAAGAAATTTAACACTCTACTTACAATATATTTGAATACCAGGGGAATGATATACTAAAAGATTTAGCTCCAAAGATCTGTTGGATTTTATGGATTATTCCTTAGGACCTGACACTGCCATTGTAGTGTTAAAGGAAAAGGAGTACTTGTGGCACCTTAGAGACTAACAAATTTATTTGAGCATAAGCTTTTGTGAGCTACAGCTGACCTTCTATATGAGGACATATTCGGGCAATTGGAGTGGATTTACTGATACATTTTGTAAAATATCTTGAAAAGAGAGTCCCTGCATTTCATGGACTCTGATTTCCATATCACAGGACTCAGTGATATACAGTGCAGCCAGCTACCCAGTCAGGGAAGCTCCAACGCAGCTGCTCATAAAAAAAAAACAACAACCAAAAAACCCAAAAGAAAACATATTTCAGTTTCTCTTTTAGCTCTTGAAGGACTTAAGGTCACATTTTGGTCTCACTTGCAGGCAAATGACTTCCACTGAAGTAAAAGTGGGGGGCAGAATTGGGCCATCGTACTGCAGAAAAGGAAACCTATAAAAGATTCGGGGCCTGATTCTCATTTACATTGAGGCCTCTGTACACCATTCTCGAGTAAATAAGAATCAGGCCTTTGGGTCTGATGCTGCCTCCACTTAAGTCCATGGCAAAACTCCTATTGATTTCAGAGGGAGCTGAATTAAGCCCTTGAATAACCACAGTGAGCATAATTCTGCCACCCTTACCCAAGCTGAGTAGAACCACCCACTGGGAGCAGTCCCCTTGATTTCAGTGAGTCTGTTTTGGGAGCAAGGTACTACTCAACATAAGGGATACAGAGGGGAGCCCATCATGTTGTGCTAAGTTGGGCACACCAGGCTGTAGCCAATCACTTTTAATTCAGGGTAGATACAGGAAGGCCTTGGGGAGACATGGCCACTAATTTTAGAATCATGTAAATGAGTGGAGAGAAAGGTGCTTTGGAGAGTTGTGTAGTAATCATCTGATAATCATAGCCAAGAGCAAAGCTGTGACACCCAGATCCATCCACGGAGGGGACTTTCCACTCACAGGACTGCCTTTAACCATACAGAACGGGATCATTCCCAAATTGAAGGAGCTAAGCTAATTTACATTGTCTGAGGATCAGGCTCAGGTACTCCAAAAGACTAAATAATTCACAATAACGTGCAGTCCTTTAGAGGCACTAGAAGCAAGTTTCTTAATGTAATGATAATTCTAGCTAGGCAAATGTTACGGTTGGGTTTTCAAAGGGGCCTAAGGGAGTTGGGAGCTGGTTGTCTGACTTCCTAAGCTCCTTTGAAAATGAATCCCAGCCTAAATCTTGTGGATCAGACCATGGACCGGCATGGAGATAGACTCAGTGAAGCTTGTGGATGGGGAGGAGGGTGTGCAAAGGAGGCTTTTAAAAAAAAGTTATTTCCCTACGATCCTAGTCTGTCCCAGTTCTTCATGGCCTGAAAGGCTATTCCAGCAACCAGGAATCACCAGAATGTATGGGCATGGGAGCCACGCCCCCTTTCACCAAACCACACCCATTATGCTGGAGATAAGGGACTGAGGAGGCCACCAGAGATGCACTTTATACCAGGAGAGTCCTGAAGGAGGTGGAGTGGCTCATAGCAGCTGGAAGACTGGGGCCCCAAAATGCATTCTAGAAGCTCAGTCCTGCCTTGCAAAGAAAGTCCCTTTTGCCTTGTGGCAGAGGTGCAAAATGAACATAAAGCTACCGTAAATAGGATTCCCCAAGCATGGAGGAATCCTTAGTCGATGTAAAGATGGCATAACCATCTTTGCGCCACCCATCTCCATGCAGGGGATAGGGCTGGACTGCAGAATCCTCTGGCTGCTCCTTGCCTGGAAGGAAGTCATAGGAAGATCGCAGGAAATCATTCCATAACAAAAAGAAAAGGGGTACTTGGGCCATTTCCAGCAGTTGAAAAGAACGTCTGAGGAACAGTGGGGGGTGGGGGGTGGGGGATAAACATGGGGAAATAGTTTTACTTTGTGTAATGACCCATCCACTCCCAGTCTCTATTCAAGCCTAAGTTAATTGTATCCAGTTTGCAAATTAATTCCAATTCAGCAGTCTCTCATTGGAGTCTGTTTCTGAAGTTTTTTTGTTGAAGAATTGCCACTTTTAGGTTTGTAATCGAGTGACCAAAAAGATGGAAGTGTTCTCCAACTGGTTTTTGAATGTTATAATTCTTGACGTCTGATTTGTGTCCATTTATTCTTTTACGTAGAGACTGTGCAGTTTGACCAATGTATATGGCAGAGGGGCATTGCTGGCACAAGATGGCATATATCACATTGGTAGATGTGCAGGTGAACGAGCCTCTGGTAGTGTGGCTGATGTGATTAGGCCCTGTGATGGTGTCCACTGAATAGATATGTGGACACAGTTGGCAACGGGCTTTGTTGCAAGGATAGGTTCCTGGGTTAGTGGTTCTGTTGTGTGGTGTGTGGTTGCTGGCGAGTATTTGCTTCAGGTTGGGGGGCTGTCTGTAGGCAAGGACTGGCCTGTCTCCCAAGATCTGTGAGAGTGATTGGTCGTCCTTCAGGATAGGTTGTAGATCCTTGATGATGCATTGGAGAGGTTTTAGTTGGGGGCTGAAGGTGATGGCTAGTGGCATTTTGTTATTTTCTTTGTTGGGCCTGTCCTGTAGTAGGTGACTTCTGGGTATTCTTCTGGCTCTGTCAATCTGTTTCTTCACTTCAGCAGGTGGGTATTGTAGTTGTAAGCATGCTTGATAGAGATCTTGTAGGTGTTTGTCTCTGTCTGAGTGGTTGGAGCAAATGCAGTTGTATCGTAGAGCTTGGCTGTAGACAATGGATTGTGTGGTGTGATCTGGATGAAAGCTGGAGGCATGTACGTAGGAATGGCGGTCAGTAGGTTTCCGGTATAGGGTGGTGTTTATGTGACCATTGCTTATTAGCACCGTAGTGTCCAGGAAGTGGATCTCTTGTGTGGACTGGTCCAGGCTGAGGTTGATGGTGGGATGGAAATTGTTGAAATCATGGTGGAATTCCTCAAGGGCTTCTTTTCCATGGGTCCAGATGATGAAGATGTCATCAATATAGTGCAAGTAGAGTAGGGGCGTTAGGGGACGAGAGCTGAGGAAGCGTTGTTCTAAGTCAGCCATAAAAATGTTGGCATACTGTGGGGCCATGCGGGTACCCGTAGCAGTGCCACTGATTTGAAGGTATACATTGTCCCCAAATGTGAAATAGTTATGGGTGAGGACAAAGTCACAAAGTTCAGCCACCAGGTTTGCCGTGACATTATCGGGGATAGTGTTCCTGACGGCTTGTAGTCCATCTTTGTGTGGAATGTTGGTGTAGAGGGCTTCTACATCCATAGTAGCCAGGATGGTGTTTTCAGGAAGATCACCGATGGATTGTAGTTTCCTCAGGAAGTCAGTGGTGTCTCGAAGATAGCTGGGAGTGCTGGTAGCATAGGGCCTGAGGAGGGAGTCTACATAGCTAGACAATCCTGCTGTTGGGGTGCCAATGCCTGAGATGATGGGGCGTTCAGGATTTCCAGGTTTATGGATCTTGGGTAGCAGGTAGAATACCCCAGGTCGGGGTTCTAGGGGTGTGTCTGTGCGGATTTGTTCTTGTGCTTTTTCAGGGAGTTTCTTGAGCAAATGCTGTAGTTTCTTTTGGTAACCCTCAGTGGGATCAGAGGGTAATGGCTTGTAGAAAGTGGTGTTGGAGAGCTGCCGAGCAGCCTCTTGTTCATATTCCGACCTATTCTTGATGACGACAGCACCTCCTTTGTCAGCCTTTTTGATTATGATGTCAGAGTTGTTTCTGAGGCTGTGGATGGCATTGTGTTCTGCACGGCTGAGGTTATGGGGCAAGTGATGCTGCTTTTCCACAATTTCAGCCCGTGCATGTTGGCGGAAGCACTCTATGTAGAAGTCCAATCTGCTGTTTCGACCTTCAGGAGGAGTCCACCTAGAATCCCTCTTTCTGTAGTGTTGGTAGGGAGGTCTCTGTGGATTAGTATGTTGTTCAGAGGTGTGTTGGAAATATTCCTTGAGTCGGAGGCATCGAAAATAGGATTCTAGGTCACCACAGAACTGTATCATGTTCGTGGGGGTGGAGGGACAGAAGGAGAGGCCCCGAGATAGGACAGATTCTTCGGCTGGGCTAAGAGTATAGTTGGATAGATTAACAATATTGCTGGGTGGGTTAAGGGAACCACTGTTATGGCCCCTTGCGGCATGTAGTAGTTTAGACAGTTTAGTGTCCTTTTTCTTTTGTAGAGAAGCAAAGTGTGTGTTGTAAATGGCTTGTCTAGTTTTTGTAAAGTCCAGCCACGAGGAAGTTTGTGTGGAAGGTTGGTTTTTTATGAGAGTATCCATTTTTGAGAGCTCATTCTTAATCTTTCCCTGTTTGCTGTAGAGGATGTTGATCAGGTGGTTCCGCAGTTTCTTTGAGAGCGTGTGGCACAAGCTGTCAGCATAGTCTGTGTGGTATGTAGATTGTAATGGATTCCATAACAGCAATCTTGAAACTGCTCTCATTTACATGAGGGGCAGACCTGGCCAGCCAGCCTCAGGATTACAGGGGCCAGAAACATGATGTCATGCCGCCTTTATTCCAGGTGAACTAACCTCAGCTGAGATGCACCGGAGGACTGAGCCCTAAATCTTTGGAAGTGGGTCTATGATGCTGACATAAATGCTCGAAAATCAAATTAGAATCCTGTTAAAATGGCAGATGATATCTATGTTCTTAGTGTCATGGCAATGGTCTGTCTCAAAGGACTGTGCTGTAAGAATCAAGGCACTTCAACTCCTGAGTGTCATGCTGCAGTGTCACGAGTGGCTCAAAAGTCCAATGATCAAGCAACAGTCCTTGCCACAGATAATGCAGGCATAAGGTACAGGGCCTGAGGCGGAAGCTGACACACTACTAGTGCTTGAGGCCTTCTGAGCTTTCCTCTTTGCTCACTTTGCTTTCCTCCCTCTCAACCACCTCTCTTCAGCCACTTTGAGTCCCTGGTGCAGCACAGACTTCCAGTGCTGACTGTTGTGAGCTGCATCTTCCAAGCTTGCAGTGTGGATGTTGAAAGTTTTCAATTCCCTCGTCCAAATGTCTTGGACTCTGAGCCTAGGTTGGCTCCGTGGTCTTGGAGCATCTGCAAGTTCTCCATTCAGGAGATCCTTTGGAATGCATCCATCATCCATCTGGTACAGACGGCCAAGCCATTGGAGACATCTGTGTTTGAGAATACCCACTAGAATTGGAAATTTTGCTTTCTCAAGTATTCAGGGTCAGGGACTTTGGTTTTCCGCTTGGTATTTAAAATAAAATGAAGACAGAAGTGTTTCACCTTCTTTCCTGCCTGTTTTAGGTCCAGGTCTCATAGCAGTGTGCTCAGAACACACATCCGGTAGACCCATATCTTGAATATCAGTTTCCTGTTATCCCACCCACACTTGGTCATTTAGCTGTCTTTCTGATGCGAGAATAAAGCTCATCACCTAGAGATAAGTCATTTAATACACTTGATCCTAGATAGCAGAACTTGTTCACAACTTCTAGCATGGTGCTAGCTATAAAAACTTCTGGTGCAGGCAATACACCTTGTGCCTTAATCTTTGTTTTCCTTAGACCGGTGGTTAGTCCAAATTCATCACAAGCTAGCACAAAGCAATTGCAAAATTTCTGGAGCTCCTCTTCACTGTGTGCAACAAGCACCGTGTTGTTGGTGAAAAGAATGAATGAACCCAAAAACTCAAAGAGAAACTCAGTCAAAATACCATAGTTTATGTGGTAAACTACCATCTTGACTGATTTCCACCCTAAATCATAAATCCCTCCCCAGGCTGCAAAAGAAGGAAGTGAGAGAGTCATCAGACATTCATAATGACAGGTTTCAGAGTAGCAGCCGTGTTAGTCTGTATTCACAAAAAGAAAAGAAGTACTTGTGGCACCTTAGAGACTAACAAATTTATTTGAGCATAAGCTTTCGTGAGCTACTTTACAGCTCACGAAAGCTTATGCTCAAATAAATGTGTTAGTTGCTAAGGTGCCACAAGTACTCCTTTTCTTTTTCATCAGACTTTCAGAAATTCAGTCCACGTTCTTCCACAATCCAGGCTGATATTGTAAGCATTTTAAGAACCTGGATCAAGTGTGGGGCTCATGAAAATTACCTGTTATTCTTTTACAAATGTTAACAGCTTATTTCATTTTTAAGTCACATATTCTCTCTTTCCTCTCAGCCATCCTTATTCTTCTCTAGGATTTCACTAGCAAAGAGGAAGATAAGATAGCTGAACATCATTGGCCTGATTCTCTTTCCATTTACACCAGTTTAACTATCTATGTAACTTATATATGGCTTCCTTCATTGTAGTATCAAAAATCCCTGCAAGGAAGGAAGATCACCTTTATAAATGGGTAACTGAGGCAAAGAGAAAGCTGTCCAGGATCACCTAGAAGATCGTGGCAAAGATAGGAAACGGAACTCATATTTCCCAAGTTTTGGCACACTGCCTTACTCACGAGACTATACTTCTTCCTGATTTACACAGCTCTGAGCGAGAGGAGAATCAGGATTTGTGTCTTCTGAACTGATCTGTATATCTCTGATTTTAAAGCACATTTCTCACTGCTGCATAGCTCAGAACTTTTGCTCTCATTACCCGTGAGACTGCTCTGGAAAATGCCATGTATTCAGAAAGCAGACCTGCTGTGCTGTTGAATACCGGGCACATCCTAATGCTCCACTGATTTCAGCAGAGTGAACAACTGGCACACCAGCAGGTGCAGCAAAATCCCGGCTGTGAAAGAGTTAAAACAACCGTTTCCAAACAGAGACATTCAAAGAGACCTTTTTATTAAATATAAGGAACTGTTTAAAATGTCTCGGAAACACTGACTGTTCAAAAAACCAACCAAAAAGAAACAAACAAACAATAAGGTTAGTATTGAAAAAAAACACCAAATCATTAAATCCAAGGCTGACCATATAAAAGTAATGACATGTTAGGCCTTGGAGTCAAATGGTTCATTTCCTGTATCATTAAAACTGGTCTCCCCCAAGCATAAGTGGCTACAGTGTCTTGGAATGACGTGCAATGTAATTAATGAAAAAGGACACTGATGCAAAGAAAAGAGTTAAAGGGATGTCATACACATTTTATTTGTTTACACATTCAAAGAGGAGATGGATTGCTTTTGTATCCCCAGCCCAGTACATTCACACACACACACAGAGCTCTGCTCTGTACTACATAAAGGGCTGTCTACAACTTAGAGCCGTGCAGGTAATCCTAGGTTTCTCATCCACCCTAACTATTGTGGCCCAAACTTGTTTTATTGGGTTCAAAATGAACTTTGGGCAGGGTGACATTACACACTATAATGTGACCTGAGAATATTTTATTGTGACATTGCTTTCTGATATTGCATAGCTGTGTGACAAGACAGGGTCACAACAACTTTATTCTGTAGGACAAATTGTTAAAGATCTAGTTTCTTATTTTTAATTTCATTTCAATTCCTTGCTCTTGTATAGCGCATATAATTAGCACATCTCTTTCCAAAAAAAGGTCAGTATTGTTAGACCCATTTTACAGATGGGGAAACTGAGTCCAAGAAGTGAAATGACTTGCCCAGAGTAATCTAGCAGTGAACCCCAGATCTTCCAAGTCACAGTCCAGTGTACTAAATACTAGGCCATGCTGTCTAGTATGTATTTATATCCACTTTAAGGCTCCTGTCACAGGGTAACCCTGGGCCTTTCAGAGGGAGTAGGGCCAGTGCACTGGAACTCATCAGCTCGCTCCAACTGGGCTTAAAAGAGGGCAAGTGGGCTTTAGAGGGGAGAGAGACCTGGTGAATCGGAGCTGCCTGAGAGAGACAGAGGAGTGTTGTTGTACTCGTGCTGGTCCCAGGATATGAGAGAGACATGGTGGGCAAAATAATGTCTTTTATTAGACCAACTTCTGTGGTGAAAGAGAGACAGAGTTGGTGAACCACGGAGGCCAGGCCAAATCTACTGACCTAGGCTGCTGCCCAGATATCTGCCATTCTAGGCAGCTGCCTACTTTGCCGACCGGTAGAGTGGCTCCTGCATGCCGTGGCCAGCGGAAGGAGGACTTTCCAGCTGCGTCCACTTTACATTATTCTAGCTGCATAAAGGAGGTATTATAAAGACACTTTAGGGGAAATGAAATTTAGGCTTTTCATAAGTAGCATTTGCCCCATAATGGCTAGTCCACATAAAAGCATAAGGTGTCTGCTATTACTCTCATGGCATGCACTTCTGTGACCATTCGCAATAGTCACCCCACAAATATTAATGAACGTGAGCGCAAAAGAAGTAACAACATGGCCGATATACATTCATATGGGGCCTGATCTCATTGACGTCAATGAGCTTTGAATCAGGCCCATAAATAGCTACAGAAAATGTTTTGTACTAGATGGCCATCTCTAATGAGAGAACATTAACCAGATCATTCCACTTTTTCTCAAGCTTCCTGACTTCTCCAACAGGACACACACAAACCTAGAGCCTTCTTTGTGAGAGCAATAGCCATGTGCATGGAATTGGAAACATTTCTAATTTGTGGAAGCTAGCCTAATTGCACATACTGTGTACACACACACTCACCATTTGGAAAATAATAAATGTTTATGATGGGATTATTTGCTTCATTTATTATTTTAGGATTTTGTCCAGAACTGAAGCAATTGTTAAAAACAACACTAAAACAATCTTTTAATTATGAACATACTTACAGTGCTGATGTCACCTAATAAGGCATCTGTGCTCTTGATAGGGTCTGTGCAATTATTTTATATAATAAAGTGGTTTCTCCATAAAAATGCATACGAGTCTGAATGCCAAACAGGTGCCGGTTGAGATTAGATCGTGTTCTTGAAAATCCTCACATTCTTTTAGCCTTTGAGTACTGTGTTCGATTTTTGGCCCACATTAGCTAATGCACATGTATCATAAACATTTGATATTATTCAGTGTGGGAGCTTTCTGGCTGCGGGCCAGGCTGGGAATCTCTTACTCATATTGGCCAATGACTTCAATGGGGCAACTCATGTGAGTAACGACGCACCACTGTCTGGAGGGAATTTCTGCCAACGTATTTCCCTTTCACTTCTCAAAACTTACGTTCAAATTTAATTGTGCTCCAAAGTTCAATGTAAATGCCCCAATGATAGCCTTGCCAAGGTTGGACTTAAGTATTTTGCCACCCAGGATGGAAAATGTTTTGGGTGTCTCCACTCCACATCTCCCTAAAAGGAATAAGCAAAAGAGAGATGGGAAAAGGCCTGCTAACTTCTGCTGACTCATGAAGAGTCTTCTCTATTTCAAGTGCTAGCAACTGGTGGTTTTAGAGTTGAAGATTCTGCCTTGATGCCAGCTGTATATAGTGTAAGTGATGACTGCAGGTGATCTCATTCCATTCTCCTGTGAGTACCTGCCTACTCCCTACAGTGGAACTGCTGGAATACTACGAGGTGTTGCAGCAGATCAGGATTGAGGAAAATCACCAGAGCTGCTTGGAGTTGTTTGCACAGAGGCTGCCTCTGTCCACATTCTGAAAGGGGGTGGGGTGGCGGGCTAGCGTCTTATTAGTCATCTGTCTTGGACGGTTTAGACACAACAAATCCTGCATCTTGGCAGGGGGTTAGGCAAGACGACCCTGGCGGTCCCTTCTAACCCTATGATTCTATTACTACATAATCTGATTGTGCACTGGCACAGCTATTCCTGAGGAGGACTGAACGGCGCAGCAAGGGACAGGTGGACGCCTCCAGAGTCATGTGATGCCCGGCTGTTCACGGTGAAAGTGTAATGGGTGTGCTAAGAGGAGAAAGAGTGCAAGGAGCCTTTCCCCCTCAGACACAATCCCAGGAGACGTATGCCCTGTTTATCCAAATATTTCAGGGGCAGGAGATATCCAGAGCAGTTGGATATCTGTATGATATAGGATGGCTAGAGTTGGAGATACAGGAAATTTCTTTCTTTAGCAATGTTGGATTAGTGGGGCTGTGGATAATCAGTGACTGGAGAGCTGGGGCTCCTCCATACACGCACTTGAGCTTTGTGCCTGTTGTAGGTAGATTGCCTCAAGGCAGCGTGAACTGTAGCATCTGGAGATAAAACCAACAATACTAGCCCTTCCCAGGTACTCTGTAGTCTCACCACTCTGTACAGACCTGGCCTCAGGCTCTGGGGGAGGGGGAGTGAGAGGGTTCTTTGGATCTTTCCAAACTTAACTGGTTCCCTTACATAAAAAGCAGGGATATTTAGCAACCCCAGAGTCTTCATTCTCCTGCTGCAGAAGAACTGGAGCTAAATTGTGTTGGGTTCTGTGCAGAGCTGCCAACATGTAAACCAGAGTTTAAAGGATCAGTGCTCCAAATAAGGCAGGGGACTGATGGCCTAGCAGCCTCCATCAGTGAAGGGTTTTGTGTGTACCATGGAGCCTTCCTCCCACCATGTAAAGTCCAACCACAGTTGAATTATCTGCACTCAGCTGGCCATAGGGGCTGGTCGCTGCTATGGTGCATGTGCTGTGACCATTGTCTTGGTCATCACCAGGGTTTGAACCCATGTTCTCCAGAACTTTAGTGTAAGCCTCTTCAGCTTGATTTGAAGGACAGATAGTGTCTAGATTGCAGCTGTAACAGATATAGATCTTCTGTGGATCAGGTACAAATAAGTATGTGTAACAGACATAGAACAATGGGTAGTACGACCCACTTCAAAAATAATCAGGAGTGGGGTGGTGTATAGATGCTGAGGGATATAATGCTTCCAGGTTCCTTAATATTTGGAATGTGCTTTGAGATCCTCAGATGGCCTGTAAGTGCTAACTGTCATTATAATTTTATCTGAATGCTGTTTCTCAACCACACAGTGAACTCCCATCAGTATTACTGAAGCACCATACAAGGACTGGGAGAACGAGATAGTCTTCCAACAGGATAAAAATAAACCCATCCTAAAAAGGGGCTATCTTCTCGGGTTGTTTTTTTTTTACATCTCCCACCGATGAGAGAAGAGAACCACTGAAATAGCCATGGTGTGCTGGAACCTTCCTGCCAAAGTCAATGTGTCAGCTGCTCCTGAGAAGTTCTCTTACTGACTGTCCTGGACCGAGGGAGAGGCAGTGTTTTGTCCATAGCATCAGCTGACAAAAATATATAAGCTGCCAAGGGGGAAAAAAGTGTTCGAAAATATATTTAAAGGCATTGCCTTTCCAGTCAAAGGGTCTGTTTGGTGAGAAAGGACGCTCTCTCCCTACAGGATCCAGTTTAAACCGGCTCACCCACAAGGAAACAAGTGAAAGGAAATAAATAAATAAATGAAAAGCAAATTAAAAAATTGTTTGTCCCCCTTTTTAAAAGCTGTTTGGGTACCAGGGGATTTTTCTGGCCTACCTCTGAGGGAGCCAAGTGCTTTGCATTTGTCCCTAGCATGCAGTAGACAGCGTGGTGAGGACTGACTGCACAGACCACTCTTCACTGTCTCTATATATTGCATGCTGGGGTAGGAAGAACTTGTTCACTCAAACATCCTAGGTTTGAAATTCATCCTCAGAAAAGAATCTTGGGGTTCAAGTTCCACGCAGTCAGAACTCAACTCTCTATCTCCAGTCCCCAGGCCAACCAACACTACATCTCACTCCTTCCATGCCCACTTGTCTGCCATTCATCCCCCATCTTCATTTCACCCTGCCTCATTTCCTGTCTTTTGCTTCTTTCACCTCGCTTTCTCCAGCTCAGCTGATTGTCCCCTGTCCCCTGACAGTCCCGCCATCTGCCCTGGTCTATTGCACTTCCCCCTTAAACCAGTTGCACCACTAACTAAGGGTAGGGTAGCTCCTCCATCATTCACATCATGTCCGGGTGAAATTTACTCCCTGGTAGAGGGCCAGCTTAAAGCCTAAGCACCTCTAAAGTCTTATTTTCAGATCTTCGGTGGGATTTAAGTGATGCACAGTTCTTGTGCTGAGTTTCTCCACAGGAGTCAGCTTCACCCTTCGAGAACATTTTCAGCTGCAGAATACAAAGAATTTATCTGAGCATCTCTAAAGGAGGCCATATCTATAACCATATAAGCATCTCTAATTCTCTGCCAGTCTCAATCCACTCTTCCCCTTTGTCCTTCTCCTACTCAACATTGTTCCAAAGCTACGTGCTTCATTTTGTTTCTACCGAGTATGGGAAAACCCGTTCAAATAAAATTAGGAGCATCCTGAACCTAGACCAAACCAGAATATTTTTCAAGTTTGGAATACCTCAAGTTCAGCCCCACCTTCTCTTTTTCCTTGACTACCAGCATATCTCCTACCTCTGCTGAAATCTATCTCAGAGACTCAGCAACTCTGTCAGTGAATGAACACAGCTCTGTCATCCTGTGCTGGAATGGCAACTGTCTTCAAATCTCATTAGCCATCCTAGAGACGTGCTGAGACCACAGAGGCAGCAGATTCTGGGCTGTCTTTGACCTGGGGAGCCCACAGGGCTAATATTTGAATGGACAAGCTGAAAGTTTGTTGACCCATGGTCATGTCCCTCTTGTTTCCCTCCTTGGAATAGAGAAAGAACGCCTGAGGTGGCAGAGTTAAGTAGGATCCAATGTGGATAACAGGAAGAAGAGGGACAGGCAGTCTATATTCAGATACTCAATATCTGAACACAGAGAACTTGTCCAAACCCAAACTTTGTACATACTGAGTGAGGCTGGATGAATACTGCAAAAAAAGGACTTGTGAACATCCCTTCAAACCAAACCTCTGAATTCCCTTCTATAGTGTTTGCTGTTCCTCCCCTTTGCTTTCCACAAACCGTGTTGTTTGTCTGGGGGTGCCGGGGTTAGAAGTGGCGCGCACGTGGTTACTCTCCTCCCAGAGCAGGCGGGTTTGAGGGGTGAATGGACAAAGACTCCTTCCCCTAACACAGCAGACCCCAAACTTTTGAGGGTGGCACCCCCCACACCCATGCCTGTGTCCCCCCGCAATCCCTTGGAGCTGGGGCCAGAAGCAGGTTCACAGCTTGGGGCGGGAGGGGATGCAGACAGGGGTACAGGGGCCGCAGCTGGGGCTGGGGCCTAGAGCAAGGCTGTGGCCAAGAGCTGAGGGTGGGAGTAGAACCACAGCTGGGGAGCAGTGGGGCCAGGCCAGGAACGGAGCTGCAGCCAGTGGCTGAGGCTGGGGGAGGAGCCAGGCCCTGGGCTGGGAGTGGAGCAGAGCTGGGGGTTGGGGGCTGACCCGGGCCCCGTCACGCCTCCCCCCCGCTGCACATTCCTCTATGCCTGCCTGGGGAACATGCCCTACAGTTTGGGGACCTCTGCCCTAACACACCAGGGTGTAGTAAATTCCACGATACCAGGAGACATGATTATAGCAGCAGGAAATGATTGATCCCTACAGGAGCAAAGTGTAGCAGCGAGGGCCGTATGGCTCTCTGAGTCACAGTTCCATCCCTGGGGCAGCCCAGCAATATGTCACACCTCCCTACACCACCTTCTGTTAGAATAACGGGTGGGCTCTTTTCAATATGGGAGTGAACAGGAAGGCTGGAGGGCTTGCACCTCCTGACTTCTAACCCCTGCATTGCCCTCACAAACCATTCCTGTGTTCTGAAGCCTGACCCCAGAGGAGAATATTATTTTTTTCCAAAGTGAGTGAAGATAAAAAAAAAAAGATACATTTTTGCTCTGTTTTTTTTTTTTTTTTTTTTAATACTAATGCTTCAAAATGACACAGCCACCATCTGGGATCCTAGATTTAAATACAATTGAGAGTACCAAAAAGAGGACTTTTTTTTAGGATTCTCTGCTACATTTGCCATGTCTGAGACATAAGGAAGGCTCTCCTTTCTACAGGTCCAGAAGCCAGGTGAGATGTTTGGCCTCCAGTTCTCAGGACAAGCTACAAGCTGACTTTCAGGAGGAGGCATGCTCACCTTTTCCAGAAGAACTATCAATAGAGGGAAGCAGTAATGTCCTACCTGAATCCTAAGGAGATATGTCTCCACTGACAAAGTCTGCTGGGTCTTCTGCTAGGTCAGGGTGCAGTTCCCTGGAAACCAAACCAAATAAGTTCACTCCTTCTTTGCCTCTTCAGGAATGCACGAACCGGAGTTGCAAAACAAGCATTTTCTGTGAAGATGACATTGAAAGAGGCAATGAATGCTACAGTATCAGGGAGATGCTAACACCACCAATTATTAACCTCATTCTTCCAACTCAGTGTGGTGTCATGGGCAATACTTAGGCTTTTTAGGTTAATTCAGAAGGAGAAACTCGCTTCCACACTTTAGGAAATTAATGTGTGGACAGCCCAAAATGTCATGCTGCTGGAGATCAAGGAAGTTCAATGGGAGAGCAAAGTAATAAGAACATAAAAGCTTCCATATTGGGTCAGACCAATGGTCCATGCAGCTTAGTATATGGTCTCCAACAGCGTCCAGTACCAGAGCTTCAGGGGAAGTGTACAGTGCAGGGCAGTTGGTGTGATCTACGACTCCTGTCTTCCCCTCCCAGATTCTGGCAGTGAGAGGTTTAGAGTCGCCCTAAACATGGGTTTGCATCCCTGACCATCTTAACTAATAGCCACTGGTGGACCTGTCCTCCGTGAACTTCTTTTTTGAAACCAGTTATACTTTTGGCCATCACAACATCCAATGGTGATGAGTTCCACAGGTTAACTGTGTGCTGTGTGGGGAAAAAAAACTCACTCTTTTTTTTTTTTTTGTATTTAACTTGCTGCCTGTAAATTTCATCGGGTAATCCCTGATTTTTGTATGGTGGGAAAGGGTAAATAATACTTCACTATTCA
The DNA here is from genome assembly GCF_965152235.1 of Eretmochelys imbricata. Classification (NCBI taxonomy): domain Eukaryota; kingdom Metazoa; phylum Chordata; order Testudines; family Cheloniidae; genus Eretmochelys; species Eretmochelys imbricata. Next base: position 200,497,227 of record NC_135574.1, on the reverse strand, counting down.
CTTTTTCCACACCGGTCATGATTTTATAGATCTTGATAATATTCCCCCACACACACACTTAGTTGTCTCTTTTATAAACTGAATAGCCCTAATCTTTTTAGTCTCTCTTCATCTGGAAGCCATTCCATACCCCTGACTAGCTTCTCTGAACCTTTTCCAGTTCTACTATACCCTTTTTGAGAAGGGAGCTACCAGAACTGGACATAGTATTCAAGGTGGGGGCATACACGGATTTATGTAAAGATCAGTCACTGAGCTTTTCCCGAGGAAATCATGAATATGTCTGTGCTGAAAGTAACTGCCTTTACATAGTGCCTTCAGATACCAAGGGTATTGTGAGCACTGATCACATAAGATGATTCTACCAAATAACAAATCAACAAATGAGAACACTGGACAAAAGGATGAATCATTAAGGAAATCTGGCACATCAACAGCCATCAGCATACTGAGCAGTAACTTTCAAATGATATCTCTTTCTGGACTCCCACAGAAAGGGCGGTATCACTAGCGGATTCACTGCTCAGCTGTTAACTATTAATTAAGTCAGTCTTTTTGTTTACTCTTGTTTAACCGTTATATTTACCACGAAGGTACTCGGAAATGCAGTACGGGCGAGTTTCCTTAATTCCTTTCAAAAAGAAGTGGCTTTAAGGCAGATATCTATGTCACACAGATGGAACTAGAATGGAATCTCACATCTCCCCCACTCTCTGAATTAATATAGTAGAACCTCAGGGTTACAAACACCAGAGTTACGAACTGATCAGTCAGCCACCCACCTCATTTGGAACTGGAGGTGCGCAATCAGGCAGGAGCAGATACCAAGCAAATACAGTCCAGTACTGTGTTAAACGTAAACTACTAAAAAAAAAAAAAAAGGAAAGTTTAAAAAAAAAGATTTGACAAGGTAAGGAAACTGTTTCTGTGCTTGTTTCATTTAAATTAAGATGGTTAAAAGAAGCATTTTTCTTCATAGTAAAGTTTCAAAGCTGTATTAAGTCAATGTTCTGAAAGAACTTCTGAAAGAACCACCATAACGTTCTGTTGAGAGTTACGAACGACCTCCATTCCCAAAGTGTTTGTAACTCTGAGGTTCTACTGTAGTGGATTCATTTTGACACCCCCTTTCCCAGATCGGAACTTGTTTTAGCTCCTGCAGCCTTGGCTCTTGGTCATATTCCAGACGAGAAGGGGCCTCTTCTCTGTATGCCGTTTGGATGCAGCCCAAAATGAGATCAGATCATCTCCAGCTGATGTTGCAAGATTTCCAGTGTTTGGCCTGAAATGCTGATTGAATCTCTCAGAGGTGTCTAGTGCTGACAAAGCCAAACCTTAGCCTGGCTTCAGCTTCAGATCTGAACTCTAGCCTAAGCCTAACTCAGAGCTGAATACTGACTTCTTGGGCAGTCTCTTAGCAATGAAAGCTTTTCACATTTGTGCTGCTTCTCCAGCAAAAAGGTATCATGGGTCCTGATGCAGCAAAGCAGTTAAGCACATATCACAATCCCAATTACACCCATGGGACTTAAACGTAGGCTTAAGTTTAAGCTTGATCTTAAGAGCGTTGCTAGGAAAGGAAGAGGATTTTACTTGTGAAAATAGCTCCAATATTTAAAATGTCTCCTGCTGCCTACCCCCTGCTGAGGCTATGCAGGAGTCCGACTGAACCCCATTCAGATCTCAAAGCAGGAGCAAGGATCTATTCCTACTTCTTCCTCTCTCTACCGCCCTTAGCATCCACTCCCCCTTTACAAAGTGAGTGTCAGAGTTAACATCTCTCCCCCAGCCAGTGGCTGTTCAGACCAACCTATAGTGTGCGATATCAGCAAGTCCCACTCCTCGCCACATTAACACATAAGCATAACTGGGGTATAAATTGCACTGAACGAAGAATAATCTGAAATACTTCTCTCTCTCTCTCTGTGGTCCTGAACCCCCGGAAGTGCAAAGTAACCTACTTTCCGCTATGCAGCGTTTTCAATTGGCTGGTTCTAATACGTCAATACTGTTTCTGTATCTACATTGTGAGTGTATGTAATGAGAGAGTCCACTGCTCCTGTGCTCCCTTTGTAAAAAACTGATCTCTTCCCAAAATGCATACAGAAAACTGCCATCTGATAACAGGTCGCCAGGCAGAACACTGCGAGTAACCCTGTTGAGTGAAAGCAGCTTCTTCTGTTGACCACCTACTTTCTAGGAGAAGCAATCCAGTTTGTATAAGTGATTACTTTTATTATTGGTATTACAGTACAGGTTGAACCTCTATAGTCCAGCACCCTTGGGACCTGACCGGTGCCAAACCAGAGAATTTGCTGAACCGGGGGAGGTCAGTGCAGAGTGCCAGCGGGTCTCCACAGATGCAGGAAATGGCGGAGTTTGAATGCTGCAAATCAGCTGTTTGCGGTACTCCAGAAGTGCTGGGAGGAGTTGGTAAGCGCTGGGCCAATGGCACACCAGAGGTGCGGGAGGGAAGCGGGCAGAGGAGGGAGCACAGCACCAGCGGATGCTCCACAGCCACTAATTTTTTCCCATGGGTGCTCCAGCCCCGGAGCATCCACGGAGTTGGCGCCGATGCCGGACCACAGATGTTGCCGGACCAGGGAGTGCCGGATTAGAGAAGTTCGACCTATAGTGCCGAAAGGTCCCTGCAGAGACTGGAGCCCCCACTGTGCCAGGCAGTGTACAAACACATAGGAAGAGACAGTCCCAGCTCTGAAGAGCTAACAGTCCAAACAGCCAACGCCTGCAAAATATGGGGTGCAGGTCTGGGTAGGTTTTTGTGGTCTATTCACAGAGGTGGGGGGAAGCTCGTTGTGTATGGAGGAGAGGAGGGATATGAAGGGGAGATACTGAGATGAAGGGGCATACCAGCAGGTCCTCCTGATGTTCCTACAACAGTTCTTTGGCAGCTGGTGCCCTGTGCTTCCCCCACTCAGCAGCTGATACCCTATGCTCAGACACCTCCTGCCCAGGCGTGGTTGCTCTATCCGCTGTCCCACCCCAAGGGCTGGCACACATGCTCATGCCCTGGGCCGGATGTCTCTGCAAGGACCCAATGTGGTGGAAGGCAGGACTGGATTGAGCCAGGGAATCACAGGAGCAGTCAACTCACCCGGCCAGCTGGGGGCATACACTATGTCACCCCTGCATAGTCCCTGCACACCAACCCTGACCAGCCAGCATGGCCACTATAGCTAGCCGAGTGAAAGATGATGGGGAGAGGAGAGCTGTCCCTACCTGCTCCCCAGTGGACGGTCCAGCCCCTCACCTCCATGAGATACCGGAGGAAAACATAGATGAGTCCCCGCACTATTTCCACTGCATGGGTGCTAGCCCCCTTCTCCCCAATTCGCAGGATCTGGTAGCTCGTGTACGGGTGTGTTCTTCCAAATATAATATGTTGCTTTTCTCTAGAGTTGGCATGTCATCAGAAGGGTTTTGCAAATAAGATCAAAAAATAAGTTTTGCCAAGCTATACTGTTATTCTGGGCATAGCTAGTTTTGTTTCAGTTTAGTTCTTATTTTAATTCTTATTGCAAAAGGGATTTTTTGCAATCATTTATTTCAACATAGTCCTATGAGAGGTCTCAGCAAACAAGCAAGCAAGCAACAATAAACAAAACGTTTCCTTAAAATGAGTATGGAGACTCTCCTATAGGAAGTCCTTGTATCTATGAGTTTGTGTGCACTGGGGAAAGGAGTAGAAAGGGGGGAGGGAGAACATAGGGATTTTATATTGAAAAGACCAGATTTTCAAAAGAATTTAGCACCCAGAAAATCTGACCCTTATTTATCTGCCTAATTGGGTGCTGAGCTCTTTGGAGGGCCCCAAAACTTTTAGAGATTAAACTCGATGCATTTTAGGAATCCCTTGGTAATAAATCTCATTTCCCTATTTTTAAAACAAACAAAAAAGCCCACCCCGAGGGCCAGTTTTGTTGTAAAATAATTCTGGATCTGATTCTTAGATGATTATACATGAGCCCCATCTTGTGCTTTTCCTCTAAAATACCCACTAACTATCTTGGCCAGCAAAGAAATTCAAACATTGCCTGCAACAAACTTCCCTTTCATTGACAAACAGAGAAAACCCGATCGAGTGATTGAATGAATGAATGACTGGCTCTTGAACTACAATATACAGATTTTTTTTTAAGATTGGGAAGACATCAGCCCTTTAGCTTTGGTTTCTGCTATTAACCTCTATTAGCACCATAATTATAAATACCTGGTAAATTTCTCCCTTTGATCTGGTCTGCATGTCACTCAGTAGCCTTTTAAACTCTAGATTTCCCCTCTCTTTCTTGACATTCGCTATTGTCTTCATCCTGAATACCTTCCCTGCTGTTCTGAAAAGCTGGCCAAAAAACACTAAGAGGATAGATTGTAGTATCAAGTACCATGGCTTCAGGGTCTGAGGCAGCTGCCATATTCTAAAAGCTCCCTTTATTCTTTGCAACCACAGCCTTCTAACTGCATGAAGGACAAATACTCACTTCCCTCCCCTTTACCTTTCATGGGGGGAAAAATGGGTTCGGACAACAATAACTCCTTCCCTCTTTGCAGCCTGGCCCGGCGTATGTTAATACACCTTCTAATTGCTTGTCTCTGTTGGTTTTAGTCCTTTGCCCTTTTTTCCCTTTCCTTTTCCCCCTTTCCTTTTGTACCTCAGCTTCCTCATTGCTACTATTCACTCTATTCCCAGTGCTGAAATCTAAGTCCCAAGCGCAAGCAAAAATACCCAGCCATTCATGACAAATTGAATGGCTTTATTAAAAAGGAAGATAGCACTTCATCTAATGTTACTATTCACGACAATAATATCCAGTGCGAGCTTAGTAAAGAAAGCAGCATGTCTTTCGTTCAAGTAGAGACCACGCTGATGAACTGTGGGTTTGAAAGGACCAGAGGGAGAACTGCATATGACAAGGGGTCACCTTTCTGTCTTTGATGACTGCTATTTATTCCCGGGAGCACAATGGTCAACACTAATCAAAGCCAGGGGGTGATATGTCATTAACGAGCAGCATGCCAACAACTCAGTCAAGAATGCTGAAGCATTTTGTAAATTCAGGGCCATCTCCACAGCTGGCATAAACTAATTTATATCTGCTGAGGGTCTGGCCCGCAAGCTACACATTTCTAGTCTGTTTTTAATTCACTGGACATCCTCTAACCGGAGCAGACTTCAGCATTTTAACAACAGACCCTCCTCCATGTATAACCTAGTTACAGGTATATACCACTGTAATCTGCTGGATCCCTTCAGGTGTCTCTGATTGTCTCACTCTCCAGTGGCTGGCCTACAAAGAAGAAGCATAAACCTATGACAGCTACTGGAGATTCCTCTGCCGCTCAGGGGCTACATGCCACAAAGATAGAGTGCTAGGTACTTCATTTAGGAAGGAAAAATCAAATGCGCAACTACAAAATGGGGAATAACTGTCTAGGCAGTAGAACTGCTGAAAAGGATTCTGGGGTTGTCGTGGATATAAGTCAGCAGTGGGATGCAGTTGTGAAAAAGGCTGATATTCTGGGGTGTATTAACTGGAGTGTTGTATGTAAGCCAGGGGAGATAACTGTCCTGCTCTACTCAACACTGCTGAAGCCTTGGCTGGAGTGTTGTCCAGTGCTGGGCACTTTCGGAAAGATATGGACAAATTGGAGAGAGTCCAAAGGAGAGCAATAAAAAGTGATAAAAGGTTTAGAATACCTGCCCTATGAGGAAAGGTGAAAAAACTGGTCATATTTAGCCTTGAGAAAAGAAAACTGAAGGGGGACCTGATAACAGTCTTCAAATATGTAAAGGAAGGTTATACAGATGATGGTGAGCAATTGTCTACTGGAAATAGGACAGGAAGTAATGGGCTTAAACCACAGCAAGGGAGATTAAGGTTAGATATTAGGGAAAACTTTCTAACTGTAAGGGTACTTAAACTCTGGAATAGGCTTCCAAGGCCGATTGTGAATCCCCCATTTTTTGGAGGTTTTTAAGGACAGGTTGTCCAAACCCATCATTGGAGGTTTTTAAGGACAGGTTGGACAAATACCTGTCAGGGATGGTCTAGGTTGACTTGGTCCTCCTGACTTAGTGCAGGGGGCTGGACATGATGACTCTGAGGGTCCCTTGTAGCCTCCTTCTATGCCCTTATGATTCTGTATGTACCAGCAGCAGAATGTTTGTTTCCCATGAGTGCAGTTGAACTGTCTGTGATACCTGTGTGCAGTGTTGCTCATAAATACAAGTTTTCTGTCACAATTTTTGTTGATGAAATATAACTGAAAACTTGAAATCCAAAAGTTTTCAGTTTAAAAGACCAGAACATTTTCTATTATTTGGCAGTTTGGGGCTAAAAAGTGTCTTGTTTGGGCTAAATTTCAGCTAAAATTTTTCAGTTGCTGAAAACCCCAGAATTTTCAGTTTTCAATTTTTCAGCAAAGTCAAAGTTTTCAAAGGAAAAAACACCCATTTTCCAACCACCTCTATTGTGGATTTATATGCCGCTATAAACTCATTATATGTAAACCAAGCAATTACTAGGATGGGTGTTATTTTTTCCTTACAGCTGAATCCATCGTCACACAGTGTACCCAATTGTCTATTTTCCTGCACATTGTGTAGTGATTTACCTCAGTGCAAAATGGACACGAAAAGCCAGCAGATAATAATGGGAGTGTCTTACGCTGACTTTGCACTGATGTAAATGATTACACCAAGGTGCACAGCAACTGATAATCAGACGCACTGTGCCTTCCATATCCCTGCCATCTGGAAGCATTGCCGTGGTAAAGTTAATTTGGTTGTGTTCTTCCAAAAGCAGACCCCAGGAAGTAACCGGAGCACATGTATTTGCCAGCTTGCTTACAGGCTGTGAGCCGGGTGAAATAGCAGGCCGCCTCCAGAAGCGGCTGTCTCTAGTTAGATATCAGATTGGAAGATGTCATTCTGCAAATGTATCACGTAGGTCCAGATCATATCTCTGCTGCTTCAGGTGAGAATATCTCCTGGTCTCTTATGAACTGCTGGTGGGGCACAATGGTGGAAATGATTCAGCTGTAACGAGACCTTTTTTTTTTCCTGTCCTCCAGATACTCTCCCTGCCGTTCTCAAAAGATGGCCAGCATAGGCCCTGACTTTTATTTTTCCCCAGGGTGCTCCACCCTATCCCCCTCCCCACCGCAAGGCCCTGCCCCAACACTGCCCCCTCCCCCAAAGCCATGCCTTCACCCCACCTCTTCCTGCCCCTGCTCTGCCCCCTCCCCGAGGCCCCGCACTCACTCCGCCTCTTCACGCCCCCTCTCCAACCCTTCCCCTGAGGCCTTGGTCACTCACTGCTCTCTGCCGTCCCCCCAAACTCCTTCCCCAGCCACCAGGCAGCTGATCTGCAGCACCTCCGAACAGCTGATTGGTGGTGCCTTTGGCACCGCCTCCGCCCAGATGATCAGCGGTGCCGCTGATCAGCTGTGCACCCTCTATTCTTTTCCCCCTGGGTGCTTCACTCCTGGAGCGCCCATGGAGTCGGCGCCTATGAGAGTCAGAACTACTAAGAGACAAACCCTCCTCTCAGAGACATGAATACAACTCCCACGGACGTCCTCTAGAGGCCCCACCCGAGGACCCCCTTGTGCCCAGCACGTTTAAAAACAGTCTCTCCCCAAAAGAGTTTATAATATAAAAGAGACGAGACAAACGGTGAGGCAGAGATACGTGAATTGACTTGCACAATGGCACCCAGCAGGTGACTGGTCAAGCCAAGACCGTCTGAGTCCCAATCCATTAGACGGTACTGCCTCTTCCCTGTGTAGTGCAGCCAAAGCCTAAGAGGCAAGATTATAGTATCTAGGGTCCATCTTCACTCTAAGTCCCACAGTGGCACAGCTGCTGCCGAGCAGTGTCTCCCCTTCTAGCGTCGCCACTTGCTACAGCGACAGAAGGAGTTTTTCCATCACCGTAGGAAATCCACCCCCTCAAGAGGCAGCAGCCAGCAGTGCCTACACCCGGGCTTATGTCCATCTCTCAAGGATGTGAGTTTTTCATTCCCCTTAGGTCAGCCTAAATTTTAGGTGTAGACCAGGCCCTAGTATCCTGGCTTCAGGCTTCGAGGTCAACATTCATTTTCCAAAGGCTCCCTTTATTTTTGGCAACAACAACAGCATTCCCAATTTCATGAAGGACCAAGTTTCAGATCCTGCCCTTTCGGGTTTAATGAGGAAAATGGCCCAAAAGTAACCTTGAACTACAATGAATCCTTCTCTGTTACACTCTACTGTAGCTCTGAAACTGGCCAAAGATACCTGGTCAAGGTTTAGAATCTTAAAGTCAGAAAAAGAAAGCAATGATATGAGAAGAGTTTCTCCCAGGAGATTTCTTGCATCTCCTGGCTTTGACTGGATTACAGACTAGAGCTGTGTAAATAAGAGATTTTTTGGGGTGCTGGCAATTCTGAAAAATAATAATTTCAGGTCAAACTGAAAATAATATTTTTTCCAAAATGTTTGGCAAATCAAAAAGTTGGAAGAAAAATTGTTTCAGGTTGAATGAAAAGTTTCATTTTGATTTTGAGCATTTTTAAAAATAAAATTAAAGGAAATTTCAAAACATAATCATTCTCAATCAAAAAGCTGAAATGTTCTTGTTAGAACCTGGGGATTCAGCGCCATGGACACCTCTGCCTGGCCACAAGAGTCTTAGTATGGCTTTGAGGCTGGGCTCTGCAGGAAGTACCACCCAGCAAGAGAAGACTGGTGGCCTCAGACAGCTCCCTGATTGGCCAATACCAGTATATAAACCAGGAAGCTATGAAGGGGAGCTGTCTGAGCAGCCACATAAACTGCCTGCCTGTTTATGCTCCAGGCCCTGCTCGTGAAAGACCCTAGACTCCAGCTTCTGGCCCTGCCTGACTCTCAGTTTGCCCTCTGACCTCCCAGTACCTGACTTGGCCCAACTCCCTCTATGACCACCCATGTCCTGATCAAGAAAGTTTCATTTCAAGAATGTCAAAACCAAACATTCTGATTTTTTCTGAATTTCTTTTAGGGTTTTTTTTTTTTTTTAATGGAAAGAATTCAGCAGCATCGACATGAGTTTGAAAATGTTTCCATGTCACTGAATTTGCCAAAAAAAAAAAAAAAAGGGTTTGGTCAAAAAATGTCCCCGAGTTCTGTTAAAGATATGACAAAGGCAGAGTCACTCTTGAAGTACTTTGCATTTTTGGCCAACCCAAAACAATCTCTGAATTTGACATTAGTTGTTTTGGTTATTCACAAAACGACCGTTGATGGTGACTTGGGTCCACTGCTGATACTTCTCCTTTAGACCAGTGGGGTTCAGATCCCCACTTTGGAAAAGACCCAAAATGGATTTAATTGATTCACCACAAGGTCTCAGTTTCACTTCAACCTGAACCAAATTTTTCTTTTTTTTAGGAAGTAGCACCGAACTGAAAAATCAGTTATTCACCCAGTTCTGTTGTTTAGTATATAAACCAATTTTTTTTTTAAATCCTGAGGGAGGTTTGACTTTTAGATTAAAGCCAGTCCTTATCTAAACCAGTTCTTCTAACGTTTCTCTCAATATGCAATCATTTTCCTCTCTTCATAACTTAGAATGTCAATTTCAACCAAATGGAACAAAAAGGCATGTACAACTGTGTAGCAGTTAATACTGAGCTCATTTCGGTACTGCCAACTCCGGACATTTAAAAATGGAGTAAGATCTGCAAAAGGATGGGATTGTCTTAAAAATCATGAGATTCAAAAAAATAAACATTTGGTTCTTTTCATTTTCATTCTGGGTGTTTTGAGTCTTCAGAACGCAGTCGGGTGATATTTCCGCAAACATGGAAGTTAGAAACATCCTTTAAAAAAAAGGCTGAAATTCTTATATAATCACATCTCCAGGACCTGGGACATTAAATAAAGCAACAAACATCAGGATATGGATGATAAAGTCATGAGAGTTAGCAACAGTGCATTACATTGAGCAACGAACATGAAGAATGTCTGCAGTTTGTAATACGAAAGCCACCTTTTCTTGAAAAAATTGGATTTCTATCGATCGTGATTATGGATCACTAAAATGCACTCCTATCTTAACCCTAAATGTAAAATTAGAGAATAATTGAAAAGTAATAACCATTTACAAAGCCAAAGGGAACTATTCTCTTGTGGTTGTCTTTAATGTGTAATGAACTTTCTCTCCAGCTTTTGCTTTTTTGAACACCAGGTTGGATTTCACAGGTGTATAGATTCCGAGGTTGGAAGAGACCACTATAATTATCTGCTATGACCTGCAGGGCTGATTTCCAGGCTCAGTCCAGGAGGTCATGGGCTCAGCCTGCAGATGTGTTGATGTCAAGGCACAATGGCTAACACTGTTCTTGCACTGAATCCGTTAACTTGTGGTGGACATGTGTATCCAACTGGGTTGGCTATTCTAGGATTATGATACTTTATGCCTATACCTCAGCTTAAAGCTATTGATGATATCATGTTCAGAAGATGCCAAGACACACCCTCAGTGAAAACGACTGCATTCCAAAGATTCCATTAACCGTAGCCTGAATACTGAACTCAAATCCGCACTAGCAAACCATATGAAGTGCTTACAGTTCTTATAATGAAAGCCCACTGGGAATCCAATAAATGAGGTTATAAGATCTTTTCCACTGCAAGCCAATTTGACCTCTCTTTTCTTATTACCACAAACAGATGAGATTTTGCCTGAAATTTGCATGTGGTCTCCCAAGCACAGATATGAATAAGACCAGCTGTTTGTGAGAATTTCAGTTTTAAAAATTAACTGATATTTTACACCTGCAAAATCATGTAATATTTTGTTGCCATCCCATATCTTAATAATGGCTTGATCTAACAGCTCCAAACACATTACATTCGCTAGGCCTCAAGGAGCAGTCGTGTGTAATGGCCATATTGCACTCTTCAGTGTGTAGAGCCAGCTTGTGTAAATGGGATTAGCTCTATTGAAGTCAACTAACAGGGATAAATGTCAAAATATGACTCATATGCTGACTGGGTGTTTTTAAACAATATCCACTCTGATTTTGCAATAGTCTCAAACGCTGGGCTGCTTCATGATTCATGGGGTGGTGGGGGGGTGGGAGGGCATGGAGATTAGAAATATACAAATGCCCCAGCAAAAGGAGATAATTGATGGGGACACACTGCATACCAAAATTATTGAACCATAGGCTTTAAAGACAAAAAAGTGGAAATAGCTTAACATGCGTTAATTGCTTAATGATCATGTTGTCTGTCTGAATAGGGTGGAGCAGTATTTAAGTTGCTTAACAGCTTTACATTTTCCCATGGCATAGCACTGCAATATGCTTACGCAATAATTAGAGGGTTATATAAATAAGCCACTGGGAAACAAAATAATTTATTTGCTTGGCAGGGATAGTTATGTGGAGCTTACATGCTCATCCACTTTCTCTTTGAAGCAAGCAGACACCCCCCCCACCCCCAAACAGCCCTCCCCAACTGTTTTTAAATAATTTCAAAACACGCCGAAGGAATGCTGATGTTAAATGTGCTGCAGCTTGAACTTCCTTGAAGCAACGATGCTCCTAATGAGTAAAAGCTGGAAAGCAGAGTGGGACCTGGCTTGTAAAGCCATTTTATGGTGTTTGTTACTATATCAGAGCAGACACAGAGAAATATCACATGACATATAGGAACCAGCAGACCACATCCACTAAAAATCAGTACATGTCAGATCCCTCTTTGTCCTTGCAGGTGGCTGAAAAGTCAACAGTCCCAATCTTCAGCTGGTATAAATGGGTGGAACTCTATTGAAACCAATCTCTGGAGGGGTGACCTCATCCCACAAAGAGAATCCACTCTAAATTGGTGATAAACAATAATTAAAAATCTGGTCTTGGAAAACAAAGCATTGTTTTAAATTTTGGTTCTGTGAGCCTTTTCCCCTTTTGTTGTTTTTAAGTGCTTTTAATTCACACAATTACATTATGAACATTCTGCGAGCAAATTATTTCTAACTATGCAATGTTTTCTTCGCATTGTCCTAGAAATCCAAAGCTTTTAAGCACTGGAAGTTTCAAGATAAGTTGGTCTTGCCTGGAAAACTGGAGTAGCTGGAACAATCGATCACCACCTATGACTATTCATACTAAAGGTGATATTAGTCTCCTGCAACTGGCAATTTTGTTGTTGTTTCACATGAAGAAAAGTAAGAGAAATAGGCATTAAAATAGATAAACATAAAGTCTGAGGTTTCAGAGGAGTAGCTGTGTTAGTCTGTATCAACAAAAACAATGAGGGTCCTTATGGCACCTTAGAGACTAACAAATGTATTTGGGCATAAGCTTTCGTGGGCTATAACCCACTTCATCAGATGCACGGAGTGAAAAATACATAAAGGTAGATCTCATTGGTCCTGGTCAACAGGGCCAAATGTGCTCTGCTCAGTGCAGGAGCCTGGTCAAAACCAGAAAATTAGGTCAGTTTTAACTATGTTGGTCAAGGTTGTAAAAAATGCACACCTCTGAGCAGCGTAGTTAATCCAACCTAAATCACTGTGTAGACAGCAATAGGTTGGCAGAAGAATTCTTCCATCAACCTAGCTACTGCCTCTTGGGGAGGTGGATTACTGACATTGACGGGAGAATGGCTCCTGTTGGCATAAGTAGTCTGTACACTGTAGTGTTTTAAGTGTAGACAAGCTGTTAGTGAGGAAGGGAAGGAAGATTTCCGTGTGCCACCCTGCCGCTTCCCTGATTCCCAGAGCAACGCTAAATTTATGATTCTCTACAACCGTCCAAAAGAAGCCATTATGCTAGCCAGGGATTGCTTGAATATGTTGCACTCCAGCCACACCCCTGCTTTCTTTGACACCCCCACCTCCAGCATGCCCATATACTGGATGGTGATGGGTGGGTATAGCACAGAGCCATGACTTCAGCTCTCTGTCACCTGGGGTTTCCTCCCACACCTCTGTCGGGTAAACTTTGCAACCCCTTGGTGCCACTAGAGTGGCACAGTATACCAGGACCTGGGCCATTACCTTGGGTTTGAGGTTGTGAAAGAGAATAGTGCTGCAGGTTGACGGCAGATAGGCATGCTGGATCAGACTTTCTTGGTTATAAAATATCTCCTAAACTGGCAATAATTTCAGCACCCAGATAGCTAGAATAATTTTCTGTAGAGTTCTTGTTTACTGCCTGGCTGTAATTCTGCAGTGTGTGCTTCAGGAATGAACACCAACAGAAATCGTTGATACTATCTTACGCTGAACAAATCAGTGTATATTAAATCATAATCCTCTCCAACTCCTTTCCTCGGCTTCTGGTGTCAGAATGTGGCATGCAGTGCAGTGTTGGAGTGACTCTGTTAATGCTGGGGGAAACCAAGCTCCATTGAATTAGCAATAACATGGAGGGAAACAAAATCAGCAGGCAGAATTTCAGTTCATTAGATATAAACTGAATTCTTTTGATACAGCTAATTCAGGTAATCTGTTCCTCTTCCCATTTAATTCTAGCACCATAGTCTTTGACGGGAGTGAGATGAGATATTTGCTTTGTTTTCTTTTGTTAATTCAAGCACTTTCAAGCTTCATGGCATCAACTTCCAAAAATGATTCTTTTAAGGAACCATAGACTGCAAAAAGAAGTTTAAATTACTGTAAGATTATAAGGCTGGCTTTGAGAATCCTGTTCTGTCGGGGTTTGATCTGACTGTCACACAAGTCACTGGGGTCTTTCCACTGAGTTCGGTGGGCATCGAATTGGTCCTACATGTACGAAGGGTGAAGGCACAAGAAACCAATCCTCATCTCTTGTGCCTCTTCACAGCAGCCAGGCACAACTGCAGTTCCCGCGACACAGGGTCTGCTCCCCCAGGATATGAGAGTCCTCAAATGGAATGAGGACGATTGGAGATGAGGTGGGTGTTTCATTAGTAATAAGTACTGTGGTAGGCAGGGAAAGTTGTAGGAAAGAGATCTGTCCTGAGCATGCTGGTAGACCAGCATTACATGTTGAGGTTCTAATGTTTTGTGTGTTGGCAACCTAGCCCAGTTTTCATTCCTGGTGTAGAACCAACTAGGTCCCTCTTGAAACCTGACCCTCTTTCTTCAGTTCCACTAGTAGTTTGAACAACATCCACGCACTGTACTATGGCAGGGTATGATTGACTCTCCCTGCAGCTGGCCAGCTGTTCAAAAGATAGTATGCTGTATAACTGTAAATGAAGAATTTTGCCCATAGAGCAAGATTACTTATTTATTGTAAGAAAACAACCTACTTTGTTGATGTACTGAGAGTCATGAAAACTATTATGGGAGTGATGGTAGTGTGAGGGATTAGATTCATATTTGGGAAATCAAATTTCCTGGCTTGCTACTGAATGTGTGTGAATTTAAATGTCACTTAACCTTTTTGGCTCTGAGCCAGGGAAGCCTGTAAGCACATGTGTAAGTCTATTCCTAATCAGGAAAGCACATGATTAAGTTCCATTAACATTTGTAGGACTTCAGTGTGTGCTTAACATGAAGCACGTGTGTAAGTGCTTTCCTGAACAGGATTGTTTTTCTGAATTGGAGCCTTTGCACCTCATTTCCCCTACTTGTAAAAATAGGAATAATGTCATCTTTGTTATATGTCTGCACAGTGCCTAGGAGGTGCTGATCCTTAATTGATGTTCCTAGGTGCTACCATAATGCAAACAACACTGAAGGTAACAGCAACACTCCTATTGGTTTTAATGGGCATAAGATCAGGCCCCTACTGTGTTTACGACAGGCTACACATTATTTAGACATTTTAAAGGACATAGGCCAGATTTTTAAAGATATTTAGGTGTCTAACTCTGCATAATATCAATGGGAGTTAGTGCCCAAACCCCACTCAAAATCTGGCCCTTGGTGCTCAGCTTGTTAAATCCCCTTGTGCGCTATTTATCAAATGATGCTCTATGGCTTATGTCCTGCTTAAGTAAGATTAAGCATTTACCTAATTTTCAGCATTGTGGGACTATTTACGTGCTTGAATACCTGGCTGAATTGCAGACTCATTCAGAACCATGATGGTCTATCACGTTAAATGTGTTTTGGTACATGGACTGATTTCAGGGTTCCTTTTTTATATTAAACGGGCCTTTACACTATTATGTACCATCTATAGACTTTTAAAAGCAGATTTTGGACACACACCCCCACCCCGCCCTGGGATATAAGGGTTCCAGTCTTAAGGATACTGTAGATCCCCATGCATCCTCTTTTTGTGCTGACGCAGCTTAAGGAGCTGTGTGCATTCAGCACCTCCCACACAGAGCCTTGCAGAAACAAGTCCTTTATCCAGATACCAAAGACCCTTGTACATTTTTTAAATCTCTTTTGCAAACATTTTTTTAATGGGCCAGTGGGCTGACATTTTAGTCAAAAAATGAAGCCTTGTTTAAGATATTGGTGCAAGAACAGAATAAATCATCTCAAAATACCAATCGCTTGCTTTCTTTATTTGCATTCCTGCAGCTTAAAATGACTCATGTTTTTATTAAAAAAATCTGGCAAACCAGAATTGCTCTTTGACTTAGACCTTTTGTGTCAAGTTTTAGCAGAGACTGAAGCTTTTACGGCTGACTTCTGAACCACCGAAATGAAGAAGCTGCTGGCTTTGGGCTCCACATGGGCCCCTCTACGAAGAAGAAAGACATTAGCAGTCACAGATAAAATGTGATTTCTTATTTCTTAATGGGAATCTGTTTGCAAGAGAAGAACCTGAAATATTTTGAGCAGTGTTCTCTTAGTTTACATAGCTGATTAAAAAACCAGGCCTCCTCTCTTTGTTGAAATAGTATCTATCACAACAGACCAGCTAACCCATAGGGTACGCCACCCTTTTGGCAGCCATGTTGTTAAATCTGGGCCTCACATTGAGGGGAGACAATAAACTGAAGATGCTTTGGGGAGATTGTAGAGACTGTGTATCAACTTAATATCTCTGTTATTCCTTGTCCAGCAGACGGGGTCTCAGGTTTAGTATGTCTGTAGAAACAGTGGCTCCAAGAAGTTAGCAGGGGAACAGCAGCAACTAACTCACATATGGAGCATGCAGGGGCATTGAACTGCAATGTGGGATCTCATGGTGAATCCCAGTGAGATTTGAACTTTTGATCTTCTGACCTTTAAAAGGGGCAAGATTGACTAAATCGCTGACTATATCACACCCCTATTAGCCATGTGCAGATGTGACACCTCTGCAGATGAATTATTGCATTGTGAGTATAATTATCACGTGCATTTTACTGTGTAGATGACAGAAGCCACAAAGACATAAACCCTCAGGAAATGCAAACAGCAGCACTTAGTCTTGCTTACTACTGGTGGGCAAAAACCTATTTACTTCACGCGCAGGTAAGACAACAATCAATCAAACCAATGGGAAAAACAACTCCTTATTCAAGCTGTCTCATAAGAGTTGTTTAAGGCACAGCAGTGAGAATGGGTAGTAGTGATTGCGAAGGCTTCTGTTTACTATAGGGCTTAGTATTCCTCCTTGCGTGCTGATGATTTTACACTGCTGCCCAAGTCATAGGTATCTGAGCATGAAATAGATTTAGGGTTGCACACATACCCCCAACATACAGAAATCATAGGATTAGCTTAAAGTTCATGAATTTTGGGTTCTTTTTATTTGCCTAGAATTGGGGCTTATTTCTGGAGTTGGGGCTTTAGGAAAAACATTAAATATCATGGGATTCACATTAAAAATTACAAGAGTTGTCAGCTGTGTGGACTGGCCCTAGTGAGGTCCTTATGGACTTCATGAAACCTCTGGCTCTTCATGCTTTCTGGGTATGGAATGCTCTGACTGGAGTAGGATTTCGTTAGCAGGGGGACGAGGTGGGAAACAGCTGATGCTGAGAATATCACTCCTGACAAAGTGGAAAAGCTTTATGAAAGAGAAAGGTTTTGCAGCATGTCCTAAAGATGGTCACACTCTGCCTTCTGATTGCTTGTCACCCTTTTGCAGTCACCATCACAGTCCTCCACGTGAGATGCCACAGCAATTTTTGGCAAAGAAAAAGTCCATTATGCCAGTTCTAGAACTGTGCATTAATTTATTACAGCTAAATCAACACCACATGTCAGAAATACTTCCAGATGCTCAGGAGGTGTAAACTGGCACAGCTCCCTTTTGAAATCAATGGAACTATGCTGATTTCACCAGTAATTCATTCAGTATTGATATCTGCCAAGTGCCATTTTGAATAAAACCCTTGCTGATCCACCCCTCCCATGGAAAGGTACTAGACTCCCCTTCCATCTGGTCTTTCTTATTCACCTGACGGTGACAGAAGATACACTTTAAATGGATTCATCTGTCCACAACAAGTGACATTTACTATAGATATAGTCACAGAACCCCAAGTGCCTGCTGCCTGAAGCCCATGGAGACATCTTGGATGTTAAGGGGCCGGTGGCGTTGCACAAGTGGGGACAGAGGGCACAAGAAGTTCTGCCCACCCTGGCATTCCACATGCAGAAGCAGCCACACTCCTGATGCCCCAGGAATGCAAAGGACTGAGGACCTCAACTCCCTACTGGACCTGATAGCAGTGAAGAATTGGTGTAACAGAGCTCTGCTCCCAGCCTGTCCCCAGGCTCCCACTACATTGCGGGGTGCGGCAGGGTGGAAGGGGCATGTCCGGCAGGAGCTGGCTCTGTCAGATTTATGCCAGTGGAGGCCATCCATGGCTGGAATTTGTCCACTTTGTGATCCCTTAAATGGTGCAAAGTGGATGGTGGATCCAACTCAAGGTGTCTAACACCACTATGCAAACAAGGCGTGGATTTATTTTACAGTGGGCAGAGTTTACAAGTAAGGTATCTTTAAAGGGGAAAAAAGTTCCACTAGCTTCAGAGAGAGGATGATTGTACTCCCATGCGGTGATTCAACAAGGCCTCTCTACCCCATGAGCAGTATGGCATAGTGGACTAAAGTCTAAACTAGGAGCCTGGATTTTTTTAATCCAAGCTCTGCCTCTTATTTCTGTGGTGACCTGGGGCGGGTCACTTAGGGCTTGTCTACACAACCTGCTGGTTCAGCGGGCAGCGATCGATCCAGAGTGGGGTCGATTTATCGCTTCTAGATGCGATAAATCGACCACTGAGCACTCTCCCGTCAATTCCGGTACTCCACCAGAATGAGAAGCGCAAGTGGATTCGACGGGAGAGCACCAGCTATTGATTTATGACAGTGAAGACACCGCGGTAAGTAGATCTAGGTACGTCGACTTCAGCTATGCTATTCACGTAGTTGAAGTTGCGTATCTTAGATTGACCCCACATGGTAGTGTAGACAAATCCTTAGACTCATGTTGTCAAAAGTGTCCACTAAGAGCTTGTCTACACTACCACGCAGGGTCAATCTAAGATATGCAACTTCAGCTACATGAATAGTGTAGCTGAAATCGACACATTCAGATCTACTTACTTAAGTGGTGTCTTCACTGCGGTAAGTTGACAGCTGATGCTATCCCGTCAACTCCGCTTGTGCTCTTCATTCTGGTGGAGTACCGGAGTCGATGGGAGAGCATTCAGCGGTTGATTTATCGCGTCTAAACTAGACGCGATAAATCGATCCCCCCTGGATCAGTCGCTGCCCGTTGATCCAGCTGGTAGTATAGACAAGCCCTAACTCTGTATGCCTCAGTGTTTTGGATGCCCAGCTTAAGACACCCAAAACTGAGGCACCCACATGTAGTGAGCACAGTTTTGTAAATTGGCCTTAATCTTCCATTGCTTCAGTTTTTCCAAGCTGTAAAAAGGGGAGAGTAACAGAGCCGTACCTCACTGATGTTTCTCTGATTAATTAGTTCATGTTCATCAGTGCTTTGAAAACATTTAAGTGCTAAGTAATGTTATTACTTATATGCACCGCTCCACATCAGACATATTTTAAAGTGACAGCTTAAAGTGACTGGTCCCTCTTTGCCGACCCCAATTTGCACTGGAATCCCACACCAATTAAAACACTGATTTATTTAAAATACAAATAATGACCTCCCTTTGTTCTCTCCCCCAATGCTGCAAAATCCCACCTGATCCCTAATTAACAAATTGATTTATTAAAAGTCTAAGTAATGACCTCCCTTTGTTCTTGCCTTCCAGCTGCAGAATCCCACCTGATCCCTGATTATCACATTGATTTATTTAAAACTAAAATACATGCACCATATATTTTCCTTCGTTTTGCCTTCTGGTTCCCTCCTGCTGCAGGCACACATTTCCAGCCATTTATACCTCTGGCTGAACAAATCTACAGGAAAAGGTAGTCATCTACAAAACCAAAGTATGCCCATGTACTTCCTCCAAATTGATTCCTGAGAGCTGTTGAGTGCCCTTAATACAAAAGTCAATGGAAGCTGAGGGTATTCAGAATCTTACAAGATCAGCCTCTTAAGCCTTAATCCAGCAATGCATTCAAACCCATGCTTCCTGTTAAGCACCTGAGTAGGGCCACTGAAGTCAATGGGACTAATCAGGTACTTCAAGTTAAGCACATGCTCAGTAGGGCTGTATTTCAGGAGCATAACAGGGCAACCATTGATTATTTCAAGAGGTCTCTCTACCTCACAGAGAACACAACCTAATAGCATTGCTCAGAGCAAGGCAGAGTTTGCATGAGCAGCCAGGGCTAATTCAGGACAGCTTCAATCTCTTGCAAACAGTTTGCTGCAGGTCTAAAGTACTTAAATGAACAAGAAGTTGTGGCCTCGATTATGCCCACAAACTCCCATCAATCTCAGTGTGTGCACACCTGGAGGCAACACAGGCCTTTACAGCATGGTATATAAACACAACGTGTGCATGCCGTCCTCAGACCTCACTTCTATTGCAAAGAGACCAACAATTAGGTCATGCATTCTAGGAGATAGGAGGCAGAGTTGTTAAAAAGGCAAATATCATTCTGGCGTATATTAACAAGAATGTCATATGTAAGACATGGGAAGTAATTGCCCTGCTCTACTCAGCATTGGTGAGGCCTTAGTTGGGGAGCTGTGTCCAATTCTGGGTACCTCACTTTAGGAAAGATGTGGGCAAACTGGATAAAGCCCAGAGGAAACCAACCAAAATGATAAAAGGTTTAGAAAGCCTGCTCTATGAGGAAAGGTTAAAAGAACAGGGCATGTTTAGTCTTGAGAAAAGGTGACTGAAGGCGGGACATGATAACAGTCTTCAAATACGTTAAGGGCTGTTTATAAAGAGGATGGTGATCAATTGTTCTCCATGTCCACTGAAGACAGAACAAGTCGTAATGGGCTTAATACTCAGCAAGGGTAGATATTGAGAAAAACTTTCTAACTATTAGGATAGTTATAGAATAGGGAGGTTGTGGAATCCCTGTCACTGGAGGTTTTTAAGAACAGGTTTGACAAACAGCTGTTAGGGATGGTCTACGTTTACCTGGTCCTGCCCGAGTGCAGGGGCTGGACTTGATGACTTCTCGAGGGGCCTGCCAGCCCTACGTTGCTATGATTCTGTGGAAAGGAAAGTAATGGGCCTGTCTGAAGAATGTAGGACAGAAAAGCATTGCCCCCTTCAACAGAGATGAGTGAACACACATACATGATACGTTCGGACACTTTATTGCATTGAAAGTAATGGGCGGGAACATGCAATGAGCTCCGGCAGCCTGAAGACGAGAAGGCTGCAGCAACCTATCACACCCTGCAACACAGGTGACAGCCCTTCTAAAGCTGGGTGCAGCTTTCTGAGCTTTACTAGAGGCCAGGTCTACACTTAAAATTCAGGTCGAGGTAGCTACGTTCTTCAGCCAACCCAACCTCTGGCCTAGACACCACTAGGCCATGGAAGAATTCTTCGGTCAACCTAACTACCACCTCTCGGAGAGGCAGATTAACTACATTGACGGGAAAACCCCCTTACATTGCTGTAAGAAGCATGAATACTGTGGTGTTACTGCAACACAGCTGCAGAAGTGTAGCTGTACGGTCGTAGCACCTATAGTAGCCATCGTATAGTAGCCAAATGCTGGCTACTATAATCCCCAAATGCTGGCTAGTATAGGTCATCTACCACGAGGCTTTTTCAGAGAATAGGCAGTTTCTCTCTCTCCAAAACAGCAATATCCCCAGTTTGTTGACCAGTCTCTGGCTCAGACTTCCATACCAAAGCTATCATATATCTGGCTCCATGACTTTAATTGAACAGTAAGCCCTTTATTCCACTTGGCCAAAGTCTCTTCTGGCTGCCACCCTAAGAGTAAGATCTTTGGTCTCGTGGCACTGACCTGGTTATCTCCCTTACAATCTTACAGATGCTCCCGGGATTAATGTTTGTATCCCTTGCCCCCATAACTCTTGCACAGCTGCCTCCCTTTCCCCCACACAGCAGAAAAAAAGGAAAAAATTCAGAAATATGATGTTATAGAAAGGGACAAAGGAGACAGTGGAGCCAAAATAGAAAACCGTGACATTACTGGCAGTATTGTATGGGCAGGAAAATGGTAAAATGGGGCATACAGCCTGCAGGAAACTTTAAGTAAGCAAAGTTGATGGTATCTATCTGCTTAGATTTCAAAACATATCTTAGATACACACATTACCCCATCACCATCATGTCTGAGCTCCTCACAATATTTGATGGGTTTATTCTCACCACACCCCTGAGGTAGGGAAACCCCATCATCCCCATTTTGCAGAGGGGAAAAAAACTGAGTCATTAAGTGACTTGACCATGGTCACACAGGAAGTCTGTGCTAGAGGAAGGAATTGAACCCAGGCCTCTGGCTAGAATCCTAAACACTGGGCCTTCCTGAAGGAATAAATGTAAAAGATAAAGATAAAGATGAAATAATGGACATCCCACTACTCTTCCCCCACCACAGCCCCTCATAAAGCTCTATCACAAAGTGGACCTTAATATAATTAAGAGTTCTGGTTTTTATGACCTATCCTACAATCAACCACAGGATCTTGCAGGATTGGGCCCAATGTGCAGCTTTTGAGACTGTACAGTTGTTAATGACAAATCCTGCAGTCACTATTTGTGGACACCTAAGAAACTGGATTGTGAAGAGAGGCCTAATGGGATGGGTATAAATCTTCATATAACCATAAAAACACTATAGTAAATACATATTATGACAGGGAAAGCACCTTCGATTGGAATGGAGATGTGAACATGAAGGTGACCAAAGTCACTACCTTCTTATGATTGTCTCGCAGGCTCTGTGAAGTAAGTTGGAGGTCTGAGTCCATGACTCTCAGTGGC
The DNA here is from genome assembly GCF_965152235.1 of Eretmochelys imbricata. Classification (NCBI taxonomy): domain Eukaryota; kingdom Metazoa; phylum Chordata; order Testudines; family Cheloniidae; genus Eretmochelys; species Eretmochelys imbricata. The sequence continues at coordinate 200,474,942 of NC_135574.1, read as the reverse complement.
CAGGTGTCCACATCACAAAAACTATCATCACTAATTAGTAACCTTACTGTTAGTGGAGAAGCCAAAGGATGAACAGAGAGTGAATTGGCCTTTCTGGCACAGGGTTAACAGTTATTGGCAGAGCAGCTGGGGAAGCCTGCATTGCCTGTGTCTGTTCAATAGAGAAATTTCAGGCTGCCAATACAATACTGTTCATGAGCACTAAAATCTAGAGCCGTTCAGGAAATTATTTTTCCCCACAGCAAAACATATCAATGAAAACATTTTTGTTTTCAACAAAAGCTTTCAGGTTTTCATCAAAAAATTCATTGCAGCTGAAACTTTTTCGGTTTTGGTTGCCAAAAAATGAAAGAAAAAAAATTGACACATAAACCTGAAAAAATAGACAAAAAGCAGAGAATTTCTGTTCAAATTTCCCTGTGACCAAAAATACAATTTTCCACTGTGAAATTTTTCATCAAAATGATTTTAACCAGTCCTACTAAATTCAAGTAATTGAAAAATGAATTAAATTGAAAATAAAATAAAAAAGTCAGTGAGTGACTGAGAAGTCTGTTGTTCCAAGTTTTACCTTCTTAATCTTCAGTGACTTTGTCTTGTGTTTTTTTTTCTCCACTACAGTATCATATATACCTTCTTCTTCAGTCCACAGTGGCGAATTCACAGAAAAGGTACCATTTTACCGTCTGATTTATCGCTACATACTGAAAATTGCTTCCAGTTATAAAATACTACATTAAGAAAAAATAAATAATGTCAACAGAACCAAATATAAGCCAACACTTTGACAATGAAGAAAACTTGTATCACTTTTCTATCACAGAACTTGTCATTCCCCGCAGTTCGGCTTTATGACTGTTATGGAGATCAGAATATTCTTTCTTTACGTCTTGCACTCTGTCTCCAGCATTGGTCAATCCCTGATGCTTCAGAGGAAAATATATTCCCTCACCTTTCATAACATAGCTAGCAATTAATAGTGCAAATCTGTAAGACATTGTGATGTTTGCAACAGATTACAACCTGAAGCAAAAGCTTTTGGTACTGTTATTTGTTTAGCTGTAGAGCTGGACAGAATCTCCCCTCTCCAAAATTTTTTTTTTGTTAACATAAAAAAATAAGGTTTTGACCAACTCCCCCCGCCATTTTATTTTGGATTACCTTTCTATAGGGTTTTTTTTTTTTAAAGCCAGAAACTGAAAAGCTTTTGATAAAAAATGGTCAATTTTCAGTAAAAATTTCTGTTTTGTTTTCAATTAAAAATTACATATTAATTTTCAGCAACCAAACAAAAATCCCCACATTTTTTTACAGAAAATGATTTTGAACACTGAAAAAAAAAGATCCCTCGTTTTTTTCCGCTGCCAACTCCCCCTTAACACATTTTTTCACCAGTTTTGTTGAGCACCAACAATGTGCTGAGAACTATACAATGCATACAAATAAACATATTCCTAGTAACAAAGAGCTTGCTCTGTAGATATACTGAAATTCCAAAGATAGTGAGAACTTAGAGGGCTGGGGGAATTTTGAAGGAGAAACTCATTACTTATGAGCTTCACCTTAGATTAGCATGCACAATGACAAACATCAATGGTTATAAAATTATCCAGACGTCCTTGTCTATGGTTGCTTTGATACATAAAAGGAAATCTATTAATATTCAGCCTGTTATGAACAAAGGCTCAGCTATCTGCTGCTAATGGCCTATACAGTTTGATGGCACCTATTATGCCCCCTTAGATTTTCCATCAAATCAGCACTTCACTAGATATATCTGCAGAGGCTGTTGGCCCCTTCTGCAGGTTACTCTCTCAAAAACTTAATTTCAGTCAGGTTATTGATTTCCTATCTTTCACATGTTTCCTGCAACAACTCCCATCATGCCACTGCTGAACTCTGGAACTTTTTAATCTGCAGCGGAGCAAACTAAAGATATGCTACTTTTCATATAGTGCCAGGTTGTGATGCCCTTACACAGACTGGGGACTACCTTATTCTACAGCCAGTTCCATTGGAATCCATGGGACCGCTCATGGAGTGAGGCTCCTAGTCAATATGAGTAAAGATAGGACAATCTGGTCCATAATATCATTTTAATATGTCCATTATCTTTCGCTCTTTGCTAACGCACCTTCCAGACTGTGTGTTTAGGACAGAGAGACACATTCTTTATGTGTGTGTCTTCACATCATGCCAAACTTGAACAGTGCAGTTATGTATCTTAGTTGTAAAATCAGATGCCAAGTGGAGTTGCTAGCTGACTAAAAAAGAACCTTTTGACAGTAAAAACGGACGAAACTTGCGAATGACCGGTCGATGCACAATTCCAGTTCATTCACTGAGCTCATGTTGCATTATACGTGCAAAAGATACCAATAGATACCTAATAAGGACATTTATTTGGAAGAAAAACTATTGTTTTGCAAGTCACACTGTACAGTCTGGTTTAAATCCAATTAAAATGCATCGAGAAACCCTCACGTTTACCTAGTGTAAGTAGTCTTGATTTTACACATTTCGTTCAAGTTGCTCCGCTTTGCTCCAAGTGTTATTAGTTTCAGCGACCTGACTGTAAATTGTTCTCCTCCCTTTCAGCGTGTTGTTAGTTCCTTTTCTGAAAATCAAGTTTTACACACTGAAAAGTGATGGGAAGCAGCAGTAAGGAAACGCTATCAATACTGCGTCTGCTGTTCGCCAGTGTCATTTGCACACCCGCATCTTTGCAAAACTTTTAATACACATTTTAATGTATAATTGACTACACCTAGGATAGAAACATATCCCCTGGTGTTGGAAAACCCCCTTCACAAGCGTAACCATGATGCCATCAGTATTATACACATAGGGTTAACCTGGCCGATGTCAGAGTGGTAGCCGTGTTAGTCTGTATCAGCAAAAAAAACCCCAAAATGCGGAGTACTTGTGGCACCTTAGAGACTAACACATTTATTTGGGCATAAGCTTTTGTGGCCTAAAAGCCACTTCATCGGATGCATGCAGTGGAAAATACAGTAGGGATATATATATATATACACAGAGAACATGAAAAAATGGGGGTTGCCATACCAACTGTAATGAGACCAATCAATTAAGGTGGGCTATTATCAGTAGGGGGGGAAAAACCTTTTGTAGTGATAATCAGGATGGCCCATTTCAAACAGTTGACAAGAAGGTGTGAGTAACAGTAGGGGGGAAAATAGCATGAGGGAATAGTTTTTAGTTTGCGTAATGACCCATCCACTCCCACCTTTATTCAAGCCTAATTTAATGGTGTCCAATTTGCAAATTAATTCCAGTTCTGCAGTTTCTCATTGGAGTCTGTTTTTGAAGTTTTTTTGTTGGATAATTGCGACTTTTAGGTCTGAAACTGAGTGACCAGGGAGGTTGAAGTGTTCTCCAACTGGTTTTTGAATGTTAAAATTCTTGATGTCTGATTTGTGTCCATTTATTCTTTTGCATAAAGATTGTCCAGTTTGGCCAATGTACATGGCAGAGGGGCATTGTTGGCACATGATGGCATATATCACATTGGTAGATGTGCAGGTGAACAAGCCTTTTATGGCCTTCTGCAACCCATGTGAGTGCCTTAATCACTGGGCTGTTGGCTCCCGTGGGTTTGTCTCTCCTATATACATGCACACCAAAGAAACCTTCCTGATGAACATTTAGTCAAAACTACCCTTTCCTCCAAAAATTTCAGTGGTGACCAATTGGCATTTTCTGACAAAACACTTTTGTTGAAAACATTCCCAAGCAGTTTTCGTATTATCCTCATTTTACAGATAGGAGACAGAGGCATAGGGTGACTTGCCCAAGTCACCCATGCACCCCTGGCTGAGCCAAGAATTGAACTGTGGTTTCCTGAGCCACTGTCTAGTGTCCAGTCCACTCCACAATCCTTCCTGCAAAGGCAAATTGATGGGTTAGGTAAATCTCTGGTACCATACCCCTGAGGGTATGGGAAGCTGGTGGGACAATGGAGTGATCACTAGCAGCCAGCATGGATTCACCAAGAACAAATCATGCCAAACCAGCTTGATTTCCTTCTTTGACAGGGAAACTGGTTTGGTGGGACAAAAGTGGAAATCAACAAAAATTACCACAGAATGATGTTTCTAATATAGCTCTTCTACTGCAGTTCATACTAAATATGGAAATTCCAGGCCAACTTCTGCTGTCTGTTAAACCAATATAAATCCAGAGCACCTCCACTGGCTTTCTTAGACAGGGTTCCACCATTTTTTATTACAGGATCTTTTATGAAGAAACTCAGAAGAATCTCAGGTTCATTGTGGCGCCCAGGCTCTAGTCTCATTTACTGAAGTGAAAACAAGCCCAAAATGCCATAGTTTTCCCCCCATAAAGTAGTAAAAAGGGTTATAGCTTTTGCAGTTGACCTAGTTTAATTCCTTAGTAGTCCAATGTTTAAAATAAACAGCCTGAAATTCAGGATATTTGGGCCAAAATTTATTTTTTTAAAAAGGTGCCTAAAATTAAGCCCTTAAGTCCATATTTAGGTACCTAAAGAAGAAGCCTGATTTTCAAAAGTTTACAGCAACCAGCTATTTCCTTTGGCTTCAAATGGAGCTGCTGGATGCTCAGTATTTTGAAAATCAAGCTAATCACATGCCTAAATACAGACTTTGGCTTTTTACTATAGGCTCCCATTTAAAAAAAATCTTGGCTTTGGTTTCTGTTTCAGATCTGCCAGTGACTTGCTATATGCTGTGGACACGTCACTTAACTGCTTTGTGCCTGCATTCTCTCTCTGTGGGATGGGTGTAATACACCATCGATAGAACAGGTCTTATCCTGCCATAGGCTTAGTGTCTGCAAAGTGGCTTAGATGGTTATTTTAAGTGTAAGGTGCTATGAACCCACCAATTGTTGCTACCATCAGAATGGCATTACCTACCATTAGTTTAACAATGAACAAACCAGCATAGCAGACCTGCTATCGTAGGAAGTGTGGGTACACCTGAGTTTACTACATCACATGCTAAACTGTGCCATTTTGTTTTTCCAACTTGACTTGCTCTGAAAAATAAATAAATAAAAGGAAACAATCCTAAAGCCCAGACTTCCAGATGGGACCTCCCGCAAGGAAGGTCACTGTTTAGGCCCATCAACCCACGGTCCTTTCACAGATCAATCAGCGTTGCATAACTCAAGGCTTCTAATTAGTGAGGGCCCATATTGCCTCCTCCACCTTCACAGGCAAAGGGACCATGACCCTGCAGAGATCTACATGAAGGGGAATTATTCCTCACACCTGAAAACCCCCCTCTGTGGGTTGGGCAGCTGTCAGTGGGGAATTTGGTGTCCTAGGCAGGAGGGTACATGGACTGGGAGAAACACACAATTTCCCCACCCAAACTACTCAGCTGCATAAGGAGTACTGACATTGCTTCAATGTTAAGTTTGTTGCATTGCCCCTTTATGCTTGGACAGCTCCCGGCGCGAACTGCTGGGGAGGACTGGACTGGAGCAAGAGGAGAGGGCTGCTGGCAGATCTCCTTGAAGAGGTTTGTGGGGGCTAACCTCCTCTCCCCTGGATTATTCTTCTGGGAGCAAACCACATCCCCCTTAAGCAAGCAATAAAAAGTAAGTGAGGCTGGTGGCATTTCAGAGTTTTCCAGCCACTCCAGCCCCTGATCCTGGATTTCTCTATGGACGGGAAGAACCGGGGCCCATGTTATGAACATTTGTACAATTCCTTAAAAATAAGCAGCAAATAATAATAAATACAATTTTCCGACCAGGAATGTGTGTGCAAATGGCTATTGTAGTCACAAGCTAACCCACTGGGATACCATCAATGCTAGAAGACGCTCCAGTGACAGAATGTGTTCTAGGATACTTCCCAACCCCACCCAGCTCTATTTCTGAGACACCGCTGAAACTCTCTGGCCATGTCACTGCCGGCTTTCCACTTCTAAGAACAGATAGATGTTCGGTCTGGTGTCAGGTTTCATTGCTTCAACAGTAAACTGCAGTTCAACACATCCAAAAAACACAAGATCGGGTTCTCTAAGGAGATCTGACCCCTTTGAAAAGTGAAGGAGCTGGGAAGAGGCTGCAAATCTCCAGCAGGGAACGTCCCAGCAAACGTTGCTTTTATAGACAGTAAAGCTCTGCAGGAGAGAACTTTAATTAAATTTAAATGTTGTCCACGTGTCATGAGCCTGACTTTTGTGTACCTCTGGCAATGCTAGTTAGTAGAATTGCCAGAGAAGACTGCAGCTTTTTTTCTTTTTCTTTTGCTATTAGCTATAGCACAGGTCCTATCACTGAAATGCAAAAGACCAAGGCAGGTTAAGAAAGAAGCATGACACTAGGAGGGAAGGAGTAGTGGCATGGGGAAGAGAAGGTCGTATTGGTTTGGCTGGGAAGAAGAGAGTGGCTTGGACAGGATTGGGATGGGAAAAAGAAGGCTACACAGGCCTGCAGGGACTAGGAACTCCACAGCGCCAGAGATTGAATGGTTTCAGAGTAGCAGCCGTATTAGTCTATATCCACAAAAAGAACAGGAGTACTTGTGGCACCTTAGAGACTAACAAATTTATTAGAGCATAAGCTTTCGTGGGCTACAGCCCACTTCATCGGATGCATAGAATGGAACACAGAGTAAGAAGATATAGATATACATAGCAGAAGGTGGAAGTTGCCATACAAACTGTAAGAGGCTAATTAATTAAGATGAGCTATTATCAGCAGGAGAAAAAAAACTTTTGTAGTGATAATCAAGATGGCCCATTTAGACAGTTGACGAGAAGGTGTGAGGATACTTAACATGGGGAAATAGATTCAATATGTGTAATGGTATTTCAGATAAATATCTATAGTTTGGACCTTTATTTGAATCTCCAAACCCATCACTAATCAAGCAATAAAAATAGCAGAGAAAGACTAAGAAAAGCTGACATAAATTTAAAAAAGGGAAAAGGGAGGAGCCGGGAAACTATACCCCAGTCGGCCTGACTTCAATACCTGGGAAGCTACTAGAGCAATGTCTAAAACCTTCAATTTGCAAATACCTGGAGGACAATGGGGTGATCACTAGCAGCCAGCATGGATTTACCAAGAACAAATCATGCCAAACCAGCTGGATTTTCTTCTTTGACAGGGAAACTGGTTTGGTGGCTAGGGGGAACGCGGGGGACATAATATATCTGGACTTCAGCATGGCTTTTGACATAGTCCCACAAGACATCAGAATAAGTAAGCTGGAGAAATGTGGGCTCAACAGAACTGCCATTAAGTGGATACATAATTGGTTAAACAACCGCAAACAAAGAGTAACTATTAATGGAATGATGTTGGATTGGAGGGAGGTCTCTAGTGGGGTTCTACAGGGATCTGTTTTGGGTCTGGTGTTGTTTAACATCTTTATTAATGACCTGAATGTGGGAACAGAGAGTATGCTGATCCACTTTTCATATGACACAAAGCTAGGGGGAGGTTGCCAATACTTTGGAGGATAGAGATACAATTTGGCGGGATCTTGATAAATTGGAGAACTGGGCTTTAGAAAACAAAATGAAATCCAAGAAAGCTGAAGGTAAGGTGCTACACTTAGGGAAGAAAAACCAAATGCACAAAGACAGAATGTGGGGAAACTGGCTTGGCAGCAGCACTGCTGAGGAGGAAGTTGTGGTGGATCACAAGCTCAACACGAGTCAGCGATGCAATGCTGTTGTAAAAAAAGCAAATGCACTTTTAGGTTGCATTAACAGAGGCATAGTATGCAAGTCATGGGAGGTGACAGTACTGCTTTACTCGGTGCTGGTTAGGCCTCATCTGGGGCACTGTGTCCAATTTTGGTCACTGCCGTATAGAAAGGATGTAGAGAAACTGGAAAGGATCCAGAGGCAAGCAACCAAGATGATCAAAGGGATGGAATGCAAGTCATGAGAGCAAAGGCTGAAGGAACAGGGTATGTTGAGTTTAGAAAAGAGGAGATTTGGAAAAGGGGGGATATGATAGCGGTCTTCACATACTTGAAAGGCTGCCATGAAAAAAGATGGAGAAAAGTTGTTCTGTTTTGCCACGGTGGGAAGGACAAGGGGCAACAGGTTCAAACTACAGCACAGCAGATTTAGATTAAATCTCAGGAAAAACTTCCTAACTGTCAGAACAGTAGGACAATGGAACAGCTGCCTCGGGAAGTTGTGGAAGCTTCTTCACTGGAGGTTTTCTAAAGAAGGCTGGCTAGCCATCTGTCTCGGATGGTTTAGACCCAACAAATCCTGCATCTTGGCAGGGGGTTAGACTAGATGACCCTTGTGGTCCTTTCTAACTGTATGATTCTATAAACAAGATGAAATGTAAGTCTGCAGTATTGTTGTAGCAGTGTTGGTTCCAGGATACTAGACAGACAAGGTGGGTGAGGTAATATATTTTATTGGACCCACCTTGTCTCTCTAAGATTAAACTGAAGTAGCAGCAATGTGGTCTAGTGGATAAGACATTGGCTGGAGGTCAGGAGACCTTGGTTCTGCCAGTGTCTTTGGACTAGTTGCTTCCCCTCTTTGTGCCTGTTGTTTTCCCACCTCTCCTTTATCTGTCTTTTCTATTTACACGATAAACTCTTTGGAGCAGGCACTCTTGAAGTGAGCTGTAGCTCACGAAAGCTTATGCTCAAATAAATGGGTTAGTCTCTAAGGTGCCACAAGGACTCCTGTTCTTTTTGCGAATAGAGACTAACACGGCTGTTACTCTGAAACCTGTTATTACGTATGTGTACAGTGCCTCATACAACGATGAGCCAGTCTTGGGGAGGCCTCCTCTGTGCGATTGTACTAACACTTTTTATTTTAATATTAGCAGCAATAAGCACCTAATTTACTAAGAGAGAATGAGGAAAGCAAGAGTGGATTTGATGGGTGGATTTTTCCCTCCCCTACTCTCAAGTTAAAAAAATGACTGAACCTGTTTTCATTGTTCTCTTCACACAAACAAAAGGCCTCTGGCTCTCCACACTTTAGCCTATTTTCTTCAGGTCATTCTTTCTAAACGCCTGAAAGGCAAGACAGACCTCAACCGCTGTGGTGCTACTAGAATAAATAACTCGTCAACGTGGTTGTACTGCAGGTTCTGAAGCTGAGCGGACAAGGTGATTTTAATCAGGTCACAGGAACCTGTTTCATTGCAACAGCCAATCTGTGGGAATGTCAGATAGCTACTGTTGACCTGAACAGACTGGATCGCTTACAAGTGTCGACAACCAAAGAAAGAGAAAGCTTGCTGCCAGCTGTGTACAGAGAACTACCTCTCCAGATGTTTATAGCCAGAGCTTAGATAAATGCATAGGTAGGAAACTTTCTCAGATATCACTAGGAGTTGGAAGGTGACATTGAGCAAATCCTTGATGAGAGCTCAGTGTAGCACTGGGTATGTCTACACTGCAATATCAGCCCAGGGTTTGAACTCAGGCTCCAGCCTAACCCCCACTTCTGTCCACACACAATTTGCAGTAACCTGGGGCTCGGACCCTGGGTCCCAGAAGGGTGGAGGGTCAAAACCTGACTGAAGAAAGGACCCAGAGTTCAAGACCTATTTTTTGCAGTTAGACACAGCCCCAGTGGACTCTTGCTCTGAGAGTCTGCTGCAAGTATTCCACAATCCCACGGACCAACTTTCTTTGTCCTCTGGACAGTCAAGTTTTTCCACACTTCACCAAAAACAAAAGGTGAATGTGGCCACATTTTGGGAGGGTGGTAGGAAGTCTGGGATATGGATGATTGGACTTGGGCCCACACAATGGAGTGTAGACCCTGGAGCCCTGGTTGGACCCGGGGTTCAACAATTCCTAACCTGGGGTTACAAATGAATGTAGACGCTCAAGCCCTAGGTTATCAAACCTGAGGTCTGCTAACCTGAGTTCCACTAACCTTGAGCTTACACACCAGTCTAGGCATACCCACTGTGATGCATCCATTTCGCAGAGATACAGCATATCTTGTGTCACTGAAGTCTTTGTGAGCATCAGAAATAATACATTATAACTTTAAAAAATCTACTCATGTAAGCTTCACTATAAACAGCCAGAAGAACAACTTCTAAAACTGAGTCAATTCTTTGACCAGGGCTCTTGTATCATCATCCCAGGAGGTAACACTTACATAGAAGACATTTCAGGGAATGACATTTCCAAAGCAGGAGAAGCCTGCTGTTCTGATTTTTGAAATTCCTATTTATAATGTCTGGAATCTTTTGCCCAAAGAATGGTGGTCAAGGTTTTGTAAGAAAACAAACAAACTGGACAAGATCTAGCCTAAGGGTGGATCAAACTCTGGACTTCATTAGGGTTGTGTAAGAACTTCATAGTTTTGGTTGGAAGTGGTTACTGTGACATGTTTGTGCATCTTTGGACAAACATAGGCCAGTTTATGTTTTTGGTTGGAAACGATTCAAAACATGATAATTTTGAACCCAAATCAACCAAACTTAAGGAACCTATTCTTCCATCCAATACACAGTTGTAACTTTCATTACATGTGGGAATTTCACTTTTATATGTATGGGCTGAATTAAGACTTAAATGGAGCTGGGCAAATATTGCAGAACATTTTAAATGAATGGAATCAGAACGTATTTACAACGTTTTTGCATTCACTTTCTGTAAATATTCTAGCTTACAAATTTGCTCACAGAGTATTCTAAGCACATACTGCAGAATATTTGTGGAATACAAATTTCACAAATCAAATTGCGATATTTCTACCAGAAACTTGATTGTAAGATGTATTCTCAACCAAATAGAAATGTACTTTATACTATATGACCCATCAAAACTCAAATTGTGAGTATCGAACATTCCCAATGATCTGATAGTTCACTATCTACAGACCAAGAATGTTTTGCACAAAGCATTCTGTGAATAACTCTGAAAGACAAATACATTTGAGAAAATCCGTCAAGGGTATTTCCCCCCTTGCATTCTTTACCAATGAGAGCAGGACCCTTTCTATCCATCTGATAAAGCTGGATTTTTGCTCCTGTGAAAAATATCAACAAAAATGAGAACTCCTTTGCTTTTGTCAAAAGAGTTTGGGGTTTTATCAAAAAACCAATCACTGATGTTCAGTGTTTGGCTGAAATTGTTTGGTTTTCAACTCAATGGGCCAGATTCTCAGCTGGTGTAAATCAGCCTATGATGGTTTACACAAGCTGAGGGTCATGGCCAATATATTTTTCTTCTTAAGAAGTAGTGGATAGAAAACTTAGAAGCACATTCTGTTTTAACAACAACTCTCTCTACATGTTATTCCATGGGGGTTCAGGTCTCTTCCTGTGTGATTCCATTCATTTAGGTGGAATTACAGAGAAATTAATATGGTACTTTCTGTGACTTTTTCATTGGCTCATTTTTTTGATTACAGGGAACTTCAGAAAAATTATAGGGAACTTTGCTTCTTAAAATTTCATCTGCACCTGCTCCTTCATTCTCAGTATGCAGTCATAAAAATCTGTGACCTCATACTGGAAACAGCAACTAATTTTGCTCCTCAGGCTGACAGCTCAAACTCCGTTCTGAGTGAAATCAGTGGAAATTGGGAATAATGCCACTGGGGTCAACTGTTATTTCAGATTTAAATAGACTGCCCCAATTGTTTCCAAGAAATAACTGTATCCACACATAAATAACAGTCGGACTTATGGGCAAAACACATCCTTGTCCCAACCTTCTCCAAGTGACTGGCAAAACAGGCGGGCTTTGTAGCACGTCCAGAAGGTTGAAAAACCCAGGCAAACCAAGGGGACAGATGAACAGACAGACACATAGTCTAAAAGTCTTCAGGGAAAATGCCCTCATAGATTTAAAGCAAGAAAACGCTCATTTCAGTGCCCCCACTGATTTTAGTTCCGCTATTGCAAGGACAAAGAGAGCAAAGTGGCTTCTGGGGTAACCAGTTCCCAAATCATTTAGAATTTTCTAAGTGGACACAAGTGAACAATGACTTAAACTCAACTCAAAGACAAACAGGGAGGGAATAAGTAAGAGCCTATATGGACTCTTACAAATAAATATCCGCTGGTGTTACTAGGGGTCAGTGGCACAATACACTGGGAAAGAGAAGGATAGAAAATATCATGTGTTTAAGCCTAAATTTTGTTCAGTCCATGTTGCACTAAGCTTCTTTTGCTACCATATATCAATTTCTGCTCCAGAAAGTCATACTTCACTATGATTTCCAGTTCTCACACTCACCCTCTTCTTTCCGGAAATCACTGGTTTATATGGCACAGAGCAATTCACAGTTTCCCTGCTAACTCTCAGCAGAATGAACATCCTTCAGCATCTGAACAGCACAAAAAAATCACCAGGCTTATGGTCATCTCAGATAACAACATGCCCGCCAGACTTAGGGTTGCCAGGCATCTGGTTTTTGACAGTTTTCCCCAGTCCAGAGCCCCCTCCTGCACCCCAAACCGCTCATCCCCAGCCCCACCGCAGAGCCCGCACCCCCAGCTGGAGTCCTCCTGCATCCCAACCCCCAGCCTGGAGCTCTTCCACACCCTAACCTCCTGCCCCAGCTCAGAGCCCCCTCCCTCACACTGCACCCCTCATTTCTGGCCCCACCCCAGAGCCTGCACCCCCAGATGGAGCCCTCACCCCCTCCCACACCCACCCCCTGCCCCAGCCCAGTTAAAGGGAGGGAGAGAGGGGGATAGTGAGCAACGGAGGGTGGGGGACTGGAGAGAGTGGGGGGACAGGGCCTCAGAGAAGGGATAGGGCATGGGCAGGGCCTCAGGGAAGGGGCGGGGCAAGGGTGTTCAGTTTTGTGCAATTAGAAAGTTGGCAACGCTAGCCAGACTCCTAAAGTGCCCCTATGCATGTATTTCCTCAGGCAAACTGGCTGCACTTATTTCCTTTGTGCAAGTAACTCTCCTTCAGTTACCCAAGCCAATATGCGGCTACAATGTCTATATTGCTATCAGCTCTGTTACTGCAACATGGTAGGCCACAGCTTTAGGTCTTGATCCTGATCCACATTGTTATGTGGGTACAGAGGTGTTTCTGTGTGACTTCAAGCAGGCTCTGTGTAGGTAGGTGGTGCACGTGTGAACAGGGCACTGCAGGATCAGGGCCTACAGTGTGATTCTGATACAACGCTCTGTATCATCATTTTTAAAGTCAGATTTTTCCCTTGTTGTTCTCATTGAAACGAATTGGCATATGCATCTGAGTCTATGATTTAGCCATCACGGAGCCTTCAATCGTATGAACAAGAACCTGGAGCAAGAGTTACCTTCTGAATGAAGATACATTTTAAAAACAGACATTCATGAGGAGGATTCCTTCTCCCTCTCAGCTGTTGGTTTCCAAAAATACATCTAACTTAATCATCCCTTTGCACTGTAAGTCTTTAGAAGCTACCTTACTTGTTCTGAATTCCTTCCACAGCCCACATTGGAAGTAAACTACCGAGCAGCGTTGTAGTCAGCAAGCCTACGCACACCCATAAAAGTTAAAACCCAGCCACGGCCCTCATGTACTTACAAGTCAGCCACCACACTCTGAGCTGTCAAAATAGGGATCAGAATATATGTTATTATACCAAGAAAAAAATAAATTCCTTTAATTTTTAATACCCTATTTTGAGCTATTACTATGTGTAAAAATGCCTTTTTGTCCAGGTAAGGCCTTATTCAAATCACACTGAAGCCAGTGGAAGATCTCCCCTTGACTTCAGTGTGCTTTGGATCAGGCCCTTAGATTCCCCACCCCCCCAACTCTCCCTGATTCAGCAAAGCAGTTAAAGCACATACTTAAGTCCCAACTTGATTTCAGTGAGACTTAAGTGTGTTATTAATCTTAATAAAGGTTACGCTTACTATTTATACATTTTTATAAATTATTTTTATTTTAGTATGTGCTTAATTGTTTTGCAGAATAGGGATGTAATTATAGCCATGCATAAGCTTAAGAGCTTTGTTGAATCAGGGCTGTAACAACTATCATTGCAACATTACAGGCCAGTTTCCAGGTAGCTAAACAGGTGACATATCTATTTTAGCAGAACTGTCTTCTATGAAGTGCCTTTCCAAGTATGGATTCTGTTTGTTGATACCAACTCCCATCTGCAGGTGGCAGTGACAGAGAGCTTGGAAGGAAAGTTATTGTCAAATGCTGTGTAGTTATGTAAACGTTCTGATTTATTTGACCATTGTCCTCCTTACTGTGAGGTCATATTGTTAGGATCTCCTGAACCTTAATCAGAATGCTTTTAAAGGCTTGTATTGATTCCCCAGCCCGCTCTGTAATGCATTTCAGTACGTTGACGGTGTCCCTTGATTAAGCAAGGTATTTCTGTATTCATAGCATGGGGGATCATTTGAAAACATTTCCCAAGGTTGGCTTTCAACCTGGGAGTTTCCCACAGTATAACTAACCGCAGTGCTAACAAGCCACAGGTGTTCACCCCATGGCATGAGCAGGTGCAAATGGGATTGTGAAGAGGCGGGATCAAGGTTTGGTAGCTAGAATGCTGAATCAGAGTCTGGATCGAGATCTAAATCTGGCATTCAGTTTCATTCGCTGCATCACGCCAAACCAAACTGTTGGAGCTAAACGCACCTGAACTTTGATTTGCTCAAGACCTGGATCCAGGTCCAAATTTTACATCTGAAGCCCTCTCGCTACATGTTATATTCAACTTGCAACATGTTCACTTATTAAGGGCTGTTAGCAGCTTTAAAGCCATTCAAGAAGAAGAAAGCCTATGCTTAAGGCACTCGAGTTACGGAAGAACCCCAAAGGCTATGCAAAGGCATTACAAGGGCAAAGAAGGGTGGCCGTTCCATGTATGTAAAAGAGGAGAGCTTTATGGATGGTTTAGGTTCAGGTGCCAAACACCCAAGTTGCAGTGTTTGGATAAAGTAATTTCCTGACTGTTAGTTCGAGGGTTGCCAGGCAGCTAGGCGGAATGAGTTATCCAACCTCCACTTCTCATCAAAACAGGATATATTTCATAGTGTACAGGAGGAGTTTCACAAAACAAATACAGATCTGCTGCTTCCTTGCAGTTGTTCTCTCGGTGCATTTGCAACACGCAACCCAGTCCAAGTCCTCTCTTTTATTTTAAGGGAGGATTTGCACTTTTGTTCCAAGGTGTTTGGCACCCCTGGCAGAAAGTTTGACAGGGAAAGAAGATCATCTTGAAAGTGCCCATGGCACTCCCCGTGAAAGGTGATTTTTAAACAGCCATTTTATTTGGCTTCCTGGCACTAAGATCAAAGCACCAATCAGTGCTTGATTTGCAGCGCTGTAGCCAACATTTTATTTCCATTGTTATAAACAGAAAACAAGGGCATGTGGCCTTGTTAGTTATGTGCTTTCCAAGTCAACGAACTAAGAGGTTAGCACAGTTTTCAGTGTTGGTCAATGCTCTGTGTGTGTGTGAGAGAGAGAGAGAGAGAGAGAGAGGACCACTGAACATGGCAGGTCAGTTCTAAACTCCCTGGAAGGGTCAAATGAACTGCGGAATGATGGAGGAGTAGGGTAGACGGACAGTTACAAACCTAGAGAAGTCTTCTTTATGACAGCACATGTACAGAATGTATATACACAATGGGAGAGATCCTCAACTGGTGTAAACAGCTGCAGCTGGATTGACTTCAATGGAGCTAGTCTGATTTATACTGAGGATCCAGCCCAATCAATACAAGATGTGCTACTGTATCCTGGCTAAAAAGAAGTTTCTGTATTTTTTTGTATTGTGTATCTGGAAGGCTAATGGTTCCAAAGCAGGTGTGCACAGCAGTCCAGGAGCATTCACCCCTCTTTTTCAAGTAACAGGCTTTTGTCTTAGCAGAAACTCTACTTTATAAAAAGAACAGGAGTACTTGTGGCACCTTAGAGACTAACAAATTTATTAGAGCATAAGCTTTCGTGGGCTACAGCCCACTTCACAGGATGCATAGAATGGAACATATAGTAAGAAGATATAGATATACATACAGAGAAGGTGGAAGTTGCCATACAAACTGTAAGAAGCTAATTAATTAAGATGAGCTATTATCAGCAGTAGAAAAAAACTTTTGTAGTGATAATCAAGATGGCCCATTTAGACAGTTGACAAGAAGGTGTGAGGATACTTAACATGGGGAAATAGATTCAATATGTGTAATGACCCAGCCACTCCCAGTCTCTATTCAAACGATACTTTATAGGGGCTCGTGCTCGGCAAAAGAGTTGTATATTTATCACTGCACTTTGATACTGTAGCGCTGATTTCATATATGTGCAATATTCCAAGAGGAGAAACACTGCAGAGTCCACGTATGAATAAAAATGCCCCAAAGCCTTTTCTTTTTTACTCCAATGGTGGCAGAGAAGTTAATGGAAGAGCACCTCACCAGTCCCAGTGGGTGGCTGTAACTGTAAAATGTAAGTGTCCACTACCCTTCTCTGGAGAAAATGTACCATCTGATTCTCAGAATCTGATGTCAGTGAAGATTAAAAAAAATTTAAATTAAAGAACTCCCCATTGCCTTGAATGCATTTTGCCAGCATCCCTAACACAATGAAAGAATCCATAATTCATGGAGCAGAAAGCCAGAACCACGGTGCAAAGTGATTGATCACTCCTCCTTTATTCATCTTGTCTGCTTCGGACAAGCCACCCTGACCTCTTTGGATCCTTTTCTTATAAATATGCAAACAGATTAAAAATACCTTTGTCACCACAGAACAGATGCTGCCAATTGTCCCAGGGATTTGTAACAGATGATCTGGATGAACAGAGGCAAGAGTGAGTCTAATAGAAGCGTGTAGGTTGTTTGATTTTGAGTGGAGATCTGCCTTGCTCTATAGCTTCAGATAACCTGTATTTTACTATCATGAGGAACCATATGCAGGGATTTATTTAAAATAGACAGCACGACCTTCTTTAAAGTCAAAAGGAAAATTACATTCTTATGAAGGACAAGACAGGCTGAAGCCTGTATTACATTGTGACCTGAAACCACTATCTCTGAAGTAACAAATACAACACCATAAAACAAAAACACACATGAGGTTCAGCTCTCTTCTAGGGGCTGGAACACTCCCTATTAGTAGTGGCACCTAACATTAGTATTATACAGCCAAATGTTTAAAAGGGAAAGCAAACTGATTGTGACAGAACTTAGTGTTTAACCTTTACAAATAATAGAGGAAGGGTAGTGAAAGCAGAGCTGTGCAAATATTTTCTGATGAATACTTTATTTGCCAGTTTCAGGTTGACCAAAACTATTCGCAACTGTAGCTCAAATCTGGCAAATGGTTTCAGCCAAAGTGAAAAACAAACAAAAATTTTTTGAAAGCCAAAACACTTCATTGAACATAATCTAAATGAAACGTTTCAACTTTACATTGCAGAATGGCATTCTGTTTTGAAATTTAGCTAGATTTATTTAAAAAGAAACAAAGAAACCTGTAAAAAAACACCCCCAAATTAAGCAAAATTAAAAATGGAAAAACAATTGTTTGGGGTCTTTTTTTTTTTACTGTGCACTAATTGTAAGAACCTATTTAATATTAAAGTTTGCTTAATCCCAAAGTCACACCTAAACAAAGACCTAAAACGACAACTCTATTCTGAAACTGCCTCTGCACCATAGCACCTTGTGCCTGAAGTGTGCTGTTCCTCAGATGGCTTCAGACAGATCTGCTAACTTCAATGACTAAAATATTTCCACTTGAGGTTGGTGACACAATTGTTTCAAAACTTTTTGCAATAGAAAATGGTTTTTTGATTAAATGGAAACTGTCATGGAAGTTTCCATTTTCATGGAAATTTGGGGGCCCTGATGAAAAAAAAAATTGTGAGAGATTTCACTGCCATCTCCCTTCCCCCTAAAAATGTTTTTTTTCCCTCTAATTTTCAGGTTTGATGAAACCCCCCCAAAAGTGAGCAAAAGGTTTTGAAAAACAAATAATTATTCTGAGAAAAATAAAATACATTTTTTTACCAGTCCTAGTTTTTACCAGCCCTATAGTTTGGTTAGTCATCTTGCATCTCGGAGCCCAAGGGTATGCTGGGCTGGTGCTTAGTACAGGTATCTCTCTGTAACCTGAACACATTTGATATGGAGTTGCTAAACCATGGTACCCTACTGTAGCTTTCATGGAGTCACTTTTCAGAGCAGAGCAGCACTTTCAGACACAGCCACCGGGGTCTCTCCAAGCCACAATTCCTCCCAAAGCTTCCTCTGAATGGGCAGCCTACCTGAGCTCCCACCCAGTATTCCTGGGTTGCTCCAGGGGCTGGTGGATGTGTGGGGAGGAATGATCATGGTCCTACCTCTTTTCAGCTTCTTTTGGGGCAATGTGCACTCCTGAGTTTCCACAAAGGGAGCGGTTCCTGTGTTTCTCCCAAGGGCAGAGACCGTGGCTGTGAATTGTCCTTACATGGAGCATGCACCAGGACTGGGAAAAGGCTACTTTCTCTCCTCTCAACTCCTTTCTCACATACCAGTCACAATCTGGCCCTTTGTTTCCATGTACTGAATGACTGAAAGACTAAGTTCCATCAAGAGCTTCCTTGGAGGTATAAGGAAATGAGAGAAAATAGACCTGAAAATCTTCTTATGTAGCTAAAAGGCCTCCAGTCAGATGTAGCTGCCAACAGCTCTTTCCTGTGCTCTGTTGCAACATGATCAGTCTTTTTTCCTAGCCTTGAACTTCTGTCTCATTACCACACTCTATACTGCACCTAATTTCCCTTCACTGTGTAGGGCACATGATGCTTAGCCTTATACCGTCTACCCACACTGACCACAGCATCCCACAAATGTAGCTGTGCTCCCTGTCTGCATGGATTTTCACAGCTGCCTATGGAACATTGATATGGGATGAAGGGTTTTTTAAAATTTCAGATACAAGCCTCACTTCCCCCTTCATTAAGCTCTGGCTACTCCCTATGTTGTGCCACTCATTTTATCACCTCAGCTATAACAGCCGGTCTGCTGGGCCCTGGTGACTGCTGAACGGAAAATGTCGACATCTGGGACTCTGATTCCCAGAATCAAAGGTGGGGTCCAGCACAGAGGCTGCAACAGATCTTTCAAAGGTAGCTAGGGGCTGACTAGTCATTGTGAGGGACCCATAGCCATGCTGATACCAGGAGAGGGGAGGAGAAAGCATCCAGTCCTTAGCCAAACCAATCCAAAGAGAAAAGGTTTGGCTTCGCTTTGGAGAACAGGCCACAGCTCTGCATAATTCTTAGGCCAGGTCTACACTAAAAAGTTAGATCTATCCAGCTATGTCGCTCAGGGATGGGAAAAATCCACACCCCTGAGTGATGTAGTTTAGCCGACCTAACCGCCAGAGTATACAGCGCTAGGCCAAGGGACGAATTCTTCTGTTGATCTAGCTACAGCCTCTCGGGGGGTGGATTAACTACAGCAATGGGAGAACCCCTCCTGTTGACGTAGGTAGTGTCTATACTAAAGCATGACCTTGCTATAGCTGCAGCTGTGCCCCTGGCCTTATGTGCAGACATGGCCTTATTCTCTCATACTTGCTTCTCACTGATTAATTCATTATGTGTTTTATTAACTGCAATACTGCCCAGAGACCCAACCCAAGAAAGTGCCCCATTTTACTAGGTGCTGCACAAACCTATAGGAAGAGCCCATCCTTGCCCCAAAGATCTTACCAGACTGACAAATGGTTGGAGGAAAAAAAAGATTTTTCCCCCCATTTCACAGATGAGGAACTGAGTCAGAGATTAAGTGATCTGTCCATGGTCATAAAGCGTCTGTTCCAGAACTGGGAACTGAACCAAGAACTCCTGGGTTCTTCACCAGATCATCCTTTTTGATCTGAGCAAAGTCATTTAGGGCCAAATTCTGCCCTCTGTTACACCTGTGAAACCCCACTGAAGCCAGTGTAATTGCATGCATGAAAATGAGAGAAGAATTTAATCCTTAGTCTGCCCTTTTCAGCCTGTCAGATTTCTCTGAAATTCACTGTTTTGTTTTATTGCCATACAAAACTTCTCCAATCTGCAGCCAGCACTATTTAGTCAGGGAGGTTGGGTGAAAATCCCAGCATTCAGCAAAGATTCCTTGGAGTATCTTTAAAATCTGGGATCGCATAAAACAGTCCCCTCTCATAAAAACACACACAAACTTACCATTGTGGAGTGTTTCTTTAATAGAATCAGAAACAAATTTGTGACCTTGTGGCCCCAAAGTGGGAACACCAGCTATAAACTTGCCCAGACATAGAAATGCATTCTGCCTGTCAGTAGGAGTTTGCCATTGAACATGTGCATTCAAAAAAAAAGAAAAAAAAAAGACAGTGTTAAGTTAGACCAACATTTTTTAAATGCCACGGCTCACTTTATATATTTTAAACCTTGTTAATGTTGCTAACAAGAAAGTTAAAAACGTAAAGCTATAAAAATAGGAATGCCACTGCTAACTAACTAAATATATGTGTGGATCAAGGGTTCAGATATATGTTCTGGAATGGCTCATGTCCTCAGAGAGGAAAAAGAAAGCTAATCTTTTTGTTATAAAACCTTTTAAACACTCAACAGAATTGCCTCCCTTTAAGTGTATTTCTTATGGTTTGAACAGAGCACAATGCTTCCAAGCCTTCAAGGTTATGGTGAGTGGGCATACTAGCAACAAAAGCCATACCAGTGAGGTTTATTCAACTTGCTAGATTGGCATGAGGTTTCTAGAGGGGATAGGGCTATTCCTGTCCCACCCAACAACAAAAGCTGTCAACGTGGCACGACTGTGGAACATGTTTCCTTCAAATACAGGCCACCTACTTATTCTGGCCTCTATTGCTGGCTTTGGATTGAAGTTAATAGACTCAGCTCTTTGGACCCTTGCATGCAGTCTGGGATTTCTAGTGAACCTTTTCAAAGGTCACAACTCCATAGCGATAGAGGGGCTGGATCGCCCAATATTTATTCCTGGCCCTTATACTCTGTCTATAAATAATATATTTGGCATCTCTCATTGATATGGTTTGTCAACTCTGTAATGCAGGAGTATGGATCTATTCCTAGCATTTCTGGGAACAGATGTGCTGACATCAGGATGGTATGTTGTGTTGTTGCCTCTATTTTGTTAGCATTGGCAGTTCATTTTATATCCCCTGGTCTGTGCTTGCAAAGAATGCCTCGCTGGTCCTATTTTTTTCAGTCTTTGAAAAGAATTTACAAATGAAGGTCTCAACACATATGTAAATTGCTCAAAAAATGGACACTTGTTTAAAGATTTTGGGGATACAAGAAAATAAAACACTGGTCAATCAGTGCTGTGCAATGGAAAGCAGCCAGAATGATAACAGAGCTAGTGTGATGTAGTTTCATCTAAAATGACACAGTTGTAGGCAAGCCTATCTGTGCTGTAAAGTAGTTTGTCTAGATACTTACTGAATGCTGGCTTGTGTGTGTCCTGGACTTCGTTCTGATGTGCTGTATTGTGCTGTCACTGACTATATCCATTTCAAAATATATTTTCCTGTCCTTAATATGTAGATCATGTCATACTTCGCTAGGCATGGGAATTAGATCTGAGCTGCAACACGCACAGAGCACTCTACCCTGTGACATAACTCCTCTTTTTCTTTCTGAAAAGAACAACAAGACCGATCAGCAGAAATCCAACAGGAAGATCTAGAAATTGGAGAAAAGAGTCTTTCCACAAAGGTAGAAGTCATACCCAGTTCTTGTATAAAGTGCTCACTCTGAATGTCTTTGGTGCAGAAGCCCTAGTTTTCTTAGAGTTACATTTTTGCTGAATTGTCATACACAACATTCCAGCCACTGGATATACCAGGCACGTTTAAGCAAATGCATTTGCAACCACTGGACTGCTAAACACATTCTACTTCAGTTTAAACACACACGTGGGGAGATTTATATGCTAATCAATGTACTCAGCATGATAACATCATTTAAAATCTGTTATCCAAGGCCAGTGCCACACTTTAAGTCTAGAATAAATAGTAATCTGTCTAAACCCAGAGCTTGTATATGTAGTATCAATTTTGCTTGCCCATAGCAAGAGGACAGAACACTAATATGACAGAATCATCCCCTTTTCTCACTGAGAGCTGGTAAACTCATTATGTAATAACCAACAATGGGAGCCTTTTTACTGCCTTCTGAAAGTGCAATAAATGAAAAAGATTGTATTGATTCTCTCACATGACATTCCCAGGATGCAGATAATACACCTTTTTTCCCCAATGTACATGGGTATTTTTATATTATTGATATAATCAGTTTGAGTCCGCAAACTTGTAAATTTTAAAGTTAATCTGATTGTGTATAAAATAAAGATGGTCTGGCATTGATTGATTCATCGAATGGTGTTCAACCAGCCCCAGAATCAAGTCACACAATCTGGCTAATTATTATTTATTCTTGGTTTGTAAAAGTGGGATTGTAAAGGTTTCTTTACCTCCCACAAAGAGAGGGGCTACATGCTATACAGACATATCCCCTGGGTCACTTCTGTCTTCATCTGCTGTAGTTCTGGATCTGAACTTATCAGTTATGCCAAGGGGGTACCAAGAGCATTAGGATAGACCCCCCCCTCCCCTTTATAGCATGCATAACTCCTTAGAAAGAAACAATGCATAAAGAAATAGAAAGAGAGGGAGAAAGAAGATGAAATTAATTCAACTCTTTCGTAGCCCAGCCCTCTAAGCAAATACTCAAAGCCATCTCATCTTTTGCAAGCAAAGCACAGTACCAAGAGTATGACCATGTGGTGCCATCTTCAGTTTGACTTCTATAAAACAAGATTGTTTAGTCATTAAAGCCCTAATGCAAAAGCCGTTCCAGTCAATGGGAAGTCTTTCTGTTGGTTTTTGATAAGGCACCAACTACAGTCCTAAGAAGACTGATTCTGTTGCATTATCTACAACTCCCAAATACACCCTCATTTCCAAGAGATTGTTCGGGGTGATATATACATATATATATATATATGTTGGGTTTTGCAAAGGGTTGATGTTAGTGATGGCCAAAGTTCAAGAAGTTTGGAATTTGGGTTTGGCTCACAGAAGCACGCTAGAGTTTGACTGCTTATCTGAAGGTCTTCACAGACACCCAGACCTCTGGAATCTGCAAAACTGGATACTACCTGCATCCAGTTAGACTAGCAATACTTTGGGAATAGATTCCAACAGTGTTCAGGTGCATTTAGTCAGACAGAGCTTTCTTCTTCTGCACTCTGCCAGGCCTCAGCAGTTGGGAGACTTGGGGTTAGCAATGGAGGATGTGGGGCAATCCCTTCCTTTACTTCCCTGTAGTGCTAGTTTGGGGGGGCAGGTATGTTAGAGATGCACCCTCTCCTCATTCATTGTTGGGTTGGGGTGGCAGAGAGGAATCCTCTCTTATCCCTGTCCACTTATGGGACCAGGTGTGGGGTGGGACTGGGAGGACTATAGTACTATATAGAACTATAGTACAATCCCTACAAGAGAAAGAAGTATCTGTTTGATTCTGATCAGTCACCTGCAGCCTTTGATTCTGGGATGAAAGAGGTGAGCTATTTAAATAGGAGTTAGTTTAATGAGAACCCTTCAACCTTGGCAGTGAAAAGTTACCTAGCTGGACGACAGTTGTGGGGCTTAAATTGCCAGTGGTCATGGGTTTCAGTTGTCCAAGAGAAGTGAACTTTTAGGTGCTCAAATACCATGGCGATGGGTATTGGTAGAAGAACCTGAAGATCATACTGAGGAGGAGAGCAGGGACTTTTGTATGCAGATGCCAGGGGCATGAAGACGCAGAGGACTTTGCTTCTCGCTGCCTGGGGCACAGGAGTGAAGGCATTGTTTGCAGTAGCAGGTGAAGTGGAAGCCTTTCCATGGTCTGGTAAACACTACACAACATTTTACATATGTGGAAAATGAGGCACAAAGGCGCAGAGGCCATGATTTTCGAATGTAGCTTCGTGAAGTTAGGTAACATTTCAGGCACCTGCAGAAAAGTTGCCTAATTTTCTAGAGGTGCCGAATGACTGCAGCCACCTTTGCTCAGCCCATCTGGATTCTGGTGACAGACTACACACCAAAGCCTAGCCTACATGAGTTGGCAAAAGCCACAGAAGAGATCTGTGTCAGCACTGGGATTAGGATGGGATTAGATGGTCATGAGGTTGCTACTCTTTTTCTCAGGGCTGGAAGGCCTTTCCACCATAATCTATTCCTGTATCACATTGCATTTTAAGTGCACTACTGTTGCCAGCTTGTAGACAGCGAAGACCAGTGGTGGGGAGGAGTCTGAGCTCAAGATGCAACAACTGGGTGAAGATCCCTCAGGAACCCCTGAGTCTCTCAGGCCAGTGAGACCATAGGGCCTGCTCTGATTAAACGGCTGATGTTATTCATATAACTCACAATTTCCTTACTCCTGCCTGGGGACCGTGAACTAAGTACATCTGAGAAGAAGAGGATCAGACAGTCCCTTTGTTCTGAAAAGGATCTCTCCTCTCTTGCCTCAGGGTCCAGTTGCTGGCCTGGAATTTTCCCTGGAGGTCCTCACCAGCAGTATAGAAGCACATTGGGTCCTTTGTGGAGGATCAGGGTCTATATGGCAGTGCCACTCCAATGGGAGCTTTCAGAGGATGATTTAGTAATGCTGGCTGGCTCCTTTGCTTCTCTGGCTGACTCCCTAACTTCAGGGCTGCTTTCCCCCCCAATACTTTTATTCCCATTTCCCCCTGGGGAGAGGTCCCTATCTTTGCGATCACTCAGAAGGTGACCTTTCCTATCCTCCACGGTTCACATTCTGAAGCAGGCTCTCACAGAACTATCATAGAATCATAGAATATCAGGGTTGGAAGGGACCTCAGGAGGTCATCTAGTCCAACCCCCTGCTCAAAGCAGGACCAATCCCCAACTAAATCATCCCAGCCAGGGCTTTGTCAAGCTTGACCTTAAAAATATCTAAGGAAGGAGATTCCACCACCTCCCTAGGTATTGGTGCCAAACCCATAGATCCCTCAGAAGACTTTGAGGGCAGCTTTTGTCCTGGATCCAGTGTTGTGTGTGTGGCTGTATTTACTCCATTGCTCTTGGCCCTGTAAGGAAAGGCTGACAGGGTTCAGAAATAAATGTTAAACTCCATGGGGGCTATAGACATGTGCAATCTGTCTAATTGCGTGTCTCCCTGACTTGGGCCTCTTGTCAGACCTCATTATTTTCCATCAGAGATCAAACTGCTTAACTGCTACTTAGTGCAAACTGAGCACCCTCCCACCCCATCGCATGAACCCACGAAGCCAAACTTCCTGCACTTTGGGCCCAGTCCAATACCCTTTGATACTGACCTCCTCTGTAAAGCGCTTTGAGAGCTACTGATGAAAAGCGCTGCAGGAGAGCTCAGTAGTATTATTATTGAAATGAATGGAAGGAGCTCCCTTATCTTCAGTGGACACTGGATCAGACCCTGGGAAACATTTTAAACTTTTTTCTACCTATCCAGAATACATTTTTTCCCCGCTCAGCACATTCTTCTTATTGCCGCACTTGGGCCAGGACCAAAGAACACTAGGAAGATATAAAGTAACAGAGTCCTGAAAGTGACATGCTTAATGTGCCCCAAACATACCCAGAGGAGTTTTCACTCTTTCTGAAAGCTTTATACTTCTATCGTTCCAACTTCAAGCTCACCTCCCTAACTAGAGAAGTGATGAAATGTTTTAGAGTCTCAATCCTGCTCCTTGTGAAATCAACAGGACACTTCCCATTAACTCCAATAGAAGTAGGATAAGGCCTGAAACGTATTCAAAGGACTATCTGTTCTGGTATCATCAATGGGAAGGATACCCCTGGCTAGTGGTGTTAGGCGATTGGATGGTGCTCTGAGTGGGTAATGCGTATCTTCAATGTATTTCTCACATTGTGTCACTAATCAAAAGCAACTGCCTTCTCTAGCACTCCAGAGTTATCGTCAAACTTCCAAAAGCATTTTTGTGGCACTGCTTAAAGCAACCAGTCAATTATCCAGAAGTCTTCCTGGAGGGGAGGGGAGAGAAGAGAGAGAATGAATGTGGGATTTTGAACACAATTACATTTTTCAAAGGCCCCTTACTGTAATTCAGTGAGCAGGATCCAAAATCCTTTTTTTAATATCCATACTAACTGGGATTTATTCAAATCCTTAGGCAACATAATCTACTCAGATGCCAATTTTGTTCAAAGAGAAATCTTGACAGTGGCAGCCCACAGTCAAAGTTGCACTGAAACTGTATGCAGCATGGAAACTATCATAATAAAAAAACTTCACCAGTGAAGCTCAGAAACAATTCTAAGGAGGATCATGTTGCTTCTTGTTAAGGGCTGTCTGAGTTTAAGAATGTATGTCTGTAGATAAATAAAATGATAGAACAAGATTTACAATCACTCGTTATTTTTTTCCCCATCAAACATGGATAATGTCCAGCCATTTGAATATAAACCAGAATAAATCCCCATAGATCTAGTCCTTCAGCAATCTCACCGTACACTGTTTTTGATTCCTGATGTCAGGATCTAAATGCAATGCAGGGATGGCAACGTGTTGTATTATTTCCTGTATTAGCCAAGCTGGAATGGTAACAGAACTGAGGGTAAAGCTGAGATCTGAATAGGCTAAAATTCCAATGGGATGTGAGTGCATGAGAATCTCACTGCCAATTCTCATTCTGACTACTGGTGGCCAGTCTGACATTCCTTTCTCCCTTCATCTCTGCAGCTAGGTTCCTCCATCTCCACACAGTGGCAGGTAGCACAAGGTATACACCTAGTTGTACATATGTGGCTTGTAACAGGAACCCAACTGGCATAAGAGTTAGGTAGAGTGATCCTGATACCATTACCGTTCTGAATGACTTCAAGGGGAGTTCCATGACCAAGCGCTGTGTTTTGTTTTCCTCCCTACGTTTTCCCCCTCCTGTGTATATGACAGAGGAAATATCCACTGGTTAGCACTTAGCTCTGAAGTGGCTTTCGGATGCTACAGGACATTAGGAGTCTGTGGGGTAAAACAGCCCTCCTTCTTTTGCCCTTATTTTCACTGAGCTGTCTTAAAACTCCCCTATGTTGCAGTCCTGCCTGTGCAACTCCACTGAGGGAGCGCAGGCAGGATTATTATTCTAGACCATGCGCTGGCTTTTTTACCACCATCTTGGATCAATTTACTCTGAGTAAAAGCGCTAGTGGTGGGTCTATGCTTGCTCTCCTGCCAGGGCTACCATGGTATCTGCATTAGTGATAGCATGGGAGATTTGAAGTAATAATCCAGCATAGAGTGCTACAACATTAAAGCCCAAGAGGCCGTACTATATAATTTTAGTGAAGCCAGCCACAGTGGAGCTTACCTGGAGGGGCAGGAACTAGCCTGCTCATCATAGAATATCAGGGTTGGAAGGGACCTCAGGAGGTCATCTAGTCCAACCCCCTGCTCCAAGCAGGACCAATCCCCAGCTAGTACTGGGGCTAATGCTGTGTACATGTGTGGACTATCCCTGTGATGCATTTCTAGAATGTTCTGTGCCAATTATTGGGCCCCCCGCCATGATACTAGTAACTGAGTGCGGCTGGCGCAGATGTTTCATGCTTATAGTGACTCCCTATATCTTGAAAGAATATATTCCCCCCGTCAAGTGCAGTCCCACTAAAATGATGTGCCAAAGAGGCCTAGCTTATATCAGACTGCCTTGAGGGCAATGACCCAGCCTGTTGATTCCCTCAGCAGACCCTTGCAAGTGTAGGCAGAATCCACAGGCCACGCACACTGTACAAGCTTCGCCAACTCTTGCTGCTGTCGCAATTTGATTCCAATGTGAGAATGCTTTCATTTAAAAAAATCAAAGTTTCTAGCCCTCATCATGGTGGAGAAAAGCTTGAAAACGTTTGCCCCTAAACATGCCAACACCAGGAGGCAAATAAAAAGAAACCCCAAATTATTACTCCTAAAACACTGTGATATTTAAGCCAATCTCATGATCTTTGAAAGATTGGTTCCTTTGGAAAAAGGACCCTTTGAACTTTAAGGACTAAAAACTTGGAAGACCTGGTCCGGGGGGCTGGTGGGAAAATGCTGAACTCATTTCAGACAGTGCTTGGGAGGGATTGGATAGCACGAGACTCAGCCTCCAAAGTAATAACTGTGCCTTCACAGTCTCTTCTTGCTACCTGCCAATTTTGAAGGTGGAGGTTTGGGTGCGGGGGAAGCTGAATTCAGCCCTTATCTTCTGTGGTTTATGGAGGAATTTGGTCTGAAAGATTATGCGGGTTCGCTCGCCAGCTTTGTTTGCTCCGTTTTTACGAGTAGACGTGACAACCGATGAAGCTTCATAAGGGCTGTTTACAGTGTGATTGCAAAGATAAATGGAACATAGCGAAAGCTCTTGAATTCCTGGATTCCCCACTGCCCCTTAAGCCCTGAACTCTATTGAGTGAAATAAAGTTGGAAAGAGGAGTCTGAAATGCATCTCTTCTAGAAAGTGAATATCATAATTTCAGGACCTATTTTCCATTATGAGCCTATGGTATTGCATCTGTTTACGAAATTTAACTGAAATTGTGAATCACTCTATAAATGCTAACTGAAACAAGATGGCTCAGTTTATGGTTTCTGTCTCTTTGGATTTCAGACCTCCAGACGTCTTGTTTCATGAGATTCAGAAGTTAAAAAGGCCATTAGCTCTAAACTTTCTTCGTAGACTCCGTGTCCCCTAGCGATGTCAGAAACCCTTGTCACTGAGTGAATCGGAACTCAGGGAAAGGAAGGTACTTATTGAGAACTTACTCAGCAGAAGTTAAAAACAGAAAGGTAAATTACAAACTAGCCCAGTGCACTCTGCTCTCAGTTACACAGGAGTAAATCCGGAGCAGCTTCTTTGAAAGCCATGGATTTCCTTCAGTTTTAAGGCAGTTTAACTAATAGCAGAGTTTCATCCGTGGCAAACGGAGAACAGCTACTTGCTAAAAGCATTTACAAAGAAGTATTTTAAAGCTCTGATATGCAATGTTCTCTTTATATCCAAGCTTCAGTGGGTGGAGTATTTCCTCTCCAGTCTCACAGATAAAATATTTGTTTCTTACAGTGAGTCACACAGAGATTATCTACTCAAGGAACCCGCCAAGGTGAAAGGATTTATTCTGCCTTTTTTCTTCATCTGTTAAATATGTTTGTTTCTAGACAATTTGCACATGAAGCTGCGTTTACTGTACCTTATTTCTATAATCTCCATTCGGGTTTCTGCAACACAGCCTCTGGCAAGCGATTAAAAAGTTTAAGTGACACCTAATGCACTGTTAAGTTGCTATGTCCTGAAAAGGCATCTGGAAATGATTTCTCTCTCTCGTTAGATGGATTCTTGGAAGAGAGCTTACATTTAGTGCACTTCTCCCCCGCCCCCTTCCCCTGAGAAGTTAACAAGGAATAATAAAGGCAAGGTGAAGGGTAACCTCAATAAAAACTCTGAGCATGCAGAACTGGTTGATTGCATGGGGCATTTATGAAAGCAAGACAAAAAATAATGATGGGAAATTAGCTGATAGGGACATCTGCAACTTTTTATTTTACCCGAGTTGCATCTGGAGTTTGCATTACTAAGAACAAAATGCAGGTGACTGAAATCTTAATAATGTTAACGAATCTTGAAGATGCAGTCTCTAGGATAAGTCCTTAGGGAGAGAAGCACCGTAATTGATGGATGAGTCTAATTGATTCTTTGGAAAGGAGGCTGACTTGATTAGCATAATATTACAGAGAAAGATCATTAGATCCAGCTGGGGCCAAACTTTAAAGCCAAGGCTTTTAGAAGTGATGTTTACAACATTACACAAGAGACACATGCACCAAACTTGGCAGTCTCCTCCTTATATCTTTTGAGAGCTAGGGTTCCCACAGTATTCTTGTCAGCAAGTTAAAGAAGTATGGGCTGGATGGATGCACTACAAGGTGGGTAGAAAGTTGGCTAGATTGTCGGGCTCAATGGGTAGTGATCAATGGCTCCTTGTCTAGTTGGCAGCCGGTATCTAGCGGAGTGCCCCAAGGGTCGGTTCTGGGGCCAGTTTTGTTCAATATCTTCATTAATGATCTGGAGGAGGGTGTGGATTGCACCCTCAGCAAGTTTGCGGATGACAATAAACTGGGAGGAGTGGTAGATATGCTGGAGGGTCGGGATAGGATACAGAGGGACCTAGACAAATTGGAGGATTGGGCCAAAAGCAATCTGATGAGGTTCAACAAGGACAAGTGCAGAGACCTGCACTTAGGACGGAAGAATCCAATGCACCGCTACAGACTAGGGACCGAATGCCTAGGCAGCAGTTCTGCAGAGAAGGACCTAGGAGTGACAGTGGACGAGAAGCTGGATATGAGTCAACAGTGTGCCCTTTTTGCCAAGAAGGCCAATGGCATTTTGGGGTGTATAAATAGGGACATTGCCAGCAGATCGAGGGACATGATCGTTCCCCTCTATTCGACATTGGTGAGGCCTCATCTGGAGTACTGTGTCCAGTTTTGGGCCCCACACTACAAGAAGGATGTGGAAAAACTGGAAAACGTCCAGCGGAGGGCAACAAAAGTGATAGGGGACTGGAACACATGACTTATGAGGAGAGGCTGAGGGAACTGGGATTGTTTAGTCTACGGAAGAGAAGAATGAGGGGGGATTTGATAGCTGCTTTTAACTACCTGAAAGGTGGATCCAAAGAGGATGTATCTAGACAATTCTCAGTGATAGCAGATGACAGGACAAGGAGTAATGGTCTCAAATTGCAGTGGGGGAGGTTTAGGTTGGATATTAGGAAAAACTTTTTCACTAGGAGGGTGGTGAAACACTGGAATGCGTTACCTAGGGAGGTGGTGGAATCCTATTCCTTAGAAGTTTTTAAGGTCAGGCTTGACAAAGCCCTGGCTGGGATGATTTACTTGGGATTGGTCCTGCTCTGGGCAGGGGGTTGGACTAGATGGCTTCCAGAGGTCCCTTCCAACTCTGTTATTCTATGATTCTATGAAGATAGGGAGCGATAGTCAATAAATGGTTGCCAATTCATTTTGTGTGGTTCTGAGGGTGCTCAATTCTCCAAGATTGTCAGAGGTCAGCTGAATAAAAGTGAGCTTGGCACTTGACATTTTGAATCCTCTACAGCAGTGGTTCTCAACCAGGGGTCTGGAGCTCCTCAGGGGGCTGAGAGCAGGTTTCCGGGAGTCCGTCAAGCAGGGCCGGCATTAGACTTACTTGGGCCCAGAGCAGAAAGCCGAAGCCCTACCACATGGAGCTGAAGCCCGGGGCTGAAGCCGAAGCCTGAGCAATGTAGTTTCTTGGCGGCCTCTGTGCCATGGGGCCCCATGCAATTGCCATGCCTGGTACCCGTTAATACCCCTGTCTTTTATATGCAGAAAATTAGCTGTTCTGGCACAGGTGGGCCATGGAGTTGAGAACCCCTGCTCTACAGTTTAGTGTTTCAGGAGAAATGACCAGTAAAGCTACATTTGGCAATTTACAGCGGTGAAGAGATGACTGGGAGGGCTAGCGTAACTCATAGTAAATCACCTTACCATTTGTAATACATTCAATACCCATGTGGATACACACAAGGAAAGAGGCACCCCAGCTCTCACAGGCCTGGAAATATCTGGAGACTCTGATTCTATCTCAAGACATGGCATGGTAATCTGTAGCCAGTCATCCAAAACAAGGAAACGTGACTCCAAATCAGACTCCAGGGCAGCTGGCTTAAGGGGGGTGATTTTGTGCCTGAGGGCATAATGGTGGTTGGTGGTATTTTTTATCATGGAGTGGCAGGAAGTAAACCCAGCCTGTTTCTCAAACAGAACGCTATGATGTACCTATAGCATTTCTGTTTCCTATGACCTGTGCAATCTGACTGCAAGGGGGACATCAAATATTAAACATGCAGCTCCCAGCACTAACATAGCCAAACTCCATGTAAAATCACACGGCAACCCAGCTTCACTATGGCCAAACCACATGTAAAAGCAAGCTGTAAAGCAGACTTAACTTAGCCAAACCACATGTAAGCAGCATGTGGAAAGCCAGCCTCAGCATAGCCAACTACAGATAAATCTAGTGATAGGGGAACATTCAGAGTCTGGCTGTTATATCTGGACTATGCAAAGCTATGGAGAGCCCCAGGATGCTCTCTGTCTCCACACAATATACCTCCAAGCCTACTTTATGTTGTCTCTCTATGTTGTCTACTCTAGAAAGCCCACCCAGCTTCTTCAGTGTCTCCCCATCCAGCGTCTTCAGGGAGCCACTGGGCAGATCTACCAGCTCCTTAACATGCTAGATTGTTTTTGCAGGGATGATAAGCAGCCATGCCCTCACTTTTTTAGCAGGGAGCAGCACAAAGGCCATCCCTGGAGATGCCCAAATCAGGTGTTTTTCCCTGAATGATTTAGCAAAGTCCACTAAACTCAACCACACCTTCTGACCAATGAGTAAGGCTTCCACTAACCTTCCTGACCAAATAGGGGTATGCTAAGCCCATCAAGGAGCAAAACAAAACCATGTGACTCTTGTGACCAATCAATCCACTTTGAAACGACAGCGTAACAAAAATTTATCAACAGCGTTTTCAGCTGACCTAAGAGCAAAAATATTGCACATGAAATCTCATCAGAAAAAATTGGAATTTTGAAATAAAATAGTTTCCATTTCACTGATGCTTCATGAGTAGAGCCGGGTGAATAACGCCAGCAGACTGAAAAATCAGATAAATTATTTGGGTCAGCTCCAAACCTGTTCAGAATTTGTCAGTAAATCGAAAAGTCTGCTTCAGGCCAGCAGCCTCCCTGACTGGGTGTATCCCTGATTGGGGTCCTTGCCTGGGCTGTCGCTCACTCTTTGCTTCTGCAGTTGTTCCACTTTGTATAAATGCCCATTAGGCCAAAGAGAAAAATTCTACAGCCTGATGATTAAGGCATGCCTGTTGGAGGTAGGGGATGTGGCTTCAAATCATCTCTCTGTCTGATTCATTAGCCCACTGGATATTTAAATATGTGAAACTGCTTCAGGAGGAGAGCTTGAGCACAGAATAGCCTCCAGCCTGGTGGCAAGGCTGATCAACAGGGGGGTATTCTGACTGCAAGGCTCTGCTCCAGGGTGAGGATTCAAACACGAGCCTCCCACAGCCCAGGCAAGCCTCCAAGCCACTAGACTAAAGGTCACAAAGGGAGCTGGGTGCGTATATGTTCAGTAGCCTGAAAAAAGGGTTTTCCAGCTGTAACTAATTGTGTCATATTTGTAAACAGGGTTGGAGCAACCCAAACTGCATTTTTGGGCAAATAAACTGCTCCCCCAGAACATTTCACCCAGGTCTATGTATGAGAAAAAGCATAAGCAGTTTTTAGTTAGAAGGCTTTTCATTAGAAAAATATTTCATCCACTTACAATCTCTGCATTCAGGACCAAATTCATAAAAGGGATAATGGGTAGGTAATAATAATAATGTCTAGCTTTTATGCAGCCCATTTCATCAGTAGTTCTTAAAGTGCTTTAAAAGCAAGGTAAATATCACCATCAGATGGGGAAACTGAGTCACAGAGCAGTTCAGTGACTTGCCCCAAATACTCAACAAAACAGTGCTGGGCATAGCTTCCTGAGCCCTACTCTCTAGCATTCTAGCCATTGGGTCAATTAATAGTATTCATATTTATCTATTTTAAGGAGAAATGTTTCAGTAATAACTGTGTTGAAAAGCAGTAGTTTCTTGCTATGTTAACAGAAAGGTAGCACATTTGTACAGTACGCAACAGCACCATCAATGTACATGTATGAAATGCATCAGTTCTCTGGCGTACTCAGAAGGGTTAATTTGAAAACGGTCACTTGCAGTAGCTGCTAGAAAGAGCTCTTCAGGGTGTGCGCAGGCCAGGAGAGTTAGTTTTGCTTCCGATTTGTGCTTTATTATTTGAACATGTTTAATATGCTGTTGGAGAGATTGGGAGTTGACTTCTGTTAGATAACCCGGGGTCCCAGTCCTGAAGTCCTTTTACAAGCAATATATTCATTGAACTCATGGGCCACATCTTCAGCTAGTGTAAATCAGCATAGCTCCACTGAGTTCAGTGAAGCAATGCCTACTGGGGATCTGGCCGAACAAGCCAAATTCAGTCCCAGTGTCAGCAAGCACAGCTTAATTAAAGTCAGGTCTGAACTTTGCCTGACTAAGAAGCCAAGTAAGCAGCTCAGGGCTGAGCTGCAGAAGCTTTTCTTCTCCACATGTAGTTATGTTCAGCTCTTATTAAACTCAGTGGTTATTTTTCCAGTTTGCTTTGAGACTAGAGCAGGTCATGTAGCGTATTAGGCAAAGTTTCCAATATTTAAAAAAAAATAACGATCAGTTATTTGATAAATAGGTTTTCCCCCCCCATTACCCACTCTCTGGTCAAATAATTTGGGAGGCTATCCATACAATAGTCTGCATATGTAGTGGAGTTTTCCATATGGTATGTATGCTGGATAGATTTTTTTCTCTATTATTCACGCCACACTCATCTTTGCTAGCATGCCAGAGAGAACATCTCCCATAAATGTAGAAATGTGGGGCCAAGTTATGGCTGTTCCAAGCATGGGTGCAAAAGGAATTATGGGGAGGATGCAAGCTGCCTCCCCACCTCTGCAATAGTAACCACTGATTAGTCGCAGTGTGTGTGACATGTTCCCCACGGTATCTGATCCACAGAGGATGCGAGTTTGTTAGTGTGTTTTTAGCTCAAGCTGTCACAATGCTTTTCACTCTAAAGAACCCTAGTTCAATTCCTGGTACATTGAGCAACATGGTAATTGTCACTCAACCACATGTGGGGTCAGCCAGCAATATCTGAACACAGGGATTGCCTATGGGAGGAAAGCCATCCTGAAGAGGAAGGGAAGGGCATGAAGGCAGTACAGCCAGCCACAGAGGAGAGTGTACAGTGCATCCCCTAAAGTAATACAGAAGCTGATGCACTTCTCCTGTATGCCTAAGAGGCATGTATCTTTGAGGGACAGAGTGGTGTGATAGAATGTACCCCTGTGTCCACAACCTACACAGCGTTGTAATAATCTTTGTACAAAGTCTGCCTTGTGAGGTATCATCTGAAAACTCAGAAACTGATGGTCAATATTGTCCTGATAAAATGTGTGTCAGTGGCAATGGCAACACGGTAGGTGAAGTTATAAGATTTCCCTGTATAATGTTTTTAACACATGTTCCAAACCACAGCAGAAGTTGGCAAACAGGTCTGTCTCAAACAAAGGAATGTGTGCTCTGCTCAATTTGCATTTTAGCAGGAAACAGAGTAGTCAAGCAAGAAGGATAGCCAAAGAAATCTCAAACTGGTGAGGAAAGGCAGCAGGGAACATCCTTCCCCATAGACTTTTTGTCTCCAGAATGTCAGAGCTGGAAATGTTTTCCAAGAGGGGGCTGACACTCTAAAAAGAGGGGCAAACACCTCATGGCACCCCTTCTCTCTCTCTCTCTCTCTCTCTTCTGATCCATTGATTGCATGGTAAGGGAAAAAGGGGTCCTGACCTAGAAGGTTTGGTTAATAAGAAACTTTGCTTGAATCTAATCTAGTTTGTTAAGTTAGGCACCAGTTGCATTTTATCTTTACTTTTCCTGTAACCATTTCTGAATGTTGTGCCTCATTACTTGTACTCACTTAAAATCTATCTCTTTGCAGTTAATAAACCTGTTTTATTGTTTTATCTAACCCAGTGTGTTTGAATTGAAGTTTTTGGGAAACACCATTTGAGGTAACAAGATGTGTGCATATCATTTCTATTAAAATAATTGACTGTATATAAACTTGTATTGTCCAGGAAAGGGCTGGGCAGAACAGAACATCTATTTCTGGGGGGATATCTAGGACTGGGGGTGAGTTGGGGTCACCCAGCAATATAACCAAGGCTGATAAGGGCCAAGGTGTGGCTGTCTGGTGGAAGTACACACACAGAAAGAGCTGGGGATGACTTGCATGCTGAAGGCTGTTTGTGAGCAGTCCAGACTTTTAAACTACAGCTACAATGCAGTGTAAAGGGCACTCCAGGTTAGAGGGCAGGGGTGACACAGCTTCTCATTAGTCTAGATTGTACGCGGATATGTCCCACGTGGCTACACACCACCACTAACACAGGCGTTGACTGAGCCCTTATTATTTCATTATCATTAATACAAAAAATGAAGACTCTTTGGACATTTAACACTAGGTATCTAATTAACAGAAGTAGCCTTTCTTATGTGTTGCAATATATTTTAAAAAGCCCAATATCTCCGTACCAAGTCCTGTCTATTATTTACACAGTAAAGTTCTGGCTGTCTATAACATGAAACATGCTTCCATTAATACAAATGATTTCCTCACTGATGATCCCAGTGAAAATGCACATGTATGGTAGTACACATGGTAGAATACTGATAGGCTTCAAAAGCTATTCTATAAGCCTCTGTGATATTGTGGTGACTTAGAACAGCAACAAGCCCAAAGAGAGGGAAGAAACGGAGAAGCATAAAAACAGGAATAGGAAAGGGAAATATCACTATACAGAGTCTGTCAAGTCAGTGGGTGAAATCCTTGACACCAGTGAAGTCAATGGGAGCTTTGCCATTGATTTCAACAAGGTCATAATTTCACCCAGGGAGTATGGGGAGTAGGAATAGGTCAAAAACGATGGGATATAGAAAAGAGGATCTAAAAAAATTGTTAGACATGACATGTGAAAGACATGGGATGTCTTCACTGTAATTATGGCAGCTGTGTTCATTGCTAAATGGAAAAGTAATTTATGTCCTGGTCTTTCTTTTTCATTGCATCGGAAGTTATAATTTGTACTTCTCCTTATCTGATGTACTTTAATAAAATATGTGAACTTAAGAACAAAAATGTCAAACATGGCCCATATTCACGGATGGCAAGTCTTATCTCTATCTCATATATGATTCACTGTTCATGTGATTTTGAAATGTACACACACACCATTAAAAATAAATAAAAGAACCCTTCTGCCCTCATTGAAAATGCGAACTATAATCTACATTTTACCTAACTCCACCACCGCCAAATCAAGATGTGCTTGTGCATTTCCAGTGTTCACAATGATGGATGAGTGCAGATCATGGAACAGATTAATTTCTTGCTAAACACAAGTCAGTTCCAAATTCTATCAGATCAACGTGGATGTAATTAGTTCTTCCCATTGTGGAACTTGTTCTTAGGGATAGACAATCTCTCTGTGCACAGGGGCATCTTTAAGGAATACACAACTCCAAACTGCTTAGTTCTACCAGAAATCTGCAGTGGGGAATTGATGCTGCCATATGAGACAGAAGTTGGTCATTGAGAAAAATTAACTGGAACCTAGAAACTGAGGTCCGCTTTCATCCTAGTTTTCTGTAGTAACCATTCCTGCCATACACTTAATCAATGTCCGTTCTTTTATTAATCCCCTCAGTAAGATGGTGGGTTTTGCTAGGGTTGGGAGCTCCAAAGATTTTGTCAGGGTTCCATCTACTCCTGCCAGTTGCAGCACCTGTTCTGTATTTGCACTTGCTCATTCTTAAGGCAGGAGCCAGAGAAGGTGGACATCTTCAGGGCAGATGTCACAGAAGAAGTAAGGTTAGAACTATCTCTGGACATGCCGGGGCATGCTCATCTTCCATGACGACCAGGAAATGTGTGAAGCAGGCGGAGCCAGTGAGGGATTGACCACTGCAGGTCATGTTGCGAAAGGGGGCTCCATCACACCTCATCTTCCATGAGGCCAGGCAGAAAAGTTGCAAAGATCTCTCTCTACATAGGACACTGATAGTATTTCAGAGCCAATACAGCTATGGAAGAGCAAGCCCAGTTTTATTTGCCTCACTCACCTAAGTCCTGAGTGCAGAATCTTCATGAGGACATCAGAGGCAGAAAGAACACAACTTGATCTCCACCTGACAGGCTGAGTTTGCAGAGTTGGCACTTAGAAAAATTGTCTTTTGACTTGTGAGCTGGACAAATATAATGTGGGGAAAACTTGGGAGAAAACAAATAGCGAATTCCACAAAAGACTTTATACAATCACTTTTCTGACTATCTGCAGGAGGTCAACAAAATTAGACAATCCCTCACAAACTATGGTCTAATTCAAAGCCCCATGACATCAGTGATTCCCACTGATTTCCATTGGTATGGGCTCAGGCACAAGATCAGGTTGGTAGGTAGAAAAAAACTAAAATACTTGATTTTATTTTTCCAGTTAAAGAAAAAAATTCTAGCAACAATGACCTTGATACAGAGAATTTCTTTCACCTTGAGCCTTCAAGTTTCCCAGCCAGTAATTAATCCAAAGGAAATGCCCTTTGCCTCCATCCTTATTGCTTAAACAATCCATCCTATTTCTGTTTCTAATGGTAATCTACAGGCCGATAACCCTAAGTATAAACCCAGGAGAAAATCAGAAAGGTTTACTTTAAAAGGGAACATGCTGTAGCCAAAAAGTAGTCCTTATTTACTGTAACAAAGGCCACATCTCATTATTACTTCTGCATTAGATTCCAAGTCTTAATATCCTGCTGATTTTTTAAATAATGAACCAATATATTTCTAGAAATCTTTAATGGACTCATTCTGATGTTAAATTATTTTACTTTCCAGTGCTGCCTAGGGCAAGTATTACAGGCAGTTTCAAACATGACTGTCAGCTCCTTGAAGAAGAAATGTTTCTTTTGTACCTTAATCAATTACATGCATCCTTAAAAGTTTGCCAATGGGCCCATGGTACAAAGACTTTAGAGCAGTACTCCATTAAGGTATTTTTACAGTATTTTCCAACGCTATCTTTATAGTATTCCCCAATGGTATTTTTGCAGCAATAAAAAGTAATAAAGAAATTAACATCGATCAAAGCAACTAATCAGAACAAAATGCTGATCTCAGTCTCATGTTCTGTTTCTTTTTGGATAGAGTGGATTTGCTGATATGTATGTTAGTCTTCTAATCCTTTAATGGGGGCACAGTCTTTTGAAGACTCCCTCTCAGAGGTGCTATTACCAAATATATGCTTCTAATTTAACTTCCCATGCCGTATTACAGTAGCCTGAGGCAAACATAGGTGTTGGGTTTGTGAGAAAAGCCCAGTGTTGATGTTTATCAGATGACCTTTTAAAGGGTAATGCGGGGGTTATCCACTGAAATGATTAAGACCACATGTAGGTCAGTTTTCCCAGGCGTTCTTTACTGCTTTTCAAAATCCCAAGGATTTTACCCTAAATTCAGCCAGGTACCATCCATCTCTGATATTTATAGGCATCACACTGGGGTTGAGCCAAAGTGATCTCCGCTTTTGAGCGGTCACCCATTCAAAAACTAAGGAACCCACATTCACAAATGTATTTTGATTAATAATAGTGATGGTATCTAGAGGTCCCAAGCAGGATTAGGTGTGGTAGGTGCTGTACAAACAAAACCAAAGATACTATTACCCTTGTCTTAAAGAGTTTACAGTCTAAGAAGACAAGTGGCACAAAGGGCTGTGGGGTGTGTGTATGTGAGGGGTATAAT
Source organism: Eretmochelys imbricata (assembly GCF_965152235.1). Taxonomy (NCBI): domain Eukaryota; kingdom Metazoa; phylum Chordata; order Testudines; family Cheloniidae; genus Eretmochelys; species Eretmochelys imbricata. The sequence goes on along the minus strand of NC_135574.1, from coordinate 200,435,421 downwards.
CATATAATTACAGTTTTAGATACATAATGTTCAATTTCTTTTCTTTTCTTGGTTATTATAAATAAATATAGTAACCACCACTGCCCCTCTTGCAACCACTACTGCCCGTCTTGATTTATTACAGAAATCACAGAGCAGGTTTGTCTTTTGTCTCCTAAGATTTCACAGGAAAGTGTTGTAATGTTGAATCTGGACTGACACCAGCAACTTAAAACATTAGCTAGCTAGACATGCTCATTTTTTAATCTGCTGTGGCCCATTACAACACCCTTCAATGATCAGGGGGATTTCGGTTCTGAGCACTGATGGAAACAATCTTGCAAGAAGGTCCAGTTATGCAGCTGCTAGGACCTCTTTGGCCTCATCTGAGTACTGCTTGGTGGCAGACATAAATTCAGTTATTCTAAAGGGGATGGAGGGAACCTGTCTCCTTTAACTTCCAGCTTCCGCTGTCTTTCCCCCAGCCCTCACCCCTCAGCTTTCAGCTGGCAGTGACCTGAAGAAGGGATGCCCATTCTGAGGGTGCTGATGCACATGGCAGCACTTGGCAAACTCCCTGTTGAACTGATTGCTCAGTTGGCAGGAGGCAGCTGGAGTCCATCTTCCTGGACACTCCGGCTCCTTGCTGGACAAGTAGGAAACTGCTGCTGGGATTTCTCTCGGGCTGAATCAGCTCCCACCCTGCCTGGACCTCTCCCATCCTCCTCTGCCCAGAAGAAGGAGAAGGGGAGGACCCAGCTAGGGCAGGTGGGAGCTGAACCAGCAGAAGAGGAGATTCAGCATCTGTACCCACCTCTGACTCTGCAGCAGAAGTTTTCACCCCTCCTGTTCCCAATCAAAATCCAAGAAAAGGGGGGACCGAGGCACAGAGAGAATTTGAGGGGCTCTGGAGAGATGAAGAGACAGAGGCTGGGGGAATAGGGGAGCTGGGGGCTGTGACCAAGAAGAGTGTAACAGGGAATGGCAGGAGCAGATGGGCACAAAGGAAGTGGCAAAGGCTGGGGGGTTGGGAGCTGACTGGGGAGGGGAACCTGAGGAGGGCCTTGGAAATCTGTGAGTCTATGTCTGGGGAGAGGTCGATGAAGCTCAAGAATTAGGGATAGGGAGGCGCATTTGGAGGAAAGGTAGAAGATACTGAGGGACTAGACAACAAGAGAGGAGAGGACTAGAGTGGAGGCCTTCTGCACCATTCCCATAACATGGGCCCCAAACATGGTAACTCCAAGGACAATTTAGCACCCTGCTGTGCTGGAAATGGGTCTGGTTGAGGGGCAGAGAGATTGCTAGCTCAGACCATTGTCTCAACAGCCAAGCAAATCTCCAAATTATGGGCCAAATCCTGCCAGAAGCTCCCACTGGCTTTAATAGGACTTCAGGATGCTGAGTGCCTCATGCCATCCCACCCTCTTGGATGACCTGGCGACTCAAGCCTGACCCTGAGAGGTGCTGAGTAAAGCTAGGCACATAATGGATGTTTGGAGTTCTCTGGCAATTTGAGTCATGCAAAATATTTTATTTCAACAAAATGGAAATGTTTCCATTTTATTTGGAGTTGTGGCAGGGACACACCCATGAGTGCCTCGGGTTTGATGCTGCAAACTCTCCTGCGCCAGACCTCTCCCAGACCAAGGCTGTTGACCTTACTACGTGGGCCTTCAGTGGTTCAGCCCTCTGGCCAAATCACACAGTCTAAAATGGATGAACCCTTCTGTGTTATTCAAGTCCAAAACAAACACAAACAAAAAAGCCTTCCAATCCCTGGCTCAAGCTGGAGTGAGGCCCTCCTTCCTGAGGGTTCCTTCTCTCTTCAGCCCCTCCTGGGCTCCCTTAAATCCAGCCCTCACCTCAGGCTTCTAAAGGAAACTTATCCCCTTCTTGGGCTCAGTAAAGAGTCCCATTGGGACTGTGAGTCTACCCTCACCAGGACCTTCAGCTCTGTCTCTGAGCCCCTTTAAATCTAGCCCCTTGTCCTGGGCTTTTAATCTAGCTGTGTCCCCTTTCCAAGGCATAGACCAATCCAACAGTGGCTGGTGGGTTGGGAGGGGGAGGGAGTGCACCTGGGCCCACCCACTACTCCAGATCCCAGCTTCCAGATTTAGCTAATGTAGCCCATCGAGTTCCCTCTAGCCACAGTGGACCATCCTTCCTTGGGATGGAAAGGACCATCCTTTGGGGATTGGTCCTGCTTTGAGCAGGGGGTTGGACTAGATGACCTCCTGAGGTCCCTTCCAACCCTGATATTCTATGATTCTATGATTCCTTGCCCCTTTGGCCCCAGCCAGGAACTGAGCAGCTCAGCCCAAACAGCTCCTTTTATCTGAGCCTGCTGGGCTCTGATTGGCTGCTGTGATTCAGCCTCCCTAGGCAGGCCTAGAGGACCCACCTCTGCAGCTCCTTCCTGGGGCGAGGTGGTAGACCGCAGGGCCTCCAGCAGGGGGCATTGAGGGCCAGGTACAACCCATCACCTGACCATTTCTAAATGGTTTTGATTTATTTGAATCGATGTTAAAGGACATTTTGAAGCAAAGGCCATTTTTAATTTAACAAATCAATTTGTTTTGTTTCAAAAATGTCAAAACAAAACACTGATTTTTTAAAAAAAATTAAGTGCTTTTTAAAAGCTGAAATAACATGGCAAAACCAAGATGAAATCAAGAAACACTTTGGTATTGCTATATCTAGTGCTGAGCGCTCTGGCAGGGCGCTCCGCAGGCAAGCACCAACAAGAACTGAGGGTGCCTGGCACATTGCAGGCTCTTTAGCTTGCTGCAGGTTTCTGAAGAAGTTTCCCTGTTCAGCAGCCTTTAGTAAAAACAACATCTTTTCTATGCAACTTTAATTACATGTTTTATGTGTTAGGAAAGTAAATGTTATTCATGGATAAAAGCAGGGGGGAAGAACCCATCAAAGAAATGTATTAGGCCTTTACACTTCAGAGATCACTTTTCAGACATGAAGATGGAAACAGTAAAGTTCCTCGCTGAGATAAACGGACTATTTATATTTTATTTTACCAAAGGTACCAACTCATTGAAGTTAAATGTCTCTCTTACAGCAAAACATGCCCTGGAGGATGCAAGCACAAAAATGTCAATTATAAATATGGTGACACCACCTGTTAGCAGACAACTACAGCATTGGAATGTCACTCAGATATGACCTCCCACAGACGCATTTCATTCCATAGGAAAACTGAACCCAACACAAAGGCAGGCTCCTGCAAAGTACAACGCGTCTTTGGCTTCCATTTTCTTCAATGGAAGTTCAACATCACTCTGCATTGCTTGACGTCTAGGCAGAATAATTTGTTGCTTCCTGGAAATCTTTGAAAAACATGCTATTTTAAAACAATTCTGCTTCTACTTGCCATAATGTCTACCTCTCTCTTTCCTCATTTAATAATAAGGAGCACATTTGCACAAAAATCAGATCTTGGTGTGATTACGGTCTCTGCTTCCTGCACTGAGTAGAGTGGTAAAACCGTAGACCAGAGGTCCCCATTCTGTAGGGTGCGCCCCCTTAGATGGGTGCTAAGGAATGTTTGGGGGGGCACAGCTGGGCCTGGCCCAGCTCCTATGGCAGGATGCAGAGGGAGCGCAACCCTGCTCCACTCCTAGCCCCCGGGAACCAGCCCCAGCTGCCGGCCCCACGCCCGGGACTCTGCTCCCAGCAGCCGTGCCCGGGGCTTTGCTCCTGGCCATGCACCCGGGACTCTGTTCCTGGCCCTGCATCTGGGGCCCTGTTCCCGGCCCTGCATCTGGGGCCCTGGCTGCTGGCCCCATGCCTGGGGTCCCAGATGTCAGCCCCACAGCTGCCCTCAGATGTGGCCCCAGCCATGGCCCCCTTATCCCTGTCCGTGGCCTCCCCTCCCGGAGCCATGGCCCTGCTCCCGGACACAGCTCTGGGGTTGGGGGAGGCACAGATGGGGCAGGGAGAGGGGCGGGGGGAAGGACGGGGGGGGGCACGAGGTAAAAAGTTTGGGGACCACTGCCATAGACTGAGGATTAGAGCTGGCTGAAATATTTGGTGTGAACCCTTTTTTTCCCATTCATAATGCTTTTTTGTTTAAAATTTTACTGAAATTTTACACGTTTATATATAAAAAAGGTTAAAACCCCTGAAAATGAAATGAAACCTTTTATTTCAGGCTGAACATAAAGGTTTTGTTCAACCCAAACCCATTTTTGGTTCAGCTCAGCCGCTGACCTGAAAAATCATTTGGCACAACTGCACCTGGGATCAACGCCAGCAGAGCAACGGAGCCACATGTGATACCTAGGGGCAGCCCAGGAGCGCATCGAATGGGACAGGGATTCTATACAGAGGCCACAAGCTCTGTTTTAACTTGAAATGGAATAATTACATTCTAAACTCTTTGTGGCAAGGATTGTACTTTCATGGACCTGACCAATGGGCCTGGGCCTGCAGTCCCTTACTCATGCAAGTAATCCCATTACTGCGATTATTAATTCTAGGCATCAAAACGAGACTACCCATCGGACTAAATTTGCACAATTGGTTCCTGCATTTGTAAAACTCTGCATAAACGTCTCACGTTATCCAAATGCTTAATACTTAATGTCATCAATGAACACAAACTCTAATTAAGAATGAGAACCTGCTTATGCTTTGACTCCCTTATTTTACAGAATTTGCATTTCTCTAGTTGAGAGACGTTGTTTCCACAGCATCAGCAAACCATAGAAGTTATAATTTCAGGTGGGAAATAAGATGTAGGAGAATCTGAACTCATTAGAGATAGCTCCAACGTTTATATACGTATCAGTGCCAATAACGAATTGGGAGAGAAGAGAAATCCTGGACGTATGTGCCATGCAGGCCGAATTGTTTCTCGATACTGTTGAATGCCATCCAAGTTCTTCCTGCAGGTGTCAGAAGCTTTTTGGGGATTTGTCTGTCTGGAGTTGTTTTAGTCCAACACAAGTTTTCAAGCTTAGTACAGGGTTAACTGAGTGAAATTGAATGGCCTGTGACATGCACCAGGTCAGACTAGATGATCAAATGTCCCGTTCTCGCCTTGAAATCTATGGAGCTTGTAGATTGAAAACTACAGCACTTGTTTAACTGGAAATGGCAAAGTAAGCTGTAAAAAAAAAGGAGTACTTGTGGCATGCAATGGAAAATACAGCATCCGATGAAGTGGGTTTTAGCCCACGAAAGCTTATCCCCAAATAAATTGGTTAGTCTCTAAGGTGCCACAAGGACTCCTCGGTTTTTTTGCTGATACAGACTAACAGGGCTACCACTCTGAAATGTTTCAGAGTAACAGCCGTGTTAGTCTGTATTTGCAAAAAGAACAGGAGGACTTGTGGCACCTTAGAGACTAGCCCATTTATTTGAGCATTTATTTGAGCACTCTGAAATGTAAGCTGTGTTCAACTACATTTTCTAGCCAGCAGGTGGCTCTGTTACTTTACTCTGCTCTCCTGAAAGCAGGGAAACAGCTCCATTGGCCAGTGCTAAAGAAATCAGTGTTTTTCAGGAAAGCACTTTGCAGCATCTCATGCTGTCACAACTCAGGACATGCCCGTCACCTGCTGCCCTCATGGTGGCTTAGGAGATGGGTTTACTGCACACAGGAACAAAGAACATGGAAACCACAAATTTTCAGTTTCTGCTCCATGACAGGGAAAACCTTGGTCTCTGTCCTGCTTCTGCATTAAGCACAGAACATTCAGTCTCATCACACCATACCTTGTGGACTCCACTCATTTGCCACATGTCTACACTGCAACAGAACACCCACTGCACGGCCGTGGCTGGCCTGGTTTGGGCTTGCAGGGCTCAGGCTGCAAGGTAATAAAATTGTAGTGTAGATGCTCAGGCTCGGGCTGGAGCCGGGACTCTGAGCCCCACCCCCCCTCGTGGGGGTCTCAGAGCCCGGCTCCAGCCCAAACCCAAATGTCTACACTGCAATTGTATAGCTCCGCAGCCCAACCCCCGCAAGCATGAGTCGGCTGAGCTATGCTCTGACACTCGGTATTGAGGGGGTTTTATTGCAATATAGACATACCCTCTGTCACTACACTCGGGGGTGGGAGGGTGGGAGGGATCCTGGTTTGACTGAAGTCAATTGAAAAACTCCCATTGATTTCACCAGGGCCCAGATTTCATCCCAGGAAAGCCCCCTTTCACTCCCAGCCAGCCCCAACATGCCCCCTGCACCTGGGTAGAAGGAGCTAGATGAGAGTGAGGTAGATATGGCTTATGAGCCCTCATTATGAGCTGGACAAATCCTTAGTTGCCTCTGTGACAGAATGCCCCCCTGTATTCACCCTACACGCTACTGTAATAATCTTTATGCAAAATATACCTTGTGAGGTATCATTTGAAAGCTAGTAACTTGATAGTCAATAATATCATGGTGACATGTACGTAGTAATCTTGTGTGAAAAGTTATGAAATCCCCCCATATGTTGTTAAAGGCACATGTTCAAACACATGTAGCCCCATTTAGGTAGAACTGATCAAACAGGCCTGTCTTAAAAAAAGGAATGTGTGTTTACCTGAATTTGTGTATAAGCTGTGAACAGAGTCCTCAAATAGTGGGGGGGAAGGGGGAGAAGAAGACACAGAAAATCTGCATTTCAGCATGAACAGGTGAAAAGAAACAGCACAACACCTCTTCCCCACCAGACTCCACATCTTGTTCTCAGCTCGAAAGAACTCTGTCAAGGGGTTACTCTCAGGAAAATGCATTTCAAAGGGTGACTGGCCTATAAAAGTAAGAGGCAAAAACAACCCCGAGTTTTCTCTCCCTGTGCAACTCTCTTGTTTCACCTACACAGACAGAAGAAATAGCTTTTGGACTTTGGGAGCAGATCCTGACCTGAAACTTGGCCAGCAATGCTACTGAAAACCTGTGATAAGAATTTCACTGTGAACCAAGTCTAGTTTGTTAAGTTAGGAAGTGTTTTATCTTTGTTTTTCTTGTAATCATTTCTAACTGTAATGCCTCAATACTTGTATTCACTTAAAACCCTACCTTCTTTTGTTAAATAAACCTGTTTTATTCTTTAATCAAAACTAATCCAGTGTTGTGAACTGTGTGGGTAACTCCACTGAGGGTGGCAAGTTGTTATATATTGTTCCCTTCCAGGGACAATGGACCTAAAACTGTCCAGGAGGGCTGGAGTGCATTGGGGTCACCCTGAATGTAATAACCAAGGCTGGTGGGAGCCAGGATGTGACCTGCATGCTGTCAGGATGTTTGTGAGCGGCTCAGATGCGGGCTACAGCAGCAAGGCATTGTAAGGCACCCAACATTGCAGGGCAGAGGTGACACAGCCCCACCCCCCACTGGTCTGGATTGTGCCCCGGAATGTCATAGCTCCTTTATTATTATTAATTTGTATTACTGTAGCACCTACGAGCCCCCATCATGGACGGTTGTGCTAGGTGCAGCACAAACACAGAATAAAAAAGACAGTCACCTTCAGGGAAGCTTTAAGATTATTATGTGCTGCAGTGGTAATGCAGTAACCAAAGCAAGAGAATCCCACATTTAGTCACATATGTGATTTTGCATTTTCCTTTACAGCGAATGCAAATGGGGCTACTCAAGGGAGAAAGGGTTGTAGAAGAAGTCACATTGCTTGGCAGTGCTCATGGATTGCCATTTAACTAGACTTAAATTTTGCCCAATTAGCACAGGGATGTTGAGCTATTTTTACAACTCTCTGTGATTTACTCTGCCCTGAAATTTAGGATGAGATTTTTAATGGGACTCGGGTTTCTAAATACCATAGGCAGCTTTAACTGCCTCACCCTTAATAAATAACAAAATAATAAAGTGATAAGCTTAACCCACTCTAATTTCCTCCCTCAATACACTTCTGTGGCATTTTATCTCTTTATAATGGGTGTGGAAATTGTCCTGTTTGTTGCAACATAAGCCAGGAAGCTCCTACGCAGTGTGATGCAAGGAAAATGTATTATTTGAAAACACATTATGTCATTTGCTTTGGTAGAAGGTGGTGAGATTAACTATTTTTAATCTGTAAGTGGGTAATAGTGAGAAAATATTTTAACACTTGAATGTTCCTCATCATAGCAAAAAACACAACATCCTGGCATAGTTGCTTTTCATCATTCAGTTGTTCATCCTATATGTAGGTAAAAGCTTTTTTTTAAATTAATGGATTTGCCACTTTTTCTGCATAAATGGGCCTAAGAATAGCTCATGGGTGGCAGGACCAGTAGCCGTGAATGTTTGAGGCAATTTAGATCAATTATTTCCTACTGTACCACTTGCAAGTGAAAGCCACTGCATGAGCATTTCCATGATCGTTCCCCTCTATTCAACATTGGTGAGGCCTCATCTGGAGTAGTGTGTCCAGTTTTGGGCCCCACACTACAAGAAGGATGTGGAAAAACTGGAAAACATCCAGCGGAGGGCAACAAAAATGATTAGGGGACTGGAACACATGACTTATGAGGAGAGGCTGAGGGAACTGGGATTGTTTAGTCTACGGAAGAGAAGAATGAGGGGGGATTTGATAGCTGCTTTCAACTACCTGAAAGGGGGTTCAAAAAAGATGAATCTAGACTATTCTCAGTGGTAGCAGATGACAGAACAAGCAGTAATGGTCTCAAGTTGCAGTGGGGGAGGTTTAGGTTGGGTATTAGGAAAAACTTTTTCACTAGGAGGCTGGTGAAACACTGGAATGCGTTACCTAGGGAGGTGGTGGAATCTCCTTCCTCAGAAGTTTTTAAGGTCAGGCTTGACAAAGCCCTGGCTGGGATGATTTAGCTGGGGATTGGTCCTGCTTTGAGCATGGGGTTGGACTAGATGACCTCCTGAGGTCCCTTCCAACCCTGATATTCTATGATTCTATTAGCCAGTTGTCAGAACTTTCTCTCTCGTTTCCACGTCAGACTTTGCGCTGTGAAGGGAGTGTGTAGGCTGAAACGCACAGCGGAGGAACAGAAGCCATTGCTTAGCCAGAAGAACCTCCAGCGTGTAGTTCTATGAAAATGTTTAGTTCCTTCAATTTTCTGTCCTAACAAATCCCTGAGTGCCATCACACAACACTACTGGCACCTCAAGATGGTAAGATTGAGTCTGCTAGGAGGGAAAAAGGTCTGATTCTTTACTGCTTCATCCCCTAAATATGCAATAATAACCCTGAACTTTTACAGGACTTTTTCACTGCATGCTCTACAAACATTCACTCATAACAGCTATTTGAGATAGGTATTTCTTTTTGCATCTCTTTTACAGGCAGGTGAACCAAGACCCACAGCTCCAGATTTTTAAAAGGACTCAGCCCTAGAGCTAGGTGAATAATTGATTTTTTGGTTCATATTAAAAAAAAAAATTGGTTTGGGTCATCCCAAATGGACATTTTAGTTTCTCACTAAAACATAAAACAAAACAAAAACCAAAAAAACCGTTTCTGCTTCAGGGTTTTTGATTTTTTAATCCTTTTTAAAAAAAAAAAAAAAAAAAAGTTCAGTCTAGCTAATTTTCAAAGTGAAACTTTCATGATGAAAAGTGAAAAAGTTTGAAATATTTCACTGACATTTTAAAAACAATTTGGGGAGGCTGAAACCATTCAGCTAATTCAAGCAGAATTCATGAACAATTGTGGTTGACCTGAAATTTGAAAGATAATGTAATAATTCAGCCAGCTCTATTCAGCTACCATTTAGCCACCTATGAACTTAGCTCCCTGGCCACCCAGGCTGCAACACAAAGGGGCCAGATTGTCACAAATGCTTAGTGCCCTTAGTTCCATCTCTTTCCATTGCAGTTGCTGAGTGCTGATTGATCATTTCTGAAAGCTGGGCCACTTTATTCAGGTGTCTTACTGGGAAATGCGTTCTTTTGAAAATCTGGCCATAAGATTAACAACAGGAGCTTCTGGGTTCTGAGCGCTTTTGAAGCTCTAGCTCTAATTTAGGTGCCTAAAATGAGAGTTGAGGTCTTGCCCCAATGATGAATCCTGAACACTCCAGAAATCTGGTCCAGAGAGGTTAAAGTGACATACACAAGGCCACAAATGAGTCAATGACAGGCCTGGAATGGCAGTCCAGACTTATGCTCTAATCATCGTACAACATTTCCTTTCATCCCAGAGCAATTTTGCCTTCAAACCAAAGTCAAAAGCCGTTCTTATTTAAGGCTTTCAAGGTGTGGAACTTAGTGGGTGAAGATTTTTTTTTTAATAGAAGTTTGCCTTTAAAGAAGTGATAGCTGAAAAATCAAGCGTTGTGGTTTTTAATTTCCCCAGTTATGTTACTGTCCACCGGGGTTTTGTCAAAATCTCCAGCTCTGTTCGGATGGCTCTGGGGGACCATCAAGGCCATTTGTCAATTAGTGGGCGCTCAAAGGTTTCGAGCAGTGATTTTTCAGTTACAAAAATTGCAAGGCATCTGCTCTGGAAAGCCTGTGGGGATTTCTTCCTTTCCCAAGTTAAAACTGGTTAAAAATAAAACTGATTTCTGCAAGTGTAACCCACACACCTCCTGGGTGTGGTGTTCTGTCCCATCTAGTGGCACCGAGACCACTTAGAGAGAGTTAAGTGAGTTTGCTCTACAGCTTTAGCTAACAGCCAGTTGGCTTTTAGCTCATGGGGTAGAGGCTCATGCACTAAGCTCCAGAGGTCCCCGGTTCAATCCTGCCCGCGGATGACCGGGGTTTGTCAGCGTTACACAAGAACTACCCAGTGAGCTCTTAGAGGGCGTGAACTGAATATGCAAGGTAGAGTGCCAGTTCAAAGAGGTAATGAGCTGTATGCAGAATAGATCCAGAGTAAACTAACAATAGATCCCTGAAAGGATGGCTAGAGCATGGCCATAACAGGGACTCAAATTTCCCAGTTTCCTGGCTCTGTGATTCACACATTCTGTGACCTCTGACTAGTCACTTACCATCTCTGTGCCCTCACAGTTTAGTCAATTGTAAAATGGAGATAATACTATCTACCACAGACTTAATTAATAAGTGTTTATAAAGTGCTTTGAGATAATAATACTTAGTACTCACTACATACAGCTCTCTAGTTCTTCAAAGCTCTCTACAAAGATTAACTACCCCTTTGATGAAAGGCACTACAGACATCAGTTGCTCTCCACCCAAATCATCGGGGATCCAAATAATGTTGTCTTTTTTGCTTCATGTAGTTTGATATTACCTCGTAAGTCACTGTGGGATGCTTGGATTTCATGCCGACAATGAAAAGACCACAAAATTGATATCCAACCCAGTCTTTGCAGCCCCTCTCTCTTTTTCCAGTATCTGTGCACTATAGTTATCTTCTTTGCTTGCCTATGTCACACTCAGAAGAGCTCACCATTTCTAAATGACTCTGTCAATAAACATCCAGAAGTAGTTATGCCGCAAGTTTAATAGGGGCAATCTGGGAAATGTTCATCAGATCTGCTTTCCAATTTTTCATCAGATTTTTGTAGGAAACCTCTGATTATTTTCTATTCCCATCTTTTTAAGGTGCCTTGAGCCAGGCTTCCAAAAACGGAGACCCCCCCAAATCACTTGTCACTTTTGAGAACTCTATTCAATGCCAGTGTGTGTGTCTAAACTAAGGCATGCCTTTCCTTTGGCTGTGACCATGTTACTGCATAATGCATTATGGGTGTGATGTGTTACATGAAGCATAGATTTATTTACACTTCATTCATCATCAGAGCTATTGGCTGTGACTGTCACATTCTGAAACAGAGCAACCGAGTATTCCCACTATAAGACCTGATAGGAACCCATTAGAGAGATAAAGGGAGAAAATCTAATCTCAGATAAGCACTGTGCTTTGCTGCGTGTCTCAGAAAATGCCACGGTTGTACTTGTACAATGGGATCTCTGTATAGAGCAGGTTTGCCTAAAGAAGTTAAATGTCATAGATACTCAAGCGCCTATCTGTCTCCCCAGGTAGATACATACAATCAAACCAAACTTTCTGAATTGTTTCATCACTATGGAAAGTTGATTTTAAAGGCATGGCAAGCTTGGGAGGAGGATTATGGTTGATGCTTCCAAAGCTTTTAAGAATAACATTAACAGAATTAAAAAAACTAACCTGGTTTAGAGGGGAAGTGAAGGCAGCTGTAAAAAAATAATTAAAAGATATAAGAAATGGAAGAAAAGGGACATTGATGGTAAAGGTAATAGTGTTGGCATAATAGATCTGGATTGCTTGGTAAATTGGGCACGAGCAAACAATATGCATTTTAATATGGCTAAATATGAATGTACACATCTAGGAACAAAGAATGTAGACCACACTTATAGGATGAGGGACTCTGGCCTGGGAAGCAGAGATTCTGAACAAGATTTGGGGATCGTGGTGGATAATCAGCTGAACATGAGCTCCCAGTGTGATCCTGTAGACAAAAGAGCTAATGCAATTCTGGGATGCATAAACAGGGGAATCTCGGGTAGGAGTATAGAGGTCATTTTACCTCTGTATTTGGCACTGGTGCAACCGCTGCTGGAATACCATGTCCAGTTCTGGTGCCCACAATTCAAGAAGGATGTTGATAAATTGGAGAAGTTTCAGAAAAGAGCCACCAGAATGATTAAAGAATTAGAAAACCTGCCTTATAGTGATGAGCTAAAGAGACTGATCTCCTTGAGTCTAACACAGTGAAGGTTAAACGGTGCCTGGCAACAAATATTTAATAATGGGCTCTTCAAGATATCAGAGAAAGGTATAAATTATCAAATGGCTGGAAGCCGAAGCTAGACAAATTCAGACTGGAAATAAAGTGTAAATTTTTAATGGTGAGTAATTAACCATTGAAACAATTTACCAAGGGTCATGGCAGGTTCTCCATCACTGACAATTTTGAAATTAAGACTGGATGTTTTTTCTACAAGATCTGCTCTAGGAATTATTTTAGGAAAGTTCTCTGGCCTGTGTTCTACAGGAAGTCAGACTAGATGATCACAGTGGTCCCTTCTGGCCTTGGAATCTATGAAATATGGACAGTTAGCTAGCTCCTTGGCTACAACAAGGGAGTGCACATTGCAGCCCAAAGGGGTTGGGTGCAAACCTGCCCTTTTCATTCTCCCTATCCTGATCCTTCTCCACTCTGGGCCAGTCCTACAGCATAAGTTAAGAGCAATTTGTGGGCTACTTGGTACCATAACTAACCCGAGAACCAACCACTCACCAATTAAGCATATCATTCTGGAGGCAGAAATGCACAGGCCCAACCAGAGACTCCAAGGCACAATGCCGTGGAAGGCGTACCAAGAGACCCTGCTCTGAGAAGAATGATACCTCATCCCAGCTACTACTGGGAAAGAGGGGCTGTAACCAATGTTCCCTCTAATTTTTGACAGGCCATGTGTACAAAAAATTTCTTCTGTGCAAATTTTTGTGCTTCTGTGCAAATTTTTGTGCTCGCGGTGTTTCGATGTACGCACACAGCTTAGAGGGAACAGTGGCCGTAACCCTTGGCTCCTTAACAAGGTCTTTGCTCTGAGTACAAGCCTCAGCATGCCATGCTTGGAGATGTTCTAGGCCTCTTCACATTGACATTGCTGTAGATGGGGGCTGTACATTGACTTCTATGCTTCACAGCACTTGATGCATCTCAATCCCTCATGATCCCGCTGCCATACTGATAGGAACACAACTGAGTTGATCAGGATGCACTGAGGACAAAGCTTCTGGCATCGGACAGTGCCTGCACAATGGGTCATCTGTGTGGAGGTGAATACTGCTGAGTCCGGCTACCCAGGGCAGGGGGCTGACCAAAGACCAGCTAGGTCCAAAATCCCTTTGACTTCAGAGTGCAGCAGAAGCTATCACAGGGGAGATATCACAACAAAGCCAAGAGCCATATGAAAAGCAAAGCAGTTCAGCTAGGAAATCTAACAATGCAGAAAGGCAACCGGCGCTTCTTTGAGTGGGCAGATCATCTCTACCTCTCATCAGATGTATGCTCTTCTTATTTGAAACTGGCAGAAGAGAGCCAAAGATACTGAAATAATCAGTTAAAAATACCAGGGGGAAGCCCTGGAATAACAAAAATAGGTATAGGGGAGTCCCACACCAGAATAGCCAGAGAGAGATTCTTAGTGATCAGTGGGCACCAAAGATACTGACAGCTAAAGGCATCAGTGGCAAGACTGGAATGTTCCATTTGATGACAGCTCATCAAACCTCTTTTAGCTTCAGGAGTTCTGGTGCTGAGGGCTTGAGATTCAAGAATGAGATTGCTGCGATTGTGTCCTTAAAGGAATGGAATTACCCATAACTCTGATGGGTGCATGGTTGCACCAAGATCATATTAAACCTCCTCACACCTTCATGTTCCAGCCTCATAGGCCAGTTCCAGCCACTGTAACAAAACCAGTGCTTTTGGAGTAAGGGCTAAGGTGGAAAGAAATGCATGGAAATACAGTGGTCCACAAAGCCTGAATACCTGTAGCTAGAGGATAAAGCTTGTTACACTGTGATGGAGAAACAGGATGGTTTCCTTGATAAATTGTATCAATAATTTGTACCTCTCAAGACCCACATCATGCTATCTAAAAAGCCTCAGAGTAAAAAATTGTTTTTTTTTAAATATTTCTAATCACTTTCTTCTTTGACTATAGTCAGGAGTTTAGCAGAAGGACTTTTAAGATGACAAAGCAGAACTTGCATACATTGAACTATAACTTTGCCTGGTCATATCCTGCATCTATAAGATCAGATTCCAGAGGACATGCTGTGCACATTATAGATGTGAGGATGCAGAATCTTTAGCCATCAAAATGAGGTGTAATCAGTGGCAGAGCATGAATTTGCCTATTGCAATGAGCCTCGTACCTTAACATTGAAAAACAAACTCTGATTTCGAACATATGGGTGCTTGTTCAAACCAGCCTTCCCAACCTTTTGAGACATCCCTGTCACTAATTGTTAATGCAGAGCAACACAAGGGGAGACAGAAGTATGGCTGGGATAAAAACCAAACTGAAATCTGTCAAGCATGTCACCTCCTCAGTAATTGTAGACTAAAATGAAAGACAAGAGACAGGTAAATGACTAGTAGAATTTCCAGAATTTTGACTGGTAAAATTTAGGGTATGTCTACACTGCAGTTAGAAACCCATGGCTGGCCCATGCCAGCTGACTCAGCCTCACAAGGCTCATGCTAAGGGGCTGTTTAATTGTGGTGTAGATGTTTGGGCTTGGGCTGGATTGTCTAATCATCTCTGTTGGTCCACTGGGAACAGGAGAAATGGACGTTGCAGGTAGGTAACAGCAACATCAAAACTGACTACACAATCTTAAAGCACAAGGATCCAGTGACCTGTTGGAGGAATGTACCCTCCAGGTCACCCTCTTATCTTCCACAATAGTTTGGTGACTTCATTTCTCATTGTTTTCTTCTCAGAGTGAGCCAATGGAGATGACTGGATGATCAGGAGCAATACTGGAGAGATGGTGAACATGGGTACTGCTAAGCATGTCCACAAGCTAGTTAAGAAAACATTTCTAGGATTGCCTATGTTATCACCTAGGCATGTAATTGTCTTTCATGTTTAAAAGACAGTCACTTAAAAAAAAACAGGATAAAAAAAGAAGCCTTCTGACTGATATTAAGTTCTGTTCATTTGAAGAGTCTAGCTTTAGCAATCAAAATATTCCTCTAAATTTGTATAAAGGGCTGGATCCTCAGCTCGTGTAAATCAGCGTAACCCTTGGGGGTCTGGCCCAATGCTCTTCCAATTCCAAAAATCACCACCACAATATCACCAACATTGCATAAAGCTGCATCCAATCCCTTTGTCTAACTGAGCTCCTCAGGCACTGACATAAAGAGGTAATTCATCCTTGTAATGATGCTTCTCAGCTACAGGGTTACTTGGTAACAATCCTTCCACTAGGGAACAGTTGCATCAATAAGGCATCAACTGAAGGCGGAATAGTACAAATCAATCTGCCCCTTATTAGAGGAAGGAATAGAATGCATAATGGGGAAAGGAATTGATGAAAGAGTGACAAGGTGAGTTGAAAAGGAGTACTTGTGGCACCTTAGAGACTAACCAATTTATTTGAGCATGAGCTTTCGTGAGCTACAGCTCACTTCATCGGATGCATACCGTGGAAACTGCAGCAGACTTTATATATACACAGAGAATATGAAACAATACCTCCTCCCACCCCACTGTCCTGCTGGTAATAGCTTAAGGTGAGTTGAGAATTGGTGAAAAGCGGAAGTAATTGAAGGAGAAAAGGGGAAATATTTATGGTTTCAAACTGTAGTTCTTGTTTTTCAGATAGTTTAAAAAAAAGAAAAAACTCTAAACAAAAATACCTTGCCTCACATAAACAACATTACATGTGTCATACATGCATTTATAGAGCTTATTTTTCATATCAGATTGCTTATGTGATGTAAAGCTCTCTTTTTTGTTTTCAGAAAATTAATAAAATATTTTAGAATGTAAGAAACATTTTCTATAATGTATATTTTAAATTATACATATGTACACCCCCCTCCTTCAAACAAATTATTTTACCTCTGTACATAAAATGTGTATAATAAATGAGGAGCTGTTGCCTGATCTATGGATTGTGTATTAATTATATTGATTACTTAAGAATTCCCAGTTACCACACTGAGCTTTGATAGGTTCTTGTCCCAAGATCAGGCCCAATATTATTAAAATTACTGTTCATTTGGGGACCCCGTTGTGCACGATTGCAACACTCTCACTTAGGAAAACGCTTCTGTATTTGTAATAGTTTTCTCGGCGCAGTTAGCGAAGTTAGACACTCGAATCCAGCAGAGAGAGACAATACAGAATGTGCATTTGAGCCTCCTCACACCATCCCTTGCAAAAGGACACAAAGTGTTATTCATCCTCACCATTATCATCACCAGTGGTCATCATCCTGGCATCTCCCCAGAGTTACATCTCCAAAGGCACACAGGTTGGGATACATCTGTTATAATGTGTTACCTTGACACCACTATGCCCCATTCATATTAAGCAGATATTTCATCCCCTTTTCCTTATCTGACTTTCCTCTGCCTACTAATGTTGGGTTGCCCTTCTCCCATAGGTTACTAGGCCTTTTACCTGAAGGTTATTAGCATATATGTCATTAGTTACCATGGAACTCTTGTGGTCAGCCATCTGCTGATGTTCCTAACTTAAAATAGCCCAAGTTGGTATAAACTAGCATCTTGTGGTTATCTGCCAGCAGTTTAGTCATTACACCATTCTAAGGGCAGGTCTACACTACAGCCAGCATCAACGCTCTGAGATCGATCCACTGGTGGTCGATTTAGTGGGTCTAGTGAAGACCCGCCATATTGACAGCAGATCGCTCTCCAGTCGACCCCTGTACTCTACTCCTGACGAGAAGAGTAAAGTAAGTAGATGGGAGAGTTTCTCCCATCAACCCCCTGCGGTAACTCCACCTAAGGTACATCGACTCCAGCTACGTTATTCACGTAGCTGGAGTTGCGTAGCGTAGATAGACTTATCGCAGTAGTGTAGCATAGCCTATCTTGCGATAGCTTATCATCTAGGGTTACTCCTGATTAACTACTTATGCGAAGGCTTTGGGGCCTTATGCCTTGTAGGCTCATTACATTACTGCCTTACCTTATACCCATGTCTCTTACCTAGCAAATACCTACAGGCTCCAGAGCAGTTTCAAAGTATTCACTCATCTTTTCACTCCTCTATACAATATTATAGATTTGAACAGTTATTACCCATACTTATGATGAGAACTACTTGCTAGACCCTCTAGTGTCCTACCTACAGGTAAAAAGGGAAAAGAAAACATTTTCATTGCACTCACTAGATATGTCGCCCCTCTGCCGAGTTGTAACAAATTTCAAGGCTTCGTTGGTCAGTTTTGATCAGAGGAGAAATCAGTGACATGGAGTCTGGGTATTTTCTTATTGTAATGTCTTCTATTTACACTATATTCACCAGTCTTTGAAAAGAAGTGGTCACAGAGCAGGCAGGATGGCCATCTCTGTCAGCAATCTCAGCCAAAATACCAATGCCCAGTTCCCAGGGAGCAATTCTGTCCCAAGAATTGACTTTCATTAGAGGGAGATTAAGGTAGAGCAAACTTTCCTACTTGTTGCAGCAGCTCCCCATGAAACATCACCACAAAACTAATAATGCAGCATGTTTTCAAATAATGAACAGGGCTTGCACGCTAAGAAAAGGAACTTTTATGAATGTATGTAACAATGCCACCCAGTGACTCCTGTCTCAATATATATTCAAAATATTTTAAGGTAGAAAATGGGTATTGCAAATTGTGCTCATAAATACATCTACTTTCCATGGGTCTGATTGTGTCTGACTGATCTGTGGATACATAAGAAAAGAGGAGCGTATAAGAAACCTCTCCTGGGTTTGTGCCCCCCAGTCAGTGCTGGGCATAATCACAGTTTGTGGGCTCCCTGAGAACAGCAACTGCTCCCTTAAATACCCCTGTGGCTTCCCCAAGGATGGGTTGGGAAAGACAAGGAGAAGTTTAGCTATTGCCCCATTCCACTTCAGCCCGTGGGTCTTGCCAGGTGCACAGGGGAGTACATGTGCCATGGAACCTTTTAGGTTCTCTCACTGCCCATGTTAGTTAAGCAGCACAAGGTGTACGTTTTCCATTGACTGCAAAGGGAGTTTCATGCCTATTTGAAAATGAGCATGGTCTAGAGGAGAGGACACTGGATTGGGACTCAGGAGACTCAGTTCATTTCCACCTCTGACACTGACCTTGGTCAAGTCATTTCTCCTCTCTGTGATTCTGTGTCCCCTCCCATCCTTTATGGATCTTGTTTATTTAGACTGCCAACTCTTTGGTGCAAGGACAATTTCCAACCAGAAGTCTGTACAGTACCTAAAACAATGGGCTCTGATCTTACTTAGGGCTGCTAGGTGCTATTGTAATACAAAACAAACAATAATAATTTAGAACTTACATTATAGAAGCAAATGTGCTCTTCTATGCTGAAGTTCTCTAGGGAGAGGAAATATTTTGATCATAGAAACATAGGGCTAGAAGGGACCTCAAGAGGTCACCTAATTCATCTCGCTCTCACCTACACCTAGACCACCCCGACATCTGTTTGCCCAATCTGTTATTAAAAACCTCCAATGATGGGGTTTCCAAAACTTCCAAAGGTAACCTATAACTATCCTTATAGTTAGAATGTGTTTCATGATCTCTAATCTACATCTTCCTTGCTTCAAACTAAGCCAATTACTTAATTTGAAGAACAATTGATCACCATCGTCTTTGTAACAACCTTTGCCATTTTACTGCCTAGCTCCCTAAAGTCTAGTGATTAGAGTTGGTTGGCATTCTGTGACTGAAAAATTTCCCAGGCAAAAAATAGGATCTTATCCAAAAAATCATTTTTGGCAGGAAAATGTCTTGATTAAGGGTTTTGGTTTGTTGTTTCAAACGTTAATTTTGGCTTGAAAGGAAACATTCATTTAGTTTCCATTTTGAAAATGGAAAAATTTTTGAAATTTCAGATTTTTGTTTTTTTCCTGTTCTGCCCTTTCCCCCTCCCCTCACCCCCCGCCCCCATTTTGCCACTAGCTGCAATAGATATTTAGATTTGGGGAGTTTTTTCCTCCTTTTTCCCTTGTTTCACTAATTCTTTTCCCACTCCAACTCTTCCAAACTTCCTCATCTCAGGAAACTTAACAGTGACAGAGTTACAGGATTGATTGATTTAGATTCAAAATAAAGACACCTATCCAAAGCTCTAGGCACCCTAACATAATGAATCATATAATAAGTACAAATCTTCACAGCATTAAAATCAAGTTTCATTTTTCCTTTTGATGCATTGTCAATTTTCCAAAGTTAGAGAAGTTTTGTAAAGTTACCACATGGGAAAAAGAAAAGGGGTGTGTGTGTTAAACTGGTCATTATTGAACTCAGCGAACGGGAAACAACTTCAAAATTCAATTCTTTCCTTACTTTTCAACCTGATCTGCTTATGACTTGTGTCCGGTGTGTGTGTGTGCTGGAGTAGGATGGAGGGACAAAAGGATCTGGACAGTCTCCTTCTTCACAGTTCACCTGTGCAGGAACAACTGGACTTTGTTTCTGTAAATCTCTAGTGGATGAGAGATGTTGGCCCTTAGAGCGTATATCAGAATTTCTGATCAACTGCAAACCCTATATTGGAACCTAAGCATCTCAAGTTTCTCTGCTTCTAATGAAGATTCATTAGCAGACAGTGATAAAAGTGATTAATTTCCCTTTTAGGTACTTTTGAGAAAACTGAATCATTCCGAAATGTTTCTAAGATTAAAGAGGAATGCTGTTCATGGAAAGAGACACAGATCTGATGACATAAATATTTATATACAACTAGATTTTCAAAAGAGCTCAGCTCCCATTTAGGCACATAAATAAGGGTCAGATTTCCAGCAGTGCTCAGCACCCAGCATCTCCCATTGTGACATGTATGGCCAGCACCCACTGTGCTGAGAGCTGTTTGCAAATCTGGCCCTCTGTTTTTTATATTAGCATTTATATTATTTGCATATTGTGCAGTAGTCTAGGAGATTCATAGATATTTAAGTCAGAAGGGACCATTATGATCATCTAGTCTGACCTCCTGCACAACGCAGGCCACAGAATTTCACCCACCACTCTTACAAAAAAAACCTCACACCTATATCTGTGCTATTGAAGTCCTCAAATTGTAGTTTAAAGACCTCAAGGAGCAGAGAATCCTCCAGCAAGTGACCCGTGCCCCATGCTACAGAGGAAGGCGAAAAACCTCCAGGGCCTCTTCCAATCTGCCCTGGAGGAAAATTCCTTCCCGACCCCAAATATGGCGATCAGCTAAACCCTGAGCATATGGGCAAGATTCATCAGCCAGATACTACAGAAAATTCTTTCCCAGGTAACTTGGACCTTACCCCATCTAAAACCCATCACAGGCCATTGGGCCTATTTACCATGAATATTTAATTACCAAAACCATGTTATCCCATCATACCATCTCCTCCAGTAAGCAGAGCCACTACAAACTGCAGCACGGGAGAAAGGTTTTATCATCCATAATTATAATCAATTGACATTTGTCTAGCAATATAGTCAAATAAATAAACAAAGGCTGCTTGGGATTTTACTCTTTCTATGATTACACGGAGCAATCCAAAGCAGCATGGCTACACAGCACAGAGTGTCTGCAGCAGGCTTTCTGTAGCGTTATCGGTGGAAGAAACATGGAACAATCTGAAGGAAAATATAATCCAAAATAACAAGCCGGCCAAAACAAAGAAGGTCAGTGCTTAAAAGTCACTGTTGGGGAGAAGAAGAGACTCAGTGACTCTGTGGGCCCAAAGAATTCCTTTTTTGTGAGCAAAACAATGCGCTTGAACAATATAGCTACTTGTAGTGGTTTCGAGGCAGTAGATTAATTTTGTTTCATACTGAATGGAAATTGGAACTGCTTCTGTAAATAACGAACACTGGCCAGAGAAGAAAGCATGAGCTTTCATAAAGACTTGAAAATAACCCAAAATAAGGAGTGCATTGGCAAACTGTTCTGTTTTCTCTCTCTGAACAGCCCAGAAAATGCAATGCAGTCAGGAGAGTTAATGACGAGAAAGGCTGAGAAGACAGATTAGAAGATATGATGTAGTTATCTTTAACATGTCAACTTCTGTTTTATAAACCAGCATTTGAGGACAGTCACTTCTTGATGGAGATAAGGAAATTGATGAAAAGTTTTGCCAGCTCTTTTTCCAAAGATTTCAAATCTTATGTTATACTGTACCCCAATAGACTGGTTTATTCAGACTAATTAAACCGGCATTTATTAGGCCCTCTTCCCCTGATTCAATATGGTGTTTAAAGCATATCCCTGACTTAAAGCACATAATCTTTAGGGCAGGGATCCATTGTTCTCAGCCCCTAGCATTAAAGGGCCCTGGTCCTTGAGTAGGGCTGCTAGGTGCTAGAGTAGTACAAATAAATAATACTGAGCCCATTGACCTCAACACGACTATACACATTCTTAGGCCATGTCTACACTAGGGCCACGTTGTGGCATAGCTATACTGTACCAGTATACCTCCTAGTGTGGTTGCAGCTTACCCTGGCAAAATGACACTTTTGCTGATATAGTTTATTCCAGCCCTCGGTGTGAAATAAGCTCTACCAGCAAAAGGGCAGTTTTACCAGTATAACTGTCTGCACAAGTGGCTTTTGCTGCCACAACTATGTCAGTCACAAGTCACGCCCCTGAGCAACACGGCTATGTCAGCAAAACTCTGTAGGGTAGATCTGGCCCTAAAGTAAGGCATGTGGTTAAGTACTTTGCTGAATCAGGGCCTGAGCCCTGGTCCACACTAGAAGGGTTATACTGGTATAACTATGTTGGTTAGGGAAGTGGTATTTCACCGGTATAGTTATACTGGTACAAGCCCTAGTGCCTTAGCCCTGGTCTACACTAGGGGGAGGGATTGACCTAAGATACGCAACTTCAGCTACGTATTATTCAGCTGAAGTCTACGTATTTAGGTCAACTTACCTCAGCGTCTTCTCTGCCTCTGACTCTGCTTCTGACTCTGCCTCTCAAGGCGGTGGAGTATCAGTGTTGATGGGAGAGCGCTTGGGGATTGATTTATCATGTCTAGACTAGATGCGATAAATCGATCCCTGATAGATCAATCACTACCTGCCAATCCAGCGGGTAGTGTAGACCTGTCCAGAGAGTAGTATAGTTTATTTTGTTTACTTGCTCTTTGGTATAAGTGCCCTTAAACCAGTACAACTGCATCTACACTAGGGGAAGGTTTGCTGCTTAACTATATTGGTGTAGTTAAAGCAACAAAACTTTTTAGTATTCACAAGCCCTAAGAGAAGTCACTCCCGAAAATGTCACCAGTATGGCCAAAAGGCCTTTAACATGACATATGCTGAGGAAGAAGAAACACTTCTATTTTTGTGACTGCTACCTGACCTAATAAATAGCAATTTAATTATTTTATATGAGTTGGGTTTGAAATGAATATAGTATAGCCGGGGTGTGTGGGGGTTCCTATTGGAAGCACAGCATTGTTGAGAAACAACTGTCATTTATAGGATCACCCTCATTATTATTTCAGAGTGGTAGCCATGTTTGTCTGAATCAGAATATTTGTTAGTCTCTAAGGTGCCACAAGTACTCCTCATTCCTCATTATTATGAATCTTTCTGTTAGCTATTTTAGAGTACCAAGAACTTCTTTTTTATTGTCTTCTTGTTGTCTTGGAAACAGAGCTTTGTAACTGTATTTAGAATGAAAATGTCTTTATATATACAAAGTCACAGAGTTTAAGATCAGAAAGAAAGACCAGAGCACCCACTTTGACTTCTTATACATCACAGACCACTAAATACCACCCATTTACCCCTGCATTGAGCCCAATAACCAGAATTAAATGAAAGTATTACAGCCCTCTGGAGACTGAACTACTGAGGTACACCAGTGCCCAAAGCCCCTGCAATGGCAGCGAATTGATTAAGTGAGATATACCCAGGTGATTCTATTAAGTGACCCAGGACCCTTCCTGCAGAAAAAGGTGAAAAACAAAAACAGGAAACAAAACCGAAGGTCCCTACCAATCTGACGAGGGGGGAAATTCCTTCCTAACCCCCAAAATGGTAATCCATTTGACCCTGAGCAGGTGAGCAAGAACCCCTAGCTGAGCATCTCAGAAAGAATTCTCTGTCCTGCTTTAGATCACCAGCCCCTTCACCTGGTGGCCCATTTCCAGCTAGAGCCTTCTCTGATGCTTCAGAGAAAGAAGACAACAAAAAATGGGAAAAAAAAACCCAACCCCCAGAATACGTTGTGGGAAAAGTTTCTACTTGACCTCCTCAGGAGACTGTCTGAAGCATTGAAACATGAGATTTAGGAGTTAAGACACAGGGCCAGAAGGGACCCAATGTGCCACCAATCCCAGCCCCACCATCCTAGGCAACCCAGTTATGCAATCACACTTATAAATTTAGCAAGTTCTGTCTTAAAACTAATTAGGTTGTTTTCCCCCACTATTCCTATTGGGAAGCTGTTCCAGAGCCTCACCCCTCTGGAAACATTTTTCTAATTTCCAGCCTATGTTTACTCATGGCCAGTTTATATCTATTTGTTCTTTGCCAACATTGTCCTTTAGCTTAACGAGCCCTTCTCTATCCCTGGTGATTACCCCCCCCCCGCCCCGATGCATAGAGAACAATCATATTCCTTCTCAGCCTTCATTTTCCTAGGCTATTTAGGCTCCTCTCATAAAATAGGCCCTCCATCCCCTGATAATCGTAGTAGGCCTTCTTTGCACCTGTTACAGTTTGAATTCATCTTTCTTGAATGAGGATGACCAGAATTGTACACAGTATTCCAAATGAGATTTTACCATTGCTTTCTACAATGGCATTAATGCGTCCCACTCTCTACTGGAAATACCTTGCCCGAGGATCGCATTTGCCTTTTTTGCAACTGCATCGTATTGGTGGCTCATAATCAGCCTGTGATCAAGTCATACGCCTCCTCTGTCACTTTCAAGTGATAAGCCCCCAGTTTATAGCAGAAGTTCTAATTAGTCCCACAGTGCATAACCTTGTACATTGTACTATTAAATGTAATCCCATTTCTGTTACTCCTATTGTCTAGGTCATCCAGTTCTTTCTGTATAACAGTCCAACCCTCCGCTGTATTGACAATGCGTCCCAACTTTGTGGCACCAGCAAACTTCATTAGCATACTCCCAGTTTTGTCAGACTCATTAATAAAAACATTAAATAAGATCAGTCCCCAGGCTGATCCTTGAGGAACTCCACTAGTCACCTCCCTCCAGCCTGATCATTTCCTTTACAGCATAACATCTTCTCTCCTTACCCACCTTAAAATTCTTGTACGAATCCCCATCTTATCCAACTTAACTACTAATTCCCCATGTAGTGCTGTATCAAAGGCTTTCCTGAAGTCCAGATAGATTAGAGCTACTGCATTTCCATTGTCTTAAAAACCAATTCTCTTATCAGAGAAGGATATCAAGTGAGATGGCATAAACCACCTTTGGTAACACCACATTGCATTTCATACCATTTTCCATTTACCTCCATGTCTTTAAAACAAACTTTGAAGGAAAGAATAATTAAAGCCTTGAAGGCTATTGTAGTCACGCTAACAGGTGCATACCTGCCCAAATCAATCTCCACCCCACCTTCTTAAATATAGCTATTCTCCAGTCAGAAGGCACCACCCTTGAATTGATAGTTTTTTCTTATGTTTCTGCAGGCAGTAAACTGTGAAGCTGCTGCTGCACCATCAAAAGACTTTCTAACTAGCAATAATCTGTCATCCACAAATACTCTAGAAACCCTAAATCATAACATGGAGGACCACAATGGACTTTCTTTAACATAATCCATGGGAAACTAGATAGCAAATGGGATACAGATCCTTCCACCTACAAATTGCTGCTTGAAATCTAGCCCAGCTTGGTGGGGAACATAAGAATGGCCACACTGGGTCAGACAAATGGCCCATCTAGGGCAGTGTCCGGTCTTCTGACAATGGCCAGTGCCAGATGCTTTAGAGGGAATGAACATAACAGGGCAATTATCAAGTGATCCACTCCCTTTTGTCCAGTCCCAGCTTCTGGCAATTAGAGGTTTAGGGACACCAGAGCACAGGCTTGAGTCCCTAGCCATCCTGGTTAATGGCCATTGGTGGACCTTCCTCCATGAACGTATCTAATTCTTTTTGAACCCAGGTATACTTTTGGCCTTCACAACATCCCTGGCAATGAGTTGCACAGGTTGACTGTAAGTGAGAAGAAGTACTTCCTTTCTGTTTGTTTTAAACCTGCTGCATATTAATTTCATTGAATGACCCCTGGATCTTTTGATATGTGAAGGAATAAAATAACCCTTCCCTGTTCACTTTCTCCACACCATTCATGATTTTATAGATCTCTGTCTCTTTTCTAAGGTGAACAGTCCCAGTCTTATTATGGGTTCTGGAGTTAGGTTTACCAGCCCGTAACTATGGGCTCGCCTCTGGAGCCTCTCTTAAAAATTGGTATTCCATTAACTAACATGCAGTCATCTAGCACAGAGGCTGATTTAAGCAATAGGTTATATGCCAGACCACAGTTAGTAGTTCTGCAATTTTATATTTCAGTTCCTTCAGAGCTCTTGGGTGAATACTATCTGGTCCTGACTTATTACTGTTCAATTTATCAGTGTGTTCCAAAGCCTCCTCTAAGATACCTCAACCTGGGACACTTTCTCAGCTGTGTCATCTAAAAAGAATGGCTCAGGTGTGGGATTTCCCTCACATTCTCTGCAATAAAGACCGATGCAAAGAATTCATTTAGCTTCTCCGCAATGGCCCTATCTTCCTTGAGAGCTCCTTCAGCACCTCGATCATCCAGTGGCCCTGCTGATTGTTTAGCAGGTGCCCTGCTTCTGATGTACTTAAAAAAATTGCTGTTAGCAAATGCCACAAAAGCTCATTGCTCTTCAAATTCTCTTATGGCCTGCCTAATTAAATTAAGGACTTAAAGTTGTTGCCTTCTGGCAGACGTTCAATGGTGTGGATGGAATGATATCAGTCCAGTCCCTAATGGACAAAGCCATCAGCACTAACTGGCACCCTCAGCAAGATTTCACATTTTTTAATGGAGACAGAACAAACCTTTGAGCCACAGAAATGGTGTCTTCAGGTTGGCACTGAGGCACATTGACAGGAGCCTGCAGTAGCTGCGCTCTAGATAAATAGAATGCTTGATTCTCCAGGGTTGCCAATCTTGCACCTTCCATGAACTGTGAAACATCGAAAGTAATAATCTTTGTCCTGTCAGTACAATTAACTTCCCTTGCATTTCACGGTCTTTGAGCAGAGGCGGAATTATTTTACCTCCATAGTCAACAGGAAAAACTTGCTTTTGTGAGAACAATGCCCTAATCAGCCACCTCAAAGTATGTTTTCATATATAGAGCAAGAGTTCCCAAACTTTTTCATTGCACAACAGCATTTAGATACAGAGATTGCCTGACGGACCAGCTCTCATCCCATTCACAATTGTACAGACCACCACCTCTCATTCACAACTGCATTACAAATTTGTGGAAACTATTATAAGTGTTTACATAGGAAAGGAACATTAGTATTTAATGTATACAGAGATATATTTTAATCCAGGTTAAGGCAGATAAGACAGCACCTTGTGACCAACTAGGTTTGCAGGCCTCCAGTAACTGCTCTATGGAAAACAAACATAGATCCTTCCCCTACAGCTCATCATTGAAGACAACCTATGTAGCAAAGGAAAGCAAAGCATTTCTGTGCCCAGCAATGTGACATCCTGCTGTCTACTGAGCCTTGAAGGCAGAGGACTATGTTGGGGATGGTGTAGTCGCACAGCCCCATTGGAAGCACAGGGGAGCATTGTACCTCTGAGAGACAGCACACCTGCTAGAGGTCCCTGCTATGCAGAAGGAGCATGTCAACTGCCCCCCTCCTTAGGGAGTGCTGTGTGCTCCATTGGCCAGAGCAGAAGGGTGGATCTAGTGGGGATTCACAATGGTCAATGCTGGGTCTAACACCATTCAATATTTTCACAACGACTTGGATAAAGGAGTGAAGCATATGCTCATAAAGTTTGCAGAGGGCACCAAGCTGGGACACTTTGGAGGACAGGGTTACAATCCAAAATGACCTTGACAAATTAGAGAATTGGTCCGAATTAAGAAAGACGAAATTTCAACAAAGATCAGTTCAAAGCGCTTCCCACAGGAAGGAAAAATATCCAATCCACAAACTACAAAATGGGGGACTAGCTAGCTAGCTGCTAGCATTGCTGAATAGAATCTGCGGGCTATAGTGGATCGCACATTAAATTTGAGTTAACAATGTGACGCAGTTGCAAAAAAGGCTAAAATTCTGGGGTGTGCT
This sequence comes from Eretmochelys imbricata, assembly GCF_965152235.1. NCBI lineage: Eukaryota > Metazoa > Chordata > Testudines > Cheloniidae > Eretmochelys > Eretmochelys imbricata. Next base: position 200,407,485 of record NC_135574.1, on the reverse strand, counting down.
AACAGGAGTGTTGTATGTAAGGCACAGGAGGTAACTGTCCTGCTCTGCTCCGCACTGCTGAGGCCTCAGCTGGAGTACTGTGTCCAATTCTGGATGTCACACTTTGGGAAAGATGTGGACAAACTGGAGAGAGCCCAGAGGAGAGCAACAAAATAAAAGGTTTATAAACCTCACCTATGAAGAATGGTTAACTCCTCCCCCCCCCCCCAAAAAAAACAAAAGAAACAACAACAACAAACTAGGCATGTCTAGTTTTGAGAAAAGAAGACTGAAGGGGGAACTGATAACAGTCTTCAAATATGTTAAGGGCTGTTACAGAGAGGATGGCGATCAATTAGTCTCCATGTCCACTGAAAGTGGGAAACGACATAATGGGCTTAATCTGCAGCAGAGGAGTTTTAGGTTAGATTTGAGGGGAAAACTTTTTAGCTGTAAAGGTAGTTAAGCTCTGGAACAGGCTTCCAAGGGTGGTTGGAAAATCCCCACCACTGGAGGTTTTTACGAACAAATTGGACAAACGTCTGTCATGGGTGGTTTAGGTTTATTTTGTCCTGCCATAGCACAGGGCGCTGGATTTGAAGACTTTGAAGTCCTTTCCAGCCCTACATTTCTATGATTTTATGAAAGAGGCTAGTTATTACCATCTAAGAGATTTTTTTTCCCTTCTAAAGCCTCCCTCCAGCTAAAGGGAAAGAAACCAAGTGATGTTAAAACAAATGCCTTATTTAATATTTTACATTTCAAATGCTTTAACTGTTTTCCCTTCTTTTTATGTATCTTTACTAAAAGGCTACAAGATTTTTAATGATGTTTGCGTCATGGTACTGGGATCTCTGTATACCAAACCTTGAACCTTGTTTAAAAATGTTTAATGTTGTACAACGACAGGGTTATATTGACACCTTCGACTCTTTGAGCCGACCTGAATGAATACAACTCATACTGAAGAGTTATAGGTGACACCTTCTCCAAATCCTAGAAGGGGCAAATTTGAATGGCTGATGGAGGGCGCTATTAGTCAATCATCTAATTAGCCAAAGCTGCAACTGTTACACGTGTAACTCCTATTGAAGTCAAGCTCTTCACGCACAAGGACTGTAGACTAAGACCCCCAATGCTGCAATTCTATAGGTCAGGGGATCCAGAAATGTCAGCATTGAGAGCAGCAAGTATAAGCCACACACCTTCTGGGTGTGGTGTTCTGCCCCATCTAGTGGCACCAAGACCACAAAGAGAGAGAGAGAGAGAAAATGAGTTTACTCTACAGTCTTAGTTAAGAGCCAGTTGGCTTTTAGCTCATGCGGTAGAGGCTCATGCACTAAGCTCCAGAGGTCCCCTGTTCAATCCCAGCCGCCGATGACCAGGTGGCATTATACAAGCATCAGTCTTGGAGGATCTGTTCTTCCTACTGCAGCTTCTGCACCCAGTCAGTCTAATTACTCCTGATTTCTTGCCCATCAGGTTATGAAATGCTTCAGAGAAAAAGATCAAAATGCGGTCTAAACCTCAGGAGGAAGAAGGCATCTGTCAAGACAAGCTCACACTAGAAATGGTATCAAGCATTCCTGTTCACTAAATCTTTCAACTAGTTCAAAGACAATTCAGAAGTCTCATTAGAAGAGAAAACAACTAAAGCCCTCAAAACAGCTAATTAAAAGAAATTGCCGGTGTTGTGGCTTAGCAGAACATAATACCTTATAAATCCTTAAACGCCATAACCTGTGTAAGACAAACTTTGTCCAAGGAGATCATTTTGGCCCTATGCTAAGTTGTCAAATGAACAAAGTGAAACAGATAGATTCTCTGCTTCTGAGTTGCTCTCATCGCCTATAAAATTTAGACATCAGTATTCACAAGGAACACAGTCAGTTCTTGTGTGTGTTAACATGAGCTATAAAGATCTAAAAGCTCTAAGAAAGCTGTTTGGATTTAAAATAATACTAGCTCAAAAACATTCTGGATAAGTGTATGAGAAGAATTAAACTGGCATTGCAGTCTACTATGTACGAACTGGATATACACAACAATGCAAATCCCAGCTAAAACCTAGAGTTCACATACAATGTAACTGAAAATCAAAAACAAAGCAAGGATACAGAACTTGCCATGGTTTTTTGTATGAGTTTATCAAACAAGTGATCCAGATTACCTCCTTCTCTAGGTAAACCAGTCAGAAGGGAATGGAGGAAAAACAATCTGCAAGTAGGGGGTTATAGATTTTGAAAGCTGCCAACAGCTTGGATCACAGAGAGCCTGATCCAAAATCTATTGATTTCAATGGGAGTTTACATCAATGAGCATTGGATCAGGCTCAGAAAGCGGAACTATGTTGCAAGCATGGTCTAGGCCAGCTTGAAAGCGTAGCTCCTTCAGAATCTTTTTTACAGAATCCCTGCAAGCATTTCATGACAAACTCATACCCCCCATTCTCCCCCCACCATACCCTCCATTCTCCTTTCCATCATCCACAATCTCCAGGGTTTCCCCAGACCGCACTTTTCTCCTGGATGGTCATTTGGAACCTGACTCTGTCCTCCATGCTCAAGGCAAAACCTTGACACTCTGCTTGAGTTTAGAAGTGCAAGGCTGGAGCCATTCTGCAGCAAATATTCCTCCCCACTGCCTGTGTTATTCTTCTTTAAAGCCCTTTCACCTTACACTCTGCAAGTAATAAAAAAAGCATTGCCATTTATATATATATAAAAAAACAATACAGCTCCCATAACAACAACATTGGACAGAAATGATTACTACTGTATATAACTCTTCCTTGTCCCTGAAGGCACGGAGAGAAAGGAAGAGGTTCAGTTATGGAACCTCAGTGTCGTTCCCTTTGTGATCATACAAGAGATATCAGCATCTGTGGTCTAATACAAAAACCTCTTTGTCTAGAGTCTGAGAGTCGAGCCTACAGTTTCAAGCGCTTTTCAGAAACAGGCAGCAGGCGCTCCTTAAGAGCAATTGTTTGAGATGGACAGGAAGCAATGAAAAGAACGCATGGTTAAACTTTTGCCCATACATCTGGCCTGTGCTCATCACGACCAGGTTATCTTTTGATAATAAATTAGTCAAGTGCTTCACCTGTTTTGCACTGCGTTTACTTTTGTTTTGAACCTAATTACCAGCTACATATTAAATATAATCCTAGTCCTATGGAAAACCTTAGTTGTTAAATCAACTAAAGTTTGTTTTTTTTTAATTATTAAAAAAAAAAGGCTTTAAAACATAGTTAGATCAGAGGGTTCACACTGCCAGTTATCTACAGCTGTGGTTTCTTCCATGCCTATGTTTGCTATTAACTTTGCCCCGAGGTGCTAACCTGACATGTTAAAAGGGAATGAAAGACGTTACATTTGGAGAAAGTGGTGCTCAATCAATCACAGAGAAGCCCAGAGAAAGCTCCCTACAGCCATCTCCGGAAACTAGTGTGCAAAAGCGCACAAACTGATCTGCTGTTGCCATCTGCTGGATGCCTCCTTGCATATTATTAGTTCCTTATTATGAACACTCTCCCTTTTGCCATATTTGAATGTGGATATCAGCAGCACATGTGGTGTTTAAATACGTGCACGTATATTCACTGCTTTAAACTTCACTGAAACAGCTTGTATTGCTGATGTTCCTTCTGTACCAGTCCCTGACTTTACGAAGTACTTAAGCAGGTGCTTAACTTCAACAGCAGTGCAGAATAGTAAACACAACAGCAATACCTTAATTATATGACCCTACCACCAATGCTAACTCACTGCTAGATTTAAAAATCTTCTGTGACCTGCTTTTATCCTCTATAAAAAGCCTGATTTCATTAAGTTGAATAGCTCTTGAATTGTGCCTTCAGGCATAAATAATTGTTTGTTTTCCTCAGACACTCATTGTGATATTGCTAAGGCCCACAGAGAAGGACTTGGAAGTACTGGTCAACCTGTTTTCAGGCTCCTGCTTTGTGCTGGAATAACAATGTGTGCAAATGAATTCTGACTGGCTTTCAAAAATCTTCTCTCAGCTATCTTCCAAGCAGGTCTATTTCTCTGGTTCAAGATTAACAAAAGGTTTTCAACTGAACTCTTAGCACTGGGTTACTGAAATGCGTAAGTGGAGAGCAGCCTTCAAGCTTCTCTGAATAGAAGAAGTCTCCTGAGTTTGTTGTGCAAGGATAGAGGCCCCAATTCCGAAAAGCACTTAAACACATGCTTCAGTGTTTTGCTGAATATGGATGATGTAAGCATGTGTTTAAAAGTTAATCATGTCCATAAACACATTGTTGAATCAAAACCATAATTTGCAAACATGTCAGAAAGTGCAAATGTATAAGACAGGAGGCAGAGTCATTCTTTTTGCACTTCTGAGGAGGTGCTGATCCAAGAGCTGTTTGCAAGCACTGATTTATTCCTTTATGTGTTTATTTATCAAATGTGCCCTTCATTTTGCCCCATTTATAACCAAACTAACTGTGCCTATGTATGATTTATAGCAATAAACCCATCAGGATGATATGCCAACTACATAAGAGCTGATTAATGCAACAACTTGACTCCTGAACCAACCTAAGACTTGTCCCACTCCATCAAATACGCCACTCAGGAAGACTGGGTAAATAAATACAAGTTTTCATCCACCCATATGTTAGTATCAGCCTTGGCTACTCCACCAGCAGCACGGAGAGGAACTTGGTCAGTTCAATCAGGATGGGGTGGCCCGTACAGAAGCACAATGTGGAGTGGGAGACTCCAACATGTAAGGTCAGATGCAGCCAGCTTATCCACATCACTTCCCTGATGCTCCCATCTTTCATACTGTGACTGCAATATCACCCAGCCAAGTGCTGGCCAAGGACATCATCCATGATCAAACCACAGATGATGGTAACTTTCTTAATCCTACCAAGAGTGCAGGGGATTGGCCTAGATGACCTCTCAAGGTCCCTTCCAGTCCTATGATTTTATGATTCTCAGCACATTGTTATAGATATCAAAGATAAGATCAGTGAGACTCGGGTAAACACCAAACACCTAGTCTATGTCTTAAATATGACTTTCCTTGTGTCTACCCTCCCTTGCCCATCACAACAGGGACTAAAGAACACAAATCCCTGCAGCTAGTCCTTCCACCAAGCTCCACATCTCCAGCTCATGGCAGTATTGGTCAATCATCTTAGCAGTCCTAAGGTGACCACTGAGTAAACAAAACCATCGCAGTGGGGTGTATGACGAAGGCTGTCTCTAAACTAAAACAAAGACAGCCTTACAGAAAATTAAAAATAGAAGATAGTCCCAGTCCCCAACAAGCCCTCGACAGAAACCCAAATCCCACGCAAAAATAAAACCACTGGCCCACCTAGCAGTCCACAGTCCAATCAGAGTGCTGACACGAGCGTTATCCAGGAAGATCCTAGATTCCTGCAGGTTTTTACACTTGCTGACCAAAGTGTGTAGCTTTAAATTGCTTTGGCCCTGGTCCTTCACTAACCTGCTGTTCAGTAGCATCTGCTATTAGAACTTTACACATAATCAAGCCATTGACTTATAATGTCCTTCCATTGACTTCAATAGGCTTTGGATCAGAGCCGTAGGGCAATGTGGGAGGAGATGCTGCAGACCTTCTGAGGGCAATGCTGAAAAAGCCCGGTCTGTTTGCATGTGTTGGAATTCTTATTCTAGAAAAGGATTTTCTTGTTCTTGCTGATAGTCTGCTCCACCAATTGAGCCAGGCTGATTAACCGCTGTCCAAAGCTATACCTTTTCGCGTCCAGTCCACAGATGCGTGGCCTGTAGAAGGATATCAATGGCATGGTGAGGTGGAAGCACACATAAACTAGTTACAACCACCTACAAGGACAGTGACGGTGGTCAGCACTTCAACCTGCATATCCCATTGCTATTTGCAGGTTGTTCCTACTGCATGTAAAACTGAAGTTTAGCCTTTGTGGCATGGAGAAGTCTGCATCTCCATCATCGGAATTTCATGAGATTTCAGCCCAGCTTTGGAGCAACAAGGTACATGGGGCAAGCGAATGCTTGTAGTATCTCATGCTGAGGAGAATGTCAGAGTGCACTACCCTCCGAGCCACCAACATCTCCTGGGATCTCTTGTCAGGTTTAAGCAGTCCAAGGCCAGCTAAAGGGACTCCGTTTATAACCACTAGAATTGGCCAAATACTGAAAGAAACCTGAGTCATGAATATATTTGCAAATAAATGACATGCATGCCATTCACTACAATTTGTGGGGGATCGTTACTCACAGATATTGGGATAATCGCTCAATGTTCACAAAGCATTCCTGGATCTGAAATGTTTCACGTATTTCTTACTGGGAGTGTGTTACTTGTTGTTCTTTTGTTAAAATTAGAGCTCAGCGAAATTCCGCATTTCCATCTCATCATAAATAATGACATTTCAACACGTTGTCATCCCAAATTGGGACAAGTTGAGATTTTGAAAGATTTTAAAGGAACAAAACACTCCATTTTTAGTGAATTCAGTGTTAAACAGTATTTCTGTATTAGCACATTGCCTTATGAGAGTTGCAGTTCTGGTCCTATTCTCCCCATAAGCCAGACTTTGTCTCCCATTCTGCACCCATAATCATGTGACTCTCATGAGGCACCATGCATAGGCCAGAGGGAAATCCACGTTGCACTGTGGGAGATGTAGTACTTCAGGGAACCTGGCCCATTGGAAAGAATGGGGACCTGAATTACAATGCCAATAATGCACTGAGACAGGGAAATGCAGTTGAATGTTATATTGAACTGATACAGAACAAAACATTTTGGGACCGTAAACAAACAAACAAACAAAACCCAAAAAACAAAACAAAAGCAATAACCCCCCAGGAATGAAATGTTTCAGTTTTATTTTCTTGATGGAAAATCAAAATTTTTCAGCACAATCAGAATTTTTCCTTGGAAAATTCCGATTTTGCAGAAATTGCGCTTCCATTGAAAAATCATTCCAACAGAAAATTTCCGACCAGCTTTAGTTCAAATGTTTGTCAGCCAATCAGGGATCCAAAAAATACCATGTCACCAGACTCTGCAAATAGGGCTCAGACCTGCTCTCATTGAAGTCCATGGCAAAAGTCCCATTGGCTTTAGCAGAAGCAGAATCAGGCCTGTAGTGAACTGGCAAGTGAACAACACGTAGTCTGAAAATTATTTGGCTTGATACTTATGAATATTAAATATTGTGTGTGTGTGTCTGTGTCTCTCTCTCACACACACACACCTTTGCTTGACTAGCTATGCGGTTTGCTTTAAGATTTTAAAGCAAATGCCAGAAACATTTCTCTTCTGCTTGATTTTCTTCCCTTGGCTGCATCTCACCACAAAAGTGCAATGCACTGGAGAATCAGACCAACTCTTGTGTTTGTGCCTCTGAAAAGGTAAAAGCCGTAATAATTCCCAGTCTCCCAACCTCTGCCCATTCTGCCTATTTAGATTGTAAGCTCTTTGGGACAGAGATTGTCTCTTACTATTTGTATGTACAGCACCTAACACAACAAGGCTCCGGTTTCATTTGGGGCCTCTAGGCACCTATGGAATAAGAAGAACTCTCACACATATTTCACATATTGTATAACTCACCACATCCAGCACGTGAGACATGAATGCCCTTTCCATAGAAAGGCTAAACTCTCTAAAAAATCCATGGCAGGAACACTAGAACAATGAGAAACCAAAACAATTCAGTTATCCAAGCAGAATTAGGGAGGAAACGTTGGACGAGCAGCAGCACTGGATCCATGCCAGGTCTCTGCATGCTGCAGAGATGTAGAAGCAGAGATAACACATCTGTTTGGCTGAAGGTTTTAAGGCTTAAAAAAAAAAGTTACACAAAGATACTCCTTAGAAGGCCAAAGGCAGCTGTTGTCTTAGGACAAGGAGTCAGGAAGAGGCAAAGCAGACCAAAAGCATCAGAATAGGCTAACCCATTCTCTCTCCACCCCTTGTACCTCCCCCCCATGCCCACCCCTCAATATCTTTAACAGCCAACTTAGAAATGCTCTGCAGAGTTCTGTTTCGAAGGAAGTCCAGAGCCAACCAACTAAAAATGATACCCACCCTCCAAGCAGAGCCACTTCACTTGTTTGATTTCATCAACAACAACTTCATAGTTCCCATTCCCTGCCCAGTGGTGCTACTTCCCTGCTTGGCCAGGCTGCACTGAGGTCTATCAGAAGGTGAATGGCACCCTGCGCCTCCTAGTTAGTGAGGGGATGCTCAGATTTTCACAAGGTTGCTCTGGAGAAAATTTACCCCTTTTAAAACAAATGTAGCTTGTCATAAACAGCTTGCCAGAATGGGGTACTAGCTAGGGGAAGAGTGTGTTTGGCATAGACAACAGAAATTGGGGGGCGGGCAGCAGCAGCCTTTTGGCACTGTGAGGGAGGAACAGGAGCTGCTTCCAGCTGCGGGGGGGGTCGGGGGGGGGAGGAGGAAGGGATGACTTGGCCTGTGTCTTCGCAGAGTTCACCTCTTATCCCCTCTCCTGTGGCTGGAAGCAGCTTGTCCCTTCCTGCCCGCACAGCATTGAAAGGCAGCAAACACCTCCAGGCTGCTTCTGGCCACAGACATAACCCAGCCACCTCCTGTCTCCCGGGTACAGCCTGGGCAGGAAGGGGTTAACCCCTAAGGATGCATTTTGTACCAGGGCCCAGGGAACCTGACTGCAGGGGCTTCCGAGAACCTGGCCAGAGAGGTGGCTCAGCAGGGGAGGGTGCCTAGGGGACGGAGCAGCCCCGCGCTCCCTGGGGGCAGGACCCAGGGGAGGGACGGGGGGGTGAAGAGGGTGCTAAGCCCCTGCCTGGGGGTGCTGCTGTGAAGCCTGCAGGGCCAGGGTGCGAACAGGCTGGAAATCGTTCCCCTCACCCAACTCCAGAGCTCAGCTGAGGGACGGAGAGGCTCCCCCGTGCCAGAGCTGCGCAGGGCTTTGGCACATGCAGGGCTGAGCCCCTCCTGGCCAGCGGCCCGGGCCGGAGGGTCTTGGGCTTTCCTGGGGCGCCTGCCCAGCCAGAGGCAGTGGCTGGGGGAAGGAAGGAGCCTGCCGGCCAGGCTGTTGGCAAGCTGAGTGCTCCGATCAGGGGCTGGTTCTCTGCACAGCGCTGGAGGGACTAGGGAGGAGCAGCGGGGCTGGAGGGGGAAGGGGCAAAGAAGGGAGAGGACAGCAAGAGGTGGAGCACGGAAAGGGACAATGGATGGGCAGCAGAGGTGACAGTAACTGGCCGCCCCCTGGCCCCTGCCCGCACTCACCAGTCCCTGCAGCTCAGCTCGCAGTGCGTAGCCAGTGCCGGCCAGCAACAGGACAGGGCCCTGCTGGCCACAAGCTGGCCTGCTGCAGGTGTTTGCGCTGATGGACCAGCAGGGGGAGCCACTAGCCCTATGCACTGCATCTTCACCCTGCCACCAGCCTTGCACACTCCACCCCCGTCATCGGCCCCTGGATCCCCATACTGACCCCTGGTGGGCAGGTGATTGGCGAGCCAGGATCCAGCCGGCAGCAGGACCCACCAGTACTTATCGGGAGAGACGTAATATAGGGGACAATTTGCCCCTTTTAAAGAAAAAGTCAATACACCTGCAGGAAGGCTTAAATACAAGACTGTCCTTTAAAAATGGGACATTTGGTCACCCTAGCAAAGAAGCAATTGGTGAGAGGGGGAAAAAAGCTTTAACAGACTTTGTGCTGGGTTGGGGACGCCCGTGGGTCCCCACCAAGGCACGATTTAAGTTTTTTGCAATGTCCTTCTGTTCATCACACACAAGGGGTTCTCCAAACAAAAACAAACTAGCAAACAAAGGTCCTTTCCTCTCTCTCCCCCTTGAGAGAGAGGGGACTCAGAGTAAAAGAAGAGAAAGGCCAAGGTGGTCTATCTATTAGGCAGTCTTTTGGGTTGCCCCTTTGGGGCTTGTATTATCAGCAGGTATAGCGTCTAATCATGATTAGGATCTGCTACCAGTCCCTCCTCTTGGGTTACACTGCTTTATACCTGGTCCATGCAGTCTCAGGGGTAGTACGATCTGAGACTGTCTCCCTCTTGGCTGATCTGTCTCGGTGGTTCAGCAGCTTTCTTCCTGTTCACCCTCCTTCCTGGGCCAGGCTTTCACTTTTTAAGCTTCGCCCCCTCCAGGCACAGCTAGACTTACAGGTGTGCCTGGTTAGTGCTGGCTGAGCCAAGAAAAGCTTGTTCGCCTCCTCTTTGCTGGAGTGAGGTTGTTTGCCCTCACAGGGGCCTATGTCCACAGTACCTTTCCACTTGCAAAACAAACCCAGTATGCCACAGAAGTTAATTTTTTGTTATCTATTCTCCCCTTAAATAGGATTATTTATGTCACAAAAGTGTAAAGTAAACACATGACATAAAATCAGGCTTGTCGACATGAGAACGAGGCTGGTCCGTCAGCGTGTAGGTCGCGGAATTCACATTGGCTCTGCCTCTAGGGCTCTGGCTACACCCAAACTTGCACAATTTTCACTAAACGTGTGCTTGAAAGGCATCTAGCTAACCCAGTGCAAGTGTGTGGTGTAGATACTCTTATTTGGGTTTAACTTCACCCTTGAAATCAAGGTCAACCAGTGGCACAAAAGTTTGCAGGGGCCTTTAAAATAAAAGGGGGGGGGTGCCATTTCAATTATCTACCACAAGGTGGCGAGGAGGTGATGCTTTCTCCCACGTTCAGACAACCCCTTGCCCCCGCAAGGTACAGTCTGTTAAAAGTCTCTGCACTTGCCTTATTCTTAGCTAAAAATACAAGAGTATCATCAGGAAATAGTTATTTTCTTTTAAAACGGCCCTGGGGTGCAACTCAAAAGAGAGAAGCATTATTTTGTTGCTTAAATATCTTACTGATTCACAAAACAAACAAACACACAGCTTTTTTGCCATACAGCATGGAAGTAATGCTGCCATTAGAGAGGGGGGAAGTTTGACTTCCTCTATCCTATATAGAGTTGGATACTCAATAAATTTTTACCCACCGCTGTTGCTTGGCTCTCACTCCACTTGCTTTCCTATGTCACAACCAAGCGTCATGATGTCTAAGAAGCAGTCAGACTTTCCATCTCAGTTTGGAGGGGTCACACAGCAGCATAGGGTGGACAATTTCCCCTCTTCCCCCTACCCCTGGATGAAGACTGAGGAGTAATTACATTTTGCAGCTTTAAAAACACCCTCTCCCTTTGGTAATGCAAAAAATTGTCTCAAAAATAAATGAGCCAGGCCATTTATTCTCTAAAACTAATGTACTGCATTGAGTTTATATAAGGAAATGTCTGCACACATGGACAGGACCAATGTCCTCATCAAATACTTCCCTGAGGGTGAGTTCTTGCAATTTTATGGTACCTAGTTTGAGAAACCACAGGCTACCCTTGGTCTGATCTACAGTCCATTGAAGTCAATGGGAGGTTTTCAAAGATTTTCATTTAACATTTTCAAACCAAAATCTAATTAACAAAAGTATATACGTATTTAGTTGTACTTATATACTAATAACATGGTAATAATTAGCTGTTAATGAATTACTTCGTCACGAGTGTCAGAGCAGATCAGTCATTCATGGGTGGTTTGCCCGATTATTGAGAGAGATACAAACATGTATTTAATTTGTTTATACAAACGTAATAGGAGATTATTTAGGTAACAGTCTATATCTGTAGATGTCGAATCCCTGTAAAGCACCAGGAGTACAGAAAGAATTGCTGACATGCCTAGTTAGCTTAGCATAAATCGGTTTGCAAAATGCTCGCAACTCTCTAAATAGTAACCAGACCCCCAAGAACGGATAGGCTTTTATAAAGAAGATGGTGGTAACAATGACACGTGGAAAATGCAGCAGAGCAGGGTAGAGTATGATAAAAATCAGCTCAAAATGTGTGCTCATTGCAAAGCATTCCTTCCACTGAGCACCAGGTAGTGTCTGAGGAGGACACGTTTTGTGCTTCAGCTGTATTCTCCTCCTGTTGCATAACTGGGCTCTGAGATTTGTGATCATTTTTGGAGACATCAGCCAAAGTTTCAACAGAGATGAGTAAGGAGTAATTTGAAGTCGGATGAAATTTGCCCAGTATGCTACCTTCCTGCTGGATGGAAAAATTATGTGAAGCCCAGGTCTGGTAAACCACATATACCTTTTGTGGAGGCTCCAATTAGGAATGAAGCCCTCCCCCCATCCAAAAAATCCTGCATCTTGACAGGGGTTAGACTAGATGACCCTTGCAGTCCCTTCTAACCCTACGATTCCAACATTTCAAAGTTCTCCAGGAAGGAGAATGGAGTCCTGAGGCCATCTGCTCCCACCCTGCGATCCCTGACTCTGGGGCAGTCCACATGCCCCAGAACTGTGGGCCCTCTAAATTCAGGCATCCCAGCAGCCTGCCAGGCCCGTGGAGATGGGTGAATTAGCTGGCAGAAAACCAGGCAAGGAACTTTGGTGAAATCAGGTTACATCTGCAAAACATTCCAATTTCTCCAACTCAGCAATTTCTGAAGAAACAGAGTTTTGTCAGAATTCAGCTCTACTTAGTACCAAAGGCTTGTGTTATGCACAAGGTCAGACTATGCTGGTCCCTGCAGTAAAATCATCTCTGAAATTCCGTGTGTGGCTTCGTCTCTAGAGGGAGGGAAGGGAATCCTTTCCACACAGCTTGTAATTAGACTGTGGAACTGATCGCCATTTGATGTTATTGGGGCCAAAAGCTTATCAAGATTCAGAGAGCAACTGGACATTTTAGGTGGATAACAAGAATAGTCAGCATTTAATTGTTAAGTCAAAAACGTTTTTGAATGGATACTAAACCTCATGCTTCAGGGCCTAATCCAATCTCTATTTGGATTTAGAATGAGGCCTTCCTGGGGGCCAAGATATCCCACATCTGCTGCTGTGGGGGTTCTTGCACCTTCCTGTAAAACATCTGACACAGGGACAGGAACAGAATATAGACTGGAAGTACCTTGGGTCTGATCCAGTCTGGCAGTTCCAGTGTTGCTATGGGTACCACCTAGAGGCCTCCCTGGTGATTTAACGAGATAGTTCATGGGTTCCCACTAAGGTGTTTGTTGCCCAGGCAGGATTACACTTCTGAAGAAATCACTCAAGTATGACCTTTGAAATCTACTTCCCCCTATGCACCCGGCAGACAGGTGGGAAACCCCCCAGTGATGTCTGGCATGCGTGGGAATGGCCTCCAGAGGCCAGAAGAGGCCCAAGGAGGCAAGCTAAGGAGAGGTGAAAGGCCACTTGTAACTTCCCTGCCCAATGCTGATAGACATTTGTGGGGCAGCACAGGCCTGTGAAGACTCCCAGCTCTCGAGACATATTTTGAGTATCAAAAACTCTTCCCAATTCAAAAGGAGTACTTGTGGCACATTAGAGACTAACAAATTTATTAGAGCATAAGCTTTCGTGAGCTCACTTCATCGGATGCTAAGGTGCTTTTCTTTTTACGGATACAGACTAACATGGTTGCTACTCTGAAATCTTCCCAATTCAGCTCAGATTTTATTTCTTCTTTATGACTGAACATCAACACCTCCTGGTATTTGCTCCCACTGCCTTTCTCCCTCTATCCAATTTCCAGCTATATGAGTTCAGACCCACAGACTAAGGCACTGCCCCATATCAGATACTCCTCTCTCTGTGTGACCCATTAGCCAGAACAATTGTTTCTCTGAACCAGTGTTCTACCCTACAACCAAATGTCTTTATCTGGTTCATACAGACTATGCTACCAATCGGGCAGGCCATGAACAAGCAGACCCCATAGAAGTGAAAGGATCAGATTCCACTCTCCAGTAAAGGGAGCAGATATGACAGAGAAAAAGCAGGAAAATCTAAACGCTGCCCTGATAAAATGCCATTTTTATGGGGAGATTTTCCACTAGAAGACAGAGATAAGAGGCAGAGACAGCAGCAGATTAGGCATTGTGGTTTGCCTTGGCATCATGTGACATAAGCCCTCCTCTTCTTCTCCCCCCATTTCACAGGTCAGATTTTTGCAGATACCTGTACGATTGAGAATTCCTCTAGCAAGCTCAGTGACTTGGACAGACAAGCAGCCGAGAGCTGTGTGTTGATTTCCACATAACATGTTGTCAAGTTAACAAAGATATCCTTGCAAAGCTGAGAAAAATATGCCATTTTAGAAGAAAAAATGATTTTATGCACGCACACAGCACTGGGAAAGATAGCATTGCTCTGTTCCTTTGACAGCGTATGTACAGTAAGTTTCTTTACTTTCTCACTTCCAAAGCTATGTTAAAATAATCTTGAAGGTCAGACACAAACTCACAATACTAAGGAAATTCAGTCGGTCTGCCTCTTCTCAGTTAAAGATGCTTTTTCAGCACTTGTGTAACAGTAGTCTGTAGTTTTTTACATCTACAGAATACAAAAAAAAAGGGGGCAAAAAAGATTTTTCATTAAAATCTAGGGAAATAAAAATGCACTCTTTAGCTGAGATCATGTTGCCAAGTTTCAGCCTACAGCTATTTGCAGCTGGGAAATAAAGCTCTAACTACATGGTTTATAACAGAAATGCTGACAGACCCTCAATTTTAGCTATATACAGAGAACATTAATATGTATATTCCAATGAGAGAAGTCATTTCATAAACTATTCCCCCCCACACACACACTTTTAAGGGATACAGATGAAAATATGGGTTTCAGAGTAGCACCCATGTTACTCTGTATTCGCAAAAAGAACAGGAGTACTTGTGGCACCTTAGAGACTAACAAATTTATTAGAGCATAAGCTTTCGTGGGCTACAGCCCACTTTATTGGATGCATGGAATGGGACATATAGTAAGAAGATATATATATATATATATATATATATATACACACACACACACACATACATATGGGGTCTAATTCACCATTGCCCTGCACTTTGTGTGGTCATCTACACCTGTGCAAACTGAGTGTAAAGCACTCCCAATTCAGTTTGGTACTGGTTTACACCCATGTTGCACTGGAGTGAGTGGCTACACAAGGAGCAAGTGTAACACACTGGTCATTGTGTGGTACAAGTGCCCGAGCCGCAGAGGATGTGAGCCTGCTGCTGCTCTAAGCTAGCAAGCCTGGTTCGTTAACTCATGCTTTTAGCTCTGGAAATCTCCAGTTCAATCCCAGATGGCAGCTGTCACACAAGGCCATGGTGAATTTCCTGATCTAAAGCCGACTGATGTCCATGGAAGGGCTCCTATTTGGATCAGGCCCATGATACTTTTGAAAAGTGCTGGACAGACAGGGCTGGAGACCACTGTCTGCTGAAGGACAGATACAGTATGGGCATGTGACAGGGTACCCAGGTGCAGTCTGGACTGTGGGATTGCTGAGCCCTCTGTCCCAACAACCTGGCCTGGCCCTCACACTGTGTTGCTGATGTCAAGTTACAAACTTCTGGCAGGTACTGCACTTACGCCTTGACTACACTACAGAGTTTTGTCAGAAAAAAGTTATGCCGCTTTAATTAAAGCACTGTTGCGTGTCTACACTATGCTCCTTGTGTTGGCAGAGCGTATCCCTGCTAACAGCTGTGGCATCGACACAGAGAGCCATGCACTGTGGGTAGCTATCCCACTGTGCAACTGCCCGCAGGGTGCTTTGGGAAGGGTTTGCAATGCCTTGTGGGGCAGGTACAGCGTCACATGATGCAGGTGTCTCAATCCCATCCTTCCATGGGCATCCTACTAGACTGCCAGCTGCTTTTCAACTGTGTGGGGGAGAATGTGTGGGGGAGAAATAGAAACAGTGTGTGTGCACGCATATGCATGTGGTCTCTCTAATTTCAGACAGCAGCCGGAGCAACCAATCCTGAGGCAGGGGGAGGGAGACACCCCCTCCCCCCACATCATTCCCCAGCTCTGCACAGGTCTTCTCCCACCCCACCCCCCCGACCCCCAGCAGCAGCCCACTCTGCCTGCTTGCCAATTCCACACGGAAGGTTCTGTGAGCTTGGAAAGGTGAGGAGCACATGCCTGCATAGCTTGATGCAGGGCAGCAGAGTTCAAAACCGTGAGCTGAGCGGCCACCGGAGGCCAGTTATGTTGGCATAAACTACAGCGTCTACACTGATACTTCATCTCTTTAACTTTGCTGGGAAAAGCACTATGCCTTTCATCAAGGCGTTTTACTTTGTCAGCAAAACAGCAGAGTTTTGCCACCAACAGTAGCTTTGTAGTGTGTATACCTCCACTGTTTTGTCAGCAAAACCATAGAGACAAGGCCTTACATAGCTATTCACAGGCAGGGACACACACAGCTGAGTTACATGAATGTTCTCCCAGCCACTCATGAACCAACAGTAGAGAGGTTTCAGCCAATGCCCCCCAACTCCCCAGAACTGTACCATCCTGCTCTGATCAGAAGCCTGGCCAGCATAAGTTCATTAACCAGTTCGCCTCTCCCTCTATATGGGGTGGACGTACGCTAGATTCTGTAAACTGAGCTGATTTCCCCCAAGCACTTCAAGCAAAACACATTGTTTTAGGGAAAACATAAAAACAGGTTTATTAACTACAGAAAGATAGATTTAAGTGATTATAAATAGCAGACAGAGATTAGCATTGGGTACTTAAGAAACACAAGTAAATATGCAGTCTAAGTTCTACAGACTAAACCGGATTGGATTCAAGCAGGGTCTCACCCCAACAGATGGTACAAACAGGTTACAGATCCTCCATACACAGACTAGACTCCCTTTTCCAGCCTGGGACCACCCTTCCACTGTTCAAAGTATTTATCCTGCAGATGTTCCTCCAGGTGTTGAGTTGGGGCGGGAGAGAGACCAAGTGATGATGTCACCTCCCCTTTTTTATATTTTCTTCCAGCTTTCTGGGCAGATCTTTGCTGTGACCTGGGGATCAGTCAGTCCCCATTGGTCAGTCAGTCTCCATTGCCTACATGCCCTCTCTGAGAAGTCTCTGGGATGGCCAGAGTTGGGAGAGTGGATTCCCTTTAATGGCCCAGCAGCACACACATCTGGCTGGTCCTTTGTTGCAATTGAAACATTGATTGTGGGCATCTCCCAAACTCACACTGTATTTCAGTAACGCATAGAGCAATGCTTCATATCTTCACCTATGACGACAGCACATACAATCAGACAGGACATAAATGTTCAACAGATCGAGACATTTCAGATGATACCTCACAAGGCATACTTCATACAAAACTTATCATAATATCACCATGGTGATTATGAGGGTTCCAGGGTGCTACTTTGAGGCGCAGACTGTCACAGGGCAGTAGCAGGATAAGCTACCCTGGTGCGGTCCCATCAAAGTGCTTCATCCTGGGTGGTAGGTTCCATCTTCATGCCCATTCAGCCATTGTCCTCTCTGCTGAGAGGCATTCATGGGTGCCTGTTGTGATGGAGATTTCTGTTACGTAGTCAGAAAATAAGCTCTGCTCCTACCCTGAACAACCAATCCCCATGTTATAGAATGCAGCCGTTATGGGCACTGACTTGCTTTGGAATAGCAATTGACATGGTATTTCCACAGTTTCCTATTCCTTCCGTCACTTGAAGTTTGCAAAATCAAGGCTGGATTAAATTGGTCTAGATGGATATTCTGCTGCCATTTCTTATTATTCTCTACTCTGGCTGTACAATCTTGTTATGCCAGACATGTTCCATCTTTGTATGTTATACGAGATTTCCACCCAAATGATCCCAGCTGCTGTAAATACCCCATAAGAGTGCCGTGATCCTGCCACAAGCAAATAGCCTTTTTAAAGAGGGGTGTGGAGAAAGGGCATCTTAGTGGGTATGGCACCAGAAGGGGAGTCAGGGAATCTGCGTTCTATCCCCAGCACTGCCACAAACATCTTATGTAACCTTGGTCAAGTCACTTTCCCAATAAATGGCATAGGTTCCCCATTGTTGGGGAAAAAAAACAATTAGCCGCCCCCCCTTTTTTTTTTGGTGCTTGATTTGATTTTAGGATTTTACAGAATTTTAGATGTAGAGTTTAATTTACACAGGCATTTTTTATTGGCGTACAGAAATACAGCTCGAGCTGGGTGCCTCTGGAGAGGAACCCCGCGCCTCAGAAATTGCAAGCAATTATACCCTTTACAGTTGGTAACACCACCCTCGCCCATGTCCAAAGTTCAATTCTTTAATTTGAATTGGGGTCTCTGCTTTTATTTATTGGACAGTTTTGTTGCCGAGTGGACAGACCGTTGCCGGGTGCTGGATTTGCTCCGGGAGACAGTTAGTCCTATTTTTTGTTTTGTTTTTTTTTATTATTTTTAGTGATAACGGGCAGTCTCAACTGGTTTTGAAGCTGCTTTTTTAGCATTCCTCTCAGGTCAGCTTGACCTTGGCCTAAGGCTTCAATTACTTTAATTACTTATGCTAAATTAGTAACTTATGCTAAGTTATAAGAACAAACTTATTAAACATTCATATAAAATAGCATATAAGCACTTTTTTATAACAGTCCCCCCTTTGGTTTTGTAGGCATCCCTGCCTACTTATGCTACAATTTACTTTGCATGAGCACTTTGCGATAGCCTTGAAAAGAACGAATTAACATATTTTGCAAAAGATTTTTAATATGCGACACTGCACAACATAATATTAGTACAATTAATACAGGAAGGAAAATTTTAAGTAATAAACTGAACAAACCACTAAGCCATGATGATAAACCCCACCCTGAAAACAGAGAGTTTGCAACCAATTGCTTTCAGGGGCGGTGTAGGCAGCTTGCGCTCCGACACGGGCATGGGCCTCTGCCCATACCAATTTTTTTTTTTTTATAGACTTTATAGCTACTATTATTTACATACATATAACAACGGGACCCAGTGAGAGCGCAGACCCCTCCCTGGGATACTAAAAGATAGTTTAAGGCCAACCTGTTTTGGAAGGAATACGTTTTGAGTTGTTGCACTTTTTTATTTAAAGTTTTTATTGCTGATTTTAAACCACTAATTGAGTTTTTTAATTTTAAGGCAATCTTTTTAAGTACCATTTGAAGTTTTACGGTGTAACGGCCTATGCATGTTATGGCTGGCCCTGTTAGTAGTGGTACTATTCCCAGAATGGGACACCCTATGAGCTTTTCTGTTGTGAGGGGATTTTTTGTGTTGCCCTTTAACGCAGCATTTAGCCGTTGAAGAGTTACCCCCCACCCCCGTGATTTAATAGGGGTATTCCGGATGTTTTTAATTTTGCTTTTAGGTAACGTAGGAGTAATATAAAGATGGGGGATTCCATAGGCTATATAACAGCTACTAGTCCAGTTAGCTGGTAACATTTTATAAGCTTTTTGGCCACACACAAAATAATGACCCTGTAGGGCCTAATAAGGACTGGCTTTTAGGGGAATTCCTGCAATGTTTAACGCTGCTTTCCCAAACAGCTTATATGCTCCCAATGGGGCTTTCCATTTTCCTTGTTGACTACGGGTAGGGGTGTTTTTGATTGTACCATTTAAATTACACTTTTTATAGGGACCACTGCAAACTTACCATTGGCCTGATATATTAGAGACATTAACCGAATGACAAGTTATACCTGTTTGACTTTTTATTGTGGAGAGGTTATTTGCAAGAGTCTCTCCGAAAGGGGAAGAATTACTACTTTTACATTGCCGGCCTTTACCCTTGGTTTTTATTTAATACTTATTTGCCCATTGAGTGATTAAAAAAAAAAAAAAAAAAGTTCGTGTTAACAGGACGCGCGCACCGGTCAGATTGATTTCGGGTAAAACAAAATACTCCCTTAATTAGTATTGCAATTGAATATTCCCAATCCTGAGAGGTGGCTTGCTGTAAAGACGTTTTATTCCAAAAGGGTGAGTCTGTTCGATTAAGAGGGATAGGGTCCCTACCAACGGGACCCCTGACCTAAATATGTGGGGGTATGAATATAAATTTAACATTGTGTTTGATTTACTCCCTGTTTTATGGCACGGGTTAAATTTAAAAAGCTATTGCCCTCCCATCCTTGGGAATAGGGAGAGGAAGCCCCAGGCAAACCATACCAAGGTTGGCCTTTTTTTTTTTTTTTTTTTTAATACCACATAAAAACCACCACCACCAATGTAAGTTTAATAAACAGGAACACAAGAAGTCCTGGTGGGCTGTGAAGGTCCCAATAACTGGAAAGCTTAGTCCATGGGTTGGTAGTGGAGTTTATTCGTGAAGTGGCTCGTCCGATGGCTTGTCAGGGTTAGGTGGGGGTCCCAGCGCTAACTTAATGTAGCCATGATGGATTCAGGAACCTTTACCTGCAAAGGAGTGGTGGCAGACGGTGGGAGTAATGTTTGTGGCTGTAAGGCGTTTTTGGTATTCATGCTTGCCCACAAGCACCGATTCCAGCCCCTGGAATAAACCCACCCGCCGCTTCACTCCACATTCCCAAGAATACATTCTGCAATTTTTTTTTGGCCAATGTACAATGCTTTGTTTTTGCCACCAAGGCCAATTTTTAATGTCTTTTGCAGTCAGGAATTCTTGGATTTTGGTGGTTTTAGCAGAGCAGGCGTTCCTTTATTTTTTTGGGGTGGTGGGGGGGGAACAGTCATGGTTTTGCATTATACAGGGGAAAGGTTACTAGCATGTTACCCTGTCGTGCTTTGGTTTTTTTAGCAAATACTGAATGCAGGTTAGTTCCGTCAGTGGACAAGGGAGAGGTTACTAGCACTTTACCTTGTTTTTTCCCCTGCTGTCCAAAAGGAGGAAAGAAAAAACCCAGAAGGAGGGACAGGCTGATCAGTAGTCGAAGTGAAGTCATTTTAAGACGGAGGGGTCTTTTTGCAGTAAGAAGCATGGGTCCAGGCAGTCAGTCCTTGGCACTTTACAGCGGTGTTGGTAGTTAGCAGGATTTAATAAGGGCTTTTTTAGCATGAAGCCAAAGTAGTTTTTTGTTGATGGACCTTTATGTAGACCCTGTTATTTGGTTTTAACAAATGGCAGGTTTGCTTAGGATTTTTGGAGCAGGATTTTTTTTTTTACCTGTAAATACAGAAACCTAACACATTTTATTAATGTCTGGCAGTGTTTTGCAGATTTTACAGCTGCTTGGGCACATTTAAGACCCCCTCTTTTTTAGCTGTCAGCCAAATTTTAGCTGTAAGTAGTGTCCTTGGGCAGGCCAGCGCCTTATTTTTGGACCGAGCCTGCCAGCTACAGCGTTGAATTAACTTGTTTTTTTGTTTTTGTTTTTTGGCTTTTATTAATCTGCAAAGGAAACTTTTACTTTTTATTTCTACACTTTTGTTTAAAAATGAACACATATATATTGCCCATTATACAGCACTTTAGTTTTATTGTTTAATGTATGCCACATACACCCTTCTAGGAAAATGACTTTATTACGATGAAGCTTTGGAGCAACAAGCCAGGACAAGAACACCCACTTTTGAAGAGTCCACTTGGTACAACCTCTGGTGTTTAATAGTTTTTTTTTTTTCCCCTAGCCCTCTGGCTAGAAATTTGAGGTAGCCAGAAGGATCCCATGTATAATATGGGGAGTAGGTTAACCTTTCATGTCCTTGCTTCCAAAGACTGTTGGTGTGCAAATTTTAACAACAACATTTTTTTTAATTAAAAGATTGGCCAGTGAATTTTTTTTTTTATTTAAGCAAATGTATTAAACTTTAGCATATTACTTTTTTTTTAATATTATTTAACATTTTGCATTTTAAGTTGAATAAAACAAGTATTTGCATTTTGATTTAACCCTTCTATTTAGTTTTAAACACAGCAATTTTGGCCACAAGACAAACACAAGACAGAACACAGAATATAATTCCTATTGTGCCAGTAAATTCATGATATGTTGAATTACTTTTTAGCTGGCAATTAGTTTTTCCTGATTTTTTGAAAGACAAAAAAAAAAAACAAAAACAAAAAAAACATAGATTTACCCCTTCTGGGCAGTCAGTCATTGCTTAAAATATTTTTTTATATATATATATATATATATATATATATATATATATATATATATATATATATATACCCTTGTTAATTGCAGGCAAAACAGAGGAATTACACATTTTTTGCTATTTGTTTTATAGGCAGCCCAAGTTACAGTGGCTTTTACCTTATTAGTTAGATAATTTACATTAAAACAAAATGTTTTTTGGCTTGCTTTTGGATTTACAGCTTAAAGATTTTTACTTTAAAAAGGGCACAATAAAACTTTACCAGATTTTTGATTGCCTTTTACTTTTAACTCCTGCTGTTAAATACACAGCGACCTGAAAAGGAAGACACCACTATTGTTGCCCTTTGGAGCCTAATACGGTATTAATTAAGTAGCACTGTATAATTGCATTCCTTTGGAAAAGGGCCCATTTTTCTTAAAATGACTGCAAAGAAACCAAGATATTTTTTTTTTTAGTATTTTATAAAGTTGAATTGTTTAATTTTTTTTTAGCAACTACAGAGTTATTTTTAAATTACTTGCTTGTTTTTTAAAACGACACCTAATTAACTTAGATTTTACCATTTTAAGCATTATTTTGGGATTTACTTTTTTTTTTTATTATGCCTTTTAAGTTTTCAACCTGTTTTTTAATTTTTTTATTTGTTGCCTGCCCGCTTGGGCCCGATCCTGGTTTTTTTTTCAGAACTGTTTCTTTTATGAGCACCAGCTTTGTTCCACTACCAATTTAACAAGGAGGGCAGGCTTCTTAACTAGCCCCCCAGCCCTTTTGGTCTCTTTTTTAAAATATTTTTACTTACCAGGGCTACCCGAGTCCTCCCCCATGAGGCTTGTCACCTGGACAGAACGCACGGCCAACTGGCAAGCAAGGAGGTGACGGGCATAAGTCAGAAAGCCGAGGGTAAACCGGAGGAGGGGCAGAAGCAGGCATAGCACTGAGCGGGGCTGGAGACCCCTGAGATGAATAAAGAAAAGGAGGAGGAAAGAGGAGGTCCTTTCACACGCGCATAAACCAGTTGTTCCATACATACCAATAATTCATCTGTTTAGGAAACCTATCTTTCAATTGTTGGCATAAAAAGGTTTTGATTTACAAAAATCAAGTCCCTATGCCTGGCCATCGCTCCGCAGGATTACCGCCATTGGTTAAAAGCGACCAGTCCTCCTGACACAGCTGTACCAGCTTCTTTTTCCCTAGCCCCTTGGTACCATCAATCCTTCTCCATTTTCCAGCACTTTGGACAAGAGCATCCCCTTTTCCACGCCCGAAGAATTACCCATTCTCTATATTTTTTTTTGGGCTGCGCTTTATGCTGATCAGGCCATGCACCCTTCCCAAGTGCACTGTAACCAGAAACCAGAATTTGGAATTTAGAATGTGGGAATTTAAGACTCACCCTTCGGTGCCTCCTGTTGCCAAAGGTCCCAGGTGAATTCACCTGTTGGCGCCAAGTGGAGGTTTGGAGGCAAGAGGCCTCGACGATGGTCGCCTAGAGTCCTGCCGCAGTCGCCAAACTGTTGGGGAAAAAAAAACAATTAGCCCTTTCTTTCCCCCTTCTAGGCGCTTAATTCAACTCTAGGATCCCACAGAATTCTAGATTCAGAGTCCAATCTACACGGGCATCTTTTATTGGTGTACAGAAATACAGCTCGAGCTGGGTGCCTCTGGAGAGGAACCCCGCCCCTCAGAAATTGCAAGCAATTATATCCTCGACAGTTGGTAACACCGCCCTCGCCCATGTCCAAAGTACAATCCCCTAATTTGAGTAGGGGTCTCTGCTTTTTCCCATTGGACAGTTTGGGTGCTGAGTGGGCAGTCCGTTGCCGGGTGCTGGATTTGCTCTGGGAGACAGTCAGTCCTACTCTTTGCATTCTCTCTTATTTTCATTGATAACGGGCAGTCTCAACTGGTTTTGAAGCTGCTTCTTCAGCATTCCTCTCAGGTCAGCTTGACCTCGGCCTAAGGTTCAACTACTTTAATTACTTATGCTAAGTTATAAGAACAAACTTATTAAACATTCATATAAAATAGCATATAAGCACTTTTTTATAACACCCATCTATAAAAAAAAAAAAATGGGGAGAACAAATACTTCGCTTCTCCAAGGGGGCGCTGCAAGGCTTGATTGGGATTTGTGAAGTGCTAAGAGATCCTTTGTTAATAGGCACAATAGAAGTGCATCCTATTAAATTAGCAGCATACATATTAGGACCATTTTTTAAAAACTCTATATTTGCTCATGAACAGTGTCAAATTAAAAGCTACAAGAATTTTTTTTATCTGCAAAAGTGATGCTATATTAGCAACAGCAGCTTCTCCTAGCTGATCTGCTAACATAATTATTAGTAGTAGAACTGAAATAACATGTAGGGGATCCAGTCATGGATCAAAGCCCCACCGTGTATAGGCACTGTACACATCGATAACAAAAAAGATAAGCTCTTTGGGGTGGGGCCTACAAGATACACAAGATGAATAAAATATCTCAACCCTGATCTGGACAGATCACCTTTAAAAATGAGAAAGAAATTCAGCCTGCTATTCAGCCCTTCAATTGAGATGGATAATAAGGATTTCAACTGCGGTGTGTGCTCTCTGTCTTTATGTCAGGAACTTGCATGGCCCCATTGTGAGGCACTCTGATCCTACAGCAATCTGAAAAGCATTTACCCTCAGAATCTGCCTGTTAGGCAGGGCAATCCTATTATCCGCATTGTACAGATGGGAACCTGAAACAGAGAGACTAAGTAACTTCCCCAAGGTCATACAGGTAATCGGTGGCGGAGCAGTTTTGTGATGCAAATACTTGCCTATTCAGAATGAAGATCATCAGATCTTTTCACCTGGGCCACTGAACACTTATCAGAATGCAACATATATTTTAGCTGCTGCTATTGTTTCATTAGCCAACATTTATATTATGGTAGCACCTAAAGGCCAAACCAGATTGTGCTGCTTGTGCTAGGTACAGTTCAAACATATAGGAGAGCTTCTCCTGTCGGCGTAGTTAATCCACCTCCCTCAAAGGCGGTAGTTATGTTGAGGGGAGAAACTCTCCCATCAACATAGTGCTGTCTAAGTGGGTGGTTAGGTCAGTATAACTATGTTTCTTGGAAGGGGTGTGGATTTTTCACACCCCTGAGCATTGGAGTTACAGCGATATTGGTCTGTAATGTAGACCTGGCCTTAGCCAATCAGGGGTGGCGATCACAACTGGCCACGCCCTAGCCTTTCTCAGATTGCCATTGGTTGTGAGTCTTACAGCAAAGGAGAGTTCTGAAGAATATCAACATGATTCATCTTTTCTCTTCCAGACCATATTTTAAGGACTTTTTTTCATTCAAAAAATGTCAGCCAGCTCTATTCAAGAAGAAACAGTGCAAAATGCTTCATATCAAACAAAGACACACTTGGCTTCCACAAACATTGCCTTGTTACTTGAATCAAACCTTTCAAGGGTTGGGAAATGTTGGATTACACACACACGAGGAATATTTGTGCGCGTGTGTATATATCTGGTCCCCTGTGGCCCTATTTTCCCATTGTAGGATATTAGGATAGGTACTCTTAAAGTGGCATCCAATATATTCCCTATTATGTTTTTTCTGGAATATTTTTACCTAACTTTTCATTGAAACGAACATCTGTCTTTTTCATTTCTCCCCTTTTTTGACCACCTGTGTTTGTGTCCTATGATTTTTTTCAAATTCAAGATGTCAGTGAAATAAGTTGCACAAATTTGAGAAACATCAGTCAGCTCTAAATAGGAATAATTCCAACTGAATTCCATGAGAAGACCTCATATAGAGTTGACTCTGCAGTTTACCTGAGATAAACACCACAAGACCAGGTTCTTACCTAGGAAAGGCTGTTCAGGTAAATATTTGTCAGCCATTCAGTCTTATGGGTGTTGGGAGTAGTCCGCTATCATTCATTTGAACAAGTTATTCTCTCTATTGGTAGTTCAGTTACCGAAACCCAAGCTAAATTCTGCCTTCCCACATACCCCTGAATCTCTGATTGAAGTAGAGGGGCGTTGGGAATGGCTCTCAGAGGGTGGATTTGATCCTGTTATCTCTCCACTTTACTGAGATAATCGTTGATAGTTTTATCATAACTAAATAAGGATTTACCCTGACAAAATTACAACCCTAATGATACCACCACACAGAACTCCAAGCCATAACTGCTTGTAGGAAACAACCCTAAATTACTAGATATACCTCAGGAGCCACAAATGACCATGTTCTCATGCAGTAATCTTATAACATACAAACTGCAACCAACTGCAAGTCACCTCCCAACCCGGTAATGAGTAAACATGGAAATCACTGGATCAGATGTCTCTGCTTACAAAAAAAGATGGACTTGAAAATTAGCTTTGGAATTCACTTCCCTGCTTGGCCCACCACAGCCTCAATCTGGTGCCTTTAGGGCACCCACTGTACTGCATGTTGTTTTGTTAACCTTTCCCTGGCTTGGCAAGGAAGAAGGGTTAGTGGAGGATGAGTGGGGGATGGCTAGGGCATGCTGGGATGAGACATGTTGCTGGAGCTGGTATGTCAGGTGGACTATCTTTCTTGGTATTTGTGACTATATAGTCTGTTATGAAGGTAGACATCTTATAGACTTTTGAGCTATGGAATTGTACTGGATTATCAGTTTATAACTGTGATCATTATTCATATTTAAACTAGAAGTCTTTAAATGCCTTCTGCTCAAGCAGGGAGAGTGATGGTAATGCCCTTGCTCTTATGCTATGAAGATTATCTTGCAAATGGTATGGGAGACAGAACCACAAAGCTAAGACCCCTCTAAGCACTGTTACTGATGGTCATTCAAACTGTACCATGAGCAGTTCTAACACATGTTGCTCTACCATGTCATTCCTCTTATTTTTGCCAAGCGAATACTTCTAGCATTGCAGTGAAAATTCACCAGCTGAAACTAGGATCATGAAACTTTCCATTGTGAAGGACACTATCATCCTCAACTAATCATGTTTCTCAGGCAACACTACTCAGCTAAATAAGATAGATTCAGTATTTCAGTGAATCCTGGAAGGAATCAATGGTATAGAAAATACAGAACCTAGGTTTAGGGCTAGCTGTGAAAATAACTAATGTTTTGGTTTGCTGGATGATCCGAGTGGGGGCAAAATTGTTTCAGGATAATTCAGAATGACAATTTCTTTTCTTCCAATAACCACAAAAGTACATAGAAAATTCATTTTTGGCCAAACAAAACATTTCTGGTGACCCAAAATGAAGTGTTTCATTTTGTTTGATTCTTAACATTTTCTTTAAATAAAATTGAATTAGAATTCAAAAAAGAAGAGTTGTTCTGAATCAAAAAATATCAAAATATTTCATTTTTAAAACAATGAAATGTTTCAATGGTTTTCATAATATATTTTTCTGGCAGTGGGAGGTTATGATTGAAACTAATTTAGCAAGTTCAACATGAATTTGCAAAATGTTTCGGTTGATCCAAATCTGCATTTTTCAGTGAAAAAAGTTTTGGATTAAAATTTTTGCCCAGCTCTACTTATGTTTATACACGTCACAGATTGCAAAACACAGAAACTGCAGCATAATTACTAACCCAGTAAGTAGTAAATATTGTGCCATCACAAGGTAATAATTATCTGGTTATAGCTGTCAGCTCCACTACCGAATTATCATAAGATCTGAAAGCTTCCAGAAACATTTAGCAATATCAAGTATGAGTGCCATTCTTCTGCCAAAATCACGTATAGTGTTTACATGGAATTGTCATGTTACTCCAGTACAGGCTATTTGTATGATGTCCCCTGTGAAACAGTGAAACCCATCATTTGTTTATCAATTAAAATGATTAAAGGTACAGTTAATCTCTTGAGTTGTTTTTAAAACAAACTCTTAATCCACAGCTGGGAAGAATAGTGGGAGTATCATGTACAGGCTTGAGGACTAGATTGAGAATCCGGAGATCTGGTTCAATTTCCAGCTGTGTCACAGTCTTCCTGTGCAACTTTGAACAAATTACTTGTTCCTCCTTTCCCCTCCCCCATCTATCAAATAAGGAGAACACCAAACACTGATGTGGGTGAATTGGGAAGCTCATGTTAAAAAGCTTTAAAAACCTTGGCTGAAAGTGCTACGGAGGTGCAAAGCATTAGTGTTAGATCTGGCTTAATTTTTTTCCCCAACGTTTCCAACCTTTTGTTTTGTTTTGTTTCCCCACTTTTTTAAAAAACAAGGAGAAATCCTATTTTGGTTTGTTTTTCAGAAAAAAAAACAAAAATAAGTTTTTGGAAAAAAATTGGGACACTTTGACCAAATGTACTTATTTAGTACGTTTCTCAGATGTCTCGGAGAATGTTTTATAAGTCATTAAATGCTCATGGCAAGCAAAAGAAAAACTGACATTAAGCAAAAGTTCATGCCCTGACTGCATAAGCTTATGCAGTCAGGGCATGAAGTGGAGACTCACGACCTCCTGTCTGATGCGTGCGTACACGGCAAGTGCATTAACACAGCTGCATGCTCAGAGCAGGCAGTTGTTGCACTTGACCAGGGCATGCTTTAAATGGCTCTTCCTGGGTGCATTCCCTTGACCCCCAGTCACACATGCAGCCAGGCAGGCAAATGCAGCTGCACATTTGTGTGCGCATTTTGGCTCTGCCACGAACATCAAAAAAGTGCAGGGTCAAGCTCTTTCCCACATGGCCTTCCCATGAAGGCTACAAAAATATTGCATCTGGATCTTTTTAAAATTGTGCTTATGGGACCTCAAATCAACAAAGTACATTAGCACAGGCCTAACGGTAAGCAGCTAATTAATTCATTGACTTTGCATGCTTGAAGTTAGGCCCATTGTGCTGGATCAGGTCCTTAGTCCTCCAGTTTAAAACATGGCATTGAGCAGTATCACAGGTTAGCCATCCACAGCTGCTGTTCTATTTAAACAGTATCTAAAATACAAAGGGTGAATTCTATTAAACTTGAAAATACCCACCGCAAACACCAAGAAAAAAAAAAATCTTTGCAATTTCTTTTCAAGCTTGTTGACAAATTTCAATCCTCTAGTGTAAAGTTCCATTCCCACACAATACCCCACAAGACAAAGCATGTGATACTTCTGGCTTTGTTTGAACCTTTGGCCTTTTTGGGGGGCAGCTGAAATTCTTATTTCATCTTGCAAATGCAACAGCCATAATTAGCAGCAGAGCCTTGTTATTTTGTTATGCATAACCACAAGCTGTTAATTAGGCAACCATAGCAGAACAATAATCGAAAGTGTAGGAGGGGGAAGGAAACTAGAAGATTAATATTCATGCTTTGTTGTTATCCTTATGTCTTTCCAGTTAAAGAAAAAAATTAAATGAAGGGCACGACAGCTAGGTTTCCATCAGTTACAGATGTATTAATTAGCTCTGCTTGGCATCAATAAACAGAAGCATGTGTTTATTGGCTCATGGATGCCACCATAACATGCCCTCCTGGTGCTAATATGGAGCTTGGTCACTTCACATACATTAGTCAGAAGGCCATCTTTTTTCTCCAAAGAATTCAGAAGACATGGATTCAATTCCCAGCTCTGCCAATGACTTTCTGTGTGGCCCTGAACAAGTCATTAGCCTCTGTGCCTCACTTCTTTACCTTAATAATTCTGAAGTGCTCCTATCCTGTGGGGATGAGGGCCTTATAAATGACATGGGATTGAAACCATCCAAGAGCCTTGCTAACAGCATACATGCTCCCAATCCCAAGCAGCCCAAGATTGCCTGTTCCTTTCCCTAACCCCCATCTCTAAGACCGCTCCCACATCTGAGGGGGAGGGAAGTGTGACACCCCAGTATTCACCACTGTCACGTCATTAGGATATGTTTTGTACAAAGAGGTATCATTTTAAAAGTCTTAATCTGCTAGAGATTAATATCTTGTTGGATTATGTGTGCTGTCACCGTATGTGAAGTTATGGAGTTTGGCTATGTGTGTGTTAGTGAAACATGAAGTGAGGTTGAAAATACCCACACACCCACAAGCAGTCTTTCAGGTACAGCAGCAAAAAGGCCAAACAATGTTCATGGCTTATTGAGGAAATGCACACAAGCACAAGGATTACCCCAGGAACTGTATACAATAGAACCCTCTCCGAGATAGCACTACACCATGGGAACTGTTTGACCCAGGTCAGAGCAAAAGAGCTTTCCAGCAAGTGGGAAGAAGATATAAAATGGGGGGAAATGACATCAAGATGGGACCTCACTCTCTCTGCAACAACACACCTGGAAACACCTGAGGAATAAAGACTGAACGGGGGGAAGTGATGGTCCCATGCTAAAGGGATTTCTAGCCTGTGTATGTAAACCTGGGAAACCCAAGTGCAAAGCCAAGGTAGCTTGTGCCTTAAGAATCTGCCAGTCTGTTTATCACTCAGGGTGAGAACTATGTTAAACAAAACTGCAAACTGAGTTTATTTACTAGGTGGTCTGCTTTGATCACTTATAATCTGTTAAAATCTATCCTTTTGTAGTTAATAAACTTAATTTTATGTTTTAATCCAAACCAGTGTGCATTTGACAAGGTGTCTGGGGAAAATCTCAGCTTGGTTACCACAAGTGTGCATGGTCCTCTTCATATTGAGGGAGAGACAGACTGGGTGTTAAACCCATATACTGGCCAGATTTGACCAGGGCAGGACGGTACTGCTCTGGGGTCCTAGGCTGGTGGTTAGAGAGCCTGCATGTGACTGCAGCTGGGTGTGTCCCTACCTGTGTGAATGCTGGTGGAAGTGCAAGCTTGGAAGGCTTTGCAACTTGTCAGAGCAACAGTGTGAGAGGGAGCCCAGGCTGGTGGGTCAGAGGGCTCAGTGGTACCCCAGTTCTAGGTGCCACCCTGAGCAGAACCAATCACAGGAAGGATGCATGAGTTTTTCCCCAGTTAAAAATAATAAAAATTGTGAACATGATTTTTAAGAAATAAATGTAAAGAAAGAAGGGGTGACCTTG
This sequence comes from Eretmochelys imbricata, assembly GCF_965152235.1. Taxonomy (NCBI): domain Eukaryota; kingdom Metazoa; phylum Chordata; order Testudines; family Cheloniidae; genus Eretmochelys; species Eretmochelys imbricata. The sequence continues at coordinate 200,376,578 of NC_135574.1, read as the reverse complement.
GTCCACAAATGCCCACATCCTTTAAGCGCACAGAGGAAACCAAATATTATTAATTACTGTAGCACGTAAAGGCCTCAATAAAAATCAGGGCCCTGTAGGTGATAAGCATTGTACAAACATTTAGTCAGAAACAGTTCCTGCTCTGAGAAACTGAATCAAGACAGACAAAGGGATGGGGGAAATCAGCATTAACATCCCCACTTTGCAGGGCAGGACCAGAAGTACAGAGAAATTAAGTGACAGGTCCACAGTGAGACGGGGAGACTGTGGAAGCCAGGAATTCAATGGAGATCTCCTACCTCCTGTCCTGTGCTTAATCACAAGGTCATCCATCTAACCATGGTAATAGATGTTCACTTCTCAGTTATCAGGTGAAAAATGAGCTCTAGAGAAAAATTCCTGCCCATATACTGTGGGGGTAAAATTCCTCCAGGATTCCAAATCAGAACTACCCCTGGTGGTAAGTGCTCCCAACAGTATTCAGCGTTTGCATAAGCTGCGCTGTAGGGAGCGTTTCGGCAAGGCGCACCAGGGCTTTGATAACAAACATTACATTTGTCAGCAGTTTGATATACTCTAATTTAGTTTGCAACTAAAAGAATGAAAAGAACAAAACCAGCTGGTCTCTAGTGACGTGAAAGCAGGGATCAAAGAGCACTGCACTCAGTGAACTTTTAACTCAGACCCATTAACAGATGGCAGATACCATTCTGAAAACAAGAAATGGAATAAAATGAATTTCATCTAACATTGCACTGAACCCACGATAGATTTGTGCAGATTTGCACTAGTTGACATAGCTGATGTGACAGAATATGTGAAAAGTGCCAACATAGAAGATTAGGGTTGGAAGAGACCTCAGGAGGTCATCTAGTCAAACCCCCTGCTCAAAGAAGGACTAACCCCAACTAAATCATCCCAGCCAGGGCTTTGTCAAGCCAGGCCTTAAAAACCTCTAAGGATGGAGATTCCACCACCTCCCACTTTCCAGTGCTTCACCCCCCTCCTAGTGAAGTTGCAGTTTTCCTGCTCCATCCTCTTACACACACACACAGAGGCTTGCACAGGAGACAGGAAGGACGGACTACAGAAATGGGGTTAGTAATACTTGCTACCTCAAGGGGATGTTTTGAATTTTAATTTCTATTTGAAAAGTGCTTCGCAGTCCTCCGACGAAGGCATGAAATCTGTTAATAAAGAACCTGGCAAAGGTTTTGCTTTGGAAGCGTGCCATCTGAAGCATTTTAGCTGATTAGCTAGTTCTGGTTATCCACAAGAAGCAACATTTGCGTGCCACAGCATCCACTACCACTGTGACTATATCCCCACCCTACTTCATTTAAGCCTTCAGCTCATATTTTCCAGTTGTTTCTTCATCTGTATATTTATGTGACCACCATATAGTCTATGTCTACACTGCAATCCTAACCCCTCTTCCAGCTATACACAAATCACTCTAATCCAGGGCTCAAATCCTGGGTCTGAGGACCCCACGGGGTGGAGGGCCTTAGCCGGAGTCAAGCTGGAAGCCAGGGTTAAAGCCCTAGTGGTTTGCAGCATAGATGCACCCCTCCTGGACTCGTGCGTGCTCTGGGTGTCTGCTAAAAGTATCCCTTAATGTCACAGGCCAACTTTCTTTGCCCTCTGGACAATCAAATTTTCCCTCACTGAACCACAAACAAAGGGCTAGAGTGCCCACGTTTTGGGAGGGCACTAGCAAATCTGGGATATGGGTGGTTGGACTTGGGCCTGCATAAAGCAGTGTAGACCCTGGAGCCCCAGGTAGGGACCCAGGGTTCAACAATTCTTAACCTGGATTTACAAATGAGTATGGAAGCTCAAGCCCTAGGTTAACAAATCTAGGGTCTGCGAATTTGAGTGTAGACACACCCACAGGGTCTGATTCTGCTCTTACACTGGTGAGGTTCCTTTTAACTGCAGCTAAGGGGTCTCCTGGCAGAGGAGCTGGTGCATATGTGCTGGGAGTATGGAAGGACAGGTTGAGGCTGAGAGCAGTGCCAAAGAATTCATTGCTCTATGGGTGTGTGTGCACGCACATTGCAGAAGATACTTCAGCCAAGAAGATGCCTCCTTTCCCCATGGACATATGCCCAAGCACCTGGCTGGGCTAAGCAAACATATGGAGTCCAAGGTATTCTGGAACTCAGCAATAATCTCAATGACATTTTTCAATGTGGGCTATTAAGAAAAAACCCAATATCCCCAATTGCTCTAACAGGATGCTACGGGTTTGACTTCACTATACAAAAGAGAGCCTTTTTTGTGCCTTCATATCAGGAGTCACCAGATGGTGCTGCTATGCATAGTTTGACAAGTAGAGCTGGCCCAACTAGAATAGCTTCCCAGGACCTAGCATTGGCTTGTCAGCTGAAAGAGGGGCTTGCCCATGTGCTCCTTGTGACTGCCTCCCTTCCAGGAGAGGTGTGCGCACCAATGAAGCAGGTTACCTGAGAGCATACCCAGACTCACTGATCTTGGCACAGGGAAGCTGACCAGCAAGACCCCAGAATTCTGTTTCCAGGCTACAGAGGGTGATGGGACACTGGTGTCAGAAGTGACAACACTATATTTCTCTGGCACTGAGCTTGGTTCATTTGCCCATGTTGTGCCTTTGATTAAAAGTTTCCCCTGTCCTAGTGTGTTAAGCGTCCAGCTTCTCTTCAATCACTCGACATTTTTTCTGCGCCGCCCCACCCCAGCAGAAATGCACCTAGGAAAACATTTGAAACAAAAACCCCCATGCAGTTTTAAGAGTGACTTTCACGTAATCAGCCAACATGATACATGCATGAGGTGTACTGTCTATTTATGCTGAAGCTCTTTGGGACAAGGACCACTTCTTTTCTGCATTGTATAGTGCCAGCCACATGCATGGTGCTCTATAAATGTAACACAAGTAGATCAGGATAAAACTCCATCCTTAATCCACCTCATTGGACTTACAGATGGCAGAATGGTGGGAGACCGCTGCAATTTTTATGTCATACTTAAGGTGACAAACAGGATGAGAGAAAACAAGGGTTTCAGACAGAAGACATGATTCTTATTTTTTTGTGGGATCAGATGGTTCTGGGGGGTGTTTCTGGTAATTTAACTAAAGTATGTACACAGGCAAAGCAGATTTGTTAATATTGCTTGCATTACAATGCCACCTAGAGGCTTCTACCAAGACTCAAGCTCCATTGTGCTGGGTACAGTCCCAAACAGCTTACAATCTAAACAAAGGGTGGTGGTGGGCAAGCAGATGCCCAGAGAAATGAAGTGATTGGGATTTGGCTCAGAGTTATACAGCAGGTCAATGGCAGAGCTGGGAATAAAATCCCTATTTCCTGACTCCAGTGCCCTATCCTCTAGCCCACACTGCCTCCCAAGTGTCAGTATGACTGGCAGTCGCCGCAAGATAATAGGAGCCTACAGTTGCATTTCCTTTCCTGTACTGCAGTGGGTATGATGGCTCGCTGTAATGCGACCCATTGCAAAAATCTCAGAGCCATTGGTAAACATCAACACAAATCATGAAAATGGCCCCAGTAGTGCAAACATTGGCCTTGCTACAGAAAGAATAGAGAGATTGCAGGAGATCCCTTCCACTCCCCTCTCTCCCTCTGCAATTTAAAGTCACATCACATCTCTGTCTCCAAACAATTTAGACATGGAAGCTCCTGGGCTTTCTGCACCTTCCTGCAAATGAAAGTGAACTGAACATTTGTGAAAGGCAGATTGAGTTCTGCTGTTGGAGAACACTTCAGACACATACAGTCAATAACACCAGCTCCATAGTGATTTGGGCATCTAGCCAGACCGTGCTGTTGCTTAACTTTATTTTCTATAATGAATATGCTGTTGGCAAAGTACCAAATGCCTTATCTTCTAAGGAAAGAATTCCTCGGGAAGCTAGTCCACAGGCCCAGCTAGGTCTGTGATAACTTCTTCTGGCAAACGGGGCAAGCTGAGATGCAAGATACCTAAAGAGGCAAAGCTAGAGTGCACACACACCGTGGTACTGCTGGGTAGCAAATTAGCCACGGGATATTTTCTACTATCTGTCTAAATTAGGGTGTAATAAACTGTAACACTGACTCTCCCCTACATTTATTGGCACGCGTTAATGGTATTTCAATCAATCATTCTCCTTCCAGTATAACTGAAAGATTATGGGCCTGTCCAATTCCCACTGATGTCAATTTCCATTGTCTTCAGTAGAAGCTGGATCCAGTCTATTATATTGTTGCTTCTTCTCAGAAGCAGAACTATTTCATAGGTGCAAATTCTACAATACTTAGTCCACCCCCACTCCCCTGCAGGCAAAATTCTCACTGGTTTAAGTGTATGTGCATTTACCTACAAAGCAAAATTTCTGCACAGAAATCAGTTAATTGCATCGGTATCTCCACATACAGTTCCCAAATACTGGTTTGCCTTTGGAAATGTAAGTGGAGATCACTCTCACGCTTGAGATGTAGATATGAGTCCACTAGGACCAAGACTGACACAGGTAATTCATATCGGATGAGTCACTGAGTGACTGCTGTAGAGTTACAACTAGAGATAGGCCCAGAGGGAAAACAAAACAAAAAAACCACACACCTCTGGATCTCAAGATTCCCATCTCTTAGTGAGAGAATGGATTCAAAGTGAAGATCCAGACTCAAAGGTATGCCCATTTCTACTGGTGAATTTGGGCTTCTATTAATCTGGGTCACTTTTGCCCCAGTCTTCTAGAGATGCAGGACTCATTACCACAAAAATATTTCAGCGAATGTGACCTCCTTGTCTCTCCTGGCATTATGCATAGTAGGAAGAAAAAAACTGAATTTCCAGTGTTATAGAACTGTCAGTGTACAGTTGTATATAAAAAAAAATAGCCCTGTGTCTTTGGTAAAGCTGTAAAAAATCATATTCATGGATTTACGGAAACCTAAAGTGTTGTGTAGTTGATCCCAGGTGCAAATGCATATCTGCACATTCTTTTATCGGTTATACATATCTAATGTTTCCCCTGGTCTAGGGAAACTAGAGTAATATTGAGTAGAAGCAGAAACGTGTTATTGTCACTGTATGCAGCTTTAGCAAGGCCATAGCCATGTCTAGTTCTGTTGTCTACAGTGTGAAAAGGTTCTTGATAAAGTTCATATTATGCAACAAGAACAACAGGAGATATGGAAAACCTGACTTACAAGGTGAGACTAAAGAAGCTCAATCTATTTAGTTTATCCAAGAGAAGGTCAAGAGGTGATTTGATCTTGGTCAATACATACGTTTGTGGAGAGAATCTTTTTTAATAGTAGAGGGCTCTTTGCTAAATTAAAGGCATAACAAGATCCAATAACTGGAAGCTGAGGCTAGACAAATATGATTTGTAATAAGGTGAAAATGAGGATAAATTAACCATTGGAAATTACAAAAGGATACAGTGGACTCTCCATCATTTGAAGTCTTTAGATGAAGACTGGATGCCTGAGATAAGGGTGTGATGCTGGAATTACGTTGTGTATTTCTGTGGCCTATATAATACAGGAGGTCAGACTAAATGATCATAATAGTCCCTTCTGGACTTAAAAAAAAAAAAAAAAAAATCTATGAATCTCCAAAACCAAAGGCAGTTCTTGCTGATGAAACCCTACTGTTAAAACAAACAATACAAAATTGTGCCCTAGAGCAGTATGAAGAAGTTGATCAGTGGCAAAGTTTTGTCATGCTCATCAGAAGAAATAGCGACATATCCCTCCAGACTAAGGAGAAGATGTTCAAAAGCAAAAATGGGAATTAAACATCCAACTGCCTTTTGTGTTGGTGAAAAGTCTTTGTGAAGGCCTTATCCAAGGCCCGTTTGTCCATTAAAACCCAATGGAAAGATTCCCATTGATTTAATACACATTGCAAATGTAGAGCCAGAATCAAAGTCTTGTAAACGATCCTGAAACACCTGGACTTTCACTCACTATATGAAAATTAGTGGTTTCCCATAGCTGTTGCTAGTAACACTCACCCCTCAGGCTAGAAGGTCACAGTTTCAAGCGTTCAAAATTTAAGGCTCATTGATCCTCTCCCACAAGAGCTTGAGGCACAGAATTGATGATGATGTTCTCGTACACTGCATTTCTAGATGTGTCTGCCTCAATATAAGACACTAAAATGAGCTCCATGATTTAGTCCCGTGGCTGTATGTGAGGATTATTGCCAAGCACATGAATTATTGTTGCATTTACCCGCACAGTCCATGCCTCAGCACTATCTGCATCCTCATTTTGTCACGTTTCTGATGTGTCCAAGGCACTATGGAAAATTTAAACTATTTTATTTCACATGGGGAACATCCCTCTTGGATAACAGTGCTTGGATGAATGATAACTTGCTTGCTTTCATTTGCACAAAAGTGAGATTTTATTCAGCAGACTGGCTTTGCGAGCCTCAGCTTCTGAACTGAAGTTGAAACCAATTACAAAGTACTAAACAAACAACTTTTGGGTATTACTTAACGCTCTACTTAAGTCTCTTCTTAAATGCTTATACAAGCAAACTAAAGATACAAACTGCTAATGTAATTAGTAATAAAAATAATTGCAAAGAACAATTACCTCATTAATAAGCAATGAAGTACAAATTACACAAAAGCAAGCATGCTCACTGGTTCAAAGCTGGTGCACATGTTAATAGACTCAGACTTTAATGTCAGAAGGGACCATCATGGTACATCACAGCCCACAGAACCTCACTCACCCACTCCTGTAATAGACCCTTAACCTCTAGCTGAGTTGCTGAAGTCCTCAAGTCAGGATTTAAAGACTTGAAGTTACAGATAATCCACATTTACTCTAGTTTATACCAGCAAGTGACCCACGCCCCACACTGCAGAGGGCGGTGAAAAAAACAAAACAAAAAAACACACACCACAAAAACAAGGTCTCTGCCAATTTGACCTGGGGGAAAATTCCTTCCCAACCCCAAATATAGCAACTAGCCAGACACTTGGGAAATTATTTCCCGTAGTAACTCAGAGCCCTCTCCATCTCTGTCCACTTGCTAGTAGCTGTTTAAGATTGTCTACAATGGCACTTGACTCATCTCATCAGACCACCCCCTCCATAAACTTAATAAGCTCAGTCTTAAAGAAGTTGGTTTTTTGCACCCACTACTCCCCTTGGAAGGCTGTTCCAGAACTTCACTCCTCTGATGGTTAGGAATTTTTGCCTAATTTCAAGCATAAAATTAGTAATGGACAGTTTATATCTGTTAGTTCTTGTATCAACATTGGCCCTTAAATAACTCCTCTCCCTCCCCGGTATTCATCCCTCTGATGTATTTATAAAGATTAATCATATTTCCCCTCAGCCTTCATTTGGTTAGGCTAGACAAGCCAAGCTCCTTGAGACTCCTCTCAAAAATAAGTTCTTCATTCCTAGTAGTCCTTCTCTGTACCTAGTTCATCTTTCTTAAAAGGTGGGAGACTAGAATTGCACACAATATTCCAGAGGAGGTCTCACCAGTACCTTGTATAATGGCAACACTTCCGTTTCTCTATTTGAAACGCCTTGCCTGATGCATCCTAAGATTGCATTAGCCTTTTTCATGACCATGTCACATTGGTGGCTCATCTTCATCCTCTGAGCAACCAATACACCCACGTCTCTTTCGCCTCTGTCACTTCCAACTGACAAATCCGCAGCTTATAGCAAGTATTCTTGTTGTTAGTCCTCACATGAACTATTACAGAGATCGGCAACCTTTGACACACGGCCTGCCAGGGTAAGTTTGTTTACTTGCCGCTTCCGCAGGTTCGGCCGATTGCGGCTCCCACTGGCCGCGGTTTGCCGTTCCAGGCCAATGGGGGCTGCGGGAAGCGGCACAGGCTGAGGGTTGTTCTGGCCACTGCTTCCTGCAGCCCCCGTTGGCCTGGAGCAGCAAACCATGGCCAGTGGGAGTCGCAATCGGCCGAACCTGCGGAAGCGGCAAGTAAACAAACCAGCCCGGCCCGCCAGGGGGCATACCCTGCGGGCTGCGTGCCAAAGGTTGCCAATCCCTGCACTATTAAATTTCATCCCATTTCTATTACTCCAGTTTTCGAGGTCATCCAAACATTCTTATATGATATTCCGGTCCTCCTCCATATTGGCAATACCACCCAACTTTGTATCATCTGCAAATTTTATTGGTACGCTACCATTTTTTATGCCAAAGTCATTAATGAAAATGCTAAATAAGATAGGGATCGGTCTTGGGAGCAGAGGAACTCCACTAGTAACCTCCCTCCAGCTGGACAGCTCACCTTTCAATATGGCCTTTTGGAGGCTCCCTTTTAACCAGTTCCTTATCCACCTTCAATTCTCATTAGCTAATAATTTCCCATGTGGAACTGTATCAAATGCTTTTCAGAAATCCAGGTAAATTAGATATCCTTTGTCAAAAAAAAAAAAAAAAAAAAGCCACAAACTATTGTCTTCTCAAATCATTCATGTTGGTCTCACACAATCTACTTTTTGTAAAACCATGCTGTATTTTATCCCAATAGCTGATTACCTCTATGTCCATAACTATTCTCTCTTTCAAAATTTGTTCTAAGACATTGCATATAATTGAGGTCACACTAGCATGCCTGTAGGGTTCCCCCCCTTCTTAAAAGTAGATACTTTATTAGCAATTCTCCTGTCAGAGTATGACCCCCAAGTTAATGTATGTATTAAAACTCCTTCCTATTGGTCTTGCCATTTCATGAGCCAGTTTGTTTATATTGTGAACAGAAATTATCCAGGCCCCTCAGTTTGGTCCCATTACGCTGTTTGAGTTTTGACTTCCACCTCAGATGAGGTAATTTCTACTTCCATATCCTCATTTCCATTAGCCATCCTGCCACTACCCTAAACTCCTCATTACCCTTATTAAAAAATGAGGCAGCGTATTTAGGTGTTTGGCCATTCCTATATCATCTTTCATCTCCACCCCATCTTCTCTGCTTAATGGTCCCACTTCATCTTTGCTTGTTTTCTTTTTATTTAGATGGCTATTTCAGTTTTTCCTGAACAGCATATACCCTTTAATACCTGTACTCTAGTCATGACTACTGTTCCGCCATGTTTCTGTTATAAGGTTTCACTTCCTGCACCAGTTGTTCTAGTTCCTTCACTTTGTTACTTTGGCTCCTCACACTGGGGTACAGACATCTTAGTTGTTTCTGCTTGGCTTCACCCAGATTCCTTGCTTGATTAGGTACAGTCATTCTACTGCCAATAGCACCTACCTGTTAGCATCATTGGACACCAAGAGGAAAGACAGTGCCACTACCATTCTCTATGTTCGGTCATTCCTTTCTCAACGGCTCTATCCTTTTTTACTTGATTTTCCTCCCACTCAATATCAGGAGGCATAGAAATTACATAAGCATCTCCCAACAACGTACCCTGAATTCCTAGCTTAAAGTTCTTTTAGTCAGTTGTGCCAACCTCCATCCCAGAAGTTTACTTCCCTCCCTACTCAGGTGGAATCCATCCCATGAGAACAGTCCTCTGTCCTAGAATGCCTCTTAGTGGTCAAACACTCCAAAATCCTCCTTATAGCACCACTGCCTGAGCCATCTGTTGATCATCAAAATTTTGTCTTGACTTCGTTCTCGTCCTCCAGGCACAGGTAGAATCCCACTGAAGGTCAAGTGACCCTCTTTCTTTTAGAGTCTTTCCCAGCCTTGCACAGTCTCCCTGGATGTACTCCAGTAACAATCTAGCTGTTATCATTTGTTCCTACATTTAGGGCAATCAGTGGATTCTTTCCTGCTCCATATCCTGTAGCTGAACTCCTGGCAGACAGCACACCCTTCTGTTCTCCAGATCAGCTCTGGTGACAGGCCCATCTGTTCTTCTTAGTAGGGAGTCCCCAGTCATGGAAACCTGCCTCTTGGTTGGTGTGATTCTCCAGCCTTTCTCCTTCTGTTCTTTCTGACTGCAAGTCCTTGTCTTCAGTTCTTCCTTGCAATCTTCTGCGAGTCATCCTCTATCCTCCTGGTGCTCTGAACTCTGGCTATTTCCACTGACTCTTCCCCCTCTTCCTGTAGGGCTAGCCACTCTTCTTCTTCCTTGCCCTCCCACTGCCTGCTGGGCCCCTTCTTCATTTTCCAACTCAGCAAACCTGTTCCTGAGCTCTATTTCTCCTTCACTAGCCGGTTTTTAACTCTGCCTGGTTCTCATAGTCACATACTTCCACTGGCCTGTTTCCTTACCCATCAGTCTACCCTCACAGTTCTCCAGTCCAGCTTGCATCTGCAAGTCTTGAGTTTTCCCTTCAGCCTCCTCTCACCTTCCCTCTATTATCTGCTCAAATCCCCTTCAGAACTGAAGCATACTTTTTACCTGCATCTCCAAACCTCAGATCTTCTGGTCCATCAGGTGGCACTTCATACAAACGAAGCACTTTTTAGTACCTACTCCAGGATAATGTACATGCCTCAGCTTCCACATCCAGTCACCTTCATTGTCTCTTTCATTCCTTGGGTCACTGCTGCTTCTGTAGCATTCATAGCCTTCCCTGGAAAGAAAGCACCTGGACTCTCATCACTAATCATAGGGCCTACCTCATAACAAATATATTTGGTTTTCACAAGCATCAAACCTAATTTTCAGGGCTTTGGTGATATTGAAGCATTCTGAGATTTTTCTATAAAAATCTAGCTCTGTATAACACTAATAACTTTTCCTTATTATCAGAGTCTTTCCCATGGCGGTACATCTGACTGCCTTTTACTCCATTGAAGTATTCAACAGATTCCCTGCCCCCTCCAGAAACAATTCCTGTCGGTCATCCTTGAAAGCAGTGCTTTTTGGTGATGGCAGCGTCCAGTAACTAAGCAACAAAAGATAATCCCTGAACAAGAATTCAAGGTGGATCGAAGTATAAACCCTATTGCAATCCAATTTGCTGCATCATCATTTTTCTCACTTTGCAGTAATTTACACCAGAGACTTATAGTCTGCAACCTTAAAATTATATATATATTAGTTATTTATATAAATTCCACTAAAAATCAATGTTAAATAAAAAGACTAATTGGAGCATGAACTAAGACCAAGGTTTCCTCTCACGCCAGCAACAGGCCCTAAAGCTAGCCCAGACAGACCCCTGAAGGAATACTCAGTGTAAAGGGATCCTTTGTTTAGATCAAGGCTCCCAATCCCTGCTCACTGCAATTGGGGGAAAATGGGCGTGGTCAGAGCTTCTCTATGCCTTGGTAATCCTTGGCTACATCTTTCCCCTCCAAGATCATGGTGCATCCTGGGAGCCCAGCCTATGGAAGAAAATGGGGAGGTACAGTCACACTGCAAAAGAGCCCACAGCAGCAAGTCTCAGAGTCTGGGTCAACTGACTCAGGCTCACGCTCTAGGTCTAAAAATAGTAATGTTAACTTTCCCGCTTGGGCTTTGAGACCCACCTCCCTTGGCTGGAGCCAGGGCTCCGAGATCTGGCAATGGAGGGGAGTCTCAGAGCACAGGCTCCAGCCAAGCAAGAATGTCTACACGAGGGAACTTTGTGTACACCAACAGCATCTCTTTTTAGCGCGAGCCCAAGTCTGTTGACCCAGGCTTTCAGAGTCACTGCCCTGTTTGTTGTTTCGTTTTCTGCAGGGTCAGGGAGGGGGAAAATGTACCCTGGGAGTATAAGATGAGGTCCCGCAACAACATTTCTAAACTGAATTTTTTTTGGATTCAGATTCACTGAAAAAACTGAAGTTCCCCAAGGGAAAAAACACCAAACCATCTTGCCACCTTTGCACCACCTGGTCCTAACCCGCACTGTGCATTCCTTAGCTGAAGGCCTGAGCCAATATATACACACTCTTCTTGTAAGTGATCACTTCAAAGTCCAATACAATTTCGCTTGGATTTAGTTAAGCATCTTTTTTTGATTAGGCACATGGTTTTAACTGGTCCCTGGGTGGTAGCTTAATATGGGATTCATTACACAGGCTATAGTAACCATTATATACAGTGTACATTTGGTTTTTAATGCGCTTGTTAGTGAATGCACACAAACCCTGCCATATGAATGTGGTAAGAGCACCTAAGAGCAGAACAAAATGCACAATCCAATGGGTAGATGTAAGGGCTAATATAACTGGAACACTTTAATAAAATTACAAATAACCCATTCATATCTCTCAGGATAGGTTTTCCCCACTCATTCGGTGGAAAATATGAAGATTCCAGTTAAAAGGAGGCTGGGGTGTAAAAACACAATTAGTGCTGATTTTCATTCTGGGGAGCTATGTTCAGAAGCACAGAGGGAGTAGGTTATTGACTGGGATCAGCAGGCAAGGTGACCAATAAGCCAGCAACATTTAAAGGGGACACTGTGAATCAACAAATAGACTTTACAATCACCCAGGGACATAGGCTCAATTCTGAACTGCAGTCTATGAGAAAGAGAGCCATAAACGAACCTGTTTTCTATGAAATGGCCTGGGTGTGAGAGTCAGTCAGCAGAGTTTATTAAATACCATACTCAGCCAATACATTTATTAAAGGAGAGAAATGTCACTGGAGAAATTGCATCTATACCGAAGAAAACTATCTATGGAACAACAAATGTCTGTCAGGAGACAGTTGGCTTAATTGCTATTCCCCTCCTCCATTAACATGGGAGGAGGGAAGCAGACTCAGGGGAAGTCAGCCAGCAGCTGCAGAAGCACGAGAGCAGGGGCTATGCAGCATGCTCCTCTCGCACCTGAGCTTGTGAGGGAGCAAGGCGAGAGGCATTTTGTATTCCTCAGTACTGCAGGGACTTCTCTGTGGATGATAATACTGTTACCTGTGCACACCTGTCTGTGCTCTAAGGGATGCTGCCAGCCAGGAGGATAACTATAGAGACACTGTGGCCCAATTCTCCAGTCTCCCCAGTTTTTACCTTGGTGTAACTCCACTGACTTCGGTGAAGTGGTTCCTGATTTATACCAGAGGGAGAGGAGAATCAGGCCCTTTGGGTTACCCTGCCCTGTTTCTTTGCTTCTACAGACCCTGGCTGTGAATTCTGCCCCTGCTTAAACAAATTCAAAATCCCCAGCCTTTTGTTGACAGAAACACAGCCCTTGTAAGAGGCTGATAGCGATAATCCACTGCTGAACATCAAGAACCACAGGGCTCTTAGCAAATATATATTGGCATTTGGGAAAGGAAACCACCGCCCCAGCTTTTGAACTTAGCGCAAACAACTCCATACGGCACTCCACCCAGCCGCGTCTGGCGTCCACAGCCTTCTGGAATGCTCTCCCTCTCTGAAATCAAGCCCACCAGAACTATCCCCTCTGCGGGTGATGGTCTCACTGCCAATTCAGCCCTCACACAACAAATTAGACACGAGGTGCTTCCCCCCGTTCATGAGAGATCTGTTCTCAGGGACGCTTCAACCGAGGCACCGAGATGTCAGAATCCCAATTCGTGGCCTAAAATGAGCCTCCTGAGAATTTGTCCCTTTCTTCCTCCCCACTCAGAGGCCTACTTCTGTGTTCCACCTGTGAGGAGATGCTCATCATATCACACGGTCCTTCATAGAGGGCCATATCCTGCTGGATCCACACGTGGACCTAAGAACAATCACAGGTACGGTGTGTTTCACCCCATTTGCCAGAAGGGAAAGCCTGTCCTCCAGATGAAAACAGTGAAGGAAATATTGTGAATTAAAGCTAAAAGTTTCCTGGTCCCTACATGGACTTCCCCCACCATGGAGGCCCATAGACACTAGGTTCTTGTTACTTATATTCCTAATGTTTTTGCTCTGGCAGTATTGATCCACTCTTAAATTTGTTACTTGGTTCTTCTGCACTCTCTGTCATCTTGCAAAGCCAATTTGTGTGTGAGATCTTGAAATCAATAATAATAAAAAGAAGAAGAGGCTGCTCACTTGACTGTGAGGCACATACATCACATTTGATACCTTGGAGGGGCTGTTCTCCAGCACTGTAATAAAGTACAGTTTGTTAAACAAGCTGGCCACCCTTCCTTTCTCTGGGATGTTGCTGTGGGAAATTGAAACAAGGGGAGAGCCATCTTTTGCTGTGCAGATGCTTGTTCTCTATTCTTTTTAGGGCCAGATCCTGAGCCAGTCCAGCTGCTTGCCAATCAGTGGATCTATGCCAATTTACACCAGATAACAATCCGTCCCTTCAAATATAAAAATAATTTAGGAAACTGGTTTCACCTCTAACAGGCTTTTTTTTTTCCCCAAAAACTTACTCAGCCCTTCACAATTTCCAGTAGAGACAGAAAGTCACTTGTTTGCCTATGTACTAAATAGCTTCTTATAGCAGAATGTTGCTGCGGTGTAAGTTTATCTTCTATTTCCTTGCTGGATTATTCTGAAGGCCGTCTGGGGGATTTGTTAATACCAGCATTAGTGGCCAAATTCCAATTTGGAACCCTCTATTTTACCTGCTTAAAATCCCCCCGTCGCTTCAACTGGATGATGCATTCTTCACTACTTTCTTGTCCTCCAACTACTATAAGTTATCATGGCTACTGTGTTCTTTCCTAGAGACTGCATTTCAGTGCTGGATGGAGTGAAGAGACTCCTCTGTAATTCTGTAAGGAACCTACCTGCTTGGGAAAAAAAGACTCTGTATAAACCAGAGCACACAATAAAATTTTATTTTTATTATTATAGCTAATAATAATACTCCCCCAATAGTAAAGACGTTCATCCTTATTTTCAGTTTCACCCGGCTACCAAGGACTCTTTAGCAATGCTGCTTTTCCCGTTCATTGTGTGCATTGTAATAAAAAGCAAAGGCATCACTCTTATTTCATTGCTCTGCTCCCTTGGAAGTTCTTACTTAATTGTTCCCTGCAGCTCAGCAACCTGAAGTCACCTACAGAATGCGTGTGGCTGAGTCATGTAATATTTTTTTTCCCCTACCCCTGCACTTTCTCACTTAATGAGTTTGTTAAAGCTGCAGCACTTACAGGTCAAGAGGGCAGTTTGGAAGCGAATTTGTCCTTGGATTTGGATCAGGACTTGGCAAACACTCAGTTGGCTTCTTAAGCAACTCCAGCTGAAAAGGTGCAATGCTACTTTGCAAACCTTTTTAAGTCAATGGGAATCTGTTGACTTCAGTGGGTTTTGGATCAGGCCCTTAGTGAATTCGGGTCAAAGATATCAAAGGGCCCAATTCAGCAAGGTACTTAAGCATGTGCTTAAAGTTAAGCACATGAGTAGTTATCATCAGTGGCACTATTCACATGGCTTAACAGAGGCCTTATAACACCCTTTGAGGAAGGGAAGTAGATTTTACAGTGGGGGGTGAAGAGGGGACAGGGAGGCATAGACTAACATTTCTGAACTTGAGTGCCTAATATTAAATACTTAATTTCATATTTAAGCAATTAAAAGTCTGTGGCAGAGCCAGAACAGAACCCAGGTCCTGTGTCTTACTTGGACCTGGTCAGAAAAGAGAAAACATTTTTCATGGAAAAATGTGTTTTTCTCATGGAAATTTTTTCAAGAGTTTCTGATCAGCTCTAGTTTTAACTGCAAAACCATCCATCCAGGCAATTCTGCCTTTAAAAACAGACCTCTCCAGAATTTGTACCAACATGTTTCCACTTCACACCACTAGAGACTTGCAGCATTTCTGGTACATCTAACAACACACCAGACATCCACTAAGTATGACCATTTTGCATGTTTTCCCCTACATAATAATAATTTTAAAAAACCATGACTCATTTCCAATGGTGCCTGGTGCAACAGCATATGCTATTTGCCCTGGGCCTTGGAAACTGTGCGGATTGCCGCAAGGTGACATTTGAGGGAAACGTGCCAAAAAAGATTTTTCTTTCAAAAATACCTTGTCGTTGCAGACCACTTTGCTCCGTTCTGGGTGGATAGACAGCTTTTGTGCGCTAGGGTGATCTCTAGTTTCTCTTTCTACTACAAAAACAGTAAGTACTTTGCAAGATGGGGGAATGGGGGTGGAAGAGGATAAAGTTTGTCCAGTGGGACGTGGTGATGTCTTTTCCGGGGAAACCTCTCTGGAGAATCAGGTCAGTTGGTGATTTGCAAATGCAGGGGGAAATGGAAGAATGTTCAGTAATATCCTTAGGAGCTGGGAATAAGTTGTCTCTAGTGAGGGTTTTCCTTTACCATTAGCACAATGTGACTCTGATCCTGACTGGGGGCACTCAACTCTAAAATGTTACAAATAAATAATAAGCCAGAGAAGGAAGCAAATTGCGGTAAAAGAAGGAAATCCCCCTCCTACACTCCAACTTTACACTTCAAAGTCATCTGTGTATTAATAGCTATAGTCAAACATTATTTGGTTTTATTTCATGCTTTTTAGTATTCAATCCATGCATTTTAAAAATCATAGACTGGCATTTTCAAAGCCATGTAAGGTGCCTAAAAGGCCAGTTTGCCTATAGTTGGGCACTTAAATGGAAGATGAGTTTCCATTCCCAAGATGGGTCTCCTCCACTCTCCACAGACTGGTTTGGGCTGGAGATGTGGCTTAGTCCTCCAGACTAACTTGCTACCCCAGAAAAGGGTTAAGAGTCCCAACAAACAAAAAGTTACTTCTGCCCCTTGGGGGCTTTTCTTCAGGCCATCCCTCTACTGGGCCCTTTTTCCAACCCCTTTCTAGAGTACTTGTGTGAATTTGTCTGGCTCTGGTGCAGAGTACTGGGTCCCCAGGCACATTCCTCTGAAGCACCCAGTCTCTTGGGGACATTGGCTCAGGGCCTTCCACGGGAACCTGTCCACTCCCTGTAGTTCCAACTCCAGACTGGCCTCACTCGCTCTCCTTCCTCCCCTCCGCCCCCACAGGCTGGGAGGTAGCTAATCAATAATGGCACAGGGTGGGTGCCCCCCTCCCCCTCCATCTCCCTTTAAAGGGGCCAGTTACCCTGTGCCACTCTCCATTATCACGGTATCCAAGCCCCTCACAATCTTTAGTATATTTGTCCTCCAGACACACCCCTGAGGCAGGGAAGTGCTGTGATCCCCATTTTACAGATAGTTAAATGACTTGCCACAAGTCACACAGAGCCTGTGGAAGAGCAGGGAATTGAACCAGAGTCTCCCAAATCTCAGGCTTGCACTCTAACCACTGGATCATCCTTCCTGCCCAATGAAAGAAAGAGGGGGTGTATAGACCTTTCAAGTGCTATTCCTGGCATGCAGCAGGGTCATATCAGGGTAATGTGGTTGAGGGGCATTCACACCTTGGGTAGTCAGGAATGAAGCCTGAAATTTCTCTTCCCTTTCCCATTAGCCAAAAGGTGAGCTGGCTGAGCCCCACACAGGAGCTAGTTGAGGGCACTGATCCTTTGGTGTTAGGATTACCATACGTCCATATTTTTCCAGACATGTCCGGCTTTTTGGTTCTTAAATCGCTATCCAGGAGGAATTTTTAAATATCTAAAAACCTCTGGGATTTTGCCACATCGGTCAGGACACCCTTTGTCCCGATATCGGGAACTGCTCACCTCACCGTGTGCACCAAAGTCCCAGGGCTGGCGGCGCTTCCTGGGGCAGCTCCCGGCGCACGCCCGCCCACCGGCAGGAGCCTGCAGTGCGGGCGGCCCCTAGGCACAGAGGCAGAGGGGGGTCTCTGCGTGCTGCACCGGCTCCCTCCTGCCCAATCAGGGCTGCAGGGGCAGGGCTTGCAGATGCCGGCAGCAGGCAGAGACCCCTCTGCCCCCCCCACCCCGACCGATGCTTCCCGGTAGCTGCCCCAGGTAAGCACTGCCGGGACTCCCCACCTTGCCCCCCCAGCAGGTCCCTCTGGCTCTTAGGGTCGGGGTGGGGGATGCTCTGCACGCTGCAGGCGCCTGCAAGCCCCACTCCACAGCTCCGGCAGCTCCCATTGGTGCTTTTCCCAGCCAATGGGAGCATGGACTTGCGCTTGTGGCGGGCACAGCACGTGGAGACCCTTCGGCTGCCCCTGATCCTAGGAGCCAGAGGGACCTGCGGCAGGAGGGGCGAGTAGGCAAGCAGGGTGGGGGGTGGTGAAGAGGCGAGCGAGCCGGCAGCGAGCGGGGTCCAATGGGGCAGGGAG
Organism: Eretmochelys imbricata; assembly: GCF_965152235.1. NCBI lineage: Eukaryota > Metazoa > Chordata > Testudines > Cheloniidae > Eretmochelys > Eretmochelys imbricata. The sequence continues at coordinate 200,358,526 of NC_135574.1, read as the reverse complement.
GGGGAAGGGGCGAGGCTGGGGGCACGAGCAAATCCCCCCTCTCCCCTTCCATGGAGTGTCCTCTTTTTTGAATGTTCAGATATGGTAACCCTATTGGTTTGTGCGCGCAGGGAGTGGGGAGCCAGTTACCATGAAGTGACTAATGCCCCATAGTTTCTCCAGGGTAGCCTGATGAGGTTAGCGCTATACCCCTGCCTGTGGCTGCCCTCACCTACTTTACTTGGTGGTAAACACTACAGTGCCTTGTTGCCTCCCCTAGGACTGTACAGCAGGACAGTTCACACCCATCATTCCACAGCAGCTGTCCATCTTTTTGTCTCCATTACACTTCCCCCACTCTGTTGCTTCCTGCATTGTCGAGGCCTAGGTCCAATATTCATATATATTACTGCACATCCTTACCAGAGCACTGCCTTGCAGCACTGTGTGGTACAGCATTCAGCCTCAGTTTCCCACCTGGTCTTCCACTACTCCACACCACCTCTGATACCTGCTGGGCTGCACAGACTTAACCCTCCAGCTAAGCCTTATACTTACAAGTTTACATCTTCCAGAGCACTCAAAGTCTAAAACAAGCATGAAACAACACAAACTCTTCCCTTACCTCCAGGAAATCTGCTGGCCCTGGCCAGCCTTCCCTCCCACCATGAAGGCCCCACATACACATTCTCTGCCTGCCCCCTCCACCTGAGCTGGGCTCTTCCTCTAAAGCACCTCAGTGAAAGCCTGGCTCCTGCCACAGATGTCCCAATTTGGGCTGACTGGGCCTTCAGTAGCCATTAACCAATTCCTGCCTTTCATGAAAGACTGTTGTGCCCCATAACACCATACATTGAATTCTGAAATTCAGGGCTTAAATTCTCAGAGTATTTCCTAGAGTCCCCTGTACCTCTCCCTGACATTTGGGGCTCCAGCACCATGAGGCCCCGCAGATCCCCTAAAACCGACTCACGGCCCCTTGGGGGCCAAGGACTCCTGGTTGAAAACCAACAGCATCAAACTGGAGTCAAGGGTTGAAAACATTTACCAGCACTCCACTCCAGACAGCTCCAGCTGAATTAAAGCCCTGCTGAAGTTACACACAATCCTTCATTAAGAGGAAGAATGAAAAGATGGGAGAACTATTATCTAACTGATTATGTTCAACCATAAACACCTTAGATTGTTCAAAATAAGTTTGTTGGATACTACATACAGTGGTAAGGGGCTTAGCTGCACAGCACATCCCATAAAATCAAGGGGGAAAACCTCCACAAAGCTAAAAATAATGCTTAACAAAAATCTGTTCTAACATATTAAACAATTACATTTTTACTACTCAGCCTGCCAGTTTCCAGTAGTTTCGCTCTTCTTGGTTTTTGTCCTTCTGAGTTGGCTAGAAATTGACTCTCTGGGTTCTGCGGCCATTCCTTTTGTGCTGGCAGCAGCTCTAATTATGCACCAATTAACCTTAATTAAACCAATTCTTGTATAACTGCACACACAGACAATTCACCGAGCAAACAGCTTGACAAATATTGTCATTTAAAAGGCTTAAAAACAAGTCAAATCCTTAATTGGAAAAGCCAGGTTCTAAATTGCTGCATATTGCTAGCTCTTTGCTGTTACAATGATAGAAAAGGAGTGGTGGCCAATCACCTTCAATGCTCCCCAAACCCTAGCAGGAATTAATTAGTTCTGGCTGATGGGTCTGAAACTGATTATTCCCATAGGAAAGCAGGGTAATCAAATATACTTCATTATCGTAAGTGACAGGCTCATGTGGTAGGCACTGGAGTAATTGTCTTGACGCTGGACTGGGAGACTGAAGACCTTGATTTTATTCTCTACTCTGTGACCTCAGGCAAATTACTTCATTTCTCTGTTTTCCCTCCCCAGCTTTGCCGGGCCTGTTTATTTAGACCAGGGGTCTCAAACTCAAATTACCAGAAGGGACACATGAGGACTAGTACATTGGCCCGAGGGCCGCATCACTGAAACCTTTTCATACAACGATACAAAAGTATAGTCAAAATTTTTTTTTAAAAAAAGAACAACTACAGCTAAGTGAGACCTGTGGGGTCCTGCTGAACATATCCTGCCTTGCCTGCCCCGTCAGCTACTCTGCAGGCACCAAGAGAGATTTGATCTGAAAGGGAAAATGGAGAGCCTGGGCAAGACACTTGGCTCTCACCTCCTGAGTCTAGGATTTAAAGCCAAAATGATGTTACATGATATGAGTTTGCTAGTCTCACCTTAGGCTCTGGTGGTCAAGTCTCTTGTGACTCCTGTCTGTTGATTTAAAGGTAGTCTAGGGCTCTGGGGCCAGAGGTATGGCAACATGTGCAGGATGCAGTCCTTGAGACTCCCCCAGCTCTGAGCACCTGGGCTAGGGTTAAAGGCAAAGAGGACACTAGCTTGCACAAGGTGATGTTCTGTTGTAACCATTCCTGTGGGGGAAGAGCCTCCTAGTTCATGTACATAAAAGAATGAAAATGCTGAAGGGGCAGGCAGCAGCCAGCTGCAGTTTGTAGGCAGGGAGCATGTGCAGCGTGTGAGCACATGTCTTGTAACAGGAGGCAGGAGGTGCTGTCCTGAGAGCGTGGGGGATAGAGGCTCTAATTCAAGTAAACAAAACCATCCAACCCCCACCCTGAGGAGAACTTCCCACGCAAATCGCTCATCCAGCAGAGCTGCAAACCTTCCACCTTCGGCAGACAGCAGCCAAAGCAGAAAGGCAAACCACCTCACTCAAACGACAAAACACACCCACTCCCTGCCCCTATTCCAACCCCTTCCCCAAATCCCCGCCGCAGCCCCGCCTCTTCCCCGCCTCCTCCCCTGAGTGCACCATGTTCCCACTCCTCCAACCCCTCTCCTGGAGCAGGCAAACAGCTGTTTGGCAGCGGGAAGCTCTGGGAGGTAGGGGAGGAGCAGGGATGCGGCGCGCTGCGGGGGGAGGAGGAGGTTGAGCGGGTGGAGGAGGGGAGCTTGGCTGCTGGTGGGTTCAGAGCACCCACTAATTTTTCCCCAAGGGTGCTCCAGCCCCAGACCAGCCACGGAGTCGGCGCCTATGGTGGGCCACAGGAAATAACTCCACAGGCCACATACGGTCCATGGGCTGCGTGTTTGAGACCCCCGATTTGGACTGTAAGCTCTTTGGGGCTGTCCTTTGCCTAGCAGCTTGGGTCCCTGATCTTGTTGGGGCCTGAAAACCCTACATTAATACAATTAGGGCTAGAGTCATCAGATGGCGATGTTACAAATCACTTTACTTAGCAGGCAAACACAGGTCAGTCTTTGAAGAAATGCTCTGTTGTTAATTTTGGAGTGCAGGGTTTTTCTGAGGGAGCTGTCGTGAGCAGCAGCTGAGTTTGCTGTCTGGCTTGTCTACGCTACAGAATTTCGTCGACACAAGTTATGCCGACGTACAGCCCCCGCTGTTGCGTGTCCGTACTATGCTCCTTGTGTCCGTGGGACCGCATCCACACTAGCAGCTCTTGTATCGACACAGAGAGCAGGGCACTGTGGGTAGTTATCCCACTTTGAAGTTGGCTGCAGGGTGCTTTGGGAAGGGTTTGCACTTTATATGACCAAACTGACATTGCTGAACTCTAACACAAGAAGCCCACAGAAGTGTGTATGATGGCGGGGGGGTGGGGGGAGTGTGTGTGTTGGGGGACAGTGAGTGTGTTGGCACGCTATCTCTTTAAGTTCAGACAACAGCCAGAAGCAACCAATCCTGAGGCAGAAGCTGGTGCACAGACAGTGGGTGTCCCCTTGCTCTCCTGTAGTCCAGGCAGGAGTGCGTTTACTGCCAGGAGCCAGCATACTCAGCTGAGCAGTAGCTATGTGAGCTGTCCACGCTGCTTCAAAACTTCTTTGGGTTTTGAAAGGGGAAGGGTGAATGCCTGTGTAGCTGGATGCAGGGCAGCAGAGTTCAAAAGAGTGAGCAGAGCAGTCAAGGTGGACATTATGGGATACCTCCTGGAGGCTAGTTACTGTGACGTAATGAATGCAGTTCTACACTGAAGCTTTGTTGATCTAACTTTGCTGCAAAAAGCTCTACGCCTCTCATCAAGGTGGTTTTACTTTGTCAGCAAAGCTGGAGAGTTTTGTCAGTGGGAGAAGCATTGTAGTGTGTTCACCTCCGCTGTTTTGTCGACAAAAGCTGCCTTTTGCCAACAAAACTGCGTAGTGTAGGCAAGGCCTTAACCTCTCTAATTATATCAGTTTTTTTAGGGCAGAGGTGCTCCCTGGGAAACAGGCACTGGCATTTGGGCTGAATTTCCTGAAAGAGGGGACTGCCTATGTGCTATTTGGCCACCTCTGGTCTAGGACTTGGTGGAACTAAAACAGGTTACCTTAAAAAATTCCCAGATTCTGCATCACTGATTTCTCCTCTAATGGGAAACTCATCTGCAAGGCCCCAAAATCTGTTACTGTTTGGCAGAAGAGTGATAATACAAATCATAAATAACACTATGATTTTAGACTTTTATCTTCTATAATGTACTATTTGGTGGCAAAACCTTGACTTGGTTATATTTTAGCAAAGGAATACATACTTATTTGACAGAGCCTATCATATAATATTATAGGGTTTTTTTGCAATTTTTCAGGTAGCCTCAATACATAGTACATTGGGGTAAATATTCAGCCTATAGAATACTTTTGTTAATAACAAAAGATAGTGGATCATGTAAATCATGCCTTCATAAATCAGTTGTTAGCTTTAGGGAGAGCGTATAGAACAGGACAATTACAGAGTGATCCACCCTGTCATCCAGTCCTGGCTTCTGGCAGTCAGAGGTTTAGGACCACCCCAAGCGTGGGGTTGCATCCCTGACCCTCTTGGCTAATAGCCACTGATGGACTTTTCCTCCATTAACTTGTCCACTTCTTTTTTAAACCCAGTTATACTTTTGGCCATCACAACATCCCATGGCAATGAGTTCCACAGGTTAGTTGTGTGTTATGTGAAATAGCACTTCCTCTTGTTTGTATTAAACCTGCTGCCTATTAATTTCATCAGGTGATCCCTAGTTTTTGTATTGTGTGAAAGGGTAACCATTCATGATTTTATAGACCTATTATATCCCCCCTTACTTGTCTCTTTTCTAAGTTAAACAGCCCTAAGCTTTTTAGTCTCCCCTCATATGGAAGCAGTTCCATACTCTTGATAAATAAACAGGAGGAGTTGGGGGTGGTTAGCAAAGGATTCTGGGAGGAGAACAGGGAAAAAGAGAATGGCAAACCAGCTAGAGTCAAATGAGGCAACAATAGAAAATATACAAGAATGTTAGGAGGCCAGAAAACATTGCATTAGACCAGAAAGACTTGTAAGAGTCTGAAAGAATCAGACCTGTGCCAAAAATGTCCATAGGTTGGGAGGGAAAGTGTCATAGATTCTTATACAGAATCCACAATTATCCTTCAAAACCATGAATATTTTCTTCCTATATGTCCATCCGTGTGTGCTTTATGCACAGAAAGTACCTTCGGTTTCTTGTTTCAAGACAGAACATGGCACCTCCATTGCAAGTCACAACAGTTGTTCCATCAGTGGCCATCGTCGTCACTCATGTAGAAGTGTACCCTAGACAGAAAGTGCCTAAACGCTCTCAGAAATGCCCATTAACCCTCTCAGGAGTTCACTTGGCCTCTGGCCTATATAATATGCCTGCAGGAGCTGGTCAGCATCGCCCCTTCATTAACAGGGAAGGATCAACACTTCAGACGTCAAACCCTGGGCCTGATAAATGAGCCTGGAAGCCCAATCACATGCTTCTCAGAGACGCAACCAACAGACCAAAGCAAACACATGGCCTAATCAGAACCCCAAAAGCTGACACCCAAGGCCCCCATAGGGGCACAACACATAGACCAAATACCCACCTTGCCAAGTCCTTACCCTGTAGCACAAGATCTGCAACTACTCCTCAAATACTCCTTCTCCACTCCCCCATTAACCTGCTCCCCATTCACCTGCCAGTAGGACATGAGCTTCCAGACCTAGCTGATATCATGTTCACAGTCCTAGAACAGTTTGATAGGAGTCTGTCTTACTGGAAACTGCTATTGGATTCCTAATAAACCTCCCTCACAAAAGCCCAGAATGGGGACTACTGTTATTTCTCTTTTGAACTTCAGAGATTAATGATCAAACCATGAAGCTGCCAGGGCCCAGAGGGATGTTGTCTTCAAGGGTCAACCAATCTTCCACCTTCTTAAAATTCTGCTCTCTCTCCTGCATTTGTCCCTGTCATAAATATAAAGGGAAGGGTAACTACCTTTCTGTATACAGAACTATAAAATCCCTCCTGGCCAGAGGCAAAACCCTTTCACCTGTAAAGGGTTAAGAAGGTAGGATAACCTCACTGGCACCTGAGCAAAATGATCAATGAGGAGACAAATTACTTTCAAAGCTGGAGGGTGGGAAACAAAGGGTCTGTCTGTCTATGTGATGCTTTTGCCGGAAACAGATCAGGAATGCTCTTCAGAACTTCTATTAAGTTAGTAAGTAATCTAGCTAGAAATGTGTTAGATTTCCTTTTGTTAAATGGCTGGTAAAATAGGTTGTGCTGAATGGAATGTATATTCCTGTTTTTGTGTCTTTTTGTAACTTAAGGTTTTGCCTAGAGGGATTCTCTCTGTTTTGAATCTGATTACCCTGTAAGGTATTTACCATCCTGATTTTACAGAGGTGATTCTTTTACTTTAATTAAAATTCTTCTTTTAAGATCCTGATTGCTTTTTCATTGTTCTTAAGATCCAAGGGTTTGGGTCTGTGTTCACCTATGCAAATTGGTGAGGATTTTTATCCAGCCTTCCCCAGGAAAGGGGTGTAGGGCTTGGGGGGATATTTGGGGGCGGGGGGAAGACGTCTCCAAGTGGGCTCTTACCCTGTTCTTCATTTAACACACTTGGTGGTGGCAGCATAGGGTTCAAGGACAAGGCAAAGTCTGTACCTTGAGGAAGTTTTTAACCTAAGCTGGTAAGAATAAGTTTAAGGGGTCTTTCATGCAGGTCCCCACATCTGTACCCTAGAGTTCAGAGTGGGGAAGGAACCTTGACAGTCCCACAAACATTACTCCCATCGAGGCCACTGGGAGTTGTATACTCAGTTGTACACTTTACCATTCATGTTGCACTGGTGGCTTACGATTTGATTCTGCTCTTAGAGCTGCTTGGGTGGATTCCTGTGCCAGCACAGTGTTTGAATGAAGTCAGTTTAATTGCAGGATCAGGGCATCATGCAAGTCATTTAGCATTTTTTTTTGTTCCTTCCAGAGCACAAACTCAACATTGCTATTATTACTGTCAGCTCTACAATTTGCAACTCATAGGCTGTGCTTGTTAATGGCAAAAGTTGCAGCTTTAGAGTGGCCATCTTTCTCTGCTCCCCCTGAAATCACTGGCAAAACTCCCATTGCCTTCAATGGGAGCAGAGTTAAGCCAGTGCAGCACACTTTGGAAAATCCTATTATAGAATCATCGGAATGGAAAGCTAGAAAAGACCTTGCAAGTCATTTAATCCAGCCCCCTGTGCTGAGGCAGGATCAAGTAAACCTAGATCATCCCTGATGGGAGTTTGTCCAACCTGTTCCTAAAAAACTCCATTCTTTATTGTGAACAGTATAGTTAATATTTTTTTTCCATTCAAATTATCTGCAGTCCCAAAATTACTAGCTGAAGAATAATTCTGAATACACTCCAGATTTTCCCAAGCTATTCACAAACAGTTCAGGAAGAATGGTCCAGTAGTCAGGGTGCTAACCAGAGATCTGGGTTTAACTCCCAGCTCTGCAACAGACTTCCTGGGTGACCTTGGGCAAATCACTTAAGCTCTCTGTGTATCAGTTCTGCGCCTGTAAAACGGGGATAATAGCCCTTTCCTATCTCACAGCAGTGCTGCAAGGATTAATATGTTAACGAGATGCTAAGATATTATATGATGGGGCCCTGATAAGTATTTAAGATAGACAGATAGAAAAGAGGAAATGAATTGAATACAGTTGTTGGGAATTCTCCGCTCTAATGTTTAATCTTCCCATCCTCTCCATCACTATAATCCACCACTTTTCAAATCTTCATTTACATTCTCACCAGAGTTTGGTCCCTTTTCAATCCCTGCCTCATTTGAGTGACTGCTCAAGTTTCTCTGTCAGTGAATGGCAAGGATTATGCTACCCATCAGCCCTCCTATAAGGCCTTGTCTACACGGTCTGGTAGGTGTGATTTGTAAAGCACACTAATGTTCTGCACTCTAACTACCCATGTAGACTCTGCAGGTGTGATCTAAAAAGGTACCTACTTCATGTTAAGGCAGACTGTGTTAACCTGAACTTAGCTTCCTTTCAGAGCAGGCCCGTAGGAGCTACACAGGCCAGCTAGAGTGTGGTGCTTTAGAGTACTTTTCAAATCACATCCCTCTAGTACATTTTGCCAGCACTGTGTAGACAAGCTCTAAGCCTCTCAAAGGAGAATTGCTCACACTCTCTGGGGAGGATAAGGGTTTCATCTGAGGGCTTGCAAAGCCTCCCTGAATAATGTCTCTTTTCTCTTTCCAGCCTGGTGACACATATATAACGGTCTTTCCAGCCTTGCTGACACATCTTCTACTTTGCGTAGAAGCAGAGACAAAAGACCCTTCTTTTATCTCCTGCAGTTTCGTTTGGGTCTCAGTACCAGCTCGTGCACATGGCACGCCTCGTTCTTGCTGATACGACCGTTCTATTTTTCAGCAGTGCAGCTGGCAAGCCTGGAAACAGCAGAAACACGACCCAAGGGCCTGCCATTGCACACTGCATTACATGTGATAGCCAAAGCTGTTCGGCTTTTCACACCACTAGAAATTCAATAGGGATGTGTTACGTTAGCACATGGAACAGTCCTGGCTGGTAGCAAGCCTACGGTTTCTTTGTGTATTTTTTTCCCTGCTGCTCTGCTGTCTTTGCAGAAGACATTTTTACTTAGTGTGCTGTACCTCCATTTGAAGCAAATGTGCCAACCTTCCCTTCCCCCCTCCGGCAGGCTTGGGTTTTGTTTTTGTTGTTAGTGGTGATGGTTTGTTTTCAAAGTACAGCCTTCCCGATAATTTTGCCAATAGGCTTCTTTATAGCTGTATTAGCAAACACACCCTCATTCACATACAGATAAGTGTGCAAAATGCACATAATCTCCACTTTATTAGCTTGGGTCACATGATATTATCAAGCACTGATGTTAAGACTAAGTGGCATTAGCAGTACCTTCCTATCAGAACAACATTCATTGTCAGTTACACTACTAGAGCAGCAGTTGTGTTACATTATAAATAATTATACTATCCACATTCAGCTTCTATTGTTGTACACAATGCTGGTGCCATATCACACTTCATTAACATGCTAGACAGGACAACTCCCACAGAAATACATTTCCTGACACTTTCCATTTGAAATATTATTCTACTAATTAATATACTGTAGATCAGAAATGACACATGCCAGGTAAAAATTAGCTTTCCTATATTAATAGAGGAAGAGCATTAATTAAAAGCCATTCTGCTGAAAATTATCACTTTACAAACTTACAGAGAAGCTGTCAAGGTTGGTAAATCCCAGATTTAACACCCTTTGTTTTCCTGTCTCTCTCTGCAAAGTCCCTATAATTCTCTGTGTCTTTGTCATCACAAAAGCGTAATTGCTCTTTAAAAACAAATCAGCAACCTGGCATAGAAAAACAAACCTATGATACCACATCAGTGTGATTACGGAATGGAGGTAACCAAAGAGGTCTTGTTCCTTTTTCCAGAGGGGAGGGGCAGGACGTGGTTGCTACATTATTAAATATTATTTTTTTAAATGATTGTGCCTGGTGCTGTATAAAACATGATTAGCTCTGCTCCTTTCTTTGATCAGCCCTTCCTGGGTGGGACAAGCTCTGCCAGGAGCCTGTCAAAGGTGGGGAAGAGGCAGAACTTTACCTCCTATTCCCTCTGTCCCTTGCTTCCCTCCTTCCAATGGCTCTGGCACCCCATCTCTTATAGGGCCAGAGCAGGAGGCTTGTGCTGACTAGACTGTGTTACTGATTCCTCAGACTCATGTTGCAATATTGTCACCTGACAAGTTTGGCACAGGGCTTGTGTGAAACATACGCTGGCTATATGGTAAGAGAGAAGTGGGGCAGCACAAAACATTTCATAGTGAGGAAAGACCATGTCTGAAACAAACATTTGTAGTTTTAAAGAACCCAACCGCATTGTTTGATGAGAAGAAAAGCCAGAACCTTTCAGATGTTCTGAAAAGAAGTTGTTAGGACATCAGGACAGCCTATGAAAAACAGGAGTTGGTTATGTTTCCCAGCATGCAAACAGAGGAGCAGATGAAAACAAATATTCTAGTTTTGAGAATGCAGAACACACAAGAACTCAAAACCACAGGGAGCACGCACACGCATGTGCTCATGCAGGCTTTTCCCTAAGGCAGAGAGGTACAACTCACCCCACCTTGCTTTAAGCTAGCTCTTCCCAGACTGACTCTGCTGCTGGCCCCCTACACTTTGCTACAGAGCCCTCTAGCTTGCAAGCAGGATTAGGAAACCCATGCTCTTAAAGTGATAGCGGACACCTCCAACACAGTCCTCAACACACTGCAATTCTAGCAACTCCCTCACTCAGGGATTGGCTCTGAATGGAAAAACATAGAAATGTAGGACTGGAAGAGACCTCGATAAGTCATCTAGTCCAGTCGCCTGCACTGAGACAGGACTAAGCATTACCTAGACCTTCCCTGACAAGTGTTTGTCTAACCTGTTCTTAAAAACCGCTAATTATGGAGATTTCAGAACCTCTGTAGTCAATTTGTTCCAGTGCTTAACTACCTTTACAGTTTGGAAATTTTCCAGAACATCTAACCTAAATCTCACTTGTTGCAATTTAAGCCCATTGCTTCTTGTCCTGTCCTCAATGGTTAAGGAGAAAAATTTATCATCCTCCTCTTTATAGAATCTTTTACGTGAAGACTGTTATGTCCTCCCCTCAGTCTTCTCTTCTCCAGACTAAACATACCCAATTTTTTCAATCTTCCCTCATAGGTCATGTTTTCTAGACTTTGTCATTTTTGTTGGTCTCCTCTGGACTTTCTCCAATTTTGACCACATCTTTCCCAAATTGTGGTGCCCAGAATGGACGCAATGCTTCAGTTGAGAAGGGGCGCTCCTCTTACAGAAGTAGGTGCCTTTAGCCTTCAGCTTAGCTCCCAACCGAGAAATGGCTGTAAATGTCAACAAGCAGAGGTGGTACAGACACAAACACACACACGTAAGCACCTAGGAGTCTGAGTGCAGCTCAGCTCCTTGTTTCATCAGATCAATTTACATTGATTTTCTTTTTCAAGGTTATCTATGCAAGGAGATGTGCTAGAAACACACTTACTTTCTCAACAGAAGCTGAGATTTCCCCTTTACAGAGCGCAGAAGTTGGGTCTGTTAAGGCGTTCATGTGTAGAACTGAAGGAATTTTTTTTTTTGATGAATTTTTTCGGCAGATAAATGCAGATTCAGCAACATGAAACAAGTTCACCTCAGTACCCCCAAGACGTTTCAGTTGGAAAAAGAGTCTGAAAGAGCTTCTGAAAAAACAGATATTTTGTTTCAACATTTTTGAAATGAAATCTTTTGATTTTTAGGTTTGAAACAACTTTAAAAAAAAATTAAAAGAAATTTTCAAACAACCAAAAACATTATTAAATGGTCATAATCAAAACAAAGTTTATTTCAACCTTAAACAAAGTATTTTTTAACTTTTAAATTCATCAAAAAGTTAGAAATGTTTCAATTTTGATTCACCACAAACATTTTCCCCCCCTGGAATTATCAGCGAGCCAAAAAAATAAACATTTTCTCAGCTATATTCACCTATGCCTCCTCATCAGAGGATAATGTTACTGGCCTGGTAGAAAAACTTGAGGCTCAAACTGCAGCTCAGAAGGAGGAGTGTAGTGCCGTGGCAGGAACAGAGTCCTCCTGTGGGCCTTCTATTGCCCCAGTGTGGCTGCAGGTCTCCCAGGGAAGAAGTCTGCACCTCCAGGGCGCACTGTAGCAGAGCTCTGGCCCACCAGCTAATTGTCCCTCCAGTCTTACTTTCCCTGGTGGGGGAGGAGAGTTGAGCCCCCAAAAATTCCAAAATAAAAGCAAATCCAACTCAATGCTGGACCATCCCCCAGCCTTCCAGTGGGGCGCCCCATCCTTCTCTTGCTCATGCATTGCTCGCTCCTGGCATCTGACTGCTCCTGCCCAGTAGCTGCTCCAGTTAGCAGCACAGAGGCAGAGCTCCATCCTCCTTCCTGACCCGCCAGTCCACAACTGAGCCAGACTCTCTCTTTTTATTCCCCCTCCACACTTGGCATTGGCTTCATGTATAGCGGAGGCAGGGCTAGCTGGGGGCCTTAGGCTCTCCTTAACCCCTTCTCTGCTGGTGTAGGGCCTCTCTGCCCATAACAAGGATGGGGGGGAATGAAACTTATGAAACCTATAGTGAATATATGTGCAGTTATGTGCAACTTTGTCCTTTCACAGCCTAACAAGCCTCTTATATTTCAACTATAAGTCAGTAGGAGAAAGGCCTGTCAGAAAGACAGTGGGAGATGAAAGCCCATCCTCAAGAGGACCCAGCTGGTGAAAGCTGATTGCAGAGTGTGCTTGCCACCGAACAGTAACTGAGGCCATTTTCACGGTCTCTTAACAATTTATTTTCTGTTTACTCCCTTGCCTCCCTGTATCTCTTCAGGCACACGCGAGTGACACAGACAAGAAGCAGCCTTTTCATGATAAATTGTCCCCGTTTTCCAGATGACTGGGGAAGCACTGTAGATTTTTCTACACCACAGAATTCTAGTTTGCCCTAAGACGATGGCCAGCTCTGAAAGAGCAGGTTTCTGAGATGACTTTTGTATCTCCCCTTTAATACCTGTCTTGTTTGTCCCCCCCCATCCCTCCACTTATCTTCATTAGCACACAATGAAGAAGTGGTCATGGACCAAAGCCCCTTACACATGTAAGCAGGGTCTGAATGAACTCTCCCCTGACAGCTAGCTGGGAGGGGGAGAAACTTCAGAAGCAAACTGTATTTACATGAACACACGTACTCTGCTTAGATACTCAGCAGATAGAGCGGTGTTGCTCAAAGTGATCAACGTTGGCAGGTATTGGGTTACAAATCACTTTAGTGCTGAATGCAGGGGCAGTGAAATGCTGTTATCAATGTTCTTTTCTTTATTGTATGAATAAAGGGGAGCAGAACTGTGCTTAACCTGTCCCAAATGAAGGGATCACCCTCAGCTAATATGACCTCGTTAAGCTAGGGGCTCAAATGCCAGACCCCTGTGAAAGTAAAAGGGTTGGGGACAGATGTCCCAGCCAGAAGGTGTGGATTCTCCCTATGTGTGCCTGGTCTGGTTTAACCTGTTCCTCTCCACTGTTCAGAGCTAGAACTAAATAGGCTTCATTAGGAGGCTTTTGTTACGTTAAGTACTCAATGAGATCTGAAATCACTTGTGCTGGGGCAGTGTTTCTGCCCAGCCTGCTGAGAGCTAAAAATCACTAAGAGACTGATCTACAGAGGTCACAGCAGGAGGTGACTGATGGGTGTGGCGAGCAGTCAGCTGGTAGGGCGGCCAGCCAAATCAAGTGCTAAGATGGCGGAGCAAGCCAGGTGACTTCTTCCCCGGGTGGGAGGTGAACTCACACAGAGGCACTTCTGAACCCTGTGTCCTCACTGACCAAGGACAACCACTGTGAGTGGGGTGTGGTGAGGGAGCAGAGGGGAGCACAGTAAAGGAACTTTTGGTTGTATAACTCAAGAACATGAGGCAGAAGACTCTGCTCCATGCACCCTGGGGTGGGCGTCCTGCTCACAGTTTTAGCTTTATAAATCATGCTTGCAGCATTTTCCCTAATTAATGTCGGGTGATTTCCCTCCTTTCATTAAAAGTTTCTTTGCTATAGTCAGACTCTGCGCTTGTGAGTGGGGAAATACTGCCTCTCAGAAGCACCCAGGGGTGGTATGTAATGGGGGCGAGAGCCACTTCTGTGTTGTCTTGTTGTAAAGGAACCCCTCAATATTGAATCTGGCCCTGGTTGCTGCCAGCTCCACCTGGCACACGGGTTACACACAGCTAATGAAATTAGAGGCACATCTGATAGATTTACATAATATTAACAGCCACACTTATGCTCTCGTTGCCTGTCACTCCCGGTGAAGTCTTCCAGTCCCTGTGAAAGTCAGGCGCCAGCTGTATTCACTAGCACTTTTTGGCATATTAAACAGAGTCACCCCAGTGACCTGTGAGAGATTGGAATGAGTCTGAAGGGACTCAATATGCCATAAATATCCATGTGTGCGTATGTCAGTAGAACAGACAGCTTTGTCGCAGTTTTGAGTCGGTTCAAATCTCAATGACAAACTGCTTTCGAAAATTCTTTCTCTGAACCTGAATTAACCGTCAGACTAATCCCCATGCAGCAGGGGTAACATCTGGAATGAGAGAGGCAGTTATCCCCCAGTGAGAGTTGGTCAGTCGCCCCCGGTGCCCCAGACCAGACCAGGCTAGGACATTTAGGATTGCACTGGGACCCCGGGAGCCACAGCAAACGTTCTAGGAGCACCTGTCCTTTGTTTGCTCCTGCGTCACCACTTTCCTCTCGTCGTGCTGACTCCCCTTGTTTTGTTTGGATTTTGTATTCCCCCCTCACCAGGCTGCCAGCTGCTGCTGAGGCCTCTTTATTCACACCGGCAGGAGAAATTGGATGAGTGCTGTATCAAACTTTACACCGTTTTTCCACCTGTGTCACTCCCTTCACTTCAATGGAGTCACTCCTGATTTACACTGGCAGGAGTCAAGCCCAGCGAGGTGAGTGAGAAGAGAGCCAGACCCCCTGCCTCTTGTTGGAGCAGCGCTCTTGCCGTATCGGAGACCAAGCTGAAGCATTCTAACACTGCCGGCTCTCCTGGGGCTGACAAGCAACAATCCTAGTTATCAACATCTCCACCCAAACGTCGGCCATTTCTGTGGCTTTGCAGTTTGGGGATGAGTCGCAGCAGCCGGCTCCTATCCCCGTTTAATTCCCCTGCCAATGTCAATCGCCAGCTGGGCCTCAGTCCTTTCTAATGAGGGTAACAATATTGTTCTAGGTGCAGCAAAACAAAAACCACCACCAATTTCTGTGACAGGTCACTTGCAGCTTCAGAGAGCCAGCCTGGCTGGCAGGCTGCCCTTTACTGGCTGTTGTGTTTGCTTCAAGATGAATGGAAGACAATTCATTTGCAGATCTCCTCCCGCACTCCTGACAAAATGGGTTTTAATGTACTGATGCGTTAGCTCAGCAGTGCAGAATAGTATTAAGATGCTGACCCGCTGGATCCTCACTGCACTTCTGTTACTCATTGTTAAACTTAACAAGAAAAGGAATGGAACTGAAGACTCATCGTTCTTTGGATGAAGAAAAATAAATCAGTATATGGGCCTTGGGGCTCTGATCAGAGGTACGGCCTCAGGATGCCCTTCACTTAATAGCATTTATACTATTTTGCTTTTATGTGTGTCTTTGCTAAAGGGTGTTTCCAGTGGGGTCCCATAGGGATCGGTTCTCGGCCCTGCGCTATTTAACATTTTCACCCATGACTGGGAAGAAAACATAAAATCATCACTGATAAAGTTTGCAGATGACACAAAAACTGGGGGAGTGGTAAGTAATGAAGAGGACAGGTCACTGATTCAGAGCAACTGGATCACTTGGTAAGTTGGATGCAAGCAAACAATACATACTTAAATACTGCTAAATATATGTATCTAGGAACACAGAATGTAGGCCATACTTACAGGCTGGGGGGACTCTATCCTGGGAAGCAATGACTCTGAAAGATTTGGGGGGTCATGTGGATAATCAGCTGAACATGAGCTCCCAGTGTGATGATGTGGCCAAAAGAACGAATGAAATCCTTAGATGCATAAACAGGGGAGTAGATAAGTTGTTTTACCTCTTTAATTGGCCCTGGTGTGACTACTGGTGGAATACTGTGTCCAGTTCTGGTGCCCACCATTCCAGAAGCATGTTGATAAATTGGAGAGGGTTCAGAGGAGAGCTATGAGAATGATTAAAGGATTAGAAAATATGCCTTATAGTGATAAACAAAACAGATAGAGGTCCTTGAGTCTAACAAAGAGAAGGTTAAGGGGGTGACTTGATTACAGTCTACAAATATCTAGAAGGGAAACAAATATTTAATAATAGCCTCTTCGGTCCAGCAGAGAAAGGTATAATATGATCCAATGGCTGGAAGTTAAAGCTAGACAAATTCAGATTGGAAATAAGATGTACATTTTTGACAGGGACTATCGGAGCAATTTACCAAGGGTTGTGGTGGTTTCTCCATCAATGACAATTTCTAAAATCAACACTGGATGTTCTTCTAAAAGATCTACTCAAGGAATTATTTTAGGAAAGTTCTATAGCCTGTCACCCCAGGTGAAGTCTTTTAGCCTCTACGAGAGTCAGTATCCACTAACCTTTTTTTGGCATTTGAAACAGAATCACCCGAGTCTGACAAATGAAGATTCCAACCTGTGCATAGATTCCCTATGCAGGCTAAAACTCATTCATTGCCTGCATAGTTATAAGCTTGTGAAGGCCAAAAGAAATCTTGAAGGCTATTTTCCCCTACTCTTTCAGATCTGGACGATATTAGAGATGACTATGCATTTTGGAAACTTCCACTCAAGCAGCTATAAAAGGAGAGAGCATCCGAGCAGATGCAGAAGAGGAGAATGAGTGGAGTAGAATGCCTATTGACAAAAGATGGTTACATTTTAAAAACATTCTTCCTGATGAGAGCAAATTTTTAAATGGAGGCATTCTGGTTTTTTTTTTTTATTTCACCTCACCGGGTTACTGTATACTCAGATGTTGTAAATCAGAGCAGCTCCTTCAAAGAAAATATTTCAATTTGTGAATGATTTTTTTCATTCTCCAGATTGCTCCTTTTCTCAGTTTCTATCCAGTCAAAATTTTTTGCAAAAAACTTTTTTTTTTTATTTTCCTCCTTTTTGTCACTGAAAGAGGGGCGAAAATGAATATGTTTTCATAGTGGGGTTTCATCAAAATTGGGATATGGGAATTAAACAATTTTCTTCATGAAAATATTTGCTTCTGAAAAGAGGCTTTTTGATTTCTTTTTTAAAGTGTTTAATTCCAGAAGTTTCAGCCACCTCTAAATAAAGTTGTTTAAACTTGCTGGGTAATGGGCAATCCATGCTATACGTGATTCTAACACATATGGACAGGAACCATGTTTGAGAGCTATGTTTTAGCCTAGGTATCCACCAGAGTTAACCTGCTTCCCCTAGGCCTTAGCCATACTGAGGTTTTTTTTGTGGAAGTCCTCCCTGTTTCTGAAGCACTGTATTGAGAGGAGTGACAGTGCGGAAAAGCTTTACCCATTGTAACATCTAGACCTGCTCTGCGCAGCGATAGCTGACAAGGTGGCGACCGCAGCAGAAGCTGAGCTACGCTATCACTGTTACCAGCCCAAATATCCATACAGTGGGAAGAGATTTTCATAGGATACCTAGTGTAGCTCTTCTGTGTGATTTACTGCAGAAAGTAACTGTATCAGAGGAGCCACTAGGCCTGATTCCTGTGCCAGTCCGACTTAGCTTTTATTATGCTCAGCTGCATGCTGTGAACCCATGCTGGGT
This sequence comes from Eretmochelys imbricata, assembly GCF_965152235.1. Taxonomy (NCBI): domain Eukaryota; kingdom Metazoa; phylum Chordata; order Testudines; family Cheloniidae; genus Eretmochelys; species Eretmochelys imbricata. The sequence continues at coordinate 200,340,809 of NC_135574.1, read as the reverse complement.
GGCAGGACCTATCTGTGTTCATCAAGAAGGAAGAGTTTTCAAGCTTCAGCAACTAGTGCTTTTTGACTGTGTATGGGAGAGGAGGCCTCTCCTGCCCTCAGACCAGCCTGTTAGGCAATGAAGCTATTAGGAAGTCTACCTGAATTTAATTGCAGACAGGAGGTTACAAAGCCGAGAAAGCTGATGTCTCTCACCATAAAGTTCTATCTGGTACCAGGTGCACTGGCAGCCCGTGGGGAAATTCTTGCCCTCCAACTTTCTTCAGCAAGCTGCCCTACGTCTTGCTTTCCTGATGCTTATTTTGTCATTGAACAGTGATAAAACTGCACCTGATGTATATAACCTGGGGTTTATTTTAGGCCACTTTAAACATTTTCTTTTATGTTAATCCCGAACAGAGCATGGTGCAGGAGAAAAGCAGAACTGGCTTGTACAATGTAAACTGCATAAAAGCTGAATCAAGGCAAAACTCCTTTCTAGAGCAGCTGTGTCCATGGGTACATCATAGTCTGGTCCTTTTCCTGAATCCTTCAAGCTGAGCAGGAGGCCAGGGTGTGTCCTAGTGCCCCACAGTGAAAGAAGAGGTTAACCTGTTGTTCACGCTCTCTCTCCTCCAGGGTTAGACAGCAGCAACCCAGCTCGGCCTGTGTGGGTTCAGGACGTGGTTCTAGAGACCTCAGTGTGGAGAGCAGGCGTGGGGGTGTCGGGCCACCCCTCCTTTCCTCCTTCCATTCAGGCAGCTGAGAGTCAATGCATAGGATGAGCTCAACAAAGAAGCCTAGGTACCTAGGGGTTTTGACGCAGGCTAGTTCAACTTTTACCTCATCATTGAATCCTCACTGGAATTGGTAAAGTTGGGCTGCCTCATTCCATTCAACATCGTAGAATCACAGAATGGTAGAAGATTAGGGTTGGAAGAGACCTCAGGAAGCCATCTAGTCCAGTGGTTCTCAAAGCCGGTCCGCCGCTTGTTCAGGGAAAGCCCTTGGCGCGCCGGACCGTTTTGTTTACCTGTCACGTCCCGCAGGTTCGGCTGATCGTGGCTCCCACTAGCCGCAGTTCGCCGCTCCAGGCTAATGGGGGCTGTGGAAAGGGCGGCCAGCACAACCCTTGGCCCGTGCCACTTCCCACAGCCCCCATTGGCCTGGAGCGGCGAACTGCGGCCAGTGGGAACCACGATCGGCCGAACCTGCGGGACATGACAGGTAAACAAAACGGTCCGGCGCGCCAGGGGCTTTCCCTGAACAAGCGGCGGACCGGCTTTGAGAACCACTGATCTAGTCCAACCCCCTGCTCAAAGCAGGACCAACTCCAACTAACATCAGCCGTGAGTAAAGCGAAGATTTAATCATGGGTATTTTTTAGTAAAAGTCATGGACTGGTCACAGGCAGTGAACAAAAATTCATGGCCCATGACCTGTCCATGTCTTCTACTATAAATACCCCTGACTAATTCTTAGGTGTTCTGGAATGGGCCAGCCCAGGGCGCCACCGCTGCAGAAGTCACAGAAAGTCACAGGATCCATGACCTCCGTGACAGAATCGCAGCCTTACCCCTGAGCTGTCAGAAATTGGTGGCATCGGAAGTGGCCAGCCCGTGCCCTAATGAAACTTCCAGAGGGCAGCCTCTGCAGAGCGGTCACAATCCGGGTCATAGAAGATGGTCGCAAAGGCTTGCAGGAAGGCATCCCCGTCGGAGAACACTGGGCTGTTCGCTCCAACAGAGTGGAGGCCCAATTGAGCGCTTCACCAGAGAGCCGGCTGACCACTAGCACCACCTTAGTCTGGTCTGTGGGGTATGCAAGGGGGTGGAGCAGGAAGAGAAGGCTGCATTTGTCCAGGAAACCCCAGGGGCTGGTTCAGGCATACGTTGTCTGTTCTCCCTGTGAGCTTGCAAACTGCTCGCATACAATCTGTGCTTCGGCAGTGAGCTGCACCACCTGAGCCTGTGACCAGTCTAATTGCTCAGGCAATTAGGTTCTCCGCCTGCAGGTGGGTGACTAGGTCCTGCAGGTCCCAAGCCAGCCGGGAGCCCGTGGTTGGAGGGCAGCCCACCCCTTCCATCATCTGTAGAGGGGTTGGATGGATTTGTGGCAGGTCTGAGCAAACTGTCACAACCAGGACATGGGCAGTCAGACCCAGCGGTCAGAGCAGGAGCCAGGCCAAATCAGGTACTGGGAGGTCAGAGTTTGAGACAGGCCAGAGGGCAAACCAAGAGTCAGGTGTCAGGAGGCAGGCAGGGTCGGGTTACCTGGAGATCAGGGTCAGGCATCAGGTTACAGACAGCAATCAAATAGCCAAATTGAGGACAAACCAAAGTCAGAAGCTGAAGTCTAGGGTCTGGAGCAGAGACAGGCAGACTGTCTGTATTGTTGCTCAGACAGTCCCCCTTCGTGGCTTCCTGGTTTATATATCGGTATCAGCCAATCAGGAGGCTCTGTGGAGACATCACTCCGGCCGTGCTGGGTGGTTCTTCCTGCTGAGCCCCACCTCACAGGGTCCTCCTGTAGAAACTTAGCCTAAGCCTCCTATAGTCTCTTTTGTAGCTGAGTTGCAGGCTCAGCAACCAGGGGAATGCTAATTCCACACCCACCTTAGGGTAACCAGATAGCAAATGTGAAAAATCCGGATGGGGGATGGTTAATAATAGTTGCCTATTAAGGCAAAGCCCCAAATATCAGGACTGTCCCTATAAAATCAGGACATCAGGTCACCCTAACCCACCTGCCCCTGGGTTTAATCAGTTGGGTGTGCACTAGCCCTGTCTAACTTTCAAGCATTTAAGCCTTTCGGGGTCGGTGAAGCCCCAAACTACCAGGTGTCACCCCCCGAAGACAGACAAGGAAACCTGCTACACTGGGTACCACTAGTTGCTTAACTACAATGAAAGATTTGACATATGTCATGCTCGAGGGATGCAAACAGCTTCCATATAAAAAAACTTGGGGATTCCTATGACAGGTTCCTACCTGTCAGACTGCTCTCGGTCTCGTAAACCTATTTAAAAAAAATAAAAAATAAAAATCTTCTTGCTTGTTAACAAGCAAAATATGCAGTAACTAGATGGAAATTTAATGAGAGAAGGTGGGACACCAAAGCTGACAAAACAGTGACCTTTCATCTGCAGCTCTCAAGACAGAGTTTATCCAGAGATGCTGAGCTTAATGAATGTGCAGGTTTCAGATAAAAACTAATGGGCATTATTCATATCACAGGACTAATATATGGTGATGCAAATTTCATATGACTGAACTCCTTGCTTAAGAGAAGCCCTGAGCTGAGCTAGCAAAGGATCATTGAGTTATCTGCTATACCTAGCAAGCAGACTCCTCAGGTCACAGCTGGAGCAATCTATCTGACATAATTTAGCAAATAACTCATCTAACAATACTACAATTTTTTGTCCCATTCATTTGTATCCAAGGCACTGATGTATCAAATACATTTTAATCTGTTATATTGCTGTGTTAAAAAGAAATAACTGTTATAATTTATGTCAAGGCATCTCCACCCGAAGGCAGAGCTGGTAGCACTACATATATTTAAAGTTGCTCAGCACCTCCCATTATACAAGCTTATTTTTGGTTGCTTATAAAACTCAGCACAAGAACCACAATAGGCAGCAGGTTTAAAACAAATAAAAGGAAGTATTTCTTCACACAACGCACAGTCAACCTGTGGAACTCCTTGCGAGAGGCTGTTGTGAAGTCCAAAACCATAACAGGGTTAAAAAAAAGAACTAGATAAATTCATGGAGGATAGGTCCATCAATGGCTATTAGCCAGGATGGGCAGGGATGGTGGCCCTAGCCTCAGTTTGCCAGACACTGGGAATGAGCGACAGAGGATGGACCACTTAATGTTTACCTGTTCTGTTCATTCCTTCTGGGGCATCTGGCACTGGCCACTGTTGGAAGACAGGATACTGGGCTAGATGGAACTTTGGTCTGACCCAGTATGGCTGTTCTTATGAGTCTCTCTGTATAGGCAAAAAGAAGAGGAGGACTTGTGGCATCTTAGAGACTAACAAATTTATTTGAGCATAAGCTTTTGTGAGCTACAGCTCACTTCATCAGATGCATTCAGTGGAAAATACAGTGGGGAGATTTATATACACAGAGAACATGAAACAATGGATGTTACCATACACACTGCAATGAGAGCGATCACTTAAGGTGAGCTATTACCAGCAGGAGGGAGGGTGGACCTTTTGTAGTGATAATCAAGGTGGGCCATTTCCAGCAGTTGACAAGAACGTCTGAGGAACAGCGGTGGGGGAGGGGGGAGGGAATAAACATGGGGAAATAGTTTTACTTTGTGTAATGACCCATCCACTCCCAGTCTTTATTCAAGCTTAAGTTAATTGTATCCAGTTTGCAAATTAATTCCAATTCAGCAGTCTCTCGCTGGAGTCTGTTTTTGAAGTTTTGTTTTTGAAGAATTGCCACTTTTAGGTCTCAGAGTAGCAGCCGTGTTAGTCTGTATTCGCAAAAAGAAAAGGAGTACTTGTGGCACCTTAGAGACTAACCAATTTATTCGAGCATAAGCTTTCGTGAGCTACAGCTCACTTCATCGAGTGACCAAAAAGATTGAAGTGTTCTCCGACTGGTTTTTGAAGGTTATAATTCTTGACGTCTGGTTTGTGTCCATTTATTCTTTTACATAGAGACTGTCCAGTTTGGCCAATGTACATGGCAGAGGGGTATTGCTGGCACATGATGGCATATATCACATTGGTAGATGCACAGGTGAATGAGCCTCTGATAGTGTGGCTGATGTGATTAGGCCCTATGATGGTGTCCCCTGAATAGATATGTGGACACAATTGGCAACGAGCTTTGTTGCAAGGATAGGTTCCTGGGTTAGTGGTTCTGTTGTGTGGTGTGTGGTTGCTGGTGAGGGTGACCATCCATCCCATTTTTAAAGGACAATCCTGTTTTTTGGGACTTTTTCTTATATTGGCGCCTATTATCCCCCACCCCTGTCCTGTTTTTTCACAGTTGTTAACTGGTCACCCTATCTCTGTACAATGCCCAGCACATTGGGCTCCTGTCCTGACTGGGGCTTCGACTGAATCTACAAGTTTCATCTTTTAATGAAACAGTTTAAGTTCTTCTCGAAGCCCACTGCAATCCCATTAAGCAGAAATCAGATCTTCAGAATGAAACCAAATGGGAACCAAATAACTTAGAGTGACCGAAAGGCCTCTAAAATTCTATCTGTGCAATCTGTTGAAAATCTTTGTTTTAATCTTAAGCAGGCTGACAACCAGAAAGCCTAAAACTCCTGTCGTGTAAAGCTGCTCAGACATAACCTACTGTCAGTGCAAGGCACGTTACAATTATTCACAGATAAGAACCCCCACTGCATAGTGCTAAGGCTGTGACAAACAGGAAATTCATAGCTCAGGCTGACATTCCACCCTTAATTTGTCACCCACTGAGGTGTTTTTTTCCTACCTGTTAATACCACTGCAGGAGAGGAGGTCAGCACCTCAGCCTTAATTCTGAATGCTCTGGAAGTTGTTAGCCTGCTCTGCTCCCAGTGCAGTTTAAATTGATTGTCTCAATGTTATCTTCTTCTTCATTACTGGAAGAAAAAAAAATTTCTGTGGAGGGTGGAAAGCACCTCATTAGGAAGAGCATAGAAAAGGTGCTGTAAATGCATAGGGCCCGGCAGTGTAATTCACACATTGTGGAGCCCCATGGCCCCAGAAGCAGTCACCTTTCTGTTCTGATCTCTTTCTCCCAGCCTGCCAACCCCACTAGGTGGTGTGGAAGGGGAGCGCGACCATATTTACATGTTCCCATCTTCACCCCCTCCACAATCCTTTGGTGGCCTTGGCACATTAATAGCAAGTAGTACTTGCATTTCACTGAGCTCAGGGATGTCAACTGTGCCCAGCCTTTCCAGGGCCAGATTAACCCATCACTGGGCCATGGGCAAACACAGCTCTGGGCCCTGTCATGACAGAGGAGCGGTCGGGCCTAGCCTGAGCAGTGCTGCAAATATGCATCATTAAAAAAATCATTCCCTCTTCCCAACACACACACTTTAGGCTCCCTCACAAATTTGAGCCCTCGGCATGTGCCTAGTTTGCCTACCCACTACTCCAGCCCTGGCACTAGGAACCCCAACAGGGAAGTCTCCTTGGCTGCTCTTCCCATCCCACGTACACCCCAGGCAAGAGTGAGGAACAAGCTAGAGAAGCTGAGTGCGTGAACGATTTTTCAGTTCAGGGGCTGAACTGGAAAAAAAAAAATCAGTTCAGTTTGAACCAAAACTGAAGTTTTTCCAGGTTTTCTTCACAAAAACCACAAAAACAAAAACGTTCTGTTTAAACTGAAACTAAGGGGTTTGGTTTCATGTTTTTCACCCTTCATTTTTTGACAGCTGGCTAAATTCCAAAACAAACCTCCATCTGGAAACAAAAAAGTAAGTGTTTCATTTTGAAGGGGCCAAAATGAACCAATTCATGGAAGAACTTTGGTGCCCCCCAGAATAAGGTACTTTTGGTGAATTTACTCATTAAAAAAAAATTGCCCAGCTCTACAATTAGCTCCAAATGAGGATGGGTTATGATGATTTAAGTTGTCCTTTTTAATCGTGGGGAAGTGACTCTCTAGTGCTCATGAATGGTACCTGGATGATACAACTGGAAACTGCTGCCCTAGTCCTAGGTCACTGTATTTTCCGTTCATCTTAGGGAGGTTTCTTCCCCTGTGTAGGCCACACATTGAGGCACTGGAAATTTGAATTTTACCAGAGGCAAAGACACTGGCTCTTGAGCAGAAATGCGAGGGGATTTTTTGTGATCTGCGACCTTAGATTTATGCCCCAATCTGAACCGAAGGAGGCAAGAGGGGAGCCAAGCCTACATGCTCCTCCAGCCTGCCGAGACCAGCCAACGCATGTGCCACTTAGGATTCGGTCATGTGTCCACTAGGAATTGAACTAAGCGCTGTGAACGACTTTCAGTTACTGAGCGGTTACCAGGTGGTACTTTACTGACTGTGGGCCCATGCAGTAATGTAGTAATGTGTAAATCAGGTAAATTGAGTTTACCTGCTTTTCATGTGGGGAATATGGAGTTCAGGTTAGGTTAGTTTACACACTCCTTTTTTTGTCACTATACCGCTGGCCCCAAGTCACAATTGCCCTGCATCTAGTCAGTGGCACCAGTGCAAAGTAAATGTACTGTTCTGACTTGGTAACATATTTTTCTCACTTGACGCTGGTGTAAGTGACTCCAGAAGGTAGAGGGCAATGGTGAATTGAGCCTTTGGTTTGATTTGGCTCAGTGCCCCAAAGATAGAACACCTCAGCCCCTGAGCTATGCCAACCCCACCACAGTATTTAAGGAAAGGTGAGGAAATTGATACACAGGAGTCTTCTTCAGAGCCCCCAACCCCAGGTCAGCAGAATTTATAGGCTTCATCCTGTCCACAGGTAAATAGCTGCATATCTTGTCAGACCAATTACTGCACTTCTACATAATAGCTGATTTCACAAGGTCTGTGATGAGGAGAGCTAAATCTTCAAAGACAGGCTTTAAACCAACAGCTGGAACGTCCCATCCCCCCTTCCCTCCAGCCTACCATCCATACCATCTATGTATTTGTATAGAGCATAGCCTTAATGAGAGTCCACACATAGCACCAGAGGAGGTAAGCCAAGCAAACCCTAATAGTACTAGTCCTGAGTTTATAGCCTAGACTTGCATCATGTTGCATTGCACATGGAGCCTGATCCATAGCCTCTTGGAAGTCCCATGGCCTTTGGATCAGACCCACAGACTGTTATTTCTGTTTTAGTCCTGAAGTTACTGTACATGTTCAAGACAACTACCTAAGAACTCCCAGTATTCAAATACAGTAAAAAAGCCAGCTAACCACAATTTCTCTACTTTACTGATTGTGACATTCCCCTGGTGTTATCCAGACCGGTGATCGGCTAGGTCACTCCAATCCTTGACTCTGGGAGCCAGCCTTACCCTGCTCTGCTGTGAGAACTCCCACTCCTGGGTTGTTCACACACACAGCCTCTGGCATGTAAGCTGCTCCTTGGATTGTGCAACCGAATGACACTAGCCAATATCTCCAGTCCCAGACACAACCCTAGGAACCTCCGCCTTGCAGTGTCCAGTTAGAAAGGTATTTAAACCTTATTAATGACTGTCATGAACTTACAACTTGAGTCTTCCTATGTCATTACTTCAAGACCGTTGTGGCTGGTCAAATGATATGTTTGCTATTTGCTAGTCTAACTTAGCTTCCGTAGGGTGGCTTTGTCACCTTTTGGATGTGACGTCTTCAAGATGGCGGCCACTACTGCTGAGTGCTGTGCAGATTGGCATGCAGCCGGATAGGCAAAATAGTTGTCTTACCAAGAAACTAGAAATCAGTAACACTATCCCATTGATGGGGGACGGGGGAATCATGGATGAAGCCATGTAATTTCAAATTAAACCGACAAACGGTGTGTAAAGTATGTTCGGTGTTGAATGGTTCTGAAAAGGGCGAGTTTGGGCAGAGGGAGGGCAGGCAGGCAGAGATGGAAGCGTGTTCAAAATAGCCTAAATTATTAGTGTATAGATAAGAGTCAGGCCAAGACTGAAGACCCAAAGTCCCAGAAGACTTTAATTCTGGCCTGGTCAAGTGGTATTTGTTCGGGTCCCCTGATTATCTGAGCTTACACCATGTGATCAGTTACATAGCTTTGGTCCATTGCATCTCTTTTGCCGTTGGTACTGCTGTTTGTCTCCTGATCAAAATATATAGCCCATGACATGAGCCATTGCAACAATACCCAACAAATATTTGCTAATCAAATTTGAGACACAATAAGCCTTCGACCAAAATTAAGGATTTACAGTGGCAGGGTAAGGCTGGCTCCCAGAGTAACAAAGAACATCGGCAGAACCAAGTATAAGACTGATCTGAGGCCTGACTACTCAAAGCTATTTTGCAGTGTTTGATCCCCCCACAACATATACATCTAGGAAATAGTTGCATTTTCCTCTTTAAATTTTGTTCATATTTTTTCATCCCATTACATCCCATCATTCCGAAGAGCAACTGTTCTTCAAACATCTGTTAATTTTCAGTCTTTTTTTTAAAAAAGGAAAATTGGGTTTTCAGCTAAACAAACATTGCCCTGGAAGTTTTCAGACAAAATTATTTTGGTTTTTAGGTTTTTTGGTTTGTTTGTTTGGGATTTTTTTTTTTTTTTACAAAAAGTCAAATTTTTCAGCTGAAAATTTTCACAAGTATTTTTTTCCCCGTTGTCAATTTTTTCCCCACAAAAAAGCTACAAACCATTTTCCAACCACCTCTAGTTGTGATTGACATTATTGCAAGCTTAGAGTCTGTGCTATTTGCTTGAGTCCTGGCTGTTAACATAAAGTGTAAGCCATTGCCTTCAGAGCCCGGAAACTGTAACATTGCAATCTATTTGAATGAGACCTGCACTCTTAAACCTTGTCTACATTACTAAAATCACCTGTTGCCATCAATTGGTATGGCTGAAACAGAACTGAAGACGGTTTTAGGGCTTGTCTACACAAGAAGTTTGCCTAGAATAATTATTCTTGATTAACTCCACATGTGAATCTATTATTCCAGAATAAGAGTGCTTTATTCCCAATTACCTCCATCCACTTGAGAACAAGAGCATCCACAGACAGTATCAATCAGGAATAGTTAATCTACTTTAAATTCACACTCTACCTTATTCTGAATTAATTTTCATGTATAGATAAGCCTTAGATGCAAGTGTAAACAAGGACCATGTTGATAAACCATGACTATACCTGGAGCATTGGGGATCTCTGTAGGGGAGAAGGGGTGGTATAAGAAGGAATCTTATCTCCAGGCCACAGGGTTACTGCAAGGCTGTTCTGCGATCACTGTTGAGGAGCAAAGGTGCACGGTCTCCTTTACATTGCTTGTGACTCTCCTTTGCAGGGAGTGGTGGCTGGGGAATCGGCGCTGTAACAGATCTATCAGTCTCACCCCACGAGCATGAGAGTAATTAGCCATGGGGACAGGTTCCCGAGGGTCGCAGTATATTCTCCATCACTGACCATTTTAAACTCAAGATTGAATATTTTTTTTCTAAAAAATCTGCTCTAGGACAGTGGCTTTCAACATGTTTGGGCTCAGGACCCACTTGTAAATGTTTATGGTCTGCTGTGGTGTAAATAGTCTGGTGGTGGAGGCCTTGGGGTGGTTTTGGTTGGCATCCTGCCCGGCACTCACCCCACAGTGATGGCTCCTGCAGTTCCTGTGCTGTGGGGCTGGCTGGGCTGGACTCTCGGCTCTGGGTGTTGCAACCTTTGGGGTTGCAGCACCACTCAGGTTTGGCCCCGGACCCCTGACTGGACCAAATGTGTGTGAGCGGAGTTGTGACCTGGCTCATGGGGTTGCAGTGCCACTCACTCATATTTAGCCTACCTGGACTCCCATCTTCATGACAGCTAGGCCAACCGGAGTGGCCCTGGGACCCCAGAGGTTGCAGTGCTTGGAGCAGGGACGTGATCCTTGCCAGCCCCGTGGGACAGGAGCCGCAGGAGCTGCCATGTGACCCTTTGACACATTCTGGCGAACCACTTTTGGGTCCTGACCCATAGGTTGAGAAACCCTGGTTTAGGAATTATTTTGGGAAGTTCCATGACCTGTGTTACAAAGGAGGTCAGACTAGATGATCACAATGGTCCCACCTGGCCTTGGAATATAAGAATCTATGTTCAGATAGGACAACCTCCGTCACTCTGCATTACTTGCCTACCTCTATACTGTGAAACCAAATCCGTTTGAATGTGTATTGGGCCTTGTGTATTGCAAGAAGAGGGGCCAAGATTTGTTCCCCTGACAACTCAGTCTGCGATATGAAACAACTGGGTACCAGTTTCTAATGCTCAGAGATTTACAGAAAAACTGGAGCTAAAGAAAAGGATTTCCAAGATGGAAGCATTTCAGCGTAAGAGCCTATGGCTTTGTGTTGCATGTCACAGGGCAAGACAGCATTAGACTGCTCAATCTAGCTAACTGCAGCTATGGAAGCACTATAGCAAAACACTTCATTAGAGTGGAATTAAAGGTTCATAACCTTATTAGTTCCACCACTTGCATGCCTTTGTGATATACCTTGAGGCACTGAATTCAGTGAAGGAGAAAGAAAAGCAAGGGTGTATAAACTCATGCTCTGAGCAGGAGAGGGAAGTTGGTAGGACAATCACTTCACTCTTTTACCCTTCTTGGGTAAGCTCTACTTTTAGCTCATGTTTTCCTCCAGGGGAGTTATTTTTGTGTGAACTTCCACAAATCTGTTGGCTAGCTGATTTTGCTTTCTGTCGCAAAGCCCGGTGGGAATAAGGTAGTCATAAAAAGTACAAGTAAACAGTTAATATTCATGCATGGTGAGTGTCCCTGGCTAGCTGTGGCTTGTTACCGAGGAAAGTCTCCAATCTTACCTTTAGTTTATGTTGTAGCGTCTTACATTAATTGGGGGGGGGGGGCAAAGAAACCTTGAACCATGTGTACTCTACCAACCAACAAATCTGATTTTAAAAACTCTTTAGGAACGGGGAGGAGGTTTTTAGAAGTGATGTGTATTCCTTCCAGTTAGCAATGGGCCCTTGCACCAGTCCCCACTCCCACCCCCAAATCTAAACACCCCTGAACTTAAGGAAAGTTTGGAGTTGACTCCAGCTCAAACAAACAAAAGAAAAACTACTTTGTGGCTTGAGCCCATCTCTAGCTTCAATATTATAAGGTGTGGTGGGGTGTATAGGTCTGGTCCCTGGAAGGGTGATGAAGGGATTCAACCCATAAATGGATACGGAGGCATACATCAGTCAAGATAGCTGGAGCTGCCAGCCTGCATAGAAGAGGTGACAGTTGTGGTTTGTTGGGCTGCTAGGAGGTGAAGAAAGCCATAAAAAGCAGCAGAGTGTGCCTGCCGGGAAACTGAGGGATTCTTGAGAAAGGAGGCAAGGTGCTCTCTGGTCTCCTCTTAACCCAGGAGACTCCCAAACCTTGCCATGACTGGAAAGAAGAGAGGAACTAGGAAACCCTCTGGTTTACACTGAGGCAAACTAAACTAGCTCTTGGGAGGAAGGAAGCTCCCCTTTGATTGTGCTGGCCCCCTGAGTACGGGCCCCCTGCACAAGTATTTTTCTGTATCTTTTGGAACTTGACTTAAAGAGGCAGTGATCCAACTCACAGGGTTAGCAGCTATCCCATTAGCTGGGATGGAAGGAGGCTTTAGGATTACGAGTATGGAGTGGCATTCTGGAGACCTGCGTTCAAGTCCCACTACCACAGACTTCTTGTGTGGCTTTAAGCAAGTCACTTAATCGGTGTTTCAGTCCCTCCCCACCCCATAAAATAAGGCTAAAACCTCCCTCCCAGGGACGTTATGAGGATAGACTTGATTGGTAACTATGGTGATGAAAGCCATAAATGACTTTGCAAAATCTTGGAACGGAGCACTGGACCATGCAAGTTAACTGTGGTATGATCAGAACCATGCGCTGTATCAGTTCTTCAGGAAAATTGTGAGAGTTTCTTCTTCCCCATTTATATTTTTGTAACATAGTATTTAGCATAGCTATAGCAATTAAACACTAAGAAATCAGCACAGGCCTGGGACTACTTGAAGTATGGTGTGATGAGCCACAGTGACTGGCAGTGCTAATGCAGAAGAAAACCACAATATCCATTCTTGTATGGTTTTGAATGATAGTGAAGAGGATGACGAACCTCCCTATGCACCTATCTATAATGTGTAGGAAAAACTGGGTGATCATAGGACCCTTCAGTTGGAGTGACATATGCTGAAGGTCTCATGCTGCCAGGACTAAAAGATCTTTGGAATTTTTCAATATTCTAGCCGACAGTGACCTGGAAGAAAACATAAAATCACTGCTAAAGTTTGCAGATGACACAAAAAATAGGTGAGCGTTAAATAATGAAGAGGATGGGTCACTGATTCAGAGGGATCTAGATCACTTCGTGACCTGAGTGCAAGGAAACAACATGATTTTAATAGGCCAAATGTAAACATATACATTTAGGAACAAGGACTGAAGGTCATACTTAAAGGATGGGAGACTATCCTGGGAAACAATGGCTCTGAAAAAGATTTGATGGTGCTGGTGGATAATCAGCTAAACATGAGCTGCTAGCCTGACTCCATGGCCAAAAGAGCTAATGCGATCCTGGGTTGCATACATAGGGGAATCTCAAGTAGGTGTAGAGAGGTTATTTTACCTCTGTATTTGGCACTGGTGTGACTACTGCTGGAGTAGTGTGTTCCCAGTTCAAGAAGGGTGTTGATAAATTGGAGAGGGTTCAGAGAAGAGCCACGAGAACGATTAAAGGTTTAGAAACCCTGCCTTATAATGATAGACTCAACCAGCTCAATCTGTTTAGCTTAAGAAAGAAAAGGTTAAGAGGTGACTTGATTACAGTCTATAAGTACCTACATGGGGAACAAATGTTTAATAATGGTCTCTTTAATTTAGCAGAGAAAGGTATAAGTTTAGGTTGGAAATTAGGAAAAACTTCCTAACTGTCAGGGTAGTTAAGCACTCGAATAAATTGCTTGGGGAGGTTGTGAAATCTCCATCATTGGAGTTTTTTGAGAGCAGGTTAGGCAACCATCTATCAGGGACGGTCGAGATAATATTTAGTCCTGCCGTGAGTGCAGGGGACTCTCGAGGTCCCTTCCAGTCCTGTGATTCTATAACAGAATCCAATGGCTGGTAGTTGAAGCGAGACAAATTCAGAATGGAAAGAAGCTACACATTTTTAACAGTGAGGATAGTTAAAAGGAACAATTTACCAAGTGTCATGGTAGATTCTCCATCATTGACAATTTTGAAATAAAGATTGGATAGTTTTCTGAAAGATCTGCTCTAGGAATTATTTTAGGGGAAGTTCTATGGCCTGTGTTATACAGGAGGTCAGACTCATCCAGTGGTTCCCCACTGCATGCACCCCTGGGGGTACACAGAGGTCGTCCAAGGGGTACATCAACTCCCCTAGATATTTGCCTAGTTTTACAACAGACTGCATGAAAAGCACTAGCGAACTCAGTACAAACTATAATTCCATGCAGACAATGACTTGTTTATATTGCTCTATAGACTAGACTCCGAAATGTAAGTATGATATTTATATTCCAATCTATTTATTTTATAATTATCTGGTAAAAAGGAGAACGTAAGCCATTTTTCAGTAGTAGTGTGGCTGTGAGATTTTTTGTATTTTTATTTCTGATTTTGTAAGCAAGTAGTTTTTAAATGAGGTGAATCTTGGGGGCATGCAAGATACATCAGACTCCTGAAAGCGGTCCGGTCGTCTGGAAAGATTGAAAGCCACTAGACTAGAAGATGATCACAGAGGTCCCTTCTGGCCTTCGAATCTATGAACTTCTTTTCTAAAGTCTAGAAATCAGTGAGCAAAGACCCCCATTATGATCTCCACTGAAAACCCATAGCAGCTATTTTTGTCCTGCAATCAGCTGACAAGTGAAGCCATCAACACCCACAGTATTAGGGCAAGTACTAAGAGTGCTCAGCACGTCCCTTCTAATGAAGAGAGTGAGAGTTAAGGGAGTTCAGTAGCTCAAACGAACACTCAGAGTTTTGCAGGATTAAACCCTACATGAGGGATTCCCTATCTGTTTTCAAAGAGGAGAGATTAGATGGAACAATAGAATGACGAAGCAGGGGGTGGGGGGGTTAACTACCCATTCAGCCTTTATTACCTTGTGATACCTGATGTGTAGCAATGGTCATAATAGCATGTCAGGAAAATATACATTTACTGATAAAACATTTAAAATTGAGCAATGGCATGTCCAACTCCAAGTGAGTAACTTACTTTATCAAAAAGAAAAGGAGTACTTGTGGCACCTTAGAGACTAACCAGTTTATTTGAGCATGAGCTTTCGTGAGCTACAGCTCACTGATGAAGTGAGCTGTAGCTCACGAAAGCTCATGCTCAAATAAACTGGTTAGTCTCTAAGGTGCCACAAGTACTCCTTTTCTTTTTGCGAATACAGACTAACACGGCTGTTACTCTGAAACCTTACTTTATCAAATCACGTAAGCACTACAGAAAGAATCCCTTTCCATGACTTCCCTGTTACAGTCCCCTCTAAAAATCTCCACGCAAGGCTCTGCTATTCTGCTGACAAGTGCAGCTCCTACATCTGCAATGAGCAGCCGTCTCTCTCACATTGCATAGCCAGCCAGGGTCATTCCACTCTCCTAATTTCAATCAGAAACTCACGATGTAGCTTCAAAATAAAACCGATGAGTGATGATAGGATTTAAAAAACGCTTGTCCCAGACACACAACGGCTGCAGCAGGGTACAAAGGCTTAGCAAGACACTTGAATCATAGTATATGGGCTGCCCATACAGAGTAACCCGCAGAGCTTGCTGTGGATGTGTGTGAATTATTTTAGTAAGAAGTGTTCCTTCAGAGAACACAGACTAAATATTCAATACATAAATTCTTGCAATACAAAAAAGCCCCTTAACAGCTGGTCCTATTTCCTTAAACTACGAAGCTGTTTTCTCAAGGTCGTATTGCTGGTTTAAGACACAAAACCAAAAAAAGTCCAACAAAAAACACAGCAGCATAAAGTCTTTTAGCAAGCTGAGAATTAATTTTCCTATATTTCAGGAAGTGAGCTTATTGTATGCGTTCTGACATTGAAGTGTCATTGAAGGACACTTACCTATGCTACTTTTCTTGTTACCATGGAACAGGAAGCTTGAAATAATTGAGGGCCACGGAGGCGCCAGCTCACAAGTTTAGGAGGGTCACTGGAAACCAACTTTCTTGCATACGTGGACAATAATTAAGGGCACTCTGGCAACTGACCCTTGTTCCTCCAGCCGTGGCGGTCAGGCATTTTGTTTAATGGAGTCCTGCAGCTGCTTTGGAGCTCCCTATCGAAAGCTGCCCATGAGCAGTAGAGGCCTGGGTCACTGGAGCATCAGACCCCATGTGATGCTTCCTAGGGTTACCAATGGTTGTGAGGCATCTTGGTACCACCTGCCCTTAGCATGACGAAGCAATGTCTGTGCCCGTCCAGGGATCAGCTTCCCAATTCCACCAGCTACAGGCAACACAAGTCGCCCCATGCCTAGCCAGGTACTGCTCTTTCTTTACAGATTAGCGATTGGCATAGCTCAGCTCTCAAGTTCTCTGAGCATCTCCCTGGAGTGTCCAGTCCCTGGTCCACTGGCCACTTACAATATTCACAGATTTGCTGCCTGCAAAGCAGTAGTACCTCCCAGTTTACCAGTTCCCTCTCAGATCACTGCTCCACTTCGATACGTTTGCAGTGAAATCAAGTATAGGGTTATTTAACAAAGTACAGAGATTCGAGTAGTCGCAAGTAGAAGTACTGGAAACAAATAATATAAAATAAAATCAGAACATGCATTCTAAAGCCTGGACTTAATTAACAAGACACTATCATTTCTCACCAAGTATCGCCGACCCCAAATCCCTGCAGCACTTTACCGGCAAGTTTGGCTGTTATGAGACAGCTTGTTATGTTACAGCTTGCCTCCTAGATGAAGGAGCATTTATGTTTATTTGCCCCCTCCCTGATTTATACCAGTACCATCCTTTGTCTTTAGCCTTGGTCCCATCTTTTGTCCCTGCTGCTTGTTGCATCTGATATATTTCCATTCTTGTAGATTCTGCAAATTTTTGCAACTAGCTCAGTATGCAAATAGGCATAGAGTGTGAAGCATACAACACACAACGCACAAACGGCCAGACCGGGAGACAGGCATCTGTTACCTGAAAGGAACGTTTCTGAAATATATCACCTGCTGGTGATCTGTCCTACCTCCAAAACCTTAATATAATTTGCAGTTTAGATACAGAACTCCTTAGAGATTATCCATACATACATTTTGCAATTATTATGATGACCAGTGTGCCACTGGCCCTTGGCAGAGACATCACATGCCACCCTTGTGAACTCTTATGCATATATCCAACCCAGGGGGTTCCTGTAAAACCCTCTGTACCACCTGTGACATCTACTGACAGATGCCAACAGGTCCCTGGGGACAAACGTCTCACCCTGCTCCTTCAGCTGGAAGAACTAATCTGTTAAATGAATAGCTGTGAAAGGCACACGGAAGTGGGATGAGGAAGAATTTTACTCAGTTTTCTCATTTTCCTGTAATGGTCAGCACCCCAGTTCCCAAATGCAGAGCTGTCATTGAGTGTATAAAATTGACCATTTTTCATGTGACTAAGATGACCTGATCTACTAGGATTTTTTGAATGTGTCAAGATGACAGGGGATAACGGAGAACTAGCTGCTATAATTTATTGGGATTTACAGAAATCCTTTGACAAAATCCCTTACAAGAGGCTATTCGGGAAGTTAAGTAGTCATGGGGTGAGAGGTAAAAATTACTGTCACGGATTAGAAACTGGCTGACAGGCAGAAAGCAGAGTACGTATAAAGGGTGAGATTTCAACCTGGCAAGATTAAGTAGGATGACTCCAATTCCGTTCATAAGAACGAAAGGGCAGATGCCAGTAAGTGGCAACATTTTCAGGTTGCAAGTATTTTTAGCTTGCTCAAGATGAGAGAAGACTGAAAATCTTTTGGGAGACCCTAATCAAGCTAAATGAATTGGGAGCACAAAAGCAGACACGTCAGTGTTGGCAAATGCAAGATGCAATGGAAACAATACTGGAAAGAATAATTTGACTATTCAAGCACACAGCTTTGTTGTAAAGTACCTGTAACTGCTCAGGAAAAAAAACGACGACCCTGACATGTTCCATGCCCAGATCGTCAAACAGAACAAAGGGAGGAGATATAAAATTTGAGGTCATAATAGTATAATTCCATTTTAGAGAGTGATGCTACGCCCTCAGCCTGAAACACGGCATTGAGTTCTGTTCCCCACCCAGAAATGCAGAGGGTCCAGTGACAGTCAACAAGAGGATTAGAGATGTCTCCATACAAGGAGAAAAGGTGAAGCCTCTTGTTAGTTTAGGGAGAAGAAGAATAAAAGGGGGACATGATTGAGATATATAAAATCATGACCGTACAGAGAAGGCAGGTCCAGGCACTCCTAATCAACACAAGAAGAGGGCAGCCAATGGACTGGAAAGACAATAGATTTAAGACTGACAGGTAATACTTCTTACATAACTATATAATTTACCTGTGACATTCACTTCTATGACCTCATTCAGGACAAGAGCTTAGCAGGATTTTAAAAGGGTTACGTTTGTTGTGCTAAGCCTCATCTCCAGCGCACACCAGTGTCTGGGAAGCTGAGGAAACTAACTTCAGTGAGGGAAAGTGAGGCAGGGAGTGACAGCTACCTCATGCTTGACTAAAAGTGGGGGGCGGGGGGCTATGGGGCATGGAGGTGAACAGCTTGTAGCTCCTTGCTTCATAACTGGGAGTCACTTAACTAAGCAATGCCTCTGAAGCAGGCTCTCCACAACAAAGATGCAACAGTGTCCTATGTGCCAAAAGCTGGTGCCGCCAGGCAGAACAGGGGAGGTAGAAAGGAGCTGCCACTTATCTAGGAATGACAAACAACTTGACTTTATATGAGAGCAGCATTAAAGTTATCTGTGCCCCCATTTTAGAGATCACAGCAGCAGCATTATAAGGGGAATAAGTTTAGTGAGAATATAGCTAGCAAACCAGTGTGGGTTTTCTACCAGTCATGAAGGCAGAGGGTCTGGGAGGCAGGTGTAGGGAAAGCTTGTCTTGCTCACCAGCAGAAGTTGGTCCAATAAAAGATATTACCTCACCTCCCCTACCTGGTTTCTCAAATATCCTAGGACTGACACGGTTACAAGTACACTATATATTTGCACCTGAGTAGTTATTTACTCAATGAGGGTGAAAGACACTAAGCAGTGATTTGGCGGTGTTTTGCCACCACTGAACACAATCACTTTGCACAGGTGTAGATGACTCCACAAGGCAAAGAACAAAGGAGAATCAGGCCTTATGAGTTTCTAAAAAGGAGAGGAGAACATGGATTGAAACATAGACACTATGCAGAGGAAGAGAGGGTTCCTTTTCTATTGACAGACTGTGGTAAATTCCTGCTTTACAATCTCTGGTACTAAATATAGGTTGAAAATCCTTTCACAATATATTCTGTGTGGAAAGATTCCACCTCTCTGTCACATCCCCTCCAACAGGGAAATTCACCCTCTGGATTACAGAAATGATGGTTGTGTGCTCATCTAGATGTCTTTGTTCATAAAGATGAGAGGTCCAGAAATGCTCCCCATGCATCTTAAATACTTACCATCCTTTCACTGCTAGTGCCAAGAGCTATTCAAAGGAGAAACTGCTCTGAACAATAGATTACCAGGGTGACAACACGGGCAGCTGTGGATTCATTCAATTAATCAGAAGCCACTTCCTTGCAGCAAAATGGGTCACTGAAATTAGCTTTTTAATTGACAATTTCAGAGTAACAGCCGTGTTAGTCTGTATTCGCAAAAAGAAAAGGAGTACTTGTGGTACCTTAGAGACTAACCAATTTATTTGAGCATAAGCTTTCGTGAGCTACAGCTCACTTCATCGGATGCATACTGTAGAAAGTGTAGAAGATCTTTTTATACACACAAAGCATGAAAAAATACCTCCCCCCACCCCACTCTCCTGCTGGTAATAGCTTATCTAAAGTGACCACTCTCCTTACAATGTGTATGATAATCAAGGTGGGCCATTTCCAGTACAAATCCAGGGTTTAACAAGAACGTCTGGGGGGGGGGGGGCGGTAGGAAAAAACAAGGGCAAATAGGTTACCTTGCATAATGACTTAGCCACTCCCAGTCTCTATTCAAGCCTAAGTTAATTGTATCCAATTTGCAAATGAATTCCAATTCAGCAGTCTCTCGCTGGAGTCTGGATTTAAAGTTTTTTTGTTGTAGTATCGCAACTTTCATGTCTGTAATCGCGTGACCAGAGAGATTGAAGTGTTCTCCGACTGGTTTATGAATGTTATAATTCTTGACATCTGATTTGTGTCCATTTATTGTTTTCACAGAATCACAGAATCACAGAATATCAGGGTTGGAAGGGACCCCTGAAGGTCATCTAGTCCAACCCCCTGCTCGAAGCAGGACCAATTCCCAGTTAAATCATCCCAGCCAGGGCTTTGTCAAGCCTGACCTTAAAAACCTCTAAGGAAGGAGATTCTACCACCTCCCTAGGTAACGCATTCCAGTGTTTCACCACCCTCTTAGTGAAAAAGTTTTTCCTAATATCCAATCTAAACCTCCCCCACTGCAACTTGAGACCATTACTCCTCGTTCTGTCATCTGCTATCATTGAGAACAGTCTAGAGCCATCCTCTTTGGAACCCCCTTTCAGGTAGTTGAAAGCAGCTATCAAATCCCCCCTCATTCTTCTCTTCTGCAGGCTAAACAATCCCAGCTCCCTCAGCCTCTCCTCATAAGTCATGTGTTCTAGACCCCTAATCATTTTTGTTGCCCTTCGCTGGACTCTCTCCAATTTATCCACATCCTTCTTGTAGTGTGGGGCCCAAAACTGGACACAGTACTCCAGATGAGGCCTCACCAATGTCGAATAGAGGGGAACGATCACGTCCCTCGATCTGCTCGCTATGCCCCTACTTATACATCCCAAAATGCCATTGGCCTTCTTGGCAACAAGGGCACACTGCTGACTCATATCCAGCTTCTCGTCCACTGTCACCCCTAGGTCCTTTTCCGCAGAACTGCTGCCTAGCCATTCGGTCCCTAGTCGGTAGCGGTGCATGGGATTCTTCCATCCTAAGTGCAGGACCCTGCACTTTTCCTTATTGAACCTCATCAGATTTCTTTTGGCCCAATCCTCCAATTTGTCTAGGTCCTTCTGTATCCTATCCCTCCCCTCCAGCGTATCTACCACTCCTCCCAGTTTAGTATCATCCACAAATTTGCTGAGAGTGCAATCCACACCATCCTCCAGATCATTTATGAAGATATTGAACAAAACTGGCCCCAGGACCGACCCTTGGGGCACTCCACTTGATACCGGCTGCCAACTAGACATGGAGCCATTGATCACTACCCGTTGAGCCCGACAATCTAGCCAGCTTTCTACCCACCTTATAGTGCATTCATCCAGCCCATACTTCCTTAACTTGCTGACAAGAATACTGTGGGAGACCGTGTCAAAAGCTTTGCTAAAGTCAAGAAACAATACATCCACTGCTTTCCCTTCATCCACAGAACCAGTAATCTCATCATAAAAGGCGATTAGATTAGTCAGGCATGACCTTCCCTTGGTGAATCCATGCTGGCTGTTCCTGATCACTTTCCTCTCATGCAAGTGCATCAGGATTGATTCTTTGAGGACCTGCTCCATGATTTTTCCAGGGACTGAGGTGAGGCTGACTGGCCTGTAGTTCCCAGGATCCTCCTTCTTCCCTTTTTTAAAGATTGGCACTACATTAGCCTTTTTCCAGTCATCCGGGACTTCCCCGGTTCGCCACGAGTTTTCAAAGATAATGGCCAATGGCTCTGCAATCACAGCCGCCAATTCCTTCAGCACTCTCGGATGCAACTCGTCCGACCCCATGGACTTGTGCACGTCCAGCTTTTCTAAATAGTCCCTAACCACCTCTATCTCCACAGAGGGCTGGCCATCTCTTCCCCATTTTGTGATGCCCAGCGCAGCAGTCTGGGAGCTGACCTTGTTAGTGAAAACAGAGGCAAAAAAAGCATTGAGTACATTAGCTTTTTCCACATCCTCTGTCACTAGGTTGCCTCCCTCATTTAGTAAGGGGCCCACACTTTCCTTGGCTTTCTTTTTGTTGCCAACATACCTGAAAAAACCCTTCTTGTTACTCTTGACATCTCTCGCTAGCTGCAGCTCCAGGTGCAATTTGGCCCTCCTGATTTCATTCCTACATGCCCGAGCAATATTTTTATACTCTTCCCTGGTCATATGTCCAACCTTCCACTTCTTGTAAGCTTCTTTTTTATGTTTAAGATCCGCTAGGATTTCACCATTAAGCCAAGCTGGTCGCCTGCCATATTTACTATTCTTTCGACTCATTGGGATGGTTTGTCCCTGTAACCTCAACAGGGATTCCTTGAAATACAGCCAGCTCTCCTGGACTCCTTTCCCCTTCAAGTTAGTCCCCCAGGGGATCCTGGCCATCCGTTCCCTGAGGGAGTCAAAGTCTGCTTTCCTGAAGTCCAGGGTCCGTATCCTGCTGCTTACCTTTCTTCCCTGCCTCAGGATCCTGAACTCAACCAACTCATGGTCACTGCCTCCCAGATTCCCATCCACTTTTGCTTCCCCCACTAATTCTACCCAGTTTGTGAGCAGCAGGTCAAGAAAAGAGCCCCCCCAGTTGGCTCCTCTAGCACTTGCGCCAGGAAATTGTCCCCTACGCTTTCCAAAAACTTCCTGGATTGTCTATGATTGTCTATGTCTATATGTCTATGTTTTACATAGAGACTGTCCAGTTTGGCCAATGTACATGGCAGAGGGGCATTGCTGGCACATGATGGCATATATCACATTGGTGGATGTGCAGGTGAACGAGCCTCTGATAGTGTGGCTGATGTTATTAGGCCCTGTGATGGTGTTCCCTGAATAGATATCCTGGATTTGTGCTGGAAATGGCCCACCTTGATTATCATACACATTGTAAGGAGAGTGGTCACTTTAGATAAGCTATTACCAGCAGGAGAGTGGGGTGGGAGAAGGTATTGTTTCATGGTCTCTGTGTATATAATGTCTTCTGCAGTTTCCACAGTATGCATCCGATGAAGTGAGCTGTAGCTCACGAAAGCTTATGCTCAAATAAATTGGTTAGTCTCTAAGGTGCCACAAGTACTCCGTTTCTTTTTAATTGACAATATGCAGCTCTCTATTATAGACACGCCTCCCTGTTGGAGGAAAGGTGCCCCCAAGAAGCATATCATCCATGCATATCTCAGCTCGCTGTGCCTGCTTCCAGAAGGGAAAGAATCCAGTACTCTACCATACTTGCCAGGAACAAACATTCTTTCTCTAGCGGATAACTTCCATGCTACATCTGATGATTTCTGTGTGTGCCACATGGATTCATTTTCAATAAGGCCAGAGGACCAGAATGCCTGTGTATCATTTTTATTCCATGTATTGCTGTCAGCTGCTTTGACTATTTGAGAAGTCAGTCATTCCAAGATTAATTATTATGGTAGAGCAAAAATCTTTCCCCCACTGCATTCTTGTGTCGTTAACCTTCTCTTATTTTGTTTGGAGAAATCAGAAATCCCTTTTGACTGCATAGCTGTCATTTTCAGCAATTTACCAAGGTCACAGAGCAAAGGTTGCCTTTGTGGCTATAGGTATAGTTGAATCTACAACGTGTGTCATCTACGACAATCCACTAAAAAAAGAGAACATTTTCTATGGTGTCTTTTTAACCTTGTTTTGTTTGAAGTGTTGCCAGTTTGAGAAGTGTTAAATGATAAGTGAGGAACTCTACACAGCAGTGCTAAAGAGACAGCTGGGGCTCTGGTTCTCCGGTAGTTGGCTGAGCAACACTTCAAGAGGCCTGCAGTGCTGCATTGGTCGGTGGTGAAGCCTCTGTCAGCCTTCATGCTTGCTGCCTCTGTAGCCGTATCCCAGGTCAATACTATTGTGGGGTTTCCAGAGCATTCGTAACCCCCGGACCCCCCTCCTCTCTGCACTTGGCACTGCTGCATCATGCCTCTATCCTGTGCTTCTTTGATGCTAATAATTCAGCCAAAAACCAACTTCGCCAAACACCTCCTGAACTGGTGTTGCACTGACACTGCATTTAGAGGTGACAGAACCAAACTTCAAAGTGACCTGGAGAGAGGAGAGCAGTGTGGGGAAGGGTGTGTGCAAGAAACAGAGATCTCCCTCTAAGCATGGAACCGAGTGGTCTGGGAAGAGGGTGTGTAGTGGTCACCGCTAATGGTTTGCAATTGTGTTTACAATGGTACCACAGCATTTGTAGTATTCCCAAAACCATTCAATGTACGCTGGCTATTAAGCTTGACTAAGGTGGACAGGAATTGCTAGAGGGAGCCTGGTATATAGAGGATGTGTTAACCTAAGGGAGTTTGTTTAACCATGGGGGTTTCAGGGACAGAGAGTGTCTAAATCCTGATAAAGTGGAGTGACTTCCTTCCACGCCTGTTCTGAAAGTCTAGTGAAGATGCAGGGAGAAAAGATCCAGATCGAGCTAGTTCTTATGGCCATCTCAGTTATACAGTCATCTTCCTGTAGTCCCTGTCTAAGATGGCTATTGGATCTCGGTTATTCTATCTACTGGGTAAAACATTTTATAGCTCCTGAAATGACCTTCATGTAAGCTTGTGTCAGGACAGGCTAGGAGACCTAGTTGTGCTAAAGAGGAAAAATAAACATCTTTGGGTCAATACATGTTCTCTTTCGGGGATCTATTAATCCCAAATTGGAAGGGCCAGGGTGCAGATGTGGCATTAGGTGCTTAGGTACTATGGGAGAAACCTCAGTTACACATTTCTGACTAAAATATTCCTTCCATTAAGCTATATAAAGAATCTGGGACTAAAGTCAGAGGTAATTTAGACTGTAAGCTCTGTTGGGGACCATCTTTGCTCTGTGTTTGTATAGTGCCTAGCACAATGAGGTCCAGATTCCTAGGTGCCACCACAATACAAAATAAAGATAAATGGCCCACCTTGATGATCACTACAAAAGGTCCTGTCCCACCCGCTCTCCTGCTGGTAATAGCTCATCTTACCTGATCAGTCTCATTACAGTGTGTATGGTAACACCCATTGTTTCACGTTCTCTGTGTATATAAATCTCCCCACTGTATTTTCCACTGAATGCATCTGATGAAGTGAGCTGTAGCTCACAAAAGCTTATGCTCAAATAAATTTGTTAGTCTCTAAGGTGCCACAAGTCCTCCTTTTCTTTTTGCACATAAAGCATTGTGGATCTATAAATGACTAGCATACAGATGGATTGTGAACTGAATGTTTACGTCTATGAAGTTGGGTTCGGTTCCTGAACCCAGTTTGGCAGAATGGGCTACTGCTTGAGAAGGTAAATTGCTGAGGAGCTGGACAGAATAGGAGCAGTGTTCAGGGAGGTCAGAATTCACGCACATTGTCGGAGCTGTGTGAGGAAACTGGCATGGGGCCTGTTCACACTTGCCTGCTGCCAGCCAGAGCTATCAATTCTTTACCTACTCTGTATTAAAAATTCTCAATAAGATTTTTTGGTGTGTAAGTGCACAATGCATTGCACATTAAATTACTCAAGTCCAGAAAGGATGCATATATGAGCCTGTTATCTGAATAGGTTAGCTACTTACCAGAGTCTGGGCTAATAAGTAGTGATCTCCATTTAAAAGTAGTATCTTGGTCCCAATCCTATTCCTACTAAATGACCCACGCACTTCAGGGGGAACACGATCAGGCCCCTAATATTTTAATAAGCCATTTCCTTGACAGATCACAAGTTCATGGGCTACACAAATGATCATTCAGGATAAAGAATATCTCATAATCAAATTAAATAGAAGCTACTCAGACCTTGATGGTAACGAGTGTAATTAATCATTGCTACTGTGCAGGTTTCAGAGTAACAGCCGTGTTAGTCTGTATTCGCAAAAAGAAAAGGAGTACTTGTGGCACCTTAGAGACTAACCAATTTATTTGAGCATGAGCTTTCGCGAGCTACAGCTCACTTCATCGGATGCGTACCGTGGAAACTGTGCAGCATCTCTAACATGGCAGCTGCCTACAAGCAAAACGGGGCAACCAAAGGCAGCCTGAGAATTTGACCATAAAAAAATGCAAGAACAAATTAAAAATGTTTATACTTCATTTTGTCAGGCTGGGTTAACTATCCTCTAGTAATAAGGTGATCTAGAAAGAGTCCTGTCACACACGACACCGTTCCTATTAAGGGCCTAAAGCTAGTTTTGTCATTGACTTCACTGACCCATAGCTTCAGCACCTTGAATTCAAGTACCTGTCCCTTTACACAATTGCACAGGGGGGACAGCACAGCCAAGAGTCACAGACCCTATTTCTTTCAGAGGGCTGCCGAGACAACTAGCATGAGGAAGATGCCACTGTCTCAATACACACAGAGAGCAAAATCCTCCAGAAAGTAAGTCTCTTAACATAAAAGACTCAAGAAAATTGCCAGCACTTGGTTTAGGGGTTCACCGTAATTTTTGCTGCTTGCTGCCAACTCTAAGCTTTTTCTTTAGAAGTCTAGTTTCTTTATTTCTCCTGTGTAAATCCAAAGCCATGACTGTGATGCTGCTTTACTGCAGAAAGTTCTTCCAGCCAAACAAAGGCAGTCGCAAAAACGAGCCAACTCTGCCTTTTTGCTAAAATAAACTAGGCAAGCTCAACATTGCATTGGTCAGTTTTTGCACTGATCATTTGCGTGCAGTTGTAATTAAAATGGTATTTGTCAGTAAAAAAAAAAATATTTTTTTAAAGCCCTCATAGATAGACTTTAAGGCCAGACAGGACAACCATGATCATCTAGCCTGATGTCCCGCACACTGCAGGCTACAGACCCTCGTCCTATTATTGCATAAATCAGGTAAGACTGATCCTATCATGAAAAGGCCAATTTGCTTATTTTAGCAGTCACTATGTAGTGCATTGTGTAGACACACACATACACACAGAAAATTGTTGTTTGTTTGTTAAATAAATGGATAGTTAGGCTCCAAGGATGGGTTTTTCAAAAATACCTTAGTGACTTAGGAGCATAAATCCCTTTCACTTTAAAGTATGGTCCTGATCCTGCAAATGGCTCAATACAGGAGAATCTTTGAGTTAGCAAAGCAAATTTTATACCACCTGATTGCCTACACTTGTGGGGAGTATGGCCAGAGTGAGGAGGGGGTGGGCTAGGCTGCCCAGAGCTGCACCCACTCCTCAATGACCCCTGCGGTCCTTGTTAAACTGCTGCAGCCAGCATAACTTGAACAGCCCATAAATTACCCTAGTTGCTTGGGTAGCAATTTCAGTCCCTGGTAGGGTTGCCAGGTGTCCAGTTTTTGACCTTGAAAAGGGGCCCTGACGGCTCCAGTCAGCACCGCCAACAGGGCCGTTAAAAGTCCGGTTGGCAGTGCTCTGGGCCTAAGGCAGGCTAGTCCCTACCTGTCCTGGCACTGCACTGCACCCCAGAAGCACCCGGCAGGTACAGCTCCTAGGCAGGAGCTCTGCAGTCCCATTGTCTGGGAACCTTCCCGAACCCATGCCTGAGCCCAGTGAAAGTGAGTGAGGGCAGGGGAGAGTAAGCCACCGAGGGAAGGGGAATGTAGTGAGTGGGGGGCCTCGGGGAAGGGGCAGGGCTTGGGTGTTCAGTTTTGTGTGAGTAGAAAGTTGGCAACCCTAGTCCCTGTTTGGACTGTGAAACAGGGAACGCTCAAAGGTGGTTTAATCATCTTTGCCTGTCCAGATGCTCCAGAACAGCCAGCTGTTTCTAAACACTTCTCTCTGGTAGGTATTGTGCCAGGGTTATCTTTACCAATCCTCCTCCTTTTAGTCTTTGTTTTTTCAGGTCTCCCCCTCCCCCCACCCTATTATTTTGATTGCGCTTTATTCTTGTAAAAAATTGCCAGGTTGGCTGCTTGAGACCAAAACCCCTTTTTCTTTCTCCATAGAAGAGCACAAGGAATAGGCACTTCCCCAAACCACCTACCCATGCGCAACCTCTCTGGGTGAACCAGGAGAGTCCATTCGGCACAGTCAACCCTTGGCCTCTCTCTACCAATAGAGATCAATGACATGGGGCTGTGGGCACCTGCCCATAAGGAACTGGGGTGAGTCCCACATCAGACACCAGGCTGTACCCCCTTTATTTTCCGAGTCATGTATTTTATACGCTTCAGAAATCACTTCACTCCTGTGTCCTCAAGCTCCTACTCTGCTGTGGATTCCCCTCCAATGAAGTTGTCAAGAGCCCTCGTGAAACACAAGTCCTTCTTCAGCAATAAGAGGAACATTACTGCACTGGAATGATTACTAATGGCTGCAGACAGTGCTCTTCGGTCATACAACAGAGACTGGA
Source organism: Eretmochelys imbricata (assembly GCF_965152235.1). Classification (NCBI taxonomy): domain Eukaryota; kingdom Metazoa; phylum Chordata; order Testudines; family Cheloniidae; genus Eretmochelys; species Eretmochelys imbricata. Next base: position 200,312,700 of record NC_135574.1, on the reverse strand, counting down.
ATCTGGCATTCCAGTGTTAAAGCTGACCAAGCTCTTGCCTTTTACAACAATGCTGTTGCAGAGGAACAGAAGCAAAACACACGGGGAAGGCGATTTTATTGGCTTAGAGAGCTTTAGGTTTAATGCATAAAACAGAAACTCCCAGCGTTTGATCACTATGTCAGGCTAAAGCCATGATGACAGCCAGGCAGCAGCTACATGACAACCAACAATCAGTCTGACTTTAACACAAGCTATGATCCTAAAGCTGGGTTGAGTCCCAGCCTGTACCCAACTCAACTGCAGCGGCATACAAACCAGCCAATCTTACAAAGATTGGCGCGCTTGCATTCAGTCCGAATGGTTCCAACAGCTGTACAGCAAAAGCGGAGCTGTGCTGCTGTTGTATAAAACTCAGCTAGTTCCTCAGCAGGCGAGCATGAAAAAGGGAGCGGGGTTTTCTTTAAAAGAGAAGACGCTCTGACTGCAGTGCTAAACCGTACTGTGAAGACTTTCGTCGCCTTGCTTCTATCACTACGGACAAAAGGAGGTTTGCCTGACCCAGGAATTGGTGATCTGCTTTTTTGTTTTACCAAAAGGGAATGTTTTATGTGAAGGATATATTTATAAGTCATTTGTCAAGGATTAATAAAGGATCAGTGAATGCTTTCATAGATGGTTACTCAATTGTTAGAGAGCCAAATGGGTCAATAAGTTGCTTCTGGCCGTTTAACACCTGCTACTGATGTGCTTAACATCATTTTGGAAAAAGGGAGCTGGGCCCAGGAGCACTCTCCTGGGGCAGGCCACAGCACAAAGACACACCTGCCTCAGTTTCCCCTGAGTCCAGTCATTCAAATGCACACACCACAGTCTCGCCCAGGGTCCACTCAGAATTCCATCTTTGAGCAGAATTTATTCAGGTACACACACAATAGTGCATAGAGCCTGCATGGCTCCTCCAATTCCTAAAGTAAGGCACAGAAATGTACAGCAATTTCCCAAGCTGCTCACCCAGGAGATCACCAGCACGCAGATCCCAGTTCCTTTCTGCCCCAGTTCCAGACCCGCCTCCCCCTCTCTCCAGGCTTTTGCAGTGAGAGTGATGAGTCTCATGCCTTCAGCCCAAGTCACAGTTCAATGGCTCAGCCCCTTTTCAACCTCCCAGCAAAGAACTCTCCAGCTCAGGACAATCAGCAACTATCCCCCTGCTGGCCTCCTAGCACTTTCCCTCTTCCCAGGGCGTTCCTGTAGAGCTTTCTGCTCTCTGAAGACTTTCTCCCAGGCAGGTCTCGCCTGCCCCTTTCTTTGCTCCTCCAGTCCAGTCTGTGCTCTCAGGTTCCCACCGACTCACCAGTCTCTCCCATGTACATGGCCCAGATGTGTTCTCTTAAAACCCAAGTGGAGTGAGCTGATGAGTCACAAGTGCACTGCCCTGTTCCCTGTGAAAGAACCAGTGTCACTCTGTGACATCCATAACATGCTGATCACATCAGTCAATCAGAGAATCATAGAAGGTTAAGGTTGGAAGGGACCTCAGGAGGCCATCTAGTCCAACCCCCTGCTCAAAGCAGGACCAATCCCCAATTTTTGCCCCAGACCCCTAAATGGCCCCCTCAAGGATTGAACTCACAACCCTGGGTTTAGCAGGCCAATGCTCAAACCACTCAGCTATTCCTCCCCCCCAAATCATTTAATAACCCTTTGTCAGCTACTTATATTAAGGGTGCGTTTATAAAGTAGCACCACTCGAAGTACAGCCCAGACCAAAAAGGGTTAAATTGTGAGAAGGAAAAATAAAATCAAAGCCACCGACAATTAGCACCTGGACCCTGTGAAAACTAGCAATGAAAAAAATAGCATAATTGTCAAATCTGTTGCTACATTTTGTGCAATTGCTACACGGCAAAGAAAAAAAATAAACACATTCGAATAAATAAGTGGAGGCAGAAATCCTTGTGCTGCCACAGTATCCTCAGCTTTCACGCAGAACCAGGATATTTAACTATTTCCAGCCAAGGTAGCAGGTAGAAAAAATTTCAGAAGCAAAGATTCCTTTTCCTTCTCTGAGTATACAGGCATCCGGGTTTTCTTAATACCAATTTCTTAATATTTCCTACTGTCATCCACATCAAATTAGAAGTATTTTCCTCAATGTTCACACAGTTTAGACAAATACAGGACAGTACATCCCTTTTCTTTAACACAGATATAGTCTCCCCATAATTCTGAGGGAAGTTAGGCTTCCATTACTACTCCAGTTTGGATCACCCCTAATCCTCCGCTAGAAAATTCTGTGACAGTGGAGAGAAGAGGCTTGGGGTTAATGCGATCGAAAGATGAAATAGATATCGGATTCGGCATGTGTTAGCTACTGCAGTTTAAAATAAAAACAATGCTTTTCAGCTTTTAGGGGGAAAAAATTCTTAATGTTTTTGAAGTGTCACAGCTGACCTAGAATCTCTAAATATCAAGTATTCTGCTTTCCCCAGCTAGGACTGATGGCAGACTGACTTGGGAGATTTGGGTAGGTTAATCTCAGTTCTTTCCCTCTATATTTCTTGTTATAATCTTAAATGGGAAGTTTGAAGAGGTTATAAACTCTAGGACTGCCAGCCCAGGTCAGAGCAGAGGTCCATCTAGTTCAGTTTCCAGTCTAACTCAATCAATATACATTTCAGTGGAGAGTCCAAGAAACCCCTTGTAAGCAATTAACCATCTCAGTATTTATTTGGAACCACTCAGAGTAGGAAGCACCATGCTGGGTGGCAAGCAGTTGTATATCACTCCCTTAAACTGTAGACCTCTTCAGACAGGAGTTATTTGCCTTTACAGTGCTGATCACATGGATGGCCCTTTATAAATAGTGAATAAAGGCCCGGCTCTGTTTTCCTTGCACACCCCAAACTCCCCCTGAAACTGCTAGTAGTTTGGGTCAATTTCATCATCAAGTTATTGTGCACTTTTTTTTGCGCAATGCAGACAGACATCTCCTCAATGACCCAGTTCCATACAATATGAATTTCAGTGGAACTACTTGCAGAAGCAAGCAAGCACTATGCTCAGTACTAAGTGTTTGGGGCCCTAGTTTGATTAAGGAGACAAGCAAAGTTGATAATGATACGACATGCATTCAATTGTCTGAGATCCATTCCTTTCAGACACTGAAAATGTCCTTCATGCAGTCTATTCTGCCTGTTTAGTTTTCATTTATTCAGTTATCAAACTTATCCCCATATATCTCCTAAAACTGTGTTTGACTTTGACAGATTTGGGGGCTTTTTATGCTCAACTCTGCTTTTTGCCTTGCATAACCTTGTTGTTGAAAAAATGTCAGTGTAGACAGCCTTGCCACTCTCTGAATGCTGCTGAGAATGGAGCTAATTTTAGGCTATTATCTGTTGCAAAGTTAATATTTTTTCTTTGAGACTTGATAAAATGAATAGGATAAAACCGCATTTTATCTACTGTATTCTATCTGCAGTGATGGCCTCATTAAATGGTGGATTTCTTTCAGTCCTTTGTGAGCTGTAATTCTTTTAGACTTTGGGTTTTCTAAATACTCTCAATGCCTTTTTGTAGTTTAACTGATTGTTTCAAGGATTCTTTACCGTACAAACTGGAAGAGGTTTGTTTGTTTTGCTTTCCTCGCTCTCTAATTTGTCCTTGGCTTTGCTAAGGCAGCTATGATGATAGCTCCCCCACTTCCCCCACCCTGTATTTTTTTTTTTATTACACCAAGTTTTTCTAGTTTTTTTAAGGGACACTGCAGAGGGATCCAATTTCATGCATTCCTCTTAACTCTGTTCAATGTAATTTCAGAGTGCCCATTGATTAGGGCTCTCTTCCCAAAGGACACAGTATAATTCATGTATTGTGTAGCATGTGTGTAGATCTTTGCGAGCCATGTGGCATGAAAAGTGCAATTGTGAGTGGGAGGCAGAGAAGCTGTGAATCCCTTTCCTGATTCTCCAAGAGCCATGGCTTTTGCATATGTGTTTACACGGAATGGACACAAAGGCAATTCTCCGATACTTTTTTCCACCCTCCAAACGGGCTTGTAAATGTGTCTCACAAGCAGTTTTGGTGAAGCTGCAGTCCTGATGTCCAGTTTTGACAGCAGCGTTTTTCCATACATAGGATCCAATCCAAAAGCCCACTGAGTCCACGGGAGATTTTCCATTGACTTCAATGGGCTTTGGACTAGGCTATCAAAGGCAGTTGCATTTGCGCTGCAAAAAAGCATCTCTGTTTACTTCCCTGCCTCCCATGAGCCAGGCACACAGAGCTGAAAATACAGTCCTGGTTTACTGATTTCTTTCATGTTCTGAATGAGAGATGGATATGAGCTGCAGTTTGATCTAGAGATAGATTTTTAATACAAAATCGGGGTGGTCAGAGCTGAAGTTCATTATAAATGGTAAAGGCTATGATTTGAAATGTGGACAAGGCTCTGGGTTGAATATTGGACCCTGCAAAGTTTGGGGTGTTTAGATCCAGAGCCAAAATCCTCATACCCGATACATTTGGGAGCATGGGGAGCACTAACACACTCTCTTTTGCTCTCTCTCTGGGGATGGGCAGGGGCAGTTCACCCAATCATGTGGTTATTGACAAAGAGATTATACTGTTTTTTAGTCTGTTTAATGTTTTGGGGGCCAATCTCCTGATTTGTTGGGGATCTGACTCATTTATATTTTGATCTCTTGAGTCTGGCAATACTCCGAGTGGGACTTACTTAATTACATTGCATTGCATTGATGTAAGCAGTGGCAGAATGAGCTCCACCCTGACATCTGGTGGTGAGGTGTGGCAAGTTGTGGAAAAGAACTTCGGGGGCCGATCTCATTTGCATAGGCACACCCACCCCGCCTAGAATGAGACCATAGCTGCCCAAATGGTCACTTTGGCTGCTGTGGGATCCCCAGTGTCTCTGTTATTGGGGCAGGAAGAATAAATTGTTATTACCCTGATTATGGGAACTGTGCTTGGAACTGTACGTGGCCTTTTGTTATGATGGAGGGATTCACCATCAACTAAGTAGCACTCGCTAGGCAAGGGTCATGGGTTCCAAAACTCTGTGAATTGAGAGAGGTTGGAGACAAGTATTAATACTTGGTGGCATGGGCCCGTTGGTGAGGGCCTTACATGCTAATTGTACTTCCTCCTCTCTCCACTGTGGAATATCAGAGCTAATTTTGATTTCATTAGAAGTCTAGTTATAGGCTGCTGAGCTCGCTCTGGGCTAACAGTGCACCAGCACTGAGGCTCCCCTACTACAAGCTGAATTCACCAAAGAGCTGAACTGACTAAGAGCTGAAATCACTGAGCGTTGTGTTAAGTAGTGGGGGAGCCTGAAGATATATTGTGGAGCAGTTTGCCGGATGGCTGGAGTGCCTTGTGGACAGGCTGGTGAAGCAGTTCGACACGGAGCAGTTTGTGGATGGCAGGAGCTGCTTGTGGGTCGCGGAGTGGAGCTGAGCGAAGGAGTTCGTGGGGTGGCCTGTGGAGCGGAGCGAAGCTATGGGGCGGTCAGCTTCAGATCATGTAAGGTGCCTCTTACCCCCGTCCCATCTCCACCCAGGTTGGGAGGTAAAGCTCCGCAGATAAACTTTCAAACTCTGGGGCTGCCCTGACCAGGGACAGAGACTTTTGGGTCATTGGACTTTTGGGACTTTGGGTGATTTGGGGTTGCTGGACTCAAGAACCAAAGGGAAAAGGGCATGCCCCAATTTGCTTGGGGTGGGGTTTTTTTTTGCTCATGGGTTGTGTTATGGTGGTGTTTCCCCAACATAATGCCACATTGTTTCTCTCTGTTATTAAAAGGCTTTTTGCTACACTCAGACTATGTGCTTGCGAGAGGGGAAGTATTGTCTCTTGGAGGCGCCCAGCGGGGGTGGTATATATTTGTCCCAGGTCACTGGGTGGGGGCTCGAGCCGGTTTGCATTGTGTTATTGGAATGGATCCCCTAGAGATCGAACCCGGCCCTTGTTGCTGCCAACTCTGACGGGCAGAAGGGTTACATTTAAAAACTGCGGAGAAAGTTACACACGCTTGGGAAGACTATTTTGGGAATGAGAAGAAACTGTTAATTATGAATTGCTTGTCATCCCAAAATATTATTCTCAAGTGTATGTCACTTTCTCCACTGAGCATGCTTTAGTCCAGAGTTCTTATATTTAGCTGTAATGTTAGCTTCCACCATTGAAAATGTTAATTCTGGCACAAAAGATGGATCACGATCTAACGTTACCCGCCAGGGCTGTTTTGATTTTAATCCTACTAGCCTTGTTCTGGATTGGCTCATGAACCAGCAGGGGCACTTGCCATTGGCCACTGTCAGAGGACAGGATACTGGGCTGGATGGACCTTTGGTCTGACCCAGTATGGCCGTTCTTATGAATATTCATGAGCTCATTTGGAGACAATATGGTGGTGTACCTCAAAATAATGAAAGGTATCAAGGTGTGACACAGCAGGGAAAAAAAGCGTTGAGAACCAATGAATTATTAAGCTTGATGCAGGAATCACTGAGGAAAAATTGTCTGACTTCTATGATGTTCAGACTAAATGAATCTAATAGTCTCTTCTAGCCATAAATAATAATAATGTATGAATTCAAGGTACATTAGTAGATCTAGGGCTGCAGAATACTGCCTCTAGCCTGCAAAATTTAAACCCTCCTGGTTCAGAAACTTCATCCTAGTATTCCCAAATGGACAAGTCTCAAAGGAAGCTACAGTAGCAAAGAATTGTAGCTAAAAGGAAAGGAAGCGGGAGGGAGGAAGGACAGTAATTGAACCAAAGTGCTGTTTCTTCTGCTATAAGACAGAGGCATCACATAACCTTGGTCAGCCTGAGAAATTTTCCATGTAGTCGTTCTTTGTATTTAACACACAATTATTCAAACCCTCCTCCTTTGACTTCATATATTGGACGAGTTTTATTGTAAAGATCAGTATCTCGGTAACCGCTCCATACTTTTATTATATTCCATAGGCGGGGGGGGGGGAAAGCAGGTTATTTAATCTCTCCTTCCTTGATGTTGTAAAAACTCATCTATCCATGTAGCCTGTGGCTTTGCTTTACTTTCCATGTATGAGAAAACCTCTGATGCAGCCTGTTTTACAGTAGCACAAAGCCATGGAGGGATTAATTGAAGGTATTTGGCATTCACACTGTGCTTAAGAGGCTGTCAGAGATATGTATATTTGAATCCAGCATCCAACTAAACCACACGGGTCTGAGCACAGGGGCATGATTTACAAGGGCTAGCGATTGCCCAGTTACAGTCAATAAACCACATTTGGTATTTAATTTGATAATGCAGAAGAAAGAATGCTAACAGATTAGGCAAAACCTGTCAAGACAGAGATAAAATGTCCACTTTCCCAATTAATAATTGGGACTTATTTTTATGTTTTGCATCAACAGACCAAGCCATGGTTTCCTTTATAATTGCAGAGGTGGAGTTCCCTGTATTATATGATTTTAAAAGCAGGACTCACTGTTACTCTAGAGAAAGGAAGGGCAGTTTTGTATTTGAGGCGTTAACGTGGGATTCAGGAGATCCAGATTCAGGTGACGGATATGCCATAGGACTTGCTGTGTGACTTTGCTCTGGGCCTAAATTCGCCATCTGTAAAATGGGAATAATCCTTTTCCACCACACTTTGTCTTGTCTACTTAGAGTAAGAGACAGACCATGCCCTGAAGAGTTTGTAGTCTAAGTATGTACAGTGCCCAGCACAATGAAGCCCTGATCTCAACTGGGTTCTTTAAGGGCTAATGCAATATCATCACCACCACCATTAGTGTTATGACCAATAATAGCCCCTCTGTTATGGGGGTTAAATCAGTCCATGCGCACACGGTAATTTGTTTATTTTTATCGTCATTTAGAAAATCTACCAGCACTGAATTATGAAATTACAACATAAATAGCAGGACAGTATTTCCTGAAGGTAGGCATGCTAGATGGCATTGAGATAACACATTTGCCTTCTTTTCTGGAGCATGGATTTAAATCCTCCTTCCATCACAAGTGAAATGAATTTGGAAGGGTCAACCTAATCTTTGTGGCCACATATCCACCTCAGAGAGTCACCAGGTATCTTAGAGTATTGCTTACAAAAAGCCCAGAAGTGGGATAGTAAGTCAGGGCTAAGATGCATTGGCAAAGCTGTGGACGAAAGTTTGTATTACACCAGCCTGCACTAGGATAAATTCTAGCTAGCTCTATCAATCCCTCAGCCGCCAAGGATTAGTTTTTGTCTTGCGTTCCAAGCAAGGCTACAGTATAGCGCCCCATAAGGATGGACGTGCTATTAGGAAGGAATGTAACTAATTATATAAAAACGTTCTGACTTCTCAAGAAAGAGGGCCAAAGATTCCTATCTGCTTCTGCATCAGCTCTTGTTAACTTCCAGTGCTCCACCATTACGGACATGCTAATGTGCCCCTCTGCAAAGGATGCTGCCTCATTCGAGTGCTGCAACAGTTAACAACAAAAGGGTTAACTGAGGTGCCAAACGAGGAAGCCAGAGGCCTGGAATTCTGCCTGTGTGTGGCTAAAAGCCTAGGCAATGCCAGTCTAGCAGTTGCTTTACATTTAAGAGGACGTAAGTGAGTAATGACTTTGTCTGCGGCAGATAAACAAGGCAACATCCTACATGCACCTGTGAGAGTCACAGGCACCTGCTTGCTTCACAAGCTGCAAAATCCAGTTCTAGCAGCAAATTTTCCTCTTAACCTGAAGCCAATTTGACAATTAGAGTAGCAATCCATTCCACGTCGTATTTACTAATGTGCACTAAAGGTTTCTCTTTTAGGCTGAAATACATGCCCACATATCATTCATAAACAGAATACACAGTGTGATTATACCTGTATCATACATATAATAGACAAACTATTCATGTACATCTATATTCCTAGACAAGCTACATAAAGGCTGCATCCACCCTTCGAGCTGGGGGGTGTGATTCCCAGCTTGAGTGGACATAGTCATGCTGTCTCTCAGCGAGCTAGTACTGTAGCGAGGGCAGCCGTGAGCCGTAGCATGGGCTAGCCACCCTGCATACAAGCCCGCCCAGACCCTGTGGGTACCTACACAGGGCGGTTAGCCTGTACCATTGCTTGCTGCTGTGGCTATGCAGTTTTTAGCACGCCAGCTTGAGGAGAGCCAGCCTGAGTGTGTCTGTGTGCACTGACAATCACACCCCCAGCTCCAAGAGGTAGCCAAAGATGGAGTTAAGGTTCAGAGTAGCCTCTGGGTAAAAAAAGTTCCAGAGATGTTATCCCAAAACCTGAGCATTACAAACCCAAGAAATTCAGAGTTTAGGTTAAACTTAAAAGAAATTCAAACACGTTAAGGCACAGAAACGCATTCCCAGAAACATCTCTGGATTTCCCCAACGCTCGTGATCAAATGCCTTATGTGGGGAGATGGCATCGATGCAGTACGTGCCCATGAGAGCCAGTTAGGAGAAGAGCAATGGGTTGAGAGCGTCCCTAAACTCTTGCTGAAACTCCTACTGTTTATCTGATCCTACTTACTCAGCTCCTGCTTTATGGCATCCTGTACGAAGATGGCACATTACAGGAAGCCCTGCTTGCCAAATACGATTGCATGCTGCAGCCTCTGGAAACTCCTGCTGTGAGACGTGAGGAGTCCCTGAGCTGTGTGATGTTATTTCAGGCCCATCCTTTCAGACTCAAAACAACCAGGTGTCTGAAGCCTGAAAGCAGCTGTTGAGAATTTGGAATTCCACCCCCCCGAGCCCACAAACCAACACCACAGCCAAGCACGTAACCAAGTCTGCTTTGCTGAGTGAGTGGGAGGAGGTTGTTGAAACTCCCTGGGCATGATCCAGCCTCATGGGCAGCACGTAATGGAAGCTAGGGGAAGCTAAGCCTCTCCAAACCTCGCACTGCCGGGGCGAGGCAGTGGTGGATTGGGGTCCCCTGAAAAATCTTCCACCCCCGCCACCACCCCAGGGCTGGAGAAGCTCTCGCTCCCTGCTGCAGTGGGGATATAGAGCTTTTCCAGTGTCAGGGCAGTGGGGCAGGGGAGAAAGGAGCGAGCAGGGGCAGGGCCTTAGCGGGAAGAGGTGGAGTGGAGATAGAACAGAAACATGGCCCACGCCTGAAGAAAGAAATCCAGGCTGGTCCCTTCACTCCACTGCAAAATACAGCATTAAATGCGACAGCCAGCACAGTACTGGAGCATGCTAATCCTGACTGATTTGGGCTGACATCAGCAGAACAGCACCGTTCACGGCGAGATCTCCCGGGATGAAAAGTCAGCCATTAGATTATTGTTTTCCCCGGCACTACATTGTCTCCGTGGATGCTCACTCGGTTTTAAATTACCCTCATGCACTTTAATACTAGTCATGAAAAAAGAACCGACCACTCATGCCTAACAGATTTTAAATGATCAGAAACAATACAGGTAGCTATGGAACTGTGATCCTTTTGTTTTCACCTAGTGCATGCTTTCAAGGCCTAAGCACTCCTAGTGCTATCGAGTGAGTCCTGCGGGCAGTGTAGAGATGCCACACTGCCTGTACCCTGGAGGTGCAGCCTTTGTTTTCCTGGGATGCTTCCTGCTGAGGAAGGGTCAAAGAAGCCCAAGACAGGGCAGTCACAGGCTGCAGCTAAATAGAGTAATAGACAGCTTTGTTACCTCATTTCTGTACATCGTTCTGTTCATAACAGCGATTTCATCTTGTCAGGAAATACTACACTCTCCCTATGTGGAGATTTCGGGGGCCATTTTGTTCTGAGTGCTCAGTTCAGATTGTCAGAGAAAGCACATTGTGGCTGATCCCTAATGGAAACATAAGAACATAAGAATGGCCCTATTGAGTCAGACCAAAGGTCCATCTAGCCTAGTATCCTGTCTGCCGACAGTGGCCAGTGCCAGGTGCCCCAGAGGGAATGAACAGAACAGGTAATTGTCAAGTGATCCATCCCCTGTTGCTCATTCCCAGCTTCTGGCAAACAGAGGCAAGGGACACCATTCCTACCCATCCTGGCTAACAGCCATTGGTGGACCTATTCTCCATGAATTTATCTAGTTCTTTTTTGAACCCTGTTATGGTCTTGGCCTTCACAACATCCTCTGGCAAGGAGCTCCACAGGTTGACTATGCGTTGTGTGAAGAACTACTTCCTTTTATTTGTTTTAAACCTGCTGCCTATTAATTTCATATGGTGACCCCTCATTCTTGCGTTATGAGAAGTAGTAAACAACACTTCCTTATCTATTTTCTCTACACCAGTCATGATTTTAGAGACCTCAGTCATATCTCCCCTTAGCCATCTCTTTTCCAAGCCGAAAAGTCCCAGTCTTATTAATCTCTCCTGATATGGAAGCCGTTCCATACCCCTAATAATTTTTGTTGCCCTTTTCTGAACCTTTTCCAATTCCAATATATCTTTTTTGAGATGGGGTGACCACATCTGTACAGAGTATCAAGATGTGGGCGTACCATGGATTTATATAGAGGCAACATGATATTTTCCATCCTATTATCTATCCCTTTCTTAATTATTCCCAGCATTCTGTTGGCTTTTTTGACTGCCACTCCACATTGCGTGGATGTTTTCAGAGAACTATCTACAATGACTCCAAGATCTCTTTCTTGATCTTTATTTTTGTTTTCTTGTTTTGCCATTCCCTTAATCTAAAATAGAGTCATTCTGACTGAAAGCATCCATTTGCTCTATGGGGCCACTGGGAGCAACAGGACTGGTATTATCAGTCGGAGGAAAAGGGTTGACAGAAGCCTCACCCTGCAATCTAGGCAGCCTGCAGTACTGTTGTCATTGCTGTCTTTGCAGAGGAACGGGTGGCAGATGCTTCTAAGAGTTGCAGTCATTTGGGTGGGTCGGGACATGGGACTCTGGTACTCAGGCAAGAGTTTGCTGCTTCTCCTCACCTGCTGTTGCAGTGCTGAGGTGAGGCAATCAAGCTCCCAGACCTTTTTATTTTGCTTTACGTGTTCAGTGTCTGCAATCTGAGCTGTTGAGTGGATAGTTAAGTCCCTTGAGCAATATGTGTTCCCTGAGTAGGTGAGCGTAGCTTTTGAATCCCATGTCCAGTTGAAAGCCTCCAGCTGTGAATTTGAAATTCACTTGGCGCAGGTATTCTGCAGCGTTCACATAAAAATCACTCCCGTGGCAAACAGTCCTGGCAGTAAACTCAGGCACTAGTATCAGGAAGTGCTGCTGTCCCTGGCCTGGGAAGCAATGTTCCCTCCCACCTCTCCCTATTCCTTGATTGGCACAGTCAGAATTCCCCTTCCTGCCTGTTCTAGCCACTGACTAGAACCTTTGCAAAAAGCAAACACACAACAGGAAAGAAGGCCCAGTCAAAGCAAGTTGGTTTAAACATTCAAATGAATCATCATGGATAAGCATTCCCAAAATTCATTTCCCTCTTTTCAGTGCCCTCTATACATACGGCTGGTTGTGACGTGAACGAGCACCTGCCCTGCGCTAATGTTCCCTTCCCACAATGCATGAATACTACAGCCAGCTACAGAGAGCAAAAATGAGGCTCTATAGACCCTAATTTGCATTTAATAGCAGCATCACAAAACCAACCTTCCTTCCCAGACCACAAAGGGACTTTTCCTTTTTAAGGGGACTCTGACTCCTCCCACAACTTCACCTACCAATCACAGCCCTCTCTCTGGTATGCCTCCCTTCCAAAGGGCTCCTTCTTATTAGGGGGAAGGTGATGTCAGTCCTCCCCTGGTGGACAAGTAGGGTCACTGACACCCCTGTCCACATTCCGGAAGGAATTGGGAGTTCGAGCCAAGCCATCAAGTAGCAATCAGTGGGCGTCCCTGAAAGCCACTGGCTCTGGACCAACATGGGCCCTGCCCAGCCCCAGTCTAGGATAAGATGAACCCATATTGCTCCCCTCCCCGAGATGCAAGAGACTGGGTGAAGTTAGCCCCTAATCAGAGGCTAGTTTGTTGGGAGCTAAAGCATCAACAGCAGGGGGAGGAGGGGAGAAGGAGCTGAAACCTTTCCCTAAAGAACTGCTCAGTGCAACACTTTCCTCTTTAATGCTTTACCCACATGGCTGACGAACTTGCTGCTTTATTCAACTGCATCACCACAAACTGAGTTGAGGCGGGAAGGACGCCCGGTGACAGACAGGAAGTAGGGAGGAGTGGAACATGCCTTCATCCTCTAATACTCTGGGTATGGCCACTTTACTCCATGACTCCACTATCCCCCTGCTACCTAGGGATCAGTAAGGGCACCCCCTTCTGGGACTCCACCCAAGGCACTAGGATGTTTCCTCCATTATCCCTCAAACCCAAGAAACTCCAGGTGGAGTCAGTGTCTGAAAGCAAAGGGACTCCCCTTGCCCGTGCCACCCATGGAATGGTCGGCAATGATGATGTCATCAGATGCTGTGATGAAGGGCATTTTTCCTCCTTGCTGATTGGCTGCCAATGAAGCCCCTCCTCACTCCCTCCTCAGTATCATCATTCCCTGTCTTCCATTCGCTCCCTTATGGCCCTTCCTTGTCCTTCCCCCTTCAAAATAGCCCTTCCCTTTCCTGCTTCCATGCCCCATTAACTCATTCCCTTCACCTTCCCCCACCCCCTACTCAAACCCTCTCCCACTACAGATACATTTAAAAGAAACCAACAAAACGAATTTTAAAAGACCCCAGTAGCCCCAACATGATGTTAACTGCCCATCACCCCGCTTTGTTTGTTATATGCATTCATCTCTCCACCTTTTGTGTGTCTTGCCTATTTAGATTTTAAAGCTCCCCAGGGCGGGGACTATCTTGCACAGCTCCTAGCACAATGGGGCCCTGATCTCAGCTGTGGCCTTTAGGGAATTACTGTAATACAAATAATAAATAAAAGGGACAGCAGTTCATTGGGGGGGGGTCTACATGTCAGCATGGGGAATTAGCTGTCCATTCTCTTTCCAGTTGCTCCACTCCTGTGGCCCTTAGCATGCCTGAAAGGAGACCTACAGCCTCTCAGCGTAACCTCTGCGAGCCCTCCCTTAATCTTGGGCTAGGAGTGTGTGTTATGAACTAATCCAGAGACCGAATAATTGGGTTGTGGGAGAAAAATCCAGATAGATTGTGCGCCCTTATTTCTAGAAGCCCATAACTCCCATTAAGGCTAAAGGAGAAGATGGCCTCTTTGCCACAGCCACTGAGGCTTGCCTAGCTAGAGAGCTGGCAGCAACCCTCACCCCGACTTCCTGCTGCCAGGTCTCCTGACTGGAGGGTGGGGATGCCATTGCGGAAGGGACTACACGGGCTGCAGGCGTGGGCATGTGCTGCTCCATGCACACAGCAGCATCTGAGCTCTGGGCCGGGGGACAAACCAAGGGAGCAGACCATGCTTGTGTGAGCCTGCAACATGCACTGCACGTTAGACTCAGCCACTGTCCAAAGGGAAGGAGGTGCCTTATCTGGGGCCCAGGCTAGAGGCCCTGGTGAGTGACGGACAGAGGGAGACATGTGGGATTTATGCCGTGCTCCCATTGACTCATCTGCAGTGACCCAGGGGTTCTTTACATGCTAAAGAAAGCCCTGGGGTAGAGCAACTCCTGGGTAAATTCCTGTCTCCCCAAACACTGTCGGAAAGAGGAGAGCCCCCACCACCATGGGTTATTATGGGATTGCAACCTTTGCTCAATCAGTAGCCTGGTTTCCATCCAGGCATACACAAGTGCTGTGTCTGGTGGAGACAGACGCTGATCTCCCTGAAGTGTTTTACTTTCTCCCGGGGACTGCATGGGTAGGAGATGAAAATTAACCACAGAGATGAACCTAACTACCAAGGTCCCCCGTAACCTCCCTCTGCCCACCACCTATTAGCAGCATCCCATAGATGGTTTTTTTACTGAACCTCAATGAAATAGGGAAGGAGGACTTGTGGCACCTTAGAGACTAACACATTTATTAGTTAGTCTCTGAGGTGTCACAAGTCCTCCTTTTCTTTTTGCGAATACAGACTAACACGGCGGCTACTCTGAAAAATGAAATAGGGGTTTAATTTAAACAAGTTTACTCCGCTTCTAATTAAATATGAGCCAAGGAGCCAGGGTTTGAGCCCAGATTAGGTGTAGGCTAGGTGTACGGAGGTCAGGTTCAAGGTTAGATTTGGATTCAACACCACTGAAGCTGCACTCCCTGTTGGCACAAGATTCTGGAAAAGAAGCTCCCTTCCTGTCCTGAGGGGCGGGGAGGGGATTTAGATCCAGGGATTCAGATCTGACCCTTCTTTGCCCTGAGATGCAAAGGTGATTTGGGATTTTTGGTCCATCTCTAGTTATGGATGAATAATGGTACCAATTCTCAACACACGTGCAATAGTTTCCGAGGATGATACGTAACACTGTATAGCAGCCACACAGCATTTTACATTTTCCGAATGTTGTAAAAACAAATTGCCTGCTCACAATCCAAACCATTCTGTTGTTGCCCATTTGGACATCACAGAGCAGCCTAGCAGTCCTCAAGACCTTGCAGGTTTTCCTTTCTGATTCCCTGCTCACACACACACACTTCAGCTAGCATCCCCAGGGGCCAAACCTCGTCTGCTGGTCTCCCCTCACCGACGGGGTGCCTTGCCTACCAGGAGGCCTCCTCAGGCTCCTTCCGCAAGCCCTCCCTCTGGCTGTGGGGGCTCCCCACTGATAAGTGGGCCTTGCCAACCAGCACTGTTTCCCCAGAGCGCTCATGCATGAGGGCTGTGCTGCACCCAAGCCTTTGACTATGTCCAGCTGCACTGTGGTTCTGCATTCTTTACTGGACCCTTTCTGGGGCACAGCTCTTAGGCACTCAGTGGTGGTTTTGACTGAATAAGGAGTGAGTAAATACTTCTGGATTTGGCCCTATTTCAGTGAATAATATGTAACCTTGCATACGTAAGTGTTCTCACTACGCTTCCCAATCACTAGCCTGACACCATACTTGGGATATGTCTACACTGCACGATCAGTCCAGGTTGGTGGGATTCGGGCTTGTGGATTTGGTGTTTCCAAGTCCATGCTTGAGCATCCACACTGCATTGTAAACTTAGGTTTACAATTGCTGGACCACAATTGCTAACATGTCCATACTGCAGTACGCCGGCCCTCGGGCTCAAGTCTGTGGTTTGAGCCATGCCCACGCTGCAGGACAGGACTTAGATCGGAGCCGCCCACTCCCCTAGCAGGGCCCTACGGATCCCGAGGGTGTGTCTGCAATGCAAAAAACAAACAAACAAACAACCCCATCCTGTGGCAGTAAGTCTCAGAGCCTAGTCAACGGACTCAGGCTCACAGAGCTCACTCTATGGCTCTAAAACGAGCTGCATGGATGTTCTTGCTCTGTCTGAGTCCCACCCCCTTGCAGAGTTTCAGAGCCCGAGCAGTGTACACAACTTATTTTAGCGCCAAACCCGAGTCTGCTTTTTTGCAGTGTAAACAGACCCCGAGTGGTTGCTGAGCTGAGTCAGACTGATTTGTGTGTGGACGGAAGGGGGGGCTTGTGCTGGTGCAGTGGAGATACTCCCCACTGACTAGTAAACTGCCCACATAACACCCATACTTTAAAAAATAAAATCCCCCTTAAACCATCAAAAGACAAAAGAAATATGTTCATTCCTGCTCTTTGGGTCAGTTGCACGCAATGCTAAAGCCAACTCTTGGTACTGGTTGGGACTAATATTTGCACCTTTTCTACAAGTGTTTGCATGTGAGCCTTATGAGTTGGGTCAACCTTCTGGGACACAGTGAACATCTCTTCAGCACTCTGAACAGAGTCAAGACATGACAACAGTCAACAAAGGGCAATGACCAGTTGTTTGCCATGTGTCTATAAGTGTCCATCAAGAGAAGATTAGATGAGGACAAATCTGCAGACAGATTAATGAACTGATTTGGATATAAAGAAAAGCAACTTTAGTTCCTCTTTAAGGAATACATTTGTATATAAGTGAGAAAACCTGGATTTGTGCTGGAAATGGCCCACCTTGATTATCATACACATTTTAAAGAGAGTGGTCACTTTGGATGGGCTATTACCAGCAGGAGAGTGAGTTTATGTGTGTGTGTGGGGGGGGGGGGCGGAGGGTGAGAAAACCTGGATTTGTGCTGGAAATGGCCCAACTTGATGATCACTTCAGATAAGCTATTACCAGCAGCAGAGTGGGGTGGGAGCAGGTATTGTTTCATGGTCTCTGTGTATATAATGTCTTCTGCAGTTTCCACAGTATGCATCCGATGAAGTGAGCTGTAGCTCACGAAAGCTCATGCTCAAATAAATTGGTTAGTCTCTAAGGTGCCACAAGTACTCCTTTTCTTTTTGCGAATACAGACTAACACGGCTGTTACTCTGAAACCTGTAACTGGGCTACAGTTTCGTATGTCGTCAGGCGAATATTCTGTTTATCTAGTGTTATCCATCAGTTCTTGATTAAACCCCTTTGCGCCTAGCAACAACTACAGGAAGCTAAAATATTTGCGGGTTGTTTGAGGATAGAAAGGTGCTGTTGTTGGTTTTGGGAAAAGTGAAAGATGAAAAGGAAATGTTTAAATGATTAACTATGGCCCAGATCCTCCACAGTATTTAGGTTCCTAACTCCCATTGAAATCTATGGGAGTTAGGTGCTGAAATGCCTTTGAGGATGTTGGCCTAAACCATGTACAGCAATTAAAACAAGGCAGTTAATGAATCCATTTCAGAATGTCCAGTTAAATAAACATATATTACCCAGTCCTGTCAACCCCAAGCATTCAAAAATCATGAGTCAGGTCTCTAACGATCATGAGACTGGCTTAAAAATAATGCGATTGAAAAAAATAAATGTGGTATTCTTTTTATCTGGCATTTGAAACTTTATGGTACATTGGGGTCACATTTTCAAGCTTTTCTTCACGACTATGAGGTCTGGAAACTTCCCTATTTTTTAAAATGAAAGCTGAGATCCTCATCTAACCCCATGACTCCAGGAGCACAAGCTTTAAGGAAAATACCAAGTATCACAATCTCACAAAAAATTGCAAGAGTTTAAAACACTGCACTCATGCTAAAATGATCTATTATATGGGGGCTGACAGTTGGAGGCCCCTGGCTCTGGCACTGACAGCCCGAGCTGTCAGCCAGGCACTAGGCTCACAGTGGGAGCTCCCCCAACACCCTGGAACTGACAGCCTGACCTGTGAGCCTCGGGGCAGGGGGCTCCAAATGTGAGCCCCACACAGGACGGACAGCCAGAGCCCAAGACAAAATGTGAAATAATAGCAGCCATGAAACTGACAAGAATGTCAATTGCACCGCTGGTAGGCTCCCTGCTGTGAAACTGAGCTCTGTGCTCACACTGGAGCTGTCTGCCAAGGGGGGGGGGGCTCCAGCTGTGAGCCCCCTGTGAATGTCAGTGCTTCACATTCCACCTGTCAGTGCGCCACAATGCCCCATTTCAGTCAGTGCAAGAGCTCCTGGTGAGGTCGCACGCCACCGGCAGAAGGAGGGTAGTGTGGACACCAACAGCTGATTTAATTGCTGTGGTGGCTGTAGATCGACCTAACTTAAGTCAAACTAATTTTGTACTTTAGACAAGCCCTGATTTAAAAATATGCTCCTGATCATAGAATCATAGAACCCTAGGGTTAGAAGGGACCGCATGGGTCATCTAGTCTAACCCCCTGCCAAGATGTCACCTGGGACCCCAGAAGTAGACAGGAGTCCAGAAGTGTTCCCCAGTTACAAACTTCTTGGGCAAAAGATGGGCAACTCCCCTCAACAACAGGGGTGGAAACTAGCCCTGTTATAGACTTAAGACCCTTCCTCCTTCAGCAGCAATTCTGTCTTGTCCTGATTGAGCCTCACCATAGCCCAATCTCAACTACTGTAGGCCCTGGAGAAAACCCAGCTACTGCACTGAAATAATAGCAGCCAAGAAAGTGACAAGAATGTCAATTTCACTGCTGGTAGGCTCCTTGCTGTGAAATTGAGCCCTGCTGATGGAAAATATAATAGAGCTGGGAGTCTCCTGAGTGAGCAAGCCATAGTCCAAAGAGCTGTACTATCTTCCCTAGTGTCCCCACATCTACATTGAATGGGCGGGATGAAAACACAGGGCCTTGCCAATCACCATATAAGAGATCCCTTCCGGAAGGAAAGCAATTGCCTGAGGCCACCATGAAGGACCTCTCTGAGAGGAAAGAATGGAATACCATAAAGCCATCAAAGCAGCACCACCTACCCTGCTAGTGTCCATGAGGAGTTAATCGTCCCCATATTTTGTTTGTCTCCTTTGCTTCTGCATATGTGTCCTATAAAAATAGTTGAAATTAGATGGCTAAAATCTGGCCTTGCAGTCCAACCTCCAGCCAGTTCATGATTGCTCCCTGCGATACACTTCCTTGAGCTCGAATCGTAAATGTCCCAAGAGATGGCACTTCCACCACTTTCCTTGAGAGACTATTGCACATTGTTTGATCACACTGTCTGGAAGTTTTTCTTGGTATCAGCCTAAATTGGAACCATTTACCACCGGGAGGGGGTGAGGGTGGAGGGCGATTCTCCATCACTGACAATTTAAAAATCAAGACTGAATGTTTTTTCTAAAAGATCTGCTCTAGGAATGATTTTGGGAAGTTCTCTGGCCTGTGTTATACTGGAGGGCAGACTAGATGATCACAATAACCTCTTCTGGCCTTGGGATTTATGAATCTCTAGGTGCCTTTATTTCATTTCATCCCATTACTCCTAACTTCCTTTTGTAGGCAAGAAGGTACCAAATGCAGTTTTACAAACAGCCTCAAGTAGAGACAGTGTCTTATGCAAAACCCAGAAATAAATATAAAAAAAGAAATCATTCAATGAACTCGTCTGTGGCCCAGTATGTTCATTAGCTAATTCCCCACATATTATGTAGATTTGCTGACTTGCGTTAAGTACACAAGTATTTCCTCCCCAGCTTTTTATCAACAGCCATTTTTACAAGGTCTTCATTACTGCCAAAATGTCCAAACCTCTCTTCTTTATTTTCCTTCTCACAGATAAAGTGTAAAAAGCAGCTGGTAGCTGAGCCATTTAACGCAGCATTGTTGCTATCCCCTCTTTGCTTATCATTGGTTCTAATGTCTCTCTCCTTTGTCCAATATTTTATTTGTTAAAAAGCCTTTCTGGATCCTCTTATCGATTTTGATTGCACAATCACATCATTTTTTCACTTGCCTTACCCTTTCAACGCAGCATTAAATTACAGTCTGTGATTGCTTTGGTTAGTTCCCTCTCACTTTCTCAATTCCAGGAAGGGCTTTTAGTAAACCTCAGATCTCCAGTCAGCCTCTTATTGGCCCCATCTTGCTCCTTGCATTCTTTTCCCAGGGAATTGTAGACGGTTCTCTCCGGGGGTCTCTTCTTTCCTTGCCGTTGGCACTGCACTCAGGCACAGAAGTATTTTACAGATGGAACCAGCTGCAGTGAGAAACTGCTGAATGAGGGAGGGGTCCGAGGCAATATCCCTCTGCACCTAGATCGAGCTGTCTAAGTGTTTCTGAAGCACCTCCCAAAAGGATTTTAGCCACATAGCACCTTGTGAGGCATGGAAGTATATTTATGATCTTCATTTTTACAACTGCGCAGCTGAGGTACAGAGAGAGTAAGTTACTTTCCCAAGATCCCACAGGGAAAGAGCCAAAACTGGAAATCTCCTGAGTCCTACTCTAGTATCTTAAGCACAAGCCCATCCTCCCTCCCATGTAAAGTGCTTCTGCACCCGAAGGTGGCATTGTCTGATGACATATGAAACTGTAGCCCAGTTGTTAACTTATATACAAAGATATTCCTTAAAGAGGAACTAAAGTTGCCTTTATTTATATCCAGATCAGTTCACTAATCTGTCTGCACATTTGTCCTCATCTAATCTTCTCTGGATGGACACCCATAGACACATGGCAAACAACTGGTCATTATCCATTGTTGGCAGTTGCCATGTCTTGACTCTGTTCAGAGTGCTGAAGAGGTGTTCACTGTGTCCCAGAAGGACAAGAGAAATCAAGATCCCCAGGGTAAT
This sequence comes from Eretmochelys imbricata, assembly GCF_965152235.1. NCBI lineage: Eukaryota > Metazoa > Chordata > Testudines > Cheloniidae > Eretmochelys > Eretmochelys imbricata. The sequence goes on along the minus strand of NC_135574.1, from coordinate 200,291,653 downwards.
GGCTGGGTAAAGTTTGATGTCAGTGTAGCCCATGGAAGCCACGCTCCTTCTTTCATGAGGCTAATTTGCCTGCATCTCAGACCAGATGATCAAAATGTTTTTGAACCCATGCCAGACCTAAATATCTTTCACAAGTTTTTAGAAGGTCAGTTCTATCTGAGACACTTTGAAGGGATGATGCTTTTAATAACCAAATCCTTTGTTGTTTCATCAGAAACCAGTGATGCAAACCTGGAAGAGGAGAATCTGGACATATAGGAATGCCCTGGCCGTGAGCCATTTTCTCTTGGGAATGTCATGCCAAGTCTATTGCTTCCCTTGCACAAGAGTGAATCCTGGGGAAACTGGTTGAGCTGGCTTTGTGGCTGCTTTGTTCTGTTTCAGGGGTGCAGAACAACCAGACTGGCCCCAAGAACCAAGACCTGAATGTTTTTCTAAATCTTCCAGGTGACAAAAAGTGCTCTGAATGTCAGATTCCATTCTTGGTCTGTGTGTCAAACTCCCTTGATAGCAAGATTTCACTGAGAAAAAGGGTCACATACTTAAGGCTTTTACGTTAGTGCTATAAGGTTTAAAATATTGGTGAGTAAAATGTCATCCACTTTAGAGAACAGCTTAATTTTTATTGCAGTTGTCTTTATAAACTGTGGGCTGGGCCTCGCAATGGACAGTGGGCCCCAACTACCTACCTCCTGTAACTACTAGCAGATGCTTTAAACCGGTATGGGAATTTTGGTTTTGTACCATTCCCAGAAGTACAGATCCCACCTTTAGAAGCAGTGTTGTCTTAATGCCACCTGTGAGCTGTCCCAGAACCTCTCGAATGGACATTGCCTGCAGGAACGACACATCCAATATGGTGACATCCATTGCTATGGAGGGATTTGGGGGTAACCCAACCAATCCAGCCTACTCAAAGCTTTAGAAATCCTCTGCTCTACCCGGAGCAGAACCTTGTTGGCTCATATCAACAGCCATTGAGATGGCCAGATTCTTATTAATACTTCCATTGAATAGTACATTTGTGGTCTTTAACGAGACATTCAGCAAAAGACTGGCTGCCTGTATTGAAAGAGTTAAAATCTCTCTGGTAAACAAAACAAACCTGACCTGCATCTGAAACATCTAGTGCTTTCCTACTATTATATGCTTACAGTAAATCAGGCTTATTCACTGTATGCATGAATAGTGTGCAATCTGTATTACCTGGCCTAAGAAATAGGGCAAAATATCTAGAAAGAAGATTAGCGCCCACTCCACTAATTCTTCCCCACCTGTCTTGACAAGCCAGACTGCCCTGCTATTGCAAATCACATCTGTGTTGCAGATTTCAGAATAAAAACAAATCATTAAACTCAGTATTCCCTTCATACTCAGTAATAGAACGACTACCATCCCTGACGGAGCTGTCCTGTCATAGTGGAAACTACCAAGATGCCGTTTAGCAAGTCTAGTTTGTATAAAACACAGCTATTTATATCCCTAGAACTGCACAGCAGCAGTGGGAAGTGATCAAAGATATTTTGATTATATGAGTAAGAGTCAGTTTCAAATTTATCCTTGAGATGTACGCATGAAGTCTTTTAATACTGAGGCAGCAGTACCAATTAGGGGTGCACTCCTTTTCAATCATACAAGGATGGGGGTTTGGTCAGTACTTAGGTGGGGGTCCTTTAAGGCAAATTTAGTGTGCTGCAGGGAGTGGCTTTCATGTTGTCAGTATGTGGCAGATTTTTCCCTTTGAAGCTGAACTAAATCAATGGTCCTGCCAGCTGCTGAGAACACTGCTTTTCATAAATGATTTTGCTCTTGCTTATTAAAGATCCCAAGGCTCTTCTTGCACGAACTGGACTCTCAATCCTGCTGCTCTGTCCGAATTCCGGCTTGGGGAATTACAGTCTGCCTACCTAAATTCCTAACACCAGTTGGACAATATTCTTCTTCACCCTCGGGTGGCTGATAAACAGCTGACGTGATCCAACCCAAAGGTATCCCTCAGCTTTGACGGATGGAAGTGATTCCTGTGCTGCTACAGTGATTTGTGATCATTAGATGCTGTAAAACTGCCCTGATTACTATGATTTCTCCCTCTCTAATAAGTTAGTAACACAAGACCCCATCATTAGAAGTGATCAAAACTAGGCCAGTTAGTCTTCTGGGGGAGTTAGTGAAGTGGAAAATCGTATGGAAATGGAATGCAAAGAGACCAGGCTAGCTGGTCTGGGAACTGTCTCTCCTCCCCAACCATCGTCTTTCCACTTAGAGTGCGAATTTAGCAAACTTCTTTCTGAATAATAAAATGATCAAAACATTCCAGATGAAGAATCCGAGCCAGTGTCCTTATTTTGCCTTTTGTCTCTGCTGAAGTTGATACGCTCTGTCGCTTTTCAGTCCTTTTGAATAAACATGAAGGCACTTTATAGAGCAGGAAGATCTTATTTTATATATATTCCTGTATGGTATATGCATCATGCAGATTAGCCTGAAATGGAATCCCAGCAACGTAACCAAAACATCTTGATTCACCTCCTGTTATTGCTACACCATATGCAAGATATAAAAGGTGGTGTTTGTACATAATCTGAAAAGGCAGCATTTCACCTGACCATTGTCTCTATATTCCTCATTCACTTTTACCTCTTGTATTTGTTCTCTCATCAATAGCTCTAAACCAGAAAATACTTAATCACACGCTCAACTTTATCCAGGGGGGTAGTCTCCATTATCTTCAAGGGACAGTGATGTTTTCTCTGATCTAATAATAGATTCCACCACCCCCTTGCAGGTGGTAGAAAAACCACAGTCTTCAAAGGGGCTACTAACCACAGTTGCCAACTTTCCCGAAGTAAATAAGCACCCCGACTTTCACAATAAGCCAAAAATCAAGCTAATCCCATTTCAAAACAAGGCCAAAACAATCCAGTCCTTAAGAACCCCATCACTCTATAAAAAGAAAAGGAGTATTTGTGGCACCTTAGAGTCTAACAAGTTTATCTGAGCATAAGCTTTTGTGAGCTACAGCTGAATGTATCCGATGAAGTGAACTGTAGCTCACGAAAGCTTATGCTCAAATAAATTTGTTAGTTTCTAAGGTGCCACAAGTACTCCTTTTCTTTTTGCGAATACAGACTAACACGGCTGCTACTCTGAAACCCATCACTCTATGTGACTAGATCCCCCCGGTGTACAGTCTGGCACTGTGGTGGGCCCGCTGTGCTCCCCTGTCTCTCTCCCACCTTGCCCCTGCTTGTCAGGAGCCAATAAAAAAAAAAAGAAGCAACAAGCTGTAAAAAGCTACAAGCCAAACAAGCAACTCACAAGCCAATTAAGCCAAAAACAAGCCTAATTTCTGTGTTTTTTGGGGGGGTTTGGCACGTCTGCTACTAACATGAGTGAAGTTACAGGTTTATAGGATCAGGACTTATTGATTAGCATTTTCTTCTCACTCCTCTTTTCCCTTTGTAAATATCTACTAAGATCTAGAGTTGTTATCACATCCCTTCACATAAACCCATTTTCCCTGGACCCTCAAATAAATATCCTCCATCTTTCTTCAGATACCATATTTTCCTCTATAACTGTTGGTCACTTGATTGGTCCTTCAGTGTAGTTTCTCTGATAGTTGCCTGCCCCGTATTACAATGTGCTGACTGGAAGCCAGCACAAATTTAAAAATACTTATTTCCATAAAAATGCACTCATTGCCTTGCAGGCTGGTGACAGGCCATTAGACCAGCTTCGTATTAAGAGAAATGTATTATTATTTGTATTCCCAGAGTGCCTAGGAGCCCCAGTCATGGATCAAGACCCCATGATGCTAGGGTGCTGTATAAACACAGAACAAAGAGACTGCCCCATCCCAATCTAAGTATAAGATGAGAGACAACAGCCGAGTTCAGACAGGCTGGGAAGAGACAATATTGGTCCTGTGGTTCCATTAGTCTGTCTGTTCGCGGGGCGGGGAATCAATTTTTAAATCAGAGAAAAGACAACCAGTGTTAGTTTTATTTCTTGTAGCTTCATTGGATCTCAGCTGTAACAAATCCTGGGCCGAATTTTCTTCTGGTGTAAACTGGTACAGCTTCTGTGGGCCTGCGCCCAACTCACACCAGCTGAGTATTTTGTTCAGGCTTTGTATTCTTCATTTGGATACACTACACCAGTGGTTCTCAAAGCCGGTATCCTTAACAGCACCCCTCAACTCTTATCAAGATAATTTACTATAGAGTCATCTTCTCATTACATTACATACACAGGCTTATTTTGTTTCTTAACATATTATTTTTTTATTGAGATATTGGGGCCTGATCCCACAAACCTTGTGGCAGAGACCATCAACTGGGGAGTTCTATAAGCTTAGAAACTTCCAGTTCATGTCCCTAGTATGCTCAGGTCCCTATTATATTTAATTCTTAAGTACAACTCACACAGTTCGCATCCTTATCCAACTCCCTCTGAAGTCAACAGAAAGACTCCCATTGATTTCAACGTGAGCTGGATCAAGCCACTACTCTCTTAAATGAGTGCTCATTAAAAAATAGAGAGAACATTAGAAATGAAGCCTGAAAAAGCAAGTGTGTTTCCCTCCTACACCCATCTCATGGTTCTGACAGCTGCTGTGGCAGGGATCTTGTATTCTTTTCTTGGCTATTAGGAAATCTGTCAGTCAGGAAGGGATGGAGAGCACTCTGCTCTCTGATCACACAGGAGCTGTTTGATGACCCATGCTACTCAAAGGTTTTTTCTTATAAGCACATTACTTGTCTCACACTGTTTTTCTTTCAAACGTTCACTTTTCTGACACCTTGGACTCTTGGAGTGCTAGCATGAGCGTACTGTGTACAGTTTCCCTACAACAAAGAGCAGTAGTCTGAGGACTGCCTTTTATAAAGGACCCTTATGTACCCAATTCCTTCCAGCTAATTTTTTCAATAGAAATTTGATTTCCTCTTCTGTAAATAATTTTTGCCTACAGTTCTAAACAGAAACCCTCCTCCTGGGTAACAGCATCTCAGAAGCAAGATTTACTGTTTGCAAGCCTATTCAGCTGAGATTTTAAAGCCTATTTGAAATATTGTCATTCTCATCCCTTCGGACAATAGGTTGATCTTGCAATCTTGGGACTTGATCCTGAAACTCTTATGCACACAACCAGTCTCATTGTCTTCAGTCTGGCTGCCAACGTGTCAGGACTGCTTGGGAGAGACGGGGTTGCAGGATTGGATCTGTGTTCAACTCACTAGCTTTCTTCTCTCATTATTATATTGATCCCTAGGAGCCACAGGCATGGTCCAGGACCCCATTGTGCAAGGTGCTGTACAAAGACAGAACAAAAACACAAGGGTTTGTTAAATTGACATGCATTTGGTAATAAAACCAGATAAGTAATAGAGTTATTTCAGAACCTGGCCTGCCCATATTACCTTGATGCCTATCTCTTATACTGGTTTTAAAATGAGATAGTACAGTTAATATCCTTTATCATAAAAGGTCAGTTCATGCAGCCCTTACTAGTCAGGACCCTGTCCATTATTGTCCCACTCCTGTTCCCAGAGCAGACAATGACAAAACTCCTGTTGACATCAGTGGTAAAGAATCAGGCTCTGTGGGGACTTATTATACTCATTTTAGTCCAGTGTTGCCACCTTCTGCGGTTTTATGAGTATGGCAATATTTGGTGGTTTTCCCCAAGCCTCAGCTCCTGGAGGCAAGTGATTTCATGAAAATATTCCATTTAAACATAAAGTCAGTGTCTAGCCCTCCCAGTTGCAGAGAAAAGCTCGAAGATGTGAACTACAAACACTTTAAAAGCTCAGAACCCACAAGGCAAACGGAAAGAACCTAGAATGTGGGTCCATTTTTTGAGTCTCATGATTCTGAGGACCTAGCTCATGATTTTTTAATCCTTGGGGTTGGCAATACTGCTTTCCTCCCATTGGGCCTATAGCTGCTCCCACTGAAGACCCTGGCAAAACTCTCACGGACTTCAGGGGAAGCAGTTACAGGCCCCTTAGTCTCTGCTTTAAGTTCAGACTAGAGATAACCCTAAGACAATTTCCAGGTCTAGCTCCCAATGCCTACAATGTTCAGAGATATCTGGCTATGTGGGCTGGGTTCAGGCTCATTTCAAGGGGTCCATCTCTAGGATGAAGATCCATGCATTTCTGCCATGAGATTCAATGTCCATGGTCTGTAATTTTAAAATTACAGACCATATGGTTTTTCCCATTATAGCATAACGTGGATTCTGTTTGTAACAATTAGCATCTGGACTCAGGGACCTGTTGTATAATGAAATGTCGGTGGGTGGGAGGGGTTATTGCACCAGAGAGTCATATCATGTAGCTTGTGGTTCTAAGTTACCCTTTGTATTCATTTACTTTCGTGATTGCTGCTGTGATATGAAGACAGCCGCATATTATTTATCTCTAACATGGGGATCGTGAGCCTGACCTCCTTTGTAAAGCGCTATAAGAGTGAGGTGTTACTATATCTCTGCACCCTTCATTAGCCCATGGTTTTCCTTTGAACATCTAGAAGTGAAAATCAGAATCACATTACAATATATCGAATTTAAATCCCACTTATAGCAGCACTTAATTAACTTTTAATCATCTAACACCATTTCATCTGCTACTTTGGATTCATTAATGTGGAATATTTTAACCAGCAGGGTCTCGTTTTGAAGAAAATTTGACACTTAAAACTGAACATCGTGTCTGAAACGTGTCCATTTCATCTCTTATACCGCTATGATCTCTGATCAGTAAAGTCGACCTGTTGATCGAAGACATATACATCTTTCAATACCCGCCATCACACTCAGTGTTTAAAAGACTCAGAATGGCTCCGTCTACACAGCAGCTGGGAGGTGTTATTCCCCGCTCAGGTAGATGGACACACACTAGCTCTATTCAAGCTAGCGCCTAACGTTAGCACTGTGTTGGGGGCAGCACAGATGGTGACTCAGGCTGAGTACGGACGCTCGGGGTCAGGCAGGATCGTAGTTGGCAGGTGAGCCCCAGCTCCCATGGCAACACTGCCATTTTTAGACACTAGCACTTCTGGGAATTACCCCTCCCAGCTACTGTCCAGATGAGTGGTTCTCAACCTGCGGCCCATTGGCTTCTTGCGGCCCAATCAGCACACATGTGACATCTTCAGGGCCAGACAGGTAGTATATATAGTGTGGATGTGGCCCACATAACAGACGGAGATCGGCATATGCGGCCCACAGTGGTAAATAGGTTGAGAACCACTGGTCTAGCTGTAACCAGAGTGGTCTGCCTCTTTAAGAGAATGTCTGGCTTCTTTACTTCTTTTTCCCCCTTGGAGATGCTGCTCTCTTTCCTGCTCTGGGTCCCCTGTTTTGTGTGGTCTGGGTATGCGAGTGAATGATAGGAATGAAATTTGAATGGACGTGCCGCCTTCTTCTGGTTTACTTCTTCATTTTGTTAATCACTGTAGCATTTCAATCCCACCCAAAGACCTAGGGAATGGACAAGCAGGCAAATGCATACACCTGTGCAGATGGCCGGGGGCGGGGGGGGCGGTATTAATGACTGGCAGAGCCAGATTAGCCTAACTCTGCTGCAGGCTAGGGGCAGCAGGTGAGCAAATGGGAAGCTGAGGCACAGAAAATAGGATTTTTTAAAAAAGAATGCAAGATGACTATGGTTTGAATAATTTATATGTATCGAATAAAAACAAAGATGGGTGATGTAACACATGTAAGGTTAAAGAAACAGTTGATCGCCTGCTGTGGGAATGTAGGTAGTGTTCCCAAGAAAGACAGGTTCTTTGTGAAGAATTTATGAGACTATATTGTGAGGGGTGAGGGAAAGTAGCGGGAAAGTGGAGTGACGCTACAGAGCTGTGGTATGTTTTCTGAAGAATAAAGAGCAGTGTAAGTGTGTATGAATGTCTGAGGAATAGAGTAGGTGTTGGTGATAGACACAGTAGGGGAGCCTGCTTCACTATAAAGCAGCCGAAGAAAACAAGAAGCTTCAGGGGAAGTGGGATTGGACAGAGAAGGCTTGATTCAAAACTGGCTACCCAGCCTAGTAATACTTGGGCTAAGATCCCTATATATATATATATACACACATGCACACACACACACATACAGAGAGAGAGAGAGAGAAAATTGTGTGTGTCTAGCTCTTTTTGTTTCTTTGCCCCATAATGAGGGCTGAAACTTTCCATTTCATCCAAACTGATCTTCAGGAACAGCCCCACAGAGCCACCTGGACCTGACATAACACATCTTGGGGGAAGACTTGTTTCTGGAGGAAATGGTGGCCCTATTGTGTGTGGAAGAATGGCACAGTGCTACAGGAAAAGGGGAGGGGGAATTCTAGGCTGAAAGACAGTCACAGTCCAATGAGGGAAGTTGCCGGCCAAGCTAAGGGACCTAAGAGTGGTGTGCTACAAAAAGAGAATAACCAATAAACAAACCCTAGATTTTAATGATGGTGCTCTCTCATTTGTGCACAAAATTAAAACCCATCATCTTCTTTCGTTCTCTTTTTTTTCTTAATTAAGAGGTTTTGCTTCACTAAATTGTTACATTGGTCCAGTTCTATCAAATTGAACTAATGACTCCAAAGGGTCCCTCTCTCAGGATTATGTTCAGAGGGCCAATGCCTGCCCTCTCTTGTGTGGAGGAAAGGAATGTACGGGGCTTTCTCCCTTTCCCCGTTCAGCAGTAGGGCAGGATTCAAAAGCCAGTACTCAGTAGAATGCAAGGAAGTTATGGTCAGCCCAGTCCTGAGGTGGTGGGATGGGGTTGGCCAGCTTGGGGCATGGTCAGAATTTCCCCCCTTTCATGTGCAGTACTCAGCAACACATGCTGCGGGAGAAGGGTAGCTGTTCCTCTCTGGAGTGCACTTGATCTCTTTGAAGCATCAGGAAGCTTTGGGGATACATGTATAGCTCCCTCCTCCCCACACGATCATGCTATGTAGGCCCCTGATCCCTCCGCCCCACTCTTCCTACCCAACACGGGTAAGCGCATGACAGATAGGATTTTACCCTGAACATCTCTCCAATAATACTGGATTCAAGATGTTGTTCCTGGCAGCTCCTAATGATAAATGCAAGTCATTAAAAAGAGAGAGAGAGAGGAGAAGAAGAAGAAGAAAGCAGCTTATTTAAGAAGTACTGGGTCAAATCTATGGTGATCAGTTGAATGATACTTGAAAATTACTGCAGGGTAATCCCATTGTAAGTATGATAATTAAGCCTGCTGTTAACACACTGCCCTTCCTTATTGCCAGTTCAATTCCCTTAAACATTTTACATCATACTTCTTGTTCTGCCCGGGGGTGTTGTCATAAAATGCAATAATCATCTTCCTTTCTCATTTTCCATTAAAACACCATGTTACTTTCATTAAAGCTCCAGGCCCTGGTTAGCTGATGAGTTGTGCCCCCTTTGCTTTGAAGCAATTGGAGCCTGTTTCTGCACCTGGCTGAGCTATCTAGCAGGAGTGGGTTTAGGGAAACAGGTTTAGCTAGTTCTGCAGGTGACTCCCCTGGGGGCTGATTCAAATCCATTGAAGTCAATTGAAGTCTTTCATAGACGTCAGTGGGCTTTGAAGCAGGCCCACAGAGAGCTTTGAAGTCATGGCGAGTTTATAATGAGCCTCTTAAAACCTTTCCACCTAACTCACTAGTAGCAAAAACAGTCTTCTAGCCCTGTCTATACTTCAGGTGTGTGCAGGCAAATATGTCAGTGTGGCTTCAGCAGGACAGCTCACCAGTTTCGCTCTGCTCCAGTGGTGTAAGTCACTGCTGTAGCTACACTCGTGCAAAGGAACCTCTAGACAAACCCTTTGTGTAGAACCCCTTTTGGGGGTATAATAAGGGTTGTTTAATCTATATTGGAGCTAAGTATTATCATTTATTAAGCTGTCTGTGTTCCCAAAGGATACAAACTCATGGAGGTAATCTCTTTGCACCAGTCTGCTGCCTGTCCTTAGTGGAAAACCACCGCTCCTTTCTCATTGCTCCTCCTCCCCCCAGCATTTCTGTGCCAGGAAATCAATGTGGCCCATGTTTGTTCATAGAGATTGGCGAATGAAACACAGAACTGACCTTTTTGTTTCTTTATTGGAAAGGGTAAAAGGCGATCCACCAGCAAAGGGCTGGTAATACACATTTGAGTAACAAGGTCCGATGAAGTGAGCTGTAGTTCACGAAAGCTTATGGTCAAATAAATTTGTTAGTCTCTAAGGTGCCACAAGTCCTCCTTTTCTTTTTGTAATCTGAATGACAACTAAGCCACTGTTGAGACTAAAAGGGCTGGGTAGGTTGATACCCCTGCCCATGTTCAGCCCCTCTCCACAAACAATCAGACTCCCTGCCTGGAAGACAGTCAACCCTACCTTAAAAAAGACACATCTGAAGAGCAACCTTTATGTCTCTGAAATCCACCACACTGTATCAAAAAGCAGGTAATTTTTAAATATTTCTGAAGGGAGGACACTCCCTCATCTACAAAACCTCTAACTCACTCCCCAATTCTCTAAAAGTAACTATTAGGACTCAAGGCCATACAGTGCTTTCTCAGTGCTGTTACGCTCACACAAAGGAATTAGATAAAAACCCACATATACGCCTACAAAGTAACACTGCTGTATTTCCTAGAATCCTGAACAATAACGCACAAAAACCCCTAAACAGAGAGAGACACAAAGCAGGCTGCTCCCTCAAAGAAGAGCCACAGCTCAGGCTACCTTACCTTATGTTGGCTGGCTGCAAACTGACTCCAATCAGACACTTTGCTACAGAGCCCCCTAGCTTAAAAGCAGGACCAGTCCCTTCACCCCCAGGCTCTTAAATCAATACCTTGCTATTCCAACACAAGCCTCACTATATCACACTTGCCTGTAATTGCCTTAATTAATAAACAAAAATAAAAGCAAAATCAGAAGTTTAACCTGAAGGGAGGTCGGCAATTTTGCTGCAGCCGATGGTGTTTGCCAGGGAGAGGATGTGTCAGCTGACCCTTGTCCGATTCCTTATTTATCCTGGGTGGAGCACCTCGATCACGAACACTTTCCTTTCTCTCCCACCATTGTCTAGCACAATCTTCTCCTTCTTCTCTGGTCAACAAGACCTGTAACATTTTTTTAACTTCAGGGACTGTTTCCTGGACCCCTGTCCTGAAGAAGAGGAAGCATGGTCTAGTGGTTAGGGTATTGGCCTGGGATGTGGGAGACCTGAGTTTAGGTCCCTGCTCTGCCACAGACTTTATATGAGTGCCATTGGACAAGTCACTAGAATTCCATATCTGTAAAACAGGGGTGATAATAATGCCCTCAAAAAAGTTTGAGTGAAAAAATGTTGGTTAAGGTCTTTGTGGCCAACATTTTCAAATGCGGGTGCCTAACTATTAGACACTTAAATAAGCGGTCTCATGTTCAAGGTGCCGAGTGGCCCTGGCTTCCATTGATTTCAGTGGGAATTGTGGGTTCCTGGGAACACTGAATATCAAGCCACTTATTTAGGTGTCCAAATTTAGGCACTCAAGTTTGAAACTTTTGCTCTGTCCTTTTAGGGGTTCTTGATGTAACAATTCCCACTATGGATCATTGGAGGGGACCAAACCTTAGACCTTTAATTCAAGTGGTAAGAGACTGACCTTTCAGCTAAAAGTCCAACTTCTAAGTTCAATCCCCTCTGACAACCGCTCACCATCTCACACTGACAGCTGACCTCACCCAGCCATTTCATGGGGAGGGCATTAGAGGAAGGTCCTTTTCACTTACAAAGGGAGGAGGCACCTCTACAGAATCCACATGACTAGGGGGATGGAGCGGAACTGATGCTAATAGGCAGGGTTCAATGGCCATGAATCAAAGACGTTTCTGCCTTCTGAATCAGGAGTTAGCGCCATAGGTGTAGAGGGATGGAAACCCTCCCTGCAGAGCCTGCGCGACCAGGATCAGAATGGTTAGTAAAAGTATTTGGGTGGTATTTATTTGTTTCATGCAGTAACCCCCACATCCCTATTTAAGTGTTTCTGTACCTTCAGAAGTGTTGGAATGACTGTAACTGCATTTCATTAAAACAGTGGCCCAAACTTTTACATCATGCCCCCCGCCTCCTGGAGCCATGGTCCAGGGCCAGGAGTGGGGCCATGGTTGGGGATGGGGGCTGAGGCTGGGGCCAGAGCCGCAGGCAGGCCAGGAGCCAGGGGTCAAGGCTGGGGCCGCTGCTGGGGGCAGATTTGGGGCCAGGAGCAAAGCCGCGGCTGGGCTGTGGTCGGGGTTGGGGCCGCAGCCAGGAGCGGAGCAGAGCAGTGGCCGGGCTGCAGTCGGGGCTGGGGCTGGGAGTGGAGCTGGGCACAGGCTGCGGCTGGGGCTGGCGGCCAGGGCTGAGGCCTGGAGTCAGGGACCGAGGCCCGGGCTGAAGCTGAGGTTGGAGCCACGGCTCGGAGCCAGGGCTGCAGCTAGGGGCAGAGCTAGGGCCAGAGCTGGGCTGGATGGCACTCCCTTCCCACCCCCTGTGAGGGCTGGGCGGGCCCAGGCCTGCCACGCTCCCTTGAATGTACCTCTATAACCCCCAGCTGGCCGCACCCCACAATTTGGGGACCACAGCATTAAAGTAAAACTGATCTGCTAGCTTCTGCCTCTATAAAGATAGGGTGCAGTCCGGCACTTCTCCAGGAAAGAAGAAGTAACTGTGCACCATGCTCCAGATAAATAGTACATTCTATTGCATCTTCAGGTACAAAGCGCAGGTCACCGATGGAGCTGCTCAGCTTGGCATGAGAAGGTTTTGAAGCATCATGGGGGCAGGGGAGTGCCAGCATCCCTGATTCACCACTCGCACCGAGCCAATCATGGTTCCCAAGACCATGCATGTGGAGCAATATTGATATCACTGGTATGCTTCGGCTTTGTACAAGGATCTTTGGGCACAGCTGTACCCTTTCACTGCATGACTTGTATGAATGGTATTTGTGACACTGGCAGGCCAGGTGGCTGCTCTTGCCAAGGCTGCAGGCATTAGCTGTGAACTGACAAACTCATAGCTGGCAACCAGACCAGTTCTCTTATGTGTTAGTGTTGCTCAAAATAGGTGTTAGTCTTATAAGAATGTATTTAGTGTTTAGACTCTGTAGAACGCTGGTAAATTGCTGGCTGCAGACATTAATCTTGTTCGTAATGTCTGTATTCAATGCTATAAGGGAAAAAGCAAGTTTTGCTTTATAACTTTGAAAATGTTTGGTCTAAACCTGTGAACTCAGATGGGAACAGTGTTTCCTCCTCCCCCAGCCAGAAGGACAATCAAAATCAAATGGGCCAACAGGGAACATCAGAATACAAAGGAATGGCCCTATCACACCTTGGAAATGCTACATTCAAGGAAGTTTGTCCTCTGGACTTGGAGGCTGAATGAAGGAAATAAAAACAAAGACACAGGAAAATTTTCCATCTCTTTCCTGTTTAAACTCTCAGAGGGCCGGAGACACTGAGACAAAGCCAGAGATCCTCCGGTGTTACTTCTGGGTCCACCCAGAAAGACACTCTGACTAGATAGATCATTACAATTCCATCACTCTTAGGATTTAGATTTAACTCATCTGTGTATATGTTTGCTTGCTTTAAACATAAATAACTCTCTTATTTATTTCCCTAGTTAATAAACATGTAAGTTAGTTCATTACAGAATTGGCTACAGGCATCTTTAATGTGATGTGGCAAGATAAACTAGAGAATCTAAGGAGACTGTCTGTGACTCCATGATGAAACTGTTAGTGATCCAGGAGTTCACATTTGTTATTGGTTTGGTGAAAACTAATTTTAGAACACACCACCAGCTTGGAGAGTCTGCCTTGTTTTTGACAGTCTGCCCTGAGGTCAGCACTCATAGTCAAGAGCCACTTCAGAGAGTGTGAGAATATTCTCCATAGGTTCTTGCTAAATAAGGGAGTGTGCATTTAAAGTCCAATGACTTTGCTGGGTGAGATGTAGATAATGTGTACAGGTATCTCCTCCAGGGTGAACAAGGATGGTTTTGGAGTTAAGCTATTAAACCAGGACTTCAGAGACCTATGTTCAGTTTCTAGCTCTGCCACAGACTTTCTATGTGACCTTGGGCAAGTCACTTAAACCCAGATCCTTATGCTGTGTAACTTCTCCCACAAGAGTAGTGCCTCTGAATCCAAGTCAGGTGAGCAAAATTAAGCATGTGTACACATTTTGCATGACCAGTGCTGCAGTTCCCTAATTGTGAAATGGGAATATTTCCTTATTTTACACAGGTGTTGTGAGGATATATCCATTAATGTTTAAGGCAATGGGGCCATGTAAGTAGGTTGGGTCCCTGGGCTTGCTGCTGCTGTCTCTTGATCTAGGTAAGAGCATGGAGTAGCATCCCTGGGTCAGATTGTCCCCTGCACACATAAACTCTATGGTAAGGATGGGACTGAAGAATAAAGAGAGGTCATTCTCCACCCAAGTCCTATATCCTTTGCATCTTGTGCAGTACAGAAGACATGGCTCCCCATCAGGGATGGCTCTGCCAATGCTGGTTGACCCTCTAGTGCCTCCATTTGTTTGACCATGAAGTAGTGCACAGTATTCTGGCTTACTGCTTATGCAGTCTCCATTGGCCCTATCACCTACCTTTATAGAGACAGGCCTGGAGGAAGCAAAAGGAGTTAATGTTCTTTGAGTTCAGACATTAAATGCCAGGAGGAAAAATGACCATCTCTGAAGACAAAGATTTATAGTTGCGACTTAAAGGTCCCTTTTTATCCCAAGCCTTTTCTTCAAAGCAAGTTCGGGTTGCTTCATATGAAAGTAGTCTGGTCACAAATGCACCAGTCCCGGCTAACAGGCGGTAATTCACTTTGGGGGATAGTTCCATGCTACAGAATGAAACTGCCTTTCACATTTTATAATGTCAGCAGAACCTGTCAAATGAATTATTGCCTTGTAACAGACTCAAATATCTATTAGTCTGTATTTTCCAGAGCAGTTAATACTACTGCAATTGAACCTGAGAGAATTGCTATGCAACCTGCTAGAAGACAAAAAAAAAAAAAAAGCAGGGGGGGTGTAAGAAAAGACCAATCTGCACCAAAACACTGCATGGGAAATCACTATCTTTGGCTGTAACTTCCTGGCTTGTGGGTTTGACCTTCAATCTTTTAGTATACGGGATCAGGGATGGCCAAAACTACAGCCCCAAAGAACTTTACTGTTTGGCCTGCAACTAGTTACATGGTTCGAGAGCTTTACATGTTAGGACCTGTAGCCTTGATGGGCTACACCTCTCTGTTTAAGATAATGGGCCCAGTCCTGTGAGATGGTGAGTGTACTCAGCTCCTCTTGGGGTCCTTATAAAACTGTGGGTATTCAGTACCACATCAGGGGCATCCAGCACCCCACAGGATTATGGCTTACAGCTACAGCGGCTGCAATCTGCTCCATTTTGTGCAAATCACTTGCAGTCGGGGGGCTCAGGGATAGTTGCCAATGCATGTCCCTTATGTCGGGCAAAGTCTGGATGCTTGCGTTTAAGGCTGATGGTTTCTAAACACTTGGCTTTTACCCCTAGGGCTTGCATGATAGCCCATATGTGGCACTCACTTTGCCTGACACAACAGAAGAGAGAGCAGCAGCTGCAAAGGTTAATTTTACAATAGCTCAGGTGTTTGTGGCTGGCAGGCAGGCAACTTTTCCTATCTTTAGTACTAGACATTATTATATTGTTCTTTCATTTGCTAACTGCGCCAGTTATGGCTTCCATTTGCAGTAAATCTCTCCTTCTGTCTTGCCCTCCCCTATTAAACATAGGATGGCAGCCTTTCCAGGAAGCCTATGCTGTGAATACAATTCACTGAAGCTTTAAAAAAAATAAAGGAGAAACAAAACCCAAAACCAAAAAGGTCAGTGCTAGCACAATGTTTAATGGGAAGATGCCTGCAAAGGTGTCCTAATTACACCCCAGAGCACTCGGAAAAACCTGCCCAGCACGCAAGCTTCCTTGGAAAATAAATCAATCAATCAATAGCTCTTCAAGCTCTGAGGAGAGCATCGCTTGCTTTTACCTGAGAATATGTCTTTGTCAAGCAAGAACAGATGTGTCTTAATGTGACTGTTCTAAAAATAAGACCCTTCTTATTTTCCCTGCGCCTCAAAGCAGTAAAAGCTAGCCCCGAATAGCATGTGCTGTGCTGTCTAAAGGAAAATATATTTTTAATCATTTGCAAGCCAGATCTTCAGTTTAAGCTCAGCACTGCTGAAGAAGTGGCTACATGCCCCCTTTCCATTCATCCAGTCTTCGACCTGCCGGGGGGGCAGAAGTGCTGAGCACACACTGAAGTTAATGGGGGCTATGGAGGTACAGCACTCCTGAAAATCACTCCTCACTGTAACCTCTTAACAACCTCCCTACCAGCCACAAAAGCTAAGGAGAAGAGATGGGCATGCAGCATGGACTAAATGTCAGGAGATTCAGGGCTCATGGCGAATGACTTTTATACCACGGAAAATTTGAACACAGCACTGATATGCTGCAGTTCTGAAAATGCTGTGCTAAATTTGTGCAAACACGGTCCTTTCCTTCTCCTGTCTAATATACTTGTTCTGGTACATATTGTACTTGTGAGTAAATTACAGTAGCAGGCAGCATCTTGCATCTGCATCAACTCTTTTCTCTCCCAACAAGGATATAACCCATTCTGCTCAGATGCTATAACATTTAAAATAGTTTCAAACACAAACAACGTATCATTATGCAAAAAACGCAGGGAAGCAAACACCCTGCCAAATAGCAATACACAATCCTCCTGGAGGGAAATAGAAAGAAAGTCTGATAACATTTAATTTTTTTGCTCACTGGACATGTGATTCACCTCTTGTTGTTGTGAGAGTGCCAGGGTGGAAAGCAATCACTCATTGTTACCACAACATACTCAGTACAACTCAGATCACATGCTGAAGGCCATGTAACATGCAGTTTATCAACTTAGGCATGCATGAATGTGTGCAAAGGTTGCCCATGCAATTCCCCATCTAATATGTGTGAGTAGTTACCTTTTAGTGTTGCAGATACAAATAGCCAGTTGGATGCATAACTGGCTGTGTGGGTCACAGAGACCCCCTTGGGACTGTCACCTGATGTGGTGAAGTTACCTCTGAGCCCATTTTCCCTGCCCACCTGGGACTCCAGAACCCTGCCCTTGTTGAGCCAGACACACTCGCCTGCTGCAACGGTCCACACCCCCAGAGCTGCAGACTTTAACCAAAAACTGCTCAGCAGGTCACCTACCTCCAGCACCCAGACCCCAACGAGATCCAAACCCCAAATTAATCCGTTTTACTCTGTATAAAGCTTATACAGGGTAAACTCATAAATTGTCAGACCTCTATAACACTGATAGAGAGAGATGCACAGCTGTTTGCTCCCCCAAGTATTAATTACTTACTCTGGATTAATTAAGAAACTAAAGTGATTTTGTTAAGTATAAAAACTAGGATTTAAGTGGTTCCAAGTAATAACAGACAGAAGAAAGTAAGTTACCAAGCAAAATAAAACAAAACACACAAGTCTAAGCCTAATACCTTAAGAAACTGATCACAGATAAATCTCACCCTCAGAGATGTTCCAATAAGTTTCTTTCACAGATTAGACTTCTTTCTTGTCTGGGCCCAATCCTTTCCCCTGGTACAGTCCTTGTTCCAGCTCAGGTGGTAGCTAGGGGATTTGTCATGACTGGAGCCCCCTTTATTCTGTTTCACCCCCTTGTATAGCTTTGGCACAAGCTGGGAATCTTTTGTTTCTCTGAGTCCGCACCCCACTTCTAAATGGAAAAGCACCAGGTTTAAGATGGATTCTAGTACCAGGTGACATGGTCATATGTCCTGTGAGACCCCAAGCCTTCATTCTTCCTGGCCTGACTCACAGGAAGGCTTGCAAGTAAACAGAGCCATTTCCAACCAGTTGTCCTAGTTGATGGGAGCCATCAAGTTTCCAAACCATCATTAATGGCCCACACTTTGCATAATTACAATAGGACCTCAGAGTTATATTTCATATTTCTAGTTTCAGATACAAGAATGATACGTTTATACAAATAGGATGACCACACTCAGTAGATTATAAGATTTGTAATGATATCTTACAAGAGACCTTTGCATGAAGCATATTTCAGTTACATTATATTTACACTCATTAGCATATTTTCATAAAATCATATGGAGTGCAACTTCACAGTGGCCATTTACACACCCAAATTAGATGGACAATTACACTATCATATGGGAGGGTGTAACTGCATGCACCCAATCCTGAACCATCAGGCCCTCCATCTAAAACTGTAGATAACATTGTAGGCAAAGGACTGAATCATACTCTCTTCCACAAAAAACATACTAAAGTGTGTGGAAGGGGAAGTATGTTAGTTAATAAGCTTCCAAGCTTTGGAAAACTCCTTATGATTACCTAAGTGAGCCAGGGGATCCGTACAGGATACTGGCCCCAGCCACACAAAACGGCAGCCCTCCCACATGCCCCCTTCTCCCTCACAAAAGCATGGCTGCCTGGACTATGCTGCCATTTATTCACCAGTCTAAGGGCCTGAATGAGTCAGGGAGACAGGTAATGGGATACAGAGCCTTTCATTTCTAGGTTCTATTTCTATTTTAATACTGCCCAGGTCAATACTTAATGAAAGATATCACCATCTGGTGACCATTTGCTGGTCTATGTGAATGAATTTGGGCTCAGTTAAGTATCTACTAAACAGAAATCCATAGTACAAAAAGACCACCACAATTAGCACTAATTGGAGCCCTTGTTAGTCGTACCATAGACAGCCTGGAGAGTGAACTCTCTCTCACATCTAGGAGTGGTTCTTCCAGGTCAAGGTATCTGAGTGATGTAGTACAGGGAAACTTAGGTCTCTTCACACAATGAGAACTTTACCAGTGGTTTGGACTTTCTTGTGGCTTATTCAAGTTATGCTACAGATTGGCCTAGCAATTGTGGACAGGGCAAAACTATGTTACAACCAGGCTGAAAAATCTATGTGTTAGCTTTGGTAGAGACTTGGGCAAGGAGAGTTTTTTTAACCTAGCTGTAACACAATTGATCTCTGTCCACAAAGAGTCTGTCTGGATTCCAAATAAAACCAAATTTTATAGTGTGCATTAGGACTATACTCATATTCCATATCTGGGGTAAACCTGTAATCAGTTTTAGGTTGGTCACAAAACACTGTTAAGACCTCGTCTGCTCTACAAAATGGAAATATACTGTAACTGCATCTCCTGACTTGGTTGTAACTGGACTGTAGATGGGACCAAAGATTATAACCTAGATAGTCCTCAGAATTTAACCACTGTTGTTAAACTGTTTTTGTAAACTATTTATGCCTGTACAATATAGGTTCCGTAGAAAAACTGAGTATTTGAGGATAGAACAAATCATTTCACAAACACCAAGCAAACATTTAAAACTATATATTAAAAACAGTCTGAATTACCTGCTCCAGTTCTTATTTTGTTCTTGGAGTGAGCCTCAGAACCCTGCAGCACTTCAGGTCTAATTTGTTTTTCTAAGACATGCTACCTAATTTATTAGATGATAACTGTTTAACATACTTTTTATTTTAAAGAGCCTCAAAAAACCCAGTTTGTTTTCATACCATGCAAATACTGTACTGCTGGGGTTGTGCAAAATTTTGCCCCTGAGGGAGACATGGGTTGAGAGGCGGGGGGGCAGGGGGGGGCGGGGAGGTAAGAGTGGTGGGAAGAAGCATTACTTTGTATTCTCCAATATGAAACTCATCCAATTGCTGCTGGAAAAGGCAAGGGAACTTAAGCCTAGTTAAAGCAGCATTAATTTGTGCAATGTGCTTTTTACCACTTTGGAGGGGATAGATGCACATAGGCATTACTATTCCAGTTATCCCCTATCTGGCCCTCCATACAATTTTGGAAACCCAATGTGGCCCTCAGGCCAAAAGTTTGCCTGCCCCTGTTCTAGACAGAAAGCTTGGCTGGTTGGTTGATTTTTATAAGGGAAAAAGCTCCATGTTTTCTTGTTGTACAAATGTCAGGTCTTCCTTGTTTTTCTGCAGGAGTCCCTGGCTCAGATACATGAGCTGAAAGCTCTCTCAGCCTTTAAGGGGTGGAGATGCTGAATCCTTAACAGAAAGGAGAAGGCGTTTCTGTGGTAAGGTGCAGGACTAGGACTCCTGGGATCTGTTCCTGTCTCTGCCACTGGCTTCCTGTGTGATTTTGGACAGGTCACTTGGGGCCAGAGTTTTAAAGGCATTTAAATGTGGAGGCTCTAACATGGCAGTGGGGCCAGGCCAGGCTACACAGAAGTGGGAGATCACCCTGCAGCATCCCCACACCCTGGGACAGGGACTCAAAAGGGAGGCTGCACCCGCCCCTGTCCCAGCACAAGGGCTGGGCCTGCCTCAGAAACACCCCAAGGGTCTCCCTTTCCACAACAGATGCATCAGGTGTGGGCAGGCAAGCTCAGCCCAGCAGGATCCAAGTGTGGAGGGGCTTAGTGTGGAGGGATCCAGGTGTGGGGTGAGAGAGTTCTGCAGGGGGCAATCTGAGTGCGGGAGGCTCAGTGGTGGATCTGGATGCACAGGGGCTCATTGACAAAGGGGAACTGAAAGCCTGCGTGCAGCAGCTGGACTCCATACAGGGAGTGGAGAGCCTCCATACAGCCATGCTCCCTATGGGGAAGCTGGGAGCCCAGGCAGCAGCCTGGCTGGGAGTGGGGAGCCGGAGCAGCAGCTGGGCTGAGAACAGGGATCTGGGGCAGCCAGGCTCTGACAGAGGTAGGTGCAGCTCAGCTGGGAGTGGGGAGCCTGGGGGAAGTTGGGCTCTAGCTGGAGCCTCCTGTGACACTGCACCCCTTATTCTTCACAGTGATATGATGATATGACTATGACATAGTTATGGTGTATTTTATGCAAGATAAATCACAAGGTGTCACTGGAAAGGCTATTATGTGCTGAATATGACTGTCCTATTTCTATGCATGTATCATTTTTGTATCTGAAGTTATGAATATTGACTATGTATCTATTTCACATGTAGCTATTCCTGGGCAATGCCCACTAGGCAAAAGGCTCTCAGTTTAGATGGCTGGCTGGGAAGGGTCCATTCAAGTGAATGAGCCAGTTTAGAGAAGAACAGGCCTTAGGAGAAGCTTATCTCCCTCCTGGGGAGCATTCCTGAGGATGCTACAAACAGCCTCTGAGTAATGGCGGCTGTTACACTACAGGGACATGTGACCAGGTTACCTGGTGCTGGACTCCATCTTGGGATGTCAGTATTTTTCCACTGACTGGTGTGGGACCCAAGCTTTGAAACAAAGGATTCCTGCCATATGCATAGGCAGGGGAGTGACATCATCGTGGTTCCTTACTGGCTCCCCCACCCAAGAAGACTCCTGGAAACACCTGAGGAACAAAGACTGACCGGGGGTGGGGGAGGAGAGTGCTGGACCCAGGCTAAAGGGATTTTTAGCCTGTGAATGGAACAGCTGGGGATTCTAAGCTGCAGCTGGCCCCTTAAGAATCTGCAGCCTGCTTGTATTATCACTTAGGTTGAGAACTGGCTATTCATATCCGATCTATGTAGTATATTAAGCTTAGTTTGCGTCTTTTTGTTTGCTACCCCTTATAATCACTTAAAAGCTATCTTTTATAGTTAATAAACGTGTTTTTGCTTTATCTAAAACCAACGTGTGGGAGTCATAGCTTGGAGCAGGAAGGTGTTGTATATTCGTCTCCACATTGAGGGAGGGGGTGAATTTCATAAGCTTACACTGTACAGTCCCCTGTGCAGCGCAAGATGGTATAATTTTGGGTTTACACTCCAGATTGGGGGGTGGGTGCCTTAGGAACTGGGAGGTGCCCCAGCTGGAGCCTTCCCATGCAGGGGCTGGTCAGAGTATCTGCATGTTACTGCAGCTGGGTGTGTCCTTACCTATATGTGTGCTGGTGAAAGTGCGGGCTCTAGCCTGCAGAGGGTTTGGCAGCTTGTCACAACGGTAGTGTAAAAGGGAGCCCAGGTTGATCAGTCAGAGGGGCTCAGTGGTACCCCAGTTCCAGGTGACACCCTGGGGGAACCTGTCACACCTCCACCTGCTCCGGTGGATAGGCTGGCTTTCTTGTCAATTTCACGGCTCCAACATGGAGTCTTGAGATTGATAAGAATGACAGCCAACAGCCCATGTAAGTAACAATTTCTGCACAGACACTGCATCGCCCTATCTAAATCAGCATAAGCCTTACGCCTCTCATGGAGGTGGAGTTATTACGCCACTGTAGTAGGGCACCTCCACTTGCAGAAGCAAGGCTGTACTGTGTACACTGACATAATTAGGTCAACGTAAGGTGCTGTATGTCGACCTAACTATAGCACAGAGCAAGCCCGTGATGAATTGTTCTGAATGTCCACTGAAGGCAAGACAAGAAGTAAAGAGCTTAATCTGCAGTAAGGGAGATTTAGATTAGATATTAGGAATATCTTTCTAACCATAGGAACAGTTAAACACTGGAATAGGTTTCCAAGGGAGGTTGTGGAATCCCTGTCATTGGAGGTTTTTAAGAACAGGTTGGATAAACATCTCTTGGGGAAGGTGCAGATGTACATGGTTCTGACTTAGATCCCTTCCAGCCTTTTATTGCTACGATTCTATATTTAAATTCAGGCCTTGTTTTCAGACTTTAGAACCTAATGTCTCTCTAATCTTTCTGATCAATTAGATGCCTTAATTCTATCACTTGTGTGTTCATATTGACACTTAATTCCATAGCTATCCATTTTAGACACTAAAGTACCAATTTGAACGACCAGCGTGGAAGATCAATAATTCACATAGGTACTCAAGTTTTTAAATTGTTCTGTGTCAGCTCCATCATATATTGTGGAGATATTCAACTTCTGTTATTCTTGTAGTTTCTTACACACACAATTTTATGCACTGATTTCAAGTTGGGCATACGGAAGATTGACTGGCAGGATTTCAAGAAGCTCTCAGTGTTGGCCTAACTCTGCTGCCACTAAAGTCAATGGGTACTTTTTTGGTTTTTTTCCCCAGTGAATCTCTCATGTTTCTTGGCACAATCTTTTTCTCTACGCTGAGATGCTGCTTTTTCCTATTATTGCTGCTTCCTATTGACCAATGCAAAAATGCTGACTTTGGTCCCTTACCCACTCAGAGCAGAGGATGGTTCCATTTATCATCCCAGGTATAATTAAACGATAAACCCCTCAAAACCATCTGCTTTCCCCATTAACCTGTCAGGAGTTGCAGATCTAGAGGGGCATGGATAGCTGGGACTGGGGAGTGACATCCCACAATATTCACATCTAAGAGCATCATTGCTGACCAGAGACCCTCCCATCATTCATTCACTCCCCTGCCTCAGCCCCCCTTCCCCTATTCCTACCCCCAAGCCACAACCTTACCTTTCCTCCAGCCCAGCCCTGTCCCCTCCTCCAGCCACAGATCCTCCCCCTTCCCTCCTCCTCTCCCAGCCACAGCCCCGCCACCTCCCCCCGCAGCACAGCCCCCACCTCCCCCTGCAGCACAGCCCCCACCTCCCCCCAATATCACCCCCTCCTCCACCATACAGACCCCCCAGCTCACATCCCCCGCCTTCTTCCCCTCCCCTGCCAGTGACCCCCCCTTCCTCCTCCTCTCCCAGGCACAGACCCACCACCTCCTCCTGCAGCACAGCCCCCACCTCCCCCAATATCACCCCCTCCTCCAGCCACAGATCCCCCTCCTCCACCATACAGACCCCCCCAGCTCACATCCCCCGCCTTCTTCCCCTCCCCTGCCAGTGACCCCCTTCCCTCCTCCTCTCCCAGCCACAGACCCACCACCTCCCCCAATATCACCCCCCTCCTCCAGCCACAGATCCCCCTCCTCCACCATACAGACCCCCCAGCTCACATCCCCCGCCTTCTTCCCCTCCCCTGCCAGTGACCCCCCTTCCTCCTCCTCTCCCAGCCACAGACCCACCACCTCCCCCTGCAGCACAGCCCCCACCTCCCCCCAATATCACCCCCTCCTCCAGCCACAGATCCCCCTCCTCCACCATACAGACCCCCCAGCTCACATCCCCCGCCTTCTTCCCCTCCCCCACCAGTGACCCCCTTCCCGCCTCCTCTCCCAGCCACAGACCCACCACCTCCCCCTGCAGCACAGCCCTCACCTCCCCCCAATATCACCCCCTCCTCCACCCACAGATCCCCCTCCTCCACCATACAGACCCCCCAGCTCACATCCCCCGCCTTCTTCCCCTCCCCTGCCAGTGACCCCCCCTTCCTCCTCCTCTCCCAGCCACAGACCCACCACCTCCCCCTGCAGCACAGCCCCCACCTCCCCCAATATCACCCCCCCTCCTCCAGCCACAGATCCCCCTCCTCCACCATACAGACCCCCCAGCTCACATCCCCCGCCTTCTTCCCCTCCCCTGCCAGTGACCCCCTTCCCTCCTCCTCTCCCAGCCACAGACCCACCACCTCCCCCTGCAGCACAGCCCCCACCTCCCCCAATATCACCCCCTCCTCCAGCCACAGATCTCCCCCTCCTCCACCATACAGACCCCCCCAGCTCACATCCCCCGCCTTCTTCCCCTCCCCCGCCAGTGACCCCCTTCCCTCCTCCTCTCCCAGCCACAGACCCACCACCTCCCCCTGCAGCACAGCCCCCACCTCCCCCAATATCACCCCCTCCTCCAGCCACAGATCTCCCCCTCCTCCACCATACAGACCCCCCAGCTCACATCCCCCGCCTTCTTCCCCTCCCCCGCCAGTGACCCCCCTTCCTCCTCCTCTCCCAGCCAGAGACCCACCACCTCCCCCTGCAGCACAGCCCCCACCTCCCCCAATATCACCCCCTCCTCCAGCCACAGATCTCCCCCTCCTCCACCATACAGACCCCCCCAGCTCACATCCCCCGCCTTCTTCCCCTCCCCTGCCAGTGACCCCCCCTTCCTCCTCCTCTCCCAGCCAGAGACCCTCCCTCCTCCTCTCCCCCCCCAAGACAGACGCCCCCCCTGCACAGCCCCCACCTCCCCCCAACATCACCCCCCTCCTTCCCCGCCAGCACCCCCCCCCTTCCCTTCAGCCTCAGCCCCCCTCCCCCGCCCGGCCACTGACCTCCGAACACTGATTCCCCTCCCCCCGCCCACATCCCTGCCTCCCACCCCGCACCCCAGCGGACCGGCACCGCGCAAGCGGCTGGCGGCGGGCTCGCGCCCGAGTGACCGTGCCCCGCGTGCGCGCCGCAAGAGCGAGCGCCGGGCCGGGCGCGTTCCCGGTGCCGAGGTGCCCTGGCGCCTGCCTGGGACTTGCCGCCCCGCAGAGAGAGAGAGAGAGAGAGAGAGAGGTCAGTGCAGGGAGCGGGGCCGCGCGGCGACCCTCCCTCCCGCGGGCATCGGCGGGGAGGACAAGGGTAGCGCCCGGGCGGGGGGGGGATGCGCCGTGCGGGAGAAGGGGCCGGGGAGGGGGCCGAAGAGGCTGGGCCCCGGGGAGCGGGCTAAGGGGGGTGAGGGGGTTCTTGGTTGTGGGGAGGGGGCTGGCTCAGGCCCAGGTGGTTGCTGGGGTAGGAAGGCTATTTGGAGGGGGGTGTTTTCTTGCTGGGGAAGGGTCTGGGGGGGGGGCTGGTTCTGCATTCTCCTCTTCCCCTGCTTGCACCCAGCAATGGCTGGGCTGGGTGAAGTTTCCCCCTGTGTTGTGACCCTGCAGCTTCATTCCTGCATGCTTGGAAAGGAGCTGCCAAAGGGCAAAGCAAAACCTCCCCTTGCAAAGCTCAAATAACTGGTGGGGGTGGCGATGGGGTTGTCACAACTTCTTGTGCTGGTTGGTTATGAAAACGCGTCTGAGTTGTGGAAGTCCTCAGATGTCACACAGCGGGGCCTGGGCAAATGAATTCCTGTTTTTTTGTTTTTTTTTTTAAAAAAAGCTTGTTGCCAATGTCTCTAATAAGAAAGTAAGTGGTTAGCTATAGATTGCGTTATTCCAAAATTAAATGCCTTCTTTTTGTAATGTGTTCCAGGAGGTATTTTGGGTCTCTTTAAAAGTGGAAGGAAATGGAAGTGGACAAAAGCTCCCAAAGGAGAATCTGAGGCCTTCTCTACTTGAGAAAGTTGGGCCAGTTTTTAAACCACTTTAGCTAAACTGATACAAACGTCTGGGCGGGGGGGATTTATTTAAGTTTACTAAATTGAAATAGAAGTGTCTGGATGGGCTTGCCCCAGTTTAATTTAATGGGTTTAAAACTTGCATTTAGCTAAACCTGTGCAACTTTTTAGGCAACAATTCAGGTAGCTGTTGTCACAATACTGTATGACTGAACCAAGAAATAAACTACTTTAACTTGCTCATCACTCTGCAGTCAAATAACAAGTGGGAATAATATAAATTTGTGTCCTGATCCTGCGAACACACAAGTAACTTTGCTCAGCAGGGTAGTCCTTTTGAAGATAAATTCAGGAGAATAAAGTTACTCCTGCACGTAAGTGTTTGCAAGGTTACACCCTTGATTTGGAAAACAAATATTATTTGTAAGTTTCCAAAATGGTGATGCTAACTATAGTAACTTAAAATACTGTTTGACCTGGGACCATGTTCCTTTTAAAAGAAAAATGCAGAGAAGGCAACTGGAGCATCTAAGGCAAGCCAAGGTACTGATTTACAAGTTTAGTAGAAAAGTTAATTTAGAGTAATTTTCATGCTGTTTGTAGTAAGGGATTTGGATCCTGTTTATCTTAAAGACCGCTTTTCTTCATGTGTTCTGCTAGCCCAGAAGTTCTAATCAGCTGAGAGTCCTTAGATATGTGTGTTGGGGGGGCTGGGCATTTTTAGTAATTTGAGAGCCAGTAACTTTGGAATTTGAACTCTGTTTCACCAAAAGGGATGGGAAGAAGCAAAGTTGTTGATCTTCACAACAGGCTGTTTCCTGAGTGGGGATGAGTTGAACAAATGAAGATCTGTTTTTCCTCTAATGATGAAGTCTTTGATTTGATATTATGTTGATATTTAAGCGTGTTTAAATATTAATTGTTAATGCGTCTAAATCAAAATAAGAAATATTGTCCATGTACAATGAGGTATTCTGTCTGAGTGACAGAGCTGGTTTGCTCTGTTAGTAGTCTTACCATACCTTATTAGCAGTTGTGTAGTCTCAAACATTAACATTTAGGGCTTTGTAGAGAAAGGTGGTGTTGGTGGGCTAATTGTATATAATGCTATATGTGGCCTCACTTCATCTTTTTTTAATCTGAGACTCATAGATGCAGAGCGCATGGGTGGTGGGTGAAGCTTCTCCTTAGGGAGGCTAGCCCCAGCCCGCTTCTTCTGGCTGAGACCCCGCCCCCACTCAGTGCTCAACCCCTCCCCCTCTGGGGGTGGGAGGGCTGAAAGCTCAGTCAGGCCCACTGGGGGCAGAAGGGGGGGCTGAGAGCTCGGCCGAGATTGTGATGGAGCTCTCTGCCCTGGCTGGAGAGCCAAGCCCAGAGCCCCTCCCCTGTTTGGCCTGTCACCCGCGGCCCCGCCCCATCCACCGCCCTGCCCCCACTCTGCCTCTTCCCCGTGAGGCTCCCCCACAACCCCGCTGTCCCTAGACCAGAAAAGCTTTGTGTCCCTACTGTGGCCCTGGAGCTTGGCATGGAGCGAGAGCTTCTCCAGATCAGGGGCCATGGCAGGGGGAGATTCTTCAGGGCCCCCAAATCCACTGTTTCCCCACCTCTGGCAGCACAAGGTTTGGGGAAGCTTCGCCTCCCCTGGCCTCCATTACGCACCACCTATGTCAAGGCGCTTGTTTTAAGCAGACAAGAACTAGTCCTATTATTTTCTATGAAGAGTGGTGTTTCTGTCTTGAAACATGACATCTCTGGTTTAATTATAGAAATGAATTCTCCAAATTAATTCTTTAGTTTCAAAACTTTTAACTTTTAACTTCATTCAATGTTGCTGTGTTTGTGAAAGATGAGCAATAGACAACTTTGGAGGTTGAAGTCCTCTGTTTATCCTCTGCAGTTCAGTACAGCGAAAAGCACTTTACGTTTTCTTATGTTGCTCTTCCAATATGTCTCCACTCCAACCTGCAGGAAACATCTGCAGAAGTGAGTGTAATTCTGACTCCTCAGCTTATTTGCTGAGGCTGACAGCAGAGATACTAATTGTGATGGTGATTTTTATTGTGTGGACACTTGCCCATTAAACCCTGCATACAACCAACATTTCTGATATGTCACCAAACAGCTATCGATGATTTGACATGGAATTACTTCTTGGCGAGTTAAAGATGGAGATCTAGTGGTGACAGGCTCATATTCTATTATGAGAAATTGGGTTGTTTCTGTTTTGTGAACTTGTGTAAATGTAATACTGGTTCTGTAGCAAGGTGATCTATTCAGGACAAAAGCTAGTTTTCTGTGGTAGATCAAAATAACCCCACACACTCCTCCCTCCCCACCCAAAAAACCCTCAAACAAACATGCATATTATTATTTGTATTACAGAAGCATCTAGAGCAGGGGTTGGCAACCTTTCAGAAGTGAATGCATCCGATGAAGTGAGCTGTAGTTCACGAAAGCTTATGCTCAAATAAATTTGTTAGTCTCTAAGGTGCCACAAGTACTCCTTTTCTTTTTTCAGAAGTGGTGTACTGAGTCTTCATTTATTCACTCTAATTTAAAGGTTTCACGTGCCAGTAATACATTTTAACGTTTTAGAAGGTCTCTTTCTGTAAGTCTATAATATATAACTAAATTATTGTTGTATGTAAAGTAAATAAGGTTTTAAAAATGTTTAAGAAGCTTCATTTAAAATTAAATGTAGAGCCCCCCGGATCGGTGGCCAGGACCCGGGCAGTGTGAGCGCCACTGAAAATCAGCTCGCGTGCCATAGATTGCCTACCCCTGATTTGGGCTCCTGCTGGCATTGAAGCACTATTGTGGCAGACACTGAATATATACATATTAAGAGACCATTAATGCTGCTAAAAGTGTAGAGATGAAGGAACAAAATATTATTATTATCCTCACTTTACAGATGAGGAACCAAAGTACAAAGAGATTAAGGGACTTGCCCATGGTCACTCAAAAAGTCCATGGCAAAGCACAGAATTGAACCCAGCTACGAATCCCCCAATCCAATGCCTTAACCACAAAACCATCCTATTATAAACCTGAGGAGAAAAGTTTAGGCACATGTACACCTGGCTCCAGTCTTTTCAAACTCTGTATTTTGGGCCTGTCTTCCTTTCTTCACTCTCCACTTGCTGGAACTCTGTAGCCTATGGAAATTATTATGAAAGAAGAACAAAGGAGTCTGGTGTTTTTGCCAGCCAATAAGCTATCGATATTTTTTTTAAACGGTGAGGGGGACAGTGGGTGCTGCTGACCCATGAACAGTCTGTATGGGCCTTGTGGGCTACTTCACATTCTGAAGGACTACCTCTACCTCAGTGCATGATAGAATCACCTTTCAAATCAGTAGAATTTTTAATTATTTACTGAGCACATCCTCCAATTACAGAGCACTCATGCAGTCACAAAATGCTATGGCAAACATTTTGGAGTTGATACTGAGATGAAAGTACTCCTTCATAAAGTGAAGCAGCCTACACAGCTGCATAACCCAGGAGGCTCGCCGGTCAGACAGTTCATTGGACCAGTATTCACTCAATTGGTGGAAAAAAATGTATATGAGTAATTTTGTTTGAAAACATTACATTCCCTATGACAGGTTTCAGAGTAGCAGCCATGTTAGTCTGTATCTGAAAAAGAAAAGGAGTACTTGTGGCACCTTAGAGACTAACAAATTTATTTGAGCATACGCTTTCGTGAGCTACAGCTCACTTCATTGGATATAGCTCACGAAAGCTTTTGCTCAAATAAATTTGTTGGTCTCTAAGGTGCCACAAGTCCTCCTTTTCTTATTCCCGAAGACGACAGTTTTGTGCTTTCCACTTTGACCCAAAGACTTTTTCTTCAAAGGTGTGAAAGCCAAGCAAGTTTTCAGTCCACTGGGCCAACTGCTTTTCTCTGTCTAATAGCCATGAATCTCTTATCCTTGGGTTTGTAATGTTTTCAGGGCCAAGACCCCTTTCTAAATCTTTCCTCTGTCGGCTGAATATCAGTTAACCAGTGACTCACCTAGCCCACATGATAGTATGGTGGAGGATGCACAGAGTCTATTCTGCAGCATCAGAGTGGAGTTATTGGCAGCCACATATTATTCATAACAAATGTATAAGGTGCCCATCATTGTGGTGTCCGTTTTGTGTACATAATTAAATACACAGTAATAATGTCACATTAGGCATTTCATAATTGTTACTGAAGTAACTCTTTGCAATTGCAGAACTAACAGTGTAAGCACAAAGACCAGTAGATTTCAGTGTCAAGTTGATTTCAGTGGAACTGAGACCATTTAAATTAGTGCTGAATTTTGACTCATTTTGTGAATCTTTAGCACAGAATATAACACTTCTGTAAAATCCTCTGCATATAATGCAATTCAAGGATTTAGAATAGCTATAAAATCACCGCCACTATCAACCAGTTTGCTCAGCTCTTACTAAGAAACATCACTTTAAAAAAAAAAAAAGGGTGTTACTATCATTAGGATTATAGTAAAATTGCTCCATTCACTTAACGTGTGCTAAAAAAAGTATACCCAGGCACGAAATATACATTCCATTTTTAGTACTACTTGTCTTGTTTTACACTTGCTGTCCTGTCAGACGAAGTTGTACTTGAGGAAAGTATTTCACAATTTAAATAAAGATTTTTCATACTAGATAAAACTTTCTAATATTTCAAGCTAACACAGAAATCCATTCACCTCACATGGTCTCTTAAAATAGCTTAACGTCTCATGTTTGATTAGTTGTTTAAACAAGGATTTGTTCCTTCCTAGCTTATCATTATTTCCATTTCTGTCTCATTATGAAGTCAAGGCCCATGGAATTTCCAGGGGTCTCTTAGGCAGAGTTACCATGGAGGGAAATTAAACCTGCATTTAGGTAATCATTGCTGTACAACTACCCCTAAAATGGTTTTAAAAAATCTTTAGTTTGAAACAGTGTATTCAGAAAACTAATTCTGTTGTTTATCGTGAAAATTCATTAAAATGAAGCACATGCCACTAAATTGTGAGAAGGAGGGGAAAATATTGAAATAAAAATACTGGAGCATGACTGATCTATTAGGTAAAATGTGACTGAAATATTTAGATCATGGGAAAATAAATGTAACTTTCTAAAATAGTAGTTTCAAAGGAAAATACTGCTTAATTTTCATCTCACCTTTGGAACTCTCATTCTGAACTTGAATTAGCAAAAAATCTACATAACAAAGCTCTTGCGGGAAGCTTTTAAAATTATGAACAGGTAATAGGATACCAAGTCTTTCACCTGGATGCCAAAGATTAATTCAGCTCACTGTGATATGACCAAGGGCCATTTAAATTTAGGTTTCTAATAACTTGAATAAAAAGAAAAGGAGTACTTGTGGCACCTTAGAGACTAACCAATTTATTTGAGCATGAGCTTTCCTGAGCTACAGCTCACTTCATCGGATGCATACCGTGGAAACTGCAGCAGACATTATATACACACAGAGATCATGAAGCAATACCTCTCCCACCCCACTGTCCTGCTGGTAATAGCTTATCTAAAGTGATCATCAAGTTGGGCCATTTCCAGCACAAATCCAGGTTTTCTCACCCTCCACCCCCCCACACACAAACTCACTCTCCTGCTGGTAATAGCCCATCCAAAGTGACAACTCTCTTCACAATGTGCATGATAATCAAGGTGGGCCATTTCCTGCACAAATCCAGGTTCTCTCACCCCCTCACCCCCCTCCAAAAACCACACACACAAACTCACTCTCCTGCTGGTAATAGCTCATCCAAAGTGACCACTCTCCCTACAATGTGCATGGTAATCAAGGTGGGCCATGTCCAGCACAAATTCCCCTTGTTTTTTCTCAGCCCCCCCCCTTTTTTCCCTGGGGACACACACACAAACTCACTCTCCTGCTGGCAATAGCTCATCCAAACTGACCACTCTCCAAGTTTAAATCCAAGTTTAACCAGAATGTCAGGGGCGGGGGGTAGGAAAAAACAAGGGGAAATAGGCTACCTTGCATAATGACTTAGCCACTCCCAGTCTCTATTTTAGCCTAAATTAATAGTATCCAATTTGCAAATGAATTCCAATTCAGCAGTTTCTCGCTGGAGTCTGGATTTGAAGTTTTTTTGTTTTAAGATAGCGACCTTCATGTCTGTGATTGCGTGACCAGAGAGATTGAAGTGTTCTCCGACTGGTTTATGAATGTTATAATTCTTGACATCTGATTTGTGTCCATTTATTCTTTTACGTAGAGACTGTCCAGTTTGACCAATGTAAATGGCAGAGGGGCATTGCTGGCACATGATGGCATATATCACATTGGTGGATGTGCAGGTGAACGAGCCTCTGATAGTGTGGCTGATGTTATTAGGCCCTGGGATGGTGTCCCCTGAATAGATATGTGGGTACAGTTGGCAACGGGCTTTGTTGCAAGGATAAGTTCCTGGGTTAGTGGTTCTGTTGTGTGGTATGTGGTTGTTGGTGAGTATTTGCTTCAGGTTGCGGGGCTGTCTGTAGGCAAGGACTGGCCTGTCTCCCAAGATTTGTGAGAGTGTTGGGTCATCCTGTAGCTCACGAAAGCTCATGCTCAAATAAATTGGTTAGTCTCTAAGGTGCCACAAGTACTCCTTTTCTTTTTGCAAATACAGACTAACACGGCTGTTACTCTGAAACCTCTAATAACTTGAATGTTTCAGATCCAGCTCAGGTTGGCAGTGACCAGAAATTATCACCTCAGATGAAAAGTGTATATAGTATTCTATATATATATATAACCAGCTGACAATTTATGCACCCTGAACTTCATTTTTGTGAAAAGTAGGAGTCAGTAAAACAAAACAAAAAATTTCCATCACACTTTGCGTGCAACAGCTGTGAACTGACGGTTATGCCCATGGAGCTACATGTTCTTTTTTTCTGTTTGGATTAATGTTTGCTTTCCTTTTCTGTCCTTTTAAAATTCATCGAAAATAACCGACATTGCCAATTTTTTCTGTTTTTAAACTCATTTAAAATGTCTTTCACTGAATGCTGCCAGGTATAATCTCCCACTATAAACACAAGTCTGCCAAGTTACCGATTTGATTTAGATTTTTAAACTGCACTTTTTATTTGTAGTAATGTTTCGGGAATTGTAATTTAAAACAAAATTAACATTATCTAGTTTACCCATGACGGAACAATTACATTTACATTACAGGACCTAACACAGGACTTTTTTGAAGGTTCCCTTTATGTTTTTCTTTACCAATTGTAAGGGCTGGCAAACTGACAGTCCAGGGAGTTGATGTCTTCCATCCACAGAACAGGTACAATGCAGGCAATGGTAATGTGAGCTTCCCCAATCTACTCTGCCAGTGCACCTTAACCCTGCTGAAACCTGATGAAACTACAGATCTACTCTACGTGCAAACATTGCAATACTTTAGCTATATCAGTATAGTTAAAGTGGAACGATCTCCTGGACACCATTATGTTGATATAAAACTGCCTTAGAGTTGTGTAGCTATTCCCATTGGGAAGGGATAAGCTATATCAGTATAAGGCACCTTTATTTGGAATTATATACATGTAATTATTTTGTTTAAAAAAAATCACACCGCTAACTGAAATTGCTAAATCAATATAAAACTGTGTTGATGAGACCTATCTTTAAGAAAAGAAGGGAAGTTCAGTCTGAATAGACATTCAGTACTCAGCCTCTCCACTGAGACTCTAGAAAGGGTGCTAATTGTAATGGTGGAGTTACTGAAGTACGCTGTGATCACTAGCTCCTTTCTTATAGGGCACTGAATAATCATTAAATGCTAATGACTTTTGATTACTACTGACCTCTGTCAATTTAGAATTTGTGACCTAGAGATGAAAAGCTCTGTATCTCATTACCAATTTCCTGAGCTATCCAGTCTCTCTTTTATACATCCGTTTTGTAAGAGGCAGGATAGAATTAAAGTTGATCTGTTTGTCACTTACTACAAAAAGGGTTGAATGTTATCAGGTCTGTTTTTAGAAACAAAAATGACGATCACTAAGGAAGAGAACTTACTTTTTGACCCAACAGATTTGGTGGAGGAAAATTACAGTTTTTCAAGGTACTATGCAAAATTTGAGGTTAAATGAAACCAAAATCTTTACGCTCCAGTGACTAAGGGGGTTGGGGATGCATAAAGAGGAATTATTTTTTTCTGCTCAATTTGGAAATTAAGTATTTTAAATTACTGTATCTTTTTTTATAGCTTCTATAGACCTTGAAGTAAATTTTCATCATGAGGTTGTGTAGTTGCAGATTTACTCATCCAAGAATTTGTCTAAGATTAACTGTAGTCTTTAGTCACTCATTTTTGCCTGGATCCATTAAGAAATAAATTAGTGTTTATAGATTGAATTCTAAATACTGTATTTGGGATATTCCTTATCTATATTCCCCAGGCTGACTGGCAGTAGATGATATGTATCAGCACACTGGAAAACTGTACGTGGCGTAGCGATAAAACTTTTAATATTCTTCTATGCCATTTACAACATGCAGATGGAACAAAATGTTTGTGGGCTAAGAAATCTTAACAGTATTTTCAACTTTGAGGACCGCATCCCTGTAGCACATGATATCAGAAACCTTGCTCATTATAGCTATGGTCCAGACAGACTACATTCATGCAGCAAATTCTATTAAAATCAGCACACAAGGCTAGCTTTAAACATTCATCGTGTAGATTTAATGTGGCTAGGTAGTCAACTATCTGGTCTGATTCGAAGCATAATACCTATAATGGGTCCATAGCTCTTAATTTAAGGGTAAAACAATTGCTCCACTGTGTACTGTCAGCTACAACTACCAAAAAAAAAAAAAGGGGGGGGGGGCTATGTCACATTCTGGGCTCGATTATGCAGCCACTGAATAGGAGTAATTCCCAGTGAAGTCAACAGTAGTTGCACAATCCAGCCCTCCATTTGTAATGGTCTTCTTTAACATGTACAGAAGGGCTTTGAAAATGTAGGGGACTACTAGCTAGAGAACTTTAAACCTGCTAGCCGGAAGCTAATATAGAAAGCATCGGGAGGGGGTGCATTACAATGACTTCTCCTCCACCTGGGTGTTAGCATCCCTACCAGATTCATCATGTCCCTTGAACCTACTGGAGGCTCATATCAGCCTCCGACTAGTAGGTATGTGATTAAACTGATAAACCCATATGCCCCCCATTTTATCACCTTACACTTGCATCGCATTTAAAATCTGATTGAAATCAAACCAGAAGATACTTAAAATATCCTGTCATTATAGAAATCGATGCTATTCCCTCATTTTAAATATTGTGTTCTGTTTTGGTCACTCCATCTCAAAAAGGATATCTGAGAGAAGATCCAGAGAAGGGTGGTGAAAAATACTAGAGGCTTGGGAAAAGTTTTGTATGAGGGCAGGTTAAAAATATTAACCCTGGTTTAGTGAGGAGACCCGTAAGAGATGGCATGGAGAGATATATCACACACCCTCCCTATACAAGTACAAGAGGACAAAAAATGGGAAAATCAAGGGCAACTAATTGAAAACTGATAATTTTTTAGCACAACTTTGTGTTACGCTGAGCAGTGAGTTCAACAGGTTACTACTGAAGAAAAGATCTTAGGAGGATTCAGAGAAGATATCTTCTGCAATTAGACTAGCCAGGATAGAATTTATAAGGGGGTATCAGCTCTCCTACTTGACGACATAAGACAGTGCTAACTAGAGTTAGGAAGAATTTTTCCCAGTAGATATATTATTAGTATTGGCCCCCATAAGATAAACTACTGCACTAGATGGACCATTGTGCTGGTCTGATATTGCCATTCGTTTTCCTGTGCTACTTTACCTTTCCCCCAGCTTTTCGACCTTTCTAAGATAGGAATGGTCTCTGCTATTTTACCCCACATTCCTGGCTGGTGTCAGAGGTCTTGACTACTCTACCTTTTCTGTAGCCTCTCTTTCTGGAGGGTCCTTTGTGAATACAGCTTCAGAGCCACTTCTCCAGTGCAACACCAGATTGAAATTGCGTGATTCTGGACAGTTTCCATGCGGCCGTTCAGAACTGTGGAATTGAAAGGTTTTTGACAATTTGCTACTTGGGGGAAGTCAAGCATCTCTCTCTTCAGATTCAAAAAGGTGACACTGCAGGAGGTATCTTCAAACGTGGTCTTCACGATAAAAAGGGTGGGAAAGGTAACTGGGTACGTGGTTCAGGAGTCTATAGTCTGGTCTACACTTAAAAATGAGATCAGCCTGGGTACATCATTCAGGACTGTGAAGCATATTGCCTGAGTGCTGTAGTTAGGTCAACATAAATTACAGCTCGGTGGATAGAAGAGTTCTTCTGCTGATCTAACTACCACCTCTGGGAGAGGCGGGTTTAACTGCATCAGTGGGAAAACCCCTTTCCGTAGATGTAAGAAGGGTCTTCACTGCAGTGGCGCAGATGCAGTGCCATAACCATGCCGCTGCAGCTGCTGTAGTATAGACAAAATCAATGGATTTTAGGATCCTAAGCCACTTAGGTACTTTGGGAAATTTTACACATTGTTTTAAAATCAAAGCTTAAATTCAGCAGACATTGTGCGAAAAGTAGCAGTGGGCAGATTTTGTTAAGCACTGATGTTGAGTATTCATTCACGGTATAGATCAAGATGTACCTTTTAATGTGGGCATGCTGTCTGTGAAGGGAAATGTAGAATTTGAACAAATAATTTTAATAATGCACAGCAATTATTACTTCACCAAATGAGGAGATGCTTGGCTACTTTACAAAAGAGAAGTATGAATTTTCTCATTACTCACTTAGAATTATCTTCCCGTGACCATGATCTTGTGGTGATAGAGAGCTGCGAAATCTGATGAAATATTGTTTTTACTTCTGATTCAGGGTCCTGCTTATTAAAACAGAGATAAAACTACAGCCTAATAAGAGAGGGTGATTTAGAAATCTTAGTTATGACTGCTACCACAGCATGACAGATTTTCGGGAAAAATGCCATCAGTCCCTGAAAATATTTTTTTAATAGCATGTGTAGACTTTTGAATGATGTCATTATAATGGCACCAACATAGTTAAAGTTGTATTAACATTTGCAGCGTAGTACGCCCCTCTGGCATCCTTCTCAATAATCACAAGGCACTTTATAATCTTAAAAAGCTAATTTTAAAAAAAGCATTGCACATATATTACTTAAATTTGAATTTAAAATAGCCTTTAGTTTTTTGACTTGTGACCAGAAGCTGATTTCCATAGATTTATAACTCTCCTTTAACAGTTTGTAAGGGAATTGTGTAATGCACAATATCTCAGTCTTGAAACGTTTTCTTCCTTATTTCTAACATCTGGTGTTTTGGACTCTGCCTGCCTGTGCTTGAAGAATTAAGTGTGAATTTCCTACGTATTTTAACTTTAAAATTATATCTAGTTATAATGCTTTGCTCCCGAAACGAAGATAAATCTGTTTTTAAAACAAATGTTCCACTTTGGTAATATAAAATAGGGAATTAACGAAGAAAGAAAAGCTAATAGAACATTAGAAAACCATCTTAGATTCTGCAGAGAAGAGTGTGGAAGATAATAAGTTTGTTTGCTTGATGTTGTCACCAGAGGCAGACTTCTTGATTTGTTGTGATGATCTCCACTAGTCTTTCAATAGTGAGCAGTTGAGAGGTAACTTGTATTAATTATGGTCAAAGTACTACTTTGTGAGGTTACTAACATGTATGTGGGCTAGAAAAGTACAGCTTTGCAGAAGAACATGGTTTAAAACAGCCCCAGAAGAGGGAAAGAACAGTCAGCGTTATACAGAATGCTAATGATGTTTACCTTAGTAATTTGTGCACAGATCGTATTTCTGTACTTGGACAGACTGGAATTGTTCTGTTCCACTGGCATTGGAGGCCAATGGTTGCAAATCCCAAAATTAAATGTTAGTTTTTCCTGTTCCTAGATCACATACTCTCGTTCATAACTTTGCTGTGGTTTCCTATCTTACACGAGAGTGACCCTCATGTGACTTTTATATACTTAAGTAAATAAAACCAGTTTTATGGCAGCTGGAAAAACAAAGAAATGTCATAGCTCCATAATCTGTCATAGCTCTTGGTCTCTATTGTACCATCAGTTCTTCCAGCCACCACATGATGGCTTTTGCTGTATGGCAGGAAAGTAGTCAAAGTAGGCATATTTTCTATATATTGTGATAGGGCTTTCTGCTATTATCTAGATATTATCTTCTTGTTTAATAGGGTTTTGTCTGATTGTTTATTTATTTAGATTGAATATACATCAGCTCTTTCTTCTTCCTCTTTTCCCAAGAAAGTGTGGCATAGGACTGAACCTAGACTTACTATACATGCATTATATTTTCCAGAAGTTTGAAGTATGGTTGACTCCAGCCAGTTTGCGTTTAATGTTTCTTTTTCCAAGACTGAGTTCATTAGATCTGCCTGTTCTATTTGCCTTAAGAAATACATAAACAGTTACAAGACAGGGCCGCTGGAAATGTACTGGAAATAATTCTGGGCATAACTTCTGGATTACCTTTGGCAAATAAATTAGGATTTTCATGGGTGGTTTTTTTTCAATTATAGTGTATTTGAATATTGTTTTATAAAAGGGACCTTTTCACACCTAATCTCCTCTATAGATCTTCTGACTCCCCATGCATGTTATTTTCTCTTTCCCTTTCTGCCAGACTGATACATTGAAGACCAGATCATTGCAATATTTGCTAGAACATTCATTTAGTTGTATCTGTAAAAGCTTGAAACCTTCTTCCTGTGAAATGTCTTTCCCAGGGAGACTTTGGAAGAAAACAGTGCACATCCAGAAGGTTATCTTCACAACCAGAAAGGCTAGAAGATTTTGTTTAAAAAAAAAAAAAATCTCAAATTTTGCAAAAGTCACTGCCCCTTATCCCGTGTTATAAATTCCCTAAATCTGGGGTATAGTGAGAGATTTCTGCAGAGTGTATTTTTTTTTCATTGACGACTAACATGACCTAGACTATCAACTCCACCCCCCTCCCAATCTTTCTGTTGACAATCTTCCATCTGTGGCAGACTATAACCATATTGCTAGGATATATCTGTCATTTGAGGTTGCGTAACCTGTTTCTCAATGTTTGTACAGTGCTTTTAAGATGCAAGACACTATGTAAGTGTGAAGTAGTAGTATTATCCTACTAAAGAGAAAAGGCTTAGCATCTGTGATACTTTCCATGAGTTTGCTACATTTCTGTCATTTTGCTGGGATGCAATCCTGTCGTTGGCCTAAGGCAAACACAGAGCCATTCTATTAATGCAGCCTATACTCTTTTGGAGAAGGGAGTGGGACAGGGAGAACATACAGTCAATGAACAACCTGCAGCTAGTTCTTGTAATTAATGGGAATTAAAGACATTTTGAACATGTTTGTTATAGAATCATGGTGATGACTCCAAGAATTGGGGTTGTAACCAGGTTCCATTAAATACCTTGAGTGAAATCCTGGCCCCATTGAAGTCCAATGGTAAAACTTCCATTGACTACAATGGGGCCAGGATCTCACTTTCTATTTTTAGCTCCCTCTTCCACAGCTGTACTATTGTCTTGGGAAACTGGTTTGGCCTAAAAATCACTAGATTTAATTTTCTAAAAAATCGTGAAGAAAATAGTGAAATTGTCTATGAGTAGTGGATCATTTAAAAAATAAATAGCTTAATGTGATATTTTGGGGTCCTTCTGTTTGGGGGAAAAGAACAATTTTAGTTATGTCTGTCAACTTTCATGATGCTCAGCTCAACACTAAGGCTGCCCAACTCTACATTTAGGTTGTTGAGCAAGTCGGTAGCTGAAAAGTACAATTCTTTCATAATAAAACTGGTTGGCTTAGGTAGGCTTAGTTATGTAATTCTCCTGTTATTTCAGAATGTGTTTATTAATGAAATCTGCATTTATTCACACCTAAAACTATGATTTTGACAAACTCCTTAGATATGGCAAAGTTTTTTATCTAAAGCTTTGAAACAATGATTAAATGTATGGATACTGTTTGAATCTGATTTGCACATCTAGAAGTTTTCTTCTGATGCAGTGCAACCATGTCTGGTGTAACTTGGCTTAATTAGTTCTGCTCAGTGATTTGGGACTGGTATCAAAGACTCTTATGTTAGCAAAAACATAGTGAGTTAAAGCTAAAGCTGTGACCTCCTCTCTATTCATGTTGGACCAGAGTATAAACTGTACCAAAAGGCACTGTTTAACTTAATCTTTCTCTTTTATGCTGCAAATTAATTTGCTTTAATTTACTTCTGATATTAATATCATTCTCTGATTAACCATTATATTTTTGTAATAATGGGTTGGGAGAATTCAACAGAAATACATAGTAGAGCTCCATGGAATATTCACTACTTCACAAAGTGTCTCTCGAACAGAAATATTTAAATAGAAAACTATTCATCTTTTTACTTAATGTGGGGCTCTTCTTATAATTGTGAAAATCTGAGTACCATCAAGGACAACTAAAAGATACATAGAATTTATACATTCCTGTCTAGTCATGCCCTGATGTAACTGTGCAATTTCCCTTATTACATAGACTACACATGAAATGCTTTCCCTTTAATATTAGAGCTATGCACATTACAATAGGTGTCACTGTGCTGCTGGGTCCAATCGTTATCGGTGACTTCAGCTATTGGCTCAAAACACTGGCTGTCTGACTCCATCTGCAGGGCTGTAATACCTACTCTGTTCAGATCCATTCAACACACAAGTTCAGCCAGCTGAACAGCCTAGCAGTGCTACGGCACATCTTGCTAGCCTAATTCAAAAAGCCAGTGCGATAGCTAGATGCATACTCTCTTTGCACAGTGTAGCACTTTGAGGTGATTCAGTTTCAGGGAATTTGGAAAAGAGCTTGCAAGTAAATAAAACTGGGAGTCATGATGGAGATGTATTTAACAAGTCAAATCCTGGATCAAACTTAAAGCCAATTTCTTACTCAGTACACTGAAAAGGTCACCTTGTCTTGCTGGAAAAGAAGCAAAATCTCAGCTTTGCTGCTTTTTTATTTAACAGCTTGCCTCCCACTTAAATTTTCTTCATGTTCTTACCTAGTTAGGCTATCTAGCTATACAAACAAGGATACTCATGGTAGATGACAAGGGAAAGAACATGAAATGTCTCACCTTCTTCTTGATGCTTCCAGAGACAGTCAAGAACAGGTCCAAGAAAAGCTCTAAGAAAGGAAATAGCAGCAGCAGCAGCAGCAGCAGTAAGTTGCCTCCAGTTTGCTATGAAATCATTACCTTGAAGACCAAAAAGAAGAAGAAGATGGCTGCTGATATTTTTCCCAGAAAGAAACCAGCCAACCCTAATACAACTGCTGTCCAGCAATACCACCAACAAAACCTCAACAACAACAACACTATCCCTGCCCCCAATTGGCAAGGGCTTTATCCCACCATCCGAGAGAGGTAAGTTGAGGAGAATTTATTTTTGATGTTTAAATGAAGCATTGAATTATAGCAAAAGGGGTTTGCAATGTTAAATTTAGTTTCTCATTTATACACATTGAATAAAACATGCTACTCCTTTCCCCAAAGCAAGTATTTGGTCATGGAAAAATTTTCGTATCTCTTTCCGGACAGTGCAGCTGTTTTCCTGAAGTGGTACAAATGTTGTTGTAAGCTGCAGTACTTTAAACTGATAGATATTTGCATGCAGACTTACATGTTTGTTTGTTTTAGTAATACATGTTCTTGATTTTAATGTTCACTTTTTGAAAAGTTTTCACAAGTTTTTCTTGGATCTGTTTTCCCCTGGTATATTTGTGTGTGATCATGTGCAAAGTGATCGCAAATTGTGTGACATGTTTTTTTGTTTGTTCTCTTGTTCTTTAGCGGGTTTGTTACTGAAATGCTACTTTAAAATGTTAAGCAGTTTAATTTCATGGGTCTGGGGTGGGAATCAGATGCCAGATTACATAAATTAACACATTGCCTCTGTCTGTAGAAATGCAGTGATGTTCAACAATGACTTGATGGCAGATGTTCATTTTGTGGTTGGGCCACCAGGTGGGACCCAGCGGTTGCCAGGACACAAAGTAAGCAACAGCTGCATTATCAGTTCAGATGTGGGAATAGGAAGAGTAACTTCAACTGTAACATTGTAACTTACTGTGGGAGACTCCAATTCTTTGTGACAGTCATAAATTTTGAAATGCCTTTGTCCAGTGAAATACTTTACTTTTCTTTGTATTTCCAATTAAACATTGTGTTGTGATAAAAGAGGCTTTATGTAAAGTTGGGAAGACTGTTTTTTGTAACTTTTTATGGTTAGCATTGTGAAGATTTTCTAGAAGTAATAAAGTTCAGAAATTCACTTGTTTCTTTGAAGATAAAACATCTAATTGTACGAGGTAAATGGTAGGAAAACATGTCATTTTGTTAGTAAGTTTGTCTTCGTTCTCACATAATAGTATTGAATTTCTGTGCCCATGAAGCTAGTATCCTCGTAGTGGTAGTGGCTGTCTCTCGTTGTTTTTGTTGGCAATGCTTGCAGTTTATAGCATGAAATAAGATTTCCCTTTCTCAACAGTATGTCTTAGCTGTTGGGAGCTCTGTATTCCATGCAATGTTTTACGGAGAGCTTGCTGAGGACAAAGATGAAATTCGTATACCAGATGTTGAGCCTGCTGCTTTTCTCGCTATGCTGAAGTAAGCATCATTCTTCTGCTGGAAATGTATTTGTTTATGCTGTGTATGCACAGCAATAGTGTCACAGTTAAAATACTGGATAGCTGTCTAAACAGAGGCATAAAACTAGAAATGAAGTAAGTGTTCAAAAATATGCCTTCAGCTATATATTTGTTGTTTAAAACTTTTATTTTCACTGAACTTTTCTCCCACCCTCTATTTCTAGACGTGGAAACGTTAGGCTAATGCAGGCAGTTGTATAAATAATGACTGACAGGAGATCTGTGAGCACATTGTATATCGTAATGCCTATTGATTTGATTTGTCCCTACACTTGCTACACAAAGGAAGGGAGTTATTAAAAAGAATTGTCAGCTCTCAGCGTAAAATAGGTTTTTTGTTAAAGTATAGTGAAAAGTAAAAAATTGGAATTTCTGGGTTCATACACTGACATTGTGTTAGCTCTTTTGTACGCTTACTGTACAGAGTTCTTGTCTGTTCAAAACACCTCTGAGTTACTGAATGCAGCCCTGAAAAGTAAAACCTTTCTTTATTTTATTTATTATTGGGGCATTTGGAAAGTATTAAAAATAAAAGGGCTGTTTAAATGAACTTATTCCCTTCCCTCTATATCTGGTTTCTTTCTGTCAGCGTGAATCAGAACTTGGTTGCTTTTTCACTGAATGAAAGGGAACGGAATGAAATACTAATTGTTCCCCTGCTGAATTATCCTTGGACTGTGACTATAAACTTTGCATGATGTAATTTCCATTTGAAAATCAAACTCTATAATTTGGAGGTTTTTCCTCCAGTATTTAACACTGTCATTGGTTACTTCTGGACCCTGTTGTTTCTCATTTTAATTGAGATCAATATCCAGGCTCTTTTAATATGCTACTGGTTTTGTTGCATGCAATCGTGAAATTGCTAGTTACCAACGTTATAAATATACTTCATGGATTGCCTCGATTAGCTTGTGATTGCAAACAATTACTTTGAACACTATATCTACCATACCATTGAAATGTAACAAAGTTGCATGCAGCTGCAGACTTTTCAGTTTGTCAGCAGGAACACATCAGAAATATTTGGGCTGCATGTTGACAAAAGCTTCTCCATGAAGCTCAGAGGTCACTCAGCAATTTTAATATGGAATTGAGACAAAGTTATGATATAACACCACATGTGAATAGATACATTACAATCTTTATTTTCCACATTGCTATTTAAAACATGTTTTTCATACAGCTAATACTTTAACTTTACAGAGTGAGATGTAGTTAGACTTTCTCTCTGCAAGGGGCGAATATAAGGTACTTGAATTTTTCTTTTCTATTGGAACACCAACTCTTTCTACATAATTTTATTACTGCTACATTAACCCTGTTATTTAAAGATCAAATGGATTTTGAAATCTGCTTGAAGAGATTTGTACAGTGGGGCAAACTGTACAACAAAAAACGAGAACTTTAATACCGAAATCCAATGCCCGATGAATTCTCTTGACAATAGCAAATTAGGAAACTTTCTCTGAAAAGTGGGAGGACTCCACCATCAACTTCTTCAGAATCCAAGCTTTCATTAAAAAAAAAAAAATCTAGTTATTATGGTCGTGCAGATTACCTTCCAAATGAGAATTTGATGCGGCGCTGTCTCCCTGAATCTGCAGAAAGCTCTAGTATCTCTACTGATGTTCAAAACATTTCCAAGCAGCAGCCTGAGACTGAAGGCCCAAAACACTTAGGCT
This sequence comes from Eretmochelys imbricata, assembly GCF_965152235.1. NCBI lineage: Eukaryota > Metazoa > Chordata > Testudines > Cheloniidae > Eretmochelys > Eretmochelys imbricata. The sequence goes on along the minus strand of NC_135574.1, from coordinate 200,247,058 downwards.
ACAGGGAGAAGAGTAGAAGAGAATTTGCACCTGTCCCTGCAAAGCAGGAATGAGAGGAGCATTTAGTTGAGCCCTCTTCTCACCAGGTCCCCTTTTCAACAATCAGGAGGAGTACAGTGTAATCTTTTGTAAGAAAAGAAAGAGTTAGAAATACTCATCTTTTTCTAAGATGAACTCTTATTATGTGATACACACAAATACAGATTAGTTGTTAATAGTGTTTAGTTGGTTAATTTTGTAGTGGACACATGGAAGACAAACACCAGTAAACCTATTGTTAGATGCAGAATCTTCAGTAGTGTCTATTATTGGCATGTAGTAATTATGCCCCCAGCAAAATCGATTAGCTGTTCACTGTAGTTTTACAAATGCAAAACAATTAGATGTTGTTAAATGCATATCCTGGTTGGCACACTCAGTTAGTGTCTTTAACACTGAAGACCAGGATTCAAATAATAAATTAAAATTAGACTCACGGTCTCATTCTAATCTCAGCCTGTGCACATCACACAATTTATACAGCTGTAACGTACTTTGCTGAGGAATAGGCTAGGACTGGAATATCTGCAGTTGCAGATCAGGATAGAGATGCGTTGACAGGATGAGAAATGTGGAATGCTACAGACAGCCTATCTGTGCTATGGCTGCTTTAAACCAGTGATATTAGTTCTCCACTTCCATGAATATTAAACTCGCAGTTTTTGTACTGTTTAAATTTAAAACAGATGCTGCCCTACTTTTTTGTATTAACAAGCAGAGAAGGAGAATAGAAAGGAGAAGAAGTTGGAAATTGAGGAGGAGAATTACAAAATGGAACAAATTTGGAGAGACTATGGTAGAAAAAACAAGAAAATATATAGACCCTTAGGGACCCAAACCTGAAATTTATGTTTGCATGAATAATTCTTACTCCTGCAAGTAGTCTCATTGAAGTCAAGAACTAAAGGTCGCAAGATTCAGTCCTATATTAATATTTTTCTTCATTACTTCCTACATTTCATTGCATCACCTTGGTGTTTATATACTCTAAATAGAATTTTTCAAGTGTGACTTAGAGTTTTTAGAGGCACATTACTGTGAAAAATATATCTAATTTTTATTTGACCCCAATTTCTCTAGAACTCATAATTGAGTTCATAATTCTCTGCCCCATTACATGTTGTACATTACTAGTTTTCCATCATTAACTGGAAATCTGCCCAGGCAGGTTGAGTCTGCCATATCCTGATTCATGAAAAACAAACAACAAAACAAGATGTATACATATTTACAGTAAAAACAAAAACAGCCATAATGAGATCAGGGTTGATACTAATCCAGTAAATGTCATTTTATCATTTATTCTCCTAGGCCTTGTATATCCTGGGAAAATGCATCTTTTTAGAAAACCAGTTAACTAACACATTTTCATTAGCATGAAATGCAATTTCATCTTTAGTGTGGACAAGGACTTTCATCAGCCACAACCAACAAGCATATTTTTAAACGTAACTCCCTTGTTCACTATAAAGGCAAACTTATGTTTAACATTGTTTCTAACAGAATGCATTTACCCTGAATAGATCGGACCCCATGTGTGAGAGATTAAAAACAAAGTGCCTAATTCATTACTTCCCCAATAGTAGTGGACCTCAGGAATTTTATCATGTAACAGTTTTTAGCTGAATCTCTTCTGTTTTGACATGGCAGTGGGTCTTAACAAGTTTTCTTCCCTAGGAAAGTGTGAGAATACATTTTTTCTGGGGAAGCTAGCATGTTGTAGCATCAATAAACACATGAAATCCTTCCCTTTACCATTTGAGGTTAGTTAGTCTTAAGAGGTTTCATCAATTGATTGCAACTCTTAGAGGCTATGGCATGATGTTGCATGGTATTTGATGTATTTCGACAGTGTTACACTTCTGAGAGCCTAGATATTCAACCAGTTTGTCTTGGCACCCATGTCTGATGTGAAGTGTGTGTTACTGCTGAAAACTTCACTTTTCTTTTCCTTTGCACATGTGTCTGAATAAAGTCACCATATAGTTCACCACAAAAGGAAGTTCCATGTATGCCCACTTGAAGTTCTTAGACAGTATTAACTGTTGTTATAGCCATATAAACCAACCCTTCTTCAAGAACCTTGATTGACATGAACCCTTTTTGGGAGTGAAAAAATCTCATTAATCAAGTCATTTATTTGGAATTTGTTCACCCAAGTTTGCTAGGATATGGATACATTAGAGTCACTACCATATTGCAATTGCTGATTGACTGTTTAGAGTGCACTATCTACCTCATTATTGAAAGCAGCTGTTATTGAACTTGGAAGAAAATGGGACTGAAGGGGTAGCATTTCATAGTTTTATCAGTTTTTTTGTGACCCAAATGAAAGGCCCAATTCATCGTTAGCATAAGCCCACTGACTTTGATGAGCTTAACCCATGGATGACTTTGGCCTGTAGTTTCTTTATCGTGTAATTTGAAGCAGGATTTGATTTTTCCAGAAGGTATTTCTTAGTTTTAAGTCTGCACTGCACCATTCAAGTGCCCTGTGCTTCGAGTTTTCATGTGTTATTGACAGTCAATGTCTTTTTGCTAAAGAGCAGTGTTACATGTGCATATTTTATTTCAGATACATCTATTGTGATGAAATTGACTTAGCTGCTGATACCGTGCTGGCCACTCTTTATGCTGCCAAGAAGTACATCGTTCCTCATCTTGCCCGAGCGTGTGTCAACTTCCTAGAGACGAGCCTAAGTGCAAAGAATGCCTGTGTGCTGCTATCCCAGAGCTGCTTATTTGAGGAACCTGACCTGACCCAGCGCTGCTGGGAAGTGATTGATGCCCAAGCAGAGCTGGCTTTGAAATCTGAGGGGTTCTGCGATATTGATTTTCAGACGCTTGAAAGCATCCTCCGAAGGGAGACGCTGAATGCCAAAGAAATTGTTGTTTTCGAAGCTGCACTTAACTGGGCTGAAGTTGAGTGTCAACGGCAAGATTTACCTGTTAGCATAGAAAATAAACGCAAGGTTCTAGGGAAAGCTCTCTACCTGATTCGCATCCCTACAATGGCACTCGACGACTTTGCAAATGGTGCTGCTCAGTCCGGGGTGCTGACGCTCAATGAAACCAATGATATCTTCCTTTGGTATACAGCTGCCAAAAAGCCAGAATTAGAGTTTGTGAGCAATGCCAGAAAAGGCCTTGTCCCCCAGCGTTGCCACCGATTCCAGTCTTGCGCCTACCGCAGCAACCAGTGGCGTTACAGGGGTCGATGTGACAGCATCCAGTTTGCTGTTGATAAGAGAGTTTTCATTGCCGGCTTTGGGCTGTATGGTTCTAGTTGTGGATCAGCAGAATACAGTGCAAAGATCGAACTTAAGCGCCAAGGTGTTATCCTAGGCCAGAACTTGAGCAAGTATTTCTCAGATGGATCGAGCAACACTTTCCCAGTGTGGTTTGAGTATCCAGTGCAGATTGAGCCCGATACCTTTTATACAGCTAGTGTGATACTGGATGGCAATGAACTAAGCTATTTTGGACAAGAAGGAATGACTGAAGTTCAGTGTGGGAAGGTAACTGTTCAATTCCAGTGCTCTTCAGACAGTACTAATGGCACGGGAGTGCAGGGAGGGCAGATTCCAGAACTCATATTTTACGCCTGAGCAAAAATGTTTCCAGAGGAAGAGTTTGACCCGAAGTACACATCTGGTTCAGACCCACTGCTTGTTAGCTTGTTATCTGCAGCTGTGATCAGTACAGAGAATATGTAATTAAAAGCTGTGGATAGTTACTGCTTGCTGGACTTGTAGCCTTGTTGGTGATGAAATTTAAATGTAATATTCAACTTTAACTGGAATCTCTTAAGAGCAAGGAAGTTCCTAAAGCTTTGTTTGAGTCAGATATACCTACGTCCATGATTCCCAGCCTGTCTTGTTGGTGTGCGCTTACTTGCAATGGATCAGCAGATGGATGCTCTCCCTCATATCTCCTACGGACTGTGCCCCCCAATACACTGGATGCTGCCTCTTTTGGTCCATTTTCTCTTTCCGTCTCATGTCTTTTTCTCTCTGCTTCTCATTATTTTTTGCTCCCCAACTCTCCAGAAGGCTACATGCTGCTCAGTCAGGGAAGGGGCTCCACAAGGCTGGGCTGCTTTAATTGTTACAGCTGAGTCAAGTGTTATGAGGCAGATAAGAGAAGAGAAGCTTGTGTGTGAACATGAAGCCCCATAGAGGCAAGCCAGTCCTGTATGTGGCCAGCTGTATTGGGGATGGCTGAAAGAGAAGAGAGTGAGGGTTGGCAGGCAACATTCAAGGAGCTACACACTGCTTTATACAGTTGCAGGATCATACTTGCAGCCAGGATGAACTGGGCTTATGCAGCTTTTCCCATCAGCACCCTCTTGAGCTCCTTTGACTCGTTCCCTTAAGACTGGGACATACTTGTGTACACACAAACTGTGTAGGTGGCTTTGAAGCATTTGCCCATTTAACCAAATGTTGCAATACTTATACTGAGATGCTTTTAAAATTGCTCTCATTTGGCCCACTACTAAATAGCTGGGTGATGATATCCAGCATGAGACAAAGGATAGGTTAATTTACATTTCTTTATCCAATATAGTCCTACAGCATTTGGAGGGGGGCGGGGGTTTCCCCTGTAAAAATGAAAATAAATATCACTGCAGAGTAACGTACTAGTCCTGATTTACATTTTCTTTCTCTGTAATGTGAGCTTTATTATATTATTGCCACACACTCTGACTCAGCAGATAATTAAATAGATGATAACAAGGAAATTCCCAAGAGTGGATTATGTCTGGTGGTGAGCACCAAATGTAATACAGTGAGGGGAAACTTATGTCTAATCTGTTGCAATTAGTTTTAATTTAAATGTGGAATGGAGGATTGTGTGGTCCAAAAGCTTTTTTTTTTTTTTTTTTTTTTCTGAATTACTTTTCAAACTTTCTGTAGCCCTGTCTATTTTTAGCAGGAAGGGACTACAGACTCATTGCTGTTTAAGAGGGAAGGAAATCGGTGTAACTAAAGATCCAAGTACCATTTAAACTTTATAAAATCCACTCTTTGGAAAAGAAAATCCTTAGTCACTAGATTATGAACATTTGCTTACAAAGAGGACACTATCGAGGTAATTTGTCTCACCTTTATAATATCTCTGAAGTGGTTATACTTGCTTTCCATATTTTAAGCTAAAATAGAGGACCAAATGAGTCTTTGGCCAGGCTAAAGACTAATGTCTGTGCTACACTAAATGTAATCATCAGTTTTACAACGGAACCGCTTTTCCCGTATGGTTACTTATCAGTTAATATTATTGTTCCACCTACTCCTTGACTGTTGGAATCTTGGCCTCTGGCCATCTCAAAGTGCTGGTATGTTTCTGCAGTGGCCAAAACATGATCTGGAGTAATGATAACTGGATTGGAGTAGGCATCAAAAACTCGAAGGCCAAAGCCAGTCTCTTCCCTGTCCCATGGATGATGAAAAGAAGAGTGAGGGGAAGACTATTCTGCAAGTACCATGTTCTTTATTCACTGTAATGGTTACAATTTTACATATATGAGCAAATACGTTCTTTCTGAAGTATTAAATACCCTCAGAATATATAGAAAATGCTTTTTATAACAGATGTACCTAAACCAGACTGTTAGCGAGATTTGGACAGTATGCTCCCTGGAAAACTGAAGGGTTTTTTTTTTAAAGCTCCAGTTAATTATATTTAGATCTCTCTGCAACCAAAAATATACGTGCAGTATAATTTTATGGATTGGGGAAATATTTATTGAAGAGACAACGAAGGAATGTAAGATTGTCATGGGATAATAGTCATCTACTTTTAGACATTATCTGAACAGTAGTTGAATTTATTTAAAATAAACTTTGAAGCAAAGACTGGCCATGTTACTGTATATGAAATGGTTGACACGAACATAATGGCCCTGTCTGAATGATGCTTACGGGGTAGAGTGACAGTTACTTGCTGTAACATTGTTAAATAGCTGCATTCTGAGTCGTTTAGAACAGACTTACGTGCCTCACAGTGGGACAAAAAGTATATTCTACTAGTATGGACAAGCCAGTCTCTGATTGGCTCTAGTTTTTTGGTGCTTTTAATTTATCTACAAATAAAGGCTTAGCATCTATTAAACTGACTGGCTGGAACAGATAGTTATGGGATCAAATTAATGTACAGCTGTGATATGTAGAAAATTAGCTTTTTTTTTTTTTTTTTTTTTTTTTTTACTTGTTATCCCTTGAGTATTTTTGACAAAGTGGAATGAAAGCTCTGCTTCTTGCTTAATTCCTCTTAATCTGTTCTAGGTATAAATTAAAGTTGTTGCCTACGGTCAAACTATTTAAGCTTGGATCAGTAAATATAGACACCTAAGTAAGTGGCTTGATTTTGAGAGGTGCTTGACACCAGCAAGCCTATTGCAGTAAATAGAATCTGCTGTTGCCAAATACTTTTGTACGTCAGGCCACTTAATTAGGTGCCTAAATATGGATCTAGGTCTGGTCAACTAACTTGAGGTATCCAAGTTTGAAAATATTGATCTATATTTTGGAAGCACCCAATGTATCAAGCTGCAACATAAATACAACTTCAGCAAAAAGAACATTATGTGAATGGAATTTTATGGCAGTCTTTACTACTTGTATATTGATTTTGCTAGTAAGGGGAACTAAGATAGGGCATTGTCATGTAATATGCTTTAAGCAGATATGAAATAGTATTTAATGTTCTAATTTCTACATACTTATTGCACTGAACTGTTTTTTTTTAATTGTTGTAATAAAGTCAGCTAATTTCAGGTCACAGCAGCCTGTTATGCTTGACCTTAGGCTTACAGCATTATTTATGAAGGACAGATATATAAATATGAAGTACCTCATGTTGAATGTTATTGTACTGTATCTTTAATGTAACAGTGCAGATCTTGTTAGACACATGAATGTGTATAATCACATTAAACACATAAATAAAACTGGTTCTTATATAGTTGTTTCCTGTGGTACTTTTGAAGCATCCATGGAATAAATAGTGAAATCCTTACTTTGGCTATTCTTTTTAGTGTTTTCCATTGTTCCACATAATTGTGCGAGAGTATTTGTTAAGCTTAGGTATTCTGGGATCTTTTGAACCCAAAAGAAGTAAAAGTCTGAGGCAAAACCAAGGAAGAACAATGAATATGTTAATCAGTTACATTGTTAAGAGTGACGATTAAGCTAATGAGATGGAGTGAATGAATTAATTTATATGCTTTATGAAATTTCTTGTCTACTAGCATTTTAATATTTTCTATTACTATTACCAAGCGGGGCGGGGGGGGGCTGGTGTGTCATTCTGTTTATTCTAAAAGATAGCAGGTACTGAAAGTGACCATCGCTGTCAGTCCTTAAGATTCTGGAACAGGATACACTGATAGAATTCAGAAAGATTTATGATGCAGGCTTAGTGGAAAGAGGTTGTTCCCTGTTGGAAATTTGAGTCTTCTCATTCAACCATTTCTTTCCCAACAGAGTTGAATATCAGTTCATTATATTTCTTCACAGAAAATCATCAAAGAAGATGAATCTACCCTTCTATGATCCTTTCTGCGAATTTTGGATCTAATAACAAACCAGCTAAAGAGAGGGTTAGGAAAGACTCAAGAAAGGGACATTTAAAGAGAACTGGAGAAGTCCACCCTCATGAAAAAGAGAGAATTCTTAACTTGATCCTAAAATGCAAACTAAAATACATTTTAAACATTCCATCTAGTATCACTTGTGATGGGTTTTCTAAAATCGTTTACTACTGTTAATCCACATACATATGATGTGCACATTGAGATGCAAAACCACAAAAAAAACCCTAAATTATTTCAAATTTATTCCTCTGCTGGTGTTCCCATTGCATCCCATTAGCTGTGTTGTAAGCTCTTCCAGTAGGGTCTGTCTATGCCTTGTTCTATGCTAACTGCATCAGTACTTAGAGACACATACCATACGGTATCTATGTTATCAACTACAAAAAGTATAAATTAGTGTCAGTCCAGTTTTAACTGGACTAACTGACTGCATCAGAAAACCAGCACCTTCAGCCTCTCTGTTGAGACTCGGCATTGAATGAGTGTGAAGAATAAGCTATCCTTTCGCCCAGAGAGGTATTCTCTCCTTGCATTGTTTCTGCCTCAGATGGACCTCCTTTTCCCAAGACTTCCCCTTATAAATACATAATGTGAAATCCCAGCCAATGGGAGTTTTGCCTCTTCTTCAGTGAGGCCAGGATTTTACCCACAACGTTCAGTTAACATCAATAACATCAGTACCATTGCTGAGGGAATAGAAAATTTTAAAATCCACATTGTAAACTGATTATCTAGAAGTCCATCAAAACTTCATAGATTCTAAAGCCAAAAGGTACCACTGTGATCATCTAGTTTGACTCTCTGTATAACACAGGTGATAGGATAGAAATCCCATAATAAATCTTAAAATAACCCTCCAGGGCATATGGCAAACAATAACATGAAATAATTTATCCTAAACCACAGTGATATTCGCATATGTTTTTATGTACATTTTTACAAGCAGTACTTAGAATTCATAGCACACAAGGTTTAGCCTGGGTATAGTAATTTTCCCATTAGAAGATGTTTGAATTGCAAAGCTTCATGCGCTCAAAAGACCTGTTCAAAGTGAAGGAAAAACATAGAAAGGCTTTAGCTACTTTGCTCCAAGGTTCAGTCCTTTTAAAAGAATCTCTTAAAGTCCGTTTAGTTTGTCAACAGCGTCAGGAATGCGTTTATATTTATCCTTTAACAACAATATTTTAACATTCACTTTTTAATTGGTTGTTAGAGACAGCAATAGTGTAGTTGGCCATCAGGGGATCCTATGTTTTGCTGCGGTGGTGTTTTCTAGATCTAACTTTAAAGCTTTCTAGCTACTTCAGCTGCCGCTCTGGGAGAGCCAGTGGTTCAAGAAGAGCACGGGCTGGCTTTTAGACTAAACAAGCTAGAACTTGGAAGAGGGGGATGAGTTCAGCAGCAATGCCACAAGGAAATGCTGTGGACAAGGTATTTTGTCCCCCTTAGGGTGGACACTCCTTATTGTGTTGTCTTATCCACCACCTGGTGCAGGGGAAGCAGGGGCTTCCTGGATCCTCCTCCCCCACCCCAGTCCCATTGTCCATTGTTTACCCTCTTTGCCCCCTCCCCCAGTTGGCAGCACTTGGGGAACTCTGAGGCAAATGCACAGCAAAGGATTGGCTTCTCCCCTGGCAAGAGAGGAGAATCTGGAAAGATGGCCGGTCTCTCAGGCAGTACCAGGGGATTTAGCCCTATGGGCTTAGTCTATCAGAGTCTCTGGCCCTTTGTGGAATTTGTGGGGTTCTCCTTCTGTCCCTCCTCCTGGGGGGTACTGTTTTGCCACCATTCAGGGCAGTTTTGGGAGCCTGTGGCTGTCTCCTCCTTGTCTGGATTGCCTCTATTACAAGCAGTTTTTGAGTGGGGCAGCCTTCTTCGTTTTCTCTGCATCTTCCTGGGGTAAGTTTCTTCTTTTACGCTCCTCCCACCCCAGGCTGACCAAGCGTTGCCGATGCACCTCGTTAGGGGTGAACAGGCCAGAAAAGCTCCTTAGTCTCCTCCATACCAGTGTGAGGGCGTGGCCCTTCACACCATCCCATGGTTAATTTCAGCAGCAGGCTGAAAGTCACATATATGGTACAGCAGTAGTACAGGGGGAGTGTTAAGGGACTTAAGCAGCAGAAAGAGAGGTTCTAAATGAAGGTAGTGGTGAAAACCTAGTGAGATAGGCCTCATGTTCCCAGATCGTCACCTCAGGCAGAGAAGACTGGTATGGCGGATTCCCATGAACAGTCCAGTGGAAGAGAAAGGACTCTCACAGCTCTGTTAACGTTTCACTACTGTAAAAACAAAGAAAATAAGCTTCGCTTCAGTACATGTCTTTTCTGGGGCTTCCGTCAGGATTTTTTCCTGGCTAGAGTGCTTATCTCCTACAGAGCTCATTCGCATTTATTTTACTATGCAAATGAGACATAGGACTAATTTCCTCAGGCTCCAGCCAACCACATAAGATGTCTGCTATCTAAGTGAATTTTATGGGATTACTCATCACCTCACTTCCACAGAGCCGGGCCTGTCCTTGGATGCAGAGTTCTTGCCATTTGTTTGAAAGATGCAACAGTCCTCAATAAAATAATTTAGCTTTGTACACTTAGGCACAAGGCCAAATCCTCAGCTCATGTAAAAAAAAGAAAAAAAATCAGCATAGCTCCATTGGGACCAGTTTCCATCAGCTGAGGAACTGATCCACAATTGATTCTCTCTTACAATACTGTCCAGGACAAAAGTTTTATAGGGTGTGAGGGCCCTGATCCTACAAAGACTTATGCATGCCTTACCATTAAGCCCATGAATAAACTCAATGGGTTCAACAGGGTGACACATGTTTAAAGTTGTCTCTTCAGGATCAGGGCCTTCCTCTCTAGCACCTTGATTTTAGGACTTTACAATGCAGTAAACTGAATTTACAAGGTTTTTTTTCAAATGTGGGGGGAAAATATCCACTCCCAGCCTAAAGCCAAATGTCATCTCACAGGAATTTAAACTCTAGTAAATTAAAAGAATGTTTGTTTTTTGTTTTTTGGTTTTTTTTAAAAGGGAACTATAATTAAGGGGTTCAGATTAGTTTTTGTTCATCTCGGTGTTGAATGATATTCTTCAGGGGTTCAATTCTCACATTACAAAGATGCAAGGTTGCAGGATTGGGACCCTTGGCATGCAAGGTTGAGCCAATGTGTGCTTTTTTTTATTTATTTATGTTTCCTCCTCCCCTCTTCCTGAAACAACCTGGTGCACTCTCTTTATCAGGGGACAGTGCCAGCAGCATTACTTGTATCCAACAACATTAGTGCTTTGGGTAAAGTGCTGGAGAGAAAGGAAGGTCAGAGAGCTGGAAGGAGGAGGAAACTGAGAAATAAGAAAAAATGTATCCCACCAGTTACGGCAGCTCTTGTCAGTTACAGACAATAAACAATAGACAAAACAGTGGCTTCAGAGGAGCCATTCAGGCGTTTCAGGAGCCAATAACCTGACGTAAGGTAAAGACTACAAAGGCATGACCATTGATCATTTTTGGCCCTGTTTCTCATGCTTGATGGGACACAGAGACCTTCGTGGAGATTGGTTTTGCCTCTTAAAATAAACAGCATATTCTCTCCCTCTCTCTCTCCTAGCTGCTCCTTCCCAAAATGTGGCAAATGAGCTCTTTGAAACCATGTGGGGTGGATTTACTGAGCAGGTCTCTTTGCCAGAATTGTTGCCCAGTAGATTCAGCCTGCTGGGAAATAATTTTAAAGACGCTGTAACCTGAATTTGTCAGGCTGCTGCTGGCAGAACAACTGCAACTCCAAGCACCCACCCTCCCTGTCCAGACACAACCACTGTGGCCCTCAGTGAACAAGGTCCCCAGAAGAGGATGGCAGGGTGGAGTCATGTAGCAGCAACTGAGGGAGGAACCTTTCCCTTCCTCCGTCTCAGACGTTCTATGGTAGGACACCACCCTCCTTTCACTCAGGGATGGATTTTGTTTTAATTTAAAAAGAAACCCCTCTGCAGAGCCAAGTGCAACCTGGCCACCCCATAGGGTGGTACTGCAGTCTCTGAGTCTCTCTCCTGGAGACTGGTATCTGATGAGGACATTGAGAAGGCCCAAGAATTGGAAGGGTGAAGCTCATTGAAATAATGGTCCTTCCCCTGCCTGGGAGGGCTCTACACCTCACTCTTCAGGAACAGCTTTGGTTCCTCTTTTGAGGGTGCTGGTTGGCTGGTTTGTTGCCTTCCACACCAGGCCAGTCTTTCCTCCCCTAGTCAATAGGAACAGCATCCTGGACTTGAAGGCCTCAGTGACATGATGCAGGAGCAGACCCTGAGTAGGCAATTTCAGCAGCCACAGTCTCATGCACCCTGCTGGCTCCTGTTTCCCGTCTCTGTCAGCCAAGAAATAATACACTTTGCTCTTCCTGGCACAGATGTTACATTAACACACATAGCATCTGCAGTTCTCAGCCTGGCCTAGCAGTGGGCATCAGCGTCCAACATCTAGGGAGATGCTGGCCTTTGCATTTGCTCTGTGGTCATGCTAAGCACTGATGCCATCAGCTCCAGTGTATTATGACAAGGCACATCCTGAAAAACGTGGCTTTAGAAAGCTGATTGGGGTGTGCTTAATAATCAGGTGAGAGATTATTACACTGGATTATTTAACCCTTTCTAGTTCTTTGCATGTCTGAAGCTACAGAATGAATTGGTGCTATCATTGGGTGAATATTGATTTCCATTAATGTGGTGTGTGAAGAAAATCCTGAATGCCAGCATCCCTGAGATTAATAGCAAATACCTACCACCTTCCACCAAGAGAAAAGCTAGCTCAGACATTCATGATCCAAAGTTTTTGCTTTGTTGGTAAAAGAAAGTGGGGTGGATATTAAGGGATCCCTGTTTTAACAACAGTGTGTCTGCAACATCCTTCTCCAGTAACTCAATCTGATTTAAAAAAAAAAAAATCCTGAAAATTGGATTAGTTGAAATGAATTTTGGAATGAAATGCTGACATGAGCACGAGTTGATCTGGGAAACAGTCCTGTAGTAATAATACCTAGAGAACTAAAATAAAAAAAATATACAGCAGGGAACAACCATGCATGGGAGATGGGGGAATGGCATAGCAGAAATGAGGAATTCATAAGTCTATTCCATCTCTACTTTCTGTGACCCAGTACAGAGAGTTAAGTGTATCACTTATGGGAGATACATGCAGAAAAAGCAACATCATATGTCTAGGACCAAATAAGGGCACATAAAAATAAATTTTAAAAATGGATTTGGACAGTTGAGGGTGGGGGGAATCTAATAAACCAGGTCCGTGCTGTGTGTCTTGCTGCATCGAGTGAGTGAACACATGAAACATGCTTTCCCCGTGCTTCTGCTATGGCACCCTAGTGAGAAAAACAAATTACCCCAGAAGACCAGAACAAGAGGTCTTTCAAAGGTCATTATCAGAAATGGTTTCTTGTCAATACAGCACTTGATTGGAGGAAAGTCACAAAATTGCAACGCTTTGATTGCTGAGGGGAAGCTTTTAACTGCTTCCTGCTGTTCTGTCATTTTGCACTAACCCCAAATGGCCCAGTTAAATTGATGTAATGTTTCCAGTTCCCTGCCTACAAATCACTCTTCTCTAGTTAATATTGGAAACATTTGCACATGGTAGGAATCAAAGTGGCTAAACAGGAAATCTGAAAGACAATAGAGAACTCAAGGCTTTTACTCAGGGTATGTCTACACTACCCACCGGATTGGCGGGCAGTGATTGATCCAGCAGGGATCGATTTATCGTGTCTGGCCCAGACACGATAAATCTACCCCAGAGCGCTCTCCCGTCGACTCCTGTACTCCACTGCCGCGAGAGGCGCAGGCAGAGTCGACGGGGGGGAGCGGCGGCAGTCGACTCGCCGCAGAGAAGACACCGTGTGAAGTCGATCTAAGTACGTTGACTTCAGCTACGTTATTCACACAGCTGAAGTTGTGTAACTCAGATCAATTCGCACCCCCACCCCAGTGTAGACCAGGGCTCAGTGATCAAGGCACTATTTGTTTTCTGACACTTCACAATAAGCAATCACCAAGCCACCTTCTCTGAGTACAATGCAGAGATCCTAATATACATGAACAGCCTCTTTGACTCATGCTGAACGGTTTGATCCTAGCATACATACAGTCTGATTTCTGTCTGATAGCTGGTGTCTCATGATTGTCTTAAAGAAAATGAAGGGCTGGCGCTTCAACAATGCATCCACCCATGAGTGCTGATCCACCCGCGGCGCTGTGTAGAGAATGATAAATATTACCATTGAGGGTACCATCACCGTTCGAATCAGAACACGAGCACCAAGTGCTCAGGATGGTACCAAGGCGAAGGCGTTTTTGATCCCAACCAGTGAGACCCTGTTGCCTCTTTGTGTTTGTTCTTTGTATCTGTGCAAGATTACGCCAAGAATATACCTGTCTCATCCTGACGGATACAACCCTGCAAGGTTACTCGGGCCAAAGTTCTGTTTCCTTGCATGGGAAGCGCTCGGCGAGCTCTGTGCTCAAGCAGCCCTTTCCCTCTGCTTCCTCTCAGGATAATGCTCACAACTTCTTCTCAAGGCTTTCTTCCTCAGCACACACAACCAAATATCCTAGCCCCTAGGTTGGTTACCAGGGAAACCCATCAGTCCACACAGCTTAACTTTGACCTGTCTAGTCTCTGTGTGGTAGCCTCCTTTGTTTACAGCTGACTTGACTACGTAAAGGAGTTGGATTGCTCTTTCCGTTGAGCCTGAAAGAGACTGATGAAAAAAAATCCTGACATTTGAGAGTTCTATCCTGAAATCATGAGTGAGGCTTAATTTTACTTAGAAATTGCTGTCAGCTCCAGGTGGCCAGGTTTCCCCTGCCAGCCTGGGAAGTGGGAGAGGGGACCCCATTGCAGCCCCCCCCCGCCCCAGACTTGGGGAGGGTGAAGAACCCTAGGGGGAGCAGAGGTGTTGGTAGATTGGGGTCTGCAGGGGGACTGACGTGAGGAGGCTGGGTGCTGTCGGGGTGGGAGGACTGTATTGATGGTGGGTTCTGAGCAGATTGGGTGAGTGCTGGGAAGGTGAACCGAGGGGGACCTGAATTGAGGGGGGTTGGGTGGGGACGGAACTGATGGGGGACAGGATTAATTGCTGGGCAAGAGATGTGCAAATATGGGAGTGAACTCCTGCAGCACGGGCCAAAATCACCTTATCCAGGACACGCGGGAGAGTGGGCAACACTAATTGTCACATGCCCACACCCTGTGGATGGGTAGGGGGAGGTCAAAAATCAAGAGACTGACCGAAAAACACAAGATCATCTTTTTAAAAAAAAATCTCTTGATTTTTCATCTCTTGAAGTTGGCAGTACTGCAGATGTCACTAAACCTTGGAAATTAGCCCTACTGAAAATCAGGAAGAAGGTGGATTTAGGTGGAAATCCTTTCTAAAATCTTTGTAATCCTTAATCACCTACATTCAGCTGTTTTTTTATAAGAATGAATGGCCTGCCCAAAAGTAAATACAAAATGAAAAATATCCCCATAGCAAATATATTACTGGTTTTTTAAATAATGTGAAAATATTTTAAAGAAATCTCCTAAGATTTATGTTTAAAGAGGAATTAATGCAAATATCACAGTTTTATCCTTCAATTGCTCCCTTCAGAAAAGTCACTGGGGAAGCAATTTGTTTCTTTTTACTAAGACAGGAAGCTTTGAAGTTGGTGAGTTGTCTTTCTCTGCAAGTATCCTATTTAATCTTGGGGAAAAGGTGTCAAATCTAAGCTTGCACGAGTTGTTAACTATTTGTGAACCTTTGCATTATTTACAGCTCTGGTAATGAAAGATCTCCAGAGAGCCACCAACCATGGTGGAAAGAACATTCACGTATGAAATGTACTTTTCAGCTGTTTGTGATGCACACGTGGTACTAAAGGGAGAACATTGTGCAGTACGATCCCATGAGAACATTTCTTCCCAATCTACCTAGTGATCAGTTTATACCCTGAAATAAGGAGAGTTCCATGTACACTGAAAAGTGGGAGCCACAGACTTTTTTGCAGAATCCACCTTTGCAACAGAAGTGATCTCCAGCATCCATTAAAAAAAAAAATTACAGACCAGATCCTCAACTGATATAAGTCCGTGTAGTTTCACTGAGCAGGGCCATGCCAGCTTCCACCATCTCAGTTTCTGACCCTAAGTTTCTAAGCCCAAAGGGTTGCAAATTTGACTTACTGATTTATGCCTGTGGAACATAGGGCCTTCCCCATTGCCTTCCATCTTTGGCTGTCTTTTGCTCCAGTCTTACCTTCTTCCTGTGTCATTTTGATGCTTTCAGTTCTGCTTCTATTATGTGTTTCTAAGTTGTCCCTGGCGTCTTGACCTGGGGATTCCAGTTCAATGCATATCTTGTATATTGTTCAGTTCTTTCCTCCATGTGTGTGTTACGCTGTCTGGAGTGGCTCAAGACTGAGTGCTGAGCTCAGGGCAGACACCAGCCCGCCCCCCAAACTAGTGGTATTTTCGATTATTAGAATTCACTAAACCACTGACAAATGTGAACTCTTGGATCACTGTAACAGTCTTACCATGTAGTCACAAATAGTCCCCTTAGATTCTCTAGTCTATCTTGTCACCCAGGCAAGCTGCAGTTTCGTGTAAGTGACCATTTATTACTTACACCAAAAATCAAAAAATATGCAGGTTGCTTCAAGTCCCGAGACCAGTCACTTACCCCAGATCAATTGGTACCCTATATATTACACCAAAGACAAAGCCTATAATTAGTCCTGTAATAAACTATCTAAGGTTTATTAACTAGGAAAAAGAAATAAGAGAGTTATTTACAGGTCAAAGCATGCAAACATATACACACAAATGAGTTGCAATCTAAATCCTAAGTGACAGAATTGTAGTGATCTGTCAATTCAAAAAAAAAAAAAAAGGAGTACTTGTGGCACCTTAGAGACTAACCAATTTATCTGAGCATAAGCTTTCATGAGCTACAGCTCACTTCATCGGATGCATACTGTGGAAAATACAGAAGACTTTTTTATACACACAAAGCATGAAAAACTGGGTGTTTACCACTACAAAAGGTTTTCTCTCCCCCCACCCCACTCTCCTGCTGGTAATAGCTTATGTAAAGTGATCACTCTCCTTACAATGTGTATGATAATCAAGTTGGGCCATTTCCAGCACAAATCCAGGTTTTCTTCCCCCCTCCCCCCCGCACACAAACCCACTCTCCTGTTGGTAATAGCTTATCTAAAGTGATCACTCTCCTTACAATGTGTATGATAATCAAGGTGGGCCATTTCCAGCACAAATCCAGGGTTTAACAAGAACGTCGGGGGGGGGGGAGGAAAAAACAAGGGGAAATAGGTCTACATTGTCTACAGCCAAGCTCTGCGATACAACCGCATTTGCTCCAACCCCTCAGACAGAGACAAACACCTACAAGATCTCTATCAAGCATTCTTACAACTACAATACCCACCTGCGGAAGTGAAGAAACAGATTGATAGAGCCAGAAGAGTTCCCAGAAGTCACCTACTACAGGACAGGCCTAACAAAGAAAATAACAGAACGCCACTAGCCATCACCTTCAGCCCCCAACTAAAACCCCTCCAACACATTATTAAGGATCTACAACCTATCCTGAAGGATGACCCAACACTCTCACAAATCTTGGGACACAGGCTAGTCCATGCCTACAGACAGCCCCCCAACCTGACGCAAATACTCACCAGCAACCACATACCACACAACAGAACCACTAACCCAGGAACCTATCCTTGCAACAAAGCCCGTTGCCAACTGTGCCCACATATCTATTCAGGGGACACCATCACAGGGCCTAATCACATCAGCCACACTATCAGAGGCTCGTTCACCTGCACATCCACCAATGTGATATATGCCATCATGTGCCAGCAATGCCCCTCTGCCACGTACACTGGTCAAACTGGACAGTCTCTACGTAAAACAATAAATGGACACAAATCAGATGTCAAGAATTATAATATTCATAAACCAGTCGGAGAATACTTCAATCTCTCTGGTCACGCGATTACAGACATGAAAGTTGCGATATTACAACAAAAAAATTTCAAAACCAGACTCCAGCGAGAGACTGTTGAATTGGAATTCATTTGCAAATTGGATACAATTAACTTAGGCGTGAATAGAGACTGGGAGTGGCTAAGTCATTATGCAAGGTAACCTATTTCCCCTTGTTTTTTCCTACCCCCCCAACCCCTCAGACGTTCTTGTTAAACCCTGGATTTGTGCTGGAAATGGCCCACCTTGATTATCATACACATTGTAAGGAGAGTGATCACTTTAGATACCAACAGGAGAGTGGGTTTGTGTGTATGGGGGGAGGGGGGAAGAAAACCTGGATTTGTGCTGGAAATGGCCCAACTTGATTATCATACACATTGTAAGGAGAGTGATCACTTTAGATAAGCTATTACCAGCAGGAGAGTGGGGTGGGAGGAGAGAAAACCTTTTGTAGTGGTAAACACCCATTTTTTCATGGTTTGTGAGTATAAAAAGATCTTCTATACTTTCCACAGTATGCATCCGATGAAGTGAGCTGTAGCTCATGAAAGCTTATGCTCAAATAAATTGGTTAGTCTCTAAGGTGCCACAAGTACTCCTTTTCTTTTTGCGAATACAGACTAACACGGCTGTTACTCTGAAACCTGTCAATTCAAAACGTCTTTCAGGGAGGATCCTGGGGTAGCCTCTGGAGATCTCTGGCTTCACTCTGTCCCTGTGAGAGTTCAAACAGCAAAGAGATGACAAATTTTCTTGTGACCCTGTTTGGCCTTCCAGTCTATGAGACAAGCTTCCTTGCATGTAGCATTTCCAAGGTGTGATAGGGCCATTCACCAATCCTTTGTATTGTGATATTTCTTCATGGCCTGTTTAATCTTGATAGGTGTCCTGAATCATCCTCCCTGCTCCAGCCATTCATGTGCCTGGGTTCACAAGTTCAGAGCAGACATTTTTAAAGCTATAAAGGAAAACTTACATATTTCCTTATAGCATGGGATACAGTCATTGCAACTGAAATTCATGCATGTAGCAGCTCACAAGCATTCCACAGAATCTAAACACTAAATACATTCTTATAAGACTCATACTATTTTGAACAAGACTAACATACAGGTGAACTGGTTTGATTTCCAGCTATGAGTTTGTCCGTTCTTAGCTAACACCTATGGCTTTGGCCAGAGCTGACATTTGGTTTTCACTCAAAAGGAAACCTTTCAAATGTGACCAGAGTGCAAAGCCGCGCAGTGTGGTTAGTCTGGGTCTGGAGCTACCTTGGAACGATAGTCCTAAAGGAAGTGCAAATTACCTTCGGTTATTTCAACTGGGTGTTCACTCTGAAATCTAATGAAGTAAATTTCACTGTCAACATTTCACTGCTGATCATTTTAACATCCAGCTAGTGAGCTTCATTCACTGACCCTAGCTGTCTCCCCATACCTTTTCTGCAGGTTTCACAAACCGTGTTTCCTATCCAGCTACAGAAATGCTAGCTTCCCCCTGACAACTTCTCTATAAGACAGCTGTGCATTTTCAATACAATATTCTGCAGCAGGTTGAAAATTAAAATTTTGGAGTAATGTAAAATAAAATGAATGTAATAGTCAACTTGCAGAAGGGTTGCTCTAGTGAATGATTCATTTTCTTATTTAATTTGATATTTTCCCATCTGTAAAATGGGGATAATACTTTCCTACCTCACACGGGTGTTCTGAGGTTAAAGATACTGTGGGAACAGGGACCACAGAAGAACATGAGGCCCACAGAAAGTCTGTGGTGTACCTCAGTTTCTGAGTCCCAGGCTAGTACCCTAAGCACTGGAGCATCCTTCCTCTGAAGGCAATCACGTTTTGTATTTTATCTGCAGCTGCTGGAGGATCAACAGTCTGCTGCACTGGGATGACACACAATGCAGAAATCAATCCTCAGAATAAGGTCAAGCTGTCTGCAGCGCACAGGTGGCTTTGCTTATAATACATCTCCCAATAGGACCGGTCCTGCTACAGGAAGGAAGAGCGTGGAGTTCCTGTTTCAGAAGATCTCACTCTAGTTCTGGTGCAGAATAACAAACGCTTGGCCTCTGCAAATGCACCATAAAGTCAGTTTCTATAATGGCTTGGAATTTACATCCTGGTTCATGAAACACAGGCGTTGGTGATTATTTTAATGACTAGCATGTGGCATAGATAGTACACGGGGCCAAATTCCTTCCACTGATAGTCCTCACAAATTCTAGGGAACTCTGTGAGTTCAGTGGATATCTGAGGGCAGAATTTAGTTGTCTGTGGATATGTGATATACTGAGAATAAGTAGGTTTCAGAGTAGCAGCCGTGTTAATCTGTATTCGCAAAAAGAAAAGGAGTACTTGTGGCACCTTAGAGACTAACCAATTTATTTGAGCATAAGCTTTCGTGAGCTACAGAATCCGATGAAGTTGGCTGTTGCTCATGATAGCTTATGCTCAAATAAATTGGTTAGTCTCTAAGGTGCCACAAGTCCTCCTTTTCTTTTTGAGAATAAGTATTATCTCCTTTAGGAATAAGACCGTGAAAATAGATCAGGAATTGAGCCTATTTAACTAGCTGGAAGAGAGAACCATACCAAGCAGGAGCTGGCTGCAAAATGGCCAATTTATGGTCGCAGTTGTTTGCCTCTGCCAAATTTAAAGGGCCAGCTCACAGAAAAGCAAGCTGGGAAAAAGCTCCTACAAAAGGGCAACACTGCTGTAGGGAGAGTTAATAGAATAAAGATTGACACATAAGGGAGGGGCTGTCAGTGTGGGTTATTACTGTATATCACTCTCTACAGAATGTATAGAGATTGTAACTCAATAGAAGAAGAGTCTGATGAGCAGAGAGTACAAATACTGATATTAGTATAAAGAAACAGATATATATAAAAAAGAGGAAAACTATAGAAATTCTGATATTTGTGCAATTCTCTACTATTAAAATCAGGAAGCAAAAGTGAATAACATTTACCAAAAATCTGTAAAACAACTTGCAAGGAAAACAGCACTTTGCTGATACCAGTATTATTTTGCCTCTTTCTAAAGCCACTGCTGCTGTCTAAGATTCATGGTCTGTCTAAGCAGCCACCATAACACAGCACAATCAGTTTAAAATGTGACTTTTGCTCCTTCTACAATATGCAGCTTTCAGTATTGCTGCAAACAGAACTGCTGAGTTCCTGACCATTTAGCAGGCAAACGTGAATTTCTTCAGCAGTTTCTAAAATTGATTTGCTAGAGGCAGGGGAATTTAAAGATTACACTTTTTGTGTGCACAGCATGAAAAAAATAAGGACAAACTCCTATTTGATCTAATTTCAATGAAGCAAGTCACATGCAAACAGCATCAGAGTTTAAGCTAATTATATTACAGGTAAGTCACACACACAAATACAGAGAATAATATAGGCCTCAATAGAAACTATAGGACACCAGGAGGGCTTGAGGACTGAAAAAGCATTTATACAGGTTTAGATCAAGGGTTCAGATCCAACCAAGGTCATTAATGATCAAGAGCTGACACTGTCTCATGTTTGGCAATTTATCTAGTGTGAATTTGGTGGTTTCAGAGCAGTTCCCACTAGTTTAAAGCACAATAAAAATCTGCCATCCTAATGCTATTACTTGACTGGTAGTCCTAAAACAAACACAAGGAAGCAGTACAGTCAACCAGTGGTACCCATACCAGGGGATGTTGTGAAGGCCAAAAGTAGAACTGGGTTCAAAAGATAATTAGATAGTTAACAGAGGATAGGTTCATCAATACTATTAGCCAAGATGATCAGGGACACAACCCCATGCTCTGTGTCCCCTAAATCCCTGACTGCCAGAAACTAGGACTGGATGACAGGGGATAGATCACTCAATAAATGCCCTATTCTTTTCATTCCCTCTGAAGCATGGGGCACTGGCCACTGTCAGAAGACAGGATACTGGGCGTGATGGACCATTGATCTGATCCAACATGGCCATTCTTAAGGATGAAATGAGCATAGAGACTAGACCCCCTCTCAGGCCTAGAAGAGGCCCCTCCAAAACAGAGCTGAGGTCCAAATGTGGGAGTCAGGTGGATGAACTGAGCAGAATAGTACTGTATGAATAGATATAGAGAGAGGACCTTGTGTTATCCAGAGCAGTTCAAGCCAGTACCTTTTACAAGCAAGGAATTCACTCAAGGTTTAAAACTAAATAAATTATAACATCTTAATGAATTCTAAAGATGACACAGCAAACGAAAAAGAAAAGGAGAAACACGATTAGTAGGGCAAGAAGGACATGATGGACCATGTGGAATAACCAGGGTGTGAGCAGTCATGCCTAATGATTAGAGTGTGGTACCAAGCCAGGGGTCAGAACCGGGGACTGTGTCAGGGGCAAGGCTTAGGAGCAGGGACCTGGAGTGAGGCAGGAAAGCAGGACCTGGGAGCAGGTGGGGGTCTGGCATAAGGAGGACAGGAGCTGGCGGGGAGGCAGGGCTCATGAGTCAGGGAAGCAGAAGGAGCCCATGGTAGCAGCCAGCCAGGGATTCCACTAGTAGTTCAGACAACTTCCTGTGCTTCTTCCTGGTTTAAATAGAGCCCAATGGGGTTGCTGGATGCTGCCCCCAATCAGGAGCTTTGGGGTCGGGGCCCTTTGTGAGGTGGAGCTTCACTGGTTCTCTTCTCCTGTTGCTCAGATGAGCTGCAGGTGGCATGTGTGACCTGCACGCTGCCTGGGGACCAATGGGGTCAGGTTTGAGGCCCATGGGCCCTCATACCCCATTGGCTGTTAGCCATTCACAGCAAGAGGGCAGGCTCCAAATCCTGTTAGATGGTAAGACACAAAGGGACATGGCAGAAACGTGAGCTGGAAGTGGTGAAACGTTGTTTCACGTTTCTCAGGATCAGGATGAATTTTTATTTAAGGTTAATAAAACGCTCCGTTTAAAAAAGACACAGCTCCTCCCCTCCACCTGATCATCTAATTTACAATCTAGCCCTTTCCAGCACCTGTCATAACGATGATGTAGATGAGCAGTCTAACTATCTCCAGAGTTCCAGAAGCCTAACGGTGTTTTCGCACTGCTCCTTGCTCCAATACATCAACGTTTTCAGATCATCGGCGGACTGCAGCTTCCCCAATAAAAACCACTTTGGTAGGGAATAGCTGCTGTTTATGCATTTTTGCAGCCATGAATCTTCTGGATGCATTCCTGCTGACTGGAATGCCTTGCAGCAGTTATCTCATTGCAAGTAACATTTTCACTGGTTTGCTAAATTACTGAGCCAGAAAGGTTTATTTGCAAAAAACCAGTGGCTAGAAATAAGAAGTGGAAAAAAACCAAGGCAGGAGGCTGTATAAACTGTTGGACTGTGATCAGCTTTTTGAGCATTTTAACGATTTGTTAAAAATAAAACGTTTACACTGGGAGCTGGGTGAATAATTAACACATAATGTACCTGGTGAATTTCACTGCTTAGACTGATCGGGAATGATCCACAAACAGATCATGATTTTATGAAATGTTATTCACTGGACAGTTTCTTTAAATAATCCAAGAGCTGTAGCTTTGCCATGAGCTGTTCATTGTGAGTATTTGATAGTCTTATTTTAATCAGTTTTTAATTGACTAACACTCTAGCAAAATGTACAAGTCCCACTGTCTTGTTAGGACATGAGAGAGGTTTACTTTTTTGATTTGCACAACCTTTCAGTTGTGTCCAGCGCTTAGATACCAGTGATAAGTAAGTATTGTATTAAAACTTGAGAGATTTGAGAGGTTTTGATTGGACACTTTGATCATATTATATGTTTTTGCCCCCACACTGGACAAACAAAACTCTTTAGAATCAGGTCTGTGCCATGCATGCTCATGCTTTCTGCAAATCCTGTGCAGACAGCTAATCTCTGAAAAGAAACTTTCTTATTACTGAAGCATAAGCTTTCGTGAGCTACATACAGACTAACACGGCTGCTACTCTGAAACCTTTCTTATTACTGTTACCCTTTATCCTCCTTCCTCTCCCTTCTACCTATTACTTGTTACACTCACATGTTGTATCTTGTCTGAGACTGTAAACTCTTCACAACAGGGACAGTGTCAGCTTATGTATTTGTATAGGACAATGGAGCCCCAAACCTCATTCTACAGAACAAATAATATTAAACAATACAAGTAATCTTCAGTACGATCTTCCTGAGGCATTGCAGAAGTTATTGGTCTTTTAGCTGACAATGATTCAACTATAATATACCTATGCTATGATATCCCAAAAGCACCTAGTGAAAGGATGGTCAGTTCATACAAACAGAATGGTAATGTTGTTAAGGCACTGGACTGGGACTTAGGAGATGTGGGTTTAATTCCTGCCTCTGCCACAGACTTCCTGTGTGACTATGGGCAAGTCACTTAGTGTAACCATCTGTAAAATGGTGAAGCTAAAACTTCCCTTACCCTGAAGGGTGTTCTGAGGATACGTTCATGAGGCACAATGATATTATGGTGATAGGAAACCACAGAAATACCTATCTATATAAATCCAGTATCATAACAAGATGTAGGATGCAGTGAGATGAAGCTATCAGGAAAATAAAAAGGAAAAGACAAGCACAAAAAGAATCTATATAAAGTAAAGGGGTGTTGTATGGTTAGGGACTGAGGGTCTGTCTTCGCTGCAGAGTTATCCTGTGTGTGAACATCCTCACTGCAAAGCCTTTCTCATTTTGTTGTGTCCTCACCATTTCTACACTCTCTCGATGTTCTGAGGACATAGCCTATGGTTCTTTGTGCTGAGATGCTCTCAATTGTGGTAGATCTTGTCTGTCCTTTGGGGGGAATTGTGGGAAGGGCTTTAGAGGACTGTCAGAACTCAAGTAATTTCACCCAAGTTCCAGTCCACGTTAAAGCAGAGCCTAGGCTGTAACCTGCAGCTCCAGCCAGGCAAGGTGGCCCATGCTTACAACACCGTCAAACCTGGGTCAGAGGTTTTACTGGGGATGATAGATGGGCTGGGGTAAGAGCTGGGTTAACTGTGCAGTGATTGGCTAATAAGAGGAGCCAATAAGCAACCTGTACAGAGCCAGTTTCTGCCTTAACTTATACCCTGGAAAACCCCACTGAGTCCCAATCAGGGCAGAAGTTGGTGCTAAGTTTGTTTTCCAAATACACAATGCAGTTGACTTATTAATATTAATATTTAATGAACATCAGGGGGCTGGGATGACTTTGAACCCCCAGGTTCATTTAGGTAACTAAAATGAAGGAAACCACATTACATGCTAAGTATCGCTTTTCTAAGGTTGAAAGAAAAGGAGGACTTGTGGCACCTTAGAGACTAACCCATTTATTTGAGCATAAGCTTTCGTGAGCTACAGCTCACTTCATCTGATGCATATTGTGGAAGGTGTAGAAGATCTTCTTTCCACAGTATGCATTCGATGAAGTGAGCTGTAGCTCACGAAAGCTTATGCTCAAATAAATGGGTTAGTCTCTAAGGTGCCACAAGTCCTCCTTTTCTTTTTACGGATACAGACTAACATGGCTGCTACTCTGAAACTTTTCTAAGGTTGATGTCGCCTTGTTGTCTAAATGCTGAGTTCCCCTTTGAATTATCCCAAGGAAGCTTTCATAGAAGCACCTGCACTTCTCCACCTTCCTTGACCTCTGTGCACATCTTTAGTGATCAGAGATGCACCAATGATTTTTGCAGCACTTTCTGTTTTTAGCTAATACCCATGCTCATGAGCTTTTGACCTGTGGGCATTTTAGTGTATCCAGTCAGAAAGCAGACATGCAGTGTCATCAGGCACAAGTTTGGAGAACTTTGCAATAAGGAAATCAGGCCATTGATGAAGAAAATAAGATAATTAAGCTGGGCAGCAGCTGACCCCATTTTTCTTGCTATTGAAATGCACGGTTGCTTTTAATAACTCTTTAAACCTCAGCTCTTTCATGCCTTTTTAATAACCCTCATAATAATCACCTGGGATTTCTCAGGGAATGATTTGTGAATGCATTTTGTACAATACGGGGGGAAAGCAAAGCTGCTTGACAGGGCAAAGAAGACTCAAACCATTGCCAAAGCTTTCATACTTGAAACAATCATGCAAAGATTGTCAGCTATGAAACCAAATTACAAATGTTCTTTGAATTTTCTGTTGAGAAAGAACAGCCTGCATGCCACACACCACTAACCCAGTCTCAGATGCACACATTAGGAACAGGTGAAGGATTAAAAAAAAAGAAGAACCAAATCAGCATCATAGTAGAAGAGGCTAGGGGTATGTTATGATTATTCACAAGTGCCTGTTGGAGGAGACATTGAATAAAGAAAATTGGGTGGGTCAGTGACCAGTAACCACATTCTGATCATCTTTAAGTGACAGATTTATCTGATCATGTATCCGTTCTTTAGGCTATCCAGAGAGAGTACACTGCTTGGAGCAGATGAAATGAAAGCTCAATGTTTCTGAAGGCTTTCGCGCCAGAGGAATACAGCTGCAGGTGATTTTTCTAGCTATAAATAGTGATCCTTAAAGATGGATGCTGAGAAACAGCAGTTTAGGGGTGACTTGGCTCAACTACTCTCTTTACTGCAAGCTATTCTTGATGAGCATCTTGTTAACTACTTCTGCACCTGGTCACTTGCCAGCACATAAGCCTCCTTGATATAGTGAAAGGAATAGCCACAGGATCCTAGAAGTGGAAAAGTAATAAGTGGATGGATTAAATTATCAAAACGCTGCCCACATTATATAGGCTAAGACATGCCATTGCATGTGCAGAAAAAGGTAGTTGCACCTGCAGATGCAAACAAAGGAAAGGCAACAAGAGTGCAAATTGCAGGCAGTTGCCCATTTTGTTCCTGACTGCATGTTGTGTGTGTGCAATGTTGGCACACAACTGTGCTTATTCCCATTCTGATCCATGCACCTGACACCTGACCCCCATTGACGGAAGGGAATTAAAGCCTCAGGTTCTACTACATTGCTGCTTGTCATTTCTCTGAATCTTGGGTGATGATTTAACCCATTTACTTATCTGGGTTGTGCTGTAATATGGTGATTATAATTTGAACACGATTAACATACATAAAAACATTGACTCATGCTTAACCATATGGGAACTTTTCTCAGATTATGTTAATTCTGAGAAGACACTGATCAGTGATTAGTCACATAAACTATAATATAAAGAGCCCCCTCCTTCTTCCCCCCTCTCCCCCACGTTGCATCCCACCCCCGACCCCCACCCCCTTTCTCTGGCAGGGGAGATAGAGGGCAAGCAAATAAAGAAAGGAAATACAATCTAGAAAGAAAAGGTTATAAATAGAAATGGAATCATTCAAACATGATGCATTTTTGATTGTGCTGCATACTAATAGGTTTTGCATGTTGATGAGATGTTGTCACCTACTTTGCTCATGATTCTTCTGCATTTTCCAGTGTTTCACTGAAGGACTGAATAATAGTAACAACAACAAGAAAAACCATGCTCTGAAGCGTCCCTAGCCTCTGTTTGCCAGAAGCTGGGAATGGGCAACAGGGGACGGATCACTTGATGATTGCCTGTTTTGTTCATCTTCTCTCAAGCACCTGGCATTGGCCACTGTCAGAAGACAGGACACTGGGCTAGATGAACTATTAGTCTGACCCAATGTGGTCGTTCTTATGTTCTTATTTTTCCTGAAAATCTAAAACTACTGTATTAATTAAGCCTCCTGTTGCCCCTTGGCCCAAGCAGTTGGTAATATTCAGGGCCTTTCGGGGGTGTATCCAGTAGAATGAGCAATCACAGATTCAAATCAGGGCTATTCTTGGGGTAACTGTGTCCGTTTCCAAAAAGAGTGCACCAAGTCCTGTTTCCCTGAGCACAGTAGACACAAACAACAGCAGGCAGATTTTGGCTTGCTCAGAAATGTCCCAGGGAGTTCTGTGCCAAGTAGCCCTGTCTCTCTGCTTCTCCTCACTCCTCCTCCTCTTGGCTTTCTGCCACCAATACCCTGCCCTTGTGTTTGCAACCCAGGAGACCCCTGTTCATCTACCGGGGTTAGCTCTTCTGAGGCCTAGCCAGGCAGTTTAGTGCTTTGGATGGTAGCCTCCACTGTCTGCAATTGTTTCACTATGTAAAGGGCTTAATTGCTGTGCATAGCACACCAATTGGTTTTACTGAGATTTGTGGTTATCTTTGGATCCAAGACCCCCTTGATATTAGCCATTAGCACCTTTCAGCATAACACTGGAAAGATCCCTGTGATGTAGGTAAGTATTATTACCTTCCCCTTACTTTGGAGAAACAGAGTTGAAGTGACTTGTGGCCGGTCACACTGTGAGGGAGTCCCAGTTCCCAACTGACCACCTGTGCTTTGTACATAAGCATTCAATGACATTGTTAAAAACTATATCAACTATAATGCACCAACAGTGCAGGCAGATTTGCAAAGAACTAAGTACCTTCAAGCATTGGAGTGCCCACTCATTGCTGAATCAGATAGGTACGGCTCACCCTCAGAACCCCGAGTGACAGGGAAGGCCAGGGTGTGGTCGGCATTGAGCTGGGAGAGGGTGAGAGAGTAATTTTTCTACTAGTGATGGCCAGCAGCAGATTATTGTCTTCATGGGTCAAAGGGCAGGGGGAGAGGAGTGAGCAGAGAAGGAATTACGTTGCTCTGGGGCAAAGGTCTTTCCATGATCTACCCCGGGTGTGATGCAGCCGGGCTCCACCCCTTACACAGGACAAACACGAAAACCACAATGTAGGCCTTAGAGTGTGAGTTCTTCAGGGCTGGGGCCTTTTTCATACATGTTGGCAAATCACAGAGCGGACGCGGTCGATGCTATACAGGTAATACATAATGATAAGGGTGTAAGGAACGCCCTGGCATCTCTAACATCTGTGGCTATATGAAGGTCCTTATTGTTCTGTGCCTCCACATGGCCATTGGGAAGGCTGTAGGTGCTCAAATCACATTGCAGAGATAGAAACACCAATGTTTCAAAATAGTGTGCAAAACAGGGGAGTGTCGCTTTTGGGAGGAGCTAGGTTACATCTTGGAAAGTGTGCTGGTAGAGAGGTGAAGCAGCGCACCAGAAATAGAAGTCAGCAGCTGTTGTTGTTTTACTCACACATCTGTATTGTAAGACTTTTATATGATTAAAT
Organism: Eretmochelys imbricata; assembly: GCF_965152235.1. Classification (NCBI taxonomy): domain Eukaryota; kingdom Metazoa; phylum Chordata; order Testudines; family Cheloniidae; genus Eretmochelys; species Eretmochelys imbricata. The sequence goes on along the minus strand of NC_135574.1, from coordinate 200,218,214 downwards.
GGTTCCACAAGGTAGCTGTATCTGAGTTATAAAAGACCCCGTAAACATTCCAGCTGGGGGCTAGAGGATTATAAAGCAAAGGCTGATGGTCAAATGTGTTATCTAATCAATTTTCATCATTAATGTATTTAGGTTTACAAGAGATGATCCATGAACAAAAAGCCTGGCTCCAAATACCCTCATATTTTGCAAACATCCACAAGTTTTAGAATGGACTGACCCAAATCCCTGGGTCTGAACAGCCCAGGAACTTTGGGATGTTTGACAGTCAGACCTAGAACACATCTGGATCTTATAGTTTGAGCCCATCTCTAAGGATACAACTAAGCCAGTAAAGCTATCTAGCCTTATGACTGTGCTCTCTTTTCTCTCTCTAATGCATCATAAGAAAAACTCTAGACCTACAGCTGAAAATGGATCTTTTGTTTTCTCCTGTTTTCAGACAAAGGGAATTTTCTCTGGTAAGTTTGTGTTTTGAGATGTAGCTGATTTCTCTTCTGGCAATAACTGAGTTTTAAAGGTGCACTTCATTTTTAATCGTGTGCTTCTGCATCGCTGAGGATCTGTGCCTTGGATAGTCACAGGTCGGACAGCGTGGTCTGCTAAGCCCTGCTTCATTCAGACAGAAATGGTGCCTTTAAGTACACCCTGAGTAAAGGAGTATGAAGATATACTGCCTGAGGGGGAATTGAGGAAGGAATTGTGCTTCAGTGCACAAGAGGGAATAAGGCATAGGAATGGCAGACTGGATCAGACCCATGGTCCATCTAGTCCAGTATCCTGTCTCCTCTCATGGCTAGCTGCTTCAGAGGAAAGTTCAAGACACATTGCAGCAGTTATGGAATAATGTGCCCACAGGGAAAGTTTCTTTCTAACGCCTACTAGTTAGAGAGGTTGGCTTATGCCTTTCAATCTCGTCCATTTTATAAATCCGTACCACTCTAACCCTGGACAGTTTTGTTATCCATATAAATGTCTGTTCTTTTTTGGAAGGTCTGTCAAACTGTTGGTCTCAGCAATACCTTGTGGCAATGAGTTCCACAGGCTTTAAAAGTATGTCCTTTTGTCAGTGTTAAATCTGCCACCATTCAGTTTTGTTGAATGTCCTCTTGTTCATGTATTATGAAAAGAGTGTGTAGAAGTATTGTGAAGAGAGGGTGTAGAAGTGACCTTCTTTAATTTGCATTCCTTTATCAGTTGCAATAATATTTTAAGATTAATTTGATATTGCATTATATAATTAATCACTAAAATTTTCCTTTCAGCCAACCAATTTTTTTTTAAATTACTGAGATAAACAAAATGCACCTGGCTGTGTTTGAGGGGCATGAGTTTATTTTCCAGAGACCTGTCTTCAAACTTATTTCTGATGATTTCAGAGATTCAGATAAACAGTCCTGGACTGGAATGTTCTTCACCTATCAGAAAAGAGAGTTAAGTGTTCATCAGTTTTGTCTAAACTGCTAGGCTTTCCTGGAAATAGCACTAGGTTTTCATAAGCCTGGAGACATGACTGTCATTTCAACCTCAGTCAGTTTATTATATCCTGCCAGCCATGTCCAGATAAACTGTAATGAAGGCTGCTACCGCCATTATAAGCCTGCATCTGCTCTATCAACAAGCCTTCAGCACCATGACCATTATAAGAGACCTAAAATTTGAGTGGCCATTGATGATAGGCAAGTTGCAATTTGTGCTTGCTTGTGTGCAAAAACAATCTACAAATGGTGGGTTTGAGGCTGTGATTTTGTGTCAGGCAGGCTGGTTTGAAAGTTCTGTCCTGTCTCTTCAATGTGAAGGTCATCTCCCCAGATCAGAAATTACAGTCACACCAAGAGTAACGTGGGACCATAACATGAAGCTTAATTTAAAAATAAATAATTACTGCCACTAGTGTTCCAGCTGTGTATCCATTCAGTCTCTATCATTTGCTAAGATATTCATTTATCCCTGGACAGGAGATCACGATAAATGTTTAAGGAAACAGTTAATCAGAAGTATGAATATCCTCTTAAACTGGCCTGCTTGATGGTTTATTCCCCCAAATCACTCCCATTGTATTTTTAGTACTAAACCTCCTCCACCCGCTTTTTTTAAGACAGGGACACTTTCCCTCACCACTGGCCTTCTTAAAGCTGTTCTTTTTACAGAGCTTTCTTGAGACAAAATTCACCCTGTATTACAAATCCATGTCTCCTTATGTTGATTACGATGGTTCCCAAAAGGCATGAGGGCTGATGACTGACCATGGGTAGTCATTTGACACAACCAGAAAGCACAGTTATCTTGAGGCTGTGAAACAAGTTGCATTTTAATAGGTTTAATTTAAAGGTAACTGTAAACAATAGGTTTCAGAGTAGCAGCCGTGTTAGTCTGTATTCGCAAAAAGAAAAGGAGTACTTGTGGCATCTTAGAGACTAACCAATTTATTTGAGCATAAGCTTTCGTGAGCTACAGCTCACTTCCTCGGATGCATACTGTGGAAAATACAGAAGATGTTTTTATACACACAAACTATGAAAAAATGGGTGTTTATCACTACAAAAGGTTTTCTCCCCCCCCACCTTGATTATCATACACCTGGATTTGTGCTGGAAATGGCCCACCTTGATTACCATACACATTGTAAGGAGAGTGATCACTTTACATAAGCTATTACCAGCAGGAGAGTGGGGTGGGGGGGAGAGAAAACCTTTTGTAGTGATAAACACCCATTTTTTCATGGTTTGTGTGTATAAAAACATCTTCTGTATTTTCCACAGTATGCATCCGATGAAGTGAGCTGTAGCTCACGAAAGCTTACGCTCAAATAAATTGGTTAGTCTCTAAGGTACCACAAGTCCTCCTGTTCTTTTTGTAAACGATAGTTTGTAAATAAACAGGGTGTGTGTGTGTGTGTGTGTGACCTTTTGAATCAATACAGATTGGATTTTGGTTTACATTGTACTCGCATACTAGCAGCACAATATCAATGTATCTGATGCAGAAAACTCACTGAATAAGAATCGTTTGCATTTCTATTTAAGCAGCCTGGAGACCAATATAATGAAATGAATAGCCTTTTAATTTAATTGGCTTCCTATGTGAGTCTGAGAATAGACAGCACAATACATTTCACAGTTACTGTAGAAACGGTTGAGGTCAAAAACTCAGCATGGAGACCCTACATCAGTCACTGCTGCTCTTGTGCAGTAATTTTTTTTTTAATTCTCGTTGCATCTCCATCAGGCCCCAGGAAGCCAGAAAATTCCACGTTTGTATTTCAAGTGCAACTGCTGCACCATTTGTCATTGGTCAGATCAGGTGATGGAAACCAGTTAAAAAAAAAAAGCTGCCAAATTGAAAAACTGCATTATATCAGTGTTCTTTTACATCATCAACAAGAAAAAGATCAGGCCAAAACATAGGAGACAAAAATAGACCTTCAATTTCCTTATTATAAAGAAAGAGGGACAGAGGAAGGCAAGAAAAAGTGGTAGAAAAGTCTGCCAAGAAACCCTTTTTCAAACACATCTTTCTATTATAGATTACAGATTAGTTAAGGTTTATGTGCAGTTTGGTGGAGCCACCCATACTGAATGCAATGCAAGCAAAACAGGCAGATAATATCTTACTAATATTCAAAGCTGTTACATGCTTTTATTGCAGAAATAAAAATATAACGTACGTGTAAATGCTCAGCTAGCCCAAGATCCCATCAAGGAAATTGCAAACCCCTCATATACATGCATGCTGCAAAGTAAAAATGAAGGCAGCGTTTCAGAATTTGGGAAAGAGATTTCTTTACTATTTTTTTGGAAAGACTTGTTCATGATCTCTGGAACATTTTCAGCCTGAATTGGTTCATATTTTCCAGAACAATTCAGAGCTCACTATTAGAGTAGGGAGAAATTTTCTTGGCCAAAAATGTTTTCTATTAAAAGTGCAGATTCGGTGACACCAAAGTTTAGTGAATTTATGTTAATTTAGCTGAGTTGTTCATTTAGGGGGAAAAAATCTGAAAAAAATTAAATCAACATTTTTGAAATATTTCAAATTTTTGGTTAGAAATGACATTTTGTTTCAAAATGTCCTTTCGTTTTATTTTAACAGTTCAAAAATATTAAGTGGTTAGAATTGAAATGAAATGTTTCATTCAACCCAAAACTAAAACATTTTTTAAAAAAAATTGATTCACTGGAAATTTGGAAAATGTTGTGGTTTTGATTCACTCCAACTTATTTTTCCCCTGACATTTTGAAATTCTCAGCAAATGGAAAAATCCATTATTCACACAGCTTTACATGTGATTTCTTGTGCCAAACCCACCTGGTTGCCCTGGTGTCATAAATGGCCTGAAGGACTCGTATCTACAATGAAATTGACTGTATAACGGGATTAGGTGACAGATTCCACTCATCACATTTTTGTCTAACTTTTGAAATTTTGATTGAAAAAGGACAAGAATTTTTGACAAGATCTTACAAGAAGAACTGTTAACATTTTTGACTAACTCAAATTAGGCCATAATAGTCCTGTGAATGTGTTATAACCCTTGACCCTCTTATTTTCAAGATCATGAGGATCTTGGAGCTTCTCTGTTGGGGTACCATACTTCTCAGTTAGCTTTGGAGCTTACCATTAGTGATGTTTCAGAATGTCTGATGCACCATGGAAACTACAGTGCCATTGAAATCTTGCACTTCCTAGCACACTAATAATAAGGATGTCTCAGAGAAGCCTTGATTTCAATAGCGTAATAAAAGGACCCAGAAGAAAGCTTTCTTGATCTTGCAAATAGGATGTCTGTAGCCTCTGCCTTCTCCTCCTGTTGAGGTTAGGGGAAAAGGTGGGTGGACCATGAACTACATAAATAATTTAATCTCCTCTAGATGCTTTTGGTGGAAGGAGAAGAGGATTAAATGTTTGCTAATCTCCTAAGTCACTTCCTTTAAAACTCACCAATACATTATTTTTATAAGTCATATAGCAAGAGCTGTAGATTTACACAGTGGCTTATGCACATATAAAGAGATACATTCCCGTTTTAGAAAGCTCACATTCCAACAACGCCGTTCTGCTACCCTTACTCATACTGGATAGTAATTAACTCCATGAGTAGTAAATATTTAAATCAAAGGGATTACTCCCAAGTCAACAGTGAAGGAGGAAGAGGGTATTGCTAAGTCTATGAAGGAATAGCACAAAGAAGTAGATTTTAAGAGGAGATGTGAAAGAGGGGAGAGAGAGTTCTGAATGGAACAGGAAGGTCATTCTGATCTCAGGGGTCAGCATGGTACAAGGCACAAAACTAAGTGTGGGAGAAAGAAATAAAGGAAGTTGTAAGGCTGGAAGATTGAGGAGAAGGAGCGGGGGAGTAAAAGACATGAAATCAACATAGGTAGAGCAGTGGTTCTCAACCTTTTCCATACCACAACCCATAGAACAACAGAAAAACACGGCAGGACAACACTCCCATCTGACCACAAAAAAGGAGGGTGGCCACAACCTCCAAACCAAGAACCCGTCATGTAGAGGGAAGCTTGTGTAGGTGATGACAAGGAATTTATATATGATGCAGTGAATCATGGAGTCAATGGAGGGATTTTAAAGGGGGATGATGTGTTCAGAGTAGGTTATAGGTTAATGTCCAGTGCTTCTGACCAGTGATGTTGTCATCTGGATGCTACCTAGTGCCTTGGTAATATATGGAAGATTGATCTCTTGCCAGCTCTTCCTTGATAAATATGGAAACGGAGGGCCAAAATTGGCTCTCACACCAGTTTAACTTCAGAGTAAACACCACTGACCTCAATGGGATGTAGACCAGTGGAGCAGAGAATTGAGCACAAAGTAAGATTTAACCTCATAATAGAAACTCTACAGGTGAGCGAGTTTTACCCATCAATTCATTATGATTCCTCACTCCAGCCTGTCTCATAGACTTCATTCCTTTCTACTGCCTTCCTCATTTCCTTCTTCCACACAGAGTTGGCCGCCTTTCACCACAACTGTTTGCAAGAGCATTTTCTTCCACAGTTCCTGCCATGTAGAATAGTCATCCAATACTTCTTCACCTCATCTCCAACCCATTTCAGACCTTAGCTGAGAACGTCTCTTACCCTTTCCCTAATCCCTTTATCTCTCTGCCTCTCTGCGATTATTTCCATTTAAGTATCAGTACATTATTTAGCTCAGTAAAGTTTTTTAGGGCACCATTTGTGTAATGGAAAAGATCACAATTTTGTATCTACTTTTTAACATCACAAGACAGCTATGTATCTCTTCATTTGAACAATCCCTTTCAATAGCTTGTTGAGAAGCTCAATGAATAGTAAATGACTGAGAATGTACATTAACTCAAATATGATGGAAGGGGTGAAATTAACACCTAATATTCAGACATGTGAAAGTTTGCAACAGGACTTGTGAATTAGTCAGCTCCATCCTTTCATTTATAGCCTGTGGGATCCTTTTTGACTTTTTCCATTCACTGCTAATAATAGTGCATGAGTTTGTGTAACTGTATTCATTAATACACTTTGATTTCATAGCTTTTCTAGATGCACTCTGGATAACATCCTTTAATCTCAAAACTCCCAGGTCAGCCAGAGTTCAAGTTCAAGTAGTAAAACCATTGTGATAGGGTCAGGCCAGATGGCTACAGGAGAGTAATAGCCCCAGGTTAAGTAGGTCCCTTTTCCATGGGTAAGGTAACAGGGAAGGTTCCAGAACAATCAGGAACCTTCTGGAGATAATTAAGACAGACAGGCTGATTGGCTGCAGGTGTTCTAATCAAGAAGCTGGAAGAATCAATTAAGGCAGGCTAATCAGGGCACCTGGGTTTTAAAAAGGAGCTCACTTCAGTTTGTGGTGTGCGTGTGGGGAGCTGAGAGTGAGAACGCGGACTGTTGGAGGACTGAGGTGTACAAGTATTATCAGACACTAGGAGGAAGGTCCTGTGGTGAGGATAAAGAAGGTGTTGGAAGGAGGCCATGGGGAAGTAGCCCAGGGAGTTGTAGGTGTCGCACAGCTGTTCTAGGAGGCACTCTAGACAGCTGCATTCCACAGGGCCCTGGGCTGGAACCTGGAGTAGAGGGTGGGCCCGGGTTCCCCCCAAATCTTCCCAACTCCTGGTCAGACACAGGAGGAGTTGACCTGGACTGTGGGTTCAGGAAAACAGCCAAGCTGAGGGCTGCCGTGAAGCTCCAAAGTGACCAAATCTGCCAATAAGTGCAAGACCCAGCAAGGTAGAGGAGGAACTTTGTCACACCATAGAATGGCATACAAAGCTGATCAGGAGAATAAAATGTAGGACTGGCTAGAGTATACAATGCTATTCCTTCCCCTTTTTCTTTCATCTTCTGTCTAGGCAGACATTGAGCATAATACCAAATCAAATTTGTGGCTAAAAGTAGCATAACCTAGGATTAAAGTTTTGACATAAATCCTCAGTGGGCAGCACAGAGTGTAAATGTTAATGATAGCATGTAACATAAACTCTCTTTCAAAGGGCCAGAAGCTTGGTTGTGTAACCCCTATATTAACACAGGTCAGCAGAAATCTTTTTAGTCTATTTGTTTCTGTGATGTTAACACCTATTCTAGTGTGTGATAATTTAACCCCTTACTTCTCCCCCATTGAAAACTGATGCATATTCATCAAATAATATTAGAACTGGGCATTAAGAAGGCAGCCGAGAGGGAAATTATTCTTTCTCTTTCAATAGAATAGTTAGAATGGCAGAACATGGAATTCTGATCTTTTTGCTAGAGATAGAATCGGGCTTTACCACAGGCACTTTTCTCCCAGCACCAGCTGGTCCCCTATTTCTACGTATTATAAGCAGCACACCTTTAGAAATGAGCAGCAGTGTAATGACCTTTGAGTGTGTATCACATGACATAATCTAATCCATCATGCATCCGAGTTTTACAGAAATGCTTCCTTTAAAAGGGGGTCTGATAATTGCACGCAGACGAACATTTGTTTTCCCGCAATACAAAGCGTTTCACACTTGGCATAGCCTCACTCTCCAGTATGCTAAATAATACATGCATTTTCCAAAGGATATTAAAACACAGCTTTAAAAATGAAACAGAGGAAGCAGCTCATAACATAGGACAGTGGGGAAAACAATCAGTAAAGAATAAGTGGAGAAAATGTTAATGTCAACCCTCATGGAAATAACAGTTTCATAACCATCTGATTTATGGAGCAGATAGTTCCAAAGGCAAGCTGTGCTGATATTAGCGGCAAACAGACAGATGAAAGAACAAAAAACACACCCACCATAGACCTGCTCAATAACACCCTAATATTAGGAAACCATTTCGTAGCTGAGAAGTCTATTAACTGCTTTGATTAAAAGAACATTTACAATGAGATATAAACTATTCCAGGTACAGTAAGAAACAGAGCTGCAGCTGCAATGTGTAGCCTGCCCCATGCACATGGCCCATGCTGCAGCTGAAGCAGTTAAACCAATCACAAGGCAATTACCACGCGCTGAGACTTCTCCGAGGAAATGAGGCATGTTTTTGACAGTTATAGCACTGTGGTTAAGCGTATGATGGGGTGCTTCTGTTTGTTTGTGGGGGCTGAATCTCTTAGGGGTTGCAGTCTAGAATGCAGTTTCTCAGTCCAGGTGTGACTTTTACTTTAGAAATTCCACATCGTTTTCGACTTTTAAAAAGTTGAAACACTGCCCAAAGAAACCTTGTTTTTCTGTTGTTTTCAGATTTCAGCAGCTTCAGTTCAGTCAGACTAATTGTGTTAGAAAAATGTTAAATTTGGCACAGTCACTGCTCTTGTGCTGCACTTGTAAATCAGGATATAATTGTATCATTACCCCACTGCTGTTATTTAAACATCTCCCAGCTGTTATGGGTGCTGAGCTGACATAAGCTGGTACCGTACCAACTAAAAAAGGATATTTTTAAAAAAAACGTTTCATACACTTTAAAACCTTTACTTTGAATGCTCTGCCTTTCAGATGTCTACTCTCCCTTTAAAATTATCTGGTCCCATTGAGTTGTGGCTTTAGGCAGCCTTTTTAGCCTCCTGGGCCCCATCTGGCATGGTGCTGGGCTGGCCTCCAAACACAGATTAGAGAAGCCTGAAGACTGCTCTAAGCTGCTGCCTGCCAGGAGCCCTTGGGGGCTGTTCTGGCTGCCAGTGATATGGGGGCACAGAGGGTCCCCCCGTCACATCTCCTGTATCAGGGTTGTAAATGACTCCAGGTGCAAGGCAGAGGGCTGTCACGCAGGCCCTGGGCTACATGTGGCTCTGGCTCTCCAAGTACAGGCCGATTGTCTTGCTCAGCAGTGGCTTGATTGAAGGCTACTGCCAGTATTATGGTGTGACCAGCCTGGACATGGTCCCAGGTGCGAGGGGCTTGCCCTGCCTGCTGCCCTTGTTGCGGGCTCCACCACGGGTGCCTTCTCCAGAGCCAGGCCACAGCAACTCCAGACACAGCCCAGGCCCTGCAGACAGGGACATTCCAGGGCCCACTCAGAATGGGCCGAGCAGCTGCTTCCATCTCCCGTTGCCAAGGGGACAGTGGGGATCATGAGTGGGACAAGGCTCTGTAGGCTGCAACTCTCTGGTTAGAGTCCCATGAGACTACTCTAGGACTCTAAATTTATGGAGATGCCTAAGGAATAATCCAGGACTCTAACCATGGAGACCCGGCCTATAATGTAGTCTCCAGCCACAGAGAGAGAGCAGTGGGATGGAGAACGATGCCATGTGGACAGTCACTCTAATCATATCTCCTAGGCCAGGGACAGCTTAAGGGCCATGTCCTAGGCAAGGTCTCTACGGTCAGGGAGCGCAGCGTAATAATGAGGGGGAGCAGCAGGGGGAAACTTGAGGCAGGATTAGGCATGGGGGCAGGGGACACGAGGAGGGAAGAGCAGGGAAGACCAGGTAGTGGGGGTGGGGAGGAGTGGGACTCAAGGGAAACAGAGCAGGAAGGAGACAGAAGGTAGAGGGAACGGGGGGGAAACTTTGGAGGTAGAGAGTGTAGGTGTAACCCACATGCTTGCCTTGCAGCATTTAGTGGTGGAAGTAAGGAAAGAAAGCATGGGAAGGATATAGTTTCTTGTTTTGAGGATTCTGAGCCTGCAGACTTGCTGGACCTGGGCTGGGCTAGAATCATCCAGGAATTGGGGGTAGCAGGCATGAGGCATGCTCCTTCGCTGTTTGAAGCTACTTCAGACTTCCATTATGGGCAAGCAGCCTGACATGACACACTCAGGGTCACTCTGAGAGTAGAACCAATGGGAACACAAAGGGAGTAGGGTTTTAATAGGAGGAGTGGGAGCCAAGCAGTCAGTGTTGGAACCACGTAAGGACCAGAAGGGTATGCTGTTAGGATTGTGTTCCAGGGACTTTGCCAGTTTATTGGATTAGATATGGGCTCCCTCACCCACTGGAAAAGATGATGACAAGAATCTGCTGCAGGCAGTGCACCTTGCAGATTGTTGTTGCAAAGACTCCAGGGGCGTTTGAAAGCGATTGAGGAAGTATCCTTTGTTTTCCATCTTTAAGGAGTTTGCATGCCCCTTAGAGGGATCAGACCCCATTCCACAGAGAACGAGAAGATAAATCCTCCCAGAGAAAGAACCCTAGGTGAGCGCATGTATATATGCACATAATTTTATTTTGCATTTTAACTTGTGATAATAACAAGTACTAAAACTTCAGGAACCCCTGCCTCAGAAAGTGTCTGAAACAGGACTCACTGTTGACACTGTAAACAATGATTTCAAGGGTAAACTGTTTTATAGAGAGAGAGATTGATTCAGTAAATGTTATCTTTTAGCGATTTTGTGTCACTCCCCTTTTATCAGACAGTTAACTCTGTATCGCAGGCCTGAAAAGACTAAACTCTGGTTTGTGCCACAGCAGAGGTAAGCTGAAGTATAGGAAGGAAAAAGAAGCATCAGACCTAACAGTAGCATTATGCTTTCCCCGAGCCTGTTACATATGCAGATGAGTTAATGCCTCAGTATTATCTATGAAAATATGTATAATTAGTAACAAGAATTAATCAATTATGCAAATTATATCATTGCACTTTTTGTATAAAATGTCTGGATTTCTGGCCCTCCCGTGATGCTATTTATGCGTTGATCGTGTTACTCATTCATCGTGAATGCATGAGGAGGTGGGGTCATGGTGGACAAGAGTCATGGTCTTGAAATGAGGGAGATGGGAGGGTGGGCAGAGGTGGGTAATTTTTGAAAAAGGGGAATGGCTGGCAAATGTTCCGCAGTCCTGCCCTAAAGTACTACCACCCTCTCTGCATGCCCTGCTCTGAAATGGCTCCGCTGGACAAAGCGTCACTGAGTCCAGGCGCAGGGCTGTCTCCAGCTCTAACAGGAGGACCTGTGTCTAGTCTGAGCTGTTTCAGTTTGGGTCTTGTGTCTCCCTGGTACAGTCGAGGTCCCAGGGGGAGAAAGAAGGTTGGCGAATGAGAGGCCAATTAGACATACGGTGGAGGGGAGAAGGGAAACGTTGCTGAGAGGGCAGGGTCAGGAAGACACCAATGAGAGAATGAGAGAGAGGAGTGAAGATGAGAGGGGCAACGAGGATGGAAGCAGACAAGTAAATAAGCGTTGAAGGAAAAGAGTCCCAAAAGAGGAGAAAACAGATCAGGTTTCATACGTGTGCCCAACATGTGCTGCTTCATCTTTCCTGAGCGTTTCCCCCACCACCCTGTAAATTCACTGGATAGTCTATATTTAATAATCTCACAAAACTCACACATATCATGATGGGCATGTTCCTTTGGTTGGTGTGTTGCTTTGTCTGGAACTGGAGCTGTAAAAAGCAAGCATGTGAGCAGCTCATCTGGTAATCAATTCCCATTGTGTGTCCTCTCACAGCAGGGAGCCTTTCTGCAGAGAAGGAGAGCGAGTAAAGAGAGGCGCCCCAGGTACAACCCTTCAAACATAGAACTGCACAATGCTTGGACCGTTGCCCATCTCTCCACCCCCCAAAATCCAAAACCAACCTCCCCCAATAGAAAACATACCCCAGTCCTTCCATACCCAGCAGTGTGCCAGCTGCGAGACATAGATGGAACCCTCCATGAACTCCTGGGTTACTGTCCTGCCCAAACCTGCCAAGCGTCACACGTCTCCTGGGACATTCATGCCTCTTGCAGATTTCACAAGGAGGGACAAGTGAAAAGAACATTACAAATCTTATACATAAACATACGAAGAGAGATCGAAGTAGTAATGCTTTTAAAAACGCGCCCATCAGGTAACAAGGAAACACTGCATAGCCGAAATCCCAAATGTATCATTAATTGACCACTCTGACAAAGCTCACGTCATGTATTATCAATGCACTGTTTTAACTGAACTATTATTAGCTGATAGAAGGCATAAGTGTTATTCAGTGTGGTCTCAGTTAACACCGAGGATGTTATACCCCTCACAGTCCACACATTTTTCCTTATGCAATTTTAAAATAGCCAGTTTGGCCTGACCAATTAAAAACATGGCTAATCAAGAAATATACTGTGCCCACACACTATCAGCACTTAGCAGCCTAAGTCCCGCAGGTTTGGGGGTTTTCCCCCCAAATTCCTAAGTGCCTAAAATTCACTTTTGAAAATGGGATGTACACTCCTAAACCACTTTAGCACTTTTGAAAACAATCTTACAATCTTAACAGAGCAGAGAGAGGTGTGTTGAGTACTTTAGGTGGTAAAAGGCCCTTTTCCATCACGGCGACTATTGCTGTATGACTCTTACAGCTGAGGGGCAGCTCCTACTCCCAAATGAATTCCAAGATGACATTTTTTGTTAAAGATGATGCGTGTGCCAAAATACAAAGGCCACAAGACAAAGAGTCAGTATCTGGGGCTTTACTAGTAGACACAAGTATCTCAGAGATTCATACAAAGTTTCTGCTGATGTCGATTCTTGGAACAAAGTAAATCTCTGTGTATAACTGAGTCAGGTAACAATCTGATATTGAAGTACCTCTGGGAAACATGTGCAGGAAGAAAGAGAAGCATAATGATGGTTGGATAAAATAAGTTGGAACCTTGATGACTCCAATGAACTTGTATACACTCATTTTGAAAGGCTTGCAAAAGTGATCTAATCTAGCCCCTGAAATCTGGTTGGAATTAGCCTCCAGTCAGTAGTACTGCTTGACAGATGTGTGAGAGACCCTCCATATATCAGCCAACTGTGTACAGAAGGGCAAGCAATTCCCTGGCTGCTTGCAGGCAAGACTCCTTATGGTTCCTATCCAAAGTGTGATCAACAGTAGTTAGTCTCCCCTGATGACAATAGTGCCTCCAGGGTCACAGGTAATCAAGTCCTGAGCAAACAGCTGCAGGAAAATAACACAGTCCCATCACCGAGTAGAAGCTAAAAACTGTCAAACGCCAACTGTGCTTCCAGCTATAGGAGAGTCTCCTGTAGGAAAAGGAGTTGTCCCCTCATACCATGGGAGAGGAGAACAGTCAGCCCAAAACTCTCACTAGAATCAAGGTTCAGAAAACCTCCGTCTTCCTGTTCCCTTAACTGGTCATCCTGATTAAAGATCTGAATGAATCTCTTGTAAAGACTACATGGGCCCATTATCCTTTTAGACATTAATTTTAGACATTGATGGCCATGTGTAATAGCAGTGCATAGAGAAGCAGCCTCCGTTTCCACTGTCTCTGGATCATCCTCTGGGACCATTTTTGTCAGCCAAGGGCCTAACAGCTTGAGCTGTCCTCAGCAAGCCCAGCAATTGTCTCTGGACCTCAGTCTGTTATCCAGATGCTCAAAAGCAGCTCCTGGACTTGGTATGGCTGGGATACTTAGCACGGGATCAGAGTAGCACCATATTGATCAGAAGGAAGGAGGGGGCAGATGGAGCCAACAGGTGCTGTTTTCACAAGTTGCATTATATTTTAGAATCCGACATGGACACATATGAATGGCTGGACTTGTGCGCAAATTGATGTCACCCCATTCTATAGCGTTTTGTTCTTTGTTGTTATACCAAGTGTCTATCAACTTTGTTGTTTTCCTTTTGCATTCTGAACACTAACTAAATAAGCATTCAGTTTCACTCCATCACTATGCTGTTGCACTTCCATCTAGCGACAGTTTGTAAGTCTAGTGTGCGTCGGTACCAGTTCTCATTAGCTAAATTTTCCAGTGTTTTAATCGTTTTCCCATGTTCTTTTCTGGAGCATCCAGCTTTTTTCTTTTGTAGCGGAGATTTTGTGCTGCCGAGATATTTTTTCCCCTGCTAACTACTTCAAAAGTTTCCCAAAGCAGAGAAGGCGGTACCGCTGGGGAGGTAGCTGAGTTTAATTGGTTCAGTAATATCATTTCTCATTTCTGCAACTTTAAGGTGCCTGACATTTTGTTTTGAGGAGCATTTACATCACTTTTTGTTTGTTTCTGAACTCAGTGCTATTTTTACATTCACACTTGTTTATATTACTTTATATACAATGAGTTACATACAAGTATAACAACATGGCTATTAAAAATCTATAATGGCAAAACTTAATAAGCAACTGGAGATCTAGCACGTTCATTGTTAGAAACCCTGGAGCATGGTCCAACCCAGTTATTGAGCTGATTAAAATGCGAGGGATGGGATTGTTTGTAAATCTGGTCAGTTTTGTCTTGCCAAACACAAATGGATATTTTATGGGGTAAGTGGAAAAAGTGAAATTGTTTGCTGTTGGGAAAACATTTGACATCTAACCAATTCAAGATCTATCTCTAATTATCTCTAAAGGTCTGCAGTATACTGACTGTTTTGAAGAGGCTTGTGGATAGGGACAGACACAGTCTGTATCGTGATTCCTCTGGAGACGGTTTAAAATTTCCTCCATTGATTTTGCCATTATTTTAAATAAAGGGTTAGGTCAAACATGACCAGTGCAGAATAAAACTTTGTTTATTTGGTGCATATTGTATGCAGTATGTTTTCTATATTTGTCACTGTGCATTGATTTCTACTAGTTTTCCTGTCTTTTCTTTTATTTATTCACGGATAGGTACTTTGAACACTTTTCTGTATCAAAATTGTTAATGTTATGCCACACAGCCGGGGCAGTGATAGACCACCCAGCTCATCCTCCTTCAAGTTTTTGGCATCCTGTTTAGTTCATATGTGTTTCCTGTAACAGGACTAAATCTGATGACTTGTTTTCGTTTAGCCTGAGAAGCTAGTCTTTTTCATAATTATTGTAGTAAATTTAAGCCAATTTAAGGTGAAGACAGTCTTTTCAACACTGCTGCTTCTGTTTCAGGGCCCCAGATGTGCTAGCTTGAGAGAGATGTGCTATTAAAAGAGCTGAGAGAAATTTGGGTTGAAATCCTGGCTCCATTGATGTCAATGGCAAAGCTCTTGTTGACTTTAATAGAGCCAAGCTTTCACTCTTTCACTATAAAACTCAAAACCATGCAAAAGTTGCTTGATTTAAAGTTTTATTTCATACTTAAAACAAGTAGAGTCGGTTGAATAATGAAGAAAAACAGATTTGCAAGTATAGTCATGAATATTTGACTCAAATTGAAATTGCAACTGGCCATTGGGTCATAGTGTTCATTATTCAAAGATTTTTTTTCAGTTAACTGCTAGTATTTGTTAAAATATTCACAAAAGAGTCCCAAATTGGACCAGAAGTGAATTATTCACTCTTTACCAATCAGTATTCAGTATTTCCCTATTTAAAAAAATTCAGTCATCCAGCTGGGAAGAAGAAACAATTTTCTGATCAATCACGAATTGTGCATAACAAACAGCAATTATTTCAGCAACGAAAACGTTGACACGAACCCCCGAGAAGCTTAATTGTTGGGCTTTTTGCACAGCGCTACCATATAGCCCTGTTAATCCTTTATAAATAATTTAGATCAGTATTTTTAAAAAAAAATGCCAGTAGGCAAACACATACTTATATGGAGTTGAACTTACATCATTCAGCCTTTTTAGACTATAAGCTCATTGAGACAGAGGGCATCTATCTTTGTGTTTATATAGTGCCTCGCAAGACAGTATCTAGCTGCCTGGTGCCATTGAGTGATACCATGACATAAATAATTATAATAAAGTTACATTAGACAAATTACTTCCCGTATTATAACAAAAAACAGGAGTGGTGCAGCTGTGCTGGTGCTAAGGTTCTAGCATAGACATGAATCACGTATTTTTACCATCATGCCATAAAAACCTGGCCACTAACAGTACAACATCTGTCTCCTGTCTACATTAGCTCTTACAACACTGCTATCTCTGGTGCAGCTGCACTGTCGGCAGTAATTTTTCAGGAACTAACTTCTCTAATGTAGCCAAGGCATCTGGGACTTGAAATTAATGTTGGAAACTCCTGGTAGGGAATGAAACATGGCTGTTGAGTTACCACTCCTCCTACATTCTTCAGGAAAGTGAACATTTAGTAACTTCTGTAGTTCTTGAGGCTCTGGTCTTCCATTCCAGGCTGCTCGAGGTGTTCCAGGTAAAGCATCAAGCAAGGTAGTGTTCTGATCCTTAAGTTCTTTTTTTGTTGTCTGAAAAGTCATTTCCTCTTTTTACAATTTCCCTGCCAGAGAACTGGTACAAAACCATTCTGTCACTTAGGTTAGAGTGTTCTCCTTTTGATCGTGATAGCCTCCTGATCAAAGCAAGATTGGATGCCTCTCTGGAAGATGTGCTTTAGCCAAATGCAAGTTATAGTTTAGTCCAACACAAGATATTGGGCTCAATACAGGCATAACTGGGTGAAATGTAATGACCTGTGTTATACAGGAGGTGAGACTAGAAGATCTAATGGTCCCTTCCAGACTTAAAAATCTATGATGAGTTCATTTGCCTTATAGTTCAGAAATTTGGCATTAAGAGTTCTGAGTTGTTGTTGTTGTTCTTCTTAGGGAAGGTAAGCCAGTCAGGGTTCAACGGCACCTTTTAATTACAGGCATGCTGATTAATTTTTCTGCCTTGTTTGTACAGTGCCAAGGACAATGAGTCCCCAGTCCTGACCCCTTGGCGCTAGCATAATAAATATAATGAATAATAATAGGAGCACCGTGGCCTTTAAAACCTTTGGACATACCCATGGTGTATGGGTTTGGTCTACACAGAAAATGAGCCCCATATTGACATTGTACAAGTGCAGTTTTCTGAGACAATGTGTCCACAGCGTATAAGCAGGACTGACAATCAAGCGTGTCAATTACTCATAGATGCTGTGTAGAATTTGAAATGTATCACATCATCTAAATCAGAGGAATGGCCCTTTAAAATTGAGTTATACTTTACTACATTTACAAACAAAAGCTAAGTAGCTTTAAAGTTCGAACTTAAACAGCTAAAAGCAAGGAAGTACAGAGTTAAGATTGCAGCTCTATCCCTAATACACAGCATTGTGCTGAAGCCCACTGGTGCAGTCGCACATATGTTGTATAAGGTCACGTATTGTTGTCAGGCCTCTACCATATCTGGGCATAACAGCGTGAGTTTTATAACCTTGTTATGAGAAGCAGTTAGGGGCAACATCCAGTTTTGCAGATACATATCACACAGAGATGCCAGGAGCTTCCCACAGTGAATTTAATTAGCAGCAAACACAGAATACTCAGTGACCTGCAATGCAGATAACATAGCAATTACTGTCCAATGATACCAGTTTATTATTTTTAAAGGATCCTAAAATATTGTGATACTGTGTTTCATGCATTATATTAGATTGGGGTAGTATGGCATTGTTGTGATAATTTACAGTCAAGGCTGAGTCACAGAAAGAGACTCCTAAGACTCAGGTGACCTGGATTCTATTTCCAGGTCTGTCGGTGACTTGCTATATGACCTTGGGCAGGTAACTTTCCCTCGGCATGTCTCACTGTTCCTCATCTAGAAAACTGGAATAATTGCCCCTACCTTCCTTTGTAAAGTGTTTGGCGATCTACAGATAAAAAAAGTGCTACAAAAGTGTTGAATATTGATACTGCTGTTAGCCAGAGTAGTGTGTGTTGTGGGGGCTGGGGAGAGAGGCTGCTTTATCTTACACCGTCCTGCTAGTTGTTTTCCCTTTTCCACCTGCTCATTGTAAATTAATCTTATTTTGCACATGTTCTGAATGCCAACATTGGTGCGAGTTACATTGCGTGGCCATTTAAACCCACTTAAACCTCTTTTCGGATCAATTTATATCCCACGTATAATGTACAGTGCCAATTAGTGCCATTTATGTTATCCTGGAAATTGACTAAGAAACTTATACAGGAGTTGCTTAATGTAAGCTGAATTTAGCTGAATTTGACCCAAAGCGAAGAAAAGACTTTAATTTTTTATTCTTAAATCTAACATAAAATCTGCGTTCAATGGATGTGGAAGAAACACCGGGGGTTATAAAACAGGAGATGGACTATATACATACTAAAATAAAAAGAAAAGCACTCTATATACAGGAAAAATATTTCTAAATTTTTATTTCCCTCTCAAAAGATCACTAGTTCTTGTCTGAACATATTTCTGTTAGAAAAACCAAAGGCGTCTCTTAGAAATGTAATTCAGCTTCGACATATCTGAGTGTTTGTTTGGACTTCTTGGGTAATTTCCAATACTTTGCTCTTGCTTCTCTCCAGTACTCTCAGGGAGGAAAAGTTGGCCCAAGGTTACAATTTATTTTATAATTCTCCAGATGGCCCAGTTTAATTCTAATACTACTTCATCATCTCAGCAAAACAGAGCAATCAAATCCCTTCACAGTGTGACTTTCAGCGCTGAACTTCAACAGCGCTGAACTTGGAACAGACGGATTTAAGGTTCCAAATTGCAACTTGGAAGCAATTAGTCTGTCGATAAACATAAGGAGAAGAAAGTTGGTCCCGTGACCACGGGCAAGTCACTTAGCCACTCTGGGCCCCAATTCCCATCTGTAAAATGGGGATAATAGTACTGCCTGGCCTCACAGGGGTGTGGTGAGGATAAATACAGTAAAAAATGTGAGTTGCCTAAAATGGATAAAATGGGCAGCATGTGGTCATGGACATACCATATAGACGTCTCATAGGGTTCTGCAGCACTGGCCAGAACCCGTCTATGTGAAAATGGCAGAGAGGTGTTTGTGAATGCTTGTGGTAAGCATGTTGGGACAGACAATGCACATGCAAGATGTACACGGGTAGACGTGAACTGTGTGACTATGTATGTGTGTGCAGGCTACAGTCTTTGTGGAAATAAGAAGCTATTCAGAACTCTGTCTAGGTATATGCTTCCCTTGTAATTTATTAGTTTAATTTGAATTCAGTTTACAGTCAGTGCACATGAGAATTATTTTGAAGGTTTAATTTTGCTAGCTGCTGAAAGCAATAAGGTGGCTATCAACAGAGACAAAATAGCTTGGCTGTTTGTTAATGCTCTTGGACTGTATTGTAACTACCCAGGGCAGCTGTAACTGTATAGGATCAAATAGAATACGCAGCATAGTTGCTTTTTAGGATTAGTTCTTTTACTATCTCAATAATTTGTATTCTATTTCTAGATATTTACAGTTAAAGTCTTTTCTGGGAGAGGCAGGTGAGAATCTCTATGGATCCTCAGTAACATTCAGTTAGAAAAGCCTGAAACCATCCGGAAAATGTAATGTTTGGCCTGTTATTAGTAACAAAAACTTCATTACACTTATTGTGTTTGCATTGATGCTGATTTTCTGGCCATTTTAATCAGCAAAAACTACATTGATTGGCCTATATTTGGAGTGGGCATTTAGTTTATTAGGATGGAGAAATCTGATTTTATCTGCTATGAGCAGCCATCTGGAGTAAGTTTATTTGTGTTACGTGGTTTGCATGTGTTTATGCTTCAGACTGAAATCATTTAAATTGCGTCCTGTGAATTTTTACATATCATATAAATGACATTTGCTTGCAACACAGTGGAGTGATTACAGTGAATCTTAAAATGGAAATGTTGTGCAATGAAAAAAATTACAATGTATAATGAACACATTCATTTACTAAAGAGTGTAAATTTATATTATATAATGAAATGTCTACACTGTGCAGTGAAATACATCTTGTGCCTATGGAAATATAATTAGATGGCATTGAAACTTGTAATATTTCACACAATTGGCTTTCTATTACATAGCAAAAACATAGGCGTATTTGTTAAATGTATTATTGGTATAATGCATTCAACAGGCTGTGTATATGTCAGCATTACTTTTATGTGTGGAACAAAGGATTTTAAGTTGAAGCCCTACGAAAAGATTTGGCCTTACTCAAAACCCACACATGAGAGATAGGGCTGTGGTGCTGTTCTTACATCCTCTGAAATGTAAGAGGAAATTTTCCTCACTATGTGCCTGATATAAAAACAATTGAACTCAATGAAAAGACTCCCCTTGGGTTCAGCAGGCTTAGGATCAGGCTTCGCGTGCAGTGGCTCATTTGTGGAATTTCCCACCTCTCTCCATACTGGCCACTGCAGAAGGGAGAGGACCAGAGTAGACACACAAGTTCTGTGTTCCTTCTGCATGATTTGGACGATGCATAAACATCTCACAGCACTTGTAGTAAAGGATAGAAGAAAAGGCTGGCTTTCCTGATCTAGTTCTTTTCTTTCATGAAAGCAGGGCTCACCGTAAATAACGGTGCGTGAGCTGCACTGAGCAGCTAATGGCTGGTTTTGAATATGGTTTTGAATCACTCCCTTACCAGCATTGCAGCATTAGTTGAGAGCGTTTTGTGCACAAATATGCCGGCTGCAATGCAAATTTGAAAGAAAACCTGAAAAAATAACAAAGCCCGTATCATATGGGACATGTAGAGAGTGGCCTCATCAGTGGAACACTTAAAGGAAAATGGCAACAATGCAGTTTGATCTCTTATAAATCTGAATTCTGTATATATGCACAGGGGATTTTTTCCAGCCAAATTCAGGAGTGTTTTAACAAAGTGTGCATGGAACCTGCATTAGCCCTCTAGACTGTAAGAATGCCAGTGAAGCATGGAGTTCCTAGTTTGGCTTTTTCTTACTTGTCTTTGTTTTGTTTTTCTTAGTCAGAAAAGATTTCAAGTGTATGCTTGTGAAGAGTGCCCGGCTGCCAGTCTCGGAGACTGAAGTCCTCTGTTCATAGGACAGGTGTAGCCGGAGCAGTGGCATTGCAAGCTTGCCCATGCTTCCCTCCTAATGGGTTTTCCTCTCAGTTCTGGGAAGCCTTCCTCTAAGGGCGACAGGGTAGGGTAAGGTAGTTCAGTTTCCATGTTCGTTCCATCCTTGGCCAGGCTGTTCAGACAGCCATCAGCAGTGCCAGTTAACTTCATTCACACAGCAATTTAATTTGTCTGTGAACAATCCACAGCGACCGCAGTGCTCAACTGCACTGTGGTTGTTAACCAGTCTTAAAGTGGGCATAGTTAGCCCAAGGAGGATTACCTCACTGTGGTAGCAGCGAGCACCATGTAGCAGCTCTAACATCAGCCCTTCCTGATGGCCAGCAGAGGGAGTGTGGTTGGGGCTTCCCTGTGACACAGCAATCCCCAGGCCTGAAAATGGTCTCTTGCAGCCATTGGCATAATTTACAGCAATCTTTAGGATGCTCTAATTTGTGCCAGGGGACCTGCCTAATGCACACCCACCCCAGGATCAAGGGAACACAAAGGTGGCTTAAAGCCTTCTTCATGAGTTGTGCTGTTGAGTCTTTGACCTCTGCCAAGGATTAGGGTCAGTCACTTTATGGTCCCCTATAGTACATTTTCCGAGCGTTGTCACATTCTGTCTTCAATGACTCAATGGGCTTCCACTGCTTCCCTTGGGAGACTAATCCACAGCCTAATGGATTGCACTGGTAGGAGTTTTTCTGATGAGTTAGTCTAAATTTTCATCTGTAGACCCCAAATTTACCTCTATTTTATCTGACTACTAAATCCAGCTTTATACATTATTATATAGTTGGGTATAGTTTACTTTCTCTGTCTAGCACTGTGTATTATGGATTATCGCTACTAACAAACATCAGCTTGGCAATCTTTAAAGTCTTTATTTCCAGGGGGCGGAAAAACCCCCCATTCTGTTACAAAAATATGATGGGCCAGAACTTCAGCTGGTGAAAAGCGGCATCACTCTACCTTCATAGGTATACACCAACTGAGTCTTGGGCCCAATATGTCTTCATCATGTCTTAAATTACTGACTACAGATGACTGACTTATTACTGTTTACATGAACAATTCTTTTCACAAGCATAAAGAGATATATCTATCAAGGGCTAACAACTGGCTTGTCCATTCCCATCTTCATGTCAGCTGAGAAAGTCATAATGTGAAATAACAGCTCTCCCAGAGAAAATAAGCATATCTCTCTTGACAATTAAGCAGGGAGCTGGCATTTCATTATTTCAGACCATCCATTCATTATGCTCCTGAATGTAATGTTCAAAGACATGACACTCCAAAATGACAAGGCCCAGTTCTCAGCTGCACTTTGATACCCCTCCTGAAGGGGGAAACACATGCTATTTTTTCTCATCATGGCATGCCAGCCAAAAGGCTAGTAAGAACTAGCTAGACAAGAAGGGCTTATGTTAGGGTGAGGTTATGCTGCAGATATGTTGTTAAAGAGAGGGTGTGTCTGAAATTCCTGTTTGACCTATATGTCAAAAGTACTAGTAGATTGACAGGTGCCCTGGAAACGCCTAGATATCATAAATGCATACCACCCCTAACCCAGCAGTGCAGAAATAAATAGCAAAACCTGATGGACAAGCCTCAAAGAGGCTCAGAGGTTGTGTTTGGTTCAGATAGGTAGCCAGATGCTTCAATGAACCAATTCTGTTCCTTCAATTCTGAACCAATAAATACCCACAACCCTCTTCGAACAACCACCACAACAGAGCACACAAAGGGGGCTGGAGAGCAAGAGTCTCTGGAGAAAGGGATAAACAGCACTCAGAGGAGGGTGGCATCCTGTTAGGGGGATGGAACAAACAAATGAGAGAAGGAATGGAGGAACAGAGCCAACAATACTGGGAGAAGGCAAGGGATTGTGTGGGGATGGAAGGGAGAGAGGAAAGGGAGAAAAAAATGCTAGGGAGGACTCAGTCCAGTGTGGGTGAGTGGGATACATAGGGTTTAAGTGGGGGGAACAGAGCACCCAAAGGGACTGTAGTGGGGACAGAGCACCTAGGGGAGTGAGAACAGGGGGAAGTGGAAAAGTACTGGATACAGGAGACCTGAGATGAATGTGGAGGAGAGAGAGGGTTTGTGAGGAAAGATGGGGGTGATCCAGGCTTTGGATGGGGGATGCAAGGAGAAATAGAAAACAGGGAAGGGGCCATGGCATCTCTAGCAAATGTGGATATACATGCTGCCGTTGTATTACAAAGACAAATTCCTGTGGTGAATGTGACTGGAGACGCCACTGTGGAGCCTTGAGAGGAAGGCAGAGGGACTCTCACACAGCTGACGAGGACCAAATTGTGGGAAGAACCTCATCTGGGTCACCATGGAGCCAGTGTGACATACTTCACACTCACATTCTGGTCATTGAAGGAACAGAATTTATTTATTCCTTCAGGTAGTACAAACAGAGCCGTAATACGGACCAGAGCGCACGAGAAAAACACACGCAAGGGACGGTGTGAAAGAGGGCTCAAACGAAAACATCTCAAACAGTTTAACAGGGCAGTATAATGTGACTCAGTAGCCTAAGAACAGTGAGCCACGCGGATTAACCTTTCCTGCTCCTGTAGAGCACATGGCAGCCAAGGCCAGACCTAAGCAGGGTAAAACAGCAAACTGCAACTTCTTTTCTGAAACCGGGTAGTCCTCCTACTTTGAACCATTTTATATATAGGCAATACATGCTTCAGAACTCTTTAAAATATAAATGTATAGCACATACTGTAACGCAGAGTAGGGGTCTGTGTGAAACAAGGGTCAAATTAAAATATTTGCCCCATATGCCACAACAACCCCAGCCAGCACGGATAAGGTGTATCTAGAAATTACAGCCTGGGGGGAACACAGTGTGTGTATGTCGGGGTGTGGGGGTGATGCTAAGCCCCATATTCTTCATAGAGATATTGTTGTGATATGAATATGGCATAACTAAGTTGTATTTTATGCAAGATGGGTCATGTGAGGTATCCTTGGAAAGGTTATGATTGATTATCCTATTTGTATGCATGTATCATTTTTGTTAGGATCCATCCAGGTCATTAATAAAGATGTTAAACAACACTGGACCCAGAACAGATCCCTGTGGAAATCCACTTGAAACCTCCCTCCAATCTGACATCATTCCATTAATAGTTACTCTTTGTTTGCAGTTGTTTAACCAGTTATGCGTCCACTTAATGGTAAAAAGAAAAGGAGTACTTGTGGCACCTTAGAGACTAACCAATTTATTTGAGCATAAGCTTTCGTGAGCTACAGCTCACTTCGTCTGATGCATACTGTGGAAAGTGTAGAAGATCTTCTTTCCACAATATGCATCCGATGAAGTGAGCTGTAGCTCACGAAAGCTTATGCTCAAATAAATTGGTTAGTCTCTAAGGTGCCACAAGTACTCCTTTTCTTTTTGCGAATACAGACTAACACGGCTGTTACTCTGAAACCTGTCACTTAATGGTAGTTCTGCCAAGCCCACATTTCTCCAGCTTACTTATCAGTATGTCATGTGGGACTGTGTCAAAAGCTTTGCTGAAGTCCACATATATTATGTCCACCGCATTCTCCCTATCCACCAAACCACTTATCCTGTCAAAAAGGGAAATCAAGCTGGTCTGGCATGATTTGTTCTTGGTAAATCCATGCTGGCTGCTAGTGATCACCCCTTCATCTTGCAGGTACTCGCAAATTGAATGTTTTATACATTACTGAAGTAGCTTCCCAAGTATCGATCGTAGCATTCCCTTCTATGCCTTATACTAGCTCCTTGCTCCACCCCTCCCCACCACTTTAGCGCTAAAATTACTCTGCTGCTAATAATGCATCTGCACGGAGCAAACAGATATGTATAAATTACAAGGACAAGATGTTCAGAACCAGCAAATTCACACATTTTTTTCTTCGCACCTAAATCAAATTTAGATAGAAACACCCCTCCCCCCCAATGAAATAGGAATAAATTGTACAAAAAGAGCATTACAAAACTCCAGAAGAGCCAAGTGCATATGTCAAAGTAGCTTATACATGAAGCTTCAAATTAACAGGATGGTTTGCTACACTGATTACACTAATAATAAACAGCAAGGTTCTTCCAACGAGGTCTTTTTCTAATTGCTTTGTTCCATAGCATCATGAAAGGTTTTATTTTTACCTCACAGAGAAGTCGTCATTTTATCTACAGAACAGGGACAATACAAGCACGGAGCAGCGCAAGCTTTGCCCACCCTTCTCAGCCAACAAGCCTTTTTGGGTCGGACCCCATCTGGGGAGAAAGGGTCAGTCAGACTCTATCCCCTTTGCTTCAACACTCTGCTGAGCCTGCCAAAAAGGTTTCCACATCTGGGTGGAGTGAGAGGGGTGGGGTAGCTGCTATTGAGATGTAAGGAGAAAAGGAATATTTGTGGCACCTTAGAGACTAACAAATGTATTGAAGTGAGCTGTAGCTCACGAAAGCTTATGCTCAAATAAATTTGTTAGTCTCTAAGGTGCCACAAGTACTCCTTTTCTTTTTGCGGATACAGGCTAACATGGCTGCTACTCTGAACCTGAGATGTAAGGTTGAGGAACGTGTCTGGAGACATCACAGCAATGCGGGACGGATTGGGTGCTGTTCAGAACAGTGAGCTGCTGCTGCTCTTGTTTCTGAGCTGATGGGGGAAGTGAAGAACAAAAGAACTTCTTTGTTTAATAGAGGCTGTCCTTGCAGTTACGTCTAGAAGGAGAACCACAAGGTGCTTTGGGGGTGTAAACACTTGGGGCCAGGTCTTTAAAGGTATTTATGTGCCTAAAGTTGCAGATAGCTGCCTAGTGGATCTTCAAAAGCGCCTAGATGACTATCTGCATCTTTAGGTGCCTACAAATCTGGTCCTCCAAACTCATTCCACATAGGGCCACTCAAAGCCAATGGTAACATTTTTGGTCACTGCTGACCGAAACTGGATTTGAACCCATAACAAGCTATATATACTGTAACCAATCCACTGGGCCATTCAGTTTCCCCCTGTTTTATTTATAAACTTGCTTCATACCAAGCCAAACATTCAAAGCACTAAGCTAGAAGTGACAGACTGTCTATGCCAGAGGTTCTCAAACTGTGGTCCGTGGACCACCAGGGATCCGCGAGCTCCATTCAGGTGGTCCATGGATAGTTCTCTCTAAGGTGCACACCTGGGCAGCTGCACACAAGAGAATGGAGGGCCACCCACCTAATTAGTAAAGCCCCATAGGCGTGGCTCCACTAATTAGGTCCCTGGACCCTGGAGAAGACACACCGGTAAGGTGAGGTGGTGGCCTTGTGGGGGGGAATAGGGAGTGGGAGGGCAGTGGGGTGAGAAGAGTGGGGGGGGGGAGAGTTTGGGAAGTGCAGGGCTGTGGTGGCCAGAGAAAGAGGCGACTTTCCCCAGCTCCAGGGCTGCGGCTGCCGGGGAGAGACTCCCCTCCTTCCCAGCCCCAGCTCGGGGGCTGCTGCGGCGGGGGAGAGAGGGCACATCCATCGCATTAGAAAGATAAGACTATTGATATTAAAATATAAGTTGTGTGTTTTTATTTGTAGAACAAAAAAAGTTAATTATTATTGGGGGGGGGGTTATATAGTGTTTTTATCCAAAGTGCTTTACAATAGTTAGCTAACGGTACAAACAACATTTGGAAATATCATTAAGTGGTCCACCAAGACCCTCAGCAATTTTCACGTGGTCCACGAAAAAACGGTTTGAGAACCACTGGCCTATGCCATTGAGTTACCCAGGCCTTCTAAGGCCCCATCTGGAATGGAACCATTTCTAACCAAACCAGTTGTATTCTGCTGTTTTTAGTGCAAGATGCTCAGCACTCACACTGCATGTTTGCCCGGCAGACTAACACTGCTCTAAACCACTGCAGTTCCAATGGTCTCTGAGCGACCTCTCCACACTGCCCAGTATGACTCCCAGAAGCAGTGCATTCTGGGGGATTGCAAAAGGATACGAGTGCATTATGTGACAACAGAAGTAGTCTGTTATATCAATAGTTTCTGCAATAGATCTAGACAGAAAGAGGGCTTTTTGACTGCAGTATTAATAAACTAAGTGGCAACACTGATACTTCTATAGTGCTTTCTGTGTTCAAAGCACTGTACAGACAGAAACATAGTCATATTCACAACATGCTTGTAAAGCAGGTGGATCGTCTTGCTAGAATTAGTTAAAATAATCCTGTCAAGGTTTTTCCAAGGAAAATGGCTTTTTCAGAGGGAAAAACATTTATTTTGTGAAAAATTTCTGGTTTGGTCAAATTTGGGGGATTTCATTGCAAAACAAGAAATTTTGGTTTTAAACTTAAAATTTCCAATTCTGAGTTGCTGAAAACCCAAAAGGTAAATGTTCAAGTTTTCACTGTTTTGACAGAAACCTGAAAATGTTCAAAGAAAAATTTAGAGAAAACTGAGGTCACGGACTATATGGCAATTTAGTGTGCAGCGAACAGTAGTGTAAATCTGCAGCACTCTGGCCTGCTGTATGCTAAGTGGCAATCTGGAACCTGCTACCACATGTGAAAAGTTCTGTGGTGCACTTTGATCTACTGCTGTAAGCATGCTATAAAACTTTTAGTTCACGGAAACAGGGTCCATATCACCACATAGTGCTTGGTAGGCTGGAGTGCTGAAGATTCACATCCTAGTTTGCCATGCACTAAACTCCTGTATAGACAGGCCCTCTGGAAATAAAAAATACTTTTTCCCAAAACTTTCATAGGAAAATAAAAACAATTTCCCAACCAGCTCCAATTATTATCCCCATTTTAGAAATGAGGAAACTAAAACATCAGGGAATAACCGGCAGAGCCATAATTAGAACTCGGAACTACCAGACAGCAGCTGTGTAATCATGCCTTCAGATAACACCGTTTTGTAAATGAAGTGGCACATAGTGTACATGTTCTTTATCAGTGACAACAAAATATCTGTCACCCATGTGGTTAATGCAGACACACTATGTACAGATCTAAATTCAGTCTGAGACTCTCTTACAAAATAATTAGACTTTGTAAATTTTAATCTCATATTAACAAGACCCTCTCCATCTTTGCACTCACAGTCAGGTTAGAAATTGATTTTAGAATTAATGCCACTACCTTTATACAGAAAAGATCGCTGGATATCTCCTCAGGAGGTACAGAAAAATTAAATACCTGGGTGAAAGTTTTAACCACTGTGTTTGCAGCTGCTTTTTAAGGAAAATTGGTTCTTCTAATGTATCAGAACCTGGAAGCTTATAATGTTGGAACAGGAAACTATTCCTTGTATGTCAGTAATGTAGAGTGGAACTGAACAAGCAATTCCGTGCGAGTTTGAAGATCATCCCTAATTTACATGAAAACTAGAGCAGATTGCAGCTACCCTTGTCTTTAACATATATATGTGGACCAAGCAGCTGGTAGTCTTTGTAGGCCACACCTCTGTACTCAAGATAAGGGCAGACACCTATTAGAACTCCAGAGAAGTAGAGTAAAAATGAATAGTTGTGGCTAACAGATCTTTTTTTTCTTAATTTTTTTTTCAACTCCAAGTCCCCCCTCCCAAATAAGACATTTCTATCCTTTAACTATTCACATTCTTCAAAAATCTGGGATTGATGAATTAAGATCTCGTTATTCATCATAATTGCAATAGGGAAGCAAAACTATAAAGACTTATTTCCAGAATTCTTTGTGGTTCATAAGAGAGTTGGAAATAAGCACTGTGTAATAATTAGATCTCCTGAAATAAATTAAGTCAGTACATTTATCTCTCAGTTATCTAAACCTGGTTTAATCCCACATACTCTTAAATCCATCTGACCCTCCTGATTTCATTACTGATTTGTTAACATCAGGCAAAAACCAGAAATTGTTCCCTCCTGTTAGCAATGTGTGGGAAGGAGGATCTGGACCATATTTCTTAAATAGGGAAGATATTTATTATGTTAATTTTTTGGTCCATCTTAAATCTGTCTCCAGACATGTGTAAGGTGAAGCCCTGGAGAATAGGGAACAGGGAGGAGAGTGAATGAGAGCTTTTTGAGAACTCCAGGTGTACATGGGGTCCAAAGAGGAGGAAGCTCTCTGCCGGCACCTGCTGGTGAACAAAAGGAAATGGTCAAGTGCACCAGGCCTCATTTGCATTTAGTTATGTGACAATTTGGTTAAAATAAAATTGTTTTGAATTTTGGGGTAATAAAACGCTATTATTCCTGCTAGGAAATGAACAGACAAGAAAACTGCACCAAATGTGTTTCGGGTGAGAGGTCGCCCTGACCAAAACTACAGTCTGGAACAGTCAAGAAGTGGTTCCTGGACAAAGAAAAGGGGGCAGAGGTAGGGAAAACGGTTTCTGTCTATGGCTGGGAGCGTCTCCCTGGTAGCAAAGATTTTGTTCTGGGTGCTATATGCCAATCATCCTTCATTGGCTCAAGCTGAGCTTCAGTCTCAAAGGGAACTCCAGATCCGAAACCCCACCTTCATCCCCAGGCTTCGAGAGCATTCGGTTCTAGAGATGTTCTGCTTGGGCCCATTTCTAACCTCATCTAGAAGAGGAAGGGTCTGTGCACAACCATTGGTTGCTCTCCTCAGATATTGCATCCGAAAGGTGATGATTATTTAAATAAAAAACACATAAAGAAGTGATATCTATTTAGCCTTCAGCTCCTTTTCGCTACTCTCAGCTTGGTAGCCACTCATGTACTTGTGTTTTTGGGCAAGGTGTTTCGTGGGCAGCATTTGGGGGAAGAGGTGGCATGGGAGCCCCTCTGGTAGCTTTACACCACGGGAGGGGCTGCATTGATTACATTTGCCTGCTTTGCACTGAAGACAATGGCACTGCGCACTGTATGTTTGATTTCATACTCCTATCATTATGGCCTGATTTTCAGAAGAGCTCAGCTCCCATTTAGCCACTTAAATAAGGGTCAGATTTTCAAAGGCACTCAGCACCATCAGCTCACGTTGTGACACTTTAATGGCCTGGTTTTCAAAGGAATCAGCACCTGAAATCTTAAAGCTGAGCTCTATTGAAATCCAGGCCCAGTTGTTGGAGATTCTGGTCTTGATGTACAGAAATTAAAGCTATATAACTACCTAAAGTGGATATACTGACAAGGTGAAGGCTGCATGATCTCCAGAAATGATGTCTATTAAGCAAATATAGGGCTAATTTATTTTCTTTACACACAGATACAGCTGGCTCTATAAAACTAATATTTATTTCAGTCTGTCCCTAATTTTAACTGTGGATTAGCACTTTTTATTATGATGCCTCATTGTTTCTTTTGGAAATCTAACAAGAACCAAGTACAAGTTCTGGGGGATTGGTATGAAAACACTGTTTTAGGTAACCCTAAAGAGATTTGCATGAAGCCTCTGCTTTGGAAGGAAGGATGGATGAGGAAATCTTTCAGTCTGTGAGTTACCGTTAGTGGTAAGAGGAGTTATTTATTGTCTAACAAATGTAACAGCACAGTGTAATTCTGAGAAAATGGACTTCTCCTCTGGTTTACATTTGAATCCGCATCTCTGTTTTCGTATGAGCTACAAGAATAATGCCACATAATAAATGTAGTGTTGTTAGATTTTCTTATGTCTCCTAGGCCAGTTTTTCAGTAGTTGGATACACACACAAAGGCTGGATTTTTCTTCAAGAATCCTGTAACCCAGTTCATGTTTTGTTGCAACATATGGTATAGCTTTTGATTAACTGGTTTTTATGCTAAATGTGTTAAGGATCTCCATTAATAACTACTGACATCCAACTGATTACGCATCTTTATTGCTTCTGCTAAGAATATATAGTCAATTAATTCCCACTGCCTTTCCAAGGGCAAGCAATCTACACAGACTTCTAATAGTAGCAACACAGTGTGTTGTTCCTTTGTTACTAAGGTAGCAATTAACAAGTTTCTAATGGAACAAAGTGCTCCCAGTGACAAGCACAGCAGGATAATAGGAAGGTGTCTGCTTTTGACGTCTAAACATGGTGAGATGTTAAATGAAATACCTTGGTTGGTACCTGGTATGGGCTTTTTATTCCTGCACTTGCTGCCACTGTGCATCTGAAAAGAATATTTATACATGTTCAATTATGCCAGGGCTCTAAAACATAAATTTAAACTGCAATCCATTTAGAAGCAATATGTGGTTTTTATACCAGAAAAGAGGTGTAGTCTTTCTTTCTTTCTTTCTTTCTTTTTTTCTTAAGATTTCAGTGGTGCAGCTGTATTCTGCAAAGTCAGGTTTTGTTGATGGAGTAATTGTTTTTTAAAGTGTTTCTCTCAGTTTTTAATGTCATGTTTATGCAAATTAAAATACATAGAGAGGAGGGGAAGTCAAGAAGAAGAATTGTCGACTTCCCAAAATAATCTAAATGATTTTTTTTAATAAAAATCTCAGTTGGGAAGTGATTGCATCTGTGCATGAGATTAATAATCATTAAGTAATTTACTTTTGTCTCTCATTAAGCAAGCTAGTTTTCATCAGAGTGATTTAAAAGTCTGTCGGGTGCCTCTTGAAATTCCGGGTGATGTTTCAAAAGTAAATTTGATGCTTTTAGCTATGTGTTAAGAAATGCAAAACACAGTCTTTCCCGTTGCCTTTCTACATTGCTAGGATCTAACATGGGCCACAGTGCATGGCTGTGTACTGTCTGGTCCAAGTGAAGCAGGACTGTTAACTCCACCAAAGCAGGATTACACGTCCTGCTGTTGTGGTCTCTCCTTCCACATCAGCCATGGGGAAATGAAATGGGCTGATACTGAGGACAGTTCATGGCTTCACCACAGATGTCCTGTGTGACCTTCGGCAATTCACTTATCCTCACTTCACAGATGGAACAGAGAGTTTAAGAAAACTTCCTTTTTCCTACCCTTTATCTCTCTTACCTATTTAGATTGTAAGCATCTTGGGGTAGGTACTGTCTCCTGCTATGTGTATGTCCAGTGCCTAGCTCTGATCTCAGCTGGGGTCACTGGGTGATAATATGATACAAATAAATTATAATACCTTCATGCATATTGGTGGGGACAGCTTGCAGAGGTAGAGCAGAGGGGCACTTCCCTACTCACTAGAACTTCCCTTCAGAAAGTAGCTTGTTGATTCAGGGAATTGTTCCTTAAAAATAAAAGTATGAGTAATAAATACTCATTTTTTATTCTAATAGGTAAGTGGCACATCTACCATGTAACCAATTATCCATAGCCAATGGAAAAGACTAGAATTGTAAGGAAAAAAATCAGTGAAACCGCCTACCACATGCAACTCACTTTGTTTCAGGCATCATTACAAACTTGAGATTTGGTCATATTTGCAAAAGGTCCATTCACTTTAAAGATCCTTTCAAGAGAAACTTCTCTAAGCTGGGAGAGAGCCGGGGGCCGATTTTTCAAATGAAACTATTCACATGAATCACTGGGATGTTAAACTGCTCTGTTTCACACAGATCCAAATATGAACTGATCTAAAGTCTACTGAAATGGATGGAAAGATTTCCATTGACTGCCTGACTTGCTTTCTGGTAAAGTTTTGGATCTTTCTTTCTTTCTTGTAAAAGTAGGGATTTTAGATGGAAAATAGTGTTTGAGTTCAAAGAGTGGGATGTCTGATTCGTATCCCAGAAGAACTGTAAAGCTCTAAGCAGCCTGACTTAACATTTCAGACTGTGCATACAATAGAGAAGACATTTTGTGGAGGAACAGAGACCTGTTTCATCCAGGTGCTTGTCACAGGTGTGTCCTGTAAGGAAGTCAGGTGCGCAGCCTTTCTATGACAGGCTCCACTGAGGTCAAACCAGGTTTAGCTCAGGTCCACATGGGAATAATTAATTGCCTAAGTGGCTAGAAGGAACACCTGGGCCTAATAAAAGGCTTAGGAGAGCTTGGTTGGGGAAGCTCCTGAAGAGAAAGGAAACCTGGAGAAAGAGGAGGTCCCAGGAAGCCCGAACTAGGAAGAGAAGAGTAGGAAGAGACCTTGAATAGACAGGGGAAAGACTGCAGAGCTCTGCAGGCAGTGGAGAAGCCTGAGGCCTTACAGCAGAAGGAGCTGCTCCTTCAACCTAAAGTTTTGGTTT
Source organism: Eretmochelys imbricata (assembly GCF_965152235.1). NCBI lineage: Eukaryota > Metazoa > Chordata > Testudines > Cheloniidae > Eretmochelys > Eretmochelys imbricata. Next base: position 200,185,004 of record NC_135574.1, on the reverse strand, counting down.
GGGATGTTTAAGTTTTAGCTGGGTCATGAGGTAAAAGCCATTAATACATTGTACAAGTGCTTCCTTTGGAAGGGTTTATTAAGGGAGATGTGCTGCTGTTTGGCTTCTCCTTCACCAGGCTGTTTAAGTGTCGTCATGGGGGGAGAAGGGGAAACTGAGGCAGGCCACAGCCGAGCCACACTTAGCTGAAAGGGGGCGCTTAAGAGGCGACAGTGCCCTTTCTACAGGGCTGTACTCAGTTTACTTCCTGTGACCTTCCAGCACTTCCCCCCCACATCTTTATTTTTCATGTAGCTTGGGGCCCTTTGCTTTTAAGATCAATTCTGTTGCTGCTTGAGCCATAACCTTGCTGTCCTTTTTGGATGCTGTACCACACGTGTGTCTTTGTTTGCAGCATCTATGCCTGCTAGCAGTAGGCACATGTGCCGAAATACTCAGCAGCCACACGGTAAGTTCTTTACCAGCTGCCTGAGGATGTTCCGTTGATTCTCTTGGGCACTGCATGATCCAGGAGGTTGGCACTTTCTTTATTAAAACTAGAAAGAAATCTATGCATCAGTGGAGATGAGTCCAAACCAAATCCCATGGATATGAACATCCAAAGAGCTGAGGTATGGATCTGAGCTTAGTAGCCGTTTCCATAATGAGCCAAGTCAACACCCTTCTCCCACTCTCCAGTGCAAATGCTCTCAGTCTTTGGAAAAGTTTGGATCCACATCCCATACGCTCAAATAAATTTATTAGTCTCTCAGGTGCCACAAGTACTCCTTTTCTTTTTGCGAATACAGACTAACACGGCTGCTACTCTGAAATCTGAATTTGGGGGGCTTGGGGCCCTTTTCTTACAAATTATCAACAAAGAGATGATTTGATAGCGGCTAATGCAAATAGCCAAGGAATTAAAAAAGACTTACCACTTTCTGCTATCAATCTAATATGTGTTAGAATTGCATCACTAAGCAAGTACCTTATTGCTTGACAGAATGAAAAAAAAAATCTGTTTCTAACATTTTCACGCTGTCATTGTAGACAGATTGGGGGGAGGAGAGGAGCTGTTCTCAATATGCGGCAGCCAAGATAGCAAACAATCTCAGTACACTTAAAGAATGGGCTCTAATTCTGAGAATATTATAAAATAACAGATGGTATGTTCTCACCTGGAACACTGGGTGCAGCTCTGGTCACTCTGGCTCAAAAAGGTATAGCAAAATTAGAAGGGCTGCAGAAAAGTGCAATTAACATGCTTAGAGGCAGTTGAGAGACTTCCATACAATTAGAGACTGGAGAATACTGGGCCTGTACAATTTAAACAGATGTATCAGAGAGGGCATGAAGGAAGTATATACACATGAATGACAGAGGAAATGTGTATGTGTATATATCCTATCTGTCCTTTCTCATAATCCAATAATAAGGAAACAACCCTTGAGATTGAAAGACAATATATTGAAACCTGATGGAGGGAAATATTATGTATAAAATCCATAATTCAGCTCTGGAACTCACGGAAACACCAAAGCACAGGTTAGAAGGATCTGGAAAAGGATTAGACACTTACATAGACTATGAGAACAGTGAGAATTCAATGAGAATCCACAGTTCCATTAGGATGTGGAGAAGACAGAGGGAAGAAACCAACACTAACTGACAGGTCCAGAAGAATGCTCCCCTATGAGCTTGTTGTTTCATAATTTCCCACCTTCTTGCACTGTCTTCTGAAGTATCTGGCCCTGGCCACTGTTAAAGACAGGATAGGGGACTTGATGAATCAGTGGTCTGGGTTGCTAGGGTAACGTCTATGTTGCTATTCTGTCACGGTGTGCTGCACCACTTCAGATGATGATCCGTTGTAACCTCACGATGTTAGAAGCCTGCCTGTTGTGTGGTGCAATGAAGAACTGTCATCCGCAAGATCGTCTCCTGAACAGTTAGTATTTAGGGTGAGAGAGTCAAATAGGTTGCCACCGTTACAAAGTAAACTGAAAATCCCTCCCGACTGGAATCCAACCCAGTCCAATGAGCCTGGTTCTGGAGCCCAATCTTTCCAAAGACCTCGCCTTCCCAAGCGCTACTCTTACAGCGCTTCTCCAGCCATCTTTACAAGGGGAGATGAACTCAGTCCCTGGCTTACCAGAGATCAGGTAGTGCCCTTGTCACAATGCCATCTCCAGTGGTCATAGGCTGGAGTCCCTAACAACAGGCATTAACATGGGGAGTGTAGATGCATGGGAATTTGGGTATGTCAAAGCTGATTCCCCACTCTGGCACTTTGATGCGGAAGGTGGGGGGCCAGCAAGGATTCTAAAAATGAATACTGGCCACTCCAGGCTGGTGTTAAACACTCAGAGTCACAGCGCTTCTCTGACCTTGGATGGGTAGATGCTGCCACCGCCCAAGTGCAAAACCTCTTTGAGAACCCAGGAAGGCGCACTTGGGAATTCCTTCCTGTGAGGTACCCTCAAGCCTTTCACCCCCTCTCCGGGGAAGAGCTGAGAGAGAAAAACAAAAGAAATCAGCTGTTGCCACCAGCTAATTAAACAACATGTGCACAAACCTCTTAGGACACAAAAATCCAATCCTGTTCTTAAAAAAGGTAAATTTTATTAAAAACAAAAAGAAAATACATCTGGAAACTCAGACTATTGCTAGATTTTGAAAAACGCCCATTTACAAGGATTAAGCATCAAGAATAACTTTCTTGAGGTCCAGCTTAAAGGTTACAAGCAAAACAAAAGTATTTGGGGTTAGCACAGAGGAGTCCACAAGCTATAAAGAAATAAAAGGAGGTAAACCGGATCGCATCTTCCTAGACGTTTCCTGATCTACATGCATATCTGGGGTTTTTCAAATGAGTAGTTTCTAGGTAAGATACTGATGATTTTTTTATACCTGGCCCCAAGCTTCTTACAGCATATTTCCAGCCCTGTCTGCCTCTCCCCAAAAATGACAGACAGACAAACATAGGGAATTTTTTTTTTCCATTTTAAAAAGTTCTAGCCTTCCCATTGGCTCTTTTGGTCAGGTGCCCACTCCCTTCCCTTTACCTATGCATAACAGTGATACTTTTTAAACCTTTACAGGTAAAGCAAGTAGAGAACAGCTACTAAGAGGGATTTTATAGCTAACTGGCTGGCTGGGTGTCCATAAAAGGGAGCTACCCCCCCCACACACACACTTCATTTATCACAGGGTAAAACAGTCCCCGCATTCATTAAGTCTGGCATTGTACCTCACTGCTGGTAGTTATACAAATCACTGCCGACTGGGTCATTCCAATAGCTTTATACACCTGCGTTTTCTAATATGCTGCACAGTTAAACCATTTAAAAGCATCTAAAATCAGCCTCCAGTAGGATATACAAAACCACATTGATGCTATTTCTGCGAGAGGAGTGAGCTATTGTCAAATTCCCTTCCCCATTCTTCAGAGCGAGTGTCACAATTCCAGATCTACTGAACTGCACTCCATTATCTCTTATCAATGGGAAACTGTCCATAAATTGCTGAGGCGTGACTCGCTTTATTTTCCCCCCAACACAGCTGCAGCCTATTTATTCTGTGATATTCCAGCTTCTGGATGATAAAAAGGGAAAATGGTGGGGGATTAAAACCACTCAGACCAGCACCTCCCATCCCTCCCTGAGAAGAGGTGCTTCCTTCTTCGTGCCAAATCAACCCAGCATGGGCTCTGGAGAGTGGATCAGTAGAGTCAGCAGCTCAAGTGAGAGTCTCAAATATATGGAGAGTGGAAAGGTGGGCAGAGGAGTGAAGCGTGAGAAGGAACAAATGAATGATTATTGCCTAGTATTTGTAAATGTAGATGGTCTGGAACAAAGCGGAGTCAGACCAGAATGTTGGTTGCATGTGGAGCGATGACTGCATGTGTCACAATGGGGGCTGTTGGGTGCTTCTGAAAATCTGGCCCCATGTCACTTAGAGATGAAGGCTGATGCAGCGTTTAGGGCACTTGCCTCAGACACAGGAGATCTGGGTTCAAGTTCTGGCTTTCCTACAGCTTTCCACTGTGAGCTTAAGCAAGTCCCTTTGGGTCAGATTTGCAAGGGTATTTAGCTACCTATAGTTGTGGATGGTGCCTAATGAGATTTTCAAAAATGCCTAGGCACCTACTGCCCCTTGATTTAAATGGGATTTAGCAACATAGCCACTCCTTAAAAACACTAGGCAGCTACCTGTTTCCTTAAATCCCTAAATACCTTTGCAAATCTGGCACTTAGTCTCTCTCTGCCTCAGTCTCCTATCCATGCAATGGGGATAATAGCATTGCCCCACCTCACATGGGTGTTGTGAAAGTAATTACATTAAAAGATTGTGAGGTGCTCAGGTACTATAGTGGTGAAGGCCATTTAAGTCCCCTAGATGGCTCTGTCCAGCTCTTCTCAAGTGCTCCAGAGCCCCCTGGAGGTTCACAGACCATGATTTGGTAACCACATTGTTCCATTCAGCTGTTCCCACGAAATGAGGAGTGGAGACAGCCTCCGGACCAGCTTGGAACAGCTCCACAGAAAAATGGGGTGTTTAGGAAGGCTTATGGGGGGCAGGAAGTGTTTCTAGTTGACAAAGTGGCAGGCCGTTCCAAGCCTAGAATGTGGCGTGCAATAAGGTTAGAGTGAAGCTGGTGCCTTGTTTGCTTTATCAACTTTCCTTTTTCCCCTCTCTTTCTCCTCATAAGCAGGAAATGGTCCCAGCCATCTTTTCCAGCCCACTCCAATCAGCGCTCTAGTTTCTGGAAGTGATGGGAATGTGCTAATTCGTGTGCTTATTATTATTATTATTATTTTATTTATTTGGGACAATGCCAGCGCACGAGTAAACCAAGCCAACCAAAACTCCTTTCTGTTGGAAGCCAAATCCAAATGTGAACCTGGAAGCAAAAACCTAACCACAAATTACTTTAAACAACTGAGCCTCTTCTGTAACATGTTGTCTTTTATGTGTATTTATGGCACAATTGAGGCAAGTGATGGTGCACAGACACATTTGTCCTATACATGCATGTGACATTAGGAAGTGCTTTAGGATCAGCCTTAATGCTGGCTGTTTTACACCATCATAAAATCGTAGTCGAAATATACAATATCACATTCACCTTAACAATGGTTATTTTAGCGGAAGCAGAAAACAACATTTACTGAACGTTTTGGTGAGTCAAAAAGTTTAAAAAAAATCATTTTTGGTCAAACTAAAGGTTTCATTAGACACAAAATGAAACATTCTGTTTTGAGTCTGAGCATTTTTAAAAATCTTTAACATGCATTTTAAAAAAAATTAAAGGAGACAGAAACAAAGAGTCATTTCAAATCACAAAACTGAAACATGTAGATTTCTTTAAAAGGTGTGTTTTTCAGTCCAAACAACTCAGTGACCTTGACACAAATCCGAGAAATGTTTCACTGTCACCAAATCTGCATATTTCATTGCAGGCGGGGGAGTTTCGGTTGAAAAATTTTGCCCAGCTCCCTGCTTTGTAAAGTGCTTAGAGATCTAGTGATGAAAAGTGTAATATAAGAGCCTAGGATTATCTGCTGAAGAATGCACAGAGAAGAGAAAATGGACAGGTAGAACAGAAGAGTAGAGGCCGCACTTAGATGCCGCATCTCAGGCTGGAGTTTGAGCTCTGAAACCGACCACTCTCCAAAGGTTTCAGAGCCCACGCTCTGCTACAAACTGCAACGTTTATATTGTAGTTAAGTCTGTGACCAGGTGTGAGGGGGAATGTATGTAGTCTTTGTGCCAGGCTGACACAAAACCCGTGTACTGGTGAAGAGCACCCCTGACACACTAAACTGTGATTTGTGTAATTTCATAGTGAAATATGATCAGAACATCAAGAGTGCTGTTATCTTCAGGTTCCTATGACTACCTTTCACTATAGTGAACATTACAGTACTGTAATGGAAGGGTTAGTTACCCAATAATAATAACTATGTGTCTGAAGCCCTTGAGGTCTGCAATACAAAGCTCATCAGAAAGACGTGTGTGTGTGTATGTATAAAATGTATATATATAAATCCTGTGAGTGCATTCCAACTACACTACCATCTGCAAGGTCCTAGATAATTTGTGAGCTGCAAAAATTGATCCAGTCATCCAAATTACTGTAGATAATATTTGTCTCTTATGAGTATACTTTAGAGCAATGAAAGGATTCTACAATCCCTTGAAGAAAATGATGGCATTGAAGAGAAGAGTAGCTTTTAGTCCTTTGATACATAATGGCTTACAATGGAGTGTAATGGGGTTCTTTTTCCGCCCCAAAGGAGGTACGTATTGCGTTATTGTGCTATTATTTGGCATACATTCAATATAAAATACACCTTTATTTAGTATATCCCATGTAGCTGAATATTTATTATAGTCCAGATCCTCAGTTGGTAAAAATCAGCATTGGTCCATTAAGTGCTATCCTGATTTATCCCACCTAAGGATCTGGTTACCTAGTCATTTTTCTCTATTGTCTGTTTCTTTCTACGATCCATACAAACCTCTCCTGTATTCCAAGTCAATCTGAAGACCACTATGCAATACATTTCATAATTTATTACATATGATTCTGGAGATCAGAGTTTGGATTGAGCTCAGACTCTCAAAACCTCCCATCACTTTGCTCTAGCGTTCTGTGACATGTGACGGAATGCCGCTTCCCTGTGCAGCAATTTTGTACTTACTCAAGCTAGAAAGAAAAGTGGGAAATCTATCACCAGGCAGACTTTGTTATGACACAAGATAAAAATCCCTTGGGAAGTTAGATTATATTTCCTTTGAAAATAAAATAAAAATGACACTGCATTCGACACCATTAGAGTTATTGTATATTTCTGTCAGAGACTCTAGTTTAATGGTTTGTCAAAGCTTCATTAGACTTTGAGATATGAGTGACAAGGAAACTCATTCTCTGAGTCATTGAAGTGGAAGTTTGTTAGTAAGTTAGGATTCCATTGTTTGACCTAGAGCAGAGCTGTGTAACTTCATTAAAATGTTTGGAGGCTGTATGGCTACTGGTCACCTTGCTGTACTTCACAAAATCATCAAGCCAAATTGCCAAACACTTAACCATATGGGTAGGTGCCACTGATGCCAAAGGGACTTAGGCACATGCTTAGTATTAAGTACATGCTTAAATGCTTTGCTGAATCAGGACAATGTCCTGAAAGGCTCTGAGTACCTTCAACTCTCAATAATTTTAATTTGCGTTTAGGGTGTTCAACACATCATAGGACTGAAATCTATCTGTGCCAAGGGCCTGATCCATTGAAGTCAGTGGAAGACTTCCATTTATTGTATTGGGCACTGGATCAGGTCTCAAGAGTATATATCCCAGAAATAATGGACAAATAAACCCGAGTTTCCTGATATTATTGTGGTGATTTTTTCTGAGATTTTTTGGTCAGTTTGTTTTGTCTGAGGGGAGCCATTTCTGAGGCTGAGATAACATGAGATTTGGTCTTCTCATGATACTTCCACTCTCCAGGAACAATCCAGATGACATTATTTTATGGCTCCCTGAAGTATTAATGAGAAGCCTGTGGAAAAACATGAATACACAGAAATACTAGACCCCAGACATACTCATCTAGGGTAGGACTGTAAGAAAATTGTGTGTGTGTAGTTCTTCACAGAAGCCTGTACAGTGGTCAAAAGGGAAAGGAAAAAAGAAGGAGGGGAAAAGAGGGTTAAGAGAAACTGAAAGGAAGGAAAGCAGAAGGGAGGTTGCAGGATAATCTAAGAAGAAAGGAGATGTATGTGTACATTACAGCCACTACAACGGCATAACTACGGCACTGACTTTTTCCATCCACAGGGATAATCTACCTCTCCGAGAGGCAATAGCTAGGTTGACAGAAGAATCCTTCCGTTTACCTAGCTGTGGCTACACTAGGGGTTAAGTCCACCGAATTATGGTGCTCAGGTTGTGAAATTTTTCACAACCCTGAGCCACATAGCTAAATTGACCTAAGTTTTAGGTAGGTGTGGACCAGGCCATTGGCTGGCACCAGGATGTTAAGCTAATACTTTTATCCCCTAAAAGTTCTGCTTCTAAACATGCACCCGCTTATGGAAAAATTCACAACTGGAATCAAAAATCTTTCTCAGAGCCCCTGGCTCCAACATGTTGGGAAATCTGAAATTTTAGTAAGGGACTATTAAGATTCAATTTAAATATTTTTTATTTCAATATAATAAAACTTATATATATCACTTTCCTAAATGAAGACCTACTCAAGGGCTAGAACTATTAAGCACCATTTCCCACAAAATATTAAATCCAATAAGGTTTATTTCCTGTCATTCTGAGAACAGCAGAAAGCCTATGAAGTGTGTGGAAGAGTTTTCAGTCATCTGTTCATTTGTGTCCTACAAGACATATTGCATGCAATATACTCTAGTTTTTTCATAGGTAAAATACAGCTTCAGACTCGTTTACCTTTGCCATGTACCATTGCTCTGGTACCAGCAGGGCAGATACAAAGTGCATTTGCTCCTACAGTGCTATATCCATGGTCAGTCCTTCCCAGGCATTCTCTAGCCACTCTGGAGAAGCAGCAAGCATTTTACTTCCTGCTGCTTAGCCTGTTTATTTTACAAATTAAAAAAAAAGTGTTAATTAAAAAGCTGATTCCTATTTATGCTCGTCTGCAGGAATTGAGAAATATAAAATATTAACACTCTCTCTCTGTACAGTATATCAGAAAGACCCTGCCCCGTTTGATCATGCAAATGAAGAAAAGTTGCTGAGGCATTGTTTAATGGTGTCATTCCCCTCCACCCCCACCCAGGACTCAGCCGTGCCACAATGAGATTTATAGGAGCTTTTTGCACTGAGGCAGGGCCCAGAGAATGAGGTAGGATAAATGCTATAAACTCTTTCTTTGGATAATGAAGAGTTTTCCCCGAAATGGCATTTGTGCTACACCTAATGATCTAAGGTTGGGATTTTCAAAGCTATCTAATGTATCTCTTTGTCCTCCCCCAATTCCTCACCAAGTGGTGGCCTCCTATTCTCACCTCCGGCTCTCCTCTCCGGCCACATGGAGATCTTTTTCAGAGATCATACGGGAAGGAATGTCTGGACTTGCCCCACCAAAAAGTGAGAGCTCTTCCTTCAGACGGAGCAGGAAACTCCCTATTGTTGTGGCTATTTGCTCTTCTCTCTGATCTAGGAGGTCAAACTCACCCCACCTGGAGATGGTCACACTCATCTCCTATGTGCTTGACCATTGATGCCTGCATTTTTGAGCTGAAATCAGCAAAGCCAAGCAGAATTTTCTTGATGCCCCTAACTTGATACTGCCATTGCATAGTGCTGCAGATGACACAGCTGTGGGCCATATAATGAGTGACAAGGTCGTGTAATAGCCCTCAGAATGTCTGTCTGCATCTTTAGGGTAAGAACGGATAAGTATTAATATGAGGATGGATGGTCCAGTGGTTTGGGTACTAGTTTACTCTCAGGAGACCGGGGTTCAAAACCATACCCTATCATGTCCTTCCTTTGTGAAGATGGGCAAGTGATTGAGGATTAGATTTTTAATGGTATTTTGGTGCCTAGAGATATAGACAGAAATTCCAGTGGGATTTTAAAATCACCTACGCCGATTAGGTGTCTACCTGCAATTGATTTCAAATGTAGGTCCTTAGTTTCTCTGGGTTTCAGTTCCGTCTGTAAAATAGACATACAGCTCTTCCCTGTCCCGTGGGTGTGTTTTGAGGATAGGTGCATTAAAAACTGCTCACACACTGCAATACCGGTGATGGCGGAAGTAGCATCAAAGTAGATTTTCCAAGAAAATCTTGCCCTGGCAAACCCAAAGTGATGCTCATGTACTAGTGCAGCCATTGTAATATATGATATGGTGTATGTGTGTTCATATATAGTAAGGGGTTTTCAGAATATTTGTCACACTGTCAATTATGATGGGACTTATATATTGGAACGTGTATTCGTTTAAACGTATAGCACTTCTTTTCAGCGGTCTTCACAGTATGGGAATCAAACGAGTGGCAGAGGATTTTTGGATGCCTTTTACTTATCCCACTCATATGGTGGGACCCTGCCATGAGCTGTGTGCTGGCGGGTACTCGCAAAACCCTTCCAAAGGATGCAGGGCCTAAGAAAATGGGCTCTGCCACCTTAATTTTAAATTTGTAAAGAGGAAGTAACTACATATGTTACCTCCACTACTTTTATTCCATGCAGACAGTTCTGGCGCTTGTTTCCTTGACCTGGCTTCTTGATTTGCCCTCTCAGTAAAACATAAGCAGTGATTCATAGCTTGGGCTGACAACTATATGAAAATTTTGGGTGGGTGGCTGTGCTTAATTTGTGCCAGGGCTGAGCCTCAGAACCTGTAGGCTTGGCAGTTCATTGCCCCAGCACCTATGGGCTCACTGCATCTGTTTTGAATGTAAAAAAATTGCTTGAGCCCTGGTATCTAATTGCTTGTACCCCAGCACCTCTTTCATTACAAATTAAGCACTGGTGGGTGGTCAAATCCCCCCTTGATGAGGTCACATACAGTCATTCCCACTACTGTTGATGGGACCAGTAATACACATGCATCAAGGAGAAAATATTTTTTTCCTTCTTTCTTTTTAAAGCACTGTTGTTCCATAATTGTCCTAATTGTGATAAGAATATTTGCATGCTAATGTGGTGGCAGACGCACCTCTTGCAATAAATCCAACTAGCTGGTTTAGAAGGGTTTTTTAAAATATATTTATTATTTGTACAGCAGTAGCCACTAGGCGCTCCAGTCATGGCCTGGTGGGATAGGTGCTGTGCAAACATGGTGGGTGGGGGAGGTGGGGAATGCTTTCCTCCTTGTTTTTGTCTTCTCTCTCTCTCTCCTGCATTTTTGTACGCACATAGTTAGAGCGTTCATGGACATTAGCCATCATTTGTTACTTTTTATCCCGAGCAACTCACTTGAAAAATAAAACAATATTAAAATGTGTGCACACCCAGACCCGTATGTAGCAAAGGGAATATGAAGCTGAGACAAAAAAAGGAATCCAATTGGAATAATAAACTGAAGTATTTCCCCAACGTGTTTGTTTCCTCACTAATGCATGTAAACCACATGTGCAAGTGTTCAGTCCTCATTCAGCTTGCCAGAACCAAGTAAGGTGTGATAATTTTGTCATCTGTGCCGTTTGGCTTTCTTGTGCTGTAGCTTTGCTTCTGTTACACTAGATTTTCTTTAAACGTGCTGGTAACTCAGGATTCCCGAACAAAGAAAAATAAAATTAACCCCTCCCGCCCAATTTTGGATTTAAAAATAAGTCAGATCCTTGGCTAATGTAGATCAACATAACTACAGTGACTTCTGGTGTCAGTTGTTCCAGCTCCACTGAAGTCAATAGATCTACATCAGTTTGTGTCAGCTGAGGCTCTGGCCCTGTCTGACTTATCTTTTGCCATGGAGAGATGTCTGTATTACTTTGCTTAGAAATGTCAGAGCTTGTGACAAGCACTCCCTGAAGTCAAAAACCTACTTCAGTCAAGTAGTCACAGTGACCTCATTGGGACTATTCAGAGGAACCAGATTACCAAGATTGGGTGCTGGGAAGGGTCAGATGGCTCTATGTCAGCATCAGTATGCAGCATGAGCAGACAATTTGCTCCTTGCTCCTCCCCCCGCCCCCAGAGATACTTTTACCAACAGGGAAGAAATGATGGTGGATGGAAAGGTCCTAAGGACATTCTCATTACTAACCTAACATGAAGCAAATTCAATGTAGGGGTTAATCATCCAAAGAACAGTTTAAGAAAACAAATTTGGGGGGAATTAAAGAAGCTAGTGGGCCAGGTCCAGTGGGAGGATTCATTGAAACCTAAAGAGTTTTGAAGAAGGCTGGAGGAGTTTTGAAGAAGGCTGACTGGCACAGTAATTAAAGCAGAACCAATTTCAGTTCCTTTTGAAAAAGAGACATGGAAGAGGGAGGAAGCTGCCATTCCACCAGGGACTACTCCAGTGGTTGAAAGCACAGAGCTAGCTTGAATGGATTTTGTTTTATTTGGGGTGGGGAGAATGGAGGAATAAACCAACCAGAAAGCTAGGGAGAAGCACACAGAGCATCCCTCCCAAAGGATGGCATTGATGACGTCTCACCCAGCTAACGGAAAGTCACCTTTCTGGAGGGCCCTGGCTGGGTAGGAAGGGGGGAGTTTCTCTGTGGCAGGCCCATTCCTTACACCACATAGCTTTACGAGTTGGCAGACGGGGTCTGTTTAGAGGGCCAGTTTCATTTCTAGCCCTTGGTGTGTCTCAGCAATGGCAAACCTATCTGATGCCAGTCCAGGCGCAGCCCATGCATTGTGGGCGGGCAGAGGCACATCACCCAAGTGTGGAGCCCCAGCAGGCGTTGTGTGGGAAGCTCACTCAAGGTACAGGGATAAAAAACCTGCTGCTGACCGGATGGCTGACTCGGGCTTGCAGGGTTCAGGGCTGAAGAATTGCTGTATAGAAATTCAGGCTTAGGCCGGAGCCCAAGCTCTGGGACCCTCCACAGGGGGAGGTTCCCAGGGCTAAGCTCCAGACCAAACCCGAACGTCTCCATGGCAATTTTTAGCCCCACAAGCCCAAGCCTTGTGAGTCCGTGTCAGTTGACCTGGCCAGCTGTTGCTGTGCTGAGGGTCTTTTATCCATGCAGAGATGTACCCTCAATGACTCCGAGACTCTGGGAAAGGCCGGGTGGTGGAGATGCTGTGACCTTTGCAGGCTTGTAACATGCTCTCCACAGTCACAGCCAGGGTAGGCCAGAGGCCAAGTCAAAGCCCTGTTTTAACACCTAGTGCCACTCAGGCAGCTTGCCTGGTTCTTCATGTGTACCAAGAACAGCGGCGTATTAATACCAAGGCCAACAAGGCCTTGGCTTAGGGCAGAAAAATTGCAGGGGCGGCAAATTTATAATAGCAGCCAGAGGCTGCTTCTCCCACCCCCGGTTCATGCCCTCCACCCCCGGCCCCGCCCCAATTCCACCCCTTCCCCGCCCCTATTGGTCCCCTTCCCCAAATCCCTGCCCTGGCCCCGCCTTCTCTCCTGAGCGCGCCGCGTTCCCCCTTCTTCTCCCCTCTTTCGCGCACAAGCACTGGCAGGGAGCGGAGGGAAGCAGGACCCGGCAGTGCACCCAGGGGAGGAGGCGGAGCAGAGGTGAGCTGGAGGTGGGGGAGCTACTGATGGGGGGCAATTATTTCAGGGCCTAGGGGCAGCAAAATCATTAATCCGCCACTGACCAAGAAGGTGATTGCGCCTAGCCCCTAAGCAGAAGGGCAAGTGATGAAGGCTCATTCAGACCCTTCTTGCCCTCCCCTATCACATGCTCCTATCCAGTCCTGGACACAATTTTGCCCATAGTGAACTGAATAGTGACTGCAGTGAAGTCTGTATGGTCACTGGAAACATCTTACCATTAGGTGCTTTCAGTGTGTGGTTAAACCTGTGGAATTCCCTTATTTAATATTTGGTCTGATTCCAAAGGCCCAATTCTTCTCTCACACCAGCGTAAATGAGGAGTAACATCACTGAAATCAATAGCATTGCCCAGGAGCAAAACATGTGAATGAGAGCAGAATCAGATTCAAAAGACACAGACATATATGTGATGTGACAAAAGACCAAACCAATCCAGGGTTTGGTGTCACTGTCTATATTGTGCCTCATCAATTTTTTATCTAATATACTGTATTGTGGTGGAGGTCCCACAGCCAAAAGCTGTAGTAATTTAAGAAATCTAAGCATTGGACTTTGGGGGATCCCATTCTGAATTGTGACACTTCTGGCCAGATTTTCAAAAGAAAAACACCCGAAGTTAAAATCTGAAGCTAGTTGTGTGTGCTGAATAATTACAAAATCTGGCCCTCTGCTCTTCTGAACATCTGGCCCTAAAGGCATGAAACCTATCCCTGAAAAATGTCCAAGACAGACTTTCTATATTTCAGCATTATTATTTATTTTAAACTTTAATATACACCCTGATAAAACCATGCAACAAACTGGTCTCTTGAACACCCAGCCGTGTTCTGCTTCTTCTGATGTTTACTTCAGTTTCTTCTTCACCTTTTGTTCAATTCTGCAATTAACACCTATAATGAAAATGAGGGAGATGACATGCTGTTGATAAATTCTGGTGTTAATTAAAATTAATGATGAGAGAAAAATAAGCAAGAAATAAGGGGAAAATAACAGCATTTAATAAAGCACAAACTATTGTGGAGACATAAGGTAGACCAAAGCAGAGAGATACCAAATTTGCCCTAGAGTTCACCACAAAGCATGGCCAAAACCACATGAGGGAGAAATTTACCCCAGTTCAGAGGGCCAGCAACCGTTAACCTCATTTAAGCGGGATTTAAGGGGTGCATGGGCCCTTCCACAGGGGTGAATTTTGCCTGTTTGAGGGTTATTCTAAATACACACAAATAATCCATACAGAAAGAGAAAAGGGGAGTGATAGACAAGAAAAAGGGAGTGCATCCATCTCAAGGGGGAGAACATGTGACATTGGAATGACCTGGACATTGGTGCCTAACTCACTGAGGGACAGAGCTTAGGCTGTCAAAAAAAGCCCTCCTCTCCTCTGCATTACCTACTGGCAAGCTTAGCTTTTGTGGATCCCATGCACTGCCTAGGGAACCTGGGTGCCTAACGTGGGGCTGAAGATGCCATAAGGTGGCAGGGTGCCTGAGTTAGGCATTGCAAAGTTGTGCCGAAGTCCCCTTTGTGGATCAAGACCCTGAGGCTCAAATCCTCCAATGAACTTAGGTGCCTAACTCCCTTTAACATCTCTTTTTGAAAAGGAGACTGAGGGCAGGGCTACACTTAAAATGCTGCATCGGTTCAGCTGCACCACTGTAGTGCTTAGGTGAAGACGCTCCTACGCCAACAGGCTAATTTCTCCCATCAGCATAGTTAATCCACCTCCCTGAGAGGCAATAGCTACACTGACAGGAGAAGCTCTTCCATTGACATAGTGCTGTCTACATGGGGTGGGGCGGGGGTTAGGTCGGTATAACTTCGGTGTGGATTTTTCACACCCCGAGCGACATAGTTATGCCGATATAGGTCTGTAGTGTAGACCTGGCCTTAGGCATCTAAGTCACTTATACGCTCTTGACATTTTACCCACTCTGCATAAAATGAATATTCATTGCTTTTCCAATTTATGCACTACATAATGCTGGGGGGCATCTGTAAGAGCAACTACACATCTGTACACAAAAGAACACCAGCTTCTCTAATATTGTTCTCTGCCTCACAAAGGATTTAACCAATGTGTTTAACATCTTTCAGCTTCTTAATCAAGAATCACACATTGGGAATGATTTACTGCTCACCCACTGCCAGCAATGTGGCATGCTGAAAAGGACCCTAAAGCTTGCTGGGTCTTTATGTTGGAGAAGAACTAAACTTTAATTACACAGACCTACTCAGTAATGTTTCCGCACTCAACTTTACATTAAGTGACCATACTTGGGATATTTAGGAATGCAATTAACTGTCCAGATGATAAAGAGATTATTGGTTAGCATGGCTCATTTACTATCCACCTAGTGTAGATGCTGCTCGATATGTCATTGGAAATCCATAAGGATTTTTCTTGCCTCACTAAAAAATCTCCGCAGTTTTCAAACTGTTTTCCTCGCATAGGATTTTCCTTGGGGAAGTCCCATAAAACAGGCATTCTAACTCATTGTATTGTGCAGTATGAAAAGAGGCTAGAAAGAAACCCCGAGAGGTCCCAGATTTCTGATTTTAAGCAATCTCTGCAGATCTGAACCAGTCGGTCTCGTGATGAAGCCCACTGTGCTTTGCCAGAGGAGGATATAATAACTATGTAAAAGCATCCCAGGATTAGAACATCTTTATCCAGCCATGTAACTTCTTAACACTCAAGGGGATAAAGATAGCGAAGCTTGATGCAAAGCATCTGACCCAAATTAATTGCAGTGGATGGAAGCAGAGAAGCAAGAAACAAAGCCGTCGGAGGAATGAATCCCACAGTTTAATGATTTCCTTTCTCTGAGCTGATGGGTTTGTTTCTAATTTAAAACATCTTGGCTTCTTTATATTCCAGCTTGATAAGCCTCTATTTATGACAACTTTCCAGCTAGCTTTCTATCTGAATAACTAATTTCCCTTTTCCTGTGTCTCTGCATCATCTAGTGAATAAACCTGTTAGGGTTAAAAATCCTAGGACCAAAGTCCTGGGTCGACAACTCAGTTTTGAATTGGGCATTACTCACGCAATGCTCCCATTGACTTTACTTGTCCTTACTGAGGTGAACTCCCAGTTAAGAGCTCAGGAATTTGACCCCTAATTAACAAGTTAGTGAGACATGTCTAATGTATATAGTCCCCATTGCCATATCTGAGCCCCTCACACTCTTAATATATTTATCCTTGCAACACGCCCATGAGGTAGGTTAAGGCAAGTGCTATTCCCCCCACTTTACAGATGGGCAACTGAGACTCAGACAGATTATATGACTTGCCCAAGATCACACAGGAAGTCTTATGGCAGAGTAGAGCTGTGAACCTAGATTGTAGGCCAGTGCCCTATCCACTGGATCCTCCTTCCTCTCTGAGATTGTGCTTTAAATTACAAATGTAGTACCTGGTAAGTACAGCTGGTGGAAATGTTTTGAACCTCTGTAAAATCTGAAAATCAAACAGACAGGAAAAATTTGAACATGCATCTTGCAGATTATTCTTCCATTTGTCACTCGTCTCTACTGCTAGCTGAAACTTTTCAAATTCTGAATTATTGAAATATGTACAACCGCCACCCCCCTTCTCCCCCAAAGAAAGTTTGTAAAATGTTTTCCAGCCAGCCTACTGGGAACCAGTATTCCTAGGAGTATCCCTGAAGATTTGGGTATCCATTTTATGAGCATCTCCTGAGCCACTGGGACAAACGCAGAGCTGATGTGCAAGGTGGTGTGTGTTAGGCTGCCTTGCGGTTCAACTCATCTTAGACTGATTTAGGAGTGAGTTATACGCTGCGAGATGGGAGAAGGTATAGGTTAAAATAAGGCTATCTTAAATGAGACTCTTAAAGCACCCTGTAAGTTGCTTTTCTTGCTACACTCCTCTCTCTTGGCCCCTCGGTGCAAGTCACAGCAGTCTAGACGTCAGTTGAGTTCCTCACACTCGGGGGACGGCTACACTACAGCTTAGGCTGACATAACGTATGTTGCTCAGGAGTGTGAATAAGCCACCCCCCTGAGCGACGTCAGTTAGACTGATCTAAGTGCCGGTGTGGACAGTGCGATGTCGGCGGGAGAGCTTCTCCCACAGAGATAGCTACCGCTGCTCATTGGGGGGTAGATTTATGCTGATGGGAGACCTCGCTCCTGTTGGCTTAGAGCATCTGTACTAACAGCAGTAAAGCAGCGTCGGTACAACTGCGCCACTGTACGCTCTGTAGTGTAGCCATCGCATCAGCTGGGACTTGTCTACACTAGAAAGTCTCCCCCCACGCCCCAGTATAACCTAAGGTGTGAATTTAAGCAGATAGACCTAAACCAGCATATCCTCCTGTGTAGACATTTTTGTTCTGGTATAAGAGGGGATTTTTTTTTTAGTTTAACTTAATTTTGCTTGGGAAGGGTTTAAGTTAACCAAAGGAAGTGGCTCATACTGGAACAAGAGCGTCCAGACTCTGGGGAGGAGTTTGTACCGGAGTAACTGGTAGAACTTTCCCACATTGACAAAGTGGGCTTATTGAAATGTGATGGGGGGGGGGTGTCTGAGGTTCTTCGCTTTGTTCTCTAAACTTTATTTACTTCTATTCAGAAACAAGAGGGAGGGAGCATGGGTGACACACTGGAAAGCAGCCATAAAGGCACTAATACATGGCAACAAGGAGGGGAATGCTGGAAATAGGTGACAGTTATGGTAATAGATTACTAATGTACCAGGAGGCGGTGGGAGGGATTTTCAAACACACTCAGTGTTGAAATCAATGAACCTTACTATTGATTTCACGTGCTGACTGCTGTTGACAACCTTGCCCTGTGTCTGTAATAACTAAACCGAATCAGTTGCATTGGTCTGGTCCTTTGGTGGTTTCTGAAGGATCATTTTATTCACATGCTAAGGAAGGACTTTGCATTGAAACCAGTAGGGCCCACTCTGGTCTTGTTGCTGAACTTTCCCCAAAGAACGCGCTCTATCCCTGTTTAAAATGCCTTTGTAACCGGAGGCTCTTTCTTTTTCTGCTCGGCAGCTAGGAGGTATCTTTCTGCTATCAAGAGATGAGCAATGAGCTAAGATTATTTTTCAGAGATAAGTCTCTGTCTAAGGGCAAGTCTACACTTAATATGCTGCAGCGGCCGAGCTGCACCACTGCGGCTGCACTGCTGTCGTGCTTCGGTGAAGACACTACCTATGCTGATGGGAAGACTTGTCCTCCCCTCCGCCCTCCGCCTCGCTGAGAGACAGTAGCGAGGTCAATGGGAGATTAGCGTGGCCTACACCGGGGGCGAGGTCGGTTTAGGGGCATGGATTTTTCACGCCTCATAGCAACCTAGTTATACCGACCTCATTTTCCTAGTGTAGTCTGGCCTAAGGGTATGTCTACACTGTAACAATAAACCTGCGGCCCCTCGTCTCAGAGCCCGTGTCAGCTGCTCTGGCTTGGGCTGAAAATAGCTGTGTAGACATTCTGGCTCAGGCTGGAGTTGGGGCTCTGATACCTTCCCCCCTCGTGGGCTCTTGAAGCCTGGGCTGCAGCCCACGCCCGAACATCTACACTGAAATTTTATAGCCCAACTGACCCAGGTCAGCCGCGGCTCTTTTATTGCTATATAGATGTACTCTAAGGTCCTAAGCTTGCAGGGTGCTCTACACAAGCAGATCCCAGCTGGCTAGTTGTTGTTCTTATTTACCCCAATGTAAATCCAGAGAGACAGCCCATCTTTCTAGCCAGAAGGAGCATCTATCATTTTCAAAGAAGGTGAAAGATTTTGGGGAGGGAGGGATTGGCAATGTTGCCCTAGTAGAGAATACTTAGTATGCATTTTGCCCATGTACCCATTTAATAACATTAAGGAACTCAACAGGCAAAGGAAAGCTTTCTGCTTTACCAGGAACAGAACTGAAAAAGGCTGTGACTTGCTTTGAGCAGTACTGGGAGCTAAAGGTGAAATGCTAATTTCACTGAGATGTATGGGGAAAAGAATAAGTGCCAGGGCAACACCTGTGTGCATTATTAAGGATGGTCTGGAGCATGTGTGGGAAGAGCACATAAAAATAACAGAATTTGGAAACACTTATACCAGAGATACAGTAAATGTCACGGTCCAAATAGACTGAGTAAAAAATTGTTATTGTTCTCAGGCTGGCCTGCCCTGTCTTCATAAAATAATAAATCCTTCTGTCTAATCCATCAATCAAGTGAGTTCAAACTCGTGTTAACCCAGATGCTGATAAACTACCTTCCTCCTGACTCCAGATGGAACCGAAGTTGTGATTTCTGGGACTGGACTGAAGTCCTTCCAGTAAAGTTGCTGGTAGCTGCCAAGAAGCTAATAACATTGTATATTGCTGTAGAAATGATAAGATTTTCACAACACACAGGGTCAGATAGGGTCTGTGCGCTGCATGGATTGGACAGAAAGGCTCAACGATCCTCTCCCTTTTGGTCCCCACATGGGGCTAGCCACAGCCGAAGCCCTCCCTCTGATTGGATTTCAAGGTCTGCTCCAGGCTACCCATGCAGACTTCTCTAGGAGGGGAAGGAAGGGCCAGGAAGGAAGCCGGCCATGATCCCAATCCTCCATGCCAGCCAGTGTTATGACAGAACTGGGAAACAGAATCACACAGGATGACAGCAGAGATAGGTTTATTAGATAGACTTCTAAATATAATGACCAAAAAATAGCCTCACTGAAACTTGCCATCCAGCCCTGTCATTGTGTTCAAGCCAGACAGCTGAAAGTCAGCAGTTTCAGTACTATTTTGGTGGGAGTTCAATTCACCTTTGGGGTGGGAAATCTTGTTTTATGAATGAAGCTGACCGTGGAGATAAGTGAACCCAGGTGGTAGGTATTATTGGGTATAACGTATCAGCATTGATCAAGGAGAGCAGTAAAGATGCACAATCTTTCCATCAGCATTGCTTTATTCATGGGCCATATCTTCAGTGACTTACTCAGTACTGAGTTAGTTCTTACTCAAGCAAAAATCCCAAGGGACATGTTGCTTGTGTGAAGACTGAAGAATCTGGCTTGCTGTTTGGAACAAGTTAAGATTTGTTTTAAGAGTGTTCTAAAAAGTTCACAACATGTGTGATTTAGAAGGAAAAATCCTTTACACGACCTCAACCCTTGTGAAGCAGTTATAGACAAAATTGATATTGGCTTAGGGGTACTGCGAGTTAGCCAAATGTAACATTACATCACATTTCATCCTGTCATGCCATAAGAAAATCAATATGTTGTTCAGAGCAATGAAAACGAAGCAAAATTTACAACACTGGATATCCACTGACGCATGAGGCCAGTTGTGCAGTTTACATTTTTTGGTTTAAACATCTATGACAAATTATTCTTTATTTTTTGGTAATTGCAGTGCTTTAACTGTCTGGAATAACAGTTATACAGCGCATATAGAAAGACCACCCGATAACTTAGGGCATTGGTTAACAGTCAACTTTGTAGGAGGGGCAAGAAAAAACCCATGAATAAGATTTTAGTTCTGCCAAAAGAAGACATAACAGCAAAGATCCAAGCTAGTATACTGTGTTAGTTACATAGCACATAATCTGCTTGTTCCATCTTTTATCATAGGCAGAGCTGGTAGCAGTACCTATAGTGAAGATTGTGTAACACTTTCCATCATCCATTTTCATTGGCTTATAACTCTGTCAAATTTTAACTGTTCAGACTAAAAATTTCCACGCCAAGTGTTTGCATTCAGGATTTTTTTTTTGTTTTTGTTTGAGGTTCAGCAGAAATGGTCTCACCGTTTCCAAGAACGAAATTAAAGAATCATACATTATTTTGCCCATGTGAAAATTTTTGCAGCCGTTTCCCTAAGAAACTCCAGTACCTCCATGGCTTGGACCACACATGTGGCTTTTAACTTAAGAAATTGCAGTTTTAAAAGACATTCAAATAACATCAAGGTTGCATCCTCCACTACTTCAAAAATTAGGACATGCCAGAATTAAGGTTTCTAAGCACGTGCAGCTGCTCAGCAGCTCCCCCCTCTGACCATCTGCTACATTGCAGTGAGGCCTGGAGTATAGTTCTGCCTACTCCATTGCTTGCTTGCTTCTCTCCTGGGCTGTGGGAGTCCCGGAGAGCGGGAAAGGAGCTCTGCTTCTTCAGCCTAAGACTAGGAAAATGGCTAAAATGAGAGGTTTCAACGCAAGGAGAGTCATGACCACCCTCTCTTGCATTGTGGCTAGATGCACAAGGGCAGGGGGGTCTGGAAACCTTTTGGGATGACCACCTGGGAAACGTTGAGAGCCCCTAAGCTAAGGTATTGATTGTGGCCTTTTGATTTTCAAAAGAGCTCAGGGGTTGCTTTTAAAGTGCTCAATGCCCTCTTCCCAAAGGATTCCATAGTGCTTTGCCACCTATACATGCAGGAATGCATCACACCACAGAAGTGCAATCACCTCTGGGGTGTGTCCCAGCAGCTGTGAGCTCCCTCTGCCCTTCCTCATCTTTCCTCCTGCCCAGTGTATGTGGCCAGCCTTTTGCTTCGAAAGCTGGGACAGTCCAGCTGCTGTCTGAAGAGCCCTAAGGATGCCCTATGGCAAAGAGCGTGTCTCCATCCCTAGGGCCAGATATGCCCACCCCTCCCCCACATACACAGCTATAGATGCTACAATAAGTGATAAGACTAGGGTTTTTTCTAGTCACAAGCCCTCAAGTCTTAGCAGTCCGTGGGGAAAGAGATCATTTCACTGGAAAGTTTTAACTGATGAAGGGAAGAGAATTATTTCTGATCCCAAAAGAAATCAGAATGCTTGGGGATGCTGCCTCTATTTAAAATGTATCCCATCTGGGAACACAAAGCTAAAGCTAAAGTCAAAGCCAAGTGAGGTTATTCAGCTTTGCTACTGCTTTTTACTATAGCTTGAGAAGCCGGAATAAGAACGTAGAGAACAACAGAGCACTTCATTCAAATGCACCCTGAAATAAATACAACTGATTTCCAGTTCAGCTCGGGTTTGATCTACAGAAAGGAGGCATCCCATAAACTCTACCAATTGCCCAGAGGAAATCAATATGCAATCAACTGAGAGCACAGCACAACACACAATCCTTGCGGAACATAGATACTGAATGGCAGCGATACAGACAAAAAAAGAATGCTAGATTACACTGCTGCAGACAAGCACAGGCCCTTTTGAACGCACCTAACTGCAGGTGGCGAGGAAGGCCGGTTTTCTTAAAGCGCTGGCTTGGGGCTCTAAAGAGTTGACTCTGCATCATTTGTGACCTTGAGCGAGTTGCTGAGGCCCTCATCCTACAAAGACTTGTGCACATACATGGTGAGTAGCCATATTGACATCCATAAGACAACTTATAGTGCATCAAGTTAAGTACGTGCAAGTCTGCTGGACAGAACCTCTAGTAGCTTTGATCCTCCATTCCCCCTCTATAAAAATGGAGATTATAGTATTTCCTTATCTTCCAGGGGTCTTGTGAGGATAGATTCATTAGTGATTGCGAGGCATACAGACAGTAGGCTGATGTGGCTCCAAAGGTGGCTCTAGAAGATACAGAAACTTTTGATAGTCTTGCAACAGCATTGTTGATCTACCTCAATGGACCAGCACTGGGTGAATGTTACATTTACAGGTGGTCAGGAATTTTTCAACATAATGTTTTTCTTTGAAAAATGCCAATTCATTGACCCTGTCCTGCAAAAAATTTTGGTTTCAGTTTCAATAAACTTCTCAACTTGAACTTTTTCAGAAAAGTTTTGAAACATTGACAGTCCCATTTCAACACTTTGAAAATGTGAAATTCTCATTTCCCCAGTTCAAAATAGTTTAAATTTCTTAGCAAAAAGCCAGTCAGAGGATACTTCCGTTTAAAAATAAAAATTGAAATGAAATGTTTCAAAATCTTCAATAATTCATTTTGATTGACTCAAAGTGAAAAATTTTGTTAGATTTTTGATTTGCAGACAAGAGATTCTGACTTGTCCCAATGTGGGGGAGGGGGGAAATCTTTCAAATTTTGAATTTTTCATTGGACAGGAAAAGCATTTCCCACCCAGCTCTAACAACACTGCAATAAGCTTATTTGGGATTGAGGAATAATAACGGAGAAACTGGTTAGAAAGTGGTTTCTAAGCATGAGACCATAATGTTTGCGGTAAGGCAGGAAAAGTTAAAACAAAATCCAATTTAAACTGCTGCAAACCACCACAAATGCTTGTAAAAACAAACCAAACCCCCAAAGAGTTAGTTTTGGGGCACTTTACAGGTTGTGGAGTGGGTCACATTGGTGGGAAGTTCTAGCTGGATGGGACTCTAAAGCCAGCTCCCAACAGGAAAGCGGGATTTGGATGAAATCTCTTAATTAAAACGCTACTTTTTCTAAAGCACCACTTGGCAGTGAAGCACCTGACTGAGGAAAAGGCGTTTTCCGAGTCCTACAACCTGAAGGTTTATTCAAAAACTGAACAGTGTGTAGGCATCAGTGTATGTCTCCTCTGGGCAACTTGAGAGAAACGAACACTCATTTGCTGCAGCCAATTGATCAGGAGGGCTCTGCGCTTGTGTGTGACTCCCTCTTCCAACTGGCTTAGCCGGATGGGGAAGCAGAAATTTGTCTATCATAATAAATACAAAAAAAATTTTAAAAATATTCTGTTTGGTATGTATTGGTTGGCTGAGATTTGCTGACCTACCTGGTTGTTTTTCTGGCTACATCCTAAGTATTAGAGATTATTTTTCAAAAGCAGTAAGAGGTAACCTGGATATTGCAGCCTGGGTTCCCTCTCTTGTAGATTAATTCTGTATGCAGAGATGTGTGATATGTGGACATAAAGCAATTGCATATTCCCACGCAGTCATGGCATTTAGTGCATTCCACAGCCACATTCTGCCCTCGGCTCCTGAATTACTGAGAACAAGCTGGTTGTGGAGGTTCTTTTTGCTTGGTTGACTTTTTACACATTTGTCCATAATTTGCAGTTAATCAACAGTTTTCATAAGCACATTTAGTGTTTGCAAACTGCTCTCTGTTGGGGCCCCGCAAATGGAGGCACCTCGGGGGCACAGGGCAGAAAAGAGGAGCAATTTCAGTGGAGAAAGTTGCATAACTCTGGTTCCACTCTGACTGCCAACTGCTGCTGTGGGTAAAGCATTTAGTAGCTCCTCGAAATTCACTCTCCATCCCCGCTCCAGCTCTTGAGTACACAGCTATACACTCAAGGATATAGCTCATTCCTGGCCCAAGCTCTGACTCTGCTATCAGCTCATCTATAAGAGCAGGTGTGTCCTGGCCCCACAGGATGATCCATTGACACCCTCCACTCTCTGTGCAGCAAGGAATCTTCTGAGGTGGGTGAGGAAGCAACCAGGGGAAGGGAGCAAAAAGGTAAGAAAGGGGGCAAACTAGAGGGGGAACACGGAGATGGGGAAGGGATAAGTGTGAAAGAGAAAAGTAGAAATGGCAACTCTGGTGAGGGTTTAACATAAAGAGATATGGGGTGTGGGAATGCCAGGGGTGCCCTTTCACCACTCTGTTGCAAACATGCCTCAACAAGGGTCCCCTGTTTGTGATCACTGGGGAAGGGGACGTGAAGTAAGACACCTGGTTCTTATGCCACCCTTTTCGTTTGTAAATCTCAGTATTTTACAAAGGAGGTCAGTATCCCTGCCCCCATTTTGCAGATGGGGAAACTGGGCGAGTCACTGCCCCTCCGTGCCTCAAAGTCACTCAGCCAGCCAGTTGGAGAACTGGGACTAGCATCCATGCCTACTGAGTTCCAGGCCAATGCTCTGTTGCTAGGCCATTCGACTGAGTTCCAGGCCAATGCTCTGTTGCTAGGCCACACTGATGGTCAAGTGTATGAGACTGACTCAGCCATACATTTGACTCTCATTAAACCCTGTGCGCCCCCCCCTCCCCCCCGCAAAGTGCCAGTCTAGCCATACTGAAGCCTCGCTGAAGAAAAGCCAGAGTGGCATTGCCACGGAAGCAGATGGCAGATGCAATGACACATCTGACACAACTAGTTTATTTAGAGCTTGGAATGGGAAGAGTTTTTTGAGGAACTGGATATTGGACAGAAGGAGGGTGGGGGGAAGGAAAGGTCTGTTTGTATGTTGTCCTAGGCATGGTGTTCAGCTCAGAAATTCAGCCGCTCTTTATTATTCACGTAGCTGAACTTACGTCTAGAAAAACACAAAACCCAAAGCATGGATATGTTTTGTCCTGTGGGGGTTTCAAGGCTGGCATGGCTCAACACCTAATGGAGCAGCTGACAACTTGTCTTGGTGGCATTATTGAGTTTACAATCACATGAGGGAAAATCCAGTCACTTTGGTTTTGGACTCATAGGCTTGGTTTTAGTTTCAAAATGTCCTGACAATGGGTCTGACCTGCCATGACACAAAGTGAAGAGTGTGAACTAGTCCAGAAATAGGCGTTGGCCCAGATCTCAGCTTTCATGGGTATCTCTACTGAACACAACCCTACTTGAAGGTTCAGATCAGTCTGGATAAAATAATACCTCCTTTCATCTGAGGAGGTCAAAGCACTTAACGTGATCTAATCAAGCCTCACAACGCACTTGTTAGGTACGGGATACCAGTATATAAGAGGTCCATTTAGCCTACTGATGAAATGCAGTCACCTCTGGAGCAGGTCTCCCATCCACATACTGATCCAGCCCAGCCATGCATAGGCTGATTAGCTGCAACCATTAGGAAAGAGACAATGCTTCATTAAGTTCCCCTTGTGTCTCAGAACTGTAGCTAACCAAGCCAAGAAAATCCCATTCCTCAGCAGCAGCTTTGGGTGTTGGCAGCTAACCCCAGCTAACCCCCAAAGCTCCAATTCCCCTTCCCAAAGATAACTTCCCTTTCCCAGTCTCTTCAGCTGATTGTTTTATCAGCTTCTCCTCACTACCATTTATCCAGCTACGCTCTCACACCCCTCTGTGTTCCTGCTTCTCTCCAATGTTGTGTTTAGTCTGTGCATCCTTAATTCCACTTTCTCTCATGCTTGTGGGGTTTTGTTCCATTTCCTTTGGCTAGGGGCTGACTGCTCAGGAGACAATACTTGTGAGCAAAAAGCCAGCAGTCTGCAGTTGTACAAACTTCTCCACCTGCCCCCCACCTGGGCTTTTTAGGGTGCCAAGTGTCATTTATACAATTATAGGCAGAAGAATATTTGTCTGTCTCTGCTGGAGATTCCCTGTGTTCCACACACACTCCTCCCTCCTCTGTCTCCTAAGCGATATATGTCCTCAGCTATGGCTCAGCCAGACTATTGGAAACTTAGCCATTGTCCCTACAAAACCCAATCCCCTGGTCTCCCTCTGGGTTAGGTAAGACTCGTATTAATTTAGATGGAATAGATAGGTCCAAAGGTGTTAACGTGGGCCTGTCACTGTCCAACGTTAAACAGTGTTAAACAAGGTTCGGGGGTTGGTAAACAGAGATCTCAGTCTGCTTAGTACGATGGCAAACACATCATTGAACATCTTTTTAACCTTTTATTAGTGATACAAAAAAGAAGGTAAAATAGTTAAAGCATCTGAAATGTAAGGTATTAAATAAGGATTTTATTTTAACACCATCCCTTGCTCCCTTCTGCTTTAGCTGGAGAGAGTCTTTAGAAGGAAAATCCCCCGTGTCTGATAGTCTCTTACATGGTAATAACTGTCCTTTTGGTGAAAGGAGAATGTAGCTGAGTTGGGCTGGAGCTGTTCTAGTCCAGCCCTGTTTCCTAGAGGGGAAAACAAGACAAACACCCACACAGGGAGAGAGAAAAGAACAGTGGAGATAGAAACTGTAGCCTGTCTCTCTCTGCTGTTGACTCTCACTTGAAACCGCACTGCTGGAAAAACACAGGCAAAGTACACAGTGTTATCAGCCACTCTGAGCCCGGGCAAACCAGGCTGTTTAGGGCCTTGCATTTAGCTGCCTTTCTGGTCACAGGCTTACAGCAGTGTTGCCACACACAAAAATGTTTTGCCAGACTCTGACTAGACAAGGAAAAAGGAGAGAGGGAAAGAGAAGACATAAGGAAAGGAAAAGGAAAGAAAAGGAAAAGGGGGAGTGGAGGGAGAGAGAGACACCATCACACATCCAAAGTGCTGTTCAGGATTTAGCAGGAGCTATGGAGGTGGTGATATCATTTGGTTCCCTCTGTCTGGCTCGATCTGGTCAGGGCACCTCTCAGAATTAGGATGAAGAGGGTCAGGGGTCTTAGGAGACAGTGATGTACAGCAGGTCTGATGAAGCTCGCTTGTTCCAGTCAGCCAGCATTGCAGTAACCAGTTTTCCCACCCCAATCTTTTCATTAGACCCCTAAAGGGAGTGATGGAAGCAGTAGCCCTCATTATTGTGTTCACCAGTTAGGCCTAATTTCTTACACACTGATTTTGGTCCATCAATTTCTGGTTCCAGACTTCTCTTGTTTACCAGCCATGATCTTAACAGTCCTTGAATCATATCAGTAAGCCTTCTTGTTTGGACTAATTCAGCCATTCTCCCTCCCTTTTGCACCTTTTCTCAATAACATTCATTGTTTTAGGTTATTGTGTCATTTTATGAAACCTCACTCACTTTTTACTATGGAGCTCACAAATAAGGAAATATTGTAGCCCCAATTCTCACAACAGGTGCCCATAAGGCTTCCTTGAGACATCACAGTTTGCTTCTCAACTGGTAGCATCGTCAAAATATTGTCTATTCTGCGTATCTCCACTAATGGATAAAGCAAATCAAATTCTGTTCAGTCCTACCAATGTATATCCAAAGTTACTTCCATTGACCCCTCATCTTTTTAAATACACACTCCTTTTTGCACCAGGAAAGATAATAAAGGGAGTAAAGATTCTGGCCTAAATTATCCCCTTCCACAGGAAGGGAAAAGTTGAGACAAAATATCCATAGCTTGGAAACTGGAAATCTCACCACATCCCTTATAGGAGGCAGAGGCTATGGCACTCAAAGCACCTGGATATCATGGGATCCCTGGGAAATCCCATGGGCCTCTGAAAAGCGGGTTGAGCCTTCCCTGCTGTTCCTCACCCCGTTCCTTCTGGTAGTATGACTCCTTCTGCAGAGCTGTGCTAGCATTGGGTCCACCAGCCATGCCTGTGCCAGCAGAAGTTGATGCAGATTCTGTCATGCCCACTGGAGACTTAGTAGAGGATGATGCCACATAAAGGAGCTGTTCCCCAGCATGCCCCTACTTCTTTGGTTAGCCATTCCCTCCATTCTCCCAACCCGATGGAGCCCAGAAATGTGGTGAGGTATCTGTGGGAAGACAGGGAGCATGTTGTCTGTTTGGCAGTGTTCTCCCCCCGCTATATTTACCAGCCAGATATCACTGGTATGTGTTCAAGTTACATCTCCTCTGCTCAACACAGCAGAGGGAATAATGTGGCTCAGGGTATGTCTACACTGCGGGGACTATGCCGGAATAGTTTGGCACCATAGCTCTGCTGGCATAACCCCATAGTGAAGACGCAGTCAACACTGACAATTTTTCCATTGGTGTAGGAACATCCCTTCCCCAGGTGATGGTAGCGAGATTGACAAAAGAATGCTTCCGTCATCCTAGCTGCAGCTATGCTTAGGGTTAGGTTGGCATAACTGCAGTGCCCAGGGGTGTGGATTTTTCAAAACCCTGACTGATGTAGCAATGTTGACCTAAATTAAGTGTAAACCGGACCTTAGTATGCTTTCCCAATTACCCCTGTTTTGTTTAGATGTAAAGACACTGGAGAGTCCTGGGAAGTAAAAATCTTTTCCCATGTAACCAGTTTGCTGGTATACCCTGCCCCCTCCAATGTGTTTCAGCAGAGTTGGAGAACTGACCCATAAGAATGACTGAATAGTCCACATTAATTTTTTTTTATACCCAGCTGCTGTGACTGCCAACAGGAAATCATTTAGCACCAGCTTTGTATGATGTGGAGAATAGATGTGTTTTGGAAGGCCCAGCTATCTCAAAGACTACTTTTCCAGTTATGTTCCTTTTGAAGCAAATTTTGCTTCAGAGTGGAGAGTATTGAATGTGTATTTGCCCTTTTTAGTTGACTGAGTTCATCGAAGTTCCAGATAGCTAACTAAACTAGTTTCTCTTGCCGGTTTCTTAGCCAGCCTCTCTGTCACTGCACTGCAGAATTTTAATGAACACAAGTCAACTACAGATCCCCCTCTTGATTGTCACTCAAGTGGAATATGCAAAAGCTACATGATGTGAGCTATTACAAGAACCATCTTGATATTATGTCCTTGTATTCTACATGTTACTAATGGTATTGCAGTTGATAAACAGCAGGAAAAATGAGTGACGATTACATGAGTGGCAGAAGATTGTTATGAACTGAAAGCTTCATTGATGGCCAACCAGAATCATGTGGCTAAAGGGCTTGTCAATGAATAAAAATATACCATGTCAGAGTGGAAATAAGATGCAAGAAATGGAAAAAATATAGGGCCAGATTCTCACCTGGAGTAAATAAAAGTAGCTCCATGTAAGTCAATAGAACCACACTGATTTACACCAGCTGAAGATCTGGCCCATGGACTCCACTAGACGTTCTCCTTGAAAGAGGGACCAACTTTCAACAGGCCTAAAACAGCACTTCTAAAGATAATATTAGGTAAAACAAGAAACTATGATTTTTTAATATCTCTTAGCAAATCAACTTTTTACTGCTCCCTTATAATGACCAAACAGACTGCTTTGAAAGAAACCTGGACTATATTACTATATGGAAAACAACTCATAACCCAGAACAGACATGATCTACATCCTATAACTTGACATACTAAAATAAATGGTATTGGGGGAGTAGGTCCTGATCCTACAAAGATTTATGCACATAAGTAACTTTACATATCTGAGTTGTCAGTCACATTCAGGTGCTTGCACAAGTGTTTCCAGGATCGGGGACTTATTTTGCAAGGTTTGTTAGATAGGGAACATCCAGATTTGAAGAGTAACAGGTACAGAGCCCACTCTCTCATCTATTAAAACCAAGGGCAAAAACTCCATTGACTTGAGTGAATTAGGGAACTGATCCTGCTCCCAATGAACATTTATCTGTGCATAAGAACATGTGTGTATTGTCACTTCCTATTTTAGGAACTGTTTATGGTCCATGTGGAATATCTTTTATTTATATTTTAAAAATTTAGGCATCTTATGGGTGAGATCTTGCCCTAATTAAAATATATTTATTTTAAATTGCAAATGTCTTGCTACTTAGATGGTGCAAAGCATCTCATAAGACAGATTTATTCAAAGGGAAAGAGTATACATAGTAAATGAAATGAAATACATGTAAGGAGAGACTTAAAGCACAGGGGATTAAGGTATGAAGTGAGTATGACATGGGAAAGTCTGGAATGCCTGCAGGAAGGGACGATGGAGAGATTTAACAGCTATAATCCAGTTAAAACATTTTTGTTTGATAGAAGTTGTGCCAGTGTGACCAAAATGCTGAATTTACTATTCAGAGCCTGGCACACTTATATGCTGCATTAAGATATTGAGGATGGTATATTCCTTCAAAGGAGAAGGTAATTTGATCATTAGCCTTCGTACCCGCCACCGAAAGCAGGCTTGGGTAGCAAGATTGAAAGGTTGTTAAAGTTATGGTTTATAATGAGATGAACAGGACTCTGAAACTTCTTATTTGCAGCTTCCCCATTCTAAAAGAGAAAAGTATCATATGATCTAAGGGCTAGAAGTTGAAGCTAGACCAGTTCAGACAGGAAATAAGGTGCAAATTTTTAACAGTGAGAGTAATTAACCATTGGAACAATTTACCAAAGGTCATGGTGGATTCTCTATCATTGACAATTCTTAAATCAAGACTGGATATTTTTCTAAACGATCTGCTCTAGGAATTATTTGGGGGAAGTTCTATGGCCTGTGTTATACAGGAGGACAGACTAGATGATCACACTGGTCCCTTGGAATCTGTCAAAAGGAATGAAGAGGCAGCAAAATTCACTCTATAATTATGCAGACAATGAAATATGTCTTTTAGTACTTAACAGAAGTAATTTTACTGTGCTTGCCACCCCACACACAGAGCTACAGGGAAGGATGATTAATGCCTTGCAACCCACTATCCTCTAGGGTGCTTATCGAGCATGAAACTCATTTATTATTGTTAATATCTCAGAGGTACGTTCTCAAAGAGGAGTAAAAACTGTTTGAATAAATCTGGGGGAGTTTTGGAGAACTGTAAACCAGCTGATCTGAATGACCAGCTTCTGTCCTCTATGGTACAATCATTACTTAAATTCAGATCTCACAGTAGGCCACACCCACAGATGTACACTTTTTTTTTTTTTTTTTTTACAGAAGCCATCAAGCTCAGTGGGGTGATGGGTTTTTTCTTGTTTGTCTGGTGTTTTTTTGTTCGTTTGTTTTTAACATTGGGGAGTCACAGGAAAAGAGAAACTGCTTGTGACAGTATTCTAGAAAATTAAGGCCTGATTCTGCTACAAATACTGGAATAATCAGATTTATGAGAGGAGCCAGGTTGTGGAAGCTCATCTGTCTTTCAATGCTTCAACAGCTTTTTGTAGGTGTCTGCAGTTTGGAAAGGGGTGTGATGTGTATTTATTTATTTATTTATTTGCAGAATCAGGCCCTTAGAATTCAACGTCTAACCTCTCAGATTTGTTGCTTTCACAGTCTCCTGTGCACTGAAGATTTCCCTCTTTATCTGAGCAAGACCTTTACTGAGCTTTGCTTCTGACTCAGCTGAAATGAATTCATCACTGTTCTTCTTAAAGAAAGACGTGGGGTTATTGTAAGAGGGTTTTTTTTAATATTAAAACAAAGAAAAGTGTCCTTGGTTAATGCATCAGTATATGCTAGTGGTTATATATCAATCAATCCAATTCCCCAAACATCCTTTTCAAATGTGGTAGGCAAGCTCCTGCTGAGCTCCAGAAACACCTCTGAATTGCAACAGTTGTTTGCAATCACAAAAGGATGCCCACTTAGTCACCCTAGCACATTCAGAGCACAGTACCTGGCAACAGAAAAGCTTAGGGTCAACAATCTATACATGTTTTGGTATATTGCATAGGACAGACATTGGAAATGACCAAATTAGCTAGATGTAATGGGTAGCTGGCCAGGAAAAGAAACCTGCATACCCCAGAACACCAGGCATATGATGAATGCATCACTAACAGGATCAGTTGATTGCATACAGACCCTGGTGGTGTTAAAGGATAAATCACTAACAGGATGAACTGAATACACCAATTTGACTGCCAGGCAATGCATGACTGAATGAAAATCTAGCTGATTTTTCTCTCAAATTACATTCAAACCCCTTTCTTACATACGTGAATCAAGTCTCCATAGTTCACCCTGATAACTGTCTTCCAATGATCTGTTCTCCTTAAGTCCAGTCTTTAATGCAATTAAGCTTACACAGAAGGCTGTGAGGATCCATTTAATTGTGAATTCCTAACGCTAAAGAGCAACAAACATGTTAGAAAGGTTGGCGAGCATGACTGTAGCCTAGATAGATTTGAGACGAGGCACTCAGGAGTGAATATTATAAGTATAGACCCTAGAGGGGAAACAACATAAGAGAAGAGAGAATTATTTAATGGTAATAAAAGGTGAAATAAGGAGTTAAACAGCCCTTGGTTGATAGTTCCAAATGTTTTAATTAGATATTTCTTAGTATTACAATAGACCGAGAAGCTGCAGCTACATTCATGACTCCGCTGTGCTATACGTACACAAATGCAGTGTTGATGTAGCCGAGCTGACCTGAAGAAGAGCTCTGTGTACGCTCCCAAGCTTGTCTCTCTCACCAACAGAAGTTGGTCCAATAAAAGCTTTTACCTCACCCACCTCATATATACACAAAGTAGGAGACAATCTCTGCTCCAGGGTCTACAGTCCAAATAGACAAGTTCAGTTCCCTATATGTAAAATAATAATGCGCTTTCTCCTACTCTTTGTTTGCCTTGTCTTTCAAGGCTATACGTTCTTTGCGGCAGGGACTGTCTCTGACATACAGAACCCAGCACAATGGGCTGTCTAGTGCAGTGGTTTTCAACCTTTTTTCATTTGTGGACTGCTAAAAAATTTCAAATGGAGGTGCGGAACCCTTTGGAAATCTTAGGCATAGTCTGCGGCCTTCCAGGAGTTCACGGACCGTAGGCGCACCCATGGGAAAAAAAGAGTGGATGCTCAGCACCCACTGGCAACCCCCCTATCGATGCCTTTCCCTCCTCCCAGCGCCTCCTGCCGACTGGTGGTCCCCGCCGATCAGCTGCTCCCCCTTCCTCCCAGCGCCTACCACCTGCCGCGGATCAGCTGTTTTGCAGCGTCAAGAGGCACTGGGGGGAGGAGGGAGGAGTGAGGTTGCAGTGCACTTGGGCGAGGGGGCAGAATGGTAGGTATGGTGGGAAGAGGCAGGGAGGGGGTGGGGTGGGGTGGGGTGGGAAGCAGCAAGGTGGGGGTGGAGCATTGGAGGAAGAGGTGGAGTGGAGGTGGGACCTGGGTGGAGCCAGGGGGAGCAGCCTGCAGCAGATTAAAAACTCGGTGCCTATGCCACAGACAACAGGTTTTAAACTGCTGCTCTAGTGTAATACAAATATAAAACTATTTAAAAAATAGAATCCATTTAATGAAGCTGTATTAAAAGTATAAAAATGGATCCTTTCAATAGCTGCTGTAGACTAGTATATAAAAATAATTCTGTCCTAAATCAAGTGGAGTGTGTGGGTGGGGGCTGTTAACAAATCCTTTTGATTCTAACTTCTTCACTGGTTCATTACCCTTGTAAATAGAGGGCATGCTAGATGTGATATTGCAGGAAGATAATAGAAAGATAAAGTACAGCAGCCCTTCAGTAGAAAGAAAACTTGGGCTGATCTGGCACATACAAGTAGAACTGGACACATTTTTTGAGAGGACATTTTTTGTTAGAAAATGCCATTTCATCAAACCAGAGAGTCTGTGAAAAGATGTCCGTTTTGACCACATTTCATTTTGGCTCCAGTTTGTGTGTAGACAAGCCAATACCCCCAAATAGTGCCAGTGCATTAGCAAGCCTGCTCACGTGAGTAAGGAGCCTGGAGTTTGGGGCCTCTTCCTGCTTCAATCTCAATGACAATTTTTTTAATTGACTTAAAAGAAGCAGGATTTATTGATGATCTAGGGGTCTTTTCCAGCTCTACAAACCCTTACCAGTCAGTGTGGATGCCCGGGAGGTATGTATCCTTTTCTGCTCCAGGTTTGCTCTTTCTATGATATCCCCCTTCAGTATGACACCAAGAGTGTGCTCCATTTTTCCAAGGGTACCTAACCAATAAAAACAAACAAACTACAGTTACATAGGTTTCTTAAAAAATTGATGTACAGGGATTTTTAACACACTACCTCGCTCTAGATGTTCAAATAACCCTCCGTGTTTATGCGTTCAGACAAAAACAAGTCACTCCAAATTATCCCATTTCCATGGAAATGAGCGTGGTTTTCTCCTCTTCTAGTCAGAGTATTTTGTTGAACGCGAAACTGTTTATTTTTAACCTTTCAGATGGTGAAAGCATGCAGTGCTTCTTATGGCATTAGCAGGTTGTCCTTTGCTTCAGCAAGTCCTCATGCTTCAATTTCACCTCAAGCAGGGAGCTGGACTGTGGAATAAATGTCTAGAAAAGAATACAAATTCTCCTTTCCTGCCCATTTGCACTATAAACAACTGCCATCCCGATGCAACTTTGCAGAGTGAAGTAAAAAAGGTTTTGTTCTAATTACTGCACTTCGGCAAGCTGAGAGGGTGAGAAGGATTGGTTTCACAAACTAGTGCTACAGAATCAAAAAATTGATAGTGGGGTTTGACAGATGTGCAAAGAAACCATCCTGCTCTGGTGGCTCAAAGCAGTAGGGTTGCTAGAATACCCTGGCCACTGGAAGATTCCACTTCAATAGAGGGATTGCAGTGCCGATCTCCTGGCCCCCGGAACAGGGGCTATGGCTGGAGCAAAGGGGCCTGGCTACATCCAGCAATCACAGGTTGAAGAGCGACTCAGGAAGTCTGATAAACACTTGATTCTGGTGCTTACTAATCTAGAGAACAATGCTGTCTGGAATTGTGCCAGCAACTTCTGTGTCTGGTTCAATGTAACTGGAGATTTTTCTAACTACTAGCAAATCCATCACATACAGAGCCATCTAGCTTCTGTATGTCTGTAGTTTCCATTACAGATCCACCTCTTTTAATGTATTTTATCCTCAGAATACCCCCGGAAAGTAGGGAAGTGTTATCATCTGTAAAATGAGGGTGAAGCACAGACAGGATAAAGTCCAGGACTTCAAATGTATTTAGGCACCTAAGTCCATTGATTTCAATGGGGGTGCGGCACCTAGGGTGGGATCCACAAAGGGACTGAGGCATTGCAATGTTGAGTGTCACACTACCTGTTAAGCACCTAGGAAATCACTGCTTGAGTTAGGCGCTGAGGCTCCCTACACAATGAATGGGCCAAGAGAGGCGCCTTAGAATGCAATCCTCAAAAGCCATCATACTGGGCAAGGAGCCGCCTAAGCTAGCTAGCAGGAGACAGTGACAGGAGTGTTTCCTAAGCCCCCTCTCAGATAGGTGCCTAAATCCAGGCTGCAGGGAGGAGCCTCTCTCTACTTAGAGAGCCACCAACAGGAACCAGATATCCAGAGTCAGGTGGCTTAGGTGCCTAAGGCACTTCTTGTGGGAATGAGTTAAGTGTTTGCCTTGCTCTGCACAAATTTGCAGGAGGGAGAGTGGAAGGTGGTGATGGTGCTAGTGAGCCCCTTATAGCCTTTAGCCAGAGTGACAGCAGGCACAAGGGAGACCCAAGTTTAATTCCCCACACTCTGCCAGAGTGGGGAAAGGACTTGAACCTCCCACCTCTCAAGTGAGGGTGCTAACCACTGAGCTATGGGATATTCTGATGTGGGGCTCTGTCCATCTCTCCTGCTGAAGTGGTTCCAGTATGGATAAGTACTTATTGGCCCAGAGAGAGAAGGACTCCCTAGCCTGGTGCTTAAGGTAACTACCTGGGAGGTGGAAGACCTAGGGTCCAGTCCTTTTGCTGCGATGACTCTTTCATCAGTACCTTTGTGGATCTGAGCCCTCGTGACCTGTCCAAAGCCCTACAAGAGGTCAGTGGTGGAGCTAGGATTTGAGCTAGGTCTCCTGAAGCCTATGTCAGCACCCTAAGCAACGGGCCATCCTTCCTCCCAGCCAAACGGGCTTCTTTCCATCTCACATATCACCAGTAATAAAGATTCTGCAGATGAAGTTACACCCTCTGTGACACCTGTGCAACCCTCATTGTCTTCAGCAGCGTGAGAGAAATAGCTTAGCTAGGAATACAGCTCTTACATAGACTTTGATTTATATTTCATAGGTGGGTTTCATGTTGAGAGGTTTTAAAATAAATTTTCTCTATTGAGATCAAAGTTTCCAAAGATAACGTATTTGATGTATAGCCGTGTTCCAAAATAGCATGACAATTGTATATTGTCTTGGTAGCCAGAAGATTGATTACATCTGCCATAAGGTATCCAAACTTATTTTTAATTTTGCTGATGGATGAATGTTGCGTGGCTGGTTGTTGCTAAGGTAACTTTATAATTAGCTATTTTATAGGTATGTTTGGGTCGAACTTTCCATAGACTAATGACACAATGCTATCTCAAGACATTTCCACCCAGATAAGCTTGTCAGCTTCCTAAAATATGACCTTGTGTTCTGTAGTTTTTTTCAATATTGGGGTGGGTTTTCTGTAATACAAATTACAAACAAAGTATACAAACAAACCACTGTATACTTTTTAAATGGATGGCTTAAGAGGGACTTTTCCCCAAATGATCTAACTTGAATCAGATTGGACCACATTGCATGCATCCAAGGCAGGCTTTGAACTCGATTTGTCTGAAGGTCTTGGAGGGAGGTACTGCAA
Organism: Eretmochelys imbricata; assembly: GCF_965152235.1. Classification (NCBI taxonomy): domain Eukaryota; kingdom Metazoa; phylum Chordata; order Testudines; family Cheloniidae; genus Eretmochelys; species Eretmochelys imbricata. Next base: position 200,147,828 of record NC_135574.1, on the reverse strand, counting down.
GACGCCGTGAGGAAAGCTCACAAAGACCATAAGACTCAAGGGTAAGGCTAAGCAGCCTCGCCTTGCAAGTCAACAGTCAACCTGAGGAAAGAGTGACATTCCAGGACCTCTAAAAGCCAGCCACTTAGGAGAGAGGTAGTCAAGACCTCAACAAACAAGCTATGCTAGACTTTGAAGATCTTCCTGCACCCAAAGTGGGTCTTCTAACAAAGTGCTGTGCCCACAGCATCACTTAGTCTAGCACTTAGAATGCAGTTCCAGATCCAATTCCACAGGAATCTAGAATGCTGTAGATGTCACAACCCTCCTGTTTACTTAAGTATCTTATTTTCCCCTCTTTCTATTTGTGTCTCTTGTTTTTATTGGCTGAGAGACACCCCAGCTTTTATATCCTTTAATTTTAGGTTGTGAAAGTGTGGTTCTGCGTATGGGTGCCATAAAGTTCACACAGGAAAGGCACCAGAAAAAAGTTTCCCAGATTTAAATATAACCTCATAAAGACACTCATTCAGGTGTGTTCTGTGTAAAGTTCCCAAAACTTAAAACAGTCATATGTAAATTTTGGTACATAAGACTTTTCAAACTGCTGCTTGTCGGAGTGTTCTCTTAAAGTCTGCATGGTAATATTTCAATGTGGGAGGGGAAGAAAAGGATTAACCATCACACTAGAATTTTAATCTAAGGGGGAAGCTTTATTATTGCGCTGAGGTTGTGGTTTAGATTAGACATTAGATAATAACTTGATTTTAGCATCAAAATATTGAACCAGCTCGAAGACACAGATTTGACTGACCTGGTTGAAATCCTGTAGACAGGGTTTATAACCAGACAGCCACCTCCTTACATCCCCTCTTTGGCTTTTTGAGAGCTGATTTTTTTTTTTACTGTATTAATCTGATGATTTAACTAATTTGACTTAATTCCTACCCAGCTGTAACAAGGATCTCCTGATCACCCTTGCTCTATGGGCCCCTGCATCCACAAATCAGCCAGAGACCTCTTCTGGGTGCAATCACCAGTGCCTTCTATTTACAGACTGCTCCAAACTAATAACCTGGGGGACACCTAGCTTCTCCAGCAAGCCCTTGCCCTTCGCTGCCTTCGTGCCTGCCCTATATAGCCTCCTGGCTAATGAGGCCCACAGGTGCGTCCCTTCTATCAATTAGGCGTGGCATACTCAGCCAGCCCCAATTAATGTTTCTTAATTGGAGCTGGGCTAACAGGGGACTGGTTCAGGACCTCCTGGCCAGTGCTCTGTTATACCAACATTGAAACTAACTTTTTAAAATCAACTTGACATTGATTTGATAGCAGTACTGTTTCATTTTTAGTTTAATACTAGTAACAATAGCTTAGCTTTGGTGATCTCCATTTTATTTTTGTTAAACAGTTTTAATAAAATTTTTGAAAGGGATAGTCACATTTCTTTCAGTAAGTGACAATAGCCCAGAACCTCTGGGGACCGGGCTGGATAGCAGCAGGGTAACCCGAAAGCCTGACCAACTCCCACTAATTAGCCTTTGGTTCTCACAGGGGGGTTGCAGAGATGTGTCATCAGCAGAAGTAATGAGAAAGAACAGAATTCAGTTCACCTTTCCATAGCTGCATTGGCTTTGCATGACTAATAGGAGTAAACAGCGGGAAAGCTCTGTTCTTGTGACTAAGGTCAGTACATCTGGCTCTGAACGCACACAAGGGTCTGAATAAGGAGGTACCGCTTTTACATCTTGACTCTTCTGAGTCTGGGTGATATGGATTGCATTGAGTCTTCATGGTGCAGAGGGGCAGATTTCAAAGTGTGCAACGCATTCACCTGTAACTCTAGCAGTCTGTGAGAATATCAGCTGCTTTGACCATGCAGCAATTAAAGTAGGATGAAAACAAGATAGTATCAGAATGACCTGATTTGAAAGTACAAGTCTCACTCCATAAATGATTTCTAGTTTCTAATTTTGAATAACTTACTAAAACCTTATTACTGTATTATACTTACTCATAGCATTCAGGGGTGATGTGGTCTGAGGGCTAGGGTACTGCAGTAGCAGTCAGTAGTCCTGGGTTCTGTTGCTGGGTCACCTGGTCACTTTACCTCTTAGTGCCTCAGTTTCCCATCTATCAAAAGGGGATAATACTTGCGTTCTCCATCTTGCTTTTCTATTTAAACGGCATGCTCTCTGGAGCAGGAGCTCTCTCTTACTATGCACTTATATAGCGCCTACCTCAATAGACCCCCGATCTTGGCTGCTGGCTCTAGATGCTACTGTAATATAAAACATTAACAGGTGTTTGAAACTCTCTGAAACTGGCAGGTGTTTTGGGAGAGGAAGCAGATAAGCAAGCGTAGGGAATTTTAGAAGTTAAACTTTTTTCCTTTCTGGCCTACACAGGCCTTGCCAGAGGCATTCCTAGCAAAATGAGTCCATTGTACAATTTATTGGCTTGGTTCAGCATTTATTTAATCACATTTACAAAAAGTAATTGTGTGGGCATGAGCTGCCTGCAGTGTTTAATTGCCTCTGTGCCAGTGCTCTGGTGAGTACATTGGGAATACTTCCCCATATGTATTAAGTAGTATCCCCTCCCATAGAAAACATACCACGTCTGCAACATTTGCAGGCCTGCAGCTTTTCTGTCATCACCATGGCCATTGGCAACAAGCAATTTTGTGCACATGTTTGGAGCCCTGATTGTGAAAGGCACAGTCAGCTCCTTGGCTACCTCATATAATTACTCCTGTGCTAGTAATCTAGCAAGGGATTCTGAGATCCTGGTTACCCTGCTCCACCAGACAATCCCATCCCTGTGAAGTACACCACGTCAGGTGCATGTTGCAAGTGCTAATTTAAAATGAGCTGTCCACAAATATTCAAGCATGTGAGTTTAACCTTCACTTTCCATGAGTTTTCATGTAACAGTTGATTGATGGAATGGTTGCAGAATGAGAATTCAAAGGGCACGCACGTGGCTGGAGTCAATTCATTCTTAGATTTGTGGGAAATCGTTCTGTGAGTAGCCGAATGGATACTTCTGGATTTACACTGACATATCTAAGAGCAGGAATGGTCTTTCAGACATTGTTGCTGTGGCACCTGGGGGTCATAGTCGATGACTGGAGTTCCTTTGTCGTTGGCATTGTACAAACAGAACAAAAAAAAAATCCTGCCTTAAATTTAGATCCTAGGAGACTTTATTTTAGTAATTTATTTTAAACCAACTGGGTGCTGCTTTTCTATTTGAAGAACACATCTCTCTGGGTGCAGTACCCATGTGATATATCAGATTTTGGAGAGTGAAGTTCTCTCTTTATTCACAGACCAGGGACAGAACCATCAGCACTAGCAACATAAACTTTCCTCCACTGGCCAGAAGAGACATCTTAACAAGAGATGGTTAAAAAATGGGGGTGGGGGATCATTGTAAACAATTGGCCATTTCAGTTTCCATCCTGCAAGGAATTTTTGTTGGTTTGTTGGAAAGCCTCTACAAATACCTTTTCTCTTTTTGCAATTCCCCCCACTCCCTCCCCGTCCCCCGCTCCTTGCATACCTCTTTTTGCCATGGAAATGGAGGAGAGGGAAGAGATGAGGAGGGATGAAGGAGGATAAAAGGAAAAACAAGCGGAAAAAATGTATTTTTACAATTTCAAATTGGGTTTAAAACGGGGGTGGGGAGAATCTGATTTTTGAAGAAAGGCAACTTGAACAATTTTTTAAAACAATTTCTATTCTTTCTAATATTAGCCCTGATTCGGAGGGATTTGCCACTAGGAGTGAGCTGACTTCCACTCTACTCCTGTTTTGGTTTTTGGGAGGGGGTGGGGGGCAGGGGTTAGGTTTTCTTCCCCCCCCCCCGATGACCCCTCTGTCCCCCTGAAGCTCCCACTGTGATTCTTCAGTACAGAAATTAATCCTCCTTCTTCATTTCATCCCTGATGTCTCTGCTGAGCCTGCCTAGGAAAGCCTAGTAAGTAGGTTGGGGTGGGTTTTGAGATGTGAGCACCTGTCTTACTCTTAGACTTTAAGGCCAGAAGGGACCATCATGATTATCTAGTCTGACCTCCTGCACATCACAGGCCACAGAGCCTCTCCTATCCATTACAGGAGTAGGCCAATAATCTCTGACTGAGTTACTGAAGTCCTCAAATCTTGATTTAAGTGACAGAGAATCCACCATTTACTCTTGTTCAAACCAGCGAGTGACCTGTGCCCCACACTGCAGAGGAAGGACAAAACTTCTAGGGTCTCTGCCAATCTGACCTGGGAGAAAATTCCTTCCCAACTCCAAATATGGTGATCAGTTGGACCCTGAGCATGTCAGCAAGACCAACCAGCCGGACACTGAGAATTCTCCAGAGTCCTCCCCATCTAGTGTCCCCTATCTGGCCATTGAAGATATTTGCCAGTAGCAGTCACGGATGGGCCATGTGCCACTGTAGGCAACCTCATCATACCATCACCTCCATAAACTTACCATGTTCAGTCTTGAAATAAGTCAGGGTTTTTTGCCCCCAGGGCTCCCCTTCGCAGGCTTTTCCAGAACTTCACTCCTCTGATGATTAGAAACCATCATCAAATTTCAAGCCTATATTTATTGATGGCCAATTTATATCCATTTGTTCTTGTGCCAATATTGGCTCTTAACTTAAATAACTCCTCTCTCTCCCTGGTATTTAGCCCTCTGATGTATTTATAGAGAGCAATCATATATCCCCTCAGCCTTCTTTTGGTTAGACTAAACAAGCCAAGCTCCTTAAGTTTCCTCTTATAAGAAAGATTCCCTATTCCTCTGATATCCTAGTTGTCCTTCTCTGCATCTGTTCCAGTTTGAATTAATCTTTCTTAAACATGGGAAACCAGAATTGCACACAGTATTCCAGATGAGGTACCACCAGTGCCCTATATAATGGTAATGACACTTCCCTATCTCTACTGATGAGGTATGAGAAATACCTCATCTGGTGAATTAGCCTTTTTCATGGCTGCATGGCTTATTGGTGGCTTATAGTCATCCCATGGCTGACCAATACATCCAGGCCTTTCTGCTTCTGTGTTACTTCCAACTGATATGTCCCCACCTGATAGCATAAATTCTTGTTAGTCCCATCATGCATGATCTTGCATTTTGCACTATTACATTTCATCCCATTTCTAGTACTCCAGTTTTCAATGTCATCCGCATCTTGTGTGATGTTCTGGTCCTCTGCCATGCTGGCAGTCTCTCCCAATGTTGTGTCATCTGCAAATTTTATTAGCATACTCCTACTTGTTGTGCCAAGGTCAATAAGGAAAATGTTAAATAAGATTGGTCCCAAGAGCGATCCTTGAGGAACTCCACTGGTAACCTCCCTCCAGCCTGACAATTCACTGTTCAGAATGGCCCATTATAGTCTCTCCTTTAACCAGTTCCTTATTCAACTTTCAATTCTCATCCTAATCCCCATTTTCTCCAGTGTAACTAACTTCCCATGTGGAACTGTATCAAATATTTTACTGAAATCCAGATAGATTAGATCTAGAAAATTGGTTATCTTCTCAAAGAAAGAAATCAGGTTGGTCTGGCATGATCTACTTTTTGTAAAACCATGTTGTATTTTATCCCTATTACCATTTACCTCTATATCTTTAACTACTCTCTCTTTCAAATTTGTTCTAAGACCTTTCATACAATTGAAGTCAAACTAACAGGCCTGTAGTTTCTCAGATCACTTTTTTTAAAATATAGTACTATATTAGCAATTCTCCAGGCATAGAGTATGTTTACATATTCATTACATATCCTTGTTATTGGGCTTGCAATTTCTTGTGCCAGTTCCTTTAATATTCTTGGATGTGATTATTTGGGCCCCCTGATTTGGTCCCATTACACTGTCTGAGTTTGACTTCCACCTTGGATATGGTAATTTCTACTTCCATATTCTCACTTCCATTAGCTACCCTGCCACTACCCCTAAGATCCTCATTACCCTTATTTAAAAATTGAAGCAAAGTATTCATTTAGGGCTTGGGCCATTCCTAGATTATCTTTAATCTCGTCTCCATCCTCAAGGCTCATCCCATTCCTTCTATCCTTGTTTTATTTTTATTTATGTGGCTAAAGAAACTTTTACTATTGCTTTAAATTTTCTTTGCAAGGTCCAACTTCGCTTAGCTTACTCTTTCCCTACACTTTCTGACATCCAAGAGGTAGCTTTCTTTGCTGATTCATCTATCTTTCATTCCTTGTAGGCTTTCTGCTTTCTCTTTAATAACCTATTGGAGATACTTGTTCATCCAATTTGGTGTGCAATATTTCCCTACAAATTTTTCACCTTGCTTGGGATGCAAGTTTCAGAGACTTTATGCAACTTTGACTCAAGGAGCTGAATGTGGAGGAGGCTATTACCAGCAGGAGAGTGGGGTGGGGGGAGAGAAAACCTTTTGTAGTGGTAAACACCCATTTTTTCATGGTTTGTGTGTATAAAAAGATCTTCTGTACTTTCCACAGTATGCATCCGATGAAGTGAGCTGTAGCTCACGAAAGCCTATGCTCAAATAAATTGGTTAGTCTCTAAGGTGCCACAAGTACTCCTTTTCTTTTTTTGAAATTACTTTGAGTTCTTCAGTCCAGTCCACTTCCCTAACTAATTCCCTTATTGTTTTAAAGTTTGCCCTTCTGAAATCAAGGCATGATTGCAGATCTGTTATTGTATATCCTCCCATTTAATTTTAACTGAATTAACTCACGGACACTTGAACCAAGATTTTCCTCCACAACCAGGTCTTCCATAAGGTCCTCACTACTTATCAAGGTCCTTGCTACTTACTATATCTAAACTGGTATCACTTTTTGTTGGGTCTGTAAAGAAATCTCTCAGCTATAATGTCCAGGAATATCTAGGCCCTACCATTCTTAGTAGAAATTAAAATCTCCCATAATCACATCATTCCTAATAGTATTTATTTGATTAAAAATATTAGAGGTCTCTATTCATATCCAAATTGGATCTTAGGGGGTCTGTAGCACACCCCAAGCACTATCCCAGCGGAGCCTCTGTTATCATGCTTCCCCAAAGTGATTTTAACCCAAATACATTTTGTTTTATCCATTCCACCATCTGTAATTTCTTTACAGTCTACATCGTCATTAACATATAATGCTACTCCACCACCTTTACCTTTATTTCCATCTTTCCCAAACAGCACCCTTCAATACCTGTACTCCAGTCATGACTTCCACCATGTTTCTGTTATTCCTATAATATCTGGTTTCATTTCCTGCACCCAGTAGTTCTAGTTCCTTCATTTTGTTACCCAGACTTCTTGTAGTGGTGTATAGACATCTTAGTTGTTTCTACTTGCCCTTACCCAGAGTCCTCACTTTGAAAACTGGGCTGAGAGCATTAACTTTTCCCACATAAGCCACCGAGTAACTATCAGATGCTTAAATTCATTATCTTTCTAATAAACTCATTATCTTTCTAATAAAAAAAATGAAGTGCAAACAGTCCTGAGTCACATTACTTTTCTGATTTAATATATCTTTATAATTACACACTATTAAATCTAATATCACTACTTGAAATGATGCCTTATGAACTTTGGATTTAAAAACCTGTCACTGTCTTAAACTATTTCACGATTAAAACGGAAAGGAAAAATAATTTATTCTTCTGCTGCTGGCATGTTCACTGAGCTCAATGGGCTGAAGATTTGAAATTAGTTCAGTTGGACAAACACCCGAACATTCAGATGCTTTTCCTGAATCTCTTTGGAATGGGTGGGATTCTTACAAGATTCCCAGCACTCCCAGGATTCATTTAGACTAGGAATAGTATGGACCAAATCTTTATTGACGTTATGGGGAATTGCAGATCGTTAGCACAATATTTAGCCTTTGAGAATAGCCATCCTTGCAGGATTCAGGGATTCCTGGTCTTGGCCCAAACTACAAGTACATTGGGTTGTGGGTTCTTTGTCCTTAATATTTTCCAAAATGCTTCGTTCTTCAAAAAGTATTTTGGTTTGGTTCTTATCAAGGGATGGGCAAAGTTTCCAGATGGTTGTGATTTAGAGAATCATAGAAATGTAGGACTGGAAGGGACCTCAGGAAGTCATATAATCCATCTTCCCCCTCCTCCTCCTTAAAAATCTCCAAGGGTGGGGATCCCACAGACTCCCTGGGTAACCAGTTCCAGTGCTTAACTATTCTTAGAGTTAGAATGTTTTTCCTAATACCTAACCTAAATCTCCCTTCGTGCATAGTAAGCTGATGATTACTTGTCCTGCCCTCAGTGGACATGGAGAACAATTGACCATCCTCTTTTTAATAACCTTTTACACATTTGAAGACAGTTACTCTGTTCCCCCTCTGCCATCTCTTCTCTAAACTAAACATGACCAACTGTTTTAAACTCTCTTCATAGGTCATGTTTTCTAAACCTATTATCACTTATACTGCTCTGCTCTGGCCAATGTCCATAACTTGAATGTTAACCTACTTAAACTCCAAAGCTAAAATCAGAAGGGGCCAGACCCAGAGGAAATAAACCACAATGCCAAACACAAAAAAGTCTATTAGCCTAGGATGTGATTATTACAGGGACCACTATCAAGTAACTTATTATATTTCATTAAAAGTTCATGTTAAGACATTGCTATGGTTAAGCACTCAAAAGTCAGTAAATGCCAAAGTTAAGGCATATATAACCTTAACTCTGCTCCCTTTACCTATACATTGGGCCTGAACCTGCACATTCATATGTATGGCTGGAAGCCCATTCAGATAATAGGGATCCTCATGGGTGCAGGTGAGGTGAGCATGTGCATGAATTTACAGAAATGAGGACACAGTCTTTAATTCCATGATCACATACTATAATTGTACTATTACTAGATAGCCTAGAAGGCCAATTGAGACTGGGGCTCCATTGTGCTAGGCACTATACGTATACGTTGTCAGGTTAGGGACAGTCTCCTAAGAGCTTGAAATATTAATAGACAAGATAGTGAATGGGTGGGAGGGGAAACACAGGCACACTGAAGTGAAATGATTTGTCCAATCATATAGCTGGTCAGTGGCAGAGGTGAGAATAGAACACAGATCTCCTACCTGCCAAGTCCAGCACCCAATGCACAATGCACACTGCCTCTTAATAGATTATATTAATTCATAGTTTTAAGTAATAAGGTTTTAATAAATTAATATTGAATAGATACTGGAAAGCCACTTATGAATGGAGTGACACCTATACTATTAAATCATGTTGTTCCAATGCTAGGGTTAAAGATGAATGCTTTACCCCATTTGAAATCTGGAATGATGAGATTTCAAGTGGTATAAAGCAGTGGTTGCCAGTTTTCAAGATAGAGCTCCATCAGAAATCCATTCAGAATGGAAACAGCAAAAGTAAAGCATGCTGTTCATCAGAATGAATCAGTTTTAAGGACTAAAATTAACACTGTGTTATTGTAAATCTTGGAGTCTCATTTTTTTCCAATGGCATATAGTATTAATTTCTAGTGCTGGTAGTTCATGAGAGACCAGACTTTATAACAGTTACTCATCCCTATGACGAGCAGAACTTCTTTGGCAAAAGTCCTGGAACTCCAATCAGTGTAATTTTTAATTCCTGATATCGCAACTAATTATACTACGTGCTGTAACATTACAACTAACATTATTCACGCTAATCTGAGTAGTCCTGTCACTTTTCTAAATGCTACTCCTCCCTCAGAGATTAAATTCTAAAGCTATTAACATTTTGATTGCGAGTCAGTAATACTAAATTATCCCTCAATAGTAACCCTGTTCTACCAACCACTATGATACCTACTCTTAATTGAAAATACAACCAGTGGTTTGACATTAACGCCCTGTCTACGCTAGGGTTTGGAACCATAGGTAGATCTACACTGTAGCTGGAAGCGTGCTTCCCAGCTTGGATAGACACACACATGCTAGCTCTACTCAAACTAGCATGCCAAAAGTAGCAGTGTAGCTGGGGGTAGCACAGGCAGGAACAGGCTAGTTGTCTGAGTATAAACCCACTCAGACCCCCTGGGAAGTGACCCAAGCTGCTGTCCATCTTACCCCAGCTAGACCGCTATTTTTAGTGCACTAGCTGGGAAGCATGCTCCCAGATGCGGTGGAGAAGTACCCCATCTCTAAATCATAGAATATCAGGGTTGGAAGGGACCTCAGGAAGTCATCTAGTCCAACCCCCTGCTCAAAGCAGGACCAATCCCCCAATTTTTGCCCCCGATCCCTAAATGGCCCACTCCAGGATTGAACTCACAACTCTGGGTTTAGCAGGCCAATGCTCAAACCACTGAGCTATCCCTCCCCTCAAACCACAATCCAACTCAGTAACAAGCTAGCACAGGAATAATATTATTTGTGTCAGCACTTAATGCAGTTACAACAGTGCTAGAATCTGAACTTAAGGCCAAATTCTTCCTTCACTTACACCCTCGCCTCCACTTGCTGCAATGAGATTGCATGGGTGATCTTAAAGCACAATGTGTTGCTCAGGGGATGCAGCACAGAAGGTGCAGTCAGGGTGCGGGGAAGTGGGTGGATTTAAGATTTTGACCTTTTTGCAAAAGTAGACACGGGTAAATTTTCAACAGCATCTCAGGCCTAAATGTTTTTCAAAGGTGTTTAGGCCCTGGAATGCTGAGTGCAGCAACGCCCAAGTCCAAAAGTGATTGAGGAACTTGGGAGCGTAAGTTGTCCCACTGACTTTCACTGAGGCTCCGTGGACTGTATTTTGTGAACCTTTGCACTACAACAGACAACTGGAAGCCGGCTTAGATATCGTGGGCCTGCCTGCTTTAAAGGAGGAGGAAACGGCAGGGATCCAAATTGCATGAAACGACTAGTTGCATCAATTGCCACTACAGATGTGCACCCACACAGCAGCATCGGTTTTAACAGCTCCTGGGATCATGTGATCTTGTAAGACTCTCAGTTTTCATTTAAAATAAAATTTAAAAAAACTTTCTAGCCGTCATGGCAATGGAAAAACGTTAATATGTGACTCTTAAGGGCTCAAACCAGAAGGCAAATAAAGACAAGTTTTTTAAGTCGTGATTTTTAAGCCCATCTCATGATTTTGGGGGCCTGACTTATTATGTTTGAATGCTTGGAACTGGCAATACTGTGGTCTACTAATGCACGGGCATTTTCCCTCACAAGCATTGTTTCACCAGTGCATTTGGTGCATTCTAGGATTCCAGAAGGCCATGTCCCACAGGGCCCAGGATTTGTTGCTTGGAGGAAGGACTTCTTGAGTAACTTCCAAATGTGACTCATTGCCTTGTGGGATGGACCTAAGGAGGGAACCAGCTAAACTGGAGAAGTGGCTTCCTGCCTATGGTCTCTACTGGTTGAGCTAGTTCTAAGCTAAATCTTGCACCCAGGTGCACACTCTGCCATTACAAACACTGCTGAGAAATGACTGGACTAAGACAGCCATTGGGCATGGATTCAAAGCACAATGCAAGGGTTGCTAGCTCCAGGGATTCCAAGCAGCATTTCTTGCAATGGGGGGTTGTTGTTTTTTACCACTCTAGTTTAGACAAGAGTCCGGGACTATCAACATGGTGGCTTATAACTGTGCCAGTTTCACTGGTCACCTTGGTACCGACATGATTTACTACCATTCTCTTTAGACAAATATTTTAATAGCTCTTTGACAAGCTATACATAAAGACTGCAAGCAAGGTAACCAGTGAAGTGAAAGTCTGCTTCACTGAACCCTATTTGTAGTGAACATTGAACTCTGTCCATTCAGTCTCTTCCTCTCCAAAAGGCATTTCCCTGTTTGGCTGATATTTGTGCCTCTCCTTTATACCAGTCAGTTGGGGGTCTGGTTGCAAGTATCAAATTGCAAACAATCTTTGATTTTTCTTTGCCTGCAAAGGCCGGGGAGGACTGGAATCCTTTTAGAGTGCCCGCAGCAGGGAAAAAGCATTTGGGAGTGCAAGTTAAAGCCTATTTATATCTTGATTGAACCATTTTAGCAGTCAATGCTCAACAGAACTCACTATGTCCTCAAAAGGAGGATTTTGGCTTCCCTGCATATGTCTGGCAATGAGGCCACAGGTTCTGGTATTCATTCAAATTCCACTGTGGTGGATCACAATCTGTCAAAACCAGAAAATGGCCTCTGAACCCCCAAATGAGTATATATTGCAATAGCTTGCAATTAGAGCTCTGCAGATGATAGACAATCTGTTTCACAATGTATTTTGAAACTGGAATTTCGCTTCCTTCCAAATCAGAACAAAACCAAACATTTCAAAATTCTTCATAAAGGAAAACTCCCCCCAGAAAAATTGTTTCAGGTGGATTGAAATGTTTCATTTCAATTCAAGTTTTTTAATTTCATATGGTCTATAACATCCAATACAAAATTAAAATAAATCATTTTGGAAATGGGAAAAACCCCAATGTTTCATTCCAAAAAATGTCAAAATGGAACACTTGGAAATTGTTAGAACTCTTTCTCCTCCCACCTCCCCCCACAGGTTTTTTCAGAAACAAGATTTCAGAAAAATCAACATGATCTTGCAGACTTTTACTTTCAATGGAACTGAATTTTCTGATGGAAAACGGTTCCATCCATTTTTTTTCTCACCAGCTCTACTTGCAACATTAATGTGACCTGGTTTCTAGTAAATCCCATGCACGTCCCCCTGTCAATCTATTCCTACTGAGCGTAGGGATAATCTGTAAGAGGCGGCAATGCAGTGAGCCCATTTCCAAACCATGGAGCATTTGTGCACTGACATGTAGACCACACCCTTTGGCCATGGCCCATTTCGCTCATCCTGTCAGATCTAATGGTCAGATCCTAATGCCAGAGTCAAGGGTTGAGACAGATTCTGAGACAGGAATCAGACCTGAGGGTCTGAACTGGATTATCTGGAGACGAGCAGGTAAGAGCAGGGTTGGAACAAGGCTGGCTACAGGGCAGGATCTAGGCTAGTGTGAAGCTGGTGCAGGTTTTGGCCTGAAGAAAGCACAGTGAGGCAAAGAATCTACAGATGGGCATTGAGCAGCGACTGATCCTCCGCCTCTGCTGGGCTTAAGAGTAAGCCACCTGACTGCCATAGCCAATCAGATGGTTCTGCTGTGGCCCAGCTGCACTCATTGGCTGCCTGGTGACTGGGCGGGCACAGCTGCAGGACCTCATTCCTGGCACATCCACACTTCCTGTTGCTAAGGGTCTCCCCCAGGTTTTGAAGGCCAAAGTCAAGGGTAGAACTGGGTAAAGTTTTCCACCAAAACTCTTTTCAATGAAAAATGCAGATTCGATTACACTAAAATATTTCATGAACTTGTGTAGATTTCACCAAATTGTTGTGGTTAAAAAATCACCAAACCAACCACCTGTCGTCCCCCACCTCCACCCCCCAAAACCCTTTAAATTTGATTTTTTAAATGCAAAATTACTTTTTGATTCCAAATTTCCTTTACTTTTAAAAAAATTAAAAAGCTCAATTGAAACAATGTTTAGTTTTGAGTTGAGCTCAGTGTTTCACTTGACCAAAGCAATTTTTTTTACGCTTTGATTTGCCAAAAATTTCATTTTCAATTTGATCAGACTTTTTTTCTTTTTTTCAAAATTGCCAGCCAACTGAAAAAACCCATTCTTGGCCCAGCTGTGATCAGAGCAGCCAACTAGCTCTCCCTGTGCTCCCACTGTTAGCAGGGGTTTCCAATAGTCACCTATCTGCACCACCAGCCAAAAATTTAGTCCATAATCTGAAAAGCAAAAGCAACACGAATTATGAAGCAGCTAAAAGTAGACGGACGTGATATTCTCTTCTCAGGCACATTCGTGGAAATAAGGTGTAACTCAGCTGCCGTCAGTCAGATAAATATCAGGGCAGACAAGAATTCTCTGCTCTTGGCATGGTTCATGTTCTCGCCCTCCTGAAAAAGGCAGAGAAGAAGCATTTGTCAGAAGACATAGCTCCGGTTTTCTATCATTTTCAATGTCTTCTTTGCTGAAGATGTCAGACACAACAACAGGGAAGCAAATTTGCTTATTGTCAGTCATTTGCTTTCTTCCAGACTGTGCACTCATGTTCTTATTCCTGTAGCTCAGGGTTTCCCAAATTTGGTTCACGACTTGTTCAGGGTAAGCCCCTGGTGAGCCGCGAGACGCTTTGTTTACCTGAGCATCCACAGGTACATCCGCTCGCAGCTCCCAGTGGCCACGGTTCACTGTTCCCGGCCAATGGGAGCTGCAGGAAGTATCAAAGCTGTATCAAAGTCAACGGTTTGGTTCACAGAATCACACATTCCAAGGCCAGAACGGACCATTGTGATCATTTAGTCTGACCTCCTATGTAACACAGGCCATAAAATTTCCCTAAAATAATTCTTAGATAGCTAAACTGTTTTATTCCCAACCCTGCATCTGCTTCCCATGCTCCAGCATGTTCGTATAAATACCCTGCTCAGCTGTACTATTTCCTGAAAACTTGCTTCTTGAGTCTGGATTCACCGAGCCAGGTGGTCCTTTGCCTCTCTCTGTACAGTAGGTGAAAAAAAGCTGACCTTATTTGCATCTTCATCCCAAGGCAACTGTAAAACCTTTAGCAGCTCTGTTTAAATCCATTTTGTTTTTCTTCCTGCAGAATCCAGTATCATGTATATGAAGTGCAAGTTTCTAGAAATAATCAGCCTACATATGGTAGTGAGTAAAAGTCTGGGGCTAACATCAGAAGATATTTATTGCTTGCCTTAGAAACAGACAGTTAAATGAAGGCTTAGTGGCCAGAAATCTCACATGGACTCAGTTGACACAGTCAGGACCAGATTTTCAGAAGAGCTCTGCTCCCACTTAGGCACCAAAATAAGGGTCCAGATTTTCAGAGCCCTGCACATTGGGTGCTGAGCTGCTTTGAAAATCGGGCCATCATTTAGGTGCCTAAATGGGAGCTCAGCTCTTCTGAAAGTCTGCCCAATTAGGGGGGCTAAACGCTTGAAAATCTGTGAACGCTTGAAAAGCAAGCCCCACATTATGTACAACAAGCACTTACTTAGATATATTTATATATTTACATCTCAGTATCAATGGTCAAGCTATCAGCACAGATACATGGAACTTCAGAAACCTGTTCTTTGTCCGGCCAACTCTTTAATTGCCAGTTAGCTGTGCTCCAAAACAATTAGCTATGATTAAAGCTAAGACTTTGTCACGGATATGACAAACCCCCCACCCCACCCCCTCTACACACAAGGGATTCTGAGTTCTTTGCCTCCTTCCTCGGAAGCATCAGAGATGCCCATGGCTGGAGATGTGGCACCAGACATCCTCTCTCTCGGGTGCTTAGCTGGCGGGTTCTTGCTCCGGGGCTCAGAGTCTAACTGATCACCATACAAGGGGTCACGAAGGAATTTTCCCCCCAGGTCAGATTGGCAGAGACCTTGGGGGGTTTTCACCTTCCACTGCAGCGTGGGGTGCTTGTCAGATAATCTGGATATATCTCAGTTAATCGATGAGTTGCCATTGTTGGGGCTTCAAGCATTGGTGCACCTTGGTCCTCTACTTCTCTGCTTGTGGTACACAATAGCTTAGCTTTCTGGGGTTTATAAATCTTTGGTCTAACCTTGGTGGTTGGGTTTATTGTGTGGCTGGCTAGGTGGTGCCGGTGGCCTGTCAGACACTGACTGGATGATCCAGTGGCCCCTTCTGGCCTTAAATGCTATGATTCTATGACCATAATACATGTGTGATCTTACTGTCTACTAGGTTTTGAACCTATTGTGAGACTCAGGATAAACTCACAAGAGTTGGTAACTCTGCTGCCAACAAACAAAGCATAGGCTTCTCACTGACCTATTCCCTTCAAAATGATGAATCACCTTCTTCCAAACACATTGTTACTCATTTATAAGTGCACAGGATAAAAAATAATATTCCCTCTACCTCGACTATGTGGAACTTACACTAAACACGATGCAGTTTGAACTGACCCTTCATAACCGTTTCCTGAAGACTGCAAGCATCACTTCTACTGAAAGGAGGAGTCCTAGGGTCCGTCACATGGTAGCACAATGCCCTATCATTCGAAGATGCAAGGCCAACTAAAGATTAGCCACATGTCTGTGGGAAAAGTGCCTTTAGTTAAATAAACATGTAACTAGTTGAATATGGAATTTGAATAACAAAATTCAAATCTGTCCAATCAAGACATGTGGTTTGATTCACCCATAAAAGTCAATGTACTTATAAGAAATAGTAGTAAATAAAGAAAGGCAGCTTGATAATTACAGCTTTTCATTCAGACTACCATAGGGAATGGCTGTAATTAAAGGATTAAGTAGACAGAATGCAATTTCCTTCCTATTGATTGATGATACAGGAAATGAGAATTAATTTTCTTTTTTCACATAGATAATTTAGTGGTTATGGAAAGTGCTGGATCAACAGTCCAGGGGTCTTATTTATATACTGATCATGGACACCAGCAGCACAAGCTTCCTCAGGTTTCCCATTGGTGTCCCAAAAAACAGACGTCAGGGGACCACTGTCACAAGCTCAGGAGTCACTTGTCCATCCAATCCTCCCTCTGCTGACAGTGCCAATAAGGGCCTCTTAGTCCTAGCTGTGGTGGTGGTAGCATTGACTATGTACATGCTTTTTCAGTCAAAAGTGGACTGAGATCATGAATTAGTTTTTTCACAATTAACTCTTTCGGAACGACAATGTATTGACCCATTAAGCAAATGCAAAACAACTTTCTTCTCTTTCATAGATTAGAACAAGCCGTGTCATCACTGACAAAGATGAAGAAAGGGTTGTCTTCGTGTCACATACCAGGGTACAGGCCACACCAGTGGGGGCAGTATCACCCCTGCCCTGCAACGTTGGGTGCCTTACAATGCCTTGCTTCAGTAACTCCCGCCGGTCCACTCACAAACAGCTTTCCAGCATGCAGGCCACATCCTCAGTGTCTGTGTGTAACTGCAGCTTGCCAACCACACTTGGCTTACACTCTGGCTCTCACCAACCTGGGTTATAATTCAGGGTGACCCAAACACATCCCAAGCCTTGGATTTTCCCCCAGAAAAGTATGTCCTGTACTGCCCAACCCTCTCCTAGACAGCACAAATATTTTAAGAGAGGGGGGTGCTTGGGGTGTATGTCCTTCCTTTTTATAGTTTCAGTGTCCCTCTTGAAAAACATTTCCAGCTGAGACCCGGGAGCCGATGAGTCTATGTGGAAGGATGTTCCCTGCAATTTTTTTCACCTGTTTCAACTTTCATTGTCTTCCCTTCCTGCTTGATGACTCTATTTACTGCTTAAATACAAATCAAGCAGAACATATATTCCTTTGTTTAGGACAGACCTGTTTGCCAACTTCTGTTTAAGAAGGGCTGTGGGGTTTGGAACATGTGTTAATAATAATAAAAATACTATGCGGGGTATTTTATAACTTTACATACAATGTAGCCTCAAATATTTTATCAGGACAATAATGACCAGCAAGTTATGAGCTTTCAAATTATACCTTACAAGACATGCCTTGTACAAAAATTATTACAATAGTGTGTAGGCTGTGAACACAAGGGTGTATTCTGTCACACTTAAGGCTTTTTTTCTGACAGGTTCTGACCATAAAGGATGGGCAGAGCCTTACTTCAGGAAAGGCATTATCCAGATTCTAGGGGAAGTCTGACCAAATTCAATCTCCTTGAACAATATCACTGGGTCAAATTCAACCCTTAGATACACACAGACACACACACATCTGTTACTGAAGTCAGGCATCTGA
Organism: Eretmochelys imbricata; assembly: GCF_965152235.1. NCBI lineage: Eukaryota > Metazoa > Chordata > Testudines > Cheloniidae > Eretmochelys > Eretmochelys imbricata. The sequence goes on along the minus strand of NC_135574.1, from coordinate 200,130,054 downwards.
GAGCAAAATATCACCGATTGTTGTCTTAGAAGAGAAATCTGGGGATGGTATAGAAAATTTCTGACTTTTTATCACCCTATTTAGAAGGAATGTGGTTGGTATCCATAAATGGAGGCATTTAAACCTTTTGATTAAATTCATCCTTATATAAGTTATCAAGCAGGTTTTTTTGGCTAGATCTTTCTTTCGGTGATCAGCCAGGGTAAAGTTTTCACACTTTCCTGGAAATTAACTGAAGATCAGTAGCTGTACCATCTTCCAAATTTATGACACTGCAACTACATTCAGCCCCAGACCTGCAGTGATAAATAATGTCTCATGACCTCTAGCCCATCAAATAGAAATCTGCTTCCTTGGGAAAACACAAAATGAGATCTGTGCATTACAAATACGTTTTATTAAAAGGTGTGTTCAATATTTCATGAAACATGAGGAATCATCAGTTCTTACTAGAGCTTGAAATTTTCTTGAATATAAATGTGTCTGAGGAACCAATAAGACCATTAACAAAGAGTAAGCTTACGTTCTGAATGTCAGAACCAGAGGCCAAAACCCGCACTGATTAATGGCAGTATAATCTGTCAGTTCAGAATCAAGGAGTTGGAGGTCATAACTAAATTATTTGTAAGGCAATTTGACCTTAATGAGGGCTAAATTCCATCAACTTGCAGAATAGTCTATTAATCTCTGTGGCACTGAAAACACTTGGGGATTGGTCTCATTGTGTCATTGGGAATTAATTTATCTTTTAGAAAGTTTCTAGGGAAAGAGAAGCCACACTCTTTAATATTAATACAAATGTAATAATGGTGGCTAAATACATTAGAATGGGGATTTGGTTTAATTTTGTACCTTTTTATATTCAAAGTATGATGTGTCCCAAAGTGTAAAGCTGATCCACATTTTGTTTCCTGAAAAGCAAATATCTTTTACCAGAAATGGTTTCCAAAACTATCCGGTGGGTTTGGGTTTTGTGGAAAAGCTGAAAAATTTAATGGGCAATTTAAAGAAAAAAAGAGACCTCAGTTGTGGGCAAAAATAAATGGGCTTTTTGTACCCTGCTCCACTACACTATCAGCATGGAGGTTCATCTCTAAAGATGATACAGGCACACTGATACCTGCATCGCTGGTCATCTTCAGTGACTTCCCGAACAGCCAGCACAGGCCAACACTGACCTACACTGGCATTCAAATCACAGTTCTCTACTCAAAACTGGCACACTTGAACTTCAAAAAAAAGCAGAAAGGACCACTGTCACTATAACTGTGGACAGTACCATTTCCCACATTCCCCCAACATGGAAGACTTTTGACCATTTTACTGCACTCCTAATCTCAGCCACAAAGAAGATCATCCCTCAGGAACACAGGTCATCATACACTCCTTGCTGGACTACAGAGAGCCAACAGCTCCTCCACAAATGTGATGAGTGTCAAGAATCAGAAATTGGTTTGAATGTGTAGAAGGTCTAAACTTCACACACTCGAGCAGATGCGCCCGGAACTTGCTGAAACACTTGGGGCTGCAAATCCCACACATGCCACTAGGCGGTAGGTGAAAGCCAATGCCATCACCGCTAAACTTTTGCAGACATCCAAACAGCCAGTGGACAAACAGTAATGCAGAAAAGTCCTGCATCAAATTCAGCAGATGATGTCCACATTCACTTCAGAGTCCCAATGGTCTGGACCATTCACAAATAAGGGCATCGATACAGCCATTGCATCCACAAAACTGGGAAAAGCAGCAGGAAAACATGGTTTCTATCCTGAGTTCCACTCGCACAGAAATGGATGATGCAGCTTTTCACCAACATCCTGGAGACCAATGAAATCCCCTGAGTACGCAGAGAAGCCAACATCATTCCACTCCTAAAGTCTGGAAAACCTGTAGATCGTTGTTCTAGTTATAGGCCAATCTCCTTCTTGAGCACCACCTACAAGGTGATGGAGCATATGAGTCTGAACCAAATCGGGCCTACTGTGGACACCAGCCTAACCAAGGAGCAAACCGGTTTTCAATCACACAGAAGTTGATTCATCCAGGTCCTTGTCCTCACTACAAACATCAAGGCTGGATTCCAATGAAAATTCAAGACCGATAGTGCTTTCATCGATCTGTCAGCAGCATGTGACAGCATCTAGAAGGATGATCTTCTACTGAAACTGGCCAAAGTGATCCCTGTGTGTGGATTCTCAGGCTGCTAACACCATGCTTAGCTGCCAAAGGATGTGCGTATACCTCAGAGGTCAAATCAGCAAGCTGCACAGTTTGAATAACGGGCTACCACAAGGCTCTATAATTGCTTCAACACTCTTCAATGAATACTCGAGTGATATGCCTGAAATGACAGGGCAGAAGTTTGCATATACTGATGACTGGGCACTCACAACTCAGACCTGTAGCTTTAAACAACTTGAAATGATCCTTACGTCTGACCTTAAGATCATGGAAGAGAACCTTCAAAAGTGGTGGCTGAGACAAAACCCAAGCAAATTTGTAGTCTCTACTTTCCGCCTTGACAATAGAATCACATAAAACACTCTAACTGTCAAGTTTTGTGGTGAAACTGTGTGTTATGCCCCAAAGCCAACACATGTCAGTGTCATTCTTGGCTGCACACTGACGTTTCATGACCATCTCAAGAAAGTACTCTCTAAAGCAAAGACTCATGTAAACATTATGCAAAAGTTAGTGGGAACAAGCTGGGGATCAACTGCTCTGGTGCTACCAACATCGGCCTTGGCCCTGGTGTACTCAGTTGCAGAGTACTGTGCACCGGTGTGGACAAGAAGCTGCCATACCCAACTTGTGGATAGGAAGCTGACTCAGACCATGCAAATCATAACGGGAACTTTAAAATCAACATCTCCACCGTGGCTTTTTGTATCAGCAAGCATCGAGCCTCCAGCTATCCATCGAGATATAGCCACAGCATGATTACTTAAACACACTTGAGGCTACTCAGAACGTCCCATCTGGCAGGCTATGGATAACATAACCCAATAATGCCTGAAATCACAAAAACCATTAGGGACTACACATTCAAGTCTCTGAATCTAGCCAGGGAATGGCAAAATGTCTGGACTTCATCTACCATTCCAAACAAGCACATTATTACTGACCCAACAAGCTACCATCCTGGTTTCAACCTGCCAAGCAGACTTTGGACCACATTGAACTGCATCCATGGAAGACGCGGCTACTTGATACACAAGTGGAAAATCAAAGACTCCTCTTTGTGCGACTGTGGGGAGAACATCCAAACCATCGAACACATCAGAACGCATTGCCTCAGATATGGATTCAAAGGCAGATTGGATCATATCCACAATGCCACAGAGGAAGCCTTCAAAGAGCTTATGGACCTACAACTGCATCTACAGAATGTTGCTCTGTAGATGCCATAGGTGAGAGAGACTGTCAGCACTGGCTCTGACTCAAGTGCTAGTCTGGCTGTGAGCTAGTTAATAATCTCATCTTCTGTAGCACACAAAATCCTTATTCTCTTTAGACTGCCAGGAGGGAGGAAGAATGTTTCAGTAGTTAGGATACTAACCTAGGGCTTGGAAACAAAGGTTCAGTTCCTTGCTCTTCTACAGTCTTCCTCTGTGATCTGGGCAAATTACTTAATTTCTGCGTGCCTCATTTCCCCATCTACAAAATGGTGATAATACACATCCCTATCTCATAGGGGTGTGGTGATTATACAATAATAATGCCGTAGACACCCCTTAGATAAAAGACGCCCAGAAGTGTCACTCAGCCAACCATAATATATTTGATTTCATACAAATAAATCAAAGTAATGTTGTTTAAGCTCTTGGGCTGGTCTTTAGTGGATAATGACAATGCTTCCTGTGTATATAGGGCCTTGATCAGTACTGCATGGTGCTAGCCTTTCTCTTGTGCATGCTCTTTAAATTTTTATCAATAGCTCCTGGGCCTTCTTTCAGTGGTTACTGTGTAGCTCATCTCAGAGCTGACTGTTAGTAACTCTGCTCAGCAATCTCCCTGAGAAGTTAGACCCCACCCCAAAAAAGTGCCAAAGATGGCTAACTGAATTTCCCCCTAACATTTCTCCATCCCTGCATTGCCTTTTACAGTCAACATAGGTTTTTTACTCAGACATGCCCCTTATAGTGATGGGAATGGGAAAGAATGGCTAATTTCTAAAAGCAAGCTTTCCTGATAGGGTCATGGCAGCACCGTTATTGCTAAAAAAGTACGACCAAACAACAGAACTCTTGCCTTTTAAAAGACACCGATTGAAGGTTTTACAGTGCAAGATTCCAGACCATGGAATTTTTCTAGCATAAAGTAATGGAAGGGGTAAAGGCATCTTGTGACTGTTTCATACCATTGTTCAGAAGATCCAGGCTACAACTATTAGCTCAAGGATTGAAGTCTGTTACCCCACATCCCCAAAGCCACCCTCCTTTGTGTTTTCCGCCAACAAAAATATTGATGTGATGTTTTTATCTGCATAATTACAGACATTATTTCACTGTAACATTTTGGCACTGAATTCTAGAACACATATAATTGAAATACTCTCTTTCTAATTTTCCTTTGCAATTCTTCTTCCTCCCGTTTTCTTTCTGCCATCATTCCAATTTTTCACATCTGCAATATTTTTCCTCTGGGAGCTATTCCTTCAGGATACTTTTCTGTTCCATTCCATCCCTTTCCTTCTCTCATCCTGTAATTCAGACCACTAACTTCTTTCCCAGTGCTATTCTCCCAATTTCTCCATGTTCTTTCAGTCTCCCTCTTCCCTTCTCCCTTCATCCTTGAATCTCTTGGCTGTAATAAACCCCAGACCCTTGGCTAGTGGCAGCTGTCTCTAAGGCAGAGCTGTTGTCTACAGACACCCGTTGCTTCCACTCCCATTCTCCTGGGCTTCCTCCTGGGATCCCTTCTTAATTATCTTTTTTTCCCCCACTCTTCCTTTTGTTTTTTTCTACCTATGATCTGGAAAGGAAATAAGAAGCACGGTTTTTAAAAAAGGGAGTAGGGCATGATTCTACAAGAAAGCCAAGGTTCAGGTTCTGTGCTTCCAGGCACCAGGAGGCAAAAGTACTAAGGGTAGATGGAACACTGGCATGTAGAGGGAGGGACTTTGCTGTTTGCTTCCTTTCTTCTTGAAAGGTGGAGCCGCAGCACTGTCCTTGAATTTCCAGGATGGAAGAAGAGGGCCACATGACCAAAATAGCTATTGTAGTAGCAAAAGAAAGCCTTCCCTGTGTGAATCACAGCAGCGCTGTGGTCCAGAGTGTGCAGATCAACAGCTCTTATAGAGATGTTAACTGACCCATTAATGGGACCTTAATTCTGAAGCCTGAAGGCATTCACATGTCAACACTGCCAGCTTCGCTCTTGTTGCTCATTTTAACCGAAGCATCTAGCTACTGTACAACTGTAGTATGGGCCATTATGTAGCACCACATTGTCCTTCGCTCCAGACTGCCCCCGACTAAACTCTAGTTTGTACACAAAGCTGGAATATGTTTTAATTTTAAAAAAAATCTGCCTTCATCACTCCACATATTAAAGGTGAATAGCGAATTATTATTTTACTACTATTTATTTTATTATTTAATTTTAAAACCCCCAAATTCTCTTCTAAGATTTGGATCAGCGCATCCTCATGGCATCTGGGTGCCTCCCAAAATTAAAGTGTGCACAAAGATTTCTCTCTTCCCTTGAATCTTCATGGACTGGACACTGATCTATAGCCATTGTTAAAATTAGTACAATGTTTTGTTATTTATTATACTAGTGCTTAGGGATGAGCCAAGAACAGAGAGCCATGGTGCTATGGGCAATACAGACACAGAGTAGTAGACAGCCCCTGCTGTCTAAAAGAGCTTGCAGCAAAATTTCAGACAATTACATCTTCATTAAGAGCCTGTAGGAGAACACTTCAATCTCCCTGGACACTCAATAACAGACTTAACAGTGGCAATTCTTCAACAAAAAAACTTCAAAAACAGACTCCAACGAGAAACTGCAGAACTGTAATTAATTTGCAAAGTGGACACCATCAAATTAGGCCTGAATAAAGACTGGGAGTGGATGGGTCACTACAAAAACTAATTTTCCCCCGCTGATACTCACACCTTGTCAACTGTTTGAAATGGGCCACCTTGTTTACGTTGGCCTCATTAGCACTACAGAAGTGATTTCCACTTCATCTTGCAACTGTTTAGAATAGCCCACTTCCACCTTAATTGAATTGGCTCGTTAGTATTGACACCCCACTTGGTAAAGCAACTCCCGTCTTTTCATATGCTCTGTATTTATACCTCCCACTGTATGTTCCACTCCATGTATCTGATGAAGTGGGTTTTAGCCCACGAAACCTTATGCCCAAATAAATTTGTTAGTCTCTAAGGTGTTACAAGGACTCCTTGTTGTTTTTGCTGATACAGACTAACACGGCTGCCCCTCTGAAACCTGTAAAATCTAAGCTGCAGCTTTCCTGATTTCCCTGCCAGGTTACCAGTGTCACTCTGCAGCTACCAGAACTAAAGATATAAGACCCTGACCCAAAGCCCACTGATGGCAATGGAAAACCTCCCACTGGCTTCATTAGGGTTCAGAGTAGACCCTAAAAAAGCTCTGCCATTCCAAATGGCTATTTTCACTCTCTTTTAGTGATAGTTACATCATTCACTCTCTGGGAAAACCATAGGTCAGCAAGTTCCAATATCTCACAATTTTAGGGAGAAAGTTTTGTGCTAATATGGCACTATGTCAGTGATTAACTGTTAGCAATACCTTTGCAGCTCATCTTTCAGGGGGAGAAGCAAAGGGAAATTTTGCTAATTATGCAAATAATAAACAGAACTCCCCTATCCTTTCTCTGTGAGGCTCACAGTCACAGACAAGTTGACTAGCTAATCAAGCACTGTCAGTTGGGGGAAGAAGTCGCAGACAGTGCAGCCATCTGTCGCTGCCTGCACTTTGGGAGAAATGCTGACATTCCTGGACCATAATGGCAGAAAAGCTTTCTAAAGCCATTGGACTCTGATCATCATCATGTCTCAGTCTGACAGATAGAATGGTTCGCCGACCAGAACGTTTTGTAAACACAAGCATTTATGGCTCAATTCAGATCAAGTAAAACCTCATTCTAAATTCAGAAATCTTGGCTTCAGACCAAAGAGGAATGAAATAGTGGATAATTCTCTTACTGCTGCAATGCTGGCCTATTAATTTTAAATCCCTAGGGAAACAAAAGTCCATCGCCACCCCGGATGTCCATGGCAAACACTCTGGGACAGATTGACACACTCCCATTGTCCCAGCTAGGTGCTGGAAAAGGTGAATAGGGAAGGCTTAATTCTCCTTGCAAGAGCCTGACAGAGTATTCTGGGGTGGGCTAGAGGAGGAAAGGGGTGTGGCTAGAGCTTTCTTATGGCTCTGTGATTCCACATGACTGCAGTGACCCATACAGGGCCCGAGCAGCCCTTAAACAGGGAAAGTACAAACTTTCCCCTCTCCCTGTCTATGCTGGCACCCGCACTGGTTAAGGACGAATTAGGCTCTATGGCCAATTTTCTATAAAGAGGGCCCAGTCCTGCAAACGCTTCTGGATGTGAGAAATTTTATTCAGGTGAGCAGCCCTTATTGAGCTCAGGACTATAAATGTTACCGAACAACACAGCGAGAAACCATTGTCAAGGGTTGATTAGTCTCTAAGGCTCCCTAATGGGGAGAGGGATAGCTCAGTGGTTTGAGCTTTGGCCTGCTAAACCCAGGGTTGTGAGTTCAATCCTTGAGGGGGCCATTTAGAGATCTGGGGCAAAAATTGGGGATTGGTCCTGCTTTGAGCAGGGGGTTGGACTAGATGACCTCCTGAGGTCCCTTCCAACCCTGATATTCTATGATTCTCCCACTACACTTAGAGCGGGGCGAGGGGTGACTCCCCGCTTGAGTAGCCATCCTCAGACTGGCTCTCACCGAGCTAGCATTACTACTAAAAATAGAAGTGGCACAGGTTGGAATGTCCAGAGGACAGACCCCCAGCGTCCAGGCCAGTTTGCACTCGGGGCAGCTAGCCTGTGTTGCCACTCGCTGCAGCTTGTGCTACTGTGGCTATGCTACTGTTTTTAGCATACAAACTCAGATGAGAGCTAGCAGGAGTTTTGCTACTCAGGCTGGGAATCCCACCCCCAGCTCCAAGTGTGGATGCAGCCTAAAGGATGGATATCCCACTGCTGGTGTCCAAGGGTGACTTGAATATAATGCTTAAATTTTTATTGGTCATTTGCTTAGGGGCACTCCTTGGCCATCAGTCTTTGAACCAGTTGACCTATAAATCTGACCCTTCCTGTATTAAAAATGTGTCTGGTTTGCTGTGGGCTAGGGGAGCCCTTATCTGAATTTTGCATTGTAACTTCGTTCTGCTAGACCGGAGCCAGAACTCCTGGCCGTGGAGCTGCATATGCACACGTAGTGCATAGAGAGTAAACAGCAGCACGAGGAATGCAGCGCTTGAAACTTGAGTTTGAATACATGGCAAATAGTTGGAAAAAAGAAGAATCATTTGGAGTTAGAACTTCAGATGAAACTGCTCCTAATTCCCTTCCTTTGCGACACACTGGCTCTTTGTAATGAACTCTGTAGTGAAAAGACAATGCCTGAGGCCTCCTTGGTGCACCCATACAGTTCTTGCCCTAGACACTGGCTTTTAGTATAGACCAGTGGTTCTCAAACTGATTTGATCAGGCCTCCCTTCTTTGTGTCTGTAGTGGTTTACGCCTCCCCCCGCCCCGAGTATACATACCACCACCCAGCTCTGAAGGCAGAGTGGAGAGCAGCGGCTGCTGGCCAGGCCCCCAGCACAGAAGGCAGCACAGAAGTCAGGGCGGCCATGTGAAAAGGGATGTTCAATATCATGTTTCACAGCAGACTTAGCGCCCCATTGCCAACCTTGCTTCTGTGCTGCTGCCACCCTGGGGCTGATAGCCACCTCCAGGTGAGGCATTGGGGATGGGGGTGGAGAGCCTGAGCCCAGGTGCACAGCTCTGGCTGTCAGCCCCAGTGCCATGGGGCTCTGGCTGTCCCCTTTATCCCTGCCTCTTGGGTGTGCACAGAACTTCTGCACGAGCCCCAGCCACCTAGGGCTGACAGCTGGAGCACTTCATAAAAAAACAAGAGAAGCACATAGCTCATGCCTCCCTTAACACTTTCCCATGCCTCCCTTGGGAGGCCTGCCCCGCAGTTTGAGATATGGGATAGAGTGAGTCCTTCATTTCAGATCAGAATCCAGTGCCACTCATCTTGCTTCAATTCCCAGGTTCCTAAGAGGGTTCCTCAATTCTCTCTTAAGCTCCAACACTTTTATCCTGTCTATCTAGAGTCCATCAATTCAAGAATTGCCCTGCAGTCGCAAACCCAGGATATTTCATACCTTCTGAATGCAAACTAGGGGGAATCGCAGCTGATAATTGTGACTAGCTATAAAACACGCTCCTGCAGTTCTATTTCTAGTTTCCACTTTGTATATAATCCTCCGCTCAAACCGCAAGGAACATGTTCTCATTCACTTATAGTTCAGTTATACTAATGTTTAAACTAAGATAAAGAATTTCAACCCCTGCCACTATGTTATCATCAGGATTGTCAACCCCAACCATTCAGAAATATGAGTCAGGTTCCCACAAATCATGAGATTGGCTTAAAAATCATGAGTTTTTTAAAAATAATAAATTCTGGGATGTTTTTTATTTACCTTCAGATTTAAGCCTTTGCAGTTCACTCACTTCATGCTTTCTAGCTTTTTGCCTGCCATCGGGAGGGCTAGAAACTTACACTTAAAAAAAAATGAAATCTGAGAGGCTCACACACTCTCTTGATTCCTGCAGGTGGGGCTTTGAGCTATCACGAGATTCATGATAAAAACATCATGGAACAAGATGGTAGAAAACTGTCATGTAATAAAGATAATAATGGGGCCAGATCCTCAGCTGCTATCAACTACTGCATCTGCATCAGGGTGAATGGGGCTTACGTGATTTACACCACCTGAAGCTGACACAATTTAAACTGGATTAAGCTGCCTTTTTGACTCCAGAATGACTGTTGTAGTGATGCTAGAGTGGGAGGATGGGGACGGGCAGCATGCCAATGGCTGGGTGGCATGAGACGTAGGGCTGAAGGATGGTGTGTGGAGGGGACAGAGACGCAGAATGCAGAAGGCTAAAAGCATTCCTTGATGTGAGTGAGAGAGGTGCAGAGGTGGAGGGAAGGACTGGAAACCAGACTGGCTAAGGGCTAGACACAGCTGCAGCCACAGTTGTCTTGGTAACCTATATGTGCGAGGGCCTGGCTGGGACAATAGATCTTGAAGGAAAGTAGACCTTAAAACCCTGTGATTCTGTCCTCTTAGTCACAGAACTCTTGGAAGCTTGAAAAGTTTGTATTTCCCAGGAGGCTGTAAGCAGAGGTGCAGATCTCCCTCAGCAGTCAATGTCACATGGTAATTCTGTGCCCCCCCCCATAAACACAAACCCATTCAAGTGTAAAAGGAGAGAATAATCTAAACATCCCTACTAGTGGCTCACCTTAGTTTAGTGGGTCTGAGTGCAGCATGTCAGAGGTTGGGCTTGGCTGGCATGATATGTCTAGTGATTTTTGATTGGCAATACAGAGGTTACATTATTTTAGCTGCTCCGTTGCTCTTGCATCTGACATTGGACAGGGCAGCTTTGAAAAAAAACAGACAAACAAACCCTGAGCTTTGACTCTTGGAAGGTCAGCTTGTAGCTATGCAAATCTGTAATACAGATGGCTATGTGCCACCTAAGTTACTTTGTGCATACAGACAGAACCTGGACAGAGGTGTACTTGAGGTCTGATTGTGTAATTGTTGAACTAAAAGAAAAAGCTATTGAGTACCAAAATTGTGCACAAAATAGATGCAATATTTACTATCCACTGGCTGGTTTCTCCATTACCGGTTAAAAAAAAAATAACCTCACAGTCTATACATTGCAGAAGCTAAGATGTACATTCTTGTCTCTGAAAATAACAAGTAATTTCCCTCACATGGAGATTAAAAAGCACCTTCCACATCTGATTAGAGAGAGAAGCTATGCAGAGCTCTGTAGCGCTTCTCCCTTTCAGTTATTCACCTTTATCAGCGCACAGAGACTCACTAGTACAGTTGATCTGATTTCCTTTCTTCGTCCAGTATGTCAATTTCACCTCTACTCAGACTGACTGCCTCTGTGCTCCCTTCACCCTAAAGGCTTCTTCCTATTCTTAGCCAGCCTGATTCCTAACCCACACACAGAACAGTGCAGCTTGACCTCAGCCTGACCTGGTTCTGTAACCATTCCAAAAACACTCTTGGGACAAGCTAACCTAATTCTGACCTTGTTTTGTTTTGGAAAGTAGCTCAAACTCTTAAAGATCCTTGTCACTTCCTCTCTGGGAAGGAACAAACGCCGCTGGTTGGGGTTGGATTTCCAAAGGCACAACGTTTAGAATAATCTGTAACTTCTTCTGTGAACTGATGTTATTATGCAGCACCAACCACCAGCAACGATGTACATGGCAATTTATCTCTACTAATTCACCCTTCAATAAACTGCGGAGCAGTTACCTCAGGTTAGTTCCATTTCACTCTGACAACATCTGAAAGATACGCATTCTTCCGTGGCTGTTTGACAGTGATGACAATGTCATTCTTTGAAGAGGGCTAGATTTCATTTATAGTTAAGAGCAGTGGTGTGGAGTATAAATTTAGGATTAAATATTATTCTCAGTTCACATCCTGATTGGCCAAGGGGACTGGAAACAGGATGTGAAGGCTTTCACCCCTGCGATAGTAGCCAGGGACGAGTTTCAGTCAGTACCCTATCTCAGAGCTGCTCCGTGCTTGTGTGTGAGGCAAGCTGGAACTCTCAGTCCACATCAAAGGTCCACATTACCAAATTAAAAACTCAATACAGCTGACAATAATTCACACACATGATGGGAGTCTGAGCAGAGAGATGGAATAGGCTCAGAGACTGAACTGTCCTAAAAGAGAGGTGCACCATCTAAACAATAGCAGTTCCTGCAGACAGTGCTAGTTACACCACTTAAGACAAGAGCAGGTTCCTTGTTCTCCACTGTCAGGGAGTCTGGAGAGAGAATCTGCAAAACTCTGGGCTGGAGTTGGAAGCGCTTTCATCCTAACAGGGCTCTTCATCCGTATAACAACTTAGGAAAGGGAGTCCTCTTCGAGGAAATGCTTCAGGCTGAATATTAGTGTACACTGAAGACAAGGGAGATGAAATAATATTTAGGTATTGATGGAGTTAGGCACAATTACTTGGTTAGAATATTATTGAAAGAGCTGGTCTCTCTTCACTTAATTCAGTCAGCAGTTTATTAAAAAAAGAACAGCATTAATACCTTTGTTTCCCTTCCTACCTTGATTTTTTTTTTTTATAAAAGTAAAAAAAAACCAAAGTATTGAAAGGCAGAAAGCTATCATTTTGCCACAAAACACTGTTGTCACAGGCCAAATGGTGAATTTCTGACTGGAGCATTTTCTAAAAATGTACAGTTCCATGCCGAAGACTTATGTCTTTTCCATTTTCACCTAGAAAAATTACCATCACCTATAGAAATGGCAATGTTTCTACATGGACCAAATTTGTGATTGCTAATGAAAATACCCATCACTACACGTGGTACTACACAAAAAGGGTGAAATCCCTTTCTCCCCACCCTCACCCCCTTGCACAGGGAAGCACTATGCCTGTAAATTACTCAGGTGCCATTTAAGCTCTCAAAATAGGGCCTATGCAGGAATTCAGTGCTGCATAGACTTTGTTCTGGCCCTCTGTGAATTCCACCTGGATAGAATACTGATAGATTCTTACTTGAAATCTAAAAACTGAGTCAAGGAAATGTTCCCAATGTACATTTACCGCAGAGAGTCTATTCCCCCATTAATACTGGAGGGATTTATGTGAAACAACTTCCACAATGATAATGGAACTAGCTGCCTACATCTCCCACGTACTGACGGCAGAAAGCATTTCAGTCCATTGGTATCTTACCTCTTGACAAATGCATATCACTCCTATTAACACTAATAGCAGTTACAGGCCTGCACTGATTAAATAAAATCCTTACACTTAATTTACTGTTCTTTTGTATGTGTGTCGTTGTTGGAAACCAATTTATTAAATTCTTAATTAATTATTAAAATAAATAAACAAATATAAGGTTGTCCACATCCTTTTAAAGAGTGGCTTAAGCCTTGTCTACACACACAAGTCGCACCGGTTTAATTTAAGTCACTTTATTTAAAGTGGTACAGGATTTGTATGTGGAATTTCTTACTGGTTAGATCAATTTAGCTTGCACCTGTAATTTTACTGCTGCAAGCTAAATCACTATAAGCCAGGCTTGCACCGATATAAAAGTGTCAACATAAAAAATTCATTAGGATTAAGGTAGGGTGTGATTTTAAAACACAATAGCTATTCCTGAGTAATTACACGTGTGGACACTCTTATTCTGGAATAAGAGGATCTACCCATGGAGTTACTCAGGAATAACTATTCTGGAATAACTGTATGTGTAGACAAGCCCTAAATAAACCACTCTTAAACCAAACTGAGAGCATCCACACAATGATTTGATACAAACCTGTTAATTAAACCAGTTTAATTAAACTGGTTCAACTTTGTGTGTAAATAAATCTGAGTCATTTATTCTTTATAATCGGCCTAATCATGTGAAGTGCTGAGCACCTTCAGCTTTTATTGAAGAAAATAGACTTTGACGGCGCTCAGGACTGGCAATTGTGGGTGGTAGAAAGAGCAGTCCTGTCTATTGGAGACAGAAGTACAGTGGCCAGAAAGCTTGAGGTAAGACCCTCTGGAGATTACTGATACCAAATCATCAGCTATTTAGGAGAGAGGAAAGTAAGCAGGAATCAGAACTCTAAATCAGACTGCCGTTCCCTCAGTAAAAACTCTGGTTATAAATATTCTGGTAGGATGTGTCACAGTAACAGCTGGGCTGATTGCTCCTAGCTGTCCTTGAAGGACACTGTATCAGCGTATCGCTCATTTTAATATCGTGTGTTGCCAACAAACCACACAGCATACATCCAAGATGGGAGGAGTCCGTAGCATGATTTTAGAAAGAAAAGTTTTAGACATGCAGATGACTGAGGAGACTGCACCCCATTCAGATGCACATTATTTTGTTACAAACATGCTGAGGGTGGGCGTGAAGGATTTAACTGTACAGTTTCACTAATGCTAATATTGATTTTCAACCACTGGAACTCCTTGCCAGTGGAAGTTGTGAAGGCCAAGACTTTAACAAGGTTCAAAAAGAAACTAGATAAGTTCATGGAGGATAAATCCATCAATGACTGTTAGGCAGGATGGGCAGGGATGGTGTCCCTAGCCTCTCTTTGCCAGAAGCTGGGAATGGGCGACAGAGGATGGACCACTTGATGATTACCTGTTCTGTTCATTTCCTCTGAAGCACCTGGCCACTATCAGAAGACAGGATCCTGGGCTAGATGGACCTTTGGTCTGACCCAATATGGCCTTTCTTACGTTCTTATAAACTGTGTCCTAATAAACAAAGAACTAAAGCCATCTTTTCTTTCCGTGAATTTAGTTGGAATGACTTTATGCCCTATTCTGCTAGGTACAGAACAAACACACGGTAAAAGACAGTCCTTGCTTCAGAGAGCTTACAGTAGTGAAAGGGTGGGAGAAATAACTAAGGCACAGAGCGGGGAAATGACTTCCAAAGGTCCTACCCCACTGGTGAATGGAACTCAGCTGTCCTGATTCCCAGTATCCTAGCCCTGATCAGTGTATTCACTTCTCATGGGGATTCTCGCTGTTGACTTCATTGTGATCTGGGTCAGACTCCAGACTAATGGCTCTGGAAAAATATGTTATCTGTTTTCTCCACAGAATAGGTACAGCATCAGCAGCAGGGCCAATTTGGTGTGCTATATCATTGACGTGCCTAAAGCCTGATTCAGAAGGAACAACTCTACAAGTTCATTCTGCAGGTCCTTTCTGCTGAGACGGCAACAAGGGAGTCATTTCAGTTGTTGTGTGGGAGAGAGATGCCCTACAGTTTCCACAGATAACTAAAGAGCCATTAGACTGCAGGTAGTAAGCGCGGCCATCTTCAAGGCTTCATCTTACAGTTGAAATCCTCTGCCTTCCATGAATTCATTCCCGGAGGCACCCAGACCCAGAAACAACCAAACATTTTTAATAAATATGTTCAATATTCTTAGACCATAGGAAACCTCAAAATACTTTGTACACCATGTATAAAGCACTGCAGCTTTCATTCTTCAAAATCCCATGTTAATTGCTTTTACAGAAGCAAAATCATTATCCTTCCAAAAAGTCAGCCCCCTGCTGAGATCTTTACTTTTCCTGCCCTGTTTAAAAGTCATTATCCTTGGTCATTCTGACAGCCTTAAAATGAGAACCAACCAAACAAACTAAGTTATGAGTCCCACAATCTGTTATAAACAACACCAGGCAGGCCTGCGTTTTCTAGGTCATGATTTATCGGTTCAGTGGGAACTGTTGTATTACTGAATACAGTCAATACACTTAACAGCATTTCTTTTGAAGGATCCCAACTGGCTGCTCCTGAGAGCTTTGTTGTACAGAAATGAAAAGTGCAATCCAAACCTTGGTTCAAATGAAAATTCTCTTTAACCTGGAATAGCTCTACCATGAGAGTTGCCTTAAATATGATACTGGCACTGCAGTGCTATTCAGTTTGCCTTTTCATTTTTAATGAAAGAATTTTATTTCTATCATAAAAAGTTCAGTTCAGAAAGTTAAATAAGGCAATGGGTTTAAAAAGTTAAAAACAGCAGGAATTCAAGGAAATAGAAGAAGATGGTGATATATTGTTGCTGTGTTTTAAAAAGGTCCCATCCCTTGGATTTAATTTCCCGCACTCTTTACCATAATGCTAGTTCTAAGTAACTCATTTGTATTCAGGTCAATACCACCTGTGCTTCCAGAGGTGTTACATGCAATTCAAGATAAAAGGACAGTTAAACTAAAAATGATACTGAGCAGCCCAGATTGCCAATCATATATTTAGTCAAGAATATATCCCATTGCTTGGGCTCCATTGTGCTACCAAGTATGCTCCATCTCACTGTGATATTTATCTTGGATCATTTATACAAGCAAGCCACTTTGATTTTGTTTCAGTCACATACATTACTGCAAGCTCAGTCCCAAGTTCCATCCACATCAGTGTAAATTCTGCCTCAACAAGAGCTCCAGGATTAGGCCATTTGGGGCTAACCCCTTGCCCAAGCCGCATGGGTAGCATGGAGGAGGCCTCAACAGTTCTAGGCTACTGAGACCTCCATGAAACCTAAGGGTACTTGCCCCCTCCACCTGAAACTGTAAGGCAATGGCTTCCTAACCCTGTTCTCAACTCCAGTAGAGGCATCCATGACTGTCCCCTCAACTGCCATATATAGCAGCTGGGGTGCTGGAGGGGAGTAAAATAAGGGAATGCATTGCCTCCTGGGTGTCTTGATCTGGTATGTGTGGGAAACCAGGCTCCTCTGTGGTTCACTGAGGGCTAGGGAGACTGAATAGGCCACACAGGCAATAGACAAACCACCATGGTTGACCTAGGACCCATCACACCAAAGAAACCTCCATGGGAGAGAGAGGGATGGAACCACACAAGTGACTCCTGCAGCCCCACCCTAAGTACTGTAGGAACCACACTTAGTTCCCTACCTCTCATCTCCCCCAGAAACTCTGTGAGAGTTACCATCACCATAGGGATGAAGTAACCTCCACAGCCCTAGCAAGAGGGGAAAGAGGGTGAGGATTCAGGCAGGATTCACTCTTTCCTCAGCAGCTCCACATCATTCACCCACAGACCTGGAGAAAGCCCCCTCTGCCACCTCTGTGAATCAGGCCAGACCCTCTTCTGGGTAGCCCTGAGTAGCCCAATGTGGCCCAAGGTCATATGGCACTTCTGTGGGTGTAATACAATGGAAGGGCCCATTAGTTTTCCCCGCAAAATGAGTTGGGTTTGACAAGGAACTTAGTCAGCAGGCTAGGGAACTTAGTCAGCAAGTCCTCTCTGCACCTTGCCATTTTCACCATACTCAATGAAGTCATCAAAAGCAATGGAATTGCACTTTATTACACCAGGTCTAAATCTGATCTGAGTTTGTATAACTGCCTCTTGGTCTTTTCATTTCATTCTTCCTCGGTTGTTGAACAAAACCCACAATATGGACATGGGGAGATTCTCAAAGGGCAGTTAGGCCCCCATCTCCAATTGCAAGTTAATGGGAGTGGGGTGCTTAACTCCTGTTTATGCCTTTAAATCTCTCCCCTGAGATGTTCAAATCCAGGCAATTATATACACAGTGATAAAAACGTGCATGAATAATAGACAATTTGAAAAATGACACGTCAGTCACAGGACTTGAATAAAAGGGGCAGGTGAAGGTCTGTTTTAGAGTCTCATACCATAAGATGAAGGGCATATTCAAGTACCATTGGCTTCATTAGAAGAAGAAGGGGCCCAGTACTTTCACTAGGCACTGTATATCTCAAAGGAGGGATAGACGCTGGTGAAATTAGCCCCTGTGGAGAGAGGTAGCACAAGACCTATTTGAAATTTAATTCCAATTTTGACGAAAAATGTCATCAGGATTTTCCATTGGGATAATCAAAATGATAGATCATTTTCTGCTGCAGGGAGAAAGTGAAATCAACAATAGCCTTCCAGCCCCAGAGCTGGTAAGCTGAAAAATTCTGTTCTGATTCTTTTGAACCAGAATTTTACTGGAAATCCCTTCCCACGAACAATTTTGCATTTTTTTAACAAACTCTTTTCATCCCAATTTGGGATGATTCCCCCCCCCCCGCCAATTCTTTTCAGGAAGGGATTTTCATTTTCTGGCCAGCTCTAGTTTAGACATAATGAAATGATCATGGCATTAAAAATTGAGTTAAAATATATGTTGTTATGTTGGAGATTTGGTTTCGGTTCTAATGTAAAATACAGATACAATAGTGTGATGGGGTGTGTACCAACCCTGCCATCGAGAAAGAGAGTGTTAACTGGAGCCAGAGAGCAAATAGTGCACCCAATTGCACCTAGAGGGATGGGCCAGGCCCCAATTTAGAATTAGGCCCAGCTGGGAGAAGCTGGGTGGTTGAATTAGGGTTGATGAGTCCCAGCTGAGGGGAGTGGGGTGACGAATACAAGAGAAGGACTTCAGGGCAGTAGGCAGGGGAGTAGGCCTTGGGATCCTTATCTGAGAAGACAACTGTGGCAAAGGGTCAGGAGTGACACCAGGTAGTCACAGAGGTGGAGTGAGCTCCTGTAGTGAGGCTTGACAAAAGGGTCAGATCCCAGAGAGGCAGCCCAGAGGCTGGGTTTTTGGTGCAAAGAGAAATGGATGCACAGAAAGCTTGGAAGGGCCAGAAAGTCCTGGGAGACATTGTGTGGATTAAGACCAGGAAGGAACTCTGTAGAGCCTGGCAAGGGGTGAAGAACCCGAGGAGGAGTGAGCCTATGAAGGGGTGGGAAAGGGGCCTGGAGACAGGCTGAGGGAGAAAGTAGTCCAAGGAGGAAGCAAGGAGTCTGAGGGAGTAGACCGTAGCTGCTTGTGACAGGGCCCTGGACTGAAACCCAGAAGAAAGGGAGGGCCTGGACTCCCAGTATTACCAACTCTTGTGATTTTTTATCACAAATCAAGTGATTGTTGCGGTGGGTTTTTTACCTGTCTCATGAAAACATGGATAAAAGGTGGCAATTTGCCATTGTTCAAAATGGCCACCACCTCCTAGTACTGTGAATGGGGCTAGAACCAGCAAGGTGGAATGTAGGGCAATGGTGGCCATTTTACTGCATGTAAAAGTGAGGCTGTCCTGATTAAAATTGCCTGCTACCTCTCACTATTTTCAATGAGTTTGAAGCCAGCCTCACAGGCAAAATGGCTGCCACGCTACGGTTTGGGGTGCTGGATGGGACACAGGCACTGTGGGGAGCATCAGAGACACTGTGAAAGGGGGATGGAGAGAGCAGGAGTAGGCACTGGGGCCCAGGAGGCAGATTTAGGGATTGCAGGTGAATGGGGTGCAGAAGGATGTGGGGAGGAAGGAGGCTGACATGGGTGCATGTGAGGACAGTGATGGGGGTGGGAAATATAGGGATTGGATGGCAGCTCCCCCAGCCTGGGGGCAGCAGTGGGGTTGGGGAGTACCCTCCCAGCAGCCAGGGGATGGCAGGGTTGCAGTGTTGCCAACTCTGGCAAGTCACAGGATTTTGGCACCTTCAGGAGGAACAGCTCTTGTGATGACAGGAGAAGCTCCTCCAATCCCATGATTTTCAGGTCTGGGCACTGCACAAGCAGAGCTCAGGGCTGAGGGCACAGAGCTGCCCTACTTTCATGTATGGCCTTATAGCAGAGAGAGAGTCCTGGGGCAGCAGTTGGAAGAGGGGTAGGGAGTTGGGGAATTGGTGGTCCTGGGTAGAGAAATCCAGAGGCAATGGGAGGGAAAGAAGTGTGCTATGGGTTGAAGACAGTAAGAGGAAATGAATGGCAGCTCCCCTACCAGAGGGGTGAGGAGAGAGTGAATGGAGACTCCATCTGAGCAGCCAGGGAAAGTTGTACATTTTTGTCTGCATTAAAGGTTGACTTTTCAACCTGAAATTCTCACACCTCCTTTGGCAGAGGAATAGAGGGGATTTAATGCGTCAAAAGACAGACTAAAAAACATTAGATTTTTTTTAACTCACGATTTTTTGGAGCCCAATCATGATTTTTGAGGGTCTGACTCACAGGTTTTTGATCTCTTAAGGTTGGCAATATTGCATTCCCCTGCTGGTCACTGAGGAAGGTGTTGTGAAAGCCCCCTAGTATCAAAGGGTAAGGACCATCAAGCCTAGTGTTGGGCTGAAGACCTGGCATAAGGTCACTAGACTATTGTTTTGTGGGACTCTGTTGCCCTGGGAGGGTTGGGACCGAACGTGACCTGGCCAGAGGCCCATGTCTTGAGACGAAGCAGACCACTGCAGTGGCTGTCAGCAGAGGAGAGCCCGCTACACCATGCCAAGCTATGCGGGGCCGTGTCAGCAGTATCTTCTCCAGCTTGGTTTTTTTCTATACCTTTCCATAGATGTAATGATTGAACCTTCTCCATATGAGGGGTTTTATTTTCCTCCTAATGTGCTCAGCATTACAGCAAGAGCTTACACTATTCAGTCATTCATTTTCAGTATAATTGTGTCTGCATATAATCCATAAAGCATCTGGCACTTAGATTTTTAAAAAAGCTGTTATTTCTGCAGAGTTGCTAAAGTCTGCTGCATATTGCAACTGGGACTTAAACAGGTGCAGTACCCTGTATCAGAGGGCTCCAATGATTCTGCACCACGAAAAATTCTCCTCATTTCCTTTTAGTTGTTCTTGACTTTCATTAATAGCATCCAGGGCTCAATCCAAAGTTCACTGAAGTCAATGGGAGTCTTTCCATTGTCGCTAATGAGCTTTGACTCAGGCCCTTGAAGGGAAATACAAAAACATTCAGATGGCAGGTCTGTGGAAACCAGTAAGGGTATGTTTACAGCCATCCCACTCTTTCTTTTGTTGTTTTTAATCACTTTTAGAGTCTGCCCTTGATTTTGCTTGTCTGTATCTAAATTTATTTATGTGATCCCTGCTATTCTCTGTTGAGCAGTATAGCACACCCATACCTACTCCTGGTATCATTATACTCACTTTCCTCAAAATCAGTGTGGAGGTCATGCTTGGAGTTTCACAGAAAAATTCCCTTGTCATATAATTAAAGACAACTAACTCCTGGCACAGTACAGTAGACTGAATTAAACGGATTTTACCACTTGCTGACTATTTCCCCGAGCACATCTCCCTTACATTCTTATGATAGGCAGTGCTGGAAGCATAAGGGGGCTGAATTAAAGTTGCACAGGCCACATTAATTCTGGTATTTAGTAACTTCTGAGTGCTTGACTTTGCAATGTTAATCATGTTATTTTAATGTAATTTTTTTCAGATGTAATTATTATTACCCTAGCGTGTGCAGGCCTCAAACAATATCAGGCCCCCATGGTGCTAGGCGCTGTACAAACACACCTAATAAGAGACAGCTCCTGCTTGATGAGCTTACAATATAAATAGACAAGATGACTAATAAGGAACAGAAAAAAGGAAACAACATACAAGCATCTGACAGGGAACTGAGACACAGGGAGCGTAAGTAACAAGATCACACAATAGATCTGTGGCAGAGGTGGAAACTTAACCCAAATCTGCTGAGTCCAGGGCCTGAACCCCAAGGCCATCCTGCCTTCCTGCAAGCTGTTCTTTTCCCTCTAGAATGATGGTATCTGTCCCCAGCTGTCGTGTGTCTTGAAAAATATATTTTTAGTTCAGGTACCATAGTTCATCAACATATGACGCAATCCATAGGCGCCAACTTCTCATGGCACTGGTGGGTGTTCACGCCCCCCCAGCCCTGCCCTGACTCCACCCCTGCCCCACCCCCATTCCAACCCCTTCCCCAAAGTCCTCGCCCCAACTCCGCCCCCTCCCTGTCCCTATTGAACCCCTCCCTAAATCCCCACCCCAGCCCAGACTCCTCCCCTGAGCATGCCACATTCCCCCTCCTGCCCCTTCCCTCCCAAGCTTGCCACGTGAAACAGCTGTTTCACGATGGGAAGCGCTGGGAGCTAGGGGGAGAAGCAGCGCACTCAGGGGAGGAGGTGGAGGTGGAGCAGAGGTGAGCTGGGGCAGGTGGGCAGGGCGGGGAGCTGCCGGTGGGTGCAGAGCACCCACCAATTTTTCCCCGTGGGTGCTCCAGCCCCGGAGCACCCATGGAGTTGGCACCTATGACACAAACTAATGGCCAGAAGGTGAAGCTAGACAAATTCAGACTGTAAATGAGACACACATTTTGAACACTGAGAATCATTAACCATTGGAATAATTTACCCAGGATTGTGTTGGGTTCTGCATCGCTGGCGATTTTAAAATCAAGACTGGAAGTTTTCTAAAAGATCTGCTCTAGGAATTATCTTGAGGGAGTTCCGGATTTTGAATCTAATAATCTAAGAAAATTTAACAATCTCAGTGTCCAGGACAACAGCTGCCAATATTCATAGATTACTTCTGATTTCCAAAGGTTCTAAAGCTCTCTGCACATTTTACACATTGTGACAGCGTCTTTGACGAGAGGTTTGTGTGAATAAGAATTAGAGGATTAAAAACGTTATACAGCAATCACTCCATCCACTGCATGAAGTTCTGGGCCAATACCACAAAACAGTTTACCAGGAATGAGAATGACAGTATCCAATTGCAGCTGTGGGATGTTTCACATTTGTAGAACGTATCATTTCTTGTAGTGGGATTTGGCCAAGACAGAGTTAACGTTCCTTCTTTTGAAAAATGTCCCATTGATAGGATCTTGATTTTATATTGATCCAAAAGATGGCACCTTCAGCAGCTCAGTTCTCTCCAGCACTTTGTTGGGCACTATAGATAGCTGGACAGTTGGTCATGTTTTGTTAACTCCTACAAACAGTTTGAGGACAGATAAACTGCGGGGCTTTATAAACACTAACTGTGCAATTCTTTATAAACTAAGACACTCTCGTCAAGCAGGCTGACAATCTGATGTTTATTAATATGTAGGCTAACAAATAAAGTATCCTGACTTTCAATTTTCTAAAAATCTAAAACCCCAATGACCTTCTTAATACGTCAGTCAATATTTACTATTTTTCAAATAGTTTGTGGGCCTGAAGCAGAACGGAGGATCAATCCCCTTGAGCTTTGGGGAAATTTGGACCCATGTCTGGATCCAAATTTCACATCTTGACTGTATTCCTATACGGCCTGACTTGCAAAGGTGCTGAGCATTTGCAGATCCCACTGATTTCACTCGTCATTTGGTTGTTAATTTTGGATGTTCCGCACTTCTTCAAATGAGACCCATAAGGGAGTACAGCTGGATGAATCTTTTTTATTTTTTCCTGTTGTTGTTGTTGATCAAATGAAATATTTAAGGTCAAACGAAAACTTGGGTGTTTTGACCTGTTTTTCAGTTAACTCTCGCCGAATTTCAAAATGGAACTTCCCCTCCCCCCTTCCCCCCCCAACAAAGTTGAAACATTTCTTTTCGAAAATGTCAAAACCAAAAGTTTTGAGTTTTTTGGAAACTTTTTTCCTCTTACTTTTTTCTGGCTGTACCTATTTGTTGAATTCAACCCAAATTTGCAAACAGTTTTGATCAACCTGAAAATCATTTAAACTTTTTGCCCAGCTCTCAGATGAATGCACCAAATCCAAACACTCCCAAACACAGGGATAAGACAGGATTTGGGTTTACAGATCCCACTTTTCCAGTCCATGCCCTTTTCTTTTTACAGTACACAGCTCAGCCTCACAATGACAGACAGTGTATTCAACTGGACAAAACAATCTGCCAATAAATGTCTGCTGTTTACTAATTGTGCCCTTAGGGAGGCTGTCAGCCAGTCTGAGAAACAGAAGACTACACATTGCTGATCTGCTGGTTTCTTGATCTTAGCTAACCATAAAATATCAACCAGTCAAACAATGTATCATCAGCTTATTGCTAGTCTTTCACCATATGATTTTTCTTAATCATTTAAAATAAATCTCTGCACTCAGAACCTGCTGCAGTAAGATTAGCAGAGTCTGTTCTGGAGATATACAGGGTCTGATTCTCCTCTCACATAGTGTAAATCAGAAGCATTAAATCGATGAACTTAGACCAGCGGATCAGTGAATCTCACTTGAAATCGATATGGTGAAATCCTGGCCCCATTGAAGTCAATGGGACCAGCATTTTACCCATAAAGCTGAACTGACTTGTATATTATAGAGCCCTGTCTGATTCCCATTACATTTTAAGGGGATCAGGTGCACAATGAGAAAAGTCCAGTAGCCACTGAAATTAATGTCTCGTAGATGTTCCATCATTCACAGACACGGTACAGTGATATTATGATGGTCCCAGACTTTTCCCTGAAACAAATTTACTTTTACCATTTGCACTGCATTCTGTTAAGTAATATGATTTGTCAAGTGCTGTGGCCACCACAAGTACAGTAGCATGATGTGGAACTAAAAGCCTTTTCTATTGTACATAAAATCAAATCAAGTCCCAAGAAGCTATGAACATTGAAGCCTATAACCAAGAAATCCAGTAACAGCCTGAATTTTACAGGGAAAGGGTGCTGGAATCTCATAGCTACTTATTCCAAATAGGTGCCACTAAAGTCTTTCCATATCATCACTGTCAAGGTTCCTTCCCCACTCTGAACTCTAGGGTACAGACGTGGGGACCTGCATGAAAACCTCCTAAGCTTACTTTTACCAGCTTAGGTTAAAACTTCCCCAAGGTACAAACTATTTTACCCTTTGCCCCTGGACTTCCACTGTTATACCAATAAAATAAAAACCAGCAGGATCTTATTAAAGGGGAAAAGGCAAAAAACCACATTTATTGTGAATACAGAAAGAATCATAGTAAGCAGTTAGTTATAGCTATAACATTCCATTCAATCTCATATTTATTTACACATTCATTCATACAAACACACACACATAGGTTCTGCAAGGTTGTTATCATAGTTACCAGCCTTAGAGTTGCTCATGCCAAGCCACTGGCCAGGTGGCCTGGACATGAGGAGGGAGCAGGGCCTTGTCAGATGCTCATCTAATGCTCCTGGAAGTTGGTTTGCAGAATCAGACCCCAAAGTTCTCACTTTCTAGAGTCCATTTTTATAGGAATTTCTTCCTATGCCAGTCTATGGGAATTGCTTCATCATGCTGTTGCTGAATCAATCAGCAGATGGCACATTCCTGACGGCTCCGTGCTGCCAGATGTTATCTTGTTCTTTGGTTCTCCCATTCTTGAGGCTATTGGGTGGATTCCAGTCTGCCCTCAGGGGGTCCTCTGGTTATTTCCACTTGACGCCTTCTTCAGCCGATGGACACTGCATTCTTAGGCTGGCACCTCCCTGATCATTCAGTTATTATCCACACCAAGCATCCATCCACATACATCCTCTATCTCTATTTTAATCACAATTGTTAACAAAGCGAGATGAATACAACAAAAGGGCGGGGAGTCTCTGGGTGCTGTTTCTGTTGTTACAGAGTATTGCTTTGAGTCTCTCTCTGTGTGAATTGCTTTGAGAACAGACTCTGTCTTAGAATGTACTAACACAATTAGCAGTTTGCAAGTTTCACACATAGAGGGAGAGAAACAGTACCAAAAAACCGAGACCTCTTAATTAGTACTACCCTGGAATTTAAACTATGGGGAATCAAACTCATTTGTGATTTTAATACAGAACTTCTTTAATATGATCCAACACCACAATCAAACTTTATCTGGGCTCCTGAAAAAACGTAGTTTGGACACGTCTTTCCCCCCAAAATCCTCCCAACCCTTGCACCCCACTTCCTGGGGAAGGTTTGGTAAAAATCCTCACCAATTTGCATAGGTGACCACAGACCCAAACCCTTGGATCTTAGAACTATGAAAAAGCATTCAGTTTTCTTACAAGAAGACTTTTAATAGAAGTAAAAAGGAATCACCTCTGTAAAATCAGGATGGTAGATACCTTTCAGGGTAATTAGATTCAAAACATAGAGAATCCCTCTAGGCAAAACCTTAAGTTACAAAAAAGACACACAGACAGGAATATTCATTCTATTCAGCACAGCTATTTTCTCAGCCATTTAAAGAAATCATAATCTAACACATACCTAGCTAGATTATTTACTAAGTTCTAAGACTCCATTCCTGTTCTGCCCCCAGCAAAAGCATCACACAGACCCTTTGTTTTTTCTCCCTCCTCCCAGCTTTTGAAAGTATCTTGTCTCCTCATTGGTCATTTTGGTCAGGTTCCAGCGAGGTTACCTTTAGCTTCTTAACCCTTTACAGGTGAGAGGATTTTTCCTCTGGCCAGGAGGGATTTTAAAGGGCTTTACCCTTCCCTTTATATTTATGACAATCACCAAATATGGAATCCCAATATGCAACATCGAGATTTCTCATTCAGATATAAGCTTACACAGGGCTAAAATGTGCCTGAGCAGGGAGTAAAACAGTTGTCCCCTCCACTCACCCCCTTGCTTGGCCTATTAGGATCTTGGGTCCCAGTCTGTTCCAGTGCGCTAATAAGACTCCCTTTATTCAAGTTAGTCCGTGGAAGGGGCGGAGCTCGGGTTGTGTGCCACCACCCCACTTGCTGGCCAGATGAGGGGAAGGGTAACCTGCATGCTCTGAAGTGCTGCAGTACGCCACTTGTCCCTGAAATGGTTTCTGAGTCACAGTTTCTTCCCAGGCTCCTCCTGGGGCAGAGCAGTTCCACGCCATCCCTTACTCAGAGCAGATCCTTCTGACTAAGGGCTAGATTGAGCCATTTCACCTAGAAGCTACAGAGAAATGTATCGACTATTTATCACCTTATTTTGAATAGACTGTAACCATGAGTTTTAGTGATTTCTTTCTCTCTGAGAATTCATTAGACTGTATTTGATTAGCGATACACACAAATGTGATCTTTCCAAACAGCAATTGTAATTGCACATCAGGAAAAACAGACACTAGTGGGAATGGGATGGGGGGTGGGAAAAGTGCCATGGATATTAGTCTGGACATAAAGAATGAGGAGGACTTGTGGCACCTTAGAGACTAACAAATTTATCTGAGCATAAGCTTTTGTGGGCTAAAACCCACTTCATCAGATGCATGCAGTGGAAAATACAGTAGGAAGATATAGATATATATATAGATATATAGATATATATATACAGAGAACATGAAAAAATGGAGGTTGCCATACCAACTCTAATGAGACCAATCAATTAAGGTGAGCTATTATCAGCAGGAGAAAAAAACCTTTTGTAGTGATAATCAGGAGGGCCCACTTCAAACAGTTGACAAGATGGTGAGAGTAACAGTCGGGGGGAAAATTAGAATGGTGAAATAGTTTTTAGTAAGTGTAATGACTCATCCACTCCCAGTCTTTATTTAAGCCTAACTTAACGTTGTCTAGTTTGCAGATTAATTCCAGTTCTGCTGTTTCTCGTTGGAGTCTGTTTTTTAAGTTTTTTTGTTGAAGAATTGTGACTTTTAGTTCTGTATTTGAGTGTCCAGGGAGGTTGAAGTGTTCTCTGACTGGTTTTTGAATGTTATAATTCTTGACGTCTGATTTGTGTCCATTTATTCTTTTGCGTAGAGATGGTCTGGGTTGGCCAATGCATATGGCAGAGGGGCATTGCTAACATATGATGGCATATATCACATTGGTAGATGGGCAGGTGAACGAGCCTCTGATAGTGTGGCTGATGTGATTAGGTCCTATGATGGTGTCCCCTGAATAGATATGCAGACAGAGTTGGCAATGGGCTTTGTTGCAAGGATAGGTTCCTGGGTTACTGTTTTTGTTGTGTGGTGTGTGATTGTTGGTGAGTATTTGCTTCAGGTTGGGGGGCTGTCTGTAAGCAAGGACTGGCCTAGGCCATGAGAGCTTATGCTCAAATAAATTTGTTAGTCTCTAAGGTGCCACAAGTACTCCTCGTTCTTTCTGCTGGTACAGACTAACACAGCTTCAACTCTGAAGATTGGACATAGTTCAATTCTGTATTATAAAAAAAAGAACACTGCTACCAACACTTTAGGTAAATTAAATTGAGTCTGAAAGAAAGTAAAATCACTTTGCAGACCCAAGATAAACGACAAGCCAATTTGAATATCAAATTGACCCTGCTCTAGGGGAGAATAATTTGGTGTGATGTATTTGCTACTGCTGAACGTGAAGCTCATAGACTAAGTGCCATACTTGAAAAAAAGAACAGGATATGAATTTAAAGTCATGAAGAAATATCCAAATACTGCCATGCAATTGTTTTGTGACTAGTACATTGTCCACTGACAGGAGAATAATACAGTGAAACACAGGGTTATTCTAGACAGAAGTTTCTCTTTTCAGAAATCATTTAGCAATCAACGACAGTTTCTGCAAAGCATCGCACAGAAAGCATTAAGAAACACCATGCAAATACAGTCTTGAATGCACATGAAATAAACTGAACAAAAAAGTATCTGTGATGAAATCCTGGCCCCACTGAAGTTAATGGGAATTTTGCCATTGGCATCAAAGAGGCCCCGTGGTATCTTTAAAAATTTCACTGCTGTAAGAAGGCACATGTCCTTTGCCTGCCACTCCAATCAAATGTATGAAGTACCAGGATTCACTACATCCAAAGCAGGGAAGGGCCAATTCAGAGAGGTGCTGAGCACCCGCAGGTTTTCAGTAAAATGAAGGAGGAATGTTCCTTTAGTTCACCATTCCTATTGCTGTCATTTGTATTACAGTAGTGCCCAGATTCCCCACACCGATTTTAAAGCTAAATAAAACAAAATCAAGGTTGTCCTCATGTAAATAGGAACAAGACCTGGCAGGTGGGTGTAGAACATAGGAGTGATTGCTGTCAGATGGAATGCAAGGGTGAAAGTAATAGGAACACAACGTTACATGTATGAGCTAAAGCCACAACTACACTAAAGTTCTACGGGCACAATTTCTGCCGGTTTACAGCTGCCAACATAGCTACGTTGGTAGAATGCATCCACGCTTGGCTGCCTTTGCCGGTGCCACGTTTCCTCACAGCGATGACTGTATCAGCAAAAGACATGAGACACTGTGGGTAGACATTCCAGAGTCCCCTGTGCCACCATCCGGTGCACTGCCTTGTGGGAAATTTTGCAGTAAGCTGTGGGATACCATCATTCCTCTCCAGGAATTATGGGAGTTTGGGGTCAAATTCACACCAGTCCTTCTGTTCCATCTCATAATAGTCTCGTTTTCATGCCTGCTTGTAATCTCCCCACTATCTTGCTGCCAGAAGCATGGATGCTAAACAGATCAACAGAGCTGTCTTGTCTGTTTAGGAGACACGGAGACAGATTCTTTTGTATTTGTGGAACTACGACAACTGCCACGGTGGCTGAGTGTGCAGCAGTGAAAATGAGAACATGGAGGAGTGGACAGTGTGTGGATGACAGTCGCCAGCTGCTGCAGGCATTCACTGACCAGCTGCATGTGATGGAGCAGCACTTCTGAGCCTGTGAAATGAGCACAAAGTGGTGGGGTTGGATCATGATGCAGATCTGGGACAATCAGTGGTAGCTGCAGAATTTTCAGATGTAGAATTCCAAATTCCTGTATCTATGAGCCAAGCCCCAAGCCTGATGCACAGAGACACCAAAACGAGAGCTATTTTGACAGTGCAGAAAGGGGTTTTGGTCATGTTCTGGAAACTTGCAACACTGGATTGCTATTAGTCCGTGGGGAATCAGTTCAGTGCTGGAAAACCTATGGTGGGGACAGTCATAATCCAGAGGTGCAAGGACATTATCCATGTTCTGCTGCACAGAACTGTGTCTCTGGGCAATGTGCAAAAAACAATTCGGGGGGATTAATGAAATGCACTTTCCTAACTGCTGATGCAATAGATAGGATGCCCATCCCAATTCTGCCTCCCTCTACCACCCAGCTTCTAAATACATAAACAAAGAGGGGTACTTCTCCAGGATTATGCAGCCATTGATGGCTCATCAGGGACATTTCACTTAGAGCTGTGTGAATAACTGGCTTTTCAGTTCACTGGAGTTTATAAAGGCACCCAATGGAGTTTGGTACCCAAATCCTATTGAAATGGGAATTGCAACTGTAAATGTGCAACTTGGAGGTTACATAGGTTTAGTTTTTTAACTAAGAACATAAGACTGGTCATATCAATGATCTATCTAGCCCAGTATCCTGTTTTATGACAGTGACTAATGCCAGATGCTTCAAAATGAATGAACAGAACAGGGCAATCATCAAGTGATCCACCCCTGTCACCTGGTCCCAGCATCTGGCACTCAGAGGCTAAGGAATACGCAGAGCATCCCTGACCATCTTGGCTAATAGCCATTGATGGACCTATCCTCCAGGAAATTATCTATTTTAAAAAAATCCTGTTATAATTTTGGCCTTCACAACATCCCCTGGCAACAAGTTCCACAGGTTGACTGCACTGTGTGAAGAAGTACTTTTCCCTTTTTCTGTTTTAAACCTTCTGCCTATTAATTTCATTGGGTGACCCCTAGTTCTTGTGTTATATGAAGGGGTAAATAACACTTCCTTCATCACTTTCTCCACATCATTCTTGATTTTATAGACCTCTATCATATCCCCCCTCAGTTGTGTCTTTTCCAAGTTGAATAGTCCTAGTCTTTTTAATCTCTCCTCATATGGAAATGTTCCATGCCCCCAATCATCTTTGTTGCCCTTCTGTGTACCTCTTCCATTTCTAATATTTTTTTAAGATGGGCCAACTAAAACTGCATGCAGTATTCAAGGCGTGAGCATACCGTAGAT
This sequence comes from Eretmochelys imbricata, assembly GCF_965152235.1. NCBI lineage: Eukaryota > Metazoa > Chordata > Testudines > Cheloniidae > Eretmochelys > Eretmochelys imbricata. The sequence goes on along the minus strand of NC_135574.1, from coordinate 200,099,544 downwards.
GAATATAGTGGCATTATGATATTGTCTGTCTTATTATCTATCCCTTTCCTTTGGTTCTGAACATTCTATTAGCTTTTTTGACTGCTGCTGCACGTTGAGTGGATGTTTTCCAAGAACTATCCACAATGACTCTAAGTTCTCTTTCTTGAGCGGTAACCACTAATTTAGACCCCATCAGTTTGTGTGTATAGTTGACATTATGTTTTCCCTTAAGCGTTACTTTGAATTTATCAACATTTCATCTGCCATATTGTTGTCCTGTCACGCAGTTTTGTGAGAGCCCTTTGTAATTCATTGCAGTCAACTTTGGACTTAATTATCTTGAGTAATTTTGTACCATCCGCAAACTTTGCCATATCACAATTTACCCCTTTTTCCAGATCATGTATCAATATGTTCAACAGCATTTGTCCAAGAACAGCACTAGTCCCTGCTCTTTATCACGCTCCATTCTGAAAACTGACCACTTATTCCTAGTCTTTGTTTTTTGTCATTTAACCAGTTACTGATCCATGAGAGGACCTTCCCATTTATTCCATGACTGCCTACTTTGCTTAATGACAGGTTTCAGAGTAGCAGCCGTGTTAGTCTGTATTCGCAAAAAGAAAAGGAGTACTAGTGGCACCTTAGAGACTAACCAATTTATTTGAGCATAAGCTTTCGTGAGCTACAGCTCACTTCATCAGATGCATCCAATGAAGTGAGCTGTAGCTCACAAAAGCTCATGCTCAAATAAATTGGTTAGTCTCTAAGGTGACAGTAGTACTCCTTTACTTTGCTTAAGAGGCTTTGATGAGGGACCTTGTCAAAGGTTTTCTAAAAGTCCAAGTACACTATATCCACTGGATCAACCTTTTCCATATGTTTGTTAACCCCCTCAAAAGATTCTTATGGATTGATGAAGCATGATTTCCTTTATAAAAGTTGTGTTGAGTCTTTCACAACAAATCATCTATGTGTCTGACAATTCTGTTCTTTACGATAGTTTCAACCAATATGCCTAGTACTGAAGTTAGGCTTGCTGGCCTGTAATTGCCAGGCTTGCTTCTGGAGCCTTTTTAAAAAATTGGTGACCCATTAGCTATCCTCCAGTCATCTGGCACAGAAGCTGATTTAACTGAGAGGTTACATACCACAGTTAGTAGTTCTGTAATTTCATATTTGAGTTCCTTCAGAGCTCTTGGGTGAATATCATATGGTCCTGATTCCAAAACCTCCTCTAGTGACACCTCAGTCTGGGACAGTTGCTCAGATTTGTCACCTAAAAAGAATGGCTCAGGTGTGGGAATTTCCCTCACCTCCTCTGCAGTGAAGATCAATGAAAAAAAATCATTTAGTTTCTCTGCAATGGCCTTGTCATCCTTGAGTGCTCTTTTAACACCTCGATCACCCAGTGTCCCCACTGATTGTATAGTAGGCATCCTTCTGATGTACTTCAAAAAAATTTGCTATTAGGTTTTTATTCTTTTGCTAGTTGCTCTTCAAATTCACTAGGCAATGTGAACATTATTTGTCCCTGAAAGGGTTACATTTTGAATGAAAATTAAGTTGATTTTTTTTTGTCACTAAGGTTACATGAGAATTACAGAGCTTGCAAAAGTGAACAACGCTAGGCAAGATTCAAATACATGAAACTGCAATTGCCCAGTAATGGCAACAGATTGCATCCTCCAAACTCACCACAGAAAGAAGCAAGTGAATAGTAAATCAATGAAGAGATTCACACCAGCATGACAACCTTTAAATAATTTAAATGTTCCTCCACACTTGAGTGAATTATAGAATAACATAAAAATTTAAAATCAAAGGAAAGCCATGTGGACAATCAATTCAAAAGCTTTGCCCTCTCAGCCAAAAAGCTCAGATAGCCAGGGACATGCAGTCTACACAAAAGGGCCTGAAAGCTCAAAAAGCACCTTGAAAATTATAAAAGTAGGAAATTTGATCCACTTAAATTCACCAGAATATAAGATAGCTAGTTCTGTGGCTTCAGTAAACCCTAAAAGGTGTTGAGTGCTCAAGATCTTAATGGTATTATGTCCAAGCACAGACACATTCAAATCAGGACATGGAGATAACAACACAGTCATTCAAGGAATAGTGGTCTGAATCTTCAGTTGCAGTAAGCAGGGGGCTCTGGCCCATGTGATTTAGACCTGTCCCAGTCCTAGTTCTGGCAATGGACCATAATGGCTGATGGTATATCTGAGAGCAACTTAAAGGCTGCTTGATTTGCACCAGCCAGAGTAGCCCCATAGGACTGCTTCAGCAGTTGAGTATCAGGCAGTACACTGTATGCTCCAGGCCCACTCTGATATGCACACTCCCCCTCAGAGAATCATAGAATATCAGGGTTGGAAGGGACCTCAGGAGGTCATCTAGTCCAACCCCCTGCTCAAAGCAGGACCAATCCCCAACTAAATCAACATACATCTACACTGATGAGAGAACTGGGAGGATGGCTAGGTGAATCCTCAGCTGCCTGCTTGAGGTGGTTGTAAGTGCACGTCCAGCTGCTGGAGGAGGGCAAAGGGCACCCTAGGGCCTGACCCAAGATCCAATAAAATCAATAGGAGCCTTTCCATTAATTTCAGTGTTCCTGATGAAGGCCTGAGGATCTGTCACTTTGAATCTAGCAGGGAGCTGGCAATTAATACACCTGGACATACTGCACTGACAAAGCAAGACGCAGCCTGGAAGTCTTGGATGTTTGACACCTATAAATAAAAAAGGGGTAGGCTAAAAGATATTTTCCAGCTATAGCTGCTTTTCAGCAAGGAAAACAGAGAGTAGCTTTAAGTCTCTCAATATAGCGTCCTCTTCTTTTCACAAAATAATATTGACTCTCCAACTGAGAGAGAGACAATAGTGATTTTTTAAAATGTAAACTAAGATTTCCCAGCCCCACCCTACCCCTCTCTTTCTCAGTGCTGCTAATCATAGAATCATAGAAGATTAGGGTTGGAAGAGACTTCAAGAGCTCATCTAGTCCAACCCCCTGCTCAAAGCAGGACCAACCCCAACTAAATCTTCCCAGCCAGGGTTTTGTCAAACCGGGCCTTAAAAACCTCTAAGGATAGAGATTCCACCACCTCCCTAGGTAACCCATTCCAGTGCTTCCCAACCCTCCTAGTGAAAAAGTTTTCCTAATATCCAACCTAGACCTCCCCCACTGCAACTTGAGACCATTGCTCCTTGTTCTGACATCTGCCACCACTGAGAACAGCCAAGCTCCATCTGCTTTGGAACCCCCCTTCAGGTAGTTGAAGGCTACTATCAAATCCACCTTCACTCTTCTCTTCTGCAGACTAAATAAGCCCAGTTCCCTCAGCATCTCCTCACAAGCCATGTGCCCCAGCCCCCTAATCATTTTCATTGCCCTCTGCTGGACTCTCTCCAATTTGTCCACCTCCTTTCTGTAGTGGGAGGCCCAAAGGACCAGGGATCATTACATTTGGTTTGTGTGGCAATCATCTTCTTGCTCAGTCTCACTCTTCCTCTTGAAACCTTCATTTTCAATCACACAAGCAGTATGTCTACAGTGCAATCGGGCAGTGCAACTGTAGCACTCAGCCTGGACCAGTCCACACAAGAGATCCACTTCCTGGACACTACAGTGCTAATAAGCGATGGTCACATAAACACCACCCTATACCAGAAACCTACTGACCGCTATGCCTACCTACATGCCTCCAGCTTTCATCCAGACCACACCACAAGATCCATTGTCTACAGCCAAGCTCTACGATACAACCGCATTTGCTCCAACCCCTCAGACAGAGACAAACACCTACAAGATCTCTATCAAGCATTCTTACAACTACAATACCCACCTGGTGAAGTGAAGAAACAGATGGACAGAGCCAGAAGAGTTCCCAGAAGTCACCTACTACAGGACAGGCCCAACAAAGAAAATAATAGAACACGACAAGCCATCACCATCAGCCCCCAACTAAAACCTCTCCAATGCATCATTAAGGATCTACAACCTATCCTGAAGGACGACCCATCACTCTCACAGATCTTGGGAGACAGGCCAGTCATTGCTTACAGACAGCCCCCCAACCTGAAGCAAATACTCACCAGCAACCACACACCACACAACAGAACCACTAACCCAGGAACCTATCTTTGCAACAAAGCCCATTGCCAACTGTGTCCACATATCTATTCAGGGGACACCCTCATAGGGCCTAATCACATCAGCCACACTATCAGAGGCTCGTTCACCTGCCCATCTACCAATGTGATATATGCCATCATGTGCCAGCAATGCCCCTCTGCCACGTACATTGGCCAAACTGGACAGTCTCTACGTAAAAAAATAAATGGACACAAATCAGATGTCAAGAATTATAACATTCAAAAACCAGTCGGAGAACACTTCAATCTCTTTGGTCACTCGATTACAGACCTAAAAGTGGCAATTCTTCAAAAAAACCCTTCAAAAACAGACTCCAGCGAGAGACTGCTGAATTGGAATTAATTTGCAAACTGGATACAATTAACTTAGGCTTGAATAAAGACTGGGAGTGGATGGGTCATTACACAAAGTAAAACCATTTCCCCATGTTTATTTCCCTCCCCCACTGTTCCTCAGATGTTCTTGTCAACTGCTGGAAATGGCCCACCTTGATTATCGCTACAAAAGGTTTTCTCCCCCCGCTCTCCTGCTGGTAATAGCTCACCTTACCTGATCACTCTCATTACAGTGTGTATGTTAACACCCATTGTTTCATGTTCTCTGTGTACATAAATCTCCCCCCTGTATTTTTCCACTGAATGCATCCGATGAAGTGAGCTGTAGCTCACGAAAGCTTATGCTCAAATAAATTGGTTAGTCTCTAAGGTGCCACAAGTCCTCCTTTTCTTGTGGCACATGTAGACATTCCCAAGCTAGTGCACTAAAAATAGCCATGGTGGCATGGGATAGCTGCCCAAGTACGTACCCAGAATCCCAGGCAGGATTTCACTCAGGCAACTAAATACACTGCTATTTTCAGCCAGCTAGCTCAGTTAGGCATGGCTACATGGGCTACGGTTGTACCACCTCCTGTATCCCTAATGAAAATAGCCATACTGGCCTGCCCAGAATGGCAGTGGACATGCTCCCTCCTGCAAGAAATCCCATATTGCTCTGAATAAAAGCTTTGCCCCAAACATTTGTGTGGATAGAAACAGAAAGGGGTCCTGAACCTGACTGAATGGACTTGCAGTTCAAACTTAGCAAATGTGTTTAAAGTCTCACAGCTCTTTCTATAATTATATATGCTCCATAGATGTGCACATTCTTTCTCCCTGAATGAAAATTTGTTTGCATTTCTGACATGGAAATGGAGCATTGATTTTTAGTCATTCAGTCTGCTCAGATGAAAGAACAGTAATGAGAGCAATATAAATGCCTATGGACAGACAAATATATCATCCTCTTGCTCAATATGTGGCTGGCATTTGAATTATTTGTATTTTGTTATGTTCTAGAGTGTAGACAACTCTTTGCTTCGTTTTAACCCAGTCTATAGGGTGACTGCACGATTTTAGGCTTAAAGAATTCCAGCCTTTCTATTTACAAAGACGTTTAATGTAGAAAGCTGCACTACAAGATGCCCTGTTCTTCTGTCTTCCTGCTAAATAGCAAACTTGTTGGGAATTGGTTAACTGTGTTGTGGGGTTTTTTTTGTCAGAAAATGTTGATTAATCAAAATTGAAACTTTTCATGGGAATGTTTGAGTTCTGACAAACTTTGACAGAAAAAAGTTCTTAGGTCCAGAACGTAATTTCTAGTCAAAGCCATGGAGACAGAGCCTGTCGCAGAATAGCCAATAGCCCTGTGAGAGGGGCACTTTCCTGGGACGTGGGGGTCCAGGTTCATGTCACTTCTCCTATGAGTATTGAATTATTTATAAAAAGTGGAACAACTACAACAGAGAGACTGACAGACTTCCACCTTCAAATACCCAGGTGAGTAGGGTACTCACTTGGGATGTGGGAAAGTGAGGTTCAAGTCCCAGGTTTCAATTCCCTATTTTGCTGGATTCTACCTGGATTTCCCAGCTGAGTGCCCTAACTACTGGACTGTTGGCGGGTCTTGTTCCCTGGTTTTTGGTTTGTTTTTGCAGAAAACTTCAAAAGGTCTCAGTTTCATCCCCATACAGCATGGGAACATGTTTAAAATAATGAAAACTTTTGTGGGATGGAAAACCCATTTAGGTTCCAGCTGTAAGTATGCAAATACAATATGAAAGACTTTGTCAGTAAAAGAATCATTGATCCTCTTCCCCAATCCACTTTCAAATACTTGTGTGCCACAGATAAATAGAAAGCATTAGAATCATTTGAGAAATGGTCTCAGAGAATTGGGGTGGTTCTGATTTTTCTCCTGAAAAGTCCTCTGAATTGCTCATGGAGTTGTAAAAATTCCCTTCATTTTTCTGTGCTTGCCTCCTCCCTCATTATCCACTCTCTAACTATTAAGTCAGTCTTCTCTTGGTTGGTCCAATTTTCCAATTTGGGTGCTTAAGTTTAGCACCTGAATGCTGAGTTATGTATGTAAACATGGACCCAGGTGGTGAATGAAGCATCCAAATTAGACAATTAAGTATCCTGAGATTCTCAACAACAAACTCTCTGTCTGATAGGAGGAACTAGAAGGCTGTGACACTTAGGGACAGGTTCTGCCCTTAGTGACCTGGCTTTGAATTGGGAGTCACTCCATGGACTTCAGAGGAACAATTAATTCAGTGGAATAAGTGAGAGCAGAATCTCCCAATGGTTTAACAGCCACAGTCTATTGGTACTTGTAATCATACATAAGCTTTGATGCGGCAACACTTCAGCTCCAGAATCTTCACTTCCTCAATAGCAGTCTTTCTCCTGTATGCCAGAGAGTGGGCAGCTGGGTCCAGAAACGGAACATAAGACTCATGAAGGGCAGTGTCACTGGATTAGGTAAAGTGAGATGGAAGTATGGTTACCACAGACATTACCACATTGAGGTACAGAGATGACAGCGCACCAGCGTATGAAATTCTCTCTGCCTTTAATGGATTAATGTCTAGTGCTATTGTCTTAAATGTTACCTGGAAATTTTAAGAAGATAAGAGCTTAATGACACCCTAATGAAAAACAACAGACAATAGTAAGATAAAATTAACTTCTCATGTAATTTGAGGGAGAATATGCCTGTCGGGCAGATTGTGAAGGTCAGGAGAGTTTGTTCTTACATGTCAGATTCTCAGTGGCAGGCTGGGGATTTATGTTGAAGATTTCACCAGGTAAGCTATAACTTCTTACGGTCAGCTGCAGATTTTCAAAGGGCACATCAATCAGAAGTGACTTGTCAGTGATAAATGGACTAATGAACCTTAATTGCACATATTTTCTCAGCAATAAGGTAAAAGTTTTATATTAAAAATATACTGGGCCAAATTCCACCTCACTGAGTGCCTGGGTATTGCAAAGGGTGTAGGGTTGAGCAGAATTTGGCCCATAATTTATTTTCTTTCTGGGACTGGGACTGGGACTGGGACTGGTAACATCAGAGGATTAAAGTGAATTATCCTCTGATCATTGTTTGGAACTAAAGCTGTTCAGATAGTCCAGTACACTGCTCCCAACCCTGAATTGTGCTTGGAATTTCAAGTTTATATTAACCTGCAGGCAAAACCCAGCCAAGTGTCTCATTATTTCCACACAAACTCATAAACTGAACTTAATCATATCCCTTTAGGAAACCCTACACACAGGCCCAGACTTACAAAGCTTCTCCTCACTATGGTGCATTCACATCACTTTCCGTAAGAGGAAGAGATCATTGCATGCAAACCCAGGGAGTTGGGTACATCACTGGTCAGTTCACACTCTCACATGTAATCCCCTCCATCTGCTGGAGCCGTGGTTCTCAACCAGGGGTCTGGGGCCCCCTAAGGGCCTAGAGCAGGTTTCAGGGAGGCCTCCAAGCAAGGCCAGCATTAGACTCGCTGAGGTCCAGGGCAGAAAGCCGAAGCCCCACCGCATGGGGCTGAAGCCCAGGTCCCTGAGCACCACCACCTGGGGAAGAAGCTGAAACCTGAGATATGTAGCTTCATGGGGGTCTATGTGGCATGGGGCTCCAGACAGTTGCCCTGCTTGCTACCCCTAACATTGACTCTAGCTTTTATATGCAGAAAACCAGTTATTGCAGCATAGGTGGGCCGTGGAGTTTTTATAGCATGTTGTGGGGGCTTCAGAAAGAAAAACGTTGAGAACCCCTGTGCTGGAGGAAAGAGTTTCACAGGTACGGGGACAGCTCACTAGAACAAGCATGATGGAGGAATAACTATGCATGAGGTGGATTCTCCAGACCTGTGCACAAGGGAGAAGACAGTCTCAGTTGAAAACTGCCTCTGAGAATGGGGTTGTCTTGGCACATTGGATATCTCTACGCTGCAATTGGGATGTGCAGTTATAGCACAGGTAAGCATACCTGTACCACCTTTAATCTAGTTTACACAGGTACCCGGAGTAACGCAGATATGGTAGCATGGGCTAGAAACCACCATACATACCCAGGCTCCCTGCAGGGTTTGTGCCCTGGTTGCTAACCAGTGCCCTGCAGTCCCACTTCTGTTGCCCAGAGATGGCTTCGGGCTGCCCTGCTAATGACTGCTCCAGATGGTCCCGCTGCAGACAAAGACTGAGGGTCTGTGGTATTACTGTGCCTTTCTGAGCCCAGTTGCTACCGTTATACATATGTACTGTATCATTTGGTTTCAAATAAGGCAGTTTATGCAATCTTCTATCATAAGAAGTCTTTTGATACAAACTCGATTGATATTTATACTTATTCCTTTCCTTATAACCTTCTTGAAAAAACATAGGTAATCTGTTTCTAAGTTTTCTGTTTAGTAATTGTACAGGTGTTAAACCTTATGGTAATGGCAATTGTGATGGGGTGTATAAACTCCTCACTGGACAGGAGGGGGTAAGGAATTAATCTGGGCTAAGGAGGTCCCACCCGTCTGCCTACACAGAGCATGGACTGTCAGGGGCTGGCAGGCCAAGGAGAAGGAAGTGCTCTGGGAGGTCCAGGGAAGGACATGAGCAATGCCTGCTCCAAGCCAAGGAATGGAGGAGCCACAGCATCTGGATACTGGGACCAGGGCTGGAAGCCCAGAAGGCAGCGCTCCCCAGGGAGAGCTGGCAGCTGGCAGGGATGCAGAATGAGGCTGTACACGACCCAGGGAAGATGACTTCAGGCTGACACAAGACACTGCTGGCTGAGTGAAGCCAAACCAGCCTTGCATGGCCCACGTTCCCCTATCCCACCCTAAGACTGTGCCCTTTAGGTGGGACTGCCACATTAGTGCTGTATCCACTAGGTGGGAGAACCCATTCCAGCTCACAGTAATTTTCTATAATTTAATACTGCCAAATATAAATTGGTATTTGTTTCTTTTGTTCATTTGAGACAAATACAGAACCTTTCTTGCTCTGTTTACTTTTTTCTATGCCTAGATGTTCCCTATGTATGTGTTTCAATGTCTCTGCTGTTAACCCTAAAGGAATTACTACTCTGATACCTTTACATAGAATTCCTTCAATTTCTGATAAGTACATCTACATGTACTATATTATGATCTTCTTCAATTATATTAGTTACATCATATAGATGTACTAGAAAGAGTATCAGCAAGAATTAATGATTTGCTCAACTGATATTCTAATCTGAAATCATATTAATACAATTGAAAAAATAATCTTTGTAACCAAGGCGGTACATCTGTCATGTTCCTTTTTGAAATATTAACTAATAGCTTATGATCTGTTTCTGCCAGTACAGATCTAGCATATATGAATATGTGAATTTTTTGCATGCAAAAACCAATGCCAAATCCTCTCTTTCAATTTGAGCATACTCACATTCCATTTTTGAGATAGCCCTAGATGCATAAGTAACCAGTTTCTATAGCTCACTGTACTTTTGTAATTGAACTGCTCCTAGGCCTTCTTTGGATGTTTTTGAAGATAATTTTGTAAGTCTTTCACTATCAAATAGTTTTAACACTAAAGCTGTTTTTATTTGTTCCTTAAAATGCTAAATTCCTGTTGTTGACAGTCCCATTTCCACTGATTATTTTTTACAAAGTCCTTAAATTTTGTTGTTTTTCCTGATAGGCTAGGAATGTATTTTCCAACAGAATTCACAATGCCCAAAAATTTCTGTAATGGCAGTTTATCTTCAGGGTAAGCAAAATTTTCAATGGCTTGTATTCATTGTGGATCAATCTATAATCCCTGACTGGTCAGTTTTTCTCCTAGAAACATTAATTCCTGCATTCTATTTTTGCATTTCTTTTTGCATTTGCATTTATTTTTGTTAAGTTTCAATCCTGCCTCTTTTGCTCTAGATAATACTTTAGTTTGTCTTATATCATGCACTTCTAAAGTTCTTCCCCATATTATTATATCATCTATGCACACTTGTGTGCCAGCTATATTTTCAAAAATCTTTTGTACTGCTCTATGGGAGCTGAATTTAATCCAAAAAGTAAGATTTGAAAACAATAATGTCCAGAACGTATATTAAACATACATAGCAATTGACTTTTTTGCTCCAAAGGCAGTGGTGAGCTGGAGCCGGTTCACACCAGTTTGCTAGAACCGGTTGTTAAATTTAGAAGCCATTTTAGAACCAGTTGTCCCGCAAGGGACAACTGTGCGGGACAACCGGTTCTAAAAGGGCTTCTAAATTTAACAACGGGCCAAAAGTGGCGCCTTAGGTGCCGACTCTGTGGATGCTCCGGGGCTGAAGCACCCATGGGCAAAATTTGACGGGTGCAGAGCATCCACCAGCAGCTCCCCGTGCCGCCCCACCCCATGTCCGGCCCCAGCTCACTCCGCTCCGCCTCCACCCCTGAACACGCCCCCCTGCTCTGCTTCTCCGCCCCCCCCCCCCCGCCACCCCGGCTTCCCGCGAATCAGCTATTCGCGTGGGAAGCCGGGGGGCTGAGAAGCAGGCGGTGGCTTCTCGCTCAAGCCCAGGGAGGCAGAGGCGGAGCAGAGATGAGCTGGGGCCGAGGGGTGCGAGGAGGGCCGCCCGTGCAGCAGCAGGTAACCCGGGGAGGGGCGCAGGGGAACCGCTCCCCGCCCCAGCTCACCTCCGCCTCTCTGGGCCTGAGCGCGAAGCTGCTGCTTGCTTCTCAGCCCCCCGGCTTCCCACGCGAACAGCTGATTTGCAGGAAGCCGGGGGGAGGGGGGCAGAGAAGCAGAGCAGGGAGGTGCGTTCAGGGGAGGAGGCGGAGCGGAGGTGAGCTGGGGCCAGGTGCGGGGTGGGGAGCTGCCGGTGGGTGCTCTGCGCTCACCAAATTTTACCCGTGGGTGCTCCAGCCGCGGAGCACCCACGGAGTCGGCGCCTAAGGCACCACTTTTGATGTAATCAGTGTGGGGAGTGGCCGCTCCCCCTGCTCCCTCCAAGCTACGCTCCTCCGCCCCTAGGAGCCAGAGGGACCTGCTAGATGCTTCCTGGGAGCTGCCCCAGGTAAGCCCTGCCGGGACTCCCCACCTCGCCCCCCGGGAGGTCCCTCTGGCTCTTAGGGTGGCCCACGAGACCACGAGACCCTCCTGCCCAGTTCTGGGGGCAGTCAGGGGACAGGAGAGGAGGGTGGATGGGGCAGGGGTCCGGGGGGGGCGTCAAGGAACGCGGGGGGTTGGATGGGGCACGACCCCCTTGTGGGGTGAGGAGGGAACTGGTTGTTAAGATTTTGGCAGCTCATCACTGTCCAAAGATATTTGCCAAAATCCATTTGAAGCATCAAAAAAAGAAAAGTACTTTGCTCCTGACATTTGGTCTCAATATTTCTTCCCTGGTATTTATTTTTAAATGTTCACTTTTAACATAAAAAGAAAAGGAGTACTTGTGGCACCTTAGAGACTAACCAATTTATTTGAGCATAAGCTTTCGTGAGCTACAGCTCACTTCATCGGATGCATCCAAGTACTCCTTTTCTTTTTGCGGATACAGACTAACACGGCTGCTACTCTGAAACCTGTCATTATGCAAGGCTTTTAACATAGTTATTTAAGTCTTTTGAATCTAAACATAAATGTAAGGATTCGTCTTACTTATCTATTATTATGAATGATTTCACCCACTCAGTCGGCTCTTCCACTCTTAATTATATCAAAATTACCTAATGTTTTCAATTCCTTTTGTACCCTACCTCTTAAAGCTAAGGGTATTTTTCTAGTTGCACGTATAACTGTTTTTGTTGTTTAATTTAACTCTATTTTATACCTTGTATCCAATTTACCAATGCCAGTGAATAACTCTGTAAATTGATGATCTATTTCCAGTGTTTCAGAATGCGGAATAGTCTGAATTCTACTAATTAGATTTAGTGCTTCTAAATGTTCTTAAATGTTTCTAAACCTAAAAGAGAAATACCTTGTCCCTTAACTACTACAAATCTTATGTTTTCTATATTATCTTTAACTATGACCAGAGGCGGATTAGGAGTTTGTGGGGCCATGGGCCAGATCAAGTGGGGGCCCCTCCCCACTCCTTCTGCCTGCAGTCCCCCACATCAGGCCCCCTGTGGTCCTGCCGGGGAGCAGGGTCGGAGTGTGTGGGCTTCCTGCCCTGCCCAGCACTTCTGCCGGGGAGCGGGGTCGGGGTGCCGAGGCTTCCCCCGCTCCCTGGCAGGAGCACCGGGCAGGTGGAGTGGGTCAGGGTGCGGAGGCACCCATTTTTCCAGGGGCCCCCCAATTGGCCGAGGCCCCTGGTCATGGGCCCCGTTGGCCCAGTGGCTAATATGCCACTGCCTATGACCTGTTATTCACAAACACCCATAGCAGGAATTTATTCACTACTATAAGATTGTAAATTAATTTTCTTACACTGAAATCTTTTATATTCTTCACAATTTGATATTTAATCATTGACTTAGATTCTAGAAATTACATAAGAATGGCCACAGTTGGTTAGACCAATGGTTCATCCATCCGAGTATCCTGTCTTACGGCAGTGGACAATGCCAGATGCTTCAAAGTGAGTGAACAGAACAGGTCAATTTTGAGTGATCTCCCCTGTCATCTAGTCCCAGCTTATGGCAGTTATAGGTTTTGGGACATCCAAAGCATGAGGTTGCATCCGTGACCATCTTGGCTGGTAGCCATTGATGGACCTATCCTACATTAAATTATCTAATTCTTATTTGAACCCACTTATACTTTTGGCCTTCACAACATCCGCTGGCAATGAGTTACACAGATTGTGCGTTTTGTGAAGAAGTACTTCCTTTTGTTTATTTTTAAATCTGCTGCCTATTAATTTCATTTGGTGACCCCTGGGTCTTATATTATATTATATCATACCCCTAACCATTTTTGTTGCCCTTCTCTATACTTTTTCCAGTTCTAATACATCTTTTTTGAGATGAGGTGACCAGACTTGCACGCAGTATTCAAGGTGTGGGAGTGCCAGGGATTTATATAGGGACATTATGATATATTCTGTTTTATTATCTATCCCTTTCCTAATGGTTCCAAACATAGCACTAGTTTTTTTGACTGCTGCTGCTGTACATTGAGCAGATGTTTTCAGAGAACTATCCACAATGACTCCAAGATTACTTTCTTGAGAGGTAGCAGCTAATTTAGATCCTGTTTCCAGTGTGCACTACTTTGCATATATCAACACTGAATTTCATCTGCCATTTTGTTGCCCAGTTTTGTGAGATTCCATTGTAACTCTTCGCAGTCAGCTTTGGACTTAACTATCTTGAGTAATTTTGTATCATCTGCACACTTTGCCACCTCACTGTTTACTCCTTTTTTCCAGATCATTTACGAATATGTTGAACAGCACTGGTCCCAGTACAGATCCTTGGGGGACCCTGCTATTTACCTCTCTCCATTGTGAAAACTGAGGATTTATTCCTACCCTTTGTTTCTTCTCTTTTAAACAGTTACTGATCCATGAGAGGATCTTCCCTCTTATCCCGTGACTGCCTACTTTGCTTAAGAGCCTTTGGTGTGGGACCTTATCAAATGTCTTCTGAAAATCCAAGTACACTATATCCACTGGATCACCCTTGTCCATAATTTGACCCGCTCAAACAAATCTAATAGATTGGTGAAACACGATTTTCCTTTACAAAAGCTGTGACTCTTCCCCAACATATCATGTTCATCTATGTGTCTAATAATTCTGTTCTTTACTATAGTTTCAACCAAATTTCCTGGTACTGAAGTTAGGCTTACTGGCCTGTAATTTCCAGGATCATCTATGAAGCCTTTTAAAAACAATCAGTGTCACATTAGCTAGAGGAGAGGAAAGTGATCAGGAACAGTCAGCATGGATTCACCAAGGGCAAGTCATGCCTGACTAATTTAATTGCCTTCTATCATGAGATAACTGGCTCTGTGGATGAGGGGAAAGCAGTGGACGTGTTATTCCTTGACTTTAGTAAAGCTTTTGATACGGTCTCCCACAGTATTCTTGCCAGCAAGTTAAAGAAGTTTGGGCTGGATGAATGGACTATAAGGTGGATAGAAAGCTGGCTAGATTGTCAGGCTCAACGGATAGTGATCAATGGCTCCATGTCTAGTTGGCAGCCAGTATCAAGTGGAGTGCCCCAAGGGTCGGTCCTCAGGCCGGTTTTGTTCAATATCTTCATTAATGATCTGGAGGATAGCGTGGACTGCACTCTCAGCAAGTTTGCAGATGACACTAAACTGGAAGGAGTGGTAGATACGCTGGAGGGCAGGGATAGGTTACAGAGGGACCTAGACAAATTAGAGGATTGGGCCAAAAGGAATCTGATGAGGTTCAACAAGGACAAGTGCAGAGTTCTGCACTTAGGATGGAAGAATCCCATGCACCGCTACAGAGTAGGGACCGAATGGCTAGGCAGCAGTTCTGCAGAAAAGGACCTAGGGGTTACAGTGGGCGAGAAGCTGGATATGAGTCAACAGTGTGCCCTTGTTGCCAAGAAGGCTAAGAGCATTTTGGGCTGTATAAGCAGGGGAATTGCCAGCAGATCGAGGGATGTGATCGTTCACCTCTATTCAACATTGGTGAGGCCTCATCTGGAGTACTGTGTCCAGTTTGGGGCCCCACACCACAAGAAGGATGTGGAAAAACTGGAAAGCATCCAGCAGAGGGCAACAAAAATGATTAGGAGACTGGAACACATGACTTATGAGGAGAGGCTGAGGGAACTGGGATTGTTTAGTCTGCGGAAGAGAAGAGTGAGTGGGGATTTGATAGCTGCTTTCAACTACCTGAAAGGGGGTTCCAAAGAGGATGGATCTAGACTGTTCTCAGTGGTAGCAGATGACAGAACAAGGAGTAATGGTCTCAAGTTGCAATGGAGGAGGTTTATGTTGGATATTAGGAAAAACTTTTTCACTAGGAGGGTGGTGAAACACTGGAATGCGTTACCTAGGGAAGTGGTGGAATCTCCTTCCTTTGAGGTTTTTAAGGTCAGGCTTGACAAAGCCCTGGCTGGGATGATTTAGATGAGGATTGGTCCTGCTTTGAGCAGGGGCTTGGACTAGATGACCTCCTGAGGTCCCTTCCAACCCTGATATTCTATGATTCTATGAAGATCCGAATACCCTCAGAAATAAGTCAAACTCTTGTTCAGACCTTTTCCAGTTTTCTGCAGCATTTCTCAACACTTCTAGAAATGTGCAATCTCTTAACTGATCCATTCATTCAAAGTTGTTTTCACTTCTGAGTAACTTTTACCTCAAATTTTTTTGTTTTGTTTTAACTTCCAGTTTTTTAGAACTCCCCCCACTCCTGGGACCATGTGTTGTTTTATATTCAAATAATCCACTAGTCTTAATAATAATTCATTGCTAGTAACTGAACAACAGTCTTTCTTATATACATAGTTAACAGATAAACAGAGCATTTTAGCTCAGGTCAACCTAGCAATCTAAGCTAAAAGGAACAGCCTTCTCCCACTGTCAGCTCCTACACCCTGAAGTTTCTGTTCATTGTCTTATGTCACAGTAAAACCACAGAGCCATGGACATGGGTTTTTTCTCGGATGGTATATTTCTGTTTTCCACAATGGACACTAAAACATAGCTGAAACATCTTCACATTCATGTTCTTGTTTTGAAAAAGTCAACTTTTCTCTTCTCTTTGAATTAGCGTGTTATCAATTTCTTTACTAACTAATTTATATATCATTTGATGATTTTTTATTTATGACACAATTTGGAAGGATTTGCTGAATAGCTGAGGCAACAGCTAGACCAACAGGTTGAACCTGGCAGGGTTTTGCACAACATATACCTAGTATATACCCTAACTCTAACCCTAACCTCTAGTATACATACAAAGAGGAGGCCTTTTGAAAATGCATCCCTTATAAACTTGGTTGAAATGCACCCACTGTATTAGGGGCTTCTCTATTTGGGAGATAGCATGTGAGTATGCCAGCATGGTGTATAAACGGTAGGGTCAATGGATTCATTCATATTGGCCAGGGAAACCTACCACCATCACCATTGCATGGAGACGTGGACAGCAGCAGCAGCTACTTCTCCAGCACATCGGCTGTAATACCATAGTAGTGGCACAGAGCTGTGGTGGGCCTGCAGCATACAATCTTGTGTCCCTTCATTAGGGCTGCTGATGGCTTTCATAGATTGAGGCCAGAAGGGACCATTCTGGTCATCTAGTCTGACCTCCTACATAGCTCAGGCCACAAAAATGTCACCCATTGATACATTGATTCCTGTATCAAGTCCATAGCTTCTGGCTGAGCTACAGTACATCTTTTAGAAAGACATCCAGTATTGATTTGAAGACAGCAGCGATAGAAAATCCACCACATTCCTAGGCAATTTGTTCCTGCCGTTAACTGTCCTCACTGTTAAAAATGTGTCCCTTATTTCTAGGCTGAATGTGTCTAGCTTCAGTTTCCAGCCAATTTCCTGTTATTCCTTTTCCTGCTAGACAGAAGAGCCTTGTATTATCTGAAATCTTCTCCCCATGTAGGTATTTATAGACTGTGATCAAGTCACCCCTTAAATGTCTGTTGGCTAAACTAGACACATTGAGCTCCTTTAGTCTCTCCCTATAAGGCAGGTTTCCCAGACTTTGAATAATTATGTAGCTCTTTCTGAATCCTTTTCAGTCTGTCAGGATCCTTTCTAAATTGAGTCTACCAGAACTGGACACAGTATCCCAGTAATGGTCTCACTAATGCTGTATGAGGAGGAAATCACATCTCCCTACTTCTACTTGATAGTCCCCTGCTTATCCCCCAAAGATTTCATTTGCTCTCTTAGCTACTACATAGCCCTGGGAGCTCATGTACAGTTAGTTATCCACCATGACCCTTAAGTCCTTTTCTGAGTCACTGCTTTCTAAAATAAAGTCCCTTATCCTATTAGTGTGACCTGAATTCTTGGGGTTAAATTTCAGCCCCATTTATGTCAATGGCAATATTTCCATTGACTTCATGCAACCAGGTTTTCACCCTTGGTTCCTAGGTATATGGCCTTGCAGTTAGCAGTATTAAAATGCATGTTGTATAGGTTAGTCCAGTTTGCCATGTGAGATCCAGGTCTAGTTGTATAACTGATCTGTCCTTATCATTATTCACCCCTCCACCAATTTGTGTGTCATCAGCAAACTTTGCCAGCAATGATTTAATATTTTCTTCCAGGTCATTGACAAAGGTACTGAATAGCATTAGGCTAAGAATAGACCCTCCAGGACTCTGCTAGAAACATCCTCATTGGATGATGATTCCCCATTACACTTACTTGTTGAGATCTATCAGTTAGCCAGTTTTTAATCCATTTAATGTGAGCTACATTGATTTTGATTTAATCCCCCTAATTTCCATGAAGGACAGTCATATGAAAAGCAATTACTCTAGTTTTATGTGGATGTCAAGAATCAATCCATCTATGAATAAAAATTGAAGCCATACTTCACTTGATGGACTTAAATGATGCCATTGGGTTATAAATCATCTATTTGAATACAATTCTTACCAGGGCAATAAATAGCACTTTAGACCAATCAAATGGAAAGCATAGGTTCCATATAGATTTTTGGAGAGACAGAACCTAAACCACTGACAGCTCCATCCCCATTAACCAATTTTTTCAGAATTCCCTAAATTGTCTTAAATGTTTGTTCTTAGGTAAGATTAAGGTCAGATTCTGATCTCACCAGTATAAATCTGGATGAAGTCGTGTGAAATTAATGAAGTTAATCTGGGTTTACACCAGTGTACATGAGATCAGAATCTGGTCCTAGGCTAGAAAAAGAGTTTCTTAAATGGCTTTAGGGTGTTACACTAACTAGTCTATGTTAACCAAGGAAAGTGTGCTTAATCCATGCTACCTGAACCAGGTTTTAAAATCAGGATCAGCTACCATGAATTCTCCCCCCCACCCCCGGCCCCCAACCGGCATGGATTGGGCCAGCATCCCTGATCGTCTGCCTATTGATTCAGTATTTTATGCAATTATTTATTCGCCTGCTCAATAGGAAAGACTGCTTTGCCATAGCAACCCCTTCATTAGCATTCTGCTTCTGAGTTAAAAAGCACCTTCTGAAAGAGGCACATCAATATGTAAAGTGAACTCAAATTGTTTTTACATTGTTTCAAGGGAAAAAAATCTGTTTATAATCGGATGCCAGACAAAGAACAAAACATACTGGGGATTTATCAGTTTTCTAAGGCTCCTTTGTAACCATCTGCATTACCTCTTAACTTTGCCATGTCATTTTCCCCCTTCCTTTTGTACATTAACACATTTTGTTTTGTGTTTTTAAATGGCTTTAAAGATTTTCTTCAGGTAAGAAGAAAAGTGTTGAGCCCAGGACTCAAAATGGGGGATAATAATGGATTTGTTGTGGGGTGAAGGGTAATAAATACGTTTCACTCCCTAAAAAACCCCACATGGAAACAATGCATCAGCTTTTCCCTCATGACATGTTGGCACAATGGGGCCCTGGCCCATGACTGGGGCTCCTATGCATCCCCACAATACAAATAAAAATAATAGATGGATAGGCCAAAATATTACAGTTAATGTGTTTTGTACTGCCCTAATGCAGAAGTAGCTGGCAGTCCATCCCAGAACTGTCCATCCAACCAGTTCCCCTTTCTTCCCAAACACCTCTTCTCCCATTCATCCTTCTTTCTGCCCCTTTGCTCTGCCCCTACTCCGTTCTATCTGCCACTGGAACCAGCCTTCCAAATTTCCTCTTTAAAGCTACTCTACTCCCTTCCCACTCCCCCTTTTTTGTCTCTTTCCCTCAGTATGCCTCCTGCTCATCTCTTGTTCTTCCTCACTTGTGTACCTTTTCTCCTTTATTACCACTCTGTATAAACAACGCAGCTTATTGCTGTGAGGCAGCGACAGGACATCAGATGCAATTCAGACAATGATAATTTAACCTCCTGTTTGTTTGCATATGACAATGCTATTGACGGAAATGAAATGAGACAAAAGAAGGTGCCCCTATAGATCTTGAGCTTTTCTATGGAACCATTTGCACCAAAACATCTGGAGAAAATGATGGAGCCTTTCACCTGAAATGCAAACTTATGTATGCAAACTTATATTATGGGACTGATGCAGAAATTATGGTGTGAAGTCAGACTAGATGATCTAAGGGTCCCTTCTGCTCTTAAAATCCATTAATCTGTTCAGTCAGAAAAAAACGTAGGAAATAATAGAAAACACTGCAGATTTTTTGTAATGTGTTCCATTCCAAAAGCAATATCTGTCCCTATACGTATTTATAAAGCACCAATCTCCATAGGAATGTTGTGAAACTCATTTGCATGCCTGCACATACCCTTCCTGCACACTGATGGATGCAGAGCAGACCTGGGAATGGTTCTTTTCAGAATCAAGTGCATTCAAATGCTTGCCAGGTTCTTCATTTAATTTGTGCTTAGTGACTTTGAATTTTCTTCTCAGCTACAGTGTTCTTTTGCCACATACACACATTGATTAGCATCCTTTCATCTCACATAACTGTTGTCACCTCCTTCAGAAACTGTAAAGCTTTCCCACTCTTAAACAAGTCCCCCAAAGAAACAGTTCTGCTGTGAGTGTGCTGTAATGTAATCAAGGGTCAGGAAGCAATCGCTGTCCTCTCCAATGATTTGTGAATGAGCAGTTCTGGTGCAGAATTATAAACCCTTGTTAAACAAGATAACGATCAGATTTCAAAATGACTCACTCAGTTTGTGGTGAAGATAGCTTCTCTTCCTCTGTTTTGACCTTCCCTAGATGCTGACTTTCTTTATTGGACTGTGTGTCACTCAGGGTTGAATTTAACACAGTCACTGGACTGTGTACAATTCAGATTGTCTTTTATTTTAAGTGGGGAGAAGGCAGAATGTGATTCTACCATCTAACTTATAAGAAGTCAGTATCCTCCAGCCTATTGTTTAACTATTCGGTGGCTGGCATGTAATTGGGAAGGAAGAAGGAGGTGTTTGGAACATCAGAAAGGAGATAGGGAATACTAAAATCAGAAGAATTCATGAACCACAAAACCATAATTAAACCTTTATAAAAATCCCAGGGCCCAATCCTACTCCTTTGAAAGTCAACTGGAATTTTGCCATTGGCTTCATTGGGAGCAAGATCCAGCACCAGATGTGCACTTTAATTATTTTCTCATAAGGCTCTCAGTGCATACCTGGTATTTGTGCAGGTGGATAGACTCTTTGTGCCTTAACACAATGACAGAGTGAATAGGATTCCATACCCTGTATACGGGTGGTGATGGTTTGATATAAAACCCTTCATATTCAGTGGCCTGACTCCCAATAAACTCAGTGGGGTATGGCTCAAGCCCTAAAACTAAGTTGAGCTGGTCAATAAAAGGACCCCAAAAACTAATGAAAATTGTATTGAAAAATATTTGTGGCTTTTCACGGAAATTTTGAAATTTGTGGACTTGCATCAAAATTTGGACCACTTCTAAAAACATAGCAAAGGTTTTCCCTCACATTATTGCAGAAGGTACTTGTTGCCTTTGGGCTTTAAGTAGGGGGTCTTTACAAAAGACATAAATGCTGTTATTCAGCTAAGTTGGCCATCAAAGAAATAGGATCCAGGACAATATAACATCAAAGGAACCAATTTAGCATTGACGCTTTCATGGAAGGATTGGCCACCAAAGCTCCAGAGCACATAATTATACAGTAATTGGTGACTTTCTGCACCAGCAGTTCTATTTATTGAAGCTGGTAATTCATCTTTGCCTCTTGTTTTATAGAGAGCTGGAGGGTGCTGCTTGAATGAGCCAGGCATGAGTAGCAATATCAGAAGATGTCGATCCAATGGCATCTCCTCGGGCAACCCAACCAGTAGGTTGTGTGTGAGATCTTCTGGAAAATTGCATGCAACTATGTTCTGGTTTCCATCATTTATCTATTACTAGTTGATGGTAATAAACAAGGGGAGATTTCGTTTGTAAAGGTATCGCCTTGTTGGTTTAAAAGGTTAAAACTAGATGCTTTGTTGTAACTATGTAGAAAATCTATATAGTAGAGTAATATCTCCGTAACCCTTTGTAGGTATTATGATGTGGATAGACAGAGTATTTCAGAAGTTCATAGTGCAGGATAATGTTAATTCCTATAGCACAGAATGTTGGGGAGGTAGGAGGGAAAGAGATGTGAAAAAGGGGAAAAAACAAACAAGTGTTCGTTTGAGTTTAAATCTCCTCCCACCCCGAGTACTGCATTGTGTTTGTGTTTTTGAAGCCCCCAATTCAATTTCAGATGGAGTTTCACAGTTTCATCTGGTAGCCAAAGCTATTTTGAAAGCTACTCCCAAATCTTTGTGACTGTTGAGGATCCAACTGTGAAACGACTGTTGATTTTCATTTACATGGTTTTGGGGCCTGCAAGGAAAGAGCTGTACTCTTTGACTTATTGCTGATATGAAGACAGTACACAAAGTCTTGTTTTTATTTCAAAATCAGTTTCTCTCAGCTGTGATTCTATTCAGAAGCTGACACCTGTTTAAAAAATCATGTATGGTAGTATTTGATTTATTCACTGATTGAATCATTGTTTTTGATAGACACTGGGAGATAGTCAAGGTATTTTCTGACTCTTTCCTGCCTCTTCATTTACACAAAATAGTGCAGGGAGTATGTCAAATGGAAACTGGCATGATATGAAGGTGGCATTACTTTAACTTTTGCCTCTATGCTGTCATTCCGAACCTTGAAAAATGCCAATATTCCTGAAATTGAGATGTCTTTATTGAATTAATGATTTTACTAGATTTAATTGAATAGAAATACTCAGCCATATATCAATTCTATATAAGTGGCAATATAAATTCCATCTGACATCCAACGAAGGGAACTAATTTTTCTCAAGGGCCAATTTTTTATTGTTATTTTGGTTTATTACACTCCTTGATTTCTGTCTCTCCCTCTGCCATCTCCCTTGTTCTCTGTACACCTTCCCCACCTCCACGACTGATAGGGTCCTCAAAGGTATGTTCCTTTAGTGGGGTGGTCACTCGCTCCTGCCTTAAAAGGTTTAAAACAGCCCGGGGAGAGGGCTATGGCGGGGAATGAAAAGGGGGGCTGATTGGGAGAAGCAGCCTCAGCTGGGGGCCATGCCCTAATCAGGCCATGGCTGGCTTAATCAGGGCCCAGCTGGCCCTTATAAGAGGGCAGGAGGCCAGGAGCACAGAGAGTCTCCTCTAGCTGTTGAGAGGCCTGGCTCCTGGGGAGCGTACCAGGCTACCTGAGGTGAAGCAGGGCTGGGGAAGGCCAGAGGAGCTGGGAGGCTCCAGACTAGAAAAACCCCAAGCTGCAGGCCCGGCAGATGACCTAAGACAGGGTACTGGGGTTGCAACAGAGCAGCCCAAGGGTAGGCGGAGGCAGCAGGTCCAAAGCCCCCTTGCCTATGATGACTGTCTTATACAGACTGCAGTTGGCCCCAGTGAAAGGGGGCTAGATGGTGACTGGCAGTAGTCCATAGGCTGAGGCAAGGTGGGGATAGAGGGTCGGGGGTTCCCCGGGGAGGGGAGACCCAAATCTGCGGGGTATTGCCTGGAGGGGCAGCACCCCAGGTAAAAGGGCACCAGGATCCAGGAGGGACATGGGGGCCAGCGACGGGGAGACACCGGCACAGGGTGCTCTGGAGCTGGTAAAAAGAGCTAATTCCCAGACAGCCAGCAGAAGGTGCCGCTGGGTGTGTCTGTGCCCCGTTCCAGTTCCCCAAAACCTTTGAGGATCTGGACCATAGTTTCTGACACTGGTCCCTGGCATGAGTAACATGGAATGGTCATCCGTGCCCCATTCTCATGACATCCTGGTAGCAGGGGGAGCCAGAAGAGTTTTGTCAGTCACACAAGTCACCTTTCCGAGCCAGCACAACCACCTCAGACATCAGTGCTCTAGGATTGTGGAGTCCAGACTTTAGCTGCTCAATGGTGAGAGGGCGCATGGGTAAAGATCTCTCAGTGCCACTTTAACCCCCTCTCATCAGTGTGTGCTATGCATCCCTCTTCCGCCTGATCCACAGTGGGAGGGTCTGTTACCTCTATAGTCACCACCAAGATGGCAGGTGTCACACTAGCATTCAGTGCTTGGCGTTTAATCATGGTTGGCAGAGGTGACTGCTGCTTGCCAGATGCCATGTTGATATCCTGACAGCTGCTGTGGTTAATTTCCTAGTGCATAGTCTATTTCCCTCTTGTGGTGAGAACCAGAATGAAATATTTTGCCACATGATTGGCATCTAACCAATTACATAGCAGGCCCAAACTAGGGGTCCAATAATTACACACATGCACAATCCCCCTTACAACCTATGCCCTCCAAAAAGCACAGGAAGGGTCGATTGTACCACCACTTTTCCATTCAGAATGCCTGCTCTACCTGTGTCCCAGGCTCGTGCCTGCTTCAGTTTTCTCATGAAAAGAGTAATGGACGAGATGCAGCTTTCTGATAGTAGAAGCAGGAACAACTGCTTTCTGGCGCTGTTCATTTAAGGAGTATCTTTCAGATCTAACTATTCAAGGGCTGAAATCAGTGATAGAATTAAGCATGATGGCTTGGCTATTTGGATAAAACCACCTAATTTTAATAGTTTGGGAATCAGAGGATAAAAGGGAATATTATTTTATATTTTAGAATTGAGCATAGGAAAGCAGTGGAAAGAGCTGGATCAAATAGCTAAAGCCAATACCCTTCCTCTGAGGTCTTCTTTCCCTACAGCATGTCAACTTAAAAGAGACTTTAACTCCAGTTCCTCCTGGAGATTTCTGAGCAGAAAAAGAGAGAGCTTACAATGGCAGTTTATCATTAGGAAGTTATTATAGCAACTGACTGTCATTCTTGAAGTCATACTCTCTCGTGTTTGTATGTGATCCCTATACCTGGTGGTCCTCATCCAAGTTATCTGCTAGCATATCTAGATTTTAATGATGAGATGTGATACCAGTGTGCAGTACAATCACTTTAATCAGTTCACGAGTACTTAGACAAGAGAGAGGCAGAATGTATAGCACTGACAGACGTGGCAGGCAGCTGCTCCTTCAAAACATTTTGTTTTTTACCAGTTGATCTTGTGTTTAAACCATGTGTTTGGTGTCTTAAGAAAAACAATAATAAGGAACAGAAACAACACTGGAACTCATGTGTTGCATAGAAGAGCTCCAATGGTCATGGAGACGTGGGTTTGTTCATATGCCACCGCCCTGTGAATCCCAGAAGGCAACCCAGGTAGTGCAGGAACCAGGCACGCTGGAGACGTACTGAGAGGTTATTTTAACACCTCTGAGACCAAGGCCTTGTCAGCACTAGAGCAATTTGCCATGGTAGCCTTCATTTGACTTCCATAGCACACCTGTAACACACCTCACATCCACACCCAAAAGTGGTCCCATTAGTTCATAGGCCCTACAATCACCATTTGAATGAGATTTCTGTCCCACAAGGCTAACCATTGTGTCCACCTCCATTGTAGTTCTCATCCTCATCCCATTTCTTAACCTTTCAATGTGTTGGGATGGGCTGTTGACATGGTTATCAACTTTTTCATTTCCTATTTTTCATTTCAATGGCTCTCAGGAACTCCCGGAGCAGGCGTGGAGGCAGGCAAACTGAATCCACAGCGATGGATACAATGAATACAAGTGATGACAAACCTGACAGCCAGGAAAAGGGAAGGCAAAGAAGAAATGCCCCTTATATCCTCCAAGAGCCAGCTTGGCCGAGCGAGTTGGGTGTTAGTAGAACAGGGTTCTATTCCTGCTATGCCGCTACCCTGCTGTTTGACACTGAGCAAGGCTCTGTAGCTACTCCAACCCTTTCTCTATCTTCACTATGTAGACTCTCAAGGCCAGATTTTTCAAGGTATGTAGGTTCCCAGCTCCCACCTTTTCAACTTTAGCTTCCCCTACATTCCTGTAGCATTACCACATCATTACAAGGCTTGAGACACTTTGTGAAAGCCAGTACAGGGGCCTGGTGGATGACTATTGGCACCAGAAGGTGGGTGCCGCTCACCAGATAGAAAGTGTGGCTCTCTCCAGGCTGTCCTCGGCCCATCTTCTAGGGATCCTCCTCCAGGTTCCACTGGACCTAAGGCTGCAAGTAAACACTGCCCTCCCCAGCCAGAATGCTGAGTGAGGGTAGCAGCACAAACTCTACCAGCCTTCCCATGTGGTGAATTACCTCCCCAGAGGCATAGCAGCTGCTGCTGGTACAGGAAGCATAATAGGCACACACCACCTCTGTGGCACTGAGTCTGAATCAAGGCCACAGAGTCCAGGTGCTAAAGGAATCTCTGTAATTGCTTTTCATCAAAGTGAATTTTTCCCATATTAAAATGTCCCCACTTTTGTGAACCTTTTCTGCGGAAGACAGAGCAATACTTTTCCACTAGAATAATGCACTTTTGATGAGCTCTTCTTGCACAAAGACTTCAAGGTAGCTCTAAAGCTTTAAGCAGGAGCCATGAAATATTTTATTATATATGTAATTTTTTTTACTGCCAGGGAAAGATATATGCCGCAGAGCTAAGCGATAGTGACAAGATATTCATGGGTGAACAGGAAACAAATCAATGGGAAAGCAGTTCCTCTGAAAGCAAAAAAGGTGTTAAATTAGTCAAGCCTTGTGCTGCTTTGAACCTTACAGGCATGATATTTTCAGTGTTTTTATTACACTTTTTTCCCCCCCATTTGAGCTATTGTTTAGTCAAGTAGATATGTCAAATCCCCACAAAGCAAATGCCAACCTCTGAAAGTAAAATTAGGAGGCATGGCCTGTGCTTTTTGATTAGCTTATTAAACTTTTCTAATGAATCTGAAAATTCAAATATGAGGCTACCATCATGGTTTAAAAAGGAGGTGATGCAAGGCAATCAGAACAGCACATTGTTTTCAAAGCCTGTGGTTGCAAGACAGACGGACTGTATTTCAATGCTAAAAGACAATTTTGTATAATGAACTTCATCATTTCACAATCTGATGAAAAATCAAGCTATTCTGATACTCAACATTTCCAAAGAGATATCACTTTTTTGGGGTAGTATAATTTAGGCTGTTTTTCAGGATGCATAATGTTTTATTATGTTGTCGTGCTTAAGAAAATCTATTCTTGCTTAAGTTATTTCTGTGTGTCACATTATCTTGAAGTATTTCAAAATAGAATGACATGAAAAGCTTATCTTGAAATGTTTAGCTACAACAGAAATCATTAAATAGGTACTTGTCTCAATGCACATGTATTTGAAGCAATTTAATTTATATGCCAATGTGACTAAGAGCAGCGTTTTACCCATACTTTGCTGAGATTTTAACAACTTATATACTATCATATGTTTTAACATTGTCTACACTAGTGGTTCTCAACCAGGGGTACATGTAACCCTGGCAGTAAAGAGCGGTCTTCCGGGGGTACATAGAATCATGGAATCATAGAATATCAGGGTTGGAAGAGACCTCAGGAGGTCATCTAGTCCAAGCCCCTGCTCAAAGCAGGACCAATCCCCAACTAAATCATCCCAGCCAGGGCTTTGTCAACCCTGACCTTAAAAACCTCAAAGGAAGGAGATTCCACCACCTCCCTAGGTAACGCATTCCAGTGCTTTACCACCC
Organism: Eretmochelys imbricata; assembly: GCF_965152235.1. Classification (NCBI taxonomy): domain Eukaryota; kingdom Metazoa; phylum Chordata; order Testudines; family Cheloniidae; genus Eretmochelys; species Eretmochelys imbricata. Next base: position 200,072,421 of record NC_135574.1, on the reverse strand, counting down.
TCCTAGTGAAAAAGTTTTTCCTAATATCCAACCTAAACCTCCTCCACTGCAACTTGAGACCTCCTTGTTCTGTCATCTGCTACCACTGAGAACAGTCTAGATCCATCCTCTTTGGAACCCCCTTTCAGGTAGTTGAAAGCAGCTATGAAATCCACACTCACTCTTCTCTTCTGCAGACTAAACAATCCCAGTTCCCTCAGCCTCTCCTCATAAGTCATGTGTTCCAGTCCCCTAATCATCTTTGTTGCCCTCCGCTGGACACTTTCCAGTTTTTCCACATCCTTCTTGTAGTGTGGAGCCCAAAACTGGACACAGTACTCCAGATGAGGCCTCACCAATGTCAAAAAGAGGAGAATGATCATGTCCCTCAATCTGCTGGCAATGCCCCTACTTATAAAGCCCAAAATGCCATAAGCCTTCTTAGCAACAAGGGCACACTGCTGACTCATATCCAGCTTCTCGTCCACCATAACCCCTAGGTCCTTTTCTGCAGAACTGCTGCCTAGCCATTTGGTCCCTACTCTGTAGCAATGCATGGGATTCTTCCGTCCTAAGTGCAGGACTCCGCACTTGTCTTTGTTGAACCTCATCAGATTTCTTTTGGCCCAATCCTCTAATTTGTCTAGGTCCCTCTGTAGCCTATCCCTACCCTCCAGCGTATCTACCACTCCTCCCAGTTTAGTGTCATCTGCAAACTTCCTGAGGGTGCAGTCCACACCATCCTCCAGATCATTAATGAAGATATTGAACAAAACCAGCCAGAGGACCGACCCTTGGGGCATTCCGCTTGATACCAGCTGCCAACTAGACATGGAGCCATTGATCACTATCCGTTGAGCCCGACGATCTAGCTAGCTTTCTATCCACCTTATAGTCCATTCATCCAGCCCATACTTCTTTAACTTGCTGGCAAGAATACTGTGGGAGACCATACCAAAAGCTTTGCTAAAGTCAAGGAATAACATGTCCATTGCTTTCTCCTCATCCACAGAGCCAGTTATCTCATCATAGAAGGCAATTAGATTAGTCAGGCATGACTTGCCCTTGGTGAATCCATGCTGACTGTTCCTGATCACCTTCCTCTCCTCAAAGTGCTTCAGAATTGATTCCTTGAGGACCTGCTCCATGATTTTTCCAGGGACTGAGGTGAGGCTGACTGGCCTGAAGTTCCCTGGATTCTCCTTCTTCCCTTTTTAAAAATGGGCACTATATTAGCCTTTTTTCAGTCATCCGGGACCTCCCCCGATCGCCATGAGTTTTCAAAGATAATGGCCAATGGCTCTGCAATCACATCCACCAACTCCTTTAGTACCCTCGGATGCAGCACATCCGGCTCCATGGATTTGTGCTCATCCAGCTTTTCTAAATAGTCCCAAACCACTTCTTTCTCCACAGAGGGCTGGTCACCTCCTCCCCATGCTGTGCTGCCCAGTGCAGTAGTCTGGGAGCTGACCTTGTTTGTGAAGACAGAGGCAAAAAAAGCATTGAGGACATTAGCTTTTTCCACATCCTCTGTCACTAGGTTTCCTCCCTCATTCAGTAAGGGGCTCACACTTTCCTTTCTTCTTGTTGCTAACATACCTGAAGAAACCCTTCTTGTTACTCTTAACATCTCTTGCTAGCTGCAACTCCAAGTGTGATTTGGCCTTCCTGATTTCACTCCTGCATGCCTGAGCAATATTTTTATACTCTTCCCTGGTCATTTGTCCAATCTTCCACTTCTTGTAAGCTTCTTTTTTGTGTTTAAGATCAGCAAGGATTTCACTGTTAAGCCAAGCTGGTCGCCTGCCATATTTACTATTCTTTCTGTACATCGGGATGGTTTGTTCCTGTAACCTCAATAAGGATTCTTTAAAATACAGTCAACTCTCCTGAACTCCTTTCCCCCTCATGTTATTCTCCCAGGGGATCCTGCCCATCAGATCCCTGAGGGAGTCAAAGTCTGCTTTTCTGAAGTCCAGGGTCCATATTCTGCTGCTCTTCTTTCTTCCTTGTGTCAGGATCCTGAACTTGACCATCTCACAGTCACTGCCTCCCAGGTTCCCATCCACTTTTGCTTCCTCTACTAATTCTTCCTGGTTTGTGAGCAGCAGGTCAAGAACAGCTCTCCCTCTAGTTGGTTCCTCCAGCACTCTCACCAGGAAATTGTCCCCTACACTTTCCAAAAACTTCTTGGATTGTCTGTGCACTGTTGTATTGCTCTCCCAGCAGATATCAGGGTGATTGAAGTCTCCCATGAGAACTACGGCCTGCGATCTAGTAACTTCCGTTAGTTGCCAGAAGAAAGCCTTGTCCACCTCATCCCCCTGGTCAGGTGACCTATAGCAGACTTCCACCACGACATCACCCTTGTTGCTCACACTTCTAAACTTAATCCAGAGACTCTCACGTTTTTCTGCAGGTTCATATCGGAGCTCTAAGCAGTCATACTGCTCTCTTACATACAATGCAACTCCCCCACCTTTTCTGCCCTGCCTGTCCTTCCTGAACAGTTTATATCTAAACAAGCAGGGAGAACTGGAAGTCCTGGCACAGTCAAGGAATTATGATGTGATTGGAATAACAGAGACTTGGTGGGATAACTCACATGACTGTCTCTGTTATTCCAATCATATCATAATTCCTTGGAGACAAGAATTAATTTTAAACAATTCAGGATGAAAAATATTTCTTCTGGGATTCCATCTCTTCTTAAAAAAAAAAACCCCACAGCAAACTGTTAACTATGCTGGATAAGTAAGTTCCAAATTCCATTTAAAATTCTCCCTGACCTTTAGCTGCCTTTTACAAGCTTTTAGCATTTTCACATAACAATTACTTAGCCTGTCATTTATTAGAGAAGGGGCCAATCCTGCTCCCGTTGAAGTCAATGGAAGGTTTGTCATTGACTACAGCAGGAGAAGGAGCAAGCTCCCAAAGCTTTTTTTTTCCCTTCCCAAATAATTCTTCCTTAGGAAAATGAAGATAAAATTGACACTCACTGAAAACCTTAACAGGAGAACTCCTTAGACTTCCTTTTGTTGGTGGTTATGAAGCAGATCAGCAGAATGACTGGATAATTGCTAGCTGCATTGAATACTGTAACACTTCTAGATTTATTAGAGAGACAAGGTGGGTGAGGTAATATCTTTTATTGGACCCACTTTTATTCTGTCTCTCTCACCAGCAGAAATGGGTCCAATAAAAGACATTACCTTGCCCACCAATACCCTGGGACCGACAGAGCTGTAACACTGCATGCTTACAGACTTGTGACAGTCAGCTGTGAAGTGTGTATTTTATCACTGTTCTTAGGTGAAATCCTCAGCGTTAAGCATGAACTTGCAGAAAGAGCTTGTTTGCTGAAAGAAGTGTGATCGTACAACCAGGCACAGTCTGCTTAACCCAGCACTGTGCTTCCAGCATGCTGAAATTCACTGACCAATCTGTAATACATGGTGTGCAACTTCACACACTATGGAAAACAGCTCTGGTGGTGGAAGGTGGATGGGAATTTTCAAAATAGAAGGAATCTAAAATTCAGTGGTTTTTAAATAAGAAAGCTTAGTACCATATTCATTATCATTCATTTATATGGTGTATTGAAAACCATGTTAAAATGACACGCTAGCGTTTTAAGGGTAAGGGATTTTCTGGTCCTGCTTGCAGGCTAGAGAGCTCTGTAGGGAAGCATGTGATCCAGGTCTTCAGCAACCAGCCTGCAAAGAGCCAGCCTAGAGAAAGTTGTGGCTCTCTGCCTTAGGGAACAGCTGCTTTGTGTCTCTGTTTTCAGTTCTTGTGTGTTAGGATTCTAAGTTCTCAAAAATAAAGCCGGTTTCAGTGATAGCCGCGATAGCCTGTATCAGCAAAAAAAATGAGGAGTCCTTGTGGCACCTTAGAGACTAATTAATTTATTTGGGGATAAACTTTTGTGGGCTAGAACCCACTTCATCAGATGCATGAAGTAAAAGATACAGGAGCAGGTATAAATACATGAAAGGATGTTGGTTGCGTTACCAAATGTTAGATCAGTCTAACGAGATAAATCAATTAACAGCAGGATACCACGGGAGGAGAAATAACTTTTGAAGTGGTAAGAGAGTGGCCCATTACAAACAGTTGACAATAAATAAATAAATAAAGCAGTGTTAGACTGCAACCTTCCTGAAAGAGTATTTTCTTTTCTTTTTTTTTGTCAAACTTCTGTTTGTATGCCAGGAACATAACAATTTATACATACTGGCTGAAGCCTTCAGCCTAAACTCAAGTACCTCTCCCCAACTCACTGCGATAGCTGTACAAGGTTCCCAGCCAGGCCTGCAGCCCTGGCTCCTCCACCATGAAGCTTGGAAAGTTTCAAATGAAAGTGAGTCATGAGACTGTCACCATTGAATGGAAAAATGAAACACGGTGGCAAAAACAAATCGCAGGAGCTGCTGTCAATATCAATCTATGTCTTAAGGGACTCAGTCTTACAATGGGGCCCTTTGAAGTCAATGTGCATAGAGACCCACTTATGCACATCTCATTTCATGATCAGAGCCTTAGGTCCAGTTTTCAACAGCGCCACTGTGTATAAGTAGCTCCATTTTTCCAGTGCCCAACTTAAATTACAAGTTTGATTCCTCAGGGGTGTTGAAGTCACTGAGATGGCATGTCCCAGGGGTTCATGAGCATGCCAAGCCTGCTGGGTCAGCTCACAGTCTCATGGGCTGCCATCACAATCATGTTACTATCCCTGTGGTTATTAGGGGTGGTGAAAGTGGGTGTGTTACAGGAGTACTCTCTAGTTATAGTACGTTAATAGCTATATTGTATGGTTAAGAGTAAGTGAATAGAGAAGGCTCCAGTACATGATGCTTAAGAATATGTAGCATAATGCCTGGGTTTTGTAGGACCAATAAAGCTTGTTGTGCACTGCAAATGGCAGCTCTTTACATCAGCTGCTCAGATGGCCGTGCCCTGTATTTTGGTTTTGGTCTGGGGATAGACAATGGAGGATTGGAGATTGTACCTTCGCCATGGACTGACCTCTGTGTCGTTAGCTTTGAGGTCAGGCTGCACCTAAGGACAGAGAGTGGTTTGCCTGTTACCTCATCCAGTTTACCATGTCTGATAGAACTGGAGCAGAACTGGTTCTGAGAGAATACTGTGCAGGCAGCATACAACTGTGTCGATAACCCGTGTCATAATTATCTTTGGACCTTGACTAATAGTACAGTGTCTCCGAAATGCTCTCTTCCCATATTTTACCCTCAGAGGTCACCTTGATGTACAGATGGCCTGGGCTAGATGAAACATAAAGGAAGACAGCTAGATTACAGGTGGCAGGAGTCCCAGGCTGCCCTGGACACACTGAAGTCATGTCATAGCCAAGCAGGAAGCAAAGCAGATGTTCTTTGCTTCCCCCATACATCTGTGAGTTCCTTGACTTTGGATTCCCCATTGTTACATCAGATCCTCAATCTTCTGACCTTCAATTCATCTTCTATAACCTGGTGGGTGATAGCTTCAGGGCTACTTCCTGTGAGTCTCCAGCAGTCACTGGGGCTAAAGGACTTAGGAAGGATCACTAGGCAACACGGAATAGCGTTTAAACAATGACTACTAACAGGAGCAGAACAGCGTGTCTAGCTCAGCTAGATCAGAACGATGTATTTGTGAGCATCCTGGATCTACAGTCTTGATCACATGGTGTTGGTCATGTATATCTAATTTTAAAGAGAATGAGTAGTCTGCCCTAGGGGAAACAGACTCAGCCTCTCTCAAACAGCCTGAATTTCTTGAAAACATGTTCAGTATGCACCTTGCCGGGTGAGCCTATGTAAACTCCAAGGAACCAGCCTTGGTTACCCACCAGGTTGTACCATGTCTTTCTTGGTTGTATACTCTATTGCATGCTTGGGTGGGTGAGCACAAAATAGGTATATGGATGTTATCTATAGGCCAGCCCTTTTGGAGAATCCCCCTTGCAAAGTCCCCCAGTTTTCTCACTTTGATCACACACCTCTGCAGTCCTCTTGCTGTGGGCTCCCCAGCACCAATGTACATCTCTCCCAATGGTAAATGGCAGGAGGTGCCCACATGTTTCTGGAACACCTAATTTTCTGGCTTTCCATATTGCTACAGAAACTAAGTCTCAAATATGGGGTGAAATCCTGGTCCCCATTGAAGCTGATGGGAGTTTTGCCATTGACTTAGGGTGGTCACCCGTGGTCTATGGTTGTATGTAAAATAAGTGGACTAACCCCTTCAGCAGAACCATCATACTGAGCCCTTTGTAAACCCCCATGTGATTCAATTCCAAAATGCTCTGCAGGAGTCTGGCCATGCAGGGTTCATAATTCCAACAGTGCTTTGAGCCTTCAAATTGAGTCTGTTTGCTTCCTGAAGCCCTCAGCCTACCTCAGCACTTTCTTTTACTCATCCCCCTTGCTTAACTGGGATTTTCATGCATTTCAGTTTTTTTAAAAAAAAGCAGAACAGTGCATGTGTCTCTGTCACATTATGCAGTGTTGTCCTTGTCTGTAGTTTATCCTGGTTTCAGAGCTGCCATGCAAACAAACAAACAAAAATAGAGCGAATACTAGCTTATCTGCCAGTTCCAGGTTACCTCATGGCCCTGCTGCTCTGAACGCATATCCTGGGAGACACCCCTTCCCTCAGGTTATCACATTTAAATTCATTTCGTCAGCTTGTTCCAGTAAATCCATCCCTCCACAGAGAGTGCTACTCACCCTCCTCTTCCCACCACCACAGCATGATCCTATTAAACTCCATGCACCCACCGTCCTGACTGCCAGGAGCAGAAATGTTCTGGAGCAGTCACGGGTATGTTTTCTTTCTTGACCAGTACAGAAGTGGGAGTTCTCCTTCACAAGGGAAGCTAAAGCTGCTGCATTCCTCCTTTACCTCATCCAGTTTAACATACCCAATCTATGTAGCTATATACTGTACATATCACTCATCACTGTGGCATCTGCATGCCCTCTTACACCTGCTGTGTTACACAAGGCAATGTTCTGCGAAAGGCTCTGTTCTACCCAGATGCCACAGTACTTTACCAGAACAGGAAACATCAGGGACCCGTATGACACGGGCGCAATGGTTCTGCTAATGTTTTCAATATTGTTTTTGCAACATGGTGTCCAGAATAGTGTCCACCCTGCACCGGATTCGATCTCAGCCCCCAGCACAGTGCCGGCATGATGTTCTCTCAGTTATACTCGCTCCCAATATTGTCAAGCAGGTGCGACCACAGTGAAGACAATGGAGTTACACCCGTGTATGTGAAGAGAGAATCAGGGCCTGTGTTTCCCTCTTGATTAATCTCTGGGCCTCTTTGCTTTCTGAACCAACAACAGGCCCTGAACTGATGGGGCAGATCTGAGTGATTTCAGAGGGTCAGCAGAGGCCTATGCGAGTACAAGGTTTGTCCCGTCATGCTATAACACAATCATCTTAGAAAATTCTATTGATAAGACTCACCAATTTTTAAGAAACCTGAACAACTGACCTGTAGTGTGAGTGCCAGGCTCCCATGGGACTGTCACATTGCCACTTTCTCTCTCCTCATCCAGCCTCCCTTTTATTCTGGGATAGAGGCCGATCTTTCTGATGCCCGTGGAAACCAGGACTAACTTCAGAACAGTCACTGGAATTACACTGGTGTGAGGCTAGAATCATGCCCTTTAGGTTTTGTGGAAACTTTCCGCCGGGCTCTTTGTTGTCAGGGTGATTTAATAATAAGCATGTTACTTACTGTCTCTCTCTCACTGCTAATCAAGGTGCTGATTTACATATGGGATGCCTTTTTGAAGTTACCTTCAAGGCTTATTTTTATTTCCCATGCATCTCAGAAGAAACTGTATTACTGATGTGTTGGAGGAAGTAACAGATATGAAAACCCTTGTACCTGACAGGGCACTATGGTTAGAAGCTCACAAGACTTTTTCCATTACTTCCATATTAATTAGCTTCCACACGGCAGAGGGTGCCAGGCACATATAGACACATCCTGAGCAAATCAAAATCTTTCATTATGTACCTAATAAGTAAGAAGCTTCTCTAAACTGAAAGAAGATTTGCTCCTCCCTTAAAAAATTAGGGTGCTCCAAAAATATTTGAGGCTGAAAACAAAATGCCCAGGGACTGTGAATTCAGTCAGATATTTTTAGCACCATCAACATCTACTGGAGTTGATATCTCTCAGGACAGATGGGTTTTTCCACAGAACATTGTCAAATGTTTGCTCAGCCAAGATCAATTTTGTTCCAAGTCTTTTCCCACCTTCTGGTGAAATATAGTTCACTTGCCAGACAAAAAATAATAATGTAACAGTGTGAAATCTTGTCACTCCAGGGGATCTCTCCTCCATATAAACTACCCTAAATCCTTCAGTTGGAATTATACAATCCCTGTACATGGACTTTTTAAAAAATGTATTTCAGGTTAGAGCACTGAACAGCACCCCAGGAGGTCTGGGTTAAATTCCCAGCTCTGCCACAGATTTCCTGTGTGACCATGGGCAAGTCACTTAGATTGTTGATTGTTGATCGTGTTCAGCATGTTCAATGAAGGTTGGATTTTCAAAAGACCTCAGCTCTTATTTTAGACACCTAAATTAAGTTGCTCTCAATTCAAACTGCTGGATGCTGAGCACTTTTAAAAACCTGGCTTTTAATTTCTCTGTGCCTCAGTTACTATCCGTAAAATTGGGATAAAAATATGTATTTAAATCTTCAAAAGTGACTAGTAATTATGTCTGTTTCCCTTTTGGGGTGGCTAACTTGAAAGGCCCTGGCTTTTCTGAAGGTGGGTGCTCAGCCCTTTCTGAAAATCAGGCCTCTCAAAGGTCTTTCAAGTCTGGGAGCCAAAAAATATGGCAACCAAAATCACTGGTCACTTTTAAAATTTTAATCCACTTCCTTTCTCCCATCTGTGACTCTGTGTGGAATTTGGGAGACACTTTAGGATATTATGAATATCAATATAGTAAAATTGCAGTGAGTTATGCCAGATATGCCATGTAAGATAGCTGCAAAAATGTTATAATTTGCCAGCTATGAAGGTGTTTGTATCACCTTTGTATTTTGGGTTATAGATATGTATGTATGTCTGTATTACAAAATTTGTGCTATGCTTCTGGGTGACACCCCCCGACAGCTTGGCATCAGCACTGCCTAGCCTGCTTGATGGCCCACTAAGGATCATCAGCTGTACAACTGACCCATTGAGAGAAGGCAAGGGCTATACCTTATGACTCAGCAAGGCATTCAGGGGCATACCTATGGACAGAACTCTACAGCTTCCAAGCCATGTGCTGGGCAGCTTGTGTTTGAAACAAAAGAAACACACGCTTCATGGCAAAAGGCTATAAAAGGCAGCTGCATCTTCTCCATTTTGTCTTCATTCCTGCTTCTTACCTCTGGAGTAACCTTTCTACAAACGAAGCTCTGAACACAGGACTGAATGACCCATCCAAGCTGTGGATGTGTTCCAAAGGGACTTTCAAGCCAGCAAACTCACCAGTACTCCTAGGAACCTGATGGACTTTGAAGTCTTTGTATGTATGTGACTGTTAGACCATTTAACAACTCTCTTCTTGTTTTTTTCTTGTTTCTTTATAATAAACCTTTAGTTTTAGACACTAAAGGATTGGCTGGCAGCATGGTATTTTAGGTCAGATCTAAACCTATACTGACCTGATGGCTGACCTTTTGGGGTCAGAAGAACATTTTGTGTAGTGAGCAGAGTTTTTTAAATAACTTCTCACTGTATTGGACCTAGGCGCTGATTGGGAGCCAGAGAACTGGAATGTAATACGGGGGCTGTGTGATTTCTTTGTTTTTTTGCTTCTTAATAACCAGTGTGAGGGATCAGAATCACAGCTTGTGACTGGTTGGGGAGTTTAAATTCAGTGTTACCCACTAGTCTTGGGAGTATCTGCTCTCCCTTTTGCAGCCTGCCCTGATCTTGGCATTTCCAGTGTGGGCTGCACCAAGCACGCTGAGTCACACCATCTTTTTGTCTGTTTAGATTATAGGCTCTTCAGAGCAATGACTGGCTCTTACTTAGTGTGTGTATATTGTGTAGCACAATAGAGATCCAATCCCCTTTGGAGCTGTTAGTATCTACTATTATATAAATAACAATTATAATGCTGTTGATTCAGTTTAGCAACTGAATCCTAAATCCTCCTGTGGCTTATGAAATTGTGCATAATCTCACCCCCTTTTCTCCAGCTTGACAAAGCCCAGGCTGGGATGATTTAGTTGGAGTTGTTCCTGCTTTGAACAGGGGGTTGGACTAGATGACCTCCTGAGGTCTCTTCCAACCTTAATCTTCTATGATTCTATGAAATTGGAAGGTGTTAGAGAGTGTATGCCCCACACTGGCACTGAAAGTGTTAAGGGGAGCTGGAGAGCCAATTAAGGCACTTGATGGCAATTACAGGGTGTGTCAGGATCAATTAACATGAAAACCGGGCTGGGTGGTTAAGATAAAGGAAAAGCTTCAGGGTGGAAGGTGGGGAGAGCAGGCCTTGGGAGCTTGATCCTCTGTTGAGAAGTTTCAGAGTAACAGCCGTGTTAGTCTGTATTCGCAAAAAGAAAAGGAGTACTTGTGGCACCTTAGAGACTAACGAATTTATTTGAGCATGAGCTTTCGTGAGCTACAGCTCACTTCATCAGATGCATACCGTGGAAACTGCAGCAGACTTTATATATACACAGAGAATATGAAACAATACCTCCTCCCACCCCACTGTCCTGCTGGTATTAGCTTATCTAAAAGCCATTTCCAGCACAAATCCAGGTTTTCTCACCCTCCACCCCCCCACACAAATTCACTCTCCTGCTGGTGATAGCCCATCCAAAGTGACAACTCTTTACACAATGTGCATGATAATGAAGTTAGGCCATTTCCTGCACAAATCCAGGTTCTCTCACTCCCTCACCCCCCTCCAAAAACCCACCCCCATACACACAAAAACTCACTCTCCTGCTGGTAATAGCTCATCCAAACTGGCCACTCTCCAAGTTTAAATCCAAGTTAAACCAGAACATCGGGGGGGGGGGTAGGAAAAAACAAGAGGAAATAGACTACCTTGCATAATGACTTAGCCACTCCCAGTCTCTATTTAAGCCTAAATTAATAGTATCCAATTTGCAAATGAATTCCAATTCAGCAGTTTCTCGCTGGAGTCTGGATTTGAAGTTTTTTTGTTTTAAGATAGCGACCTTCATGTCTGTGATTGCGTGACCAGAGAGATTGAAGTGTTCTCCGACTGGTTTATGAATGTTATAATTCTTGACATCTGATTTGTGTCCATTTATTCTTTTACGTAGAGACTGTCCAGTTTGACCAATGTACATGGCAGAGGGGCATTGCTGGCACATGATGGCATAAATCACATTGGTGGATGTGCAGGTGAACGAGCCTCTGATAGTGTGGCTGATGTTATTAGGCCCTATGATGGTGTCCCCTGAATAGATATGTGGGCACAATTGGCAACGGGCTTTGTTGCAAGGATAAGTTCCTGGGTTAGTGGTTCTGTTGCGTGGTATGTGGTTGTTGGTGAGTATTTGCTTCAGGTTGCAGGGCTGTCTGTAGGCAAGGACTGGCCTGTCTCCCAAGATTTGTGAGAGTGTTGGGTCATCCTTTAGGATAGGTTGTAGATCCTTAATAATGCGTTGGAGGGGTTTTAGTTGGGGGCTGAAGGTGACGGCTAGTGGCGTTCTGTTATTTTCTTTGTTAGGCCTGTCCTGTAGTAGGTAACTTCTGGTCTCCCTACCAACACTACAGAAAGAAGGATTCTAGGTGGACTCCTCCTGAAGGTCGAAACAGCAGACTGGACTTCTACATAGAGTGCTTCCGCCGACGTGCACGGGCTGAAATTGTGGAAAAGCAGCATCACTTGCCCCATAACCTCAGCCATGCGGAACGCAATGCCATCCACAGCCTCAGAAACAACTCTGACATCATAATCAAAAAGGCTGACAAAGGAGGTGCTGTTGTCATCATGAATAGGTCGGAATATGAACAAGAGGCTGCTCGGCAGCTCTCCAACACGAGTTTCTACAAGCCATTACCCTATGATCCCACTGAGAGTTACCAAAAGCAACTACAGCATTTGCTCAAGAAACTTCCTGAAAAAGCACAAGATCAAATCCGCACAGACACACCCCTGGAACCCCGACCTGGGATATTCTATCTACTACCCAAGATCCATAAACCTGGAACTCCTGGGCGCCCCATCATCTCAGGCATTGGCACCCTGACAGCAGGATTGTCTGGCTATGTAGACTCCCTCCTCAGGCCCTACGCTACCAGCACTCCCAGCTACCTTCGAGACACCACTGACTTCCTGAGGAAACTTCAATCCATCGGTGATCTTCCTGATAACACCATCCTGGCCACTATGGATGTAGAAGCCCTCTACACCAACATTCCACACAAAGATGGACTACAAGCCGTCAGGAACACTATCCCCGATAATGTCACGGCTAACCTGGTGGCTGAACTTTGTGACTTTGTCCTTACCCATAACTATTTCACATTTGGGGACAATGTATACCTTCAGATCAGCGGCACTGCTATGGGTACCCGCATGGCCCCACAGTATGCCAACATTTTTATGGCTGATTTAGAACAACGCTTCCTCAGCTCTCGTCCCCTAAAGCCCCTACTCTACTTGCGCTATATTGATGACATCTTCATCATCTGGACCCATGGAAAAGAAGCCCTTGAGGAATTCCACCATGATTTCAACAATTTCCATCCCACCACCAACCTCAGCCTGGTCCAGTCCACACAAGAGATCCACTTCCTGGACACTACAGTGCTAATAAACAATGGTCACATAAACACCACCCTATACCGGAAACCTACCGACCGCTATTCCTACCTGCATGCCTCCAGCTTTCACCCTGACCACACCACACGATCCATCGTCTACAGCCAAGCTCTGCGATACAACCGCATTTGCTCCAACCCCTCAGACAGAGACAAACACCTACAAGATCTCTGTCAAGCTTTCTTACAACTACAATACCCACCTGCGGAAGTAAAGAAACAGATTGATAGAGCCAGAAGAGTTCCCAGAAGTTACCTACTACAGGACAGGCCTAACAAAGAAAATAACAGAACGCCACTAGCCGTCACCTTCAGCCCCCAACTAAAACCCCTCCAACGCATTATTAAGGATCTACAACCTATCCTAAAGGATGACCCAACACTCTCACAAATCTTGGGAGACAGGCCAGTCCTTGCCTACAGACAGCCCTGCAACCTGAAGCAAATACTCACCAACAACCACATACCACGCAACAGAACCACTAACCCAGGAACTTATCCTTGCAACAAAGCCCGTTGCCAATTGTGCCCACATATCTATTCAGGGGACACCATCATAGGGCCTAATAACATCAGCCACACTATCAGAGGCTCGTTCACCTGCACATCCACCAATGTGATTTATGCCATCATGTGCCAGCAATGCCCCTCTGCCATGTACATTGGTCAAACTGGACAGTCTCTACGTAAAAGAATAAATGGACACAAATCAGATGTCAAGAATTATAACATTCATAAACCAGTCGGAGAACACTTCAATCTCTCTGGTCACGCAATCACAGACATGAAGGTCGCTATCTTAAAACAAAAAAACTTCAAATCCAGACTCCAGCGAGAAACTGCTGAATTGGAATTCATTTGCAAATTGGATACTATTAATTTAGGCTTAAATAGAGACTGGGAGTGGCTAAGTCATTATGCAAGGTAGTCTATTTCCTCTTGTTTTTTCCTACCCCCCCCCCCCCGATGTTCTGGTTTAACTTGGATTTAAACTTGGAGAGTGGCCAGTTTGGATGAGCTATTACCAGCAGGAGAGTGAGTTTTTGTGTGTATGGGGGTGGGTTTTTGGAGGGGGGTGAGGGAGTGAGAGAACCTGGATTTGTGCAGGAAATGGCCTAACTTCATTATCATGCACATTGTGTAAAGAGTTGTCACTTTGGATGGGCTATCACCAGCAGGAGAGTGAATTTGTGTGGGGGGGTGGAGGGTGAGAAAACCTGGATTTGTGCTGGAAATGGCTTTTAGATAAGCTAATACCAGCAGGACAGTGGGGTGGGAGGAGGTATTGTTTCATATTCTCTGTGTATATATAAAGTCTGCTGCAGTTTCCACGGTATGCATCTGATGAAGTGAGCTGTAGCTCACGAAAGCTCATGCTCAAATAAATTCGTTAGTCTCTAAGGTGCCACAAGTACTCCTTTTCTTTCTGTTGAGAAGGGGACTCCGGTAAATACTAGGAGAGACCAGGGAGAAGAGGTGGAGTGAGTCTTGATAAAAGGGCAGCAACTAGACCTCCAGGGAGGTGTGTTGCTCACTGCAAGAGCTGCAGAGAACTCCGTGGAGCCTGACAAAGGGGCTTAGGTACAGGTAGAGATCGGAAATAGTTCAGGGAAACAGCATGGAGTCTGAGGGAACCAAGTTCTAAAATCTGGATGAGAGGGAAGGACTGGGTTCCCCTACCAGCCACTGAGGAAGGTGGCATGAGGTGCCCCCTCCCACACAAAGCAAGGGATAAGGGTTATTGAAAGCCTAGAGAGACAGGGTGTAAGGAACACTCAGCCCAGGCTTGTGGGCTGAAGACCTGATGTAAGGCCATTACTCTCATCATGCTGACAAGGGGCAGGACTGAATATTATCTCATCAGAGGGCTGCCTTATGAGAAGCAGACCGCTGCAGGACTGGAGTGGCTGTCAGCAGGGGCACCGGAAGAGGAGAGCCTGTGCCACACTGATGCACAAGGGAGTGTGCTGGCTGGTGAGTCACTCCTCTACAAATGGTAAATTAGATCATCAAGCCTACTGTCTCAAAAGTAGCCTCCTGATGCCCCTTCTATTGGTCATTCTGGGGCCTCAGAATGGGGGGGGGGCGGTGTGTTTCACTGGAAGGGCAATAAGTGATATACAACCTCCTAGTCTATTTTATTCACGTTGGACCTGATTCTAAGCCCTTTGAAGTCAGTGGAAAGGCCCTTTATGTACACAAGTCTTGTTCTTCATTTACAGAGATGGGCGAAACAACCACATATTCACCCACCGGCAATTCCATTTGGAGAATTCCATTTACAGACATATATAAGAGCATTTCATTGCCCCTTTTACCCTAACCCTTCGTGTTCCTACTTAGCTCGATATCCTTTAAAGCTGTTTTGGAAAACACGTGGCTTCTTCTGTTGTTTTCAGTGGTATAACTTGGGTAGCCAGAATTCAAAAATTCATTTCAATGAATACTACTGATGTTTATTTTTAAGCATTTTTTTTTAGGTATTGATTAAAATGTTCCCAGCTATGGGAAATTATGGGGGAGTGTCAGACAATAGATATTTATTGACAGCAGATGTTGAGATTCAGAAAGCTTTATAACCATTACAACACAAATTGTCAACACTGTATGTCAAAACATGCAAAGTAAATATTCCTAAATCAAACTCTACGTTGTCAAATAGCATTGCCTGTCTGTACATTTCAATGACTATTTGATGGAGATATTTGTTCTGTTGGTTTGTGTGTGTGGTATGAGATCCATGTTTACTGACACTTGCCAATAAAAATTGAATCCTTCCAAGTTTGGGGATAAAAATGAACGTGTTGTTCCTCCAGGAGAGCAGAGGGGGTAGGGAATGGTGAAAGTGTTTGGGTTCCACCCACCCACTAAAACTAAGTGAGAACTTTCATTGGGGAAAATGAAAATAAGGCACAGAACTCGGAATAAAATTTTAATTTGTTTCAGGTGGGTTTTTTTTTTTAATATACTTACCATTTTTAAACAGCTCTGTTTAACAAGCAGCTGCTTTATATGGAAAGCACCCAACTCCCCTTTATGTGAACTGACAAATAGAAGATGCTCTATGTGAGCAGCTCAGGACACCATTTCCCAAACTAACCATCTATCCAAATTGCCTTTGCAAAAATGGGATCAGAAGCTACTAGGCCATGACTCTCCCTATACTTCTGGCTCTTTAGACAGTGCTGTGTGCAACTGGGCCTCGAATCAGATGTTTGTTTTAAATTTCCAGCAATGTTCTCTGCAAACATATGACATAAGCATTCCCATTCCCAGCTATTCCATGGGATGCAGGGCCTGTTCCTCAGAAAGTTGCAAGATGTAGGCGCCCTGTGAAACTTTGTTAAAGGCATGCTGGAGCACATGCTTTCTAAGGCTTTGCCTAACAACCAGTGGCTAAGCCATTCACAGAACCATGGCCAATCTTAATACAAAAATCTGTAGGGAGCTCTTTTGTGATTACTGAAAGAGTGGGATATTTCTGTAAATCAACCTGTCTTGGGTAAGACTGTCACTCCCACTGCAGCGGTGTTCTGGGACCATGATATCCTCACATCTCCCTCGCCCTGGCAAAAAGCACATTTACAGTGCCTTAGGCAGATGCCTGGCAAGGCCTGGTGCAGAGGAATCATGGCTTGGGTTGAAGGGATGGTCAGATATGGGCAGTACGGGTAACCATCAAAATGATTCTAGTCGGAGAGATTGGAGCAAAGAACACACTTAACTGTTGATCCAGCTCAGCTTCTAAAAAGAACAAGCACACTGCTTTTTCCATGCTCTAACTGCCCGTATATTCAGCTAAACGGAACTCATGAGATTACCTGTAACAGGACTGTCTAGTATAATTTTAGACCGTAACTGTAATATTGCAATTGGACCCAGGCAGATGGACTCCTACACCCGTGTAGAGCCACTAGAACTTGGTGCATGCAGAAGAGTTCATCTGTATAAATCTGATTAAAGGATCCGGGTTTTAATACATTCCTGTTGGACTCAGGCATGGCATCTAATTCCATAATTTAGATCCACATTGCATTATGACCTGCTTTTGGAGAACACGGGGCTGCAGAAGAGATAAAATCATCCCTAACTTTGGATTTTAGACACACACACACCAAACAGGATGCTAAACTTAATTTAAATTTTAATGGGTTGATTTTCTTTTTTTTAATTAAAGCAAAAGGAGCAATAACTCATGAAAAATACATGAGGCCAGACAGGAAGCTACATGTGTAAATATGCATATATGTATATTTATAAATTTTCAATATATTCATATATTCTCTAATAAGGAAAGCAAACAATAAAACCGCAGAGTGCTTGAATCTTTCACACAAATCTTCAGATTCGGAAGTCTGGTGCATTGGGGAATGGTTGAGAAAAGGGAGAAGTTGTGTTTGATCCCTGGTGTTCAAATAGCAGCAATTACAAATTTGTGAACATTTCTAAAAAGGAAGCAGGCAAAGGTAACGACAAATCATTCATCAGCAGCCCAGAGCATTATACAAATCTCAACCTCCAACAAGTAGGATTTTTTTTAATTGTATCTTCATTTGAGGATGCTATTGAGTCTTCAGAGTCCTAAAATAGCTTTGCATTGTCATAATCATAAAAGATGTGTTTGTTTTCCCCCTGAAACAATGACACTCTTGTCTGGGTATTTAAAAAAAATTCCGCTGTATCAATATGGGAGAACTCTTCTGCTTTTAAATGATCTAATTTCCATCTCCTTAGCTGAGTTAATTTAGTACCATATGTATTTGTTTCCAAATAAAAATATTTGTAGATCTGATTTTCTTTACAGGTCTGCCCCTGTCCCAAGACAAAAAAGGGAAAAAAGAATGTGACAGACCCAGACCAGTGGGATGCAGGAGTCTGGTAGAAGGCAAATATATTGGCCACTGGATGAACAGTTTTCTGTTCCCTGAGTGACCAGAGCAGGGGCTGCCCTAAAACAATCAGGAACCTGCCAGAACCAATGAAGACAAGCAAGCTAATCAAGACACCTGGAGCCAATTAAGAACTTTCTAGGTTCATTTATGGCAGGCAGGCTAATCAGGACACCTGGTTTAAAAAGGACCTCCCATCAGTTAGTAGAGGGGTGTGCCAGGAGCAGGGAGTGAGAAGGTGTGCTGCTGGAGGAGTGAAGAGTTCAAGCGTGATCAGGCTTCAGGAGGAAGATCCTGCAGCGAGGATAAAGAAGGTGCTGGGGGGAAGGCAATGGGGAAGTAGCCCAGGGAGTTGTAGCTGTCACATAGCTGATACAGGGAACATTGTGGATAGCAGCTGTCCACAGGGCCCTGGGCTGTAACCCGGTGTAGAGGGTGGGCCTGGGTTCCCCCCCATCCTCTGATCAGACACAGGAGGAGTTGACCTGATCTGTGAGAAACCAGAAGGGAAGGTCTAAATTGGGAAGGGATCTGCCCTGTCCCTGACCCACTAAGTGGGACACAGAGAGACTGTGGGGATTGTTCTCCGTTTCCCCCATGCTGGCCAGTGATGAGGTTAACTGAGTGGATGGCAGGTTTGAGCCACTAGCAAGAGTGGCCAAAGTGAGGGCTGCCGTGAATCTCTGAGGCAAGCAAATCCGCCAATAAGTGCAGGACCTACTGAGGCAGAGGAGGAACTTTGTCACAAGAAGGAAAAAAAGAAGACCACTATAGTTTGAAAGGATTCAGCAGTGATATGGGAATCTAAAGTCTTTTCCAACTTTAGGAAGAACAACCCTAGGTTCTTTCATAGGAAGTAGAAGTTTCTCCCTTAACAGAATAGCACTGAAAGTGCCTCTCAAGGGACCCATGAATACCTTCTTAAATGCCTGGTAATATTCAGCTGGAAAGCCATCAGCTCCTGGAATTTGGCCATTTTTCATACTTGCTATTGATTCTAAGGTTTCTTCTATTTCTTTAGCTAAAGTTTCTTTATCAATTTTGTTTCTCTTTGGCAAGATGGCTACTTCCAGATAGTTTTGATAAACTTCAGAACTTGGCATACCACTTGCACTTCCAGGACATGAGAAATTTTGGTAGCCTGACTTAGTCTATGTCTAGACTGCAAAATAAGGTGTGTTCTTAGCTACCACCAGATAGCTATTCCGAGTTAACTGGGGTTAAAATAGCCATGAAGACATGGCAACTCTGGCTTTTGATGTAGAATAGGAGCTTGAGTTCAACCCTGGGGACCCTACAGACTTGAATTTGAGCTGTTACTCTATGTTCAAAGTAGAGTTGACTTTTCTTCACTGCTCTGTTAACGAGAGTTAGCTAACCTGGGTATCCTGAGTTATGAACACACCATTTTTGCAGTGTAGACATACCATTACAAAATACATGTTAGCACCTGGGCTCAGGTGTTAGTCCCAGTAGTTCTCATACACCATTTACACCCCCAGCCTCTTGGATTCCCCCTTTGATTCTAAGCATCTTTAAAGGTAATGTGGTCTGGTGGCTAGGACGCTGCTTTTGGATTTAATAGAGCTGGCGTGAGATCCTTACCTCCACTCTGGCCCCTCTATGCCTCAAGGGCATAAAGGCACCATCAGTGAGCCAGGTGATGACTGCCCTGGTGCAGGCACTGTGGAACACAGCCATAAGGTGACCTCCTGAGGACCTTGCTGCAAACCCAGGTGCAGAAGGGCTGGCTGGGGGCAGGGATGGGGATGGGTGGGGAATGTCAGGGGCCAGGCCACAGCACACAGTGCTGAAGAGCTTTGGCTCATCTCTGTAGCCTATAGAGCAGACCCAGGAAGCTGCCAAAATTAGTCCCCAAGGGCTGCCTAAATTACACCAGGGGCCTCTCCAGCCTCTGCATCAACCCAGGGTCAATTTAAAACCAATAAGGCCCCCTTCCCTTTAGAGGCATAGCACAGAATCTCACCTGGACTCTGTTCCTGACAGCACAGAATGCCAGACACATATAGACACATCCTGAACAAATCCAAACTGCAGACGAGTCACCTAAGCCAAAGTTTTAGACATGGCTACTGATTTGGGGTGTCTCAGTTTTAGGTGCCCAAAGGCCACCCTCTCAATTCTGTTTTGCAGAGGTTCTGAGTACCCTCGCTGCCCGGTGATTAAACTGGCTAATGAGCCTTACCCTTTGAGAAGTGTATTAAGATCCCACTGAATTTAGCTGGACAGCTCATATGAGTGAAGTTACTCCTGCATCGAAGTGTTTGCAAGACCAGGCTGTAAACTATCTCAACCTTGGTTTAGCCAATGGGTACAATGATGCTAATAATGTCCTTTCCCTTTTATGGAACACTTTAAGTCACTTGATTTCATCCATAGATCTCAATGTGGCAAGACCTGAAATAGCGATTCCCCAACAGAAGCCATCAAGCATTTGCCTGGAGTTCCACTTTGAGTTAGCTGGGCCCGCAGGGCTAGGACTTGTCTTTGTTTCCAGCTGCTAAATCTCATTAATAGAAGCTAAACAAAGTCCCTTTCTAATGTCGCTTTTCCATAACAGCAATTGCTCTAGTTGCTGCAAGGATGTTCTCCGATCACCAGGGGGAGGGGAAGTGACCTGTGCAGGCATAAAGAGAGGGAAATGTGCACTAGACAATCTCTCTTAAGAGGTGGCTCTTCAATCATCTTCACAACAGGAGAACCCCTGAGCTAAATTCTCACGTCTGTTAACCAGGAGACAGGCTTAGGATCAGGATCTTAAAGCATCCAAATACACTTTTTTTTCCCCCCATAGTAGTTTCTTGTAACAGATTTGTAAATAATCTGTTGAATTTTAGTAACTCTGACTGGGATTTGCAAAAGGAACCTAAGGGAGTTGGGCTCCCAGCCTCTATCTCATTAGGACAGAAGGAGAGACAGCCCTGTAACCAGGAGTCTTGTCTATTTCTTCAGTGGCACATGTTAGTGGGGGCATTTATACCAGCTTCATAATAAACCTGGCAGAGAGATGGAGATATGAAATAGGCCTGATTTTTTGCATGATTCTTTCGCTACAAAAAGCCTTTGTCTCTCTCGGAGATGATACCCTGAGAACTGAAATTCAGCATCTCACCCAAGCGCTTAGTCTGTTTTGAGCCATTCAATCAAGGCGAGGACGCTGTGTGTGAATTAGCCGTTCCTTGGGTGCTGAGAAGAAGGTGCACTTTGAACCATGCTCCATCTCAGCCCCCACAGAATGCCATGTGCTGCCAAGGAACAGAGCAGTCAGGCCGAGGTGAGCAGCTGTTTATTGCTCCAAACGCTGATGAAAGGCCCTTGCCTGGCTGTAATTCAATCTCAGGTTTGCCAGAAAGGAGAAGGATTCTTGAACGCTGCTGAGGAACAAAGCAAGGCTGTCTGGCAACCGCGCAACACTAAAGAGGAGCATTCATTCCTCAGTATGTAGGTTTTCTTTTAAAAAAACAAGCACGCTCTGCTGCTGACATATGAATTGTAAAGCATTCTCCCTCTCTTGCATTTCCACAGCCGGAGCAGATAGCTCTCCCCAGCTAAAGCTTACATCCCTCTCAAGTGCTGGAAACTCTCATTTAATGAGACGAGCTTTAATACTTTCCCAATCACATCTTCCCAAGTGCTATCAAACTTCACTGCATTTTCTCTGGAAACCCCCCGGGGCTTCTCCAAGGCTTACAGAAAGCAGTCAAGGGCGGGATCAAAGAGACAAGGAGTCTCAGTCATGTTTACAGGCAAAGAGAGACAGAAAAATATCCTCTCCAGAGAGTATATGGCTCTAGACGCATCTAGTCATTTAGAATATATCCTAGGCTCTCTTAAATAGCATAAAAGCCCTTTATTTCAAACCCATGTGTTTTCAGCCCGTGGAAAGCTCGCCAGTGCTGACAGCCAATTTATCATTTGTGTTACAGTGGCGTTTAGAGGCGCGGACTGAGAGCAGGGCCTCGTTGTGTACAGATGCTCCCCGCCCTGAGGAGCCCTGCACCCCGTCCATCCAAGTCCTTAGGCGCTAAAAGCACCACACTAGATTTGATGCAGCGATGGCTAGCGCCATATGCTTAGACCTGACCAATGGCTAAGTAAGGGCCCGTGTTCCACTGCTAGCCAGGTAGTGGCTTTGGGCTCCAGATCCGTGCAGCCTCATTCAGTCCGCTTTCAAGAAGAAGCTGTCACAAAGGTAGCAGCAGAGCATAATCTATCTCTGAGGTACCTGTGTGCCCCCCACAACTGTACTGTACAAGCACCTCCGTGTTTAATGTATTTATCCGCACAGCACCCTGAGAGGCAGGGAAGTGTGATTATTCCTGCTTTACAGATGGGGAACAGAGGATTTGTCTAGATAAACAGTTATGCCTGCTAACGGGGGACACTTGGACAGTGCATGGTGTGATTTACACCCCAGCTTGCTGCCTGCAGACTATACAGACAAGCCCTGAAGCATAGAGAGACTTAGGGTCTATCTACAGTACAAAAAAAAAGCCCCATGGCAGCAAGTCTCACACTTTGAGGCTAAAAATAGCAGTGTAGACATTCCTGCTCAGGCTGGAGCCCAGGCTCTGAGACCCACCCCCCTTGTGGGGTCTCAGACCTGCCCAAGCGACAATGTCTACACTGCTATTATAGCCTCATAGAGCAAGCCTTAGTCACTTGACCTGGACTTTGACTCACTGCCATGGGGATTTGATTTTTTTTTTTTTTTTTGCAGTGTAGACAGACCCTAAGTCCCAAGGTCACATAGGAAGTCTGTGGCACAGCAGGGTCTTGAACTGAGGTCTCCTGAGTGCCAGTTTAGTGCTCTAATTACTCGATAATCCTCTCTCTTTTCCAGTCCTCCTGGGTCAATGTGACCAGGAATGTGATCTTGGGCAGGTTCAGAGGCTGTCTCTCTGGCACTCTTGTTATGCTTCCTATCATTTCAGTTATAAAGATAATAATCTTATCTTCCACCTCTTCTGCTTGGCCAGAATTTTTATTCCTGGGCCCCTGCAGACTATTATTTTAACCATTTCCTTCCTCTCTTTTAAGGACAATTGCTTTTAATTTTAAAACTGCTACATTTAAAAAAATGTGAGGAAACTGTCACCTTTCACAAGGAGTTGTTCTGTAAGAGCACCGTAGTTGCTGCCCGTTGGATCGGGAGAACGTCACTGGACACACAGACTACGAGCATGCTTAGTGGGGTCTGTGGAACATGATCAGAACTGTCCATTCCACCTGTGGTCTCAGGGTGGGGCAACTTTACCCACTGCACCCTTGAGAAGGTGAAGTCAGAATCGGAGTTCTGATGAAGTAATGTCACCGAGCTGCATTCTCATTGGCCTGAGTCAGCAAAGCCCCCTTACACACATGCTTAACTTTAAGCACACGAGTAGCTCCATTGACTTCACCGGGGCAACACACATTTAAAGTTAAGCACACGCATAAATGATTTCCTAGATTGGGGCCACTATGAATCATTTTAACTCCCTTGCTGATGACTGACAGAAGCTTGTGGGAGCTCGGCAGCTAGCGCCCATACCCCTGGGTTTTCTGATGAATGGAACTCTTAAACAGGAACCAGCTCTCACAGAACAGTCATTAATTGTCTGGCCCAACATATATGGGACCCAATCTTCGGCTGGTGTAAATCAGCAAAGCTCCATTGAAGTCAGAGCTACACTGATTTATGCCAGCTGGGGATCTGGCCTATGAAATAATGTACTTGTAGATCCTTTGCATGCCAAACTCCTGTCTGCCTTAAAAATAGTTAATGTAGGGAAAGCAAGAGAAGATGCAGGAAATACTGGCAGAGCTAGAGGCCAGATAATACAAAGAACATACACATGCATTTAATACTTCCAGGATTTTTTTGTTACTGATGTAAAAATGAAATACATTCTTTCTCTATTTCTAATTTAGAGCAGAACAGATGTTGGTCTCTTAAAAGTAAAATGCCCATTAAAATTGTTATGTTTCTAGTGATTTACTATAACGAGACTATTTCCTCTGCAGAGCTTTTGCCTCAAGAATGCATTTAAAGAGTAAGGACTTTATAATAAGCTCAGTATATCAAGACATTCACATTTGCTCCCTCAATATGGGGAAAATTCTGTTCTAAGATCTGTGAATAGCAGCTCAGAGTGATCGATCCTAAATTCAGTTAGGTCAGTGGGACTGTCACCTATGCAGGGAAAGCAGATTCTCAAAGATCTATTTATCTGAAATCTGCAGCTAAGTGCTCTAAAGCAGCCACAGAGTCATCTGTGGAAGGAGGGGTAGAGGGGCAGGATATGTCTCAATTTCCCCCATGAGTTCCCCTCAAGTTCCTTTCCATAAGTTGTCCCCTCCTGAGGAGGGCTTTGGGAAGCTGTAGAATGGTTAGAAGGAAACCTTTCAACTCTTCCGATCCATGTGGAGGGGTCTCCTTCTCTGAAGAGCCTCTGGATAGTTCCTGCTTCCATTTTATTCCTCTGGGCCTCACATCTCAGCTCAGGAAAGCCTTACAGAGCCTGTCCAGAAGGAGTCAACATGGGAGTCTCTCCATTGACTGGAATGAGCTTTGGATCAGGCCTAGAATATGCTCGCAAAAGGCTGCTGCCAATTTTGTTGGGATTTTTTTCTTCTCTTCTTTTTCATGACCGAAGGCTCCAGCGAGTATCAGTTGTCATGTCACAGGTTTTAAACGTGTCAGAACTCCAGGGGAGACATCCTTGCAAACTTTGCTTTGCCACCCAGAAAGAATGATCCATGTGGCAAATTGTTTGCTAAATTGAATCTTATGCTGCTCCCCAGGAGAAGGAAAACAAGAGGAGCCACAATTACAACTTCATTCCCTGCTTACCTGTCTCAGTGTGACAGCAATAAGTGTCCTGCAATTTGTCCCTGCCCAGCCAATTCATCTTTAAAATGAAACTGCATCTTAATTGTATCCATTAATAGGCTGCCTCACTCAAAACTCAACATGTGTCACTCCAGACAGGCTGGGAGCTCCTGCCATTTCTTTTTGCTGCTTTAAGACACTCAGATGAGACCATTGGGTTTTTATTTATTTATGTATTTAATCAGCAAGAGCTTTTCTAAGGCAGCCATTTAAACTCTGAGGCATGCTTGTCATTCAGCATTGAGCCAAGATAGCAGGGCAGCTGGAATTTATGGCACCCTATGTGTGTGCGTGTGTGATTCCTTTTATGCATTCTCCACAATTTAGTTATAGCTGGATTTGATTACGGCAAAACTGCCCCACGCTGACTTTTCTTTTTATTAATTTTTTACTAGTTATTTATTTAGGAAGCATTAATGGGTTTACACATCCATATCATGTAAATATCCGAAATAAACCAATAATCATGACAACAGTGAACTTTTCTTTCAAGAGACATTATACAGGAATATATTCATCAGACCGCTCTATTTATCAGGGTGTTACCATATTATAGAATGAACATCATTACAACACCTCTGACATGTCATTTCTAGTGATTTTGCTGAATGGAATGAAATCTCTGAATACACATTTAACAGGCCAGGCATATCTAGCAAATATTAACATTCATGTACACATGGACAGGTGTTCTGGGTTTTTGCAGGAATATTTTGAATAAGAAGTAACCAAATATCTATTGTCCTCTCTCTGCCCCAGGAGGATTACCAGTGGGTCATTTGGTAATAAATATCCAACACTTTGTGCTATTTGGTTATGATTTGCATCCTAATAGTCTTTAACAACTGGATATGTTCACCAATAATGTATAAAATCTCCTCTTTCACCACAATTGCTCCAACATTTATCCCCTCTCACTCTGTGTATGTGTGAGTGTATTAACATGACTGTTGTGAGGTACCACTGAAACAATATCCTAAAGAAATATTATCATTCTACAGACTGCGGTTGCTGGTCCTCTTTTCCATGCCCCTAGGGAAATTTGTCTTTCTAGCTCACTTTCAGCTATGGGAATTTTTTGGTTAGGAAAGTTGTCTGCAAAGGTTGATACAAAGTAGGGTGTTTTTTTATTTCCTAATTGACCAGATGCCACCACTTCCTCTAAAGCTAACTTTCTGTATAAAAGTTTTTCAAGAAAGTAGAGGAACATAATGCCTAACTTGACAGTACTGGGACCATGGGGGAGCGGGCCAGTTAAAGTTAATTTGATCTCTAAATAGGTTAGAAAAGTTTCTTTACTGAATAGTTGGCCAACTGCATGTATTCTATGGCTCTTCCTATCTTTAAAAGCTCTCTGGTTCATGATTTGGATTGAGATATGGATCAAGATCTGGTTTGTTTACAATGGGTATCATTAGTGAGGGAAAATAATTTATTTTATCTTTATTTCTATCCCAAATCCATACAGTAGCTTTTGCTAAAGGATGCATACAAATTTGTGGAGGGCATGATATATTTTTTATATTAATCCATAGTAGCCTGCCAGTGTTTACACTGATCCATTTTTCTTGTTCAATGAAGATCCAATGTTTGGTGGTGTTAGAGCGCCCTCAATCCACTTCTGCTTTGAGCTGGCTGGTTTGACAGTACCACAGAATATTTGAAACAGTCCACCCTGTGTTTAATGGATCTGTACAAAGTATCTGCACTAACTCTTGGTCTTTTCTTATTTCATATACATTCTAACAACAAACTCTCCATTCCTGCTAGAGCAAGGGTTCAAACTTCATTGCACTGCCTCAAGGAAGCATCTCATTTCTAATTAGAGGGGCTCCGGATGTAATCCATCCCCAAGTCCAAGTTTGGGTTTGGCGCTGGGATTTTGTTTCCTTACTAGCTCTATGAGCAGACCTCACTCAAGCTGCTGCAAGGAATCACGGGGTCAGTAAGCTCTGGAAGGCATTAACAGTGCCTTCATAAACTGTTCAAGAAGCCTTTCCTAATGCAAAGAGAAATACAAAAGGTTCTGTCCCTACCTGCTTTTCTACACCATTACATTATGCTGTGGATCAATAACATATAAATGACTTTGGTGGCCATTGGTTAGCTTGTGAGATTCATTTTTATTACCACTTCAATTCAAGTGCTTCCACTGAGAGAGAGAAGTGAGACTAATTTAATTTCTGGCTTGGACAACAATTATCTGAATATGTAAACCCCTCTGCCAAATGTACTTCTGAAAATGCACCAATGTGACAAATGGGGCTTTCCAGTTTCATTTCCTATGACAGAGCAATTTATAACTCCCGTTCCAAAATCCGAAATGTAAGTACTGCTCACAGACTTCAAAATTACAATAGCAATAAAGAACCTACAGCGGTAACTGAGATAGGACTTAATATAAAGGATGTAGTGACACGCATCCTAAAAACTTCTGTATATCATTGTAAGTGATGTTGGATAACAGCATGCAGCATTAGCTAATGGCAAGAGGAGCACGCAGAGCCTGATTCTGAGCTCATTTACACCAGCACTGGCTTCACTGGAGTCACTCCCAAGCTGCACCAACATAACTGAAAGCAGAGTTAGGCCCACTGTGTTTCCAGACCAAATACGTAGCATTGTACGTTGCTGGCTGCATGACATGGGTATTTTTTAAAAATTCAGTAGCAGCAATATGGGGCCAATGCTGGGGAAGGAATATTCTACACTCGGGACAGCGGGAGGCGGGGACGGAAGACATCTGAATGAAACATAACTAGAAGCAAACTTTCCAAGTTCTGGATCCCTCCTGAGGCCAACTGGGGGCTGGGCTGGCTCTCAGTATAAATTAGAGCAACCTCAGAGCTGATCTAAGTTGGACCCAGCTGCCCGTGTCCCCATGCAATTGTTCCCACAGCCAGGATCTTATGGCCACAACTCCTATCCCCTGGCTATGTCCCCTACACCAGTCACTCTGAGGGGTGGTTGCTTAGGAAACACAAGAGTGGCACTATGCAACCTGGGGGTTCCCCTAGGCAGCTGCTTGTCATTGTCAGAACAGCCAGAGCAGAGGCCAGCAATCCCGCCCTATTTCTGTATCCATATTATCAGTACAGGAGACGGCTCACCATTCAAGGGTCAATGCTGAAGTGACCTCAGTGCCCGAGACTCCCCTCTTATTTCCTATTCTGAGTATTGGGGTGCTGCATACGACAAAACAGACTAGGGAGGAAGCAGCTGCCGTCGGGGGAGACTCCTGACTGTTGCACTGGGGAGAAGGGCCCCACTCCTCCATTCATCCGCGTTTCCCACTTCCAAGCACCCTGCCACACATTTGAATATGTGCAGGAGGTGCCGGGAGCTGAAGCCCATGTAACCCATCTGTTTGCTGGAGAGAGCATCTGCCTGTGATGGGATAGCACCAGCCAGGAGTGGGTTCCTCTCCTTCCCCCTGTCCTGGCAGTGGAAGCGACTCCTCCAGCCCTCCTTACCCAATCCAGAGCAGGAGAGGAGGAGCTGAGAGGGCAGAAATTCTGTCACCCTTAGTGTTGGGGAGGGAGAGCCCACTCCCTGATAGCACCGGTACAGACATGTCAAAGGCACTCCCCTGGCCCTCTCCGTGTCACCGGGCTGGGTTTCATGCACCTTCACTGCTCTGCTGCCTACTGGTGGCTACAGCAGCAGCCCAGCTCTGTGCCCCTTCCCTTCTCCTTGCCCAGAAACTTACTCATCCACAGGCTACATGGACTCTGCAGGGTTCCTGGAGGAGAAAAGCGTGTCTCCAGCAGGGCAGTTGTCAGTCTTCCTGTCTGCATCTGCTGTTTCCCGCCTCCTCAGTGAAGGCAGTTATGTGTTGACCCTGTTCTCAATCAGGCAGTCAGGGCAGGTCCATTCAATACCAAAACACCCCTTTCTGTAGGTGGGGGAGAGGGAAACTTTCCTGGAGCTTCTTCCCAGATACTCCATCAGGGGATAGGGTTTGTCCCTGTGAAACAAGCATGGGGCCCATCCATACACCTGGAGGATCTTCAGGGATCTTCACAGAGTCTTGATTTCAAGGGAGATATCAACCACCTTACTAGCATGGCAATACACTTTTATTCCATTGCTTGGGGAAAGAGTTAAGAAACAGGAGGAAAGAGAGGTTGGTGAGAGGGGCTAGGGGGCATCAGAAAAATAGGATCATGCGACTGAAGCACCAAGTAAGAATCTAGAAGTTTCAGAAGTCCAGGTATGTTTCATGAAGTGGGTCCTTCTGGAGTGAGGGTACCTTGCTCTCAGCGTTACAGGCTGTCAGTGGCCTTTCAGTAGGAGGGTGTTTTTCTACACTAAGTGTGAAGAGACAAGGTAGAATCTTTCCAGTGTCTCAGAATGATCCTTTGGCATCGGGCGAGGGCTGCCTCCTTGAATACAACAAGTTGTTTCACCGCAGGGGAAGCATGACAGAAACCAAAGCGGATTTCAGTTCCAAATTATTATAGAAACTTTCAAAACCTCTTATGTCACATGAAGGACTTTATAACTATTGAAGGGGAAATTTCTTGCATTTCAACACACTGGAAATATTTCCCTAATGACTCAGTTTATATCTTGTAGCAGGAAGAAAGAAAAAGTGTTTCTGGGCCACGCAGATAGCTAAAAATACTTTGTTTGGTTTTACTCTGCTCGGTTTTCAAACATGGGTCTGACTCAGCTCCTAGTGTTTACGTGCAGTACCTTTTGGATGGTTCAGAAAAAATCCCAAACCTGACACCAAATAAAAGAAAATTGATTGAAGACTTCCCACTTCCCATGTCTGTCAGCATCTCCGGGGGACAGATGATATTCAGTATCCTTGGCTTTTGCTGTTAGGTTCACCACATAAATCTCTTACTTTATTTCCACAACAGGAAAATCTCTCCCTACTACCACATACTGTGCCAGTTGCCAGACCCACTTCCAGAACACTGAGCAGGTGTATCCTCCTCTCCCTAGTACCAGGGACTCTCTCATCAGCACGTGTATTTCTATCTCCTGACAAATTACCCCACATATCACAAAGACCTCAGAAATGCCACAGAAGCAGAATGCAAGCCTAATAGGTAGTGTTGCCTAATGGATAGACCACTGGACTGGAACTCAGAGGAGCTAGGTTCTATTTCTGGCTCTGCTTCTGACCTGCTGGGTGATCTTGGCAAGTCACATCACCGCCCTGTGCCTCAGTTTCTCCATCTATATAATGAGGACAATGATACTGACCACCAGTGTAAAACTTTTTGAGATCAATGGATGAACAGTGCTAAATAAGAGCTAGGAGTTATGATTATTATAATAATAAGGCTCCATTTTAGTGGATTCCAGGAAGAAGCGACGTGTCATGCTAATCCTTGCCATCAGTACAATTTCCTGTCCCCACCCATTCAAAATTCTAGCATCAGCATGTTGCATTTCAAACAGCCCACATCATTGCTTGGGCTTGTTGTTCTGTTGCAGCCATTGGCCATGGAATGGTCACGTTCTGCAGCCCGGCTGTAGTGATTTAGGCCCAGTTTGGCAAAGCACATACACACGTGCTTAATTTTAAGCTCCTGACTTAATTCACCCATTGAATTCTTTAGTACATTGCTGAATTGGGGCCCAAGGCACTTAAGCACATGCTTATCTATTAGTGTGTGCTTTTGTGTGTACTTAAGCCCCATTAAAGTTACAATTAAGTTCCATTAAAGTCAATGGGATTTAAGCATATGCTTAGCGGACGTGGGATGGGATTATCCACCTGCTTAAAGTTAAGCGCATTTTAAGACCTTTGCTGAATCAGGACCTGAATTGTACAGTGGTGGATTTTAAAAGAGTGGATTGTTCAGACACAGCAGAGTTAGCACCTCACTGGGTATGAGCACACCTGAACCAGAACCATGCCCAGAAAGCCATAGCTGCGGCTAGGGGAGTCCATAGGGACAGAGCTGGAGTTATATGCCAGGGGCGAAGGGTTGCTGCAGAGGCAAGGAAATGGATTTGATCTCACACTTGCAGGCTGCGGGGATCCCCCAAGGTAGGGGTTAGGTTGTAAAGCCTAAACTGGGGGCATGGGGAGGGAAGGGGGAACTCACCCTGCCCCAGCGGAACAACTGGGGAGAGATGCTCTGAGAAGTCCCTCCTGGAGACTTCCCCCTTCTGCAGGTTTTACCATGTCCAGTGCCAGGGCAGGAGAAAAGCTTGCTGTTTAAACCAGCTCTGTGCAAGAGAGCAGAATGACCTGAGGACCCTTGATAAAATGCATGACTGACTAAATGGGGTTTATGTGTACCTTTTGGTTTGTGAGCGCTTAGTGCTCTGACAGGTGCTGGACTGACAGCCCTCGGAGGAGGGGTCACTGCTCTACCTGCAGGACAGGTACATCTCCAGCAGTGGCAATGCGAACTCCCTCACTCATGCGCCTCACCCTGAACTCAAGGGACCCTTGCTAGGGAAGAGAAGGTTGTTCATTCCTCAGGCTCCTCTGACTCTGTAAGGACACTGCTAACAAAGGCAGTAAATGTGGGTGTGGGTCTGTGATGCCAACCTTTGTCTGCTCAGAAGTGAACTGAGACTTCACGTGGTTCAGTCGTGTTTCAGGCAAACAGACTGCTCTGACGGGAACAACTTCCAACCACGACCAACCTGGTCTGGATTTAAACCAGCCACCTAGAGATGTTGAAGGCTCCATAGCCCACTACCATAAGCTACTCATTCCCATGTTCTACAAATCTCTGACCGGGTCGCCTCCAGTTTTAAATGCTGAACCATGTCAATGACTGTAAGACTAGGTTTGTCTAGTCCTGTGGAGATGGGCGCTACCTTAGGTGTTAACTAGAAAGCACTAGACCGTGGATACGTGTTATTCTAAATGGGCTATTGAGTGTACAGTCCATCATCTATAAATACGCAGAAAGCTCTACAGAAGGAAACAAAGACATGGGTGCCAGCCCCAAAGATTTATAATCAAAGCACAGACCAAGAGGTAAAGAGCAATGACAACAGATGATGGGGGCTGAGACGGAAGAAGGACTGCTTGGAGTACGGCTGGGGTTCTGCATACTGGGGTTCTACCGTGTAACATTTTTGGAGTGACATTGGCTACTCTCCCACATGGGTGCTGGAGGCAAGACATTCTCAGAGGCAATTCTACACATCTAGAATTTACTTTCTGCAGAGTACAATTTGACCACATTAGAAAGGTCTGTGAGGTGCCAGGCTTGTCCCAACTATAAATTTCTGAGTTCCTAGCTAATAAATTAGATGAAAATCTGCAGGCAACAGGAGAGAATAATGTGTTTTCCTCTTAACTGGAATAGTATCTAACCCATTTAAGCTTTGCATAATGTTCCCAACTGCCACAGTGAGGTGCACCCCATAAATGCCTTTAAAATAATATGAGACACATATAGTGGGATAGACAAGGCTACAACTACACTGCATATAAAATAATATGATATATAAGAAGTATATTTATAAATTAAAGAAATTTGGTTTGCATAAGGGAAGGATAAATTATGCTAGATAAAATAAGAATAAACCCAGTGTATCACAGAAAATACAACCTCCACCCAAACTTTAACCTTTAAGGATCAAACAAGTTTTGCAATTAAAAAAAAAATTCCATGTAGCTCTGCACTTCCTGTTATGGAAGCAAGAAAGAGAAAGCTATACACACCACTACTCTGTGGAACTCATTGCCACAAGATGAAAGTGACACACTTACCAGGATTCAAAAAAGGATTGGACACTTACATGGATAATGTAATGAGAATGAGAAGGCAATAAACTTCACTACTCTCACCCACACTGATTTTACACCAGTGTAACTCAATAGATTTTACTGGGGTTACTCCTGATTTACTCCCAGGTAACTGAAAGCAGAATCAGGTTCAGGGGAATCAAAGCACATCTATTACGTGACTTTCTCACAATCAAACAATGTGTCCATGGCAGAGTCAAAATTAAAAAACGCAGTTACGTGACTGGTCCCTGGATGCAGCTGCTTCCTCTATCACCAATCCAATGTACTCCTTAAATCTACCCCATTGTACCAAAGCATTACAATCCCACTGTCCTCTGCTGGAGGGCTCTCAGAATACCAGGTGATAACATTCCACCCCTAACTCACTGTTGTTATAGCTAGGCAAGGGCTTTTTTCAGGGCTTCATGCCCCTGCTATTGAATTCAGATGGAGTTTGTGAACTGAAAATATTTACTAGGCCATAATCTGAATCCACCTTCGTCATCTCTGTAACCGCTCGGTTGGATTATCACCATGGGCTCTATCTCGGGCTGATGCTGAAAGCACTCAGAAACTCCAGAATGCATCTGCCCACCTTCTGAGCAGGGCAGGTCAGTGAGAACACCTGACATGCTGGGTAGCTGCTTTTCAGCGATGAACAGATCCTCAGCTATAAAACCCCACGTAAGCAAGGACATCCAGAATTATAAAACGTACTCTATCCTTAGTGCATTCCATTCTGTAGGAGCGCTGAAAGTTTTCTGACCACACAATAGATGGCTCACTTCTTTAGCAAGGAATATTAAGGTGCACTGGGAATCTCAACATTTGACACATATTTGACTTTACTATAATAGTTCCTATACTTAGAGAAGGAAGCAAATACCTGCAACAGGCAGTAAAAGTAACTTTTAAAATAGCACTCACTCTTCACTATGGTTGAATTATCTTTCTCTGTTTCACAAAGCACTTTAAGGAATCCAGCAGCCGACAAGTTGTCTTGTGCTATCTGTGCCTGATGACACATGAATATAAGAAATGATCTGTAAGGGCCCCTGCTGCTTAAGTCTATTTACTTTAGATAATGACACATAGAGCATTCTTAGTTTAATGCCCAGGTGCCTGTAAAAACTAATAATAGAGAAATCCATCCCCTGCTCATGCAGAATCTATAATAGCCTCCAAAGCTTTATCTGGGTTAGCAATGGGGCTTCTGTAACTTTCCTTTTGAGATTATTCCATGCTCTGATAGAAATGACTGCTGGGATTTTTTGCTGATAGTCAGTTTACATCTTCCTTTTCTCAGTTTTATCCCCCAACTCCCAGTTATACTACCTTAGGCTACACTAAGCATTTCTTCTCCCTCCCTCGTGTCGACAGCATCAAGATACTTGTAGAATATTATATATCCCCCTTTGGGGCCTGTTTCAAAGCCTACTGAACTTAATAGAAAGACTTCAGTCGCCTTTGGATCGAGTCCTAAATCATTATTGGCCCATATATATATTCACCATGCAACTCAAATATATCCAACTCCAGATAACACAAATTCCCAGCGAACTAATGTTCAGTGATGTCCTTCCTCTGGGATTGTAATCAGCCAGCATTCTGTCTATAATATATTCTAGCTCTCCCATGCCTGAACTCCTGGTAGCATCTACAAAGCTGGTTGGTCTTGGACAAGGTGATTGGTGGTCCATATCCAACAGCAGAGGACAGTTAGGGTACATCTACACTGTGACAAGAGACCTGGAGCACAGTCACGGCATTGCAGCAGAGACATTTTGGCTCAGGCTGAGCGGGAAATGTCTCAGCGCCCAGACTCCAACCAAGCCCAAACATCTATAATGCAATTTTTAGCCCTGCAGCCAAAGCTCCCATCAGCTGACCCGGGCCCTGAGACTCAGTGCCTCTACTGCAGTTTAGATGTCTCCTTAAAGTCTCTTATTAGCCTAGCATTCTCAGTGCTGCGGCTGCCTAAGGTAGACTAGGGGGTGTTTCTAGGTGCCATCCAGAACCGGGAAGGCACAAAAACCTCCTTTGCCTTTCCTCGCCCAGGCCTCTGTGTTCTAAAGCACAGCACACACACCCCAACTTGTAATAAAATATACAGCAACCAAAAATGTAACTGACTATGAATCCTACGTCAGGATCTTTCACCAGGATCTTATCTCTATATTGGCATATGATCTAAGGGCTGTTTTTAAAAACTCATTAAAACATCTAGGGTTTGCTGCGTGTTGTTTGCACTCTACATGGGCAGTGGTTTATACCTAATTCCACGGCATCCTTTGTACTGATTTTCCTTAAAACACAAGCCTCTTTAATCTCAGAGAGAGTGGGTTGGCCCGGTGGGGGGCAGGAGATTGCTATGGGAAACAGAGTCATTACCATGAAGATACAAAGGCCTCATAACCACCATATCCCCAGTTTTCCTGAATCTATTGAGCTAACCATCAGGACTTTCCCCAGCCTGAAATGAAAACATGTAACACTTAATCATTCACAAGATGGAGGCAGACAGGACACCGTGACAGTTGCATAATTTGGAAGATATAGCTCAGCATTGTGGTGTTCCTATAAGGGAAGCAGTTAACGTTTAGGAATATATATATATTAACTTTGGGATTACTCAGGGCAATGCACTTGGTTCGCACAAGGAAATGAGAAAGGAATTAATTGACACGCAGATGTATTGGGGACCTACATGGTGTCAGCATATGATAAATGAAATCCGCAATGGTGAGAACAGATGTACGCTGGAAGGACAACATGATAAATGTGCATCTTGATATTTGATATCTAAGAAAACATTTCACATCTGATATCCGTTTGGTAAATGCAAGGCTGTTGGAATAGAGGGAGAATGGATTGATTTAATCAGCTCTCATTAATGGCATTGGATATAGTTCAGCAAAAAGGAGGGGAAAGTCTTGCTGAATCTTTATAAGTTAATTGCTTGATGATCTTCATTATGGGATGGATATTTTACATAAGTATAAATTATGTGAAGTGTTGTTTTGAAATATTGGAATCTACAATCATTTAATGGGAGCACAAGCTCCTAAGGGATAGCAACACACTGGCACACCTGTAACTTGTAGGCTAATAGGCAATTTACATTGGTTTCTGTTACCAAACTCTTCGTGACTCCTGCTGAAGACTTGAACCCTATAATGCACCTCTCGTGCCCAAGAATACAGGAAACCTTGTGCTTTAATATACTTATTATCTAATGTTTATAAGTTATTTCCTTGCTCTGCATGGGCTATTAAAGTTGAGTGAGCTGGCTTGGATAAAACTGGATAGATTTGACCCGTAAATCTGAGCCACACAGGAACATTTTTGACGTTCCAAACAATCTAGGTAACTTTTTATTCAGAAATAATTTTTCATTTTTATGCAATTCTGCACTGCCTGGTTTCAGCCAAACACAAAAGTGCTGAAATATCATGAGAAAAGCAGTTCTCAATGTAATTTTAGCTCAGTTTTGCAGACTCAGTAAATTCAGACAGCTAGAATGTATGGCCGCACTTAACGACACTTATTATAGGCAGTACATGTGGTGACATGTATAGTTAAGCTTGCCCAGCACTTCCCCGCTATAAGACCGGTTTTCTGTTACTTGCAGCTTTGCCAAACTGTTAACCATTCAGAAGGAAATTTTCCATGCTGAGTATCAGCTTCCGGCTGAATTACTTCGGAAAATTTCAACTAAATTGGCTCAGCTGTTTCCCAGTGTTTTGCCCTTGTTAATAAAAGAGGTTATAAGAATTTTTTCTTGATTTGCTGAGGCAGTGAGGAGGAGGAGGAGGGGTGAGGAAATGCGGGTGTACAGGGAGACTTTGGCAGACCAGTAAAGTGCCTGAAACCACTATAGCTTATTGCTAAAAGCAGCCAAGTCAGCAGGCTGCAAATTGGCCATTCAGCACTCTCAGTTTGACCAAGGCAGGAGGGGAGGGGGGTTGGGTGCCACAGAAAGGGCAGCTTGACCCCTTGTCCTTCCTGATAAGAATTGTGTTGAAGTTGCTGATACATGCATTTTTGGAAGAGCAGGATGTGCCCCAGGAATGTCTATTGGTGCCTCAAGGCTGCAAACTCTGGAAAAACCCACACCTGGTTAATGGATAATCAGAAGGAACCTCTTGCTTGACCATTGAAACTGCTTACTTAACAAGTTTTCTTTAAGGGACATGTCATTCTATTACTAATGTATAAATAAGGGGGGAAAGTTTGAGATAGTTGGACTCTCCCTCTGGATATCCCCACTGGCAGACAGAAGATTTGGCCACCGGAAGCCTGCCGCTGTGTCACTCGAGAGCCACACTCAGTTTTGGTAATTATCAATTTTGGGGGTGTTTTATTAACCAGTTGAAGACGTGTGTAAGTGCTCGAGACTAAGTAAAGTTTAGCTTTAAGTGAAAGCACTCTTGTGTTGTGCTGTTTGTGCCAGCCATCTATCGGTCGGACGGCCGTGTCTCCCCTGATTTATTTCTGACACCACCTCGCACAGAGTAAAAGTTACCAAGAGCTTTGGGTTGAAAGAACCCTGGGTAACGGGTAACGGAAGAAGCAGCAGGAGAAGATATCTGGGTGGGCAGGAACCAAGGCGGGGATTGCATAGGAGCCGAGGTTCGGGGGTATATAGGTGCAGAAGTGGGAAGGATAGAAGCACAGGGACTGGAGCCAGAGGAGTTGAGTGGGCAGAGATAGAGGGGGGCAGTGGCAAGGGTGAGGATAAGAGAGGACAGAGACAGGCCTTTTCCTGTAGCCATATTGTAAGGCCTAAGGCCTCTGTCTGCAGCCATATTAGGAGAGCAGCAGCCATTAGCAAAGAAGCAGGAAGTTACAGCCTCACATTCCATCTAAATTACATTAAAACAATGTAATATCGTGCTGTTCAGAAGGCTTCTGTCCTAATAGCACCCACCATCACCAGATAAAGAAACCAGTCTTAAGATGGTTAAAGAAAACATAGTTTGATAGCATCCTGTCTGGCAAGAAATCACTTCTCAACAGTTGTGGTTGTGAAATCCTCATTTCTTATTGTTTTGTCTTTATACTCTCCACTTCTCTATTGTTTGTATGAGCTCTGTCTGGTTGTTTCTGTCTGTTACATAATTAATTTTGCTAGGTGTAAACTAATTAAGGTGGCGGGGTATAATTGGTTAGAGAATTCTGTTACAATATGTTAGGATTTGTTCGTAAAATTTTAGTAAAATGATTGGCTAAAGTATAGTAAGCAGGACTCAAGTTCCACTATATAAACTGAGGTCCAAAAGGAAGTTATTTGGGAACCAGCTCCAGGACACAGCCCCAAGATCAGAGCTGCCAGACCTCAACACTCCACCAATGACCCCGTGCAGAAGCTGGAGTCCCCCAGAAGACCTGATCCTGACTGGCCAGCAGGGAATAATTCATCTGCCTTATTGGGAGTGGTGAGCATTGCATGCGTAAAGTGTGCATTCTGTTTTGATGATTGTTAATAAATAGATGTTAAGTAGGATATTATTGTGTAAGGCTCGTTCATTGGTAAAAGACCCTGCAAACCCACAGAATGTTAGGTTACCCCTGAGCCCTAGGAATGGGGTATGGGTGGGTGCCTAAATTAAGAGGGTTACACCTTGAGCCATGGGGACTGGGTAAAGTGTGCAAGTAACAGATAATTTTGTGTGGGTAACACCACTGGACTCTAACGATCTCTCCCCTTCCGGGGTAATAACGACCTGGCCAGACAGCTGGAGTCATAACTGGAAACCACCAGACACAGAGCTAAATGATTATCGGGTTTGGGAGGAATGAGTCCTGTTTATGTTATGTGGTTAATGGACTGGATCTCAGGGTAATTGACAGCTCTGTTTCTACCTGTGTTTTTAAAAGATTGCGGAGGGCCCCCAGAGCAAGGAAGCAGTGTCTTCTATTGTAGAGTAGGAAATATCCAAATAAATAAATCAAATACCTTGTGCCCGCAGAGGAGAGAGGCTGGCAGAATACCCCTGTGGAGATCCTGGCACAAACCTAGCAACTTGCAGCCTGATTTCTCCTCTAGCAGTAGGAGCAAAGGAGAAAGCAACCCCTGGTCTGGTTTCCCTCTTTCTCGCCTCCTGTTAGCTTGAGTTTGCAGCTCATAAACCCATAGACTGGTTGCATGGTGGACTTTGCTGCTCTCGGCTCGGCCCCTAAACTGGTTGGAATCTTCATTCTGAGCGGAGCTTTTTTGACTCTTGTCATTAGGCTGACCCAATGGAATCCTCCTTTATTACATGGGAGACAGTGTGGTTTGGGGGAGAGGATTTGCAACAATCACATTGATTGGCCAAGATGCAGTGTCAGCTCTGACTAGGCTGGTGATACCCCTGGGTGTTAAGCCTTTGATCTTTAGCTGAAGCGGCAGCAGCTCATGCTTTTAGCTCTGGAGGTCTCTGGCTGAATGTCTGATGAGTGGGCCCAGCATAGCAGCCACCAGGTTTGGGTCAGATGCCCAATGGAGGTGAGCTATGCTGATTTGTACCAGTTTAGGACCCTGCCCCTTCACCCCAGGTTTCAGAAGCAACACCCTAAATTGGACAGGCCAGTCTTTTGTTTGCATGCTCCAAAGAGCCCTGAGATGCAGAAGTACATTCTGGTACCTCTGTACCTATTTCAGGGCATAAACAGCTACACAATCTAGCAGCTACCTTCTGAAAATTGGATCCTATGAATAGAACTGCTGACTGAGCTTTCTGAGACGTATTCAGTGAATTCATACCCGCTTATAAAAAACCACTCTCTCTTTGTAGACCGGATGAGGAGATTAAAACATATGGTAGGTGATTACCTTGAGTGTGATTGAAATAAATGATATCTCCAGTCACTATGAATATCCTGTTTTTCCTGAGATTGTCTTTTCCTGTCCTGTTTAAATTTTATGGAGAGTTTGTTTTAATAATAACCGCTCTAAGCAGCAAGTTTTGCTATTTAAGAACAATAGAAGGCACAGTTTTAAAATATACTCCTCACCCCAGCCCTTCCCCCACCCCACAACACACCCCTCCTCAAGCTGGAAAAATGAGGATCCTTTTCCTTTTTGAGTCCATTCCTTCATTCTTTACTCAGGCAAAATGTCCATTGACTTCAATAGGAAGAGTGACTTTATCAACACTGCAGAGCAGGAACCTTAGACTCTGATTCAAACCGCAGTGAATTCAAGCACTGGCCTTTCCCGCTGATATTCTTAGCCTGGCGATGTGCTTTATTACTGTCATTAAAAAGGACCTTAAAACGCACATTCTCATCATTACTTGGTTACTGTGATCGGTCTGGGTAAAACCCAAGATTAAAGATAAACAAATTGTAGTGGAACAGGCCCAAACATCAAGTATTGGGCTGGTTGAGATCTATCAATGTAATATGCATATGGTGATGGCTAGGATAATCTCCTCTCTCCTGTAAGAATGTGCTGTATTTTTTTAATGAACTAACTGTTTAAAAAATGCAAGGGTGCAATAAGAGTCCTCTGGAGGATGGATATTCTGTCAGATTTCCCGGAATTGGGTATAGTACTTCAGCCACCTATACCTGAAAACATGAACACTGGATCAGTCTAGCCCTTCAGTAGAAGATAAACCCGAGCAAGGACTGCGGGTTTTGGGGCCCCTGACTTCCTACTTAGTGATGGAGAAATGAATTAGGGAATTGCATGCATGCCTATGAACACCTGCAAATGAACGGGTTGATCCTGGACGGTGCTGAGCACTTGCTGAGAAATGTTGAGCCCTTCTCAACTTTTCTTAGGTTGAAGGGGGATCACCATCTCTTTGGAGATACTCAGTGACTTGCAGGATCAGACTATAGGCCCCAGTCCTGTACTTCAAAACCCAAGATATCCTGCCTGGGGGCAAGAGGAGAAATTTTTCCTGCCCCAGCTCCTTTTCATACGTGAACACACCCATGTATGTGTGTAAGACTTCTCTAGCCACTCCCGCTCCGTCCACAACCCTGTACCTCCTTGCAAATTTTAGGTGCAAGCTTTGTCTATGCAGGGAAAAGAGGGACAGCACCACACAGAGGTCTCTGGAGGTGCCTCTGTGCATCCTGGCGAGGATCCCCACCACAGCCTACTTACTGTGAGCTCTTCATTGTTTTATTGTGTGTTTTGTGCAGCACCTGGCACAATGGGGTTGGAGCCCATAGGCGCTAACACACTGTCAAAAAGTAATAACTTCTCCCTTCAGCTCTGTGCACGGCAGTGCCTAAATGACGAGCATAATGTTCTGTCTGCTCTTAACTTTATAAAAGCAGATTTTATTGTATTAGAGAGACAGGGTAATAAAAACAAAGGAATTTAAAATGTTCAGTTCGTTATCTCTTGGCATGATGCATTATAAGTGTGTGTAAATCTAATTACATGGCACCCAGAACTCTCCCCAATATATTTATTTAATTCTTTCATCTAATTATATGAAAGTGCAATTGTTCAGATAACATTGTTTTCTCCAGTTCCTAAATTTAGATAATACACGTTAATGTATATGCCATCTTCCATGCAAATGTATTGCTAACCACTCCCCTGAATTAATAACACGGTTACAGAATCATGATAGACTCTCAGAGCAGGGAGGGGGGGAATCTAAGAGGCAGAAGAAGAGAACATTATTTTTACTTTAAAATAGTTTTTTTCCCCAGTCACCTTGGGCCAAATCTTCTCATTTTGGCCTAGTTACTCCATGGCCTTAGCAATAGCCCTGAGTCTGAGCTATCCTCTGTTGCTGTACTACCAATTTTCAGGTGAAATGAGCAGGGATCCCCTGATCTCACCCTCATTCTTATCCCAACTTCCCCCTAACCGGCCTCAAGCTACTTTGCAAGGATGAAAAGGGAACTTCTGCGGAGCTGAGCTCTGTTGGACAAAAGACACAGCCCAAATCCAGCCACCAATAAGCAGAAGCACACCTGGCCACAGAGAAAGGGTGGGGGTCTTCCCGCAAACCCATTTCCTGTTTTAGCATCTGGCCAATTTACCATTTTGATTAATTATTTTCGCTATAAATAATCAGTACCAAATAAT
Organism: Eretmochelys imbricata; assembly: GCF_965152235.1. Classification (NCBI taxonomy): domain Eukaryota; kingdom Metazoa; phylum Chordata; order Testudines; family Cheloniidae; genus Eretmochelys; species Eretmochelys imbricata. The sequence goes on along the minus strand of NC_135574.1, from coordinate 200,031,037 downwards.
TCAATAGCTCTTCCAGCAAGAGACCCAGTGGTTCTGTGCAGGCCAGGTGCCCCTCATGAGACCAGATGTCAAGCAACAGAAGTCAGTCTTTCCACAGCAACATATAGGGCCAGATCCTCAACAGGTGTCAATCAGCATAGCTCCACTAGTTTGAAGTCTGTGGCGTTACACTGATTTACATCAATAGAGGATTTGTCCCATTGTTTCTTGCTGCATCTCATAGCAGAGATGGGTCTGTGACAGTCTGTATCCATATGTTCATCCTTTTTAAAAAACTATGATTGATTTTGTACAAAGTTTGCCTTGTGAGGTATCATTTGAAAACTCATAATTTGCTGATCAATAGTGTCTTGGTAAAATATGTGTGGCAACATGGTATGTAAAGTTATAAGATATATACTGTATAACATTACTGAGATATGTTCCAAGTTTAGAAAAGCAAGAACAAACCTGTTCCTCAAAGACAAAAGGCAATGCCTCAGCCAGATGTCAGTAAAATCAAACGGACTATCACCTGGTAAAGCAGCCATTCTTTGGCAGGAAAAAGGGTGTAAGCGAGAAATTTACATCTTGGCAAAGAAACAGCTGGAGGTTTCCCATCTCCACAGACTTGCTGTCTCCTGAACCTCAGCTGGAGATGATTTTCAAAGAAAAAGGGAACTATAAGAAAGGGGAACAAATGCCCCAAAATACTCCTTTTCTCTCTGCCCATGGCATCAACAAAACCTGAAGGACAAGGAAATTAACACAGAACTTGGGGAAAGGTCCTGGCTGAAAGGAATCCAGCCAGTCAGACTGCTAGAACATGTGGCTAGAGATACTTTTGCTTTGAATTCATTTAGCTTGTCAAGTTAGATATTAATTGTGTTTTACCTTTTTATTTTCTTGTAACCAATTCTGACTCTTATGCCTCATTATTTCTAATCACTTAAAATCTATCTTTCTGTTGTTAATAAACTTGTTTTATTGTTTTATCTAAACCAGTGTGCTTGGAATGAAGTGCTTGGAAAATTCCACTTGGGATAGTAGGATTTGTGCATATCATTTTCTATTAATGAAATGACAGACTTCATATGAGTTTGTATTGTCAAGGAGAGGGCTGGGCAGTAAAAGATGCATATTTTGGGGGGAAAGGCTGGAACTGGCAGTTTGCTGGTGTTACCCTGTAGTGTAATTCATGGGTGACTAGCTATAACACTCATACAGTATAGCTGGGAGTGATTTACATGCTGGAGGCTGTGTGTGAGCGAACCAGGAGTGGTTACACTCACAGCAAAGCACTGTAAAGGGCATCCCAGGTTGGAGAATTGAGGGGACACAGCTGTCCATCAGTTCAGACTACACCCTGGGTAATGTCACAGGGACTAAATTAGAAGTCTGAACCTGAACCCCAGCCCTGAGCTTGGAGAGAGTTCAGATTCTGATGTAGAACAGCTTTCACCTATCTCTGTAACAGGTCAAAACCTGTGCTCTAAATTTGAACGTCCCCAAGGCTTAGGAATTATCAGATTCTGATCTGAATTTGGATCATCTTGGTGCAATCTCTGGTTCATAGACAACTGTGCTGATGACCCTTGTATTGCCATGAGGACTCTGCAATGTCATTTCATCACCCTTCAGCACTGATCCCTGAGATCTGTTTTGGTTTTTTTACCACCTCCCCTCCATTGTGAGTAGGTTTGAAGCTAAGACATGGTGCGGTATCTTACACCACAGCATATGAGTGGTTCTCTGGGAGTTCTCAGCCCATCTTTAAATGTACTACGAAGACTTATTTCAATATCTGTGGTACATAGATGAGAATTGTTTGGCCTCTGGTCATTGCTTGCTGAACTCTAGATAAAATGTTGATCAATAAGAAAAGTAGTTTGTCATGGATACTTGTAAGATTAGACATCATGCTGTCATCCAATTTTTGACTAAGGAAAGACCCTCACCAGGAGAGATCGATGAGGGCCTAGTTATCACTTATGTGCTTATGGTCCACTGTCAAGAAGCAGGCTTCCAAATTAAAGGAGAGAGAAAAATCCTTTGGAAAGCACTGCAGGGCCAACCATCCTGCAGAGGGGATATTGGAAGACATGCACTTTGTGCAGCAGAGCTGAGCACTCAGTAAGTGACAAAGGAAAGACATCTAACTCTTTTCTTCCAATTGTGCCCTTTTCCCAGCTTTGTACTCCAAGCATGTCAGAGCTCATGGCATTTGCAGTAATTAGTGTATTTGTTAGCCTCTCATTGCTCGGACTCTGCTTGCCAAATTGTGGTTCTGAACTTACCCTGACCTGCAATGTGGAAAAGAAACATCCCAAACGTATTCAAGGCTTTCTGGCCACATAGGTCTCCTTTATATACACTGATAGCATGTTTCTCTTCAAGCTACACCGCCTTTTAATATCAAAAAGGGCTTAGTTGCAAATGTAGATGGCACAATGAGGCTGGTGGAGTGCGAGGGGGTGTTCATCTATCTCCAGAAAGGAAGGGGATAAAAGCAGCCCAGGGAGGCTGTATAGGGAGCAGCCAATCAGGGCCCAGCAAGCTTACATCAAAGGAGCTGAAGGAACAGAGACAGTCAGTTGCTGCAGGGAGCCCAAGAAGAGAGGATTATGTTCCTAGTGGGCTGTAGGAAGGTAGCATCTTGGACAGAGCGGGAGCTGGGGGAATGAGAGGGAGCTCCTGGCTGGCAGTTAGGATATGAAGGCTGGAGGCCCTGAGAAGAGGGTGAAGAAGATGCTGGGGCCGCGGAGAAATGGCCCAGGGAATTGAAGCAGCACTTGTGGAGAAGCTAAGAGAGGCAGCCCGAGGCTGCTATCTACAGTGTCCCTGGGACGGGACTTGGAGTGTAGGGTGGCCCTGGGTTCCTCCCAACTCGCGAAGTGGCTGGACTATAGAACTGGGAGATACTTCCCCTAACCCACACCTGGAAGGGGAAAGACATGGATGGTAGCACAGCCATAGGGACATGTCAAGAAAAGGACACTGCAGTACTTGGTCTGAGACAGGTCTGCAAGCAGAGAAGGTGGTAGCAGAGACACCACCAGGAAAGGGCAGGCCTGCTGAGAGAGCTAATCCCCGAGATGGCCAGCAGAAGGCGCTGCTCTGGTGGGTGAACTCTGTCACATGGCGTGACAATGTACCTGGCCAAGTAGATGACTGGCTACCGCAATAATGAGCTCAGGGTGCCTACATGTACAGATCGCCCTACATTTCCAAAAAATGACTGCTGATTTTGCTGTCTTGGTTTTTGGGTGTCCAACTTGTGCTATCATAAAGGGGCCAGAAAGTAGTGAGCACCCATTCTCTGCAGGCTAGACCCCTTTAAGATGTCTTAGGTTGAGCACCCAAAAGTGGAGGCAGTCAAAAACACACTAGCCACTTGAAAATTTAGACTGTAGGCCTTGCCATATCAGATTCATAGAGCTTAAGGCCAGAAGGGACCATTAGATCATCTAGGTTCACCGCCTATATATCACAGGCCACTATATTTCACCCAGATACCCCTGTATTGAGCCCAATAATTTGCTTGATTAAAGCATAACTCATGTTTAGCTAAAGCATGTCTTCAGTAAGAGCAATGATTCACTTCCATGAGAGTAAGATCAGACTCACTAGCTTTCCTCTTAGAGAATAATTGGTTCCTGGCTTTTTGGCACCTATTCACTGTGGGTATAATGTTTAAAGGTTTGTTCAATGGGTAATAATAATACTTTTCTCTTATAGCATTCTTATCAGTCAATCTTAAATTGCTTCATGAAGGAGGCAAGCCTTATTATCCCCCATTTTACAGATGTTGAAACTGAGGCACGGAGGCAAAAGTGACTTGCCCAAGGTCAAACAAAAGGCCAGTGCCCAAGCTGGGAATAGAACCCATATAGCTGAGTAGTTCTTTCACCTCAGTGCTTGCAGTGTAAGGAACTAGTAATTAATTTGAGCAAAGGTGGCAGAATTTGGCACTAAACGTATATTGTAACATGATTGGAGGGGGAGAACGAACACTCAGAATTGCCGACTCTTGGTGGGGCGTTTCCCTGTGTATCTTGTGATATTTATTGTTTGTCTTAAACCCCTAGCTCCTGTGGTCATGTGATGGGGTAAGAATATCAGCTTTTGTATTTAAAAACATAAGTTTCTAGCCTACATAATTGCAGAGAAAAGCCAGAAAAAGTGAACCCTAAAGATTAAAAAACCAAAAGGCAAATAAAAAGAATCCCAGATTGATTATATTTTAAAACCTCGTGATTTTGGGGCGTGCCTGACACATGAGTTTTGAATACTTGAGGTCAGCAATACTGAATCCATCTTCAAGAAAGGAAAGCATAATCTGATCTCATCAATGAATCTGTGCTCAGCCTTCATATAATCAGACGACAAATATTAAGTTTTTAAAAAGTCATTGATCACTTAGAGTGTGAACTGCCCAATCTAAATAAACAACATGGGCTCCCAAAGGACACATCAAATCTAGCAAACTAGACTGGTCCTACGTCAAATTGAAAACTTAATAGATGAAGGGAATGCAGAAGACTCAATGCGATCTGATTTTAGCAAAGAATGTGATTCAGAGCACAGATCCATTGCAGGGTGGGCAAGCATTTCGTATGGTCTTTAAAAGTTTGGCTGGTGGGATCAAAATGGCAGGCCGTTTCAGTTCTGTTTATTTGTGCAACTAACAGCATACACGTACTTCTGCTACAAGTACTGGTGACCAGGCTTGGAATAATGAAATCCATGGGAAAATGTTAAGAGCTAACCGAGGGATTTTTTGTGTATACCCTTTTGTTCCAGTTTGAGATGCCTGCTTAAACCTTGGTATCCGAGACTGTTACAAATAGCAAACAGCTAATCTGAATATCTAGCTCCAGGATCCAGAATGGGGCAAGACAGTGATGCTACCTTTGATGTTACCATGGGTACTCATGGTGTTGCGAAGCTACAGAGAGATTATTAGCATATTCCCTGAGGCTGCAAAGGAAAGGAGAATTGTTTACATGGGGAGACTTAAGAGCTTGTCTCTTCTTGAAATCCTATAGCTGCAGCACTTCAGTGCAGATGTGACCTATGCTGATGGGAGGGGTTCTCCCACCAGAGTAGGTAATCTATGTTGCTTAGGGTGTGTGAATTTTTCACATCCCTGAGTGACAGGGTTGGGTCAATCTAACGGTTAGAGTAGACCAGGCTTTAAGAAAGTTAATCCAACGAAATGAAAGGTAAGGATTTAAAGTACACTAATTAAACTGCATTAAACCCCTGAATTAAATAAGACCACTTTAATTCTGAGAGTATCCACAGAGCGGTTTAAATGCAGTTTAACTAAGGCGCTTTAAATTCACACCTTTCAGGAAAGTTAATTGGGATAAACTGCATTCAAACCCCTGTGTGGACACTCTGGCAGAATTAAAGAGGCCTTATTTAATGCTGAATGACGGTGTCCACACTGGTGTCTACTGTGTTTTAAATTCACACCTTTAGTTAAGTTTCAGAGTAGCAGCCGTGTTAGTCTGTATCTGTAAAAAGAAAAGGAGTACTTGTGGCACCTTAGAGACTAACAAATTTATTTGAGCATAAGCTTTCGTGAGCTACAGCTCACTTCATTGGATGCATACAGTGGAAAATGTAGTGGGGAGATTTTATATACACAGAGAACATGAAACAATGGGTGTTACCATAAAGAGTGATCAGGAAAGGTGAGCTATTACCAGCAGGAGCGCGGGGGCGGGGGAGGGGGGAACCTTTTGTAGTGATAATCAAGGTGGGCCATTTCCAGTACTTTACAAGAACAGTAGGAGGGGAAATAAACAAGGGGAAATAGTTTTACTTTGTGTAATGACCCATCTACTCCCAGTCTTTATTCAAGACTAAGTTAATTGTATACAGTTTGCAAATTAATTCCAATTCAGCAGTCTCTCGTTGGAGTCTGTTTTTGAAGTTTTTTTGTTGAAGAATTGCCACTTTTAGGTCTGTAATCGAGTGACCAAAGAGATTGAAGTGTTCTCCGACTGATTTTTGAATGTTATAATTCTTGACGTCTGATTTGTGTCCATTTATTCTTTTACATAGAGACTGTCCAGTTTGGCCAATGTACATGGCAGAGGGGCATTGCTGGCACATGATGGCATATATCACATTGGTAGATGGGCAAGTGAACAAGTCTCTGATAGTGTGGCTGATGTGATTAAGCCCTATGATGGTGTGCCCTGAATAGATATGTGGACACAGTTGGCAACGGGCTTTGTTGCAAGGATAGGTTCCTGGATTAGTGTTTTTGTTGTGTGGTTGCTGGTGAGTATTTGCTTCAGGTTGGGGGGCTGTCTGTAAGCAATGACTGGCCTGTCTCCCAATATCTGTGAGAATGATGGGTCATCCTTCAGGATAGGTTGTAGATCCTTGATGATGCATTGGAGAGGTTTTAGTTGGGGGCTGAAGGTGATGGCTAGTGGCGGTCTATTATTTTCTTTGTTGGGCCTGTCCTGTAGTAGGTGACTTCTGGGTACTCTTCTGGCTCTGTCAGTCTGTTTCTTCACTTCAGCAGGTGGGTATTGTAGTTGTAAGAACGCTTGATAGAGATCTTGTAGGTGTTTGTCTCTGTCTGAGGGGTTGGAGCAAATGCGGTTGTATCGCAGAGCTTGGCTGTAGACAATGGATCGTGTGGTGTGGTCTGGATGAAAGCTGGAGGCATGTAGGTAAGTATAGCAGTCAGTAGGTTTCCGGTATAGGGTGGTGTTTATGTGACCATCGCTTATTAGCTGCATAGCGTCCAGGAAGTGGATCTCTTGCGTGGACTGGTCCAGGCTGAGGTTGATGGTGGGATGGAAATTGTTGAAATCATGGTGGAATTCCTCAAGGGCTTCTTTTCCATGGGTCCAGATGATGAAGATGTCATCAATATAGCGCAAGTAGAGTAGGGGCATTAGGGGACGAGAGCTGAGGAAGCGTTGTTCTAAGTCAGCCATAAAAATGTTGGCATACTGTGGGGCTATGCAGGTACCCATAGCAGTGCCCCTGATTTGAAGGTATACATTGTCCCCAAATGTGAAATAGTTATGGGTGAGGACAAAGTCACAAAGTTCAGCTACCAGATTTGCCATGACATTATCGGGGATACTGTTCCTGACGGCTTGTAGTACATCTTTGTGTGGAATGTTGGTGTAGAGGGCTTCTACATCCATAGTGGCTAGGATAGTGTTTTCACATTAACTTTCCTGTATTGACAAGCCCCCAGAGTAGTAAAAATATTGTATTAAAGTGACTGTGGTTATTATTATTTATTATATGGTGCCAAAAATTGTGTATGATTCTCTGTGTATGAATTGCATAAGATCCCTGCCTGGAAAAGCAGATAATTAGAGGGCCTACTGCTTCCAATCACATAAGTAGTCAAACACTCTGGCCTAACAAAGCACTCATGAACTCTTAAGCTTATAGATTCATAGATTCATAGATTCATAGATATTTAGGTCAGAAGGGACCATTATGATCATCTAGTCTGACCTCCTGCACAACGCAGGCCACAGAATTTCACCCACCACTCCTACAAAAAAAACCTCACACCTATATCTGTGCTATTGAAGTCCTCAAATTGTAGTTTAAAGACCTCAAGGAGCAGAGAATCCTCCAGCAAGTGACCCGTGCCCCATGCTACAGAGGAAGGCGAAAAACCTCCAGGGCCTCTTCCAATCTGCCCTGGAGGAAAATTCCTTCCCGACCCCAAATATGGCGATCAGCTAAACCCTGAGCATATGGGCAAGATTCATCAGCCAGATACTACAGAAAATTCTTTCCCAGGTAACTTGGATCTTACCCCATCTAAAACCCATCACAGGCCATTGGGCCTATTTACCATGAATATTTAATTACCAAAACCATGTTATCCCATCATACCATCTCCTCCATAAACTTATCGAGTTTAATCTTAAAGCAAGATAGATCTTTTGCCCCCACTACTTCCCTCGGAAGGCTATTCCAAAACTTCACTCCTCTGATGGTTAGAAACCTTCGTCTAATTTCTAATCTAAATTTCCTAGTGGCCAGTTTATATCCATTTGTTCTTGTGTCCACATTGGTACTGAGTTTAAATAATTATGAGTAGTTCTACTGAAATTAATGGGGCTTAAAGTTCACCACATGCTTAAGTGCTTTGCTGGACAAGGACCATAGAGAGAAGAATGTGGCTATTTGCAGTAGTAAAGCTGTTTGTAGAAGTAAAGCTACTATGTGCACTTACAGTTGTGAGGAATTGGGTCCCTAATTTCACAAGGGGGCATCAATACACTGGGGCAGGAAAGGGAGGAGGAAAGTTTGTGATCACGGGAATATGACTATGCAGTCACTCAGCAGAGGCATGTGCAGAGTACATCTGGACAGCTTTCTTTTGTTAATTATACTTTTTTTAGCTTTGAACATGCATTTTATCTTAAGGAATAGAAATGTCTTGGTTGACTCACTATGGGTGAAGGTTGCGGTTGAAGTGAGATATTTGCATTCAAGCATTTCAACTCTTTTCTCCTTCTTTATGACTTTGAGAAGGGTTGTAAGCAGCACGCAGTAAACAACAATATTGTGAAGAGGATTGAATAGTTTTATTGGCCCCATTTGGAAAATTATATTCCCCATCCACTCCAAAATGTGCTGTGATATCCTACCGGTCATCATTTGTCTCACTGAGTTTCAGCCAGCATTTCTGTACGGTGTATAATTACAATACCCGAGTAATGCATAATTCATCTGGGCCATCAGTTCCCAAGGAAAGAATATGAATTGTTTTTAAGTGCTGTTCCTTTTGCTCATCATCAATAATATAGTAGATTCTGCTGGGGTCAGGGGATTTCAGTTCATCTGCTGAAGTAAGTCTCAGAAGTGGGATTTTCACCCTGCAGGCTGGAAGGAAACTGAATCCGCGTCCACTCATCCTTGAGAGGAAAAAAACTGAAGGACAGAGACAGACAAACATGTCACTAAACTAATGTCCCATTTCTGCTGTGGGGTTGTCACATCAGTGTTGCTGCTGTCATATCACAGCACTGTGAGCATTAATCGAGAACAAGTTTGTCACACTTCATTTCCCAGTCTTTGATGACAGGTTTGGCTAACTCGTACCCTTGAATGATGGACTATTGTTCTATGTAAATGATCAGGAACGTACAATAAATCCCGACAGGAATTCAAGGTTGGGACAGCAGGATGAAGGTAACAACTTTGATTTCCCAGACTGAGCGTTAGAGGTGATGTGGGGCTTGCCTGGCCAGAACAGAGGTGGGTTATAAATAAATAATCCACAAGTGTCCATGGCAGTTTTCATCCAGAGATTTCACATGCTTAGCGTACTTCAGATATTTCCCAGTACTTGGGAAAACATAATCAGACCAAACTACTGTTAAATATGAATGAATGACTCCTTTGTGGCTGTATTATTGAGGCTTGAATCAGCTTCGAATATGACTAGAGAATCGCCAAAGAACTGTTTCTCCATGGTATGATCAAGAAGTGACGGCTGAAATGAAGCTGCGATTGTAATGGGAGTTTGGCTCACTTAATAAACTTCATAAGCAGAATCTTTTCCTCTCTTCCAACAGTATTAAACATTATCTAGAAGGTTTATATACTCTTATCTTTATGATTGCTGGACTTTCTGCGTCGTTGGGAGGACATTTTTCAATAGTCATAGTAGGCCAGCAGCTTATCCATGCATAATTTGGTCTTTGGTTATTTGCTACCTGCAAAGTAGATGTTCATTGTGTATAGCCCAAGATGTTTAATGTGTATCTGCTCATCAGCTGGAGTAAACTGACATAGCTCCCAAAGATCTGGCCCAATATATGCACGTAAAATAACTGGATCACTGTGGACATGCATCTTTATCCAGCCTCAGACTTTCTCCTTTAAATCTTTCCTCACAGCACATTCCAGCCATTCCCCAAATCAGTATGGTAGCCCTTCTATGGAAATTAGTGTGGCCAATGCTTGGAGCAGGGGATTAGGAGCCAGGATTCCTGAGTCCTGTTGCTAGTTCTGCTACTGTGACCATGGGCATGTTAGTCAAACTTTCTTTGCCTCAATTTACCCATTTTATAAAATGATTTAATTCCTGGCTAACTCATGTGGGTGTTCTAGCCAATAATAGGTGTAAATCATGTTCAGATCCTTGGATCACAGGCACCATAGATGTGCAGTGTGGGTAGGATTGACCCAGACATGGAGGGCCCAGACAAGACTCACCTCGCCATGTCAGCCCTGAGGTAGAGATGGAATAGGGGACATTGGTGGGCAGAGTGGGAAGGCAGATTGTTCCCTGCATGCCACTGGGACAGGACTGGTTCTGGTGTGGCTGGTATGAAAGAGACTATTGTGAGCAGACCTGAGGAGGGGGCCACTGAATATGTGAGTACATGACCCAATGATTGTGATCCCAGCCTAGAGAGCATGGAGGAAGAGTAGCTGCCATTCTAGCTCATAGACTAGAACAGTAGTTTCACAGGGACATCGCTGCAACCCTCCAACCTACCCATGGATTGGGGGTTGAATTCCATTCACCAAACCATACTTCATTCCCTATATATGTATACATATAAATGGGCGTCCTAGGTGCCTAATCGAAACCCTACTGAAGTCAATGGAGAGACTTTCGTTGACTTCAGTAGGATTTGGATTAAGGCCACAGGTGTATTTCTCTTAGAAACAGTTTGTGAAACACTTACAGTAATACAGCCAAGAACAGAAATGTATCTGTCCTGTACACTGATGCCAACAAAGGAGATGATCCTGCTCCCATTGAATTTAATAGGAAATGCGCCACTGGTTATAATGAGAGCAGGATTAGGCAAAAATTATTGAGATGCATACCACAGAAGAGACAAAATTTAATTAGGTATAGTTTTTTTTTATATGCTCTATATTGGACCGGTATGACAATGATCCACATGTGTATCGAAGGCAGGAGAAGAGAAATTGAATGTTATACTGAATTATATAAAGAATAGTATGGGATCATGTAATTGTGTATCCAGTCTTCAGTTTAGGCACAGTTAAGGCTATGTAAAACAGCCTTAACTTTTGCACTTCCTGACTTTTGAATGTTTAACTTTCATCCTTAACACAGTGCAGGGAGCAAACGGGTGGGCCTGCACTCTGACCACTCAGATGTTAATTAGTTCCCCTGATCACTCAGATGTTAATTAGTTCCCCCTGGAGAAAGCTGATGGAGGTAATTAGACAATCAGGCTGGCCGGCTGGATGGGATAAGGAGCCAATGAGCCTATCAGCTCAAGGCAGGAAGGACGTTCCAAGCGGGGAGAGAGGCAGAGCCAGCACTAGGCATAAGCAGACTAACCAATTGCTTAGGGCCCCAGGGGTGCCTGTTAGGGAAGGGGGCACCCACCTCCTCCCCCGAGTTTTGTACCATATTTGGATGAATTTTGTAGCAGGAGGGCAGATGTTGCCCCACCTCCCCCCGCTGCCCCTCTCCACTGCCATCTGCAGCTATGGTGCCCCTGCCCCTTGCCATGGAGCTGCTGCTGGCCACGCTGGTTGGAACTGAAAACCTGCCTCCTGATCTGCTGTGTAGAGTCGAGTGAGGGCTGATGTCAGGGTGTCCCCTTCCCCCTGCCTGTGTACCCAGTCTCCACTGAGCTGGGGTGGGGGCCTGGGAGCCTGTCTAGTGGCTACTGTGGTACTGAACAAACATTCAGGATCCTGAGTGCTTGTCTTAAGACACACTGTCTCAGGCATACACACACTCTCACACACACTCCACCAACACACACATTCTCTCGCACACACTTGTATTGGTGGTGGTGGTACTTGGCACTTCCTGTCAAAATGCACAAGGCACCGATATTCTCTGTAATTTTATTCTCTCAAGTTCCTTAAGGACTACCGTGCTGTTATTTTAGTTTTTTGACTGGTCTGTGCATGTCATAATTTTATTTTGCTCTTATGCTTAAATTTAATTCTTTGAGTAGTGAGTTCTAAAATGCCTAACCTGTCCTGGCTGGAATAATTATCTTTATTACTTTTATTACCCTATTGTGCTTTGTCATTCATTATGAAAAGTGGTACAATCAAATAATAGTATCCTTCCAGAATGTAAATTTAGCTTGTACTCACCTTAGCAGCACCAGTTTAAAAAAAAATAAAAAATTAGCCAAACACATAACTTTAGACACTGTGCAGATGAAGGTTGCTTATTTTCAAATTGTATTTTAGTTATATCTTTAAAATAACTTAAAATGCATATGAAAATAAATGTGATTCCAAGTCTAATACTAACAGTAATGATGGAGTCAAATGTTAATGAGTCATGTACGTGATTGGTAAATATAAATGCCAAAACAATTTAAAAAATAAATCCCCTTCTTAATAAAAGAAGAAAAAAATTAATTGCATATGTTAAAATTAAATGAATACATTTTTAGTAGAGTGAAAACCAGTTGACTAAAACAGTAGATAATGGCAGTAACACAGAGTGTCTGTTAGAGAAAGTAAGCAGGTTTTATTTATTTTTATTTATCTCTACTAAAGATAGTGTACAAAAAATCAAATGTGTGTTTCTGATAACTATGTTAAAGCTTCAAAACTGATACCTCAAGGTTTGGGATTGGGAATATCTTGCTGTATTATTTCCTGATTATTCTAAACTTGCATATAAACTTAAAATATGGCTTTACTGAACGTTTGTATATAATTTTTTCCTTTCTCTCTCTATAAATGAATTAGAAACATTGCTCATTCAGATGATTTCTATGTTATTATCTGAAAAAAAAACTACAGTTTTTGGGTGCCTAAGTGGATCCTGGAATCATGGTTAAAGTGATCCCCCCCACCACCAAAATCAATTCACTTTTTATTGTAAGAACTTGTTTTAGTATGGGGGTGGGAATATTCCTGTTTAGGGCCCCAAATGGGCTAGCACTGGCTCTGGGGACTAAGGCTGGGTGAGCCCAGTTACATGGAGGCCTCAAGGGAGGAAACCTGTTCCCCTCAGGTCTTGGGGATAGGGCCAAAAATTGTTATTGGTGCTGTAAATAGATCGTTGCGAAGAATTATTGTGGAAATGGTGGAGGGAACTTAGAATAACAGGCTACGGTGAAGGCGCTTCCATTGGAGTCCATTCCAGTGGGGAAGAAGGAGGGAGAGGAGCCATGCCTGATGACAGCATCATATAGAACAACCTCCTACAAGAGGTGAGGATGTCCACAAATCTGACCCTTTTCAGGGCAAAATGAAGGACCCACCTCTTTGTCCTAGCCTTTCTATAACACTATGGAGAATTACATATTTTAGGAAACCCATAAGATAAACTACATAAAAGAATACTTTTCCCTAGACATCATCATTTTAAAATGCAAATAGATATACAATTAATTATTTGCCATTTGTATATGGCTTATATTTAATTGTAAACCTGCCCCTATCCACTTCATATGTTACTTGTCTTATTAGATTGTACGCTCTTTGGAGCAGGAACAGTGTTTTCCATATGTTTGCCTGGCCCCAAGATCCTAGCACCCCAATTCTGATGATGGGTGCCTCTGAATGGGACTATAGTATTATGGTTGGTTGTTATTCAGTGGCCGATCTGGAGTGAATTACATAAATAATATTCTATTCCTAACAATAATTATATTAGTGCCTACATAACACTTTTAAAGTTTTAAAAGTGGGTGCATTAAAAACAAATGGTGACATAACTTTAAAAGTTTAAGATACAATTTTCAAATGCCGTCTGCAAAATGCTGTCACCGACAGTGAAATGTTATCAGTTTATTTTTCCCCAGAAGGAAAAAATCCCCGTAAGTATATATATCATGACAAAGTGTTGAAAAACAAGACTGAGGCTGAAAAGATTGTGTTTTAATACACAAAATCTAGACTGCATGCTAATTAAACTCTGTTAGGGTCACTTCATTGACAGTAAGGACACGCTTTGCCTGCAGCACTTAGGATCTCTTTTTTTAATGTCAAGATTATCAGGTCTAATTTAATTCAGGCATGTGAAGGGTAGTAAGTTCATGGAGGAAGACATATATGAAGGAAGAGATATATGAACAAAATGTCAGGGGGGTGCCATCTTGCATGTTGGATGAGCTGTATTTTTTTTAATTTAGTAATTAATTTCTACCACAGTTAGCTCTTGATAAAATTATGTTCCCTGGAGCTGAAGGAAACAACACATTGTGGTAGGGAGAATATTATAAACAACAGATTTTTTTTGTCCTGGACAACGAGTTTTAAAAATATTGGGTTGAATCCATAAATCCTTACGCAGTCAAAGCTCCCATTGACTTCAGCACAAGTTTTGACTATGATAGGATTTAGGTTTTGGCCCCCTGTTATTTATTACATAAATAGCACTGATTCAGATTGGCAAAGGATTTCAAAACTCATTTTCATTCCAATCGGGAATGGAAACTGAAAATGTCAAAATCTTCTGAAATAATTTTTTTTAATATTTTGTTTTTATTTTGACTTTTAAAATGTTTTATATTTCTACTACAAAATTAAAAACCAAAAAGGCATTTTGAAAGGAAATATCAAAATGTTTCATTCTGTCAGTGCTGAAATGGGGTGTTCAGACCAACATCCGAACACTTCCTGTCCCCACCCCACCTACTTTTCCCCTCTGGAGCAAAAGTTTGGTGAAATCAGCACCATTTTGTGATGTTTCTGTCTTGATGGAACTGTATTCTCTGACTGAAAATGGTTCTGTCAAAGTTTTTCCAACCAGCTCTAGCTATACGTGTACATGGTTCTATAGACTGGATACCATGTGGTGAAAAAGAGTCCTTTCCCTAAAGAGTTGACTAAGTAAAGGCATGGGAAGTTCAATACAATAAAGACTAGAGTGGGGTGTGGCGTACGGTTGGTGGAAAGTTCTTTATCAAAACTGTTTTTTAATGGAAATTGGGGTTTCAACTAACCAAATGTTTTCACTACAGGTTTCTTTTTTCCCATGGAAAACTGTTTTCATAGACATAATTCAGACAAAAACCAAAAGTTATCTGCCAAAAACTTTTGGGTTTTGAGTTTTTATCCAAAAACACTATTCTCATCTTAAATACAGGGTCTATATCCTATATATAGGTATTAGTGTATACGAAAAAGTGTAATGGAAAAGCCCAAAACAGTTGAAGTCCTCTGAAACAAAGGAAGGGTGCTGGACAAACACTAACTGAGAGGCTGGGCCAAACATAAAGGCCTATATGAAAAAAAGGAGTGGATGGATGAGGGAGCAGTCAGGAGAAACATTTGAGCAGCATGTAGGTAGCACAAGGGATGTGTGTTTTTATATTAGAAGGGGATCCTTATTATATATATAAAAAAACTCTTCCATCCATTGAGCTGGCTGGTCTTGGTATATTAACTTCAAGTTCACAGGGATCTTCTCTCCACTCCAAGTTCCTAGAGGTTGGAACAATGGAGGAGGAAGAATGATGAGCAAATGTTCTACTGTCTCTCATAGATGCAGAACAGGAAGTGCAGCCCGCTGAAGGAGGGCTCCCAATGGGAGTCAGGCTGCACGGTACCTTGTGTTTTTGCTCCTTCCTGGTGATGCAAGTTCCTCACATCAATAAACTGGAGGGGTTGCTGCATGTAGGAACAGAGAGGAGAAGCCTGAGCTGAGAGAGCAGAAGAAGCTGACCCTCAACTTTAGCACAGGAAGAGGAGCTTTATTTCCTCACCAGGCCTGTTTGCAGCACAGAAAGAATATAAGGGTCCTTCTATAGCAGGTCACAAAGCAAGTGATGCTGCATTAAAAAAAAATTAACAAAAACTTTATTACTAACTTTCAGTGAAGGCTAAAATTCAAGTTGAAAAATGAGTACGTTAAGGTGTCTTGCAGCCAACCTCCCCCGTTTTGATATGAGACTTCTTACTGCACATCCCAGAATCTGCTCCCCATCTAATGGGTATACCTTCATACCATAACTGCAACTTTAGACATTTTATAAATCAATAAGTGCAAATTCATTCTGGAGATATGTTTATTACTCTCAATCCTCCTTAGTAATGTACTAGCCTGATCTGATAAACTGAAATCTGCAACCTACATATGTACAGTGAGTTAAGTCCAGGTGGATCTATGATCCATTCAGAAGATGGGGGTGTGACAGATTCCCCGGGATGGCACTGGAACTGGGGTAACACTGAGCCCTCTGACCCACCAGCCTGGGCTCCCTCTCACACTGTGTTGCAGTGACAAGTTGCAAAGCCCTTCAAGCTTGCACTTTCACCAGCATTCACACAGGTAGGGACACACCCAGCTGTAGTTACATGCAAGCTCTCTAAGCACCAGCCTCCCAGCCTAGGACCCCAGAGCAGTACTGTCCTGCCCTGGTCAAATCTGGCCAGTATATGGTTTTAACACCTAGTCTGCCTTTCCCTCAATGTGAAGAGGACCATGCACACTTGTGGTAACCAAGCTGAGATTTTCCCCAGACACCTTAGTCAAATGCACACTGGTTTGGATTAAAACAGAAAATACGTTTATTAATTACAAAAAAGATAGATTTTAAGTGATTATAAAGGGATAGCACACAGATCAAAGCAGATTACCTAGCAAATAAACAAAACACACACACTAACTGTAATAAAGTACATAGATTGGATATGAATAGCAAATCCTCACCCTAAGTGATGATACAAGCAGGCTGCAGATTCTTAAGGGGCCAGCTGCACTTGCTTTACAGGTTGGAATCCCCAGGTGTTCCATTCACAGGCTAAAAATCTCTTTAGCCTGGGTCCAGCACTTCTCCCAGTTCAGTCTTTGTCTCTCAGGTGTTTCCAGGAGTCTCTTTGGGTGGGGAGTCAGAGAAGAACCATAATGTCACTCCCCTGCCTTAAATAGCCTTTGCATATAGCGGGAACCGTTTGTCTCCAAGCTTGGTTCCCACACCAGTCAGTGGAAAAACACTGATGTCCCAAGATGGAGTCCAGCACCAGGTGACCTGGTCACATGTCCTTGTAGTGTCACAGCAGCCATGAGTCAGAGGCTGTTTGTAGCATCTTAGGAAGGCCCCCAGGTGGGAAGTAGGTTTCTTCTAATGTATGACTCAGTTCTCTATAGGCCGAGCCATTGCCCACATGTAAGCCCAAACATTCCCAGGAAAGCTCAGATGTGGACTGGCGTCTATCAAGGTCCGTTGTTAGCCAAGTACTTCCATTTACTTGTGTCATAAATATAAAGGGAAGGGTAACCACCTTTCTGTATACAGTACTATAAAATCCCTCCTGGCCAGAGGCAACATCCTGTTACCTGTAAAGGGTTAAGAAGCTCAGCTAACCTGGCTGGCACCTGACCCAAAGGACCAATAAGGAGACAAGATACTTTCAAATTTGTGTGGGGGGGGTTGTGTTTGTGCTCTTTGTTTACGTGGTTGATCTCTCTTGGGACTGAGAGAGGCCAGACAGAAATCCATCTTCTCCAACCCATCCTAATCCAAGTCTCCAATATTGCAACCAGTATAGGTAAAGCCAGGCAAGGCGGATTATTTTATCTTTTGTTTGATGTGAATTTTCTCTGTGTTAAGAGGGAGGTTTATTCCTGTTTTCTGTAACTTTAAGGTTTTGTCCAGAGGGGGATCCTCTGTGTTTGAATCTGAATACCCTGTAAAGTATTTTCCATCCTGATTTTACAGAGATGATTTTTACCTTTCTTTTTTTTTAATGAAATCCTTCTTTTAAGAACCTGACTGATTTTTCCATTGTTCCAAGATCTAGGGGTTTGGGTCTTTGATGATTTTGTAACAAATTGGTTGGAATATTATTCTCAAGCCTCCCCAGGAAAGGGGGTATAGGGCTTCGGGGGGATATTTTGGGGGAAGATATCTCCAAGTGGTCTCTTTCCCTGTTCTTTGTTTAAAACGCTTGGTGGTGGCAGCATACAGTTCAAGGACAAGGCAAAGTTTGTACCTTGGGGAAGTTTTTAACCTAAGTTGGTAGAAATAAGCTTAGGGGGTCTTTCATGCGGGTCCCCACATCTGTACCCTAGAGTTCAGAGTGTGGAAGGCACCCTGACAACTTGAATAACGCCTTCACACTATGTTGACCAAATCTACCTTAGGTGCTTTCTACAGCAAACACTTTAAAAACAAGCATAGAGCCAATGCTCATAACTTCAGATATAAAAATGATACATGCATACGAATAGGATATATACATTCAGTACAACATAACCTTTGCAAAGATATGTTACATGGCATATCTAGCATAAAACATATTCCAGTTATGTCATATTTACGTTCATAAGCATATTTCTATAAAGCATTATGCAACGTCACACTATTGTTCTCCCTAATGGTTCATTAACTTAAATGGTCTCTGCCCAGCCAGCCATCTAGACTGAGAGTCTTGTCTAGTGGGCATTCCCCATGTGTAAATACATTTGTAATACAGATACATAGTCAATATTCCTAAGTTCAGATACAAAAGTGATACATGCATACAAATAGGATAATCATAACCTTTTCAATGATATCTCACATGAACTATCTTGCATAAAATACATCAGAATTATACCATAATAATATCATAATATCTCTATGAAGAATATGGGGTGCAGTGTCCCAGAGAGTCTCTTACTTACACCATAAAATAGAGTTTGGCGGAAAACAGATTTTTCATCCCATTGAAAATTCAACACTTTAAAATTGGTTTCTCTTTGTGAACCAGACTGGAAAGTCTCACGGATATATTATGTGCAATGAAAAATTCAGACGAGTTTAAAGTCACAAATGTTGCGGAAACAAACTCCTGATACATTTGATAAGCTCAGAATCTGACCCAGGATATTTTAAATTTCAACTTTAACTAGCAACCTTCATTTAAAGGTAATAAAGCTTTTGGGCCAGATCTTCAGATAGTGGGTCAATGGAGCAATGCAGAATTACACCAGCTGAAGATCTGGTTGGCCCCCTTCTGTTAAAAAGCGAAATATAATAGTGTATTCATTCTTTGCTGTGACAGAGGGGGTTTCTAAGGCTTTCATCATTGTCTTTTAAATGATGGAGGAAGAAATAAAAAAAATAAAAACAACCAATCACCATTGTTATAAAATGGCAAAGACGACAAAACAAAATCACTTTCCTTCTCCACATTATTGTTTCATAGTCTTAGAAAGAAAAATCTCTGCAAAATAAGGACTTCAAGAACCCCTGGCTAGGAGCATCCTCCTCTACGAAGTCTCTGACTCTACTCTCCTAGCACTCTAAAAGCTGTTCAGGAAGGATGTTGCTCTCTTTTGCCGTGCTTTGTCCCTTGTCACCTTCACAGAGGCATCTAGAGAATCGATTGAATTAGGCTTCTTTTGGTGGAAATGGAGAATAATGGAAGCAGCTCTTATGGATGTTGCACAGACACTGCATCCATTCATCCCTGAGGCACAATGAATGGCGGTGTGAATTGATTTTGACTATATAACCGAGAGAGCCAGGGTTTCAGTATGAATCTTGCAAAGTAAGATAAATTGCATTTTGCCATCTACAGAATTATATTCTTTGAACCAAACACTGCTTACTTTGAATAACATCCAGGCAAGTTATCTGATATGGGAACTCCTCAGGAATCCCAGTAGGTACTAATTGTCGGAAAGGGCAACAGGGCAATTGCAATCTAATGTGCATTATTGAATTTGCATGGTGTCTGGTTCAACAATGAACATAATGAGGTCAAGAGTATTATTAATTTGTTAATTACACTGTAATCCTTCTGATTTCCAGACTTATCTTTATTTGTAATTAATTTTTTTTTGTTTTAAACTTTCTTTTTATTAAAGCAGTACACTTCTGCTGGTGTCTATAAAAACATGATGGACAATCCAGAAGAAGCAGAGCAGCTCCCAGCTGATCCCAGAATATCACAATATAACTAGGTAGCCAAGTTAGTCTGTATCAGCAAAAACAAAGAGGAGTCCTTAGAGACTAAGGTATTTATTTGGGCACAAGTTTTATGGGCTAAAACCCACTTCATCAGATGCATGGAGTGAAAAATACAGTAAGCAGGATATATATTACAGTACGTGAAAAGATAGGAGTTGCCTTACCAAGTGGAGGGTCAGTGCTAATGAGGCCAATTCAATTAAGGTAGAAGTGGCCGATTCTCAACAGTTGACAAGAAGGGATGAATATCAAGAGAGGGAAAATTACTTTTGTAGTGCTAACGAGGCCAATGCAATCAAGGTGGACGTCGGCCATTTCCAACAGTCAACAAGAAGGTGTGAGTATCAGCAGAAGGAAAATTATTTTTCTAGTGACCCATCCACTCCCAGTCTTTATTCAAGCCTAATTTGATGGTGTCCAGTTTGCAAATTAATTCCAGTTCTGCAGGTTCTCATTTAAGACTGTTTTTGTAGTTTTTTTTGTTGAAGAATGGCCACTTTTAAGTCTGTTATTGAGTGTCCAGGGAGATTGAAGTTCTCTCCTACTGGTTTTTGAATGTTACAATTCTTCGTGTCTGATTTGTGTCCATTTATTCTTTTGCGTAGAGATTGTCCGGTTTGGCCAATGTACATGGCAGAGGGGCATTGCTGGCATATGTGCAGGTGAAGGAGCCCCTGGTGGTGTGGCTGATGTAGACAGAGTTGGCAACGGGGTTTGTTGCAGGAATTGGCTCCTGGATTAGTGTTTTTGGTGTGTGGTTGCTGGTGAGTAGTTGCTTCAGGTTGGGAGGCTGTCTATAAGCGAGGACTGGCCTGTCTCCCAAGGTCTGTGAGAGTAAGGAATCATCCTTCAGGATAGGTTGTAGATCCTTAATGATGCACTGGAGAGGTTTTAGTTGGGGGCTCTAGGTGACGGCTAGTGGTGTTCTGTTACTTTCTTTGATGGGCCAGTCCTGTAGTAGGTGACTTCTGGGTACCCTTCAGGCTCTGTCAATCTGTTTCTTCACTTCACCAGGTGAGTACTGTAGTTTTAAGAACACTTGATAGAGATCCTGTAGGTGTTTGTCTCTGTCTGAGGGATTGGAGCAAATGCGGTTGTATCGTAGAACTTGGCTGTAGACAATGGATCGTGTGATATGATCTGGATGAAAGCTGGAGGCATGTAGATAAGTATAGCAGTCAGTAGGTTTCCGGTATAGGGTGGTGGTTATGTGACCACTACTTATTTGCACTGTGGTGTCCAGGAAGTGGATCTCTTGTGTGGACTGGTCCAGGCTGAGGTTGATGGTGGGGTGGAAATTGTTGAAATCCTGGTGGAATTCCTCAAGGACCTCCTTCCCATGGGTCCAGATGATGAAGATGTCATCAATGTAGCGCAAGTAGAGTAGAGGCACTAGGGGACGAGAGCTGAGGAAGCACTGTTCTAAGTCAGCCATAAAAATGTTGGCATACTGTGGGGCCATGCAGGTACCCATAGCAGTGCCACTGACTTGAAGGTATACATTGTCCCCAAATCTGAAACAGTTGTGGGTGAGGAGAAAGTCATAAAGTTCAGCCACCAGGTTTGCCATGACATTATTGAGGATACTGTTCCTGACTTCTTATCAACTGTTGAGAATAGGCCACTTCCACCTTAATTGAATTGGCCTTGTTAGCACTGACCCCCCACACACTTTGTAAGGCAACTCCCATCTTTTCATGTGCTGTATATATATACTGTTTAATGTATTTTTCACTCCATGCATCTGATGAAGTGGGTTTTAGCCCATGAAAACTTATGCCCAAATAAACTTGTTAGTCTCTAAGGTGCCACAAGGACTCCTCATTCTTTTTACAATATAACTAGAGAGACAAGGTGGATGAGGTAATCTCTTTTATTGGACCAAATTCTGTTGGAGAGAGAGACAAGCTTTCAAGCTTAAACAGAGCTCTTCTTCAAGGATGGGAAAGGTACTGAGTGTCACAGCTAAACACAAGGTGTAGTAGATTGCTTAGCATAAGTAGTTAACACAAGGGACCATTCAAGGTGAAGTGGCTAGTTAACATCTCTCCAGTCATAAGAAGGAAAAAAGGGTGGGGAGAGATTGTTGTCATAAGCCATAAATCCAGTGTCTCTATTCAGTCCAACTTTTAGTATCTAGCCAAGTTATGAATTTAAGTTCAGAGGGATTTATGGCTTAATACAACAATCTATATCCCACTAAACACGCCACCCCCCTCATTATCTTATTTCCACTCCTTATGACTGGAGAGGTGTCAACTGACCACTTCACCCTGAATGGTCACTTGAAATGTGTGTTAATTACTTTATGCTAAACAGTCTGTTCCACCCTGACATTAAGTGCATTTCCTAGATAGGAAGAAGAACTCTGTGTAAGCTCTAAAGCTTGTCTTTCCCACCAAGAGAAATTGGTCCAATAAAAGATATTACCACACCCACCTTGTCTCTAATGCCCTGGGACCAACACAGCTACAAGAACACCGAATACAACGATAACCACACCATTTAACTGGAGATTAGAAGCCACTCTGCAATTTCTTCACCCTGTAACTTTCCAGGGACAGTAAATTAGAAGGTTTGTCATTGAAATTATATCTACTGTACTGCTTTCACATTCCCCTTTTTCCTAATTCTGTAAGATGCTTTTGTGTATGCATTGGTGCTATTAGTCACCAGCCTTATCTTCTCTGTTGATTGTTATTCATTTTGTTGTTTCCTTTCCTTTCTAACCTTTGTCCCTTGCTTTGTTAAATAAAGACATCATATAAATGTAAGTGCATAAAATAAAAATGCATCTTCTTAATGCAAATGTAGAGTTTAAATTTAGGTTTCAGAGTAACACCCGTGTTAGTCTGTATTCGCAAAAAGAAAAGGAGTACTTGTGGCACCTTAGAGACTAACCAATTTATTTGAGCATAAGCTTTCGTGAGCTACAGCTCACTTCAGAATTTGAGCCTCCACATCTTATCACATCCATTAAATATATATATATGAAGAAGTTAAGGCTATACACCTTTGCAACATTACCCTCTTACAACTTCCTTCCTGCTGGCAAACTCTTGATAGTTGTCAAGTGAAGATGATATTTCAGTTTGGTAGTTTCATAGAATCATAGACTCATAGAATATCAGGGTTGGAAGGGACCTCTGGAGGTCATCTAGTCCAACCCCCTGCTCAGTATCTCGTCAGTATTTCATCAGTATCTGTCAAGTTATTATTTGGTGTTCTTCAGAGGACATAATATCAAAAAGGAAGCGAGAAATCTAAAGTTGTTTTAACGAAGTTCTAGCATCATGCATCAGTTTATTAGGAAATATAGATAACATCTGATTTAGGAAATCAGTTTAATGACAAAATTATAATGTTTATTTCTTACGCAATACTCCATCATAGTTTAGCATCCACTACAAAAAACATATTAATTCTGTCTTGATAGTAAAAACAACGAGGAGTCCTTGTGGCACCTTAGAGACTAACAAATTTATTCGGGCATAAGCGTCCGTGGGCTATAAGATACTATATATGGACTGCACCCATTTGCAAGGCAGGGTGGGAGGAGTTATGACTGTTCAATAGAATATTATTAGCAGCATCTCACATTAAGTATGTACAGATGTCTGATGGCCTCAGTATCCCACCGGATCAAGGAGCGGTTTTGGGCAAAACTCTATAACATCACATTTTTATTTACAGAAAATCACAATGCAGAACTAGAGCACATGATGCCCCCCCCCCCAATTAAACTGTAGAAACCAGACCCTATTAAATGAGTAAAAAAGAAAATGCATAGACTGATGGGGTACCATTTGTACATCCTTTACTCAGCACTGTAAATGGTGCTCTAGATAAGCAGAGAGATAAAACTACTGCATAGACATTGACACAGTGGAAGACTGAGTCCATCGCGTTTACCAGATCCAGAATATGCTCACATGCCGAGTTACATTAAGATGTGGAACTAACTGCAAAAAGTTCATTATATTGGAGGACTCTAAGGGTGGAGTTTTCAAAGTAGGTTAAGGGAGCTGTATCCAAACCTTATTAAAATTCAGTGGCAGTTGGGCACCTAACTAACTCCCCTTAACTCCTTTGAAGATCCCAGTCTAGAAGTACATAAAATATATCTGAGTCTTTGTCAGGGAAACTCATCAGAATTCCAAAATCATGGTCAAAATTAACCCAGCAAACTCCTGATGAAAATCATTGACCTACACAGTGGTCAGTACACTGGTATACGGAGAGCCCTAGCACTTGCATTAGCCTTGCATATGACAGCCAAACACTGACAGCACTTTGTCTGACTTTCAAGATTGCGAGTTAAAGCAGATGGCTTCACCCGTCCTTTCACATTCCGATCTTGAAGGCTGAATTAGCCAGAACACTGGTGGAGATGCTACTGGGTTCCCAACACAAACACAGACACGTTGATGAGGGTGGGGCTACAGTGGTCCAGCTCACTCTCTCAGACACAGTGACCGTTGCATAATATTTCAGTGGTTTTAGCAGCACCCTTCAAGGGGTGCTGCCCAATTAGACTGTAAACCCAGTTTTTCACTTTGGGGAACTGCTAAAATGCCAGCCATTGGCACAACAAGAACAAATCATGTCCTGTTGCAGCAGCATTGGAAACAGGGCAGCATGCTACTCCTAAAAAAAGAAGTTATTTAGATTGGAAGCTCGTCCGGGCAAGGACCCTCTTTTTGTTCTATGTTTGTACCATGCCTAGCAAAATGGGGTTTTGGTCCCTGACCATGGCTCTTAGATACTACCAAAATACAAATCAACAATCAATGATTCATGCCGTAGTAATTAGACGGTAAGCTCTTGGAGGAAAGACCTATCTCTTACAAGGTGTTTGTACAAGGCCTAGCCCTGATCCAGATTAGTGTTTTCTCCGTCCTATTGTAATGTTAATCATAAATACAAAATCACTCCTGCCTCAGCAGTCTTAGACAATATTTGACCAGCCTGAATTAATTTGCTTTGTGTTCAGCTGAGCTGAACTGACATGCAAGTGACATCTCTTAAGCTTATGACACCTGCCAGTAATCCTGAGTAAATGACCTTTTCAGGGATATGGAATTAATTTAGTTTTTAAAGTGAATTGCTTCCTATGGGGCGGGGGTGGGGGGACATTACCATATGTGCATAGGTTTTAGAAAATGCAGAATTTGTTTATTTAAAAAAAAACTATAACATAAATGTGTTGAGAATCCCAATGGTTTCATGGATTCCTGAAGGAAACCAGTCCCTCCAATTATGATGTTCAGTGAGATTCTTTTATTCTACCGTATCTTTGATGTTGAATTGCCCTGGTACCTCTCACTGCTTCCTGACAGCTCTCTCTCTGATTTGTATCAGCTCACAAAAATTAAAAAATGCAGACTTGCAGCTATGAAATTATGAGATTCCTGCACTTCTCTTTCATCGTCAGCGCCCTCTGGATGGAAGGCAATATTCTCTTTAGCGGCAATCTGCTCCCGTCATTTTTCATCCGGGTGGTAGGCAGTGTTCAGGTTTAGTTTGAAAGCATAATACAACAGGAGTAAAATGCCACTCACTCCAGGTAGCTTAACTGCGTTACCCAGGTAATGTCTACGATTTTAATCTGACAAATACTTTTTAAGAGATATCCTGTAAGGTTCTGAGGCTTCATCTGCTATAGATGGTGTAAATATACCTTGGCTCTATATGAAATGAATGTTTTCTGCCATAACCTTCCATAAGTAAGAAAATCTGTATTTTTAACTCCTTTCGTGTGGTGATTTTCAAGCTCACTCAGGTGAGATGTAAATTCTTTAATCTCCCCTGGAACTAAGTGAAAAAATAACCCTAGTGAATTCTTAGATGGAATTAGATCCTAAAGTAAAATGACTTGTAGAATGGGGAAACATTCTTGTTCCTTTGAGGTACTGTTCTTTGAAGTGCCAATTGTTCTTTAAGGCCCAGCTTGACAAAGCCCTGGCTGGGATGATTTAGTTGGGGTTGGTCCAGCTTTGAGCAGGGGGTTGGACTAGATGACCTCCTGAGGTCTCTTCCAACCCAAATCTTCTATGATTCTAACATTTAACACTGGCATATTGAAGAGTGCAACCACATTCTATGCACAGCGGAGAAGAGGAGCAAACGTATTGCACTGGAACATTGGCATTTCAAAGGGATCACACGGCGTTCACCATTAGAAATTCAGCATCTACCCAGAGATATCACATAATGATATTTTAGAGGCCACATCAATTTCCTCTGCTAAGTAAAGGGGTATGGATCCTTAAACCAAACTATCTGATAACAATAGGGGCCTTTCCATTGACTTCAGCAGGCTCTGGGTCAGGCCCTCACTGCAGAATCTCATAGACAACTATGTGATAACTCTGGGTAAACACTGACATTTTAATGGTGACCACTGTATATGGTACATCGGGCAGCAGTGGAAATGTATTTTGCCTAGTGTATCAAATATTTGAGGCAGCATGTAGGCAATTAATGAACTGCATTGCACATATACATTGAAGCTGAGAGTAGTTAGTTACTTTAAAACAGTGTGACCGTTTTTTGAAATATATCCTCATGGTTCTAACTAAACAAAAAACAATGGCCAGAACTTACTTGGACTGAAGCTGAAGCTAATGGAGTTATGCTGATTGATATCAGCTGAGGCTCTGGTTCTCACATACCACATCAACCCTGCCTCCTCCTCTTTTTAGTTCCCTTATTAACAGCCCTGTGTTGCCTGCTCTGCCTCCTAACCTGGCTCCAGGAAGGTTGCTGTGATTTTTCACTTGAGGAAAATATACACCTGCTGCCCACCAGACCAGTCAGCCTCAGCCAGCTCAGGCTGTTCTGGCACCACAGTGGCCTCTACTGGGTGACAGGAAGAACCACGTCACATTTTCCCTTGGACAAGAATTCTGCGCATGCTGCAATTGTCACCGAAAGGGAGGGGGCATATCCTGAGACAAGCGGCATGCGGGTCATCTTGGTCGGGTGCGGGGCAGATCAGGAGGCTCCCTCCCTCCCTAGGACTCCCAAGCAGTGTGGTCAGCGGCAGCAGGGCAGCAAAATAGCCCAAAATACTGCAGCTTACAACTGCTAAAAAATAACCAGCAACTGACAGCTAAAAATTGCCCAATTGGGCTAGAAAATCTCATACTTGGCAACTTTTCCATGCCCCTAGAAGGCTGGCACCCCTAGGCGCGCCTACTGTGCCTAACTGGAAATCCGGCCCTGCCTAGCACAAATGGGATCTTGGTTAGGGCCTCTAGGTGCTATCACAAACTAAATCATATGAATCTTAGATCACTAGCACAAGATAGAGCCAAGTGAATGTTTTGATTTGGGGGTGAGGTGGTTGAAATATTTGTAGGATCTGAGCGAAAACTTATACAACGTTTTCAAGGAAGAAAAGAAAAACGAGGATCATGACCTCTTGTGAAAGCTAAATTGTGAGTAACACTGTGGGTTGTTGCAGGTTAAAAAATCATCTATGAGAATATGCATTTTGTGAATAATATGTGTAGACTACATTGTAATGAAACAATATTTATATTCGCCTGCAGATTACTTGATTGCCTTTGGTGCTTTCGGCTCATAATAGCCATGTGTCCTGCATTCCACTTCCGTGGACAGAACTAACCTGGTAGAGTATATGCCATATTTAGAGTTAAAAACATACTGCTCTAAACTGGATCTAATGTCAGTGTCTGAAGCTGGCTCAAATTTCCCCACAGGAGCAGGTGAATGCTGCAAAGGAATGACATCCCCAGCCCCATGGGACCACAGTACAAGTGCTTTGTGTCACTCTCCAGAGATTTTGAGGCTAAATGGGGATAATGAGAGGCTGCTTGAGGACCCCCTCCAGCAAAAACAAATTTCCAGTTCTTCAGTATGAACTGTCTATTAATTCTAAGGAAATTAAATTAATGGTGCTTTTAACAGAGCTGTTAGTCCCTGCCCCTGTGCCCAAGACAATAGGGATTCTGAAATACAGATACTAAATTCCACCTTCATAATGGATGACTTTTTTATTTAGCTAGCCTGGTTAATTCAGATGCAAATGAGATGTTGAAAGCATCCATTATTTATTGCCGCATGTAGGGCCAAATCTCTGCTCCCCTTCTTAATTTCTGAAGTGCATCAGAGAGACACTGAACCATCTTCAAACACTGTACTTCAGACACGGATGAACCTCAGCATGCTTTCAAAGCATGCAAAGGTTTCCTTTTTAAAGCTGATTTAGCCTGTTAATTTTTAGTTGGTTGGTGGCTTTTTTTAAGGCTTCCAGCTGTGGAACGATCACACTGCAAAGTGGTTCATTTACCCGTCAGTTGTACAGAGCCATTGTGATGAGTAACGCAGCCCAATAAGATGTCAGGAACTTTAAGCATTTGTTGTTGTTGTTGTTGTTTTCAGAACAGATTGAAAAGCAACTGTGTGATCCAGTTGTGTATGTGTACTTTGTATATCTTAGGCCTCTTCAGCTGAGCAACAACTAAATTAATCAGTGTCCTTTCCCCACTATGTTTCTTGAAGCAGGAATATTTTTAACTACGTGTTTTAATAAATATATACCTGGGATAACCTTGCTCTTTGAGCATGGCAGAGTACCTTGTTCCTTCCTTCTGAGGGGCTTAATGACCCACCTTAGCACCAATAGGTTGTGGGATGTTGTGCTCTGTGCCTCCAGCCAGTGGCAGAGTGCATAACCTAATACACAGCCCCTGTGATCTCTAGGACCCTACCATTTATAATTACAGCAAATCAAGTGTGACGTTGTACTCCATATGCTTTATAAAAACATGGCTATGAGTGTAAATATTTTGTAACTGGAATATGCTTTATGCAAAAGGTCTCTTGTAAGGTATCATTACAAAGCTTATAATGCTTATAATCTACTGAGTGCATTCATCCTTTTTGTATAAATGTGTCATTCTTGTATCTGAAATTAAGAATATGAAATATAACTCTGAGGTTCTACTGTAGTTATGCAAAGTGTGGGCCGTTAATAGTGGTTTAAAATCTTGATGGCTCCCATCAGCTAGGACAATTGATTGTAAATGGTTCTGTTGACTTGTGAGCCTTCCTGTATACGTGTGTGTCAGTGAGTGGGTAATGAAGTCTCACAGGACACGCGAACATGTCACATGATACTTGAATCCATCTTAAACCTGGTGCTTTTCCATTTAGAAGAAGGGGTGGGAACCCAGAGAAAGACAAAGGATTCCCGCCTTGTGCTAAAGCTATTAAAGGGAGTGGAACAAAACAAAGGTGGCTGCCAGTCATGAGAAATCCCCAAGTTACCACCTGAGCTGGAACTAACAAGGGCTGTACCAGGGGAAAGGATTGGGCCCAGACTAGGAAGGAGTCTAGTCTGTGAAAGAAGCTTATTGGAACATCTCTGAGGGTGAGATTTACCTATATTCAGTTTCTTAATATATTAGGCTTAGACTTGCGTGTTTTATTTTATTTTGCTTGGTAACTTACTTTGTTTTGTCTGTTATTAATTGGAACAACTTAAATCCTACTTTTTATACTTAATAAACTCACTTTTTTGTATTAATTAACCCAGAGTAAGTGATTAATATCTGTGGGAACAAACAGCTATGCATATTTCTCTATCAGTGTTATAGAGGGTGGACAATTTATGAGTTTACCCTGTGTAAGCTTTATACAGAGTAAAATGGATTTATTTGAGGTTTAGATCCCATTGGGAACTGGATGTCTGGGCCCTGGAGACAGATGACCTGCTGAGCAGTTTTTGGTTAAAGTCTGCAGCTTTGGGAGCATGTACCAGACCTGGGTCTGTGTTTTCAGCTGGATAGCATGTCTGGCTCAGCAAGGCAGGGTTCTGGAGTCCCAAGCTGGCAGGGAAAATGGGCTCAGAGGCAAATTCAGCATGTCAGGTGACAGTCCCAAGGGGGTCTCTGTGACCGAACCCGTCACATCAAGAACCAACAGATTATCAGGATACACAAATCTTGTATTCCAACAAAAGATAACAGTAAAACAAAGAAGGAGAAAGGGCAGAAACCAAGAACAAAAAGTAAAGGTGGGGGAATTGGGGATAACAACTGTCTAACCAATCACACAGCAGTAATTAAACATTCCCTTCCTTACATACTCAAAGCCCACAAATTAAGCAAAAATAATGAGAGTCTCCTCACAGGCCGTGGGTGGCTGGTAGAGTTGGACTCGATGAAAAATGGAGATGCTTCATGCTGGTAGCTGATAGTTCTCCTTGCTCGTGCCTTGAATCTCTGGCAGTCTCCAGTCCTGCCCATCCCCCTTGGGGCAGGTGATGCCTACCTAGCACCAATGCCAGCCAAAATCCAAAACACTTGGTTAGGCAAAATTGTTTTGGTTTTACTGACAACTTTTTCCCAACCAGCCAAAACTTTTGTTTCCAACTGGGAAAATTAAAATAAAATAAAATAAAATAAAAATTCAACTTAGAGATTTTCTGTTTTACTACAAAACAGTTACTAAAAATGAACATTTTTCCCCAGTAGAAATTTCTTATTTAAGAAAAGCCAGTTTTTGTCTCCCTTCAAAAACGGTTTGCCCATGTTTGTGTCTTTCATACCCAAGTCTTGACGGCCTCAGTATCTTCTGTCCTGACACTTTAATTCTGCCCTGGAATCCCTTGCAATCATCACTATCTACTGTATTCTGTTCATGGAAGACTCGTTAACTGAACTTAAGAATAAAGAAAATGTGCATGACATTAAAGCTACTCTGACAGAAATAATCAGGCACGCTTTATATTAAGGGTACATTGATAAATGGTTGATATTTTAGCAAAGGTTTAATCAGTTGTTATCACTCCAACATATCAATAGCCATCTTATAACCATCTATAACACTTTGTAGTGATGTATTTATAGCCATCTATATTGCATATTTCTCATGTCTGTCATATGCGCGTAACAGCTATTCTTTGTTTACTAATCCTTTATAAGCTACTAATAAAGGTACCCCTAACGTAAAATATGACCATATATATTTCAAAGTAGCAACATGCACATCACTTTGTCTGTGCAGCATCATAAAAGCAATATGGTTCACGTGAAACATTCAACGGGGGGGGGAGGGGAGCCCTACTGTTTATCTCAGAATTCATTTACACCAGTTATTCAATACCTCTGAAAACACTGCCTACTGCACAGAGCCCTGCGTGGACTGAAACATTTGGATTCTCATCCAGGACAATTAACTTGTATCCAACCTGCGATCCACACTCCACCTTTTATACCTATCCACATGTGCACCAGTGCCCTGTAGAGCAGCCATTTGCAACCGGGAGTCTGTGGCCCCCTGTGGGTCCATGAGCCAGTTTCAGGGGGCCCAGGGGGCTCCTCAGGGCAGAAGCCCAGTGCATGGCACCCCCTGCGGGACTGAAGCCAAGAGTCCCAAGCGCCGGTGCTCCCCAACCCACGAAGGGGGCAGTGGGCTTGGGGCTCCAGAATTCTGCTCTGCGGAGCCCCTGAAACCAGCTCACAGAACTCTAGGGGGCTGTGGACCCCCTGGTTGAGAACTGCTGCTCTAGAACCCTGCGCAGATACAAAAATCTGGATCCACATACGATCTGTGATTCACAAAGATGGTAAACAAAACAACCACATCTGCATCCATGGATGCAGATATCCATGCATATAAAATGGATATCTGTGGATTTGCAGGGCTCTACAAATAGTTACACAAAATCTGCTGCCACTGACTAGCACTCACATAAGACACTGAAGGCTTAATTTTCACAATGTATTAGCAAGACAGGTTTTACATAATTTATTTGGAAATATCTCTTCTTTTTTTTTTAAACACACCCTGCAGAATAGAAGTTTCCATTTGTACACCAGGTAATTGGCATTGAATGGTTAAAGTGCAAACATTATTGCTTAGAAACGGTCCATTCCACACTTCATCATGGAAAGTCACAGGAATTCCACAAAAATAATTGGCAGCTCCTTGAGAAATCAGCTTACAGCTTTCCAGAGAATAGAAAACTTGTAAAGTAAAAATGTTACATTAATTGGCAAGGAAAGTCTAGCTTCATTTACAGGCCCGACTCCGAGTTTCCATTTCCCAGTTTGTAAGGGAAGGATGCCACAGTATTTTTGTCTCCTATCCCCCATCCACACTTACAAACCCCCTCATCTTGCATAAAGAATGTCAGGCAATCCTGTTTCATACCAAAAAGACTTTTAAAAAGGAGCAAGGTGCACACAAAGTCTTATTCACATGGAAGTACGATACGTACTCTAGTATCCTCTAAAGTATGAAATCCCAGTGGATGCAGTAACAGCAGCATTTCCTCAACAGAGACACATTATGGCAGCACCCTCCATCTCCTTGTATGGCAGACTCACAATATCTTGGACAAACCTGATGGAATTAAGATAAAGCTTATTGAATTTGGTTAAATCTTTCTGAATGAGGGTTAATACCTTGGGGATCCCTTGTATTAAAAATGCAAATGTGTAAGTGTTATTGGGGAATTGTATGTAACTCCACTAGGAGGAGGGGAATGCTAATGTAATTCCTCCAGTTATCAGCCCCTTTGAAGCCACCCCCTGGAGAACTATGCTTCTACTAATTCAAAATGGACTCTCCAGGGCCCAAACAGACAAAGAAAGGATTTTTGGATAAATAGCCTGGTTTTAAACAGGCTCATGGCCTTCTTCCTGATCCAGCAAATGGTCTGCAGAGTGCTCAGATCCTTACCTTAAGAATAAAACAGGCTTGCATAAAAAGAGATGTGTGGTATCTATAACAACACTGCTAACCATCTCTGAAAAGAAATTGAGCAGATGTGCTTGGGCCACCTTGCTGCTGGGAATAACACAGTGAAGGCAGGGATCCATGCAGCCTGGAAATACCCTGGTGAGAAGGGAGTCAGGCCGAGGTCTCCACCCAAGGCAGACAATGGCTGGGGAGCTAGAATCCTGAAAGAGTGTGTCCTGGTTGGACCACTGATGGGAAATGCAGGTGAAGTTGCCCTGAACTGTGACCTAATGAGCTCAAATCTCACTGGCTGCACGGATGGAGATACACGAAGACCAGGCCCGGGGGGGCAAAGGGGGCAATTGCCCAAGGGCCCAGGTGATTTAAAAGGGCCCGGGGCCCCCGGCTGCAGCCGCTGCCACAGTAGCAGCGTTGGCAGCTGGGAGCCACAGGCATGGGCGGCGGATGAACCCCCAGCTTGGGGAGGCTAGCCCCCAGCCTGGACCACCCCTTCTGCCCGAGGCCCTGCCTCTCCTGCTGGAGTTTCCCCCTCTCCCGGTGTGGCAGCCAGTCTTTCCCCTCCAAACACACCAGGCCATCCGAGCGCCACCAGCCCCAGAACGCTGGGAGGGTGAGCGGATGACGCAGCCCCACCCCTCCAGCCCTGGAATGCCGGGAGGATGAGCGGGAGGCATGGCCCTCCCAGCCCTGGAATGCCGGCACCCCCATTAGCCTCCCAGCCCCAGCCCCATGCAGCACAGCTCGGGAAGCAGGAAGGGGGCTGGGTGTGGAGCGTGGGCGGAGCCGTGCAAGGCTGTTTGGGGAAGCATAGCCTCGCCCTGCCTTCAATACCTGCTGTCCATGGCCCTGGGCTCTTTTAAATCACCTGGGTGGCCCGCAGGGCTCCTAGGCACATGTAGGGTGGTACCGGCAGCGGCAAAGGGCGGGCATGTGAAAGCCCTGACCGTAACTACCCATACCTCCTTTTACTGGGACCATGCCTTTCTTTCAGTGTACTGACCTATGCACATCACCTGCACTTCATGAGGGGGGTAAACCTCACAGTGCCTGATAGGAGCATTGTGTTTTTCATGCATTTTGCATCGCTTTGCTCCTCATCCCATGTAATCCGCAGTCTTTTTTTGCTTGGCTGTTTGCCATATTCCAGCCCTGACGATTGGACCCACAGAATTTAGCAATTTGTCTATGTACAGCTGCAATTTCAATTCAGCTAGACAATATGATAAGAAAGCCTATAGGGGCTCGACAACCCTGCTTCCGTGAAAATGGGGAAATGTCAAGGGATAGGAAGAGAAAGAAGACTAGGAACACCATTGTCTTCTTTCAGTTACACTGTAAGCACAAAATGACCTTAGGATCCTGGTCTCATGGAGGTCAATGGGAAAATCCTCCTGGCCTGCGATGGGACTAGCATTGGACTCTTGCCTGTTACACTGATTAGTGTTAATTCCTAGCTAATAAACCGGCTGGTGATTGTGTTCATGCAATACAGCATGTAGCAAAAGCATCCCAAGTATATTTCCACTCCTCTAGCCCCACTCTGCATGCGCTTGTTTATAAGATATTAAAGCAATACATTACATTTCCTAGAAGGGAGTTTGTATTAATATTTTAGTCCAGCTCCAAATGTTCATATTCAGTCTTCTGCTCCAACAGCAGTCTTGCAGCAGCACTTTAGGCCTTTAAGAATTTAATATCTATATAAATTCTTTTAATATAGCATGTTATTTGTTGAACTATAGCATCTGTTGCTCCTGGTTTTAGCTCAGTTGGTGAAGAAGAATGCAGATAGAGGCCTAAAAATGAAACATCAGAAGGGTTTGGTCATCAGAGGGTAAGTCTACATTGTAGTTAAAAACCCACAGCTGGCCCATGCCAGCTGACTCCGGTTTGCAGGGCTCAGGCTAAGGGGCTATTTAAGTGCAGTGTAGACATTCTGGCTTCAGCTGCAGCCTGAGCTCTGGGACCCTCCTATTTCACAGGGTCCTAGAGCACAGGCTCCAGGCCAAGCCCAAACATCTACTCTGCAGTTAAACACCCCCTTAGCCTGAGCCAGCTGGCACAGGCCAGCCACAGGGTTTTGATTGCAGTGCAACATACCCTGAGATACCAGGAGACTGACCTTAACATGGGAGGAAGCTAGTGATACACCCTAGTGGATTATCCTGTTGACAAATACTAGACCTCATGAGGTCTGCAGCACAATCTACAAAATTCAAACGTTACAGAGCACTTTAACAATTTGTGACTATAACCTGTCATTTTTTTTATTCCCATAATTGACTTGTAAACTCATTTAATTCCTCTCACTATTGTTTCTCTTTGCCACATTTTAACCTGCCCAAATAGTTCACTGCCATGTCAGTGTCAGTCTGTGAGAGTGGCAGAAGAGGACACTATTGTTGTGTTAAAAATGCACCCTTGCCACCTTCAAGCCCCAGGGATAAGTACATCATTGGTGTGATGCTAAATGCCTTCACTAGCACAGAACTTAAAAATGCACCCTGTCTGAAACGCTGGTCTTCCAGGAGTATAGCTGTTGTTTAATATTTGTGCCATGCTAGCAACAGAGCTCAGTTGTCTGCCCAATCAGCATTAAAGCCTATTGTCGTAATATATGGATCACAGTCCTTAAACAGGAAGTGTTTAATAAACAAACCAGCCAAAACTAAAACCATACAAACAGACTTCTACAGAGCTTGGGTTCCAGCTTTATCCTGTTTGTTTACCAGGTAATCACACTGTCTGGAACTCTCTCTGCAGCACACACACACACATCTAGTGGCTAAATAATATAACACATATCATGACACCTATTTTTACTAGGCACTGTGCCAACACACAGGCTGTGCCCCAAAGAGCTTGCAATGTAAGATGGACACTAATAATGGGCATGGAATGGCGTTCAAAATGTTTGTGATCCAGCATTCAGACAAGTTTATTTTATGTATTTAAATCCATTCTATTGAGTCCTACAAATCGTTGAAGCAATTTAAGTGTACATTTAAATAGCACATTGATGGAAAATCTCCGCGAGGGGCACCACCACCAAAGCTTGTGGAAATCAAGTTCCCTGCAGCTCAGTCCCTCCCTCTTCCGTTTAGCACAGTTGCTAATTCTTTCCTTCACATAGCATTGCACAGCTGGGGAAGAGGAAGGAAGATTGCCAGCAACTTTCTGAAACCAGGAAATAAGGCTCTACTGTTTAACTTCCTATCTGGATTGTCACTGTTTTTACCTCTGCCAGTAGGCAACAGTCGCCTGATAAAACAGCAGGAAACACGGCCCTGAACGTTTTTCAATTCAGCGGGAGGAAGTGGATTCTTGTTGACATGCCCCTGCCTCCCCACACTCCTTTTTTACTCTAAGTGCTACTATAAAAGCCAACACCAAGCTTGTAGAGCTGGCAAAGCTCCAGGAAATAAGAGGTGAAGCAGAAGAATCCTTCTGGGGGGAAAGATGGGGGAGAAAAAGGTCAGTTCAAAAAATAGAGAGAAGTGCTGTAGCTATATTTAAAAACCATTTTATTATAGATATGATTGACGATGACATTATGTGAAATGTCCTTGTTTACAGATGTAGAGAACAGAATGACTTGTATAGAAAGGAAACAGATGCATTCTGCCTGCAGCTTCGTATGTCTGCTCTGCAAGCCACTGCTACTGCTATAATTCTCCAGGAGGGCACCAATAAAAATTGTATAACATTTTATTATACTCGTGACACTAGTTATTATATTGAGCAGCCAGACAGCTTATCCAGGAGCTGGACCTTTCCTGTCTTTTAGTACGGAGTAAATTGCTAGACTGTCACCAGAAACCAAAACACTAAAATGGGAATAGTTTTAGAATTCATTTTGAGTCACTTCTTATAGTTGTGATCTACAGTGAAAATACACAGAGCAGGAAAGCTAATCATAGAACAGAGGAAGGTCAGAGCAAACATTCCAAATTAAGTAGCAAGGGATCTTTAAACAAATTTCGGGGAAAGTATTGGTTTGGTCATCAAAGGAAACTTTGGGCCAGGTTCTCTCCTTTACGCCATCACTTTTCACTGCAAAGAGAATAGAAATTAGCTTTTATATCCCCTGTAATGGATGAATTGGGTCCAGATTCACTATAGCCAACTCCCAATATGAGTCCCATTAGGAGTCCCAACATAAGGGGACTGACATGTGTGGGGAGCAGCAGGGAGGGGTGTGACCGGAGAATGGTGTGCTCCAGCAATCACCCGCTGGCTAATGGTCTCAAGGGGACCATTGACTGCCGTTATAGTTTAGAGCAGCACCCAAGCTACACCAAGGCGAGGCTTGCACAAAGCTGGCTGTAGAATGCTCCCTGACGTCACCCTTCACCCCGCTCTGCTAAACCAAGTGGAACTCTGGTACAGGAAGGAATCTGGGACTTTATTCCCAAGGGGCAACATCTGCCACTCTTGCTCATCCTAAGCAACATCTCACTCCACAAGTATTATCCCCAAAAGGCAGTGTTTTATAGAGTCTGGCATGACAGATATAATGATGATAACGCACAGGAGCTGAAAAGTGAATGATTTTTGTAGCGTTACCAATCCAAATATTCTGATTCATTCAGGAACATGTGTTTAATGTGAAATAAGTCAACAGTTGCACTGACTTATTGGGACTACTCAACTACTTTGGTAACATGTGATCTTAAATGCCTTCCAGAATCAGGGTCTAAGAGTAGGATCCACAAAGGTACCTAGGCACCTAAACCCCAGCCTTAGGTGCAAAGGTCAATAACAGGAAATTCAGATGAATATTGGGGAAAAGTTCCCGAGCATTAGAGTCCATCTGACTACAGAATGAACTCCCTAGAGAGGTTCTGGAAATGCCACTACAACCTGATCAGGAAAAAAAACACCAAGGCATGTAGCAACATTCTTCACAGGCAATGGGTGAGGCTTATTTCATTCATGCCTGTAGAGCACTGTGAGATGTTGAGATGGAAGACTATCATTATTTGAAGGAACAATTCTGAATTACTAGGGAGACTGCTTAGATACTTTTACCAGTAGATCTCAAAGCACTTTACAAAAGAGATCATTATTATTGTCCCCATATTACAAGGGGGAAACTGAAGCACAGAGAGTGGAAGGGTCTTGCCCAATGTCTCCCAGCAAGCCACAAGAATAGCACCCAGGGCTTCCATGTCCCAGTCCACTGCTCGCTCCACTAGGCCACACTGCTTTTTAATTAATTAAGGCTTTTTAATCTCTAATAATGGTGCAATCTCAAAATTAAATCTGCCCCTTATACTAGTGAGTTACTGACAAATGTCCCTTTCTATCTCATCTCCTTTCTCATTGTGCCAGGGTCTATCTAGCGCTAGTAAATATTTCACTGTCATTTAAAATAAAAGTTTGATCCTCACTTTGCCAGCAGGAATGCTCCCCTAAACCGGCTAGCTTCTATAAGGAGTTTGGTGGGAGCTGATAGGACTTATCCTGACCTGCTCATGAGTCTTCAGCTGAGGGAGAGCAGTGGGGGTCTGGTGCTTCTTGAAGACCATTGCACAACAGGAGTGGCCACACATCACCCCTGAAAATGACGAAGGGGACCACTAGGACCCAGGAGGAAGTGGCAGCAGGGGACGCAAAGGCAGTCCTGGGGCTTTCTCAAAGAACCCGAACCTCCACATAAACATGAATATATCAATGACTATGACATGTACAAATCACTGATTCCAGGTAAGATCATTGGTTAAGAGGCTGCAAAGAAAACAGACTTGAAGAAACGCTTTGTGGGGTGAATGCCATGCTCATGGAACATACTGCATTGACATCCCTGTGTGACAGGGCATACCAGGCCCTACCTGCCCCCTGCTGGAGCCCCCACTGCCTTGGCACACGTTGCCCTATGCAGGTGTCCTTCTGGAAGAGAAGAGCAGCAAGTTCAGACCTCCAAGGGATGGGGGGGCTGGGCACTCTGCCCACTGCCCAATGAAGTGAGCAGTGCAGATGCACCCTAAGAGCAGTGTTTTCCTTCCACTAGCCATCTTCCTCAGGCCACATTCCTCTGTTGTGATTCGAATGGGTTCTTTGTTTATTTTGGCTGTTAAGCTCCTTGAGAAAGGGACTGTCTTTCTTTTTGCCTGTAAAGTACCAAGAACATCTAGGGCGCTACATAAAAACTGTCAGCTGATGGCAACTGCATATTAAGTACTGACCTGGGCTGGACTGTACCAGTAATTCAGAGAAGAAAGATAGTCTAGCTGCTCACCAATACCCTGAGCCATTCACCCACCCTGCTGGAGCACCTCTCTCTTCTGCTCTGTTTTTACACTGTCTTTTATGATTTTATTAAGATACTTTCATGGGTCACAGTCTCATTCCAAGTGTTGAAAAATCCCATTATGCAGTGGGAACTGGCTGAGGCGTGGCTGGCTGTTCTGGTTTGCCACCTTTCTGCTCTGAGATGGGTGTGGTTGGTAAGATCTCTTCCTTGGGCTCCACAATGCTGACATGATCTGGCAGGGGTTTCTTGGGTCCAATTTTCCCACTTGGGTCCCAAGGCAACATAATCTTTACTTTAATACCCAGCACACCCTGCCTGAGGAGGACAAGGCACACAGCTGTATTGATATTGTAGTTTACAGGGTCTCCACTGAGGATCATCAGGCCATTCACAAACTTCATCGACTTGGCTCGCTGGCCTCTGAGTTTACCGGACACCACCACCTCACAACCCTTAGCACCACTCTCCATGATGAAGCAGAGGACACCATAGCAGGCTCAACGCACCACTAAACGTCCCAGGAGTTTGTAAAGCAGGGACTCTGCTTGGGCAATAGCACATGAGGTGGCCATAATGCTCTGATGCTTGATCAAAGGCTCCCCGCCTTTCAATGTCTTAAAAGTGTCTTTGAAACTGGCATTTTTATTAGTCTGATGACTTATCCAGGGGAGCAGGGAAGATCCAACTCCGATTAAAACATCCTGTCTCCTATCAGTAACAAAGCTATGATAAGAGCTAAGTCTAGTTAAATGGACTTTCCTTTATCATTCTTCCATTATGGAATGTAAACAAATGTCAGAATTTGAGGCAGATACCTGTGAGGAATTGAACGTTCCTCCAAAATGGAATGATTTCACCAGCTAAAGCAATACATATAGAGAGTTAGGCCTTCTCTACTAGAAAAGTTTCCCCAGTTTAATGATTGATTTTTGAATCAATCTTGTTAAACCAAGGCAGTCTCATAATGTAGATCAGCTCAAACCAATTAAACTCTTCCTTAAAATGATTTAACTTGCATTGGTAATTTACCAAATTAAACTAAACTGGTTTAAGCAAAGGTTAAAAGGGTTTAAGAGTGTCTCCTGGAATGGGACAAAAACTGGAATTTTTGTACTGTAGAAATTCCAATATTTTTTTTTTACAAAAGCATCCTACATAGGGACAAAAAGTTGAAATAACAAAAATTGTTGCAAAATGAAAAGTTCAAAAAAAAATTTCATTCAGAAATGTTTTGCTGTAACATTTCTGATCAAAACAAAACATTTTGACTTTCCTGAATCAAAATGTTTCCTGTCCGTTTGCTGAAGCAAGTCAAACCACATTTCATTTTGACTTGTTCAACATTCATCTGTGTCCCCTGAGCTGCCACAATGCCTCATGGTAATTGTAGTTTGGGTGCTTCATGCCCCCTATTCCTCCACTGTGGGTTGCTCTCCCTCACTGGACTACATCTCCCATGATGCAGCTTAAATGAAATATTTTGATTCAGTTCGACTAACCAAAATATTCTGATTCGAGTCAAACCAACCTGAAATAAAATATTTTGTTTAGACTTCCCCAGTGGAAAATTGAAAAAAAAAATTGGCAAAACTGAAACTTTAGATTTTGAAGAAACTGCATCTTCTGTCAAAAAATATTTGAACAGAAACTTCCTGACCCTCTCTCATGTCTACCTTAGGGGTTCGCATCAGTCCAACTAGATCACTTTTAAATCAATTTAGTGACGTTAGTTCAATTTTTCTAATATAGACCAACCCTTACAATGTTTTAAGTAGCAGAGCAACTACATTATATGAGCATTGTTAGACTTTATGTAATGGCACTGAGTTCTCTAAACGGGCACGGTATAAGGTTTCCAGTAAGAAGGACTAGCCCTTCCAATCCAATGACCTTGCAAATTATCAATGTCCACATCAGAGGACTGCATTTCTAGTTCTTCTAGAACTCCAGAGTCCCTGAATGATAAGACAGACACTACAAGGGGGAAAGGATCCTTCCATTAAGGAACAGCTAATAGAAAAATTTCATGAGATGAAGATCTTCAGAATTCCATGACCGCTCTGAAAGTGAGAGCTGACATCTGCACATTGGATAAGAATAAGAAAATGACAGGCAATGAAAAGCTCTCCCTTTCAGAGAGGTCATGGAGTTCATTTTTAAATCAATTTAGCTACATTAGTTCAATGTTTCTAATGTAGTCCAACCCTTAGAATGTTTTAAGTAGCAGAGCAACTACATTATATGAGCATTGTTAGACTTTATGTAATGGCACTGAGATCTCTCAACAGGCACTGTATAAGGTTTCCAATAAGAAGAGCTACCAAAGACTAAATC
This sequence comes from Eretmochelys imbricata, assembly GCF_965152235.1. Lineage (NCBI taxonomy): Eukaryota > Metazoa > Chordata > Testudines > Cheloniidae > Eretmochelys > Eretmochelys imbricata. The sequence goes on along the minus strand of NC_135574.1, from coordinate 199,989,844 downwards.
TTTTAAATAAAGAGATGCTCAAGATCCAAATCAGCATTTTTGAACAGCCCATGTATGGAGGAAATTGAGCTCTGAGGCTGCGATTTCATGCATTTTAAAGAAGGATTCATCTGCTAATAGGGGATGCTGATACAAGGTGAGAATTTGATTGCCCCAAGTTCCAGACCATTCATATGCAGGTGCTTGGAAGATGGCCAATCTAAACACGCCAAAGTCATAACTCCAGATAAATAGAATGGGCCAAATCCTCAGATGGTGTAAATCAGCATATCTCCAGTGACTTCACAAGTTTACACCAGCTGAGATCTGTTGCTTTAAAGTGTGTTAGAACTTAAGCTACAATCCATGTAATAATTCTGAAGCTTCTTTTCTCTCACCTCCCTGATCTATTTGTAGTTTAAAGTGTTTTCATTGATTAGTAGAACACAAGCATGTTAAAACAGCTGTACTTTTGAATATTTGTTTTAGCTATGATGCTGAATTAACTCATATCAGTTTTCTAAGACTTTCAACTTGGCCCTTTGCAGAAATTCCATTAGCAGCAAGTAGATTAATGACTAAACCCATTTTGGAGATTGAAGTGCTATAGACTGTAAGAAAAATACAGAAAAATCGCATGGTAGCCTGAAGCCCAGACTGTACTGGTGAACATATGGGTGGCTATTAGAATAAAGAACATACATAAATTAAATTAAAGGTAATTTTCTTCCACTCAGTAAATGCACTAAATCCAATATGTGTTCTACTCAATGCCAGTCATTGTAAAGCTTTAGGCATCCCTGTAATGTAATCACCAACAGAGTAATGAATGTGGCCATTATTCTATTGCAGGATGCAGTACAACTTTGTATTAGTAATGGGATAGTATTAACAGTGCTGATATTTCCCCCCGCCATAAGTGAATCTATCACAAAACTGTTCTACCCATGTGCTTTCTTTTGGTTACAGGATCACACTATTTGTGTGGCCAGATGCAGGGGCGGCAGGTTTGAAAAATTTTTGGTGGTGCCCAGAACCCGCCCCTGCCCAAACTCGGCCTCCCACCTGCCCAAGGCTCCGGGAGGGAGTTTGGGTGGGGGAGGAAGTCTGGGGTGCAGGCCCTAGGCTGGGGCAGGGGATTTGGGTGCAAGGTGCAGGCTCTGGGAGGGAGTTTGGGGATGGGAGGGGGTGCAGGGGTGTGGGAGGGGCTCAGGGCTAGAGTAGGGGTGTAGGGGTGAGGGATCTGTCTGGGGCTGGGAATGAGGGGTTTGGGGTGTGGGAGGGGCTCAGGGTGAGAGTAGGAGTGTGCGGGGGGGTGAGGGCTCTGCCTGGAGCTGGGGGGGTTTGGGGTGTTAGAGAGGCTCAGGGCTGGGGCAGAGGGTTGGAGTGCAGGGGGATGAGAGCTGGGACTGGAGATGAAGGGTTTGTGGTGTTGGAGGGGGCTCATGACTGGGGTGCAGGGGGATGAGGGGTTTGGGGTGTTGGAGGGGCTCAGGGCTAGGACAGAGGGTTTGAAGGTGTTGGGGGGGGTGAAAGCTCTGGCTGGGGGTGTGGGCTCTAGGGTGAGGCAGGGCTGGGGATGAGTTTGTGGTGCAGGCAGTTCTTATGTTCTGTGTTTGCACAGCACCTAGCGTAATGCAGCTCTGATCCACGACTGGGACTCTTCGGTCGTGTTGCAATACAAGCAACACCACAAATCTATACGTATACGGCAGTTTACATGGCTAATCCACAATCATTGGTTTATGCCTCAGGAACAGCAGGGGAGTTTTACGCCGACTCTGAAGGCCCAAATTCCAGAACTTCACTGCTTGCCCACAGAATGCTCCTAAATGGTTTGGTCTTGGCTACCTTAAAAATTACCTCTCTCCTCCTGGCTTACTGTGCTAATTGAGGTGCTTCAGCTAACAGTCCTCTCCTGACATAAATGGTGTGAGAGGGCAAGCAGAAGGGTATTCGCAGGAAAAGCGTCTTGGCTCTGCAATGCACTTCCCTCCTGGATTTGCCACAGCCTGGACGTGGTAACTTTCAGGACATGCTACGGTCTGTGAGCTCCACCTGCTCTCCCAGACTTTTTCCTCCGGGTAACTGGGGGAGAAGCCAGGCTGGGACGTGTTGTGTGGGGTTGGGAAGATATTGTGGGGTAAATTTTCACAGGGTTGAGGCCCATCCTCCCCATTTACATGTACAAAATGAATTACCCCCACAATCAGGGAGGTGGAAGCTCTAGCACACAGATCTGCCCCCACAACTGAACTGTGAGGGCAATATTTGTAGGGGTAAAAGGCTTCCACGAAAAGAGACGGCCCATTTGAACAATCAGAGGCCTGGTTTTCTTGTACAACCTTTGCATGCAGGCCTCAGTAGGCACTCTCTGCTAATATGTACTTATACGTTTAGTAATGCACTTAGATCCTGGCACGGGTGTAATGAAATGAATAATAATAAATTAATAAATAAATGAAGCTGGTTGCAGGATCCTGCTGAAAATCATTAACGTATTACCTGTTTCACAGCACACGCACACACGCAGGCCCTCCTGCAGGTTATATATGTCCAATATGTGCTATTAGCAAGTGTATGCAACATTCCCTGACCCAACGCTCTTACCACAGAATAACCCTCTGTACTGTAGCTCCTGACACAGAGACCTGTAGACCACCCCTTGGCAAGTTTTCAGTGCAGTCAGAACCAAGATGGACTCTTCTGTGAAATCCTGGCCCCATTAAAGCTCCCATTGACTTCAATGGGGCCCGCATTTCAATCGAGGTGTTTGGGAAATGCCTTTGTGCACTGTCTACTAGAATTCAGTCTCCATGCATCTTTCTCTGCACAAAAGTGGAGATCAGTGACCTTCCTGTTTCATTCTTCTCCTCCTGGGATCAAGCAGAGGGCTCTCCATGAAGTCCTACATAGGCATGTGTTGGGAGGAGATGGGCTCAGATTGATAGGTGGAAAGGTTCGGGCTGGAGCAAGGCTGTGGGGACCGTGTTTCATTCCCATCCACATCATAAAAGGAATAAACAACATAATACAGCTCTTCCACTTGCTTATCAATGACTAGCAAAACTGACAGAGGCCACATCAAAGGATCCGGCACAGCAGGTATGTGACAGAAACCAGTCATGTACAGTTTTGCCAAACTACACAACCCATTTAATGGATTCACACTCTAACCAGGGTGAACATTAAATTACATTGCTTATTCTATAAAGCTATATTGCAGAAATGGGTGGGTTATCCATGGCTCTGTTTAGATTAACTAACAATGGAAAAAAGATTGAAAAAGACCTAAAAAGCAAAGAGGAAAAGGAAAGGGTTGTGCCTTTGAAATCCTGAAATATAGAAAGGCTTTCATCATAAGTCATATGGTTGGCGGGGGGGGGGGGGGGGGGGGGGGGGAATCTGGTGCATTGCTTTAAATCAGTGTGGATATTTGTACATTATTTTTTGTTACTGTTACGCAGTAGCTGTAAAACATATAACATCAATTCCCAAACTATATGAAAGCTTGTGCCCAAATAAATTTGTTAGTCTTTATGGTGCCACCGGGACTCCTCGTTGTTTTTGCTGATACAGAATAACATGGCTACCCCTCTGAAACATTCCTACAGTTCACTTAAAACATGTTAAGGGCAAGGAATGGTATTTCCAAAGCACCTATGAAATTTAAGAACACAAGTCCCATTGTGCTCTTAAATGCCTTTCAAAACCCACCCCCAGAGTTTAAAAAATAAGAACCATCATTCAGCGCCTAATCAGAGGACCTGACTTTCAAAGTACTGAGCGTCCAGCAGCTCCCTTTGGAGTCAATAGATACAGTATAGACTGAGACACAATACAGTTTGAGACTGCTTCCTGGTGTGCCTGGCTCGATTTTAAGATATTTCCTCCCTACACACTATTGGCCAAATCTGTAAAAGTCACTCTGCCAAATCTGCTGAATTTCCATGGGATTTAGAGCAGCTTTATAATCATAACAAATGACTGTATTAGCACAGCATGAATATGTGTGTGGAGATTAACATATTTTTTTCAAAATCAAGGATAAAAATTAGTACAGCAGTAGAGAACTTTTATATTAACCCTCTGGGAGTTCAAGAATTAATTGTCATGGAATCGGGTACATCTGCTAACAATCATGCACATCTTTAAACCAACACCCACAGCATTGTCAGTTCAACCCGAACAGCTTTCCATTAGGTGGTATACAAATGTTCTTTGAAATTCCTCTTCTCAGCTCTCCTGATAGACTTTGGTCCCATGTGCTGCTTCGTCTTTTAGCCTAGGCTATACATCCCAACAAAATCCTTTTATAGATAAAGTAATCATGTGTCTCAGTTTTACTAGGACAGTCCCATCTTTTTCATATGATGTCCTAGGAGCTTCTTTTGGGACACCATAAATGCCTTGGCACTTCATTTAATTAATCAAAACTGGGACAGGGTGGTGTGTCTCTGTGGCAGGCTCAGAGCTGAGTGGGTTTTTGTTTTGGGGTGTTTTTTTGCTCATTCTGTTGGAGATGCAGTTCTGTTTCCCGGTCTGGGTGTCTCTGGTTTGTGGGTGAGTGACTATGATATGAATGAAATGCAAAAGATGGAACATCCCTCTTTTGTTTTATTACCTTTTTTTTGGTCAACTCTGCCATGGTCTGTGCTTCCCAGAGAAACAGGAAAAGGATAAATAGGCAAATGCATGCACACCTGTATAAAATCTAATGTTGAGCATTGCCAAGCTACTAATTACTGGCAGAGCCAAAATTGCCATGCCATGCTGGTGGCACAGGTACAGGAAGTTAGCAAAGGAGGAGTCGAAACAGGAAAGAGAATTTTAAAAAAAGAGTTCAGGAGAAAGGGGGTTAACCAGGGAAGAACTGGTTTAAAACTGGTTAGTGAGGGTCATATTATAAGGGGTTAAAATCCTTGTGCTGTAATTTATAAGACTCTTTGTGGTGTGATTTGGTTGGTTGGTTCCTTTCCCCCACTGAGGATGACTAAAATTCTATTTCCAGGCTCTTGTCTAGAGCACTTACTTTCTTTATAAGATGAGCATGATGCTTGCTCTCTCTGATGTGAATCTTAACAAGTTATTTGGTGTTTCATGATAAACTAATTCAGAACACTCGGGCAATGTCTACACTTCAACCACTAGTGACACAGCTGCAGTGTGGCAGCATTTCAGTGTAAAAAGAACAGGAGGACTTGTGGCACCTTAGAGACTGACCAATTTATTTGAGCATGAGCTTTCGTGAGCTACAGCTCATTTCATCGGATGCTTGGATAAAGTGAGCTGTAGCTCCCAAAAGCTCATGCTCAAATAAATTGGTTAGTCTCTAAGGTGCCACAAGTCCTCCTTTTCTTTTTGCAAATACAGACTAACACGGCTGTTATCTGAAACATTTCAGTGTAGACACTCATGTAGCTACAGGAGGTGTTTTCCCATTGCTGTAGTGATCCACCTCCCTGAGAGGCAGTAGCTAGGTCAAGGGAAGAATTCTTCTGTTGACTTACTGCTGTCTAGACGGGGGGGTTAGGTTGGCTTTTTGGGCTTTTTTAAGGTGGATTTTTCACATCCCTGAGCGATGTAGTTGAATTGACCTAACTCTTTAGTGTAGACCTGGCATCAGCTGCTGCAAATATTCCTCCACTTTGAGAAAGGTGCACGGGGTGGTGTTGAGTGAGAAACTGGCAGGACTGATGCAAGCACGTTTGTTTTTAATTTACTTTTGTCTCATGTTAATATGACTATGTAGTGTCCCTACCAAATGTTGCCAGTAAGAGTGTGAGTGACTTTTGTGGGGAGGGAATTAAAATGAATGTAACTCTTTCATGGAGGACACAGGAAAATATGTGGAGGAGAAGGTGAAGGTGGGAAGAATATGGAGAGACTGGGAACAGGAACATGAGTGAGAGAGAAAATGCAGGGGAAGGAGAAAGAATTTGTCCTAATGCTGTGTTTGAAGGCGGGACCTGAGTCACGAGTCTGTCCCTATTCAGAAAAATGCTTAAAAACGTGCTTAACTGAGCAAGGTTTAGACACAGCGTATGCTTAAGTGCTTCGCTGATCGTGGCGGACTACTGCATCATTGCCAAAGTGAACCCACTGTATCAGAGAAAATCCATCCCCACTGTAACTCCTTTGACCTCACTGGAGTTATAACAAGGTCAAATGCAGGCCATAAGGATTGTATAGGGTACGCAATAGACGGGATTTCTTGTCAAATCTCTATTGTACGTGCTAGCCTGAAAAAAAGGTCTATTTTTAATCCAGAGTGTAACCCCTAGGTCTAGTTACGAAATATTGCTGCTTGCCTAGAGATGACCCTGCAAAACATTTTTTAAAATATTAGGCTACTGCCCCTTTGTCATCATGTATAAAGAAGGGCTGAATACTTTGGTTTCTGTTTGTTTACCATAGAAATATCAATGTCTAGCATCGTGTTCTCTACTTTTGCTGCAGGGCCTCCTGGAGAGTTCAGAGGACGTATGCTGTGAGTTGTCTCACCTTAATGGAAGGGGAGAGTTTTTGTATCTTTGGCAAAGACTTCCTTTCTTTGAAATGTTCATTCCTCATAGAAGTGAAATGAGTGTTTTAAAAAAGTTTTCAGTACTTTGACTAAAAGTCTCTTCCTCTCTGAAAGATTCAGTTTTGATTCTCTTGGCTTTTGTGATGTGGTCATTTCACGGGCTCTCCAGTCAGTGCTGCCTTGCAGGCTAGAAAGGACTTGACTTTCTAAGATAACAGACAGAGGGGAAAAACACTAAGGCCTTGTCTAGACACAAAATCTGTACTGCTTTTACTATACGTGGATGCAGTTATACCATTACAGATTATTCCCATATGGGAAGAAAAATGAACTATGCTGGCATGAGCACATATACACCAGTATAACGGCATCCACATATATAATGATGAAACTGCATACGCAGTAGGGGTTGTCTTGATATAATTGCAGCGGTAAAAAAATTCACATCCCTGACCAACATAGTTATACCACTACGAAAAACCTGTGTAGATCAAGCCTAAAAAAACCACCACAAACCCTTCTTTAGAGATAGCTAAGGAAGCAAAAGAGAGCACAAGCCCAGTTTGGTTTTTCCCTTTTGCTGGTGACCTTAACTGAACTATCTTGGCTTGTAAACAGGTGCCCAGTCCAACTTGTTCTGTATTAAATTCTTCCAGACATGCAACAATTCTCTCAGGCTTTGCAAATAAAGCACAGAGGCAGCCCAAGGCCACAGATTGCCACCGTTCAGTGTCATCCTAGCAGAAATGTACCTTTTTGCCCCTTGGCACGATTAAGGCAAGAGCAGGTTTTAGGATGTCTATCGTAGCAATGAATTATACAGCAATCAGAATAGAACCATTTAAGGTAGTGCTGAAAGAGGTTTTTCCCAATAACTTAATATACTTTTACTTCCCAAATTGATATAGCATGGATAAGATATGGCCCGTGCTGCAGATAGATAAGAAGCTTGCTGCATTTAAGTCCTTCATAACTCATTCCTTTCACTAGTATGTTCTGAAATAGAAAGTACATTGAAGGCAGGAAATCATTTCGTTCCTATCACATGAGTTTCTGATGGCAATATTGCACTTTAATGCTTGGCTGTGAAATGAGTCCATGTCATCAGTGAAGGCAACTGAAATGGATGCATTAATTCAGCATCTTGTCTACCAGATGTTACAGCAAATTCCTCATTGGAATGTGCATGGCTGTGTCATAGATACTAGTAATTAGTTTGAAGAGCTTTAGAAACAAATATCCCAATTTCTATAGCAACAAATATCCCATCTCCTATCATTCTAGATTGGCTGTTTTTGCGGCTTCTCATTAAATTGCGGGGTTTCGTGTCAGTGCTATAAATTGGGACATTGCTTCTCTAGTGATGCAGTGCACAAATGTTACCAGTTTGTGTTGCTTGTACATAGTTTGCAAACCCTCCCGGAAAAAGGAAATTTGCCAGATAAATAATTCATCACAAGTTGTTCACGCTACTCTACCTACATCTGTTGCATAGACTCAGACTTGGACTCTTTGATCTTCAAGTCTAGAGGTCTACTTGCTGCCTTTCCATATTGGCAACCAGGCAGTTCCAAAAACCAACTCCCCGAAGTAGGGGGCAGCTGTTTGAGTGGGAATTCCCTCTGGCTGATGAAGCATTGCATTCGTTAGTCTGAGGCCTGATTCCCATCAGGCTAAAGCCTCTTTATGCCACTCCATCAGTGTAAAGGGGCCTTGAAGTGGGAGTAAATTACATATGTACCCCTTTAAATTGTGAAAAAGGGCCTGGGTATAAAGAAGAATCAGGCCTTTCACCTTTGCTTTATCCAAATGCTCACCCAAACTGAAGGCCTTATTTCTAACTGAGGAAACTAAATTTCAGATCCAAGGTTTAGGCAGCCACGTTCAGAATTAAATTTAAACTAAACTGAATTAAGGCCACTTGAATTCTGAATTTGGGTGTTCACACAGGAACTGAATGCAGTTTAACTAATCCACTTCAAATCCATACTTTTAGTTAATTCAGATTAATTTTCCTGATCAATGTCCCCATGTAGACAAGCCCTGTAGATGTCTGTCTATGTATTTATGTTGTGCTCCTCACCTTGGGATGTAAGCATTTTTATACGTTTGAAAGTTAAATAAAATATCTGGTTTTGTTTGGTTTTCCCTCCCTCCTCATTTTCTCTCTCACTGTTGTGGGAAAGCAGGGAGCTTAGTTGTTGCTCTAGTTGCCTGGGGAAGTGCTTTGTGCCAACTAGGAGGGCTCTATCTTCCACGCTTGTGAGTCTCACCCTTGTGATTGTTCCTGAGCCGGTTGCGATTGTGGCAGGAGAGGTGGTCTCTTGAGTAGCTTGGGCCAACCTCTTCGGGGGGTGGAGGCTTTGGTATCAGACTGAAACTTTGGGTTTGATTTTATATTCAATGGGGGCACAGCAGACTGCAGACTTACAGGGTTGGAACTGGTAAATAAGCTGACTGCTGCATTCTGTACCAACTGGGCTTCAATCCGGGCAGGAAGAGGTTACCTATGGGTTACAATGGTAAGTTGTGAATGCATAGATTGGTGGCACACAGAAGGGGATGCAGTCTTTTGGACAGCTAGACACGGAAGCAGGTATTTTTTTAGGATGTGTAGCTCTTTGGGCATTCAGCAACTGCAAAGGATCCATAAGGACCCTGAGGGACTGCAGACTTACTTGATGATTTGAGGGAAGACGCCCATAGTGGAATGAAATGTTACAGAAGTGGCAAGCTCTTCAAAGGGTTTTCCTCTTCACACTAGAATCACTATCATTTTGCCCAGGCTTCACTTCAGCCAACTCTTCTCTATCTGGGTCCTGATATTTCCCGAGTGTTGGAATTGCAATCCAATCAGGACATCTCCTTGTTATGTTTTGAAGCCCATTTATTAAGCCGATGCACTCAGGATTCAGTCCCAGTGCAGCATCCACTGACACTGACTTTGTTTTCCTATTTGCTTCCTTTAATAGAGCAGAACATGGGGAAAAATAACCCCTCAGTAACTTAGCTAGCATCGAGCCACGCACTGCTACCATTTTCTTTTATATCTCAGGCAAAATCCCATCTCTAGATCAGAGCAGGATTTTTGAGTGGCAAAGCAATTACTAAGCTGAGTGACAGGGAGAATGAAGTACATTTGCACTGAAAGTTATTACCACAAAGCAGAAACTTCTGGCAGCACAGTGCAATGACTGACGTCCTCATGGGTTATTATTATGGGCCTCATGCAAATGAAGTGGAAGCACTGACTGTTACAGTGTTTCTAATCAACAAAGTGTGATGCCAGTAATTAGGTTTCATCCCATTTCTTAGACATTAATTGGAGGAAGATATGCAGATTGCTGGTTAATGATAGAACAGTTATAGTTCCATCATCATTTTCTTCTTGTTTATCAATTTGTTTGATTGCTTATGTGGCAAACACTTGATCCTGCATGTGTCTGTTTAGCTATTCGAGCCTGATGTTTTATAAGCAACATGATTGATCAAGTCAGTGACATCTTAAAGCACTGCACGTTACATGGCCTGATCGGAGTGGGTGTAGAACTTAATTTTTGCAAACACACAGGGTGGGATTTTCCAAAGGGCGTGGCATGGTCTAAACACTGCTCTCAGGGATGCTAGTGGTGGGAGCAGTTAGGTGAATGCCAAGAAATTTCCAGCTATAACACTTTGTAGGAAATGCGAGTTGAGATGATGCTGAAAACTAGCTGTGGATTAATACTCCAGAAATCTGACTCCTGGAAATGACGGCTGAGATCAGGACCCCATTGTACTAAATCTCTACATGAAGAGATTGCAGACTAGAAAGATCAGACAGACAAATCTGGAAGAAAGTATTCTGTCACCATTTTATAGATGGAGAACTGAGACACAGATCAGGTCACTTGTCAAAGTCTGATAGAGCCAGGAGTTGAACCTAGATCTCCTGAATCCCAATCCAGTGCTTTAATAATAATCTAACACCACCTAATTCTTACATAGCACACTTCACCTGTGGATCTCAAAGTGCTTTACAATTATCCCCATTTTACAGATGTGTAAACTGAGGTGGAGTGACTGGGCCAAGGTCACCCACTAGACCTGTGGCGGAGCTGGGAACTGAACCACGGACTTTAAGTTGCAGGCCAGAGCGCTATCCACTAAGGCACACTGTCTTTAACCACAAGACCATCTTCCGCAAAGAACACTGAAGGATTCTAAAGATAAAATTCCGTAGATAAAATTCTCTGCACAGATTACTCCCAAATGCACTCTGCTTCAGCCCACCCTTTTACTTCGACTCCCCTCACTTTCTAGCGGCTGGTTCTGTGGCTGCAGCACAATGCTATAATGATCAAGCATAAAGTACCCCAGGAGGACAGAGCCAGCCAACCTTTTTATAGAATAAATGGCGCTGTTAGGCTTGGCTTAGCTACTTTCTTACATTTCCTGGCGAAGAAGGCAAAATTATAGTTGTTCCTCAGCAAAGTAGGAACAAGAAGCAAAACTCAACAGAAATATGCAGACTCTCACATTACTTATATGAAAACCAAATACTTTTTGTTTGCTTTTCCAGTAGATGCTAATTTGTGTCTATAAGTGAAAGCTGAGTGGGTAAATGTCTAACAGGAGAATCCATAGCTGTTTGATCCACAAATTTGTGCCATGTTTAATTGTTGAGAACTGATCACAATGGTCAAGGGGAAAATAACTGAATTCACTGAGGGGCCCTTTTGTTCCCATTCTTACCTTTTTTTTTTCTGTCAGCGACTTACCGTTAAAATAAATGTGTGCCTCATTGTTGCTTAATCAAACCACGCTGCAAGCCAGCCATTTATTATATTCTTATCCTGTGCTAGTCAGTATTATTCAGGATGTGCGCTCTCCCGATTGTGTATGGAGACCACCGATTCTGAATAATTTGGAGCAAATATTTTAAACTGTGTGTTGATTGCTGTTGGTGTAACTAGTGAGTGGTACAATGAACTTGTACACACCGTATTCTGCAATGCCTCCGGAAGATTCAGTTCTCTCAGGTCAGTCGTTTTCCTTTGTTAGCTATGAACCTTCCCCAAAATTCATGACGAGGGGAAAATATTGATACAGATCACTAAACTTCGGAAGTTGTCATTGTTTGGGTGTGGGAAGGGAAGGCAGCGCATTGAGAGCTTGATGTGAGGAAGAATTACGTGTGTGAGCAACAGATTGCAGGGGTCAACCTCTGGTTTATAGAAAGGAGAGGCCCACATCTATGCCTACTCTATTATTATTTCTATTGTACAGGCAAGGAGCCCCAGTCATGGACCACGACCCTCACACTGTAAATATAAGACAAGAGACAACAGGTGGGAAAGCACAAGGAAAGAATGAGACAATATTGGTCAGCATGATATTGGTCAGCTTGGGCACACCCAGCAGCCTAACACCTCTCAAGTGTTTTGTAGGCCTCACAGCAAAGGAGAGTTTTAAGGAGCATCACAAGTTAGTTTTGCAGCTGTCTAGAGGCGTTTCTCTCAAGTGTGAGGGGCAGCATGGGAGAAAGCAAGAGGGATGCCTGTTTGAAAATTGAACAGCGGGCAATGGAGGCTGACATCCTGGGCCGATTGGAGGTAGGAGTCAACCTTTTGATACTGAATGAGAAATGACAGGATGGGGCTAGGTAGTGAAGGGCCTTGAAAGTGCAGACAAGAAGTTTATGTTTGAGGAAACAGAGAGGGAGCCAGTGAAGTCTGTACATCTGATTTGTGCACGCATCTGCCATTTCTTCATGCACAAATCAGGGATTAGGTCCTGCTCATGGCTACTCAGGCACTTCTATAACTATTTGTCCACGTATAGCTCTGCTCCACATTCACAAAAATGCATGCAAAAATAGGCAGGCATATGCAAAAGGAGGCATGGACTTTCAGCACCACTTTAGACCCTGCAAGAGGAATAAATATTCAATAAAAGTCAGTAGCAAACTCCCTAACATTTGTGAGATGGCCCTGGGGGACATTTTCGCCTCAGTGTTATATGATTTAGCCTCTACCTGAGTTAAGGGCTATAAGAACAGAGAGAGACCCTCGAGTTATCTTTGCACTGGAAAGGGACTTCCCAAAACTGCATGCTGCCCGCTGTAATTATTTTTGGAAATTGTTTCTCACGGTCTATGAATAATTGATTTCTCACTACAGTCATGGAATATTGTCTGCATTTGTAGTCCTTTCTTTGCAATTACACTTGGACCGTTCTAATAAAACAATCTTCAGTAAAAAAGGTATAAAAGTAATGTCACAAAGGGCTGACGCACCATCAGATTCTGTGATTGGAGGGAGTGCATCACATGGTGAAGCATGTAAACTAGCGAGCCCAACGGAGGAATGTATGTTTTGGAACATTCGGCGATGTGATGCTGCTATGTTTGGTGGATGGCAGAGGACAGAGGAATCTGCCTTTTTTCCCCCCAATGTCCCTTCGTGCATGAAGCCAGTAGAATGTGGCATCTCTAACAAATCATTATTGCCCCATGTGCACAATAGGAGGCTTACATGCTCACTCTGACCTCGCCTGTGACAAGAAGTTATGGGATCACAGCTTCACTGCATTCTCCGTATTGTATATCTAAACTTGTTCCAGATTCCGTGGAAATCCTTTTCCCCTCTAGAGAGCAAAGGACAAATTCGCTGCAGGTGTAAATGACCACATCCATGTGCACTAGCAGAGAATTTCTCCCCACTGTGGAGCAATTACGTATGAAACTAGGCATGGACAAAACTCCTTTCACTTCAGAGGAGGTTTGTGTGAAAGTTTTCCTTGGTTTCAACTGACAAGAGTTTCACCCCTTTCAAGTTTCACTTTGAATGTCAGGATCAAACGGTCTCCAAAATTCAGTCAGGTGAAACCAGCCAATGGCTAAAACTGGTACATTTTCCATTGGTTTTCGATCAAAATTAATCCAATCAATTCAGCCCGATTTCATTCCAAAGTTCCCCAAACCTTTCAGCCAAGCTTCTCTGTTTCAAGCCTGTAATGAAACACAAAACCACACAAATTTCTTGTGGATTCACATAACCCTAAATGTTTGGAAAGCTGAGTTTGCTGTATCTCTGTCTGTCAATTTAAGACACTTATATGGTCTCCATCCCCTCATACTAAACAGGGTTAGGGCAGCATTTGACTGAGAAGCACCTTGTGATCCCTCAGGATATAAGATGCTCTATAAATGTGAGCTACTCCCATAACTACTTATTATTAATAAGACTCATTCCCTCCTTCTCTATTGTGTCCCAGATTTCTGTTCTCTGATCTGCTCATCTTGACTGGCTTTTTCTGTCTCCCCTAGCTGTTATTTCCTATTGTATAGTTCACCTGTAATGGGGACACTCAGCGAGTGATTCCTTCAGTAATAAGAGACCAGATGTCATACTGTGCAGAATGTCTGCTGGGATGATGCTATGAGTGAAGTTGCTTGGTTGTCAAGGGTTGTGCTTTTTATTTTAAGTGCATTTGAAAACTAATTTTGTGTCTGTTTCTTACGACAAACATCTGTGAATCCTGAAATTAATCACTTTTCTTAGCCCTGGAGAGAAAGACAGTTTGGCTGAGTCCTGAGGTCAGTGAGACTGTTAAAGAGCCTGGGAGCATTTATTTGGAGGGAGGAAGCATGCCAGTTGTCATTATTTAAAAGGGGTGGTCCTTGTTTTATTTTGTTTTTTTAGAGTAAATTATCTTTGACTTAAACACTGTATGCCTCCAAATATCTGTGTCCTCTGTATGGCACTAAAGTGTGTGTCTGTCCCCCCCTCCCCCCCCTCCCATTCCCTATTTATAGCTTTCAGATGCTACGTATGGATTAGTCATGACAATCGCTAATTTATCTTGGAAAACTCATGGAAGACGGGAGAGATTCCAGAGGATTGGAAGAGGACAAATAGAGTGCCAACCTATAAAAAGGGGAATAAGCACAACCTGGAGAATTACAGACCAATCAGCTTAACTTCAGTGCCTGGAAAGATAATGGAGCAAATAATCAAGCAATCAATTTGCAAATGTCTAGAAGATAATAAGGTGACAAGTAACAGTCAGCATTGATTGTCAATGGTGTCAGCATTGATTGAATTGGTGTCAAACCAACCAAATAGCTTTCTTTGACAAGGTAACAAGCCTTGCGGATGGGGGGAAGTGGTAGATATGGTACATGTTGACTTTAGTAAGGCTTTTGATACTGTCTTGCATGACCTTCTCATAAACAAACTAGGCAGATATAACCTATATGAAACTACTATAAGGTGGGTGCATAACTGGTTGGAAAACTGCTCGCAGAGAGTAATGATCAGTAGTTCACAGTCAAGCTGGAAGGGCATATGCAGTGGGGTCCTGCAGAGATCGGTCCTTGGTCCAGTTCTTTTCAATACCTTCATCAGTGATTTAGATAATGGAATAGAGAGTACACACTTAAAAAGTTTGCAGATGATACCAAGTTGGGAGGAGTTGCAAGTGCTTTGGAGGATAGGATTAAAATTCAAAATGATCTGGACAAACAATCTGAAGTAAATAGGAAAATATTCAATAATGACAAATGCAAAGTCCTCCACTGGAGGTTATAGTACATCACAAGCTAAATCTGAGTCAACAATGTAACGCTGTTGCAAAAAAAGCATTCTGGGATGTATTAGCAGGAGTGTTCTAAGCAAGACATGAGAAGTAATTCTACTCGGTGCTGATTAGGCCTCAACTGGAGTATTGTGTCCAGTTCTGGGTGCCACATTTCAGGAAAGATGTGGAGAAATTGCAGAAAGTCCAGAGGAGAGTAACAAAAATGATTAAAGGTCTAGAAAAGTGACCTATGAAGAAAGATTGAAAAAATTGGGTTTGTTTAGTCTGGAGAAGAGAAGACTGAGTGGGCACATAACTGTCTTCAAGTACATAAAAGATTGTTACAAGGAGGAGGGTGGAAAATTGTTCTTGTTAATCTCTGAGGATAGGGCAAGAAACAATGGGATTAAATTTCTGCAAGGGTGGTTTAGGCTGGACATTAGGAAAAAACTTCCTGTCACGGTAGTTAAGCCCTGGAGCAAACGGCCTATGGCAGTTGTGGTATCTCCATCAATGGAGGTTTTAAAGAACAGATTAGAGAAACACGTGTCAGGAATGGTGTAGTTATTACTCAGTCCTGTTGTGAGTTCAAGAAACTGGACTCGATGACCTTTTGAGGTCCTTTGGAGTCCTACACCGCTATGGTTGTATCACAGCTGATTTACACCAGCAGAGGTTGGTGCATAGGGTGAAATTTCTTGATGTGCACCACTGAAGTCCAGCATCACCACTTAATCTCTCCAAATAGGCCTTATTTATTATTTGTGTTTCCATACCGCCTAGGAACCCCAGTCATGGATCAGGAACCCGCTGGGTTAGACACTGTACAAACATTGAACAAAATGACAGTTCCTGCCCCAAAGAGTTACAATCTAAGTAGAAAACAAGAGACCACAGATGGATACAGAGTGGAACACAAGGAAACAATAAGACAATATTTCAGAAAATATTTTCAGAAAGTTTTGACAAGGTCCCACACCAAAGACTCATAAGCAGTCATGGGAGAATAAGGAAGGTTCTCTTATGGATCAGTAACTGGTTTAAAAGGTAGGGAACAAAAAGTAGGATACATGGTCAGTTTCCAGAATGGAGAGAGGTAAATAGCTGGGTTCCCCAATCATCTGTCCTGGGACGTCTACTGTTCAATATATTCATAAATGATCTGGAAAAGGGGATGAACAGTGAGGTGGCAAAACTTGCAGACAATATTCAAGATAGTTAAGTCCAAAGATGACAGCAAAGAGTTACAAAGGGACCTCAGAAAACTGGCAGATGAAATTCAGTGTTGAAAAGTGCAAAGTAGTTCACACTGGAAACATAATCCTAACTATACCTACAAAGTGATGGGGTCTAAATTAGCTGTTACCACTCACGAAAGAGATCTTGGAGTGATCATGGATAGTTCTATGAAAATATCTGCTCAATGTGTAGTGACAGACAAAAAATCTAACAGTATGTTAGGCAGCATTAGAAAGGGAATAGGTAATAGCAGAGAAAATATCATAATGTCACTATATAAATGCATGGTACACCAACACCTTGAATACTTCATGCAGTTCTCAAAAAGATATTAGAACTGGAAGAGATACAGAGAAGGGCAACAAAAATGAATAGGGGTATGGAACAGCTTCCATATGAGGGAAGAATAAAAAGGCAGGGACTGATCGGCTTAGAAAAGAAATGAAAAAAAGAAAAAATCATGAATAGTATGCAGAAAGTGAATAGGGAAGTGTTATTTACCCCCTTTTTCATAGTACAAGAACTGGGGTCACCCAAGGAAACCAATAGGCAGCAGACTTAAAACAAACAAAAGGAACTACTTCACACAATGCACAGTCAATCTGTGGAACTCATTGCCAGGGGATGTTGTGAAGGACTAAAGTATAACTGGATTCAAAAAAGAATTACATAAGTTCATGGAGAATAGGTCCATCAATGGCTATTAGCCAGCATGGTCAGGGATGCAACCCTATCCACTGGATGTCCCTAAACCTCTGACTGCTAGATGCTGGGAGTGGATGACTGGAGATTGATCACCCGATAATTGCCCTGTTCTGTTCATCCCCTCTGAAATGTCTCGCACTGGCCACTGGACCATTAGTCTGACCCAGTATGGCCACTCTTATGTTCTTATTATCAGTCACTATGATAAGCACCAGCAAGTTAACTTTTGAAGATCATAGAATCATAGAAATGTCGGGCTGGAAGGAATCTCAAAATCATCAGGTCCAGCCCCCTTGCACTGAGGAAGGCCCAAGAAAATCCCTTTGGCGAAAGGACATCACACAAAAACAACAACAGAGCCAGCCCTCCCAATCTCTTCAAGAGCTCACAAAATATTGAATCCTTCTTTTCAGGACACATAAGTCAGTCACACAAAGGACATTTGTTGTTTTAACTTATTCTTGTGGAGATGTTCATTCCTGCGATTAGGAGATGTACCGTAATAGTTTTCTCTTGTCTTCTTTCAACTCTGCTAAATAAGTCTGTCAGTCATACTAAAGCTTTGCAAATCTAATAACCTTTCCCTTGCAATTCTTCTCCTCTGACATACACTATTCGGTGTTTAGATGGGATGTGGAATCTGATTATAAACTTTTGCTGAGTTTTAAATCTCTCTTGGTAGAGATGGATCATTTTAACTTCTGGTCACAATTGTAAGTTCTTGGGCGAGATGTCAAGAGGGCATTTATTTTTCCATTAGAGCCATGGTAGAGGCAGTATTCTGCATAGTTCAAGTATAGATAATTATATTCTACATGACTTTAGGCCTGACTCAAAGCCCACTGAGGTTGATGAAGAGTTTTTCCATTGACTTCAATGGACATGGGATCCCCAAATTAACTTGCAGTTTTGAATATGATACTTCTACTATTCTCCCCCAAATAGTTGTAGTGTTGCTGTGTCATATTAAACAGCTGCAGCATTTCATTAGTGTGTACAGTGATTCTTTTCCTTATGATGGACCTGGCCCTACCATCAACCTGGCTTCAGCTCCTGCCACTGCCTTCAGTGGGAGATCTGAGGACAAACAACGACAGGACTGGAGCCGCTTCTTAAAGTGCTTTGCGGTCCTTGGGGATGAAAAGTAGCACGTAGTTGTGAGGTATTATCATTAATCATTTATATTACTGTTATGGTGCTAATACAGCCCTGGGAGAAGTCCTAAACTCAGTACACACAATGACAAGTAGAAAGCCATGTTTTAACTCTCTTAATGACTTTTGTTGGCTCTCTTAATGACTACCCATGCGTCTCTGGACCCTTCCAGATGTCGAGCCTGGACGCTTATGAATACCTGAGGGTTGTGGTGGATTGGGTGATCAGTGAGGCGGATATGGGTGCGAACCCAGCCAATAGGGGCAATCTCTGCCAAGATCTGAGCCCTCTTCCAAACTCCCATTAGGGCTCGACATTATGCTGGCTGAGACTCCTCATTGAGGAAAGCCTCTAGATAGTAAGTCCAACTGCTACCTCCTCGTGCTGAGAGATGGTAACTGGCTTGGATAACCGGGGGGATTGTGGAGGATGAATCCCCATCCCTTTTGAGGTGGGGATTGGGGTGGGCAGCCCCAACAAATCTGTTACCCTGGTAAGGGTAGTTTCTCCCTGGCAAGGGTAGCCTCCCCCATGTATGGGTTGAATCCCCCTGGTAAGTGTTAGTTTCCCCCTAGTAAGCATTATATCTTTTAATTATGGAAAAAAGAAATTTTTATTTACATACCGGATTGACGCTGGACCAGGTAAACAACGCCCCTGCTGCTGGCTTTGATGCCCCATCCAGAAGTGTTAAATATATTAGGGGAGTAATTAGGGTCACTGGACCTATGGATAAGATGTTTTTTAATGAGTGGATTTCTCATGAGTCTAAGAAGAGGGAATTTTCTCTATTGAAAATGAGAAGGGAGTTGAGGAAATTGATTTAATAGGTGAGGATGTTTTATCATTTCTACCTATGGTTTTTTCTAATAACACTTTTAATAATTTAGATATGGACAATTTTAATCCTGGTTTTGAGTATTTAAATGCATTTGAAGATCCGTATTTTAAAGAATCTGGGCATTTTAATACTAATTTAACTAATTTAACTACTGTTTTTAACAATATAGATATAGATAATTTAACAAATTTACCAAATTTATTAAATAGTAGCTCATGGAAAGACAGTTTTTTTATCTAGAATATCCCATCGATTGTTTTAATTGTCCAATTTGCCCGCAGATTTTAGCAACATTTGGAAAATGGGCAAAACACATTAATGTTGTACATAAAAGCAAGGCCATAAGAGTGGTCTGCAAAAAGTGTGGAAAGTCCTCTCAATTCCACAATATAGCATGCCACTACCCCAAATGCGTGCCCAAGGAGGTGGATACCCTGGTGAAGGGCTATACCTGCTCAAGTTATAGAATGGCTTTTCATATTAAATCGGGCTTAAGCCAGCATTGTAGAGATAGACACCCCGCTATTAGAAATGAACAGAGAAAAGAGAACATAACAGCTAAGAGTAAGGCCAGAGAGTCAACTTGTTCTCGATCTCAATGGATCATGAGATTGAGCTGCTTATTCGATTGGAGACCAAATATCTAGGAAAAAGGAATATTAATAAGTGTATTGAAAGCAAATTAAAAACAAAGACCAACAAACAAATTTCTGATAAAAGCCGTGAATTGGCTAAGAGAAAGATCAAGAAAGATAGAGATATTGATGAAGCAGGAGAGGTAGATAGGGTTGAAGAGAATATACTGGAAGTTCCGCCCCCGAGAGAAAGAATTTTGCCACTAAAGGAGCATCCATATGTGGACAAGGTGGGGTAGGTATGTAGGCACGGGAGACAAAGTAGGAAAGCTGGAGAAATATTGAACAGCTTAGAGGAGATCGAAATTTTGTTGAAGGAAAATCAGACTAAATCAGTTGGATGGGCAATGGTGGAGAAGGTGTGTAATTCGTTGATAGAGATAGATATTAGTAGATGTGAGGAACAACAGGAGATGGATAATAATAATAGAAAAGGGAATGGAGGGGCGGGTGATGGAAAGAGACAGTCTAACTCTATTCGGAAATATGCCACTAAGAAGGCTAGGTACAAATTTTACCAACAGTTATTTGTTAAGGATAAAAGAAGATTAGCACGTATTATCATGGGGGAACCAGATAGGGCTAAATGTAATATTCCTCTTAAAGATATTGAGTCATACTATGTAGATATATTAGAAAAGATTGGACATGGAAGTACTGTAGGATGGCCCCCGGCCACAGAGAGAGCAGATAATGATTTATTAATGAGTCCTATTTCTGTGGATGAAATTAGGGAGGCCCTGAGAGAAATTCACAAAGATAGTGCCCCTGGCCCAGATAAAATTACAGTAAACAATTTATGTGATATTTTTAATCTGGATTCCTTAATTCTCATGAGAATTTTTAATATATGGTCTTTAAATAGTCAGGTCCCTGATGTTTTTAAAGAAAATAGAACAATTTTAATTCCTAAAACATGAATTAAGGAAGAATTAAAGAAAGTATCCTCCTGGAGGCCATTAACAATAGGTTCTATGTAGATACAACTGTATACGAAAATTTTAGCTAAAAGATTAATGACTGCAGTCAAAATCTGCAATAGATGAAAAGGTTTTATCTCCGCTCCTGGATGTGAAGAGAATATCTCAATTTTAAACAATTCAATAAAGGGGGCAAAGCAAAATGGAGAGGAATTAGCTATTGTATTTGTGGATTTGGCAAAGGCATCTGATTCGGTGGGACATGGACATATTACGTCCAGCCTGAGAAGGTTTGGGATAGATGAGCACTTTATAGAAATTATAGGGGACCTCTATGATAATTGCACCACAAGGGTTTGGATGGGTGAAAAGAGCACTGCATCTATTTTAATTAGGAGTGGGGTTAAGCAAGGAGACCCTTTATCTCCTATTTTATTCAATATTGCCATGGATCCTTTATTAACTAGGTTGGAAACAGAGAGCTCTGGGTTTTACGTTCAAGGAAATAGTGTCATGTCGTTGGCATTTGCCGACGACATGGCAATTTTAAGTGGGTTGTATCAAGGGATGGCTAAAAATCTAGGAATTTTAGAATGTTTCTGTAGAAATACTAATCTTTGAGTTAATGTGAAAAAAACTAAGGGATTTCACATACTCACAAAATACAAAACTTATGTGATTAATCCCAAGGATAATTGGAGACAGGGTACTGAAATTATTGATTATGTACAGCCAGGAGAATTCGAAAAGTATTTGGGTGCAAGGATAGATCCTTGGATAGGGATTGGAGGATTGTCTCTTAAGGACAAATTGATTGAACAGAGCAAGAACTTAAGCAAGGCTCCTCTTAAACCAGTCCAAAAACCGAGGATTTTACAAACATATATTTTACCAAGGCTATTTTATAATTTACTTTTAATTGAGCCTCCTTTTTATCTTTTACATGAGTTGGATGTTTTAGTTAGGAAAATAGTAAAACAGATTTTACATCTCCCACAATGTACCGCCGATGGATTATTTTATGCAAGGGGAAGAGATGGAGGACTTGCAGATAAGCATGTTGGGTATTTGTGCACTAAATATGGTTAATGCAAGTGGAGAAGACATATTGTATCTAAAGATAATTGGATAGATTTATCCTATCTATATGCTGGAGAAAATCTAGTAGATAAAATATTGGTTCTTGGTGCAGAAATGGAGGGAGGAGGAATTTTTAGATGGTGTGGGTTGAGGTGTCAGGGGGTAAATATTAAGTATTTTAAGAATGATGTAATTTGTAATTCAATTTTGAAAATATCTTGTATGGTTAGATCCTCCTCACTAATTGACATATTACAACTTAGGGCCAATGTTTACCCTACAAGACAAACGTTGGAAAGAGGTAGAGAAGGATTAAAGGCCTCCTGTAGAAGGTGTGGTAAGGTTAGAGAGACAATACCACACATACCGGGACAATGTTTTAAAACTAAAGAGGCTAGGATAAGAAGACATAATAGGGTAGTTTCCACAGTAGTAGATAAAGTGTGTAAATTGGGGTGGAAATCAATTGTAGAACCTCACCTAAGAACTAAAGAAGGAAATTTGAGAAAGCCAGATATTGTTTTTTAAAAAGGACATATTGCGGTGGTGGTAGATGTCACAATTTGCTGGGAGGATAATGCCGATAGTCTGGAGAAAGCCCACAAAGAGAAAGTCACCTATTACCTCGAATTGGAGGAAGATATTAAGAAACTAACGGGAGGTACAAACATCCACTTCTTTGGTCTCATTGTTGGGGCTTGTGGCAAATGGAGAGAAGGAAATGATGATCTTTTAAAAATCTTAGGAATTGAGAGAGGTAAAAATTTTAAGGAAAATATTTATAGACTCGTTGTATATACCACAGCAGATATGATGACTATGTTCAGTGTCAAGTAGAGATCCCAGAGCTCCATTCCATGTATCTCACTATTACTAAATGTAAGCTATTTTTTTCCATATTTTAAATGTATGGATTATCAGTTATCAATACCTTTATATCCATTGCTATTGATTTATCTGTCCTTTCAGATAGTGGTTTTAAGTCATTAATAAATACTTATAAATATGGATTTATATTGTATTTTAAGTTATTCTTTTTACTGGACTTCGATGTGGACTGGCTGCTTATAGTAACTAGGAAAGGGCAGGTAATCACGCCTGTACATAAATAGCAGGAAAATTGTGAACCCCTAAAAAACAGAGAGAGCCAAACAGCAAGAGAGCTGGTGTGTTCTTTTTGAGATGTTGCCTTAGTTTTCTATATTCCTTTTTAATTCCCATGCCTTTTTCTTCATGTCTGGAGTTTGTGGCTATACACAAAATACTGAAGTGCATCTAGATTCTTTCCCCAATGAGGATTTAAATGTCTCCCTAAAACGGTTTCACTCTACACTCTGCTCCCTCTCTTATGTATTCATATTCTTGTGCCCAGATTTTTCCCTTGTGCTTGATTCAAATTGATGTCTTATGTGAACTAGCATGTGAAATCAATAGAAGTTTCCATTCAAAGCCTCAATACTTCTGAGGATCTGGGCCCATGTGCTTTCATGAGCTAAAGCAGTCTATGAAAATTATTCCACAGGAAACATCAGGAACTGAAAATCAAGTAATTATTTTATTATTAACATTTTGAAAACTTAAATCAAACAGTGTGATTTAGTTGCAGTTCGTTGTCTTGAAGTCCCAGTTGTCTTTCTGCTCTGAGATTTAATCAAATAGACTTTGAACATTAAAAAAAAAAACAAAAAAAACTGCATGCCAGTGTGGTTAATATCAAAACGTAGATCTGTTAGGCACATATCAGTCACTTATTTTTGGCTAAGATATCATAGGATCTTCTAGTTATTTCAGTCACCCTGAAAGCCTGATGGAAGGACTAAAAGTTTCTTCAAATGCACTGTTTTCTTGTTTATGCTTCTCTTTAACTCCACCTGCCCAATCATGGGACACACAATGAGAGAAAGCAGGACACAGTATCTTCAGACACCAGAGGAATGCAGACAGCTTTAACCAATAATTACTTTAATTTGTATTTCAGTAGCACCTAAAGACTCCAGTTGAGATATGGCTTCCATTGTGCGAGGCTTTGTACAAATGCCTAGTGAGAGAGAAAGAGTCCTGTGGCACCTGTTCTGTTCTAGGCCCGGGAGGCCTGCCAGGGGTGCTCCGAAAAAACGAGGCTCAAACGCGGCAAAGCGGCGAATTGTTGGCTTTATTGAAGGTAAGTGACACACCCGCAACGGGGACTCCAAGCATTGCTGTCACAGAGGCGGAGAGCCCAGCGCACCGGAGCAATGCGTGGGACGGCGTCCAACGAAGGGGAGGAAAGCAGGCATTAATATACACTTAACATTGTCAGCTCATGTATAATTACTAAGGGGTTGTGCTCCTTTACTGGCAAGGGGCCACACGAGGGCCGGTTGAGGACTGGTTTCGACCGGTTCCTCATGTCCGACACTGACCGATAGTAACCGTCTGCACGAGAAAGCGTTCTTCCCTAGCTAGGCTGTCACAGAGTCTTCCGCAGTCCCTTACAGCACCTTATAGACTAACAGACATATTGGAGCATGAGCTTTCGTGGGTGAATACCCACTTCGTTGGATGAAGTGGGTATTCACCCACGAAAGCTCATGCTCCAATACATCTGTTAGTCTATGAGGTGCCACAGGACTCTTTGCCACTTTTACAGATCTAGACTAACACAGCTACCCCTCTGATGCTTAATAAGAGAGAGGTTCTCTGCCCTGAAGAGCTTACAATCAAAATAGATGACAGACAAAGACTAGGAGGGGAAATAGAGGCACAGAGATAAGAAGTCATTTGCCAAAGGTCAGAGAGAAGGTCAATAGCAGAGCCAGAAACCAGAACCCACATCTTGTGTGTCCCAATCCAGTGCCCTATCCATTGATTGCAATGTAGATGATGTGCTGAGAAGTTCATAGATAAAGAGGAGAGGACCCAAGAGAAAGTTGAAGAGTACGAGAGAAACATATAAAAAAAAAAAGGAGAGAGGAGGGTTAAGGTTGTTGAGAAGGAGCAAAAGAGGAAAAAAGGTGCACAGGAGGGCAGGAATTCAGCTGCTAGCATCCAGGATTATGAGAGTTAAATCTTTTCAAGACACAAGAGGATGACGTATAAATGACTTGACTGGAAGTGCCGATTTTGCTCTGAACAGCAGCAGTGAGCATGGAATCAGTAGGACCTGCAGAAAAGGGGGCGGAGCAGCAGAGAAAATAGGAAGCGGAGATTTCAAAAGTATAAAAGGTCTGCTCCTCCTCTCCTTTACGCCAGTGTAAATTAGTAGTACCTCCACTGAAATCACTGGAGTTACACTGGTGTAAAACTGAAGTCAGAGGAGAATAAGACTCTACTGTGTTTTGGCAGGACTAAGGTTCTCCGAGGATGACATTAGACATACTGAACCATCTCCTTCAACTAGTATCATTGAGGTTAATATTTTTGCCTCAGCCTGTGGCATGTAGCTCTCAACACACACACACAAATATAAGGAGTACTTGTGGCACCTTAGAGACTAACCAATTTATTTGAGCATAAGCTTTCGTGAGCTACAGCTCACTTCATCGGATGCATCGGAAGCTTATGCTCAAATAAATTGGTTAGTCTGTAAGGTGCCACAAGTCCTCCTGTTCTTTTTGCGAATACAGACTAACACGGCTGCTACTCTGAAACCTATTGTTAAATTTATTCACCTAAATTTGGTAATTTGAGATTATGTACTATATGTATCTTATGACTTTTAAGCCAAACTTTGTATTTGTGAATAGCCTAAGTACTATACCCAGATGTACAGACACTCGTTCCTTAACCTGTGTATTATATAATTTTAACATTAGCTTCAACAAAAATTGTAAATCTGTTCTTACCAGTTTAATTACTGAGGCAGAACACTGCACCTACTGGAAGCCTCGACTTGCTATCCTGAAGAAGACTACTGTTTGAAGATGAAATCTATTACTGCTGTTTCAAAAGAAGATCTTCATGCTGTTTTGGAGACTCCAGGACAGACCTACAAGACGGCAACAGATTGAGCAATTCCACAGAATTCTTCAACCGCTGCTTTGACTACTGCTGCTCCATGGAACACCCATCGGGAAACAGCCTCTAAGAAGACCCTCAGCGCTTCCAGGATGTTGTAGATGAGCAGCACTGATAGGAAAAGTGACTCTTCCTTGAAAAAAAAAAAACCCCGTGGAGATGCTGCTGCAGGGAGATCTTGCACCTCGAGGATGACCTTTGGGACATCACAGCCAGGATAAACGTCATCTCATCTGCTCTTCACCAGAAGGATGCTACATGGAGAACTTCACCTGATTTGCTGACTTGAGGTTCATCCACAGGGCCTGGCTCAACTGTGTCCCGCTGAACAGAGCCATCCGCCTTGGGAATTGGGACAAGCAATGCAGGAAGTGCGGCTATGCCAACGAGACGCTACCCCATGTCTTGTGTAATTGCAAGTCCCATTCTACAGCCTGGCAGCTGCACCACAACACCATCTAGAATCCCCTACTCCGAGCCATCCCGCCACTCGTAGGGAAGATGGCCATGAACTCCGCCATCCCCGGAACGGACAGCCAACTGCGACTGGATGTCATCACCACCAACCAGAGGATCATCATGATGGACATCACAGTTCCCGTTGAAAACAGAACCCTGGCCTTCTGTGACTCCCCATCTCGAAAGCCGGAGAAATACCTCCCCTCTGGCTGACACCTTGAGAGCTAGGGGTTACCAGGTTCAAACTCATGCACTGATCATCAGATCCCTGGGCACATGGCACCCCAGTAACGAGCAAGTATTGCAAAAATGTGGAATTGGTCAGCGCTACACTTGGCTGATGTGGCAACTCATGGTGTCGGACATCATCAGGTGGTCGAGGGATATCTACCTAGAACACATCGCTGGACATCGGCAATACCAGGAGAGATAAGCTGGAGTGCCAATGAGAAGCAAAATTGGAAAGTAACTGAAATACTTCTCTGATGAATAATATCTACTAAGGGACAACCTATCCTAAATGCTCAATTACTAAGGGACAATCTGCACTCATTGCTGTATTTGCTTTCCACAACCAACTCTCTGTATAACTTTTCCATGAGTGATGTACCCGAATATTTAGGATACTAATATCCAAATTGTATCATTAAATTTATTAATCTTATTTGGGTTGCTGATTACGTACTGTGTGTATTGTATTACTTTTAAACCAATCTTTGTACTTTTGGATAATTTAAGCACTGTACCCAGATGTACAGACAGTCTTTTCTTAACTTAGGCATTAATTAATTTTAACATTAGCTTGAATACAATTTTTAACTCTGTTATATCCGTTGTACAAATGAGGAAACTGTGGCACAAATAGGAGACGTGACTTACCAATGACTCACTGATAGCACTAGCATAACAGCTAGGGTACCTTTTTCCCTGCTCTAACCTCTGGCAAACAAAGCCTTTGTTGTAAAGAATGTCGAACATAGAAATACTGTATCTTCCCAAACCTGAGGCTAGCCAGGAATTGAATCTGGGCTGAGGTATGAACTGAGCCTGCAGCAACATTGCAACTTAACCTTATATTCAGATTCATTTACAGAATGGAGCTAGTTTAGCTAAATTACAGTGGCAGCTTTTATTTATTTATTTATTTTCAATTTTCATTTGCAGTGCTCTACAGCTAATAAAACTGTCAATTTTCTTTTACTTCAATGAAAGGTCACACCCCCCCCCCCCCGACAACAGCCACTCCACCTTCTAACAGCTAGTGCCTTTATTAATATTTAAAAAGTACACAGTGATATTTCCAAAAGGTCAGACTTTTAAAAGACATAAAATGTCAACCCTAATTCCTCTCCCTCCCAGCCTCTGACCCCCTTCACCACCATTGTAACGTTCCCTTTTCAATACAGTACTTAGAGTGAATTGTGTTAAATCAGATAGGCACCAAGGGCTAGATGACAAAGAGGAAGGGGAGAAGGTCTTCTGTTTATGGCACTGGACTTTGATTCAGAAGATCTGGTTTCTGGCTATGCCACAGGCTTTCTGTGTGACCTCAGCCAAGTCACTTAATCTTTCTGGCCCTGATTCAGGAAGGTACTTTAGCACATGCCTAATTTTAAGCATGGGTAAGGCTAAGAGTTGTCCATGGAGGTGATGGATTCTGTGATTTTTTTGTGAGCTCCACAATGTCAGCCTGGGATGGTGGGGCTTGGGCAGTCAGTTCAGAAATACGGAATTGCTTTTGATAAAGTCACTTCTTTTGTCACTGACAATGCTACATATCCAAACAAAACCTGGGAACGTAGCCTCAAAGCACTTTTTCTGAATCTGGTGCATGTAACACGCACTGCAATTCTTCTCAGCTTAGTGAGTGATACCTGGAGAAAAACCATTTGGAAAAGTAAAAGAACTCGGCATTGCTGTAAAACGTGCATTCACTGCCTGCCCTGCTCGCAAAGCACGGTTCCATCAATCGTTGCAGGAAAAAGGGAAAATGCCTGAAATTCCACCTTCCCCAGTAATCACACGGTAGAACAGCTGGTCTGAAGCTGTCCCTTTTCAGACCTGCCACGTGCAGAATTACGTGGATTTTTTTTTTTAAAGAGGAGAACGAGCAAAGCTGCAGTTCATCTGCTGAAGATGTGGTCACTTTAATTAACTCAATGGAAATTAAAGCAGATATTGCGTCCATCGAAGCGTTTGGACAGAGAATAACGGCAACTCTCCCTGCTTATGGAAACCAGAAATCAGATTGCATAAGGTGGCAAATGATTTGGCTGATCTTGCCAGTGGGGCAAAGTCCTTCAGTGGCATGACTGACAACCTGATAGCTAAGAGAGCCCTTCACAAAAACAGCACTGAAAATCAAAGCCTACATGACTGGTTCTGAACGATATCTGGCTGGTGAATCTTGCCCACATGCTCAGGGTTCAGCTAATCGCCATATTTGGGGTCGGGAAGAAATTTTCCTCCAGGGAAGATTGGAAGAGGCACTGGGGGGGGTTTCGCCTTCCGCTGCAGTGTGGGGCATGGGTCAGTTGCTGGAGGATTCTCTGCACCTTGAAGTCTTTAAACCATGATCTGAGGATTTCAATAGCTCAGACATAGGTGAGAGGTTTATCGCAGGAGTGGGTAGGTGAGATTCTGTGGCCTGCATTGTGCAGGAGATCAGACTAGATGATCATGATGGTCCCTTCTGACCTTAATGTCTATGAGTCAACCCGCTGCCAGTTTGTTTGTTTTTTTTTTTGTCTGCTGAGTGTTTGATCCCAATCAGACCAAACTTCTTGACCTTCCATCACTAAATGTATTTGAGTCTATTCCCATGTTTAAAGACAATGAGTTGGCAAAAGCTGAGTTTTGGAGTGATGGCGGTGCAGTTTCTAAAATGAAGTGCCTTGACCTTGTGGAATTTTGGTACAACTTAAAAGATCGCTTTCCAAGCCTGGCTGTAATAGCCCTGAGGTGCTGATTGGTGCCCATTAACTGTGCGGATTGTGAGAGACCATTTTCCTCTCACAAAGAAATACCTTGCGAGATGGCAGATGCTCAATCAAAGATGACAACCTGGCGATGTACAACATGCTATTTCAGAATCGTGGAAGGCTTTAAGTGTTCCTAAATGACCATTTTCCACTCTAACAATTAATCTTGTCAGCAGTCAAAATTATATAAGGTTTAATAGGCAATTTAAAAGCTTCTGTACTGATGTAGTGAAAACTGCATTACTGTGTGTATATGACCATGATTTTATTGTTTATTGCCCGTGTCCTGTCTGTGACTTTTACCAAAAATACCCATGACAAAAATCTTAGCCTTAAGCATGGGAAGTCAAAGAGCCTACTCTCATGCTCAAAGTTATCTAAGGGTTCAGTCCCTTCCTGAACTGAGGCCTCTGTGCCTCAGTTTCCCCAGCTGTAGAATGGGGAAAATAATACTCTCTTTCTCCCACCCTTTGACTGTCTTGTCTAGATAGTAAATGCTGTAGTATGTGTATGTAAATCACTTGGCAGAATGAGCCTCTGATCTCAGGAGGGGACACTAGCCACCACTGAAGTACAAATAAGTGTAAAGTCTCCTTTCTCCATGTAACACTAGGGCAAAATCTCTCCCTAGTGCTCAAGAGAGTACCCCAAAGTTTGTCCCAGTAGATGCCCTCCAGGCTTCCATCTTGGCAAACAGGATTCCTGAACCAAAAAGCACAAGTGGGTCTTTGCATGTTCTATCTCAACTGAGCTGGCCAGGGTGGGATTTGGCCTCAGGTATGGGCTAAAGCAGCATTTACTGTAGTCAGCCCCAGATTTCCTTATACCTTTTCTTAGCCTGATGTCCATAATAATGTCCTCATTAATTGCTCATGCATGGAATTTGCCAGGAACATTCATCTTTTACCTAGAGAGGAACACTGGGAAAAGCCAAAGATCGTTGGGTGTTACCAAAACAAGTTCAGCAAATCTGAACCCAGACACCTGAATGGACTCCTTTGGGATTAGGGTATTGAAGCAATGAATGGGCTCTTTGGGGTCAGCAGTATGATGCGATGCCATCAACATGTGCTTCAACGGGTAATGCAAATGTCATTGCATCAAGATACAAACTCAGAGACAAGCATGTATACAGCAGTTTTGATCCCCTAAGGGCCTTCCCCCTATGAAAAAATGGGGATGTCGACTTGAGAGGATGAACTCTGGGGTGAAAACAGCAGAGAGGGTAAATCAATGGTTCCCACTCTGAGCCAGGAGTGGCAACAAGCTACCCCAAGGGCGCCCAGGGCAGAGAAGGGGAGGCGTGGGTGTGGAGAAAGCTGCATGACCTTGGAACCACCTTGGCATCCCACTGCAAATATGTTTCATTACGTAAAGCCACTGGGAGCTCTGAACATCAGGCCACTTCAGGTGCCTCACTTTAGCCATTCCAATTTTGAAAGCTTTAGCCTAAATGACTCGCTTGGCGCCATAGAGAGCGCCAAAGACAGACGCAGGACTAGCATGCAGCAGCAACTTGTTCCCCATCTACCTTGATCTTGTTCCCAGTGTGTAAGCCACTAGCCCAAGCCTCATTTTCTCAGGCATCTTCATAGTAATATGGGCCAGAACCTCATTCCTCTCTCTGGTCCCTTTAGTCCTCGTCTAAAGCACCAGGGATCCAGCTAGAAAGCTGCCTTAATAGGGCAGTTGAGGGTTCCCCCAGTATGGGGATAGAACCGGCATAGTTATAGCTGGTTCTATACCATCCACTCCCCACAACTGACTTTCCAGGGCACATAATGGGTGGAAACCAGAAGGTACTGCACCCCAGCAATCACCGACAACGTAACTGTTCTTACGAGGCCACGATGAGCCAGCATAGATCACAACAGACCTGTGGCACCTCTAACCTAAGTTAAATGGCCAATAATAGCTTCCAGCTGCTCCAGGATTAGGGCAAGCATAAAGGTGCCTTTGCCTCACCACCACCACCTGGGCTGAGCTTTGAGCATAACTTGCTGGATGTGAGGATCTGACCTATTGCTGGCAGAACTGAACACACAGCCGCAGGGTTCAGCGGACTTGAACTCCAGTTGGAGCCGGCTCAGTTTTCTGCCGAGCCATCTACCTGGCACTGATCAGTAATGACCCTTGTGACACAGCACCGGGCGTCAACTTGCCCTATGCAATGGGCTCTTCCACAGCTGATTCTTCTCTGATAAACAAACACCACTACAGTGGAGGAGACCATCAAAAATGGAGGCAAGTAGCTGCTAGACAGTCACTAGTTTCCAACGGTAAATTACTCAGTGGAGCGTCATCGGTCAGTGCATGCTTTCTAGAAAAAACTGCTAATGGACAATAGCTCACGAGCAGGGAAGCATTCCGGGTGCAGGTTTTTAATGCCCAATGCTGATTGGCAACAGGTTGCATGTTCGGTCCTCTCTCCCTCCCTCGAATCCAGTTCATTTTTCATAACCAAGCTGAGTAAAGCAATCCCCCTCAAGAGCACAAGTAACAGCCAAAATCCATCAGCGTAACACACTATTTATGGTAATTTCAAACCCATATTGGGTTGTGAGGCAGGAATGGGGAATTGCAGGACTATGCGCTACTGCAAGGTAAGAAGGCAAAGGCAGTCAGATGCATCTTTATGACCACATCAAATGCCAGTGTGATTATGCTACAAGTCCCCACCGAGATAAATTTTACCCTCTAATAAGGTTCACCTAAAGGGGGATGCACTGAAGTTCCATTCTGTAAGTGTTGCAAATAAGAATTAATGATCAGGGCTCTGGCTCTTAGCTAACTATGAATATACATTAAAATCCTAGAAAAATGTCTTCTATTGTGTGTCGCTGAAGAACTCTTGCAATCGTAATCCTCAATAAAAGTTCAAAAAGACAATTGTATTGGAAAAAAATCTCTCTTAAACACTACTTCCCTCGTGCAGTGACGGGTTTACCACATAGCTCTTTTTACATTGGCTCAAATGGTCTTTTCTCAGCAGCTTTTCAAGTGGAACAATTCTGGCTTCTGCTTATGACCCATTGAATTCTAGGGTAAGACAAATAGTTTATAAAAGAGCACCCGGGATAAAATCCTTGTTTAAAAATGGCAAGAAATTACATTTTCGAACATTCCCTTCACGCAGAATGGGAGCCTATATTTGAGTGAGATATTAAATACATGTGAAGTAGTGTGCCTTCCTCTGTCACACAGTGTTAGCCACCACTAGAGGAAGCAGTAAGTCATCAGTTATACATCCCAAAAGGAGCACCACTCATATTCGAGGTTGATTTTGCTGAAGACACAAAGAGAGGGAGAACACTAACTTGTGGAGTGGAAGGATAGTTCTACAAAGAAAGGCCCAGCACTAAGGAAAGCTGAGCTGATGCCGATATATAAATATTATAGGGGAGACAAAGGGAAGCCAATCTCTCTACAGTATCTGATACCACTGAAGAGAACAATCTGAGATGGGGGGAGGGGAGAGATACATTTCTTTTGTAGCTCAAGGGTTTATTAGTATATGGACAGGTTTCAGAGTAGCAGCCGTGTTAGTCTGTATCCCCAAAAAGAAAAGGAGGACTTGTGGCACCTTAGAGACTAACAAATTTATTTATTTAAGCATGCTCGGGGGTTGTGCTCAAATACATTTTTTAGTATATGGAGTAGCCCTCCCTCTGGGATGCGGAACTGAATCTCAACAAAGTGAAATCTGAAATAGATAAATATTTAGGGCTTGATCCAAAGCCCAGTGAAGTCAATGGAAAAACACTCCCATTGACTCTAGTGAGCTTTGGATCAGGCCCTTAAGAGTATTTTTAGATAGTAAGCTCTTTGGGGCTGGGAATCGGCACCATGTCATCTTTTATATTTGTACAGTGCCTAGCACCTTTTGCGGGTGCTAGCAGAAACGAATTATTCTAATAAAATATCTTATCCTCACAGGAGAGAGCTAACAAGAAGTAAGGGCAGTTCCTGTTGGGAAGGCAGGGCCTTGGTGGACCTGTGATCTTTTCCATCTTACATTGTTTCTGTTCCTCCTCTGACTTATGTCCATCCAGTTCATAATAGACCTGGTCCAGTTATTCATTCGGAATAAACTATCCATCAGATTTACCCACGTCTCTTGTTCACAGATAATTCTAGATTCCATTCTGCGATTGTCTTTGCTGATTAGGTTGGCCTAATAGTTTTCATACTGTTGGGTGTAAGTGAACTTGTTC
The DNA here is from genome assembly GCF_965152235.1 of Eretmochelys imbricata. NCBI lineage: Eukaryota > Metazoa > Chordata > Testudines > Cheloniidae > Eretmochelys > Eretmochelys imbricata. Next base: position 199,956,552 of record NC_135574.1, on the reverse strand, counting down.
TCCTGGACTCTTTGGGCTTCATTATTGGTGCTGTGGGAGTAGTCCCTTAAGGCCCAGCATAAGGATTCTGCTGCCTGAAACATTTTAAACCAAAGAATAGCAAATGAGGAATGGTGAATAATGAACAGCAAATATCATTTTTCACATGAATGTTGACAAATAGTGAACAATAAGTGGTAAAAACATGGACAAACCAAACTACGCATCTGAATTCAGAGTCCTATTCTACTCAAACTGCTTTAGTCTATAAATATCTGTCTTGACCTGTTTCACTAGCTATGTGGGTCAAAACACACATAGAATGTCCCTTGTAATAGCTGTCCCTCTTGAAAGAGTCAGTATTTAAATGAACACCACGGTTGTGTGCTTCAGTGAAGTGCTTTATGCAGCGCCAAACAAAAGCCAGTCATGAGTAACATCCACACTGACTTGAGTATCCACCCCCAGTTCTGTAGTGTTCTGCTCTAGACAGGTGCACTGAGGGCTGCAACCTGCACAGCAATATGAAATACATAGTCTTTCACTTAGATTTACTGAATAGCAATCCACCTTAGCTGATGTGCTTCTTGTGGAAATTGCACTAGGAAGTAGCACAACTAAGGAATTAAACACATCTGTCTCCCCAGCACATCTGAGATCATCCAACCTGCAGGCAGATGTATCTCTCCTCTTCCTGTAGAACTAAACAATTGTATTTACTAACTTGACTGCAAAGCCAATTTATCTTGTGACAATAGTGATTGCTACATAAGCAAAATTAACATAAGCTAATATAATTACTGCCAGGCTCCAATAAAGGGAGGACCTAGTTTTTCCTTTTTGAAGGACTAATTTTTCATTAAAGATAACCAGGACCTGTTGTGGATAGAAGTTATTTTCTTACACACAATAAAAAAACAGAATGTTGAGATAAGCAAGGCTGCATCTGAATAAGTGATGGGCTACAGTAAATACACCTACTGCTATTATAAAGCTATGTCAAAGATTTATTTTAACCAATTCATCTCACTTGGTGCATTTTTCCTCAGTTATTATTCTAATACAGGCAGAGATATTTCATTTCCCTCCATTTTTTTTGGTCAGCTACATTTCTATAGGGGATGGGTGAAAGGGCTCTTGGCAGTAGAACTGGGGTAGTTCCATGGCCCACGATGGGGCTGAATATGGGGCAGTGAGAAGGAGGCAAGAGGCAGAAAGCATGTGTCCTAGCTAGCTTGCTGAGATGAGGGAGGCCAAAAGATGTGCAGCTCCCTGGACCCTCTCCCCCACCCCAAGAGGAGTTATAGGTAGGAGCTCTCAAAGGCTATTTCATCACTGGGCTGCAATAACTCATTGGAGCGATTCCACAGCCACTCTGCAACTGTGATGTGGGAAAATTTCTCCTCAGTGACTATCTGGGCTGCACATTGGGCCCCAGAGGGATAAAATACTGCACCATATTGGCTGCTTCCCCTTTTCTTCAGAATCTTTTACCCAAATGGGATCTCGTGGATTCAGTACTTCCAAGGATTTGACTCTATGGCACCTGTCAAAGTCCCTCTTCTGACTGGTTTTATACTGATCTTTTTTCTCTAGTCTCGGGAAGTCAGGCGAACAAGGATCTTAGCTGGGAAGGGATGGTTGGGATCACAGACATCAACTTCCTTCCCTTCAACAGTTCTACAGGTTTGAATTAATTTGCTGGAGGTATTGATCAGTATGCCAACAGTGTGAGATGAGGATCTCAGGATTTAGAAAGAAGTTTATTGTCTATACAGCATGTTCTGCTTCACCATTACTCTGAGGACTGTGGGGCTGACATGAATGAAATCACAGGTATCTGCCAACCTCTTAGAGATCTGAGAGGAAAACTGAGGACCATTGTCAGAGATGACTTGCTCTGGAATCCTGAAACAAGCTAAGAGGGGTTTTCTCTCCTCCACAGGTACACTTGACATGGTGTTGAGCAGTCTGGCAACTTCCATGGATGTTGAGAAATAAATCAGTCAAAAAAGTAGTTTGGATTATCCAGACAGAAAAGGCCAGTCTTGACTTTCTCCCGTGGTCTTTCTGGTAGAGCAGATGTCATTAGCGGCTCTGGTGTGTTGGTTCTCATGTGAGCATAAATCACACATTTCTGAACTCTCTGTTGTAGCTCTTTGCTCAGTCCAGGCCACCAAACAGACCCTTCAGCTCTCTCCTTGTGTTCTGGAATGCCTTGGTGACCCTCAGATTCCTGTCCTCATTCCCTGTTGCGGCCTGGAATCACTTTAGCTGTTCTTTCTAGGCTCTCCGTGTTTTCAGGCCTTTCCTCTCTGGCTGTTCTGCTGCTAACTCTGAGCAGCTTTCTGGCTGTTCTGCCTGGGGCTGGATGGCTTGTCTGTCTTCCTTTTCCCCTTTTGCAGGGGTGTTCTGTGATTTGTCGGATCTGAATTCAGTCCCACTTGGATGCCATGTAGAGATTACCCAGAACATTACGACTGGGTGAATACAATACTGACTTTAACTCCTATGACAAAGACTCCTACCCCCTTGCTCTGTGCCTGCTGCTGGTCACAACTAGCACCGCACTGAGGACTGACCTACAACAGCTTTAGAATTTTAGTTCTGACTCTTTTCCAGCAGATAATGTCAATGCACATGATTAACAATGAACTGCAGAGTGGTTTTGGGGGGAAGGGGCAAATTTCCATCATGAATTGGACTGAAACTAGCAAATGTATTGAGCTGCTACCCTGAATTCCAACTTGACCCCCTGTGCCTCTGGAAATGAAAGGTCAGTGCTTCAAAACCCACTGCAACGCTCATCTCCTGAAGATTAATTTGATGGGTTTAATAAAAAAGAAAAAGGGCTGGCCTTTTATAGCTCCAGTGCTGAATTCAGGCAAACCTTGTCATCTCTAGTCAGCCAGGTTTCCGTCACATTTGGATTGCACTGAATTAGTCCATCTGTTCATATTTAATTTCTCTGTCTGCTGGGACTTCAGACAGCCTTCCTATGTGTCACTCAGGCACACATCCAAAGCATATACATGTACAGTATTCATTGCTTTCTCCTAAAATAGCAAAAATGGAACTTTTTTTATCCTCGCCAACTATCTTGGGAGACTCTCTCTCTCAGAGGGAACATCTATCCTAAAAGGTCCAGATTTCAAATGTGCCTTAAGTCAAGGTAACTGGATCTTTTCCTAGGGACATTATTGTAAACTATGTACTTTAGTTCCCTTGCACAATGACAGAGGTGTTTCCCAGGTAGTTTCAACTGTAATGAAAATGTTCTTGCGTCCAAGCTCAGTGATATGAAACAATCTGAGTAAAAGGAAGAAGGAAAAACAATCTCTCTGAAAGATTGGGATTCCAGTTGTTGCCGGCACCCAGTGCCAGAGGCAAGCAACAGCAAGGGGTTCGTTGCCCGGTGTGCGTCACCCAATAATCACAACGGAGTGGAGAAGCAGAAAAGTTTATTTGCAGCTGCAAACAAGGTACAGGGAGAATAGAATCTCAAATCCTGCACACAAAGCAGGAAGTTACACAGGCTTTTATATATCCTTTCTTCAGCATACTTATCCAATAGCAAGCTGCCTTAAGTATCCATATAGCCAGCCAATCCAGTTACCAGCTAGTTCCCTTGTTCTCTGTACCATCTATTAAACTATAGATATAAAGCTGCTTTGTTCAGCATTGTTCTGCCATATCTGCCCTGTTTGGTCTTGTTTAGTTTCAGGCAGTCTGACTTTGCAACATATTGTTGTGAAATCCCCAGCATGACTGCTGCGAGTGCCTCCGGGCAGGGAGGCCAAGGACACTTGGGCCTAGTGCAAGGGGGCTTCATCAACACTCATGGTCTTCCATCCCTTCGAGTTACCTAGTGGCCATGCCCAGTGTCCCCAACACAGTCACATTTTATATTAAGGTTATATTTATAAATAGCTTATAAATGGTTGTTAAATGACTAATAGATGTTATAAGCCTGTTGCAAAGAGGACTTGTGTGTGTTATAGGTGGCTATAGATAAGTACATCAGTGGAAGGGATAGATGGTTATGAGCCTATTGACCAGTTGGACTAATTAATTGAAGAGAATGAGACAACTCATATCATAGAATCATAGAATATCAGGGTTCGAGGGGACCTCAGGAGGTTATCTAGTCCAACCCCCTGCTCAAAGCAGGACCAACCCCCAACTATGTTCAAAATAATGTATGTGCCTAAGCACTGTGCTGAATCAGGGCGTGAATCTGAACCTCTAGAATCCAAGCGTGTACATTTCAGCCTGTGTGGCTTGGCAAAGGCCAAAGAGGGAGTCGGTGTCAGAGATGGGACTAGATCATTGCTCTCAGCCCCCCGCTTGGTCTAGTAGACCATGGGAACGTCTACACTGGAAAACCCAAAAGCCACAGCACTGAGTCTCAGAGCCCAGGTCAATTGACTTGGGCACGCGCTATAGGGCTAAAAATAGCAGTGTAGACATTCCCAGTAGGGCTGGAGCCTGGGCTCTGAGACCCTCCTGCCTTCCTGGGTTTCAGAGCCTAGGTGCCAGCCCTACTGGGAATGTCTACACTGCTATTTTTAGCCCGGTGGCATGAGCTTCACAAGCTCAAGTCAGTTGACCTGGGCTGTGAGACTTGCTACCACTGGGGTGTAAGGGAGGGGGGGGTTGGTACTGCAGACATACCCCATGCAACCTTTGTTGATAGCTAGTGGATTCTTTTAGCAGACAGATTGCTTGGCAAAGAGATTGACTCAGCCACAGGCAACCAGCGGTGAGGGAGTTTGGGCAGAACTGTCATCTACAGCTGTGAATTTGATCTTGGGTCTTCTCACCAAGTCAAGAGACTGATGGACATGATTTTTCTGGATCCCAAAGGCCAGACCTAGGTTTCTGAGAGAGTACTGTGAATAAACTGGAGTCACTGGGTGCTTTGCACTTCTAAACATCAGGCATTTATTTAGGTGTTAAACATAGATTGGGGGCCTAATTTTAGGCACCCACTTCTGAAAAAAATCTTAGTGGTGGACTTTCAACTTTCATGATTGGCTTGCATTGGCTTACATCAATGTACATTTTCAAGGCTACCTTTGAAAGGGAAAGGGCTGGAAAATTACTTTTTTGTAAATAAAAGCGGAGATTCTCATTCGCGTTTCTTGATCCTAGAATAGCCACCATCTTTGTACCACCCTAAAGGCCAGCTGTGGACACAATAAACTCCCATGGACTTGAACGAGAGTCATTTTACCCTGCTGAGGGAAAAGGCAGCCCCAGTGTGATAGTTTGGCACTTGTCATACATGCATGTGTAATCCACTGGTGAATGTGTGTTACAGTCCCCCTGCCCCCACCACCACCACCGTGTCGATCTGCAAAGGATAGGAGTTGTTACAGCCTGTAACAGGGTGTGGTGAGTCAGGAGCTAACTCAGCACCCTGTCACTCTAATAGCCACCCGCCTATGTTAACTGGGACCTAAACGGAATACAGTAGTGAAGAAGGAAACCTGGAATGGTTATGGTCTGTCATTAATGCCTGAAGGGGCTCCCAGGAGACCACCCTGTGACATTATGGAGGCATGTCTGGGATCAGTATCCCTCTTCTGAGCAGGAAGCCAAAGAGGGAGCCGGTGTGAGGGTTGGTGGTGTGGGAGAAATGGAAGAATTCCTGAAATCGCTGATAGAACAGCAAAAGGAGCAGCAACAGTCCACGAAGCTCCCAGCAAGCAGAGCAACAGTTCAAGATGGTGTGGCTGGCAGAGCAACAGAAGGCTCTCCAGGAATTTATTAAGGAGTAGATGGTGGCACAATGCCAGATGCTGCAGTCTGGTGAGTCTTGCGACCAGGGAGAAGGGGGGCATTAAAAGCCTAGGGAATTGGGCTGGGTAAAATGGCTCCAATAGATGACCTTGAGGCCCTTCCACAAACTTTTGAGAGGGCAGCTGTAAGGTCTAGCCCACATGTCCCTAAACGAAGAATACACTAGGGATTATGTTAGTCAAGGCAGCGTCATGGGTAGAATGGATCTGTCATTCAAGAAATACTGGCAGAAATTCTGGGCTGCAAAATGGACAAGGGAATACAGCCCAGAGATTTCACACAGAGTGGCTGGAAAACCAGGGGCTGGAGGAAGGGGTGATGCAGTTATATTAGAGCAATTCTTGCAAAGTCTCCCTGAAGTGGAAAGTGTATGAGTGTGCTGTTATCAACCCTCAACTTTGGACAATGTGGTGAGACTCATGGAAGAGTTCTTAGAGGCTTACTCACTCAGGGGAACAGTCCATCCCTTGAGGAGACAAGAGATGGGGAGGAAGACTGTAGATGCCTAGGTAGGAAAAGGGACTTAAAAAAGACAGAAAGAGGCTAAGGGGTCCTTCTCCTCCGCAAGCAGAGGGGTGGTTTGTTACTAGTCTAGGTAGTCAGGACATATAAGGAGAGACACTCCATATATGGATTGCGGGTTGGCAGAATTTTGTGAGTGGACTGGGATACCCTGGGGAAAACATGTGCCTAATCTTACAGTCAGGGTTGGCAAGAAACAAGAGAAAGGGGTTAATAGACTCAACCGTGAGGTGTTCGCTCATCCAGGGAGACCTTGTGGAACCCCACTGGATGTTACCTGGGAGGAGATTGAAGTTGGAATGTATGCAAAAGGAGACACTGTCGAGTAGTGAAAATCCTACTAGAGGTCAAGAGAGAATGTTTAAAGGGAAGCAAGTGGGGATGGTGAAGACTTTTTCCCATCCAGTCATGTTGAGAATTAACTGTTAACCCTTCCCCTTGGTGGGAAAGAGGAAACTCCAGAAAACCATAGAGTGTGGAAAAAGAGACTGAAGATGGGGGTAATCAGAAAGAAATAAAAAGAACCTAGACAGGAAGATACAAGCCAAGAACATCAGCAAGAGGAGAAAAAGTCTGGGGTAGAGAAAGAGATGGTAGAGAAGAAAGAGAAAATGGAGGTGAAGTGGGCTGGTGAACAAGGCCTGTTATGCAGTTAGCTGCTTAGAAATATGTCCCCCACATAGTTTCAGGAGCAGATTGGCAGGAGAAAGAATTTAGCCAAACAAAGGACAGAACCAGTACAGCAGTGACAGATTAAAGAGGACAGTCCGGTAATAGAAGGTCTTGCCAAGTGACCTTGGTGTGAGGATACATAGGCAGAGACCAAATTGTGGGGGTGGCCTCCACACACAAATTGTTCTTTCTGTGACTGGAAAGTAGAGAACATCCATTGAGGGGGCAGAAAGAGACCAAAAGGTGAGATCCCACAAAAAGCAGGGAATGTTAAAGACAGAGCTCAGCTCAAGAGAAATAGAGCATTGGGAAAAGGAGACCTCAGCTGGGAAGAAGCAGGGAGGAGTTGTGTGTCACACTGTCTGGAGTACTCACAACCATGAGTGCCAGCCTCAGGGCAACCTGTCAGAAAGCAGGACAGACACCCCAACTGGCGGTATGTTCTATCATTAGATTTCTCCAATCCAGTACCAAATGTGAACTCCCAAAGTACTTCAATAGTCTAGTAACGGAATCAGAGACCGTTCCCTTATACACTCCAGTCTATCTCGCCACCCAGGCAAGATGGACTATGTGATAAATGGCCATTTACACCAAAGATCACAACACATTCACGTTACACCCAGTCCCAAAAGAACAGTCACCCGGGTCAATCTGCATCCTAATCTCACACCAAAGACAATGCTGGTAGCCAATTCTCTAGTAAACTCACTAAAGGTTTATTGGCTCAGAAAAAGGAATGAGAGTTACTGAGAGGTTAAAGCAGGTAAAATGTACGTACAGGTGAGTCAGTATCTATAATTTCAAAAGGTAACAAAGATGTAGTAATTTGCCCATTTCCCAAAAGTATTTTGGGCTACCCAAAGTAACTACAGGGATCTGTCTTCTCGTTTGGTTATTCTGCCCTGTTAGAATCCAAACAGTCCAGAAATGAACATTGTTTCCTTGTGTCCATATTTATAGCTTCTTCTCACAAAACACCAAGCTGACAGCAACAGTTTGCACAAGTTCATTTGCTTTTAAGGAACACGATTTAACACCTTCTTGTAAGAGACCATCATTTGATGGGTTACTTAGTTACAGGGATATTTACAATGCAAATGTTTTCTGTTGCATTATGACATTTGCCTGAGAACAAACCATTCTGCATCATACAAGCTTTTTATAAAGCACATTTTATCAACTTAACATCTAATATTTATTTTGATAATGCTAGCCCGCAGTAAACCAATGCTAGTTTCCAGCTATGCAATTGTCAGTGTTCAGTGAGGCCTGGCGCCTTGGCATGAGCTGGCGCCTGGTCTGCCAGCATCGCGGTGTGTAACAGGGTGTGCTGAGTCAGGAGCTAACTCGGCACCCTGTCACGGCAAAGCCTATTCATATGTTTTAATTGGGACCTAATTGGAAGACAGGTAGTTGACAGAGTATCAATTAACTGATCAGAGCTACAGCCAAGGGGCTAACTTGGGGGCGGAGATAGCTCAGTGGTTTGAGCATTGGCCTGCTAAACCCAGGGTTGTGAGCTCAATCCTTGAGGGGGCCATTTAGGGATCTGGGGCAAAAATTGGGGATTGGTCCTGCTTTGAGCAGGGGGTTGGACTAGATGATCTCCTGAGGTCCCTTCCAACCCTGATATTCTATGATTCTATGAAGGAGAAGCAGCCCCAGCAGCTAGGACTACATAGAGAGGAAGGCAGTGCTTGGAGAAGAGTTGGGAGCCTGAAGCAGGCGGAACTTGGCAGGACTGGCTGCTGTACCTTTCCCCAGAAGCAAATGGGTAAGCTGGCAACTAACTCTGACTATAAAATACAATACTACATGGTTGAAGGGAAGCGGACATGGAGTGGGTGTGGTCTGTGGTCAAGACCTGAAAGGACTCACAGGGGAACACTCTGACAGCTTCTCCTCCCCCACCCCCACAACTGCAGAGCCTTAGGTCAAGTTGTAGTAGCTTATGCTTTTTAGCTCTGGAGGCTCCATCCCTGGTGCGCTGGCCAAAATGGCAACTGTCACATATGCATCCATGTGTGTGTAAGGACAGAACATCCTTGGTCTCATTAGAATCTTTCAGAACCCCAAACCCTTCTGCTGTTCTTCTCTTACCCTTAATCACACAAATTGCACCCGTGTTAGAAAAGACTAGAGGGATATATCTGTCTTCCTTGGCTCTTCTTAGGTGATAGAAGAACCCTTGATTATTGCAGCCATACTTCCCTGCTTTCTCTTGCATAGTCAGGCGTTGTCTCAAAACCTGGGCTGAACGCTGCATGTAAAAACACAAGCACAGGGTTCCGAAGGCACAAGACATTGACTTCAGTGGGGCTTTGTCCAGGTGCACGGTCCGTTATCATGGCCATTTCCAAGGGCTGAATTGAGAACCTCCAGAACTACAAGTCTCTGCACTTTGAACAAAAGAGAAAGGGTCTCTAGCTGAAACAGACATGCCTCCTCTGTGGATTGGTTGCAGGAGGGGACATGTAACTCACACTATAAGTGTAGGGCCTGCCTAATTCACTTTTAGGATCCAAGGTGCTGGTTTGGATTTCAAACACTCGTAAAGTTCACAACTGTTTGAATTCTGGGAATTGGTACAATTATGTGTGAACATGGTATGTCCTATTGGTCTTGAATTTAAAAAAAAAAGGCAGAAAATCCCTGTCCCATCATTGTCAATGTCACGCATTAGTTTAATTTTTTTCCCTTAGGTGAATGTAATTTTCCCCTTCTCTGGGTCTGAATTGCTAGACTTCTCTTGGGTACTTCACACTGTAATTGAATTTGAACTTCCTTACCCCAATTCTCCAAAGTATGTGAAGCAGAGAATTGTTGTAGGTGTTCCATGCTTTTCTTTCCTGACACACAATGTTATTACATAATGTAGCACAAGAAAAAAAGAAACTGTCTTGAAATCAGAAACATTAGCTGCATCTCTCTTCACCTACTTCCACTGCTAGAGACCAAACAGAAAGTTAGGTTTTGTTAGGCTATTTAAGGCTCATGAGAGCTTCTTTCCTGATCTCTCTCCTTCCCTTGGGCTATTCCTTTCCATTCAATTTGGGTTCCCGCCCCTCTCAAGTGTTACCTATGGCAGTATGAACTTTTTCAGTGTTTCCTTCATATGAAACTGAGGCCAGCAGATTTTTCTGTGTTTTTTTTTTAAGAGCCTAACTAGCATTTGCATACACTTGCTGTGGTACTGTTTCACTGCAGCTTTTGACAACCTCATTAATTTGTTCCCAGCAGCAGTTCATTAAAAACATCATAAGAAAAAATAAATGAAATATCCCTTTGCTGTTATACCACTGAGAATAAAGCAAACTAAGCATGAGGAGATTTAAGCAATTCCACCATGGTTAGTTATTCACAGTAAGAATTAGTGGGGAGTTGGGAAAGGACCATGTGGGAATGTAAGACACATGGAAAACAAGAGATATAATTGTTTTCTATCTGAATATTAACTGAATCAGTGTGGTGGTTTCTTGAAGACACCATGACTTTGCAGTCTATGAACTGGCTAATATGCAAAGCCTCTTTTGCTCGAGACGTTAACTTATTTTGCAATGCATCACTCCCTTTAGTAAAGCAAAAAGAATGGAGACTTAGGCATGGTCTCTTTCTTTAACATGGTTGCTGTTTTATAAGCCCACCCATAAGAGCAAATTATCATCATGCTGCACAGAGGTCTACACAGACAGTCATGGCTAAGCAAAGCAAGGGTTGTGTTCTGAAATCCCTCTCTGAGCAACACGGTGAAAAGGTGTTCATTTTCCACAGGACTGCTAAGCAGACCTCCAGCCTCACCACCAGGGCAGACACAGCTTAATGGCATTTGTAACTTGATGAGAGACAAAGCCCTAGCTCACACATCCCATGCAACTGTGCGATGTCACAAGATATAAGCAGAGGCAGAATATGGTCCCAATTTTTTTCAGTACATTTCGTGCCCAACTGACAGAACTGGGGGGAAGTGAAATCTACCTACAGATCAGAGAAATAGGTCACTCAAGGGCAGAGACAGTAAAGCTTCCCCCACGCTGACCAGCCAGTGTGGTTCACCATGGACATAAAAACATTACTTCTTGAGCAGATAGCGAACTTTATTCCCTGGCCTCTCTTCTGGGACTGCCAAACTAGAGCACTAATTGGTTTTAGTGATAGCCTGTCAAACAGCAACTGGACTGAAATCAATTCATTTCACACAGGCCATCAACCAGTCTTTACATGGTAACTTTCAGTCACCAGTGACTCTTTGAGCCATTGACCTGGAAAGTCAAAGAAAGTTATTGCCCATTCCCCTGAGTCATCCAGCCTCCTTATGAAAGACAGTTACATGGGAGGCCAATTAGAACAACATGTGAGTTGAATAAACCCGTAAAAGAATATATTTTCCCTGCGCCAAACCACTATGTAAATGGTAATGCAGTTGAGTGCTTTAAAATGAATACCTGACAAAGGAATACATCTCTTGGAAGAATAATGTTTACCCTGGAGAAACTTGAAATAAGGAAATATATCTATGAACAATAAATGATTCATAAAGCAAACCAAACTGTTTCACAAAGCAGCAACACCACCTTAAAAATCTCTCTTACACAGGAATAGACATATTAAAAAAGTTTATTTCTTCTGCAACCAAGTGATAGTTAAGCCAGATAGGGGTGAGACATTTGTATGGCATTTCAATATTGGCAAAAGCCCTGGTGCAGATGCAGCTTATACAGGCATAGAAGTGTTTTTTCTAGCATGGTTTACTTTATTTGCAGAGCCAGTATGGACTATATTTGTAAATGCACTCTCTTGCTGTTCTAAGCTGTACCTTTTGGGCCTGCTTTTTGCTTGAGTACGCTGTATATATTATCTACATTTTTGAGCTTTTGCTCCATTTTGGATCTTATCGTGCAATACCAAAATAAAATTAACATTCCATTTTGTTATGAACAGTCCTCACGCTTCCAGTTTTGTCGTGTCTACCTAGTATATTATGAATTAGTCAAGTGGGTAAAAGTTGTTCCTAAGTTACTGGAACAAAATGAGTACAGGGGTAACTGGGTGAAGTTCTGTGGCCACTGTTATGCCGGAGGAAAAATCTATGCATCTATTAACCTAATTGCATGGGACATGGCTTTCACCATCATTTCATAACTACACAAAGACAGTATTTCCTTAATTTGAAGCAAAGGGGTAAGTATTTTGTCATGTTTTAAAATAACATTTAGCAAAATCACCAGATACTGGATGTGTATAACAGTATAACACAGCAAGCTGTCTCAGCAGTCAGTCATGTGCAACGAGGTACTGGCCTCGATTCTGAGCCATACTCCAGCCCTTTCTCACCGCTCCTGTGATAGAAAGATATGAAACTCAAGTACCCACACACAGAAAGGTACCGAGGCAGTGTAGGGGATGGTATTGGCCCCAGCAGGAGGGCGCGCCAAGGAGGTTATGGAGGTGGTAGGATGTGGCCATAGTACTATTTTAGGTCCTGCAGCAGCTCACAGGCAACAGTGGAAAGCTGATGTGAATTAAAGTAGTTTCCAGGGGAGCAGACCCGAAACAGAGAGGGTGTAAAGCTGACTTTAAGCTACCTTTCCCCTTGCCTTCATCCGAATTGCGGCTCCTGGGCGCTGAGGGTTTCTTCATTTTTTGATCCGCTCTATTCACAGATCTTGTGGAATGAGGCTCAGTTTTCTAGCAACTGCACCTTATTTGGAGCCTAAATATACTTCTCTCCCTGTTCGTGCATCTATTAGCTAAACATGCAACATGACTGAGGGTGGTTGTTTGGGAGGGGCAATTCAGCACAGACAAAGGGAAATTGCTCATGGCACAATGAACTTTTCTTTCCTTATCGCTTTTCACTCTCCTGCCTCTGAATATGGGGCCAGGTGGAGACGGCTTTACTGTAAATACTGGAATAGTGCCACCACTGAGAAAAAACTAAGTGAAAGACAGGGTAGGCCTTTGATGGTTCATTTTTTTTTTTCAGGTATCTGTGTACCAGTACAGAAAAATCATAGGAAGTCAGACTTTCTTCTAACACTGAACCTGGCATTTTATTAGAACAAGAAGAAACTCGCTCAAACTGTATAATTTCTTGGTTCACATTTAAAGAAACTATACCATTATCTTCCTAATATCAAACAACAAACCTGCATGTTTTAAAGCAGAATTTGGGGGTGGAACGGTTTATCTCGTGTACTCCAAAAACCCCTGGTTTATTTTTTGTCTTGCCGCAATCTCCCCATTTGCAAACAAATACATACTTCGGGACCCTTACTTGTGCTCCTTCAGTACGTTTCTGGTTCTAGATGTCAGCCCTGTACCCAACCCTAGTGCCATTAGAAGCAGAATGCTGTGCTGTCAGAAAAAGAAAATTAGAAACTTCCAGCCTCTGTACTGCGCTAGGAGGATAACGTGGCTGTTGGCCTGCTAACTTCCACCCGCTCTGTATAATGACACACTAGCTCAAAATGTAATTGCTGCCATGGCATGAGCTGTATGCTTCCATTCAGCTTTTTATGGTACAAGATAGTAAATTCATAACTTAAACAGCCTCTTCTTCACTTTTTTTCCCCTCCATAAAAATACAAAATCTTGGCATCTGTCTTCTTACTGAATTGCTGCCTTGTAAAGCGTTGTTCAAGGTCAACATAAGCCTGTATCCTAGCTTGTACAGTAGACTTTTAACACATTCTAAAGATTGATGTGGGATTCCAAAGGCCTCCGGCTGAGATGATCATCACAGGTATGGTAGAAGGCTGCAGCATTACCATTGACAGTGCAGGTCTCAGCAGCCCATTAATCGTTCCTCACATAAGTTACTCGGCTGTGGAAAAATACCAGCATAAATGTGAAGGCCTTTATTCATTTCAGTACTAGCTGATGGTGAAGCAACTGCTGGCCCCTGTAGGGTTAAAAATAAAGGCGCAAATTCTGAGAGGTGCCCAGGCATTTTCAAACCCCGTTTCTAATAATTTGCCCAAGAAATTAAGGATACTGCATAACTACAGACATGCGAAGCAATTCGAAGTTCCTGGTAGCTGGGACACAGGGCCAGAGTCTCAGCAGGTGGAAATCAATGGAGCTGCATGGATTTGTACCAGCTGAGAATCTGGCCCTGTGTCTTTAATAATAATGCAAAACAAATTATTTTTAAAAATATATACTAAAAATGGAATTGGAAGCCAAGTTCTCCTGAGGCACCTTTCAGACGGGTGAATCATTTCTGGGTTCAATAGTATCATAGATTCAGACATTATAAGGCTGGGTGGGACTTATTCTGATCATCTGGTCTGACCTCCTGTATAAAACCGGTCACAGGGTTTGCCTGAATTAATTCCTATTAGGATCTAGTTCAATCTTCTCAGAAAACATCTAATACTGACTTAAAAATCTGGAGGTGTGGAGAACCTCCTGTAACTATTGGTAATTTGTTCTAGTGGTTAACTACCCTCACTGTTAAATATTTGCACCTTATTTCAAATCTGAATGTGTCTAGCTTCTACTTCCCTCCATTCTATCATCAGGTATGTTCCAAAAATTTTAAGACCCAAATGTCCAGCAGGCCTGCAGATGCAGCAGATACTTCCCTGTACAAAGCACCACCTTTGCACAGAGACTTTTGCGCCTTTCTGTGCAATGCAGATTGTTGTGAGTGGACTGGTGGGCCTGAACATTTTTGGAACATACCGGATGATAGAATGGTGGGAAGTATGACCGACTCTTTACAAGAGAAGTTAAAGCTGTAGCTATGGAGTTCAGCATCTGGATATGCCATACACAGGAGCAATAGGTGACAGAGGGAAGAAGACACATGAAATCACTCGTTCACTGTGTTGGTTCTGGACAATAGCAATTCTGAGCAAAGAATTAAACAAAGCACCAAAGGAGAGAGGCATACAGTAAAGGCTCTATTTTAAATAAGAGGGGAGAGGGAAGAGATTATTGGTTGTAGATACACTAAACCAATGAAAGCAAGTAAGCAATGAATAGTTCAAGTGATATTCACTGAAGGCAGCATTATAATTCCACCCTCTGGCCTGAGGAAGAGGTTGTATACAGCTGCATCACCTCAAGAGCAAACCAGAGCATGAATTGTGATTCATCAATTCCACCCGTTTCCATCTTGCTTCTGGCAGGGAGTAAGTGCCATTGGTACTCAGACACCTAATCTGCTTGGACATTTTTGAAACCCACACTAGGCACCTATCTACATCTTTAGGTGCCTAAATATCTTTGACAATCTGGCACTTCATTCCTTTGCATGGAGCAGCTTATTCCCTGTGCACCTGGCTGGAAAAGAGGGAATCCAGAGCCATGGATCATCCCAATCTTTCCCTTATGTGCCCCTCACAGGGGGGAATATCGGGTAAGCAACGTCTGCACCGTCCCCATGGCTGGAGTCACAATCCAAGCCAGGGGGTAAGAGTTACTTCTTCCTCTGTGCAGCCAAGTAAGGGCTGTGACAATCCAGCCCTATATTTCCAGTATAGAAAAACCACCATGCACAGAGGACAACGAATAGAACTGTGCACGATTAACACGCTGCTTTTCTCTAAGGTCAAGGGTCCTGTATAAAAACGTGGCCATTATCACTGAACATAATGTTTCTCGAGAGTATTTCCTCCCAAAAGTTCCCAGGGAGCGTCACAAATACCATTTTGCCCCCGCCCCCTGAAACTCAGCCACTTCTTGGATGAAATGGCAAGCACCTGTTGAGCAGTAAGTAGAAACTTAAGGGCAGGAAGTAAATGACTTTCCCAAATGGCAATGAAAGGAATCAGTCTAGAAGTACCCAAAGTAATATTCAGCATTTTAGGGCCAAGAAACTGGCTTTCCATAAATGACAACTCTTCCCATTATCTTTGAGGCACCCGTCTCATTGTGCAGAATGAGGATAATGGTCCTGATCCAAAGCCTATTGGAAGTGAATGGAAAGATTTCCATTGACTTCAATGGCCTCTGGATCAGATCCAATATGTTTCCTTGTAGCATACATGTAAGTCTGGATCACACCAATGTCAGCTTTATTATTTGAATTCTTTGTGGCAGTCAGACAATACCGTGCTGGACATGCTCCAGTGCCTTCCACTAAACGTTAACACATTTTAACCTGCTCCCACTCCATCAGATTGCATCTCTATTTGTTTTTTGCAGACAAAGGCTCAAGACACTCTGGGTCTTATTAGCTTTCATTTGAGAAGTGGGGGGGGGGACCAAAACACAGTCTGATTATGTGTATTGATTTTATACCTTAATCTCTCCTGCTTAGCTATGGACATGGCTTGCATAAGCCTTGATGCTCACTGGAGATTCATAGATGTGAATGGATTAAGTTAGAAACTATGCTTATGGGGCTTTTTTAAAACTTAAGGTTTACTTCATTACCCAATGAATTGACTAAAAGGACTCCTTAAGACAGGCTTTTGGGGGCACGTGTGTCCCCTATGTGCCAGGGGGTGGGGAATGATATTAATGTTAATACTTATTAAGAAAAAACTATACTGTGAATGGAGAATGTCAATGCCTTAAATGAAAGGTAAATCTCTTTCTGGGCGACCCAGAAAAAATTAAAGCCTGTCTATACTGACTGTTTCTCACTGATAGGAAGCTTATGATCTGTCCCCAAAATAAGGGGATTTTACAGTATTATCAAGAGGTCTGGTGGGAGTGCTTCATAAGGATTATTTTATTCTGGAGGGGTTTACTACTTATCCTGCAGTAGTGCTTGTTATTTCTGACTCTTCTTCCACCAAATCATCTGCTTCTTTAGAGAGAAGGAGAAAACAGCTGGTTTGCTTGAGAGCAGTGAGCAAGCCAAGGGGGGGAGAGTTCTGATTCAGTTAGCTCCTCTTCCCCATCTTTGGCTTCTAAAGTCATTGGGTCACTAAATCTGTAAGCGTTTTGGCTACTTTTCTTGGAGATCAAAATGGATTATTTCTATGCTATTTTATTGCTCTAGCAAAACAGATGGAACAAGAATAAAAATGGTTTCCAAGCATGAAATGAATAAAATCATATCAATGAAGGGCTAGAAGGGACCTTGAGAGGATATTTAGTCCATCCCCCTCTGTTATGATTTAGTTGGGGATTGGTCCTGCTTTGAGCAGGGGGTTGGATGAGAGGACATCCTGCGGGCCCTTCCAACCCTGATATTCTATGATTCTAAGGCAAGACTGTGTACAACACAACCATTCCTGACAGATGTTGGTCAAGCCTGTTCTTAAAAACCTCCAATGACAGGGATTCCAAGACCTGCCTTGGAAACTTATTCCAGGATTTAACTATCTTTATAGTTAGAAAAAAACTTTCTAATATCTAACCTAAATCTCCCTTTCTGCAAATTAAGCTGATTACATCTTGCCTTACACTTGATGAGCATGGAGAACAATTGATCACCATAACAGCCCTTAACATATTTATACATCTTTAGAACAGCCCTTAACATATCTGAAGACTTATCAGGTTCCCCCTCAGTTGTCTTTTTTCAAGACTAACATGCCCAGTTTTTTACCTTTTCTCATAGGTCCAGTTTTCTAAACTTCTCATTTTTGTTGCTCTCCTGTGGACTGTCTCTAATTTGCCGACATCTTTCCCAGAATTGGACACCATATTCCAGCTGTGGCTTCACTAGTGCCACGTAAAGCAGAATAGTTATGTCCCGTGTTTTGCATGACATTTCTATTAATATACCCCAGAATGATATTTGCCTTTTTTTACAACTGCATCACATTATTGTCTCATTCAATTTGTGATCCACTGTAACCCCCAGATCCTTTTCTGCAGTACTGCTGCCTTACTAGTTATTCCCCCTTTGGTGGTTATGCGTTTGATTTTTTTTCCTTCTTTCCTAAATGTAGTACTTTGCACTTGTGCTTATTGATTTTCATCTGATTCTAAACCAATTCTCCAGTTTATTAAGGTCATTTTGAATTCTAGTCCCATCCTCCAAAATGACTGTAAACCCTCTCAACGTGGTGCCAGACACAAATTTTATAAGCATACTCTCCACTCCATTATCCAAGTCATTAATGAAACTATTGAGTAGTACTGGACTCAGGGCAAACATCTGCAGAACCCCACTAGATACACCCTCCCAGTCTGAGTGAACCTTTGATAACTATTTTAACTACAGTCTTTAAACCAGTTGTGCACTCACCTTAGGAAATTTGGTCTAGATTAAATTCCTATTTGTTTGCTTGTGAGTGTCATATAGACTGTATCAAAATCCTTGCTAAAAATCAAGATATCACATCTACTGCCTCCCTCTTATCCACTAGGCCAGTAATCCTGTCAGAAAAGGAAATTAGGTCAGTTTGGCATGATTTATCTTTGATAAATCCATGTTAGCTACTGCTTATCCCCTGATTACTCTGTAAGTGTCTACAAATTGATTGTTTAATAATTTTTCCAGAAATCGAAGCTGGTTGGTCTGTAATTCCCAAGATCCTCTTTGTCCTCCTTTTCAAAGACAGATACTATGCTTGCCCTTCTCCAGTTCTCTGGGACATGATCTGTCTTCCAGGAGTTCTCAAAGATAATTGCTAATGGTTCCAAGATTGCTTGGAGCCTTACCCATTACTAGTAGGTCTTGTGTTTTGGATATTTCTGTTTGTTCTAGAAATGACTCATCTACCTTCTCTTCCTGATTTGGTTTTTGTGCACAAATTGAAATAGCCTCAGAAACCTCTCAGACCAAACTCCTCTTCTACAGCAATGAAACCATTGCCCATTGATGATAAAGAACCCATGAACCTAAATACACACTAATTTCCACAATGAGCACCCCAGAACCCTGATCTTTGCAGTGTGCCTTGAAGGACAACAAGCCTGAGCTCTGATGGACCAAAGTGGGAAACGAGTTCCAGAGCTGAGGACACGTCATAGTCATGGCTCATTGGTAGCACTTTCTCTTTAACCCCAGCACTTTTACAGAGCTTAAGCCGCTCTGCTCATATTGACTGGCACAGCATGACCCTGATAACTGCAACTACCAAGGAAGGGCTACAAAGATTCTCAGGTAAGAGCCAAGCCACTTAGGTCAGAAGATGTCCATTTTTAACGGACTACACCATGAAACTGCAGCTGGAACTGAACTTCTATGGGAACAGAGCAATGACATGAGGGCTCAAAGGCTGATTCTTCTCTGCTTATGTTCAGGCTGGTTTCTCTCACTCCATTTCTGGAGTTTCCAGTGATTCTCTGCACCAAAACCTGCAAGGATCTTGTCCTCCCTGGCTGGTGAGGATGTTCTGAGTCCACTGTTGGTGGAGGCCAATCAATGCCTCCTTATAGAAGAATAGTACCTGCTGTCCTTAAAGAAAGTATTGTGCAGCCCAATCTTAGCAAGTCCCCATTGATGGATTTTGCCAAATACCAGCCCCAGCTACTCATTTAAACCCCAAGAGCCTGATTCTCCATGGCACTGCACTTTGTCCTCATTTGTTGCTGTGCAAAGTAGATGCAAAACGCTAATAAATCAGGCAGCACTTTACACCCACCTCACGTGGGTGTAAATGATCGTACAAGGTGCAGTGCACACGGCACTGTTGAAATCAGTGAGGCTGCTCGTGTGAGTACGGAGTGTGCCATACTTCTCAATAGTTTGGACACTTCAAAAACAAGAAGCAAAACTTTTATTTTGTATCGGGTAGGTGGCATGGGAAATTAGCTCTAATTGGTCTGATATAAATACATGAACATGGGTGCTCACATTACTCAGGGAAGATACTGTAAAAAAAAGGTGACTAAGGGCTTGTCTACGCTAAAATTATATTAACATTCTATACAAATCTTACTGTTTGCTCTGCTTTGAATAGTTCTTTAGATATGCACCTGCTCATTTAATCTACAATTATCCTTTTGTAGTTTCATTGCTGTAAAGCCTCCAATTATGTATATTTAAGTATATCTGCAGAGTATAATAAATGTAATTTGTGGAAGTCAAATTTCCAGTTTAGAAAAGTTTAGCAGATCCCTTACTAGCTCACCCAGGCACTCAATTCTCTTTAATTCACCTGGGACTATTCAAGTCCTGTAATCAAGCCTTAACTACCAGGCTGTGCTCGTCTCAGATGAAGGAATCCAACTATGGGAGGGACAGCCCTGCTAATTGGCTAAATCTGCTTAGAATATCCAGTCACTGATTGGCAGGCACGGTACCTGCTTAGTTAATTCCACTTCTATTCTTCCTTCTAAAATTAAGTTTGACTACATAAAATAAATAACCTGGGAGGCAAGGGAAAAAAGTAACAGACCAAAAACTAGACCAATTACTAACCCCTTTGCTCTCAGAAGCTGTATTGTGTCAGGCACAGTGCTCTGAGAGGCGTACGTGCCAATTAAGAAATACTGGCATATTTCTTTGAGTGAGGGAAATCTTTTTAATTAGCTTTTTCCCCTAGAATTAGGATGGAAAGGGCAGACTAATATTCCAAAAGGCTCATATACCAAAGTGCCTGGTCCCTTGACATATTTAGAAGTGATAATATAGTTGCACACTATTAAATCAGTCTCATTTCAAGTTATTGCTAAGGGACATGACACATGCAAAGCCAGCTCTAGATATGGTTGCTGTGGACTGTGAAAAAGGAAAAAAAAATCTCTAAATCCTGCCTGTTTTGATATCTCTGGGCCAGTTTTAATTTGCCTCGTTGAACCAGTGTCCGTCTGACAACAGCCCACATGTGGTGTAATTAAAATCTGTTATTGCCCCTTTTCTATCCTAGCAGCTAATTAAGGTTCATGGCCCTGGGAATGTTCCAGTTTGGGAGAGAAATTGATGAAGGAGTCTGGTATTTTCTCCTTGGTGTAATCTTGTTTATTTACAAGCAAAATGTACAAGGTCCTGCTTCTCCAAATGCAGGAGGAACCTGAACAAAAGGATAAATTTTTAGCTTAACAGCCCTAAGCCTCTTTAGTCACTACCATCTTTCTCTCTTGCTTTTTCCAGGGTCATACACTGTGCTAAAAAGGCTGCTGCTTAGCGGTCTTGCTTTTTGCCTCTTACAATCTGCCTCTGTTTTGTCTGTCTCCGTTTGTGTCTCACTCACAGTTGCACATGTGCTCCAGGTCACAGTCCAATGGCCTCACACCACAGAAACACTAACCCAGGAACCAATCCCTGTAACAAACCCCATTTCCTCCTCTATCCCCGTATCTACTCCAGCGACACCATCAGAGGTCCCAACCATATGAGCTGCACCATCAAGGGCTCATTCACCTGCACATCCACCAATGTGATATGTGCCCGCAATGCCCCTCTGCCATGTACATTGGCCAAACTGGACAGTCTCTACGCAAAAGGATAAATGGACACAAATCAGACATCAGGAATGGTAACATACAAAAGCCAGTAGGACAGGGATCAGCAACTTTTGGCACGCAGCCCATCAGGGAATTCCGCTGGCGGGCCAGGACGGTTTGTTTACCTGCAGCATCTGCAGGTTCACCCGATCACAGGTCCCACTGGCCAAGGTTCATTGTTCCAGGCCAACGGGGGCTGCAGGAAGCAGCGTGGACTGAGGGATGTGCTGGCCGCCGTTACCCGCAGCCCCCATTGGCCTGGAACTGCGAACTGCGGCCAGTGGGAGCTGCAATCAGCCAAACCTGCAGACGCTGCAGGTAAACAAACCGTCCCCGCCCACCAGCGGATTTCCCTGATGGGCCACGTGCCAAAGGTTGCCAATCCCTGCAGTAGGAGAACACTTCAATCTCCCTGGACATTCTATAACAGATTTAAAAGTAGCCATCCTTCAACAAAAAAAAATTCAGAAATAGACTTCAAAGAGAAACTGCAGAGCTACAATTCATTTGCAAATTTAACACCATTAATTTGGACTTGAATACGGACTGGGAGTGGCTGGCTCACTACAAAAGCCATTTCCCCCTCTCTTGGCATTTTTGGGGGTGGACCAAATCCACCCTGATTGAATTGGCCCTGTCAACACTGGCTCTCCACTCGTTAGGTAACTCCCTTCTCTTCATGTATATTCTCTTCACAGTGTATTTATGCCTGCATCTGCAATTTTCACTCCATGCATCTGAGGAAGTAGGTTTTTTACCCACAAAAGCTTATGCCCAAATAAATCTGTTAGTCTTTAAGGTGCCACCGGACTCCTCATTATCTCTGTAGAGTCCATGATTTTTGGTGTCTAGCAGCATTATGAATTTAAGCTCCCAGGGACACCTTTTGAAGATGTTGTGCAGGTTTCCTTTGAGGACAAGGACAGAGGTCAGCTATAAAGCGAGCATTTTGCAGAAAGTGTTCGCCCACAGGTGAAGGTTGTTTTTTGCCTTTTATCATTTTTCTGCGTGAGTTCATTTCGGAGCATGGTGATTGTCTCATTTCATACTTGTGGTTGGAGCATTCGATGCACAGGATGAGCTATACCACATGCTGTGGAGGTTTGCATAGGACCCATGGATCTTGAAAGGTGTGTGGGGGGGAGGTATTGATCATTGTAAGAGTGGAGATATGGCTGCAGGTTTTGCATCTGTTCTGGCATGATCTGGTGCCGCTTTGGAGTTGGCATGTCCTGTCTGTGGAGGGCTTGCTTGTGATGATGAGCTTGGGAGGGTGGGATTGTTTGAAGGCTAGAAGAGGGGGTTCAGGAAAGATTTCTCTCAGGACGTGGTTCCCATCAAGTATGGGTTGTCATTGTTTAATGATAGCCTGTGTGGGTTCCAGTGTGTGGTGGTAGGTGACAACAAGGGATGTGCGGTCACAGGGGGGTGGGGTGCTAGTTCCAAATTGAGGGAAGTTCTCACAGGGAATAGGGAGGCCTGTTCTATGATCTGATCTTCTGTGATGGAGCATCCTGGTCTGGTGAAGGCGTTTTTAGTGAGTTAAGGTATGTATCGCAGACTTTCTCTTTGGAGCATATTCTGTGGTATCAGAGTATCTGGCTGTAGATAATAGATTTCTTGGTGCGTCTGTGGTGGTTGCTGGATCTGAGGAGGTGAGTGTGGTGATCCATGGGTTTCTTGTCTATAATTTTCTGTAGGGTTCCATCGTCAAAGCTGATTGTGGTGTCCAGGAAGTTGATGCTGGTGTGGGTGTGTTCTACAGAGAGCTTGACGGTGTTTGGTGGTGGCTGAATTTGTGGTGGAAATCTACAAGGGAGTTTAGGTCATCTTTCCTGAGGATGAAGAGATCATTGATGTATCTCAGGATTTCATGTTGCATTTTTCCAGAAATTCTTTCTTGAGGTAGCTCATGAAGAGGCTGGCATATTGGTGAGCTATCCTAGTACCCACGGCTGTTCCCTTGGTTTGGGCAAAGCGTTTGTTGTTGAATGTAAAAAGTTGTTATGGGTAAGGATGAAATGGATGAGTTTGGCAATCATGGTTGGTGTTGATATCTGAGTGTTGTCCATTGTCTTGTAGATATTGAGGAAGCCAGTGACTATCGTGATGGGGGAAGTTGGTGTCGAGGGAGGTGACATACATGGTGACAAGGATGCTGCTCTGAGGGAGGTTGCTGATGTTAGAGTTTCTGGAAGAAATCAGGTGTGTCCTGAAGGAAATTTGCCCTTTGTGTAGTGAGTGGTTTGAGGATGGTTTCTACGAGTTCTGCTAGTCCTTCAGGAACACTGCAAAAAACACAAAACAAAAAAACCCACTTGTTTCCCAGAGACTGAGATGCAGTAAAGAGTTAAGGCAAGATCATAGTGGCTGTTAGGCAGTCCCAGATTTAATGTTGCACTTTCCTTTGGAAATCATTCCTGCTTGCCTCTCTGAAATAAAAACGTAAGCCAGAATAAATGCAGACTTAATGAAATTGCTGGAAGACATGAGCACGTACAAAGATAACTTTTCTAATCCACATGCCTCCTTGCTCGTTTGCAATGAGCCATTGACTAGCGATCATCTTTTCGGCATGATTTGTCTGTGATTATTTATTATTCATTTAGTTAGTTGCAGCTTGTTCATTGACAGACTGTCCCCAACAGTGACATAAAAACAATATAGTTTGTTATGCTGTCTAAATAACTAGGAGGATAAAGCTCCTTGAGATTACCAGCTGGGACTGGGTAAACAAAAAAAATCCACAGAATTTATGAACTGCATCATGTGCCTTTCATCTGTGTACATCAATCCCCCAAATTTCTCCTTTCAGATATTTTATTATGTGGGGTTAATGCCCATCTACAACCAGCAGCTTTAGACAGACAAATCAGAGAGCATAAATTTTAAGATCACCACAAAACTGGTGATTTGAGGCTTTACTGATATGTTGTATAGCCAACCTCACCACTCTCTAATCCAATGGTTCTCAAACTTTTGTACTGGTGACCCCTTATGACCCCATAGCAAGCCTCTGTGTGTGACCCCCCCTAAAAATTAAAAACACTTTTTTACATATTTAACACCATTATAAATGCTGGAGGCAAAGGTCATGGGGTGGAGCTGACAGCCCATAGCCCCCCATGTAATAACCTCGTGACCCCCTGAGGCGGCTCAACCCCAAATTTGAGAACCCCTGCTCTAAGCCAAGCTTCACTCACTCCTTGTCTCCTTCTGTCCCCATCTTCAGGACTTTTCAGTATCAAAGGTTTTCATTGGTCTGACTATAATAATGGAACAAATGGTGCATTGGTTTTACAGATGTCACTGTTTTCATAACAGAAAAAAAAAGTATGACTAATTGGCGTTAATTATGTACTGCCAGGACAGTTTCCCAGGGATAAAGAAGCTACATCAATTTACTCCCTTGGTAGAAATGCTGTTTCATGGCCAGGTAAAGAAAAACAAATTAACTTCTGGCTATTGCCATTTATTGTCAATGCCCATTACGTCTATGTTCCTATTTTATAATTTTTATTTGTGTTTGATTCATTAGGTCAGGCACAACAGCAATACTGAATAACAGTAAAGAGACTTTTACAATGAGGGGAAAGTATGGGAGAAGACATACTATTTTACTCTTGAGCATCTTTTTATTATGCCACAGTTTTCTTCCAGAGTATAGGCAACAGCTAGCCGTATCATCTATCTCCGTGTACTTTTGCCAGGTCAGCATTTCTTATTTCAAACTAGATATGGGTGCAAATCAAGACCCTGGTCAAACACTCCTGAATTTTTGAGGTGTTCAGAAATCTGACCCCAGATTTTAATCTGATTTTGCAAATAGAGCTATCTTTAAAATGGGCTGAATCAGAAACCTCACAACTGGATCTCCTTGAACTCCAGGAGTGGTGGGTGCTTCTCAGTTCTGAACATCGTTTAGAAGCCTAAATATGCACTTGGGTGACTAACCTTAGGTGTCAATGTTTAAAAATATTGGCCTAAATTACTAACCCAGTCACAAAATGTGCCAATGCAGGCTGAGATCCCAAGTCATTTGACTCCCACTCATGTTCTAGACCCCAGTTCTGCCAAGCATTGAAGCATGTACTTAACTGCTTTGCTGAATAAGGATGGACAACTGAATCGGGACCCTGATCACTATGGACCAGACTGTAAACCCCTGATGCATACTAAGAGGAGTTACTCACTCAAGTTATCCTGCTTAAAATCAGTGAGACTACTCATGTGAGTTAATTCCCATCAGGAGATGTAAATGGCATGCACACAATCTGGCCCTGTACTGTGCTGTCTTTCAAAGCACCTCCTTTAGAAAGGTATTTAATGAAAAATCCTGGCCCTTTTTCCACTGTTATAGGAGAAAGATTAGTTGATAAGCCTATATATAATATTTTGAATTTTAATGCAAAATTTTGAGCCCAGTGCTGTACTCCACCCCAAGCTAAACTTCCATTAAAAACAATGGCAGTTTTACTTTAGTAAAGATTGTAAGAATCTGGCCTTTTAAAATTAAAGTCTTTTGTTTCGCACACAACATTTGGATGTTAATTTTCTTTTTTCAGTGGTAGGTGCAGAGAAAAAATAAAGGTTTTACTATAGCAGTTAATTACATGTCCGTTATGATGCTCTCACAACATGCAAAATATGATTTGTGGAATTACATGATATGGGTTTGAAATTAACCTTTGTGACCAACCTTACAGCAAAATTGGGATACTGCTAATTCCTGAACATCACCTCCCCATAAAGTAACTTTCAGCTATGAACGATCCAAGGACTTTATGGACAAAATTGGTGTCTGTATATTTTTGATTTTTCCCCACACCGCACAATGTTTGTCTAGGATTTTGAGGTATTTTGGGGTTGGGACTCCCTTTGTATATACATGTAGCTCTGCTTCAAACAGTACTACATTAAAGTACACTAGGGAACCTATAGCATGCATCAGTAGGGTTTAGGTGGGCCAATTCCTGTGAAACACGTTAGTGCTCTGACCTTGGATACAAGCCAGAGAGCAGGGACATCACCTAGATTAACAAACTGCGCTGGGAAAGGGGTGAAGTCAACATGAATTGAGTCACCATTTCTGGAGTTTATTGGAGAAACATTGATTTCATTTTCTTTTGCATCAGGTGCACACATTGGTGTTTAAAACCTAACATCAGAATTCCTACTTATGTCCTACACCTTGCTTTTATCATAACATGCCAGACAAATTCTTCTGTTTTCACTTTAATTCAATTGTTGTCATAAGTATCTAGCAAAAATGATCTATGGAAATCTTAGTTGTTGATGTCTGTATGCATGATGCATAATGCTTATAGCATTAACAGACTCCAATGAAATCTAAATGCAGAAGTGTGCCTTTTTACATGACTTCTAGATTAAATATTAAATTGATTGCTGTCAGGGTTGGTGTCAGAACCCGGCAGTACTGTCTAGTGATGATATTCTGGGCTGTGGCACCCTGAAGTGGAAGTAGATAGCTCAGGGTAGGGGAACTCAGGCCCTCCCTGCTCCACCAGGTTCCAACCCAGAGCCCAGTGAAATAATTCTAAATGTGCAGCCTAGGAGGCAGGCGACCCTCCCTGAGCCCCTTCCTACTCTGGCTTCTGTTGGCATCCTTGGTTCACCTCTGAGTCCCTCCTGGAGTCCTCCCTAGCTGCATTCCAAAGTAATTTTAGGATGCCTCATTTTTACAAGGAAGCAGAACCCCACTGCAACATGAAAACCATATTGAGTCAATTTTGTACTTTACTGATTTGATTTCAGTTTGCCCTGGTAATGGCTTGATGCATTAATATGGTGTATTTGTTGTAAATATTAGGGTACCTCTATGAATGCTAAAGGGCAATAAGCTTATACAATATGCATTTTTCTAATATGACTGCCAAGAAATTACACTTAGTCTTCTTGAGCAATCTATTGTATGAGCTGCGACAGATGTCCTACAGTAGTAATCTGTAATCCTGCATTGTGATAATTGTACAGAGTAGTTAAAAAGCAATATATTACGTATGGACTAGAGCAGGCTGGGGGGAAATTTCAAACAATCAGCTCTAAAACTGGTTGGAAAATTCTGTTGAAAAATAATTCAGATGAGTAATGGAAAAGTTTGAGATAGAAATATTTGTGGAACAAAAAGTCTATTTTTCAGCCACCTCAAGTACAGATGATATACTGCCCTCAGTGGATATATTTAACTTCAGGAGTTCTGCTGCAGTGTGAGTGTGGCATATATAGTGACAAGGGCCTCCCAGCTCCTGTTATAGTCATTTATACTAGTGCAAAATGGGTATTAAGTGCTACCAAATCTGAATGGTGGTATTTTATATGCACTTTGCATTGGTGCAAACAGGGCTCAGATGCGTGGTACAATTCCAAGCCACACCCACCTAACAAGCTCCATCTACATATCTGGTCAAAAATGAAACACCGCTCACAGTATATTGTGCAGATGTTTAAAATAAGGTTGTGAGTGTTCTCAGAGTGCCATGAAACTCCCAGAGCTTGGCTACCCCTCATAAGAACATAAGAATGGCCATACTGGGTCAGATCAAAGGTCCATCCAGCCCAGTATCCTGTCTACTGACAGTGGTCACTGCCAGGTGCCCCAGAGGGAGTGAACCTAACAGGTAATGATCTAGTGATCTCTCTCCTGCCATCCATCTCCACCCTCTGACAGAGGCTAGGGACACCATTCCTTACCCATGCTGGCTAATAGCCATTAGTGGACTTAATCTCCATGAATTTATCCAGTTCTCTTTTAAACCCAGTTATAGTCCTAGCCTTCAACCACTTCCTTAGGCAAGGAGTTCCACAAGTTGACTGTGTGCTGAGTGAAGAAGAACTTCCTTTTATTTGTTTGAAATCTGCTACCCATTAATATCATTTGGTGGCCCCTAGTTCTTATATTATGGGAACAAGTAAATATCTTTTCCTTATTCACTTTCTCCACACCACTCATGATTTTATATACCTCCATCAGATCCCCCCTTAGTCTCCTTTTCCAAGCTGAAAAATCCTAGCCTCTTTACTCTCTCCTCATATGGGACCTGTTCCATATGTTAATAATTTTAGTTGCCCTTTTCTGAACCTTTTCTAAATCCAATATATTTTTTTGAGATGAGGGAACCATATCTGTACGCAGTATTCAAGATGTGGGCATACTAAGGGAAATAAGATATTCTCCGTCTTATTCTTTATCCCTTTAATGATTCCTAACATCCCATTTGCTTTTTTGACTGCCGTTGCACACTGCGTGGATGTCTTCAGAGACCTATCCACAATGACTCCAAGATCTTTCTCCTGATTAGTTGTAGCTAAATTAGCCCCCATCATATTGTATGTATAGTTGGGGTTATTTTTTCCAATGCGCATTACTTTATATTTATCCACATTAAATTTCATTTGCCATTTTGTTGCCCAATCACTTAGTTTTGTGAAATCTTTTTGAAGTTCTTCACAGTCTGCTTTGGTCTTAACTATCTTGAGCAGTTTAGTATCATCTGCAAACTTTGCCACCTCACTGTTTACCCCTTTCTCCAGACCCCACTCCCCACGACCTGTTCTGTCCTTCCGATACATTTTGTACCCCGGAATGATTGTGTCCCATTGATTGTCCTCACTCCACCAGGTTTCTGTGTTGCCTATTATGTCAATACCCCCCTTTAACATCTCGTTCACCCATCTTATTATTTAGACTTCTACCATTTTTTTTTATCAGGGTTGGAAGGGACCTCAGGAGGTCATCTAGTCCAACCCCCTGCTCAAAGCAGGACGAATCCCCAATTTTTGCCCCCAATCCCTAAATGGCCCCCTCAAGGATTGAACTCACAATCCTGGGTTTAGCAAGCCAATGCTCAAACCATTGAGCTATCCCTCCCCGCAAAGTGTACACAAAGCTATGTGTACAAGCACTTTAAAAACTTGTCACAGTTTATTTGTCTGCCCTTTTCTGATGTATCAGATTCTTTATGTGAATGTTTCTCATCTGTTCTGGCCCATACTTTATCCTCTTCCATCCTCTCCTCCTGACTAAAACCTAGAGAATCTCTATCAATAGACTCTCCTCTAAGAGAAGTCTCTGTCCGATCCACATGCGCCTCTGCAGCAATCTGCTTCCCCCATCTCTTAGTTTAAAACTGCTCTGCAACCTTTTTAATGTGAAGTGCCAGCAGTCTGGATCCACTGTGGTTTAGGTGGAGCCCATCCTTCCTGTATAGGCTCCCCCATCCCAAAAGTTTCCCCAGTTCCTAATAAATCTAATCCCCTCCTCTCTACATCATTGTCTCATCCACCCATTGAGACTCTGCAGCTCTGCCTGCTACCTGGCCCTGCACGTAGAACTGGAAGCATTTCAGAGAATGCCACCATAGAGGTTCTGGATTTCAGTCTCTTTCCTAGCAGCCTAAATTTGGCCTCCAGGACATCTCTCCTACCCTTCCCTACATCATTGGTACCTACATGTACCACGACCACTGGCTCCTCCCCAGCACAACACATAAAAGTCTATCGAGATGTCTCTCGAGATCTGCAACCTTCGCACCAGGCAGGCAAGTCACCATACGGTTCTCCTGGTCATCACAAACCCAGCTATCTATGTTTCGAATGATCGAATCTCCTGTTACTAACACCTGCCTTTTCCTAATGACTGGAGTTCCCTCCCCCGGAGGAGAGATAACCTCCGTGTGAGAGGATACACCAAGATCATCTGGAAGGAGGGTCCCAACTATGGGAAGGTTTTCCCCTGTTGCCATTGACTGCTCTCCTTCTCTGGGCCTTTCATCCTCCTTAACAGTGCAGTGGCAGTCTGACCAGAGGTGGGAGAAATCAACATACCTCTCTGCCTCCCTTAGCTCCTCCAGTTCCACCACTCTGGCCTCTAAAGCCCGTACACGGTCTCTGAGGGCCAGGAGCTCCTTGCATTGAATGCGCACACACGGGCAGGTAAGCATACATGCTACACTGAGTGCAACAAACAGGATAGCCCCCACTTTGCTGCTGGGCTTCTGCCTGCATTTTCTCCTACCAGTTATCTATGTTAAAGATAGGGTTTTTGTGTAAATCAAGAAGTTTTGATTATAGTTTAGTGTAAAAGGTTTTAAAAAATGGCAAGTGTACCTTGCCCCCTTCCCACTCCTCTTCCCAACTCGCTCTCGAAATTCCCTGTTAACAGCCCCTGGTCGCTTGCTCACTGCTTTATAAAGCCCTGGCCTCCTTGATAGCCCCACCCCCGCCTAAGGCTCAGCCAATGAACAGAGGCTTCTAGATTTCAAACCTTGTTTAGAAGCTCACAGCTTCCAACTGCTGGCCACAGCACAAACAAAAAAAAACATCACCCCTCGGTGAAACTAGTTTATACCCATGGGCTCTGCTGGTTTCCTTGAGATTAGCTCCTTCTTGGGGGATGTATTCTTGCAGATAGAAATAGCTTTCTCAAGTTTCCACATACAAAACCATTCAGTCAGTATAGTATCTTCATGTTTACCCCAACTACATAATAGTTCATGATGCTCTTCACTTAATTGGCTTTTATTCTGCTGGAAAACTGCACTTTGATTTTCATCATTACTCAACCCTTGGAAAGTTTCTGCTCTCTCATTATCAGAACTTCTAAGTATTTGGTCAGTCCCAAAAAGACCTGGGATGTGGCTACTCATGGGGTGAACTCCATTCATTCTACTAATTTCCCTGTCTACTTCTGATGTCTTGGTATATTTATTTATATGCCTGCAGTACTTCTTCCAACTCTGTCTTTGATTATTTTTTTTTAAATTCTTTGTGCCATTGCCTTACTACTTCATTAGCTCTTCACTATTCATTGTATTTTTTTACAGGCTGTTCCTTTCTTTTACTGCCATTTTGCACTCCTCATTGCACCACAAAAGTGAGTTTTTAGTTCCTTCAGGTTTCAGAGTAACAGCCGTGTTAGTCTGTATTCACAAAAAGAAAAGGAGGACTTGTGGCACCTTAGAGACTAACCAATTTATTTGAGCATAAGCTTTCGTGAGCTACAGCTCACTTCATCGGATGCATACTGTGGAAAGTACAGATCTTTTTATACACACAAACCATCTTTGTGTGTATAAAAAGATCTTCTGTACTTTCCACAGTATGCATCCGATGAAGTGAGCTGTAGCTCACGAAAGCTTATGCTCAAATAAATTGGTTAGTCTCTAAGGTGCCACAAGTCCTCCTTTTCTTTTTAGTTCCTTCAATATCCTAGGTCTGGCTACAGTAGCTGCTGCTATTAATTCCTTTATTATACTGTCATTGAAATTCTGTCAATCACTCACACAATGATCACTCGCAAATTTGGTATGTTTATTTGTAACTAACTCCTGGTTAGCTTTCTGAAAATTCCAGGTGAGTAACTTTTCATTACTTTTCACCTTACCTTGTTCTTGAAAAGGCACAAGTACTACCCATTTATTTGTCCTTTTATATTTCCTAGCTTCATCTGCTTGCAATATTTGCTATTATAATTCCCAGGATTAAGTAATAAAAACTACCCTCTACAGCACTAAATCTAGTTGCAGTGCCATCATTTAAAACCACTAATTTTCATCAGTGAACTTTTCTAAGTATGCGCCATTTTTGTCAGTTGTCTGATTTACCCACAATTTATGATGACTATTTAGGTTACTGGATATAATTATGATCTTTTAGCATTCTTCACTATTTCTTGAAACTCTGAGCCTTCTAATTTACCACAGGGGTTATAGATATTATAAAGAAATCTCTTCTGCATTGGGATCTCAAAAGCATTATATTCTAGACTTACTTCTTCATTCTTTACTGCTATGCAGTTTAATCTTTCCCTTATGAAAGTACAAAGGCTTCCTGCTCTTCCTAGTTTTTGGTCTTGCCAAATGGCAATATGCTCTGGAATTTTGAAGGCAAGCTTTTCAACCAGCCACGTTTGCTGGATATATATGACATCTAATTTAGTTTTCATTTCCAGGATATTTTCTTTTAATTCTTGACCATGTGCTATCAGACTGTGTGCATTCCTACAAAAGATTGAGATCCCCATACTAGTCATATTTCACCACTAACCTCAATCAAAAAAATCACATGAATTAATAGATTGCTAACATACAAGTATTTTCCTGCTGCCCTTGCTAGAATTTTTTTTTTCTGATTTTTTTTCCTGTTTATGAAGTGCAATTTATCACTTCTATCACACATGTAATATACTTCTTTACACACACACCCCAACACCAGGAGATCCTATTCCTATTCTACATCCATCATTAATTCCTTATAGAGTGAGGCTGTGCCTGCAGGTTTCAGAGTAACAGCCGTGTTAGTCTGTATTCGCAAAAAGTAAAGGAGTACTTGTGGCACCTTAGAGACTAACCAATTTATTTGAGCATGAGCTTTCGTGAGCCACAGCTCACTTCATCAGATGCATACCGTGGAAACTGCAGCAGACTTATATATACACAGAGAATATGAAACAATACCTCCTCCCACCCCACTGTCCTGCAGTTCCCCTTGTCCTGTGCCGATTTTCTCTTCCTTCTCCACCAGATATAAGGAAATTCTCAGACTAAGATGCATTAACAATTTTTATCTTTTGCTTCTCTAGTCACAGAACTCCTTCAATATGCCGGCCTCTGATTACCATCACAGTTACTACACTTGACCTCTGCCTCTTCCATACAATTAGCATAGGAATGGTCTCACCCACACAGATATTTGTAAAGGGAAAACATGATGTAATCAGTGACATGTCCATACCATTAGCACTTATATCCCTCCTCCTCTAAAAAGGAGTTATATGGCTTGGTTCTGAACATCTCAAACCCTAGTGCTACTTTCTTCCTTAAATGTAATCAGCATTGCTGCTGATGGTGTGCTTTCTCTTCCTCTTTTACTGTTTAGTCAGTTACTAACACCTGATCATCTCCTGTGCTGTGTTATCTCATCATTGGTCAGTTCTAATGGCAGTGGCTACATTACCCCCCTCCTTTCAGTCAAATACTTCAGCAGCTGTTACATTACTAAAAACAAAAATAAGTAAGTTATTAGCCTGCTCTTTGTTTTTACATTGAGCTAAAAGATCCCCATCTCGCAACCTCATGTCATGGCTCTTATTACATCCCCTAGGCTTTTTAAAATCCAGGGTTAATGTCACCTACTCTCATTTCTTTGGCTAGTGATCTTACAGTTGTAAGATTTTGGTTTATTTCCTTCCTCAGCTTTGTTTTTTTGTGTGAACATCCTCATTGTCTGCTTCTACACTTTTCTTCCCCTCCCTCCCCCGTATCTGTTCTTTCTTTCTACTAGGCTCTTCTTCAGTTTGGAGAATGACTTCACTTGGGGGGTCAGAAAAACCTTCCAGCTCCACTTGCTTCTCACTACCCTGCTCCCAGCAGGATTTTCACCTCCCTCCCTCCCCCTATCAAGCTTCCTCAGCCAGCCCAACCCAACTTCTTTCTGCTACAAACTTCCTCTCTTTATGCTAACCACCCTGCTTTTGCCCAGCTGGGCTTCATAATTAGTTAAGCCTAGCTCTGCCCCCCCCCCCTCGCCCCCAGGTGCAGTCTGGTATGTTAACTGGCCTCTCAGGCCCACAGTAATCCATTGAAAGTTTGTGTGGCATACACACCCTATCACACCCACATTAGCCCACTCAGAGCCTGTGTCGGGAACACACCCTATCACAAGGAGCTAAGGACTGGTAGGAAGGAATTCTCCACACAGCCCAGCAACTTGACATGGAGCAGCTGCATGGCTATTTCACTACCTCTGCAGTCCATGGGCTGTAGTAGCAAATCTCAGGTGCATGCCTCCAAGCAGGAGATTCAGGCCTGTGGTTCTTTCTAATGGCTTTACAATGGTCCCAGCTCCCTACACACACTTGCTGTACCACAAGGAGAGCCACCAGAGAGCAGTGCTGTGCAGTGCACTGGACGGTGGAGAGTTCTCTACAGCCCAACTCCTCTTGTAGTGGAATCAGCTCTGTTATGCGCTATGGAAAGCCCTTCCTACCTTCTGGACAATCCTAGGTCATTTACTGTTGAACTGGCTGTCAGAAAATCCACAATTCCACAGTAATTGGGCCTGATTCTGATCTTACTTAGGCTGGTGTAAATCAGGACTAGCTTTACTGAAATCCATGCAGTGACACCATGGTAAAACCAGTGCAAGGAGTAGCAGGATCGGGCCCATGCTCTTCCAAATCAGGACCTGAGTCCTTACTGCCTTGCACCTTGTGTAGCTGGTGTGAGTGAGCGGAGAATTTCGATTCGGAAGCATTTTATATGCACTTTGCAGGGGTGTAAGTGACTTTGCAGGGCCAGATCCTTGCCCTATCCTAAAGCTACTTTGTACCACTCCAATGGCACAAAGGCGACTTAAAGGTGCAGTTGAGGATTCCCCTCTGTAGAGGAATTCCTGCATGCCAGCACAGGTGACTGTACGCTATCCACTCCTGCTGTCCCCAAGTAAGTAGTGTTCCAAGGACATGACTAGAATGTACTAATCAGAGCCAGTCTGGCCCCCTACCGTCACCACGATAGGGGAAGGGCAGAAAGGTGGTGATTAGAGTGAGATCAGAATTTGTCCCATTTACTGTTCAGTGCATCAAGTGGAGCCAAGCAGAACTCCAGGCACCTGAGCCTTTAATTTAAGGTAATTGATTTCAACTTTGGTCTCATCCACCACCATAATTCCAGGCCAGCCTATAAAACAAGGGAAGTAAATAACGACACCAAAAATATTTCATAAAAAGCAAGTTATGCATCTTTCTTAAATGTTGGTATTTTGTATAGCCCGAAGCCAGCAGGGTTACACCAATACCCTGGCTTTCCTCTATGGGCAGTTGCCCCAGGTACAGCACAAATACTAATTCTTATCAACAAGTGGCATTTACTTCTGTGGTGAACCTTAATCACCAGGCTTTCAATAAATTGTTCTGGATGGCGCAGGGGACATAATTTTCTTTGCTTTGATCAACACCAGCCTCTAAGGTAAAATCTTGTTCTCATCTTATGACAGTAATGGTGTATGTACTGGTGCGTACATAATCTTCACGTTTGGTAACATAGGTCTGTCTAACGCTTTTGGTGCCTTTTCACATCTGACATTTTTCAGAAATGTCTCTTTCACGCATCTAACTCCAGCCCAGAACTTTTACATTATAGACAGACAAAATATAGTGCTCATCTTCCCACACATTGAACAAGGTACAAATGAAAAAAAACTTGCCTGATCTTGAAACTCGGTACAAGTGTAACTGTTCCCAACATAATAAGCAACAATTTTGGTTTGCTTTGGAATTCTCTCGCTGTGCCCATTCTAGAGTCACAGGGTTTCCCATTTACACAGCAGGAGAAAGAAAGCCCTCATATGCCCAGCTCCCAAGTCATGTATTTGCAGGGAGAAGATGAGTCCAATTGTGCATCTTTTCAAGTATTATTAAATTATCTACATGCAATTATTTTCACCTTTAAATGTGCCACCTTATTTCTGTGGAACATCATTTCTAATGAATCTACCATCTAATTCCAACATACACTGGATATGGCACCTTCACAGGATGCTTCGACTAAAATGATTAACAGTACATGATTGTATTTAAATTGTTGCTGAGCATCCTCTTTGAGAGGAACAGGTTTAGTTCACAGCCATGCCCCAGAAATAAGTATATTTGTCTCAGCTGTGAAGTATGGCCAACATACAAGCTAACCTGGTGACCGATGTGCCAGAAATATATAAACAGACAGATGGAAGGGATGTGCCCTGATCTTAAGAAAGGATGGATACATGGCAGGCTTCTTATTAGCACTCTGGGTTCTCCCATTCCCTACACTACAGCAACTGTAAAATGGTCAGCCAGAGCAGCTGTATGGCTGTCCATTGTATCCAGTGATGATGTCAGAGCACCTCATGCTCTCTTGTAGTTCGATCTGCGAGGAGCAAGCCGCCGTCCTACAGGAATACGTAGGCTCCCACTGAAGACCTGGCATGGCTCTACAGTTTAGGTAATGGGTGCCCTAATAGCAGGGGAATCAGAAGCTTCCTCTAAATGTTTGGGGTTTGGCTTTTTATGAGTTCAACCTCTGTTTATCATGTACCCCGTTTTCAGAAGGACCATGAAGAAATAAAACTTAAGCCACAGATGGAGTTTCAGTCTTCTCTGCACAAGACTACCACTAGCCACTCTGCTGCTGCTCAGCCTGATTCAGCCAGTTAATCAAAAGCTAGATATCAAACTCCTACTCACACAATACTGTGTCCCCAACAGCTGGAGCAGAGTGCAGAGCCAGCCGACAGCTTCCCCGAATCAGAGTGTAGCTCGTTCAACAGCCTCCCAGAACCACCTAGTGAAACAGCAGAACAGCGCACCAGCTAGCTTCCTCAACACGCACCAACAGAAAAGAGGATCGGTTCCTGCCTTGTCACTGTGCTGTGGACCCCCGCTGCGTGAGAAGAGTACAGCCCCCACCCCTTACACACATTGCTGGTCGGCCAGCCCAGAAGAAGCCACCTGGCTCTCTTGGACTGTGCTGCGGGCTTAGTTTGCAGAACCCAGTGCACAGACTCCACCCACTTCCAGCTGGCTCCTTTGCTGTACGCTGGCTTGGAGGTCACAGAGTGCAGCTTTTTGGTAACCAGGTAGGAGACACCGGTGTGACAGACTGGCTCCCTGTCCCAGTGACAGTGGTTGGGTGGGTAAGGCATTTAGGGACTGCCTTCCAGATCTGGAACAAAAGCTGGTAAAATAACAGGGTGGGAGGGGAAATAGCAAAACTGTCCACAGATATTTTTCCTTTTGGGTGTGAGGGTGAGGTCAAAATTGAGACTAGCCACAGTAGCGAGGGATGTTGCTGACAGTCCTACTTCAGGGGAACAACCCTCATTTATGCTAGCTGGGGATCTGGTCCATCAGGTTGTGCTCCTTTGATTCCTTCATTCATCTCTAGCGTAA
The DNA here is from genome assembly GCF_965152235.1 of Eretmochelys imbricata. Taxonomy (NCBI): domain Eukaryota; kingdom Metazoa; phylum Chordata; order Testudines; family Cheloniidae; genus Eretmochelys; species Eretmochelys imbricata. The sequence continues at coordinate 199,919,324 of NC_135574.1, read as the reverse complement.
CAAGATTTTTATGGTAATTATGTAAATTATTTGTCACACCACTGCATATTCTCCACATCGTTTGATTTGACCTTAAACATTGATAGGAAAATTATCATTTTTACAGGCAATTTGTGTTTTATAGTGTGAGATGGCAGGCTAGGGGCTGATGGAGGAACATCAGAACATTGTATTGTACGGTAACACCAGTGGTCCATTTCTACATCAGTGCCTGCTTCAAACAGTAGCCAAAGCCAAATGCTTCAGGAGAAGGTACAAGAAACCCTGACATGGATAATTATGGAATATGCCACACCTTGGAGAAGTGTCTTCCCAATACCCTTTACTAGAGGCTTCTTTATGGCCTTTGTTATTTATTTAATGTAAGCAGATGTTATTATTATCTATATAAATGTCTAATCCTTTGCAATCCCTCCCCAAAATGTAGGCCACACTAATATTTTCTCCTGATGAGTTCCATAAGCTAATTATGCAGAAATGTTCCCTTTTATTTTACATGCGGTGTTTTAATTTTTTTTAACGTCCCTTTGCTCTTGAACTAATATGAAAATACCAAAGTAAAATCCATACAGCCAAATAATTTTTCTTGGTTCCATAGACTAGGTGCTATTTCTAACATAGGCCCATAGATAGGGGCCTATGTTCGATGTTCATCTCTTTCAACTGCCCTCTCTCTCTGTGTGTATGTCTACAATGCAAATGCAAACTTCTGTCTGGCCCATGTCAGCGGACTCGGACTCCCAAGGCTCGGACTGCAGGGCTGTTTCATTGCAGTGTAGACTTTGGGGCTCGGGCTGCAGCCCCAGCTCTGGGACCCGCCCACCCTGCAGGGTCCTAGAGGCCAGGCTCCGGAAATCTACACTGCAATTAAGCCGCCCCACAGCCCGAGTCCTGCAAGCCCAATCAGCTGTCATGGGTGTCTAACTGCAGTGTAGATGTAAGCTAGGAGACCTATGGAAAGTCCAAGATGTCAAGAAAATGGTTTTGGCAATGTGATGAGGTGACATTCTGAGCAGTCAGTGTTTCCATAACACTTGCCAAATGCCTCTTAATCTTACCTATACCAGAGGAGATTTTCCCTGTGTTTAGAACAATGCCTGGCATGAGCCCAGGACATGATTTGTGGTGGCTTTTTTTCAATGTGGAGATCTAGTATCATATTCAGATTTAGTAGATGCCCCTCTGTAGAGGAGTTCATGGGGGGAGTGAGGGGAGACAGTAAAAGTAAAAGTCCCTAGACCCTTCACCCATGAGCCTGTTAAATCACTGACACTTAGTAGTTGCAGCCTAGCCTATAAATACGCTTCTGTCCCTGGGCTCATTCAAGGGAGGGGGCAGATGAGCTACTTGATCTGCACTTAACATCTATTTGGCTCCACTAACAGTGGGTTTTTTTTCCCTATAACGGAACAGACATTTACAACATAGCAAAATCACAGAGACTCACCAAAAAACAAAACAAAAAAATCTGACTTGGAGCTGTAGGCCCCAAAAACTTTGGGTGCCAATTTCCAGCTTTCTAAAGATAAATTATGAACATGCTAAAAGCTTAGTAACTATAGAAGCAAAAACAACATCACTGCAATATGCCACAACAGATTCTTCATATGTCACTATTTTTCCAAAGTTCCTTGGCAAACATTTCCATCAGTAAACAAGTCAAGCGAGAGAATTGTAAAATGGCCAGCAAAGAACCTGAAACCCATTTGGCTGATGAAATCCTGTTCTGATACTTAATCATACACATTCCCTACTTAAGACCCGCTGCTTTTACCTAGTCTGCCAGTGATGACAGATTACAGGTCGCTTCTGCCTGCTTTGACCTTCACAGCAAATCTTCTGTTTATATTGCAACCCTCCACTTTGGATTGCAAGTTCATAAGAGAAAGGTCCTGTCTAAACTATGGGCCAGATCCTCATCTGGTCAAAACTTCACAGAGCTCCACTGGCTATATCAGAACTATGTCAATTTACACCAGCTGAGAATGTTACCCTGTGTTTTGCAAAGTATGGTGCACACCAATACGGCAAAATAAGCAAATAATACTGGTCCATTAACATTTATTTCACAGTTCATTTTTTCCATTGTAGATTCTACTTTACCTTATAAGACATCAGCATCATCAGAAGTTATTAATGACGTTTCTGGAGAGTAGGCCAACTCATGCCATAGAGTAGTGATATGCAAACATCAAAAGTTGAGGAATTGTCATTTGGTTTGGATAATCGCTCAAAATTCTGGAGGCTTATTCAGACCTTCTCTGAACCTCTTACATCTGCAAAATTGGGACAGAAATCTCTCCAGAACAAGATTTCTCATGAAGTAGGCAGTATTCTTGTGGTGCATGAAGCTACAGAGATGTTCTGATTCTGTTTTGTCTACTGCACCTTTCTGTAGGACAAACTCTGCTGTCCTAGTTGAGTAAAACTCACATACTGGCCCAATATTTGGAGCCTTCCTGTTTGCCTGCCTTGAGTCAATTCAAGGTGGTAGATCTTGTAGGGTGAGACACTCTTGCTATTCTCTCTCTCAGGCCTCAGGATACGGTGTTGTGTAGTCTAGTATCACCAAGATGTGCTGCTACCTGCTTTTTTCCCCAGCAACCCCACCTAATCCATACCCATCCTCTCAAAGTGTTCTCTAACCACTAGGAGAGGCACTAGTGGACACCTGCTGCCCAGGTCACCTTTTAGGTTTTAGCCAGAGCCAACAACCTACTAAAGTCTCTGGACCACTGCTCGAGATCAGGCCCTCAGTGGGTCTGTTATCCAGCAAAAGCACTCTTTGGTTTTGGCTGTGATGTCAGAGATGACCACCTTGACCCATGCATAGTTGGGTGTTGCCATGGCATCAAGGCCAAGATACGCGGCTTGTCTGTCTGATGGGGCTGGCACAAAATAGTCCGGTCCTGGGGTGGCCACTGTACCGCCATGGTGACCTGGTCAAAGGTGACAAGGATGGCTTCTGGGTCATCTCCAGGCCACTTCTTTGTGAGTTTTATCAGAATGCTTGAGCTGGAGTGGGTTTGAAGGTCTTATTGCCTGTTGTTCCGAGGTGCCCATTTGTTGGAGCAGCTGGTACTGTTATTGCTTCTGTTGGGCCATCTGTTGCTGGCTATCCAACAGCCACTTCAATAACTTTTCCACATCTATCCCTTTTTCTCTTTTTTATGCCTTACAGTAGATCTAGAACATTGCCTGCTTTCTCTGCCAAATTGTGATGGGGGCTGGGCTTCCCAGTGGTTCCACCTAGTGGTTAGATAACTTTCCTCCATCTCTAGCCTCCCTTGTCAGCAATCACTCCAAGGCTATGGTGGTGCACCTTTTGGTAGGTAGCAACTTAACCCTTGGGCCAGTTCACCAATTGTGTTGGCCCCTTTCTGAGTTAATAGAGTCCAACAAAATGCATAGTCCAATGTCCCCACAAAAGAAAGGGTCTTCAGCCCACCTCCTGTCACTTGTGAGTGGCACACCCTTGCATCAGGGCTTATAATGACTCTATCTTCTCCTTCTCCTCCATTTGGTAAAATGTCTAGTGTAGAGAAACAAGAAATGGTTGGGACCAAATTTTAACCATTGTCTCAGTTAAGTCCATTCAGGACTGCACCCCTGTCCTGCCTGGCTGATGTCAGGGTCTCTCTGTGAGGTCACCACCTCCCCATCCACCTTTGCCCAGTAGGCTAAGGTCCTGCCAAAGGCCCTTGTGATGTCACTGCCATACCCACCTCTCCCCTGCAGTGCTGATATCCTGCCCCTGGCCAGTCTCTTTGGATGTTTGAGCTGGATGTGGATCACCCCATTCACTCACTGTTGAACCTGGGGAGCAAGCCAGCTACACAAGAAAGCATCAGAGGTTGCTCCCCATGCCACACTCTGTTTTTCATAGATTTGTAGACTTTAAGGCCAGAAGAGACAGCATCTTATCTGGCCCTCTGAATATCACAGGCCTTCTATATACCACAATAACTAGTTTTGGATCAAAGCACATGGCAGAAAGGCATCTAGTCTTCATTAGAAGACATCAAGAGATCGAAAATCCACTGCTTTCCTTCTTAATTTGTTCCAGTGGTGAATCATCCTCACTGTTAAATATTTGTTCCTTATTTCTAATTTGAATGTGTCTGTTTTCACCTTCCAGCCATTAGGTCTTGTTATGCCTTTCTCGGTGAGATTAAACAGCCATTTAATACCCGATATTTTCTCTCCATGAAGGCACTTAAACACTTCAATCACTTCTCAATCTCCTTTTTTCTAAGCTAAACAGATTGAGCTCTTTCAATAGCTCACCAGAAGGAATTTTTTTCCAGCCCTCAATACATTTTATGGCTTTTTGCTGCATCATCTCCAATTTTTCAACATATTTTTAAAATGTGGACACCAAAACTGGAGGCAGTATTCCAGTCTCAGTCTCACTGATGCTGTGTCACCTCCCTACCCTACTCACGGCTCTGCTCATATGTCTAATGATGGCTTTAGCCCTGTTCACCACAGCATCACACCGGCAGCTCATGTTGAGTGGCTTGCCCAGCATCATCACTAAATCCTTTTCAGAGTCACTGCTTTCCTGGATACAGTTCCCCATTTCGTAGGGTTGGCCTGCATGCTTTGTCACTTGGCATATGACCTTGTAGTTGGCTCTGTTAAAACCTGTTATGTTTGAATGGGTCTGTCAAGTTTCCTTCCCCACTCTGAACTCTAGGGTACAGATGTGGGGACCTGCATGAAAGACCCCCTAAGCTTATTCTTACCAGCTTATGTTAAAAACTTCACCAAGGTACAAACTTTGCCTTGTCCTTGAACTGTATGCTGCCACCACCAAGCATGTTAAACAAAGAACAGGGAAAGAGCCCACTTGGAGACATCTTCCCCCAAAATACCCCCCAAGCCCTACACCCCCTTTCTGGGGGAAGGCTTGATAAAAATCCTCACCAAATTGTACAGGTGAACACAGACTCAAACCCTTGGATCTTAAGAACAATGAAAAATCAATCAGGTTTTTAAAAAAAGAATTTTAATTAAAGAAAAGGTAAAAAAAATCACCTCTGTAAAATCAGGATGGTAAATACCTTACCGGGTAATCAGATTCAAAACATAGAGAATCCCTCTAAGCAAAACCTTAAGTTACAAAAAGACACAAAAACAGGAATATACATTCCATCCAGCACAGCTTATTTTACCAGCCATTAAACAAAAAGAAATCTAACACATTTCTAACTGGATTACTTACTAACTTTACAGGAGTTGTAAGGCTGCATTCCTGATCTGTTCCCAGCAAAAGCATCACACAGACAGACCAAAACCTTTGTTTCCACCACCCCCCCCCGCTCCAGATTTGAAATAATCTTGTCCCCTCATTAGCCATTTTGGGTCAGGTGCCAGCGGCGTTACCTTAGCTTCTTAACCCTTTACAGGTGAAAGAGTTTTGCCTCTGGCCAGGAGGGATTTATAGCACTGTATACAGAAAGGTGGTTACCCTTCCCTTTATATTTATGACAGGGTCCAGATAGCTCCATATGACTAAGTGATCCAGATAGCTCCATATGACTGCCCTGTCGTCATTAGTATTTACCACTCTGCCAGACTGGGTTCCATCCACCAATGTTATCAGCAGTGACTATATTTACTTCCAGTTCATTGAATAAACTGTTCATTTTCGAGAGTTTGTTCAGAACTGAGGCACCAGGTACCTGCTTCCTCCTGCACAACTAGTAACAGGCTTCCAGCCCTGCTCTCACATAGGAGTGAAGCAAATGACACATACATGCTGACAGGTGGGGCTACGAAACAAGTGTGTGGCTGTCAACTGCTTACAAATACACTGCAGAGCTGTACTGTAGACAGGCCCCACATCTGCCACTTTTTCCCATCTTGTAAAACAGGAATCGCAAACCCCTCCTTGATTATCTGCATTTTGTCATGGGGGAAACTGAGGCAGAGAGGTGCAGTGACTTATTTGTGGTCCCAGTGATGCAATAGAATCAATAGGAATAGAATCAATCAATAGAATCAATAGGAATAGAAAATGGCAGGTTATGTGAGAGCCAGTCCTGGGCCCTAGCTCTTGTTATCCTGGCTTCTCTTTTCAAATGTCAGTCGTAGCCCCGCTAGAGTTTTTTTTTTCTTTTTCTCCATTTCCCTTAATTCTCCCTAACTGCAGAGGAAAGATTTTCTGTTACCCAGATTGGCTCTGATGTATGTGGCTCTCTGTCCAAAAGACGTGCTCTGGCTCAATCAGAAGTTATGGGCTTAACGGACGAATCTCTTCATGACATTCTGCAGCCTGTGTTATTCAGGAGGTCAGACTAGATGGTCTTGATCGTCCTTTCTGACTCTCTGAATGTTTCTGCTGCTATTGAAAGAACTCTGGACATATTTTCTATCGTTCACTTTCAGTTGAAATTATTTAAATACAGTCAAAAGGATTTCCTCTTCCATTGTGTGCTGAGCACTTTTGACAGCAAACAATGTATGTTAAACCAAAAGTTTCAAATTTCAGATTGTCACAGGGTGAGATGGCCCTTTAAGGGGGTGGAGCTCACCTGCACCCGCGCCATGGTTAGCTACCTCTCCAAGAGAAAGGAATAGGTGTAGGGGCAGCATGTGACTAGGAACCAGGCCTGCTGGGAGATATAAAGACAGCCTGTCCTGAGGCAGGGCTGAGAACCCAAGGAGCGCAGACTTGGTCTGGTCTGTTAAGGGCCAGGAAAGAGCCTCGCTGAGCTCACAATTGGCTTAAGCTCTCAGGGTCAGACCCCATGGTGGGTTGTGAGGTGTTATGTTTTCCTTCCAGGCAAGCAAATCACATGTCAAGGATTGAGGTGTAAAGTGCATATTGATAAAGTAGGTGTCATTCCCTAGGCAGAAAGAGTATTCGGAAACACAAAACATACTTCTCTAGTAAGCTGCAAAGACATCAGTGGCTATAGTATTTCAGAGTGTTGGATTGTTTAGCAAACCTTGATTATATGGGCCAACACAAAAGAGTCTTACCAGCAGCAGGAAAATACATCTAGATGTGAGCAACATAAATAAGAATGGATTCCATCCAGCAAAAGCATGTCTATGATCAATATTTCAAGACTGTTTTTCTTATACATTTTTTAAAAGTTTTCTGTTCTTTTGTAAGTTAATTTGTTCCCAACATATCATTATTTCTCATTTGCCTACAACTAAGAATCTGACCAAATGCAGGGCAAAACTGTCAGAATTCCTTGGTTAATTATACCAACCCTCTGCCATGTACATTGGCCAAACCAGACAGTCTCTACGTAAAAGAATAAATGGACACAAATCAGACGTCAAGAATTATAACATTCAAAAACCAGTCGGAGAACACTTCAATCTCTCTGGTCACTCGATTAAAGAGCTAAAAGTCGCAATTCTTCAACAAAAAGACTTCAAAAACAGACTCCAACGAGAGACTGCTGAATTGGAATTAATTTGCAAACTGGACACCATTACATTAGGCTTGACTAAAGCCTGGGAGTGGATGTGTCATTACACAAAGTAAAACTATTTCCCCATGTTTATCTCCCCCCCCTTCCCCCATTCCTCACATGTTCTTGTCAACTGCTGGAAATGGCCCACCTTGATTATCATTATAAAAGGTTTTTTTTCTCTCCTGCTGGTAATAGCTCACCTTACCTGGTCACTCTCGTTACAGTGTGTATGGTAACACCCACTGTTTCATGTTCTCTGTGTATATAAAATCTCCCCACTGTATTTTCCACTGCATGCATCCGATGAAGTGAGCTGTAGCTCACGAAAGCTTAAGCTCAAATAAATTTGTTAGTCTCTAAGGTACCACAAGTACTCCTTTTCTTTTTGAAGATACAGACTAACATGGCTGCTACTCTGAAACCTATACCAACACTGTTGGTTAGTTTTAAAAAGGAGCTAACAGTTTACTCTGTAACAGTTTACAGAGACGTCCCTTACTCTGTTCTTAGCAAGATGGTTTAATGTCAAAGGCCCTATCCCACTGCTATGTAGGTAGATGGATTTTCCCTCCCTGATCCCCAGATAGCCTCTTTCCGGCCACTGTGTTGGTGTTCTGTTCTATTCTATCCTGTATAGATTCTCACACCATGCTCATCACATAGTTACATTGCTTAATGCACTATTGGAAGATGCTCGGATACTAATGTCTGTCATGTTTGTTCTCTCATCCTATCACCAGGGGGCGAAATGTGGCATTTTAGGGTTAGTGTGGGGGGGTACATACACGTTGCTACAGATTTATGTTAGAAAAGGCAGGTGAGAAAAATTTGCCTTGTAGTTTGTGTTGAGGTCTGATGGTCCTTAGCTCCTGTGGGAACTCATTCCATAGTCCTGAGCCAGCCCCTGAGAGAGCTCCGTCTTCTGTGCCATTGAACTATACACTTATGACAGAGCATTCCATTGTGCTAGAGGAGTGAAACTCATGACCTCAGTAATTATGGCAGAGCTTTAAGATATCCTGAACTCAGGCCACTGAGTGCCTTGAAGATAAGGACTGAGACTTTGAAATTGATTCGATTTTCTATGGGAAGCCCTTTTAGGAAGCAGAGGACAAGTGTGATGTGTCTGAAGTAGCCGGAGTTGCTGAGACATGTTGCAGCGTTCTGTACCAGTTGGAGTTTTCTGAATGTGGAAGGCTTCATGCCACAGTATATTGCATTGCTATAGACCAGCTGAGAGGTGATGAAGGCGTGAATAACGGAGGCCAAGTCATTCTTTACCAGGATGGGATAGACTCTCTCAGTTGGTATGGATACCACACTTCATTCTTGCCTCCATCAGTGACCTTGCAGCCAGTTGAGTTCCATCTCTGAGCTCCAGATAACAGGGATAATATCAACCCACCTCAGAGGGGCCATCAGGGGTCACAACACCCCTGTAGTTACTCCTTGGTGGTGAAAGGCCCAGATTCAGTCCCCATTGATGCCCATGGTGTCTGTATGTGGGCATGGTTTTACTTACCCATCATTAGCCCATTCCTGGTCATGCACAGTGCATCTTCTGCTGACCTGTCTGACACACAGCTCCATCACCCACATGAGGACATGGCACTTCAAGGACAATCTATCAGCTCCCATCAGGTGTTCATCCTCAGGACAGATGGTGAGCCCTAGTCAGGCCATAGAAAAACAGGGTGGTGTTCTCCAGAGGAAACTGCTGGAGCTTCGATCTCCACCCCCACATACAAAGGGCTTCAAAAGAGGTCCCTGATCTCAGGTTAACAAAGCAGCACAAATGGGACCAATGTGGGTGGAATTACTGAGGGGGCTGGTGCTAAAAGGGCAGGATATTTCTTCCCTGCCATAGAGAGATTCTCAAAATAAAAAAGCTGGTTGTGGGAGCAATACAAGACCCACCCCTCAACCCTTGAATGGCAGGCAATCAGGACTCTGTCCTGTAGGAGGGAGCAGAGCTGGAGGGCAGAAGAGGGCATTGGAAAAATTGTATTCAAGACAGTGATCTCTACCTGCCAAGGTGTCTCAGATCCACAGGATTGGTACTTTGCTCCAGCTTTGGAACAGTCTCTTGGAGGAATCCCTTCAGTGTGCCAGACCCCCAAATGTCTCACTCTTCCCTCATGGTACCCCATGTGTCCTCACCCCTCCTGGGACTGATCCTCTGGGCTTCAGCACTCCTGTTTCACACTCTGAGCTCTGTTCAGTGTGTCCAACTGAGATAGTGTGACAGAATATACCCCGGTGTTCCCACCCTACACTCCACTGTCATGTTTGTACAAGGTATGCTTTGTGAGGCATCATTTAAAAATTCATAATTTGCTGGTCAGTATTGCGCTGGTAAAATGTGGCAACACTGTATGTGAAGTTATAAGATTCCCCTGTACGTTATTATCACATGTTCCAAACCCCACAGCCCTGCCCAAACTGAAGTTGGCAAACAGGTCTGTCCTAAACAAAGGAATGTGTGCTTGCCTTAATTTACATTTATGTAGTAAACAGTCATCAAGCAGGAAGGGAAAACAAAGAAAGTAAAATCAGGTGAAGAGAAACCAGCAGGGAATATCCTTCCACATCGACTCTTTGTCTCCTGGGTCTCACTGGAAATGATTTTCAAGAGAGGGACTGAAACTATAAAAAGGAGGGACAAACACCCCCAGGCACCTCTCTAGCTCTCTCTCCCTGCCCATCACATTCACTGAACCTGAAGAGACAAAGGAAGCAGCCATTGGACTCTGGGGGAGGGGTCCTGACATAGAGAGTTTGGTCAGTAAGACTGCTGAAAGCATCTGGTGAGAACTTTGCTCTGAATGTAATAGAGTTTGTTATGTTAGGCACCAGCAAGTGTTGTATCTTTATTTTTCTTGTAACTCCATCTGACTTTTATGCCTCGTTACTTGTACTCTCTTAAAATGTCTCTCTTCGTAGTTAATAAACTTGTCTTACCTTTCTATCTAATACAGTGTGTTCAAGTTGAAGTGTCTGGGTAACTCCATTTGGGGTAACAAGTTGTATGCATATTATTCCCTTCAAGGAATAAAAGACTCAGTACAGGTGTACTATCCAGACGAGGGCTGGCAGTACAGAACATACAGTTCTGGGAGAAGATCTGGGACTGGGGGTCACCCTGCAGCATAAATCAAGGCTGGTAAGAGCCAAAGTTTGGCTGGTTGACTGCCTCACACACACAGACATAGCTGAGAGTGTTTGAACAGTCCAGGTTGGAGGCTACAGCAGTAAGGCATTTTAACAGGCACCCAGGTTACAGGGCAGGGGTGACACCCCTACTCAGTGGGCTGGATTATACCCTGGTATGTCCCAGATAGACCCCTGCTAGAGACTAATCCCTGAAGAGGGCACAAATCACCTCATCGAGTATTTACAGTGACACTCCGGCAGTGTTTTGAAAACAGCAGGTTTTATTAGTCAGCTGGAACACAGCATAGGACATCCTTGGGTTAGCATAGAGAAATGAAGTTAAAGCACAGTTCATTCTGACTAGTGCAGGGCCCAGCCAAGCTGTAGTGAACCCCATATTCATGTTCTGTGTGTGTCTCTCTCTCTGACTCGCCACCTTAGTTCTCAGGTAAGAGAGCCCTGCTTCCTCCAGAAGTCAACACTTATCCTCCACCACACACCTCTCTAGTCCTTTGTTCTTGAGCTAAGGTCTTTGCTCAGTTTCCCTGCTGAGAGATGGGGAAATCCATCTCCTTCTGGGTCATTGGTTGCTAGGTGACTATGTCCTGGTGATTGGGTTTTCCATGGTTGTCTTCTCAGATTTTCCACTGACATGGGGTTGGCTTCATCCTGTCCTTTTTAAGGATAGCTGGTGCCCAGCTGGAGACAGTGAGGCAACACACACACTTATGGCTCAGCCTGCCGTGAGAGCAAACTTAGTCCTTTTCTCCCCACTGGGTAGCCATGCAAAATATTGAGAGAACTGAGGCACACATAAGATTCATTAAAATTTTACAGAAAATTCACACTTTGTCACACAAGGTGGCTGGAATGTCGTGCAGGAAACAAGTGTCCAGGATCCAGGACACTTCCTCTGGTGATGCTTTTCCTAGGAGTCAAACAAGAACAGCATGATGATAAAGATGTCTTTATACGAGGGCTGGGATCCAGGGATAGGGAAAGCTCAGCCTATGGACCAGGGACAGCATCTCTCTCTCCTTTGAGCCCCAGGTGCCCAGAGGAGTAAGTGGTTCTTACCTCCATGTTCATGTTCATCTTGTTCATTACTTTTGTCTTGCATCTTTCCTGGTATTCTTAAAGAATTGCAGAAGAGCTTTTTTAATTGAGCCCCATTTTCCTTGTATTTTGGATAGATGAGGCAAGAAAAATTTTGTTACTTTAGGTATGTTTACATTGCAAGTAGATGTCTGCAGCTGACCCATGCCAGCTATCTCAGGATAATGGGCTCAGGCTAAGTGTTGTTTAATTATGGTGTAGACTTTCAAGCTCAGGCTGGTGCCCTAGTTCTGGGACTCTCCGCGGGGGGAAGAGTCTCAGAGCTCAGGTTCTAGCCTGAACCCGAACATCTATACTGCAATTAAACAGCCCCTTCGTCCGAGCCCCACAAGCCCAAATCAGCTGGCATAGGCCAGCCACAGATTTTTAATTTCAGTATAGACATACCTTTTAAGACTTCTGCATATTCTATATAAACAACTCCTTTCACTGGTATAGTCTTTACAATCCCAAAGGATATGATCTACCATTTCCTGGAACTTACATGTTACACATAATCCATCTCTGTGCATGCTAATTAAAAATAAATTGCTATTTAATCCACAATGCCCTGGTAGAATTCTAAATAGGTCCACTTCGATCTTCGTCTCAGGACCTTATATTATCTCACCATTTTCAACTGTTGGGCCTATATCTTGGAACGTTTCCCCCTTCGTTTCCCCCTTCGTTCCTGCCATTCCTTCCTTAGTTCATTTTTTATTAGATATTTAAATTCCAGTTTGCTTAAGGGGCTTCCTAGATCAACTTGTTCATGATTAATAGTACTTTTTGCCGGCGTGTCTGCCAATTCGTGGCCTCCTATCCCTACGTGCTATTACAATTGTACCAGTTCAGTTGTTAGCAGGAATATTTCATTAAGAATATCTTTTCTGCTGTCAGACTTGCCACTGTAAATTGCCTGCAGCCCTGATAAGGAAACAGACAGGATGGCCATGCCGGTTGGCCTCACATCTAGTGTCCAATTTATTGCTAGCATACTCCCTGCTAGCTTAGCCATAATGATATATACAAAGTTAGTTAGCCTTATGGTTCTTGAGTCCTAATGAGGGCATGGGGAAAGCCGTTCCCATTCTTTCTGTTCCTCTTTGGAGCCATCTGTATGTATATATATGCCAATATTGTCCACACTTATCATAGTATATTGGTTTGTTATATCTTGTATATTTATCATACTTATCCTCTTATTTCATTATATAATTCCATGTCTATCTTTGGAGGAATGGTTTTCCAGTTATTAGAGTAGTTTGCCATAACTCTAGATTTTGGTCTCTCAATCCTTTCCTTTCATTAGGTTCCTTTATCTACTTTTATACTCCACTCACATGGGGAATTTTAGTTTTTGTCCCACCCTGGCCTTCACTTAACTCCCAACCATCATTATGTATTAGCTTAGGGTTATCATCTTTGCTATTACCTAGTGCTTTGGTCCCAAAAGTTAAATCTAGGAGCTTCATTCTAAGAATAACAGGCATTTTACTGCCTGCCATCTGTAGTACACACTACAGTTGTAAGAGTGATGAAGCCACCACATACAATACACAATGCCTGTGCTTGGATATAGTCTAGTCTTCTCAGATTTGTGTTCTCTGCTGACTCAAAGGCCTGGCATCCATACTCAGTAATTGCTCACTGCTGTTTCCTTATGCACTCTCGAGAATGTTCTGGAGATACTTCTGAGTAAAATAATTCTACCTTTGCACTTATCCTTAGTATTTTCAGTACAGTACCTCCAAACCAGCTTGTTATTACATAGCACACACAAAAATTTGTAATTTTTCACTATATTTATCTGTTGGTCATATAGATACAATTCTACATCTTTTTTTGGATTTTCCTTGTTGTGAAGATCATTCCCTTAGTTTTGTCTATGGAGAATTTGAAGCCTCATTGTTTCCCCATTCTGCACTTCTCTTAAGTGCATCATTGATTCTTCTGGTGGTGCTTTCAACGTTTCTGATTTTGGTCCATGTGGCACAGTCATCCAAAAATAATGTGATCCCCATTCCTGTACTGTTAGGGAGGTCATTTTTCGTGATGTTAAAGACGGTCAGGCCAACTATACTTCCCTGTGGAGTTCCATTTGCAATTGAATATACATTGAAAAAAGTTTTCCCTATTCGGACTTATATAGTTCTTTTGCTTAAGAAGTCCCTTATCCATCTACACATTCTTCCTATTATACATAAGGAGGTCACTTTACAAATAATCCCTCTCTCTATAACACATTTTAGGCTTTTTCTATGTCCAGGAAAGTTACATGAGGAATTCCTTGGTTTTCATGGGTTTTTTTGTATTTGTTTGTTTGCTTGCTTCTGTCTCTCACCATACAACGTGGTCAATCGCATTCCTCACTTCTGAACTCACTTTGCTTGCCATGTTTCTTTTTACTAATCTCTCTGTTACCATTCTTTCCATGGTTTTATCTAACATGCTGCGAGGGCAATTGATCCATATGCCTCAGGGTTGAGTGCAACTTACCCAGTTTCCTCACTGAGAAAATAATTGCATATTTCCAGTCTGTAGGTATTTCACCTTTTCTCCATATGTTGTTATATTATTTTAGTATCATCCTCAAGCTTCCTTCACTTAGGTTTGTAAGCATTTCAAAGCTTGTTTCGCCTTTGTTTGGGCAGTGCTTTTGCTCCTAATTATCACTTTTAGGAGTTCTCTCAAACTAAAATTTTCATTTTAAATAATATCCACATCCTCCTCCTACCTCATCATCACCTTATAATTATCTTTAATGAATGTTCTTTTCCTCTCTCTAATTTCTATCCTCAGTTCTCCTTCGTTACTGACTTTTTGATACATGGTGGCTAGAATTTCTCCTTTTTCTTTGTTGGAGATTATTACTCCATGCCCTGCCACCACAAGAGTTGGTATTATAGGGCTCTTACTCTTCATTCCATTCATCTTCTTAATTTGTTTCTATACCTCTGGTGTACTGTTTTTTTTATTTACTTTCCTGCAGTTCTCCAGTTTTCTCTTTTCCCCTTGTTGTAGCCCTTTGGGCAACTCCTTTACTTTTCTTATATTTCATTAAGTGTTTGCTATTTAAGGAATGTTTTGTTGTATTGTATGCCTTACTCCATTCCCTAATTACCATTGCTCATTCCTTATAGCACCACGGTGCATTTTGCCTATTTTTTAAGTAATGTCAGTATACATTGCTCAGTCTCTCACACACACCTACGTTAGATTCCAAGCAGGGATATTAGCCTTATCTTTGGTATTTCCTTTTACTTGAGATGTAATTCATGTCAGGAAGTGGTCACTGCCCATTCCCTCCTTTCTGTAAGTTTCTCAGCTGTATCTACTTGCTATGGTGCCAGAAGCTATTCCCAGATCCAGGCATGAGAGGCTTCCGTCAGCTGTACTGAATCTGGTAGCTGCTCCATCATTTAATATTACTAAATTATTCTCTTCAAAGAATTGCTCTAAACGTTTTCTGTTTTTATCATTTTTCTAAATTCTGCACAATCTTTTGTGATTATTCAGATCACCATGGATTCTGAATCGGCATGTGACATCTGCAATTAGTGCTTTCCAATCCATAACCTCTAGTTGCATGCATGGATTATAAACAGGATCAAGTCTTAGAGAGAAAAAATTGTTTTGTGTCAGTATCTCAATATCATTATACTGGATATTTAGCTTTTTAACTTCTACTTCAAGACAGTTCAGGTTCTTCTTAACAAAGGTGCAGATACCTCCACCCTTTCCTATTTCTCTAGCATGTCTATACATACCATATGCTGAGATTTTATTATCTAGTTTTTCTATTAGCCAAGTCTCTTTTGTGCATATTATATCAGGCTTCAATTCACATCAAGAATATTTTCTTTAATTTCTGCCCATGCACTATTAGTCTATGGGCACTCCTGCTGAAAATAGTCCCCACCATTCTTTTAACCTTCAATATTTCTTCAATTAGGAAAGTATGAAGTCATTCCACTGATTGCTTGCTAACCCACAGGTACCTTTCAGCAGCTTTAACTATGATTCTCACGTTCTCGATTTTCTTTCCCGTTTGAGACATACAATTTATTACTTCTATCATCAACACAATGAATCTGTTTCTGTAAGTAGTATGTCATGTCCTTTTACCCCAATGTGACTTGTTACTTCCTTCCCATTATTTTATTGCTGGCTATTTGCTTTCCCCAAGTAATCTTTCTTCTTCTTTTAGCTATCTCCTAGCAGCTTCTGCATGAGATGTTATTAGTAATTTGGGTTGTTGGTTTTTTGTAATTCTCTAGTTTGCTTTTCCTCAGTACACCTTCCATATGCTGAGCTGCGTTTACCTCCACACTTGCAACATTTTTTTTCTGTCCCTTCCTCACAATTATCCTATGACTGTTCACCTCCACTCTTACTGCAAACTTACTTTTCCTTTGAAATTATCTGCTAGATGATCAGATCTTTGGAAGCTGTAGCCTCTCACAGGAGGAGGAATACAGGACTCTGTCCAGAATATCTGATACCCTAAAAACAACAAGAAGTCCAGTGGCACCCTAAAGTATAACAGATCTATTTGGGCATAAGTTTTTGTGGGTAAAAAACCATTTGCAAATTTAACACCATTAATTTGGGATTGAATAGGGACTGGGAGTGGCTGGCTCACTACAAAAGCAATTTTCCCTCTCTTGGGATTGACACCTCCTCATCAATTAGTGGGAGTGGACCACATCCACCCTGATTGAATTGGCCTTGTCAGCACTGGTTATCCACGTGTAAGGTAACTCCCTTCTCTTCATGTGTCAGTATATTTATGCCTCCATCTGTAATTTTCACTCCATGCAGTTGAAGAAGTGGGGGGGTTTTACCCATGAAAGTTTATGCCTGAATAAATCTGTTAGTCTTTAAGGTCACACCGGACTCCTCGTTGTTTTTGTGTATACAGAATAACACGGCTGCCCCCTGATACTTGATACCCTAAAGTTACTGTCTGATAGCTCCTTTCCCTTAAATATTACCTCCTCTTCTGCTAATTAGCCTCTTAGCAATTATCACCTTATCATCATCTATTCCTTGCTCTATTTCCTCTTCTGACATCTCAGTTGGTGCACACCATATACTACCCCTGCTGTTTCAGTGAAGAATTTTGGTAGCTGACAGCTCATTTTTATATTACCTAGCATTTTTGTCTTAGGGAGTTTCCCTGCTTGTTCTTTGTTTTTACATTCCATTAACAAGTCTCCACTAAGTAGTCTCTTAGCTCTTGCTATATCTCCAGCACTTCTTTTGAGCCTCTCTGCAATCCTCAAGGAGTTGATATACCTTATCTTTAGGTCCTTGCCTATGGATTCTACTATTATGCAATTCTGCTCCTTTTCCATTCCTGCCCTCCTATTTGCTGGTCCCTTTTCTGGTTCCAGAGAATCTACCTTTTTCTTTTTCTTTGGTTGCATCCAGTCTTTCTCAGTGCTTTCCTGGTCCTCATTGTCTAGCCCGGTTTCAGTTTAATTTGTGATCTCTTCCATCTTACTCTGCCTAGGTTGTTGACCAAAGCATTAGCCAGCCACAGCTCAGCCAGCCAGCAGCCTACTGAGCCCTCCCACAGCAGCCCCAGCCCTATCAGAGCCCCACTCTCAGCTCCAGCCTCCAGTACGACCCTGCCAGCCAGCCAGCCCCTCTCTCCCACTTCTGAGCTTCCTAGCTCCCCTTCAGACTCCTTCTCCACCCACAGCAGCCTCTGCAGATGCAGCAGGGCAGAGTCACCTGGACCCAGGACTGCTCCTTAACCCCTTCTGGCCCAGGGTGGAGTTTATAAACCCCATCACACACCCTCCCCCTCAAGCCCAGGGCTGGGGTCTGCTCCCGACATTCTTGTTCTCCCCACTCATGTAAAAAAAGCTGTGTACATGTGGTCCCTCCCTGTACATGAAACTGTAGGGTTGCAAAGAGTCGTAGCGTCACGTAATCCTAGGGTTAGTGTCTTTCACTGATTTAAGCCAGTGGTGCATGATCTGTCACAAAGAGGAAAGGATTTCCCAGTAAATAATATTGTGAGGCATCTACATCCCACTTCACCACCAGGGCCTCCTTCTCAGTGACAGAGTAGGGTATTCTTTGGGGTAAACAGCTTCCTACTAAGGTAGAGGACAGGGTATTCTTCTTTGTCAAAGCCCTGGGGAAGCAGGGCCCTGAGTCATGCATCTGAGGTGTCAGGCTGCGAGATAAATTGCCCTGAAAGATCCCAGAGAAAGGGGACTGGCTCCCACCTTTGCTGGTCCTTCAGAGTTCTGAAGGCTTATTCACATATTCAGCAGCACCACAATTGTGGCAAAGGCTGGCACAAAGTTTCTACAGCAGCTGGCCAGGCCCAGGAAGTGCTGCACTTCTTTTTTTGTGGCTGGGACAGGGCATTGTGCTAAGGCTTGAACTTTACAACCAGCGGCCATAATATTCCACCTCCTCCCCATCAGCATATAGCCCAGATAAGTCCCTTCCTGGCTGGCCGTTAGTCTCACTTTGTTGAGGGTCTGCAAGACAGGATTAACATGCTTTGGAATGCTGTGCCAATTATAGCTGTATATAACAATACCATCAACTTACACTGGGGCACGTTACCCATGACGCTGGAGTGCACCATCCATCAGGTACTGGAAGGT
This sequence comes from Eretmochelys imbricata, assembly GCF_965152235.1. Lineage (NCBI taxonomy): Eukaryota > Metazoa > Chordata > Testudines > Cheloniidae > Eretmochelys > Eretmochelys imbricata. The sequence continues at coordinate 199,901,002 of NC_135574.1, read as the reverse complement.
GGCTGTGGACACATGAACACCAAAATAATATGGTCTTGAATTGATAGTGGCCAAAAGGACTCCTTTGCCATGAGAGTCACAAGAGAAATTTGCCAATACAACTCTTACCCTGACAAAGGGGAGATATTTGGTGGCCACTAATCTCTCCAGCAACTTGTCCACTCTAGACCTAGAATACGTGTTTAATTGTGATAGCTCATTTATTTTCCAGAAATTGATGGAAAAATGGGTTGATACATTCAGCTTTGGTACAAGTACAACGGGACTCCTCCCCTCACTAGGGCAGGGGTTCTCAAACTTGTTTTTGTTCCCACTCCCTATGAAAATATTTTAGACTGTGATAACAACTCCTCTTCCCCCCTCCCCCCACAAAAAATGAAAGCAAATTACTGTACATACTCATAGGAGCACTGAATGAAGCATGTAATCATTATCCCTGCTGTCAAAGGCACTGAAACCTTTAAAAAAAAAAAAAGGTGTAAAGCAACAGTTTTCAGGACTAAATATGTGGACATTTAGAAACATGTTGTCTGACCAAAAACAGCAGACAACAGGATACATTTTGGGAAGCTGGAAGTCTTTTCCAGTGTTTGTGGCAATAATCATAACATTGTCCAAGGATTGTGGCTTACACACAACTACATACAAATGAAATAGCTGGACACAATGTGAGGAGTGCAGTTTTGATAAGGTTACCATACATACAGGTTTTCAGGGACATCACCTCTTTTTTGGTCCTCTGATCTCTGTCTGGGCAGATTTTTGAAATATAAAAAAAAAAAAGTCCCTGATTTTTCCTTGCCTTCAAAAAGTCACCGAGACAGAGATCAGAGAACCAAAAAAAAAAAAAGTCATGTCTGGGAGAACCCGGACATAGCAACCCTACTCTTAACCCCCCCTTGTGACCCCCAGTTTGAGAAACACTGGTTATAAGGGAAGAGAAAGTGGGACTTACCTGAGTGGGAAACAGGAAGTGGCCACACCAAGCACTGATCCACCGGTGCACCTGGGGAAGGGGAGAGGTATGGATACCTCTGCATTCCAGAGGGAACTGTTTCTCTCAATTACTGATCAGCTGCTGCTGCAAGGAGGCAGCGGAGGAGCCTGCTGCAGTTACATGTGCCCCCGGAGCCCCGCCATGCAGGATTGCGGTACCCCAGCAGCCTCAGGGTCCCAGTGAAGGCTGGCTGAAATCACCCCAGCATCACAACAGAGGCAGCCAGTACAGCAGCTATAGCAGGCTGCTGTAGGATCCAAAGCTCTGTGCTGGTTTTCCCTGCAGAGGCTTTTCTTTGGCCACAGGAGGATGAGTGGCCCCCCTGGGGAACTGGGGGTTGAAGACCTAGCTGAGTTCTTCCCTCCCCCAACCCCTTCCACTTGTGGGATCATGCTTGGTGGGTGGGGGAGGGCAGCCTGACTCCAGCCTAAGGGTATGTCTCCACTTACCGGGGATCGAGGCTGTGGTGATCGATGCACCAGGGGTCAATTTAGCGGGCCTAGTGAAGACCCACTAAATCGACCGCAGAGCGCTCTCCCGTCAACTCCGGTACTCAACCGGAACGAGAAGCATAAGGTAAGTCGACGGGAGAGTTTCTCCCAAGTGTGGTGTAGACACCAAGTAAGTCGACCTAAGCTACATCAACTCCAGCTATGTTATTCATGTAGCTGGATTTGCGTAATTTAGGCCGACTTACCCCCATAGTGTAGACTAGGCCTAAGTTCAGATCATTCTTCTCCTTTGGCTTCATTGCAACAGGATAACAATGGAGGTATCCCAGTGTTTACTCTGTTATACCCATGTGGCCAGGCCAGAGTTCTATGTTTCAGCAGTTAGCATAGCGGGAAGAAATCATTAAATCAGTGTCACTTTTTCTAGGTTGCTTTCCCTTTGTTCTACTCTTAACACATTCACCCCTCTCTTACTTCACATTCCACATCCTTGCATTATCAGTCAGGGTGGACTACACAGCCTATGCCTTTTTATCAGCACGTTTGAGAAGCTGAGCCTATACATCACCATCCCTGTTATTTCCTGCAAGCGTTCTCTGACAATGCAGTTTCCCTTCTGTGTCAAATATAAATAGCCGTATCTATGGATGAAAAGTGGCTTCTTTATTCAAACCCCATGCACTTCCATTGACGTTACAATGTGCCCGTAACTTCAGCAAAATTACTTTCATTAGTCTCATTAATGACACAAGGTCTTGATCAGACCCTGCCTCCAAGTCAGACAATATTTACATGTCCATTATCGGATGTGTTGCTTTTATCTCCTTCTTATACAATACATTGATATTTCGTGGATTGCTGGCTTCTATGCTTGGAAGTTCAGTAAAAGGTTAATAACAAAAGAAAAGGACGGTGGGGGAAAAAGGTGTATTCCCAATGCAAACTAATTAACTAGTGGGAAAAGAGTGAGGCATTATATCATACTGTAGAAATTTAGTATACCAGCCCAGAAGGATATTTAGGAAGTGTGGACTCTAAATAGGATTTATTGAAGCAGGTCTTGCCCTCATTGTAAAGAATAAGGCATCTTCTGCTAGACTGGCTGATTAGTAGAAGCAGGTTTCTTTAGGAACTAGTACTTGTGTCCAGATTCTACATTACATAAATATTTGTAATTAATAGAGGCCTTCATCAAACGCAAGAAAAGTTAAGCATTAATGCTCACCAGGGACCCTGAAAGTAGATTAATTATCTTCGATGTAATTTGATTTCCAGACACCGCTAATATATTTTAATAGATCTCTAATTTAGTTCTATCTATTTCTTGATAAGTTTTTGCAAAAACATTAGCAGACTACAATTCTTTCCAGGCCAGCCAACCTCCTTCCATTTCATTCAGGCACACTGCTTTCCACTTCGTAAATTCATGCTTAAATTAGCCAGCCCAATGTGAGCAGGGAAATTGATAATCCTCAGATGTGCCACAAATAAGATGGAAGTTAACAGTCCAGCTGAAGGACTGAAATTTAAAAAAACCTTAAACTGAAAACACTACCTTACCACTGTAAGCCTTCAGATCTGCTTTCCGAAGGCAACCTCTCTGTCATACAGGGATAGGCTACCCTTGAAATATCTTCTCTTTGAATGACTGGCAATGGGTATTATTATTGCAGAGCAAATAAACCTTTTTCCAGCCTGCTTTAACCTCAAAAATTGATTCAGAACACACTTGTAATGTTCTCCCTTTTGTTGTGAATGCTGCCACAGAAAAACTTTGACAACTTCCCTTGTGTTATACAGAGCACAAGTAGCCACTCTACTTATTGTTGGTGGTGTTTGTTTGTAACACAGCGGTGCCCACACACCTCAGCCAAGATCACAGTCCCATTGTGCTAGACACTGAGTACCTATATGTTTTAAGGAAAAGTCCCTGCCACAAAGAGCTTCCAAGCTAAATAGACAGTACCACAGAATGATAGAAGATTAGGGTTGGAAGAGACCTCAGGAGGTCATCTAGTCCAACCCCCTGCTCAAAGCAGGACCAAAACCAACTAAATCATCCCAGCCAGGGCTTTGTCATGCCAAGCCTTAAAAACCTCTAAGGATGGAGATTCCACCATCTCCCTAGGTAACCCATTTCAGTGCTTCACCACGCTCCTAGTGAAATTAATTGGTCTTTGACTATTAGCAGTAAATATGCCCAATGGCCTATGATGGGATGTTAGATGAGGTGGGATCTGAGTTACTACAGAGAATTTTTTCTTGGGTGTCTGGCTGGTGAATCTTGCCCACATGCTCAGGGTTTAGCTGATCGCCATATTTGGGGTCAGGAAGGAATTTTCCTCCAGGGCAGATTGGCAGAAGCCCTGGGGGTTTTTCACCTTCCTCTGTAGCGTGGGGCACGGGTCATTTGCTGGAGGATTCTCTGCACCTTGAAGTCTTTAAACCATGATTTGAGGACTTCAGTAGCTCAGACATAGGTTAGGGGTTTGTTACAGGAGTGGGTGGGTAAGATTCTGTTGCCTGCGTTGTGCAAGAGGTCAGACTACGCGATCATAATGGTCCCTTCTGACCTTAAAGTCTATGATTCTATGAATAGTGTTTCCTAATATAAAACTTATACTTCCCCCACTGCAACTTGAGACCATTGCTCCTTGTTCTGTCATCTGCCACCACTCAGCTGAGCTCCATACTCTTTGGAACCCTCCTTCAGGTAGTTGAAGGCTGCTATCAAATCCCCTCTCACTCTTCTCTTCTGCAGACTAAATAACCCCAGTTCCCTCAGCCTCTCCTTGTAAATCATGTGCCCCAGTCCCCTGATCATTTTTGTTGCCCTCCGCTGGACTCTCTCCAATTTGTCCACATCCTTTCTGTAATGGGGGGCCCAAAACTGGATGCAATACTCCAGATGTGGCCTCACCATTGCCAAATCGAGGGAAGTGATTATTCCCCTCTATCTGCTGGCAGTGCTCCTATTAATGCAGCCTAATATGCCATTAGCCTTCTTGGCAAGAAGGGCATACTGCTGACTCATATCCATCTTTTCATCCACTGTAATCCCCAGGTCCTTTTCTGCAGAACTGCTGCTTAGCCAGTCGGTCCGCAGCCTGTAGCAGTGCATAGAATTCTTGCATCCTAAGTGCAGGACTCTGCACTTGTCCTGGTTGAAACTCATCAGATTTCTTTTGGCCCAATCCTCCAATTTCTCTAGGTCACTCTGGACCCTATCCCTACCCTCCAGCATATCTACCTCTCCCCACAGTTTAGTGTCATCCGCGAACTTGCTGAGGGTGCAATCTGTCCCATCGTCCAGATCATTAATAAAGATGTTGAACAAAACCAGCCCCAGGACAGACCCCTGGGGCACTCCGCTTGATACAGGCTGCCAACTAGACATCTGTGGTGTTTAAATGCTGCCTGTAATTATTAGAACTGGGAGCACTGGCTGTTGGGAGTCTGAAAGGACAGGAAACAGGAAGGAGGGGGGGAAGTTGAGGAGGCTGAGTGAGAGCTACCAAGGGTGCAGCAGCAGCTTGGTAAAGAGGTCCTGTTGAAGTTTGTTAGTATGTTGCCTGGTTGCTACAACAACATCGAGCCGTTGAACACTACCCGTTGAGCCCAACAATCTAGCTAGCTTTCTATCCACCTTATAGTCCATTCATCCAAGCCATACTTTTTTAACTTGTTGACAAAAGTACTGTGGGAGACCGTATCAAAAGCTTTGCTAAAGTCAAGATATATTCCATCCACTGCTTTCCCCATATCCACAGAGCCAGTTATCTCATCATAGAAGGCAATCAGGTTGGTCAGGCATGACTTGCCATTGGTGAATCCATGTTGACTGTTCCTGATCATCTTCTTTTCCTCCAAGTGATTCAAAATGGTTTCCTTGAGTACCTGCTCCATGATTTTTCCAGGGACTGAGGTGAGGCTGATCAGTCTGTAGTTCAACGGGTTCTCCTTCTTCCCTTTTTTAAAGATGGGCACTATATTTGCCTTTTTCTGATCGTCCAAGACCTCCTCCAATTGCCACGAGTTTTCAAAGATAATGGTCAATGGCTCTGCAATCACATCAGCCAATTCCCTCAGCACCCTCAGATGCATTAGATCTGGACCCATGGACTTGTGCATGTCCAGCTTTTCTAAATAGTCCTTAACCCGTTCTTTCACCACTGAGGGCTGCTCACCTCCTCCCCATACTGTGTTGCCCAGGACAGCAGTGTGGGAGCTGACCTTGTCTGTGAAGACCGAGGCAAAAAAACATTGAATACTTCAGCTTTTTCCACAACATCTGTCACTAGGTTGCCTCCCCCATTCATTTAGGGTCCCACACTTTCCCTGATCTTTTTCTTGTTGCTAACATACCTGTAGAAACCCTTCATGTTACCCTTCACAAATGGTGAGGAAAAGGAAGGATGATTTCCATTTTCCAGACAGGGAACGAAAACACTAAGGGCTAGATTCACAATGGGGACTCAGGTGCCCTGTCTTCTAGTGGAATCAACAACCCCAAATGAGGCACCTAGGCTCCTCATACAATGCAGGGTGGGCGTTGGGTATCTGAAAAAGGAATTCACAGGAGCCAGCATGGCGAGCAGGGAGCTTCCTAAACTAGCCAGAATGAAATGCTGAGGAGAGAGGAGTGTGACTCTTCCCCTCAGAGACATAGGACCTAAGTCCAGACCAAAGGGAGGTGCTCATCTCTGCTCAGGATTCACAGCCATGAACACTCTCGCGGAATTAGGTGCCTTTGCTAAGTTAGTTCCTTCTCACAAAAGAGCAAGGAGGTGGTGATGACCCCCTTAAACCCTGGTGCGGTTTCTCTCAATCTCTGCTTTCAAGCTGTTCCACTTCATATAAAATAATTGAATATTCAAAGGGCCAGAGAGAGTGCAGATATTCAGGAACTATATTCTGAAATATTTGCTTAGCTTCACTCTCTGCTAAGCAGAGCTAGATTCTCTGTTGAGGTCTATTTCTTATGTCTTGGCAACAGTGGAGCTATCTAAACTACAGTCTACTATCTATTTAATACTAGCGGATTGAGTTAGTTCAATTTTGGCAATGGTGATTAATTCTAAATCTTTATAGGTCCATGATGAACTAGCACCATTCAAATTACTTTCGATGAACAAATCATCTGATGAACCTTGCCCCTTTTCTAGTCATGTATTTGTTGTTCAAAAATTCCTCAAGTACTTTATGAGGATATTTTTGTTGTTGTTGTGAAGTATTCACTCCTGCTATTGCTTTGAGTATATGCTGATCTTTAGTTGTGGCATTGATTGGTCATCTAAGTCACGTGATATTATTTCTGCACCATGATTAGATCACTGATCATTTTTAAACAGGAGAAAAACCAATACAGTCTAAGCAATAATGGCTTCAAGTACAAATTATCAAGGTGAATAATCATTCATGCTAATGTTCATTAAACATTTAGGATACATGAACATTTTCACAACTGAAAAACATTGGTCAAGCAGGTTTCAGAGTAACAGCCGTGTTAGTCTGTATTCGCAAAAAGAAAAGGAGTACTTGTGGCACCTTAGAGACTAACCAATTTATTTGAGCATAAGCTTTCGTGAGCTACAGCTCACTTCATCGGATGCATACTGTGGAAAGTGTAGAAGATCTTTTTATATACACAAAGCATGAAAAAATACCTCCCCCCACCCCACTCTCCTGCTGGTAATAGCTTATCTAAAGTGATCACTCTGATAAGCTATTACCAGCAGGAGAGTGGGGTGGGGGGAGGTATTTTTTCATGCTTTGTGTGTATAAAAAGATCTTCTACACTTTCCACAGTATGCATCCGATGAAGTGAGCTGTAGCTCATGAAAGCTTATGCTCAAATAAATTGGTTAGTCTCTAAGGTGCCACAAGTACTCCTTTTCTTATTGGTCAAGCAGACATTCATATACAGTAAATAGTATGAGCCACAAAGAGCAGTTGAATGAGCTTGCAATATTTAGTCACAAAATATTAATTAATCTCTTTTGTTCTACTAGGGGCCATATAATGGTTCAGAGATTCATCGATTTCTTTTTTTAAGGCCAGGAGGGATCATTAGACCATCTAATCTGAGAGAATTTGACCCAGTTATCCCCATTGTTGATTATACCTTTCCAAATGTTTTTTTGTTTTTAAGTCTCTGTTCAACACATGGAAAGAAGATTAAAATAAAGCAGGAGAAGCTGGCATAATACTCTCTGGAACTCACCAAGAAAATGAGAGCAGGTACTGTGCAATAAATAGTGAAACAGTCACATCATAGTTAATAAGTAACACAATAATGTTGTTCTAATGAGGCAACTATAACTTTCTCTCTATTTCAAGTGCTGTGAAAAACACCATGCTAGTTTTCGCTACAGTTTTTAGAAATCTGATTGGAAATAAATTCCATAGCACAGTGACAGCTGTGCTTCTCTCTAGCGAATGTGCTTGTTTGTTAATAGAAAGAAATGCAATACAGCCACCTATTGGATTGTGCAGAAAGGTGCTTGTCTTCTGAGTCACTGGGTGTGCCTTCAGAGTCCTTGTTTTTTTAGTCTACCGAATTACTTCTGTCTCATCTTAGCTTATACACGGATGATGTGGGCTTGGGCATATCTGTAACAGTGTGTTTAAAATGGTTGTGTGGTCCTGTTTGTGGCCAGCAACTCCCTGTTGCAAGAATATCTGGCCAGATGCCATCTAAGGTAGTAGATAAGAATAACCATTTGATAAGAAAAAAGGGGGGAGGGTGTTGGGGGGGAGCGGGGGTTAATACTTCACTATAGACCAAAAGCTGGCCTGCTCAAGCATGTTAGGACTTCTCTTCCACTCTAACACAGAGACAAGTCAGAATGCTTCACTGGAGATTTCCCCAAAAAAATCTGACTTCATGGTGAGGCTTTGTGGCCTTTCAGGGTTGGACACGTGGCGTACCTACAGCGATGAGAGAGCCCCTCCTGTCACTTTAGTGAGCAATCTACGCTGCACTGCTACAGCCCTCTGCTTCCACCACCTTTGTATGCACCCAATCCTGGGGGCTGCTTGTGGTTCGTTTGGGCTGCAGCATAATTTACAGTGGCCACAGAGAGATGGCATGGAAGAAGGTTGGGAGTAGATCTAGGAAACAACCCCTCCCAACACCTTAATCTTCTTCATCTTTTCCACCCACCATATGCCCATCCTGCTCAGCAGCCAGAAGAGATGGAGACAAAAGAACTGAGATATCATCTGTTTTACAACACTCAGTGACTGAGCACTTGACTCCTCCTCTTGTACCAGTTGCCAAGTGATGCAATGGGGTGGGGTGGTTGTCATATCATATGGTGAGGGTGTGTCAATGTGTGTTGACTGGGGGTTGTGGGTGCTTTCTGCCAATAAAGTTTGACTACTCCTGCTCTGTTCCGTTGTCACTATAGCTTCCAATCTATATTTTAAGGACCTGATCAATGGAAAGACAGCCATGATAGCAAATATTTTGGATCTGGCCCGGAGAGTGGTATTTTCAGAAGTGCTCCGTGCTGCCCTATCTCTTCTCCCACTCAGTTGAATCCAGTTTACTTCAATGGGAGAAGAGTTAGGCTAATGTTGAGAGCTTTTGAAAAAGCCTCCCTAAATCTCTCTAAATAAAGGTAGCTGGATATTAATTGTTTCTTTCTCATTTTCAAAGTCTCTTATTAATTTAATATAGTTTTAAACTAATATAAATTACTTTTGTTTCTGCATTGTTTCAAATTCTGTGTCACACATTCTACCCTAGATCTATATGGAGCACTCCTATGGATGTCAATAAAAGTTCCATGGAGGTGTATGGCCCAGCGATTGTGAAAGGGGGGAAATGTTTGAGATATAAGAAAGGTGTTTGAATAGCAGGTCATGTTAAATGGTAAGTAAAGAGAAGTACCAATTGATCATCATGAATGATTGTTTGCATGCGCTTGTGGTTGGGGGGGTTTAGTGTGGGAAATTTTAAGCATGTGATTAGTTCAGCAAAAATATTTGGAATCTTTCCAAACACTAGGTATTTGAGGACTGCATTCCCTGTACTAATGATAAGCTTTTGCATGACATATTCTTGATTTTTTTCCCTGTGAATAATTTGCTCTGGGCTATGACTGCTTTTGCATATGAAGTAGGACAGACCAAATATGATTTATAGTTGCCCTATGAATTATTATAGTCAGATTAAGATTGTATCTAAAAGGCAGTGGTTAAACCGACAGTGCATCTGGGAAAACAAGGATAGCACCTGCAGTGAGGAAGCTAATTAGCTGCTAAAGGACCTTGTGCTCAGCTGATTTTCTTCAGGCCCCACCCAGAGAGTCAGTGGCTTTGGAAAGTTACGAAAGTCTTAAGTGTACCTAGGAAGAATTTTTTAATCGCATATGTCAAGGTTCCTCCCCCACTCTGAACTCTAGGGTACAGATGTGGGGACCTGCATCAGAACCTCCTAAGCTTATCTTTACCAGCTTAGGTCAAAAACTTCCCCAAGGTACAAAATATTCCCCCCGTTGTCCTTGGACTGGCCGCTACCACCACCAAACTAATACTGGTTACTGGGGAAGAGCTGTTTGGATGCGTCCTTCCCCCCAAAATACTTCCCAAAACCTTGCACCCCACTTCCTGGACAAGGTTTGGTAAAAAGCCTCACCAATTTGCCTAGGTGACTACAGACCCAGACCCTTGGATCTTAAGAACAATGAACAATCTTCCCAACACTTGCACCCCCCTTTCCTGGGAAATGTTGGATAAAAAGCCTCACCAATTTGCATAGGTGACCACAGACCCAAACCCTTGGATCTGAGAACAATGAAAAAGCATTCAGTTTTTTTACATGAAGACTTTTAATAAAAATAGAAGTAAATAGAAATAAAGAAATCCCCCCTGTAAAATCAGGATGGTAGATATCTTACAGGGTAATTAGATTCAAAAACATAGAGAACCCCTCTAGGCAAAACCTTAAGTTACAAAAAAGATACACAGACAGAAATAGTTATTCTATTCAGCACAATTCTTTTCTCAGCCATTTAAAGAAATCATACTCTAACACATACCTAGCTAGATTACTTACTAAAAGTTCTAAGACTCCATTCCTGGTCTATCCCTGGCAAAGACCAGCATACAGACAGACACAGACCCTTTGTTTCTCTCCCTCCTCCCAGCTTTTGAAAGTATCTTGTCTCCTCATTGGTCATTTTGGTCAGGTGCCAGCAAGGTTACCTTTAGCTTCTTAACCCTTTACAGGTGAGAGGAGCTTTCCCCTGGCCAGGAGGGATTTCAAAGCGGTTTACCCTTCCCTTTATTTTTATGACACGCCCCCCAAATCTCAGCTAGGGTGAAACACTGGCTGGGATTTCTTCCTGGAGCTCTAGGAAAAACAGAGTTAATAAGACACATGCATCTCTAAATATACTACCAAGTACATAAAGACTAACAATATTTTCCACATCTCAAGGACGATTTTAACCAGTTGATTCTGGGAAACTTTCACGGGAGAGTGCATCAGCCACTTTGTTAGAAGCTCCTGAGATGTGTTGGATGTCGAAATCAAAATCTTGGAGAGCTAAACTCCACCGAAGAAGTTTTTTGTTAGTTTCCTTGACGGTGTGAAGCCACTTCAGTGCAGCATGGTCGGTTTGCAGGTGGAAATGCCGTCCCCAAACATATGGGCGTAGCTTTTCCAGAACGTAGACAATGGCATAACATTCTTTTTCAGTGACTGACCAGTTGCTTTCCCTCTCAGACAGTTTTTTGCTGAGAAACACTACAGGGTGGAATTCTTGATCAGGTCCTTTCTGCATTAAAACTGCTCCCACACCACGCTCGGCTGCATCTGTGGTTACTAGGAACGGTTTGTCAAAGTCTGGGGCCCTTAGTACAGGGTCAGACATGAGTGTCGCTTTAAGCTTGTTAAAGGCCTTCTGACACTTTCCGGTCCACTGAACAGCATTTGGCTGTTTCTTTTTGGTTAGGTCTGTCAGTGGGGCAGCGATTTGGCTGTAGTGAGGTACAAATCGTCTGTAATAACCAGCCAAGCCTAAGAAGGATTGAACCTGTTTCTTTGACTTTGGGACAGGCCACTTTTGGATAGCATCCACTTTGGCCTGTAGGGGGCTGATAGTTCCTTGACCCACCTGGTGTCCAAGGTAAGTCACTCTGTTTAGGCCTATTTGACACTTCTTAGCCTTAACAGTTAGTCCTGCCTCCCTTATGCGCTCAAGGACTTTTTGTAGATGTTCCAGGTGGTCTGCCCAGGAATCCGAAAATATGGCCACGTCGTCAAGGTAGGCGACTGCATATTCTCCTAATCCCGCTAGGAGACCATCTACAAGTCTTTGGAAAGTGGCGGGTGCATTTCGCAGCCCGAAAGGGAGTACATTAAATTCATACAGCCCAAGATGTGTGATGAAGGCTGACCTTTCCTTGGCAGATTTATCTAGCGGTACCTGCCAGTACCCCTTGGTTAAGTCCAAGGTAGAGATGAACTGGGCCCATCCCAGTTTCTCTAATAGTTCATCTGTGCGGGGCATTGGATAGTTGTCTGGGCGAGTTACAGCATTTAGCTTACGGTAGTCCACGCAAAAACGTATTTCCCCATCTGGTTTGGGAACTAGAACCACTGGAGATGCCCATGCACTTTCAGATGGGCGGATTACACCCATCTGTAACATATCCTGGATCTCCCGTTCTATAGCAGTTTTAGCTTGAGGAGACACCCGGTAAGGGTGGACCCTAATTGGGTGAGCATTACCTGTGTCAATGGAGTGGTATGCCCGTTCAGTCAGTCCTGGGGTGGCTGGGAACGTTGGTGCGTAGCTAGTGCACAGCTCCTGGATCTGCTGTCGCTGCATACGCCCAAGGGTCATGGAGAGGTTCACCTCTTCCACACCACCAGCACATTTCCCTTCGTAGTAGACACCTTCAGGCCACTCAGCATCATCTTCTCCCTGGGCTGTAAACTGACAAACCTTTAATTCTCTGGAATAAAAGGGCTTTAGAAAATTAATATGGTACACCTTAGGCTTCCGGTTGGAGGTGGGGAATGCTATGAGATAATTAACAGCTCCCAGGCGCTCCTGGACCGTGAATGGCCCTTCCCACGATGCTTCCATTTTATGGGCCTGGAGCGCCCTTAAGACCATGACCTGGTCTCCTACTTTGAAGGAACGCTCTCTGGCATGTTTATCATACCAGGCTTTTTGCTCTTTTTGAGCATCCTGTAAGTTTTCTCTAGCAAGGGCTAAAGAGGTTCGGAGGGTGTTTTGTAGGTTGGTTACAAAGTCCAGAATGTTAGTTCCTGGAGAAGGTGTAAATCCCTCCCATTGCTGCTTCACCAACTGCAATGGCCCCTTAACCTCACGGCCATATACAAGTTCAAATGGGGAAAACCCTAAACTGGGATGTGGTACAGCTCTGTAGGCAAAGAGCAACTGCTGCAACACTAGGTCCCAATCATTGGAGTGCTCATTTACGAATTTACGTATCATGGCCCCCAAAGTTCCATTAAACTTCTCCACCATGCCATTTGTTTGATGGTGGTAAGGAGTGGCAACCAAGTGATTTACCCCATGAGCTTCCCAAAGGTTTTTCATAGTTCCTGCCAGGAAATTAGTCCCTGCATCTGTGAGGATGTCGGAGGGCCAACCTACCCTGGCAAAAATGTCTGCTAGTGCCTGGCACACACTTTTAGCCCTGGTGTTGCTTAGAGCTACTGCTTCCGGCCATCGGGTGGCAAAATCCATGAAAGTCAGTATGTACTGCTTTCCTCTGGGTGTCTTTTTCGGAAAAGGACCCAGAATATCCACAGCTACTCGCTGAAATGGAACTTCAATGATGGGGAGTGGCTGGAGAGGGGCTTTGACCTGGTCTTGGGGTTTTCCCACTCTTTGGCACACCTCACAAGACTGGACATAGGTAGAAACATCCTTGCCCATTCCCTCCCAGTGGAATGACCCCCCCAAACGGTCTTTGGTCCTGTTCACCCCAACATGGCCACTAGGGTGATCGTGGGCTAAGCTCAAGAGCTTCGCCCGGTATTTAGTTGGAACTACCAACTGTCTCTGAGGATGCCAGTCTTCCTGGTGTCCACCAGAAAGAGTTTCCTTGTATAAAAGTCCTCTTTCTACAACAAACCTGGATCGATTAGAAGAGCTGAGAGGCGGTGGGTTGCTCCGTGCCGCCGTCCAAGCTCTCTGGAGGCTTTCATCTGCTTCCTGTTCGGTCTGGAACTGTTCCCTTGATGCTGGAGACATCAGTCCCTCATTGGATTGTGGACCTAGGCTTGGTCCCTCTGGAAGCGATATAGGGGATGGAGCTGTTTCTGTTGACTGTGAACCGCTCTCCGCTGGTGCACTATGTTGGGATTCAGGCTCCGGCTGAGCCTCTTGTGTAGGGTTATCGGCTGCTGCCAGTTCAGGTTCAGTGGGGCCCTCTGGTGTTGAGGTTGCAAGTACTGGATTCAGTGCTGGCACGGGGTCTGGTGTTGGTTGTTTGGCTGGTTCCGGTTCTGGGACTGGTTCCGTCTGGGTCTCTGGGACTGGATCCACTACTGCTGTTGCAGACATTGGCCTGGGGTCCGGGTCCATCACCTCTGACTGGGTCCTGATAGAAGTTTCCGGAACAGAGCTAGGCCTCACGGCTTGTTTAGCCTGGCTGCGGGTGACCATTCCCACCCTCTTGGCCTGCTTCACATGATTGGCCAAGTCTTCCCCCAACAGCATGGGGATGGGATAATCATCATAGACTGCAAAAGTCCACATTCCTGACCAGCCCTTGTACTGGACAGGCAACTTGGCTGTAGGCAAATTGAAAGAGTTGGACTTGAAGGGTTGAATCGTCACTTGGATCTCTGGGTTGATTAAATTGGGGTCCACTAAGGAAGCATGGATAGCTGACACTTGTGCTCCAGTGTCCCTCCACGCGGTGACCTTCTTCCCGCCCACACTCACAGTTTCCCTCTGCTCCAAGGGTATCTGGGAGGTATCTGGGCCTGTGGACCTCTGGTGTGATTCCGGTGCAATGAACTGTAATCGGTTGGGGTTCTTGGGGCAGTTGGCCTTTACATGCCCCAGCTCGTTACACTTAAAACATCGTCCAGCTGACGGGTCACTGGGGCGAGGAGGGTTGCTGGAGAACGGGGTGGTGGAACGATAAGGGGTCTGGAGGGTTCTTTGGGAGGTAGGTGGGGCTTTGGGCGGCCCCCGGTAATAGGGTGTGGTCTGGGGTGGTCCCTTCTGGTCTCCGCTCCAACTGCGACCAGTTTTCTTCTTCTCTGCCACCTCCACCCATCTGGCTCCAATCTCTCCTGCCTCAATTACAGTTTTGGGTTTCCCATCTAGGATGTATCTTTCTATTTCCTCAGGAACACCCTCTAAGAATTGTTCCATTTGCATTAGGAAGGGCAAATTTACTGAAGAGTCAACACTTGCTCCTGATATCCAGGCATCCCAATGTTTCACAATGTGGTAGGCATGTCGGGTAAATGACATGTCTGGTTTCCACCTTAGGGCTCTGAACCTCCGACGAGACTGCTCGGGTGTTATCCCCATTCTGACTCTCACCTTGGATTTAAACAGTTCATACTTGTTCATGTGTTCTTTAGGCATTTCAGCTGCCACCTCAGCTAAGGGTCCACTGAGCTGCGGCCTCAGCTCTACCATGTATTGGTCAGTAGAGATGTTGTACCCAAGGCAGGCCCTTTCGAAGTTTTCTAGGAAGGCCTCAGTATCATCGCCTGCCTTGTAGGTGGGGAACTTTCTGGGATGGGAAGTGGTACTTGGAGAAGGATTACTAGGGTTTGTTGGGATATTCTGCTGAGCCTTTATCTTCTCCATCTCCTCCACATACTTCCTCTCTTTTTCCTTCTCCTCCAGTTCTTTGTCCCTTGCTTCCATAGCTCTCCTGTGAGCAGCCGCTTGGTGTTGTTCTGCTTCTCTCGCTGCCTCCCTTTCTTGTTCCTTCTTCAGCCGCATGAGTTCTATCTGTCTTTCATGTTCCCTTTGTTTTTCCTCAGCCTGAAATTTGGCTAATTCCAGCTGTAGTCGAGCTGAGGATTTGGTCGTTCTAACCTCTCTGTTTTTAACTAACTTTACACCCGAGGTTTAGAAATAAACAATCAAAACTTGGCTGTAAAATTTTGCTGTGCTGGAATAGAATACCTATTCTCTGATAGTGATTGTCAGCCTACAGAAAAAGACAATTCCCTTGTCTCTGCTCTGGGCCCAAATTAAAGCAAAAAACCTCCAACTACTTGGAAACCTGCTTACCCAGCCCAAAGAAAAAGCAAATGGGTAGAACACACACCCCCTATTTACTTTTCGGAAGAAAGAAAAAAAAACTCTGGGTTGGAAGACTGTGAATTTCCCTGCAGGAGTTAAGTACCCTGCCTCCAGGCAAAGAAAACCTGCAATTCACAAAGATAATCCCCTTTTGTCTCTGCTTGGCCACAAAGCAGAGAAAAAACAAACTGCTTTCTGGACTTCCTTTCCAAAGGAAAAAAAATTTTCCTTTTTAAAATCTGTATTTCTAGTTCAAAAAATCTCAACTGGATCTCAAAATGATTTCAGGTTAATCCCACCACTATGCCACCATGTCAAGGTTCCTCCCCCACTCTGAACTCTAGGGTACAGATGTGGGGACCTGCATGAAAACCTCCTAAGCTTATCTTTACCATCTTAGGTCAAAAACTTCCCCAAGGTACAAAATATTCCCCCCGTTGTCCTTGGACTGGCCGCTACCACCACCAAAACTAATACTGGTTACTGGGGAAGAGCTGTTTGGACGCGTCCTTCCCCCCAAAATACTTCCCAAAACCTTGCACCCCACTTCCTGGACAAGGTTTGGTAAAAAGCCTCACCAATTTGCCTAGGTGACTACAGACCCAGACCCTTGGATCTTAAGAACAATGAACAATCTTCCCAAAACTTGCACCCCCCCTTTCCTGGGAAATGTTGGATAAAAAGCCTCACCAATTTGCATAGGTGACCACAGACCCAAACCCTTGGATCTGAGAACAATGAAAAAGCATTCAGTTTTCTTACAAGAAGACTTTTAATAAAAAAAATAGAAGTAAATAGAAATAAAGAAATCCCCCCTGTAAAATCAGGATGGTAGATATCTTACAGGGTAATTAGATTCAAAAACATAGAGAACCCCTCTAGGCAAAACCTTAAGTTACAAAAAAGATACACAGACAGAAATAGTTATTCTATTCAGCACAATTCTTTTCTCAGCCATTTAAAGAAATCATAATCTAACACATACCTAGCTAGATTACTTACTAAAAGTTCTAAGACTCCATTCCTGGTCTATCCCCGGCCAAGACCCAGCATACAGACAGACACAGACCCTTTGTTTCTCTCCCTCCTCCCAGCTTTTGAAAGTATCTTGTCTCCTCATTGGTCATTTTGGTCAGGTGCCAGCGAGGTTACCTTTAGCTTCTTAACCCTTTACAGGTGAGAGGAGCTTTCCCTTGGCCAGGAGGGATTTCAAAGCGGTTTACCCTTCCCTTTATTTTTATGACAGCATATTCCCCAACCCCTAACAGAGGATCAAAAAAACTCTTTGAAATGCTCACATAACCCTTGATATATCAAATATGCCCAAATGCAGATTAGAAGGAAATCTCCAACCCAGTTTGTGGATAAGGAATTCAATTTAAAATGTTGCAAATGCTCGGTACATAAAGGTATTTGAATTAGAGAAATGACAAAGTCCCACTTGTTACTAATGGATCTTTTCCCCTGAATGCAAATCTCCAGATAGGAGACAGACAAAGGTTGTGCAGCTGCAGGAGATAGACTGACAGGCACTTACTGACCTAGCTTGTGTGTTGCTGTTAAGAGAAAGAGACCTTTCTGCCATGTAAGGTTTTATTCTTCCTTAAATCAGCAACTATAAAGAAGGTCCAGACTAGTTATGATTTTATATTAAGCTTAATTTAAACTTCAGGACTCTTCCATTATTAATTTATAAAGTCTGTCTTAAAAAAAGAAAACAACCTGATTTTGAAACTGCTGACTGTTTCTGTTTGGAACTATTTCCTGCCAGATGCTCCTATGAGAAGAGAGATCGGGTCTTTTCTCAGAGAAGGCTAAGGATCTTATCCTGCAAGCACTTAAGCACCCACATAGCTTTAATCTCAGGAGCAGTCTGGAGTGACATACGTAAAGTAGGAGAGATAGGCCTGTCTCTGTTAAAGGCAAGGGAACCACAGAACCCTCCTTCCAGAACAGGTGTGTGGTAGCTAATATAAGCAAGGAGAGCACAGGGAGAGCTGAATAGACCTTGAGGATGCTCGGTATTATGACAAAGGGAGTCATCAGTACTAAACAAAGTAGTTTAGTACTGATGACGGGAGGGCTTCTCTCGTCAGCAGAGTTAATCCACCTCCCCAAGAGGCGGTACCTATGTCAGCAGGAGAAGCTCTCCCGTTCGACACGGGAGTGTCAGTATAATTACATTGATCGGGGTGTGGATTTTTCACACCCCTGGGTAACATATTTATACTGATATAGGTCTGTAATGTAAACCTGGCCTTGCTGTCAGTGATTCGGGATAGGACACTATATTCTCTGTTGTAAGGAAAACTCTTAATACTCTGAAAAGATTCTCCAGTGATTTTTATCACCTTAGGCCCTGTTAATGAACCCTTCTAAGCCTTGCCTTTTGACCAAGAATACTAGGTAGAGAAAGGCTTTGTCTTCACCTAAATCCTAAATGGATACAAGGCACTTGCAGAGTTTACCTTGAGATAGCTAGGCAAGATCAGAATTATACCCCCACCTGTCC
This sequence comes from Eretmochelys imbricata, assembly GCF_965152235.1. Lineage (NCBI taxonomy): Eukaryota > Metazoa > Chordata > Testudines > Cheloniidae > Eretmochelys > Eretmochelys imbricata. The sequence goes on along the minus strand of NC_135574.1, from coordinate 199,882,771 downwards.
TCACCAATTTCACCTTGTATAACTACTCAGTATAACTACTGAGCTTTGTCTCACTGTGTTTATACAGTGGCATAGCTCATACGTGTTAGTTACTCCACAGTAAAAAACACATTACATTAAGCCTTTTAGCTGCAGGTGGCATGTATTAAGGGTCAAAGGCTCATGTACCTCTCCCAGGAAGGACTTCATGAATTTCCCCAAATCCTCCTCAGATACCAAAGGATCTTTGTTCAAACCAAGTTAACACAAAGAGAAAAATCATCACATCTAAAGTATATAGAATCATAGGGCTAGAAGGAACCACAAGGGTCATCTAGTCTAACCCGCTGCTAAGATGCAGGATTTATTGTGTCTTAACCATCCAAGACAGATGGCTAGCCAGCCTCCTTTTGAAAACCTCCAGTGAAGAAGCTTCCACAATCTCCCGAGGCATCTGTTCCATTGTCCTACCGTTCTTACGGCTAGGAAGTTTTTTCTGAGATTTAATCTAAATCTGCTATGCTGTAGTTTGAACCCATTGCCCCTTGTCCTGCCCTTTGTAGCAAAAGAGAACATCTTTTCTCCATCTTTTTTATGGCAGCCTTTCAAGTATCTGAAGACCGCTATCATATCCCTCCCTTAATCTCTTTTCCAAACTGAACATACCCAGTTCCTTCAGCCTTTGCTTATGTGGCATATGAAATCAGATTGAGCCACAGCTCAGTTAAAGGAAATCTAGACTAGTACAAATTTAAATGTTCATGAGAAATAGAGAACAAATTGTCTTTTGCATCAATCTGAGTCCCAATGATTTGTCCCCATGAGAAAAACTCCCCCTGACTACCAAATATCCTTCAAATAAAGGCGTTAACTTGCATGATCAAATATATTAGAGAGCCCTTGGGTGGGCTAGTGGAGAAACCATAATATTTCTGGAGGGACATTTGTTTTATGAAAAAGACTAACCTCTCACCTGCACAAAAAAGGCTTGCTTGCTTTCTCCTTGCTAAATGGGCAGTTATATGTTTCTATTTTATTCACTATTACATAGGACTCTCCTATTGTTTGTGAAACGTAGACCTGTTCAGACCTATGGGACTACAACAAAAGGTGCACATCCACTTCTCTGCCTCCTCCACACCATTAATTGATCCTCCATTGAATCAGACACAATTAACAAGTTAATAGCTCTTGATACCTCATCTCAAATTAGGAATCTTTACATGGCAGCATGACAGCCTCTTTAAGCTAAAGTGTCAAGCCTGAAGGTAGATAATTGTTCTTTAAAGAGACAGGGATCATATTTTCCTGTGATTGTTTTAATCATTTCTAGTCTATATCAGATGGAGCATCATCTGTCTCCTTTCCTATGATCCTATGTCTTCCCAACTCACTGTTCATTGTTAACAAAGAATCCTGTCTCATAAAGGTGATGGCATGAAAAAGTTATTTAATTAATTTTAGTTCTATTCCAGTAGCACCTGGAATTTGCTAGTTCTCTTGGTATATCCTAGCTATTAATATTCATTGACATCTCTAGCTATTTTATGTGTCCCTAAATTGGAAGGATCATTCATGTCCATGTTGTTAAAAATATGTGTATGTGCAAGTTTCCCTGGGATTTTTCTTTTTAAAGTATGTGCCCTAATTATCCATGCCCCATTTAAGTCACCTCAATTACATGGGTTAAATGGGTGCCTAGAGCTCGGCAGCAAATGGCTTTCCATTTTGTGTGGTTTAAAATATATAATGATGTCAAATCTTCCCATTCTACATCAGGATGAACACAAGACCTTTTCAAAATTTTTGACAAAAAACAAGAGAGAAACACTCACCAGAAGAGCCAACAGCCTGGTAATTAGGTCACTGAGCTGGAATGTTTGGATCATATCCCTGCTCCAAATCAGGACCTGAATTTGGGTGTCCTACATCCTACGTGAGTATCTTAATATCAGACTCTCTCTCGTGTTGTGGGTTTGACCAGAAATTCCACCCTGGACCTGAAAAACCTTCCCAATTAAAGCTTTGTTGAAACTGATACATTCCTATAAAAAGTTTAGGTTTTGACAAATCTGCTTTTTTCAATTAAAAAATATTTTGTTAAGAAATTCCCGATGAGCCTTCTAGGTGTCAGAACGGTAGGCAGTAATCATGAGCATGTAATCACACCAGTACAAAATGGGAAATGACTGCTTAGGAGTACTGCAAAAAGGGATCTGGGGGTCATAGCGGACCACAAGCTAAATATGAGTCAGCAGTGTAACACTGTTGCAAAAAAAGCGAACATCATTCTGGGATGTATTAGCAGGAGTGTTGTAAGTAAGACACGAGAAGTAATTCTTCCACTCTACTCTGCACTAATTAGGCCTCAACTGTAGTATTGTGTCCAGTTCTGGGTGCCACATTTCAGGAAGGATGTGGACAAATTGGAGAAAGTCCAGAGAAGAGCAATAAAAATTATTAAAAAGAAAAGGAGGACTTGTTGCACCTTAGAGACTAACAAATTTATTTCAGCATAAGCTTTTGTGAGCTACAGCTTACTTCATCCGATGCATTCAGTGGAAAATATACTATTAGAAAGACAGACTTAGCTGGTAATGTTTTGGCAAAAGTTTTTTCCTAGTTCAAAGAACTTGGTCCAATAGAAGATCTTATCTCACCACCTTGTCTCAAGCATAAGTAAGACAATATTCATATCTATCTCTTGGTTTAGATCCATTTCTCAGGGTGGAGGCATGGGCCTGTCACTTGAAAGGGGTGCACCTGGGGGACTGGTAAAAAGTCTTAGAAGGCACAGCCTACTCAGGAACTGGTCCTGTCCACCACTGTAATGGCTTTAATTTGAACTACAAACATTGATAAGAAACCATGCCAACAGAAGCCACGTAGAATGACAGCTGGTCTTAGCATAATGCTTGCAAACATGATTAGTTTTATGATAATCTTGGCAGTTTCCCCCCAGTTGTATCCATAACTCTGGAAGTGAAATGTGAAGTGTTCATTTTGGGATACATTAGTGATACTTTACTATAAAAAGCATTCAGCCAGACAATGGTTTGGCCTAAGCTTTTTGTTAACTTTCAAGATTACCAGTGATTTATGATTAAACTTTTAACAGTTTTGTGAACACCGCAGTAAATAAATGCATACAGTTAAATATTTAGGATTAAATCCATGTTTAGCCATAATCTATAATACAACATAGGACACAGCAGAAATGAAAAAACACGGTACGAGTTTGTTCCGTAGCTATGTCCCCAGACCACTGTAACAAACCAATATTCAAATAAGAAAAGAGCACATGTTTGCAAGCCCCATAATGTCTGGTTTTACATACACACTGCAGTCCAAAGAGTCTGTTAGTCATCAAAACTCACTGCATGCAAAGAGGCAGGTGCACAGCTTCCTCAGTAGCCCAGTGATAGGTTTCATCAGTAATAGGAATAGTAAAGAATAGTAATTAGAATTGCTCTAGTAACTAGAGCATTTGGTGCCCAATCATTCACTCCAGTGCTGCTCTAAGATAATAGTGTATCCTCACTCAGTTTGCATTGCAGATTAAAATCCTCTAACCAATCTCTGAGCTCACATCATATTCTTTTGAGGCCACCCTAGTCTCGCCTCTCACTGGACAGGGCTTCACTACCCGCCAGATCTGCGGGTAGTGATCGATCTATCAGAGATCGATTTATTGATTCTTGTCTAGACACGATAAATTGATCCTCGAACGCACTCCCCATTGACTCCAGAACTCCAGCTTACAAGAGTCGGAAGCGGAGTCGATGGGGGAGCGGCAGCAGTCAACTCGCCGCCATCCTCACGGCCAGGTAAGTCAACCCAAGATACACATAGCTGAAGTTGCGTATCTTAGGTCGACACCCCCACCCCCACCCCCCAGTGTAGACCAGGGCTAAGAGTAACACCTGCCTATATTTGGAACTGCAGTAATGCTGCATTTGGAGCAACTGCAAATGTCTGACATGGAAAGGACAGACATCCAGGGCCTGATTCTCAGTTGCATTAAAGCCAAATTACTTTGGCAGCATGAATGAGCCTTAAGGAAATTGGAAATGGCATGCTGAGAATATACCCTACACAGGGGGCTTCTCAACTAGCATGGAACTAGTGTAAGGGTTCTATCGTAGCCCTTCTCCAGTCCCTGGTATAGGGAGCTTGTTGGGGACAGGAAGAACATATGGCCAGATTGCATTAAATTATGGCTGCCCTAACTTATACAGGGAGCTGGGCCACCCACTGAATGGCCTTGCAATACAGTTGGCTTAAAACCCTCTCTGCTCTACCCCTGAACCCACAGTTTGAAAACCGCTGCTCTATTTCCTTTTCCAGCCAGGTCCATCCACATGCTTCCTTCTCCAGCTAGATTTCCTGTTCTTCAATCACACTCCCACACCCTCATCCCCTGCCAGCTTACTTCTTCCACTTAATGCTTCACACAACAAACCAGGTAAGTATGACCCACTCTTAAGTGAATAGGCTTGGGCAAGATTATCTCTGCTTATGACAATGACATGCTGTGGGAACAGTGGAAGACAGAAGAGATAAATGGGGAGGGGAGGAAGGGAAGAGTCATTTGAGGAGCTCTACCTGGAAAACATGTGGATCAAGGAATTTGCCCTACTCTTGACCCTTTCACCCTCACACTTGTCCCTGTTATTTTTTCCATTGTCCCATGCAATTATTTGAGTCCCGGACCCAGTGGATCCTCCCCATAGGCTGCGGGAGGGTCCTTTAAGCCTGCCCACTTCCCAGAACCCAATATGAGCATATTCTCCTCATTCAAATATTAGAAAGCTGTAGCTTGAGTTAGATCAAGAAAAGTCTCAAACTAGGTCACTTTTGCAGGGAGCACAACACGCATGGCCTGATAATGACAATTAGTAATGATCAAAATCCCTCTGATCAAATTTGTATTCCTGTTGACACCTCTGAAATCACAAAGGGATGACGGAATTTTGATTCCAGAATCCCTTCTAACTGCACTCACCAAAATTTGCCTAGCACATTCTTCTGCTCAGAGATTTCTGTCACATGAACTTGGAAATGTAGGGCTTGTCCATACATGGAGTTCTTCAGAAATAGCTGTTCCTGAAAAACAACATGTGTAGACAAGTCTGAAGTCTCCAGAATTTAGATAATCAGCTTTCTTAGCTCTGATAGAGTTGGTCAAAACCTTTTTGACAGAACAGTTTTCTGGGGGAAAATGCATTTTCATTTAAATCAAAATGTCTTGTGGGAGCATGTTGCTTTCAATGAAGACTTCAACAGAAAAGTTTTGCAATGAGTCAAAATCAAAATGGAATATTTCATTATCTTGTTTCATTTAACTCCAACTTTCTTGTTTGACTTTCTTGTTTCTTCTCAACTTTCTCATCCCATTTCATTTAGACTGTGTCAGTAAACTGTTTAATGTCTTGACATTATCAAAATGAAATAGTTTAGCATTGTTGAAATATTTTGTTCGTTTCAATGTTTCTGATGTGAAATATTTCTGAGTTTCTGTTCCACAAAATAATTCAAGATTTTAACTTTTTATCCATGTTGGAATTTCCTGTGGGATGGAAACTTCATTTCCAACTATCTCCTCTCTCTGGGGTAGACTTATTCTTAGGGTTACCAGATAGCAACAGTAAAAAAAACGGGACGGGGGTGGGGGGTAATAGGCACCTATATAAGAAAAAGTCCCCAAAAACGGGACTGTCCCTTTAAAAACAGGACAACTATTCATCCTACTTATTCTCCACCCCCACCCCACCCCAATCTGTGTGTGAGCTCTCGGGGCCTGAGCAAACTCTTTTCAAACTGATTTGAGTCTGATCTTAGATTCAACTGAAAGAGAGGACCAAGTTTTTTCTCTTTTGTTGTATTTAAATATTTCTTGGCTGTGTTCTCAAAGCACCAACTGCAACAGAAATCTGCTTTTAAGCATCCTCCATTTAACTCAGCAAGAAAATGAGATAATTCAAAGTTCAACAGTGGGGCCCAACTATGCCTGATGATTCATTTTATGGAATTTTCTGTAGAGCATCACTTAGCTCTTTGGTGCTTAATTTCCTTTTTAGCGCTGGCTGTGATTACTTGAGGTGAACTATTATGCGGTACACTACTAGCATTGCAATAAGTATGTTCACGGATAAAGATATTTGCATGAAAGTCCTGGAATGCTGTGTATATTGCTTCCTCTTTTATAGAGAGAGCAGTTTCACTGTGCAGCTAGCAATGAATGACTTGAATGCAAACATCACTTTTCTCTGAAAAAATAAAAATATCAAGCTGTGATTATTATTGCAGGAGAGACGTTCTCATAACTCCATTGGTACTGTTTACTGAATTTTGCTCTTTCACTCTTTGTAGTAAAATTTTGAACATTAAATTTCATTTAGGCATTAGCCAGCCATTTGCAACTTTTTCTATGAAGAAGCTCCGGCTGTTAGTAAACTGGCATATCCAACATGCGGTTCAGATGGGGCACACAAAGTCCTATCATATGGCTAGTGGCTTCTTATTACAGTTCATTTCTTCTCCGTAATAATGGCATCATAAGTTTAAAGTTAGTTTTCAAGCTCAATGTTTTTTTCTAACTCCTGACCCTGCAAACTCACGACGGATTCTGACAAGTAAGTGAGGTTATTTCTATCTTGTGCAGCCCCGGTAATTATTGATACTGAAGGCCAGATTGCACCCTCAGTGTATCTTTGCCTCCTCTTGGGCAGCACAAGTGTTTGGAAATTATTAAAAATTCAGATGTACAGGGTGGAGTAGAATCCTACTCATTCCTTCTTTGCAGCATTGGCTCTGCAGGGCTGAGTAAAGTTAAGCAAGCATTTGTTTTTCTCACTAAAATTAGCAAATGTGACTCTGAATAGACATAGAAAGGAGGAAGATGCATTTTTTACGCAATAACTTCTCAGAATGGAACCACCCTTAAATAAATTGGGGCATACCAAGGAGATTTCAAGTCCCAAAATGCACTTCTCTGTCACAATCTGAGTAGCTGTCTATATTGGTTGCTTGCAACATAATGTGTAGGATTGCTGTAAACTATTCATTACTCCACCTGCAGCCAATTGGTGAAGCTGTTCTGACCAAAATAAAACAGAGCATGCTGAAAAACCAAGTCTCTGCAAACCTCAGCCTCATATTAAATATGTCCCCCTGGATGGAGTTTTGATACTCAGTTTCTAGGTATCAGAGTAACAGCCGTGTTAGTCTGTATTCGCAAAAAGAAAAGGAGTACTTTTGGCACCTTAGAGACTAACCAATTTATTTGAGCATAAGCTTTCGTGAGCTACAGCTCACTTCATCGGATGCATACTGTGGTAAGTTCAGAAGATTTTATTATATACACACAAAGCATGAAAAAAATACCTCCTCCCACACCACTCTCCTGCTGGTAATAGCTTATCTAAAGTGATCACTCTCCTTACAATGTGTATGATAATCAAGGTGGGCCATTTCCAACACAAATCCAGGTTTTCTCACCCCCCCCCCCCCCACACACACACACAAACTCACTCTCCTGCTGGTAATAGCTTATCCAAAATGACCACTCTCCTTACATTGTGTATGATAATCAAGGTGGGCCATTTCCAGCACAAATCCAGGGTTTAACAAGAACGTCGGAGGGTGGGAGGGGGTAGGAAAAAACAAGGGGAAATAGGCTACCTTGCATAATGACTAAGCCACTCCCAGTCTCTATTCAAGCCTAAGTTAATTGTATCCAATTTGCAAATGAATTCCAATTCAGCAGTTTCTCGCTGGAGTCTGGATTTGAAGTTTTTTTGTTGTAAAATAGCGACTTTCATGTAATCGCATGACCAGAGAGATTGAAGTGTTCTCCGACTGGTTTATGAATGTTATCATTCTTGACATCTGATTTGTGTCCATTTACTCTTTTACGTAGAGACTGTCCAGTTTGACCAAAGTACATGGCAGAGGGGCATTGCTGGCACATGATGGCGTATATCACATTGGTGGATGTGCAGGTGAATGAGCCTCTGATAGTGTGGCTGATGTTATTAGGCCCTGTGATGGTCTCCCCTGAATAGATATGTGGGCACAGTTGGCAACAGGCTTTGTTGCAAGGGTTAGTTTGTTCCTGGGTTAGTGGTTCTGTTGTGTGGTATGTGGTTGCTGGTGAGTATTTGCTTCAGGTTGGGGGGCTGTCTGTAGGCAAGGACTGGCCTGTCTCCCAAGATTTGTGAGAGTGATGGGTCGTCCTTCAGGATAGGTTGTAGATCCTTGATAATGCGTTGGAGAGATTTTAGTTGGGGGCTGAAGGTGACAGCTAGTGGCGTTCTGTTATTTTCTTTGTTAGGCCTGTCCTGTAGTAGGTGACTTCTGGGAATTTTTCTGGCTCTATCAATCTGTTTCTTCACTTCCGCAGGTGGGTATTGTAGTTGTAAGAATGCTTGATAGAGATCTTGTAGGTGTCTGTCTCTGTCTGAGGGGTTGGAATAAATGCGGTTGTATCACAGAGCTTGGCTGTAGACGATGGATCGTGTGGTGTGGTCAGGGTGAAAGCTGGAGGCATGTAGGTAGGAATAGCGGTCAGTAGGTTTCCGGTATAGGGTGGTGTTTATGTGACCATCGTTTATTAGCATTGTAGTGTCCAGGAAGTGGATCTCTTGTGTGGACTGGACCAGGCTGAGGTTGATGGTGGGATAGAAATTGTTGAAATCATGGTGGAATTCCTCAAGGGCTTCTTTTCCATGGGTCCAGATGATGAAGATGTCATCAATATAGCGCAAGTAGAGTAGGGGTATTAGGGGACGAGAGCTGAGGAAGGGTTGTTCTAAATCAGCCATAAAAATGTTGGCATACTGTGGGGCCATGCGGGTACCCATAGCAGTGCCGCTGATCTGAAGGTTGTCAGTTGTGACTGTCCGTTTCAGTAATACTCCCACAATGCCCCATTTCTTCACAAAATATCATCTGTTTATTCCTCTTTCCTATATCCTGATGCTGTAAAATGGCAAGGGATTTCATCCTTGTTATGTTTATATGCAAAGAGAGCAAAACAAATTTCCAGTCTAAAATGAATTATTCTAGTTAAAGAAAACAAAAGTAAGGTCTCCATGAGAAAGCATGGTGTGTCTGTCTCCTCTGTATCAGACCTCAGTGACACTGAAAATAAAATGTAGCTAGATACTGTTCTTGCAGATTCAAAGGTACAGTACACAAAATGCAGAGGCAAAGTAGCATCAAGTTAAATCCACCACTCCTATAATTTGGTCTTGTCGGACATGATTCTATGGGCTGTACCAGAAACTTTAGGAGATTATTTTATATAAACTGTTGTAAGTAGCAGGGTGAATCTTTAGTTTCCCAGCCTCCTGCTACAAGTATGGAGTCCTGCTGCTTGTTGCTGTCAACCCTAGAACTCCGTATTCTTAGGGTTAGTCTTGAAAACATATTTTCATAAGCAAGGGCATAGATGCTTTCTTAATGAAAGATGAGATACTCATGTATGGGGCTCAAAGATTCTGTTAACAAGGGACTCACATAAGCCCCTTGTAGCTCATCAGTGCTTTGCACCTCAAGAATAAAGCATTGGGGAGAGATGGTCCTTTCCCTGAGATCACAGGAGTTATAATATCATGATAAGGTTTTAACATTTCTGCTCTCATCTGATGATGCTGTGGGTTTCCCAGAACTTCTGAAAATCAAGTGTGAAGGACTGGATTGAGGATCTAGGTGCCAAGCATTCAAGTTGAAAAATGCTGGCAATAGTATGTATCTTAAATGTTTAAATATTTTAAACATCTTAAATATTTCCCCTGTTGTCAGAAGGATCTGCAGTCTTAAAAAAAAAAAGGATGAGATGGAAAGATGGTTAATTTCTGGCAATGCCTTGGGGAAAGACTCCAGATAGACCAAAAGGAAGAGAAATAAAACTTTCAGTGAGAGCTCTTTTCTGCAAGCTTTGGTCAATCGTCACATGCTTTCCTGCTATCCCTACAAAGGCAAGAGTACTTTTTAAAAAATCACACAAAAAAATCACTACTTCATTGGAGTCTTCATCAGAAGAGTTTTTGTGGCTTGTCATGCCAGCCCTACTTCCATTGAGGCTTTGCGCGTCTCCAAACACACATAGTTACCCTACAGCAATGTATTATACATGTTTATGGCCATCAGAGGTCAGTATAAGCTAAGTAATCTTCCCATTTTTACAGTATTTATTCTCTGTCCTGAAGAAGAGCTCTGTGCAGCTTGAACGCTTGTCTTTCACCAACGGAAGTTGGTCTGGTAAAAGCTATTACCTCACTCACCTTGGCTCTGTTTTTATAACAGTTTAACATTCAAAACCAAAACAATCCTGAATGTCCATGATAAATGTAAAGTAAACAAAGACATGCCTTGGGCTTGAAAAAAATTAAGATGGGGTTGTGTGTAGTTAGCTTCAGCCAATAAAAAACTCCCTTTCATGTTTGTCATAGGAGCAAACATCAGCAATTGCCATGGGATCTTCACTGGCTGACTAGCCACTTCTGGGCCCAGTTCAAGATTATAGATCTCCAGGCCCCATTAAGCTCTGCTGTACCATTCCTGTAATTGATGATAAGGTTTAAACTCTCAAGGGTGGGCTGCAGGGGAGCCTCTCAGTGAAGACCCTATGGCTCTGGAATATGCTGTTTCAGGGCCCTGTTCAAACCCAAGTCTGGTGAGCGGACATAAGAGCTCTTTGGCCAGTATTTTGATAGATCTTCGTAATAAGAGAGCATGCCATTTGCTAGTCAGCAGTAGCTTCTCTTATATTTTGCTGATCTGTAACTGATTTTATTTTATTGTCTTAATCCCAGATGCCTCAGCATAGAAATGTCTAATGTATGTTAAAAACTGCTGCTGAACAAGTACAGGCGAATCCTTAATGGCAGACAAATCAAGTTCAGAGTTTATTTTTTCACACCAATGTCTAATTCTGCTTCCTTACCCACGGTCGCAAAATACATATACAGATATTAGAGCTGATCGGAATACTTTTGGCAAAGTTTTCTGGCTAAAAACTCTCATCAGACTGCTGGTTAGGGCAGTGGTCAGGAATTTAGAAGACAGCAGTTCATATCCCTCCTCTGCCTGATTCAGAGTATCTGGAATTAAAAAAAAAAAAGTCTGCTCTGAGCCAGGTTCAAGTCCCTGTTCTCCCTGAGTCTCCCACATGTCAGTGCCCTAGCAACCAGGATATCAAATATGAGTGTGCTCTCTCTTGAAACATCACCTGAACCATAAATCTCAGCTCTTACTCTGAATCAGACACTTTAACACAATTCCATTTTCACAAAAAAGATTGAAACATTGTTTCAATGAGTAACCAAAACAGATTTTGAAACCTCCAAAAGTTGTTGCAAAATCGAATTGTCGTTCTTTGGACGTGCAACATACCACCAGCTGCAATTAAAGCTGTAGAAAAAAAAATAAGTTAAAAATAAACAATTCAATATATTCACTGTCTCTGAGGGAGCAATATTAAAATTCAGCTTCACACCCTATGCATTCGTACAAAAGACTATGCCCCTCGGTATTGCCAACTCTCCAAATTTATGGCTACTCCCACAATACTTGTTGTTTATCTTAAAGCCCCAGCTCCTGCAGTCATCTGTTTATGCGAAAATCTCAGCTTTTGTTTTAAAAAAGTTTCTGACCCTTGTGGTCGTGGAGAAAAACTTGAAAATGTGATCAAGAGAATCCCATGACTGTAGGGGCTGGGTCTTTAAGAAAAACACCAACTAGCATGAGACTCAAAATAAAATTCTGAGAGCTGGAAATGCTGAATGGAGGGAGAAAAAGCCCTATGAGACTCATAGGGGAGTACAGTTGCTACGGAATGCTAAAGAACAAAAGAACGGCCATACTGGGTCAGTCCAAAGGCAGGGGCAGCAGGTTTGTATAATTTTTGGGGGTGCCCAGAATGGGTGCAAGTCCCCCCGGCACCTGCCTTGTAAGCCGATAGATATTTTTTAAAATAACGTAAAAATGGACTGGAAACAGTAAGTGTTTAACAGATTTCAGAGTAGCAGCCATGTTAGTCTGTATCTGCAAAAAGAAAAGGAGTACTTGTGGCACCTTAGAGACTAACAAATTTATTTGAGCATAAGCTTTTGTGAGCTACAGCTCACTTCATCGGATGCATTCAGTGGAAAATACAGTGGGGAGATTTATATACACAGAGAAAATGAAACAATGGGTGTTATCATACACACTGTAACGAGAGTGATCAGGTAAGGTGAGCTATTACCAGCAGGAGAGCGGGGGCGAGGGGGGGAGGGACCTTTTGTAGTGATTATCAAGGTGGGCCATTTCCAGCAGTTGACAAGAACATCTGAGGAACAGCCGGGGGGGGGGGATATAAACATGGGGAAATAGTTTTACTTTGCGTAATGACACATCCACTCCCAGTCTTTATTCAAGCCTAAGTTAATTGTGTCCAATTTGCAAATTAATTCCAATTCAGCAGTCTCTCATTGGAGTCTGTTTTTGAAGGTTTTTGGTGAAGAATTGCCACTTTTAGGTCTGTAATCAAGTGACCAAAGAGATTGAAGTGTTCTCCAACTGGTTTTTGAATGTTATAATTCTTGAAATCTGATTTGTATCCATTTATTCTTTTACGTAGAGACTGTCCAGTTTGGCCAATGTACATGATAGAGGGCCATTGCTGGCACATGATGGCGTATATCACATTGGTAGATGTGCAGGTGAACGAGCCTCTGATAGTGTGGCTGATGTGATTAAGCCTTATGATGGTGTCCCTTGAATAGATTTGTGGACACAGTTGGCAACGGGCTTTGATGCAAGGATAGGTTCCTGGGTTAGTGGTTCTGTTGTGTGGTGTGTGGTTGCTGGTGAGTATTTGCTTCAGGTTGGGGGGCTGTCTGAAAGCAAAGACTGGCCTGTCTCCTAAGATCTGTGAGAGTGATGGGTCATCCTTCAGGATAGGTTGTAGATCCTTGATGATGCTTTGGAGAGGTTTTAGTTGGGGGCTGAAGGTGATGGCTAGTGGCGTTCTGTTATTTTCTTTGTTGGGCCTGTCCTGTAGTAGGTGACTTCTGGGTACTCTTCTGGCTCTGTTAATCTGTTTCTTCACTTCACCAGGTGGGTGTTGTAGTTGTAAGAATGCTTGATAGAGATCTTGTAGATGTTTGTCTCTGTCTGAGGGGTTGGAGCAAATGCGGTTGTATCGTAGAGCTTGGCTGTAGACAATGGATCTTGCGGTGTGGTCTGGATGAAAGCTGGAGGCATGTAGGTAGGCATAGTGGTCAGTAGGTTTCTGGTATAGGATGGTGTTTATGTGACCATCGCTTATTAGCACCGTAGTGTCCAGGAAGTGGATCTCTCGTTGGACTGGACCAGGCTGAAGTTGATGGTGGGATGGAAATTGTTGAAATCATGGTGGAAGTCCTCAAGGGCTTCTTTTCCATGGGTCCAGATGATGAAGATGTGATCAATGTAGCGCAAGTAGAGTAGGGGCATTAGGGAACGAGACTCTGTGTATATAAATCTCCCCACTGTATTTTCCACTGAATGCATCCGATGAAGTGAGCTGTAGCTCATGAAAGCTTATGCTCAAATAAATTTGTTTGTCTCTAAGATGCCACAAGTACTCCTTTTCTTTTTAAGTGTTTAACAGTTTCCCTATATTGCACAATATCACTATCGTAAGAAAAATTTATTTAAGTAAAAATATCAACTTTATTAATACTCTTTTGAATATGAAAACAACCAAGCATTCTTGGATCAATAACCCTCCAAAGCAAATACTTTCTAAAATGAAAACAAAATGTATCCCCTTCTTTTGCGATGTTCTTCAGGAGGCAGCAAACAGAAGTCATCTGGGAGACTTGCAGTGTCCAATTCAGAGGTAGAGTTCTTATGAATGTGCACAAATGCCAAGTGATTTAGACATTTTTGGCCCATTGTCGTTCGCAAATAATTTTTCTGATCGCTCAGCAGTGCAGCTTGTAGTCGGAATTCTGTAGAATAATTTCAGGAGAATTGTAACTTCTGACATATCATTCAAGCCTTCGTTTTGCTTCAGAAATTGCTTCACTTCACTCATTGAATTAAGATAAAAGAGAAAAGGAGTACTTGTGGCACCTTAGAGACTAAAAAATGTCTTTGAGCATAAGCTTTCGTGAGCTACAGCTCACTTCATCTGAAACCTGAATTAAGCTAGAAATTTCTCAATCTGCAAATATCTAAAATTTCTAAATGAAGAGATAGGCTCTCCATGTTAATGTGACCATGGAAAGCTTCACTTATTGGGACAATATCCTGTTTCAAGCCATTTGCTGCATCAGTTCTATGCTTCTCCAATTTTACTGCAAATGTAAAGCTTTCTGTTGAAAACCTCTGTTCAATGGCAACTTTGCAAGCATCAAGGATTCTGACATATATTTGATGAAAATACTCGTTGGGGTCACTGAAAGTGTGAGGAAGGCTTCCATGGTCGAGCCATCTTGGTGGCTTGTGTTTTCTTGGGAGTGTAGGATCATCTAAATAAAGATTTCTTGCCTTCTCTGCTGTTGTTTCCCAGAAGTGATTGTACAACAAGTCGGTGTGCATCCCACTCAACACCTCTTGCAACAGGCCAACTTCCTTCATAACGCTTGCCAATGACATGTTTGGGCTTTGAATTTTTGCATTAGCTTCTTCTACAGAATCTATGGCTTTCACAAGAACTATTAGTGTAAAGTATGTTGAAAAAGACTGAAGTTGCTTCGAGAATCCGCTACATTTGGAGCCAAATTCATTTGAAGACTAACTAAATTCATCTACGCAGTTCAGCATAGCCTCGGAGTTGTGGAGCAGTGATTTAATACTACCGATCCTTAGTGTCCATTTTCCTGGGCACAATGGTCATAAAGAAGGCTCCCCTTCACTCTGAAACTCTCTGAATGCTGTTGGCACCAGGGGGCACTACTACCCCAGAATGGATCTTTAGTGGCTCCCAGTGGAGCGGATTACTGTCATGCCAGTGAAAAAGGTCCTCAGTAATTATCTTGCATACACAGCAGTTTATTTGAGAAGGAATTACACAAGTGGTAAAGGGTTACATTAAGCACAAAACTCCTAGGTTAGACACTAAGAACTATACATTCCTCTTAGCAAGCCTCTCTTTCACAAACATACACAAAAAAGCCCTGAGCTAGCCTCACACAGTTCCTGATTGGCAAACAGAGAAAGTAGTTACCAGTTCTATGGATGGCTTCTTCTCTCCAGGTCTGGTCTCCTCAGACCTCTGCTCTATCTCGGATTCCCTTGAGGCAAGGCCTTGCCTGCCTGGAAACCCCTCTGTCGTACTCAAGCCCACGGAGCAGAGTTTTGGCTACTCTGTCTAGCAGCTTCTTCAAGCGTCAATTAAGGAATCCCCCACAGTAATTACTTTGCTTGATTCTTATATTCTTTTTCCTCAAAGGACTCACATGTCTCAAAAGCATGCCCAGTGGGCGTGTGGTTATTAATTTTATCTGATTAGTATTTTAGCAGGGGTTGTGGGGCGGTACCGAACAAAGATCTCGCCACGTTTACTCACTCATCAATCATTCACTCTGTTTCTCTGTGTGGTGTCCTTTCTGTAGGGTCACTATAACCAGGTTGACCTGTGCTCTATGCTGGAACTTTATGCATGTGATATTTACTTTTGCATGGGCCCATATTTGCCGACCAATAGGTTCAATATCGATTGCAAATGCAGGCTTTGCCAGTCCTTTATCAAATCTGCTTCTGCTTAAAGGGACCCTGCTCCCAGGATCCTCTGCAGTTCTCCAGCCATGTTTAAGTCATGTCACGTTATGCTCACACCATTCATTCAGTATTGCCACACCAATTTGGCACCATCCCAACAAATGCTGTCATACACTTTGGTGACACCCTGAAGGCACTGATGAGATCTTTCACCATTGAAAACATATCATGACATTCTGCAATATTATGCAGGGCATCCTGCGTGGCAAGGTTAAGGGAATCTGCAGCACAGTGCACAAATTCTGCTCTTGGCTCTCAATCCTTCACATCACACCTGAGAAGTATATCTTCCCCATTTTGAAAAGAGAACCAGTATCCATTTTGGTAAAACCCAATAAACTCCTCATAAATCTCCCAGTCTTCACTAGAAAAAACTTTAAAGAAAAACGTACTTATTCTTTTCTTGAAAAATCAATAGTCTCATCCATTACAATGGCGTAAAACTTTGAGGCCTTTATCTTTTGCACAATTTGTCTCAGCGCCATCATTTCAATTATTTCGTTAATAACCTCATGTGACAGCCACTTGTATTTTGGGTGACTAAGCCCTGTCTCAGTTCCTCTGAATCTGTACTGCGTAGCAACAAGAGCTGCATCAAATTTGAATCACTCTCATTATGTGCACGTAACGCTATTCCTTGTTGAGCTAGGTACCGAACACTATTAAAAAATGTATGTAGTGTATTCCTAGCTGATTGTGATTCTTTTCTGTAACTGGCCAACATTTACCTGCGATTGCAGAGCAGCAGACTTAATTACCGCTTCCTTGTGACAGAAGGATTTTTTGTGTGATGTAAAACCATGCAATGCGTGTCTCCAATCTTGAAATCCAGACAAAATAAACGTTGGTTCAGCCTTCATAGAAAATATTAAGATCTTCTTTTTGGAACAGTTTTTGCAGACTGAGCAACAAGTTCTGTCTAATTCGCTATTGTACTCCAACCATGTAAATCTCGATAGCCAAGATTGCTGAAAACTCCTTTTCTTGTCTTGTAGATTGGCTGCATCTTTCTTTTGTATAACTTCAGTTTGAAAGCTGGGTGTCGAACACAGGCCGACACTTGATAAATTACCCTTTCCTTCTTTTTCTCTCGGTAACTTTATTAAGAATTTATCCATTGTTGATTATTGCTGGTCCTACAAATCAAGAATTTGTTGCTGGGATAAAATGAAGCTGCAACGTACCGGCACCACAAGATTACAAGGGCCAGTTAAAAGTGGAAAGTCAGAAGCAGCACTCGCCTGCTTCAATACATTATATTTTGTTGTACCCGTATACAACCAATTATATACTTTAAAGGGTATAAACTAATCAAGTATTGTGCTAAACACGATCATACCCCAAAATGACCGCCGAATTTAAGTTGTGCTTTTTTCCCTCAGGTGAGGGCTCTGCAGTGGGGCTGGGGATGAGGGGTTCACAGTGCAGGAGCAGGCTGAGGGTTGGGGCTGAGGGCTGGGGCTGAGGGTTGAGGTGCAGGGGATGATGGCTCTGGCCGAGGGTCCAGGCTCTGGGGTGGGGCGGGGCTTGGGATGAGGAGCTTGGAGTGCAGACAGGCTGCCCCAGGGCTGGGGCCAGAGAGGAGGACTCCCCCCAACCCTCTCCCCGCCTGCAGCAGCGAGCTCTGGGGGAGGGGCCCTCCTCTTCCCCCCCAGCAGCACACTCACCTTGTACCAGTGTCACTGCACAAGCTCCTAGAGCCCCTCTCAGGTCCAGGAAGCCCCTTCGCCTCCCCTATGGTGGGTGCCGGGGGTGGGGGCTGCCATCACGTGTGGCCTCCTCCCCTGCTGCTGTCCCTCACCGTAGCCTCACAGAGGATGGGGCTGCCCCTTGCCCCATGTGGGGCAGGAGAGGTGACTGCAGGTGGGGAGCCACAGGGTGTCACAACTTTCACCCACGCCCCAGCTGCTCAGGTGAGGTCCAGACTCCGTCTCCTGGAAGCCCCCTCGGCATCACCTCCCAGTGGGTGCTGGCAGAGGGGAGGGCTGCCGATCATGTGTGCACCTCCTCCCCTCCTCAGGTGCAGCAGCCGCCTCAGCCTGCCGCCGGCGCCGCTCTTGTGTAGTAGGCAGCAGCGGCCAGTGGCAGCAGCGAGGGAGCGCAGCGCGGAGCTGCAGGGAGCAGCCACCCGCTTGAGGCAGGGACACTCCAGGGCCCGGGGGAGGCATGCGGAGGTGGCAAGAGGGGGCCAGGGGATGCTCTGGGGGAGGCATGCGGAGGCAGCAGGCAGGGCCGGGGGAGAGACCCGGCTCTAAACATAGATGGAGTCGGGCCTCTGGGCCCTGAATATTCCTGGAACCTGGGCACCACTGGCCCATACAACTCCCGCCCCAACCAAAGGTCCATCTAGCCCAGTATCCTGTCTTCTGACAGTGGCCAATGCCAGGTGCCCCAGAGGGAATGAACAGATAATCATCAAGTGATCCATCCCCTGTCGCCCTTTGGTGTAGCACCAAACCTCTCTGAAGTTTCCGGAAAAGTCACAACCCTAGGAAATATATTAGGAAATGCCAGGAGTGGATGAAATGGATCATCCATCAGTGTCAATCGTTGTTAGCCACATCGCTTGCCCTGAGGCTCTGAGCACAATGGCAGGAGGAGGCTCAACATCCTGAGTTCTATTATACCAGCCAGAGGGAAGCTTTAACAAGGCTCTGCTCTTTACAGACATTAGTTAGGTCTCACACCATTTGTGTGAGGTAGAAAAAATATTATTACCCTCATTTTACAGCTGGACTAATGGACGTACAGAGAAAACAAACAACTCAGAGGTCCTATGAAGCCTATGACAAAGCTGGTATTAGAAATCTCTTTGTAAGGGCCAGCAGTTCCCCTGCTTCAACCAGGAGCTCAGTCAGTTCCCCCACATGACCAGGTTCACATGGGATGGCTGTTATTTTTGATCCTCATGAACCCTTCAGGGCTGCATGTATGGTCTTGCAAAATTCTTAAGCGCCACAGCTCTGTTCAGTTCCTAAGTGAGGGAGGAGAATCAGGGCATGGGTTCCATGAGCACACAGGCAATCAGTTGTTAGTGTCACTGCCAGAGGAATGTTGTGTGATTGCAAATGGGGGCATGGGAGGTTAGAAGCAGAGGTTGCCCATCAGGCACTGTGTCTGGTAAGAGGTGGATCACATTACAAAATAAGTTAGCCCCTGCACTAGCCATATATTTATCTACTATATAAGTAGATAAAATGAGTTATAAAATAAGTTAGCCCCACCCACAGGAAAATTACTGAAACCTTCTGGGCTAAATTAATTCCTGGTATGATTCAGCTGAGCTACACTGAAAAGGACCTTTGCTTTCTGTGGCTTAGTTACGTCACCTGTAAAATGGGGTTAATCCTGTTCACACACCTTCCCAAAGCACTGTGAGATCTATTATCATTTAATTAACTGTACAATACCTAAAGTTGAGCTTGACACTTTACAAACACGTGAAGAGAGGTCCCTGCCATGAAGAGCTTAGATAACACAGAGACAAAGGAGTGGGGAACGGATATGATCCATACAAACACATACAATATATGTTTTATCTCTAGCCCATTTCCCCTTACCTCACGCCTTGCAACCCATAAACATTACCTAATTTATATTAATAATCCTAATTCCTAGCCTCACCCCTATTACCCATTGTTTACAACCATTGCTATTTCTGGTCTAGTTCAAGCTTGTGCTAGTGTGTAGTATGAGTATGGGCCAGGGCTCGGGGAGACTTCTTCCTGCTTTCTGTTCCATATGGAAGGACCAGGCACAGTTACAGTGGAGGAGTACAAAAACTTCTCCCTCCAGCAGGTCCCAGGAGTGCAGGCCCCTTCTGACCTGCCTCCTCCACACAGGGCAGTGGAGTAGGAAGTATGATCCTCAGATATGATGCCGCATACACAACTCTTCTTGAATAATGGGGACCTCAAGAAAAGTATTGTGCCTCCTGTTTCCGTCTCAGACATGTATCTAGGTTCAGTGGGAGAAAAACCCTGTAAGAAGTCAGAGGCGGCTTCTGAACTCACACGTTGACGTCGGGGGAGTCACTGCTGATTTACCCTGGTAAAAGACAGGGTCCGAACTGATTAATTCGCTAATGGCTTGAGATGACGGCTAAAATTTTCCAAGGAGCATAAAGAAGCTAGGCATTTCCCCTTGAAAGCTTGAGGCCAGGTCTACACTAGGAATGTGTCACTGGTAATGTTCCCTCTAATTTTTGACAGGCCGTGTGCGCAAAAAATTTCTTCTGTGCAAATTTTTGTGCCCCACTCCTTAAATTCCCTGGGAATTTTGAAAGTCCCCTTCCTGTTTGCTCCGTGACGCATGCACTGATCTCAGCGCATCTTTCCAGGTGACCATGCCTTCTCCACACACCAGGTGATCCCCCGCTTGAAGCAATGCTGAACTGCTGAACCTCATCGGCATTTGGGGAGAGGAGGCTGTCCAGTCCCAGCTGTGCTCCAGCCATAGAAATTATTATACCTACAGACAGATTTCACGATGCATGACAGAAAGAGGCCATGACCAGGACACACTGCAGTGCAGGGTCAAAATGAAGAACCTGTGGTATGCCTACCACAAGGCACAGGAGGCAAACCGCCGCTCCGGTGCTGCACCCACGAGCTGACAGTTCAACAAAGAGCAGGACACGATACTCAGCAGCGACCCTACCTCCACTGCGAAGGCCACTGTGGATACTTTGGTGGCTCGCGTGCCAGTTGAGAGTGGACCGAGCCAGGAGGAGGACATCTTGGATGAGGAGCGGGAGGGAGACCCAGAGGCAGAGGACGACTTGGAGGTGAGAGATGAATGGAGCCTGGAGCTCTTCTCTACCCTGGAGCTCTTCTTTACCCCAGCTAGCCCGTCATAGCTGTCAGATCTTGGTGAAGCACAAACAGGGGAAGAGGATCCTGGTAAGAGGCTTTGATTCTGGGAATCGCTGAAACAAGTTGTTGTGGACAGGAGGGTTGCAGAAAGCAGGCTTGTGTCTGTATGATGCACGTACCACCACATGCCTAGTCTGAGCGGTGGAACAGGGTGTTTGACTTCCTCACTTCACAGGAATCTGCCTCAGAGATCTCCACGAAACGCTCATGGAGACGCTGGGCAATCCGCTGCCACAGGTTCTTTGGCAGAGCTGCTTTGTGTCTTGCCCCATTAAAGGTAACTTTCCCACGCCACTCTGCCAGCACTGTGGGGGGGAGGGGGGGGATGACAATTGCTGCACACAGGCGAGCTGCAGAAGGGCCAGGGCAGAAGCCACAGTCTTGGAGAAGACCCTTCCTTGATTCCCTGCTCACCCTCAGCAGCGAGAGATCTTCCATAATGAACACAGCCTGTAGAAAATGTGGGGACAGTAATGATTATAAGGCCCACCCTACAGTGCTGGCTCTCCCCAAGAGCCACATGCCCAGTGTACAGTATGGTCCTGGAACACTGATTTCCCCTGCCCCTGCAGTGACTCACCATTTTGGGGGTCTTGTGGCTCATGCCTGCTTGCCTGGGGGCAGCCAGTTAGTGATAGGTTTGTGAATAGTGGCTGTGTTTTAAATAACTGAAGCAGTGATCTGTGTGTTGCAAACAATACTGCTTCTGTAAAATGCCGCATTTTGGCTTCACAGGAAACACAACTGAAGTATGCCATATATAGAGTCACCTTGCAACTTAATTGTCTAATTCTGTGTCACTACGTTTGCTGAGAGCCATCCACCAGCATCACATCACTACATATTACACTAGCACTTAGCGAAGGGGTGCTAAAACCTTACTAGTATTAGTAGTTTCGTTGACTTCAGTGGTCTATTTGAGTAAGTAAGTGCTACTCAGTATGAGTAAGCATTGCAGAATCAAACACTGTAATTTTTGAGGGTTTGTTGTTTTTGTTTTTTTGCTGCTATTTCACAACCTTGTTCCTTCAAAGAAGGCATCTTCACCATGATCCTCATCCGGAGGATGAGGTATTGCTGTCATCCTTCCCGTAGTACAAAATTATACGTGCACAGAGCATTTAAGTTGTTATGTTTGAAATTCATTGCTGGTTTCCTGAGGCAATCTTCCTATGTACAAACTAAAGTTACATCATCATGGTGTGTGCTGTAGTTTTAAACCCACGTCTTGATCTTCTTTCGGTTCAGTTTTAACATAAACATTGATCAGTTTTATTTTCCCAGGCAAATGAGTGGTTGCTTGTGTGTCCCACGCAAATACAGTTGGACATTACTTGCCTGGGTCAGTGTGATGAGGACACAGAGAAGGAAAGGAAAAAATCCATATCCCCACCTCATTAATGGGGTTGAAGAGTAGATGAAGTGGCAGTGCTACCCTGGCTAGTCATATCTATAGAGACCAGCATGCAGACCAACACAACTGGCTGGTAGTCTCAATGTGGGAGACTGGACTCTGTCTTAAGGGTAAGGCCATGGCAGGGATGTCATTGGTTGATGCCCCTGATTGGAGAGGCACTGTAGTAACCACCTAGTAAAGCTACCCTGATTATGACAACCATCAGAGAAGGCCCAGGCCTCTTCCCCCTGTTCTGTTCTTGCAAAGCTCTTTTACCTAGTCTCTCCATGGTCAGGTATAGTTGTTCACCATTGGTGCAGGGTGGGGATGTTCCATGGCTGTGGAAGGGGGTAGGAGTCATGTGGTTTGCTGCATCTCTCTGACATGTTTCGTCTTGTACTTTTGCAGCAGGTTCTTGGTTTGTGTATTTGCATTTTTTGCCCAATCTGTGAGTTTCCAGGCAAGTTTTTCCTTTCTGTAGTCATGACGTCATAACTTCTAGGAGGTTTTAGTCCTTGCAAGGGAGTTAGTTAAAGGACCACTTGACATAAAAGGTTTGGGTATGTGGCCTCCTAACCTGATGTGTGTGAGGGAGTCACTCCCCCCAACAGATTCCTAACGTGCCATCCACTGCGTCCTGATGAAGGCATGGCTGGATAGAGAAGACCCAAGGTCTGACAGTTTAGGGAGACAAGAGGGACAGTGACTATGCATACATGGGTTGGGTCTGATGGCCATTAAGAGGCATTATTCTGGTGCACAGGGGAGATTAAAGAGTCCAAGATTTGTGGTCAGAAGAAAAGGGGGGTTAAGGCAGATCCTATCCTACAAGTGAGTTAACTGGAAAGGACTTTTCCCCTTGGGTCTCCATTGCTGCTTGGTTGGTAATGATAAAGAAAGTTTTGGCTAATCTAAACGAGGTCCATATTTCTTCTTTTCATTTTCTCCATGGCAGACAGGTTTGTTTTTTTAGGTAAGTACAAGCCTGGGTGGAAATTTTAAGCTATTCAGAAGTTTCACCTGTACACATTTTCTGAGCCATTTCTGGCACTTAGTTTTTTTGCTTGATCTTTATTTTCTCTTAGGACCCGCTGAAAGCTCAAAAGGATCATCTACAAGGAGCACGGGACCTTTTCATAATAAATCTTTCCAATTTGCTTTTCACTAGTGTGCATATGTCTCATGTGTCAGCAGAACTCATTGACATCAAAAGACTAGAAAAAATATTTGCTGGCAAACAAAATTAAAATGTTAAACATCGCAACAGTGTCTTGAGAATGTAACTGCTGCCTAATGTTGCCAACTCTCTAGATTTTGTGCGGCATGGGGGGAAGAGCCAAATGCACCCTAAGGGCTCAGAAAGCAGAAGGCAAATAAAAATAACCCAACATTTATTATTTGAAGGCAATCTCATGATTTTGAAGGCCTAATTGGTGATTTTTGAATGCTCGAGATTGGCAATACTGCAGATGGTATTATAATACTGTTCCCCTTATATAGTAAGTCACTAAGGCTTGGATGTACAAAAGGAGTTAGGCATTGTGATACTGAGCACTACCACGCCTAACTGACAGGTGCCTAGAAAATCACTGTGACTCAGAAAGCCTGAGTGAGGCACCTAGGCCCCCCCTACGATAAATGGGGAGAGATCGGTACCTTTGACTTTGGTTCACAAAAGTCAGCATGCTAACCAGGGAGCTGCCTAAGCTAGCCAATGACAGATGCTGACCAGAGGGGTGTGTGCTAAGTCCCACCCCTCTCCTGAAAATAGGTGCCTAAATCTAGGCTGCAGGGAGGCAGTGAGATTTGCTCATGATTCTTAGCCGTCACACCTCTCCTGGAGTTAGTCACCTGTGCGGTTTTACCAAGAAACTGGGGGAGCAGTGCTTTTAGCTCAGTTGTTAGGGTACTTGCCTTGGGTGTAGGGACCCCGCAGTTCAAATGATCTGAACTGGGATTGACCTTCTTTCAGGTGCATGCCCTAGTCACTTGGCAATGGGACATTCTGACCTAAGGTGTCTTCAGTCTTTCCATGTTGAAGCTGTTGCACTCTGGAAACACTCCTGAATACAGTTGCCAACTTTCAGGCGGTAAATAAGCACCCCGACTTTCACAAAATGCCAAAAATCAAGTGAATCCCATTTCAAAACAAGGCCAAAATAAGCCAATCCCTAAGAACGCCAACACTCTATGTGACTAGATCCCTCTGGCATGCAGTCTGGGACTGTGGTGGGCCCACTGTGCACCCCTGACTTTCTCCCCTGCTTGCCCCTTGTCCCTGCTTGCCAGGAGCAGATCAAAAACAAAGAAGCAACAAGCTACAAAAAGCAACAAGCCAAAAACTAGCCAACAAGCAACTCACAAGCCAATTAAGCGAAAAACAAGCCCAATTTCTGCATTTTTTTCACGGGTTTGGCATGTCTGCTCCTGAAGAGTCATTTGGGTCAGAAAGAGCACATAAGCATGATCCTGATTCCTATAGCCTGGTGGTTGGAGCACGCATCCAGGATGTGGGAGGCCCAGAAGCCAGTCCCTTGCTCCAGGGGCTCTTTGCTTACACAAAATGCAACAGTTTCAAGAAAAGAGGCTGACAGAGCCTCCCCACAGCCTGCATCAGAATATCCCATAGCCCAGTGACTCAGCAGTCAGCTGAGAGGTGGCCAGTCCCTTCTCCCACTTAGGCAGACGGGGGAATTAAACCAGGTCCTGTCTCCTCCCAGGTGAGTATGCTAACCACTGGGCTCAAAGTTATGAGGGTGGTTGACCTCCTGCTCCCTGTGTTAAGTCACCTCAGGGGCCTAATCTGGTAGGTGTGCTCAGTGGGTGCCTGCTGGATTGGGACCCACACATGAGTCAGACAGAGGAGCACCTATTTTATTCCAGTTTGTGAATCGCTCTGGGGCTTAAGTGGGTGACAGGTGCCCAACCGCCTCGAGGGAGGCAGCAGTGAGCACATGCCAAGAGGCAGAAATATAGGCAACGAGGGAATGTTTTTACTGCAATAATTCAGGCACTGAGTGAATTTAGGGGCCTACAGGGTTCAGCAGGAGATCTGAGCATTGCAGTGGAACCTAAAACTAGCACTTAGGGGCCAAACTCCTTTTGTGCACCCAGGCCTAAGGCCCTGACCCAACAAACACTTATGCAAGGGTTTACTTAGTCCCATTGGGGGCAGTAGCAAAGTTAAGCACGTGCTTAAGTATTTGCCAGATTTGGAGCCTTAAACCAAAATTTTCAAGAATAGTGGCTGAGTTTGGGGGCCTCAATTCTCGGGGGCCCAGTCTGACACTTCAAGGTGTGTCAAGCTGAGCATCAAAATCAGTGGCCACTTTTGAAAATTTGGCTGCATATAAAGAAATGGCCTTTCTATTTCCACCTAGCTACAATTAAAAACAAAATGGAATATGGGGGTGGGGAGAAATTGCTTCCCATCTGCCTTGAAACAGTTTCCGCCTCCAGAGTTGGTATAGAAAATAAATGGTCCACCTAAGTACAGCCTGGAAAAATTAGTACCTCGCCTCTCAAAATGGCCAAAAACATCATATTCCAATGAGGCACCAAACCTAACTGAGGATAACTAGTGATCCTGAAGTGTAACAACCAGCCTCTCCCACAGGCCATTAATAAATCTTAAGCTTGCCTTCGAAGCAGAGGAAACCAAGAGGGTCCAAGACATGCTGACACTTTTCCCCACACAAATACAAATATTTGTCTATCCATATCTACATAGATATGTCCAAACCAAGTAGTTCTGATATTGTAATAAACTATTAAAATAATGTGAATCGTTTATCCATGTCATCAGAACTTTAAGATGAAGGATAGACTTAGTAATGCCTCTGGGACATACTTTGTATATTTCTAATATGTGCAATATTCTAATTTAAAACTTCAAAATAATTATTAAATTCAAGAAAACATATGGGCCCTCTACCCTATAGCTTAGTTCCGGTTACAGTATGGCAATCCATCATAGTTTACTAGTCTATAATGGTCTTCTCTGTACTATGCTGCTTCCCTAGATCCATCAAAACTTAGAATCATAGAATATCAGGGTTGGAAGGGACATCAGGAGGTCATCTAGTCCAACCCCCTACTCAAAGCAGGACCAATCCCCATCTAAATCATCCCAGCCAGGGCTTTGTCAAGCCTGACCTTAAAAACTTCTAAGGAAGAAGATTCCACCACCTCCCTAGGTAACGCATTCCAGTGTTTCACCACCCTCCTAGTGAAAAAGTTTTTCCTAATATCCAACCTAAACCTCCCCCACTGCAACTTGAGACCATTACTCCTCGTTCTGTCATCTGCTACCACTGAGAACAGTCTAGATTCATCCTCTTTGGAACCCCCTTTCAGGTAGTTGAAAGAAGCTATCAAATCCCCCCTCATTCTTCTCTTCCGCAGACTAAACAATCCCAGTTCCCTCAGCCTCTCCTCATAAGTCATGTGTTCCAGTCCCCTAATCATTTTTGTTGCCCTCCGCTGGACATTTTCCAATTTGTCTACATCCTTCTTGTAGTGTGGGGCCCAAAACTGGACACAATACTCCAGATGAGGCCTCACCAATGTCGAATAAAGGGGAATGATCACGTCCCTTGATCTGCTGGCAATGCCCCTACTTATACATCCCAAAATGCCATTGGCCTTCTTGGAAACAAGGGCACACTGTTGACTCATATCCAGCTTCTCATCCACTGTAACCCCTAGGTCCTTTTCTGTAGAACTACTGTCTAGCCATTCGGTCCCTAGTCTGTAGCGGTGCATGGGATTCTTCCGTCCTAAGTGCAGGACTCTGCACTTGTTCTTGTTGAACCTCATCAGATTTCTTTTGGCCCAATCCTCTAATTTGTCTAGGGCCCTCTATATCCCATCCCTACCCTCCAGCGTATCTACCTCTCCTCCCAGTTTAGTGTCATCTGCAAACTTGCTGAGGGTGCAATCCACACCATCTTCTAGATCATTAATGAAGATATTGAACAAAATCAGCCAGAGGACCGACCCTTGGGGCATTCCACTTGATACCGGCTGCCAACTAGACATGGAGCCATTGATCACTACCCGTTGAGCCCAACAATCTAGCCAGCTTTCTATCCACCTTATAGTCCATTCATCCAGCCCATACTTCTTTAACTTACTGGCAAGAATGCTGTGGGAGACCATGTCAAAAGCTTTGCTAAAGTCACGGAACAACACGTCCACTGCTTTCTCCTCATCCACAGAGCCAGTTATCTCGTCATAGAATGCAATTAGATTAGTCAGGCATGACTTGCCCTTGGTGAATCCATGCTGACTGTTCCTGATCACTTTCCTCTCCTCTAAGTGCTTCAGAATTGATTCCTTGAGGACCTGCTCCATGATTTTTCCAGGGACTGAGGTGAGGCTGACTGGCCTGTAGTTCCCAGGATCCTCCTTCTTCCCTTTTTTAAAGATGGGCACTACATTAGCCTTTTTCCAGTCGTCAGGGACCTCCCACGATCACAATGAGTTTTCAAAGATAATGGCCAATGGCTCTGCAATCACATCTGCCAACTCCTTTAGCACTCTTGGATGCAGCGCATCCGGCTCCATGGGCTTGTGCTCATCCAGATTTTCTAAATAGTCTCAAACCACTTCTTTCTTCACAGAGGGCTGGTCACCTCCTCCCCATGCTGTGCTGCCCAGTGCTGCAGTCTGGGAGCTGACCTTGTTTGTGAAGACAGAGGCAAAAAAAGCATTGAGTACATTAGCTTTTTCCACATCCTCTGTCACTAGGTTGCCTCCCTCATTCAGGAAGGGACCCACACTTTCCTTGACTTTCTTCTTGTTGCTAACATACCTGAAGAAACCCTTCTTGTTACTCTTAACATCTCTTGCTAGCTGCAACTCCAGGTGTGATTTGGCCTTCCTGATTTCACTCCTGCATGGCCGAGCAATATTTTTATACTCTTCCCTGCTCATTTGTCCAATCTTCCACTTCTTGTAAGCTTATTTTTTGTGTTTAAAATCAGCAAGGATTTCACTGTTAAGCCAAGCTGGTCGCCTGCCATATTTACTATTCTTTCTACACATCGGGATGGTTTGTCCCTGTAACCTCAATAAGGATTCTTTAAAATACAGCCAGCTCTCCTGGACTCCTTTCCCCCTCATGTTATTCTCTTGGATGATCTAGTAACAGATTTCTTGGCCTAAGCTAAAGACAGATAATAGAATAGCTTAGATTTACGGAAATTAAAGATGTTTCTCCCATCACTTATACTTGATTTACACTGGTCTAACTTCACTGACATGAGTCGAATTATACAAATGTAATTATACTATGTTACAGTGTAAGCAAGAAGAGAATTAAGCCCTAGATATCCTCTAATGCAATGTCTACACAGACGCTGCATTGCCCTAAGTACACCGACATAAGCCCTACGCCTCTCATGGAGGTGGAATTATTATGTTAATGTAGTAGGACACTTGCATCAGTGGGAGCAAGGCTGTAGTGTGTTCCTTGACATAATTAGATGGATGTAAGTTGCCTTACTTCAACCTAACTCTGTCGTGTACACCAAGCTTAAGAAGGAAAAATGTCCAAGAATATTAAGTCAGTCACAGTATTTCCCTTTTCAGTACCTACAAAATTATAACAAAAACAAGATCCCTAATCAACAAACATGCTGTCAAATAATGTGCTACTGGAAAATATGGTCTGATAATACAACATGCAGGCACAGAGCAGTATTTTGTTATCTCAAGGCTCCAAGATGACTAGAACAATCAGGAGTCCCTTGGTTCATTGACACTTCTGCATGCATCCACTGGTCTTGATGCCTACGTGAAGTAGTGCTCTTCCTTTTAACAATGGAACCCCTAGATCTGCCCAGCCAGGATCAGACCTTGAAATCAGGAATGTGACAAATACCCAGTTTAAATTGTTTTTTCCACAAATCCACTCAGTAATGTCTGAAAGACCAGTGTGTGCTAATTGTGAAGGCCCTAGGGCTGTACCAGTGCAAACACCTAGTGTAAATTGGCTGCATGGGTATAAACAATGATTTGCGCCAGTGCAGCTTACCCTGCTTCCAAATTAATTATTTCTATTACAGTAGCACCTAGAGATCTCAGCCACGATCAGGGCCCCATTGTTCTAGGCACTGTTCAAACACAGAATGAGAGAGATAGAGGCCCTGCCCTGAAGAGCTTACAGTTGAAATAGACAAGACAGCCACAAGGAAAGGAATATAACATAAAAAATGTATTCCAGTATCAGTGGTCTGCAATTGACAAAATTGTATCTGCTGCAAATGCAGCAATTTTTGAGCTTCTCTAAAGATGGTCTTTGAAAAAATATATCTCCCCAAAGTTAATAAACCATTACAGTAGTGAAACTGTGAGGAAACTTCCCCTCCTATCCCTCAAGTCAACAGTTCCAAGAAACATACTCCATTTAAGTCACCAGCACTCAGTGAGTGATTTGCAATTCATAACTGAACTGCAGCCCAAACAAAGTTCATCTCTCATTCAGATGTCATTGTTTTTTCTGACAGCACCTCCCTTTTTGTGACTCTTACCTACAATCCCTTAAACAGCAATTTCTGAAGTGAGGACAGCCCCTCAGTTTCAAACTATTGCACAATCAATTCATGGAGGTAGCTAAATCCAGCTGTTGTGAGGGTCAAATGCATACCTAGCTTCAGTGGAGTTGCACCAGGGATGCAGCTAGTCCTGAGTCAACATTTCTAGAAGCTTGTTATACCTCTCTATAAAAAGCTAACAGAATGTTAGAAACCATTAGTAAAGAGATAGATAATAAGACAGAAAATATCATAATGCCACTATATAAAGTCCATGGAAGAGTTATATCAAGTGGGGTCCCGCAGAGATCAGTTCTGGGTTCGGTTCTTTTCAATATCTTCATCAATGATTTAAATAATGGCGTAGAAAGTACATTTATAAAGTTTGTGGACAATACCAAGCTGGGAGGGGTTGCAAGTGCTGTGGAAGAAAGGATTAAAATTCAAAATAATCTGGACAAACTGGAGAAAGGGTCTGAAGTAAATAGGAACGGTGAACTGCGGCCAGTGGGAGATGCGGGGGGCACCAGGCCTGCGGACAGTCAATGTAAACAAAATGTCTTGTGGCCCGCCAGTAGATTACCGTGATGGGCTGCGTGCCGAAGGTTGCCGACCCCTGGTCTAGATAATAATTAGCCATGCAATGAGTGCAGGGGACTGGACTAAATGACCTGTTGAGGTCTCTTCCGGTCCTATGATTCTATAGTAAATCCAAACCTTGAATACTGCATGCAGTTCAGGTCACCTCATCTAAAAAAAAAAATAGAGTATTAGAATTGGAAAAGTTACAGAGAAGGACAACAAATATGATTAAGTGTATGGAACAGCTTCCATATGAGGAGAGATTAAAATGACTGGGACTTTTCAATTTGGAGAAGAGACAACTAAGGGGGGATAAGATAGAGGTCTACAAAATCATGAATGGTGTGGAGAAAGTGACTAAGGAAGTGTTATTTACTCCTTCATATAATACAAGAACCAGAGGTCAGCCAATAAAATTAATAGGCAGCAGATTTAAAACAAACAAAAGGAAGTACTTCTTCATACAACACACAGTCAACCTGTGGAACTCATTCCAGGGGATGTTGTGAACACCAAAACTATAATGTCGTTCAAAAAAGAATTAGATAAGTTTATGGAGTACAGGGCTGTTGGCACCAGGGGGCTCCTATCCTTTAATGGCTACCAGTGGAGCAGATTACTGTTATATAAATGAAAAAGGTCCACAGTAATTAACTTGCATGCACTGCAGTTTATTTGAGAAGGAATTACACAAGTGGAAAAGGGTTACATTAAGGCATAACTCCTATGTTAGACATAACTCCTATGACATATCATAGAATCATAGAATATCAGGGTTGGAAGGGACCTCAGGAGGTCATCTAGTCCAACCCACTGCTCAAAGCAGGACCGACCCCCAACTAAATCATCCCAGGCAAGGCTTTGACAAGCCTGACCTTAAAAACTTCTAGGGAAGGAGATTCCACCACCTCCCTAGGTAACGCATTCCAGTGTTTCACCACCCTCCTAGTGAAAAAGTTTTTCCTAATATCCAACCTAAACCTCCCCCACTGCAACTTGAGACCATTACTCCTCGTTCTGTCATCTACTACCACTGAGAACAGTCTAGAGCCATCCTCTTTGGAACCCCCTTTCAGATAGTTGAAAGCAGCTATCAAATCCCCCCTCATTCTTCTCTTCTGAAGACTAAACATCCCCAGTTCCCTCAGCCTCTCCTCGTAAGTCATGTGTTCCAGTCCCCTAATCATTTTTGTTGCCCTCCGCTTCACTCTTTCTAATTTTTCCACATCCTACTTGTAGTGTGGGGCCCAAAACTGGACACAGTACTCCAGATGAGGCCTCACCAATGTCGAATAGAGGGGAACGATCACGTCCCTCGATCTGCTGGCAATGCCCCTACTTATACATCCCAAAATGCCATTGGCCTTCTTGGCAACAAGGGCACACTGTTGACTCATATCCAGCTTCTCGTCCACTGTAACCCATAGGTCCTTTTCTGTAGAACTGCTGCCGAGCCATTCGATCCCTAGTCTGTAATGGTGCATTGGATTCTTCCGTCCTAAGTGAGACATATGTTAGACGTAACTCCTATGTTAGACTTCAGTCCCCTGCGTGATGTCCTTCAACAGGGTCGAGATGCCCCAATCAGCCCAGGATCCACTCAAGATGTTCTACACATGTTGTTTGCCTTCAAGTGGACATATTTGCTGACTCAAAGATCAATACTGATCATACATGCGGCATGGAGCCAGTCAGTTTCACCTCTGGCATCTGCCTGATGCTAAGAGAAGGATTCTGCTCCCAGAATCCTCTTTCGCAGGTCAGTCATATCAAGCCATGTTCTCACACCATTCATTCAGTACGGCCACACAAATTCGGCACCGTCCCAACAAGGTCCATCAATAGCTATTATCCAAGATGGTCAGGGATGCAACCTCATGATCTGGTTGTCCCTGAGCATCTGACTGCCAGATCCTGGGACTGGACAACAGGGGATGGATCACACAGTGACTGCCCTCTTCTGTTCATTACCATTGCCATTAAAGCATCTGGCATTGGTCTCTGTCGGAGGACAGGATACTGAGCTAGATGGACCATTGGTCTGATACAGTATGGCCGTTCTTATATTCTCTGGACTTAGTGGTAAAAAAAAGACCTGCACTGTTGGACTGATTCTCCCCTACCTTGTGTAGTTATTTAATCTGTGTAGTGGGGGTGTAAAACACTGACAAATGCTATGTTTCTACTCACTCACACCAGAAGTAACATTTTATATCCTCCTTGCATGGCTGTGAATAGCTACACAGAGTGCAAGGCAGTGTAGAATCTACTACTGCCTTGCTATCAGCTTGAACCCAGTAACTGGCCATCTGTCTCTCGCTTCCCCACCATAGAGTTAGATGCTTCTGATGTATTAGCTAAGGGTTGGTCCATTTTGAATTCTCAAGCTCTCTCTGGATGATCTAGCTGTGTATATTATAATTGCCAGAGGTCAGTGAGGGATGGGAGTAGAATTTGTGGGTATGCAGGTGGGTCAAAACTAAAATGGTACATTCCTTAGCACCACTAGCCCACAAAATCTGGGCCCATCCTGTTGGCCGGTGAGTGAGAGGGAAATCAGATATAAAGAGGAGACTGATAATGAAGCAATACTGGTGAAACTCAGGCAGAGAGTGTGAAAATTCAAGTCCCTGCCTGCTTCGCAGTATTTCCCAATGAGCTGCCCCGAGGCCACCCACTAAAGGGGAAGAAATCAGAGAGAAGTTATGAGGATTATTAAACATGAGAGCTGGTACCTGTTCCAGATTAACTAAGGTAATATTACTTGGGGACATGGGGAGCTTTTTATTCTGTTGCAGTTGAGCACACAATCTCCTGTTTTCTATGTGAGATCCTTATGCACCACTGCTGTGACCAGCCATAAAATGATGACATCATGCCCGCTCCTTACTGAATGTGCCTGGGAATAGGTTAATAGTGTCCCACTCCTTTGATAATAATCAGCAAATCTGCCGAAGCTGCAGCTGTTTGAAGTAGCAGGACCTTCTGGAGCCCCAGTTGGAAATGTAGTCAAATTCTTGCTCCACCCCAGCTGGATCTGTTTGAGCTGCAGATAATTGTATTGAACACTGCAGATTTTCCCAGCAGATTGGCAGGAATGAATTAGCTACATGTGGCTCCCAGAGGAAATTCATTGCAGTTCAACAGCCCACAATCACATTTCCACCTGCGTAGCGTAAGCAGCCTCTTCTACCACCTTGCACAGTCCTTTACCCCACTGCAAAGCAGGTGCAAAACACTACTGCTCTGACATGGCTGCAGCTGTAATCTCACCTCTACTGTATGTTTATAGGAGGTGAGCGCATGCCCAAACGATGCAGCTCTGCCAGGTGACACTCAGTGGGCATGACAGACATGTTTAGAGGACTCTGCTGGTCGGCAGGGACTGAGTAGGCGTTTCCTGCAATTGCGCCACCCAGTCATTAGCATTTGCTGTGGCTCCAGATATGAAAAGAGGTCTGTCTCTCTCTCTCTTCTCAGCTGCCCGCCATTACCCCTGTTGGGTCACAGTCAGCACAGACAGAGCAGGTGGGGTGGGAGAGGGAAGGCGGCAGAAGCTGCCCACCACCTCAGTCACAGCTCTCTGCCAGCAGGGCAGGTGGGGGATGGGGACAGGGACTGAATTTGCTGGGGGAGGGGATGAAGCTGGGGTGCGGGGGTTCAGAATATGACTGGCCGCATGGAGAGAAGGGTGAAGCTCCCCACATCTCACACATACCCAAAACAGCTTCCCGCTCCGCTGCTCCAGCCTCCCCCCGTCCCCGCATAGCAGTCGCTTCCCCCAGGCTTATTCTGGTAACCCGTCTCTGTCCCCCCCAGAACCTACCCCCAACTATCCTTTGCACCCCTAAGCTGATTTCCCCCCACCCACCACTGGGGGGTGCAAGGATTAATGGCCTGCTGTGCCCTGCCCCCACTGCTGGGGGACACTGTGCGAGTTGTGAGGGGATTCACTGAGAGGCTGCTCTGAGCTAGGCAGCTGTAGAGGCAGGCAGTATTGATGCTGATGTAGTGCAGCCCCTGTATTAGAAAAAGCCCATGGGTCACTGCGTATTGAGATGGAGGTAGGGTTGCCAACCCTCCAAATTTCGGGCTCAATCTCCCAGAGGCCGCTGCAGCCAAACCGAAAGATTTTAGGCCACTAAAAGGCCGGCGGCGCAGCGGGGTTAAGGCAAGCTGCCTGCCAGCCCTGGCCCCACGCCGTTCCCAGAAGCTGCCAGCATATCCCTGCGGCCCCTGCGGGGCAGGGGTCTCCACATGCTGCCTGCACCCTGAGTGCCGACTCCGCAACTCCTACTGCCCAGGAACTGCAGCCAATGGGAGCTGCGGGGGCGGGGCCTACAGGCAAGGGCAGCGCACAGAGACCCCTGGCTCTGCTTACCTCAAGCAGCTACTGATTGGTGGTGCAACGGGGCTAAGGCAGGCTCTGCCCCCACAGCTCCCATTGGCCACAGTTCCCGGGAATGCGGATGTGCTGGCTGCTCCCAGGAATGGCACGGGGCTGGGGCCAAAGCAGGCAGGGACTCTGCCTTAACCCTGCTGCACCGCCCACCAGGAGCCACCTGAGGAAAGCATCGCCCAGCCAGAGCCTGCACCCCACACCCCCTCCTGCACCCCAACCCCCTCCTCCAGCCCTGAGCCCCCTCCAGCACCCAAACTCCCTCCCAGAGCTTGTACTCTGCTGCACCCTCTCCTGTACCCCACCCCTCTGTCCCAGGCTCAGCCTGGAGCCCTCTCCCACACTCCAAACCCCTTGGCCCCAGCCCAGACACCACACCCCCTCCCGCAGCCAGTGAAAGTGAGTGAGTGTGGGGGAAAGCGTGCGATGGAGGGAGGGGGGATGGAGTGAGAGGGGCAGGGCCTCAGAGAAGGGGCAGGGGGCGGGGCAAGGGTGTTCTGGTTTGTGTAATTAAACAGTTTGCAACCTTAGATGGAGGGCCAAACTTCCCACAGTGCTGCCCTCCCATGGCCCACCAACCTGGGTCCTTCAGAAGCAATGCTGCCATTGGCTCTCCCACCACACCTGGGGTAGTTTTTTGGTCACCATTCTAGTAACTTTGCAAGATTCTTGTGCTAGGTCCTTCCTCACTGGGCCACCTCACAGACAGACAGGCTCATGCCTGGCATTTTGTGAGGCATTGGAGAGCTTAATGTCCTTTTTCCGATATGGGACTACAGTGTGAGTGCCACAGGTAAGCAGACTGCAGTTTCAGAGAGTACCCCTACATTGCACAGAAGTAACAAACTGGCTGTTGGACTGCTGATAAGTTACTGGGCCAATCATATCTTGTAGATTTGGTTACGGTTCGCAACTGTGTACCAACTTTAGTGGCTATTTGATCAGTTCTAATTTCTGCCGTAAGGCTGGCAAGCCACTCAACATGGTACCTGTGTGACTATGGCTAGGCAGCTAGCATGCTGCAATTACTGCTTAAGCTAATTGTGATTATTACCTTGTCTGTCCCCTGTATATTTGCTTTATTGAATCTACCCATTGCCTCTTGTTATGCTAAAACATTAAGATTTCTGGGTCAGGGACTGTTTTTGTTATGTGTGTGCCTATCAACTAATGCAATGGGGCCCAGATCCCTGACTGAGGCCTCTAAGCCATTCTGCAATACAAACAATAAATAATAACCACATGTGATTTGATACCAGGCAACACCTCTGGGGAATTTGTGTGACCGAGTGACGCTATTCAGCAACTGATTTAAACCTCATCAGATGCATGAGCAACTTCTGACATTTTAGTGGCAGCTTGAGCTTTATTCTCCCTTTTGTGGCAGCAATTTGACACCAATGTATCTCCAATGAAAACCAGTATAAAACTGATTTAGTGCAGAATTAGGCCAACTGTCCAGGTCTTTACAGGTTTTTAATGGTGTGACTGGTTTGCATCTGTAAAAAGTTTGAAATTGTCAGGACCCTGCAACTATCTTTTGATCTGCTAGTGTGCCCAAATGTTCACTCAACACAGGGGAACAGCATCATTTCCAATACACAAAAAACGCCACGCTCCAAAAAGGTAGTGGCCCTCACTTTTCCACCTTTAGCGTTACATGCCCTGAGCACTGTGGGTAGGTGTCTTGTAACATATGTTCTTCTCCACTTAAATTTAGTCCAGCAGTGTGTTTGAAAATGGGAATCTAGGGAAGTGCTCATTACGCTCAGGCTCCTCCATGGGCTTATCAAAGTGAAAATCTTATGGAAGGTTTAACTTTTTGTTTTTTTCTTATCTTGGTTCAATATGAGTCTGCATGTGGCAATGGTACAGGCTCACAGAAAAAGTAACTTTCTTCTAATGCCTAACAGAAAACTTTACTAAAACTAAGTTTGTCTGCTTCACGATAGAGCTTCTCCCTCATAATAATACCACCTAACTCTTATATAGTGCTTTTTATCAGTAGATCTCAAAGCACTTAACTCCATTTGTAAAGTGGTGTTATCCCCATTTTACAGATGGGGAAACTGAGGCACAGAGTAGGGGAGGGGGAAAGTGATTTGTCCAAAGTCAGCCAGCAGTCTAGTGCCAGAGTTAGGAGTAGAACCCAAGTCCCTAGAGTTGCACAGCTCTATCTACTAGGCCATGTTGCTATCTTCCTGCCTGCCTTCCTGCTACAAATTACAGTACACACATCCTCACAAATGTGATCTGTGTCTATATACAAAATAGTTGATGCTTAGCAGCTGACCACCTCCTTCCCTTGCCAGCAGCATTGCTCCTGCAATCACTTACGCATATGATTAACTTTACTACTGTACCATGAGTGCTATTCATACTAATAAAGATAAGAATGTATGTAAGGGTAAAACAAAAGCAAAACAAAAAACCCTGCAGCAGCTAGTCATGGAGCCAGGGTCAACTGACTTAGACTCATGCTGTGGGGCTAAAATTAGCAATGTAGATGTTTGGGTTTGGGCTGAAACCTAGACTCCAAGACCCTCTCTGCTCACCGGGTTTCAGAGCCCAGATTCCAGCCCGAGCCCAACATGTCTACAGTGCTATTTTGAGCCCCACGAGCCCAAGTCAGTTGACTTGGGCTCTTGTCACTTCTCTGGGTCTTTTTTTTTTTTTTTTTTTGGCTGTGTAGACATACTCTTAGGGCTTGGCTACACTTGCGAGTTACAGCGCAAGAAAGGCGGCCCAGGCGCACTAGCTCACTACCCGTCCACACTGACAAGGCACGTAGAGCGCTCTGACTCTGCGGCTGGATCTGCGTGCAAAAACAGTTGGGAAGCATGATAGACATGACTGCTCAAGCATGACTGATACATGATTTTGTTGCAGAAAAAACCTTCAACGTGGATTCTACCATGTCTGTTGTAACCAGGTAACATTGACCTGAACAGAGTTGCATCAGGGATGAATTTGCCTATAATATAGACAGCCCTCAGAAGATACCTGTGAACTCCACGTTTTATGCTTTGTTTGCATCTGAGCGAGTGGGTTGAGAAGACAGGGAATAGCCTGGGCAGGGTGGCCTTCTCTAGTGCCTTTTTTAAATTGTTAGGTAAGATGATTATGCCTGTGGGGTCTTTTAATTTCACATTCATTGTTTGTGAGCTCAGAGAGATGTTGATAGACACATTAGAAAGTAAAAATACTATAGGGAGCTTGTTTGTTTTTCTACTCACTTGAGAAGCCACAGCCAATATAGGGCCAATTTTGAGGCCTCCCAAATGAGTAACAAATAGAGACTAGGCCCAGGTCCTCATAGGTTGATTTCAATAGACGTTAGGCACCTAAACACCTTTGAGGGTCTGGGCTCTACAGCTCAGGACTAAAGGTGGAGTTTAGATCTCAAGGGCAGATTCATCCCTCCCATGGGGAAAGGATGAGAGAGAGAATGAACCACATGTGGCAGAGTTAATCATGTCACGTAATACCCTACACCTCAGAAACCACAGTGATGAGGGGAGAATAAGATCCTTTATAGAGTAGAATGGCATATACAAACTCAGGTATACTAGAATCACTGGCTTTCTGCTACAAAGATGTGTCCAAAGATGGTACAGTTTCTTACCATAGGGTGATCAGTCAATCTCAAAGAGCACAAAGCATCTTTTCCAGGAGACTGGGGTTCACTGAGAAACCATAGGAATAAGTCCAATATGGAGCATGCTCAGCATGCCTTTCTTTTAGGTAGGTGTGCTAGGTACAGAAAGAACAGGTATAATTCATTCTTGTCATCCTTAATTTTGTCAGGATTCTATTAGTGATGCAAGAAAACCACAGGATACCACTAACTATTACTGGGCCTTCACCCCCACCTACTTCCTGGCTGTTCTTACCGAGATCTTTTCCCCAAGTCCCAATCACTTACTATAACTAACCTCCATTATTAGTATATTACTGCACACTAACCATAACTAATCCATCATACAGTCACCCTGCTGATTGGCTTAATGGGATCTATCAGAGACTGTGATTCATACAAAAATGAGGCAGTGTTGTCTAGTAGGCTGAGCAAGAGTCAAAGGCCAGGAACTCCTGAATTCTAATCCTAACACTGACTCACTGTGTGATTACATTTTCCAGTTTTTAATAACCCTTGTCATTGTTTTGGTATCTCCATAACTGTGAGTGGTTCTGTTGTGTTCAGCAACGAAGGCTGTTACCATCTGACAGATACTGAGGATGTAGGTCAAAGGTTACTCACAAAGGAAGACAAAATCAGGCATCAGGCTTGTGTAGAAGTGGATTGGTCGGATTGGCGGCATGGTTTGTTTGTTTGTTTTGCTGTTTTCTGTTAAATTAAAGGCCTGGATGGGTTTTTATCTTCGTACAGTTCTTGAATACCCTGGAAGACTTTGTGGACAATTGGAGAAGTAGGGGGATTCTGACATACCAAGGAAGTAAAACCTGCTTCATTGAAGAGGGAAATGAGTTTGAGGGGCAAACTTAGGAATTTACAAAAAACAAACAATCTGAGGGTATGTCTACACTACCCACTGGATTGGCGGGCAGCAATCGATCCAGCAGGGGTCGATTTATCGCGTCTAGTCTAGACGCGATAAATCGATCCCCAAGCGCGCTCTCGTCGACTCCTGTACTCCCCTGCCGAGAGAGGTGCAGGCAGAGTCGACAGGGGAGCAGCAGCAGTCAACTCACCATAGTAAGACACCGCAATGAGTAGATCTATGTAAGTTGCGTAACTTAGATCGATTCTCCCCCTCCCCACCCCCTCAGTGTAGACCAGGGCTAAGACTCTTGGGAGAAAAATTCTCTTTGTAAACAATTCAACACCCCTCCCTATCCATCAACTCAAAGCTAGAAAAACTCTAAATACACATTTCTGAGTCCTCCAACACTCAACAGATAAGGGAAGACATGATTTGACAATCCTGATACTTCTAAAGGAAAAAACATCTTTCAGGTATACATACATATTTTGAAGAAACAAAAAGGGTTTCAGCCCCTTTAAATCATTTCTCTTTGCAAGTCACTAAGAAGAGAGAAAGAAAGAGAGGAAATACAGTTTAATATTTCAGTACATGACCCTGGCAAGAGATTCTCAGAATTGGCAAAAATTTGTTCTGCTTCAGATTTTAAATCTGGTTTATGCAACATTTAAATACTGATAATAGTTTATGGTAACTTGAAAGTTTCCTGTATTTACTTTGGAGTCAAATAGTGAGTTTCATTTTCTGTATTGTAACCTATACTTTGCTGTCAAGAGAGCAACTTTCTTTTCCACTGTTTCTTTTATTTAAACACTTCACATATTTTTACCGATTAAAGCCTCAACCCTACTTTTCTTTGAAATGTAGATTATGTTTTCCTTTAATCAGAAAAATTAAAGTTGTCGTTTTAGTTGTTGTTAGATCATAGATACTATAAAGATCTCGACTTCCTATAATCAAATAGATAAGCGATCTCAAATAGGAAAAAGCATCCTGAAAATCTGTTTGTCCATACAATCTACAAGGCCCTGATTCTGCAAAGACACATGCTTGACATTAAGCACAAGTGTTTCCTTTAAAGTCAAAGGGCCCCAATCCTGCAAGCATGCACATAAATGGTCCCATTTACTACTTAAATGCATAAATGTTTTGGGACTTAGGTTTGAGCGAGTCTTATTTTTAAACTTACCTGTAACAAAGTTTTTAACATTTCTCATCATTTGAATTGCATAGCAATCTGTTTAATCCTATTGTTAACAAAGCTACAGCAACTGAGACCGACGCTCACACTGCGGCATAACAGTGGTCTGTACCAGAAAGATCTCACCAAATGGAAGTTTTTCCTGAGTAAAGACTATGGACTTGTATCAGGATATCTTGGTAAAGAAGATATAAATAAGGTGTTCTGCTGAAGGTGGAATGGAAGTGCTAAATTCTAATAAAGGCCCGAATATGCAAACACTTTGCATGTGCTTATCTTTACTAATGTAAGCAGTCCCCTTGTTAGCACAAGTGTTTACAGGCTGGAGGCCAAAGAAATAATTATTTTATTTAATTATAGTCTTCTTCTTCTTATTTTTTAAATTTTGGGTCTGTCATCCTATTGGTTAGGAAGGTAGCATGCATGATTTTTCTATGACCACAAAGAATTACCTATTCCAGTGTAGAAATTCTTAAAACAACCTTAACATTTTGTGGCTCACCTTGCTTTTTAAACTTTCAACCTTTTACTGCGCAAAGCAGGATAATCTATCACTTCTCTGAGTATTATCAAGGGAACAAACGTATGGTACTGGGAGATATTTAGGAGGCAGTGTATCTTTAAGCATCTCCACCTTGGAATCCACCTACTTCTTTCTAGCTGCAATAAACTTGTTGACTCACTCACATCGGTGGTGTGCTCATACAGTAACCAGCATGAGCTGTGCACTTCGTAGTTTTTAAAAGCAGACCTGTCACCATGTACTTGCCATTTTACCTCACTGGGGCTGAAGCTGTATAAAGGTAACAGTTTGGTTTTAGTTTTGAAGATCTTGCAAAAAGATAGTCCCTCCTCTCTTCCTGGAAAAGCCAGACAGACCAGTTGGATACCTTTCAGGCCTCAGCTCAGAACTTTATTTGTTCATCCCTCTGCCTTTTTAAAGTAGAAAGACCTGACACACTCTTAAGAACTGAGAACCTTATTGATTTAAACAAATGGCTAATCCCAATGCTGTCAGCAATGGACATCTACATTGTCATCAGAAACGGAATAATCTCTTAAAAAGTGGAATCTATAAGAAAAATGGAATTGCTAAAGAAATTAAGGTAAGATTTAACCACTTATTTAATTGCTCTGAAATCATTTAGATGAACAGTTACAAATTTATTTAATAAGAAAGCTTTGTAATCATCTGTCTTCATTTTTCATTGAATGGATGGTACACTACTGGCTTTTTCTGTTAAGTTTTACCCACATGGGACCTGATCCTGCATTCTTTGCATCACTGGCTGAAGTCAATGAGTTTTATGGGTGCTCAAGGACTATAGACTGGAGCCCTTGACCTAACTAGATTTTGGTATTTCATATTAGAAATAGAGAAACCACACACACTTTAAAGTTGTGATTCCCTAAAGCATTCCTACCCATGGTGCTGATACTGGTTTGAAAACTTATTTTATTCTTTTAGAAAGTTTGTGTGAAGTGTTTTTATTATGATTTGATGCTGCACACGTGTGACTTAGAAATGAGGAAGGAGAAAGGTTTTGTTGTTGTTGTCTGTAGCTTGATTTTCCTGGTGATTATACTATTGTATGCCTGGCATTGTGCCTAGTTTACCAAGGCATGCTTAGCAGGCTTAACAATTGATCTTTTTTTATTTACACTAATTTTACAGTGTTGTCAGTACTTAAAAATCAGATTAATCTGCAGACCACTCTTTCAAAGTGTTGACCTGCCTCTTTGAAACCACAGCCTTTCATATGCATGAATGCCTCACGAGAGGGGCATGGTTTTCCCCATATGGTACATCAAAACCACAGGTGTTCTCTTGTTAAACAGGTTGTATGGACTACATTTTAAAAGATGTGTGTAGGTGAAGCCTATCATTATCATAAATGTGCTGGAGTTTCAAACCAAAGTTGTGCTGTTTTTGAGACTATATTGATGGCTACATCATTTTTGAGCTAAAGTTTAGTTGGGAATAGAAAAAGTTTAAGAGCTAAATTTTGTGCTTTGTGCCTAAGTGCTTACCTGACATTTTTTTTCTAATTTGGCTTATGTCTAAAGCTTTAGGCAATGACTGTAGCTCTTTGAATTGCCAGGCTCAGATGCATTAAAATCAAGAAACTTCTGTCTTAAGTCTTTTCATAATGAGAAGCTCACTCATTTACCACCCTCATTAAGGCGGGTAAGGACACACCCAATGTAAAAGTTAGTGGGTGCTGGCCCCAGGAGTCTCCAGCGTGAGTGGCTCTTGGTTTCTGGCCCAACCCCATTGTGGAAGGGAAGAAAACTTGTGCAATGACAGGGAAAACCACGTCTTGGGATTTGCTCCTATAAATCAATTGTGAAATTCTGTGACATCATTTTAAAAATTAAAAATATTTCCATTTGTAATGTATGAAATCTATACTTTTAGCATTGGTAGCAAATTCTTAGGTGTGCATCTCACCCTCCAGAAATAGTTAAGTGTCTGGACAAAGAATGAGAAATTGTTACGGTAGCAAATTCAGAAGTGTGAAAAGCTTTGCCACCTATTAATAAATAGGAATATAGCCAGAAAAACAGAATTGCATGTATTTGGGGGTAAGTGGTAAGAAAACAATGACTGGGACATGGGGGGCGGTGGTTACTTGATGCACCTGTAAAAGTTGGGAATTATGACCCTTAAACACCAAATCGGAGGAGGAGAGGGGGTATTATTCAATAATTTTGCTGTTGAGGGGATTTGAGGGGTGCAGAGTGTTTTATTGGGTGGGTTCAGTTGATGGAGGGCTGCAGCTGGTTCTGCCTCTTGGTTTCCTTGGTCTCCTGCTTTTTGTGCTGTTGGACCTCGCAGTTGCTGCAGCTCTCAGTCCATGCCCTGGCACAACATGGCCACCCACTGCACGAATGCCTCATCATCCTGCTTCC
Source organism: Eretmochelys imbricata (assembly GCF_965152235.1). NCBI lineage: Eukaryota > Metazoa > Chordata > Testudines > Cheloniidae > Eretmochelys > Eretmochelys imbricata. Next base: position 199,839,625 of record NC_135574.1, on the reverse strand, counting down.
GATGAATCTGCCCCTTCCCTGATGGGCTGGGGCATCCACCTACAAATGACCACCCTGAGGTGCTCATAGCCTTCCAAGCTGGGGGTCAAGTCCCTGTTGGATTTTTCATTGCTCCACCGCTTGTTTGGCGACACTGCAGTGAATGTGTCCGGGGGCTGCTGCCAGTCGAGGTGCCAGCCTCAAGAGCTTTGGGGCTGCCACTGCCGTTGTGAAAGAGACAGCATTCTAATATGTAGCACTTTCCAGCTTTGTATCTCAAAGCTGTTACAGGGGGGGAATATCATTATCCCCAATGTATAGATGGAGAAACGGATGCACAGAGATATTAAGTGGCTCACTCAAGGTTGCAGCAAGTCAGTGCAGATCTGGTCTGAGAATCCAAAACTATGTCTATGCTGCCTGCCATTCAGACTGCTGGGGTGTAAATAGCAATAAAGGGTGTAAAGAGCTGCACTGTAACCCCCCGGGAGGATGCTGTGGGCATGAACTAAAAGGCTCCTTGTTCCCATTAATGTAAGTCCTTTTTGAAAAGCATTAAATGAACACAAACCAAGAATGCAAACTAGGAACCTTTGAGTTCAGGCCTGCAGTATCCACACAGGGCGGCGGGGGGGATGGTTTACAACCCAGCACTTCGGTGCACACTGCTGTTTATACCCTCACAGCCCAAACTGCAGGGCAGTGTAGACAAGCACAGATCTCCTAAATTCCAGTCCCAGGCCCTATTATTATCTGTCTGCCCTATTCAGAATACCCTATGCTGCTTCTCTCATTGAACTACATTGCCTGCTACAAACACAGATTGAAGGAGGAGGGGACAAGAACAGACAGGAGAGCTGTGTACAACAGGAATCTTGTTCCTGATAGGAATCTACCTTTCCTTGTCTGGTCTGTCTCTTCCTCCCAGCTAACCCTGCCCTTGTTTTATCATGTTTGCCAGTTCTTTGCCATCCAGACATGTAGTGGATGCTGCTGCTACTCTGTCTCTTGTACTTGTCTGGCCTCCATCACTGTAGCACTTTACAATCCTTAATGTATTTATCATGACAGCTGCCCTGTGACATAGGGAGACTCCATTATCCCCATGTTACCGATGGGGAATGGAGGCACAGGGAAACTAAGTGGTCAGACAGGAAGCCTGTGGCAGAGTAGGAATTGAATCCAGGTCTGTCATAATTCAGGCTGGTGTCCTAATCACTGAACCTTTTCCCCCACTTATCCTTGCTCCTCACCCTGACCCCACTTTTCTGCCCATTCATTACTGATGAGTAAGTGACATGCATGGGGAGTATCCCACTGAGACAGGATGCTTGGATGATGTCGTTGATAAAATTGGCTCTGACACTGATCTTTAACTAGTCACTTAGACCCAGATCAACAAAGGTATTTAGGCTCCTAACTTGCATTGAAATCAAAACCCATCCAAGACCACAGGCAAGTGCTCGGAGCAGGTATCCCCTCCCACCACTTGTGCTGCCGTGACTACACTCTACTTTTAGCATGCTAGCTCAATCAGAGCTAATGGGCGTATATCTTCTGAAGCTTGGAATCATGCCCCCCAGCTCAAAGTGCGGACATACGTCCTGCTTAGGCCTATGGTTTCTCAGGGTAAGTGGTAGCTTGAGAGGGGACACAGAGGCTACAATGGGGTCGTGAAAGTGGCCCCACACAAAGCCAGGAACTGGAGGATGCAGCAAGAGTTGCATGTGAGGGTACATCTGCACAGGGATAAAAATCTTGTGGCTGGCCCTCCGTGACTGTGAAGGGTCCCAGAGCTTGGGCTCCGGCTTGAGCCTGACCATCTACATCGCAATTTTTAGCCCTGCATTCAAGCCCCATAAGCCTACGTCAGCTGATCCAGGCCAGCCCTGAACGTGCCGTGGGTCTTTTATCCCTCTGTAGATGTACCCAAAGTGATCGACTGGCACATCAGACTTTGCAGAGTTCAGCCTCATAAATTTCTTTGCTGAGAAGCTAGCAGCAAGCAAACCGATTTGGGTTGGGATCAGTGACACGTTTTGCATTTGAATGGTGTGAGAACACGTGTGTGTGTGTGTGTGTGTGTGTGTGTGTGAGAGAGAGAGAGAGAGAGAGAGAGAGAGAGAGACTGTCCTGGACCTGCAAAACCCCAAAACGTTTGTTCTCAATGGAGGGTGTTTTCAAATGGGCTGTGGAGCTGGGGACAAGGGGCAGAGGGCAATTTGAAATTACCAAGTGTGGGGAGGAGTCAGGCTCTGCCCAATTCTAGCAATTTGTGGCATGCTATTGCTGATCGCAGAGGATGATGGGAAAAGAGGTAGCATTACGTGGGGAGCAGTGCAGGAGTTCCAGGACACTCTGCTAGGAGAGATGCTGTTGTCTTTGGGAAAGAGGCCTAAGGCCCTGGCGGAATGGGACTGTGGGAGAGAGCCAACCCTCTCCCCTTTTTAATGCAGGAAGTTCCCATATAGGGGAAAGCAGAAATTGTATGGCTCCTTGTTCTGGGACCTTTGGTAAGTCACTCTGTTTGACCAGCTCTTCATTGCGATCATAACAGTCATGAGACCTAGTTTACAACAGGGTTACATGTGGTAATGCAGACAAGGCCCAATTGTGTCCCCATAACGAGGCTGATCACTTGAATTACCCAGGGGTTTAACCTGGTTACAGGGATACGGTTAAAAGATGGAGTGTAGACAGAGCCCCCTAACCATGTTGTAGCTGGGGAGGAGATGGGGGCGGCAACTGGATTGTAATTAAGTTCCCTCCCTTTTACAGGGGTATGATTTCTAAAGCTCACTTACATGTTGCACATTAATTGGTCCCTGTAGACCCTGCTGGTGTGCACTCGTGGTCCCCTAGTGCACTTTAATGTACTACAGTTTCAAAGAGCCACAGAGTTCCTATGTGATATTGGACAAGTCACATAAACCAGAATGTTCACAGGTGTGTTCCTCATATTCTGAGTGCCCAATATAAGTCACCTGCAATATGGCTTGCAGTTCTGAGCATTCAGTACTTCTACAACTGAAGTCAATGAGAGCTGTGGTGTGAACATATAAAATGGTAAATTCTCCGAAAAATCATCCCATAGACATCTCAAATTGGGCACCTTAAACATATGTACCCTTTTGTCCTTAATCTCTCTGGATATGTCTACACAGAGAAAAAAAAAAAAAAAAACCTACAGCAGCTAGTTTCAGAACCTGGGTCAACTGACTCAGGCTCATAGAGCTCACACTACAGGGCTAAAATAGCAGTGTAGACTTTCCCGCTTAGGCTGGAGCCCAGGATTTGAGACCATCTGGTCTCCACCTACCCCCTTGGATATTCATCTCAGACTCACCCACCCCTTTATCAGTCTCTTCCCATCTCACCACTTTCTATGCCCAGGTCCTTGCCTCTCTGCATTCCAGCTGGACTTCTCATCTTTGCTGCCTGGGTGCCAGCACAGGAAACATTGAGAGCAAAAGGCTGACAATCTCCTTATTCTTAGTTCATATGCCTGGTGCTACTGTGGCCACTTGCTGCTGGGAGAACAATTGCAGGGAAAGTCCAGCTGAGTCTCTGCAGCCCTGAGCCAGACTGTGCCCAGTACAAACAGAAGCTTTGAAGGCTATAGCTGTCAAACTCTAAGAAGTCTCTATTGAGCATGTGTAAATAGAAAACGTTGGAGGCTTATAACTTGGCCAAATTTGAGCACCTTTTCACAGGAACAGCAAAAGACAGACTCCTGACCACAGGACATCCTCTCCTGCAGAATTTCAACCTCTTGCTGTAAAGCCTGGAGCCTCTCAACAAAACAGTTGTAAGAATTGTTTTAAGTGGGTAAAACAACGTATTTTTTTCCCTAGCATCATTCTGAGAAATGACCAAACTATTTTAGCTGAAACTTTCCTAAGAATATCAGCCTGAGGTGAAAACTTGGCACAAAACATTGCAGCCCAAATCATTCAAGTCTGGTGACCTCAGAATGCTGGACAAGCTTAACGATCTGCATTCCTCCTCGTGCCACCTAAAATGAAGTCTAAAAGGCAGCAATACTCCCAGCTGGTCTTTGGATGACAACGATTGTTAAAAGTACATATTAGGATCTCAGAACTATTTAGTGGTGAGTTTTGTTTGCAGCCATCTGCATTCTTCCAAGGCTCTTTTCTCAACATAAATCTATAAAACCTTCTACAGGAGCAAACTCCTGGGATAAATTTAATTTAATTTAATGGATTTTAATTTAATTAATTCCTAGCTGAAAAGCTACTTAATATAAACTCTTTTTCATATCAGCTTATTCTTCTCCAACAAAAACAGGTACCAAAAGGAAGCCATACACTCACTAATTTTATTCTGATACTCCAGTATTTGGACTGCCTATCTTGCCCGTTTATTAGATAATATTTTTATTAGACTAGCTTCTGTTGGTGAAAGAGACACACTTTCAAGCTTACACAGACCCAGCGGCACCGAATTCCAGAGTTCCTGGGGGGGTGCACCCGCATTCTGCCCCAAGCCCCACCTCCACTACACTCCTTCCCCCTCAAGCCCCCACTCCCACCATGCCTCTTCCTGACCCATTCCGCTCCCCCCCCCCGCCTGTTTCTGCCCTCCTGCTCCTCCCCCTTTTCCCCAGCGCCTCCTGCATGCTGCCAAACAGCTGATCACCAGCAGGCAGGAGGTGCTGGGAGGGAGGGGGATGAGCTGATCCGCAGGGCTGCAGGTCAGTGCTGAGCATGTCTCTTTCACCAACAAAAGTTGGTCCAATAAAAGATATTACCTCACCCACCCTTGTCTCTCTAATATGCGGGGACCAACACGGCTACAACATTGCAAACAGTTTATTAGACGGCATTTTGCCTTTTATGACAAATAGAGTCATTTCTGTCCGCATTCTTTACCTGTGGTGCTAGCCAGAGATATAGCATAACATATAACTGATATCAGCAACAAGAAAATGATAGGTTAATGCATCTCTGGGGGCTGTCTAGGTCCCTATAAAACTAGACTTTAGCCATCACTTAATCAAAATAGTAATTAAAATCTTGCTGCCTTTAACATCATGCTGGCTGTAACTGTGCAGTGAAGATTAAAGTCCCGTTTTATAGGTTGTTTGGCAGCTGCCTACATCCCTTTCTCCTTTCATTTTGTGTGCGTCTGCTTGCACTGGTGAGCTGCAGAAGAATGAATGATTGTTTCTTTGTTAGGGGCAGATCGGATCTGAAGAACTATATAGAAGCGCTTCGTAGATTTTTAAAAATCACTTTCACTCTGCTGCTATTTAGTATCGGTGAAGCGGCACAGGGCAGAAAAACAGAAGTAGGAATGAATGAGGAAGAGGAAAAACTGGATAGTTGGAGGGAAGTCTACATTTCCTTCCACTGGCTAATCAGAGGTCTCCTGGAGTTCCTTGTGGCGAATGTGTGTTTGCACAAATCATTTGCAGAAAGAGTCCACACCAGAAATCCTTGCATTTTGTGAGAGGCTTGGGGGGCCAAATGCGGGAGAGAGATTTTAGTAATTTGATTAGAAAGGGTAGCAGGAATGAAAGGAGCAGAGTACCAGAGGCAACTGAAGTCAAAGAATTCCTCGCTTGGTGATACTTCAGTCCAATCAAAGAGACAGAGCTTCCAGTGAGATCCTTCAGAGCAGCTGGATTGTGAAGTGGGGAGTTTGCACCCCAGGACAAACTCACTGTGTGTACTCCTGTTTCTGCCGCACAGGGAACTGCATGACACCCTGTGCCCAGACAATTCCCTTACACCATTGCTTGTACCAGGATTCTACAGGCAACAGTGTCAGGTGACATCTGAATATTAGCAGCAGGCTGGCACAGAGCAGGATCTTGCTGCTGCATTTGACCACTGTGTGACTCAAGCAGTGGAGCAATTTTGAACACAAAGAAAGATGGAGGGCAACGAGACCCTCCTGTATAACTCCATGAGGTCACATGCCCATGAGACTCCCAACATTTGCTTTGACCTCTTCAGCTAGATCCTCCCCTTTGCTCTCCAGGCCTTCCCAATAGTAGACTTTGACATGTGCTCTTAGTTTCCTCCTTCCCTCTCCACATATCCTTCCATGCTTTCCCCTCAGCTTAGTGAGGACTAAGCTTTTCCTCAGTAATGAGATCTCGGAGCATGTTCTCACCGCAAACATTGAAAGATCTGCAGCCCCTTCAGCCAGCCTCAAGCTGCGCTTTGCTTCTTCGGGGAGGTTCTGGCTGGAGATCAGCTTTCCAGCCTCTAGATGAAGCCAGAAGGTGATGACACATAGTATGCAGAGGTCTGCCCCACACAGTGGCGCTGGAATGAGCAGTGGTGGGGATGCAAGAGTAATAATACCAACTGAACAACGGCCTCCGTCATGTACAGGGCTCACAGTTTTGCTCAATGGCTTTCAGCCTGGCCACACATCCATCTCTATAATCACAAATAGAATTTCTACCTAAACTGCCCCTCTCCAGGCCAGAAAGTCAACCGCCTGCACCAGAAAGTCAGGGAGGCGGCATAGGATATGTGATATTGGTGTGCAGAAAGTTCAGCGTAGTATGCTGCTAACAGAATCCAATTTTAAAAGCATGGAATGGGAGGGGTGGGACTAATGGGAATGAGAGGGGTGTGACGAAACTGGTACTGGAACAAAGGATGCCATGAGGATCAGTAAGGGTCATTGAGATTTTCCTGGTGCCTCAGATAGGCAGCCAGCCAGCCAGCCAACAGGAGCAGAGTTGTCAGTTTAGCAATGATAGGTATGGGAGTATTTTTCCAGTGACTCCCATCCTCTAACCTAGACAGCTTGTGTGACATGTAGGCGGACGTACTTCATTTCTCAGAAACTAAATAAAGCAGAGTTTCCTCACAACATCCTTTAGACCCGTCCTTCACTTTTGTAACAAGTCCCATGGTAACAGTCCTCAGCGATCTCCAGCAAGTAACCCTGAAGTGTGTCATCTGCAAACAAACACTCCTCTCCCGATGCACTGACTTCATCTGCATCATCCTGTGATTGCACAACAGACTGTCACATCTTCTGTACCTGAAGGACGTGCCTTCTCCCTCCATTCCCAGAAGCCCTGCCTGTTTACTGCTAAAGAGACTGATTTCTGTGCTGTGGTCTGCCCCGAGCAGAGATGCTATAATGAAGCTTTGCTGGTGCTCTTTAGGGTAGTTTCTTTGCAGTTGTAGAGGGCCTAATGTTTCTGTTTTGTAATTCTCCCTAGACTGCTGCTGTGCCTACCTCTCTTGTTAGCTTCATGTGTTGAAGGCCAATAAAGGCAGTCCCAAAGAAGAGCTTGCTTAAAGTAACACAGCTGTGGGGAGAGCTTTATAAATGTCCCCCCAGGTCACTGGACAAAGAGCCCCCATGCAGACTATTTTTGTGATCTGCCCCCACCCCTCACAGTTTGGGCCATGTATATTCACAAACACACAGTTATTATGTGTCACTGACCATAGTGATGTGGATGGGAAATTAGAGACCGGTAAAGACAAGGCTCTATAAGAATATAGACTGAAGAATTTTCTCTCTCTGCCTGCTCATCCTCACTCTGAAGTCCTCCAACCTTCTCCCTGAAAGAACCTTAAACCCAGTGACTCAAAAAAGCACTCCTACAGTTCAGCTAATCAGGTAACCAATCATAAGCCTCAAACTTCTGATGCTTTTAGCAATATCTGCAACCAACTATTTGCAAGCAATCAGTAGGATAAAAATGATGTTAGAAAATAGTGACTGATGTATTTCTTATTTACTAGATTGATTTTTTTATTCATGATTTGAGTCAAGCTCTGTTTGGATGGGAATTGGAATTCAATTAAAAATGCACAAAAACATCATTTTATTTTTTTTATTAGTAGTAGTAATTAAATAAATCTACCTTAAATGTGCTGGATACATGATAAACTTTTTCTTCTTAAACATATTTTTCTTTTAAAACTCACTGGTTCATTAAACAAAGGAAGTGTTATCAGTAGTAAGTGAATTGAACTGATTGTTTCTGGTCACCATGTCCTTTGAGAGTTTAAAACTAGCTGATCTTTTCCTCTTACACCTAATTTTTATTCATAGATTGGAAGAGGAAAACAAGCTTTCCTCCTTTTTCAACTCCCAATCAGTTTCTTGACCTTGAATGAATTAGTCATTGAACTGAACCAGTTGAATAATGAATACTATTCTTTCTGCACCTGCAGAAGAGGGTTCTGTTGTCAAAAGCTGGGTTAGCACTTCCACAAATTGTGTGGAATGCCTTTCACCATTTCAGTGTTTGTCTTGTTTTAAGACTTTGGTGGCAAACATACTACTAAATAACTTTTAATTAATTAATCAATTTAATTAATTTTATTTTAATAGTTGATAGTAAGTTTAGTCCTTAACATAGGTTGTTGTATTTTCAAATTTAATTTAAAATAGATTAATTCTTTTAAAATATATTTAAATTTAAGTCCAGTTTTAATTGGTTTTTATCTACCTTGCTTCTCTGTAGCTGAGGCTCAAGAGTTGTCCTCACCATGAATTTGCCCTTGGACCTCATTGCTTGCTATTCTTTCTCTTCCTGCCCCTTTGTTCAACTCATCTATCTTACTGACCCCTTACTAATATGCCTCCTGAAGTGGAGGGTGTATCTTGCACACCTAACTAACCATGTAGCGAAGCAAAGAACGACATTTGACATAGCATATTTGATACAGTGTATTGCCAGAAGGAGGAGGATGAAGGATGGGATATGTAGTTAGGAGGAAGGAGAATCTTTGGGTTACTGACAAATTACATATGCAAAGTACTCCTGTTGGAATCAGATTTACAAATCAGAACATTATGACTACCCATAATCCCAAGCATTGCTGTTAACCTTGTGGAACCTACTTGGAATTTATAACAGAAACAAAACAAGCTAATATTACTTACTACACCTTCAGAAAGAAAAAAAATTCTCGTTCTACTTCAGTTCATTTTTTTGAATTAACTTATAAAGTCCTATTGGCTTTAGAGCTCAGTTCATCTCAAGCTAGAACAAGTAGTTATTTTTTGTGCAATCTACAGTTTTCTTAATTTGAAATCACTGAAGGCTAGATTCTTAAAACAGTATCTTGCCAATGTTTTTGTATTTATCATTCCAGCATAAATCATTCAATAAGAATGTCCAAAACAAGGCCCACAAAGCAAAATCACTTTAATGATAAAGTAACCAAGAAAACTGTGAGCCTCAAAAAGACAAAAGTCTCAAGACACCTTGTGGTTTAAAACAGAATTAAGCAGGATGCTAGACATTAATTTAAAAGGTGGAGGATTTTCCCTAAATAGAAGATGAACTCTTTTGGAAATCTAACCCCAATTGTGAGTGTTAAGAAGTTCTGAAAATCTGGCCCTATCTCTTAATCAGTGTAGCAAACAGCAGTGATCTCTTTTTAATTAACTTTGATTACTTAAAACGGGAAGGGAGGAACCATATCATAATCAGACTATTCTGCAACCAGATACTGTAGGCATATCTTCTAAAGCAGTCAGATTACCATAATATCTGGACAGATTTCAGAGTAGCAGCCGTATTAGTCTGTATTCGCAAAAAGAAAAGGAGTACTTGTGGCACCTTAGAGACTAACAAATTTATCTGAGCATAAGCTTTCGTGAGCTACAGTTTACTTCATCAGACATGAAAGTTCACGAAAGCTTATGCTCAAATGAATTTGTTAGTCTCTAAGGTGCCACAAGTACTCCTTTTCTTTTTGCGAATATCTGGAGTAACTCAATTTAGATACCTATTTCACACCTATAAAGATCAAAGTATACATTTAAACAAAGACCTACAATTGCTTTTTTCTGGTGCAATTTTTAATAATTCAGATAACAATATTGCATGTAAGAAATCAATCAAATCAGGTACCAGTGATCTTGAAAACTGATCCTCCCTGTCATATCAAGCTTACTAGTGTCTTTAATTTTCAACAGCTTAGAAAGAAGAGCCTTCACTTAGACGATAGCTTACTAATGAGGGAGGGAAAGAAGTGTTTAGAGCAGCTGCTAAATCAGAGAATTTGGTCTGATTATCCTAAGGAGTGAACAGTGTTGAAAGGCAAAGTAGTAATGAGGTGGAGCTGCTTGAGAAAACAAAATGCTTAGCGAGAACTAGGTCAAAGGAGTGATTAAGATAGTAGGTGTGGGTGTCAGTAAAGCTGGAGTCCAAAGGAGAAGAGTAAGAAGAGAGGAAGTAAGAGTCACATGGATTGCCAGTGTGGAAGCTGATAGCAGTCAGGATGAGAGTGAAGAACTGAGGAGAGCGTGAGCTATAGCCAGGGAAAGGCATAGGCCATTATGTGACTGCAACCTGAAAGGAGAAGGACAGGAAGAGCCAAGACAGAGAGCATCAAAAGAAGGCATTGAGGGAGGGGCTGAAAGCAAAAATGAGGAAGAGAGGAGTCATCCAAAGCCAGAGCCTTCAGGCTCAGGAGCATGGAAGGAGTCCATCAGAAGAGAGGGCACCCAGAGTTGGAGTGAGATAGTCAAGTCTGGGAGAGGGCAAGGTACTAGAAGAGATGGTAGACTGCAGAGTTTTAGAGATGGAGAACTGAGTGGAAATAGACCTAGTGGGAAGAGAAGAGGCTGGAAAGGATGGGAAGAAGGGAAGATATAATGGCTTTTAGAGAGAGCAAAGATTATTACAGATGTCAGCAGGAAAGAGGATGGGGCATCATTTGCTGGGGGGGGGAAATGGGGCAGTTGCCCCCCCACAAAAAAACTTGGTTTGCCCTCCTTTCCCTCCAGATTTTCATAGCTCCTCCCCAGTCAGTGCTGTGGTGTCTTCCTCAGATCTGCAGGGCCGCTGTGGATTGGGCTGGGCTAGGGTCCCTAATTGCTGCGTTGTCACTGCCACCCTCCTCACCCCATTGGCTGGACAGGAAGCACCGGGAGCATCCAGAGCTGGATCTGAGCAAGCCCACCCCCATCCCTGCCTTAGGCTGACCATTGTTGAGACAACCCCCTTCCAGCCCTTCTCCCCACCCTACTCCCTGAGATAGGACCAGCCTACCATCTCCCCACCCACCTCTGGAATGGGAGTGGCCGTTAACCCCCCCACAAGTAGCTGTGGCTTCAGCAGGAGGCAGAAGCAGGGATGCTGATACAAATTCCCCCCTCTCCCACTCCCCACTGAATTTTTCTGAAATGGCGCCCCTGAAGGAGGAAGCACAGGACGTGGTAGAGGTGAGAAGACCTGTAATAATGGGTGAGGAAGGGTCAGAAGCAGTGGGAGAAGAGAAGAACTAGAGTAAGAGGGAAGGAGGAAGCCAAGGGTATTGCTCATGTGAGTAAAGCTACTTGCGTATGTATGGGTTAAAAAAGGAACTAGTTCATGGTGGAAAGCTCCATCAATGTCTATTAGCCAGAAGGGGCAGGGATGGTGTCCCTAGCCTCTGTTTGCCAGAAGCTGGGAATGAGCACCAGGGGATGGATCACCTGATGATTACCTGTTCTGTTCATTCCCTCTGGGGCACCTGAAATTGGCCACTGTCAGAAGACAGGACACTGGGCTAGATGGACCTTTGGTCTGACCCAATATGGCTGTTCTTGTGTTTTTAAGTCTTTTTGGACCCTAAATTATGGACTTGACAGATAAATGAAACTATAGCTTTCACCAGGAAGGGGTAAAGGTGAAGGACACAGGTTATGGATGTATGGCAATGTGATCGATCAGTATAGGTATTCCTCTAATTTGGTGGTTAAGATGGCAATCTTGGTAAAGTACGCAAGCTTTTTTTTTGGTAGGCAATGCTGCAGAAGTGAGATTTGAGGGGTGAATTGAATGAATCAAGGATAGAAGCTTGGCAGAGAGATTTTTGGCAGGGTCTGCTAAACATAAAGGACAGCACAGAAGAAGGCACAGAGATGTTTTTGTAAGGAGACAAGTGGTGTATTAAGGAGAGGTAGGGTGAGGTGGAAGTAGGTCAATCAGAGATATAGGCAAGATGCTTGATGTTGAGCCTTGGAAGCAAAGACAAGAACCTTAATCATGATGCCTAGCACAATGGGGAGCCAGTGAAGTGCCTCCAAGAGAGACAATGCTTGGATTTTTCAATTTTGAACCGTAGCAGTCTGGATCCTATGGGATTCTTTAAAAAGGATTAGGTTACCAAACTACTGACAGAGGAGTGAACAGTGAGTGATGTGATTTAGATAGAGGTTAGCACATGGTCCAGACAAACAAACAAAAGCATGTGGACAAGTTGTTTTCCAAAATATTAGTATAAATAAAATTGTAATACTTAAAGGAAATATTTCATCATTTTAATAAATGTATTCAGCAAAATAGAAAAAACATCCTTACCAGTCCATGGTTGTTGCTCCCATCTTGTTACCCGTTCTGAGAATGCTGGGAATAAACTTGTGATAATCAACTGCGAGACTTTATTAGGTTGGTCTTTGTGTACAAGTCTGTGCTGATATAAGTATTGTGATCTATTTTAATATGCTTCCTTGATATTAAAGAATTATGTCAAGTTTATCATTTCTTTCCAAATCCAACAGAGGGCCCTTATATATAGGGGGGAAAATAAAAAAGATTTTCCTCACAAAGTCTATTTGTCAGATAACTGTCACTTTAAAATAACAGAAGGTCATGATGTCTGGGGTGAACTTAGGAAGTGAGGGTAGAGATCCCAAGTTCTGTTTATGGGCAGCTGGGACCAGTCTAGCAAGCTACTCAGTTATGTGTTTCCCCCTATGTAACCAATGTTAATTAAAAGAGGCACTCTCATTCACTTCACAGACTCATAGATAGGCTTAGAGTTTCAAAAGGGTTCGATGTCCCGCATTTGAGCCAGATTTTTCAAAAGAGCTCAGGTCTTATTTAGGCATTGATTGAAATACCCAGAGTTTCAGCACTGCTTCCATTGAAAACAATGGGAGTTGTTGGGTGTGAGAACTTTTCTGAAATCTGGACACTTCATTTAGGTACTATGACAAAGCTCTGTTCTTGCCTCCGTGGGTCCCGCGTTTCCTGGCGGATTTCGCTAGCCTCAAAGGCTCACTGTGCCCCTGCACGTAACCCTTGCCTCAGTAGACGTCACAGTCTACTGAGCCATTTTCATCATAAGCCAGCGAGGGAGGTGAGGAGAAGTTATCCTTCCTTGTACAGTCTCTGTTGTCTCCCAGTCTCACTGATTAATCAGGGGGCAAAGGTGGGGGGAGCCCAGGCCCACCCTCTACTCCGGGCTCCAGCCCAGGGACCCTAATAGTATCAGCTATGGTAGCTGACCTTTTAGAAACATAACATGTACAATTCCCTGGGCTGCTTCCCCCACAGCAGCCCTCACTTCCTCAAGCTCCACTTCACTGTTACCTCAGGGCCTCCTTCCTTGTGCCTGATAGTGTGTGTGTTCTACTCAGCCTCTTCAACAGCACAACTTCCTCCCACAGCTCCTGACATGCACACCCACTTGACTAACTGGGAGGCTTTTAACTAGTTTCAGCCAGCCCCTGATTGGCTTCAGGCATCCCAATCAACCTAGCCTTCTCCCTGCCTTCTGGAAAGTTCTTAATTGGTCCCAGGTGTCTTAATTGACCTGGAGCAACTTCCATTTCACTTATCCTGGTACCAGGGATTTGTTTATCCTGGAGCTAATATATCTATCTCCCACTACTTTTCTATAGCCATCTGGTCTTGCCCCATCACATATCGCCGCCCCCCGCTCAAAACCATAGAGTTGGGCAACTTGGGACGCCAGGCAGTATGCTCGTGACAGACCATCAGCGATGCCATGGTAGCATCCAGCCCTGTGCCGTATGCAGAACTGGAATGGTTGGGGGGATAAGAACCACCTGGTGACCCTTGCATTCTTTTCCTTATTCCACTGCATCCACTGGAGGGGTGCATGGTCCGTCACAAGAGGAAATCGCCGGCCTCAGAGGTAATAACTCAGTGTCTCCATAGCCCATTTGACAGCAAGGCATTCTCTCTCGACTACTGCGTATTTCTGTTCTCTTGGGAGAAGCTTTCTGCTTAGGTAGAGGATCGGGTGTTCCTCTTCTCCCACCATTTGCAACAGAACTGCCCCCAACCCCACCTCGGAAGCGTCTGTTTGTAAAATAAATTCCCTGTTAAAGTCCAGGGCTATGAGTACGGGGTCATTACAGAGGGCCGTCCGAAGGTCTGTAAATGCCCCCTCTGCTGCGTCAGATCCAGTGTAGTCAAGAATCAGGCACTACCCAGTCGGTCAACCAGTTCGTCGATGCGTGGAATGGGGTATGCATCAAACTGGGATATTTCATTCAGTCGGTGAAAGTCATTACAGAATCTCATGGTACCATCAGTTTTAGGCACTAGAACAATTGGACTGGACCACTGACTGTAAGATTTTTCAATAACCCCTAATTCTAACATTTTCTTTACTTGGGCTTTGATTTCTTCTCTTTTGGCTGCTGGGATTCGGTAGGGTCTCAACGTTACCTTGGCTCCGGGAATCATGCAGATATGGTGATAGGTATCAGTCGTCCACCCTGGTTTTGTAGAGAACACATCTCAGTTGCGATTAATCATGTCGGCTGTCTCGATCTTTTGGATCGGTGTCAAGTCGGATGATATCCTCACTTGCTCGTGTAAGTTATCCTCCTAGGGAAGGGTCTCCTGCATGACTAAGCATGCCTCTCGATCCTGCCAAGGTTTTAGAAGATTGATGTGGTAAATTTGCTCCGATTTCCGGCGGCCTGGCTGCCGCACCTTATAGTTCACCTCTCCCATGGCTTTGATTTATTTCGTAGGGTCCCTGCCACTGGGCCAACAGTTTACTTTCTGCTGTGGGCACCAGTATCATCACCCAATCCCCTGGTTGGAACCATTGAAGCTTCGCTTGGTGGTTATAATGGGTTCGTGGGGTCTCCTGTGCTCTCTCCAAGTGCTCCCATACAATGGGCATAACTCGGGCTATCTGATCTCTCATCTGTAGTACATGCTTAACTATGTTCCTTCTGGGATTTGGCTCCTCTTCCCAGGCTTCTCTGGCTATATCCAATATGCCCCGAGGGTGGCGCCCATATAGTAATTCGAATTGAGAGAAACCCGTGGAGGCTTGCGGAACCTCCCGGATGGCGAACATGAGGTAAGGCAATAGGGTATCCCAATCTTCCCCATCCCAGCTCACCACTTTCCTGATCATGGCCTTGAGGGTCCTATTGAACCTTTCCAAAAGGCCATCTGTTTGCGGGTGGTATACAGAGGTCCGTAGGGCTTGTACATGGAGCAATGAACAGAGATCTTTCATCAACTTGGACATGAAAGGTGTCCCTTGATCAGTCAATATCTCCTTGGGTAGCCAAACCCGGGCAAAGATCTGTACTCCTTAGCTATTGTCTTGGAAGCTGTGTTGCGCAGGGGAACAGCTTCCGGGTACCGGGTTGCATAGTCCAGTACAACAAGCATATGTTGGTGGCCCCGAGCTGTCTTCTCTAGGGGCCCTACCAGATCCATGGCTATCCGTTCAAAAGGAACCTCTATTATTGGAAGAGGTATCAAAGGAGCCCACAAGTGCGGGCGAGGACTATGTAACTGACACTCCGGACAAGAGGTGCAGTATCGCCGGACATCTTCATGTATTCCTGGCCAGAAGAACCTCCGCAGGATCTGTGCCTGGGTTTTCTCTACCCCAGGTGTCCTCCAAACAGGTGACTGTGGGCAAGACTCAATATGGCTTTTTGATGTTTTCGTGGCACCAGAAGTTGTTGTATATCTTGCTCCTGCATTTGCACCACGCGGTACAGGAGATCTTTCTTCACTATAAAGTAAGGTCCGGGACCCCGGACCTTCCCATCCATGGGTATCCCATGGATCTCAGCCACCTCTTTCCTGGTGTTATCATATTTGGGGTCCTCTGCCTGGTCCCGCCCAAAATTTTCTCTCCCGGGACTAGCCTGCCCAAGCTCCCAGGGGCCGGCTTCTGCTTCTTCCAACGGCTCGCCGCCATCATGGCTGGGGGCAGCTTCTGGCTCACCTTCTGTGGTGGAAATTTCTCTGTTGGCTGCTCGCATCCATCTGCCTACTAGGGAGGTCTTCTGGCCCTGGGTCAGGTTCCTAAGGCCTTTGCGGGCTTCCTCTCTTTTTTTGTCTTCCGGGTCTTTCGGGGGGCTGAGAACAGATCCTGAGAAATCTCAGCGAACATCAGGGGTTGACATTCCCCTGGTGACGAGTTGCTGTCCTCAGGGTCCCCACCTCCCTCCAGCCTCTCCGGGGGGAGTAAATTATCAAACCCTGGATAGTCCCTCCTAATGACTACAGGATATGGGGGTTTAGGAACTACGCCCACGTCACCTCAATGGCGTTTCCCTGAACCTCTATCTCCACTGGGATGGTGGGGTAATGGCTCACGGCCCCATGCACGCATGTCACTGCTACGTGTTTGGCTTGTAGCAGCTGACTACTTTTTACCAGCTTACCCGATATGAGGGTGATAGTAGTCTCTGCTCCATTTATCCTCACTGGCCTGGTGTAATTATGCGGGGCTAATGCGACCCCTGCGAGGTGGATAAGGGAGCATGGGACCTCCCAATCCCCCAAGTTACATTGCATAGGCTCCTCGGTGCTGGGAAACTGTGCTGCTATGTGTCCCCACTCCCCACATGCATAACATTTATAATTGCTTTTAATCACTCCCGTATCCCAGGGGCTAAGGGGTTTAGTCCTGGGGTTCCACCCCCTCAGACCAATCCCTTCCTTCTGGGGTCCCTGCTGATTTTTGCCCCCCCCCTTCCACCTATGACTCCCCGGGGGTTTGGCTGCCCAACCTTCCAGGGTTGGGTGCTTGCTTCGAAAGGGGCCTTCCTTGGGTAGTCGGGTCAGTTCCCTGGCTGTCATCCATCTTTCTACCAGTGTGATCATCTCGTCGTACGTGGACGGATTGTTCTGGCCTACCCATTTGCGGAGATCTGGCGGCAGTCCCCGCATGTAATGGTCTATGACTAGGGTCTCCAAAATCTCCTCTGGCCTGCACACCTCGGGTTGTAACCACTTCCGCGCGAGGTCGAATAGCTGGGACCTCGGGGGTTTGTTCTCCTGGTATTTCCACTCATGGAACCTCTGGGCCCTTACCGCTGCCATTACCCCTGATCGTGCTAGGATCTCTGCCTTCAGACGGGTATAATCAGTGGCATTCGTGGCAGGCAAGTCAAAGTAGGCCTTCTGGGCCTCTCCACACAAAAAAGGGGTGAGAGTGCTGGCCCACTGCTCCTGAGGCCATGCCTCACGCTGAGCAGTCCTTTCGAATGAGAGGAGATATGCCTCTACGTCATCTCCTGACGTCATCTTTGGCAGACAACCAGTGGCCCTCAGGGTTCGCGTCCCATCGGACTCCCGGGCCTGGGTGTTGAGGATCTTCAGCTGGTCCACCATCTCTCTCAAGAGGGCATGATCTTGGGTTTCCTGGCTCACCAATAATTGATTGGTTTCCTGCTGTAGCCGCATAGACTCCTGTTGTGCCATTGCCTGAAGCCAGGTGGCCACCTGCTGGGCTGCCATGGCTCGTACCAGAACTCTTACCACCTCCTCCATTATGGTACAAAGCAAACAAACAAACCAAAACAAAAAAATAATCCAAAACCCCAGTGCACTTTTTTTTTTAAACCTCTTTCTTTCGCCACGCTGTGAACGAAATCCCACTCCTGACACCAGTTGTGACAAAGCTCTGTCCTTGCCTCCATGGGTCCCGCGTTTCCTGGTGGATTTTGCTAGCCTCAAAAGCTCACTGTGACCCTGCACGTAACCCTTCTCTATCTAGAGACAAGGGTCACAATCTACTGAGCCATTTTCATCATAAGCCAGCGGGGAGGTGAGGAGAAGTTATCCTTCCTTGCACAGTCTCTGTTGTCTCCCAGTCTCAGTGATTAACCAGGGGGAAAAGGTCGGGGAGGGAGCCCGGGCCCACCCTCTACTCCGGGCTCCAGCCCAGGGACCCTAATAGTATCAGCTATGGTAGCTGACCTTTTAGAAACATAACATGTACAATTCCCTGGGCTACTTCCCCCACAGCAGCCCTCACTTCCTCAAGCTCCACTTCACCCTTACCTCAGGGCCTCCTTCCTTGTGCCTGGTATGGTGTGTACTACTCAGCCTCTCCAACAGTGCAACTTCCTCCCACAGTCCTGACATGATCACCTACCTGACTAACTGGGAGGCTTTTAACTAGTTTCAGCCAGCCCCTGATTGGCTTCAGGTGTCCCAATCAACCTAGCCTTCTCCCTGCCTTCTGGAAAGTTCTTAATTGGCCCCAGGTGTCTTAATTGACCTGGAGCAGCTTCCATTTCACTTAACCGGATACCAGGGATTTGTTTACCCTGGAGCTAATATATCTATCTCCCACTACTTTTCTATAGCCATCTGGCCTTGCCCCGTCACAGTATGTAAACGGATGCTAACTCTTTTGAATAGTTGACCTTGGTCTTTTCTTTATGGGAATGCAGAAATGTCCACGTCTTGTTCAGGGAGGCATAATGAACTTACATCATGAACTTTGTCTCTATTGTACTTTTCATATAGCAGTAAGTATATTCCATTCAAGGTATAAATATTCCCTCAAAGGTTACAATATACTTTAGCCGCGTGTTTTACTTAATGTGAGGCAATGCAGTGAGGATCCTTTAAAGATGCTGACTTCTCCACCCCACTCCAAAAGAATGTGGTGATTTGTGCTTCTTAAATGTAATGTATTGTAATGTTCTATTGACGTTCTCGTAAACAAACTTGGGGAATATGGTCTAGATGAAATTACTGTAAGGTGGGTGCACAACTGATTGAAAGACCATACTCAATGAGTAGTTCTCAATGAAGAGGACTGTGATCAATTCTTCTCCATGTCCACTGAAGGTAGAACAGGAAGTAATGGGCTTACTGCAGCACGGGAGATTTAGGTTAGATATTAGGGAAAACTTTCTAACTATCAGGATTTAGGCTCATATGGATGGTTGTGGAATCCCCATCATTGGAGGTTTTTAAGAACAGGTTGGACAAATACCTGTCAGGGATGGTATAGGTTTAGTTGGTCCTGTCTCAGCACAGTGGGCTGGACTTGATGATCTATTGAGGTCCCTTCCAGCCCTACATTTCTATGATGATATGGTTTCTATTCTATATAGGTTCTTATACTGCACTCATCACCACCGTGTTTGGCAAGTGTGTTTTTGCTTTCTAACTGGTATGTAAGTCCTGATCATTATGGAAAGTTGACAGCATGAAATAATTTACAACACAGTTTGGTATGCTTTCCTTATTTATTTTTCTTTTTACTTGAGCATACTAGCTGTAGAATAGTTTTCTGTACAGTGTGTTCTAGTAGAATCCCAACTATCTGAACCTCCACTGTTTCTCGTTCTAACAAGCTGTTGACCTATTCTATTGACTGCAGATTATCAGATGATATTTTGATGTCACCCAAGGTTTTGGATTATCAGGATTCTACTGAAGTTCTAGAATGAAACAAGACAACCAAATGTAATTTATTTAAATGCAGAGGCAAAATCTGCTTTATTTTAAAGAAAAACAATCCTTGATACGTTAGAATTGCTAATTCAAACAAATAAGTCAAATTAAAAAATGAATAAAAATTTATAACAGCACCAGTGCAGTTCTTAAAAGCAACTCATATATGTTCTTCTTTGAGACACCCATCTGATTTTTGTAAGAACCACCCAAGAACCTTTTTCAATGTACAAGCCATGAAATCACTGCATCTCTCTGAACTTCAGATCCCCAAATCTTCCTTTGCCATAGAACCATTGAAGATTAGGGTTGGAAGAGACCTCAGGAGGTCATCTAGTCCAACCCCCTGCTCAAAGCAGGATCAACCCCACTAAATCATCCCAGCCAGGGCTTTGTCAAGCTGGGCCTTAAAAACCTCGAAGGATGAAGATTCCACCACCTCCCTAGGTAACCTGTTCCAGTGCTTCACCACCCTCCTAGTGAAATAGTTTTTCCTAATATCCAACTTAGACCTCCCCCACTGCAACTTGAGACCATTACTTCTTGTTCTGTCATCTGCCACCACTGAGAACAGCCGAGCTCCATCCTCTTTGGAACCCCCCCCTTCAGGTAGTTGAAGGCTGCTATCAAATCCCTCCCACACTCTTCCCTTCTGCAGACTAAATAAGACCAGTTCCCTCAGCCTCTCCTCATAAGTCATGTGCCCCAGCCCCCTAATCATTTTTTTTACCCTCCGCTGGACTCTCTCCAATTTGTCCACATCCTTTCTGAAGTGGGGGGCCCAAAACTGGATGCAATACTCCAGATGTGACCTCACCAGTGCCGAATAGAGGGGAATAATCACTTCCCTCGATCTGCTGGCAATGCTCCTACTAATGCAGCCCAATATGCCATTAACCTTCTTGGCAACAGGGGCACACTGTTGACTCATATCCAGTTTCTCATCCACTGTAATCCCCAGGTCCTTTTCTGCAGAACTGCTGCTTAGCCAGTCAGACCCCAGCCTGTAGCAGTGCATAGGATTCTTGCATCCTAAGTGCAGGACTCTGCACTTGTCCTGGTTGAACCTTATCAGATTTCTTTTGGCCCAATCCTCCAATCTGTCTGGGTCACTCTGGACCCTATCCCTACCTTCAAGTGTATCTACCTCTCCCCCCATCTTAGTGTCGTCCACTAGCTTGCTGAGGATGCAATCCATCCCATCATCCAGATCATTAATGAAAATGTTGAACAAAACCAGCCCCAGGACCGACCCCTGGGACACTCCACTTGTTACTGGCTGCTAACTAGACATTGAGCCGTTGATCGCGAACCGTTGAGCCCAATGATCTAGCCAGCTTTCTATCCACCTTATAGTCCATTCATCCAATCTATACTTTTTTAACTTGCTGGCAAGAATACTGTGGAAGACCGTATCGAAAGCTTTGCTAAAGTCAAAAGTCCTACTTGTTGTCTGTTTTGTCTGTTTAGATTGTAATGTTTACAGGGCAGGGACTATCTCTCATGTATTTCTACAGCACCTTCCATAATGGTGCCCCTGATCTTGTTTGGGGCCTCTAGGTATTTCCATAACTCAAATGGTTATTCACCAGTGCACCTGACTAATTGTGCACTTCCTGGACTATGCAATTAATTGAGGTACCAACAGGTTTTTGTAACTGCACCAGTGCCTCAAATAAATCATAGAATCATCTGGGGAGAGGCCTGGAGATACACTCACCAGAGGAAACAGGCCGGAAATCCCCTACTCCAGGGGTTCTCCACCTTTTTCTTTCTGAGGCCCCCTCAACGTGCTATAAAAACTCCACACCCAACTGTGCCACAACTGTTTGTTTTCATATAAAAGCCAGGGCTGGGGTTAGTGGGTTGCAAGCAGGGCAATTGCCCAGGGCCTCACACCACAGGGCGTCCTGCAAAGCTAAGTTGCTCAGGCTTCAGCTTCAGCCCCTGATGGCAGGGCTCGGGGCCGTGGGCTACAATCCTGCACGGTGGGGCTTTGACTTTCTGCCCAGGACCCTACCAAGTCTAATGCTGGTCATGGTTGGTGGACCCCCTGAAACCTGCTCATGGCCCCTCAGGGGGCCCCGGACTCCTGGTTGAGAACCACTGCCCTACTCCTTCACCAGATCCACGTGGGCTAGTTATTGTCCAACAACCTGTTTCCTGTCCCACCTTAATGCAGAAGCGTTCTGCTCTGCCTTACTGAGCCAAACAGAACCATGGCAACCTTCCCTGTTCTCCTTCCCCATGACTGCTTGCAGGGACTTCTTACCTCTAATGTAACTATGATATACTGGGTGATGCTTCCTTAGACCTGGGCTACACTGGGACAGTGGGGGGTGTTCGAACTAAGATACGCAACTTCAGCTACGTTATTCATGTAGCTGAAGTCGAAGTATCTTAGTTTGACTTACCTGGCCATCCTCACAGCGGCGAGTCAACCGCGGCAGCTCCCCCGTCGACTCCACTTACTCCTCCTGCCGAGATGGAGTATAGGTGTTGATTCAGGGATCGATTTATCGCGTCTGGACAAGATGCAATAAATCAATCCCCAATAGATTCATCACTACACACCAATCCGGCGGGTAGTGAAGACATAGCCTTAGATTCTCAAAGGCTTGATATTCAAAGAAGCAGAGTTCCAGCCCTTCAGAGTGAAATCAATGTGAGCTGCAGGTGTTCAGAACCTTTCTAAAGACTGGATGGTCTGATTTTTAGAGTACTATGTGTGCTCAGTAGGAAACATTTAGTCCAACTTTTAAAGACAAATTTTCTCAAACTTCCAAAATATCTGTCCTCACTGAGAACTCACACCATGTCACGTCTGAAGTGATTATTGTTCATTTGGTTTTGCTCAGCTCATAGTAACACCACAAGTTTTGAATGATATGCTTATTTGGAGGTCCCATTGTTCAAGAAATAGTCACAAATACTTGGGGAAGAACAACTTACAATGGAACTGGGGTGAAAAGTTAAAGAGATTAGAAACTGGCTCACTAATAGGATCCAAATGTAACTGTAAAAGAGGAACTGTCATCAAACAGGTCTGTTTACAGTAGGGTCCCACAGGGATCAATTCTTGGCCCTACACTATTTAACATTTTTATCAATGGCCTGGGAGAAAACGTAAAATCATCACTGATATAATTTGCAGATGACACAAAAATTTGGGGAGTGGTAAATAATGAAGATGTTAGGTCATTTATTCAGAACAATCTGGATTGCTTGGTAAACTGCACAAGCAAACATGCATTTTAATACAGCTAAATATAAATATGTACATCTAGGAACAAAGAATGGCGGCTATACATACAGGATGGGGGACTCTGTCCTGGGAAGCGGTGACTGAGAAAGGTTTGGGAGTTATATAAATTCAGACTGGAAATAAGGTGTGCATTTTTAATAGAGTAACTAACCATTGGAACAATTTACCAAGGGTTGAGGTGGATCTTCCATAGCTGACCATTTTTAAATCAAGACTGGATGCTTTTCTAAAAGATCTGCTCTGGGAATTATTTTGGGGTAGTTCTCTGGCCTGTGTCATACAGGAGGTCACACTGGCTGATCATAATTGTCCCTTCTGGCCTTAGAATCTATGAAAGTCTCTCTAGGTTCATATGTGGGTGCCCATCATTGTGGTATTTGTGTGTTTAGTGGGAACTCACCAAGAGCTAAAGCTTGTAAAGCCTACTGTGCTTTACTCCAAGCTCAAAGTGCCCAGAATGTTACGAAGTATCTAGAAAGGATTGGTGTTCCACAATACGCCCATTAACACCCGACAGTAGGGTCAGTTCTGATAGACTCATCTGTTGTTTCCTCCCATCTTCCTCCTACACTCTCCTAAGAAGAACACAGCAAAGCCCTAATCAATTTATAAAAATTATCAGTAGTCCGGTATCATATTTGTAATCTTCCAGTGGTATATTATATTAGATCAGCTTTCCCCTATGTTGCTTTAACCTGAAAGGATAGTTGCTAAAGTTCACCTTGGTATTGGTATGAATTTAATCCAAAAAGAGGCTATTCTTCCTCCTGGTGTTATGTCCTTTATCTTGCACGTCCCCTTTCAACCTAGATACTGTAAGTGTTGATTTATCTTTGACCTTTAGGCACTGTTAATCCCATAATGTTGGATAAGAAGAGCTCTCAAGATTGGCATTTGAAAGAATCTTAGTTCAATTTAAGATCCTTCGTGAAGGGGGTTGGGGGGGAGGGACTTTTGCATGAAGATGAAAAAGTCATTTATTGAATGGAATCTAAAACCAATCTTTCCCTGCTCAGATACAATGATATTTAAGAAGAACAACTTAATAACCCACTCGTTTTATTACATCAACATAATAGCAATGATTTTCCCAGCAGTTTCTATAGCTGTTATGCTAAATTTGAATCTGTAGGCAAATAAACAGTTCCTGAGATGAGACACTGGGAAAAGCCCGAGTAATAGTAGCAAGGAGAATTAGGATAGAAGACTTTCATTTTACAGGTCTGAAGATTTAATTTAAAAGAAGATTACAGAGAGGCAGTCAACTTGCTACTTAGGTATATTTGAAAAGTTAAGTTCTTTCTTTTTATAAGAAGAAAATTGCACGTACTGGTTATGCTAAAAGTAAGAACTATTTGCACTAAAGTTATGGCTTGTAAAGTTTTTTTTAAGTATAAAATAGGTTTATTTTTAAAACGTTAATTCTGTTTGTGCATTTAATAGCATGTTGTGTGTTGTCAGGGTCACCGTTTAACTTTTATATTAAGTTAGTTTAAGTAAGTTAGTTAGTTTCCTCTTTCACAGCAACAGGTGCAAAAACTACATTTTAGGGGTAGAAGGAGAGGAGAAATGTGATTGTAAAACCACTAAAATTGGGAAAGGATTCAATAGCAGGTGCAAGAGATTCTTTTCCGTGCTGGATTTTTAAAAGGGTGTCTTGGATGGGCCAAACCAGACATACTTCAGCTAGCCCCTCCTTCCACTTCCTCTTTCTCTCTTTGCACGCACCTGCCTCTTAGGTTTCAGTTGTGCTGCTGCCTTTACAGAGCTCTCCGCCTTCTCCCCCACCCTTAAGCCATGGGCTCTGTGCAGACCTGGGGCCATGGATTGGGAAGGGGTCTGTAGATGAATCAGGGCACATGTAGGGGTGATGGCCCAATTTGTTCCCATGTCTAGAGTCTGGGTTTACCTTACAGTAGCCCTGCCCAGAATATTTACTCAAGTTTAGTCTCCACAAATGTAGTAATTGCTGGAGGTGTAGGCAAGAGAATGCCGGTGTTACTCCTGTAGTTGTAGAAACCTGCATAATTACTGGAGCAGCTTATTAAAAGCATATTTATTGGCAATGTACTCAAAATAGTCATGTAGCAATTTTTACTTAACTGATTGCGTAAAATAGTTACTCGTGATTTACCTAATTTTGGACAGTAATTTGAAGTACTGAGACATAGTACAAGAATTGCTTTGTGTAAATTACTTCGAGGTTAGTCATGGCCAATAAATATTGTTTTTCACTCAAGTATTACAAATAAATAGACACAAGCAGAAGTCAGTAAGGCCCAGATCATCCACTCTTGTCTCCACAAATATAGAAAACTCAGCTCAGGGAGTGGGTAGTGCCTCTTCAGTAGAACTACTGAGCCCTTTGTGGTATCCCGCAGGAGTCCCTCTGTGAGTGAATAGCAGGAATTGAGATCCATAGAGTTTGGGGGCAGGAGAGGATGGAGTTGGGATTAGCCACTTTCATTCCAGCTGGTCTATGGCTATCCATGCAGTTATCCTTTTAGGAGTTAATGCTGCTTCCCAATGGATCTCTAGGGTCTGTGGAGTTGTGAAGTTCTATTCCCGGCACGCTCCATGCCAACCTAAACCATCCCACCTGAGATAATAATTTCTGGAAAACTTAATGATTTTCACTTAGCTTTTATTGTCCATTAACTTTAAATAAATCTAGGGGTCCATGTTTTGGGTGGTGGCTGCATACACCAGAAAATCTGCATGAGAAGCATAGAGTGGCAGCTTTATGGCCCCACTGTGTGTCTCCCCCACAAACCAGTGCAGCTGTAGAATCCCGGCTCTTGAGTCATAGAGGGGCCTTGTGAGATGGGGGTAGAGTGTATTGTCTGAATGTTTCAAAGACACCAGCTTGTCAAAGTCCTTTTTTTGATTTCATAAAAGCTAGCTTTTTCTATCGTTCCTTTGGAGCACCCTTCAGAATTTAGCACAGAATTATATCCCCACTATAGAATTCTATGGGATTTGGTTTTAAAATCAAGAAGTAACTATTGACAGGATATCATTATTTCTATAAGGTGTCACAAATCAGAGAGTGGTGAAAGGCAGGTAGATCAATCCTAGAATAATGAAGGCCCTTTTCTCGATGAAAAGAGGTTACCTCAGGTTAATCAGAGACACCTGAATCCAATTAAGGGCTGCTGGTGACCTTTAAAAATGCCTTTTCTGATGAGAAAGGAGGAGGGATGAAAAACAAGCTGTAGTAGGGAGAAAAGGTTTCTCTTAAGTGGAAGATTCTTCTCCTCCCTATAGGGGAAACAATAAAGTTTACTTCTGTTTAGGGATGGGCTAGCATCCAGAAGTCAGCGTAATAAGTCAACGCCCTGGGGAGGGAGCAAGGAAATATATTTCCTTTGTGTTGTGAGTTTGGATTTTTTGCTTAAGAGAACTCCTCAGCCTACCCTGAGGCCCCTCTTGTAAAAGTTGAAAAATAAATCAAAGTGAAAAATTAAAAAAACCCTCTGGAGTCGGACTAATTTACTCCAGCCCCCCACAGCCAGAAGAAGAAAAGCTGAGGCTGGCAAAGTGAAGGAGGTACCTTACCACAAAGGTGTGAGAATAATATCTAAAGAAGCCTATCGATTTGATGCCTATTAAATTATATAGAATTTCTTCATTAGGACATCACCAAACAATAAAGCATAAAAGAAAATATCAGACTTTGTTCCTTAGATTTCTCCGAAGGTTCACTGACTGCTTTCCAAGTCAATAGTAGAGTCTTAACTCAACTTTCTCTCTTATTCAAAATCTAATTTCACATTCCTGATGTCTGCTTCTACCAAGATAAACTATTTACCAAGTTGCATTATGATTATATTTAACTACATGTTTTACTTTCCTGATATGTTGGTTCAGAGAAATAAGGTCTTCAGAGAAGCTACGGGACCAGAACTTACTATGGTGTTGTAACTTACCCTTAACATTATCTTCTTATTAACTATTGTATCTAAGAAAAAGTTTAGTGGCCAGAAGAACTTTGTTGAATTCAGTTAAGCAAATAAATTTTTATAAACCTCAACTGAAGAATAACTATGTGAAACTGTTTTCCATTAGGATGCAAAGTTGCACCTCTGTTACACAAGTTTCAAATGATGTTTAATAAGAAGCAAAACTTGTACAAAAAAGCAAAGTAGTACAAAAAAAGTAACTGCTATCCTTGTAATATACGTACTACTATATCGTATCACACCAAAATTCTGCGTAGTCAACTATCCTGATTCTGGCCTGCTCATATTATATGACTGAAAAGAAAGTACAAAAAAAACCCCTAATGACTTAACCTTCTAATACAGGAATTTTCTTATATTTTCTATCTAATTCTTTATATAGTATATCTTAATATTATGTTTGCTTTTCTTGACTACCATTGTGCATTGAGCAGGTGTTTTAACTGAGCTGTTTACAATAATACCCGGGCCTTTAAAAAAAAAATTCCTTAGTGATTACAATTCATTTAGGGCCCAGCCATGTGTATTGAGACCCTAGAATTTTTTTGTCTTCCTCTGCAGCAGGGGACATAGCTCACTTGCTAGTTTGAACTGGTATAAATGGTGGCTTTGCTTAACTTGAAGCCTTTAAATCAAGATTTGAGGACTTCAGTAACTCAGCCAGAGGTTATAGACCCATTGCAGGAGTGGATGGGTGAGGTTCTGTGGACTGCGATCACGATGGTCATGATGGTCTCTTCTGGCCTTAAAATCTAGGCATCATTAGTTCAAATTATTTCTTCCAACGTGTGTTACCTTGCTTTTGTCAATAATGAATTTCATTTGCTGTGCCCATTCACCTACCGTAGCTTTGTTAGATCCCATTAGAGTTATCTACAGCTTACTGTAATGGCCTAAGTCATTTTGTATCATTTCCAAATTTTGCATTATGGATAGCTCAATGGAGTTCTCTGCTCAATGTGCAGCAGCAATCAAAAAAGCAAATAAAATGCTAGAGTGCATAAGGAATTATATTATCGCCTGAGGTAAAGCAATTCATCCTAGTCAACCCATCTCAAAAACAGGCATAGCAGAAATGGAGGGGGTTCAGAGACAGGTGACAAGAATGTCTAGGGATGTGAAAAAAACCCTCTTAAATAAAGAGTGATTGAAAAGATTGGAACTGTTTAACTTAGAGAGAGGCCATAATAGATGAATACAAAATTATTAACAGTATAGGGAATTAATTTCTATTCACCCCTTTCGCATAGTATAAAACCAGGAGGCCAGTCACTGAAATTAAAAGGTGAAAAATTCAAAAAGCCAGAAACTTTAGCCAGGTTCTTTGAATATTAACCTGTTCCTGAATAAGTAATAAGTAATGTATGATGTTGTATGTTAAAGTTTTACTGTAACTTTGCCTTAATAAAAAGTTGGAAAAAAACCCACCAAAAGTTTTTGTCTAGCAAATGCAAAATTAACCTGTGGAACTCTTTGCCAAAGGATAGCATTGATGATTAAACATTTATACAGAGAACAAGAATATCCAGTGTTGTTGTAGTAACCACCCTACAACAGGATTTCTTGCACGTCTGTCTGAAACAGCTGATAGTGGCCACTATTGGTGACAGGATATTAAATGGACCACTGATACTCATCCAGTGTGGTTTTTCCTATACTAGTTTTTGGTATGATGTGACTTCCATGGATAATGAACTCTAATTGTGCTGTAGGCATTGTTAATTAATTGCCCAACCATCATTACAGTTTCAACAAATTCCTGTCTCTTACTTAGGAGAGGTGCTCTTAACTTGGGCCTATTGTCTGTTTCAGAACTAGTTGTTCAAACAAGCAATTGTTGAAGGTGTTGAACAAATGCTTCTCTAAACTTTGTGCCATTGTGACATACTGTATGACCAGTACATATGTGAGTAGCTGAAGCAACCCATAATTACTGTTTTGGGTTAGTTTTCTCAAAATGCTCTGCCCTGCTGAGTTACCTTATCCCCAGTAAATGGATTTGCCCTAGCTCTCGACAGCATTCCTTTTTTTGATGCCATTAGCCCTGTTCTAAAAAGGCCTTGTCCTCCCAACCGTTCTTCCTCTTACACCTAGGTCCTCTGCTTCTCCCCACCTGTAAAAATAGCAGCTGAGGCCCTGCTCTGGTCCCTTACCACCTTCCCCCCTCCCACCAGCAGGGTCTGGGCAGCGCACCTCATCCCCATCTCATTAAAGAAGCAGTAGCACTTGGACACTCTGGTCCTCGCCTCCCCTTCCCCTTAAAAATAGAGATCCGGGGCTTCTAGGTAACACTTCCACTCCTTGCTGGTGAACGAGATTGTCAAGCACACAGCTTGCTGCTGGGCTGGCAGGGAAATTTTGGCAGAAGTCTCACACACATGCAGAGCCCACAGTGGCTGTCTCACCCCCACACTCCAGTAGAAGCACCAGAGCTGTGCATTTTCAGACTAGGAAGGTATCAATACATTAGCTTACACTCTATATGCATTTGTTAGGTTTTCTTTGCAGCCAAGTGGTTTTTCAGAGGTGGTGGGTGTTTTGTTTTGTTTTTTAAATGAAAGCTTAGGTTCTTCAGAATTGATGGCACTTGCCCAGAAAAGATTCATACTTATATGGGTGAGTGGATTTTTCCAATCTAGGTATGTGTTTAGGACAGTACACTTTGAGCAAGGCTCAGACTCCTGGATTTATGTAGCACTGCAAAATAAACACTTGTGGAATCTTGAGAACTAGTAAATTACTAAACGTGGCCAGAATAAACTAACCTACTCAGCTGTCATTGTAGAGCATTACAATCCGTGATCCTTTGTGCTTTGCCGTGACTCCTGCTTTGTTTAGTGTATGCATGACTCTCAGATCCCTAAGATGATCAAATTATTTTGATGCCAACACAAAAATGAGATCGACAATGTGAAGGCAATAGTTGAGGTCTGAGTCTATACGTGTTCCTGGTGCATTAAGCACTGCTGGCAGCTTTCCTCAAAATTGCTATTTTCCTCTGTCAGTGACAAATGCTACCTTGAGACAGCGTCTGTAATTTTAAATTGTCAAGATTGAGGATTGTGATGTCTATTTGCCATGCGCCAGGAACTCCAGAGATACAAGCATTCTGGTAAAGCATATGCATCTGTTACCAGTAAACTATTATTTTACCTGTCATCTGTGCAGAATTTTGGCTCTGTTTCAGGCCTTTGCACAATACCATGGGTGAAGCCCTGGGATCCATTGATGATTCAACCATTCCAGCCTGTTGTGTAGTATCAGTTTATAAATCTGTAAATGTTTCTCCTCGAGGAAAAAAACCTTGTAAGGAGCTGCATTTTATACTAATGAATTCTCTGGCCAAGTGGGTTTGCTGAGTCAGAATGACTTAACTTGCATGTAACTGTATTAGTGGATCATGCCATGTAGATCTTTGTTGAGAATTCAGACTGTCCCCATTTACTAACACTGAGTTTGAGCATCATAAAGTGTCTGTCCATTCAGTCACATTCTGCAGCTTGCCAAATCAAATGTCAACTTCTCATAAATTCCATGTCATATAAAGCTGATACAACAAGTTCCTGAATGACAGAATTTCTGGGACACACTTTCTGAACTGAAATAATAATGTCAATATTACACATCACAGAACTAAACAAGCTAAAGTCCTTTTGAGTGATAGGGCTTAATCTTCTCCTCTCTTTCCCACCCACCCCCCACAAAGTTATACATAGTCAAAACACTGGGATGAATGATTAGTACAGATGCTGCAATATTCAAATTATTATATATAATG
Source organism: Eretmochelys imbricata (assembly GCF_965152235.1). Lineage (NCBI taxonomy): Eukaryota > Metazoa > Chordata > Testudines > Cheloniidae > Eretmochelys > Eretmochelys imbricata. The sequence goes on along the minus strand of NC_135574.1, from coordinate 199,809,200 downwards.
GACCAGGATCCTGTTGTGCTAGGTGCTGTATAAACAGAATAAAAGACATGCTTGCCCCAAAGAGATTACAATCCAAGTATAAGATAGGAGATAACAGATGGTTAAAGGTTGGGGGGGATACAAGGAAAAAATATGAATCCAAAAGTCTATGTGTTCATTGGAAATAATCATGCTGCAATTAGACGTTGTGATCCATGCAAATGTTACTTTTACTTAGGCATCTCATAGGCACTCAGGGTTGGTTTGTTGATTTAGTGCATTGGGTTTTCACCTGTATAAGTCTCTCTTTGTGCAGTGCCCTCAATCCCTTTGTCTCCAGTGATTCTGTGGTTAGCAGTTATACTCCATGTGTTGCCTCTTGCTCCCCACTTACCTTAGTTTGAGTAGATACTGAATTCACTGTGTGTAATGGAAGATGGAGCAGCAGCAGCACCGGTACTTCCGAATGCTCATCTCACTTCCAGGTTATTCTTTAACATATAAATGGCCAGCCAACAGGAGAACAAGCATAGCAACTGATTTTTATTCTTCTATATACTAGTTGATAGAGATAATATTAGATAATAGGCACTATAAAAGTTTCAGAAATTACCTGGTTTACAAAACAGGTGGTGTTTCTCCAGGTTTATGGTCTTTCCAAAACCTCCCACATCATATGTTTTTGATTGACCCTAAAAGTTTTCCAAAGGAAATTCTTTCAAGTCATGTGTGGATGTCAGTGAAGTTCCAAGCACTCCTAGAGTGCCACGTTAGTGACAAATAGCCAGTCCTTAGGGATGGGGTCTATGCACCCCAAAAACCTTTGATTCAAGTTTAATTTGGTGCAGGGACATTATGTTTATAACGGTATCCATTGGAGTATATAACAGATACTGCTCCTGAAATCTTGGCGAGTATGCAGGGGTAGAAGCTGAGATCCCCTTGTCCAAGGCTGAGAGGAATCTTGAATAAGTATGTGATGAGTGTCTACATAACCTTCCAAAGTTAATTTAATGGTAAAATATTCTCCTTAGTTAATCTATATCCTATATGATGTCTTTTCTTGTGTACTGTTGTCTTTTGGCCTATACAACTTATCTTCCTCCTTAATATTGTCTGTGAATATATCTTCTACCCTTCCAGCCTTCTGCATTCAAAAACATCATTTCTGCTCTTACTGCTAGAAGGCAAACTTTCATCATTCTGTGGAATGAAGCCTGTTCTGAAATGGCCCTGTTTGGTGGCAAATATTTCCTATCTCATCTGATGGAGGTGGCTACATAGAAAATGCTCCTGATAAATGCTACTGGTGAAATCTGTACAATTTTTGCATGCAAACCCTTTCATCTTCAAAGTGCTTCTTATACTATGATGATTTAATAATACTCCGATGAAGTGAGCTGTAGCTCATGAAAGCTTATGCTCAAATACATTGGTTAGTCTCTAAGGTGCCACAAGTCCTCCTTTTCTTTTTGTGAATACAGACTAACACGGTTGCTGCTCTGAAACCTGAAAAGAGGTGTCTTTTGTAATGCTGGCCTGCGGACACTTATTTCACAGCACTAACTTCTTGATCTTTTGGTCATAACACAATCATCTTCCTTGAGGAAATAATAGCAATGAACCCAGCCCAGTGATGTTGTTTGTAAGGTACATTGCTCCCGGGATGAAATGCTGCTGAGGATGAGGACTGAAATAGACTGTAAATGACCATTGAGTGGAAAGATGCTTGCTATTTAAAATGACAGGATTGGTTCCTCTTTATTTTGTTCTAGACAGCACAGAGAGTAATAACCAGGTCCATAAACCTTTTACCTTATTTTAGGCCAACGTCTGTAACAAGCAGGTTCTGGCAGGCAAATGATTCTGTAAGATGGCACTATTTAGAAGATCAAACAGGTTCTGTAAATTCTCGTAAACCTTTTTTTTTTTTTTCCTTGTTTCAGTTGCCTCCTTTTTGGCTAATAAAGTGCATTACGTAGCTACAATTCCCAGCAGTATTCCTGCTGGGTCTTTGTTAGTAGATATAGAGGGCTTAAAATAAAGGGGTCATAATATTTGGGTTCCTCCAGCACGGAATGGAGGAGTTTGTTTTCGCTGGTTCAAGGGTTACGATACCACTCTTCTCCCACAAAGGCAGAGAAAATCAATATATTTCTTTATTTTGTGTTCCCCTCAAATATTCAGTTTCTAAAAGATTCTGTGTTGACTGCTCATCCTCTGTAATTCTAGGATTTCCACAGACTCATCAATAATAAGGTAATTCTCTCACAAATGAAGGTTGGTGCCAAAATAGTTTTTATCTTTTCTGTTTCTAAAAGTGAAAATTCATCAAATAAATGTTCAATTGACACAATGTCAGGGTAACCCCTGCTTGGATGTAGTGCTTCAGGATCGCTGTACTGAGCCTCTAGGGGGTCTTACTCTATGGACTAAAACAATAATGACAGGTTTCAGAGTAACAGCCGTGTTAGTCTGTATTCGCAAAAAGAAAAGGAGTACTTGTGGCACCTTAGAGACTAACCAATTTATTTGAGCATGAGCTTTCGTGAGCTACAGCTCACTTCACCAATGTGATTTATGCCATCATGTGCCAGCAATGCCCCTCTGCCATGTACATTGGTCAAACTGGACAGTCTCTACGTAAAAGAATAAATGGACACAAATCAGATGTCAAGAATTATAACATTCATAAACCAGTCGGAGAACACTTCAATCTCTCTGGTCACGCAATCACAGACATGAAGGTCGCTATCTTAAAACAAAAAAACTTCAAATCCAGACTCCAGCGAGAAACTGCTGAATTGGAATTCATTTGCAAATTGGATACTATTAATTTAGGCTTAAATAGAGACTGGGAGTGGCTAAGTCATTATGCAAGGTAGCCTATTTCCTCTTGTTTTTTCCTCCCCCCCCCCCCCCAGATGTTCTGGTTTAACTTGGATTTAAACTTGGAGAGTGGTCAGTTTGGATGAGCTATTACCAGCAGGAAAGTGAGTCTGTGTGTGTATGGGGGTGGGTTTTTGGAGGGGGGTGAGGGAGTGAGAGAACCTGGATTTGTGCAGGAAATGGCCTAACTTCATTATCATGCACATTGTGTAAAGAGTTGTCACTTTGGATGGGCTATCACCAGCAGGAGAGTGAATTTGTGTGGGGGGGTGGAGGGTGAGAAAACCTGGATTTGTGCTGGAAATGGCCTAACCTGACGATTACTTTAGATAAGCTATTACCAGCAGGACAGTGGGGTGGGAGGAGGTATTGTTTCATATTCTCTGTGTATATATAAAGTCTGCTGCAGTTTCCACGGTATGCATCTGATGAAGTGAGCTGTAGCTCACGAAAGCTCATGCTCAGATAAATTGGTTAGTCTCTAAGGTGCCACAAGTACTCCTTTTCTTAAAACAATAATGGGTACCAGAGCCCTCGGACTCCATTTCCCAGCATGTTTGGAGTCCGGGGTGGGGACAGAATGGACTAGAAACTCCCATTAAGGCCAATAAGAACAGCCATACTGGGTCAGACCAAAGGTCCATCTATAGAGCCCTGCAAATCTGCAGATATCCGTGGACCATTTTTGCGGATAGGGTGCAGATACAAATTTTGTATCTGTGCAGGGCTCTGGAGCTGCAGCACAGACTCACCAGAGCAGGTGGAGGGACCCAGGCTCCCCACAGCTGCCAGCACGGCTCTCCCTGACCTGGCTCTAGCTGGACGGGGGTGTGGGCACAGAACCCCTGCCCAGCCTTGATAAGAGCTGGGCGGGCAGCTGTGGGGAGCCGCAGTGGATTCTCCACCTGCCCTGGGCGGGGGACCCAAGCAGCCCCCAGCCTGTGTCCCTGCCCCCCAAGATCCCCCACTCACGGCAGGTGGAGGGTCTGAGCTGTGGTTCCTCACAGCTGCCTGCCCAGCTCATACCATGGCTGGGCTGAGGCTCCAAGACATCCCCCCTCCACCGGAGCTGCATTGGAGAGAGCCGTGCGGGCAGCTGGCATGGAGTCACGGACCCTTCCCCTGCCCTCGGCTGGGCGGGGAGCCTGGGGGGCAGGGACATGGCTGGGGCTCTCAGACCCCCCCACACTCACTGTAGGCAGGTGCAGGGTCCACCGAAGCTCCAACAATTGCCCGGGCTCCGTGGCTGGACTCCATGCTGGCCTGGCTTGGGGGGCAGGAGGGTGGGTCCTCGGGGGGGAAGAAGAGGGGAATGGGGAGAGGTCCGCTCTTGTGAAAAGTGAGCAGGCAAGCCCCCCCACCCCCATTCTGGCACCACTGGTCACTGTCCGATGTCTTTGCTGTCTGCTTGGGACTTAACTATCTTGAGTAGTTTTGTATCATCTGTAAATTTTGCCACCTCACTGTTTACCCCTTTTTCCAAATCATTTATAAATAGTTGAATGGGACTGGTCCCAGTACAGACCCCTGGGGGACACCACTATTCACCTCTCTCCATTCTGAAAACTGACCATTTATTCCTATCCTTTGTTTCCTATCTTTTAACCAGTTACCAGTCCAAGAGAGAACCTTCCCTCTTATCCCATGACAGCGTACTTTGCTTGAGAGCCTTTGGTGAGGGACCTTGTCAAAGGCTTTCTGAAAATATAAGTACACTATATCCACTGGATCCCCCTTGTCTACATACTTGTTGACCCCCTCAAATAATTCTAGTAGATTGGTGAGGTATGATTTCCCTTTTCAAAAATCACATTGACTTCCCCCAAAATATTTATGTTCATCTATGTGTCTGACAATTTTGTTCCTTACTATAGCTTCGACCAGTTTGCCAGGTACTGAAATCGGGCTTACCGGCCTGCAATTGCCGGGATCACCTCTGGAGCCCTTTTTTAAAATTGGATGTGCTGGGCCAGTGATGAGCCAGAGCTGATCAGCCCATCAGCCTGTTTCAGAGACAGTGGCAGATTACTGCACGGGCCAACAGAGCCCCATCCCGGGGGCCCCGCAGGAGCAGCCGGAAATCTAGCCCTGCCCCCTGCTCTTCCTCTCCTACCACCCAGCTCTTCCTCTTCCCCCTGAGGCCCCGCCGCCAGCCCAGCCAAAAGCCTATGGAAACATTGTGAGCAATATTCTCCCCACCCCTAGGTAGAGCTGGCTGAACGGCTCACCTAAACACTGCGCCACGCCAGACGGAGGGCCCCCCGCTTCCTCGGCTGCACCGGACTGAGGCCCCCCCGCCTTGTGCTGGACCGGACCAAACCCCCCTCCATTTCCCCCTCCCCCCTGGAATTGGCCTGAGCTCCTCTTCTCTCCCCCCGCACAGAGCTGGCCCTCTCCCCTCCCCTGTGCGCGGCTGGCTGAGCCACTTGATGAAGCCCCCTTCCTCCCCAGTTTTGGGACGACTGCCTAGGCTGGGAGCCCGGGCAGCTGTGGGGAGCCCTGGACCCTGCACCTGCCTTGGGCAGGAGGCTGGGGTGCCCGAGAGCAGCCCCTAGCCTTTGTTGCTGCCCCCACAGGACGCGCAGCCCAGGGCAGGTGGAGAGTCCAGGGCTCCCCACAGTGGCTCGGGCTCCCTGCACAGCTCTTACCATGGCCTGGATTCTGGCTTCTGGCCAGGCCAAGTGGCAGGACCTTGTGAGGAAGGAGAAGAGTAGAGGGAGGGGCCCCATTGCCAGGAAGGTGGGAGAGTGAGGGGCCCAAATGTTCTTTGTGCCCAGGGCCCCAATGTATCTTAATTCGCCTCTGCTCAGAAACAAAGAGACTAGTTTTAGTTTCAGTTTTGGGTTTAGGAGCTGTGAGAAGCAGAACAGATCAGGAAGGTTTCGATCAGGGAGTCTTTGAATTGCCATGGTATCCAGTGCCTGAGTCAGATAGTTCCTGGCCTATGGAGATTAGCATCCAGAGTGACAGGACACAGAGCTGGCTGCCAAGAGCCAGCTAAGACCTTCACTGGTCTCCAGACTAGGGAGCCAGGAGGAGACCCTGTCCCACCCAGGGGCAAAGATACTATGAGGGGGAGCCCTTTGAGGGGAATTGTTTAAGACAGTCAGCATTCACGGTGCTGGAGCACTCCTCTCCAGATCATACTCTGTGTACTACCTGCCTGGAATGGAGCCAGGAGGGAGCTGGCACTCAGGAAGAATTGAGAGTGTGGTGAGGTGGGAAACTGGTTGATTTGTTGATGTTGTAGTACTTATTAGTTAACCCTTTCCTTTCAAGGTCCTGTTTTCCTACTCTCAGTAAAGTCCCCCTTTGTTACATTGTTATTTTTGGTTTCAGAGTGGTAGCCGTGTCAGTCTGTATCAGGAAAAAGAACGAGGAGTACTTGTGGCACCTTAGAGACTAACAAATTTATTTAAATAAACACATTTTAAATAAATTTGTTAGTCTCTAATGTGCCACAAGTACTCCTCGTTCTTTTTGTTATTTTTGGGTGTCATTTCTTTGCTGGGGGTTTCTGTTGATGCACTTCAAAGTTTCATTCTGTGCTGGCTTTTATACTCCCGTACCTCTTAGCAGCAGCATTCGTTTTCCCAAGGCACAGCACCCCATGTGTCCTGGGCTCAGTGAGGAACCATCTTGGGTGGAGGCACAATGTGTCACAGAAAAGAATCCAGGATGCAATCCATGCAAGGAGAGGGAAAGGCCACTCTAACTAGCAAGCACTAGGTAGAAACTCAAGCCGCATCTTGGGGACAGGCTACATGAGCTACCTCCTCAGTTACTTAGATGAATTTAGTATAGAGTCTCTATGTCTGAATTCAGCTGTGCATTTCAACAGAGTGAAGGTGCTTATTCTGACAGATACAGCTATCTTATTCCTGGCTGAAAAATCTCAAATCTCTCACTGTAAAGATTGCAAAGTGTTGTAAGGGAGTAGGAGGTTGTTCCTCTACCCAGTGGTGTTGGTGGCAGAACTCCCATGTATTTTACTGGGAGAAGTGCCAAGTCCCAAATTCAATATTAATATATTCGAGCATTTTATGTAGACAGTAGCATCTTCACTCAAATAACTATTCAATATAATCAGTCCTGCTGAATACCTGTGGAGGTGTGGAAGGGAGCTGCAGTAAAACCATAGCTGCTTTGGAGTTGAAGTCATTTACACTCAAAACAGCTTCTCTCCTGGATATATATTCTAATGATGCTTTTGTATTTGGAACTGGTCCAAGACATTTCTAGCATGATCGTCATTCATGTCTAGGCTCATAGTATTCAATAGAATAGTTCATGTTCAGGACACTTCTGAAGACTGGGTTAAATGGATCTGGAATAATTCTACCATATAGTAGATATGATGGATTATCACTTGTGCTTCACTATGGAAAAGTTTTGAAATTGAAAGCAATTTGTAGAAATGACAGGTCCCAATTAATATGACAATTCCCTGTGTAAGTACTATTCACACCTTTGTGTCTGATTCCTCAGAAGGTGTATTCTGCTGTGAGTTTGTACTGTGTGCCTAGAAGTTTGGCTGTAGTTCGATTAAAGTTCACTAGAAAGGGTATTCCTCTATAAAATTTGTGCTTGTGGGAGGTGCAGGGGAAGGGTTGCTTGCACAAGCTTGATGCACCAGAGGAAACAATTAATACTGTTCACTTAGGGTAACATTTTTCAAAATTACTAAAGCGAGAGAGGCTCCTAAATCTCATTAAAAGTCAATGGGATTGAGAGTACAGCTACACAGCAAAAATACAAACAAACAAATAAACCCTCAGCAATGAGTCTCAGAACCTGAGTCAATTGACTCACGCTCATGATGCTCATGCTGCAGGACTAAATAGCAGTCTAGATGTTTGGGCTGGAGCCTGGACTCCAAGACCCTCCCCTCAAGAGGTTTGAAATCCTGGGCTCCAGCCCAAGTCTGAACATCTACACTGTTATTTTTAGGCCTGCAGTGTGAGCCCAAGTCAGTTGACCCAGGCTTTGAGACCCACTGCCACAGGTCTTTTTTTGCTGTGTTGATGTATGTTTTAGGTTCCTAAGTCACTTGGGAACTTCTGAAAATTTTACCCTCAGTCTATATAGGCTGTTTCTCTATTAGGTATATGTTTTCTCTGAGCCTTCAGCAGGGACCATTCTCTTGCATACAGTCGAGGGCACTGTAGACATACTGCGACCATATATGAACCTGCTTTTAATTGACTGAGCTTCACTGTTTAGGATGTGAGTCAATGATACTTTCTTGTTCCTAGTCAAAATACCTGCTGTTGAAACTCTTGTTTTGGCAACTTGTAGATACAACGGTTCTATGATCATCCCTAGCTTATGCTTTGTCTACACTACCACGGTAAGTCGACCTAAATTACGTTACTCTAGCTATGTTAATAACACAGCTGGAGTCGAAGTAGCTTAGGTCGACTTACTGCAGTGTCTACACCACACTGGGTTGACGGGAGATGCTCTCCCACCAACTTAACTTACTCCTCTCATTCCCAGTGGAGTACCAGAGTCAACTGGCGAGCATTCTGCCATCGATTTAGCGGGTCTTCTCTAGATTCCCCTAAATCGCAGCAGTGTTGATCCCATGGTAATGTAGACAAAGCCTTAGTAACAGTATTCCTGTTAAAGATTCTGGCATACCTGATCTGAACTGACATCCTGGGTGATTGTATCAGAAATGATTCCATGTAATTACAGTAAACGATACCCTATCTTTTAAGCAGTACTCGTGGAGATCAATGGAAGCATATGGAGCTGTGTCAATAACACTTCTAATCATTGGGTCTTCTGATTGAAGTTATTTCAGGTTTTTTTGTTTTGTTTTCTTTTGCTTTCAGGGATGATTCTTTTGCTGATCATGTAAGATTCAGACCTACAATCCACACTTGTTGTGAAACTAAACTATTTCTTAAGGATATCAAGGAATAGGTTTCTGGGGAAGATATTGGGTACGGCATTTGTCCTGGCAAGTTTAAGTAGATCCACATCAAATTCCTTGATACTCAGTCTGCATCTTGATGGTTTTCCTTACAGGACAGAACTATCATCAACCACTTCAGACAGTGACGAGCAATACGTTTTCCTTCAATGCTAGGGAGGCCCCTAAGACCATGGTATTCTGCCTCTGACCGAGAAAGCTCACTGTCAGATAGCATTTGGATTACATTAGTAATAATCACTTTCCTCTCATCAGCCTTCTTCCACAGGAATGCACTGTCATAGGTGTCTGTGTACATTTGGAACGGCTTCTTGAAATCTGTGAAATTCTGAACAGATGTCGAAATCATGTGATTGATTGTTTTCATCAAATATTTCTTGATGTTGCATAGCCCTCTTGAATTCTGTGTTCTCCCTACTGAAAGCTACAAATAGATCAACCAGATTAACATAGTCTTTGATCAATTTCCTGTAATAATCAGTAAATCCCAGCTATTGACAGATCTACATTACATTCTGTCAGTTGAGGGAAATTAGAGAGTTTCATCTCTTTTTGGATCAGATTTTATCCCTTCTAAACAAGACGTGGTTTGCAGAGCGCTCTTTTTCTCATCTACATAAGTGACACTGGAGTTGTGATATCCAGTCCTGTTCCTTCAATATGAGGAGTCCCATTGCTTCTGCAAATGCTGACCAAACATTGTAGAAACTACAACCAAATAGGCAAATGAGAGGGGATTTTTAAATCAGGTATGCCAATACAACGTTTATTAGATTGTGAAAGGTCCTGGGAACATTTCAAAGTCCAAAAGCATAACTTTGAAATGATAACACTCTGCTTGTAAGATGAATACTGTATTATCTCTTAACTCTCCATCTACAGCTACCTGTCAATAGCCTTGCTGGAGGTCTAGCATCAATTAAGGAAAAATGATTTGCAGTACCAAGTCCAGGTCATAATCCACTTTGTGAATAAAAAATAAGCCTCCATTAACTATTATTTTGTTATGTGTTCCAACATCAGTGCAATAGCTTCGCTCTTTCCTTGTTGAATTACTAATGTTGGTGTTGGGCAGAGGCTATTAAAGGGTTCAATTACGTAGTGATGCTGTCTTTAACTAATCTGTGTCTATTATCTTCAGCCAAGCTGATGAAGCCCTATAAGATTGGTGTTGCCTGTCCTTTGTTACTTGTGTGTCACTTAAGGTGTCTCCCTCCATCCTGGACATAGGCAATGAATTCCTTCGGGCGGCAGGGCTTAGGACACTTAGATTAGGTTGGGAGCTCCCTAGCATGCTGGCTTTTGTGAATCCCAGTCCTAGGTACTTATCTTGCCCCATTTATTGTATAGGGAGCTTAAGTGCCTAACTCAGGCTTTGTGAATGCCAGTGATTTTATAGGTGGCTGAAAGAGAGACATGGCAAAGTTGAGTGTTGCCACACCTATATTCCTTTGTGAATCTAACCCTTGGTTATTTGACTAGTAAACTGGATACTACTGGTAGTGTATGTGAGTGGCATTTAAATGCCTTGGCAGAGATGACAGAGATCCCTTGCACAGATTAATTGAAGATATCTAGTCTCCAAAGGGCAGGCTAATCCTTAGCCAATATAGGGGGTTTCAGCTTGGTCTGGGGCAGAAGTGCTGAAAAGGCAAAGCCTGCAATAGTGTGAGAATTAGCTTCTCTGTTATTAAAGATGGTGGTGGTTCTTGGGCATTGTTTTTAATTCAAAATAAAATGACCCTGGTTGACAAGACCTGCTTGTAACAAGATAACACACTGTCTGTGAAAGGCAGAAATACTGACAAAATATGATGTCTTCCTTTTGTTAAGCGTTCTTATAGGTAGGGGACGTGCCACTAAAAATGCATTCCCATCCGATAAAAATATTTGGAAAAATGCAATTGAAAGAAAGGGAGAGATTGCATCTTTTGTGGATACTTGCTTGGCTCGGAAGTACTGTGTAGTAGAAGTGTCTTACTTTAGAAAGGATTTTTTTATATATGGGTTAGCTGCTCCCATGAATTACCCAAGGCTTGTGGGGGCAAATTCAGGTTTGTTGTAGGTGAGTTGTGAATGCAGCTCTTTTACCTCTGTTGTTCTGAAAAGGCTTGCAAATATCAAGAGTTTTGTGATTCCCGTGTAATCACCAGTGAGATTTTTTTTCAAGTGTTACACAACAATATGTTCTCTGTCTTTCATAAGCATCAGAAGTTTCAAAACATATGAGGGACGGGTATGACGTCAAGTGATTCTGCAGACACCTGCAGTTGAGGGCATTGGGTGGGGTGAGTCAGAGAGAAGAAATTATTAGAGTCGAGCAGTTCTTACTCTGAAAGGGAATCAAGTGAACTTTGCTCTGCTGTGTGAGGCAGGGGTAAATAAAGTGAGGAAAGCAAAATGAAGGTAGTCGGGAAGGAATTAAGGCTTGTCTACACAGCGTCAGCAAAGTGCACTGTAGGGGGATGTGATTTGCAAAGAGCACTCACGTGCTCTGCTCTCACTGCCCCAGGTAGACCCTACGGGCACACTCTAAAAGGTACCCAGTTTCAAACAGGACTACATTTACATGAACTAGGTACCTTTTAGAGTGCACCCACAGGGACTACGTGGGGCAGTTAGAGCACAGCACATTAGTGCACTTTACAGATCACTCCCCTCTGGCATGATTTGCCACACCATGTAGACAAGCCCTTGTTGGCAGCTTTCTAGTTCTACAAGACTTGCTGTGTTCATATGTTTTAGAAAAGGTTTCATAGCTCTGCACTTGTCTAATGCTTGTACTGTAATATTTGTCTGAGACTATGCTCATGGCAAAGAGTAGTGTGAAACTACTGAATGAGGGCCAGATCCCCAGCTAATGTAAATCAGCCTAGCTCCATGATTTTAAAGGAGGTAGGCTGATTTACACTAGCTGAGGACCTGGCCCAAATTTTTAGCCATGAACACTTATGTGTGTGTGACATAAGCCAGGCGGGGTAAATCCAAACCCAGCATTACTAGTGGTGCATCGGGCCCACAGTTCAGTGGGCCCTGCAGGAACCACTACTGCTGTATCAAAAGAAAAGACTAAGAGTGCAAGCACTGCCCTTTTTCCTCTGCGTCTGACTGGCATTTGGGTTGGGGACAATGGCAAAGAAAGTAGAGGATTCTGGATGAGAGAGCAGGGGAGCTGCAGATCTGGCAAATGCTGCAGAATCTTTGCCCCTCACTGTTGGAATCTCCCATCGCTTCCCAAGTGGCTGGAAATGCCTTTGAAGAGACTTACCTGCCATTTGTGTGTTTTACATTCCTCCCCTACCCCAACTACCTTTGTGACCCTTGGAACAGAAGGCCATAAGAGCTTGAGGCAGACAATGTTCCTGGCTGATATCCAACTTAACTACCTGGCATCAAGTAATGTCTTGGTTGGAGCCCTTCATGGCATATAGCCATTTGAACAGAGCTTGTTTGACCAGCATGAATGGGATTCCAAGAAATTAATAGTATAGGGCCCTCACTGTCCAGTGGATTGCCAGATGTTTTTCTCCACTACAGAATATGTAACCTCTCTGGGTAGGAGCTCTCTAGTTAGATAAAAAGACCGGAATTCTTGTGACAGGACTGCTTGGGCTCTTCTCAGGTACGCCTGTCTATAAAACAATCTCTTGCTCAGACTGCAGACTGCACAAGATAAGTAGAAGAGACAGGATCTTTTTCATTTCTTCAAAGCTCTGCTCTCATGGAAGCAACAGTGGACTTGCTTGGGGGCAGAATTCTTTATTAAGTTAGTGAAGGGTGTTGTGATGGAGGCAAATGAGAAACAAATTGCCACTAAGACCCCACCCCCAATGAGGAAAGACTGCCCTGGGTCATTTGTCCACTGGGTTGGAGCTTTAGCCAATGCGTTCTCTACCAATGGCTGAATATTCCCATTTCCTACTGGATCATTTCTCCTAGGTTTTCTCTCTTTCATATTTTTGTGATTGTGATCAGGCCAGCTTGGAGATGGCTCAACCTTGGAGGGACCCAGACTAGTCTGAAGCCATGAAGTTGCAGCACAGAGGAAGAGAATTGGAGATGTGAAAAGCTGCATGACATTCATTAATGATCTGGAGGATGGTGTGGATTGCACCCTCAGCAAGTTTGCAGATGACACTAAACTGGGAGGAGTGGTAGATACGCTGGAGGGTAGGGATAGGATACAGAGGGACCTAGACAAATTAGAGGATTGGGCCAAAAGAAATCTGATGAGGTTCAACAAAGACAAGTGCAGAGTCCTGCACTTAGGATGGAAGAATCCAATGCACCGCTACAGACTAGGGACCGAATGGCTCGGCAGCAGTTCTGCAGAAAAGGACCTAGGGGTTACAGTGGACGAGAAGCTGGATATGAGTCAACAGTGTGCCCTTGTAGCCAAGAAGGCCAATGGCATTTTGGGCTCTATAGGTAGGGGCATTGCTAGCAGATCGAGGGACGTGATCATTCCCCTCTATTTGACATTGGTGAGGCCTCATCTGGAGTACTGTGTCCAGTTTTGGGCCCCACACTACAAGAAGGATGTGGAAAAATTGGAGAGAGTCCAGCAGAGGGCAACAAAAATGATTAGGGGACTGGAACACATGACTTACGAGGAGAGGCTGAGGGAACTGGGATTGTTTAGTCTACAGAAGAGAAGAATGAGGGGAGATTTGATAGCTGCTTTCCACTACCTGAAAGGTGGTTCCAAAGAGGATGGATCTAGACTATTCTCAGTGGTAGCAGATGTCAGGACAAGGAGTAATGGTCTCAAGTTACAGTGGGGGAGATTTAGGTTGAATATTAGGAAAAACTTTTTCACTAGGAGGGTGGTGAAACACTGGAATGCGTTACCTAGGGAGGTGGTGGAATCTCCTTCCTTAGAAGTTTTTAAGGTCAGGCTTGTCAAAGCCCTGGCTGGGATGATTTAATTGGGGATCGGTCCTGCTTTGAGCAGGGGGTTGGATTAGATGACCTCCTGAAGTCCCTTCCAACCCTGATATTCTATGATTCTATGATTGGGTTTCAACTGCCACCACTACACAAGTTTTAAATATAATGCCACAGCTGTGGGGGAAGGAGAGGATGGCTCCTTCAAAGCTGCTAGCCTTGTGTCCCTGCTCTAAGAAATAAGGTGACAATAATAGAAGTATGTTTTCACTTAGATCTGCTGTGCTCGTCATGTAGCCCACAAACCGCCTAGCCTTAGTTTGTGGTAGGCTTTATCAATTTCAGAACATGGCATGGAGATCTCCATTGGTGTTGCTAAGGCTGACCTTCATGGTTGGAGGCCACACCTCAGTACTCATCCTTTAATTTTCACACAGTTAATCACAATGTGCAGCTGACCCACGTATGTGACCATGCTGGAGTGGATGGTACCATGGTACAATAGCTTTGGCCATGAGTCAGTATTGGCAATGTGTAATCCTGGAATGAGGAACAAATAAACCCATCTTGAAGACTCATACAATAAATACTTTACATACATTGAAGAATGCAGAACACTTTGCAACATTTAAACCTGACCTAGTGGGAATATGGGGGTTTTTTTGGTTTTGTTTTTTAATCTTCCAGTTCACTAAACATGTTTGAGGCTTGTAGTGGTGGGGCAGGTGTCCCTCTCCCTCTGGGTCGGAGGGAGGCACCACCACCTCACTTCGTTGTCAGGGCCTCCACCCCATATCAGGGGAATCAGCATAGGCGTTACCATCCCAACCGTTTTAACGGGCTGTGCAGCCAACCGTCTAGGGCCCTTGGACATTTCAAGCAGGTGCTGCACCCACCTTAGTCGATGGCCTCGGGGCCCTTGGGGCAGGGGCCTGGGCCAACACTAGCATTAAACAGCTCCAAGCCCTTCGGCCCAGGGCGGAGCAACCCCACCAGTCAATTAGCGCTGGCCTATGGAGGCAGAGATAGCAAACCCAGTAGTCAATCTGTTCTGGGCTCTTGTAGCAGAGCCAGAGGAAACCTCAGGTGTAGGGTGGCGGAGTGGTTTGCCACTGAGTCAGCGAGGATCCCAACCACAACACGCTGGCCGTGCCTCAGGCGAAGCTGCAGCCAGTCTAAGGTTTACTGTCTCTGGGCCACTTCCTCCCCTCCCCTTGGGGTGTACGTGGAACAGCAGGGAGTCCTCTGCCTCCTCTGGGTAGGTGGCCTGTGGCAGTCCCAGCAGGTCTGTGGCAGAAGTGGGCTCCCCAGCGGGCAGGGCATCACTGGGTTCAGCAGCAGGGTCAGCATCCGGGAGCAAGCAGGGTTCATCTGCCTCCTTTGGTGTCTTGGCCCCAAATGAGCAGGAGGCCCCGCCCTTTATACTTCCTGTCCCAGTGAAGTACTTCCAGCGGGAGGGGCGAGGTAGGCCTGGCTCCGCCCACTTGTGCACAGAGGGTGGTTCCTCCCCTTCTGGCTTGAAGAAAGGTCACACTGCCTCACTACCTGCTAGATATTCTTCTGAATTTCCATACTCTTCGCAGCACAGATAGAAACTGTAGGTATTGATAAGATCCATATTTCTGATCATGTTGCTATATCAATTTTGATTAGTATTGATTTAGCCTGTCAAACCTTCATCTTGGATGTTTAGTAATTCAGTGACTTGTGACCCAAAATTTGTTACATTTATAAACGAAGGGTTGGATTGTAACCTTACAATCCCAACATGAGGTAGAGGCAAATTCCTCAAGAGCAAATCAGTGTTTGTGTGTGTATATAAAATATATATGTATGTGTTTATAGCTAGAATTCATTCTCTCTGTCTTTCAAGTAAAAATTATAAAATTTTCATAAATAAAATCGACCATCAGCAGTATTAGCTCCATTATTGATTTTTGCCCTTTCTGCTAATTTTTTTAAGTGGATCTATGGATTTCTCTTGGTGCCTGCAAAGCCTTCAGTCAGGGTCCAGCAGAAGTATCTTTTCTATACACAGGAAAAAATTAAATTTTATTAAATGGACACAAATAACAGCCCTTGATTTCAACACTGGCAGATTCTGCAATCTCAATTTTGTAAGCTAACTCAAGTTACAAGCCCCGGTTGCCCCCTTTCTTGTTATTGCTTGTCTTATTTCTAGAACCTATAACAATGACTACAGCATAAGAAGTAATCCTCCTTAAATTTAGGATTTGCCAGGTCTAATGCTGTGATGATACACCTCTGCTAATCCATGCTACATTATAGGAAGAGATTGCACCTAAAAACCTGAGGTCTTGAAGCAAATTATTTTTGGTTTTAAAGCCAGTTGAAATGTTTTAATCACAGATTCTTATTTTGTATTTTCAGAAAAACGGCATATCAAATGGAGGTCTCTACAAAAGGCCATTTAATGAACACTTTGAACAAGCACCAATGTATGTTGCTGTTTTGACTTATGTGGGTTTTGGCGTTGGAACAATATTTGGCTACCTGCGAGATTTTATGAGAGCCTGTGGACTAGAAAGATGTAGCCTTGCTGCAGAAAGAGAAGAACAGAAAGTATGTATGAAAAAAGTTAGTGTATTGTGTTAAGGGCTTTCCCTTCACCCTCTCCTGGTTCCTCTCATGCAGACAGAAAGCAGAAGACCAGAAATCTGAAGTGCAAGCAATGAGATGTTTATTGGGGTTAATCAAGCAAGCATATCCATAGCTCTGTACGCTGCAGAGCCTTCCCTTCTCTGTTTTTCCCACTTCCTCCTTCTTAGCAGGCTTAATTATACCTGTAGTGCATGCCCCTGGTCCCACCTCTTACAATTTATGGTCATGTTCTGTTTTGGAGGGTCGTGAGTCTGGGGGCTTTGGTACCACCTTTTTTGTATCCCATGGGAAGGGTAAGGAGTGAGGTTGTGTTCTGGCCAAGGTCGGGCTTTTCTTTGGCTTTTAGTGTGTCTTATACCTCCCCTCCCCCAATCTCCTTGCCCGTTCCGACTGGTTGCTTGACCTTGCCTTGAGACAGGAGTCGAGGCAATCTCCAAGTGTACGCTCATATATTAAACTCCTGGCATACCCAGTAGCTCTGTTTCTTATCTTTTCTCATTACACTAACAAATCCATCTGGCTGGCCTCTCCAGGAGCTGGGTTTCCTCTTCTATCTGTCCAAAAAGAAATTTTGTTCATAACAGCCCATAATAATAGAAGGAGAGGGGGTGGCAATTTGCATGATCAAGAGCTTTATATTTGCTTGAAAGCTAAAATATGTCTTGAAAGAACAAAGCTCAGGCGTATGGTATTCTTTAGCATAGAAATCAACATTTTTAACCTAAGAATATGTATTTTAAAAAGTTCTTAGCAAACTGCTATTTTAAAACCGTGACTTGTTCTCTTCCTATAAACACAGGAGATGGTAAATACAAATGAAGTTCACACATAGGTAGCCATCAAGCAGAAAATAAGCTGTGATGCCAAAATATAAAACCCTGATTTATAAGAATTGTTGGAAACTGGAGCGCTATTCCTGGATAATTTGGGGATTGCTGTCACCCTAAGTCTGTTATGCTAACACATGCATAAATGATACCCCCGTATAGTTTTGGGGAATACACTGGAGTACTGTTGATATACAGTGTACAATAATGACAATATTATACTATCCCCTTTTAAAACTGAGACCTTTGTCGTGCTGCCTCTCGCTACTTCACAGAGAGTAGTTTGGCAGATTCCCATCCCAGGGTGTGTGTTTGCCAAGTAGATCATAAATTAGTCTGATTCTTCTGCTCCAGCTACAAAACAAAAACAAAAAGAAAAGGAGTACTTGTGGCACCTTAGAGACTAACGAATTTATTTGAGCATGAGCTTTCGTGAGCTACAGCTCACTTCATCAGATGCATACCGTGGAAACTGCAGCAGACTCTATATATACACAGAGAATATGAAACAATACCTCCTCCCACCCCACTGTCCTGCTGGTAATAGCTTATCTAAAAGCCATTTCCAGCACAAATCCAGGTTTTCTCACCCTCCACCCCCCCACACAAATTCACTCTCCTGCTGGTGATAGCCCATCCAAAGTGACAACTCTTTACACAATGTGCATGATAATGAAGTTAGGCCATTTCCTGCACAAATCCAGGTTCTCTCACTCCCTCACCCCCCTCCAAAAACCCACCCCCATACACACACAAACTCACTCTCCTGCTGGTAATAGCTCATCCAAACTGGCCACTCTCCAAGTTTAAATCCAAGTTAAACCAGAACATCTGGGGGGGGGGGGTAGGAAAAAACAAGAGGAAATAGGCTACCTTGCATAATGACTTAGCCACTCCCAGTCTCTATTTAAGCCTAAATTAATAGTATCCAATTTGCAAATGAATTCCAATTCAGCAGTTTCTCGCTGGAGTCTGGATTTGAAGTTTTTTTGTTTTAAGATAGCGACCTTCATGTCTGTGATTGCGTGACCAGAGAGATTGAAGTGTTCTCCGACTGGTTTATGAATGTTATAATTCTTGACATCTGATTTGTGTCCATTTATTCTTTTACGTAGAGACTGTCCAGTTTGACCAATGTACATGGCAGAGGGGCATTGCTGGCACATGATGGCATAAATCACATTGGTGGATGTGCAGGTGAACCTGGATTTGTGCAGGAAATGGCCTAACTTCATTATCATGCACATTGTGTAAAGAGTTGTCACTTTGGATGGGCTATCACCAGCAGGAGAGTGAATTTGTGTGAGGGGGTGGAGGGTGAGAAAACCTGGATTTGTGCTGGAAATGGCTTTTAGATAAGCTATCACCAGCAGGACAGTGGGGTGGGAGGAGGTATTGTTTCATATTCTCTGTGTATATATAGAGTCTGCTGCAGTTTCCACGGTATGCATCTGATGAAGTGAGCTGTAGCTCATGAAAGCTCATGCTCAAATAAATTCGTTAGTCTCTAAGGTGCCACAAGTACTCCTTTTCTTTTTGCGAATACAGACTAACACGGCTGTTACTCTAAAACAAAAACAGTTTGCCTTAGATGCATGCTTCAATCTCCTCTGGCAGGTCTGCTTTAAACTGACCATATCCATATTGAATACCAGTCTGTTTGATACTGATCCAGACAATTTAAAGCAGACCTGCCAGAGGAAGTGGAAGCATGAATGATCCCAAGCAGCTACAGATGATCAATTCATGCTTGATCCCTTAGATTCCCATGAGGGCACTATTTCTAACAATCTGAGCAGCTTTCAAATATGGGCCATATATTATCACAAATGTTTCCTTCTTCACCTGTCCCCACCCCAAAATTACATTGTCTGAGGGCCAAGACTGACCATATTCATTTTTGGACTGGTGGCTGGTTTACCACTCAAAGCCTTGTGAATGATCAGGGCTAGAAATAAGTGAGGGATCCCCATGTTCCAACAAGACACCCAAGAATTGTTTCTTTCCCTGGTAGGCCCAAGATACGTGACCCTAAAGTCATGGCATTGTGATACACAGAAAAGCTATTTTATAATCATTAGTATGGATTTAAAATTGATTAGTTTATAATTTCCTTCTTCTTCTGAGCTCTCTGTAGTTTGAGTCAAGGCACCGGGAGCTACAGGAGGAAAGATACAAAAAAAAATACCAACTCCATTCAAAAAATCTGGAAGATGTTTCTGTCCCTAAAATGGGGGGTGGGTTTTGTAAGGTTTTGGTTTTTTTAAAAAGCAGCATAAGCTACGTAATGAAGTAGCAGGATATAAAGAGTTCATTATCACACTTTTGATATGTCCTCTGTGATTTGGCCACTTGTGAATAATGATGATCCTAAACATTTCAGTAAAACCTTTTTACCACACCATTGTGTATTCTGTTAATTCTAATATTTCATATGTATGTATTTGCTAACTAGTATGACTGTGGTACAACATATATATAACCCATGGTTAAGTATTTGTCAACCAAAGTCAACGCCCTACAAGAAGAAGGCATGTATAAACTGAGGTGGGAACTTCTAGTCTAGGCTGACAATATCAAAATAAATCACGGTAGGTTTTCGGGTTATATCTAATGAATCCATTTTCTTATGGATTATGATGTGCTTTTTATCCCACATTTGCTAGAAGCTCTGCATTATAATGAACCTCTCTATTTTCAAAATAACTTTCACAATGTGTATCTGGCATGACGTCTCCTCCTGGTATGAGCTTTCAGAATATTAGACCCTTTTGTGAGTTCTCTGCTACTAGGCTTGTATTACTACCAGTTTCTTAATGAATTAGTCTGCCTTTTTAATTTAAATAAATAAAGTACATAAGATGGTGACTTCCCTAGAAATGTAACCCTGTATTTGTTTTCAAACCAGGATTTTGTGCCACTTTATCAAGATTTTGAGAACTTTTACACAAGAAACCTCTACATGAGAATACGAGATAATTGGAACCGTCCAATCTGCAGTGTCCCAGGGCCACAGTTTGACCTGATGGAACGTATTACAGATGATTTCAACTGGACATTTAGGTGGGTCAGGCTACAGGTAGCAACCAACAGTTTTTTAGCCAGGGAAGTAGAAAGCTATAATGGGAATATAAGTATGCAGAATGTCATTTCTCAAGTTGGAATATGGCAACAGAACAAAACTGGATGGGTAAATATTTATTTGTTTATTTATATATTGCCCCTTTTCTAAAATCTGCTTTAATTGTAGATTTACTGGTTTTACAAAAATAGTAGTTTTCTACTTCTGACCCATCTACAAAGGGCAAACAACAGCATTTAACACTTCATCCATTAACGTCAGTGGTTCTACACCAGCTGAAGATCGAGCACTGTGCTTCTAAACACTGTTTGGGTGGGCAGCATGGAAGGAGGCCAAATTATGTTGCAAATGGGCTTTTTTTAAAAAAAAATTGCTTTAACCCAGGTAAAAACCTAAAAGAGATTTAAAGGCATTTATAACATAGTTTGGACCCATCCACACTGCTCGGCCAAACTCTCTTATAACCCAGTTTGGTTTAAGCCTTTCTTAAGCACAGTTGTAAAAATGATTGCTTGTGCTGTGTAGATGAGACTTCTGATTTACACACAAGGATCTGCACCAATTCTTTGGTATTGAATTCCAAGCTTGGAATTGAAAGCTTTATATACACTCAGCTTCACTCTATTGAAATTGAGGTAGAAATGCACTACAGTGAAAACGATGTAGTGTCTCTGTTTATACTATGGTTGCTGAAATATTTTGAAAAAGTAAGCACACGTATTAGAAAGATATTGGGTGTGTTGCAGCATGTGGGTTTTATGGATTATTTTTCAAATTATTGAAATTACATTGACATGTCTCCTTATTCTTTTTTCCAATGGATGATGCATGGTTGTTCCTCTGGTATTGGCTCTCTTAATACAGCTTGATGGAAGCCATGCCTCTGATGGTCCAACAGAGTTGGGAAGCAGATAAGCATATGTCAAATGTACATTGTTCCTGCTAAACAATCCTAAAGGCAATTTTCAAACAATATATACAGGCACTGTTTCACTCGACCCTGAAATGCAGTCATCTGTAGAATGGAATGTGGCAAACATTGTGTGGAAGCCAACAGTTCTTCTTCAAGTGATGGTCCCTGTGTGTATTCCACACATGGCTGCACACGCAGTGTCTGTTGACCCTCACATGTGCGGTACATCTCCTCATGCTCCCAACTGAAGGTATATGGGGCAGTACCAGGCAATGCCACTCCAGTTCCCTCTTACTGCCACATGGACTGATTTGGAACCCTGATCCTCCTTTGCTCTTACCAGATGAGAGACTTGCCTTTCTCTACTGTAAATAATTTAGACTTAATTTTACTCTATAGCTTAGTTAGGATAGTTAATATAGTAGATATAGTTGTAGTTTAGTAGAAGCACTCCCAAGTCAGGGCACTCAACCCCCCGTCACTGATGGACTACGTCTAGGATCCCAGGCTTCAAGAACTGCATCTCCTGCCCTCGTTCTTTTTCTATTAGTGATTGTGCCTATACTGTCTGGGAGAAGCACACATCTCAGCAAAGTGTACCATCTGTAAGTCCTTCCCACCCAGAACCAGAAAGGCCTGTGAGCTCCATCTCTGCAAGTTCCTGATGGAAGAGGCGATGAGGCCCTGAATGCACTCAGATCCTGGCCAGGGAGACCCCCCTGTACAGCAGCTGCCATAACCCAGCAGTGCCTCTCCAAGCACAAGCCATGGTGTGTAACCGCCAACACTGAAAAGTAAGGACAAGTCCACCATGAAAGAAAAAAACACTCTCACGGGCACAAGAGCAGATCCCTGCAACGTACTGCTCATAAGAGATGTGTTCCCTCCTCAAGTTATGCCAGGTCGGGTGAGCTGTCACGCACGGACCCTGCGGAAGCAGTGCCAACGACCCCACATCTGGAGGGTAAGACAAAGAAGAAGCAGGATCCATCAGTAATGCCAGTGACCTTGGTATCAGGACTCTTAGAGTGCGCGTCTACGAGTGCAGCTCCGAATACTCCGATGGTGCCACCTCGACATCACACGGACAGAACAGGCCTGACTGTGAAACCGGGTCCCTCCGTAGTCTCCATGGGCAACCTGAAGACACCCAGAATCTCTCCCACCAATTGATTCTTCAGCAGGAAACCGACTCCCTGCTCTACAAGGGTGTGAAAGAGGGCTTCCCCGCACAATCCCAAAGGAAAGGATTCTATTCATCATGTTTCCTCATCCCAAAAAAAGGCATAGGCCAGAGATCCATCCTGGACCTTCAACAACTAAATTACATGCATTAGGAAGCTGAAATTCTCCATGATCATGTTGGCATCGATTTCCTCTGTCCACGAGGAAGCTTGGTTCACGGTTCTTGACATGAAAGATGCATACCTCCATGTAGACATCCATCTGTTCCACAGGCAGTTCCTTTGTTTCAAGGTGGGACATTGACACTTCCAGTTTTGTTTTCTTCCTTTCAGCATAGTGGGTACCACAGATGGTTACAAAGGTATTCACGATCATAGCGGCTCAAATGAGACACCAGGGTACCACAGTATTCCCTTACCTGGACAATTTGCTCCTAGTGGGACAATCATGACAAGAAGTTGTCTCCATGACCCAATCTCTTCAAAGACTTTTGGTCTCCCTAGGAATCTGCATGAATGAAGACAAGTCCATTTTGTCACCTACACAGATTATAAGTTTTACAGAGATGAGACTGGACTCAGTTGTTGCATGGGCCTTCCTCCTGGCAGAAGGCTTTGCCACAGTGAGCTCCCTAAATGCTCACATTTGCCGCTAGACCGGCACGACAGTCCACCAGTGCCTCTCCTCGTGGGGCACATGGCAGCCTGTACCTACATGATGCCCTTTGCAAGACTCCACATGCAGTGCCTACAGACTTGGCTCCTCCTGACCTACAAGCCGAACAGGGATCACATCGAATCCAGAGTCACTGTCCCCTTGGACATTCTGACCCCTCTTGCTTGGTGATCCAGTCCATCCAAGGTCATGAGTGGGACCCCCTTCAGCCCTCCCGCTCCGAAGGCCACCATCATGACAGACATCTCCTTTATGGGATGGGGTGCCCACCTGGACCACCAAACAATGCAGGACACGTGGACTCCATGGGAAGTCAGGAAACACACAAATGTGCTGGAGCTCAGGGCAGTCTGCCTCACCTGCAAAGCCTTTCTTCCCCTCTTACATACTCTCCACATACAAATCTTTTCAGACAACGTTGCCACGGTGGCATACATCAACAAACAAGGAGGGGCTGAATCTCGCTCCCTCTGCTCGGAGTTGGTCAGACTGTGGAACTGGTGCATCAGAAACCAGGTGACCTCAAAAGTTGCATATCTCCTGGGCTCCCAGAATTTCCTGGCAGACACACTGAGCAGGACTTTCTACATTGATCCCGAATGGGAACTACAGGATGCATTACTGACCAACCTCTACACATGGTGGGGTACCCCCAACTGGGATCTCTTTATGTCATATGCAAATTGGAAGCTCTCCCTGTATTGCTCCGGGGCACTGTGGGAAGAGACTCTCAGGGCAATGCTCTCCTGCTGTCATGGATGGGCCACCTACAATATGCTTCTCCCCCATCCCCGCCCCCATTCCCCTGTTGCTTCAGGTTCCCAGGAGAGTGCATCGGGACAGAGCCACCATCATCCTCACAGCACCCTACCATCCCTGACCGTTCTGGTTCACAGACCTCATGAAGCGCTCCACCTGTGCATCAGTCAGGCTCCAGTTGTCCCCAGATCTTCTCACTCAAGATCAGGGCAGGTTCAAACATCCCCGTCTGGGCACACTTCACCTCACACCCTTGTGTTTGGATGGGCATCTGACATAGATCGTGCATGTTCCACGCCAGTGCAGCAGATCCTTAACCAGAGCAGAAAAGAATCAACCAAAACATGCTATCAAGCCAAGTGGTGTCACTTCCTGAAGTGGGCCTGCCACCACCACCATTCACCAGACACAGTGACCATTCTGGTCATCCTAGATTATTTCCTTTCCCTAAAAACATTGGGTTCAGCTCTCAGCTCTATCTATGTACATCTTGGTGGCCTTCCTTCCCCCAGTGGACAGATGCTCCATCTCTACATACCCAAGATGGTACGATTCATGAAAGGCCTGCTCAAAACCTTCCCACTGTTCACCAAACCCACACCTCAGAGGAACCTTAACCTCGTCCTCTCAGCCCTCATGAGACTACCTCTTGAACCTATGGCAACTTATACCATGGCCCATTCTTTTCATAAAAGTGGCCAGGTTGTGTCCAAAGGATCAGTAAACTAGCAGCCATGGCGGCTGGCCCTTCTGACACAGTATTCCATAAAGACAAAGTTTCCTTGAGACTACACCCCAAATTTCTCCCCAAGATTGTGTCAGAATTCCATCTGATTCCAACCAATCCATCCACTTGCCTGTGTTCTGCCCAAAACCACATGCTTCCCCTACAGACAAGAGACTACACTCCCTTGATGTCATTCGGGCCCTGGCATTCTACCTACAAAGAACTAAACCCTTTCAAAAGTCTTCACCACTCTTCGTAGCCCTGGCAGAAAAAATCAAGGGGCCAAACCATATCCCCACAGAGAATCTCCAAGTGGGTCTCAGGCTGCATACTGGAATGCTACAAGATATCAAACCTCCCCTCTCCTGGGAGCATTACAGCTTACTCTCAGGGGCATTACAATTCTACATGGGCACAAGCCACTTCCTCCACTTCACAGGCTTGACAAAGCCCTGGCTGGGATGATTTAGTTGGGGATTGGTCCTGCTTTGAGCAGGGGGTTGGACTAGATGACCTCCTGAGGTCCCTTCCAACCCTGATATTCTATGATTCTATGATTACCGGATGTTCTGTGGCAAGACATCTGCAAAGACACAGCATGGCATTTCATACACACATTCACAACGCACTATGCCCTGGATCATGCAGTAGCCTCGAACAAGGCCGTGGGACGAGCTGTATTGCAAATGACTCTGCCAGTAGCCTCCTTGCATCCATCACCACACTGATCACTGATTACAGGTCACCCACCTGTGAAATACACATAGGGACCATCACTTGAAGAGGAGGAGGAGGAGGTTACTTACTGTAACTGGAGGTTCTTTGAGATATGTGGTCCCTATCTCTGTTCCACTACTTGTTCTCCATCCCCTCTGCTTGGGACTTGACCACATTGCAGTACGAATAGGAACGGGAGTGGTATTGACCTGCGCTGTCCCTTATACCTTTGGTCGGGAGGACAAGGAGGCATACCGTGCATGTGTGGGCCAACAGACATTGCTTGGAAAAAACTTCAGTTCAGCTACATGGCGCACATGCGCACCCGACATCTCAAAGAACCTCCAGTTACAGTAAGTGACCTCCGCTTTTGACCCAGTGAAGTAGAAAACAATTGGAAACTATAAGTATACAGAATGTAATTTCCCAAGTTGGAATATGGCAATAAAACAAAACTTGATGGATAAATACTTATTTATTTATTGCCTTCTTCTTTAAAATCTGCTTTAATTGTAGGTTTACTGGAAGAACTATCAAGGATGTAATCAACATGGGTTCTTATAACTACCTCGGCTTTGCAGAAACAGATGCTAATGCTTTGAAAACAGTGGCAGATGAATTACAGAACTATGGGACAGGAGTATGCAGTACCAGGCAGGAAATGGGTAAGTGGAATAAACTGCTAAATTGCTGCTATGGTTTCTATTGCTAGATGGGTTGTTCTATTGTCACAGATGCTATGATGAAACTGGATACTTGTAAGATTCTATGCTTGTTAACTATTCCTTGCTTGGCTATTAAAAGGAATGTTAATTTCTTTTCAATATTATGTAATTGTTAAAAAGCTTGAGTAGATTTTTGTCCCATGTGCTAGCTTATCATCCAAGAAAAGTGCATCTGTCTCCATCTGAAAGCAACTCCAATTGCATTGCTATTCAGAAGCTCTTTCCCTGCCGGGCCGGCTGTGCAGAAATAGTCTTCTGGAACTCTTTTATGTATGATGCGGGTAGTGCAAAAATATAGAACTAAGGCATGCTAACCTTACCCATTTCTGCTGTCAGCTACTGCTGATTGCAAAGAGAGCCCGTAGTGCCTTTTCAAAGCTGCTTTGACTAATTTTGGTAACTTGCATGACTTTACATGTTACAACTTGCAAGTCTCCAGAGTTTTTGGTTATCAGTTGTTGTTGTCTCCTCTGGAGATCTCTGTTAATGGTCATAGTTATCATACTAAAAAGTTTGGACAGAAACCTGACTAGCAGTGTGTATTCATGGGAGCCTGAAATCTCTTGATCTGCTCAGTGTTCCTGCTGATTATGAAATGGTCAAGAATTTTCTATCCGAATAATTTTCAAATGGAAAATGCCTTTTTTTTTCTTTTTTTTTTGCAAAAAATCAAAAACTTTTGTGGGAAAATATCAATTTTTCTGACAAATTTCAATTTTCCACAAGGGTCTGACTGCAGGGGAAAAATGTGCTTGTTGGCGGCATTACTAGGCCCTTCCCTTCCCAAGCAATACTGCTTCTTGGCGGGTTCCTCCTGCTACCCACCTGGTTTCAGATATCCAGTTCTGGAGTCTTTGGTTAGTATTTAAACAATCGCGTTTATTCTAGAAATGAAATCATAAACACTGTAACTCTGTTGGTTAGGCAGAGTCACAGTGGCAGAACCTAGCTAGCAGATAATGCCGAGCCAGATAATGCCAAAGAATTGGTAACAGTATATATAATATATATATTAACAACTGATTAACAATTTACCAATCACTACAGAACATGATGGAGTTATGGACAGGTAAACAGTACCCTTCACATGAATCATAACCATAACAGGACTTTGAGACCTGCGCTTCTCCGGCCAGGAGTCCCTTCTGCACATGTGCAGGTATACAAAGGTCACACAGTGGACACCTTGATCAACAGCCCCTAGGCTGCACTCCCTCTACTGTCCCTATACCAGGGATCGGCAACCTTTGGCACGCGGCCCATCAGGGAAATCCGCTGGCAGGTCTGGACGGTTTGTTTACCTGCAGCGTCTGCAGGTTCAGCCGATCGCAGCTCCCACTGGCCACGGCTTGCCATACCAGGCCAATGGGAGCTCAGGAAGCGGCCAGCACGGTTAGTCTCTAAGGTGCCACTAGTACTCCTTTTCTTTTTGCGAACACAGACTAACACAGCTGTTACTCTGAAACCTTTGATTTCTTTCCTGTTGGAAATGCTGGTGGCTGGGAAGATGAGGCACTTGTTTTTAGGGATTCTAGCTATTTTTAATAAGGAAGCATTAAAAGGGAACCCAGATCTCTTGCATTCATAATTTCCTCTAAAATGTACAGCCTTTCAGAGGGAGAGTTACAGTGAGCAGAAGGCGGAAATGGGTTAAAAAAGTAGGAAAAGGAGGTATAAGGATGGGTTTAGATCATTTGGTGTTATATCTATAGTGCTGCTTTAACTCTGTGCTAGTTAATACTAAAGCAACTTTACAGAACTTGAATTATTTACTCACCCACTTAGGATGAGTAATATTTTTCGTTTGACTTTTTGAGTGAAATAATTTTAATTTTTTTATCACCTTCATCGTAATAAGGTTGGGCAAGAAGCTTTTTTTCAAAACGATTTATTTTGGTTGAACTTAAGTACTTGAAGTATTCATAAATTGAGGTATAATAGCTAACACTATAGACTCTTTATGGTCCCAGACCAGGAAAGCACGTAAGCATGTGTGTAAGTGTGAGCACAAATAGTGCCGTGGAAGTCACACACATGTGTAAGGTTTCAGAGTAGCAGCCGTGTCAGTCTGTATCCGCAAAAAGAACAGGAGTACTTGTGGCACCTTAGAGACTAACCAATTTATTTGAGCATAAGCTTTTGTGAGCTTATGCATCTGATGAAGTGAGCTGTAGCTCGCGAAAGCTTATGCTCAAATACATTGGTTAGTCTCTAAGGTGCCACAAGTCCTCCTTTTCTTTTTACACATGTATAAGTGCTTTGTATGTTCAGGGCCTTAATTAGTGAGCACTCTTTCTAAGCACTGATAGGTCTGTGTATGAAAAGAATATTTCGTTTCTTGGAGAAGTATAGTGAAGAGAGGGGAGAATGAAGAAGTAAAATGAATACAGTAGTTATTTTAAAAACAAATGCCAGATAAAAATCTATAATATAATAAAACCTTGGGCCTGAATCTGCACGTCCTTGTGTAGTGCAGAGTGCATGTAGGTATAAGATGCTCCTGAATCAGAATGCGAGTATTTTTCAGGTGCTTGGCTTTGGAAATAGATTAACGTGGAAATTTTAATGTTTCCATTTATATATTTAAAATTACATCTCCATTTTACAAAAGAGATTCGAATCAAGGCAGAATATTGCCAAAGACAATACTTAGGGCTTGTCTACACAATTAGACCATGGCAAGCAGGGGTGTGAATCTACCCCACACTAGCCTGCCACAATCTAACTGTCCCTGTCCACCCTGATGACATGAGTTAACAGTTTGTTAATGCGCTTTGAGCTAGTTCTGGTTCAAAGAGGATTAGATCAAAGCACTCTCAGGGTATGTCTACACTACGAAATTAGGTCGAATTTATAGAAGTCGGGTTTTTAGAAATCGTTTTTATATAGTCGATTGTGTGTGTCCCCACACAAAATGCTCTAAGTGCATTAACTCGGTGGAGTGCTTCCACCGAACCGAGGCTAGCGTCGACTTCCGGAGTGTTGCACTGTGGGTAGCTATCCCACAGTTCCCGCAGTCTCCGCTGCCCATTGGAATTCTGGGTTGAGATCCCAATGCCTGATGGGGCAAAAAACATTGTCATGAGTGGTTCTGGGTACATGTTGTCAGGCCCTCCCTCCCTCCCTCTGTGAAAGTAATGGCAGACAATCGTTTTGCGCCTTTTTCCCTGAGTTACCTGTGCAGATGCCATACCATGGCAAGCATGGAGCCCGCTCAGCTCACTGTCACCGTATGTCTTCTGAGTGCTGGCAGATGCGGTACTGCATTGCTGCACAGCAGCAGCAACCCATTGCCTTGTGGAGAAAACGGTGCAATAGGCCTGAAAACCGTCCTCATCGTGTCCGAGGTGCTCCTGGCCACCTCGGTAAGGTCAGTCAGGAGCGCCTGGGCAGACATGGACGCAGGGACTAAATTAGGAGTGACTCGATCAGGTCACTCTCTTTAGTCCTGCAGGCAGTCCTATTGTACTATCTTATGGTGAGCAGGCAGGCGATGCGGACGGCTAGCATTCCTATGGCACCATCTTCTGCTGAGCAGCCAGGAGATGTGGATGGTTTGCAGTCCTACTGCCGTGTCTGCTGCCAGCCAAAGATGTAAAACATAGATGGAGTGGATCAAAACAAGAAATAGACCAGATTTGTTTTGTATTCATTTGCTCCCCCCTCTCTTCCTCTGTGAAATCAACTGCCGACAATTGTTTTGATGAGGGCTGTCAGGGGCACCTTGAAAACTTTAATGGAGATACCGTCCTGCCTCAAATAGCAGAGGGAGGGATAGCTTAGTGGGTTGAGCATTGGCCTGCTAAACCCAGGGTTTTGAGTTCAGTCCTTGAGGGGGCCATTCTGTGTGACAGTTGTTTTTGTTTCTCCTTGGTGTAAAGCCACCCCCTTTGTTGATTTTAATTCCCTGTAAGCCAACCCTGCAAGCCATGTCGTCAGTCGCCCCTCCCTCCATCACAGCAACAGCAGACAATCGTTCCTCACCTTTTTTCTGTGCAGATGCCATACCACGGCAAGCATGGAGCCCGCTCAGATCACTTTGGCAATTAGGAGCACATTAAACACCACTCGCATTATCCAGCAATATATGCAGCACCAGAACCTGGCAAAGCGAAACCGGGTGAATAGGCGATGTCAGCGCAGTGACGAGAGTGATGAGGACATGGACACAGACTTCTCTCAAAGCACGGGCCCTGGCAATGCGGGCATTGTGGTGCTAATGGGGCAGGTTCATGCGGTGGAACGCTGATTCTGGGCCCGGGAAACAAGCACAGACTGGTGGGACCACATAGTATTGCAGGTCTGGGACGATTCCCTGTAGCTGCGAAACTTTCGCATGCGTAAGGGCACTTTCATGGAACTTTGTGACTTGCTTTCCCCTGCCCTGAAGCGCATGAATACCAAGATGAGAGCAGCCCTCACAGTTGAGAAGCGAGTTGCAATAGCCCTGTGGAAGCTTGCAATGCCAGACAGCTACCTGTCAGTCGGGAATCAATTTGGAGTGGGCAAATCTACTGTGGGGGCTGCTGTGATGCAAGTAGCCAGCGCAATCAAAAATCTGCTGATATCAAGGGTAGTGACCCTTGGAAATGTGCAGGTCATAGTGGATGGCTTTGCTGCAATGGGATTCCCTAACTGTGGTGGGGCCATAGACGGAACCCATATCCCTATCTTGGCACCGGAGCACCAAGCCGGCGAGTACATAAACTGCAAGGGGTACTCTTCAATAGTGCTGCAAGCACTGGTGGATCACAAGGGACGTTTCACCAACATCAAAGTGGGATGGCCGGGAAAGGTACATGACGCTCGCATCTTCAGGAACTCTGGTCTGTTTCAAAAGCTGCAGGAAGGGACTTTATTCCCAGACCAGAAAATAACCATTGGGGATGTTGAAATGCCTACAGTTATCCTTGGGGACCCAGCCTACCCCTTAATGCCATGGCTCATGAAGCCATACACAGGCAGCCTGGACAGTAGTCAGGAGCTGTTCAACTACAGGCTGAGCAAGTGCAGAATGGTGGTAGAATGTGCATTAGGACGTTTAAAAGCATGCTGGCGCAGTTTACTGACTCGCTTAGACCTCAGCAAAACCAATATTCCCACTGTTATTACTGCTTGCTGTGAACTCCACAATATCTGTGAGAGTAAGGGGGAGATGTTTATGGCGGGGTGGGAGGTTGAGACAAATCACCTGGCCGCTGGTTACGCGCAGCCAGACACCAGGGTGGTTAGAAGAGCACAGGAGGGCACGGTGCGCATCAGAGAAGCTTTGAAAACCAGTTTCATGACTGGCCAGGCTACAGTGTGAAAGTTCTGTTTGTTTCTCCTTGATGAAACCCCCAACCCCTTGGTTCACTCTACTTCCCTGTAAGCTAACCTCCCTCCCCTCCTCCCTTTGATCACTGCTTGCAGAGGCAATAAAGTCATTGTTGCTTCACATTCATGTATTCTTTATTAATTCATCACACAAATAGGGGGATAACTGTCAAGGTAGCCCGGGAGGGGTGGTGGAGGAGAGAAGCACCGGGAGGGGTGGTGGAGGAAGTAAGGACAAGGCCACACAGCACTTTAAAAGTTTAAAACTTAAAACTTATTCAATGCCAGCCTTCTGTTGCTTGGGCAATCCTGTGGTGTGGAGTGGCTGGGTGGCCGGAGGCCCCCCCCACTGCGTTCTTGGGCATCTGGGTTAGGAGGCTATGGAACTTGGGTAGGAGGGCGGTTGGTTACACAGGGGCTGTAGCAGCGGTCTGTGCTCCAGCTGCCTTTTCTGAAGCTCAGACATATGCTGTAGCATATTAGTTTGATCCTCCAGCAGCCTCAGCATTGAATCCTGCCTCCTCTCATCATGCTGCCTCCACCTTTCAGCTTCAGCCCTCTCTTCAGCCCGCCACTTACTCTCTTCAGCCCCCCACCTCTCCTCCCGGTCATTTTGTGCTTTCCTGCACTCTGACATTCTCTGCCTCCACGCATTCGTCTGTGCTCTGTCAGTGTGGGAGGACAGCATGAGCTCAGAGAACATTTCATCACGAGTGCATTTTTTTCACCTTCTAATCTTCACTAGCCTCTGGGAAGGAGAAGATCCTGTGATCCTTGAAACACATGCAGCTGGTGGAAGAAAAAAAAAGGGACAGTGGTATTTAAAAAGACAGATGTTATAGAACAATGGGTACACTCTTTCACGGTAAACCTTGCTGTTAACATTACATACCTAGTACATGTGCTTTCATTCCAAGGTCGCATTTTGCCTCCCCCCACCACGTGGCTAGCCTATCCCCCCTCCCCCCTCCCCGTGGCTAACAGCGGCGAACATTTCTGTTCAGCCACAGGCGAACAGCCCAGCAGGAATGGACACCTCTAAATGTCCCCTTAAGAAAAGCACCCTATTTCAACCAGGTGACCATGAATGATTTCACTCTCTTGAGGATAACACTGAGAGATAAAGAGTGGATGTTGTTTGAACGCCAGCAAACATACACTGCAATGCTTTGTTCTACAATTATTCCTGAGTAGGTGCTATTGGCCTGGAGTGGTAAAGTGTCCTACCATGGTGGACGGAATAAGGCTTCCCTCCCCAGAAACCTTTTGCAAAGGCTTTGGGAGTACATCCAGGAGAGCTGCAAATACTAGGACAAATTAATTATTAAACATGCTTGCTTTTAAACCATGTATACTATTTTAAAAGGTACACTCACCAGAGGTCCCTTCTCCGCCTGGCAGATCCAGGAGGCAGCCTTGGGTGGGTTTGGGGGTACTGGCTCCAGGTCCAGGGTGAGAAACAGTTCCTGGCTGTCAGGAAAACCGGTTTCTCCGCTTGCTTGCTGTGAGCTATCTACAACTTCATCATCATCATCTTCCTCGTCCCCAAAACCTGCTTCTGTGTTGCCTCCATTTCCATTGAAGGAGTCAAACAAAATGGCTGGGGTAGTGGTGGCTGAACCCCCTAAAATGGCATGCTGCTCATCATAGAAGCGGCATGTTTCGGGCTCTGACCCAGAGCAGCCGTTTGCCTCTCTGGTTTTCTGGTAGGCTTGCCTCAACTCCTTAAGTTTCATGTGGCACTGCTTTGGGTCCCTGTTATGGCCTCTGTCCTTCATGCCCTGGGAGATTTTGACATGTTTTGGCATTTCGAAAACTGGAACGGAGTTCTGATAGCATGGATTCCTTTCCCCATACAGCAATCAGATCCTGTACTTCCAGTTCAGTCCATGCTGAACTCTTTTGCGATTCTGGGACTCCATCAAGGTCACCTCTGCTGATGAGCTCTGCACTCACCTGCAGCTTGCCACGCTGGCCAAACAGGAAATTGAAATTCAAAAGTTCGTGGGCCTTTTCCTGTCTACCTGACCAATGCATCTGAGTTGAGAGTGCTGTCCGGAACTGTCACAATGGAGCACTCTGGGATAGCTCCCGGAGGCCAATACCATCTAATTGCATCCACAGTACCCCAAATTCAACCCAGCAAGGCCAATTTCAGCGCTAATCCCCTTGTCGGGGGTGGAGTAAGGAAATCAATTTTAAGAGCCCTTTAAATTGAAAAAAATGGCTTCATCGTGTGCAGGGTTAAATCAATTTAATGCTGCTAAATTCGACCTCAACTCCTTGTGTAGACCAGGGCTCAGAAACTGTTAATGCACATCAGCAGGGTGCAAAAGGACAGTTAATCCATGGCAGGCTAGTGCTGGGTAGATTCACACCCAAGCTTGCCTTGATGGTCTAATTGTTTGTGTAGACAAGTTCTTAGTTACTCCTTATTTTAGGAGGAATGATTTCAGTCTGAGTAACCATGATTAAAAACTGATGACAATGAGAAAAGCAAAATCCTGTCACTGAAATAGCCAGTCATTTGCATGTTACTTTAATATGCAGTTTATAATACAGAAGCATAAGGAGCTAATAAAAAGAGAGAATGGCATATCCAGATTCTTGTGTCAATTTGTGAGACAAGCCAATCACTTAATTCTTTTTTATCTTGTTTTTTTTCCCCACTATGCAAGATACTTTTTCAGTATATCTTAGAAAATGGTATTCAATACATACACATAGATGTATACATCTAGGAACAAAGAACATAAGCCATACTTACAGAATAGGGGACTCTATCCTGGGAAGCAGTGACTCTGAAAAAGATTTGGGGCTCATCAGCTGAACATGAGTTCCCTGTTCGAGACTAGGGCCAAAAGGGCTACTGCAATCCTGGGATGCATCATCAGAGGAATCTCGAGTAGGAGTAGAGATTATTTTACTTCCGTATTTGGCACTGGTGCGACCACTGCTGGAATGCTGTTTCCAATTCTGGTGCGCACAATTGAAGAAGGATGTTGAGAAATTGGAAAGGGTTCAGAGAAGAGCCATGAGTATGATTAAAGGATTAGAAAACCTGCCTTACAATGATAGACTCAAGGAGCCCCATCTATTTATCTTAACAAAGATTAAGGGGTGACTTGATTATAGTCTATAAGTATCTACCTGGGGCACAAATATTTAAAAATGGCCTCATCAATCTAGCAGAGAAAGGTATAACACAATCCAATGGCTGGGAGTTGAAGCTAGACAAATTCAGACTGGAAATAAGGCATACATTTTAACCGTAAAGTGTTGGACCATTGGACCAATTTACCAAGGGTTCTGGTGAATTCTCCATCACTGACAACTTTTAAATCAAGATTGGATATTTTTCTAAAAGATCTGCTCTAGAAATTATTTTGGAGAAATGTTATGGCCTGTATTATATATAGGATGTTATATATGTGTTCTATAGGATGTCAGACTAGATAATCACAATTATCTTTACCGGCCTTGGGATCGATGGATCTGTGGGAGGCTTTTGGGATTTTCAATCTGAAAGTGAATTTTCCTCTTATTTTAAAAATAGGGACAAGCTGTACATCCTGAATGAGAATCTCCACCCCTGCACACTACAAAGTTTAACTGTCTAGGGGCTCTATAGTTAAACATTTGGTGGTTACATAAACATATGGATCTACTGGCCATTGTCCCCTTTGGAGCTGGCACCCAGAAGCAGCAGGGTTTACTGCATTATTACAGCTGTGTAGCAGCCAAGCAGAATTTCTTCCCCAGCCCCTTTTGAAATTCTCCCATTGCTACTCAGTCTAAGAGCAAAGGACTAGATTTAGCCCACACAGAATAAGTTGGGTGTGAGTTGTATCAGAGGGGGTTGTGCGGAGAGTTTAAATTTTGGTGCTCAAGCAAAAATCAGTTGTCATTTTGTTCTGTTTTTTATTATTATTTGATTGGTCTTTTAATTTCTTTGATTTTTAAGGGAAAATCTAAATTTCCATGTCCACATTTAAATTACAATAGCACTTTACTTTTTTCAGGCTTTAGGGCCGCACGTGACATTTTAGCAGCATGTTCTGGCAGGAGGTAATGGTTGTGTTACTATTTTTATTTTATTTTTTATATTCAAATTGTGCCCAAAGGTCCGATTCAGGATCAAGTCCTATTGCCCCAAGTGCTGTACAATCACAGGATGAGACAGTTACTGCCTTGAAGATGATATAGTGATAAGAAACTAAAGCTAATGTGAACTAAGTTGTACCCTTCGAAACAATTTCAGTATTTATGACCTGAAGTTTCAGATGTGACTAATGATTTAGGGTGTCTCAATTTGTGGGTGTCCACCTTTAAAAAAGGCCTGATTTTCAGAGAGTGGGTAAGTCTGAAAATCAGGACTATTTCATGTGACTTAGGTTAAAATCTCACAATTACCATTGATGTTTGAAAATTTAGGCCTGTGACTTGTATTGGGATGTCAGGATTATTGGGTCAGTTCAGTTTTGGCCCCAGATTTAAGGGATTTGTTTGTTTTAAAATCAGCTTTTATTAAATCCAAGGGTAACACAACATTTACCATACTATTTTTTTTTTAAATCCAGTGGAAAGAATTTAATTTAAAAAACAAATTAAATATTGCCCACCAGCGTTTGCAACTCAGACATTACAGCATTGTGCTAGCACAGATAATGGAAAGTGAATAAGACTTTTAACTTTGTTGTTTAAATATTTCATAAGCTGTCAGTGACTTTTAATCACCAGGCCTGGATTTTGTCAGCCTGGGCAACTTGCTGTAGGAGTGTACACGCCACATTCCCCACACCTAGGTGAGCTGAGGGATGACATGCCCTAAAGGTGACTTAATTTGGGAGAGGATGGTGTGGAAGGCTGAAAATATGAAAGTCACAATTTTTATAACAATCTTTGATTGTTATCAGAATTTCCCATAATACCCTTGTCTTTTTCAAACACCAGCCTGACAAACTCACACTATCCTATAACTGGGAAGAGGGATGGGAGAGAATTATTTGGGTTTTCCTTTCAAATTTACTGATGGCTGTTTTTTCTTCTTTTATCAAGTAGACCGCTTATGCCACCTGATTGGGAAAGCTCTGTGGCCCCAGTTCTCTGGTCAGGCTGCGCTGCAATCAGTGCAGAGCCTGGTGGGATGTAGGGGAAATGTAACATCAAAGTGACTTTGTGCTGCCCTGATCATGGGACCAGTCTAACCCCAGTAAAACAAAACAGACTTAGGGTTGCTATAACTTGCACCTTCTGGTAGTGGCAGATCCACTAGCTGCGGATTGTCAGAACACTAGTGATCCAGCCAAACCCCATTCCACCGGGCATGCATCCCACACTAGAGAGCTGAGTGGCTGAGGGTAGGTATAACTAGTGTAACTGGCTGTACACCCTTGGGGACCTTCCCCTGCTGGGGAATCCTCCTATATAACCACATACTTAAATGACTGGTTTTAATACATTTAATATCCTCTTGTTTTAAAACTCAAGAATCTTAAGTAGGCCGAATCTGAATCAGCCCTGTTCTTCCCACCCCCGTATGATTTTGTCTCTAGCCTTTCATTGATAAGATCTGGTCTATGCATCATACTTCTTCCGTAACACCTCACCCACCACCTACGGTAGTTCCATCATAATTAGAGATGTGCAAAGCCAGGGCTGGTGTTGCAAATCCTTGTCAGTCAGGTTTGGGTTTTGCAAAACAAAACCCACCAAATTCAGGGGTGGTTCTGGTTTGCGGTTTGGATTTATATCCAATAGTTCTATAGAGTGACTGCATTTTATTGGCACCTACCTTCCATTGCTGGGATTTGTCATTCACAAATAGTGACGGGTGAATCTCAAATTGTTCAGTCTATCATCCTAGCAAAGTCAACAAAGGCAGGTTAAAGAAATACCAGAGATGCTGGCCCTTTCTATTCCATCTAAGAGTGACAAAAACATACCGACAAGAAGTACGGTTAGGACAACTGACCAGAGTGGGAAAGATGGATGTGCAATTTTTTTCAGCAGACATGCATTTTTTTAAGTCGATGTTCCTTTAAGCTACTGTATATAAGTGAACAGAAAAACAGGATAGAAAACAATACCTCAGTACAACCAGCTGAGTTATAATTGCTGCTGGAACCACAATGAGCCCATTTAATAGTTGGGTTTTAATTATGGCAGGTAAGATCACCTTTCTGGCTCACCACTCTCATTATCCCTCCATTTGTTCACCTGTCTCCACCAGATCAAACAAAAGCTTCTTGTCTTCCCCTTCAGTTCCCTTCATCATTTAACCCTGCCTCACTACCAGACCTACTGTTCTGTCATGACACCAACTCCGCCTCTGCTCTGCAGGTGACATGAGCCATTATCATAGAATATCAGGGTTGGAAGGGACCTCAGGAGGTCATCTAGTCCAACCCCCTGCTCAAAGCAGGACCAATCCCCAATTTTTGCCCCAGATCTCTAAATGGCCCCTTCAAGGATTCATGCGTAGGTCCACTTGTTCCTTCAGCTTTGTCACACTTTATCCTATGCTCCCTAACCATATTCCTGGGGAAAACGCTGTCAAAACCCATAAAAATACCTCCCTTCCTCCCTCAAATTGCTCCTTAAGACTTATCTCTGCCAGGGTGCCTACAGAACACTACCACACTAGTGGCTAGGCAGATAGCAAGTTGAGAATACTAGTTTTTTATGCAAAGTTGCTTCATATTTTATCCTACCACCACCCGCCCCCACACGCTTTTGTCTGTTCCCTATTGCTTTTGATATTCTAAGAATATGATCTGTCTGGAGTAGGGTTGCCAACTTTCTAATTGTACAAAACCAAACACCTTAGCCCCGACCCTTCCCTGAGGCCACACCCCATGTCCCGCCTCTTCCCCCAGGTCCTGCCCCCCCCCCGCTCACTACATTCCCCCTCTCTTGGTGGCCTGCTGTCCCCCATCCTCACTCACTTTCACTGGGCTGGGGCAGGGGGTTGGGGTGGGGGAGGTGAGGGCTCTAACTGGGAGTGCAGGCTCTGGGGTGGAGCCAGGGATGAGGGGTCTGGGGTGCTGGAGGGGGCTCCAGGCTGGGGCAGTGGGTTGGGGTGTAGGAGTGGGTGAGGGCTTTGGCTGGGAGTGCGGGCTCTGGGGTGGGGCCAGGGATGAGGGGTTTGGGGTGCAAGAGGGAGCTCCAGGCTAGGAGTGAGGCAGAGGGGTTCAGGATGTGGAGTAGCTCTGGGCTGGGGCAGTGGGTTGGGGCGAGAGCTCCATCTGGGTTTGCAAGCTCTGGGGTGGGGCCAGGGATGAGGAGTTTGAGTGCCAGAAAGGGCTACGGGTTTGGGGGGGCCTCAGGGCTGGGGCAGCGGATTGGGGCACAGGATTACCTCTGGTGCTCCTGGTCAGTGGCACGGGGACGGGGGGGGCACTAAGGCAGGCTTCGTACCTGTCCTGACTCCGTGCTGCACCCCGGAAGCGACCAGAAGGTCCAGCTCCTAGGCAGAGGTGTGACAGGTGGCTCTGAGCACTGCTCTCACCCGCAGGCACCGTCCCTGCAGCTCCCATTGGCCACAGTTTCCGGCCAATGGGAATGTGAAGCCAATGCTCAGGGTGCGGGCAGCGACTAGGAGCCAGAGCTGCTGGCCACTTCTGAAGTGCATCGTGGTGCCAGGACAAGTAGGGACTAGCCTGCCTTAGCTCCGCAGCACCACCAACCGGACTTTTAACGGCCTGGTCAGCAGTGCTGACTGGAGCCGCCCGGCTCCCTTTTCGACTGGGTGTTGCGGTCAAAAACCAGACACCTGGTTACCCTAGGTCTGGAGCAGAAACTGTCAGTTTTATTTCTTTGTACAGCACTTAGCACAGTTGGGCCTTGATATTTGATTGGGCTGTTGAGAGGCACTACCATTATACAAGTAAAAATTAATAATAAAGGCTGTTTTCCTGGTACCAGATCTTTCACACCTGATTGAGATGAATGGATTGCGAAGGGGTGAGTTCTCTGCTCTTCAGTTAAATATTAGTGGCAGAAGAGGTTTTTGCTGCTTCACAGCTTTCAAAATGGAAAAAGATGCAGGAGAAACATTTTTCTTTATCCCTCTCTACCAAAGTATGGTTATGATTCCCGCCACCTCTTTTTATAAAGCGAAAAGTTGGGGAGGGTGTTGTTCATTTGTTTCCCGTTTTACCAAAACTCAAAAATAACTAAGGACAGTTTTCTTTCTGAATAAAGAAAAGGAGTACTTGTGGCACCTTAGAGACTAACCAATTTATTTGAGCATAAGCTTTCGTGAGCTACAGCTCACTTCATCGGATGCATAAAGTGGAAAGTACAGTGAGCAGATTTTATATATACACACAGACCATGAAAAAATATACATTGTAAGGAGAGTGATCACTTAAGATGAGCTATTACCAGCAGGAGAGTGGGGTGGGGGGAGAGAAAACCTTTTGAAGTGATAATCAAGGTGGGCCATTTCCAGCACATTTCCAGGAGTTAACAAGAATATCTGAGGAACAGTGGGGGGCGGGGCGCGCGGGAGGAGGAATAAACAAGGGGAAATAGTTTCACTTAGTATAATGACTCAACCACTCACCGTCTCTATTCAATCCTAAGTTAATTGTATCCAATTTGCAAATTAATTCCAATTCAGCAGGATTGTCTGGCTATGTAGACTCCCTCCTCAGGCCCTACGCTACCAGCACTCCCAGCTATCTTCGAGACACCACTGACTTCCTGAGGAAACTACAATCCATCGGTGATCTTCCTGAAAGCACCATCGTGGCTACTATGGATGTAGAAGCCCTCTACACCGACATTCCACACAAAGATGGACTACAAGCCGTCGGGAACACTATCCCCGATAATGTCTCGGCAAACCTGGTGGCTGAACTTTGTGACTTTGTCCTCACCCATAACTACTTCACATTTGGGGACAATGTATACCTTCAAATCAGTGGCACTGCTATGGGTACCCGCATGGCCCCACAGTATGCCAACATTTTTATGGCTGACTTAGAACAACGCTTCCTCAGCTCTCGTCCCCTAACGCCTCTACTCTACTTGCGCTATATTGATGACATCTTCATCATCTGGACCCATGGAAAAGAAGCCCTTGAGGAATTCCACCATGATTTCAACAATTTCCATCCCACCATCAACCTCAGCCTGGACTAGTCCACACAAGGGATCCACTTCCTGGACACTACAGTGCTAATAAGCGATGGTCACATAAACACCACCCTATACCGGAAACCTACTGACCACTGTTCCTGCCTACATGCCTCCAGC
Source organism: Eretmochelys imbricata (assembly GCF_965152235.1). Taxonomy (NCBI): domain Eukaryota; kingdom Metazoa; phylum Chordata; order Testudines; family Cheloniidae; genus Eretmochelys; species Eretmochelys imbricata. Next base: position 199,768,692 of record NC_135574.1, on the reverse strand, counting down.
TTTCACCCAGACCACACCACACGATCCATCGTCTACAGCCAAGCTCTACGATACAACCGCATTTGCTCCAACCCCTCAGACAGAGACAAACACGTACAAGATTTCTATCAAGCATTCTTACAACTACAATACCCACCTGCTGAAGTGAAGAAACAGATTGACAGAGCCAGAAGAGTACCCAGAAGTCCCCTACTACAGGACAGGCCCAACAAAGAAAATAACAGAACGCCACTAGCCGTCACCTTCAGCCCCCAACTAAAATCTCTCCAACGCATTATCAAGGATCTACAACCTATCCTGAAGGACGACCCAACACTCTCACAAATCTTGGGAGACAGGCCAGTCCTTGCCTACAGACAGCCCCCCAACCTGAAGCAAATACTCACCAGCAACCACACACCACACAGCAGAACCACTAACCCAGGAACCTATCCTTGCAACAAAGCCCGTTGCCAACTGTGCCCACATATCTATTCAGGGGAGACCATCACAGGGCCTAATAACATCAGCCACACTATCAGAGGCTCATTCACCTGCACATCCACCAATGAGATATACGCCATCATGTGCCAGCAATGCCCCTCTGCCATGTACATTGGTCAAACTGGACAGTCTCTACGTAAAAGAATAAATGGACACAAATCAGATGTCAAGAATTATAACATTCATAAACCAGTCGGAGAACACTTCAATCTCTCTGGTCACTCGATTTCTGTTCTCAAAGTGAGTATCCTTCAACAAAAAAACTTTGAAAACAGACTCCAAGGAGAGACTGCTGAATTGGAATTAATTTGCAAATTGGATACAATTAACTTAGGCTTGAATAGAGACCGGGAGTGGTTGAGTCATTATACTAAGTGAAACTATTTCCCCTTGTTTATTCCTCCTCTCTCCCCCCTCCCGCCCCCCCCGCACTGTTCCTCAGACATTCTTGTTAACTCCTGGAAATGTGCTGGAAATGGCCCACCTTGATTATCACTTCAAAAGGTTTTTTCTCCCCCCACCCCACTCTCCTGCTGGTAATAGCTCATCTTAAGTGATCACTCTCCTTACAATGTATATTTTTTCATGGTCTGTGTGTATATATAAAATCTGCTCACTGTACTTTCCACTTTATGCATCCGATGAAGTGAGCTGTAGCTCACGAAAGTTTATGCTCAAATAAATTGGTTAGTCTCTAAGGTGCCACAAGTACTCCTTTTCTTTTTGCCAATACAGACTAACACAGCTGCTACTCTGAAACCGTTCTTTCTGAAGGTGATTTTTCTTTTAAGACAACATGGAAAATATAAAGACTAAGGGGTGAACATTTCAGAAAGTCATTAGAATGTGAAAATAGGAGGCTGTCGAGAAAAGCGTTGTGCTACTTTAACAATAGATGTCGGTCACCTCCTTGGCCGAATTGTAATTCATCTGAATCCTTCTGTTTTACATTTTGTCTCAGGTGTGCAAGATAGAAATGGAAAATCTTTGTCAGATCTGAAGCATCAATGTAATTAAATGCATATTTCCAGATCTTTCTTGCTTTTTATCCTTCCTTCCTTTTGAATTATACACATTTTATATAGTAATGAAATGTTAAAATGCCTTGTAATTCTTAATCCAGGTAACCTTGACAAACATGTAGAACTAGAGAACCTGGTGGCCCGGTTTCTTGATGTGGAAGCGGCTATGGTGTTTGGCATGGGCTTTGCTACTAACTCTATGAATATTCCGTTGCTGGTTGGGAAGGTGAGTATGAGTATTGCCTGCTAATTGTTTTGCCTACAGTTACACTACTTCAAACACGCAATAAATGGTGAGGCTTGGTCTGAACACAAGACTAGATACCAGGAACTTCTGAGTTCTGACACTGATGCTCTTCTTCACCTCGGGTTCACCATTTCGTCACGCTTTCTGTCAGTCACCCCTGGGGGTTGCTAAGGCACTTACCACTCTTGTATTTAAGTACCAATGTAAGTACTTAGCCTCTTTCCCTCCATTTACCCTTCTCTAAAATGTGAATAGTTTTTGCCTCCCGTCTTGGAGAGCTGTTGTAAGAATTAAATAGTGGAACGGATTCTCCTCCTGCTTACCTAGGTGTAAAGCAATTGATGTTGGTGGAGCCACACCAGCATAAAACTGAAATGAGAAGAGAATTGGGCTAGGTTTTGGGAAATGAGAAATGCTTTGTAGGGGGCTCAATATTGATATTACATGAATCTCAGACCAACATTGCAAGAAAGCTGTCAATAAACACAAGCACAAAGTTTAGACTATGCTACAGAAGGTTGGTCCAATAATGACTTGATGAACCACAATATGTTTGGACTGTTAGGGAAATTTGTAACCTCACTTGAGTTAGACATGATTGTGAAACAACAGATTGCATCCTTCTTGGAGCTGATTTTTGATATCCCAGAGTGTAGTGTATGTTTGAACATTAATGCTAAGGGTCTTGTGAAGCATGAGGTTGAAAGCAAAGTGCCTGGAGCACCTGAGAAGGGAGAGAACTATTTTCTAGGGCAAAATAACCGTCATATTTGTGAAAAATATATTTTATTGAAATTGATATCATTTAAAAAAAACTTTCTCCAATAGTCTAATGGAGGGAAATTTGGGGTACAATGCAGGGACACAATAATGGGAAAATGATGTTCCTCATTTGTGGAATCTGAGCTTCATGTTACAGTCTTGGGATACTCAGAGGTACTGTCTGGGAAGGAAGGAGCAGAATCTCTAGTAGTCTTCTTCAAGTATGTGTCAGTGTGGATCCCACTGTAGGTGCGCATGCATCCCATGAGCTTGGAATCCTTTGCCAGACCACATGTTACGGATGTACCTGGCATAGATTGGAAAGAAACGAGACCCACCGTCAACTCAGTATTTCTCCAGAGTGGCACTCTGTTAAGAGATTTGTTCGCCACCCAAGATGTTGCAAAGTGCCTGAACTTCTATTCCAGGGGAGACATGAATCCAGGACTTTCACCAGATGTCTCCCTTCTACAATGAACCCATGGTCGATTTTACACCTTCTCAACAATCCCAGAGTGATCGTCAAAGTAAGATGGGATCAGATGAGTCTCATCATTTTAGCCCCTACTGGCCAATGCAGTTCTGACTGCTACATAGAGAAACCCATTCACTTGGCTGCCAGATCAGATGTTGCTGGACTTGGCTACCAGATCAGATATGAAATTTGGGAAAGCTGTGCTCCGATCTCTATTCAAATGTTGTAGCTAATGCTTCTCATGCCATCCTTCTGGTAGAAGAAATTGCTTGCCTTCTCCTACAGTGGGATCCACAAATACTCGAAGAAAGAATAGTTACTTACCCTATGTTAAATGTGTTTTTTCGAGATGTTGTAGTCAGTGTGGATCTCATGACCCGCCCTCCACCCCTTTCGGAGTCCTCAGCTGACATGGGCTTTGAGTTGAGAGGGAACTGAGGGCCAATGTCTGCGCCATTCCACCCTTTATGCTTTTGCACAGAACTATGAGGGGGCTCAACGTGCGGCCCTGCTGGTCCCTGCCAAGCAAAAGATTCAGAGCTCATGTGCATGGGGAGTGAGATCCACACTGATTACAACATCTTGAAGAACCACAATTACAGCAGGGTAAGTGAGTGTTCTTGATGTTGAATTATTGCCCTATATTATGGAGACTTCTCATTTAATTTACCTCCATAATTTAATGTAGTAGCTTCATCCTGACCTCCAGATACATACGCACAATTCCTATTATTTCAGAGTGAGTTCCACGTGCATAGCTCAAGGTAGATTTTAGCCCATCCATGTGTGAAATATTTCTCCGCCTCTACTTAGTTAGCCTGTATTTGCAAAATGATGCATTGCATTGTGATCATGTAACAAAAGACCACAGCATAATGCTTAGGATTAAAGCCGGGGCAAGATAAGGTTCCAGTTTGAATCTGGCTTTTGCTAATATAACAGATGATGCAATATCAATTTTTCATGCATTTCATTGAGGATTTTTAAAAGGAAAATGAGTTCTTAACTGACGGAATTAGTGACTGTAAAAGTTACTAAAGATAAAGTGTGTGTGAGTGAAAGAGACAGACAGACAGATCTCCCCCGTGCCCAAGCACCACTGAGATACAGTACAGGTATGATGCAACTAGCCAGTTTCAGCTCGTGATTCTGTAAGACCAGTATGCTGGCTCCAGCTCCAAAATGTTACACTTACTTACCTCACTGACATATGGTCCTTATGGGATCTTACAGCAGAGGAGGATCAATGGAGCTGCACTCTGCCCACAACTCACTGAGGAAAGGAAGCAGTAGTCGCAGGAGCCAGGTTCACTGGGTTTAAAACAGCAAGGAGCTCCCCTCCACCAGCGTAATTCACCGCTGGCTACGTATGGACAGTATCTGGCCTCCTTTCACCACCTTGGAATATTCAGGAATCTGTCCCCAAGATTTATATATGTCCCTGAAACAGAATATTGGGTCCAAATACCCCAAGACTTAAGAAATTTTCCAATTCACATTTAAGCATTGCAGTTTGGTCGGTAATATGTGATCTGTTCACTCGCATTAACTTGTGAATATTCTAAAGGTTTATGTGTATACTTATTGTGAGCCTTCTCCACAGGGTTGCCTCATTTTAAGTGATGAGTTGAACCACACTTCTCTTGTTCTTGGTGCAAGACTTTCCGGTGCTACCATTAAAATCTTCAAACACAACAGTGAGTATTGATGCTGGAGATGTTTGGTGGCAGAGATGTTCCAACCAGACGAAACTGCTTATACAAATTTTGCCATCACTTATTTGAGAATATTTGATAAGGGGTGGGGCATTAGCCTCTCAAAGCTATATATGATTTCTAATTTTGGAGGGATAAAAATGAAATGCATACAATGACAGTTTGCAGCTGATAAAAGACCATGACCGTGACCAGTGCCATGTTGGAGCTTAAATTTTCAAAAATATTTCTCACCATAACCACCCTTCTGGTTTGGCATGTTGCTGTTATTCCGTACAGTTCTGGAAACATTTATTTACAATTGCAACAGAAAATCAGTACAAAAGTCTACGGTGTTTCAGAAGTGCTCAGCGCTGGCCTAACTCTGTTACCACTGAAGTCAGTGGGAGCAGACTTAAGCTAATGCAGAGCACTTTTGAAAATCCCACCCTAAATTTCTGGCAGGTTTTTTCAAGGATCCAGAAAGCTGGGATATAAGCATCTGCCCACATACTGACTTCACCAAAATAGGATTTTAGGACAAGACTGATACTAATGCTACATTATAACTCAGTTGTTACACAGAGGTCTGTATCAGTATCACCTACTGGTCTGGCTTCAGGCTAGTCACTCCCCAGTAACTTCAAAATAGGCTTTCATGTGTCAAGTAACACTCCTTCTTGTGTCCTAGCTTTATTAACAAAGGAGACATAAGAACTCCCATCCAACATCCTAGCTGGCTCACAGTCCTTGGTGTAGGGTTCTTAGGCCTGTCCCTGCTGAGATTTTGCTCTAGCAGACTTGCCCACCACACTCCAGCTTCCCTAGCTAGCTTCTGCTCCCTATAGGCATGCATCCCCAGGCCTTCTGCATAGGAGCTAGGGAGAGTCTTTCTGTGTGGAGCAATTCATGTGGTCCTTCTGCTCATTTCAACCTCTCCCTGCTTTCTGCTGAGCATCAACTCCCAGGGCTTTCTGCCTGGGTCTTTCCTTCTCTCTCTTTGGCTGTCCATAGGCTTCTGTTGTATTTCTCCCCTCAGAAGGCCCGATTTAGCGACATGACTTGCCTGTCAGGTGACTTTGCTCATTTTCTCCACCTGGGCAGGTGAGTCAAGTGTATCACAGACGGGGCTGGACCCATCTCCCTTTAAAGGGCCAGTCATCCTGTTACATGGTCTTTTAAAACATTGACAACACTGCCTTTTACTTAATTAATGCTGCTGTGGCATTTGCGGTACTTGCTATACTTGCAAACTGCTGTTGTAAAAATTATAACACAGTTACTGCACATTGTCTACCTAAATACCCCCTTCACTTTCAGTTGCTATTCTCCACTGTTCTGAGTCATGCCATGTACAGGTACTGTGTAATCAGTTACTACTTTGCCCCATCCCAGAGGTGAGTGAAGTCATTTAATTATGTATATGTTTTATAAAAACATACCATGAAAGGTGCACTATAATTATAAGCATCATTATTCGCGTAATTTTAATTGGCCAAGAAGCAATTCCATAACCTGATTAATAAGCCTGATTATTAGCCTGATGAATAAGCCTGATTCAAAACATTTTTACAAAAGTAACTATTTATAAATTTACCATCTGATGTGCTTACTAACACTCAGTGATCCAACCTTAAAGATTTAGACATAGGAGGCCGTATTTTTATACTTCTGTCTCTCTTGATCTCTGACCTCTTCCTTAGATTTGCACTGTGCTCTACTGAGTAACTTATCCCAGTCATACTTTTCCTGCTGCATGACATTTTGAAGGATGACCTCTAACCACCAAAACCCACTGGCTCTCAACTCCCCACCCCCACCCCCAACACCATCTCCACATTCAGCCCCTGATTATTTTGTGCTATTTCCCATAGCACTTGAAAGAAGAGATCCATTCAGGGAATGTGATTCAGATCACAGTTCCTAAAAGAATGTTGAAGATACCACTTTGATTTTTGACCCATATGTTGATAAATTAATACCCCCTCCTCACCCGATCACTTGTCAAGGAGCCGTCATACACTTTCTCCTCCCTTCCCCCAGTGAGCTAACATCTAATCAGCCTGCTGTTGGGGGTTTATGATACATCAGAGCTGATATTCTCTGTAAAGAATGTGGAGCAAAACTAACAGCAATAGCTAACTAGTTCCACAAACACCAAACTGCAGATGGAAAATTAGGTAATTCCCTTAAGCACCTCAGCAAACACCACTGAAAGCTCATCAGGTTCTTTCTATGTAACCCATTGTTCCCTAGATTACGGATCTGATTTGCCAAAGCCAGTCTAGTTTTCTTTAAAAGCTGGCTAGTTTAACCATTTTGAGCCTTATCGCCTTAACCAGAATTACAGTAAGACAATGCTTATCATTATGAAACGGTGGGAACCTTTTGAAGCATTATATATAGTTTCTCAGTTAACCCCATTCTGCCTGGACCTTAACCTGAATTGTACCTAGAGGACCCTTTTCATTGTGAAGCAGTGGGAACATTTTGTAAAACTCTGTGTACTTTAAGTTTCTGATCTTCAACCCCCAACCCACCCCCGCATAGGAAGCCATATAGACTAAATACCCTTGCTATAAAGCTGCTATTTTGGAGTGTTCTTGTGAACAGATTTCATAAATCAAATCCAGAACCTACCTGCCAACTGACTTTTGCCATCCAGTAACTATTAATAGTAGTTTTACACATATGGAATACTTCTTCATCCAAGCGGTTTCCACAGCAGTACATTTGGCACATTACTGAAATGCAGCATGGCTGGACAGCGTGGCAGCCAACTGGCACACGTCCAGCCGGACAGACAGAATCCCCTTTGTGAAGGCCCCGTCTACACTGTAAACCCATTTGGGATGCAGTTGTCTTGTAGCAAGTTGTGGTTTGCTTTGTAAATGGGACTTAAGTGAATTTTAAAAATAGCGTGTCCAGGGCTTTGACATCATTTTAAAAATATGTTTAGGTGCTATCTTCTTTGCAAAATGGACTGTGTCAGAGGACAGTAGCATTGTAGCTGGCTACTCCAACATCCTTACATTTGTTATGTGTATACAGGGAATGCCTTGCCCAAGAGATCCACACTATACTAGGAATTTACAACGGTTTAGCTATGTCTCTCAGGGGTATAAAAAATCGACACCCTGGAGAGATGTAGATATACTGACCTAACCCCCAGTGTAGACAGTAGTAGGTCGACAGAAGAATCCTTCAGTCAACCTAACTACCAGTTCTTGGGAAGTGGATTACCTACACTGATTGGAGAAGCCCTTCCTTTGGTATAGGTAGTGTTTACACTGAACCGCTACTGCAGCACAGTTATGGCGCTGTAATATTTTAAGTATGGACAAGCCTTTAGTAATCTAAATTGTTCTTCATTTAACTGCCTCAGAAACTTAGTCTTTTTCAGGTATTTAAACCTATTGTTCCAGTTTGTCTAGACATACCAGCCTTCCGCTTCAAAACTGCAAAGCTCTTAAGCATGTGCATAGCTTGAAGTATATGAATAGTCCGATTGACTGTAATGAAACTACTCATTTGTTTACAGTTACGTTCATGCTTAAGTGCTTTGCGGGGTCAGGGCCTTGATGTTTGAACTGCTAAGCTCATGGCCACACATAAGCCAAATGTTAGACTTGTGCTTTCATTCTCACATTTAGTGGAAATAGGTCAACTGATCTACCCGTTGTCCGAGTCACATTGCTGGGTATATGGGGAAGCTTCCCTGTGTTGTATTGTATAAACAGGAAACTGCATCTGGTACAGTCTGTGCAGAGGATTTCATGAGCATTAATTTGACTCTAAAATTGTAAAGTGATTTTGTCTTTTTTTTTTTTTTAAATCACTTTCCCACAACCTCAGCAGGAGGTAGGCGATACTCATTCCCTGCAGGGAATGGGAACTGGTTTGTGTCATGGCTGATGAGGGGAGCAAACAGCCCTCTGAAAGGGGTCTGGTACTTGCCCTCAGTTGGAGGATGTCACAGTGTCAAGGACCTTCTGCTGGTCCCCATCCATGGTAACAGGGGGCAAAGAGCAGAATTGAATCCAGATAAGAAGTTGTGAGAGCTCTAAAGATAAGGTCCGCGGGGAAGACAAACAGCAATGGGTCGTAACATGGCACAATAAAAAAGTCACTTATTAAACATGAGAATGGAGTCAAATTCTCTGCTGATGTAAACTGGCACCGTTCCCCTGGAGCTGCGCCAGTTTCACCAGCATAGTGTTTAACCTGGTATTACAGCATTGTAAACATAGTATGAAAAGTCAAAGACCTTTGTGCCACATAATACTCAACTAGTGACGAAAACATTCCTTCTGTATTGTTTGTTGCCAGAACAAAACCAGATTGGTTGGCAGCCTTGTGAATGACATTTTCAAAGCGTGCCTAAATGGGAATGAGGAAGGTGTTGTTAATCATTGGAGAAAGTGACTGCTCCCCACTGTCTACTTCATTCTCCTTTTACGTGGAGTGTAACAGCCTTGATTAAACTGTTTAGATCTCATTTACTTTTACTCTGACTTCTCTGATTGTACATGTATACGAGATACATTGGAGAGAAGGGCAAGGGGCGAATAGTGTGTTGCTGTTATGTTTTTGTTGGCTGCTAGAAATGGTTATCAGAATGAAGGGGCATACTTACACTACACTTTCATGAATCAACAGAAAGTTTTCTGAGCCACATACTTCCTGAATTACTATAGGGAAAACATGTGCAAGGTGTATTCAGTAACCACCCTATCCATCAAGATTAGCCTTGTACAAATAGTGCAGCAAGCTAGGACATTGATCCCCCTCCTCCCCCAAATAAAATAGTAGGAGGCATCCAAAAGATCCTGTCTATTGACAAAGCCATGTTTTCTCTCTAATTCCACAATTAAAGAAGTATAAAATGCTTTCAAAACTCAGATGGAGTAATTCTGACAAAGTGAAATCTAAATGTCACAACAAGAGAGAGGGTGAGAGAGACTCCAAATCTGGCTGGATTTAAATGCATCACAAGACATGTGTGGATGACTTGCAAACTTTTGGCTGATGCTACACAATCCCTTCCCCTTCAATATTCTATTTTAATTTACAGACTTATTTTCAGACACATACGCACAACCTAGACAATTGGAAAATTCCCACCGGTGGTGCCTCTGGTCCAGTCCTATAACAGGTTTAACTGATACATTGTTAAAATCTCCAGAAACCATTGGATGGAGCCTTGTCTTTATCTGGTTTCTTATCAGTACTACTAGCCCACCAGCGGTAGCCCCAGTATATCAACCAGGTAATGAAAAGTTGAGGGGGACATGTTCCATTGCAGTGGCTAACAAGAATATCCAGAGGTATAATAGTTGATACTAACATAAATTTTGGAAGGGATATAAAACTTCATGCTTCAGGATATAAGCCAGCCTCTAACAATTAGAGATCAGGACGAGACCTTCATCTGGAGGCCCATTACCCCCGCCCACCCCCAACCTACTGTGGAGTTTCTTGAACCTTCCTTTGAAGCATCTGGTGCTGGCCACTGTCAGAGAGCCAGGATACTGGGCTAGACGGCCTATGGATCTGATCCAGTCTGGCAATTCCTGTTTTCTTATGACACACGCAGACATTGTCACAGAAAAAAGATTGTGGTAACTTTCTGCAAAAAGAAAGGGAGGACTTGTGGCACCTTAGAGACTAACACATAGCTTTCGTGAGCTCACGAAAGCTTATGCTCAAATAAATGTGTTAGTCTCTAAGGTGCCACAAGTACTCCTTTTCTTTTTGCGGATACAGACTAACACAGCTGCTACTCTGAAACCTGGTAACTTTCTGGTATATCTTCTTTCTGCCATGCTGTGTCTGCACTCACCCACTTGAAAAATCCATGTGACTTGCCAAGTGTGAGCAGGAAGTGTTCCTGAGTGAGCGCCCTTAACTGTCACAGAATCAATGCTTTTGGGGGGGTGGGGGGAAGAGAGAGAAGAGTACTAGCCCTTATGGTTGTAAGTTCACCTTCCAAGTACCAACCAAGGGTAAATAATGCAATGCTGTCTGGGGGTGGAGTCCAAGGACTTTGCTACTTAAAGCTGTCCCAGAGCTCACAGCCCTCAGCCAAGTGAAAACTGCTATTCAGAACCCTACGGGCAGTAGTTACGTTGACAAACATCTGACAATCAATTTTCTCTTTGGCACTGCTTTGGGGAACTACAAGCAGAAGCAAAGATGGGCACTAGAATTATTCATTCATGAGGAAGACTCGAAAACAGAGTCTGGGGCAAGACAGCATCGCCAGGAAAGAGAGACTCCTTTGCAGCAGCCGGAAAGCTGGAGGGAGAAAGCTGCAGAAGAAGTAGAGCTCCACTGCAGAATCCTAGAGGATATTGTGTGGGAGGTGAAAATGGGAAGGGAGAATACTAGTTCTCCCTTGCAGGAGCCAGAGCTAGTCTGGGGAGATTTTGTATTTATCAGACAACTACTAATTAGAGCCTGGTGCAAAAAAATGCAGCCCCCAGGAAGATTCTGGGAACTGTGGCTATTAGGTGTCTGGCAAAATTTCCAGGCTTTGTGTGTAGAGATGTAGCTGGGATGGAGGAAAGTGCAAGAGAGAGAGGTAGGAAAATATTAAGGTGATAAATTTTAAAATCGCAAAATGTGTGCGTTAGAGAGAGAAATTGGAGGGAGGGGAAATAGAAAATTATAGTGTAGGAGGTAGAGAACACAAAAGGAAAAAAGCCTGTGTCTTTTTGGGGGTGGTCTGGGGGTTATTTATAAAGTGTACCAGGATTTGACTAACGTGTTCCAAGTTTCAGCCCCACATAGTTATGAACTGACAACGTTTTACGCCTGAAAAGTCTCCAACAATGCTTTGTGTAAAGCTGCCACCTAGAGTTCCATCCTAACCTATAGGGAAAGACTCAGCCTCTAGATCAGAAGCTCAGTTCAGGAAAGCCATCCTAATGTTTATTATTCTTTCCTTTGACATAGCACCTAAAGATCCTAAACAGTTTCTGTTTAGCTTAATCCACTTTATCTTTTCTGGAATATCTCCATGTGTAGACAAGACATAAGGCTCCCCAGATCACCTCCTCAGCGCCTGGGGAGTGCTTGTTAATTGCCACCAGTGGGGATCCATGCAAACAACACTCAAAGAAGATAAAATGGTTACTTACCACAGTAACTGTGGTTCTGATTGCCTGCACGGCCCCACACTCCTCACCTCCTCCTTTCACCACTGTCTCACAGCCTTGGGGCATGGCTACACTTGCAGATGTAGAGCTCTTTGAGTTAAACCAGCCTTCGTAGAGCACAGTAGGGAAAGCGCTGCAGTCTGTCCACACTGACAGCTTCAAGCGAACTGGCGTGGTCACATTTGCAGCACTTGCAGTGGCATTGGGAGCATTGCATTATGGGCAGCTATCCCAGCATCCAAGTGACTGCAATGTGCTTTTCAAATGGGAGGGGTGGAGCATGACAGGGAGTGTGTTGTGTATATGTCGGGGGAGAGAGAGTGGGTTTTTGAGAGGCTGAGAGAATGTCAGCATGCTGTCTTGTAAGTTCAGACAGCAGCAGACCCCTCTCACTCCCCCACCTCTCTCTCTCATGCACAGCATTCCACACTAATGGTTGCTTTGTCTCGGAGCAGATAAGCAGCCGGCTGTCAGAAACAGAGCTTTCAAAGGTCACAGCCGCATTCCTACAGCCAATTCAAAAACAATGACAAGAGTGGCCACTTGACTTAAGGGGATTATGGGACGTTTCCAGAGGCCAATCAGAGCGCAGTAATGCAACACTTCGTTCACACTGACGCCCGGGCATTGTAGCCAAGGTACAGCAAATGTTATTCCACTCGCCGACGTGGAGTACGAGCAGCGCTGTAGCCACGGAGTCAGAGCACTCTATGTGCCTTGCCAGTGTGGATGGGTAGTGAGCTAGTGTGCCCAGGGCTCCTTTATTGCGCTGTAACTCGCAAGTGTAGCCAAGCCCTAACCATAGATTAGATATAACAGCAGGAAACGAATGGCAACTGGGGCTCCATCATCTCACACATCCACAGGTGAGGCCATAGGGGTGGGCAAATGCCCTCAAAAGGCCCTGCTCTCTAAAAAGTTCCAACCTTGTGCACCCAAAGCGCCTATCAACTTTTGCGTGGATCAGTGTGGGGAACCATAGTCAGTGTGGCAACTGTTCTGTTTTTGAAGGTGGCAGTATTAGACTCACCCCCCCACCCCCGCTTCTGGATCACTATGTCCTAAACAGATGCAGAGGAAAAGGGGGCAATTAAGTTCATTTCCACATGTAACACCTTTATGCACTAAAGGCTTGCAGGCGTAAGAAGATTAAAACATAAGCTCCTTCAATGCTATGATGCAATAAACAAACATTCTAAAATACAGGGCAACTAAATGTTTTTTTTTTCTTCACAGCCTCCCACGCTCTGAAATAGACTTACAACTGCAGTGACAGGTGTGGGGTACATAGATTAAGCCCTGATTCTGCAAGCATTTACGCTAGTGCTTAACTTTGACTTGAGAGGGATTACTCACATGTGTTGAGCAAAGTTGAGCACAAGTGTGAGGGTTGGCAGGATCAAGGCTTTAGAAAGAATCTCCCCTAACTCTGCAATCATCCTCTTCACTAGAGCGGACACACCCAAGTGATTGCTAACCCTCTTCTCCGCACTCCCCCTCGAACCCCGTGAGTGTTAGGACAACCAGACCTTCCAACCTTAACTCCAGCTCATGAGCTTGGGGAAACGGCCTTTTCCAAAGACAGATTCCAGCACTAGTCCAGTTTAACAGCATAGGTTCCTAAACCAAAAGAACCTGTATACTTTGGGGGAGATTTTCAAAGGCACAAAGAGGCATCAGGCCAACCCCCATTGATTTTCTTTCGGAATTGGGTGCCTAAGTTCTCCTCTGTGTCTTTGAAACTCTGCCCCCTTGTTGTCAGGCTGATGTCCTGCAGCCAGTTACGTATTCTGTTAGCCCCACTTGGAGTCCTTTTACCTCACAAATGCTAATGATAGTCAGACACCAGCCTTGAGAAAGTCTTTGCTCCCCCCTCAGCTTAAATGATTTGGTTTGTTTGGATATAGGATAAGGCAGAATGGAATAAAAACTTCCACTTACTAAATATGCAAAGCACTTGGCTGTTCTGGTGGGGCTTCAAATGAGTGCTCTGAATAGCTGCTAAGCAAATCAGTTTAGAAACATCAGGAGAATTTATTTACTTGATTGCCATCTAGTGGACAACTGTGCTGTCTACACATTGCATTATTCCCCACGGGGCAACAATCACAGTCTAAGAACTCAGCTGGGTGAGCAACTGTTACCACAATTTGCCTGCACCCTAAGTGGCAAATTGGGAACGCTCTCCGCTGGTATGCAAGACCTTCAAAAGACTCAAGAAAACATAGTTTTTCTGTGTGAGACTGCAAGCCAAGGGATATTCCATACAGGGAGACTGCAATCCTTCTTTGTGCCATGGAGCAGCATTGTATTGGGATCATGCTAGAAAGTGGAGAGGGGGGGATTGGTCATGTTGGAGACGTGGTAGTGAAATGGCCAGTGCCCAGAGACAGAGCCACAAATCCACAAAGGGAAACAACAGGTTTGTTTCTTCCTTGAATATTTGCAGTAGCAGATGTGTTCTGTCTATACAGATGTCCTGGGCTTTGCAGATTGGACCACCTATTGGTTCAAAGTAGTAGGACAGGAATGTTCCTGAGAAACTAACATCAGGTTGCACTAGCAACAGTTACTCTCATTGTTGGAGTATTATTCTATTGTCTTGCCTTTACTAACCACCTCTGACTAATGGAAGGTTTTGTTTTTAAGTGAAGCAATTCATCTTCTTTGGGGCTTGCAAAAGACAAGACTGGGGTCGGGGGGCTGAATAATCTTTTCCGAGATCCATCTGATTCGTACTCCTCTCCTAACACTGGGTCAATTTGTTTCATTAACCTCTGGCTCTTTATGTTGAAGAACCTTGTATTATCTCTAACCTCCATTTAGAGGGCAGCAAATACAGCCAGTGATTGGCTGCATTGAGGGGACCCACAGGGATCTTTCATAGTGGCAAAGAAGGTACTAATGGTACCACTACATTCCGAATGTAATTTGGTTTTCTCCAACTCCTCTTGAACGGCCAAATAAAAAAAGTTCAGTTTATAAAAAGTATGTCATACCTTATAAATTGACAAACCACTCTCAGCTCAGTGTACATCAGAGTTCATGAGGAAGTGCCAACTTTGCTAAAGGCTAGAGCGGGATATACTTAGTGATGCTGGATAATACCTTTCGCTATTGAGTCAATGGGACTACTCATGGAGTACGTACTGAGTAAGGGTCCACAGTTCAAGCTGGTGTAAGGACAAGGTGCACAAATACGGTTCATTTACTCTGCATAGTTTAAAATACATTGGTATAGACGGAAGGTGCATCTTCGTAAAGTGGAAGGGTTGTATTTTCTTAGAAATATAAAGATCAAGATTAGATGTCGTAATGCTAAAAGAATAACACCGCATTCAAGATTTATTGCTGAAAATGTGGCAATTAGTTAATATAAAACATGCCAGCCGTGTTTGTAAGGTATCATTATCTACTCCCAGCCACCGACCTGCAAACACAGACACACAGGACTGTTTTCATGGGTGTAAAACTATCAAATCACTTCAATGGAGAGCGCAGGGCCGAAAAGCTCTAGGGCTGCCCACTGCTTCTACAATGGTCACTGAATTCTAAGGCACTCCAAACTGCATTGTGCTCATGGGCTTCAAGCACTCCAGAATGCTTGGTGAACGTGACACAGAGCATTGAGCCTGAGTTGCAGAATTGAGATCTAGCTCTACGTTTCAAACACCCAAATTCAAAGGTATTCAGATCTAACATTCTGCTTGACCCCTTTCTTAGTGGAAAAGGCCACCTATGAAATTCAGATCAGATCCCAGTTCACAATCTGAAATCAAATTTCCCACCCAAACTTGGAGGTGACCTGATCCAGGAATATGGATGTCTAATCACAGTAGAGTGGTAGAGGAAAGGGTTCAGCCAAATGAAGTAGATACAGACCCATCCCTCATGTATCTACCACCAACTCAATCCTAGTTCTGGCAGCCGTCAGGAAATTGGAACTACACAGCTCCAAATGCCATGCAGGGTGCTGTCTTGAGGCATTCTGGAATGTGCACTTCCAGATTCTCACAAACTGCAGGAAGTAACCAGCTTCAAAGAGAAAAGGAGTACTTGTGGCACCTTAGAGACTAACCAATTTATTTGAGCATAAGCTTTCGTGAGCTACAGCTCACTTCATCGGATGCATACTGTGGAAAACACAGAAGATGTTTTTATACACACAAACCATGATAAAATGGGTGTTTATCACTACAAAAGGTTTTTTTCTCCCCCCACCCTACTCTCCTGCTGGTAATAGCTTATCTAAAGTGATCACTCTCCTTACAATGTGTATGATAATCAAGGTGGGCCATTTCCAGCACAAATCCAGGTTTTCTCCCCCCCCACCCCCCAAACTCACTCTCCTGTTGGTAATAGCTTATGTAAAGTGATCACTCTCCTTACAATGTGTATGATAATCAAGGTGGGCCATTTCCAGCACAAATCCAGGGTTTAACAAGAACATCTGAGGAACGGGGGGGGGGGGGGGGGAGAATAATAAACAAGGGGAAATAGGTTACTTTTTATAATGAATCAACCATTCCCAGTCTCTATTCAAGCCTAAGTTAATTGTATCCAATTTGCAAATTAATTCCAATTCAGCAGTCTCTCCTTGGAGTCTGTTTTCAAAGTTTTTTTGTTGAAGGATACTCACTTTGAGATCAGAAATCGAGTGACCAGAGAGATTGAAGTGTTCTCCGACTGGTTTATGAATGTTATAATTCTTGACATCTGATTTGTGTCCATTTATTCTTTTACATAGAGACTGTCCAGTTTGCCCAGTGTACATGGCAGAGGGGCATTGCTGGTACATGATGGCATATATCACATTGGTAGCTCATGAAAGCTTACGCTCAAATAAATTGGTGCCACAAGTACTCCTTTTCTTTTTGCGAATACAGACTAAAACGGCTGTTACTCTGAAAGCTTCCAAGAGGTTTCATCCAAACCCAAATATTAGTCAGATTTCAGTCAATTATCAATTTGGAGCCAAATTTTGGTACTGCCCTAAGCTTTGTATGTTCTTTTCTTTTTCTTTTGTACTTGGGCATCTGCCATTCTACTTTTTAAAAAGTATCTAATTGGCATCATATTGTCCATAACCAATGCCTGAGGAAGCAGCAAAGTTTCTAACACGACTTCAGGCTTCTTTCAAAGGAAAGCCTCATCAATGCCAAACAGTGTCTTTTTGGCTAAGAAGCAGAGTCCCTTCAGGGCATTTGTACCCGTTCGCATATTTTCTCTCTCTCTCTCTCTCTCTCTCTCTCTCTCTCTCGTTAATCTTTTCCCACTCCCCATCTTTCTTGTAAAGGACAAGATTCCTCTTCTTGCTGGAACTGACCCAAAGCCGCTTAACTGAAGTAGGCTTAACGAGTCTCTATTCTGCTAAATGAATTTCAAATGAAATAAACATAAAGTTCTGTGGCATTTGCCTGTGTTGATCATAATGAAATATCTTTTCAGCTGTTCTGTTTTGTTACCAGTGAAATGTCAGTTTTTAATGACTGTGCTAAACACAGCAGAGTATGACCACAATACTATTTACTCTTCTAAAATTTATTTCTTGTCATGATCCTGTAGCCTGAATTATTGTATATAACGCTCTTAACTTTTTTTGGTTACAAGTGTATTGCCATTGTGATTACTTTTGTGTTTTAAAATTATGTAATTGATTCCGCTCTCCTCAGATTTGAAGCCTACAGCTATGACTACACCACCACTTATGTTGGCATAATTTATGTCACTCAGGGATGTGAATATTCCACCCCCCGAGCGACATAAATGACACCGGCATAAGTGCTAGTGTGCACAGCACTGTGTCGGCGGGAGAGCTTCTCCTGCCAACAGAGCTTCTGCCACTCGCAGGGGTGTTTTTTTATGCTGACGGGAGAGCTTCTGTTCATCAGCATAGAGCATCAAGTCAGCTGCAGCACTGTAAGTGTAGACGTGCCCTTAGTGAAAGGGGACAGTGCTGGTGGAGGGAAGCAAAATACATACAAATTATAATCTTTTTGTCTACTTAATCTCCTCTTTTGTCCCTAATTGTAATAATCAGAAAACTACTGGACTAGATCCTCAGGTTTTGTCCGTCAGTGTCCGCCATAGGAGTCAAGGAAGCTAAGGTGATTTATATTAATTAAGGATCTGGCCTGTAGATTTTATAACAACAAACTTGCACTTGTAGGGGAAAATTTTCATGTGTCATTGACTTTCAGTAGGGCTTGTGCTCTTAAATCCCTTAGGCTTGTTTGAAAATCTCCCCCTGTGAAGCTCACTATACTACAGCTTCCGGATGCTGTGCATTTCTTCAGTCCAATTAAAGAATTATAGACAGTTAAAATCAGGAGCTGACAAAAGTGTTTCAGTTTTATTTTCAGATAGAGAAGCTGAGAGTTTCTAATGGTTAAAGGAAAAGTTTTTCTCCGTTGAGGTGCATAGTTGCAGAAAGCTCTTCTGGTTATATTATCACAAGATTAAATTCAGGCAAATTAAATCAAATATTAGGCATGTAGCCTTTGTACAACAGAAGTGTGCATTTAGGAGACATTTCTCTAACTGTCGATTTCTTATAAAAAAAAATAGTGGCCAGAAAGAACTTAAAACTTCCTTTTAAAGCCCCTTATGTTAATACTTGGTTTTTTTCCTTTCTTTTATTTTTAAATAAAGACATGCAGAGCCTAGAGAAATTACTGAGGGATGCAATAGCATATGGGCAGCCTCGAAGTCGCAGAGCATGGAAAAAAATTCTCATCCTAGTAGAGGGCATTTACAGGTATGTAGGCATTTACAAATGTGTGAGTACTTTGTATTATAAAGGAATTTAATAGACGTAACACTGGGATTGCCTAAGAAATTCAATGTCTTTTTTTTAATTGCTTCACAGCTCATGTAGGATCTTCAGTGGTCTTACTAAAAATTGTTGGTCTGCAATATTAACAGTAATAAGGCAGTAAAGACAGTGTCAGTGTTTTATATATAAATCCTGAAAGTCAACCTGAGCCCTAGTGTAAATAGAAGTAATTCCAGTGTGGTCCCTGTGTGGGATTTTGAATACTGGTTTGCAAAGCACTTTCCTTTGGGATGGGGTATGCTATATAAATGCAAAGGGCTGATCTTCAGCTGGTGTAATTGTTGTAGCTTCACTTAAGTCAATGGAGCTGTGACAATTCACAACAGCTGACTTTCTGCCCCAAGGTGATTCAATGGAACAGCTTTCTAGAGTTCTCTGTTACACATTGATGAATTGAGAAACAGTAGAGGAACTGGTACTGTATACATTTTGCATGCCGGTTTTATACGCAAACAGTTGAAAATAAACATTTAGGACCAAATTCAGCCTTAGTCAAACGAGCATATCTCCAGTAATCAATGTCCAGTGGAGTTGCACTCAGGTTGTGGGTACAAAATTGGGATGTAAAGAGTTATAGAGTAGTGGTACCCATACCCCAGTATAAGAGGGCAATGCGTAATAGAGGCAATTTTGAGGGTCTGTCTAGTATGATGCATAGTAATAATACCTTGCAACTGTATAGGAGTGTATTTTATACAGCATCCTTTCAGCCAAAGTGATTTACAAACCCATATTGAAAGTTGCACACAAGGATCACATTATCCATCACTGAAATACAGCCGCATTGAGTAGCAGCAATTTATGGTTTTTGAATAATTAATGCTAGTCATCCTGAGCAAGATATTTTTTTAATTAGGATTAGAGCTAGGTAAAAAGTTTTTTCACCGAAAAATGGAGATTCAGGTTGACCGCAACATTTCACAAATTTGTGTCAATTTTGGCAAATTTTTTCAGTGGGGAAAAAAAAATAGAAATATTAAAATGGTTCATTATGCCATTGCCAAAAAAATGTTTTTTGCTTTTTCAGGCTAGATTTACAAGGGAGTTGCTTTGCATTTATTTTTTAGAAAAGAAAAACAGTTAAAAATGCCAAACCACCTTGAAACAAATTTTTTTACCTTTCATTTTGCCAGAACTTCTGAAAAAATTCAGTTTCAAGTTGACCCAAAATGACTTTTTTTATTTTTCAGATCATAAGCAAAAAAGAAAAAAAAACAGTTACTTGCACAGCTCTAATAATTATGCCTTTTCTTTTTTCATGTTGTCATAACTTCATAGTCATCAGCATGTTCTTTTTGCATAACTTGTTCCAGCTTCTGCAGAGAACAAGTCAGCCCTCATCTAAACACCAGTCACGCAGGTTTAACAGCAGACTAGCTGATCCAAAGCAGGCTGGATATCTCCCTTTAATCAGAATAAACAGAAAAAAGCTGCAAATAAACATAGCTCTGCACAGCTAAAAGAAAGTTACATTTTAAGGACTTTGATCATGCAGAAATTAAGTGGACCACCAACATTTTAATGACAAATACTCCTGCCAGTCACATGGCCTACAGAAAACCCTTTAGCTGCTGTATTTTGTTCAGTTTTTAAATCCTTTACTTTGGATGTGCACCAACCAGAGAAAGTGAAGGTACCTTTGTGTCATGGATGTATTGGTTAAAGTGAGCAGTTGCACAGACCCATAATGTTAACTTGCTCTGGCATGTGTCACTTACTCAATCTCCAATTTTATGGGACACTGAGCATTAGTTTTACTTAGATCTGCAACTAGTATTCACAGATAATTTTCTTTTTGAAGAAAGCAGAAGAGCCATGTGTCTTTCTGTTGCTATGCACAATAACACCATGTAAAACTTCAGAGACAGAGTTTGATTCAAAATTCTTTGCAGGGGTGGATTTTCAAAGGGGCCTACGGAGTTAGACACCCAACAACCACTAACTTTCAGTGGGATTTGGGCACCTATCTCCCTTAGTATCCACTAAAAATCCTAACTTTGTTGTGGCACCTGCTAAGGGTATGTTTTCACTACCTGCCAGATCAGCGGGCAGCAATCAATCCAGCGGGGATCGATTTATCGCATCTAGTCTATACGCGATAAATCAACCCCCAAGCGCTCTCCCATCAACTCCTGTACTCCAGCGTACTGAAGACACCACGGTAAGTCGATCTAAATACGTCTACTTCAGCTACGTTATTCACATAGCTGAAGTTGCGTAACTTAGATCGATCCCCCCCAGCCGCCAACCAGTGTAGACTAGGGCTGAGTGTTTGTCAAAGAAAGTCTGCATAGGAGGACATGGAGTCAAATACTGTACCTGGGATCTCTTGTTTTGTTTTGTTTTTTTAAGTGCTGGACCGTTTATTTCCACTAATAGCCTTTGTATCTGTGCAAGCAAAAAGTATACAATAAGAGTAATAATAATACTTAGCTTTCTTATAGCATCTCATCAGAAACTAGTCCAAACATTTGCTAATTTTAAAATCTTTATTGTATACTTGTGAGGTAGGCAAATAAGAAATCGAAACTCATGGTTCAGATGGCAAACTAGTTCTGTACTGGGTTGAGAAGGAATCCCTACCGCATTGCCAGCACGATATACCATTGCATAACTGGCTAGATGCAATATTGGATGAGAGTTGACCTGTCCATGAAGGACTGGTTCTTCTCGAGTGATGGTCCCTTTGTGTATTGTACGGATGAGTATGCATGCATACCACATGCCTGAGTCTGGAGAACTTTCATAAGTCCATTGGTCCACACATGTGTAGTTGTCCTCCTCATGCTCTGAAGTAAGGATATAAAGGGCAGGGCAAACATCTCTTGAGTTCCTTCTTACCACCTCCTGGCCTGAACAAAAATTCTGTGTCCACTTCAATCTTCCTATTCTAATATCAGTAAAAACAATTTGTAAATAGTTTTAGTAATTTTTTTTTAGTTTAGACTTAATATTCTAGTGTTGTTTTACAGTTAGTATAGTGAGCTTAGTTTTCCCTGCCCCGTGAAGCTTCTCCATGTAGAGAAGAACTATGCCAAGAGTCCCAGGGTATGAGAATTGTGTCTCCTCCCCGTGTTCCTCCTCCATCCACAAAAAACCACCAGCACGGCCTTTATCACCTCACCCAGGGCATTAGCTGCTGTTCCTTCCCTCTCCAAACTAGTGAAAGACAAGTGCTCCACCTGCTGAAGCACCTCATGGGAGCAGGTCATGAGGCCTCATTCGGATCCAGGCTAGGGAGAGACACCCTCAGACTGTGAGCAGGACTTCTCCAAGCATGAGCTCTGGAGCAGAGGCTAAAACTCTTAAGCATGAGAAACCCTCTCATGAGAATAGGGGACATGACCATATAGATATAAGGACAGATCCCCATCCAGATCTGCCTCTAAGAAAAAGGATCTCTACCCATCTTGGTCCAAGTCAAGTGAGTCATCACACATGGGTCATAAGGAGTTAGTTCCACATAAACCTGCCATTCAAGAAGGCAAAGAAAAAATGATCTGACCATACTGGTTCTGGCTCCATCCCACAAACCAAAAGACCAGTACCCACCAGGCCTGTCTGAGACCTCCACTCTGGGACCCCATTCAATGGTTCCAACGCACTCCATGTGGCATTCTCTGAATACCCTGTTGGAGGCCCTGGATCCGCCAGTCCCCTCCTCAGGGGCTTCCCAAACAGCAGGAAGAACCAAAATCTTTGCCTCACAGTAGAATATTCCTAACAGGCCCAATCCTCCTTAGAGACATCCCTATGCCTGAAAAAAATCACCTTGAGAAGAAAAGGATCGCCCCCTACTGCATGCACAGCTCAGAGCGTCCTCCCACTCGTACAGATGGCACCACCAGTAGAGCAGGAATCTATTAATTTGTCAAACAAATCTGAGGCTCCAGACAAGACTTTTTCTCCCACCATACCCAACGGAAATAAGCCCAGACAGAACCCACAGGAGGTACTGGAACCATCCACTTCCTTCAGGTTATGGCTATTCAGGGGACCATTAGTACCCTATGTCTTGGGGACCTCCCCCATCAGTCAATCCTTTTTACTAGCCTAATGGGACCCTTTGGAATCTGCATAACAGACGTACTGGATCTGTGCAAGAATCACACCGGCCCGTCTCCCACAACGAGTAACAACCAGCTCCATCCAAATGAAGCTGAGCTGGATCCACTGGTTCTGCAGTTCAAATGGGTGTGCCATTCTCTTCACCTGAGGAGAAAGTTGCTCCATCATCCCCTTCCTTGCCCAGTGACCACAAGCAGTACCAGGAGCTGTTATAGAGGGTCGCCACTGAGCTTCAGATACCTTCTGAGGAGGTCCAGGACACGCAGCATGGTCTATTGGATAAACATCCAGCCCTCTGGATGGGTCACCCTAGAAAGGCCAATCAATCAGGTTGTTTTGGAACTTGCCAGACCTATGTGGTATACCCCTCCCTCCTGTGCCCCCTCCCTGAAGAGGGTTGAAAAATGATATTTTGTGCCAACTATGGGAGCAGAGTTTTTATTCATTCATCCATTACCCAACTCTTTCATGGCACAAGCAGCTACAGAAAGGTCCAGGACACAGCACGCTACGACTACCCCAGCTGACAAGAGCACTAAATGCCTCCACCTTTTGGGGAGGAAAATATTTTCATCAGCTAGTCTCCACTTCAGAGTTGCTAACTACTACGTACTGTTAGCAAAATAGGATTTCTTGAATTATTCAAAATGTCTAAACTTTAAAGACAAACTTCCTTAGGAAGATAGGGCCCAGTTCCAAGCCCTCATTGATCAAGGCGGGCTGATGGCCAGTACATCACTCCAAGCAGCGATAGAAGCAGCTGACACTGCCTTTCTAGAGCCATTGCCACCGCTATAGTCATGAGGCACAAATTGTGGCTGCAATCTCTGAAGTTCTCCAGGGGAAACCAGAAAACCATGACGGATCTTCCCCTTGAGGAGTCTAACCTCTTTAATGAAAAGACCATTTCTACACACTCTGAAATACTCTAGGACAGCCCTCCACACACTGGGCATTTATACCCCTGTCCTGAAGAGGAAACATCAGAAGCAAACCTACAGGTCCAAACCTTCACCTCAAGCATTCTATCACCAGTGCCCTTATGAACCATCACACAAAAGGCAGTATGCAAAGACCCACCTCTGAGACGGGCACCCCGCCCCGCCCACTGTCCAAGGAGTTCTTTGGATGGTATGCTGAAGGAATGTATACTGACGTTGATGCCATGCTTTATTGCCCCCAAAACTCTGTCTGCTGCCTTACGCACTTCGCTCATAACTAAGGGGCAATAACAACAGACAAATGGGTACTAGAGATCTTCCACCACAGCTACACAATCGAGTTTTATTTCATCTCTCCACTCAGTCCCCATTCCTGGCCCCTTCTCAGGAACCCACTCTCACAAGGAGGTTCTTCATCAAGAGGTAAAGTCTTTCCTTCCAGAAAGAGGCCATAGAATGGGTGCCACCCTAACATCAAGGGAAGGGATTCTACTCCCATATGTCTTGGTCCCCACGAAGTCTGGTGGTTGGAGACAAATTCATGATTTATACCAACTAAATGTATTCTTCCAAAAAGTAAAATTCCACATGGTCACATTGGCATTAGTAAGTCCCTTTCTGGAACAGGGGGCACAAGGTTTGTGGCCCTCGACATGAAAGATGCTTACTTTCATATAGACATTCACCTGTCCCACTGAAGAATCCTCATATTCCTCATTGGGAAAGACCACTTCCAATTCAGAGTGCTCCCATTTGGACTAGCTATGGCACTCAGGGTCTCTACAAAAGTCCTTTCAATGGTAATGGCTTGGATGAGAAGACACACATGTCTTTTCATATCTTGATGACTGGCTCCAGACATGCAGATCCAGCAGGGAATTCTAGTTGGCGACCCTATTCCTGCTCCATCTACTGTCTTTCCTGGGAATCTGTGTCAGCCACAAAAATCTACATTGACTCTCACGAGGCCATAGATTTCATAAGTGCGACTCTGGACTCGACTACAGCAAGTGCCTATTTCCTGTTGGAAAACTTCCGTATCAGGGGTGATTTGATAAAATAGATCACCCTCACATCTCAGACTATGGTCAGAACCTGTCTTTCCCTCCTAAGCCATATGTCCTAATGTGGCCATGTAACACCATTCACCAGGCTTCACCTCCACGGCCTACAAACCTGGCTTCAGTCCATTTACTCACCAAAGACAACTTCAATGCTAGAGTAGCAATTCCAGCCAAAGTTATGGCCTCTCTTGCCTGGTGGACAAATCCAGAGACAGTCCAAATTGGGGAAAGGATGGGAACAAGATCTCCTTCCTCCCCCCAGTGTAGAGACAGTCATCCTCTGGAATTGGTGTATCAGAAACCACATCACCCTCTCAGCAAGATAACTACCAAGTGCGCACAACTCCCAAGCAGACAGTCTCAGCAGACACTTTTCCATGGGCCATGAATGGGAGAGTTGCAATTCTGTTCTGAATGAGATCTTCACCAAGTGGGGAACACCCTCTTGGGATCTCTTTGCTTGGGATCACACGTGGAATACAGATAGGGACCACACATCTCAAAGAACCTCCAGTTACAGGGAAGTAACCTCCATATATTCAATATTGCTAGATACATATTAGCAGACCAAAATCAGTCCAGTATATTGGTAATAACATTTAAACATAAAAAGAAGGGTGAGGGAAGACATACTAAAATTCTTCATTTTATATGAGCTTGAGCTTCTGTTTTCTCTCCTTCTGACCCTTTCCTTTCTTGGGCTCTGATTTTGAAGTAGCAGTAAGATTTTACACTACCTGGGTAGGCTAGATTTAGTTCTTTTTAGTTTTGACATTTGGTAAATCAGCATTCTTACACAAAGCATTGAGAAGGAGGGGAGAATTCTTTAAAGTATCTATCTTGGTAAGGTCATATGCTGCTTTCTTAAATGGGTTTCTAAAGAAATGGAGCATCATTGATAACTATTATATAGAATTAAAATCACTTGGTCAGATCCATAATGCAAGTTAAAGTATCTTGATTTACAAGTTTGGCTTGGCATCTTTTTGCATGGATGTAACGTTCCCCTTTGGGGGCGGGGGGCGGAATGGCAATATATCACACTGATGAGATCAATATCAAGGGTCAAATTCTGCCTTCATTTTCACTCCTGCAAGCTCACTGGTATGTTAAGGGTATGTGAAAGAGTTATCCTACTCAGCAACACTGCACATGAACCTTGACTTACCAAACTGGCAAAAGTTGAAAAGAACTACTGCGAGCCAGTGTGGTGTTGAAAAATCAGACTGGTGTTTCAAAATCATAGCCCACTGAGTTTGCATGGGGATAAGTAAATGCAGAATTTGGCCCACAGCTTATAAAGGACCCAAGCTGGGTGTCAAATAAACAGTGAGAAAACATTTCAGTTTTTAAAATTTATTTGACATTCAGAAAAGGAAAGCTCAGCACAGGTAAATGTAACTATTAATGAAAGCTGGCTTTTAACTTGGACTAGTTTGAGAGTAAATTTATTCCATATTCAGTCCAAGCTGAGAGAGACAACGTGGCCATCAATCCTCAGTACAAAAGCATGAACAAGTTTTGGCAGAGTCCATGGCAGAAATTAAACTGACTTGCTAAATCATGTCTCTATTATCTAAATTCTAGCTAGTGTTTTCCTTGGCTTCTACTGATTTCAGTTTAGGATCAGTCAATTACTGCATTCTTGTTCAGTTTCTGGTATATTTGTGCTACGTAGTAACATATTTACTTATAAGTCAGATGGGCCAAGGCCCAAGGCAACAATTGAGGGGCAATATACAGTGGTCAAAACCGATTGTTTTTCATCAAACTTTTTTCCGTTTTCATTTTAATTTGACTTGGTCATATTTCTCTGATCGCTTGGACGCTGTCCAGTGCATTTCCATGTATACTTGAGGTTTTTTTGTGATTCAGTGCCAGTACTCTAGGCAGTCTATTAGGGCAATTTTTTATATCCTGCTATTAGGTGATTGCCAGCCCCTAAGTCCAAAGGGGTAACATTTTACATCACTGGCCAGAGACCAACAAAAAGGGGTTAATCAATCAATGGCTGCTTCCTAACGTTTCAAAATACTGTAATTTATTTGACTTTTTAAACGGTTGCTGTAAACCACAAAATAGAGAAGTCTGCGTCAAGTCTCCTAAATGCCGCACTGTGACAAAATTTACCAAAGAAAATAATGCTAAAAGCAAAGATTAAGATTTAATGTGTGTATTTTGGAAGATCAAGATCAACATGAATACACTGCATGTATCTAGTTGTATATCGGATCAGAGGAAAGGAGTTTAAAGACCCATGACAGACATGATCAAGGGGCCAAAGGGATTGACTTATAAGGAAAGATTTATATGTAATCTGAGCAATGACTGAGGAAAGAGATATGATAAGTCTTCAAATACTGGAAGGGTTAGAGTAAATCTACAGCGATTGGAAGGGTATTACATGCTGGCATATCTAGGAGTTGTGAGATGAAATTAAGAAGGGGAAATGGCAGTCTGAATATCAGTAAAATCAATCTTCTTGACAGTGCAATGAATAAGGCTATGGAAAATGCCTCATTCTACCAAGAAAAATGATAGAAGCCCAGTTGCCTGAGAATTCTAAAATGAAATTGGATGACATGCTGTCAGTGTGCTGTATAGAATAAACCTGCATTGCCAGAGAGAGAGGATTAGTTGACCTACAGTGACATGTGTCTGCCATCTCCCAGGCTCCAAAGCTCTTGGAAGCCAATGGAAAGAATCCCATTAACTACGATGAAATTTGAATTGGGACCTGAACTCTGTGAGTCAGAAACTACACCATTTGTGTCCTGTACAAACCTTGTAGGGGGACCTCTTTCCAACACTTTTGTCTCGTGGCCTGGTTAAAACTTCATTGGAATTGTAGAGCAACTGGGACGTATTCATGTTGTGACCAAGTTATGTAGCAGAGCTAAAAACTTTGCATGTAACCGAAGCTTCAGCCCTGACACAGAACACAGTTAAGATCCTGTCTGCAGTACAGATCTGAACTGTTGTAACTGGGTCAGGGGACAACAGTGTCGTGAGCAGGTCATGGTCGTTTTTGTGTTGGAGACTGGCCCTACAATTAGGGTGACCAGACAACAAATGTGAAAAATTGGGGCGGGGGTGGGGGGTAATAGGAGCCTATATAAGAAAAAGACCCAAAAATCGGGACTGTCCCTATAAAATCGGGACATCTGGTCGCCATACCTACGATGCACTATGGAGCGAACAGCAGAGGGCTGCAGACAGAGTACTGTGTGAGGGAAAACAGCTTCAGAAGTTATAGGCCAAAAGGATCCTATAAAACTCCACCAGGCCAGGTCTGAACTTGAACAAATTCCAGTTGGGCTGGGTTTGAGGCACTAATACAGTGATGTCAGACTTCTGTCCCCAATCCTGTTTCCCTGACATTGACAGCATGCACTCATTGTTCAGTTTCGTAGATTAATTTGGGGGCAGATTCTGGTGGGGACTCCCTGAGAGGGATGCGGGAAGCTGGCGTGCAACTACATTGCGCAGCGTAAGAGAGGGACGCTGTCACTGTTACAGTCCCTGTGCTCTCGTGAGGTACACATTGCCGCAAAAGGAACAGGAAGGAAGCAGAATCAAGGTCTCACCCACCTCCTCCGCATTACTTCACAGAGGAAGAGACCAGTTGAGTGAGGAGGAGGTGCCTGCACCTTCCTAAAGAATAGTGTAATCTGCACCGGCCCCTTGCACGCTGGGCCCATGAGGCACAATCCCTCCCTGAGTTGCTCAGTGGATGGCACCGCTTAATGCTACTGCTCAGTCAGGCCACAATGACACAATTTAACCCCCCGCCCCTCCAAAAAGATGTTAAAGATTCCATAAACTCCTTTCAGACTTCCAGAGCTGTGAAATACCCTGAGCGTTTTGTAAGAGTAACACTACCAAAATGAAACAAACAGCTCTAGGTCCCTGGTTTAACTCCAGCACAGGGTAATATTTACTGGAAGTTTTACCTTCCATAAGGGCTGCTCGGTGGCCTATGTCAAATGAGTTTGGTCTCAGTCTAGTTCTAAGTAGAGAGGTGTCCCCATCGCAAGCCTTCTTCCGCAATCACCAAAGATCAGCAGAGAGGCCAAGGATAGAATGGGTACAGAAACCAAACTGGTCTCTTGTCTCTAGAGCTGGTCCCACCGAGGGAAAGTTGAGACTCATTAGCAGGGCAGCATGCAGGGAAACCTGAAGTAAAACTGCCTATGTTCTGGCCATTCTGTGGAAGAACTGGGCCTTTCGTTGTTCTGGTGGGCTCTGGCCCAGTTCTTCCACATATATATATTCTCATCCCAGAATTTAAATAATCACTAATAGGTTCTTTGTTTCACTAACCTATTTAGACTAAAAACAATTAACTGCTACTTACACATCATTAGGCTATACTGTATGAAAACAATTCCATCAAATTTTCTTCACATTTAAAATCTCCTGGCAGTCATATATCAGGAGAGGGAATGTAACCAAGCTCGCTGTATTCCAGGATTCAGTAATTACATGATTTTTGCTGTAGAATTACGCAGAGGAATATAAATTTTCTACTTTTAAATTAAGATTTTAGCCCTTATAGCTGTGGAAATAAACTTCCAAATGTAAACAAATGCAGAGTGTCTTCCTGAGTCTGCAGACACCCTGAAACAATAACTCACAGTGGCATAATTTGCCCTCATTGATCAGCATGGGCTATGTGAAAATACTGTTACATTCCTGAATGTTTTAGCTGCAACACAGAAGTAATGCAAAGTCCACTGTATTATTATGTATTGGCTGTAGTGTCGGGTATTCGGAGAGGGACAGTGGGATGGCTTCTCATTGTCGAGAGTTAACGAGATTTAGGGAGCAGAGGTTCAAGCCCTCCCAAAACTTTCAAGTTACCTACAACCCTGCCCATGAGAGTTAGGGAAAGAAAAGAGGCCAAAATCATGAAAAGCCTCCTCTGTGCCAAAAGCCTCTTGTCCCCTACTGAACTGCCAAACCTCCACTTTCTCCCTTATAACTTGTACAGTGCAGCTACATGTTGCAAATACTAAAATCTGTGTGGGCAACATAAAACTGTTTGAAACTGATATCGAGATAAATAAGTCTGTGAGGCCGTACTGACTGTATTACTCATTTGCACATTTAATTCAGAAACAGGCTCCATTTTTCAATTTAGCTGGAGCTGCATCAAGATTTCCAGTTTGACCCACCTGAGCAGCGGGCCACCCCACAGAATGTAGGTTTTGCTTGGCACACAGCGCCTTGTTTTTGGTATGAAATATGTTAGCACTTTCAGATGTTTTTTCCCTCACCACAGCTAGTGCAAGAGACCAAGTTTAACTGACTGTAAAAATAAACTGTAGAATACATCTGAAGGTATCTGGTGATAAGCTTCCTTAGGAATCTCACCCAGGTTTTCAAGGCATAATAGTGTCCACAGCAAAGGTACAGATAGCTAAACTGCCTTGCGTTAAAGTGGATTTCTAATTTGTTTCTTGAGGAGTTCATCATCTTGCAAGGTAATTCCTGCTGTTCACCTACCCTATTGAAGTAACTACCAAGAGTGTAATGGGTTTCTTATCCTTTTTTCCCTAGGAGTGTCAAGAGCATCAATGCAGCATATTGAATTCTGCTCTTGTACTAAGGAGAAAAAACATAAAATATTAAGGATCTTTTCCTGTGCAGAGCTAGATTGTGTGTGGCATCCCCTGAAAGACACAGACTAGGAGTGGAGGAGTCAAAGATGATTTTAAGATTGTTCCTTCTCCAAGGGCCAAGTCTTCCCTAAGTTAGGGAGCCTCCCCACGCCTGCCAGTGGGCTGCTCTGAAGCTCATCTATAGAAATCTTTCTGCCCCTGGCTCCCACCTGTGCTACACTAGACTTCTCCTGCACTGGGGGAATTCTGCCTGGATCTGTTGCCTTTACAACCTGTAAATGTTGTCAGAGTGGCATATAGACATACGTGGGGGCCAGAGTGGCAAATACCTTCTAATTGTGGGGCGGTTGTAATGAATTATATACGCTGATCTGGATAAAGTCCAGCATGTCATTTGAATCCTTCCCTTCTCTTTTCTGCATGCAGAAGTAGGGCTGATAATTTGCAAAAGACCGAGGAAGTCACTGGGACTGCTCCTGTGAGTGACTGCCTGCTCAGCAATGGGCATAAAGACTTTCCAGTTTTCCTTTGAGCTACGAATTTGGTTTGAGCTTTAAAGAGGCTTTTTGTGGTATCAGGGTAACCCTGTCATCCATAATGTGTACCTTAGTGCTAATATTTAAAGAGAGTGGGGGATTAAAAGATTCATTACTAATTCTCATTCTCTAGCATGGAAGGTTCCATTGTGCGCCTGCCAGAGATAGTCGCCTTGAAGAAGAGATACAAAGCCTATCTCTACTTGGATGAGGCTCACAGCATTGGTGCTGTGGGACCCACCGGCCGGGGAGTCGTGGAATATTTTGGAATGGACCCTGAAGATGTCGATGTATTGATGGGTACATTCACCAAAAGCTTTGGAGCAGCTGGAGGATATATAGCTGGCAAGAAGGTAAATAGAAAACTTCTAGTCTCTGTTTGGCACCAAAACAAATGTCATTTTATCTGTGTATGGTATGTATAGCTTCCTTTCCATATAATCTGCCATACAGTCGTGCTATTATAGAGAATTCATCGTTCCTGTTTGGATCCCAAATGCATGATTGAGCTGTTCAGATATTCTTCATGTTGAGATGGGTAAAATATTCAGTTTTCTTATTTTTGTTTGATATTCATATTAGGTAATTTGCTGCGCTGCTGGTACTTTTGTCCCAAATCTGGGTGGAGGGCTTTATAAATAATGCTGCTGTTCATTGTCTTGGGGATATTCAGCCAGCTGTGGGTGGCTAAATATACTTCAATGTACAGATTTGCATGCCCAGTTTGGGATTATGCCAGTATAACTATACCTGTAAACTATATCAGTACAACTGGTAAAACTTTCCTGTGTACACAAGGCCTTAAGCCTTTATGTCCTGTAACTAGGCCCCCTACCTATGACCTATCCTAGTTTGTATAAAGTCATTTGGCTCAGGTAAGTAGCAGGGGATGTGTCACTGAAGCATCAGGGCCTAAGAATTGCACTCAGAGCCACTAACACAAATCCCCATGCCCACATCGAGTCCCATTTAAGTCTGTAGTGCTCTGCACAGGTGCAGGGGTTCAGGCTGGTGGTGGATCCAATTGCATGATTGGGGCCTGTTTTCATTTTCAGCTTATGCAGAAGCATGTGTCAAGGATGAAGGAGTGTGTTAAAGTGGAGAGCATGTGGCAATGAGGAGTTGCAATGGATTTTGATGGAACTGCTAGGTAGGGTTCAGCCTTATAGTAAAGACAAACTAATAAGACTACAGTGAAGTTGAATACAGACACTAGTAAGGTTACTTTTCTTCTGCTAAGTGTAATGGGAGACAAACTGCACTATTTGCCATTTGCACATCACAGTCATCCTTCTGAAAGGTGGGACAATTCTGTATTTTAAATACAGCTTGTTGATTAGTCCCGCAGTGAGCCCAGGTTTCCCGCCTCCCCTTCTGTAAAGAGTTTCATTATAAGCAAAGTAGTATTCTAGTTTGTAGCTTTGTTTCAGCTGTAGGTGCATAGCTTACATTTTAAAGGATCTACATTTGCCAAGTATCACCTGTATTTCTTCAGACCATGGATTTTGAATAACAATTAAGAAAATAAATCAGTCATGAAATGTTTTGGTCAAATATCCTTGATCTCCGTAGGTTCTCACCTGTATCAGTAGATGGGAAGGCGTTTTGCTCTCCTGACAACTCAAAGTTAACTCAAATTTTGTTTCACTTGTTTAAGGAACTTGTGGATTTTTTACGAACTCACTCCCATAGTGCTATTTATGCCACATCTATGTGTCCACCTGTAGCAGAGCAGATCATTAGGTCAATGAAATGTGTCATGGGACTAGACGGAACAACACAAGGTAAGACCCCTTTTAGTAACTGCACACATTTTATTTATAATCTTAGCATGTACTGACAGGGAGCAAAAAATACCTTCCAACAACAAAGGTCCCAAAGGCAGTAGAAAAGTATGGTAAAAATGGCAGTGTAAATGTAGTCATTAACATTGTACAGTCTATCATATCCATCCTGGCATGCCCTTGGGTGTTTTTAATCATACTGCTACATACTTTTATGCACAGTTTCATCAATGATCTCAGAGTACACTGGAAGCCATTTCAAACTAAGCTTCACAACACTCCTGCAAGAAGATGTCTGTTTTGCTGTTGGGTAAACTGAGGCACGCAGTGGTTAGGTGACTTGTTTGAGGTCACAGAGCAAGACAGTGGCAGAGATGAAAGTGCCCCTCTGGAGCCCTTGCTCTCAATTGCCTTTTCTAGCAAGACCACATAAGCTTCCCAAAAATGTATATGAAAAGGATATAAACTCTTTAAATCTGATGATTGACTTTACAGCATGAGTTCAGAATTAAAGCTGAGGATCTCTTATTAATCATCTTGAAGGACTTAGATATTGCAATAAAAATACTACTTAGAGACCACTCCTGGAGTTTCAAACTCAGCCTTGTCTCAATAGAGGTGGTTGCCACATGAGATTCTTGATGAATGTAAATGTTTGAAACAGCAAATGATTGAAAGCATGATATAGACTTTCTACCCAGGTGTGACACTGTACATGATGGTACTATTAAAATTATGACATTAATGTCACACTTCAATTTGTAACTAGACTGCAGTGTCCTGAAGTTAAATTTGTTTCTGAACATGCTTTGTCCCCAGGTTCTGGAGAAACTGCAATAAAGACATATTGATGTCATTTATGGAGGATACGTTTTATTTGTATTCCTTCTGTGATGGGGACCTACTTTAAGTAGCCAAGGATCAGAGTCTCTGTATAATGTACACTATATAAACTATAGAACAACTGTGTTATGTAACTATCTGCTACTACTGCAGTATGTTACTGAAGTATATCCAAGCTCCTAGGACTTAAATTTGTCCTAACCCAGGGGTAATAGCTGATGTACCAATGCATTTTAATTTTCTGGAGGTGTTTAGGGACAATGATGTGGATTTTGCAATTTTATGTATAACATATATTTGAAGAGCCAGATTGTTGTCCTGAACAGCAGTTCATTTATGCTGGTTCAGCAGCATAAAGGAGGTAGAATCTTCTTGTAGTAGGGGTCCCTGACTGGAGAAGATCTACTCAGTGACTTCCTGCTGGCCCTCCCTCATAGTCCTGGGTTGGAGGGCAAGCTGGGGATGGAGACTGACAGAGGCATGGCCACATCAGACTGCTATTCGCAACTATTTTGTACTGATGCAATGGCCCATAGAGTGCTGTTGCAAACCAGTACAATTTAGAGCAGCCCTGGGGCTACTTAGAATTGCACCGGGGGCCAATGGGTCCTCTGGCCCAGGCCAGCATTTGCAAGGTGCCAGTGCAGAAAAGGAGGAATGGAGAATCTGGCCCAAAATACCAAAATTTGCTTCAGTGCACAAGCAAAAATTAAGGTTACTTGGAATCTAGAAACACTCCATTGTGATGCCTGAAGGCTGGGGAAACAATATTTTAGTCATTTAGGCAAATAATCCAAACTGGATTAAGGAAGTTGTTGTTATACTCTCCAATTTGAAAGTTAAGCGTTGGGGATAGTAATATCTATGTAGGTTTCAGAGTAGCAGCCATGTTAGTTTGTATCCGCAAAAAGAAAGGGAGTACTTGTGGCATCTTAGAGACTAACAAATTTATTTGACAGGTTTCAGAGTAGCAGCCATGTTAGTCTGTATTCGCAAAAAGAAAAGGAGTACTTGTGGCACCTTGGCGACTAACAATTTTATTTGAGCATAAGCTTTTGTGAGCTACAGCATGCATCCAATGAAGTGAGCTGTAGCTCACGAAAGTTTATGCTCAAATAAATTTGTTAGTCTCTAAGGTGCCACAAGTACTCCTTTTCTTTTTGCGAATACAGACTAACACAGCTGCTACTCTGAAACCTATAAGAGACTCGCTGTACTCCTTGTATTTTACCTACTGTACATTCAAATGGTCCTGATACATTATATAATCCTCTGAATCAGTTTTATAAAAATGCTTGCCAACAGAGGGCAATATTGTATCAACCCTTTTCAAGAGTTTTGTCTTTCGGGCCTAAAATATACGGTATGTAAAGCATTATATCTGTAGAGCATTTCTAATCTCAGCCTTCCAGAACTGCTTAGAAATGGCTTTGGGGTAACATGAGTCTGCATATAGTGTAGAGCAGGCTGATCGGAGACCTGGGTTCAAAAGAGAGCCTTTAAAGCTGTCTACACCTAGGTGATTTGGAGGATTAGAGTTTCAGAAAAAGTTCTGTCAGCAGCAGTGTAATTTAGTGACACAATGTTTGTATTTTTACATAAACTGAGTTGCTTCGCTTATCTCTGTTAGCTCTGGCAATTTATTTTAATTTGCCTTGTAACATTTAATACAGATATACTGAGCATCAGGTCATCAGCTTTGATGCTGCTTTGGCTTCAGGAACACAGATTGTGGCTCAGAATGTAAACAGAAAGAGGGGGAGAGAGCGTGCTCTGGTTGAATCTTCCTAGATGTTAGTTTAGCACCTAGCACAGCGGGGCCCTTATCTTGACTGGGGCCCTTGTGCATTAATATAATATAAAATAGCAGCTGTTAATTTTTGAATGATCCTCATGGGGCAACATGCCACATGACGGGAAAGTCTCAGCTCAGACAAGATGGCATCCCTACATCCAAAAATGGAAGAAACCATTGACATATGGAGTTTATCTCTCCCTTGCAGAAGGTTAAGTAATTCACCTTTATGCACACGTTTCTCTTCCCAACCCCAAATTAAGGACCACACAGAAAACTCTATGAAGAATGGGGTCTTCATGAGGAATGGGTGAAGTTGGGTATGGGTCTTCCAACAGCCCTATGAAGATTACCCAGGAAAGATAACATGGCCTCAGGCCATATTACCTTTTTCGCAGACTCCTCTGTACTGGGGAAGCTTCCAGAGCCAGTGAGGAGGGATGGCCTCTCCCTGCAGGTCTGCTGGATTGTGAGAATGGAATTCATTGCATTAAATGAAAAGCTGCTCCCACTCCCCACAGAATAGTTTTGGGGAGACTCTGTAAGGAGAACCTCACAAAGTGTTTCCCTTCCAACAGATATTCCTGTAGGTGGAGAGGCGCTGACTCTCAGATATCTAGAGAAACTGCCAACACATGTATTAAGTATTTTGAAAAGGAAAGAAAATACATCTTTGCTAGCTTAACATGGAATAACTCACCTAGAGAGAGACAGTGAAATACCTTGGTGGCAAATGAGTAAATTTGTCCCAGTTGTCTTCATCACTGAATCCTAGAATAATAGATGTATAGAAATCAGATCATAATTTGATCATTTAGTCAGTCCCTTGCAACTTCCAGGTTATTCCCTGTAGTTTATTTTCTAGTGCTTTGCTCAGTTTTGGTTTACAAGTTAGTTATAGGGCTTCCACCCTGCCTTCCATTAGTTGTCAAAGTACTCTGCCTTGATCTGGTAAACATCTGACTTGGAGCAGAGCAAGAGAAATGTGCTTACACATTGGATGTAATCAAAGCCCAGAAATGCAGCCAGTGTTTGTGTTTACCTCCTCATGTATCAAAATGATCGATCTGCTGTTGTTTTTTCTGCAGTTATTTTGCTTTAGCATGATTATGCTTGGTTGAAAAAGAAAACAAGGTTTGAATTTTCAAGACCTAATTAATGGATTCATGACTGGGGGGTCTGAGTAGATACATGTGTGCACCAGTGGTGCTATATAATTAAAGGCATTGCAGGTATCGATATCTGCAGTCAGTGTTGCCCAACAGTTTCCATCATAAGCCCCTGTTTTCAGTTTCTTATAACTTTTCCAAACTTCAGCCTTTCAGACTGAAATTTTCCATGGATGCCAGGTGTCTGCCTATGGCTGAATTTATTTATTTATTTAGACAAAAAAAGTTCTGTTGTTTCTCTCAAGAAAGTTAGGGAAATGTTAGAATATTTAACATGGGCAGAACAATGTATAGATGTTTCATTGAGTAGCTCTAACACTTCCATGCTTTGGAGCAAGGACTTGAAACTTAACACAAGGTCATCCTGGTGTCAAGGTTGTGTCTTTTGCCATCTTTGTGAAAATCCACCCAAATATGAGTCTCTGAAACATCTTCATTTCACATGTTCTGTGGAGACTTGTTTGAGTTTGGTGGGAAGGTAGCGGACTGAGATGAGGGGATGGAGTTGGAGGATATTGGAATGAAGGGGAAGACTGGGACTAAGAAGAGGTTACAGGCTGGGTTGGGAAGGGGAGGTCTAAAACTGGGACATGGATATATTGGAGGGGCAGAAGCAGAAGATTTCAGGCTTGGGTGGGACAGGAGCAGAAGAGTCTGTACACAGTACAGTATACTCCTCTCAGAACATGGAACGGAACCCAGGAGCCCTGAGTCTCACCATTCCTCTACTGTTAGCAAATAGCTGTGAACCCACTGGCAAAATGTGTGTTTTACTTTCAGTGAAATGTTCCATTTTATCATTCAAAAACTCCCACTTTACGTAACTAAAAAGAAATGCAGGAAATACAAGGTCTCCCCCAAAATTTGTCTACAAATGAATACCTGGCACAGAATTTCTGATAGAGTCCTGAAACCACCGAGCATCATTTCATGATCATTTCTCCAATATCTCTTGACTATCTTATGTACACTAGATGGCCTGTAACAATTTTACAGAATCCATGAGTAAATTACTGCATACCCTTCATTCTGCCTCATTTTCTCCTGTTCACTGAGCAAATCGAACCAGGAAATGCCAGGCTCACTCTAATTAATAGTCCGTCTAGTTAAGTATTCTGCCTCCACAATGGCCTATGCCAGAGGATTCAGAAAATGGTGAAAAATTCCCTAATGCCTCTGGCCATTTATGCAGTATTACAGCATTCTTAGTTGAAGAGGAGGAAACCTTTCCCTGAGCCTATATGTCAGTTCAGGCACTAAAACTTGAGGACCCACAGCATTTGCAATTTTTATCCTAGATAGAGTAACTGCAAATGTTCTATTGTAGTTCATATAATACAATTGCTAATAGAATACAAGTGTCTAATCCCTGTACGAACCTTTCACAGCTGTAACTATATTCCTCACTAATACCATGCAGCGGTGAGTTCTATAGGTTAGTTTGCAGTGGTTTGTTGTTTTTTTTTAAAGTCATTTTATCCCTTTTAAACTTACATTGCCTTTTAATCTCAAATATACCCTTCTTCATTCATATGGGACATGGGAAGCAGAAGTTCCCATGACATTCACTTTATAGTTTGGATTATATATATATTCTTTATACCTTCTCTTCATGGCTTCTCATTATACCACTGGAGATACCTCAGGAAACTCAACAGCTGCCTTAGCAGTTTTAGCCTGTCGATGAGCCTGCACTTGGCTCAGGATACTTGGACTTTGTGTGATCTTTAATAATAGCTTATACTATGCGTACTTGCCTATAAGGCACTGACAGAGCTTCTCGGCTAAGATTAGTCTGAGAAAGCCATGCTAGCCCCTTCCAGCTGTGACCTTGGACCTTTTTTTCTTATTGAGAATACCACAAGCATATTTTTACACTTAAATTTGATAGGTAAAAAAATAGAACCACTAAGTGTACAGATTTAAGACTGCAAGCAAACAAAAGCAGTTTCCATACTGATGAAGAATAAAATGTAGTGATGTAACTTGCTAATTAAAGCATTTAAAAAGTCATATTTTTTCTATTTGGTATGTGATAATTCATTAACAATAAAGTAGTATTCCTTTTTATATGCTTTTATGGGACTCTGTCTAATTTTAAAATATATTCTTAAGAAGCTACTGTCCTCAGGCATGTTACAAAACAATACCTGAGATTATTAAAACAGAAAGGATATTTTTAAAATGCAAATGACTTTCGCTGTTTATGGTTTAACTTTGTATCACAATTTCTCTCTCTGCTTGGAAACTGAAAATGGGACAAGTAGTTTGTAGTCAGAATTGAGTTCTCATGTACTAGATCAATGCTGGCACAGTTGGATTGCAAAACCTGCAGGGGAATATGTTTTTGTGTTTTAAAGGTTTATTTTAAAAATTGGCGATGAATCCCTGGAAACATTTACATTTGTCTTGGATTTTGTAAAAACTTAGGACCAGATTTTCAAAAATGCTCAGCACCCACAATTGGCACCAGACTTTCAAAAGAGCTCGCTCAGCTCCTGACAGCTGAGCTTCCAGGGTTAAATGGGAGCTGAGCTCTTTTGAAAATCTGGCCTTTCATGTTTTGTAAAACGAAATATGGCTGTCAGCGTCTCCTGTCAAATCTGAGGCCTTAATGCTGCAAGCTGCTCTGTGTGGGCAGGCCCCAGCACCCACTCACAGCGGCTTGCAGGACTGGAGCTATGATGAACTACATTAGTTTCTAATTATTATGGAACTTCCCTTTATTGCTCCCTAAGATTTTCTTCTTGTCTT
The DNA here is from genome assembly GCF_965152235.1 of Eretmochelys imbricata. Classification (NCBI taxonomy): domain Eukaryota; kingdom Metazoa; phylum Chordata; order Testudines; family Cheloniidae; genus Eretmochelys; species Eretmochelys imbricata. The sequence continues at coordinate 199,729,436 of NC_135574.1, read as the reverse complement.
TTATTATGAACTGCAAGAACTTCTCTTAGGTCTTGATCCAGCAGAACACTTACGGACATGCTTGATTTTAAGCTTCTGAGTATTCTCATTAAATGCAATGAGACTACCCACGTGTGATGTGTTTAAAATGCTGAAGTGCCTGGCTGGAATAGGGCCTTGCATCATAGCCATTTTCTCAGCAGCAGATGACGAGTCAGGTTGGATTCTGTCACCCGTACTCAAGCTGAAGCAGAACAAACCCTGAACGTAATCATCCTGATTTCAATGGCACCACCTGCAGAGTAAGGTACTCCTCACCCTATATGTGGCAGAATTGCGTCCATAGAAAATAATGGACTGTTGATTCTAACAAGCAAGGGAACTTGAGTAATAGGCTTACAGAGTAAGACTTTCAAAAGCACTCAGCACTGGCATAATGGTGCTCCTGTTGAAGTCAGTGGAAGATTTTCTGTTGACATCAGTGGGAACAGAGCAGTGGTGGAGTGAGGTTTTGTGACTGGCAGGGGGTGGGGTGATGGGTCATTGGTGGTGAGCTGGAGAGCCAACCTGTCCTGCACTCGCTTGGCAGAGGCAGCTCCCATCCGGCAGGGCTAGGCCCAGCTCCCTCCTCCAGTCATTGCAACCTGACACCACTTAGGTTTCATGCACCGTGCTGCAATGCCCAGAGTGGGAAGCTGGGCCTAGCTCCATGGGCCAGGAGCCACCAGTACAGTGTGAGCATAGGGCGGGCTCACTCTCCATGCCTCAAAAGGTGCCACGCATACACCTAATGGCTGCTAGGAGTGCGGTCACCCCTGCTTCCCCCCATTCGTTCCACCACTGGGACAGGGACAGGAGTGGCAGAAGCTCCCTAAAAGTGGAGGGCCACTGTCCCCTGGACTGTGGCCCCGCACTACTCCTTGCCCCCATGTCTTCCCTTCCCCAGAGGCCCTGGCCCCGCACCGCCCCTTCTCCCCAAACCCCCGCCCTTGTACCGCCCCTTCCCCCAAGGCCCTGCCCCTGCTCCACCTCTTCCCCCGAGGCCTTGTCCCAGCTCTGCCTTTTCCCCGCAAGACCCCACCCCTGCTTGCTCCTCTCCACCCTGTCTCCCCCGTCACTCACCCTTATAGCTGGTAAAAAGTGGGAGGGAATAGCCCTCCCCCTTTTAAAAGTGATGGGGCAATGGCCCCCTACCTCCATACCAGCACCCCTGGACAGAGGCCAGTGCTAATTCCTCACACAATACTGATCTCCCCTTAGTCTCAAATTAAGCATTAGAGAAAGGGCTGGTGAAAGAGATCCACAGACTAGCACGGAAATAAATCTCACAGTTATTCTTATGAAGCCAGATTCTGAACTCCTTTGCACACACTTGTGTGCAATTATTCCCTCAAGCAGTGGTACTGAAGTCAAGGATATAGGAATTATTCAGTGTGAGCAAGGGGTTCACAATGTGGTGCTTAGTAAACCTCATTTTTACAATAGGCAAATAATACATAGTTCCGTGGCACGGCAAGGTACCTTCTTCATTCTAGAGATAGCAGAGCTTTAGATTCCCTGGCAGTTCTGGAAGAAGCTTGCTGCTGTCGTATTACTCCAATTGGTAGTGTGTAATCAGTCTGAGGGACACAAAAGAGAGACTTGCCTTTCCTAAATGCATTTAGATCCTTGGCATTTCAGCAATACCTAATATGTTACAGATGTAGTGCAATGTGTGCTGGCTGGCTTTCAGCTGCGGGACTGACATGCTTTGTGATTAATCACCTGTGTTTGGTAATAAATATGCACAGCAAGGGCTTGTCCCTCTGTCTCTGTTTTCATGCAAGGTGCTTTTAGTGTACATGATACAGAATTATCAATATTTGTGTGCAAGTTTCGTACATACCTGGCCAATAAAAAATAACAGAATTTTGTACAATTCCTCCTCTTCTCTGTCCTTTATTTGAAATTACCATTGCTTTTTCTCTGAATTTATTAAGCAATTCACAGTTAAAATTAGACTGACTCTAGTCCTTAAAGGCTTATTTAGCAGGAGTATTAGTCTAAATCATTTGGTTTATAGGTGGTGTTAGTGTAGGTCTTTGCTTCTCCCCAATCCATAACAAAGTTGTTTTTATACAGAACCGTTATCTTAGAGCTCATTTCCTTTAGGCACTCTGGTTTTATAGTGTTCTATTTGTGATTTAGTGCACATGGAGGTACATATGTGTTACTTCTATAGTGGAACCAGAGAAGGAAAGAAAATCAGTCCATCTGTAACTGTTTAGGGGAGAAGAACAGCTATTGTTTTCCAAAAATTTTTGCAGCCTATTAAAGTTTTCTTTTTACTATCTAGTTGTTACTAGAGGAAGGCATGGGACTAGAGCTCTGTATCTCAGGAACATAGATTGAAAAGACAGTCTGACACTGGTATGTAGAAGTTGGATTGGATAACTAATTATCTAAAAAAGTCCCCATGAAAAAACAGCTGGAGAAGATTAAAGCAGGTGGATTTGTGTCTTGCATAGCCCACAGTATGCCGAGGAAAAGTACAAAGAGCGGGATTATCCTCTTTGGAACAGGTTCAGGAAAAATAACCCTCTTTCAGTGAACATACACCTGAGATATAAACATTAAAGGCTACAGGTTGCTTGTTCCTGGTTTCAATATGTTGAGTAAGAATTTCCAAGGTTAAAAACCTTCATGTGGCATTCAAAGGTAAAATGTCGTGCAGAAGTTGGACACATCTAAATTATTTGCTGGTTAAAAGCTTTCAGAAGTGAAAAACAAATGTATTTGGAAGAATAAATGAAACTTTGCTTGAGAGGGATGATAATTTTGCAGTCAGGGTAAGATAATTTGCTTTTGTAAATCAGCCTAGTTCCATTGAAGTCAATGATTTACACCAGCTAAGAATCTGGTCCTCAGGCTGTTAGACTATTGAATTCAACACTAACATTGCAGGACTCCAATAAAAGCAGGTTTATACCCAGAGAGCTCAACTGTGAGCTGCCTTATGTGCTCACTCAAGACAGTGAGAGGGCATTGGGCACCGCCTGTCCCTTTGCACTGATTACCCATATTCCAGGTCACAATGCAGGTGGGATGGCAGCCTCCACAGAACCACTGCTCCCCTCCCACATGTGATGGGGAATAAATGGGCAGGGCAAAGAGTAGGCTTCACCTCCTCAATTCAGCCAGCCGGCAAAGTAAGCCTGGGGAAGTAATTGGGGTCAGGTATGTGTGAGGAAAATAGGCTCTTCAAATGAAAGCCTGCACTTTACCCAAAGCTACCCTTAAATCTAGTTTTGAAGAGACGCATAAAACTAAAAACAAAAGGACAGTTGAAATATAATTACAAACTTGAGGTTTTTCTGCTGCACCTACCACTGTAGCGTGCAAGATAAATAACTGATTATATATGGTAGTAGTGGACCAGTACTACAACATATGACAATGTGTATGAGGCGCGTAGGTGGTCTTTAACCAAGAAACTTAACATCAGAAAGGAAAGTGTGGAGGCTTGGTAAAGAAATGGTCACCCACCCGCCCATCCTCTTCCAGTATTCTCTCCCTCAGAGATCACCTCACTCTTCAGAATTCATGCATTTTCAGATCTTTTCCTAGGCTTTTTCCACCCCCAGCAAAACGGTGTTAACATTCTGAGTCTAATGTTCTGGGATGTCACACTGTCTGGTATCATTGTTTTAAAAGGCATTCCTACATCAGCATTTGAATGTCCTGAATTGAGCCCTGTGGGCATGCTCCAAAGGGGAACTCTCCCTCCACACTTACAAATTGTCTAAGGATGTAGATTTGAGGGGTTGGATAATCAGTTTTGAGGCGCTTGTCTGAGGCTATTCTACCACCTTACGTCAGTATAGCCACATCACTCAGGGGTGGGATTTTCCCCTTAATAGGGAACGAATATTACCTGCACCTTGTAAATTGTTACATATTTTTTATTTGTCAGCTCTATGCAATGATCAGATGGTTTGATAAATTTTGAAAAGCCTGGAATTTTGAATGGCTGAGAATCTCTTTCCAGCATTGTGGTAAATAGCTGACTAGAAAGGAGAAGTATTAAACTACATCCACCAACAACATCTGCATCTATGAAAACTGTCCCTAATTGAAAAGTCAGTAGTTTCAAATGCGGTAGACTGAGAGCTTAGGAATTAGATTGGGTAGTGTTAAAATACTACAGTTATTTTTAATCTTTAAGACCCAGTTCTTTCTATACATTAAGAGGTGCTAATAACCTGTTTAATATTTAAAAGAAGAGAGAACTTTCATTTTGTAGATTTCAGTCAAGCTATTCTGTGGTCCCCCACCCCATCCCTTCGATATTTCCTCCTGGTTCTTTTGAGAGCTACTATACCAAAAATATTTTTGGAAATACCACAGACTATTGTTTTTATTAGAGACTGGAAAGCTTTGTAGTAGGATGCTTTTGTGTTTCATTTGTTTTCCTTGCTCTGGCACAGCTGTTTTTGTTTTAGCAGCATTGGCGAGATGGTTAAACTATTTGTGGCCTCTACTAACCCAGCAGATTTCTTACACAGAAAGTTTTAAACTGAATGGCAGAAACTGTAACTAGCGAGTTGTCTGCGTGGGCAGTTTTGTGCATGAAGTTACAAATGCAGTGGTTTTATGGGATCTTTTAATTTGTTCAACAAAACACTGATCACTGTAGAGCAAGTCCCAGTTTCCCTATAAATTTCCCAGCCAGAAGCTTGTCAGGAGAGTGTCTTGACTAGATGAGATACAAAAGGGATGAAGTAATAGATCTTAGTTAAACCTAGAATTTATTAAGCAGTAGGAAATTATTAGAGGAACAGGGCTTGCATAGGTGTGGTGATCCCCACATTAACCAAAAGAATAGAATGAAAGATAACAGGTGCTGAGGGGCAGTGTAGTCTGACTATGCAATCTGCTCAGTACCTAGCTAGTAATAGGGGTTAGCACAATAATCACAGCTGGACCAGAGAGGAGAATGGGGAACCAAGGAGCAGCAATCCAGGAAGTGGATGGAGCCATCAGAAAGAAGTACATAAAAATAGGTATTAAGAGTAAAAACTGTAAATATTCATGTAGAGTACCAATACTGTACCCTTCACAAACAAAACAGAGAAGTTGAAATACTTTGTATTGGGAGACATGATAAGAATTTCTGAAGCTTTAGTGACATAAGAATAATCTATGGGTTATTGTATTTACTGGGGGGAAATACAAAACAGGTTCACTTGCAACAATGGAGCAATGGTACTAACCACAAGAAATTCCTAGACTATCTGAATAAAAATTCTGGATGGGCCAGAACTGGATTTACTGTAGAATCTATGCTATATAGAAACAAAAAAGAAGTAATGAAGCATGTGATTCGGTCCTCTTACTGGAAACATGGTTGTTCAATCAGGCTGTAAAAGATATGGGAAACAACAAAATCTGCTAGAAATCTGCTTCCTTGTGATGTAGAAAGAAGGACTGAACGGTTTTTAAACATAAGTGATTTTTCACTGCTTCTTTTTTTAACATTATAAATATTGATTCTCTACTCCCCTGCTTTTGCTGGAGGACTTGAGCAACTGAGAGGGGAAGAGACTTTTAGAGACAAATGACTTTTAAATAATCTGACTATCAGATTATACTTATCTAGGTTCTATATTATTAAATTTCATCAGCATCGAATGATCAAATGATAATAGGGCCACATAGGGAATAGGTGAAAGAGCGATTGAGTTTGTTCATTCTAACTCCTGGCAAGGGCTTAAGACAAACTCTTTTTCTGAAACATTCAGCAATACAACCCTTTAACTGATGGCTGAGGAAATTCACTCGTTCTCCAGTCCTCCAATGAGTCTCCCAGCTTGAAGAGGGAAGATTAGGCTTAATATTCCTGCTTTTTTCTAAAATAAAAAACAAGCAGGAAAGAATACCTTGGAAAATAAAAATGCTTTACATCTTTTTTTATGCATCATTAAAACCAAAAAGGGTAGAAACCCATTTTTTTATTTTGCAGATCACTTTTAACTTACCACACTCTTCATCAGTCTATGGCTCTTTTCCTAACTGCCTCATTTGGCCCAATGACACAAAAAGATACAATTTGACATGGCCTCAGCAGGGGACCATGCCAGGAGATAGTACTGTGATGGTACCTTTCAAGAAAAGAGGATTTTATTTTCTTTTTAGAGAGGAGGTTAGATACAGCCTGAAGGGGGAAAGCTAGGAAATGAAAATCCATAGAATCCGAATGGAGACTGCTAAAGAATTACCTGATAAGAGTCACAAAGTCTGCATTCCTGAGAACAAAAACAAGGGGAAAGTAGGGCAACAGTTGAATGGCAAGAGCCCAACTGTGGAAATTCTACTTACATTGGTGAGCATTTGCTCATGCACTTAGTCCCAGCAAAGTCCGTGGAATTGGTCATGTGAGTAAATGAACTGGAGTTGCACATAAACTTTGTTCAGGCCTTCTGGACGTGATGAATTGCACCTTCCTGTAAATGGGATACCACAGTTCAGCCGCAGGTTTGTAAAAATTAATTCAGGCCAAAAAAAAAGAAATCCTCTTAATAATGCAAATTCAGTCGAAGTGACATTACTAAAAGGAAATACAAAATTGTGATTCTGAGGAAATTTGAAGCACAAATAGCTAAAGCTGTTGACCCAAACACATTACACATATTTGAAGTACATCAGAATTAAGAAGCTAGGGTTAGCTAGATCTAAAGGAGGAAATAACAAGGAAGCTAAGTGGGATTTTTTTTGCGTCAGTCTTCACCCCACCAGGAAGACAGGAATGGGAGGAAAATGTCTATTTGTGGTTATCCTTCACAGGTAATAAAGATGAAGTACTGTTGGAGATAAAGGTATCAAAAATGAAAAAGCTGGTTAGATGGCAATAAATCTCCAGGACCAGCTGGTACTCATCAGAGTTCTAAGGGATCTGAAGGGTAGAACATCTAGGCTACTATTAAAGCAAAGGACTGGAGGATGGCCAATTATGGTGCCAACTTTTAATAAAAATAGAAAGGGCAAATCCAGGAATCCTGGGATTTCTTGCTGAGAAAACTGTGAAATATAGAATTTAGGGAAGTATAAATTGATGGGGAGAAATTAGTGTGGCAAAGGTATTCTTTGAATGCACCCACAAAATAATCAAGAAAGAAACTCATGGAGAGACAAGGTGGGTAAGGTAATTTTTTTGATTTTTTTTTTACCTCATCCACCTTGTCTTTCTAATATCCTGGGACCGACATGGCTAAAACAACACTGCATACAACAAAGGAACTCATGGACATAACTTGGTTACACATTCCAGAATGGGTTAGTCTCTAAGGTGCCACAAGTACTCCTGTTCTTTTTGCGGATACAGACTAACACGGCTGCTACTCTGATTCCAGAAGCTGTTACTGAAAGTCCTTTATGCAGTGCTATTGAGGAAACATGGCTTGCGAGATGAGGCCCTGTCATGCCTATAGGCTGTTTAAGATGTAGGAGGTAAAACATGGGCAATTCTTACAGTGGAAAAGGAATAAGGGCTAGACTGTGGCATTAAGCCACTGGTCTCTGAGTGTGATACAGAGATGCACTGCACCATGGGACGCATCAGAAGGATTTTACCTTAACACACATCTACACCATTCATTTGATGGTACAGACTGCTCCTCCCAGTGAGCTCCATGGCCTTGTCTCCTCTCTGCCTCCTTTAGGGTGGATCATGCACCTGGGACAAAATGGAAGGAGCAATCTCTGTGCTCCCAGTGACTGCAGTGCTCCCTGGCCCTTGCACAACTCGCCCTTCTTCTCTCCCTCTGTGCAAGAGCCCAGGACAATCTGATCCTTACACTGGAGTGCCTCATGGACCAGTACTACTATATGTGTTGTTCACTCAACTTCCCAATCAAGAATAGCGAGAGTTGTGAGAAGTCCCAGAGCTTCTGACAATGGCAGGTGAAAATCAGAATAGTCAAGTAGAAAGCAGTGCATGGGATGAAATAAACCGCTCCCATACACTGGGAGTTTACCTTTCCAGAAATCATCGAGGCAACACGTGATGAGATATGGAGGGTCAAGTGCTCCCCCAGATTGGCCTGCTGGGGGCAGGGAAGGAGAGGAGCTCTGTCCTCTCTCTCTGCACCTTCCTGGTAGCTGGGCGGGAAACAGAACAGTTGGACAGAACCCCTTCTGCCTGAGAGAGCCTGGCTGGGAGGCAATGGCAGGCTCTGCTGCCGGGGACAGGAGCCCAGCATGTCGTGGAGGGAAGGAGGCTCCAGCTCACTCGGCCCCTGTCCCCAACAACAGGGCCCAGGAGGGCGGGGGCAACCTACTGCCATCCCAGCTGCGGGGGACAGGGGCCAAACGAGTCAGAAACATGCCAGGGGGCATGACTGCTATTTAGGGAATAAAGCACATGGATACTTTTACAATGGTATTTTACATCTTGGAACATGGTATTAGGCCATCTCCTCAATTACTGGAATCACCAGAAGGAAAGTAGCAACCAGAAAAATCAGAGGTATTAGAAGAAGATATGTAAAGGAGAATGTAAAAAGACAAGGATTATTTAATTTGGAAAGAATAAAAATGAGACAGAGAGCATATGGTGGAGGTCTGTAAAACAATGAGCAGCATAGTATAGTGAAGGGTGAGTTAAACACTCCTATTTACCCCTTTCCCATAACACAAAAACAAATGGACACTCTCAGTTGAAAGGCAACAAATTTAGAACAGATACTCAGAAATATTTTCTAATTCAGCATAAAATTATTTCATAATAATCAGTGCTACGGGACATGACTGGGACAAATACAGAGTTCAGAAGGAATCAAAGGATCAGACAATTATATTAATTGGAAGAGCATCTGTTACACTATCTAGCACTAAAAAAATTACAGGGTCTATCAGTTCTCTTGCTTCAGGGTGTAAACTGATCACCAGCTGTGGATTCTACTTTCCAAATTGATGTGGGTAATATACATAATTTTATTACTTGTATAGCTATTCTAGAACTGGATGGAACTGCTTATATACATCCTTAGTGTAACTACACATGCATTACATGTTGTACGTGTTTGATCTATTCACAAGCTTGACAGCGGGGAAAAGAATAATTTATTTAAAAATACATTCAACTTAGTCAGTCTTCCATCAAAACCATAGGAGAAGAAAATCATTTTTAATAGACTATAATATGTGAGATTAAATCAAAGCAACAGTGTAATATTTCAAATGTCTGAATGAATTTCAAGACACTTGTTTGACCTGTATTGCTGTTTTCTGTTCAACACATTGATACAAGTGAAAGCGCTTTCCAAAGCAACTGAAAACATTATATGAATGCAATTTCTTGTCATGCAGACATCCCTGGATGTCACTTAGTAAGAAAGTTAATACATCTGAAATATTGTTAAAGTATCTTTAATCATTTCACATTATATCCAATGATCAAAAGTCATCCTTGAACTCTGACAATATCTGATAGGCCAAACTCTTGACTTAGTTTATGTAACTGTCTTGGGCAGCCAACCCCTGGTCCTGTCACTCTCTTCTCCCGCAGTAGCTTTTGCTGTAGTTTGTGTTGCTTTCCCCTGTGACTTGGGGGTGGGGGAATGCTGTTGAGCTCATCTGGCCTCCCAGCCTGCCCCTTCCAAACTAGTGATGAGTTCCCTGCAGTGCTTCCATAGGGTTGAGAGAAAGGAGGAAGCCTGCCATGGAACTGGGTCTTTCTCTTTTGTGCCTCCCTGGAGCAATCTGCAGAAGCAGAGGGAAGCAGATGGCCCTGACCTTGCCACAGGACATTGTTGAGCCCAAGAAGTTAATAAGATCGATCCAAAAAGGTATTAGATATTTATATGGATATCAGCAATATCCAGAGTTATCAGAATTACTAGCAGCAAAACGTAGAAGGAATATTAAAGCTTGTGTATAAGGGCTTACACCAATCTCTATTAGAGACAAGGCTGATACCTTATGTGGAGGGCGGATTACCCCATATCTGCCTACTGCAGGGTTCTTACAACTTCCTCCAACGCAGTGGTTCCCAACCTTTTCTCTGCCACGGCACACCTCGAGCTCCAGGAGCTTCCCCCCACTCCCCCGCCCAGGCCAGCAGCTGCAGGAGGGAAGGAGAGGGGCAAAGGAGCCACCCCATCTCTCACACAGGAGCAGAGTGAGGAAAAGAAGGTGATTGAGCTCTGATTGGTTGCTCTGTCCCAGAGGAGGCGGGGCCGTGAGGCAGATGACTAATCAGAAGGCAGATTCCCCCCCCCCTTTGTTCTCACATAGAATCATAGAACAGGAAGGGACCTCAAGAGGTCATCTAGTCCAGTCTCCTGCACTCAAGGCAGAACTGAGTATTATCCTAGACCATCCCTGACAGGTATTTGTCCAACTGCTCTTAAAAATGCCCAATGATGGAGATTCCATAACCTCCCTGGGCAATTTATTCCAGTGCTTAACCACTCTGACAGGAAGTTTTTCCTAATGTCCAACCTAAACCACCCTTGCTGCAATTTGAGCCCATGGCTTCTTGTCCTATCCTCAGAGGTAAAGAAAAACAATTTTTCTCCCTCCTCCTTGTAACAAACTTTTATGTACTTGACAACTGTTGTCATGTCCCCTCTCAGTCTTCTCTTCTCCAGACTAAACAAACACAATTTTTTCAATCTTCCCTCATAGGTCATGTTTTCTAGACCTTTAATCATTTTTGTTGCTCTTCTCTGGACTTTTTTCTCCAATTTGTCCACATGTCATTTTTTTTAAAAAAATCCACAGCACCCCTCTTCGGGCCTGATGGCACAATGGTCCTGTACACTCTCAGAGATGGGGCTCTGATCCAGTCTGGCAGTTCCTGTGTTCTTATGAACTATTAACCACTGCCCCAGGTTTTATGTAATACTTTCATGTTAAACTCTTGTAGGTAGTTTGATAGTACCCACCAGCAGCCCCCAGCAGCTCTCCCTGCCTGTCAGTGTTTGCCACACGCAGGCAGGCCCTGCTTATCGGTGCCCCCCGCCCCTCCCCGCGCCTCCCATCCACCATGATCAGCTGTTTCTCAGCGTGCAGGAGGCTTTGGGAGGGAGGGAGAGGAGCGAGGGTGTGGTGTGCTAGGGGAGGGGAAGAGGCAGGGGGGCTTGGAGGAAGGGGTAGGGTGGGGCCTGGGGCAGAGCCGGGGGTCAAGCACCCCCTGGCACATTAGCAAGTCAGTGACTGTGCACTTAATTGTGAGGTGGGTGAGAGGAAGACCTCAAGATGCATGTGTGGAAAAAATGGTTACTTCTGCATTGTTTTAAAAAAAAATGGTGGGCGCAAATTTTTTTTTTAAGTTGAAAAAATGCAAAGCTGACTTTCTATCCTCTCTTTAATTGTTCTTTGTTTGCTTTAGCCAGAAATGTTTCACTAGCTCTAGACTAGCAAGGGAGGGTGATATGGGGTAGGAAGTGGGCAGCCTCTGCCTTTGGACACATCTCTGTCTTCCAGAAAGGATGGTACTCAAATGCAGTAAGATGAATTCTGCTTTCACTCTTCCAAGGCTACTAGTTTCACTTCTGTTCTTGGCCAGCTCATGTGTACGGGTGCAAACCCATGGGAACCTGAACTTTGTCTATGAATTTGCAGTGCGATTCGGACTGAGACCTGTGGAATCAGGTTTCCTTGAATATAGGTGATGATAGAATAGGAATAGAAAAATAGGTTGTGATAGAAAAATCTCTGCAACTATTTTGAACGGAATTTGCACATCTTGCGGCAAGAGAAAACAAGGGGAATGGAGATAAAAAAAGGTGTCACCCACTTGTACTCACCCGGCGGTGCTCTGGGTCTTTGGCGTCGGGTCAGGCGGCGCTCTGGGTCTTCAGCAGCACTTCGGCATTGGGTCCTTCACTGGCTCTAGTCTTCAGCCGCACTGAAGGACACGCCGCCCCCCCCCCCCCCCGCAGCAAGCTGGATGGATGTATACACTATCATACCAGACCACCACTGCTGCCAATGCGTAGATTTCATCCAACATGTCCTTTTTAACTATATGCACAATAAAGGCAACTGTTCCCTAATCTATGTCCAGCGAGACAGAGAGAGAATACTCCTGTCTGTAGGAGTGTATGTCTGAATACAGTAGGTTTGAGTCTCATTTCATGCCATGGTAGGTCAGGCATAATTCAGCAGAAGTCAGTGGACTTATGCTCTAATAGATGTGTTAGTCTCTAAGGTGCCACAAGTACTCCTGTTCTTTTCGTGGATACAGACTAACACGGCGGCTACTCTGAAACCATTCCTAGGTTCAGTATGTGCCTCTGTATTTATGTGGCTTGTACAGGTGACTCACTAAATATTTTTCTTATGGATCCAATATCTATATAAAGATCTCATGGAGAGCTAAATGTTTCTGAAACTTACAGGTCCCTGTTTTGCTTTCCTGGAGATCTTGTGCCCTGACTGATTTCATGACTGTCTCATTTTAGGGCTTCAAAGAGTGCGCCAGCTAGGAGAAAACACAAGATACTTCAGGCGGAGACTGCACGAAATGGGTTTCATTGTTTATGGAAATGATGATTCCCCTGTTGTCCCCTTGCTCCTTTATATGCCTGGTAAAATAGGGTAAGTACTGAAATGTGCCTGGTAGGCAAACAAACTACACTAAAATTATATGGAGGGTACGTTTAAAACTATTAAATCTGGCTACTTGCTGTAGATGTTGCAAGGGAGAAATTTCTTCCTTTCAGTGAACTTGCCATAGGTAGCTTTAATCCTGGCCTTCATCCTGGCCTTGATTTTGAGCCAGCTTCTCCATACACTAAATGAGTGTACAGAATTTTTAAAAAATTTAAACTCTTCTTTCTCTTTCTATTGATGTTTTGAAAAATTATAATAATTTAAAAGCTGGTGTCTAATTATTTTGAAGGTATTTCATTGTTCTCTATGTAAGATATGACATGTCTTAGACTGACGTACATTACACCATTTTACAGTATGTGACGATAACTCTTTATTGACTTGTGTAAGTGGAAATTGGCAGTAACCTATTAGCTTATCTACAAAGGCCCAGAGTGTAGGGAGTTGGAATCTTTGCAAAAGTAACTCTCTGGAGGAGCCTTTGCTCCTTAGACCATAAATATGGGTCCTACCCTGGCCCATCAGACCTGGTAACACTAAAGCCACCAGGATAATTGCTTACTCACTCTGATGTGAACACAGGCCAGCTCTTGCACGGAGAACTTGTATCCTTCTATGGCCAAGCTTCCGTCAGCATTTCAGGATCTGTGGGGAACAGTGAACTCCCCTGTCTCCCAGTTACACCAGGATCCTTTTAGTCTGAAGTTTAATTATTTATCAAGCCCTCTTGCAAGGACTACCTGACGGGCAGAAAGCAGGTCTTAGAATTATAAGCTATAGAAAATCCTCAGCCCAGAACACATCCCAAATAGCTGGACTGGGTGCTGGGGGAAAATTGGAGACATCCTTAGTTGCAGAACCATCTTGTTTCCCTCTTGAGGCATTGGAGATCAACTAAGATGTCTCCCCTTGCCATCCTGAAGTTCAGTGTGGACCAGTCAAGGTGCAGAGACTTCTCAGCATTGGGGTCCCATCTCTGGAAGTCCCTCATGAAGTTGTTTGTCAGAGTCCCTCTGTAGCTGTCCCCATGGCTCATGCATGCTTCCTCTTTGGATCAGTTTATTTGTAACCACAGTCTCCTCTACCTGTTTGCACAGATTGGTAGAATGGGTTGTAGTTGAGGCCAGTTAGTCCATGCTAAGTGTTATGAATCGATCTATGTCCCTCTGCATTACTTACCTCACAAATATGAACAATTTTCTCCTCAGGACCCCGAGCAGGTAGCTGTTCTCCCCATTTTACAGGTGGGAAAATGACACACAGAGGTTAAATGACCTGCCTATTCAGGGAGTCTTTGGCAGAGCCAGAAATTAGCCCCAGGTCTCCCAAGTCCCAGTCTCGTGCTGCAGCCACAAGACCATCCTTCTACTTTATATTCAGTGCCTTGTTCAATGAAATTTGATCTAAATGGCATTCATTATTTATTTATCACCATCTGTTAATCTAAATATTTGCCTCATATAGGGTCTGATTCTTGCTGCCTTACACTTTACATAGATATTTGCACCTGTGCACAGTGATTTCAAATTGCTCCTAATCAGAATTCTCTGCTCACTTACATCAGTGATTGTATTTGGCGGTCGCTTTGCAGAGGTGAAAATGACTACACAAGCTGCAACGAAGGCAGTGGAGAGTTGATGGTACAACTCCCATTGACTTCAGTATGGCTAGGATTTTTTAACCATTGTTTTTCACACTTGAGCGTTTTCTCTTTGTGCTTTATTGGGAATAACTCACTTTTGTTTTCTTCTTTCCCTCCTCCCAGGGCTTTTGCTAGGCGCATGTTAGACAAAAATATTGGGGTGGTTGTGGTTGGATTTCCAGCTACTCCTATCACAGAATCGAGGGCTCGGTTTTGTGTGTCAGCTGCACATACACGGGAGATGTTAGACACGGTAAGCAGAGCAGATGTCCTGGTGAAATTAACGTCAGATGCTAGAGGGGCTGGGAGAAGCTACAAGTCTGTTATGTTGAATCTCAATTGTTCATTTTGCATTTGCTTTTCTTGATCTTTGTCAGTTGATCTTTAAAGCCTTTATAATTACATATTTTATTTAAAATATTAAATTATACAACAATTAACTGTACTATAGTCCTCTATTCCTAATAGTGACCAAATAATAATAATAATGAATAATAATAAAGACCTATATGAGGAGCACATCAAGACTAAACTTAACTGCTAGGGCAAAATTGCTAGGGCAGGAAACGCTAAATGATGTGGTGGTAATTGCATATAAGGGTGTCCATGCCCTTATATTCATTCCATATTTATGTGAGTTACATTGCAGCAGCAAAATATGGCACCGTCTTAGGTTTTGTATGATACATGTGGAACTTTCAGTCCAATATTTGGAATTGTTTGTATCAAACAAGAGGGCTAAAAGGTGTGATATGACCAGTTTCATCCCTGTATCTTTACTTGCTTCCGGAAGGGCAGTTACAGTTATGTTGAGACTTGCATTATAAACTTCTGTTTCCATTTGTTCATAACTTCCTAAAAAAAGTATTTTTAAGATTGAAATTTTCCATCTTCCTCGCAGTCCAAGGGTGATTTCCCCCACCCCGTGAGGCAGAAGCAAATTTGGATGAAATATGTTCATCCATTTTTGAGTTAGGCAAGGGTGGAACTTTTTTGGTTGCCGACAGATTTTAAGGCTCTTTTTGCATGAGCATAACTCTCAGAAACTGATGCGTTTTATACACTCAGTGTTTTCAAAGTGGGAAGAGAGCCCTGATCCTGCTTCTGACTCCATGCAGCTGGCCCCTGTGCCCAAGCAGACCTCAGTGAGCACATGGATCCAAACACAGGTGGAGGACTGAGGCCTTAGCCCTATACTCAAGACTAGTTTCCAGGCCAATTTAAACCATTTTAGAAACAAAATTGAAAAATCTGGTTTGTACATGTGCAGTAGGAAATTCCTGCTAATCTTAAAACTACAATAAGGAACAACGGAATACTCAACATGAAGTTAAAGTTGAATGGTAAAATAAATATATATATCAATGCTTAGTTACCAAGGTGTAGGTAGGTAGGCTGTTATTTTGCTGTGTAGTTCCAGAGTTGCCTAAGCTTTTGATTATGCAACTGCAGTAATACACAGTGAAATCACCCTGGAGATTAGGAGCTTAATCTCTGTATTTCGCTTAAGTTTTCTTTCTTTAAAACAGTAGCATTAAAAACAGGAAAGTTACAATTTTCAAGCACTGATCTTGCAATTCATCTCACTGCAGTATGCAAATTGGGGCCTTGAACGCCGCTCCTCGGCAGTCACCTTTTACAAGTTCCAGATTTGCCTTTGCAGCTAGGTATCATTGCCATAGTGTTTGCAACACTATCTAAAGTTCCCTATGCCTTATGTGGGGAATGGGAAACACTCTGGGTAGTGTGGTTTAGTTACCTCAGGCAACTGAAAAGGTTTTAACGACAACCACTGCATGACTGTGCTGTATATCCAGTGTAAGATAAAAACACACAGCTCTTGTTCCATTTCTCACCACAACAACCATTGGTTTAAATCACTGGCAGGAATACATACGGGGGAAGACCCATAAAATGGAAAGTTTCCAAGGATGGTAATTTTTCTGAATTACTTTGCAGGTCCTTCTTTATTTAGCTCATTTTATCACAGTCTTAAACCAGGTTGGGGGGGACTTTTCTATTCTTGAGCATATGTTACTGTGTAAACAGAAACAGGATTGAAAGGACAGGTGCTATATTTTTAGTTGTTACGAACCTATTGGCTGCTCTTCAGCATGGGCTTGAGGCTGCAGGGTTCTGATCTTCTCCAGGGAGATTCTGAATGCCCTTGCTCTCTATTGAATCCAGTCGGAGTTGAGGATGTGCAGCCATTCACATTATAGGATCAGGCCAGCTGTGATATTAATACAAGCAAAAGTGGAAAATGTGCTATCAAACCACATAATACTGTTCAAGATAGTCACAATGATCCTGATAGACATCTGGGCCTTGTCCACCTCTGGAGTTATACAGTGGTGAAACTGGCCTTTGGGATATGTATGCAGATACAGCAATGTTGTCTTATATTATGTATGTGCCTCTTTCATGTAAAAAAAGAGAATTTGTAGTTGGAGTATTTTTCCCCCTGCGTGTCTGAGAAATATACACAATTTACCAACAGTCGGCTAATAAATATTGCCACAACATAGCCTACCGTAGAGCCAAATTCTGTTCTCAGTGATGCTAATGTAAATCTAGTGTAGCTCAATTGTTTTCACTGACATTCACCAGTGTAGCTGACAGAAAAAATCACCCCTTTGACTTTATTCCTTTTTGTTTGATTTTAAACTGTGAAAACCACATATGTTTTTGTGTCACTTGCTGTTCAGATGTAAAGCAGAAGTGAGAACAGCTTTAAATCCTTTTAAGATAACTGATACAGTGTAATGATCTTGCAGGTCCTGAATGCCCTTGATGAATTGGGCGATTTTCTGCAACTGAAGTATTCACGGCATTCCAGGTCATCTCATCCTGAACTATACGATGAAACAGGCTTTGAACTTGAAGATTAAGTTTCCCACCCCTGAAGAGAACATTATGATGTTACAAAAAAGAGGAAAAAGCCTAAGAAATATGAATGCATTTCTTCCTTTCTAAGGGCAATTTTTATTTCTCAATTAATTGAACCGAGGGGAAGCACTGTTGTTGCATTTTACTGTATCCAATTTCCATGTGCAAGAGACTATTGCTACAGATCTACTCCCATGGAATTATATGCTTTTTAAGGTATTTTTTATGCAAGCAGACTGTCCCCCATTAGTCAAGTTGCCACTGTGCAGCCTTGGTGCCTTTTTATGAAGAGGCTTTGGGTAGTTCTTAATTCTGGTTGAAATAATAAATTTGAAACCTGAATGGATTCCAGTGTAGTATGTTAGCTTACATGAATTTCAGCTCTCAGACTGGATAATACCTAATGCATCAATGTGGATTGCCTCCGAGGAAATGGCAGATAAGGATCTTCTTACCTAATTTCCACATTTTGAGTTCTCAAAGGACAGCAGGTGTCAGAAGGACATACTAGCGCATGAGAAAACGTTCATACAGAAACCTACTCATATTAAATATTTCTGACAGAAACCTGTGTTCTTGGTCACTTAATGTTGCAGACAAAACCAACCAACCATAAAGTTATATCGTTCATTGTGAAGAAAGAACATGCAACAAGCTTCCTAGTGGTGTGGACTCGGATGTTGTGTGTGAATTGAATCTTTTAGTTAAAGGTGGAAACTCTTTTCTGC
This sequence comes from Eretmochelys imbricata, assembly GCF_965152235.1. NCBI lineage: Eukaryota > Metazoa > Chordata > Testudines > Cheloniidae > Eretmochelys > Eretmochelys imbricata. The sequence continues at coordinate 199,711,601 of NC_135574.1, read as the reverse complement.
TGCAGCATTCAATCTGCAGCCTTATGCATCTTATTGCCACTGAAGTTACTCGGCAGGCTTGTTCCCTTTTCATGTAGCAGTAGTAAACAATTTTAATAACCCTTTAACTTTCCTGTAAAAGCATTGATCAAAACACTCAGATACTTGCAGTTCACAAACTGCAGCTGACATTTATGAGCCCATTTCCAAGTTTCTCAAACTACTTATGAGCTTAATAAATGCACTAACTAGTAAATAATGCTGAAGCTGCTCGTTACACAGAATATGAAGTCCGGGGTACCATACACAGCTCTGCCACCTGTTAACTTGAAGGCTCTTTGATTTCTGAATGTACTAAGTTCCCCCAGCTGATTTAAGTATCACTCATTGACATATTGTGTTCTCTCTTTATGCTATTATGATGTATTCAGATGTTTTTATTTAAATGGTGTTTATTTTTCAAATGCTTGATTGAAATAATTGAGCATATGGCCCACAGTCGGAAAGAGAAGTTATGGTCAGAGTTCCATTTCCATTGCATCAAACGAATCTACAAAGATTCTTGAGAAAACATTATCCTCCTCGCTTTACTTGTCTCACATCAGGCTGAGCAGTTTATGAGGAGATTTTTGCAGACCATAGTTGTTGTATGACACCAGTTAAAAGTTGTTCTGTAGCTTTAACAAACTCCAAACCCTTCCACAATATCAGATGTCACTGTAAACACATCAGATCAAGAGATGTTTAGCTTTCTGTTGCACAGATGTACCACACTTTCATGTTCTTGAAAGCTCTGGTGTAAACTTAACCTACAGCTGCAATATTAGATTTAAGAACAGAACAGTTGAATTGTGGCATACCAATTGCAATATATTACTCCCTGCTTGTTAAAGCAGCTTTAAGGATAAAACAAGGCTGATCAGTTATGAGGTCCTGGGTTTTGTTGGGTTTTGTTGTTGTTGTTGTTTTGTTATGCGAGTTAATAAAATCCAGTGGTGCTATAACTTTAAGAATTGATTACAAAACATTCCATCCTATCAAAGGTCAGCTTAGCACGTGTATATTGGGGGACAAGGAGAAGTAAATAGTGTCATATTTAGATGATTTAGTTGGGGTTGGTCCTGCTTTGAGCGGGGGGTGGGACTAGATGACCTCCTGAGGTCCCTTCCAACCCTGATATTCTCTGATTCTACGATTCATATGATTGTTCACTCTGACCGATGAACTTGAGAAGCACTAAAGACGTTTGTGCATCAGGGTAAATGCACTGCAGAAATATTAAAAATATTCTTGGGTTGTGGGTTTTTTTTACATTTGACGTGATTTTTTTTCTTTGTTAAGCCACCTATTTGCAAGATACAGCTTCCAGGCAATTTGCATGTAGGGCGAGGGTGTGCTTAACACTACTCTGTGAGGATGGGGAAAGGAAGGGAAAGGTCTGCAGCCTTGGAGTGTTTTCCTTCAAGGAAAAAGAACTGAGTTGATATATTGAGTTTTGCTCTCCACTCCTGCACATCTGTGGCCAGTTCGTGTAAATTAGTATAGCTGACTTCTGACCTCCCATCTTAGAGTATATGGTCACAGTCTATACTTCAGAAAATAGCATTACACGTGCTGGTACAACCCATGCAATATTTCTCTCAGCAAGGCCTGAGTTTCATTAAGCTAGAGACTGATCACTTTTCATCCTATTGGGGAATGTTGTCTGTCTAAAGCAAAATTCCTCCTGCCCTCAAAAATTACTCTCTGCTCACTCGCTCTCTCATATTAAGGAGACAGGCCCTCTATTTTTCAGAGTTGTCAGTTTATATATAAATATTATATGCTTTCCCTTAATTCCCTCCACATCTTACGTATTAGAAAAAGTATTCAGCTTTGAATGCTTGGGGTGAAATCCTAGCCCCATTTCTATCAATAGCAAAATTCCCATTTACTTCAACGGGGCCCAAATTTCCCATCGAGTTCTAATTATCTCACGCTAGTTTTCAATGTGACCTTAGTGGAGTTATTCCAGCTTTACACCAGCGTAAGTGAGATCAGAATTTGGCCAATCCTTGGTAATGAAGGCACTTCACTTCATTTTAAAAAAATCATCATGTGATGGGTTATCTGTTGGGAAATTAACACATCCAGTATAATGATCACAGATTTTTGGGAAATGATTCATAAAATGTATTCCATTTGAAGGAGTATACATTTGTGGGAGATTTATTTCTCTGTCTGAACAAGTGGAGATCTATAGCTGGTTTATTTTAGGCTTTTAATAGAAGTTCTTCCTAAGTTTTTTGAATAATCAATAAAGATTGTTCATGATGTCATGTGACACAACCTCATACAAGTCTTTTGTGTTAGTGAGCTCAATAACCCTTTGCAAATTCAGCCAGCTCCAGCAGCCTGGTGAGTTAAAGTGCTGGTCCACCGGTGGGTGCTTTGGTAAGACCTAAGAGGTCTATGTGATAAAGCTGTTGAACCATTTCTCTTTCCTCTTCCTTCACACTCCCACCTATATTTTATTATTCGCCTTTTCCTGTCTTGCTTGACAAGATGTTTTGCCTCCTTTCCCTCCCATAATCTTTACATCCACTTAGAATCATAGAATCATAGCAGATTAGGGTTGGAAGAGACCTCAGGAGGTCATCTAGTCCAACCCCCTGATCAAAGCAGGACCAACCCCAACTAAATCATCCCAGCCAGGGCTTTGTCAAGCTGCCCCTTTAAAATCTCTAAAGATGGAGAGTCCATCACCTCCTTAGGTGACCCATTCCAGCACTTCACCACCCTCCGAGTGAAATAGTGTTTCCCAATATCCAACGTAGATCTCCCCCACTGCAACATGAGACCATTGCTCCTTGTTCTGTCATCTGCCACCACCAAGAACAGTCTAGATCCATCCTCTTTGGAACCCCCCTTCAGGTAGTTGAAGGCTACTGTCAAATCCCTCTTCACTCTTTTCTTCTGCAGACTAAACAAGCCCAGTTCCCTCAGCCTCTCCTCATAAGTCATGTGCCCCAGCCCCACTTCTATGTGTTTGTTTATTCCTGTGCAGTTGGTTTGCTGTAACCATCAGAGAGCACCCACGCAGCTTCAGAACATACAGGTTTAAAGCCTGGGAGTTGGGGGGGAGAATTGGCATCACAAGCACAGTACGCTGTGCCGATGCTTTTTGGTGGCCCATCAGTTTCTGCTCATTCTAACCTTTCATTTTTCAAAAGGAAAGTTCCTTGTTACTGTCGGGGTGAAAGTAAGTCTGGGGATTTACCAGTACGGGGCTGGACTGGGGCCGGCTTTGGCCCCCGGAAGGGGCGGGGCCTCTGGTGGAAGGGGTGGGGCTGGGCGGTCAGAACCAGCCCCGGCCCACCCTGTACCGGCAACTGCCTCCTTCCCTCTCCCCAGGGTAACAGCAGCAGCCAGGGGCTCTGCCAGCGGTTTAAAGGGCCCGGGGTGGTAGCGGCGGCCGGAGTCCTGGGCCCTTTAAATCGTCCCCGGAACCCCAGCTACCACCCCAGGCCCTTTAAATCTCCACCCCAGCCCAGCCGCCGCTACCCCAGGGCTCTGGCAGCGGGGCTCTGGCAGCAATTTAAAGGGCCGGGGGCTCCAGCCACTGCTGGGAGCCGCAGGCCCTTTGAATTGCACCTGGGGAAGCTGATCCACCCCAGTACGGCGCACCGGCTCTTGCCGGTACACCGTACCAGGGCGTACCGGCTTACATTCACCTCTGGGTACGGTGCTAACCTTACAAATTTGAACCAAGGCAGGGTTGTCTGAGCTTGGGCCTGGTTCGCCACTCACCCATAATAGTGTAGATCAGGACTGACTCCCATCCTGAAGTCAACAGAGCTGCACTGGCATAAGTGAGAGCAGAATCAGGCCCAATAGGTCTACGTATGGGGTGAACTTCCCACATTTATTTCAATGGAATTTTAACTCGGAAAACTAATGATGAGATTTTTTTTATCTGGACTGTGTCACAGCTGATCGCTACCAGAAAGATCCAGGTATTCTGGGTGAAGTTTAGGATTATGGGAAGCATTTAGATAGAGTACCATCACTTCATTTTTTTTCAGTCTGTTCTCTGGTGAAAGCATTTCACACAAAGCATTGCTAGCCTATAGGGAGAGGGCAAAAAATTCTTAATTAGGTTAATGGAGGCAAATTATTTTCTTTCATCTAAAGTGTGCTGCAACAAACAAATCTCCAACTGCCTCAAAAATGCAAAAAAACAAAAAACATTTTAAACATGCTCTCATTTTATTCATGCACTAAATTTCATTTTTCTTTGAGTGGAAGTTGAGATCCAGACCCAAATTTTCCGAAGGGGCTACAATATACAGGAAAAAATTGCAGGCGCAATTCCAAATGCCACATCTCAAATTTTGGGTGTGCCAGAGCATATTTGCAATAATATTTGTATGTGCAAATACGGTACTGAGGTGTTTCCCTCATGTATGTGCAAATACAGTTTGTGTTCACAAACTCGACTCTGGCTAGCCCAGTGGGGAGAGAGTGAGTAACAGCAGTTGTTCAGAGTCATGTGGGCCCAGAGGTAAGAAAGAGGAGGAGCACTAGACTAGAAGGGACAGGACAGGGAGTCGGGGGTTGGGGGAGAGGGCCTGAAAGAGGATCAGTCTTGTTTGCCATTTTGAGGAAAGGGGGTGCAGCAGACTCTGGCTTCAGCACAATACCTAGCCGTGAGAGGGCAAGTGAAACAGAGGACGAGACCGGCACCACTTGCCCTGTCTCAGACTCACATACAGGAAGAGTCCACACCCTGCAGCGAGGGTCTGTGAGCCCAGGAAGGACCTCCTCATGGTGCAGGTAATGCAGTGTTAGGACTAGGGCTTATCCTGTTGGAGCCTGGAGGCTTGCAGATTGTGATGAACTGAAGCATGACCTGCAGGCACACCCCTTCGGTTCCTGTCAGGGTTGCCATCTCCTCAGGCAGGCTACCACTGAGTCCTTTCACCTGGGACCATGGGGGACACCACTAGCATCAGCCAATCTGTTCCCTTTCGTGCAGCCTGGAGGTTTTCCTTACTACCACGTTGAGAAGGGCTCCTCGCTGTTACACCTCCCAGATCCCGGCGTCTGTATCAGCGTCATGGCACAATAGGCTCCTCAAAAGGTTATTCCTGGTGTGCGCACCACGTTGTTACCAGGAGACAGCATTGTCAGGCCCTCACCTGAGGGAGTGGACACAAATCAGCTTTTGCTGCAAGACAACTGGCTAAGGAGAGGGATGAAGTGTGCAGGACCAGGACAGAAGTGGTGGAGCTGGGGACCATGGCCAGAATCCAGGTGCGACAAATCAGGGACAGACACAGTGCACACAGTTTTCCAGGTGAGCAGTGTACAAGGAACTGAATCATGCAATTTCTGTGGGTGCAGATTGTTCCCTGTGATATCATGGTGATGCTTGCCTATGGCTCATGCAAAGAGCAGCCTATTAATCTGAGTCTGTGATTACAATGTGTTCACGAAGAGGAGAGCAGGAGGCTGGGGCGATGGCTGCATCTGTCCCTATTATCCTATTTCCCCCCTCTTGCAGCACCCTATGCCAGGTGGGGTGCTGTGCCGGGGCAGATGAGCACTAGTGATGCACCCTCCTCCTGGCAGAGCTGAAGCACTGTGCTGGTCAGTGATGACAATGCAGGCTGATGTGCCTTGAGGAGAGTCAGGTGTGGGGTCTGACAGCAGAAAGTCACTGGAAGAGGTGGGGCCCATCACGGAGTCAGAGGTGAGCTCATTTGGTACCTCTAGCTCAGGGAGTGCACATATCCAGGGCTCAGTTTGGTATTGGACTCAGTGTATGGTAGAGTTGATGGGAGATCTTTGCTCAGGTGTCATGGCTTCATGCATATACCTGTTTCTAATGCTTCAGTATTTGGGAAAGAATAATGGGACAGCTGAGTTTGCTAAAACATCTGATCCAGCAAGTGTCTGCCAGCATCCATATAAGCTGATGCAGATTCTGCATGCATCCTTAGGGACACTGGCACCGATGACCTTGCATTGCACCTCCTTGGTCACACTGCTCCCATTTGTGTCAGCCAGCAATGAATGGGTTAATGTAATCTGTGCAATTCAGATTTCTCTGTGCCTTCTTCACACTGGCTGGAATCATCTTAAAATCCCCTTAACACACCAACAGACCCTCTTCCTTTGTCAACTGGCCAAGAGGGTTCGCATCATCTGTATTCCCCAGGCCAGCAGCTGTGCAGTGTCACTGGGTCCTCGAAGTGTGGCCTCTGGTGACTCCTCATCTCCAGTAGGGTTACCCTGCCTGGGAAGCAGGTAGGGCAAGTCGGCGGGGAGGGGTGTTTAATAAATCATCTGCTGCGGCTTCGTGAGGACAGTGTGTGTTTAGCATGGTGCTGTGTTGGGAGTAGCTGCTATACCTACTCGCTCCAGTGGTGGCCTGACAATATCTTCCTTCTCTGCAGATTCAGGAAAACTTTGCATGCATGTCTCTCCAGCAAGTGAGTCCGTCCCCCATCCCCCAGGAGGCCAGATCAACCAGATGTCGCTGGGAAAGCAAGACGTGGAAGCCAGTCAGAGGAGATGGATGCTCACAGGTAACTCGGCTACAAGCAATGCCAGTGACATCATTGGCTATGGCTCTTGGAGCTCTGACATAGGCAGGCCTAGGGTTGAGGAATTAGGATGTGGAGTGGTGGAGAGTGGTAGTGGAGTCTGCTTTCTCATGAACCGCCCACTGAAATAGGCCCTCTGACTGAATTCGGCCATGACATTAGGCTGGCACCCTCCTCTTATACAAGGCCAGGGCCTATGTGTCTGGTGACTCATTGCATCTTTAGCGGAAGGGGAATATTCAGTAGAGTTCTCTGCAGGTGTTGTCCCTGGTTATTGCCTCTGGTGCCTGTGACAAGGACAAAAGGGGCTTCTTCATACCCACCCATAGCACAGAGAGCAATTTACCCATCTTATACTCCATATGCAGATCACAGATCACTGAAACATGCCTGCAGGTTGGGTATGATCTCCAGTGGGCTAAAAAGCTCCAGGTAATGGAGGTTTGGTGGGGTGCCCAGTGTTCCAAGTAAAGCTCCAGATAAAGGGTGTTTCCTGAGGTTGTTTGACCGGTAACGTATGCTGTGATAGCCCCTGGTCTGATTTAAATTCCTTCTCTACAATACTTCTCCAGCAACTATTCTGAGCTGGCATCTGACCGATATATACATTCCGAAGGCAAAGCTTCCTCGATCGATGTCTTGTTTTACAATTACCTCACGGTCACCAGATGGGTCTCCTGACTAGTGCAGGTGTTGGTGGGCACCATGGTAGCTCGATACTCTAACCTCATGGGGAAGCTGCCTTTTGATCATTCCTAAGCCTGGGGGTTCCACTATTTACAGCTGGGACAGTCACAATAGAGGTGATATTGTCAGAGCTCCTGGACCACCCGCTCAGGGTTGAAAATTCCCAACGTTCAAAGCACCCTGATGCACACTCTAGCAGCCACCTTTGAAAATCTTCTATAGTCTCTTCACGGTAGTGTTGCCTAGTGGATAAAGCACCAGACTAGGGGCTGGTTTACACGGTGAACTTACACTGGCATCGCTACATCTCTCAGAAGTGTGAAAAATCCCTTCTTTTGGTTTTGGACACAAACTCCCTAAGCACAGGTTTGAATCTGGGGCTGCAGGACAGAATGTGAAATATGCACTTACATCAGTAATACTAAATCTTTTAATAAAATCTTAATTCAAGAAAAAAAATATGCACCTAATAAATAAACCTTTCAGCCCATCAGCATGGGTGATTCGACACTGACGCGCCACAGGGACTCAGCTGCGGTGCTGGAGCTCTGCCACGGTAGCATTTTAAACACAGACATACCCTAGGACTCAATAGAGCTGGGTTCTATTCCCAGCACTGCTGTGGGCCCTGCTCACAAGTCACTTCACCTTGCTGTGCTCTTGTTCCCCATCTATAAATGGGGATAATGCTACTGGCCTCCTGTGTAACGTGCTCTGAGATCTATGGGTGAAAAGCGCTATGTAAGAGCTTGGTATTATTATCTGAATTGGTCTTTTTATTTATAGATCCCAGAACTGGTTCATTATTCTTGTTAAAAGTATTAGAAGAGTGCTTAGTTTATGCATACCAAACCTAATAACTAGTACAATGATAGGGATTAATTATAAACACTGTATAAAAATTGCTGGAATACTGACTTTTAAAGTTTGCTTTCTTCTATATTAGCTATAGCTTTGTATGGTTCTTTCTATTTAATACCAGTCAGATTTTCAATCTTTTTAACGTATGAATTTATCTTTTAAAATATTTGGAACCAACCTTTTTCCAATTTGTTAAATGTCTGTTGTCTGTTTGTTAATGTGATGTTCAAGATTTTATAGCACAGTCTTCAAAGCTAAAAATATTTTTTCCAGGAGCTAATTCAAACCAGAGTGGAGCAGCTCAGTTTTACTCTTTACCCAGAATCCTGAAACAGTGGTGTTCAATTTATATCACAGTATAAGTAGAAATACGCAGATTAAATCTGAACCTGACATGTCAGCTTCTCTGTACATTGTCATACAGGATTTCAAATATAAGTCAATAAAATGTCCAACTACAACAGAGTATATCATGTCATCGCCTAACAGCATGTGACAGTAGCTTCTTCATTGGCCCAGATGCCTAATTTTGTTCCAGACCAAGATGGAGTCCACACTGTAAATCTAGGCAACCAACTCCCATGGAATTTCAATAGCCAACTCCATTAGACATCTTTAAAAACCCCAGTCTTGAAATGTGAGGTGTCTGTGTTCTCTCTACTAGAACTGAGTATGAACCATCGGTAAAGAACCTCAGTGTGTTTGCAGGGCCGCCGGAACAGGTTGGTCAGGGGGCCGTGTCCCCATCACTTTTAAAGGTCAAAGGGCTATGCCCTCCCACTTTGTACTGGCCCTAACGGCAAGTGACGGGGGGAGGCGGGGAGAGGAGTGAGAAGGGGCAGGGCCTTGGGGGAACTGGCAGTGCGATGGTAGGGCCTTGAGGAGAACAGGTGGTGCGATAACAGGGCCATGTTTCAGGCACCAGTGACCCCCACACTTTTAGGGAGCTTCCGTTGCCCCTGTGTGTATGTGCTGGAGGACTTGCCTCATGGCTGAAAGAGAAGGGAGTGACCCAGCTGAGAGAGCTCCAAAAGGTTTATTTACCAGGTGCATATTTTTTCTTGAATTATGATTTTATTAAAAGATTTAGTATTATTGGCTTCAGTGTATATTTCACATTCTCTCCTGAACCCCCAGATCCAAACTCATCCTTAAGGGATTTGTGTCTGATTGGGATCCAAAATCAAAAGACGGGAGAGTTTTCTGGCTTGGATATGCCTGAAACCTCAAATTCAACCTTCCTGTCAAGATTCCTACACTTCACAATGACAGAAATGACATGAGATGAGTTGATCTCACAAGATATCTGCCACTTTGGGCCAAAGTCTCCTGAGAACAGCTCCCATAGTTTTGCTGCCATTGTCTTCTAACCTGAGCCTTAATTCAGCCCAGTGCAAATCTGTTCTGGATCAGAATACCAAACTTTGTCCATCACTCTTCTTCACACTAATACTCTTTGGGGTGTAGTCTCTTTCTGAAAAGTGCATTGTCTCATTGCTGTTCAGCTGAATAGGATCATAACTTGAATGCACTTTGACTTAAAGCCCACCTCTTCTGCTGCACCAGCATCATGTTCCTATAATCTTCGGGTTAATACTATGCAGAACACCCTTCCATTTGTGCAGAGGACGTACTGGAGGAAAACAAGATATGCATATAAACCCTACGAGTCTTAGCTTGGAGCCCTACATCTGAATCTCATTGTCTACACTTAAAACGCTGCATCTGAGCCACTGTAGCACTTCAGTGAAGATGCTACCTAGGCCAGTGGGAGGGCTTTTCCCATCCACATAGATAATCCACCTCTCTGAGAGGCAGTAGCTGGGCTGATGGGTCTACACCAGGGATTAGGTTGGTTTCAGGGGTGTGGATTTTTCACCATCCTGAGCAACATAGTTATACCAACTTAATTTCCTAGTGTAGACCTGAGCTCAGGAAACATGTTTTCCTCCTCCTTTCTCAGAAGTTTGGCAGTTGTTTACTATTAGGACTTGTCTACACGGGGATAGGAAAATTAATCTGAATTATTAAAGGTGTGAATTCAAAGTGGATAATTTAAATTGCATGAAACTTCTGTGTCGACAATCTCTTTCAGAATTAAAATGAATTAAAGCCACTTTAATTCTGAATGAAAGTGTCCACTCATGTCCATGCAGTTTAACTAATCCACACCTTTTATTTAATTTGGATTAACTTTCTTGAGCGTCCCCACGTAGACAAGCCCTTAGTGTTTACTCAGCCAACAGGTGAGAATATGAATAACAAAATCTCTCACACCCTTCTTAGACTATTTCATTTTAAATGCTAAACCATTGCGTGGCATGCCAGGACAGAATAATCCTTCATTATTTTCATGGTGTTTGTAACCCAGCCAAAGCTCTTTGATCTTGAAGATCTTTTCCGTCAGATTTGTTACATACAAATTTAGGCCACTGTTAACAAGCAGGCATTGCTTGAACAGAGTGTGAGTTAACAATAAGGTACACAATTTCTTTCCCTCTATCAACACTATCAGTTACTGCCACCAACAAAAAGAAGTTTAGTTCCCATCCATATGGAACCATTAGCATTTAAAAGGAAGGCTGAGTTTTTTTCTCACTTCAGTGACCATCTATCTAATGTCATGTACATTGCCACAAATGATCTCAAGGGTTACCAGACAGTGTGGCTGCCCTGTGGTGAATTACAAATATCCTTCTAAATACCCCCATGTGGATGCAAATTGACTTTGATTCCCTTCACCCCTGGCTTGAAGGGGAAATATTTGTATTGCTCTGTGAAGATTTTATTTATGTCCTTTCCAGTGCACTCCTCTGTTCAACATAGATCAACATGGACTATATTCTCATATATAGCTCATTCGTCATCATCATGTTGTTCTCAGCTTTCTAAAGGAAAGGAAGCTAAAGCTTCAGCCAAAGGAGAGAATACTCAGAAATTCACCATCTCCCCAGAACGAATGCAACCAATGAGCTGACACATTTACATATAGTGCCAGATAACTCATTTTAGGGCAGGCAGAACTTTGGCTTTCAAAGGATCTATGGCAGTGGTTCTCAACTGTGGTCCACCGCTTGTTCAGGGAAAGCCCCTGGTGCGCCAGGCTGGTTTGTTTACCTGCTGCGTCTGCAGGTTCGGCCGATCGCAGGTCCCACTGGCCACAGTTTGATGCTCCAGGCCAAACGGGGGCTGCGGGAAGCGGCGCAGGCGAAGAGATGTGCTGGCTGCCCTTCCCGCAACTCCCATTGGCCTGGAATGGCGAACCGCTGCCAGTGGGAGCTGCGATTGGACGAACCCACGGACGCGGCAAGTAAAGAAACAGGCCCAGCGCACCAGGGGCTTTCCCTGAACAAGTGGTAGACCACAGTTGAGAACCACTGATCTATGGGAATGTCAAGGTACTTGATTCCCTGCGCCAGATCCCAAGCTGGTGTAAATTGGTGTCGCTGCACTGGAGCTAGGCTGGTTCACACCAACCAAAGATTTTTCACAATGGCCCCATTTGTTCAGGAAATAAAAATTGTTTCCTTCATTGCAGCATTATTAAAAATGGGCATAATATTTCCAGAGTCCTTGTCTAGCTAGCACCAGGCCAATCAAATGCATATTAAAATCAAAGGTAAATCCACAAGGAAGAGTCATAAAATAAAACTAAATAGCAAATCTTATCCCTTTTCTGACAAAACTCCCTTTGAAGTCACAGAATAAAGACAGCAGCATGGGCTCTGATGCATAAAACAAATACCAATGGGGGGTCACAGGAACCTGTTTAAGGAGCTGAGAGAGGATGGGAGACACTGAGAAAGGGAGAACAAGGAGAGCCAAGCTATGGACTAGCAGTTAAAATCTAACGAAAAATAATGTTGGTGGCAAAAGTGGAAAACAAAACATTACTGCAGAGTTGGTCCCCAAATCAGAGACAAAGACTTGTGACAAATTATTAATCCTCAGACTGGGACAAGTTCCCAATCTCTGGGGTGGGGGCAGATGCACAAGCGTCAGGACTTGGCCACCTCCCTAACCCTAAATGAACTGGAAAATAAAGTAAGGCGTTCTGCTGATCAAATAGTCAAGTGGTATCAAAAGGCAGAGGTATTGTCAGTGCAGGAGAGAGAAAACACAGAAAGATCTCGATTGCGGGGGGAGGGAACCAATAATACTGTATAAATCAATGGGCGTTAGGTGGCTCATTGAAATCATCGGGGGTTGGGCCGCTAAATACCTTTTAAAATCTGCCCCCCAAGACTTACAGGCCTTAAATTAAGCAAGGGCATGCTTAGGGTAGCCATAGTGGAAACGCTTCCTGGTGGAAATGGAGCTGTGAGGTAGATGACAATCAGAAGGAATGTCAGGCAAAGGGTTAGCTACCACCCTAGAGGCCATAATGTAGGGCATAACCCTGCACTAGCGGTAGGAGATTGAACTTTCCAACATAAGCATCTATACACCTTTTCTGTCGATCTCCCCTTTCCAACATAAGCATCTATGATCCCATGCAAGCAATATTGAAAAGCCCCGAATGGCTCTGGGAGAACAGATTTCAATAGGTATGGTCTTAAATCATAGCTGATCAATAGACCCTTTTTTTAATGGCGTGATCCCATTTTGGAGTTTGCACTGATTGGAAAGTTGTACAATGTTGTAATCAAATCAGACAGGAGCAGTCTACAAAAACAAACAATACTGCTGTGTGTTTCTTGTCTAATAGTTAACACCCCTCCCAACAGCCCACTGGGGGGTGGGAAGGGGAGGGAGATGGGGCAGGAGGTAGGAATTAGCACATTAATACTGGCATTTGATTTAGATCTTTGGTTACCTGGTTTCTCATACAAATTCTAACTCCATTTGCTTTCTCTCTGTTTTTATTAGCAAAGGACTTACACACTGGCGTGGGGAAGAGCATCATGTTGGTGCTAAATAAAATTTATTCTGATTTCCCATTTGGGATGGAAGCTGGCCAGAAGCTGGCAGCTGGCCAGATTTTCAGGTGATATAAAATGCAACAGCTCTCTTGACATCAATGGAGTTATGTCCATTTATACCAGCTGATGTTTTGGCCAGCGTGTTTACTCATTGTACACTTGTGTTGCATATTTAGTGCACAAAACACAGTCTGTTTAGAATGGTTCTCTGCATAGTATGTAAGATGGTCATTCTTGTGAGAGCATGTTATATCTTCATTTAGATCCCATGGACAAATTAGTTCCTGCAATAATTCTTTGGATGTTAGCGGAGTTACACCTAGGGTGAATTTGGCACCACTAGCCTAATGTTAATAGTGATTTTTTAAATAGAAAGTGAATTCTCAGATTTCTGTCTGGTTTACTCATCTTGTTTATTATTATTGTTCCTTCCTGGAGCATAGCAGTTAAGAAAATACTAGGGCTGTCAAGTGATTAAAAAATTAATTGTGATTAATCGCACAATTAATCGCACTGATAAGCAATAATAGAATACCATTTATTTAAATATTTGTGGATGTTTCTACATTTTCAAATATATTGATTTCAATTACAACACAGAACACAAAGTGTACAGTGCTCAGTTTATATTTATTTTTATTACAAATATTTGTGCTATAAAAAACAAAAGAAATAGTATTTTTCAATTCACCTCATACAAGTACTATAGTGCAATCTCTTTATCATGAAAGTTGAACTTACAAATGTAGACTTATGTACAAAAAATAACTGCACTCAAAAACAAAACAATGTAAAACTTTAGAGCCTACAAGTCCACTCAGTCCTTGTTCAGCCAGTCATTCAGACAAACAAGTTAGCTTACATTTGCAGGAGATAATTCTGCCCGCTTCTTGTTTGTAATGTCACCTGAAAATGAGAACAGGTGTTCACCTGGCACTGTTTTAGCTGATGTCGCAAGATAGTCACATGCCAGGTGTGTTAAAGATTCATATGTCCCTTCATGCTTCAACCACCATTCCAAAGGACATGCATCCATGCTAATGAGGGGTTCTGCTTGATAACGATCCAAAGCAATGCAGACTGACACATGTTCACTTTCATCATCTGTGTCAGATGCCACCAGCAGAAGGCTGATTTTCTTTTTTGGTGGTTCAGGTTCTGTAGTTTCCACATTGGAGTACTACTCTTTTAAGACTTCTGAAAGCATGCTCCACACCTCATCCCCCTCAGATTTTGAATGGCACTTCAGATTCTTAAACCTTGGGTCGAGTGCTGTAGCTATCTTTAGAAATCTTCTTTGCATTTTGTCAAAACTTCAGTGAAAGTGTTCTTAAAATGAACAACATGTGCTAGGTCATCATCCAAGATTGCTCTAACATGAAATATGTGGCAGAATGTGAGTAAAAAAGAACAGGAGACATACAATTCTCCTCCAATGAGTTCAGTCACAAATTTTATAATGCATTATTTTTTAACACGCGTCATCAGCGTGGAGGCATGTCCTCTGGAATGGTGGCCGAAGCATGAAGGGGCATATGAATATTTAGCATATCTGGCATGTAAATACCTTGCAATGTCATCTACAAAAGTGTCATGCGAACGCCTGTTATCACTTTCAGGTGACATTGTAAATAAGAAGCCGGCAGTATTATCTCCCATAATGTAAACAACCTTATTTGTGTTAGTGATTGGCTGAACAAGAAGTAGGACTGAGTGGACTTGTAGGCCCTAAAGTTTTACATTGTTTTGTTTCTGAGTGCTGTTACGTAACAAAAAAAATCCACATATGTAAGTTGCACTTTCACAATAAAGAGATTGCACTACAGTACTTGTATGAGGTGAATTGAAAAATACTGTTTCTTTTATCATTTTTACAGTACAAACATTTGTAATAAACACAATAATATAAAGTGAACACTGTATACTTTGTATTCGGTGTTGTAATTGAAACCAATGTATTTGAAAATGTAGAGAAACAGCCAAAAATATTTAATACATTTTAATTGGTATTCTATTGTTTAACAGTGCGATTAAAACTGCGATTAATCACAACTACTTTTTTAAATCATGATTAAATTGTTTGAGTTAATTGCGTGAGTTAACTGTGATTAATCAATAGCCCTAGAAAATACCTTTATTTTCCAATATCCCATATAGGCTGCATTGCCATTTGTTGCATTGGACATACATGTATGGACAGAAATAGAGCCACATTCTAGGTGTGGGGGAAGCAAAGTAAACAAGGACTGAAAGATTTGAAACATGAGCACTACTTTAGTTGCCCACATTAAACAGATGAATTTTCAGTGGATTTCTGTGCTTTCAGGAGTAAGCTCTTATGGCGACCAAACCTTAATGGTTTCATTTAATTATATCATCATGTACATCCATCTGGTCTCTTGCTACAACTGGAGACTCAAGAGAAGTCCCTAGTGGGCTTTCACTTTTTGAAACAACAGCTAAGAGAATGGGGTAGTTCATGGTGTTGAAAGATGGAACCATGCATCTCTGGATCAGCAGTATGTATCTTGCTCAAGACAGAAAAGATCAGAAGTTGGTATAACAAAACCACTGAGCCAGCCAGCTGCTGGAGACGAGCCCAAACCTCAAAGCCCAATCTGAACACCACAAATTTTAGGAAAGTTGAGCCCTGAATCAACCTCTGCCACAACTGTGGTACATATCAACATCAAAGCAGCTTTTGATTCAGATGACGGGTCAACACTTCGGCTTGCCCTAAAAGGAACTGGTGTTCCATATGTTCTTCTTGCACACCGGTACTGGTGCAAGAGTGCATGTTGGTTCATGGCTTTCACAGACTTTCTATACAGTCTCAGGTGTGCAGGGATGCATTTTCACCCCAGCTCTATTCTGTTAAGCTGTTGACCAGTTATCAGGACTTGCTGCTCCACATGTCAGAATCAAGACTGGTCCAAAAGAGCTTACTGACCAAGACTACACCAACAACACTTCCTTCCTTGTGAAGAAGTCAGAGAATTTGAGACCTGCCCCCCAAGGTATCCAAGATCTCACCTGTACCATGAGGTTGAATGTCTTATGGCAGAAGACCAAGGTCCAGAACCTCACAGCTGAGCCAGGCGGGGTTGAGTACTGTGGAGAGCATTACAGGTTCATCTACCTAGGCTACAAGCAGAGTCCAAAAGGTCACAGCAAACTGGTCATTATTTGATGAATATGTCTCTCTGCTTCCTGCTTGAAGTCCACGTCTCACATATGGATGCAAAAAAGTCTTTTGCATTGAGACAGAGTTCAGATCTATCTAATCTATTGGTATACAGGTCAGAAACCTTGGAGTGGCTAGAGGTATTCTACATGTGTCGTCAGCACCAAATCCTGAGGATAAACTGCTCTGGTTTTGTGCAAATTGTCACAATCTCACAGAGATCTGGCCTTCCTCCAGTCCCTCGTTATATTCAAAAGCAGCATTGCATGATCTTCAGCCACATCACTAGGGCGGACAAAAATACCACTGCACCCCATGCTCTCAAACTGTCCATTGATGCATGAAGAGGAGTACACTTTGACCCTACATGGTGCTGCCCAACGGGCTGCCCCAGAAATTCATGGATTCACAGGACTGAGACAAATCTGGGAGCTCCACTACACAATGCTTGGTGCAATGCCATCAACCATGGTCACTCTGGCTGGCGCAACGGTCCTCAGTAGACTGTGCATGTTTGATGATGCTGATGCATATCTGTGATTGAAGGTGGGTATCTCAGCTGGGTTCCTAATGGATAGGAGAGCACATTACACCTGGTGCTAACTGCCTATCCTTGTTTGCAATCTCAGTGGAGAAGCCAAGAACTGAATGGGGTCAACGCACTGAACTGTTTTCTCTTCCACACAGGTGCCCTTTCCACAACAAGATTGAGCGAGTGGTAGAGAAGCTTCAGTGGTGCAGGGAGAGCCCAATACAAGCAAAGTCATCAGGTAAGGCACAAACGAGACTTTCACAATTAAAGGATGTAAATTTATTAACAAGGAAACTCTGACTCTGCAGCTGGAGCCCTGCACCTCTATGAAGCCAATGGCATTCCACGCAGGCCCATGTAGATCCAATTGCTGGAACAAGATCTAAGGGTTGAATTTTCCTCTCACCACTTTTTTATACAGTTTTATCACACCAGCTGAGGAGCTGGGCCTCTGAATATTCATTAATGACTGTAGGACAATTCCACCTACATAACATTGAGAAAGAAAGTTATTCTTGAAAGAAAAAACTGAGATTGCACCCAACCCTAAAAGCAGAGCTGAGCTGTTCTGTAATTATGTACTTTTGTACTGCTGAAAGTAGGGTAAGTCTGGATTTAGGGAAAATGCACAAAGTTTGACTCTCTCTGTCCATGTAAATATTGTATCTGTGAATACCATTCTTCCTGGTGAAAGGAAACTAATGTTCTAAGAAAACAAATATGATGTACCCCTAACAAAGAGGGCAAAGGGGGTGGGGGACTCCCTTATTCTGACTAGGTCTGTATTCACAAGAACCAGGGCAAGCAGCTGAATCTACTGTGTGTTTAGAGGCAATCTATAGGGGATCTGATAAGAAAGATCAGTAACCAAAGAAGTGTTCTCCTGCTTGATTTCTCCTAATGTGATCTCAGCATGCAGGTTCTCTTTTTCCTCTATAATTAAGGGTCTGATTTCAGAGATCTTTAGTATCAAAGACAGGATAATGTTTCAGAAGAATGTATTTCCCTCAAGAAGAAAGAGCAGGAAAGGTCAGACTGGAATCAGATGCATCCATTGGACGGTTGTACCTCAGTGATAGTCGTACTGTCCTTTCTCCTTCCTCAATGTTGTTACAACTGCTAACTACTCCTTCCTTTCCTTTTAATTGCCATCCTTATACCTGCCAGGCCTCCTCAGAAATCTGCAAGGATTCAGTTTTGAGTGGACACCCCATTTTCCTGTAAAAATGGGTAAGTCTTCTGTGGGTTTATTTATTTAACTATGCTAAGGCGCCCCCCATGCAGAAATCAGTTATGCTATGGGAGGGTGGAATCTGCTGGCCTCACCTGGGAGGCTGGGATAAACATTCAGTTTTTCCCCCAATTAAAAAAGAGGCATAGACAGAGTGGAGATATAAGGCCTGATCCAGCACCTGTTGAGATAAATGGCATTGGTGCAGGATTGCACCCTTAGGGTTAAATTATCTCTTGCATATGAGAAGGGAGGGAGACATTGGGAAGCCAGTTACGGCTCCTTGATTCTTTGGGCCAGGCTGAGCTGGCCCTGGTGTGAGAGCAAACCTAAGGAGAATTAGCCCCCATCACACCCATCCCCACCTCCAGCAGCCATCCTCTCTTGTTATACCAATAAAATAAAAACCAGCAGGATCTTATTAAAGAGGAAAAGGCAAAATGCCACATTTATTTTGAATACAGAAAGAATCATAGTAAGCAGTTAGTTATAGCTATAACATTCCATTCAATCTCATATTTATTCACACATTCATTCATACAAACACACACACACAGGTTCTGCAAGGTTGTTATCATAGTTACCAGCCTTAGAGTTGCTCATGCCAAGCCACTGGCCAGGTGGCCTGGACATGAGGAGGGAGCAGGGCCTTGTCAGACGCTCATCTGATGCTCCTGGAAGTTGGTTTGCAGAATCAGACCCCAAAATTCTCACTTTCTAGAGTCCATTTTTATAGGACTTTCTTCCTATGCCAGTCTACGGGAATTGCTTCATCATGCTGTTGCTGAATCAATCAGCAGATGGCACATTCCTGACGGCTCCGTGCTGCCAGATGTTATCTTGTTCTTTGGTTCTCCCATTCTTGAGGCTGTTGGGTGGATTCCAGTCTGCCCTCCGGGGGTCCTCTGGTTATTTCCACTTGACGCCTTCTTCAGCCAATGGACACTGGATTCTTAGGCTGGCACCTCTCTGATCATTCAGTTATTATCCACACCAAGCATCCATCCACATACATCCTCTATCTCTATTTTAATCACAATTGTTAACAAAGCGAGATGAATACAACAAAAGGGCGGGGAATCTCTGGGTGCTGTTTCTGTTGTTACACAGTATTGCTTTGAGTCTCTCTCTGTGTGAGTAGTTGTTGTTACAAAGAATTGCTTTGAGAACAGACTGTGTCTTAGAATGTACTAACACAATTAGGAGCTTGCAAGTTTCACACACAGAGGGGGAGAAACAGTACCAAAACCCAAGAGACCCCTTAATTAGTAATACCCTGGAATTTAAACTATGGGGAATCAAACTCATTTGTGATTTTAATACAGAACTTCTTTAATATGATCCAACGCTCTGCCCTACCATGATCCCTAATCCCATGGTGGGGGAGCGGGGGAGGGGGAATGCTACAACAGAAGCCAGCACCACTGGCTTTGTGACACCTGAAAGCTTCTCCCACCCCAGGGAATTCTTATCTAGACAGCTGTAGCCTGAATCCAAGTCCTTCCTGCCACCTGAGCTCAGTGGTGTTACACAGGCATAAAATCAGAGTAACATGACTGTAAATCAGGCCTCATGTGTTTAATATTTCACTGCTTTATGGAGTCCATACCCGTGCTCTAAAGTACCCCTGGGCGGAGCTTAGAGATGCACGCTGTCTCCTCGCAAGTGGTCATGTTACTAACATCTAAAATGGTATCCTCAGTGGATCAGCCAATGGCACAACAGCTGACAAGCACCTCTTTTTGAGCTCCTGAAGTGCCACATTCCATGTGTCTGTGGAAAGTCCCTCTGTGGCACAGCTCTTCTTCAAACTAGCCCCCAGTCCCATGCAGTCCAGCTTCCTCTTGGCCACGTAGGGCTGGATGGAATGGCCTCTGGAGCCCATCTGTGTTGCTCAGACCAGAGGCCCCGCTGGAGGGCAAAGTACTCGTTCTCCTCTGACCCAGGAAGCAAGAGACCAGAGGTGGCATTTTCACAAGTGTCTAAGTAACGTAGGAGCCTACGTTCCATTTTTCAAATACTTTGGTACTTCGGAGCATAAGTCTCAGAGAGTCAGTAGAACTTAGCCACCTAACACCTCCTTGAGAATTGCACCGTCAGGTGCCTAATATGGCAGTTTGGTTCCTAAGTTCAGCATTTAGGTGCCAGTAGCATTCTCAAAACCCCTCCTCAGCTGCTGCCTACCCCTGTAGGAGCCTAAAGTCCCTAGGCACCTAAGTTCCACTGTTAATATCTCCTATATTTTGGAAGGTATGCCTGTGGTGTGCTGGCTTTTGTGAATGCCAGTCATAGGTGCCTAAGTCTCCCCATGCATTTTACAGGGGAGACTCAAGGTGGGGAATTCCATTAGGGGACGTCAGAGACCTTGAGTCCCACTCTGAAGCCCAGATCCACAAAGGAACTGAGGCAGAGCAACGCTGGCTGTTGCAATGTCTAGAAAATAACAGGAATGCTATTGTGACCCACAAAGCCTAAGTTAGACGCCTCAGCTCCCTATATGATGAACAGGGAGACATAGTTGCCTTAGAATGGGAATGAATTCTACAAAGCCAGCATGAATCAAATATTAATTGGGACAGAGAAAGAATCTATAGCCCATTGGTTCGGGCACTCACCACAGAGGTGGCAGAGCCTTGTTCATATCCCTTCTCATGATGCAGGTTGTGGGGGTGGGGACCTGAACAAATGTTTTTCCAGCTCCTGGTAGGCTACAGATTATAAGGGGCATTCAACTCCTCCTTGTCCATCCCCCGCAGCTGTTTTGTGTGGAGTTCGGTGACTCTGAGCACACCCTTCCGATCAGGCCCCACACACAAGATAGGCAGAGGAGCACCCATCTTCCCTTAGTTCCTGGATTGCACTTAGGGGTTCCAGTAGGAGATAGGTGTCCAGATGCCTAGAGGGAGACAGTAGTGCACATGCCCAGAGGCAGGAACATAGTACCTAGGGAACTTTTACTGCAAAAACTCAAGTGATAAGAGAGTTTAGACACCTACACGTTCAAGTGGCAGCCAAGCAAGAGTCTTCTGAATCACAATGGCACCCAAAAAACATTTGTGGATCTGGGCCTACATACCTAAGTCACTTTTGGAAATGCGATATAGGCTTCTAAATCATTTATGTGCTTTTATAATTTTACCCCAGACCTAATATACAGTTTGCTACTTACTATAGCAGGCTTGGCAATAACCACTCTAGTTATATGGTTGTGAACCAGTTTCCGTTCTAACCCCCAGCTTTCAGTAGTTTATAAGTATCCAAAAAGCCTTTGACGAAGCAAAATTTTGTTCTTGCCTCGATGGAAAATTTCACTTTTTCCAACCATAAACTTGGGTTTAAAGAAAACTGTGAAAGTCTAAATATTTCAAAAGTTGTTGAGTGCATGAAATTAGGCCTATCACTTTAAGTTGTTCCACCACTTTGCCAAGTAAAAACAAAATATTTTGTTTGATTCATGTTAATGTTACTATCTCCTTTATGAAAAATGTTAGAGCAATTCACGTGATCTTCTTTTAACATTCCCTTCCAATCTTCCCATACCTACTTATTCTACAACTACAAACCACAGAGCTACATAATCTCAATGAGGTAAGTAGGAAGTAACTCGTAGAAACTACTTATAAGCCATGTTGACACAACGGTACAGCAGCATAGCTATGGGCTGTAACCCCATAGTATAGACACAGACTACAACAACAGATGGGGTTTTTCCAGCATTGTAGGAGCTCCACCTCCCAAATGATGGTAGCTAGGCCAACAGAAACCTTCTTCCATTGACCTAGCTACAGCTACACCAGTTCTTAGATCAGTAGCTATAGTACTTGGGGGTAAGGATATTTTCCAACCCTGAGCCTTGTAGATACATTGACCTAAGTTTTAAGGGTAGACCAGGCCTGAGTAAAGCTTGGGGACATTGAGGAAAATTAATCCAAATTACCTAAAGTGTGAATTTAAAGTGGATTAGTTAAACTGTATTAAACCCTGATGCACACTTCCCATTTACCTGCTCTATACCTGTTTTGTTTTGCTAATACACAGCTTCAATATCCAGTCTATTGCAATGCCAAAAAACAGAGGAGTTGAAATGCAGCCCAGTTTCATGCCAGTGTCCACACTGAACCACTATGTTGTCTGGTTGATCACCCTTTTAGAGCACTTTGCATCTCTGAACATGGCCATGATGATGTTGACAACTTTAGCTGGGATTCTGTAGGACTGGAGAATATTATACATCTGTCTGTCTGGGCAGGCTGTCAAATGTCTTTCAAAAACTATCAGTGACATTGATGAAGATAGGAACTTGCTATTCTATACGTTCTTCTGTGCATGAAGAGAGAAATGTGCATGAATGACGTGTGTGTGAAGTTGATTAAAATGGGAGAGTTGTTGCACTGGGACAATCCCATTCTCTCGGCTGCTGAAGCTTGGTCCAGTGGCACAAAGGCTGTTACAACTGGAGGCTCCTTTAGCTGCAGTGGATAGCCATAACTTCTGTAGTGCCCCATCATGCCTTTTGCCATTTTTCTATGGTCCTTAATGTGAATATCTGATCTAGCCAGCACCTGTTGGGCCTGAATCCAGACCATTCTTCTCTATGCTTTACATCCACTGCCCCCTTTCATCCTGTATCGTACCACACTGCAGAAGTCTTTTCCTACAATGATTCCATGTTTCCACTGGTCAGGAGAGGTCACTTTTCCCCACACTTCATTGAACAGCTCTGTCAGTTTCATTACGATAGTGGTATCGAGTACTTTACACAGTAACATCACATTAGACAGCAAAAATCTCAAGAAAGTGGAAGAGTTCACTTACCTGAGCAGCACCATATTAGCCAGCTGAGACCTCGAGAAGGAAGTGACATCAAGGATAGGAACGATATCCACAGCATTTACTAAACTCAGCAATGGATGGAAATCAAAGATATTCCACACCAGACCAAAATGGACAACTTCAATTCAAGCATAATCATGGTACTGCCGTACTGCTGCGAGAGCTTTGAAAATGAGCGCCTACAAAAGATTCTGGGCATCTGTTGGGAAGCCTTCATCACCAATGAAGAGATCTGAGAAATCACCAACTAGCAGCTTGTTTCCACCAGAATCAGAAGGAAGCCCTGGACATATCTGGGGTATGCACTCCAGACGCCAACACACGGACTCCCACATGAAGCTGTCAAGTGGAAACCAACCGCAGTGAGCAAACAAGGGTGTTTAAGAGAAACTTTAAGAAGAACCCATAGCAGGGAAGGCAGAATAGTCGATCTCAACACCAGAGAGCAAATGAAAGCAACAGGAAATGACAAGGAGGAATGGAAGAGAATGCTTTCTGCCTTGTGCACCAACACTGGCATGGAAAGTGTTAAAAAAAGTATGGACATTCTCATTCAAAATTAACGTGGCTCTAATTTGGTTTAATTTAATTCACTTCCAAAGTAAATTATGTCCAAAGTGAATTAAACTAAACCAAATTAAGGCCTCTTTAATTCTGAATGCTTGTGTCCAAACATGGGTTTGAATGCAGTGTAACTAATCCCCTTTTAATTCACACCTTCAGTTAATTCACATTAATTTCCCTGGGTGTACCTATGTAGACAAGCCCTAAAATAGCATCCAGACATACAGAAACCGTGGTCTCTTACTGCTTATGAGGGCAGAGCTAAATGCAAGATTCTGATTTCAGTTGTACCGATGTAAATCCATTGACAAAATCTGTCCAAAATCTGTCGCCTAACAGGGCTTATCCAACCAACCCAGTTAGTATCTTCTGAGCAGGTGACAAAATATTTAAGAACTGGACAGAACTGAAAGAATCCCTGTGGGTTGTGAGACACCAAACAAAATAAACGTTAAATGCCTGCCATTTAGGGCAATCTGATATATTCCAAAGGGGACAAAACAGTTATTCTTTATGAACCAAGGAATCCAATCATAGAGAGTCTTAATACTGAGTAGTAACATCTTGACAACATTCAATGTAATCAATTTTAATGTAATGTACAGTGTCTTCCTTGTTTTTGTTATGCTTTTCTAATTTCTCTACGCTTCCATACCTTCAAAGCTGTAGAGACTGGACTCTCTTTTTCTTCCACCACATTCAGTGTTTGTTGCTCCATCCTTCCTTCTCTCTCCTTCCATCACTCTTTATGTCCCTTCTTCCTTTTCCTGTGTTGTGTTTTCTCATCATCTTATGCTCCCTGACTTCTTCCTTCTGACCTATACTCTCCCCTCCCCCATGCTCCTTCATACGCCACTCACACCAAGACAGCCACTCCAGCATACATATATATTCCAGTCACTGATGGTTCTAGAGAGGGGAACTCATTGTTGGGTTAGAAGCACCAGGAATTGTGGGACTAGACACCGAGGCAAGTCCAACCTTAGGAACCAGAAATGAAGGAAAGATTTGGTGGCCAGTTTTGACATTCCCTTTCCAGAGGGGCGCTTACTGTGTGAGGATGGCTGTCTTTTTCCCCTCTTCAGATCTAGGCCTTAAGCAGAGAGTTATTTCCCCCCCAGTGGACACAGCCAGGGAGCCAGCCATCAGATTGCTCAAGCTGCTGCAAGAACGTGGCTCCTTATCCCTACATGCCACACCTCCTGCTGTATACTAAACAGCGGGAAAGAGGGGGAGATCTGCCAGTACTGAGTCCATGTGTAAACAGGTTTCAGAGTAGCAGCTGTGTTAGTCTGTATTCGCAAAAAGAACAGGAGGACTTGTGGCACCTTAGAGACTAACAAATTTATTTTGAGCATAAGCTTTTGTGAGCTACAGCTCACTTCATCGGATGCATTCAGTGGAAAAGTAAGCAGGCTACTTAAAGTCTAGGGAAGAAGCTAAGCCACGATTCAGAGGGGATAGGATAATAGTCTTGAAAAGTGAAAACACCAAGGAAGGAGATTAATTATTTAGTGCAATAGAGAAATTAAAATACTCCCAAGGGTAATGGTGGAGGCCACATCACTCGGGACTTTTAAAAATAGACTGGGCAAAACACTTGAAAATGCACCATCAAGAACAATTTTGCAGGGCTGGAGATGGGCTGAAAGATAGCGTCTTCTCCATCTTTAACTTCTGCGGTGCTGCCTCTATAACCATGAAAATGATTGAAGTTAGAGCAGTGCAAAAGTTTCATAATGAAGCCAGATGACGCTTACCTGTTTTGCCTATTAAAAACCTGGAACTCAGGCCAGTTGTGCTAATACGTGCAAACTGGGGCCACGTTTAGACTGAACCAAGGATAATTTATAGTTACAGGTGGGAACCAGACAGAGCTTAATAGTTTCACATGGTTTTGATCCATGAGTAGATAAAACTCTGAGTGAATTTGGCTTTGAGATTTGGGGCTCATGTGAACCTCAAAAAATTGAGGTGACACTCGGGGAGCTGAACACACATAAACTAAAGCCAGAAAGGACTATGTTAATATAGCTAACCCCCAAGAACTGAAGCAATCCAGTTCTATACAGATGGAGTTGAAACCAACAACTGTTTCCAAGCATCTGGGCCAATTCTCTCTTCTGTAGCATACAGAGCTCTCTCAGCTTTATATCAGCACGCTCTTTTCTGAGCCCCCTGATTCAGAGGATACTGGAGACTTTCTAGAGGCCTGGAAAAAAGACAATGTACTATTATTTAGAGAGGATAAATGGGATGACCCAGGTAACTATAGACAGTCTGAAAGGCTGATATGGATTCACTCAGTAAACAACAGATGGCACCAAAATTAATGCCACTCAACATAGTTCATGGAAAACATGTTGTCAAATACATCTGACATTTTTTCATGAGATTACAAGTTTAGTAGATAAAGGGAATTGTGAGATGATAACAGACTTCTGTACGACTTAGCACTACATGACATTCTGATTAAAAAATTCACACTCTACAAAGTCAAGGTAGCCCATATTTAGTGAATTAAAAACTGGCTCTCAGAACGTAATTGTAAATGGGGAATCACTATCCACCAGGGGTCTTTCTAACGGGGTCCTGAACGGATCTGTGTTTGGCTCAAAAGTATGCAATATCTTATCAACGATTTGAAAAAAAAAGATAAAATCATTGCAAGGAAATTTGCAGCTGACAGAGATTGGTGGAGTGGTAAATAATGAATAAGGCAGGTCAGCAATCTGTAATACTTGGTAAACTGGGCTCATTTGAATAATGTGTGTTTTAATACAGCCAAATGCAAGGCCACACATCTGGGAACAAAGAATGTAGATGGGGGACTGTATCCTGGAAAGTAGTGACTGCAAAAGCTTTGGCCTCTATGTATGCTATGCACTTTGTAAATACACACGTAGACAAATTAAAATCCAACCCTCTATATTTTAAATCTATTTGTTTGGTCTGAATCTATGTAATATGTCAGACTAATGTAAGTAGTCAGACTGTTTCATTCCCAGCCACTCCGTAGGCTGGGAGTAAAATTCACATGGTCAACACAATTTGTCCATAATTCCCCATACCTAGAAAAAGGTAAAAAGCATCAGCTTTTGATTTTGAAGCTCAGTTCGTTCCCTTCCCTCTGAAGTGCATTATTTCAGCCCAGCAGTGATCATTTTATTGTGAACATTACTAGTTCTTACAGTCAATTACTTTACAAGGGTTCCAGTTTCAAAGCAGCTCAGCATTTTGCAACTACTGAAAAAACAAAGCGAGACAAATCTAAAAGCAGTTCCAAATGCTTTAAATCGTACACTGGTTAAATGGTAAGAGAAGAGTTTCTGGACTTAAACCATGCAAAATAGAATGATTCCTGTTGTATATTCTTTATTACATACCAAACACTACATTAAAAGAATGTTAAAGTTGCAAAACCAAGCACTCAAAAGTTAGGAATTGGCCCAATTACAGTTGTCCTTGCAACCTTCATTTCCCCCCCTTGTTCATATGCATTATGATACGGTCTTCAATTACAATACTACATATTCATTTTTCATGGGACCCCACCTCATTCAGTGCACCTAAAAGTCACTGAGACTTCTACGGCTAGATTCACAAAGGAACTTGGGCATGGTGATGCTGAGCATTGTCACACCTAACTTTTAGGGGCCTTGAAAAAGCATTGGCATTCACAAAGCCTAAGGGAAGTGCCCAGACACCCTACACAATGAACAGGGAGAGATAGGCACCTTAGAATGGGATTCACAAAAGTCAGCAAATACCTGTCCAATCCTTACATTGATTCTTCAGCCCACAACTCTGGGCACTGCAGTCCTTATACCCCTTCACTCAGGGTTCTCAGTCATCCTTAGCCCCATCTCAGGGGCCTCATGCCAACTTCCCTAGTGACTAGTAGGGAAACCCAAGCCCTCCCCCATCCCCCTATCCTGGGTTCCAATCCAGAGACCGATTTCCAGCAAAAAGAAAAGGAGGACTTGTGGCACCTTAGAGACTAACAAATTTATTTGAGCATAAGCTTTCGTGAGCTACAGCTCACTTCATCGGATTTCGTGAGCTACAGCTCACGAAAGCTTATGCTCAAATAAATTTGTTAGTCTCTAAGGTGCCACAAGTCCTCCTTTTCTTTTTGCGGATACAGACTAACACGGCTGCTACTCTGAAACCTATTCCCAGCAGTCAAGGTCAGCTCTAATATAGTCCTTGCTGCTACCTCCCTGGACTTCTTCCTACCATAGCTTTTCTTTTCCAAGCCTTCTCCCCAGAACCTCTCTAGGTTTACCTTTCTCCCAGGACCAAGTCTCACAGGGCTGTCCCCTGGAATCCTCCCAACAAAATCCCAAACCCAGGGCCTGCCCTTCTATCAGGCCTCAATGGCAGCCCCATGTCGCTCCTGGCCTCTCTCCAGACTTCACTACTCGGGAGAAAATCCCAGGGCCAACTCTTCTCCTGGTCTTCTTCCTTGACCCTTCCATTCCCTTCACACTCTCGTGCCAAGCGAGGCACTGCACAGGGCTCTCCCTGCAGCCCCTGTCTACGCCAGACTTCCTCTCCATATGGCATCACCCAGCCCCTCCGCACTGGGGCTTCATCGTCACCTAGGCCTGGTTCGCTCTTCGGGTGCAAGTAGGTGAGTTAATTAACCTCTCAGGGCAATTAACCCTTTCACTAACTGAGTGTGGGGTGCACACCCCACCATAGTATTATTATCGCTATCAATGTTAGCAGCTGTGCAGCACCTCATGTAGCCGGGCTCCCCGTCTCCTGTAATACGAGGCATGGGGACGGTCCAGCCAGTCCATCCCTCTCCTTTTCGTTTAATGAAAAATCAAGTTAATATAATTTGGGATGCCCCCAAAGAATGGTCTCTCTGCTCCTCCCCCAACTCCTGGAGGCTAACTCTATCCATGGTGGCAGGATCTCAGTGACAAGACTGTTCTAGCCGGTGAGAGAGAGTGAAAAATTCTATGAGAGGCCCATGCAAAAAATGCTAATTCTATCTCTGCCCGCAGTCCTCCTCTTAGCTGTTGTAATGGGTTTGTGTTTTCAGAGTCACACACCTGACTATGACATGGCAGAGGAGATTTCTTTGTCCTTTGGCCCCCACCTACCCCATCCTTCTGAATGTTCCGCCTTCCGCCTCCAGTCCCACAGCCAGGGCCTCCGTCCTCTTCTTGCCCCACTTGACCGCTCGTCCCATTCCTCCCTTCCCGTAAGCGCTACTTCTCCACCTCCATTCTTTCATGTAAAACTTCTCCCCATCAAAGAAAAGCTCTAACTACTCTGCGGCATCGGGGAGTGCTTTTGAACTGGTTACAGCAGCTTAGTTCAGGCCCTGAATACCAACACTTATTCTGCTGTGCACTTCCATAGTGCTTCTCATGCAGTGAGCGCAAAGCACTTATAAACATTACCCATGTGTGGCAGTAAAGGGTTAGGCTCATTTTTTACAAATGGGTAAATTGAGGCACTGAAATACTAAGAGCCAGATTTTTTCCAACAAGCTCAGCAAGCGGCAGCTCCCACTGCTCTCAACCGGAATGACTGGTCTTGAAAATCTGACCCTAAGTGCCTTGCTCAAAATCCCTGGTAAAATGACCAAAGTACAACTTAGAAACCTGTCAACATCCTATAACAGGTGCCAGGCACCTATTACTTCTTATGACAATCTGTACCTTTATATGCTGCCTCGGTGAGGGACTGTTTCGTTACGCTAAGACAGACTTTGCTCCTGCTCCTTCTCATTTTTAAATGGTAAATTCTGTATAATTAGTTATTAATTTCCAACAAGACAAGGGGGGAGAGAAATAACCAGCTGAACCCTCTCCTTGCTGCACCCCTCCCTTTCCCCAATAGCCCTTGTACAGAGAATTCCCTGAAGTTGCTGGGTCTCTAAAGGAAGTATATTTGGTCTTCTAATTGGGTATAAACACAGTGCAAAAAGCCTTAAAAACCCACCCTGTGTAAAATCCTTTATGTTGCTGTTTTCCAAGTAGCTTCATCCTTCTACAACTCTTGTGTTCCAAAGACAGGAAGGGTGCTGGATTTCCCCTGTTTGCAGGATGCACATCAGTTAACATCTAGTCAGGACTCTGCTTGGGATGAAAAGAATATTGGATTCTGCAAGTCTCATTTATTTCAGAAAGCAAAATGTCTTTCTTTTCAAAGTGCTTCTATTTTGCTTTCATTTCCTGTGCACAAAGTAGCTTTGTCTCGAGTACAATAATGAAGTTGTTGACCTTCCTTCAGGGTCAGACATCGCTTCCCTTTGGAGACAGATAAAAACTGGCAATAATAGATACTCCAAATGGCCTAAGATATACTGCCCTCCAGATAGGTGACGTTGCTGTAATTTCTGCTGAATACTTTTCTTAGGCTAATAGAGAATAGACTGTGATCAGTCAGTTTACTGTGTGTGTGCAGGGTATTTGTTCAAGATAAATTTCCCCAGTTCTTCACAAGGAAAAAAAGAATTTCCATTGTAACTAGATGAAGTACTATGAACTGGAAAAAAGAACAGGAGGACTTGTGGCACCTTAGAGATTAACAAATTCATTTGAGCATAAGTTTTCGTGAGCTACAGCTCACTTCATCGGATGTAGCTCACGAAAGCTTATGCTCAAATAAATTTGTTAGTCTCTAAGGTGCCACAAGTCCTCCTTTTCTTTTTGCGGATACAGACTAACACGGCTGCTACTCTGAAACCTGTTACTATGAACTGGGGTGTTCACATTCTGAAGAGAACGTTTCATCTGATTTGAAAAGGATGATGACGTATTATAGTTTTCATTATTTGTTTTTTATTTCACATATTCACTTCTCAAGATCAGGCAAGACTCCTCTCAAGAGCAAAGATAGTTTTGGGAAAGCTCAGCATACATAGCACAGACCAAATTACTGTTTGATTCTTTGATGGTTAACTGTGATTTTCTATGTAAACATATTTAAATGCTCCTTTCTTAAAATCTTCCATGAGTGACTTTACTTCAGAATCCAGTGACTCGTTTGACTGGCCTGATAATAATATAGGTGCTCATTTTACTAGATACAATATCAATCAGTCAGTCAATCGCAAGTTCCAATAGCTGTGCTTCTATCAACAAGCAATTCACATGGACTATTTGATTAGTCCGGATTAAACTCATCAGCAGGTTTGATTTCTTTTGTGTAGAAGCTTGAGATCTTGCTTTTGGCAAGAATTTGGGGTAAACCATATTATCCCTCTTATAAACTGGAGTTGGAAACAGAAATCCATAGGTGGAGAAAATCCATGAATTCCAGTGACACAGGAATTTACTGCCAATTACTGCCAATTTCTGCAGAATCTTAAACATTAGAGATGGGAGGAAAAAATTATTAAATCATCAAATCTAGCCACCCATCCCTCAGTGAAGGATTATTCCCCACAATAGACTGGAGTCCTCTCCATAGTTAAAGTTTCAAGACGCATTCTGTTCTAAACTCTAATGTTCCCCCTACCTTCTAATCCCCCCCACCCCTCAGCAAATCTCATGTAAGTCCTTAAAATTCCTTCCTTCAACACAGACTACCAAAGTAAGTGGGTGGATGGGTGCAAGTGGGCCTGCAGGTCTACGCAGTCTTGGAAGCAAAATAAACCAGCCATATTTTTCAGAGATCACAAGGCCAGACGGGACCATTGTGATCAACTAGGCCGACCTGCTGTGTAATACAGTCACAGGCTATAACAAGGCATTTGATCTGAATAAGTATGGTAGCTAGGGATATTTAAAATATTACTTCAAAATATTTGTGTTTGAGAAATCTGAAAGCAAACGTGGATCTGTCTTTGTCAAAAAGCATCCCCCCGTTTTTTCTTTTTTGGGGCAGGGGAGGGAAATCATAATTCAAAAATGTTTTTGTATTACAACTTCCCATTCCTTTATGCACATGCATCCAACTCTTCCAGAGGGGCCAGTGATCTGGATGCTGAACTTCTGCCACTAATCTTGGCTTCTTCTTCTTTTTTTCTATTGCTAAATTTAATAATTTGATCCTAGGAGGTTTTTATATAGCATATGCTAGTACCATGTGACATCACTGATGGCCAGTTCATGTTAAGTCAGAGAAGGTTAAACACATGCTTGAGTGTTTTGCTGAATCAGAGCCTAAATGGAGAAATCATCCATAATCTAACTAAAGTATTTTTCCTATCTGCTGAGAGAGAGAGAGAGAGAGAGAGATGCATCCGATGAAGTGAGCTGTAGCTCATGAAAGCTTATGCTCAAATACATTTGTTAGTCTCTAAGGTGCCACAGGTACTCCTGTTCTTTTTGCGAATATAGACTAACACGGCTGCTACTCTGAAACCTAGATTTATTGTTGTTTCCTCTTAGATTCCTAGGAGGTGTTCAGATACTACAGAGATCAGGAACATATAAAAACGTAGGCAGAAAAGACAGAGAGATAGTGCCTGCAAGTTTGGGATATGAAAACAGTACAACATTCTACCTTCACTGAGATCATTTAAACTCTCGTTACGGTCCTTTAAAAATCTGAATTAAAGTGATGGTTACAGCCCTGTCAGCCATTGTAGGATTTTATGGGTTTTCTATAAACTTTGGTCCAGTGGCGGCAAATGACAGTTCTGTTTTTAATAAAGATTTAAAATATTTTGAATGGTTCTCCTTGTGCATTACTATTATATGGCATTAAAATATACGAACGCAGCCAAGGAGAATAGAAAACAAAAGAAAAGTCTTTTAAAAATTCCACAATTTTATATCCCTTCCCTTCTCAACCTACCACAGAATTCAAGGGGGAAGAGAAGGGAAATCTTTATATGTTACCCAAACATCCTCACAGATGTCTCTGGTCCCTTTTCCAGAGTCAGGAGATTTAAAGTAAACATGTTGTACTTTAGATGCTCATTTAGATCTATTATTCACATACCAAGGTGAGATGTAGCTAATTGGATGGTCATTTGATTTCTAAGCTTCCCATGTAAACTTCTCAAGGGCATGTGTACTTTTGACATAGGTTAGAGAGGTTAGTAAAATAGCAAATTGTGCTACTCTAGCCTTCTGGATACAAACCAAGGATTAGTAGAGGATTATTGTGTATATTTTATTGCTACCGATGGTGATTGACACACAGAAGCACTCATAAAAATCTATAGAAAAATCCAGATGAAATCTTAATGGTCAGGTTTAAAATGTTCATATTATTTGTATTTTTTTTATACAACATCTTTATCTTTATGCAGAAAAGGAGCAAAGACAGCCGTTCCTGACGCATATCCGCAAAAAAAAACCAACCAAAAAAAACCTTCCATACAGTGTTCACAGTTTTAAAAAAACCACCACTGCATCAAATCCATAACTACAAACAGATGCAGCAAAGAGCTGACAGGCTTTGTCTACACTAGCACTTTTGCTGGCAAAATGTTGTCAGTTAGGGATGTGAAAAAACACCCAGCTGAGCGACATACGTTTCACTGACACCAGCGCCTGTGTGGACAGCACTTTGTCCATGGGAGAGCGTCTCCCGCCAACGTAGCCACCGCTGCTCGTTTGAGGTAGTTTAATGATGCCCGCGGGAGAGCTCTCTGCCGCAAGCATAGAGCAGCTACCCAGGAGACCTTACAGCGACCCAGTTGCAGCTGTACAACTGTGCTGTTATAAGGTCCGTAGTATAGACATAGCCAAACTCAGGATTCAGTGTCCAAAATATCCAGCTAAAGAAGCCTCTCTCCAAGATTTCAGTAGTAATTTCATTTATTTTAGCTTCTATGTAGACCAGCGGAAATGGAATTTAAAATATACAGAAAAGGAAGGAAAATCCTTTAAACTCATATCTAGCCTAAGATAAAACCCCACTGCCTGGATGCACAGATATTGTAATCCTTACCCTTTATTAGAACAGAAGCCCTGATTCAGCAAGGTACCTCAACGTGTGTCTAACTTTGAGCATTCACTTTAATGGGATGGCTCAGATACTTAAATGATGAGATAAGCTGGTTCGGACGTTGCTCCACTTCTGTGCAAGAGCTATGGCTCTGGTTCACTCCTGCTGCTGATCATCATTAAAGATGGGCAGAGACTAGAGCTGGGTTCACTAGTTCAGACAAAAATTAGTTTTGCTGAAAAATGCAGATTCAGCGCAACCAAAATATTTCCTGAATTCATGTCTAAATTGCCAAATTGTTTCAGTCCAAAAAACAAAAACCAAGAATTCAGAAGAGAAATCATAAGGTTTCATTTTTGACATTTTCTACATTGAACCTTTTGATTTTTTTTTTAGTTGAAATGGCTTTTTGTTTCCAAGGTACTTCAATTTCATTAAAAAAAAATTAAAGACAAAAGTTAAAAAATGTCAAAGACGAAATGAAACATTTTCATGAGATGCACAAATTTTAAAAAAAAAATTCTTTTTTGGTTTCCCAAAAATTTGAACAACCCAAACATCTTTTTTTCTTTCCATTTTTCAGTTTGTCCAGTGAATCGAAACTCAGTTACTCGCCCAGCCCTAGCAGAGACTGCTGCTGAATGAGGATGAGGATGAATTCCCTTTGGAAAGCCGGGAATATGGTTTTAAATCATCACAGCTGCATTCAGTCACAATGATGACATCAAAACCACTTCCCTTGCAAGATCACCAAACTAATCAATGTTCGGCTCTTCCTCCGGGAGTGAGTCCATTGAATCACTAAAGTCAAAGGAGCTATGACAATTTGCATCCTCTGAGGCTCTGGCCCTGTGCCCTTCTGGGTCAGGGATTGGAATGAGAGATACGCCTTTTGTTCTGTTTTTTTCTAGAGTTAATGAACTCCTCCTAAACTGAAATAATTACGGAGTTTGTGCACATATGCTGTAGTTAACATTTTATTCAACTGAATGCAAAAAAACCACAACCCCAAAAGAGTTAATCGATGTAAAATCTCTTTGTCTTTCCCTTTTCTTTTTTGTTCTTCCTGCCCAGGAATGTTAAGCACACCTGTTGCACTTACTTGCTGGCACTTGCATTTATATTGCCATTCATTCTGCATATCATGGAAAAACATGAGGACTACTGGAAGGGCATACATTGGATCCACGTTGTTTTTTACTCATTAAATGAATCCTTTAATCTGTTGTTCTTTTTATTGGTTGGATATGTATGTAATTGTGTTATTTAAAAAGTCAGTCACGTTCTAATTATAAACTACATGTAAAAACTGAAGCTATAAAATTCTTAGCTCATTATTAACTTACAAAAAATTGTTTTGGTTGGGTTATTTGCGATTCACTTATTCCTCCAGCGTGGTATTTACCGAGGCATGTGCTTCTCACGTGGCTTGGGCTGAAATAACTTTATAAACTCATTCCAGCTAAAACGTCATTTAAAATCCAGTTTACAATCCTGTGATAGACAATGATGGGTTTCTGTGTTTGTAATGACAGCCTTGATCAGTCTGTTGAGCATTGATTGGTTTTGGATTTCCTGCAATTTACTTTTATTTAGAAAAATAGCATTCCCTAGTATGCACCCTGCTAAATTGCCCACCAAATACAGCTCCTCTGCAGAGTCTGCAATTCTGCCTGGGCAAACCATGCATGTGGGGGCCGGGGTGAAGGGGGGAGAAGCACCTTAAATCCTCCCCCGCACACACTTTGCGCATCCACATAAGGACTGGACAGAATCTGTCCAGCATCCTTAACCTTTCCATAGAGAGGCTCTCATATTTTAAACCAAGACCCGATCCTTGAAGGTGTTTAGGTGCCTACCTTCCACTGATTGCAATAGGTTTCAGAGTAGCAGCC
This sequence comes from Eretmochelys imbricata, assembly GCF_965152235.1. Classification (NCBI taxonomy): domain Eukaryota; kingdom Metazoa; phylum Chordata; order Testudines; family Cheloniidae; genus Eretmochelys; species Eretmochelys imbricata. The sequence goes on along the minus strand of NC_135574.1, from coordinate 199,676,453 downwards.
GTGGTAGTCTGTATTCGCAAAAAGAAAAGGAGGACTTGTGGCACCTTAGAGACTAACCAAATTATTTGAGCATAAGCTTTCATGAGCTACAGCTCACTTTCTAAGGTGCCACTAGTACTCCTTTTCTTTTTTTGATTGCAATAGGAGTTAGGTACCCAAACACCTTTGAGAATCTGACCCCAAGTGATATAATTTCACATAGTTGTTACAGATATATGAGACAGGAATACCCTCATACAACGAAACCATTGATCCATTTTTCTACAATATCCTTTCCCAATGTTGGCCAGCACCATATGCTTCAAATGTTAGAAAATCCCATGGATCAAACCCCGGCTCCATTTAATTCAAGCTATGTTTTGCCATTGACTTCAAGGGAACTAGGATTTCACCCCAGAATCGTGCATTATTTCAGAACCTGCTCATAGAAGATGTTTTCTCCCAACCCCAGATAATTAAGGGCCATTGAAGAATCCTTTCCATTGACACTAAAGGGCGCTAGACCAGGCTCTGCATAGTTGTCTTAAGAAGTCCTGAAGTATGAAAACTGAAATCCCTTTATACATTATCATATCTTTTGCAACTGTAGAAGTTCTCATTATCCATATAAATGTCTGGCCCTTTTTTCAATCATACTGGCAACAATTATACCTTGTGTCAGTGATTTCCATAGGTTATTTGTACATTGTGGGTTCTTTTTTTAAAAAAAAAAAAGGATATGCCTTTATTAGTTTTAAATGTCTTGCCTTTTAATTTTATTGGGTGTCCCTTTGTTTTCATATTATGTAAATAGGAGCTTCCAATTTACTGTGTGTGTACACCATTCATTATTTTATATATATCTCTTTTATGTCCCCTCATATTTGTCTCTCCTCTAGTCTTATTCTTTCCCAGTCTCTCTGTGTCCCTAGTCATTTTTGTTGCTCCCCTTTGGACTTCTTCTATTTGGGGCATATCGTTTTTGAAGCACGGTGACCAAAATTGAATACAATGTTCATAGTTAAGGTATTATAATATTTTAAACATTATTTTCTGTCCCATTCTTCACAAATCTGAACATACTTGTTCTTTTGACCATTGCTGTACATTGGACAGAGTTTTTTATTGATCTGTCCACTATGATACCTATGCTCCCCCCCCTCCCCAAGCGGTTACAGCTCATTTAGAATCTAGCAATGTATATGAGTACTTCATATTACTCCTTCCAATATAAGATACTTTTAACTATTGTCTACCCTGAATTTCTCGTGTTATCATGTTATCCATTCACCTAGTTTTGCTAGGTCTCTTGAGTTCATTCACAGTCATGATTAACCTAAATAATTTAGTGTCATCTGCAAATTTTAGCACATCAGTACACATTCACCAAATCTTTAATACGCATATTAAACAACATTGTTCTGCACAACCATCTAACCTTCATTGCCCACTCCATTTCAAGTGGCTTCCAACAACGTGTTAACCCTTATGCTTAACAATCTGTTCCAACTTGTATTTAGCTCAACATTGGTTTCCTTTCCTTCCCCAGACCAATTCAGCAAATGGATGTTACACTAAAATCAAAACCAAAACCCTTTGCTAATGAAACTTAAAGAGTGAAACTTTTAACTTACAAAACCCAGGAAATTCAGAGTGATTGTCTCCAGTCCAGTCTTTACCCATCCTTGCATGTGTGCATTATAATTGGGGCTTTTGTCATACAAATGTTCTTGTATGTCTTGGCTATACATATGTTGCATAAGCTGTTAAGAACCTGCAGTTCCAGGAGACAGTGGGGCCTTAAGGCTATGAGTCCTATGCAGCTGCATATAGCCCCACCCTTGCACCACACCTGCATGAACCCAAAGAACTATCCTAGATTCTGCTCGCAGGCCTCTTCAACTTCATTGCCAGGTCAGGGCTGAATCTGATAGCGCCAATCCCAAGTGCTCTAAAATCATGAGAGATAAGGTGAATGAGGCAATATCTTGCATTGGACCAACTTCCTCACACACCTAGGGTGACCGGAAAGCAAGTGTGAAAAATCAGGACACTTTTTTTTCCAGGAGTTTATAGTTGCTTATACACAACAAGGCCCTTAATATCAATCGGGACATCTGGTCACCCTACCCACCTTGTCTAACCACCACATACTAAAATCATGAATCAGAGGTCCAAAAAATCATCAGATTTGGGGAGGTTATTTTCCTTCTGGTTTTGGAACCTTTAGGGATCATATTTTTAAGCTTTTCTCCACATCCATGAGGGCTAGAAATGTAATTTTTTTTAAAGTGAAGGCTGAGATTCTGGCATAATCAAATGACTCCAGGAGCTGAGGCAATACCCAAAATTGTGAGATTCAAAATAAAGTCACAAGAATTGGCAACACTCAGGAGAATCTGAATTCTCTAACTGCCCTCCCGTGCTCCCATCTTCACTCAGCTACAGATACGTACCAGTGTAGACCCATAAATGGTCATGTGTCTGAGTTAAAAACAGAGTATGGGCCAAACCCTACCCCAGTTTAATGGGAGTTAGAGGCATGCATCTGAAGACAGAATTTGGCCTGTTATTTGGTAGAAGTGTGGATCTGGAAACCCTGACACAAAATCAAAGTAAAATAACTGGTAGACAGCATTCTGCTCCCCTTGAAGCAAAGATCTGCCAGAATGCTTGAGTGTGATTCTTTTTTCTTCCAGCTGGCAGAACTGAGCTCCAGAACCATTCTTCACAATCTAACCCTCGACACAGTGAAGAGTGGCATTGTTGGGTAGGTATAGAAGGCGTTGTAATCTTCTCAAAGCACCAAAAAATCATTTGGGGAGGGTGTACATATACACACACACACACACACACATATTATTTTGCAACATAATTTATATACGAACTGGCTTTAACAGATAGACATTTAAGAAGTGTTTGCTTCAGTATCTAATCAGGGTATCTTGAAGAAACCATTGGCAGTGAGGAACCTCAACGACACTGCGGATACAGCAGAATGCCCTGGTTGAAATAATAAAGGCAGCTGAATGCACAGCGTCCATCACATATATACTATAAAAAATTGTTCCAGTGTCCTTACTAAACTTTCTGGGGGTTGAATTTCAAACAACATAATTTCAACAAATTTTTTATTTGTGTTTTTTCCCCCAAATGGAAATTGCTTTAGACAGGAAGAATTTTCTAAATCGAGCTAGACTTGAATCAAATAAATGAAAAATTGTATTTAAAAATCAAAACACTGTGGTTCTTAGCACTCTTCAAAAAATTACACCCTTTTCTTGTACTCCCGATTGTTTTTCACTAAACGTTCCTCATTTTGTTCTAAGTTTTACAAGTGTGACTCTTCATATTTCAAACATCTGGCTTGCAAATGAAACACTTCAGAAATATTCTATATCCTCAGTTATTGTGGATTTTTTAGTAACAAACATCAACAACAGCCAACTGCCTTTCTTGCTTAAGGGCTCAGTTCTGCACCTTTCAAGTCAATGATAGTGGTTTTTCCGTTGAATGGAATGGGAGCAGGATCAAGTCCTAAATACTCACACCCCATTTCAATCCATTATAAGAGACAAACAAACAGACCCTTTGAAATGAGTCTCATCACTTGTGTACCATTTGTTGTGTGAAGCAGGTGTCAATGGAACCTTTTCCTGTCTGCAACAGTTAAATGGCAGCATCCTGTAGTTCAATGCAATGACTTAACCAGTCGTAGCATTTTACAGATGTAACCCCCTGTGGATCTGTTAAAAGTGCTGCTTGAACTCAGGCACCGATAGTCAAAAGAGGGTTAATTCTCTCCCCCTCTCTCTCCTCAAACCCTTTCCATTTCAGGCTTTTTCTTGTTTAACAAAGATCCCTTTCATTTCTCCATATACAGTAAGAAAGAAAATCTTCCTAAACAAGGGTCTGATCGTGCCCGCATGGAAGTGAATTTATTTGTAAATCATCTAAAAGAATTTCCTTTTATAACGGGCCCAACCACAAACTTTCTTTTTCTTGGGCCAGTAATCCTTTCCACCGCCTGCATGGTGGATTTAATTCCCACAAAATTGCCTGACAGCTTTTAACTCTTCCTAAAGAGGTGAAACCAGTGAGAGGCTGCATCAGGTTGGTCAATATGAAAAGGGGACTCCTCCTTCATTTTAAGATAATTACTTTATAAATAGGAAAATGCATCAGAAATGTATGACATTTACTCTTCAGCTGAATACCAAATAACTGCAGAGGCTGACCTGTGGTTACAGCAATGTGCAATACACTTACATGTATATTTGACCATTTAGAGCCAAATTTTCCACTCCTTACTCAGTGTTTACTCATTCCTTACTCAGGCAATATCCCCATTGACTCCAATAAGAACTTGACCCAAGTCATAACCTTGGTATTTGATCCTTATTGCAGCAGAATGGTCAGGATGTTAGTAATGAAAAGAAAAAAGGGTTACCAATTGTTAGTCAACTTCATAATCTCACCAGGCAGGACACCGGATTCAGATAGCACTTTTCCCATTACATTTTATTTATAGCTTGCAGTTTTTGTCATAACACAATCGGTGGGGGCACCATAGATAGGACATCTGCTTTGAATTAAAGAGGTGTTTACACCTGCACCAATTTCCCCAACCATATTAATGAAGGCTTTGGTCATGACTCTATATAGATAAGGTTGAATTTACATTTCCATTCCAAGCCCTACTCTCAGTACCTCTCTAACTGTTGATCAGAGTAACCAGTTCGTTTTCTAGCTTGGATGCTTGGAGAAACCATTTTTCTGAGAATTTGGAAAGTGTTGAATTAAAAGGTCCAGATACTGAAGCGTGGTCTACACTACAAAGTTTTGCTGGCATAGCTATGTCGGCTGGGAGTGTGGAAAAATCACACTCCCTGCTGACATAGCTAGGCCGGCAAACCCGCACTGTAGATGCAACCGTGCTGACAGAAGAGTGCCCTCTGGGGAGGCCGTGTAGCTCTGCGGGCAGAAGAACTCCTTCTGTTGGCTTATGCTGTGTCTCTACAGGGGCCTGTGCTGGCATAAGCTCTTCCAGCCCAGGCTCGGTTACTCTTCCTGCGTGGCTTTATTCAGCTCAACACCCGTTTGAAGACAGATTTCTAGCACTGTTCGCTGCTATTATTATTTACCGTTATTTGTATTGTAGTAGTGCCTAGGGACACCAACCCTAAACTAGGACCCTGTGATGCTGGGCATTGAACAAATACCTCAGAAAGAGACGGTTCATATCCCAAGAAGCTGACAAGACAAATAAGGATTTTTTCCTAATTGTATTACTAATAATTTGTATTAATATTTACAGATGCTAAGAACTGTTCTTCAGGGAAAGAACAATGGGCTGTCTTTCTATTAACAGAAACACTGTGTCAAATCTGCATTCTCTTGTACAATTTCATGCCCAGGCAAGGCCATTGATTTATCTGGAGGCATAAAAATGTTGTAAGAGAATTCCAAATTGGATCTTCTGTCTCCAGTCCAACCAAAGCGAAATGAAAATCTGGGTGATATATAACAAATAAATATGAAGACAATGGAAATATATGCCAGTTTAAATAGTTTGTCCCTTAACCTTCACAAATAATTCTCTGCCTATTCCTATTGGATGTTTCACTATTGCACACCAAGCTACTGTGTAACCAATGTGCCCTCATTGAACATAATTCTACACTATATAAGAAAGAATTTCTTTATATCGTAGATTTTCATCTGCATCTTAACAGACGTGTGTTTTATAACCCTTTCACTAAATCTAAGTGGTGTTCAAACACTTCTAGATGAAATATAGGAATTGCCAGATGGCATCTGACTCAAAGACCACCTAGTCCAGTATCCAGTCTCTGACAATGGCCAGTACCAGATACTTCAGAGAAAAGCATAAGATCCCTGCAGTAGGCAGATCTGAGATAATCTGCCTCCTTGCCCTACACACACACATTTGGTTATCTTTAATTAAACCTGTCCACAATTGTCCATAATCCACAGAGCTATATAGGAGCTATGTATTATAAGAAGACAGTGTGACCTAGTGGAAAGAGCACTGGACTGGGACTCAGGAGACCACAGTCTTTCCCACTAGTCCTGGGCAAATCACTTCACTGATCTGTGCCTCAGTTTTCCCATCTGTAAAATAGGGATAATGATACTGACTTCCTTTGTAAAGTACTTTGACATATACTGATTAACAGTGCTCTATAAGAGCTAGGTATCACTAAAATTGCAAACGCACTATATTCCTCCACATGGTGGAGTTTATAATATGAAATACCTCTTTTCAAAAATTAATAGAAGACACAAAAATTACCAGAAACCTTTTGTGAAATAGTAACCTATTTACAAAAAATACTTTAAAGGCTTCAGTCTAACTTGAGCTGCATATATCCCAGACTTGGTCTACACTGCAAGTCAGGTTAACATAGGTACATTGCTCAGGTTGTGTAGATGCAGCTATGTCACTGGAAGGATGCTTCCGTCAAGATAGCTAACTTTGGCCTGGTCTACACTACAGAGTTAGGTTGACATAGGCAGTTTACACACCTAACTCTAAGCATCTACACTAAAATGGATGTAGTAACTCGTCGGTGTAACTCACCCACTACGCCGACTTAATAACTCCACCTCTGCAAGATGCATAGCGCTTAGGTCAATGCACTTAAGTAGACGCAGTGTCACTGTAGACACTGCATTACTTACATCGACTTTAGAGGCCGCCAGGAGATCTCCCACAATGCCCCACCATGACTGCTCCGGTCACCATTTTGAATTCTGCTGCCCGGCAGCTAGGTACACAGGTATGCGCCCCTCCCCTCTAAATCCCTGCAAATTTTTGAAATCCCATCCCCGTTTGCTTGGCATGGAGAGCTCACCTGTCAACTGCCCAGCTGACTATATGCCAGCTATACGCTGAAGACACACTCCTGCCTGGAGTTCACAGGCGGTGGTGGATCTCCTGGGTCTGTGGGGAGAAAAGGCTCTGCAGACACAACTCCGCTCCAACCACTGAAACTATCTCTGATTTCTATGAGCAGATCGTTTTGGGCACGGGGGACAAGAAGGGCTACACAGCAGTGCCGTGTGAAAGTCAAGGAGCTGCAGCAGGCATCCAGAAGGTAAGGGAAGCCAACAGTCGCTCTGGTGTGGAGTGCAGACATGCTGCTTTTACAAAGAGCCGCATGCCATCCTCAGCGGACACCCCTCCACCCCCCCAAAAGCCCCAGGGATATTTTGGAGGTGTCAAAGTCACAGGCCCCTGGTGTGAACAGCAAGGAGGAGGTGCTGGACGAGGAAAAGAAGGAGCAGTATGGGGGACAAGCGACCAGGGTATCCAGTGGTACAGTGAGCCAGGACCTGTTTTCCAGAGCAGTCAAGCCAGTCCAGCACGGGGTAAGCCTGATGCAGAAGGAACCTCTGGGAAGTAAGCAGTTTGCTTTGATTTTGTGGGAACACCTCTGTTCATTTACTCTTTTTTAATCATGCTAGTAGGGGTAATGAAATAGCCAATAGAGGTGGAGTTACTACCTGCTTCTCATTCCCCCGTACAGTTAGGTACATACTGTATGTACATGAAGGTGTTGTATGTACATGAGGGCGGCCAGCACATCCCTCAGCCCATGCTGCTTCCCACAGCCCCCATTGGCCTGGAACTGCGAACTGCAGCCAGTGGGAGCCACGATCGGCCGAACCTGTGGACGCAGCAGGTAAACAACCCGGCCTGGCCCGCCAGGGGGCTTACCCTGGCGGGCCGCATGCCAACAGTTGCCGATCCCTCCCCTAAACTGTAGCGCTATAACTGCCCAGGGAAGACCCAGCTAGCACATACCAAAGCCTGCCTAGTTCACATTAACATAGTCCTGTTCCACAGTCCTGTTCCTGCTAGCAAGATCTGCATGGAGCAGATACAGTGCATTACTTAATGCATGCTGCAGTTCACACATACACACACCCAGTAATCTGTATTGCAAGGCTGCATACACAATCCCACATTACCTCCCCGATGCCCCAGCTGTCCCATGGCAAATTCTACAATGCAGTTTCACATTGTCAATACAAAATCTGTAGTATATTGAAACTGAAAATGTGGGAGTGTATAAGCAGAGTTTAGTATAAAAAAATAAATAACACAGGGGATACTGTACCGGATTGTGCTCTTGATTTCCAGACTATAGACTGTATACACAAAAATTCCAGTGAATTTTCAGTATGTCTCATCAGATACTGCGCAGAAACCAGGGACCTTGCCACCATATTTAGGCCCAACTTGTGGCTGCATATATAGGGCCCTAGATATAAGAAAAGCAGGAAAATGGATGCCACAAGTTGACGAATTATTTGAAAAAGAGTCTGATTGTTATTCAAGAAAACCATGCATCATAACAAGAGTTTTGTTGCCTTCGGGGGAAGATTATTTTGTAAAGAAGAACTTTGGTTGTGCATTTACAGCTTGCAGCTGAGAGGTTCCAGTTAGCAGTTAATCAGCCATTCTGTCTCCTGTCCGTGGTTTGGGGGCAGAAGAGGTGGGAAAACAAACAGGCACTAAATTCCAAAGGCAGGTATTCTGTGATAAGAGGTGATGATGAGATGATGAGCTGAAAAGCAAAAAGGGCTGTGGGGAAATAGTAGAACAGGCAGGGAAAACTTTAGCCATCTATCTCAACCCAGTCTTGCTCAATCCTTACCAGAGCAGAGGTCACCACCATCCATAGCCCAGGAGAATCCAGATGTATGCTTTTCATTCACCAATAATCTACAAAGAGATTTAGGGTGAAATCCTGTCCCCACTGAAGTCAATGGGAGCTTTGTCAAAAATGTCAGTGGAGCCAGGATTTCACCGCAGAGAGTTTTAAAGCAGCCTTGAGCTCAAAGACAAACAACAGTGTCTTGGGAGCAGGAGAGGAATACAGGTGAGTTGAGAGAGTGGGGCCTAGAGAACCTATGTTCATTTGAGGATCTACTAGTCTGGAGGGAAATTCAGACTGGAACAGCCAGCCATGAGAAACTGCATCAAGCAATGGAAGCCTAGAAACCAGAGTAGAGGTTTAAACTGGAAGATAAGGCACCAACATCAACTAAACACTGGTCCAGCCAGGGGAAAGCAAGAATGCCTGGGGAGCTGATTTGGTAAAGTGGTGGTATTCACAGTAATAGAAAGAAAGAAAGAAAGAAAGAAAGAAAGAAAGAAAGAAAGAAAGAAAGAAAGAAAGAAAGAAAGAAAGAAAGAAAGAAAGAAAGAAAGAAAGAAAAAGAAAGTCGCACACACAATTACATTACATTTCATTTAATATTAACTTTTCACCACCTTCCACAGTTCCTATCAGCCCTCTTGTCAGGCAATCACACTGGCTGGCTGTTCTGAGAATAAGGCTTAAATTATTCTAGGTTCTAGTACCGTAGACTCTGCATACACTTATCAACAGAGCTTCAAGACCATCACAACATGCAGTTAAGCAGCCTATATGCCAATCCAAAACAAGGCTCTTTTATATTAACAGATACCAGTGGTCTTACCATAAATTTTTCACTTAGAAAATACTTGTTACACATTGGACTACCAAAGTGATTCTCATGAATGCTGTATAAAAGAACTGTAGCTGCAACATATTTATAAAGAGAAAAGATTAAGATACATTTTTGAAACTTCTATATGTCTTAGATTGTGAGCTCTTTTTGATCTGTGTGTACATAGCACCTAACACAATGGGGTCCTGGCCCATGGTAGGCACTACTGGAATACAAATAATAAATAAATAAATAAGTTGCCACTTAATCCATGCAGGATGCATAAAAACATTTAACACAGATAACTCAGATTAAAATTCAGTTAGAAAAATTAACTGCACCTTATGAATGTTATTGCAACAGTATTATTATACATTGGCGGGCATGGATCAGCGTTCACATCGCACTCCCCATCAGAACCTGGCCTGGGCTGGGGAAGTTAATGATCCAACTAGCAGACCAAATTTGGTGATGAATCCTGGTCACGTGCCACCTGAGGCATGTTGCACATATGCTAAGAAGAAGATTAGACATTTATTTTAAAAGAAGCATAAAAGAGAAGACCGCAGTGTACTTTGATTACAACAGGCTGGCGTGTGTGTGTCACACTTGCTACTGTAAAATAACTGGTATTGTTTTACTATATTGTCAAAATGACATTGTTGAATGAGCAACCAAAGATTATATGATAGCAGTGTCCCAGGATGGTATCCCGTTGCTCACTAAAAATGGTCACCTTATATCCAAGAGGTGTGATGGCAAAAAGAAACATGGTGCTTGCCCATGTAAAGCGGTTTCATTTTCACCTGTGCTCTCTATGTCCCCATGAGAAACTCTGTTATTTTTGTACTGACATACACAACACACTGTAACATCAGAATCACTTATCAGGCCTTCAGCAGCACTCCCTTTGCCAAATTCCACTTTTCAGAGTGGTTGAAATTTTCTTGTGGAAGAACATAAACAACTAGAGTAATGTCAACAATAGTCCTGCTGTATATTATCCCATCCAGGATTTATTGTTTTAACAAACCTGCCCTTTGGTAGCAATTTGCAATTGTTGGTGCTGCTATGCTGTCCCAACTTAAAGCTTCCCTGGGCTAGGACCGCAAATGGAACAATGCCAATTTACACCAGATGAGAATCTGGCCCAGAAAGAACCAAATTCTGATCACAGTTACGCTGTAAATCCAGAGTATCTCCATGCAAGGACTCTAGCAGCTTAGGGTCTTTACTTGTGTAAAAAGAAAAGGAGGACTTGTGGCATCTTAGAGACTAACCAATTTATTTGAGCATAAGCTTTCGTGAGCTGCAGACTAACACGGCTGCTACTCTGAAACCTAAAGAAGAAGGGAACAAAGTCATTTTGGTGGCCATTATAGCGTCCATGCCCTGAAGTGAAGAGGCTTTGCATGCCTCTTCTCGTGGTGATAGGACACAGCTTGGAGAAGAGAACTAGATCAAGAGAAGAAATGTATCTGAAAGGAGTTTCTTGGATTGCAAATTCTTAGGGGGAGGATCTATGTCTTCATATGTGTCTGTGTAGTACCTAGCATAATGGCAGACTAATACTGATGCTCTGTAATAGAAATGTTAATGAATTTTGATACTAAAAGGATTTTGTGTTTCCCAGAAGGTTCCCAGCCAGGCAAAGAATAGGCATGTACTAGGTGTTTGCCGTGGAGGTCCCTCCCACAGGAAAATTGGGGATAACAGATGCAGTTTCCTATTTTGTGAAAATGACAGTGTGATTTCATATGCACTGATTTCCATCTCAAATTTGCTCAGTTTGAAAGTGAAAAGATGTTTTCTTTTTCAAACTGCCAGCCTGGCAAACTGCTCTTGAGACTGAGCATCAAGTTGGGCTCCTGCATGTCATATATTGTCACCAGCAGTAGAGGGTCTAAAGGCCAAATCAGCCATCCTCAAATGCAACCTCCCAGTCTCCAGATCATGCCTTCAGCAACCTCATTCAGTGAGGTTAACTGAGGGCATAATCTGAAGACAGTGGGGTTGTTCTGTGTGCTTGTCTCTTTTCAGTTTTCCCTATGATTGACTTTCCCCATTCCCCTTCTTTCACCCTCTTCTTCCATCCTTTCCCACACACCCCTTTCTAGGCCTCTGTTCTCCCCTTTTCCTAGCCTAAATTCATTTCCCAACTCACTATAGATTTCCAGGAGAGCAGAGGGGAAAGGAGCCATTTGACTGCTCTAGGAGCTGTCTGTGCTTGTTTTCATCCCTGGAGGGGAGGCTGAAGCCTTCAAGGTGAGCAGAGCAGCGGTCTTCAGTCCCCTCTTCCCTCAGAGCCTGGGCAGGGAGAGGAAAGAGGGAGGACTCCTTACTTTCAGGGAGATAGCAAAGGGACACATCACCAACTAGAACAGACTGATAGGAGTCTCTTGACTTGGGAAACCCAAGTTGCTTCTACTTTACCTACTGGACAGAAGTGGGAGGCAGTGTGTCCGGGGGACAGAGCACTGGACTGGGACTCAGGTGACTGTCACTGGTTTGCTGAGTGATTTTGGGTAAGTCCCTTCACCTCTCCGTGCCTTAGCTTTTACAGATAAGGCTAACAATGCTGATTTTCTTTGTAAAGCGCTTTGAGGACTACTGATGAAAAGCACTACATAAAAGCTAGGTATTGTTATTATTAATGCTGGGAGCCCCCGAAACTCCCCAGGCTAGACAGCAGCTCCTCCTGCAGTCCTCAACTGGAAATCCCCTTTCATGGTGAGTCCTCGCTTCACTGCCCAGTGAGGAAATGACAGGTGGTGGAGCAAGTCTGCCTCATACCAGAGGAAGAGCTCTCCCTTTGCTTTTAACAAAGGTCCTTTACTTTAACCCCACGCTATGACCCTCAGTCCACTGGATGTACCAGTGAAGTCACGTTTGCTACTTAAAAATGTTTACGATTCGTATACATGAACCACGCAACAGACACAGAGCAGAATTGCTCTTTTTATACTGCATTTTGCTGTGTAATCATTTTTCCATATCTCTGCAGTCATCCACGCAGAGTTGTTGGCACCATGGGGGTACAAGTGATGTTTCTAGATTTTTAAAACAATGTGGATCCTTGCTTTTTCCAGTCACAAGAGAATCCAGTTCCTTGCTGCCATCCACTTAACTGTCAACGGTATTGTTGCTCGGACCTTTGCACAACAGCTTGATGCGTAGAAGTTAATGTCCCATCAGGAAATCACACACTAGTACGGACCCAGCTCATCTGGATTAAAGATGCCTTTCTGTTTGTTCATACTCTTTCATAAGATCAGGGAGGATTTACATTACCCAGAGCACAGCAGCAAACCCACGTTTGTTTTTGTCATTATCCTGTCCTCGGACTGTTTTGTGTTATGATCCTTCCATCTCTCTAGTCACTGATTTGTAACATTCATATCTAAAAACACACCCCTCACATGCCAAGTTTCCAGCTTCCCCCAACAACAGGGATCCACTGACAGGAACTTGAGGGTGGCAGGCCTTGGTAAACCAGTGGAGCAAGTTTCTTTGACATTTTGCACCTTTCCAGCATGGCAATTTTCGTGGTCCAGGTTGTAATTATTCTGCCACTTTTCAAGAATCTTCTCTTTGTTTTGTTTAAATTATTGAACCCTGGCTTTAGTTTATACCAGTAGCTTCAACAGTTACCATCTATGTTTTTTATTATATAACTTTAAATCAACTCCACTTCTCAGCTTAGCATTTTGCAAATCAGAAGGCCACTGAACTGATCTTTCCCTTGTTACCACCACACTTTTACATTTCACTGATGCTCTCCAACCCACGCATGCACTTGCCCAGAGACAGAATACAGGTGGAGGCAGCAAATGAGCCTATTAGGTTTGTAGTTAGCCTAATTGTGCAGGAGCGAGGGCACTTACGTAGAGTGGGAACACATGTAGTCTGAGCAAAAACTGGGAAGGGGTGATTAGTATTCATGTGGGCACTTCAAAAAGCACAAAGAACAGGAGGACTTGTGGCACCTTAGAGACTAACCCATTTATCTGAGCATAAGCTTTCGTGAGCTGCAGCTCACTTCATCGGATGAATGAATGCAGCCAATGAAGTGAGCTCTGGCTCTGGGTTAGTCTCTAAGGTGCCACAAGTACTCCTTTTCTTTTTGCGAATACAGACTAACACGGCTGTTACTCTGAAACCTGTCAAAAAGCACAGTCCACTCTGCTTATCTGGGGCTTACAGCATCTGACACCAAGGCAAATATTTTGAAAAAATGTTAGAATCAAATGGTTTCTTGGACAAGTCCTTTTCAGAAAGGGGCCTGATTCTGTTTGCTTACACTGATTTTATACCTTGTAACATCACTGACTTCCAGAATCATACCAGTGTTACTGAGACAAGAATTTGGCTAAAAATGTTTAATTTAAAACATGACGGGTTATACCTCCTGGGTTCTTTTTTTTAAATGTCCAAGATATGTGTTTATGTATGTAAATGTGTCATGAATACATATGAACACAAGAAAGCATGTTAAAGTGATGTTATATGTGATTTCTCACGTGGTCTCCAAATCAAGGCAAATCAGAGAGAGACTATATTCATTCTGATCAGGGCACAGATGTGCAGATCACATGTGCTGCAGTACTGAGACACAATGAGACATACTAATGGATAAAAATCCTTAAATCTGAATTTCCTAAGGTTTGTGGCTTTTAGTCACATCCTCATTGTTACCTTAATACAGTTATTTCAGGTCTAGTGTTATTTTATAATGATTCTAATGAGAAAAAAATTCTCAGTGGAAGGATATGAGACACTCTTCTGATTCATTCTTTAATCTGTTCACTTACACAGATGTATAAAAGCCACCACATGTCCCAGCAGTTCCTCTCATTCCAGTTTTTCATAGGTACACGTCCTTTGGACTGGCTGAGAAGGACTTGGTGCATGACTGATAGGGAGAGTGGATTCAGAGTAGTGTAAAGCAGTCTAATGGTCTAAAAAAACCAGTCCATTCACTTCAATGGAGTCACCCAATTTACACTTGTGTAAGCAAGAGGAGATCAGGTCCCTACCATGAGTCTGCAGATTATTTGCAAGGGACCAAATGTTGCTTGCTTTTCTTACCTGAACCATTACGCTGAGGTTAATGGGACAAATCACATAAGGCAAAAAGGATTCAGCCTTTAGCCCATAAAGAGCCTTCTGATAAAATCAATCAGACTGTAAACCAGTTTTGGGGCAGGGAACTTCTCCTTGCTTGGTAAAGCACCATTTTTCATACCAATAATGCAGTGTCCATTGGTAAAGAAATTCAGTCTCTTGGCCATTGTAAGCATTATTTTTTATTTTGTCACCAATGCTTAGAAATATCAGTCGCTGATATGGCCCACACCTGAACAATATTCTTACACAGGCTTTTTGAACTGCAGGGGGACAATGTCAGAGTCCCACACTTCCATTTTGTTTGTTAACTTTATAACTTCAAAACAAACAACTCACATACTGGGCCAGATCTTCACCTTGTATAAATCAGCCTGACTCCATAGGAGTCAAAGCAGCTGCCTTGATTTACACCAACTGAGGACACGGCCCTTAATATTTTGAAAAATGAAAATTAATTTTAACACATTTCCCACCCAGGGGAGTATTTTTCCAGGCTAATTATAAATTCCCGAGAGCAAAGCAGGGAGCGAGGAATAGAATAGAATCATAGAATATCAGGGTTGGAAGGGACCTCAGGAGGTCATCTAGTCCAACCCCCTGCTCAAAGCAGGACCAATCCCCAACTAAATCATCCCAGCCAGGGCTTTGTCAAGCCTGACCTTAAAAACAATATAAAGGGTTTACATTCTCTGTTGCCCTCCACTTTGCATAGTTATTTGCACCAGTCCAAAGTGGGTATACAATGCCTCCATTCTGTTTTGGTGGCATCTTATGCCCACTTTGCTCTGGTATAAATGCCTACACAAGGTGCAGGGAAGAGAGAGAACTGTGCCCACTGGCTCTTTTCCTAGAGCAGAGAAGTAAGAGTGCTGGCTGCAGATGAGGAAAGGCAAGGCAAGGCTGCACAGGGAATCAATGTGAAGCAGCCAGCAGGGCCACAGGCAATGGGGAAACGAGATCGGGCTGCAAGAGGAGGCTTAAAAGGGGGAAGGTGGGAGGGGGAAAGGGGACAGCGGAGGGAGAGAGAGCGCAGTATAAAAGCATCACACACAGCGCTCACTCCTCTCCAAAGAGAAAGAGGGGGAGAGAAAGCTGGACTGGAAGAAGAGGAGGGCCAGCCGCTTGCGAACACACCTACACACACGGTGGCAGGAGAGAGTAAGAGGAGCTGGCCTAGGGTCATTGCAGGAGAAAGACAGAGAGAGATGGAGCCAGGTATCCAGAGCGCAAGCAGAGCAGATCGCTAAAGCTCGGCAGCCCAGTCCCCCTGCTGCTGCTGCTGCGGCACCGGGAGTTTAGCTCCGAGGAGGAGGAGACAGGCACCAATCTACCCCGGATTAACCCAGCGGGGGAGAAGTCGGCAACGGGATGAAAGGGCAGCAGGAGCCCGCAGCAGCATGAGGGCAAAGGGAAGTTGCCGCCGCCCTGCCGAGGAGATGAGTGTCCCCGAGGCTGGAGCCCGCAGCACCGGCAGGAAGAGGCGGAGGAGAAGCGGGGCTCCGGCACCCCCAGCTCAGAGCTAAACTCAGCCCCCGGGGCCACCGCTGGGCGCGGAGGGAAGTCACCCCTCTCCGGGGCAGGAAGGGAGCCATTCGCCCTGGGAACAGGCGCTGACAGCCAGCCAGAGAGCCCGGGGCTAGCCCAGCCAGAGGCCGGGCGGATAAAGCTGTGCCTACGGGCAGCGTGCAAGGGGGTCGGTCGGGCACTGCCTGGGAAGGCGGCGCAGCCCGTGCAGTGAGAGGGGGGCTAGGGGCGCCCGTGCAGTGAGAGGGGAAGAGCGAGAGGGCGCCTAGCCCGTGCAGTGAGAGGGGAAGAGCGAGAGGGCGCCTAGCCCGTGCAGTGAGAGGGGGGCTGGGGTAGCCTAACCCGTGCAGTGAGAGGGGGGCTAGGGGCGCCTAGCCCGTGCAGTGTGAGGGGGGGGCTGGGGTAGCCCGTGCAGTGAGAGGGGGGCTAGGGGCGCCAAGCCCGTGCAGTGAGAGGGGGGCTAGGGGGGCTGGGGTAGCCTAACCCGTGCAGTGAGAGGGGGGCTAGGGGCGCCCGTGCAGTGAGAGGGGGGCTAGGGGCGCCCGTGCAGTGGGGGAAGGGGCTAGGGCAGTAGAGTGGGACTAGGGGCGCCTAACCCGTGCAGTGTGAGGGGGGAGCTAGGGGCGCCTAACCCGGGCAGGGAGAGGGGGGCAGGCGGACTAGGGCAGCCCGTGCAGTGAAGTGGGACTAGGGGCGCCTAGCCCGTGCAGTGCAGCGTGAGGGGCACGGGGGGGGCGCCCAGCCCGTGCAGGGAAGTGGAGCTAGGGAGAACCAAGCCCCGCATCGTGGTGGGGGAGGCCGGCGCAGCAGGCGGAAGCCGGCGCCCTCCCCTCCGCGGAGCCCGCAGCAATAGCCCGCGGCGTCCCAGCGCTGGCCCCAGCGGCCCCCGCCATGTGAGGGAGCCCGGCGGCCGCTCCCCGTTCGCCTCCCCCTGGATGCGGAGCGCGGCCCGGGCCCCCGCCGGCTGCG
Source organism: Eretmochelys imbricata (assembly GCF_965152235.1). Classification (NCBI taxonomy): domain Eukaryota; kingdom Metazoa; phylum Chordata; order Testudines; family Cheloniidae; genus Eretmochelys; species Eretmochelys imbricata. Next base: position 199,659,347 of record NC_135574.1, on the reverse strand, counting down.
GGCTGCCCCGCGCGCCTGGCTCCCCAGCCCCCCGCCCCGGAGACCCCCTGGCGAGCCCATGCGGACTCCGGAGCGCGGGGCTGCCAGCCGAGCCCCCGCCGCCGGCCGCAGCAGGCCCGGGCCCCGCGACCTGCTGCTCCGCCACCCCGGCTCGGCCGGACAGCGGGGCCACCGCACCGGCCGGGGCTGCTCCGGCTCTGGCTCCGGCTCCTCCTCCCTCCCGGCTGCTGCCGCCGCTCCTGCGGGGCCCTAAAGCCGCCCGCTTCAAGAGGATGGTGCGGCTGGCGGCGGAGCTGCTGCTGTTACTGGGGCTGCTGCTGCTCACCTTGCACATCACCGTGCTGCGGGCCCAGCCCGACCCCGCGCCGGCCAACAGCACCCAGGGCCAGCCGCAGGTGAGTCCCGCCCGCGGGGCGTTTCCTTCACTGCTTCCAGCCCTGGCGTGTGGCTCCGGCCCCGGGCTGCTTGATGTGTTTGGGGGGCGGGGCACCTCGACAAAAATACAGGCGTGGGTGGGCCTCCCCATTGCCTGAGACCCTCCTGGATCCGGATTCCCCGCAAAGAGGCAGCCCCCGACCAGTGCCCGTGGGTGGCACGAACCTGAGGCTGGCTGCTGCACGATGCCCCCAGGTCCATGGTACAGGGGCAGGGGATGGGACCCGGCATGACCCACGCCCCCTTAAAAGAAAGACGCGTGGGCTGGAGACAGCCCCGCTATTGTTGTTCAGGTGCAGTGATGCCCCTAGGAATGGGGCGGTAGAGGGAAGCTTGAATTCCCTCCGTCCATGTTACCCCCACGCCCAGTCAGTGCTGCTGCCCTCAGGTGCTTGTCCCCTCTCCATCCTTAAAACGTAGACGCATTGGTTGAATTCGTGCAAAGTGGCAACCAGAGCCTCGTATTTGTGCTGAAAAGGTGCGAATTCAAGCAAGCTCGGGGGCCTGCACTAAACGAAATGATTTGTAGGGGGTGGCATGAAGCCACCAGGGCCCACCTGGGCTGAAATCTCTGCAACCCCGTGCACCCGTTTTCCCCACCCTATGGGTTCCCCTCCTTCCCACCCGTCACTCTCCTGCTTGTCACAGCCATTCTCTCCCGACTTGCGACTTGTCGAGCGCTATTCCCGGACACGCTTTTATCAAACTAGCTTTAGAAACTGCTAGCTGCATTTGTATTGTCTTGGGATGGGGGGCGGGAGTGGGGTGGGGAGACGTGGCTAGAAGTAGCTCCCACTTTGATTTCTCATATGATTTGGTAAAGTTGCAAGTATTTCAAAAACGTCTGGAGAGAGCTGCTGTGTTTTTGCTGACTTATTAATGAAATTTTCATATAAATGATGAAAGCAGACTTCTCCATGTGCCGAAGCTCAAACGTGAGGTGTGGAGAAGACCCCAGTGAAAACCACCAAAAATAATTGAATTTCACCCTTCAGTGTAAATAACTCTCTCTCTCTCTAACCCAAGCTTCATGATTCTTTGCTGCTGACGGAAATAATTTTCATTTCAACAATAAAAGGACAAAATATGTGTGTAACACTAGTAACTTGGGACCCAAATGACTGATGTCCCTTGAAATGATCTCAGTGAATTTTAGAGCACTGTTTCTTGTGCTTTCCTGTTCTTCCGATGGCTCCTCTTCTTAACAGTGTTACTGTTGCCAGTTATTTACAATGGCTTGAGACCAGTAGTGGAAGATGTAAGATCAAATTGCATACATCTTAAACCTCTAGTAAAGTGGGTTTTTATACTGATTGATTTTTTTTCTTCTGTCTAAATGCAGGTATAGAAAAAATGAAATATCTTGTATATCGTGCAGAGAACTGAGAGAAAATATATAATAATAATAAATTTAAGTATAACTATATTAAAACCACTTCTTTCTTATTCCTAGTTAATAGAGGACAGGGCTTCCTGTTCAGCACTCCTTATTCCCCTTGGGTCCTTATTCTGCAATGCTCAGTGTGAAATCACTAACTTCAGTGGTTTCAGAGTAGCAGCCGTGTTAGTCTGTATTCGCAAAAAGAAAAGGAGGACTTGTGGCACCTTAGAGACTAACCAATTTATTTGAGCATAAGCTTTCGTGAGCTACAGCTCACTTCATCGGATGCATACCGTGGAAACTGCAGCAGACTTTATATATACACAGAGAATATGAAACAATACCTCCTCCCACCCCACTGTCCTGCTGGTAATAGCTTATCTAAAGTAACCATCAGGTTAGGCCATTTCCAGCACAAATCCAGTTTGTGGGGGGGCGGGGGGTAGAGGGTGAGAAAACCTGGATTTGTGCTGGAAATGGCCTAACCTAATGATTACTTTAGATAAGCTATTACCAGCAGGACAGTGGGGTGGGAGGAGGTATTGTTTCATACTCTCTGTGTATATATAAAGTCTGCTGCAGTTTCCACGGTATGCATCCGATGAAGTGAGCTGTAGCTCACGAAAGCTCATGCTCAAATAAATTGGTTAGTCTCTAAGGTGCCACAAGTACTGCTTTTCTTCTTACTGTGGAAACTGCAGAAGACATTATATACACAGAGACCATGAAACAATCCCTCCTCCCACCCCATTCTCCTGCTGGTAATAGCTTATCTAAAGTGATCACTCTCCTTACAATGTGTATGATAATCAGGTTGGGCCATTTCCAGCACAAATCCAGGTTTTCTCACCCTCTGCCCCCCCCCACACACACACACACAAACTCACTCTCCTGCTGGTAATAGCCCATCCAAAGTGACCACTCTCTTTACAATGTGTATGATAATCAAGGTGGGCCATTTCCAGCACAAATCCAGGTTTTCTCACACACCCCCCCCCTTTTTTCAAAAACTACACACACAAACTCACTCTCCTGCTGGTAATAGCTTATCCAAAGTGACCACTCTCCCTACAATGTGTATGAAAATCAAGATGGGCCATTTCCAGCACAAATCCAGGCTTTCTCACCCGCCCCCCCCCCCCCAAAACACACACACACAGTGGGTCTCTGCATATGTAGCAGTCCACCCATGCATTTACATTGCAGGATCAGGCTGTTACTCAGACCATTTCCTGCTGAACTAAGTGGAAGTCAGAATTGAGCAAAGTGCCTTGAATAAGGTCCATGGTTGTATTCTGTCTTGTAAACTAAAATTTTATCACTAGACTGACATTCCAGTTTTTTAATATCTTTAAGATTTCTAGTAATAATATTTTGTAAATGATGCTTCTTTCCGCAGGGGTTCATGAAGTGCCTTAAAATTATATTTTGTGGAAAAGTAAATTTGGAGAGGTTTTTTTATGAGGTGTTTGCTATCATTAGAATTACCCTGTATTTGCCTTTCCTGACAGGCTAATGAGGAAAACATCTGGGCAAATGGAAATGGTAGGTGATACCATTTCTCAAAGGAGTTTTTTTAAAAGTACTACATAGGGATAAGGGTGAAAGAAAGGAAAAGTCATCCTCTTCAGACAATTGTAGTAAACTAGTATCTATTTAGTTGGCCAGCTGCCGTTAAAAACTATTGACAGTTGACTTCCAAGAAGTCTCTATATCCTGTTTTATAAAATTATCTATTATAAAAGAAGTCTGTGCCTTTAAGCACATGATGGGTTTAGCAGTTCAATATTTTTCATAATGTTTTCCCATTTGTAGCATAAAACGTTTTATGTACTTCCCCACTGAATTGATTTTGCAGTTATGTATTTGGGAGAGCATCTCTGTAACAGACATTAAGGGCAGAGAGTATATCAGACCATGGTGAACATTTGAACAGATGGAAATTTATCAGTCTGTTGCTTTCATAACTTGCAGGGATTCATCCTCTAGCCAAAAAATATTGTAACCTGCTCTAAAAAAATTGCATTTCAGAATGTTACCGGGCAGATGTTTTCATACACAGTATTTTTATTTTTGAAAAGTTTGCTCTGGTAACAATTATTTTGTGCTGTTAAAGCACAAGATGTATGCTGCTCCCTCACTGAATTCCTCTGTGAAAAGTGCATGTAAAGAAAGTAAAGAGAACCATAACAAATAAATCGGTTGTTACAAACAAAAGGTAGTAAATCAAGTTGCTGTTAGTTTATAATTTTTTTTTTCAACTGGTTGATAAAATCCATATGTGATGTAACAGCGGTCAGCTTGATATATGCATAGTTGTTTAGCTTGCTCGACATATACAGTTATCCAGGTTATTCTACTGTGATCCTATATAGTCAGGGGTTACGGAAAGGTGTTCTGAAATCATTCGGGGCTTATTCTTTCTTCTCTTATTGATTTTTTTTGCTACTCTGTCTTTGCTGCTCTGCTAGTGCTGTGAAGAGAAAATAAAAGCTATTTAAGTAGTGGAGCTATATGATTAGATAAATTCTACCTTTGATAAAATCTGTTGTACGCACAAACAACTTGCCAAGAAAGAACTTTCTGTGCCACAACCATTTTGAAATGTAACTGAGTAGGAAAATTTGCATCAAAACCTGCAGGTATACCAAAATTTTTAACACTTTAAACTCTGACCTGAATCTTTGGTATCACTAAGAGGGCAAATTAAAATGCTATTTTCTACTTCATTTATGACTAATATCTAATATAGACTGACACTTTGGGACGTCAATAGAATGATTTGAATGAGTCAAGTGAGCATAAATTTGGCTCTACATAAGAACAAAAGAACGGCCATACGGGGTCAGACCAAAGGTCCATCCAGCCCAGTAGCCTGTCTACTGACAGTGGCCAATGCCAGGTGCCCAGCGGGAGTGAACCTAACAGGTAATAATCAAGTGATCTGTCTCCTGCCATCCATCTCCACTCTCTGACAAACAGAGGCTAGGGACACCATTCCTACCCATCCTGGCTAATAGCTATTAATGGACTTAACCTCCATGAATTTATCCTGTTATCTTTTAAACCCTGTTATAGTCCTAGCCTTCACAACCTCCTCAGGCAAGGAGTTCCACAGGTTGACTGTGTGCTGTGTGAAGAAGAACTTCCTTTTATTTGTTTTAAACCTGCTACCCATTAATTTCAGTTGGTGGCCCCTAGTTCTTATGTTATGGGAACAAGTAAATAACTTTTCCTTATTCACTTTCTCCACACCACTCATGATTTTATATACCTCTATCATATTCCCCCTTGGTCTCCTCTTTTCCAAGCTGAAAAGTCCTAGCCTCTTTAATCTCTCCTCATATGGGACCCGTTCCAAATCCCTAATCATTTTAGCTGCCCTTTTCTGAACCTTTTCTAATGCCTGCTTCTCAGCCCACCCCGGCTTCCCGCAGAAACAGCTGAATCGTGGGAAGTGGGAGGGGCGGGAGGTGGAGAAGCAGAGCTGGGCGGCTCATTCAGGGGAGGAGGCGGAGCGGAAGTGAGGTGAGCTGGGGCCGGGCTCGGGGTGGGGAGCTGCCGGTGGGGGCTCTGCACTCACCAAATTTTCCCTGTGGGTGCTCCAGCCTAAGGCACCACTTTTGATGTGATCAGTGTGGGGAGCGGCCACTCCCCCTGCTCCCCGCAGCTATGCTATCCCGTCCCTAGGAGCCAGAGGGACCTGCCGGATGCTTCCTGGGAGCCGCCCCAGGTAAGCACCGCCAGGACTCCCCACCTCACCCCTCGGCAGGTCCCTCTGGCTCTTAGGGGCGGGCCGGGGTGGGCACCCACTACGGTGGTCCACGAGACCCTCCTGCCCGGTTCTGGGGGCAGTCAGGGGACAGGGGAGGGGGGGTTGATGGGGCAGGGGTCCCGGGGGGGGCGCATCAAGGAACACGGAGGTTTGGATGGGGCAGGAGTCCCAGGGGGCGGGGGCAGGCCACGACCCCCTCATGGGGTGAGGAGGGAACTGGTTGTTAAGATTTTGGCAGCTCATCACTGCACATCTGTATGCAATATTCAAGATGTGGGCATACCATAGATTTATATAAGGACAATAAGATAGTCTCTGTCTTATTCTCTGTCCCTTTTTTAATGATTCCTAACATCCCTTTTGCTTTTTTTGACCGCCACTGCACACAGTGTGGACGTCTTCAGAGACTATCCACGATGACTCCAAGATCTTTCTCCTGATTAGTTGTAGCTAAATTAGCGCCCATCATGTTGTATGTATAGTTGGGGTTATTTTTCCAATGTGCATTACTTTACATTTATCCACATTAAATTTCATTTGCCATTTTGTTGCCCAATCACTTAGTTTTGTGAGATCTTTTTGAAGTTCTTCACAGTCTGCTTTGGTCTTAACTATCTCGAGCAGTTTAGTATCATCTGCAAACTTTGCCACCTCACTGTTTACCCCTTTCTCCAAATCATTTATGAATAAGTTGAATAGGATTGGTCCTAGGACTGACCCTTGGGGAACACCACTAGTTACCCCCCTCCATTTACCATTTATTCCTACCCTTTGTTCCCTGTCTTTTAACCAGTTCTCAGTCCATGAAAGGATCTTCCCTGTTATCCCATGACAACTTAATTTACAGAAGAGCCTTTGGTGAGGGACCTTGTCAAAGGCTTTCTGGAAATCTAAGTACACTATGTCCACTGGATCCCCTTGTCCACATGTTTGTTGACCCCCTCAAAGAACTCTAGCAGATTAGTAAGACATGATCTCCCTTTACAGAAACCATGTTGACTTTTGCGCAACAATTTATGTTCTTCTATGTGTCTGACAATTTTATTCTTTACTTTATTTCAACTAATTTGCCCGGTACGGACGTTAGACTTACTGGTCTGTAATTGCTAGGATCGCCTCTAGAGCCCTTCTTAAATATTGGCATTACATTAGCTATCTTCCAGTCATCGGGTACAGTAGCTGATTTAAAGGATAGGTTACAAACCATAGTTAATAGTTCCGCAATTTCACATTTGAGTTCTTTCAGAACTCTTGGGGGAATGCCATCTGGTCCCGGTGACTTGTTACTGTTAAGTTTCTCAATTAATTCCAAAACCTCCTCTACTGGCACTTCAATCTGTGACAATTCCTCAGATTTGTCACCTACAAAAGACGGCTCAGATTTGGGAATCTTCCTAACATCCTCAGCCGTGGAGACTGAAGCAAAGAATTCATTTAGTTTCTCCGCGATGACTTTATCGTCAAGTGCTCCTTTTGTATCTCGATCGTCCAGGGGCCCCACTGATTGTTTAGCAGGCTTCCTGCTTCTGATGTACTTAAAAAACATTTTGTTATTACCTTTTTGAGTTTTTGGCTAGCTGTTCTTCAAACTCCTTTTTGGCTTTTTTATTACATTTTTACATTTAAATTGGCAGTGTTTTATGCTCCTTTCTACTTACCTCACTAGGATTTGACTTCCACGTTTTAAAAGATGCATTTTTATCTCTCACTGCTTCTTTTACATGGTTGTTAAGCCAAGGGGGCTCTTTTTTAGTTCTTTTACTGAGTTTTTAAATTTGAGGTATACATTTAAGTTGAGCCTCTATTATGGTGTCTTTGAAAAGCGCCCATGCAGCTTGCAGGGATTTCACTCTAGTCACTATACCTTTTAATTTCTATTTAACTAACCTCCTCATTTTTGCATAGTTCCCTTTTCTGAAATTAAATGCCACAGTGTTGGGCTGCTGAGGTGTTCTTCCCACCACAGGAATGTTAAATGTTAATATATTATGATCACTATTTCCAAGCAGTCCTGTTGTAGTTACCTCTTGGACCAGATTCTGCGCTCCACTCAGGACTAGATTGAGAGTTGCCTCTCCCCTTGTGGGTTCCTATGCCAGCTGCTCCAAGAAGCAGTCATGTAAAATATTGAGAAATTCTGTCTCTGCATTTCGTCCTGAGGGTGACATATACCCAGTCAATATGGGGATAATTGAAATCCCCCACTATTATTGAGTTTTTTATTTTGATAGCCTCTTTAATCTCCCTTAGCATTTCATCATCCCGATCACTGTCCTGGTTAGGTGGTCAACAATAGATCCCTACTGTTATATTCTTATTAGAGCATGGAATTACTATCCATAGAGATTCTATGGAGCATGTGGATTCATTTAAGATTTTTATTTCATTTGATTCTACATTTTCTTTCACATAGTGCCACTCCCTCCCTCCCCCCTGCACAACCTGTTCTGTCCTTCCGATATATTTTGTACCCTGGAATGATTGTGTCCCATTGATTGTCCTCACTCCACCAGGTTTCTGTGATGCCTATTATGTCAATATCCCCCTTTAACACGAGGCACTCTCGTTCACCCATCTTATTATTTAGACTTCTAGCATTTGTGTACAAGCACTTTAAAAACTTGTCACAGTTTATTTGTCTGCCCTTTTCTGATGTGTCAGATTCTTTATGTGAATGTTTCTTGTCTGATCTGGCCCATACTTTATCCTTTTCCCATCCTTGCTGTATAGGCTCCCCCTATCCCAAAAGTTTCCCCAGTTCCTAATAAATCTAATCCCCTCCTCTCTACATCATTGTCTCATCCACCCATTGAGACTCTGCAGCTCTGCCTGCCTACCTGGCCCTGCACGTGGAACTGGAAGCATTTCTGAGAATGCCACCATAGAGGTCCTGGATTTCAGTCTCTTTCCTAGCAGCCTAAATTTGGCCTCCAGGACGTCTCTCCTACCTTTCCCTATGTCATTGGTACCTACATGTACCACGACCACTGGCTCCTCCCCAGCACTACACATAAGTCTATCGAGATGCCTCGAGAGATCCGCAACCTTCGCACCAGGCAGGCAAGTCACCATACGGTTCTCCCAGTCATCACAAACCCAGCTATCTATGTTTCTAATGATCGAATCTCCCATTACTAACACCTCTCTTTTCCTAATGACTGGAGTTCCCTCCCCCGGAGAGGCAACCTCAGTGCTAGAGGATACCCCAAGGTCATCTGGAAGGAGGGTCCTAACTATGGGAAGGTTTCCCTCTGTTCCTGTTGACTGCTCTCCTTCTCTGGGCCCTATATATGTGAATGAGAATTCAGGACTAAACAGAAATGATTTAGTACATTCTTAAGTGCCTTTCCTGCATAAGGATGCCTTCTGAATCAGGCCCTATAAACTTCAAGTGTGGCTACAGATCTACAGACTATAAATAAAGGTATTTTATATTTATATGTAAAGGCCTCTAATTCAGTCTCTTTGGGAGGATCTATTCCTTCCCTTACCACTTGCTCTTCCAAATAACGGAAGAGATTCCAGCATTTTAGAAGTGAGGTTTTATATCTGACTTCTTTTTGCCCTCCAATTAAGTTAACTTTCATCATTAATTAGGTTGGTAGATGAAAGAATTTCAGATAAAACTCCCACCCTAAAATTAAACAATTTGCTTCTATCTCCATTCGTATTTTTGCTCTTGCTATTCTCCCTACATGTGTGTCCATTTCCCAGCCATCTGGTACATGTTATGCATCTGTTGCTGACGATAATGCTCTGGTAGCAGCAGCACGGGGGAGAAAACACTGATTCAACCCTAGTCATATTCACTTTGCTGCTCCTGCTAGGGATATGCTATGTGTAGGAGCAGAGGTGTTATCACTGCTGCAAAGAGAGACCATGGGCCTGACTCACCCTTGTATTACTGAAGTTTTATGCCAGTTGGTTTATATTAACTGGTGATTCAAGCCCTCTGGTGTACAGGGGATGCACTCTTATGGCTTTATATTGTGCTTTCACTAACACCTAAGTGATTCTTTGCTACAAATAGCTGATGAGTAGCTTTTGGAATTTTTCAAGCAAAGATAGTTTCATAATACCAGAGGCCGAGACCACGGCTCCCGGCTCCCTCCCCCCGATGCCCTGAGGTGCCCCCCCTGCAGCAGCTCCCTGCCCCCTTCAGCGCGGGGAGCCGTGCGGCAGCTCTCCCGTGCCCCCCCTCCCCTCGGCCCGGGGAGCCGTGCAGCAGCTCCCCACCCCAGCTCACCTCTGTTCTGCCTCCTGCCCTGAGCACGCCACTGCCATTCCACTTCTCCCGCTTCCCAGGCTTGCGGCACCAATCAGCTGTTTGGCACTGCAAGCCTGGGAGGGAGAGAAGCAGAGCGGGGTGGCGTGCTCAGGGGAGGAGGCGGAGCAGAGATGAGCTGGGGCGGGGAGCGGTTCCCCTGCGTGCCCCCACCCCTGGTTACTTGCTGCAGGCGGCCCTCCCTGCGCCCCCCTGCCCCAGCTCACCTCCACTCCACTGCCTCCCTGGAGCGCACTTTTGGCCACCCCCAACCACTTGGCACCCTAGATGGCTGCCTAGTTTGCCTAGTGGCTGCACCGGCCCTGCATAAGGGGTAGGCAGGAGAGGAGAAAGAGTTCTTAAAATGTTGGTGTGTTCTCTGCCATCTGTGGTAGGAAGTGTTTCAGCACTCTATAATGTGTATGTAAGCCTGCAGCTTTTTTGTTTTCACTACTCTTTAGAAATATTTAATCAAAATGCAACAAGATATCTATTCAGACACACACACACACACAAAATTCTTCAGTTGTTCTATCAATCTGAACAGGATTGCTGTATATTTTTGGGGACTTTCAGGCTGAGGTTTTCAAAGATGGCTGGGGATTTGGACCCTAATTCCTGTTAATTTTAAGGAGGATTGGCCATCCAAATCACATAGGCATCTTTGAAAATCTTAATGTTAAGACTTTTCCATTGATGGCTTCCAGACAGCCCTTGGCCTGTTAAATCAAATGAGTGATAAGCAAGCACTCATCATAAGTGATTTTAAGGCACTAAATCATGACCTGCTTGATCAACAGTTTTAACACAACACAAATTACTTTTACAAGGCAGTTGGTTTATGAATGAAAGTAGATGATACTTTGAAGACTGAAATCGCTTAATGATGATATGTGACTTCATTTTAGTGGATACATTGTTCACCCTAAAGGATATGGATTTGACTTGTGCTGTTTGACAGTGACAGGCAAAGTGCTATCTGCTTACCGAGGGCTTTTTCTATTCCAAATAGGTTCTTATACCACTCTAATCACTGTAGTATCTGAGTGCCTTCCAGTAGTGCCTGAAGCACATGACTGATTTCTGTCGTGTGGTTCATGCTGTCATCCTCATAAAAACGTAAGAATGGCCATACTGGGTCAGACCAAAGGTCCATCCAGCCCAGTATCCTGTCTGCCAACAGCGGCCAATGCCAGGTGCCCCAGAGGGACTGAACCTAACAGGAAATGTGATCAAGTGATCTGTCTCCTGCCATCCATCTCTACCCTCTGACAAACAGAGGCTAGGGACACCATTCCTACCCATCCTGGCTAGTAGCCATTAATGGACTTAACCTCCATGAATTTATCAAGTTCTCTTTTAAACCCTGTTATAGTCCTAGCCTTCACAACCTCCTCAGGCAAGGAGTTCCACAGGTTGACTGTGCACTGTGTGGAGAAGAACTTCCTTTCATTTGTTTTAAACCTGCTGTCCATTAATTTCATTTGGTGGCCCCTAGTTCTTATATTATGGGAACAAGTAAATAACTTTTCCTTATTCACTTTCTCCACACCACTCATGATTTTATATACCTCTATCATTTTCCCCCCTTAGTCTCCTCTTTTCCTCACACCCCACTTGCAAGTCTCTCTCTGAGGAAAGTTTTTGTTTTGATGAGGATTTTTAGTTTTTGTTTAAGGGTACATGCTGCTCGGTGTGTGTTAGAGAAGGAAGGTTGAAGGAATGTACCCTATACTTGGAGGAGGTGATGAGGTTTTTGAGGGTCCTTAGTTTCTCTGGGAGTTTGATGCACGGATTCGGACTGGCCCTTGGATTGTGCCTCCTGCACAGATAAGCTTTACCCATCCGGTAGAATGTTCCATTGTGCTGGAAAAGTGGAGGACTTGACCCTGGTCTTCATCCCAGAGCTTTAGGTGATCTGTTAGATATGCCACCTTGAAGGTAAATACCGAGATGTTGAACTTGAATTGATACTCCGGGGACAGGTTTGACATGCTTGCCGTAGCTTGTGTTGCTGAGGAGATCTGCTACAAAGCTCTGTATTAGCTGGAGTTTCTTAACGGCTGATGTCTTCATGCCCAGGTATATCCCAATATTTTATTCCAGGTAAGGAAAGTGAATATAATCAAGGCTAGAGTCAGTGTCTGCCAGAATAGGACAATTTCCTAGTCAACCCAAGATGACAGGAAGTGTTAATTGTGAATGCTGCTTTGTAGAGAGTTTAGCATTAGCTAGCATCAGCGCTCCAGAACTATAGGCAGAATTGACTAACTCTTTATCATCAGCCAAAGGAGGCTGCACCATGCAAGTTTTTTCCAAGTGTTTTCCTTTGCCCAACAATATAACCTTTATCTTGCTCACATTCCACTTCAGTCAGTTGTTCTTTGTCCATGAGCTGATCTCCTCCAACCACTTGGCCATCTTGATGGTATTTGCATGGTAATATATGTAGCGAAAGATTAAGTAGAGCTGCATTGTCTGCACAGTGCTGGCATTTCAGTCAATATCATCTTGCCAGTTGATTCAGTGGCGGCATGTAGATGTTGGAATATAACCAGAGAAAGAACTGATTCCTGTGGGACTCCACAAGCCTGGGCTAAATCTTGCCATCTGTACTCATGTTAGTGAGCACTTATTCTCCGGAGCTAATGGGACTACTGGAAAGTACCTATCTGCACCAGTAAGGGTTCCACAGCCTAGCCCAAAGAATTTTGTGAGCCATCTGAACTCTGAAAGATTGCTGTACAACTATACTTAAACTTTACTTTTAAAGTATTAATGCCAGAACCTTGGACTTCCTTGGGAATTGAGGCACCCTCAACACCATGTAGGGTCAGACCATTGCTTTTTCTTGTTCATTTATTGCACTTAACACACTAAGTAAGAATATTGAAGATTGATCACATAGGGCCTATGATTAACTAGAAATGTGGAGTGTTTTCTATACAAAGAAAAAGAAGTCCCTTGGAAAGTTTAGCTCACTTGATGAAGCATACCTCCGTCATGCAAAGAGTAATAATGACTTGTCAATTCTTTCTTTAAGCAAAGTAATTTAGCTTTTTTAGCTTATAAAAGTGGTAAGCAAGTTTAATATTCCTGGTGGTTTTCCAGAATAGTTTTGCCAGCACAATTCATTTCTAAGTTTAAGAAATCCTGTAGTTCTGTTCTTGGGACAACTTTGAACAGAGAAACAGCTGGCAATGGAGTAAACAAAGGCTTGTCTTTATACAGAAACTGTACCAGTTTAATTAAATTAATTTTTAAAAATTGATTTAAGTTAAACCAGTGCAAACCCTTGTGTAGATGCTCTAATAGGTTTAGACCTGGCTTATATGGATTTAAGCTGCATGTGTAAGTTACAGGCATGCTTGGTGCAAGATGACTCCATAGAAAACAGATTTAAATACCAAAAGTGAAATCCTGGCTCTACTGAATTTTAAATGAAAAGTTTTGTCATTGATTTCAGTGGGGCAGGAGTTCATCCAGCTCTGCTGTAACTAAATCATTTAAAAACCACACCGTTAGTTAAACCAGTGCAACTTTGTGTATAGACCAAATCAGCTGGCTGTGTGATTATGCCATTGCATCAAATACCAGCTTACTTCAAGCTAACCCAGAGGCTGCCCATGAAGTGTCTCACTTGTGTGCTGATTTAAAAAAAAAAAAAAAAAAAAGGCAAAGAAACATGGGCTTTGAAGAAACCATCACATTCACTTTCATCAAAGCTGTGACATCAGCAAGAATTTTAGAAAGAGGTTCTAGAGCTAGAAAGCTAATATTAAAATATTTTGCTCTTCGAAAGGCATTTCCCATTTGAAGATCTCAGACCTTTTTAAAAAAAAGATTAACTAAGCCTCATCTGATCCATATACTTATCTCCTAGAGATATATTCATCTACCAGTGGAAAGTATCTATAGCAAGGGTGGGCAAACTTTGGCCCGAGGGCCACATCTGGGTGGGGAAATTGCATGCAGTGCCATGAACGTAGGGCTGGGGCAGGGGGTTGAGGTGCGGGAGGGAATGCAGGGTATGGGAGGGGGTGCAGTGTGCAGGAAGTGGCTCAGGGCAAGGAGTTGGGGCAAAGGAAGGGTGTGGGGTGTACGAGGGGGGTTAAAAGGGGGTTGGGGGCAGGAGGGGGTGCATAATTCAGGAGGGGACTCAGGGCAGTGGTGCAGAGTGTGGGAGGGGGCTTAGGGCAGGAGGTGTGGGGTGCAGGAGGGGTGTGGGGTGCAGGGGGGCTGCGGGGTGCAGGCAGGGGGCTCAGGGCAGGGAGTTGGGGTGCAGGAGGGGTTCAGGGTGCGGGCTCCAGCCTGGCGCAGCTTATCTGGAGCGGCTCAGAGGTGGCAGCGGTGTGCACTGAGGCCAGGGCAGACTCCCTGCCTGCCTGCCTGTCCCGGCCTCAGCCCCGCGCCACTCCAGGAAGCGTCCAGCACTACGTCCCTGCGGCCCCTGGGGGAGGGCGGGCAGAGGGCTGAGCGTACTGCCCTTGCCTGTGGGTACCTCCCCCGAAGCTCCCTTGGCCACGGTTCCCCGTTCCCGGCCAATGGGAGCTTCAGGGGAGGTACCCACAGACAAGAACAGTGTGCGGAGCCGTCTGCCCCCCTTCCCTCCCCCAGGGGCTGCAGGGACATGGTTCCAACTGCTTTTGGGAGCAGTGCAGGGCCTGTGGCGCCATGGGGTGGCAATCCCACAGGCCGGATCCAAAGCCCTGATGGGCCGGATCCAGCCCATGGGCCATAGTTTGCCCACCCCTGATCTATAGTATCCTTTGGGTAGGATATGGCAACTGTTTTTAGCACTATGCAACACCCCAACAGTTGAGAATGGGAAGTGATCGAAGAATACTATATCCAATTGAAGCTACAGAGGGCAATGTGAGGTAGGTGGAATGTAATTTCTTGAGCTGGAATGTGGCCAGGACACTCTAATAAACACCCCACTCTTGTCAACCCTCCCTCCAAGCTCTACTCTTACCTGTATCCCTACATTTACCATGGGATACTCCGTGACCATTGCTGGTCAGGTCTTTGGCTTTCCCTGTCATTAGAAGATCACACCTTCAGCTGTAGGGACTTCAGTTCCACTCCGAAGCACTGGTTCAGTAATTAGGAAATGGGAAAGATAATCCAAAACAGGAAGCTTTAGTACTTTTTTTTCCACTTTTTGAAAGAAACAAACTTTTGTCACCTCTTTTTGAATCTTCTGAAACTAGTTTAAGAAAGACTTTTAAAGTGTTGTAGCATCAGGGTTATCTGAATGAAGGAGAAGAGTCAACTTATCTTAAAACCCTGTCGGCCAGCCAGAGCCCTTATATGGCAGGCAGTGCCTGTTTCCATAGGGCCAGCCCTGAAGCCCAATGAAGTCAATGGAAGGTTTTCTACTAATTTCAGTGGGCTTGGAGCTTACCTTCTAGGCCTTGCTACAGCACAGCAGCATTCGAAAACAACAACAACACCACAAAAAAACACACTTTCTCTTTCCATTCCCCTGAGGCTACATCTGCTGCACTTGGAGCCAGGGATGTTATTCCCAGATGGCGTAGATTTACCAGCACTGGCTCCGCTTGATCAAGTGCCCCAGACATCGTAGTGGACTCGAACCCATGTGCCACAAGTCGCTAATGCCGCGGTAGCAGGGTCAGGGGAGAGCAGCGGCACGGGCTCGCCCCGCCGAGTACCTACCCACTGGGGTCAGGTGGGTGGCACTCGGGGCCCACCGTGCCCCGCTGCCTCTGCTACCACAGCTGTACTGCTATTTTTAGCATGCTAGCTGGGGAGTGGAGCCAGGGCAAGTACATCCATGCGAAGTAGGACTCACTACAACGTTTCTAGGCCATGTAAATGTTGTTAGGTGACCAGTGGTGTGTGAAATGAGTGGCTGGGCTGAGTCCAATTTCCCAGAGGGTAAATGTTGACAGTGGCAATTAGTGCCAATGGAGAGAGTGGTCTGTATTGTGAACAAGGGTGACATTGAGAGGCCAAGGATTGGCTTTTCTGTATCAGAGCACTTTTGTATTGCAAGCTCCTGTTCTGTGGATAAATAGTTGTCTTCATTCTTCGTGGCTGATAGGCTAGTACCAGTCATGAGCACTAAATTGACTGTTGAAAATTTAAAAAAAAACAAACAAACCCCAGCTTCATCGGTGCACAAAGATCAATCTTTTTTTAAAAAAAAAAATTGTGATAGGTCGCAATAATTTCAAAGCTAATCTAATATTTTGCTTTTGCCAGAGCGTAATAAATAGAGCATGTGGATTCTGAACCAAAATTGCATTTTTAAACTATTAGGTTTTTCAAATTTTTCTTTTGAAAACTTAAGGGAAACAAAGCAAAAAATGTTACCTTGTTTACAATTTTGGTTTACCGTCTTCATGTTTCTGTCTGTTTTCTCTTTCATGTTCAGTTGTCTTCAGTCATTGTGTTTGATTTTATAAAGTAGGGCAACCATTGTCCTTCTTTTTTCCTCTTAATGTTTGGTTGTCACTGTTTGTAGTGTGGCCCCTGGGGACTCTGGAGACCAATGTTTTGTTTATTCATTCTTCACCATTTGTATGTTTTTTGCATTCCCAATTTTGATTGGATAGTTTAGTCATATGGGGGATTTTTTCCAAATTTTAAAATTTGGTTTTGAAAATTAAATTTCAAAGCAAAGAAACATTTTACTAACAACTCAGTGGCAAATTAAAAAGAAAAATAAATCTAACTCAAACTGAATGAAATTCCTTTTCTTTTTAATTTTAATTTTAGTTTTAAACCAGCTCAGTACCAACAAGTTAATTGAGGACTTATCATAGGGAATCAGCTCTTCCAATGATGTCATGTGTCATGTTACACAAATGAAGGGCAATGTATAAATAGATTAGAAAAATAATGGCTAGCTGCACAGTGACATTGTCTAATCACTTTTTGAGGTGGGTACTCCCAGTTATTTTTCAGTAAGCAACCACTTCCTTTCATGCAGGATCATGAACTTTGTTCTCAAGCTCCTTTGTTCTCAAGCTCCTGGTTTGCAAAAGTTAGCCATTCTACCTAAATAACATTATTTCAAGGTTTTATTAACTGGGCTTTTGCTCAGTCTCATGTTTGCGGTTCCTTCTTATCCTCTTGGACTTATCTGTAGCAGTTGACTACATCTACAATCTTTCTTCACTATTTCTGCTCAGCTTTTGGGTAGTCAGGATTTTACATGTTTGCCTCTTATCTACAAGTATCAGGTTGTCTACTCTGAATGTTGGATAAGCTTGATAAGTCTTGCTCATATGATTTAGCTGCTACTGCAGTGTAGTTGTAGCCTTGTTGGTCCCAGAATATTAGAGAGACAAGGTGGGTGAGGTAATATCTTTTATTGGACCAACTTCTGTTGGTGAGAGAGACAAGCTTTTGAGCCACACAGAGGTCCCTGAAGAAGAGCTCTGTCCTTCTCAAAAGCTTGTCTCTCTGACCAACAGAAGTCGGTCCAATAAAAGAGATTACCCCACCCACCTTGTCTCTTTTAGCTGCTATCGTCACTCAGGATTCAGTCTTGGCCTCGTCATTGTTCTCTTTCTTCTTGGTGAATGGCAGATAGAGATAAATGACAGATCTGCTTAAGTATCTCTACCTGCTATTCATTTTCAAATTATTTGGTGCCCAAAATATCACATGCTGGATGCACCAGGATTCTCTCATGATGGAAGTCTTTCTATTGACCATGAACAGTATTATGTCCTTTCTCCAGATTTCACTTCATTGAATGAATGACACAGCCTGCAGTAGTTGTATCATTCATGGATCTGTCCATCCTTTTCAGTAGCAATCTTTTGTTTCTTAATCACACCATTTATGGTGTCACCATATCATTTACTCATTATTTCTAAAATAGAATTTAACAACTTTCTTTGCTCTTCTTTACCACCATTTTGGTTCATGCACCAATTTTCTGTTCCACTGGTTATTGTCAAACTCATTGCTTCCTTGAAAAAAAGATTTTACACATTGCTGTACCTCTTTAGTTTTTTTAGTGTTCTGTACTGTCACATTACTGGTTTCAGAGTAGCAGCCGTGTTAGTCTGTGTTTGCAAAAAGAAAAGGAGTACTTGTGGCACCTTAGAGACTAACCAATTTATTTGAGCATAAGCTTTCGTGAGCTACAGCTCACTTCATCAGATGCTATGTGTCCTTATTTACACTGGCTGCCCATGAAAATGAGAATCCGGGTTGAAGTTCTGCTAATGATCTTTAAGATTGCAGAGACCTCAACTCTATTTTACATTAGGGAGCTGATTTCAGTGTACTCCCACTGTGGTTTGAACATGCATATCATGACCTGCTACTAGATAATCCACATCTATCACTTGTGTATTCAAAACACCAAGCTTTTCAACACCTTGCTCCGTTTTGGAATTATTTTACCACAGAGAAATCTGGTTAACCAGCCCCGTTGCTATTTTAAATATAAACTTAAGTATTTAACATTTGAGCTTTTGTCTTAATTTTAAGCACTTGTACTAAATTTATATATTATCAATAAATTATAACAAATGGAAATGTGGTGTGAAAAATTCCAGAATGAAAACATTATTCAAAAGTCTGAAAACTTCCCGTGTTTTGTGTTCTAGCATCATGAAATTTAAGTACACAACTAACATAAGGTATACAATTTTCAACTATAGATTTAATAATGAATATGATGTTTGACAGATTAATCTAGAAGTATGATGTTGGTATCTTGGCAGACTGCTGAGCAAATATATCTTTTGATGTAATGAGAACATAATGAAAATTGTGGTATGAATATGTATTTTATACATTTCCCACGGGGCAAGAAAAGAGGAAAAATAAACTGACATTCAAACCAAAGACATTCAAAATTCTCTGGATAGTTAAATGTGTTGTTTTATATATTACAATTTCTCATTGTTTCCTTAGTTTGAAAAAAGTGATTAGAATACAGCTAATGGTAGGAAATACATTTAGCATTTAAATGTTTCCTTTTATGCTTGTAAATTCTTTTGAGTAGTGGTTAAAAGAAAAGATAGGTATGTTGTATGCATAACTTCTGAGGTATATTGAGAGATTTCAAGGGACTTTTGTATGGCACAGATCTGTCCAAAATATTATTTAAAAAAAAAAACAGTTTGTTTCTTTGTGCTCACATCCTGAAAATTGAAATGATATTCAAACATTTGGAAATTCCAGTTTAGTTTTACGGGTTGGGTTGCAATCAGTTCTACCACTGTGCTTTATGTCAAATTATATCTGTTTTATTCCATTCTCACTGTTACCTATTGCTCGCCTTGTCTTTTTGTTGTATCTGCCTGTTGTCTCCCTTTACACACTTTTTAATAATAAAGGTGTGGTTTTTTTTTTCCAGAAGCTCTTGTTGGCTGAAGCATGCTCCCTTTAAAGAAATGAGAGTTTTACCATTGGCTTCTATGGGAGCAGAAATTAGGCCAGTGTTAAGCCCTTTTGAAAATCCTACCCTAAATTCTTTGGAGCTTTTTGTTATCTGTGTACAGTGCCTAACAATGGGTCCCCAGTCCTAGGCACTGCCAAATAAGAAAGTGATAATTTAGGGAAAGAAAACAGACTGCTTAAGCAAGCTGTAGAAGGAAATGTTACTGCAGTGATAATTGTTGCCCTTTAATACAAATGTGTCCAAGGGAATATTGTTACAATAAGTCTTGAATGCAGAAAATGCCAGGCCTGAAGTCTGTCATTGAGAACATCACAAAGAAACTAGATGACTAACATTTCCATGAATTTTCCACTACTCTTTAGGCAGTTGTGAGGGCAGTGATCACTCATTTATCCATCACTAAGAGCAGAACAGACCCAGCGTTGTTGTCTTATAAAATATTTGAAATTGAAAATGCCAACAATCCAAACAAAGTGAAGGATGAATTATCACTATGTTAAAACTGATAGGTAGCTACTTCAGTCATTCAGGTAGGCAGAAGCAGCATAATATTAGAGGAGTGGGGGGGCATGTAGGACTGCTCCTTGCTTCCTTTCACTTCCTTTTGCCCTTTTGTTTTTTCTGCATCTCCGAGAACAATCACAGCTGTGGGTCACATAGTTTCTGTTCTTCTCTTGTGTTAGACACCAAGAAGATGGTAGCAGGTGTGTTGTTGCTCACCTCTGAGGGTATAGTCATGCAGCCATCTAGACCCTTTCCACCTTGAGTAGCTTTTCAAGAAAACCCGAGAAGAAATGCAGAAGGATGATCTCCCTCTTGCTACTCTACCTTATTTCCTCCATCTGATCACTCCAGATTTGTGTGGTGGTACACTCCAGGTCAGATCCTCCAGTGATGTACATTTGCCTAGCTCCATTATATTCAGTGGAGCTATGCCAGTTTTACACCAGCTAAACCACTGGCTGAGAGTCTTCGTCCTTCACTTTCTCCTGTTAAGAGCTGGCTGTTCTTCACAACTAAGCCATTCTGCAAAGTCACATGTGCATAGCAAAAACATCCCTCCTGCAGAGATAATCAGGGCCTTGGGGAACCTGGATCCTTTCTGATCATGAGAGTCCACCTCAATCCAAAACGTTTTATTGTTATGGTTTAATATAGCACCTAGGAAAGGGCTTGGACTGTGAGGTTACTAAAGAAAACATTCTGCTTAGAAAAGATCAGTTTACCCGTGTAGCCTTTGATATCTGTGCTCAGATACTACAGTACAAGGTGCCAGTATGAGTAGTAGATACAACCCCCCGTAAGGGCTTTGGTTGCTTTCCTTCTCTTAACAGTAGAGTTTCTGGTAAAGTACAGCCCTGTTCTTAATAATGACTACTTAAGTCCCAAGCCAATGTCCAGTGAAGCCAATAGAAAGGTTCCCATTGTCTTCAGTGAGTGTAGCATCAGGCCCTTTTAAAGCCCCATGCACACTTATGTGCTATGTAAGATACATGAAGGTGGAGTCCCTGCCTCAAAGAGCAGGAACTCTAAGATGAAGAGAAAGTAACAAACAGAGAGGTAGGAGAGCAGAAGGAACAGTGAAGAGGACACTTCGGTAACGCAGTCATGTAGGATACTAACAATACCATTTGAGGATAGTGACTCAGGTTTAGTTCTCCTCTCCCCTTCTCTCTCTCCCTCCCCCCTCAAAAAAGTCAGATCACTGGCAAATTCACTTTAACATGGCCCACTAATGGAAAATTCATATTAATATTTGAATATTAATATTAAAACTGGCTGCAATACAGTGCATGCATTCTTGGATGTACATGCAGGGAAATATCAAGTAGAAGCAGGGAGGTTATATTATCTTGGTATTTGTCTCTGGTGTAACCACAAGTGGAATATTGTGGCCAATTCTGGCATCCACAATTCAAGGAGAATGTTGAAAAATTAGACAGGGCTCAGAGAAGAGCCACAAGAATGATTAAAGAATTGAAAAACATGACTTACCATGAAAGGCTCACGGAGCTCAATCTATTTATCTTTTCAAAGAGAAGGTTAATGGGGTGAATAGATTGCAGTTTAAAAACCTACAGGGGGACAGAAATTTGATAATAGAGGGCTCTTCAGTCTAGCAGACAAAGGTATAACAAGATCCATTGGTTGGAAGTTTAAGCTAATGACATTCAGACTAGAAATAAGGTGCAAATGTTTAATAGTGAATTAATAGTAATTAACCAGTGAAACAACTCCATCACTGGAAATTTTTAAAACAAGATGGATGTTTGTCTAAAAGATATGCAGCTGTTGGATTTAAAGCAAGAACTTATTCAGAGAAGTCCAATGGCCTGTATTATGTAGGAAGTCAAACTAGATAATTGCAATGATGCCTTCTGGCCTTATCTACCAATCACACATCAGCTGTGTAGGGACAGGACACTGTAAAGTGTATTCCTCTGATGAGGTCTAGTTTGAAAGGACAGAGAGAGCCTGGGTTAATGCACATGTGGAAGTTCCAGATTCAAAGCTTGTGAAATTTCAGTAAGCACTGTGGGCTGAAACAGATAATGGTTTCTGGATTCTGAAGAATACATAAAAATAATGAGCCAGAGTCTCACATCTGATCTGGTTCCTGGGCCCTGCTCAGGTGGTGCAAAGGAACCAAAATCTGTAATCAGCAAGCAGAGAACTCTACTGGCAGGGGGAGCTCTCAGCTTGCATAAAGCAGATGTCTCCTGCCTACTCTCCACCACAACATAGAGTTAAGGACAGAGCTCTGTTTCACGAATTCTCAGGTAGTACAAGGTCCTTTAGGGACTACAGTAGAACCTCAGAGTTACGAACGTTAAGAGTTATGAGTTGACTGGTCAATCACACACCTCATTTGGAACCAGAAGTACACAATCAGGCAGCAGCAGAGACAAAAACAAACAAAAAAGCTATACTATACTATACAGTACTGTGTTAAACATAAACTAATAATAATAAAGGGAAAGAAGCATTTTTCTTCTGAATAGTAAAATTTCAAAGCTATATTAAGTCAATGTTCAGTTGTAAACTTTTGAAAGAACAACCGTAACATTTTGTACAGAGTTACGAACGTTTCAGAGTTATGAACAATCTCCATTCCCGAGGTTCTGAGGTTCTACTATATATGCTGCTGGGGTAAACTAGAGCAGCCCCATGGCTGTTCTAAGTCATGCTGTGGGGCTGAAGAATAATGCTGTCTTATGGTAGTCAAGCAGTATAAGCATGGTAGCAGACCACCCATTTGTCATGTTTACATTCGAAGGGACTTCACTTTTTCAATCTGGGGTAGAATATTGAATTTTGAGGTGTTGGCCTCAGAAAAATTCTGGACTAGGTTCCTGGACTGAGATAAATTTGGAATTAGTATCTGTCCTATTCAGTGATATGGGCTGTACAAGAACCTGTAGTAATCTGTCACCAGTCCCTTCACTCTATACATATACCCATTTTTTAGCAACTGTGAGTTCTGTCAGGCTGCCATGGGGGAGAGAGGAAGGAATCCTCTGTCTATACCATCCCTTGCACTGCTGAATTCCTGACCCTGTGTTAACCACAAACCTATGGTCTTTTCACCTTGTTAAAGAGGAAAGAGCTTTGTTAAGAGGTCACAAAACAGCCACAGCCTGGACCAAAACTAAATGTAGAAATGTATCACATTTCTCTTTAGAAAAACTGTTCTACCCTTTAGTTAGGAATATTCCTCTGTGCATTAAAAGGTTAATTTTCAGCCTGAAGCATTGGATTTAGCTGTCCATCATACTTAATGGTTAAATTCTGTATGTATTATTGAAAATGTATCCTGTTAGTGTGCCAGAGTCTCATGTCACCTGTGTAATATTATTGGGATATACCAGACAGCACACCTAAAGACAGTCCTAAAGTTCTGCTTAACCATGTGAAAAAGAACTAGATCTCAGTACAAAGGCATGTCAATTGTGGTGTGGTTCTTTTATAAATTGAGCACACCACCAATAAAGTTGGTGGTCTGCACTAGGGTCTTTGTCTGAAATCAGTCTTAATCCATAGCTGATGCCTACAGATACAGCTACTCAAGCAAAACCAAAAGGGCTAGTACATGGTGTCAAAAACATTACAAGTTACCCCAGTGCAAAAACAGAATACTCCATTGAAATCAACAGGTATTGCATTGGATTAATACAGGTTCAACAGAGCATAATTTGAGTCTTTAGCTTTGCCTGTGAGTTACAGCAGTGCAATTTTATTAAAACAATTTAAAGTTGATCTAGTTACAGTGCAAACCACTAATACAGACATGGTTACATCAATTTAAACCTCACTTAGATTAATTCAGTTTGTCAATATGTTACCCAGAGAGCTGTTTATTCTGAGTTGATTAAAGATAATGCCTTTGATAGTTCAAGTTATTTAATTTCCACTTTACTTTTTGAATACATCATTTTCATTTAACAGATATTTTTTCAAACTGTGGGCCAGACTACTAAGAGTCCATCCTTAAGAAAACTATGATCTCCTGTAGGAAATTGTATGGGTGCATGCATACATGCACATTCATTAGGGTTGCCACCCATCTGGGTTTTACCCAGACATTCCAGTTTTTGGCTTCTGTGTCTGGGTGCCCTTTAGGGTTACCGGGTGATGGGTTTTCGACTGGAAAATCTGGTCAAAAAGGGGATCTGGTAACCCTAAACGGCACTCGAACCAAAACTCCGGTTACCGCGGGATGGGAGGAGGCACCAGGTTCTCAACCTGTGCCATCCCCTGCTCAGGCAGGGCCGCCTCCGACATGCCGGCAGGCTCCTTGAGATGATCCAGCGGTGGGGTGGGGGAAAGGAGCAAATATTGGGGCTGGGCCTTGGGGAAAAGGAGGAACAGGGCCTTGGGGGAAGAGGCGTGGCAGAGGGCAGGGCCTCAGGGTCCGGTTACCAGCAATTAGAAAGGTGGCACCCTAACACGCATGTTTTCAGGGCTGGGGAGAGAATTAAATCAAGATGGAAGCCATAACATGAGTAACCAGGTATGCAGGGATTAACCATCTGTCAGAGAAGAGTGTATAAGGCAAATAACCACGACCAAGTGTATGTCTTCACTGCAAAGAAAAACCCGTGACTCTGAGTCTCAGAGCCTGAGTCAGTTGACTTGGATTTGCGGGGCTCAGGTTTGTGAGGCTAAAAAGAGCAGTATAGATGTTCCCGCTTGGGCCAGAACATGGGCTCTAAGAGCCACCCCCTCATCCGGTTTCTGAGCCCGGCTCCAGCCCAAGCCTGAACACAGACGCTGATGTTTTTAGCTCCACAATCTGCACCCGAGTCAATTGACCTGGGCTCTGAGACATGGCACTGCAGGTTTTTTCTTTGCAGTGTAGACATTAAACAACAAAAACGTACTATACAGTGATTACAGAATGATTTTATTGATCGGGCCTCAATTTTACTGGCCTACAGCCTTCAATTCCATATCAGATTTATCCCTCAGTTTACATCTGATTCACTTACCTTGTATTTCCTGTGGAGGAGACTGAAATAATTTAGCAAAACTACAGTAATGAAAGCCTTTTATAATTTCCCATTTTTAACATGACCGTAGTGTCTGCAAATGTTAGAGTCTCCTGAGAGTAGCCCAGTAACTAAGATGGATTACATTTCTTATTATATGAAGATGTGATGTAGATGTTGGTGGCATTATCTGCGACTGATTTTAAGATTAGTTTGGACTTAAGAGCTCTGTCAATGTTCACTACTCAGATCAGACAGTAACAAAATAGTTAATGATTCATGGGACATGAATGCTGCCATTTCATTTTATTTGAATGGCATGGGTATTTATTTGAAATAGATCACTTTTTATGAATGTTATTTTCTTGAAACCAGTGAGATTCAAGTGTTAAGCCTACCTAAAATATAATTCAGTTCAGTAAAATAGTTCTGTATAGTAGAGGCTTTACGGACTATAGCTAGAATGCACTGAGTGTTTGAAAACCTGTAACCACAGTGATATTTTTATAAAGGAATGTTCACCTCAAGGGATTTTTTTAAAGGTGTTTGATTTTCCCCCCCAAGTTACAGCTTCACAGTATTGTACATGATGTCCTATAAAGAAGATATATGTCTGTGACTGAGCTTTGAAAAAGGGCCATGGTGCCTATTCCATTTAAAGGGGATGAAGTCAAGCAGTAAATTTGCTGGTCGCCCTTTTCATATTGACTGCATCTCAGCCAGCAGTTGGTCTTTGATGTTGTAACAATAGAGCAGAGGCAGAGGAGGAGGATTGGCCTCCATAACATCGAAACAAGTCTGCATTCACTACAATTGTTATAGACGACAATCCGTGTATATCAGAGGTCTGTACCATATGCTCAGTCTTAACTGTCTATGGGAAAGGAGTGCAGCATCTTGGTATGAGGAAGTAGTTTGCAGTTTCTCTATTATCAGAACTACCTTTTTGTCATTTCCACCCCTCTCTGGGCTTTCTTTTTTCTTCATCTTATTCTCTCCTCTACCCTAAAACAGAGGTGGGTCGCATCCAGCCTGTCAGACCTTTTAATCCAGCCCTTGAGCTCCTGACGGGGAACGGGGTCGGGGGCTTGCCCTGCTCCAGCACCCCAGCCTGGGAGCGGGGTCAGGGAGTTGCCCCACTCCACGCATGCCGTGGCTCCGCACAGCTCCTGGAAGCAGCGGCATGTTCCCCCCCCCACACTCCAGCTCCTATGCATTGGGGCAGTCAGGGGGCTCCGCACGCTGCCCCCGCCCCAAGTGCCAGCTCTGCAGCTCCCTTTGGCCGGCAACCACGGACAATGGGAGCTGCAGAGGCAGCACCTGTGGAGGGGACAGCGCGCAGAGCCACCTGGCTGGCTCTGCGCCTCCACTAGGAGCCGGAGGTGGGACATGCTGCTGCTTCCGGGAGCTGTGAGGGTGGTGCCTGCAGACGGGGCAGCACACAGAGCCTCCTGGCCACACCTCAACGTAGGAGCCGGAGGGGGACGTACCGCTGTTTCCGGGAGCTGCTTGAGGTAAGCACCACCCAGAGCCTGCACCCCTGCCCTCTCCTGTGCCCCAACCCCCTTCCCCAGCCCTGATCCCGCTCCCAGAGCCAGCACCCCGTATCCCCTCATATCCCAACACTCTGCCCCAGCCTGGAGCCCCCTCCTGCACCCAGACTCCCTCCCAGAGCCTGCACCTCTCACCCCCTCCTGCACTCCAACCCCCTCCCCTGTCCCAGGCTCAGCCCGGAGCCCTTTCCCACACTGCAAACCCCTCAGCTCCAGCGCAGAGCCCGCACCGCCTCCTGAACCCCAACCCCCTGCCCCAGCCCAGTGAAAGTGAGTGAGGGCGGGGGAGAGCAAGCAATGGAGAAATGGGGGGATGAAGTGAGCAGGGCAAGGCTTCAGGGAAGGGGCAGGGTAGATCCTGAGTTGCCCTTAAATTCAAAAAGTGATCTAGGAGTGGTCATAAAGTGATCAAAAAGTGATCATAAAATGTTTGGAGACCACTGTTCTAGCATGTAGAGCGACAGACATAGAAACCAAACTTTTAGTGTATGCCATGGATGTCAGCAACATTTGCTTGTGGATGAGTATCTGGAATTACATTTATAAACATGAATACAAGCAAAAAATATTTGGATCCAGACCCCAAACACAAAGTTAACAGAACTGCCCTAGCAGAGCATGTGGACATTCTCCTTGAAAAGAAGAATCCCAGCTGATTTAGAGCCAGTTACATTGGGTTTACTCTGGCCATTTCCAGCTGCCCTACCATAGAGCACGATCCTGAATTGCTCTAAAGGGTGGGAGGGGTGCATGGAAGTATGGCTCACTTGAGGATCTAGCCTGTGGCCTGGGGATAGACTCAGCAGTAGACCCCATCCTGGGTGCACTACCTGGAGCTCAGTTAGTTCTACTTGGTCTTATAAACTATTGGACACACCCTGCAATGCTTTCAGTAATAAATAAGTTTTTACGTGTAAGAAGTGACTAGGGCTACTCAGGTGATCTTGGTCTCTTTGCATGATTAAGTGTTGCAGGACTGGACCCTTTCTGCTTGTAGAGATTATAAATAATGTGTAGTTAATACTATAATTGGGGTTACATACAGAATAACATTATAATCCCACTCTGGTTTGCATGTATGCTTGCTTACATCTTTCTGACAAAGACTTTCATTTGGGTTGAAGATTTCCATGTGTGGTCTCAGCCTGAAGAGACTTTTTTTAAAAAAAAAAAAAAGTCTGAGCAGAGACCATTCAGTCTTCTGACATTATTTGTGTAAGGGGCAATCTATTCCTTCAGTTTAAAACCTTTTCCTCTTAGTAGTGGTTCAGAGGACTGAATTCTCAGTAGACATATGACTGCCCCTCGACAATGAATAGTCTCTTTCCCAAATTTGGCAAGCAGTTATTAAATAAAAGGTGATAAACAATTTGGTGAAATTACAGTGGTTGGTGAATCTGTGATGCCACCCGCTGGAAACATAACTATTGCGCATGTCACAATTTTTGACCTCTTTTGCAAATATGATCACTCATTCATATGGTTTTTTTTGCATCCCTTTGGTTGAGAGTTATGACTGGTTCATTTTACAGAATTTCCAAAGTTGCTGGGAGAACTTGGAGATTTTACCTGCAAGTTGGCCCCATGATCCACCTGGTTAGTAAAATGAAGTGATGAGGTAATGGCCTAGATCCCTTTCTACTTCCAGACCATGCCCAGTGCAGCTCAGGAGGGACATATGAAAGTGGTGCTTGTGCTTATCTGATCTTGGGCTGGTCTCTGATCTGTAATTTAGAGCCACCGAAAGGCAGTTTTAAATCATATCAATAGTTCCAGGGGTCGACCAGTCTGGCAGCTGGGGACCAGCAGGGTGTAGGGGGCAGAGCTGCAGCTGCAACACTGTGAGGATGCCCTGACCCTGGAGAGAGCCTCCTGTGGCTTGTACGCAGAAGACCTGGGCGATAGAAGGAGATACTAACACTTCCCCAGCATCTCTCAAATGAGCAGTCATTAAGCCTGATCTTTAAAGTGTCCTATATCTAGCTGCCCATCTAGTCAAGGCTGCTGAGATGGCAGGAGTGCCAGGACAAGATGCTATCACGTCACTAGGTTTCTTGTTGATCTGGTGGAGGATGATCCCCTGGTTATGTTTGGCAAAGATCAGGTGACCATACATCTGTCAGCCACAACTACTGCTGACCACCAGGCTTTGTTGACTCAGCTGTGGACTCTGGCAGGTGTGGAGACCATGGAGAAATACCAGAAGGCAGTGTTGTGCCGTAACTCATCCACCCTGACAGCTCTTGTGCGGAAATCAGCAGAGTTCAAATCCTCCACCACTCTGATTCAGTCTAGGCTGATGACCATTTAAGAAAAAGGAAACATTTAGCAGCAATTCACGCACACGCTGTGCCCAACCAAAGCTCTGTCTCCCTCATCAGGCCCAGATGATGCAGGGTCTTTGGTTTCCCAAGATGCAGACTGATGAAAGCAAACTGGCCAAAGCTCAGTTCAGTTAAGGCAGAGGTATAACTGGCTGGTTAAAGGTAGCAACTAGAGTGCTTAAGGAGGTTTGCACCAGGGAAATTATTAGATCCCATAGTGCGCCTGAAATCACAGGTACCTCCAGGGGCCAAAAATGCCTTTCTCCATCTTGTTTGTTGTGACCATTTCTCTTGGATGCAGACCCTGCCAGAGTTACTCATGCCTTTGTCCCCCTCCAGGAATAAGATTGTTTTGTTTTGCTGTATCTTCTTTTTAAAATAGCACGTTAAAAGTGAGTCAAAAATAGGGCTTTGTATGGAATGACTGTTATGCTGAAATAAGATTTGCTTCTCACTTTATATATGGTCAGAATAAGGTCAAGTTTAATGTTCTCCATGTGATTGTGTTGGGTACTGCCATTTTAATTCTTCCCTCTGTTCATTATGGGAGGAGTTTTACAACTGAAGTCAGTGCTTGAGTTTTTGCATACATGAGTGTGGAGGGGGTTTTAAGGGGATATGCCAGGTCCCCACTACTCACTTGTGCTTTTCTTAAAAGGAAGAGAGCTGGAGCACCAGTCAGCCTCCCTAGCCCCTCTTCCTCCCCCCACAAGACATATTACCATCACCCCCAAAATTTGGGGGCTGACTACAATGCTCAATATCTGACATTAATTCCTCCCACTCAAACATAAAGAGGAATTAAACAGCAACTGTCAAGGCTGATTTCCCCACTCTGGCACTTCGAGTGCAGAAGGTGGGGGCCTGCAAGGATTCTAAAAATGAATACTGGCTGCTCCAGGCTTCTATTAAACTCCCAAGATTACAGCTTTTCTCTGACCTTGGCTTGGTAAACTCTGCCACCACCCAAATGCAAAAAAACACCTTGGACCCAGGAAGGAGCACTTGGGAATTCCTCCCTGTGGGATACCCTCAAGCCCTTTCACCTCCCCTCTGGAGAAGAGCTGAGAAAGAAAACAAAGGAAATTAGCTGGTGGCGACAGCTAATCAAACAACATGTGCACAAACCTCTTAGGACACCAAAAATCCAATCCTGTTCTTACAAGTAAATTTTATTAAAAACAAAAAAAGAAAATACATCTGGAATTTAGGCTTTTGCTAGATTTTTAGAAGAGCAATTCCAAAACTTAAGCACCCAAAATAGCTTTCTTGGGGGTTCAGCTTAAAGGTTACAAGCAAACAAATGCATCGGGGGTTAGCCCAGAGGAGATCCACAAGCCAAAATAAGGAAATAAACCTAATCGCGTCTATCTAAACGTTCCCTGTCCCAGTGAATCCTCCTAGGTATGAAAGATGATTTTTCATACCTAGTTGAAACTTTACACAGCATTCCTGCTGCCCTCGGTTCCCCTTTTTCCCCAGAGAACCACAACAGACAAAAAAGAAAAGCTTCTTTTCCAATTTTAAAAAGTTCTAGCCTTCCCATTGGCTCTTTTGGTCAGGTGCCCACTCCCTTTTCTTTACCTGGGGGAGTTTTTAACCCTTTATAGGTAAAGCAAGCAGAGAACAGCTACCAAGAGGGATTTTACAGCTAACTGGCTGGCTGGCTGGCTGCCCATAAAAGGGAGCTTCTCTCCCGGCCTTCATTTATCATAGCAACAATTGAAAACATGTGACCGTTATTCTGCTAACACACATTTCTAACTTTACTCTCATAAGTAGTACCAGGGAAGTCAGTCAGACTACCCACATGAGCAAAGTTACATGTGTAAGTGTTTGCAAAATTGGGGCCAATATAGGTAGCAATTTTTTGTTTTGTTTCAAGGGCAACTTTCGGTGCACAAATGGAGACACCTCTGAAAATTGAGGCTTTTTAAGAATAGGTGCTCCACACTTCTGAAAGTTTAGACACCTTTATAAAGACTCAAGTTTGGCATTCAAGTGTTGAGATCCCAAAAGTCACTAATCCCTTTTGAAAGTTGAATCCTAAACAAAATAGCCCATGGGAAACTGGACTAGAGATGATTTTGCCAAAAAAAAAAAAAAAAAAATCACATTGCACTTCCAGGCTTAAAAATATATTGCTTATATAATGGACAAGGGAATAGATGTGGTACGTGACCTTGACCTCATCACTTCAAGTCTCTGCCTCAGTTTCTCTGTCTAAACTGGGGAAGATCTCCACCTGACATGACTGTTGCAAATAATGATTAGTATCTGCACAGTGCTTTGAACGTATGAAGCACTAATTATTATTGGCAATTGTTGCCTTCCCACTCACCCTCAAAAAAAAAAAGGGGGGGGGAGGGATAGGATGGGAGAGGGGCAGGCAAGCAGACTAACAGTGGTTTGGTGGCATGTTTTCAGTATCCAAGACTCTAGTGATTTGCCCTTTTCAGTTACATATGTAGTATTTTGCCAGAACCACAGGAAATATCATGTTTTTCAAATATAACACTTGTCTGCTTTCTTGCTTCCCCATTATTAGCTTTTGATTGTGTGATGAAGTCATCCTGTAGCTTGTGACCCACGTGGAATTAACACTTTCAAGTCACCAAGGAAAACATCTGCCAGATACCACAGCCAGAATCACAGACACTTCTGTAAGCCCAGGGTGAATATTTAGTGGCCTTTACAAGGAAGGCATAGATGCAGGGAGTAATTGTTTCTTGGAAACTATAAACAGCTGAAGGCAACCTTGAAAACTGTGAATTGTTTTCAAGCAAGGTCATTTTTTCCGCTTGGGATAAGATATAAACTTCCATTATTAAACCTGGTTTACATCACTGAAATCATAGTCTTAGTGACTGAGTGGAATGAACTTGTGAAAGGTCATCTTAAAAAGCCACAAGAAGATATTTAGATGTAGGTATCTATTGTCTTTCAATTACGCTGACTATACACGCTGGCCTGTTTAAAAAAAAAAAGACCAAAATATTGCATTCAAGCAACATTAGCACTCTGGATTTCAGAATTTTCTTTGTGGCTTTGAATCTAGCTTTTAGCAGATACTTCCAGTCCGCTGGGACGTGCTTGTTGTGTGTAAAAGATGACATGATTTCCAAATATTGGGATTTTAGATTACATAGACAAAATTCAGCTCAAGTACAAACACGTGCAACACTACTGAATCTTGCTCCGCCCTGAGACGGCTAAGGGCTTGACCCAGTGCCTGTTGTTGTCAAAGGAAGGGTTCCTGTTCGCTTCAGTGGGTGACGGACCCCGTGTCAGGTGGGCCCAGGTTGGAGCGTTGGTCAGTCTACTCTCAGAAATGTGATCATGAGCAACTCCAGGTAGTAGCACTGATGTAAAATCCACACCAACAAGAGCAGAATCAGGTCATCCCCTTTCAAAAAAGGCGACTTTCACAGTCAAGCCCCTACTAGCTATACCACTGACTAACTTTGTTCTGTATTTGTGCGGTGCCTACCACAATGGGGTCCTGCTCTGTTATAATACAGATAATGAATAATGACCAGAGACTGAACTGTCCTCATGCCCTTGGTGATGGCCCCTCAAACCAGGCAGGGCTGTCTCTAGCAATTCTGGGGCCCTATGCCCCCCCCATGGGGGGGCAGGCCTGAGCGGGGGGGCTGGCCCCAGGCCTCCGCAAGGGGCAGGGCGGGGCCAGGCCTCTGCAGGGGGGCTGGGCCCAGGTCTCCGTGGGGGGACGGGGCTGGCCTGGGGGGCAGAGGGGAACCACCCTCCAGTGCAGCCCTGCTGCACTCCTCAGGGGATTGGGGGCGGGGCTGGGGCAGAGCAGGGGCTGGGAAGGGGCAGGGCGGGGCTGGGGCAGAGCAGAGGCTGGAGCAGCACGCAATTTCCTGGTGCCCTACGCAGCTGCGTACTTTGCGTATGGGTAAGGACGGCCCTGAAACCAGGGTAGGGTTGCCAGTCCTCCCAGTTTCACCGGGAGTCTTCTGGAATCAGGCCCTATCTCCTGGAGGCTATTGAAGCCAAACCGGGAGATTTTAGGTGCTGAAATTCCAATGGCGGTGCAGGGCTAAGGCAGGCTCCCTGTCTGCCCTGGATCTGCATCACTTCCAAAAGCAGCTGGCACGTCCATGCAGCCCCTGGTGGAGGGGGGGGCAGGCAGGTCCGCATGCTGCCCCCACCCCAAGCCCCAACTCCGCAGCTCCCATTGGCCGGGAACTGCAGCCAATGGGAGCTGCAGGGGCGGTGCTTGGGGGCGCAGGCAGTGCACAGAGCCCCCTTCTTCCCCCAGGGGCCGCAGGGATGTGCCAGCTGCACCCCAACCCCCTGCCCTAGCCCTGAGCCCCCTCCTGCACCCAAACTCCATCCCAGAGCCTGCACCCCATACCCCCTCCCACACCCCAATCCCCTGCCCCAGGGTCAGCCCAGAGCCCCTTCCCACACTCTGAACCCCTTGGCCCCACCCCCAACCTGGTGAAAGTGCAGGGCCTCGGGGCAGGGGATGGGGCAAGGATGTTTGGGTTTGTCTGATTAGCCAGTTAGCAACCCTAAATCAGGGTTGAGGCATGTTAGCAGAGAAGTTGGCATTGCTGCCTTGCTGCACCTGTTCTGTGGGCACTTCGTTCTCCAGGGTGGTCAGGGCAAGATTTTGTACCAGTCTTAAAATTAAAAAAAGCTAGCAGAATTAGTACTTTCAAAGAGAACCTGTTGTAACTTGATGGTTCTGAAATACAAGTGAAATAGGTGGACTCCATTTCAACTGTTCCTTTGCCTTTTCAACTGTGAAGTCAATAAGTTTTTTGCACACAAAGCTGTTGCTAGCTAATGTTTTAAAGGGGAGATTTTCAGAGATACAAAAGGCAACTGGATGCCCACCTCCCATTTGAGACTTTGAAAAAAAAATCTTCTCCTTAATTACAGTTAAATTTTGTGCTGCTACTCCTTCAAGGCCCCACATAATTTGTCCCCTCCCTGCATAACAATCCCCATAGATTTATCTGCTGCAGAATTAGTGACCAGATGTCCTGTATTTAAAACAAATAACTTGCTTGTTTTTCCTGCCGACCTGGAGCTCTGGCCACAGATAAACCTTTTAATTGATTTACAGAGATTGTCAGTTCCTAACCTGAAAGCTGAGCTGTACTGTTTGTATTTTAACAAGCGAGGGGGAGAATGACAGTTGAGCTAAAAATGGAGCACAAGGAGATCGGCCATGCTGCAGAATTTGTGTTCAAAGCCTGTAGCAAAGAGATTCCAAATTTGGGGATAGGAGGGTTGGGTTTGTCCCAGTCCTCTGAAGAAAAACCATTGTCTGTTAGAGGACTTCAGATCTGGAACCAACATTCACCAATATTGTGAAAGACAAGGAACTTGGCAAGGAAGAAGTCACCCCTGAAACTTAGTTAAGGATGGATTAGCTCGAGACCTTTCTAAATGCCATATTTCATTCAGCAAATGAATGAGTCCACGCACAAAGGAAGTATAGGTATAACTTGGGCCTTGTGCTATAGATCTGGGGAATTCAGAAAAGTAAAAGTGAACAGTTCATCTACACAAAACATCAAAATCCTAATCTTGCTGTCCTTAGATCAGATGCTAAATCATGGACCAGATTTAGACTGGGTGCAACAGCGGTGGAATTGTACTCACTTACACTAGGTCTGAATTAGGCCTTGCAGGATGGTCCTTTCAGGAGAAGGAGACCCTAGCTTTTCTAATACTATGTACATAAGAATGGCCATACTGGGGCAAACCAATGGTCCATCTAGCCCCAGTTTCCTGCCTTCCGACAGCAGTCAGTGCCAGATGCTTCAGAGGGGATGAACAGAAGAGGGCAATTATCAAGTGATCCATCCCCTGTCTCTAGTCCCAGGTTCTGGCAATTAAAGATTTAGGGACACCCAGCACATGGGGTTGCGTCCTTGACCATAATAGCTTTTTGTGATGGGGCAACCAGAACTGCATGAAGTATTTAATAGGTGGGTGTACCACAGACTTATATAGCAGCATCATGATATTTTCTGTCATCTTATCAATTCCTTTCCCACTGATTCCTAACATTCTGACTGATGCTGCACACTGAGCAGATGTTTTCAGAGAACTACCCGCGATGACTCTAGGTCTCTCTAAGGTCTCTTTTCTGAGTGGTAAAAGCTAATTTAGACCCCATCATTTTGTATGTATAGCTGGGATTGTAGTTTCCAATGTGCATTATTCTGCAGTGATCAGCACTGAGTTTCACTGAATTATGTACATGTGCTAAGTTACCTTGAGCCAGGATTTGGTTGCTTTGGCACTTTGGGCAGAGGGACTCAGATACTATTGGAATGGGCAATGTACAAAATCACAAGCTAGCTAGACAGAGGTCTCCTGAGCAACCCTCAGGCCTGACTCCACATCATGAACACAGAGTAGAAAAAGATGTAGCACTAGGTAATGTAAGTGGTCTAGAGGGGGGAATAGCTAGGTCAAGTTATAGTCAGTAGGGCCCTGATCTACAAAGATACTTAGCCACTTAAGTTCCAATTTTAGGCACCACTGTGATCCACAAGAATCCTGGTTAGCTGCCATCTAACCCTGTAGGGGCCAACACTCATTTGACACCTAAGTTTCTACTTTAAGAGTTCCCTAAGCACATAAGTTGCTGCTTCTGGGCATGTGCACTGCTGCCTTACTCTAGGCATCCAGACATCTATGTCCTGCCTAAGCCCTGGTGCAATCCACATACCAGGGAAGATAGGTGGAGGAGTGTCCATCTACATATGGCCCAATCCAGTAGGCATGCTGCGAGGCTGCCCACTGGATCATGTCCCAGTCAAGATCTGGCCAGAGGTGGTGCTTTTGTCCACCTTGTAACTTCTAGCCTAGTGGCCAGAATGATCACTGGGAATCTGGGTCTCCCACATTCAATTCTCCCCTCTGCCTGATGGATTTGAACAGGGGTCTCCCACCTCTCAGTTGAGTGCCAAGCTATGAGATATTCTGATATGAGGCTCCCTCAGTCTCTCCTGAAGAAACTTTTCTATCTTGTATAAATAAATTAAATAGTCATTGGGACAGAGAGAGTACAAGTGAGAACAATTATATAGCATCGTGGTCCACTCCTCCTGTTCCAACTCCTAGCATTCTCCCAAGACCCAACACATGTGCCTAAGCCACCTGACACCAGGAGAGGGGTTCTTGGTTGTAGATCCCTAGCAGAGATAGTCACCTGTCTTTGTGAGAGGCTGGGCTTAGGACACACCCCTCTCATTGGCATCTCCCACTGGCTAACTTAGGTGGCTCCCTGCTTCACATAATGGCTTTTGTGGATCCCATTGCAAGGCACCTTTCTCTCCCCATTCCTTGTATAAGGAGCCTAGCTACCTAACTGAGTCTTTGTGGATCCCATTGTCATTCCTTTGATTTTCTAAGCGCCTATAAGTTAAGCATTGCAATGTCTAAGTTCCTTTGTGGAGCCGGGCCTAACCGGCTATATCTCATTGTACTCCACCACCCAGGAACCACAATGCATTGATGTCTCTGTGCATCTGCTCCCACTTTATGGAGTGGCTCAGCCATGCCATAAAGCACCAAATTGAACAGTTTGCACATGTAGTTTTATAGGATGTGAAAGAGCAAGGAGACCATTATTTCACAGCAGATGGTATAGAGCTTGCATGGGATGGACGGGAAAGGCAGAATTCGTATTTGCTAGCTGTGTCCTTTCCTGCTTTGCCTTTCTGGTTTCTTTCCAAGGGAGTTTTCTTATGTAACATCCCACTGGTGCAGAAATTTATGCTTTGTTCACCACATCACCCAGCTGGTAATGAGCTGAGTAGCATGCGCACACACATACGCACATATCCTGAGAAAGTATCCCTGAAACAGTGGTGTCCAACGCTTTCCGCCTGAGGGCCACACATACTGTTTCAAAGAGATCAAGCAGCCACATGAAATGGTTTGGTGCAGAATCTCTACCCTACTCTGCTCAGGTATCAAAAGTCATCTGCACGTCCTGGGCTGGGCGTGGAGAGGACCCACTGGTGGTACTAGAGCCAACATATCTGGCTTCTTACACCTCTTTTCCCACAGCTACTAGGGCAGAGTGCACTGCACTCATCTCTTGGGGACCATAGACTGTGGGCACAAGCTAGCTAGAGCAGCCTCCAGGCTGTTCTAACCCCAATTATCACAAAATACCTATGAACCAAGCCCCAGAGAGGTAGAGGTATAAATTGGGTTTGGAGGGCATAGCTTACCTCAACAACCAGGGTGTAGTTGCTTGGAGGAGGAGGGGCCCAGGCCCCTGCGCTCTCTTTCTCCTGCCGTATACAGTACTCTGCCAGGGGTGCTGTTGGCAGAGCTCTCCAGCAGAGTAGTGGGTCTTAGAGTAAACCCACTGACATTCATGGGGCAGTTCACACCTCAGAGCTATTGCGTCAGGTACTTGCAGACATATCACTGCTTTGGTTACACTTGCAGTTTAAGATTTTCTTCACAGCCATAAAGGCTAGAAGCTTTTAGTAGAAAACAAAAGCTGGGATTCTGGTGCAATTTCAGTGCAGCACTATTGGCTTGCACCTATGCCTCAGTCTACCCCAGGAAGAGGAGGGATTATTTAAGGTAATAAGCAGCATTGGCAATTGCATCTACTCTTTCTTCATAAGTCTAAAGACTTGAGCTTTGACACGCCACCTTGCCATTGTACTAACTTCTCACTTAGCATCACTCGCCGCCTTTTCTAAGGGCTTGTTTCACATAGTAGTTAATTCAGAATAAAGGTAGAGTGTGGATTTAAAGCAGAATAGCTATTCCTGATTAACTCCATGTGTACACACTGTTAAGAGCAACCACACATGTAACTAATCAGGAATGGTTCTCCATGTAGACAAGCCCTAAGGGGGAGCAGGATTTCAGTTTTTGTGCTTGCACACAGACATGTGGATAATTTGGCAGAAGTACTGCAAACTAACAGGCAGTTTTGCAATGCTTTGAGTAACACGGGGCAAGTAAAGACTACTTTACTATATTATGACTGAATACAGCAGGCCAGAGCGTCAGCTGATGTAAGTCAGCATAGCTCCACTGATTTCAGTTGGGGTTATAATGATACATTGGCTAGAAATTTGAGTCAACATTTGTAGAGAGAAACTCAATTGCATTCTGCCTTTGCATCTGCTTTGCTCCTTTTGCTACATATTTTTTGCAGTGAAAGAACGGTCAGAGCATTTTTGTGGATCACAGATACAAATTTTATATCCATGCAGGGCTCTAGTCATTTGGATTCCCATCAGCATAGGGCAGAGTTTCTCAAACTGTGGTCCGCGAGCTTCATTCAGGTGGTCCGCAGATAGTTCCCTCTAAGGTGTACACCTGGGCAGCCACACATGAGAGAATGAAGGGCCACCCACCTAATTAGTGGAGCTGTGCCAGCATGGCTCCACTAATTAGGTGCCTGGACCCTGGAGAAGACGTGCATGTAAGGTGAGGTGGCGGCCTTGGGGGGTGTAGGGGGTAGGTGGGAGGGAGCAGTGGGGTGAGAAGAGGGGGTGTGGGGAATCTGGGACGTGCAAGGCTGCAGCAGCTAGAGAAAGAGGCGACTTTCCCCAGCTCCAGGGCTGCGGCTGCCAGGGAGAGACGGCCCTCCTTCCCAGCCCCAGCTCGGGGGCTGCTGCGGCAGGGAAGAGAGGGCACATCCATCACATTAGAAATGGAAGACGTCTGGTATTAAAATATGAGTTGTGTGCTTTTATTTGTAAAACAAAAAAAATTAATTATTAAGGCTTTTTTTAATATAGTGCTTTTTATCCAAAGCGCTTTACAATAGTTAGCTAATGGTACAAACAACATTTAGAAAGATCATTAAGTGGTCCGCTGAGGCCCTCAATAATTTTCAAGTGGTCCGCAAAAAAAAAAGTTTGAGAACCACTGGCCTGGGGTACTAACCCTTGAGTCCTAAAGAAATGTAACCATACATTAGGTGTAGCAACAGCTTACCTTACATGATATCACAAAACGTCCCCTCTAGCTGGACAGTTGATGTGGGGTTGTCAAGGATAGGATATTTCTAGCTAAAATAAAGCTCTTCCCCTTCCAGGGCAAAGGAAGAGTCTAATCTAAAAACACTCCTTCAGCCCCTCCCCCTCAGTACAGAGAGTTTTGTTTCATATCCAGGTGGAGAAGAGTATACCCAAGACTGGGACCCTGAATTGGTAGGCTGCCTATGCCACTGTTTGCTAGAGCCACTTACTATAGTACCTTCTTCCATACACAGAAGCACTTCCTTTTCAATAGGGAAGCTCCTCCAGTCACTTCCCCAGTTCATAAAGAGCCACATGATACAGCAGTGCTTCTATCCATTCTCTCCCACAATGAGAAATGGTTCTGCCTCTTATATTTCATAGCAGGTCTGCACTCATTCACCTGCTCTATTTGAGTCAGTGTGTGGGATCATAGAAACCAGGCCCAGGTGAACCCTGTAAAGCCCCAACTCACACTGTGACAGTGGGTCATTAAATCCTGCCTCTCTTAACCTTCCTTAGAAGTTTTAATTTGATACAATATCATTCTAACCTTACTGTACCAAATTGATGCATAGTATGCCTTAACACACAGTGCTAAACATCAGTTGTGTTTTAAAACCACAGTTGGCTTCTCTTCAGCAGTCACTATCTCTGGAAACATATAACAGCTCTTCAAAATCAAAACAGTCTGTTAAGGCAGGTGGGGAATGAAACCTAATGACTAAAATGATTTTCTGTTGAGCCTCTGGGCCTTACTTAGGCTCTGAAAGCAATATAATCTTTAATAGCATCTGAGAGGTTTCCTAATAAATAAATGTTATTAGTTCTTGGTGGTTGAGGAAACTGTACAGGTGCATCATGAAAGTGCAGTGGTGTACTGTCAAGTTTCAGCCCAGGATCTTTGAAATAGCTTGTAAAATGATGTTGACAAAGGAGAATACCAAAAAATATAAATCAGTGCAGCTGAACAGAGGTTTCTGTGATAAATTTCCATGCCACTTGGGGGCTGTTTGACATGTCAGTTGCACTTTGGCTTCCAAATTCATTCATCTCTAGGCTATGGAGCTCAAGCAAATGTTCCAAAACTCAATGTCACTCTTTACAGAGCATGGTGTGTGTGCCAATGAGTTCTTTGATGGCGCTGAGTCCGATGCACAAGTGACAGTCCTGTCCACAGGTAGGACATACC
This sequence comes from Eretmochelys imbricata, assembly GCF_965152235.1. Taxonomy (NCBI): domain Eukaryota; kingdom Metazoa; phylum Chordata; order Testudines; family Cheloniidae; genus Eretmochelys; species Eretmochelys imbricata. The sequence goes on along the minus strand of NC_135574.1, from coordinate 199,619,542 downwards.
CATGCACTAGCTATGCTCTGAATCCAAGCAGCAGATTCTTTCCTCTGATGCCAGTCATCACAAAGCTTGATCAAGTCTACCTCGCAATACCTCGCTCCATCTACAAGCTGACTCCGCCAACCAGAGCAGCGTTCTCCACTCCTTTCCCAATCATCCACAGAGATTCCAAAAGATCTAAGTCATCTTTTCAAACATCCCAAAGTCTGTGCAGCGGTCTGCCTCTCTTTCTAGACCTTTCATGAGCTTCAGAGTACAGCATACACTTCAGGATCCTATAATCCAGCATTCACTTGACATATCCAAGCCACCGAGTCTTTTCTTACTAATAAACATTCCCCTGAATGACATACCAGTACTATTTAACACTTCCACATTTCTGTCTTGCCATCTTATTCAAAGAATTTTACGGAAGCATGTGATATGAAAATTGTTTGTTTGGCATAAGTCATCCATGTTTCTGAACCATATACAGTGCGAGAGTGGATAAAACACGCTTCATAAATATAGATTTTTCACTTTAGTTGACAATTTGTTATTGTTCCAGGCTCTGTCTTGCAAAAGACCAAAGTTCCTGGCTGCTTTGCTGATTCTGTTAGTGAGCTCAGCATCAAGATCTACATTGCTGGTAACAGTAAAGCCAAGGTAGCAAAATTGGTCAATAACATCCAGACGAATACCATCTAAGGTGATATCTGGAACTCGTTCTGAAGAGCTGTAGTGCATGATAAGTCTTCTTCAAGATTATTGCTAGCCCAAAGATTTTGCATGAATTGGAGAACTTGGTAATAAGATGCTGTAGGGCATCAACACCATGAGCCACAAGGGTTGCATCATCTGCAAATACCCCAGGTCCGTTATGACAATCTCCTTTTGGGTGAAAGAAAGAGTAGTTCCTCCAGGATATCCTATCCTGCTCCTGTCCTTCCCTTTACTTCTCTGCCTCAGCTGAACTTCCAACTCGGGAGCAGAGGTTAAAATGAGGGAGAGGAAGGACAGCTTCCCTGCCTCTGCTGAAAATATAGAGAGTGCCCCTGCCCCTTTGGCCGTTGCTATTAAAAATAGAGGGAGAGCTCCCATTCCTGTTTCAATCCCGTATTACCCTCTACTAGGAGAGAGAGGCTGTGCAATTCCATGCTGCTAGCTTCTCACTGTAGTGGAGGGATGCAAAAGAGCAAGGGGGGAAAGTTCCAAATAATGTTTTAATTACTCAAAAGTTCCATTGCAATAGCAGATAAGGAAATTCTCCTGTCTGTAGGATTAGCTCTTGCCCAGCACCCTCAAATTCCCGCAGTGTCAAGGTCCCACATGGCTCACCCAGCCTCTGGGTCCCACGCACAGTGATCTCCACTAAACCCCTGTGGAGGCAGTGAATTACTATTATTCCCCATTTTAAAGGTGAGGAACTAAGGCACAGCAAGATTAGGGTATGGGATTTTCAAGCACTTAAGTAACTGAGCCATGGTCACATTCTGGGTCTCAGTTGAGAGCCTGCACCATTCTTCCTCTTCCTCTTTCATTGGTCCCTTGCATCACTTGCTACATGTCATAGAACTTTGGCAGTGAATGAGACAGAGGTGCTCTCCATGCGCCACTAATTACTTAAAAATCTTTCTGCGCTTGATCTTTATTTTCTTCACACTGAGCCGAAATGAACAGCTGCTAATAAGAATCTGACACATGGCACTGAGCTGTTATCCCACCCTTATCTGTGATCAGGGGAGCAAGGACACTACTGTCTTCCTCAAACAAAAGCTGCCTTAGTGTGGCAGTCTCTCTCTCTCTAATGATCTGCTTGCATTGCCTAGTCATATGGCCATTAGCAATATGCTCCAGTCAGCGTATATCAGGGGTGGGCAAACTACAGCCCAGGGGCCACATCCAGCCCTTCAGACATTTTAATCTGACCCTCGAGCTCCTGCCAGGGAGCAGGGTCTAGGGCTTGCACGGCTCCCGGAAGCAGTGACCTGTCCCCTCTCGGGCTCCTACACATAGGGGCATCCAGGGGCTCTGCATGCTGCCCCCACCCCAAGCGCCACCCCCGCAGCTCCCATTGGTGGGGAACTGCAGCCAGTGGGAGCTACAGGGGCGGTGCCTGCAGACGGGGCAGTGCGCAGAGCCACCTGACTGCGCCTCCACTTAGGAGCCGGAGAGAGGATATGCCGCTGCTTCCAGGAGTTGCTTGAGGAAAGCGCCACCCAGAGCCTTGTTCCTGATCCCCCTCTACACCCCAACCCCCTGCCCTAGCCCTGATCCCTGCCTTCTGAGCCCCTGGGTCCCAGCCCAGAGCACCCTCCTGCACCCCCAACCACTCATCCCCAGCCCCACCCCAGAACCCACATCCCTTGATGGAGTCCTCACCCTCAACCCCCCCCCCCCCACCACACACACACACACTCCAACCCCCTGCCCCAGTCCGGAGCCCCCTCCCACACCCTGATCTCATTTCTGGCCCCATCCCGGAGCCCTCACCCCCTCCTGCACCCCAACCCCCAATTTCATGAGCATTCATGGCCTGACATACAATTTCCATACCCAGATGTGGCCCTCAGGCCAAAAAGTTTGCCCACCCCTGGTGTATATTATGCATACTTCAGAGAGCTCAGAAATCTTAGTTGTTTTCCCATTTTGAATAGTTATAAATATCTGATTCCACATGGGTTAAAGAGAATTGTTTTTGCAGGTGGCAGTCATACGTAAAGGCTTAAAATTATTTTATGAAATGTAAAAGGTGTGAATAATCCTTTTCAATTAAATGAAATACTGGTGCGATCTTAGAAATTTAGAGGGGATGCATCATTTATACAAGAAACCCATCTGCCTGATTCAGAGACTTCATAACGTCAGAGAGACTGGCTGGAGATTGCTATCTCAAATGGCCCTTCTTCCAAAACAAGACAGGCAGCTATACTTTTCCATGAAGAAATGTGGACTACAAATTGTGAACATCTTCCGCAATGAAGAGTGTTGAGTTTGAATACTTGAAGTTAAGCTTAGAGCTAGTCTACACTATAAGCGGTACAATGGCACAGCTGCACCCCATCTGTGGAAAACATTCTATGCTGACGGGAGAGAGCTCTCCTGTCGGGATACTAAATCCACCTCCGTGAGAGGCGGTAGCTATGTCAGTAGGAGAAGCTCTCCCGCCAACGTAGTGCTGTCCACACCAGTACTTAGGTCGATGTAACTTATGTTACTTGGGGGGGGGGAGGGGGGGCTTATTCAAACTCAAAACAGACCTGTGTGACATGCACAACCAAAGTAGTGACCAGAGTGATGTGCTCTCATCAGCCAATGTTGCTTGTGAGGCAGGATGCTGAGTTTTAGACCAGCTGGAGCTTGTTTTAAAGCCCAGTGCACTCATTCCCAGTACTAACCCATCTGGAGGTCATAGGGGTGCAGGAGCTACTGTAACCAGCTAATTGTCACCAGCTAATTGTCGCGTAGTAAGTGATGGAGCCTTCTTAACAGTCACAGCTGGAAGCCAGTGTTTTTGTCCGCTGTAGCTATTTGAATATCAAATTCAATGAGGAAACCAGAAGAACTGCCAGACTATAACCTAACTTAACTATCAAGGCCTATAACCTAACTTAACTATCAGAATCTTGCAGTAACAGGAAATATTACGGTGCTGGCTAACTCTTGAAAGCCTTTTCCTTCATCTCACCTGCATAGTCTCTGTGCTGTCCAGGGAATCCAGTCTCCATTTCCTTTCAGCCTTTGGTCTTAGCGATAACTCTGATGATGGTTTTATAATGGGGACACCTGCCTGCTAAGGACTGAATTAAAACCACCAGTTTATCTTACCTTGAGCACTGAACTACTGGATGGCAGTAAGCATAATGGTAGCCTCTGACTCCTGTTATGTGAAGAGTATTAACTTTTGTAACCCCAATTCAGGTCAGGTGGAAATATATTTGAGTCTCTTACCACCACTCCTCTGTGTCACACCCTTGTTACAAGAGCTACAGGTCAATACTGAGCCTTTTTGAATTTAAACCAGTGATACAGGCTGTGCATATCTATTATTAATTCCCTCAAGCTATGTAGTCCCGCTGACCAAATACACAGGCTGCATTAGTGTAGAAAATTAAGATGCTTCTGAAATCGTAGGACAAACCCTTTAAAACAGGAAGGAATGAAGTTGATATTTAATTTTGCAATAAGAGTCATTGCCAGCATCAGATACCCTGCCCCAAAACAGTAAAATGTCAGATTTCTTCATTGGTTTCTGTCTGTCTGAATTTATTTTATAGCAGCATAGTGTCTTTTGTCGGATGTACATGGCTGGGAAACTGTTTAATCATAGTGCTCCAAGAAACTGATGTAAATTACTCATTATCTAACAGAAATCTAAAGCCTTAAACTGATATTCCTGTCAGAAACATACATTAGCTGAAGGTGGCTGGACTTTACAATCTGTCTATTAAAATTATATACGAGATGTGTAAGTGCCATATCCTGTTTGCATATCTTTAATAATTAGCACTGTGATTGACGGTACTCAGTGTGTGGGAAGACTTTGTTACCTCAGATGCCCGTTATTATGCCTCTCTAATGTGTGATAACAGTAGGTAAGCTTTACCCTGAGCAAGAGTTTACTGAGGGAAGTTGGGCTCTTTGTTTTTCATGTGTTACTGAGATTACTTTTCTGCCTCTCTCTCCTTTCTGTCCTCCGCTCACTCTTTGTTTAGGAGGAAAATGACACTAATTTAAAGGAATTATAGCTATAAAGACCAGTCACTGACCTTTTGGATAACTGTTGTCCTCTACCTCGCATAATGACAGGTTTCAGAACAGCAGCCGTGTTAGTCTATATCCACAAAAAGAAAAGGAGGACTTGTGGCACCTTAGAGACTAACAAATTTATTTGAGCATAAGCTTTCGTGAAGTGAGCTGTAGCTCACGAAAGCTTATGCTCAAATAAATTTGTTAGTCTCTAAGGTGCCACAGGTCCTCCTTTTCTTTTTATTATTCTCTAGTATTTTAAACTTTTAAGAGAATATTTTCATCTCACTACAGGAAAATTATACATGGAGATAACAGAACCTTTTATTTGTTTATCCCGTTAAAAGGAAAAGCTTGATCATTCTCTTTTGGACAAACTCTTCTCTTTCAAGGATAAGTGCGAAGAAAAATAAAATGTTTGGTTTTACTCATTCCTGATTTTTCTTGATGTATAAATACAGCCTCAACATGAATTTTTTTTATTAACCTAAATCCAGATTTTGGCTAACTTTCAATTTGGGAACATAACACAATAGTTCCAAATACCATAATAGTAGAATAACCTGAAAATGCTCTACCTGGCAAGACCCCCAACATCAAATTGGGTGTCTTATAGTCAAAAGTGCAATATGACCATTTGGGAGGAAAATAGGGGAAAAAGCTTTATTCAGTAATTGTCTGATATTTATTTAATATCCAACATCTGAGAGTTAGAAACTGGACTTTCAAGATTAGGAAGCAAGTCAGAAAGCATGAGACTTCAGTATTTGAAGTGCCCCATAATGCCTTGTGGTACAAGAGCAGTGAAACTGTAAGTAGGATAATGTTACTACCTAGCCCTTTTCTTGTAGCTCTCAACCTGATTTTCAAAGCAGGTCATTGTCTCTATTATCTCTATTTTGGAGATAGGGAAACTGAGGCACCACAAAGTGAATTAACTTGCTCAGAGTCAGCCAGCAGACCAGTGGTAGAACCAGGAATAGAATCCAGTGCTATCCCAATCCAGCACTCTATCCACATGGACACACTGCCTCTCAAGGATGGCAGCTAGCAGGAGACAGGAGGGGAGGAGTGTCACTGTCAAAGGGAAGAGAGCTTGTGTAGGAGGAACCAGAGAAGATGGACTGAATGCACTAGTCATCTAAACATCGCTATCCAGTACTAGACTTGAAACCTACTGTACTGCACTAGAGGCTTGATCCCACACCACTGAGGGTCTATCAGCGTTGAGTCAGTAATGTCAGTGTGACTTGGATCAAGTCGATAAGCTTGATCCACAGCCCACAGATTCCCGTGGGCTTTGGATCAGGCCCTAGATGACTAGGTTAATTTGGAGGATATAATCTGGTCTCCAAAAACCTTGCCATTGTCCTCCAGCACAGACAGGGAGGACTAGGTAGTTTAGTCCTCATGTTTAGGTTTTGTTTTAACACTATTAAGGCCCAGTCTACATTAATGAGGTAAGTCAATATAAGTTACTCTAGTTAAATTACATAAATTACGTAATTTAAGTCAACATAGCTTAGATCCATTTACAGTGGGTGTCTACAATGTGCTATGTCGACGGGAGAGCACTCTGCCATCGACTTATTGCATCTTCACCAGACCCACTAAATGGACGCCACTGCATCAATCACAGCGGCGCCCATTTAGCTGATAGTGAAGACGAGCCCTAATCCTTAAACTACCCAATATTAATTTTTAAATCTGGCGCTTTTAAAAAATACTGTGCTTCCATGTTATAACCCTTCTAATCACAAGCTGTGGTACATAAATGCTGAAAGGACATTTTAAATTCAACCCACTCTGCTTCTGTTATTTTTTTAATAAAGGGGAGGGAAATCTGCTTAATTTTTATTTTCAGAGCAGATTTCTCTTGATCCCAGATTCGTCTTTAATTTTTTTAATTCACTGAATGTTTTGTTCTAATGTGTGCAGATTATATTGTAAAAGCTGTCAAAATGCAATTGGGAGCTCTTATGAGTAGCAAAAAATTATTTAAATGAAAATTCACTGAAGTTATTAGCTGAGATCTTCACAAAAGGCATGGAAGCTTAATTTGAGCCAGGGGAAGGAGGTGGAGCTTGTGCTTAACCAGCATCACTGTCAGAAACATGCTACAGTAGAAACACATGTGGCCATTTCATTTTAAAACATTTACCCCATTCAGGCTTTCTGTCTTTGTGAACTGGAAATTAAAGATCCTCAGACAATCATGCCTGCAACCTCAATCCTAAAAATTCAGAGTCAAAAGCAAAATCAGTGTTGAATCTGTCCACTGCCCTGTTATTTTAAAGCTACGTAAGAAGATGGAATTTGATTGCTATTTTTTTCCTTGGGTCCCTAAGACAGTCCTGACTCCTGGCCATGTTTGAGGTGTGGTTTATCTTGATACAACATGTGTCACTTTGGCTAGGTCAAAGACATTGGCAACCCAGCTACTGGGCAGAAGGCAGCCTTCTGTAAGATACACTGCAAACACACACTCAACAAAAGCAGAAGCATTAACCCCTGACCCGAACCTTGGTGAAATTCAATCCCACCATTAAGAAAACATGAAAATTTGATCCCACAGAAAGGAAGATGCTCAAGACCAAAGAGGAATAGCATGGAGGATTAGAACCGTCAGTGATGGGACAATAGATAGGGAGGGCTCTGAGTACACTTTATCAAGTATCTGGCTGGGTCTTGCCCACATGCTCAGGGTCTAACTGATCACCGAATTTGGGGTTTGGAAGGAATTTTCCCCTGGGTCAGATTGGCAGAGACCCTGGGAGTTTTTCACCTTTCTCTGCAGTAGAGGGCACAGGTCAGTTTCTGGTTTACGCTAGAATATATAGTGGATTCTCTGTAACTTGAAGTCTTTAAATCATGATCAGAGGACATAAGTAATTCAGCCAGAGGTTAAGGGTCTATTACAGGAGTGGTGTGGGTGAGGTTCTATGGCCTGTAATGTGCAGGAGGTCAAACTAGATGATCATGATGGTCCCTTCTGGCCTTAAAGTCTATAAGTCTATGTGTCTAAGTGAGTTTGAAGGCAGATGAGTAAGAGCTGTCCAGTTCAGCAGTGTGATGATCTTTTAACCCTGCAAAGTCCAACGTGAACTTTGCATTCAGTACTTCTGTTTTGATTTGGCTGTGGGACAAAACCAAACCACTTTACAATAATGATGCCCTTTCATTGTTTTAGGTCATTGAAAACACGTGGGGCATGATTTTCAAAAGCACTTTTTGATCTTGCACCACATTTTTGCAGCTCAGGGTGTGAAGGCCAATCATTTCACGTGTGGGTGCCTAAAGTTACATGCCCATGTCCATGTTGAAGGACCTGCTGGAAGGCTGAGATTGTCAAAAGATCCTGAAGGAGCACGGGTACCCAAGTAACATTGAATCTTATCTCATCTGGTCTGGCTGCAGATTTATACTATTGTAACTGAACGATTCCCTGAGAGTTGGATGCCGAGCTCTTAGGAAAATTCTAGCATTATATTTCATGTACTTGGGTTCCTAGCTTTGGGATGTACATGTAAGGATTTATATGCACCTTGCAGAATGTACAAAGGCTGCCTGAGCAATGTTGTCCTGGTATTCTGCTGGTTGCACACATGCTGTCTGTTTGATTATCTTCATCAATTAAAAGTTGGAGATAGGGGCCAGTGTAGACAAGACTGGGTTGTTTTATTGTTACTGTTTGTTGTTTGATTGTATTCCTTTCTCCCCAGAACACCCTGGATCCCGATGGCCATTCTGCTCCCAAAACCAGCTTCACATTAAACCCTAATGACAGAAGACAATATCCTGACCACCAGGCAGCACACAGGCCATTCCCCAAACAGCGATTCAGGCAGGAAAATGGACACACATCATTACAAAGAGATGGACCCAGATCCTTCCTCCTGGATCTCCCAAACTTTCCTGACCTATCAAAAGCAGACATCAATGGGCAAAACCCCAACATTCAGGTACACACTTCATTAAGACTGATATTTTACACACTATGGAAAATGGCTTAACCCAACCAAGTCAGCTTTAAGCTTTGCTTCAGTCCTTTAGTCACTGCCTTCGTCTTATACCCTTCCTCTGTGTGGTATCCCAACCCATCGTGCTGTTATGTGGAGAGAGATTCTGGATACTTTTTGCCTACCTGGATGTACAGATCCCAGTTCCCCCGAACCCCTCTATGAATGCCACTGACTGCACAAAGCTAGAGGTAGAATCATAGTTTTCTTATGACACTGCAGACAGATGTCTTTCTTTCATCCTCTTGTCATATAGATATTTTTCATTCTTTGGTTCTGGGCAGCGTTTTACCTCTTTTATTCTGTAGCCAACCACTGGCAATGTGACTATCAGGAAGCTAGTATCTTGGAAACTATGGTCACGTTCTCATTTGTTACATTAGTGTAAATCTCAACTGATTCCACAGATTACAGTGGAATGACTGTAGATTAAATTCTCACCTAGAGATCAAAATCTGGCCCTCTGTTCAGAAAACAAAGAATTAAATGTTAATTTTAGCAGCAGCCACCTTGAGTAGAAAGTCCTTCTCTCCGCAAAAATCTGATATGCTTTTAGTCAAAATCATCTTCTTGGTTTTGGAATAACCTGTTACAAGTCACTTGCATCTTAAAGACAGAGGGTTAGGAAGAAAAAAATTAGCAATTCAATTTAGTGTCTCAAAGGAAAATCTGCATTAATAAGAAGTCATGTTTAACCAAAATAATTTAGTGAAATATTGATCTGCCTAAAACATGTGTTTACAAAAACATAATGCACTATTATAACAAGTTCTCTTATTAAATACATTCCTGGCACTCTATACCCATCCACCCACAAATTTACCAATGTATATATCTGTCTATTAGGCATCCATACCTAAAGATAAAGATGTACTTTAGTTAGTCACAGACATTATTAGGAAACAACAAAATGTGTCAAAGCTGATGCTCCATTACTTCGTAGACAAGTTGTAATGTTCCAAATGTTTACAGATTTGGACCTAGCGCCATTCCAGTATTCAACAGGCCTCGGTAGTAAATTGACTGTATGTTGAATACATGCTTTCTAATAGAATCATAGACTTTAAGGTCAGAAGGGACTATTATGATTGTCTAGTCTGACCTCCTGCACAACTCAGGCCACAGAACTCACCCACCCACTCCTGTAATAAACCCCTAACCTATGTCTGAACTATTGAAGTCCTCAGATCATGGTTTAAAGACTTCATGGTGCAGAGAATCCTCCAGCAAGTGACCCATGACTGACGCTGCAGAGGAAGGTGAAAACCCCCCAGGGCCTCTGCCAGTCTGCCCTGGAGGAAAATTCCTTCCCAACCCCAAATATGGCGATTAGCTAAACCCTGAGCATGTGGGCAAGACTCACCAGCCAGACACCCAGGAAAGAATTCTTTGTAGTAACTCAGATCCCACCCTGTCTAACATCTCATCATAGACCATTGGGCATATTTACTGCTAATAGTCAAAGATCAATTAATTGCCAAAATTAGGCTATCCCATCATACCATCCCCTCCATAAACTTATCAAGCTTAGTCTTAAAGCCAGATATGTCTTTTGCCCCCACTGCTACTAGAAGTCTTCCCGTTATATATTCATGAATTCCTAAAGGAGGGTAGTCTGGGAAGCTGTACAAAGGCCTGGAGCTGCAGACTGAGGTAAATAGTGTGCCACTATACATATATATATATTTACAAATAACAATGTAAACCACAGAATATAGAGGGGGACAGGGGGGATACATTCCCTGGCAGGAAAGTTATTGAATGCTTAAAGCCAAAGAATGGATAAATGAGGAGTAACATTTTCCTGGCTTCCCCATACAAATAAATAATTGTTGTCATTCTGAGCTCCCTTTTCACTGGATGATGTGGCGTCTGAAAACTGTACAACACATGCAATGGCATACCAGTAGTGACAGTGGGGTCTTGGGCCTGAGAAACTTAGCCTTCTCTCCCAGAAAACCAAGATTTTACAGAAACAGGAGCCTAACTTTAGGCTACTAAATTCATTTAGGACCTAATTCAATTTAAGCACCTAAATATGTGGCCAGAATTTCAGGCTGCTTACTTAGGTGCCTAAATATAGATTTAGGATCCCAGCTCTGGGCTCCTCTTTCTGAAAATCTTGGTCCTGCTGTCCAGTGTTTTCTGGGACATACACACAGACCAATAATAACACATCAAAAAATGAAGACATTTTTCCTATAAATTGTAGAAGTATACTTTACAGGCCTGAAAGTCAGCCTGTGAAAACAGTTTGAAATGATATTCCTGTGAGCCCTGTTTTATATAGCGGTAAAGAAAGCAATTGCTGTATCATGTCATAGTTACGCGCTTGTCCACATTTTTGTTGTTGTTGTTATTCCTGGGGAGGTGGGGTTACGGGTGGTATAATCACAGTGTTAAGAAAACTAGCCCTGCCCCAAGGTTACTACACCAACTACAAGGTCATTGTTGAATATAAAGGTATTGGATCCAGTACACTAGAAACAAATAGAGCCACAAAACAGTCAGTTCTAGTTAGAAGATCTATGAAAAAGTTGTCAAATACTTTTATTTTTTTAAATAACTGCTAAAGTAACACCATTCACTGCTATTGTGATGTATGTAAGCCCTTTGCGAGTAATACAAGAAGGACTCTCTTACTGGCTTTTCTGTGATCTGTTAGCCCTGCAGAAGTTTGGCCCATTTTTCAACCCCTGCATCATTTCATGCTGCATTTGTACAGTTGTTTAGTATTGGTAAGGCAAGAGGTTGTTTAAAGGAGTAACCACAGCAGCTGTTGCCATTAGTGTATGGTGGTTGCTTTTTAGCTTGGTGTCAGAGCTGCAGCCAAATGCACCATTGCACTCAAATAAACTAATTCATTGGAGGTCCTCTAAAATGTGAGGTGATTTTTAAAACCAGTGCCATATTTCCTTTGGGAGCACAGATTTTTTTTTTCTTCTTCCTCACCGAAAAGCCCTTTTGCTGGTCTCCATTGATTTGACAAATGCCAGGTCAGTAACGCATGCAGACCTGCCAGTGTGGCAGGGTTACTCAGTGTAAAATAGAATCACTTCCTTCCTTCCCATTAGCAACGAGAGTGGAGTCACATGAATGGGATGTGGCCACCTATTTATTCTCTCTTTCTGAGCTTTCCTCTCTTCCAGCCCCTGCTACAACCCATCCAATGCTACCCAGCTCTGAGGGGGTACTGAACTTGGAACCTGATTCCCCAGTTTTTATTGGAATGTTAGTTCTCCCCTGCACTTGAATTTCAAGTCACAGTTTCCCACTCCTGTGGACCCTAAAGGGTGCTGTGCTATTGTGTCCCATTCCACTGCTCTGCCACTCCCCATTGCAATACAGACACCTTGGGAGTACAGCAGAAAAGGCTGGTGGTAAATGACACATGAAGCACCTGGCAAGGGGGAAATACTTCTGTTTTGGCAGGTAGTGGTATTTTGTCCTCCTGTGGGAACTTGATTCTTTGTCAAGTTTCATCACGCACAAACTTACTTCATTAATGTGAATTTACACAGTCTGACAGCTGAATTCTGCAATGATGGGCATGTTAGAAATACTTGGACTCCAGAGCTGGAGAAGTGAAATCTCTGTGGAAGTATATAGTACACACTTTATTAATAATCCATTTGTATCAGATGAGTTTAACACCTTGCAGTTTGCATTAGAGTGGTGTGTTTGGGAAAACTGCAGCAGAATGGAGGGTGACTAAATCCATTTTCCTTAGGCCTGTCAGAAAGAATAATATAATTGTTTAATAATTGGTGGAAGTGGAGGTTTTTTGTATTTTAACCCAGCTTTAAGAAGAAATTAATGCTACTTACTTTGAGATGTGCAATCCTTATTGTTTTAAAGTACCCTGTAATAAGACTGTCTAATAGCGAACACATTAAAAATATAGCAGGGTTAACTGAAAATTCAAAGATCTTTTTATACTATCTTAAAAATAACTTTGTATTCTGAGTAATCTTTTAAATTAGATTCCTATGGGATTTCAGGTTACATCTGCTTGAAATACCCAGAGAGGTCATCTTATTACAATTTAAAAATAGCAAAGAAGGACTGATTCTGAAGTGCTCCCTTTGGAAAGTCTCTTTTGTTTTCTTTCGTTTAGTTTTTGCTTTTAAAGTTAATGTGCTTTTAAAAAAAAAAGTCCTGTTAATACTTAGCCAGTGATAGGATCTTCCAAGCATAGCTAATTGTCTTTAAACTGCTCCAAAGCACCTTGTTTATTCCCACTTATTGGATGCACAGCACTGTTTTACTTGGATCCGTACAGCCCGTGAACTGTCACTTATCGTTTCAAGCATATGAAATCTATTTTAATTCTCAGTTTGTAGAAAGTGCAGTGAATAATCTGTTGGAGTAATCATTTTGATTCCACCATTAAAATGAATGTAAGACAAAGCTGTCCAGCATATTTTTGTTTATCTCCTTCCCAGAGAGTAATTTTGTTACAACAACTGCATACCTGTATTGCTTCTTTCTATACAATTCCCGTGGAACTTCCCAGTGGAAGTGACCTCCCAGTCATTTCGTCTCAATTTTTCTGACCATAGTCAGAGGGGAAGTAGTGTGTAAATGCAATGGCTTGTTTCTCCAAAAAGGAAATGCGTGCATTGTTTTGTAAGTGTACAACTGCATTCTGCACAACTGAGCTCCAGCAGATCTTCAGCTGGAGCCATTCCACTTCCTGTGTAATGTCCCTCGGCAGCTCACAGGTAGCATGACGGATATAGAAAGTACATGGGGTTTTATTTGCCAGAGAGAGAGTGTGTGTTCAGGTAAACCATGATTTTATTAAAACCAATTTTATGAAACTGCGAACTCTAATCCGGTTGCCTTCATGTCCCCAGCATAACAAGCTATTGTGTTTTGTCTGGTTTATAAAAATCCAATTTTAAGAAAGTTCTGTCCAAAAGACTTTTGTAACATGTAGGTGTATCTATAAAATGTACATACGCACACACATTTTATATATTAGATATATATATGACAGAACCGCCGCTACACTCTGGCTCCTTTGGCCAACCCAAAAGTCCAGTTTACTCAGCGGGCTGAACTGGGTTGACAGCTGCATTGCATTAGTGGAGCAGCACAAAGCAGCAAGGGCATACCAATGACTCTGACCCATAGTTTATTTGTCTATGGTCACACTGTATTTCCATGACACAGGGACCCTAGATTCCTGATGGCTAGTGCCAGTGTCTCCCTAAATACACATGTATGTGCGCACCCAACATTTATTTAAGAGATTCCTAATTAATTCATTTATTTGTATGCATTGAAAAGCAGCAAAAGGGTGTGTTGTAATTACTATACAGTATTATACAGATTTATTTGTATGCATGAATGTATGTGTGGTCTAGGGATTTGAGCAGGGAATCTTGAATCTGGGCTGTTCTATTCCTGGTTGATAGTGGCCTGACCTACTTTAGACAAGTGATTTAAATGTACCTCCTCTTACCCCTCTGGAAAATGAGTATAATCAAATCTATTTCAGAGGGCTGTTGTGACAATTGACAAAAAATGCCTAAAGCTTCTCTAATGAATAGTGATATAAAACGTATATTATTTATTATATTTTGTTGAAAAAATGTTGACAGTCATTTATGATTAAAATTCCCATTGTGCCCTTGGATATAAAAGGTATCTCAGGGTAAAAGAAGAATGTAATGAATCTGTGGCCACCTACACTATGGTTTCACATGCTAGTGCCAGCCCTAAATATTACAATGTTACAACTGCACTATACGAAAATCTTCTAGGGTGCAAATCCCCTTATCAGCCAGCGACCAGGCCAACACTTGAGCAGGTATTCAACAAGCAAAGAGAATGCAACTGATTCTGTACTGCCTTGCACCTGGTGTAGTTATTTGCACCTATGCAAAGGCAACAACAAAGGCTACTGTTGTGATCTAGCACATTTCACATTCACTTCATATTCAGGCCCAATGAATTTAAAGTGAGTGTTTTTTTCCTTTTCTTCTTCATAAACTTTTAAACGACTTTTTCCCCTGAAGACAGAAAGCTTCACTGTAAAGGTTTAAAATGCAGGTTTGGTTCTTGTTTTGTTCAGGGTTGGTTTTTTTTTTTTTGGCCTTTTTGCTCCAAGTTTTGACACGGAAGAGGTGGCAGAAGGGATCACTCAGTTTCTGCATATCTCTGGGCTCATAGTAATCCACATATGGTTTATAACCGGCTAGCCCCAAAGGATTATAAGCCCCCTTTGCTAGATAACATCAGTCCCGTGTCTCTGCTGTATAGAAGATTTCCCACTGATACACTCTCTGTGGAGATGATCTAGTTTTGGATTTTGCATGCTGACTGACCTGGCATAACTTGAATTCTCTAGGTTACCATAGAAGTGGTTGATGGCCCTGATACTGAACCAGAGAAGGATCTACACAAAGAGAGCAGCAAACCTAGCTGGCCAGGCCCATCCCCTGACTGGAGGAACTGGTGGCAGACGTCATCCACTTTGACTCGCATGAGTAGCGGTGACCAGGACTACAAGCATGACAGCACCACCGAAGACAGCAACTTCCTAAACCCTCTTGGTGAGTGGGATAGGCATGCACCCAACCACCGGACTTTTGAATCCAAGGAACAGCCAGAGTACGGTGAGTTCGCATTCCAGACCTCTTATGGGCACCTTGGGATTGTAAAACTAGTTTGGGGGAAAATGAGAATGATGAGGCATCGCTGAAAGTAGGCCAAGCAAAATAGAATTTTTCCAACATGTGGCTTTTGTTCATTGGCTTTTAAAGACAAATCTGTGCAGATGCACAAACTAGGCTGTGGTAGCCACATTCCACTTGAAAGTCTATAATCTTGAAAATTATACCAGTTATCCTACAAGAATTTTTTTTTATTCATAAGTGTACTTTTTTTAAACAAAGGAAACAAGGTCTCATTTATTTTTAGTGTAAGGATAACTACAAATTTAGAACCATGTGCAGTGATTTGGAAGCTAAAATGTAACTGGAGGATAAATGAGTGAGAACTACAATGTGGTCATGTTTGGTTGAGATATAAATAAGACAAGTTACGTTGACTCCTGTGTAGGGAGTGGCATAGACAGCAGGAACATTTTGCTTGTGTAATTCTGTTCCAGATGTATCATGGGGAAAACAATTGTTTTCAGCTTGTTGTATGAAACAGTTGCTGAAAGCAGAAAATAGAAAGGAGGAATTATTTCCTTACCATCGCATTGGGCTATAGCTACACATTTTGGGATGACTTCTGGGAGATGACTTTTCATGCACACTATGGGAGGTGCAAATGGTTCAGCGCCTCTAAGGATGAAGCTGTAAATCAATATATACTTCAGTTGGGCCCTACCAAATTCACGACCATGAAGAACATTTCACGGACCGTGAAATATGGTCTTCCCCTGTGAAATCTGGTCTTTTGTGTGCTTTTACTCTATACTCTACAGATTTCATGGGGGAGATGAGCCTTTCTCAAATTGGGGGTCCTGATCCAAAAGGGAGTTATAGGGGGGGTCACAAAGTTATTTTAGGGGGTTTGCTGTATTGCCACTTACTTCTGTACTGCCTTCAGAGCTGGTCGGCCGGAGAGGGGTGGCTGTTGACCAGGCGCCCAGCTCTGAAGGCAGCGCCCTGCCAGCAGCAGCGCGGAAATAAGGGTGTCAACACCCTACCATGCCACCCTTACTTCTGCGCTGCTGTCTTGAGAGCTGGGCGGCCAAAGGGCTGACTGAGGGCCCAGCTCTGCAGGCAGCAGCGCAGAAGTAAGGGTGGCAACACCCTACCGGGCCATCCTTACTTGTGCGCTGCTGCTGGCCACGGCTCTGCCTTCAGAGCTGGGCTCCCGGCCAGCAGCTGCCGCTCTCCAGCTGCCCGAGGCTGAAGGCAGCGCCGTCTCCAGCAGCAGCACAGAAGTAAGGGAATTATATCACAACCACCCCCACACACAATAACCTTGCCAGCCCCCCAACCCCTCTCCCCCCTCCCCGCAACAACTCCTTTTTGGGTCAGGACCTCTACAATTACAACACCATGAAATTTCAGATTTAAATAGCTGAAATCATCAAATTTACTATTTTAAAAATCCTATGACTGTGAAATTGACCAAAAATGGACCGTGAATTTAGTAGGGCCCTATACTTAAGATGTGAGGTAGAGCAGCATTTCAAAGCAGTGGTTTTATTCCCTGTCAGTCACGTTGCATCATCTACACACAGAGCGGCTTTAGCTTACTGTTTCAGCCTTATGCCAAGTCTACACTATCCCGGTAAGTCGACCTACGCTACTCAACTCCAGCTATGTGAATAACGTTGCTGGAGTTGACATACCTTAGGTCGAGTTACTGCGGGGTCTACACCATGGGGGGTTGAAGGGAGAAATTCTCCCATCAACTTACCATACTCTTTTCCTCGGGGGCTGGGGGGGGGCGTACAGGGATCGACTGGAGAGCGATCTGCTGTTGATATGGCGGGTCTTCAGTAGACCCACTAAATCGACCGCTGGTGGATCGATCTCAGTGCATAGACCCGGGCTGTAGTGTAGACCTGCCCTTTGTTTCCCTTGTTTTGATTAGGTTTGAGTCTAGAGCCTTAACTTAGAGAGAGCTTTTTTGCTGAATGTTATATTTAAATATGTACATAAGTATTGAATACTTATTTAAAGTCCTTTCTTCTTGTACCTGTATTTGTGGACAAATTTTAGTACTACAAAAAGATGTACAGTGCTCTGCCACACCTAAGGGCATCAGTGTTAAAAGAAGATTTCTATTCCGAGTGTGGATTCTGTAGGCTAAAACACCCATCTTTAATGGGGTTTATTGTCCATGTTTTCTGTCCACACTGGCAATAAAACAAACCGTGTTATAAAATAGACACCTCTAACCCCAGCAGAAAACTCTGCACTAGCCCGGTCCTTTACATAGTGAGAGACAGGAGCTTGGTTGGTCTGCTAGCAAATGTGTAACACTGAAGTGGCATCTTTGATATCGGGAGTGAAGCGGGATTAGGTAGTCCACTCTGCGCTCTCGGCTTCCCGGGCTAGTCAGGGGAATATTTCACTCAATTTGGGCCGAGTCATGTTTGTATTATTTCCACTGTGGTAGTGCCTAGAAGCCCCAGTCATTACAGAACAAAAGGCTGGTTCCTGACCCAAAGAGCTTTTCATGGTGCAGGATCAGGCCCTCAGTGACAACAGTTAGTCATTTAGTTAGGGTTATAAAATGTTCATTACACGGGTTTGAAAAGAGCTCGTAATTCACTACGGCAGTAACTTCTTCTATAACATGTGAGTTATAGACGTTGCTCTGACGTGTGGGGAGATTAAAGAATGAAGCTGAAATATTTCCGCATACAATCAACTACCCAAACAGAATCCAACCTGCATTCTGTCCTAAAATCCAATTAAGTTTTGAATATCTTTGTGTGCTATAGATATGTTTAGAGGGGTTTATTCGGGCGGGGTTAAAGTAAATGTTTTTATTACATATCTGATCGGTTTATGATCAGAAAGTATATTCCTACCAATGGAAAAATAAAGTTTGAATAGATGTTCTGTTAGTTCATGACCCAGCTTTACAGCTGAAGATTCTCGGCTGCCAAAAGGTCAAAAGAGAAAGGAAATATTTTTTCAAATAATGTTGCATGCACGTCCCTGAGGAGAGTCAAGTGTGAAAACCATTTAAACAGCAGGCTTAAGCCTGGCACTCAGCCCAGGTTTCAGGTAGAGACATCTGGATTCCATTCTTGCTATGCCTACTTAATAAAAACCACCATCTATACAGTAGTTTTTGGTAGTAGGGTTTTTGTTTTTCATTTCCTTCCTCATCTTTGTTCCTGGATAGATTATATTGATGGAGAGGGAGACTGGAGCCCATGGTCCATTTGCAGCGTAACCTGCGGGAATGGCAATCAGAAGCGAACCAGGTCCTGTGGATATGCCTGCACAGCCACTGAGTCGAGGACATGTGATAGGCCAAACTGCCCAGGTTTGGTTAACAAATGGTGGTGGTTGTTTTTTTAAAGAGAGAACCTGAATTGTTATTAGAAAGATCATTGTACCAGGGGACAGAGCACTGGGTTTGGCGGGCTTCACCATACATGGTTAAAGGCCTGCATCACATTTAGGCCGTGGGTGGGTAACAGTGCTATTAGAAAGTGGTGTTCCAATCCTGAAGGTCACTTATGAACTTTTATTTCATATATGGCAGCATAAAAAAAAAATAGAACTACCCTAAAATGTAAAAGACAGACATGGTATTTTAATGTTAATGTACCATGTCTGTCTTTTATGTTTTAGGGTAGTTCTATTTTTATTTTTAAATTAACAAAGCATTTGTTATTAAATCCAGTGTTGTCACCTACAAGGCGTTAAATTTGTTACAGAAAGTTTGTCTAAAAGCAAACTTCTTTTGTTGCTGCAGTTACTTCTTGCCTACCCGAACAGTCCGCACGTCACAGGACTGAAGCTTTTGCCGAAAGAAATGTGCACTCATTTCACCTAGAATGCATTTGGTTTTTTAATTTTACAATTTTAAAACAGCCACGTGACTATTATTTGAAAATAAGTACATACGTTGCAATACATTTAATGTATATATTTGCCATAATGTCAGGAATAATGGCTCCATATTAGTTAATAATATGCCTTTTAAAGTATCATGCCAACTATCTGCAAAGTGGCTTTAAAGGAGATCTGAAACATGCCCTTATACCCTAGATGTTCTGCTCCTGGGGAAATTCTGTGCCACTGCACATGTGCAGAATTCACGTCCCTCGCAGATTTCTTTCCTTCTCTGCAGAAAAATGACTTTCTGACAGGGAAGCAAAGGGAAGCTGCAAGAGCAGTCATGCACCACTCCTAGCTGTGCAGGTACATCGTTTTAGGCACCTGGTGCAGCTGGTGGAGAGGTAAATCACCACAGGGCTGGGGACACCCCAATCAGTGGCTCCTAACCTGAGCTGGGATCAGCTGCTAGTCCTGGCTGGGCTGGAGGCAGGAGAGGACGGGATTTCCTCTTCCCCCTGCAAGGAGCAGCTGGGGCTGTGTTAGACCCACCCCTAGAAATCTCCCCCAGTTGCGGAAGCTCAGCATCCTCCCCTGCTTCCTGCCCCCATCGCTCCTCAGCTGCAGGGGGGGAGGGGTCACTGTACGGGGAGCTGTTTCCCCCATCCACTCAACTCCTGTGCATCCGGACCACCCATACCCAGACACCCCCATCAAGTCTCACCGTGTACACCTAGAACTTCCCTAGTCCTCCATACCCAAGCCTCACCCCATCGACGCTCAACCCCTGCATCTGGAGCCCCCTGAACCTAGACCCCCCTGCCTCCGGACTCCCACCCCTGCACCGAGACCACCACCCCCAGTGAACTCCCTGCACTCAAGAGCCCCACCCCCTGCACATCCTGAGCCCCCACATCCAGACCCCCACACCACTGACCCCCAACTAGCTGCACCTAGACCCCCAGTCCCCCAGCACCCAGACCCCCCTACTGAGACTCCCACACCCAGAAGCCCCTGCAGAATCCCATTGCCCTGGCACCTGGAATCCCCCCAACAAGCCTCCGTGAATCCAGATCCCCTCACATCTAGACCCCACACTGGGCTACCTGTACCCAGAGTCCTCTCACCCCCCACACCTGGATCCCCCCACACTGAGCCCCTCTACACTTGGATCCTGCCTTGAGCCTGCCTGCCCCCCACCTAGTGCGCCTTGCAGGGTCCAAGGGTGTTTCTGGGGCAGGCCCAGGCCTTGTGCTATGTCAGGGTCAGGTGCAGCCTCACCACTGAGTCTGTCTCCCGGGGGTGGGTGATTTCCCACCTTCGTGCAGCCAGTGGCCTGTGCTCCCCACTGCCATGCTGCAGCCTATACGTTTATTTATTGACAAACAAAACTTTCAGAATTTTGCAGAATTTTAAAATGTGCACAGAATTTTAAATGTTTTGATGCAGAACGTTTAGGCGCAGAATACCCTCAGGAGTAATGTTCTAAAGAGCTGTTGCAATTGACTCAAGGGATTTTTCATTTTTGTTTTAATAGACATTAAACCACAAAGCTCCTGTCTCTTAATACAAACCAGCAAGTCTAGAATTAGGGCTAAAATGCCATCTCTCTCTCCTAGTCCATTTTGCCTACAAATTGGAAAATTCTCAACACCGGCAGGTTTGGCCCTTCAATGCCTGTGTACAACAGGGCAGATTAAGGATGTGGTTTCAGCTTGAGCGACGTGTTGAGAGGATCCTCTGCTTATACATATTAATCCACATTTGCACACCCACTTTTTGGGGTGCCGTTATCATGCTTTTCATGAAATCAAAATTGGGCCCCCAAAACTATTGACATGCAAGATTCTGGGCTGCTTTTATTTAAACATTGATTTCTGTTTGGATTGTTAGAAGCATTGTGATATAATGATGCAGCACTGAGGGTGATGCATTGCAGCTGTATAATTACACTGCAGAGAGCAGAATGGTGCATCCACATTACAGTACATAGGTGCCGACTCCGTGGGTGCTCCAGGACTGGAGCACCCATGGGGAAAAAATGGTGGGTGCTGAGCAGCCACTGGCAGCCCCCCTACCAGAACCTTCCCCTCCCCTCCGCGCTTCCTGCCCACTGGCAGGCCCCACTGATCAGTGCCTCCCTCTCCCTCCTGCCGCCTGCCACGGATCAGCTGGATCAGCTGTTTCGCAGCGGCAGGAGGCACTGGGGGGGAGAAGCGAGGGTGCCATGCGCTCAGGGCTGGGGTCCGAACTGGGCAGGGTGGGGGCAGAGCAGGGGTGAGAAGAAGCAGGGTGGGGGTGGGGCCTTGGGGGAAGGGGGTGCCTGGGCAGAGCCAGGGGGAGCACACCCCAGCAGATTGCATTTCACCAACATTTTGCCACGTTTAGCTTCACAGTTTGGAAGGTAAAGGAAGTGAAAGACCTGTAAAATCCTAAGTATGAGATCAGCTGTTGCACTGGGACTATACAAATACCAGCACTGCAAGAGATTTTTAAAGTCACTCTACAAGCAGTGTGTGGCAGTTACTCTCTGACGTGCACACCCATCCATCTCAGGATGTTGCTTGCTGTTTGCTAGCCACTGCAGGAAACACTGACTCTCACACATACAAGTAATCTGCTAGCTGATCATTCCCCCACCCCATCAAACCTGAACAACAATGGGTTAAATCCAGAAGAGGTCACCATCTCCCAGTTATAGTCTCAGGTATTTATTACCATCGAGCATCAAACCATGGCAGACTTGAAAGAATGTATTATGTCACATAACAGACACCTGAGGATCAGCAAGGAAAATGTAATACACTCTTCGAGTCTCTGCTGGTATTTTTAAAATGATCAGGGCAAAAAGCTCAGCGTCTACTGTTTATACTGCCAGCAGAACCTCTGCAGCGAATTATTACCTTGTAAGGATTCTGGGGTATCTATTATTCTGCATCTACAGCTGCAGTTAAGGCAAAGCCCTTACAATAAATTATTGTAAGGAAGCCTGAGGCTCTTTGGAAGCTCTGCAAGGCACTGGTTTGTATTACTGTGCACCAGTAACAAGCCCACGATAAAGTTCACTGGAAAGGGGATGGAAGGGAAACAGGCTACATTAACCACACGGTTTTTGTATCCTGAGAGTTTTCTGGTCTTACTTTTGAAATATATGATGCAGTGGAATAAAAATTACATGCTGAAATGCTTCTTTGAAGGGCTTTCATATAAACAGAATAGTAGTTAGCTAAGTACATATATGCTCAATAAAATAGCATCGAAAGGGTGTTCATTTGAGCATGATACAATTAGCCCAGTAATGACCATGTTTTCACACTTTTTTTTGTTATTCCATGGTTCTCTCGGCTGGTGCCAAACGCTTTACTGGAGCTTGCCAGGCAACCCAAGTTTCTAAGATTTTTGGACCATTATCTCCATATTTGTCTCTTTCCTCCCAACTCCTTTCATTCCCCTAGCAGTGGAAGAGAATGTAACTGAAGAACGAAGCACACAAATACATTTTCAGCTTGTTGGGGCGGGCACTATTGCATTCACTCACTGAAAAACATTTGGTATCCTGCCAACAAGTAAACATGAACATGTTAGCAAGTCGCCCATCAGTTTAAAAGGTGGAGCTGAGGTGGTCTCCAACCAGTGTTGGAGTCTGAAACAGCAGTGCTGGAATGCAGGGCCGTGGGAGGCCCTGGAAGGGAGCAGAGGGTGGCTGAGAGGTAGTGCAGGGAGCAAGGAGAAAGACCGGGGGAGCTGAGGGAGGCCTGGGCGAGCAGTGAGTGACTCTCCATAGAGTCTGTCCTGTCCCTGCCTCTCCCTACCTGGGCCAGGCTCCTCCCTCCACTATCCATGTGGTCCTGCTGCCCGACTCCAGCTCCACCCTGGACTCCTGGCAGCTCTGTACCCCAATGCTCCCCTGGCTGCAGCATCCCCAGCTCCCTCCAGCTGACTTGCTGCCAAGTGCCCCCACCCAGGCCTAGCATCAGCACTTACTGACTCTCTGCAGCTGGGGAGAGAAAGGAGTCACCTGACCTGGGACCATCGCTGCTCCAGCTCCCCCCACAAAAAAGTGCCAGTTAAGCATTTTGGAGCATTTCAACTCAGCTGGAGCATGGGCTCCAATAGGTTTCAGATTCCACATTGTGCTTTACAGCTTTCACTAAGAAATTTCTCAACAAGTTGAGATGTCATCAACCATCCCTAACACATGCTAGGAAAAGGCTATCTGGATCTGTAAACTTGGCCACCTAACCAAATGGATGGATTTTCACTGGTACTTTGCACCTGAAGCTTCTATTGGAATTCCTGGGAGTTACTGGGCAGCTAAAAAACCAGGCCACTTAGTTACATACCTAAATATAGATGTAGGTGCCCTAACTAGCTCTAGGCACCCAAGTTTGGAACTTTTGGCCTGGCTATTTGAAGGACGGCCGAGCAAGTACACCAGTTATCTACAGGGAAACCGCAAGGTCAGCCTGTTTCTCATCATTATATTGTTAATGTTTTCCTCCAGCACTAAACTCAACAGAGGCAATGCAATAAAAACTTTGTTTGTTTTTGTTTTTCATTGTTATTTACTGTTAAGAAAACACAGCTATTAGTTTGTGTTTGTCTTTAGGGATTGAAGACACCTTCAGGACAGCTGCCACAGAAGTGAGCTTACTTGCAGGAAGCGAAGAGTTCAATGCCACCAAGCTATTCGAAGTTGGTAAGCAGCTGGCCATCTAGTATTTCTTACTGTAAAGAGACAAGCTCCTTTTAGGATTTTTTTTTTAAACTATCACTATAATATTTGGGCTCATAAGCCTCTGTCTTAAAAATGAGTCAAATTTCTGTTAATTATTTTATTGTTAAGGAACAGCACTAGACCTCAGAGTATCTTGGTTCTATCCCTAGCTCTGTCACGGGATTCTTTCTGAATAACTTTCCGCAAATCACCAAAGTCGCTCTCTGTGCCTCAGTTCCCCCAGTTGTAAAACAGGGATGCTGCGTCCTTACCTCACAGCAGTGCTATACTGCTCAACGTTAATTTGCAAGTGCTTCGATAGCCTCAGTTGAAGGCGCTATAGCAGCATTTTATTCATGGTCATTTTTATAAGCGTTACAGCTGTAGCTGATGTGAGCGGGATAATTTTATGAGCAATGATAGCATTTGTAGCTGTGGCTGGCAAGATAGGGTCAACCAAATCAATGCCTCAGGGTAGGAGCTGATTACTGTATGTAACTTTCTTCCATTCATGTACAACAGTGCACGTAATGGGCCACGTGTACTGTGAGGGTTTATTCCCTACCATGGAAGCATCAGGGATTGGTCACTTACGGAGGTAGGATACTAGACAAGTTGGATAAACAGTATTACCTGGCATGCCGAATCCTAGTGTATGCTTGTAAGGCAAACTATAGTACTTATTGACAACTGGGAATGTGACTTAAATGTATGAAAAACTGAACATGAAATCATTGAGTTAATATGTTTGGAATATTTAGGCCCAAACTTTGCTCACCTTACTCATGTGATGAGACCCATTAAATGCTGATGACATAAATAAAGTTGCTAGGAACCAAGTGGCGAGGCAGCAGTTCTGCAGAAAGAGATCTAGGGGTTACAGTGGACGAGAAGCTGGATATGAGTCAACAGTGTGCCCTTGTTGCCAAGAAGGCTAACAGCATTTTGGGCTGTATAAGTAGGGGCATTGCCAGCAGATCCAGGGACATGATCATTCCCCTCTATTCAGCATTGGTGAGGCCTCATCTGGAGTACTGTGTCCAGTTTTGGGTCCCACACTACAAAAAGGATGTGGAAAAATTGGAAAGAGTCCAGCGGAGGGCAACACAAATGATTAGGGGGCTGGAGCACATGACTTATGAGGAGAGGCTGAGGGGACTGGGATTATTTAGTTTGCAGAAGAGAAGAATGAGGGGGAATTTGATAGCTGCTTTTAACTACCTGAAAGGGAGTTCCAAAGAGGATGGATCTAGACTGTTCTCGGTGGTAGCAGATGACAGAACAAGGAGTAATGATCTCAAGTTGCAGTGGGGGAGGTTTAGGTTGGATATTAGGAAAAAAATTTTTCACTAGGAGGATGGTGAAGCACTGGAATGGGTTACCGAGGGAGGCGGTGGAATCTCCTTCCTTAGAGGTCTTTAAGGTCAGGCTTGACAAAGCCCTGGCTGGGATGATTTAGTTGGGGATTGGTCCTGCTTTGAGCAGGGGGGTTGGCCTAGATGACCTTCTGAGATTCCTTGCAACCCTGATATTGTACGATTCTATGAATCTGGAATGAAGCCCCTACGTGTGGGACCAGACCCATAGTTTGAGATTATTTGGACCCCCAAAAAACAATATGAGAAACTTGACTGATTCTCTCCAGTCCCCTTCTACATAATCCATTAACAGCAGCTGTAAATGTTCTACTCTGGCCACCCCTCCACGCTGCACCAAAATTCGTAGGTCTAGTGCCATTAGACCATCCTAATTTATGGAAATTGTCTGATGGTACATCATGTAACTGGAACTGCTACTGGGTGCTGTAGACCAGTCTCCATGTTCGAACTGCAGCTGTTTGAAAGATCCTTTTGGGAGAGGCAGAGGACGTGGCAAGAGAAAAATAAATGAAGCCCTAACCAAAGTATTTTTCATAAATACAAGGCTATGCTGATCATCTTGGAGTCTTTAGTGTCATTATAAACCAGTTGAGCCTCACGTACCATTTCAGAACCCCAAGTGGTGTTACAGGAAGGCTGTGTGATTTTGGGTTTTGGAGCTGAGGGTCAACAGCAAGGGCTGCCAGTATCTATTCACAATTCGGAGTCACTGTTTAACCTAGGGCAAGTCACTTAACCTCTCTGTGCTTCAAGTTCACTCACTTGCGAAACCGGGGTCTGATGTCTATTGTACTTCACTGGGCTGTTGCCCGGTTTAATTAAAGTTTGTAAGGCACTTTGAAAGCCTAAGAAGATGAAAGCTGAGTAAGTGCCAAGGATACACGTAGCTATGGCAATGTAATGCACAGTAGGATGGCCTTTTCCTGTCATATCATTCACTTACTTGCTTTCTTGATTATCCAGTAGCAAGATAAGTCACCACACTGCAAGCAGGCATGCTTTATAGCCCTTACTTGGTTACACAGAACTTTCTGCAGGACAGTTACATTTCTCTCATTGGTTATCTTCATTGTGTTATCTTGGTAGCTATGTCATTAATTTACATGCTGTGTAATGTATCTCTGCTCCTCACACAGACACTGATAGTTGCGAAAGATGGATGAGCTGCAAAAGTGAGTTCTTGAAGAAATACATGCACAAAGTGGTTAATGACCTACCCAGCTGCCCTTGCACCTACCCCACAGAAGTCGCTTACAGCACTGCGGAGATCTATGATCGGATTAAGCGGAAAAACTTTCGCTGGAAAGATGCCAGTGGGCCAAAGGAAAAATTGGAGATCTACAAGCCCACAGCCCGATATTGTATCCGCTCTATGCTTTCCTTGGAGAGCACAACGTTAGCAGCGCAGCACTGTTGCTATGATGACAATATGCAGCTGATTACTCGGGGGAAAGGGGCGGGCACACCAAACCTGATCAGCGTAGAATTCTCCGCCGAGCTCCATTACAAAGTAGACATTTTGCCTTGGATTATATGCAAAGGAGACTGGAGCCGATACAATGAAGCACGGCCCCCTAACAATGGTCAGAAATGTACAGAAAACCCTTCAGATGAAGACTATTACAAGCAGTTTCAGGAAGCAAGGGAATACTGAAGGGATTTTTCCTCCTCAGACAGGAAAATGGGGATCATTCCCATAGATGGCACAATCTATTTGAAATGGGGTTGGTCAGTATCTTTAGTATGAGTGTATATATTTGTATATAATACATGTGTATTTTTCTCTGTGTGTGTGTGTAATTTATATATGCATATATCTCACACACTCACACTTCTCTGCATACAAACATACATAAAACCTTTAATGATAGAAGCTTATATAGCAATAAAATGCATTTTATTTCAAAAGAAAGAAAAACCCACAGG
This sequence comes from Eretmochelys imbricata, assembly GCF_965152235.1. NCBI lineage: Eukaryota > Metazoa > Chordata > Testudines > Cheloniidae > Eretmochelys > Eretmochelys imbricata. The sequence continues at coordinate 199,592,280 of NC_135574.1, read as the reverse complement.
GAAAAATAGTGTGAATAAATTCATGCTGAATAAAGAGCTTGATACAGATTTTACATCAGTGTAAATCAGTAAAGCTCTGATCCTGCTCCCATTAAAGTCAATTTTAAATCCTATTGATTTCAAATCATGCACGATCGGTTCCTAATTGCAGGGTAAAGTTAGGGGAAGTGAAATGCGAATCAGGCTCAAAGGCCCTGAGTCAGCAAAGCACTTAAGCACATGCTTAAATCCATTATAGTCAATGGGACTTAAACATGTGCTTAGAGATAAGCACAAACTTACCTGCTTTGCCACATGGACAGGGGTCTTTTTTGTATCAGGGCCAAAAAGCCTAAACTCTCATAAACATTTTTATATGTAACTTATTTAATATAAACACAGCTGTTAAAAATAACACTTTCACTGGAGCTGTATTAATGAAAGTATTTAATCATATCTTTAAGAAGAGGGGAAGGATTGTTGGGAGGGAAAGATCTTGAGTATTGGAGGAGAAAACAGGTAGAAATGCTGAAGATCAATAAACCAACATTAATCATTCTCAGATGAAGCTTCCATTGCCCTTCCAGTCACTCAGGTGTTAGCTGTATATATGTGGTAGGGTTTCCAGGAGATGCAGCTGCCATGTTCCTTTGGGCTACACCAGAAGAATCCAAAATAAGGCCTCGGATTCTGCAAAGACATGAATGTGCCTAACTTCCCACACTGTGCATAGTCAGTGACTTCAATGGAACTATGCACAGGGGCAGATCTACAGCTGCTATGAATGGTCATAGCTCCATGGAAGGGAATGTAGTCATGACAATTCACACCACTAGAGAATCTGCCACACAGTGTGTACAAAGAAAGAAACAGTGTAAGTAAGTCTTTGCAGGATCAAGGACTAAAGGGCCAAAATTTGCTGAGGCTGAAGAGTGCAGTTAAAAGGAAAAGGATGTTGACAAAAACCTAGGAGATAACTGGGATTTCTTAATTCCTACATGTAATTAGAAGGGTTCTGCTATAAAGAGATAAGTGCACTTTTTAAAAAGGAGGAACGAATATAGACTTTTGAACATATTCACTGGGGTACAATAAGTCACCTGCTTAATTCTTTTCCCTTCCAGCATGTCCTGACTGCACAGTATTATACAGAAAAAGCTATTCTTTAAAGAGTTTTTTTTGTGGGGAAGGAATAAGGAGTTGTCAGTGATTTAAAAAACTTGCATTATTTTTGTAAAGTATTTATTAAAATGTTGCTATAACTCATGCAATGGGCGTTTTTAACATGCAGGGCTTCTGTAGTTGGAATGTGATGGCCAGGAAAGAGACTATTTCTAGGCAAATGTTTAACTTGCAGATCTCCATGAAAAGTGAATCTATCAATAAAACCACAATTAAACAGTTGGTACCTGCATTCTCATTAAAGAAAAAGAAAATTGTAGTGTGTGAAAAGGAGTAATAAACACTTAAATTAGTTTGTTGAGAACTCCACTGCTAGCTACACTTAGCTCACTTGAGTCCCAGTCAGTCAGTCATGCATACGTACTAAACATGAAACCTTACCCACTGGGATTCAGTTTATTGTATGAAGATTAATCAGATTTCAAAAGGAAAACATGCAGATCTCTCGGCTTCTTGGTTTTATCAGAATCAGTTGATCAGGACAGGTCATCATATGTCCCTAAACGAAAGGACTGTCCCTCATTTCAGGATCTGTCCCCTTGATTTTTATAAAAACCAGTTTTTGTAAACCCTTGCAAGTCCAGTCATCGTAAGGAGCCTCGAGCCAGTGAAATTAACAGCAGATGGGCTAAACATTTAGGCATCTCAAGGATCACCCATTACAAAGGGAGGGAGTCTTTAAAAATGGACCAGTGTTTTGCCCAATTAGCTGACTTGAAAATGGAGGAAGTGATGTAATCAGCAATTTCTAACAGCGTGGGATGAAACCAGCAACTCAGGTTTCTCTGGGAGAGAGATGTGTACAGGAGTCACAAATTAATTATATATTTTAAGATTTGTGGAACTATGGAGAGGTTTTTAATAATACACCATGAACATTCAACCACACAACAAATATGGTATGTGGGGAAGGTTTTAATTTTAATAAACGAAGTGACACAAAAGCTCTCAAGGCCCACTGCTTACAATGCGCCAAAATGAGAAACATTTTGGCAGCCTATTACAAATGTTTTCGGGATCAGTATACGTTTTCCTAGCACTGGTCCTGGAGCAGAGATCACGAGGAAAGAATTCTCAATCACTGCAGACTGTAATAAAAAAAAGTAAAAGCAAAATTAGCACTGTTGTATCTGAAATTACAACCCATTTGGTTTTGTATCTTTGCATTCAACAACTGTTAAAGATCATTGTCCAAATGTCTCCCTGGTGTAACTCTAACATGCTGGTATTCAGCCAGGCATGGATTTGACTCAGTCTCATTAATTAAACAAATGGAGAGATCGGGCCCTAACTTGCTAGACGCAGTATAAACAGTTATGACCAAATCTTACCATGTAGTTTACAATAGAATAAAGCAAGCGTATAAAACAAAGGGAAACGTAGGGGGAACTAAAGCATACCTAAGTACCGCGAGCGCACACATACACTGCCTAGTCAACCAGTGTTTTGAAAAGATTTTTGACACTGTCCAAGAGATTCTTTGAAGAGTTCTCAACAGCTATTATGCCCCTCCTCCCCCCAGAAGGGATTGTAAAACTGGAGCAATAATAAGTTTATGTGAGACCCCCTGTGCCCACTCTATTTTCCATTAGGCTTTCTCCACGCAGCTAAATAAATGATCCTTAATTTTGTCTTTTCTTTGAATGGACCTGGCTCTATGTTGCTGTTTTAAGTGGTGAGATTATGTTAACAAAACCTGTAGGCCTTGTCATACATTCAGGCTCCAGGCAATGTATTTAGACCCGTGCATCACAGTTTTTATTAGCTGTTTATCCCCCCCCGCCGTGATTTGCATTGTCAGTGGAATGCAGCCCTTGATCCAGACCTCCCTTGTAAAATGCTTTGAGATCTACTGCTGAAAAGCACTGTACAAGAGCCCCAGGTATCATTATAAATTAGGGCTGTCGCTTAATCGCCGTTAACTCACGCGATTAACTCAAAAAAATTAACTGCGATTAAAAATATTAATCACAAGGTTAAACAATAGAATACCAGTTGAAATTTATTAAATATTTAGAGCCTACAAGTCCACTCAGTCCTATTTCTTGTTCAGCCAATTGCTAAGACAAAAAAGTTTGTTTACATTTTTGGGAGATAATGCTGCCTGCTTCTTACTTACAATGTCACCTGAAAACTAGAACAGACGTTCACATGGCATTTTTGTAGCTGGTGTTGCAAGGTATTTATGTGCCAGATATGCTAAACATTCATATGCCCCTTCATGCTTCAGCCACCATTGCCATGGACATGCTTCCATGATGATGTTCCTTAAAAAAAATAGTGCATTAATTAAATTTGTGACTGAACTTCTTGGGGGAGAATTGTACGTCCCCTGCTCTGTTTTACCCTAATTCTGCCCTCATGTTATAGAAGTCTCGGATGATGTCCCAGCACATGTTGTTTGATTTACAAATAGTGTTACTGCAGATTTGACAAAACGCAAAGAAGGTACCAATGTGATAGTTCTAAAAATAGCTACAGCACTTGACCCAAGGTTTAAGAATCTGAACTGCCGTCCAAAATCTGAGAGGGACGAGGCGTGGAGCATGCTTTCAGAAGTCTTAGAAGAGCAACATTCCAATGTGAAAACTACAGAACCCAAACCACCAGCCAAAAAAAAAAAAAAAATTAACCTTCTGCTGGTGGCATCTGACTCAGATAATGAAAATGAACATGCATCAGTCCACTCTGCTTTGGATTGTTATCGAGCGGAACCTGTCATCAGCATGGATGCATGTCCTCTGGAATGGTGGTTGAAGCATGAAGGGACATATGAATCTTTAGCACCTCTGGCACATAAATATCTTGCGATGCGGGTTATGACAGTGCCATGCGAATGCCTGTTCTCGCTTTCAAGTGACATAGTAAACAAGCGGGCACCATTATCGCCTGCAAATGTAACCAAACTTGTTTGAGCGATTGGCTGAAGTAGGACTGAGTGGACTTGTAGTCTCCATAAAGTTTTATATTGTTTTATTTTTGAGTGCAGTTATTTTTTTGTACATAATTCGACATTTGTAAGTTCAACTTTCATAATAAAGAGATTGCACTACAGTACTTGTAGCAGGTGAATTGAAATATACTATTTCTTTTGTTTTTTACAGTGCAAATATTTGTATTAAAAATAAATAGAAAGTGAGCACTGTACGCTTTGTATTCTGTGTTGTAATTAAAATCAATATATTTGAAAATTTAGAAAGCATCCAAAAATATTTAAATAACTGGTATTCTATTGTTTAACAGTGCAATTAATCATGATTATTTTTTTAAATAGTTTGATAGCCTTATTAATTTATTATTAAAGGCTATTTAGCTGAGAGAAACTGGTTTTCATGGTACCATTTCCAATAAGATTAGTGGGAGTTAATTACTAGTCTACTAAATCACTTTTAAAAATGGAACTCTGGCACTTTTGAAAGGTTTACCCAAGATCATTTCAGCACAGTATACCAAGATACCAGAGACCCTGCATGGAGCAATTCATAGATTATATAGCCAGAGGGACCATTGTGATCATCTAGTCTGACCTCCTGTATAACACAGGCTATAGGATTTCCCTGAATTAATTCCTGTTTGAACTAAAGCACATCTTTAAGAAAAAACATCCAATCTTGATTTTCAAATTTCCAGTGATGGAGAATCCGCTACAACCCTTGATAAGCTGTTATCTGATTCCAGAAAAACTTTCAGTTCATTTCTCTCAGCAACTGTAGCCCGAGAGAGAGAGAGGATATACAGTAATAACTGAGCAAAGGAAATTAACTTGCACCCAGAACATTTTGATTAATGAAAAGTTACAAACAAACTAGCTAGTTATTAGCCCCCTTGAAAACAGTTAATATCCCCTGCAAGTCCTGTCTAGTTGAGTATTTACGCAGCCTTCAAATCCCAGAAGGCCACACATGCTGGCTATACATCAGCCTAGCCGACGTGTTGACCTGGTGCATAAGTCCAAGAAGACAGCTCCAACCTCAGGAATTACAGACCTGCTCTGGGGAGATGCTTATGTTAATGAGCTCACTTCCGCCCACATGCCACAAGCCCCTACCTTTGGCTGTCCCCATAGTGGGACTGTGTAGAGGTTACAACAGCCCTAGGACTGAAAGTAAACCCTTCTGCAGTGCGAGCAGCAGTGAGGGGAAGGTCACTGGGACACAGTCTAATTTCGCTTTTACCTTGTTTTTAAATGATACCAATTGTTTGGGGGTCCTCAGATTATACTGGAAAGTCCGTGAGGAGGTTCCTGATCCAACTCACCAGATATGGTTGGCCTCTTTCTCTAATCCCCCTGCATAGCTGACATAGGCTCCTCCCCCTTCACAGAGCTGTGAGGAGAACAAATCTAGTCAAAAGGCCCTGTTGTCTCTGGCCAAGCACCAATGCAGAGCTAGCTGCCAGGGAGAGGCACCTTCAGCTCCATAGCCCTTTAAAATTTCTTGCCTGCCTGCCTGAAATCAGCAACCCGCCACCCAATGCCATTGTTCAACTGCACTAGGGCTGAGATAGTTCTTGCGAGTCCACCTGCTGGCAGGGGCTTCCCTGAAGCAAGGACATTCCTCAGAAAGGAGTCATTTAGGCTGGCTAGAACACTTATAAGACCCCACTCCTACAAGTAGTACTGGGGCCCTAGTTTTGTGATCTGTAGGTACACAGCAAGATTCTATCTTTGGTCAGTACAATTACCCCAGGAACATTCAACAGCAAGTGTATGGCACCTTTAGACAATCCTTTTAAAGTCAGTTGGAAAGTCATTGTGCGGGGTGTTATTTAAAATAATCAAATGGCTCCATCTCTCTTGTGTGTGTTTACACTACGGGGGGGGGAGGGGAGGAGGAAGGGAATCTAAGTTACACAACTTCAGCTATGTGTATAAGGTAGCTGAAGTCGACGTACTTAGATCTAATTACTGCGGTGTGTCAACAGGAGATGCTCTCCTGTCGATTCCCCTTGTGCTTCTCGTTGAGGTGGAGTACCGGAGTCAACTCTAGAGCGATCAACGGTCGATTTATCGTGTTTATACTAGACACAATAAATCGACCCCCGCTGGATCGATCGCTGCCCATCGATCCAGCCAGTAGTGTAGACAAGCCCTTAGAACCCATAAAAATAAGAAAGGAGGGAAGGGCAAGAGGAAGAGAAAGTGGAGCAGTTTGTGTTGGGATGGGGAGAAAGCCATTTCCAGTAAGCGCATACACTGGTGCCTGGCTTAATGACATTTGTGTGAAAGCTGATGGAGCATGTGGTTTTCTTTTTTTTCCAATTTTTTCATCCATTTGCAATTTCCAATAGAAAAGCGTGTGGGCAGCTTCCATTATGCCTGCACTGTTTCAGACAAATTAAGGGTTTGACTAAGTAATTACTGGTTTCATAGATATGTGTCTATATTTATATTTGTATGTGTTTGTAAATAAAGGCAGGAAACCCTCTAGTCGTTATTTTAGATCAGACTCAGATATGACAATGGTTTGCAGGATGCAGCATCCACAGAAGCAAAGCTACAGAACAGCAGTTCCTTATTGGACGGCAGGGTGGGATGACGTTTAGCCCCAGGTTGGACAAGCAGGCCGTCTTAGCTCTCTGCGAGGAGATGTGGTAAGTTGAGCCAGCAGCAGCCATGCCTTGACTAATGCTAAAAACATCAATGTCCTGAGTAGCCGGTTTATTCGTTTTCCCTGTAGCCACACTGGTAAAGGCACACATGCATTTTATGACCTTGCTAATTTTCTATCAGTTCAGGGAGTGATACATTTTTCCTATATTTGTGCTCTACCTTCAAAAAAAAGCCTTTAACACACTGAGCAGCTTTTCGTTCCTTAAACACACAATTAATACAGGATTCAAAATGTCATATTTTGCAAGGGATAGCGATGTTAAATAGACTCAATCAGCCAAACCTAACAGGACCAAGGGTGGGTGGCTCTAGATTTGTAAAGGAGCGATTTGACAGTATTTCCCTTTTAAAACAGAGCAAATAATGTTTCATGTGTTGAACACCAGAGTCGCTACTTATTACAGGATTAATTTTGATACCTTTACTCATGTTAGCCGACACCTTGCTCCAGGAGTAGCCCCACTGACCTCACTGTCAGCTTGTGGAGGGCTCTGTGGTGGCTTTGTAACAAGCTCCAAGCAAATGGCAGAGCAGTGTTGTGCTGGCCCCGGAACAAACAGGAAGGCAGTTTGTGATTCCCCATTTTCCCCTGCTTTGGAGGGAGGCAGTGGGGAAGTTCCCTCTCCTAGTCCTTTACTTCGAGCTGTGTATATCCCCAGCATGCCAGTGTAGTTACACCAACCAGGTCATTGGCCAGCCAAGGTTCCACCCATTCCTCATCCCTTCCCATCCCACCTCCACAGAGGACACTCTCCCACCTTCCTCTTGAATCCAGGTAGTGGATGCAAGAGAGTAAAGGGCCATTGCCCAGCTACACAGTCACAACCTGGCCTGGAATAAGGTGCTACCCAGCAGGAGTCTGGATATCCTGACCTGATCTGAAATGGTGTGATGTACTCTTTGGGGTTTTTGAACCTTGCAAAGTAACTAGGTCCAAAGAAGCACAGCGTTCCAGCTCCCTTACATACACCTAGGAAACACGCAACTCAAAGTGCGGGTGGATGTTGACAAAGCCGCATTATAAAACCAGATTCTATTCAGGCTAGACCCAGTGAGTGCCCCTTACCTCACTCCCGAGGTATTGTGCTCCTCCACTGTCCCAGCTGTTGCCTTCTGCCCCATTTTAGGTGAGAGGAGTCTAGCCCAATGGTTCTCAAACTAGGGCCACCGCTTGTTCAGGGAAAGCCACTGGCGGGCCGGGCCGGTTTGTTTACCTGCCGCATCCGCAGGTTCGGCCGATCGCGGCTCCCACTGGCCGCACTTCGCCGCTCCCGGCCAATGGGGGCTGCAGGAAGGGCGGGCTTTCCCTGCACAAGCGGCGGCCCTAGTTTGAGAACCACTGGTCTAGCCTCTTTGTGCTGGACACACAACAGTCTCTCTCTCTCCAGGAAGCACTGCGGTGAACAGTGAGTCTAGTCGTCTTGCCTGGGACAGGCAGGCACAGCTGGAAGGACTTCATCAGGACCTGTGACAATGGATATTTCAGATCATAGGTAAATGCCTGGTCCAAAATTAGCCCCTACTGCAGAATACACAATTCAAACACTATGGCCTGTGTTCTGCCTTGCTAAACAGAGACCAAGCCAGTAACTGCCAAATATGGGCCTATAGCTACAGACAGACACCTGGGTATGTTAGGGCTTAGTCCTGTTTCAGAGCAGCGCTCGTGGGAGTCCCCTATGCCGGGTGAGATGGTGTTCCCTCAAGCTGCTTCCCGACAGCAGCAGGGCACTAGACCAGGCTGCTGTCATTGTAGGACAGGGCTGCCCCTCTCCATGGTTCCTGGCAACTGCCTCTGTAAGGGATTCAGTGGGACTCCAAATTCCGCTCACCCCACAGCCTTCAAGTCAAAGGGATAAAAGGCAAAATTTGGCTCTAAGTTAACTAATGGGTGTCACGACTCCTGTTACCCTGTGATGGAATTGAAGAATGAGAATACAGCCTCTGTTAAAATGGGACCTTTGTACAATACCACTGCTCCTGCACTCCCAGTGGACTATCTTTCTTAAAAGTTCCCACCATTACTACTATATGATAGGTACCTTCCAAACACTTCAGGACAATTCCTACCCCCAGGAGCTCACAGCCTAGTGACAGAGTCTGGGAAGGGGAACAACAATGGGCAGCTTACATACAGATCAATTGAGAGTCACTGTTGGCAGCATGGTAGATGTGGGTCTTTAAGAGGGACTTCAGTGTAGACAGGGACACAGGTATTGGCAATGTTGGACCATTTACGAGAGTGCCAGTGTGGACCAACGCCTAAAAAATGCCAACAGCTGCTGACACCTTGTCTACACCAGCTCTCCCATTGCTGCTACTTCCAGTGGAGCTGCAACAACTGCGAGCAATTTTAATTCAAAGTCTAGTACAAAGCCAAAGTAGTTCTACAGCAAGCAGCTGGGACTCTGGTTTTACGTCTCGTCCAAGACATCATCCCCTCTACCGTGCTGGGGCACTGCTTCAGTGCTAACTCGGCTGCCACCTACCAAACTGCTAATACCACGTCCGCCAGCACCTTGCTGTCTTTGGAGGTTTCACACCCAACCAGTCACAGAGCTCAGTGCTGCTTCACTTACACGATTTGAAGGAATCACCGCATGGCTTAGTGTGGCTGGCAGCTACCGTTTCACCAGTGTGACATATCACAGAGACTTCCTTTAGAGCACGTGGCTGGAAGTGATCTCTTGGATTCTCAAGAGTTAGTCTCTCTTTTGGTAAATCCTAGTAAAAGGGAGCATATTAATTACCCTTTCTTTTTCTTTCGTCTTTGGCTTCTGGACAAAGACAATTGCCACTTCCTCATCCTGCACAAGTAAATAGGAGCAAACCTAAAAAAAACCCAAAACCACAAAAAGCAGCTCAGCATCAAGAAAGCATAGCTAAGGGATGGGAAGAACTGATCTTTATCGAATGAGACAGCCTACACAGGAAGCCAAACAGATCAACCCATGATGCTTTTTATTGATCACCATGTCGACTTAAGAACAGGTCTGTGAGAGACGTATGATCTGGGCAAGGATACACACCTCTCTCCACCCTCCTCTTCTGAGACCTAGCAGCATCAGTACCCTTTGCAACATTCCACCCTGAGTGAGATGCTAATGGGCTTCCCCGAGTATATCACAAAGGGAGACCATGATTTGAAAAATCCACAATGGTGTTGAAATAAATACAGCCTGGCTCCCAATGCTCTGTGTAATTCAGTGAAGAGGGGAGATTTTTTAGACACAAACCTCTATTGATCTCAGATTCTTGAATGCTTTTCTTTTGGAACTACTGTATATATGATTTTAAAAAGAATGGCTTGGACTGGGAGATAATGGAAGAAATTCAGATGTGTGGGACTTCATTGTATATTGAAGGAAAGGATGTCCTGGACTAACCCAGTGTGTCAAGTGAGAATTCTTCACTCTTTTGGGAGGGCGAGGGGGATGGAATGATTTGCTTTACTAACGTTCCCCATTAATAGAAATAAGACGTGTAACAGACTGACATGGCAACTCAAACACAGCAACCTGCAAATGGCATTAGCACTCAGATTTCTCCTTTTCTATGAGTTGTAAAGAACAACTTGCATACAAACAATGGGCCAGATCCTTCACTCACTCAACGCCACAGAAAACCTCTCGTCTTCAGCCAGAGTAGGACTGGATCCAATGTGTTGTTTTTACTCTTACCACACAGCAACAAGCAAACTTTTTCCATTCTCCTCTCCTTTTGGCATGGAATAAGAGTAGCTTGTAAATTGCTTCCAGGGATTTCAAGTCAACTTCAGGGAAACAAGGGAACAAAACTACCAGCAAGTATCATGTCAACTATTTCACAGGAAAACAGTTATGAGACTGAAATAAAGGTTCTACAGAACTAGAATCTTTCCTTTTCGTGATAGTTGTACTATGTCTTAGGCTAATTTTCCACACGTTAAAATGCACAAAATCTAGTGTCTCTCTTTTGCAGTAGTTTACCCTTCTGAAAAAGTTTACCCTTCCCTCCAAGGGCCTCACAGTACTTCACAAACATTGGTGGATCAAGCTTTGCAATGTCCCTCTGAAGTAGCTGTTTTATGAATGAGGAACTTGAGGTTGTTAGACTTGCCCATAGTCACACAAGAGTCTCTAACAGAGAGTAGATAAAATATAACTCTGATATCTTGACTCATAAATCTTGTGCTTTGACCCCAAGACTATCCTTCCCTCCATATAGCCACATATGCATACTGATCCCCTTGTATTACACTGGTACTATTATTTACTTTGCCCATGCTTGTTCTATATTTGTCCTAGAGTCTATGTTGTTGTTTGTTACAATATAGAAAGAAAAGTTTAACATTAAAAAAAGCAGGCAATTGCTAAATTACTCATTAGTCTTATAAGAAAAAAAAGGAGAAAAAGTGCTTTGGCACTCCTATAAAGAAACATTTTGCATAAGGATGCTAGAATGGGTCTGAGTCCACAACCTTTTACCTGTAGGTCACCATGTCGAATCCTGCCCAAGACATTAGTGGTGAAATGCCTTTAACTATCTGATGACTAGTCAATGGGCCAGCTGAGTTTCTCACAGACAGGCATCCCAGCACAAAAAGCACAATCGTCATTCGTCCCATGTAGACGAATTCACCCAAGAACTCAAAGACTGAATGAGCAAGGAAAGTGTAGTGCCCTCTAGTGGTCCCACCCGTATCTGCCTGAGGTTTATTGGTAGGTCATTGTGGGGAAACTTGCACTACCATTGTCCATGACATAAACAGAGAACTTCAGCAGGTTACTAGTGTATAATTAGGGGACTTCAGGAGACTGCTAGCTAGTATCCTAACTACTGTGGTACAGTTAAATTGGTAGAACTTCCTAGTGTGAATGCAGTTACACTGGTATAAAGCTGCTTTATGCTGCCATAGCTGTTCCCATATGGGGATGGCGAATAAGCTATCCAGGTTATAAGGCACCTTTATACCACTGTAACTGCACCCACACTAGAGGCTGTAATGGTATAACCATTTATGTAAAATATTACACCCCTAACCAAAATAGCGCTATCACCCAGATCTTACTGACAACGCTGTGACTTTCAAGCCAACACCTTTCACAAATAATAAGCTCAATTTTTTCCCAAAAGTTACTATGGAAGGCTCCAGGGCAGCAATGTTCTCACCTCACAATTAGAACAGTACCCAGTTCCAAAAACCGAGGATCTGTCTGCAATTTTAGCTGGCCAGCAATTGCTCACAAAGTTAGATATGAGCCACACCTACCAACAGATCATCCTGGAAGAAGATTCCAAGCAGCACATCACTGTAAATACTCACAAAAAAGCTGTTTAAATACAATCGGTTACCTTTTGTTGTGTCCTCAGCCCCTGCTATTTTCCATGGAGGGATTAATTCAGGGGATTCCACATGTGGCATACTAATCACAGGTACCACAAACACAGAACATTTACAACATTTAGCAGACGTGCTAAACAGGCTAACAGAAGCAGGTCTGTGCCTAAAAATGTTCCTTCCTGGCACACGAAGGGGGATATAAAGTGAAAGCTCAGGGACTACAGCCACAGAGAAAGAGAAAGCAATTTGGGATGGCCCTGCACCCAGGAATATTTCAGAGCTGAGCACTTACTTAGGCTTGCTGAATTATTACAGTAAGTTTTTGCTGAAATTATCAACACTTTCAATACCTCTGTATGTGCTACTCAAAAAGGGGGTTAAATGGTACTGGAAATCAGCTCAGGCACAAATGTTTCAGGTTTCTAAACTCTTGCTGCAGTCCTCAGAAGTCCTGGTCTGTGATCAAGCTAAGAAAGAACCGATCTTGACTTGTAACACATCTCTTTTTGGAACTAGCACTGTTTTAGCTTTGTGGATGAAGGATGGGTCAGAGAAATCATAGAATCATAGAATATCAGGGTTGAAAGGGACCTCAGGAGGTCATCTAGTCCAACCCCCTACGCAAAGCAGGACCAAACCCCAACTAAACCAATTGCATTTGTGTCCTGGACACTGCCGTCTGCTGAACATACTAGATCGAGAAGGATTAGCTGTTATCTTTGGGGTGAAGAAAGTTTATGCTATGTGTGTGGCCCCTTCCAGACCAAAGCTGATCAGGATGTCACACCTTATTACAAGTGACACAGTGAACTTGGTGTGCAAGATGGGTGTGTATTATGGGGAACATGAGTCATCATTCCAAAGCAAGGATGTGAAGTAATACTGGATGAGCTCCATCAGACACTACGATATACTATGAACATGAAAGGGTTAGTCTGGAATTACATGTGGTGGCCAAAGATGGCTGCTGATGCTGAGAATAAGGTACAATATTGTTCTATCTGTCAAGAGAGTCACAAAGCTCCTACTGTGGCTCCACTTCATCCTTGGGAGTGGCCGAGAAGCTCTTGGAGGAGAGCACATAGTGATTATGCTGGACCATTCCTGAGGAAAATGTTTTTAGTACCAGTGGATGCAAATGCCAAATGGGTAGTCATCTATCCCATGAACACATTCATTAGCAAACCAACCAGAGAAAAATCAAGGACCAGTTTTAGTAACCATGGGTTACCTGAAATGCTTATATCAGATAATGGAAGTTCTTTTACCAGCATGGAATTCCTAAAATTTATTAAACTAAATAGCAACATGCTACATCAGCATCTTACCATCTATCAAATGGATGATGGATGGTAATTCATCAATTCAGTCATTTAAAGAGGGTATTAAAAGAATACCTGGAGGTACTAAAGATATAAAAATGTCTTGTTACCTGTGTAATTGTCGGATAACACCACAGGCCTATCCCCAGCAGAAGGGAAGGAAACTAAGGTCAAGGTTAGACCTTGTGCATTCATACTTAATGGGAAAATACACCAAAACCAACAGAAGCAAAAGCAGCATGACAAACATGCTAAAGACCGAAGTTTGACTGCTGGCAAAGCTGTTGATACTAAAAACTTTGACCCTCATCCCAACTGGATGCCAGCTATCATACAGGATCAGTATCCTACATGGTAATGCTAGGGGATGGCAGGATTGTATGCCAACACACGGATCAGCAGAGAAAAAGGAGTGTGGTTAACTCTGGAGATGTTAGTACAGCAGCACTGGAATTGCAACCTGATAATGCCCAATTAGGTTCAGCACCAATTTCTGGAAGTCTGGAAGGACAGCTGGACACATATTAACTGTTACAGACAGAGCTCATGGACAAACTGTTCAAGTTACCACAGTTCAGAATGACTGGTTTCGAATTCAAAGTTGTTCCTGAAAATGCAGCAGTGATGGTAGAATTACCTTTTGTGGAGGTTGAATTGAAGTGTTCTATACGGGAGAAATGTCCATCGACCCATCTAAAGGATTATACAGTGGAACAGTGACTGAATGCCTATTTATTTATCTTATTATTATTAGCCATTTGAATTGCACTTCTAATTATTATTGTTGGTTTTGTGGGTTGTGTTGTAAATACTTAAAAAGGAGGAATTGTTATATTGTGTATCATACACCAGACACAAGAGGGAACAGGCAGGGAGTTAAACAACCTGTGGCAGTTCCAGGGTTGTGTTGTGCATTGTCGTCAGCTCTGGAAAGCTTGGAGCTGTGGAGCTGTTCCCAAGATAGATGTGTGTGGACTGAATAAAACGACTGTTAATACTCGAAGAAGTTGGAGTACATCTGGTTCACACTACAACAGAAGGTCTGACACCGATCGGAGCCCTTGCTGGAGATGGGGGTGGTGAGCGCTGGTAAGTTTATTGGCATGTGTACATTCTTTTATTGTTTTTAATATGTTCTCTCTGTAGTGCTTTCACCTTAAGAAGAAATGAGCTTGCTTAGAAAAAATTGTGTGATAACAAAGTTGTGGGCACATATTATGCCATGTATAGCCTTTGAGGAGAAGGCAGAGCTGGCCTGCTTAGACAATCTGGCTTTCTGGGTAATTCAGTGTAGGCAGGGAACTGTGCAACCTAGAAAAACACTGGTCAGGAGGGGGAAAGATGTGCATTTCCACCCAACAGAGGCAATGACTGGGAAGTCAAGAGCTCAGAGTGGGTACCCTTGCTGGGTCACAGAGGGGAAATACAGGTTCAGTTGCCCTGAACTGTGACACATACCTCACAAACATTAATCTCATAACACCCTAGTGAGGCAGAGAAATAATATCCCCATTTTACACAGGGGAAAACTGAGGCACCAAGAGACAAAGTAACCTGCCCAATGTCACACAAGGAGTACGTGGCAGAGCTTTGAAGTGAACCTACATCTCTTGATGCCTAGTTCAGCACCTTATACATACAGCTACCCTTCTTCCACAGAAAAGGTACGTAAAACAGAAGGACAGTGGAGATAGTACAAGGTTCTTTAAGGTCAAAATGTTCAATAACGTCAGTCACAAGATTTAGAATCATAGAATATCAGGGTTGGAAGGGACCTCAGGAGGTCATCTAGTCCAACCCCCTGCTCAAAGCAGGACCAATCCCCAATTAAATCATCCCAGCCAGGGCTTTGTCAAGCCTAACCTTAAAAACTTCTAAGGAAGGAGATTCCACCACCTCCCTAGGTAATGCATTCCAGTGTTTCACCACCCTCCTAGTGAAAAAGTTTTTCCTAATATCCAACCTAAACCTTCCCCACTGCAACTTGAGACCATTACTCCTTGTCCTGTCCTCTTCTACCACTGAGAATAGTCTAGAACCATCCTCTCTGGAACCAGATTTCTAACATCAGTTTAAATTAATAGACTTTGCAGAGTCACCCCCAAGTGTTGTGCAAGTGAGGTAAAAGTGGGTTTTAAATGGATGCCATGACCGAGGCAGGTCTACACTCCCGCTTAAGTCAGTGTAACTTACATCACTCGGGGTATGAAAAAGACACATACCCGCAAGCGATGCAAGTTACAGAAACCTACGTTCTGTCCATACTGGCGCTATGTCGGTGGGAGACATGCTCCCACCAACATAGCTTCTGCCTCTGGCAGAGGTGGAGTAATTATGCTGATGGAAGAGAGCTCTCCCATCAGCATACAGTGTCTGCACTGATGCCGCTGCACCAATGTGGCCCTTCTAGTGTAGACAAGCCCTCAAAGTGATGTACATTTGAAAGGTCTGATCTTTGCAAAGCACAAAAACAAAATTTCAGTGGTTTGCTTAGACTTTTTTTTCCAAGAGACTTGCTGGAATGCACCAGGCCTTGGAATAGTCTGAGGACATACAGTCCTGCGTCAAGGAAGACTCTGTTCTCTGTGGGATTCATTAATTGTAACCACAGAAGTCACACGGAGGAGGCACAAAGACTGGGTAAGTGTGCATATGGTGAAAGACCAGAGAACGTGCTTGTTCCTCACAAGCATTTTCTTGGACCCTAATAAAGCCCTTATGAGCCATCTACAAGAAGAGTTCTATCCTTTGCATTGCTGCACAGCTCAGCCACGAGTTGGCTTATCCCAGCAAAGCCTTGTACACTATATTCAGATAGAGATTGAACAAAAGGGCTCTGGTTTTTTTAACCAGATCCCAAACTTAGCCTCTGATATTCTGGGTGCAATTTTGCACCCATAATTAAGTACAGACTCATCAGAACATAAGAACAGCCGTACTGTATCAGACCAAAGGTCCATCTAGCTCAGTATCCTGTCTTCAGTCAGTGGCCAATGCCAGGTGTCCCAGAGGGAATGAACAGAATAGGTAATCATCAAGAGATCCATCCCCTGTCGCCCATTCCCAGCGTCCAGCAAACGGAGGCTAGGGACACCATCCCTGCCCATCCTGGCTAATAGCCATTGTTGGACCTATCCTCCATTAATTTATCTAGTTCTCTTTTGAACTCTGTTATATACAGGGCAGTTAGTTTTCAAAATGGGCATAATTGTGGTTACAAATAACAATGCCTGCATTTCTGGGCACAGAGCTGCATCCACAATATTGAGGAACATTTTAGCTTTAGATCCGTTCCTTTGGTTAATGTCCCATTGAGACAGTCTTGCAGAAAATTGCCTCTAGCCAAACAGTAATAACAGCAAAGGTGCAAATCCATTCCTGCTTCCTCCTCAGCTAAGGTGCAAACTCTGCTCCCCAGCCCCATTCAGATCAATGCTGAGTTAGAAGTGTTTACTGGTATGTGCAGTTTTGTCCCTTTCCCTCAGTTTTTTTAAAAAAACTGGCAAATTCAAAAACATTACTGCAATGCATCGACTCCCAAGTTTGTGGCTGCTCCTTTCCTGATAAGCAAATACGGGGACCCCTGCAAAGCCCTCCAACTTGCCTCCTCTTTTCCCCAGTAGTGATATCCCAGATTCTGTCGGTGACCTCCCCCTAGACTCCTATGCCATCACAGTAGCTGGTTCCCATCTCACAGGTGATCTGGAGGAGCGCACCAGAGAATGTGTCCAGAACTGGGTCCAGTCAGGTGTGTAGCATAAGCATGTTTCCCATCAAACAGGAGGATGAAATCTAGAAAGTGCCATAAGCAAGGGCTGCAATAAAGAGGGCTGTTACAGAGCTGTCCGTCAGCAGCTTGTACCCCATACGGTGCAGCACAGGAGTCTGGGACGTAAACGTCCTACTAGCATCTCAGCCACCTCCTAATGGGGCTGGGCTGCCCCCACAGCTGCAGGTTTGGCAGGATTTTCTGAACTCTCTCCCCCCATCAATGACAACAAGGAACCTCTGCTTGCTTTGTTATTTCATTAGGAGCCACCGAGTACAAAGGGAGCCCCAGTGAAATACAGACAGTCCTCCCGCTGAAAGAGGAGAAGGAGAACCCTGCTGCTGCTCTGCAGCTGGATTGAGCCAGCAGCCTCCACACTGGAAAACTACACTGGCCCAAAGAGTGGATCCTAAGAAAGCAGCTGGTGCTGCTGCTACCTATGCAGCGGCCGCAGCATTTGGATTGAGCCTGACAGCTGAAAGAGATGGACGGCAACCCACTGAGCCTGGAAGAAAAACAAAAACTGCTGCCGTCTTAAAATTGAGGTCATGTCTCCTGCCATTACTTTGCCCTGGCTGTAACATTCATCCCCTTCCAGACAAGGCTTGAGATCACAGGTTTCTGCCAGGAAGCCAAGAGTTCCTTAGACACTAGAACAAGAATGGTTTTTACTTATTGTACTTCTCAAAGATCTTCATATACCGAACACCTGGCTTGGTTCTTAGTCTTACCTTAGAGACTCAATGTTTCAGATTTCTATGAAATGCCTGTTTTCCTAGGTAAAATTTAAACTTATCCCCCCTAGATCACGCACGTGCCCCTTTGATCAAATGGGGATGGAAGAGTTTCCTTCCCTGAAGTGCTCGTGAACAATATGCTGTGAGAGCAAGTCAGAGATCTGACTGGAAAAATATTAAATTCCACCCACAACCTAAGGCCTGTCCACTTGTGACACCAACATGAGATGCAGCTAACTGTGCAGATCTTTAAAATATGGCAGCCACACTCCCCTTTCCTATGTACAGTGAAATAGCTAACCTTTAAAATAGTCATCACTAGGCTTCAGAATCAACATCACTACTGAGTGAAGGAGAGCACTTTACACCTCTCTCAGGACAAGTGTTTCAGTCTGTCTCCAGACTCATGTAGACATCTCCCCATTTATATTCTGAAGGTTTTCTTTACCTCCATAAGGGCCAGTTCCTCAGTTTTTTCTTTCAAGGATAGTCTTGTGCTACGGAAACTAAACTGAAGCCACCAAAGAGTGACCAAGCCACCACAACTCTACCCAAATTGAGCCTCAGAGCCAAGATTTCTCCTCCATTGCCCTTCCCAACCAGTCTAAGCATGCTGCCTCTGCAAATCCAGATTACCTATTATTTCCAGGGAGTTTTCTTCCAGCTGAAGAGTTTTCATGAGGACTTTCTGGATTATTCTTTGTGAGTCAGAAGAGGATGACAATGTAACACTGGCCAATAACACTGTAGGTTGGGCTGGAAGCGTAAGTACCTCATTAAATAAAAGATCTGAAACTCAATGGAATGTGTAATTATGATGAGGCAATGAAAAACACCTGATGGGATACTAGCAAAATGGTTGGCGTGATCTAATTGATCCTGTTTGTGCAAAATCCGGCTACCATTTCATTGAGCAAGGCACCAGCCCTAACGAGCTACAAAATAGAAGACACTAATCGTACATAGAGGACTTAGTTTGGCTATCTGAGTACTGAGCATGCCAGCTCCAGTGTACTCATTAACTTTCAGAATACTACTCATCTACTCTTCTCCAAACCTGTCCTAGTTCCTCTGCATACTACTGACTGGCCTTTTTTATTTTCCCCTTGAGCTTCTCACTAGGGTGACCAGATGTCCCGATTT
Source organism: Eretmochelys imbricata (assembly GCF_965152235.1). NCBI lineage: Eukaryota > Metazoa > Chordata > Testudines > Cheloniidae > Eretmochelys > Eretmochelys imbricata. The sequence continues at coordinate 199,573,214 of NC_135574.1, read as the reverse complement.
TATAGAGACAGTCCTGATTTTTGGGTCTTTTTCTTATATAGGCTTCTATTACCCCCCCAGCCCCCGTCCCGATTTTTCACACTTGCTGTCTGGTCACCCTACTTCTCACAAAAGCTCAAAAAGCTTCAGTTGGCTACAAAATACAGTTCTGCCTCGTTCAAAAAGGAAGTTCTGTGATAACCTCCACAACCCACACAATCCAATTCTACTCTCCAGTGTAAATCCAGAATAGCTGCATCGACACCATAAGGGTTACACCAATGCAACGGACCAGAATTTGACAACAATACTGTAGAGTGTTTATTTTAACGAGAACTTTGGTAGTTTAAGGGCTGCTGCTGTAAGGAATCGAAAGCTAAATTAAATAAATCTAACCTGCTTATATATTTGTAGCAATTCGACGGACGCAATAGCAATCTGCCTAATTTGATAAGATTGTGGGTCTTTTAATACACGGAAGTATCTGAGCGTATGAGACAATCTGGCACTTGAGCTGTTTGCTTTAGCACTGCAGATTTCACAAGACACATGAAAGATTTTAGCGGGGCTGGAAAGTCACTTTTGATGAAATCACACATAGCTCCAGGGGTTGCATTCTTTAGAATGTATGCACACTGATGATAGGTGTCTTCAGATACATTTTGGCAATCTCATGCCATTTTCAGAAATCCCTCTGCGATATGAGAACACATGTGAGCATGAGGATGACAGAACTGGCCCAGCTACCAGTTAGGAAAGTGATGATTCCTTCTCCCAGTGAATGCTGTGACATTGTTAAGCCCTTCAGACCAGGTAAAATTCATCATAAAATTTCTTTGTACTTATCTGCACTGTGACTCTCTCTCTGCACTCATTTCACATGCAGAAATTCCATGGATTATCAATGAAAGGTCAGAGTGTGAATGACCACCCGAGTATGCAATAAGTTATATGCTGCTAACTGCCGTTTGCAGCATGCATTGAAATCTGGATTTGGGAAAATGGGGTACTTTTTGAATACACAAACTGGTAAAAAAACAGATGAATGTAAACTGATTTTTCTTTAAGTCACTCATGTCTATCTTATTACACCCCTGTCTGTTTTGTTATGCAGAGCACTATGAGTGCATTGGCTGCTCAAAATTTTGCAGTGCTATTAATAGGAAGAATCTTATCTGTTCTATGACTTGGCAGATGACTTCTGTGGCAGGTTTGGCCAGATAACTCCTTTCAATTTGCACTTCAAATAATAAAGTTAAAATGGAATATGGTAAGTGAGACAAGATATGCATCAGATGATACAATCATCTGTTAAGAGCGGCAGCCACCACCTATGGATAGGGCTCTGTGTCTGTCACGGAAGTCACAAATTCTGTGACTTTCTACAACCTCCGTGACTTCTGCAGCAGCCAGTGTGGCTGATCCCACCCAAGCAGCTGGACCCACAGCCAGACACTCCAGCCGCTGCTCGGGCAGCCCCAGGCAGCTGGCCCCGGGGACTGCCCAAGCAGTGGCCAGGGCAGCTGGCCCTGGGGATCACCTGAGCAGCAGTCCTGGGGGCGGCGGGAGCGGCACAGCTCAGCAGCCTACAGCAGCAGTCCCAGGGGCAGCTGGAGCAGCTGTGGGTGGGCGGCCCCAGGGGCAGCTGGTGCCACTGGCCCCAGGGCCCCCCCAAGCAGCAGCCCCTCAGCTAAGATTTAGTCATGGGTATTTATAGTACAAGTCATGGACACATCATTGGCCATGAATTTTTGTTTATTGCCCGTGACCTGTCCATGACTTTTACTAAAAATACCCATGACTAAATCGTAGCCTTACCTATGGATGGTGCTGTTACAACCCATGCACCTAATAGGGGGATATTTCTTTAAGAGATCTTTTTGGGGGAGGGATAGGAGTGAGTTCCGAGTTTTGTTGCAAGGCAAATTTAGAACTCCACATCCAGAAGTATCTGGTAATACTGAAGTATTACATCCAGAAGTATCTGGGTGTGGTAATTTGGGATATGCTCAATAGGTTCCCTGGAGCAGGACTCAGATGCCATGAGGGCAAGCAGTCAGGGCAGCTGCTTTACAAAAGCCATGTGCCCTAGGTGGGCTCATAGACTTTAAGGTCAAAAGGGACCATCGTGATCATCTAGTCTGATCTCCTGCACATTGCAGGCCACAGGACCTCACCCCCTCCTGTAATAGATCCCTAACCTCTGGCTGAGTTACTGAAGACCTCAAATCACAGGTTAAAGACCGCATGTTACAGAGAATCCAGCATTTACACTAGTTTAAACCTGCAAGTAACCTGTACCCCATACTGCAGAGGAAGGCAGTTGTCTCCTGAGCATGTGGGCAAACCTGCCAGATCTGGCAGACGCTCAGCCCAGGAGCAGAAAGCAATACTTAACTGGGTGGTTGGTCAATCAGTTAGCTGACTGGCTAAAAGTGATTTCAGTGGAGGAAGAGGAAGAGTCTGCATGGATTCCAGCTGAAGATTCCTACAAGCAAGTGGACGGAAGATGATGTTTCTGACTCAGCAGACTGTATAGATTTGGTGACCATAGACTCTAACTGAGATTTAAGTGAACTCAACCTAAGCTTTTGGGAACATGGAGTTTCTTCTCACTATGTCCTGGTCTACACTAGGAGTTTAGGTCGAATTTAGCAGCGTTAAATTGATGTAAACCTGCACCCATCCACACGATGAAGCCCTTTTTTTCGACTTAAAGGGCTCTTAAAATCTATTTCCTTACTCCACACCTGACAAGTGGATTAGCGCTTAAATAGGCCTTGCCAGCTCGAATTTGGGGTACTGTGGACACAATTAGACGGCATTGGCCTCCGGGAGCTATCCCAGAGTGCTCCATTGTGACCGCTCTGGACAGCACTCTCAACTCAGATGCACTGGCCAGGTAGACAGGAAAAGGCCCGCGAACTTTTGAATTTCAATTTCCTGTTTGGCCAGCGTGGCAAGCTGCAGGTGACCATGCAGAGCTCATCAGCAGAGGTGACCATGATGGAGTCCCAGAATCGCAAAAGAGCTCCAACACAGCCCGAACGGGAGGTACGGGATCTGATCGCTGTATGGGAAGGGGAATCCATGCTATCAGAACTCCGTTCCAGTTTTTGAAATGCCAAAACATTTGTCAAAATCTCCCAGGGCATGAAGGACAGAGGCCATAACAGGGACCCAAAGCAGTGCCGCGTGAAACTTAAGGAGCTGAGGCAAGCCTACCAGAAAACCAGAGAGGCGAACGGCTGCTCCGGGTCAAACCCCCAAACATGCCGCTTCTCTGATGAGCTGCATGCCATTTTAGGGGGTTCAGCCACCACTACCCCCAGCCGTGTTGTTTGACTCCTTCAATGGAGATGGAGGCAACACGGAAGCAGATTTTGGGGACGAGGAAGATGATGAGGAGGAGGTTGTAGATAGCTCACAGCAAGCAAGCGGAGAAACCGGTTTTCCCGGCAGCCAGGAACTGTTTCTCACCCTGGACCTGGAGCCAGTACCCCCCGAACCCACCCAAGGCTGTCTCCTGGATCCAGCAGGCAGAGAAGGGACCTCCGGTGAGTGTACCTTTTAAAATACTAGACATGGTTTAAAAGCAAGCATGTGTAATGATTAATTTGCCCTGGCATTCGCGGCTCTCCTGGATGTACTCCCAAAGCCTTTGCAAAAGGTTTCTGGGGAGGGCAGCCTTATTCCACCCACCATGGTAGGACACTTTACTACTCCAGGCCAGTAGCACGTACTCGGGAATCATTGTACAACAAAGCATTGCAGTGTATGTTTGCTGGCGTTCAAACAACATCCGTTCTTTATCTCTCTGTGTTATTCTCAGGAGAGTGAGATATCATTCATGGTCACCTGGTTGAAATAGGGTGCTTTTCTTCAGGGGACACTCAGAGGTGCCTGTTCCTGCTGGGCTGTTTGCCTGTGGCTGAACAGAAATGTTCCCCACTGTTAGCCATGGGGAGGGGGGAGGAAGGAGGGGTTAGCCACATGGTGGGGGAAGGCAAAATGCAACCTTGTAATGAAAGCACATGTGCTATGTATGTAATGTTAACAGCAAGGTTTACCGTGAAAGAGTGTACCCATTGTTCTATAAAATGTGTCTTTTTAAATACTGCTGTCCATTTTTTTTCCCCTCCACCAGCTGCATGTGTTTCAATGATCACAGGATCTTCTCCTTCCCAGAGGCTATTGAAGATTAGAAAGAGAAAAAAACACACTTGTGATGAAATGTTCTCTGAGCTCATGCTGTCCGCCCACACTGACAGAGCACAGGCGAATGCGTGGAGGCAGACAATGTCAAAGTGCAGGAAAGCACAAAATGACCAGAAGGAGAGGTGGCGGGCTGAAGAGAGTAAGTGGCAGGCTGAAGAGAGGGCTGAAGCTCAAATGTGGCAGCAGCGTGATGAGAGGAGGCAGGATTCAATGCTGAGGTTGCTGGAGGATCAAACCAATATGCTCCAGTGTATGGTTGAGCTGCAGCAAAGGCAGCTGGAGCACAGACTGCCGCTACAGCCTCTGTGTAACCAACCACCCTCCTCCCCAAGTTCCATAGCCTCCTCACCCAGACACCCAAGAATGCAGTGGGGGGCCTCCGGCCACCCAGCCACTCCACCACAGAGGATTGCCCAGAAAACAGAAGGCTGGCATTCAATAAGTTTTAAAGTTGTAAACTTTTAAAGTGCTGCTTGGCATTGTCCTTCCCTCCTCCACCACCCCTCCTGGGCTACCTTGGTAGTCATCCCCCTATTTGTGTGATGAATGAATAAAGAATGCATGACTGTGAAGCAACAATGACTTCATTGCCTCTGCAAGCGGTGATCAAAGGGAGGAGGGAAGGGTGGTTAGCTTACAGGGAAGTAGAGTGAACCAAGGGGTTGGGGGTTTCATCAAGGAGAAACAAACAGAACTTTCACACTGTAGCCTGTCCAGTCATGAAACTGGTTTTCAAAACTTCTTTGATGCGCACCGTGCCCTCCTGTGCTCTTCTAACTGCCCTGTTGTCTGGCTGCGCGTAACCAGCAGCCAGACGATTTGCCTCAACCTCCCACCCCACCATAAACGTCTTCCCCTTACTCTCACAGATATTGTGGAGCACACAGCTAGCAGTAATAACAGTGGGAATATTGGTTTCGCTGAGGTCTAACCGAGTCAGTAAACTGCGCCAACGCACTTTTAAACGTCCAAATGCACATTCTACCACCATTCTGCACTTGCTCAGCTTGTAATTGAACAGCTCCTGACTACTGTCCAGGCTGCCTGTGTATGGCTTCATGAGCCGTGGCATTAAGGAATAGGCTGGTTCCCAAGGATAACTATAGGCATTTCAACATTGCCAACGGTTATTTTCTGGTCTAGGAATAAAGTCCCTTCCTGCAGCTTTTGAAACAGACCAGAGTTCCTGAAGATGCGAGCGCCATGTACCTTTCCTGGCCATCCCACGTTAATGTTGGTGAAACGTCCCATGTGATCCACCAGAGCTTGCAGCACTGTTGAAAAGTACCCCTTGCGGTTTATGTACTTGCCGGCTTGGTGCTCCGGTGCCAAGATAGGGATATGGGTTCCGTCTATGGCCCCACCACAGTTAGGGAATCCCATTGCAGCAAAGCCATCCACTATGACCTGCACATTTCCCAGGGTCACTACACTTGATATCAGCAGATCTTTGATTGCGTGGGCTACTTGCATCACAGCAGCCCCCACAGTAGATTTGCCCACTCCAAAATGATTCCCAACTGACCGGTAGCTGTCTGGTGTTGCAAGCTTCCACAGGGCTATCACCACTTGCTTCTCAACTGTGAGGGCTGCTCTCATCTTGGTATTCATTCACTTCAGGGCAGGGGAAAGCAAGTCACAAAGTTCCATGAAAGTGCCCTTACGCATGCGAAAGTTTCGCAGCCATTGGGAATCGTCCCAGACCTGCAGCACTATGCGGTCCCACCAGTCTGTGCTTGTTTCCCGAGCCCAGAATCGGCATTCCACAGCATGAACCTGCCCCATTAGCACCATGATGCCTGCATTGGCAGGGCCCATGCTTTCAGAGAAGTCTGTGTCCATGTCCTCATCACTCATGTCACCGTGCTAACGTTGCCTACTCATCTGGTATCACTTTGCCAGGTTCGTGTGCTGCATATACTGCTGGATAATGCGTGTGGTGTTTAATGTGCTCCGAATTGCCAAAGTGAGCTGAGCGGCCTCCATGCTTGCCTTGGTATGGCTTCCGCACAGAAAAAAGGTGCGGAATGATTGTCTGCCGTTGCTCTGATGGAGGGAGGGGCGACTGATGACACGGCTTACAGGGTTGGCTTACAGGGATTTAAAATCAACAAAGAGGGTGGGCTTTACATCAAGGAGTATTTCAGGCAGGACTTCACGGAGGGTTCCAATAAGAAATGGTGCACCTAAGTAATTGTTCTTATTGGAACAAGCAGGTTTGTCTGGCCTCTGATTGATACATGGCTAGATTTACCTCGCTGCTCCTTCTCTGTGAGTGACTGCAGTGTGACCTAGAGGAATGAGTCCCCTAGACGGGCGGGGGGGGGGGGAAGCAAATGAGTACAAAACAAATCTAGTCTATTTCTTGTCTTGATCCACTCCATCTATCTTTTACATCTTTGGCTGGCAGCAGATGGTACAGGACTGCAAGCCATCCACATCTCATGGCTGCTCGGCAGAAGATGGTGCAATAAGACTGCTAGCCATCCAAATCACCTGCCTGCTCACCATAAGATGATTCAATAGGACTGACTGCAGGACTAAAGAGAATGACCTGGTCGAGTCACTCCAAATTTAGTCCCTTTATCCATGTCTGCCCAGGCACTCCTGATCGACCTCACAGAGGCGACCAGGAGCACCTCGGACATGACGACGATGGCTACCAGTCCTATTGCACCGTCTGCTGCCACAAGGCAATGGGTTGCTGCTGCTGTGTAGCAATGCATTACCGCGTCTGCCAGCACTCAGGAGACATACGGTGACAGTGAGCTGAACGGGCTCCATGCTTGCCGTGGGATGGCGTCTGCACAGGTAACTCAGGAAAAAAGGCGCGAAATGATTGTCTGCCATTGCTTTCACAGCAGGAGGGAGGGAGAGCCTGATTACATGTACCCAGAACCAACCGTGACAATGTTTTTTACCCCATCAGGCACTGGGATCTCAACCCAGAATTCCAATGGGCAGTGGAGACTGCGGGAACTGTGGGATAGCTACCCACAGTGCAACACTCCGGAAGTCGACGCTTGCCTCGGTACTGTGGAAGCACTCCGCCGAGTTAATGCACTTAATGCACTTAGAGCATTTTCTGTGGGGACACACACACTCGAATATATAAAAATGATTTCTAAAAAACCAACTTCTATAAATTTGACCTAATTTCCTAGTGTAGACATACCCTATGTTTCTGTGGGGACTGACCTGTTCAGATTTAATTTATTTTCTTTATGTTTATGCATAATGTGGAAATAAGGTATATGGATGATAAAATAGCCATGTTATGTTGTAAAAATTAAGTTATTATTTATTATGTTGCTTTAGCATAAGATTTTATAAAGTTGATACTTAGTTACGTTCATTTCTTTTGTTCTTTGTGGGACTTGAATGTGGGGAGACGGACCCTGTGCAATCCTTGCTGAAAATCCTTTGAGACTGAACTCTGGGTCTCCAGCTGCTTTTTTTGGAGGAGTTGGGTTTTTTTGGGCATTGGAGAAGGGCAATGAAATGAACTCTAGCCCACTCAAAGGCTACACTGTGACCCTAGGCACCCCTGTACTCATACCCTACATACTACTGCAACAATAGTTATTAAAATATGCCCTGTGAGGTATCATTAAAAAGGAAATAACAAACTGGCCAATAATATCCTTTTGAAATGTATGTGATGATGCTGAACATGGAATTATGGATGCTCCCTGATATTATGCTTTAAAGTCTGTGACTAAAACGTGTTTAAACCAGGCATGTCAGGGGGAGTTGATAAACATGTTCTCAAGACAAAGGAAATAGGCCAACACATCAAACCAGGTGTGAGCCCAGTTCAATGGGCTATTCATTTGTAACAGAGGCTGCAGAAAGAGAACACTGACATTGTAAAATTGCAGCAGAAAGCATCACATTGGAACACACACCAGGGAACCTTCAAGATGGAGTGGGCCCCCTGGATAAGACAGGAGACTGAACCCCAAGAAATCAATCTGACCCTTGAAACAAAGGTAGACATTAAGATATAAGGACACACAGCAATATTTTGCATTATCCTTCACCCAAGGAAACAAGAAAAACCAGTATGTTTGACTCTGTGTGGATCATGGCTCAGAGTTAGCCAGCTATTGCTTGGAAAGAAAGATTGGTGAGGAAATGGTCTTGAACATAGACTGTAGCTTGTTAAGTTAGGTCCTAGCGATTAAAAGGCATATTTTGACTTCTGTTTGTAAACATTTCTATCTTTATTCCTTCTACTTGGCATCACTTCACCTATGTCCTTGTGTTGATAAACTTCTTTTATTTTTACTATAAACCAACTGTGCTGTATTTGAAGGGGAGGGTGTGTTTACCCCAATTCAGTTAATAAGCTGCAATGTACTGAGTCTTTAAAAGAGCAGTGAACTTAATATCTCCTGTGAATGTAGCGATAAAGGCTGTGCATTGCAGAAAAACATCTTTGATGAGCTCAAGGGCTAGAGTTCACGGACTTTGCTGCCTGGCAAGATTTGGACTTGGAGAGCCTTGAGGAGTTTGCTAGTGAGGAAGACAGACTGGTGTGGCAGGGAGCTGACACAGAGTCTAATCTCCAGCAAAGCTCACTCTTGCCGAGACTGAAAGGGAACACCGTGACTCACAATACTGGGTGTCCCCAGCAGCATGTTACAGGTGCACAGGAATTGCTTGGGTTCCTGGGTAACATGCTCTATCACCGGCCACCTGTGGTAATGAAGCCAAACAGACGGGTGATTTCATATTCCTCCTGGTGATGTCAATGCACACTTGGAGATGGAACACACTCAGAAGGCCAGACCCTCAGGTGGTGTGTGAATCGAAGTTGCTCCAATGGAATCAATGAAACTATGCTGATTTACACCAGCTGACAATCTGGTCCAGGAACTTCCCATTTCAAAGTAAGTATGATTAAAATCAACACCCTCCCCCCCCCCCACCAGCATTTAGTTTATGTTAGAGAAATACAATAAACCATAGAAGTGAGGCCCTGAAGAGGAAATCCTCAGTCACAACAAAAAAATGTGTACTTCATCATCTGCTTGCCCTAAAATATTTTAACAAAGATACACAGACAGAGGGATTTTCCTCACAATGACAACAATAATTACGTTCACTGAAGAAAAATAAGTTGAACATGTTGACCTGAATTTGATGGGTTAGTTGTTATGGCTCGCCACTGATCGCATCCGACCAGATGATTTATAGGCTCTTATCCAATTCAGACTACAGAGTTCAAGAACTCAGAGAGTTCTATATCAGGAGAGGACTCTCGGGGTGCTTGGCAAGAACATGTACACTGAGGACAATACAAGGTATTCTATAGGATCCTGAGACTATGTAATTCAGGCCCAATCTACTATACCCAAATGTTATTTCCGTACCCTAAGAAATTTATGGGTACCCTTCTCCTATAGGTTGGTGGATTATGACACTTACTTTCTAAATATATTAATAAGGATAATCTCACTCCAAAACTGCCAATGTAGGCTCCCTTGGTGACCTCCAAATTGTGGTGTACCCTGCGGTTACCAACCGGTTGTAGATGCCAGATAAACCTGTTGAGTGATGTGGATAGTTCCTACCTTTCGTTCCCCAAAGTTCAGGGACCATTCTTAGCTGTGCCAAAGGTTGCCAGCTTTTATACTGACATATTCTTAACTGATTATACTTTTTGCTATGTAGCAGATCTCACCGCATTGTACAGACCAGTAGGCTTCTTGCATTTCAGCAAAACTTATTATTAAGAAACACATGCCTCAACACATCCTAAATTCCAAGGAATTAATACTGATAAAACATAAAAGTGAAATAGATTAATTTCAGAAAAAGAAACATTATTTGATGCAGCTGGCTGGATTAGTAGGATACAATAGCTAGCAAAATAATCCTATGGGCTACAAACAGGAAGATTTGCATACCTTGTGTGGAAAATATAATTCATCTGTGCCAACTGCATTGGAGACATTTTTCAAGAATTTCTCATCCATACAAAAATATGGCCACCGTAATACTGCCAGGATCAGTGAGGCCTCAGATAATCTGCTGCAAAACTGACAGTCTGGAAGCTCAGGAAACATGGTGTATGCTTCATTTCGTCTAAGATTTCTATTATGATTAAACCCCTTTGAATCACATGTAACAATTTATTTCTTCCCCCCTCCCCTCCTAATACTTTGAATTTTTATACTACCTTTATCTAAGACTCTAAAAAACCTTACATTTATTTGTACTACAGTAGCCTCAGCTGAGATCAGGTCCCCATTGTGATAGATGTTGTCACATTGTGAGAGAGTCATTGTCCAGAAGGGCTTACCATCGAAGGCCCCAAACCTAGGAACATTTATGAACATGCTTATGATTAACTTTATTCATGTGGATCAGGGCCTAAATTAAGCTTCACAATTATAAATCTGTTTGGTACACAAATATCCTTTTACACGTGTGTAAACTAAGGCACAGAGTCATTACATGGACTTGCCAAGGACGTGCAGCGAAAGTGGCAGAGATTAAAGAGAAGAACTCTGGAGTCCTGGCTAGCTGACCCTTCACTCTCACAAGACAACACCATTTCTGTTACACCTGTTTTGGACCACCTTTAAAAAACTTAGAGGAACAAATAGCTGGGAATATTTTCTAACCTCTGTTAAAGGGAAAGAAGAAACAAAAATAAAATAGCAAAGTGCCACATTAACTAAGGATTTGCCCAGCATTTATCCAATTAGGAAATTACAAATTCTTCCCACCTTGCCTGACAACCACAAATTTTCAGAGCAGAGAATACACGGCGACTTACTAGTTGAAGTCATTTCCACCCTTTCAGAAACTTTTCCTGCCCCTTTTTGGTCATGCACAAACACAACTCCCACATCTGGCAATTTTCTCAAGATGCCCATCAATTTCTTACACGAACACTGAGTCATTTAAATGACGTGCCAGGTCATGTCACTCTTTCATTTGAATTGCTCAAGACCCAAAGATACATAGGGCATAACCAAAGGCAAAATAGAGCCCTCAGTGTAAAAGTTGTAGGTAAAGCCTCTGGAAAATGATCCAGGAGCTGCAGAACACTGGGGCATTTGTTTGTCCGGACTGAGCACATCAGCTCCACTGTTCCTAAAACTCCCGAGTGCTGCGTTCACTTCACCACATTCCACCCGCGAAGCAGAAGAGGGCATTCAGCATGGTTCAAGAAGTAAAGACTGAGCCATGCCAGTCTCTTAATGTAAAAACACTCAGCTCCCTCTCAGCCATTAAAATGAATGAAGAGCAAGAGTGTTTGGATAAACATCAGCCAAAAGAAACCTTGGAGGCAGCTAGAAGGCTACCGCTTCATACAACATAGACCATGTTTCCAAATACAAATATTACACTTGGCAAAGACTGCCCTTTGCTGCATGAGTTATGCTGCGCTTTTCTTTTCTTTTTTCTTTTTCTTTTTTTTTTTTTTTTTGTGATGTTTGAGTTTGTGCAAGAGGTATAAATAGCTAGGCTGTTATTAAATGACCTTTTCATTTTTTGCAAAATATCAAATGGGTCCCAATCCCTGAAACAAATGCACACAATGCTCTTTTGTGCCTGAGTTTTTGGTGCTCAGTCTCTAACCGTGACAAAAAAAATACCATGTGACTGAAAAATTGTGTCCAAGGGCCAAATGTAAAAAATAGAACTTTCCTCTATGAACTCCTTTCCAGAAAGCTGTCTGTAGAAAAACACATCTGGATCACTGTCTTATTTACACACATGCCTGCTTACCTTGCAAAGGAACAGTGAGTTACTGTTCTTAACGCACTATAGCCCAGTCTACACTACAGACTTTCACCAGCATAGCTGTGTCGCTCAGGGGGATGATGGGTGTATCGATCTTGGGGTTCATTACATAACAAACCAGGGAACAAGAAAGGAATAAAACTTTAATAAAACAAGCTAGAGAGCATCTCTGGTGAACTGCTGCACACAGCATGCCGTGGTCCCAACCCGGTCTTCAGGATGCAACTCCAAATTCCTATGTTCCTTAAACTGCCCCTTATGCATTAAATTCTCAATCCATGTAGTACATTTCCAGAAACCTTGTGTGTCAACCACCTAGATAGGAGAGGTTACCAGCACATCAGTCTTGGGTGAGTCTTTACCCCTCACTTTCCTCAAATACCCCTTCCCCAGGCAGGTTAGTAAGTCTCTATGAGTCTTTCAGGATATTTAATCTCCCAATATGATCTTCTCAGTATAAGCCATTTATTAGAGTCTGAGTTGCTCTCTTGTTTCTTGACAGTTTACCCTTTGTGCGTTGATGATAAAGGATCAGTCAGATGGGAAATGCCAGAGTCCACATCTACTGTCAATATGTTGGAACTTTCTGGGATTACTCGTAAATCGCTTCGATTAAATCAAAAGGTGTTCCCCTAGTGCAGTGGTGGGCAACCTGCAGCCCTTCAGGGTAATCCGCTGGCGGGCCACAAGACAGTTTGCTTACATTGACTGTCCGCAGGCACAGCTGCCCGCGGCTCCCAGTGGCCACAGTTCACCGTTCCCGTCTGGACCACATAAGACGTTGGATGCAGCTGACTTTTGTGGCACCCCTTTGGCCCCAAGTATGAGAGGTGTGACGGTCGGGATTAAGAGATGGAAGCTCACAGGCCCTTTTGTCAAAATAATATTTCTGCGTCCACTTTTGATTTTCTTTCATCGTCTGTATGATTTAATTGTTAAGAGATTTCAGCAAGTAGATCTGATCCTTCTTCCCATTAACAGCTGAGCTGGAGAAAAGCCATTTTCCAGGGGTGCACTTCAGTAAACCAGTCACGCTTTATACAAACAATCCTTGCTGTCCAAAGTCTTTTTCAGAAGATTATTTACTGTCCATACAGACCTTTCCACAAGTCCATTTGATTGGGGCTAGTTTGGGCTTGATGTTTTGTGATGAAAAGCCCAATCTATAGCAGATTGCCTAAAATCTTCACTGAAGAATTGTGGCCCATTATCACTAGAAACTTCATCTGGAATTCCACGTCTGGAGAAGATTCCCTTCATGCTGGCTATCACTGTTAGTACTGTGCAATGTGCAAATTTCTGGATACAGAGAATGATAATCTGTAACTATTAAATAATCCTTTGATTGCCAGGTAAGTAAGTCAATGCCTACCTTCTCATAATGCCTTTGTGGAGCTGGATGAGGTCACAGTGGCTCTGCATGTCGACATGGCTTGTATTTCAAGCAGGAAAAGCAGTTTCCTACCACATTTGTGATTCATCTGCAGTCAATACAGCACTTCTTGTGCTTGTTTGCACGTCTCAATTTCTAAATGACCCTCGTGGATCTTCCGTAGCATTTCTTTACAGAGGCTCATTGGAATTACAACCTTATGCCCTTGAAAATCACACCATCTATCACAGCAGGTTCATGTCTGCAGTTTCAATAGTATCTTATATTTGGACAGCAACTGCCTATTTCTTCAGGCCACCCTTTAATGATCACTTCTTTAAGGATTCCCAGTGATTCATCTTTCTCCATTTCTGCTCTCATTTGTTGTAGTTTCCTGTTACAATTTAACACTTGGCAGCTTATCTCCCCAGTACCTGAGCAGGCTTCCACAACAGGCTGAGGGGCAAAGAAAAAAGATTCTCTGCAATGTTGAGAAACTGACCATGTTGAATGGCTGAAGGGGAGGAGGGAATGACATCAGACCAAATTCTACAAATCTATGGAGGTTGCAAGCACTCAGCACCTTGTAGTACTGGGCTCTTTCACTATAAATTCCCTCCACCTACCCTACATCAAGATGGATTTTCTTTGGCATAAAAGGGCACCATCAGCAGGGCATTCTCCCTTTCCCTTGGAATGATCTCCATCCTCAGGTCTGAAATAGCCTGAACATCTAGATCTTCAGGGCCTGCTGCAAAGCCCATCTCTTGGAGCAGGCACCGGTGTACGACTAACACAGTCAAAGGCTGGATTTTTGCCCAGATGAAATTGTGGTGGGAGTTGAGTTAATGTGGAGTTGAGCAAATAATTGTGTTTTAGGTTCAGTGGCCAAACCTCAAAATCAATCAATCAATCATTTCAGGTCAACCTGGAAAATTCAGTTTTTCATTTCATTTCCAAGTGGTTTGTTTTGCTTTTTAAATAAAGTCAGTAATTTTGATTTTCTTTTCTTCTTTTGGCCAAAACTATTTGACAAATTCAACCTAAATTTGCATATAGTTTTGGTGGCTCCAAAACTGCATTTTTCAGTAAATAAACTACTCGTCCAAAAAAAATTCACCCAGCTCTAGGCTTCAGCTGTTTTGGGCCGATGACCAGTGATCAGTTGGGAGAAGGAGAAGCTTTAGTCAATTGTTCCCTATTAAACTGTGTTTACAGATGTTTTCAGAGACTTTTAGGTAGCATTAAGGTTGAGCTCTTAATAACTATAGGAGCCTTTTCTCCTTACTGGACATGAATCGCTGCATTATTATTCAGTGCCTACAAACTCATGTGAGGGGAGAGGCTGCAAAGCTATAAATCTTTACAGAACCTTGCTCATTATTTTGAGGATATCTCCTCTTGCATCAAGACACAAGGTACGGAGGAATATTGACAGTCGCTGATACAGAGCCAATACAGAAGAATATAAGAAAGGTTTAACCAACCCCACCCCCCAAGAATGATGGTTAATTTTAGCTCCTCACACCGCGGTATGGGTGGTGGTGTGCATTTCAGGAAGTTCCTGACCACAATGCTCTAGGGTTGTTATTGCTGGTCAATCCTAATTAAAAGGCTTCCTTGCATCTTGCAATCAAGGGTTCTTGACCTCACTTTCAGATCACATATTTGGCTGTGAGAAGCTGCCTGTTTTCCTGCCAGCACGATGAGCTCCAGAAAATGTGCTTAGAGAGGGTTAAACAAGATGTTTTTATTCTGCTTCATGCTCATTTGATATGAAAATAGCTATTCCCAAATGAAGGTGCGAGACAAAGAAAATACACCACGGATTAGGAAAAAGCCAAATTCTATGTGAAAAACCTACAGCCACTGGCCATTTGGAAATGTTTATATTTTTAACAGCACTCAATTAGTACTGGGTGGTTAGCTTTAAGCTGTCATTAGAGATTGCCAAATGATCCAAAGTCCCTTCTATAAGTAAGTAAATAGGGGTATTAAAGTGTTGAATAAACAAGCAGAGCGACTGGGGTGTCTGTTGGACTCCAGTGTGGTCTTGGTCAATGGACTGGGAGTCAAAAGAAGATTTGTGCTATTTTCTGTTCTGCCTTTCTACCAGACCTTGGGGAAATCTCACTGTCAGCACCCCTGGTCCAGAGCTCATTTCAATCACAGGCCTCTTTGAGTAAGAGCTTTGCTGCAGGAGGCAATGGGTGTTTGACTTGTGGTCAAGCCGGTGGATGATTTCGTGCACATCTTAGAGAGTAACAGCAGTCTGGTGTAGCAATATACAAGATGCACACGAAGGGAGTCCAGCTATTGGCTGGGCACTCCACTGCTAAGTAGTGAGACCACTCGACTGTCTGGGCACCAACTGGCAGGCACAACTGAGTCCAAAGGTATACAAGCCAAGAGGGATGCTGGCCTTCCTTGGTTTGTTTTTTGTTCCCTAGTACCATGGTGTTACAGGGGCATTTCTATCCTGACCAGGAGAATGGGAACAAAGATGCTGCTGTGGAGAGGTAACAGATTGAGGCTGGGGGGCCACTGAGAACAGCTAACACATTTCGGGAGGGGAAAGGTGAATGGTGCTGGCGGGGGGGCTGAAGAGGTGACAATGGGTACACAGTTATTGGGAATAAATAAGTATGTGTGACTAAGTTGGCAGGGGGCGCAGTAGTGGTGAATAGTGGGTTAACTTGTGTGTGTGAGAAATAGGTGTGACATGTAACAGAGGGAGACCAGGGATATGTGTCCATGGGCGCACATTCATGTGAGAGGTGTGTGTGCGCATGTCCAAGTCTGAGTTGTGCAAGAGCACCGTTTGGGCTGGATTAAGCCTCATTGAAACGGGGTGTAACCATCCTCCTTCAATTAAGTTAGTTCTAGGAAGCCAGTAAGAGGTTTTATGGAACCAAGAGCCCAAACGGCAGGGGCCTCCACCCCAAACACGGGCACTTGTCACTGCCCAAAACAAAGGCACATGTGAGGCTGCTCGGATATTTAAACTATGTAAGCAGAGGAGCTTCACTCAGTATTGTTTTGAGTAGAGGAACATGCATGAGAGAGAAGCTGAGAAAACCACCGCAGAAATAGTCAGAGAAGAGCTCTTAGATCTTGCTCTGTCTGTGGCTGGTGCTTTCTTGAAATTCTCTTGAAAGCACCAGCCACAGACAGAGCAAGCTCTAAGACAGCAGCCCTGAGAAGAGCAGAGGTAGAGAGTTTTGGGGCTGAGTGGTGTCTGTCAAAGTTTGACTCAGACTCACAATTTATCAGACCACTCTGTTTTATTAGCAAAGCTGCTCTGCTAATACATTTAGAAGTGAGCCCCCCGAGTGGGGCTTGTATCTTTTAATTTATACAGTTTTTTGGAGAACAAGTTACAGAGAAGTTACAGACAAAAGAAAAAGATTTTAGTCACCACCCTTCGAGATCCCTGAGACCAGTCACGTATCTTCAATTACCTGCCACCCTTAACAATCTCCTTTAACAGCTTCCAGTTAACTTAACTAATTGCCCTTCACACCTTCTATTCTGATGCCCGCTTCTTAGACGTGCTGGCTCTATCTTAATTGCTTCTCCATTCAAAAGCTAACTGTCCCTACGTGTGCTCCCTCAGATACTTTGTAACATGTTTTGGCATGCCCTCTCATATACAATGTATCCAGCATGTCCCCTTATACAATGTTATACTTATACAATGTTATACTTCCACAATCCCCCCTTTTGGTCAAGGCTACGCCCATGACCAATGACTTACTGGATTCCATACATCAATCATTCTTTTTCATTACTTTCACTGGTGACATTTAACAACATTAGATTAGCACTCTGGTTAGGGGTAACCTGATGGATGGTGTGTCTTGTGCAGTTTTGGATACAACAAGAAATCAATTGAAAACACACAAAGATTATTAGAATTCCAAATAGGATACTCAGGATTCCTTGAAACAACCAGTTTCCCAGACTAGAGAAATTGAATAAGTTTCTTATCCATTTCCACAAGGAACTTGGTTCTTCGTGGGGAAGGTATGCAATTTGCTCCAGATGGCTAGCATGATTTATTACCTCATTAGTATTATCAGGTATGTATACACAGCATTCTGTTCCAATTAGAGCACAGGTCCCTCCTTTGGCCTCCAGTATTATATCTAATGCCCGACGGTTTTGGAGGGCCACTTGTCGGACCGCTCCTGCTTCTTTGGCTAGAGCTTTTAAGCTCTCTCCTGTTTCATTGGCCATGATCTCAACCACCGCGTGTAACCTTAAAAGCCTTTTTGCATGGTGGATTACCCCCCCCTACTGGGACTAAAGAAATGCCAACAGCTTCTTCCCAAGTTAGGGGGCTTATGTTATCCACATACCATTTAGCATCTGGCAAGTCCCTCCTTTTTCGCCTGAAATTACGGAGGCGATTTCGTGGGAGGGATTGAAGCACCCGGAATTGTGGGAAAAGCTGAGCAGGATAACAGATACCTGACCAATTTGCTGGTAACACAGTGTAAGCATTTTCCCCACAAACCCAATGATGTCCCATTAAAGCTGGGAAGGGTGGACTGCAACCCTTTGACATGTAAGAATTTATGAAGGAGGAACAGTATCCCCCAAAGGGCACAGGATGATTTTCACTGGGAGAAGAGGTAGCATTCACATGACATTTGTAGATGGTGCTGTTTTTCTCAAGGAGGCTGTAGGGGGAGCAAGAGATTGAATCTTTGGTTTGATCCCAGGTTGAGAGGAAGTTTATCTTTCCATACCCGGTTCACCATTCTCCAACCTTGTTTGAATAGTCCCATACACCATGGGACACGATGTATTGGAGACAGCTGCTCCTCCCTAGATTCAGCCCGGTCCCATTACACACCCAGCACCAGTGGCCCTTTCCTTTCACCACACTTAGGGTATGTCTACACTACGGAATAAGGTCGAATTTATAGAAGTCGGTTTTTTAGAAATCGGTTTTATATATTCGAGTGTGTGTGTCCCCACAGAAAATGCTCTAAGTGCATTAAGTGCATTAACTCGGCGGAGCGCTTCCACAGAACCGAGGCAAGCGTCGACTTCCGGAGCGT
Organism: Eretmochelys imbricata; assembly: GCF_965152235.1. Taxonomy (NCBI): domain Eukaryota; kingdom Metazoa; phylum Chordata; order Testudines; family Cheloniidae; genus Eretmochelys; species Eretmochelys imbricata. The sequence continues at coordinate 199,554,812 of NC_135574.1, read as the reverse complement.
TGCACTGTGGGTAGCTATCCCACAGTTCCCACAGTCTCCGCTGCCCATTGGAATTCTGGGTTGAGATCCCAATGCCTGATGGGGCTAAAACATTGTCGCCGGTGGGTCTGGGTACATATCATCAGGCCCCCGTTCCCTCCCTCCCTCCGTGAAAGCAAGGACAGACAATCATTTCGCGCCTTTTTTCCTGAGTTACCTGTGCAGACGCCATACCACGGCAAGCATGGCGCCCGCTCAGGCAACCGTCACCCTATGTCTCCTGGGTGCTGGCAGACGCGGTACGGCTTTGCTACACAGTAGCAGCAACCCCTTGCCTTGTGGCAGCAGACGGTACAGTACGACTGGTAGCCGTCATCATCATGTCCAAAGTGCTCCTGGCCACGTCGGCTGGGAGTGCCTGGACAGACATGGGCGCAGGGACTAAATTTGGAGTGACTTGACCAGGTCATTCTCCTTAGTCCTGCAGTCAGTCCTATTGAACTGTCTTATGGTGAGCAGGCAGGCGATACGGATTGCTAGCAGTCATACTGTACCATCTTCTGCCGGGCAGGCAAGAGATGAGGATGGCTAGCAGTCGTACTGTACCATCTTCTGCCGAGCAGCCATGAGATGTGGATGGCATGCAGTCCTTCTGCACCGTCTGCTGCCAGCCAAAGATGTAAAAGATAGATGGAGTGGATCAAAACAAGAAATAGACCAAATTTGTTTTGTACTCATTTGCCTCCTCCCCTGTCTAGGGGACTCATTCCTCTAGGTCACACTGCAGTCACTCACAGAGAAGGAGCAGCGAGGTAAATCTAGCCATGTATCAATCAGAGGCCAGACAAACCTGCTTGTTCCAATAAGAACAATTACTTAGGTGCACCATTTCTTATTGGAACCCTCCGTGAAGTCCTGCCTGAAATATTCCTTGATGTAAAGACACCCCCTTTGTTGATTTTAGCTCCCTGAAGCCAACCCTGTAAGCCGTGTCATCAGTCGCCCCTCCCTCCGTCTGAGCAACGGCAGACAATCATTCCGTGCCTTTTTTCTGTGCGGACGCCATACCAAGGCAAGCATGGAGGCCGCTCAGCTCACTTTGGCAATTAGGAGCACATTAAACACCACACGCATTATCCAGCAGTATATGCAGCACACGAACCTGGCAAAGCGATACCGGGCGAGGAGGCGACGTCAGCGCGGTCACGTGAGTGATGAGGACATGGACACAGATTTCTCTGAAAGCACGGGCCCTGCCAATGCATGCATCATGGTGCTAATGGGGCAGGTTCATGCTGTGGAACGCCGATTCTGGGCTCAGGAAACAAGCACAGACTGGTGGGACCGCATAGTGTTGCGCGTCTGGGACGATTCCCAGTGGCTGCGAAACTTTCGCATGCGTAAGGGCACTTTCATGGAACTTTGTGACTTGCTTTCCCCTGCCCTGAGGCGCATGAATACCAAGATGAGAGCAGCCCTCACAGTTGAGAAGCGAGTGGTGATAGCCCTGTGGAAGCTTGCAACACCAGACAGCTACCGGTCAGTTGGGAATCATTTTGGAGTGGGCAAATCTACTGTGGGGGCTGCTGTGATGCAAGTAGCCCACGCAATCAAAGATCTGCTGATATCAAGTGTAGTGACCCTGGGAAATGTGCAGGTCATAGTAGATGGCTTTGCTGCAATGGGATTCCCTAACTGTGGTGGGGCCATAGACGGAACCCATATCCCTATCTTGGCACCGGAGCACCAAGCCGCCGAGTACATAAACCGCAAGGGGTACTTTTCGATAGTGCTGCAAGCTCTGGTGGATCACAAGGGACGTTTCACCAACATTAACGTGGGATGGCCAGGAACGGTACATGATGCTCGCATCTTCAGGAACTCTGGTCTGTTTCAAAAGCTGCAGGAAGGGACTTTATTCCCAGACCAGAAAATAACTGTTGGGGATGTTGAAATGCCTATATGTATCCTTGGGGACCCAGCCTACCCCTTAATGCCATGGCTTATGAAGCCGTACACAGGCAGCCTGGACAGTAGTCAGGAGCTGTTCAACTACAGGCTGAGCAAGTGCAGAATGGTGGTAGAATGTGCATTTGGATGTTTAAAGGTGCGCTGGCGCAGTTTACTGACTCACTTAGAACTCAGCGAAACCAATATTCCCACTGTTATTACAGCTTGCTGTGTGCGCCACAATATCTGTGAGAGTAAGGGGGAGACGTTTATGGCGGGGTGGGAGGTTGAGGGAAATCGCCTGGCTGCTGGCTACGCGCAGCCGGATACCAGGGCGGTTAGAAGAGCACAGGAGGGCGTGGTACGCATCAGAGAAGCTTTGAAAACCAGTTTCATGACTGGACAGGCTACGGTGTGAAAGTTCTGTTTGTTTCTCCTTGATGAAACCCCCAACCCCTTGGTTCACTCTACTTCCCTGTAAGCTAACCACCCGCCCCTCCTCCCTTCAATCACCGCTTGCAGAGGCAACAAAGTCATTGTTGCTTCACATTCATGCATTCTTTATTCATTCATCACACAAATAGGGGGATGACTACCAAGGTAGCCCAGGAGGGGTGGTGGAGGAGGGAAGGAAAATGCCACACAGCACTTTAAAAGTTTACAACTTTAAAATTTATTGAATGACAGCCTTCTTTTTTTTGGGCAATCCTCTGTGGTGGAGTGGCTGGTTGGCCGGAGGCCTCCCCACCGCGTTCTTGGGCGTCTGGGTGTGGAGGCTATGGAACTTGGGGAGGAGGGCGGTTGGTTACAGAGGGGCTGCAGTGGCAGTCTGTGCTCCAGCTGCCTTTGCTGCAGCTCAACCATACACTGGAGCAAACTGGTTTGGTCCTCCAGCAACCTCAGCATTGAATCCTGCCTCCTCTCATCACGCTGCCGCCACATTTGAGCTTCAGCCCTGTCTTCAGCCCACCACTTACTCTCTTCAGCCCGCCAGCTCTCCTCCCGGTCATTTTGTGCTTTCCTGCACTCTGACATTATTTGCCTCCACGCATTCGTCTGTGCTCTGTCAGTGTGGGAGGACAGCATGAGCTCGGAGAACATTTCATCGCAAGTGCGTTTTTTTTTCTTTCTAAGCTTCACTAGCCTCTGGGAAGGAGAAGATCCTGTGATCATTGAAACACATGCAGCTGGTGGAGGAAAAAAAAGGGACAGCGGTATTTAAAAAGACACATTTTATAAAACAGTGGCTACACTCTTTCAGGGTAAACCTTGCTGTTAACATTACATACATAGCACATGTGCTTTCATTACAAGGTTGCATTTTGCCTCCCCCCACCGCGTGGCTACCCCCTCAACCTTCCCCCCTCCCTGTGGCTAACAGCGGGGAACATTTCTGTTTAGCCACAGGCAAACAGCCCAGCAGGAATGGGCTCCTCTGAGTGTCCCCTGAAGAAAAGCACCCTATTTCAACCAGGTGACCATGAATTATATCTCACTCTCCTGAGGATAACACAGAGAGATAAAGAACGGATGTTGTTTGAATGCCAGCAAACATACACTGCAATGCTTTGTTCTACAATGATTTCCGAGTACGTGTTACTGGCCTGGAGTGGTAAAGTGTCCTACCATGAAGGACGAAATAAGGCTGCCCTCCCCAGAAACCTTTTGCAAAGGCTTTAGGAGTACATCTAGGAGAACCGCGAATGCCAGGGCAAAGTAATCCTTTCACATGCTTGCTTTTAAACCATGTATAGTATTTTAAAAGGTACACTCACCAGAGGTCCCTTCACCGCCTGCTGGGTCCAGGAGGCAGCCTTGGGTAGGTTCGGGGGGTACTGGCTCCAGGTCCAGGGTGAGAAACAGTTCCTGGCTGTCGGGAAAACCGGTTTCTCCGCTTGATTGCTGTGAGCTATCTACAACCTCATCATCATCTTCTTCTTCTTCGTCCCCAAAACCTGCTTCTGTATTGCCTCTATCTCCATTGAAGGAGTCAAACAACATGGCTGGGGTAGTGGTGGCTGAACCCCCTAAAATGGCATGCAGCTCATCAGAGAAGCGGCATGTTTGGGGGTCTGACCCAGAGCGGCCGTTCGCCTCTCTGGTTTTCTGGTAGGCTTGCCTCAGCTCCTTAAGTTTCACGCGGCACTGCTTCGGGTCCCTGTTATGGCCTCTGTCCTTCATGCCCTGGGAGATTTTGACAAAGGTTTTGGCATTTCGAAAACTGGAACGGAGTTCTGATAGCACGGATTCCTCTCCCCAAACAGTGATCAGATCCCGTACCTCCCGTTCGGTCCATGCTTTTGCTTTTCTGTGATTCTGGGACTCCATCATGGTCACCTGTGCTGATGAGCTCTGCATGGTCACCTGCAGCTTGCCACGCTGGCCAAACAGGAAATGAGATTTAAAAGTTCGCGGTTCTTTTCCTGTCTACCTGGCCAGTGCATCTGAGTTGAGAGTGCTGTCCAGAGCGGTCACAATGGAGCACTCTGGGATAGCTCCCGGAGGCCAATACCATCGAATTGTGTCCACAGTACCCCAAATTCGAGCCGGCAAGGTCGATTTAAGCGCTAATCCACTTGTCAGGTGTGGAGTAAGGAAATCAATTTTAAGAGCCCTTTAAGTCGAAATAAAGGGCTTCATTGTGTGGACGGGTGCAGGTTTACATCGATTTAACTCTGCTAAATTCGACCTAAAGTCCTAGTGTAGACCAGGGCTTATAAGTTTAGGAACATATGTTTTTCCCAGCCCCCAAGTGTCATTTTCCTTCCATGTCCTTTTAAGTGGATAGGGCTCTCCAGCAAGCTCTGAGGAATTCAAAGGGATTGCCATGGTGGGGATACTAGCTTGTGAGTGAGCTGGGATGTGGCTGCAGACCCAGCAATTAGAAATATTCAGGATCTGGTCTATCTGCACCTGTTGTTGGATGAAAGAATTGGCACTGTCACTCTGGATTCCCCAGACCCTCAGGACACAATAGATGAGGATTAAGCTTCTCAAAGTACACATGTTGGAAGCAGGACCCTTTCTGGTTCTGACAACCCCTTTCGAGGGAACCGCAGTCACGGTTTTATGTCCACCAGGCAGCAGGCGCTAGGCTCACTACTGCTTCTTGTTTCTTGGGTCCTGCTGTCTGCTTACCCTCTGCTTCTGGCAACCCTTACGAGAGCGCAGATTGTAAGATATTGCAGGCTGTTCCTCTTTGTCTTCTGGGGTTGAAGCTGGTTCTGCGTGGTCTTGCAGAGGTGCTTAGTCCCCTTGAGGTGGCGCTGGCTTACACTGTGAGGCGTGGATCCATGCAGCGATGCCGGATAATTTCACTGCTGTCTGGGTGGTGAGCAGTATCTGGTATGGACCCTTCCACCGGGGTTCCAAGGCGTGCTTCCGAAGGTGATGCCGCAGGTAGACCCAATCACCAGGCTCAAGAGTGTGACAGGCAGCAGGGGCGAGTTCCATCGGCCAAGCTGCTCCCACCTGCGAATGGAAGGAGCTCACAGCTTGCATTAACCCTTTGCAGTACTGGAGGAGCGTGCTGTGAATTAGGTTTAGGTCTGGGGCTGGGGTAATAGTAGCCATTGTTCACATAGGGCGTCCCATGATGATTTCAAATGGACTCAATTTGTGTCTCTGGGATGGGGATGACCAAATTTCCAAAAGGGCCAGTGGTAAAGCAGCTGGCCAGTTTAACCCTGTGGAACTACAGATTTTTGCCAGCTTATTTTTAAGCACACCATTTCGCCTTTCAACTGCCCCTGCACTCTGTGGATGGTAAGGGCAGTGCAACAGGTGGGTGACATGTAATACCTGGTTTAGATGTTGAACAATTTTTCCAGTAAAATGTGTTCCCCGGTCACTAAATAAAGTGGCAGGAATTCCCTTGATAGGGATAATGTGGTTTAACAGACATTTTGCAACGGACAATGAATCAACTTTGCGACAGGGAAAGGCTTCAATCCAACCCAAAAACAGACACATTATAACTAAAATGAATTCATATTTCTGACACTTTGGCATTTGTACAAAATCAAGTTGCCAGTGTAGGAAAAGTGCTTGAGGCAAACCCCGGAACCCTTGTGTTACTTTTACAGATTTGCCTACATTGTGGCTTTGACAAGTAACACAAGCGGCACAGTGGCGGGTTGCAAAGGAGCTAAAATGGGGAGCCCACCACCCCGCCTTACTCATAGCACAGACCATCCCCTCCTTGCCAACATGCGAAACACCATGTAGCAGGGTGGCTAGAGATGGGTAGAGTGAGAGGGGGACTACAAAGGTACCGGTGGGCGATCGCCAAAGGGAATCAGAATGCAAAGAGCAACCCAAAGCACTCCAGGAGTCTTTCTCTGTTTCTGGGGCAGAATCCTGGAGCTGAGCGAGATGAGACAGGGATGGTGGCGTTACAGAGACAGAGAGGGGACCAAGAAATGCTTCTGGTGAAGGTTTTATAGTGGCGGCATGTTTTGCAGCAGCATCAGCAAGTGCATTACCTTTTGCCACCTCGGCGTCTGCCGCTGAGTGGCCAGTACACTTAACAATTGCCAAGGCAGACGGTAGTAAAACTGCATACAGGAGGGCGGCAATGTAGGGGCCATTCTTGATAGGGGTACCAGTAGAGGTAAGAAAACCTCGAGCCTGCCAGAGGTTGCCAAAGTCATGCACAACCCCAAAGGCATACCGAGAATCAGTAAAAATAGTGGCAGAGAGCCCCTCGGCTAGAAAGCAGGCACGGGTTAGAGCAATCAGTTCAGCCACCTGGGCAGAGGTCACAGAGGGTAAGGGCGCAGCTTCTATGGTCTCAGAGAGAGAGACCACAGCGTACCCTGCAAGAAGGTGGCCTTGGTCAGTTCTATAACAGGGCCCATCAGTGAATAATACCAGGTCAGAGTTAGGGAGAGGTACATCTGAAAGGTCGGGGCGCGGGACAGTGATAGCGGAGACAGTTGCAAGGCAGTCATGGGGTTCACCATCACTAGGTAAAGGAAGGAGGGCAGCAGGGTTTAACCGGGAGCAGCGCTTAATAGTGATATGTGAGGCTGAAAGCAGCAAAAGTTCATACCTAGTGAGGCGAGCAGAGGAGAGGTGAGCAGTGTTGCGTTGCAGAAGGAGAGTTTCCACAGAATGGGGAACCAGGAGAGTGAGAGGAGAGCGGAGGACCAGGGACTCAGACATCTCGACCAGGCGCGCTGCAGCAGCTACAGCGTGTAGGCAAGGGGGTAAACCCTGGGCTACAGGGTCCAAGGTTGCAGAAAAATAAGCCACCGGGCGATTTCTGTCACCGTGCTCCTGAGGAAGAACCCCGAGGGCACAAGCAGATTGTTCATGACAGAAAAGGGTAAAAGGCTTGTCATAGTTAGGTAACCCTAAGGCAGGGGCAGAGGCTAAATTCTGCCTAAGGGAAATGAAAGCAGCATTTGCTTCAAGTGGCCATGGCATGGGGTTAGGTACAGAGGATCAAGTGAGTTCTTGGAGTGGTTTAGCCAGAGAAGCATATTGGGGAATCCATTGCCTACAGAACCCTGTCATGCCTAAGAATTTTCTGACCTGGCGTGGAGAGCAAGGCTGGGGAAAGCTAAGGATGGCTTGTACCCGGGCTGGAGAGAGTGTACGGGAGCCCTGGGAGAGAAGGAAGCCTAGGTATGTGACAGAGGTTTGGCAGAGCTGCAATTTTGTGCGAGAAGCCTTATGACCCTTGTTTGCTAAAGCTGTGAGAAGTGTTAGTGAATCAGTTTCTGAGGCAGACAGAGAGGGGGAGCACAGGAGTAAGTCGTCCACATATTGGATCAGTGTGGATCCTGATGGGAAAACCAGATCAGCGAGATCCCTGGCTAGAGCTTGAGAAAAATAGGATGGACTCTCTGTATACCCCTAAGGAAGGGTAGTCCATGTATATTGCTGACCCTTGTAGGAGAAGGCAAAGAGATACTGGGATTCAGAGTGAACTGGGACAGAGAAGAAAGCAGAGCACAAATCTACAACAGTAAAGTGGGTTGCATTTGGAGGAATAGACGCTAGTATTGTAGCAGGGTTAGGAACCACTGGAAAAGAAGGTATGACAATACGGCTAATAGCTCGAAGGTCTTGAACAAATCGCCACGATTTGCCATCAGCCTTTTGAACTGGGAGGATAGGGGTGTAACAGGGGCTGGAACAAGGGACAATAATTCCTTGTTCTTTTAATGCAGATATAACTGGAGCAATCCCAGCCTCTGCCTCAGGATTCAAAGGATACTGAGACAGGCGAGGCAGAGGTTCAGAATTGTCTACAGTAATCCGAACTGGGTCAGTATTTAATCGGCCCACTTCAGATGGGTGAGATGGCCATAGGGAGAAAGGAACCTGAGAGATTAGGTGCTCTAGGGACGGAGTTAAGGGACAGCAAGGGACCGGAGTGGAGAGGGAAGTTTCAGACAGCAGGGAGGCTACAGAATCACATCAGGAAGACTGAGGGATTTGCAGATAGACACCATCTGGGGAGCAGTAAATAGAACAGCCAAGTTTGCATAGCAAGTCCCATCCCAGAAGGTTTGCAGGGGTGGAATCAGAGAGGAGGAATGCATGCTCCTCAGAGAGGGGACCCACCTGAACAGACAAAGGTTTTGAGAGGGGAAAGGAGGTAGGGATCCCTGTAATGCCAACAGCAGACACAGATTTTCCAGATCGGGGAACCTCAGGCAAGTCAGTGGTGCGGATTGTAGAAAGAGAAGCTCCAGTATCAACAAGGAAAGGGAGAGAGAGATCATTTACAGTCAGGACACATTCTCCAGTAGGGGACAGAGGTAATAAGGGAGCTAAAACTTTGTGAGGTTCCCCAGCATCCCGTCATTGTTGGGGTAAAAAATAGGGTTGGGGATCAGCTGGAGGAACCAGCGGGGGTTCACTTGATTTCCCATACAATTATTAGGTCGTCTTGGACACTCTTTTTTCCAGTGTCCAGGCTGTTTACAGTAGTTACAAACCCCAGTTAATCCAGCCCCCCGCCCCCTTCCGCAACCCCGTCCCTGTCCCCGGTGTGGTCTGCTTAGTCCTGAATAATGTTGTATCTGCAGAGCCATTAACTTTTGGGAGGACTGTTCCTCCTTTCCTTTTAAAGTGCGGTGGCAATGCTCTGCTACTGCCAGCAATTTGTCCATGGTTTCAGTCTCCCATCCCACACTTATTCGTTTTAACATGCTGCCTGTGGCAGGGAGAAGACCATCAACAAATGCATGTGCCAAGGCCCCCTGCCCATTTACATCGGGCTCTTGTATTCCTGAATGTTGTAGGAAAATATCAGTTAGCGGACCTATAGTCACCTGGACTTTCTCCTTGCCCTTGCTTACAGCAACGTATTGCTGTCCAGTTTGTTTTAGGAGATCACACTTTGGGAATGGCTTGATGCAGGTGCTTCCAAAGAGCCATACACCGGTCTCTGTATGCCGAATCTGGGCCAGTACTTTTTATGGTTGGGTGGCGTGCCTCAGCTGGCCGGTCTGCGGCAGCCAACCATTTTTCATAATAACTGGCAGGAGCTAACAATTTACACAGTTGGAGGAGATCTGTCTCAGAGGGTTCATAGGTTTCACAGATTAACAGAAACTCCTCAGCAAATTTGACAGAGTTTTTCTGTGGTTTGGGAAAACTTTTAACTATAGATAAAAGTTCCGTATGAGTCCAGGGCTTATAATCCCATATGGACTCACTTTCTCCCATCTTAAGGACTCGTAAGGGTGCCACAACAGTTTGATCAGAGTCTCTCATTAACCTCCCATCAGGTTCTCTTTTCCAAGAAGAGATGTCAAGAGAATCTTTGCAGTCTGCTTTGGATTTCTTCTTCATAATATTTTGCAGAGCTGCGAGGCCAATGAGGGTATCTTCTTCACTTTCATTATCTGTAGTCACTGAAGATTTTTCCTTTTCTGATTTCTTATTTGCACAGGAGTATGGTGGGGGTTGGGTTTGATCCGGATCATTGCACAGGACTGGGCAAAGGGGAGCGCTAGGACTAGTGGTGGGAGAGACTGCATCCAATTGAACTGTTAGTTTTTTGATAGAATTTTTAAGAGAGGTGAGTTTTGACTCAGTCCATCTACGATTTGCCTCTTCCCACCACTGCATGAAGCAGTCTATTTCTCCTCTCTCCAATTTGTTTTTTGGGAGGACGAGTTTGCTTTTTAAAGCGTCCACTGGATCCTTGTCCCAAGAACCTAACAGTGGCCACTGTAATTTGGGGTTCTCTAGAGCTAATTTGGACCATTTTTCAAGAAACCTACAAGAGTCCGAACCCCTCCTAAAATACATAAAATAAGCTGGAGTTCCCTTAGGGAACTGTTCTACCTTAGACTTCTGATTACCCATCCAGGAGGACTTCACACAGCACTCACACAAGAAGGAAATTCGGGCTCAGCAGAGCGGTACCCAGTGCAACACACAGAAAGGAGCCCACAGGCTACTGCCTCAACTGCCCTTGCTTTCACACCAGGGGTTATACCCAAGGTGTGGTGCAGCTGCAGTTGTGCAGATTCCACTTATTCAGACCATGGGGACAGGGACCCCTTGGTCAGCCAGTCTCCGGACAGAGATGGCTCCCAGATTCACACACACACCACGGGGAAGACAGATAGACACAAAGACAAGACAGTCCTCAAACCGGTTAAAGCACAAAAATAATAATTACCTGAGACGTCTGATTCCAGAAGCTGGATCCAAAGACCCCTACCCAAACAGAGTGGGAACCAACAAGTTCAATGGCGTAGACTGCCCTGCTGCTGTGTACCTTTCTGTCTTGTGGAGGACCGCTTGGACTAAGCTTCCAGGCGCCAGCTGCCACGATCGTCCTGCAAGGCAGTCAGGGATCACACAGCCTCAGTGAAGCCGCTTGCCATCGGTGGAACCTCCAAATTGTCAAAGTTTGGCTCAGACTCACAATTTAATCAGACCACTCTGTTTTATTAGCAAAGCTGCTCTGCTAATACAATTTTAGAAGTGAGCCCCCCGAGTGGGGCTTGTATCTTTTAATTTATACAGTTTTTTGGAGAACAAGTTACAGAGAAGTTACAGACAAAAGAAGAAAAAGATTTTAGTCACCACCCTTCAAGATCCCTCAGACCAGTCACGTATCTTCAATTACCTGCCACCCTTAACAATCTCCTTTAACAGCTTCCAGTTAACTTAACTAATTGCCCTTCACACCTTCCATTCTGATGCCCGCTTCTTAGACGTGCTGGCTCTATCTTAATTGCTTCTCATTCGAAAGCTAACTGTCCCTACGTGTGCTCCCTCAGATACTTTGTAACATGTTTTGGCATGCCCTCTCATATACAATGTATCCTGCATGTCCCCTTATACAACGTTATACTTATACAATGTTATACTTCCACATGTCTGAAAGGGGCTTGGAACGGTGAGCAAAGAAATGGTCTCTTGTTTGATTCCTGCTGTGTTCAGGGAAACACGACTTTATGTACATTCTTTGTAAATCAATGAAACGGCATCACAGAAATGCCTAACTCCATCACCAATTTCTCCTTGCATCTGGAACCACAGGCAAGACCTCAGATTTTTGGCTAACCACTCAGGTCAAAAGGAGTAATAAGGGGTCTTAAAAATAAAGATGGTGATTGTGGTCAAGAGCAAATGTATGTCCAGGGCCAGTATGTGGGAACAGGTGGGTGACTGAACATTTACTTGTCCAGAGGTGTATAAGTTTGTGTGAGCAATGAGTGAGAAAAAGTGCATGTTTATATTACAGCCACCATTGTGGCCAACAGACGGGGGACTGAACCTGGGATCTCCAGAGCTAAAAGTTATAGCTTGAGCTAATGAGTCAGGGCTCTGTAAGAACTTACATCCTCTGTGGATTGGCACAGAGGGGGACCTGTGGCACACATTCACCAGTGGGTTACATATACACAGAGTGTAAGCTTATGTGAATGGTTGTATGGGCAGAAGGGGGGAAGCTGTGTAACTATAGTAAAGTTGAGCTAGGAGAGTGTTGTCTGGGCTGGCAAATTCTCCAGCCAGTTTTACAAGTCTGGTTTTATAATTTCACTTTCTCACACGCACACCTTTTACTGCTACACAATAGCACCTCAAATAGCTGCTTCTCAATCAGGTACGCTCAGGTCAAATGAATACCAACCACCCTTACCACATATGTTCTGTTAGCAATCTCTCCCATTGATCTCAGACTTAATCCAACTACTTGGGAGATTTCTTTCATTAAAAAAAGTACTACCAGCATTCCTTAAAGCATGAAAACCATGCTCATACACTGAGAAAACTTGGAAAACTGTGTGTAACAGTGTCATATGTAGTCCTGACTAACCACTCCTAAACCTCAGCCTTGTTAATACATGGGAAGCAGGGCAGTCCAGCCAGGCATAAGCTCCTGGCTTGCCCCTGAGCCCTACTGTAGATTCTGATTCTGCTGTAGAACTTCAACCAGAATGCAACCAGCTCATGCTCTCCCACCTCTGTCCCAAACCGTCCTAGTTTACTTACTTTCAGGGCAGGCCTCAAGGCCCACTTCTTCCCCCCCTCCCGCACTGGGAGGACTCTGGTGGGAGATAGGAAGACTTTAAATATGTTATTTGCTATTGTGTTATATGTCACTTATTGGTCAAAGTGGGGTTATTGGAGCAATTTTATTAGTTTTTTCTAACTTGTAAAAGGATAATGCCTCTTACTGAATGAGTGCATGAAAAAAACATTCAGTTCCTTTTTTGACACATCACAAATGATCTCTAAGTGCCCTAGAGAATTTTCTGACCATGATTCCCACATAGCATGGAAAAACAAGGGAAAAACAAGCAGAATTCTTTAAGGCATAACTTAAAAGGAGTAATAAAACAACAAATTGTCTCAATTTAAAACCTCGCTGCTGTTCACTGTTCTAAAATGACTAGTGCCTCACAAGACAGCCGGTCCTGAGGTTTTTTTCCCCAAATAATCCGGACACTCCGTGTAAAATAAATAGTTGAAAGCAGCCCCCTCGGCTCCTTCCAGCATAAAGTGGATCCACAGATGAGAGCTGGATACAGGACTTATGTTCCCTGGTATTTGCAATGGCTGTTGCCTTTCAGAGGTGAGATGTTTACTTTCCATGCGGAGGAAGTTTCCCCACCCTCTGTATACAGACATCCATCTGCCAAGAAACTGCGTAAGCAACAGCCCCAGAGGCCACTGTGTGCCGCCTCTATCACTCATGCCCCAGCAACTGTTGCAAATTATGTGTAACCTGAGGATGATTCGAAGGTTTTTGCCTGGCGTGACTGTGAAATGGTTTATTGCATAGTTCTGCTGAACAAGCCGGCCAGGCAAGAAGTTTATTATGCAGCCATGAATCCAGTTTGGCAGGAGACTGAACCGTACCTTTGCTGACTTACATCACTGCATAACTCAGTCACCCCGCTAGCCTCCTGTAAAATGCTACTACAGCCCTTTCCTTTAGACACGTCAGGCTCGAGTTCAGTGATCTCCCATAAAGCCTTGTGCTTTGCAAAGGGGGGTGGTCCTGTTGAAAACACAGGGGTCATATCCAAGAAGGCCTGATGTGCCCCATTCCTTGCTCTTTGCCCCATAAAGATGTGCAACACTATCCTCTCACATGTTCACAAATGAAAGAAATTTCTATGAGACGATAGAGGGTGCAAGAGAAATGGACAGTCAGGGATTTAGCTGGTGAAGACGAAATGATTTATAATAACATTTGAGACAGGTCATTAAATCCAACCTCATTGTTGGAAACCCTGCTGTGCAAGCTATTTTCTTGTAAATGATTTGCCAGGGAGCTTTTCCATAACCAAGTCAGATTCACTGACTTAACACCTAGGCCCTTGTCTTCAACATTTGAAAAAACAGTACAACTTAAAGCTGGTTACTAATTAGTTTGGGGTGGGTAAGAGAAGAAAAGGGCAAGAGTGGGGTTTATGATGTTCGCTGAGGTAAATAAAAAATACAGATTATGTGGATTTCCCTAGTCTGATTTTTACTTCATTAAAAACATGTCCACAAGCTCGTGGGATGGAGATTCCAGTTCCCCACTCCTCTCTTAACATCATCTTCATTTATAAGATCCTCCACAGACTTGATCTTTCCCTTCTAGTCAAGGTCTTATCTTGCCCTCAACACCATGCTATCCAAGTGCATTTTAAGCAATGTGACTTTTTCTCTTTACATTTTCCATTCTATGCCCTATAGGACATATTACGCCTAAATTATACAGCCACACCCTGGGGATTCTGCAGCAAACTGGCAATTACATGGCAATGTTAACAAGTTACAGAATAATCCAACAACCTAGTTTCATTGAGAAAGTCTAAAAAGGCACAGGGTAAAACTGTGTGACTTCCTACTGCTTTCTCCTGCCAGATCCATGACTCTCTGAATGCCTAGGCAAGTTAAGGAGACAGAAAGGTTGGTCTGGTTAGGACACTGGAGTAGGACTCAGGAGATCTGGGTTAAATCCCCAACTCTGCTGTCAAATGGAGATAGTATTTGCTCTCTCCCACCATTGTTTTGTGTGCGTGTGTGTGCGAGCATCAGTGTGTGTGGCATTGAGCATAATGGGGCTTTAATCCCAGAGGGGCCTGTAAGTGATGTTATAATGCATATGAATTCAGTGAGGCCAGAGTTCCATTGGCCAAGGGAACCGGCAGCATCACATCTGGAAGAAAAACACTTGATTCCTTAGAGTCCTCATGACATTGGCTGGCTTTAATCCCCTTCTCCTCATTGGTCTTCTACAGGGGACACCTATGCAGTTCTTCAATGAAATTGACAGCACCTCACCTCTCTCTCATTTGTATCTGCAACTGGATGCAAGCCAGCTCCATTCTCTACCAAAACCGGAGAGCAAAGGCCTCACATCGGGCCTGGAAACTGCAATGCTCACCCATACTGACGGAGGTGAGGATTGGAATCACATCCCCAGTCAGGGTTGCAGCTGAATATGCCTCTTGTGTCAAAACGCTATCAGACAAGTCTTCCAGCTCACGTTTGCTATTCAATTTAGGTGCTTTCTGTCTCATCAGGGACCTCTGCTGTCCCAGGCTATCTTGTCTGGGACTGAAGCAAGATGCTTTGCTGCCTCATTTCCTCTCTGGATTCCCTGGCTCTCTCAAATAATGGGTGATCCCTTCAATTTCTTCACTCACCTCTTCCAAAAGGGCCTTCATCTGTATCTGCCTCCTGCCTACCTGGGATCGGGCCTGCTCCATTTAGGCTTTTCCTGGTCATAACTGTGGCAGCTGCTTCTGCTTGGCAGCATGGGGTTGTTTCATCACCACTCTACCATTCTGACACCACTATCACCATTGTAGCATCAGGGGTTTCCAAAGGAATGAGGTGAGACCACACAGTCAAGAAATCCAAACTTTAATGCAGGCAGAGGCCTCACTATCTGCCTCTACTGGGGCTGGCCACAGGCCGTCCCAATTGCTGAAAGAGCATTGCTTCCATTCCCATTTCACCAGCTTTTGCTCAAATCATGCCCCCCTGAAACCCAGCTAACAGGGTGGGTGGCGGTAGGAGGGAGCTTGTTATAATATAAACCTAGAGAATTGGTCTCCATTTTACTACACACTTGGTAAAGAACTGTGGAAAAATGAGTACAAGGATGGATGGAAATATAATTTACACAGGAAAGGGTTATGCAACAAATAAGCAATGTTGTCTTATTGGTTACACTGCATGTATATTATCAAAAGGTGGGTCATGAACATGCAATATCATCTATTATATCCCCCAGAGTAGAAGTCAATGTGTTATCCCTAATCTATACCTTTTTCAAAGAGCTGGGATTAGGGTTGCCAACCCACCAGGCTTGTCCGGGAGTCTCCAGGAATTAAAGATTAATCTTTAAATAAGGATCATGTCATTTGATGAAACCTCCAGAAATATGTCCAACCCAAACTGGCAACCGTAGCTAAGATATGCATTTGATTCAATTGCAGTTCTATTAGGATTTTTAAATTCTATTTTTTATTTCAAAAGCCCTTTTACGATTATAATTTTCTAATATCAGTGTTTTACAACAATACAGCCTCAGAAAACATAGACCAAAACGCAAAGCCTGACCCCTAGGAAAGGGAGTGGGAGGAGTAGCTTTGTGTACATAGGCAAAAGAGGAAATAATGGAAAATCTTATCTACAATCTGTTTTCCTATTATGAATCCCAGCCCTGCAAACACTTTGCATGCATAAAGGTTAAACCCATGCAGGAGTCCCATCAATGGGAGTATCCACATGCACCAATTTTTGAGGGATAAAGGCTAGAGTTTGCATAGTCTCATAGTCAATAGCTCTCTTCTTTTGAGCCCTGTGTTACTGTTCTCACTACAGCCTACATGTACTTTACTGTGAGAAATCGTATTTCCAGTGTCACAGTAACATGTCCCACAACAGTTAATTATACTGATCATCTGCTCTCTTCTATAGCATTTTGCATCTAAGTGTCTCCAAGAGCTGCACAAATGCAAAGAGACTAAGCTTCACAACCTCAAGTGTGACATAGGTACCGTTATCTGCATTTTACAGATGACAAATTCAGGGCTTGTCTACACAGTCAGTTAGTGAGCAGCTGCCAGAGAGTAAACCTACAGGGCACTAGCCGGCCGTGCACGAACTAGCTGTGTGGACCCTGCTGCGGCACAGGACAAGTCCCGTAGTATGCAAGCTACATGGCTGCTTCAGACAGCAGCAGGATGAAGTGCACTACAGAATTTTTAATGTGAGGTAGCAGGGTTCAACAGCTCGGCCAGCTAGTGCGCTGTACATTCAGACCCGGCTTGCCATACATTGACTGACAGCGTACACAAGTCCGAAGTGACTCGGAAATCAGTTTTTTAGTGTCAAGCTAATGATGGCTATAAGGATTTAAAAGATGAGGGGGGGGGGGTCTAGTGTTACAATGTCTAATTTTGTTGGAGAACATAGCATGTGTGTTATACCACAAAGGCGCCATAAATACTGAGGCACCTCCTAAAACACTCTGCATGAAGAGCCCTTCAGCAGCTTGCGGAAACGACAGTCAGAAGGCAATGCTAGGCAAGTGGCAAGCATGGTGCTCACCAGGGTTAATAAAGGATTCAGAAATACTTTTATCTAAGCAATTACTAGCTTAGTTTTAAAGTCTAGATCATAAGTTCTACTCTCCACCTTCTTGGACATAATTGCGGTTTTGTAACCTTGGAGGGGATCCTGTTCCAAATGTCCACTGGAACCAAAGAAAATAATCCCATTGAGTTCAAAGGGCTTTGGATCAGCCCCATCCGTATCTGGGGGACACCCAAAAAACCTAAGTAAGTGATTTTATATATTAAATAAAACTGAGCAGAAAAGATACAGTCATCTCTACCTTTGAAAAATCATACTGCATCTGGTAGACAGCTTGGAGAACAGATTTGTATTTATTTAATCAGCAAATTACTATTTCCACCTTTGCTTATAAAGAAAGAGCATTTTTGCCATAGTTCAAAAAAGAACGATTTACTTTCATCATATAAACTCTTTGCTTTGACTCCCGAGACTATTTCTGAAGATCAAGAAGCTGTTTGAGATGAGAGGGATGATGTTTAAAAGGCAGGGAGCAAGCAGAGGGCTGGCCTCATTCTCGCTTTAGGATCTGACCCTATGCAGGGTGTTAAAGCTGTAAATATAATGGGCCCAACTTTTGATACGAGAGAACAGAAGAAAACTGGATAGCCGCCAAGCCCCTTTCACGAACCGCCAAGCCCCTTCCACTCACTGCACAGGATTTGGCACCACCCACCCAAGAAAATAAGTGAACATTAAAAACAAAACACATTATCCACAGAACAGGAATGGGAGGGTAGTTCACCAGCCAATGGCCATTGCTAGTATTTCCAATAAGGGTGCAAGGGCTTGATCAGCAAATAAATACTATGAAAGATTAGTCATCTCCAGATAGGTACCTACTTCAAAGAAGGCAAAAGTATGGGTAGGTAAGTACATTTTACCCCCACTCCCCCCAGGCACCTGGTGTTCTGTGATCCATTACAACTGGGAAGTAACCAGTAATAAAACAAATCTTCACCAACTGGAGGGAAACTTAAACATCACTTGACATGAAGAGGACAAGCCAGTTCTTATTTGAGGGTTTTTTGTCTTTTTTTGGGTCATGGTTTGTTTTGTTTTTTTACTTTTCTCTCTTTCCTTCATGAAGGGTTTTACTGAAAGATAGCCAAAGGAAAGACTGCAGACAGAACCTTATGTCCAAAAGTCGTATCAGACAAAGAGAACACATCCGTTTTGAAGTGATACAAGAATGCACTGAAGACCATGTGGCCATATGACAAAGTTACTTGCATGACTATGCTGTACTGCTCAGGAAGAAGGCAAGTGAGTGCTCACAAAAAAGGAAGATCTTTTATGTACAATTTATAGGCCTGAAAGACTCCTGAATTTACCCATCTGGAAACAGTGGAGAGGGTTGCTTTGCCCTTCTGCTTAGGTTCCCCATCTAATACTAAAAACACATCAGATTTTCTTCAGGGTTTAGTTTTGTGTAAACAGAGTTGGGATGTCCCAGCCACAACAAGTGCGCAGAGGTTTCTCCTCACTGTGAGAACGCCCCCAAACTTACCAACTCTCCTGGCCAATGTACTTGTGGCAAAATGTTTTTTCTGGTTAGGAAAGACTCCCCCATATTTTCAAAACAGAAGGTTCAGAGGTTACCTGAAACATCAAATTGTTCTATTAGCCTCCTCACATTATCTCAGGGTTGCAGAAAAGCACTAGAACTGGAAGAAATAGGTGACGAGGCTCCTAACATTGAGACTTGCACCTTCAAGAAGCTAGGAGTCTGACCTAATCAGACCCCATCTAGAAGGAACTCCAGGATATATGTGGTTGTGAGACAAAACGGGATGCAGCTGACCAATAGTCTACCATTTTGCTCAAATGTAACTGGTTTTAATAATTAGATGCCTTGTTTTGTGAGCACAGGTCACTTGCTGGAGGATTCTCTGCTCCTTGAAGTCTTTAAACCACAATTTGAGGACTTCAATAGCTCAGACATAGGTGAGAGGTTTTTCACAGGAGTGGGTGGGTGAGATTCTGTGGCCTACGTTGTGCAGGAGGTCAGACTAGATGATCATAATGGTCCCTTCTGATCTTAGTATCTATGAATCTATGAAAAGACTGTCCTTAATGAAGGCTTGGTAAGCACCCAGCAGGTACTACTGTAAATAATGTAAGTAATAATCAGCAAAACTTCCTGCTCCAGGAGCAAGAGAATTTCCCTTGCTTCATTCTGGACTTTTAACTTGTTCCAGCCTGGAAGGGCCAGTATGCCTTGGAGCTCTCGTTGCTCTTAACATGAACGGCAACCAAGTCCAAAGAGATTAAGAAGAGAGAGAACTACTCTAGCCACTTGGAACTCTAGGAAGTTGTCCAGATGAACTTCCTGAGACAGCCATTTGCCTTGAATTGAATGGAGCCATTCTGAGCTCACACAGACGTGTGGAAGATATACTGGTTTCTAGTTCTGGAAATTCCACTGATAGTCAAGAAAATTTGTACAAAACAGAGCAAAGTAACAGTTTTTACATCTGCTCACAGTCATACAAAGTAACTGGAGACCCTGGAGGGAAAATACATGAGTTCCTCAAAGAAATACAGATTATGAAATATTTCTTTGAGTAACTGGACTACAATCAGGAATGTCTGATAGAATGCCCAAAGGTGGATCAGATGCTGAAGGCATTAAGGAGGTCCTCTGAAAACAGATGAAGAAATCAAAGGGCTCAAGTACTTTGAAAGGTCTAGTCAGTATGAATAGATACTATGGGCGGGCTACCAACAAGTCATCTTTGACTGTCAGACTGGCCAGAGTTATCATCAGACTCATAAAAAAAAAAAAAAAAAAGAAAAGAAACAGGAGAGAAGCCAAAGGGTCAGGAAATAGAAATGGGTCTGCAAAGCTGCAAAAGGCAGGTAGCTTGAGTGGCACATGCAAACTGGCACAGGTTTCCTTGTAGGACTATCAAAATCCTGATGAAAAATCTGTCAAAAACGTAGATTCCATTCAGAAATGGGCTTTGCACCGTTAGTCTAGACAAAACTAGTACTGAGCAAACTGTGTGTGTTCTCTTTCCTACCAGGCAGAGTCTTGAGAGAACATCCTTCCCCTTCCGCCCTGACTCAGTACCCCCCCTCCCCCGCCCCAAACAAAACAACCACTCAGAAAAGGAGCAATTGTTTTTGATGAAACTAGGTTCGCACTGCTGTCCTTCACTGCCTGTTCACTGGTGAAGAGGAAGGGTGGGTGAAGGAGGGCAACTTGAAAATTGATGGAAAGATTTGGATGATTTAGAGAGCCCAACCTGGCTGATGTGAATTTTTTGATTTGGAAGGATTCAAACAAAAACAAAAGCCTCTATTCTAAGAGAAAAATAGTAAAAAAAAGCAAACCCTTTTTGGCTCTCTTCTCCGCCCCCACACACACACAAAAAGACATCTTATTAAAAGATGGAACTAACCACCTCAGAAATGGCAAAGCCACTCCTCATCTACTGGGCCACCCAGCCTGACAGTTGAAAAGACACTGCTGAGTTGGGCGTGAGCACTCAAGTTCATGCAGCAATACTCTGAGTGTTAAAGCCAGCTGAAGTAGTTTTACAGCCATGCAACAAAATGGTGCACTCTCAATGCTGACATTTTAGCCATGGATCATAGCTATTGCGACTGCCCACTGGAGCTGCCAGGCTCATGCTGTGAGCAACAGGCCACTATCAGCAACATCTGAAAAAAACCTGCTGTCAGGCTAAAAAAATGGCACACTGGGATGTTCTGGCACACATGAAGGAAACCTGGAAGAACTGTCACTCTCCCTGTAAATTCCAGCTAGGGTGGTCTGTTGGCACATGCAGGCTGCCAGTGTGATCTGGGCTGCTCCACTGCCTTGGTAAGAAAAGCAATTGGCAGGTGTGGTTCAAACAGAGCAGGCTGGGTTAGATCACATTGCCTTTTGGGAGGCCAAACTGAGAACAAATCTACTGGCACTTATAGGCTAGACTGCTCCATTACATCCTGTTAAAACAAAGCCGTGGCAACATGGAGGCCTGGACGAAGCACCCCCTCTCCCCCACCCCACACACAAACGCAGTCTCTTGCCAGGGAGCACACTGGCAGACTGGGCCCCACTGCTGTGCTGACTCACTGAGGAAAAGCCAGGAATAGAAGTACACAGATCCCCTCAGGCTACCATGACGTCATGGTAGCTGGTGCCAAATATAGGGAATCTGAGCCATTTCTTTTTGTTTTTAACTGTACTTCTGTTTTCAAAGCCCGGGGGAGACCAATGGCCATCAAAGAAGTGGGACTAAATGAACAATTGAGAGGACTGCGGTGCAAGACACCAGATACAAGGACTAGCAAAGGCCCCTTCAGGACAATCAGGGCAAAAATACCTTGTTACTGTATCAGACAGAAAGTGGTTAGGAGGGTGGTCCTGCCTCATGGGGTTTTCCTACCCCCCTGTCTTACGAACCTCTTGGACACACTTCTGGATGCCACATTTCATCCCAGTCCGCACAGACCAGCCAAGACGTCTGGCTCATGGCTTCCAAAACACCAGCTCCTGCTGCAGAATTTCCACCCCAAATGGCTTATTAAGGCTTGCCTGCTACATGGCTGCTGTTGGAGTCAGCTCTTCCTTCCATGCTTCACCTTGACCAAGAGCACCATGTAGCCAGGGACAACTGCCCTGGTGATTCTGCAAAGCCAGCTCCTGCTGTTGAATTCCTGCCCCAAGCAGCATAAGGCTTGTAGAGTGGATACAGTGCGCCTTATTGCACAATGGTGTGCAGGAGCCCCATTGATCTCAGCTGGGCCAGGACCGGCTCTAGCCACCAGCAAAGCAAGCAAGTGTTTGGGGCAGCACAATTCCAGGGGCGGCATTCCAACCATCCTTTTTTCTTTTTCCTTGGGCTCTCGGAATTTGGGGCTGCAATTTTTTTGCTTGGGGCGGCAAAAAACCTAGAGCCAGCCCTGAGCTGAGCATGCCAACGCTAGCAGGTTTTCTCCTCAAACACCAGTTTCCTACAGACTCCTAGTCTCAAAAATCCTCTCTGTATTGAGCCTGAAAGAAAGAGAGAAAGTAAAACAATAGAAAAGCTCCTGCCTGATCACAGAGAGAAGAGAGACCCAGAGATGCCTCCTGCTTTGTGGAGCAGAAGTGAAACACTGGGGAGTTAGGCAACACAAGCAATTCTCAGAACAGCACCACCTGCGGGCCTTACAGAAGTGAGAGGGGGGGTTTGCTTGGAAGATTAGGAGGAATAAAGCAGTTGTAATTCGTAATAGAGCACCAGGTGCCAAGAAGGAAAAATCTTTTATAAAATAAGTTCTCTGGACTTGATTGAACCTTCCCTGGGAAAAGGCCAGCCACACAATTTAAAATGCAAAGGGTTCAAAGGGTTATTTGGCTCAGGTAAGTTTGAAGTTAACATTCTCCCTGAATTTTATCCCTCTTTTTGTAACCTGTTTACAGCACAATAAAATCATATTTTCAACTCTTACACCACTCTCCATCCAAGGATCTTAAAGTGCTTTACAATCATTCCCCACAAAAACCCTGCACTTGCTTGAAGACTTCATAGCCTCCCAAGAAAGCTAGCCTCAAAGATTGAGAAACCTTTCCTCGATCAGTTCAAGAGTTGCAGCCAAGCAGACTTGACTCTTGTAACATTATATAGATACAGCACACACAACTATTTTTCTAGCATTTCAGGTTTCTTCTATGGCTCCCAGTAAAACCAGTCAAGCGTGCATTTTTATTTATCTGCAATGACTAATTGAAACTGGACAATATGAGCAGCATACATTAGAAATTATTCTAGTTAGTACAGTGAGTAGGTTCCCTATTTGCAAGCTTTATCCAGCATCACTTTACTTTTGAGTTCAGATTCCAACCACATTCAAGCTGCAGTTGACTGCATGTCAACCATAGCGTTTCCACCTGATCTTCCCTTTTGTGAGGTAGCTCTCCCAGGAAATACGTAATGGGGCTCAGTACACATAGATAGCTGTCCAGGTGTATGGGCTCAGGATCATCCCTGATGTTCCCATGTTTTGTACCTCAGAAATGGCAGCCCTAGCCAACTGACAGATAGTATTTAATTCCAGTCCTTAAAGGTCCAGAGGTATCAGACTTCAAAGTTAAAGTCTATTTTAGGTCATTTGTAGAAGTTTTAAATTATATCTCCTCTAAGCCCTGTATGTCAGGATTCACACTAAGACATCTGTCTCTACAGGTGGAAGGATGCAAGAAATGGTTCCAATAAAATTAAAAAAAAAAAAAAATTTTAAAAACATTTAAAAATATTTTAAAAAAACATTCCTAATAGCATTGTTACATATGTGGTATGTGCAGAATACATGATGGTCAGTGGTGGTATCATGGTTTTATTAGCATTCACTTAGGATGCTGGTGGTTTTGCCACCAGTGAATAATATAACAATTCAAAATTGCACAAAAATAAACTGTTTGTATTGCACCATACCATGTATTCCATATAATATATGTTTTCAAAATGGAAGACAAAAAGATGATTGCTTTTTGAACAAGAGCTCTATATGTTACCACCTTTGTAAAAATCTGCTCAAAATGTTTGGCTCATGTAGATTTTCCTGAAGTGTTCAGAACAAATCTAGGTCTGGCTTCTTTAAATCATTTGCCTTGAAGTTGCGAAATTCTATTTTTAGGGATTTCCCCAAAAAAACATTTCTGAACATAAAACAACCAATACTGATGCACAGCAGAGAATAGCTTGCAATCTCCTGCACTCA
Organism: Eretmochelys imbricata; assembly: GCF_965152235.1. NCBI lineage: Eukaryota > Metazoa > Chordata > Testudines > Cheloniidae > Eretmochelys > Eretmochelys imbricata. Next base: position 199,531,097 of record NC_135574.1, on the reverse strand, counting down.
AATACTTGTATTCAAGTAGAAAGCATTCAGCCATAATTTCACAGGCTCAACCAGATCATCTGCATAGACCATTCTCTTTCTGGTACATTCCAAAATACCCATTGCTCAATAAAATATTATTTAACATTATGAGTTGCAAAAATTGATTGATATTGTTGATATTAAGGGGCTAAGAATATTTGTGCCTTCCGAAAGAATTGCCTCAAGGGTAAAATCCTGGATCCACTGAAGTCAATGGCAAAGCCCCCAGTGACTTCAGTGGAGCCAGGATTTCACCTCAAACATTCACCCTGATGTGATCCTTCCAAAAGACTGCATGTTAGCAAATCTAAGAGGCTTTTTCTTTTAAAAACATCAGTTTCTATAGTCTTAATAAACCATTTCTAAAAAAACAAATATTTATCAACATGAATAACAAGACAGCTTATATTACTCAATATTAGGGACGTTACATAATTCCCTCACTATATATACAGTATCTTTGGATGGCAAATATAGTTGAAGAGCTTGAAATAACAGTACATATCAATTCTGAAATAATGGTATTCTTTTAACCACCTTAGTCACTGCATACATATTTTAAAAATAAATTTACTGACATATCTATGTATTATTCCTTTCACTTACAGCATCACTTGGTATTTTCCAATATGCTCATTCCAGTCCTTCACCATCTTGCTCCCCCTTGGCCATATTTAAGAATAGCAACCTCTGAATGTTTTAAGCGATACTTCTTAAGGATTGATGAGCTTTTAAAAAGCTGTAGGTTAGCAGTTGATTCAGAAAGACTGATATCCCTGTGCAGTGTGCTTTATTGGAAACGTTAATATGACATAAAACTAAGCTGGAAAATAATGTAACCAAGTAAAACTAAGGCCCTGACTCAGTTAGGGGTGGGATTTTCAGATAAGCTTAAATGACTAGGGAACACAAGCTCCACTGAAAGTCAATGAGACACATGCTCCTGAGTCACTTAGATGCTTTTGAAAATCCCATTCTAAGAAAAAAGGTGTTTTAAAATTAAAATGGTGTTAAGTTAAAAGTATTAGCCAACACATATTTGACATGTTTTTAAACACCACTTTGCACTTAATGTAGGTGGGTTTAACACCCTCAATACACGTTAACTGGTCTTGGTCAACTCTACAGGGGACTATTTTCCTACTACAGACATGGCCTAAGAGATTAAAAATAGCAAATGTAACACCCCAGTAATTATTAAGAATTAGTTGACAACTGCCCCTAATATGGGAGTTCTCTGGTAATGGAATTAATCACATGGATTGCAGCTACCACAAGTGAATGGTCTCTCTCGGGGTTTTCCATAAAAAGCAAAAAAGCATACAAAACTTTTATTAATTAACAGCACCATCTCTCAGGGTTTTGACCCTTAGTAAGCTAAAAGTATGGTGAATTCAATGGCTGCTAATTCTGAGTCTGGGGTGTGAAACTTGATTTTGTTGTCACCTGTATGTCCACAGGCTTCTACAGTGAGACCCATCTTGTGTCTGGCATAAAGACCTTGCTAACCTTGCTCACCAATAAGAAATTTCTCCTCCTGCCCTCACTGTGCAGTACATGATGCAATAGTTCAGAATTCAGAGTAACAGCCGTGTTAGTCTGTATTCGCAAAAAGAAAAGGAGTACTTGTGGCACCTTAGAGACTAACCAATTTATTTGAGCATAAGCTTTCGTGAGCTGCAGCTCACTTCATCGGATGCATACTGTGGAAACTGCAGAAGACATTATATACACAGAGACCATGAAACAATACCTCCTCCCATCCCACTCTCCTGCTGGTAATAGCTTATCTAAAGTGATCACTCTCCTTACAATGTGTATGATAATCAAGTTGGGCCATTTCCAGCACAAATCCAGTTCAGAAAACATCCTTTTAAATAAAACCCCTGGCTCAGTAAACCAGAGGGTGCTTTTCTTGTTTCTGCAGAGACACCGTGGAGGATGAAGGAATCAGGTTGTGGTCTCGGCTATTCTGTGCCGTTTACAGTAAATAAGGTAGTGAACTGTAAACCAATGCTTAACCAAGCTTCTCTGATGTTCTCTCCTCAGTCATGTCCTAAGCTTTCTTCTTTGTGCTATACCTTTAATTTTACAAATCAGTTCGCTTTCTTTCTCCCCACAGTAACTGCTCTTCGACTTCTTTTCGCTCTAGCTCTTATTTTGAATCAATTTGTTTGCTCTGCCTTTTGAACGGAGCCTTTGTTTCCCTACTCAGACACATTTTAACTAACCTTTCCTTCAACTGCCTGCCAATCCAGGACCTTTGACTACCTAGTACAACATTGCCCTGCCAACACAGTTTGACCAAGGAGCAGGATTCGCTCTTGACCTGTGAGGTCACTCTGAACGGAATGAGAAGGCTCTGATAAAACATGCCCTAGCTCCAACTACAGCAGCACTTCCATTGTAGTGACCACTGCTGGCGTTGTTGCAGCAGGGAGTTACAGGCCCAAATTTTGCTAGTGTAGACAAAGTCTTTAAGAGCCAGAAGCAGCTTTTTCCAGCAGACCCGGGTAGGACACTGTAGAGTATTGGCTGTGGGAAAAGGTTAGCTATTTTCAAACACATAAATCTTCATAAATCTCCATCCTCTCAATAAATTTTGATAAACGGTCATCAGTCATCTTAGCAAATGGTGACTGGATCTCAGTTTGTCTTGTTCTTTCGGGTAGACATGACAGCTAAAGGAACTCAAAGTAAATCCACTGAATATTCAAGTTATTTTTCTAAAAGTAAATCCTGAATAAACTTTGTTGATGGATCAGTCCATGGACTGATAAAAGTCCATTTACTGCAATCACCATTAGCATTTTCTCATTCATTTATTACTTAAACACAGGTGGCATTAAGCAATCGCAATACTTTTTAAAAATAATTAATTGTTTCAAATGTAGTTCAGATTTACAAAGTTTTTTTGTTTTTTGCCAAACAAACTGCTTCTGAAGATCCCTTCAAGAATGCCACTCCAACTACCATATTTACTCCCCCTTTTCTCACCTTTGAGGACCTTAGTCAAAATTTTCAAACCTGAGTGCCTGAAGTTGAGTTCCTAAATCCATTTTTGCCACCTAAATATATGTAGCCCAATTTTCAGAAATGCTCCTTATCCAACCGTCATTGAAGTCAATGGAAGCTGAAGGTGCTCTGCTCCTATTAACAGGGCTATTTTGATTTGGTTCTGAAATCCGAATTTCAGAGTCCAACTTACGGCACCTGGTTTAGAAGTTTTAGCTCATTCGTCATTAGTGGCATCTCTCTCCACAGTGGTTAGTCAATCCATCTCAAGATTCCTCTTTTCCCACACATACAACATACATTCCTTTCTCTAATAAGAAAAGCTTTCAGAGCTTTCCATATGTAATTGTTTCTTCGTGCACAGACTTCAGATTAGCCCTGAAGTAAAGTGGTTTTTGGAATAAAAGGTACATAAACATTGTGTAGCTACACGGCACCTTAAAACAGGATGTCTATAAAATGAAAATCAAGGGTCAGTTTAGAAGTAACCCCAAGACTGGTACTGAACTCCATAGCTGTTGTAGAAGTCAACCACATTATAGATCATTCCATTTTCTCCATTGTCTTGTAAGGACTGCTGCCAATTGCCACTCTGAGAAAATACCATGTAATTTCAAGGCAGAGTATATGCTAGTCCTCATTTAACTGGCTTCCCAAACTGTGGTTGCAGCCATGCAGCTGTTCTCCCTCCTAAAGTAGCAATAACTGTGGTCATTTTTCCTTACAGTACCTCCCAGTTTGGTCATGAAGAACCACCTTTGGCTTGGCTTTAGGTTTTCTGGATATTGTAAACACTAACATTACAGTTCTTCAGAATATGGCCAAGCCAATTTTATATTTAATCCTTCCTTCTGTTGTAGATTTTACAGCCAATGGCATTTTTGTGCCAAACTCCCACATGGCCAGACTAGGGGGCTTTTATTTGTTTTGGCCAGGGTCCGGAGGTGTTTAATTACACCCTTGAAAAAGTAAATACTCAGTGTGTCCTACATAGTTTCTGTATCAGAAAATTTGGCCCCTATAGGGTTAGGAGGGAAAAAAAGTTTATTTGACTTGGAAAACAGACATAGCTATAGAGAATTAGGAGAACCGTCACTTGTCAGCTAAACAGAAAACACGGCAACATTTTTGTGTCAGAACCCTATCTGTCACATTTCAGGGCAACTGCTTCTGTATTTCTCCCTCTGTAGTCCACTAAGGAAACCCATTCCAGCTCCTCGGCCACCACCATAGAATCATAGAGTATCAGGGTTGGAAGGGACCTCAGGAGGTCATCTAGTCCAACCCCCTGCTCAAAGCAGGACCAATCCCCAGTTTTTGCACCAGATCCCTAAATGGCCCCCTCAAGGATTGAACTCACAACCCTGGGTTTAGCAGGCCAATGCTCAAACCACATGCGTCTCTCCCCATCTTGACCAGGGTTTTTGCAGGCTACACAGTTCCCCGCCTACATTTTGATATTCCCAGTAAGCCAGACCGTCTAAACAGGCCACTGTCTGCACTTTGCTTTCTCTCCAAGGGCTATGATCAACATAACTGTCATAGTCCCACCCAGCTCTTTCGAAGAAAGCACACACATTCTAAAGGTGAAGGCATTACAGAGAAAATATATTAAAAACATTAAGAGAACCTGCAAGTATCTTAATAAGTTTATAAGAGATTAGCCATGATCGCCAACAAGGGCTCTGGTAGGAGCCAGTCCTTCAAACTCCACAAAGGGGGTTTTCGGAGTTTAACAAGCACCCCCATGAATAGTTCAGTCTTTCCTTTATACAGTATTGGGCCCTACCAAATTCAGGGTCCCTTCTGGTCAATTTTATGGTCATAGGATTTTAAAATTAGTCAGTTTCAGGCTTTCAGATGATATTTACATCTGAAATTTCATGGTGTTGTAACCGGGGCGGGGGGCTCATCCCAAAAGGGAGTCATGGAGGCTCACAAAGCTGTTGGAGAGCGGGTGACGCAGGATTGCCACTCTCACCTCTGTGCTGCCTTCACAGCCCCTCTGGACTCTGAAGGCAGCACAGCTGTGGACCTTCCTGCAACTGGGGGAGGTACCCAGACCCGTGAGTCTGATATCCCCGCAAGAGCAACTGCTCTTCCTTCCCCTGCATGACCGCTCTGAGCCCAGTGCCCCCGTCTGGGGCGCCCCCAGCCCTGCCTCTCCACCTCTCCTGCAATAGCTAGATCTCATGGGAGATGTTTGATTTCACAGTCTGTGACACGTTTTTCATGGCCGTGAATTTGGTAGGGCCCTATCTATAAAGCTTGAGCCTTTGAAATCCTGGTTTTATGTAACATTGGATCACCAGACAAAGACCCACTCCCCAGGGTTTAGCTTCTAAAGGCTGGTGTTTTGCATAACTGGGGGTGTGGAATTTGTATTTACCTTACCCTAGACGTTTCCCAGGAAATCCACTTCACACATATTGTCCCAAAAGACCATTCTTGTCTGCCACATTGTTCAGCATAGTCTTTTGATCATCTAGATGCACAATACATAACCTTTGCAAAGATACTTAAACTTAATTCAATAAGGTGTTGCAAGGATATTGCCAAAAATTGCATATTTGTTACACCGTCATCAGCATAAATGTGTGTTTGTTGCCTGAGGATCTGGTAATTTAACAATACATGCGATAGCCAAAAATCACAATCTTTGGAGATGATGGTGATTCCATAGAGCTTATTAAAAAATTAAAAAAGCATAATCTGAACTTCAGAGAATCATGTTATGTATAATTAAAATTTTAAAAGTGTATCGATTCACTATTAAAGGTGCATAGCCAGGCACTGAAAAGGAACTGCATACATTACCAAAGTCCAATCTTAAACAAGTTCTGAAATACATATCGGTCCTCAATCTTTAGATACATGTGAATCTAAAACATGTTATCACAGTTAAAGACTGTAAGAATGTATGTGCATAAGAGGGCATATTTACAGTTAAATATCCAAAATGCAGGAAATACAAAAATGAAGGTTGAATATTCAGTTGTGAAACCTGAATGCTGCATTATAATTTTTCCCCTAACATATAATTTCTTATTTTTGTTGTTGTTCTTTAAATAAGTGAAAGGGGCAAAAGTAATCTCATAATAGGCCCAAGTCTCACAAGGTCAGCTGGGGTTTATCAGCATTATCTGTAAAACATGTTATTGTAGATTTAAGAAGCACAAGTCAGAGGAATGGCAGTTAAAGTTAAGGTCTTGATCCAGCCATGCACTTGGGTAACTTCAGGCACAAATAGTCTAATTGCTTTTAATGGGACTAAGCATAAGCTTAAGAGCTCTGCTGGATGGGGGGCCATACACATTCCCATACATATGCTTCTATATACATCATATAAATGTTGTTTTAAAGAACGCTTAAGGCATATTAATCCCTTCCTACACCCTTGAGAGCTGTCCAGCTTCCTAGTCTCTCCAAGTTGTGTTTTTTCCTCCCAGTTTAAACAGATGCAAGGCCATTACAGCTTTCTCTCTTTCATTTGCAAATAGAAACACACACAAAATATGGGGCAGGAGGAGGAAAAGGGGATAGGAAAGTGCAGGCTAGTTGATGAAGTTTCCAAAACTCAACTGCTGCCTTAAATACTGTACATCATCAATCTTTAGATGTTTTCTTTAATTTGGGAGGCATAAGTTTACCAAGCATGTTTAGTAAACAACTTTAAAACCAAGCAGACAGTGTTGCATCAGCTCACAGTTGGAATATATTCTTCATAACCATAAATGCTAGATTTTTTTTAAATGAAGAAAATGAAGGAATTGAGAAATGCTGGTATGGCGTATCATGCTTAGTGGCTCCAGGGGTATTAAATTCTGCTGCCAATGACTCCACAAGGTATTAAGAATGGGAACCTTCCTTTTTGTCTTGATAAACACTTGTCCATACCTGCTCACCTCCCATCTTTATTTCTGCAGCATCCCACTGTTGGTCTCCCTGGGTCCATAGCTTCCCCCTCTAAGTCTATCCCCGAACACAACTGCTAAAATTATCTTCCTCATCTAATCACACCACCTCACTTTCTCCAGCTGTTCCCCCCCACCCCACATACCAAGTTTAAATGTCTAGTTCTCTCCTTCAAGGCCATGTATTGCTCCAGCCTACAACTGGATAACATTTACATTATCCTCCTTAGTCCCCTTCTCTGGGTATGTCTACATGGCAATTAAAAACCTGCGGCTGACCCATGTCAGATAGCTCGGGCTTAGGGGCTGTTTAATTAGAGTGTAAACGCAGGCTCAAGCCCAAAAGTCAACACTGCAATTAAACAGCCCCTTAGCCCAAGCCCCTTAGACCGAATCTGCTGGCATGGACCAGGTGCAGGCTTCTAATTGTAGTGTAGACATACGCTCTGCAACAGAGATGCCAACCTCGATGCCCCTTTGACCTCAATTTCGCACTCCCATCTTCTTCCTTTCACCCCTCTATGAATGGAATGGCCTACCAACTTCAGTATGTCAGGACTCTACCCCCTCCTTATTCAAATTCCTTCTCTTCCACAATGCCTACGAACATTAACCTGAAGTGGTAAAATGCCCTCTCTACCCCCAAACACACACACACAATTACAATGTTTAATAGAATCTAAGGGCTTGTCTACACTGCGAAGTTGTCGACAAAACTTTTGTCTTTTATGGGTACCGTCAAAAATATAAAGGGAAGGGTAACCACCTTTCTGTATACAGAACTATAAAACCCCTCCTCCTGGCCAGAGGCAAAACCCTTTCACCTGTAAAGGGTTAAGAAGCTAGGATAACCTCACTGGCACCTGACCAAAATGACCAATGAGGAGACAAGTTACTTTCAAAGCTGGGGGGGGGGGGTGAAGGGGAAACAAAGGGTCTGTCTGTCTGCGTGATGCTTTTGCCGGGAACAGATCAGGAATGCTCTTCAGAACTTCTGTTAAGTTAGTAAGTAATCTAGCTAGAAATGCATTAGATTTCCTTTTGTTAAATGGCTGGTAAAATAGGTTGTGCTGAATGGAATGTATATTCCTGTTTTTGTGTCTTTTTGTAACTTAAGGTTTTGCCTAGAGGGATTCTCTATGTTTTGAATCTGATTACCCTGTAAGGTATTTACCATCCTGATTTTACAGAGGTGATTCTTTTACTTTTTCTTCAATTAAACTTCTTCTTTTAAGAACCTGATTGCTTTTTCATTGTTCTTAAGATCCAAGGGTTTGGGTCTGTGTTCACCTATGCAAATTGGGGGTGTAGGGCTTGGGGGAATATTTTGGGGGGGAAGACGTCTCCAAGTGGGCTCTTTCCCTGTTCTTTGTTTAACACGCTTGGCGGTTATGCTTGGCAGCATAGGGTTCAAGGACAAGGCAAAGTTTGTACCTTGGGGAAGTTTTTAACCTAAGCTGGTAAGAAAAAGCTTAGGGGGTCTTTCATGCAGGTCCCCACATCTGTACCCTAGAGTTCAGAGTGGGGAAGGAACCTTGACAGGTACTTAAAAAAGCCCCCCCGCGAAAGACAAAAGTTTTGCCGACGCAAGGGGCAGCATGAACGCGGCTTTGTTGGCCGGAGCACCCTCCTGCCGACAAAGCTAACGCTGCTCATGGGGCTGGAAGTATTTTGTCGGCAAAAGCCACCCAAAAAAGAGCGTTTACACACACTAAAAGCCCTTACACACACTAAAAGCATGGTGTAGATAAGCCCTTAGTTACCACCATCTTCCAGGCCTCCTAGTGTGTGACATGCCTCCTCTTTATCTTTTACATTATAAGGCTCCAGGGTAGGGACTGTTTTTGTGCCTTTTCTGCTGTGCCATTACTCCTAATATTTGCTATATTCAAGAACAATTTTCCTTTTCCTCTTTACAAAATAGAAAAAAAAAAATCTATTTAACATCAAAATAGCTTCCCCACCCCCCCGATGAGTTCACCTTATTCACTGCTTGTTCAGCCCAGTATTTGGATTAATACAGCTGTACCTTGGAGAAGAGAAAATACATGAACATTTAGAGCACTATTAATGCAACTGATTTTGCATATTCTAAAGACTACAAAGCATTTTTCACCTATTTTTTCATAAAAGGGGATTTATAAAATGTGTTAAGCATGAAATCAAAATATGAGCAGATAGAAGCAAAAGATGATAGAAACTGCATTTTGAATTAAATGAAGATATTTTTACAAGCGTTTTTACGAGAAAGCAGCATAATTTAATGAGTTTAGCAAGACTTTGTTAAACTGGTGCACAACTTCATATGGACACTTACTTTTCTTTACAAGTATCTTATTTCAGTTTAGATCAGCTCTGTAAGGAATTGATTTAGCTTAAGGCAATTTCTTGCAGACTTAAGCTAAAACCAAACAAGCCACTCCTAAATTAAAATAGAAGTGCACACACACCGTTTTGCACCAATTTTCTACAGTCTGTTTAAAAACACCTCTTTAATGAAACTGGTGCAAATTTGGAGGCAGACATGGTGATAGTTTTACAACATTAAGAGTAGCTGCTGTCAGAGAGTTCAAAAAGCATGGGCGGTGCGCATATTATATATACGCCTAACCAAAATCAAAAACTAAGGTGTTTGCTACTCAGTTTCTGCTTGGGGTTTGCAATTTTGGTTTATACTAAAAAGAACACATACACTTCCCTTGCTCACGAACAAACAACAACATCACATAGGGAGCACTGCCCATAGGTTTATTAACATGCAACATGTGAGTAAATGCATCTGATACCCCTACATACCAGACAATGAGTCTTCTAGTAGCAAAGGCTCATTAAGAAAGAAGAGCAGCTACCATGGCACCAACCGGTCTACTAGAAAACAGCCTGAAGAGTGTAATTGTGTGTTTGCTGATTTATATTAATCAATTTCCAGTTTGTATTTACATGCACTTCATCTGGTTGCCTTTTTTTTTTTTTTTTTTTTAATAATTTTAACCATCTATTGCTGTCAAGTGTATAATTTCTTTTGGGTCTATCTCACTTAATGCGCAGAGCCATGATTACATGTAGGGGACTTTGTGACATGCTTTGTTGCGGTGCATGTCTGTCTTCAGCACTTATCCTTGATAATCCTCCTTTCTTCTAAAATAAAATAAAAACCAAGTATGGCTTAATTGGTAGCAGGATTAGGCCCAATGCAAATTTTGTCACTGCCTTCAGTGTGACCACAATGAGTGTCCTTCCAGCCCTGCCTTCTCCAGCATGGAAATTCAGGCATGCTTTCCCAGCTGTCCAGGAAAAGAGCATTGTTTGCAGGGTCACCTCTGCACCCCATTTGAGTCTGCGGACAGTAACTCCCCAGTCAGCACTGGGAGTTAATATTTGTCCTGCTAGTCCAATGACGGTGCTATGGCTTCACACTCAATTGGGCCAGTTCATTTTGTTTTCACCTAGAGGGAGGGGGAGAACATTAGACATACAGCTTCACAGTGGAGCTGAACAGCGGGGGAAGGTGGTCTGCTCAGTGTCCCGTGCCAGAGCTGGATACGAAGCCAGGCTTCCAGCAGCAGTGTGCTGCTCTCAGGGTCCATCAATAGTGCAGCTGGGAGTGTGCTTCCCAGCTCTGACAGACAGAGATGCTCTAGCCCCGCTCAAGCTAGTGCTCTAAAAATAGCTGTGTAGCTGGGGGCAGCACAATGGGATAGCAGCCTGAGTACAAACAGGCCGGACTCCTGCATACATACTTGGGCTCCTAGCCCAAGCAGTCATCCGCACTACTCCCTGCTACACTGCTACTTTTAGCATGCTAGCTTGAGCAGAGTTAGTGCATGTCTGTCTACCCGCACTGGTAAGTGATGTACAGATTGTATAGGCATGTAACCAAAATAAAAAACTTAAGTACTTGCTACTCATTTTCTGCTTGATTTGCTATTTGGTTTATATTACAAAGCAAACAAATACTTCAGTTGCTTACTAACAACAACAGGTTTCAGAGTAACAGCCGTGTTAGTCTGTATTCGCAAAAAGAAAAGGAGTACTTGTGGCACCTTAGAGACTAACCAATTTATTTGAGCATAAGCATCCGATGAAGTGAGCTGTAGCTCACGAAAGCTTATGCTCAAATAAACTGGTTAACAACAACAAAATCACCAAGGGAGCACTACCCATATGCTGGAATTCAAATCGTCAGGGCTTTCCTTTGGTCCACAAGGTAGTAAACATAAGTTGAAGGTAGGGTGAAGGGGGAAAAAGTTAAGGGGCCAATTTAACTATTTCACAAACCATTTTTAAAATCCTGCTTGTTTTCAGAAAGATTGAACTCAAACAAGAAATGTTTGCGGGGTTAATTGCACACAAATAGAAACCGCTAGACACCAAAACATTTCAGATGGCAAAAAGGGTCATTTTGAAACTGTTTCCATGAAATCCACAATAAAAAGAATCTGAAATAACCAAGTAGCATATTCACCCCTATCAAGTCCAGAGGAACAGTTCCCACAGGGGAGAATCCTCCAATTACGCGCCAAAATCATAGTAAGAGGGCCATTACCTCAAATACTGGTATTTACAAAAACCTCAATAGTCGTTTTTTTCCGCCCAAAATCTTGCCATTCTTCATTGTCTCCAGATCCTCAACTGTGTAAATCAACGTAGCTCCCCTTTGGAAAAGCTGCATTTATTTACATCAGCTGAGGATCTGGTCCAATACATCTCAACATAAAAATCCTTCTGAGCTCAGTGCATTGCCCTTATTATTACCTGGACGGATGTCAGGATAGGCTTCTACGGGCACAAGGTTCTGAAGATTCAGAGCAGGCTGCACATCGGGGACAGAAGGATGGTGAAGAAATTTGGCATCATGTGACTTCCAGAAGAAAAAAGGGGAACGTCCACGTACCAGCAGGGCAGATACAGGTAAGTAACCGTTTTCATGTTCTCTCCACAGGTACTAATGCGGAGAGTGGATCAGATGATACGTCTGAGGGAAGGGAGCAGAAGGAGACTCCGCCGATTGGAAAGCATGGGATGCACTGTCCTAGGGTTGGGGGTTCTTTGAAATATGTTAGAATAGTCTGAGGAAATCAGCTGTCAAAAGCAGCCATAGCTATGACAACCAGGATATTATTGACTCTCCCCAAGTACGCAAATGAACTGAAGGAGGGAGTGATGAGTGGCTGATTCTCTCTCAAGTCACAATGTTACTACTCAGGCAGCAGCAGGGAGCAGTAAATGTGCACTGTGTGAGGGGTGGAGGTGGGGAAGAATCAAGCTTTTCCAGTGGTCAGATTTTCTATAATTCCCTAAAAAACAACATACAAACACAAAACACAGGTTGGAGATAATTTCACAAACATATTAATTAGCATCTGAAATTTGGTTCAAATTCTCCATAGCAGGTTAACAAAAAAGGGTTCCAAAAAATGGTGAGACACTTGAGGTACAGACCCTGTAAAATAGAAAATTCTGATGCAACCTTAGTCTGCTACTGAGAGACCGTAAAAAAGCAGGGAGGTAAAATGCATATTCTAAACTGCTAGGCACAGAGATTAATCTATCTGGTTGTCCCAATTATGGTCCAAATTCTCCGCTGGTGTAATCTGGCACAGCTCCAGTGACTTCTGTGGAGCTGCACTAATTTACACCAGAGAATTTGTCCTTACAGATCTGTGCCTGCAGATTTGTCACAATGGAAAAACAGCTCTAAGCATGCAGTGACATTACCTTCAAAATTAATTCAGGCCAGTTTTTTAAAAATAAATTTATTAAGAATTTTTTCCATAAAACATTGATATCATAATCAATGCAACCATGTAATCAGAATCAAGCATTTCTGTTATAAGCAGGCACAAAAATACAAAAAAAAAAAAAAAGGTGTGAGTACACTGTTAGGTGAACTATATGTTATTAGACTACATACTTATCCTGTACTTCTGGAAAAAGGTAAAATGGAGTATCTATTTTCTGATACCAAATTTGAACAGAAAAAAGATAAACTACTGTTGTTTCTCTTTGGCCTATCTACAAGACATTGTACAAAAGTTGGTTGTTTCAAAAATCTTATGGTGCCGTCATTGCCAACAGGAAGAAGAATACTGAATGGATATCTGAAATGTAAGAACTCATCTTCAGAACTCAAATGATTTGCTAAAATATCAGAACCGGTGTCCAGAGATAACTGTTTATACTTACAAGGCAGATGTGGCCTACATAGTTATATGAATATGTAGCTTTTTAGAATATGTAGGGGAAAAGTATTATAGTAAATGTATGCATAATTCATACATATTAGACACATTAATATACATACAAACATGCTGTAAGTGAACTTTGAGGGAGTCACTTTTTCAAGAAGAGTGCTACTATCAGATCTCTCAACAATAATACACATACTTAGCATTCAGTAATGTGCTCGTTTATTTCTGTACCTTTTTCTTAAAATATATATTTAAACAAGAAACAAAGAATAGTATTGAATCTTTCCATAAACTTTGTTTTCTTATTTACATTGTAATATTCCATTATACACAAAGTAAAGACTGCATTACGGTACATTATCTTTATATAGCTTTTTTGTAATACATACAGCTTGAAGCTATGTAACATCTTAGCTTGGGAAGAGAGATGCAACTTATATTATAAGACTATTTAAAAACAATTCTGGCCATAATTTTGCTCTAGAGTGTTTCACTGAAACCATTCTTTGTCAAAGAAAAATGCCCCACACAGGGGATGAAGAAGCAGTGTTTAAGTCACCACTGGATCCACTTAAACTTAAAAGAAATGTACAAACCACAATCACTTTTGCATTACCACACAACTATCTCTGAGGCCCGTTACTTCCTAATTTAGAACATGAATGACAGTTACTACCACATCTTTAAATTAGTTTTTTTCCATAGTTTTAGGGCATTTTTTTTAAACTGTAAACAATGAAGATTTAAATGCAACATTAATCATACATTATCTTCACCCACCTGCACAACTAGGAAGAGTTCTGATTTGTTTGGGAGAAAAATGAGCATGCACACACCCATTCACACAAAAAGAGTATAAATCACAGCCGCATTTATCTCAAGTTTATGGTGCACGTGGTTGCAATAAAGAGTATAAAATGAGAGTAAAATTCCCAACATCTGTTAAAACACAAAAGAGCTTATTGTACAAAATGTCATTCACATTCTCTGTATTGAGCTGAGAAGTTAGTTATTCAGTTTGCTGGGGTCTCCAGCCGACAGACTCCTCCTTCGATTGCCACAGACTGCCCTGCCACAGCTCCAGGAGGAAGTCTCGAAATGTGAGTCTGTGAAAAAATTGTGAGAACTTTAGCAATTGCGGAAAAAACTGAGAGAACTGAAAGCAGGTGGAATCGCTGGACACAAAGACATCTTAAAAAGCCCACAATGTTTAGATTGTTCAATATGAACATATATACATGCAAATTACAACACAACTGAAAAAGCTGCAGACCGGGAACGTTTAGTATAAAGAGGACATTAATTAATAGGAGGGGACATAGTAGACGTATGCAAAATAATAAACAGTGCAGAGCAGGTAAATTGGGTGCTGCAGTTTACCCTACCTACTAAGTGAACAAAGCGACTTCAGTAAAGTTGACACAAAATTAAAACTGATAAAAAGAAAATATGTTTTTGCACAATACATAATCGATATGTGCAGCTCCATGAGAGAAGACATCATTAATGCCAAAAGCTTAGAGGATTCAAAAAGGGTTAGAACTTAATATGTTTGTAGGACACAAACTCATGCTTCAAAGCTTAAAGCCAACTTTAATTGATGAATAAGTTAGGATGAAATTCCATTGTGTACTTTTTTGAGAGAAGAGTTAAACTGCAAAAATGTTTTGAGAAAAAAAGTATGGTCATGACAGTATTTCAGCAGGAAAGATCAAAACATCTGTATGAGAGTTTAGTTTGTCAGATTGCTAGACGGATTTAATATATTATTCTCTATTTATATTCCGGTAATGCGTAATGGCCCTAATGATATAGGAAGATACCATCCCTACCACACAGAGCTTGTTATTACTGGTTGTGAAACTGCACTACAGGACAGCTAAATATATTTTCCATATATTACTTTTCAATGTTAGTAATTGCCAAAGTTATCAAAGTGATATTATACAATTATGAATGGAGGAGGATACACCATTAAGCTGTGGTCCAACTATGAAAAAATTTGAGAAACTCTATCTTGAGTCATCCCGTCCTCTATTTCTGAAAAGTATCTGTTTATTGGTTTTATATTGGCAAACACTGTTATTCATTATATCCAAAGGCATGTGTGAGCCCTGTTGTGTGATAAGGAGTGGTACTGCTTCAGTTTATTGTTTGTCTATTGTTTTACCTTCGAGGGAGTCACATAAAGCCTTATAAAGAATTTACAACTTGACACATACCATTCTTCATGTTTAATGGTGTCTAGTTACTCCTTTTCCCATGTGTTTATTGGGGTTATATAATTCACATTGCTCATAACAATAGCTTGACATAATGGTTATTTCACCTCTTCAGTCTGTATTTGTTGTGCTCTATTTTGCAACTGCAGAAGATTTGTTTTGTACAGTCTAATTTCCTACCAAGGAGGACAGATCCGTAAGTACTGAAGAAATTTCTTTATTTTCCAGTGCATACTTCGTTGTAAATGGGCAATGATAAAGACTTTACAATACCAAACATGTATATAAGCGTATTCTGCCTTATTGTTAGTGCTGTGTTACTGTTACATGTAACCCATCATTGTTTCCATATGTAGCATTGTTATATGATATCGGCATATATTTTGGTCCACATGGTGTTGACTCTGCAATATAATAATGCTACATATTGAAATAATCGTGGATTACATGTAGGGCCAGATGGCTAAAGCAGTGCTTGGTGCACTGGGAGAGGTGTCACAGCCAGCTTGCTACAACCCTTCTGCCCACACCTCAACTCCCAGAGCTGCTGGTTTGGACTCTGCTGTAAATTTAACTCAGGGCTACTCTACAGTCTGTTCTACACTACAGAGTTAGGTCAACTTAAGCTGCCTTGCGTCAACCTAACCATGAAAGTGTCTACACTTAAATTTTGTTCCCACTGATGTAACTGTTCTGCTATGTCAACTTAACTCCACCTTCACAAGTGGTGTAGAGTCAAGGTTGATAATAGTCAGGTTGACCCAGTGTTAGCGTAGAGACTGTGTTGCTTATGTTGACTGTTAATGGCTTTCAAGAGCCATCCCACAATGCCCCACACTGACAGGACAATTAATACAAGTACTCCTGGTGAGGATGCGCACTGCCAACACAAGGAGCAAAGCGTAGAGACGCACAAGTGATGTAATTATTATGGCGGCTGTGTGCCAACGTAAGTTGGGCAACTTAATTTTACAGTGTAGACATGGCCAAATCCGCACTGGATAGTAACAGCACTCCCAGAGGCTTAGGGTAGTTGAACAGTTACTGTTGTCTAAACTACAAAGATTTTGTCAGTATAGCTATAGCAGCAGTGCCCTCAGTGTAGATGCACTGTATGCTGACAGGAACTTTTCTGCCAGCATAGCGATTTGCCTCCCTGAATGTTAGCTACGCCAACAGAAGTACTCTTCTGCGAGTACTGTGTCAACATTAGGGGTTTTGCCGGCATAGCTATGTCAGCTAAGGGGTGTGGGTTTTTTCATACCCCTGATCGACATAGCTATGCTGACAAAACTTTGTAGTGTAGTCCTCACATCACACTGCCAGAGAATCACCAGCACGCACTGTTCCTGCAATACCCTCATCTATTCCATGTGCTAGAAGTTAGGGAGGAGGATAGCAGTTTCCCTGGCTATTATTCCACTCAGATTCTTTAGCTGTACTCTTAAGGCAGCTTTAAGGTTTTTTTTGTGCCAGGACAAGGATCAGGTCTGTAATGCTCATGCAATACGATTATCTGTAGCGTATACTGAAGTTGCAAAAACCGATACACTGAAGACATAAAGTCCTCATTTTCCATATGTGCAGATTAAAGCCAATCACTTAATTCTGGGAATTTTATTATTTCATAATAGTTAAATATATAACAGGCTCAGCCGCTTAAATTTCATTGCCAGATATTCTGGTATATTTTGCATTAGATGAAGGGACTTAGGCAAAAAATTTACACCTATTTTGCCAGTAGTCTCATTATAAAATGGTGAGCTTTTTTTTTATTTTTAAAAAAAATTATTTTTTACATTATGGGCTGGATTCTGCCAGTCTTCCAAGTGCTGAACTCTCAATGCTAGTTCAAGCTTCAGAAGAATAAGACTTGCAGGATTGGACTTTATTTCTTTATTTCTGTTTTAATCGGGAGAGATGTCACTGGCATGACCCATCGGCCTCAAACTTGGGTCACAGGAGTAGCCATGCTTCAACTCTCCACTTGGGAGCCTGTTGACAACTCCTAATCCAGGACCCATGGAGCCCAGCTTGAGGCTCCACCTCTGATGTTCCATTGGTGGCGTCCCAGAGCAGCCAATTGGCCCGTTGGCCCTATTTAAGCGAGGAACAAGAAACTGTCCGAACAACTGAGCTCCCCCCTGCTCTGGACTGTGTGCCTCCTACTCCTGATCCCCCAGCTTAACTTCCTGGTGTCCTGACCTGGCTTGGATCCTGACCTCTGACTTGTGGTTCTGACCTCTGGTTTGTCTCCTGCCTCTGAATCCCTAGTATCTTGACCCAGCTGACTCTTGACTCCCAGCTGTGGACTCCGGCTCTGACCACTAGGTCTGGTTACCTAGGACCTCGCCCTGACAGTCATTTTATAAAATAGAATGTCTTGTAACTGCTCCGCTGCTAGTGGGAGGCTAGACGGTGCAAGCCTTATTTATGTTGCTGTGCACTTACTAGACCCTATAGTCCCATTAATCTTAAAAGGTCCCAGGATTGCACAATTTAACACACTGTGAGGTGGTATGTTTTGAAAGTCTGTAAGTCTCAAAGATAAAACAGTAACAACATGTATCGGTTGAGCAGAATGTTATTTAGAACCTTAACCACAATTCACTGTAAAGACATTCTATATTCCAGAGGCTCGGCCTCTTTTAACCCCCTCCTTGATAAGGTTATCCTGGTGTCTGCTCTTAGGTGGTCTTCTTTTCAGTTAAATGACAGAATCAGATTTAATTAAAAACATTTTTAAGGTTTTCATTTTACTGGTTCAACTTTGATCCTTAGCCCTCCTACGTGATATATGAGCATCTTTCTACTTTTAGAACAATTTTGATCGAGATCATGATTTAACATTTCAAGAAGAGAGGGTTCCCTTCAAATCTCCTATGGTTCCCCTCAAATGCAACTGACAATTTTTGGAACTATTATTTCAGAGTTAACCTTCCATTTGTTTAAAAAGATTTATAAGAATAACTGGTAGAACCAAATTTGCAAATATCTTTTTCGGTGGTCTATTTAAAACCCCAAATAAAATTAGAGCTATCATGTAAAATCAATTTTCTTAGTAGTATGCAGTAACAGTCTTTACTCAGTAGAAGCATGCTACTGATCACACAATATGATACCACAGTCAATGTGGCTCAGTGGCCTAATCTGAATCAGACATCTATTATGAAGTGGAGATGGTCATGGCAGAGTACACTATTGGAACGAAGAAATAGTACAGTATGAGGCATGGATGCCCACAGATTCTGCCAAGTGGCACACAGGCAAATATTTTTTACCAAAACAGAACCACCAAAATTTCTTAGGCCTGCAGTAGGATATTTATTCATTCATTATAAAGGATTCAATTTTTGAGACATGATTTTTCTAACCCAAACAAACGGTGGGCACAATTAATAAAATTTGTGCTTACCTGCTTACCCCACAAATCAGGTAAAGTTAGATGCCTCAATACACCCACAAACAACTGCAGGTGAAAACTGGGAGGCTGGGTTGAGTTACATATTGAAAATCACTCTAAATATACTTATTATTTCTAACGACAGCAGCTGGCTCTTGAATATGAAACCTCAGTGAGAATTTGAATAGATTTTTCAAAACACAAGAACGTTTTAACAGATGATCAGTAAATTTGTCTCTCAGATGTGTTATTTAGACACAGGCACGCTATTCCACTTTTTTGACTATGAAAAGGATTTCCAGTACATAAAAACCTAAAGTACACCTCCAAAATCTGTGTATCTCCTTACTGAACTACAACACACATGCAAATGCATGTATAATCAAAATCCTTGCATGCGTCTTGACATATAAACTTTTCTCATCATCTCTTTATCTTGCATGCAACTCAGTATCAAGTAATAAATGAAGTACTATCCGATTTTATGCATAACATTTCATGTCACTTTTACTCAAAAGCAAGTAACTATTATGTCAAACAGAAAAAATATTAAGATGACTTTTTAAAGAGAAATAAGGTCACAATATTTTATTTTTAAAATATCCATAGCTATTTCATGTTGTACGAAAGAATAGATTTGAAGTGCTATACATTTTATATTCAATTAAACTCCCAAATGACCTTTTAAGATTAGACTCTCATCAACCCTTATTCTTAGGCATAACAATTTACACTAAATACATGTCTCCTTTGATTTTAGTAAGATTTTTCAGACTCAGCCACCTTACTTGTATAGTTTGTTACTTTTTTTTTTTAATAAATAAATACCCCCTACACTACACATTTTTAATTCTTGCTGAATTTAGGCTTGTACGGAACACAACAGGACAGGAGAGCGTTTAGTTAGATTACATTGTACCTTTAGCTTTGCAAATGGAGGGAACCTAGGTCTGGGATGGGGGCACAAAAAAAGCATAGGAATAGAAAACAAGTTCCACTCCCTTCTTCCAACCCCATGGAAGCTTCTCTGTTACTGCACTGTGGATCAACAGGCAGGGTTGCCAACTTTCCAAAAGCAGAAAATGGAACACTCTTGCCCCACCCCTTCCCTGTGGCCCTGCCCCTTGTCACTCCATCCCCACTCCCTCCGTTACTTGCTCTCCCCACCCTCACTCACTTGCTCATTTTCACCGGGCTGGGGCAGGGGATTGGAGTGCAGGAGGGGGTGAGGGCTCTGGCTGGGGCTGAGGGCTCTGGGTTGGGGCCAGAAATGAGGGGTTCAGGGTCCGGGAGGGGGTGAGGGTTCTGGGATGGGGCCAGGGATGAGGGGTTTGGAGTGCAGGAGGGGGCTCTGGGTTGGGGCGAAGGGGTTTGGAGTGTGGATGGAGGCTCAGGCTGGGGTAGGGGTGCAGGATACGGTGAGGGGTACAGAATCTGGGCGGCGCTTACTTCAGGTGGCTACCGGGAAGCAGCGACATGTGCCTTCAGCTTCTGGGTGTAGTTGCAGCCAGGGGGCTTTGCCCACTGCCCCAGCCCACAGGCGCTGCCCCCACAGCTTCCGGCCAAAGGGAGCTGCGGAGCCGGCGCTCAGGGCAGGGTCAGTGTGCAGAGCCCGCTGGCTATGCCTAGGAGCCAGAGGGACATGTCGTCTCTTCCCAGGAGTCATGCAGAACCGGGTAGGGAGCCTGCCAGTCCTGCACCAATCGGACTTTTAATGGCCACGTCCTTTTACGACCAGATGTTCCAGTCAAAAACCGGACACCTGGCAACCCTATCAATAGGAGACAGATTAGGGGCAAAAGGGACAGCCTGTCAATATAGTACATGCCTCACTCTTCCTGTTGGGAATATGCAGAATAAGATATTAACTCTGTGAGAATCATTTTACTTTGGTGTCCCCCTTGAAATGAAATCCGCTGGATGAGGTTGGGAGGGCCATATAGAAGCATGGCTCCCAAAGGAGAACGGCTGCTATGTGGACAAGGAAGAAAAGCAGCAGTACTGGACCTCTATGGGTTTAGAGTACCAAATCTCATGTATAATGAAAGAGAAGGAGCAGACAAACATCACTTGAACTATTTTTGTAGGAAACTGGGAGCTGAAGCTTGCACTGGTGTTTTTTGTTCTTGATTTTTTGTAATAACTACCAAAACCCTGCCTGTGTAAGGTAGCATCTGTTATGATTTGGTTTTGAACTCTAGCGATCCCTCCCACTCCTCTTAAAGCCCAAACCAAAGGGTAATCTTTCTGGCCTGGAATAATTGTTAATTACGGTAAGAACATTATATGATTTCTTCTTTTGGATCAAATGTATCTTTCAAATCTGAATTACTTGGCTTTAGGATTAATTTTTTTCTTAAACTACACATGTTGTGCCAAGAACATTGCTATTTGGTGCCCCATTTGATAAAGTATTCTGACATGACTTGAAAGGTGAACTGTACTAGCTAATATGACAAGCATTTATTAAAGTCTTTAAAAGAAAAAGACCAGTTTAAGTGCTCTCCAAAATGATGTCACTTGGCCTTTTTTGTGCATATAAAAGTAATAGTTCTTGTCAATGATTAGCTCATTTTTTTCATTAAAGCCATAAACATAATGTGAAATGAATATGAGTAAGCCAAAAGTAAGACAGAGCTGCACGAAAGACAGAGTCCATCACAAACTGCAAACCAGCATATAGTGTAAATTAGGTTCGTGCATAACGACCGTATGACAGCACATTCAGTACTTGTGCAAACCTAATGAATGCCTCACTTATTTTTCAACTAATTTACCATACAGGGGAAAGTGTGTTTTGGTTAGAATATTTTGTTTACAGAAATATCATTCTGATATCCAGTACATTTTTGAGAGCTGGAACAGTATCATTAAGAATAAGCAAATCAAGAATAAAATGCACTGAATTTCATTTGCACTCTGCCACCTTACTTATTAGAGAAAAAAATTGCCACATCAATTTACTGTATACAAATCATAAATAACCTATGGGAAATGAGGTTAGAATTCTAAGTAGACCTTGAGTTAATAAGGAAGTCAAGAGAACGCCAACAAAAAAAAGGAATCTACAAACTGAATATAGTGATTCTAGACTATTTTTACATTTTAAAATGTTAGTACAACACATTAAGATGGATTGATATACATTAAGATAGTTTCTAAAGTAAGTGTTTTAATCCCTCTCAGTTAACTGTACTTCCCATATAATTCAAAGTCACATTTAGATAGTTTAAAAAGATGAATAACAATGCACCATTCTACCAACTGATGATGATTTGGGACTCAGAGCATTAGATGATAACTCTCAGATTAGTGATATTTAAAAAATATACCAAAACTCAAGATTTTCACTATCCTAAGTGTTGCAAAAGCAGAGTCAGATAACAGATATATTCATACTTACACCCCACTATTAATATCTGCTGCAATTATAAATATTTTATGTTTAATGTAGAGGAAAACAGTGCACATAATAAACAAGCCCAAATATTTTAGCCTGTTCCTAAAATGTTGAACATATTATCTTGTGTGAAATAGGAACACGATACCGAGCAGAAGCGTAAATAAGGGGCCAAATTCAATGTTTAGAACTTGGCTAAAGCCCACCAAACATTCCAGCTTGATCCAGAATTTCATCAGGCGCTGGAATTTCACCCCAGCTACGTTTAAACTGGAGCAAGATTTAGCAGGATTAATACAGTAGAGACAGCTACATAATCACAGATGTGTGTTTCAGTCATTTAAGGTTCAGTGTCTTAGCTCAGCAATGTGGACTGCTCTAGGTACATCTTACTACAAAGTCAAATCCACAGTTTAATGCAGGGATTGTCAATAGGTGGACTGCAGGCCAAATCTGGACTACCAGGTGCTTCTGAACTGCCAGTGAAATCTTTTTATTTAATTATTACTATTATTATTATTTTTGTATTATATTCTCTAGAGACTGGACCATGACTGTACCTTGACCAAGAAGTCTGGACCTTGACGAAAAATAATTGATTACCCCTGGTCAATGGTGTGATGGTTCGAAGTGGAAATCCTCCTATCTTTCCAGCTTTAAAAACAAAAGAATTAAATATAAAAGCCTTCTGCTGTGTTCCCAGATCTCAGAACCCAGTATTTTCATGATGTTCAAATGAAGCTGGAAGTTGAAGCTAGGCAAAAATTCAGACTGGAAATAAAACATACACTTTTAACTGTGAGAGTAATTAACCACTGGAACAATTTATCAACGGTCTTGGTGGATTCTCCATCAGTGGCAATTTTTAAATCAAGGCTGGATTTTTATATTTAAAGATATGCGCTAGTTCAAAAGAAATTATTGTAGGGGAGTTCTATAGCCTGTGTTATACAGGAGGTCAGACTAGATGATCACAATGATCCTTTCTGGCTTTGGAATCTACGTTCTATTAACAAAATATTCTAATTTGTATTTCAACTCAGGATGGTCCTTTCCAGCTAAGCTGGACTGCTGAGTTCTGAGCAGAGAACTGGATGTTCTAGAGCAGTGGTTCTCAAATTTTTTTTCCGCGGACCACTTGAAAATAGCTGAGGGTCTTGGTGGACCACTTAATGATCTTTCCAAATGTTGTTTGTACCATTAGCTAACTATTGTAAAGCGCTTTGGATAAAAGCGCTATATAAAAAAACCCTTAATAATAAACTTTTTTTGTTCTACAAATAAAAGTACACAACTCATATTTTAATATCAGTAGTTTTACCTTTCTAATGCAATGGTTGTGCCCTCTCTCCCCTGCCGTGGCAGCCACCGACCTGGGCTAGGAAGGAGGGGGGGGTCTCTCCCTCTCTGCCCCACTGCAGCAGCCCCCAAGCTGGGACTGGGAGGAGGAGGGTCTCTCCTCCTCCACAGCAGCCACAGAACGGAGGCTAGGAAGGAGGGCTGTCTCTCCCTGGCAGCCACAGCCCTGGAGCTGGGGAAAATCACCTCTTTCTCTGGCCGCCACAGCCCTGCATGTCCCAAATTTCCCCCACTGCGTGGCTACACGAATTAGATGGGTGGCCCTTCATTGTCTCGTGTGCGGCCACCCAGGTGCGCATCTTAGAGGGAACTATCTGCGGACCACTGAATGGAGCTCACGGACCACTGGTGGTCCGCGGAACACAGTTTGAGAACCTCTGTTCTAGTGTATGCACAAAGTTCTTTTCAAGCTAAGAATTACAGAATTCTTCAGTTGAATCCTACATATCTGAGTGCAGATTTAAAGATGAGAGTGACACATATTTTTCCTATTTCATGCATATAAAAGAGCTTCTCTGTAGTCTGAAATGTATGACTAAATGACTAAACATAAGATTACTCAGTAAATCTTTCCACTAATTTTCAAATTAAGATTATAATTAAAATGTATATTTCTTTACTCAGTGAATATTGGGTAGGTATCTTTCTCTTGGCAAAGAACTTTCATAAACTCTTTTTACCGAAGAATGCAATGACGTACAGAAGCTCCCTTCCTTAAAACAATACCAATTATTGTAATCTGTACTTGTCATACACATTACTTCAGACATTTTAAGGGCAATAACTGTTACATTTGGTAACAACGTCTAGCATTTTAATGGCAGTAGCTAACTATGAATCACATTTTTCCTCTGCTTGTCCCGTTGCCCACTCTGTTTTTCTGACTGGAAAATGAAGAGTTTTCAGAGTTTTTTTTTTTTTTTCTTTTTTGGTACTGAAGCGACATCACTTCTTGTAGATATTCACAGCAGCCAGCGTTCATTGTAAATACAGTGGCATACAAGATTCCATCTCCCCTACCCATTCACTTTTTCCTATCCCCTGGGCAGCAACTTAAATCCAATAAATTAGAAAATGGAAAGAATGACACACAGTAGTTTACTATTAAAACCAGCCTTAGGATAAGATTTATAAATTCATGTCACAAACTCAGTACAAGGAACAGGTTTTAAACTGGAAGTTGAATTTGGAATACAACAAGAATTACAATTAGACATTTAAAAAGTAGAGTGATTTTAGATCATCAAGATGGTAGAAAAATCTAAGTCCTATAAAATCAAATTATAGTGTATCAAGTATGCTGAGAACCCTGCACTTTGGGTTCTCAACATTTTACAACTACGTTTAGTTTCTGTTTTTTTTATAAATAAAGCTAATAAGTAAATTAGAAACTTTTTATCAATCATGTCTTGATAAAGGACTATGTTAATTTTAAAAGGAAAAAATGCAAAATGTGCAAACATGTAACTTCATTTGTTGGCTATTTTAAACATTTGAGGAAAATAACTGACACATGACAAGCTATATTTACTAGACGTGTTGTCTCAAAGAGATTGGCCTGATAGCTATCTGTTCCGATTGGTGAAGCAGATTTCACCGCCACTATAAGAACAGTATCTAACTTAACTAGTTGTAAAAGTGATCATCAGTAAATGAAGTAAAACTAGTTCAGATCTTTTATATATCCCTTCACTGACAATTTGTGTTTTCTCCCATGCTGCCCCTCACACTTTAGAGGAAAGCCCCATAACATTCTTCAAAGCCACTTAATTGTCCTCCAAATCCCTCCTTAAAAAACTCTTCTTTGCTATGATGCTTACTTCCTGGTGTAGAGAGACAACGATTTATCATACTGACCAACACTGTCTCACTGTTTCCTTGTACTTCCTTGTCTGTCTATACCATCTGCTGTCTCTAGACCAGGGGTCCCCAACGCAGTGCCCGCGGGACACCCCGCCACCAAAATGCCACCGCCGAGCGTGGCCGCCGGAGAATCGCCCACCAAAATGCTGCTGAGAAGCGTTGCTGTTTCTTGGCGGCATTTCGGCAGCAACGCTTCTTGCCACTGCTGCTTCTCAGCAGCAGCATTTCGGTGGTGGGGTGTCCGGCGCCTGCCACAGTCTACTGGGAATAGCAATATGCTATTCCCACAAGAAAGGTTGGGGACCACTGATTTAGACTGTAAGCTTGTTGGGGGCAAGGACTGTATTTTTGTTCTGTGTTTGTACAGAGCCTAGTAAAACAGGGTCCTGATCCAGGGCTAGGGCTCCAAGGTGCTCCAATACTAAAAATAATAAATACAGATCTATTTCGGCTTTCCACCTGCAAGGAAAGGGACTGCAGTGATACAACAGAAGGAATTAAAGCCTAAATCAACAAGGACTACTGGAAATGAATAATGTGAACTAAGGAATTCTTTTCCTGAATACCAGTTTCCGTATAGAATATTTTCTACAACAAGCTACCACAATTAACACGTACCATCCCCCCTCCCACTCTAAGTCAAGCCCACAATTAAATTGCACCACAAGTACTTCCTGCAGGCTCCCACTCAGTTTCTCAACATTGCATTAAGTCTCTTCTACATGCCTATTTTGATCCTGCTTCAAATGAAACAAGATGGGAATAAAGCACCCATTTAGGGCGTCAGTAAACCTAAAGAGCAAAAACAGCAGGAGCAATTGCAGTGTTTAAAGCAGTTGAGTTGGAACACAAAACAACAACTTAGGCAAATAGGTGGTTTCCTCTCTACCAGCCGTTTCCTATCCTCCTCAAAAATGTATTTTTAAGACAAGGTAAATAAACCTGAAGGAATTCAAATGGAAAATAAGAGTAGTTACAAGGGCAATGAATTACTGATTTTTAATTGAAGCCCTAGTCATAAACCAAATGTAAGAGGGCAGTTCTAGTTGAACTCCTTTAAGCCCAGAACTGGTAAATGTCGATCCAGAAAGCACTAGCTGCCAATGCATAACTCAGACCAGGTCTACACAGTTGTTTTTTAAAACTGATTTAACTATTTCACTTATGGTTTGTTTTTGTTGGTTTGCTTTTTAAACCAAAATATTTAAACTGGTACAACCCCTAATTTTTATGAAGTTATATTGATATAGAGCACCTTTAAACACATATAGCTTATTCCACTAGTTTTATAGGAATAAACTATATTAGTATAACAGCTTCCACACGAAGGTGTTGTACCACTTAACTACAGCATTTCAAACAGATACAGTTAAAACAGTACAAATACTGTTTAGCCAAGCCCTCGCAATAGTGTTTATAAATTATGACATGTAATTTGAGAGGTAGCAATGGGGCTGTACATACTACAGAAAACATGACTAAGGAAAAAAAACTATTTTCAAAAGGTGTCAGTCTCCAAATAAGAGAACCCATCAACAAATACTTGACCCAAGATACCAGAATATCCTATAAAGCATTATTGTTCCTTTTGTTTCATCACAAATTAAGCTTCATTGTATTTCAACACTACACAAAACAGTTACCCTACAGAAGTATGGTTCTTCTAGATGCATTCACCACACAGATTACACTGTTTGTAAGCAAGAGCCCCAAGTACACAAAATCAGATTCCTTTAGCCAGCAATGGCCACTGGGGCTATGCCTACACCCTAAGTACTCTCACTCCCCGCTTCTCCTCACACCTGGAGGTATACACGACAAAGTGGGCCCAGGGCAATAGTGTCTTGTAAGTGCATGATTTGAGCTCTATGTAGTTGCCCTACAAATTTCAAATATAGGGACATTCCTCAAACAGGCAGCAGAGGCTGCCTCAGCCCTAGTGCAATGAGCTCTCATGTGACTAGGTGGGTCTAACTTGGCTAACTTAATAACATGTCCTTATATAGTTGGAGGCTCACTTAGATAACCTATGAGGGCACAGATTGCTCCTAAACTGTATCAGCAAAGGACACAGTCTGGATGTGTTCCTGAATGCTTTTGTTCTGTCTAATTAATAGAACAGCGCCCTTAGAGTGTGTGATGGTTAGCTTCCTCCAGGGTTGAGCAAGGCCTGGGAAAGAAAACCATGAAGTGAATGAACTGGTTTACATGGAACCGAGACAACCTTAGGCAGAAATTGGGGGTGACATCTAAGAGTGACCTGGTTCTTATGAAACTCTAGATAAGGGGAACTGCCATGAGGATCTCAATCTGCAGATCTAATGGCTACCAGAAAGGCTAAGAGTTAAAAGAATGCATGAATGAGTCCTTCTAATTCTATACTGAGGTTCCAAGAGGGAAAGGGTGCTGAACTGGAGGGAAAAAAAATGTATGAGGCCATTCAGGAATATTGCCACCTCATGGTGGGAAAATACAGTTTGGCCCTGGCTAGGAGAATGATGTGACTATAACACTGATAGGTGGACTCTTATGGAATTGTTAGAAAGTCCAGATTATTTGAAGGCTAGCAATATTGCTGAAACTAGCGATGTCAAGAGAGACAGCTAATACTGAGATGCACCAATAGAAAACAACTTACATTTACCTTTGTAAGTTAGTCTGGTTGAAGGTCTCCTGCTTTGAAGCAGAATGTTCTGAAGCTCAGCTCAAGAGCTACTTTCAGTGGACATCATCCCGCCAGCAACTAGGCTCTCAGTTGTAGAATCTGACCATTCTGTGAGACTATCGGGGCAGCAGGTAGGCTGATGGGTGGACTGTGTTGAAAGACTGAACAGATCAGAGTACCAGAAGTGCCTGGGCCATGTATGGGTTATCAGTCTTGCATCTTCCCTCAGTTTCCTCATTGCTGTTGGTATCATGGGAATCAGTGGAAAGGCACAGACACCAATCCCACTGTGTCTGAGGGATAAAAATACATCTGTCGTGGAATCAGGGCTCAAACCCACTCTGGGGCAGAATGCTTGACACTCGTTCTATTCTATAGCAAACAGTGCTACAGTACATCTTTTGCATGTAGGGACTCATAGAAACAGGCCTGAGTCTTCGACAGACCACTAATTGTTGCTGAAGAATTGCCTTGAGAGTTGATCTGTTATGTTTTGGTTTGGAATGAACAAGTGACAGTTGCATGGCTTTTTGGTGGCGTGGAGATGATCTTGCTCCCCTTGCCTGTTGATATCATCCACAGCTATGATGGTGTCTGTCAGCACTTGTACTGTGGATCCCTGTAGAAGAGGAAGGAATGCTTCACGTGCCTTCCTAATGACCCTGAGCTTTAAGACATTTATATGGAGGCGGGCTTCTTGAGGGGACAATAAGTGCTGAATCTGAAGAGGATCTAGATGAGTCCCTGTGACACAGCAGGCTACAATCCAGCCTAGTGGGGGCTGGGTCTCCCCTGCCCTGTAACTTGGGGTGCCCATTACAATGCCTTGCTGCTGTAGCCTCCAACCAGGACTGCTCACAAACAGCCTCTGGCATGTAAATCACTCTTAGCTATGTCTGTGTGTGCAGCAGCCAGCCAGCCACGCCTTGGCTCTTACAGCCTTGCTTATGCTGAAGGGTGACCCCAACACCCCCAAGTAGGGACGTAAATAAGGTTTAAAAATAGTAACTGTGTAAGCTATTAAAATTCTACTGGTTAAACGGTTAACCATAAAGGAGTTCACATAGGCAGGGAACTAGGGGCATGGGGGGGTGCTGCAGTTGGGGACTCCCTGGCGCACGGGGCTGGCAGCTGGGACCCCGGGAGCATGGGGCCCAGAGCGGAGTTTAATCATAAACTGATAAGACTGATTAACTGGTTAAACTTTTACATCCCTACCCCCCAGTCCTGGATCTTCCTCCAGAAACGTATGTCTTGTTCTGGCCAGCCCTCTACCAGACAGTACAAATATATTAAGTCCCTTATTCTTTTAAGGGAATAATACTCCATCTTAGTATTTTAAACAGCTATCCAGACATTTCAACTTAAATGCACCGCATACAGCTAAAACTATAAACAAGTTTATTAACTACAAATAGAGAGAATTTATGTGAGTACACGTAATGAGGCATAAAAGTCAGAAATGATTACAAAAAAAATAAAGAGAAAATGTTTACTGGTGCCTAACTGAACAAACTATATTGGATTCAAAGCAAAGTTTTCTCAGCACATGCTTTCAGCAGTCATACTGACCAAACTCCCCCAACGGCTGTCTCCTTTGTCTTTTCAGGTGCAGAGAATGTGATGGGCAGGGAAAGAGAGGGGTGTCTGCCCCTTCTTTTTATAGTCCTGCCCCCCCTTTAAGAAGCATTTCCAGCTGGGAGCAAGGTGACATGCAGTCTGTGTGAAAGGAAACTCCCTGCTGCTTCTTTGCTAAGATGTAGATTTTTGCCCCTGCCCTGCCAAAGAATGGCCTCTTAGCAGATAACGGTCCATCAGCCTTCTTTACACTGGGCTAAGGCGTCAGCTTGCCCTTTGTCTCTGAGGAACTGATTTGGCCACTCCCCAGATTTCTCTGGGGAAAACACTTTTAGTCACGATCTCATCTTATGTTTATGACTTCACATATAATGCTGCTATGTGCACTTTGCCATGATATCGATCAGCAAATTATGAATTTTTAAAGGATACATCACAAGGCCTACTTTTTACAAACATTATTACAATGTTGTGTAGGGTGTGAACACAGGGGCATATTCTGTCACAGTCCCCCACCCCTAAGTAGAGAAGTCTGTCACCAGAATCTTGGCAGATAAAGTGTAGAGAAGGGTACTCCATTGCCATCTTAAGGAGGACTTGCTACTAGTGTAATGAGGAGAAGACTTTTTGTGAGACTGTGACCATCATGCCTATGCATATTGATTTCAGCCAGCCTTGAACGGAACATAGGTGAAGTCTGGCATGCTACGTGACATAAGTGCATGAGGCCATGTGTTCTAGAAGTCTGAGACATCAGTTATTCAGCAAATGAAGACAGCCTGGACGTATTTTAAACTGGCATTTCCACATATTTAGTGCCTATATTTAGGACATTAACACCTTCTCTGCTGACCCAAAGAAGGAGGGAAAGCAAAAAAAGAGAAAGGCTATCCATGGGCAAAAAGAGGGCAAAACAAATCTGCATTCACCTTGCACCTAGGCAGCTGCAGGGGAACAATTATTGAAGACTAGAGTCTTGAAAAGAATTCTGATTATAGCAACTCTCTAACAGAAAAACAGCCCTGCTTTAGGTAGAATCCACCGCAATTAAAATAATAAAAACAAAATAGGAAACAGTTTGTAATGGCGATTCTCTCTTTGCTTCCTGGTGTAAATGAATCCATGGAGCCTGAGGTATATATTTTTTCACCTATTGCTGTAGATTGGGACCTAGCCACATAACTATTTTCAATTTGCATCTTCTAGAATCCAGTGGTGGAAGCCAAGTTTCTCTGGTCACTTCTATTACAAACTACTATGTGGCAGAGTTATTTTAGGTTGTTCATCCGAGTTAGAACAGATTGTTTGCCGTCTCAGAACATATGCAGTTGCTTGTTGTAGTATCTTCTAATGGCTGTTTAAAAAGGGAACGTCAATTTCATAAGGAGAGGTTTGGCTCCCACTGCTGTGAGGACATCAGGGCAGGCTGGATAAAGAGGACGTGGACAATGTTTCTAGCTAAGATGTAGGAGATGGTTAGGGAGTTCTGACCCACTACACGCAGGATGGTCCTATGGACCTCCTGGTGATAAAGACCAGTCAGGAGGTCCTGGCTGTCCTGCCAAGGGAGGTGGTAAATGCCTCATTCCAACTGGGTGGCATGCCCTTCATGTTCACATTGAACAAATTCTGAGCAATGGACAAACCTTTATGAACTTAAACATTTTGGTTAATAACTGATCAGTCTCCTCTCTTTCTGGACAAGGGTAATTGAGATGCTTGCTTGGCAGTTCCAGGCACACTTGGACTTGATTGGTTCCTTTTATATCTTTCAGTCATGCTTCAGATTGCTTTCTGGCACAAACAGCCAGGGTCAATAATTTTCTGCTGGTTACAGACAATCAAAAACTGTCCTTAACGATAAAGTTTGATCTCTTAGCTGCCTTGATACCACGGGCCATCAGGTGTTCAAGAGGCTGTGGTGATAAGTCAGATCTTCCCCTCTCCTGGCTTAGTAGGGGTAGTTGGCAAGACAGTCCCACAACTCCCTTCAGCATCCTCTCTAATATGGGTGCCCTTTTCCATTCTGTGGCACTTAATTCTGATACATACTGCTTTAGATAGAACACTCACGAGGGGCAGGAATCTAATGAAAATATTAACAGACATGTAGAGGTGTATGACCCTTACTATTGGCAGAGGAATGTCCCATCTGGCTAAGGCCAAGCTACTTTGCAGCCTGTATAAGATAGTTACGATACTGAGCTAGAAGACAGGCTGGATTGCAGCAGCGTCCATCTCCCCGGTAGCGGACACCAGCCCTAAGGTAACAATAGTCCAATTCAATCAGGAAGCATTTACAAGAAGACCATGTATCAACATGGATGGACTAGACAGGCATATTTCTCCTTCCATTCATAACGTTCTATATTTAATTGTTTCTCTGAAATAATATTCAGTAATCACTTGTTAAATATCTAACAATACTATAATTTGTTGAGTTATACATACCAAATAGTCCTGAGATTATATTGGGTACTTGAGGAAACAGACTAACCAAACTGAGCTGTTTGCTAGAACAAAAATATATCTAGACCCCAAGGCTGCTTTCTATTCTGTAAACTGTAGCTGTATTGTGTTTCAGGACTTTTTAGCCAAAGTCCTGCAATTCCCTCCTCCCTTTTTAAAAAAGCAATTAATAATGCTACACCACCACTGAAGAGTGTGCATCTTTTTGTTTCAAAGTTTTTTGTTTGTTTTTTTCCATTTACTGCAGAAACAAGTTCATGAAAACACACAGGAGATGAACTACTGTTATAGGCTCGATCAAATGCCTTATTACAAACGTCTAACTTGAGTTACAAAAATGCTTTTCTAAAAATTAAAGAAGATAATATTCTAACACAAGCAGAAGTGCCCCCAACATGAAGTAACTACTTTGGATCTCATAATGACATATAAAGATTAATTTATTGCTTGACTGAAGTTGGTGATGGCCTCAGGACCAGTGATCATGACTTGATTACATTCCATATGGGCACAGAACAGTACCAAAATAGTTGGCACTTCAAAAGGGTTTATTTCCCAAAGTGAGAAAAATCTTGAACTTAATTGACTGGGAAGAAAAGTTTAGACTGAAAAATATGAATGAAAATTGGGACTCCTTTATGAAAAGTTTATTAGATGGCCAAAAGTCCACAATCAAGGAGGACAAAAACTTAGGCTAAAAGCCCATCCTAGTTCGGTGGCAAAGTGAAGACAGCAATTTGTATATATAAAGTAAATGGAAGACAGGGAAAATAAACAGCACTCCATGTAAATCAGAAAAGTGT
Source organism: Eretmochelys imbricata (assembly GCF_965152235.1). Taxonomy (NCBI): domain Eukaryota; kingdom Metazoa; phylum Chordata; order Testudines; family Cheloniidae; genus Eretmochelys; species Eretmochelys imbricata. The sequence goes on along the minus strand of NC_135574.1, from coordinate 199,498,194 downwards.
ACAAAATCGATAAGGGAAGCTAAAGACATCAGGAAAAAAAATCATGGCTGGGAGAACTAAGGATAAAGAAGAATTTTTAAGTATACTTCGAACAAGAGATCCTAGCAGTGGTATGAAGCCATTACTACATGGAGATGGTAAAATTGTTAATGATGCAAATGAAGGGAAAATTGTTCAGTAAATAGTTCTGTTCTGTATTTGTAAAGAAGTAGGATGATTTACTCATATAAAACTAGGAGAATTAAGTATTTTCCACTCCATTGGTAACTAAGAAGGACGTTAAATAGCATCTACTAGGGATAAACATTTAAAAATCAGTAGGCCTGGTTAACTTGCACCCAAGATTCCTATAAGAATTGGCTGAGGAGATCTCTAATGTGTTGCTAAATTTTTAATAAATATTGGAATACTGGGGAAATTCCAGAAAATTAAATGTTGTGCCAATATTCAAAAAGGGCAAGTAGATGACCCAGGGTAACTTGCCCAACATCAATCCTGAGTAAAATAACGGAAAAGCTGATATGGACTTCAATTAATAAAAACTAAAAGTATAGGAATATAATTAATGGAAGTCAATATGGTTTTATTGAAAATAGGTCTTGTCAAACAAATCTGATTTCATTCTTTAATGAAATTATAAGTTTGGTTCATTAAGATAACTACATAGATGTAATACCCTTAAGGCTTTTGCTAGGCATTTGACTTGACTTACTACACAGCATTCTGATAAAAAAATAGCAATATACAATATGAAAACAAACGTTAAATGGATTAAAAACTGGCTCAGAGATCTCACGACATAGTCATCGATGGGGGATCATCATCTAATGGAGATGTTTCTTGTTGGGTTCCACTGGGATGGGTACCAGGCCTGACATGATTCAACATTTTTTATCAGAAATCAGAAAGTAAACATAAAATCACTGCCAATAACATATGTGGTTAACACAAAGATTGGTGGAGTTGTAAATAACGATGAAGACAGGTCAGTGATATTGAATGACTTAGATTGGTTAGTGAGCTGGGCCCATTAAAACAAAATGCAATTGAATACAGACAAATGCAAATGTATACATCTAGAAAGACAGAATGCAGGACATACCTAAAGTATGGAGGACTATATCCTGAAAGCAGCAACTCTGAGAAGGATTTAGGGGTCATAGTGGACAGACAACTGAACATGAGCTCCCAGTGGGATGCTGTGGCAAAAAGGGCTAATGAGATGCATGGATGTATCAATAAGGAAGCAGTGAAGAGGAGCAGGAAGGTGATTTTACCTCTGTAGAGAGCGCTTGTGAGACTGAGGCCTGTTCTACACTAGGAAATTAGATTGGTATACTACTTTGCTCAAGGGTGTGAAACATCCACACCCCTAAGTGACACAGTTAAACTGACCTAACCCCAAGAATTCTCCAGTTGACCTAGCTACTGCCTCTCAGGGAGATGGAATACCTATGCCAATAGGAGAGGCCCTGCTATCAGCGTAGGCAGTATCTTCACTGAAGGGCTACAGCTGCGCTGCAGCAACATTTTAAGTATAGACATGCCATCATACTAGACTACTGTCAACAATTCTGGTGTTCACATTTTCAAAAGGATGTTGACAAATTGGAGGGGTTACAAAGAATAGCCACACAAGTGATTTGAGGCTGTACATTGAGAGACTTAGAACTCGAAGTGTTTAGTTTACCAAAATATTGAGAGGTGACTTGATTACAATGTATAAGTACTTTCCCTGGGAGAAAATACGGAGCACTAAAGGGCTCTTCAATCAAGTGGTGAAAGGCATAACAAGAATCACTGGCTGGAATCTGAAGCCAGATAAATTCAAGTTAGAAATTAGGCACAATTTTTTAACAGTGAGGGAGATTAACTATTGGAAAAAATAACCAAAGGAAGAGGGGATTCTCCATCTCTTCAAATCAAGACTGGATGTCTTGCTGAAAGGTAAGCATGAACCAAACACAAATGTTTTTGGGCTCAGTACAGGGTAGCTATGTGACATTGAAATGTCTATGACGCACAGGAAGTCAGACTAAATGATCTAAGACTAGAAGAGACCCTTAACCTATTATTCTATAAATATATACATAATTATGATTTTAATATTAGTGTGTTCCTTTTACAACTCTTAATAACTTATCATTTTACAAAATGTTTCTACCAATGGACTTGCTGCATTGATGTGCACTGCCTGTGAATTCCTCAATCATTAACAGCGAGCCTTTGGCTGGTCATGATGTGAACCACTTGACTTCAGAATAGACTTTAGCCCAGGATGAGTGAAGGCTGCAAAAAAACTTGGATAAACAGGGAAGCAAGTCAATTTTATGCTACCTGCTTGACCATTTTGCTTCTGGAGTTTTATACATGGCTATCCTGTACCTTTATGTCACTAATACCATTATTTTTTCACAGCAGCCAGGTAATGTTAAGTTTGCCAAATATTTACTCTTTTAAAGAAAAAAAATTATTTGCAATACACTGTGTTCTATTTCAAGCCTGGCTTTCCTTCTATGACTTAGCCTTACTTGCAATACAACAAAATTCCAGCCTTTATGACAGAAGATTATTTTTTGATCAATAGAAGTCGGCAGCCAAGGCATTTGTGGTTTTTCTCTGGAAAGCATTTGCAGCCACAGGCTCAAAGGAGGAAGAAAGGGAGAGGGATTAACTTTCTTCAATGAAGGTCAAAAACATAATTTAAAAGTGAACCGAGAGAAGCAGCTGTGTCTGTCAGCCCAATCAAGATTACCAGCTGGAGAATTTACCAGCAATATGAAAACAATGTACACCAGATGTCAAACGATGCAACTGCAAGTAGGAAAACGTCTCTGGGTATGGCACTGTATTGCCGGTGCTCATTACTAATCAGATTTCATTTGAAATACTAAAGACTTCAGTAGGCTACCACTAGCTAGGAACAAACATTTCCGCACACCAGCTCCAGGAGCCTTATTGTGTAAACAAAATCAGCTTTTATTTCTAATATAATTTAACATTTCACTTCTTTTAATGACTATATTTCAGGATCAAAAATATAAAGAATGAAGCAGGTTTATACATTCACAACTGCTGATTCTGGAACATCTGCAGCTGGGCTTGTTCTAGCTTCACCAACTTGAGTTTGAGAAACTAGATTCTTTAAAAAAAAAAAAACCTAAAATAAATAAGAACTCAGTGACACTACATTTCTCTCCAGTTGATTATCCAAGGAAATAAGCTGTACTTGTGCCATAGAAAAGAGTGCACCATTGGCTGCTGTGTCAGCATCTCTGTAAACAGCTGCTTTTCCTCCTTTTCCCTCAGGTTATTGTCTACATTACAAGCGAAGGGATGTGATTCTCTTGCTCGTGTACACTTACTCATTGTAGCTCTCATCGGTTCACGTGGGCTTGGGTTCGGCACAGCTCAGCCGTGCCCTCACTGCTGGTGCTGCGGTGACTACACTGCTAATTATACTTGCACGAGCTCAATGCGAGCTAGCAGGAGTATGTGTACCTGGCAGGGGAATCCCACCCCTGGGTCATAGTGTAGACATAGCCTCTGTTGGTATCCTTCTCTTTGTTTCTCTCTACATACTTATTCCTCAGATGAGCTCATCTACTCCCATGGTTTCAAATACCACATTTGTGATAATTACTTGTAAATCTACCTCAGACAGAAATACAGGACTGCATAGAAGGGAGAAATTGTCCTCCTTGACATCTCACTAATTAACCACAGCAAAAAGCAAACGTCTTTCTGAACCCTCTCCTCCCCCCCTTTAACACTGCTGATAACTGAACTACACCCCTGATCACTCAGGCTCACAGTTACTGGGGTCATCTCTCTAACTTTCTCCCAAAGTATCTGGGCTCTCATCAAATCATCTCATCTCTCTAGCTGTAAAACTGATCCGCCCTCTCTCACCAAGTTCCTTCTCCAGTTTTGTTTCCACATCAATTTGTACTCATCCTCATGTTCAAATTCTACGCAGCTCTGTTCCTGCCTGCATCTCACCTTCTTCTGCTTTCCTTTTCACACTGTATGCTCTGCCCACACTTCTCTCCAGAATGCCCCATTTGCCTCTCACTCACAACTCCAGTCTTCTCCCCATAACCGCCCCATGCCTGAAAACAGCTCGCCTTGTCCTCATCCATGGCACATCACTCCTATATGGCATATCCCTTTCTTTTGTTTCACTTTCCATTGCTACACTCAACTACGCTATGTTCTCACCGTCTCATACCCAATTATGTGGGCAAAACCAAAATCTTATATTAAAAATCCAAGAAACTGCCAAGCTGATCTGAATTCTTTATGATAAAGGATCCTAGGAATAAGCTTGGATTTTTTGTGTTATACCCGCTCCTCCCATTTCCAACCTGTCATGGGGTATTTCAATTTTTACATCTATTATCTGCCTAAGGGCTTGTTATCACACAAAAACTGTAACATCTAACTACACCAGTATAGTTAAAATAGTACAATCCACCTAGGATTAATACAGTTGTACTGGCATAGCTACTCCTGTAAGTGAATGGCAACAAGCTATACTGATATAAGGCACCTCTATAAACTGCACCCACACTAGCAGTTTTCAGTATAGCTGTTTCCTTAAAAATATCACACCCCAATCAAAACAGCTAAATCTGTATAAAACTGCCGTAGACCTTGCCTTTACATAACCACTTCTGCGAAAGGTGTTTTTCCTATGCAACTGTCAGGCACCAAGCACATCTATGGAAGCTATAAATAATGATCACCTTAAATGGTGAAAAGAGGAAATTCAATGCACTTGATGTCTAGATACCCAACACTATGTACTAGAGTATAGTCTAAAGTCTCATTCTCATTAGAATGCTTAAAAAAAATAATCAAACAGCATCCATTTACTTAACTTATCTAAAAGCAGAAGAGTTCCTATTCTGCTTCACTCTTCCTTTCGACATGTAGCAGTAAATTTCTTTTGATTCATGTTTTCAATCTATATTGCCAGGATCAAGATCAGATAAACAGTTTAATTAAATGATAAGAGATTTATCATAATCTAAATATGCAAGGCTTTAAAAATACAAAAATGTAAAAGTCAGAGTTGTTAGTAACCCCCTATAAAGGGAAGTAGGAAGGGTTTAAACATTAGCTACACAAATCTAAAATATCAAATGAACACAGGGCACATCACCAATGAAAAGCACTATCAAAATGACCAAGAGTGGCAAACTACCAGTGAGATAGCTGATTTGAACACTCAAGTCCAGGCAGAATGCTAAAATATGCACTCATTCATAACGAATGCATAGCTTTCTTTTTCCTTAATTCATTATTACAACTTTTCCTTGCAGACCTTTATAGAAGTCTGATCCTAAGGCTGTTTTGTGTTAACAGTATTGGTCACTAGCCTGGCCAAGGAGCAGAAAGCACTCCACCAGTGGCAAGGTTGCAGATAATCGAGTAAACTGAATCTTATATTATGTCGCTTTTAAAATAATATTTCAACACTGAGTTATTTCGCATGACTTCAAAATAAAATTAAAGTCATTGTAGAAGTTTTTAGGTCACAACCTATTCCTTATAGCTTACCTTTGCTTTGCCATCCTGTGCTGACATATATCCTACACACATGCTCTCTGTTGTATGACTCCACAAGAACTCCACTATAAGAAAAAATGTAACAAGTCACAAATAAATGCATTCATTTTAAGTGTAGAAAAACTTCACTTTTAACAAAATCAGAAATTAAAGGGACAACTCAAACCTAGCTTAAAGTTTAGGTTTGGTGCTTTTATAAAAATTTAACAGAATTATTTACAAGAAAAAAAGTAATTCCAGTGGAAGTAGCAGTTAAGCACTCCCTGTAGTATTTGCAAATAAATACTGTAGTAACCAGAAATAAATGGCATATATAGTGAAAAGTAGCATGCATTTTTAAGTTGTATTTATGTAAGGTGTTATTTGTAAGGTAGGTAATTTTTTTTTACAGTATGATTTCTAAAAACTGCGAATGTCTCTTTAAAGTTAAAATTCAGACATATATAAAGTATATTACTGCACTTTACTTTTTCTCGCTTGCTTAACAAAATTTTCAACTGTCAAAATGATTTATTCTTAGTACTGGATAATCCCTATTTACTGTGATAGACTTTTTTCTACTCAAACGTATAATTTTTGTGACAAAAATATCAAGTGTTTCTGCTGTCCAGAGCTCAGTTTCATAAAACTCTACTTTGTGTAATATATGTAGTATACTGCAGACTCTTTTGGATTACTTACCTGCTATCAAAGAATAATGTGTTAAAACAACTAAATCTTTCTCCAGTACAAAACAGAAATCAAATAGATACTAAGAACTCTTCACCTGTCTAATGAACTTGAAGTCTGGGTTCATCAAAATGTAATGTTCAATATCTAAGATTAAATATAATTGGTCTTTGGAACATTTACATTCATCCACTAATCCCAAAGAACACTTTTTAAATTCAGACAATTCTAGAAAAGCAATTTGAGGATTTTGATGAAGATATTGCCAGAACCTGTGCAAGTCAAACAATAAGAGAAAAAGGAGTTCTATACTTAGATCCGTCCTTCACTCCCCCATAATTGATTAATTAGGGAATTTGCCAATCTGCTTAACAGACTGTCAAATATAAGAAAACAGGATCACAATTGGACTGCACTAGTTCTCCCAGATCATTATTTTCCACAGACATTTCCAGTTTTAAAAAAAATTGCAATTTTTTATACTATTGCTATCTGTGGAGTTTTCTAAATAGATAAGTGACTGCAGTTAAATAATCACCGTTTCTTTAAGGAAATTGAGTAACTGAATTTGAAAACAAGACTTAAACACTGGAAAGTTTCAGCTACAGGTGAAGTAGGCAATTAGCTCCTTTTGGACAACTAATTTCATTTCATTTTTTAACTTTACTTTCCAAAGTGCAGAGAAAGACTAGACAGGATACACTTAGAATACAAAAGGATGAATGCTGATAACTGTTATAAATGAATGTGTAAAGTGTTGTTAATTAAGTTTTAAGGATGTTTTAGCCTTTATTGTCCACCACCTACGTTCTACATAATAGTTGTGAATTTTACTACTGCACCTTCACAGCTGAGTTGCTGTGTGTGTGTTCATGATGAGTTTCTTCAAGCTGCAGATAGTGTTAGTTTCTCGAAGTGCTAGAATTAAAATCAAGATCTCAAATGTATGTAAATTCACTGTTCTGAACAGATTCCCCGGAATAGCACAGTTCATTAAAACCAAAAATGCTCAACTTTCCTTGTATGTTTATTTCAGCTCTTTAAGAAAAAAAGAAAGACACACACACACAAAAAAAAAAAAGACACACAAAACCAATAACTTATATGAATATCCAGCATGTGACTTGTCATTTGTAAAAAAATAATTTGTTGTTCTTCAAGAACTGAGAGTGCACAGTAGATCCCTTTTGGATCTTTATATCTATGCTGATTTATATCTAACAATGTCATCTGAATTATGCAGTTTAAAAATCTGATTCTACTTTAGAAATTCCCAAGACCCTTACCTCCACTGATAGAACTTGGAAAAAGTACAATAGGAAAACATCTTTGGAGAAGCCTTTGACCTTGACTTAAGAAGTTCAATTATATTAATTTTTTCCTCTATAATTTTAAAGAATTTTTAAGAGGCGAGAGTACCAACCTTAATATTGCTCATTATCGCTTGAAACATATGCTTACAAAAGCAAGATGCATCAGTGCCATGTGATAGTATGACATTAAGATTAATTTAAATTTTCAGATAGCCAAAGTAATTGTTTAGTATAGTCAACTTAGTTAATCATGCAGGTAATTAGATATGCAGAAGGACAAAATAATCTTAATACAAATCTAAGGGTACATTCTCAGCTTGATACAAAGTGAGTTGCAGACGTGAATCTCCATAAATTGCCACTAGAATACATGATAAGGGCATGGGGTGCAAGGAAAAAGTAAATATCATCACTGAATAATGACAGTGACAGCACTAAGATGTTTGAAAGGGAAGACTTGTCACTATTGTTAAATATTGTTCAGACACAAGACATTAATCTTGCTCCCAAATGTGTTAAGTGAAAGGTTAATTTAATTCACATACAATGTCACATGCTGTTCTTTCATGTCTCCTCATGCTTACATTTTAGTTCTATTAACTCCTTCATGCAGACAGTGTTGATTTCTTGGCATACTTCCCATTACATGTCAGTAATGTCAAGTTCTTACAGCAGCATATAATCCTATTGCTAATTCATCCATTTTTTGTGTTGCGAAGTGTAAACTGCATTTACAAGATCTTGCATATGTTCAGCAATACCCAATTTTGACTCAGGAATTACATATTTTAATAGTTTTGACTTTTTAAATGGTTGACTAACAACAAGTGGCCTGATTATCAAAGGTGCTGACCTTATAGAGGTACAACTGACATCACTGGGAGGGATGATCACAGTCTTTGGAAAAAATCAAGCTATAAATACATTAACATGTTAAAAAGTCAGAAGAACGCCTCCCATTGTTTCTCTAGCAGTTTTCGAAGAATTGTTATAATATCAATGCTAAGAAACTATTATGTGCCAAAAAGACACTCCTCCCCGCAAAAAACCTCCCTATGTCCCTCTATGACATATCACCCACTGTTCCTTTACATCCAATATAGTGTCAGAAGAACCATGAGGATTCATCTCACAGATCTTTGGTTTCTTGGGATAGCAACGTCTGGGAAATGCAGTAAGGACAGTGTGCTCCACTGTTAGAAGACAGGTTTCAGAGTAACAGCCGTGTTAGTCTGACCTCTTTGGCCAGTTGAAGAATGGCAAATTACAAAAAATATCTTTGAGACAAGGTGGGTGAGGTAACTTCTTCTACTGGCCCAATTTCTGTTGGTACCTCGTGGTCCCTTCTAATCCTCTGATTCTATGATTTTGCTGGTGAGAGAGACAACCTTTCATACTACAGCTCTGGGGCAGCAAAAAAAAAAAAAAAAAAAAAAAAAAAAGGAGAGCGTGCCGCCAAAGAATCAAAGAACCAGGAGCTCTGCTGCCTCCGTGCTGGCGGCGTTCCTTCAGCAGCACTCCTCCTGCTGCGCACCCCCACGGATAGTCCTGCGCACCCCACTTTGGAGACCACTGCACTAGAGAACACTTCCCTGCATCACATGGAATTCAACCCAGGATTTCCAAGTCTCAACATTCCTCTCACATCAAATATCTGTGAATCCCACTGAAAACTGATACTAGTCATCCCCTGCTAGTAGCTGGTTCACTACCGCAAATGGCAGTGGTCCATGGTGGAGATCTATAGATCCCAAACCTACAGATGACCCATGCAGTAGATGGGAGATATTCAGGTGGAAACCTTTTAAATTTATTCATTTTTGCTTTGTTTAAATGCTCAAAAATTACACACACAAAAACTACATTAAAACAGAATTAAGGTTGCAGAATCAAGCATTCAAGAGTTAACACATGCTAGAATTAAGGTTGCCCATGCAACCTTTATTATCTATTATTATTATTATAGTACTTAGAAGCCTCAGTCATGGACCAGCCCATACTGTGCTAAGCACTACATAAACACAACGGAAACTGTTCCTGTTCTAAAGAGTTTAATTCTTGTTGTTATTAATAACATACTCACATTCTATCTCCGCCAGAATTTTTATGTGATGTTGAGCAAGTCACAAACTAAAATCTGTCACAGTTGGCCACTATTTGAGAATTCCTCATTTTCTGGGTGCCCAATTTGAGACACATGAAATCAGATTTGCAAAAGTCCAGAGCCTCATAACTGCAACTGAATTCAGTAGGAACTGTGCCTTGAATATATAAAGTGTTAGAAAAATGCTAAGTACTACTAAAAATCAGGCCATAGGTGTCTCAAGTGGGGGCACCCCAAATTAGTGGATATTTTGTCAATTATACTTGATTCCTCTGTGCCTTAATTCTCCATATGTAAAATGGGTATACAGACCTGCGCAGCTCACAGGGGTGGTTGTGAAGATAATTTTATTGCTATCTGTGAAGCATTGACACTATGCTGATGAGTGCCATAGCAGTGCCAGTTCCTTTAATATTCTTGGATGGAGATTATCTGAGTCCTCGATTTGGTCTCATTAAGCTGTTTGAGTTTGACTTCCAACTCAGCTGTGATAATTTCTACTTCCCTATTCTTATTTCTATTAGCCACTCTTACACTACCCCTAAGGTCCTTATTACCGTTATTAAAAACTGAGGCAAAGTATTCATTTAGGAGTTGGGCCATGCCTAGATTATCTTTATCCTCCAACCCATCTTCAATGCTTAGTGGCCCCACTTCTTCTTTCTTTGTTTTCTCTTTATTTATATGGCTATAGATAATTTACTATTGGTTTTAGTTTCCTTTGCAACTTTAAGCTCTCTTTGGCTTTTGGGAGTTCTCACTTTCCCCCTACACTTTCTAACCTTCAAGAGGTAGCTTACACCGCACTCATCCTTCCCATCTTCCATTTCCTGTAGGCGTTCTGCTTTCTCTTAATAAGCAGTTTGAGATGCTTGCTCATCCAGCTTGGTCTGCAACTCTTCCCTGCACATTTTCCCCTTTGCTTGTGATGCAGGCATCAGACAGCTTCTGCAACTTTGATTTAAGTAATTCCAAGTCTCCTCTACATTCAGATCCTTCAGTTCTTCAGTCCAGTCCACTTCCCTAACAAATTCCCTTAATTTTTTAAAGTTTGCCCTTTTGAAATCAAAGACCCTAGTTGCAGACCTATTTTTGTTTCTCCTCCCATTTAGTTTAAACTGAATTAGCTCATGTTCACTCAAACCAAGCCTTTCCTCTACAACCAGTTTTTCTATGAGGTCCTCGCTACTTACGAGTACTAAATCTAAAAGGGAATCACTTCTTGTTGGCTGGTACCTATTTGCTGAAGAAATCCGTCAGCTACCAAATCCAGGAATATCTGGGATCTACCATTATTAATAGCATTTGTCCTCCAGTCTATACGTGGGAAATTAAAGTCTCCAACAATCACACAATTCTCAGAAGTATTCATTTCATTTAAAATATTAAAGAGGTCTCTAACCATATGCAAATCAGATCCTGGAGGTCTATAGCAGACCCCAAGTGCTATCCCAATGGAGCCTTTGTTATCTTCCCCCCCCCCGGTGATTTTAACCTGAACAGATTCTGTTTTTTTTTCAATTCCATCAGTTCTGATTTCCTTACAGTCTACCTCCTCATTAAAATACAAATTCCTAGTAATGAATATAAACCAGAAGCTATCAATTTCCCATTTCTTCCATATAAGCTGCCTTCACTTCCTCTCTAAGCCACTATGTGTTTTTTGTTTTTTAAAGCTGCATGGATTTCTCTCAATTGTGGCTTTTGGGGCATCTAGTAAAACGTTCTTAAACAATTCTCAATTATCATTCACATTTTTCAGTTTAAATTCTTCCTCCCATCTGATCTGGCTCAATTATTTTAAGCACTGTGAAACTGGCCCTTTCAAAGCATCAAGTATATATATTACAGGTTTGGACTTTATTCTGTTCACACATACCAAATGTGATAAAGTCATGATCACATCTACATAAACTATCACTAATTTTCAGTTCTCTGATCAATTCCTCAGGTCAAGACAAGCTCTAAATAAAGACTTCCCCCATGCTGTATGCAACACTTTGTTAGGAAATTGTTATTTCTAGTACTTAGAAATTCTAAGGATGTTTTAGGACTGCCAGCACGAGACCTTTAGCATATGTCATTCAGATTGAAGTCTTCCTCACCCTATGATCACTAAACTTCCCCACCATCACAGATTATAGATAGGTGCTTTAGGAGCTGGTCATACTATCCAGTAGTGTGATTTCATGCTCTGTAGCAGACACCAACTAATACCCCATCTTGTACATTATCTGTTAGGACACTGATCCATAAGCATTCCAGACATTTTCTTCTACACTATCAATGAGTTGGAACAGGCTGTCACTTTTGATAACCCTCTCCTTTTGCTCATTCAATCCTTCCTAAATAGGTTATAACCATTGATTTTAATATTCCAATCATGGGAATCATCCCACCAGGTTTCAATAATACCAACTAAGTCAAATTTTTGCTCATAAATAAGCAATTACAATTCCTCTTGTTTATTACCCAGGCCTCTAGCATTGCTGTGTAGGCAATTAAAGATTTTCTTCTCTTCACATCTTTTCGGTGTTTTGGTTAATTTTGTTCTCAACCTATTGATTTTATGCTGAGTGCATATTTGTTTCCTTTTGTTATTGTGTAACTCCTTCCTGACTACTCTTGGAACAAAGAACACGTGTTACAAGATGGTGTACTGTATTCTGGACGTATTGAAACAAAGAGACTTTGAGATCATGGCAAATAAACAATCGACTCTCACCTCTCAGAGCACAGTTGGGCTAAAGTAATCATTGGATGCATAAACAGGTGACTACCAAGTAAGAGTGGAGAGGTGATATTACTTCTGCATACAGCTTTAGCAAAACAGTTACCAGAATATTGTGTCCACTGCTGGCAAATCCACTTCAGAAGAAGAGGTTGAAAAATCGGAACGGTTTCAGAAAATAGCTACAATAATTTCAGGCCTCGAAAACACATCTTATAGTACAAGGCTGAAGCTCAATGTATTTAGTTTATCTAAGAGAAGATTAGGCGGAGCCTAGGTACCTACATAGAGAAGATATTAAGAGCAGAAAAAGGTAGAACGAGATCCAATGGTTAGAAGTTTAAACCAGACAAATTCAGACGGGCTGTGTCTACATTATAGGCTGTGAGTATGATTTCCAGCTCATGTACACATACTTCCTGCTCGCTCTCATCTGAGCTAGCACACTAAAAATAGCAGCATCACCACAGTAGCACAGTCAGTGGCCGTGGTGGCACAGGCTAGCCGCACCAAGCACAAACCAGCCTGAACCCCGTGGGTACCTACTGGGGCGGCTAGCTCGTACCATCACTGCCACTGTGCATGCCGCTGCTGAGCTGCTATGTTTTTTGCACGCGAGCTCAGATGAGAGCGAGTTGAGTATGCGTACGCAAGCGGAGAATCACACCCCTATCTTGTAGTATAGATGTAGCTTTGAAATTAGCTCAGTCAGAAGTTACAGGCTTGATTCAGAAATTGGGTGAGGGTCTGTAGCCCACATTAATGCAGAAGGTCATACTACATGATCAGAACATTCCCCGTTGTCACTAATTTCCATGAAAACCTCTACTAATTGAATTAAAAGACTAACTGCCAACTCTATTTGCTGGCAGCAGTAGTGATCTTTGGGCCAGCCACTAAAAAGGAACAATAATGAAACTGTGGTTACATATGCAGGAATAGCTCTTTTTACAGACAATATACCTAGATATACACTTGGCAGGTTCTTTCTAAGCGGTAATGTGTGACTGGTTATCGCTCCAATTCTCAAGCTGCTCCAGCTCCAACATAAATTTATATTCACAGAATATCAGGGTTGGAAGGGACTTCAGGAGGTCATCTAGTCCAACCCTCTGCTCAAAGCAGGACCAATCCCCAATTTTTGCCCCAGATCCCTAAATGGCCACCTCAAGGATTGAACTCACAACCCTGGGTTTAGCAGGCCGATGCTCAAACCACTGAGCTATCCCTCCCCCCACAGTTTATATTAATCCCCACGCAGTTGTAACTTATGGACAACTAGCTATGATAGTTAAGAGACCATACACTAGTTGTCTATTGGCACAACATGAGCAGAAATCTGCTGCTCCACCTTCTCCCATTTCCCCTTTCATTGCTTCTACACTGGGGTGCAGAGGGAAAGTCCTGGTGTAGAAGCCAGGATCATTAACACACAGTTACCGTCTGATGAAGGAATTATCAACTTGGTAGCTGCAGCCAGATTCCACCCCTTTTGCAATGCTCAGGCAGCATAAAGGGGCTGGAACAGAAGTGGGAAATTTGGTCTCTGGGTTCTATTCTCACATCTGCCACAAGTGACTGTTAATCATTCTGTAAAATGGTGGGACTTGTCTCCCTTCCAGAATAGCAATGAAGCTGCAAGGGTTGCAATGTGCACAGATTTTATTATCAATCAGCAGAGGAGGCAAGACAAACATATGGTCTTCTGGTTCCCGGACCAGTGCAAATTCTCCTAGTCCAAAGAGTATTTTGATGGGAGAAATGCAACAGTAGCAGGAAGATGAGAATGACTCATTTTGTCTGTGTGACATCTGTCTGGAGGCACAGCAGGGGGGGAAGTCCACAGCGTAGGCTGAATAATTAGGCATTTCAGGAGCAAACATGTTAAGTACTACTGTGCACACGCAAATGTCAGTGCTGTAGCTTTTCTGGATTGATTTTCATGGGGGGTTAGCCAAAGGAATTTCTGACTCTAGGAGCCTAGAGACCCTTGGCCAATCTGCCAAATTTCAAGTCCATGTTCCAAACCATCATACACATTTTGGTCTCCAAGAATGAAGAGGTAAACATTCTTATATAGCACATCTTGGCATGCAATGCACTGAGCAGCTTTAACAGCAGGATGTATGTGCATGCATCTTTCTTGACCAGAAATGTGATGCTCTATATTGGGAGAGAGTGTTTTAAAAATATTTTAAAAAAAAGAATCCAAGCAATTAAAATGCAAATATTACTATTATCTACACTCTGTCTAAAAAGGGCTCTGGCTCCATAGACCAATACGGATCATATTTAAGTTCACAAATGGCAATTTAAGAGGCATGGTCTCACCCACAATTTTCAAAAACAGAAAATATTTACAACTTCCACTCTGTCCCTCCCCCAGAGCATTCCTGTATTTCAATGACAGATGCTTCTCTTTTACGCCAAGTGCCCCTATTTATGGCTTTCAATTGGTAGTAGTACATGTGATTTTTATTTCACCCCTTGCTTGGTTCATGAGTTTAGCACCTCCTGTTCACAATAAAACTATACAAAAATCTTCTTACCTAGTAGAGTCTGCTTTTCTTGTAAAGAGTCAGGCTCTGCAGAACATCTGCAAGATCGAAGAACTATCACTCCACCGAGTACACCATCTTCATTGGCTAGAAAAGGTGAACCTAGGTAGAATTGGGTGGTAGAGAAGGAGTTGTTACTTGCAAAAGGATGTTTTTTTAATTTCCCACCCCCCCTTTAAACTGGCCACCTAAGGCGGAAGAGCCAAGTCATGATAATATTTCTATATAAATGTCAATTTCATTCCTCTATTGAGAATTACCATTATTTCTGCTGGGTAAATGTTGTAGTCACTTGATGGGTCAGGAAGACCTAGACACTGTCTATGTGGTAAAAGTAACACTGAGAAGTGCCAAGGCAGGTTTAGCATGAAGGGCTGAATACTCATTATTTTCTTCAGAATGAAAATACAACCAGATTAAAGGGTAAGAACATATATAAAAACACCTGACTGACAAGCTTTGATCAGCTCTTCAAGGCCATTTAGCATCCTCTTGCTTGGCTGTCTGGTGCACAACTGCAAAGCTCTGATTTACTACCTCAGAATATATTTCAAACAAATAAGATACAGCGTTTAACACAAATATTTCTAGTAATGAAATTCTGAGGGTAACTTGAATATTTCAATTTCAGTGGAAGTTGCAGGTGCTCAGACTTTAGTATCAGACCTCAGAGGCCCAATCACATTCCCCATGAAATTAACGTTTTGCCGTCAATTTCAATTGAGGAAGGGTCCATCTCAAGTTGGTGACATATAGGATATTGTGATTTAAGGAGGATTATCACACCTGAGGAGACCAAATAGACAAAACCAAATTGATGTTTGATCAAACTACATTTATTCCAAGAAGTTAGGGAATTTTTGATTTTTAAGTTTACCATAACTATTAAATCTTAAGTTTATTCTAATTTGTGATTTTTCCAATGCCACTAACAACCAGTCCCCCCCTCCCCCCGGCCCCACAAGCTTCAACACACAAGGTTGCAAGCACTCAATGGTACCTTCCAGAATATGAAAGCTGTGCTGGGAAACCAAGAAATGTGGAATTTAGGTCCCCTTACAAGAAAGTGTTATGGTTATAATAAAAGACACAAGTGATAGAAAGCTGACAAACACAGTGTTAAAGTGACACTTATACTACACTGCCTTAACTCTGCCAACTTTCATCCCTGCCCAGAGGAGTCTATAGGGAGTATGCTTTAATGCTGTGCTGTTTCAAACAGCACTATGCTAAAGCACGTTAGGAAACCTTAAGTGCGTACCAGGCAAGGTCTACACCGACCAATTAATGCATAATACTTTATTTCACTTTAGAAATCACCCCAACAGCGGACATTATCCCATCGTACAGATGGGCCCTTAGTTTCACCACCGATTCACTCAGGTAGCACCTACAGTCCCATTCAGAACTGGGGCTCAAATGTGGTAGGTGGTGTGCAAACTCACAGATGGTACCTAACCCCAAAAGTTACCATCCCTTCCATCTCGCCATACTCTAACTAAACATAACTGGTTGATAATATAATAAAATCACTAAATATATTTGGGTTTAAGGCTAATGTCCACCACTTCCTAAAAATTTCCGTATTTCTAGAACAATTTGCCATCCCATATGACATGTAAAAAGTAAAGTCTCAAACCTGTCACTGGATTAATGTGGGCAGATTCTTACACCTATGCAGTCCCACTGAAGTCTAAGATGCTCCATGGGGACGTAGGGGTCTACACTAGGCAGATCAGATGGCAGAACCGGATCCTAAAACGTGTTCAGAAATCGATGCCTAAGTGTATAGATGTATATAATGACATAAGTCTAGTTATCGAGGTTTGTTTCTGATATCAGTTACACCAATGTAAATGTAGAGCAACTTCCTTCATTTCAAGGGAGTTACTCTAGATTTATATTAGAATGTCTGAGATCAGATATTAGCCCTGAGGGCATTTGTGTACCATACATATTCGGGGTGTTTTGTTCTATTTTGGTTTTATACTTTTATCTTTAAACACCTTAGGGCAGAGGTCCCCAAACTGTGGGTCATACCCCACTATGGAGGAACATTTGGGGGTGAGGGGGCACAGCAGGGCCTGGGCTAGCCCACTGCGGGGGGAAGGTAAGGAGGGAGCGCCACCCAGCTCCATTCCTGGCCCCGGCCAATGGCCCCATGCCTGCCAGTGGGATCCATGCCCGGTGATCTGCACCCGCTGGCGGGATCTGCGGGGCACAAGGTAAAAAGTTTGGGGACCACTGCCTTAGTGCATCAAGCTAAAGAAAATTAGTCATGTTATCACATGCCATACTTACCAGCATCTTTTAAAAAAAATAAGGCAAAATATATTTACAAGAGTCTCTATTTAAGGTAAAGGAACTGAAAATTTAAGTTTTATGATTCTATATCCATTTATTCTCACATCAAGGGAATTAAAAACTGAACCGTAGTTTTTTGTCAGAGTTGAGTAACGAATTACCACTGGCGATAGACTGTCAAACTGAAAATCAAGTGTCTGAACATTGTGGCCCTTCCATCTTTAGAAGCAATACTGAAGATTTCCATTTCTGAATAAAGTTGGGGACATTTTTGCTATTTTTCCAGTTGGTTTACTTTATCCATTTGATAGCACTTTGTGTATAGTCAGTTTGATTGTTTCCCTGAATAGTATCTGCCTTACTGAGAACATTCTGCCATAAAAGCATCAACACAAGAACTGACAGACCCCTTACAAAAATGGCTACTAATGTGTTCTGTAACTTTTCTTTGAGATATGTTGCACATGTCCATTCCACTTCAAGTGTGTGCATGCCCAGTGCACCAGAGCCAGAGATTTTTCCCTTAGAGCCAACTGTTGGGGTGGTGCATCCACTTTTAGCACTCTTGTGCTGCAGTTCAGTGGTATAAATGGCAGAGCTGCCCCCAATCCTCCTTAGTTTCTTCTTACCGGCTAGAGACTCCGACATAGAAGGGAAGGACAGTGGGTCATGGAATGGACATGTGCAACACATCTTGAAGAACAACAGTTACAGAACAGGTTAGTAACCGTTTTTCCCTTTGAGTGATTACACATGTGCATTCCACTTCAGGTGACTCACAAGTAGTTCAGTCTGCAGAAGGGTAGGTTTCAGAGTCTACCTTAACAGTGATTGTAGAACTACACATCCAAATTTTGCATAATCTCTGGATTTGCAGAGATATAGCATAGTGACTTGTAAAAGTATGCACTGATGACCATGTTGCAGCTTTACAAATGTCCCTTATAGATACTTGAGCCAGGAAAGCTGTGGAAGCTTCAGGAGCCATCAGTACTAAGTGGCTACCACAATCCAGCAGTTGCTGCACCGAGGATATTGGCATCTCAGCAAGGTACAGTCTTGAAAGCCCAGAGGGCTATTTTGCAGAGGTTGGTACCAGGGAGCCACACTGACACCGTACCTTCCATATCCAATGCTCTGCTAGTAGATGGTACTGGAGATCTCAATCTTCCCGTCTTTGAGGAATGTGCTATTTCCTTGGCACTGGAGAGGGGGATTGGCGCCTTCCCTCTGACAATCTCCTTGGCAGGGGATGGGGACACCACAATGTCTGCAGGGGCATTTCTAGCCAACGTAGAAGTATTGGGTGCCTGCACTGAGCAAGAAGGTTCTGAAGTTGGATGTGAAGCTGCCTGCATAAGACTGTGGTGGATGCTGTTAAAATGAAAGCCTTACTTTACATTTCAAGTGTTTGTGTTTCTGTATCTTTAATAAAAGGTTAAAAGGCTTTTTAATGGTGTTTGCGCCATAGTACTAAGCAGGCGGAGGTCTCTGAACTACTCCAGCAAACAGCCCAGTTATGCAGTATGTGCACTTAACGGGAAAATGTTAAACTCAAAAATGGCACCTTAGACAAAAAGTTTTGAAAAGAGTATTTTCCTGCTATCGCTCCTGTTAACTAGAGCAGTTTAAAACGTTATAATGTTATAATTCAACAGAATGCAGTAGGCAGTCCAATTCCACACGATTATAGCCCACCAGGTGGTGCTGTAAAATATAAGGCTGAAGGCCAGGTGACTTTAATCTGATCACAAATGCAGCAATCCTTTACAAATGCACTGTCTATGCATCTCATTTTTATGTTACTAACAGAAAGTAGCATTTGCTGGTGACAGGCTTGATGCTAGTACTATGACAATTAAAGAACAGCTAGTGTCTGGTGTTGTAATGACAAGTCATTCCATATAAAGCAACACATCCGAGTTTCCTTATTTTATTTTTAAAGTTCCTGTATTGTGGATCAATGGTGGAAGACAGCTTTACTACATACAGTACATTTTTGAATAGTCTTTACAAATGCACCAGGTAAAGCCCCACGTTTGCAATGCAAACAAAGTATTTAGTTGTCTGGTTTTTGTACATTCAAATAGATGTGCTTGCAAAAAAAATTTTAGACTTTAGGATTGAATTTTAGAAATAATGGGCTATATTTTTAAATGTCTAATATTTAGATAGTGTATGTTTTTTTAAATTATCATGGTAGATAAAGAGAAACTGCTTTCTTGTTAACATTGGACTCCAAAATTTCCAGTATCAAAATAACTTCACTTTTTCAGCATAAGGGTAGACATCAGTAGGATTCGCACAAGTGTCAGTTAACAAAAACCAAACATAATTAGAGTCAAATTCTGCATTGGATGCATGTGAGCACTTTATCTTAAATAAAAGTTCCACATGAGTACTTAAGGGTAGAGTTTAGCTCATTGATACTGATCCTGGAATGGACGTAGCATCCTCAACCACTAACTAAAATGGGACTTGAAAGTTCAGTAACATGCTAGGAGACGCTCAGTGCCTGGCAGAATTGGACCTTAGTGCAGTATGCATCACACAAAAATGTGTCTTTTTTCCCCATGGCGGTGCTTCACATTAAAATAAAATAGATTGTGTTGTTTCAAAATACTAAAACTGGCTGAGATCCATATTGTCTGAAGAATAGCCTCATTTACTAGTCATCAAAATATTGGCTACTGGGCCATCTCCAAAGAATGTTGTTTTTTTTAAAAAAAAAAAAAAAAAAACCTTTACACCCATTATTTTAACTAGAGTTAAAATACTGTAAAAATACAGTACAATACAACCACATATGAACATCTAGCTAGTCATTACAATTTGATATGGAAGAATTTGAAGTTCTCCTCCCAGAAACGAGAATGCCTTGTTCACTTTACATTGATTTGACAAAGTAAAATATATGTTTGATATTCATATATTACTGTTGAACCCTGATTTATAAGCGGCACAGAAGCAAATATTAAAAAACCAAACAACTTCTATACTACTGCAAGACAGGGCTGTTCAGTGCTAAGTGAAGATGGGTAGGCAGTAAAGCATAATTGTGTTGGTAACAAAAGTTACCTAACTCTGTATAACCACTTAGCATGGCCATTATAGCTCATAACATTCTTGTGCCTTCAGCATTAATTTTTCAGAAATGTTCATCCTTCAGCACTTAAAACCAGTATGCAAAAGAAATGTTTGCAAATAAAGCCAGCCACACATGCCTTTACTTTCCCAAGTAAATTCACCTTCTTTAGATGCACCTAAAATTGTTATCCAGCAGCTAACGAAATTTTTAGCAGCATGAATAACTGATGTAAAGTTGTGTTCCCACTTAACAAGAGCCCCAGCTGTAGATTTCTTTCCTTGTTATAGAATTAGTGCCAAAACATTTAATGCTACATTTTCTATAGGCCCTTTTCATTTTCACAGGGATTTGTTTGCTGGAACTTATTTGGAGTCTCAGTCAAAGTTACAGTACATTCCTTTACCCCAGGTACACTTACTGGCCTGCAAGTAAAACAGGAGAAAGGAGGAGAAACAGTACATTTAGTTGTGGTTTTTTTTTCCACAAAAGCCTGCTCTGAGTTGTTAACATTTAAAAATATGTAGAGTGGTTGCTCCATATGGACTATTAGAGTAGAAGTTCCAAAATGGTTTTCATTAGCTTTTAATTCACTCACGTAGCATCCTGAAAAACTCGCCTTTGGGCCTGCAGTTTTCCATTCTCAATCTCTGCCCAAAATATGATTTTTTAAAAAAAAGTTTGGCAAAAAAAGTTTTACTGGTTTGCAGTTCTTGGAAAGTGGAACAAAACAATCAAATAAAACACCATTTTCCTCACTGAAATGAGGGAGAGGGAACTAAAAACTGGCTGAACTTGGAAGCTCCAAACTGAGTATGTGCTTTACGAAAGCTTTATGAAGTGATTTTAAAATAATACAAAAATATTTAAAAATTGATACCAATGATGTGTGGTTGAAGATTTCCTTAAGCTGAAACTGCCCTCCCAAAGAGTTGCACTACACAGCCTCACATGGCTAGCTATTTTACAGCCCTATCCTGAAAAAACTCTGTACATACTTAACTGTAAACACATGGATAGTCCCGTTGTCTTAAAGTTAAGCAACTGTTTGCAGGACTGGGCCCTCTGCACAGGCTAGTTCAATGAACTTAAATGGTCAGAGCTTTGTTGGCATTTTGTAAAAATCCTGAAGTTAACTTTGGATCTGCTCCCTCTTTGCTGTTCTCAATTTTCTATTAAGTTTTCTTTAAAACTAGAGAATTAAATATATTAACATAGCTTTTTGCAACAGTCAGGTTGTTGTAATGGAACAGCAACCAGCAAATACACAAGTTATAGTTCAAACAGCAAAAGAAACTGGGCTGCATTGTTCATAATTTTGCTGTTGTGCTTATGGCTTTCCTATATTATATATGCTGTAAAACACAAAAGACATGCATCATAGCTGTACCATTATTGACATGACAGTAGTCCTAGGCAGGCCCTTGGAGCAGGTCTAGATTTATCTGTATTATAGTTTCATGTAGCGGTCCCAAACAAAATCAGGGCTGCATTGTACTAAGCGCTGAACAAACCTATTAAGGAACAATCTGAAAAGTTTATAGTATGGACAGACAAGACAAAAGGGGGAGAATGGAACTGTTATCCCCATTCTGCAGGTCAGGAATGGAGGCAGAGATATTTACTGATTTGCCCAGGGTCACCCAGGAATTCTGTGACTAAACTAGGAACTCAACCCAGGTCTCTTCAGTCCAGCATCTAAGTCAGAAGGCCATCCCCTTGCTTATTCATGGCAGTTAGAATGCTGAGGGCTACCAGTAACATTCCTACTGTAGAGCTGCACTAGTAGAAAACTAATAAAAGAAAAGTCTAGCATATATAGGTAAGGCCTGCATGTTCAAGTTTCTTCTGTAGAATACATTTCTAACCAAACATGCAACCCAAAATTGACCGGGGTGAGCACAATGGCACATACAAAATAAGGGGTCACTGAAACATCGTATCTCTGCAGATAGCAGCAAGTTTAGCATGTTTCAACCCAGTTATTCTGATAGCTGAAGATAGATACTCTTTTACAAATCTCTTTAGATAGAGTTCTTAATCTTCTGATCCACATTATCTACTGCGGGTTACACACTATTACTGTACATGTCTAAAACAGGAAAATGCCCCTCCCTACTGCAACCCATACACAAAGGGAGGTGAGACGTCATTGTTGAAAACTGATTAAAAGAGGAGGTTACTTCCTTGTAACTGGAGGTTCTTTGAGATGTGTGGTCCCTGTCTGTATTCCACAGAAGGAGAGAGGGACCACATCTCAAAAAACCTCCAGTTATAGGTAAGTAACCTCTTCCTCTTCCTTGAGTGATGGTCCCTATGGTATTCCACTTAGGGTGATTAACAAGCGGTACCTAGCTAGGAGGAGGGTGCGAGGAAGACGATACAACTGTATGTATGGTGAGATGCAAGGTTGCTGACGGCTCTCTAAATGAACTCAGAAATATAGTTTATGCAAAGACTGAGTATGAATGCAACCAGGATTCCCTCCTCATAACAATCTCTGCGGCCATGGTGCGTGAAGATGTGTCCGCCAAATCTACAGTGACCTTGAGCGTCATCCTTGCAACTAGTTTGCCTTCCTCTAACATAGTGTGGAAACAGGCACAGTCCTGCTGGGGAAGCTTGTCAGCGAAGTCTTCTAACTGGCCATAGTTCAGAAAGTCATATTTTGCTAGTAAAGTGAGGTAACTGGAGATCCTAAACTGAAGGCTGGCTGAAGAGAAAACCTTATGACCTAGGAAGTCCAATCTCTTACCTGCCTTGTCAGCTGGAGCAGAACATGCATGTTGTTGCCTGGCCTGTTCCGTTGCTGCTTGAATAACCAGAGAATTGGGTGCAAGGTGAAAAAAACTCAGAAAAACCTTTGCCGGTACAGTCTCTCTTTTCCACTTCCTTTGGGCTGGGTGTACAAATTGTCAGAGTACTCCAGACAGTGCAAACCGGTTGGAGAATGGCATTGTTGATCAGTAGTGCCACCCTGGCTGGTACTGATGCATGCAAGATATCGAGTAACTGATGTTGGCTGTCCTGCACTTCCTCCAGGGGGAAGTAGAGAGCGTAAGCCACTCTCCATAACAATTCCTGAAACTGGTGGTAATCATCCGGGGGGAGGAAGGAGTTGACGACACTGCTGCTTACAGAGATGCTGAGGGGAACTGCTCCAGTCCCGGTGGTACTGTCAGAGTAAGGCTAACCAGAGCACCCTCCAATTCCAGGTTCAGATGTCTACTTGACGAAGGCCGGAGTGGTGAGATGGGGGACTCCTCTTGGGCAGATTGGGAAGATTTTGAAGGTGGATACTGTGGCCAAGACCCCCAGTACAGCCAAACAGGTGGATCTAGCCATTGCTGCCGAGGGCCCCTCAGAGCGGGATACCAAGGGCACCTATGTTGAAGAAAGGGAGGGTAGTGCTACTGAGCCAGTGAAGCCTTCTGACATTCATGGCGACGGTACGGACTTTGTGGTCCGTCCAAGTTCTTGGATGTTGAAAAGTCAGATCGCTGTTCTAAAGGCAGTACCGTCAGACCCGGGTGAATCATAGGGGAGTGGTCAGGAACACTCGCTGAAGGAGGTAAGTCCAATGTAGGAGAGAATACTCTCTTAGGAGGAGAGTGCACCAGGAGACGTGGTGATCTGACCTCTTCCCGGGCAAATAATTCATGAGGTCTGGGTGCTGACTGAAGCCTCCCTGGAGTCAGCAGCATGTGTTCTGCAGTTGGAACTGGAGCTGGAACCAGAGCAGAGAACTGTCTCAGAACTGAAGGTTCCCTTGATATTGGCGGTACTGATCCAGAAGGGGTACACAGCTCGGTAACCGGGACTGATGGGTCTGGTGTTCTATGCGTGTCTGTGAGCCTTGGAAAGCGCTGCTTCTCCATGGCTGGAACTTGTGGAGGATGCAGTGTCCTTCCGGGGCCTTGAGGGAGACTTACCGCCATGCTTATGCACCTTTCCTTGCCTCACGACTAGGTCCTGGAACAGGGTCCGTAGTGCTGGTACCAGTGAAAGCAGACTGGAGCTCCAGAGTAGCAGGTGCGCTCCTCGATTGCTCAGGCCAACGTACTGGGGGAGGAGGGGTCTCCCAGCCAGGATCCCACTGCAGCCTCATGGTGACCTCAATGCAGATGTTTCTTGAGGTGGAGAACCCGGCCTTCCTATGTACGGGCTGGGAAGGAGAGGCAGATACTGCACCTGGATGTGATGTGGGCCTCCCCCAAGCAGTAAAGGTAGTGTTGGTGCTTGTTGCTGACTGAGAATAAGCAAGGGCAAGAAGTGCAGATCTTGAACCCTGGCATCTTTGGCATAAAACAGTATCCAATCATGGGTGCTGGGGGGTGGAAGGGGGAAAGGGGAAAGAGAGACGAGCAAAACAGCGTCCCAAAGTCCTTAAAATCCTAAAAACTACTACTAACATTAAAACTACTACAAAAATAACAAAATACTCGCTATATACAAGAATAAAACAGCTGTTTTTGTGTTTTAGAAAATGCATCACATGAGACAGAGAACAGTAGAGGCTCTGACTTGGACCATGAGGAGAAACTGAGGGCATGGCTGGTCCAGCACACCCTTTATCACCTTGGATGAACCCATGAGGTGGACCAAGGGACACTATACTTTCAAAACCTCTGGCTCCAGACACATGATGCATAAGTATAACTCTTAGTAGAATATAATAGGGACCATCACTTGAAGAACATATCCTTACTGCAAATTGTTTAGGTAAACAATGTTTCTTATTCACTTAATTAAAAGGAGAAAAGAATACATTCATATTTCCGTATTTAAAACATTTTTGGATAGGTACACTTATTTTCTCATATTACTACACTACTATAGCTGTGCTAAAAGAGTTGCACATATTTTATAACAACCAGAAAGACAGCGTACATGAAGAGTTCCATCTGCTCAGTCTAGCTATGTTGGATGCTAGGTAGGTTTGATACCACACACACATCAGGGTCAGCTATCTCAAAGCACTGATATAAAGAAGATCTTGAAACTGTTTTAGTCCTACACATGTTCGTGCTATGCACAAGGGACTTGACTTTGTAAAGTGCTGAGTGCCCTCAATGCTTCCTGAACTTGAAGTTTCGAACATATTTTATCCTCTTAGATCTAAAAACAGCATCTGTTGCGAGCAAGACATTAGGGAAAAAAGAGGCGTACAGACTGCTAAGGGATACATTAACAGCAATTAAAAGGCACACTTGGCAGAGCATTTTTCATATTTGTTCAGCTATTTTTAGAAGTTTTAAAAGACATGAAAATTTGAAATGTGTTTTACTGAAATTTTATCCTGTATATTATATTCACCATGATGTGTTACTAAAAGGATAGGATCTAATAGTACCCACACTGATTTTACTTAATCCACATTGGGCTCTTTGTATATACCTTAACATAAAATTAAGACTTTAATAAATGTATTCTATACTGGTTGCCTGAAAATGTATTTTATTACAGTGGAAAGATGCAGATGCTACGCAAATCTCTGTTTGGGCCATTGGTTTGCAAACTGCAGAGATAGGACCAAATTCTGCTCTCATACACCAACACAGGTTTACCCTGGCATAAGAAGGAAGAATTTGCATACAGTATCCAAAGATATAAACCTGATGAATCAAGCCGTTAAATATAACAACCCACCCCAGTGAAAAGACAACGTGCCCTCCAGTAGCTTTGTGCAACAGACACATAAATTATGTTTTAACATGATGGACACATTTTCACCGACTTAACCTAACTTCAGAATTTAACAATTCAGCAATTTATTCCTATTTCACAGTTTGGAAGTGCTATGAAGCGATTTCTTACATATATTTGTGTGCCTTATTCTTTTAATCTGGTCTCCAAAAAATAAGCAACCCAATTTTCACAGCTCAGGACTCACTGCTCCCATTGAATTCAGTGGGAGTGGCTGAGGCTGAGCGTCAATGTAAAGTTAGGCTAAAGCACACAGGTTTCCTCTCAGAAACTGCATGACAAGCAAGTTCTGTCTGTAAAATGAAACCGTGTAGGTAACCGATCAATTTTTAAGGGAATCTAATCCTTATGAAAGGTTGTTAGATTACAACCATCAGAGCTTGATCCACAGAACTGGTATAAAATAGTGCAAGGACACGATACTTGACCCTTCCGGTTTGCCTCAGACTTCAGCCCTGCCCTGGAAGGACAGGTATCTAGGATGGGCAACTTAGTTTCCAAGTCCATTTAAAACTTAGTCTTTGCCAAGACTGACAACAACAGTGCCCAACTGTTTTGGTTTATTTGATGATGGTGGGAACCTGCCTAATAGAAACCTAGGCTTGATGCCAACTCTTCATTTAGAGCATTAAAGATATGATATTGGATGATAGTGGATAGGTAAATCCATTCTAAGGCAGATGTAGTGTTCCATTTACTGTTACCAGCTCCATGGACTAGCCACTCCCTCATCAGGTGCATTGTATTTAGATCTACTGTCTTCCATGCTACAGGAACCACTACTAGCTCCCTTGTAATTAACTTTTTATGTCTTGATAATTTGGATGTAAACATTTACTATGGAAAGGTATAAGCGGCAAAACTGTGTTAAGCAGTACTGATACAGTGCAAACAAAGTAACACTTCCCAGTTTTAAATACTTTTGTATTACGTTACTAAAGAAGGTTCAGAGGCCATTAGTCCACAAAGATGTTCGTTTTGTACTATGCCACTGGACTTACTAAGCCTGTGCACACCTCAAATTGAAATGAAGTCATTTGCCCTGTCTATGCTGATGTTATGCATCACATTAAACTTAGTGCTAAAGCTATACAGGGTATCTTTGATAAAGGTGATTGATATGAATACACACTAAACGGAGAGTCAGGTTTTGATTTCATGCACCTTCATTTGTTAAATATGTAAGCACAAGAAAGCATCTGGATCCAGAGATCTCTAAATTTAACTGAAACTACCACAGCAATTTAAAATAAGTTGGATTTTTAAAAAAGCTGCAGCAAAAATTTGTACTCTGCTTGAGACTTTACATGCCAGATTTTTAAAGATATTTATATAGTTGAATATAGTGCACACCATTAAAATACGTGTTAATTTAGGAGAACCGTGAACAGACCCTTCCATACAGAAGTAGAAACAAGTCCTGCTAAAGCACCTACAGAAAGGTGTTTTTAAAATCTCTCCAGTTTTAGCAAAAATCCTTAACAAAACCCACAAGAAAAGTGAGTGAATCTAAAGAGAGACAATTCCATTTAAGGTTTCAGAGTAACAGCCGTGTTAGTCTGTATTCGCAAAAAGAAAAGGAGTCCTTGTGGCACCTTAGAGACTAACCAATTTATTTGAGCATGAGTTTTCGTGAGCTACAGCTCTGATGAAGTGAGCTGTAGCTCACGAAAGCTCATGCTCAAATAAATTGGTTAGTCTCTAAGGTGCCACAAGGACTCCTTTTCTTTTTGCGAATTCCATTTAAGGAGCTGTATGCTCGTTGTCTTAAGGAAATGATGAATGTTGGAACAATGCTTTTTATTAAAGCTTTCAGCATTCTATTACTTATATTTGATATGTAGAAACATGGTATCTACCTGTCCACATATATTACATTAGAGCAGTGGTGGACAACCTGTGGCCCGTCAGGGTAATCCACTGGTGGGCCGCGAGACAGTTTATTTACATTTGCACAGTCGCTCACAGCTCCCAGTGGCTGCAGTTCACCGTTCTCAGCCAATGGGAGCTGCGGGAAGCAGTGCGGGTCGCAGGGATGTGCTGGTCCCCACTTCCCGCAGCTTCCACTGGCCGGGAACAGCGAACCGCGGTCACTGAGAGCTGCGGGTGGCCATGCAAAATGTAAACAAACTGTCTCATGGCCCGCAAGCAGATTACCCTGACAGGCCACAGGTTGCCCACCACTGCATTAGTCGGATATTTAAAAAAAAAACAAACAAACAGAAAGACATACACACAAATAACTAAACAATACTGCTTTGATGGTGAATACCTATGCATACAAAGGAGGATCTTGACAATAATTCCAGATTTCCAGTTTTACCATTAAATTTATTAATCAGATTACGGGCTGAAGAAAAGGAGTGATGTTAGCTTCTTTACCAGTTAGGCTGGAAGCTCTCTAAGGACCCCTTGGCCCTTTGGCGGTTTCATTTTCATGGCAGTAAGCTACAGAGCTCTGCAAATAAGGTGGGTTGTGGGCTTTCAGAGCAAACTTACCAATGCATGGAGTAAGTACTGGCAGACCCTGGCTCTCCAAGTTTTTCCTTTCCATATTAATAATGTAAATGGGTGTTAGTGTTTCTAGGTTGCTATTAAAAACAAAGTACTTTTTACTAGGTTTTTATAGGCTTCCAAATTCCAAAAATCAAAGACTTTAAACCAACTAATGAGTTTCATGGAGAAAATGAAAAAAGCATTTCCACTCTCTTTTTTAAAAAACAATCACTAGCCACCATGATAGGGTTGAAAAGGACCACCTGGCTCATCTAGTCCAACCTCTTGCATCAAGCATTAGAGTTTAATAAGGTGTTAACTAAAGTTTCTCCTGGAGCACACATTCAAAATGTTTTAGTCTGTATTGCTTCTATTAACTTTTTAGCCAGTTTTATTCCACAAAGGCATGTTAACAATCTTAAGTTTATTTTAAAAAACGTACATATACTTAAAATATGTAGAGTATGTTTACTGTTAATGTGTAGTATGTTTCTCTCATGCTAGGACTGGTACAGCCTTTCCTCAGTAGGATCTCCCCTGCTCCCATGGGAAAGGGGCAGCAATGCCTCTATGGCAGTTTTCTTGCCCTCCAGACCACCATGGATGCTGCAAAGGTTCTGGGAGGTGGGATGGCCTCATGGAAGAGCTAGGAAGCAGCCATGCTATGTAACTTTGTCCCCTGGCAGTCCTGTGGCTGTCTGAGCATGGACCTTTTTCCCATCAATCACCATGACCTGTGTGGTATTAGGAGAGCTCCCATCCTGGGAGCTCCAAAAAATGTCAAACCCTTCTCCCTACAGTGGGGTTTGCAAGGTTCCAAAAAATGTCAAACCCTTCTCCCTACAGTGGGGTTTGCAAGGTTCTCTCGGCAGACTTTCCTGCCAGAGTTTGCTTGGCTTTTTGAGCTATCCCTCTGAAGTTCTCTTTAGGAAGGTACAATCTTAGCAACTGAAATGTCACTATAGACATCAAAAAAGCCAAGCTTACTGTACCTTGAATCTCCATAAACAATCGCAACACATCTTCATTAGCACTGTAAACGAGTCAGTTACATTTAGTGTTCATAGCTCAAGTTTGTCTTCAGTCTACCTTGCTAAATATCATTTGCTACTTGTGTCCAGGGCACAGTCACAAAATGATTACAGAGAAGAGAGATTTCAACAGGATGGTCCATAGGATGGTCCACACAGATGTGGTTAGGACACTGAAGACCAGTTTGCTAAAACTCGTTTGTTCTCCCCATTCCTCACCCAAAATGTTTACTTTATAGAACAGTTATGATCTAGTATTTGAGAGTATTCAAGAACTTTAATGGCATGACAGCTCTTTTTTAAAAGGACACACGCAATATAAATTACACTGCCAAAGAGCAATGCCTAAGTTATGCGCTCGCAAACATCCCTATATATTCATGGAAGTGATGGTGTAGGAAGCACAGAGGATGAAATCCCTCTTGCTGAAGACCAGACTGACTTAATGGGGATTTGAGTGGTGCATAGGCCCTGTGCTAGCCCCTTCACAGGGGTAAATATTTCACTTAGAGTGAAAAACACGCTTGAACTATAAACGAAAGTTAAAAATCTATTTAAGGAACTCAGTATGGGTGTTTAAATCCTCACATCAAAAGACTAAATAGTAGCCAATTTTAATGAATATACTGATGTGGAGCTTCATTATTATTATTATTATTTAAAAAAAACCTGAAGATAATTTCTCATAAATCACTTACCGGATTTTTCCACCAGATCATCTGTAACTCATGTTAACTACAAAAAATAAAACAAAACAAAAACAACCAAAAAATCCTGATAACTGGTGATGTAGACAAAATTGATCAATTTTTCTAAACATATTTCTCTGCAGTCTATAAGACTCTGAAATAACAAAAGCATTACATGTTTAATTAGCATTCTAAATCAAGAAATTAGATTTCAAAACTTGGCCAGCCAGGAATGGGTAATCAGTGGTCAGTTTTCCTTCTCTCCCTCCAGGGAGAGGATGGCTTGTACACGAATGTATAAATGTGAAAGCACTAGTGAAAGCAAGGTCAATAGAATACTCCTTGGATTTGGAACAGAAGGTGTTGAAATTAACATTCTTAAATCCTGTGGGAGTCTTACCCTTACCATACAAGCCATTACCTTGTGCCTGAGGAATGGTGTTCTCAGTCATGATCTTCATCCCAGCACTTTAGGTGATTTTAAATATCCTGAGCCCAAATCATAAAATACCTTGAAGATAGAGACCAAGATCTTGAATTTGATGTGATACTGTATAGGAAGCCAACAGAGACCAGAGAGGACAGGTTTGAAGTATGTACCTGTATTATGTATTAGCTGAGGTTTCCAAATAGCTGCTGTTTTCATAACCAGGGTAGAATGTTTTGCTGTAGTCAAGTCAGGAGTAACAAGGGAGTGCAACAACTGA
This sequence comes from Eretmochelys imbricata, assembly GCF_965152235.1. Classification (NCBI taxonomy): domain Eukaryota; kingdom Metazoa; phylum Chordata; order Testudines; family Cheloniidae; genus Eretmochelys; species Eretmochelys imbricata. Next base: position 199,467,227 of record NC_135574.1, on the reverse strand, counting down.
AGTCAAGGCATCATCCACCAGAGTTGGGTGCAGCCAGACAGCCAGCCATAGAAAGTAGAATGTTTTACTTGCAGAAGCTAGTCTGCAAGAGCTTGGTGTACTTAAAGAATTCAGAAGCATTCAGTCCTCAGCATGTTTTCCTTCTCCAATAAGCATGATCTCCAGTTTCCAAGGGTTCAACTTCAGCCGGGTAGTACTCATTCATAAATTAATCTCAAACTGGCACTGGGCAAGTCCAATCTAATGATTCTGTCATAGTGCGAAGATTAGGTAGATTATGCATTATCTTGACACTTGGGTTCACGATCTCTCACCATTTCTGCCAGTGGTTGAAGGTAAGCTAAAAGAAAATTGATCCTGTGAGACTCTGCACCTTTGCCACCAGATGCCATCTCACTTGCAGTTCCCCATCCAAACCCTTTAGGGGCATCCCTCCAGGAAGATCTCAAACAATTTCACTGCCTTTCCCTTGACCTCAGCATCCTCTCTCAGATGGGACAGAAGTATCATGAACAAATGCTACCGAGAGATCCACAAATATGAGAATAGAGGTCTGCCCATCATCCTCTGGCATCAAGAGATTGTCCATCACCACCGCTAATGCCATTTCTGTTCTATTCTATAGAACTTGAGCTATAACCCCACCCCCATTTAGTTATTTTCCATTGAATTATTTAATGTTATAGTTAAGCGTATCCAAAATGGTACATGCTTTCCAATGATAATTAACAAGAGCAGATCAGTTATTTCATGTACAAACTGTACCCTAAAATACATTAATACAGCAACCTAGGCAATAAAGATTTGAAAATATTTTTGCCTCCTAGGACTGAAAAGCAACAGATTCTGTTTATGGTTTTCAAAGGGTTTTCTTTAATACTTTATAAGAAACTCTAAACTACAATTTATAATATTTCCATGTGAATAGGCTGAATCTCCTGCCTGTGAGATGGCACAAACATTTACTCTCAAGTCTGCATTCCTCAAACTTGGCCACATTTGAAAGGAATGGATGAGTAACAAAATCCACTGTTTTGTATGAAAGATATTTGTGTTTATAGAACACCATTCTTACTCCGTGTACCAATCTACTGCTCTTCTATTTAGTATATTAAACCCATTCCATTTACAAAAGTCTAAATTTAATTTCCCCACCTCCTACTCAACCAGAAATTGTGTGTTATCCATAATAATTTGGCTCTAAACAAAGGGACGAGGGAAGCACATCACCTGCTGTTTAAACAGCTCCAAGTGTCTAAGGCAGGCTTTCCCTAATTGGAAGAATTCCCAAGGTTCTGTGAAGATTTCAGGAGTTCTGTAAACAGGAAGCAAGAATCTGATGGCAAAGGCCAAAATCAGCTGTTCATGGGTCCAAAATTTTTACTTTTGACCATTCACTTCAGTTCTGCCTTGCTAAACCATTCTTTTTCGCTTGGTCCAGAACTATTTTATTAGAAGCTTAATGTGACCAAAAAGTACGGGTTTAAGAAAGAGGAGCAAAAAAACCAGCCATGCTGTCTGGAGGAGGCTATTAACCTAATTTATCCAGTTATTTCACAGTAGAAGGAAAACTTGTATGGTATGATATAGCTTAAGTAAACTTTATATCAGCGAAAATCAAAATCTGTGAAAGTTCACAAGAAAATAAGAGTTACGTAGTTTAAGCCTAATATTTCAGCATAAATTTTCCCCTTGGGGTAATATTTTGCAAAAATTAATGCTGTGCCTGATTTTCAGAATTGCCAAGCACTCACAAAACTGCACTTAAGTTTGAGACTCCTCTGTTGATAGGTTACTGGAAGCAGTAATATTCATCTGGGTTTCCTGTATTCATTCACAGATACCAATAGGCATTAATAGTAAGCACGAGTAATGGATCAATATCTAACATGTACCAAATATTTTTTGGAAAGCAGTGACTAAGAATATATAATAAATAGGTTTTAATTACAAACAGGGCCTAATACACATTACAAAATAAGCACACAATTTTGTCTTCATTCTTAACCAAAGCAATAAGCATTTTGGCAATGAATGCTATTCATGTCATCTGCTTTTTTATTTGAGTCTTTCCAAGACTTTTGGAAACATGAATGAGTTAACTCTCACAACTCCTGTGAATTTGGGCACTATCATCCTTATTATAAATGGGGAAACTAAGGGATACCGAAGCAAAGTGACTAATTTAAGTTCACACAGCACACCTGGGACAAAGCCAGATTCTCTGACTTCCGATTATGCTTGTAATCAGAAAATCTTCATCTCCAGGAAGGATGATAGCCTTTAAAACCAAGTTTAAGCACAGTCCTAGTTCAAAAATGTTATTCTGTCCCACCTAACTAGATTAAGAACACACTTTTCATTCCACATGGACTTTATTTCTACTTTGCCAAAATCTGCCTCACTTAAACAGCCCCAAGTTTGTCACTACTGAATGGTTTTTCTGTTCATCCTACAGACCAGCTTGTTTATCTATGGCTTCTAGCAAACCTTTCATATAGTAAGATGTTTTTCCAATTAGTCACCAAGAGGAATAGCTGCTTTTGGCAGAGTCTCCTTAATGTGTAGTAAGTACAGAGGATCCAGGGTAGACATAGAAAAAAACTCAGATGCCCTATCACACAAAACTTAAGTAAATCTGCCCATCTTTCTCAGTCTTTTCTAATGCACCTGTCAGAGGTTTCTATGACTGGTATACCCCACAATAAAATGTATGTAAACATTGCTCTTGTGTTGGTATCGTCATAGCCTTACTGCGACAAATTAAATTAAAAGAAATCTACTTTTTTGGGACCATCTCTTTTCGCATTCTCCTTCAATATCCTGGTATTTCTTTTAATCTTTTCAGAATAGTTTCATTTAGATCAACTATTTTTAACTTACATTTATGCCCACAGACCTTATGTTTCCTTTCTCAAGACTTTTGCTGACTATCTTGTGTTTCTTATTCCTCAGAATTTGTTCCTTCAATATTGCACTATTCTAACCTATTATTTCATTCATGTCTTCCTCCACAGCACACTTTCGTTTCTCCTCCCAAAACCTCATATATAGCACCAAGGTCATGAAGTCCCAAATGTTATGCACTTACCACCTGGATCAACAGGGAAACCACAAATGATACCGTCCTCTCATTATCTTGTCCTATCTGGACAATCTACTGACAATACATTCCCCAAGACTTCTACAAATAAAGTTTACCTTGCAGAAGTGCTTGTTCAGGAGAGTCCCCTCTGAAACACACACACAAGCACAGCTTTTAAGAAAAGCCATGATGCAACAAACTGCATAACAAGTGAGGATGAGTAGGCAGGAAAAGACCCCAGCTCAGCAAAAGCACCTAACAACGTACTTAAGTCCCATTGACTTTAATGGGGCTCAAGTGCTTTGCTGAATCTGGGGTTCAAAGGACACACTGAGGACTCATCCTTCTAAACCCAGGAAAGAAACGATAGTCCTGTTTTCTCCACAATCCAGTTCCCATTCTTACTTTGGTTCCATTCTTCTCTCTCCAGCCTGTTCCTGCACCCTTGCTCTAAATATGTGGTGCCTTGACCTGTATACTGTGGATACAACCAGGAAGAGCTTTGCCTGTCCTGAGTAGCCAGCACTGAAAACTACCAACAGATAGGAATATTGAAGGGGTTAGAGTTTACTAAGGTTTTCAAGATCTTTACCAAAAAACATTTCAGTTTTCTCCATTATTCTCTTCACTATTAGCACCATAGGTGAATCACATAAAAGGCTAGGTAGCGTTCAATGTAATGATGTTCTTTAACATTGTTTCCTCTGAATTTAAAAGATTTCATACTAAAGAACACTGAATTTATATACCACATGGTCACACTGTCTGGAGTGGCTCATGACCACGAGTGCCTACTTCAGGGCAGACTGTCAAAAGCAGGACAGACACCCCAAAATGGTGGAATGTTCTATAATTGATATAGTGATCTGGGAGTTCACATTTGTTACCGGCTTGGTGAAATCAGTCTTATCATGGAGTCACAGACAGTTCCCTTAGACACTCTGGTCTATCTTGCCACCCAGGCAAGCTGGACTATGTGATAAATGGTCACTTATAAAAAAATTATAAAATATTGAGATTGCACCCAGTCCCAAGAGACCAGTTACAAATGCAGGTCAATTTCCAACCTAGATCTCACACCAAAAGACAATGTTGGCAGCCAATTCTACAGTAAACTAACTAATGGTTTATTAGCTAGGAGAAAGGAATGAGAGTTGTTGAGAGGTTAAAACAGGTAAAAATGTATGTATCGGTGAGTCAGAGTCTATACTTTGAAATGAAGAAGATGTAGTAATCTGTCACTTTTCCAAAAGTCTCTCAACACTACCCAGAAAACTCTGGGGATATCAGTCTTCTCATTCAGTTATTCTGCCCTGTTACAACCCAAACAGTCCAGAGAGGAAGAATTTTTCCTTATATCTACACGTACAGCATTTTCTCACAGAAAAGAAGCTGACAGGATGCCTACCCAAACTTTTTCTTCAATGGCGGAGAGAGAGGAATGCGTTTAGAGTCTTTGCTCTCTGATCATCACATATAATGTCCACTGACCTTCAAATGCTCAAGAAGTAGTACTTTCCTGTTAAAGTTCTTCATTTGCATTACACAAGGCTTCTTTCTCATTAGATGGGTTATTTAGTTATATAATGTAATAGCAAACATTTATATTGTATGTAACAGGATACAAATAAGTGAAAACCATGCTGGTAACATCCCATTAGTTTTCATGAAGTTTAAACACTACATACATTCTTACATATTTAACAATCACTTTGATCTATATGCCAATAAACGAGTGAACTGGCCTGGCTTCCAGCTACGAGTTTGTCAGCTGATGCCTAGGCCTTTGCCAGAGGTGGCACTTGGCTTACTAGCATCACACATGTAATAGCCATTTAAAAATAGAACAGTCCATCATACAAGATTGGTTCAAAAGCTTCTTACCACCAACTAACAGTAAGTTACTGGGGAATCATGGCATGAGTATTTTTGCTTGAAGTAATTAAAATAAACACAAATCAACCTAAAAGAATACCTTCCCCCCCCCATATTTGCTACTTAACTAGCACCTGAGCTTTTGGTCTGTAATCAGCTGGTTAGCATACAGTATTATTAAAGAACTATTTTTGTCAACCGTTTTCTTATGGGTTTGGTGTGCTAACATGAAAAGTGGTTAAAAATACGTGAAGTGTATTTTCCTTTATCCATCCTACTGCAAATCAAAAGAAAGTTCTGGGTCTAACAAAACTCTTATTTCAACTAGTAATGTAAGAATTCTACAGAGCATATAATGTCTTGAACTGGGCTATATTTAATCTTTCCCTTTACATTTTCCATTACAGTAAATTAGAACTGCAAAGAATGTTTTTTTAAGACAAAGATTTGGATCAATTTGCCTAACACTTTCACAATGCTGTTCTGAATTAGACAGTAATGTTATAAAATGGGTAAATCCTGCCTACAAAACAGCTGCTTGTCTTCGACAGATTACTGCCCAATTCTGTGCCACTAGTTAAATGGTTAAACGTGCTAAAAATATATTTGTGCTACTTTTAAGCAGACACCATCTTTGTTCTGTCTTTGTACAGCGCCTAACACAATGGGGTCCTGGTCCTTGACTGAGGCTCCGAGGCACTATTGCAACACAAATATTCTACCGGGACTTAAAACATTGCATCTCTCCCCATATCACACAAATTGCAGTGGCGATCAGAGGCAGTGGCCAAGATGGAGATCTAGCTTTCTACATGGAGAGGAGCTAATGGCAAGACACTTGCAGTGAAGACCCCATTGGCTCTAGAACTTGCTTTCCCCTTTGCCTTCTGAACATACTGTAAGATCTATCTTTTCACCTGGACATGGGAGAATAACATCTGAAGGGAAGAGTTTTGTCTTAGCCTAAGCTATTTATTACTGATCTTATTTATGCAGGGATAATTAAGCAGCATATTGATCATATACACATTTTACAAGAACGCAAATTTAGCATTGCAAGGGCACCTAGAGCATGGAAGGGGCATCTACTAATTATCTAATGTGATTTGTAAAGTACCCATGTAAACAAGTGGTTTTTTTTAATCATAACATGAATTAATTTCAGAATAGTTTCTTCATTTTCAAACTGCACCTTGGGATACAGAGATACAAATACACACACTAAAATATAAAGCAAGGTGAAAAGTCTCCCTTTACTTAAAGTAAAGTTTCTGACAAATAAATAAAAGGAAATTGCCAGCAAGTTATAAATATCTGGTCAAAATTAGGCAGCAACTTTTAGTTGACCTAAATATCACAAACAAAAACCTTATCTACAATTTGAAGCAACTTTGCCATTTTTCTGTTTCCAGAAAATCTCCTGAAAAGATCATGAACACTTCAGTTCCACTATAATAACTTGACAAACTAACACCAAAATTAAATATTACCTCTTTAGAACCTCAAGTTGAATACCCTCATCACAACTATTATTTGACTTCCAGAGCTTGTCTCTACCACCACAATCTAGTTCTCCAATTTTTCTTGACTTTGCCTCACCTTGATTTAGGGACTGAGCCCTTTTTGCACTGCAATAAATGGCATCAGACAGTGTAATATTTTCAATTATGACTAGTCAAGTGACATTTAGAATATTTAGGATTTCTATTTTTAAACAATAAACCAGCCAACCTGACTATACCTTGATAACATAGATTTAAGCATAATAAGAGTTTAAGAAATAGGATTAAAGCAGTGAACTGCATTCAGTGCTGCTTTCTTATAATCAGAGTTAGCTTCAGGCCTGGTATCAGGCACATTATAAAATGTATCAGTTTTCCACTGCCCTCTTTATTCTAGTGGTAGCTAGAGGGGAGATGATACTCAGACCTCAGTGGTTCAAGAGCCAAACTAGTGATCAACATTACCCAAAAGAGCCACAGTACTGTGAATTCATTGTTTCATTTACTATTTTTATATATATATTATTCTCATAGCAAAATGACTGACCAAGTATTCGACAATTGGTTAACAACATAGGAAAAGCATCCTGACTGGTTAATAATTAAATCAGAGTGTTTTAATATCATGTGCTGCAAAGAGCTGCAGGAGACATATTAAAGAGCAACTTTCAGCTCCTGAGTCTCAGTTGGAGTATCACTGTGCTAGAGGCTCACACACCTATATATTGTTTGTGTATGAAGGTTTAACATGGTATGTCTAGACTGAAATAAAAAAAAGTAATGAGTTGCAATTAAGAAGTTTTCCAGTAAGTCACTGCCCCGATCACATCACCCAGGAGCAAGGTACTTGCACACTTAAGAGACACATGACCTATGCTCAACCGCTTAGGAACTTAAACAGTCCTTATATTTCTGAATGCTGTAAGATTAGACTACAGTGAAGCCCGACATATTACATATCTCAAAAGTCTCACTGTAATCCATGGTATCTCCTGGACTCTAGGTTTATCTAGAATTGATTAGTTGGTGAAAATCTGATGCCCAAATTTTGGATGACGTTTGTTTTCTTACTTTATTTTATTCAAGTTTTGTACTTATATTTTTCATCCATACACACAACAAAATAGTCAAAAATATGTGACACACAATGACTGAATAGGATCCACAATTGTAATCATTATGTTAAGGGGGAAGAAAAACATATAACAATCAGTGTTTGCCTTTTCTATTTATTGTCTTCAATGAAATCCATATTTCTTTTTCAGAAAAAAAATTATTATTTAATTCACAAACCAGAATCTGTCCACATACAGGATTTTTAATCAAAAAATAAAATGGATCTTAATTTCCACTACATAAAAAAGGGGGCATGGGAAGAAGCATTTTATAGCCTCTGTGATAATTAAACCACTAATTCCTAACAAATTCACTCTTTACTACAGTTAGTGATTCAACCTAGAAAATTCCTCCCTCTAAACTATCTGTTCCCTGGCTTTTAACATTCAATGACTTCCCAACCAAGGAATATATTTTCCTTTCCTGTATGTATTTTGCTGCGACTTAATTTATCATTCACTAAATACATTACAACATATTACTTAATCTCTGTCTACAGCTTCAAGACCACCAAGTAGCTCCAAGAGGAATTGCAAAATTTCAATTATATTTCAATGGATTGTTTTTCTTTTCAAACAGAAACGATAAACATGTACGGTTAGGCAGTTTTCTGATGAATTGTATACTTACTAATAAACTTGTTTTGCATAGTCTCTAGCAGAGCCTGGTGGGCATCTTCTGTTTGCAAAGCACGTGAACATTCTCTGGCCAGTATGGTCCTTACAAGGTGCTCTCCACAACCTATACAAATACCACCACCAAGAATGATTAGAATATAGTTACTACTCACAGGTACTGATAGTTCTTTTATAACCACACAGTAAAGAGCTGTATTCGATAGATGATTTCACTATTCTATTAAAGGTTCTGACATTGGTTCCCCTGCAAGTCCAAATATCAGCAATCCAACCTGACAGTATAATTCACTTTAATGGTAAATTCACTTCACTCCATGGTAAAGACACACAGAGAAAAGAGGCAGGGATTAAATACACAGAAAGCAAACAGGTAAGGAAAAGTGTTAAGAAGAAAAGGGAAAGTATCATGCTGTATGACCAATGATCTCCCTCCAGATTCTGCAACCGTAACTCACATGAGTCATCTACACACAAGTAATCATAGTGGTCACTCAAATGAATAATCGTATAATCTACCCCTTAGATTAGAAGTTTGTAAAGCACAGATCTACTTTTCACAGATAATCTTATGGTCATTACATAAATGATATAATATTGCTAAATATAATAATCTGAGTGCAGGTTTTAGAGTCAAAAACTTCCAAGTTTAATCCCATCTTTACCACCACCTCCTAGTATGATTTAGCCTTTCTGCCTCAGTTTTCCAATCACAACATAGGAATAAGGGAAGTTTACTTGTAATTAGGTTTTGAAGGCACATCTGCTCTTGGGTTTTATGTTTCTTGCTAAGAACTCCACTAGCTCACAAAACTTTGTCTAAAGAAACTAAGTTTTTCATGCAGACCTTTAGTCATTGCCTCAATGTTTTAACATAGTGTTCTGCAATTTACTGACAAGCCGGAAGAAAAGTTAATTAACCTATGCTTCTGGTGTATATGCTAGTCTTTTCATCTATGTTTTTTCTGCTATGGTATGCTATAAGTCTACAATGATCCTTTAGCATATACAGTTCAGTTCAAGTTGTATGCTGCATGTTTATTACAACTATGTTTTCTTGGACGGGAGACTGAATTTGTGATATTTTGGGGGCATAAGATGTCTAAGGGCATATCTTCTTCTGTCTTCCACAAGCTGGCAGGTTTTATTCCACTAGTCAGTGGGAGGATCAATCAGATAGCAAGGGCCTAAATAGGCCCCAATTATATCTGTCTAGGGAAGCTGAAGTGGGCTATCAACTGTGCTCCAGTTAGCAAAAAAAGAGGAAATAGGCCTCCTACAGAGCTAGCATATCAGCCCACCTGAACAGCTGAGAGATGACAATCATTTAAAATCATTTAATTTAGGTCACTGGTTACTGGCCTTGGTTGTTAAGAAATCCCATTATCAATCCTCTGATTCTACTTCTGTTTGGTTTGGAAGCATCACATGTATACTTCAAGAACAAAGATTGTTACCATTAGGGTTTCAATTTTGAGGCATTTAATTTTTTTTCAGGCACAACAAGGTCCAATGTTTAGTACTGAAAATCTGTTTTTAAAATCTGTATTATTTTCCATGAAAATCAAATATTTCCATCTAAACCACCTCCCTACAAGCACACAGTGGCCATTCTACTCCACAAACAATTTTCAAAAAATGCAACAACTGTAGCCACACCGGAAGAAAAACAAGAAGCACTAAATGTGGTTTAGTTTGGGCACAATTTCGTTCGCTTAAAATATCAGGGAATACCCGTTCCAGTCCAATTTATCCAATAACCATATCCCTTCCATAACTAGTACTTGCACTGGACATCTACCCCATTTTTGTAGTTACGAAGTTGAGACATCTTAACCTAAGTTCCTGACTACTCCCTGAGCCACTGTGGGGAAGACGACAAATCCACTCTGCCGTTCCTTTCCAGCCCCCAAGGAAAAAGTTGATTAGCATAAATGCCCACAGTAGATCATGAAGAAACCCAGTTCTACTGATTCCCTGGGTAGGAGGGTGGGTGTTGCCAGTGAGATCCTCTGGAAGGGCAATCCCTTTTTGCCCAATCCAGTCACTTATTGTTTCTCCCTGCCCTGTCCAGGTATACTTCCCCCTTCCTCCTCTCTGCCACCAATTGCAGAGGGATCCCTCCATTTTCTTCCAGCCAGCAGGACAAAGGACCCACTGCATACAGTTCCAGTGAGGACACCGTTCACTGCCAGAGTACGGCAATCTTACTTTGGCTTCCTGGTATTCCTATGTTTTTTATTAAGTCATTAAAACAATCCCATTAACCTAAAAATCAAGGAAATCTACTGTACAGATCTTTGGAAAAAAGAGTGTACTATGTATTTCCTCAGACTGCTGGAGCTAAACATGTTATACCTAAATTTATCTATTTACTTGAGGTCACACACTGAAACGTATGACAATCTCGAAATTGTGATTTTTAAAACAGGTGCTTAGCATGTATGGTTCAAGCATCTGCAAATAAACTACAGCTAATATTTTGTCATTAAAAATATGAGGGTATTGTTTCTTACTTTCTATATGCAATAAAATGCAATTTTATCTGTTGATTCATTTTGGAAAGCAGCTCTAAAAGTTTTTCTTCTCTACTATCACAACCTTAGATTTTGCATCGTGAGTGCAAAACTAATGACAGCAATTGGACTGACAAGCTTACTTTTTTATAAACTAGTCAAAATGCACAATTTCTGTGGTTCTTCCCACAAATTCCAAGGCCTCTAAAGCTTGGCGGCTACAAAGCCCATATGTGATTTCAACGCAAAAGGCTTCTACTCTGCTGCTTCAGAGCTAAAAACTCTGGCTTTAGCAAGATGCTCTTCCCTCATTGGCACAGAGAAATAAGTCTATCACCTCATAAGCTCAAATAAGATAACCTACATTCATGGTGTTTTACAAACTGAGAAAACAGATTCATTGAAATAAATGGGTGCGGTAATAGTAAGGGCTACTGAAACAGATAACTCAAATCCCGGCTGAATTAACCTTTTGTGGGCCCCGCCTCCCCGCTCTGCCCTGAGGCCCCATCCCCATTCAGCCTCTTTCCCCTGAAGCCACACCTGCTGCTCACTCGGGTGGGGGTGGGGCGAGGGAGAGAGGCATGATTAGGGGGTGAGGCGGGGATGGGGCAGAGAGGAGCAAGCGTTGGGCAGGGCTTTGAGGGGAAGAGGCCAAGTGGGGGCAGGGCATGGGCACCACGGCCCTTTCTTAGTGTGGGGCCCGGCGCCATTGTAAACCCGGTACTGACTCAAATCACCAGTCGAATGAATTAACTGTTGATAGTGCTTCAGGATTTCTTTTTTAAATAAGGGCATGAACATTCTTATTATTCTACAATATTAAAATATTGCACTTACTACAAGTTACCATCGTTGCTTTGACTCTTCAAAAGGTAGCATAAATTAATGGACTGAGCACCAGGCTTGGAGCCAGAAACTCTTGAGTTTTATTCCCAGCACTGCTATTAACTTGATCTGATCATGGGTAAATCATTTTTAGAGTCCGATCCAAAATGTGCTGAAGTAAATGGAAAGACTCCCACTGACTTCACAGGTCCTGACCTCTGTGCTTCAGTGCCCCCATCATCTCTGCTGGAGGGTAATTAGTACATCATATTTTCTAAGCACGTAGAAAGAATAATCCCAAGTATTTTCCCTATATTTGTATGACGCTCATAATACCCATTGAGACCAAAGGCTAATATGCCAGAAAAACAAACAGCTCAAACATGGTTCAGATGGGGAAGAGAAATAACTGAAGGCACTCTCCCAAACTCAGCCTACAACCTGAGCTCTGCAATGCTAAAGTAAGATGCAACAAAATATATTGTGCAGATTTTCATGTGATCAGTGAAAACGTTAAATGCTCATATTTAATGGTTAGGCTTCAGAATTTCAGACTCAGTAACTGTTTCAGCCTGACTGCAGACTCTGGCAGACACCAGTGCACTGGTTTATATTTTGTTCACATTTTTAGTGTGTGATTCTACTCCGAAAAGAGACTGAAAATGGAGCATTCTTACTCAACATATCGGCTCCCTGGGAGTAAATCAGCACAATCCTATTTTTGCATACAACACTGAATACACAAATTAGCCCCAAAGATACAGAGATAAGAATAGCGTCCAGTTCACTCTAGCCTGTACATTCAAAAGATAGGCTGCAGTAATTTAAAGAGACTTAGAGTGTTTTTAGACTTTAAAAATTTAAACATTTAAAACAGATCAATACAAAATCAGTGGTCTTCTGGTCTTTCCTCTATTACTCTACTGTGTGGGGCACTGTGGAAGTAACTTATAGCAAAAGTTAGCCTGGAAATAAGGACAGTAACTCCATTATAGTGCTCCAAGTCCTGGCAGCTCAGAAAGTACACATGTAGTGCGAGCCTTCCAGCATGTTTCCTTTAAGTGAGCCATACAGCCCCTACTCGTAGCTTCTTATTAAGCCAAACAGACAAACTTCAGCTATATTAATGCAGATTTTAAAGAACTCATTAGGCACTACCAGCAAAACATGGAAAAGAAATTTAATATGGGAGAAACTCCACTGAGAGATATTTCAGATAATTTGATAGAGGTGTTTCCAACAAGTCTTTAAACAAACTAAAGATTTGTTAACTGAATTTAATTAATTTAACTGAAATTTAAATGAAAGTAACGAGATTGCTTGAATGTGGAATCATATAGGCCAGGTCTACACTAGAATTTTTTTTTCTCCTGCTGATAATAGCTCATCTTAATTAAGTAGCCTCTTACAGTTTGTATGGCAACTTCCACCTTCTCTGCATGTATGTGTGTATATCTTCTTACTAGATGTTCCAGTCTATGCATCCGATGAAGTGGGCTGTAGCCCACGAAAGCTTATGCTCTAATAAATTTGTTAGTCTCGAAGGTGCCACAAGCACTCCTGTTCTTTTTAAAAACATAGGTTACATAGTACAAGGAGGCAACCCTTGAGAGCACAAACGGAGGAAAGGGGGAAATACTTCCATGGATCCTGTCGACTTCTTAATCAACAAGAAAATCCCCTTTAAAATGTAAGGTTCCCAGAAAACAGAAAAGGCGCAAGCAGCATCCCTCACTATGATAATACAATATGAACTGATATACTCTGCTGCAAGCAGTTATTCGTGAGACCATTCTAACATTGCCATGTTACTTCCTATGCCAGAAAACCCCTGCCCAAAATGGAACTGAGATATTCTCCCCTATGTATGCAAGATACAGTACAGTATAAAAAGACATGGAAAATCCATGGGGGTGCTACAGAATGCATTTTGTCCACAGGCCACAGTTTGGGTACCCATATTTAGTAACAGTAGAAAAAGGGGAAATGAAACAAGATTTTGAACAGTTTCTCCTGTACCATGTTCTTAAAATAGAAGAAATCCTAAAATTTCTGTTAAAACATGAGTAATAATTTCTAATCCTTCACTGAAATTTCTTCCTCAACAACTTCCTTTCTTATTCTTCATAGATGTTTGTTTTCTTCATTCTCTAAACAAACTCTGGCTCTATTCTTATCTGGTGACAAATGCAATCAATCCTAATTAAGGAAGACTAAGCCACAACTATTTGTTTATGTGTGACCAGTAGTTTGAATAATTATTTGAAATCAAATTAGAGAATTTTACTAATGAACATTTTATCATTGCAAGAGGTAGTGCTTTTACAACAAACTATAAAAAAAAACCCAAAACCAGATGCTGCAGTAAAATGAGTGATGGAGGAATATCTTTACTCCTTTTCTTAGGCAAAACAGTCTGCAGCTTTTAAAAAAAAAAAACACACATTTTATGCTATATGATGCAAAAAAGTAAAAATCTGAGATTGAGTAAAGTAATTAGAAAATTCACCAAGACAAGCCCATGTGTCTCCAACTTTTTGAGTGCAAGCAGATGTTTACTAATTCAAGATTTTGATGCAACTCCTAAAACCGGCCTCAAAATGAGATTAACCATCTTTAAACAAGATGTATAAGACAGTCATTCTCAAGGGGAAAAATTTTCTTAAAGACCTCCGGCACATCAAGTTTGTTACAAAAGGCTGAGAAAAATAGAAAACTGAAAGTGCGTTATAGGACATCTGCAGCCCACTGACATTCCTGGGAAATCTGAATTTGGAGAGATAGAGGATCAACTACAAGGAAAACTAACTTTCAATACTACTACCATACCACACATCCCCAAGGATTAACAGTGATTTTTTTTTTTTTTAGCATTCATGTCAACCTATTAATAAAGTAGTAAACTTACAGAGTGTTGCTAGATGTGCATTTGGAAATCTTTCAACACATCACATGCTAGCAGTCTGTAGGGACAGATAAGTAATGAGAAGAATATTTTCCCAATTTTAAAAGGAAACATTTGTTACTTCAGTTTTCAATACAGCTACATCTATTTTTCAACAGGAGAATTTATTATACAATACATCACCTACTCTTTGACAGGGCAAAGGTTGCGGAAAGGATTTACTATATTACTTTGGGGATGGATTACTTAGAATTTTGAGGGCTTGAGAAAGTAACAAAATGGGGAAGCTGATAAGTATTAGATCATGTATTATTGCAGGCTTTGCACTGTCTCCTTCTCTACCCAAACCTGGAAACTATTATGTACAACAGACTAATGCAGGAGCTACAGATGAAATAAGTGATGTGGTGGAGAATCTTCTAATCTTTTCTAGATCTTACAGTATAAATGTTTTGGGTTCAAATTTGTGTTTCGCTCACCTGTAATCTAGCCATCAAAATCAGCTCATTTCTGTGGAAGTTAAGTTTATGTATATTGCAATGACTCAAACATACGTCAGCAGGTTTCCAAAATAAATAAGTAATCTTAATGTGAAACTGATAATCAGTTTCTGATAAAAAGATAAGTCTCGTTCGTGTGCTCCACTGTTTCACATTACAATAATTTTTAGGTTTATGTATTATCACAGACAAATGTAACTGTTTCTGGCACCTGGAAACTTCAGGAAACTGAAGTTTACTTTAGTTCATCATCATAATGGAAAGGTAATTAAAATAGTGACAGGCCAGTTTACACTAGGATCATTTTAAACCTACCAACCATTGATTACTCAATTTTGCAATTTAGCAAGGATGTAAAAAGTGTGCAACTGAAAAACTGACAATGGAGTTTGTTAGAGCGGGACTTTGCTAAATCTGCATCAGAAATGGGAGGCCCAATGGAGTTTAGTTTGTGGAGTAGAGCATGCTGTGAAGGGTCAGGGAAGCACCAGCATCATTACCCAACTATACGTATTCATGCTCTGTTTCCGGCTATTACTAAGTGCCAAGGGTAAGGCAAAAGAGCACTGTGTCCTCCCACTGGCATTCCAGAAGCCTGACATTACCCACAATGGTCCCAGCTTAGCACAGCACCATAATCTGACCTGTCCCTATGATTTTTGGTGTTTTTCTTAGTTCACAGTCAAACACTAGTTAAGAAGTAAATTGTGGACTATAGTTCATAGCACAGCACAACCCTCACATCTCTTTGGGGAGGGGGAATCCGAGGATAGTGAAAAGCTCTCACTGCAAAATTCAGCGGCTCTCACGTTAAAGTTCAAACAGCTTATCGTACCCTTTACCGAGAAAAACCTGGGTCACAGTATAATTCATTCATTTTCCAAACACTACTAAACCTGTGTTGTATTAATCTGTTTTCACATGCTAACTGAATTCCCTCCCCCAATCTTTCACCCACAAACTTCTCGGTATTTCCCGAAGTTGCAGCAAATATGGACAGCCCAAGACTTGTCATGTTCCCCTGAGAGTCACTGTTAGGAGAGTAAGCATTGCCTCTGCAGGGACAACAGCTCACGAGATGAACCTTCTACTGGGCCTGATTAATGAAATTCAGAGGACAGACTCCGACTAGGATTTTGATACAAGTTTAGGACACTTTTTAAGTTAGAAATTTGCTGAAGATGAGAAGTGTTTAGTTTCTCTCTACATCCATTCACTTTCCTGCCTGGAGAGATCCCTTCCTTCAACCACATCCAGTCCCCAAACTAAAGTCTCATGATCTAGCCAACATGCACTTATATTTTGCTGCTTTCTTAGCTTTCCTCATTGCAACCTTGTATTTCCTGATTTGGAGAACTGAGACAACTCTAGGATAGATATTTACGGTTAGGACCACTCTAGGCGAGGTCCCCCATGGTTACAGACCTCGAGGACTCACCACAGCTATCCAGCTGGGAGGACTAACAGAGATGTTGCCTAGAGCATAACCCTCTTATTCACATATGGCGACACTGGGTAGTGATCTAGACATTTCTGCCTCTCCCTATTGTTAACTGTTATGATTTTTATCATGAGTCTTGCAATGAGATTTTTTCTTAAAGCTCTAGCTCCTGGACTCATGTAATTAGGAGAGAATCTCTGCTTTCCTTTAAAAAAATAAATTTCTAGTCCTTGTTGTTGTGGAGAAAAGCTTGAAAACATGAACACCTAAAGGCTCCCACAGATACTGAGCAGGAATTAGGGCCAGTGACAATGAGTGAACAAGGCAGAAGTTCATGTGGCAGGAGAGTGGTTATAAGAAATTAAGCTGCAAGAGCATCCACTAGTCCACAGTACCTTTGTTTTGCTCTAAAACCTCTAAATAAACAAGACCGATAGGTTTGAGGAGAATGAATGACTTTTAAAGTTTGTCCAAACCCACTTAATAAAGCTATGAGTCATACTCAAATCTGAGAACTTTCTAATCCCCTTCTGAAAAGTCTCTTATGCTTGAAGATCATTTGGAAAGCATCAAAGGTGATTGTGTGACACAGGAAGTGCCATGGACTATCCCATAGTATTATTTTTAAAAGGGAGTTTCCCCGAGAGTTAATAGCTACCTATACAAAGTCAGATAGAAGTTCTGATTTTTGTCAATATTTTTAATATTTAAAAGTCCTGAGAAAGCGAAACACCTTTCCCTCCTTTTTGGAGAACACTGAAATTCTCTCTAGATTCTTAAATAGACCCCATCCAGATGTCCCTGCAAACCTATGACCTCATTAAGTTGTTTTTCTTATTCGCTCCTCCTGGTGTAGTCAGCTTGCATTTGTGTATCAAGATATAAAGTACAAATAATCCGTTCAAACCCTTTAAAGATTTGAATTAAGAAAGCCTGAGTCATTTCTGGAAGCTTTGGTATATATCTGCTATTATATTTAGGTCTTGGAAAACTTGCAATATTAGGATATTCTTCTTCATTGTTAGTGGCTGCAGATGTCAATGTTTACTGTTAAGCTGAAAGTCCATAAGGTTTCTTATTTAAGATTCAGGTGTAGCAAGATTCTATTGATGTAATTCCTGTGGACTAACATGGCTTTGTGTTAGGCGATATTGTACTCATTCTAATGGTCAGACATGGGACTTTTATAGTAAAAATAAGATACGTAACTTGGCTTTTTGATTTTTGCTATGTACATGACCCTATCTTGTTGAATACACATAGTATATTGTACAGCTTGATTTTCACATCTAAAACATTGCACGCACTGTGACCATTAATGTAGACTTCTCTTTCCCCCATCTCCCAAAGACACTTCTGTTAGAATAATCTCTCCTAGACAGACTTAGCACAGATCCCATAAGAACTGCAATGGCAGTCATGTGGGAGACCTATGCAAGTACTGTTCTTTATGGCAGGGAAGTTAACTAAGCAGCCTTGCAATACCACAAACCTGTGACACTAGTTTTCTGTTACCAATAAAACATACATTCCACATATGTTTAAGCCTTTCTTGGGGTTTATTTTTTTCCAGCTAAACATGGATTTTCCTGTTTCCCTTTTCATTAGTATTCCATCTTTTAAACATTCTGCTACAGACACAAATGGAAATTAATTAAGAAAGATTTTCAAAAGTTTACAATAATGGCAAATACTAGAATTGATTGAGACAATACTGAAGACAATAAATATAACACAGTAATACAATAAAACCAGGCTCTACATACGGAACGCACATGTAGGCTGACGTAACATGACAACCGAATTGTGCGTGCTTCTTTAAATCTTACTTCTAAAGAGAAATTAATATTATTACCTTCAAAATGAAACCTGCTAGTTTTAGCAGTAAATGGCCATGATTTACTATTTTGTGTTTCAAGGCCAGCCTAATGTTATGGTATTAAAAGCTGTCATACAAACTATATTTGAATAATTTTATCAATTGGCAGTGAATGAAAAATTAAAATGATAAAGGAAATTATAAAAAAAGATTAAACTATTACATTTAATCATAAAGCACAAATTACTAAGTTCACAAGAACATGCAATTATATTTCCAAAACTCTTTATAATTGGCAATACTCTTCAGTGATTTATATGCATGCAACGTCACTGGATTTCATTAGAATTACACATACAAATAAGGGCAAAACTCCCATTCTGAATCTCTCTTTTTTTTCCCCAGCAAAGAACTTCCCCTATCATTCCTGAAATGGAATATACACATGTACTCCAGACATCAGGACCTCTATCAGCAAGAGGAAAATATTGCCCTTTTAAAAAAAAAAAAAAGCACACAATGAGAAAAAGTTAACACAATCCTCAAACCTCTCTGGGAAGAGCAGTGAAAGTGGCAATCACAACACAGATCTTCAGAGAACAGCAGTTACAGATAAGTAATTTCGTCTTCTCTAAAAATACAGTTGTGATCACTGCCAAATCCTGGAAAAACAGCTATCTTCAATGTGATTTGGGCACTTTATTTGCCCAGGATTCTTTGAAAATACCAGCCTACATCGCTAAGAGAAAAGCGTAGAGAGAATTAACTGTCATTGGCAATTAGTTTATATGCCAGGTTAAAATCCCTCAAAGCATATTTTTTTTATTTGAGAGGGCTTAATATCTTCTTATATGTTAAACACAAACTGGCAGATCAGAGCTCTCACTGAACCAACCAGAGGAAACAAACGCTACCCTGAGAAAGTTGGTAGGAGATGGAAAAAGCTATCTATTAGAGTTAGAACTATTAGACATAATCTTGAACCTGATTTATAGACAAAAACTGAAGCAAAGGTGAGAGCCTAGAGAACGTGCACATTGCCTCTTTTTGGCGCAAGTGGCTACCCAAAATTCACGGCTCTGAAATTATTTTGATGATGGATTCAGTTATCTTTGATGCAATCCTGTTACTTGCAAAGAAAGTACAAAGTCTTGTTTCCCTGAATACAGCAGGAAATAAATAGGGGATAGTTTCTCCAATCACAGCTCCAAGCACCTTTCAGCCAGCACTTTGTCCAAAAGCATTCTCTCTTAGCTTTTCACAGGGCTACGCTCCCACTGAATGTTCATGCTGCATATGGAACTTACTTCTCTCTGCTCCTCTTGTGGTTCTCCCCTCCTCTCCCACGCAGACACAAACCTCCAAACAATAATCAGCAAAAACTCTCTTCCCAAACAGTTCTAACTCTTGAGAGATTTGGAGGAGGATAATGAGGTAGATATGCGGATGTTTACAGGGAGAGCCTCCAAGTGTGAAATGCAGCATAGGAGAAAGCACAAAAATGCTTGTTTTAAAATTTAACAAGTGGACAATGGAAGCTGTATCATGGGCCAATCAGAGATGGGACTGCATATCTCAATAGTGTGTGAGAGATGATAGGCAGAGTGAGAACAGGTATGAATAGCCCTGAAAGTGAAAACAAGCAGCTTATAGAATCATAGAAACATAGGGAGAGCTGGAAGGGACCTTGTGAGGTCATTTAGTCCACCTCCTCACCCATGTTGAGGCAGGACTAAGACTATCCTTGACAGAGGTTTGTCTAACCTGTTCTTAAAAACCTCCTATGATGGGAATTCCATGACTTCCCTTGGAAGCCTATTCTAATATTTAACTATCCTTAAAGGTAGAAAGTTTCTCCCAATAGCTAACTTAAATCTGCCTTGCTATAGATTAAAGCAATTACTTCTTGTCCTACCTTCAGTGGACATAGAGAACTGATCATCATCCTCTTTATAATAGGCCTTATCTTATTTGAAGACTCAGGTTCCCCCTCAGTCTTCTTCTCTTAAGACTAAACAAGTCTAGTTTTTTTAACCTTTTCTCATAGGTCAGGTTTTCTAAACCATTTATCTTTTTTGTTGCTCTCCTCTGGACTCTCTCCAATTTGTCCACATCTTTCTTAAAGTGTGGCAGTCAAAACTAGACACAGTACGCCAGCTAAGGCAACACCAGGGCTGAGAAGAACAGGACAATAACCTCTTGTGTCTTACATACTACACTCCAGTTAATATACTCCAGATTGAGATTCTCTTTTTAAATATTTTTGACACTTGCATCACATTATTGCTTCACATTTAATTTGTGATCCACTATAACCCCAGACCCTTTATAATAGTACTAGAGCCTAGCCAGTTATTCTCCATTTTGTATTTGATTTTTCCTTCCTAAATATAGTACTTTGCACTTTTCTTTATTGAATTTCATTTTGTTGATTTCAGACCAATTCTCCAATTTGTCAAGGTAGTCTTGAATTCTAATCCTGGTCTCTAAGTGTATGTCTACACAGCAAAGAAAAATCGGCAGCAGGCTCATGCCAGCCAACGAGGGCTTGTGGGGCTCAAGCTCTGGGGCTATTTCATTGCTGTGTAGACTTCCAGGCTCCAGCCCGAGCCTGGAAGTCTACACAGCAATGAAACAGCCCCACAGCCTGAGCCCCGTGAGCCAGAGTCGGCTGGGATGGGCAAGCTGCGGGTTTTTATTTGCTGTATAGACATAGCCGATAGGGCTTACAAACCACTCCTCCACCCACTCTAGATTGGTGTCATCTACAAATTTTATAAGCATACCCCCCATTTCATTTTCCAAATCATGAATAAAAACATTGAGTAGTACCAGACGCAGGACAGACCTATGCAGAACCACACGAGATAGATCCTTCCAGTATGACTGAAACCACTGATGACTACTTTGAATGCTGTCTTTCAACCAGTTATGTGCCCACTTTACATTAAGTTCATATAGACCACATTTCCTTAGTTTGCTTATGAGAATGTCATATCAGACTATGTCAAAAACCTTCATCAAAATCAAGACATATCCTAACTACTGCCTCCCTCCTATCCACTATGCCAGTAGACCAGTCAAAGAAGGAAATTAGGTTGGTCTTACCTAATTTGTTCTTGACAAATCCATAATGGTTATTACTTATCACCCTATTATCTTCTAGGTGCTTACAAATTGTTTGTTTGACACAGTAAAAAGGGAGTCACTGAAAGGACTCAAAGAGAGGAGTGACATAGTCAAAGTGATGGGCTAGTAAAGTGATCTTTGCAGCAGCATTCTGAATGGCTGAATTGGGCAAGATTGTATTTGTCAAGGTGTGCAAGGAAAAGAATGTTCCAGTAATTTGAGACATGAAATGACAAAAGTCTGGATGAGAGTTAACACTGTGGATGGATAGGAAAGACTGTATCTTAAGCTATGTCTACACTAGAAACTTCAAAGCGCTGCTGTGGGAGCGGGAGTGTGGTCACGTGCTCTCCCAGTGCTCCTGGTAATTCACCTCCACAAGGGGAATAGCTCCCAGCGCTCAGAGCCTGTCCACACTAGCACTTCACAGCGCTCAAACTTGCTGAGCTCAGGGGGGTGATTTTTTTTAGAGCGCTATAAAATGTAAGTGTAGACAAGCTCTTAGAGATGTAATACAGAAAGAATCTGAACCATTTAGTATTCTTACCTTAGAGAAACAGCCCTTAAAATCAACCATAAACTGCAGTTCTGCTATGCTTACCGAAAAAAAAAAAAAAAAAAAAAAGACGCAACCCAAAAGAATTACAGGTCTCTCTTGGAGACAGTTTCCAATAAACCTTTAAATCAGGGTTTTTTAAAAGTTTCTTCAGATAAAATACAAGGGATTTTTTGTGAAGAAGGGTTTCACCAGACTGAACATGCAGATATAGCGTTGGTAGGATGATAACGGTGCAACACTATCACTATCTTAGGAAGGTATTTAAGAGGGACTTGTAGCATCACTTAATCTCTGTAGATTTTAGTATACAAAAGCTGATCAGTCACTAGAGCTTTAGCTCAGCCATTCCAAGTTGAAGTCACTGCCACTTGTAGTATAGTGTCTTTCATATTAGAAACTCTGATCAGCTTGCCATGATTACAGGTCTGCCCCCTTTCAGATCTGGGTGTATTCCCCACACCACTCAGGTGTATGGCCCCTTACTCTTGCCTGTTTCTTCATGGAACCTCATGAGTCTTCTCTACCGAGACCAAGATCCGGGTACATTGTGCCAACCAGTTATCATCCTGCAAGGTTCAACTGGGTTTTAAACATGTATATTTCCTCTCTTCCAGAATCTGTGATACTGACAACAGGCTTCTTAAAACACAGCATTTTTATTTAATAGTCTGAAAAAAGCATTAGAGGAAAAAAGGCACTTTAAAACAACCGCCTACATGCATATTTAGTGTCATCTAATCTTAAGCTTCACCACAAGCAAAGTCATATAGACTTTCCTCCTAAATTACAGGGATGCAACAGGACAAAAACAGCTTACATCAGCCTAGCAAGCCCATCCCCTCCTTCACCCAAGAGTCTCCATCTTTACTCTGTCTGCCCCACCCTTTCCAAACCTGCAGATAGATCTGTACTACAGGTGCTGCAGCTATGCTGCTGTAGCACCATGGTATAGACACTGCTTACCTCGATGGAAGGGATTTCTGCATTGATGTAGTTAACCCAGCCCCATAAACAGCAGTAGCTAGGTCAACAGAAGCATCTTACCCACGTCAATCTCAGAAGCTAAGCTGGCTTACCTACAGTAGAACCTCAGAGTTACGAACACCTTGGGAATGGAGGTTGTTCGTAACTCTGAAATGTTTGTAACGGAGAACAAAATGTTATGGTTATTCTTTCAAAAGTTTATAACTGAACACTGACATAACACAGCTTTGAAACTTGACTATGCAGAAGAAAAATGCTGCTTTTAACCATCTTAATTAAAATGAAACAAGCACAGAAACAGTTTCCTTACCTTGTCAAACCTTTTTTAAATTTTCCCTTCATTTTTTAGTAGTTTACATTTTACACAGCACTGTACTGTATTTGCCTTTTTTTTTTTTTGTCTCCGCTGCTGCCTGATTGTGTACTTCCGGTTCCAAATGAGGTATGTGATTGACCAGTTAGTTCATAACACTGAGTTTCTACTGTACATAGCTAGGTCAATCTAAATTTGAATTGTAGACCTGGGTTTTGGTGCTCCCTAAGGACAGCAGGCTACAAGCCAATAAAGCTACAAGCCAATAAAGCTACTCACTCTGGCACTGTCTCTTGATCATCCCTTAAGCGTAAGCTGTTAGGCAGCTATTAGAAAGGGCCTCCTCCATCTTATCCTACGGGGGACAGATCCCAAGGGTCAAACATCCACTCCTATTTATACTGGATACCATTATAGTGTAGATCTACATCCAGAATTAATCACCAAAGATCACAAACATATTTTTCACATATCCACTTTAATATTCCAAGAAATATAAACTAAAGGATGGAGAGAAACAAATGTATCAAGCTTTCGTGCACTAACAAAATACAAGTGAACCCAAAATTTTCAAAAGGATCATTATTGTGCAGAAGATTAAATATTTGCTCACTCATACATATTACATATTTTAGTACTTTTGTACATGCCAAATTATGTTAGCTATGCACAAAGAACAGACTGGCAGACAAATGAGGAAATTTTGGACAAAGGAGCTACACAGCCAATTACACAATGAAGCCATGAGCCTATACATTACACTGCTTGAAGCCACTGACTATTAGCTGCTTGCCTGTTGTGACTGTTACACCTACACTCTTAAGAAGCCTTGTTAAGGGTTCATCCACTGTTCCTATTAACTTACGGCAACAAATGGAGCCAATGTACTCCAGTGGCATAATGCTGGAGTAGAGCATATACTATGGAATAGCTGGTACCGAGAGGACTGAAATGTTGCACTTGTAGAAATTTCCACTGCTTTGCTGAGAGAACAGGTAGGCCACATAAGCATGGTCACTTGGAAGCAATAAGTGTCTCAGTTTCTTCAGAATAGCTTGCTAAAAGACATTCTCTGTAGTGGGTAAATGATTAGTTATTAGCCCATGTACAACTCTCACATAAAGCATAATTTTTGGTTTTCAAAATTCAGTCACCATCTTTGACTTGCAGTTATTAAATCTGGTATGACTTTAAAGTGTACACAAATTTAAAGTTACTAATTTCCTATGACAAACATTTGATCTGCTGCACCAAACAATAACTGTTACTGTATCTTACTGATCAGTTTATATAAACCATTACTACTTATGCGCATTGCTCCTAATTTAAACTTCATGTTAGAAACTAGGAACTACCCTACAGTCTTTTCTATGCAAAAAAACTTTACTAGTAGAATTCTAATCCTTGAATTAACCACAAGAGTATAAAAAACCCAACACAGCATAAGACGAACAACCCATATTATGTGAGCTCTGTATCTTAGAATAATCTTCTATCGATGGAACCAAGATGGCAAAGCAAAGGAAGGCCTTCTGCAACACAAGGGCCTCTGAACAGCGTGTCAGAAAGAAATTGTTTTTCTACTTCTTTTGATGGGTTATGCTTTCAAGTCAGGAAATTAGAAACAGGTGTGCCAGAGGGCACACACACATCCATGCACCACACTGAAAAACACGCGTTTTCAATTTTCAGACATGAAAGAGACTCCTGCTGAATAGAAGGAGAAATGAAAATCCAGCTGTTTCTGGAAGCCATATGCAGAGGGCTTAGAGAGCTTTGACAAGTTGCCTAACTCTGTCTAGCTGTTGTAAGGTACTGTACCCCAGCAGGGAAGTGTAGGAACTTATTTTAAAGGAAGACTTCAGAACGGCAAATTATACTGTTGTGTGTACACACATGCGCACAGTCCACCCCACCGCAAATGGATGATTATTCTCTTCTCAGAAGTGATTTAGAGACAGACATTTTCTTTTATTATCTTTCATATGCCAGAGACTAAAACCCTTATCTTCATTAATTTAATTTCATTCTTATTTTTAAAAGTTTGAATAGCAATGCCTAGAGAACAAGTTAGATTTTATTAATAACTTTTCAGCACATCAACTATCATCTTTACTTTATTTCCAAAAGTGACAAGTAGTTATGTACAATGGAAATGTACAGTACTTGGCCTTTATTTTTAAAAACTCTGGTTGTTATTACCAGCATTTCTAGATAAAGCTGAAGAACCAATATGCCAATGAAGTTTTAAAAATAGATGTTGTACGAGCAGTACATTAATATAGTTACAAACACAAAAATACATTAAAAGAACATTGCAGTTGCAAAATCTAACGTTCAAGTATTAGGAAATGCCAGATTAATGTTGCTCATGCAACCTCAATTCAATCCCCTTATGTATTATGATACAGTTTTTGTTAACTGTACTCCAGTCAGCCTGCTTCCTCCTCCTGTTTGCACCCCAACAGAAGGAGCTTTGAAAACAAAAGGAAAGCCTCCCTAACCTCAGTTCCTGTGCTCAGCACCAGAGAGTCCCTGGCTGCCACAAAAAGGAATTACAGAGAATGCCTCCTCAGCTCTTGTGGCCTGGGATAGAGCATTCTCAGGGCAGGCCTACACTATAGTCCCCGCTCCCCGAGCGACGAAAGTTTTGTGCTGTCCACGTGGTGCTTTGTCGGCGAGAGACGTGCTCCCACCAATATAGTTTCCGTCTCTCGCCGAAGTGGAGTAATTATGCTAACAGGAGAGTGTTCTCCCATCGGCATAGTGTCTCTTCACCAGACATGCAGCTGCACTGATATAGCGCTGTAGTGTAGACTTGCCTTTAGTAAAGATCTTCACCGAATTTAGCTGGAAACCAAGAAATCTCTACTAAGAGCATAGAAAGGAGATTTTCAGAAAATTTTAATGGCCAAATTTGGGCAAGTTTCACAAGGATGAAAGGTGGCACATCTGACATGAGTGCAACTCCTTGCCAAATCTGAAGTGCCTGCTTCAAAACACAGTAGCACTAGAGCATTTGCACAAGACAGTTGTAGGAATTTAATGTGGCAAAATAACCTATTTCCCCCCAACATTGTTCTGAGGAACAGCTGAACAGATTTTGCTTAACTTTTTGGAAAAGTTCAATCTGAATCAGATACCTGCATGGAAAGTTTCAGCCCAAATGGCTAAGTTTGGAAGAGTTACGGATACTGAGAACAGCATCTTCTAATGGAAAAGTATCAAATAATCTCAACAATAGGAACCACTACCTGCAGTGCCAACAATACCCAGGGACACCTTAATTTCATTTTCAAGAAATGAAAAGAAGCCAAAGTTTAGAATGTATAAAGCCATTTTTTATGAAACCAGTAAATTGTGTTAATTTCAGCAGAGTTAAGTAGGAAAAACATTACAGCTCAGAACAGATATTCAGCAGAACTTTTGTAGAAAAAAATATAACTTGCCAAGTGATATCACTTTTGTCCTATCAGCCCTAAGAAGATAGGTAAATTAGTTTGTAGTTTACAAACTATCCAACTGTAAATTAACATTCTCCTCTTCCACCAAAGAATAAGTTTATCTACTGTAAAAAAGTTTAAGTTTTAATTTATGTTATGATTTTAATCTCATTTTACATTCTTGTTCAAAGCAAATTTTGTAAAGTGGTCTGAACAGGAACAGGATTAAATCTATTCATCCCTGTCCTGGAAAATGGATGGACAATGCCCATTTACCATCACCCAGCCTGTGAAAGTTATGTCCTTCTATAGAGATAAACTAGCGAGAAGGAGTCTGCTCTTATTTGTTCCTAATACATTGTTAAATGAAGTGCAATTTAATTTCCATGGGACTACCACCAAGTACTTTTTCAAGACACGCCCATCTAGCATGAACTTTCCTGAAGGCAGTTCAACCCCAGAGCTATGACTAGCATGTGCCAAAACTGATCTCTATGGGCTGGCTCTTCTACTGCATTTCTCCATCTGCTTTCTACTGGCATGCTGGTGGAACGTGGGGTGCTGGTAAATTAAAAATGCTGGTTAACTCAGAGGAAGGGGTTTGGAGTGTGGGGGAAAAGGTGCGGGGGCGTGGGAGGGGCTGTGGGGCATGGCCTCTGGGAGGGAATTTGGGTCCAGGAGGTGCCTTGGGCAAGGGGCTGGGAGGGGGCTTGGAGTGCTGGATGTGGGGGGTGCACTCACCGCCAGCGGCTCCTCACAAGCGGCTCCCCGTCCCTGCTGCTCCTGGCAGAGGCACAGACAGATGGCTCTGCCAACAGGCAGGCATGCTGTCTCCATCTGCAGGTGCCCCCGCAGCTCTCATTGGCGATGGTTCCCGGCCAATAGGCTGGGAGCTGTGGAGTCAGTGCTCGGGGAGGAGGGACAGAGACAGTGTGCTGCAGAGCTGCCTGGCTGTGCCTCTGCAAGCAACAGCAGAGACAGGGAGTTGCTTGTGGGGAGCCGCCGGAGGTGAGCGCCCCCACATCTGGCACCCCAATCCTCTTCCACACTCCAACCCCCTGCCGGCCCCACTGCAACTGCACTATAAACCGGATTTTCAGTGCAGATCAGAAATGCCGGTTTACAGAACTTGCCAGTTGGTGAAGTGCCAGATAAAAGAGCTTTTACTGTATAACATTTCCAATCTTACAAATAATCTTTGTCTGCTACTAACTTTACCTTCCACAGCCAGTGACCAGTCCCTCTCCGGGAGACCTCAGGGAGGTAGTGTGTGCAGATTCCACAAAGGTATCCTGGACAGCAAACTGCTTCTCAAGGATGAGAGAATTTCTCTGCAGGTAAACTCTTCAAAGCATGGTGGTGCTGCAGAAAACCTGGAGCTGAACAGTCTTCCTCCAAGAAGCCCAGTTTGACATTACGGTAGGGTTGCCAACTTTCTAATTGCACAAAACCGAAAACTCTTGCCCTGTCCCACCCCTTCTCTGAGACCCTGCCCCCACTCACTCCAGCCCCCCGCCCTCTGTCGCTTACTCTCCCCCACCCTCACTCACTTTCACTGGGCTAGGGCAGGAGGTTGGGGTGTGGAAGGAGGTGAGGGCTGTGGCTGGGGTGCAAGCTCTGGGGTGGGGCTGGGGATGAGGGGTTTGGGTTGCAGGAGTGGGCTCAGGGCTAGGGGTTTAGGTGCAGGAGGGGGTGCAGGCTCCGGCTGGGAGTGTGGGCTCTGGGATTAGGCTGGGGATGAGAGGTTTGGGGCGCAGAAAGGGGCTCAGGGCTGGGGTACGGGAGGGAGTGCGGGCTCCAGGAGGGGGCTCAGGGCTGCGGTAGGGGGTTAGATGTGGGAGGGGATGTGGGGTGCGGGCTCTGGAAGGGAGTTTGGGTGCAGGAGGGGGTTCGGACCTGGGGCAGGGGGTTGGGGTGCGGGGTCAGGGAGGGAGTTAGGGTGTGGGAGGGAATTCTGATCTGGGGCAGGGTGTGGGGGTATAGGAGGGGGTGTGGGCTCTGAGAGGGAGTTTGGGTGTGGGAGGGGGTTCCGGCCTGGGGCAGGGTGTTCGGGGTCAAAAACCGGAAGCCTGGCAACCCTACATTACAGTGAAGCAGAGTCTTTTCTGCATATAGCCCCTTGGTTCTCCATATAAGAAAAGGAGATTGTTTCAGCTCTTTGGAATGCCAGTCTGTAGAAGGTCCAATAGGCTATTGGTGCACCTGCCATGAATCAGTGTCCTCAAGATCTCACCTCAGCCAGTGCACTCCAGCCATCATGTCACCTGGATCACTTGGTAAACTGGGCTTGTTCAGACATGCTCTCTAATATAGCCAAATATGCAAGATCATATATTTAGGAACAAAGAATGTAAGTAAGATCTAAAGTGAGAAAGTATTCCAGAATTCAGTTACTATAAAGGTCTTGAGGATCATGGTAGATAACCAATTGAACACAAGCTCCCAGCACAATCCTGTGGCTCAAAGATTTAACACAATTCTTGGATGTACAAATAGGGGGATATCAAGTAGGAGCAGGAAGGTAGAGAATAACATTG
This sequence comes from Eretmochelys imbricata, assembly GCF_965152235.1. Taxonomy (NCBI): domain Eukaryota; kingdom Metazoa; phylum Chordata; order Testudines; family Cheloniidae; genus Eretmochelys; species Eretmochelys imbricata. The sequence continues at coordinate 199,438,040 of NC_135574.1, read as the reverse complement.
CCTAGACTATTACTGAAATACTGTGTTTAGCACTCATATTTCCCCCTTTTATAAGATGCTGAAAAACTGAAAAAATATTATAAGACAGTAGCTGTCTGGGAATTGGACAAAAAATAGATTTTGGAAATCTATAACTACTGTTATACTAAAATACAATGTTACTAAAATACTAATTGTTACACTAAAATACAATGAATCAAAAGAGTTGTTATTTTAATATATTGCTAAGCAAACAGATGTGAGATTGGAATGCTTCTACTTGTCTACACACAAACCTATATTATGGATCAAGTGTTTTTTTTATTATAGTATAACAGTCGAAAAAGTTCCATTCTTACAGGTGCTTTACCTATTAGGGCAGAAGACCCAGCCACAAGCAGCGTTTAATATGAAAAGCAATGAACAAATTCCCTGTTTGGATCTAAAATGTTTTCATGAATAATACTGTATCCAATAATTTGACCATTCTCCATACAGCCATGTCGTCTACAGTGCCTACTGTAATGGGGCTCTAATCCTAGATATTTGCCTCTGGGAGCAACTGAAATTCAAATTATTCTTTACAAGTATTCCCTTGGAAGAATCTAAAATGTCACAATATGTGAAGCGTTTTGATGAATTCCAAAAGCATCCTTGAATAAATTATTTCAGAAACCACGGATTTCAGTTTGTATCACTTACTAATGTTCAACAATTCACAACTATTTTGAGAAATTTGAAATCCCTGATTAATTCAAGAAGAACAAGAGTATTAATAAATATTTTGACTTTTGTATTAGGTGTCCTTCATGAGTTCTGCATGCTCACAGCAGTTTGTATACTACTGGGTATAAATTATTTTTAGCTTTTCAGTTAATTATAAAGAAAATAACAATGCCCATTGGATAAGTACATTTTCTGTGAAAATGTGGAAGTCTACACAGCCTATCAAATTAATATGCGAAGCAAACAAAAAGTCTAATTTTCATTCTTGTCCAAATCTTTGGGAAGCAAAAATTCAAAACAAACATCTGCCAATTTACAACTTAGAGCGGACGCAAAAAAAAAAAAAAAAAATTAAAAGGTTGTACTATGAAAGCTTGTGCACAGCCACAGAAATCTCTAAAAATTAATTTTATTGAATCCAGACTTTAATAACTGTTTTTATAGATGTGTTTAAAACCCTTTACATAAGTTATGAAGAAAGGGAGCCCATTTAAATCAGGAGTCACCTATCCATCTCCCCAAAACACATCCAAAAAGGAACAGAACTAGAAAAAATCGGTCACTTACTTTCTCGTAACTGTTGTTCTTTGAGATGTGTTGTTCACGTCCATTCTACATTACATTTGCGCGCACTGTGTGCACAAGTGTTGGAAACTTTTTCCCTTAGCGGCTCCCGTCGGGCCGGTGGGGGCCCCCCAAGTGGCGCCACTGCATTGTGCATATATACCCCTGCCAGCTCGACCCCCTCCAATTCCTTCTTGCCAGCGACTCCGACAGAGGGGTAGGAGGGTGGGTAAGGAATGGACGTGAACAACACATCTCGAAGAACAACAGTTACGAGAAAGTAAGTAATCATTTTTTCTTCTTCGAGTGCTTGTTCACGTCCATTCCACATTAGGTGAATCACAAGCTTACCTCTGGAGGAGGGTAGGAGTCACGGAACAACTGCCGCGTCCTCTCTGGCCTGCTGGTTGACCACGTAGTGGGTCGCGAAGGTGTGCACCGAGGACCAGGTGGCTGCTCTGCAGATCTCCTGGATCGGGACCTCTGCCAGGAACGCTGTGGAAGTCGCTTGCGCCCTGGTCGAGTGGACCATGACTGTCAGGGCTGGAACACCTGCGAGCTCATAGCATGCCCGGATTCAGCCTGCAATCCAAGATGAAATCCACTGCGCCCATTGGGAGGCCTTTCATCCTCTCGGCCACAGCCACAAACAGCTGCACGGATTTGCAAAAGGGCTTGGTGCCCTCCAAATAGAACACCAGCACTCGACGCACATCCAGGGTGTGCCAGCTGCAGTGACACGGGTCCGTATGGGGTTTTGGAAAGAACACCAGCAGATAAATGTCCTGGCCCAAATGGAATTGGGAGACCACCTTAGGGAGGAACTTGGGGTGCAGCCAGAGCTGCACCTTGTCCTTGTGAAATACTGTATATGGTGGCTCAGAGGTGAGGGCCCCCACTTCAGACACCCTTCTGGCTGAGGTAATGGCAACCAGAAATGCCACCTTCCAGGAAAGGTGCAGGAGGGAACAGGAAGTGAGGGGCTTGAAAAGGGGGCCCATGAGTTTAGAGAGGACCAGGTTAAGGTTCCATGGACGGACTGGTAGGCAGGAGTACGGGAACACCCTCTCCAACTCTTTAAGGAACCATCCCACCATTGGGTGGGAAAACACCGAGCACCCTGAGAACCCCAGATGGAAGGCGGAGATGGCCGCCAGGTGCACTCTGAGTGAGGACGGGGCTAGCCCTTGCTGCTTGAGGTGCAGGAGGTTCTCCAGGATGGCCTGCACCGGGGCCTGGCACTGCCGCACCTGTCAGGGTTCACACCAACACAAGAACCTTTTCCACTTGGCCATATAGGCCGCCCTGGTAGAGGGCTTTCTGCTGCCAAGCAGAATCTGCTGCACTGGAAGGGAGCACTGGCTCTGTTTAGCCACAGAGCCTCCACACCTTCAGGTGCAGTGACTATAAGTCCGGGTGGAGAAGCCGCCTGCCGTCCTGTGTCATGAGGTGCCGGTGTCGGGGCAGGACTACCAGGGCCTCCGCTGACAGGTCTAGGAGCGATTTGTACCAGTGCTGGCGGACCCAAGCACGAGCGATGAGGATCACTGCCGTCCTGTCCCTGCACACCTTGAGTAGGATCTTGTTCATCAAGGGGAGCTGGGGGAAGGCATAGATCAAGCCCCCTCTCCACGGGATTGCAAACACGTCCGCGAGCGAACCCGGGCTGTGGCCCTGGAACGAGCAGAACCGTGGGCACTGGGCGTTGGCCCTGGTGGCAAACAGGTCTACCCGGGGAAACCCCCACCTGTGGAACAGCGAAAGCACGACGTTCGCCCTGAGCGTCCACTCATGCATGCGGTACGACCTGCTGAGAGAATCAGCCAGCTCGTTTCGTACCCCCGGGAGATAGGATGCCTCGAGGTGAATTGCATAGGCTATGCAAAGATCCCAGAGGAGGAGAGCCTCATGACAGAGTGGTGAGGAACGAGTCCCACCCAGTTTGATTATATAAAACATGGCAGTAGTGTTGTCCGTCAGAACTGTCATGCTGTGACCACTCAGAGTGGCGTGAAAGGTCTGGCAGGTGAGACGAACTGCCCTGAGCTCCTTCACATTGATATGGAGCAACCGCTCTGCTCCGGACCACAACCCCTGCGTCATGAGGTCCCACAGATCCGTGGTCTGACGCATCCGTCACCAGCGTCAGGTCTGGTTGTGGGGCAGCAAAGGGGATGCCTTCGCAAACCACAGGTTGGGACTGCCACCACAGGAGGGAGTCCAGCACGTCCCTTGGGGCTGTCACTACCAAGTCCAGGGGGTCCCTGCCTGGGCGATACACCCGAGCGAGCCGCGGCTAGACAGAACGTGAGAACTGCAAACTGGTAATGTTCTCGGCCTATGGTGAAGCGTAGAAACCTCCGATGTGCTGGGCGGATGGCGATATGAAAGTACGTGTCCTTCATGTCGAGGGCAGCGAACCAGTCCCCCGGATCCAGGGAAGCGATGATGGTGCCCTTCCTTCTCTAGCAATGATGGTGACTTCCTTCTCTAGAAGATGCTCGTGAGAGGGGTCCCTGAAGGCGGGAGGGGAGGTTGGGAGGGAGGGAGGCAAACTGCAGTGAGTACCCGTTCTGCACTATGCGTAAGACCCAACGGTCTGACATATTGGTGGACCACGCATGGGAGAAACGGAACAGGCAGTTCAGGAAACAAAGGGACGGATCCGGTGATTGGTCTGGTACGGTGTCCTCAAGCACACCTTCAAAAGCCTGGCTTAGCGCCCGGCTGAGGCCTGTGCTGGCCTTGGTTCTGGCCAGGTGCATTATTGTTACTATTGTTGTTGCGCCATCACCGGTTATCCCTGCCTCGCCTACGGTAAGGTTCAGTTGCTTTAGATGAAAGTCTCTTTCTTTCCTTGTCCTTGGCTTAAACGCCTTGCAAATCCTACACCGTTCAGCTTGATGTCCGTCCCCAGGCAACATAGACACGAGTCATGGGGGGTCACTAACTGGCACAGGTTTGCAGCACGTGGCACAAGCCTTGAAGCAGTGGGCCAACGGCATGCCCCGCGACCCGGGGTGGGTGCCGGAGGCCTCCAAGCACCCAATGACTTAAGTGTCCACAATAGGTATGTAAACGAACTGACAAAAGCTACTCTAATGGCTAAGGGTCTGCTAATCTACAAGAGAGAGAGGTTGTTCCAACGCCGCCACGGACGGTAAGAAGGAACTGGAGGGGGTCGGGCCGGCAGGGGTATATAGGCACGGCGCCGTGGCGCCACTCCGGGGGCCCCTCCAGCCTGACGGGAGCCACTAAGGGGAAAAGTTTCTGACGCTCGTGCACGGGCACACCTAATGGGGAATGGACGTGAACAAACACCCGAAGAAGAATATTGAGTTATGTTTGAGTGCTAAATAGGAAAAAAATCAAACAGAACTACCACAAAATGAGCAATGACTAGTTAACTTCAAGGAAATAATGAATTTATATGTATAATCTTTAAAATGTTAGCAAAACACTTTGGTCATAACACAGACATTTTTGCTACAGTAAAATTGTTACTCTTCTACATTCACGCATGTCCGTTTCTCCCTCTGTATTAAGGGGGAAGAAAGAGGTACTTGCACTTCTGAAGAGTGATTCCCTCCAGACAATGAAGTAGTGGTATTAAGAGGGTACCAAGTGAATAATATCTTGTCCTCCTTGTCAACATGGAGGGAGGGTGAAAGTCACGCAAAATAGAGCGAGAAAACAAGGACTTCAAGGCAGCAGTGGAAAAAATGAGTGCACACAACTCAAGACACATTAGATCTAATTAGTAGTAGGGCAACACACTAAAATGATTCCTTTTCAGCAGAGTGATTCACCACCACGCAATTTTATGTTTGGAAAATCTGGATGAGGTGAGCCCCGGTAGGCTCTTTGAAAGGGGGAAGAGCACGCTGAGCTCAGCTCTGGTGCTGCTTACAGATATAACATTGTCCCTGTGAAAAAGAACAGTAAGTTTGACATAAAAGCAGTTGTTTCTGTAGATGGCACTGGAACAGGACTAGAAGCTCAGCTGCCGAGCCTTCTTTCTACTATCTGAGATCACGGTCTTTGATGGGTAGCTTCACCCCCCAGCTCACATTCTGTTCTGACAAATATTTGCAGATAAATATTTCCTACCCAGTCTGTGCTCGAGACATAATCAACCCCGGGGAGGGGAGGAGCCTGACTGACAAGCAGGGTAACCAACTGCAGTCTCTAGGTAGTCTGCATGTGGCTGGGACAACCGGAACCCCAGACAGGAGCAGCATGTGTAGAAAAATAGCTGCTGCAAGGAGTCTGGTTACAGCAGCCAGAAGAAGGGCAGTACTGGAACTGCTCCCTGCAACATTATCTACCTCTCCGCCATGGAGCTTAACACTAACCCAGAGGACCGAACCCCAGAAGTGAAAGACAACCCTAAAGACTCTGATGCCATCAGAGGACTGTTGGACAGCTGAGCCTGGATTCAGGCCCTCAGGGAACCCACCTACATGAAAGGGAGCTACCTAAGGAGGGATACCACCCGTCCTTATTGAGCTTTAACTCCACCAGACAGTTAAGGCTGGTGGAGGAAGTCTTACAAAATTTCCCCCCATACTTATTATTTGTGAGCATTTAGTATTTAGTCATTAGCGTGATTTGGTTAGTCGCTCATTTAATTATCCTCAATATGCCTGCCTTCTCCTTGTGTTCCTTAAGAGCTGCCTACCTTGCACCCCCTTGTACCAACGTTCTTCTGGGTGTTGTAGTAGCAGAGAGTTGCCACAGTGAAAGACTGCCTTGACCATGCTTCTGGTTCACCTGGAATGCTTCCTGTGTCAAGGGGTTCTGTGGAAGTGACACAGATCTGATAAAAGACATCCCCCACCCCGCCCACAATTCCTCCTGTGGGAATTCTGTGCCCAAGAATTAAAAATTCTGTGCCAAAAAGATAAAAGTTCTGCCCATAATGTTTTAAAATTCTGCAAATTTTATTTGTCAATAAATAAATGTGGAGGCTCCAGGATGGCAGCGGGAGCACAGGCGAGTGGCTGCATGGAGGTAGGAGGTCACTCTGCAGCCCTCCCACGGGACACATATTTGGTGGTGAGGCTGCATCTGACTCTGACATGGTGCAAGGCCAGGCCAGCCCCAAAGGTCCACGTCATGAGAGGAGGAGGAAAGGAGGAGAAGCCCCTCCCTCCCTGGAGTGATTTACCTCTCCACTGGCTGCTCCAGATGCCCAAAATGATGTGCCCGCACTGTAAGGGAGGGGCAGATGACCACTCTTGTGGTTTCCCTTTGCTTCCCTGTCAGAAAGTCATTTTTCTGCGGAGAAGCAATGAAATCAGCACAGGATATGAATTCTGCCCACACGCAGTGGCACAGAATTCCCCCCCGGAGTAAAAAATGTATACTTGTCACTGAGGCCAGATTCATCCTGTGGCAGTAAGCTTCACAGTACAAACAGAGAGGGGGCACTTTTATGGATAAGACTATCCAGGCAATCAGGAGGATTTCACAGACAGATGTGGGGTAATCTGCCTTCCACAGTTTTTGCATCTTCCTCCGAAGCAGCTGGTGCTTGCCACTGCTGGAGACTAGATTCTGAACTAGATGGACTGCAGCCTGAACCAGTATGGCAGTTATGCTCACAGATGTGCAGTGCTGCCAGGCTGCCAGGCCAGCTCTCCCAGGAACTGCTGCTCTTGGACAATTCACTGAGAGGAATGCCTCCAAAGTCCCTTTCTGGCTGCTTTGCACAAGTAATGCAATGTACAATCCACAGAATGCACAAGTGGATTTCACCCCTGCATATGAGACACAGCCTCCCTGAGGAAAGCTGAATAATGCCTTTGAGAATACTGTAAAATGAAGCCCTCTATTTTCACCCATAGAATGGGAAAGCATCGACAGCTTTGATAATGGTACTTTGGTGGGAAAGCTACTACCAGCTTTCCCACCAAAGTAATAGCTTTCCCACCAAAAGTTGGCAGTAGCTTTCCCACCAAAAGTGATTCAATCCCTAGAGGATGGGACTATATCTCTAGAAGGGGAAATGTATGTGTGACGTTTCACTCCATATTCTTATGATATGAATATGACATAACTGAGATATACTTTATGCAAAAAGAAAAGGAGTACTTGTAGTACCTTAGAGACTAACAAATTTATTTCAGCATAAGCTTTCGTGAGCTACAGCTCACTTCATCGGATGCATTCAGTGGAAGTGAGCTGTAGCTCATGAAAGCTCATGCTCAAATAAATTGGTTAGTCTCTAAGGTGCCACAAGTACTCCTTTTCTTTTTACCTGTAACCAATTTCTTTAGTGAAACAAACTTTGTGTGCCTGTTTTATTTGCTTAGTAATCTGCTGTGTTTGCTAACTCTTTAGCCACTTAAAATCTGCCTTTTATCGTTAACAAAATTTGTTTTGTTTATGATTAAACCCAGTTTCTGTAATTTGTAACGTGGGGGGGGGGGGGGAAAGAGGGTGGACACAAGAAGTTATGCATACCTTCCTCCACATTGAGGGAGGAGGCAGATTTCATAAAATACCTTTGGGTCTGCACTCCAAGGGAGGTGGACACCTGAGTGCTGGGGCAAGTCCTTTAAGCTGAGGCTTCCCAGAGCTGATCTCAGTGTCTGTGTCATTCTGCAGTGAGGTGTGGCCCTGCCTTTGTGTGTGCTGGAGGAGGCTTAATAGCCTGGCTCAGCAAGACAGATAAAAAGGGTGACCAGGCTGGCAGAACAGGCGGGTTCAACAGTATCCCAATACATCAGGTGGCATCCTAAGGGGGGCAACCCGTCACAGTATGGACAATCATTCTCCATGTCAATTCAGTTTTTAGCCTCTGTGCTTCCAGTCAGTAATTAATTTTGGTTACTACAGATCTTGGTCACACTTGAACCAGTAATGTAGAGATGAAATACTGTGTGTATCTTTAAGTAATTGATTTAGTCTCACCTTTCCTACCCAAACAAGACATTATGATTTTCATCACTTGACTGGTAAGTTGGTCAGATGTTCAGTTCTGTTTCAGAAAAGAAATCTTGGTAAAAGCTTCTAAGCATTTCCATATGACAAAATCCATATGTCGTTATACTTATTGTAATGTTTAGTCTGATGAAGGGAAAGCCTTATCACACAAGGTTACATTGTTAATTCTGTAACAATGCTATGGACATGAATGGTTAAACAAGACCATAATGCAGAAAATGATAATAGTTTTATAACTGAATACCCAATTACAACTTACTTTACTGCAATAAGCTTCCATTAATAATTCCCAGCAATGTCACCCCCTACATTATGCCAACCTCTTCAAATTCAGCAAGGGGAGAGAGGTGTTAGACTGGATGATGCAATATGGGTTAATACATGTCTTGAAAGTCCATTTTAAATTTTATCCCTGTCATATTGTTTACAAATTAATCATGCAAAATTAAATGAAAGACCTTTTAAGGTCACCTAGTTCATCCTTCTGCTAATCATGATTACTCATTATAGTAATTATTCCAATCTGTTTTTAAATGTGTCAGGTGATAGCACTTCATTAAATTTCCATTAGGAGATTGTTCCATCGTCTGAGCTCTGACTTTCAAGAACCTTTTCCTGGTGTTTCAGGCAATATTTTTTTCCATCGTGTAATATCCTCTATCACTAAGTAAATTCCTTCCCTTCCTTGGTGATTTCACCCTTCAAGTACTTGCACGTGGTTATGTCACTTTTCTCTTCCCCTAGTGAAGCCACACATTTAGCATTTTTAATCTTTCCTCAATTCAGTCTCTACAGCCCTCTAATCAGTTTTGTTGTTCACATTGTTGGCTGGGCATATTTTAAACAAGAGTCAGACCTGAACATATTTAAAGTATGTCCTAAAACACATTACATTATAAAATAAAGCTTATGCGCTTCTGAAAATGGAAAAAGAATGGTATAGCTAACAAGAGTTCTGACTTCCTGTCAGCATTTCTATCACACGCACACAAAGTTTATAGGAAAACCAGAAAAAAAAGAGATTAAACACTACTATCCTGTATTTCAAATCATTTAGTGAACAGATGGCTAAGCTTCAGAGACCATCAGCAGTCTATTTCAATTAGCTGGAATTGCAATTCATGTAATGTCATACAAACTAGGACTAATAGATTTGAATCAAGATAAATAATATACTTATAAATAGCCATTAAAGTATTTACCACTATAAAAAAATGGTACCAGCATTAAAAAAAAAGACTTCTATTTAAGGAAGTCATTAAATCTAGACATCTTCTTAAGTGTATCAGGATGTTTGCTTGCATAGTCTTCAACAAACTCAACTGACTATTGTAAAGAATAATTTAAGAAAATTAAATAAAGCTGCCTTCCGACTTTTCATCAAACAACCTCCAATTTCAGAAACGTGCTTACTAACAATTATGGCCCCAATCCTGCAAACACTTAAACACATGAGTAGTTTCATCTAGTTCAATGGGACTATTCGTGTGCATATGCATTTATTAACCTGAGATCAACTCCATGGTCCTTGAGCAGAGAAGTTTTCCACTGCCTTTGCCTTCAAGGGGACACTTTGTTAAATTTAGGAATACAGTAATACAAATTTTTGAGACTGTAAGCCTGACCCTTTCCCTCACATTCATGCATTTTTAAAATTTGACACCTATAAGAAAAGTAAAAAAAGGCTGTGGCGGGGCGGGGGGGGTTGGAACTAATAGGATATTTCATGTTAAGTTTCTTCAACACCATTTATAGCAACCCATTATGCTAGAAAAAAAAACTAGGATAGATAAACCCACATAATCCAATAGCCCATTTGCCTAGTGTATCTATAGGTCAATAGCACCCAACTTTTCTTAGTATCATCAAATGGCTTGAAGGACAATTAGATGGAGGTAGAAATAATCAAAAGACATGACATCTCAACTGGTGGCATCAGGCAACACGCTTATATCAAGCACGTCCTTCGGCTGTCATCTTGTAGCCAGGCCCAACCCTGCCTGTGATGTACCATTAGATATTTGATAATGATTTCATTGTTGACAATTCAATAAATAGTACTTTTCTTTCAGAGTCAGAGTTTTACCAATATCCCATTATGGCTACCAATCGAAGCTCCCTCTTTTTATTCGGGTAAGTTCTTCCTTTTCTGTTCTAAATTGTTCATATTTTAGCTGGTACCTCAAAATCTAATGCTTTCAGTCCCAATGTGGGTGCATTTTGACAATGGGTGAAAAGATCTACATATTTTTTTTTTGGTTTAATTGTAAAAATCACTGCACTGTACAATATATACTAATGAGCAGACACAAGATCTTTACTCAGAAAAAGTCCTAGAATTCAGCTGAGAGGGGGTGACAAGGCCAGTGGAATAGATTTTAGCGGATGAGTGTATTACTATACTAACATCTAGAGACTCAATCAGGGATATCCAGTCCAGTGCCTCAACCACAATATCATCCTCTCCCCATTTTCAGGATGCTTTATTATAATCTAAAAGTCTGTGTAACAAGTCAGAGTGGCAGAGACAAGCCTGGAAGTGATGATCTTAACCTTCATTGTCATGCAAGAGGATAGCGAGTGAATCCAACAAGTCATAAAACCCATTAAAATTTACATTTATAACCAGGGAAAGAAGCATAGCTGCAACCATCTTGAGAAGAGATGAACAAGTGGAGAGGAAGTGCAGTGACAGCCATCTTCAGAGGGGCCAGACAGACAAAGAGGAAGCCCAAAATATTGAGGAGTTAAAAAGATTATAGAAGCCACATATCTGGGAAAGGAAGGAAGTTTTTCTATCATAAAGATCTTTTTGCCTCCAAAGACAAAGACACCGTGGAAAAGGGTAATGCCTCCCCTTCACTGGACAAACTGGAGACAGAAAGAGAAACACCAGTCAGTTCACTCAGGCTAACCTGAAGGATCTGCTAGCAGAAATTATGTATAAGGAGATGAAAGAAGAGCTTCAGACCAACATTAAGGACACTGAAATATATAAGATTAAAAAGATACAGGAGGAAACAGGATTAAATGAGTAAACAATACTAGCAGAGTAGTTTGAAAACTCCAAATAAATTTGAGACAGAAAAAGACAGAATTAAAACTAGAGAACACTGAAGATCAGGAATGCAAAAAATCAAGATTAATGACATCCTGGAGACAAACTGAAGGAAGAAATCTCCCGGGAATGCTGAATGGCATTTTCCAAGATATGCTAAAATTGGGCAGCAAGGCATGCATCTGTATTGAGAGTACCCAAAGAATTCTGACCCAGCTTCTCCCGCCTTGCTCTCAGTAGGCTGCAGACACATAGATTTGGACCGCTGGTGATTCTAAATCAACCCATAAAAATGTTCCCAGATCTAGCACTCTCAGTCCTTAAAAAATGAAAGGAATTGCACCAGATAACCACAACTGCTAGGAAAAACAATATTATAATAAACCAAAAAACAAGTCAGGTTTCCCATTTAGACTTTCCTTTAAATGGAAAGCCAGAAGGGTCTTTCAGATTCAAAGGAGAGAAATAGATACTTATGGATATGGGAATAGACAAATCAGTTCAGGAACAAAGAAACTGGACCTACATGTCACCGAACAACTAGGAAAACAGACCAAGGAGAGCAATCAAAAAAGATGCATCATCAAAACAACAGGACTGACCTGAGAGAGATGTAGTAGACCAAATATAGAAGAAGATTGGAATATGGGTTAAGGACTTAATCTACCAATTTTATACAGTTATGAAGGGAAGATTAAATGGAAACTGGGTTGTATAGTACCAAAAATACTTCATATAAATACAGTATAGTTAACGAGCATAACATTATTTAAGGCTGTGGTTCATAATATTCAATGAACAAAGTTAACAGAGTGGAGACCCAGCTCTCCCTTTGTGATGGAAATTAAGAGTTATATAATCTTGAATTTTACATTTTCCACCATAATTGACCCTTTCCCAATGATTATCAAACATTCTAATATTTATGTCAATCTTTATAATGACATGTTACAATATATGAACTTAAGACAGACCACGCCTTGTAAACAGACTCCCCTCACCAGCAGGGAACCAGCAGACCCTTGGAGGAAGAAAGGAGAGACCAGGCTCCCACAGATAGCAGGAACTAGACAATAACAGTGGCAAAGAATAGGAACAGATGTTAAATGCTGCTAAGTTTTAACAGAAGAGATCACTTTTGATCTATTTATGTAATGCAATATATCGCTTGACTTGCCAGATGAAGAAAGAAGTCTATCAGCACAAGCCAACACAGCAAAATTGGAAAGGATAACTGTGGCACCCTGTACCTCCAAGCAGCATTCTGGAATCCCCATATTCACCACTGTCATGTAATTATGATATGTTTCATACAAAGTCTGCCATGCAAGATATCATATGAAAGGTCATGATCTGCTGAAACCCATTGTTCTGCCAAAATATGTATATCTTTAGTGAGCATTGAGTTATGAGATTGTGCTATATGGTTGCTATTGAAATATGCTGTAAGTTTGCTAGTGACATACAAAAAAGGCAAACCAACCATTAATCAGCAGGGGAGATGTAACCAAGGGATTTATAATTCAGTGAGAGCTGCCCAAGCACCACAAAACGGGCACTGCTCAACTCTATGATTCAGCTACACAAGACCACACCTGGGGGATTGCTCAACCCAGTGACTCAGCAAAGCCCACCAGGACATGTCTGGGCAAGTGTCTTCTAGGCACATGGATTAAGGATATAAAATAGAGAACAGTGGCAACATGCCTTTGCTTCCAGCATAAATGCGGGAGAAGAAAAGCAACAAGAACTCTGAGAAGATGAAGGCTTCATCGAAGGAGACTGGTGCACACTTCAGGGAGAAGCCTATACATTAAGAACTGTAACATCCAGTGGGGTGAGAAAATTGCTTGATCTAAATACTGCCTAGTGTAATAAGGTTTAAGATTTAGATTGTGCATTTATCTTTTATTTTCTTCTGTAACTATCTCTGACCTTTTATGCCTGCCACATATAATCACTTAAAATCTTTCTGTAGTTAATAAATCTGTTTTAGACTTTACCTAAAACTGTGTATATTGCTTGAAATGCTTGGGAAATCTCAGCTCAGTCTATAAAGGCTGGTGCATGTCTGCTCCACATTGATGGAGGGGTGGACTGGGTAATGAACTTACCCTGATCAAGCTTCTGAGCAGGGCAAGACGGTACAGCTCTGGGGTGCAAGGCTGGAGACCTGGGGGGAATAAGCTGGTGCCTTTCTTTGTGTGATTCATGAGTGGCTTTGTGAGCATTCAAGCAACCTAGCTGGGTGTGGGGCTCCACATGCTGCTGTGCTGAGTGATAACAGCACCTGGAGGAGTTTGCGCTTGTCACTAGCAAAGCATTGTGAGAGACAGTCCAGGCTGGAGAGTTAAGGGGGCAGAGTGGTACCCTAATTCCAGCTTACACTCCAGGGATCCCATCATAGGCAAAACTATAATTAGAGGAGACTCCAGCATCCCACTACATCCACTAATGGACAGATCAGCTAATAAAAATTTAGACGTTCTTAATATATCAACAAATAGAGCAAAATTTAATACACCAGGATTAATCACAGTTTGGCTTTCCCTTTGGTAGCAAACAGAGATTCAAAGATATCATACCCCAAAAATGGGCAGTCAACACAATGGTTGTAAACCTATTTTAAAAAATCAGTTAATCAATGACTGAGGTTTTATAGGAGATTTGGGGTGTGTCTACACTGCACTATAAACTCAGGCCTGTGGGACCTGGGCTTATGGATTTGGTGTTTCCAAGCCTATGCTTGAGAATACACAGTGCTTTATAAACCTGGGCTTACAGTTGCTGGACTCGGGTATCACAGTTGTGTTAATATGTCCATACTGCACTACACAGACCTTCTGACTTGGGCCTGCAATTTGAGCTGTATCCAGGCTGCAAAATGACAGTCAGATATACAGTGGGATTTGGGCTCTGATCCACTCCCCTACCAGGATTCTAGGGCCTGAGTTTTAGTGCTTGTTGACTCAACTTTTGTGTGGACTGACTTGTGTATGGAAAGAAGTGGGGCTTGGGCTCAAACCTGAGTTAGAGCCCAGGCTTAATGTGCAGCGTGCACAACCACTGGAGCTGAATAACTCCCAATGAAAGATTGTTATTTTGGATGCTATCAAAACAGAAATTAAGTTCTATTTTGATACTAATCATAAAGACCAAATATTCCAGAGGAAAAAAGAAAAGCAAGCAGATAAAACAAAATTAATAAGAGACTGACAGGCTGCAAGGTTTGCAAAAAAGAACTGAGTCTCGAAGCACATTTATACACCCCTGATTCTGAGGGCAACTAAATGCCATACTTATAGAGAAAACTGAAGAGGCTCTCAAGCTGGCTGAAAACAGGCATAATAAAGGGTGGTGGAGACAAAGGCTAATAAGCTGCTTATAAAGCAAGACAAGAGAAGGAAAAAATTAAAATATGCCAAAGGAGTAGTAAGTTTTAAGAGCTGAGAGATTGCTGAAGAACTCAGGAGGTTCTTACAGTTCTGTATGCCTTCAAACTATGACAAGCTCATGGGAAAAATTACAGAATATATATTAGAGAGGTTAACATTCCAAAGTTAACAGATTGGAAAGATCAGTAGAGACAGAGAAAGCTACAAATTTGATTAAATTAATGCCAACACCAATCCCCAGGACCAGACAGGTTTTCAGCACAGTTTTATCAGGTGAAATCACATCACTACAGACAAACCAGACACAATGATTTTTGTAGGGAGTAAGGAGATTCCCAATACAATGAAAAGGGCAGATATCATAATACTAAAGCCACAAAAAGACAAGCTGCTATGTGGCTTGTTAAGGCCAATCTTGCTTCTTAATATAGACATGAACATATTTTCAAAGTGTCTTGCCAGAATAGAAGCAGTCCTTCCTCAGTTAATACAAATTGGTTAAATAGGTTCCACATGCAATAGACAACCAAACAACATTAGAATATTAGGATTATTTAATAATATACAGAACAAAAAACTGAAGGCCTGTGGTATTCTTAGGCACGTAAATGGCATTTGATAAAGTACAGTAGCCTTTCCTAAAAACAATGCTATTGGAAATAGGTTTTGAAGTCAATATAAAAAAAAAAACATGGATAAATAGGACTCTCCCTCAGATAAAACAGGAGCGAATGGGGGTATATACCCAAGAATTTCAATTACTAAGAGGAACCAAATAAGGTTGTCCTCTATTCCCTTTGTTGTTTGCTCTCTTTATTTAACCCCTGGCTCAAAATGTAAGCCAGAAGAGCAAGTTAAAATGAATAAAACTGAACTTATTGTTGTGCTGTATGAAGACTGTGCAATACTAATCATTACCAACCCAGTACAATCTAGGACACATTCTCAAGGTAATTAATTCAGAGGTATATTAGCCTATACAATTATATTATATCCAAAATTAGATATAAAGATGGAAAGATCTATGGTTTAACAGCTGCACAATACATTGTTTGTTTAAATTACACAAATTCTGAAGCATTTTGGAATCAATATTTCTCCTAACTTCAAATCAGCTACATGAAATGAACTTGCCTCCCATTATTTTGAAACTGAAAAGTTTGTTGGATCAGAAAACACTACATTTGTCTTGACCCCAGAGCAACAGTAAAGAAGAACCGTTGCCAAAAAAGTTTCCTACTTCAGGACTTAACAATATGTACATGAAAAAGAATAAGGAAATTCAAACAGGAGTTACATTAGTATTGGACAATAAACATAGATCCACACTGGAAGGGGAACTGGCAATACCAAATTTACTAAAATATTATTGGGGGACTATTTGCATCTAACACACATCAAAACACATGTAGGAAGCCTAAGTTTCAGGAGATGATTAACAAGGATAGAAACTCTCATTACAGAAAAAGGCAACCAGAAGGGGCTAATCACCAGATGGTGCAACAAATTGTTACTGATGGATCGAAATATAGGTAAGAAGGTAAGCAGCCACAAATCGATTGTTTAAGGATAACAAGCACAGACTCTGAATAAGTTTGTCTGAAACTTCCATAAGCATGTTAACAAAGGCTCTTTGGTAGTTTATGACACTGAATTCATTGGCTTGAAGAACACACTTTCTGCTATGCTACCACATGAGTCTTAAAATTTTAATTCACTATACATTAAATAACTTGTTTTGAATTTTTACATGGAAGAAAGTTGAAGAGCAGTTCAAAATATTTACAAAAGTAGCAAATACCTGAAGTACTCACAGCTGTGGAATAAGGGTTATGAACTCCAATATTTTCAGCCCAGCAGCCACATCCATAAAGAGCTGCCTGAGAAGAGAAATGGATCTTTTATAAATTCAAGTACTTAGTTTTTGGGAAAAAGGGAGATTATTACATAGGATAAAGGAATAAGATTCAAAATAACTACTCCAGTGCATTTTGCTACATCCTCCAACAGTTACTCAATCCTGAAGAGGAGTACCTTGGAGGTGCTCTTGTCTCCCTAGGTAGGGATGGAGGGCTCAATCTTGCTGCAATGGTAAAACTCACATTCATTTCAACAGGAGCTGGAATGGGCCCTATTACTACAGAGTGAAACCTAAGAGTGGTGGACCCTAATCCACTATTCTTATGCTTTAAAGAGTTCTTTAAAACATGTTTTATGTTTAAAATATTAAAACATAAATGCTTTTAGCTACACATTTTAAAGAACCCTAAAGAATCTTAAGGTCAGTCCAAAAGAGGGCTACCCATGGGATGATGCCAAACAGTGGACTAATTGGTTGTATGTAAGCAGTAGAGCATACAGACTCTTGAAGATTCTCAGAATTGTTACTCCATGTTGATAGGCCTATCGATGCTGTGTGTTCTTATAGTATCATATCTTTATCACCTCCTTCAAAAGATTCTAGCACAACAAAAGAGCATCGCTGAATTTGAAAATGGACATGTTATCCTCACATATTGATCAAAACCTTATAGAACTGGTAAATTTATCTAACAGTTATCAGAGTGGCACTTTTTCTTTTAAGCTTTGTGGAGTATTTAATGAGTGACAAAAGTGAGATACTAATAGCACTAGCAAAAGCGAAGCGTACCAAGAGCAGGCTCTACCTATGCATCCCAACTAACCTGCAACACACCTGCTATTCCAGTCTTATGTAATAACCACAAAGCATGCCAAATTAGATGAAGTTCTGCAACACTGATAAAGATCCTCTAGATTAGACAAAACTCATTTCCCCATGCAGAGTAGTCAAGAACGGAATCCAGGTCTTCAGATTTGAATGCTAAGGCATCAATTCACTATCACCTGACTCTTGGCTAGTTTGCAGTTGCACTGTTTATTAAATATGTAAGCCATTCCCTGGTAATACTAAGTAACTGTCCCCTGTTGAAAATACATAATCACCTGACCAACTCTTCCAGGATGCTTCAAAGCCAAGCCTCCACTGGAGACAGCAGCAGCAACATTTCCTTCTTGGTCAACAACGACCGCACCAACTGTATCCAGTGTTCCTGAGTCATTCTCCTGCAGGACATACAAAGAGAAGCAACTACCAAAAAGAGTACACTAAACAGAGGGCTAAAATTAAATTATATTTCTTTAAAAGTACGCAAAAGCAGTGCTCAAAATCTGATGACTAACTGGCAGGCCAACAAAAAAAAGCTTCTTTATTGCTGTCCACAGTGTACCTGGTCTGTAACGTTGTAAATTGTCATTCAAAGCGGCAATTCACTTATTCATGAATAGTCACTAAATCAAGGAAAAAGATGGAGAATGACTCTCAAGCCACTGAGCCAAAACTTATAAGAAGGGTGGTGCTCTCACCATCTCCCCATTTTGTTACACCAGCCCAAAAATGTTTCGACAATGCCAAAATGAAGTTTCACTCCAACACTACCACTTGTGTTCATTTTTTGGTTTCGTCAGAACTATTTGGCGAACTTCACCAATTCACAAATAGTTTCAGGTCAACCAGAACTGCATTTTTTGGCAAATAATTTAATCATGGAAAAAATTATGCTCAGTTCTACTACTAACTCATTTATGGGTATTTCGTGTCACTAGCTCCATGGCATACATTTAAGTTTTTATAAAAACTCAATCCTGCACACAATGATCCTAGTGAACAGTTCCACTGAATTCAATGAAGCTACTCATGTGAGTAAAGTTACCCATGTACACGTTTGTAGGATTGCCCCTCCAACCCCAGTCACACCGTACAGCTAGGACAAGAGTCTCACTGTACTGGTAATTTATCTTTTTAGAAGTTAAGGAGAAAGTGAAAGCTAGAACTGAGGGTCTTCCATGGAAGATTCTCCATAGAGTTCATGAATTTTTCTCTACTTAAAAATGAGATATTGGGGAAAAAAACAAGTCTCTTCAAACATACAAAATTAGAATGTCCACTTCAATTTTTAGCATGTAAATAGCTTACTAACTTAAATGCTGGATGTAAAATATCACACACTGTGGCTATTAACTCCAGTAATAAGATCTGGTCTACACTACGGGCTTAGGTCGAATTTATCCATTTTAGGTAGATTTAAAAATGACTGCGTCCACACAACCAACCCTGTTCAGTCGACCTGAAGGGCTCTTAAAATCGACTTCTGTACGCCTCCCTGATGAGGGAAGAAGCGCTAAAATAGACCTTGCTGGGTCGAATTTGGGGTAGTGCAGACGCAAATTGATGGTATTGGCCTCCACGAGTTATCCCACAGCGCTCCATTGTGACCGCTCTGGACAGCACTTTGAACTCCAGTGCACTAGCCAGGTACACAGGAAGAGCCCCGGGAACTTCTGAATTTCATTTCCTGTTTGGTCAGTGTGGCAAACTCAGCAGGAGTCAGCAGCACAGGTGACCATGCAGTCCCCCCAGAATCATAGAGCATAGAATGTTTCTACACTCCCCCTATCATTTCCATCCCTGAGGTTATCAGAGATTAGAAGGCGAAAAAAACGCACTCGCGATGACATGTTTTCCGAGCTCATGTAGTCCTCCCGCACTGATAAGGCACAGCTTAATACATGGAGGCATTCAGTGGCAGAGGCCAGGAAAGAATTAAGTGAGTGCGAAGAGCAGAGGCAGGACGCGATGCTGAGGCTAATGGGGGAGCAAACGGACATGATGAAGCGTCTGTTGGAGCTGCAGGAAAGCCAACAAAAGCACAGACTGCTGGTGCATCCACTGTATAACCGCCTACCCTTCTCCCCATGTTCCATAGCCTCCTCACCCAGACGCCCAAGAATGTGGTGGGTGTGGGGGGAGGGGAGGCTCCAAGCACCCAGCCACTCCACTCCAGAGAATGGCCCAAGGAACAGAAGGCTGTCAGTCAAACAGTTTAATTTTTAGTGTGGGTACAATAAGCAATGTGGCCTTTTCCTTCCCTCCTCCCCCACCCCACCCGGGTTACCTTGTCCGTTATCTCATTTTTTTTTTAATTAATAAAGAAAGAATGCATGGTTCCAAAACAATAGTTACTTTACTTCGAAGGGGGGAGGGTGGTTGGCTTACAGGGAATTAAAATCAACAAAGGGGGCGGGTTTGCAACGAGGAGAAACACACACAACTGTCACACCGAAGCCTGGTCAGACATGAAACTGATTTTCAATGCCTCTCTGATGTGCATCGCACCTTGCTGTGCTCTTCTAATCACCCTGGTGTCTGGCTGCTCAAAATCAGACACCAGGCGATTTGCCTCAACCTCCTACCCTGCCATAAACGTCTCCCTCTTACTCTCACAGATATTATGGAGCACACTACAAGCAGCAATAACAATGGGAATGTTCGTTGCGCTGAGGTCTGACCTAGTCAGCAAACAGCATCAGCGAGCTTTTAAACGTCCAAAGGCACATTCTACCACCATTCTGCACTTGCTCAGCCTATAGCTGAACTGCTCCTTACTACTGTCCAGGCTTCATGAACCATGGGAGCAAGGGGCAAGCTGAGGTAGGTGTGACTGTGCGATGTTGCCGGCTGGGAGAGCAGCCTGAGGCAGAAGCCTCCAACTCGCATGATATTCCAGGGAGGACTGAATCTCCATGAGACAAAACTTAAAGAAGAGAATAACCTGGAGTCTCTGGCTCCCATTCGGTGCTCTAAGAGGAGAATAGCCATGTCTGTCCAGGTGCCCCAATCAACCTCACGGAGGTCTGCCAGGAGCACCCAGGAGACGTACGACGGCTATCAGTCCTACCGCACCGTCTGCCGCAAAGGCAAGAAGCTGCTGATGTGTAGCAATGCAGTACTGCATCTGCCAGCAGTACCCAGGAGACATAAGGTAATGGTGAGCTGAGCGGGTTCCATGCTTGCCGTGGTATGGCGTCTGCACAGGTAACCCAGGAAAAAAAGGAGCAGAACGACTGTCTGCTGTTGCTTTCATGGAGGGAGGGGGGCCTGACGACATGTACCGAAAACCACACGTGACAATGTTTTTGCCCCATCAGGCATTGGGAGCTTAACCCAGAACTCCAATGGGTAGCGGAGACTGCGGGAACTGTGGGATAGCTACCCACAGTGCACTGCTCTATAAGTCGATGCTAGCCATGGTGGTGAGGACGCACTTCACTGACTTAATGTGCTTAGTGTGGACATACACAATCAACTGTATACAATCAGTTTCTAAAAATTGACTTCTATAAAATTGACCTAATTTCGTAGTGTAGACATACCCTATGAGTACTAATAGCCCAATGGTAAGGGCACTCTCCTGAGAAGCAAGAGAGACTCTGCTTCAAGTCCCTGCTCCACATCAAGCAGAGGGGGATGGAACCCAGCTCTCCCACCTCCTGGATAAGTACTCTACCCACTGCATTAAAGGCTGTAAGGGGTCTCCTCCTTCTCCTCTGTTTCTTGAAAATGACTGACTGGGCTTAGGCATCTAACTGCAGAAAAGGATTCATGG
This sequence comes from Eretmochelys imbricata, assembly GCF_965152235.1. Lineage (NCBI taxonomy): Eukaryota > Metazoa > Chordata > Testudines > Cheloniidae > Eretmochelys > Eretmochelys imbricata. Next base: position 199,416,903 of record NC_135574.1, on the reverse strand, counting down.
CTGTGAATCTTAAGCAGAAGGATGACTTCCAAGCAGTATCCCCAAAGGGAGGAAGGAGCTTTGGAATCCAGTCCAGATCTGAAGATAGCACTGCTGAACCAAGTGCCACACTGGATCTAGCAGCATGGGACATGGTATAGTGTTTCTAAAATGTATGTATTGAAGACTACGTAGTGGCCCTCCATAGCTCATATACTAGCACATTCTTAAATTATGTCGTAGATGTTACCTATGATCTGGTCAAATGCACTATCATCCTTTGGGGGGAGTAGGGACTGAATGACTGCAGCATCGTAAGTGATAATACATCCAGAATACTGTAAAAGGCAGGACCTGCCATCAAAGCACCAATGTCCAAGACCCTACGGGCTGATGTGATGGCTACTAAAAAGCCATCTCTGCAGATGAGTAATATGTCACCCAGATTGTTCTGACCGCAGGCACAAGTATATATTTCCTAAACTCCTTAAATCACAATTAGAAAAAGGAAAATACTCACATACAGTTAAGTTAGTTAAAATATCTTTAAAACTAAATTGCATTGGCAATCAAGTCCAACATGCAATTTAGGGCTTTTGTTTTTCAAAAGCAGTGGGCCTGAACAAAGACTCTTGTGTACATACGACTTAAACCCAATGTTACTCAAATCAAGCAGATGGCAATTCTTCAGGCAAGTGGCTTGTTTCGATATAACTGAAAAAAAGCTTAACAGCCAAAAAAAATTGCAGATTAAGAACAGGACCTTTTGCCATCCTCTAGTTCGAATAAACATTTTCAACCATGTTCAAAGTCAGGTTTTTTTAAACGGATATTTAGGAAGGGAATGGCATTTTATACTGGAAAGAAGAAGTTAATACTGGGAACAAAAGTGAACATCTATTGCTGATAATTACTTGTGCCTGCGGTCAGAACACTCTGGGTGACAGTTGGCCAATCAGTCAGTACTCCACGCCCAGCTGGGGAATAAATCACCTAATCCACTTAAACAGAAACAGCTCCACTTATGAATACATTAAGATTAGCTCACATGCAAAGGAATATAATTTCTCAAACTCTGTATCATCTAATTATTTAGCATGCACATACAATCTTGAAGATGTGGAAATGTATTTTAGGTCAATTTCTAGTTTCTTCACCCCTAAATGTAGTGAAGTTAAACAGATTTTTAACTTTAAATTAGAAACTCTCATAAAGAAATGCTAAAGAATAACAGAGATTAGAACTTTTAACTAAATTGTAGAAATTGTGAAAAAAAAACTAAGAATGTTTTGTTGTTTACTTGGGCCTTGTCTAACCAGTCAGCTTACAGAAAGCACACTAGCCCGCTGTGTGGATGCTGCTACTGTACACTAAAAGTTCCACAGTATGCTTTGACATACTGCTGTTCGATAGCAAAACTACTCTGGTCAGTGGCATTGTCTAGTTCTTATATAAAAGGAGTACTCAGTGCTATGGAGGAATACTTTAAAGCAGTCGTGGGCCGCATACGGCCCGTCAGGGTTATCTGCTAGCGGGCCGCGAGACAGTTTGTTTACACTGACCGTCCGCAGCCATCGCTGCCTGTAGCTCCCAGTGGCTGCGGTTCACCATTCCCAGCCAAAGGCAGCTGCTGGAAGTGATGCCCCGAGCTGCGAGAGCGCTGCAAACTCCAGAGCCCCCCGGTATTGCTGAGGCTTTTTTAATGTGCACATTTGGTATTACAATGTCACAAAAGTATTTTACCAATCTGTTTTAAACGTTACCTGCAATATATTAACAGTAAGACTAATACTTATCAGTTAACCATTTAACATTTTACATCCCTAGTTAGGAGCTGTAGACTACAGAGGTTGCCTCTTTTCCTCTTCCTCTGAGGGTACACTCTGCTTTCGCATCTGTTCTTTCCATGAACCAGAACAACAGGTACTGAGAGAATGGCACAGCCATTTCGCCTACATTGTCCATCTTTAGCTTTGTGAAAGAATAAAGAGGAAGCACTGGAGGGACAGGTCAGAACCCACCCCCAATACATGCGAAGAATGCGGGGAAACCCCTCCAAGATGGGTAGGGAAAATTCTGCACTTCTCAGAAGAAGTTTACTCTAGAAGTGCTTAAGTATATGAAATTTTGAGGATTGTATGTTTTGGACACCAGATGAAGTAGTGAATAAAGTTTTTGATTATATTTAATCTAGTAAAATATTCTGCCTTTGGTAATGGAACCTTGATGCCACGCTTTAACTTAGCATGAAATGCTGTTGTAAGCGTTAAAAGTCCCCTTACACCACCTTAATTACAATGGCAGTGGCAGGTGCTAGTGCACACTCAAACAAGGATCTGATATCCTCGTATCAGATTATCCAAAAGACTTAATTGATAGTGATTCCTCCAGTATGTGTTCCACTGACTCAATTTTATTAAGCCAAATAGTGGAGATTCCAAACTAATTCAGACCAATTAACATGCTAGTTTTCCCAACACACAAATACACTGGGCCAAATGTTCAATTGATGCAGTCATGCTGAAATGAATGAGTTATACTGATTTACACCAGCTGAAGATCTGGTCTTTTGAAACTAGCTGAAACTATAGTTTATGTTGTGCTACCTGTACCTTCCTGGCTAACACCAAGGCAATGTAAGTGCATATGGCCTCTCAACTGCAACTGCATAAAGCCAAGTCAGGACACTGCTTTTTTCTGAAGAGGCTCCAGTGAAATTAGGACAATCACTCTGGCTGTAATTAAAAATGTTGGGTTAAAATATTCACTGGCGTGGAACAGGTTTGTCAACCAAATGAAAGGCACCCCAGGGGAACTCTGTTAGGGGAAAAAAAGAAAAATCAAGCTCATTGAGGTTTTATCCTGTAATGTGCAAGTACCATGTAAAGGCTCCAATCCTTACATTTTTAAATATTCACTTTATTGTATATGCAAGTTCTACTCCACTTCATGACTTCTGAAAAATCCACCCAACAAAGAGAATGGATGTCCAAAATGAAACATTAAATGAGTAAACACTATCTAAACAAGACATTTACATGTGAACTAGCCCTCTGGAAAAAAATTAAGGCTGTGAAAAATGGTGTGTTTTAAGGAAGCGGAAATTCAATTGACTTTCACAAGACCCTCTGAGTAGTCAAGCTGTCCACAGAGCACTGATCCAATTCCCACTGCAGTCTGAGGGAGTCTTGACTGGTATTAGTGGGTCCAGAATTGGGCCCAAAATGAGTTATCCAGGTCTCATTTCAGTGTAATTTTTGTTGAGTGTGCTACAGAATTGCTACATCCAATTATTTAATCCCTCATCTGAACCGAGGGAGGCCAGGGACTAACATATCCCTCTTAGCCCTAAAGTTGTTCCCTTCAGATCAGATTTGATGCATATTAAAAGCTTTCTCACTGGCCTGCAACTGCCTGCATTCTACATATTACGTAGACACATTATTTCAGCCCACAGCGTTGTCAATCTGGTTTCTTTCATAAGGACCGAATTCACTGAAATTTAGCGAAAGTGGTGGGATTAATCAAATTACTTACCACTAAGCAGAGTTCTCATATTTGGTCATCTCCTCTACTTACTATCCCTGGTCTGTGGGTGCTCCCCATAACTGCTGCCACATGTCCCTTGAAATTTCAAATTGCAGGTTGGTAAAATCACGCACCAGCACATGTATCAAGCATTGACCTGCCCCACATTACATGAATGTCAATACTCTGCAGAGACCCTCCTCCCTCAGTTACAGGGAAGTGTGCACAAGCCTGTAAGCAAGAGGCAAAGGTCAGATACCAGTAAATAACCCATTTTCCCCCTCTAATTCTTATCTTCTCTACTGAGCCTTAGCACCTTTACATAAGGAAGGTATGACTTGAGAATGTAGAAGAAATAGGCCTGATTCTTCACTGCCTTGCACCTTGTGCAGTCATTTACTCCAGTACAGAGCAACGGTAAAATATTATTCCACTTTCATATGCAGTATTATTGTAGCCACATTGGTCCCAGGGTATTAAAGAGACAAGGTGGGTGAGGTAATGTTGGTCAAATAAAAGATATTACCTCACCCACTTTGTCATTCTAGTTCCGTAGCATTTACGTGCACTTTAAATGAGGGTAAGTGACTACAAGCCAGTGGAGAATCAGGCCACCAGAGTCTGGAGAACTGGCTGTCCAAGAAAGGCATTGGCCACAAACAAAATGCAGGTAAATGTTTAAAAGAACTACTACCCTTCACTTTCACAGTAGTCATATTTCACGGAAGGGATATGTTTGGAATAGGCTACAGCGGTTGCCTTGCTGCACTACTTGTAAAGTCTTCAATAGACCAACCCCACAGTTGTGACTTACACAGTCCACCACTAATTTTTCTTTTATTTAGTATTGTACTCACTAAGTATCCTACTTTAGCCAACTATATATTAATACTCCTACTGTAAACCTATATATTAAGCAACAGAGAGACATGATGCTGAAGTGACAACAAAGGCTCAAAAGTCAAACTAGCAGGGAGGGGAAGAAAAGGAGAGAATTGTGGCAGTTTTGTAGTAAAGGAGCATAAGTAACATGGGCCAGGTCAATACTAGATGCATGAACTGATGCACATTTACCTACCTGATATTTCAAATTTCACCACCTCCAGGTCCACAAAATAGTGTTATCAGGAAACATTAAAAAATGGGAAACAATGATAGATCCCAAGCTGGAGAAAATGTTTTATTAGATATTTATCTGCCCATATTTACACTTGTCACATTTCCACTTTAAAATGTGCAATAGTGTAGATATATTTACATCACAGACAAGACAAAAAGGCATCTTTTTTCTCAGTTCTTTTGAAACTGCAAATAGCAGGAAGTTCTATCAGCACAGAAGATAATTTAGATGATCTGATATTATACCGATACTAACATGCATAAGATGGCCAAAGATGAGTAGTTTGTGATGCTATATCAGGTCACTTCATCTACAAAATGAAAATTTAGATGTGAAATTTTCACATTATAAATTATCTTTGCGGTAAGAGTGACAAAAGATCTACTCACCTTTTCACTTGATTGTCTTCTTTTCTTTAGCTGAATAAGATCTGTTTCCACCTTTTCTGCCAGCTCCAGCTTCCTTTTGTTCCTCTTAAAAGCTGCTAAACTAAACCCTATAAAATATTTTAGAAGCATTTAACTAATGAAGGGTTATTCAAACAAATACTAGATTAGTAAGGTATTACACTTCAGAAGTCTCTTCCACCCCACATGATTAGTAGCAATAGCCAAAGTTAACATATAGATTGTGTGAAGTTTCAGTACTACAGATTTTACATCTTTTACTAAATCAAAAGGAGATATTGTTCAAATATAACCTTGAGTAAAATACCTAATGCAGACAAGTCACTGAACACATCTGGAAGTTATGATGCCCTAAATATCTTCCTATTTGGCAGTCATGTAGCAACACTAGACAAAAGAAAAGCTGTAAGTGTCTTGTTAGAATGATTGTTTTGGACTGTTAAGATGTAAATAGATGCCATGTGAGCTTGTTTTGATGATATCCATAAGTTTGTGTAGCCTCTTCACCATGTTTAATTATATATCTGTATGCTCACCCACATATTTAAATCCACATAACACACAGGCAATATTTTTATGCACCATAATCCAGCACAGGCTAAAGATCAATACATCTTGAGGATGCATACATGTGTTTTTCCACATTTAATAACTACATTTAAAAGGAAATGTTTTCTAAATTACAAATAAAAATGTGATGCTTAATAAAAATGATGGTGTATTCTCAGTTTGAGGGTTTTGTTTTACAAAAAGCATATTGACAGGAACACTTTTGTAGTTCAAATTAGTTTTGACTTAATGTTACCCTCAGATTGTCTTAATTCCCCCCATACTTCTAAGAGGGAAAGAAGAAACATTGCAGCGGGTATTCCCTTTGATAAGCAGAGACCTATACAGGTATATTCCAAAGCCAGTGAAAGTTAAATGCAACAAATCCCTACATCACAAAAGAATGTTTAATTACATTTCAAATATAGCTGAAAATAGCTTTCTTTCTGTAGAATTATCATTTACAAAGCCAGCACAGCTTCAGGAGCAATCTATTAGTTAAGTGATACTGCCTAGTAAAACTAGCCAAAATTCAGAGTTTCCAGTTCATGGAATATTTCAACATTTCAAAATTTGGTTCTGGCCAGATTCAGGTTAAAACCAAATGTTTAAAAGTTTCTCATGAACCAGGAATTCTGAAAAAAAATTGGTTTCAAAAGCACCAAAGCATGGTGTTTCCCAAACAAAATATGATCCCCAAATCCTGGCACCAGTTTCACCACTATTATTCAATGGTGGACAACAGTGAAACTGACAAATTTCAGCAGCTGCCAGGGATCCCGGGGTCCATGGCTCCTGGGCAGCCTTGTTATGCAGACTTCCCCAGAGCTGGGCACCCCAGGGCTTCCAACCTTCTGGATCGTCTGACTCTCTGAGCTACCTGACTCCCACCACCTGGGGAGCGAGCTGGCCTGCGGTCTGGGCTCTCAAGGACTTCCAAGCTCATTGCGGGAGCCTAAACCCTAACAGTCACAGCTCAGGCTGAGGTTTCCAAGTTCCTGGGTACAGTGGCAGTGAGCCTAGGACCACTGTGAGCCCTGGCTCCAGGCTCCACAGCAAGATGCCTGAAGACTTCGAGACCCAGCTCAATCCAGAGGCCCCAGGCTTCCCATTCTGCTGTGGGGACCCTAGAAACCTGGGATCTCCAGCCCCAAAGCACTCTACATAGCTGGGGTGTACCTGAGCCAAGGACCTATGGTTCCATGGTGACCTGGCAGGGACCAGGAAGGTTTCCTCAGGACTTTCCAACCTGCTCTACTGCTTAGCCAGCAGAACACAACTTACCTTTGCAATTCCCACAAAGTTTCATGGAAACTGTAGTTACATCTTTGGCAATTGAATAGGGAAGATTGAAAGACACCCAGTGCGTTTTCCTCTTTAGCTTAAAAGATTTTTAAGGTATGAAAATTGTGGGGACTAAACTATCAGTCTCCTTTCCTCTCTGAAGTGATTGAGAAAGCTAGTCTTCACAAATCCATTAAAAATTATAGATTCAGGAACAGGACAACCTGCAACAGCCAAGAAAGGAACCCATCCCATCATTCAGAGCATAGTAAAGCATGAATTCGTTAAATATGCCTATATATGATTCAATACAAAGAGCTCTTTAGCATGTAAACTGATCTGAAGAGTGAAAAGAGAACAACACTACATTGGAAAGATTACTCCAACTCCAACTCGGCTTGGTTTGAGAAACTGTCCTAAAAAGTACAAGCCATTTAGAAAACACGTGAATTTAAGTTCAATGTTTAACAGGTAAACTTTCAGGTTGACTTGGGCCTCAATCCAGCAAGACACTTAAGATCGTGTGTAACTTCAAGCAGGTGAGGAGTCCTACTGATGTGCTCAAGTGCATTTATTGGAACCTAAATGGCTCATGGACAGTGATAAGGCTCTGGAACTCTTCAGTTCTAGGTTACCAGTGACCTTAAGTCACTGTCATCTGAAAGCTGTGTGGCAGTTTAAATGAACAAATTGGTGGTTTCAGTCCTGCATGGACAAGCATACATAGACCTAAACCACAATTAATACTAGTTGGAACTACTGGTAGCATTGTTGGCAATGGCAAAGGACTGAATGGGTTTGGAGACTGAACTATTCACCCTGGAAGTGATCCTTCAAGAATAAGACTCATGCACATTGATAGGACAGGGTGGAGGAAATTTGCACTTCCAATACTCTTGGCTTATCTGTTCAAAGTCCAAAAATCTGTGTGGAAGCGTATTCTGCCAGTCCATCCTACCTGCCCTGAGGCTCCCCTCTCCTACAGCTGCTTTTACAGCCTATGGTGTGAGTAGTGGCCACAGCCCATCTGTACCACTTGTATATCCACTGGCCCAATGCCTGTACATGATTATGGAATATATAGGCCAACTCACATCATGCTACTAATACTGTCCTGTAAGTTAGTTTACGCTGGGAGAGCACTAAGACCAAATGATGCAATAAGTGCACTGTAGGATGTCTCCCATCACTCTTGCACCTTGGTTGGCTACTTCGCCACTTCAACTGCACCCTCAACATATGAAGATCTCCAAAGTTCAATAGGTAAAATTCACATGCTATCAATAGAAGACATGAGTCTCTAGCACCTTTCACAAGCATAAGAGTTAATTAGTTTTGACTTTAAAGTGTACTTTCATTTTTCACTTATCTAAAGGTTTGTGCTTTCAAGAAGCATACTCTCCTAGAGATTTGCTTTTAAAGCCAATTTTATACATAGGTTTTGATTCAGTGCAGTATGTTGTAACAGTATTTTCACAAAGTCTTTTCCTTTAACATGGCCTTTCAAGAGGGCACCACTGGATTACCAAATGCAGGGCATAGGACAAAGGCCATCATTACTCAAGAAACTGTACATGCCTAAAGGTAATAAGCAGCAAATAAACATGAATTTGGGATACCAATATGTCATTCAACTCCAGAAAACTGGTAAAAAGTATTTGCACAGTTTTAGCCTCCATAGCAGTTAAAATTTATATAATCATGATGAGATTACAAGACTGGTTGGCATCACTGATTCAAAAAATCAATATAACACATTAAATGGATTAAAAACTGATCTCAAAGAGTAACTGCAAGTCACTTTTCATCCAAAGCCAAAGGTCATGTTTCTAGCGGAGGTCCAAAAAAATTGGTTCTTGGCCCAATGATATTTGAATCTATGATTTCTGAAGGATATAAAACTGCTAGAAAATCACAGATGACACCAACTGGTAATATAGTAACAATAGATCAATTTAACAGAGATCTGTATTGCTTGGAAAACTGGTGTTATTTGAACATGTTTTTTAGTGCAGTCAAATTAAAGGTCATACATCCAGGAAAAAGGCAGGTCACGCTTAAAGGATGGTTAACTGTATCCCAGAAAGAAATGACTCAAGAGGACTTGATGGATGACCTACTGAACACAGACTCCCAGGACAATGCAATGACTCAGAGGGTTAACATGATCCTTGGATGTACAAACAGGGCGAGAAGGGGTAAACAAAACCAACACTGGGCCCAAAGGGGTCAAAAGGCCCAGGTAGCCCTGCCCTTTCGGGTCTGCTGAGCATGCTCTGGCTGGAGAAGTGGGTTAAAAGAAGCACAGAAGCCCAGGAGGACAGGCTGCAGGAGAGATGACTCCTTCTCTGGGAAGCTAGACAGAAGGCTGAGCCTGAGAGGGGACTACAGAGTGGGTAAGGCCCACAGGCAAGGCCTTCTCCAACCACTACCACGTTTGAGAACCAGCAGATCCTGCAGGGCCCTGCTCACTTGGACTCCTTTGGTAGGAAGCAGCTTAGAACAGTGGACTTAGACTTTCTGCAGGGAGGACCCTGCTGGTGTTGCTTCCCACAGAACCCTGGGCTGGGACCCAGTGGAGAGGGAGGGCCCCGGTCCCCCTGCTATACCCCCCTGAAGAACAAAGACCCAGATGTGGGTGGAGGCCAAATCATTCACGGCTTAGAGTCAGAAACCAGGCACTTCTACTGCTCTGACAGAGAGACAAGGGGCTGGAAGTCAGGTGCACTAACTGCTAACTGCACTAACCTCTCCAAGCACCCTGTTGCACAGGGGAATCAGGTCTGTGCTCACACTTCAGAAAGGATGCTGAGTAGTTGTAAAGGGTTCAGAATCATTAAGTCTGGGAAACCTGCCTTACAGCAAGACAAGCTCAATCTATTTACCTTAACAGGAGGTTGAGACAACTTGAACATGGTCTATAAGTACCTACATGGGGAGAGATTCTGAATAGCGGACGGTTATTTAAGATAGCAGAGGTATAACAAGATCCAAAGGCCGGAAATGAAATGTTGACAAATTCGGACTAGAAATAATATGCAAATGTTTAGCATCTAGAAGAATTAGCCATTGGAACAATTTACTTTCGAACATGGTAGAATTTCCCTCAGTTCAAGTCTTTAAATCAAGATTGGAGGTCTAAAAAACTATGCTGTACTCAGCCACAAGATACAGGTTTTATTCAGAAATTACTGGGTGAGATTTTTGTCTATAGTCAATCTAGATCACAAGGATCTCTTCTAGCATGAAAACCTGTAAGTGACCAATTTCTAGCCCTATACACTTAAAACACAAATGTAGAAGATCTTTAGAGCAGTAATATTGTATTTAGTGGTTGATCTAGTTTCTCACCTTTAAATATGGCCTATACAAAAGCAAAAAACAGTGAACTGTAGAGTTGTGTCTTTAAAGTTAAAAATAGCAAGGATAAGAGAGGATTTCAGCAGCTAGCTGATGTTAAGATGGTCTTCCCCTCTTGCCCTCATCATCACCACAAATCCCATGAAACTTCTAGTCCATCAGTTCCTACACTGACAAATACCTCAGCATGTACTTCAATGGCAAGGTCAACCACCACATAATGCAGAATAGAATAAATCTGGTAAAGTCAGTTACAGTTCCATAGTTAAAGTTTTGCACAAAACTGGGATTTAGCCTTTTATTTAGGAAGAATAAAACATATCCTCCCCAAAATTAGAGCACTGAGAATTCTTGAGTAAATGCATTAATTTATTAGAGTTTAATAAGTTTAGCTCCTGATGTCAAACCATTGTCCCTAATGCTCTTAATGGAGTCTCTTCAGACTTCCCTTATAGTTGAAACTCACTGAAATCTTATGCTTATGCTACACTTGATTTTTAGAATTGATAGTTTTCTCTCGGCTATTTTTCACTAATGAAAGTTTCTCCTTCAGTAGGAATTCTGCTAAGAACTGCCCTCTTTCAAAATGGCTGCCACCACCTATTGTTTTTAAATAGGACTCAGACCACAAGCTGCCCTTGCAAAGAGTGCCACCATTTACTTCCTCCTCAACATTTCTCAGCAGCAGAAGGGAATGGCATCTTACCCAAACCACTGTTGAGAACAATGAGCTGTAGTAGCCATTTTCAAAATGGCAACTCTTCATGAGTTTGAGGTAGAATTGGAGGGTATAACCCCGTTCCACTGTGCTGAGGACCCAGCAGTCTGAAGTTATAGCAGTCCACGCCAAGAGGAAAGGGGAAAGGCAGTTGGAGAACACTGGGAAAGATGGATCCTGGGAATAGTCTGGTAGGTCGCCCTCAGGCGCACCCTCAAAATGACTGTTTGGCCCCCTGCTTATTACGGGTTGAGCCCGACAGGGCCAAGGGTGGAGGCGGGTGGCTCTGGCAGTGCTTGTAACCCTTAGCTCATTTATGGGGCTGGTCCTGCCAAGGCTGGCTCCCCTGGCCCTGAGGCTGCTGTGGTTTGAACCGTTTACATGCTGGGGCTGGGACGTAGAGATCCAGGGTTTTCAGGGTGGTGCGGGAGTCCTTGAGGCTATTCAACTTGCTGTGTTTGCTCCGCAAATAGGGCCCCGCCGAAGGGAAGGTCCTGTAATGACTGCTGGGCCTCGGTGTACAGCCCATGGAGGAGAAGCCAGGAGACTTGCCACATGGAGATAGCAGAAGCCATGGTGTGGGCAGCCGCAGCATTCGATGCTGCCTGAAGGGCCGCTCTGGCCGCAGTCATGCCCTCATCAAGGATCACTCTGAACTCCTTCTTGGAAGCCACGGGGAGCACCTCTTCAAACTCGGCCATGGCTTGCCGCATATTAACGTCATATTGACAAAGGAGGGCTTGGTGGTTGGCCACTCTCAGCTGAAGGCTGGAAGACGAATAAACCTTACGTCCAAAGAGATCCAGCCTCCTCGAGTCTTTATTTTTGGGGGTGGCCCTGGGTTGTCCTTGTCTCTCCTTGTGGTTAACCGCCTCAGTCACAAGGGAATGAGGGGCTGGGTAGGTGTACAAGTACTTGTGCCCTTTGGTCGGCATGAAGTACTTGAGTTCGTCCCTTTTAGAGATAGGGGCCAGGGAAGAAGGGGTCTGCCACAGGGCATTACTGAGCTTGGAAATCCCTTCATGAAGGGGTAGAGCCACCCTGGCAAGAGCCGAGGACATCAAACAGAGTCCGAGAGCTCTTCCAATTCCTCTGCCTGAAGCCCCAGGTTAGAAGCGACCCTCTTCAAAAGTTCCTGGTGCGTTTTGGCGTCATCCTGAGGAACTGGGTGAGGGGGCCCTGTGATAGCCTTGTCCGGCGACGATGAGGACAGTGCTCTAGGAACCTCCACGGCCATTGGTGGTCCAACAGCTTGCTCCCTATGGTCCTCCTGGACCATGGAGTCTTACTCCCAAAGCCTCGAGCACCGGAGGGAGATGGGATACTGAGGTCGCTGGCCTCTCCGAGGCTACCAACTCTGATCAGGCAGCCTGGGAAGGTTGGGTGAACCCCCAAAGATTCCAAGGATACCATGGCGCTGGCCACTGTGCTTGGGGCCATGGGACAGGTTCCGGTGCCAATAATGTAGATGGCACCGCTGGTACCGGGGCTTGTCCCACAGGCAGGGAATCTCTCTCCGAGCTGGAACTACCAGTGGAGCAGTCGGTCCCGGGCGACCAGGATCGAGCTGAACAGTGGCTCTTGTCCAACCAGTGCCAGTCACTACATCTCTAAGTCCACCTGTCCGAGCAAGGCTGTCTTGGTCGGGCTCTCGGGTGTTCAGCGGATCTGCGTCGGATACCCAGCGATCCACGCATCATACTACTTGACCAGCACTGGGACACTGAACAGGACCGGGAGCTACTACGGCCCGGTTGCCAGGAGGATCGTCCTGAATAGGGCGACCTCCTTCTTGGAGACAGGTGATGATGGCCCAGCAATCAGTGGTTTCTGGTGCCCGATCGGTCCCGGGGTCAGTACTGGGCCCTTGGAGACAGTCGGGGCCAGTCCCGGCGTTCTTGCTGAGTGGCACATGCCTCAGAGGGTTTGTGCCAATCTACCAGCAAGGTACACCTTGAGTCCCTCAATTGGTGCCCCTGGTGGGGGACTGAGGTGGGCTCCGCTGAGCCTGCCTCTCCAGTCCTGAGACGTGACGGCTTCAGGTGGGCAAACGTTGGTGGGACGTCCCTCTTAATGGGGATCAGTACTGCTGAGGTGGGGACACATGCACAGGTCCCAATGCGGGTTTTTCCTGACACTGGGGTACCGCGGGAGTCAGTGTGGGCGACATGGGGAGCATCAGGATCTCTTGAGACACTCAAAGAGCTTCGAGCGTCGACGGCACCTGAAACTGGCTAGGGCCTGCCCCACTATCCGGGGTCACAGGAGAAGCATGAGATGGGCTGCACTGCTTGACTTCTTCCCCAGAGCTGTGGAGGGGGATTGGTGCTGGCTCGTGGACCACGCTGGCAGAGCACTGCCCACAGAGGCCTCTGTGCTTGGTGCGGAGTTGGACTGCTGCTCCGGTGCCAGAGTGAGTGCCGACTCCTTTAGGAGCACTTTCAGATGGATATCGTGCTCCTTCTTTGTCCTAGGTTTAAAGGACTTCAGATAGAGCACTTGTGACTTATGTGCCCTTTGCTTAAGCACCTTAGGCAGCTGGTATGTGGATCGCTGATGGGCATAGGCCGTTCGCAGCAATAGCAGGGCTTAAAACAGCTGAGTTCCGTTTGGGACTAACGAAAAGTTGAGAACTACTACTAAGGATAACTAAGAGACTACTAACTGTACACAACTATATTACAGATTTTCAAAGTTTACAAGAACAGAAAACAAAACAACGCTAGCCGAAACAGCAGATATTCCAGCACCATCACTGGTGGCAAGAAGGAACTGAGGGTGGGGGGCGCTGGCGGCGCCCCTTATACTGCGCCATGCAGCAGCCACTACAGAGGGCGCCAGAGCTAGTCCCCTACGGATACTGCTGAGGGAAAAACTTCCAGCACCAGTGCATACGGCGAGCACACACACCTAATGTGAAATGGACATGAGCAAGCACTCGAAGAAGAATACCATTCTGACCACAGACACGATTTAAGGTTGATACTACATTTTTCATGATTTGACATTAATGATCATTAACTGTATTTGGCTTCCATGCAAAGTTTCATACATTAAAGAAATTCCGAAACAAAAAAATGTTCAAGTTTGAAGTACTTTAACAACTTAGGACAAAACATTACAGCAAATGTGTAATATAAACAAAGGAATGCAGAGTTAAACTTAAAACATGTTAAGTTATGGAAATGCACAATTAGAGCACCCAACCACCCTAAATCTGTCTGGCAATTACACCAATGGGCAGGGGGAAACTCATCTATCTCTAAGAGACAGATTTCTCTATTCTAAGACCACATGCACCAAAATGCCTTATAATCATGTTACATGGCTGAGGGCAGAGGTAAGGTTCTTGGGTACCCTAACTGCATTTTCATAAATCAACATGTTTAGATTTCATTTCAATTTAATCTGACCTCGGAATTTCTTGAAGAGTTGTTTTGGGGAAAACTGCAACATCCCTGTAATACATTTACCCAAAACTACTACTATGTACTCAACCATAAATGCATCTGAATACAGTTTGCCTAAGACTCTACAGATTTGTTCTGCTGTTCAGCTATGTGATTTTGCAAAGGTTTTTGATAACTATTTCAGCGTCTTTGGAATAAAAGCTTTACAAAATAGCATATATAATGCTAAACAGTACTTTGGTCCTTAATAGGCTTCATGATTGCAGGGATATCTGTACAGTCCAAGCTGAGGCATCACCAGAAGTCAAGCTCTTCAGACCAAATTTGTGATATTAATTACAAGTCACATAATAAAGTTTGCGGTGTTACTTTATGGAATTATATTTCATGGTGAATATTTACTGAGCAAGTTATGTGAATACATTTCTTATCTTTGGGTGTAATTCTGTGGTTCACATATGAAAAGACATACTTTAATACAAGATGTTGCACGCTTTGAGTGTGTACTAACTATTTTGGAAACTAATCTAGCATTCCAGATTTCAGAGGACAAGTCTTAAGACCACAATCTCACAGCATTAGAGTTGTCCTATATGATGATGATTTCATAGAAAAGGTACAAAGTGCAAGAAAATTTGAATATTTTCAGAAAGCAAGATTTAGTCAAATCTACCTGTTCTTTACTTGACAGCAGTACTATTTATACATATGCTTAAATAATCTGATATTTCTATGACTGCATGTTTCAAATAGGCACCTAGTTAAATAAATTAAACAGATTTTCAAATACCATAACTGAGAAGTTTACCACTGTCAGATGCTTAAATCCTAGTTTTTGTTAGTGCACAACAAAAAATAAGTTATATAACCACAAGGTTTTCCATTCCATTCTCCTACTGAAATCTGTTCTGTTCTTTTGAGCAGTATTTCTAATCATTCCAACCTGGGTTCATCATTTGAATATTTCATTAATTTTTTTTCAAATACGATTAACAGATACAGCAATATAGAAATTTCTATCACGGTCAAATCACAAATATTAAATTCGGGTTAATGGTAAATCTGATACTTTTCTTCAGTAACTGATATATACAATTACAAATATAGATCTTCATAAGTATTATGTGATGTTTCTGCTGGAGTAGGTAACATGGTGTTTCTATACTGAGATTACCATTAAGGCAACATGTATGTTAATGATTCAAGATAGAGGCCAAGTCTACACTTACCGGGGATCGATGCTGCTGCGATCGATGCTGTGGGGGTCGAGTGAAGACCCACTAAATCAACCACAGAGCGCTCTCCAGTCGACTCTGGAACTCCACTGGAACGAGTAAGTCGACGGAAGAGCGTCTCCTGTCGACGCAGGGCAGCGCTATTCACGTAGCTGGAGTAGCGTAACAGATGACTTACTTCAGTAGTGTAGACAAGGTCATAGTATCCAAGTTTAAAATAAGCTATGAACCCAAGATAGTGGGAGTAGTAAGGATATGTTTTCTATCTTTGGAGATCAGATCAAGCTCTGACTAGTCATACAGCACCCCCTGGCAGTCAGTTCATAGAGTGGACTGAAACAGTATCAGAAAGGAGGTTTTTGTACACTTTCCCTTTTAACGCAGTTTGAAAAGAGAATACTGCAGTTGGAGGGAGGGAGTATAAAAAGAATATACCAGCAAATTACAGGAATTAAAGTGGCTTAGCACAGCAATCGGCTCAGCAGCTGCTAAATAACTACTGCATAACTGAAAACAGAAACAGATGCAAGTAATTAAAAATAGGTATGTTAATATGAAATTTAACTCTGATATATTACACCAGCTATACTTGGGCTAAATTGAATTACTGTATTAGATCTAATTTTCCTTCATATTGCTCCACTTTGACAAAGACAGCAGCATGTAAAGCAAAGTAATGTTCAGCTGTTAGTAGTGTCACAGATTTTGACCCAACATGTGACAAGATAAAGCCATACAGCCACCAAGATTGTGTTTGCAGGAGTGAATCAATCTGTATGTCCCTGTACATGTAAAGTTTTCTGCACCCAAGGAACATGATTCACCACAGGAAGAGGCAGGCAATGGTATATCCATTATCTGCCATGGGCTTCTACCAGGGAGGACAGTTTTGTTTTACTGTGGAGCTCCATCAGAACTCATTATCAGATGCACTCAGTCAACACACCTGGGGGGCATCTCCTGGGTGCCCTCTCCCCACTCTGCCCTGTGCTAAGCTTATACATTGTTTGGGCTGCACTTTGCTGCTCCTGGGTCTCAGAGAATTGCGAGTAAGCTTGCATCACTGTGATCCCTTCCAGGTAGACTTTACACCACTAACTGGCTAGAGTTCTGCCAGCAGAATACAGGCAGTGAATTGAGCTCATTTACTTGCCACATGATGAGAAGAAATAGAACTTCCATAGTTAAGGTTTAGCCAGAGTCTTCTGTTTAAGGGCCATTTTCCCCCCAAATGTCCTAAAATCCACATGTATACTCAGATTGTCAAAAACATGAGTTAGCTAAGCCTGACCTAAAACTTAATCATTCTTCCTAACCAATACACACACACTCTTCCTAGAGATTTTGAGTTAATAACCCTTTCATCATCACCTTCAGAAAAACTTTTAAGAGAGAACCTTCAGTTACCTTTGTGGAACAATGTCTGTGCCACACTGCTAGTATTCACTGGAGGAGCAGTTGAGCAGAGGACAGGGAGTGTGCATCGCTGTATGAGAATGCCAGTGCACATTTGGAGATTTGGGTGGGCACTCAGAATATGGAAGGGGTTATTAGGATGAGATGAAGTATTCTTGTACTCCACTTGTGTAGACATTAAGTGGACATAGCATATTACGGATAGTACAACTGTCCAATTAGGAATGAAGCAAAAATATGCTGAGCACAAAATTTCTTTATTCACAATGCCTTCTGCCATTTCCACAGGGTCAGAGTTAAGGTTGGGGAGCAGGCAGGGGAAGAGGGATGTTACCTTAACGCTATTTCCTGGGTTTTAGTTTACATTTAGGCACCCTCTGTGTTCTAGAAGGGCAGAAGGCAGTGCTCGGCTACCTTAAAGTGCACCGTAACATTATCAGTGTTAGTGGGTTAATCCAAATGTTGTAATCCCAAATTAAGGTTTTATACAAATTTGCATTCCATCAACCCACTTCACTGAAACAGAAGTCACTCTCCAGACAGTGGTCATCCATCTAGACACACAAGGTGTGTGTTATCAGCCCTGATCTTCAGTTTTTACTTCAGAACCTGATTCCCCAGAATAATCAGCTCCACAATTTGTGGGAACTGTAGAATATTTAAATCTACCTCCCTGTGGTAATTTGGGTAACATGTCTGTACAGTTTATGAATTCTGGTTGATGCTATGAATCTATTAAAAGATTACTATATCAGGGAATATCTAATTGTGGATGTTTTATCCACCACTTGCTGACATGGGCTGAAGCATGTAACTACCAGATGAGGGACAATGGACTGTACACTCACGCAAGGAAGCTGACTGGAGCTGGAAAAAGATACTTCACCAGCCCTTGCAGACTAGGTAGAGGAAGTCAAGAATGGAAAAACATAAGGAGCAGAACAAAGGAACCAGATGTTGGTAGGGGGGACATATAAACTTGAGAAATTCACAGACAGGAACAGGAAGCGTTGGGCAGGAAAGGGTAAGAGATGGGCAGGCTGTTATAGCAGGGTGTCCTGTTTAACTGCAGACCAGCCAAGGTCAGAGAAAGCTAGCTAACCTAGAGAGGCTCCATGTTTCTGAAGGTAAGTCAGTAGCTGCAGAGAAAGGATCCCAGACAGCTCTGCTCAAGGCCTGAGAGCTCACCAGAGTATCAAAGAACCTGACATAGGGAAATGTGTACAGGTGAGTTTATTATTTTGTGTAGATCTATTTCTTGTGCTATTAAGCAAAGAGCAATGGTGTTTTGGAAATCTGTGCCAGGTCTGTCTCTTTCTGATGGCTTTCACTATCCTGAAGAAGTGAGATGTAAACCCAGAATGCCTACACAGCTGGGGTTCTGGGAGAAGGTATGTTTAACCTACAGGGGACACGGGGTCAGCATTGGTTCCAGGGGTGAGGTAGTTGGACTGCTGGGTCTCATCTCTCAGAAAGGGGTGTTAGGCAGAGAAGCTGTACCCTGAGTGCATGCCTAGAGGTCCAAGCAAGGGCCAGTGCCTGGACTCTTAAGGCTTTGGAGGCTAAAGGTCACACAGGGCTCAGTAAGGTGGATTCCCAGCACAGCAGTCTACTGAGTGTCCAACACAGGAACTCAACCAGATCGGACACATTAAACTCTACCTCCCAATCTGCATTTGGCTCCAAAATGCATTTATTTTTAGCTTGTATGGATGGTATGTGCAATTACAAGTGGGGCTGGTAGCACCACCTATTAAGTTTGCAGATACTTCCAGTCGTAAAATCTTGTTTTCAGTTGTGTATAACTTTGCCAGACTTTAACCATTTATACTGAAGTTTTCCTTACTATATATACATGCGTATTGAGACTGTGCTGAGGTGATATGAAATCCCTGATGTTATCTAAACCTTGCCTCTGCTAAGCTATTGTCCTGAAGTTTTTAAAAGCTAAGACAAGGTCACAGTGGCCATGAGAATTTTTGACCAGTGTCATCTAGATCTGCTGTAAGCCATTTTATGACCGCGCTTAATGCAATTTGGCAGCAGACACTTGAAAACTCACGGTCGCTTCTTCCAATGGTGCTAGCAACAAAGGAAATTTTACGTAGGGATAGAGTTAGTGTAAGAAACCTCCTTGACTAAGTAGCAGCTGCTGTATATAACACTCCTTAAACCCCATTGACTTTAGAAAAAGGAAACAAGGAGTGTAAAGATATTCTGTCGAATCAAGCCAAATAAATTTTTCAAGACCTTTGCTTTTTTAGAAACTGGAAAAATTGTTAAGAGTTTCATTCAGCAAGGACTATGAATCAAATTATCTGGAAAATGAAACGTATTGTGGATCTGAATAAGAGTTAATATGATCAAGTATAATGCTGTCTTAGTTTTGGAGGGTATCATTGTTTGATGATTTGAGTATCAGCAACTTTAGACAGGAAACTTCTTAATGTTTATATACATTAAGTCATTAATTTGTATTACTTATTGACCTAAAATGGAGCTAAATTTTAATTATAAAGGTTAATTATCCAAGTTCTACAGAATAATAGCACTTAAAACATCCTTATATGTATCATGACTGATACCAGTGAAGTGAAATACACTTCAAAATATGAAACCATTTTTAAAGTCACTCTGACCTGTTCCTTCTACTCATACCACCAGTTTACTCACTTGTAGTCATGATACCTGGCGAACATGCTGGTATCCCATGATCAACTGCCCATCTGTAAGCTCCTTCACCAACCAAAAAGCTAAAACACACAGAAGAAGGAGTTTAAACAAAAAAACTAGCAAGTGCTTCTTCCCAGGCAAATTGTTTGGTTTGGTGGCTTTTAAATGGCTTTTGAAAGAAAGTCCCCACTACCTGTAGAATTGACCCTTTGCGTAGTTTTACTATGAGAGAGGACATGTAGTTATGAGACAGTTTATTTCTTACAACCAGTCCCTCCCCACGTCCTATCACATTTAAAATAAGTTACCAAATCACATGCAAGAGCTTCTTTTCTTTAAAAGAAAAAAGAAAAAAGAAAAAAAAAGTCTTCTGCTTTTTTAGACTGCTGATGACGTTGAAGACTCACATACATCAAATGAATAGGGATAAAATGGAAATACATTTCCAGTTAAGCATATTTCAGAATATTTAAGGGTATGCAGTAAATGATTTCTGACAATCAGTTTCCTTTCCCCTATATTTCCCAGGATAAAGATCACATGCAGTTTCAGACCCCGGCTGTTTTTGCAAAACGTTTGATGAATCTGCTGAATTTGAAAAAGATTTGCAAAACCATGTCTGAAGTACTGATTTTTCACATGGCCAGTGTCAACAATTGTATTACAGTAGTAAGATAGTAGGCACTATGTCTGCTCATGCAAGGAGCAGTTACTAAAAGGCTTTAAAACTCTGGAAATAAATATTTTAATTGGCTGTTAATAGTTATACCCATGTTTATAAGCCTTAGTAAATGCAGGGAATCAGATGCAAATTAGAACATAAGTATATCCATACTGGATCAGACCTAACATCTATCTAAAACAATATCCTGTCTTTCAACAATGCCCAATGCCAGATGCTTCAAAGTGAATTAACAGAATAGGGCAATTATCAAGTGATCCATCCCCTGTCATCCAGTCCCAGCATCTGGCAGTTTAAGTAGTATTTTTGATTAATTGAGATTTTAAAGTTTGCTTTTTCATACACTAGCTCTTAGCATCGTCTCCTGATTTCACTGTTACCTGATGCGCTATTGACAAGAATAATTAAGTTTCTTTCAAAATATGTATGCTACTTAAAGTCTGCAAGGTACTTCTTATTCCCTCTTCAACATTTAGACAGATTTATATTAAGAAAAATGTTGCATTTTTAACGCACTGTAAAGATGCTCTCCATTGTTCAGCTGCATCTTTAATAAACTGTTTCCCATTTGGAAAGGATAACTCTTTTGGTTAACAAAACGTTGTAATCTTTATTTTCCAACTTTAGGTTAAAAGATGGAATCGCCATAAAGATAGAGAGTAAGATAAAGGATTTTAAAATCCATTATTGTTTTAACTCTATACAAATCTTAAGTTTAACACTTAGACAAACTGTATCTTGTCATAAGAAAAGGCAAACAAACCTGGTTTCTTAAAATGATTTTTTTCCTTTTTTCTAAATAACAAGTTTACAGGACTTCTTAAAAATCAAATTAGGAATAAGAATTTAGTAATAGTACAAATCTGTGTCAACAGCCATGAAGAAAGAAATTAACACTCAACATAGTATCATCTTCTATCCACAATATTTCATTCTATTCACAGCTGCACCAAGTGCACAATAATATGTTCCAAGATGAGAGAACAAAGCAAGTCTTCCTTTTAGAGGCACGCTATTGCTCGTGTGTAACAAACAGCATCAGCCTTCTGTGGATAAGAATAACCTTCAAATATTGCATTCATTAAAGACCAAAGGCTAAAGGAAAGTCAAGCAGAACAAAGCAATTACCAAGGTGGAATTCTGCCAGCAGAGAGTTTTCCCTTCTGCCCTTCACACAACAACCTATTTGCAACTGAAACAGGATTCTTGATTCCTGAAAAGAAATAGGAACAAAAATTTTAAATGTTGTTTCACAACTGTTGCAGGCTTTATTTTCACTAACCAACATTAGGAATTCAGTTTCCTGTTGATATTACAAGTTTGCATGACATTTGTTAAGGCAAAAGATATTGCCTGCAATATCAGAAATCTCAATATAATGGTAAACTGATAACTGTACAAAGGCTTGGCACTTGCTGTTAAAGTTAGCATTTTCTTTAGGAGTGCACTGAAATGTGACTGCCCCACTAGAAGAGTCCAGAAATTCGAAGTTAAAAGGGAAGGGGCAAAACCCTGTAGCAAGAAAGGGACACTTCTTTTCTGGCCTCCTATAAATCATGAAGCAGTTTAAAAAAAAAAAAAAAGCAAGTCCATTCTTTCTCAAAGCCTTTTGTAGTCACCTTTAAAACAGCCACAAGAGAAGGCAACAGGTTCAGGGTGATCCTCTTCTTCATTCTCAGAGATGTTTGCTCATTTATTTCTCCATTTCTATGATTACCAGCTTTATGGTATGGTAGGATATGAGGGAAAAACAAAATAGGACATTTTGCAGACCTCAATGGCCTCCCCAGGTTTTACTACATGTATTCACTTTCAAAGACAGAAAAATCTATAATGGCTCTTGTAAAAGCGTGTAAGTCAGTAGCACACTTTCTATGATATTTTTCAACATCTCAGATGTTTTGAGGCTTGGGCAACTTGATGCTGTCTCTTGAAAAGTGTGTTTCATAGGATTCTACAAGTGAAGAGACATTTTAAATTGACCAGAACGGAGATGCTGTGTTAACAGCAAGGTTCATTTTCTCATCGCACAGAGAGCATTAGAGGAACACATTTGTAAAGCACTTTTCTAATTTTTTACGTCAGAATTGTAACAAAAAAAAAATCTTAAACTCAATATGCCTTGGCCAGTGAGAGTAACAACAAACGTCTGTCTCAGACAGCTCTGGAAAAGTTTTGTCAGATATTGTATGTTTCAAATGAAATGTAAAAAGTGTACACTTACACACCATAACATGGAATTAAATCAAGTCTGCAAGTAGACAGACTGTAAAAGCAGATTAAGCCATATTACTGGTTTCATTTTACATATTGTATTAGCATCTCGACACTATTTATACTCCACAGCATAGCCAAGGCCCCAAGCCTAAAAGGTGCTCCACTTGAACAAACCTGTATCCACGGGAGCACCTTTCAGGATCAGAGACTGAATTACCTTCATGACAAACTAGAACGCTAAAAAAAAGAATACTTAAAGCAAAGTACAGGAGTTTTATAGTAGTTATGGGCCCAATCCTCCATCCCTGACTTCAATGGGAGTATTTTGGAGTGAAATTGAGAGCTCTCCTCTTAAGGGAAAGCATTAATCATCTTTAAACCTGAACTGTATTTATGCTTTATAATATACAGTTAACATACCACTCAGTGCTCCAACTGCTCCAAAATTTAATGACTTTCCATCCATTATACTGGCATCACATTCTATCTCACCCAAAAGGTTTAGGTTAGATCCCATTCCTGCATTTGTAAAGGGGGAATCCTAAAAACATAAGAACAGGCCACAGAGTAAGATACATACACATACCATGACTTCATAGATCCGAAACTCAGTATCGTTAGACTGACCACACTCACCTGGACAAAATCTATGGAACTTTCTGCAGCAAGTAACTAAATGGCTATAGAAAAGAAAGCTTCCCTAGATGCTCGTCTTGGATACGTTACAGTGTAAACTCTATATACATTACGATGGTGTATTTAAAATGCACTGTGCTACCATAAAGGACGACTCTAGCCATACAGCAAGCCAGGAAAACCCTTTGTTCAAGACTAGATTTGTGGCACAAGCAAAATTTCGCCAAGGAAAAAACCGATCAGTGCATTTGGCACCAAGAACCCTCTACCAACTAATTCAGAATCACAAGTGCAGCCTCTGTAGAGTACACTGTAGAGGCCACACACACAGTCTTTTCAACTAGACACTGAGTACTAGGACTGGTGATGACTTACTGAGGAAAAAAGAAAAGGAGGAGGACTTGTGGCACCTTAGAGACTAACAAATTTATTTGAGCATAAGCTTTCGTAAGCTACAGTTCACTTCATCGGATGCATGCAGTGGAAAATACAGTGGGGAGATTTTATATACACACAGAACATGAAACAATGGGTGTTACCATACACACTGTAACGAGAGTGATCACTTAAGGAGAGTGAGCAGGAGGGGGGGGAAAAAGATAACCTTTTGTACTGATAATCAAGATGGGCCATTTACAGCAGTTGACAAGAATGTGTGAGGAACAGAAGGGGGCAGGAATAAACATGGGGAAACAGTTTTACTTTGTGTAATGACACATCCACTCCCAGTCTTTATTCAAGCCTAAGTTAATTGTATCCAGTTTGCAAATTAATTCCAATTCAGCAGTCTCTCATTGGAGTCTGTTTTTGAAGCTTTTTGTTGAAGAATTGCCACTTTTAGGTCTGTAATCTGATTCAGACGTCAAGAATTATAACATTCAAAAACAAGTAGGAGAACACTTCAATCTCTTTGGTCACTCAATTTCTGTTTCTGTTTGACCATTCACCTGGAGACGGTCATTTTGATGGGCATGTAATTTCTTCCATAGGTGGAAAAGTACAATTCCATGCTTAGTCTGTGTTCTCTTAACAAAGTTGCAACGCTAGTGTATATTTGTTATGACTGATATTCTACATTTCTACAGCACTTTCGTCCTCAAGGATCCCAACCAAGTAGAGTCATCTACACAATCACAGATTTAAAAAAAACAGAATTATTCCAGTAGTGCTGCCTATTTTCATACTACCCACCACTCCATAACTAGTTCAATTTTTGCTACACTGAACTTGAATTGGCAGCAAGACATTCAGGAAATGTCGCACTGTCCAACACAAACAAAATGGGGTGGGGAGGGAAAACAGGGAAGGAAAGGTTAAGTCCAAATCTTAAGCACATCTTCTCCCTTTAAGTTTTGTATCTCCATTTCTGTGACTGAAGTGAAACTGCCTCGGGGGTGGCACAAGAGAGCTGTTTGACATCAGTCCTAGACAACTAACTGTAACTGGAGAAGAGACCATAATTAAATGTTCAAAATGAATTTAACTGAGTAGTGTTAATCAAGTTTTGTTTCAGTTCCTTACGGAAGTGCCCTAGAAAAGGAATAGCATACACTAACCTTGGTCCTAATAAACTAAAAGGATGATACAAAAACGCAGTTTAGACAGAGATGGTGAGTCTAGGGACTAAAATGTGGAAAATGGCAACCCTGAACACAGAAAAGAGGGGGAAGGGTTGGGAAATCCAGATCAGACAATAAGATCTCAAGCTGAGAGCAACGTCGGGGGTGGAGGGCTATGCAGGCTTGGAGGGATTACGTTTTTTAACCGGTAAATATCAGCGAATGTTGATTTCACATTACACATGCAAACCACGAAAAAATATTTCTATCAATAATTGAAATTTACAGACAGTCAATAAAAGAAAAATGCTGCCTGAGAACTTAAGAGTCAAAATCCAGGGATTCAGACTTTTTAATTAGGCTGGTTACAAATGAGCTGGCGAACAAATAGTAAAAACTGATATGATTTAAGGATATTTATTTTGTATACTTCGACATGGGGTGTTGACAGTTTGTGACTTAATGGTTTATAAATAGGGCCCTACCAAATTCACAGCCGTGAAGAACACGACACAGACCGTGAAATCTGGTCTCCTCCACGAAATCTGGTCTTTTGTGTACTTTTATCCTATACAGATTTCGTGGGGGAGACCACATTTCTCAGACTGAGGGTCCTGACCCAAAAGAGGGCCGGGGGAGGGGAGTCCCAATGTTATTGTGGGGGGGGGGGGGGTCACAGTATTGCCACCCTTACTTCTGCGCTGCCTTCAGAACTGGGTGGCCAGAGAGTGGCGGCAGCTGGCTGGGCACCCAGCTTTGAGGGCAGCACCTAGCCAGCAGCAGCACAGAAGTAAGGTTGGCCATACCATACCGTGCCACCTTTACTTCAGTGGTTGCTGGCCAAGGTCCCAGCTCCGAAGGTAGCAGCACCAAAGTAAGGGTGGCAATACCATACCATGCCATCTTTACTTCTTGATGCTGCTGGAGGCGGTGCTCCCTTCACACCTGGGCTCCCGTCCAGCAGCAACTGCTCTTCGGCCACCCAGCTCTGAAGGCAGCACTGCCATCAGCAGCAATGCAGAAGTAAGGGTGGCAATACTGCAATCCCCCGACATCCCCATTTTGGGTCCGGACCCTTCAGTTACAACACCATAAAATTTCAGATTTAAAGAGCTGAAATCATGAAATGTATGATTTTTTAAAATCCTACAACTGTGAAATTCACCAAAATGGACTGTAAATTTGGTAGGGCCCTATTTATAAACCTTTTAACTTGTTGAATCTCAATGTCTACTATCATAATAATTGTCTAACATCCATGATTTCCAGCACATAAGAAAACTTAAATAAAAAATAAAAATCAAAAAATACTTTTATCATCCCTCAAAATTATTTAAAAAAAATTCTGCCAAGCCTAAAATAGGCAGTGCCATCTCATGTTTCTGAGGGCAGGGAAGCCGCACATCTACCATGGACATGTCTTTTGAAGCTAGCTGGTTGTACCGTGCGTATATTGTGCATACAACACAAATCAGAGAATAAAAGTATTTTCCCCCTCATTTACTCAGGGTAAGGCTTTGCGCTGTGTCCATGTATAGTCTCAAGTGTGTTTGTGTGGGATTTGTTTGGGTTTTTTTGCAGGTGTCAGGGTGTAGGCAGTCTACAAAGAGAATGAGAAGGTGACTGTAGATTTGAACATAAAATGGATATAAATACACCATTATTTTATTAACTTTATAAGTGGTCTGTTATGAGAAATTCAAAGCATCTGTGTGGATACAATCATTTTAGTTTGTGAGGATGTGAAGTTCAGATGTCCTTAGTGCACAGACAAGAAAAAAATTACTTTAAAGAAATGACCGTGTCTGAACAACTTTTCACTTTAACGACCTTACTACAGAATCCTCAGAATAGAAAGTACTCACTCCACAGGCCCCTTTTACAACACTCATCTCTGTATTTCCCTGCCTTCCTCAAGTACAGCAAAGAAAGGAGCATATGGCCCCCATACTAGAAAAACAGAGCTTCCCCCACATCACATAGAACATACACACTAAGCCAAGTCAAAAATCTTTATAACACTACTCCTTTGTTATGAGTCACAACTTGTGTTAAAAAAGGAATATTTGATTAAGACAGTGGAATGCTGGCAGGCCTAACTCAGTGCACAGGGGGCCACCACCTCAACGGTCTTAGGAAAGGCGGAAGGATGAGGAACAGTAAAAGACTTTGGCAACTTTACAATCTTCCAGCTTTCAAAGGTATGAAAAACCCTGCCAGTGAAAGTCAGAGCCCCAGGGCTAAAAGGGAAGGTAAGAGTGAGTCTGAGAGGGACTGCTCCAAGATGCTTTATAAACTCTTTGGGGAAGGCAGTAAACATTTGGGCACCAGATGCCTTTAAACTTGTTTTTTCTTGTTTTTATGTTTAAGAACAGCTGAGGTGGCACTGGTGTGGATTTGTCTTATAAGCAAGGACGTGCTTGATGCTTCTGAGATTTTTCCCAATGAAGGTCCCAGCGTTAATGGATGCACCATGATGTGACAGGCTCAGACAGAAGATCCGAGGACTGAGGGATAGCCACATCAGATTGTTCCATTAGAACAAGGCTCTTAAGTGCCAAAGGAATTTGCTGCACTGACATACCAATAGGTGTCAGCTTGATTTCCATATTTCAGAACTTAAGTAGTTCCTAGCACCAAAGAAGGACCTTTAGAAGCAGAAATCAGCCTTGACATCCGTAAAGTTTCAGAAGCAAAAGCCCCACTTCTGAGCTACGGTTTATTTGTGCCAATAAAGCTCCAATGCTTACTGAAGACCTTGGCACTATAGTCTCTCTCTGGCAGAGACTTTAGTTCTGTGGTCATGCCTGACTGAAGAGAAAGATGGTCGGCTCCAACAGGCCTGAAAGTTGGTCCAATGACAAATCTAGGGACTGAGGGCCTCACTTCAAAAGGCATGGATCCTCTTGTTTACTGGTATGGTCCCATGGCATGCTGTTCTGTATATTGGGCCTTGAAATCTGGACAAAATGAGCTCCCTTGTCCGAACAGAAAATGGCACTGTGCATCCACTTCCGGGACAATGTGGGAGCATGAAATGCACCACCTACAACCATCTCTTTTTATCTGAATCTTTGGAGGCGAGATCAGCCATGACCAAAAGGTTTAAGTACCCTTGTTCAATAGTAAGTGGCTAAATACTAAATAGCTATCATACACTTTAACAAAAATAAGGAGAGTTTTAAAATGAAAAGTGAATTCTTCCCTCCAAGCATACAAAGATATTCTTAACACCCACGGTAAAAAATGAATTGACCTGGTGGGGGCAATCAGATCTTTTTTAACCTCAGCTCCAACCATTTGATGCTGGCAAGAGGGCAACAGTGTAGCTTAGGCATCGCTTTGCAAAAAACTTCAGCAGCAGCAGAGGATGTGTTATATGGGAGAATATGTAAAGGCCACTTCAAAGAATTTACCTTTTAATTTTTAAATGGAAGCAAAGCACTCCTTTATATTTCTAAGTAGTCTCAATTGATTGGGGAGGTGATCAGTGCAGTCATGAGCTTTGCAGATCAAAATGCTTGCCCTCTCATCATATAAAAGTGGAAGAGGGGAGGGAAGAAGAGAAGAAACACTGTCCATAGCATTTTAGCCAAAAGAAGCCTAGTCACATGAAATAGAAGACATTGTTTAAGAAACCTACATCCATTGCACTTACATTGCCAGCGAAGTACATTTAACTTATGATTCTTGCATCTACTGAGATGTGAAATTTTAGCTTCTAACATAAAAATTAGATTGTCAACAAAAAAGTTGCACTTCATCCTGTAATTGCTCCTAAACTACTAAAGCTATCATTTTCTTTTTTGATTCCTTCTCTTCTTCAAGATGTACTTACAATGCTTGCCAGTTTCACAGCATACTAAATATTTTAGCTGTGGTCAAAGTTGGAAGGCTTGTAGAAGTTACTCATCTTTGACAGTCCTGGAATTACACCTAGCCAAATTGTTATAGTGCTTTACTTTCAACATGTGTTAAAGTAACACTTCAGATATCTTTGATATAGTTTTGGCCAGTCTGTTTATGCAAGCTTTGTGACTACTAAACGCTATTCAAGAGAAACGCATATAGACAGCCACCATTTAAACAATAAGATTATAAAGTTGCTTTCCTACTGGAGGGTTGGTGGCACTGAGAAGTGGCCTCTTGGGATACTGTTTCATCAGTTAAAATGTTCTTAAAGAGAATCTTAAATTAAAGTCAGATAATTCAACAAAGCACAACACATACCTATGAATCATACTATGCCAAGTCAACAAATGGAAGTCATAAGCAAATGAAACCAGTTTTTATTTTATTTTAACATTATAACTATAAATAACAATTTTGAAAAACTAGGTCAGAACCTCTTTAACTTTCCAGTTTTACATAGACCCCTTTACTGTAATAGTGCTGTGTTTCTCGTTACAAATTAATTGTTTGTACTTAATTTTAAAAACATATAGACTTTAGTTTCAAAAGTGTACATCTGTGGAGGTTAATCTTTTCCTATTAATGTACTCAATGTAAATGTAAAACTCAATCTAGTTCTACAAAATAGGTCACATCGCACAGTTCAAGTCAGTATTTAATTGAAAGCAACAGATTTGCAGTACAGAACGTCATAGATCTAATATTAATTAGACTTGCATACTTGATAGTTTAGATTTGTTTTAGATTCTTTATGGTATCTAGTAAGAGGTAGTGAAAATGTCCTTTCTAGTTCAACTGCAACATTAAGACACAGTAAGTGGAGCGGTTCCACGAGTAAACACAAATCTGGCATTTATTTATATAGCATTTTCCATCATATGATGAATAATCAGTTCTGAGCCCTGACTTAAGTATCATCTGTTTACAGCCTTGTAATAAGTCAGAGGAACACAAGCTAATGCTATTGCACAAACTGTGTCCATCATATGTTTAGACAGAAATCACAGTGCTTGCAACTTTGATCAGCGGAGTATTTGGCTCTGCTCGTGATTATTTTTCCCCTTCTACATGATCAAGACTTAAAATATTTATCTGGGTGTTCTTTAGTGTCTCTTTCCAGCACCTGGACAGTGATGCTCTGAAGTGCTATAGAGATACATAAAAGCTTAATCATATGGAGTTCTTCCGGTCTTCCATAAAAAACAACAACAGCATGTGGTTATTGTACACTGCAAGTCAAAAAATTAACCCAACTCTTATGTTCCAAGACAAATTCAACAGTCAGCTCATATGTGGCAACTGGTAACAGAATTGTGCAAAAGCGAATGGCTATGTGACCATCTCCTTAAAGAATCATGCAGTGTTTTAATGATCAGTCTTATGAAGTATCCACTAATTTATTACTGCAACATAAAGAGACTTTGGAGTTAGCACCTTCATTTGTTATATTCAATTATGCAGCTCACTGAAATTCTGGGAAACACATTCACCCATGCTGCCATGATCAGGTTGCCAAATATGATGGATGTCACTTTATAAAATTCAGCAGTGTAGTATTAGGTTATATGAACAGCATTCACAGTTAGTTGCTGTTCGTTAGTTTGTACATGTAAGCTATTTTGCTCACATAACTGCTAACATTTTATCTTAATCATGGAATTTATTGCACTGGAGATGTTCATGCAGTCACGCAGAGATGGACTGTTCTTTCTCCACTTAGAGGCTGCAAAAATAAAAAAACCAGCCAGCACACCACAAGCAAACTGTCAGCTCGCTCATAAAAGATCAAGAGCAAATTTTGTTCCTCAGCAACTCTTTGAAGTGATGCCTTTTGGACTGGCTGGAATTCCATGTAATAGGAGTTGTGTAACTAAGCAGAACTGGGAAAAATCCATCTTTTGTGACACTTGTCTGAAAAGATAGTTGGATCTTCCAAAATTCTGACGAGAAAGTAGTTGGTGAAACACAGAATAAAAAATATCTAGACAACTGGAAAAAGAGCTATAAGCTATAATCTGTTCTATAGTTTTCAGAATTTGAGAAGGAGCATCAGTACTCAGGATTTTATTGCAGGCTAGAAAGGTTCTTTGTACTTCAGATGAAAAGATTTGTTCATACTGTCTCATAATTAGGGCTGTCAAGAGATTAAAAAAATTAATTGTGATTAATTGCACTGTTAAACAACAATAGTATATCATTTATTTAAATATTTTGGGTGTTTTCTATATTTTCAAATATATTGATTTCAATTACAACACAGAATACAAAGTCTCCAGTGCTCACTTAATATTTATTTTTGATTACAAGTATTTGCACTGTAAAAAAACAAAAGAAATAGTATTTTGCCATTCACCAAATATGAGTACTATCTTGAAATCTCTTTATTATGAAAGTTGAACTTACAAACAAAGAATTATGTACAAAATAAACCGCATTCAAAAATAAAAATGTAAAATTTTAGAGCCTGCAAGTCCACTCAGTCCTACTTCTTGTCCAGCCAATTGCTCAGACAAACAAATTTGTTTACATTTGTAGGAGATAATGCTGCCCACTTCTTGTTTACAAAGTGAGAACGCACATTCTCATGGCACTGTCGTAGCTGGCATCACAAGATATTCATATGTCCCTTCATGCATTCCAGGGCAAATGCGTCCATGCTGATGATAGGGTTCTACTCTATAACAATCCAAAGCAGTGTGGACCAATGCATGTTCATTTTCATTACCTGAGTCAGATCCCACCAGCAGAAGCTTGATTTTCTTTTTTGTGGTTCGGGTTCTGTAGTTTCCACATCAGAGTGTTGATATTTTAAGACTCCTGAAATCATGCTCCACACCCCGTCTGGGTCAGATTTTGGAAGGCACTTGAGATTCTTAAATATTGGGTCGAGTGCTGTAACTATTTTTAGAAATCTCACATTGGTACCTTCTTTACGTTTTGTCAAATCTGCAGTGAAAGTGTTCTTAAAATGAACCACATGTGCTGGGTCATCATCCAAGACTACTATAATATGAAGTATATGGCAGAAAGCAGATAAACAGAGCGGGGACATTGAACTCCTTGGGGGAGAATTGTGTCACAAATTTAATTAATGCTTTATTTTTTTAAACTAACGTCATCAGCATGGAAGCATGTCCTCTGGAATGGTGGCTGAAGCAAAAAGGGAAAACTAATGTTTAGCTTATCTGGCACGTGAATACCTTGCAATATCGGCTACAAAAGTAGGAGCATTGCCAGCAGATCGAGGGAAGTGATTATTCCCCTCTATTCGGCACTGGTGAGGCCACATCTGGAGTACTGCTTCAGTTTTGGGCACCCCACTACAGAAAGGATGTGGACAAATTGGAGAGAGTCCAGCGGAGGGCAAAGAAAACGATTAGGGGGCTGGGGCACATGACTTATGAGGCGAGGCTGAGGGAACTGGGCTTATTAGTCTGCAGAAGAGAAGAGTGAGGGGGGATTTGATAGCAGCCTTCAACTACCTAAGGGGGGGTCCAAAGAGGATGGAGCTCGACTGTTCTCAGTGGTGGCAGATGACAGAACAAGGAACAACCGTCTCAAGTTGCAGTGGGGGAGGTCTGGGTTGGCTATTAGGAAAAACTATTTCACTAGGAGGATGGTGAAGCACTGGAATGGGCTACCTAGGGAGGTGGTGGAATCTCCATCCTTAGAGGTTTTAAAGGGCCGGATTGACAATGCCCTGGCTGGGATGATTTAGTTGGGATCGGTCTTGCTTTGAGCAGGGAGTTGGACTAGATGACCTCCTGAGGTCTCTTCTAACCCTAATCTTCTATGATTCTAAGAAGAGGACAGCATTATCTCCTGTAAATGTAAACAAACGTGTTTGTCTTAGAGATTGACTGAACAAGAAGGAGGATTGAGTGGGCTTGTAGGCTCTGAAGTTTTACATTGTTTTGTTTTTGTACACTTTTTTATTTCAATTACAGCAGAATACAATATATATACGAAAATGTAGAAAAACATCCAAAATATTTAATAAATTTCAATTGGTATTCTATTGTTTAACAGTGCGATTAAAACTACAATAATCGCAATTAATTTTTTTAATCGTGAATCGCGATTAATTTTTCTGAGTTAATCGCAAGTTAATTGCGATTGACAGCCCTATTTATAATTAAAATCAATACTAAGTTAACAAATAAGTTAACGAGTTGACTTAATTTACATAGAGATTTTCACAATACATTCTAGCTAAATCAGAATACTCACAGTCTTAGGTGATATTCTTGCTACATAAAGACAAGAGGGATGGAGTTACTGCATTAAACGGACAGTCAACATGAAAACTGCAGTTTTAATGTACTGAAGTTACAAAATGACTATAAATGGAAGAGAGGAGAATACGTTTCTCTATTCTGTTTATTTTGCTGACTTGCAACATTGAATAAACATCAGGAGGAAAATTGTGGTAGACTACTCAGCTCATCAAGCAAAATGGAACTTTCTATCTTAAGGGTAAAGCTTATGTGTGAAGGAGACAGCTTCCTTGGGTGCTGGTATGAGACTGTGAAAGAAACTCTACAGGAAGAAAGGACCATCAAACCTCACTACGCTGACTCTACTCCTCCTCGTCCTCCTCACACTCTCTGTCACAGGGCCAGAAAGGGTTACACAGCTAGTAGGCTAATTGACCCAGATTCAACCTTTATAGACATATTAGTAGATGATAGTTACGTTTTTGTGTGTTTACATGTATATTGTTAGGGGTTAACAATGTAACCAAATAGTTCCTGTCTATCGCTGTATTCTGTTAATTCAGAGATCAAAAGAAGATATTAACATTTAAACAAACTGTGATTGTAGTGATATCACTGTCTTCATTTGTCTTTGAAGTATGTAGCAAATCACATGTAAATGGCTGGAGATAGGCAATTGCCTTATATTAATCCATGTAGCTAATTACTGGTGATGTTTAGGAAATAAGAAGTTACTTCAAAGACACTACTGTCCACCCCAAGGACTGCATCCTGTCAAGAGGCTGCCAGTAATCTCTATAAAAAACTCTTGGGACCTGATCCTTTCATCTCAAATCGGTTTATGCTTCACCCAGGGAAGCTTGAGCCACAAGATTGAGGTCTCCAGTTCCATTCTGGTTTGCCCTGTGTGACAGGGTCGGGCCAGATGGCTACCGGAGAGTAACAGAAGGCAGATATATTAGTCCCAGGTTAAGTAGGTCCCTTTTCCCTGGGTAAGGTAACAGGAAAGGTTCCAGAATCATCAGGATCCTTCTGAAGACAATTAAGACAGGCTGATTAGAACACCCGCAGCCAATCAAGAAGCTGCTAGAATCAATTAAGGCAGGCTAATCAGGGCACCTGGGTTTAGCTTCAGTTTGTGGTGCGCGTATGAGGAGCTGGGAGCAAGAGGTACTAGGAGCTGAGACTGAGAACGCGGACTGTTGGAGGACTGAGGAGTGCAAGCATTATCAGACACCAGGAGGAAGGTCCTATGGTGAGGATAAAGAAGGTGTTGGGAGGAGGGCATGGGGAAGTAGCCCAGGGAGTTGTAGGTGTCGCACAGCTGTTCCAGGAGGCACTCTAGACAGCTGCATTCCATAGGGCTCTGGGCTGGAACCTGGAGTATAGGGCGGGCCCAAGTTGTTAGGATACAGATATTCAGGCCTGTCTGTAAAGGCCTATACTCTAAGAATTTAGGTGTATTCTTATCGCTTGGCTAGTTCTAGAGGTATAAAAGAAAGAAATCACTGTCTGCCGGTGTAAGGGCCTTCTCTTACTGTGACAGTCTGAGGCCCTGTTCTTAGGCTAAGGCCTTTGGCTAAGCAGCAGAGGCAGCCATAAGCTAGGAAGCGAACAGTCACATCCTCACATTCCAAACTAGTCACATTCATATAAGGTGCTATTGGGCCGTTAGGCACTATCAGGACAGGATTGTATTCCTATCACCTCCAGAGAAAGGGAAGTGCCTAGAAAATGTAAAAGGAAACTTAGTTTGATAGCATCCTGTCTGGCAAGAACTCACTTATCAATACTGGGATGTGAAATCCTCACTTCTGTATTGTTTTGTCATTATAGTACCCACTTTGCTATTGTTTGTCTGTGTAATCTCTGTCTGGTTCTGTGATTGTTCCCGTCTGCTGTATAATTAATTTTGCTGGGTGTAAACTAATTAAGGTGGTGGGATATAATTGGTTACATAATCATGTTACAATATGTTAGGATTGGTTAGTTAAATTTCAGGAAAATGATTGGTTAAGGTATAGCTAAGCAGAACTCAAGTTTTACTATATAATCTGTAGTCAATGAGGAAGTGACTGGGTGTGGGTGGGGGTGGGCATGTGGGTGTGTGTGATGGGAACAGGGAATGGGAGTAAGGAAGTTGGAATCATGTTTGGCTAAGGGTAGGAATGAGAACAGGGACACAGGTGTAAGGCTCTGTGGTGTCAGAGCTGGGAAGGAGGATACTAAGGAAGGAAACTGGAATCATGCTTGCTGGAAGTTCACCCCAATAAACATCGAATTGTTTGCACCTTTGGACTTCGGGTATTGTTGCTCTCTGTTCATGCAAGAAGGACCAGGGAAGTAAGTGGGTGAAGGAATAAGCCCCCTAACACAGGTTCCCTCCAAACCTCCCAACTCCTGGTCAGACACAGGAGGAGTTGACCTGGACTGTGGGTTCACGAAAACAGCCAAACTGAGGGCTGCCGTGAAGCTCCAAGGCGAGCAAATCCGCCAATAAGCACAAGACCCACCAAGGCAGAGGAGGAACTTTGTCACACCTGATATTGGAACATTACACTGAACCTATGGAATAATTTTGAAAGAACTCTTTGCAACTCTAAAGCTCACCAGCTCTACTATGAAACTGACCTAAGGACTCTATTCATATCTGTATGTATAATGATCTTCTAACCCATACTCACTCTCTCTTCTTTTTTAATAAATGTTAGTTTCGTTAATAAGACTGGACTATAAGTGTGTATTTGGGTAAGATCTGAAATATTCATTAACCTGGTGGATAATGTGTCCGATCCTTTGGGATCTGTAGAACTTTTTATATGATGAACAAGATTTTCAATAATCCTCATAATATTTGACTTGGCTGTCTGGGTGTGAGCCCGAAGTCTTGGCTGCTTTAAGGGAACTGTTTTTGGCTTCTGGGTAACCGATAAGGTATTGCAGAAGCTGTTTTGTTGCTGGCTTGGTGAATCTAAGTATTGGAATAATCACCAGTTTTGGGAGATTGTCTGCCTCATTCTTTGCAGTTTGCCCTAATTGAGCAATCTCAGCATGGCCCCCCTGGGACTCCAGTCACATCCTCCAAGTCCAAGGTGAACTTCTGACCTTGCCTTCTCCACCATATTAACACAGCAGCCCGTACATTAAAACAAGAAACCCAATACAAAACCCTACCAAAGCAAAACACTACCATTTTGGATGAGAGAGTGAAACATACATGAAAGATGTTAGTCACATCACTTATTGCACTACTGGAAGACACTCAGATACTATGCTGATGAAAGTGGTGTGATACCCTCTATAGACCAGAATTATACCTCAGAACACAGGAAAACAAAGACTAAATAGCTAGAGTTCAAAAATATGAAAATACTGTGGTGAGTGGCAACAATACAGAACCATAATATGAAATACATTGATGTATCATGGGAAGTCCAGCAAGACAGAAAGGGAAAACAGGATAGTTGATAGAAATAACTCATGGTACCTTAAACATTCAAAAACTTTAAAAAGTTAGAGCTTCTGAAACAACTCAAACACAAAACAAAAACAAAACCAGTCATGATAAAAATATATAAAATGGTAGAAGAACCTCTTGATGGAGATTTTAGATAAAATAAGACTCTTCTGGGGAGGGGAAGGATGCTCTATGAAGCATTTACATCAGAAACAATAAAGAGGACCTGACAAGGATGTTAGACCTGAAATTAGATTCACTAGTCATATTTTAGCTTGCAGAAATTTCTTGAATGTAATGAAAGCATGCCATACTGCCACTCCTCTGTCTTGTGTACAGTTTATTCTGTTGGCCAACGTTTTTTAACAGTCTCGTGTAGACAAGTAGCACAACATTTAACATGTGCTAAGCTTGTTAAATTAAAGCTTATGGGCTTTAACTCAGTCAGCTTAATACATGTTGAAATACATTCTACCTTGTCAAACACATTAGTTAGAACATGTTGGCTAACTCATACAAACACACACCTCTTGCCCTTGTCTAGACAAGGCCTATATGCAAATTCAGTTGTTAGTCCTCTTGTATTAAATTCCCCAAATATATCAATCTCCTTGTTGTGCAACATTTAACATTTTTCCTTGTGGAGCAAGAAGTTGTGACTTGTATGAGAGAGGAGGAATCCCTGCTTCTCACTTGGTTGCAACTGCTGCCATAAGGGAGTAAGAGAACCTGGGCCAGTCTTGCTACATCTCCCCATTTGGAGCCAGATTCTGCCACCTTTACTCACCTTACTTTGTAAGTAGTCATGACTACTTGATGTGTCAGAAGCTACTCAGTGTAAGTCAGAATGTCAAAATGTGAATGCAAGACTGATATGGCCTTCAAGACTTCCCCACACAAACAGCTACCAGTATCGCCACAACTGCAAGGAGTCGGGATCCTTTATTTTCCATTCACCACCAAAAATTTTAGACATGACTTGCATTTTCCATATTGTTCTGTATATAGTAGCTCATGTTACCTGAAGAAAGTAACTACAATTCCCTTTAAGCCAG
Organism: Eretmochelys imbricata; assembly: GCF_965152235.1. Lineage (NCBI taxonomy): Eukaryota > Metazoa > Chordata > Testudines > Cheloniidae > Eretmochelys > Eretmochelys imbricata. Next base: position 199,379,489 of record NC_135574.1, on the reverse strand, counting down.
CAAAAACTGCTCATAACTTGATACAACATATTCCTAACACAACAAGCCAGGCTTCTCCAAACAGCCCACTTCTATGCTCATATGACAACCCAAAAGGGGATGGAGTGGGGGGGAGGTTGCAAACCTGCTGTAGAGGGGTCATGGGATTGCCACCCTCACTTCTATGCTGCCTTCAGAGCTAGACTCTGAAGGTAGCAACCACAGAGCTTCCTGCAGCCACAGGAGGTTCCTGGAGGTGGAGGTGGGTCTGATCTCCTCCCCTGCCCCCAGAGCAGCTGTGCAGGGGAAGGACAAGTCCTGTCCCTCCCCAGCCCAGCTAGAGCTAGGAGCCCCCTTTGCTGGCGTGCTCCTAGGAACAAGTGGACATCGGATTTCAAGGTCTGTGACGCATTTTTCACAGCCATGAAATTGGTAGGGCCCTACTCATATCCCAGCATGTTAAAGACATATGGACTGGAACACTGGTTTAGCTGAGAACCTTCATCAACAGAATCAAGAGTTAATGCCTCCTAAATCTCTTTAAGTTACTCTGTTAACAAGCTACATTCATTTAAGTACAATTGTGTGTCCTGCAATGTGCTACCTATATTCTTTTCTTGTTAAACCTCTAATTTCTAGGCCACTTAAGCAGATAAACTAGGAAATTTTAAATTTAGTTTATCTTGCTAATACATATAGGTCTAAACTGGAATGCTGAGCAGCAACTAATTCTAATACACAAAAGAGTAAATTTAAGTTGTTTCACAGTGCTCACAACATTTCTATGAGTTTTCTTCACACTCACAGTACTGGACCTCCATGCTCCCACCCATGAAACAGCTTCCCTAACAGAATTAAAAATTCGCTGAAGTGATCATAAAAATAAAAGCCACTATCTTTGGTGATGCAAAACCCACTGCATACCCTAGAGACAGGTTCTTTCAGTTGCCTTAAATGTTTATCTTTAGTTCTTCTGTTGAAAGATGCTAAAAGTACTAAACCAAGATCTGCTATCCTAAATCAAGCAAAGAATTTTAAGGAACAGGAGAGTGTTCTGAGAATATTTTATAAGCTAAATTCAGTTACGTATAAGGCTAATTGTGGAAGCATCCACTAACAGTCATTCTCACACCTAAACCAAAATCTAATAAAGAATTATTAAGTTTAGCAAACCATGTTACAGTTATCATTAATTATTACAAAGTTTATTAATATGCCATTTTGAAACAGAATGTCAATGAGGTAATGTCTATCACCTATGCAACCTCTGTTCCACAATGCAATACAACTATTCACCTTAACATGATCTCATGACTGTCAGAAGAAACAAATTAGCTTTACATTTATACAGCACCTTCCTAAAATGATCCAAAAGCGCTGAAAAATATGCAAAATATCATCCACCCTGTATAGCATTGGGCTATATGGCAATAACACGTTCACTTGGTTTAATTCCTGAATTAAAAGTAAGAAGTACCTCTAGTTCGATTAGTGCCGCAGTCACTGCGTCAGTTGCAAGAGCACCAGCCTGTAGTTTTTCAATTGCCTGTAAAACAGAATTTTTAGTTGATGATTTTGGATTTAATTATTATATGGCTAGTTCTAATGATTTTCTTGGCAGTGAGTGAGACAGAATCCCCACCACAAGAATATTCAGTCTAAGGCTTTGTCTACACTATACAGCTTATCGCGACACAGCCATGTCGCTAAAAGTCGGGCAGCGTAGCCACTGTTTGTTGGCACTTTTGCCGAGAAAATGCTTCCACCCTGAACAAGCGGCATTCACGTTGTCGACGGGAGAGTGCTCCTGCCGACAACACACTGTTCACACCGACACTTGCTACAGCAAAACTTTTGTTTTTCGGGGGAGGGAGGAGGTTAGCACCTCTGAATGTCAAAAGTTGTGTTGCTCAATTGCCAGTGTAGACATAGACTAAGAGGACAAATAAGACAAAAGGCACTGTGAGAGAAGAAATCTCTCTTTACAAGATTTGATATTATTGTTCTGGCATCATGAAACCACACTGCACTTGGCAAAAAAAATTGACGGTTGAATCTGATAGTAACATGTCTCCCCCACACTTGAACTAATGATAGGGCTCTGACACCAAAAAAACCAACCCTAAACTATATTGTGTCATATTGAGTTGCTGCCACTAAAATGATTAGTTGTACCATTGAGTAAGTTGGTCCAGATGTCAGCAACACACACAGTTGAAAGGATTAGATTTTTAATCATTAAATGTCAGTAAACATTGATTTCACCATATATACACCAACTGACGAAAATATTTCCATCAATGATAATTGAAATTTACAGAAAGCACAGTAAGAAAAATGTTGCTTGAGAACTTATCAGAGTTTGATTTAAGGATATTTATTTTGTATATTTTGACATGTGATGTTAACAATTTACAAAGCTTTAATTTTTTCAATCTCTCCATCTACTGTCATTAAATAATTATCTGACCCGCCACTGACTTCCTGACATTGTGAAAATTTAAATCTATTAAAAACATTAAAATGCTTAAAAATAATCATTTTTGAAATGATAAAAAATAAAACTCAAACTCTGCCAAGCCTAGCAACATAAATGCAAAATAAACAAGTGATGATCTTTGTTCAAGTTTGGCACTAAAAAGATATAAACTTTTGGAGCCATGTAGTAATTTCCCAGATCCATGCTGTACAAAAACCTAGAACAAACTTCTGCTCACAGCAAATTCCCTCAGTGAACTCACAAGAACTAATGAGGGCTGCATTCTTAGGGCATTTCTACACTTACCGTAGATAGATGCTGCAGCGACCGATCCATCGGAGGTCGATTTAGCAGGTTTAGTGAAGACTTGCTAAATCGACCGCTGATCACTCTCCCGTCAACCCTGGTACTCCACCAGAATGAGAAGCATAAGGTTCGTCAACGGGAGAATTTCTCCCATCGACCCAGTGCGGTATAGACACCACAATAAGTCAACCTAAGCTACATAACTTAGGTCGACTTAACCCCATTGTGTAGACCTGCCCTTAGTTGCAGCACAAATCTTACGCTGTTTGTTCTTACTCAAATATTATGTTGGCTACCTAGCTCAAGGAACCAAATGGAATATCAAGTTACCATTAGCATTATCCTCCACAGCAAGCAAATTTACAACTCAGGCAAGTAAGTGGAAAAGTAGCATAACAAAACAGAGATACCAGGTAGAGCTGAAGTTCAGTGTTAAACGATTCAAACTGTTAGTTACAAAGTGAGATTGGTATTTGGAGATGAGGGGTGGGATTTTCTAATAAGCCTATAAGATTTAGGAACCCAACTCCTTCAGACTCCCCTGAAAAAGTCAGCTATATAAATCTTCCATCAAAGCACTGAGGATTACTTTTTAATGGAGATGTTACCATACAATCAGGGAGAAGTGATTTTATATCAGCAAGTATTCAGATATGTTGCAAGTTACTTCCAATTTCAACAGTCTTTTTTCTAAAGAATCCGATAATCTCCACACCAGCAATAATCTATAAAACATTTAATATATAGGCCAAAGGTAAATGTAGTTTTCTATATATCAAGTTACCTAGACCTCAAGATTCCCATTTGAATGGTTATGTTAAAATCAAATCTAAGTCAAATTGTAAACACACAGCATTTCATTAAACAAGCATTAAGTTACACGAGAGAAAAAACATTAATCCAATTAGCCCCATCAAATATTAAAGATTTGTAAATTTTAAGATGATAATTTTTTAGAAATTAGAATAAATTGAATAAACTTAAGCATGAGCAGATTTGGTCAAAAAATTTCCAATGGAAGATACTGACTTGACAGAACCAAGATATTCCACAGCAATGTGCTCGTTCTATCAAAAACGTTGACAAAAGCTAAGCAGACCAGCCAGTTGGGGCTCCTCAGGGAGGAAGCTGAATTCCATTTCATTTCGCCGGCAATGGAGTTTTACAGTTTTGTCTCCTGTGAAAAATCTAGTTTTTGAGGTTTCATAATCTCAATTTCAGATGAAAATCTTCAAAAATTTGGAATTTTTTGCAAGACAGAAATTTCCATTTTGCAACCAGCTCTATAAACAGGCTGTATGCTAGAACTTTAGATGTATTGGAAATAGCAACAAGTGAACAACTGACTTTAGTAGATTTCGTGATTATGTCCTCTAACAGTGGTAGCTTTGGCAAAGGTCTAACTGTAAGAACCCTCAATGCATATTTTTATTTCACACACTGTATAATTCATATGCAGCACAAGTCTTACTGCCTTTACTATCAGACACCAGGACCAGTTTGACAACACTTCGTCTATAACACAAAAGTAGACAAAGTTACAGATAGCATGAGCAGATGCACTGCCACCTAAACTTGTTCTCATTCACACACTTACTGAATTGAAATCAATACATCTATTCTTTAACAATATCCAACTTGCAGCTGTTCGACTAATCAAGAGACAAATTACATTCACTTATCCTTCCACTTCTGTCCCAAACTTAACGGGAAGAATTAATAAATTCTTCTCATGTTCTATTCCAAATTCTGCCATAGACATGCTGTAATATCTTGGCCAAATGACAGTTTCTGATGTCCTTATGGAGAAAAGCAATAAAATCACTACAAAATCACCATTTAAATATCCAGGTCAGTCAGATGTCCATAGGTGGATGGATGTTCCATAAATAAGCTGTTGACTCAGGCCACACATATTTGGTGTATATCTTCCTGACCAGTGAGTGCCAGCCAGCCTTCAAGCAGCAAGAAGAGATACCACAGAAACATGATTTGGAATCATGATATGAAATGAAAAAAAACACAATTTGTATGTGTACCTGGAGCAAGCCCTGGAACCATAATTGTTGCATGAGCAGAGAACCACCACTCTTTTCTTTTAATAATCCTCAAGTATTGCAGCCCTCTGAAGGAGAGAGAATGTGTATGTAGTTTCTGTGCAAGTGAAAGAGGTATAGAGCAAACCATAATCCTTTGGGGGATTATGCAATACTGTTTATTGATCTGTTATTCAAATCACACTTCTCTTAAAGTTTTTACCATTCTTCCCTTATGAAGTGCACAGTTGTTTCTCTTTTTTTATTGCTATTTCTTTTTTGTCCACAGAAATGTAAACTCTTCAGAGCACAATTGTATCCAGGGGATAGTGTTAATGAATCCCAAAATAAACACTTCATGAAAACACACTTATGCACTTCTGAATAATATCCAAAACGCTCACAAAACAGATCAAAACTTTAGAGACTAGACCCAAAATCCTTTCATAAATTGAACTCTAGTGAACTCAGATTTGTTAGAAGCTTGTTGATCCTCTAAAAGAAAAAAGTTTGGAACCAGGGAAGTCATACCTTCTGACAGGCTCTTTTGCAAACATGTTTGTATTCTTTAGCTTTGGATTCAGAATGATAACCTGCACCTATTATTAAAGACAGAAAAACAAAGTTAAGTACAGCTTATGGTAAGCAGTCAAACTAATATACTGGGACAGTGTTTTCACCAGGAATTACAATATAGGCTGACAACAGCATCTTAACTCAGATGTACATAACTCCATGTCATTTTGTAAAACAGAGACTACTGATCTATTTCCATCACAGATTAACACTTTCAAGCATTTCAAAATTAATCTAGAATAGCCACTGACAGGTATCTACACTACTGATATAAGTGGAGAGGTACAAGTTCCAGTATTTTACGTAGATATTCTGACCCTCTAAATATTCATTGGGAGATTCCAGTTTTGCCTATTCCTGGAGAGTTTCAGACATGACAGTTGTCACTATGTTAAGCCACCAAAAAAAATATTGCTATGGTTTTAAGGGTCATGCTCCACTTTTTCTTTTGTATCTTTGATCACGTGAGGTGGCCCTCCTTCCACTTTGATCCCTGCACTAGCTTTTTTTTTTTTTTTTTTTAAACTACTGCTTCTGCTCTGTGACTGCCAGACCCAGTTTCTTGAGAAAGATTACATGGAATATGTCTCTACTACTCTCATTTTCAATCTCCATTTTGTTCCTGTTCCTTGCCTCCCCAAACTGACTCCAAGCATCTCTCCACCCTTACCCTAACCTTATGCCACTCTTTCCTGCCTCCACAGGTCTAGAAAACCACTACAAGTACTATCAGCAACAGAAGCCATAGTCTTAGAGTAATTTAACATTTATTTCTAGCAAACTGCCTTTTTCTTTCTTTTTGTTACTTGTGATATTCATCCCAGCTCCCTCTTCCTCATCTTCAGTGTTGTCTGCGCTTAAGCTTCTTTTAAACAATCAGTTTAGTTTATCAGAAACTAAACTAACACCAATAGTGGAGAAAATACACCATAAGCAGCAGCATATTAAACACATCCATTTATTCTTAAAACAGTACAAGCAGGGTTTTTAAACACTGACTCAGAGCAAGGTGTCCTGTACATATTTGCTCACCTTAAAGGTCTTATTCTTTTAAAAAACACACATTACAACCTTTAGCTCCTTGGGCATTTTAAGCATCACCAGGCTGCTTTAATCAGCTGCAGTTGTAAGACTGTAGGCTCTTTGGGGCAGGATAATTCTTTGTTCCATGTTCCTATGGTGCCTATTATAATGGGGTCCTGGTCCCGAACTAGGAGCCATGGTGATACAAATAATTCACTTCACACTATAGTCCAGAAACAAATGTTAAAGACGAACCTGCCACTATATTTAACAAGATTCCTTGTAGTATCAAGGAACTAAATGTATTATTTTCTCTAGAACGTTAACTATACTAGAAGTTTTTGGAACCTTAATTTCCCAATGGATGCAGCATCAATCAAGGTGGAAGGGACAATTGGTATAACTGCAAACGTAGGTAATTTACAAGTCTGAAAAATCTTGGTGTACATAAATCTAGTGTTTCCTCAGGCCAAACACCCTAAAGTGCTCCTTTTCCCTTCACACATCTCCAGCTCACTTCCTTTCTTTTATTAAATTGGACACACAAATTCAGGAAAAAATTTTCCTTATCCCCACAACATAAGAATTAAGCATCAACAAAGGCAATCAGTCAGGATGTCAAAGCGTGCTAAAGAAAAGGTTTTCAACTAGACAGCATGCTGTGATCACCATTTAGTGTATTTTTTCACAATACTTGTGCTTGAGAGAGCATACCACCATGTGATCAGGTATCAAAACAGTTAAGGCATTTGTGCTGTGACCCAAAGAGTCATCCCATTATCCAACATATTCTACCATCTCTTGTAGCCACAAAGCATTGTGGGATTAGGGTCATAGAAGAAACAGTAAGAAGTTTCTGGGTGCTGTGAGGGCAGCTGGCTGAAGGGACTGGTGCAGGTGTGGAGGACACCATGAGTAAACTGCAGAGTGCTCAGCTCTGAGGCAGCACAGCTGCAAGAGTCTATGAAGCTGAAGACACAGCCCCTTTAAGCATTGCCTTTCCAGCCTGAATTAGAATACTGAGCATGTGATGGGAACAGGGAGCTGCTTTGTAACTTGGTGATGGGCAGGAAGATGTACAACAGGATTGAAACCAGGAGTCACAGCAGCAGCAAGGTAAAGAGAGAGGACCAAGGAGCAAACTGCTCCCTTTCTCCACTGTCTAAATATCCATAGGGTCCTAACATCGCATAATTTAGCTGCTCTCTCAGACAACATGATATGACCCAACTGATGCCCCCTTGCAATCCATCAATTGAGTAGTGCTGACAAAACATGGTAGAAACTAAGTGCACAAGACAAGTCACGTAGCTTTTCCCCACAGCCCAATGCCAGCCCTCCATGTATGGACTGTGAAATTGCAGAGTTATCTCCTCCTCAAACACAGGTTATAACATCATATGGATAAGTGCCAACAAACCGGCCTGAAACCCACTGCATGCTGGATGACAGAAGAATGGGAAATGTTCCTTCCATCTTTGACTATCCCAAAACAGGCCCCTGTTCTCCAAACCCACCCTAACTTAAATTCAGCAAACATGTAGGAAAGAAGGAGGATTGCACTGAGCCAGAAGTACTGGCATGCTACACATTTGCACATTTTTAAGAGTAGCTAAACAGCTTTTGTTCAAGCTTAGCAAAAAGGCACTGAAGAGTTCTCTCTTGTACCAAAACCAAGCATGGGAAGTCAGGCCAAAAAGAAATTTAAGTATAAGCAACCACTAAAAAGGAAGGGTTATAACTGAAGCTCTCTTCTTCAATTACAGTGCTCATGGCTTTCCATATTGTAGGAGGTAGGTCATGTTTTAATTCCGGTCCATCATTACCCCTCACAGACTAGCCTGATGCTCTAGTCCCCCACCCTATTCCTGAGGAAATAGCTCAGCTTCACACAGCCCGACCACCTGCAAAACCCCCACTCGGGTATCCAGAATAGGTAGGTTACTGAGGACTGGTTGAGACTCCTAAATGGATTTCAGAGAGTGTTCCGAGAGGCTTAGAACCTTCTTGAGGCATACATTAAAATCTGATACAGATGGCATGCACTCTTCCTTTCACTGAAAGGGAGAAATGACTTTGAGGGGTCTCTGTGCACATAAATCCTGGAGGACAATCCAGGCCATCACGTTAGCATTAGAACTCCCACTCACAGCAGAAACAGCCACAGAGGTTTGCATAACTCACTTAGGATTTTATTACAAATTTTAAAAAACCACCTCAGTTCTCAACTTCTGGAATCTTACCTGCATGTACAAGCACAAATCCCACTCGTTTCCCTTTTTGGATCGATTTTGTTTCATGCTCCTTCACTATCACCTTCACGGCAGTAACCTGGGATGATTTGGAAGGTAACACTTCTACTGAACTCATCCCCTTCTCCATGATCATACTCCAGGGTCACCATCTTCTACTGGAAAGAGAGCATGCTTTCATCCAAAAGTAAACTCTGGAGAGGATTCACCCTAAGGTAAAACCATATGTAAATGTTACGTAATTTTTTCCACTGAACACAGTTCAGGCAAATTTATGCAAAAAGCATTTTATGAAAAACAGCAGAAGATTCATGTTAAAGTTAGGTTGTTTTTTCCACTTAAGCAAGGATCGAGTTTTGCATCTTCCATTTTACAGCTCATAACGTGAGTAAAAACGGACTTTTCCAGGTATTTACATAAATTACTTAGGAGGCTCTAAGTTTACTTTGAGTCTACAATTTTTCTAGCCCATCTAAGCTACTGATTTGAGATTTGAAGTTTAACTATGGTAAATTTTAGCAAAGGGAAAGTTACTTTAAGTTTATGATCTTTTTATTTGACATTACATCCATAACGTATCTGTTCTGATTATGATCATCAAATCTGTGCGGCACTGATGCTCCAGAATCTCAACCTTTGCTTTTTAAGGAAGTGTTTCCAGCACTTACAGTTGTGAAGAAAATATTAGACAGAAAACAAAACATGCTCTTTATAGTTATCAGGAGTTCAATTAATAAAAACCAGGACTTTGTCAAAGTTCCCAGCTGCTAAGCTGATGAGGCATTTTCATAAAGAAACTGTGTCATGAAATGAAGAGCTGCTGCTGCTGCGATCCTTTCAAAAATCAAAGGACTGGAAAAATTGATAAAGTGTTGCATAACAATGAAGGTTGCTACATAACATGCCTGACAAAGCCTCAAAAGAACAGCAGATACCCTCTTTTCTTCCACCCAAAGACCCAGACTTCACTAATACCATATCCACCAAACACCATAGCCTTAAGTCGGCCCTGATAGTGTTGTGGCACCCTTTCAGCAACTACTTTCACAAACCTGGGCGTGGTTTCCCAGAAGCGGACAGCAAAGGAGAGTCAGAAGAAGAGTCTCGTCTCTGGTGGTGGGAGTTTAGGGAAGAGGATGTTGGAAGACTGGCATTCCAACTAAGGCAGAGATATGGTTGAGATGCATTGTCTGTGGTATGTGGCATCTCTAGAGGCAAGACTAAACGATATATACTGTCAGACTGCGTACTCTTTTCTGACTTTTTGAGGTTGCATCAGGTATGTGATCGATACAGCAGTCTTAACAGACACACAGATACCAAGTTGTGTATCAAATAAATATATTTGTGTTTCTCCTTAAGGTATTATACAATGAAAGGGCTTGCATACAGTGCAGTGGTAGCCATACAGAAAGGTAAGAAAATGCAATTTACTTGTAAACAGAAAGTTATGGTAAAAAGTGTAACTGTGTTACCAAAAAAGGATGGATGTACTGTTCAGTGAAGTGAGTGCTCCCAAGAACTAGTAATTTAAAGATGCCATAATAAAAATTTTCCATCTTTTATCCTCAGTTATATTCCATGAAAACTTCCTATTCCTAGGAGGCCAAGATACAAACAAGGTATTTAAAAAACCATGACAGCAAGAGGAGCCACCACAGTTAATCCACATAGTGTGCACGTCTTACACTGCCTCAGCGATGGTACTGTAGCTATGCTGGTATAATCCCATAGGGTAGACACAGTCACAGACACAATGACCAAAGGGATTTTTCCCATGGGTGCAGCAACACCACCTCCCCAAGCAATGGTAGCTAGATTGACACAAGCATTCTTCCATTGACCTAGCTGTGCTTACACTGGGTGTTAGGTCAGCATAGCTACCTCAGTCAGAGATGTGGATTTTTCACACTCCCGTGCAATGTAGCTAGGTTGACTTCAATTTTAAGTGTAGACCAAGCCTTAGTCATCAGTGTTCAGCAGGATCTCTAGGTTCACCTAGTTTGGAAGAACCGAGTGGTAACTTTTTGCAATTTCAGAAGATGAATAAAGTTTTGATGATTACAGAATGATTATGGAAAATTTAAACTGGTGGTCTAGTACCTAATGTATGAAGTACAAGCTTCCACTGACAGCAGGAAGTAGTTTTCAGAAGTCAGGCACAGAACATCAAAGCTAATCAACACTTATGGCTTTACATCTGCAAAGCACTGTACACATCAATCAAGAGGCAACATCTCTCAATTTAATTTAAAACAGTGGGTAGTTCAAAAGGTGGAGGGTATATTTAGTATATGCAACAAAGCTATTTCTGTACACATAATTCAGATGAACTTGCAGCTTTGGAACAGGAGTGGAAAGTATAACAGCAGCTCAATATGATGTATGTATACAGCTCATATTGACATTGGGACTAATTGCAGCCTACATACTACTAAAGTGAATAAAGATGGCAGAATCAGGTCGGGGGGGGCTCAGCAGAGGGGTCCAGATGCTGGGGCAGCAGGGCTTGGGGGGATGGGGACTCCAGGTGCAGCAGGTTGGGGCTCAGTGGGATGGGAGTCCAGGAGGCTCGTTGGGGGCAGACTGGGTGCAGTGGGTGGGGCTCATCAGGGTGGGGGTTTGATGGGTCTGCTTAATGGGGGAGCCCCAGCTGCTGCTGCGGAGGGGATGCCGCATGCCAGGCTTCCGCTTCCCTCCCCCATTCCCCTATTCCATCCCCATCCCATTCCCCTTCCTCTCCCCTGCTCCTCATTCCCACATCCCTCTCCCCACCCTATCCCACACCCCTTCCTTTCCCCGTGGCCCCCGCCCACAAACTACACCCATGGGCATCCCCAGCCCCACAGTGATTTACCTCTCTGCCAGCTTGCTCTGGGTGACGGAAACAAAGCGCCTGTGCTGCCGGGGAGAGGAGACAACTCTTCCATTTTCCTTTGCTTCCCCATCATTTTCTGCAGGGAAGCAAAGAAATCTGCGGGGGACATGAATTCTGTGTGGTGCAGAATTCCCTCAGAAGTAATAATATTTATATAAGCAATTCTATACCTTAATACATATTTCATATTCTTAATTTTTACACTAGAGAATGGTGATTTATGCATTTCTTATTTACTAGATTAATTTTTCCTCATGATTTGTGTCAAGCTTTATTAGGATAAAACTACAGTTCAACTGAAAATGCACAAAAACCACAACTAATTCCTTTATTAGTTAAATAAAACTATCTTGGTTATGCTGGATATATAAGAAAAAAGTAAGTTTATCAAAACACGTTCTACATTTAAAACTAATTGATTTATTAAACAAAGGAAATATTACTTGTAACTAGTGGATTTAATTGATTGTTTCTGGTCACAATGACCTTCAAGATTTTTGATCTCATTGTCTGACACCTAGTTTTTATTCATATAGTGGAACAGGAAAACAAGCTTTCCTGCTTTTTCAACTGCCACTGGCTTCTTAACTTTGAATAAACTAGCCATTGAACTGACCTGGTTGAATAAACTGAAAAGAAAATATTCTCTCTGCACCTGTAGAAAAGGCTACTGCTGTCAAAAACTGGATTAGCACTTCAACATACTCCCATTCCAGGTGCTTATTGAAAGACTTCCACCAATACAGAAGTTTGATTTTCTTTAAACTTCAGCAGCAAACATTTACTGATTCATATTTTTATTCAATTGATTAATACATTATAACACATTCAGACCTTAACATAAATTTATTTAAAATTGATAACCTATGTTAATTTTTTTGCTTAAATAATCATTTATTTAACCAATAGTTGGAGTATCCCAGTCATTTCAGTGGAACTTCCGTGTAAATTTTCATACTGCTTCCTAAGCTTTGTTAAATATTTAGAAAAAAAAAAAACAAACAACCTTATGGCACTGCTAATTAGAAATGGTTTAAATAATTTAAAGTATTTTTACTGCATCAGAATACTGTTATATAATAATATATTCATCCAGATACTAAGTATTAAAGATACACAGCTCACACCATCCTCAGAGGTAGATATTTCCCTTTTACAAACAGGCAGAGGTTCAGCGAGGTTAAGCAGTTAGCCAAGTACACAGCAATTCAGTAATGCTGTGGTCCCAACTCCAACAACTAGCCAGCACTAATGCATTTAAAATTGCCAAATTGTGGGATTAAGAAGAGTGAAACTCTAGGCTAGGTTCTACCATCAGCAAATAACATGTTTAACCCTACTGACCTCACGGGCAGAGTTCTCATTGCTAACGAGACTGATACTTACCCTCTCTTATACAATTGTTTATTAGCAGTTATATTTTGATAAGGTACTCAATGCACAGAAAGGATGCCATAATATAGTTTATTTAGGGCTGTCTATTAATCGCAGCTAACTCATGCGATTAACTCAAACAATTAATCACAATTTAAAAAATTAATTGTGATGAATAGCAGTTTTAATCGCACTGCTAAACTATAGAATACCAACTGAAATGTATTAAATAATATTTTTGGATGTTTTTCTACATTTTCAAATATATTGATTTAAATTATAACAGAATACAAGTGTAAAGTGATCACTTTATATTATTTTTATTACAAATATTTGCACTGTAAAATGATAAACAAAAAAATAGTATATTCACCTAATTCAAGTACCATAATGCAATCTCTTTATCATGAAAATGAAACTTATAAATGTAGATTTTTATTTTGTTATATAGCTACATTCAAAAACAAAACAATGTAAAACTTTACAGCCTACAAGTCCACTCAGTCCTACTTCTTATTCAGCCAATCACTAAGACAAACAAGTTTGTTTACGGGAGATAATGCTGCCCACTTCTTATTTACAATGTCACCTGAAAGTGGGAACAGGCATTTGCATGGCACTTTTGTAGCCAGTATTGCAAGGTATTTACGTGCCAGATATGTTAAACAGTCATATACCCCGTCATGCTTCAGCCACCATTCCAGAGAACATGCTTCCACGCTGATGAAACTTGCTAAAAAAAAAAATGCATTAATTAAATTTTGACTGAACTCCTTGGGGGAGAATACTATGTCTCCTGCTCTTTTATACCCGCGTTCTGCCATGTATTTCATATTATAGCAGCCTCGAATGATGACCCAGTACATGTTGTTTGTTTTAAGAACACTTTCACGCAGACTTGACAAAATGCAAAGAAGGCACCAATGTAAGATTTCTAAAGATAGCTACAGCACACAACCTAAGGTTTAAGAATCTGAAGTGTCTTCCAAAATCTGAGAGGGACGAGGTGTGGAGCATGCTTTCAGAAGTCTTAAAAGAGCAACACTCTGATGCAGAAACTACAGAACTTGAACCACCAAAAAAGAAAATCAGCCTTCTGCTGGTGGCATCTGACTCAGATGATGAAAGTGAACATGCGTCGGTCTGCACTGCTTTGGACCGTTATCGAGCAGAACTGGTCATCAGCACAGTGGTTGAAGATGAAAGGACATATGAATCTTTAGCACATCTGGCACATAATTATCTTGTGATGCCGGCTACAACAGTCCCATGCAAATGCCTGTTCTCACTTTCAGGTGACATTGTAAACAAGAAGCAGGCAGCATTATCTCCTGCAAATGTAAACAAACTTGTTTGTCTGAGCGACTGGCTGAACAAGAAGTAGGACTGAGTGGACTTGTAGGGTCTAAGGCTTTACATTGTTTTGTTTTTGTGTGCAGTTACTTTTTTTGTACATAATTCTACATTTGTAAGTTCAACTTTCATGATGAAAAGATTGCATTACAGTACTTGTATGAGGTGAATTGAAAAATAAATTTTCTTTTGTTTTTTACAACAGAAATATTTATAATCAAAAATAAATATAAAGTGAACACTGTACACTTTGTATTCTGTGCTGTAACTGAAATCAATATACTTGAAAATGTAGAAAAACATCCAAAAATATTTAAATAAATGGTATTCTATTATTCTTTAACAATGCAATTAATCGCAATTAATTTTTTTAATTGCTTGACAGCCCTAATTTATTTAAAAAAAAAGATTCGTATACTTAATTTTGGCCTCTGTGTATATTAACTCATTTAATCTCTAATTAACTTTAGGAAGTAAATACAATGACAATTTTGTTTATCAGTACAGTTGAATGGCGCCATGGACAGAAGTAGGAATAGCCCCATTTATACCCAGGCTTGCAGTTTGCTTGCTGGGGACAACATTTGTGAGAAACACTCCCTATGTTATATGGCAGGGGTCTCCAAACTATGGCCCGTGGGCCGGATCCGGCCCGGGGCTTCCATTTGTCCGGCCCTCCAACCAACAGGGGAGAAGCGAACAGCTAAGCAGGCATGCCGAGCAGGCAGAGGGAGGGGCCGATGGCAGCAGCTAACGCGGGGCGGCAGCACAGCTGAGCTGTGCAGAGGGGTGAGTGCCCCCGGGAGCCAGTATCCCCCCAAAAGGGGAGCCAACTTAGGGGAGAGTTGCTGCTGCAGCCGAGCAGGCCCAGACCCCTGCCTTAGAGTAAAAATACAAGCCAGATGCTTCATTACATCTCCAATAAATGGAGTAAAGAAGATGGAAATTAACAATTTCATAATGGTTAAATTTTAACTACAGGACTAATAGAACCAAACAGTCCCAACCAACTGAGTAGAGTAGTATTGTTTTTTGTTTTTTTTTTAATGATTTTGCATATATCTGCATATATTTAATTTCTTTCACAGTTGCTTTGGCCCCTCAAAGCCCCTTCAAAAATCTAATATGGCCCTCAAATCATAAAGTTTGGAGACCCCTGTTATATGGCATAAGATGACATATTTCTTCTCCACGGAAATGACCATGAGCAGAAGGGCCATAGATGAGTCACCCCATAAATACATTTCTAACTGTGAGCTATTCCTTTACATCCATCCTACCATAATTTAAGCATGGATGCAACTGAGCACTGGCGAGAGTACTGGTGACCCACCAAAGCATCAAAGGAAGAACATACATTTTTGTTGGAATCCCTCATAAATAGGGATATTTTTTAAAAATACTTGAACAAAGCAGTATTTTAAGAACAAGGCTACAGCAATTAAAACCTGAAGGACATTCTTCTCCAGATTGCAAATACTATAGAGATAGATACATGCTGGGCCTAAGTTATGTGACAACATGCATTTAAACACTGTAAATTTACACACCTGTAGATTTGAAAGGCTGTAGATTTTATACCAGCATTACAATGCCCCAGTTTGCATGTCCTATGCTGTAAACAAGGCAGTGCAATCTCCACAAAAATCTTTCCATTTTTAACTTCACTTCCACATCAAATCTACAAGTTGTGATACCGGTCATATCCCTGCTATTCCCCCGAAACGCCACCTCCAGCTCCACATTAACTCCCCTTAAAGTTTTCCCATTCTAGCTGTTCTAGTTGCCTTCCCCACTTGTTCCTATCCCCATGCCCCTCGCCCTTCTAAATTCCTTCATTCTCTTTTCCAGCTCTCCTCTAAGCATGAACTTCTACCTCCCCACAACAACAGTGCACCACTCTAGCCATCTCTACAGCTGCAAGCACATTGGGGGCTGAACTCCAACTAATGTCCTGAAGCACTCTAGCCACAGACAGCCTCATAAAGGAGACTAACCATGGAGACACAACCAAGAGTGCCTCCCCCACTTGGGAGAAACTAGCAGTTGTTTGGGACTGCACCAGGGTGCGCTCAAAAACAGGAGTCTCCCAGGTTGTATGGGAGACTTAAGAGGTCTGTTGTTAAGCTGCCACATTGCACTAGCCACCTTTTATGTCCTTCTTCTGACTTGTTCATAACACTTGCCTGTAAGAACTTACAATCTAGTGATAAACACTCTAGTGATGGGAGTATATAGATACCTAAGTACATTTGACAAGTGAGCAACAAACATGGAAGGATGGGGTAAGGAAGAATAAACATTAAGTTATGTCCATATCTTGAGGACGCAATTAAAGAATGTCTTCTTTATTAAGATATAACTCAGTTCCCATGTGCAACATTGAGGAGTTAGTTTTTGAAGGCATTTTAACTAAGACAATGGTCATTTGGCAAAAAGGAAACAAGAGGCCGTTCATGCATAGCAAGCAACAGGTAAGGAGGCAAAGAAAGAAGATGAGAGAATTTTGGACATAGTGAAACAGAAGCTTCCAGGCAGATATCGATAGATCAGAGGAAATGCAATATGAGAGAAGGTCTCAAGTTCAGACAGTGCAATTATGAAGGACCTAGAACCCAATACCTGAACTCCGAATTCGGTATGCTGGGAAAAGAGAAACTAGTGAATGAATGTAAAAGACAGAGGTAATATGGACTGAATGACAAGAAGGAGAGTTTTCAGTAACAGTATTTGAACAGGCTCTATGAAGATAATAGGGGCATCAGGAAGACTGAGAGGAAGGTAGCAGTAACTGAGGCAGAATTGGACTAGACATAAACAAGCAATAACCACAAAGATAGTCAAGAAATAACTCTCATATTAACAGTAATTAACAGCAAAATTAGATCATGATTTAGATGTGGTGAGAGATTTAATATTACTAAAGTCAATTATGCACTTTTTGAAAAACCTGTTCCCAAAACGGAGGCTAACAAAAGCAACAGGAAACCATTTTTTTGGTTAACAATTAGAAATAAAGGAACACGTTTTTAACAAGGTTTTCTAACATTAAGCATTAGAAAAAGTGAAGTGTTGGATTGTTCATCACTTGATGTCTTCAAGTGAAGACTTTTGCCAAACACAAATTAGTGGGCGCACTATAGAGATGATGGGTGAAATGTTAGGAACCATGATATACAGGGAGGTCAGACTAGAGCTATGGGTCCCTTCAGACTTCATGGCTGTACACAACAACTTACAACAACGCTCACACAAAGGTTGTGTTTCCTAAGCAAATTTAGTTACTGTGCAAACGCTCTCCAAGCAGGTTAGGAGTACCTGAGAGGTACCTATACCTCACAGCATAGCTAAAGCAGCACCAATCTGGGCGCAGATGGAGGTCAGGCCCCAGTGACATCACAGCACTGACGTCATGCAGGCCCACAGCCCCACACTACTCTCTAGCGAGGATAACTCACCCCACGTGACATCACCACCCCAATGTGACGTCAGCAGGTGACACCATAGCAACGCACCCCACGACAACAGGGGAACACCGCCACGTGGTGACCATAAAACGAGCCCGGGGGGGACCAGCGAGATGACGTCCCACCATCTCATGGTGATGTCATCGGGCCACACCCCGGCGGACGACACGAGCCCGCGCTCGGCTCCCCACCCAGAGTGGCCCGGTGCCGCCGCAGCGCTTGGAGGCAAGCGAGCCCCGCCCGGAAGGAGGAGGGGGCGGGTGGGGCCCGCGGCTAGAAGGATCGG
Source organism: Eretmochelys imbricata (assembly GCF_965152235.1). NCBI lineage: Eukaryota > Metazoa > Chordata > Testudines > Cheloniidae > Eretmochelys > Eretmochelys imbricata. Next base: position 199,361,480 of record NC_135574.1, on the reverse strand, counting down.
GGTGGGAGGCACTCACCCGCCGCGGTCACCAGCCTCGCGCGCACCCGGAACCGCTCAACCGCCGGCAGCCTCAGGGAAGGGGAGCCACCCCGCCCCCCTCAGGCTGTCAGTGGGCCACTCCGATCACGTGACATGAAGAGGCCGGACGCAGCCCGAGTGCCCATTGGCGGGCAGGGTCCGAATACCGCCTGCGCCCGCCCCCTCCGGGGCAGTTCTGCCAATAGAGAGCGGAGGGGGCGGCGCTAAAGGGCTTCGCAGAGGCCGGGCGGCGCGGGTGAGCGGAGGCGGCAGGAAGGGCCTTAAGCCGCCGGCCTCGCCCCGCCACCCGCCTCCTCTCCCCCGCCACCCGGCCTGCGCAGCGCGCGGCGCCTACGGCAACGCGCCCCCCGGGCTGCCGTTCGTTAACCCCTTACGAGCCGTTCGCGGGCCCCGCCTGAGGGGCTCCCCGGCCCTCGCCCTCCCCGCCGGGTCGTCCCGCCCGACGCGGCAGCCGGCCTGGGACGGGCTCCTGCGAAGTGGCCTTGTTGTCAGGGGTTCCGAGCACCTGTCGCTCCTGCTGAAGGCCGCGCGGAGGGACCAGGCGGGAGGAGGCTGAGGGGCTCCCCCGGTTCTCTACAGGCTCAGCCGGAGCCAAGGGCTCGCATCCTGCTTCAGGGACAGGAGCAGGCCCTGCGAGCCCACCCCTCAGGGCTCCTCTTGCCGAGATCCCGCGCTCCCTGCCCTGGAAGCCCTGCACGTTCATTCAGTGTCCGGTGTCACAGGCAGGCGCTCTCTGCTGTACACATGATTTTTCCCAGTGTTGGGATGTCTGGCTTCTCTTTGTTTGCAGGGGCCTCTCATTAAAAACCAATAAAAGGAAGTATTTCTTCACACAATGCAGAGTCAACCTGTGGAACTCCTTGCCTGAGGATGTGTTGAAGGCCAAGACCATAACAGCGTTCAAAAAAGAACTAGATAATTTCATGGAGGATAGGTCCATCAATGGCTATTAGCCAGGATGGACAGGGATGGTGTCCCTAGCCTCTGTTTGCCAGAAGCTGGGAATAAGCAAGAGGAGATGGATCACTTGATGATTACCTGTTCATTACCTCTCGGGCACCTGGCACTGGTCACTGTCAGACAGGATACTGGGCTAGATGGACCTTTGGTCTGACCCAGTATGGCCATTCTTCTGTTCCTGTCTGGAGGTGGGGAGTCTTCCCTGCTTGATTTGGACAGAAGCTCATTCCACTTTGGGTCCTCTCCATCTCCTGCTTCCCATCAAATTTAATACAGTAGAACCTCTGAGTTAAACTGACCAGTCAACCCCACACCTCATTTGGAACCAAAAGTATGGAATCAGACAGCAGCAGAGACCCCAAAAAAGCAAATACAGTCCAGTACTGTTAAATGTAAACTATTTTTTAAGAAGGGAAAGCAGCATTTTTCTTCTGCATAGTAAAGTTTCAAAGCTGTATTCAATGTTCAGTTGTAAACTTTTGAAAGACTAACTATAATCTTTTGTCAGTTACGAACAATTTCCATTCCCAAGCTGGTCCTAAGGCAGAAGTTCTGCTGTAAGTAGATGACCACCTGTCAGCAAAACGTTGAAAATTGCTCTTCCTGGCTGAATTCCCCTAGGTTTGCAGTGCCTAAGCTGACCCTTCAAGCATGGCACACACATGTGGGAGCTCTGCCCGTTTTGTTTTGTTTTTCCCTTGTGCACAATGCATGTGCTTTTATTAGTCTCAGTTTTCAATACAAGTCTCTGTTCAGGTAATGCCTTTCAAAAGGCTTACCAAGCTGGTTAAGTACTACAAAGGCACTGATTTGTTATGCAGCCTTTCTTCAGAAATTAAGGGACCCCTGCTTTGTGAAGGGCTCTTACTGTTCAGCAAAAGTGTTCTGCGTTATTCATCTGAGTCTAAGTGAAATTCAGGAGCCAAAAATCTCTGCATGCTTAATCATCTTGTTCACAGAATTTGGGCTTTACCACCAATCCTGGATTAGAACAGATTAAACGCAGTCCCATGGGTCCTTTTAGGATATATTACTGGGTGATTTGGCTGTCAGCACCTTAAAACCAGGGATGTTGTACAGACACATGGAGAGTGGCCTCTCAGGCCTTAGGGACAGCATGTCTGCAGCCCGTCCTCCTTAAAGAGAAACACATGTTCAGAGTATATGCCTGCCAGCACTTTGCTAGTGGCCAGTTTTAGCCTATGGTTCCTTGTGGTCTCGTACAGCTGTACAAATACACTTTTGTCCACATGCTGACTATCAGGAGCTAGCTGAGCTATCTTGTCTTCTCTTTCATGGGACTGGTGGCTATAGAGTTTTTTTTGTTTTTTTTTTGGGGGGGGGTGTTTTTGCTTGCAGAGTACATGCAAAGCTGGTCAAACCCATACCTTGTTGGCAAGTTTATTGTGCACTTTTGCTTGGTTTTAAGCTTCTTAAGATCACTATCACCGCAAGAAGCTTGGCCTCAATCAATTTGATTTGCTTTCAGTTGAATGTGCCCTCCTAAATATTGTTCTACATTGACAGGACATTAGGAATGAAAGGGAAAGGCACTTCAGTGAAGAAGCATTGAACATTACAAACTCTCAGTGAAAAGTGCAGTACACACTCACGTTGCATACGTTTTGCTGCCCCATTCCTAGATTAGTTGGATGGATTTCCGGTGTGTCTGATGCAATACAATATGGCATTCATGTGAGCCGTAACAAATGCACAGAAAGACTGTCCACTTCCTGGACTGTAATATTGGGGAAGGGACAGGATAAAGGACAGTGTTGTTAAAGGGGTAAAGATATTGTTACTGCTTTTTGACCCAGGTGCTTAGCCACTATTCAGTGTCTTGTGGGTTGTTTCCATTAGGAAGAGAAATTGATGATAGACTTAGGTATTTCGAGTCATAGACTTCAAGGACAGAAGGGACTAACATCATCTAGTTGACCTTTTGAGCGTTTCAGGCTACAGAATCTTGCCTATCCACTCATGAATTAGACCCATAACTTCTGGCTGAGTTACTGAAGCCCTCCAATCATGATTTAAACATTTCAAGTTACAAAGAATCCACCATTTACACTAGTTTAAACCTGCAAGTAACCCGTGCTCCATGCTGCAAAGGAAGGGAAAAAAGCTCCAGGGTCTATGTCAAACTGACCCAGGGGAAAATTCCTCTCTAACCCAAATATAGCAGTCAATTGGACCCTGAGCAGTTCAGCAAGACCCACCAGCCAGACTCCTGGGAAAGAATTCTCTGTAGTAACTCAGAACCCTTTCCATCTAATGTCCCATTATCAGCCATTGGGGATGTTTGCTACTCGCAGTCGCAGGTTGCCTATATGCCATTGAGGCAGTCTCATCATACTATCCCCTTCAGAAACTTAACAAGCTCAGTCTTGAAGACAGTGAGGTTTTTTTGTTCCTGCTGGTCACTTGGAAGGCTGTTGCAGAACTTCACTCCTTTGATGGTTAGAAACCTACATCTAACTTCAAACCTAAACTTGTTGATGGCCAGTTCATATCTTGTGTCTACGTTGGTCCTTAATTTAAATAACTCCTCTCCCTCCCTGGTATTTATCCCTCTGCTATATTTCTAGAAAGCAATCATATCTTCCTCTCAGCCTTCATTTGGTTAGGCAAAACAAGCACTTTGAGTCTCCCCTCATAAGCTAGGTTTTCCATTCCTCTGATCATCCTAGTAGCTCTTCTCTGCACTGTTGCAGTTTCTTAAACACAGGAGACCAGAATTGCTCACCATATTCCAAATGAGTTCTCACCAGTGCATTGTATCATGGCAATAACACTTCCCTATCTCTACTGGAAATACCTCACCTGATGCATCCTAGGATTGCATTAGCCTTTTTCACAGCCACATCACAATACCACTGAAAGATACATACAATCTGCCCAATATAGCACTGTATAGTTACACCCAATGTAACACTTTTGGGATTTGTAAGTGAAGATTCCTTAAATAAATAAAACTCTTGATTGATTTAGAATTGCTATGGTACATGAAGCCTGTTTTTTATATTTTCATCTGTGCAGTAACTTTTTAACATACAAGCAAGATGGTTCCATATATATCATTGTGTGTCTACATAAAGTGATAATGCTGTTTCCCTTCATGTTCTGTTACGAATCTGGAATTCTACCTATTAAAACAGCCTATGGATACAATAAACAAGGAAGATTTATTCTGGAAGTAATATATAAACGTCAGTCCTAGTTAAGTCCCATTTGTGTCACTTCAATGTTTCCTGTAGTCAGATGATGGCAGAATCCCCCAGTGCGGGGGAAGCATCACCAAACAAAGCCACTTTTCTCCGCACTTTACAAGAGGGGGCTTTCCAAAGCGGGGGGCATGTATTGGGGCAAGAGGAGCTGGAGCCAATCTGCAATCTGCTCCAGTGATTCTGGACCAATGGGATGGCACTAGGAGGCAACAACATAGGTGGAGGAAAGGGTATGAGAAAGGGTAAAAGAACAGAGGGAAGTCATAGAGGCAACCAGATGCCAACCACCACACGCAGGGAATCAATTTAGGACAACCACAGGGATTTTCATGGGAGTGAGCTTGGGAAAGGACTGAGTAAAATCTGAGCAAGGATATCAGGTTTTAGGCCCATCTGAATCACTACATTCTAGTTGAGGTCCCTTATAACTCAGTTCTAAGGTCAGTGCAAATAAACTGCATGCACTAATAATAGGAACAATAAGTTGCTCATTGGAATGGTCACATCAGAAAGGAGAATGGCACCTGAGCGGGGACTAGAATTCATCATTTCAGATACTGAATTATGATCCCTGCTGAAAGGCAGCCTGATCTTTTCAAGTAGCATAAATAAACCTGCAGTCCTGTCCAGGCAGGGTTGCTGCTTCCTCTGCACGTGAATGGGCCTCTTCCCTTAGATTCAGCCAACTGGAAATACTTTCTCCAGATAATCAATCTTTTTACAGGAGAAGAATACGCCAGCATCCTTTCCTGGATCTGTCTCAATAGCATTCTTTGTACTCTCCGTTGTTCTTTCCAATGCATGTTCCATAACATCTCGAAAGATTCTAACATGTGCTTGTGTTCTTTCCTAGGCCAGTTTTCACAATTGTTACTAGATAGGGGCCAAACCAAAAGCACAAGAAATTTGAGCTCAGAAGCTTTGTTTTTATTGAAATAGTCATCTGTTGCCAAAATGGTCACCAGCAGTAAATCTGGTTTTGTTTTTAATCTGTAGAGACTGGAGCTACAATATCTGCATAGCAAAGATGTACTGGCCTCCCTTAAGTTTAGGCTACATCTACACTTCAAGTAGAACATACTCACATTTGCTCTCATCAAGTTAGTGCACTAAAAATAATAGTGTAGCATAGTGCAAGCCGCCCAGCCACCCAAACTTCAAACCAGCTGGATCCCCTGGGTACGTAGTCAGTGCAGCTATTCATGCTGCTGCTCACCACTGCTTGTGCTGCCATGGCTACACTACTATTTTCAGCACATTAACTGAATGAGACTCACACCCCCAGCCCCAAGTGTAAACATAGCCATAGTTATGTTCCCATTGACATCCCACCATTATAAGAAATTAATTTGATGCAGTCACATATTAGTGGCTTTGGAAGGTGTAGCTCTTTTCTTTTTGGCTTTGTCTACACACCAACTTGCCCTGGTTTCACTTAAATCAGTTTAAAACCACACCTAGTTTAAGTTAGGCATGTAGACAAGATCTTGTTTATGTATTCTCCACTGTTTTTGTTGCTTTTCTAATCTGTTTTAATCCCTGCAGTTATTCATATGTAACGGTTTAGTCCAAGTACAAGTTCTCCTTATTGTGTTCAGATGTATTGTACACTTCCAGTAGGGCATTCCTCCTTTTGATCATTCCGGTCACAGTATGCTCTTCTTTCTCTGTTTTATTGGGGCCAGCATCAGATGTTTAAAGACCAAAAAAAGCCAAGATATTTATGCTGCGCAACTAACAAAACTGCTTGTAATGATAGATATCAGGATAATTTTCACATCAACAAAAAAGTTATAGTCTTCCTCAAGATGTAAAATAGTACAAGAGACCACCCTTCTGGTAACTCAACCTAAGCCATGAGATCTATACCAACAAAAAAACACTGCTGGAAAAGTTAATATTGACAGGTCCCGGGTCTAACACCTAATAGGTTATTTCGGAGGGGGATTTGCACTAATTTTAGTCCAGAAAGTTTGTAGATGTGATATATTTATATAATTGCTAAAGCTTCCTTTTCTGAGATCTAAAAGTACAGAACTCAAAGAACTTTGTTCTCTCTAGAAAGAAGGAACCATTTTGTGTTTAATTTAATACAGGCTATCACAGAGGTCTGCACAAATGCACTTACTGGACTCCCTTTAAGAGTAGATTTTTGGTCTCTTGGATTTGGTTTTCCTTTATCTAAATTAAAAAGTAATTTTAGAATGGAAGCATATGGTGGTTCTCTGATAACAAGCATAGTTTATAGGTTTGCACCTATTTTGATGTTAAGGTAACAGTCCTGCAACAAACTCTGTGAACAGACCCTGTGCAGAGCCTCATTGACATCAGGTTGAGAATTTGAAAGTGGAAGGCAGCTTGGGTGAAAGTGACCATGAAATAATAGAGTTCATGATTCTAAGGAATGGTAGGAGGGAGAACAGCAAGATAAAGACAATGGATTTCAAGAAGGCAGATTTTATCAAACTCAGGGAGTTGGTAGGTAAGATCCCAGGGGAAGCAAACCTAAGGGGAAAACAATTGAAGACAGACATTTTTTCAGAGACATTATTAAGGGCACAAGAGCAAACTATCCCACTGCATAGGAAAAATAGAAAGTATGGGAAGAGACCACCCTGGCTTAACCAGGAGATCTTCAATGATCTAAAAATCAAAAAAGAGTCCAACAAAAAGTGGAAACTAGGTCAAATGACAAAGGATGAATATAAACAAATAACACAAGTCTGTAGGGACAAAATTAGAAAGGGCAAGGCACAAAACAAGATCAAACTAGCTAAAGACATAAGGGGTAACAAGAAAACATTCTACAAATACATTACAAGCAAGAGGAAGATCAAGGACAGACCTAGGCCCGTTACAGAAAATGTGGAACTGGCAGAGGTGCTTAATGACTTCTTTGTTCCCGTTTTCACCAAGAAGGTTGGTGGTGATTGGACATCTAGCATAGTGAATGCCAGTAAAAGTGAGATAGGATCAGAGGCTAAAATAGGAAAATGAACAAGTTAAAAAATTACTTAGCCAAGTTAGATGTCTTCAAGTCACCAGGGCCTGATGAATTGCATCCTAGAATACTCAAGGAGCTGACTGAGGAGATACCTGAGCCATTAGCGATTATCTTTGAAAAGTCATGGAAGACAGGAGAGATTCTAGAAGACTAGAAAAGGGCAAAAATAGTGCCAATCTATAAAAAGGGAAATAAGGACAACCTGGGGAATTACAGACCAGTCAGCTTAACTTCTGTACCCTGAAAGATAATGGAGCAAATAATTAAGCAATCAGTTTGCAAAGGTCTAGAACAGGGGTGGTTTAACTACAGTCCAAGGGCCGCATCCGCCCGCCAGATGTTTTAATTCAGCCCTCAAACTCCCACCAGGGAGCGGGGTTGGTGGCTTGCCCCACTCTGCGTGGTTCCTGGAAGCAGTGGCATGTCCCCCCTCTGGCTCCTATGTGTAGGGGCAGCCAGGGGGCTCTGTACGCTGCCTCCACCCCAGGTGTGGCCCCTGCAGCTCCCATTGGCCACAGTTCCTGGCCAATGGGAGCTGCAGGGGCAGCACCTGCAGACAGGGCAGTGCGCAGAACTGCCTAGCTGCGTGTCTGCGTAGGAGCCAGAGAGGGGATATGCTGCTGCTCCTGGGAGCTGCTTTGAGGTAAGTGCAGCCCAGAGCCTAAGCCCCTGACCCCCTCTTGCATCCCTGCCCCAACCCTGATCCCCCTCCTGCACTCTGAACCCCTCGGTCCCAGCCCAGAGCACCCTCCTGCACCCCCAACCCCTCATCCCCAGCCCCACGCCAGAGCCCGCACCCCCAGCTGGAGACCTCACCCCCCCTCCCACACCCCAACCCCTAATTTCATGAGCATTCATGGCCCGCCGTACAATTTCCATACCCAGATGTGGCCCTTGGGCCAAAAAGTTTGCCCACCCCAATCTAGAAGATAATAAGGTGATAAGTAACAGTCAGCATGGATTTGTCAAGAACAAAGTGTGTCAAATCAACCTGATAGATTTCTTTGACAGGGTAACAAGCCTTGTAGATGGGGGGGATGTGGTAGACGTGGTATATCTTTTCTTTAGTAAAGCTTTTGATACTGTCTCACTTGACATTGTCATAAACGAACTAGGGGAAATGCACCCTAGATGTAGCTACTGTAAGGTGTGCAAAACTCGTTGGAAAACTGTTCCCAGAGAGTAGTTATCAGTGGTTCAGTATCGTGCTGGAAGGGCATAATGAGTGGGGTCCCACAGGGATCACTTCTGGGTCTGGTTCTATTCAATATCTTCATCAATGATTTAGATAATGGTATAGAGATTACACTTATAACGTTTGCAGATAATACCATGCTGGGAGGGGTTGCAAGTGCTTTGGAGGATAGGATTTAAATTCAAAATTATCTGGACAAACTGGCGAAATGGTCTGAAATAAATTGGATGAAATTCAATAAGGATAAATGCAAAGTACTCCACTTAGGAAGGACCAATCAGTTGCACACATACAAAATGGGAAATGACTGCCTAGGAAGGAGTACTGCGGAAAGGGATCTGGGGGTCATAGTGGACCACAAGCTAAATATGAGTCAACAGTGTAACACTGTTGCAAAAAAAGCAAACATCATTCTGGGATGTATTAGCAGGAGTGTTGTAAGCAAGACATGAAAAATAATTCTTCCGCTCTACTCTGCGCTGATTAGGCCTCAACTGGAGTATTGTGTCCAGTTCTGGGCGCCACATTTCAGGAAAGATGTGGACAAATTGGAGAAAGTCCAGAGAAGAGCAACAAAAATGATTAAAGGTCTAGAAAACATAACCTATGAGGGAAGATTGAAAAAAATTGGGTTTCTTTAGTCTGGAAAAGAGAGGACTGAGAGGGGACATAACAGTTTTCAAGTACATAAATGGTTGTTACAAGGAGGAGGGAGAAAATTTGTTCTTCTTAACCTCAAGGATAGGAAAAGAAGCAATGGGCTTAAATTGCAGCAAGGGAGGATTAGATTGGACATTAGGGAAAACTTCCTAAATGTCAGAGTGGTTAAGCACTGGAATAAATTGCCTAGGGAGGTTGTGGAATCTCCATCACTGGAGATTTTTAAGAGCAGGTTAGACAAACACCTGTCAGGCGTGGTCCAGATAATACTTAGTCCTGCCATGAGAGAAGGGGACTGTACTAGATGACCTCTCAAGGTCCCTTCCAGTCCTCTGATTCTATGATCAGTGGGGCTTCACATGGGCCTGCAAGACAGTAGCCTAAAATTTAATTAGCAGCTAGATGATTTCTACTTGAAGATCATACCACTCCTCCCTGTGTTCCCCTTTCAGTATTTGGGGTTCTGCAAGCATTTGTATTTTTAAGTGTTTCTGAGCCTTGATACCATGCGAACTACCAATACACAGTATTGGTCTATCTATACTTCCACTTAACTCGATGTAAGTTATGCTGCTCAGGGGTGTGAAAAAATCACACATACCCCCGAGCAACGTATCTTACATCAACTTAACGTGGTTTCTACACTGAGCTATGTTGGCAGGAGACGCTCTCCCTCTGACTTTACTTCCACCTCTTGGGGAGTGAAATTGATGGGAGAGTGCTCTGCCATCGACTTATTGCATCTTCACCAGACCAGCTAAACTGACGCTGCTGCATCGATCTCAGAAGCACCAATTTAGCATGCCAGTGTAGACTAGCCCATAGAGAAAACTGATGAACTGACTAGCAATGAGAAAAAGAGCAAAATGGGCTATGACACAAATGCATAAACTAAGCAAACTGAAACATTCCCCCTTCTTCAGTCTCTCTGAGACACAACGATTGTAGGTTTACAGTGTCTCTTATGCAGTGTAGACATTTTAGAAGAATGTATTTTGTATTTAGAGTTACACATTAGAAGTTTCTTCTGTGCCTAAAATCAGTTGACTACAGATGTGTTTGATATGTAATTGTTCTAGAGGAAGTAAAAGTAATAAAAAGTATGAGGACATTTTTCAATTGTGAGGCGAATTTCTGGCCCCACTAAAGTCAGTGGCAAAGCTCCCATTGACTTCAACAGGGTGAAGATTACATTCTCATTTTTTTGTACTAAGGAAATAAAAGATTTCATATACAACATGGAGAGAGAGGAAAAAATGCACTTGAAACACAGCCAGGTGAAGTTCAGTGGGCAACAATGCTGAAAACTTGATTTGAAAGTTTGAAGATCCTGGATACAGGAAGAATTGTGAAATGAACAGGAATTTTTCTGAACGCTTGTAAAAGAAAGGAATTGGTTTGGCTTGGTACTGAGTGCTTAAAAACAGCTTTCATAGACCACAATGGGATCATCATAACACTATGTTGAACAAGCTTATTTTTTGTGAAGGATGAAAACTATCAAAGTATTTTAAATTGCATGAGAGCCTCTTTAAAAACATACAATAAAAAGAAACTCATTCCAAAACCAAACATCAGATAGGTTAGACAATTTAGTTCAATGGCAACATATCTGATCTAGACGTTTAATACTCACTGAGAGGTCTTTCTCTTTTTGTTCCCCTACCTCTTGTCCATGTTTCATCTGTAGTTAGAGTAGTTTAGTTAGTTTCTTTTCATAAAGAAGTTGCTTAAGAATTATTTTTGGTTCTGTCTACACTAAGGAAATCTGCACCTCTAACTACAGCTGGGCACAGCACAATCCCCAGTGTAGACATAGTGCACAGGGACAGAGCAGGGTTTACACCAATGCATTTTATTTTAGTATGTTACTGGATTATGGTGCACTAAAATAATCCCCGCTTTATACTCGTGCAGCACATCTACATTAAGGGGATGCACTGGTGTAACATCAATGCCTGATCCTACATTCCTTTAGAAGGCAAAATTCCATTTGAATATGTTCTTTGGAGTCAATGGGAGCGTTGCTTATATATGGATGTCAGGACTGGTCCTTTACTGGGATCTTTGGAATGACATTCCTCTACAGATAACTAGGAAAAATTACACTCTGTGATTTAAAAAAAGCGGGGGGGGAGGGACTTTGGACTAGGTTTATCACTGTAACTCCAATTTTTCTGATTTCCATAAACTTACTTATGCCTGGAGGAATTCTGTGCCACTGTGAAAGTGCAGAATTAATGTCCCCCACAGATTTTTCCCCCTGCAGAATCATTGATTCTCACTGGGAGGCAAAGGGAAGCTGCTAGAAGGGTCATGCTGTAATTACACCTTTTGATCATCAGAGGCTGATGTGGCTGACTCATGGGCCAGAGCAACCAGCATCAGAGAGAGAGGAGGTAGAGGTTTCCTTCCTCACAGTGCCCTGCCCGCAGGGCCAGGTGAGGAGGCACAGGATATGGGGGGAACAGACAGAGCAGGGCACACGGGGCTGCTGGGGGGGGGTCACTCAGATTTGGTTCAGAAGGACTAGTGGGGGGACATACTGGGGTGGGGGCACAGGAGCTAGTGGGATGACAACATTGAGCCAGGGCTAAATGGGAGTGAGGGTGCAAGGTGACAGGGGAGAGGGGAGTGCAGGGACACATGGGGTCAGGGGCAGTTATGCCTGGCTGAATGGAGAGCGGGGAGTGCAGGGACACATGGAGACAGGAGGGAGTGAAGATGCAGGGCATATGGGGACATGTGTAGATATGCCTGGCTGAATGGGAAAGGCTAGGGTTTAGGCAGGATCTACATAGGAGAGGCTCCCCAACTTCCTAACAATTCCTCTTCCCCAGCAATTATTTCCCACTTCCTCATCTCCTCCATTACCCATGACTCCCTCTAGCATTTGCACTGCTTCTGAGGGGGGCAGGAAATACAGTACTGTATTGTAGTTTAAATGAATTATTACTCAGAGTTCTGTATTAATATGCCTAGTAAGGAATCTATTTGTCAAAAAAAAATCTGGAATCTTTTTTGTTGTCCGTATTGTTACAGACATACTTGCTGACAGGTATTTTGAAGTAAATGACCAAAATAATTGAAACTGGCATGATTAAACTGTCATTTTGACAAATAAAATATGCAGCATTTTGAAAATTTTAAAATATTGTGCACAGAATTTTTAATTTTTTGGCACAGAATTCCCCCAAGCTGGTGAAACTATCTAGGAAACAGGAATTAACAGACTGGATAAGACCCAAGGTCCATTTTTTCCAGTGTCCTGTCTCCGACAGAGGCCAGTACCAGATGCTATAGAGGAGGATGTAAGAAACTTGTAATTAGGCAGATGTAATCTAACCCCCCCCCCCCATATGTCTCATTCTAATCTTTAATAGATGTTTATGTGAAAAACAAGACTATCCAAAGTTGTCAGAAGTAATAAATGTTGGAAGGGATATGAAACCTCATGTTTCAGGATTTCAGACCATCTCTAACTAATACCCTTTTTAATATTGTTAAATACTTGGCTTTAATGGCATCCTGTAGAAGTGAGTTCCAGAGTCTAATTACATCTTCTGTGAAAAAATATTTTCCTTTATCAGTTTTCATTTTCCCATCTTTCATTTTCATTGAATATCCCACTGTTCTTGTGTTATGAAACAGGGTAGAATGGAAGCTCCCCCTCTACCTTCTTTATAACAGTTATAAGCAGAGCTGGTAAAGGCATCTGTGGTTAAGGTTGCCTAACGCTTCCTGTGATAAGACTGTTTTCAGTTGCTTGTAATTCTGCCACACTTTAGCCATTTAGGGCAGAATTTTCCACGGTAGGTGGCTGCCTGAAGCTGAATTTTTTTAGCTAGTTTTAGTTAAAACAGTTCAGTTATTTCTGAGATTGGGGGAAATGTCATTGTTGCCCATATTTAAAATATTTACAACCATTTAATTGAGAAGCTCTAGAACCTTCATGATTTGGAGAAGGGACTTCAAATGTGGTGGGGAATGGAGAGTCAGTGAGGTGCCTTTTGCCATTCCTGCAATAATCCTCACAAATTTGGCTAGTTTACAAGTCTTTGGACTCTCACTGCCACATGCTTAGTAGAGATTTGTTAGAGTTTGGCAGCTAACATTCTCTGAATGCTTCGTTTGTCCTGGGCTTCCTCCACTCCCGAGTTGTAGGGGCTGTGCAGGAATTTCCTGGAGTTTTTCCTTCTGGCAGTAGGGGAATGTTGTGTTACTAGGCACAGGAGCTGAAAAAAAGGGAGACCATCTCTCCTGTGCTCTCAATGCTCCCATTGCTGGCATGCAGGCAACAAGAAGGGGGAAGCAGAGTGGTGAGGAGCAGATAGTATAGGGAGCAGGAGCTGGGAGTGGGGGGCATGTGGATAGGTGCAGAATGGGACAGAGCCAAGCTTGGGGGGGATGTAGAAGGGTCTGTAAGCACTAGCGTACATTCCCTTCCAGAACGAAGAATTTAAGGCCAGATTCCTAAGTCTCAACAGTCTGTGCTGTCAGAAAGCTGCTGTGAAACCCACTGACAAAGGGAGTACCTTATCCCCCTCTAGTGCAGGGGTGGGCAAACTATGGCCCAAGGGCCACATCTGGCCCTCCAGATATTTTAATCCAGCCCTCAAGCTCCCGCCGGGGCGCAGGGTCTGGGGCCTGGGGCTTGCCCCGCTCCAGCACTCCAGCCAGGGAGCGGGGTCAGGGGCTTGCTCTGCTCTGTGCAGCTCCTGGAAACAGCAGCATGTCTCCCCTCTGACTCTTATGCACAAGGGCAGCAGGGGGCTCTGCACACTGCCCCCACCCCAAGTGCTGCCCCCACAGCTCCCATTGGCCAGGAGCTCATGGGGTGGCACCTGAAGACGGGGAAGCACACAGAGCTGCCTGGCCACACCTCCGCATAGGAGCCAGAGGGAGGACATGCCGCTGCTTCTGGGAGCTGCTTGAGGTAACTGCCACCCGTAGCCTGCACCCCTGACCCCCTCCCGTGCCCCAACTCCCTGCCCCAGCCCTGATCCCCCTCCCGCCCACCAAACCTCTTGGTCCCAGCCCAGAGCACCCTACTGCACCCCCAACCCCTCATCTCCAGCCCCACCCGAGAGCCCACACCCCAAGCAGAAGCCCTCACCCCCTCCAGCCCCCAATTTCATGAGCATTCATGGCCTGCCATACAATTTCCACACCCAGATGTGGCCCTCGGGCCAAAAAGTTTGCCCACCCCTGCTCTAGTGGCTAGTCTGCAGAGAGGATGACAACCTTTTACTGCTATTAGTTACTCCATTAGCTCAAGTGGTAGAGGTCCAGTATTCCAGTTCTAGACGTCCCAAACCTGCAGTCGACTCATGTAGGGGGTCATTATGGTTCCACATAGCATTTCCCCTGTTTTCATTTTGCCTTTTAAAAATATTTTAAAATTACATTTAAAGAACTGTAATTTTGCAAACTCAAATGCTCGGAAGTTAGGAAATACTGAAATTAAGGTTGCCCATCTGCAAAGGATTTTTCCTTCAGACCAGTGACAGATCAGCTAGTAGAAAAAAGAAAAATCAGCTTTTTTTATACAAAAACAATGGTAAACAAAGTCCATACTTGATTTCCCAAACATGGTTTTTTCCCTTTGATAGAGTTTTGGGAATTGGCTCCTTTGTGTTTGTGTGTAGTTTGCTCATGCAGAGTTCTGAGATGCACATGATGAGAAACATCTTATCCTTTATGAATCTGCCAGCTGTTTTGATTAAAATGGAAATTTCTGCTTGTCAGCAGATGTGTTCCTGAAAGCGCATCATTTGTGGCAATAGTCGTTTTGGAGTTGGTAAACCCGTTTTCATCCTGCCTTACTATTAGTTCAACTATGTGAAATACTTTACTCATTAGACAAGCACATTTGTTAAAGAACTAATTTTTGGTAATACCTTCACAGATACTGGAAACTGTGTGTTTTCAGAGTTATGGGATAGTCATATGGTGAAAGCTCTGGATTGGGACTCAGAATGTCTTGATTCATTTCTCAGATTTGCAACATTTGACTTTGGGCAGGTCACTTTCTCTACCTATGCTTCAGTTTCCCAAGTATAAAGTGAGAATATTACTTTTTTTTCTTACCTTTTTTGTTGTTTAGGTTTGGTCTATTTGTGCAGTAATATCTTGGGTATGGCATCTGTGCTGACGTTTGGGAAATGCACCTTCTAGATCTACTTAGAATATTTCTCTTCCTGGACTGATACAATGTAGGGCCCAGTCTCCACTACAACTTTTAGAAGAGTCTGTAGCCAGTTAGGGCCATTAAATTTGATACACTGAAAAACTGATAGCGAAATGAAACTATAACATCTGACATAGTGCCTGTTGCATAGTTACAGTAAGCTTATACGAGGGTTCTCTTTAACCTCTGCTTTAGTGGCCATTTGTTTGTCATTCTCCTAAGGGTCTCCTGTGTTAAATAAAGACATTAACATCAAATCGGTTCCACCACATTAAGCTCCACTTGTAATTTAGAAAGACCAAGCCTTCTTGTCATGTGATGTGGATTTGCTCCTTTTAAGAACGTTCATGAATAGTTGAAATGACTAGGAGTAGCAGTTAATGGTCTCCAGCGCTATGTAGAGTTATTAACACTTTTCAGAGTAACAGCCGTGTTAGTCTGTATTCGCAAAAAGAAAAGGAGGACTTGTGGCACCTTAGAGACTAACCAATTTATTTGAGCATGAGCTTTCTTGAGCACTGTTAACACTGTTACAGGAAAACAAAGTCCTATACCACACTCAATTGTAAGTGTCATTCTTTTAAAAAAAGTTATGATTTTGCCATAGCGTCGTCTAGCCAAGTGCAAACCTCCATTTTCCCCTTGGTAAAGAGACAAATGAGATGTATTTGGCACTTCAAAAATACAAGCTGCTTCAGTGCTGTTATACAGCATTATAAACAAACCACTTACAAGCGTTTAGAGCAGGAAGCCAGGAGTTCAGGGTTCTAATACTGACCTGTCATGAACTCACCGTGTGATCTTCACAAGTCACTTAACCTCTCTGGTACCTATGTTCTCACACCTGTAACATCAAAAGAACACTTATTTTTGTAAATGTGCTTTGAGATCCTTTCGTGAAGGGTACAGAACGTTATTTTAGATACCGTAATCTTTCTGTGTTTCTTCATCACTGGGACTTGTGTAAATAAGTAGTCATACTACTCTACATTTGCTCTCCTTTTAAGGTTTATTATTCCTGCCATAAAGTTTGTTCTACACTACTAGTAATGTTAGTAATGTTACCTCTTGCTAACCGTGGGTATCTGCAACAGGTATAGCCTAACTACAATGTTTAACCCTGCAAGGTGGCCGTTTATCTATCCCTTTAAGAGGAAGAGTTAATTGCATTTGAATCAGTGCTGGGCAACAAAATTTAAAACAAGACTAGCCATGTCCTCCCAAGTTAACGTAATCATCAGTTCCCAGGCAACCTGCATTAGCCAATCCTTCTTGCCTCTCTAGGCTAGTAGTGGACTTCTGTCTACGCCACAGCAGAGATCCCCACATGCATGTTTATAACCCCAGCTAATTGTCTCAGTCAGTGTCCCCTTCCTCCTGGAACCCTAGAAAAACATCTTCCCCCCAGGCCACCTTGACTCATCTGAGGGGAACTCTTATAGAAGCTGCAACCAGTTCCAGCTGAGGGACTTCTTGCTACCTTTGTTACTGTGTGGGTGTATGGGGGCTATAAATCCCAGCACACAGGACAAACCATGTTCAGCTGTACCCTTGTGGATAGCCATTGTCAACAATGGGCAATTTTGCTACTGTGGATAAGGCTAAAGGTTGTGAATTTTGATATCATGGGGACCAGAGGGGAATTTGATTTACATGGAACTCTGACAATTGTTGTTCTTCCTTGGAATATAGAAAGAGAGGGGGCCAATTTGTTGGGCTTGAAATTCATTGAGTTTGTGCAGCACTATCTCATGAGGATATGGGAGTTCAGTCCACGTAAGAGAGGGCTGGGGGCATGGCCTCAAGGCAGTTGTCCACACAGGAAAGCTAACCAGCCTTTGGATCCTGCCAAAGCAAACCTGGGCATCTACAATGTTGGGAGAGAGGTACGGTTTGCTAGTGCATTCACTGGAGGCCAGCAGCAGAGTTGTTCTAATAGCCCTGCTAGTGAACAACTTGGCTGGAGACTTAATGGTCAAGATAAGGAACTGGAGCTGTTCTGAGTAGGGATTAGAGGTGTAGTGGTGCGGTGGAGGCATAAAAAGCATTGCTGACCTTACATGACCCCATTCTGGTTGGATGACGTAGACCAGAGGAAAACATTCCCAGATCTGTAGTACTATATTCCAGACATACAGGAGGCAATAGACCTGTCACAACTGCATTGTTATTTACAGAACGACAGCATCCTGAACCAGTGCATGAGATAGTGTTTAAAAGTTCTTATAAGAAAGGCTGCAAATTATGATTGTAACATGTTATAAAATAAAGGGTAATGAAGATCATTCTATTGGGGCTAGTACTCTGGTTGCCTTTATTACTATCCCAGCTGCAAAATTAATATTAAAGTATTTGGGCTTATGATTTAAGGCAAATGCAAAAACGCATAACTCTAATTGTTTGATATATATTGTAGGTTTCCAAGACTTTGTCTTTAATGTAGTATATGTAACATTTTGGTTGGTTGTTTTGTTCTTCAGCAACAGCAGTTATTTGAAATATGTCCGCATGGTTTAGTAGTGTTATTTTTGGATGCCGTAGGGATATGAAAGGGGAATAAAAGCCAACTGTCGCTATTAATTGGAAATAATATATTTAATTTTGGAAGGCTGGAATAATAGAAAACATGCCTGAATGTTCATCTCTGGTTGTCTGATCTTTTTCTGTTATTAAATAAATCAAAACCTCTTGTGGTTTCAACCTGTAATATTAGATCTCTAAATATCTGACTTACACTGTCAGTAATCACTCTAATGATGGCCAGCCTTGAGAAGAACGGTTTTGTACTAGCTTTCCCCATACTGCTGGAAGAATTATATCCATCTTATTTTTAACAATCCTGGGTTTGTTTGGTGTTGTTTTTTTTAAACTGATACTCTACGCAATTGCCACTGCTTTTGCCAATTAGCTGACATAAAATAAAATAGAAAACAAAGCCATATTTTAACGTGTGTGGGTGAGAGCTTTTGTGGGTTGTTTTTATGTCTAACAGGCCAGCTCATGATTTTATCATGAGTCTCTTGATTTTTGGTGTTTTTCTTAAGGACCCAGCTCCTGGAAGCATGCTGGTAGATGAGAATCTCATTTTTCATTTAAAAAAGTAAGTTTTTAGCCTTCGTGGTTGTAGAGTAAAGGTTCAAAATCCAGAGGGCAAATAAAAAGAACCCTTATTTAATCATTCTTTTTAAAATATCATGAATTTTAAGTCAAACACAGTGCTTTTTATAATGCAAGTATTAGATTTTTTTAGAGGTGTGTAAAAACACTTGCATATGTAGTTCAGACAGTGAGAATCAACAGTGTTTACTGTCACAAAGAGACATGAAGGTGTGCACCTGATGAGGGAGAAAGTAGTTTTACATAGGCCATAACTTTATTTTTGCTTTGCAGAACTATTGGCATTAGGGTCACTTAACCATATAGTGTTTAGCCTTATTAGAACTCACATGACTGCTGCCTTTTAGCTAACGCAGAACGCTAATATATGCCTAATGAAGTTTATTGGCGTCAGAGTGGTGGTTTGGGAAAGAAATACAAGGTTCTTGGTGTGTATCCCTTACACACCCCAAATTCCCAGTGCCAAAAGCAATGAGAATTTTGCGTGGGCAAGGAATGCCCCTGGTTCAGAAGGAAAAGTTTTCTAATCTTTTACAACCTCCTTACACTACACTCAAAGCTAACCCCCTAATCTAACCACTAAAAATAAGCACAGTACGCTGTATGGCTGCAATAGTTAAAATTATAATGTGGATTCCACTGTAAATGCAAGTTTCAATGTGTGCAATGATTATTATAAAATATTTATAGTATGGTAGCACCCAGAGGTCCCAACCTGGATTCAGACCCCATTGTGCTATTGCTGTACAAACATAGTAAATAGACAACCTGAAGAGTTTACAGATCTAAAGAATGACAAGTATTTCATTAGGAGGAAAGAACACAATGTGCATGTTTTGCACATTCCAAGAAATGTTCCAATAAAATCCTGACTAAGCCAGACTAGAATATCATAGAATCATAGAAGATTAGGGTTGGAAGAGACCTCAGGAGGTCATCTAGTCCAACCCCCTGCTCAAAGCAGGACGAACCCCAACTAAATCATCCCAGCCAGGGCTTTGTCAAGCCGGGCCTTAAAAACCTCTAAGGATGGAGATTCTACCAGCTCCCTAGCTAATCCTTTCCAGTGCTTCACCACTGTCCTAGTGAAATAGTTTTTCCTAATATCCAACCTAGACCTCCCTCACTGCAACATGAGACCATTGCTTCTTGTTCTGTCATCTGCCACCACTGAGAACAGCCAAGCTCCATCCTCTTTGGAACCCCCTTCAGGTAGTTGAAGGCTGCTATCAAATCCCCCCTCACTCTTCTCTTCTGCAGACTAAATAAGCCCAGTTCCCTCTGCCTCTTCTCGTATATCATGTGCTCCAGCCCCCTAATCATTTTCGTTGCCCTCCACTGGACTCTCTCCAATTTGTCCACATCCTTTCTGTACTGGGGGCCCCAAAACTGGACACAATACTCCAGATGTGGCCTCACCAGTGCCAAATAGAGGGGAATAATCACTTCCCTCGATCTGCTGGCAGTGCTCCTACTAATGTAGCCCAATATGCCATTAGCCTTCTTGGCAACAAGGGCACACTGTTGACTCATATCCAGCTTCTTGTCCACTGTCACCCCTAGGTCCTTTTCTGCAGAACTGCCACTTAGCCAGTCAGTCCCCAGCCTGTAGCAGTGCATGGGATTCTTCTGTCCTAAGTGCAGGACTCTGCACTTGTCCTTGTTGAACCTCATCAGATTTCTTTTGGCCCAATCCTCCAATTTGTCTAGGTCACTCTGGACCCTATCCCTACCCTCCAGTGTATCTACCCCTCCCCTCAGCTTAGTGTCACCCACAAACTTGCTAGGGATGCAATCCATCCCATCATCCAGATCATTAATGAAGATGGTTGAACAAAACCAGCCCCAGGACCAACCCCTGAGGCACTCCACTTGATACCAGCTGCCAACTAGACATAGAGCTGTTGATCACTACCCATTGAGCCCGATGATCTAGACAGCTTTCTATCCATGTTATAGTCCTTTCATCCAATCTATACTTCTTTAACTTGCTGGCAAGAATACTGTGGGAAACCATATCAAAAGCTTTGCTAAAGTCAAGGTATATCATGTCCACTGCTTTCCCCATATCCACAGAGCCAGTTATCTCATCATAGAAGGCAATCAGGTTGGTCAGGCATGACTTGCTTTTGGTGAATCCATGTTGACTGTTCCTGATCACCTTATTCTCCTCCAAGTGCTTCAAAATGGATTCCTTGAGGATCTGCTCCATGATTTTTCCATGGACTGAAGTGAGGCCGATTGGTCTGTAGTTCCCCCCGATCCTCCTTCTTCTCTTTTTTAAAGGAGGGCACTAGTTGAAATTAGTATATTCCAAACAATTTGAGGAAGTGGCCAAAGTAAGCAATTGGACTAGCAGAGATTTATAGCAATGCAGGAAAAAGTGCCTCATCCTTGTGTTTGAAAGTAGATGTATTAATCTGAGTCTAGCAATAAGACAGGTACGTTCTGACACATGCTATTACATCAGCTAATAGCCAATTAGTTTGCTTGCTTTTTCCAGTAGATTTGTGAAGGAAAAATAAATTTTTTCAAGATGTGACTTCAGGTTCTCATTTGTTATCATGCTACAGAAGTACTGGAATATTTATAAGACTCAACAGTGGCCCCTCACCCACACTACAGAGTGAAAATTCATTGAGCAAAAACATTGAGTCTCTAGATGAGGTCAAAATCTTTAAGGGGGTCTTTATTATTATTATTACACTGTTGAAGCTCAAAACGTAATTGTAACCACATCCTATCCATTGATTAACAACCAAGGCTGTTTTTATTTATAGCAATTTTTTAATACTCGTAAAAATGTGCTACATTTACAGTTCTGCAAACTGGTGTTTTGTACATCCACAAAACAGATGTAAGGAGCATAGACAGAGGCCACACTAGCCCAATGATACACTTTCCATACTTCCATGGAAGAACCATGGCAAAGACTGAATTTATTGATTCTCCCATTGACTTAATTACTCCAGGCCCCATGAACAGCGGTAGCTATGTCGGCAGGAGAAGCTATCCCACCGACATGGCGCTGTCAACACTGGCACTTAGGTTGGTGTAACTTTTGTTGCTTGGGGGGTGGCTTATTCACATCCCTGAGCGACATTACTTATATCAATGTATGCTGTAGTGTATACATAGTCTAAAATAGGTACAGCACCTCACAGATGTAACTCTCAATGACTAGAGTTTGCCAAATAACTATTGATATTGTAGGCTGTTGCACATTAGTTTGTATTGCTTTCCCTATAATCCAATGGCATGGGCTACGAAATGGTCTTTAGCTACCTTAATCAAGGATGTTTTGTTGGAAGATTTCACTGAAAACTGAATTCCGCTGCTACTTTCTCTCTTGGATAACTAGCAAAATTTTCTCGAAACTGAAGAGGGTAGGTCAGCCTCAACAAAGAAGGGATTTCAAATTAAATGGCAGACTGAGACCAAATGACTTCAGGCAAAATATATAACACTCTGGGAACCTGAATATTCAAGAAAAGCAAATAACGTGCATCGGATTGGACACTGAATTCTGCACCAATTACACCATACATTGCTATTTGGTATGGCAAATCTCTATGGGCAGTTTCCATGTAAATGCAGCTGCAAAATACAATCAACCATTTTCAAACCCATACCTATGCCTTTTCAAGTTTCTGCTTATACATTTTTGTCCACCATGTCTTATTCTGGCTGTTAAATACAGGCTGGGCTTCCTTGCAGTCTCTGGACACAAGACCAAAAACAACAACAGAGTAATATGGTTCAAAATAGCTTTCCAAAGAAGAAACCCAATATATCTATATGCAAAGGTGATAACAGTTTGATTCCAACTCTATCAGCAGTGCTAACCTTTTAATTTGTTTTACCAAATCTTTTTAAACCTTTCCTTTATAATAGTTTTGCTGGAGAATTAAGTGGATGGAACATTTGCTATTCTATCTTACGGTTTCATGCTGCTGTCCATCACCATAGTAACTGAGCACGTTCCATGTAACATCAGTAACGAAGGAAGTCCCTAGTGAACTTCGTGGAGCATCTGGCACTCTTCCCCTTTCTAAGTTTTTGCTTGAGGTAGGGCTTTTGTTTTGTTAGATTTTATTAATTCTCCTCCTCATTTTTGTGGGGGTTGTGAGGGATCTACTGTGTAGAGCCTGTGTTAGTGGTGTGAGCATCATTTTGATGGTTTAAAGGCTTTTTTGAAGAGGAAGGTTACACAGTGTTTCTTAAAGATGGTCAGACTCTGGATTTGCCTGATCTTTGGAAATTTGTTGCATAGCTGGAGCCCCTGGAAAAGCTTTGCCCTATACTCTAAAATCCTTCATGCTGAGCTGTGCCACCTGCATTGTGCCAGAGGAGCACAGCAGCTGCAATGGTTGACAGATCAAAATTCTGTCTCTGATGTAACTGGGGCTTAATCGATTCATTAATTGCTTTGAAAATTAGGACCAAGGCTTTAAACATGCACAGGAAGCTGACTGAGAGCCAGTGCACAGATCTGAGCATAAGCCTGAGGTGCTCACAGCGGCCTAAGTCATGGAGAAAGCAGGCAGTCACATTCTGTATCAAATGGACTCTGTTTGCACCATCTTCACATTCAGCTTCGGATACAGTGCATTACAGTAATCCAGCCTGGAAGTAACAAATATATAGCCAGGTCCTCATCTGGGAAGAAGGGGCTAAATTTCCTAGCAAGCTGGAGGTGACAGAAGGCATTTTTAGAAACTGATACTACCTGGTCATCCATGATTAATGCATCAAGGGAAAAAGGATCTTTAAAAGTTTCACACTACTTTGATGAATGGAGGCTGTGCACCTTTTATGAAAGGTGGAGACAACATCTCAGCTAATTCTTCATAGCATTTCCCCCTTTCATCCAGCACCACTTCTGTTTTGCCTGGGTTCAGTTTGAGCCAGCTGCTCTTCATCCAACAGCTGATTTTCTTGTAGGCAGTCCGACATCTTACAAGCACTGGTGGTTATGTCAGTTAAATATGAAATATATAGTTGAACACCATTGGGAGCTGAGTCCATGGCATCTCACTATCTCACCCAGTCATCCCACATAGATATTGAATATGTCGTTTCTCTCATTTTCTTAATTTGTCTACGTAAAACAAACTGGTTTTACTAAAAGTTGATATTTTGACATTGAAGGACCATCTGCTTCAGTGAACATCCATCTGTATTTACTTCATGTGTGCAAGACTTTTTGTTTGGTTTACTGGTTTTAAGGGTTGCTTTAGTGAAATTTTATTTGCATACCAATTTCTTTTCTTTATTAGGCAGAATGCTCTGGAGCTATGGCTCCCAGAACTGGGCAGAGAATGGTAATTCCCTGTTGTGGAGAACTTTGAAATTTTTGGTTTTCATTCCTAATCAGAATGAAGTTAAATTTATAAATTCTCTGTGAAACTGAATTACTGTTCTCCATTCAGTTCCAGCAGCAACCACCACTTGGGAGAGGCTAAAGCTTTTTTTCTCCTGTAGTCCATATTTTGTGGGCTTTTTGTTGGCTTTTGTTAAGATTCATAGGTTGTTCATAAATTTTGGGTAGAGATGAAGCTTGCCATCCTGAAATTGTTCAACTTTTAGAGACTTTTTAAGTAGATCATTTAGATTTCCAGCCCAGAACAGTTTAAAAATAGAAATGCTTTCTGTAAGAGAACCACCAAGGTCCTGAAAAGTAAAGGTCTTGCTTAATGACCCATCAGACCTAGAACTCTTCCCCTGAACCCCTGCTTTCCACTAGTGCTCTGTGTGATCAGCAGCTGGCGTTGAGCAGTCTAGGTCAGGATACTTGCTGGATTCCTACTTTCTCTCCCCCCCCACCCCCCACCACACTAGGTAGACTTATTGTAGGAAGATTTTTTTGGAACACATATTAACAGTTCTGACAAACTAATTTTGTAAACAGGCTCAAACTGTATTATTTGATATATTTCTCTTTATACATACATTGCATAGTGTCAAGTAGCAGGTGCACCAACTAACTATTTTCATGCACTGACCTCCTTTAGAGTACTTTTTTTTTTAAACACATTCAACTATCAGTGGAGTTACACTAACAGCAATGTAGCATTGGGAGAAATTTAAGAAAATGCCTAATATAGAGCCCAGCCTTATTTAGGTGTGTAAAAATGGATTTTGATACCTGACTTTGGGCATTCAAGCTTGACCTTAATTGTTTCAGTTTCCTTGCTGTAAATGAGAATCTCTCCTAAATCAGAGAATTTCACTTAATGTTTCTGAAGTGCTCTGGAATCCTTAGATGATTATAGAAGTGAAAAATATTATTAATGCACTAAAATATATTTTTATTCATTATTTCACAAGTTATCCACATATATCACAGTTCTCTTGACTAAAACAAAATTCATCCAACCCATCTTCACTTTCAGTTTATTAAAATTATCTTTACCAGTAACATTGTATTTACAGACTCATGGAGTAGTAAATGCACCATTATGAAATTCCAAAGATTTTTTTTAAATCTAAAAATCATATCAGGACCTGAAGTCACACACACTCATTTATAAATGTGTCCATTACTACAACTAAGGAAGTTCTTTGTAGCCATCTTTAACATTTCTATTAGTTTTAACTGAAATGGTGTTATGAAATAAACAGCTTTAGGTAAATTAATTTTGTTACATATGCTGTTGTTTGTGAACTATTTTACAAATATATTATTCCAAGGAGGTCTTTGTGGGAGGGGGAAAGATGGTATTGTAATCGGTTGTCTACAGTTCATCCCCAAACCCCAACACTGGCACTGATTCTTTAGAAACCCTTAGTTTATGGGATTCAACATCCAGAAAGCTCTTATGAATTTTGCCATTTTTCAAGGAATACAGACTGGACTAAGGAAAGCCAAACAACTGGACTTTATTTTATTTTTGGTTTCTTTCTGGCTTGAAATTGTTCTGTTTTATTTTTGACAGATTTTATTAGCATTGATAAAGCAGGATCTACAGCTTTCTTAGTGATGTTTCCCTTCTTTCCAATCTCATTCTCCTGTATCTCCTTTGCAAGATTCTGCTGCTTTTGTTCTCTTCGGCGAGCTTTCTCCTCCAAAATTTTTTCCACTGCTTTTGTCCTTTTGAAGTTTGAATCAGAAGGATCCAAATTAAACAAGTGGGAAGTATACAGTGCTTGAAACCTTGTATCAGCAACATTCACCTGAAGATAGAAAAGAGAACCTATATCAGAGAAACAGGACAAAATGTAACATACCAGAAAATATGGTAATCATATTTAAATGGGACAGCGTGTACAAGATAGGGGTAACACTAATTGCCTAAGTCAGATCTTACTTTACTGGAACCTAAATTTTAATATTTAAATTTCAAACAGTAGTTCTCAGAATTTGGTCAGGCTGGTTAAATTAAACTATGCATTCATGGAGGGTGAATTTCACCTATGTGTGGGGGACTCTTCTGTCCTTTGCATTGTGTGCAAGGTGGTATGGGAGAGTCAACAACATACAGGAGACACTCCTGTGCAAAACCTGTATATAACAAAAGGTGGGCCACTGAAGACATTCCTTGTGGGTTAAGAATAAGCAAGCATGGAAAGAGTCAGTGGAGACGGGCAATAATCAATATTCCAGCCAACAGATTGCATGTGGTCTTGAAGAGTGAATTCTGTCTCCTTAAATCCCTATACATAGTCTGGTTTTGCTCCCTCTGTTAGGGAAACATTGCTTGTAATCTAAGCCATGTAAAGTGCACCCAGTTCCTAAAGGGTTATGCACACATACATGTCGATAACAAAAATTCAAAAGCAACATGGACTGATCAAAGTTGTATCCTTGTTTGATCCCAGCATTAGTAATGATAGCCTTTTCCTGTGTAGGAGTACTATAAAGAGGTTTATATTCAACTGCACTGTTAAAATGTTGTCAAACCATATTACTGAGGTATAATTCTTACATCAGAATTCCAATCCACTCCTCTTGAAAAAGTAAAGATACTACTAAATTCTATTACATTTCAATACTTGGAATCTGTATTAGTATTACCTGAAAGTCATCTTCTAACAACTCCTCCTTTTTCATTAGTTGTTTCTTTTTCTTCTTGCTCAGGTTCTGTTGTTCTACAATCTTCTCATAGTTAAAATGTTTTCTGTCATCCTCCTCATCGTCCATCATAAGCAGTGCCATTTCAGCCTGTTACAATAAAAAGAGCTCATTTATATAACATCTCTTTGGGACGTATGGAATACACATGTTCCTTCTGAAACATGAGCACTCATGATTTCCAGGCTCCAGGGGAACAGTTGTAATTTGTAAACAGATTGCAAGCGATTATAAAACATAGTAATGTTTATTATATTATTAATTAAATATGTCTTCTAAAACTTTTGGAGAACTGATGAGAAGGAAAACTACAGTACTATTCAACGAGTTTTATACTCAGTAGTACAGCACAGCAGGTAAAGATTTTATCTCATTTCCACAAGGCTGTTATATCTATATTCAGTTTAGCCTCTTTGTAGGATTGTGACATGGGCTACATTCCACAACCATCTGTGCTTACCTTAAAGCATTGTATTTGTTTTTAAATTCTCATATAGCTGATTTTTATTTTTAAACAAAGAACAACCCAGAAAGGTTGCTCTCTAATTAAATATAATCATTGTCACTCATTTTCATCTTCACAGTGATCATATGGTTAAACATTCCACTTACAAGAGTTCAGAGACTTATGTGATCTCAACACTGACATTTATAACATAGAAATGAAAAAAGTGTCAAGGTAATTCTTATCTTATAAAAGATAGTTTTTATTTGTGAAAAACCAATGTTTAAATAAAAAGAAGAAATTAAGTTTGGGGCACACACTAACAAAAGCAAAGAAATTATGTGATTAAAGTGGATACTTTAAACTCCATTCACACTAATGAGAAATGAGAACCCCAAGTCAGGGCATGAATTCAGGACACTGCTAAATAACTTTGAATAGTCTAACTTTGCTATTTCTGCAAATGGGAAACAACTATTTAAGCATAACATTAGTTTAAAAAAAATAAAATTAACTTTTGCTGAAGTGGAATAACTAAGCCTTTAGGGATCGAAAAATGTCTCACTGATAATTTCCTTTCCGCTAGCAGTCTCTCGCTCAGTTCTTGACATCTGGGTCAGGATGGATAAAAAAACAAATCAATGATTTATTTATTTTTGGGAGGAAAATGGTAAAAAAAATGTTTACGGAAAAAAACAGTAAAAAAATCAGTTTTTTATTTAAATCAGATTTTTAAATTTGTTAGTTACGTTATAAGTTTTCCTCATAAAAATAAACCTGTTTAAAATGAAATCTGAATTTAATACAAAATATGTTAAGGCCTAAGCTTATTACAATCTCTTAAAACATTTAAATGAATAAATATGCTGAATCCATGAGCCACTATCAAAAACTTTAGTTAAAGGCTGGGTTTTTTTTTAATATATGAAGAAAGAAACAAGGGGGAAACATCTAGCTTTGAAGTAACGCTTTATAATTATGGATCAACAGGTCTTGTACTGTGTTAAGGCCATGATCCCCTGGGAAATCCAGGGGCTTGTGCTACGGAGTGCAAGAAACTGGCAAAGTCATCATAGGCATTGGGACCCACCCGATTCCATGAGACACCATCATGTATCTTATTAGGATTATCCACTGAGCCCACTTGGGCATACTCTTATTGTATAGTGGTTCCATTTTCAAATTATGAAACAGAAACATGCTGACTGGCATTAATTATATTCCTATCAACAGAGTAGTCCTACTGAATTCACTGGTACTATTCACATACGATTAACTCCACAAGTACTTAAAGAACTGGGACCTATGTCTGTAATCTTTAATACTTTAACACAAAAATTACCTTGTGCTTTTCTTCTTCTTCTTTTTCTGGGGTACTTTCTTCTGTCTTGAATTTCTTTGATATTTTCTTTAAACCTGATCACACAACAAATACATGAGTTAATTCATAAGTATACATGAGGCTAATTCCTATAGCTACAGTATCTGAAAGCGTGTCTCAGTCAGCTGAAATTGATATTTCAATTTGAGGTAATAAAAGAAAAAGTTTGAAAAAAGAAATCAGGTATGGTTAAGACCTAGCAAGGATTTTTAGAGGGAACAATATCCACTCAGTCTACTGAGTGGGTATCAGCACTCAAACTGGCAGAAGTGATGGTAGGCAAAGAAAAAAAAAAAGAGGGGTATGGTACAATTTTTTCTTCCTTCTTGCAAAGAGCAGTTGTGAGAACCACTAGTGGGGCACAGCCAGTTACACAAAGCCACTCACTGTTCAAATGTACACGCATTATAAATCCAAAGAGAAATGAGTTTATGCTGCTACACAAGTAACTGAATTCACGTGCCTTCTCTAAAATGTTCATTCCTTCCACTTAACTTCCAGTATGGAAAGGAACAATAACAGAAATAGCTTAAGAAAAGAAAAATAGTTTAAACTTATATTTTCCTAATCTGTCCATTGACAGTATTGGCAGCTGAACCAGAGTATAGCCTTGCAGAAGTCAGGATAAAGGCTATGTGGAAAAAAAAAAACCAACAACCAAGAAGATCAAAATTATTCCCCAAATTTATAGAGAAGCAGTAAAAGTTATGCATGAAAGAAAGATTATCGCAGAACAAAAGGGGACCAAAATATTGTTGGGCTGATTTAAGCTCATCTTAAATGATGAGACTCTGATGAAGTTTTCTTTACTCACTAAGGAGGTCCTGTGCATACACTGATCCTTGTACTAATAAAGAATATTAATAGAAGGAAACAGAAGCCCACAATAATCAATTATTAAGGAGAATCCTATTTACAAATACTATGCAATCAAATTTATCTCTCAAAAAGATTCAAGACTTACAGTGTTATGAGGTAAAAGGGAAGATGGAAAGCTGCCTGGACTAAATCATGCTCTCTGACCTTTAATGAACCCATTTCCAGTAATACATTACAGTCCTTTGGGGGTATTCTTAAGGAACATATTTGGATCCATTCTGTTTCCAGAAAAGAGACTAGAAATATTTACAAGACAAAACAAAGTCTAGTTAAAGTTAATTTGCTAATTATGCTACGCAACAGGACACAACATCTCTTGAAGAGCCCCTGAAATATTTTAAGTAATTTCCTTTTTAAAAAAAAATTCACTCAACTGATTCCAAATAGCTTGCAAAGCTTGGGTGGGTTTCTCAAAGTTTTTTGGGGAAAAAAACAAAACAAAAGAAATACCACCACAAAATCCTGGCTGCCAGTAAGAAGAACAAAGATGTACAACATCAGTTGCTCATCAAGTCCTAAGCTATTGATTCAGCATCTCCAGGGAACCATTCAGGGCAGAGGAAGTTCAAGCCCAGCAAAGGGCTCCTATTCTGTAGGTGTTTGTTCTACCTTCTCCACATATTATTCAATTCTATGTTATACAAATAGAATTGAACAAGTTTGAAACCTTCCCCAAACTGGCTACATCAGGGATGCAAGAACAAGCAGACCTGGCGAGACTGGGAAGAGATAGGTACAGGGAGGCTGAGAAAAAACAAACAATCATAGGTAGGGCCCTACTAAATTCACAGCCATGCAAAACAAGTCATGGACCATGAAATCTGGTGTTAGGTGTGCTTTACCCTATACTATACAGATTTCATGGGGGACACCAGTGTTTCTCAAATTGGGGGTCCTGACCCAAAAGGGAGTTGCAGGGGGGGGGGGGGGCGTGCATGCGAGCGAGCGAACAACCCTTACTTCTGTGCTGCTGCCTTCAGAGCTGAGCAGCTGGAGAGCAGCGGCTGTTGGTCGGGCACTCGGCTCTGAAGGCAGCGCCCCACCAGCAGAAGAGCAGAAGTAAAGGTGGCAATACCATACCACACCACCCTTACTTCTGCCCTGCTGCCTTCAGACCTGGGTGGCCAGAGAGTGACGTTTGCTGACGGAGGGCTCAGCTCTGCAGGCAGCAGCGCAGAAGTAAGGGTGGCAACACCCTACCGGGCCATCCTTACCTCTGCGCTGCTGCTGGAGGTGACACTGCCTTCAGAGCTGGGCTCCCGGCCACCCCCGCTGCTCTCCAGCTGGCCAGCTCTGAAAGCAGCACCAGCGCCAGCAGCTGTGCAGAAGTATGGGTAGCAGTACCGCAAACATCCTCCCCTCCTCCCCCATTCCAACTCCTTTTTGGGTCAGGAACCCTACAATTACAACACCGTGAAATTTCAGATTTAAATAGCTGAAATCATTAAATTTATGATTTTTAAAACCCTAGGACCATGAAATTGACCAAAATGGATCGTGAATTTGATAGGGCCCCTAAACATAGGAGGTGCCAGGAGGGAACAACTCTCAGAAGCAAAGCAGATCCATATTATTATTGTTATTTATGTCTATTACTATAGCACCTAAATGCCCTAGAGATCCAGGATTGTGCTAGGTGCCGTACAAACACGGGTTCACTGATGTGGGGAGCTCCAAATTCTTACCAACGTCTCCGGGTACATGAGGCTTAGCTTGCTCACACTCAACTTCTAATATGGTGTATGGAGAAGGAATAAGGAAAGTAAGTGCAGAACTAATTGCCTCCCTATGGAAGACTGATCCTAATTAGGACTGTGTATCACCTCCCCTCCCAGCCCCCACCTCGCAACTATAGGTTGTGCAGCCTGTCAGAACCAGCTTTGGTCTTGTAGCTTCATGAAATTAAGACTATTTGGTTCCAAAATTGTCAGACCTTTTCTCTTTGCTGTTGACAATAAAATCATCACCACATGTAGCCTTTAAATCAGGACTGCTTTCCTAAAAAATGTGGTTTTGTTCAGCTACAAGTTATTGACACAACAGTGTTCATTTACCCAGTATGGAAGACTAATTCCACCTGCAGAATAGTCAGACAAGATTGATAGATTTTAAGACCAGAAGGAACTATTATATGTTCATCTAGTCTGACTTCCTGCTTAACACTTCACAGAACCTCAACCAACAATTTCTGCACCAAGCTTATAACTTCTGTTTGAGCTATACGATCAACTTTTAGAAAGATATCCAACCATGATTTAAAGACTTCCAGTGATGGAGAGTCCACCACATCACAAGCTAAATTATTCCAATGGCTAATTAAACTCACTATTAGTAACATATGCTATACTTCTAGACTGAATTTGTCTAGCTTCAGCTTCCAACCATTGTACCTTATCATTCCTTTTTCTATTATATTAAATGAGCTGTTGACTATCAAAAATATTTTTGCCACATACTTGTAGATTATGCCTCTTAATATTCTCTTGAAGTGTTGTAAAATCCAAATGCTTACTCAGATTGTTCTGAAATTTGCTGTGCTCCTTTGCCAATCCTTACAGTCCAGGGGGTTCTCAAACTGTGCGTCAGACCCCAAAGTGGGCTACAACCCCATTTTAATGGGGTTGCCAAGGCTGTCTTGGGCTTTGGCTTTAGCCCTGGGCCCCAGTAAGTCTAAGCCCCACCGCCTGGGACCAAAGCCCAAGCCCTGGGTGGTGAGACTCAGGTTACAGGCCCTCTGCCTGGGGCGGAAGCCTTTTGGCTTTCGTCTCCCCCCTTGCCAGGGGCGGTGGGGCTTGGGTGGGCTCAGGCTTCAGTCCCCCTTCCTGGGGTCATGTAATTTTTATTGTCAAAAGGGGATCACAGTGTAATGAAGTTTGAGAACCCCGTTATAACTTGTAAAACATTCCTGGAGTTTCTATTAATGGCTCCATGAAACCTTTCCAAATGTCTGCAAGTTTGAACTCCATGAAAACACAATTTTTGTTGTACACATTGTATAAAGATGTTTAAGGAGCTGCTCCTGCTATTCCCTTGTCTAATTTGGTGGTCTGTAACAGATTCCCAACCAGTACCCCACGTTGGAATTTATCAGGTAGAATGCTGATCCATAACTATTCCAGGTCCTATACTTCTGAATTGTCAAGAAATCTAACGCAGACAATAGTTTCTTTGATGTAGAATGACAACCCTGTTCCTCGGCTGCCCACTCTCTTTTTCCTAAAATGGAGTAATATTAAAATCCCAGTCATGTGACTCAGCCCACCAGGTTTCAGTAATACTAATTATACCAAATTTTCTGTTCATAAATGAACATTTCTAATTCCTCCTGATTATTTCCCAGGCTTTTCTCCTCTGTCACCCAGAAAACTGGAACCCTTTCTACTGAAACAATGGTAGTCCAACCCATATGTCCTTTTCTCCCTATAGAAGATGACCCAATATTTCACAAAACCCAAACCATCAACTTTAGACTGTATACCGAGCCAACAGTTTGCTGCTCACATTTTCTACTGGCTATCTTCTCTCAGTTGCTGGGCAAGACAGATCTCTGATCACCACCAATGCTTTCCTATCCTTCAGCTCCCTTGTAAGATCTTTGAAGTCTCGGATGATCTGCAAAGAATCTTCTGAAGCAGTACGCAGTGATGTTGTAGCCATATTGGTCCCAGGATATTAGAGAGACTAGGTGGTGAGGTAATATCTTTTACTGCTGGTGAGAGAGACAAGCTCTTGAACTTACAAAGAGCTCCTTTTCAGGTCACTGAACATTTTGGGTATGGCTGACATCCATCTTCTCATGTGCCTTGCAGAGGTCCCTGTGTTTTTCTCCAGTTTTGGAATTTCAGTCTTCCAAGAGATTCTCTGTAGCTGCTGCAGGAGAACCGGAATATGACTCGATATCTCTCCCTATGTTGAATTTCTCCTGGTTCTCTTTCCTCTGGTGGTCAAAGACCATCCCATCCTCTCTTGCTTCTCCTTCCTTCTTGGTCACAAACTGCCAGTCCCTTTTCTCTGTTTTCCAATCTCTCCTGTTCGTTTGAAACAAAACTTACCTGATTGGACCTGCAGTGGTGATAGCGGGTTATCCAAGAACTGTCTCTCTGATACAACAGAATCAACAGATGCCCTTCAAGACCACAAACCCATGAGAAAAAGTGCCTACTCTCTATTGCAAACTCTTTCAAACTTCTGGTAACCTCCTGCTCACCTCAGGAATTCACTTTACAACTGGTTTATACATTTAGCCTTGCAGGTCAGCTCATCCCCTCACTCACAGAGAGGATTAAGACTAGAACACTGGTCCTGAACTATGGCCAAAGAGCCCCAATCTCACAGCCCGCACAGAGACAGACTTCTCACCCTTTTGTTTAGAGGCTTGAAAGCCCAGCCACATAGCCCCAGCAGAGACACAAACAAACACAGACAGACCAAAAGGATAATTAACCAAGCCCTTTATCTCCATGCACGGGATCCTCAGCTGCTAATCAAAACTTTTACTCTCTCCCTGTTCATTTTATGATTATAATGATCTGTCCTGGCCTTAAAAACCTATTAACTTCACAGTTAACAGTTTGCAATTAACTAAATTCTGGGAAAAGAATTAGAATACCAAATCTGATTTTTTTTTTTTTTACCTTTGGGCACCCATTCTAAGAAATCTTCTATAAAAAAATCGTAATATTTTTAATTGCCATACCCAGCCATTATTTACTGTCACCTGGCTATATTAATTGAGCCTGCTATGGAAAAATTTGGAATAAGAACAAGACAACCACAGTGCTTCACATTTCTCTCATACTTACATGGTTTCCTGAAATCAAAGAGAACAACCATCAACTTCTTTGTCTCCTGAAATAACTTGTTCAGGTATGACAAAAAGCAGAATACTATTAGTATAACATTAGAATTCTAATCCCCCCCCCTTTCCATTTCATACAAATCCCTCATGCAATATTATAGGCTATTCTACCATATTCCTGTGAATTCCCTTTCCATATATTTCAACTGACATGCAATCACGGTTTCATCTCCTTCTGCAAAAAAAAATTTACTACTGAAAGAATAAAAGTCAGATACTTAAATATGTTAACATCTATAAAGATTTCAGAAGTATTTTTGGCTTGTATAATAAACTAATTCATATTTGACTGAGTGATTTTTCCATTTGCTTTAAGTTTCATAGCATTAACTCTTCCTGTCCAATGTAAATTGCAGGATACACCTAATTCTAAATGAAGCATTTAAAATTTGGTGAGCATAATTTAAAAAAAAAAAAAAAAGTCAGATTGTAAACTTTTATTAAGATTTGACTATGAATTCAGGTACAATATTCAATGTTGCAAAATAGGATTTTCAAAAGACCCTCAAAATATCTCCCATATGTTGGGCTTCTCCAATTTTTGGAACCCTTAGAACCAACTTCAGCCTTGTCTACACGACAGAGTCATTGCCGGTATAGCTACATCATCAGATCCCTCTAGTGAAGGCATAGTGTAAGCTGACAGGAGGGCTCCTCTTGGCATAGTTACACCACCACCCCATATGACATTCGCTAAACCAACAGAAGCACTCTTCTGTCGGCATAGTTGTGTCTACTCAGAGGTTTTGCCAAAATTATTATGCTGGCTGGGGGTGTGATTTTTTCACACCCCTAGCCAATGTAGCTATGCTGGCAAAACTTTGTAGTATAGACTAAGGGTTGGTCTACACGGAAAACTAGCATCAGCATAGCTACATCTTTCAGGAGTGTGAAAAATCTGTAGCGATATGAATAGCTTCATAGAGCCAGAACGCTTACAGAGTTAACAATTTCAGTTGGTACAGCTGCATCTTTCAGGGGGAAATACACACGCAAGAGATGTAGATATGCTGACCTAACCCCCACTGTAGACAGTGCTAGGTCTCCCATTAACCTAGCTACTGTGTCTCAGGGAGTTGGATTAACTATAGGGAGGGGAAAACCTCCCCCTGTAGCGAGCATCTGCACCGAAGTGCTATAGTGGCAAAGCTGTAGCCCTGCACCTATGCCGCTGTGTAGTACTTTAAGACATGGCCAGCCTCAAATACAACAAAACATTGCTAAATTGCATCCCCAAAATTAGTGTCCACACAAATAGCAGCCTCACCCTATTTCTCAGCAAAGATTTAATATCAGAGCACTAAAGTGATGTTTCCAATGAACAGAGCCAGGTGTATGTGGCTGCATAATAGCTTTTAAAAGTGCATCATAATTGAGCTTCACAGTCTACCTTTTCATTTTGAATATTAACGATTTAGATATTACACTTATGTTTACTTCAGCATTTTGGCGGGAATCTCCCACTATTGCACTACCACCAGCACATCTCCACCCGTGGTAGTAATGGAAACAGTGCTAGTGGAGCCCAAGCACAGACATTTTTACGACTGTTTTGATGAGATGTCCATGTGAGACAACATGGTGGTAATACTGGGAACTCAACGGATGCAATAATGTCTTCCTGATTCTGCAGACACCTTAAAACAACATGTATGAGAGAAGTATGAAGTGGTCCCGTTGGTCTCAATGGTATGTTAACATTGAAGCCCCATGACAACAATTCAACTTTCGTGAACTATTTCAATAGAAACATCATGTTCATGTTTATTTGTCATTGTTGCACGATACTCGAGTAGGATGCAGTAGGGCAGTTAGTTGCCATAAAGAGTTGCAGAAGTGGGAAATAGCAAGTTTAGAAGCTCTTTCCCCAGAAACTTGAAGTTGACTCTGCTCCTCCCCCTGATCAAAAAAGGAAAAAAGGAGATGCGCTACCCTCAGTACCAAAAGTTAAAAATGCTTCTTAGAGATCAGAAACACTAAGCCTCCTCCCACTCCTCTTTTGGTGCTAAAAAGGCCCAACTGTCCCATACCCATATGTCAAGATGTCCAACTTTCTCCAGACAAGTTTAATATTGTGAAATGGGGTCTTCCAGTCACTAGTTTGAATTTGAAAGTT
Source organism: Eretmochelys imbricata (assembly GCF_965152235.1). Classification (NCBI taxonomy): domain Eukaryota; kingdom Metazoa; phylum Chordata; order Testudines; family Cheloniidae; genus Eretmochelys; species Eretmochelys imbricata. Next base: position 199,325,335 of record NC_135574.1, on the reverse strand, counting down.
CCTACTTTACTTGAGCGCCATATAACTTATCTTGTCAATCATACCATCTATTACTGAAAAGACCTTTATTGCAAGTTGCTCTGAAGCCTCAAAAACCAGTAACAATCTGAAAGTGGAATTACTAAATTGAGAGTTGCCTTAGATATTAACTAGAATCAGAATTAGCCAAACATATTTTTTAAATTTTACCACAATTAAGACATTTATTCCCTTTTCAAAGAGACTGCAAAGAATTAATTTACGAAAAGAAACTTTAATGTTCGTCTTTCCTATTCTGAAGCTTCACAATGATCTCTGAAGCAAGAGCTCACTATCAAGTTAAAAAGCCTACTCAGCCTTTATCTTTCCAAGAACACGAACCAACAAATCACTCCTCATTATGTACATAAAATATTAATTTTCATAAGAAATCCCTAGGAAATACATACACTGAAGCTAGCTCTTTATTTTACTTTGATAAATTAAACTCAATCAGGTAATACCAACATTCTTCTGAATTTTTTTTGGGTCTATTAATATTAACCAAAGATGACCAATTATTCTTTTGGACAATACTGAACTGCCATTTAACAACTTCCAAAAGAAGAAAAGGAAAACTTCTAACATGCATTTTAAAGGATTGTCTACATGCACAGTTATACTAGTTTTAAACACATGATTTTAAATAGAGTTAGTCACATGGGTACAAAAGCCTATATAAACATTTGTTTTAGTTTAAACCAGGTTTTTGCTTTTGTTTGTTTTAGCTCAGAATAAAAATCAATTATTTTAAAAAACTTTTTTATTTAAATGAGATAGTTTAAATTAAAAACATTTTTAGAAGAGAAATCTATTTAAAATTAAATTTGAAATTATGACAACCTATATTAAGACTTAAGTATTAGAGAAAATCAAATCACTCAACTGGTGGAAGTCACGAGCTAAGCACCTAGAACCAGGGTTTGTTGAAGTGCTACACTAGTTTTTGACAGCAGTAGCTTCTTCTGCAGATGCGGACAGAATATTTTCATCATTTCACTTTATTTTTTTTAATTAGTTCAGCTTAATGACTAGTTCATTCAAAATCAAAAAATCAAATGGGAGTTGAAAAAGCAGGAATGCTTGTTTTCCTCTTCCAATCTATGAATAAAACCTAGGTCTGAGAGGATGAGATCAACTAGTTTTAAAATCTTAAAGAACATGGTGAACAGAAACAGTAAGTTCAATACTTCCTTTGTTTAATAATTTTTGAATACAAAAAGATGTTTTGATATTTTTTTCAGATGTATCCAGCACTTTAAGGTAGTTTTATATAACTATCAGTAATCATTTAAAATACTATTATTCATTTTTAGATGAATTCCAACTTCCATGCAAATACAGTTTGCACACAAGTAAAAAATTAATCTAGTATATAATAAAAGCAACATTCACCATTTTCTAACAGAACAAAAAATAAGATTCTGAAAACAATGTATATTATGCTACATAACTGCTGAAATACATTATGCATAGATAGAACATATACTCTTGGCTAGCAAAGAGAAGTACTAAGTTTAGAGTAAATGTTATATTTAGTTGCAAAACAACATGGTTTAATGGTTACAAATTGTGAGAATCAACCTTTGTTTAGGAAAATAACTAAAAAGTTCAACGGCAAAATGAGATTAAAATAAATTATTTAAATCCATCTACCCTAATTTAGCTTCAGTTGATTAGGAGCAGGTCTAAGAAATACCTTGCTTTGGTTTGAGTAGTGTATTTATATCAATTTAACTAACATGATTAATTAAATCAGTTGAATTAATCTGGTATAAGTGTGCATGTACACACAGCCCATGCAGCAGGCAAAGATTATCCAACAAGCTTCTGGAATGTACTTTTTTGTTCCAGTTTTCACCAAAAAGTTTAGTAGCAATTGGACATCTAACAATGAATGTCAGTGAAAATGTGATAGGATCAGAGGCTAAAATAGGGAAAGAACAAGTCTAAGTAATTTTTAACTAGTTAGATGTTTTCAAGTCACCAAAATGCATCCTAGAATACTCAAGGAGCTGACTAAGGAAATATCTGAGGCATCAGCAATGATCTTAGAAAAGGCATGGAATATAGGTGAGATTCCAGAGGTCTGGAAAAGGGCAAATACAGTGCCAATCTATGAAAAGGGGACTAAGGATAACCCATGGAATTACAGACCAGACACCTTAACTTCACTACCCAGAAAGGTAAAGGAGCAAATAATTAAGCAATCTGTAGAAACCTAGAAGATAATAAAGTGATAAAGTAAGTGATAAAGTAATAGCAGCATGGATTTGTCAAGAACAAATCTTGTCAAACCAATCTAATACTTTTCTTCGAAAGGGTAACAAGCCTTGTGGATGGGGGGGGATGGGGAGGGGAACAGTAAATATGGTATATCTTGACTTTAGCAAGGCTTTTGATACTGACTTGCATGACCTTCTCATAAACAAACTAGGGAAATACTACCTAGATGGACTTACTATAAGGTGAGTACATAATAGGTTAGAAAACCATTCCCAGAGAGTAGTTATCAGTGGTTCACAGTCAAGCTGAAAGGGCATATCTAGTGGGATCCTGCAGGAAATAGATCTGGCTCCGGTTCTATTCAATATCTTCATCAATGATTAGATAATGGCATGGAGAGCTCACTTATACAGTTTGCAGATTATACCAAGATGAGAGGTTGCAAGTGCTTTAGAGGATAGGATTCAAATTCAAAATGGTCTGGATAAACTGGAGAAATTGTATGAAATAAACAGGATGAAATTCTATAAGGACAAACACAAAGTACTCCACTTACGAAGGAACAATCAATTGCACACACAAAATGGAAACGACTGTCTATGAAGAAGTACTGCGGAAAGGGATCTGGGGTCATAGTGGATCACAAGCTAAATATGAGTGAACAGTGTAACACTGTTGCAAAAAGGCAAACATCATACTGGTCTGTATTAGCAGGAGTGTTGTAAGCTGATTAGGTCTCAACTGGAGCATTATGTCCAGTTCTGGGTATCATAAGAACGGCCATTCTGGGTCAGACCAAAGGTCCATCTAGCACAGTATCCTGTCTTCTCACAGTGGTCAATGCTAGGTGCATCCAAGGGAATGAACAGAACAGGTAATCATCAAGTGATCCATCCCCTGTCACCCATTCCCTGCTTCTGGCAAACAGAGGCTAGGGACACCATCCCTGCCCAGCTTGGCTATTCTCCATGAATTTATCTAGTTCTTTCTGAACCCTGTTATAGTCTTTGCTTTCACAACATCCTCTGGCAAAGAGTTCCACAGGTTGACTGTGTGTTGTGTGACAGATGTAGATAAACTGAAGAAAGTCCAGAGAAGAGCAACAAAAATGATTAAAAGTCTAGAAAACATGACCCATGAGGGAAAATTGAGAAAACTGGCTTTGTTTAGTCTGGAGAAGATTTTTTTTTTTGGGGGGGGGGGGGGGGGGCGGGACAGGGACATCATAACAGTTTGCAAGTACATAAAAGGTTATTACAAGGAGGAGGGAGAAAAATTGTTCTCTAACCTGTGAGGATCGTACAAGAAGCAACGGGCTTAAAAATTACAGAAACAGCAGTTTAGGTTGGACATTAGGAAAAGCTTCCTGTCAGGCTGGTTAGGCACTGGAATAAATTGCATAGGGAGGTTGTGGAATCTCCATCATTGGAGATTTTTAAGAGCAGGTTAGACAAACACCTGTCAGAGCTGGTCTAGATAATACCTAGTCCTGTCATGAGTGCAGAAGACTGACCTAGAAGACCTCTCAAACGTCTCTTCCAGTTCTACGATTCTATGCATCTTCTACACTCTCTTTACTCCCTCCCCCACTCGGAACTTTTGGAAACATAGGTGTATTCCTCATACATACTATCTTTCCTTTCTTAAATGCATTGATGGGCAGTGACATATTTAAATATCAACATTATACGTATCATCATTAGCACTGGAGTTAGCACCCATTGAATTCACTGAGGTAGATATTTTTTTCAAGCTCACTGCAAACTCATTAAGACACCACCACACTGATTACACTCGGATCAAATATTCAAGTTTTTTTCCCCCTGGCACTATAACATCTAGAGATCTAGCTTTTTTTTTTTTTTTAAATAAACCAAAGCCGAGACTCTGGAGAACAGGGGTCCACTACGTAGCCCTTTGTTCCCTGACCTTCTTGAGAGGGCACATGCTACACTTTAGGAATCACTGCCCCGGTGCAAAAGAAGTTCTCTTTGTAAACAGAGTTTATTTGGTGTAAGACACCCCCTCCCAAATATACATTTGCCTAGGTTTCTTTTGGTGAACTTCCTGGTTCCCTTTTACAGCAGCATCCCCACTTTCCTTAAATGGAATATGGAAATAGTAATCAGACCCTCAGTTTCCATCTGACAAAACTTCCCTTCAATTTGCTCAGTCTGCCATTGACGAGCTTTAGAGATACATCAAGTGTCACCTTGCTTGCAGCCAGCCAGCATGTAGATAGTGCTCTCTCTCTAAAACTATTCCAAAGCTAGCTATATTCTCAGTTTCTCTTTTCCAGGTGATGTCCGGTAATCCTGCAGTCAAGAGTTTTACCTACACACTCAGTGTCTGCTCAACAACCCCAAGAGCATCTCTGAACAGCAAGTTTGTATTCCATGCTATGGGGAAAATGTGTAAAAGCTACTGAATAATAATGACCCTCTTTCACCATTTCAAGATGGAGTACCTCACTACATATTGCAGGACACTTTTCCATACATTGCTTGGAAGCTTCAACATACATTAATGAAACAGGAAATGCTAACAGTGTGAAAACCTACATCCTCTTGCTTGTAGAAAAAGGATGGAAGAAATGGCATTGTTCCAATAGCCCACGAAACACTCCATATGCAGAGCATTTACAGAGAAATTAGGGGGAGGAATGGCATGGGGCTAAAGTATATCGCAGTGCTGCTCTCTTAAAACATGAGCCGAAGTCCACCTCAGTCATTCTACGCTGCAGAACAATCTACCTTATGTATAAGCAAGTGCATTAAAAACACAAAAGTAATCCAATGTATTTTTTAAATTAGTAAAAATCCCACAATGCTAACTTCTGAATGCCCAAGAGATGAACACATGTGCATCGGCTGGTAGGTGCTAAGTTCTCAAAGGAATCTGAGTCTGTATGCAATGAAATACTAACATAAATGGCTGGCGATATTCACAAAGTCACCACTATTCTTTCAAGATACAATCCTTCAAGGAATTGTCTTGGATCTTGTGTCCCCCTCCCTGTTGCCAAATGCCAGCTAAACCACTCACAGACTCTTGTTCTGTTTCCTGTGTGGCATGCTCCAGTAATACACTCTGCAAAAGAAGTTATTTCTTGTATGCCCGTCTACTGCTCTGCCAATGACAAGACAAAAGAACTGGACTCCAGATTTTTCCTTTGCTTGGTCACCAACTTTCTGGAGTCCTACCTGATTACAACTTATCTTTATAACATCATTAACAGGTATACAAGGCTGTGGTTTGGCTCTGTTCGTTTTGTTCTCCTAATGGTCTCTCAGTTCTGCCCATCTGGTCTTGTGGGGAGCAGAGACATCTGCCTGCTTGACAAGATGGACAGTAGCCCGGAATGGACACACTAGCACTGCAGAAGCTCAGCCCAAATTCCACATGTGCCTGCATTTGCTTACATTATTTGAGCAATCTAAAAATTGCCCCAAAGCATAGCAATCATGTTGCAAGTGTTATAAAAAAGGGTTTGTAAGTGCCACTGCTCCAGCTCATAGATCCCTATTTCTTATTTCTCCAGTAAGCTACAATTACAGGTTTCCTTCTTTGCACTTCGGTCATCTAGCCCCAAGACACCAAGCACCTTTGTGGCAGGAATCAGTGGTGGCGCTTGCTTTAAATGCCCTCAGCACACTAAGGCACCAAATGAGCAGTACTAAACTCTAGGTCATCTTAGCATGAGAAATCACCTCAAGAGCACTGAACGACAGCCAACAGCCTCTTGGCACACTGACCAAAGCCTTGACTCCTGGCAGCTCTGCATCAAAGCCTCCAGTTAACACTCCATATACCAGCACAGAAACTGGAGATCAATAAAATGGTATCAGGGTATATCATCTGAATTGTTCCAGTCATTCCATTTAATGGCTGATAATAACTTGAAGATGAGTATCAAAGCATAAGACGACAGAATAGTAAGAAGCAGTTTGGGATTCTCAGCACCTTAGGAGCCCAGTTTATACCAGGCTGGCATCTGCATCCAGAAGGCAATCTATATCAACGCAAGCAATTCTGACCTTAGGGCAATTATCATGCAACTTTGCTTGCAGTGACTATCTGAGGATTGTCTGTGCCAACACCTCTTCCAGTAGCATCAACTACTCCACCTCCTCAAAATGCACCACACAGTCACTTATGTAAGATCAAGGAGGTGAACCTGGAAGAACTCAGGATTATCATTTGTATTCCAAAGAAAAGGCTGGGTGTATTTGGGGACAAATATAGATTTACTTATAAGAGACAGAACAATTTGCTCTGGAGAATCCAACTTCCACCCAGTTTTTGCAATATCTGGGTACGCCATCCGGGTTTGGTTTGGCCCCACCAAAGAATTCTCAAGGACCAAGATTAATTGGTACCTGGCCTAAGGACTGCTCCCATGAATGTGACCTTGCATACCATTTATAATGAGATGACAGAGATATAGAAATCCAGTCACACCCCAATCTCAAGCAGTAGAGAAAAATACATTTTGCCAAGGACGCTGTTGGCTACACATTCCACTTCCTATAAGTTTGCTGATTAAGGGAAAACAGATACCTGAACATTGTTGGCAGTTATTTGCAAGAACGGTTTATTCAGCTTCAAAGGCTGCCTTGAATGTTGTGAGGTACCCATGACTCCATTAGAAGTCAAACTGTTGAACAAGGTTCGCTCCTGTAAGGCGCTCTGCCAAGACCTACCCTAAGAGATGGCGACCATCACACAGGAGAGTTGACCAGGACAGCCATCGAAAGGATGTAGGCTTCTTTTGTGCAGCAAGCATGGTACAGAAAGCTGCTGCCCCAGAAACTGCACATTACCACCTCACACTTTCACAGCCCATCCCTGCTTAGCTTTTGCCCTTGTAGAGTCCCTATTTGGATTCAGAATGCCCATTTCTGAGATCAGGGTGGCCCAAAATCTCCTGCCTCAGTAGTTTCTTCTTGGTATCTCATGTCTGAGTTAGTCAAATATTGACAGTTTTTGTTTATGAGGTCACATTCTTTCAGGCTTTGTTGATTTACTCATCTTTGTTATATGAAAGAATGTTCTCCATCCTTTTAATATAAAAGTTGCATTTTTACAATACTGAGCATTAGTCTTTTTACATTGCCTATGCTTTTGGTTATAAGACATAGCCTTATTCACCTTAGAGCTATTTAAGGTGGGAAAATTCTGTAAGAATTACCTTCAAAGAACCAGAATTGAGAAATTAAGACAGGTGAAACATTTACAGCCTTCCTTCACCTATACTGGTGCAGAAACTCTTCCATGTGTGTCTGTCATTTGCTGCTCTTTCCACCTGGGGTCGGCAGTGTTCTCTGCTGAGCAGCCATTTTTACCGGAATGGTAGCCTGGTTCCGTTCCCATAACCAATGGGTTGGTTTTTTTTTTTACGGGTCTAGATGATTAGTGTGACAGACTGACAATATCCTGTAAAATCCTGGACAAACCTTATGGAATTAAGATAAACTTTATTGAATTAGGTTAAATCTTCTTGAATTAGGGTGAATACCCTTGGGATCAATCCACTGTATTAAAAATGCAAATGTGTATGTGTCATTAGAGAATTGTATGTAACTCCTTCAAGAGGATTGGAATGTTAATGTAATTCCTCCAATTATTAGCCCATTGAAGCCACTGCCTACAGAGGTATGCACATACTAGTTCAAACTTGATGCTCCAGGGACCCGACAAAAAGAACTTTTGGATAAACTGCTGTGTTTTAAACGGGCTCAGGACCTTCTTCCTGATCCAGCAAATGCATAAGTCCCCATGTCCATTGAGGGCCTTAATCCTTAGGGAGGAGCTATAAGGACTGGGCCTATTAAGGTCCATAAGACTGTGTGCTTGCTTTGAGCCGAAGCTGTGATGAACTGGAAGTCACAAGGAAACTCCTTGGGTGGGGTACTGAAGGACCTCTCCTGCCAGAGCCCATGTTAAGTTTTGGGTGATCTCTGGTATGCTGATTAGCATGCATAGGTTCTTTTATTGTTTTTAATATGTGCTCTCCAGTGCATTTACCCTAAGAATAAAACAGGCTTGCATAAAAAGAGCTGGTGGTATTTATGACTTGTCATAGCAGTTATAGTGTTAACCATCTCTATAGAGAAAGCAACCAGGTGACAGCAAACAAGAAGTCTGTCTCTGCTAGGAGCAACACGGTGAAGGCAGGAAGAACTGTGCAGCCTGGAAATACTCCAGTTAGAAGGGAGGGAGGGAGACATGGGTCTCCACCCAAGAAAGGCAATGTTTGCAGTGGTGAAAGCCAGAGAGTAGGTACCCTGGTTGGACCACTGAAGGGAAATCCAGGTTCAGTTGCCCTCAGCTGTGACAGTTATCCTTGGAGTCAACCCTCCCCACTTTATCCAGGGTTGGGACTGGCAGCCACATCAAGGTGTAGCAGACAGAGTGAAGAGGGGCAACGGTTCACCCAAAATAAAGACCCTTGAATCCCCACCAATTTTAACAATTATGCATGTTCTGAGGTCTTGAAACATTTTCGTGTTTTCAATTCCCATTTCCCTCTAAAAACAAAAAAAAGGAAGTGTCAAATGACTGCCATGACTTCTGGCTCTTGGTCATCATTCACACCTTATGCATGCCCAGTTAGTGACTGAAAAACTTCAGGGTACGAGATCAAATTCAGTCGGGAAACGTACATACAACTTGATATGTTTATCTCAATTATCCAAACCTCAAAGGGGGTCCACCAAAGTTGCTCAGCCCTGTGTTTCCGTTTATACACGGGGTAAAACTTATTTGGCTTTCAAGGGCAACCAGGTTCTTTCTTTTTCTTCTGGTGCGTTTCGAGGACCAGCTGGTAGGTCTGGCTCCCACATAGTGACCAGCTGATGGTCACTGCTGAAAGTACTGGGAGAAATGTCTTCCTGACATTCCATACAATACAGGCCAAGAGTCACATGCTATCACAAAATGCGTATCACTAACTCCACACACAAACCCTGACAACTGAGCTGTATTTTTATACTTCTCTATTTCTATAGCTTGTTATTTAAAGAGCACATTATTTTAAACAAGTGAAAGTTACTTTTATTAACCAACCTGTTTTGCCAAGTTCCTCAGCAAAGTATGGGTCATTCAAGTCAACATCAGATGGAAATTCATCTTCATTCAGTTCTTCTTTGGCAGTAGCCTATAACAAAAAACAGTGATTTTTGTCATTTCCATTTAACATGCAACTAATACAGAAGTTTCATCTAAATGAAATATAACTTCTTGTAGCTGCTACTAATTCACAACTTGAAAGTTTCAGAGTAGCAGCTGTGTTAGTCTGTATCCGCAAAAAGAAAAGGAGGACTTGTGGCACCTTCGAGACTAACAAATTTATTTGAGCACAAGCTTTCATGAGCTACAGCTCACTTCATCGGATGCTTTAAGGTTGTGATCTGAATGACATAGATCTAAAACATACCATAAATTGTGAACTAAGGTGAATGTAAATAAACAATTCTAAGTCTGTATATAACACACTGAGCTATAAATCTTACTATGAACACAAAGAGCAGAATAATTTACACATTCAAAGAAGTCTTAAGTCCATAGAATATAAACTGTATAAACATTCCAATTAATTATAGGATCAGAAGCAAACTTCTGGTTCTTCGTATCCACACACAATATTTTTCAAGTTAATGATTCAAGGAGATCAACAATAAGTAAAATCATTACACCCAAAAGAGTGGACAGTATGCACAGCATGTTTATGAACTACCAAGGAGATAATATATCCTTTCTTCTCTACAAAAGGCAGTTCTCAAACATCCATGTTGAAGTCACTGCCAAAAAAGCACAGCTGCTCGATCACTCCTGCTTCATCATTGCCTGTATTCCACAAGCAAAAAATATAAACTCAGCATATAAAAAACAAGCTGACCGCCCTTACTGGGAGATTCATAAAGTGTGCTGGTCCTATTTAAAATAGGAATAGTCAACTAACAACGGTCCTCCACAAAAACCTTCTTTAGGCAAAAGCGTGGGTAAATAGCTTTCAACTGTGCCCTGAAGTTTATCAAATGTGGGTTTAAACTTATAGGGGAAGCAAGATCAAGAACTGAGGAATTTTTCCTTAGAACACCTAGCCTCCAGCACATGTGAACCATTACCCTGTTGGTTTTAGTCAGGGTAAATGAGAGAGTCTTACACTAGCAAGAGTTGCTGTAGCCTCTCGAAACACTATTTAACACAAGAAGCCAGTTTGTTTTCAGAAGTTTTAGCAGCTACTGATCAAATGCCATTTGTAACTTTGCTTAGAGAATGGACAAATACATTAACAAAGCCACAGAAGTTATTTTAATTAATCTGTTATCTCGATGTGATATGGCTCTACCAGGCCTTCACTGCCTTCTGCTGGAGCATTAAACCCCTGACACCCCCTGCTTAAAGAAGACTGACTTAGGCCGGGCCACCTACAAGACACAGGGCTAGTCTGCACTGGCAACGCTTTAATGTGCCTTGTGTAGTCATGGCAGAGCACTGGGAGACAGCTCTCCCAGTGCCCTAAAAAACCACCTCCAGGAGGGGCGTAGCTACCAGTATGTTTCTTCACACCCCTGAGTGAGAAAGTTGCAGCGCTGTAAATTGCCAGTGTAGACAAGCCCTTAGTCCTCCGCAGGCCCAGAAGGGCCAAGAGGAGACACTGACCAATAGAGAAGCAGCAGGCCAGTTAAGAAGGCTTGCCTGCTTCTTCTGGGGCAAGTGCTGGGAGAGATTAGGACAAAGGAGATGCTCCTCAGTGGGACCTTTGCTTAAAGCACTGCAATGAAGCAGTTGCCTTTTCTATTTGTTTGTTTAAAGATACAGACCCAGACAGCCTATTTCTGACTTCGTTATTATTTAACCCAGGGGTTTTCAAACTGGGGGTTGGGACCTCTCGGGTGGGGGGGTCACAAGGTTATTACATGGGGGGTCATGAGCTGTCTGCCTCCACCCCAAGCTCCGCTTTGCCTCCAGCATTTATAATGGTGTTAAATATATAAAAAAAGTATTTTTAATTTATAAGGGAGGGGTCACACTCAGGCTTGCTAAGTGAAAGGGGTCACCAGTACAAAAGTTTAAGAACTACTGACTTAACTGTTAAAGACTGACGCCAAGCATATGACAGGGGCCACTGTTTCTGACAGGCTGACACACCTTGTAAACCAAGACAGGGAGCATCTGCAGGGCCACCCTTGACCAGCAGGAGGCACTATAAAGAAACCACATTTGTGATACTGGGGCTGATTCAGAATGAAGAAAGAAAATATAGGGAGAATTAGGCAGCGTATTTTTTTAAAAGAAGTCTCCCTAACATTCATGTGTTACCACCACAGGAATCAATTCACAAATTCCTTTGGTAAATGAAAAGGCAAAAAAGCACCAGGGCAGAAAGACCAGTAGTATGAATGCAATTCCATTTTGTCATTCATACACAGAAATATCCCTCAAGGGTACACATCTAGTTGATCTTTGAGCAACTCCTCAACGCCATTCAAAATGTTTATGCTGCTAGAACTTTGGGAGACTGAATTTTGTACATCCTAATCAGAAACCTTGCTATCCAATCATATTTTAGCAACAAATATGATACACTCTGGAATGTTTAAGTGGCTAACAAAACTCCAAGATCAAAAAGTAGTTTTCTGGGTAGATGTATGTTTATTTTTCTTTTATCACACAAATTTACAATGATATTTACTTTGGCTGCCAAAGACAGACGAAAATATATGGAAGCCTGTTATGACTAGTATTACCCTGAACATCCTTCTAACTCTCTAGATTTGGTAAGTTACTTGTAAACAGTCTCTAAATGAAGACACACCACACTATCAACCCCCAAAATCATTCTAGAAACTGTAACTCCTTTGTATTTAATTCAAGGCAAAATAGGACGGTTATAGGTTTTAATTAAAAATGTGAGTGATCAGAACATACGCACCTTTCTTTTCTTCTTCAGTTTTCTTTTCTCTTTCTTGTTTTCTAAAAATTGTTCCCAAGGAGTTAGTTTATCCTTTCCTTCCAACTTGCTTTTGACCATCTCTTCAGCAGTTTCTTTCAGTCCTATGGCAAAATAAAAAACAAATGAACAGGCAAACTTAATTTGCTCAAGTTTTTTTCATCCTCTTAAAAACACTAATATATTCTCATCAGCAAAGCCCTGATTCAAAGGGAAATATTTACTACCTTTGAGCCATGCAATTGCACAAATAACTGCCAAATCAAGGCAATGTATCCAGGGGAAAGGTCAGCTTGCTGTGCAAATCCTCCCACTTCATGCTAAAAAACCACCTCCAGCACCTCAGTGGTAAGTTGTGCAGATGTCTGAGAGGACGAGAATGGCAATACCCAGTCCTCAGCACTTCTGATTCCCTCGACTGCCTTCTCACCCCAGCTCAGTGCTGCAGTCTACAAATGTCACGTTCTTGGAGCTAGAGTAACCTTGTGAGGACTTAGTAGTACTTCACTAATACTAATTAGTTTTTACAAAATTAATAAGGATTTCGGAACGGGAAAAGGGGGGAAACAAAGAACTGAAAGATTAAGTGATTTGCACAACATTACAAACGTTAAAACTGAGGTTAGAACCTAGGTCCATCTCCCAGTGCTGTGCTTTAACTTCTAGTCAATGTGGCCCATTTCGCAGAATGCCTTCCAGTAGGGTATGTTTCATTAGGAAGCTCCACAGGGATTTTAATGTTTATATTTTCCCTTCAATTATTGTGCCTCTCCAGCAAAATACATCAAACCAGGAAACAAATTTAAAATTCCTCAGCATTTCAACTCTACTTCATCCTACAATTCTATAATGAAAAAAGGTTAAATTTAAAATATAGGGGTTTCACATGAAGTGAGATGTTAAGAGAAAAGGGACGTACATTTAAATATAAATAAAGTTAAGGATTTCTGAGCGGTTAGCTTGTAAGGGAATGCATGAACTTGTGGGATTCATGTTCAGTTGTCTCCGCCAATTTCAACTTCAGTTAAAAAAAATTACGTGTATGCAGCCCATGCAGGAAAAAATTCATGATTTTTGGGTTTGTACTATAAATGATATAATCTGATGGATAGCAATAGAAGGAAAAATAGATATAGATATTAGTATTTAGTTATCTTAAAATTGCTCTGAAAGACTGGAATAAGCATTGTATGCGCACAAGGTTACTGCTTATTAGTGACATCCTTTGATTTAAAAAAAAACCCGCTTTACTTTCTCTAAAAAAAGTCTAAGTTTTAAATCCACAAAATGCTTTCTTAAACACCTAGATGTCTGACTATTTTGGTCAGTGAAGGGTATCTCAAAAATTAGAAACAGGAGACTTCTGGTATGATAGGAAACCCAGATTCAAAAAGCTTCAAAGGTAACATGATAACTTTTTTTTAAAAAGTATTTGTCAACATGAGGTAGAGAATAGGGGGCATGCTCAGAACATACTACCCCCACAGTGGCTAAAAAATACATAAAATGTATAAAGACAGACATTCTATTTTCATTTGGATACACATTCAAATTATGACGACTCATCAGAAACCAAAATTGAAACTAGCTAAATAGATTATCCTCTTATTTATTTAGGATCATCAAATTACCGGAAGTACTTCTTAATATTTAGCATCTATATGAACTGAAAGATCAAAGGACATGGGTAATCTACCATCCCCTCCTACATCCATGGGGAGCTGTAATTATCAGACCATAAACTTAGATCTTCATCTCTCTGATATCCTTTTGTCAGGTGTGTACTCTAGGAGAAATACCCAAGTTCACATTTCCTGAGCTGTCAACAATTGGAAGAAGTTCGATATCAGGCTAAAATGTTTTGTTGAAGGAAATTTTCTCTTCCCTTTCACAGCAAATGACAGCTTCACAGGGCTCCCAGGAAAGCATGTATCGCAGAAGTGTAATCTACTTGTTCAAAATCTTTCTAGTCATGAAAGGCTGAAAGGGAGTAAGCAATTAGACAGTCTTAATTACTACTAACCCTTCCTAAAAACAAGTGCATAAGCTTCTGAACTTCAAAAGAAACATTTAATTAAACACACACTCCTCATCTATGAGCTATGTATGTACTACCTTTTGCCATGGACAGCTTTTAGACTAAATTGAATATTGTCATCTCCAGAGTTTTGCCCAAATGAATGACTAGATTGTATTCACATTACACACAAAAACACCTGTTAAAAGAACATTTTAAAGTTGCAACATCAAGCACTCTAAAGTGAGGAAATGCCAGAAAACTGAGGTTGCAATCTTAATGCAGGCCCTCTGTGTGTATGATTTATGATATGCTCTTCAATTACATGAGCACATACTATTTTTCCATCTGCTCTGAGGATGGATCAGGATTGTGTGATGGAGACTTATCTTACGCAGAAGTGATGGGACTAATGGGAAGTAACAAGCAGTGACCATCATCCAACCAAACACACAAGCAGGGGAATAAAATAGTGAACGAGTACTAAGACAGTCACTGCAACTCAAAGAAATAGAGAGGTTATTAGAAGTCAGAAAAATAAGACCACTGAAAAGCCCTATCAAATCAGAATATTTTTATAGATACACAAATATACTTTATTGTTTTCAACAATACACTTCTTCCTGAAATGCACTGAGAATAGACTCCTCTGTTCCCAAAAAACTGAATCCAAAAGGTAAGAGCAACTAAATTTTGTAATGCTTAGAAAAAAATATTGAGGGTCAGCTAGTGACTTCACACATTCTCTCTGAAGAGGGCTGATTATGGATAGACAAGCGTGTCGCACCTCCAGGAGAATGAGGCTATGGAAATAATAAATGGAATAATTTGATCCACCTGGCAAAGCAGAACTTGAACAATATAGCCCTTTCCTGAGACTGCCAAATACCACAAGAAAAGCATTAAACGTCCTTCCCAATTTAGAATGGTTTAAAAACAATTGTCCAGACCACATCCTGAGAATAAAACATGTATTTCTAAGTAGTCAGAAGGCTTATAACTATGGAAGGAAAAAGAAACGGTTTCACCTTCGTAATTGAAAGTAGGGATCTACAAATGAAGTAAATGAACCACAATATTGTTTTGTCACTTAACCATCCCAAAATGAAAGCCATGAAAAAAAGAACGGGGGGGGGAGGAGGAGAATATCTTCGTTATCTGCTTGAAAGTAACTCTCTACACTGCCAAGTAAATGAGCAGTGACCAACCACTAAAAAGCAGTGAGAAACAGTGGGATGCAACTGAAGTGCGCAGTAGAAGAGGCCCGAGAACATGGTATGTGCAGGAAGTGAAACCAGATATTATAGGTATAACAGAGACCTGGTGGAATAGTAGTCATGACTGGGCTACAGGTATTGAAGGGTATGTGCTGTTTAGGAAAGACCGAAATAAAGGTAAAGGTGGTGGAGTAGCACTGTATATCAATGATGAGATAGAATGTAAAGAAATAAGAAGCGATGAAATGGATATGACTGAGTCTGTCTGGGCAAAAATTAAATTGGGGAAGAAAACTATTAGAGCCTCCCCTGGGATAGTGCTTGGGGTGTGCTATAGACCGCCGGGATCTAATTTGGATATGGATAGAGCCCTTTTTAATGTTTTTAATAAAGTAAATACTAATGGAAACTGTGTGATCATGGGAGACTTTAACTTCCCAGATATAGACTGGAGGACGAGTGCTAGTAATAATAATAGGGCTCAGATTTTCCTAGATGCGATAGCTGATGGATTCCTTCAGCAAGTAGTTGCTGAACCGACTAGAGGGGATGCTATTTTAGATTTGGTCTTGGTGAGTAATGAGGACCTCATAGAGGAAATGGTTGTAGGGGATAATCTTGGCTCAAGTGATCATGAGCTAATTCAGTTCAAACTGAATGGAAGGATTAACAAAAATAAATCTGCAACTAAGGTTTTTGATTTCAAAAGGGCTGACTTTCAAAAATTAAGGAAATTAGTTAGGGAAGTGGATTGGACTGAAGAATTTATGGGTTTAAAGGTAGAGGAGGCCTGGGATTATTTTAAATTAAAGCTGCAGAAGCTATCGGAAGCCTGCATCCCAAGAAAGGGGAAAAAATTCATAGGCAGGAGTTGTAGACCAAGCTGGATGAGCAAGCATCTTAGAGAGGTAATTAAGAAAAAGCAGAAAGCATATAGGGAGTGGAAGAAGGGAGGGATCAGTAAGGCAAGCTACCTTATTGAGGTCAGAATATGTAGGGATAAAGTGAGACAGGCTAAAAGTCAAGTAGAGTTGGACCTTGCAAAGGGAATTAAAACCAATAGTAAAAGGTTCTATAGTCATATAAATAGGAAGAAAACAAAGAAAGAAGAAGTGGGACCGCTAAAAACTGAGGATGGAGTGGAGGTCAAGGATAATCTAGGCATGGCCCAATATCTAAACAAATACTTTGCCTCAGTCTTTAATAAGACTAAAGAGGATCTTAGGGATAATGGTAGCATGATAAATGGGAATGAGGATATGGAGGTAGACATCACCATATCTGAGGTAGAAGCGAAACTCAAACAGCTTAATGGGACTAAATCGGGGGGCCCAGATAATCTTCATCCAAGAATATTAAAAGAATTGGCACAAGAAATTGCAAGCCCATTAGCAAGAATTTTTAATGAATCTGTAAACTCAGGGGTTGTACCGTATGATTGGAGGATTGCTAACATAGTTCCTATTTTTAAGAAAGGGAAAAAAAGTGATCCAAGTAATTATAGGCCTGTTAGTTTGACATCTGTAGTATGCAAGGTCTTGGAAAAAATTTTGAAGGAGAAGGTAGTTAAGGACATTGAAGTCAATGGTAAATGGGACAAAATACAACATGGTTTTACAAAAGGTAGATCGTGCCAAACCAACCTGATCTCCTTCTTTGAGAAAGTAACAGATTTTTTAGATAAAGGAAACGCAGTGGATCTAATTTACTTAGATTTTAGTAAGGCGTTTGATACAGTGCCACATGGGGAATTATTAGTTAAATTGGATAAGATGGGCATCAATAGAAATATTGAAAGGTGGATAGGGAATTGGTTAAAGGGGAGACTACAACGGGTCCTACTGAAAGGTGAACTGTCAAGTTGGAGGGAGGTTACCAGTGGAGTTCCTCAGGGATCGGTTTTGGGACCAATCTTATTTAATCTTTTTATTACTGACCTGGGCACAAAAAGTGGGAGTGTGCTACTAAAGTTTGCAGATGATACAAAGCTGGGAGGTATTGCTAATTTAGAGAAGGACAGGGATACCCTACAGGAGGATCTGGATGACCTTGTAAACTGGAGTAATAGGAATAGGATGAAATTTAATAGTGAGAAGTGTAAGGTCATGCATTTAGGGATTAATAACAAGAATTTTAGTTATAAGCTAGGGACGCATCAACTAGAAGTAACGGAGGAGGAAAAGGACCTTGGAGTATTGGTTGATCATAGGATGACTATGAGCTGCCAATGTGATATGGCTGTGAAAAAAGCTAATGTCGTCTTGGGATGCATCAGGAGAGGTATTTCCAGTAGGGATAAGGAGGTTTTAGTACCGTTATATAAGGCACTGGTGAGACCTCACCTGGAGTACTGTGTGCAGTTCTGGTCTCCCATGTTTAAGAAGGATGAATTCAAACTGGAACAGGTACAGAGAAGGGCTACTAGGATGATCCGAGGAATGGAAAACTTGTCTTATGAAAGGAGACTCAGGGAGCTTGGCTTGTTTAGCCTAACTAAAAGAAGGCTGAGGGGAGATATGATTGCTCTCTATAAATATATCAGAGGGATAAATACCAGAGAGGGAGAGGAATTATTTAAACTCAGTACCAATGTGGACACAAGAACAAATGGATATAAACTGGCCACTAGGAAATTTAGATTAGAAATTAGACGAAGGTTTCTAACCATCAGAGGAGTGAAGTTTTGGAATAGCCTTCCGAGGGAAGTAGTGGGGGCAAAAGATCTATCTTGCTTTAAGATTAAACTCGATAAGTTTATGGAGGAGATGGTATGATGGGATAACATGGTTTTGGTAATTAAATATTCATGGTAAATAGGCCCAATGGCCTGTGATGGGTTTTAGATGGGGTAAGATCCAAGTTACCTGGGAAAGAATTTTCTGTAGTATCTGGCTGATGAATCTTGCCCATATGCTCAGGGTTTAGCTGATCGCCATATTTGGGGTCGGGAAGGAATTTTCCTCCAGGGCAGATTGGAAGAGGCCCTGGAGGTTTTTCGCCTTCCTCTGTAGCATGGGGCACGGGTCACTTGCTGGAGGATTCTCTGCTCCTTGAGGTCTTTAAACTACAATTTGAGGACTTCAATAGCACAGATATAGGTGTGAGGTTTTTTTTGTAGGAGTGGTGGGTGAAATTCTGTGGCCTGCGTTGTGCAGGAGGTCAGACTAGATGATCATAATGGTCCCTTCTGACCTAAATATCTATGAATCTATGAATCTATGTGAGCACTGGGACTCAAATTCAAGTAAGCTACTTCTCAGACTGTAAAAAGTAGGGCTGGTCAGAATATTTTTTTTTTTAAATGTCCAAAATTACTTTTTTCTAAATAGGAAGAAAAGCCAGGGTAATTTCCACAGATGGTTTAAAAAAAAAAAAAAAAGGCGGGGGGGAGGGAAGAGATACTGTTTTACTGGGGACTTCACTGAGGAACAGGGGTCTGCAAAACAGTGAGAATTTTTAGAAAGTGTCACAAGTGTAGATAGGCCCAAAGGGCCATCCACCTCAAACTATGACAGAAGGATTGGCTCCTGCAGATTTCCACTGAGAAGGCTGCGAACAAGATGTTTGCAAATTATTGAAAACAAAAGGTTCAAATTCCTTAAGTCTTCAATCAGGTTTTAAAACAACAGTTAAGGGAGATTATGATATGCTGGATGTCCTTCAATCTTATTTAAATTTTGCTAAAATGGGGGACAGCAACAGCCCAAACTGGAAAAATACCTTTATTAGACCTGAAGTAGGAGTAGAGGAAAAAGGAAAACATTTCTCCATTCTAGGGAATCCAAACCAGCAAATTCATTTCATGTAGCGAGATGAAGGAAGAATCTTGATATATGCCTTATCAATGTGAAACCCTTGTTGCAAGTAGCTGAAAGGAATGTGTGATAGCAATATTCTGACAAGGATATAGGGAACCATCAGTAAACACTTTGGAGGGCTTTCCATACCTTCCATAAAGGAAGAGTAGACCAAAATAAGAAAGTCACATGTAAAACAGGATGCAACCTCCAGGGACTCCTCAGAGGAGACTGCCTAATAGCATGACTGATATCAGGTGGTTTTGTTTTGTTTTGTCTAAGCTTGAAAGATAAAAAATACTTAAAGTTTCCCAAGAGACTTTGGGGGTTATCCTGCATCACTTCTCAAAAGACAAAAGTATTAAGGGACAGGACCATTATTAGTACCTAAAGATATTCAGTATAAAGAACTGCAGAGCTCTAGTTTGCCAGATGCATACTTTTGTGCACAGTATGAGACAGGAATACATCATTCAAAGAACATATTAACCAAGAATACAGAATGAGCCATATACACCACCTTCAAAGATCATATAGAATGAAAAACACTCTCTCACTCCATATAATCCTTCCAACAACATATGGCTGAGGTTCTCTGTAGTTTAGGAGGAGATTACACTTATTTTTATTTAGGATGAAAACTAGTAATTTTTAAAGTTCCGTTTTAACTCCTGTTTAATAATCACATTTTTACTCTTCCCAAAGGACGACTATTAAAATTAAAGGAAAAATGTGAAGCTGGGAAGTATTTGAAAATTATATTAGGAATATGATTGTGGTCTGCCATGTGTATGAAATCTAAAGCACCAAAATCTTCTATGGGAGTGTGTAAAACTTTGAGGGCTGGCAAACTCTGTCTAAGGTAATTATTGCTTGAATAATTGAATAATGACTGTAGGAAAACAGATGAACAGACACTCCAATACAATCACTAATTTTGTGCCTAAAAGAAAAAGTGCTAAAAAAACTGGAACCAAATCTAATTGATTTGTTCTGGTATTGGATTTATGTTTAAAGTATTATGATTAAAAGATAACTGAATCATTCCCAAAATATGCTTGCTACAACTGTGTGTGAAAAGTTGTGCCAAAGCTTAAATTTTTAAATTAATTCAAATCTCAGACTTTCCATTTAAAGTCTTCCTACATTAGTCTCTTATAATTTTTTAAAAAGCAGCCTACAGTACAATAATAGATCTTAGATAACACCAAGTCTTGGCAATAGAAATACAGGAACAAAACTAATTCTGAACTAGTCAGGAAATATTAAAAGTAACATGGTGACTGAAAACTGTCAGTTACATTGTTGGAGTTATGAAAACACTTTTCCGTATGCACAGAGCATGCACTATCCCCGCAGCTTCTACATGCAAAACACTGTGCAGGGACCATCCCTCAAAAATGATGGGGCATTCTTCATCCTACAAGGTAGGATTCCTCTGTAACTGCTCCTCCTGACACCTGTGGGCTACTATGGTATCAGGCACTAGAACTTAGAGCAGACAGACAGTAGTTCCGCTGGTGGTACCCAGGCAACATGAAGGAGGAAACAGCCTAATGCAACAGTACAACGAGAAGGTGAAGGAGAACAGGAACAAAAGTCTGAAAGCAGATGGATAGGAGCAGAGGGGTCAGAGCTAGGAGGCAGATGGATAGAAGAGGACGCTGGGGCAGAAGTGTTTATAACCAATAGATAAAAGAAAAGGAGTACTTGTGGCACCTTAGAGACTAACCAATTTATTTGAGCATAAGCTTTCGTGAGCTACAGCTCACTTCATCGGATGCATACTGTGGAAAGTACAGAAGATTTTTTTATACACACAAAGCATGAAAAAATGAGTGTTTACCACTACAAAAGGTTCTCTCCCCCCACCCCACTCTCCTGCTGGTAATAGCTTATCTAAAGTGATCACTCTCCTTATAATGTGTATGATAATCAAGTTGGGCCATTTCCAGCACAAATCCAGGGTTTAACAAAAACATCGGGGGGGGGGATGGGATAGGAAAAAACAAGGGGAAATAGGTTACCTTGCATAATGACTTAGCCACTCCCAGTCTCTATTCAAGCCTAAGTTAATTGTATCCTATTTGCAAATGAATTCCAATTCAAGAGTCTCTCGCTGGAGTCTGGTTTTGAAGTTTCCTAAAGCCCCTATTCTACTTGCGCTATATTGATGACATCTTCATCATCTGGACCCATGGAAAAGAAGCCCTTGAGGAATTCCACCATGATTTCAACAATTTCCATCCCACCATCAACCTCAGCCTGGTCCAGTCCACACAAGAGATCCACTTCCTGGACACTACAGTGCTAATAAACAATGGTCACATAAACACCACCCTATACCGGAAACCTACTGACCGCTATTCCTACCTACATGCCTCCAGCTTTCACCCTGACCACACCACACAATCCATTGTCTACAGCCAAGCTCTGCGATACAACCGCATTTGCTCCAACCCCTCAGACAGAGACAAACACCTACAAGATCTCTAACAAGCATTCTTACAACTACAATACCCACCTGTGGAAGTCAAGAAACAGATTGATAGAGCCAGAAGAGTTCCCAGAAGTTACCTACTACAGGACAGGCCTAACAAAGAAAATAACAGAACGCCACTAGCCGTCACCTTCAGCCCCCAACTAAAACCCCTCCAACGCATTATTAAGGATCTACAACCTATCCTGAAGGATGACCCAACACTCTCACAAATCTTGGGAGACAGGCCAGTTCTTGCCTACAGACAGCCCCCCAACCTGAAGCGAATACTCACCAGCAACCACACACCACACAACAAAACCACTAACCCAGGAACTTATCTTTGCAACAAAGCCCGTTGCCAACCGTGCCCACATATCTATTCAAGGGACACCATCACAGGGCCTAATAACATCAGCCACACTATCAGAGGCTCGTTCACCTGCACATCCACCAATGTGATATATGCCATCATGTGCCAGCAATGCCCCTCTGCCATGTACACTGGTCAAACTGGACAGTCTCTACGTAAAAGAATAAATGGACACAAATCAGATGTCAAGAATTATAACATTCATAAACCAATCGGAGAACACTTCAATCTCTCTGGTCACGCGATTACAGACATGACAGTTGCGATATTACAACAAAAAAACTTCAAAACCAGACTCCAGCGAGAGACTGTTGAATTGGAATTTATTTGCAAATTGGATACAATTAACTTAGGCTTGAATAGAGACTGGGAGTGGCTAAGTCTTTATGCAAGGTAACCTATTTCCCCTTGTTTTTTCCTACCCTCCCCCCCCGACGTTCTTGTTAAACCCTGGATTTGTGCTGGAAATGGCCCACCTTGATTATCATACACATTGTAAGGAGAGTGATCACTTTAGATAAGCTATTACCAGCAGGAGAGTGGGGTGGGGGGAGAGAAAACCTTTTGTAGTGGTAAACACCCATTTTTTCATGCATTGTGTGTATAAAAAGATCTTCTACACTTTCCGCAGTATGCATCTGATGAAGTGAGCTGTAGCTCACGAAAGCTTATGCTCAAATAAATTGGTTAGTCTCTAAGGTGCCACAAGTACTCCTTTTCTTTTTGCGGATACAGACTAACACGGCTGTTACTCTGAAACCAATAGATATGCTCCCTTCCAGGATTTAAAATTAAAATCAGGATTCCAGAGTCTCAACAGTCCACTTTTGTCAGCAAATAGCTTTGAAACCCATGGGCAAAGTAAGTGCCTCATCCCTTCTAATGGTCCACAGACAAAACAGAAATCTACTACTGCTATCAGTTACTTCATGAGCTCAAGTAGTAGAGGAACTGTGTTTCTAAAGATCCCAACTCCGTTGATGACCCAAGTGGGTGTTAATATGTTTTTTTTGGGATTCTTTTAAGTTAAGTGCATCCAAAAACCTATATTAAAACATTAAAGATTGTAAAGTCAAGCGCTTAAAGTGATGAAATGCCAGGGTAATCTTAATTTGCCCCTCTTGTGGGATGCATAATAGAGTCCTTAATTACATGATCACATACTTAAAAAAAAAAAACCAGAAAAAAACAGGACCTGTGCATTTAGTGCACAGGATGGATAGTGCTCAAGGTATAAATCAGTATCTAGTGAATGACACTGTTCTCTGTAGGATCCCTGCTTCATTTGTTGCAGAAGTTGGAAGATGTGCAGTGAATGAAGCAAGGGACTGCAGGAAGAAAAAAAGATGGCCGTATGGTTAAAGCAGTTGAATGCCCCTTGGAGAACTGGATTCTATCCCTGTAGTGCCAAGCAAGTCATGTAAACCAATACTGTTGCAGCTAACCACTGTGTTCCTCATTTTCTGGGTGCCCAATTTTAGACACCTGCAGTCAGATTTAAACAAGTGCTGAGTGCTCACAACTACAACTGAAGTCTACAGGACCTAGGTGTTGAACATAAAGGGCTCTCGAAACTAAGTACCTAGTCAGGTCCTAGGCATCTCAGATTGGGCTCCCAAAATCAGCAGACATATTTTTGGCTTTAAACTTCAGGATAATACCACTTTGCCTCACACTGATGTCATGAAGATAAATTCAGTGCTTGCAAAGCACTCCTATTCTTGTGACAGGACAACAGAAAAGTCCATGAGGAGCTCAGTATTTTATTTAGTGCAGGGTTTAGATGGTGTGTTAAATAGAGCTTGTGGGCACACACCGAATGAGGATCAAACAAAATACTGCATATCCACCTATTCACTGAGCACCATTCATCTTGTGCACTGAATGAGGCAAGACGGACAGTATGCGGATATCTAATTAAAGACTACCATAATACAGATCAAGAAAGGCCACAACGAAGGTTAATCTTATATAATACATGGTTCAAAGCCCTGTAACTGTGCCTTGCAAAGGATCCTTCTTACTCTTCCTGTCCTACCAATTTTCCACAGACAGCTTCAGCCTCTTCGCCTCAAAGTAACTAGAGAGCTCTCCCCTTTGGTGTCAGTCTCATTAATTCCTCTATCCCTATAGGTACTCTTTTTCACTCTCAGAATAGCTTTCCCTAGTGCTCCAGCGAAGGCATAACTCAAAATTCATAGTTATAGAGTCACTGTATTAATTTAATTGAATTTTTGTAGTTACCAGAAATAACTCACGTGTTATTTACAAGATAATGTTCTGCATGGAACTGCAGTCTAATATTACAACCTGCGTACTGCAGCTCAGTTACCTGTATAGGATTCTGTGTATGCATAGAGATTTTTCAAAAATACAATTAAAAAAATGGGTAGATTTAGCTACTTAAAAACCAATGCCTTGTCGATATTCTACAGAGAGAACACATTCATAACAGTAACAAGCAGTTTCCATTGTTGTTTCCAACACTCCTGGGTTTGAAGGTCGTAACAATATAAAATCCTTTTGAAAATGATATAATAGTTACTGATGCATAAAAATGTTCAGCTCATTTGGATGCTTGATGCCCCAATGAATTAAAAGCCATTCATGATGAAACAACTACATGTATGTACATACTGACACTCTGTGGGTAGTGGAATTATAACATGATGATTCAGATGTGCCATTAAGCCCTTCATCTCAATTAACTATAGGTAGGGATGCACATTTTTAAAGGTAAATATAGGGAGAATTTAAGTCAGAGTAATTGAAATTATATCAAACACAAGGAAAATTCATGGACATTTTCTGTAGTTACCAACTTATGCTTTCAAAAGAAGATCTTTACTTGTGCATTTATTATTTTATCTGTCAGAAACTTTTCTCAGGCAATGAATTCAGATTATGGGCTAAAAAGCAATACAATAGAGATTGCATTTATTAACCAGAAGTGATTCCAGAGTGTATTCAGACTCACATCTGAATCTCTGAGTTACAAAAATAAATTTTGCTATTTATTATTTCTGCTTGTACTCCTATATACGAATACAACTATGGAAGAGGGAGATGGATTCTACTCTGACTCACACGTTGTCAATTAATTAACTTACTATTAGCGAGTCAGGTCCTATCTTCATTTATATTCAATGGGACTGCACAAGTGTAAGCAGAACAGAAACCGGCCTGCAAAGTCTAGCACTGGTGATGATGCAGAAAACACAACTTGGTTTTTAAATGTCAGGTTGAGTTTTGCAGCGCTGATTTATAGTAACATTGCCTTTTACTTGAAAAATGAGAAAATAATCTGATCTGGAAAGTCACTAACAAGAAGTCTAAGAAACCGACAACGCCTTTTTTAGCAGCTTCTCATATTACAAACTCCCTTTAAGCTATTGCTCTTTTCCCACTTAAAGTTTCATTTGAGGTTCAGGCTTCTTTCAACACCCATCCTCCTGCGGTCCCAGAAATCTCAGTGTTTTACAAGATAATTCTGCTGTCTCCTCCATTTCAGGTTCATGAAATCCCTGTACTACCCTTCTAGTTGCTTAAGGAAACCTTGAATTTCCTTATCTTCCATAAATTCACGATTTCTGCCTTAATTGTGTCTCTCTACTGCTCAGATTAGGGTGGGAAGTATAATTTTAAGAGATTTACATGATGATAGAAAAGCCAGGTTACTTTTAAGGGGGATTAAAGGCAGGTTCATAGTACACTCAGTCAGTTTGCAACATTACTGTAGGGTTTTTTCTTTCCGCACTGAAACAGAAATCTTAATTTAGTTGAACCACATTATAAAATTCATTTATCAAGCACTGTTGATAGCCTCACCTGTACTAGGACTACTTCCTACATTCCGAACCTCTGACTGGCTTCTTAAACAGCTTTCATTTTCTCCTTAAAACTACCAACTGTCAAAATATTTCTTACCACCCTCAAAATTACATTGGTTTGAGATGCAGGCCATAAATAGTTATATTCTATCCTAGACCAGTAACTTTTAAGGTTTAATATTTTACTATCCAGATGGGCTAAAAATTGTTGTTTTGACACAATTTGAAAACTAGGAGCCTACCTTTTCCAATAAAGCTTTTTTATGGGACATAAGATACAAGACCCTTAAATTACATTATGCTTTCTAGAAAAGCCATTTTAAATAATGTTGAGGTCTCTAAAATGTATATGACTTAGAATCACACATGTAGAACTGAAAGGAGCCTTAAAAGGTCAAGTCCAGCCCCCTGCAGTAAGGCTAGACCAAGTAAATCCAGACAAGCGTTTCTCCAACCTGATCTTAAAAACCTTCAATAATGGGGATTTCACAACTTTTATATTACTCTAAGTTATAATTTCCACTACCCTTCCAAATCCTGCATAGTTGTACTCATGGAAACAGCCACTTGGCTTTACAGGTGGCGAGACAAAAAAGTACAATTTAAAACATTTCTAAAATAATTTGCTATAAATTATGCAGCAACATGTTATGGCATGGTGTCATATAGACCCCAACATTTCAAACTTTTCTTGATGTTGAATATGGCTAATGTGTTTCCCAAATATGCACAAATAAACCTAGTAAGTCAGCGTATAGCTTATTTTGTCATTTCTTTCTAAGACTAGACATAGACCAAGAGTGGCCAAACTTACTGGCCCTCCGAGCTGCATACAACAATCTTCAGAAGTTCGAGAGCCAGGGCACATCTGCTGGGGGCTTGGGGCTTCAGCCCTGCAGAAGGCGCTTGACAGGGCTCGGGGCTGAAGCGCCGCTCCTGCTGAAGCCCCGAGACCTTGCAGATGCACTCTGCAGAGCAGAAGCCCCAAGACTGCCCCCCTGCCCCACTGCACAGAAGCCCCTACCCCAACACCTCACTGCGCAGAAGCCTCTACCCTACCACCCAGCTACAAGGCAGAGGTCCTGAGCTCCCCACGCCCAAGTCTGATAGGTGAAGAATGGTGGGGGACTGGGGGCTCTCTGAGACGCACTTTAACGGTAAAAGAGCTGCATGTGGCTTTGTGTGCCACAGTTGGGCCACCCCGATAGACTTTAAAGAGTTTTCCATGTGCTACAATCTGCAAGTGCCACCTTGAAGAAACTTGTTCTCCAAACAGCTTTCTAACCTAGTGACAAGAAAGAATGCTGCCTCTAGGAAGGTATGGCATCTAAAGACACCTTGAGATAGAGCAGTAATTAGGGGAAGTGATCTTCTAAGAAACATAAAAGAGTTCTACTCAACATGTCTGGGGCAGTATTTTAAGACTGAAGTGTGGTTTCTTCTAGTTATATAATAGTCATATGAGAACTTGTTTCCCTGGTTCAGTCATGCAGGAATTAACTTCTTTCCACTTTATGACTTGTTCGCCTTCAACATTTTAGGTAATACAGATCAGTTTTCATGTACAGTCACATGCCTCTTTCATAGTATCATTAACATCAGTAACTTTATATATAAAAGTGCATTTCCAGATATTTTTGTCAATATCACACTTCAAGGCAAGTACTTTACCCTAATTTATAAAGATTCTAATAGCAATTATTGGAGCAAATCCCTCCAGAAAAAATGGCACAACTCCCTCACCTCCAAAACTATCTGAATCCGCCTTCAGATAAATGCCATTAAATTCAAAAATTGTCGTCTCTGATCCAAGGACACTGGCAGAAATAAATTTTTTGAAAGATATACCATTTATTTTAAAAGCCAGCTACACTATTCGAGTAAAACATTTTTCAGAAATTCCTACTTCAAAGAAGTAGTGCTATGCAGAAAAGGATTAGACCATAGGCAGATTAACAAGTAAACAGATGTCTACAGAAACTCAATTGTTTACACTAGTGTGCCAATTTAAATTCACTGCATGCCTGAAAGCATTTAATATTTTGTAGTATTACAAAAAGCTTATTGGTGGGCCTTATTCTCCCACCAACATGTGTTCCTGGATTTGTTTTTAATACATTAATTAATTTTAAGCAGGTAAACAAATATAGAATAACTGGGTACAGAAAATGAACCCCAACTAGAGCAATCTAAAAAAACCTAAACACATGCACAACTTTGGTGAAACAGTCTGAACAGGCCAACTGAACTGTGGCTGAGCTTTTCTTTCACCTTTCAGGCAGTTTCAAGTTATGAAATCAGCACTGATTAATTAATTATTAGAGACAAACAAGATTTTTTTAGTTTTACCATATTTTTCACTTTCAAATGGGTGGAAAAGTTATGATTCTAAGACATACAGAAACTATTTGAGAAAAATCTACAAGAATGAAACAGCAAACACCTAAGAAAAACTGGCAAGAGGCACAAACTAGACAAAACACTACAGCTGAGGAATTGTGCTCAATCATTGTTTACTTCCATTTTCCCCCACTATAACCCATCTGGATTTTTAATGCTAAGAAATAAGAAAACACTGTTCATAGTTTCGATTGCTACACCTCAATAAGCTGGCCAGTAAAAATACTGCAATTTTTTCCAAGCGAGAAAAGAAAAAAGAAACAGCTGAAGTGCCAGATAAATTTACCTGGAACCCATTTAATCTCCATTTCCATATCATTTTCTTCCCGTTTCTTCTCTTTTTCTTGGATACTCTGCAAGAGTTCTCTGTATCTGGCAATTTGCTCTTCATCATCCTTCTCGCTTTTCTTGGGTTTGTCATCTTCTGTTTCATGGGCTACATCACCACCTTAAAAAAAAAAAAAAAAACCAAAAAAACAGACAAACACTAAAGCAAACACTATTGTGGAAAATCTCAGGATATTATGAATGAATATTTGAAGGCAACACAGCTAAGATAAGCAAACGATTTCTGGTAGAACAGTGGGGACAATCCATCTCATCACCATGAATCAATTCCTCGCTTTAAAAGATCAAATAAGAAAATGGAGAGGATACGGGAAAACTGGATAGCAGAAGGAACTAATGATAGGTGCAGAGATTTTCACCCCTACTGTAGGTCACTAGTTTCTGAAACCATCACAGCATATTACTAACTAAAAATCAATTCTTAGTATTGGTAAAGCACTTTGGAAATGTAAATGCAGTATAAATACTAACTAAACAATTACCACAATATTCCTGTGAGGCAGATAAATACTAATTCCTACTTTCTTAACTTTGGTTTGTCGCCTCAATTTTAAAATGACATGCCCCTATAGAGGGGAGCCAGAACTGGAAGTCAGGAGTTCGTAACGTATAGGTCTTTGCTCAATTCACTACATCACTGACTGCAAGACACTGACAGGTGAAGGAGCCAAAAGCAACGTACCTATTTTTCCTGGCATGTGCATATGCAAATAAATATGCAAGAGGAGGAAACTAATTATATATATATATATATTAGTTCTAGAACTTTACTTCCCTTCATAGGTTTGAAGTAAGCCTTTCCCTATATGCAACATACAGCAGGTCAGATGTGGTACTGTGTGATTTGTCACACTTCCCTTGTCACTCTCCTCCGTGCCATACATTTTGGTACTCTGTAGTACTCATTACTTAGCTAGGCATTGGCTACTGATTTTTAGCAGCAGGCTTTTCCCTATCTCAGTTTGCAGACTCCAGCCATCTGAATGCTGAAATGTATTGTGCAGGAAGTGTTAGTTGTGATTGCTGAATGGGCATAAGTACTGTAACGGTACAGTGGGGGATTATTTTGCACACAGAGTGTACCAAAAGAGTTACAATTCGATTTATGATTTTTGTAAAACCCTATGTGAGATATTAGACATCCACAACTTTTTTAAAATGCTGCAGTTACTTCAAGCTGCACTTCCCTGCAGAGGCAAATCTGACGGGTAGCACTGTCCATATATGCAGATCAGGATCACTGTTGCCTGCTATTCAAGAGGAAGGGTTCACACACTGAGTACAGTGATGCAGCTGCTCTTTACTTCAAGGCTAGAGATCATGAAACTGATGCTGTTGCTCTACTCTTCTACTGTTCACACCAAGAAGTGTTGTTCCCTGGTTGGGAGGACTGCAGACAAAGCAGACCCTTAACTTGGCTGCTGTTGTCCGCTTTGTCTAGCGGCAGCTAGAAACTGATCTCTGGGGACCCTGCTAATGGGTCTGGAAAGGGGCCAGGAGATGAGTGTCTCCTTAGGAAGCAAGAAAAATTCGTGTGCGTGCGTGCCTGGAGTCCTGACTTCAGGGGAAAGGGAAATTCTTTCTTGGGGGCATGGAGAATGGACAGCTCTACTCCGCTGAAAGAAAGTGTCCTCATGGTCAAAGAGATTGCCTTTAAATTTTCCATGGCATTAGTTACTGATTTTTAGCACTAGGCCTATTTCTGTGAGAACCATTCATGAGTCAGTCCTCTTCCACTACTTGGTTCAGCTGATGAAGGCAGACTTTTAGAATTCAGATTTTGACATTGGTTTGGATACGGTTTTGATTTTGTTGATTTTTTTCAAAGTACGTTACCTAAGGCGGCAAAATTAAATGGTCATGGTAATGGAAATGATTTTCCACCTTCAAATAGCAAAGAATTATGTTTTCTTTGCTCAGGGTGCAGAGTTCCTAAAACATTCAGTGTTCAACATCACTTTCAAAAACTCTGTAAGACTCTTCATTAGCTTAGAGAAGAACAAAAAGAACATTTGACAAAAGCTGCTGGGAGGCCAGAATCAGGTGAATGCGTGTGCGAAGTTTGTTCATAGTTCAAATGGTCTTGCTGGTAGTTTTCAAGGGTCATGCTGTACTGCACAGCATGATAAACCACTTTCTGATTTTGATTAAGGATACTGTTTTTTTGTGCCAATAGTTTGTTCAAAGATTTTAGACAAAAAGTGAAATAAAGAATGCCTTGCACAGAAAGACAATTAAAGACAAAGTTCGAACATATGAATGAAAAGTAAGTAAGCAACTGAAAATTGCTAAAATTGCTAAAAACTGTAGATATATTCTGATTTTGTTTAGATGACAGTACCAACTTAAATTCTTTTGTACGATTGGCCACTGTGTGGAATTGATTCATCTATTGATATAGGCAGGAATGTCACAAAGAAAGATATTTCCAGAGCAGCGGTTCAAATTGTGAATTCTATCATTTTAAGAGCTCTTAACTAAGCAAGTTAAACATTTAGATGTAGAGAGTCTCAACATGCAGGATTGCTGATTTATAGCAGTGTCAGATGATTAAATTAAGGCCATATTCTTGGAATCATGGAAAGTTTGGAAGAAGTCAGTTTATTCTTAGATCAAAAGGGACAAGATTATCCTGAACTGGCAATAGCAGAGTGACTCGATGCTTTTTGCTGGCCTCACTCAATATGCCCACGAGCCAAATATAAAACTTCAAGATTCAGAGCGACAGCAAACATCACGTTTGACACCAAAACTTATTAAAAGAAGCTGGAAACATTCAAGACATGGATGACGGAAAGCTAAAATACTTCCCTTTGTTGAGAAAACATCTGGAAAATTCAGCAACTTTTGTGGATATCATCGGCAACATCATAGAAATTTACCAATCAGATACAATTGAGAAGACACTGGAAATTTATGCAGGATGGTTTAAGTTCTGACAGATAGAAAATAAGTTACAATTCAAACCGCCACACAAACTGTTAGGAACTCTACTACACAGATCCTGAGTGGCTAGACTGAGAGGCAGCTCACTGCATTCCAGGAGAATGCTATCTGAAAAACAAAGTTTGTTGACTTCAATTCTCAGCTGACAAATACTGACCATGGAAGGACTGAAGAAAAACTCCTGAAAACAGTTTTTGTGAGCTTGGAAAACACTGCCATATTCTTTTTTTTCTATGAAAGACTAGCTGTAGCTTTGCTGATGACCATTCAGTTCAACGAACTTGTGTTAACTATCTTCAACAATTAACTGCCAACTCTAACATCAGAAATTGACTATCAAATTATATAGGTAGAACATACACAACACTGTAAAGAAAACACAAGCCTTTAATGAATAGCTGACTGTCAAAATGCAACAGCAGGAATCCCATGACCGCTATCTCTTCCCCTCTGGGATGTCATGTGTTGAAAATACTATGTTTACAATTTCTTGGCATGTAATGCATAAAATGTTTGCCATCACTGCACTAGACCTCACTTCCCATCCCCCACAGGTACTAGATTGGTGTCCAAAGTGAAATAATTTAATTAGGCCCCTAGGAAATCTGCCTTATCGAGAATGCAGATGGAATCACAGAATCAAAACATTAATGTGGAATCCTGCTCTCTCCCCCCCGCACTAGGACCGCAGCAGCCGGCAGGCAGGACGGGCTCCATGGGTGAGCTAGCGCAGCCCCACTTAGAGACAAGCTGCTGTGGATCTGGAGCCTTCTGCTCTGCTGTCCTGCACAGAGCTGGGGGTGTGGTGTAAGCTGATGCTGGAGTGTCCCCTTTCCCCCGCCAGTGTACCTGCTCTCCACTGACCTGCAGTGGGTGGACAGGAAGACATCTGCCTGTGCACCGGCCTCTGGCTCAGGAGTGATTGCTACTGGCTGAAGAAGCGTTCAGGCTGGTGAATGCTCTGCTTAAAGAGACAACATGCTGACAACACACACACACACACACACTCCCCTGTGACACTCTCTACCTCAAAGTAGCACCCTGGATCCTCCATATTCACCACTGTCATCATGACTGTCACATGATATGTTTTGTACAAAGTATGCCTTTTGAGGTATCATTTTAAAGTCTCGATCTATTGAACACTAATATCCTGCTGAATTGGATGTACTACCACTGCATGTGAAGTTACGAGTATTGCTTTTTGTGTTACTGAAACATGTTGGGAGAGGCCCACAGCCAGCCTTTCAGCTGCAACAAAGGAGGGCCAGAAAGGTGTTAATGGCCCATCAAGAAAAGAATCCACTAATCCAGAGACTTCTCAGGGAAGGCAGGTACACTATGGAGGCAGCCTAACCCATAACACGGCAAGGATATTTCTAGCAGCTGGCCTCTCTCCCTCCCTGCCCACTCCATCTCAACAGCTGGAAGACTGTCTGGAAGGCAAAGACTTGGAACCAGAGAGATTGGTCCAATGCTGGAAGGGGTCCAGTCTGTGTATTGAGGAACTGTAAGCTGTCTATAACATCTGTTAGTGTTAGAAACTGATTCAAATCTTGCTTAGTCTGTTAAAGTTAGAATTTAAACCATGCATTTATTTTTATTTCTTAGGCACCCTGAACTCAGATCTCTATGCCTGCTATTTATAATCATTTAAAATCTGTCTGTCTGTAGTTAATAAATCTGTTTTATATTTTATCTAAAACAGTGTGGTTTTGGTTGAAGTGCTATGGGAATCTCAGCTCAGGTTAACAAGAGCTATTGCACATCCATTACCCTTTTGTCAGAGTGGTGAACTAAGAAATGATCTTACACCAGTCAGGCTTCTGACCAGTGGAAGTTAGTACAGTTCTGGGGTGTAGTCTTGTCCCTCCCCAGCTGGAGCTAGGAGCTCCCTTTGCCAGGGCACTCCCAGCAGCACAGGGAAGATCAGACAACTCCACAAGTCTCTTCCAGCTGCAGGAACCTCTGGGGCTGCTATCCAGTCCCAGAGAGCTCCCTGTAGCAGAGGCAGGCACCCAGAGGCGGGTCTGGTCTCCTCCAGTCTTTGCCCAGAGCAGCTGTGTAGCAGATGGACAAGTCCTGTCCCTCCCCTACCCAGCCAGAGCTAGGAGCCCCCTTTGCTGAGGCACTCCTAGGAACAAGGGGGCATCGGATTTCACAGGGAAGGGCTTATTTCATGGTCCGTGATGCTTTTTTCATGGCCATGAAATTGGTAGGGTCCCAAAAATAACACATAAAAGGTCTTCTTGTCATTGTTCTGCATGAAACTCTACTGAAATGAAATTTCTCCTGAACTCAGTGACCATTTTGAACAACAAGAGATGGACACGTATGTCCCAAAAGTAAGCCTCCTTGGTTCATGGATCCTGTTTGTAATTTAAAATATCTTTAATTCAGAAAAAAAAAGTATATTAATTGCACAGTAACATAATAGGTAGCATTATGATTAGCTTCTGGAGGGAACAAGAGAACCAATTTTAGATTATTAGATGCAAGGAACTAAGGCAAGCCTTACCAGAAGAGGTTCAGGCCCAAATACATGGTATACGTTTACAAAAAAGATGGGTTAAGAAGGGTTTGTAAACCACCAAAATACAAACTCCTAAATACAAGTGCTCACATTCCTCCTTACAACGGAATAGTGAAAAACATTTTTAAGGACTGGCTCCACCTTGTCTTGTACTGAATTTAGATTAAAAGCTAATAAATGCCAGTAGTTTAGTCTATAGATTTTTGTCTGAACTTATTATAGGAGTTAGTAGTGAACCTTATATTTAGGCTAACACTTTTCATTATAAAGATTCCTGCAAACTTTTTTTTTTTTGTTGCAAAGCTCTAATGCCTTTATTGTTTGCAGCAAGCCTCTTCAATTTCACAGGGAAACTCAGGTTAGAAAAGTGCCATTCCTTCGTCCCATGTAATTACATTAAAAGTTCAGCTGATTTATAAACTGTTAAAGTCATTAATTCCCATCACTTGCTTTTCCTCTGGAAGATGTTGGCAGCATGCCAAAATAACTGAACATGAACATTCTAAAGAGGTGAGCCCACATTACTACCATCAAAGCAGCAGGAACAACAGTACACCGTACTGTGTACACCTGGGAGCTGCTAGGGCAACCCTAGTGGATATGGGGGTAGGGAGCCAACCTAAATAACCTCCTGTTTAATACAGTTCAGAAATATACATTGTTAAATTACACATTGATCCAATTTTGTTGTATATCATTGTCCAGTTGTACCTAACAAGTGTAAATGCATACAAATGTGACTAGATTTTCTTTTGCAACTGGTCATTTATAAGAAGTTGGGTGTACTGTAGTTTAATTTATGATAAAACCATATTTATAACTTCAGTAGTTCTAAACGTAAAAATATAATTTAAAAAGTTACCCTCAAATTTAAAGGGCTAGACAAAGTTTATTGATTCACAAGGATTTTCAAGCTGAAAATAGGTAGAGAAAGGAAATTGTCTGGATTTTATATCTTTAAATATAATTATCAATAAAATTAAAATGTGTAGATTAAAAAAGTTGCATTCACTCTTCAGTGCTACTGATAAACATCATCTATATTTGCGCACATCAGCCATTGGTGGTAGAGCACAAAACAAATCCTCTGCCTCCATCCTATTAGGCATGAATACTGCAGTATATGCCACTCCCTATGCAGATCTCTGCTGCAGTCAATGGGCTCTCCACAGAAGTCTACCCATGCAGAGACTGGTACAATATAGGATTAATCTCATCACAACTCCTTTCTACAGTAGTCTGTTTTGGTCTAGTAATTTGTTTGAAAGAATTAAGCAGTAGGATGAGAGGAGAAGAGAGAATATTTTCTTATCTCTAGTGAGGTGTTATAAAACAACAGAACAAAGAAATTAACTACACAAATTGCATTGTTACGAGAGAACTGGAGTTGACATAACTGCAGCCATTTTGCATGCTCAGCCACATCAACTAAAAGCGAGACCACCACGCAGTCAAGAATAGTTTGGTCTTTGCCTAAGCAGACAAAACAGCTGCAGTGTTGCGAATAAGGATAGATAAAATGACAGATCCATGAAAACGGGAGGGAATGTCGATAGCTGACCTTGGACCTGTGTGTCTAGGACCATGAGTAGTTGTTTTTTTGCTGAGAGTCGCTCTGCTGATAAGTAGAATTATGAGTTATTTGCTGATGCCAAGGAAATTGTTAGTCCACAGTTTACTGTGAGTTATGTGCTTTGTTTTGAGCAACCTGTAAGAGAGATTAATTAGAATGTGTAATTTGGAGAAGTTCGGAAACAGATTTCAACCAGTTAAGAGACTGACATCCAACTCCCAAGCAGTAAGGAGGAAGGCTGGCCACCAGAAACCTGCTGCTGACCACTGATATCATCTCAGACTTTGGGTAACTATATCTGGGGTATTTCAGATGTGTGCTTTAGACTCAATAAAAACAAGGCGTTTTGGTTATCAATCACTTATCAGATGGAGGAGCTGTGTCCCCACTGATTTAATGTTTTGAAACCACCTGGAAAACAAAGACTAGTTATCATAGTTTTGAGTTCAGAAAACTCCAGGTAATGGTGTGCCTAATTTGGAGCGTCCTTAAAAATAGCCAAACTGATCACTGTGGTTCCTGCCCAAAATAGCAATTAAGCGCTAGATTTTAATTCACAGTACAAAGTGAATTAGTGACTGGAACATATTACCTCAAATAAAGAAAGATACAGGAGCAAAATAGTGGAGATATTTTATGCTATGAACCAGAACATACAAGGTCACTGAAATGCTTGACATTACACAAATGTTTTATGACAGCAATGCCAACAGCCATGGCAGACATTGTTTACTTTAAAAATTCCATATAAAAGCAGATTCGGATAGGGTAAAAGAAACACTATTTATAAATAAAATACTTTTATAAGTTAAAAAATATAAATTAAAAAAGTGCCTAACATTCTTTCCACCCTATCACACTTTTACATTTCCATTCAAACAGCTGAAATTCATTTTTTCTGTTTGTGCTTAGTGCCTCAATAATAATATGAGATACATGACAGGATTCCACCCAACAAGTCAATGAATAAAACATCAGGAACATGTTAAAGAAATAGCAATGTATTTCTTTCTGTTAAAAGCTTATTGTTAAAAAACAGAATTAGAAGCAAGACCTTTCCATGTTGAAAGACTACTGCCAAGTGTGATGACAGTTCAATTTTTTTTTTCTCCCTCCAGTAACAGAACTTTTTGAAACTCTAACATATTGGGTCACTCACCGTGAAGGTCCACTTCCACCATTACCCCACCATATGCACTACCTCTCCCTGCACACCTGGAATCTTTCAAGAGTTAAGAAAAATTAGACTATTTGTTAAATAACTAACTTGCCCTTCCCCTACTGCTCTGAGAAACCTGAGTAAAGTTTCTATAGACAAAGTATTTAAAAACAGCTCGTAGCAATGTGTTTTAAAATTCATTCGTAAGTAAAATGAGGACCAAAGGGGCATTATTCTTGGCATGATATTACCAAGCAGAGGCTGCTGCCAGATGAATTCCCTAGGCTCTGAGTAAAAGAACTGGAGCAATTCCTTGAAACAAGATGGAAAGATCTCCTGTATGTTCCCGTAACTCATCTCTGATTATTAGCTTCCTTTAATACACTGCAAGTGTCCCACATCAGTTTTTAAAACTATTTGAAAAAACTGACCAAAGCTTCACAACATTTTATATTCCTTCCAATTTACTTTATGACAGTGGTGGTAAGGTTACATAAAGTTCATATGGAGGGAGAGTAAATTAGGGAATTTAGGAATCTATAAATGACAACATGTTGACTAATATATACCAGAGGATTTACTAAAGTTATATTGCGTTCTCCTTGCACCCCAAAGAAAGTTGAGAGAACTGAAAACTGGTTGACAGACAGTATCACTACATTATGTCACTAATGTTCCCTTAATAAAAGGAGTGCCTAGTAACAAAAACCCAAAACATATAATCACAGCTCTTCCTTTTCATTAACTTGGCAAATATACTAAAAATACCCCTTAATGTTCTGTTGAGCTGGTAATACAAGATAATACCCTCTAAAAGATTTTGAAGAGGGAAAGTACATCCACAGTTGTACAGTTAGAAGGCTAGGTTCTTGAAAGAACTGAAAGACACTGTACATCCTGCTCCTTTTTAAAAATATCAGAACAAACAGCAACTAACAATAACATCTCTTTTCCTTTAGTGAGGATTGAACAGACTGCAATGAGGCTAGTGAATTCACTGGACACTTGAGAGAAATACTCCCATAATCAGACGGACTAGAAATAGTACAGATCTTGGTAAAGATCTTTCCTGCCTAACAATAACTGCAGCAATCAAATTCTCTGCTGGTGATTTAAACTTTATGGGAAGATAACTGACACTAAAAAGAATTAAAGTTACAAATTTGAATAGTTTTGGGTCATATTTAGTTATGATTTAGTGTATTTAAAATATAAAAGACTCATTAAGGAAAATATGTGTGGACCTTTCAGTATTCAGGAAAAACTATTTTTTCTATCCAAAAATGTGATTCCAAAAAACAGCCTTAGCTCTGCACACTGATTCCCACCATGCTACCAGAAACCCTCTTACATGTGCTATAGATATAAATGAAGTATGGACTACAAACTTTTAAATCACTACTCATCCACAGCATGTAGCTCTCAGACCATCCTCTACTTCACCATCTATTAGCCAGAAATTCCCACATCTTCCCCCTTATCCTCTATATAAAGAGCAGAGAATACACCCTCCTCAAATTAATCACCTAGCTGTGACCAGCAGACAAACATCTTTCTCCCACCCATCCACCATTCCAAAGTCAAAAAACAATCTGTCCTGCTAACCACCCTAGCCATATCCCTACTCCAAGTTAAAGACCACACTTTCCAAACACAGACCACACATCTATCTTCATTCAATTAACTATAGTCAGAGGCTGAGGGTTGCAAAAAAACAAAACAAAAACAAAAAACACAACCCCAAAAAACATTCAAATCAGGCTAATAATTAAACTGTTCACCATAGAGAGGAGAAGCAGACAGCAAGTCTGTATAATGTAATACTGGTATTATGGTTATTATGAGAAGCAACTTATTACAATATGCCTGTTAAATGGATATTAGACCGTTTTTCAGGGGCGGAGGCGGTTGTTTCATGAATACACAGTGATATTTTCTACATTAATATTTATTTTAGAGATGTCATCTGTGTATGCTTGAATATGCGTATGTACACTGAACTGTCCATTTCCACACGTGCAAATGCTCAGTCTTGCAGAAGGGAATTGCTTGTTTTGAAAGATTAACTGCAAAGTTTATTATAAATACACAATAGCAATCTTGATTTAAATAAAGTTCGTCTATTAATTTCCTTATTTAAAGAATGCAAGGCCAGTAGACACTTTAGGAATAAGACAGGGTCCCCTACCTTCCTCTCTTGCATCTCTGATTGAAACCCAGAAGTTCAAACTCCACAAGACACCTGGTTCCCTAGACATACGTTATTAATCTGCAGAGTTCACAAGCTTTGCATGATTCTCACCACCCCACAAGCTACAGAGCTTTAGAACTTGAAATCCCCAATTTCTATTCTTCCTTATCTTGCACTACCTTGTGGAGCTTTTCCTCAGCATCTCCTTGCCTTGCACAGACTTTATAAAGCACAAATTGGGCCATACAGACTTTAAAGCACAAGTCACTGTACCAAATGATAAGCAGATTTTTCTAGTTGTCTTCACATTGCTATCCTATGCTCTAGTCAAAGTAAGTATATACTGTTTCAAGTTTACAGTCAAACTTTTTTTAAAAAATCCCCACAAATGAAAAAAAGTTTGATATATGAATATCATTTCAAAAATTTAATCATCTCCAAGTTATGGATGTTTAAAAAAATAGGTTTTAAGCTTGCCAAAGAAATCCTCAACTGTTCTGAAAGTAATCATAAAAAATACTTTTCCAGTGCAAACTTTTAAAGGGCATAAATTTAAACACTTATAATTTAAAACTACCAATATTAGAGAGAAAGTTGCTATTGAGCAACTCCCACACCACCATTTGGTCCTGGGAAGGTCCTAGATGGATTGTCACATCCAGGGCCAGATAAACCCACCTAGGCAAAGGTACACTTCTCCCACCCTGCTGTGGAGGGGAGGCGTGGAGGGGGCTGGGGGGGTGGGCGGGAGAGAAGAGGAGAGCAAGCCCACCATGTATTCAGCCTGCAGCGGTGGCTCCTGTTCCAGGGTGCTGGGCCTGGCTCCCCACTCAGGGCACTGAGACCTGGTGCAAGAGGTCAGAGCACTGCTCAGCTTTCACCTGGCTGTCCCATCATCATACGAGGGGGGTCGGGGACAGCCAAGCCAAACCTGAGTGGCGCTGCGACCCTGCATGCCTGGTTGCAACACCACACACACAGATTTGGTCCAGCCCAGGGCCTCCCCTCCACATCAGCCAGGATTAGGGTTGTGGGGTGAGG
This sequence comes from Eretmochelys imbricata, assembly GCF_965152235.1. Lineage (NCBI taxonomy): Eukaryota > Metazoa > Chordata > Testudines > Cheloniidae > Eretmochelys > Eretmochelys imbricata. The sequence goes on along the minus strand of NC_135574.1, from coordinate 199,285,229 downwards.
GTGGAGTGTGTTTGTACCTAATGGAGAGTCACAAAAAAGGACAAAAACTGCAGCTAGTTGGCCTCGAAACCACAGAGGAAAACCATAAAAAACCAGAGACTAGAACCCTCATCGTTTAGCTTCATAACCACAATGTTCTTTCTACCACTGGACTTCAGAGAAAACATCTTTTACAATACAATATAGGAAGCTTATGCTTTTTCTGAAATGTAACCAGCTATTAGCTGGCAGACTTCTTACAAAAGTATAACCAATAAACAATTGTGTAACAATACTACAATTGGTAGAATAGTTTCTTCAATTACAGTTCATACATGAGTTAGAGGAGTTTTAACAGTATAGAAACAGTTAATTGTGCAGAAAGGAAAAGCTGCTTTTAAGCTCACAGTATAGAATGAAATGTTAGGTAGAAACAAAATTTCAGGACTAAATTTTTAAGACCTATAACTAAAAGCAGTTTGACTAATTCTCCTCAAACATTACAGAAAAATTCTCCTTAGCCTTCAGTGTAAATGGCAATTGCGTGGCCAAACCAATTTTGTTAGCCAAAGCTATAAGGGTGGGAGGTGTTAAAATAGGCCTTTATAATAGCTCATGACTGTATCCTTAAACATGATCTACAAACAACTTAAAGGATGGCTTGTGTCTGTGTGTGTGTTTTCTTATTAACAGGAATGTCAAAAGTTTCATCTTCCCTGATTTGCTGGAGGACCTCTTGATATCTCCAGATGTTTACTATGAGCTGTCACACCATACCCTAATTGAAGGACCAAAGATATGGAATATTTAAACAAAGGCTTCCTTTATACCAATGCTCACTAGTCTTTGACCTTAACCAGGCAGTTACAAAAACCAAACAAAAAAACCCAGTTTGAACGGTACACCGAAAAATGTTTCCCCTCTCAAATGTACAGCTTCCATTCCCTCTGCTCTAGCTTTGTCACCATTTCACTAGCTCTCCAGTCACCACAGAAGTTCCCAATGTAGAATAGAGCTAAATGTAAAAAACCAAACTTTCGGGACTTCTTTACATACCACAAACAAAAAAGGGCCCAACTCCATTTTTTGCCCTTTAACAGTCACCTTTAATTTTGAAGGGAATATACTCTCTCCATAATGGTTCCTAACTATTACAACCTTTACTATGGACAAAATACTGTCCCTCATCAATCATATTTAAGAAAAAGAAAGTTTAAATCAGTAAAATAGTTTTTAAAACATATCTGGAGTTTATTACTAACCTACAAACTGTATGCTCTTGAATTGTGTTGCTCATAACTTAAGCAAACACTGCATATGAATTATAAGTACCTTGTTGCTCTTCCTCTTCTTCACTAGATGAGGCCAAATAAGCTTGAAAATCCATGTCAAGAAGTTCATCTTTTTTAAAATTTCTGTGTAGCGAAGTTACTCTTTCATGATCTGTCTCATCCCATGTGATATCTACCTTTAGAAAAAAAGACATATAAAATGTAAAAGTTAAAGTTTAAGTTTTTGCCCAGAGTGCAGTTTGTAATACTTCCTATTACAAGTTTAACAAGAGAAAAAACAAACAGACTACAAAGAAAAAAAAAAATCAAAGGGTATCACTGACATTTCATTTCAAAAGGCAACTGACTTTTTGGTAACAGGATTTTATGCATTTAAGAACCAGTCTTAACTAAGGAGCTGCTACCAAGCATCTCCATAAAAATCAAGTAGATATAAACAATCATTAATAACTTAATTACAACATATTTTCATCTAATGTACCCTATGCATAGTATTTAGTTTCTTCTAGTGTTCCCTATATGCCCAAAATTTCAATGAGTTTTAGCTATCTGGAAAAAGTCTGAAGAGTCTGCTATTGCATCAATAAGATCATTTGTGATAAAACAGGCAAGAAGCGGTGCTATATTTCTTAAAATACACAGGTCAGTCCAATTAATATTTTCTTTTAAATAATCAAATTTCATTCTATATTCAAACTGAAAGTGGGGTAAATTTAAGGATGATAAACACTACTGTTCATTTATAACAATGAGGTTGAATCCATTTAAAGCGTGAAACTCAGTCTTAACTATAGTCACAATCTATGCCTCGGTAACACACACATACAAACAGGGGTAGGCAATCTTTTAGTGGTGTGCCGAGTCTTCATTTATTCACTTTAATTTAAGGTTTCGCATGCCAATAATACATTTTAACGTTTTTTAGAAGGTCTCTCGCTCTATAAAAGTCTATATATTAACTAAACTATTGTCGTATGTAAACAAGGTTTTCAAAATGTTTAAGAAGCTTCATTTAAAATTAAATTAAAATGCTGATCTTACACCACCGGCCCGCTCAGCCCGTTGCCGGCCTGGGGTTCCGTTCACTTAGGCCGGCAGCGGGCTGAGCGGGGCCTGCAGCCGGGACCCCGGCTGGCAAGGGGCTGGCAGCCAGAACCCCAGACCAGTAGTGGTCTGAGCGGGGTTGGCGGCCAGGACTCCAGACTGGCAGTGGACTGAGCGGCTCAGCCCGCTGCTGCTCTGGGGTTCCGTCCGCCAGCTCCTGACAGCTAGGGTCCCGGCTCCCGGTCTGGGATCCCGGCCTGCCAACACAGAGTGGGTACCTACCTTCTCCCTGGTTCTAGCCATTCTCTTCCTATCTCTGCACTGAGATGAGGGTGGGAGTGTGCTGAGAACAGGGCTGGGAGTGAAGGAGCTGGCTGAGTGTTGGGGTGCAGGATCTGGCCAGGAGCTAGAATGAGGGAGGGGGCTCAGGGTTGGGGCAGGAGGTTTGGGTGTGGAGCGTTTACCTGGGCAGCTCCCATTTGGTGCGAGGGGTGCAGGTGGGAATGGGGAGGTGGGGTGCAGGAGCTCCCATTTGGTGCTCAGGGTGGGAGTGGGAATGTGGGGGGTGCAAGAGTCAAGGCTGGGGTTGTGGGGCAGGGGTGCAAAGGTCAGGGCAGAGGGCTGGGAGCATGTGAGGGGGGTGCAGGGGTCAGGGCAGAGGGCTGTGGGTGTGGGCTGGGGTCATGGGGGTGCTCCCAGCCCCCTGCCCTGAGCGGCTCAAGGCAGGGGGCTAGAGGGGATATGCCCTGATTCCACCCTTCTTCCCCAAGGTCCCCGGAGCAGAGAGGCGCGCTGCGGCTCTGCTTTTTCCTCTCCTCCTCCATAACAAGGGCCATCAGCTGATCAGCTGCAGAGAAGGAGAGGAAGAGGGGCAGGAACCCCACATGCTGGGGAAAGAGGTGGGGGAAGGGGGAAGCTTGCCTGCCCTGCAAGGAGAGCATGGTGGGCGGGGAGTGGAAAAGAGCGGGCCGGGCCAGGCAGGATTTTTAGTGGCACGCTGCTGTCTGCCCGGGTCTGGCAGGCAGCAGCGTGCCATTAAAATCTGGCACACCATGCCATAGGTTGCTGACTCCTGACATATAATATCTATTTGATGTGTACATCTCCACAATCCTTTCTCCACTATCACCAGTGCCACCAATCTATTATTTACATATCTTATATAAACCAAGAAAAGCGAAGCTCAACAAATTACGAAGGGTTACAAAAACACTGTTAAGATACCTTTGATGTTCCCATAGCAGCAGATGTGAAGTACTTTGGTTTATATGCAGCTCCATCCACTTCTGAGGCTATGTCCTTTGGCTCATCATCAAATGTAACATCATCTGGAATAAATCTTAAAGGCAAAGAAGATGTCTTGTTATTCAAACACATATTGTGATGTTTCAAAAGAACAAATAGTTATAGGCTCAGCTTCTCTCTAATTAAAACCGTGCACATTAATATAGAAGAATCTGCTAGGATAAGAAGTGGATAAGCCCAAAGAGAGCAACATTCAGGAAAAGGATAAAAACCATATCAGACAAGTTAATATTTGCGGTTTGCACTGTACATTCAATTTCTACATCCTCCGTATTTTATAAAATATTGTGAAAAAGGTAAGTCAAATTAATTTTTGAAAAGAATTACAATTTAAGTTAAATTGATTACTCTGAATTTTTAAAATGTAGTGCTTTGCATACGGCCAGCATAGGCATGGAATGCTTCCAACAGGTATGATTTGTAAGTAAACTATAAATCATTAAAACAGGATAGATTAGAGACCTTAGGATGCATTTTTTTTGGGGGGGGGGCCAGGAATACCTACATGGGCAAACAACACTGATTAAAAATGGAAGTGAACCAGTTAAAAATATCAAGTATGAGTGGGATTATTAAAATAACCCTAAATCTATCACTGAACATATTTATGTGTTTCCTGGAAGATCAAGACACAGAATATGTACAACATAACGTTTAAGGAGACAATCTCTCAACTTTACTTCTTAATTCTCATATTCTGACCACAGCATTTTTGAGACGAGAGGAAAACACCTTTATAAAAACTAACCTTACTTTTCTAAGCCCTATCTGCTCTTTCAGGATAGATCTACTAGAACAGTTCTGATTATTTTCAGTATTGTCACAAATTAGGAAAGAAAAATAAAGCAATTTTGAAGACAAGTGGAAGTCAATATAAAGCTGTGAAATCCTAAAGAGATATTATCTTAAAAAAATCAGAAAAAATCGGTCTGAAAATTGTTTATATACTATTTTTACACAATGCTTATACCTAGAGAATATTTTCCCCCTTTCAGTTAGCCAACTTCGTGCATTCGACTGAACTTGGTGTAAAGACAATTTTGTTGTTTCCCATGTTGTGTAGGTCAATAAGGAGAAACATTGTTTAAAAATAGAAAATATGATTGTAAAGTCATAACTATTAGCTGTGGGATCTCATGTGTATTTTTAATGCCTGAAACTATTTAACCTCATTTTAAAAAACTGAGTAGGGTTCAAGTAGATTATGTCCCTTGAAATGCAACTGCCTAACGATGAAAGCTACCCAGTCCACCTCCAAAAACATCTACTTTTCTAATTTAATACGTTAAGCAGAAAAGAAAGGCAGGCTCTGGGGAATCTCAAAAAGGTTCCTGTGCTGTAAGACAAGATCTTTCTAGGATGTGAAAGTTTCATTAACAGGAACACAAAAAGTATATGTCTAAGTCATTTCCTTTGAAATACAACACCTAGTGTCTATGAGGTAATACACCTTCGCTTTTTTCCATCACGTGCAATTAAGCCCTCATCAACACTGGGATCTAACAGAGATGATTTTTATTGACGATGGCACAACAGAATTCTTCCCTGTGCAAACAAAGGAATAGTCTGGTGACAAAGTAGGACTGTAGTTTAGCCTCCTGCCTTCTTAAAAATATGAGGTTTGAAGTGATCAAGCTTTGACTTTGAATCATAAAGCCTGAGAACAAAGATGCACAGCCTGAAAACAATAGCAGCTATACATTTGCTATTCATTGAACCAACTGTAATAAAGGAACCAGTTCATCTCGTGCCTCAGGTGAAGGAAGCAAACCAAACATAAGACAGTTACGGTGTTTTTCTATTAGCATCCTATTGCTTTACTTGACTGTAGAAGATGACTGAAAAAGCAGCTGTAGTAATATTTGTATCATGAACCCCTTTTAAAAACAGTCTCTTTAAGGTGGGATTTTTGCTTTTTCTGACAAAGCCAGATATAACCAAAATGCATGTTTTATTTCCAAGGTACTATACAGTTTTGCTAAGTTTGATAGAAGAATGATTCAGTTTATTTCCAATTTTTTAAACTTGCTTTAAATTTTTGTTAAAAAAAACACAAACGCCATTTGCTTTACCTGAGATCTACAAAAGAACAGCTACTTTCAAATTCCAGTCCATCACACTCCTCATAAATTTTATTGGCTGTTTCAGGAGAATCACATTCTACCACTGCATAGAAGTATTTCAGTCGTTTGAACTGATAATCCCTCAGTTTTTCCGTATAAATACTACAAAAAAGTGAAGACAACATCCAAATAACTTTTGTTAAAACAATGACACAAAGTTGCAACTTCAGAAATACTTTTCAAACTTAACTTCTTAAAACCATATATTACCAACACATGGGCCTGACTTAGCAAAAAGATCAGATCTTATGCTACATACAGTCCCACCAACTTCTATGGGACTCTGAACAGATATGCATAAAGGTTTAACTGCATGGATGCCATTCCATAGATGCCACAATCAGGATAGTGTGTTGAAGAAACATTTTCCTTAATGCTGATTAGTAAACATGTGATAGGACTAAGCCTCTTCTTGATAACGTAGGTACAAATTTTGGCAGCAAAAAAGTCTTGCCTTGTGCTTGCTTAAGAATCAAGTTTTAGAGAAGTATGCTGTGCATTAACTATTCCAGGTTTTCTCTTCTGTTACCATTATGACCATTTTACCATTGTTAAATATGAGTTTAACAATGGTTAAGTATGTTTAATTTAACTAAGTTTAAATATGACCATTTTACCACTATTAAATATGAGTTTAAAGTTGTTAACCTGGGAAAATTCTCCAGTTCATAAATAAGTGCACTTTCTGCATTTTCAATTTAATTGTATCCCATTTCTGTAACTCAGTCAATTATGATTTTACTCATTGGTATGGGATATCACCATCTAGTGGTGAAAAATAACTCACACAGTCCCACTACATTTTCCCATGTCTTTTACTCAAAATGAGCTATTTGTATAAACTAATCCCTATCTAAGATATAGACATGCACAATGTCTGAAAAACTATTTAATTTTTAAAGTAATTAAAATTTTATGGTGTTATTTACAAAAACTGTCTTCACCACACAAACTTCTTAGCTATTTGCTAAGTGGCTAAAAAAATATTGCACTTTATTAAATATTAAGGTATCGCTCTGTGAGATGCTGAATGTTTTCTGTTAGAAGCTAAGTCCTCAAGGTGGAAACATGTCAAAACAGTCTTTTTGATCATTTCTTACTTTGAGCTAGCATGTAAAGGTTAAAAGGTAGATTTAAGTTTTAGCAAGCTACACTCAAATGCTGCAAGCTGATCCATGCAGATGAACCTCTGCATCCAGGTGGATTCCCAGAGCCTGCATGGAACAATTTACACAACTGGGGCCTTAAGTTTTATGTCCCAACAAATTTATTCAAGTATATGATGTGATGATGAGTCAGATTCAATTAAAAACACCCTCTGAAAAACCAGAAAGCATTAAAAAAAAAAGGATAAAATATAAGACTTCCATAATAATGTTACAAATGTATTAAGAGCATGGTATTTGCAAATGAGGCCTGCTACTATCAACCATTTGTAGTTTAAATTAATACCAGTCTTTCTCTGTGGCATCCTCTGGAAGACTTAATAGTTCTACAGGTCCTTGCAGCTCCTCCTCTTTCAATCTCTGCTTTCCAAACTCTGAAGGATAAATCTACGAATATACCAAACAAAAAAGGTTATAAGCCAATTGCACAGATGCAGTGTACAGCATCCAAAAGAAAAAAAAAAATATATCAAGCCAGGAGTTCGGAGGATCACTTTTTTTTTCAAGTGAGAAAACATTAAAGGATCCAATCCTGCAAACACTTACACATCTGCTTAAAAATTAAGCATACAAGTAGTTTCAGTGACTTCAATATGACTACTTGTAGGAATAAAGGTAAGCAACTATATAAGTGTGTTCAAATTAAATTGACGTACTAATACATAACATTAACTTGTGATTACAGAATTAATGTTCAGCGATCAAATAATTGAAGTGACACAATCAATTTGGAATCAATTGCCAAAAAAAGAAAAAAACAAACAATGAAACTATTGAATTACTATATTTGAGCTCAATACCCCTGCTAGTTTTCACTGTTTTACTGTCTAAGGCCCTGATCCTGCGAGCTGATCCATTCAGCCAAGACTTTATACCCTCCTACAGAACCTTACACAAAAATTGATCAGACTCCACTCAGGTTCAGGGGTCTAACCATGCAGCTCAGGTTGCAGGGTTGGAGTTATGTTTGTTTTCTGCTCTTCTTTTTCTCTGTGTTAAAGACCCATACAAAAAAAAAAAAAAGCGAAACTGACTAAACAGAAGCAGTGGAACAGAATACAAAGTAATCATGCTTAAAAAAAATCAGAAAGATACTTTTTGTTCCTACTGAGTACTGTAAATGATGGATTATAGAGAAGACAGACAGAAGAGTGCTTAGATTATGGGACGTTTAGATGAGAGAGCATTAAGTGCCCAATTAATTTGTCTCATTCAATTTATTATGTAAAGAATAGTACAACTTTGCCAATTCTTTTGGTAGCAAACATCAAATGCATTTGGTAGGGAGAGTGTAAAAACCCTAAACAAAGAACACAAACAACCCTTACACTATCACAAAACCAAACAAAATACAGAAGACCAAAGCTGCTCAGACCGCCTAACTTTCAGCACTCTAAACCCAACCTCTTATTACATATATTTCTACTCCAGGAAATACTCCCCAAGAGGAATTAATGTAATGGATTTTATGTAGTAAATGCTCAGATGAAAGCAATCTTTAAACACTGTAGCTATTTCACTCACACAACCTTGTAACATCAATCTTCTGGTCCAGGGTAACTTAATAGATTTCATGGTTATGAAAAAATATCTTTACGCAATGACTAGTCAATGCAACGTTACATGAATAATTGTGTTTTGAAAAAATGGAATCAATTCAATTGTAACTGAAAGTTTGTGACAAAAACATTTATTTTTAGTAGTAGATTGAATGCCAGAGACACTATTCCTATGTATCAGAAAACAATACACTATTTCACAGTAAAAAGCCTGAACAGAGTTACTGGGGTTAGTTATAAATACTGGTGATGTTGCAGAAATACTATTTCCCTCATAAGAAATCTACAACTAGAATTGGGAGAAAACTTGCACATCCACCCTGGCTGTGCATTTTCAGGTGAACCAGATTTGTAGTTTACTTAAAATGCGAAGTTAGAGCTACAGTGCTACACACACACACAGAGTTTTTGTAGTATAAATTACTCATTTAGTGACAATACTGCTCTGTTTCTGTATATTACATACAAAACTACATTAAAAACAAAGTCAAGCACTCAAAAGTCAGGAAATGCCAAAATTAAGGTTGCCTGTGTATATGCATTATGATTGTCTAATTATATGATCGCATTTTCCCCTCCCCCAGAACCTTCACTTCGTTCTTTTTAACAAGGGCAAAACATATTTTTTCCTAGCCTCATTCTCAGAAATGGCCAAACCATTTTGGCTGAAATTTTCCAAAAAAGGTCAGCCTGAGGTAGACACCCAGCATAAAAAGTTTCAACTCAAATGGATTAAGTTTGGCAAAGTTACAAGTAACTGAAAGCAGGGTCTTATAATGAGAAGCATTAGGCAGCCAAGATTTTAGATGGTGCTACCAGCCTCACCTATAACACGGGACAGAATTTTAGAGAATCTACTGTATGAACTAAGGAAAATTAAGCATTTGAACTTTATGCTACTTTTGCACATAGGACTTCTACTCCTATTAGTGTCAATGGAAATGTTGTCACTAAATTCAGTGGTAACAGGACTGAGACCAATGTCACAAATAAAAATTAAGCTGTGTCAGCTTATCATCCCACACAAACACCCACCAACGGAAGGGAGAGTGTGGAGCTATAGCCTACGTTTATTTTATAAAGGACCAATACAAATCAATTGAATAGGGAGAGGAGAAACGAAGTCAGCAGAAGGAATGGGAAAGAAAAGCAACTTGCTGGAATCAAAATTCACTTTTATTTTTATTTTCAAATAGTTCTTACCTTTACAGAAAATATAACACCCCCTTTAGGTATGAAAGAATTAAACAGAGCCAGTAAGTCTTTAGCCTTCAGCCTATCCCAGTCCATGTTGCAAACTGCCAATCTACTTGTTATCTACATTGAAGAAGAAGAAGGCAAAAATATATTAATTGTAATAAGATTTTTGGGTGCTGATTGCTGAGAGGAAACGTCTTATTTTCCAGTTACTGTCCCTTGATGAAGTCACACTGTGTTGAACTTTAGAGAAAAACATAAGAATGACATCTCCCACAACACTGACACGTCCATGGTTCTTAAGCAGTTACTACAGAGCAAACAGAAATGTTCAATAAACGGGCTTTACTATTTTTCAAATATACAATGTGCTCTATGATGGCCTTTATCTTTCACTTTCCTAGAATGCATCTACTGTTTCTGACAACAGAACTACAGACAGCTTCTACTGCTTCTTACCCACAGCTCTAAAGCTTTTAATTTTGCAAATTGAAAATGTGACCTTTCATTTCCCCAGGGAACTTCTGCAGACCTAAAAGGAAATAGATCCCTTCCTGACAAGAGCTGACAGCAACAGGTCCCCCTGAAGCAATGTTGGAAAAAAGTTTAACTGCTAGCACAGAAGGGACAAGACTGTTTTCAGCACCATTACAGGAAGCATGACTTCCAGTTTGATCAGCAGCGGAAGCACCAGGGATGTCTGTCTGCATTTGATGACAGACAACATTACAAAACAAACTTGAAAGGCTACCTTTGGAACCATAACTTTTTAAAAATGAAAACCTTAAAATCTGATAAATGGCCCACAACAGCGGCTCTCAACCTTTCCAGATTACTGTTCCCCTTTCAGGAGTCTGATTTGTCTCACTTACCCCCACATTACACCTCCCTTAAAAACTACTTGCTTACACAATCAGACATAAAAATACAGAAGTGTCACAGCACACTTATTGAAAAATTGCTAACTTCCTCATTTTTACCATATAATTATATAATAAATCAATTGGAATATAAATATTGTACTTACATTTCAGTATATAGTATATAGAGCAGCATAAACAAGTCATTGTCGGTATGAAATTTTAATTTGTACTGACCTCACTAATGCTTTTTATGAAAACTAAGCAAACATCTGAATGAGTTGAACTACCCCCTGGAAGACCTCTGTGTACCCACAGGGGTACATGTGCCTACGGTTGAGAACCACTGGCCTAGAGTAGACCCCCCCAACACACTTACCAGAGAAAACTTTCAGCACACTAATGGTGAATGAAGTTTTAAACTCTGTCTAAATAAGCTTCAGAGGTCATAATCGAACAACATGAAATACTCCTTCCAACAAAGGACCAAGAGCACTACCATCGAGAGACGCAGAAATGAACTGAACTGATGTATCTCACATTAGCACTACATTGCTCACTCTTAGGCAGCCAACATGTCTAATTGTTTCAAACAAAGGAATACTACGAACTAATAAGTAATTAGCAGGGCTGTCAATTAATCTCAGTTAATGCCCATGATTAACTGAAAACAAAATTAACATGTTAATTTTTTTAATGGTGTTAATCACATACATCTGGGCAGGGAGGGAAGCATCAGCTGTGGAGGGACCTGACCTGACAGGGAGCTGTGGAGGGACCAATCCACCTCCAGACAGCGGGGAGGGGAGAGGAGAGGAGAGAAAAGAAAAGTGGCTCCTATCCCAGTTCTGGCAGAGAGGAAGGGATCCTGACCCTGCCATACCCCAATGCCAGCCCCGCCCCATGCCCCAACACCCCTGGCCGCCTCCTCGTCTGGGGACCAACCCCGCCCCCCAGTCCCACACCATACTCCAATGCCTCCGCTAGCCCCTCACTCTGGGAACTGACCCCCACCCCCACCATGCCCCTCACTCCAGGGACTGACCCTGCGCCACCCTCAGCATGCCCCTTGCGCTGGGGACTGAACCCACCACCACACTGTGCCCCAGTGCCCCTGGCCAGCCCCTCACTCCAGGGGAACCCCATAGAGAAGAGGAGCTTGGCGAGTTCAGCCTCCCTGCATCAGCCTCTCCTCCCCTGCCGCCCCGTCCCGGAGGTAAAATCCACTCACTCTTGCAAACAAGGGCTCGCTCAGCTGAAAGGTGCCCACCTTGCTCAGTAAAAGGAGAGCCTGGAGAGTTCAGTACCAGAAACCACGCTTCCAGAGGCAGCGGCGAGATACCTCCCTCACGCTCCTCCTGCACAAGTCACTGCCTGCTCCCCCACCCCTGTAACCCCTCGTCCTCCCGGACACTTCTCCTGCACAAGTCATTGCTTCCCCCTCCCCCCGCCCACTGAATGCAGATTTCTAAGATCAAACTCTCTTCCTCTTTGGACAAGAGGCACGCCTGGGGAGCTCAGAAACTCAATACAACAGGAGCAGCATCAAGAATTCACCCTTCTCCTGCACAACTCACACCCCTCCCATCTCTAGAATACTGATTTTCCAAGATAAAAAAAAATCTTACCCCTTCAATAAGCCAACACTCCTCTAAATAAATAATGAAATAAATAATAATATTTATACACTATTTATAAATATTTATACACACTAAATAATAAACAGGGCTGTCGATTAATCGCAGTTAACTCATGCGATTAACAAAATAATTAGTTGCGATTAATTGCATTTTTAATTGCACTGTAAAGAAACAGAATACCAATTTATTAAATATTTTTGGATGTTTGATTTTAATTACAACACAATACAAAGTGTACAGTGCTCACTTTATATTATTTTTAATTAGAAATATCTGCACTGTAAAAACGATAAAAGAACTAGCATTTTTCAGTTCACCTCACACAAGTATGGTAGTGCAATCTCTATCCTGAAAGGGCAACTTACAAATGTAGGGTTTTTTGTTACATAATTGCACTCAAAAACAAAACAACGTAAAACTTTAGAGCCTACAAGTCCACTCAGTCCTACTTCTTGTTCAGCCAATCGCTAAGAAAAACAAGTTTGTTTACATTTACAGGACGTAATGCTGCCTGCTTCTTATTTACAATGTCACCTGAAAGTGAGAACAGGCGTTCACATGGCACTACTGTAGCCGGCATTGCAAGGTATGTACGTGCCAGATATGCTAAACATTCATATGCCCCTTCATGCTTTGGCCACCATTCCAGAGGACATGCTTCCATGCTGACGATGCTCGGGGAAAAAAAAAAAGTGTTAATTAAATTTGGGACTGAACTCTTTGGGGGAGAATTATATGCCTCTTGCTCTGTTTTACTTGTATTCTGCCATATATTTCATGTTATAGCAATCTCGGATGATGACCCAGCACACGTCGTTCATTTTAAAAACACTTTCACTGCAGATTTGTCAAACGCTAAAAAGGTTTAAGAATCTAAAGTACCTTCCAAAATCTGAGAGGGACAAAGTGTGGTGCAAGCTTTCAGAAGTCTTAAAAGAGCAACACTCTGATGCGGAAACTACAGAACTGAAACACCAAAAAAGTAAATCAACCTTCTGCTGGTGGCATCCGACTCAGATAATGAAAATGAGTATGCGCCGGTCCACACTGTTTTGGATCATTATCGAGCACAGCCCATCATCGGCATGGACACATGTCCTCTGGAATGGTGGTTGAAGCATGAAGGGACATATGAATCTTTAGCGCATCAGGCACGTAAATATCTTGCAACGCCAGCTACAACAACAGTGTCATGCAAACACCTTTTTCTCACTTTCAGGTGACATTGTAAACAAGAAGTAAGCAGCATTATCTCCTGCAAATGTAAACAAACTTGTTTGTCTGAGCAATTGGCTGAACAAGAAGTAGGGCTGAGTGGACTTGTAGGCTCTAAAGTTTTACACTGTTTTGTTTTTGAGTGTAGTTAGTTTTTGTACATAATTCTATATTTGTAAGTTCAATTTTCATGATAAAGAGATTGCACTACATTATTTGCATTAGGTGAACCGAAAAATACTATTTCTTTTGTTTTTTACTGTGCAAATATTTGTAATAAAATATAAAGCGAGCACTGTACATTTTGTATTCTGTGTGGTAATTGAAATCAATATACTTGAAAGTGTAAAAAACATCCAAAAATATTTAAATAAATGGTATTCTATTAATCTTTTTAATCATGATTAATTTTTTTAATCACTTGACAGTCCTAATAATAAAGGCTAACCCAGAAGCAGCCAGAGGGAGGGGGAGGGTGGGAGGAGAGAAGCTTCCTGCACAATTCATTCCCCTACTGCATGCCAAAATCCGGAGGTAAAAATCTTTCCATATCCACAGCAAGGATTGAGTGGACTTCTAGGCTCTAAAGATTTACATTATATTTTTAGTGGTGTTATGTAAAATAAAAAATTAAAAAACCTACATTTGTAAGTTCAACTTTCATGATAAAGAGATTGCACTATAGTATTTGTATGAGGTGAATGGAAATAGTATTTTTTCATCTTTTTACAGTGCAAATATTTGTAATCAAAAATAGTAATATAGTGAGCACTGTATACTTTGCGTTCTGTGTTGTAATTGAAATCAATATACTTGAAAACGTAGAAAGAAAAGGAGTACTTGTGGCACCCTAGAGACTAACAAATTTATCTGAGCATAAGCTTTCGTGAGCTACAGCTCACTTCATCAGATGCAACGAAGTGAGCTGTAGCTCACGAAAGCTTATGCTCAAATAAAATTGTTAGCCTCTAAGGTGCCACAAGTACTCCTTTTCTTTTTGCGGACACAGACTAAAACAGCTGCTACTCTGAAACTTGAAAATGCAGAACACACCCAAAAATATTTAAATAAAAATGGTATTCTATTATTATTTAATAGTGCGACGAATAGCGATTAATTTAATTGCTTGATAGCTTTAGTAATTAGCTACAAAAATTTTGCCACTCTGCTCATTTGATCGATCAGTTACAGTTACTTTATAACAATTTTTTCACTCAGAAATATCCTATTAGTCTATGCTGTTTATACTATAGAATCACTGACTATTCCAAAACCTTACCTCATCTGCACGAGGAGCATCCGTATGCAGTTCTCTCCAGGCATGCTCGATCTCTGGTTCCTTTGGAAATATTTCAGACATATCATCTTCCTCTTCATCTTCAGAACTGGTTTCAATATTTCCTTTCCCCCTAGCCAGATCAGGCCCACTGTCACTTTCATCTTCTTCTGAATCACCATCACTATCTTCCCCTCCTGTTTCTCCACCATCTTCCGACTCCTCTTCCCCTCCTGTTTCTCCACCATCTTCCGACTCCTCTTCCCCTCCTGTTTCTCCACCATCTTTGGATATGGCACAATCAAAATAGTCTTCGTTTTTAGAAATTTCATCTAACTGGCTTTTGTTGATGTTGCTTTGTTCATATGCAATAGCAGCTTTATTCACTGAAAAGGTTAATATCAAATTTAATATTATTTATATGTGTATGCTGTTCGATAATGTGTACTGTGCTTTATGTAGAAAACGATAACTTGGTTCCTGTTGCAAGAAGCTTACAGTCTAAGTCATTACTAAGTTATGATTGTTTCTTTTTTAAAAAAATATACTTTTATATAGCTATATTGTATATATAAATAAATAAAAATCTGACACCTGGAGAGGCTACATCAGGCAAAAGGGGAAAAGAATACCCCAAAAGACTGAGTCATTGCAGATGGAGTCACTTGGATTTCAACACTCCAATTCATTAAATTTGAACAATGAATTAAACAGAAATATTGTGACCCAAGACGCTCTTAATGACAACTGACAAGGGGCTCCAGAAATCTCCTGATTCTGGTATATACATTGTGGTTCACCAAAGAATGCCACAATGTCTTAAACTGTCTATGCCTGGTAATTCTCTGAGTGTTCTGTAGATAAGAAGCTGGACATTGCAGGGAACACCCCGAGGACTTGGGGCTTAATGTGTACCATCTCAACCCGCACAGAGAGAATGCAGCCTGAGAGACCTGGAAGGCAGTGCTTGTGTTGCCAAAGGCTGGTGAACTCAGGGAGCTGATCCACAGCAGACATAGACAAGGGCAAGGTATCTCTGGGGAGAATCACAAAAATTATGTTAAAGTTATGATAAAACAGGATTCTGAGATTCTGTACTAAACTAACTGAGATGTAGTTGTATCTTTCCCCATTTGAAGAGAACCAGAATTTTCGAACTGTGTCTCAAAGGCCCAGTACTCCTGTGATAAATTAAGGAGAAGGAGAGGGGAGGTAGCTCCCTTTTATGATCACCCAGCCAGCCAGTTAGCTATAAAACCCCGGTTAGTAGCTGTTCTCTATTTGCTTACCTGTAAAGGGTTAACAAGTCCACAGGTAAAGGGAAGTGAGTAGGCACCTGACCAAAAGAGCCAATGGGAGGACTAGAACTTTTTAAAATTGGAAAAATAGCTTTCCCTTTGTGTCTGTTGTTCTCCAGTAAAGAGGGGAGCAGGGCAGCAGTTATGCTGTGAGCAGCTTTAAAACCAGGTATGAAAAAATCAAATCATACTTCAACCCTACTTTGCTGAAACCCCAAATATGTAAGTAATCAGGGAATGTCTAGGAAGACACTATTAGGGTTATATATTTTATTTCTTATTGGCTTGTGGACTCCTCTGTGCTAACCCCAGATGCTTTTGTTTTGCTTGTAACCTTTAAGCTGAACTTCAAAAGAGCTGATGCTTGATGCTTAATCTTGACGCTTAATTTTTGTAATTGTTTCTTTTAAGATCTAGCAAAATCCTATGTTCCAAATGGATTTCCCTTCTTTTTTGGTTTAATAAAATTTACCTTTTTTAAGAACAGGATTGGATTTTTTTGCCCCTATGACATTTATACATATGTTGTTTAATTAGCTGGTGATTTCCTTTGTTTTCTTTCTCAGCTCTTCCTGGGAAGGGGAAGGAAAGGGCTTGAGGGCACCCCACAGGAAGGAATTCCCAAGTGTTCCTTCCTGGGTTCTCAAAAGGGGGTGGGTTTTTTTGCACTTGGGTGGTGGCACCATCTATCCATCCAAGGTCAGAGATGCGCTGTGACTCTGGGTGTTTAATACCAGCCTGGAGTGTCTAGTATTCATTTTTAAAAGCCTTGCGGGCCCCCACTTTCTGCACTCAAAGTGCCAGAGTGGGGAATCAGACCTGACAACTCCTAAAGAAGATTCTCCCTTAGCTCAAGTGATGGGTGGGCACCTGTGCTTCTGAAGCAGAAGAATCAGAATTCTATCCTGCTACAATTACGAAGCATCATGGCTACAGAGTGCAGCACAGTGATAACCACAAAATGTTTGGTGGCTACAGAGATGTTACAAAATATTGCTACTTCATTAAGACAATAATAATTCGAAGTTTGAACATGTGAAAATGAACTGTCCCGCCCACTCACCCTTTCCAGTAACAGTATTTCATTCTAGTATGTTTTTTGCCAAAAGTTCTAAAAGCACATCACATCTTCAATCTCAGACTTTTGAATCAGGAAGTGTTTAACTGCTTTACTATTTAGTACCAATATGCAATTTGTTCCAAAATGCTTTGAATATTTTAAATTTTTCCTTCAAGTCTCAACATCAGGATAGTTTTAATCCTAAATAAGAAAACACACATTCATACATAAGACATTACACCAAAACTGCACCATCAATTTCAAGATCTGAAATAAGACTGCAGCAATTAAAAATTATTCTGACAATACTAAGTACACTCTACAAACATACACATTTTCTATATTTTTTAAAGTATGCTTTTCCCCTTTCTTAATGCAATGACTTAATCTGTACCAGTTCTCTTTTGAAACAGCATTCTTCCCAAAGTAAGGGCCTAAATCTGTGAACACATAGGAACGTTGATTAAAGTTGCTCACATGTTAAAGCAATTTTTGTTTGCAGGATCAGGCCTTAAGTTTCTTCCTAATTCCCTTGGTGAATGTATCGACAGATGTCTTTACCGTTTTATTCTTTCAAACTGTCCTAACAAACGTGAAACAGCTTTACCACTGGCCTTGTTTAAAAATTAGTCTCTCCCAATAAGATGAAACTCCACATATAGAGGAGATATTTAAAAGCAGAAATGGCTAGATTAGTTGTTTAAATGACTGATCTTGCAAGTCGGTCCAATAAGATGTCCTCACCCACTTTGTCTGATCTTGCAAAAGACAAACACATACTTTTAAAAAAAGATAACATATTCCTTAAATTTAACAAACCTGATTCAGTTTTCTTTTCCTCTAAAGAAAACTTTGTTTTGGGAGCCTTGACTGATTTAGTACTACTTGCTTTTGAAGTCTCTTGTTTGCTTAGAGATGAATCTGAGCTCATCACAATTTGTTTGTTTTTCCCTTTCCATACAAGTCCTTTATCATCCTGTGTAGGATCAATTTCTACATTAATTTTCTTACACTCCTTTTTCAACTTTGAGCTACATGAGCTGGCAATCCTCATGATGCTTTTCTGTCCATTCTGGGAGTCATCAGACTTCAATGGAGCTCCACATTTGTGGCCCATTTCCTGATAAACTATTTTGCTTTCCCCTTCAGTAGGTTTGTCAAGCAGTTTCCCAGAGTCTACTCCTCCTCTCAATTTTAACTTTTTTTTCTTCATTTTCTTTCCAGCAAATACTTTGGTGTCAACTCCTGAAAGATCGGAGTCTGAATCTGAAAGATCATAAAACCGTTTCAGATCCTCTGTAGAGCTATGGTTAATAGGGCGGCCTCTTTTATCAATAGTATATTTCAACTTAAACTTCTTGTCATGAAACATAGCCCGAAATCTTTTGTCAATCTTGATTTTGTGGTCTTTTTCTGGCATTTCCCAAAACCTAGGGTCCTTCGTAACATGGCTAAACCGCTGATCACTAGTCAGTTCCTTCTTGGATGCCATTTTTTGACAATTTTGCATCAGAACTTGATAAACCTAAAATGTAAAAATACACACAGACCAATAAACCATTTGTTTCTTAATATAGTGCTTAATATCAATGTTAACAAAATAAAATCTTATTTTAATGCATATTACTGAAATAAGTTATATAAATGTTGTATTAAAAGTAACAGAGCACGCAATATTTACTGACCTCTATATTTTTTAGATGTCAGGAAGGAATGAAGCAAGGCTGGATGAGAGGAAAACAATTCCTATTTAAAAAAGAATTCAAATTAATTCAATTCAAAATAATAATAAATAATAATAATAAAAGTTAAAAGTAGTTTCAGGTTCTATGTCTGTTCAAGTCACCATGCCAAATTTTGTGCTTTTGCAATAATAATTTTTTCTTATTGTTTAGGTTTGAATTTATTATTTTTAGAGGTGAGAATGCTATAGTCTTTTTTTACATATGCGAAGTAAATTCCTTATCCGCACATTTTAAAAAGAAAATATTGTTCGTGTACAGTAAGCACATTGAAGTAAATAACTGCTATTCTGCTTAACTGACTTTACCAAGACGTTGTGTAGGTAGCATAAGGGCACTCTCTGAAGTAACTGTACTATATAGCACAGTAAGGATCTCGTCCTAGAATTAAAAATTTATAAAATTATTCTCTTTCACCAGCTTCCTTCTATATAATCCCCCCCCCCTTACAGCTCTCACTCTGACTGCGAGAATGACAACGATTAACCAAATCACACTGAGGAACACTTGGCATCAAAATGCTTCCCTAAGAAATGAATGAAGATTTGAGAGAAGTACCCCAGCTGCTTCAGCAGCTACCCGTTCTCACAGTGGTTCACCACCAGCCCCGGCTTCCCACCCACAATGCGGGAAACCGTTAAAAGGTCTGGAACCACTGAACAAGCTCAGCTCTAATGCTGAGCAGCTGGATAATCTTACGATTTGCCCTGCTGTCGTCGCCGTGTTTGCCCCAGGGTATTAGAGACACAAGGTGGATGTGGGAATATCTTCCATTGGACCAACTTCTGCTGGCGAGAGAGGAGCTGCGGAGCTCTGCAAAGCTCTTCTTCGGGTCTCTTCCCCCCAGCAGAGGCTGGGCCAAGAGAAGATATTACCTCGCCCACCTGGTCTTCACTCTCAGTCTGGCAGCAGCCCGTGTCCCGGCTCCCTGCTCTCACCCAGCGGCCTGGCCCGTCTGAAGCCTGTCAGCAGCCGGGACCGGGAGGGGGAGGGGGAGGGGAAGGGGAAGGGGGAGGACGACGACGACTTCGATCACTTCCCGCGGGTGTTTAAACGAACCGCTTGCCCAAGCCTGGCCCAGGCCACGCCCGCGGGGCCTCGGGAGCACGCACAGGCGGCTACCCGCACGCGGGCCTAGCCCTCAGCTTCGCGGCGTGCGCCGGGCGGGCAACGCCCCCGCCTCCCTCTGCTGACCACGGGGCCTTCGCCGCACGGGTTCGGCGCAGCGTCTCCTCAGGGCCACGCGACCGGGGGCGGGGGTGGGGAGCGTATCCCCTAGGAGCCACGCGCTCCCGACCAACAGCTCGGCTCTACTCCCTTCACTCACCTGCTGCCGCTTGCCCAACGCCACCTCTCTCTCTCTCTCTCTGTCTCGCGCGCGCGCGCGCCACCTAAGAGCAGCTAAAAGTGCCCGTGCACGACAGAGACTCGGACAGCACAAATACACGACCCTGGAGTTCGTGTCACTCGAGCTTGTACGCATGCGCAGCTCTCTCCAGCTCACGCTCTCCCGGAGGTGACGCTCGTGCGTGGGAGGGGCAGACCTATTGGCCGCGGTCAGGCCCGCCGCGGAAGGGGGCAGGGGGAGTCCAGCGCCTGCGCAGTGCCTCCGGCTCGGGCAGACGCTTGTCTCCGCGGGAGCGAGTACCCTTCCCCTACCCGCTCATGAGGGCCGCCGCCCTTCTCAGGGAGCCCGGCTCCTTTCTCCGAGGGGCCAGCTCGGGCTGCTGGTGCCGTCGCTTCTGGGTGGCGTCCGGGGAAGCCGCCGCTGCCTCGCCAGGCTCCGGGGCCCGGACCCCCTTCGACCGAGAGCTGAAGCGGAAGCAGAAGAACTGGGCGGCGCTGCAGCCCGAGCCCGCCAAGTACGATTACCTGAGGGAGGAGGTGAGGCCGGGCTCCCGCTTCCCGCTCCTCGCGGCGGGACCCAGCCCCGCCCCGCGCAGAGAGGAGACGGGCCCTCGGCCGCCCCCCCCCCCAGGTTCCGGAGGACAGAGGGGCGGGGAGCTGCCCCGCCCGCCCTGGCGGTCTCTGCGGCTAGGGAGGGGCGGTGGGACCGTGACCCCCTTCCCTTGGGAGACCCGCCGCCACCCCCCCCCCGGCCTGCCGCGGGGCGGGGCAAGGAGGAGGTGACGCCCCTGCTGCGGGGGACACGGCGTCTTCCCCGCACTCGCAGCTGTGCCGGTAAAAGTTGGGTCTGTCCCCGGCCAAACGGCTTCCGCAGCGCCGAGCAGGACGGCGCCGCGTCCTGCAAATAGCGGATCACGCGTACGTGCAGCCTCCGCCACGTCGACGGCGTGAACTCGCTTATTGTCCATCCTGCCTCGTTCCTTTGGTACCCGCGTGGCCTTGGACTGCTGTTCGGGCCTGTGCCATAGGAAGGTTTTTGTTTTGTTTTTTTTAACAAGTCGCTTTGTCCACCCCTGCGCTTGTCTCCTCTTTCGAGAGGGTGGGGAAGATGAGGATAAGCGGGGTGCTAGATTTGGGTTTATAATCTGGGGTAGTAGTTGGTTACTTTGGGTGCCTAGAGAATGTGTGACCACTTGCCTGAGCGTGTAACTAAAAATGGATGGATGGGGAAAGGAGTAATGAAAATGCTGTTTGCGGCTGTACAGGATATATAAGCAGATACCACTTCAGCTCTTTCAGGCTTTTGCGAACATGGAACACACACTTGCCAAGGATTAGTAGCATCCACCTACATTATGGTTTATACAGTGGAGTACAATGATCACATGCATCTCCCTCCTCCAGAGGTAAAGGGTGTCAGTGTAAGGTGTTCAGGGTCTGGTGGGTATTGAACAGATCCTGGCTGTACTCCACCTGGCTATCCCCTTTCTGGCTCATGCTGAAACCTCTTCCTTGTCTGCTGGCTGGGGTTGAGGGGAGAGGCAGGAGTGTGGGGTTCCTTCTCTTCAGGATGCAGTGTCCACGGATACGTAAAGCACACAGTTCATAAAAGACACAGGTCAGGCAGGTGACTCTAAAACTCCTTCTCCCTCACCTTCTGTTCCCCTTCCCCTTTTGCAAGGCACTGAGACTCCTGCCTGGAGAATGCGTTTTGCTATCTCCTTTGCCAAGTTGCTGCTGATATTCTTGTTCCTGTGGGAGTGCCATAATGCGAGGTAGACTTCTGGTAGCTTTGACTCCTGAGCAGCACAGTCTGGAAGTGCTACCAGACAGGTTGCTCCTGAAGGGAATATTGTGTTGTGGGATTGCAGGTGTACTGCTTATTTTGGTATAGGTTTGTGCATGTCCGCGTTGGTACTGTAATTGTATAGAACTATACAAGAAGGGGGCTTTGCTCCTGAAGAGGAGCAAAACTATGCCAGAAGAGGTGGAGGGTTCTGCTGGTAGGTAACAAAGTTAAGTGTGGATGCATGCAAGGCTGTGCTGAAAAAAAGTGAGCTTAACTGGGACAACTTTCTAGTGTAGACCAGGCCCAGGATTCTGTGATTTGACCCTCTAACAGCCCCTCCTCCTTTGTCCCCACCCTGCACTGCTAACAAAAAAAGAACTTTCTACACTCAGGGAGAACAGGGATGGGAAGCTGAACGTTAATTCTTATTTATAATGCTCGTATCTTACTCTTGCAATTCTCTAGGTTGGTGGCAGAGTAGCAGACCGGGTGTTTGACATAGCCAGGTAAGTTAAATATCTTGAGTGAGAGATCTCCAGTATCTTTTGACTCTGGAATCTACCCAGTTAAAGGCATGAGTTAAAGTAGATTCTAGTACTATATCTGTTTGAGTCCCCTTGCTAATTTTTGTGGTTCAATCAACACATTTTCTTACATTTTATTTTTTCCCTACTCCTGTGTTGTGTCAGGCCCATATTTGGGGAAAGGAAAGGAGTTGAATATTCAGGAAAAACAGTGAAGCTGACTATAGATAGATACTCTCAAATATACAGAGTAAAAAATATATATATATCTCATCTTTCAGTTACAGTAATTGTATGTCTTCTTAGATTTATAGTATCCCTTTAGTAAAAATTCAGCTCTCAGGTGTATTTATTTCAGTATTTACGTAATATCAGAGCTGGCAAACTTATGAGACTCCCTTTGGCCACAGGTTATTAGAGAAGCTGAGCAGAAGCTGAGCAAGGTCCGGGGCAATGTCCTAGTTATCGGCCTAGTCTTCCCGTGCTGCATGTGTGCCCTCCTCACTGCCCCCCACACAAAGTGGGAGTGGGAAGATTGGTGGGATCGCTTTTAGAGTGCTGTCTTTGAATGCTATATAGGGGGCCCAGTCCTTTGTTTTGGTCTGTGGCTATTAGATGTCGGAATGTGGAGTTCTCCCCCGTCATTACCCTTTCATCCCTGTTCAGATGGCAGGAGAAAAAGAGGAGCTTGCTGCAAAGTTTGGGGGAGTGGGGCAGTACAGTACTGTGCTAAACGTAAACTACTAAAATAATAAAGGAAAAGTTTTTAAAAAAAGATTTGACAAGGCAAGAAAACTGTTTCTATGCTTGTTTCATTTAAATTAAGATGTTAAAAGCAGCATTTTTCTTCTGCATAGTTAAACTTCAAAGCCGTATTAAGTAAATGTTCAGTTGTAAACATTTGAAAGAACAGCCATAACGTTTTGTTCAGAGTTACAAACATTTCAGAATTACGAACAGCCTCCATTCCCAAGGTGTTCGTAAAGCTGAGATTCTACTGTAGTAGCAGTGAAACTGAACATCTTGTAAATAGTGCTTTGCTGCTGTATCACAAAGCTGTGAGCAGCAGCAGCAGCAGAGGCAGTGCAACTATATGTCTGCCAATTCAGGAAGTCAGCACTACATGTATTTACACTGGCTCATAAATTTTAATTCTGCAGAAGTTTATGGCTTATACTCTCACCGTTGGTAGAAGAAGCTTGCTACTGTTAAGTGAGAAAGTGGATTTTTAAAATCGTGTGAGAGGTCCTTACTGTCCTTTTCAAATTTTCACTTATTTTGGAAGCCAGTGTTTTCTATAGAAACTTGAATTAAAGTTAAAGACTTAACATACCTTTTATGGTCGATGTATTGCCCCAGACCTATAAATAAGCTGCATATTTTTATTTTCTAGAATTATTGTGGCAAGAAAACACACGTGAAGTCATAAATGGGGGAAAATAGACCTCAAGTTACATGTATCAAGTGTCGTTAAAGGAAATATAGGGAACATACACCAAAGGAAAAATGACTTTGAGCTGTTTATATTGACATTAATTGAAATCATATTTAGTCAGAAAAGATATTTGAAACTTCATAAATTTATGAAATATAGTAGTTTTACTTGCATGCTAAGGAATTTACAAATTCTTTTGCTTAGAACGTTCCCTCTTGCTTTGGATGTTGGTTGTGGAAGTGGCTACATAGCTCAGTATCTCAACAAGGTACTGTATGTTTGTGCTTGTGTCTAAAAATAGTACAAATCATTCTTGTAATGCTGTGCTGTTCACAAATCAAACTTAAAGATTCTTCCATATCTTGTGGGTAACTTGTTGCTTCTTAATTCTTAAGTCACAGTTTAGAGGTGTGATACCCCCCACCTCTAAAATGTATTGCCATGAAAGATGTAGACTAGACCAGGGGTTCTCACAACAAATTTTTGGGTGGCCTCAGAGTGTAGCCACCAACTCTTGCTGGTGCCCGCTCTGATAATTTTTCCTAAAATACTTTAGGAAAAACAAATAAATATGCACATACACATGTCCAAATCATTGTAATTTATTTATGTAGGGTTGTGGGGGGTTTTTTTGCTGTCTCAACCATTAAAAATAATGTACAATTGTGTCTATTCTTTACTGGACCTAAACAGATAAGGTGCTTTGCTTATTTTGGTGGTTTGTTTTTTTTTTTTATTAAAGACCTGCTATCTAGTAAGTCTTCTACTGTGAAAAATGAAGTTTGTCTATTTGTTAATATTTTCCACAGCAGATTTGCTAGCTAGTTGGGATTGTTACTATCACTTTCCACAGCAGAGTTACTCAGTCCTGGCAAGCACGGGAACAAATTAAGCCCTGAATGGGGAGGTGGGTAAGGGGCCCAAGGGTTGTGGGAGGTATTGGGGGTCAGGGGTGATGAGCTCAGGATGGGAGCCTGGGGTTCCGCTGCAAGGCTGGGGACTGGAGGAGGCAGCGGGTGTCAGGGGAGACGTGCCGGGGGGTGAGCCCAGAGCTAGAGCCCGAAACCCTGCAGGTAAGGGATGGATCCTGCTGCCTACCACCCCAGAGCTGAAGCCCAAGCCCCACCACCCGCAGGACGGTGGGGAACTCATGCTGGCCGCCTGTTCCTACAGGGTTTGTGGCTCGTGAAGGGGAGACGGACCAGCTCCTACTGGTGGCCTTGGGGCGGGGGTTGATGCTGTGCCTTCTATCCCCCCAATCACTGCCCAGGAGACTAGATAATTCAGTTTTTGTCACCTCAGTTAAAACTTCCAACAAAGATACCAATTGCAATAGTGGTTCTTCCCATTATGAATGGAACTGAGTCCACTGATTCCTTTCACACAGATCACTGAATCATCAGGGTAATTTACAGTTTATAGCACCTTGGGTCAGACTTGAACTGGTGTTCTTAAGATGAAAGGTCCTATCATCCACTCCCCCATATCTAGACTTCCTTGCTGGAAAGTAACCAGTAAGACCATAATTAAATTTTAGCACATAAGATAAACTGGGGATCTATTTCTTTTTGGTAGTCTCTTCTTTCAGCCTTTTATGAAATACTTTAAAATACAGTCTTACACAGTTGTTTGCAGTGTTGTTGCCAAGTTGGTCCCAGGATATGAGAGACAAGATAGGTGAGGTAATATCTTTTATTGACCCAAATTCTGTTGGTGGAAGGTACATGCTTAGAGCCCAGACCAGAAGAAGAGCTCTGAGTAGCTTAAAAGCTTCCACCTTTCACCAACAAAAATGGGTTCAAAAAAGATATTACCTCACCTACCTTGTCTTCCTAAATTACTAACTCTTCAGAGGCAACATTGTGCTTTTTAGTAGATAAGTTCAGTTGGTGATAGTATACAGAACATCCATGCGTCTAGTCTGTAGCAGCATAAAGAGAAGCTTTAAGGCTAATTCATCTTATTCTGAAGTAGCAGATTAAACTAACCTTGACTGGAGTAGACAGTGATTAAAGTAAAAAATTCTAGACCCGTGTACAGTATCAAAGCTGTGCATAGTGTAAATGAAGTCTGTAATGACTTCAAAACTATACTTCCTGGATTTTCTTTATGCTGACAGTAGCATGACACCCAACACTAACTTTTTCTCCAGTACTTTACTATAATTTTTTTAATGGCTTTTTTCATCATAATGCATCTCCTGGTTATCTGAAGGCTAGACTGATATGATGCACACATTGGGATACACCATAACACTCTTCAGAAACTAAAGCTAGTGCAGAACCCCCCACCACCTCCTTGATAAATGAAGTTTCTTGCCCTGAATGTGTATCAATCAGTGCTCCATGATCTGCACTTGGTTTCCTGTGGGTTTTTGGGTGAAGTTGAAGGTGTTGGTATTAACCTATCAAACCTTCCTACCTGAGACTTTTTCTCCATGCCATACTGCCATGGATGAGATCTTAAGATGGACCTATCTCTGAATAAGAGGTGGGGGCTCTGGCAAGGCTTCCTCTGTGAGCGCTTTTTACATTTGTATTATGCCCTTCCCCCAGTCTGAAATAGCACAAATCTGTTGACCTTAACACATGCTTGGCAGTGTGGCTTGATTAGGAGGGATGCTGAAAAAGCAAATATTGTTGGAGGGGAAGATGTGGGGAGAATGCATAGTTGATTTTTTTATTTTTGAGGTTGTCTGTTTTTACTTACTGTATTTAAAATATTTATAAGACACCTAAAGTGTTCAGAGAGATTGCCTCCTGTTGGTTTATAAATCTAAATATTTGACAGATTTTTCTTATTTCAGGAAACGGTTGAAAAACTTTTTCAAGTAGATATGGCAGAGAATGCTCTGGTGAGTAGCAGTCTGACTTCTGCCTGCCATGCTTTTATTCCAAAATACTGAGAAACAAAAGAAATATAGCATCAAATGCAGTTTGAAATTCTATCTATTTATTCTAACCTGACTTAGAAAAATACTATGGAAACTGAAATCCCCACTGTCAGCGTTGTAGCTGATGAAGAATTCCTTCCCTTCAAAGAAGACACATTTGATCTTGTTGTTAGCAGTTTAAGGTTTGTATTAATCATTTCACTAAAGTTTAATGTTTGTAAAATCGGATAAGGGGATAGTGATGTTCTTGGGAAAGAAGATAAAGGATTTAACTAGGCAATGGCATTTGAATGGTATTTCTACAGTCAAGCATTTTCTAGTCTTAAAGACCTTTGATAGTACTGTATATGAGTGTAGTCATTCTTAGAATACTATCAAATTTGTTGTGCAGATATTTGACAACTTGTAGAATTACATTAAAAACTTTTATTGGGGAAGAGTCGATGATAGTTCTTTGCTTTGGCTTCTGAAATGTTTTTTGCTGTGACAATTACTTGCCTTTACTCAAATTTTATTCACCACTTAAATCTTAATAAAATGTACACTTTGTATTTTAGTTTGCATTGGGTGAATGACCTTCCTAGAGCTTTTAGAGAGGTAAGAAAATCTGTTGCTGTTACTGGTAATCAGAACAAATTTTGGTTTGCAGTTACTTCTCATGTGTACTTCCTTCCTCTTTTGCTTATTTCTAAGATATGTGTGGACAGCTTGCGTTGAAATATTTTTGGTCATATCCCTAGAAGTCTGATTAAATATGATTTTAATACTGTCCACCCATTTTGTTGTTGTCCCTCATTAAGAGGACTCAAATTCTGCTACTATGAGACATTAACTAGAAAAGAAATGACACCACTCTTCACATGTTTTGTATTGATAAGGGTTTAAATACATGTGATGACAAAATTAATAGCTGTGAATTGATGTTTCCATATTGATACCTTGCTAAGATTGTCATTCGGATTAATCCGTGGAACACGTCTTTCTGAGTGATAACGAAACATATAACATAACTTGTACACACATTCCAGTCTCAAAGCAGTTGATAAAACATATTATGTTATATTTAACTTTCTTAGATTGCAACAATTTTCCATGCAGAAGCATTTCTTACATCAGAATCTCTTTCAAATTGCAGCTAGATACAAAGGAATTTTCTTCAGTTAAAAGCTGCTTGTGCTTTGACTCACTTCCTACTATGTAATTTTTGGACCAATGGCTTAAAGTAATGGATTTGCAGCTAACTTCTTAAACTTATCCCACATATACTTGATGCTAGTTACTGAATGGTGGTGTCTGCTGACTAGCTGATCAAATGTCTCAACATTAGCATAGAATAACACATCTTGGCTGATAACCTGATTAAATACTACTAATTCCCCAACTATCTTGCATCGTACATTACTTTGTAAGTCAGATCACTTGCGTATTTTATATAAATTATCATTTGTTTAATCATTTGTTTAAACTGGATCATTCAAGGAATAGGTATCAGTCAAGAGCCTTTTTACCTTGATGACATTAGTTGGAATTCATGTGAGGCATGTGGTGACTGAAAGTTGTTACTATCTGATAAGTCTGATTATCTGTTTGTTACCTTACTTATTTTATTTGTCCATTCATAGTGAACAGTTTTCTATGCTTAGCAAAATACTTACGAAGCTTGTTGGCACTCTCACAAGAGGGGCTCAAGAGTTCGAGTGTTAAAATATTCTTTCAACCTAGGGGTTTCTCTGGATCAGAGATGGTTATACTACGACATGGTCTAAGAACAGACTGTTATCACAAATTCCTCCACTTGTCACTCATTCACAAGAATAAAAGTCACTTTAGGAAAGTAAGAGAATTCTACTTCTCTGTCCTAAACTCTTAAAATTAAAACTATATACAATACACCTCTGGGGACAGTATAGCAAACATACATAACCTGTCCTACTGTATTTTCTGTTCACAAGTAAATAGCTGCAGATGTTCTTGTGTCCGTTAAGAATTTTCCATGCAGATAAAATAGTCTTGCCTATCCATAGGCATGTTTTGAATTTAATGTGATTTGGTAGTACTTGGTTTCCTTGGGAATTGCTCTGGGGCACAAATGCAAAATGATGACTTTGGTTCAATATGGAAGATTTTATAGCCTGTCATGCTACTAAAAACTTTGGCAGGACCTCCTTATGTTAATAGAAACCGATACTCTTCTCAGAAATCCAGGCACACGCTTGAGATCCATCTTTTGTACACAATTACTTATGTTTCGGCATACAGAATCAGATAATTTGCTTGAAAATGGTCAGTTAAAAGTACACATGCCTTGCCTTTTCAAAATCAATGGGAGTTGGACTGGGCCCTGAATCATAATCGGATATTAAATTTCACTCAGTTGCATTTTGCTATTGCAGCAATTTAAAAACAAATTGTGTTGAATGAATGTTTGGTATAGTGTGTGATAAATTTGACTAAGGTATCTTACAGATGCGGATTACTGCTGAGTCAAGACAGCAGATTGAATTGATTACAACAAACACTTTCATTTATTTTATCTAGTCTTACCAAGTATTTTAATATTTCCTGTATAAAATGAACTAAAAGTGGAACCTCCAACAGAAATAAAACATCCAACTTTAAGCCTCCTGTTTCTTTAACCCTAATTCTTTGAGTGCTGGAAAGTAAGGGGAGGAAATACTCAGTTGTTTCAGCGACCTTACTGCTTCATCCTTTCTGTAGAGGCAAAAAGAAAACTTTTAAGAACTTTGTACCAAATAGTAACATTAGCAGACCTTTAATATTAAGCAGATTTTCTGTATTATAGATTCATCAAGTCCTTAAGCCAGATGGAGTATTTATTGGTGCCATGTTTGGAGGAGAAACTCTGTATGAACTTCGCTGCTCTTTGCAGCTAGCAGAACTGGAAAGAGAAGGAGGATTCTCGCCACATATATCTCCCTTCGTTGATGTCACTGACTTAGGACATCTGCTGGGAAGAGCTGGCTTTAACACGTTGACTGTGGTAATTATCAATATAAGGAGTGGAATAGTTTGGAAAATTAACGGTGGTGCCAATGAGTAATACTAAACTCCCTGGGTTCTAGGATAAATGATGTTGGTTTGTTCGTATTAGCCTTTCAAAAGGGAGGGAATAGAGCAAATAACCTGGGCATGGCATATCTCCATGGGAGAGACAGCATGATCCTTTAGCAAAGGCAGGTTATCGTCATGGAAACTAATAGAGAAATGTACTGTTGATCTGTGTTCATGGTTTCAAAGCTTTAGGAAATTGCAGTGGAGAAGATGAATTGGTTCTGTCTTAAGCATAAGTGGTCGGCTCTTAATTTTGCTAACAAGGAAGTCTGACTTGACTAAATCAGAGATGGATGTCATAGCTAAGGTGATAGTGATTTTCCCTCTTTATATTTCTAGCTCCATAGATCCAATAGGTGCCGAGACTAGCAGTAATACATGTCATAAGGTGGTATTAGGTGAAAACTTGTTACTACAGTGATAGGTGCAAATAAAAAACTGAAGTTGGTGAATGACAAACCACATGAACTTGTAATCTCACCTTGAAATTAACTGTCCAAAACATCTTAATGTTTTTATGAAACTAAAGAAATACATATAAGCATATTAATTAAATGAGTGCATTTACTAGGCATACTAGATATGGCCTAGTTGATAGTCAGTCACAAAACTACAATTGTGCCCAGACTCCTAAAGCTGCCTCA
Organism: Eretmochelys imbricata; assembly: GCF_965152235.1. Taxonomy (NCBI): domain Eukaryota; kingdom Metazoa; phylum Chordata; order Testudines; family Cheloniidae; genus Eretmochelys; species Eretmochelys imbricata. Next base: position 199,254,769 of record NC_135574.1, on the reverse strand, counting down.
TAATCGTTGCTAAACTGTTTACTACATGCCTTGAGCTTTACAACGAACTAAACCTTTTCTTTCTTTAACATTAATTGAGGTAAATATTTTCAATTTACATGTTTGAGGTGTTTAAATATGGACATAGGTGCCTAACTAAGTGGTCTGATTATTCAGAGATGTGGGAACCCACAGTTCTGGTGTTTAAGTCAATTGCTCATTTTTCTTAGTAATGTAGATGTGTTGTAATTAAGTACTGTGTGTTCTGTATGAAAAGTATCTTGATTGAACTTGTATTGAACCTTGCTATAATGTTAATTTAGTAATGCATTGAAGAACAATAAACGTGTTAGATCTGTTGCTGTTCATGACAGGACTGTTACACACTTATATTAGGAATATGGACCACAAAAGAAATTATATTCAAAATGTTTAAACTTTTGAGTACATAGAGATTGGAATATTATATGCATGTACTTTCACAGATGTTTAAAACCTCGTACATGGAAGTGGACTTGCAGAAGGTGGTCTTTTACTTGGGCAGTGTAAAATAACTCTTGTAGTTTATGGAGACGGACATCTCCATTTGGGGGACTGTGTATACCTCTTGCAAAAGGGTTTGAAGTGTCAGAGTAGTTCTGGATACTCTCTATCTTGGGTAGTAGAGTGGCTTATACTGTTTTAAAATCAATAGGTAAGAGATTGCAGTGTTTCCTTTAGGATATGAAACTCCCTTCTGTCATCCATCTCCTGATTGTGCATTACAAGGGGCAATAATCCATTGCTTCCCTTGAAGATCACAGCATCAGCTGCTTCAGAATTTGGCAGCACTGAATTGCTTACCTCTTTATTTCTATTTACAATTCAACTTGTTTATATAAAATCCTGTAGTTTTGACACCTGGCTACTTTAGCCTTCCTCTGATCCCAGCACCGTTATAATTTACTGATATCAGCTGAGGTGGTGCTTTTGCACCTAGAAGTTCAGCAGGGCTTGGCTTGGTTAGCTTCTGGTCCACACAATTTTTTTGAGAACTTCAACCCTACTAGTAAAAATGTAAGACACTAACAGTCAATTGCTATTTTTCTCTTCCTTTTGCTTATAATGGCACTTTAATCTGAATTTGGTGATTCAACTTGAGTTACTAAATATATTTCTGTAGGAATGTAGACATGGCTATCCATGTGTAGTGTTTTTCTTAAAGTGTAATTATATTGCATTAACAGGAGAGAAGTAGTAAAACAAGTTGTATATTTTTGCAAATTGTTATTTTCTTTTCATAGAGCAATCTCTTGTTTTGCTTTAGTTACTTATACACTTGAATTAAACATTTTTTAGGATACTGATGAAATTCAAGTCAACTATCCAGGGATGTTTGAGGTCATGGAAGATTTGCAAGGCAAGTACATTTTTCAGAAATAGCATGTAGGTTACTGTTCAAAATCTTGATTGGCTAAATACAGCAAGGTGTGGTAGGATTTGGAGAGGCTAGAGGTTGTGCCTGTTTCTTAACTCCAGCTAAACCTTTGCAGAAAAGTTCTCCTATTATATGAGAATTGTGAAGTTCTTGACTAGGAAGAATTATTCATTCTAGGCTTGGCATGTCTGAATTTACATATTAATTAGGGCTGTCAAGCGATTAAACAGTAATAGAATACAATGTATTTAAATACATTGTATGTTTTCCACATTTTCAAATATATTGATTTCAATTATGACACAGACAACAGTGTACAGTGCTCACTTTATATTTATTGATTACAAATATTTGCACTGTAAAAAAACAAGTCATTTTTCAGTTCACCTAATACAAGTATTGTAGTGCTATCTCTTTATCATGAAAGTTAAACGTTCAAATGTAGAATTATGTACCAAAAAAACTGCATTCAAAAATAAAATAGGCTGTTTGGGGGGCACAGCCTTCCCTACCTGGCCCTCCATACAGTTTTGCACCCCGATGTGGCCCTCAGGCCAAAAAGTTTGCCCACCCCTGCTCTATATAGTCATTTTATACGTTGGTTTAGTATCCTTTTTTTAAAAATCTATAAATAATAATGGAGGGGGTAGGCTTAAGCATCAGTATTCAAATTCTGGAAATAAGCAAACTAACTTGCTTATTTAAAAACATCAAGACCAATACTTAGCAGAATAAATCTTCTGGAAGATAATATAGTGAAATGGCTAACTTTATAAACCATAAATTGTAATACAAGCTGTGCAAGGCTTTTGCATTTTTGCAATGTAAAGTCGATGTTCCCTTCAATCAAATCTCTGTATGCTGTACCGTTCTATGGTAAAACTTGGAGGATTCTCCCTCTGTATTGACTTAATATAAACGTGTGATTTACACATGAAATTTCAAACTCATGGTGTATGCTGTATCTTCTTTTTTTAAAGCTGAAACATATTTTTAGGTATGGGAGAGAGTAACTGTTCTTGGAATAGGAAACCTATCCTACACAGAGAAACCATGTTGGCAGCTGCGGCAATATATCAAGGTAAAAGTACACATTTAATAGCTATCTTTTTAGCCTTCATTGGTTCTATGAACATATCTTTTTTCCATGTTACTTTTTTTCTTTGACCTTTCTTATCTAAGACACGTGTCTTTTCTGTTTTTTAACACGAAAGTACCATTTATTTTTGTAATAACTTTTTAATAGTAATTACAGTAGATTTGAAATAGATTCACATTTTGTATGGTTGGGATCTCATCTTGTCTTCTGTCCCTTATTACAATCAGAATTTTAAGGGTCTCCCTTTCCTCACAGTAAAAATAGCTTTCAAAAATGTATAGTTGCTTTCAGCAAAAACCATTGTCAGATTCAATATTTCATACTTAATTCTTCAATGTATATAAACCCATTTCTCTTTTTAATAGAAATGTATGGAAGTAATGATGGTTCAGTACCTGCTACATTTCAGATTTATTACATGATAGGCTGGAAATTCCAAGAGTCACAGGTAACACGAAGCCTATCAATTGCTTTATGCTTGAATGTCAGTAACTCCCATATTTCATAAGATAGCCCCTTTTTTTTTATTCTAAGCAACTAAGGGGCTTTTTTTAAAGGCTGGTGTGATTTGTTTTGAACATAAAGATGAGTCCTTTGTTTGTTTGCTTGTTTGTTTTTCAGGCAAGACCTGCCCGGAGAGGTTCTGCAACAGTGTCATTTGGCGATCTGGCAAAAATAAATGAATTTATTTCAGGAGAGAAAAAGTAGTTCATCCAATGGCTACTGTTGTACTGGATCTTTTATGGAACTTTGCATTGCAGATATTCTACAGTTGTCAGATTTCTCCTGTTATGTCACTTTGAAGAGCTAATAAAGTGGTTACAGGACTCAGTTTATATTTTGTTCAGTGCATATTAGTAAGAGAACAACATAGTATCCATTAAAATTTCTATAGGAAGATTAATAGACGGTTGAAACTTCTTTTTTGGTAACTGATCGTTTGCAGATGTAATGTCTGTCTGCACCATTTCGGTGCTAAAGATTGCTCCAAAGGGGGTAACTTTTTGTTAGTATTTATGTACTCTGGGAGTAATGATATGATATTAAAGAGCATCTGCCTGGGGCAGTGAACAGGAATTTCAACTGAACTAATAGGGAAAAAACATCTGCAAATACACAGATCCAATTTAATATGTAAGTAGTCTGAAGATCTGTTTTTTTTTTTCCTTTGGGGGCCTCAAAATATGAGTAAAAACACTTGGCCATCAAGTGTTTGACCTGCATGTAAAGAGAAGTGAAGGAAACCATACTTGTGAGAGAAAATACCTTGCTGAAGAGCTCAGCTAAGTATCTTTCTTCAAAGTATGTACAACTAAACAGTTTCTGTGAATCATTATTTTCTAGCAACAGTCATCCATGGTGTGCATTGAGTGAAAGGACCCAGGAAATGCAATCATTGGAGCCTAATTCTTTACTTAATTATTTGAGCAACACTACATCAATGAGGCATGGCAATGCTCTTTGTCTCCATACTGACTTGCATTCTAGTGCTTTAAAGAAAAGATGAGGGAAAGATACATCACCTACAGTAATGTTCAAGATACCCCAAACATCACATCAAGGGCAAGGACAGTACCAAGGTGGTAGCCTGACAACAGGGTTATTCAGCCTAGGGAGCTTATGCAACATTCTGTTAGTCAATGTGGTGGAACCTATGTAGAAAACATACTAGTCCGTGAGTGGAGTACACTCGCTCTTTAGTTAGTAACAGTGGAATAAGTATTCACCAACACTAAATTAGTTTTGTGGCGGGTCTAGTTTCATGATATGAATCCTAAAGTGAGGGCTGGAAGACAAGAAGTCTCTTGTGTTTCTCTCTCTCATAGATAGAAACTTCTCTCTCCTTGGCTGAGTAATATCACTGACATCAGGAAGGAGGAACATCTTGTTTGTGAGTTAATAAGCATTTTTCTGGGTAGTATTTGACCGCCAAGGAATCTGATTAAATTCTGCATACGTGGTAGCCACTTGTCAAAAAGCATAAAGATCTTTCTCAGGTTTCTGAATAGCACCAAATAGGCTTTCTGGTAATAGAAAATGGAAGACAAAGAGCATGAACTAGGTGCTTTTTATAGGTAATAAAATCCTTGTTTCTTCCTGATAACACAAAGCTGGATTTTGTCCTTTCTGGTCATATTGCAAGAAACAATAACAAACCAAAGTAATCTGACAACAAATGCTAAAGTGCACCGGCATTTTCTATTTCATTGCATTTTTTACAGCAACATCTTTGCTATATTACAGGTACAGGATAGTACATGTGAACAGGATTAGCAGTAATCCCAAATATTTTTACACAGTGTGGCTGATCTAATTTCAGGCTTTTTATATTTAGTTTCTCAGCCTTAGACTGCATTGCAAAAGTTGGACATTGTGCTGTCAGCACTGCCTTAACTCAGTCCTGTTCTACGCTACACAGTTAGGTTGTTGTAAGGCAGCTTACGTCGACCTAATTCTGTCAGTGTCTACATTACAGCCTTGTCCTGCCCATGTAAGTCCCCTACTATGACATAATAAGCACCTCCACGGGAGACATAGGGATTTATGTCGCTGTAGTTAGGGTGACACAGTGTCTGTGTAAACATTGTGTTACTTATAGTGGCTGTTAGCGCTCTCATCAATGTCACAGCTTCAGGGAAGTGGGGAGCGGGAGGCTGAAAAGCCGGGACAGCTGGACCCCACTCCCCAGGGACAAGAAGCCTTAGGTGGCATCCCTCCACCACCATCTGGCAGGGAACAGAGAGGCGAGAAGCCCCGGGAGCCTGTGGGCAGCTGGGCTCCTGGCAGAGAGCTGCCAACGGAGCTGAGAGATGGGGCTCTCAGTTCCCCCATGCTGCTTTTAGGTCAGCCGAAGCACTCTTGGTGAGGACTTGCACCTCCCCAGGAGGGTAGTGTGGACATGCACCACTGCAGTAATTGCTCCTAATATGGGTTGACTTAAGTTATTATTGTAGACGTACCCTGTTCCATTGTGCCTGTTGTAATAAAATAATCCCGTAGGTGGAGTTTGACAGAATGGTACAACATAATCTAAGTAATGAAGTCATAACTGTTTGTCTACCCTGCATATAAAGAAACCTTCAAATAGAATTGAAAAACCATCCTATTTTCTAAAGTCTTGGGTTTCTCTTTGTCTTCTAATTAACAATGCGCTCAGACTGAAAGGAACACATGTTTTCCCAAATGTAGATTTTTCATTAATTGCATGTACTGTATATTTATTTTTTCTAAATTTTTGCTTTTGAGTTTCTTCTCAAGCACTGCGACTACTGGTTATGACTGGTTAGGTGTGAAGGGACTAGCGAGAATCAAGAGTAATGTTGTGTGGAAATGTTAATTAGGAGAGCTGCTGCTGTGCCTGGTTCCTCTACCACTAAATCAGCACTTGGGTAAGAGAGAACTGAAATGTTAGAAACTTCCTCTCTCTTTCCTTTGCAGAGAAGAAGAATGTGCCACTGGTAATAGGAAAAATGGGCATTGCTGGACAGAGAAACTGCAGATTTGTTTCCCTCCCTAATGCATGGACGAGAGAATACAGATAGAGCACCTAACTTGGGAGTAGGCTGGGAGCTACAGGTGTAGGGAAGAGTAAGTAGGTGCTGCACAGGATCCTTGCGAGTTGGTTGGCAGGAGATTGGTCCTGCTGTTTCCTTGTATATTTAAAAACTTAATAAACAATACTTAATTTAACTTAAGCATATGACCTCACATTCCTTGTGCATCCGGAATTCACTTTTAAAGTTGGGGGAGTTCATGGTGTACAGGAAATACAAGGTCAAGCCCTTGGGAAACTGTCAGAGTCTGGGGTGCAATCCAGACTAGTGAAGACTGTCACCTCTTACCCTATAAGCCAGAGTGCCTCACAATGCATTGCTACTATAGCTCTCTGCCTGGAATGCGCACAGTCAACAACAAGCATGCACTATGTCTACATATTGAGCAGCCCTGGGCCAACAGTTTGGATCCTGGAGCCTGCCTGCAATAGCACAGACTTCCACTAGTCTCCACCAGACTTGGTTAACAACTGGTAAGGGATTCCACACACACCCCAGCCCCCAATTTCCCCAAAAACATGTGTTCTGAAATGTTCAGCCCTGTCCTGGAACTATCAAAGGACTGTCAAGGGTCTTTTTTCCTTCAAAAAGTCAATATTCAACAGTTGGTTGCTTTAACTAGGGCTACCAACCAGTTCAAACATAGTACTGGATTGGTTTCGATTAAAAATAAAAAAGTTTATTTAATTATAAAGAGAGCGATTATGTGAGTACAAGTATAAGGATTAAACTCAGAAATGGTTGCAAGAGAAATAAAGATAAAGTGTATTCTGGTAACTAACCTTAACAAGCGAGACTTGGTTCAAGGTAAAATCCTCATCACATTTCCATCAAGATAGCTGACCAAACTCCTGATTCAGCGTCTATCCTCCAAAGTCAAAAGGCTGGTACCTTCATCTTCTGAGGTGAAAGATAACTAGGGGTTTCTTGGCCCCTCTATTTTATAGTCCAATGACCCTTTGAAATGGATTTCTTCTGAAGGATACCTCCAGATAAAAATGTGTTCGTAGCTTGTGAGGTAGGCAACAATGCAGACTGTTTTGAAGGAAGTGGCATGCTACTTCTTCCCTGCTGGAGTAGTTGTCTGCTAAAATGCAAATTTTTTAGTTCTTGACTCCTTCAGTACAATTGAATAAAAATTAGACATATGATTGTCAATCTTCTCCCTGGCTGTGATAGTGTGAGGTTTGTCTCTCTCCCTTGTTAGCTTGATGGGTCTGTTCACACAGTATGCAAATACATTCTCATTGTATTTCAAAAAGAAAAGGAGTACTTGTGGCACCTTAGAGACTAACCAGTTTATTTGAGCATAAGCTTTCGTGAGCTACAGCTCACTTCATCGGATGAATACTGTGGAAAATACAGAAGACGTTTTTATACAGACAAACCATGAAAAAATGGGTGATTATCACTACAAAAGGTTTTCTCTCTCCTGCTGGTAATAGCTTATGTAAAGTGATCACTCTCCTTACAATGTATATGATAATGAAGGTGGGCCATTTCCAGCACAAATCCAGGTTTTCTCCCCCCCACACACCCCTCCCAAAAAACCCACTCTCCTGTTGGTAATAGCTTATCTAAAGTGATCACTCTCCTTACAATGTATGAGCTCTCAAAAATGGATACTCTCATAAAAAAGCAACCTTCCACACAAACTTCCTCATGGCTGGACTTTACTAAAACTAGACAAGCCATTTACAACACACACTTTGCTTCTCTACAAAAGAAAAAGGACACTAAACTTTCTAAACTACTACATGCCACAAGGGGCCACAGCAATGGTTCCCTCAACCCACCCAGCAATATTGTTAACCTATCCAACTATATTCTTAGCCCGGCAGAAGCAGCTGTCCTATCTCAGGTCCTCTCCTTCTGCCCCTCCACTCCCACGAACATGATACAGTTCTGTGGTGACCTAGAATCCTATTTTCGACGTCTGACTCAAGGAATATTTCCAACACACCTCTGAACAACATACTAATCCACAGAGACCTCCCTACCAACACTACAAAAAGAAGGATTCTAGGTGGACTCCTCCTGAAGGGCGAGACAGCAGACTGGACTTCTACATAGAGTGCTTCCGCCGACGTGCACGGGCTGAAATTGTGGAAAAGCAGCATCACTTGCCCCACAACCTCAGCCGTGCAGAACACAATGCTGTCCACCGCCTCAGAAACAACTCTGACATCATAATCAAAAAGTCTGACAAAGGAGTGCTGTTGTCATCATGAATAGGTCGGAATATGAACAAGAGGCTGCTCGGCAGCTCTCCAACACCACTTTCTACAAGCCATTACCCTCTGATCCCACTGAGAGTTACCAAAAGAAACTACAGCATTTGCTCAAGAAACTCCCTGAAAAAGCACAAGATCAAATCCGCACAGACACACCCCTGGAACCCCGACCTGGGATATTCTGTCTACAACCCAAGATCCATAAACCTGGAAATCCTGGGCGCCCCATCATCTCAGGCATTGGCACTCTGACAGCAGGATTGTCTGGCTATGTAGACTCCCTCCTCAGGCCCTACGCTACCAGGACTCCCAGCTACCTTCGAGATACCACTGACTTCCTGAGGAAACTACAATCCATCGGTGATCTTCCTGATAACACCATCCTGGCTACTATGGATGTAGAAGCCCTCTACACCAACATTCCATACAAAGATGGACTACAAGCCATCGAGAACACTATCCCCGATAATGTCACGGCTAACCTGATGGCTGAACTTTGACTTTGTCCTTACCCATAACTATTTTACATTTGGGGACAATGTATACCTTCAAATCAGCGGCACTGCTATGGGTACCCGCATGGCCCCACAGTATGCCAACATTTTTAGGGCTGACTTAGAACAACGCTTCCTCAGCTCTCGTCCCCTAACGCCCCTACTCTACTTGCGCTATGTTGATGACATCTTCATCATCTGGACCCATGGAAAAGAAGCCCTTGAGGAATTCCACCATGATTTCAACAATTTCCATCCCACCATCAACCTCAGCCTGGTCCAGTCCACACAAGAGATCCACTTCCTGGACACTACAGTGCTAATAAACAATGGTCACATAAACACCACCCTATACTGGAAACCTACTGACCGCTATTCCTACCTACATGCCTCCAGCTTTCACCCTGACCACACCACACGATCCATTGTCTACAGCCAAGCTCTGCGATACAACTGCATTTGCTCCAACCCCTCAGACAGAGACAAACACCTACAAGATCTCTAACAAGCATTCTTACAACTACAATACCCACCTGCGGAAGTGAAGAAACAGATTGATAGAGCCAGAAGAGTTCCCAGAAGTCACCTACTACAGGACAGGCCTAACAAAGAAAATAACAGAACGCCACTAGCTGTCACCTTCAGCCCCCAACTAAAACCCTTCTAATGGATTATCAAGGATCTACAACCTATCTTGAAGGATGACCCAACACTCTCACAAATCTTGGGAGACAGGCCAGTCCTTGCCTACAGACAGCCCCGCAACCTGAAGCGAACACTCACCAGCAACCACACACCACACAATAGAACCACTAACCCAGGAACCTATCCTTGCAACAAAGCCCGTTACCAACTGTGCCCACATATCTATTCAGGGGACACCATCACAGGGCCTAATCACAACAGCCACATTATCAGAGGCTCGTTCACCTGCACATCCACCAATGTGATATATGCCATCATGTGCCAGCAATGCCCCTCTGCCATGTACATTGGTCAAACTGGACAGTCTCTACGTAAAAGAATAAATGGACACAAATCAGATGTCAAGAATTATAACATTCATAAACCAGTCGGAGAACACTTCAATCTCTCTGGTCACGCGATTACAGACATGAAAGTTGCGATATTACAACAGAAAAACTTCAAATCCAGACTCCAGCGAGAGACTGCTGAATTGGAATTCATTTGCAAATTGGATACAATTAACTTAGGCTTGAATAGAGACTGGGAGTGGCTAAGTCATTATGCAAGGTAACCTATTTCCCCTTGATTTTTCCTCCCCCCTCCCCCTTTCTCAGATGTTCTTGTTAAACCCTGGATCTGTGCTGGAAATGGCCCACCTTGATTATCATACACATTGTAAGGAGAGTGATCACTTTAGATAAGCTATTACCAACAGGAGAGTGGGTTTTTTGGGAGGGGTGTGGGGGTTGAGAAAACCTGGATTTGTGCTGGAAATGGCCCACATTGATTATCATACACATTGTAAGGAGAGTGATCACTTTACATAAGCTATTACCAGCAGGAGAGTGGGGTGGGGGGAGAGAAAACCTTTTGTAGTGATAATCACCCATTTTTTCATGGTTTGTGTGTATAAAAACGTCTTCTGTATTTTCCACAGTATGCATCCGATGAAGTGAGCTGTAGCTCACGAAAGCTTATGCTCAAATAGTTAATCTCTAAGGTGCCACGAGTACTCCTTTTCTTTTTGCAAATACAGACTAACACGGCTGTTACTCTGAAACCTGTCATTGTCTTTCAAAGTACTTTGGAAATAACTCCTCGGTGGGGAAACCACATTCCATTCTCACAGTGCGGTAATTCCTGTCTGGCTGACACACGCATCTTAACAATAATTTTAGTTTACGTCCATAACTTTCCATCAATTGCTTGCACCTACATTATGTGGTAAGTGAACCATGAGCTTTTCTTTGACACTTTGCATGACACTTATCAGGTACATTTCATGTCATTAGAGAATTAGGGTACACTTGAATTTGAACTGGTTAATCCAGTTGCAATTCATTGCTATCTATCAGGATGCCCCTTGCTCTCTGCCCTTTTTCTTTCCTTTCCATTTGAGAAGGAAAAGATCTATTTGGTATTCAGTTCATTTTCTTATGCTATTGAATATTTTTGACCAGTCCAACAATCAAGAAGGCTCTGACTAAATAAAAATTCTGATGTATAGTCTAGACTTTTCCCTCTCTTAACTTTGTTCAATTACCCTAAATTCTAACACCCTTACAATTTCCTTAGTGCTTAAGAATTTCATGTGTTTGAAAATCTTTGTTAGGACAACTTTCCACAAGTGACTAGTACTGCTAGGAGGCCTCAATTTGACTGCCCAATTTGATATCTTTAAAAATAACTGCTTTTTTCCATGGGGCAGGTGCTCAGTTTTTGAAAATCAGGCCCCTTAAGGCATGTTGAGCTCAGCATGCAAAATTACTAGTCATTTTAGAACTTCTGGGGGTTATTGATGTTTAAGCATTTTTTTTCTAATTGTAACTCATGCAGTAAATCAGTGTCTGTAGGCCATTAATCACTTGATGTTTCTCTGAATGCCATCCAATTTGTTTTTCTTTGTAGATGTGCTCTCACCACTATATTGTAAAGAGATTCTTGTTCCCCTGGTCAGTTAAGTAAGTGAAACTTGTGCACACAATCAAAAATCCTGTTGATTGTATTGTCTGCACTGCTTGGTTCAGTGCAAGTTCATGGTCTAATTAAAAAAACCTTCCACTTTTATGTTAGTTCATTTTTGATATTGCTGTTCTTGCCAATATATTAGAGTGTTTGCTAATATTGGGAATATCTTCTTGTTACATTTGTGTATATGTGCACTGTTATTTTAAAAAATGTAAAAGTTTTAAAATTGGTCTCACTCATTTAACAAACATTTTATCTTCTATTTTTCCAAGATACAAGTCCTTTGGAGCCAGATTGGGGATCCTTTATTCATCCTCAGGGGCACTTAATCACTGACATGGTTTAGTTGAAATCAGTGTGACTAATTGGATGAGTATGAACGCAATAATTTGGCCTTTTATTATTTCCTGCACATATTAACTACTACTCCTAAGAGGGGCAGAAGTTACAAAGAGGAACTGACAGAAGTTAGATCACAAATCAGGAGCTACTAGTAGCATTAAATAGGAGATAAATATCATGCTTGTTTATTGAGGCCTCAAGAGAAAAGGAACTGGTGGCTTGACAAAACAAGTGATGTATGTTCAGGACAGATACAAAATGATCACACATACAGAAGTCTTCTCCTCTAGAAAAATGATTTTCTTCAGTGTCATGCTAGAGGTCTGATCTTCCACCATTGGTGTCCAGGAATATGTTGCCACTAACAATGAATGCAGGACCAGGCTCTCTGTTAGCTAGTAGAAACTCTAGTGAATGTCATGCCTACTTAATTAGAGCAATAATCTGGTAACAAACTGCAGAGAAACTATTTCAGTGACTGACAATGGATTAATGGCATATTTGGTCTGTTGAAATGTGAACATGTGAACCCATTCAGAGTAATTAAAACCTGTTGGGGCTGTCTAGCTTCCAACTGGCAGCTTTTTGTTAATTCTTTCTGCTTTCCTTTTGTATGTTGGCACACTGAGCTGATCTTTTACTATAATTCTTTAAAATAAGCAGGTAAACAATATTTAAGTAACTTATGAAATAAGGGATTTTTTCTGCACAGCATACTCCTGAGAATTGGGATAGCTGGTTATCTGCTGTGTATGTGTCCATCAGCGGGCAAATGAAAGATTTTTCTGTACTGACAGGCTTTAGTTTCTGTAAGCAAATTATCCATTTTAAATTAAGAACCTAATTTTCTGTAATGTTACTAACTTTCCCTAGAGCTACACGTATTTTCACTTTGTTCCATAAGTATTAGAAAGAGATGTTAGAAAAATGAGTAATAGAATTTTTATTTAGAATATAAAGGAAACTACCAAAAGATTTTCATGTTAACATTTTCCCAGTTCTACCTATTTCTTATCAGTAGTACAAGCAAAATAACTATGACTACCAGTGCAAACAGATCCCAATGTGGTCGCAGCACGGTGTCCAGTTTTGACATTTTCCAACTTGAAGTAAACTGCTAGGACAGAAAGGAAGAGCTCAGCAACACAGAGAATACTTTTTTACATGCAAAATAGAAGCTATTTTTAAAAAGTGTAAAATGAAAGCATTATGCTCTTTTTAATGAAGTTTTAGACAATGCTAGGATTGGTAAACTTAAATCAGGGAGAGTTGTATAATATGGTAAGCACAGAAGAATAAAGCCTATAATAAGAACGTAATGGCCATACTGGATCAGATCAATGGTCCATCTAGCCCACTATCCTGTCTTCCAAGAGTGGCCAATGCCAGGTGCTTCAGAGGGAATGAACAGAACAGGGCAATTTACGCATGATGCATCGCCTGTTATCTGCTCCCAGCTTCTGGCAGTTCGGGTATATCTACACTACAATTAAAAAGCTGCCGCTGGTCCATGCCATCTGACTTGGGCTGCAGGGCTGTTTAATTGCAGTGTAAATGCCCAGGCTTGGGCTGGAGCTCAGGGTCTAGAACCCTGCGAGGTGGAAGGATCCCAGAGCTCGGGCTGCAGCCTGAGCCAGAACATCTACACCACAGTTAAACAGTCCCTTAGCCCAAGCCCTGTGAGCCTGAGTCGACTGGCACAGGCCAGTTGGGGGTATCTAATTGCAGTGTAGACATACCCTTAGAGGCTTAGGACACCTAGAGTATGGGGTTGCATCCCAGATCATCTTGGCTAATAGCCATTAATGGACTTATCCTCCATGAACTTATCTAATTCTTTTTTGAACCCACAATTCTATAAAACAGACATTCTGAGTTTACCTGTTTTTTTTGCTTTGTGTATAGGGCATCTGTAAGGGGTGCACAAGTCCTGCATGTCTCCAAGGCAGCACCCAGCTTGCTTACTGTGTGGAAATGCCCAACAGATTGGGAGGCAGTATAGGAACAGCTTCAAACTACCAGTATTGCATGAAGGAACCAATGCTATTCCTAGCGAAATTGGGATTATAGGTTGTATTCCCAAACCTCAGATTCTGATAGGATTTGGTGGAGTTGTTTCAGAATAGGTGAGCAGAAGTACTTCCTTTCACTGTGTGAAGTGGAGGGACAAGCAGCTGGGTTTTCTAGTTAATAGCTAATCAAGGTATGGAGGGATGTGAAGGAATCCATTGTGGAAAGGTTTATTACAGCTTAAATCCGTGTCCTGGCAAAAGATGACTGGACTAGTCCCCTGGATCTCATCAGCACTATGCTACTCCTGGGTTTTTGGGAGGAGATTGCTTAAGAATAAGCAAGGACTCCTCCCTTCAGATGAGCATAATGTGCTCCCAGGTCCTGATGAGCTGATGCTTTTCACCATAAGGGCACCACATTGCCACTAAACTTGGCAGACTTGAAGTCAAACTACAGATTTGAGGGGCTTCAAGTCACATGCACTTTAATTTACAACTACAATTATGGGTTTTGCTTTTGTAGGGTGTTCTGCATTTGTACAAATGGAAATTTCGGTATGAGGATGGGGAGAGAATAGATCGTGCAATTTGTATGACAAGTCTTATGGTGGGCCTATTTTTACTGAAACAGGACTTATTATGTAATATACCCAGGATCTGGAAGAGGTGCAATAAGCAAATCTAAAAGTATACAATAGAATGTAAAAAAGCAATTTCACAAGAAAAATATCGGAATTGGCCCTGATAAAAGCATGTCAGTATGCCCAAATCATACTTACCTTGAAAAGTTGCATCTCGCTGAATAGAAGCTTAACTTCTAGCTTCATACGTGCCAAGAACACTGGAATGGAAGCATCTGGGCTTGTTTGTGCTGCGAGGTCATACCACCTTTTAGCCAAATGTATATCCTTTAAAAAAAATAAAGAGGGTGTGTGTCTCTTTTACTTAGAACATGTGGAATTTGCTTAAATGAATGTTGTGATGCTTTAGCTAATCTTCAAAGCATTTCTACTGTTTGTCTTTTAGGTTTCTGCTTGTCAAGTATTTTTGTAGCTTAGTGTATCATAAAGGATAAACTAAGCTATAATAATACTTGAAACGCATAAACCTTAGATTCATGTATAAATGTTGGCATGAGATAAAAATGGATTTTGTTTACATTTAATTTGTGTGCCTACTTTTTACAAACTCATTTTCAACCCCCACAACCTCTCAGTTCATTTGTCTTGTGTGTATAAATGGTCTTCTGAATTCAGTAGGAAGTCAAGTTGAAGTCAGCATTTGATCCTGGATACTTAAAATAGGCAGTCAGACATTTTAAATTATCTAATTAAGCAGTAATTCTTTAAATCTAAAGCTAGAAATACAGCCACTCAATTATCTGGTTTTCTGACAAAAATTAATAACTAGATGTGTACAAAAATTAGTCCATAAATTTAATGGACAATTTCTTAGTCTAATACCCTCAATTTTAGCTAGCATATTCATGTCGTGATAGAACCAATTAGTAACTTTGCCCCATCAGCTACTTTCTCAGCAAGGCACGTTTTGGTAAAATATTTATGTAGTTAGTAAAGTACTAGAATCTTTCGAAAGGCATTGATCTAGCTAGGCTTGTCAAGTGTGGTTGCTCGTGCTGCTCATCATCTCTTCTTGGTTAGTTTCTCCTGTTTAGTTTATTTTTAATGCATAGTTGTCTGCAAATTTCTACTTAATAATTATTAGTAATGAGTAGAAATTCAATTTGGATGCTTATTTCAAACTTACTCTGATCTTAGACATCAGGCTGTAAATATTGCTAGTACAGGATTTCTTCTACAATTCCAGCACTCCTTTTTCCCCATAAGATCAAAAATACTATCCATTCTTAACTGAACGTGCAGTATTTCAGTTAAAGATAGTTGAATTAATCTTGCCTAACTTAAATACCACTCCAAGGTTTCAAAACTTGAACACTAGTATGTTTGGATTCCACTTAGGAGAGGCTGGAAAAGGAAACGGGTTTTATCTCTAATATAATGGTTCTCAAAGTGTGATCCATGGAGCTATTATATCACAATGGCATCTGCAAGTTGTCAGACAATTACTGCTTCATGTTTGCTGAAGCCTAGTCAAAGACTCTTCAGAATGTCCAGACCAATGAAAGGTTGCAGAGTAGCAGCCGTGTTAGTCTGTATCCGCAAAAAGAAAAGGAGGACTTGTGGCACCTTAGAAACTAACAAATTTATTTGAGCATAAGCTTTCGTGTGCTGAGCTATAGCTCACGAAAGCTTATGCTCAAATACATTTGTTAGTCTCCAAGGTGCCACAAGTCCTCCTTTTCTTTTTGCAGACCAATGAAGAAACCCAAAGAACAAGCTACTCTTTCCACCCTCAAGAGCTGCTTCATGTCTTCGTCAGGATTTTCTTTGGTGAAAATTCAGTTAACCATGGTTGTTTTCTAAGCTGAAAGTGATCTGCAGAGATTCAAGTAGTGGGTGTTACAGGTAATAAGAGAAGAACTTGTATCAAACAAAGTCCTCCTTCCAGGTAGAGCATAGACAGTACATATACAGCATGGGCAGACAGAACCAAGAAGCGCCACACAGTTTATTAAAGTGAATTTTTGGTCCATCTTTTGGTCTGTCTTTTACATTACTTTTTAATCTAACCAAGAACTTCAGTTTTCACAAGCAAGGTGTGGAATTGAGGTTGGGAAGGGAGGTGACCACAAGAGGCTCCTTTTCCATATCCTGCAATGTTTCTCGTGTAAATTTGAGAACCCCTGTTGGATGTATGCAATAAATGTAGCAGAGTCATAAAGGAGCTATATTAGGAAGGTCAGCGCTGATCACTCCTTAAGATTAATCTTGTTATCTTTCCATCCTATTTATTTTACATTTTAAAAACCTATCTTCATTTTCCCCACTTCCCTTCATTAAGAGTGATATAACTTGGGGGGAGGAACCTCTCTAACAAAACAAACCTGAAATATATTTGAGATGGGGGAGAGGCAGAAGAGGCCTAATGAACCTTTATCTTACCATAGTACAGGGCAAGAGGATTTCTGGAGAGCATGGTGGGCCAAACAGGCACTGCTACTGATCATCTCCAATCGGAGGCACATGGGGCATGCACACACCTGAAGCAGAGCACACTATCCAAAGAAGAATGAGGCTCAGGATGAAAAGGAGAACTACATAAAAGAAAGATGGAATAAAGATAGATGTACCATGGTTAGTTGGGGTGCAGAGTGGATTGGGGAGAGATTCCCCCATGGTTGGGGGGAAAAGAAGCAGAAGTGATACCACTTAATTTCTTACACCATTTTTTCAAAGAAACAGAAAAAACAGATAGATGAAGAAAGAGGGAACTAAACCAAGAAGGAAAGTTGAACAGCAGATTTCGGTGAAAGTGATCATGAAATGGTAGCGTTTATGATTCTAAGGAATGGTAGAAGGGAGAACAGCAATATAAATACAATGGATTTCAAGAAGGCAGACTTTATCAAACTCAGGGAGTTGGTAGGTAAGATCCCAGGGGAAGCAAGTCGAAGAGGAAAAACAATTGGCAGTTTTTCAAAAAGACATTATTAAGGGCACAACAGCAATCTATCCCACTGAGTAGGAAAGATAGGAAGTATGGCAACAGACCACCCTGGCTTAACCAGGAGCTCTTCAATGATTTAAAAATCAAAGAAAAGTCCTATAAAAAGTGGAAACTAGGTCAAATTACAAAGGATGAATATAAACAAATAACACAAGTATGTAGGGACAAAATTAGTAAGGCCAAGGCACAAAATGAGATCAAACTAGCTAGAGACATACAGGGTAACAAGAAAACCTTCTACAAATACATTACAAGCAAGAGAAAGACCAAGGACAGGGTAGGCCTGTTACTCAATGAGGGGGAAAAATAATAACATTAAATGTGGTGCTTAATGACTTCTTTGTTCCAGTTTTCACCAAGAAGGTTGGTGGTGATTGGACGTCGAGCATAATAAATGCCAGTAAAAGTGAGATAGGATCAGAGGCTAAAATAGGAAAATGAACAAGTTAAAAATTACTTAGACAAATTAGATGTCTTCAAGTCACCAGGGCCTGATGAATTGCATCCTAGAATACTCAAGGAGCTGACTGAGGAGATATCTGAGCCATTAGCGATTATCTTTGAAAAGTCATGGAAGATGGGAGAGATTCCAGAAGACTGGAAAAGGGCAAATATAGTGCCAATCTATAAGAAGGGAAATAAGCACAACCTGAGGAATTACAGACTAGTCATTTTAACTTCTGTACCTGGAAAGATAATGGAGCAAATAGTTAAGCAATCAATTTGCAAACATCTAGAAGATAATAAGGTGATAAGTAACAGTCAGCATGGATTTGTCAAGAAGAAATCATGTCAAACCAACCTGATACCCTTTCAAAGAAAGCTAACAAGCCTTGTGGATGGGGGGAACCGGTAAACATGGTATATGTTGACTTTAGTAAAGCTTTTGATACTGTCTCACATGACCTTGAACAAACTAGGGAAATGCAACCTAGATGGAACTACTAAAGGTGTTGAAAATCTGGTTGGAAAACCATTCCCAGAGAGTAGTTATCAGTGGTTCAGTATCATGCTAGAAGCGCATAATCAGTGGGGTCCTGCAAGGATCAGTTTTGGGTCCGGTTCTGTTCAATATCTTCATCAACGATTTAGATAATGTCATAGAGAGTTATACTTATAAAGTTTGCAGACAATACCAAGCTGGGAGGAGTTGCAAGTGCTTTGAAGGATAAGATTTAAATTCAAAATTATCTGGACAAACTGGAGAAATGGTCTGAAGTAAATCGGATGAAATTCAATAAAGATAAATGCAAAGTATGCCACTTAGGAAGGACCAATCAGTTGCACACATACAAAAGGGAAATGACTGCCTAGGAAGGAGTACTGCAGAAAGGGATCTGGGGGTCATAGTGGACCACAAGCTAAATATGAGTCAACAGTGTAACACTGTTGCAAAGAAAGCAAACATCATTGTTGTATGTAGTAGCAGGAGTGTTGTAAGCAAGACTTGAGAAGTAACTCTTCCGCTCTGCTCTGCGCTGATTAGGCCTCAACTGGAGTATTGTGTCCAGTTCTGGGTGCCACATTTCAGGAAAGATGTGGACAAATTGGAGAAAGTCCAGAGAAGAGCAACAAAAATGATTAAAGGTCTAGAAAACATGACGGATGAGGTAAGATTGAAAAAACTGGGTTTGTTTAGTCTGGAAAAGAGAAGACTGAGAGGGGACATGATAACAGTCTTCAAGTACATAAAAGGCTGTTAGGAGAAGGAGAGAGAAAAATTGTTCTTCTTAACCTCTGAGGATAGGACAAGAAGCAATGGGCTTAAATTGTAGCAAGGGAGATTTAGGTTAGACATTAGGGAAAACTTCCCAAATGTCAGAGTGGTTAAGCACTGGAATAAATTGTCTAGGGAGGTTGTGGAATCTCCATCACTGGAGATTTTTAAGAGCAGGTTAGACAAACAGCTGTCAGGGATGGTCTAGATAATACTTAGTCCTGCCATGAGTGCAGGGGACTGGACTAGATGACCTCTTGAGTTCCCTTCCCAGTCCTATGATTTCTTGTATCAACCTTTAAGCCCTGATCAAAGTTTAATTTAGTAATGGTCTGTTTTTATAAATTTTATTTCTTAAAATTCAAACTGTAATTGAAAAGCAATCCATAAAAGTAAAGAAGTATAAGGGCTTAAAGATGACACTCTCCCCTTATGGGCTACAATAATTCAGCTTGTTCTGTCTGTTTAAGAATGACCAGCTTTGCTCTTATTTTTACCAAATTAGTTTTTTATTTTCTGCTTATAGAATCTCTGCAAGACAACTTTAATCTCCTCAAATTGGCTGATTTTGGGACAAATACGCTGATCTCAAGACTTTGGCATTCATTCACTTTCCACAAGCATCCATGCTGGTCAAACTCAATTATTCAAATATTTGCAGTAAATATTTAATGCAAAGGGGCATTAGCATGGCCGCAGCAGATTTACTGAAAAATGTAACCAAACATTCGTGATGCTTTTCACTATTTGCCCTCTCCTAACAATACTTTAGAAAGTACTCTGAATTCCTTAGCTGAAAAGCATTATTATAAATGCGAACAATGACTCTGCTTAACAAGAGATTTAAATAATTATTATTAATATTTATTAATGTTAATATTGCTAATATTAACCATTAAATATTAATAAAGTTAGTCAAATAGAATAAGGGCCAAATCATCAGAAGTATTTGCATATGACAGGATAGCTAATAGACTTACCTTTAAATTTGCCCATGCACTCATATTCATTAGATACGTAGCTCATCTTTTGTATATGCAATTTCTGTAATTGTTCATGCCATTGTGGCAATTTTGTGCATTAATTAGTTACATAATTGCATGCATACACCTCGAAAAATCTGGCTCTGAAGCCTTGCCCAAGATCACAAAAATATGTGGCTAAGTCAGGGACACATTGCCTAACTCTTGGGCCTCACTTTGATTACATTCTTCCTCCTAGGGCTTCATCCTTCCCTCCCATAGGGGAATCCCCAGGAGGGAAAAACTGCTAAAAACAACCCCCAAAACTTCTAGTGGTAACTATACATGCTGCTCTTGGGAGTGGGATTTGTATCCTCAACAAGGGGACAGAAGGTGTGGACAATAGAGTGGAGTCTGAGAATCCACAGAGATATCAGGCTATATTCCAGTGGATCCCAGACATCCTCAGGGCTTAGAGGTCTAGTTTGTCAGGCAACATATGCCTGTTGACTGCATGGCTTCTGCAAACTAAGGGCAGAAGGTGTATAGAGACATTTAAAGTGAATTTGATTGAGCTTTGCTCATAAGCCATACCATACTGAAACAGCTTACTGCTACTCATAGATGGAGGAAGCGCAAAGCTTGCGAAGTTACTTGGAAGGAAAAGAAAATCAGGAACAGTAGGAAAAGCTTCTGAGTGTGACTCTTTGCTGAAAAGTGACTGATGATGGCATAATGTGGTTGCATGTTTGTCTTAGTTATGTGCCCAGTTTACAAGTAAAGAGATGCTTCTTCTGTCAGTCCTTCAAACTTGCCTGAGATATGACTCAAGCTACCATCTTTGCTTCTTGTCACTATTACCAGTAATAAAAGTTCTGTAGTCCAAATAGTGAAGCCCCACTGTCTTCAGTGGGTCTAAATGACTGAAACGGCTTGGAACTTTGTAAATAATTCCTGTATAAGAGTGAATAGAATCCTGCTCATTTTACCATAGCTGTATTAGCTACACAGGCAACAGAGGTGATGATTAAAAGGGTGACCTTCTTTCTATAATTTTTAAGACTAGAAGTGGTCTGCTTCCATTATAGAGGCACCACCTCTGGGTAGGCGGATGCACGAGAGTGGGGGGAAAGGATGGATGGTGGCTCTCTGAAAGAAACCCCTGCCTGCCTTCTCCATATGTTCTTCTATCCCTTTGTGCAGCTGCTGGAGCTTACACATAAGCAGGAAGCCATACTAGCTTCTCTCTTTTCCCCTGGCATCACTCAGAGTTACAGTGGAGTATAGCATAACCACCTCTCTTCTAGTTCCACTAATCCAACCTCAGATCAATGGAGCCTTGCTTACTTCCCCATTACTTCCCCCTAAGAAGTGGAAGAATAAGAATCATCAGAAGAAGGGGCAATCAGCAGAGAAACCAATCAGAGAACCAGGCCCACGGCATTTGGAGACACGTCAGGTGAAGAACTAGTCTCATTGATATCAAGTGGTCATAGATCTTACAGATTGATCATGCACTGTTTAAAACTGAATTTCCATCTTTAGTGCACTAACTTTATTTTCATTTCTGATCCTTGTTTTTATGTGGCAAGGTAAAAGAGAACTCTCTTGGCCTTCACCGTACCATCTATTATTTCATGTGTATCTCTTAGTCATAGCCTACTCTGTTTACCTAATTTTCCTTCACATGGGAGATTGTGTCTCACCCAGAATGTTATATTAGGATATTATAGCTATAATAGCTTTTAATTTCAACTATATCTATTAAGGTTAATTTTACACACAGATTGCACCAC
This sequence comes from Eretmochelys imbricata, assembly GCF_965152235.1. Taxonomy (NCBI): domain Eukaryota; kingdom Metazoa; phylum Chordata; order Testudines; family Cheloniidae; genus Eretmochelys; species Eretmochelys imbricata. The sequence continues at coordinate 199,232,920 of NC_135574.1, read as the reverse complement.
ATGCAGTTCACATTACCTCTGGAATACCTAAACCATGTTCATACATATATGCCAGATTAAACATGGCTTGAGCGATGTGGTGATCAACTGCAAGGCTGTAATGAATTGCTGCTGTGACATAATCCTTCTTGGTTCCATAACCGTAGAAGTGGTAATCTCCAGTTTTAACTCTAGCAAATGCATTGCCTGTTGGAATATTAAAAAGAAAAGTCACAACAAAAATCTAGTTTAAACTGTCCTTCTTGCAAACTTTCCTCCTCTAATAAAATTGTATTTTTCTCAAATATATTTAAAAATGAATAAAATGTAAATCTGAAGCATTATGGTTTCAGTTATCATAAAATTATTATAATTTGTAGAGTAGTCTAAGTGGGAAGGATTTGGGAAAAAACCAAGGTGTTGAGAGTACAGAAGTAGGAAGGAAGTCCCACATGTAAAGAATGGCATGGAAGAAGGTGTGAAGATAATGCGGGAGAAGAATAAGAAAGGGACTGACAGGAGGGCCTCTTGGAATGCAGAGAGCACAAAGGAAAGTAGGAGGAAATTAACATTGAAATGTGTGTGGGGCAGAGTTGGTATACAGCCTTGAAGGTGAAAGCTTGAATTTGATGTGAAAGACAAGAGAGGGATTAGAGAAAAAAAGGAAGCAACATGGTGGCAAGTAAGGACTGTGACAGCCATATTTTGGATAAATTAAGGGGGCAAGACAACAAGTTATGAGCAGCATGATATCAAAGGCAGGGGATGGAGAGGAAAGGGTAGATTTGTATGTGAAGGGAAAACAGACAATATAGCAATAGCCTGGGAGCGGAGGGGAAAAAACAATAAATATGATCCCTGTTTGAGCACCTGTTTGTGACAGGGAAACGAGTGGAAATTTTGACAGGAATGGAGAAGAGAAAGAGGAAATGTTTTAGTGCAAAACACTAGGGGAATTTAATTTTTCATTGTTTAAAGATAAAGCAGGGTGAGATTACAGATATACAGCTGAAGATGTGAGACAGACTAGGGGAGGTATTGTCAGGAAGGGGGAGAGATCTGGGAATCACTGGAGTACAGATGACATTTGAAACCATGAGAACAGATGACATCACTTGGGAGTAAGGTATGAAGGAGACAGAAGTACATTCCTCAAAGGATGTCAACAGAGCAGGAAAAGGAAGCATGAGCTACTGACAGAAACAATGAGGTGTAGTTGGGGAGGAAAGAAGAGAAGTCAGGAGTTCCAAGGCTCCAAGGGAGAGAGGGAGGAGGAGAAGGAAGGAATGACTGAAAAGGTGAAAAATCCAGGAAAAGGAGACTAAAGAGGCCCTTAAACTTGACTAGGGGAGATCATTGGTGATCTTGGTAAGACCAATTTCATTGAAGTGAAGGAGACAAAAATATTGGTGCTGTAGATCCAGGAGGGATCTGGACATGTAGCAGCAGGAATAGCTTGCATATCCCAGGTGCTTGCAAATAGTGTATTTGGAGGCAAGAAAGGGGGAGATTTGGATTCAAAGCAGTAAAGGGGGAAGAAAGAAGGCATGGGATGGAAATAAGGTTATCAGGAATAGATCCAGTAGGGAAGGAGTATGAGAAGCTGCGCATGAGGGAGAGGCCAGGATTGAGAGTGGTGGCACCAGAAACAATAAGAGGGAGAGAGGACTAGTAGAAACTTGCATGAAGTCAGGCAAAGTGGCAGATGAATAAGTGGAAGATTACTGAAGTGAAAGCACTTGAAATGGCGGGTTCTTTCATGGATTCACACATGGCATCATTTTTCATTGGTGTCTGGTAAGGCCCGGGACTGTTTTTGATATGGACCTCACCAGTTATCCATACCTTTTGTGATCTCTAGATTGGATTACTAAAATGTGGTGTACAGAGGGCTTCTCCTGAAAGATATTATACAAATCTCTTGAAGGCTTCATTAGGTTCTTGTTGGTTTCAGGACATATTCAAAATGTTGACATTCGTTACAAAGCTTTTTATGGCTTGGGTCTTGGCTACCTAGAAAACGGCTGTCTTCCTATGTGCCACTGCCACACGTTGTCAGTTGAGGGATCTTTTTCCCCCAACACTCTATTGCACTGAATGTCTGTGACTAGTGGCAAGCATCTTTTCATTTGAGGGTCATTGGCGGTGTAATTAGTTTCTCCTGTTATCCTGTGTGACAGAGCATTAGGGTCTAGGATCCTACACTGAGATGCAGAGGTATTTCTGCTGATTGACCAGAGCAGGTGTGTCCAATCAGCTGAAAGCTACAAGTATAAGGAGGAACTGAGTCTCTCTCCAGAAAACAGGAAAATAGTGAACTTCCTATGTAGGGAGGAATTTTGGGAACAAATCAGACAGAAGTCTGTTTTATTGAGTTAAAAATGAAGGAAAACTTCAAAAAGGGTGTGAGTTTTGGAAACACTAATCTAAAGACTGTTTTCAGAGTAGCAGCCCTGTTAGTCTGTATCCGCAAAAAGAAAAGGAGGACTTGTGGCACCTTAGAGACTAACACATTTATTTGAGCATAAGCTTTCGTGAGCTACAGCTCACTTCATCGTATGCATTCAGTGGAAAATACAGCAGGGAGATTTATATCCACAGAGAACATGAAACAATGCGTGTTACCATACACACTGTAACGAGAGTGATCACTTAAGGTGAGCTATTAAGTATATAAATCTCCCCGCTGTATTTTCCACTGAATGCATCTGATAAAGTGAGCTGTAGCTCACAAAAGCTTATGCTCAAATAAATTTGTTAGTCTCTAAGGTGCCACAAGTACTCCTTTTCTTTTAACCTAAAGACTGTATGTGGATGCTATGTTGGGGACTCTAGTTGTGGTAGGGAGAAGACTAGTGATATAGTTACATAGATTTTTAAAGCCAAAAGAGACCATTATGATCATCTAGTCTCAACCCTGGCCTAAAACAGATACTTACACCCACTAGTTTCTGCATCAAGCCCATAAATTCTGACTGAGCTGCAGAATTTCATAAAAAGACATCCAGTTTTGATTTAAAGATTTCAAATGACAGAATCCACCACAACCTTAGATGAGTTGTTCCAGTGGTTAATTACCTTCACTGTTAAAAATCTGCCTCTTATCGCTAGCCTGAAATCACCTGGTCTCAGTTTGCAACCACTGGATCTTGTTATGCCTTTGTCTGCTAAATTAAAGAGCCCTCTATTTTCAGGCTTGGTCTACCCCAGCATAATTATGTTGGTCAGGGATGTGAAAAACACTCACCCCTGACATAGCTATGCCAATAAAACACCCAGTGTAGATGCAGAAGAATGCTTCTCTTGGTATAGCTAACGTCATTCAGGGAGGTGGTGTTTCTACACTGACAGAAAAACTCTTTCTGTCAGTATATGCGATGTCTACACTAGGGAGCTATGCTGGTGGAGCTATGACAACATAGGCTGTAGTGTAGATGTAGCCTCAGAAATCTTCTCCCCAAGTAGATACTTACAAACTATAAAGGAGGTTTTCTAGACCAAAATTATTCTTGAAGCTGTATTGCAGTAAAGCATACAAATAGTGCACATTTAACATGTAAGCATATTTTACACACCTTTATGCTTCTAAATTTCCTATAATTTTTCTTAGTGAGTAGGTGTAAGTTTTTCTTGGTGTTCATTTAGCTAAAGAAACCATTTTTCGTAGGCAGTTTTAAAGTCTGAAGTTGAAGTTTTGTGATAAAGTACTCATGAATGAGGATTGAATCAGTGGAGGATAAATGAATAGTTGAGTGTTTTAACCTAGAAATGTGAGAATTTCTCGAATGTTAGATTGTGTTTAACATGCCTAAGGCTGTAGTGCAGATACCCTTTTAATTGTGAGTTAAATATGTGAGAATAAATTCCTTAATGATGTTAGCTTGATTATCTGATGTTTGTAATGCCATGTTCTTGGGCGACTGAGTGTTCATTTCTCTTTTGGCTGTACAATCTGAGGAACAGAGTTGAAGAAAATCATACTTATAAGAGTGGACAGCTAACTACAAGTTATTTTTAACATGGTGTTCCATACCTTGAGCTGCAGCTCTGTTCCACAGGAGAAGTGCTAATGGATACATCTGATCATTACTGAGAATTTTAACCTGTTCTGTAAAAGAAAAATTTAATTTGCATAGTTTACAACAGCACTTGGACATACATATATAATGTATAGAGAAAATAATTTAACTTCTCTTACCAGATTCCAAAATGAAAGCTGAATTACTTTGAGCTACTTCATACCCCATTTCTGCTAATAATGCATATTGAATAAGAGATGAATCTATATTACCATCCTGGTAAGCAAAGTATGCAGTCAGGAATTTCTCAGACCAGCTTCCTAGTTCACAAACACTTCGGTAAAGCTGAACAGAGGAACAGTGATAAAACAAACCCATGAGGTTTTACACTTCACCACAGGCAATAAATCTTAGGAGCTTTAGCTCCTGCTGGGGGACACCAGGGTTAAAGTTACAACATTTGTGTGCATTGTTTACCAAAAAGTTATGCCAAATTGCATCCTTAACTGATACAAAGAGTATTTAATTGTTAAATATCAGATGAATCCATATCTAATCTGACTCTAAAGTTGTTTCCTTAGTTGCATATAAAGAAAAATACACGGATAAAAACCAAAATGTTTTCTGTTATACAACAGTTATTTATTTTAAGATGCTCTGCTGAATATTAAGCCACAAATAAGACTGTAACTAGAGATGAGAGAAATTTGTCAGATGAATAGTTTATTCCCCCCAAAATGCAATTTTGTGTTGACAAAACTATTTGTGAATTTTACATATATTTGCCAAATACTATCGGACAAAATAAAATTTGTTGGGCTATATTCTGTAGGGGACTTAGGCACCATTCGCAAAAAAACCCATTGGTGGTGCTCCCATTTGCCCCACATATCCAATAACTAGGACACTTGCCTGAGATGTGAGAGATCAAGGTTTAAATCTCTACTCTGGAGCAGGGACTTGAACCCAGGTCTCCCCCTTGCAGCTGACTGCCCTAAACACGAGGCTGCAGGCTGGGACTCTAGCAATCTCTCCTGTTGAAGCAGTTCCACTTTGTATAAATAATTATGGGAGCAGGAATTTGAACCTGGATTTCTCACATCCCACTTTTTTTGGCCCAGTGGCTATTCAACTACACGGGACCCTCGCTAGAATGCAGGGTTCGGGATCCATGCGCGTTACCGCTTTAACGCGGGGACCGCGTTATAGCGGGGGCCGCGTTACCATGGATCCCAATTTAAATATTTAAATTTGGTATCCATCACCGCGACCACGCGGTATGCGAATCCACACTATAGCGATGCGTGCTCTAGTGAGGGTCTGCTGTATTTAATACAAAGTGGAACAGCTTCAACAGGAGAAATTGAGAGAAACTCAACCCAGAATACCCTATTTTCATCTTTGTCCACATCTTATGCCACAAGGCAGCCCCCCCCAGTGCACTGGCCATTTGTGACTAGCATCTGCTGGTGAAATTCAACTCTGACTGGTTACGATATAGTAGTACTGCCTCTATGTAACAATATTTTGGCATTTCCCCCCAGTGATCTTAAAGTACATCACAATTAAGCTGTGTATCACAGGATAGTGTCCCTCAGTATTGGGGGATAGGGGAACTCCACCCTGCTCTGCACTGTGGCTGATGGATAACTTTTTGCAAGATGTAAAGATTCCTATGGAAGAGTATGTCTTAGAGAAACAATTCTTATGTAACTATAAAAAGTCACACAATGCATATGTATTTCATAAGAAAGCCAGCAATGTAAAAAATCTAGATATAGTGCAAAAGTTGCCAGCTAACTGCCTGAGCTGAAAAGGGGCCAGTTAAACTGGATGTATTTATAGTACATGGAAAACTTGATAAAACTAGAACTGCCAATAAAATTCTAAAATAGGCATGAATAGTTGTGGGCAAAGAACAAAAACAGCCACAGCAAATCTTCCCTAAAATGTTTTATCAATAGTCAGATATACAAGTACTCAGGATTTCTTGAGATGAATGGTGCTAAGTTAAATCAACCCATGACATTTTAGGCAGACTCAACCTATTTTAAAAAAAAAGCATGAATGCCAAATTGATAAGAACTGTACTTACATTGTTAAATTAATTTGGTGAAGAGTTAGGAAATAGATTTAAAGATTGAGTCCAGTGCTGAGTGCTGTAATACTTCGGTTTAATTTCAGTTGTTGGGTTTATTGTGCTGGTGCTGGGTGGTGTCAATGGCCTGTGAGGTACAGGAGGTCAGACTGGATGATTTTGTGGTCCCTTCTGGCCTTAAACTCTATGGGAATGTCTACATAGCATTTTGGAGCAAAGCCTCCCAGCCTCCCTCCCTAGGCTTCAGAGCCCAAGCTCCAGCCCAAGCCACAACTTCAAATGCTGTCTAGCCATCTATTTTTACAGCATTAGTGCGAGCCCCACTAGCACAAGTCTGTCAACCCGGGCTGGAAGGCTTACTCCAAAATGCTGTGTATACACGCTCTATGACTCTGTGGTGTAAAGGCCATCATACCTGCGTGCTATGGGTCACCCTCTACTCTAATTTACACTGGTCTTATCTGGAGCAACTCTACTGACATCAGTGGAGTTATTCTGGATTTAGACTAGTGCATCTGAAAACAGAATTTGGCCCAGATATGATCACTTTTCTCCTACTTCAGAAAATGCAGATTTCTGACTCTAAATCATAAAATATAGGCAACTTTCATAAAAATAGAAGTTAAAATAGTAATACAAATCCTGGCTATTCTATAACTAATCATAAATCTTTAAAAAATATAATATTTACCTCAACTGCATTTTGACATGATCTAAACACTCCAGTCCCTGCAGCATACATCTGAGCCAAATAATAAACAGCAATCGGTTGTCCATTTTGAGATGCCAAGTAAAAATATTTGAAGGCAAGTTTATAGTCTTTCCTTACTCCAGAGCCAGCTGCAAATCAAGTTGAGATTGGAGACTTCAGTTTTTGTAAAATTACAAACTACTGAATGCATCCGATGAAGTGAGCTGTAGCTCACGAAAGCTCATGCTCAAATAAATTGGTTAGTCTCTAAGGTGCCACAAGTACTCCTTTTCTTTTTGCAAATACAAACTAACACGGCTGCTACTCTGAAACTACTGATTCATGCAAATTTTTAATTAAAAAATGTACAGTACTTACAGTGATACATGACTCCTAGCTGGAACTGTGCATCTGCCAAACCTTTCTCAGCTGCTATATGAAAGTATTTAAAAGCTTCAGTATAGTTCTGAAAGGTAATTACTCTCCATTACTGAAAGTTCTAGGTACCTGCCAGCATGGTAAGAATTCTGTGCTCATGAAAAAGACAAGTTTTGTCCCACTTTTGAGTGGCACAATTTAATGACAGAATGTTCGCTGTATCCCAAACAAATGAAAAACAAAATCAAACTAACATTTTTCCCCAATGTGCAGCTTGTATAGTATCTGCTGAGATCAGGGTCCTGATTCTGATCTCACACCAGTTATACTCCATAGCGTTGAATGTAATAACACCTACCATCGTTTTTCATTTATTTAATTCGACTCTGGGCCTCATTCTGCTCAAAGTTACACTAGTATAAATCAGGAGGAGCTCCATTAAAGACACACAATGGTGTGTTCATGATAGTATTCAGAGTACGAGAAAAATTACTCATATTTGCAGTGCTATAAACATATTAGTTGTACCACTTGAATGAGCTATATTATAGTTATTTGAGCTATAATCTCCTATTAAAGAGTGTTTTAATCCATAGTTGATATTGATTAAACATTTTATTTTCTTGTATTTTTACTAGTTGTATTGCGAAAAACATATTTGAAGTGACTAAAATAATTCTTACCACTGGAACACCTTTTCCTTGAAAATAAAGAACGCCTAGCCCCCATAGTCCAACTGCATTACCCTAAAATAATGTATTAAGTTTGAATGTAATTTTTCATTAAGACACTGAAAAGCACTTGCAATAAAGAAAACACCTATCATATAAGTTACTAACCAATTAGCTATTCCTGCTTTTCTTTTACTATGATATAGTGAACTTAGAACTATGAATTCTGATAATGATTATGAATCAATGCTAAATTAGTATTCTTATTCTGATGAGTCTCATGACTGCTTGTAGAGAGACACCATACCCTATGTTTAAAAAGTGGCTTTCATTTTTGTTATCCATATGTCATTTCATTGCCATTAATAAAAGTGGCTTCAGTGGATGGTAAAACTAGAGCAGGGTGTTCTCCTCCCTGCCCTCTTTCCCCCACAAAAACTACTACTAACAGGCCCTGACTGGATCTCAGGGGCACATGCAGGGAACGCACTGTTTGTGCAGGGATTTCCTCTCCCACTGGAAAAGGAGATTCTGACATGTCTATGGTAGCAACCCTCATTTTTGGACACTATGCAGGAGTCCCCGGGTGTCTGGACTAGAGGTAGACAGAAAAATTCTGATGAAACACTTTTTTTCAATCAGCATTTGCTGATTTGTCAATCTTTTGTGGAGATGGTTTGATTCTGATGATGTTTTGACAGAATCCTGCCTGGTTTGTTGCCTACTCAACTCCTCAGTAGCCTGGCTCCGCAGCATCTTGCCTCATAGGCTGACAGGGAGCCAGGAACCTGGGAACCACAGCTTCTCTTGATTCAGGCTTCCAGGGTCCCCAGCTCTGGGGCAGTCTGTTAGGTAGATTGCCCTGGGGGTGGGGTTCCATTCCCTTTTGGAGAGAACATCAACATTTGCGGTTTTCATTCTGAATTGGAATGAAACCAAATTTCAAAATATAAAAATTCCCTGAGAAACAGAATTAGCTTTTTCTGCGCAGCTGTAGTTTGGATTCACATGAAAAAGAAGGGGCTGGAAGGTGGTCAGTCTGGAGGAGATGTAGGCAGACAGGGGTGGGTGCACATTTTTCCTTCACTGGCTCTAGAGAGTTCAGGCTGTATTATTTCCATGCCATCCTCCCCATATTAGAAACCCTGTTGTAATGTGGGGCATCTGAAAACAGCTGTCTGCTGAAAAAGCACAGTAGTGATCTCCATTCATGCTGTTCTGTTAGTAGATGTTGGGGGAGCATTAGCACACAGAGAGGTTCTGAGTGAATAGCCCCAAGAGACATTGGGGGGTCAAACCCATGTTCTGCTCTACAGTGGGGCACAAAGACCCCCCAACATAATGATTAGGGAGAAATCTCCACAAATAAAAGGAAGATTGTCCACCTCAGTTTCATTGCAGAAATTTCTTCGGTTTCACACCACAGATGGTGCCAGCCCAATACTAGATATTTCGAAAGTCCCTTTTTAATGCTCTATTTCAACAAGTGTTTGGTTCTTGATTACTCACTCTGGAAGATCTTATTTTGTTCTTTGAATATTTAGCAGAAACAATTGTGTTTTGGCCAAAGTAAGCGATCACCCAGTATTTAAGCTATTTAAGCTTATTTAAGCTAACTGACAAATGCTAACAGTCTTTCACCATCTTGGCTTTCTCATCTTGACTCTTTCCTTAGCTCTCTTTGATGTTCTCTAGTGCAATATGAGTTGTACACACACTCCTTCTCTATTCACTGATTATTAGATACAACAACTATTTAATTTGCCTTGTTTGTATCTTGGTAATACAGTATGTGATATACCCATGTGCATTTAAGCACAATGGGGTGAGTTAAGGATGAAGTGACTCATAATTTGTTGGCTCTGTCAGAACCACTTTTTTTCTGCATTGGTAGGAAGATGCATAAGATGACGGCATAGGTCTTTTTCATCTCCAATTTCTGTGACCCTGTGATTTTAAAACTTACTATGTAATTTAACATCAAAAAGCTCAATAAGATCCTATTTTTTATGCAGGTAGATCTGAATTTTTGTATTTGCTGAATCTATGTAGCCAGATGGAGATTTTGGATTCCTTTCTCACATTAATCAACAAGAAATCCAAAAAATACATGCCCTATGGATGGACTGGGGCAAATGACTCAAAATTTCAAATATGAGCTTAGGGAATCCCATTCTCCTGACCAAATAAAGCAATCACATACATATTAACAAACATTACCCTAATCAACAAGGAAGCCACTTTTGCTAAGAAGCATCACATAGGTTTCATAGGAAAGGGGAGAAGAAGTGCTCCAGCATAATCTGTATACACTGAGTTGTCACAAGGTAAGATGAGAAAAATAAATTACAATATTCATACAGGCAAAAGACATGGTCATTAAAGCATGCTTTTCCTGTACTGCACTGGGATCAAATCCAAAACTTCCAGAGATAGCACCATGTCACAGGGTGGCTAGCACCTTAATGGGACACAGGACCAGCCCCCTCCTGTAAAACAATGAGCTTGCCTCCCTACGTGGGGAGAATGAGGCTGTCAAGTGATTCACTCAGGCCTGGGGTAGATAAGGAAGAGGCCTGTAGAGAGAAGAGGGCTGATGGCTAGTGTTGGCAAATGCCTGCAGATACAGCAGACAGCCATTCTTCCTGTACTAGTGTCTCCCTCTCCTGCAGGGAACCCTGAGTGAGCAGATGAGGGAGACACTACCACAGGAAGAATGGCTGTCTGCTGTTCTTTCCCGAATGGGGGAAGAATAAGAAAAAGATAGTAGTGGTCAGCTGAGGGAAGCTAAGGAAGGTTACAACCGATTGGTATTAAAACAGCCCTGAGGAAAACTGTGGGATTCCTCTGTGGAAAAGAGAAGATGGCACAGAACCAGAGAGAACAATTTATCAGATAGGAGGAACTGGGTCCAGCTAAGGACTGGGTGGAAGAGACTTTATTTTCAGTTGATTTTGGTTTTAATAAAGTAGACACCCTGAAGGGGAATCTTGTGCTATATCTTTAGACTAGGGTTGCCAACTTTCTAATCACACAAACACAAACACCCTTGCCCTGCTCCTGCCCCGCCCCTTCCCTGAGGCCCCACCCCTCACTCACTCCATCCCACCTCCCTCCATCGCTTGCTGTCCTCCACCCTCACTCACTTTAACTGGGCTGGGGCAGAGGGTTGGAGTGTAGGAGTGGGTGAGGGCTCCAGCTGGGGGTGCAGGCTCCAGGGTAGAGCCGGAAATGAGGGGTTCAGGATGTAGGAGGGGGCTCCAGGCTGGGACAGGAGGTTGGGGTGTGGGAGGGAGGGAGGGAGGGGTCTGGCTGGGGGGCAGGCTCTGGGGTGGGGCTGGGGATGAGGGGTTTGGGGTGCTGGAGTGGGCTCCGGGCTGGGGCCAAGAGGTTCGGAGTGCAGGAGGGGGCTCAGGACTGGGGTAGGGAGTTGGGATGTGGGAAGGGGTTCAAGGTGCGTGCTCTTGAAGGGGGTTTGGATGCTCAGGCCTGGGGCAGGGGGTTGGGGTGTGGGAGGTGCTCTTCAACTACGGGCGGAGCTCTTCTTGACCTGCTGCTCACAAACCGGGAAGAATTAATAGGGGAAGCAAAAGTGGATGGGAACCTGGGAGGCAGTGACCATGAGATGGTCGAGTTCAGGATCCTGACACAAGGAAGAAAGGAAAACAGCAGAATACAGACTACAGAATACAAACCCCAAAAGCAGACTTTGACTCCCTCCGGGAACTGATGGGCAGGATCCCCTGAAAGAATAACATGAGGGGGAAAGGAGTCCAGGAGAGCTGGCTGTATTTTAAGGAATCCTTATTGCGGTTACAGGGACAAACCATCCCAATGTGTAGAAAGAATAGTAAATATGGCAGGTGACCAGCTTGGCTTAACAGTGAAATCCTTGCTGATCTTAAACACAAAAAAGAGGCTTACAAGAAGTGGAAGATTGGACAAATGACCAGGGATGAGTATAAAAATATTGCTCGGGCATGTAGGAGTGAAATCAGGAAGGCTAAATCACACCTGGAGTTGCAGCTAGCGAGAGATGTTAAGAGTAACAAGAAGGGTTTCTTCAGGTATGTTGGCAACAAGAAGAAAGCCAAGGAAAGTGTGGGCCCCTTACTGAATGAGGGAGGCAACCTAGTGACGGAGGATGTGGAAAAAGCTAATGTACTCAATGCTTTTTTTGCCTCTGTCTTCACGAACAAGGTCAGCTCCCAGACTACTGCACTGGGCAGCCCAGCATGGGGAGGAGGTGGCCAGCCCTCTGTGAAGAAAGAAGTGGTTCGGGACAATTTAGAAAAGCTGGACATGCACAAGTCCATGGGGCCAGATGTGTTGCATCCGAGAGTGCTAAAGGAATTGGCGGATGTGATTGCAGAGCCATTGGCCATTATCTTTTAAAACTCATGGCGATCAGGGGAAGTCCCGGAAGACTGGAAAAAGGCTAATGTAGTGCCAATCTTTAAAAAAGGGAAGGAGGAGGATCCTGGGAACTACAGGCCAGTCAGCCTCATCTCAGTCCCCGGAAAGATCATGGAGCAGGTCCTCAAGGAATCAATTCTGAAGCACTTAGACGAGAGGAAAGTGATCAGGAACAGTCAGCATGGATTCACCAAGGGAAAGTCATGCCTGACTAATCTAATTGCCTTCTATGATGAGATAACTGGTTCTGTGGATGAAGGGAAAGCAGTGGACGTGTTATTCCTTGACTTTAGCAAAGCTTTTCACAGGGTCTCCCACAGTATTCTTGCTAGCAAGTTAAAGAAGTATGGGCTGGATGGATGCACTACAAGGTGGGTAGAAAGTTGGCTAGATTGTCGGGCTCAACAGGTAGTGATCAATGGCTCCATGTCTAGTTGGCAGCCGGTATCTAGCTGAGTGCCCCAAGGGTTGGTCCTGTGGCCGGTTTTGTTCAATATCTTCATTAATGATCTGGAGGATGGTGTGGATTGCACCCTCAGCAAGTCTGCAGATGACACTAAACTGGGAGGAGTGGTAGATACGCTGCAGGGTAGGGATAGGATACAGAGGGACCTAGACAAATTGGAGGATTGGGCCAAAAGAAATCTGATGAGGTTCAACAAGGACAAGTGCAGAGACCTTAACTTAGGATGGAAGAATCCCATGCACCGCTACAGACTAGGGACTAAATGGCTAGGCAGCAGTTCTGCACAAAAGCACCTAAGGGTTACAGTGGACGAGAGGCTGGATATGAGTCAACAGTGTGCCCTTGTTGCCAAGAAGGCCAATGGCATTTTGGGGTGTATAAGTAGGCAGCAGATCGAGGGACGTGATCGTTCCGCTCTATTTGACATTGGTGGGGCCTCGTCTGGAGTACTGTGTCCAGTTTTGGGCCCCACACTACAAGAAGGATGTGGAAAAATTGGAGAGAGTCCAGCGAAGGGCAACAAAAATGATTAGGAGTCTGGAACACATGACTTATGAGGAGAGGCTGAGGGAACTGGGATTGTTTAGTCTACGGAAGAGAAGAATGAGGGGGGATTTGATAGTTGCTTTTAACTACCTGAAAGGTGGATCCAAAGAGGATGGATCTAGACTATTCTCAGTGATAGCAGATGACAGGACAAGGAGTAATGGTCTCAAGTTGCAGTGGGGGAGATATAGGTTGGATATTAGGAAAAACTTTTTCACTAGAAGGGTGGTGAAACACTGGAATGCGTTACCTAGGGAGGTGGTGGAATCTCCTTCCTTAGAAGTTTTTAAGGTCAGGCTTGACAAAGCCCTGGCTGGGATGATTTAGTTGGGGATTGGTCCTGCTTTGAGCAGGGGGTTGGACTAGATGACCTCCAGAGGTCCCTTCCAACTCTGATAGTCTATGATTCTATGATTCTAGGTCGTAAGGTGTGTGGGCTCCGGCCAGGAGGCGCTTACCTCGGTCAGCTCCCAGAAGCGAATGGCATGTCCAGCTTCTAAGCTCAGGGGTAGTTAGGTGGCTCCACGCAATGCCCCTGCCTGCAGGCACCGCCCCCGCAGCTCCCATTGTCCGTGGTTCCTGGCCAATGGGAGCTGTGGAGTCAGCAGTCAGGGCAGGGGCAACGCACAAAGACCCCCTGGCTGCCTCTGCACCTAGGAGCTGGACACACTGGTCACTTCCAGGAGCCACGAGGAGCTAGGGCAGGTAGGGAGACTGCCTTAGCCCCGCTACACCGTCGACCGGACTTTTAGCGACCTATTAAAAATCTCCCTGAGCTTTCAATGGTCACCAGTAGATCGATGCCAATTTCATCAGACTCCCGGACAATCCAGGAGGGTTGGCAACCCTACTTGACTGTCTAGAGTTTTATTAAGGAGTCCTGAGAGAAGGGAAAACAGAGGCAAGATGCCACAGAGCCACTCCAGGCCATGCGGGAGCACCTGTGAAGAGGCAGCCCTGCAACACACCATAACAAGATCACACACTACTTTGCTGCTGTGGTATTGTATGAAGAGGATTTTGCAATTTTCATGCTAAAGAAGGCTAATGATTAGTCACTAAAGAATTCATTAACCTGGCCAAACCTGACAAAGCCAACAACTCTGCTAAGTACCCAAATAATTTCCAACTTTCCTTTTCTTAGCAAGATCATTTAAGAAGGTGGTACTATCTCAGTTGTAGAAGTACTTGTCCTCTGCCAATATCCAGCATCTCTTTCAGAACAGGACATGGCATAAAAATTGCTCCTAGACTAAAGGATCCACTTGTTTCTATCAGACAGATCATAGTGTTTTCATGGGCACCTGCTATTTGTCATCCATTCTACATGAGACCACTTAGTGAGTTCTTGTGATGCCTTGGACTTTAGTGAGAATTGAGGATGATTAGGACCTTCCAGAATTGGGGCTTTAGTTTGCACACAAACTAACAGTTCTACCTCCTGTTTCTACTTCTCCAACTTTTCTGCTAGCTTTTCCATTACCCTCAACTTCACCAACTTCATAACATAGGACTATATTTCATAGGCTTCAGAAGTGTGCTATAGTTACCGACTTAAAAATCTACACTGAATAACATTTCCATTAAATGGAAGAAATGGACTGCATGCTTTCCTCCTGTAATTTACACACTAATTGAGGTGTAAATCAAACACACTCTTAAAATATTGTATAAAAACAGATACTTTTTCTTATATTACCTTTTCAGCTGCCATTGTGAAGTACTTAAAAGCAGAAGCATTACTCTGTGTCACTGCAACACTTCCTTCTAAAAACATCTGATCAATATAAAGAAAAGGAGATATTTGCTCCTTAGATATGTGTTATGAATCCCTGCCTATCCAGTTTCTCATAAAAAATATAAACAGTAGGACAAAGTCTGCTCCTACTTCCACTTGTACATCCCCAATAAAGCCAATGACATTGTACAGATGTAACTGAGAACAGAACTTTGCCAGTTCTCTCCCACTCATGAGTTTTTTCTGATTGGTTTAATGTTCTAAATTTTTATTGATTTATACTGAGTATACACTAATAGAATCATGTTAATTACTTGTTTGTAACTTGTTTTCTTAAAAAAGCCTTTAGGTTATTTGTAACAACTTCTGAGGCCAAGATTTTCAAAAGCATCTGGTGATTTTTGGGTGCCTCCTTTTTAGTGCCCAAACTGAGACATTCTTATTTGGAGATGAAGTTCAGAAAGTGGTCAACACCCTCCTCTGGAAATTAGGCCCTCATGAGGCATCTCAAATTGGACACCCCAAAATGGAGGCACCCAAAATAATGATTCCCTTTGGAAAATCTTGGCCGAGGTAGCTTGAAGACATATTTTTCTCTACAAGTTTTATCCTTTCAATAGCTAGCTGATGCTGATTTCCTTCCAGGGTTTCTATTACAGCTGAAATGTAAATGGGGTTTTTTGCTCATCAGCACTATTAAGTTTCAGCAGAGTTCAGTGTATAAACAGGGAGTGACATTGGTTTTGTGATGAACCATTACTTTTATATATTTTTTTATTTTCACTTGGTGACAGAATAGCAAAACTTTATAAGTATTCCACTAGATACAAATATTAAAGTACTTTGGGCCCCAAACCTGGCCAATATGACAACATCGCTTTAAAGTTCTATTCCACTGTGTTATTTTGATCATGATAAATATTGTGGACCTAAGTCAGTCCTCTGTTCTACCTGTGGCATCTCATCGAACTCAATGCAAGTGAAGACAGAGGTTGGCTCTGTGTCTTTACATACAGATATAAAATTAGTACTGGTTTGAAATAAGTAATTCACTTTATGTAGCATTTCAACAAACATTTTCAATGATGGCTTTGGTCATAAATGAAATGTATGTCTTTGGTCATCTGTCTCTTTACTAGTAGGCATTTCTTGTTGGCATTACAGTAACTAACTCTAATATACCCTGTTCTACACTGAGTTATTAGATACCTGATTTCTTAGGCCAGATTCTACAGCCTCACTCTGGGAAGTGGATGGGGAGGAGAATGGATAATTTGCTACACCCCTTACCAGGTGTCAAATATTTGTCTACCCCCCATATGTTAGCTAAGTTCTGCTGAATTTTGATGCTGCCACCTTCTGTCCCTTTCTACCCACTTGCTCATGGTAGAGAGTAGCAGTTGTGTGGAGCCTGTTCTGCCCCCAGTATCTTGAGCCAAGATGTGGGGTGGCTGTATGGGGAAGCAAGGGGAAGGTCCTAATACCCTTGCACCCCTAGGTGGCTACTTTAGGTTTAGCCATTATCTAGTCCTTGATTGTTGCAATTTACCAAATTAATCTCATGAAAAGTAATACGTACCTTTCCCAGGAATGCCATACCATGTGTATTCCCTGCTTTTGCTGCCTTTAGGAAATAGTAGAAAGCTTTCTGAATAAAAAGCAATAACAAAGTTACAATTTTTCACCTGAAAAAGGTGTTTTTTGTAAATTTCAACCAAGACAAATGTTTTGCACAGCTTTACACCTCCTCTTGATTTAGACAGACCAGAAAATGTCACAACGCAACACTGAAAATAGCTTTACACATTTAGGCTCTGAACCTACAAACGCTTACACACAAGTATAATTTTATGCCCATGTGTAGTCCCACTCAATAGGACTATTAATGCATGTTAGCCTTTGCAGAATCAGGGCCTTAGTATGATAGGTGAGCGGTGGCTGAATCAAAGGTAAGAACAGAGCATCTAGATCCGTTACCTAAGAAGAGTCTGACCTTAGACAGGAACAGATTGACAGTGTTGAGGCCACATGAACAAATTTTTACAAATTCTTGTTATAGTGTATGTGACCATAAGAAAAAAAAACTTTAGTGTTCCCCATAATGTGAATTAGCTTTCAGAAATATCATTTTAATCTTTAAAATACATCCCCTCCCACAATTATCAATGTCAGTTTTGTGTCGGAAAACACTCAGATAAGGACAAATTGTCATCAGTGTAAGAACATAAGAATGGCCATACTTGGTCAAACCAAAGGTCCATCCACCCCAGTATTCTGTCTGCCGACTGTGGCCAATGCCAGGTGCCCCAGAGGGAGTGAACCTAACAGGTAATGATCAAGTGATCTCTCTCCTGCCATCCATCTCCACCTTCTGACAAACAGAGGCTAGGGACACCATTCCTTACCCATCCTGGCTAATAGCCACAAGTATCACATGCAAGTATCACATGCTTTTTATATGTACATGAATTACAGTATATGTCTTCTTACAAGGCCAGTCTTAGGCACAAGGAACTGCTTAGATCTTTGGATTTTTGAGGACCCTGAAAGCTGCACTGACCCAGTAAGTCAAAAGTTGTCAGATCTTCTGCTCCGACAGCAAGAATAGAAAGGGAAGAGACTAACTGCCTTATTTGCTCTGCTCCCGACAGATAGAAAGGGAAGAAACTTGCCTCTAATTTCATTCTCTCTCATATACATTCGCTGTAAATATTTAAAAGTTATCTTGC
The DNA here is from genome assembly GCF_965152235.1 of Eretmochelys imbricata. NCBI lineage: Eukaryota > Metazoa > Chordata > Testudines > Cheloniidae > Eretmochelys > Eretmochelys imbricata. Next base: position 199,215,189 of record NC_135574.1, on the reverse strand, counting down.
ACTAAAACTTTTTTGGATGCTTTTGCGTACTGAGCTAATTATGAAGCCCAGATATTTATTCTGAGCCCACCCACCTTCATAACCATGCTAACTGAAACTCTGCAGAAAAAAGTCTTTTTTAGTGTATAATGGGGTTCTTAATTGTACAGAATCAATGAAGTTAAATGACTTTCGTTTACTACAGAATATTCATATATGCAAATAAACTGGCGGTAGTGAACACTAGTGTTGCAAGATTTAAATCCTCAGCTCTTATTTAAATATACCTACAGAATGATCTTTCTCTAGTCCCTTCCTTCCTGCAAGATGTAATTGTCCAAGAAATACCTAGAAATAATTATTCAAATTTTATTTCAGCAATATTCTTTGTCTTTCTGAAATCCCAGAAAAAATACCGTAAATTCCCATTGGGCAGAAAATAAAAGTATTGAAAGTACTTTATTACTGACTTCTGAAAAAGTAGTATATCTTGAAAGCTTTCATACAATGGAATAAATATTGTAATGGTTTTGGCATAACCTAATAAAATTATTACTTCACTATACTACACACTGCACAAACACATGGTTCATGCCTAAAGAGCTGGCTTTTAATGCCCTAATCCTGCAATCAGATCCATATGAGCAGATCTTTGTGTCTGCATGGAGTCCAATTGAAATGAAGGTTATGTGCCATGTAGGGATTCCCCCATACCAAGGAGTCTCCTGTACCCATGTCCCCTGGGTGCCGAAATTCTGTTCCCGTTGACTGCAGCGCTGCAGGATAAGGCCCAATATGACAAAACATTTGTAGTTCATGAATACTGTCCTGTCCCCAGAAGTCAACATTTTTTCCAGAAAAAAGTATCTTAGCTTTATACACTACCTGTATCTGTGTGTCTCCTCTTTCAGCCAAAAACTTATAGTATTGGTGTACATCCCAATCTAAGAAGTCATTGTTAGAACTCAGATTTTCTGATTTTTCCATCAGTCTCACTTTTTCTACTGGCATTTCTTCATTTTTTTCTAATTTATTAGCAACTGTTAATAAAAATGACAAGACAAGAGTTGACATAGAACAGTGGTATTATATTTAGCAATTTAGAGATTATTAATGTGGATGGTACACTACATAGAGTTTCATGAAATTATGCAAAAAAATGGTTAGCCAAATAAAGTCAAAAGATGTACCAAGTATAACATTCAGTACTACACTTTTTCCTTTTTTTAATAATTGTCATACTGTTCAGAAGGGTACTGCTCACTTATGGAAATAACGCAATAGCACTGGACAGGCCACTAGGGGTATATTTTCTCTTTTTAGATATGGTTGTTTGGTTCTAGCATTGTTTATACAGTGCTGAATTCAGGAAAAATGATGGTATCTGCCCCTGCCATCTAGATCTTATGTAACAGGGGCAATGGAGGAAACATGAAAAGCAGACTATTGGATTAGCAAATTGAAAAGACACTTAAAAGGGCTAATGACAAATTCTCATAACAGCTACAACACTTAATGTAGGACTGGATTTCAACTAACAAGTTGAGAACTAAAAATGGACAACTGTAGACAGTGAGGAGCAGATGAAGAAACTTCTGCTACTTGTTTTATGTGAAGCAGAACAAAAGCGAGGAACTTGGAAGAAGGAACAGTGCCTATACTTGCATTAGAAACTTCACAGTTTCATTGGTGCATCTGCTTATTATGTCATGCAGATGGAAGGCCAATTTGGGCTGACCTGAGAAATGGTAACCATGTTTATCAAAATCACATTCATTCCTGCCAGCAATGTACTGGTTATTGCTGCATTTATGCAACTTCCATAAAGATGATGTGTATGTATTTGAGGAACTAGAAGTAAGATATAAGAATTACTTTCATAACTTGTATATTAAAGTCAATAATTCTTGGTAAGAGCATAGCAATAAATGACATTTTATATATGTTGCATTAAGAGTAAAATTGATCAATGGGAAAGATAGCATGGAAATTAATAATAAAAGATACTTTAATTTGGTATATATGTAATGTTGGTTTTCCATTTTTCTTATAAAATATTATGTGAAGGTCACTTTATAATTCAAAGAGAAAGAATATCTTTACCCAGTCAAATTAAAGTTAAAGTTGAGAATGTGACTTTTAAAAAATTAACAGCATTATAATTTAATAAACATCAGTGAAATGCTGGGAGTTCAATAAACATGCAGTGAACATTTTAACATCAGTGTTAACTTTGCCCGTTATCTCTGCCCTCCCTCCACCAGTACACTGGAGAGCCTCACCAGTTCCCACAAGAAACTCAGTCATCTCTGTTATATAAATAACAATATATGGCTTTAAAGTTTATGATAAAACCTACATCCAGTTGATGTGGGACATGTTCACATATAAAGAGGAATGTGTTTGGGCAAGCTTATAACTCAAATGGCTGAACAGGTTTTGCCTCTAACTTCAGTGAAGAAATATAGGTATCATGAGCTATGGCTATGTTGGCTTGGTTTAAAACTTCTATGGAGCCTTAAATGTGGTTCTCTTTGGGTTTATAAGCTTGAATGTGGTTTGGGAGAACCATGTTTGAGGCTACCATAGTTGTGGAGCTTCTAAAGTTCCAGTGTCAGATTAGTTTCCATGATTAGGGCAGGGGTACCCAGTAGAAATTTGTCTGAGGTATAACTTTGCAGGTAGATGCAAGGTAGATGCAAGGTAGATGCAGCCTCCCTCATGCCATCAGAGATTGTGCTCAGCCCCTTAAACTGGTGGCACTGGCTGGAAAGTGGCATAGCCAATGATGTCCAGGGTGTGTTTAGATTCACTTCCTCTTGTGAAGATGGGGATGCCAAAATCAGGCTTCTAATGGAAATTGTCTTAGAACTTTAACTATGATGTCCCTACCACGTTTCCAAAATCTTATTGTAATGACTATCTGAAAATACAGAATATTAATGGAACTCATGAGATTGCAATACTACATAGCTTAAACTCTACCATTAGATATATGTGCACAGCTCCTGTAGATCTTAATGAAAGCTGCATCTATGCACCTGAGAGCAGAATCTGGTGCAATATATATATATATATATATATATATATATATATATATATATTACCAGTTATGAATGAGAAATAATTTTCTTCATTTCACATATTATTTTTCATTTGTTCTAAAATGAGGTATGACAATAGTAATAACATGTGGATTGCTTACTGAAATATGCCACTTTCCTGTAATTAGTTAGTGCTGCTTCACAATTTCTTGGAACATTGATTCCGACCCAGTAACGGTATCCCTAATATAATAAATAACAGATATTTTTCTTATTCTTTAACCTTTGGATTATTATACAGAGAACAAGAAATAGAGCTGCCAAATATATAATTTACAAACCAAAATCATCTGGGATATCAAATTTCCTCCAAGACTTCCAAATGTGTAATAAACAAGTGCCTAAAACATAGAAACAAAAAATTATACAAGGTATGAAGAAACAAAACCAGTAGTATTTTTGGTAAGTCCTTTCTTTAATTTTTAAAAGACTAGCATATCACTTTTTATTTTTCTTACCTTGGCTTGATTATACTCCATTCCTATGCCATATGAAAACATAAATCCTAAAGCCTGCAGCTCCAAAATAAAAGCACATGTCAGTACATTTATTTATGTGTGGTCATTCATTTTGTTTATACAAGTTGAAACAGATCCTGCCTGTTTTATTTTATCGTATGTAATTTCTTTTCTGATTTGTGAGGGGCTTTTAAGAGTTAAAACTCTTCTAACTGGGGTTATGAAGTACTCATTTAGTTACTTGCTATGATATTTCCCCTTTTTTGTTACCAGTCAGGTGAGCAGGTTAGGTTTGTGTGAAGCATGACTCAAGATAAGATTAATCTTAGATAACTGTTAAAAACTAAAGAAAACTATATTGGTTATTATTTTGAAACTTGTCTAGTTGAACTAACAGAGACAGTTTCCTCCAACAAGGTTGTATCATTTAGTTTGTTAGGAGCCATGAGCTAAACTGAAGCACCGAAACCTTGTTTCAGGGTTTATGGTGTAGTAAGTAGCACCGGCTCAAATCAATTCTGACTAGCACTGGTTGAAAATTTTTAGACAAAAAAATTGGTTTTGACTAAACAAATTCTATGTGAAAAATTTCATTTTTGAAATGTTCAATATTTGGATTTTGTTGAAAAAATAAAACTTTCAGTTTTCTAACGAAAATCCAAAAATTTCCATAAAAAATGAACAAAACTGGAGGGAAAAACTTAATTTTTTGCAGTGGGGCAAAGAAATCATGTCATGACTAACTCTACTTTGTACACCAATTCATCTACTGTAACATGATAGGAAATGCCTCTTATTCCTTTGAAACTTTAATAGATTAGTTAAAAAACAGGTTTCTGTGAGAGACTGGAGTGGTCTATCTGGGCAGAGGATTCAGAAGACACAGCATTATAGGGTAATTTACGTGGTCTAGTGGATACAATAACTTTTAATTTCACTAGCTTCACTAAGGAGATGGGTTTCTCCCTAGGCTTCAAAATATCCAGGTCCTGAGCCTATAGAGCAGTGGTTCTCAACCAGGAGTCCAAGGCCTCCTGGGAGGCCACAAGCAGGTTTCAGGGGGGCTGCCAAGCAGGGCCAGCAGGGCCCAGGGCAGAAAGCTGAAGCCCTGCCACATAGGGTTGAAGCCCAAGCCTGTGCCCCGCCATCCGAGGCTGAAGCCTGAGCAATGTAGCTTTGCGGCAGTTCCTGTGGCATGAGGCCCCACGCAATTGCCCTGCTTGCTACCCCCTAACGCTGGCCCTGGCTTTTATATGCAGAAAGCCTGCTATTGTGACATAGGTGGGCCATGGAGTTTTTATAGCATGTTGGGGGTCATTTGTACATTTTCCTCAGAAGGAAAAAAGGTTGAGAATTCCTGCTATTGAGGGCTAACAGGAAAGCCATTATGTTAAATAACTTTTCAACAGTGGGGAACAATGGGTTTGGCTGTGACAAATGGTGTTTTTAAAGCCATGCAATAAAAGGAGAAAAAGTCCACGAGGGAAAATCTATGCCCATTTTCCTGGAACATGGACAGCACAAATGATTACCATACACATGGATTTGGGGTACTTGTAGTCTGTCATGTCAGTAACTTGGTTTCCTGGTGTTATGTGAACACTGTCCCTCTGCATAAAGGACCAAACTACAGTAGGACTGGGAAGTGAGGATGATGCAAGTCTATGTCTGTTTATGAAGGGAAAGTCTCAAGACCCTAATATGACTAAGAAACCATGTTACCTAAGGACCAAAGTCAATGGGAGTCTTTCGACTGACAGTAATGGTCATTGGATTGGGACCCTATGTGAAGAAAACTTGAAGTCTTTTACCTTCACACAGTGCTCCATGTTTAGAAGTCCTTTCAATGAAAAATGTCTAGGGATAATAAAAGCCTTTGGGATCCTGATGCATCATAGATCCAAAAAATGAGCCTTCAATGATCACACTTTCCCCAGGATGGAAGAAGTGGGAATATCTTTTTGTTAAATAGTGTTATTAGCTTAAGTCAGATTTATTAAATCTATCCATCCATGCAAGGCTCCTATCACCTTGATATCTCAGGTCCAAAATTCAATACCCAACAAAGCCAAAATTGAATGAGCTTAGTAAATCTTCATATTTCATTCTGATGAGAAAGATGCTTCTCTGAAAATAAGACAGTGAACTGGGAATATTTTTGGATATTTTTGTACAAATGGCCCAGACACAGGTGGATACTGAAATGTGCAATGTCTGACTCAGTAAAAAAGTTCACATAGTGAAAGACCAAATGTTTTCATTTAATATGATCTCACAAGTGAGCCACACTATCGGGCCAAATGACAGACTGACACCTCTGTTCTCCCATTCTGAATAACTTCAGTTCCCATGAAGAGTTGCATTTAAATACTCCCTGAAAATGGCTGCCACTAATTCTAGACCAGTTCAAATGATCCCATTGACTGAACTGAGCTTTGGATCAGTCCTTTAAAGAGTCATAGATCCAGCAATGAGTATCCAATGAAACAGATGTTTCATGGGTAAGGCTGGAAGAAACTCATGTGCTCTGATTTTGTTGTGGAAACTGCATCTTTTAACACAAACCACAACTTTTTATAGTTGCTGCAAACTTGAGTGGCATTGTGATCCTGTGCACCAGGTCACAACCTCACTCATTCACAGTGTCACAACAGATGGAGAGGAGGCCGGGCCAAATTTGAGTGAGAGGTGTTGTAACCTGGCACAGTCAAATTTTTCCCCGCACCAAAACGGCAAAGTTTACATTAAAATAAAAATGGGAACATTATGAATAAACAATTTCAGACATAGAGACAAACAGTCCCCTTATAAAGCTTTAAATGCGAGAGATGATGCAAACAGTGTAGAGTCAGAATGTACATTCACCCTATGGGAGAAAAGAAACTGGCAGATAAGCTATGTGTATACACACCTTGAAGCACATGCACGGACTTATTTTTTAAAAGGAATCTTGAGTTTTACGATTTACCCTAGTTAATCAACTCCCAAGGTCATGAGCACACAAGACAACCTGGGATTACATAGTGTACTCTGCAGCAGACATATACCTTTGGAGAAATGCTAGTTCTATTTTCAAATGACTTAACTCTACCTGCAGTAATTCATGTTTATACATTAAATATTTCAATTCTAACACCCTCTTATATTTAAAATGTGATTGTGATTATTATACTTCATGCAATGTCATGGTTTCCACTTTAACCTCCAATTGTGTCTCAGTCCCTTGGCTGTAAAATTTTTGTGATGGGGACTAAAACATGGCATACATGCTTTCAGCCCAAGATCAATTTCATTTCTGTACATTTTGAGAATAAAATTATCTTGTGCATTTGAACTAGGAAAATATGTAATTGGGTTCTTTAAATTATTTTTGCTTCCTGACATTCTAACTCAAAAAAGAATTTTTAAAAGTGTTACATGTTTACATTAGTGATTAATGACAAGTCACATGGCTAATTTAGGAAATTTCAAATTGTTACTGTGACCAAGTCACCTCAGGCTGGAACAATGAGAGGCAGTATGATTAGTGCCCAGAGAAAGGGAGTGCCTTGCTTCACTCTATGAGCAGGGGCAGTCAATTATTTTTTGTCAAAGTCCAAAGTTCTTGGTCAAGGTATAATCAAGGTCCAGATTTCAGAGAAAATAATAAAAAATAACAACAATAATGATACTAATAATAAGTAAATACTAATTTTTGGGGGTCTGTTCAAAAGCATCTGGAGGTCCAGATTTGGCGTGCGGTCCACCTATTGATTATCTCTGCTCTACAGTGAATGCTCATGTCATAAATATAAAAGGAAGGGTAACCACCTTTCTGTATACAGTGCTATAAATCCCTCCTGGCCAGAGGCAAAACCCTTTCACCTGTAAAGGGTTAAGAAGCTAAGGTTACCTCGCTGGCACCTGACCAAAAATGACCAATGAGGGGACAAGATACTTTCAAATCTGGAGTTGGGGGGGGACAAAGCATTTTTGTCTCTCTATGTGACACCTTTGCCAGGAACAGATCAAGGATGCAAGTTCTCCAACTCCTGTAAAGTTAGTAAGTAATCTAGCTAGAAAATGAATTAGGTTTTCTTTGTTTAATGGCTTGTAAAATTTGCTGTGCTGGAGGAAATGTATATTCCTGTTTTTGTGTCTTTGTTGTAACTTAAGGTTTTGCCTAGAGGGATTCTCTGTGTTTTGAATTTGATTACCCTGTAAAGTATTTACCATTGTGATTTTACAGAGGTGATTCTTTTACCTTTTCTTTCAATAAAATTCTTCTTTTAAGAACCTGATTGATTTTAAATTGTTCTTAAGATCCAAGGGTTTGGGTCTGTGTTCACCTGTACCAATTGGTGAGGATATTATTATCAAGCCTTCCCCAGGAAATGGGGTGTAGGGCTTGGGGGAATATTTTGGGGGAACAGGACTCCAAGTTGTACTTTCCCTGTTCTTTGTCTAAAACACTTGGTGGTGGCAGCGTTTTACCTAATCCAAGGGCAAAGACTTTGTGCCTTGGGAAAGTTTTAACCTAAGCTGGTAGAAATAAGCTTAGGGGGTCTTTCATGCGGGTCTCCACATCTGTACCCTAGAGTTCAGAGTGGGGAAGGAACCTTGACAGCTCATTTCCAGAATGGCTTTGACAGTCTCCAGGATGTTTCAGATTCAGCTTTCACTAGCCAGAAGGGTACTTCTAAGACATGATGACTTTGGGAGAGATGGGATATCTAAAAAAGTAAAAACTGGAGGGCAGCTGAGAACTATGTCCCGTGTGGGTGGGTGGGTGGGTGGATGGATGGATGGATGAGTAGGTGTGAGAGAGAGAGAAAGAGAGAGTTGAGGGGGAGAGAGAGTAAAGTAGTTTTATATTAAAATCAATTACTGCAAATGATACATATTTTTTCACTATATAGTTAAAATATTTTAGCAGGCTTACTGCAAACATTCAATGGTTACCTATTAAATTTAGATAAAACGCTCTTCTCAGATCCACAGGGTGGATTGTGACTCATACTCTGCTCTCCCTGCACGGACAGATCTGTCCCCGCACCAAAACTTTTAAAATCTGATTTGCAAAGATGCCATTAGAATAATCTCCATATAAACAGGCACTAATTAACTATTATAAAACTTGTCTTCGACAGAAACAGAGGACCCAAGAAATTCACTATTCAGCATGATACTCCCCCATATCCTCCAAGCAAGTTTGGTGTTGAATTATGCTGTTTAATGTATGGTCAGTGGCTAATAAATTTTACCATCAGCCATGATTTAATCAGGGATGAGAACTCTGGCATAGCATCGATAACTGAGATATGGCTGGATGAAGCTTCACCATGAGTAACTGGCCCAGCTGATTTCTACGAGATATTTAGTTCAGCATGAACTCTGAGAAGGGACTGTGAAGGAGTGGCTGTGATTTTTTTATATCCAATGTGAGACATAGCAGGTTACTTGCTCTAAGGCCTTGATTCAGTAAAGTACTTAAGTATGTTCATAGTTATGCATTTGTGTAAGTGTTGTGTGTGTTCAATTGTGGATTAAAACAGGATCAAATAGAATATGTCCATCTAATGTATTAGTCACAGGATGACATAAGGAAGGACTTAGCGGTAGTTTACAGATCTCCCTTCACCTAGTGCTTCCACAGTGCAGTGCTGGTGATGATTCTTTTGGACTGGTTTATAGCCATTAATGTAATCTGATTACTATAAGGTTGTCCCAGGTGTTTTCCATTAGATACCCTGGCCTTGGAATCTCTTAATCTATAAAATCGGTTCTATGTCTTAATTCTCTCCTTAAATAAATAAATGGAAGAGCTATGGGACCTTAGCCATTTACAGTGCTAGACTATGGCACTGGTCCAAAACAGTAAAACATCATACTTTAAATTGTAGCTATATTTTGCTCTGATACCATTTATGGATCCATCAATTATTTTAATAGGATTTACAGGATTCCACTGGATTTAAGCACTAATGCTATTGTGAGCCAGTGGCTGCAGAACAGCACTTACTTAGATTGAATATTGTGGTGAAATTATAAATTATTTAACGTGTTTCAGAATATTTGGTTCTCTTTTGTAGAGCCTGTCACCATGGAAATTAGGCACTAATGAAGGAAATTCAACAAACAAAAGACAATAAAATGTTAACATGAATGGATCTTGAATTTCATCCTGATGATCTCTAGAGTCTGGTTTTCCCAAGAGGAGCCAAATTCAAAGGTGGAGGCTTTCAACTAACACTACTACTGCTGGCCCTTTGTGGGGAGGGGCAGGGAGGATTCTGTTCCTCACTCTTGCCCTTATATATCACTAGTTCCTCTGCAAATTCCAGGATAGAGGAAGCTCTGGTGGGAACTGAGCAAGATGGGAAAGGGTGGGGGAACAGCACATGCTGCTACAGCCATTTTGGCTTGTACCACAAGCCACTGCAGTAGTAGGGAGGCTGCTGTAATTCTTAGTTGCTCCCAAAGCTTCCTGGGTTATGCAAGGAGGGGCATTTTGTCTCCCACAGAAGCCCTGAATTCAGAGGGTGCAAACATGGCTTAAAGTCATGCTCACTTTGGGTTTTTCCTTCAGTATTGCACCTGCAGGGAGGAACAGCACAGGAGCTGACTGTGGGTGTTCAAACTGAGGTTCTGACAGCAAGCACTTTCAGATGACCTTAACTGTTGTGATACTGTGTACAGTGAGAGGCAGCTGAGATCTTTTGTAGTGTGCCACAGATGGTGAAAGGCATAACAGATCATTGCGCCTATCTTGGAATTCAGGAGTATCATTGGATTTAATAGGACCTTGAGGCTGCCTATTATTCTGGTGAAAGTTGGGAATACCCCATCAATATACAATGCGAAGACTATTATACTTATTGATTCCTCTTGCCAGCCAGTGTCATTCTTGGCTTGCATAGCAGCCAGTTTATTTTCATTCATCTTTGTGTCAGAAAATGAAAGAGTAAGAATGTGGTATCAGTGCAGTGAGAGCAACAACAAATATGTAGGTACAATTTCCATTCTCATCCTTGTTTTCAACTGCTGATAGTGTATCTTTCTGAAACTTTCAATTTCTAGGATGAAATTTGTCATAGTTTATTTGTATGGAATATAAACATAGTTCAGCAGTGGTGACAAGATGGAACCCTGAAGGACATTAAGGTACGGTCCTTCACAGAGGATGAGCAGCTCCACAATAATACTCCATAGGATTTCTCTGAATTGAAGGAGTGACTCCACAGAAGAGCTACTCTGTCCACTTTTGCAAGAGCCTATGGGTGTATCAACAATATTTCATTGACAATCGTCAAAAATTGCTCATGGATTATTAAAATTGTTTTTACAAGGACAAACTTTGATATCGATAGTTTCACTTACATGCCCAGACTGGTAGGGAGCAAGAATAGTGATAGATTATGTGTAGTGGGAGTTGATTTATTATGATCTTTTATATAACCTTCCCTAAAATGGGAGGTTCAAGACAAGATTGGCAAAACAATTAATTTACAACAGTCACTACTTGGGCCAGGGACTAACCACCTCTGGATTAAGCATGACTGGGCAGCGTGTCCTCTGCTCTACCACCATTCATCTTACCTGAGAATTAAGTGAAGAGTTACTCACAGCAAACAAAACATTTGACTTTATTACCATGCTGAAGCAGTTGTAATTAATCAGACTACTTACACTTCATAACGGTAAACACTTTCATTCAACAATTGCCATACCACAGAAATTCAAAAAACCTGATCACTCTGAGCAAGTTTTTTTTTAATCATTGGAGCGCCAGCTTTGTCACTTCCTTGTGTCAGCTGATCTGTGAGGACAGTCCAGGATGAATGAGGAATGAGGTATCCAAGTGTGACTATGTCAATGGCCACAGACAGCTGACTGTTACGATGGCTCCTTTAAACTAGGGGCCTTATTGCTCAGGATTTGAGCAATACATTTCTCTAGGATAATTTTGCAATTTTAAAACTCCTTTGTGGAAAGATGTATGCAGAAATAGGTCCACCACCTCAGCAGAAGTGAGAAGATGGCTTAATCTCACCTTGTCAGATGTGTATTTCTAACTGTGGGGCTGGCAAACCAGCTAACAGGTATATGACCCATAACAATTTATCAAGTGGCATTGCAATTTTAATCAAGGCAATCCACTTATATATAGGTATCAATGAAATGTTAATTAGGCTAGCAATCCCCAACTCATTCTCTTTGTATAGATAAGAATCAAAGAATAGTTGCTAAGTGTATTTGTCTGTGTTTACCTATGTCCAGTTAGAAGTTTATTAGTGTAACCAAATTAGCTTTTAGATCAGGGGTGGGCAAAATAGAGCCTGCGGGCCCGTCTAACATTTCTGTCCGGCCCGCCAGGCTCTTTGCCTTCCCCCTCACAATGTCCAGGCCACTAAAAGTCCCATGGCCCAGAGTTCCCCGCTGCATCCAAACTCCCTCCCAGACCCGCACCCCCTCCATTAATATAGTAGAAATGTGCGGCCCATGACGACTTATCAAAATTTATGGAGTGGCCCCAGTGTGAAAATTATAGCCCACCCCTGCTTTAGATGTTAAATCCTTTTCATGACTTAATTGCCTTACATTATCCAGGTGACTGTGTTCAGTTCACCTTAAGATCAAAGATGTGAGACACTGCAGGAAATTAATAATATTAATTATATTATCTTCAGCGTATCTGTCCCTCTTATAATGAAAGACCGACTAATTGTCATATGCAAATGAGTATTACTAAACTATCTGTAGAAAGAACGAGGAGTACTTGTGGCACCTTAGAGACTAACAAATTTATCTGAGCATAAGCTTTAATGGGCTAAAGCCCACTTCATCAGATGCATGCAGTGGAAATTACAGTAGGAAGACATATATATATATATATATATACACATACACACACAGAGAACATGAAAAAATGGGGGTTGCCATACCAACTCTTAATGAGACCAATCGATTAAGGTGGGCTATTATCAGCAGAAGAAAAAAACTTTTGTAGTGATAATCAGGATGGCCCATTTCAAACAGTTGACAAGAAGGTGTGAGTAACAGTAGGGGGAAAATTAGCATGGGGAAATAGTTTTTAATTAGTGCAATGACTCATCCACTCCCAGTCTTTATTCAAGCCTAATTTAATGGTGTCCAGTTTGCAGATTAATTCCAGTTCTGCTGTTTGTCATTGGAGTCTGTTTTTGAAGTTTTTTTGTGGAATAATTGCGACTTTTAGGTCTGTAACTGAGAGGGGTTGGAGTCATTATCATGAATAGGTCGGAATACGAACGAGAGGCTGCTAGGCAGCTCTAACACCACATTCTACAGGCCATTACCCTCTGATCCCACTGAGGGTTACCAAAAGAAACTACACCATCTGCTCAAGAAACTCCCTGAAAAAGCACAAGAACAAATCTGCACAGACACACCCCTAGAGCCCCGACCAGGGGTATTCTATCTGCTACCCAAGATCCATAAACCTGGAAATCCTGGAAGCCCCATCATCTCAGGCATTGGCATCCTGACAGCAGGGTTGTCTGGCTATGTAGACTCCCTCCTCAGGCCCTACGCAACCAGCACTCCTAGCTATCTTCGAGACACTACTGACTTCTTGAGGAAACTACAATCCATTGGTGATCTTCCAGAAAACACCCTCCTGGCCACTATGGACGTAGAAGCCCTCTACACCAACATTCCACACAAAGACTACAAGCCATCAGGAACAGTAACCCCAATAATGTCACGGCAAACCTGGTGGCTAAACTTTGTGACTTTGTCCTCACCCACAACTATTTCACATTTGGGGACAATGTATACCTTCAATACCCACCTGCGGAAGTGAAGAAACAGACTGGCAGAGCCAGAAGAGTACCCAGTAGTCACCTACTACAGGACAGGCCCAACAAAGGAAGTAACAGAACACCACTAGCTGTCACCTTCAGCCCCCAACTAAAACCTCTCCAGCGCATCATCAAAGTTCTACAACCTATCCTGAAGGATGATCCCTCACTCTCACAGATCGTGGGAGACAGGCCAGGCCTTGCTTACAGACAGCCCCCCAACCTGAAGCAAATAATCACCAGCAACCACACACCACACAAGAAAAACACTAACCCAGGAACCTGTCCTTGCAACAAAGCCCGTTGCCAACTCTGTCTGCATATCTATTCAAGGGACAGCATCATAGGACCTAATCACATCAGCCACACTATCAGAGGCTCGTTCACCTGCACATCTACCAATGTGATATATGCCGTCATGTGCCAGCAATGCCCCTCTGCCATGTACATTGGCCAAACCAGACAGTCTCTATGCAAAAGAATAAATGGACACAAATCTGACATCAGGAATCACAACATTCAAAAAACGGTAGGAGAACACTTCAATCTCTCTGGTCACTCAATTACAGACCTAAAAGTCGCAATTATTCCACAAAAAAAACTTCAAAAACAGACTCCAACAAGAAACAGCAGAATTAACTGGAATTAATCTGCAAACTGGACACCATTAAATTAGGCTTGAATAAAGACTGGGAGTGGATGAATCATTACACTAACTAAAAACTATTTCCCCATGCTAATTTTCCCTCTACTGTTACTCACACCTTCTTGTCAACTGTTTGAAATGGGCCATCCTGATTATCACTACAAAAGTTTTTTTTCTTCTGCTGATAATAGCCCACCTTAATCAATTGGTCTCGTTAAGAGTTGGTATGGCAACCCCCATTTTTTCATGTTCTCTGTGTATATATACATATATCTTCCTACTGTATTTTCCACTGCATGCATCTGATGAAGTGGGCTTTAGCCCACAAAAGCTTATGCTCAATATAAATTTGTTAGTCTCTAAGGTGCCACAAGTACTCCTCATTCTTTCTGCTGATACAGACTAATATGGATGAAACCTGTAAATTATCTGTGAATGCATCGGAAATTGAACGTTAACTTTAAAGTGATGGGTCAGTGTGTCCTCAACAAAGAAGAAACTTCAGTCACATGCTATGCTCAAAATACTTAATAGCTCACTTCAGCTATAAAAGAGAAACCTCAGGCCTGATCCGGCATCTCTAGTCTGCTGAACTTTGAACAGGGCAAAATTTAAGTTGTGGGAAAGAGATCTTCCAATAGTTACTTGGAATACCCTGAAAAATGCAAGTAAATGACTCTAACAGACTTTACATCTAAACTACATTTGGATTCTAACCTTTTGGGATGATTACAGAGAGTCTTTGGCAAGCCAGCAGACTCATCTATCACAGCTACAAACCTGATGTAAGGACCTTGTAAGCATTTGTAACGTATATAATCTTTTAGCTATTCAATAACTCTCTTTTCTTAATAAATCTTTAGTTAGTTTATGAAGAATTGGCTAACATTGTGATATTTGGGTAAGATCTGAGACATATATTGACCTGAGGGTAAGTTTCTGATCTTTTGGGATTGGTAGGATCTCACACATGGTGAATAGGGTTTTCAATAACCTCTCACTATATCAGACCAACTTGTCGAGATGAGAACCAAGGGCTGGAATTCCTAAAGGGGAATTCTTTGTGTTTGGCTTCTTGTTAATCAGTGTGGTACTTCAGAAGCTCTTTTGTTACTGGCTTGGTGAATTTAATTATAGAATAAACCACCAGTTTTGAAGATTGTCTGCCTTTTTCTTGCAGTCTGCCCTGAGTGTGGAATTCTCAGTGTGGTCCATCCCTGGCACCTGGTCACACTAACACACAGGGGTGCTGGAACAAATTTTTATAGTGGGAGTGCTGCGAGTCATTTAGCCAAACTATAAACCCTGTATATAATGGAAACCACTTCAAGCCAGGTGTGGCAGCACCCTTAGTTCCAGAACCTATGCTAACACACTGTTTCTAGACCTATTCCAAATATGAGTGTGTCCTCTGTTTAGTTTGAGTAAGAAGCCACCTTGCTTAGTCCCATTGTTGCCATGAGATTTGAAACAAACACAAGATATCCTTGACAAGGCTAGTGGCCAAGACAGAAATCTGGCAACAGTGATACCCAAGCATAACAAGATCACAGTAAACCTATGTAAACATTACAGTGAGTGATGGGATAGTCTGAGAATTTTTGTTTACGAATTCATTTTATTCCAGATATCTCTCAGTAGGTGGACACACCCACACAAATCTATCTTTGGGATCTGGGCACCTTTTAAACCTGAAATTTGAATAAAGTGTGCCACACTGCCTTTGCTCATGCCGGCTTACATATCTATTTTAACAAAACAGTCAATTCAAGGCCATGTGAATCATCCAGCAAGGTTGGATGACTTAGTCACTATTATATTATGAATAAAATTATGGGGTTTCTCTTGCAGAATTGGGTCCATTCGAGTGGTCCTGGTTATTTACTGCCATTGTGTGAACATGGATTGGGTGTGCTATGGAGGTGGTAAAGTAAGTCCTAAGGTGATGTGAATCTTGCATGATTCTGTAGAGAACCTGAGCAAGGTCCATTAGGTTTCAAAGGAGTCTCATTAGTCCTTGCAGCTAGAAGACATGTGGTTGTAAAGGGGTTTTACTCCCCTCCAAAATTCCTTCAAGTGACATCTGGTGTGTAACAGTGAAGATTAAGCAACTCAAAGTTCCCCATCATGCAACGTTAAAATATTTTGTATTTTTAATAAAAACTACTGTTGTCCAGCAGAAAGTTAAAATTCTGGACAATATCACTAGCCACAACTGCAACAACTAAACATAGTTTTCAGCATCTGTGTACAAATATCCAAAGTAAAAAATAATCAAGTTACTGTCAGGTGGTGCTAGACTCAAAAGTTAGATTTTAAAGTTACAGAAATAGTAATGGAAAACAGTATGTTGTTTCTAGTTAGACATTTCCCGGAGTGTTTAGACCGCCAAAATTGCATTTTATTCTTAGTGCTTGAGAAAGTTAAACTGACTACAAACATACCAGTAAGTGACACTGATTAGTCTATTTCAATTGTGCAACAAGAACAAAGTTCTAAAAACAATCAATCAACTTGTATAATGAAAAGTAAAGTAGATTTTAAAAATTCAGTTGTAACTATCTGGTGCTACTATTTGAAAATGGATTTAACTAGAGAACGATTAAAAAAATTTAATTAATACTTACCTGTTGTGTGGCCCCACATTATACCAACATATATGTTAACAAAGTAGACCACACCTTACTGCTTTTCAAATATTAATAAGCTTTCCAGCTGGGTGATGTCCTATTTAAAGCTTTATACACTTAAAAAAAACCCCAAAACTACTTACAGTTTGGCCTTTATGAGATCCTTTTTCAGCCAAAGTCTCATATAATATCACAGCTGCTGTTATATTTTGAGGACCATGATAACCAAACAGCAAAGCAGCAGCCAATTTCTCCATAGCTTTCAAATGTCCCATATCTGCTGCTTCAGTAAGGAGTTGGTAAGCTCTGATTCAAGAATATGAAATTCAGGTTTAATCATTTGATCTTAATTTCTCCCCTCAAGTACAGTACTTGTATCTCTAAGAGGAGATTTAGCAACTAAAGTGTACTAATTCAAGTACTAATTTCTATTATGCACCTCCTGAAAGCTAACTAAAACATGCTTCTCTGGCAGCAGAGAAGTTTTAATTTCTTTCTTCGCAGCCACCCTTCCTTGAACAGTAACTTCAAATTCATGTGAGTAGTAGAGCTGGGTCAAATTTTTCAGATTAATAGTTTGTTTGCCAAAAAATGTAGTGCTAGCCAACCTGAAACTATTGTGATGAGGGTGCCGCTTTCCATATAACTCACTTGCGATGTAGGAGACTCAGTGGCTAGAATACTTTCCAGAAATAGGAGAGACCAAAGTTCAACTCACTTCTCCATATCAGATGGAGAGGGAAATTTAATACAGGTCTCCCCCATCCCACATGAATGTCCTAACTGCCGCCACCACCACGCACAAAAAAAAACTTTTTTGGATGGATTTGTTCAGCTGGAAACTGACTTTTTTTTCAGTTCACTAGAATTTTTCCACAACTTTTGGACATGTTTTGAATTAAACTGATTTTTGTGTGTGCTGATTTGTATATCTTTGCACTATGCTTTATCAATGTAGAATGCAAAATTCCAATTAAATGGAAACCAGTCTAGGTAACTAAGCTAGAATAGAAATATTCAGTAACGCTGAACTTCACAAAGTCATTGTTGGTCCCAATCCTGCCAAAAGTTATGCCCAGAAATATTTTTCCTCTCACAGGGTTCTATTGATGTCAATGAGGCTCTGTACAAGGAACTATACAGTAGGAAGAAACTGTTTATGGGATGGAGACCTAGACTGTAAACTCCTCAGTGCATCTTCTTGTTTGTCTTTAAAGCACAATTGTATCTTTATTACTGATTTAGCCCCACAAGTGCTAGAGTTCAGACTTACTCCTCTTTCTCTTTTTTGCTTTTGGAATGTTTCAGTATTTTGTTGCTCATTTTATAAAGCTGATGTCCTCGCTCCTCATTCTTCTTTCTCCTAGCCAGATCTTCTGCTATAGGTGTACACAAACATAAAGTAAAATGATCAAAAATTTAAAAATAAACCACTTTTTTTGAACTAGAGCAAATACTCTTCTGATACAGTTGCTGTGATTCCCAACTACATATGACAGGTTTATATTTGAAAATGTTCTCCTTTAGATCAGTTTAGATTAGAGATTCAATATGCATTTGTACATGAGTGCAGGTAGTTGCAATCACTGATACTGAAGAAAAGAAATACCATTAGTCAAATGTCCCTGTCATATCAGCATCGAGAATGCTGATAAAATCTTGGAAGATTTTCTGTGTTTTTAGTTTAGATTATTCCAGGTTCTCTGTGCAGTGATACTTGGAGACAGATCTGTAAAAGCACTCAGACAGCCTTAGTCTCTGATTAGAGTTGAACCTTAAGGCAGTGTTGCTCACTGAGAGTTGGGCATTGGTTTTGGCCTAAAATTTATGAAAAAAGAGATTGCCTGCATTCTGTTTGTTACTCTTAGAATATACTCAGACTCCACATCACTGATTTCTTAAGCATGGGAAAACAGACTTGAAAAGCCCTGGACATCTGCTACTGTTCATCAAAGGGGTGACATGGGTGTTGGAAGAAGGGGCAATAGTATGCATAACCTAATAAGTGCTTTGCTGAATTGGAACCTAAATATGGGCTTAATTCCACCACTATTTACTAAAGCACTTAAGCTTGAGTTCCACTACCTTCAATGGAACTTAAGCATGTATTTACAGTTAAGCACATAAAGTGCTGAATCAGGGCCATCATGCCTATGGGATGGCATTCTTTGTAAATTGTGTCAGATAATGGTCCCTGACTGGTAAATATGGATTCAGGGACATGAGTTTATGAACCATGTAATCAAGCTCTGAGTAAAGTTTAACAAGCCTCAGAAAATTCCAGAATCTGCACTGAGTATCCTCTGTAGAGATCTGAACAGGAGTTTTCCTGTAATTGCAACAGTGTTGCTGTGGGCTTGCAGGGTCCAGGACCAGTCACAGAAACCGAGGGTTGGGAGCCTGTCTGTTCTGTGCTTTCAGTGCTCCCCCACAGGACCAGGCAGTGCGGGGGAGGAAACCAGCTAAACCAAACACATGGAGGACAAACCCAGAACTGAAGAGGAGTGAAGAGAAGAGATTGGGACAAGGGGTCTGGGCAGTGTTGAGCTGCCAGAAGCTGAAGAACTGGTTCCTTCAGTCGCTCCAGGTCTTTTGCGGCACTTTGGTAGCACGTCCTTCAGTCGCTCCGAGTCTTTGGTGGCACAGAAGGGCCCACCGCCGAAGTGCCGCCGAAGAACCACAGAGTGAGTGGGGAGGGAGACACTGAAACTGAACATGTTTCAGAGTAACAGCCATGTTAGTCTGTCTTTGCAAAAAGAAAAGGAGTACTTGTGGCACCTTAGAGACTAACCAATTTATTTGAGTATGAGCTTTCGCGAGCTACATCCGATGAAGTGAGCTGTAGCTCATGAAATAAATTGGTTAGTCTCTAAGGCGCCACAAGTACTCCTTTTCTTTTTGAAACTGAACATGGAGTCTGGGAAAAGGGATTGGCACTGGGAATCAGTGAGGATGGAGAACATGGGTTTGAGGGTGACTAGAGGCCAGGCAGTGGAGACAGATCAGACAAGGAGCCAGCACAGGGGAACTGGGACTTGCTGGGTAAGGAGACTGCGCACAAGGAGCTGGGGGAAACTGGCAATGGCTGGGCAAGAAGACAGGACTGGGAGGGGGAAAGACTGGTATGGGGAGCCTGGAAGGGGCAACTAGGATTGGCTGGGCAAGGAGACGGGGACTGGGATAAAAAGCCTGAGGAATGATGACTAGGATCAGCTAGGCAAAGAGAATAGAACTGGGACAAGGACAGGTTGGAGGAGAAGGAGGGGGAAACAGGCAGAAGTGTCTAGAGCAAGAAAATGGAACTCAAGATTCTTGAGTCTCACTATTCCTCTGCTGTTAGCAAATATCTGTGAAACCCACTGGCAAAGTGTTTCATCCCTGTTAGTGCTGGTCCACAAAAAATTACAAGATAGTGCTCTGATCACGTAATCTGTCAGCTCAAGTGCCAGAGGTCGGTGCCATGGATCTATAGGTCACAACCCTGCTGATGACCCATTTGTTGTCAATATAATAGAATTTCTGTTTTTTTTTTCAGTTTGTTTTTTAAAAGCTCAAGAAAGTATACACACAAAATATGTTAAAACATTAAAGTCGCAAAGTCAAGCACTCAAACTGGGAAATGCTAGAACTATGGTTCCTGTTACACAGGAAGTGTGCTGTGGTAAGAGATATTTTGAATATGCATATTTGTGAAACCTTGCAAGTTTCTGGTCCTGCCTGAAATGGGGGGACATTATCCGGGCTTGCTTTACGGGTGTGTGTGTCGGGGGAAAGAGGTCAGAAGCTGCTGAAAAAAGTTGGGTAGGAATCAGCGTGGCGATGCTGACTCATTTCCTGGGAATGTAAGGACGGAAGGTTTTAAAAGGGGCAAGCCCGGGTGTTAGAAGCCCTTTCTTCACGCAGCAGGCAAGGCAGCAAACACGCTCCCTCCCCTCGAGGTGGTGAAAATCAGGTTTGAGAAGGACCTACTGTGGACATTACGCTAGTCGCTCCCTTTTAGGGGTCCTGGGAAGGAATTTTTCCCTCACCACCATATCGACTTAGATAGGATGGGTTTTTTTCATCTTCCCCACAGTGGGTTTCAGGGAGGACCTATTACGGAGAGGAAGAAAGGGCGTTAGGCTATATGTTGCAACTCATTTTGTAACAGGGTTGCCAACTTTCTAATCACATAAAACCGAACACCCTTGCCCTGCCCCTTCTCCAAGGCCACGCTTCCCACTCACTCCATGCTGGTTAAAGGAATGGAACTGGGGGAGGGGTGTTCAGGGCTCCTATGATTGGTAAGGCAGGGAGCCAACCCCCCTTTCTTATAGCCCACCTTAACCCTCTTATGAGGGCCAGTGGATGAAAGGTCCAAGCCATTGGTTGGCTGGGGACACTGGATGGAAAATGAAGGGGGGTTGGTGGAAGTCCTGGGTAATTATTTGAATGGACATGGAGTTGCCCACACTGTACAGTTTTATCTGCTTGGTAGTCCCAGACATCTAATAATAAAGTTGTGGCCTGATTAAATCCATATCAAAGTGTCTCCTGTCCTTCTTTCAGGATAGCCAGACAATGCATTTCAATCATGGGCTACAATACCTTTACTGGTTTCAGAGTAGCAGCCGTGTTAGTCTGTAGCCGCAAAAAGAAAAGGAGGACTTGTGGGGCCTTAGAGACTAACAAATTTATTTGAGCATAAGTTTTCACTCAAATAAATTTGTTAGTCTCTAAGGCACCACAAGTCCTCCTTTTCTTTTTGCGAATACCTTTACTGTGCTTGTCCAAGGCCTCGTCTGAATAGACAGCTAGTTATATTAAATCTTGCACTTGTTTTGAAAGGTTGACAATTGATGAAAGTGCTTTTTCAATGGATTTTTAATTTTTGGTAAAATCAATTTTAAACTACTGAGACAAAGTTCCTCCTCTACCTTGGTGAGTCTTGCGCTTATTGGCGGATTTGCTCACCTTGGAGCTTCATGGGAGCCCTCAGTTTGGGCGTTTTCGTGAACCCACAGTCCAGGTCAACTCCTCCTGTGTCTAACCAGGAGTTGGGAGGTTTGGGGGGAACTGGGCCCGCCCTATACTCCGGGTTTCTGCCTAGGGCCCTGTGGAATACAGCTGTCTAGAGTGCCTCCTGGAACAGCTGTGCAACAGCTACAACTCCCTGGACTACTTCCCCATAGCCTCCTCTCAACCCCTTCTTTATTCTCACCATAGGACCTTCCTCCTGGTGTCTGATAATGCTTGTACTCCTCAGTCCTCCAGCAGTAAGCCTTCTCACTCTCAGCTCCTAGTACCTCTTGCTCCCAGCTCCTCACACACGCACCACAAACTGAAATGAGCTCCTTTTTAAACCCAAGTGCCCTGATTAGCCTGCCTTAATTGATTCTAGCAGCTTCTTGATTGGCTGCAGGTGTTCTAATCAGCTTGTCTGTCTTAATTGTCTCCAGAAGGTTCCTGATTGTTCTGGAACCTTCCCTGTTACCTTACCCAGAGAAAAGGGACCTACTTAACCTGGGGCTAATATATCTGCCTTCTATTACTCTCCGGTAGCCATCTGGCCCGATCCTGTCATGCTACCTTTGTTCCCATAGCATTCTTAATTGGATGAATCATTTTTGCTTAATTAGTAGGATTTGTCCAATCATAAAAAATTTGATAAGCTTGGACTTTAAGCAGTTCTATATTTTAAAATTTTTCACCTTAAATACTAGCTATAACTCTAAACTTATTTATTCATAAATATATATTTAAAGTATTTAAAAACATAGAAATGAAAATGGATGACTTCAACAACTAAATTACCATACTCTTCTTCTACCATTCCTTTCCATCTGCTCCCTCTCTCTGCACTTTGCACACACCCCCAAAAGGGGAGAGGATCATTGTAGGTTAATGTAGGGGCTTATTGCATTAAAGGAAAGATGCAGTAGAGCTATTTCTGTTATGAAAAGTAGTAAATTCATTTTATTTGATTGTAGTAATTTAAATTAGCTTTCTATCAGGCCCGCTGACAGCAATTTTGGGCCCCAGGGCTGTCCCTAGGGAGGTGTGGGGCCCGAGGCGGAAGTGACAAATCTGTCACTTCTGGGACCAATGCTGGCCGGCCGGCTCCCACAAAGCGTGGGTGCCCGAAACGGTCGCCACTCAGCGCACACCTGGGAGCCCTGCGGCTCGCCTGGGCCATTTAAAAGGGCCCGGGGCTCCTGGCTGCTGCTACCGTGGCAGCAGCAGCAGCTGGGGGTCCCCGGGCCCTTTTAAATTGCCCGGGCCCCTGGGCAATTGCCCTCTTTGCCCCCCATCAGTGGGCCTGCTTTCTATGAAGTAACAAGTCTATATTTCCCCATTCAGTATTGCACATTTAGTCAACAAGTAACTTGGCTAAGAGATGCTAATAGAGTCACATCTTATTAAGGCCTTATTAAGGGAGCCTGTGGATACGCTTTCATTAAATTTTGTAATCTTACACTGTTACACCAAGAGACGAAATGTACTCTTCATTACACTGGTATAAATCCAATGACCTCAGTGGTGTCACTAAAGATTTATAACAATGTAACTGAAAGCAGAATCTGGTCCTCTATTTGTTGTTTTGGGCACCTTTCATAATGCAAGAATCATTGGTAGCTCTAATCCCATGACATTAATCAATTGTCCTAACTTCTCTCTCATCATTCAAGACTGCAGGGTTGAACCTGTAACACTGAGCTGAGCCAGTGTCATAATCCTTTTGCAATGGGATAAAATCAGATGCTACAGTATCAGAAAAAAATGTTGACTGTAATTCTAGAATTTCTGCCTAACATGGAGAAACTCCTGCTGTTATCTATATCTAATTTTCCTCCAGTACAGTATTTAATAAGAATCTGATTCTGCACCTATTGCTCTCAATGCATGATTCAGTGCACTTTACTTGCTTTTGCTCTTAACATATCAATATAACATTTTTAGATAACCATACAAAAAAAAATCCCAACAAACATAGTTAAAATGAACATTGCAGGATTGCAACAGTGGGTTGAGTGCACTTAATCTTTCAAAAATATTAAGCAAAATCCCAACCATTAGAAACGGAAAATGCATCTACGGTAGTACTTTTCAAATAAGACACCCAAACTAACTTAAGTCTGCCCAATAGTGGTCTGGCCCCTGATGTAACTTAAAGTGCAGTCGGTCTGCCCTAAGTTATACCAGCTGGTAATGCCTCTCTAAGGCTGTTAAGCAGTCAGAGATTGCCAGAGTGCAAAGTGCGCTGGCCACTGCCTCTCCTACATTAGATATTCCCTCACCACCAAGGTCCTAGGACAGAGGAAGTACTGAGCCAACTATGTTGGCTTTACCGTAAACACTCCCTCAACCCAGCGAAATCCCCCACTGGCTATTTAAGCTATCTTTCCAGTCTCTTTCCACAGCCAAACTGGCACAAAATGGTTATAGCAGTGGCCAGGATCTGGACCTAGACCTCTGCTAGGAGAGACCAGTAAACTAAGTTTTATTTCTCTCCTCTGGAAGCATTAGTAGACCTTTGGGTCTATGCCGAACATCTTTAATTTTAGGACATCATGATGTACCTCCTGTCTGAGCTGCTTCAAATTCTTCAGGAAAAATCCAATATTGGTTGGCCCCAGATGTAAACTATATCAATATATATATCAATATATCAACTATAACTAAATCAATTTTAATTTTAGAGACTGGGCCAAAATCAGGCTTATAAACAGGAACTCAGTTTCTATTGCACCTTAGAGACACATTAAGGATTAACTTCTATCAAGAGGGGTCTGTCAGAAATTGGGCTCAGAAGGGAATTTAATCTGATTAAAGTACATAGTCCTATATATTAAAAATGAGAAAAGATCACTGTAAGAACAGCACAGTAAAGCTACTCAGTTAAAAGCAAATTACGATGCCAAGAAAAAATATAATCTCCACAGTACCTAGCCACAAGGCTCATTCTTTGTGAATACATGATGGATTATTCAAAATCAAACTTTTTACAAAAAACATCTAGCAAATAAATATTCAGTTAACTTTTCAAATACTTTCAAAGAAAATAATATTTTAATCTTAAAAAACACAAACTATTCCTTCCATTATCATTGATATTTTTACCATTACTTTGGTAAATAAGTATGAAAAGATTGCAGTTATTTTGGGTGAAGATGTAAATCAGCCTCTAAGCTCTGTATTTCATTGCTAAAAATACATTGAGCATAGTCCTAAATTTAAGGATACTTTAGGCTTCCTCTCCATTTGGGACCATCTACCTTGGGCTGAATGCTAATGTTTTACCCTCTCAATTCATCATTATTATGAACCAGTTTTTTCCTTTATCAAAAGGCCTTGTGTTTGTTTTTTTTCAAATATTATCTTTAGATTCTTAACTTGACTGATGTTGAAGACATTGTTCTTTTTTCATGGAGATACTGGGTGTATCATTGTAGAGAATACGTATTCATGAAAATGTCTTCAAAGAGGTTCTGAGGTATGTAAGGACTACAATGTGTCTGCTCTGATTTGATCGTGGAAAACTCTGTCTGAAGTATTGTCTCTTTTATTCTTCCCTGAGTGGGACATTTTGTGTTGTTTTGGAAATGAAGCATGCTCTTAGAAGGGAGCAAATTTGTGATGCATTTTTAGAATTCTTCTTTGGACTGAATATAATCAGATATTTTGGAAACTCCTGTTTATGCTTAATAGAAATTTAGCAGTTAGATGCTTTTTCTTTTCTTTTTCTTCTTTTTTTTTTTTTTTTTTTTGCCTTTAGACTATTAGCTCCCTTTACTACATATTCTGTGAAGTATCTGTTTTGAACTGGTTGCACCCAACTGTTGTCTAACATTGCTCTGGTCCCTCTTATACTTTTGGAAAGACTATCTGAAAATCTTTTTTCTAGACTATGGACTATTGCCTAAATGTAATTTAAGTGAAGTATGGTGTTTTGAGCTCCAAATTTAGCTAAGAACTTAAGCATCTACTTTAAAGTTTAAGCACATTTTTACTGCATATTGATGGACTTCAGCACATGCTCAAAATTAAGTATGTGCTTAAGTATTTTGGTGAATTGTGAAATCTTGACCACACTGAAATCAATCACAAAACTTCCATTGATTTGGATGAGGCCAAGATTTCACCCTTAGTGCTTTGCTATTATGAACATAATAGGACAGATTGTGATTCATGATCTACATGTGAGGAGAGGGTTACTCCACACAAGGATTGCCCCCTTACTGTGCAGAATGAGATTGTAGTTCCCTTTGCTTGCATTGTGAATACCATCTTTGTGTACATAATGTGTTTGGTGTTTTCAAATACATTAAAAATAGAACAGACATATTAGATCATCATTTTGACAGTCAACAGCAAACTGTTAATATTGCATTAACTAGAGGTGGTATGTGGAATGGACATGGTATATCACAAATACATGAAAAATCAGAAACCTTTCCAGCTTATTTAGCTTAAAATATTTACCAATAAATGTTTACCTTTTAGAAAGCTTGTATAGTTCTAGTAAATATTGTCTTAATCTAACAGCACTCTACATAAGCTGAGGGAGTGTATAAAAGATATGTCCTTACAACCAAATCTATTACCTTGTGAAGAAAATGTATCTTGCATTGTTAATAGTTGACTTTCATTCAGTGCTTCCTGAAAAAATAAGTTGCATACATTTTTTTCCAAAACTGGTTTAATATTTTTGATAAAGCTTACAAGGATATTAAGCTATCTTTATTCCAGTATATTATATATCATTTACATTAGGATTAAGAAATGAAATTACGTGTGCTTTGTTGCAATTCTTTACCCACTTTTATTCTCAGTATATATAATGTATATAAATTAAACATAGTCTTATTATGCTGCCATATGAGCTACTGAACCATACTTGCAACACATGTTAAACCCCAAATTCTGTAAATAAAACATTACCAGAATTCAGCATAGCTAATTCTGAGATGGTATGCATACATTAGGGCTGTCAAGTGATTAAAAAAATTAATCGTGATTAATTGCACTGTTAATAATAGAATACCATTTATTTAAATATTTTTGGATGTTTTCTACATTTTAAAATATATTGATTTCAATTACAGCACAAAACACAAAGTGTACAGTGCTCACTTTATATTTATTTTCATTACAAATATTTGTGCTGTAAAAAACCAAAAGAAATAGTATTTTTCAATTCCCCTATTAGAAGTACTGTAGTGTAATTTCTTTATCATGAAAGTTGAACTTACAAATGTAGAATTATGTACAAAAAACCCCTGTATTCAAAAATAAAACAGTGTAAAACTTTAGAGCCTACCAGTCCACTCAGTCCTCCTACTTGTTCAGCCAACCGCTCAGACAGACAAGTTTGTTTACATTTGCAGGAGATAATGCTGCCTCTTCTTGTTTACAATGTCACCTGAAAGTGAGAACAGGCATTCACATGGCACTGTCATACCCGGCGTCACAAGATATTTACGTGCCAGAGGTGCTCAAGATTCATATGTCCCTGCATGCTTCAACCACCATTCCAGAGGACATGTGTCCATGCTGATAATGGGTTCTGCTCAATGACGATCCAAAGTAGTACAGACAAACTCATGTTCACTTTCATCATCTTAGTCAGATGCCACTGGCAGAAGGTTGATTTTCTTTTTTGGTGGTTTGGATTCTGTAGTTTCTGCATCAGAGCACTGCTCTTTTAAGACTTCTGAAAGCATGCGCCACACCTCGTCCCTCTCAGATTTTGGAAGGGACTTCAGAGTCTTAAATCTTGGGTCAAGTTCGGTAACTATCTTTAGAAATCTCACATCGGTACCTTCTTTGTGTTTTGTCAAATCTGCAGTGAAAGTATTCTTAAAATGAACAATATGTGCTGGGTCATCATCAGAGACTACTATAACATGAAATATATGGAAGATTGTGGGTAAACAGAGCAGGAGACATACTATTTTGCCCCAAGGAGTTCAGTTACAAATTTAATTAATGCATTATTTTTTTAACGAGCGTCATCAGCATGGAAGCATGTCCTCTGGAATGGTGGCCGAAGCATGAAGGGGCATACAAATGTTTAGCGAATCTGGCATGTAACTACCTTACAATGCTGGCTATAAAAGTGCCATGCGAATGCCTGTTCTCACTTTCAGGTGACGTTGTAAGTAAGAATTGGGCAGCATTATCTCCCGTAAATGTAAACAAACTTGCTTGTCTTAGTGATTTGCTGAATAAGAAGTAGGACTGAGTGGACTTGTAGGCTCTAAAGTTTTACATTGTTTTGTTTTTGAGTACAGTTATGTAACAAAAAAATCTACATTTGTTAGTTGCACTTTCACGACAAAAATATTGCAAGATGGTACTTGTGTGAGGTGAATTGAAAAATATTTCTTTTGTTTATGGTTTTTACAGTGCAAATATTTTTAATAAAAATAATAATATAAAGTGAACACTGTACACTTTGTATTGTGTTGTAATTTAAATCAATATATTTTTAAAAAGTAGAAAAACATCCATAAATATTTAATAAATTTCAATTTGTATTCTATTGTTTAACAATGCGATTAATCGCGATTAATTTTTTTGAGTTAATTGCGTGAGTTAACTGCAATTAATCAACAACCATAGCATATATCAATTGTTTGGGTTAAAGTCTACATGACAACCATTGTACCATGTTGCTTTTCAGGTTAAGTAAAACTACAGATGCCAAAATTCATAGCAGCAAATTTTGTGATCACCAATAGGGTGCATAGTCAATGTATTTATTGATGGTTCCTTAATAAAAAAGGATCATTATCATTTCCCAAAGCTTTTCAGACGACAGTTCAGTAAGTGTTGTTGGGGTTCTGTTTTATAATAATGAGACGCTTAATAACATTTGCTGTTGGTAACAATCAGTTCAAATGTCTTTAACATTTACAAAATCCAAGTTTTACTTCCCAGAATACATTTAATTCCTCAAAACGTTGAACAAGAAGAAACAGTATTTGTCCTGGGTGAAGGTACAAGGGATACCATTCCCCTGGGGTCAGAGGCCTGCAGCTGGCTGGCTAATTAGCCCATTGGAAAAAGACCTGCAAACTTAATTAGCTGATCCTCATAAAAGGAGGAGCAGGAAATGGAAAGGTAGCTGTGACACCTGCCAGAAGCTGGAACAACTGCTTGAGGTGTGGCTCCAAGAAACAGATGGCTAGAAGGGAGACTGGGGAAAGTCCTTTTATCACAAAGGCTCTGAGGTAAAAGCCAGGAACTTTTGGGTTGATGAATTTGTGGGGTGGTGGACAGACTTGGGGAAAGGGACTTAATCCCTACAGACTCTGAAGGTAGAGGCTGTGAAACTTCGGTCCTGTATTTGTTAAGAAGGCTGAAATAAAACCTACAGAAAATTAATCTGGCTGGAAACTACCTTCCCTGGATTCTGTGAGAGAGTGCAAAGCAGAATTTTTCCAGGGAGGGAGTGGGCTTAGCTCACACAAGCCTGTGCCCAGCCAGAGGAGGGCACTATAAGGGAGGCTCCAATCCTTTACACCCAGTAAACCATTAACTCTTCCTTTAGGTATTCTCTTCACTTTTAGTCTCCATTTTTTCTTGGTTTGTTTCTGGATATTCAATCTCTAAGGACCTGATTTTTGCACAAATTTATGCATGTGCTTATTTTTACACACTGTGAGTAGTCCTACTGAAGTCAATGTGGGAGGTTAAACATTTATACAGTATTTGCAGGATTGGGGTCAAAATTAGGTTCTCTCTTAATAAGACACTATCAATGTCTTTTCATGTACTTTAAAACATCTAATAAAGTTGTTAATATAATGGCTGCAGTTGTAACTTATCACTCTACCAAAATGATGCAAACATACAAATCACATTTTAGAATTCTCCACCTTGTGTCTTGGGTTTTTTTTGTACCACGTTAATGTTCAGTAATATCTTAATGAAACTTTATCATCTTTTCACAAAGTAAATGAACGTTTGTTTTAAATTGTGTGTGTGTAACCCAAACCTACTCTGTCTGGTGGCTAGGCCACATACAGAAGTACATGAGCCAGCTACAGCCTTGGCTAACAGACCAAGGTCTTTTAGCTCAGGCAGTAGAAGCTCATGGTTTTTAGATTCAGAGATCCCCACTACCATGTACTTGTTATTCCTGGGGGAATTCTGCATGACTGTGTACACACAATTCATGTCTGGTGCAGAACCTTTTTTCCCCAGAGAAAATACATTCTGCCCCAGAAATGCTGCAGTTGTGCCTTTTGCCCACCAGAGGCTGCTGTGGTGCCATAAGTCAGCAGCATACTTCTCCCACCCACACCCAACAACCTTCCAGGCTCCTTCCCACTTCCTCAGCTCCTCCATTACCCCTGACTCCCCCAAGCCATTGCACCGCTTCTGAGAGGTGCAGGAAATATATTTCTGTCTTGTAATTTAAATTACTCAAGTTCTGTATTAATCTGCCTATTTGTGGTTTAAAAACAAATTGTCTGTAACAATAAAGGCATACTTGCTGACAGGTATTTTGAAATAAACTACCAAAATAATTGAAACTGGCATGATTACACTGTGTTATCTTGACAAATAAAATATACAGAATTTTGAAGAGTTTTTAATTTTTTTTGGTGCAGAAATCCTCCAGGAGTAACTTGTCAGAGCAAACACTGTTTCTGTGAAGCATCTAACATCCTTTTGAGCACTATAAAATAATCAAAGAAATTCTGAATATAGTACAAAAGCAGTGTGTTTAAAAATAAAAATCAGTTTTGTTCCAGATGCCTTGAAGCCAAATTATGCCTACTTGAAGGTACTAGCAAGTGTCTGATTTAAACTGATAAACTTCTTTTGAATCACTGAGAATGTATGAGTTCAAGTTTCTCATGTGGAAGCTTCTTCCTGATGGCACAAGCTTCAGCTCAGCATGAGTGAGGCCCATGCTCTCATAAGCAATCCACCTTAGGAAAAGTTTACAAGGATACAGTGCACTGCCTGAGGCCATATAGATTGGTAGATAGGTGCTACTGCAATCGTCGGGTCTGAAGACCAGCTGAGTCAATGGCAGAGCACTCTCCCATCAACTGCAGTACAGGCAGTCCTCAGCTTTGTTGATTGAGTTATGATGAACAGCACTTACAGCACTTCTACACTGACACCCTGATTCAACTTACAACTATAGGTTTTGAGTTTACAAAGCTTGGTTCCGCAGTGGAGTAGATTGCAGGTTCGACTTACGACGCAATTGTAAGGAACCAATTGTGTTGTAAGTCTGAAGACTGTCTGTACTCCAGCTCCCCGAGAAGGGTAATGGAAGTTGGTGGAAGAGCATCTCCCATTGACACAGCGCAGTGCAAAAAACCACAGTAAGTCGAACTAAGCTACATCGACTTGAGTTACATTATTCACACTACTGAAGTAGCGTAACTTAGGTCAACTTACCGCGGTAGTGTAGACACAGCCAGTTCCTAGCATCCTGCCTACAATTATCGTAGAGACAGGGTAAGTTAGGTAATATCTTTTGAAAGCTTGTCTCTAACCAGCAGAAGTTGGTCCAATAAAAAATATTACCTCCCTTAACTTGTCTCCCTAATATCATAGGACTAACATGGCTACAAACATATACGTCCATTCAGGTTAGGCCTTTCCCTGTATGCTTGATATTAAAAGGTCCTAAAGATCCTGCTTGGATTGAAGTAAAACTTTATAACACCCACCTAATTTTTGCTTTGATACAGTACCTGTATTGCCCACCATGAAAATGACTTGTCTAAATGTCTGGCTGCTTGCATAGTCTAGTGTAGAACTGTGCTGAGATAAGCCAGGAATTTCCATTCTCTGGGAATAACTGATACCAAAGCCTTCTAATTCAGGATTTTCCTTGTTTTTCTCCTTTCTCAGTGAAACTTGCTATTTAATAATGATCTGAGACAAGAAAAATTTAGCTGGACTAGGGGCTGGAATTTCCCCACCCTTTTAACTGAATTTAATTCTTTTAAAATACTTCCACCAAAGTGACTAAAATCTATCTAATCTTGACAATATTGTATTTAAATAATTTGTTCTCTACAGCCTGAGAATCTTGTTCATGCATATATATCTTTTACCTCCAGGTGAAATTATACTTGCATGAGATGGTTGAGTTGCAGCACTTTCTATTTTCTCTGGAAGGTTTTTTCATATTTTGAATATGAAACATTACTAGATCATCTTTTCTTAAGCTTGCGTAAGTCTATTAAAACCAATTTTGCTGTTGGCATTAAACCAGCCCTAAGCTGAAAGAATAGCTGTGACCCTTTGGAAAGAGGCAAAGAATTTATTAGGAGAAGCATTGTGTCCTCTTAGCAATGCCACAGTAAATTTATCTTTTTGTTCACTCACATGTCTAACATGCATCATCATCAAATGGCAAAAGCTAATGGAATTGCACTCTGCTGTTCCATATTTTACAGGAACTATTTCAAAGAGGCAAGATTATGTAAACTTACTACAGTACTGAAATGAACATTAAAGTCACACAGTTAGAATAATCAAAATTAGGTTTCTGATATGCCATTAATTTAGTAGTTGTGCGGCTTATAAATGTTATAATACACTTTTTGACACTAGATTAAGCTGTGCATTCTTCCAGAAGAATAGGAACAGAAAATACTATATATAATCAAAAAAACTGATGTTGGCTATTGTTGAATGTGAATTTTACCTGCTACATCTAGATGTGACATACAGGGTTGAGGACTGCTGTAGAGCTGTTCTGTCAGCTCTACATTGATTGAGGAATCTTATGACACTTGGAGTTGTCCCTAGGGGGCTATTACGATCCTCTTTATGCAAGCAGAGCAGCATAGAGGGGCAGAGGTTACAGAGAATTGGGCTCAATACAGTTTTACATAGCTAACTTCTGCTTGTCCAAATAGCTGGTTCCTGCTAGTACAAAACACTCATCAGGGAGAAGCTATTCCATTAAATGTCACACAGTTCCTTTAACTGATATTGTTTGATTAAAGCCATTAATTCAAGAGGACAGAGATTCTAAAAGAAATACTGGATTAACATATCTTTTTGGGACAGGAAAAGGTACCTGAAATGCAATAGGGTTTTGTTAACAAATGGAGGCTACCAAATGGAAATTACCACCATTTACTAGCTACAAGATGACATCCCCAAAAAATTATTGGAGGCTTTGAACTTGACGGGTCAGATGTTCAGCTGCTATAAACCAGTGTAGCTTCATGGACTTCAAAGTCTCTAGAAAGCTACAAGGGAAGAGTTAGACCAGGGGTGGGCAATAATTTTTGCAGGGGGGCCACTCCACGCATTTTGGCAAGTTGTCACAGGCCACACATTTCTACTATATTAATGGAGGGGGTGTGGGGTCTGGGAGTTGGGGTGCAGGAGGGAGCTCTGGGCTGGTGCAGAGTGTTGGGGTGCAGAAGGGGGTAAAGGCTCTGGGAAGGAGTTTGGGGCTCCAGGCTGGGGTAGGGGATTGGGGTGCAGGAGGAGGTGCAGGGTCTGGGAGGGAGTGTGGGTGCAGGAAGGCGTTCTGATCTGGGGCAGGGGATTGGGGTGTGGGAGGGGGTGCAGGCTTTGGCTGGGAGGTGCTCACCATAGGTGGCGGCAGGCCGGAGGCGCAGCAAAGCTCACGCAGGTTGCCTGCATGCCATGGACCCATGTTGCTCCCGGAAGCGGCTGCAGCCAGCTGCTGCTGGCACATATCTGTGCACCTCTTGGGGTCTCTGGGCACTGCCCACAAGCACCGCCCTTGCAGCTCTCATTGGCCAGTTTCCAATGGGAGCTGTGAGGACAGTGCTGGAGGCGGGGACAAAACACAGAGCTGCCTCCCTCACTCCCTGCCAGGGGCACGCAGAGATGTGCCAGCAGCAGCCAGCTGCTTCTGGGAGTGGCTTGGGGCCATGGCAGGAAGGCAGCCTGCCTGAATTCCCTACTGCTCCGTGGTACTTTTAGTGGCACAGAGATTGTGAGGGGCAGCCAAAGAGCCTGGTGGCCTGGACAGAAATGTTAGATGGGCCGGATCCAGCCCACAGGCTGTATTTTTCCCACCCCTGAGTTAGACAGTTGTCTTGTAACCAATATGTGCTGGCTAACCTGGTAAAAAGGAGCCACAAAGCAGCCACAGTGCCCCTTCATGATACTCTTAGTAAAGAGACCTGTTTAGGTAGGTGCAGAGCTCCTCCACACCCTCCCAAGAAACCCCAAGTCAGAAAGCTTGTTAAGGTGTAAGGAGGCATGTTAAAGGTGTTCTGTCATGGCTCAGCACACAAGAGAAAACTAGGTTTCAGAGTAGCAGCCGTGTTAGTCTGTATCCACAAAAAGAAAAGGAGTACTTGTGGCACCTTAGACACTAACAAATTTATTTGAGCATAAGGTTTCTTGAGCTACAGCTCACTTCATCAGATGCATGCAGTGGAAAATACAGTGGGGAGATTTTATATACACAGAGAACATGAAACAATGGGTGTTACCATACACACAGTAACAAGAGTGATCAGGTAGGGTGAGCTATTACCAACAGGAGAGGGGGAAAAAACCCTTTTGAAGTGATAATCAAGGTGGGCCATTTCCGGCAGTTGACAAGAGCATGTGAGGAAGGGGGGTGTGTGTGTGTGGGGAGGGGGGAAGGATAGAAACAAACATGGGGAAATAGTTCTACTTCATGTAATGACAAATCCTCATCTTTATTCAAGCCTAATGTAATGGTGTACAGTTTGCAAATTAATTCCAATTCAGCAGTCTCTTGTTGGAGTCTATTTTTGAAGTTTTTTTTTTTTTTTTTTTTGTTGAATTGCCACTTTTAGGTCTGTAATCGAGTGACCAGAGAGGCTGAAGTGTTCTCCAACTGATTTTTTGAATGTTATAATTCTTGACATCTGATTTGTGTCCATTTATTCTTTTACGTAGAGACTGGCCGGTTTGGCCAATGTACATGGCAGAGGGGCACTGCTGGCACATGATGGCATATATCATATTGGTAGATGTACAGGTGAATGAGCCTCTGATAGGGTGGCTGATGTGATTAGGCCCTATGGATTCTAATCTCTCCCAGAGCTGAAAAATGGCTAAAAGAATTTTACTGAAATGTTCCAAAGTGTTCAATTCTAGACAGAAACTAGGCATAGAAATTATCAACTAATAAAATAAGAGATTGACACTTGACTTCAGAAACATAAATTATAATGGAAATTGTTTTGCAATCTTAGTTATGACAACCTACTATAAGAATCTTTAAAAAAAAATTTAGGATGCAGAGTTCAAATGCAGAATTCTGGTACTGTTTCATAAATTGTAAGAGTCTCCCATGTTGAACATAATATTTCTCTTGCTGCTGTTTGTCTTAATGTTTACCAATCCAGAAATCAGTTTTATTTCTCAAATGTATTCTAAGCAACGTCCACAGAAAAAGCTGAATTATTTAATAAATGAACATTACTTTCAGACTGATCTTCAGATAAGAAATAAGTATATTGCTTCACTTGAAGAACGGCTACAAAAGCAAATATGATTCAGTATAAAATAGACAAGTCTTTAACAGAAAAAGATTAGAATTGAAAGGAGGTTTATGAAAACATTTCTCTCTGTAACAAAACCATAAGCACAATACAATTTCTTCCAAATAACTTTTTATTTCAAGTAAAAATATCAAAGTTCAACTAGATTTCTGCACAAAATGGGCTAACATTTCAAGAAGTGCACTAATAAAAAACTTATCCAGGCAAATTTAATAAACATATTTTACACATACCACAGCTGCAGCTTTAAACTCATAATTGATCACATTTGGTAAGTATCTGCCAATTATGGGTGCTTCAGTTTTGGGAAGTCCAATCTGAGATTGCTAGAGTCAGATCTGGTACCCATTGAAATCAGTTAGGATCCTTTCCATTGACTTCAGTGGGCACTGAATCAGGGAACTAGAACCTGACTGTCAGAAGTGCTGAGTACTCACTTCATTTTAGTGGGGGATGCAGATGTTCAGCAAATCAAGCTCAAGGTGCCTTCATATTGGACCTCAACTCTGAGAAATCCAAAATCAGTGGCCACTTTTCAAAATTTGTTTGCATATCCTCATCCTAGAACAACCCTACATGGGTTTCAGGGATTCTCCCCCCCCGCCCATCACTGGTATAAGACTAGTGCAGGGGTAGGCAACCTGTGGCATGCGAGCTGATTTTCAGTGGCAGTCACACTGCCCGGGTCCTGGCCAAATTTTAATTTAATTTTAAATGAAGCTTCTTAAACATTTTAAAAACCTTATTTACTTTACATACAACAATAGTTTAGTTCTCTATTATTGACTTATAGAAAGAGCTTCTAAAAACATTAAAATGTATTACTGGCACGCAAAAACTTAAATTAGAGTGAACAAATGAAGACTCAGCACACTGCTTCTGAAAGGTTGCGGACCCCTGGACTAGTGCAGGGAAAGGCTTTCTGATCTTGAAAGCATTTGCACTAGTCCTTCAAGTGTTTCTACACTTAGCATGTTGCAAGACATCAGACCTTAAAGTTGTATGATTCTGATTACTATCTAGCTTCTTCCCCACTTTAGGTGCACCATTAATGTGGTAGCAAAATGGGGATCTCCAACTATCTCATGATAGAATACTTTCTAAATCTAATGTTTTCTGAGATGTTGGGCTTAAACATTCGCTCTAGTGTTTCAGTGCTGTTCTGTCAGTGGTCCACGACAGAACACAGTGAGTCCCTGGCCTCAGACTAGTGTAAATTCCTTATTTAAAACATTTTACATTGATTAAAAGAATAATAGACAATGTCCATATTTCATGATGACTACACAGCATAGTCTGCTTGGGAGGAAAACCCCCAAGCAATTAACCCACAAACTCCATCTTGAGACATACTTACCTGTTTTGAAACATTTTTTTCCTTATGGTTTTCAAAACTTTTTTCTGTTTCTGAAAATAAGAAAAGCCATCAGAACATCTATTTTTTATTATTTTAATTTCTGATCAAACAGAATGTACTCTTACATATAGAGACACATTTTGTTATTCTTTTAACTGAGTCTTTGCAGATAATTCTAACATACCAGTATCTCAGTAGGGTCCTAGTTAGATTATATGGACAATGTCAGAGATGAAATTCAACTGTGCATGCACACCACAGACCCCTTATACAGAGCTTCAGTTACAAAGGCTTCCAGGCTTGGTGCAGGGACTACTGTAGGGGCTGGAGGAGATCACCTTTACTACAGGTTAGGAGGTAAATTTAAGTGTAGTGTAATTCTGCAGGACTCCATGACAGCTCTTCCAGCTTCTGGGCTGGAATAATGGATGTCACCTCCGCAGCTCCCTACATGAGTAAGCATGAACTGAATTGCCTCTCTGTTTTTCAGGTTATTTGCAGGTGGTAGCACTGCAGGCTAACCACAATCATGTCACTATTTCAGTAATGTTGAAAAAATCCTGTATTTTCTTTAGAAGGAAAACTGTCTGACCTTTACATTTATAATATGGTTCTATCAGGAATGGGTCCCCATTGTGATACTCTCTAGAAACAGATAGGATAGGGGAAGAAAGGAAAAGTGTAAAGGTGATAGTGTTATAAGAGAACTGGATTTGATAAAACCCACAGCCATCTTGTGCACTTAGCCCCCATAAGCTGGAAATGAGAACCACAGTGTCAGGAGAAACCTGGCCTTGGCCCAGACAGAACTAACAGCTGTAAACTACAGTTTTACTAACTAAGATAGATAAAGTGAAAGGACAGATTCAGGAGAAGCGGTGGGGAGTGTGGAAAACTGATCTTTATTCTGGGTGCTAGTGTTTGTATGATTTTTCTGAGGTTACTTTGCTTAGAAGAAGAAGAAGAAGAATGAATTATTATTAGCTATTGCTAGGGAAATTTAGTCTAGTAGGGGTTATGCGTAATGTGCTCTGTTCTGAGAAAATCTATAGAATTTATGAGTTTGCTTTGGAGAAGCTTGTAAATTTCTTTTTTTTTTTAAAAAAACAACAAGGAGTCACTGACAAACTCCCCAGCAGCTAGGAGAGAGGCTGGCCACCGAAACCCTGCTGCTGTCGTTTGATACCACCTCAGACTTGGGGTAACTCTTTTTGTGGAGTCCTAAGACTATTTCCATTTTAGATGTATGCTTTGTAACCAATAAAAACAAGGATTTTTGAATGGAAGCACTCTTGTGTGTATCAATAATTTATTAGACAAGAGGTGCTGTGTCCCCCAACTGATTTATTTCCTGACACCGCCTGGAAAACCAAGATTAATTACCACAGCTTTGGGTTCAGATAACCCTGGGTAACAACAGGATCACAAAAAGAAAAGGAGTACTTGTCGCACCTTAGAGACTAACAAATTTGTTAGTTTTCTTTTTGCAAATACAGACTAGTGCGGCTGCTACTCTGAAATAGGATCAGTTACATACCAATACACAATTTATTGGATCTGAATTTAATTTTTTTTGAATCTGTAAATGACTTCACTAACTGTCCCAAAACGTAGGTAATATTATTTATCTGAGGTATTTTTGAAAAATAACTGAAAACATGGTTCATTCCCATTTACACTGCAAGACTGATCTGCGGACAAGGTCTCCTAAGCAGCAGAAATTAAAGTCTGTAGATGGGACCTTAGACTCTGAAAACTTACTCACTGACATTAATGGTAGGTGTCTGATAAAAGCTAAGTAAATGCAGTTTAGCACCTAAACTAGAAAATACAATTAATCTTCTTAACGGAAAGATAAGCCTCTTACACTTCTCCCTGGAAAAAAATCTTTAATTATTCCATCCTTACTGAATTGATGCTTTATTCCCCTATTTGCTAGTGTGGCTAGAAATGGGCATTTTAGCTAAGTGTAATTTGTGGTATTGGATATATGACTTACTATAAAGATGCCATTTTATGTTAAGATACATGAGCAAATATACCAACACATTTTTCTTTGTCTGGCAGGTGAATTATTATAATTTGATGGACCAAAAATTTGCCTGACAAAATGGATTAAAACCAATGAAGCTAAGGGAATGATTTCCTTATTTTTATCCTTCAGTTACAAAAGTCAACCAACTAAACTTGTAATTACCTGCCTAAAGCTTTATTTTATTTGCCCAAGACAAGCAAACTAGCAAATTATACATTTAACAGCAGAATAAATGATCAAAGGGATGTAACTAACTAATGCTCAATACCGTTTGCCACAAGGCATAATTTCATTACATGAAAACTGCACCCAGCAGTTTGAAAGTTCAAAAGGTAAAATGCAGTTCTTAGCATAAATAAAGTGGTGGGGGAGGAGGGAAGTACGTTAAGTTTTAAATTAATATTGGCATATTTGAAGGTAGCCGTGTTACTAAAAGCTAATATTGTGACACTAGCAGTGTCAAACCCCAAACGGAGCGAATGTAAACTGGTTTTCCAACATGATAGAAATACAGGTTAAACAGTCAGAAGTAAATATCTTATGCTTGCTATTTAAGAGCACAGTTCTACATTGGAATCCTTTAGCACGGACTTTGCGCCTGCACAGAGTCCCATGGAAATCAATAGGCCTCTACATGAACCCAGGAATCCACAGAAGCAGATCTTGATTCCGAATTTGGGTCAAAAAGACTTCATTAAAATATTAATTACTTTTATTATTATTTAAACAAGTTGTAAACTGATTTAAATGTTTGCATATCTCTTTTACAGTGCTAGTGTCACAAATTAAAACTTTTCTTTATAGAATCAGAACCAATAACTTTAATTATATGCTTCAAACTTTCAAAATTCTGGGCTAAGCAAAAAAGCTGTAACTTTCTTTTAAATTAGGGCAAAATTGGAGGAAGTAATCTGAAATTTCTGTCTTTGAATAGGTACTGTCAACAACTGAAAGTTAAAACTAAATGTTCAGTTACATTGGATAATATAAATCCTTGTGTGTGGCTAAAAAAAACTATAAAAACTAGTTGATAGTATCTAATTGGAATCATGTCTTTACCTTACAATTTGGGTGTTAAATTGTGATACACACAAATGCAAGGGGGAAAATAGGGCACTACAGTCATTTATCATGCAGTATAAAACTAACAGCTTTCTTCCTTTTTGTAGCATTTAATACAAATTTAACAGATTTAATTACAGATTTAATATTAAATGTAGAATTCTACACAACTCATTTAGCATATAACTTTTGGAATTAACAAACTTTTACAGGGAATCTGTACTTCAGAAGCATACTATTTTAACATGTTTTTATGGTGGCAGCTTCTAGTAATACTTTGACTGAGAAATGAATTTCTCTTTAAACATTGACAACTTTCTTGCAAAAAAGATGGTTTATTTATCTGTATTGTAACTGTTGCTCTTTGAGAAATATTCAGCTCAGGCATGCAGGCACCCAGCAAACTGAAGCCAGAGAACTTTACTTAGCAGTATCTGTCAAAGCAGCACCCACCCTTTTTGGCCCTTGTAGTCCCTCCCATGGCTATGTAAGGGCAGCAGCGCCACAACACCCCTCAGTTCCTTCGCACTGGAACCCACGGCTGGAGGCTCAGAGGATGGATCGTGGACTGCATGTCTGCACCCACATCTCAAAGAACAGCAGTTACAATACAGGTAAGTAACTCAACTGGAATTGCTCATGTCAGAGAAAGACCTTCAAATTTAGAGACTTGTAGGGGCCCCAATGAACTCCATTTTTTGAGTTGGAGTCAATGCTGACTTTGCTTTGTTCAAAATCTACTTCAGTCAATGCAAGAAGTCCACAGTGAAGTGGACATGATGGGGGATTTGTTCCTCAGATCTGCCAATCATCTATGTAGGGGAAGACATGAATTCCCCTCTGTCTGAAATAGGCCACTACCAGTCATGCATTTGGTAAAGATGCATGGGGTGAGTGACAGGTCAAAGGAGAGCACTGTGTACTGATAGTGTTGACTGGCAACAAGGAATCTCAGAAATTTTCTGTAGCCTGCGAAAACAACCATACAGAAATAGGCATCCTGAAGATTGAGAACAGCAGATGAGTTGTGATTTGATAGGGAAAGAATAGTAGCCAGGGTAACAATGTGGAATCTCATATACTTGATAGATTTGTTGAGACTGTGGAAATCAAGGATAGGTCTTACCTCTCCCCTGGACTTGGGGATCAGGAGGTACTAAGAGTAGAATCCCCTTCCCCCAATGAAAAGGAGGAACTTCCTCTGTAGTTCCCAGAGCACACAAAGTCTGGACCTGCTGAAGACGCAGTGCTCTGTGAGAAGCATCCCTGAAAAGAGATGGGGTAGTGGGATGGGAGGGCAGGATGGAAAGAAACTGTATAGCATAATATGATTCCACAGTCCTTCGAACCCATCTGTCTGTAGTTCTTTCCCAAGCACTGTAGAAGCAAGACTGCCTGTCCCCAAATTGAGACTTGGTTGAAATGTTGACAATTGGCATGTTGCTCTTGATATGAAAGACCAATATGCTGCCTCCCCAAAGATGGACTATAGGCTGGTTGGGTAAAACTAGACCCAGAAGATCTTCTCTGTGATTTCTCCTTTTCTGGAGAAGCATTGCTGCCTAGCGTGGTAGAATGACTAGCAAAAGTATTGCTGAGATCAATGCTGCTGGTGGTGGTGCTGACCCACAAAATAATATCTTTGTGGCCTGGGTGTAAACCCCCAAAGATGGTAAAGTATCTCAGGAGTCCTTAAAAATGTAACGTTGTCACACATCCACAGGTCTGGTGCTCTCGCATGGCTCTGGAACAGTGTCTGAAAGGACCCCTTTAGAGTGTTAACCCCCTTATGGTCCTGTTCTTTCACTGGAGTAAGCCCCTTGGCTTCACTGCCTCCTAGGTACAAACTTTTGAGCATTCAGCACCCATTTCACACTTAAATTGGCCACCTGAGGGAGAC
The DNA here is from genome assembly GCF_965152235.1 of Eretmochelys imbricata. NCBI lineage: Eukaryota > Metazoa > Chordata > Testudines > Cheloniidae > Eretmochelys > Eretmochelys imbricata. Next base: position 199,173,706 of record NC_135574.1, on the reverse strand, counting down.
TTGTACACCCAACGGGAGCAATGCACCGTCAACCTCTTTAGACTGGAGTGACTCTCAGACAGTGTTGTAAAAACAGAAGGGTTTATTAGATGTCTGGAACATAGCATCAGGAATAGAAAGCTATAGCATAGTCCACCTGGGTCAGTCCTGAGCCCAGAGCCCCCTCTTTGTCTCCAGTCCTGAAGAGAATCTTGCTTCCAAAAACCCATACTATATCACATCCAAAGGGCCCCTCCTCCATCCTTTGTTCTGATTCCCAAGATAAACAGGTCACCTGGTCATCCTCCTTAGCTTTTTTTTTTTTTTTTTTTTTTCCCCCTCTCCCCCACCCTCCTGCTGGCCAAAATGGGCTGGTTTCCTGGAGAGGGGTTGGCAGTCTAGGTAGTTAGTTGCTAGGCACTAAATATCTGGGCCATTGTCTTTTGGGTTTGTCATGGGCATGAAGCCTCAGACAGCCAGGTGTCAATCACCTGGATCACTACAAAAAATAAACCACCCTTTCCAACCACCTAGATAACCATGCAGGACATAAGGGAAACTGAGGTACACACAGTATTCATACAAAATATTAGGAAAAAATCCCCCTTTGTCCAAAAAATCTCATCAGTTTTCTCGGGGGGAACTACCATCAAATGGTAAGCACTCTATGGCCTGAACTTCCAAAGCTATGCTGGAGTTCTGTAGCCATAAGGCCCTTCTCCTCATCACAGGTGAAGCTGTAAGTCTGAACAAAGCATTTGTCATGTCCAGTGCTGACTGTGTTTATATTTAAAAAAAAAAAAGTCTTGGCCACCAAATGGTCCTCTGCAATAAATGCCTGAAATTCTTCCCTGGAAGTGCTGAAAACGTTGTGTCACAATTTACAAAGTCCTATTTAAACAATAATGTTTGCTGGTTGGCAATGCACACTTGCCCTGAGGCAGTTGAATATACTGCCTGCCTCGCTCCCATCAGATGTCTCCTTTTAGACTTCAGGAGTAGACTTATACCTCCCCGTGCCACACTCTCATTTGCCACAGTCACAACCAGGGATTTAAAAGGTGCCTAACATCGTATGAGGACATAATATCTCTTGTCGGTATGCTTATCAACACTAGAGTATTCCACAGAGATTTGGCAGGTTCCAATATCACTTCATTTATAGGGAGAATGATTCTCTCAGGAGCTGAGGATTGAAGAATATCCACTAATGTATAGGCAGGGTTAAGACTTTTGTCACTGGTATGTTTAGTGAATGTCAAGGACAGGTTGTCGAGGTTCTTTCCCCACTCTGAACTCTAGGGTACAGGTGTGGGGACCTGCATGAAAACCCCCCTGAGCTTATTTTTACCAGCTGAGGTTAAAACTTTTCCAAGGTACAAACTATTTTACCCTTGGACTTTTTTTTTTTTTTTGCCACCACCAAGCATCTAACAAATATATAACAGGGAAAGAGCCTGCTTGGAAACGTCTTCCTCTCCCCCCCCCCCCCAAAAATCCTCCCCAAACCCTACACCCCCTTTCCTGGGGAAGGCTTGATAAAAATCCTCACCAATTTGCATAGGTGAACAAAGACCCAAACCCTTGGATCTTAAGAACAACAAAAAAGCAATTAGGTTCTTAAAAGAAGAATTTTAATTGAAGAAAAAGTAAAAGAATCCCCTCTGTAAAATCAGGATGGTAAACACCTTACAGGGTAATCTGATTCAATACATAGAGAATCCCTCTAGGCAAAATCTTAAGTTACAAAAAGACACAAAAACAGGAATATACATTCCATTCAGCACAACTTATTCTAACACATACCTAGCTAGATTACTTACTAAGTTCTAAGACTCCATTCCTTTTCTGTTCCTGGCAAAAAACACACAGACAGAGAACCTTTGTTTCTCCCCACCCCCTCCAGCTTTGAAAGTCTCTTGTCTCCTCATTGGTCATTTTGGTCAGGTTCCAGCGAGGTTATCCTAGCTTCTTAACCCTTTACAGGTGAAAGGGTTTTTCCTCTGGCCAGGAGGGATTTTAAAGGTGTTTACCCTTCCCTTTATATTTATGACACAGATCATGGGCTTCCTTGAATTTTTGTTTATTGCCCATGACCTTTCAATGATTTTCACTAAAAATACAGGGGAGGAAGGCTATCAGTCGGAGCCCTGCCAGGGGCTGAGCCTTGCCAGGGGCTGATCCCTGGCAGCTGCTCCAGCCCTGGTGCTGCTTCTGTGGTGGGGGCTCACTGCCACTGCTCCTGCCCCACAGGCTGACCCAGCCCTGGGGCTGCTGCTCCAGGGGCACCAGGGCTGACCATCAGCCTGCTGCTCCAGAGGCCCCAAGGGCTGCTGGCAGCTGCTGCTCTAATCCCACTGCTGTTCCTGGGTGGGCACTGACATCTGCTCCAGCTCTGCTGCTGCAGCTGGCTGAAGCCAAAGAAGTCAGGGAGGTCCTAGAAAATCATGGAATCTGTGACCTCCATGACAGAATTTATCCTCACTTAATGGTGTTCTTCGGAACAAACTTAACCTGAATACCAAATGATGATGATATTCATCTCAGGAGGTCATGATATGACTGAAAATCCTGCAGTAACAGAGATGAGGACTTGCACACCATAGCATTGTCTGGTGAAGAGGGAAGTGGAACCACCACAATCTCTTGTGGTGGCACATTTAACTGAATTTAAGGGTTCAGTTGCACCAGATCAAAGGGAGCTCCCTCAGCCTTCAGTTGTAGCACAGGTGACCCAGGTGGAGAGATCACTGGAGAAACAGGTGAACATACCCTGGGTGGAGTGGATGATCAGGACCTGGCCCAATGAAGAAACTTCTAGAGATTCCAAGGGGGCCACTCTGGACTACACCATGGGTGGCCAACAGGAGCTAGGCCAGGAGGCATTGTCCCTGCTGTGGGGGCATTACCGATCCCAGTACTGATGGCGATGCTCAGGAGGTCTTGATCTCTGAGAGAAGTACTGCAATGGAGAATGAAACATTTCCACATTCAATCCTGAAGACCCTACTGTAGTAGAAAGAGAGACTGAGATATGAGGCCTGGTGAAAGGCCTGAACTAAAAAGTCAGGCCCTACTGATATAAAGCAAAGTTAGTTGGTAACTAACCCTGTCAGAGCGTCAATATGTAACTTCTGCCTTATTCAGTGCACAGAATAGATAGTGCTCACTTAATGAGTGTTTCAGTATTTTGTTTTGTCTTCATAATTCAGTGTGCAGCCCACATTATTTCCTACATGCTATTCAAACCCTGCTCTAAAGACAGAATTATTAATTTCCTTATGGGCTTTTGTATGACACTTATTACTATAGCATCTGAATGCTTCACAAGTTTTAATGAATTTATTTTCACAATACCCCTCTGAGGTGAGGGGGTGGTACAGTCTCCATTTTACAGATGGGAAGCTGTGGCACAGAGATTAAAATAAAAAGTTTCCACTAACTTTCGATGCCCAATATAATACATCTAGGACCTGATTTTTCAGGGTACTTATATGTTCAAGGCACAGCTCCACAGAGTTCAGTTACAGCTGTGAATGCTCAGCATTGCAAATCAAGTCCTAGGTCTCAAGCTGGGCATCCAGAAAACGAGGAACACTTAATTAGTGACCATTTATCAGCTGGAAACTCTTCCCCCTGTGGGAAAGTGTACTCAGTGATAGAAAAAGAATTCTTGGCTGCCAAATGGGCAATCAAGAGCCTGTGGTACTACTACCTCCTAGGAAACAAGTTCACACTAGTTACTGATCTTGTTCCCTTATGTTGGCTGAATGTGATGAAAGAAACAAACCAGACATGAGATGTTGCTACAACCATATACCTTTCAGATACAGCACTGAGCAGGAACCTTGCCTCACAACACCATTTTTTCTGTCCAGGGAGGTAGCCTATGCTAGCCAAGGTAGGGCTTCAGTCTTGTGAGGAAGATATGTAATGGGGTCCACCAAGCCCCATATTGAACATAGAAGGGGAAGGAGAGTCCCTCCTGTTTACAAGCAAGCAGCTTGGAGCTTCCAGTCGTGGAGGCAGGCACCCACTGCTGCAACCAATAAAAGAAATAGAGCCTGCTGTAAAGGCAAGAGTGCAGAGAAGGAAGGGGAGGCAGAAAGGCCTGGGTAGCAAGGTGCTGAAAACCCTGCACCAGGCTGCCTCCAAACATCTAGGCAACTGGAAAAGATGACAAGCCTAGGAACTGAGGGGCTGACAGGCTCAAAGGAAGGTGAGGCTCCAAACACGGACCTCACCGGGAACAAACTAAGGGGCACAAGTCAGATGATGCTGAGGCCCCTTGTCATGGCTGTAACAGTCAGCAACCACGGAGAACAATAATATAGAGAGAGATTTTGATAGGTGCTAACTGATTACTATATTTTTAATTATAAATGCAGATTTAAAAGGAAACCATCAACTTGAATCTAGTTAGATTAAAAAGAACATGAGTTAAAAGTATTTTCAGGTACTACACTTGAATCTCATAGCCAATTTCAGTGTTGTTTTTTGTTTTTTATTTTCAAAATGTTTTTCTCTTCCCTGCTGCTGGGTGGAAATATTCACAAAGGAAATTTTGTGCAAAGTACTGTCAAATACACAGAATAAAGAAACTGAAAATGTTAGTTTAAAATGCCCCCATGTAGGAAAGAAAGGATGAGCCAAATAGTCTTTAGCAAAATTACTAAAATTGTGCAATTAGATCCCACAGGCATTAAAGTAATTTTTCTTCAGGGGGGGAAAAAAGGTAAACATCTGTAGAAATTGAAAAACACATGACGTACTGGCTGCATGCAGATGTAACAGCAATCAGGATTTTAAAAGCTGCAAATCTGGATACTGTGTGCTTAATGTAATTTGAGCATTAAAATTTATGTTGGCATAGAAAAATCTTGTTTTGTTACAATATGGTTGAAGTTAACCTGTGAATACTCCCTTCCAACATCTTGTATCAAACCAGTATTTTTAAAGAAAAAAATATCAGTGAGTCTGATCTGATCAAGGATACTTCTGTACAGACATGTAGCACTATAAGTATTAAGTGGAGCACTTGTGAAAGGCAATGATGTGCTTGTCCACCATAAGCTACACCTTAAGAAAAACTTTTTAAAAACTACAAATATTCAGTATTTGGGTATTCCTAAATTGATTGACATTGAAGACCTATCAATTAAAGATTCAACTTTTAGTTTTGATTGCAAATGACCTGTTTTAAACATTCTGCAGGCATATTGTATATTAAACAACCCCCCCCCCCAAACCCAACAAACAACCTTCTCTTACACTAACTAGAACGATTACAGTGTCTGATCCAAAGCCCTATGAAGGTCAGTATTCCATAGACTTCGGTCAGCTCTGCAGCAGGCCCACAGTCATTTTTGCAACTTTTTATAACAAAGACTTGATAATGAGAGCCGTCTGGAGATTAAAAAGTAATCAGTATGGGGGGGAGGGTGGAATCCATTTTTCATTATATCTCTAAAATAAGTCATAAATTAACACAGTAAGTTATTAGCTTGATCATGTGATTTTTTTCTCTGCATTTTAAGACCTCAGTATTATTTTCTGTTACACTTGTTTAATTGAAGATAAACTGTATTTTTACTAGGATAATGCAGTCTTTTGTTACTGTAACAGTGTAATAATAAAAACCAGAATTTGCTACATGTAGCCAAAGAAATTTGATTCAGATTTTGCAACGTGATACATTTTTGCTCCCTATCAATATCTTGTCAAGCTTTGTTTTTCAACATGTCTGAGTTTTAGTTTTTAAAGACATTTTGCCACTTTTTCACACATGCAAATTATTCATTTTATACCTCTTACAGAGATGTCCAATTTTTTCCTGCACTTAAGTATCTCATAATGCTCATTTTTGAAGAATTTATAACAGGACTTGATACCATTAAAATATTTTCTTTGTGATTTATTTCTGCATTTTTGCTTCTTAGACTACGTTTGCAGTTTAAAAGTAAATGGGGAAAATAAAGATTATCACAACATTCAACAATTTTTGGATGAATTATTTAAAAAGAGGAAAAGTCCAAATTCGCTAAATTGTTCATCACCTTTTAGGTTGTTCAAGACTGACGGAATGTTTCACTATCGAGAAGCCTGATCATGTAAAAACTTATGCAAATGAGTAATTTTGCTCAAATGAGTAAAGTTACTTATATGCATAAGTGTTTGTAGGATTAGACCTAAATATATGTATTTGACAGATATGCATTCTCATTTTAAAGTGACAGTGTCAAATAGTTTTTGTCCTAAAATGTAGGTTTTATTTATAAATTTTATTTTGGTAATTAAGATACTAACCCTGCAACTGAGTCTGCATGTATAGCCCCCTTGACTTCTATGGAGCTCTACACAAGCATCCACCTTTACCCATCTCATTGTGGGATCAAAATTATTGGCCTTGATCATCCAATGTGATCCATGAAGGTGGAACCTTACGCCCAAGCACAGTTCAAATGAAGTAAGTTGGGCTCTCTATGGATGCAGAGGCTTATCTAGGCAGTTTTAATTGAGGTGTTATTTTTGCCTTACTGTTATAAAAGTAATTGAAACAAAATTTTTGGTGTGTTTAGATTTAAATATTTCTCTGCAGTGGTTGCAACCTAAGCAGGCTGCACTCTTAAGTATAGGCACTAGAAAGTGAAACTGATCTGAAAGTAACTACAAACTGTATAAACAATGAGGAGTACTTGTGGCACCTTAGAGACTAACAAATTTATTTGGGCATAAGCTTTTGTGGGCTAAAACCCACTTCATCAGATGCATGGAGTGCAAAATACAGTAGGAGGATATATAACAGTACATGAAAAGAAGGGAGTTGCCATACCAAATTGGGGGTCTGTTCTAATGAGACAATTCAATTAAAGTGGGCTATTATCAACAGGACGAAAAACCACTTTTGTAGTGGTAATCAGGGTGGCTCATTTCAAACAGTTGACCAGATTACCACTACAAAAGTGGTTTTTCGTCCTGTTGATAATAGCCCACTTTAATTGAATTGTCTCGTTAGAACTGACCCCCCCCCCTTTGGTAAGGCAACTCCTATCTTTTCATGTACTGCTATATATATCCTTACTGTATGTTCCTCTCCATGCATCTGATGAAGTGGGTTTTAGCCCACGAAAGCTTAGTCTCTAAGGTGCCCACAAGTATTCCTCGTTGTTTTTGCTGATTCAGACTAACATGGCTACCACTCTGAAACCTACAAACTGTATGTTTCACTTAATCTACTATTAAGCACCCAAGATGGGAAACTGAAAGAGTAAACACAACTTATGTACAACCTATTTATTATGGCTAAATTACATTTTTCAAAATTATTTCTGAGGTAGAGGTTAAAATCAGTATTTTAAAATAACCAATTTCCCTACTACTATAATAACACAACAGATTGACTGACCGAAATATTTTTTAAAACTACAATATTATATAGCCTGCTTGTTAGTTGTTTTGTTTTTTCATTTCTCTCAGCTTGGGAAGTCAGGTAGAAATTTTCACTTTTTTCTTCACATACTTTATACTCATATTTTGTCTCATGAACTAATACAATGCTGCAATGGGGGGTTGCAAATGGTACAGGGGAGTGTGTGTGTGTGTATTTAAGTTTACAGTCCAGTGTGGGTTTTAAATTAAAAAAATTCTCAGTTTTAGATCATGATAAAAATCTCTTTTAAAATCTAAAAGTTGGGTCCAAGGTGCCCAGCCACAACGAGCAAGGATTTTATTTTAAAATATGAAATAACTGCACTTGCTCCAAACACCAAAATCTTAATTGTGTGATAACAAAACTTTAAATTTGACATTGCTCAAACTAATTTGTAACCTACAATCTGCGCAATGCAGTGCAAAGAGGGTAATAGTTGTACGTCTTGCTTTTTTCCCCAATGACATACTGATTTCTGAAGTTAGATGTCACAAAGGGAAGCGGCTCTAACAGAGGATTAGGTTGGATTATGTGTAACGTGCTAATGCAAGATTATAATGTCCCATAATAATAATATACTGCTACAACTGACATTCTATTGTTTTGCAGTGGCTGCAAAGGGTTTGGTAGGACAAATTCTGAAGGTGGCATCATTCTTGGACGGTTAGGCACCACATTATTATTAAAGTGATGACAGTGAAATAATCTTAAACTACTACTCTCACAAATTTTAATTACCAGTAATGATGACACAGGGTAGGAAACTACAGTCTCCGTGCACAAGAACCAGAAATCTAACTAACCACGGAGTGTATTTTCAAACTCGAAATTTTCAAAAGTGATGGTAGGTGCCCAACGGGAGAGAAGAGGCTTGATTTTTCACAAGGGCTGAACAGTAGGTGCCCTCAGGAAAACTAAACCCTTGAGTGGTGCCGGAGGTTGGGCACCCAGGTGTGAGGCACCAAAAATCATGAGTCATTTTGGAAGTGCCTACTTGTTTTCGCACATCAAGTCGCTTGCTCACCCCGGCTTCAAGGAAGGAAGAGCTGCTGTAGTGCAGTGTCAGATACCTACTGTGCACCGAGACCAGGAGAGCCAGCAGCAGCAGCGCCACGCTCACAGCCTTCATCGCAGAGCAGCTCCGGCTGCTGTAACGCTCCCGCAGCGGCCGCACATGGGGCAGGGGCCGCAACCTCCACCTGCCCCCGCCCCCAGCTTCAGGGCAGGGACGGGCTCCCACAGGCCCCTCTTCCACACACCCCGGGCAGGGACAGGCCCCACCTCCCGGGCAGCAGGCACTGATGGCCGCGGCCACCTCAAAGGGCCAAGTTCATCCACTCCCCCCCTGCGGGCTAAACGGGCGCCTGCCGGCCCGCAGCGCAGGCTCGGCCCTGAAGCGGTTACTTAGCAACCGTTTGCCACCGAGCGGCCAATCCCCGCCTTCCGTCCCGTCTGACCTTCCACCCGGAAGTGAAGTGGCAGTTCACGCGTTCTAACCGAAGGGGCTGAGGGAAGGAGGGCGGGCACGCACCGGGGCGGGGGGTGCCAGGGAGCTGCCTGCAGGACGCCCCTTGCCCTGCGAGGGGAGGAGCCGGGCAGCAGCAGCAGCAGGTGGGGTGGTTGGGTGGAAGCCGCAATCCGTAACCCCGGTGTGTTTTGGGTCGGACCCCCTCCTCCCAGAGCCCAGCCTGCTCGCTCTCGACACAGAGCTGCTTCCCGTCGGGCTCGGGTGCGTGTCAATTGCTGTGGCCTCTTCCCGCCCTCCTCCTCCTCCTCGGGGGGCAGGGACAAGCTGCACGCGGGCCCTTGGCACGCGAGCGCGACTCAGCGAAGGAGAGGCAGGATCCTCCCATCTCACAGCCACACCTGGGGCCGCAGCAACAGGCCAGGGAAGGATGTTACACGGCATCTCCTCCCGGCTGTGAGCAACGTGTCGCACCTAAGCACAGGCGGCCGCGGGCTGGGGTGGGGGGAGAAAGGGCTGAGATGTGCCGCCGAATGGGGGAGGAAGGAGATTCGTCACGAAACAGCTGTGCAGAGAAGCCTCCCCCCCGGGGGCTGGGGAGACTGTACGCCGGGGGCACCCCCAGATAGCAGTCAAGCGACCCCCACCCCTTACGGGCAGCAAGGGAGCCCCCCTCCCCATAAAGAAGGGCGCTTGGGGAAAGGGAGGGCCTCTCCCTTGTCCTTCCCTGGAAAGAAGAGGCACCTCCCTACTGCTCCCCCATGGAGGGAGCCACCCGAGTGTTTCCCTCCCCCACCACACACACAGAGAGGGGACCCACCCCGATCCCCTCTGGATGGATGGCGACGCCTCAGAGTCGCCCGGCTCCCGCACGCCTTGCCCGCAAGGAGGGAATCACCCCGCGGCGAGAGAGTCCACCATGGCCCGAGCTCACTCGTGTGCCCGGCGCTGCCCCCGGCCTGTCCCTTTAAGGCCCCTCCCCTCGGCCGCGGCGCCGGAGCCCGTGTGCTGCGAGCGGCCCGGTGGGGCGGGGGCTGATGAGCGGCGGCTGCCGGAGCCAACGGGCCGCGGGGAGGGAGGCGGGCGCTGCGGGGGTGTCGGGTTCGAGCGAGGCGTGACCCAGTTGACAGGCGCTGTGAGCCGCTGGGCAGGAGCGAGCCGTGCAGGGGGACACAGGGGACGGCCGCCGGGTCAGCGACGCCCCCCCCTCCACCCTCCCATCTCCGGTGAGCCTGGGGAACGTGCAGCTCAAAGCCGCCGCCAGCCACAGCACCATGTACCCCAGCAACAAGCGGAAAAAGCTCTGGAAGGAGGAGAAAGGTACCAGCCCCTTGCAGCCCGGTCTCCGCCGGGCAGGGCACCCCATCTCCCCGCCGGGTGGGGAGCCCCTCTCCCTGCCCGCCCGGTGCGGGAGGTACTCGCTTCCCCTCAGCCCTACCTCTTGTCTGTCCCCCTTGCCTAGTGGGCCAAGGTGCCGACCCCCTTGTGCTCCTGCTGGGCAGCGTAACCCTCCCCCCGCCCCAGTAGGGCAGCTGGTAGGTCCTCTGGCCCCACGATCCTTCTCGTGGGGGGGGGGGGCAGAGTGGCCCTTCGTCTCCTCCTCCCCCGTCCCCCTGCTGCTATCTCGGTGGGACAGGGTCTCAACCCCGCCTTGCTGTGCTCGGTGAATGGTTCTCCTGGGTTTTGAGCTACCCCCCGCCTCCGTGGCTCTGAGGTGTGAGCTCCCTAGTTGCTCTTATGCCTTGAATTTCTCTATCCTCTTCCACCATGTGTGGGTAGGGGTGCTGGGGATGCTTCCCCACCCCCTGGTTTGAAGTAGTAACAACAATACATGGTTTCCATGGTTTCCATCAGCAGCACCCCCACTATAAACATTGTTCCAGTACCCCTGTTTATGGGTCATTCCCCCCCTCCACTTTTCTCTGTGCTGCACCTTTCTCTGGGGTATGTGTCTTTACTCCCAGTGTTTCTCTTCTCCAACCACCCCTGTGTGTGTCAGTCTAGCCATGAGCCTCCTTTCTTTTCTTTGATATATTTTGGCTATCTTTCTCAAACAATCACCCTTTTCTTGTATGTGACTTCTCCTTTTCCTTGCATTCTCTCTGTCCCTCTCTTTTCCTTTACATGACTGTGGATTCTCTCCCTTCTTAGACCCTTATTCAAACCTGATCTTTCTCCAAAGAGGCTATGCCAATCAGCATAAACAAATATTTGTATTTTGTGTGCTTACAACAAAACTTGTTTTCTTGGTTTTTTTACATAGGGATGACATGTCAGATAACTGTGTGCTACCAGGGGGAAAAACATGAATAAAAGTAGAGTGTTTCTTGCTACCCTTACCCCTTTTATTTTCTAGATCTAGGCAGGAAAACACATCTGCAATGCTACTTATCACAAAACAGACATAGAATAGAGAGAGAAATCTGAAACAAGTTCAAGTGCCCAATAATTTTTTTTTAAAGTAGCTGGGGGAGGTTGGAGGGAAAAGAGAGGGATACTAAATGGCAAACTAAACACTTAAATGGCTCTAACTGAGGGAAACATTTTGAAACCAAATATAACTTTAAATCTCACAAACTTATTTTTATCAAATGCTAGTTTTGATTTGAGGCCATTTAAAATGGAAGAAGAGAAAAAGGTGTTAAATTGGAAAAATATAGGTGAAATATTTCCTCTATAAACTACTTGGTAGAAAAAGTAAACATTCCATACAATGTATGTAAAAAGATAAAACTAAAACTGATTCTACTGCTATAAAGTTAGTCATATGAAAGATTGGTATGTTTCAGGTAGGTGAGAAATAAAATTATATAAGATACTAAATGAAGTGTTTAATCCAAACATAACTCCACCACTTTAACTTGCATGACTTTTTATTGTTGTGTTTAACTATTGAACATGGATAGCAGCTTAAATAAAACTTATTGATCTTCTTGGCATGAACCTTGCAATAGCAGCTAAGTGAAATCTTCATTGTAGAAAACAGCTGAACTCCCTCCTGTGAAAAATGTTTCCCTTTAGTAAGGGAACTGACATTTAGAACTGGATCCTACCTTCAAAACTCTGTCATCAATCTCATAGGAGAGTTGTTTTTTTTTCCCCTTCTTAATTGGAAAAAGAGCAACTTGTCCGCAAACACTGAATAGCCATCAAGCTGATCTTGCAATTTTGGTCTTATTGTATTGACTGTTTTGAAGACAATCCAAACATACACAGAATAATAGAAACAGTACAAAATCCTGTTACCAATATCCTCTAATATAAATTAGTTTAGTTGTTTATCCTGGAAAAACTCATGTTGACGTTCTATTTGGTGTTCATATAAAATGAAAAACTACACTCTTAAACAGCAAACAAGTATGACTGACAATGTAAAATATTGTTCTCTTTCTCATATTTTGTTGTTGCTGTTTCTTCTACCATAGGATTCCTATAATTTATTATCAGTAAGGTGGTACATGGAGGCCAGGGCCTTGTTGTGCTAGATGCTGCATGAACATAACAGACAGCTGCTACTTGAGAGAGAAGACTTAAGTCTAAACATAACTCCATATGGGGGGGGGCAGGTGGGGGGAAGAGCAAAACAAATACATAATCAATCTGCCTGAGGCTAGCCCAACTTTTTATGTTTCACTTAAATGTACAAGAAGTTATTTATGTGGCATGGGCTCTACAGGCAAAAACTACTTTCCTGAGCTGAGATTTTTATCTTACATGCCTGATGTTATTGTTCCTACTTGCAGTGGATAAAATGACAGTCAAATTGTTATGGGCACTCTTAATTTTGAGCTCCCTTCTATTGATGAATATTCAGTATCTTAAATAAATGATCAAGCAATACTAACTTCCTGCAGAAATGTTAATGGAACGCACTTGGTTTACTTAGGGGCATGTGAGGAGGGGAGAGGTTTATAAAACTTAAAACTGTGAATGCTTTCTCCCATCTAACAGAGAGAAGAAATAGGGGCTTCACATTTGCAGGCAATTACTGTACCAAAGTTGATAGAAGATTCCTAAGCATGAGCAGCATTCTATTAGGAATCTCAGCCCTTTCTACCTCTGGCATTTGTCAGGGGAGCTTCTCATCAAGGGTCTACTGTATATCTGGGATTTGGTGGTGAGGGATGCTCCTACTTCATCATTTCTATTGAGACTGTCCATTAATGTCTAGTAAATGTCCTTAAGCCTTGATTAATATCTCTCTCTCTTTTTGTAGCTGTGTTGGTCCTGGAATATGAGGATATGAGAGAGACTGGGTGGGTGAGTTGATGAAAGAGACAAGCTTTTGAGCTTACATACCTGAAGAAGAGCTCTGTGGAGCTCGAAAGCTTGTTTTCTTCGCTAACAGAAATTGGTCCAATAAAACATGTTACCTCATCCACCCTGTCTCTCATTTGATTACTAAATGTCAGTATTGCAATGTCTGTATTGTAGATGCCTAGCTTCTGGATTCTTTTTTTCCCCTGGTTGTCTTCCTACCAGGTGAATACCTGCAGTGCCTGTCTGTGGCTGGTATGCATTCACAAGCTGCAGCAGTTTGAAATTGACCTTTTTTCTTTCTGTTTCACTCTTTACCTGGATCTTACAATTTCACACAAGAGCCGGCTCTCTGCAAACTAAGGAAAATAACACTTCATTGATTCACATTTGAGAGGTGATATTTACAGCTGTGGATATTAGAGACTTTTCTGAGAGCTTAATTTTAACAGAAACTGATAGTTTAGGACTACACTGCTCCACACGAGTAAGTTTCAAGCCCTGCAAGTAATAAAGATGTAGAAGAATTTTGTTCCTTAAAGGCAACAAATTACTTGTACCCTTTTCACTAAAATTCAGTAGAAGTCTGTTTGCTTGTCTGTCCTGCAGCTCTGAAGTTTTGAGTGTTGTCTATAGTACCAATTGATCTCTGCAGTTTCAGGTTCATCTTTCAGTAGTACCTGTAGCACACGTGAAATATTTGTATTCTGTGTTCTCGAGGATTAAACAGTTGAATTACATTGAAATTTTATTGAATAATAATCTAATGACATTGATTTTTTAATTTTATTTCTAAAGGTCCAATTAAGGTACACAATCATTATGTATTTTTTCCAATCCTCCAGGTTAAGTTGGTTTAAAAATGTATTGCAATGTAAAAATCTTTAGAATAAGAGGGAGTCTCCTTTTATACTGAGAAGTCAAACTTTGATTATTGGACTTCACAGTTTTGTAAATTCTCCTTAAAGACCGGTATCTTTTAGGTGATAGAAATTTCTATCTGAGCAGCAGCCTCTCCATCCTGCTGAATCAATGTGCCTCAAACAGGATCTGAAAATACAATTTTTAGATGGAGAGTAACTCCTTCCCCATGTCTGTCTAGTCCTGGGCCTTGACTAAGAGCAGCAGATATGATATTGGACTAAGATCTCAAGAAGGAAAAAACATTTGGCTGCTTCAGATAATGTTAAACATACTTGTATGTGAAAGTGAACTAAATGCTTTTAGATAAACTTAATTTGTATTACGTAGTTCACTTGTTACTATACCCAAATTATGCTTATATGGAAAATGATTGCCAGAGGCTAGACTTGAAAACAAGAGTACTGGTGTGCTCCACAGTATTGTGCCACTTTCTTTTTATGGAAGAGAGAATTTATATAATGCAATAAGAAGAAAGGGGGTTAAACAATCTTATTATAACATTTTATATAGATGAAGTGGCTTCCCCCACAAAACTGGGATTTATTATGCTAATAGAATACACAGAGGTTGAGATTTCATCATCTGCCTTTCCTATCACCCATGTGACTTTGGCATATGGGTTGGAATAGCAGCTGCAGCCCTTCCTTTCCATTTGGATGGAGCAGACCCACTGAAGTTTTTAAAACTCAGGAACCTGGGATGGCACTTCTGGCCCCCTCCCCTTTGTTGTCATGCGTGCCTTTCAGAATCCTCAGTTAATATGTCATGAATACTAGTATAGGAACCTAAGATGGATGTGGGCCTGATATTAATAGAGATCAACAGAACACTGGATCCTGAGAGGACCAAAGGTCTAATCTGTGTTTCTAATGCATATTGTCATGATAAGTGGGTATCTCAGGATAATATATTAATACAACACGAAATGGATAACAAAGATTTTAACAGTGAAGTGTAGTCTGGGGTTTTGCGTCACGTTACGGCTGACTTATTACAGTTGTTACAATCACCGCTAAAAACATTCTCGGTCTTTTGTTAAACCCACAGAAAAAGAAGGAAAACAATTAAAGCATTTGAAACTTAAAGAAGTAATGCTTTCATTTTAATAATTGCCCTCTTCCTTTAGCTGTAAGAGTCTTTTTTTAAATAAGGGAAAACCCCTGTTTTGATGATCTCTTTAGATTATATGAATTGTCCGTTTTTTAAGGTGAGGGTGTTATAAATCCAATCCTGTTTCTTTTAAGACAAAACAAAATGATTTCCCATAAGAATAATAGCAAAAATAGGAAATGTGGCTTTTGTCTCTGATGCTCTCTTGCTTGCGACCTAGCTGTGAGAGAAGTACAGGGAAAGCACATGGGTTTATCCGTCACTGCAAGACTTGGAAAACAGCTACCAACAGCAAGCTGTTTTTAGGCATTACTTTTAGCTTCCCTTTCTGGTCACAGGTTTACTACAGCAGGGTTGCAAATAGTGGAATTATCTTGTCTGTCTAAGCCAGGCTATCTTTTTGCCTTTTGTTCAATAAAATAGGAAAGAGGATAAATGAGGTGGGGATGGAAAATGACAAGGAGGGGATGGTGTTAGGAACCTAACATCCCAGGTGGTGGTCACGATTTATCTGATGCTGGTGGAGGTGGTGATTACTGGTGAAGCCCAGCTCGGGGAGAAGCTGGGTAAGGTGTAAAGCCAGGAAGTTGGCCACAGAAAAAGGCTGCAGGGGCAGAATCTGCAGTCACTCTTTTGGCACAGAGATGAGGGTGGGAGGAAACCCAAAGGGGAGCAAAAACTGTGGGATCCTGTCCCTAATGAAGAGGTTTACCCAGAGGAGTTGCAGGGCAGAAAGTTAGTGGAAAGTAAGGTAGGCAGAACCTCAGGGAAAGAGCAGCAGTGTTTGAGACCATGTAGTCCTTGGCTGCTGAGTATAGGGCCTCTGGGATGGAACCTGAAGTAACGGGTGGACCCAGATACATCTACCAGTCACTGGGAAGTGGTGCAGGACTATTGAATGTGCCATACAGACAGCTGGTTTAGTGAGATTTTGATACCCTGAAAGGGGGGGCAATACAGTGACCTAGTTGGAGGGCTGAGTCCTAGAGAAAGCACCCAGAGTCCTGGAGAGCGAGAGGGGCCATAGGGTGAGAGAGACAGAAGGGGGTACTAATCCAGATGCGAGCTAATTTCCACATCACCCACAAAGGAGCGTCCTCAGCAGTGAGTGTACTCATCACAACTAGCCTTTCTATCTCTGGGTCTTGTTTGCTTTTTACAAACCATTTAAGTAATGGGCTGTTGTTTTGGACAGTTGTAGGATACAGACCTCTGCACCTAAAACCTCCATCAAGAAGGTAATGGAAGATGTGTGCAACCAAAGAATGGAGGTCAGATTGTAGTTCAGTGTATCAGCTTACCAGTCGGAGGACATTTTAGGGCTTATCTACACAGGCATTTTAGTTCGTGCTGAGTTGATGCGTACTAGTTGGTATGCAATATGTAATCTGCAGTAATAGTGTGCAAATGAGATAACTGTGTCTTGTTTCAATGCACATGATTGTGTACATGTGACGGGATTTGTGTGTGTGGTTTGGCATTTCAGGCGGTTATCCCATGGTCCTTTGCTTCATTGCTGAACTGTGTTTATTCTGGCACTTTGTTTGCGGTGCATTGTGGAATACATAGTGGAAGCCAGTAGAATTCTGGGAGTTGGGGGTCAAACTCTGAAAATCCCATGATTCCTTGCCCTCTGTCCTGTGATTACTCTTTCTGGGTGGGCTAGCACCATTTGTTGAATTTCTGTCGGCCATCCTGGATGCAATAATGCTCTGTGCCAGAGTGCTGGCAATCATGAATACACAGAGACTGCTTGCACTTTGGTTGAGTTCTCAGCATTGGGTGGCTTTGGCTTTCAACCACTGAGCAGCTGATGTGGCTACAACATCTGCAGCAGCAGAGAGAGAGAAAGAGGAGGAGGAGAATACGAAACAACTGGTACTACGTGAGCTGTTCCTGGAACACAGTACAGAGTTGTTTCTGGGCTAGGGGAAAACAGAATCAATGGGTGGGAAAGCGTCTCATGGTGGTGGTGTTTTGCAGAGCTGGGATGACCAGCAGTGGTGACAGAATTTCAGGATGGTGAAGGCAACCATTTTTTTGAAATCTGTGCTGAACTTGGAACTGTGGAGGGAGCACACTGCCATGTGGAATCCCATGCTTATTAAGAAAATGAGTTGCCATTGCCCTCAGGCAGCTGGCCACCCCTGACTGTTACTGGTCTGTATCTAACCAATTTGGCTTGGGAAGATTGGCTGTTGGGGGAGGGAGGCCTTTCTCATGCAGCTATGTGCTATTATGCAGGAGGTATTGTTGTGCTGGGCTACAAAGCTTTATAACGCTTAGGAGATTATTGATGTCTTTGCACATACGGCGTTCCAGAATAGTATTAGACCCCTGGGTCCCATCATTTGCTTCCTGCACCAGATTTTGGAGTTCATAAGCGGAGAAAGGGCTATTTCTCCAAGGCCTGATTGTCCACCAGAGCAGGTTCACAAACATAAATGCAAGGTGGTCTGGAAAGGTCCCTGATGTTAGGATCTTTTAGAATCACCCCTGTTCACCTTAATGAATCACAGTGATCCTGAGGGCAGACTCCTCATGGACATTAATGGTGTGGAGATTGCTCAGGTCATCCTGGGAGATGGAGCTTATTTTTTTATTTCCCAAGCTAATGAAGCCATTTACAGGGCACTTGGACAGAAGAAAGGAGCTGTTCTACTGTTGCCTTAGTAGTTGCAGAATAACTGTGGACTGTGCATTTGCCCATTGGAAAGTGAGATAGCACTATCTTATGACTAGGTTTGACGTTGCAAAATGACATCAGCCTACGATCATAATTGCATGTTTGTTGCACAATATTGGTGAGAGTAAGGGAGAAAGTTTTATTAGTTGGAGGCTGAGGTGCAGATATTTGCTCAACACCATGAGCGGCCAGCAAGGCATCCACTGCGAAGTATAAACCACCTTAGCAATAATGTCAGGGATGCCTCTTGTTTTTACTTTGAGTCTGGTGCCTGAAAATGTGCAGCTGTCATCCCTGAGAAGGTAGGGGTGGGTGATGATTTTTATGGGAAGAGATGTTATGGTACTCTTTATGCTGTGTGTGCTTTTGAGTTGAAACAAACAAATACCTTTGCCCTTCCCCCAATCTGATTCTGCTGTTAAATTGAATTTTTTTGTGCCATGCATTGCAGAAGCTTTGACTTTTTAAATGGTTTTATTGTAAGCTTATGCCAGTAAATAATAACGAAAAATAAAATGTATAAACATTACAAACTCTGCTTGTAGTGATTAAAACATGGAGGAGAACAAAGGAGAGACAAGATGATGGTGATCAACAGGCAGTGGTGCTAGAAGGAGGGCTTTGGAATGTTTGACCTCTGGGAGGCATCCTCGGACAGAGGACTATTCTCAGGGGAAATAGACTTCTGGGATGGAGGTTGGCACATCTGATTAAAAGAGCTTTAAACTAGGAATTCAGGGGAGACTGTTTAGAGGTGCTCATGTAATCTCCATGCCCGATTCTGATACTGAATGGGAGGGAAAATCAAGTCAGAGCAGATACAACAATGGAGAAAAGAACAGCAGAGGCTAGGAGAATAGACATCAAGAGGAAAGAGTCTCATTGGTATTCGTGAGCAGTCAGGTGATGCTGGCTGTAGAATAATTGTACTTAATCGCGGGGAGGAATCTGGGTGAAGACGAGCAGAAACAATTAAGATGTCTACACCAATTCAGAAGTCTGGGTAACAAAATGGAGGGACTAGAACTACTGGTGCAGGAAGTGAAATCAGATGATATAGGGATAACAGAAATCTGGTGGAACAGTAGTCATGATTGGAGTACAGGTATTAAAGGGTATGTGCTGTTTGGGAAAGATGGAAATGAAGGTAAAGATGGTGGAGTAGCATTGTATTTTAATGACGAGGTAGACTTTAAAGAAGTTAGAAGTGATGGTATGGACGAAATAGAATCTGTTGGGTCAAAATTACATTGTGGGAGGGGAAGCTTAGAGAGAGGCGCAGAACCAGGTAGGGAGCTTTTTGGTCCCGCCAACCCCAGCACCAGCCAGGGTCCTGGGCCACATGCCACCACCCTTCCCCAGCATCTGTGGTGCCTCCAGGCAGGCCCTGCCCAGGTTTTAATCGTGGGTGTTTTTAGTAAGTCATGGACAGGTCACGGGCCATGAATTTTTGTTTACTGCCCGTGACCTGTCTGTGACTCTTACTAAAAATACCCATGACTAAAACGTAGCCTTACTTATCAGTGCTGAATTGAGTGGAAGAATTACTTCATGTCTTGCTTACAGCACTCCTGCTAATATATCCCAGAATGATGTTGACTCATTCAACTGTATTATATTGTTGAATCGTATTTAGTTTGATCCACTATAACTGCCAGATTATTTTCTATAGTATTTCTTCCCAGGTGGTCTTATTTTGTATTTGTGCAGTTGATTGTTCCTTCCTAAGTGGGGTATTTTGCATTTGTCCTTATCTAATTTCATCCTATTGATTTCAGACCATTTCTTCTGTTTATCAAGATCAACTGGAATTCTAATCCTGTCCTTCAAAGCACTCAGAATCCCTCCCATCTTGGTAATGTCCACAAAATTTGTGTACTCTGTATGCCATTATTGAAATCATTTATGAAGATATTGAATAGAACCAGACTTGGTACAGCTCCTTGCAGGACTCTACTTGATATGACCTTCCAGCTCAATTGCAAACCATTGATAACTACTCTGAATATGGTTTTGTAATCAGTTGTGCACCCACCTTATAATAGGTTGTTCTTGACCAGTCTTTCTCAAATGGGGGGGTCCCAACCCAAAAGGGGGTCACAAGGCTATTGTATAGTGATCGGGAGATCACAAAAAAAATTGCCAGTGGGAGGAGGAAGGGGAGTAGAGCAGCCACCCAGCTCTGAAGGCGGCGCCGCTGCCAGCAACAGTGCAGAAATAAGGGTGGCAATACCATGAGTGTGCTCCTGTGTACAGTAATTTGCTATCACTTTTTTTGGCGGGGGGTCGCCTTGGTTGAGGCAATACTTCTCTAGTTAGTTTTATGAGAAGGTTTGTGTGAGACCGTATCAAAAGACTTCTTGAAGTCGAGGAATATCCCATCTACTGCTTCCCCCTATCATGAGCTAATTCCATTTAAATTAAACGGAAGGATAAATAAAAATGTCTGCAACTAGGGTCCTTGAATGCAAGGGGAAACATAATTTTTTTTAAGGGAGTTAGGGAAGTTGACTGGACTGAAACTCAGAAATCTGAATGTTTAGGAGGGTTGTAATTATTTTAAGAAATCTGCTTAGGTAAAGGTGGTAACTTGCTGAAAAGAAGTTTTAGTCTCAGAAGACTATTTTTACTTTTGTTGGCTAGTAACCCTTTCTATTTTATACCTACTTGGTATCACTTTTTTTGTGTAATAAACTTTTTTTTTTTACTATAAACCAAATCAGTGCTGTGATTGAAATGAGTGTATGTCAAATCTTAAATCAATGAGCTGCAGTATATTGTCCCTTTTTAAAGGAGCAATGAACTTAACTTCTGTAGTGTTCAGTTAGAGGTCTGGACACTGCAGGGAGTCATCTCTGGGGAACTCGGGAGTTGGGGGTTACTATTTTGTTACCTGCAAGGCAAGGTTTAGGCTGTCAGAGTCCTGAAGAGTTTGCTGGCAAAGTAGACAAGCTGATAAGTCAAGGAGTTGTCACCTAGCTTGGCAGTAACAAATACGAAACCAAATACAAATACCTTTTTCTCCTCTAAGTCTCAGTAAGTGAGAGTTTTGCATGTGTAGAGGCTTGTAGGGGCTTTGTGCTGGGAGAGAAGTTGTGCCCTGATTAGGGCATGGGGCTGCTTTGAGTAGGGGTCCTATAAAGGTAGCCAGCCAGTCAGGCCCCTACAGTGGCACAGGAGCCAGTAAACAGAGCTGTAAACAGGGGAGTTTGATTTTGGGTTTGTTTTTGCTGTGGGTGCTGGTGTTTTGGTGTGGTTTGCGTTTCCCAGATTAACAGGATTCAGGTGGGAAGGCTCTGACAGATACAGAGGCAGCAGTGGGAGTGACCCAAGTAGTGGAAGACACAATGAAGATGATTGGATGTGGAAGCTGCGGGGTGTACATGATCCTGGAGGGGGTACCTGGAAAGAGTTTCGTCTGCATGAAGTGCCGTCTGATAGAGCTGATGGAAGAAAAGATCCGAGGATTGGAGATGCAGGTGGAAAGTCTGGTTGAGTTTAGAAGGGGGTTCGAGCGGATTATGGAGCAAAGACATGAGGTGACTGAAGGGAAAAGGTCAGATATGCAGATGGAAGCAGGACCGAAGAACTCTGAGGGGAGACTGCTGGGTGAAGAAAATGGACAGTGGAAGAATGTGACCAAGAGAACCAGGCAGAGGAAAAGATGGGCTAGTGAGGGAGAAATAGAGCTCAAGAACAGGTTTGCAGAGTTGGAAAATGAAGAAGGGGCTCAGCAGGTGGTCACTGAAGGTGGAAGGGCAAGGAAGAAGAGAAGAGCGGCTAGTCCTATAGGAAAAGGGGAAGAGTCAATGGAGACTACACCAAATATGAGCCTCAGGAGGATACAGGATGGGTTGAAGAGGATTACATGGGACAATAGGAATGGAAAGAACTTGCAGCCGGAGGGAACAGGGAGAATCGCACAGTCACCAGGAAAAGGCAGGTCTATGTGATCGGGAACTCCTTACTGAGAAGAATGGACAGGCCTGTAACCAGAGCTGATCCAGAGAGTAGAAGGGTGTGCTGTCTTCCAGGTGCTAAGATACGGGATGATTGGAGAATTGGTCTGGTATCAACAAGACTACGTTCAATAAAGACAAGTGCAGAGTACCTCACTTGGGAAAGAAAAATGAAATGGGGAATAACTAGTTAGGAGGTAGCACTGCTGAAAAGTACCTGGATCACAAATTGAATAGGAGTCAACAATGTGGTGCAGTTGAGAAAAAAGGCTAATATTCTGGAATGTCTAACTTACAACACTCCTGATAATACAGGAGAGGTAACTGTTCCACTGTATTCAGCAATGGGAAGGCCTCAGCTTGAGTACTGTATTCAATTCTGAGTGTCACACTTCAGGAAAGATGTGGACAAACTAGAGGGGGAGTCCAGTGGAGAGCACCAAAAGTGATAGGTTGGGTTTTCTAAACTTCTGAGGACAGGTTGGAAAAAAAATTGGACGTATTTAGTCTTGAGAAGTGAATGAGTGGGGGACCTGATACTAGTCTTCAAATATGTTAAGGGCTGTTGCAAAGAGGTTAGTGATGAATTGTTCTCCATGTCCATTGAAGACAGAAGTAGTAATAGGCTTAATCTGCCACAAGGGAGAGCTAGGTTAGGTATTAGGGAAAAACTTTCTAACTAAATGGGTAGTTAAGCACTGGAATAAATTACCAAGGGGAGGCTGTGGAATCCCTAAAATTGGAGGTTTTTAAGAACAGGTTAGACAAACATCTGTCATGGATGATATAGGTATACTTGATCCTGCCTCAGCAGAGAAGATTGGACTAGATGACCTGTTGAGGTCCTTTCCAGCCCTACGTTTCTATATTCCTGAGGGAATTCTGAGCCAAAACGTGTAAAATTTTGTGCACAATATTTTAAAATTCTGCATATTTTATTTGTCAAAATAACACAATATAGTCACGCCCTTTTCAATTATTTTGGTAATTTATTTCAAAATACCTGTCAGCATGTATGTCTGTAACAATACAGACAACCAAAAAGATTCGGGAAATGTTTTTTGACAAATGGATTCCTTACTAGGCATATTAGCACATTGATATGGCTCCACAGAGCAGATGGCACTACTAATATTTCCATGTATGTCCAGCACAGAAGACTTTAAGGGTATGTCTATACAGCCCCGCCCTGCAGGGTCCTAGAACCCAGGCTCCAACCTCAGCAATGAAACAGCCCCACTGCCCAAGCCGCACAAACCTGAGTTGGCTGGTATGGGCCAGCCTCTGGTTTTTCTTTGCTGTGTAGATATAGCCCATAGCACATTGTTAGGACTGAAGTTAGGCCATGATCTGTTACAGCACTTAAATAGGTGCATAAAGTTCAGCACCTGAATATCCCCATTGGAACTAATGCTTTGGCAGATCGGGGCCTTAGGGCATGGCATGGCTGAGTAGTATTCAGCATGTCACTGTGTAGTCACTGGACTAGAAAGTCAGTTGTTGCAGACAGTAGATGAGAAGGGCAATGGGAGTGGAGGCTCCAGCAGGGCAGTGCGGAGTGGAGGCTACTGGCTGCACAGAGGTGAGGGATCACTATGCAGCCCTCTTCTGGGACACAGACTCGGTGGTGAGGCTGCACCTGACCCTGACACTGTGCAAGGGCTGGTCCTGCCCCTCTGTGCCGGGTGGGCATGCATGGCCAGCTCTGCCCCCATCCAGGTGTGGGGGAAGCAGGCTTAGCCCCACACCTGGATCCCCCACGCGAAGCCCCTCCACACTTATATCCTGGCAAGCTTATCTGGATGTGCATGGCTCGGTGGAGTGTTGAGCATGGGGGGGAATCTAGATATACAGGGGCTTGGGGTGGTGGTGGGGGGGTGCGGTCTGAGTGCAGGGGGAATAGGACTGGGGAGCTACAGGTGAAAGTGTTTGGGGCTCAGTGGGTGGGGTCTGGCAGGATGTGGTGGGGGTCCAGATGCAAGGGGTTTGTGGGCAACTCGCCATACAGTGACCCCTTCCCCCTGCAACTGGGGAGCGATGGGGACAAGAAGCATGGGAGCGTGTGGCAGGGGAGATTTCTGTGCGTGGGTCTGACACAGCCCTGGGAGTGGCCCATGCAGGGGAAGAAGGCCTTAGCCCAGCCAAGACTAGCATCTGGAGTCTAGTGCATGGTAGGAACCACCAGCCAGGGCGTCCCCAGCCCTGCATCTCCCTGGCTACAGGTGCACTGCAATAGCGAGCGAGAGGGACAGTCTTGCACGCACACCCAGCCCCGTCCCCTGAAGCAGTGATCTACATCTCTCCTGGCTGCTCCTGACCGACACATGCCTGATCAGGACTGCTGCCTGGGAGGGGCTCATGAATCACTTATTCTGCTGGAAAAGAGTAAAATCTGCAAGGATATTAATTTTCTGCTGCGCAGTGGCTCAGAATTCCCGCAAAGTAATTTTTATGCTTGTGAATGTCCATGCTAAAACTGAGCAATTCTCAGCCTAAGATTAATCTCTCCTACATTTTTACAGAGAAATAGATTGGGTTGTGCACCAGTTATTTGAACCCTCAGTGGCTTCCAGTCTTTCTATGAAATATATAAGCCAGTGGAAAGCCATTATGCCCCCTTTGTCTACCTGATTGCAATAATGATGAATGGTATCTGATATATCTCAACCATTTGCTTTAAGAGCTGTGCAGCTATGCTATCCCTAACTTAATCTTCTCCTGTATGAATCCCTGTTTGCAATGCTGTTACAAGGCATATATACCTCAGCGAGGAACAATAATCTTACATGTACAGCCATGCAATATTCATGTCTACGCATATCTCTCATGTGAACTGTGAATACTAACCAAACCTTTTTTTTTAGTGTAACAGCTGTTTCAAACTTTTCAATTTCAGACCACTACAGTTTCATTATTTGAATCTGCCATGTTGGCAGGGGGGCGAGGTTGCAGATGTTATGAGTGTGCAAATGGGGTTGGAGGAGACGGTGGCATTTGCCAGGTAGGAAAGATGCTGGAAGGGAAAGGGAAACTAGTGGACGAATACATACCCTCCATGGCATGGGTTTGTAAAAAGTTGATGGTTGGGGCTTCAGCATGATAGAAACTTATTACCCTGCCCAGTCGCCACTTTGAAAGTGTGTTTTGGGTGGGGCAAACAAGGGGGCGGGGGACGGTGTTTGGGGAGGGAGGGAATCAAGGTTTGGAGAGTTGGAAAGGTTCCTAGCTTCCTTTTGCCCCAAATGGCAGTGGCCATTGGGCACTTGGAACAGAAGCTAGCACAACTGTATAGCCTAAAAATCAATTGTAGAGATAGGTAGGTAAGTAGATACATGCTGCAGATCTTCCTCCTGGGTCCAAGGCTGGGAATTGGTCTGGCCTCTTACATAGCTGTCCTCAGGATTTGGAGTTCTGAAGAGATCCTGCTATACAAAGAGAGCTCTTCACTGTCGTCCTTGTCATTGTCCTCTTTCAGTGAACTATGGTTCCCCTTGGGAGGGAGATGAGGGCCACAGTCTCCTTGCTGGGGGCAGCGGCACCACTATCCACAAGGGTTCTGTAGCGGCATGTCTGTCCAACGTCTCATAAAATAGATTACATGAGCAGCACTGGACTTGTATTTTGACACTCCTCTGTGTGTGTGTGTGTGTGTGACATTTTCCTGATTTCTTGTTATGGCATTGGTCAGTGTCCTGGCTGTGACCTTTATTGGTCATCTGCTTAGCAATGTTGTCTAAGTTCCTTATTGCGGTGGTTGGTTGCAAGAGCTTGCTGGACTGTCTCTTCTCCCCAGATGGTGAGGCGGTCAGGGATCCTGCCACAGCTCCAAGTAGCTGCACAAAGAATGGTGTAGTGTTGCTGGAATAATATTACTGTAATGATGATGGATTTGAATCTAGGAGCAAATGGACTGATCCTGGCCCTGTGTCAGGTGTTTAAATGGGGGAGGGGACATCTGGTCACCTTAACCCCAGAACACTGAGGGCATACTGGTAAACAGGCGGGTCAGTCATGGACTCCCACAAAGCCGTGTGGGATAGCAGTTGGATGACTGCCAAAGTAGTGTGTAGAAGCATTGTGTGTACACGAACCATAGTTGACATCAAACATACTCCACTTTAAAGGCAGAATGCAGAGTTGGCAGGAAATGGGGAGCTACAGTGCTTTAAGGGTTTGTCTCATGTGTTGGCAGACATTTTCAATGCAAACTAACATGAGTTAGTGTGGACTGACCTCCTGTTGTCTTCCCCGCCCCCAATGTAGACAAGTCTTTCATTCAAATTAACAATAGTAAAACAATAAGTGACTGGTGACATTGATGTATATACAACCCCATCCATCTCCCCCCCCCCCCCCCGGGTGTTTTTGGTTCTGAATGAGTAGCTTTAGAAAACAGACTTAATTACTTGTGTAAATTTGTAAAGCAGAATTTCGAAACATTTTTTTTTTTTTGTCGCAGCTTTGCCTGAGCCACAGAATGTGAACACAATATGAACGCATGGCATTTATGAAACTTTTTTCTTTCTTAAACCAAACAATCCAAAATACCCTATAACACCAGATAACTTGCTTTGACCAGCTCCTTTCAAAATATGTTGACTGGCTCTTTGGTAAGTCTTCCTAAGACTGTTAGGTAAAGAGAGCAGTTTAGACATTCATAGACCATAACAAAATATTAAGAGCCTAAAGAACGTAAGTAATTTTGAAAAAGTTTAAAATTGTCAGTTTTATATTGTGTGACACATCTGCTGCTGTTCTTCTGGTTCGTGGCTGGAAGTTGATTGTGAGCCAGTAGGAGAAGGCTCTATAGTTGTAGAGAGGATGACTGGAGACCTGGGGGGACAGTGCAGGAAGAGGCTGTTCGTGCTGGCTGAGCTGGGGTTTCCAAAGTTACCTGTATGCAGTTGGGTCTGTTTTGATATGAGTAATGTAATGTGTTTCAATTACACCATACCTGGCTCTGTGACATCAATCCCATTCAAACAACAAAAACTACTTTGCTTCATGGTACCAAAACTTGCCACCACTGGGCTGAGGCCAACAATATTAAGTTTTTAAGAAAACTCCATGTGTTTTCTAAACAGAGCGTTTGTTGAAGATGACCTTGGAGGACAGACGCAAAGAATATGTGAGGGAGCATGTTCCATTGAAAGACATTCCAACATGGATGGAAGAAATGAAAAGCAAGAACCAAAGTGACGGTATGTAAAGAAGATGTTGGGTGGGCGGGGACCTGTAAAGAAATTAACTATATATATTTCTCTGTACATATAGGTAACATTATCTGCAGTCTAAGTTAATTGCATTATACTTAAAAAAATTAATTCTGTATCCATACTGCCTTCTTAATTGTTGGGATTGAAAAATGGCACTTTTTTCTTGTGTTTAGCCTACTAGGAG
Source organism: Eretmochelys imbricata (assembly GCF_965152235.1). Taxonomy (NCBI): domain Eukaryota; kingdom Metazoa; phylum Chordata; order Testudines; family Cheloniidae; genus Eretmochelys; species Eretmochelys imbricata. The sequence continues at coordinate 199,146,497 of NC_135574.1, read as the reverse complement.
TTACATAATGTAGATAATTTTGGTCTTGGTTCTTAGTCAGTTGCAAATGCATGCAATCTACAGTATCTAGCATGGACCTAATTTTCCAATAATTCTGTCTAGAGTGTACTGATACCAGTGGCTTGATACCCTTAAAAGACCTGGACTTTACAGCATTTCCTAAAGCATACAATTGAGGATTTGTATGTGGGTGTGGAACTGAAGACCCTTTTTACAATCACTCTGCTGGCAGCCCCCTTTCAGCTTGTTTTAGGGAAATCTAGTTGGAGAGCCTCTACATATTGCATTGATGGCAATATTGTATGGGGAGAGGTGGTGTTTCTCAAGCAACCAGGTTCCAAATCATTTTGTGCTGTACTGGTTTCAACCAATACCTTGAATTTCACCTGAGAATCTATTGGTGGTCCGTACAAATTATGGAGTGCTGGTGTTATATGCTGTGTGTGTATATATAGGGTATTGCCTAAAGAGTAGGGGGCACTGCCTTCAGTTTTTAGATGTCTCAGCTTATGTAGAGTTGATTTACAGTAGCCTAGTCCTAAGGTGCTAAAGGCATAGGTAGTAGTAGCCAAGGTCTACATTTAAGGGATGTAATAGCACTCTATTTTAGTCTTTCTATTCTGTAGGTTTTAATACTGCATTGATATTATACTATCTGAGCACCTTCCTGTAGCATAGGGGTTCTCAAACTTCATTGCACCGTGACAATCCCCGCCCCCCGCGACAACAAAAATTACTATATGACCCTAGGAGAGGGGACCAAAGCCTGAGCCCACCCAAGCCCTTGACCCTGCGGGGCGGGAGAGAAGCTGAAGCCCAAGGGCTTCATCCCCAGGCAGGGGAGCTGGAACCTGAACCTGCCACCCAGGGCTGAAGCCCTTTGGCTTGGGATTCGGCCCTGGGCGGTGGGGCTTGGGATTCGGCCCTGGGCTCTAGCAAGTCTAAGCCAGCCCTGGTGACCCCATTAAAATGGGGTTGGGACCCACTTTGGGGTCCCCACCCACAGTTTGAGAAATTCTGCTGTAGTGCATTAAGCTGTGAGACAGTGCATCTGTGATGTGTTTTGGTTCTCATCTTCTCCCCAAGGGAGCAGCATGTGCAGTGTAGTTTCCTGTTTTGGTAGCTGTTTTAATGAACATATATGTTGCCATATGTTTAGAGAAGGCAAGATCAAAGAAATGTGCCTTGCACTTGGAGCCCAAAGTGATGAGGTTTGTGTTGGCTCTTAGTTCCTGAGGGAGTTCATTTGTCAGTCTCTGACCAACTCCTAAAGAAAGTTTTGTTTTCCCTTCCTCCCCCTCTTTGAGGCACATTTTACTCTTATTGTCCTATTGTGACAGAGGAGTGTAGTTATCAACCATGGTCTTCACCCCAGAGCTTTGGATGATCTTATAGATACCCTGGACCTAGACCATGGAGTGCTTTGAAGATAAGCACAAAGACCTTGAACTTGATGGGAAATTCTATGGGAAGCCATTGTAGAGAGCAGAGGACAGGTTTGATGTATTCATGGTAAGATGTGCTGCAGGGTTATGTATTAACTGGAGTTTCCTAAGTGGTGAAGGTTTCATGCCCAGATATACTGTATTGTTGCAGTCCTGCTGAGAGGTGACAAAGGCATGCATAACTGAGTCCAGGTCTTTGTCCCAGGATGGGATGGAGTGTCTCAGCCAACCGGAATGGTAGAAAGCATTACTTGCCAATACTCTAGATAGGCACAGAAAGGGAAGAAGTGCTTGAGGGCCATACTGCTATGAGAGCATCCAGGAACAGCCAATGATTTGATAAGATGGTCAGATTGTAAACCTTGGTACTAAATAGCAAACTTCCTGATGCTGATAGAATGTGCTCCAGTTCCTTTTCTTGTGTGGTACGGTGTTTTTAAAAAAAAAAAAAAAAAAAGTGTTCAGGAATATCACTTCTATCTTGTCCAAATTAATTCAGGTAGTTAGGCCTCATCTGTGCTCACTAATTAAGGCAAAAGGTCTGAACATCTGTGGACTCTATCCAATGTGCGTATCAGGAGTTGGCTCATAAATATCATCACCTTACTTACATAAAAAAACACAAGTATCCAGACTACTCAGATTTGAATGTTTTATTATGAAATTGCCTCAACTGCCTCTTCTAGTTAATATTGATTAATTTAATTACAAGGCCGGATCTCCCATACCCACATGGAAGGGTCATGTCCCCTTCACCAGGTCTCCCTTCTCCTTTGCCCACCATGCCTCGGTTGGGGTCCCATTCAGGCAGAGCCTGTCTACTGGAACACTGTGAGCAGCCTCTATCATTGTTCTCCACACACTGCACTCCTAGGATTGCCAACTTTCTAATCGCACAAAACTGAACATCCTAGCCCTACTCCCCGCTCACTACATTCCCCCTCTTGGTGGCTTGCTGTCACTCACTTTCACTGGGCTGGGGCAGGGGGTTGGGGTGCAGGAGGGGGTGAGGGCTCTAACTAGGGGTGTGGGCTCTGGGGTGGGGCTGGGGGTGACAAGTTTGGAGTGCAGGAGGGGGCTCCAGGCTGGGGGGGTGGGGCTGAGAGATTTGGAGTGTGGGAGGGGGCTGCAGATTGAGGTAGGGGGTTGGGGTGCAGCAGAGGGTATGGGCTCTGGGCTGTTGGTGTGGGCTCTGGGCTGGGGCTGGGGATGAGGGGTTTGGGGTGTAGGAGGGGGCTTCAGGTTTGGGGGGGGCTCAGGGCTGGGGTTGGGGCGTGGGTTTACCTCAGTTGGCTCCCAGTAAGCAGTGCGGCAGGGCCAAGGCAGGCTCCCTGCCTGCCCTGACTCCGTGCTGCACCCTGGAAGTGGCCAGCAGCAGGTCCGGTTCTTAGGCTGGGGTCGGGGGGAGGGATCAGGAGGCTCTGTGCACTGCTCTCACCTGCAGGCACTGCCTCCCACTGCCCCCAGTTCCTGGCCAGTGGCAGTGCGGAAATGATGCTTGGGGTAAGGGCAGTGCACGGAGCCCCGTGGCTCCCCCGCCTAGGAGCCAGACCTGCTGGCCGCTTCCGAGGCGCAGTGCGGTGCCAGGACAAGTAGGGAGTCTGCCTTAGACCCGCAGCACTGCCAACTGGACTTTCAATGGCCTGGTGGGTGGTGCTGACCAGAGTTGCCAGGGTCCCTTTTCGACCGGGCGTTCCAGTCCAAAACCAGATGCCTGGCAACCCTATGCTTTCCTGCAACCATAGATATGGGGCTTAGAATTCTGTCCTCAACCATTGTGAGATGGCTTAAAGTGATGACCTGGATGAATACGATGATTAAGGTAACTATAGATATGAAGGTTAAAACTCCTCCCACAAGCTTTGTTTCTGTTTAAATGTGAATCTGAAGCAGCCACTTGGAAGGGTTTCAGGAACTGGGAGTCTCCTCTGGGTAATCTGGATGACCCAACAGGTTTGCAGGCCCCAGTAGCATATGGGTAGATGACTATACCATCTAGTCATCAATCCATTCTCCATTATTTGAAATGGAGGTGCACATAAGAGGCTGAAATTTTTCAAATATTCATATGGTTTGAGTGAATCTGTATTACAGTAGCACAGTAGTCCTCAGATTTTTCAGGGATGTGCCCCCCCCTTACCCCTGTCTGTGCCAGGGGGCGGGGCTGAATCAGAGCTGAGAGTGGAGCGGGGTTGGATGGTCTCCCTCCCTGCTCCCTGGGGGGGGACTGGCTGGGGCCCCACTGCGCACCTCTAAATGTTCCTCAGTGCCCACCTAGGGAGGTGTGCCCCACAGTTTGAGGACCTCTGCAGTAACACATAGAGCCTCCTTTGTGGTAGGCATTGAACATACACTTAAGTCAGTCCCTTCCTCAAAGAGCTTACTGTCTACATAGTATTTCTTCGCATGTCCTTTTGTCTATCTTAATTTTATGCATGGAGAAATGAATGCATGGAGACTGACTTTCCTAAGCTCATCTAGAAAAATCAGAGAGAGCTGGGAATCTTCCAAGGCTTAACCACAAGACCATTCTTCCTTTCTACACATTAAGCTATTTTCTGAACTTTACTAAACTTGAAAGTCAATGAGGCTTACAAATACTGACTGTTAATGTCACTATCTTCTTTGGTTTTTGAGAGCATGATACTGTTCTGCATATTTGCTTCATGAAACCACTGTCTCACTTGACACAGGTTAGACAGCGTGCTAATCCCATTGGTGAATTTCACTTCTCCTGTATGTTTTGTCTATACAACATTGATTTTGCTTTCTTTCAGGTAGTGCTTAGTGTGCTGCAGAAATGCTGGAAGGCAAAAGCTGAGCTGAAACACTTTATTTCCCCCACTCAAGCTTTTGTTACATTGTATATTTATGAGAAGATAATGTCTGCAGTTTCTTGCATTTAAATTTGTTTTATAAAAAAGCTGTGGAGGAAAAGTAACCTTTTAGAAAGATGGGCTGATACTCAATAAGCCAGATAATTCATTTAAAATGTGGAAAATATTAAGAGAAACATTTCTTATGAATGTGGTGGTTCACACTCTGTATGTAGTATAGCAAAGTCCCCTCCTCCCCCCAGTACTTGTACATTGATGCTATTCTGCAAAGCACTGAGTATATGTGAAAGTAGTACTTCTGAACTTAAATATTTAGAGTACAGAGTTTGGACCTTTTTTCTGACATAGAACTCTTGTTTTTTAAAGTAATTTTTCTTTAAACATAAATGTTGTGTTTCTGCCCCCTTTTTGTTGTAAGTGAGTAATAAATTCTTCAAAGCTCTAGACGTTTTGAAATATAGGATTTGACATATAGATTTTTTACTATACTTGGTTCATCATCCTGCCAATTCCTGGTGCTTCAGAGGAAGATGAGCACACACTTTAACCCAAATACATCTGACTAGTTGTGCTGCATAGCGTGTACAGCAGTAATTCTTTCCTGATAACCAGCAGGTGAGTGGCTTATGACTAGATGTAATGAATAAATAAAGGCACTTCCAGCATTTTAAAAACTTTTTTTTTTTGGTAGTACTGCAGTGTGTTAGGAACCCTTCCTAAACAACTCTTGTGATGTTTTGTGCCTTGAGATGTTCTCAGTCGAATGGCCCAGTATGTAGGGGCAAGGGCAACAACAAACGAGCACTTTTTTTCTTTGATATATGTTATATCTATTTTTATTCCATATTACTCTTCGAGCATGTCCGTCTCAGTTAGTATGTTGCTCAACAAAGTGGTTGCATGATTGAAAAGAAGGTGGAGGTTGTGCAGATGAGCTCAGAAGATCCTCCTATAGATGAGGGCCAAGGTGGAAAGTTAACTTCCTTCACTAATGAGCCTGGCCTCATCAGCAGAATAGTGTTAGTAGGGAAGGCTGAATAAATACAAGTGCTAGTTACTTGTTATAAAAGTCAGATGCTACTTACTACTATAAATGTAGTATTTGACTTACCACAGGCAGTGAATTCCACAGGCCACCAAGAAGCTGGGCAAAGTGACTTCCTTTTTATTCTAACTTTCTTGTCATTTAATTTTAAGAACTTCCTTTGACTGGATAAGGTTAAAAAAGGAAGAACAGAGTAGCTTACTCATATAATCAAGTCTTTTCTAACCTGCTTCTCTTCTAAGCTAAATAATATTAATGTCTGCAGTCCTGTCATACAGGTCCTGCCATACCTCTAGCCCTCTTTGCCTATGTGTGGACCTTATTAATCTCTTTGGAATTTTTTTTGAAGGTGATATGACCAAAACTGAATGCACTGATCCGTTCTGTGTATCCTTCTTTAATATGTTGTCACTCACTTCATCTACAGTAGTTGCCAAGGGCAGGATGTAATAAAAACACATCTATGGGGCTTTCACAGCATAGAACAGTTTTTTTTTTTTTTACCCACAGTACAGAAACCAATATTTTTAAAGTTACTTGGACAGAGATGGTTGATAGGATGCTATCTACTGAAAATATAGACATCGCCTGAAATGATAGTATTGACTCTTGCCAAGCACTTGTAGGGATCAGAAAGTAGTTAAGATTCAGAGTCTGGTCAGTCACTAACTTCTCTTGAGTCATGGTAGTTATGATTATTTTGGTGTGAACACTTGTCCACCAGTGGCAGTACTGGGATCACCAGCTTGCTTTGCAAAAGCCATAAAACTGCTTCCAGATAGTAACTTCTCCTACCACGGCTGTAATGGATTTGAACCAATAACCCAAAAGTAAGAAACAATATATCTCCTCACTAATGCTCTGAGCAATCCACTACAGCTCTTGATTTAAGATGGGCCACAGAATATGGACTCAACAGGTTTTTTTGTTTTTTGTTTTTTTAAAACACCCAGCATATTTCAGAAAAGAGATTTTTTTTTTCCTTTTGAAATTTACGTCTGTTTCTCTCTTTTTAGCTTAGAAACATCCTAGCAGTGTCATCTTGAACTATTATAGTTAAGGATTAATTCTCAATTTTGCATTGCATAAATTCAGCCATTTCAATTCATTGTGATAACTTCTATGTGACACTTCAGTCTGTTTTAAAATTGTAATCTGTTTTCTAGAATTCCTAAATGGATTAAGCTGCTTCTTCAGTTACAAAATGGTCAAAATAGATCTCTGTAGTTTCTCTGACATGCTCTAATGAGAATGGTTTGACTTTTAAATAAGGTCACCGATGCTGATTTTGTGCAGACTAATGTATTCAGGAAAATATTTGGCCCCAGCAGTAGGGAGGGGTAGATGGGAAAAGAAGAGAACCCATCTCCATGGTGAACAGCTGATGTTTGTGAGCTCCCACTTTTTGCATTGGTCTCATTACTCTTGTCTTTGCCACAACCCTTTCCCTAATTCTCCTATCTCTGAATTGTAGTTATGCAGTCAGTGTTAAATAGCCATAGGGTTTTGTGCTGCCAGCAGTGGGGAATATGTTCTGTACCTGGGGATGAAGAATTTCCTTGTGCATACAACTGTAGTCAGGTATCTGGGTTCTGGGGAATGGTACTTGCACCACTAGGTTTGTTGCTGGCTGGAAGACTTCCACAGCCAGAAAGATCCTTAGCCAGTAATCTGCTGTGTAGGGAAGCGACCCTTCTCCAGAAGTCTGTCTTCGCAACTCATGAGGTTTATAGAGCTGTAAGGTCTGATCTTGGGTTTGAGGTTCTGCCTTGATTTCATCGGTTGTTAACTGAGCTCCAGATTACAGCTATGTTAGGGTGTGGTCCATTGTCAGGGCTATAAATGAAACTTTCAAAAGTGGCTAATGGCTGATCTCCCAACTTGAGATCTGTTGTGCCTGAGTTGCAGAAGACCTGCGCTCCCATAACTGTCGCTTACTAAGGTATAATGTATGTATCTATGGAATAAAAGACTGATGGGGCTGATCTCTTATGATTAGAGTGGAAATGGGGGATAATCTGACTTCATGGTGGTTAGATGTGCCCAATGAATTAATGGGATGTGGCTTGTTAACTGTAGCACTGTACGTTATAGACCAGTTGAAGTCCGTGAAGCAACACTGATTTACGCCAGATGGAGAGCTGGCCCTATGTCTAGCTTTTAATGAATTGAGGTGGAGATGAAAGAGGGGAGTGGAGGTGGTTTGGGTTACTTCTAAAATGATTATCCATTTTGGAAGTGACTGTCTAAATGACATTTTCTTTCTGTGCAAAGCTGCTTGTTGGCCTGAATTTTCCATCCTGTCCAAGTTGTGCTCAACACAGGAATGTGGGAGAGGGACAGTGGTGGCAGCAGAGGTGGCTTTGTCATCTTTGTGATTGACTGTGTTCTGCAGCCGTCCAGACAACTGCCTGCTCCCTGGCATAATTTATAGCGTTTTTAGGGATGTTTTAATTTACATTTGGCTACATGGGCCCCTGGGGACTATTGTAGCAATGGAATAGCCTATGAGCTGTGACTTGGAAGTAGCACAGAGCAGACACAAAGATTACATGACCTGAGAATCTCCTTCACCTACGTGTATGTGTGTTTTTATATAAGCTAGGTACAAAGGTAGGGATCTTTAACTTGCCTTTCTGCAAAAGGCATGTTAAGTTAAACTGGGAAACGGGGTCATGTATTCATCTGTCAAGGAGCCAGCAAATAGCTGAAAATAAGGGAATTTGAATGGGGAGCTGTTGGAGGAGAAGGAAGGCAAGCCTCTGTTCCTTAGGGGCAGTGAGTGAGTTCTTGACTGTGCTTGCTTGGGGCTTGTTTTGTTTTTTTTTGTTTGTTTTTCAGTTTGCAGAGGCTGGTGGGGTAGTGCACTTTGAGGGAAGCAGAGCCTTTAATCACAGCAGAGCCCTGATTAGGGGGCAGGGCTTTCCTGAGTTGCGGGGTGGGGTGGCTTTAAAGGCAGCCCAGAAGCCAGGCAGCAGCACAGGGGTCAGCAAATAGAGCTGAAAATAGGGGAGTACAAATGGGAGTTTGTAAGAGGAGTTTGGGGGCGGGAGTAAGTGATGTTCTCTTCTGCTGCCACCACCGCCACCCTACCCCAACAGGAGCTTAGGAGGAAGGCTAGGATCGCTACAGAGGCAGCACTGGTGGTGACTGAAAGAATGGAAGAGACAATGAAGATAACTGGATGTGGAAGCTGCCTGGAGCAGATATCCCAAAAGCTCTTTATTTGTATAAAGTGCCATCTGATAGAGCTGATGAAAGAGAAGATCCCAGTTTGGAGATGATGATAGAAACTATAGATGTGTTTTGAAGGGGATTTGAGCAGAGGATGGAGGGGAGGTGAGAGGGGGCTGAAGGGAAAAGTCAAAATTTGCAGATGCTAACTGGACTGAAGAACTGTGAGGATAGACTGATAGATGAGGAAAGTGGCCCGTGGAAGCCTGTGACTATGAGAACCAGGCAGAGGAAAAAAACAGCTAGTGAAGGAGAAATAAAGCTCAGTAACAGGTTTGCTGAGTTGGAAAATGAAGGGGCCCAGCAGGCAGTAACAGAAGGCAGGAGGGCAAGGAAGAAAAGAGCAGCTAGTCCTACAAGAAGAGGGTAAGAGTCAATGCAGATAGCCAGAGATCAGAGGATAGAAAATGGCTCTCAAAAGATTGCAAGGGAGAACAGAAGACAAGAGGATTTGCAGCCAGAAAAAACAGGAGGGGGAAGGCTGGAGTATTGCACCAACACCAGGAAGAGGAAGGTCTGTGTGGTTGGGGACTCCTTACTAAGAAGAACAGATGGGCCTGTCACTGGAGGTGATCCAGAGAACAGAAGTGTGTTCTGTCTGCTGGGAGTGAAAATATAGGATATGGACCTGAGACTGAAGATCCTAATCAGAGCAGGAAGGAATCCACTGGTTGTCCTTCATGCAGGAACAAATGAAACTGCTAGGTTCTCGCTGGAATGCATCCAGGGAGACTACACCAGGCTGGGGAAGACACTTAAAGAAACAGAGGCTTAGTTGATCTTCAGTGGGATTTGACGTGTCCCGAGAGGAGGAGAATGAAGGTGAGAGAAGATTATGATGATCAACAGATGGCTCAGGCAGTGGTGCTATAAGGAGGGCTTTGGGATGTTCAGCCACTGAGAGGCATTCATGGACAGAGGACTGTTCTCATAGGATGGACTCACCAGTAGGGAAGGAAATAGACTTCTGGGGTAGAGGTTGGCACAACTGACTAAAAGAGTTTTAAACCAGGAACTTGAGGGAGACAATTGGGAGATGCTCATGTAATCTCCATTCATGATTCTGATACTGAGCGGGAGGAAAATCAAGTAAAAGAGGATACAGCAATGGAGAAAGGAGGGTAGGAGAACGGCTGTCAAGAGACAAGAGTGCCAGTAGCAATGGCACTAATATGCATGCGATACTGGCAGTAGAATGACTGTACTTAATCGGGTGAGGAATCTGGATAAAGTCAAGCAGAAACAACTAAGATGTCTGTACCCCAGCGGAAGGAGCCTGGGTAACAAAATGGAGGGACTACAACTGCTGGTTGAGGAAGTGAAACCAGATACTCTAGGGATAACGGAAAACTGGTGGAACAGTAGTCATGATTGGAATTCAGATAGTGAAGGGTATGTGCTGTTTGGGAAAGACAGAAATAAACATAAAGGTGGTGGAGTAGCATTGTATGTTAATAATGAGGTAGACTGTAAAGAAGTTAGAAGTGATGGTATGGATAAAATAGAATCTGAGTCAAAATCACATTTGGGGAGGGGAAGCCAACAGAGGTTCCACTGGGATGTTGGTTGGGGTCTGCTAACTGCCCTTAGGATCCAATTTGGATATGGATAGAGACCTCTTAAATATTTTTAACGAAATAAATGCTACTGGGAATTGTGTGATTATGGGAGACTTCGGTTTCCCAAATATATATTTGAGGACAAATGCTACTAGTAATGATAGGTCCCAGATATTCCTGGATGTGATAGCTGTCAGATTTCATTGCTGAATAGTCATCAAACCAACAAGAGGTGGTGCCATTTTAGACTTAATATTTTTGAGTAGCAAGGACCTCCTAGAAGAACTGGCAGTAGAGGACAGCGTTGGTCCGAGTGATCATGATCTAATTCCATTTAAACTTAATGGGAGGATAAGCAAAAATAGTCTGCAACTAGGGTCCTTGATTTCTAAAGGGCAAACCTTAAAACATTAAGGGAATTAGGGAAGTGGACTGGATTGAAGAGCTCAGTAATTCCAAGCCTCCTCCACATTCAGATCCTTAATTTCTGCAACTTTCCCCAAGCAAGGGGAAAAATTTTGTAGGTATGAGTTGCAGACCAAGCTGGAAGAGCAAGTGATCTCAAACAGGTTATTAAGAGAAAGCCGAAAGCCTACAAGGCATGGAAGTTGGGATGGATCAGCAAGGTAAGATGCCTCTTGGAGGTCAGAAAATGTAGGGGAAAAATGGGAACTTTCAAAAGCCAAGCAGAATTGGACCTTGCAAAGGAAATTAAAATCAATAGTAAAAGGTTCTATAGCTATATAAACAAAAAGAAAACTAGGAAAGAAATGAGACTGCTAAGCACTGAGGCTGGGGTCTAGATTAAAGATAATCTAGGCATGTTCCAACACCTAAACAAACTCTTTGCCTGACTTTTTAATAACGGTAATGAGGAGCATAAGGGTAGTGGCAGGGTGGCTAATGGAAATGAGGACATGGAAGTAGAAATTACCACATCTGAGGTGGCAGTCAAACTCAAACAGTGTAATGGGACCAAATTTGGAGGCATGAATAATCTTCATCCAAGAATATTAAAGGAATTGGCACATGACAAAATTGAAAGCCCAATAGTAAGGATTTTTTAATGAATCCATAAACTCTGCGGTCAAAGAGAAAGTAGTTAAGAACACAGAGAGAAACTGCAACTGGGATAAAATACAACATGGTTTTACGAAAGGTAGATCATGCCAGACCAACCCTGTCTGTCTGTCTGTCTGTCTGTCTGTCTGTCTGTCTGTCTGTCTGTCTGCATGCAGCAGGGGGAATAGATGACTGGCTCTGTGTACTCCAACTCGCTGTTATAACCTGTATCTAAAAGTTGTCATGTAATATGTTGCTGGAAGACTCATAACTAATGGATCATTAATAGGGTTACCAGATAGCAACTGTAAAAAAACGGGACGGGGGGGTGGGGGGTAATAGGCAGTAACGGGACTGTCCCTTCAAAAACAGGACATCTGGTCATCCTAATCATTAATATTCTTGTTTGGTGTAAGTACAGTGAACCCACAAAATATTATACAGATGTGCTGGTATTATGACTAAAATATGCTTTAACCATGTATGTCAGGGAAATTGATCAAGTTTTTCCCAGAAAAAGGAATATGGTTCTGTGTGCTTGAATGTGTCTCACATGTAAATTTGAGCAAGGTGTGACCAAAGACCAAGAAAAGCATGGTGGGCAAATAAAGCCAGGAGTGCAAGTGATCTCTTAACAGTCTCCGTGAGGTCTGGAGGCTGCGCCCTCAGGAAGCCTTCCTGCCTCTTGAAGCAGGGTCAATGAACTTTGCAAGAGATGATTTTCAAAGGTTTACTGAACAGCAAAGAGAGGAGCAGAGACCCCCTAAATTATCCTTGAGGAGATGAGGAAGACCAGTGCCTTGAACTCTGTGGGGATCCTGACTAAGAGCTAGTGAGTTGTTGCTTGAAAAGGATGGTTGGTGAGGAAACTACCTTGAACTGAGACTGTAGCTTGGTAAGTTAGATCTTAGCCATTAGAAAGCATATTTTAATTTTGTTTGTTTTTGTAAACTTTACTATCTTTATCCATTATACTTGAAATGACTTAAAACCTACCTCTTCTTGGTTAATAAACTTGTACTTTTTATCTAAACCACCTCTGTGCTTTGACTGAATTGAAGAGGTTAACTCTAGTCAAGATAAGAAGCTGCTGTTCTGTCTCTTTAAAGGAGCAGCAAATTTAAATTCTGTGAGTGTTCCTGGAGAAGGCTGGACACTGCAAAAATACAGTTTTGGGGAAATTCAGGACTGGGGAGTGGTGTTGGGGTTATTCTGCAAACGGTAGCTGATGGTGGAAGTTAAGGTGTATGACCCGTATGCTGGCTGTTGGTGTCTGGGTTGTGAGCCACAGCAGCATAGCATTTAAAGTTGCAGGGCAGTTGGTGACACTGCCTCCTTACTGGTCTGGGTTGAACCCCAGAACCTGCTCCTAGGTTTGAGAAGTGACTGATGGGGTTTATCTCAAAGATGGATATTAATAGTGCAGATTGGTACTGTTGTTCTTGATTAATTTCACTTTAAAGGAGGCTTAGCTCATTAACTCTTCTAATTCGGTGGCATTATAGACTTCTGATGGCAACTGGTACACTACTATCTTCTGTCTTGCTGCTTCCCTATCTGGGGTTGGAGCCTTTTATAGCCTTCTCCAAAACTGATGATTGTTTGTCTGGCTGTCGGGCAGATTGCTCTCTGAAGTCCACTGATATCTGGTCCACGTATTCTAGGTTCATTTTCTCTCTCTCTCTCTCTGTCCGTCTACAATCAGAGCCATCCTACAGATATGGCTTTCTAGTGTATGAATATGCTCATCCCAATGTCGCCTAGCCTCCCTCAATTGTCTTCTGTTGGAGTCATCCACATTAGGCCCATTGCAACTTAATTTTGTTTTGTGTCGTGGAGTGTCCAACCATTTGACCATTGCAATATTTTCATTTCCATGGTGGAGAGCATGCTGATTTTCTTTCTGGTGGCTGGCTAAGTCTCTATTCTGTATATTAAAAGGGGTTTAACTAACAGTTTTATACGCTCTACCTTTTAACTTTATCGGCATCTTTTTGTCACATAGAACCAAAGCAGCTTCAGCTGCTTGCACCAAACAGCTTTAGTACAATGATAGACACCATTGTCAGCAACCATTGATCCTAGATATTTAAATATTTTCACTCTTCTAAACTCAAATATAATAGCCATGGTCTTACCAATGTTCACTTTGAAGTCCAGCCTGCTCAAAACTACATTGCCGTTGTTCAGAGCTGGCTTTCAGGGTGTCTCAATCTTTCGCACATATTGCTGTTATCTGTGAACAGCATGGTCCAAGACATCTTTCATATATTCTCTCATCACATCCATGCCAACCTCAAACAAAAGAATTTCAACACTGACCCCTAATGCAGGCCAATGCTTACTGGAAATTCTCTATTGTAGTCCCATTTAGTCTTGATTTTGATAGTCACTCTATCATATACCTTGGATAGGATGCACATATCATACCTTGGATAGGATGCACATATCTGCACTGCAAAGTCCACCAAGTTAGTTCTCTTGGTACACACCTTCTCTAGGTCCACAAAGACCCTACCCAATTGCCATCTCTTTTCTCAGAACTTCTCCATGAGGATTCATAGTGCAAATATGCCATCAACTGTGCTCCTTCCTGCCATAAATCCAAACTGATCATTCCAAATTTCAACCATTCCACACACTTACTAGTCTTCTCCCATACTTTCAAAGTATATATGTCAGCTTAATTGGGTGATAGCACACAGCATAGCATCTCCTTCATGTTTAAAAGTTGGCACCAGAAAGCTTTTAAGCCAGTTAATCCAGTACTCTTTCTCAAGAATATAATTGAACAAACTCGTGAAATACTTTTTATGCCTTCCCTTTCCAACAACTTCACTACATACCCTGGTACTTCATTGCGCCCAGGTGCTTTCTCTGTTTGGTTTTTCCTAAGTGTCTCTGCAACCTCTTCCTTCTGTATGGAATACATCATGCCCCAGTTAGACTTACGTGTTGTTAATTTCTGTTTTGATTCTCCTCATTCATCACTTTCAAAATAATCACTCCAAACTTTTTGACCTCACCATTTGTTTGCAATATACTAAATTTATAAGAACACAAGAATGGCCATACTTGGTCAGACCAATGGTCCATCTAGCTCAGTATCCTGTCTTCCGACAGTGGCCAGATGCTTCAGAGAGAATGAACAGAACAGGGCAGTGATCTAGTGATTCAGCTCCTGTCATCTAGTCCCAGCAATTAGCAGTGAAAGGCTTAGGGACTCCCAGATCATAGGGTTGCATCCCAGACTATCTTGGTTAATAGCCATTGATGGCGCTATCTTCCATGAACTTATCAAATTCTTTTTTGAACCCAGTTCTAGTTTCAGCCTTCACAACATCCCCTGGCAATGAGTTCCACAAGTTGACTCTGCGTTTGGTGAAGTACTTCCTTAGGTTTATTTTAAACCTGCTGCCTATTAATTTCTTTGGGTGACATCTAGTTCTTGTGTTTTTATGTGAAGGGGTAAATAACACTTCCTTATTCACCTTCTCCACACCATTCATGATTTTAGAGACCTCTATTGTATCCCCCCTCAGTCATCCTTTTTTTTTCTCAGCTGAACAGTCCGTCATTTTTCTCTCTTCATACAGAAGCTGTTCCATACTCCTAATCACTCTTATTGCCTTTTTCTGTACCTTTTCTAATTCTATTAACTTTTTTGAGATTGGGTGACCCAGAACTGCAGTATTCAGAGTGTGGGCGTACCATGGATTTATATAGAGGCATTATATCATCTATGCCTTTCTTAATAGATCCTAACTTTCTCTTAGCTTTTTTGATTGCTGCTGCACATCAAGTGGATATTTTCAGAGAACTATCCATAATGACTCCAAGATCTAACAGCTAATTTAGACTCTATCATTTTGCATGTATAGTTGGGATCATGTTTTCCAATCTGCATTACTTTGCATTTATCAACATAGAATTTCATCTGCTATTTTGTTCCCAGCCAGCTAATTTACTGAGATCCCTTTGTAAATCTTTGCAGTCAGCGTTGGGCTTCACTATCTTGAGTAATTTGGTATTGTCGGCAAACTTTGCCAGCTCACTGTTTTATCTTTTTTCCAGATCATTTATGAATATGTTGAATAACACAGGTCCTTGTAAAGGTCATTAGGCAACTCTGCTATTTATCTCTCTCCATTCTGAAAACTGACCATTACTCCTATCCTTTGTTTCCTGTCTTTTTTTTTTTTTTTTTTTTTTTTACCAGTTACTGCTCAGTAAGACAGAAGGTTCTCTCAACCCAGGACTGCTTACTTTGCTTAAAGAGTCTTTAGTGAGGGACCTTGTCAAAGACTTCCTCAAAGTCCAAATACACTGGATCACCGTGTCCACATGTTTGTTTGACCCCCTCAAAAATCCAATAGATTGGTGAGGCATGATTTTCCTTTACAAAAACCATGTTGACTCTTCCCCAACAAATCGTGTTCATCATGTGACAGGTAATTCTGTTCTTTTCTGTAGCTTCCACCCATTTGCCTGGCACTGAAGTTAAGATCACTGGCCTGTAACTGCTGAGATCACCTCTGGAGCCTTCTTTAAAAATTGGGGTTACATAAGCCATCCTCCAGTCATCTGGAACAGAGGCTGATTGAAGCAATAGGCTACATACTGCAGTTTAAGGACTGAGTTTGTAATTCTATTCTAGTACTCCCTTTTTACTTGATCATTGCTTTCTCAGACTTGCTTCTTTTGAACCAAGGTTTTCTAGGTGTAATCTCCACTCAAAGGTAACTTTAGCTAAAAGTTAAAAAATTAAGTTAGCTTCCCCCCTTTTCTTTTTGGGGACCTCTGGTGGATTTGTGTATGGGGTTCAGTGAGGAAATGAAGGACAAGGATGAAACTACAGAAGTCCTATGTAAAGCCTGGATAACTGGGCTTTGGGCTGTCTCAGAGTGAAGGTTGGTTTAGATGAATTTTCACCCCTCCACCTCCCTAAAAAGAGACAGTGTGTGAAGATGGGCAGCACAGCGGTTCAACAGTTGCCACTCCAGCCCACTAGATAGAAATTGGCTGCTCCCCTGCATAGGGGCATGTGCAGGAATTTAAATTTAACTACTTTGGCAGGGCACATTAAACATATACACATTAAACCGTATCAACACGTGCACATACACCATATGCATAGAAATAAAAAGCAGTACATTCACTATTTCAGTGAAATCCATGTGCCATGGAGCCATCTGAATAAATGTATCCACAAGTACTTGGCTGCAGTAGGGCCACAGAGCTCCTCTATCCCTGGCAGGGAGAGCAAGTGATCTCCTCCAGCCCCGGGCATGCCCCTGCTTGTCCCCATTGTGATCGCCCCTGCCCCTACATGTTCCTATTCTTGGACCTCTGCTAACTGATTCATTATGATAGTAGACGAGTGACTCCTCCCTGGGCTTCTTACAGTATCCCCTTCGGAATGGCATATTTAAAGCATAGGAGAACCTGTCTCTCCATCTGGTAGAGATTCCTTTCTGACCAGGGGGTTGTCTATAGCATGAAAATCATCTGTCGGGGCTCTAGCAATGGACTGAAGTCACCTTGTATCCTTGCCATCTGGGTAGGGGGACAAATGGAATGACAATAGGAAAGATGTATGACAGCTCTCAGATTCTTCCTGGTGTCCGGACGCCCTAAAACATTTGTATCTGCCTAATAGTTACTCTGTGGTAGTCCATATTTGTTGCTCTCCTAACAGGAGTATGTTCGTACAACTTGGAGCCAGCTAAAATCTGAGTTGAGCCTCAGAAGATTAACTTGAATTCAGGCTTTTCGTGATATCTTTTTGACTCTGTAGAAAAGCAAGGGGTTTTGGGTTTGTTTTTTTTTTTTTTTTGGTTCTCAAGAACAAACCATCTTTCTTTTTGTGTGTTGGAGTTCTGACTTGTGTTAAGGCCCGAAAATGAAGTCCTAGCCCTAGTGAGAGTCCTGTAAATATTTTGAGGGGATAGGAAAGTCACACTCAGATGGTGGTTACACTTCTGTAGTCCTCTACCACTGGTGGGAATTGAAAGCAAGTACTGAGTGGTAACAGATTTTACAACATGCCTTCTTAGCTTTCTAAAAGTACACACAAAAACAAGGAGAAGAGAAAACTTGGTTAAATATAAGGCTATATACAGGATTAATTACTTATGGAACTTGGTATCTTAAACTGGCTGTACAAGACATCATCCAAAAATAAAATGAAAGACTATTTTAATATTCAATAAGCAAGATAAGAATGCAAGTTGTTATCTGAATAGGATAATTGAGTAACCGAATTCTTGTAATACATGACATTTCAGAGCACGTTAAAATCCCACCCCACTGACTTCTTCCAACCAATTCTAGAACATTACCGCTGACCCAGATTTCTTCTCATAAGCCTACCAAGAAATCAATGTATTTTGAAATATGAAGATAGCACAGCTGTGAATTGCCTTAAATTAACGTGGGGGAAGAGAGATTCAAATGTGATTTATTGACTCGAGTCAGATGGTGACATGCTTCTTTTGGGCCATCGTTACATTTATCTTGCTGTGCTGCCTTTGTCTAAAATGTGGTGCTCTTTTTCAGTTGCTGGGAGAGTGAAGAAAAACGTCTTGCTCCTAGGGTGCAAAGGCTGGTCCAAAAGGAATAATTGGAAGTAAAGTTGCCCGCTACTCCTGTCTTATGGTAGAAGATAGGACACAAGATGTGCCTCCTTTCCTCCCTGAAAGTGATAGAGCTGGGTACCAGTCTACATCAGGGTTTCAGTAGTGATCATCTTTACTTTGTTTGGTTGAGCAAGCTTTTGTGCCACATAGAGCTGCCAGCACCTCATACCTCAACAACAAATGTAAAGCTGTTTAAAGGGTTTTATGCCCAGCTTTAGTGGGCCGGCCCCATTCTTTCATTTCCACAGCAGAACCACTGTGGAATAGTTTGCCTGGCCTTGATGTCCTTTAGCAGCATCTGCAAGAAAAGAAGCAGTGTAATAACTTAACCTCAGTTTTTCAGGATCCTGTTGAGTACTAGGAGTAAGAGTGGGTGACTTTCCACTCTAACCCTCAGCTCCCCTCATTGGCTTGAGAGGGACCCTAGTCACCTATTCAGACTCCAATCCCTGAACCATGTTTCTGACTTGTATTTCAGGTAACTGCTGATTGAGCTTTCAGTGTGGCATTTGTATTATTTCCTGAGAACAGATTAGTCAACTTCAACTCTTGTTTATATGAGTAATTTAACACCTTTTAAAAATCGTGTTGAAATACTGCAGTGATTTCCCACAGCAGTGGATTTCCCAGGTCAATTCTAAACCTAATCGAAAAACATTCTTTCCATTTTGAACTTGATGATTTGAAGTCCATCTGCTGTTTTACTTAAGTTTACAAGAGGCTCTATAATAGCATCAAATCAGGTTTGGGTATACTTCCATTTTTAAAATATATTAAATCCCTATCATATCTTCTTAGTTCTGACAGATGGAGTTATTACACCTGTCACAAACAGCCCATGCTTCTATTAATTTTCATGTCGGATGTATACAACAACTCAAACTGAAGGTAGTATAAAGTTATGTGATGTGCTATCTACTGCTTTATTGGTTCTGAGTAAGCCATTTTTATGTTAGGAATCACTTAAGTTCCTGCTGGTCTCCTACCTCAGCTGCACCTTGCTCAGCCATGTAGCCCACCCTGCCTGCCTGCTACTGTGGTCCTAATGCCAGGAAGCCTGCTCCAGGTGGTGTCACTGAGCCTGCAATCCTGTAGGGTGCAGGGGCAGGCGCTGAGCACCTTGGTCTTCTGCCAATGCTGCTGGGCCCAATCCTGCACTGCCCCATTTTTAACACCCCCTTCCCCACCACCACTGGCTCTGCAACCGGGGCAGGTGTTCCTCCTGCCCCAGCCTAGTTACCGCCCTGAGGATGTCACATGGGCTGCAGCTATGTGATGAGTGGGCTGCAAGTGGGCTGTGGGTTGAGAACCACTCTTACGGAGACTTCACTGGTTGTGTTAGCTGAACTCCTGATGACGAGGAAGTCCATGTTTCATCCTTTTTAGGACTTGGTTGCCTTGTGTGCTGTTGGACCACCTGTGTACCCTAATAGGGGTAGAAAGGGGTAAAACTTGACAGGCTCCATTCCCTTTGAGAGATTCAAGAGGATAACATTGGCCAGTTATTTCTTTACCCCAAGGGGACTCTTCCATTCTGCCACCCCTTTAGTTCAGTGTGTATGGGGGGTAGTTTAGGAAAAATACTGAGGAAATTTCAGTCCTCAGCAGAACAATGCTGTCTCTAAACTCTAGATTTCAATATCATATGGCTGGTGGTGCAGCTGAGCTGCTTGTGTGGTTCATAACAAATACAGCATTTTGTTTGATGGCTAGCTAGCTGATATAGAAATGAGGTAACGCTTACTGGCTTGGTGAAAACAGAGGTGGTGAAACTGTTTTATAGAAAACTAACACGATCAGCTTTTAAAACTCTCTACTCAGATGTTTTGCCTACTGCTGTTTACAAGTGACAGATTACTGTAACTGAAAGATTAAGAAAACGTTGTTTTACTTTTGGCAGCATATTTAGTATGGCTGGTTTTACTCCTGTACAGAGCTGTTTGCTTTGTTGCTTTGTGAAGAGCCACTCAAACAACAAAAGACAATATTTTCATTTAAAAAAGTAGGGTGGGTGATGGTTGACCAAGATACTATGCCTCTCTGCGTGATGAGGTCCTGCCTACTTTGATCTGTCACCAAGTTGACCTCAGGCACTCAAGCTTTGAAGCTGGTGGAGCACAGCAGCTTGCTTACTATAGAGGGCACAGTAAGGCAAACCTATCACACTAACTTTTTTTCTTTGAAGGAGGTGGGCCTAGATATAGTTTGTTCATGTCACCTTGCGATTATACTTCTGTAATGTGCTGTCCATGGGGCTTAAAATTATTCTGGAAACTTAAGCTAGTGAAGATTCCTCCTGCCTGCTTACATAGGTAGTGTTTCCTCCAGGAAGCACATTATTTTGTGCTCATTGTCTTACTGGGGTGCCAATTCATCTTTGAGTTCACTTAATGGTATATTAATCTGGGGAGTTCTAAACTGTTTAGGACCTACCTATCTGAAAGCTCATCTCTTATGTTGCCATTCCCTGTCTTCTCCCCCAAGCTTTTGAGAAAGGAATGCTGTAGGGAAAATGGACACTTGGCTATTTACTAGGGGAGGAGAGTCTCCAACATACTAAAGTCTAGAGAATTGCATAGGCACATATTTATAAGCCTAATTTTCTTTTTAAAGGATAAAGCTAAACCTTAGTGTTTTAAACTATCATGAAGTAGTCAGTGGCAGAGTTCTGCTTATTTCAAAATTAATCACGGGAGCACAAGAGAAAAATGGTCTGGTAATTTACATCTCTGGCACCCAAATTGTTATCAAACTAAAAGGGAATAAAAATACATTGCAGGTATAGAACCCTTTTTAAACTATCACAGCATGGACTGGAGATTGTGTAGCATTTGTCCTTGGAGCACATATATTTAATGAAAATATCATTTTAGCACTTAATACAAATTGGCTTATGCCATCCAATCACATATTTACCTGCAGCTAACCAGAAAAACCAGTCTGAAGTAAGTAGGTGTGATCTATGATATTTAAGAGTAATTATGAAAGTTGCAACTGTGCCATCCCTAAATCAAAGCTGATCCTTGTGCCTTGTGACTAGAATGGTCTACTTAAAGCTCACTAGAATTTTTTTAAAGCTAGGGTAAGTTATCTACACCTGTGAAAGGAGGCTCTGCCCAAGGAAATACCTCAAGCTTTTCTTACAGAGCTCCTCCCTCATTTTTCCATTGTGAGCATATGTGGGGGAAACAGGTTTTATCCCCTTGTTAGAAAACATTATAGGCCAATCCTATTCTCGGATGACCTACAGGGGATCAGGGCCACCTGCAGAGAGAATTTCCACATCAGCTCAGGAACCTTGCAAGCCCCCTTATCCCCAGTTCCTACCATACAGTTCCCCCGTGGGTGTGGGTGCCTTGGTGGTGGTGGTGGAAAGGGGCAAGGATTGCTCTGAGGGAAAGATAATACAGGTTCAGTTCGTTTTTCTTTTCTTGAGAAAGTACCACTGTGAAGCTGGGGGGAATGATGTATGGTGTGGTGTGGTGTGTTCACCTTTGGCCCACACACTTTTTCCCTGGTGCTCCTAATCCTAGACCTGCAGAATGCTTTCCATAGGGCCTAGAGCAGAGGTTTCCAAACTTTTTTCTTATTGCATACCCCCTTCCAGATCTACCAGCTGCTCATGTACCCCTACCAGAATACAGGTTTTTACACTTTAACCTTTCTAATACCCAAGTATTGTACAAAAGGTACAAATTAGTATACACATAAACATAATATATGAGTCTATAATAATTAATACGTTTTACATTTTAGTTTTTAATATACACTTCCTTTTGACCAACTTAAATAGTGGATTAATAGTACTACTCACCATTAATATGACAAATGAAGTTTTGTTTGAGCACAGGCATATAATGTTTGGAGTGATAGGTGATAGTTTGAGTCGTAAGTCGTTTTCCACACACAAGCGCTGATACTTCAATTTCATTCCAGTGAGTGATGAAGATCCACTTTACAGAGATAAGTTGTAGCAAACAGCATCAAAACCTTGAAGCCCTGCCTGATGTTTGGGGAATTCTGTTCTCATTTGGATCCAAAACTCAGCCAACTGCTTTTGTTGGAACTCAGACTTGAGTCCACCATCAGTTGAGATGTCAAGGAGATTCTCTGGTTCTTTTCTTGACAAGTCTTGTGGCATGGGTACTTCAGAAAAGTTTGTGAAAGGGTAGCAGACCTATCTGTTTACATCCTCCACTGAAGGAAAGTACTCCTGTAATTGCCTTGCCAGTGCAGTGAGATATTGCTTGATGTCACCTTTAACCCTGTTCTGCAACTGTAGTTCGTTCATTGTCAGGAATTCATGCATATTTGGGAAAATGTCAGTGTTTTCCTCCAGAAATTTCCGCCCACAATTTCAGCTTTTTAAAAAATCATTGACTTAGTTTTGTCCTGTACATTAAAGATAGTTTCAGTCGGCCCTAGGAGTCCTGGAGTTAGCACATTCAGGCGGGAGAATATATCTGACAAGTAGCCCAGCTATGAGAGCCAGGCCATGTCATGCAGACAGTGAGCAAGTGGGAATGGGTGATCTGTAAAGAATACCTTGACCTCTGAGTGAAATTCAAAGAAAAGTGCCAAGACTTTGCCCTGTGGCAGCCATTGAACTTCTGTGTGGAGCAACAGATTGACATGCTTGTTTTCTATGTTATTACATTGAGCTGAAAAGATTTTGGAGTTCAAGGGTTGAGCTTTTAAATAGTTTACCATTTTCACAGCATCGTCCAGCACCTCCTTTAAGTTGGTAAGCATGCTTTTGGCAGCAAGTGCTTACCTGTGTATACTACAATACACCCACTTCCCATTGGGAACGACTGCTCGGTTACGTGTCACAACTCCACTGAGCCTATCAGTCATGGGCTTTGCCCCATTGGTGCAGATGCCAATACATCGTGACAAAATGATATCCTAGTGACTTAGGAAGCTGTCAAGCAACTGGAAAATCTCCTCAGCTGCTGTTCTGGAGGCAGTGACTTGCAAATCAAAATGTCTTCCTGTATTGCACCTGCGTAAATGTACCACACATACACCAGAAGATAAGCCTTTCACATCTGTGAATTCATCCAGTTGCAGAGCAAAGTATTGGCTGCTAGTGATACAGTTCGCTATTTGAGTTAGGATATCATTGGACATGTCATAAATTTGATATGACACTGTTTGATGATGGTATTAACTGAATTAATTTTGGGGCCTTCTTTCCAAGCATAGCACTTACCATGTCTTTAGTTGCAGGTAGTATTTGTTCCTCTGCTATGGTGTGAGGTTTTCCTGACTTCACAGCTCTGTAACTCACTAAGTCTGATGCTTCCAGGGCCTTAATACTGTCAGCAGCAGCAGAGTGCAAAACTTTCTTGCTCACCATTAGCTGCACCTGCATCTGCTTGAAAAATTCTGGTGGTTTGTCCTTGTGGTGTTTATATTTGCTTCCAAGTATCTGTGTAGAAAGAGATGGTTCTGGATTATTTGACAGGGCTTCACCACATAACACACACTGCAGCTGAGGGTATTCACTGTCTCCAGTCTGAGTAAATCCCATTTTGATGTACTTTTAGTCATCTTTGTCTCTTTGATACCAGGGACAAAACAGGATCTATATCAATGTTTCGCTTCGCAGGCTGAGATCCGCATGTTGTCTGACCAGCGATTTCAGAAAGCGCACTGGTACTGGCAAGATAAATTTCATCACTTCGCTTCTCATCACTGATACCTTGTGTGTTGTTAACATTACCTGTTTTTAGCCATCTGTCTGTCACTGTTATGTACAGATGTAGTTATGTGATATGTGCAACCAGAAAAGAAAAAGTGAATAAGTTCTGAGCTCAGTTAGACTGGACAGTTGCTGGGCAACTGAATCCATGCTGTATGGTGAGCAGAGATGAGGGCTCTGTACATCAGCATCTCTGTATATCTGTTCTCATTGGTACATCTTGAAGTAAATTAACTACTGTATTTTATATAACAAATTCCCACAGTTTTAAAGCTTTGTCCGAGTACCCTATTATGGAAATGCGATAAATAAACTACTTAATAAATAAAACCCCTCATTACACAATTTCTCCTGCATACTCCCTAGAGATGTCTTGTGATGTGCATTCTGCAGTTTGGGAATCCCTGGCTAGAAGAAGGCCGCGGAGGGAGTACCATGGAGAAGGCTGATGTTAAAAACCCTCTTCATGCTTTCTGTTCATGGAGGATCCTCTATGCACAGATCTGGTCATGATGTGTGTATATATATGTATCTTCTCTTAAATCCAGGGCTGTTAGTGACTCTTATATTATGGGACGCTTGCAACAAAACTCATTGCATGTGTAGCTTCAGGATGTGATTTGAGTTAAATGATTGGTTTATAAACAGTGATCGATCCAGCGTCAGGAAGGTGTGAGACAGGTTTTTAAATTTTTGCCTAAATAAAAGGCAGTAGAATTGCAAAGTAGTAGTAAAGAAGTCAAGGAGGAGTTGGAGATCTTGAAATATATACTTTGTATAGGAACAGCAAGAGTATATACTATTGGTCTTGATAAAATTTGACAATGTCTGTGTGCAAATATATTAACAAGACTAATATTAGTATTTATAATAACTTTGTAAATGTGACAGATGCAAGTAAACTTATTTCTAGAACTGATTTGCCTTTGTAAGTTCCCAGCCTATTTTGTACTTTCTTTTCTAGTATACAGTTTGATTTGGCCTTGACGTATTTAAGGAGAGGGCTGTGTAGCTGGCAAAAAACTTGTCTTGAAATTAATTGTTGAAGTGTTTTTCATCTCTACTCAGGGAAGATTGTATTCCTACATATCTCATGTGCAAGCAGAATGTTAGTGCTTCTGTGATGATGGTGAAATACTTTCTATGTAGGTATTTAGTCTCAGTTTTGAGATCTATGTGACTACTGTTCTCCAATGGACATCCCAGTAAAGCTGGAGAAATACATTTAGAAGAAACATGGTTTCAATTTTAGTGATCTGAAATGGGTGAATTGAATGAAAATGAATTTTAGATCACTTTTTTGGATATAGGCTTGCCAGAAAATTTCTTGCAGCATTTTCTTGAATAAGATTTTCCCTTTTTTGAGAGATTTTCAGTGCAGCAGGATACAATAAAAATTAAAAACACCCCCAAAAATCTGAAGTGGGATGCGTTAAAGGCTTACACATTGAGAACACCTCTTTTAGTGCACTCTGATCACTAGTTGCTTTGAAAAGGAGGGGGACAAGGAAGAAGTTCTTGCAAGTTCCAAACTGAACATCCATGTAAGTAATCCAATGTCATATGTGCCATTTTCTGTTTGTTTAGCAAAACAAAGTCTAGTGGACATCTGTTTGTTCTTCCTCTGCCCATATTGCCCTTCTCTTTTGGCTCGCTCCTTATCTTCAAATATAAGTTGCTCGTCTTCACTTTCAAGGCTGTGCAGAACATATTCCACCTTCCCTATCTTCTCTCATTTGTTATCGAAAAGCCAGCTCATGCCTCCAATTGTCCCACAATGCCAAACTCATCACCTACTTGCTAATTTTCCAACAAGCATCATTGTGCTTTCTCCTGTGCTGCCTCTTGCCTGTGGGAGGAACTCCTCATAAGTATCAACAATCTCACTTCACCGTTCCCCAGATCTCTCCTTAAAACTCTTCTTTGCCATGATGCTTACAAAAAACTTGATGATGGCTAGGTGGATGGAGTATTGAGACCACTGGCAACCAAGCTAATCAGTATTCTCACTATTTCCTTA
Source organism: Eretmochelys imbricata (assembly GCF_965152235.1). Taxonomy (NCBI): domain Eukaryota; kingdom Metazoa; phylum Chordata; order Testudines; family Cheloniidae; genus Eretmochelys; species Eretmochelys imbricata. Next base: position 199,120,950 of record NC_135574.1, on the reverse strand, counting down.
TACTCCACTGTCTGTCTCCATTTCTTGTCTGGTGTCTTACGCATAGACTGTAAGCTCTTTGGGGCATGGACTGTCTTCTGTTCTGTGTTTATACAGTGCCTAGCACCATAGGGTCCTGGTCCATGGCTAGGGCTTCTAGGTGCTACAATAATGTAAATAACTAACAATAATATTAGAACACATAGCAACTTTTGTGATGTATAGCGACATAATATTTTAAGAGGTAAGATTACTAGAAACAGTCTGTCAAGGTTCCTTCCCCACTCTGAACTCTAGGGTACAGATGTGGGGACCTGCATGAAAACCCCCCTAAGCTTATTTTTACCAGCTTAGGTTAAAACTTCCCCAAGGTACAAACTATTTTTACCTTTTGTCCCTGGACCTTATTGCTGCCATCACCAAGCGCCTAACAAAAATAACAGAGAAAGAGCCCACTTGGAAACGTCTTTCCCCCAAAATATCCCCCCAAGCCCTACACCCCCTTTCCTGGGGAAGGCTTGATAAAAATCCTCACCAATTTGCACAGGTGAACACAGACCCAAACCCTTGGATCTTAAGAACAATGAAAAAGCAATCAGGTTCTTAAAAGAAGAATTTTAATTAAAGAAAAAGTAAAAGAATCACCTCCTATAAAATCAGGATGGTAAATACCTTGCAGGGTAATCAGTTTCAAAACATAGAGAATCCCTTTAGGCAAAACCTTAAGTTGCAAAAAGACACACAGACAGAAATATACATTCCATTCAGCACAACCTATTTTATCAGCCGTTTAAACAAAACAGAATCTAACACATATCTAACTAGATTGCTTATTAACTCTTTACAGGAGTTCTGACCTGCATTTCTGCTCTGGTCCCGACAAAAGCAACACACAGAGAGAACCCTTTGTTTCCCCCCACTCCAGCTTTGAAAGTATCTTGTCTCCTCACTGGTCATTTCGGTCAGGTGCCGGCGAGGTTATCTTATTAGCTTCTTAACCCTTTAGAGGTGAAAGGGTTTTTCCTCTGGCCAGGATGGATTTAAAGGTGTTTACCCTTCCCTTTATATTTATGATACAGTTATAAACATTAGAGAGTAACTTGGCTATATAATTTCAGAAACTCCACTCTCCCTAAGCTGCTTGTTTCCATATAACTATCCAGGTTTTTGCTTTATCTTTTTGTGCAGCTTCTTTGTCTAAAGTCAGTTATTTCCCTAACCCTGCAAATTAACTGTCATCCGGGAAGAAAGGGTGTTTTCCAGATTCTTCATTTCACACTGCTCACATCAGATTTTTAGACAAGCTATCCACTGTAAAAATGTCTAGCTTGGAGATTGCGTGATCGAGAATCAAGTGATTGAGATTGTATGGTGGGTTTTTTTTAAAACCAGGTTAACTAATTTGGGTGTTTGCGCTATGACAACTCAGTTAACATTTAGAAAGAACTAAATTACACGGCTATGTTTTAGGCAGTTGAGCTTTTTTGCTGGCATTGCACATGTGTACAAACTCACACTGGAGTGTATCAGTGTGAAAACAGAAGTTTAAATCCTACTTCCCAACAGTCCCATTGCAAGCAAGATAGTGCTTAATACTCCTATTTGTCCTGAATAGCTAGAGTAAGGAAGTTCGTTTCGGTTGCAGGTAATGTCTTTGATCACCATGGACTCAGCAGCTGGAGATACCCACCCACAGCAGCAGAAGAGATATGTCTGCGCTACAGCTGGGAGGTGTGATTTCCAGTTCATACATTGCGGCTAAGGCTAGCCACCTGACATTGGATCCAGGCTTGGATGTGGGTGGCTAGCCTGAGCTGCTGCCAGTGCAGCAAGGTCTACGCTGCTGTTTTTAGCATGCTCACTTGAGCTGAGCTAGCCAGTAGGTTTACCTGCAATGGGAATCATACCTCCCAGCTGCAGTGTAGTCACATCCTGTGGCTTATTTCCACAACCATTTAGCTCTCCTTATGGAGAAAACAGCAGCTTCAGTTCAACCCCCCTCCTGGTGTCTCTTGAGGTGGTTTGAAGAAGAAATTAATCTCCCATTGAGGGTGAGAGAGAGGGAAATCCATAGTGACAGAAGATAAAAGGAAAAAGGAATCTCATGAGATGGGGAAGAGGGGTAAAATGGAAAGAATGGTAGAGGGAGAGTGCAAGCAGGAGGGATACTTCATAAAGAATCGGCTGCCATCCCCAATGTCTGGAAAATTCTCTTGAAAAATGTTTCAGATATTTGTGACTGCACATAGCGGGTGCTGGGGACTGTGGAACAGAAGTGAGCCTCAGCCAGGGGACTGGGATGAACAAGGCAGGTGGTGAAGAGGGGATTGAGAGAAAGTGTTATAGGAGAATGAGGAGATGATGCAGTTTAAAATTGCCAGGCTTCCTGTTCAACATAAGTTTATGAAAACAGCCATGCTAATGTTCTTTCTGCTGTAAAATCTAAACTTGGCACCATTAAGTATTCACAATTTACAATACAAAATTAAAAAGTGGCAGCTGAGTCACAAAACGCTGCTCAGAGGGTAGCTGGGTTTCTGGGAGATGGGGTCCAAAGAGTTCAGGGACATTTTAAATAGGCAGCTAGTAAGTATAAGCAAATATTGAAATTGCTAGGGGGGAAAAAGGCAAAACCTTCCTGTTTCGTCTGTTATCCTTTTTTTTTAGGAGCGATACATTGTATAACCAAAGGAAAACCCACAATGGGAGAAAGATGTAGAAATTTGCATTAAAAGGCTTCAGTTGCCTGAAGTAGAACAGTAGCCTACTAGAGTGCACGCTCTTGTTGCTTTGTTGGGCAAAAAATAAAATTTGCAAACTGACAACAGGAAAATGTTAAACTATCATTTAATTCTTCCATTTTTGTTAAGTGGTGCTGTCTAGTGAACAAGATAAGTGTGCAGAACTTGCTCCTGGTGGACTCCTCTTCTGGGTGAGGAGAAAGAAACTCCTCTGTTTCTCAATATGTTTGCTTCTCGCAATCAGCAGCACCTCTGTTTTGGCAAACATTTAGAAAGTTACGCACTAATTACTTGCCATGCAAGAAAATAAGTGCAGAAACAGGTTGGGGAGAATAAACTTAGGTTATATTTTCTTCTCTCCCCATCCACACCCACACAAACAGACACCCAAACACGCTTGCAGTTGTCTTCAATTCTGCATACTAGATGCTGGAAACCGGCTTTATAAGTCCTTAGATATACTACCCAGTTGTTCACCTCTCTTCTGTAGATACGGGGCCCACTTCAGTTCATCTGCTTGCCCCTTTGGCTGAGCATTGGCCAAAATTTGGGGCCTTGCAGGTTGGTTTCTCATATGGAAGAGAAAACAGTGTTGTGGAGTCAGTGGTTGGAACTAACAGCATCCAAGCACTTGAATTTCCTCCCTCCCCCAAGGAGTTTCAGGCAAGGAATCACTTCCCATCCCAAGAACTAGCTATTCTGAGCATCTGCTCCTTTCCAGGGGGCAGGGCTCACAGACTCTGTGCCAAATGCATACTGCTTCCTTCCATAGACCACACACACATGATTTTTGACTGCTTAATTTAAGGCTTTGTTACAGCTCCCACCCCCTAAGTTTGACACCTAGGAAACCTGTTAGATGCACATACTTTTGCTCTGAACCCAGAGGTGAAAGTAAGCTGGTACAGTCCAGTACGGCATAGCGGCAAGAGCCAGTACACTGTGCCGGACTGGGTTCTGGCCACTGCAGGGAGCCCCACTGCCGGAGCCCCTGGGGTAGTGGCGGCAGGGCTCTGGCAGCACTTCAAAGGGTCCGGAGCTCCGCGGTGGCCGGGGCCCTTTAAATTGCCCCTGAGCCCTGGGGCTCCCAGTCACCTCTGCAGCTGGTAGCTCTGGGGGTAAGTTAAAGGCCCCGGGGCTTCTAGCCAGAGCCCTGGGGCCTTCAAATCTTGATTTAAAGGGCCAGGCCCCGCCTCTCCTGGTTGAGGCAACGCCCCACTGCTTGCGACTCTGGAGTACTGGTAAATCCTTTAACTTTCACCCCTGTCTGAACCGCATGTGCTTTCCAGGTGGCTCTTGGCTTCCAGGAAGTCTGCAATCCCTCTACATCCATGTTCCGTACTGGCAGGCTACTGTGTGTGTACAATCAGCAAATGCATCATTTCCTCTTCAAATGGAGCATGTTCAGTCATGTAAAATATCGCCTTTTAATGTCACTGTCAAACTTTTGAAGAAAGGAAGGAAAAATTGGGGGGGTCGGGGTTGGGGTGGAGACTATGAGATGGAAAGACAGAGATGCTCTACAGTGTGTAATCCCCAGGCACTTTTTCCCTTTTCCACTACCAATCCCACTTCAGGGTTTTATATTTTGAAACTATATGTAAGGTAGAACTTCTGTCTGATGGGAGAGGGGCAGCAGTTCTCTAGTAAGCAGTGAGGTGTTGTGTGTCAGGACTATTGCTAACGCACTAAAAATGTCATGTTTTTGATGGTTGTCAACATCTTTTTTTTTAGCAGACAATTTCAATATTGTCATACCCTCTCACACGTCGCCTCTAGGGGGTGCAAATATGCTTGCACACCCAGGCACTAAAACTCCCAGTTACAGCTCTGCATTACATACAGAGCTGTTGCTGGGCAACTATCTTAAATAAATCTAAAACTGTAGGTAGAAACCAAATAAAGTCCAATGGTCTAAATCACTGAGGGCAAGAGACTACACATCCATTAGGCTTTACACACTTATGGTTTAAATTTTTTTTGTAAACTTAGAGTAGGAGGAGGGAAACTCATTGTGCCTTCTGATTATACATGTTGCCAGGTCATCTCAGTTTTAGAGTATAAAAGGCAGCTGCCAGATCTGTCAGTAATTTATCAGTACACACTTTGTCATGTTTCAGTAATAGTAGGGTGACCAGATGTCCCATTTTTAAAGGGACAGTCCCGGTTTTGGGGACTTTTTCTTATATAGGCGCCTATTACCCGCCACCCCCGTCCCGTTTTTTCACAGTTGCTATCTGGTAACCCTAAGTAATAGATCAGGGATTCTCAAACTGGGGGTTGGGACCCCTCAGGGGGTTGCGAGGTTATTACATGGGGGTCGCAAGCTGTCAGCCTCCACCCCAAACCCCACTTTGCCCCCAGCATTTATAATGGTGTTAAATATATTTAAAAGTATTTTTAATTTATAATGGGGGGGTCGCACTCCGAGGCTTGCTGTGTGAAAGGGGTCACCAGTACAAAAGTCTGAACCACTGCAACAGAGGAAGAAATAACTTCATTACACTTGAAGTGGACTGTAAATCTTTCACTGATTTGATTTAATTAACATAATATATACACACACGTTGTTTTGTATAATAACATGAAGTCTGAGAACCTGTTGGCCTGTTCTTATTGAGCTCCAGAGAATATTATATTTCAGTATGCCAGATTCCATATCTTGAAGACAACATACCTTTCTCATTGGCATAAGGAGTCTAGCACTAGGTTTGTCAACTGGGTATGTGGTTCTCTTGTTGAATGGAGCACTGCGTGCAGACAGTGACAATTAGTGTGCTAAAGGTGGAAAGAAAGATGAGATGAAGGGAGTTGTTTGTGGCAACAGGTCTTGATTCTGTGGAGTCTTAGCTAAGTTTCTGCAAGTGACTTACATGTGTACAGTTTTTGACACCTCCTTTCAAGGTAAACAGGAATTTTGTAAGTCTCGGAAACTGGTTACAGAAGTAGAAAATACCCTGAGACCGTCATCAATCCTCCTTCATTAGGAAACCAACTAACTACAAAGCCCCAAAGTCTAATGCTGGGCAAAGGAGCAACAACACTTCTAATGGGTAATCATTAACAGGAGGAAATTGTCTTTGTCATCTTCTTGATTGTAAAGAGAGTGGTCACTTTGGATGGGCTATTACCAGCAGGAGAGTGAGTTTGTGTGTGTGTGGGGGGTGGGGGGCGGAGGGTGAGAAAACCTGGATTTGTGCTGGAAGTGGCCCAACTTGATTATCATACACATTGTAAGGAGAGCCATCACTTTAGATAAGCTATTATCAGCAGGAGAGTTGGGTGAGAGGAGGTATTGTTTCATGGTCTCTGTGTATATAATGTCTTCTGCAGTTTCCACAGTATGCATCCAGTGAAGTGAGCTGTAGCTCATGAAAGCTTATGCTCAAATAAATTGGTTAGTCGCTAAGGTGCCACAAGTACTCCTTTTCTTTTTGCGAATACAGACTAACACGGCTGTTACTCTGAAACCAAAAAAAAAAAAAAGCCTGTTTATTGAGACAAAAGGGTTCAGCCAAGTGGTAACAGGGAAGGTCTAGTAGTTCACCTCTAAAATACCTGGCACTCAAAGAAAAATAGAAAAGATTCATTAACATGTCCTGCTGTTACCTATTTCAAGCACCAGTTAGTTATGTTTTGTGAAGTGTAGCCAAGAAAAAAAAAATTAAAACCATAGTGAGATGATTATTTCATTGTGAATAGCTCTGTGCTACACAGATGATAAAATGTAATTTCATTTTCCTTTTAGGCCGCTATTAATGTCCGTTCCATAATTTATAAATTGTGATCCAGTGATAGGCTCCTGCAGCATGTTAGGGTATTTTAAGTGTCTCACTATTCCCTACAGTTCAAACAGCCTTTCGGGGGTTGATAAGCATAGCATTAAAGACTGACTAGGCTCCCGCCACTTACACAAACTTGCCATATGTAACTTCAACAAGTCATTCTTTATTTGGCTCAGTAGGAAATTAAAAATTAGGTATGTTCCTTACTGCTAATAGCAGTATAGAACTGTACAGGACTTCTTTTCCCTTCAGTTCAGAAGCTAGTGACATCAGAAGTGAATTGCTGTATTTTTTTTTCAATGCCAGTTCTCTTCATTCGTTTTTTCTTTTTGTTTTTTTAACAGTGAAGGGGCTAGACATTAAGTTCTGTGGACCTATTGTATTAATTTCCAGTCAAGTATTTTGATTTTTTTAAGATTCCCATGTGCATCAAATTAGTTACCTTTAATTAGTTTTCTGCGAGTGTACAGTATCTTGAGCCAGAACTCACAATGTTACTTAGAAGTTTGCAGTGAAGCCAAAGAATACCAGTCAACAATTTTTTAAAAATCTGCTGGTAATACGGGTGTGACCCTGAATTTTATTTACTGATCCCTGTCACTTGCTACATTTCAATCGCCTAAATTAATATCCTTGTTATATGACAGTTATCAGCAACCAACTCCAGTGGGTACTGGTTATAACTTAAAAAGAAAAGGAGTACTTGTGGCACCTTAGAGACTAACCAATTTATTTGAGCATAAGCTTTCGTGAGCTACAGCTCACTTCATCGGATGCATACTGTGGAAAATGCATCCGATGAAGTGAGCTGTAGCTCACGAAAGCTTATGCTCAAATAAATTGGTTAGTCTCTAAGGTGCCACAAGTACTCCTTTTCTTTTTGCGAATACGGACTAACATGGCTGTTACTCTGAAACCGGTTATAACTTACTTTGCAAAAGAAAGCACAACATTCTTCTTCATAATAGGAAAATAGTTAAGTATTTCAGGTTATCGTCAGTCTGATCCTCAACCTATGGATACCTCTGTGTGGATTTTCTTGGGTTTTAAGTAAGACATTTAACAGTGTCCTGATGACAATGTGACAGTAGCCCTAGGAACAAAACTGCAATTGAAAACAAAAGTCAGTTCCTTGAGACAAATGTACAGATGACTTAAATCTGTTGGTGGCCTAAATTATGCAAAAATGTCATCATATTGACATACTTTGCAGTATCCTTTTTGCTGGAAGTGGCATTTATACAATCAGATCTGTGCAGTACCAGTATGTGGGAACAGTATGTAGCATTACATTTATGTAATCTTCTAGTTGTCTTAAATGCATTACTACCGAATAAACTTTTGTGTACAAATAGTTTAGTGTAAAAGGTGGCGAAGTAGCGACACCTATAGGTTGTCTCACCTTTTTTTGGTTGTTTATCATAGAATATCAGGGTTGGAAGGGACCTCAGGAGGTCATCTAGTCCAACCCGCTGCTCAAAGCAGGACCAATCCCCAAATAAATCATATGACTGAGAGAGTCATGCCTAGGGCTGAGTAAGCACGTTTGTGCCCTATAGAAGTGGGGTGTGCGTGTGCATGTGCATGTGTGAGAGAGAGAGAGAGATATAGGGTCACGTACCCCACCAGACTGCTGCCTTCCATTTAGCACAGAGGTTTTCAAACTGTGGCGACGTGCCTCACGGTTTGAAAACCATTGCCTCCTGTTAGGAGTCAGTGGATCAGAAGCTGGAGGGAGCTGCCCAGCTCGCTCAGGCCTCTGGCTCTCTGCTGTGGAAACTCAGGTGCTGGCTTACTGGCTCTCCCTGCCCTGAGCCGAGCCTCCTCTGTACAGCCAGGTCCCCAGGCAGGGTGTGGAGCACAGCTTGAAGCTGTGCCCCTGATGTGCTCTTGCCCCTCCCTTGAAGGCACCAGCAGGTGATGCCTGACAGAGCCCAGCTGCCAGCAGCAGAGCCGCAAGAGCCTTGCGGAGCATCTCATGGCAGGTGGACTCTGTGCACAGGAGCCAGCTCCAGGGAGCATCACAACTGGTACTGGCTCCTTTAGGGGAAAGGCAATAGTGTGACGGGGCATACCTTGGATCATGCAGGGGCAACCCAGCTTGGGGGGCAGGGAGGGCTGCCCCACAGCCAGACAGCACCTTGGCTCCCACAACCAGGTGCCTGAATGGGCTGGGCGATTTCCACCAGCTTCCAATCCACTGGCATCTGGCGGCTCAGGTTTGGAAGAAGTATAGAATTTTCAAAAATTTGCCTTTTGGGACATGCTCAAAATAGCTTGTTAGATACTTTGTTTTCTGAATATGCTATACTGCACACTCTCACTTTCATAAAGCACTTTGAGAACCAAAGATGAATGATCATTTTGTATATTGAAAACATTAAGAAACCAATAGCATGCAAGAATTCTAACTCTGTCGCTTGCTGTTCCCACTAGACATATTCTTGGCATGGTGAAGACTGTATCTTTAAAGAGAAGACTTCAAAGGAGCATGTCGCTGCTTTAGATGAGTCAGAGCTTTTCTGAATCATCTCGTAGATCTCAACCCAGCCCCTACTGCCTCAAACTGTCACCTAATACAGTTCCTCACAATGCTGAATCATAAAGCAACCACCCGTGTTAGCTAACGGGGGTGGAATTCCATCCCAGCTGCTTTCCTTTAAGGAGCCAGAAGCAGTTATCCTCAGGAGAACAAGTAAAACTAGTGGGGCAGCGCTGCTCCATTGGCAGTCAAAATGCTTCAGTTTCACAACCAGCCTGAAAAAAGACAGAGGTCATGTACCAGCACCAGGCCACCAGTGTCACGAGCAGCATGATCCCATCAACCCAACTGACAACACACCCTCAACTCGGTTGGGAAATTCTGCTGCCTGGGCGGCATGCTTTCCAGCCATGCCAGGGTATATGATGAGATCGTTCAGTACCCGGCACAAGCTCTGGAGGAAGTGTGGAGTCTGCCACAGAATTAAGATAAAAATCTGTTGTGTTGTTGTACTCACCTCACTCCTCTGTGACTGTGAGACATGGATACTCTACCAACATCCCATCAAGCAGCTGGAGAGCTTCTGGCTTCGCTGTCTAAGATCGATATGTAACATCAAGTGGCAGGACAGGATCTCCAACACTGAAGTCCTTGGGAGGTGGCAAATCCCTGGCATCGAGAGCATGCTCATCAGCGCTCAACTTTGCTGGGTCGGACGTATATACTGAAAGCAGTGCTATACAGTCAGCTGAGCACAGGAATGCATTTTAAGGTTGACATGTCTTTAGATACCTTGAAGGCCAACCTCTAAGAATTCAGGATAGACCTTAGAACCTGGGAACTTGTTGCACTGGACAGATACAGATGGAGAGGTTCGTGCCATGAGGCCATGCCCACTTTTAAGGAGAGGTATGTGAGGTCTCTGCAGGAAAAGAGAGCATATCGTAAGGCCAGTGCCTCAAACCTTTTCCCCAACGATGATTACACTTGAAAGATATATGCAGTCACATTTGCAAATCCAGGATCGGACTTGCTTCCCACGTGGGAATCCATAGAAACAAACCCAGAACTCACGTCAATGCTAGCTGAATGCTCATCCACCGAAGTGACAGGAGAATCCAACAGTCATTGATCAAAAGTGGAGATTGTGATATAGGGTCTTCGGGATGAACATTTGGAAGGGAGATAGCTATGTGCAGTGAAAAATGGATTTAGATAATGGCTGGATGTATGGCTCTTGAACAAATACCAGCACCATCCATCCCCTAAGTGCTTGTCTGAGTTTTGGATTGTTGATGTCAACAAATTTTGATCTTTGTTCTTACAAATGTTGATGGCTGTAGGTGGTAGTTCTTTCAAAGCTTGAATAAGCAAAGAGTTGCTTTTGTCTTCAGACTGAAGCTCATGGTCTAAAGCAGAGTTAATGAGATTATATTTTTTGGCCACCTGCATGGTAGAAGAAATATCAACTCTTCAAGCATAAATCAGAGCGAAACTAAGTATTGTAAGGATTGGTAAATAGCTCAAAGTGGTTGGAAGGAAAGTGTGCCATAATCTTACACATTTCTCTCATTACTCTCACTAAATCTTCCCTTCAGCGTTTCTTTTTGTAATGAAGAATTTCATTTCATTGAAGTTGGAAAGGTCTTCTCATTAAATTGTCAGTTTAACAGTTCAGTTTCACTTGACTTGATGTGGGCTTGAGTCCAAGCCTAGAGAGGGGTGACAACTATAATATGCCAGCAAAATTACTCTAAAAATGTCATCTTAGTACTGTACTTATGACGCAGACTCCCACAGTACAGGAATGAACGTATGTTTGGTTTACTGGGTTAAAATATGACAAAGTCTGTACTGATAAATTATGGACAGATCTAACATCTGCCTTTTATACTCTAAAATTGAGATGAGCTGTAACATGTATAATCAGAAGGCACAATGAGTTTCCCTCCTCCTACTCTAAGTTCACAAAAAATGTTTAAATCATAAGTGTGTAAAGCCTAATGGGTGTGTAGTCTCTTGCCCTCAGTGATTTAGACCATTTGGACTGTATCTGATTGCTACCTACAGTTTTAGATTTATTCACGATGGTTGCCCATCATCAGCTCTGTATGTAATGCAGAGCTGTAGCTGGGCATTCTAGCACCTGGGTGAGCAAGCATATTTGCACGCCCCAGAGATGACGTGTGGGAGGGCACATGGGGTCATGTTTCTCTCCCCGCTCTTACCCCCCCCATTTCTGTCTTCCATTTGCACAGGAGGTTTTCAAACTGTGAGGGTGTGCCCCACAATTTGAAAACTGTCACCTCCTGCCAGGAGCTCGTGGATCAGAACCTGGTGGGAGCCACCTGGTCTGCTCAGGCCCTTGGGTCTTGGCAGTTTTGGAGCCAGGGTGCTGGCTGCCCAGCAGCCCTCCCTGCCCTGCTCCCTGAGCTGGGCTGAGCACTCCACAGGCAGGGCAAATGACACAGCTCCGAGTTGCGCCCCTGACGTGCTCTTACCACTCCTTTGAAAGAGCTTGGCGATGGCTGGCACCGCCCCCTGGAGCTCGCCCCTTGGGCTCTATGGATAAGGGCTGGCTCCAGGATGTGTTGCCTCTCCCCCGAAGGAACCCAGTGCCAGCTGGCAAGAGTGCATTGGGACAGGGCTTAGAGCTGTGCCACCCACTCTGCCTGGGGAGCGCCTGGCCATGCAGAGGCAGTCCGGCTTGGGAAACAGGGCAAGGAGGGTTGCCAGCCAGCACCCCAGCTCCCACAGTGCAGAAAGCTAGGGGCCTGAGCATGCCATGTGGCTCCCACCAGCTTCTGATCTGCTGGTTCCTGGCAGGAGGCAATGGCTTTCAAACTGTGAGGCACGTCGCCACAGTTTGAAAACCTCTGTGCTAAATGGAAGGCAGAAATCTGGGGGATGGGGACATGTGATTCCATGTGCTCCTCCCCACACTGCTCCATTTTTCAGCCCCCACTGTTTTATACCCTGGGCTGCTGGTCTGCTTGCCCCGCACTGGTTACAGCCCTGACGTAATGATGGGGTTCCATGTGTTTGGGGTGTTTGGGCTAATTGTGTGACCCTTGCAAATCATTCATATAAATTATGATGGGCCTGTTCAGGTTTTTCTTAGGTTTTCTTTTTCTATCGTTTTTTATCCTTGTTTGCTTCTTCCCTAAAGGCTGGAGTTCATGCAGCTGTTCTCGTAGTTAAGAGTAGCTTCAGTAACTAATGCTGCAATTAAGATTCCCCTCATTCTCCCACCCCACTTCCCCTGTGTGTGTGTGTGTATGTGTTGCTTTTTGTGCCATGGCAGTAACCAAATAAACACACATGAAAACTAATTCTAAAAATGTTTACTTACAGAGTTTTTTCTGTGTTCCGATATGGAATCGTAAAAACGTAGGAGAGGTCAAGTCCAGCCACTGTGTTTAGGTTTACTTGGTCCTACCTCAACCATCTCTGATGGGTTTTTGTCCAGCCATCCAGTGATGTGGATTCCACAACTTTCCTTGGAAGCCTATTCCAAAACTTGATTTATCGTTTATAGTTACAAGTTTTTCTGTAATAGCGAACGTAAATCTCCCTTGTCACAGATTAAGCCCATTTTGCTACTTGTCCTACTTTCAGTGGACAGGAACAATTGATCACCATCCTCTTTACAACAGCCCTTAACATATTAAAAACTTATCAGGTCCCTGCTTAGTCGTTGTGTGTGTATGTGTGACAAAACTAAGTAGCCCCAGTATTTTTAATCTTCCCTCATGGGTCAGGTTTTCTAAACCTTACATTGTTTTTGACTCTCCATTATGTTGGCATCCAGAATTGAACCTAGTACTCCAGCGGAGGCTTCACCACTGCTGAATAGAGTGAAATAATTACCTCCAGTGTCTTTCTTATGACACTCCTGTTAATATACCTCAGAATGACATTAGCCTTTTTCTCAACTACATGGTTGACTCCTAATCCATTTTGTGATCAACTATAATCCCAAGACTATTATCAGCAGCACTACCACCTAGCCAGTTATTACCCATTTTGTAGTTGGGCATTTGATTCCCCCCCTTCCCAACTATAGTACTTTGCATTTCTCTCTATTGAATTCCTGTTTTTTTGGATTGCAGACCAATTCTCCAATTGTTAAGGTCATTTTGAATTCTAATCCTGTTTTCTAAGTGCTTTCAACTCCTCACAGCTTGCTGTCATCTGCAGATTTCATAGGCATACTCTCCACCCCATTATCTAAGTCATTAATGAAAATATTGATTAGTATGGGATCCAGGAGAAACCCTGAGGGACCCTACTAGAAATACTCTCCCAGTTTGACAGCGAACCATTAATAACTATCGAAGTATGATTTTTCAACCAATTATGCACCCACCTCTCGGTTATCATCATCTTTCCCTAGGTTGCTTATGAGAATGTCATTTGGGACTGTAAAGCCTTATTAAAATTAAAATATTTCCTCTCTGTTGTTCACTTCCCCCACCCCAATCCACTAGGTCAGTAGCCCTGTCAAAGAAAGAAATTAGGTTGGTTTGGCTTGATTTTTTTTTTTTTTTTTTTTGACAAATTCATTGTGGCTATTCTGTATAACCCTATTATCCTTTAGGTGCTTACAAATTGATTAATAATTTGTTGTCATTTAAGGGGCTTTATTTTTAAGCAAAAATTTACAGTAATTTATGTTTTGGAACTGGTACAGTAGTTATCAAGTGCTTGTGTCCCTTTTTGGGCTATCAGTGCCCTCTAGGGGTAAAACTGAAAATTGTCATAACTACTCCTTTTCTTAAGAATAACCACATAGTTAAGAAAAGGAGGACTTGTGGCACCTTAGAGACTAACAAGTTTAGTGCCACAAGTCCTCTTTTTATTTTTGCGGATACAGACTAACATGGCTGCTACTCTGAAACCTGTCACATAGTTAAGGTTAAACTTTTGTCACAGTTATTTTTAGTAAAAGTCACCGACAGGTCCGGGCAATAAACACAAATTGACCTGTCGTGACTTTTATTAAAAAATAATGAGGGGAGAGAGGGCAGGAGGGGGAGGAATGACACCTGGATCCCCATAGGTGTGGGGAGGGGGCTGACAGTCCCAGTCCCAGCCCCACCGCCACGAGGGGAGGGGAAGGTACAGTCCCAGCTCCAGCCCCTGCCAAGGCTGCAGGGTGGGGGCACACAAGAGCGGCTCCAGCTGCAGGGGGTGGGCGCACAGATAATAATTAGATATTATGTTAAGCTGACAATGGTAATGTAATGGGAATCTTTTATTGAATCTTGTCTCCGTGTTTTAAATTTCTAAAGCAAGATGTTACAATTGTTCATATTCTGATCATTCATAACTTTTTTTTTTCTTGGTTTGCAGATGAAAACACTAAGGAAGCTTTGCAGGTGAAGAAAAGTCTGAGTGAGAAGGTTTCTCTTTACAGAGGTGACATTACATTGCTTGAGGTTGACGCTATAGTTAATGCAGGTAAGTAATCTTTTAATGTGGTTATATTTAGAAACTTATAGTATTCTTTACACTTCTGGGGAAAAAAAAGATATATAACATGACTATATGCTGTGGAAACCATAACATGTCGAAACTGTTGCTCATAAAGTTTGCAATCTGCGTACAGCAGATAACTTCATCCTGTGTGCCATTATTGTTAGACTTTTGTAAAAGCACAAAGCATTTTTTTCCTTAATTTGGATAGTTGAGAATTTGCACTGTATGTGGCAAAACACTAAAATTAGATGTTGGAGATTAGCTTACTGTAATATGACCTACCTGAGACTCAATGGTGAAGAATGCAGCAGGTGATTTATTTTAAGAGTATTTCACTTGGAGATGAGAACTTTGGGAACTGTATCAACTTCTTCCTAGCTTTTATGTGTATCTTAAAGTTTTGGGGCTGACATGTAAAGTCCTGAACGGCTTGCTTGAGAAACCATCTATCTCCTTATACTGTACTGCCAGGTTGCATTCAACGGAGACTCTGGTGCTGTTTTGAGAGAGGGAGCTGCTGGCATCATATTCTTCATGAGAGAAGACCCCGTTACTTAGATATTCATTTCCCTCCATAGTAGGAATAAGCAGAATGTCTTGACCTTTGTTGGCACAGTACAAAGCCCACCAGTTTGTTTAGGCATTTGGAGAGAGTTGTGGATCTAATTTTTTCCCCTGTGGAGTATCTTTGTTGTAGTTATTGGGTGTAACAGATGTACTTTATTGTTAAGAGTGCTGCGTTACTTGGAAGTTGTTCTTGTGGTATTGTCTATTTAAATATTGCAAGGATACCTGGAGCCTGACAAAAGTTTTTGTATTGTATAAAGAAATAACATTAGGGGTTTTTTTTTTGTTAGCATTAAGTCCTTTTAAAATTTAACCTCACAAAAAATTTTGTGGGAGCTGGTTGGATTCTCATAAAGATTTAAAACAACTGATATGGAAGGAGCTAAATGAAAGAAGAAGAATGGATGAATCTGAGGTATTGAATATCTATAAAATACTTATGCAAATAGTTATGACCAAGCGTGAATTAAACTGAATGGCAAAGTGGTGTTAAATTTTAAGTTGTGGTGGGTATTCCATAGATAGTGTCTGTGGAAAATGTGCTGATGTTTCTCAGGGCTGTTTTTTACATAGAGTGCATAAAATTGTGATCATGGGGAGGAGGGGAAGAATCATTTTCAGTATATTTCTTTCCAGATCCCAATCTGCACTGTTACTCCAAGCATCACAGCTAAATGGAAGGTGGAACAATTGCTAAACCATCTGTTAATTGTTAGGTTAATGCCTAAACTAGCAGAATTTCATTAAACTTATGACTCTATGGGGAAAAAAAATCCATGAAACCAAGTTGCACTAAACTTGCTGTTAGTTGAGTTGTAAATACACAATTTTTTTTTTTTAAATCCTGTATTTTACCATTGAAGCCATGGGTGGTGGGTGAAGCTTCCCCTTGGGGAGGCTAACGCCCTGCTCGCTGCTCTCAGCCCCCCCTCATCCAGGGCGGACGGGGGTGGGTGGGTGGAGAACTGAGAGCTTGGCACTAGCCAGGACTGCAGCGGAGCCCCTCCCCTGTCCCTTTCCACCCCCACTCGCTCCTTTCCGCCCCCACCGCCATGGTTCCGAGATGGGGCCACAGCAGGAAGCCGGAACACCTCCAGCTACAGGGCTGTGGCAGGGGGAGATGTTTCCAGGGGTGCCAAATTGGCCAGTGCCCTTGGACACAGGCCCCATGGGCACGTGCCGCTGTCCCCTCCCTCCCCAAGCGGCATGAAGTTGACAGAGGCTTAGGCTCCTCAAGCCTCCATTACTCACCGCCTATGGTTGAAGCAACATTAATGGCCCCTTGTTATTTAGGACATGCAGTTTACCTTAATGCAGCAAAACATTCTGTTCATTATCTTGCTCTATCTCTGTTATATTTGGAGGTAGATAACTTGGAAAATAGCTTCCCTCCAAGTTATTAACCTACTTCCTTCCTTCACACAGGCACAAGATGATATACACTGGCTTTCCATTTGTATTTTACTTGGTCTTTATTGAAACACTCAGAACAACTGAGTAGTGCTTGAAAAGGAAGCTGCCATATATGGCTTGTTTTTGTTCTTATAATTTGTATCTCTCTTGCTTGGAGAGAAGACTGCAGCTGGCTGAAATTTTGACTATTTTTCATAAAGGCCTTTTCTCGTTTTGAAAAAAAAATTTTTTTTGCAACTTCTAAATTTTCTGTTTTTCAATTAAATTGAGTAAATATTTAGGTTTTTCTCTTTTGGCTTATCAGTTTTCCTCCCCCCTTATCTTTTCCCCTCTTCCTTACCTTCCAAGCCCCGTTTTGTTATAGAGGGGAGGAGAAGTGAGACTGACTGAGTGGTGTGGAGGGAAGAAACAGGAGGGGGAACAAAAGAAATGAGAGAAATTTTTAAACCCGAATTGTTTTGAATAAAAGAAAAATGACTTCCTTTTGAAACCTGCAGAATGAAAATGAATTTGCAATTTTGAAATTTTTTGCAAATCATTTTTTTTCCCAACCAAGTCTGCTAAAGACCCAGTCTATACCTATTGTTTTCCTTCCCAAAACTTGCAATGATTATTTCTAATCTGAGAAACTGCAACATGATTAGAATCTGAAAGATAAAGTATTACACTCAACCATTGCCAATAAAAATATAAGAAAACTGTGATAGTAATGAAAAGGAGATGTTAATATCTTTCTCCCTGGACAATGCTTCGCTAGCAATTACCAGGGTCTTGTGTATTCTCTGGTCATAAGATTTTTGTACAGTGATTGTGCAGTAAATTCTACATTTTTTTTTTCAGTTTTTTTTTAAAAAAGTTTCTAACCCTTATGATTGCAGTAAAAAGTTTCTCTCTTCTACTTTATTCACATTTAAATAATTTGCGTGTCTCACTTTAAGGCATTTTCTCTAGTCCTCAAAGAGCTCTCTATCTGTTGAGTTTATCAAAAAGAAGATTGAGGTGACTTAATCAGTATATAAGTTCCTTCATGGTCATTGGGCGGTTAGACCACCTCTAACAGGCTCTTTAATCTAGTGGAGAAAGACATAACAAGAACCTATTGCTGGAAGCTGAAGCCAGACAAATACAAATTAAAAATAAGGCACAGACTTTTATATGTGGGGGTGATTAACCTTTGGAACAAACTACCAAGAATTGACTGTCTTGATGCCTTCAGATGAAGACTGATGTCTTTCTGGAAGCTATGTGTTTATCCAAGCACAAGCTGTACTTTAGGGTTATAGGATTCAGAATAACTGGATGGATGAAATTTAATGGCCTGTGATATAGAGGAGGTCAAGTAGATGATCTAAGTGTCCCTTCTGGCCTTAGACACTATGAATCTATAAAAAGGTGCAGCTTTGCTGTCCTGAGACTGTAGGCAGCCTGAAAATGTGTGGAAGCTGTATATTGTTCTGTTTAATCTTAATGGTTTTAGCTTTGAAACCTAATAAGTTTTAAAACTTCACTGCTCATTATATAGCAGCGATATCCAGGTGATGTCCCACAGTTGCAAATTTTCTTCCTCTTCTCAAGTCATCTGTACACATTTCTCCCTAGCAAATTTTATGTTGTAGTTTATATATTGTCAGTACTAAAATACTTCGCAAGTTCACAACTGGAACTGCAAGGAGAGCATAAACTGAATTAATAATTTTTTTTTCATTTTATTGAAAACCTTAATTTTTTTAATTTGAATTAAGTTGCCACAGAATTTCCACTCTGCTGCCACAGTTTGCCATAGAATTTGCTACAGAATACATATGTTGTAGGATTAACCCAGGTGGATTACATTACATCATGAAGTTAGGAAACAGAAACCAAACAAACCAACCATCATGTCTCAGCGAAGTTATGTGAAAAGTGTTGCATGCTATTCTTCTGTAGGATACTCAGTCACTTGGCAAAGCTGTGCCAATGTTTTAAGAAAAAAACAGACCCCAAAAATAATAATTAAAACCTAAGAATAGTGAGCTGGAAATAAAACCTAAAAATACTGGGTGACAGGGAATGTAGAAACAGCCGAGTGAAGAAATAGGAACCCCTTTATAGTGTCACTCACTTGCTTTTTGTTGAGAACTCTCCTTAAGACTAATTGTAGAAAATTTTTAAATATCATCACTCAATTTGTTGAAGTAGCTCTGACTGATACTGGCCATATGGCCAATTGCCTGTAGCTTTGTAGAGGTTGCTGGAGAATATATGCTGTCAGTAAGGGCTTTTCAGCTGTCTCACTCCACCATCTAGTCACTGTGGCCTCAATTTATCAGTTTGCTGAGCACCTTGACCCTTGATCCATCAAAGCGTTAAGCACATGTTTTTACTTTAAGCACCAGTAGTCCCTGTGAAGTGAAGCATGTGCTGTTTGCTGGATTGGGGGCAAAATG
The DNA here is from genome assembly GCF_965152235.1 of Eretmochelys imbricata. Classification (NCBI taxonomy): domain Eukaryota; kingdom Metazoa; phylum Chordata; order Testudines; family Cheloniidae; genus Eretmochelys; species Eretmochelys imbricata. Next base: position 199,102,076 of record NC_135574.1, on the reverse strand, counting down.
CTCAGCATCTTTCAAGATCAAGCCTTTTATCTCTGTGAGCAGAATGTAAACTTGATCCCTTCCTCACTCCATGTATGTATGAGTCCCTGCCTGCGTCGCCTTCCTTTGCGCTCCCTCATCTGAAAATAAGATAAAATAGAGCCACAACACAGAGACGCATTTCCAGCCATTTCCTCCATGACCTCAGTGCAGCCCTTTCTGATCCATTGGTGGAATTACAAGCAGCGGTGAAGAGACTGTATTCAAACGGCGGTGATTTATCATCCCATCACAGCATATGCTTTTAAGAATGTGATGAAAAAAGTCTGAGTTTTTTTCCCCCATATCACTTTTCCAATGAAGTTCAGGGAAGAAAGTGTTTTATATTCATTTATACAAAAGTTCTAAGTTTGTGATTTAAGTCAAAATTTGTTTGTGCCTGGACACAGGGAAACTGTAGGGTTTTTTTCCAGTTTTTCTAGTTTACAGATTAAAGGTTTTTAATCACATAGAGTAGAACCTCAGCGTTACGAACACCAGAGTTATGAACTGACAAGTAAACACCACACTTCGTTTGGAACCAGAAGTACACAATCAGGCAGCAACAGAGACCCGCCCCCCCCACAAAAAAAAAGTAAATACAGTACAGTATGGTGTTAAGTGTAAACTACTTTAAAAAAAAAAGAGAGAGATTTGACAAGGTAAGGAAACTATTTCTATGCTTGTTTCATTTAAATTAAGATGCTTAAAAGCAGCATTTTTCTTCTGCATAGTAAAGTTTCAAACCTGTGGTAAATCAATGTTTGTCTGCAAACTTTTGAAAGAACAACCATAACATTTTGTTCAGAGTTACAAACAACCTCCATTCCTGAGGTGTTTGTAACTTTGAGGTTCTACTGTACGTGGACTTCTGTTTTTTAATTTAAATGTAATACCAAAAGACGTTACCCGCATTCAAAAGTGTTCTAAAAAGCTTTTGGTCGCAAAAAACTTGAATATAAACAGAGACTCAGTTTAACCTTAGTAAACAAGGAAATCTGTTCTCACTCTCAGTATCTTGATTTGTGTTCTCTTGTGTATATCTACTTTTATATGTTTTATTGTTTATTAAAGGAGTTACAAAAGTTGATGAGGCTACAAAATGGAATTAACCATTGAATGCTGTCCAGCACATGAGTTACTCAAGGCAAAACTAAACATCAGTACAACTTGTTGTTCATGAAGTACCAGCCCTAAAAAACACTACTGAAAACAGGAATGAGAATGGTGTACTGTAATTTACCTGAACTGTTGACGGTTTCCATGGTTTTTTTTCCCTACGAGATCAGATGGCAGAGTGCTGAGTATAAAATCTAGGCTGGTTTATTCTTAAACTAATGAAAATGGCTGTAAATCTTGCTATTCTTGGGTTTGGTAGTTCAGTATGCTTTTTGCAGTCCCGTTTCCTTTTTGAATTTCTGGCAAATAAATATCACTTCAAATCTGAAGTTTACTTTCAGGGGAAATAACTCTCATTTCTTAACATTAAAGTAATGTGTGCTTCGTTACACTGTGGTGTCGAATTGTTTCATGTGCTTTTGTGCAATCAAAGGAGCCAGGTAGGCATTCTAGAATTTTAGTCAACACTGGTGATTGAGCAGAGGCTCCCCTTTGATATGGACACAGCGGCAAAATGAGGACAGATGCGTGCCTGGAATTAAGCGGCAGGCCCCAACTTTTATTAAACTGTAACACAAGGGAGTGCCACTGTTCCCTATTCCCTCATACTCTCCTATACCAGACATTTAATTGGTTACAGTGTTGCTTGTCATATAACCCATAACTGGCACCAGAATTACAGGGCTCCTTGCCATATAACCTATACTACAGGATAGGCTCTCCTCAGCCTACCCCCCAGGATTCAGTTCTGAGTCTATGCACCCTCCTCTCCGCCTCCATGAGGGGTGAGCAGGATGCAGTCCTCAGGCCCTGAAGGCCACAATTTCTGACCTCGGCCTGTGAGGCCCAAGGTACAAAAATCCCAAGTCTTTTACTTCTGGGAACCATTCATTTTATTCTCTTAACTGCACTGGAAACTGGTCACTGGGATGCAGCAATTAGCTTGGTCACTGTCCCGACCTGACTACATGGCCTGGTACCACAATTCCTGTCCAGTCCATTTCCATCACATCCTGTAGCAATCTGTTAGAACCTCCATCGCCAAATGTACGCCCTCATTTCTGAAAACTTCCGGCTGATAACAGATGGTCCTATGCCCCATCACTGAAGTTCCAGTGTCTAGGAATATGCTTTCCATTGGAGTCAAACTGCTTTGGCCCTGACACCCAGCTGAGCTCCAGCTTCAGTCCTGCGTGCCCTCTTCTGGGCATAATGCGGTATATAGTGCTCACAAATCCAGATGTTGCATACATTTTGTGTAGCTTCTGAAATAAAAAAGCACACGGGGTTAGGTAAGATTTTGTCTTCTACTTTAGTGCGGATATAAGTCCTGTAATGCATTGATTTCCAGTACTCTATTGCCTGCACCTACCGTAGGCCAAAGCCCCCTGCAGCCTGTGACATAGCTGCCCTGATCCTGAAAGAAAGAGTACCAATTTTGGTGGGGGGTCAAGTAGTGCAAAGTTTTTCTCAATACTGTGCCGAATTGGTATCTCATCAGGCAGCTGCCATCGTGGTGTATGAACAATAGTGCTGGTTGCAAGCCCTGTATTTTTAGAAAAGTTCTCATTGCCTTTACAGGGTGCAAGCTGCCATTTGCATATTCCTTCAACACCAGCTCGCTCATTCTAAAAGCACCAAAGAAAGCAACAACAAATGTTCCCTTGATTAAATGGCCTCCCTCCCACATCTGCACAGCCTGTACTAACTCTGTCCAGGTTTCCTGTGTTACAGATAACCTGTCCGCCCCTCCTAGACCACCTTTCTAAGAGTTTCTCCACTCAGAAATGCCCACAATGGTCTGGGAAACCTACCAACCTATTCCAGTAGGATGGGCCTGCTAACTGACCAGAGACAGGGAAGAGAGCCAAATTGCAGTAAGTCAAAGACACCACATATTACACCACCTAGTGTGTAAGTATGGGCCATCCATGGTGAAGCCCTTCCTGTGCCCTAAATTACCTGAATTCTGAAAGGCTGGCCTTATAGGCCCTCATAGTCCATGGGGCAGCAGAGTCCTTTATTAGTCCTACAGATGTCTTGGGCCAAGGTTTCAGAGTTGTTGAGGCATTACCTGAGCTGGTGAGTGAGGTGAATTTCCAGAATCTGTCAGCCTGAAATTGAGAGAGAGCATCAGCAACACTCTTATCCACTCCCGGGACATGCACTGCACAAAAAAAAAATGTTCAAATGCAAGCAGTGTAAAACAAAATCTCTCATCACCCTTGTTTCCTGAGTAGTCTTAGCCAACTGTCTACTTACGATAGTGACCGCAGTTTCATTGTCCTGTCAGAAATGGACTTTTCTGAAAGTTTGCTTCCCAAATAATGAGTGCCATCCATATAGGGGAAAAAATTCAAGGAAGGTGATACCCTGTAATACCCTGAGTCCCCCAGCTTTCTGGCCACCTCTGTGCACATCACTCTCCTTGCAAGTAAACCCCCAAACCTGTCCCTCCTTAGGTGTCAGACTGTTCCTGTAGCCCAGTTTTGAGCCACCAGTGCAAACGCTATATTGAAACTCCATTAAACACTTCCAGGAATCTTTTCCACACTTTAAGTCATTTTTCATTCCCCTTGTCGTTCTGACAAATTGGTGGGGTTTTTGCACTCCAAAGGAGGCAGATGCAAGATGGACACACAATGCTGGACCACGACCCAATATCTGGCATGGAAAGTTTAGGTGTCCCATGCCCAACTGTAGTTCCCTTAGAGTCATTTTCTTTGCCCCTTTAAGAGCCTGTAGCAGTTCCCTCACCAATTCCAACTTCTCTGTTGCTAACCTAGAAACACCCTGAATTGTGGCCAGTTTGATGCCCAGGTACATTAAACTTTGGGTTGGACCTTCTGTTTCTTCCGTGGCAAAGAGGATCCTGAGGTGCTCAGCTAGGTTCTGAAATGCCTGCACCATGAACTCTGTTGTCTGTTTCTAACCTTCCTGCAAATAAGAAGTCATCGAGATAGTGCACTGTGTTAGGCAAACCACTCTCACGTACCCTTGGTCACTCCAGCATGGAGATGAGTCATTCAAAAGTGGCACATGACACTGAGCACCCCTTGAGCATGGCTATCTAAATAGTAATGGCCCTCTAACCTGCTTGGATTTCATTTTAAGTCCCTGGGATGCACTGGAAGCAACCAGAATGCAGACTTCATATCACATTTTGCCAACAGTGCCCCATGGACACATTCCCTAACCATGGCTACTGCAGCATCAAATGACAAATATCTCACTGAATGCAACTGGGGGTCAATATGGTCATTTGCCAGTGAGCCCCAGGGGTAGGACAGGTGATGGATCATCCTTGTCTTCCCCTTTTGCCTTCTTTGATATCACATGCAGGGGAGATATGTGCAAATCTGGCTTTGGAATGGCCTCCTGCTGCTACCTGGACTTGTCCGCTAATAGTATTTGTAGATCTGGTTGTATGTTACTATCTGACACTTCTCTTACTAAAACTCTCAGGAGAATAATATCAAGATCTCCAGTATACTGGAATGCCTCAGAAAAAAATGCAAATACTGTTGAAGCTTACTGCAATATTTTAATCTTGTCAGATCTCAGTCTAAATGGAGAAAGGTTTCAGAGTGGTAGCCGTGTTAGTCTGTATCAGCAAAAAGAACGAGGAGTATTTGTGGCACCTTAGAGACTAACAAATTTATTTGGGCATAAGCTTTCATGGGCTAAATAAAACCCACTTCATCAGGTGCATGCAGTAGGAAATACAGTAGGAAGATACAGAGACCTGTACAGAGAACATGAAAAAATGGGTGTTGCCATACCAACTCTAATGAGACTAATCAATTAAGGTGGGCTATTATGAGCAGGAGAAAAAAAAGTTTGTAGTGATAATCAGGATGTCCCATTTCAAACAGTTGACAAGAAGGTGTGAGTAACAGTAGGGGAAAAATTAGCATGGGGAAATCTACAACCTATCCTGAAGGACGATCCCTCACTCACAGACAGCTCCCCAACCTGAAGCAAATACTCACCAGCAACCACACACCACACAAGAAAAACACTAACCCAGGAACCTATCCTTGCAACAAAGCCCGTTACCAACTCTGTGCACGTATCTATTCCAGGGACACCATCATAGGATCTAATCACATCATCCACACTATCAGAGGCTTGTTCACCTGCACATCTACCAATGTGATATATGCCATCATGTGCCAGCAATGCTCCTCTGCCATGTACGTTGGCCAAACTGGACAGTCTCTATGTAAAAGAATAAATGGACACAAACCAGATGTCAAGAATTATAACATTCAAAAACCAGTCGGAGAACACTTCAACCTCCCTGGACACTCAATTAGAGACCTAAAAGTCACAATTATTCAACAAAAAAACTTCAAAAACAGACTCCAATGAGAAGCTGCAGAATTAGAATTAATTTGCAAACTGGGCACCATTACATTAGGCTTGAATAAAGACTGGGAGTGGATGAGTCATTAAACAAACTAAACTATTTCCCCATGCTAATTTTCCCCCTACTGTTACTCGCACCTTCTTGTCAACTGTTTGAAATGGGTCATCCTGATTATCACTACAAAAGTTTTTTTTCTCCTGCTGATAATAGCCCACCTTAATTGATTAGTCTTGTTAGAGTTGGTATGGCAACACCCATTTTTCATGTTCTCTGTATATATCTCTGAATCTTCCTACTGTATTTTCTACTGCATGAATCTGATGAAGTGGGTTTTATTTAGCCCATGAAAGCTTATGCCCAAATAAATTTGTTAGTCTCTAAGGTGCCACAAGTACTCCTTGTTCTTTTCGTCTAAATGGAGTCACCCTAAGCCAGTACTTAAATGGGAGACTCAAGGAACACTTAGCCCTGGTCTACACTAGGACTTTAGGTCAAATTTAGCAGCGTTAAATCAATGTAAACCTGCACCCGTCCACATGATGAAGCCCTTTTTTTCGACTTAAAGGGCTCTTAAAATCGATTTCCTTACTCCACCCCTGACAAGTGGATTAGTGCTTAAATCGGCCTTGCCAGGTCAAATTTGGGGTACTGTGGACACAATTCAACGGTATTGGTCTCTGGGAGCTATCCGAGAGTGCTCCGCTCTGGACAACACTCTCAACTCAGATGCACTGGCCAGGTAGACAGGAAAAGAAGCGCAAACTTTTAAATCTCATTTCCGGAGACTGTGGGAACTGTGGGATAGCTACCCACAGTGCAACACTCCGGAAGTCGACGCTTGCCTCAGTACTGTGGAAGCACTCCGCTGAGTTAATGCACTTAATGCACTTAGAACATTTTCTGTGGGGACACACACATTCGACTATATAAAAACGATTTCTAAAAAAAGACTTCTATAAATTCGACCTAATTTCGTAGTGTAGACATACCCTTAGAATATTTGACTGGTAATGGTGATTCAACAGTAATAATCCACTCTCTTAAGTTAGTAGAAACTCAGACTGTTAAAAGCCACTGTTGAAGGTACTATGTATTTTTGGTTGAGATATGAAACCAAGATATTGATCATTTTAAGGTTATTAAAAATCTTCTGGAGCTTTCTGTAAGATTAGTGTGTTAAAATTTGAAGTGGATTTTGTCTTCAACCTGGGTTCATTATTTTTTTGTCTATTCCAGTTTTCCCCCCTAGCTGTAGTTAGTCAGCTTCTGCAGGTACCTTTTGCTTGTAATATAGGAATAACTCAACAACCTGGAGAAATAATTATGTTGGATTGCTTTGTCCTAATTTTTATGTTTCTTGACTTTAACTTAAACATAGTTTCTTCCCACAAACATCCATGTTTTTGTATTTGTAGCTGCATGGTCAATGATGACAGGACAGCTGGGTTTTTTGTTCCTGTCAATTTATCCAGGGCTGATGGGGAAGACAGGATTGATACAATTTTCTTCAAAATTCAGTTGCAAAAGATCTACTTGGGACTAACAGCCATTTGGTTATACTGTACTGAAGTCTTCTGCGCTCCCACGACAAATGTATGTAGAATCTTGATGTACTGGCATGGTCGGTATAACTTGAGATTATTTAAGGAGATGTGGGTGTTGAATTCCTAGGCTTTCAGTATTGGAGGTATTTCACTCTTTAAGCAGCAGTTCATATTCACTGGCCCCGGTTAATGAACGGCAAGCCCTCTCTGTGCCATCTTGGGTGATCAGAGAGCATGTACTGAAAGAGTTTAAACTTTGTCCTCATTTAGGGTCTCGGATTGTGGGAGGGAAGCAGAATGAAAAACAAGGAAATACTGTTCTATATTTTTCTTTAATGTTGGGAAGATCTGCAAAGTACACTTCGTAAGTTTACAAGAAGTTAAGTTCTTGTATAGCTTCTTGAAAACACTGAAGCCTGAAACCCTCTATCTACAGAACAGAGTGCATGCTTATCAGTGTGGTACTATAAGCATCTGGATGTCCTGATAATAGTGCCAACGGTGTTACTTGCCTGTTAATACCTGGCTTGAGAGACTCACCTCATTTCACATATAGTTAACTTACTACCCATATTAGTGTAAACTGGGGTTGTTTCTAAGTGTGTGTCTACACTGCAATGTAAGCCTAGTAGAACCCTGGGTTTGTTAATCTAGGCTTTGAGCATCTACACGCATTTGTAGGCCTGGGTTAGGAATTGTTGAACCATGGATTCCAACCTAGGACTCCAGTATCTACCCTCCATTATGCAGACCTGAGTCCAGCCACCCATATCCCAGACTTCCTACCATATTTCCAAAATGTGGTCGCTCTAGTCCTTTGTTCGTGGTGCACTGTAGGAAAACTTGACTGTCCACCAGACTTGACTGTCCAGAGGAAAGAAAGTCGGCCCATGGAATTGTGGGATGCTTTTGGCAGAGTCACAGAGCATGAGTCCAATGGTCTAAGCCGTGGGTTACTGCATATCCTAATTGTCCCAAATTTGGGACAAGGTCAGAATATTGAGAGGATTTTTTCCATCTAAGCAAATGGACAGAACATTCAATAAATCAGATGTATTTATTTCACTGAGAAGTCAATAACATACTAAAGAATCCGCAATAAAAAACTTCAGTGGCTAAAATAATACTCATCTCCCTTTTATATTTTTTTTTATAGTTTCCTTTCATACTCACAGGGTACTTGAGTTTGTTCACTACCACTTCACAGCAGTCTTACTGTTCAATCAAAGGATTTCCTCTTCACGGTATTGTGACATTGATGCTCCTTGGGATTCAGGAATCTGTCAAGTGCTTGTTCAGTAGTATTAGTAAAATGAGGGGGAGCTCTGACACTGGGGTACTACTTCCATATTGGGTTTTACAATGCTTACTGTCAGTGTACTGATACAAGGAAGAGGATGATCCCAACTTGGTCAGCATTCTTCAAGACATGCACTATATCTAGTTTTTAGACCATTAAAAAAGGGCCATGATTTTAATTACTTTCCTGGCTAAGTTAAGTCTCTATCCCATTGTCTGAAGCAAAGACTCCAGAAAATGCTGGATATCCTAACACGTTTATACTTGCTTATTGCACAAATTGATCCTGCTTTTTGAGGGAGTTAATTAGATTGCATTTATGAAATAAAATCAGAATTTCATAATAAAAAGAATGAAAATGTATTTTAAAAGCACATACATTTTAAAATGAAAAATAACTTTTTTCCACTCAGTTTTTCACTTCATAACTATTACTTCGGAACTGATTTTAAGTATCCTACTTGTGCAACAGTAGTGTCTTCCTTTCTGTTGTTCTCCGGTTTCATAACTGTATGGAACAGCAGGTCTACTGCTTGATTCTCTCCCTCCTCCTCCCCCCCTCCCCACTGCTTCTGTTGACCTTGAGGTATAATCTGATTTGCTTTGTTAAATTTTAATTTTATGAAGCATTGCATCCCTACGCCATGCCCAAAATTAAACTTCAAGGTAGAGGTATTTTTTACAGATTTAAAATTGTGAACTGCACATATTATCTCTGAATTATACTCAAGCAAATGTGTAAGTATAGAAATGTTGACTGGCTGAGCTACACCTCCCCATATAAATAGCTTGTTAACGTGCAATCAGTCAGTGAAGTTTCCTTGAACTTGGTGCTTAATGAACAGGTGGGGGAGAGGCTGAATTCTAATCCAGAATGAATCTGACAGCTTATCAGGCAATTTCACTGATTGCTAATCCATTTCATTTGGCTTTTTAATTTATCACATAGAATTTTCATCTTGTAGCTTTTGAGGAGGAAATTAATTCAGAAGCATGCCCTATAACAGTGGGCTGAGCCAGCCTGCCTGACTATTCTGAGAGTATTTAAGCATGAGTGATTTTGAATCTGCAAAATGTGGTCTTCTCAAATAAGGTGACATTTATACACATACCACTTTCTCCATAAATATTTTGCTGAATTTGCATTTAGATGGTAAAAGTATCAATAGTATAAACATTAAAACAAACAGTTTCTGTATGCTAACAACACAAGCCTTCTAGAATAGACTGAAAGCAATGGATTTAACTTCACGTCATGGATAAGATTTCTTAAGGTACAAAATAATAACTAACTTGATATTGATACAAAAAAGTTGTAATGTAAACACTTTTTTAGTATGAGAAGTGGAAATAACAGAACATAAGAAATAATTCTAAATTGCTTGTAGGGTTTTCCCTCTTCAGTACTTTCATATATTTAGATGGATTGCAGGCAGTTACTTAACTGAGGCTTTCCTTACATTGCATGTCTTGTAGTGATGTAGCCTACACTGGTTTGTAAAAGTCTCAGTAAAATGCTGGTTCTACAGTGGCAGAAGTTAGTGACAGAATTTCCATGAATTTAAGTAGGGCTGGGATTTCACTCCCAATGTAAATGAGCTGCACTGGTGTACAAAGTGACTTACACCAGTGGGGCTTACTGTATTCTGAAATTTGTGTAGCTGCACTGGTGTGCAGAAAAACCCATACAAGCCCAATTAAATTAGTCCATTTAAAAAGATTATTTCAGTGTAAATAGTTGAGAGATATTGCTGTTCTCCACCATCATAGTATGGGTGAATAAGTTAAGGTATTTTCTAGGAAATCGTAAAAGCATTGTTGATGGGTGTTGGACATGGTTAAAACAATTCAGAGGACGGATGCAAGTTTTGTTTCATCTGACCTGATCTATAGTGAAGAGAGATTAAATTGCATGTCAATTTAAGAAAAGTGAATGAATAGTTTAAAATGACAAAAGCAGAAGCATACAACAGGGAAAAAAAAATAATACAGAGGCTTGATAGAGCATCATCTTAGCTGGTATCTTTACCAGAAAGTAATTGCTCTGAGAATGTGACATATAAAGTGTGGAAGATTAGTGTCATCAAGGAATGTACTGCAACAATTCATAATATTGAAAATATAACTGGTAGCAAGTAATTTACAAATAAGGAATCAGAGGAGAGGATCAGCAAGATTAGTGTAACTACAGACATACAAGGTGAGATTATAAATTTAATTCTAAAATCTTAAAGCACCTTGAAAAAAGATGTACACTGTGGTCCATGAGAAATGAACTTTGCATAGAAAAATAAAGCCATCTTATTGATTGATCAGTTATCAGTAAAGTCTCAATTTTTTGCTGGTGACAACATTGTGAGCAGTATTCTAAGGTAAGCAGAACTGGATTGCACTCTAAATGGGAGAGACTAAATTAGCCCTAGGGTGGGATCCTGCCTTTTCTCTACCATCCCCACTGTTGCCCTTTTTATGAAACCATAGCACAACTTCAGTATAGTGAAGACATTTAGCTTTAACAGTGAATAGAAAATTCTAGTCTTTATATTGTAATAGATTTCTCATGAAATCTCTTAAAAATAAGTTCATTAACCAACAATAAAATTGACTGTATATTGAGATTTAAATCGCAAAATGAAGTAATGTTCCACATTGCTAATGCTTTTTAACAGTTTGGATTGATAACTCCAGATCAAGCTTTTCCTTCCTTTCTTTTGATCTATATTGTGAATCATGAGTAATGTGACTGTGCATGGCATCCTAATTACTCTTATCAGATCTTTTTTTCCCTTTGTTTTTTTACTAAACTTTTGCATCTATATCTTGTGGCACTGAATTCTACATTAGTTATGCAGTCTGTAAGATTTTATGAGGTCACTGTAGAATCTGGTCTCACTGGTCTGGTCATTTCAGAACAATATTTTACAGATATCTGTGCTGACATACGTGAAACTCTGCTTCTTCTGGACAACAGCATGCATGTAATGTTGAGCTCCCTTTTATATATAGTCCATAAAGACGTGAAATTGTGACTAGTTAGTTCAAAGTTGAGAAATCAATTTGGATTTAAAAAGCAAGAAAGCTCATTTACCATCTTGCAGTCCTTCTCCGACCCCTTTGCTTTGACCATATCCTTCCACTTTGCATCTCTCCACTGGCTCCCTCTTCTCTATTGCATTAAACATAAGCTACTTGTCTTCCTATGGAATGCTCTTCACAACCTATCTGTTTGTCACAATTCAGGGCAATTGTACCTGCGTTCCACCTTTGTGGTCCAGCAAGGACACCCACTGTAGGCTTCCAGCTTCTCAGCTGCCACTTCTCTTGGTCAGAGACCCATATCTCTCTCCCCTCCTCACCGGGCTTTTTAAAAGCTGCACAGTTCCCTGCCCTGCTTTGTGATATTCCCCAGAAAGCCAGACTGCTTAAACAGGCCAGCATCTGAGTGTAGCTTTCTCTTGGAACACTGTGAACAGTTGTAATTGCCAGCAGTTGTAAGTTACCACCTAGCCCGTGATAAGCAAGTACATTTCATCCTAAAGTGAAAGCATTAGGGAAAACAACATATGAAAAACAATAATAGTTCATATATTCATGTGAAAAGCTTACCAGAGATCACCCATCAGTCTTTGGGGGCCTCAGTAGGCCAAAGTCCTTCCAACCCTTGCCAGGAAGGATTGGGACCCTCCTTGGTCAGAAGGTCCTGTCCATTTACTGAAAAAGAAAGAAGGTCCTGAGTCAGTTTAATCTGAGCTTATTTATCCATAAGTCTTTTCTTTGTCTATTGGTCTCTGAAGAATCCAGTGTGAAGTAGTTATATGTGAGCTCTTCAAGGTGGTGGTGCTTCTCTGGAGGTGTTACAACCCAAGTTAATTTGCCTAATCACCTCCCACTGTTTTTAATTCCTGAGGAGTTGTGGTCAACTTCCTCCATGGAATCACTGGCTCCCTCATCTCCATCACATTAAACATAAGCTACTTGTCTTTATTTTCAAGACCTTTTACTATCAAGATGTTGACTCCTACCTCCAGTTTGGCCTGTGATGCCAGCCTCCATCACCCATTTGTTAAATTTTCAAACAAGCACCTTTACGCTATCTCACATGCTGCCCTTGGCACATCATCCTCAAGGCTATCTCATTATCTTCCTTCAAATCCCTTCTTAAAACTCTCCTTTGCTGCAATGCCTATGGGAACTTTGACAATGGCTAGGTTGCTGGTATACTGAGATATTGTTTAGCATGCTGACCAGTATTGTCTCAGTTTCCTTATAGTCCCCAGTGGAGTCATGGTCCAGGATTAGGACTTCTAGGTGCTATCATAATAAAAATAATGATAGTAGTGCTAGTAGTTAATGAGTAACTGGATAAAAAAAATCTATTGAAATAAAGAGGAGAGCTGAAAAAAGCCAATATCTGAAATGAATTTTAAGTTGAGATCTTGCAGCCTACCAGGATTATAAGTGAATGCTGTATGGTGTAGGAAAGCTGCTGCCCTTTGTTTTTGTTCTCTCCTCCTCCATCTCCCTTTAAAAAAAAAACAAAACAAAAAGAACAAACAGAGAACAATAACAACAAAACTGATATTTTCTTCCTTTAGATTTACTGAGCCCTGATTGTAGCTCAGTTTGAACATGGAAACAGGAACTGTGGATGGCAGCATCAGCATGGGTTTCAAACAGCTGCTCAGCCTTTACTAGAAATACAAGTTTCTAGTGGTGTAGCACATTTGTATTTAACGCTGGCAGGCTAGGAGATGACACATCACATCATCTTGCCTTTGGGATTCCCAGCTTTCCAGTGGTATCCATCAATCGATTTATCCCTGGGTGGTCTGTGAGTGATTGGACCTGAAAATGATTACTGATGCATCAGAGTAGCAGTGTTTTTTTGGCACTGCTGCAGGACTTAACGGAGCAGTTGGCAGGCCTAAGACAGTCTAATTATTTGTCCTATATGCTGTAATACACATTGGGTTCTTTCTTTCCATTTCTATCTGCTTTTTATTAAAAGTAATATATTATTCTGGGATTGAAAAAGTGCTCTCCACAGAGGTAAGTATGCCCAAAGCTGTCAGGATATGCATGGTTTTGTTTTTCTTTCTGTTTTTTTCCCTAGTCTTGCTACTTGCCCCTTATTTGTACAAAACATGGTAAGGATTAAATTACTTTTAAAAAGTTTCTAAATATATATTGACTGGGTACTGAATCTATTCATGATAATAGGGAAAGGGAAATGTGGCAGGGAATCTACTAAGGGATGCAGTGGGCTAGGAGCAATATACACTAGCAGTAGAACTGGATGTCTCACAACTTATCTTGGAATTAGGGGCTTCAGGGGGATACAGGAAGAGAAATCAGATAGAAAGGAAGTGTTGTTAAGAAAGTTGATGTGTCTTGCTGTCCCAGCTGCTAAGCTGTTACAGCTGCTTAGTGCTTCTGTTCTTGGAGCTTTGGCATTATCAGCACGAGCAGAGAGTGCAACCTGTTAATTCAGCAGACCTCGCTGTTACTCACAAAGAAAGACCACAGGCTTGGTTTGGTGGGAAGACACTTGGCCAGGTTTACTGCCCTCAAGGCACAGTACTAGCATTCCGTAGGAAAGGAGCATCTCAGTCAGCAACGGGAATTTCTGCTCTCGCCTCAGCTACACAAAGAGTTAAGGCGAGGTACCGCGATATTTATAGACTGAGGCAAACAACTTACATACCACCTTACATGTTTCATATCATCTGTTCATTACCTTCCCTTGTTCCTTGCTTCTGATGTCTCAGACGAAACATCCCTATTCATTATTGTGTCCAATCATCTTATCGTGCGCTAGGTTGGGGTGTACCTGTGCTAGCCTCTTGAAATGTATTTATGTGAATATATAGTGCCTAGTACTTCTTAAGAGGGCCTATGTTTTAGCAATGCTAGCAGCAACTTTGACAAGGTCATGTACCAGAGAGAGAACTTGTAAGCATCTGCTTTAATACGTGGCCTGACTTTGGTTCACAGCGTCTGGTTCAGACCTTGGTTTGAACCAGGCCCAGTGCTCCAGGCTCTTTGTCTCTAATACAGGGAGCAGGAGACTGGCAGGGCAGGCAAAGATGGGCTCTGTGTTAAGGTGATGTGGAGGGTGGGCAGGGAACTAGAGGAACAGGGGAAGGCAGAGATTCTTTCTTGTGTGAAACCTTAAATGCTCAAAAAAACACTTGGTTGAAAACCTTATTCTTTTTGACTTCCGTCCACCATCCATTACAACTTATATCCCACTGAGGTCCTTTCTGCTCTCCCTCACTCAAAGTAAATTTGCTAAAGTCTGTTTATGGTGAGCTCTTCTTTAAGTCTTACCTATCGGAGAAACTTGACTTAAACTTCTGGTGCTCATTCAAAAAAGTGGGAGTCTTACAAACAGAAATTGTGACAGAGTTAAGGTTAAAGTTATGGTTCACTGGAGTTCAGCTAACATGTTGCTTTAGTTAAGTTACAATGACAATTAACTAGAAGATTATAAAATCCCAGTTCCTATTCCGTTATCATTGCTAATTTTGTAAATATTTTTGCAAAGTTTTCTCAAATGCTAGTCACTTAGAAATGTATCTTCAGGTTCATATGCCATATAAGTGATTATAGATAGGCTTGGGAGGATTAGATTTTTATTAGTAAATATCAGAAAACATCAATTTCACAGTATACACACAAATGAAAAAATGTCAATGATCATCAAAATTTATAGATAGGCAAAGAAAGAAGAATGCTTCTTGAGAACTTTTTAGAATAAAAATCCAGTGATTTCGACTTTGGAATTGGGCTTGTTGCAAAAGCACTAGGGAATGAATAGTAAAAGTAGGTATGATTTGATGATTTAAGGATATATACTTTGTATATTTTGATATATGATGTTCACATGCTGTTTGAATGAATTATAAAGCTCTGTTTAAAATCTCAATATCTACTGTCATCAAATAATTATTTAATTCCCCCATAATTTTCAACAAATGTGAAATTTAAATGCATGATTTTGTACAACTGAAAACTTAAAATTGATAATCTTTAAAAATGTTTAAAAATAAACATCTATATTATCAATTGAAATTATATAAAAAAAGCATAAACATTAATTTTTGCCAAGCCTAATCATAGGCTATGAAACACAATATGAGTTTTGTTACTTGACCTATTTCTGTTTGGCTTTTCAGATAAGAAAGAGAAGCTATTCCTTCCTTGTAATAATACAACATTTCTGTAATACAATCTTTCAGAATGCCTTTCACCTCAAAGTTAATATCAGTAGTGCAGTTCAGCTTTTAAGTTTGTGCTCAAAACCTATTTGTATGCCTGCTGTTAGTCAAAATTGTAAAGTCAGCAATTATAGTTAAGTGCATGCCTTGATGGGCTCTGTAGAATTGTACTTCTTATATTAATCAAAGGATCATCCTCTTTTATTGAGTTTTTAAAACAAAGGTATTGGGTATCCATGTATTTGTATGCCATAGTGTAGGGGTGTGAAACTTGCTATGAAGATACTTTCTTTTTCTTAAACACTGATTATCTGGTCCAACATCTACAAACTTAAAGCCATATTCTACTTTCAATCAATACTAGATAAGTGGTAGAATATGGCTCATCTATAGTAAATAAACTTTTAGGCCCTGATTCTGAGATTGGGTTTGAGCAAAGCTGAAATGAAGCTAGGGCCTTAGTAGAGATAGTGTTGTATTAAATTCATTAAAATAATGCAAAGCACATTTAGGACCATTTCTTCTTTTTGTTTGGCCACTTGCATATATGGTTACCCAGTTTATCCACAGTTATAGTAACTTTAATTTGCTGCACATGTATGCATCTGTATTATTTGAAGTTATGTCTTTTATTGTCCTCATTATGTTTAAGAATTATTTCCCTAAAATGATAAATAAGAGTAGTTAACATAACGTTAAACCTGTTACAGGCTGTCTGCAGATTCATGAAAATAGTCTGTATCAGTTACAATTGGTTCACATTTGCAGTGATTTAGTTTCAAATCTGAGGGCTGAGAACATATTTTTTTAAATGAAGTTTACACTGTGTACATTCAACAGAACTCTCTTTTGTCACTTCATAAGAAAATGTGAAATGAGAGATCTGAAAAGAGCTCTTTTCAGAGAGATTTATAAACTACCACTACTTTTCTGTTTTGTTAGTCTTTATGAACTTTTACTGCAGCAAAAAATATGCTGTTACTCTTGTCAATTAAAGTTATAGAAGATAAAATAAAGTGGAACACAAGCACATTCTCAGGAATAACTTCATGTATTACCTTAATTGAACTGATGTCTCATTTCCTTCCCACTTCAAAGGATTTTTCATGCATTTGGCATATCCTGGAAAATTTGAGTACTTAATTTTCTCACCTTGCTGACTTTAGTGTCTCGAGAAACATTAATTCATGGGGCCAAATTGCTCAGTAGCTACTGCAATAGAGTTGCACTCCTGTAAATATGGATTTTCATAAAGGAGTGAGCAATAGAATATTGTGCAACAATCTTACAAGGGAAGTGGTGGATGCTACTGTAACATGGACAGATCCTGGTCGTCAGTGGGCAGGATCGAACCTGGGGTCTCTGGAGCTTCGTGCATGAGTCTCTACCATATTAGCTAAAAGCCAACTGGCTCTTAGCTAAGGCTGTAGAGCAGATTCATTTTATCTCTCTCTCTTTCTAAGTGGTCTCAGTGCCACTAGATGGGACAGAACACCACACTCAGGATGCCTGTGGGTTACACTACATCCCTATAGCCATGTCAAATTAAGCTGGATGAAAATCTAAAGAATGTATCCTAGATAACTGCAATTAATGCACTGGTCTTTCCGCTCTGTGCCTTGGGCTCAATTCACTTTGAATTTAGGTTTACTATTAATTTAAAATAAAATAACTAAAATAAACAAGAGGGGAAAAAAGGGATTATATACCTTTATCAATATGAGAAACTAAATTAGAGAAGGTAACTTCAGTTACATTCATTCATACAGTATTACTTATACAAAACATTACAATGTCTTAAGTTCAGCCATGTGGGCAGATCAAGCAGTTATCTGTGGAAAGGTATAAGTATCTATCTCAGGGCTTGTCTACAAACAGCTTTTTTTGCACTTCTAACTATATTAGTTTACTAACGAGCGTAGACAGGTAGCATGTATATTGTATAAACGTCGGGTTCTCCTGGCTGTGTTTCAGGTGAGTCTCAACATGGTAGCTTCATGCTTGTAAGTGTGGTGTCATTCTTTCTGATTCTGAGGTTTTCATTTTGGCTTTCATATGGTGGCTACCAGGTTGTTTCAGTACTGCATTGATAGAACGTCTCGATTCAGACAAATGGAGTAAGAACACTTTATGGCACAGGTTATTACATTGATGGTAGTCTGGAGAGTACAATTTATTTTCTTTTTTCAAACCCTGGTTTTAAAAAACTGAACTTGCTCATCATCAACCCAAAATCTGGAATCAACTCTCATATGCTGGAAACAATTACTTGGAAGCAGAGTCCACTTACACAGTATTTTATAGCTATCAATGTCAACAGCAGGATTACAAAAGGGGATCTTGGAGTAGCTGTTGATAGTTCCCAGTCAACTTCAAAGAGAAAACCATAAAGTTGTTCATTAAGTAAAGATTTAATGCACACAGAAAACATTGTGAATAGTATTTGGAATTTTGTGAATAACTTTTAAACAAAAGCTAGGTTTTAAATCTACTGGTGTCCTGAAACAGACTTCCCTACTTTGTTGCTCTTAATTATATTTATGCTTCTATACTCTAGCACACATGCATAAACACATTTCCATTCTTCCAGAGACAATTTATCAGTTTCTATAATGTGTTCATAATGTTTTAGATTATGGATATTTTTATCTAAATATTTTAGAGTCTTTAGAATGTGAGAAGAATAGCAGCATCTCACTTTGCTCCCAAACAGTTCAGAATCTTGCTAGCAGTTAGGGAATTTCCACAGCTAGCAGCTTTCCAGCCCCTAGATTAATACTTGACTGGTCCTCGGTTGCTGGTGAAACAAAAATGTGTAATGGTACAGGTATTGGAATCAGCATATAAAATATCTATTCCCTGGATATTTATAAGGCTTTTTCTCTGTAAGGCACTGTCTTCTCCCTATAACCCCGGCTGAGTCAAGTAAGAATATACAAACCCTTACCTTGCTTGACTCGGTTCTCTCTTTAACTGAGGCAGAATCCCAATTTAAAGCAGTCATCTAATCCTTAATGTAAATTCCATAGGCTCTGTAGCCTGGAGAGAGGTGATAATAGCTCCACTTACAACACTCCTTCTAGGCAAATAAAACAAACCAGGGTGGACAAAATGTTATCCTGATAGCGGGCTTCCTTGGTAAATAATGCTGAAATGGCACTCACCTATATCCAAAGTGGTACAGGCATTAGGAGCCAGCCCTTGCAGCAGACATCCTTCTGGGTCCTGGTCAATCAGCTGCTGAGTTCATAGTGGTTTTGAATGCCTATATTTGTGTGTCCCCCTCAACCCCCATCTCTGACTGACCATTTTTCAGAGCTGAGCTAATGTGTGTGGGATCCACAAGACGCCTTGCCCACAATGAAGCTGTTCCATACAGCTTCAGAAACAGCGACTGAGCATATTTATTAACTGCCAGACCCAGTTGTGGATGTTGCTTTAACTTTTTGCTGGGGTTGTCCTACCCAGAACTTTGCTCATCAGCAGAGACACAGTAATTGAAACTAAAATCCATACATTTCCCCGACTGCTTATCTCCCTTTCTTAGGGCGAGAAACATCTCATGCTGCATATAAAGCAATGCAGGTTACAAAAGGACCTCTTTTAAGATGACCAATATTTTCTCTACTTTGATTATTGAACAGGAGTTTTCTGTAATAGAAAACTTTTCCCCTGCCCTCTCCTATTGAAGACCAAGATCAGCACCATAATGGCATGTCTAATCAGGACTGGGGTGTGGGAGTTATAATGTTTGTCTCAAATGCAGTTCACCCCCATATGCTATATTTTCTTTTATTCTGTTCCTTGTTAAACAAGCACTCTTGGATAGTCACCCAAATGCAATTTTTTTCACCTTTTTCCAAATAGTGGCTAGTCAATTCTGTTCTCTCCTACACTGACTTGATTGCACATTAAGCAGTGGGGGGCCATTGGCTGACTTATAGGCAAAGCTATGTGGGCCGTCTCAGGGCTAGGGAGCTGGAAAGTGACTTGCTGTGGCAGCTTCAGACCAGGTCAGCATGGGGAGACTAGTTCCACACCGGTGCAGGAAGAAAACCCTTTTACTTCTAGCAGGCAGAGCAGCAGGAACAAGAGCACAGTGAACTTCTCTCTCATGGTGCCACATGGTAGCAGACTTGTGTGAATAGAAAATAGGGGAGAAGAGCCTTCTCTAGAAGTGGGTGTTTGGTAAAGGGGGAAGGAGGTGGGAATTGCAGACTCAGCTCAGAGCCATAGCAGACAGGTGGGAGAAAGGGTAGAGTAGTGTTCCCCATTCCACCCTGCAGTAGCAGAAGCTGTTTTTTAGTAGATGGGGAAAAGGAGGGAGTTTCAGACTTTTTGGTGGAGGGGTGTAGCAGACCTCTGAGCAGGTGTATTAGAGCAGATGGGGGAGGGAGTTCCGTACCCAGCTTGAGGGACAGAGTGGGGGTTGAGGAGCATTGGGAGATTGTGGAGTGTGCCACCCACAGACCCATGGGGTCAGGAGCAGGGTATGAGGGCCCAGGCATGGGATGGGATTGGGGGAGAGCGGAAAATGTGGGCTGGACAAGAGTACCATCTCCAGTTAAGCTGGAGATGTTAAGGTCCTTCTTTGGGATTATCCTAACAACGGGGTGGGGGTGGGGGTGTGTGCAGCCTGAGTCTGAGAAGGAGCGAGAATTTACCAATGTACATTGCCAAAGAGCCATGTCAGCAGCTCCCCATCTGCTCCCCACCCCGCCCTCAGTGCCTCCCGCCCACCGGCAGCACTGCCAATCAGCACCCACACTTCCCAGTCAGCTGTTTCATGTAAAGAGTTCATTTTGGCTAATATCAAATAATCGCTCAATATTTTATACATGTGGGTATAGTTTAAATGACTGTAGTTATTTTTAGAACTGCACTGTTACTTGATTGCATCCTTGGATTTTATTTTAAATGGTGCCACAGTTGGCATGTTTCTGTCACTAGGGTGTGCTCTGATTCCATGAATTCAAGCTCCTTTCTACATGGACTAGCTGCAACTGAATCTCCTGATTGCTTTTTCTGCAGCTTAGCGACCATGAATTTTTCAGCACGTTGCTTTGCTATCACCTTGGCAACTGACTGAGTTCCCATGTTATTTTCTTTGTGTGTTACACCATGCTTCCCTGCTCTCTGGTGTACTCATGTGAATGAATGAGAGTCTCTGGCTTGTTAGCTGAGTACCCAAATGCCCCAGAAGAGTACCATGTTGTCAAGCATTATAATGTTGCCATTGCCTCCTTTATTTCACGAAACAAGAAGCCAGTATGAGGTTGCCAAACTGATGGCTTTTTAAGATTTGATATCAACAGCATTTAATTAAACTTGCCACTCCTTACAGCCGCTGGGCAGCAATGTTTATGGAATCGTACTTTTAAGCTTTGTGATAAATGTGGAGGGAAGCACAGCCTAAGTTATCTACACATGAAGGGGGGGAAAATACAGAGGACCAGTTACTGTGTTGTAATGTGTTAATTTGCTTTCACAAAAGTCTGTACTCTGTTATTCCATAATATTTTTTAAAATGCGGCTTTTGTTTTTAAATCACCCCCTGCAAGTTTTTTTCCAATATAGATGTGCTAGTTGGAGAGAATCATTTCACTCTTAGAGTTTTGCTGCAAATGCTAGAAAAAAGTTCTATATTGACTTAGGATTGTTGTTTTGGTATAGGATGAGAGAAATTATGTATGTAGCCGGAGCAAAATCCAGAATTGTAAAAATGTACTTTTTAAATCATTTCCATTATCTTAATTAAAATAAATTCATCTTTTGATGAAAATTGCACTTATGGAACTGTGAAATGTAGAGAGGAAATCCCTATTTCTTCTCTGGGGTGAAGATTGTGGTTGACAGCTTTGCTCCTCAGGCACAATGTAACTGTATCCCGTAAGGATAAGCTAGACTGTGTGGGAGACAAAGCTTTCTTGGGGCCTAGTTTGAGAATGTGGAAAGAACTCCCACAGGAAATAGGGACCACCAGGACTTTCACCACCTACTGCTCCAAGTGCAAGACACATCTTTGACCTGTCTTGCTTAACTTAAAGACACACACAGAGAGAGAGAGAGAAAAATCTACACTATGTACACAATTCTCCTGGGGAGAAGATAAGAGACAATGAAACACCGATGACCGATGTTAAACCATATCACTTAAGGTGCTACTGGAAGGCACTCAAATAATACAGTGATAAGGGCAGATAAGATCCTATATAGAACAGGATTAGAAGCAGTCGTTTTTCAAAATTGAGCTACTAACAAGCAAAAGTTTTTTGTTCTTTTTATTTTTACATGCAGCAATGTATATTATTTTGCTATTTCAGTTTTAACCTTCTTAATTTATTCTTTGAATTAAAGTGGGAAGGCTGTCTCTTGGATCTTTGCAGAGGTCTGTAAGTAGTATGGGCTGGATATGAGAGAGCCAGGAAAATGACTTAAATTGCTTTGTTGAGGAGTTTATTTTGCCTGATAAATTTGACCCTCATGCAAACAGGAGTTGTCTAACTACCTTGTATCTACATTCAGCATGCAGATAACAACTGTCCTTTGTTAGATAAAGTGGTCAAATCACTGACCAGCAGAATCCCTAAGTGGGGTTAGTGTTTTATGGCAACATGATAACATTGTTTAATATGGAAATAGTTACAGCTCCTTATATGTCTGGAATTTGTGCCTGATGGTAGTTTTCCTGGCTAGTAGAATACAAGCTAAAAGGAAAGCATCTGCAAATCGGTCTAGTAGTTTAATTCTACTCATTTAGAATCTGGAGATATTTTAACCAATATATTTAATTGAACACTGTGAACATAGTATTGGCATACAAACTTTTAAAATGTAAAAATCACTTTTCAGGTCAGTGAGGAATGAGCAAGCTCCATTAATTTTTTTTTATTTCTGAATGATATGTTAAAATTATAAATTTCCTTGAAGTTAGCAAATGAAACATGCCTAGGAAGAAATTACAATAATTACATTGCAATGCCTCACTAGTGATAGAGAGCATTCTGGTATAAAATTATTTGGACGGAAGCCAAAGCCAAATTTGGCTCCACATTAAGCTAAGCTATTTCTTGAAGCACAAGTAATTGGTCAAAGGTCTTTTAGCTGCTGTTTTATCTAAATTAATCTTTTCCTCCGTAATATTTGAAAATATATAATTGTCAATATCTTTACAAAAATAGTACCTAAGAAACCTTTTAAAAAGTTCCTTACTTGTGTATAGATTTGTGTGTATGTGTATATAAATAATGCGCATGTAAGAAACGGGTAGTTTATATATATATATATATATATATATATATATATATATATATATAGAATATATATATATAAACTAACCATATTTTATATATTATTCACCTTAGAATGCCTCACATGTTCTCTGGCCACTATTCTGTCTTCCTGGGATTTGAATGTTACAAAACTTTGAGCAACTTCAGACTGCCCCCTCCCAAAATGAAGAATTTTTTTTTTCTCTGCCATCCCTGAAATAACACATTTTAAAGCTGTGTCATTTTCTAGCTGAACAAAAGCTGTCTTAGGTCTTCTTGAGAATCCTGCATCTCTCCCCGTGTGCTGTCTACAGTTGGACTCACGGTGACTAAGATAACTCTTCACAGATAAAGGGATACAAAAAATAGTCCCAATAAAATCTTTAAAATCTCTCTAGAACATTGTCAACTTTCCCCCCGTAATATCTATCAGATGTAGAATATATGATGATGTAGAGTGAGCTAAAGTTTTTTGGCACTCGTTTCAGATGAACTGCCTAAATGAGTCATGGCTTAACCACTCATGAGTACTACAACCATTGCAAGCTCATCACTAGAGATACTATTTTACTACACCACCCCACAACATATTTCCCCCCCCCCCGCTCTCTCATTACATTATCACATACTATAATTCATAAACATTCTGAATAATTATAAATATTGGAAACCTGTACTAGTCATTAGTAGCAGGACATTAAAGGGGAACAAAAGTACTGCAATTTCATAAGACATGTTTAGTAATTATCAAGAGTTTACTTAGAATCGGTAAACAACACAAATGTCCAGAGAGAATACAATTTTTGTCATTACATTATTTATATATGTTTAGATGAATGTGTTAATAATAAACATACAAAAATGGTGTTCTTTCAAATCTTGCGTTCTAGTGTTTGTGGTTTTCAAGCAGCTGAAATTCATATTGTACTTTCTGGCCTTCTTCAGTGTCTGACAAAGAACAGCATGTGTCTTAGAACAGCTTAAAAAAAACAAACAAAAAAAACACAACACAAAACCCTGCAGATAATACAAGGAAATTACTGAAAAGCACAGCAAGAGAGTTGCATTTTATTGCCCTTGTTTTGGATGATGTATGAAAAAGAGGTCCTGACTGATTGTGGTCATTAAAGGGCTCATGACTCCTCATAAAAGTAGGATGTTAAGCATGGTATATTGGCTGACTTCCAGCTTGGATAATTACTTAATTAATTGCCCTTGCAGTTTCATTTAGATCTATTATTCTTCCTCACTTCCGGTCTTAAACTGTCTTGAAGTTGTGCAATATCACACCTCCGATATCCAGGGTTTTTTTTTGGTTACATAATCTTTCTTAACAGTCTGAATTACAATTTGCAAACTGCTGTGGGGAGAGATTTTCAAAGCCACAAGTGGGAGTTAGGTGCCCAGTTGACCGGTGCTTTTTCAAATCTCCCCATTGATCTTCCTTGGTTAAAGATGCTGTACAGGTGCAAACATCATAATTCTGTGTACTGAAATCTTAGGAAGGAAAAAAAATGATCGATTGCATATAACTGCTTTTATACTTTTTAATCTGTGTTACAGTTGGTGCAAGTATTTTTCATACTTCAGCTTTTACTTTTGACAATATTGGTGTTAACTAGCAATTTTGTTTCATTATTTACTTTGCCTTGTTATGAATTATGCAGTACATTTTTTGTAATGTATTGATATTGATTAAAATATGTGGATAATTTTATTATTTCCAATGGTGTAATAAGTTTTTCCTCCCTGTTAAGTTTGTAGTTAAAGCCTTTCTACTGATGGCTAGTGCAGCATTCCAATATTTGCAATTATATGAAATATGCTTCAAAAAGGCAATTATCCATAGGAGACTTTTTTCTTTTAATTGGAATAGAGTCATAGATTCCAAGGCCAGAAGGGAATCAATGTGATTTAGTCTAATCTCCAGTATAACACAGGTCAGAGGACTTCCCTAAAATCTCTTTTAGAAAAACATCCAAACTTGATTTAAAAATTGTCAGTGATAGAAAATCCACCATGACCCTTGATAAATTGTTCCAATCGTTGCGTACTCTCACCATTAAAAAAATTATGCCATATTTCCATTCCAAATTTGTGTGGCTTCAACTTCCAGCCATTGGATAATGTTATATCTTTCTCTGCTAGATTGAAGAGCCCATTATTAAAGGTTTGTTTCCCATGTAGGTACTGTAATCAAGTCACCCTGAACCTTCTTTTTTTGCACTACATAATGATAGTCTCAAGGAGCTCAGTCTATAAGGCTTGTTTTCTGATCCTTTAATCATTCTCTTGGCTCTTCTCTGAACCCACTCCAATTTATCAACATACTTTGTGAATTGTGGACACCAGAAGTGGACACAGTATTCCAGCAGCAGTAGCACTAGTGCCAAATAGTGGGGTAAAAGAGCCTTCATTATTTACCACTCTTCCAATTTTTGTCTTATCTGCAAATTTTATCAGTGATGATGATTTCATTTTTTCTTCTAGATCATTGATAAATATGGTAAATTAGTGTAGGGCCAAGAACTGATCTCTGCAAAATCTCACTGGAAACACACCCACCTGATGACGAGTCTCCATTTCCAATTACATTTTTGACACGTATCACTAAACCAGTTTTTAATCCATGTAATGTGTGCCATGTTAATTTTATATCATTCTATTTTTTAATCATTATGTTGTGCGCTACCAAGTCAAAGTATATTATGTCAACGCTTTTACCTTTATCAACCAGGATTTTAATATCATAAAGATAGATCTTGTCAAATTAACTTGATATTTTCCATAAACTCATGTTGATTTGCATTAATTACATTGCCCTCCTTTAGTTCTTTATTGATCATGTCCCGTGTCAGCAGCTCAATTATTTTGCTCAGGATTAATGTCAGGCTGACATGCTTAGAACTACCTGGGTCATCTCATTCAAGGCTTATTGAAAATCAGTGTTAACTATCTAATGAACCCCTGAACTGGCTTTTTTAAAACTCTTGGAGGCAAGTTATATGGACCTGCTGATTGAAAAAGGTCTGACTTCAATAGCTTCTTTTAAACATCCTTCAGAGATATTAGAGGTATAAAAAGCTTGTTACATCGTCATATGATGAGGCTATATAATGTTTTTCCCAAATACAGAACAGAAATATTTATTGGCCACTTCTGTCTTTTCTGCATTTCCATCTAGTGATGGACCAGTACCACTGTCAGGATTCTTTTTGTTCCTAAAATATTATTTTTTAAAAAAACCTCCCTCCTTATTGTCCTTAACTCTGCTGGGCATAAATTTCTCCTTTGTCCATTTGCTTCCCTTATTAATTTTACACAATTCCTAACTTATGATTTAAATAGTTTACTATCAACTTTCCCTTTCTTCCATTTGTTTATATATTACTTAACCAGCATGGCCTTCTTCCTATGTTGTGGGATTGTGGCTTTTTGGGCAACGATTAAGGTGTTCTTAAATAATTTCCAGTTATTATTCATATTTTTTTTATTAAATTCTTCCTCCCAGCTGATCTGGCTCAAAATTGTTTTCACCTTTGAGAAACTGGCCTTATTAAAGCACCAGATATTATCTATTACTTTATTCTGCTTACACATTATAAATCAAAATCGTGATTGACTGATGTTCACATAATTGTTTAAGTGTATTGCTGTATTGAAATATCTCCTTATCTGCTGCCTAGGAGTAACATTTTCTATATAGCTTCTGCAAGAAACTTCTTCAATGTAAATTATAGTACTTGCCATTTATAAATGCATAGTTTCTGGCTATGCTGAGTTGCTCTGTAGTTTATTCATTTTCTTTGGCAAGAATTTTAAATCTGTCCTTTAGTTTTCCTCTTTTCTTCCTCTTCTCTCCTTGCGTTAACTCCTAAACTGTCCTACTGTGGATGCCAAAGGCAGTCATGCTTACAAGTCAGCTGATGGAGAAGAGGATATCATAGCTTAATGAATTCTGGCAATGTTACAGATATTATTTGATCAGATTATTAGAGCCATTCTTACAAAAGCCTACCATGAGAGGCTGATAGAGAAGCTTTAACCTTTCAGAGAGAAAGGTGGGCGATTGTTTTGATACAAGTGGCACCTGATAGGTTTAGACTGGGGGAAAAACTGGAGACTTTGTTATATGATTGTGGTATACGGTGAATTCTGCCTCTCTCTCTCTTTCTTTCTCTGTTTCCTTTCCCCTTTATTTTTCACTCTTTACTTCTCCTCTTCCTCAGACGTTGTATTTAATAAAGGTTTTTTTCATGTTCTTTAACTCACTTCCTCTCTACCTTGTTGCCTATTCTGATTTCCTTTACTTATCATTTTTCAAAAAAGTGTACCAGATGGTGATGGTATCTCTCACAATAGAACAGAGGGAGGAGGGGCTGCCCAATCCTGCATTTAGTGATTATCTATTTTTCCCTGAAATGTAGCAGGAATAACAGGGTTATGTGTGAAAATCACACCCTTTGTAGAATTTTTTGCACTGACAGTTTTTCACTGATTTGGGTTACAATATTCATTTCTATACAAGAATACTAATTACATTGTGTAAGTGCTAATTAGGGGTATTGTAGCTAGAATTTTCTGCAGAAGATGTATTGACAAAATAATTCTTAAAATGTATCTCGATTAGAAAAAGTGGTATCTTACATATTACACAATCTGTTCATACAATGTCTACCGACTCTAAAATACCTGCAACAGCTTGGGAAACCAATATATCTGCTTTTGTCAACCACTTCCTTGTATCAATATTAATTAGTACAGCATATGAGGGTATGCAGCTTGGTAGTCTTTTAAAGAAAAGAAGATATCTTAAGAGCTAGAATTTTTCAGTATTTCTGAATAGACATCTGCAGCTATTGAAACTGAACTAATTGGCTTTCTGAAAGGTAATCTACTTTTTCCCTCATCTCTCCCAGGATTTACTCATTTCCTCTCCTCCCCATGCTCCCCCCAGATCATCAAGCACTTAGCTTTATGCAGAATTAACCTTATCTAGCCTTCCCCCTACCCACCCCCACCCCACTGATGAGGGACCTAGAACAAACTATTGTAAACATTTTCTGTGTATATTTTTGTGGGAGAACTTACGCAGCTAAAGTAGTTTGGCAACTGATTAAAATATATTTATGCATTCTTTTTTTCCCTCTGATCAAACTGTGTTGTGATTGAACCCCTAGTTTTGTGATCTCAAAGGGGAAAATTACAGTCCACTTTTTTCCTGCTTTAATTTCAGTTGCTTACCATAAATGTATTCAGGTATTTAAACTAATTTTGAAAATCTTGTTGCTGTGATTAGTGTTCATCGCTTGTTTTATATTATCTTTGAACCATGTTTTACCACTTCATACATCCAAGGCTGCTGCATTCTTACCTACTCTGGTGAGATTAATATCTTGAGAACCCATTCATCATACCTTTCTTTATGTCAAACCATTTTTCTTTGTTGAGGTAAGGTTATATGTCAGAAGGGAAATAGATAATTGTCACACAGAAAGGTTTTTTCCAGCAGCAATGTTCTCTTCTTAAATATTTAATATTAAACTTATTTTGTTGTACAGCCATTTGTATGCATTTTTGTATTTAATGTAACCATATGACTCTAAGTATGTCTACATATCCATATCAATGTTTCCTTGAGAGAATGATATCTTTTTAGCTCTTCAGAAATATATTTCAGTAAGCACATGTTATGACAGTATTAATATTTTCCAGGGTCACAAGACAGTTCTTATCCTTCAGAATGAAGAAGGAAGTTTACCAGAAATAACTAGGTCAAAATATTAATGTTGACTTATGGATTCTTTGTAATCTGGAACTTGGTGTATCAATATTTACCTTTTTTCTGCATTCCATAGCAGGGTTTGAATTGGGAAGTGTTACTAGGCCATCATTTACTGCACCATGAAACATGTTTTCAAAGAGCCTGATTCTGCATCATTGAAGTCAATGGAAATTGTCATTGACTTGCCCCTGCTACTGGTTAGTTCTCTGGTTGGCCATTGATACTATTGCTGGTCCAGGACGTGGCGGTCTGGGGCTCCGCCGCAGCCGCTGGTCCCAGACCGCTGCTCCAGGGCAGCGCCAGGGGCCAGCTGCCTGGGGCTGCCAGAGCAGCAGCCAGTGCGGCTGGCCCTTGGGCTTCCCCAACTACCGGGATGGTCCTGGAGTCAGCCGCACCAGCGCTGCAAAATTCACAGAGGTCATGGAAAGTCATGGAGGCCAGGACCTCCGTGAATGATTCGCAGCCTTACTGATAAGAGAACTACAGTAGAACGTCAGAGTTACGAACATTGGAGTTATGAACTGACTGGTCAACCACATACCTCATTTGGAACCGGAAGTACGCAATCGGAGCAGCAGAGACAAAGGCAAATCCAGTACAGTATTTTGTTTAATATAAACTACTAAAAAAGATGGTTTAAAAGCAGGATCTTTCTTCTGCATAGTAAAGTTTCAAAGCTGTGTTAAGTCAATGTTCATTTGTAAACATTTGAAAGAACAACCATAACATTTTGTTCAGAGTTACAACAACTTCCATTCCCAAGGTGTTCGTAACTCTGAGGTTCTGCTATATATAGACATCCCATTTGTCAATGACTAGAACTTTAATACATGAACTCATTTCACTGGCCTGGATCTGATTTGAGGGTAGGTGGGTGCAAACATACAGCTATCACCGTTCTCTGTGGGGACTGGCCTCTTATTCCTGCAGCAATTTAACCTGCTTTTCAAAACAGGAACATAACAGAATGCCATTGAGTGTTATTTTCTAAAACAGAAGGGCTTTATTTCTCATTAAGCACTAAATAATTATAGTGAACTCTCTTCCATGAGAATGAGTAGGGAAAGATTCTAAAGCTTATAATAACTCTAAAAAAAGAATAATAAGACAGAGGGGGTCTATCAGTTGCTAATGTGCGAAGTTAGAGACCATGCCTAAAATTGTATTCCTGTTTGTGATTTTTGGTCTTTATGCCTGGCTCTCAAGATTAAATTATGATTTTAGTGGAAATAGAACTTCAGAGGGTTCCTGAATGGTAATTTAGTGATTTAGAATGACATGGTTTGTTTAATCAGTGAGCTTTGCCTTTTAAGTGCAGGACTAAAAGTACATAGTCTCATTTTTCAGACTTGTACGTTTGTAATACTCTGAAATGAGACTTTTCTCTAATTACATTGGGTGCTTCGTATTTACCCCGTGTGATACTGTCTAATTAAGACCTGATATGTGCATTTTCCATTATGCTTTAGTAGTGTACTATATACCAGTTGTGTCAGTCTCCCTTAATAGCATTACAATAAACTACTGAATACTCAGTTCAGAGATGTTAAATGTGCACATTTTTTAATTTACCTGTGGTAATATACACCCTATCCTATATTTTAGTAGCCCTTGGAGGAAATACGACCAACCGCTGCCTCCTCCCAAAAACTAAAGGAAAAAAAAACATAGAACTTTCCAGTTCTCAATCAGACACCTGACCTGCTCTGCCTCACTCAGTGCTAGTTTTCTACAACCATCAGTCCTGTTATAGCATAGCTAGTCTCCACAGACTAATCAATACAATGTAAACGAGAAAACCATAGGTCTAGTAAGAAAGAAGAAAAGAGAGGGTGGGGTAACACCTCTTGTTCCCTGCCAGCCTTTGTAATAGTAGATGCTGCCCTACCTCAAATACCAAAACCTTTACATTAATCCATGTTGTCTGCAAGACAGAGGGGAAAATCTTTAAAGGTATTGAGAGTGAGGAATCCAAATCCCATTGACTTTAAAGGAGTTGCGGGGCTAAATGCACCTTGTGCCTTTGAAAATCAACCAAAATCTCCCCATGCTTATGGCACACTGCAAGACCCTTCTCTTTAAGAAAGCTTTTTCACCATAAATGGAATGATTTATAAAGCCCTTAGTGAAGGGAAGAGGAAGAACATAAAACCCTACAAGGTCCACTAGGGCTGTATCGATCTAATCAACGTGGAAGTACTTATATACTATAACACTTGAAAAACTCAGATAACTAGGAAGAGGGAAGGAGGCTAATTAGTTTATGTCTGCAGGCTAGCCGACAAAGGCTTATGTAAGGGGTGGAATAACCAGACAAAGAAGGATGTTGGGGCTGGGGGAGGGGGCCGGGGTGGGGGGAACTAGTGTTTATAAGTACTTTGCTTTAAGGATCATAGTTCTTGATGATAACAAAAAAATCTTTTTAGAGCTTTTTTAAACTGATCATACCAATCAATGCATGATCTCTTTAAATGGCCAAATACCAGTTTAGTGGGAGAACACTGTACATAAGATTTTTGTGGTTCTTCATCTTACTAGATAATTACAACTTTGGTGTCTGCAGATCTGGTACCTGGGAGACTGGAATCTGTTGATTAGGGCCTGATTCAGCTTACATTGACTTTCATGGTGCAGGTTCAAGCCTTTAATCCTCACTGGGTGAGATTTTCAAAGGCATAAATGGAGCTGAGTGCTTAATTGCCCTTTGTGCTGTTGAAAGCATCCTCATTTTTTCTTTCAACGTTGTCTGTAAAAATGAGTTTATTTCTTATGCTGCCTTCCAAACTGCTGACAGTGGCAAAAATTGGATTGGTCCTATAGAAATTTTGCAAGAGATCTGAAGTATTTAGTCTGTTCAGTGTGTCATTACTGTACTCTCAAAAATGGATTGTTAAATGTCTTCTTTAATACAGTAAAATTAATTTCAAGGTGAAAGTACTAAATTATTGCCTTTTTTGATTTATTGGTGAGATAGACCACAGTGATAAAGCTAGAGTTCCAGGTTCTCAGAGTACTTTGTCATTCTTTAAAATAATGGAACTGATAACACAAAGGCTTTGCAATAGACATTTTGCAGCTTTCAGTTAATGTTAGATGTAAAGAAAACAAAATAGCTTTTGCTTACTCTCAGCAGAGTATAATCAGGCCCTGAAACCTGAAAAGATACATAGCCAGAATTCTGCAGCAGAGATGAACTTGAGCCACTGAATATGCTGCCATTGACCAAGTTCCAAAAGCTTTAGATATTTAACCTTTCACTTTGCATTTGGTTGCAATTGTTTGTCTGACATGGAGTTTGTAAGTATGCAATGTAGCTGTAGCTACGTCAGTCTCAGGATATTTGAGAAACAAGGAGGGGGAGGTAATACCTTTTACTGGGGTTCTGTGTGGCTTGTCCTTATCACCAACAGAAGTTAGTTCAATAAAAGATACTGCCTCACCCGTCTTGTCTCTCTAATGTAGTTTGTAGTTAGATGCAAAGATAATGTGTGTGTATATCCAAAAGGATTGCAAAAGGGTATTAGTCCAGCCAAATGATGTCACTGATAAAAATAGAACTGTTTGGCATCATAGGAGTTTTTTATATGCATATCACCAAATGTTTGGGGAAAGCGACACATAGTACTGTTGATTTTACAGTGCTTGTTCCTTGCATGGTTCAGCCAGCTAGATCAGGAAGGTGTGTATGTATCTGAACTGTTTTGATTAGAGTCTGATATCTGTCTTCATGGCCACTGTGAATGAATAACTTCAACTGCTGGGGGAGGAGCAGTAAGAAAAACAAAGGTAATTTTGACAATGGCTTTGCTGTTGGTGTGCAGAGACCACTGCCTGTCATGCTGACCAGTATTTTCTCAGAGTTTTTGTACTCCCTTGTCTCTCTGTATCCGTCAGTTGTCTCTTATGCTTAGATTGTAAGTTCTTCGGGGCAGGGAACTCTTTTTTTGTTCCATTTCTACAGTGCCTAGCACAATGTCATATTGGTCCTTGACTAGGCCCTAAGGTAATGCAGATAATAAAAAGCTTTTATTTTTTATGTGAGCATGGTGTATTCTGAGAGGAAGTGGCAAGGTAGATTAAAAACAGTAACTAAAAAATAAAAAACCCTATTTTTAATTTAAATTGTTTTTTTTAAATTTAAATTAAATACAGGTTTATTTTAAAAAAATAAACCTATTTACAATTAAATTTGAAATGGGCAACCTGTTAAACCCTAAACTTCTGTAATATATTAAAATAAATTAAATACAAAAAATAATAATAACTAGTACATTTGCTATCATGTTTTAAAGAAACTCAAACACTGAAATGGTAGAAGTCACTAGCTAAGTACCTGGAACCAGAGTTTCTGACGTGCTAAACCAACTCTTGAAAGCATTAATCTCTTCTGCAGGTGCAGAGAGAATATTTTGTTTCATTTTAGTTTATTCAACCAGATCAGTTCAATGACTGGTTGATTCAAAGTTAAGAAATTGATTGGGAGTTTGGAAGAGGAAAAAAACAAGCTTTCCTGCTTTTCCATTTATGAATAAAAACGAGGTACAAGAGGAGTGGATCTACTAATTCTAAAACCTTGATTGAAATGGTCACCACAAATGACTGCGTTACACCTTTAAGCAGGCGGAGTCAGGCTTGCCAGGGGAGAGGAAATAGTGCCTTTCAGCCAGGAGGAGGAGCGAAGCTCAGAAGCTGCTGCAAAAAAGGGGGAATGGGTCAGCGTGGCAAGGCTGAGTCATCCCCAGTGACAGGAAGGGCTGGGGAGTTCAGAAGGGGCAAGCATGGTAGGAAGAGTCCCTTTTCCCCAGACTAGGTGGAGCAGCAGCAGCAGGGATCAAAGGCCTCAAACAGGTGACTCAGCATGGCTCCACCTGGATGCAGGACGTGAGAGTGGGGGGAGTATCCTCCTCTAACCCTGGTCCAGGAGGGAGAGGCAGAAGCAGGAGAGGGTGAATTAGCTAGTGAGTCAGATACTATCACCGGGTATGGGGAGAGACATACAATAGGTCGGGGGCATGTCTTGGTTTAATTATGACAAGTAGTTTAGACTGAGGGCGGCGACACAAACTGGGATCCGGTGGGACATACCACATCATACGCTATGGTTGGAGTGGATGACACCATGGGGCCCCGGAGCCCACACGGACAGGGGCCTGTTCTTTCCACAGTGAGCCCAGCAGAAGCCTGAGTTGCAGATCGATATTTGCTAGGCATTTAAGGATAGCGGTTGTTTTTGCAGCATCTGTGAATTCAGGCATGCATGCAAAATATATTTTGGGGCCCATACAACCCGTTCTTGCCTGAGCAGAAGGGGAAGGCCGCAGGGGGGGAAACCTGTAGGTTTGTCTCAGCTGGAGCAGAGAGTGGGGGACAGAATGCAAGTAGGGGCTGGGGGTGAGCTGAAAGCAGTGGAATGGGCAAGGGCACCATCTCCAGTTAAGCTGGAAGTGCTAAGGGTGCTCCTGTGGGATCACCCTAGCAAAGCAGATGAGGCATATTTGTGGGAGGGGTTTACTGTGGGATTTTGGATCCCCTTTACAGGGACTAGGAGTCAAAAAATTATGTCATTTGTCATGATGTCAAAAAATTTGAAGTCATTGGCAGGGATGGGCCATATTGTACAGAAAAAGGTTACACAGGAATTAAATAAGGATAGGGTGGTAAGGCCGTTACCTATCAAGAACTTGCAGGTTCTCCCCTGGGCTTGGTCTCCAAGTAGTTCATCTCTTGTCAGAGCCATGGGGTAGCTCCATTAAGGACAGAATAAATCCAGTTCTGTGTTCCATGTGCTATTCCTCCACTGACTGAGCCGTCCATATGGTTATGTCATGTGGCCCAAGGGCCCTAATGGCTAACTGATATCCAGTCTTCTTTTTGACTGCTGCCAGTGCATCCTTTGGACTTCAACCTTTTGAGTTCCTATTTTGAGGGACAATTTTATTTTGACAAAGCTATGCCCTTGGGCAGTGCAATATCCTGTTCCGCAGTTGAAAAATTTTAGTAGTGTTGCACTGGGCAGTGATGCAGGTGGCTGGACTATGCCAAATAGTGCATTATTTAGATTATTTTTTGTTTGTGGGGTGGGCAGGGTCATATGAGTGTGTTCACCTGTTGGACACCTTTCAGGCCCTGCCTACACAGTTGGGTCTACCCCAGCAGGGGAAAAACCAGAGGGACATTCCACTATATTGACCTACCTTGGGATTGAACTAGACACAAGGGCTGTCATATCGTGGCTTCCTTGGGATAAGCTTCAGGAGCTGCTGGTTTGCTTAGGAGAGCTATGGGGCCAAGAAACTTACTTTCCGAGGTAACTCCCATCTTTTCATGTACTATGTATATATATCTTCCTACTGTATTTTCCATTCCATGCATCTGATGAAGTGGATTTTAGCCCATGAAAGCTTATGCCCAAATAAATTTTTTAGTCTTTAAGGTGCCACAAGCACTCCTTGTTGTTTTTGCTGATACAGAGTAACATGGCTACAACTCTGAAGTCCTTTATGGGGCACCTTAACTTTGCTTGCAGGGTGGTTGCCCCGGGGCGAGTATTCTGCCCCCAGCTTGCGGCGGACACAGCAGGTGTAGCAAGGCCACACCATTTTATAAGGGTTACTAGAGAGATGAGGTAAGATTTGAAGGTGTAGGAGCCAATTTAGTGGTGTGTTTTTATGGAGGAAGGCATGGTTACAGGAGGCTGATTCGAAAATCCATTCGGATACTGAGGAAGGGAGGTATGGGTTTGGGGGTATTTTATCAGGGCAGCTGGTGTGCCAGAAGTGGCCTTCCATCTAGATGCAAAAAGAGAGTGTGTGTGACATGACATTCCTGGATTTTTTCCCTGTTTTGGTTGCAGTGGTTATTTGGGGAATGGAGTTGGCTAATAAAAGGGTGTGTTTCCGGTCCAACAATGTGGCAGTGGTACATGTTATCAATCACCAACCTTCCAGATCACACAGGGTTATGATGTTAGAGAGGGCATTTGTGCTACAGTGTTTAAGCCTTAACAGCTGTTTTTCTTCCAAGCACATGCCCAGGGTTGATAATGACATAGCAGACAGTCTCTCTCATTTGCAGGTAGGCAGATTTCAGAAGCTGGGACCAGGAGCCAGCAAGGAATACAAGCGGATGCCGCTAGTGCTATGGAGCCTTGGCTTATGATATTGTCAGTGTAGCATGGAGATCAATGGCTCCATGCACATGGCAGACCGTGATGGAGGTTTTAAAATGATTAAATGCAATTTCAGGATAGGGAAAACCGGTCACTGATATGGCCCATTACAGAGGAGCATGTGCTGCTGTACATTGTATCGTTGGCAACCTATCAACTGGTGTCCTCAACGATCTCGAAGCACCTATCAGCCATTAAGTTAATGTGGGAAGACTGGCCATGCACACTGTGGTGGGGATCTGCAGGCACAGTTTTGTTTTTTGGGCACATAGGCGGGTGTCCAGGTTACTTGAGTGTTGCCAGCTGGAGTTGGGTGATGAAGCAACCCTGAGTTGGCATGGAAAGAGGGGCATGTTATGGGACCAGCTGATGCCAATGCTGTTGGCATAGCATATAGGGCACCAGAGTTATTTCGGGAGGACAGGGTTCGCCTGTCAAACTTGGATGCGGACACATTTTTGGCTGATAAAACGGAGGCAGTAAGAGATGTCTTGGAACCTGACTGGGTTTTGGGGGAAGGCAGCCAAGCTAATTGCTGGTGCCTCCTTGAGGCAGATGTCCAGTGTAAGTACTCCATAGGGAAAGTATACAGTGCCCAGATAAATGACTTGGTAAAGGACTTAAAAAGTAGGTGGTGGTTACAAGAGTGCAATGGGGCCAGGGGAGTTGGGGGCTCCTATGACTGGTATGGCAGGGAACCAATCCCTCTTTCTTATAGCCCACATTAATCCCCGTTTGCGGGGGCCTTACCTCCCCCCTGCCCCAATGAGTTGGCTGGGGGACCTG
This sequence comes from Eretmochelys imbricata, assembly GCF_965152235.1. Classification (NCBI taxonomy): domain Eukaryota; kingdom Metazoa; phylum Chordata; order Testudines; family Cheloniidae; genus Eretmochelys; species Eretmochelys imbricata. The sequence continues at coordinate 199,065,494 of NC_135574.1, read as the reverse complement.
CATGGAAAAAAATTGGAGGCTGGTGAAAGTCCTCTGTGTAGATATTGAATGAACATGGAGTTACCTGCACTGTACACTTTTTGTCTGCCGGCTAGTCCCAGACATCTAATAATAAAAAGTTGTGGCCTGATTAAAACCATATCAAGTGTCTCCTGTCCTTCTTTCGGTATAGCTGGACAACAGTGACTTCAATTCACTAACTATAGATAATATTTCCTTTAAATGCAAAACATGTTCTGAAACTTTTTTTTTGTGTATCCAGCACTTTTAAAATAGTATTTTTTTAATAATGATAATAATAATAAAACCTGCTTTTGTGGATCTTTAACTGAATTTTAATCCAAAAAGAGAGTGACACAAATCACAAGTAAAATAATCATCTGCTAGAATATAAGAAATGCATCTTTCACCATTTTCTAATGTAAAAAAGCTTGTAAAAATTAAGAATCTGAATAAATGTCAGCTGAGCTGTATAAATGCTCAAATGAGAAATATATTCCCCTGGTTAACAAAAAGAAGGACTGCATTTAGTGTAAAGGCTGTATTTAGTTGCAAATCAACCAGTGACGATCAGCCTTTTTAAAGAAAATATGTAAAAAGTGCAAATACAAAACAAGATTAAAACTGATGATTTAAATCATTATGAAAAATCAGTGATTTCATTGCTTTGATTTATATCAATCCATCCTGGGAAGTGGTAATCTTGTTTCTAAGACTGAAATATTGTTTGTTTCTTCAGAACATTTGGAAATGCTTGAATGATAACTTAGTTCTACTGAAGTGCTGGCCATCTTCTGTTTGTTTTTCTTCTTGGTAATGTGTGAAGATAACATGGTAGCATCTGAATTTTAAAGTGCTGTCAATCATATATTTTGACATCAAATGCTATGAGCATACAGAATAACAACTTTTTATTTTCCACTTCAGTCATGGTTTTTTCTTTTGGTTTAAGGCTGTTGACTTAAAAGGGACTCAGTGAACATTTACTCCCAAACTTTGAAAATTTGTGCCTAAATGTACACGTGAAATTCTCAGACTTCTATCTAGCTAGGTACTTCTTTGATCCTTATAACCATAGCACCTTCCAGTTATTCATGGACTTAGCATCACAATGCCCTTGTGAGAAAATTCCCATTTTCTTTTTCTTACAGGTGTGTAATAGAGAGATGAAATGACTTGCCTGGGATAGGAGGATAATTTTAACAACCTGAGAAGTGGCAATCTTAGTTATAATTATATAACTTATTATTATATTCTTGCCTCCATCGCTACCTTATATCACTCGTTACTCATAATATAAGCTGATTTGTAACTCTTTTGCTAACAGAGAATGTAACAGAAGGTGGTTAAAAAGTAAAAATTCTGAAAGCCTCCAGATAATTAAAATGCATAAAACACAAGTAACAGATGGCAAACAAGTGTTTGAATTAAACCAAGTACTTTTAAAATAACCTTAACAGCTAATGTTTTTGTGCAGTTAGTGTACTGACATAGTAGACTGCACTGGAATTCATAGTAGAGTGGTTCTCTTGGAAGAGCCAAAAATGTAGTTCTGGAAAATTATGTTAAAGAATGATTTTTAGCTACTTTTATCATTTTAGCATGATGGCATCATTAAAGAGGAAAAACCCATCTCTGATTGCTTTATACACTTTAGTCAACAATTCCATATAGCTTCCTACATGGTTGACAAAGAATGAGAATGAGTTGGTTAGTTTCTAATAGTGTTCAGCTTTCTGACAGGGGCGCTAAAGAAAAAACAGTATATAGTATGTGTTAACTTACTGTGGGTTTTGCACACAAATGTAAATTAATATTAATATGTATATGAGGGAATCTGCTTTCCCACTCTAACAAAGATTTTTCTATGTTATTAAGTTCTCCTTAAATCAAGTGATTTTCTGAAATATTTATATACTAAATGCCAAAATATGTTAAATCATCATAAAATTTGAGAAAAAGAAAAGAATTCAAGAAATGCAAAAGATATGGAAACATCAAAGGTGTTGCAAGAGCATAAGCTGTGCTCTTTATATTGTCAGTGCTACAAACTTCCTTCAGACTCCTTCTTCAAACTTTAGACTTCCCCATGTCCTGGTGTAAGCTGCCTTTCTGAACCAGTTACATTTAATTTGGCAGTTATCAGCACAGGCAATGAATTTACATTCCTGTGGATGGAATCTCCTGGATTAACAAAATACGTTTGGCTTTGAAGAAAGTACTTGAAGCAGCAGAGGAACTTAATTCTAGCGGTTTTATTCTTGGCACTTATATTAAGAGCCATGGGGAAATTGCTACTGGTGGTGGGTGAGGCCCCTTTTTGAACAGCTTTCAAGATAATAACTTGTGGCCTTACTCTAGCTATAGAATTCATGACTAATTATTCAGATATTTGGGTGGTATTTACCATATTATCTTTGGAGATCTGGGAACATGACAGCATGAGAACAAGTAGTTTCATTACAAGGTAGCCTCCATGTTTGTGAAGGCCCTAGATACAATGTTGAAAAATTTGTCTTGGTTCTTTCCAGTCTAGGGGACTAGAAAAAATGGCCTTAGTTCTTGTTGTCCTATAGAAACGAAAAGAGCTAAATTCCTGCATGAAAAATGTATTATACCATGAATACTGTTATTTTAGAGTTCCATACCTGTAAGAACATGAGTGTAAAGGAGTTCCTGCTGTTGTATCCTTTCCACACTGCAAACATGCAGCTCTCCCAGGTGAATATCTAAGCTTGAATATCTTTTTTGTTTCTATTTCAAGAGTAAAAGTATTGATTAATGGTCCTTGGAGAGATGTTGTCTCGGAAAAGATTTCTCAGGTTTTTTTTGTAGTGTAGACAATATTGTAACATTAATAATAACTTGGTCCTCCACCCTCCTATTAATGATCAAGGGGCCACAAAAGAAATTCCTTACATAGAAAGTAATATAGATTTCTAGCAGCTGGAAACAGAGAAGCTGCTATCTTGTGAGTTAACAGCTTTCTCTGGAGCATCAGCAAATGTTCCATGGATCATCAGGGTTGAGAAGTTTTGTTCTGTGCCATGCTATAAATTTAATTTCTGTGTTCACTTTTATTCTTTTTTTTTTTAAGATTCACTCATCACGAAGAAAATTCAGAAGTCAATCACTGTGTGCTTTGAGGTTTATTTAGCCACTTTTGTGGAAAATCCTAGGCATATGCACAACTGTAAAGAGCTTAGGGAAGGGATCCCTGTTTGAACTCTCACAAAAATCTGATAAATTTCAGCCTATCCTGCATTTGATAGAACTCAGCAATTAAGTTCAGCTCAGTTTATAAACATGTGTAATGAATATTTTCATCTTGACAAGAGTTATGGAATTATTTAAAACTTGGGGTTAGAGAAATTGGGCATGTATTCATTTTCAGCTGCTGTTGTTTTTTATACTGACAGAAAACCAGGAAGCTATGCGATGCTTGACACACATTCTGCTTTTGTGTCACACCTGTGATTTAAGTCCACAAAACTTGTATAATTTCCTTGACTGGTACTTTGAAATGTGGAGACATTGTGCTAGCTTGAAAGGATAGTATTTTCATTGCTGTATTCTAAACAATAAATATTAAGAAAATGTTCTGTTGTTGCCACTCTACATAGTTGATTAGTTGAAATAAAGCACAGACACTGAGCAATTTTTGAATAGGTTATTTATTTAGACCAGCAGTATTTTTTTCTAAATCATCTTAGTAGTGCCACTGGGTCAGGTATGGGACAAATTCTAGAAGTTTAGTATAATTTAAAGACTGGTATGAAGGTTATTAGGAATTATCTAGAATTCTTACTGAACTTTTGCAAGTAAAGAATAGAGTACATGACTCAGAGGCTTATAGCAATGAACAAGTTCTGGTAGATAAAATTCTTGTTAACTATGTAAATATTCTGGAAAAGGCTCCAGAAGTATTCTCAAAAGGGGCATCTATGTAGTTTGTTGAGCTGTTACCTTTAAACTATCCCCTTACTTAATCTCATAGTTCATTGGACAACAGTAGCCTGTATAGCATAAGCTCATGAAAATCACCCCCTCCCTCCATGTGGAGGAAGATATGCAAAGCTTTTTGCTCTCTAGTTATGAATTGCACAAACTGGTTTATAGAAAACAAAAACAAGTTTATTAACTACAAAGGATAGATTTTAAGTGATTATAAGGGATAGCAAATAGATCAAAGCAGATTACTGAGCAAATAAAGCAAACACAGAAACTAAACTTAATACACTAAAGAAACTGGCTACAAGTAATAATTTCTCACCCTAAATGTTGTTTTAAGCAGGTTGCAGATATTCTTGAAGACAAACTGCTCTTGCTTGCGCTTGGAACTCCAGATATTCCTTTCGCAGGCCAGACACCTTCTAGCCTGGGTCCAGTCCTTTCTTCCTCAGATCAGTCTTCGGTGTCTTCAGCAGTTATCTTGGGCGAGGAGCAAAGTGAACCAACCTAGATTAACTCATTTCCCTCCCTTGAATAGGATTTACACATGGCAGGAACCCTTTGTTTCCCAGTTTGTTCCTCACCCCCTATTAGTGGAAAAATTCTAGTAGGCCAAGATGGGGTCCAGTACCAAGTGACATGTTCACATGACCCTGCAGTGTCAAAGCAGCATCCCAGGAAGTGGTCTCAGGAAGGTGGGAGATTAGCATCTTCAAAGTCCTGTTGTTTTCCCTAATGGCACATTGACTTACCAGCCAGACTGATTGCATGTTGTCTGGTGGGCGTTCCCCAGGTGCAAACACTTTTGTAATTGATACATAGTCTATATTCCTAACTTCAGATATAGAAATGATACATGCATACAAACAGGATAATCATATTCAGTAAATCATAACCTTTCCAATGATACCTCACATGGCCCATCTTGCATAAAATACACTTTAGTTATGCCATATTCATATAATAATATTTCTATGAAGAATATGTGGAGTAGCGTCACAGTACTATAGTAAATAAACTAATAATTCACATTGCTGTGGCTCTTTTGGGTAATGCTGATTGCTAATTTGGCACCTAAACCACTGAGGTCTGAGTATCACTGATGTAGTGTGACCTCCTGTATTACACAGGCCATAGAACTTCCCCAAACTAATTCCTAGAGCAGATCTTTTAGAAAAACTTCCAATCCTGATTTAAAAACTGTTAGTGATGGAGAATCCACTATGATCAGAGGTAAATTGCTCTAGTGGTTAATTACTGTTACTGTTTAAAAACATATATCTTACTGCCAGTATAAATGTAGAAGACTGAAGTATTAATATATGTTGTGTGGTCATGTCCAACTGTAATATATATTTGCAAATTATATAGAAGTAATATTTTATCGGCAGTGCTTTTAAAACAAATTGGTTTTGTATGAATTGGGCATCTACCACTTTTTAAGCTTAGAAAGAAACCCAGTTAACAGTGCTGTTGATGCTTGGTTACTGATCTATCTGTCTTCCTCAATTTATATTATCTAATTTATTTCAATATAGATTTTAATATCTTTTCTTGCAACTAGCCCACCCAGTATACATGCCTGCCTTTTACTTACATTATTAGACTGAATTTGGTGATTAGAGCCAAATCTAGAGTTCTAATTCTTGTTCTACCACTGACTCACTCTGGACAGGTTTCAAGTTGGGCAAGTCACTTAACATGTTTGCCACATTTTTCCCCTCTGTGAAAGTGGCATAATATTAACCTACAACCTCATGGATGTGTTATGAAGGCCGTTTTGTAGTTGAATATGTGGTGAGAAAGTGAAATTCTAGGTGCTAACTATTTTTTTTTTAATAATGGTAATGTGCTTGGAACTGGATTGAACATATGAAATGACTTGTTCCCTAAGGATATTAAAATATAAATTCGACAGAAGCCTGCCACATATTGAACCAGGATGACCTAATTGCAACAGGGCAACAGAGAGTCCAATCACCTTGTTTCGGATCAGGAAGTTTTTCCTTTTAGGCCAAATTGGCGAAGGTCTGGAGGGAATTTTGCCTTCCTCGTGGTGTCATGGAGGCACAGTTGGGTTGAAAGGAGTAGGACCTGAAAGTTTTATATTAGGCAAGGTAAGACTGTTTAGCTTGGCACAACTTGTGGCTGGTGTCCAAAGTTTATGCCAATTCCCCCAGATAATCGAGACCCCAAATTTCACTGGTAGTCCTTGTGCCTATAGGAGAGCGGGAGGCCTGAAATTATCACGGACGAATTCCTTCCTTTGGTAACTTCTGCCCCACCCTCTATGCCTGAGGAGGAAGATTCAGAAGTGAGCTGAGTTCTAGGGTTAGGGTAGACCTTCCTCAGCCTAAGTTATTGTTTATATGGTGGGAGCCCTGTAACTTTGCACTAGAGACAGTTAAATGCCTGGCATATGAGACTGGGGGTGTATGTGTGTGTGTGTGCATGTGTGTGTGCATTGTGCCTCTTCCCAGTGAAATTGCAGCCTGCCTCTAAAATCCGTCTGTGTGTCTGTTGGTTTGCCTTGTTGTCCTCATCAGGTATTTGTACAGTTTAATAAAGGTTGGTTTACTTTTAATAGGGCATTTATCATAGTAACTAAAAATGACTTGGAGATAATCAGGATTCTAAACACTGAATTAATTGGTGTGCTTAAAAGAAAAAAAATATAGGGGAAACTTTGCTTTGAGTTAATTGTAGTACCTTCAATAAAAAGCTTCAGCAAGAAAATTAAAGATACCATTTTAATTTGAGAATTTCTGAATAAGGAAGTAATACTAAGCATTCCATGAGAAGTAGTAAAAGTAAACAGAATTAAAAGAAATCTCTGCTCATTCATTATTTCTCCCTCTTTTAATGACAGGTGGAGGGCTACAGATGTAGACTACTATTCTGGGATCACTGTTATTTGGCATGAATCTTATTTCAAAATGTCAAGGCATCAGGAAAGCTGGTATTAGGCTAATAAAGTAATTGGTTAAGCATCTTGTAGACTCATGAGTATCAACTGAACTAAACACTTAAATTATACTAAATCTTTCTTAAGATAACAATGATAAACTGGAGTTAAAGTTCAATACATATCAGTAACTTAGATAAAAATATTTACAGAAATAAATGGTAAAAAACAAAGCCTGCAAAAAACAAGCAGCATAAACTCAGGAATTCAGAGTGAAGGTTAAATTAAAAAAAAAAAAAAAGCCAACATGTTAAGATATGGGAATACATAGCATCCAAACAACTTTAACTTTAACCTGGTACTGGCTCCAGGTCATCATCATACCGTTATTATTATTGGATAATAGTATTTGTATTCCAGGATTAGATTAAACTAACATGTTAATTTGAGGTTTTTCTCCTCATCGGGTCACCAACTCAGTTTTGAAACATGACACTTTCTGAAGCTGGCGTCTCCTCCTGACTGTCTGTTAATCAGTGAGGTGCAGCCAGTTTCTCACCACTCATACGGTTCCGCAGTGGAAATGTTTAAAAACGTTTCCACCTGCTTTAATTCTCGAGTGTTGGCAGCAGCTCTTCTAAGAATCTCCTGTATCCTTATGAGATACTGATCTCTACTGAAGAACTTAAAGAAAGGTGCCCTGTTGTTCTGGTCAAGAGTTTGGCCCAACCTTATAGATTCATCGGTTCCAGGGAAGATTTACCACAACCCGTTGGTAAGCCATTCTAACGGTTAATTACTGTCACTGATAAAAAATTATGCCTTATTTTCAGTCTGAATTTGGCTAGTTTAAACTAGCCATTGGATTGTGTTGTCTCTTTCTGTACAAGACTGAAGAGCCCATTATTGAATATTTGTCCCCCATGTAGGTACTTATCGACCAAAATCAAGTCACCTCTTTATTGAGCTAAATAGAAAGAGCTCCTTGAGTCTACTACTGTAAGTCGTGTATTCCAATCCTTTATCATTTTCATGGCTCTTCACCAAACTATCTCCGATTTATCAACAGCCTTCTTGAATTATGGACACCAGAAGTGACGCAGTATTCCAGTAGCAGTTGCACCTGTGCCAAATACAGAGGTAAAAGAGCCTCTGTACTCCTGTTGCCACCACAAGAAAAGCAACCAGAAGGAGTATAAACAGCCTGCTTTAGTGTTCCAGTATGTGGTGAAAATGAGGCTAAGGGGACTTCACACCCCCTCAGTGGCCCATGGGTAACATACCCCCAGCATTATCCTCAGCAACAGTCTGAATATAGCTGATCTGTATTACAAACAGTCACTGTGAAATTGTTTTCACTGCGGCTTTGTAGAATACCAAAGTGCAGATTAGCAAGGTTCTATTTCATTGCAGCAGGCACTATTGGCAAGCTACAGGCCAAGCCCTGTACTCATTAGAAATGGATGATTTCACGTAATCCTTAGTGTAAAATTGAATACTAACTGTTATGCATCAGCTTTCTTTTTAACGTTGCCCTAGAATTCAAATGATCATCAACTAGGCAAAGAGCAGCATGAAAACTCCATTACATTTAGAAAAAGTTCTGCCAAATGCCCCAGAAAGCAAGGTTAAAAGGGACGTTCAGCATACTATTTACTTTCAGTTCCATGATGTCCAGATTTGCTATCCCTGTTCAATAAGACATCCTAGCAGGCACTATGATGACAGTGTCAAACCCACCATTTTACGGGGATGTTGCCTGTCTATAGTCTAATGCTCCTGGGGTTTTGTAAAGCAATTTTTAAAATGTTGTGTGAAACTTAATTGTTTAGCATATAGGGAAATGAAAAGCTTTGCTAAGCTGTGCAGTATACTCAAAAAGGAACATACCTTAGGGCTTATATACATGAGAAGTTAAGCCAAATTAACTGAAGTACATTAATGAAAGCACATTAAACCTCTGTGAGGATACACTCATTAAGAAGTAAAGTGGCCTTGAGAAAGGACTACAGCAGGGTCTATGTAGGGCAGTTAGAGCATAACACATGAGCTCTCTACAGTTTATACCCCCATAGTTTGAACTGTGGGGCCATGTGGAGCAGCGTTCGTGAATTAAGGTGAAGTGAACTAAAGCCACTTTACTTCTGAATGAGTGTGTCCACGCAGGGGTTTAATGTGCTTTAACTAATGCAATTTAAATTCACACTTTCAGTTAATTCAGAATAATAATTCAGTTAATTAACTTTCTATATGGACAAGCCCTAAGTATCTTTACTATAGGATAGTCACATGCTGCAGTACAGTTCCATGGAGGTCATATTTAGTGTTGCATACAGTGAACGCTGGTAGGTCTGGACTTGAAGAGAGGAGGTGCTGAGAAGGAGAAGAAAAGAAGAATTCCTTTGACAGGGTAACTGATTTGGTGGATTGGGGGAAAGTGGTGGACATAATATGCCTGGACTTCAGCAAGGCTTTTGACACAGTCCCATGTGACATACCGATAAGTAAGCTGGAGAAATGCGGGCTCAACAAAACTAACATTAAGTGGATACATAATTGGTTAAACTACTGCAAACAAAGCTCAACTATTAATGGAGTGATGTCAGATTGGAGGGAGGTCTCAAGTGGGGTTCCACAGGGATCTGTTCTGGGTCTGGTGTTGTTTAACATCTCTATTAATGACTTGGATGTAGGTATAGAGAGCACACTGATCAAGTTTTCAGATGACACAAAGCTGGGGAGGTGTTGCCAGTACTTCAGAGGATAGAGATAAAATTCAGAGGGATCTTGATAAATTGGAGAGCTGGGCTATAGACGACAAAGTGAAATTCAAGAAAGACAAATGTAAGGTGCTACACTTAGGGAAGAAAAGCCAAATGCACAGATACAGAATGGGGGAAAACTGGCTTGGCAGCAGCACTGCTGAGAAGGATCTGGGCGTTGTGGTGCATCACAACCTCAACATGAGTCAGCGATGTGATGCTACTGCAAAAAAAGTAAACACAGTTTAAGGTTGCATTAACAGAGGCATAGCATGCAAGTCATGGGAGGAGATAGTACTGCTTGCTGAGGCCTAACCAGTGCCCAGTAAGTCTACTGCATCCAATTTTGATCACTGATGTATGGAAAGGATGTAGAGAAATGTGAAAGGATCCAGAGGCAAGTGAAAAAGATGATCAAAGGGATGGAATGCAAGCCATGAGAGCAAAGGCTGAAGGAACTGGGCATGTTTAGTTTGGAAAAAAGGAGATTAAGGGGGGATATGATAGCAGTCTTCACATACTTGAAAGGCTGCCTTAAAAAAAATGGACAAAAGTTGTTCTCTTTTACCACAGAGAGCAGGACAAGAGGCAATGGGTTCAAACTACAGCACTGCAGATTTAATTTAAAATGTCAGGAAAAACTTCCTAACTGTAAGAACAGTAGGACAATGGAACAGATTGCATAGGGAGATTGTAGAAACTTCTTCACTAGAGGTTTTTAAAACAAGGCTGGATAAGCATCTATCCTGGATGGTTTACACCAGGGGGTCTCAAACTTAATTTACCTTAGGGCCAGTGCCAGTCCTCAAATCCTCCCAGTGGGCCAATAATGTCACTGAAGATGGTCTTCAGAAAAGAAGACGTTTATATTGCATTTTTTATTTCAAATTTCTTAGAAATAATAAAACTGTCATACAACTTTATACAATTCTTCGCCTGCCAGAGGGTTTTTAGTGTTTGCCAGACACCTGGCAACGCTTCAGTTCTGTCAGTTTGTTGATGTTTTGCCTCAGTGACTGAGCAGTTGAAACCTTCAGGATTGCAGCAAGGTGGGCATCAGAGAGTTGTGTTCAGTATTTTGACTTGTTTATATTCTTTGTGGAAAGAAGTGATGCTGCCTCCATGGCTGACTCTGCCCGACAACTAATGATGCTGCCTCCATGGCTGACTCTGCCTGGTGACTAGTGATGGTATCTCTGTCCCTCTCCCCCAAGCCATTGGGAGCTGCAGGGGGCGGCGCCTGCAGCAGACATGGCCAGCAGTGTGTCTTCCTGCGTCTCTCCTTCGTGGGCCACAGTGAGGAGGTTCTCGGGCCGCAGATGGTCCGTGGGCCGCGACTTTGAGACCCCTGGTTTACACACAACAAATCCTGCATCTTGGCAGGGCGTTAGACTCGATGATCCTTGTGGCCCCTTCTAACGCTATGGTTCTGTGATTGTAAGGAGAAGAAGAATAATTAAAACACACACAAAAACTTAAAGCAGGATTGCTGGAAATTCTACTCACCCACTAATACAATATATTATATTCTGTCTTGATGGGCAGCTAAAATATTAACTCTCTCATTATAATCAACATTGTGGTAATGGTTGAGTGAGTAGATTATATGCCTAGGCTAATGAGGACAGTTTTCCTAATCCAGTTTAAACTAACTATGGTAAAATACTGAGTGCGTCACCTGCTACTGTCCTGGGGCATTCTGAAGCACGTTATCCTAAAGTGAAAAAGATTTTTGTACTCCTTGCAGATGGATGTTCAGGGCCAAAAGTTTGAAAACTGCTGTAGTCAGGTAGACATTTGACTTCTATTAATGACGGAATATTCAGGTGTAAAAGGAAAGGCTAGGTGGAGGCCCCTTTGAAAATTTGTGTCAGTGCTGTTTCTCATGTTTGTGAATTTTCTCAGGCTAGTCAAGGCAGAGGTAATACTTCCTTCAGGGGTCTGACGTCTCTAGCTGACAGCCAGTTGGAGGGACAAATTTTCTAACTTGCAAAGGTTTTCTTCACAGCCTTGAGGCAACAGCCATCGTTTTAAAAAAAATGAAAGCTTAGATTCTTCAGAACAATTCTGTATGAAAAGTGGATTTTGTTGCTAATTATGTAGCTGTGGAACTGTGGAACACATGGGACTCTGTTTAAAGGTGTTTAAAACCATTAGTAACATGGGGCTGGCCTTATGGATAAAGCCCTGCCAAATTCATGGTCCATTTTGATCAATTTCACAGTCAGAGGGTTTTAAAATTAGTGTCACATTTTCAGCTGTTTACATCTGAAATTTCAGGGTGTTGAAACAGTGGGGATCCCAACCCAAAAGGTACTCAGAAGTGGGTCTGATCTCCGCTTCCCCCCTCCCACCGGCCCCGAGCTGCCATGCAAGGTAACAACAAGTCCTGTCTCTCCCCAGCCCAGCAGGGACTCACAGCTAGGAGGTCCCTGGCTAGGGCGCTTCCAGGCACAGGGGGATATTGGACCCACCTGTACAAGTCTCCTCCAGCTGCAGGAACCTCCAGTGTTGGGCAGGGAGCTTGCTGCAACAGGGGGAGGACCTCGGAGGTGGGTCTTATCCCCTCCTTCCTCCCAAAGCCACTATGCAAGGGAAGGACAAGTCCTGTCCCTCCCCAGCCCAGCAGGGACTCACAGCTAAGAGCTCCCTGGCTGGGGTGCTCCCAGGAGCAGGGGGATATCTGACCTACCTTCACAAGTCTCCTCCAGTTGCAGGAACCTCTGGGGCTGGAGCTTCCTGCAGCAGGGGGGAGGCAGGCACTCAGAGGTCGGTCTGATCTCCCCGTGAGAGCTAGAGCGGCGGTGCAGGGGAAGGACAAGTCCTCTGCCCCCCTCAGTCCAGCCGGACTTGCAGCTAGGAGCCCCCTGACTGGGGTGATCCCAGCAGCAAGGGTGAGATCAGATTTCATGGGGAAGGGCTTATTTCACGGTCAGTGACACATTTTTCACAGCTATGAAATTGGTAGAGCCCTACTTATGGACACTAGGGGAATATTTAAAGTGCAGGTTCACTCTGAAAAAATGCCAGTAAAAATGGCATAATGAAGAAGCATCTTTGTCTGTCACTTCCACAGCAACTTCACTCTGTTTATAAATAAACATAGTCTTTTTTTTTCTTATTTCCAGACATGCAGACTCAAGCAGGGCTCCAAGAGTCAAATGTTCTTTCAGGCTTGCACGTCATCATTAGTAATAAAGGTTCTGCAGTCCAGATCCTGCATTTTGTTTTAGCTGTACAACTTCATGGAAGATCATCATATTGTATGTGTGGAAATGAGGACAGCATTTGGCCCAGCAATTTGTATTGCTGTAACCCTGGCCTTTACTTTGAGGTGCATGGGTGGGGTGTACCTGTGTGTCTGCACACACATGTATGTGTGTATATATAATGTGGTGATTGAGATCACTCTAAAGCCCAGAAGGGGCCTTTAAAAATCTGGCAGCCAAGGTTTGAAGAGCAAAGCAGGCAAACCGGTAGTTCCTATATAGTTTGTGGGGGATCAAGAACTAAGATCTAAAGCCCTAGATTAACTGCGGGAGGGGGCAGGACAGGAACCAATGCCTCCAGCCCTCAAAAGTGGAGAAAGGGTAGACAAATATGCTGCTACTTCCCCAGAAGGGTAAGCAATAAGTCAGGCGGGGAGGAGCAAATGATTGCCATGCAAGAGGTATGTGTACCAGCATCCATGAGTGCAAGGGAGAGGTTAAAGAAACTGAGGCATGGAGAGCTGTAAAACCTGCTAACAAGTCGTGTGTTATAGGAAAAAGAAAGATAATTCCTGTTTTGTTTTGTTTGCTAAACTTTCTGCTCTGTCACGTTGCACATGCAGGCAGGAACAAGGGGCCTGTACTAACAGAGGAAAGTGCCTTATTAAAGGTAACTCTAACGTGACATAGATAATGACCCTTTTCAGAACAGTAGCCAGTATGATTTCTTCCTTAAAAATGCAACACATTGTTTCTGTAATAACTCCAATAAAGAACTATATACTGCCTTATCTTCAGAATGGCAGATAAGATTGAGATATTGAAATCTAAATCTTTTTCTAAGGGTTTAACAGTTGAAATCATAGAAGGAAAAGTTTTAGGACCTGTCTGCACCTTTGTTATTGTCTTATAAAATGTTGTCTAAATATTTTCTGTTCACTTTCGTGGACACCCGGATTTTGTTTAGCATTGAAACAATAGTTGTGTTTTGCCTATTAAAATACCATTGCAAGATATTGTGAATAAACTGTTTTGCTTGAGGAGGAAAATATGTTAACAAATACAGCAGTGTGTTGAATTAAGCCAGATGTACAAATGAGAGATCTGAGTGCACGTGTAGAATTTCAGTTGAGCTGTTAATGAGATTCTGACAGGCAAGAAAACAAGATGGTTTATGCTTTTCAGTCACTTTTGTTAAGCTCCATTATTTAGTTGGAAAAACATATTATGAAATGTATTTGAGATACACATAAGGTATGACTGTTCTTTGTTTTTTCCAGTTACATTATTTTTTTCTTTCATTCCATTTAATGCATTACGACTGTTTAACGTCTCTATCTTTTCCGGTATTGTATGTGCTCTAAGTCAGATGTGAAGGATCTGGAACTCATGTAACAAATTAATCCTGTTTGCTAGTTTTTGCATGTATTTCATGCTATTATGCTCCAGTGACATCTTTACTAATACAGTACTTTTATTTTGTGATTCTACCAAAAATTCATATTGGGTATCTTGACCAAATCTATCTATCTTTGCTTAAAAGGTATTTATTGCCAATCCACTAAGGATGTTGAAAGTTGATAAAAAAACAAACAAACCCACAAATTTATTTTCCAAAGTAAGTTGGAACGAGATGTTCTAAAGTGCCTAAGTGAGTTAGGCGTTGTCACGAATCTGGTTGGGGGCCCCTTTCAGCAGCCCACCAGCCACCTGTGTGTGTGTGGGGGGGAGTCCAAGCTTGTGTGCCCCTGGGTCTCCCATTGATTTAAGTCTCTGGGACTTGAATGGAGTCCAGCCACTGCCCCAGTCCAGGAGTCCATAAGAACACCCTGAGTGCAGGTTCTGTCCTAATATTCACTTCTGAGAGCTGGAACCTGCTGTTCAGCAGCCTAACCTCTCTGGGTGTGGGGCTGACCTTTCAGACTCCTTCATACTTAAACACACTTAGAACTCCAGTCCAAAGGCATGAAGATGTTAGTTTACAGATTAACTCTCTCTGGAGGCACATACTAGTTGTGAAGCACATTACACGGAGAAACAGATGTTGCTCAAATGCACGCATTATTGCTCCTTCACTTAATCATATGAAGTACAAGACAGTACAGATCATTTAGAAAACAACAAACCTCCTAAACACAAAGCCCATCACTAGGTCACCCTTTCCTTGCGTGGTGTTGGGGACTATCTATGTCCAGGAAGGCAGACAGGGTTTCCCTGCATCATGCAGGCTGTTCATGATGGGTAGCTGCTTCTTCATGGACTTCTTTCCCACCCCCTGTGACTTTGATTGCTCCTGCCTAACGCTTCCAGTTCCTGTGTGGCTCTCTTTTTTTATGTGTCCCCTTCCAACACCTACCTTCCTTTGTTCTCTCTTGGTAACTTTCCACTGGTCTTTATAAAAACCAAACAAAAACACTTAGAGGAGGAAGTATCTCTTCCACTGGGATTCTGTTACTCTTTCACATAACTTTTGTGTGGTCAGAGCACCTTAAATACTTCCCTGATATGTGCAATCTGTTCTTCAGGCTGGTAAGACATTGTGGATACACACACAACAGAGGCATTTCTGATAAGTGATTTCATACCACCATTTCATGATAGCTGCCAGTATTCATACGTCTGTCTAGATTGCCAGTTTATCACAGCATATAAACTGTATTTCAAATTATTTTGACTGCTGTTCAGGAAACTAATGGAAGCAAAGGTGGTGATGGTGGGGCTGATGGAAGAAGGACCATGAAGAAATGAGAGAAAAAGAATGCAGGTGTCAGATACTGCAAGTGCAGCACTAGAAGATCCATGGTTTTCCCAGCAAACTGTGGTCGGGGAGATACACATTTCGGTGCAACAATAACAAAGAAACAACTCCCCCATCTCCGCAGGAGTTTAACTTAGGGGGAAAAATGATGGAGAGGAGTTATTTATCATATGAGAATATGACAGGAAGAAATAGGATGAAATTAAGAAAGAGGAAAAATGTCAACTCAATATCCAGAAAGTCTTTGTTTATATGGTCTCCTGTGGGAAAAGCGTGAAAACATCATTATCAATCTAATTTAAAACAACTAAAATAAAATGATACAGTAGGAACCAGTCCCACAGAGATGCGTGGATTACCTAACAGATCCATTCCATTTTAACTTGTATATTTCTGAAGTTCACCACAATGTGTATACACTTAAGATATTTGCATTCCCTCCCTTTAGAAACAAGTTATTTGTAGCACTTAGTCACAATATACATATTCATACTCTTTATTCAGAATACAGTGTGTCATAATAAAGTGCCATTTTAGCTGTTGTAAAAGAAGAAATGCATATTACAACTATCAGAGCAGATTGTTGTTTTATTTCATTGATTGACTCTGCCCATCACCTCGATTTAGTAACCATGAAAGTGTACTGGCTTTTTCATTCTTCTTGAAGGATGCTGTTTTTGGCACTGTTTTATATTTTGAACACACTGGTAGCGTTGCTCACCAGTTAATACTGGCATTTATACAGCTCTTGAGAACAACATAAATATTATCCTCTTTTGGGTGGTTGGGTAAGTGTGTTATACCATGACTTGTGTTGTATACAGTCCTCAACTTAAAACACATCAATTTTTCCTTCTTACTCTAGGGAATACCTTGATTACTGTACATTTTGAGATAAAGTTGGTTAGATAGTTAATACACTCCAGTGCAATTAGCTGCTTTTAAGGGCAACCAGAATACATAATGCTGAGGCCTTCAAGTGAGATAGAACTCAGACCCCAGGACAATAATAATTCATGCTGAGAAAACTTGGCCCACGCGATCATGCTCGTGGACTTTCATGAGATAGTGAGGGAATGTTGTGCAATCTAGTGTCTTACAATGTAAGATACATACTGAATTACCAGATAGACACCAAATAGGTACTGTCAATACTACATGGGGTTTAACTGAGTTTCCGAACTACAAAGAATCTTATCATAATTTATTATAAAGATTCTGTCTTGACATGCATGTTGGCAAGAAGGATAACTAACATGACTTCAAACATGTTATTCTGCTTCTTAATAAACATTATGTGGACTTTTCAGTCATGTTACATTAAATTTAATTCAACTAACACACTGAAAAATGCAGCTTTTTTCAGCTGCCAATTAGACTCTGAGATTTCGATATACCTGCAGACTTCTATTTGTACAGTTAATTCTATACTATATTTACCATAGTCTTTTTTTTCTCTTTTAATATAGAGATTTCAAAACAAATAATAAACAAATGAAACACAACAAAACAAAAAGTCATCTTCAGAGGCAGGACTTGTAAACTGCTCTTGATTAGAGAAGTTTGTTAACAAATAATGATTCCAAGTAGGAAGCAAGGGACAGGAAATGAATATATTTCATCATGATCTTGTTGTGTTATAGGGAGAAAGTACTATGATGCAAAGAACAGAAATGACTGGGGAAAAATCACTGATATTTTTAGTCTTAAATATTTAGACTAGTAGCAGAAATGAATATAAACTAAAACCTTGGCAGTCTTTCCTAAACAGAGGATGTTTGTGACTTCCATTCTCAAGGTCTTGGATGCTGTTAATGTTAAAGTACCTGAGAATATGAATTAAACTGATTTTGCTATTTTAAATGGCCTGCTTGGGTGAATGTTGGATGTTTTGATATCTGCACTATAGCTTTCTCGTTGACCTAAATAAACAGATAGACTTCAATTAGTAGGGCCCTGCCAAATTCCCGGCCATGAAAAACGCATCACAGATCGTGAAATCTGGTCTTCCCCCTGTGAAATCTGGCCTTTTGTGTGCTTTTTACCCTATACTATACAGATTTCATGGGGGAGACCAGCAGGGCTTCACAAGGTTATTTAAGGGGGGGTTGCGGTATTGCTACTCTTACTTCTGTGCTGCCTTCAGAGCTGCGTGGCTGGAGAGTGGCGGCTGCTGACTGATGCAGGCAGCAGCGCAGAAGTAGGGGTGACCGTTCCATACCAGGCCATCCTTACTTCTGTGCTGCTGTTTGCTGTGGCTCTGCCTTCAGAGATGGGCTCCTGGCCGACAGTCACTGCTCTCCAGCTGCCCTGGTTTGAAGGCAATGCCGACGGCAGCAGCAGCGCAGAAGTAAGGAGAGCAATACTGCAACCCCCTCTACAATAACCTTGCAAACCCCACCCCCCACCACTCCATTTTGGGTCAGGACACCTCCAATTACAACACATGACATTTCAGATTTAAATAGCAGAAATTATGAAATGTACTATTTTTAAAATCCCATGACTGTGAAATTGACCAAAATGGATCATGAATTTGGTAGGACCCTCTCAATGAGTATTTGAAGGGTAAAGAACAGGATCTTCTTTTCTTTGAGTCTCAGTATATGGAGGGAATTTATTTGATTGGCATGCCACCCTTAACTAATTATTCTGAGGTTTAATAACAGAAGTCGGCAACCTTCGGCATGTGGCCCATCAGGGTAATCCACTGGCGGGCCATGAGACGTCTGTTTATGTTCATCGTCCACAGGCACAGCTCCCAGTGGCTGTGGTTCACCGTTCCCGACCAATGGAAGCGGCTGCCAGCACGTCCCTGCGTCCTGCGTCACTTCCCGCAGCTCCCATTGTCCAGGAACGGTGAACTGTGGCCACTGGAAGCTGCAGGGGGCTGTGCCTGCGGACAGTCAACGTAAACAAAATGTCTCGCGTCCTGCCAACGGATTACCCTGATGGGCCATGTGCCAAAGGTTGCTGACCCCTGTTTTATTAACTTGTAGGAATATCTGATTCTTCAGGGATAATATTTCTAATCCCCCTAATATTTTTAGAGTGACATATGGTGATAAAGGTTTTATGGATATACTTTAGTCATCAAACTCTTCAGTTTTGCTACAAGTCTGGAAAAGGGAAGAATGGGGTTCACAGTTAACACTGTGCTGAGGTAGTGTACATTTCTCTTTGGATGCAAACTTAGTAACAATTCACAACTGGTGAATTTCCACTGGGTGCAGCAGTGGTGGAAACAGTAGAGTAGACAGTAATTGGGTAGGGCTCATGTGTCTTTGTTTTTTGTTTTTGTTTTGATTTTGGTAGACAGCACTCAGCCCTCAGTGTGCTGCAGCTGGTGGTATCCCCTACAAAATATGTCAGAATAGACATGGCCCTGGGATTAAATCCTGACCTTTCCTCTATAGCTATGAAAGATTCTCCTAAAGCAGGGGTTGGCAATCTTCGGCATGTGGCCCATCAGGGTAATCTGCTGGCAGGCCACGAGACATTTTGTTTATGTTGACCGTCCACAGGGATGGCCCCCCGCAGCTCCCAGTCACTGCGGTTCACCGTTCCTGGCCAATGGGAGCTGCAGGAAGCGGTGTGTTCTGCAGGGACATGCTGGCTGCTGCTTTCTGCGGCTCCCATTGGCTGGGAACGCCGAACCATGGTCATGGGGAGTTGTGGTGGGGCTGTGCCTGATGGTCAACGTAAACAAAATGTCTCACAGCCCGCCAGTGGATTACCCTGATGGACCGCGTGCCAAAGGTTGCTGACCCCTGTCCTAAAGCCAAACTATTCTCGAGGGAAATAGCATTGAAGAGCCCATGTGAGGAATATGAAACTGCCTGGGCTAAAGAGCTTCACTTTGCCAGGTTTCCCTCTGCTGCCTGCATAGTAGGGATTTAGGGTTGGGCACAATGCATCTGGCATTACACAGATCCACTAGCTATACTGCCAGGGCAGCCAGTTTCCATTGCCTACCACCCTTTCACAGACACCACAGAACAGGGTTTCTCAACCTTCATTGCATCATGACCCCAACAAAAATTGGGGGGCCAACAAAAATGCCTACATAACCCTGGGCAGGGGGACTGAATCCTGAGCCCCGCTGCCCTGGGCAGGGGGGCCAAACCCAAAGTCTGAGGCCCAGAGGCAGGGGTTGAGGCCAAAGCTTGAGGGCTTCAGCCATGGACAGGGGGTTTGTAACCTGAGCCCCGCCGCTCAGGACTGAAGCCCTCAGGTTTCAGCTTCAGCCCTGGGCGGTAGGGCTCTGACATCAGCCCTGGGCCCTAGCAAGTCTAACGCTAGTCCTAGCGACCCCATTAAAACAGGGTCGTGACCCACTTTGAGGTGCCGACCCACAGTTTGAGAACCGCTACCATAGAGTGGAGGTGCAAGTGGAATGTAGGCTAGTTGTCCCTTTAGAATATATTGGCACTGCTATGCTACAGTGATCTGGGTTGGGGAAGATTCCTTCCCACACAGTCGGAGATACTCTTGATCAAAACAAGCCAGCTGCATGCTCGTCCAAAATTTGGGCCTTCAGTAGTTCACAAATTCCTGTTTTTTCAGGTTCTTTATGTGTAGTTTCAGGGAGACAGTGTTGCTTCAGTTACATTAATTTCAAAGTTGAAGGGTTAACTTTGCAGGCTAAAGGCTAGAGACTACTTTTCTTAATATAACAAACTGGTGAGGTGAAGACTGCCCCTTCTCCTTTTCTAGGGTAAACTCCCTATACGATCATGTTATGCTTCTGCAGTTTTAGAAGTAATGTTAGCAATGTTAGCTATCCTTCCTACAAGCCATTTTGTGTTAAACTTCAAGACAATTGTGTAATCAGATACTACTCTCATGGCTATGTTGACTGAAATTACAGCAAATTACTTGATTTTCAGCAAAGTTTTTAGTTTTCAAACATTAACACTAGTAAAGAAAAGTTATATATCTACAGATTTTCCTAATTCCCTATGATTACCAAATTTGCACAGTTACTACATTCCTTAAATCAGATGCAAAGCATGCAGTATTATCAGTAAACCATATACGAGATACACTGTGCTCATAGTTTTGAAGGTTAATGAGCTAAGCTAATTACATGAAGTCATAGCTAACCAAGTAATCAGAAAACAGTTTTTTTCCCGTTTTACAAGATACACTGTGCTTGTAGTTCTCAGATTTAATATGCTCATGGTAATTGGACAATGTCATAGCTCAGCAAGTTATCTGAAAACATTTTTTTGCTTTTTCTACTGTGAGCAGTGTGAGCTAGGTTTCAGAATAGTAGTTGTGTTCGTCTGTATCAGCAAAAAGAATGAGGAGTACTTGTGGCACCTTGGAGACTAACAAATTTATTTGAGCATAAGCTTTTGTGGGCTAAAACCCACTTCATCGGATGCATGCAGTGGAAAATACAGTAGGAAGGGTGTGTGTGTGTGTGTGTGTATTATATAACAGTAGGGGGGGAAATAAGCATGAGGGAATAGTTTTACTTTGTGTAATGTAATTTGTGTAATTTACACAAAGTAAAACTATTTCCCCATGCTTATTTCCCTCCCTTCCCCAGTTGTTACTGACACCTTCTTGTCAACTGCTGGAAATGGGCCATCCTGATTATTACTACAAAAGGTTTTTTCTCCTGCTGATAATAACTCACCTTAATTGATCACTCTCCTTACAGTGTGTATGGCAATACCCATTTTTTCTTGTTCTCTGTGTGTGTGCGCGTGTGTGTGTGTATATATATCTAGCTATCTTCCTACTGTATTTTCCACTGCATGCGTCCGATGAAGTGGGTTTTAGCCCACGAAAGCTTATGCTCAAATAAATTTGTTAGTCTTTAAGGTGCCGCAAGTACTTCTCGTTCTTTTTGTTAGATAAGTGTGTAACTTACTTTTCTCTACCTGATTGAATTTTATACTTTGTGTTTGCTTTGGCTGGCCCTTGCAGAAGGCTTTGCTATCTTTAATAACTGCATCTTCACACGGTATACTGAGGTTTCAGTTGTATGCTGATTTTGAAATAGTACATGCAGAAAAAAGGAAATTTGTGAATAACAAAATGAACAGCAGTTCCTCTTTTGTTTTCTATATTTCTATTTAAATGAGTTAAAGGCAAGGCATGTTATTCTACAATGTAGTATTGTAACTGCATCATATATACAATATAGCATTGTCTCTCTGCCTTACTGACTTCTCATCCTGTGCATTGAATGAGGCAGGGCTCCTGCAGAATAAATAGTGTGTGATTATATAACTAAAGATTATATAATAATTCATATGACCAAGGGAGCCAAATTAAGGTTATACATGAAACCTTTATTCTGATATTTTCTAACTATTGATCCTTGACTTCTCAGCCTTAACATTTTTAACGCAGATTTTTATATGCTACTTCAGTTTTTTTAAGATAGGAACCCTCTCCAGAAATTCCATTGTGTGGAGCTGTATAGACCCCTACATGGATTATTAGCATAGTTTGAATGCAGAATCTCAAGATCTATAGCACAGATATTTACTGCTGGAACTAAAGGAATAAGTGGTGATAGTAATATGCTGTTATCTTCTAAGTGGACCAGGTATTACAAGAGGATGTGAGACATGTTGCTAGACAGTGGAGGAAACCAAAACCTTGGATTCTGTTCATGGCTCTTAAGGGAGGTGTGGTCTAGTGATTCCAGATATTACAGACAGGCACATATATTTGGCATATTCATTCTGAAAGGCATTGTGACAAAGCGGATGAGATTTGGGTCCACAATATTAGCAAACTGAGGAACAGTATTTCATCTGCAGAAACTCATCCAGTGCACAAGCAACACAGAACTGCACATTCATGTATAGCACAGGGCTACCTGAACTCTGCAGTATTCCCAGACCCAACTGGCCTGAGCCATGACACTCTCAATCCAAAGATACAGTATAGCTGTACATGATGCTTGTGCTACCAGTCCCATCCTCTGTTCCATTTTTGTAAAGAAAAATCTTTATTGAAAAGTAACAGGAAATCCAGTATGTGCCTAAGATATATAAGAGTCTCTGAGGTATTAGTCTGAATAGTGGTAGTCTGTGAAAACTGAAGGTTTGGTCCTTAAATTTATTTCAGAAAATGTCTTGTATATCATAAAAATTGTAATGTGGAATGCCTTCAAATAGCACAGAAGGGAGTGGACTCATGTATTTTAATGAAAAAACAACGAGGAGTCCCTGTGGTACCTTAGAGACTAACAAATTTATTTGGGCATAAGCTTTTGTGGGCTAAAACCCACTTCATCAGATGCATGGATGGAAAATACAAGAGGGAGGTATAAATACACAGCATATGAAAAGATGGGAGTTACCTTACCAAGTGGTGGGTCAGTGCTAACGAGCCAATTCAATTGAGGTGGAAGTGGGCTATTCTGAACAGTTGACAAGAAGGAGTGGAAATCACTTTTGTAGTGGTAATGAGGCCAATGTATACAAGGTGGCCCATTTCAAACAGTTGACAAAAAGGTGTGAGTATCAGCAGGGGTAAATTAATTTTTCTATTGATCCATCCACTCCCAGTCTTTATTCAGGCCTAATTTGATCTTATCCAGTTTGCAAATTAATTCCAGTTCTATAGTTTCTCTTTGGAGTCTGTTTTAGAAGTTTTTTTGTTGAAGAATTGCCACTTTTAAGTCTGTTATTAAGTGTCCAGGGAGATTGAAGTGTTCTCTTACTGGTTTTTGTTATAATTCTTGATGTCAGATTTGTGTCCATTTATTCTTTTGCGTAGAGACTGTCCGGTTTGGCCAATGTACGTGGCAGAGGGGCATTGCTGGCACATGATGGCGTATATCACATTGGTAGATGTGCAGGTGAACGAGCCCCTGATGATGTGGCTGATTAGGTGGTTAGGTCCTCTGATGGTGTGTCTTGAATAGATATGCAGACAGAGTTGGCACCGGGGTTTGTTGCAGGGTTGGGTTTCTGGGTTAGTGTTTTTGTTGTGTAGTGTGTAGTTGCTGGTGTGTATTTGCTTCAGGTTGGGGGCTGTCTGTAAGTGAGGACTGGCCTGTCTCCCAAAGTCTGTGAGAGTGAGGGATCATCCTTTAGGATAGGTTGTAGATCCTTGATGGTGCGCTGGAAAGGTTTTAGTTGGGGACTGTAGGTGAGGGCGTTCTGTTACTTTTTTTTGTTGGGCCTGTCCTGTAGTAGGTGACTTCTGGGTACCCTTCTGGCTCTGTCAATCTGTTTCTTCACTTTACCAGGTGGGTATTGTCGTTCTTCAGTTTTGGTTTATGATTAAGGAATTTGTTGATTTTTATAATAAGTGAAAAATAAAACCCAGTGAAGTTTAAGAAATACTCAATATTGTAATCTGTAAAATAACATTTCTCTGTAAATAAACATTCTATGTGGAAAGACTGGAATGCAGGATTTTACTTTTTATCTTTTCTCTGTAAGGGAAATGCATTTAGAAGGGAAAACAGCATATTGTAATAAATAGCCAACCCTTGTTTATCAGGAAGTGGTTTTCTTGTCTGTGAACACAAGAATGAACACAATTATAATTATAAACAGATTCCAGCTAAGATATACTTTGATGACCTGCAATCAAGAAAGCAATGTTTTATTGAATGCTGATTAATTAAATGTTTTTATATCTTCAGTTTACAAAAAAAGCAGCAAAACTTATTTTGTAATTTGAAAATTATTTAAATTTTTTATTCCATTAATCAGCTGTTGAACACATTTTTATATCTTTTACTAACAAGCTAAAAGTTTTAGGTTGGGAGAAATTTTTTTTGACCTTGCAGCTGTGTATCCTTGTCTTTGTTAGTTCATAAAGACCTCTATTTGTTAAGATTATTCTTCTGTTTCCCTTGTTTGAAGAGTTATCTGTGGCATATTTGTCAGTGTTCGTGTGCTGCAAAACAGATACCTGATACCTCATCTAATTAGAACTAATGCTGCTCTTGCCATAATGCTTCAAAACTACTTGATTGGATCTGATTCCCTGGGACTGAACTCCAGATGTTAATTTACAGTCTGCCATCTGCTTATTATTAGTATTTCTGTCAAGTTGCAGGTCAAAATTATAACTTGCTTGCTGTCAATAGTATGTTAGCATTTTTAACACCATTTATATACTCAACCCTGGGTGCTTTTCTGTAATTGCAATCTAATTTGCATTTTTGCCTCAGAAGACATGCAGGGTGAAACAAACATGTGTCACAGGTCAGGGAAGCTGCACCTGGATTTTGCCTCAGTGGTTCAGGTAAAGGGGTTGGATCATGGGGAGGGGCCAGGGAGAGCATGGGGGCCGGGGGTGGGGCCCTCTTCCCTTCCCCCCAGCCCACTCCCCTGTACTGGTAAGGTATGGATTCCACTTGCACCATTGCCTGCTTGCTTGCTCTTCAGAAACGGTTAACAGGTGTGATTGATTGTTGTAGCTTATAACTGTAGCACAGTTCTTTCTATGCAAGCCTATTTCATTCTTAAGCTAAAAAGCATTACAGAGAAAACCTATTTAAAACAATAAAACAACCTATATACATATTAATAAGCTTAGAAGAATTAACCCCAGCCCTAACATGGATTCTGGCAGGAGCAATCCTTCAGTCCCCCAGCCAAAAGAAGTCCTTTTAGTTACCAGTTCATGACAGCTTCAGTTCAGAACAAGCACACTCATAAAATGTTTAGTTCACCCTTTATATGGTTCAGGGATCTTTGATCTGGAAGCAGGTAATGAGTATATAGTGGGTCTCTCTCTCTCTTGCAATGGCTGTCTTCAAAAGATAGGCTTTGGAAGGGAGAATTTGCTTTGTCCTCTTCCCAAGGTACTTCATAGGAAATCCACTTCACATATACTGTTCCAAAAGACCTCTGAATTTCCTAATATCTTCCAAGATTGCATTACCCTTGTCTTCCTGCTTAAAAAGTTCCACACAATGTCCTTACATAAACATTTGCATTTCTAATACAATGAACTCAGAAGATGTTAAACTTAATGGAATAAATTTTAACTTAATTCAATGAAGTTTGTTCAGGATATAACAGAGTACTGTCCATCTGTTTAAAAAACTGTATGACATGTTTTGTGAGGTATGAAGCAACCCTTCGTAGTAGCACATCCTGTCCTCAGAATTGTTGGATCATATTAAAGAAGTTCTGTATTAAAATCACAAATGAGTTTGATTCCCCATAGTTTAAATTCCAGGGTATTACTAATTAAGAGGTCTCTTGATTTTTGGTACTGTTTCTCTTCCTCTATGTGTGAAACTTGCAAGCTGCTAATTGCGTTAGTACATTCTAAGACAGAGTCTGTTCTCAAAGCAATTCGCACAGAGAGAAACTCAAAGCAATACTCTCTAACAACAGAAACAGCACCCAGAGACTCCCTGCCCTTTTGTTGTATTAACAATTATGATTAAAATAGAGATAGAGAATGTATGTGGATGGATGCTTGGTGTGGATAATAACTGAATGATCAGGGAGGTGCCAGCCTAAGAATCCAGTGTCCATCGGCTGAAGAAGGCGTCAAGTGGAAATAACCAGAGGACCCCCGGAGGGCAGACTGGAATCCACCCAACAGCCTCAAGAATGGGAGAACCAAAGAACAAGATAACATCTGGCAGCACGGAGCCGTCAGGAATGTGCTCTCTGCTGATTGATTTAGCAACAGCATGATGAAGCAATTCCCATAGACTGGCATAGGAAGAAATTCCTATAAAAATGGACTCTAGAAAGTGAGAACTTTGGGGTCTGATTCTGCAAACCAACTTCCAGGAGCATCAGATATGCATCTGACGAGGCCCTGCTCCCTCCTCATGTCCAGGCCACCTGGCCAGTGGCTTGGCATGAGCAACTCTAAGGCTGGTAACTATGGTAACAACCTTGCAGAACCTGTGTGTGTGTGTTTGTATGAATGAATGTGTGAATAAATATGAGATTGAATGGAATGTTATAACTATAACTAACTGCTTACTATGATTCTGTCTGTATTCACAATAAATATGGTATTTTTCCTTTTTCCCTTTAATAAGATCCTGCTGGTTTTTATTTTATTGGTATAACAGAATAAGTGCTAGTATATCTTTCTTCCTTATACCTCACAAAATTGTTGAACCTCTCCTTTAATGGTGTGATCCACAGTCCAGTGAAGTCAATAGGCTTTGGATCAGGCCCTAAGTGCAAAACTCAAGACAACAAGTGATTTCCACTAAGGTCTCCTACGTGTCATGAAGATTATTGCTGAGGTTATTCTACTGTGAAGTATTGTCCGATCAATATTAGCCTTTAAGCCCTTGATAGAATCTTACTTACAATCAATCAAATTGGAAGTGTAGTACGCAGAGGGTAAAACCTACTTGGTTTTAGTACTACAGTCTGATCAATCAGTATCTCAAAATGTAGCATCTTATAATGGAATTGCATCTGGATATTGATTCTAAACTAGCTGTGTACATAATTAAACTTTATTGCTGACATTTATTTTGTATTTTTATTGTTTTAAAAATGTATTTCTTTTTCTCTTCATCTGTCTTTATGAAATAATTTTTAAAAATAACAGCCATGTTAATGTATAACAATTTTTAAAACAATATGAATTGTCAAAGCTGTTCTTAAAAATACTTGGATATTGTAATAAAATAAATCATTTTGTCACTAACATTAATATCTTGGTCTTCTAAAGGACTCATTCCCTTGCATGGTGTCAAGTATCGGGGGGAAGCCATGTTAGTCTGTATCCACAAACACAGCTTCCTTCTCTTCATGTGTCAGTATGTTTATGCCTGCATCTTGTAATTTTCACTCCATGCATCTGAAGAAGATGTTTTTTTACCCACGAAAGCTTATACCCAAATAAATGTGTTCGTCTTTAAGGTGCCACCAGATTCCTCGTTGTTTTAAAGGATTCATTTAACATGTTAACACAAATATTTTGATTTGTTTTTCTGACTTATATTCAGAGCCAGCCATTTCCACCAGGGTGAGCCTTTCCTCCTGCTCTTTCGCGCTTTCCTCCATACTGCCCCTTAGACCTCCTCCCTGCACTAATCGGTAAAGTAGCAACTCTGTCATTCTTCAAATACTTGCTCAAGCCTGCTTGTACTGGGGTGCCTATGGTAAATTTTTAACTAATAATGACCATCCAACTGTACAGTAGGGACTACTGATATTACTGCAGATGCCTAGGTTTTAAGGCCAGAGGGGACCTTGTTGATTGTGTAAATGCTTCAGAGCAGAGATTGTTTCTTCGTGTCGGTTAGTACAGTGTTCAGTAGAATGGGAATATAAATTGTACCCGTGGCTATCTACATACCTATACTTTCCTCTCACTGTTACTCTTCTCTTCATTTCTCTACTTGCTCTACTTTTTAATTGCACATACTTCCCATGTCTTTTCTTAATTTAAATTTGTTGGCAGTGTTTTTGTGGCTATGCTGGTCACAGGATGTTAGAGAGACAAAGTGGGTGAGGTAATATCTTCTTCACCAACAGAAGTTGGCTCAATAAGAGCGAGAGGCTTTTGAGCTTACCCAGAGCTCTCTTTTTGCAGATATGAAGGAGAATTCTGTGTAAGCTCGAGAGCTTTTTTTTCACCAACAGAAGTTGATCCAATAAAAAGATATTACCTCACCCAACCTGTATCTCTTAATTTCGATTTTAAGTTCTTCAAGACAGAGACTGATAGTATAGTACCCAACAAAATGGGGTCCTTATCCTGACTGGCACGGGGCTGATTTAAATTCTGTCAAGGGCTCCACATGTCACATATAGGTTGCAGGGATGCCCTCACTCAATGTGTGTCCCAGCTTCCCACTTTTCAGGCTCCACTGTCTGTCTGCAAGCCCTATGACACTGGGCAGAATGCATCCATTTCACATATAGCCAGTGTAAAATGGTGAGAATGAGTATTTATATGGTAATTATAGCTTGCCATATAGCCAGCTCTAAGATTATGTAATTCATCTATCCAGAGTAGTGCTGAAGATGCAAGGTGTTATATTGCTGTTGAGCAGCTGCTTGAAGAATTTAATGTGTTTTATTACTTTTTTCCCCATTCTTTTAAAAACCAGCAGTAGGTCACACCTTTTATATAATTGTTCTTTGTCTTAGGGAGGAGCCACGTTCAATGTAACAAACTTTTCTGAAAGTGGTTTAATTTATATGACCTGAAAATGAACAAAATAGTCAATGAAAATATACATTATAATATGTGTATATTAGGGCTGTCATGAGGTTGGAAAATTTAATCGTGCAATTAATAATAGAATATCATTTATTTAAATATTTTTCAATGTTTTCTACATTTTCAAATATATTGATTTCAATTACAACACAGAATACAACGTGTACAGTGCTCACTTTATTTTTGATTACACATATTTGGGCTTGTAACAGTTCCGCATCACCACTGTGGCGCCTCCTGCTGGTCGTTCTGGGAATTAGCTCAGTCTTTTTGCAGGGCGCCCTCCTCCGGTGGCATCTCAAGGATCGTGGCGTTCTCTTCAGGACACAGCCCTCCAGCCGTGCCCCATTCCGTTCTTCCCCCTCCCGGGGGAACAGCAGTTCTCTGTCCAGCCACTCACCTCTGTGGCTGACTGCAGCCCAAGGTTCTAGCACTGCCTCAGTGGCAAACTGCAGCCCTTCACTGGCCACTCCCCTCAGTGGCAAGTGGGGGCACGGGATCATGGGGGAGAGAGATGGGGGCCCGCCCACTACCCTGGGTCCTCATATAATCATAGAATATCAGAGTTGGAAGGGACCTCTGGAGGTCATCTAGTCCAGCCCCCTGCCCAGAGCAGGACCAATCCCCAACTAAATCATCCCAGCCAGGGCTTTGTCAAGCTTGACCTTAAAAACTTCTAAGGAAGGGGATTCCACCACCTCCCTAGGTAACGCATTCCAGTGTTTCACCACCCTTCTAGTGAAAAAGTTTTTCCTAATATCCAACCTAAATTTCCCCCACTGCAACTTGAGACCATTACTCCTTGTCCTGTCATCTGCTATCACTGAGAATAGTCTAGATCCATCCTCTTTGGATCCACCTTTCAGGTAGTTAAAAGCAGCTATCAAATCCCCCCTCATTCTTCTCTTCCGCAGACTAAACAATCCCAGTTCCCTCAGCCTCTCCTCATAAGTCATGTGTTCCAGACCCCTAATCATTTTTGTTGCTCTCTGCTGGACTCTCTCCAATTTGTCCACATCCTTCTTGTAGTGTGGGACCCAAAACTGGACACAGTACTCCAGTCGAGGCCTCACCAATGTCGAATAGAGGGGAACAATCACGTCCCTCGATCTGCTGGCAATGCCCCTACTTATACATCCCAAAATGCGATGAGCCTTCTTGGCAACAAGGGCACACTGTTGACTCATATCCAGCTTCTCGTCCACTGTCACCCCTAAGTCCTTTTCTGCAGAACTGCTGCCTAGCCATTTGGTCCCTAGTCTGTAACGGTGCATTGGATTCTTCTGTCCTAAGTGCAGGACTCTGCACTTGTCCTTGTTGAACCTCATCAGATTGCTTTTGGCCCAATCCTCCAATTTATCTGGGCCCATTGTATCCTATCCCTACCCTCCAGCGTATCTACCACTCCTCCCAGTTTAGTGTCATCTGCAAACTTGCTGAGGGTGTAATCCACACCATCCTCCAGATCATTAATGAAGATATTGAACAAAACCGGCCCCAGAACCGACCCTTGGGGCATTCCGCTGGATACCGGCTGCCAACTAAACATGGAGCCATTGATCACTACCCGTTGAGCCTGACAATCTAGCCAACATTCTACCCACCTTGTAGTGCATCCATCCAGCCCATACTTCTTTAACTTGCTGACAAGAATACTGTGGGAGACCATGTCAAAAGCTTTGCTAAAATCAAGGAATAACACGTCCACTGCTTTCCCTTCATCCACAGAACCAGTTATCTCATCATAGAAGGCAATTAGATTAGTCAGGCATGACTTTCCCTTGGTGAATCCATGCTGACTCTTTCTGATCACTTTCCTCTCCTCTAAGTGTTTCAGAATTGATTCCTTGAGGACCTGCTCCCTGACCCAGGGACCCTTTGGCGGCAGCCATGTGCTGCATCTCAGTCAACCCCCACCGTCTGTTTCCCTGGGCCACTTCCCTGTAGCCTTAGCACCTTCTCTGTCCCCCGTATCCAGGCTTCAGTCTTTCAGCCAGTCAGGCTGGAGCTCCCTCTTGCTCCCCTGATCTGGCCTAGCACTGGTTTGTCCAGTATGTTGGCGGTTCTCTCAGCTCTTCAGGGACCCAGTCCTTTCTCTCTGGGCCGCAAGAGGAAACTGACTCTGCCCTGCAGCTCTTTATATATGGGCCTGCTCTGCCCTGATTGGCTGCTCCTTGCAGCCCCTCCCTGATTGGCTGTCTGCTGCGCTACCTGCACAGGGCTGCTTGTAACCCTTTCTCCACCAGTCAATTAACTCCCGTAAATAAACCCCATCACACTGCTGTAAAAAACAAAAGAAATATTTTCCAGTTCACCTCATACAAGTACTGTAATGCAATCTATTTATCATGAAAGTTGAATTTACAAATGTAGAATTATGTACAAAATATAACTGCATTCAAAAATAAAACAATGTAAAACTTTAGAGCTACAAGTCCACTCAGTTCTACTTCTCATTCAGCCAGTCACTCAGACAAACGAGTTTGTTTACATTTGCAGGGGAAAATGCTGCCCATTTCTTGTTTACAATGTCACCTGAAAGTGAGAACAAGTGTTTGCATGACACTGTTGTAACTGGCATTGCAAGACATTTACGTGCCAGATGCGCAAAAGATTCATATGTTCTTTGCTGCTTCAACCACCATTCCAGAGGAAATCCATCCATGCTGATTACGGGTTCTGCTAGATAAGAATCCAAAGAAGTGCAGACTAATGCATGTTCATTTTCATCATCTGAGTCAGATGCCACCAGCAGAAACGTGATTTTCTTTTTTGGTTGTTCAGGTTCTGTAGTCTCCGCATCAGAGTGTTGCTCTTTTCAGACTTCTGAAAGCATGCTCCACACCCTGTCCAGATCAGATTTTGGAAGGCACTTCAGATTTTTAAACCTTGGGTCAAGAGCTGTAGCTATCTTTAGAAATCTCACATTGGTACCTTCTTTGCGTTTTGTCAAATCTGCAGTGAAAGTGTTCTTAAAATGAACTACATATGCTGGGTCCTCATTTGAGACTGCTATAACATGAAATACATGGCAGAATGTGGGTAAAACATAGCAGGAGACATACTATTATCTCCCAAGGAGTAGAGTCAAAATTTAATTAACGCATTATTTTTCTAACGAGCGTCATCAGCATGGAAGCATGTCCTCTGGAATCGTGGCCAAATCACGAATGGGCATATGAATATTTAGCATATCTGGCACGTAAATACCTTACAGTGCCGGCTACAAAAGTGCCATGCAAATGCCTGTTCTCACTTTCAGGTGACATTGTAAATAAGAAGTGGGCAGCATTAACTCCCGTAAATGTAAACAAACTTGTTTGTCTTAACGATTGGCAGAATAAGAAGTAGGACTGAGTGGACTTGTAGGCTCTAAAGTTTTACGTTGTTTTGTTTTTGAGTGCAGTTATGTAAAAAAAAATTTACATTTGTAAGTTGCACTTTCACGATAAAGAGATTGCATTACGGTACTTGTATGAGATGAATTGACAAATACTGTTTCTTTTGTTTATCATTTTTACAGTGCAAACATGTGCAATAAAAATAATCATATAAAGTGTACACTTTGTATTCTGTGTTGTAATTGAAATCAATATATTTGAAAATGTAGAAAAACATGCAAAAATATTTAATACATTTCAATTGGTACTCTATTGTTTAACAGTGTGATTAATCGCGATTAATTTTTTTGAGTTAATTACATGAGTTAACTGTGATTAATCGACAGCCCGAGTGTATATGTGTGTGTATATATATTTAAACTTATGAAACATACTTTGGCATTTTTCATTTAACTTGCAGATTATGTAAAATATTTTTAATTTGAAATCCAGGGTTGTCACTGGTGGCTGTTTCGATGCTAGATATTTCTCTTTCACTCACCTTTTTTTCTTGGCCATTCATTTATCGTAATGCCCTGTCTCAGCTTTTTCTTTTTTTTTGAGAGAGAGAGAGAGAGAGAGAGAGAGAGAGAAGCTAAACGACTCCATCTGGAGTTAACACTCTAATTGTACGTGAAGACTTCCACGTTACACTTTTTTTCTTTTGAAATGGAAAATAGTTTTCTACTGAGAACCTCAACTGTCTTCTTGCGCTAAGTCTCCGGTTGCATTTTTTAAATAAGATTCTACTTCTGCACCATTATGTTAGCTTAATTCATATACTTGAATGCTACGAACATTTAGGTAAAATGCTTTTCCTTCTATTAAAATATTTCAGTTCCTGGTGTTAATATGCAAATTAGATAATAGAGTAGGTAGTTTTTCTTCATTAATTTAAAAGAAAACAGTACAGTGGTAATATGTCGTCAGATGTTGGCTGCGTGTGTGTTCTCTCTATGTGCTGTCCCAGGTCTGAGCAGGTAGCTGGCACAGCAGACCTCGAGCAAACCACCCAATAATCACAAGATCCGTTAAGGTACAAAGGCACCTGGTTGGGTTTATTGTCAATGAAGCATGGTACTAGTATCTGGCAGACTCTACCGAACCACTAGTACATGTATGCCCATAACAATGGACCAGCTGAGTGAATGGCGGGACTTTCTGTTCCCCCCATAGGCCAGGCAGAGACACTCCCTTTGAGGCTTCATTTTTCACACCAATACAAACAAGTTATGAATTGCTCCTCCGACATGGTTAGTTGCTGTCCCCTGATGTGGATTGTTAGCACTCATTACCTTGTACATGTTGGTTTGATCAAAACATCTCTATCTATCACACTGTCATCCTGACCTTAACTTTACAGTGGGTCAGCGTATTCCTGTTATCTTTGGGGAATGTGTGTGTACCAACTTGGTATTGGGGTTTTCTGGTACTACCCTTCTGGAATGTGTTTTTGCATGAGTGTTCTGTGCCTAGCACATCTTATGAATGTGTGTTTCTGCACGATCAGCCCTATTCCTGCCAGATTCTGTGAGCTTGCAAGTAGGCAGAGTCTGACTTCTGCTCACAGCCTGTCTCTTGCTAACTTTGCTTTATATTAGCCAGGCTTGACCGTTACTTTAGTTCAGGCCTCACACCAGGCATCTGATATAAGGGCTTATGTCTCAAACTCTCTTCCGACTACAATATCTATATCTATATCATGTGTTGGAAAGGGAATGAATGACTGAGGATGCCGGTTATGTTTTTGAATACTAATTGGCAAAAAATGAAATTGTGAATTGAATCTGAAATTGTGCTTTTGCAACTGAAAATCACTAAAGAAAATCAGTAAGACTTAGTGTGTATCTTCTTACCCACTTTGTTTAATGCATGAGTTCCCTTTACATGTTTTTCACAAGTCACATAAATGGAAACTTTGTCTGAACATGAAAATTGTGGTAGCAGCAGTACCCTTTTCCATGAATTGTTTTCATTTTCTAGAGTTGCCTTTCACACTCTTGTTTCTGTCAGTTGAAATATTTCTTGCCTTCGGTTCTATTATATGACAACTTTTTAAAATCTGAGAAACCTTTGAAAGATTCCGTATGGGCGATAGTTGTAAAAGTACATGTTCTATTATACAATGGATTTCATAGGCAGCTCTTATTTAAAGTTAATTGACCATTGCTTCCAATTGTTAAGGGGACATTGAAAATGTTGGGTAACCGGTAATAAAGTTATGATAGTTACTATCTGTCGTGGGGCAAGTACACCCTGTCCCCCTTTGGTGCTGGGGGGAAGGGTGTTATAGCCCCGCGCCTGAATCAAAATGACCAAAATAGCCTCAGGGCAGTATGGCCTAATGGCCAGAGGCAATATGGCTGCCCTCCCTCACTGAGCTGCATGGCCTAGTGGCCTGAGTTAATAAGGCTGCCCTCCCGCGCTGGGCTGCGTGACCTAGGGGCCAGAGTCAGTATGGCTGCCCTCTGAGTCAGGGCTCTGTGACCTAGTGGCCAGTGGGGAAGTGGGCTGCCAGCCACGTTAGGGGGACCTGGACCCTCCCTACTCCACCGGGTCCCAAGCCAGGGCCCTGGTAGCGGCGAATGGATTCGTCATTAGGTCAACAGGGATCCATCCAAAACATACTGCTTTTGTCCCAGTTCCACAACCGGACCAACGTCTAATTCCCCTGGATTACTTCCTACCCTATCTTCTAGCATTGTTATCAACAAGTATTCTGTGCCTCTGAGATTGTCGGCTTGTGAATCTCCTGGCGACTCCATCCGCTCTTGGGCTTCTGTGGGCAGCTGGGTATCTGCCTGCGTCTTGGCACGCTTGGCCTCTGCAATCTGGGGCTCCAGCAGCACCAAGGAGGGAGCCCACAGTGTGCATCTTCTCTCCTTGGTGGTCTGCCCTGACTGAGCTGGGGTGCTCCCTTTTATGCTGGGGCTCTAGTTTGAGCATGCCTAGCAGTGGTGAGGGAGCAGGTCTTTCTCTGTCCAAAATATGGTGTTAAAGCCTTCTCCAGAGTGGGGCCAGGACATCCCATCACACTATCTGTTGGATCATATGTAAGCAAAAAGAAAAGGTGTACTTGTGGCACCTTAGAGACTAAAAGAAAAGGAGTACTTGTGGCACCTTAGAGACTAACCAATTTATTTGAGCATGAGCTTTCGTGAGCCACAGCTCACTTCATCAGATGCATACCGTGGAAACTGCAGCAGACTTTATATATACACAGAGAATATGAAACAATCCTCCTCCCACCCCACTGTCCTGCTGGTAATAGCTTATCTAAAGTAATCGTCAGGTTAGGCCATTTCCAGCACAAATCCAGGTTGTTGGAAATGGCCTAACCTGACGATTACTTTAGATAAGCTATTACCAGCAGGACAGTGGGGTGGGAGGAGGTATTGTTTCATATTCTCTGTGTATATATAAAGTCTGCTGCAGTTTCCACGGTATGCATCTGATGAAGTGAGCTGTGGCTCACGAAAGCTCATGCTCAAATAAATTGGTTAGTCTCTAAGGTGCCACAAGTACTCCTTTTCTTTTTGCGAATACAGACTAACACGGCTGTTACTCTGAAACTTAGAGACTAACAAATTTATTTGAGCATAAGCTACAGCATAAGCTACAGCTCAAATAAATTTGTTAGTCTCTAAGGTGCCACAAGTACTCCTTTTCTTTTTTCCGGATACAGACTGACATGGCTGCTACTCTGAAACCATATGTAAGCAGTATTTCAGAGAGTGTCTTGAGATGAAAGAATAGCATATTGATTTTTAAAATGCATTCTGTTAGTGTGGTTTTCTATGAAGTACAAAATCTACAAATATTTTCTGTAGTTGCTTTGATTTTCAAATACCATTTTCTTCTCTATCTCTCATTTGTCTGTTGGATACACATCTGTAGTACCTGTGTGTGTTGTTTTTTAAATAGTCTCTGTTCCAGCCCTCAAAGATTCAGAAGTATATACAGAAGTTTCTTGACATTAGAAAAGATTCAGCAAATAAAGCTGCAACATCTATTTTTGTCTTATAATGAGTGGGTAGCAGTTGAGAGAAGAGCTGTTCTCTGTTATCTTTATAATTTAAAAAAAATTAACCACCATAAAAAATAAAATGTTGACTTGCAAATCCTAATTTCTATTGATAAAATGAGCCGTAATAACCAAACTATATCGTAGGAGTTTAATTGCTAAATATTTCAGACATAATGAGAAAACAATTAAGGATTGCAAAATGCAAGTAGTCATAATGCTGTTATTATTCATATATATAATTATAGTGGAGATAGCATCAGTGCCACATATTGCTACACAGTCACATGGTGATGAAAAGATGTTGTATTCTATACATTGAGAGAGAATGTGTCTTTCATTTTGCTCGTATAAGCTAGGTCCAGTCAGATACCATGTCAGTAAAAAATAAAAAACTTGCTGTGGGAAGTCTGTTTCAAAAACAAGAAACTAGGGACATACATACCAGTTTGGGGTTTGTGCCCTGGTTTGTAACAGTCTGCCCCGAGGTTGGTACTCACATTCATGGTACTCTAGATAGCTTGACAGTATGAAGAGGGTTGATCGTTTTTCTCATTCTTGTATGAGAATGAGAGGTACTACTGAGCCCCTCTAATTCCTGGTCCTTCTTCCCCCCCGGCCACCAAAATAGACATATCTCTAAACGGTGGCTCACAATTTTGATACCTGTTCCACAAAATGGTCAAACAAATGTTCCAAGGTTGCATACCCCACAAACCTTTGGCTGTAAAGAATCACAGGAAGAAAATATGGGAGGATTTTGGGGTGCTGGTGGGCATTGATGGAAATTTTGTCTGCTAGACTTGGGACGGGGGCCTGCTGGTGTTTGGTGTGGGTGCATACTGCTGGGAGTGTGTCTCTCTTGCTCAATCGACTCTAATTGCTTCAAGAGGGTATAGCAGTGTCATTTCCCTTGCCCCAGAATGGAATGCTGTGTGGGCTTTGGGGCGGATCAGGATGAATCATGAATGGGAAAAAGGCAGGAGAGTAGAGGGCAGGAGCAGGCCATTTGTAGCAACAGCATGGGTGAGGGGACAAGATGCTCTATTTCATTCCTTTCTCTGGCTTCTGGTTGGTCCTAGCTGCTACTGGATTCTGCCAGGCTTTTTCTTTGTGCCCACTGTACTGGGCCCACCTAGTGCTTAGAGGCCTTTTCACCCTTCAGGAAGATCTATTCTCATTGTAAAGTGATATGCCCTGTTCTGTAAATTGCCTACTGAATTGTTAAATTATTGCAGTTGTGTTAATCTAAGTAATTTTTCTTTTCCCAGTATCACAATTGATTTTTGGATGATTTGATCAATGATTATGCATAATTAATACTGGAAAAGTGTCTTAGGGTTGTGGATGATTATAGCTAGGGCAGAATTCACAACCCTGAGAGTCCAAACGCAAGATCCATGACTTCCATTGATCTCTGTGACATTTTCTGCCCCTGGGCTGGAGCTCCCAGTCAGCTCCTTCCCTTCCCCCCCCACCCACCGCAGCTCCCAGCTGTGGTGGGGGGACGCGGGAGTCCCAGCAGCAGTGGGTGCTGACACCCCCTCCCCGTTTTGTCGGGGATATTTTTAGTGAAAGTCAGGGACAGGTCCCGGGCTTATGTGAATTTTTGTTTATTGCCTGTGACCAGTCCATGACTTTCACTAAAAATATCCCTGACAAAAACAGCCTTAATTATAGGCTATGGGTACAACTACACTGCAGGTGGGAGGTGTAATTCCCAGCTCTGGTAGACATACACATGCTAGCTGTGGTCAAGTTGGGATCCTAAAAATAGCAATGTTGCCGGGGTGGCTTGGGCTAACGGCCTGAGTATGTACATGGGATCTTGGACAGGACTGTAATCAGACAGCTAGCCTAAGTTTCCACCCATCCTGCCATGGCCACACTGCTAGTTTTAGCTCTCTAGTTCAATCAGTACTAGCATGTGTATGTCTGCCTCAGCTGGAAATTATACATCCCAACTGCAGTGTAGACACACCTGTGATGCTTTCTTGGGGTGCTCAGAATTGTAGGTCACCTTGTTATCTTCTGTCTCCAGCAAGAAGGAGTTTATCTTGTGATAGGTAGTTGTCAGCTCTTATACGCTGCCAGCCTTTCAACCATTCAAACACTCTCCTCAGGATTCTGCTGGTCCCGTTTTGCTTTGCTGGTTAACGTTAGGTGCACCCTAATCCCCAAACCTCCTTTGAAGAGTTCTTCCCTTTAGCATCCAGCCTGTCACTGGACACTCACAGGAATTACAGGGTAAGTTGTCCCCAAAGAGAGAGTGGAACCAACATCTGGAAAGTTACAACTCAGGATCAGGTCCTTTATAAAACAGCACTGTCGCCTATTTATAACGGTAACAAATATAAGATTAACAACAAAGAACAGATTCAAGTGCGTATTACGTAAGACTAATGAAAACAGAAATGGTTACAAATAAAACAAAAGTATAACACGCTTTCTAGAGAATAAGAGTTAATTTAACAGGCTACAACTCTTGTCGAAAGCAGTTTCTCACCCTCAAAGTCCTTCTTCAGAGCTTGCTAGTTTTCAGTCAATGCAGGATCCATTTCTTCATGAATCACCCCCTCCTGCCCCAAGTGTTCCTTAGTGAAATGGAAAAGGAAATGTCCTTTGCTTCTCCTTATGTTCCTCACGGTTTAAGTGTAGAAATTAGAAGTACTTCGAGGCAGTAAATGGAGTGTTTTGCTCAGACTAGTCCTCTAGTATTTTTTGACTTGATATGTGCCAGCCATGGTCTTTGTCAAAAAGGTACAACAATTTTCATTGTATTTTTTTAATAGTTTCTTGCATTGCTTGTTCTTTTGGAAAGTGAGTCGAGCATTTCAGTGATTTGGCTGTTTAACTTAATCCTCTGGAGAACTGAAAAGTTTAAACAACATAACTTTTTGAGAGAAGTCTTACTGATGACAGTAATGACATTGTCAGCTAGGATCTCTGGGTGGTGATGTTGCTAAAACTGTCTAAAATAGATTTTTTTTTATCAACTTTTTATCCCAACCCTAGAATAGTAGGTAAACTGTTAAGATCTGAGAAGTTGTTGAATGCATGAAAAGTATTGGAAAGGAAAACATACAGGAAAATATCCCTACGTAAATTATAGAACAATAAGTACCATTATACTTGTCGTCTTAAATTTATTTATAACATTTGGGATTGAAAATTCCACTTGGCAACTTGTCATTGGTGAGTGAATTTTCAATATTTACATTTTCTTCTAACTACTAATTTTTGCGGAATTTAACTGAAGGTGGAAAGAAAACCATAAGAAGCCCTTATGGCTGTAAAGAATCTCCAAACCTTGGTTCAGTGTTACCTTCCAGAATCTGAGAATAAACAGCTTCAGTGTGTCTGATGCAGCTTAGAGCAGGGGTCTAAAACTCAATTTACTTGAGGGCCAGTGCGAGTCCTCAAATCCTCCCAGTGGGCCAATAATGTCACTGAAGATGGTGTTCAGAAAAGAAAATGTTTATATTGTATTTTTTATTTTGAATTTCTTAGAAATAATAAAACTGTTGTACAAATTTGTACAATTCTTCGCCTGCCAGAGAGTTTTTAGTGTTTGCCAGACACCTGGCAACGCTTCAGTTCTGTCAGTTTGTTGATGTTTTGCCTCAGTGACTGAGCAGTTGAAACCTTCAGGATTGCAGCAAGGTGGGCATCAGAGAGTTGTATTCAGTATTTTGACTTGTTTATATTCTTTGTGGAAAAAAGTGATGCTGCCTCCATGGCTGACTCTGCCCAGCAACTAATGATGCTGCCTCCATGGCTGACTCTGCCCGGCGACTAGTGATGATATCTCTGTCCCTCTCCCCCAGCCAATGGGAGCTGTGAGGGGCGGTGCCTGCAGCAGACATTGCTGGCAGCGTGTCTGCATGCATCTCTCCTCCATGGGCTGCAGTGGGGCGGTTCTCGGGCCACAGATAGCCCACGGGCTGGGACTTTGAGACCCCTTGGCTTAGAGCTTTTCCAAGTAGCAGCAGAGTTTAGTTGATGAAATTGATCAGTTTCACTGCTGTTTTCTACTGTGCAGTAGAAGAGATCATGTCAGCTTCACACTGCTGGATGCCCCTCTTTTTATATTGTAGTTTAGGTAGTAATTTTAGTCACCTGACTTGTAGGTAGCAGATAAAATTTTCAAGCAGTATTTGAATGCACACAACAAAAACTACTGTGTTGCAGCTCTTTAGTATTTCATTTTGGTTAAAGAATCCTAGTAATGGAGAGAGACCTGAGATGTTGATTAACATAGGGAGAGCAATACAGCGGTGCACAGACAATCCATAAAGTTTTTGGAAAGTGTAGGGGACAATTTCCTGGTGCAGGTGCTGGAGAAACCAACAAGGGGCAGAGATCTTCTTGACCTGCTGCTCACAAACCAGGAAGAATTAGTAGGGGAAGCAAAAGTGGATGGGAACCTGGGAAGCAGTGACCATGAGATGGTCGAATTCAGGATCCTGACACAAGGAAGAAAGGAGAGCAGCAGAATACGGACCCTGGACTTCAGAAAAGCAGACTTTGACAACCTCAGGGAACTGATGGGCAGGATCCCCTGGGAGAATAACATGAGGGGGAAAGGAGTCCAGGAGAGTTGGCTGTATTTTAAAGAATCCTTATTGAGGTTGCAGGAACGAACCATCCCGATGTGTAGAAAGAACAGTAAATAGAGCAGGCGACCAGCTTGGCTTAACAGTGAAATCCTCGCTGATCTTAAACACAAAAAATAAGCTTACAAGAAGTGGAAGATTGGACAAATGACCAGGGAAGAGTATAAAAATATTGCTTGGGCATGCAGGAGTGAAATCAGGAAGATCAAATCACACCTGGAGTTGCAGCTAGCAAAAGATGTTAAGAGTAACAAGAAGGGTTTTTTCAGGTATGTTAGCAACAAGAAGAAAGTCAAGGAAAGTGTGGGCCCCTTCCTGAACAAGGGAGACAACCTAGTGACAGAGGATATGGAAAAAGCTAATGTATTCAATGCTTTTTTTGCCTCTGTCTTCACGAACAAGGTCAGCTCCCAGACTGCTGCACTGGGCAGCACAGCATGGGGAGGAGGTGACCAGCCCTCTGTGGAGAAAGAAGTGGTTCGGGACTTGTCATAAATATAAAGGGAAGGGTAAACCCCTTTGAAATCCCTCCTGGCCAGGGGAAAGCTCCTCTCACCTGTAAAGGGTTAAGAAGCTAAAGGTAACCTCGCTGGCACCTGACCAAAATGACCAATGAGGAGACAAGATACTTTCAAAAGCTGGGAGGAGGGAGAGAAAAACAAAGGGTCTGTGTCTGTCTGTATGCTGGGTCTTTGCCGGGGATAGACCAGGAATGGAGTCTTAGAACTTTTAGTAAGTAATCTAGCTAGGTATGTGTTAGATTATGATTTCTTTAAATGGCTGAGAAAAGAATTGTGCTGAATAGAATAACTATTTCTGTCTGTGTATCTTTTTTGTAACTTAAGGTTTTGCCTAGAGGGGTTCTCTATGTTTTTGAATCTAATTACCCTGTAAGATATCTACCATCCTGATTTTACAGGGGGGATTTCTTTATTTCTATTTACTTCTATTTTTTATTAAAAGTCTTCTTGTAAAAAACTGAATGCTTTTTCATTGTTCTCAGATCCAAGGGTTTGGGTCTGTGGTCACCTATGCAAATTGGTGAGGCTTTTTATCCAACATTTCCCAGGAAAGGGGGGGTGCAAGTGTTGGGAGGATTGTTCATTGTTCTTAAGATCCAAGGGTCTGGGTCTGTAGTCACCTAGGCAAATTGGTGAGGCTTTTTACCAAACCTTGTCCAGGAAGTGGGGTGCAAGGTTTTGGGAAGTATTTTGGGGGGAAGGACGCGTCCAAACAGCTCTTCCCCAGTAACCAGTATTAGTTTGGTGGTGGTAGCGGCCAGTCCAAGGACAACGGGTGGAATATTTTGTACCTTGGGGAAGTTTTGACCTAAGCTGGTAAAGATAAGCTTAGGAGGTTTTTCATGCAGGTCCCCACATCTGTACCCTAGAGTTCAGAGTTGGGGAGGAACCTTGACAGGACTATTTAGAAAAGCTGGACATGCACAAGTCCATGGGGCCGGATGCGCTGCATACGAGAGTGCTAAAGGAGTTTGTGGATGTGATTGCAGAGCCATTGGCCATTATCTTTGAAAACTCATGGCGATTGGGGGAGGTCCTGGATGACTGAAAAAAGGCTAATGTAGTGCCCATCTTTAAAAAAGGGAAGAAGGAGGATCCTGGAAACTACAGGCCAGTCAGCCTCAGCTCAGTCCCTGGAAAAATCATGGAGCAGGTCCTCAAGGAATCAATTCTGAAGCACTTAGAGGAGAGGAAAGTGATCAGGAACAGTCAGCATGGATTCACCAAGGATAAGTCATGCCTGACTAATCTAATTGCCTTCTATGACGAGATAACTGGCTCCGTGGATGAGGGGAAAGCGGTGGACGTGTTGTTCCTTGACTTTAGCAAAGCTTTTGATATGG
Organism: Eretmochelys imbricata; assembly: GCF_965152235.1. Taxonomy (NCBI): domain Eukaryota; kingdom Metazoa; phylum Chordata; order Testudines; family Cheloniidae; genus Eretmochelys; species Eretmochelys imbricata. The sequence goes on along the minus strand of NC_135574.1, from coordinate 199,022,873 downwards.
TCTCCCACAGTATTCTTGCCAGCAAGTTAAAGAAGTATGGGCTGGATGAATGGATTATAAGGTGGATAGAAAGCTGGCTAGATTGTTGGGCTCAACGGGTCGTGATCAATGGCTCCATGTCTAGTTGGCAGCTGATATCAAGTAGAGTGCCCCAAGGGTCGGTCCTTGGGCTGGTTTTGTTCAATATCTTCATAAATGATCTGGAGGATGGTATGGATTGCACCCTCAGCAAGTTTGCAGATGACACTAAACTGGGAGGAGAGGTAGATACGCTGGAGTGTAGGGATAGGATACAGAGGGCCCTAGACAAATTGGACGATTGGGCCAAAAGCAATCTGATGAGGTTCAACAAGGACAAGTGCAGAGTCCTGCACTTAGGACGGAAGAATCCCATGCATCGCTACAGACTAGGGACCAAATGGCTAGGCATCAGTTCTGCACAAATGGACCTAGGGGTTACAGTGGACGAGAGGCTGGATATGAGTCAACACTCTGCCATTGTTGCCAAGAAGGCCGATGGCATTTTGGGATGTATAAGTAGGGGCACTGCCAGCAGATCGAGGGACGTGATCGTTCCCCTCTATTCGACATTGCTGAGGCCTCGTCTGGAGTACCGTGTCCAGTTTTGGGTCCCACACTACAAGAAGGATGTGGACAAATTGGAGAGAGTCCAGCGGAGGGCAACAAAAATGATTAGGGGACTGGAACACATGGCTTATGAGGAGAGGCTGAGGGAACTGGGATTGTTTAGACTGCGGAAGAGAAGAATGAGGGGGGATTTGATAGCTGCTTTCAACTACCTGAAAGGGGGTTTCAAAGAGGATGGATCTAGACTGTTCTCAGTGGTAGCAGATGACAGAATGAGGAGTAATGGTGTCAAGTTGCAGTGGGGGAGGTTTAGGTTGGATATTAGGAAAAACTTTTTCACTAGGAGGGTGGTGAAACACTGGAATGCATTACCTAGGGAGGTGGTGGAATCTCCTTCCTTAGAAGTTTTTAAGGTCAGGCTTGACAAAGGCCTGGCTGGGATGCTTTAGTTGGGGATTGGTCCTGCTTTGAGCAGCGGGTTGGACTAGATGACCTCCTGAGGTCCCTTCCAACCCTGATATTCTATGATTTTTATGATAACTTATTTTATTATGAAAATTATCTTGTAATATATACTTAAAAGGAATTTCTCCGATATTTCTAAAAACAGTTTAGCTGCTTCAGATACATTGACTAATATTGCTTTACGTTATTCCCTAATATGAGAGACCTCGATGCCAAAGAGATTCTAGTGATTCACACTCCCAGGACTGAACAGACACAAAGTAGTACTGTTGTTTTTTTTCGGACCAGTGAAGCAATCAAAGTAATACTGAAGAGGAAGTTTAATTGTTTCAAACTAGACTGAAGATGTCCTTGAAGCAAAACTATTTGGCATAGTTTTGATGCTCATCTCTGTCAAAGAATTTTTACGTGCTCAATGTTCTCAGGAAGATCTTGTTACATCCACCAACGAAATCAATAGAACACTGTGTATAGGTTTGAGCAGTGTATGCAAGCCCCCATGTGGCATGGTGTGGCACTGCAGGTGTCCCCCACTTCAATTTCCCATGATTGTGGTGTCAGTAGGTTCACTTCAACAGCTCTAATGGAAAGGAGAAGCCAACACACACTAACAAAGTAGCATGTCCGTTTTTGTTAAATAAGGCTTCGGGACAGGAGTAGTTCAAATAAAAAGTTTGTTACGTTCTCACCTCAGAACCCTGGTGCAGCTCCCAAACTCAAATCCACAAACAAACCTTCTAGTTATGCTGGTATCCTAGATCCAGAAAAAAAGCAACTATCAGTCAGTACTGCCTATATGATTTCTACTTTCCACTCTCTTGCTCAGCTTCCTTTTCCTGTTTATTCAGCCCTGCCCTAGGGCAGGGCAGGGCATTCTTGGTAATATCTCAGGCTCTCCCAGCTGTAGGCTCCAGCCTGTCCCTGTAAACTCGACTGCACCCTCATGTTCCACGATCATCTTGAGAAGGTAGCTGCAAAGATAAAAATGAGAGCCAACATAATTCAGAAACTAGCAGGTACAACCTGTCGTGCATCGACATCAGTGTTATGGATATCTGCAATAGCACTTGTATATTTGGTAGCTGAATATTGTGCACTGGTATGGAGCAGATGCAGCCACATGTGACTTGTTGACACCCAGTGATGTGGTGCATCACTGGAACCCTTAAGTGGACTCCAACACCATGGTTACTTGTTTTGTCCAACATTGCTCCTCTGTCGATACACCGAACCACTGCAACAATCCTTGAAGCTCAGCATACCTGGGAAAACAGTTGTCTTCCAGTCCACCAAGACCTTAATAATGCCCCGCCCCAACATCTTAAGTCCCACAAGCCTTTCTGGAAACATTTGCTAAGCCTCATGCAATCAGGCTATGATCTGAAGGAACCTTGGAAAGCAGATTGGGCTAAAGAAGACTTAAAAAATAAGCACTTTGTGCCGGATCCCAAGCAGAAGGTTCCTAGGTTCAACCTTCCACAGTCATCTTGGTCAACTCTGACCTGAATCCAGATCAACCACGGTTGATATGGACATCTAATGCACAAATGGAAAATCAAGGACTCCCTGGCCTGCAAGTGTGGCTCCCCACAACAGACCATCAAACATATCACCACCTACTGCCCAATTTATAAATATGAAGGCAGCATCACTGCAATAAATTCTGTTACTCCTGATATAGCCATTTGGCTTGATCAACTTGAGGTGAAATTGTAGTTGCTGCTCTATCCCAGCCATACGAAAGAAGAATAGAGTGCTGGCTCTCCAGATGTTATCCCTGCAGGCCTGGCTCTTACCCGAGTCTCTCATCCTCAGGGCTTCTTCCCTGGAGCCCTTCCCCCTGGATGTTTATTCTTAGTCTACATCCAGGCCTTCTGTATGAAGTGCTGACTGCCACCGGCCAGCTATGTGGACCGCCTCCTCCCTTGCCTCCCTTTTGCTTTAGGGCCAGTCACAGGAGGCAACCTCCATCCTGCAGCTAACGTTCCCAGCCGACCTCTCTGAGCCCTTTCTGGCAATCATCCAGCTCTTCTCCCAGATGGGTCTGATGATTGAATTGGGGCACCTGATGGATCAGCTGGGGGTAATTGATCTGTCACAGGTTAAGTCTGAGCCCATCTCTCCTTAAAGGGCCAGCCAGCCTATGCCATTGTTAGTTTCATATTTAACTGCTTTATCCCCTGAAGTAAACCCAAGGAGGGCTGTAATGATGGCTGAAAAGAATACATATAGTATGTAAATACTGACTGAATTATTAAAACACATACCTTTTACTGAGAGGAAAGCTTACTTACAATATCTTAGTCAATAAAGATATACCAGGCCATTCTGACAATAAAATGTGTAAGTCTAAAAGAATGGGAAAACATTACAAAACACAAGAGGCAGCTTTTATTTTTTTAAATGAGAATGCTAGTGTCCTTTTAATGGAGTGATGCAGTTAGGTGAATATTCTTGATACTTTATTCACATTTATTATAAACCATGTAACTTGTGGGTTGTGCTTATAAATGATCTCACTTTCAGAATGTAAAAAATGTAGATGTTGTTTAGTTAATAAACAATCCCATTAGGCGCCATTACTCTTTGTAAATGAAACAGGACAAGTAGAATTCAGCACGATAAATGTATTTCAAAAATTTTCAGAAAGGTATATTGTAATGTTATTAATACTTGGCTAATCAAAAGTGCACTGCATCCTCAGGATATCAAAATGAACAGCTTTTTGCCTTGAACCTCTTTCCCTCAGAGAGCACAGAATGACATTCATGAATAATTAAAATACGTTGATATTTGTCTTCAGTTATATAATATGCAGTAGTTCATTTTGAGCATGGCTGTAAACATGGGCGCTAGTGTACTTTTACTGTTTTGCCCTCCAGTGTTCAAAAGGAATAGAATTTCCTGCAGTAAGCTTCATATGTAAAAATAATTCTTAATATGATTGCTAGATCCAATAGAATTATGAAAGTGTTCTGGTCTGGTTTTATGTACAGTGAAACTTATGTTAAGTGACCAATTGTAGGACTAGGAAACATAGGTTGCTTTGTAAAAGTGGTATTTTCACTAAAGGTCAAACAGAATTGTGCTGGAAACCTTGTTATTATTTAAAAATGGCTGGAATTTTATTATAACTCTTATTTCCTGAAATCTGGAAACATGATACATACAGCAAATGTTCTACAGCTTTCAGTTTGCAAACATTTTAATATGTATGAAGTCCATGACATTTCCTATGTCGTGAAAGATTAAAATCAGTCATTTAAGTTGAATTACTGTTCTACATCTTTAAACTGAGAATAAAGTCAAAATAGTTGTTTCTGTAATACAAATGCCTCCTTTTTTCTTTTGAGACAGCTAATTAGAGTGATATAAAACTATTCTTTTCATTGTACTCCCATAACCCCCATAGCCTGTAATAAGCTCCATACAGGCATAGCCTGGTGCCCACATGGAGCACCACTGAACTAAATGGACGTGTCCAAACATAACTCCTTATGTGACTGTAGCTTACATCTGTAAAATCTTCATCCTGCTCATTGGATGGAAATATCCCTACGTTCACTTCCATAAAGTCTTGTTTTTAAAAAAAGAACTTGCATTCTATGATTTAATGGGGAAACTTTAATAAGTGTGACAGAGAAAATGATTTGACATGAGAATGTAACAGAAAGGCATTTTTCTTAAGAGATTGTGGAGTCGTAAGTAGTGGGGTTAATGAAAGAGTATATGGGACTTGACAGCAGTAAATCACCTGTCCAAATGCAGCCCTGGTGGACAGTGGATTTGAAGGTTAATATTTGACTGCTTTTTCTGTGGACAGTTTGAAACAAATTGCTGGCTTCTATCCAGCTCCTTATGTACAGGTGTTCCTTTTATACCCACCTCCCACTGAAAATGGCACTATTAACATTTTTGTTGGTAGTCTCTGCAGGAATGTCCAAGATTTCAGTATTGCCAACCTCAAGAGATCAAAAATCATGCCAGACCCTCCCGCAAAATCATGAGATTTTAAAAAAAAATTACATTGTTTTTCAATCTGTCTTTTGATTTTTGAACTTACCCTGTCCATCCCCAGTGTGTGCATGACAGCTAGTGTTGCCCACTCTTCCATATTTATTGGGTAAAGTGATTTTAGTCCCCGCTGCAGCAGCTCTCACCCCCACATCTACCTGTCCTGTGACTAGCATTGAATTCTTTCCCTCAATCTCCAGATAAATCCTGTCCCCCTTCCTATTATCTATCACTCAGGACTCAAGAGACAATGCTAGAGTTGGATGAGTTGTCCTCCAATATTTATTTAGATAGACTCCAATCCTACCTCCTGTTTCAAGGCTTATGAGTCACCAAGAACGGAATGCACATGTGCAACCACGCAAAGAAAAAAACGGTTCCTAACCTGTTCTATAACTCTTGTTCTTAGAGATGTGTTGCACATGTCCCTTCCACAACCCACCTTCCTATCCCTCTACACTGATGTTCTGGCAAGAAGGAACAGAGTCGGGCTGGGGCCAGCTCTGCCCTTGATACCTGCACACAGTGGCATGTGGCAGCAGGAGGCACTTGAGCCGTCTGACAAGTACCATTGAGGGAAAAAGTTTCCGACCTCTGTGCGCTAAGTCCACAGACACCAAGAGTGGAATGGACACGTGCAACACATTCCAAAGAACAACAGTTATGGAACAAGTTAGTAACTCTTTTTTTTTTTCCTTCAGGGAATGACAGGACATTAAAATATAATGCATTTAGGAAGAGCTATAGGTGGTGTTTATTCAGATGACTTTCCAGGCCTAAAGCTGTTACATGAAAGAACCATAGAAAAAATGGAATATGCAGAGAACTGCTTTATTAAAAATCTAATTAATGTACTCATGATACTAGGGATAAGGTAGGTGAAGTAATCTCTTTTATTGGCCCAACATCTGTTGGTGGAAGATACAAACTTTGGAGCTACACAGAGCTCTTCTATGAACAACTAATGCTACTAGAAAGTTGTATTACGAGGAAAGCTGAAATGAATTTAGAAACAGACGGTATTTCTTAGGAACCAAGAAGCATGCTCTATCTGTGTGAATGACTGAGACCACATGACTTTTCTTTGTCTCAACTCTGTTTTTATTCCTATGGGGCCACTTCCCTTTCTGTTTGTTCTTCGGACACTGTTTAAGTCAGATGGTATAACTCTTCTTGGCTATCTCCAACTGGTTCATTTAAAAATGCCTCCTCTATTTAGCGTACATAACTCATCCTGTGCTGGTTTGAGATGATGCCATCTAATCCCCTTAAATCCTCTGTGTCTGATGCTCTTGAAAGGAGAGATAATCATCTCCTCTTTTTTCTATAGTAGCGTCAGTCTGTGTATTTCAAGACATTCTTCACACCATTCATGCTTACTTGGCTTGCATGGGTCATGGAGAGATCATATTTCTCTGTGTAGTTAAGGAGTGATTTGTTTTTTCACTTCCAAAGTCTCAGTTAGTTTCATTTTCCTGAGACATAAATTGAAGAAAGAAAACCACAGGAAAAAATACTGTGTGTCGCAACCCTCTGAGTATATAACAGAAGCTGAAAAACCCATTCATGAATTGTCAATCTATATCTCCTAAAGTCTTGTTCTCTTTACTACCACTGGTTGGGGATTTTTGACAATGTTTTTCATCAGGAAAATATCAATTAATCAAAACTGAAACTTTTCAAAGAAACATATGTTTCAATGAAACCTTCATTGGGAAGGTTTCTCAGGCCCATGATGGAAGTGTGTGTGTGTGTGTGTGTGTATGTGTGTATATATATTGGCTATTTTGGGGTCTCATATACCTATATCTATAGATATCTATATCTTTAAACTGAGAATATACATATATATGAGACCCCAAAATAGCCAACATGCTGGTACTTAGGGCACTTGTCTGGTTGTCCAGTTCAAAGCAGGGACTTGAACCTGCCTCTCCTACATGTAAGGCAAATGCCCTTAGCATTGAGCTATAGAGCCAATTTTTCTTTCAATCTTTTGTAGGAGCTGTTTCACTTTACATACTTATTGGACCAGAGAAAGAGACCGATATTGACTCTGTAGCCAGGTGGTTTAGAGTATTCACCTGGCATGTGGGAGACCCTGGTTGAAGTCCCTGCCAGTTTTGTGTTTGTTCCAATGCATAATTATTTACCTTTCTAAAATGTTTAAGGTGGATTTATTCATGAAAACTACTGGATTGAGACCACATGTACATGAATCCCTCCATCCTAGACCATGTACAGAATGGGTAGTATGGAGAAGGTTGCTCTCTGATCTTTGTCTCTGGGCCTCAGTTGAGTATTTCTAGTTTTTCCATGTGTGTCTCTCAGTCAGAGTGGCCTAGGACTGAAAGGGCACAATCTGCCTGTTTGGCGTAATTGTTAGACTCCAAGAAACCATCACTCAAGTCAAACTGTCCAATTATTGCTGTTTTAAATACTCCCTTTTTGGTAGGATGATAGTGAAGGTTGTGGCAAGGGAACCACCAGCATTAGCTTACTCCTGGGGGAATTCTGCACCATTGCACAATGTAGAATTTGTGCAGAAATTAATGTTCTCCGCAAAATTTCCCCCCTCGCCCAAAATGAGCTGCGGAGTGGCTGGCCGCCACTAAGGACAGCTGGACCCGGCAGAGCCCAGTTCACAAATAGAAGACACTGTTCGGGGGGAGACGGAGGGAGCTGGAGGGTTCTGGGTAGCTGCAGTTCCCGGCATACCCTGAAGGAAGGAGGCAGAACGGTGCAGGAAATTCCATATAAGCCTGGGACCCAGCATCCCTCTACCTCTGGATCCCTGGGCTCTGGGTGGAGGTGGTGCGAGTGTCTGGGCTTGGGGAGGCCCTGCATCTGGGCTTTGTGGGAGGTGGTGCGAATGTCTGGGCTGGGGGGTGGAGGGGTTCTGAAGCTGCTCTCAGGGAGGGGTATTGTCTGAGCTGGGGGAGCCCCCACAGCTGAGCTCTGAGTTGTAGGGATGCAATTGAATGGGCTGCGGGCGGTAAGGGTTCGAGTGTCTGGGCTGCGGGGGGCCTGCAGCTGGGCCCTGGGGCATAGGGAGTGCAGGTGTCTGGTCTGAGGGGGGGTCCCCCACAGCTGGGATCTGGGGGGAGATGATGGGGGTCCTGCAACTGCTCTCGAGGGGGGAAAGAGAGTGTCTGGGCTGGAGGGGCCCTGCAGCTGGGCTATAGAAGGGCATGCGTGTTTGTCTGGGATGGGGGAAGCCCCTGAGGCTGGGCTTTGGGGGAGAGGGGCGTAGGTGTCTGTGCTGGGGGGAGGAACCCGTGGCTGGGCTCTGGAGTGAGAGAGTATGGGAGTATGGCCCCTTGGAGTGAGGGGACAGAGAAACATGAACTGTGTTGTCGTAAGGGGTTTCTTTATCTCTACTCCTGGGGGGATTTTTTGGGTCTATATTGTTAGACATAGTTGCTGACAGGTATTTTGAAATTAACAAAAACAATTGAAAATCATGTGATTATATAATAATACTTTGACAAATAAAATATGCAAAATTTTGCAGAATTTTAAAATATTGTGTGCAGGATTTTTAATTTTTGCTACAGAATTTCCCCAGGAGTAAAAGCTGGAATCTTTGGGTCTTGACCAACTAAGTTGCTTTTCTGCCTGGGTATAATATGGACACTGTATTGTTGGTGTTGGCAGGCTTCTTGTCCAGCAATAGATGAAGATCAAACATCCATGTCAATTCCTTTAGAATCATTATCCTATTCACTGCTTTTTATAAGGTGGCTGTGATAGGTTTGGTCATAGAGACCCCCTTGGGACTGTTACCTGATGTGCTGAGACTACCTCTGAGCCCGTTTTCTCTGCCAGGTTGGACCTCCAGAACCCTGCCTTGTTGAGCCAGACATACAAGCCTGCTGCAACACTGACCCAGGGTCTGAACCATGCCCCCAAAGCTACAGACTTAACTGAAAACAGCTTAGCAAGTGCTCCTGTATTCAGCACCCAGACACCAAGTTCCCAATGAGATCCCCCAAATAATTTTGTTTTACACTGTATAAATCTTATAAATTGTCTGCACTCCATAACACTGATAGAGAGATATGCACCGCTGTTTGCTCCCCCAGGTATTAATTACTTACTCTGGGTTAATTTATGAACAAAAGTGATGTTATTAAGTATAAAAAGTAGGATTTAAGTGGTTTTAAGTAATAACAGACGGAACAAAGTAAGTCACCAAGTAAAATAAAGCAAAAAACATGCAAGTCTAAGCCTAATACATTAAGAAACTGAATACAGGTAAATCTCACCCTCAGAGATATTTCAATAAGCTTCTTTCACAGACTAGACTCCTTCTTAGTCTGGACCCCACCCTTTCCCCTAGTACAGTCCTTGTTCCAGGTCAGGTGGTAACTAGGGGATTTCTCATGACTGCAGCCCCCTTTGTTCTGTTCCACCCCCTTTTATAGCTTTGACACAAGGCTGGAATCCTTTGTCTCTCTCTCTCTGGGTCCCCCCCCCCTTCTAAATGGGAAAGCACCAAGTTAAAGATGGATTTCAGTATGACATGTTCATATGTCCTGTGAGACTTCATTGCCCACTCGCTGGCACACATGTATACAGGAAGGCTTACAAGTAAACAGAGCCATCTATAACCAATTGTCCTAGTTAATGGGGGCCATCAAGATTCCAAACCACCATTAATGGCCCCCCTGCATAACTACAATAGGACCTCAGAATTATATTTCATATTCCTGATTTCAGATACAAGAATGATACATTCATACCAATAGGATGAACACACTCAGTAGGTTATATGCTTTATAATGATACCTTACAAGAGACCTTTTGCATAAAGCATATGCCAGTCACATCATATTTACACTTATAAACATATTTCCATAAACATATGGAGTACAACGTCACAGTGATATTTATGTGACTGCAGTTCCCTATTAAGAACATAACGGGTTACTCTTGAGTTGCTTTGAGCTTGTTCCCTGAGAGATGCTAGAAGGATAATAATATTCAACAAGTGTTTTCCTCAAAGGCTCTTAAATGAGGGTTCCACAGAGTTCCCTTCTGTCACACTTCCTGTTCATCATGTGTATATGTAGTGTACATACCTGCATTTATGTACACAAATCATCATTGCACAATGAAATTGGGTAATTGTATATGTGTGCTAAGTTCAAGGTGTCAAGTCGATGCCGTTTTCAGATATAAAGATTTACAAACAACTGTTTTAAGCCTAGAAAATACCGCTGACATATGTAGGGTAGCTGGGATTTTTACGCTTACCTACATTCATTCAGGTCAGGACACTACCTTGCACATTTTTTGAGGGAAGGCTAAAATGTGTTATATATGTATGTAAAAGCTCTCTCTTCTAGCTAGGCCACAGTGGCATAATTAACTTTTGAGGTCTGTTTTTTTCGAGTTCTCCAGTGGAAATTGTGTAGTACGATAGGGATCTAAAATAAACAAGATGATGGGATGGGATGGGATAAGCTCCTGACGCATAACTGGGACTGTTTGATATTTACCAATGATCAGCAAAGGGTTGGGTGAGGAAGGCATGTAAAAGTGTTTCAGTACTAGAAAGGATAATTTTGCCTTTTTAAGTCCTTTTCTTCCTCCTTTTTTTCTCTTCTCCCATATTGCCAGGCAGCAGTCTGAGCAAACCTTAAAGGAGAAGGGGCTCAAGTCACCCATCTTACTCCACTTTACTGTTCAGATCCTGTTTGTCCAGGGTGTAATTGGCCCTTTAGGAGTGAACAGGGTCAGTGCACCTGTGACTTGTCGGCAACGTCCCATTAGGTTGGAGAGTGCACCTGGGCCTGAGAGGCAACAGAGACCTGGTGAGTCAGAGCTGCCTGAGTGCAGTGACTGAAAGACAGAGAAAGGTAGGCAAGAGCTGCCTGAAGAGGAAAGGAGAGACCTAGGCAGAAATAGCAGTGGAGGAGAGCTGGTACAGAGAGCTATGGGAAGAGCAAAAGGTATCACATGAGGACTGGCCAGAACTGGAGAACTCCTGCTGAGTTATAGGAGAGTTCATGCATAGGCCCTGAGGAAGACGGGGAAGAACTGGCCTGGTTAGGAGGAGCTGAGTCCAAAACAAGAGTTTTGATGCTGGAGGGTGGATCCTAGGAGCAGGTGTGGACTCACAAACAATGAGGCCTGGGTGAATGGAACATTGTGGGAAACCCCCTGGCAGCTGGCCTGAGAGGAGGGCTGGAAGAGGGCTAAAGGGGGAATAGTGATCTTTGAATGGGATTGAATTGCTGCGGAGTTGTAATGTTTTATTTTGTGGGTTTGAGAGGAACTGTTTTTATTACAAGGCATCTGTGGACTGTGGCAGTTGATGTGGGTTAATATGGGTTTGAATTTGCTCTCGAGAGACAATATTCCTTGCATGGATGAATAAAGGGGAAACTGAGATGCACATACACCTGGACTGCTGCAGGAGGTTGCTCCATGTGGGCGTTGCCCTATGACACTGCTGTTGTGTAATCCGATACAGGGCCATCGTTACCCATACGCAAACTATGCAGCTGCTTAGGGCACCAAGAAATTTGGGGCACCAAATTGCCCCAAATTTCCTGGTGCCCTGCGCAGCCCCATGCTGCTCCAGCGGCCAGCCCGATCCCGCAGCCGGCTGAGCCAGCCAGGAAAGCTGCCCCCGCTCCCACCCCGTGCCCACTCCGCCCCTGCCCTGCCCCCATTCCACCCCTTCCCCTGAGCTACGTCCCGGGGCACTGCAGCGGGGGTCGGGTGCATCCTGCACTCACCGGGTGGCGGGAAGTGGAGCGACCCAGTCCCAGCCTGCTCTGCGCCTCTGGTGAGTGCTGGGGGGTGGTTCCCCCCTACCTCCCAAGTCCTAAGGCTGGGAGCCAAGCGGAGCGGGCTGGGGCCAGGTCACTCCACTTCCCGCTGCCTCATGAGTGTGGGGTTGAGCCTGCCCTGCAATCACTGGGCGGCAGGAAGTGGAGCGATCTGGCCCCAACCTACTCTGTTCTGCCAGCTCGTGCTGGGGGGCAGTTTCCCCCCAGCCCCCAAGCCTGCTCCTGCCACCCACAGACCTTGGGCATGCCCCCCCCATTGGAGGCCTGGGGCCTGCCCCCCAACCTCCCCGCGGGGGCTGCGTAGGGCACTACAATGTCTAGGGATGGCCCTGATCTGATATGCGGTGTGCCAGCACTGAAACACCAAGTGGCTTAAATGGAGTGGGGAGGACTTGAGAGGGATCAAGATGGCAGCCGCTTCTCTCTCAAGCTCCACTGCCACAAAATGGTAGGTTAATGACAGTAGTGAGAGTTGCTGCTTCTCCTTTCAAGATCAGCTCGGAGTGCTGCCACCATCAGTTGTGGCAACAAAGATGAAAGAAGAAGAGGTGGAACCCTTTAACTTTCTCTTCCCCCTCCCTATCTGGGGAGGGGGAAGAGAATTCTGACTGTGAACTGTTTGAAATATTAATGTTACTTGACTCAGTCTAGGTAATTAAAAATGTGAAGATTACATGAATTGGATTTGAATTTATATATTCACATGTATATTTTCATATGAACATTCTTACAGATATTGTTTTACAAAGGTTGTTTTGCAGTGCAGTTAGTTGGTCACAAGGTTTTCTGATATTGACATTTTTGGGGAGATAGATGAATCCCTTTGATGTGATTAATTAAGCCGCTAGGCTATTTAAGTCTACAAAGAGTTCTAGATTGTTGTAAATAGTTCAAAACAATTTTTTAAAAGTAAAATTCATATAAGAGGGTTTTCTTGGAGCAGTTTTAGATCCATCCTTGCCAGAAGCAGGGGAATGAGGCTAGGCCACTATGGTTATTTAATTGCCTCAGATATTTGTACTGACAAAAGCTTTCAGTATAATCAGGATTTTTTGAAAACCGCTTCCATGAATTTGAGTTAAATTTGACATAAGGCCTCTGGCATGTGAATTAAGGGCACTCTGAAGTAAGCTGCCTACTTAAAGCTGAGTTTCACTTCACTGATTAAATAGTTCTGTTACAACATTAAATGAATCTAGTCTTGGGTATTGTATTTAAGTGAGATACCATTAGTGAGGATTTTGGTCTTAGATTTGTCTTGCTGGTTTGTGACACTACATAGCAGAAACATGTCATAGTGCTCATAAAGGCTAAGTTCACAATTTTTTGTCTTTAAAATATTGCTTTTCTGAGGTATACAATCTGAATGAGAGAGAGAATTTGCAGGGGCGATAGTCAAATATGTTACCTTGTTAAACCTTATAATTCCTTTTCGACTGTTTTATATTCTCGAATTTTTGATCATCTTGTTGCTATTTTTTTTTTTTTAACATTGGGAGCTGCTTTGTTTCCTTCTGTCATCAGGCGCTGCTTGTTAATCTCTTTAGAAACGGATAAAAAGCCTAGTGTAAGAGAAAATATCTAACACACTTGCAACTGAAATTTTCTGATAATACTTCTCTTCATCTTACATGAAAGGGCCTCAAAATGGATTGCTAGAAAAGGAGTCTCAGGGCTTCAGGAGAATATATGAGGAAAAATAGTTTGACATATTCAGAGTAGAAAACATTTACAAAATACATGTAACTCTCCTTGTTTTATAATGCTTAGCAACCCACAGTTAGGGAGTTGCATAGAGACTGGAATTTGAAATTTAGACTGGAAGCAATGTACAGTAGTTTTACGTAACCAAGCTTTTTTTTTTTTTAAGGCAAATGTTTTGATTGCTTAAATTACTGCTATTGCAGTACTTTGTTTAAAGATAAATTCTTGCCAAATAAATAGCTCTCAATTTGCATCAATTTTTATTTTGACATGAAAAAAGGTTGATGATAGTAAGCACTGCAGTTAGTCACTCTGAAATCAGACTGGTCTACTTGGTACTTGAGAGAGTGATAGTTTAAAATCTACATTGCATGCTTCACTTAATGGAGCTAGACTTTCCTTAAATGATCTTGGGTCAAACTCTAATGACACAATACTGAATACTAGACCTTCTAAAAAAAATTGTTTCTCTCCACTTATGTCAAAAAGGAAACATTTAGTGACAGAGGGAGAAGAAATTGAAAATCAGATATTACACATCCATTGTTATTAAACAGGTGCACTGGCTTCATTCGCTATTGCATTTTAAACATAGAGGCCACATTGTTTGTAGTCACTTGATGATATAATCTTCCTTTGAGAATATCAGAATCTGTCTGTGTTCTCTTTTTGACTAAGCAGCATCACTGCACCAAAAGAAATATTCTTTATCATAAAATGAAACGTAAGTAATTGTTTTATATGTTCACTGTTGGTTAATTTTCTCTGGGCATCAAGCTTTCAGTCACGATTTGCTCAACAGGAGTGTAGAATTTAGGCCTCTATCCGTAAAGGGATTTTAGGCATTGCAACTGCAGATGTTATAGCGCCTATCTTTTCGGTACCTAGCCACACAGTGTCATCCGCAGACCCTGAGTTAGGCACCTAAACTCCCTATATAATGCAGGAGAGAGATAGGCATCTAAGAGTGGGATCTTCAGAAGCCAGCACACTGAGTGGAGAGCTACCTAACAGCAGAGGAGTGTGTCCTAAGCACTGTCGCTTTCATGGAGTTTGGCACATTACTCCAGACTGGAGGAAGGCAGCTGTAACTGCTTGGAATCCACAGCCAGTATCCTTCCCCTGGAATCGGGTACCGTTGGAAGAATGGTGGCACACCTAACTCCACGCATAAAGCTTGGGGGAAGAGGCGGAGGGGATCTCTATTATAACTATCAGCCCAGTGGTTTAGGAACTCACTCAGGATGCAGGTGAACCCAATTCTGTTCCCCGCTCCTCTGACTGGTGAGGAGAAGGGATTTGAACATGTTTCCCACCTCTTGGGTCACTGCCTTATTCACCAGACTATAGAGTCATTCTTGCTCCGTCTTTGGCTCGTTGCATATTCAATGACTTATATGCAGTGGAGTGATTTGAGAGAGACCCACATCAGAATATCCCATAGTAAAGTAGTGAGGGCACTGAGGTGAGAAATCCATGTTCAAATCCCTTTTCCTCATCAGATGGGGTGGGGAGGGTATTGAATCGGGGTATCCTATGTCTCAGGTGAGTCTCTAATACCTGGGCTAAAGCTTATAAGGGAGCATTTCTACTCCTCCTTGTGCCCCAGTATTTTGTGAAGAGTTTGGCATATTTCCACATTGGGCCTGAAGGTGACTTAGATGGGGGCACAGCTATCTTCGCCTGGTTTGAGAATTTCACTGGGGCTTAGGTGTAACATGTGCATCCGGGTGCCTACTCTGAGGCATTGTGCGCATGCCCAGCAGCAAAAACATGTGCACCTGCGGGATTCTTAGGGCAAAAATTTGGATGCTGAGGGATTTTAGGCACCTCCAGAGTTACTAAGTGGGAGCTGAACAGAGATTTTGGGGATCTCTCATGCCTAAAGTGGGAGTTAAGCACCTAAGACCTACTCTGGATCTGGGCCTTTAGTTTTTAAGACTGCAATACTGCAATTCATTCCAGGCAGGCTGCTGAGCCTGCATGGCGTTCTGTTGACTTCAGTAGGGCTTTGCATAGGTATAGCTGACCACCCCTGTAAAAGGAATTACAGAATCAGGGTCCAAGTACGTAGAGATGTAATTTTGAGGCATGCAACTGGTTTGGGGTGGGCACCTGAATTAAATAAGTCCTTTTGGTTCTTTTGCTAACTCTTTCAAGGGTGTCATTTTGAGTTGCACAATATTTGACTGATTAACTTTATTAAAAATTAATTATGTTCTATTTAAATAAAATAGAGCAGTCTGTTCCTTCTCACATCCTTATGAATAGGTGTCATTTTATTAGTATAAAGACATTGGATGGGTCTTCCTCTAGTGCACTGTGACATGATGAATTTCATTTTAAAAACAAAACCTCCTTTCTGCTGCCATTGTGGCTACTATTCGCAGTAGAAAAACAAGGCTCTTCTGTTATTAAAACAAGTATTACTTTTTTAACTTGACAGTACAGTTCTAGGGTTATACTTTTCCTCTGTGAACATAGGAAGCAATCGAACATAGTCTTTTTACTGAAAGCATCCAATGAAGTGAGCTGTAGCTCACGAAAGCTTATGCTCAAATAAATTTGTTCGTCTCTAAGGTGCCACAAGTACTCCTTTTCTTTTTGCGGATACAGACTAACACAGCTGCTACTCTGAAACCAGTCTTTTTACCGTAACTCTTCTGACATTTGGCTCAGATCTACAAAATAACTTTTAACTTGTTATGTCAGCTCTCTCTGTCTATCTGTCTGTCTTTCTTTTGTCCTCCTTCCTTCTGCCTCATTCCCTTTCCTTTCTGTCCCAGTGATGTGCTTATTCCTCCCTCACCCATAGCTTTTTATTCCCCTTACTTTCTGTTACTCTTACGCTTGCTTTCCTCTGCAGTTTCTCTCATTTTCTACCTCCCAAATTATTTTAATTGCTCATTTCAGTCTTCCCTTCTTTAGCCATTCTCTCTCCACTCTTCTCCCTCAAACAAAACCCAACCAACCCAAAAAACCCCCTTTGTACTAAGCTGTGACTGCCATCACAGCTCTTAATCACTCTCTCTTGCTCATTCTTTAACCTGAGACCTGCTTCCATCCTCTTTCATAGGCCACATGCTTTCAAGTTGGTAACCCTAAACATGGCTTTTGTCTTGCTTTTTCTGATCCCCACCTGCATCTCCTGCTGTCATTTGGATGGGCAAAGAGAGAGGGGATGGAAATGAGATTAGAATGACTCCCAGCTCAACCTCCTTTCTTTGGCTCATTCAGAGAGGACCAGGAAAGAGCAGAGTTGGGGACCAAGCTTTAAAAGACTCCACATAACATAGAGCCAATGGCCATTTTACAAGGCTTCCTGTGTGCAACTAGCTGAAACACAGGCATGCAGAGGTATCACTTTGGATCCGTAATTTGAAAACTTAGTCCTACACCTCACCTTTCTGTAACATTGTAACAATTTTTAAAAAATCCTTAATTTTAGGAAACATTTAATGTGCAACTCTATAAAGATGTGCTTTATTAAATGCTATGAAGATGGCTTTTAGATAAATGCTTTCATTTGAAAAAGACAAAGTCACAACAGGAATTTAACTTTTTGTGAATGTAAATCTGTACATGATAATTTCAGTGTCATCTTATATTATATCAGCCCTCCAGAAGACATCCAGCAGGTTGCTAGCCAGAAAATTATCTTGGAGGATAGGGAAGCTTGACTTTCCTCCTATGGCTAAGTTCCAGTGGTGCTTCTGAGCATTGTTGTGCTCACAGCACTTGCTCTGTGTGTTTAACTTCCATAATACAAGCAAATGGGTGGCTCTTTTTGTCTTCATTTGTATGTGTAAACATATTATCATGACCACCAGAGGTTAAGTCCATGACTCTTCTGTGGAACTTCAGTTTAGGTCATGCATAGAGGACAGTAGTATAGTATCCCCCCTTTCGTGTACTAAGTTCAGGTTCTGTGAAATTCTTTCAGTTCAGAATCTAGGTCTACCCTGCGAGGAGTAGCTCCGAAATTGTATTGTTGCTGTTCACACTTGATTTTAAGAAAATCTTTTTTAAAGGGAAGTTCTCCAGCAGTCATCAGACTTTAGCAATAAGAGTTTGGTGTAAGAGAAGGTGCTTGGTAATCCTCTGTTTCGAGATCAGCCAGGAGTCAACCATGGAGCTGGGGTAAATGGATGTGAGTTCACTCAAACCTCAGAAAATTTCAAGATTCTGTCTCCATTCCTCCCTCCCTATGAAATCCTATGGTAATTTCTCATTTGCAAAAGATGTTCCAAATGAGATTTCAGGTATCAGTGTCCCAGAATGATTCACACTAGGTTGTCTTTGGTGAACAATATTAATTTTATGGTTATCTCCATGGTATTTAAAGTATCTTTTAAAATGGAGTGATAAGGCCAATTTAAAAAAAATGTTAATATATAATTTTGAACTAAATAAATTGACATTGTCAGCTTATCTGTTTTAGAAGCCCCCATGAAAATAAATGTGGCTCTATCCAGTTATTGCAAAAAGAATAGTTGTGTTAAATTTTCATTGTAATAACTGTTGAAAGTAAAGCCTGTACCATAGGAGTATATATGTAGAATAGACACAATAGTGGAAGACTGATATCTTTCATTTAGGCTTGCACAAAAACTATTCAGTGAGGCAGTTATTAAGATGACTGATAGTTTTTTTTTCTTTCAATTTTAAAACATGCTTACAAGATCCCAAAATGACAGATATGGACAGTGGTTTCAAATGTAATTTCTGTAGCGCTGAATTTTACAAATGTAAGACTCGATAGTTTCCTCAAAACATGAGGATTCTGAGCCACAGACATCCAGGTTTCGGAAAACCGGTTCAAATGAGGACAGATAAACTAGTATTTTAGAAGGAAACAAGCTGTAGTTTGATTAATATTAAACAAATTATCTAATAAAAAGCAACTTGGGGACACTGTGCCCAACCAACCCAATGTTCTCATACAGAGCCATGTACCTCCTCAAGACCTCTTAGATCAAAAGATTGATTTTGTCATTTAGGAAACATTCCATTTACTTTGCCCTCCAACCATATTTGTGCACTCTGTGTATGTATCTAGAGTTTAGTTATTTGAGTGGATTACCGACATTCAGGATGTTGCTCTTCGCTTCTCTGACAGACCCTAAGGTTAAGAACATACTAAATCCTGTTTAAAATGGAATGTGATGGCAACTGTACTCAATTATGCTGCTCCGGGTGGACCCAAAGTATCAGCAAAAGCTATGATTGTTGTCCAGATCTTGTTGTCCAGAAACTTAGTGAAATAAATTTGCCCATAAAGTTGGGTGTGTGGGAATAAAGACCCTACTGCAACACCAGGAGGCTTATAGGACTCACTCACTTGGGTGTTGACTCTTCTTGGGCCAGATCCCTTCTTGAGCTCCTCTGTGTTTTGTCAGCAGCAGCCTTTGGCTAATGCTCTGAGTCTCTTTTCTCCTGTAAATCTCTTTATTCTTTCTCTTCCCTCTCTCTGGGTTAGCCTTTACATTAAGGCATTGCAGTATATAGGATTGCTAGACAGATCCAAAACATTACAAATCATTGTCTGGAGTACGGAAATATATCTTGCACCTGATGATGACTTGATTTCTATAGTCCAGACGCCTGTTTTGTAATGACCCTTTGAGATAACAGAGGACTTGGTACTAGAAACCTATAATGGTATCTCTTTGGCTTTGAGTTCAAGTCTTAATCTGATAAGATTTTTTCCCCTTAATGTTACCTTTAACACAAATGTTATATTTTTAACTTTGTGTTTCACATTAATAGTCAAAGCTAAACCACCCCTTCCAGCGAGGTTGTGCTTTGTAAAACTGATAACATCAGGGCAGAAAGGAAAGAGCATGAAAAATCTTCAATCACTGTTTGAGTCTGTTGCCTGTTACGGTCGGGAACGGAAATAGGAATCGAAGAGTTATGCATCAGTGCCAGGACTACAGAAAACAGTAGGATTATGTAGTGGAAGGGTCACAATTTTTAGCAATTTTGGTATAAATTGTGCAGGTCTAATTAACTGAAATGGTTCTCTGATAAATACAATCCCTCCATTCTCATTCTGGCTTCTTAGTAATACTATAATTGATGTATTCTATCCTGTTTAAGTAATTGCATGTTAAGTAATCACATGTTTATTACACTTCTTTCTGAGTAAAATTGCAGCCTTGTAGGCTATTCAGCAACAATAAATCAACAGCATCCAGAATAAAAGAGAATACATATTTTGTTATATTTACTGGAACTTGAATTCATCAATAAAATATTTTTTGCCAAAAGCAGTCTGGGTAGTGGTTATCCATATAATTGTTTTATTCAAAGGATAACTACAGTGCCAAGTGTAAAGAATTTATGAAATGAATATAATCTTTCTCTCAGGAAAGGGTTTTGTTAACGATTTGAATTGTAAAGGGGTTGGAAAATGAATCATCAGTTTCTGAATTAAATTTGTTTGTCCCATGAAATTTTGAAGAGAATGAATCTTTGCATTAGTATTGCTTCAGTAATGTAGTGCTGTAAATGCATCTTATTTCTTTGAACGTACAAACAAATTCTAACATACGAAAGATTTCATTCACTGAATTTGGCACTGATAAATGCATACTTTGTGTCTTTCTCTGTATGTAGGACAGAATGTTCATGATTTTAAAGAGCAATGCATGAGTTAATTTTTTTAAAAAATGATGCTAACATTGGATGCAGTGTTGTTTGTTGATCCACATAGGGAAAAAGTAATAAATGTATGTTGCTATTTTACAATCATATATCATTGAACAAAAATGTACATATTAAAAGCCTTAGTTTTTATATATTCCATATCAATTGTACTTCCACAAAACCTCTTCCATGAAATCAACTTCTTAGTAACATCATAAAAACCATCAAGCCCCGGCATCTGCTTTACTAATTTTGTATTTTGACACTTGTTTTTTAATTTAACTAATATGACTTCTAATGCCACTGTCTACGAGATGCATTAAAGATTCTTTGTTAGTTTAATGGTGAAAAATCTGGGATGTTTTTGTTCTGGGCCTTTAATTAGTTCTTATTAGTGTGCAAAGGATGTAATATAATATTAGTAACACAAAAATACTTTCACATTACTGTAAGGGTCAACCACAAAACCTGGAAAAAAATAAAAATTGACAGCATCTCTTCCATTAACGTATAGTATTGTATTGTAGCACGTACAATATATATAGTCAACTAATAACAAGTGTTCTTGATTACGTTTTAAATCAGATCTACACTAGTAATTATCCCCTTTTTGGAGGTTTTCTTCTTCAAGAGTATTATGAGAAAATACAAACTCATATGACAGAACAGACAAGTTAGCAATATAACTATGCCAAAATGTCAAATCTCCTTAATAGAGTATAATTCTTTGATTCTGTGCATCACGCACTTCTAAGCACAGAGTCTTTTTTGGAGTGACTAAGTGTCTGGTGGAACAAAAGCTTGACATATATCAGTTTGTAGTATTGAGCTATGTTTAAGAAGACTTTGGATATGGAAATATTTTAAAAAGTTACTGTGGGGAGTAGTACCGAACTTTCTAAGACTAATTACTTAATTATTTCTGTTTTTTTAAGGGCTATGAATTTTAATTTTAAAACTTTGTTTTGATAAATGAGTGGAAGACTCTGTAAAAGCATGTACACTTCCATTTTTTATTCCAGTAACTTGAACGTTAGGTTTAAAAACAGTTGTCAAACTGATATTTCAGACTTAACACCTGCACCCATTATAACAGGCTTATAATGGTAACCTTCAAAATCCCTGTACTCTAGCAACCTTATGCATAGCTTTAATTAGTCAGGCTCTCACTTTTGTCTTTGGAGGAAGGGATTTCTGCACAACAGCCTTAACTTGGTATCTTTCATTACTGTGTCAAATGTAAATGGATACAACGGATATAAAATAGCAACTGGAATATTCAAACATTCTTCTATTTCTCATTAATATTCTTTCAGCAAGCAGCTTTCTCCCAAACTAAAATCAACTGTCCAGAAGACCAGAATCACGGCTATTAATCTTTGTATATGTATTGTGTGTCTGGGGTCGTCAGAGGGCCTTTTCTCCGGAGATATGCTTGACTCTTCCTCTTGCAGCCTGGCTGTTTGCTGTGTCAGCAGTTCATACCACTAGATGCTGACTACAGTTTTCACTCAGCCCATAAACTCTGCACCCACAGAGCTGAAATCTATGCTCTTTATGCTTTTGTATTTATGTAGTGTACTTCGTTCTACCATAAGGCACTTAAGAAGCTTGGTTTAAAAGACCCACTAGCATGGGTCAGGAAGGGATTCCGCCCAGTGTATTCTGGGAGGGATTTTAATCCCCTTCCTTTGAAGCATCAGGGGTGCCCATGGTTGGAGAGGGGACATTGGGCATTGCATTTGCCAGGGCTCTGAGGTAGCACCAGGCATTCTCTCAGGTGCTTGGCTGGCTGGTTCTTGCTTACATGCTCATGATCTAATTGATTGCCATATGCAGGGTCATGAAGGAATTTCCCCCCGAAGGCTGGATTGGCCGTGGCCTTGGGGTTTTTGTCTTCCTCTGCAGTGCATGGATGCGGTTCCTTGTCAGGATTAGCTGAGTATGTCTCACTTAATCATTTCCCTGCCATTGGGAGGTACTCAGGCACTGGTGCACTTTCGTCCCTCCTGTTCTCTGCCTGTGGCGCATAATTGTCTAATCTCTTGGGGGCTGTAATACTTCGGTTTCATTTCAGTGGTTGGGTTTAGTGTGCGGGTACCAGGTGGTATTGGTGGCCTATAATATACAGGAGGTCAGGCTAGATACAGGCTAGAAACTCTATGGTCAGATCTACACATAAAATGCAGCATCGGTGTAGCTGTGCCGCTGTAACGGTTTAATGAAGATGCTCGACACCCGGGGTAGTCCAGTTATTTTTTGTCAAGGTCTAAATTTCTTGGTCAAGGTAAAGACAAAGTTCAGATGGCCATCCAGCTCCCCTCACTCCCTGATTACCCCTCAAGCTTCCCGAATGCCTGCCAGTTCCCTACCCGCCTGGCCTGGAGAATAGGGTGATGTTATTTCCCTAAACGGAAAATGGGACGCACAGGCTGACCTGGCATTGCTGCTTGCCCCCCTCCAATGTTCCTCCATGCCCCCAATTGAGCCAAGTAGCAGAGATGGGAGTAGGGGTAAGAGGAATGGGTATGGGCTGGGATCTGGGCAGCAAAGTAGGGTGTGTATGCGTGTGAGAGTACTTTTGAGCTTGAAACCAGGAGGTGAAGCTATTGACAATGATCCAGATGGTGGTGTGATGCCCCTTTGGGGGCTGGGATAGCAGGGGGGCAGGAAATAGGCTCCAGGTAGTGAGAGGGACCAAGGAGACTCCAGATAGCAGCCCTGGGGAGATGGGGAGGAGGCCAGGATGTGGCAGAAGCAGAGGCAGAGTGGGGAGGGAAAGAGGCCGGTTGGGGCAGGGGGGCTGGAGAGGGCTCCAGTGACTGGCCGTGAAGGATGGAGGGTGGAGAGGACACAAGGCTGGGATGGGTTCTGGGGACTGCTCAAGGATAGGGGCACCAGGCCGGGCCGGCGGAGGCTCCAGGAAGGCCATACTGTGCTCGGTACCCCAGCATAAGTGCTGTGGGACCCCGTCAGGCACTTACCAGCCAGGTTGCCAGGTAGGGCCCACAAGTCACAGCTCCATGGCCCAGACAGTTCGTTCGTCTCCAGGGAAAGCAGAGGAAAATTTGAATTAGGGCCTGGGCAGCGCTGCCCTCTGATTGGGCTGCAGAACAAGCATCTGATACCCCATCGCTCCCTAGTGGCAGAGGCAGAGTGTAGTGGAGACACATTAAGCTGCCTGCAGGAGGGTGTGGAAACCCCCCCCCCCCCCACCAAAGGTCGTGCTTACCCTGCCATCCCTACGCTGCTGCTGCTGGTGAGGCCCTGCTCTGGGGAGCAGGTTTACCTCCAGCCCCGGCTCAGCTTCAGCCCACGTGGTCCACTGAAAAGCATCTGGCAGTCTGGATTTGGCCTGCAGTCCTCCTGTTGAGAGCACGCCCGTTGGTGTAGTTAATCCACCTTCCTGAGAGGTGGTAGCTATGTCAATGGGAGAAGCTCTCCCCCTGCATAGTGCTGTCTACAGCAGAGATTAGGTTGGTATAACTATGTTGCTCGGGGTGTGGATTTTTCACACCCTTGAGCGACATATTTATACTGATGTAAGTCTGTTGTGTAGACCGGACATATGACTGAGTGATGCAGCTGTGTGGCTGCATTACTTTCTTGTTTTTAATTCTTAAAGAGGGGTAAAACTGTTCTCTTTACCTTTCAAGCTTCAGGTAAAACCTAAAGGGAATGGCAGATGACTAATTCGACAGAAAATGTGCATAGGAGCCATGTTAATAAAAATATACATGTCTGGACCACATAAGTATACTTGTCATGATCCTGAGACAGATTGCCGTGGTAAGAATGATCAATGTGCAAAAGGTTGACACATGAGGTTTTTATGGCTAGCATTATTATTATTAGGTGCTTTTTGTCACTGGGGTCTTCTGACTTGAGAAAATGCTTGTAATAATACTTCTAAAATGATATCTCTGTTATATCTGTTCCTAGTATCTGAAAAAGATTAATCTTGAAAATTCAAGTGTCACTGTCAGATTAAAAGCAATCTATTAAAACACATATTTATGTTAAAAATAATACTTCAGGTTAGATTTTAAAACTCTTTTCACTTTTAATAATTTACCTTTCATATTTGTACTGCTCATATACCTTTTCACTTCTGTCATTTTGGACATTACACGTATACTGGTCAGTTTCACATTCATTCCCAGGATCTCCTGTACTTGAACAGTGCTTCAGTCTGTTGCAAACACTGTTACAGAATATTTTACCAAGAGGGTTTTTATAATTGATTTTTTTATCTAGATTTTTTTTTAAAAAAGCGTGTTTTTGCAGAGTAACCTTTGTAGATTTACATACATAGTAACTTTTTCAGCTTCCACTGCACCAAGATTTCACTTATGTATTTTTTCCCCTTGCTGGGCATCTCAGCAAATGTGGTGTTTGGACAATCTGGACCCCTCTTGCTCTGTTATTAATAACCTCTTGATACAGTCAACATTTGTATGACTTAGAAGCTAACGAGCACAAGAATAACAAGCTGCAGTTGTTGTCAGAGCTGCTATCCAGCTCTGAGAGAGCATGAAGACAAAACCTTATAGAGACTATGAATAAAATTTTCAAAAGTGCCTAAGTGCCATTTGCAAAAGTGATGCAAGCACTTAGCTTCCTAGTTTTGAAAATTATATTTTGGCAATTCTGAAGTTTTGCCAAAGGTAAATGTTTAAAAATACAGTGGATATTTTAGCAGTTATGAATATTCTGTTTGTTCTGTTCAATGTGAAAAATGATATGAATCCTTAAATAAAAATATTATACAGTACTGTATATACACAGCCTTGTGTACGCTGCAGTTCTGCAGAATTTGCTGCCATCGTGAAGCTTCCATATTTTTTTTTAAATAAGCTTCTAGGCCTACACTGGGTAAGAAAATATTTCAAATGAGATTGCAGTAGATGTGTCTGCCTGTGTCTACATATATCCTGAAACAATATCTCTGGTAGGGGATGAACTGTCCTATTCATCTCAATGGAATGTTACCTTTGAACTCCAATTATGGGAATTTGTGTCAACATTAATTATTTCACTGCTGATCATTTTAACATCCAACTAATGTGCTGTCTCACATATCCAAACTGTTTCCTAAACCTTCCCAGATGCCCAAAGCTCCACCTTCAGAAATGACCATCTTCTCCCGGACAACTTTTGTTACTACAGTTTTCAATACAACTTTCTTCAGTAGGTAGAAAATTTTAAAATTTACTGGCATATTCAATTTAATGTAAACTGTGAGAGAGAGTGTGTTGTATTTGTGTTATTCATGTTCATATTTAATTAAGTAAAAATCTTCATTTAAAATTTATCTGAAATTGCTACAGACTCTCCAGTTTACTACACTCGATTGTTGTAGAATCTAGAGATCAGCAGAATATAGGTCAAGCTTGCTGCATAGTACATTAGGTCTTGAAAACTACATGTATGTACCTGGCTACACATGAGTTGGCTGCGTGATGCAGTTGGGTTCATTGGTGACTGTGACATTGTAGATAAGGCATATACTGGGCCATAATTTGAAGTTATAGTGGAGATGGATATTGTGGGATCTAAAAATGCTATTTTAAAAGTTTTAATATGTTACTCTTAGCTTGAATATTGAAATGTTCAGCTATCTAGAATTTTTTGTTTATGCAGATGACCTTTATATTTACATGATTTAGTTACAGGTAAACTGGACTTCGCTATATTAGTAATTAGTCCAGCTGTAGAATTTTGTGTGTATGTGTGTGTGTGTATATTTGCACTAGTGTTAAAAGCTAGTGATGGTTAGTCACTTGAGAGATAATAGCATTTATGTTTTGCATCAATTTTCATAGCTTTGCTGGACTAGTTGGCCTTTTCTTATTCCTGTTAAAACTGATTTAATGCATGATAAAGCAAGTTTTCAAAGAGCTGTGATCTTATCAAAAGTTTAAGGAGAATAATTTCTGTTTTACCTCTTTCATCTGTAGAGATTTTGTGACTTCAAAGACTGCATATAGTCTATTTGCTGACTTCTCAGTTTACCCCTTCAGAACTCTCATGAAATAGATTGAACAGGGTGCATATAGGGGTAGGATGAGAGCTGGTGGATTTTGGGCAAGTGCATATACAAGCTTTGTTTCTCTTGTCGATGCTCCACCTATGTTTTGATAGAACAGGACTTGCAGCTGATATACCATCTGTTGTTCACTGGCTGAAGAGTTGTAGAGTTGAGGCTGATTGTCTCATTATGACCTTGTGCTTCCCACATCTGTTTGCTGGCTTGCTAACACTTGACTCTACTTTTATATTTAGATTATAGGATCTTTGGGGCAGGGATTGTCCTTGTAACAGGTCTGTATAGTGCCTAACACAATAGGTTTGGAGCCTCCATGTGCTTCCTCAATATAATACTCTTGGGGAAATTCTGCACCACTGCATATGCACATATTTCATGTGCCGCATATACTTTTATTTTTTTGTGTGCAGAAAGTAGCTTCTGCTGAAAGGTTGCTGCAGTTCTGCCTTTTGCCCACCAGAGGGCACTCTGGTGCTAGAACACAGAAGCTGCTTCTGGCAAGACCTAGCCAGGATAGGGAAGAGAAAGAGCCTGCCTTCTTCACAGCGCCCCTCAGGCCAGGTCAGAAGACAGGGGATATGGGAAGACAGACAGCGTGGGGCTGCTGGGGGGCAGAGCGGGGGGTCACAGACAGGGTCTTATAAGGGCTAGTGGGGGAGGACAGACTGGAGCAAGGGCTGAATGGGAGTGGAGATGCAGGGCCATAGGGAGAAAGGAGGTGCAGGGCTACATGGGCAGAAGGGGAGGGAGTGAAAAGCTATGGGGGGGAAGGGGAATGGCTGAGTGGGGGCACAGAGACACATGAGGACAGGGGGTGGAAGGACACATGGAGATGAGGGGAGGGGGCTGGCTGAGGGGGTATAGGGACACATGCAGATGGGGAGGGGAGCGCAGAACTACGGGGGGGAAGACAGATGGCTGAGTGGGGGCACAGAGACACATGGGGACAGGGGCAGATGTACCTGACTGAATGGGAGAGGCTAGGGGTCAGACAGGGTCTGCATGGGGATGCTCCCAAACCATCCCTTCCCCACCCCAAAAAAACTTGTTCCATACTTTTCCCACGCATTCCCAACAACCTTTCAAGTTCATACCCAGGCTCTTTCCCAGCAATTACTTCCCTTTACCTCAGCTTCTCCATTATCCTTGACTCCCCCAAGCCTTTGCACTGCTTCTGAGTGGTGCAGAAAATACAGTTCTGTACTGTAGTTTAAATGAATTATTACTCAGAGTTCTGTATTAATATACTTAGTAAGAAATCTATTTGTAAAAAAAAATTCCCTGAATCTTTTTTGTTGTTTGTATTGTTACAGACATACTTGCTGACAGGTATTTTGAAATAAAGTGCTAAAATAATTGAAACTGGTTTGATTATATCGTGTTACTTTGATAAATAAAATATGCAGATTTTTGTAGAATTTTAAAATGTGTGCAGAATTTTTAATTTTTGGTGCAGAATTTTTAATTTTGTGACACAGAATTCCCACAGGAGTAACATAAATAATCAACATAAACAATAATGGAGCTTGGGGGGCATTACTTGGAGGTCGAGGGAGGGAAAGCAGCTTTTTAGGAGTTGTTTCTGTGGTGGAGGTTGAGTGCAGCCACAACCAGCTGTACAGTGACAGTGGGGCAATGTGGGGCAGCATGGCTGAGAAACATTTCTTGGGGGAATGGTGAGGGAGCAGAGGAAAGTCTGGTGTATTGTCAGCTCTGGCAACTATGGGAGGTATCCACACTGGTACACAATCAATTGAGACTAATACGATAGAGCCTCATTCAATGTCCACACACCCAAGGAAACTAGCATGGCTTTGTTTGACTTTTAGAGCAACTGAAAAAATTGAGGGCAGGGGGAATAGTCACTATGAAAAACTATATGTTTAGTGTTGGTCAAGGCATGGTTTCTGTAGCGGAAAAAGTCTTTGTTGAAATTTGTTGTGCAATCATTTTTCAGTATTTTAATATTCTAATTTGTATCTCTTTGTCTAATCTGAGTTCTTACTTGGCGTACTGAGGTCTACAGAAAAATAATATAGATCTACAGCATGTGCAATGCATATGCAGAACACTGAGCATATGTAACAAAGGAGGATTTGTTGTTTTACCGGAAAAGGTATGTTGGAAGGAAATACCAGTAAAAAGGTAAAATATGCTATTAGAATTTTTTATTTATCCCATGCCCGACTTGTGGCATACTAGCCATTATATTGATTTATAGTTACTGAAGATCCTGGTTATCCAGCAGCTACACAAAGAGATCTTTAACCATTGACAGATTTATCCAGACAAAGGAGGAATTTAGCAGAGTATAGCACACCAATACAGCCGTAACCTTCTCAGATGTAGATGCTTTACTTCATTTTTTTAGGCTTCCTTTTTTTTTTTCTTGTTGACTTCTGAGCAATAAAACAATATTATGCTTTGAATTGTTCTTAATGAGAAAATGGCCAGGTCCCAATTTAGAACATTATTATGATGGATGAGAAAAAGCTGTACATTTTTTACTCAGCAGCCAGATCGCTCACAAAATGTGGTGACAGATGCATACAAACAAGTTAAAAGACCCATTACAATAAGAACACAACACAACTTTAAAAAGGGGAGTCGCTGCATTTACAAGAATCCAAAACCAAGCCATCTGTCTGTTCATGTTACAAGCATACTTTTTTTTGAGTATGTAATTATGTATCATCTTTTCTATTCTGAGATTGCCTGTGAAATTGTTACTTATAAAATCAGAAGTAGTATAATGTGTAAATAATTTGCTTGAATTATTTTAAATCTTCTGGAGTTCTAAAATAGAGTAATACTTTTTTGTTGCTATACTTCATTATTCATTTTCATAGCTGGCTTTGTGCAAGAGTAGTGGTATATACATTTGGAATTTGTCAACGTATTGTGTTTGTTAGTTGCTTTATCAATAAGCAAAATGTAATAGATTGGACCAATATTTTTTTTGAACTTCAGATCACCTCTTCAAAACTACATTTATTAATGAAGTGGGGCCATTGCATTTTGACCTGGTCAATAATTACCTAAGGCAGTGTTCTTCATTGCAAGGCCCGCAAGCCAGTGGCGGCTCCTATCGACCCTAAGTGTGGCTCCCTGTCAATCACAATCTCCGGTGGTGCAGCAGGCTGCCACTAAGTTAGGCTCCCTGCCTGCCCTGGCCCCACGCAACTCCCAAAAGCAGCCAGCATGCCCCATGGCCCTGGGTGGGAGCAGAGGTCTCTGTGCACTGCTTCTGCCTGCAAACACCGTCCCTGCAGCTCCCATTGGCCGGGAACGTGGAACTGTGGCCAAAGGGAATTGCAGGGGCAATGCCTGCAGAGTGGGGAAGCCTGCAGAGAAGGGCAGCATGGAGAGCCACATGCCCCCCCCCAGGGGCCACAAGGGTACACTGGTCCCTTCCAGGAGCGGTGTGGGGCTGGGGCCGCCCAAAGTAAGTGCTGCCCCCTTCAATGGGCAGATTCTGAATAGCTCTACAGCATTAAAACCAGGAGTAGCATGAGTACAACAGGCCCAGCTATGCTGGACCAGCATTTCTCTTCCACCACTCAACCTGCAGCCTCCTGGGGCCAGCCCTCCATACCCGCTCCTGCACCCTAAGCCCCTGCCTTTTTAATTCCATATATTTTCCTGGTTATTATTATATAAAAGGAGTATCATTTTATTTTACCAGTACACTTTGTTTTAGTAACATGAGTGGCTCTGAAACATTACATCATTAAGAAGTAGTAAGCAGTGTGTTAATTTAGTAATTGATATGGCTCTCACATTGAAGGTTTTTTGCCAAAGTGGCCCCCTACTTCAAAAATAGTGAAGAGCACTGACCTAAAGGAACTAGAATAAAGGGGAAAGAGCAAGTGAATTATTCTTTTACCAGGAGTAAACAGAGCTACTTTATGCACAATGGATGAGGTTCAGCATAGCCTAATATGTTAGAATGTAGTTCCTATCCACACTTGGAGAAAATATTAATCTTTCAGAGAATATACACTATGTATATGTCACTCATACAGTTAAGGTGAGCTGTTGGTATTTTCCATCCATGTTTTCAATTATTCATAATTGACCTGCAAAAAATTCACTTAATACTATCCGAATATGTGCAATGTGCCCAGCCATTTGATGGCGTTGTCATCAGCCAGATTGAGAGCTGTTAGCCTGCCATCAAAATAAGTCTGAGGGCACTCGTCAAGGTTATGCAACTTAGTCTGAAGTTGACTGCAGCTGCATTGTGGGTCATTAGAAAAATTCCATTTAAAGAGATTGGCCATACATTTGGCCTGTCCTGTTCAAAACCAGTTCAGAGATGACCACAGGGGTCTCGGCAGATCAAAACCTGGTGGACAGATGGTTGGAACAGTGATGAGAGTGATTAATTACTGTCTACGCATTGCACGAAGCAGATTCCACCATGATGTCCTGTGGTGGCATAAATGACCATACAGGGCAGCTAGAAGACAGGCACGCTGGTTGGTGGTGAAGAGGTCTGCATACAAAGACAGGTTGCTGTTCTCACAGATCTTGGCCAGCAGCATGACAGAGGCCTTCTCATGGCAAATATGGGGTGGTGCTATGTTACTAAGTATTGGTAGCCAAGGCAGTGGAGTTGCCCGTAAAGTCCCGGTAATAATACACATAGTTTTGTTAAGCTCTACATCAACCATCCTTGTGTGAGACAAGTGACACCAGACAGGAGCACAGTACTCTGCTGTTGAATAGCAGAGGGCAAGAGCTGATGTTCTAGGTGTTCGCACCCCAGGTTGACCAGGCCAATTTTCTGAGCAGGTTATTCTGATTGCTGACTTTGGCTGTCGTCTTCCTCAAGTGATTGTGGTACGTTAATGACCTGTCCAATATCACACTGAGGTAAACTGGGTTTGGATCATGCTCCAGGCATTGGCCATTGAGGAAAACATTTAACTCGTGGCTTGTGCTTGTATTATGCAGATGAAATACATTAGAAACCATCTTGGAAAAGCTTGGCTGCAGGCCCCAGTGACTACAAGAGTCTGCCATGAGCTTCATGTCATCATTCAAGTCCTTCTCAATTTCTGAGAAGGACTGAGCTTGGTAGCTGTAACACATGTCGTCGGCATAGATAAACTTGTGAGAGTGTGTAGCTGGCAAGTTGTTGATGTACATGTTGAACAATATCAGTGAAAGAACTGAGCCTGGAGAATGGCCGTTGATCTGACACTTCCAAGAGCTACAGCAGTTACCCAAGTATACTCTAAACTGCTTGTTTTGAAGAAACTAACACTTAACATTAAACTTCCCACACAGTTTCACTAAGGATTATTTAACTAAGTGCAACCTACAACTAATTAAGTGGAAGCAGTGTTCCCTTTTAAAGTTAGTAAAAAGTTTTGGGATGTAAGAACTTGTCTCCTTCATATAACTTTTAGTCCATAATTTAGATACATTATTAAAAAAAACCTTTTCAAAGCGATGTGGTATAATTAAATACCAGACAAACCTTCTGTCAACAAAAATAAGCTAACCGTTTTCAAGTTTGGTTGAGGTGATCCCAGCAGTGGAATCCATACTGGATGTGTTTTGGTATAGGAACTTAATTCCAGTTAAGAGAAACATGAGAGGAAGAGAAGTATGATAAGCTTGATATTCCTGAAGTGCTGAATATCCGCCTCTAGTTGATAAATTTGAGGCACTGAAATCCCTTCTTGCTGGTAGTAAGGAAAATTCTATCTGGCCCCCAGGGCTTTCCTGGCTGCCAGGAGAGAGATCTCCTTCATTCTACAAAAAGAACAGGAGTACTTGTGGCACTTTAGAGATTAACAAATTTATTTGAGCATAAGCTTTCGTGGGGTACAGCCCACTTCATTGGATGCACTCCTTGCATCTGCAACCATGCTTTTGGTGATGTAACCTGAGTAACTTTTGTCACCTGCTAGGTGTTTCTTATGTGTCAGTTGAAAGAATACCCTCCTCTTCGTCACTGCCCCCCACACACACCCCATTCCCCAACCCCAAAATGCCCACAATTATTTTTTTTCCCATTTTGGTAATCTTCATCTTATCTGAAGAGTTCTGTTTTTTAAATCCTCTTGTATATTTTAGAAGAATATAGTTATAGAAGATTTTTCTATGTGTTGCATGCATTGAAATCTTAATGATAATATTTTATTAATCTGTTAACAGACATGCCACACATTTTGGGCTATTTTCTTTTTTTATACCCACATTCTATGTTAACTTATGCTAATACTGATAAAACAGATGAGAAAATATTAATACTGATTAGTTTTCATCCTTCTTAGGAATGCATTAAATCAACACAATCTATCCAATGCCAGTGTGCACTTCGGATAGCATCCGTGCTCTTCATAGAGGAATATGATATGCCCATGTCTTTCTGCAACAGATGTTTACTCCAAAAACAAACATGAGATAATTTCAGCACCATATAGTACTTTGTGTGACAGCTTGAGTACAATGTTAATATTATTCTTGCCTTTCTGTGGTAGTAATTTTTTCCTGTGCACAAACTTCAGCAGAATAACTGGAAAGTTCTTTTCACTCAGACTTTGAATATTAATATGACACTGGCTGAGGGAACTGGTAACGATGTAGGCTTTAATAATACTGGCAGTCATAAGCATTGAAGTGTAGCTTGCAATATCTTTAGTAGAGATGAAAATTGTGTCACAGCACAGTGGTGCAGTAGAATTGAAGAGCCAGTTTTATTATCTACCTGACAAGTCCTTTTAGTTCATTCTGCTAGAATATATCTGTCTTTCAAGGCAAGAATATGCAAGTTTCTAACTTCCATGTTCAGTATTCTCTTATTCTTATTAATTCAGGCAATTAGTTTTTTAAAAAACAACACTAAACATCATTTTTAGAAGCCAACTGAACATAGTCTGGCACTACAGTACCTATTTTAACATATTTTAGTCTGATGTACAAATGTTAAAATGGATGCAAGACAGAGATTATGTAGCTTTTACTTACACATAGATAAAAATAGATTTATCCTTTTATATAAACATTTTAAATACTGGTTCAATATGTCTATATGTTGTCCATCTAGGTGAGTGTTTGCAGGAGGGGGTTCCTTTGAGGTTATTATGTGTACTTTCAATATATTTCATGAAAGTTTTGTATTGCTCATCTCAATTAATACTTTATATTTGTGTTGTCGTAGCTTGTGTGTGCAGTTAGCTCTATGATTTAACATTAATTTGTGTCCTGCATTGAAAATTTTCCCACCAGAGGTTCACTTTAAAGGCTGGGAAGTAGTCAGGTGATTTCCTATCTACAGTAGCTTAATGTGAGAAATTCCTGATGTTTAAAAGTGATGTTTTACACTGATTTTCTCACCCTTTTTGACAATTTGTTGACATCTATCATAAAATTTGATATTGATTTCAAAGTAAAAAAATAATGCATGCTATTCTGTGTGGGATTTAAAATATTTTGGGTGAATGTTTGTATTTTTGAAATTTAAGAAATTAACAACATAGCTAGAAATTGAAACATTTTAATAGTATTTGATAGCTAGATTACAATGCAGTCTTCAAAGGTAATGGTTTTTTGTGTTAATTAAGAAAATCTGCGGACCAAATCCTGCCTGTCTTCTTGTAAGAAGTAGTCCTTTTGTAATGAATGGTATCATTTATCTGAAAAAAGGTGAGCAGGATTTGGTTCTACGCTTATGGAAGTGGTAAGGAACTAATCAAACTGAATCTTAGCTAAGAATATATGCTATGGTAGACTGTAGTGAAATGAGTTAAATGCTGACTGTAAAAGGTATTTGCATGACCAAATCAAAACTAACTTCCCATAGGACCTTTGAGGTAGACTAATAGTTTATCTACTAAAACATCTAGCAGTGTTAATGATATTCTACTCTGATTATTGGAACATAATTGTAGACGTGCCTTTGACAAATCTGAGAATCTCAATTTCAGCCAAATATGGTCACACCAAAAGTTAGTTATTTTCAGTATGATTTCTGTTCTGTCTGCACAGCGTATTCACTTTTCAGAGAAATATGTAAGTTCCATATTGGATATTATGTGGCGTCCAGTTCTGGGTGCCACATTTCAGGAAAGATGTGGACAAATTGGAGAAAGTCCAGAGAAGAGCAACAAAAATGATTAAAGGTCTAGAAAACATGACCTATGAAGGAAGATTGAAAAAATTGGTTTGTTCAATCTGGAGAAGAGAAGACTGAGAGGGGACATAACAGTTTTCCTGTATGTAAAAGGTTGTTACAAGGAAGAGGAAGAAAAATTGTTTTTCTTAACCTCTGAGGATAGACAAGAGCAATGGGCTTAAATTGCAGCAAGGGAGGTTTAGGTTGGACATTAGGAAAAACTTCCTAACTGTCAAGGTGGTTAAGCACTGGAATAAATTGCCTAGGGAGGTTGTGGAATCTCCATCATTAGGGATTTTTAAGAGCAGGTTGGACAAACACCTGTCGGGGATGGTCTAGATAATACTCAGTCCTGCCTTGAGTGCAGGGGACTGGACTAGATGTCCTCTTGAGGTCCCTTCCAGTTCTATGATTCTATAATCATGTCAAATAAGTTCAATAGAGGACAAATGTCCAATAGTGTAGCATATCTGATTTGCCCCATAATGTATAAACTACTACCATGCTCCCTATAAAATGAGTATTATTCAGTTGAGTAGGTTTCTTGATTAGGAGACTTGGGTTATATTCTGAGCTTTGCCATTGACTTGGTCTGTGACCTTGCACAAGTCATTTAAACTCTGGGTGAAAAATGTGAATCCATTTAAATGAATGGCAAAACTCCAACTGATTTATGTGGAACTGGGATTTCACCCCTCTGTATCTATTTCCTTACTGGTTGAATGATGATGATACTTCTCTTCCTTTGTAAAGTGCTTTGAGATCTACATATGGAAAAATACTACAGTAGAACTTCGATTATAAGAACAGCCATCTTGCAAATTACTAGTTATATGAACCATTTTTCCCAAATGGGTCGGGGGGAATCACATAACAAAATTAATGTCAATGAACAAGTTGATATTCTTTCATGTTCTGGTGCCTTTGATGCACTGGAAATTGCCTTGGAGTGCTTTGAAAGACAAGAACAAGTGATCCAGTTCGCCATACTGCAGCTAATGTGCCACACTTACTGTGATTTTGAGATGTTCACTTTTACAAACTATTCTACTTTATGAGCTCCTCAAACCCAATTACCTTATAAAATAGGGGTTCTACTCTATATAAATACTAAACATCAGCATCGCTGTTGTTTTACCACCACAATGTTGAAAGCAAATAATTAAATAAGGCTATTGCTTTTGGTTGGTTCCGAGATTTCTTATTACAATTACTGACGTTTTAAACCTGTGTTTTAAAGAATGCAGTCCATAGCTTTTACAGATTTTTAAGACTTTTTTCTTCACTTTTCATGCTATTTGTACATTTTATTTTTTCCCCTTTATCAATAATTTTCCCTCTGTTCCCCATACAGAACAGCTTTTTTACAAGGCTGTTCATAATGTACGAACTATTACACTGGCTATTCTTAAAGAAGTTTTTAAATAATCACGTAGAAAATTATATAAAAAAAAGAGTACTTGTGGCACCTTAGAGACTAACAAATTTATTTGAGCATAAGCTTTCGTGAGCTACAGCTCACTTCATCAGATGCATTCAGTGGAAAATACAGGGGAGAGATTTATATACATAGAGAGCATGAAACGATGGGTGTTACCATACACACTGTAACGAGAGTGATCACTTAAGGTGAGCTATTACCAGCAGGAGAGCGGGGTGGGGGGGACCTTTTGTAGTGATAATCAAGGTGGGCCATTGCCAGCAGTTGACAAGAAGTCTGAGGAGCACAAGAACAAATCAGCACAGACACACCCCTGGAACCCCAACCAGGGGTATTCTATCTGCTACCCAAGATCCATAAACCTGGAAATCCTGGACGCCCCATCATCTCAGGCATTGGCACCCTGACAGCAGGATTGTCTGGCTATGTAGACTTCCTCCTCAGGCCCTATGCTACCAGAACTCCCAGCTATCTTCGAGACACCACTGACTTCTTGAGGAAACTACAATCCATCGGTGATCTTCCTGAAAACACCATCCTGGCCACTACGGATGGAGAAGCCCTCTACACCAACATTCCACACAAAGATGGACTACAAGCCGTCAGGAACAGTATCCCCGATAATGTCACGGCAAACCTGGTGGCTGAACTTTGTGACTTTGTCCTCACCCGTAACTATTTCACATTTGGGGACAATGTATACCTTCAAATCAGCGGCACTGCTATGGGTACCCGCATGGCCCCACAGTATGTCAACGTTTTTATGGCTGACTTAGAACAACGCTTCCTCAGCTCTCGTCCCCTAATGCCCCTACTCTACTTGCGCTACATTGAGGACATCTTCATCATCTGGACCCATGAAAAAGAAGCCCTTGAGGAATTCCACCACGATTTCAACAATTTCCATCCCACCATCAACCTCAGCCTGGACCAGTCCATACAAGAGATCCACTTCCTGGACACTACGGTGCTAATAAGCGATGGTCACATAAACACCACCCTATACCGGAAACCTACTGACCGCTATTCCTACCTACATGCCTCCAGCTTTCACCCTGACCACACCACACGATCCATTGTCTACAGCCAAGCTCTGTGATACAACCGCATTTGCTCCAATCCCTCAGACAGAGACAAACACGTACAAGATCTCTATCAAGCATTCTTACAACTACAATACCCACCTGCTGAAGTGAAGAAACAGATTGACAGAGCCAGAAGAGTACCCAGAAGTCACCTACTACAGGACAGGCCCAACAAAGAAAATAACAGAACGCCACTAGCTATCACCTTCAACCCCCAACCAAAACCTCTCCAACACATCATCAAGGATCTACAACCTATCCTGAAGGATGACCCATCACTCTCACAGATTTTGGGAGATAGGCCAGTCCTTGCTTACAGACAGCCCCCCAGCCTGAAGCAAATACTCACCAGCAACCACGCACCACACAACAGAACCACTAGCCCAGGAACCTATCCTTGCAACAAAACCCGTTGCCAACTGTGTCCACATATCTATTCTATCTATTATCTAGAATAAATGGACACAAATCAGACGTCAAGAATTATAACATTCATAAACCAGTCGGAGAACACTTCAGTCTCTTTGGTCACTCGATTACAGACCTAAAAGTGGCAATTCTTCAACAGAAAGACTTCAAAAACAGACTCCAATGAGAGACTGCTGAATTGGAATTAATTTGCAAACTGGATACAATTAACTTAGGCTTGAATAAAGTCTGGGAGTGGATGGATCATTACACAAAGTAAAACTATTTCCCCATGTTTATTCCTTCCCCTACCCCCCCACTGTTCCTCAGACGTTCTTGTCAACTGCTGGAAGTGGCCCACCTTGATTATCACTACGAAAGGTTTCCCCCTCCCGCTCTCCTGCTGGTAATAGCTCACCTTAAGTGATCACTCTTGTTACAGTGTGTATGGTAACATCCATCGTTTCATGTTCTCTATGTATATAAATCTCCCCACTGTATTTTCCACTGCATGTATCCAATGAAGTGAGCTGTAGCACATGAAAGCTTATGCTCAAATAAATTTGTTAGTCTCTAAGGTGCCACAAGTACTCCTTTTTTTTTTGCAAATTCAGACTAACACGGCTGCTACTCAGAAACCTGTAGAAAATTATGTATGCTGTGCAGTTGCAGAATTTTAGTCCTACTATCACAAATATTTCACGATAAGCATCTTTCATATATTTTGATATTTGAAAATATTGGCATATTGCATGATAACCAGCATAGTTTGGTTCACTAAAAAGGGTTTTCTAGATAAATAATTATTAGGAATGGTTAAATAATTTGGTTTTCTCTTTGTCTTGTCTCATGAGTACTTTTCTGATGGGAAAAGTGTGAGTCTGACTACATCTATATCTGTTTTGTCAGGTTTCTCTAAAATCTTTTTCAACCCCCCAGCTTTCTTCAGCAGTGACATTACCTAGCAAGCATAATTCTATAGCAATATATTGATTTTGGAGGGTTTTCTTTTTTTACATGAAAGTTGACTACCTGGTAGTCATTGTATACTTTTTATCACTCACTTTTGAATATCTGCTCCTGTCTTTCGCTGTAGACTCTCTCCTAGTTTGGCTAGGTGGTTGCCCAATCTCCATTTACAGGTAAGTCCTCCTTTGGAATAATACTGCTTTCTACGTCTGCTGTCTGACAGAGATGATGTTAGGTAAGGTGGGAGAAGAGAGATGTTTCAAGATCAGATTACTCATTGCTAATCTTCTTTGTCATAGTCCTCTACTCCCATCCAGCATCCTCACCTTCTTTGCTCAGGGGTGCAGCTTGCAGTGTTTTTTTCCCTAAGTTTCTCTCCTATTTTTTTGTTTTGGAATTGTCTTGGACTAGAGCCATAATCTTTTATGTAATGGTTGTTCCTGAGTAGAGAGGGAGAAGAGGACTATACTAAACAGAGAGGGAGAAGAGAACTATATTGCTGAGCAGTCTTCCCTTATTTGGTGTGATCTTGAATGTTTCACGGGATCTCTCAAATCTCTCTTCTGCCCTCTGTCTGACTAGGCCTATAATTGATCATAGAACCTCCTGGCTAAAATCTTCTTACAGATTTTAATCTTTCTGCACAAGTTTAATTGCTTTTCCCTCTGCTGGCAGACATTTATTTGAGGAATCTCCCAACTAAACCTTTAAAGGTCAGTTTTAGAATAAAAATTTTCTTTCTGTGACTCTGGAAAAATAGAAATCCTCTATCCCATGTGCTTATTCTTCAGATCCCATTTCTAGTATTCTTTTTCATTTTGCAATCTACAGAAAATAGATTATTTCTGCTCATTTCAGAGCTGGCAAAACTGCAGATAGAGGCAGGACATTTACAGATATTCAGTGTTTGACTTGTTAGAATTTCAAGAAAGATGTTAATTGATGTGGGCACCTGTCACCTAGGACTGAAGCGATCAACTAATTTCCCACAGGGCTTCTAAACAGTCATTGACTGATTACTTTAGCTTATTACTGACCTGAGTCTGATGTGAACAAGCAATACAGAAGGGAGAAATTCTGTGTCTGATTACTAATTACTTGAATCATCCAGTTCTTCATTATTTTTCTTGTTAAAATGTTGCTTTTAGATTGAATGAGAGTATTAATGTGATATAAAACAATATAAGTATCCACTTCATAGTTTCTGGAAATTCCTATTTTATATAGGGTCCTTTAATTCATATAAATATAATTTTTTCATTGTTGACAATTTATGAAAGAGGTAATGTCCACTAGCTCTGTTTTCCTTCACTTTGTTTATTGCATGAGTTTTCTGTTTTTATTTTTATTTCTCTTCCTTTTTACAGGATATCAGTTCCCATAGCAGCCCTTAATGTGGTAGATAAATATCAGCATCATTGCTGAAACACCAGAGAAGAGTGCCAGCAACTATTCTACAATGTGGGTGTTGGCATAAGACACATGAACTCCAATACATTGCTAGTAACTGGTGAAAGCATCAGGCTACACTCCAACTATATTAAACTGCCACTAAGACTGCCCTCTGTACTGTTATATCAAGATTTGGGGATACAAGGTGTTCTCTTGGGACTATTTGTTTCAGTGTTTTTGTTTTCAATGTTGTTATATGCAGAAGTTACAAACAATCTTTATGAAGTGTTTTTGCCAACACACAGATCAACCAAAAGCAGCTTTTAGTAATAAACAAAATATATAGCAAGTGGTTGGAAATTGGTACATTTCTGTTTAACTACTGATATGTGCCTACTTAAGTTCAGGGTTGTGAGGGAAGGGTGTGTGTGTGTCTGTGTTTGAGAGACACTAGTACAATTACAGAGAAACTGCTTTGTGGATGGGACAAAAACTTTTTCTTGATGCATTAGTAGGCAAAGATATCTATTGTTATGGTTTTGAAGAAATATAGAATAAGTTCTATTATACCTGCATATTGATGATAGTTACTGATTTGTGTTGGTGTGATAGAATCAGTTTGGTCATTAGTATTTAGCAAGGAAATGTGACCTAATTCTGATAGCTTACTATTTTTACAGACAATAGGAACTACTGACTTGGCTCTTCAATTTTTTGATTTTCAGTGAAAGCTTGGTAGAAAAATATTCTGTGTTGCCTATGTGAATACATAATCAAAATGAGTATTATTATGCATATGATTTATAGACTTTGTTCTGCTAAAGAGCATACTGTTGATTAAATAGTATCAAAGAAGTTCTATAGTACAGTATGAACTTCATAACTTGCATTAGAATTTGGAAGCAAGACTTTCTTTAGACGCCTTTGGATAAATGAATGCTTTCAAATTGCCTTTAAGGTTAGTATCTTCCCTGAAGATCAGATAGTTGAAAACCTTTTGCATGGCAGTGATAACTCTCATGTTCCAAATAAGATCTCCTCTTCCCTAAGGAGGTACAATTGTTGGATCATATTAAAGAAGTTCTGTATTAAAATCACAAATGAGTTTGATTCCCCAGAGTTTAAATTCCAGGGTATTACTCATCGAGAGGTCTCTTGGTT
The DNA here is from genome assembly GCF_965152235.1 of Eretmochelys imbricata. Lineage (NCBI taxonomy): Eukaryota > Metazoa > Chordata > Testudines > Cheloniidae > Eretmochelys > Eretmochelys imbricata. The sequence goes on along the minus strand of NC_135574.1, from coordinate 198,982,012 downwards.
TTTGGTACTGTTTCTCTCCCTCTATGTGTGAAACTTGCAAGCTGCTAATTGCGTTAGTACATTCTAAGACAGAGTCTGTTCTCAAAGCAATTTGCACAGAGAGACTCAAAGCAATACTCTGTAACAACAGAAACAGCACCCAGAGACTCCCCGCCCTTTTGTTGTATTAACAATTGTGATTAAAATAGAGATAGAGGATGTATGTGGATGGATGCTTGGTGTGGATAATAACTGAATGATCAGGGAGGTGCCAGCCTAAGAATCCAGTGTCCATCGGCTGAAGAAGGCGTCAAGTGGAAATAACCAGAGGACCCCCGGAGGGCAGACTGGAATCCACCCAACAGCCTCAAGAATGGGAGAACCAAAGAACAAGATAACATCTAGCAGCACAGAGCTGTCAGGAATGTGCTATCTGCTGATTGATTCAGCAACAGCGTGATGAAGCAATTCCCATAGACTGGCATAGGAAGAAATTCCTATAAAAATGGACTTTAGAAAGTGAGAACTTTGGGGTCTGATTCTGCAAACCAACTTCCAGGAGTATCAGATGAGCATCTGACAAGGCCCTGCTCCCTCCTCATGTCCAGTGGCTTGGCATGAGCAACTCTAAGGCTGGTAACTATGATAACAACCTTGCAGAACCTCTGTGTGTGTGTGTGTGTGAGTGTGTGTATGAATGAATGTGTGAATAAATATGAGATTGAATGGAATGTTATAACTATAACTAACTGCTTACTATGATTCTTTCTGTATTCACAATAAATGTGGTATTTTTCCTTTTCCCCTTTAATAAGATCCTGCTGGTTTTTAATTTATTAGTATAACACAATACTTAAACAGTTTTGCCTTTAGCTATATAAATTGTATGTGAAATATGAATGAATATACATTATTACTCTTCACAGCAAACTCTAGGACTTAGAATTAAATTCTTCTCACAAAGTGCATTCTTTATCTTAATTATGGGGGAAAATAAACACCTTCAAATAAAACTCCATATATATGATCTTTCTTTCTACGTCAACCTTAGCAGTGAGTCTCTTTGAAATGATAACTTAATGCTTGGTAGAAAATGGTTCAACTTTCTGAGACTTCTAGGCCTTTGCCGAAGAGGCACTTTTGAAATGAACAATGTTCAATAAAAAGTACAGTGTGATCAGTGCACTGAAATATGTCACCTACAAGGAAAATTGGAGTAAGTAAAAGTGTATTTTTATATATTTTCTGTTGGCATGCACCAGCTCTCATTTGACTGCATGCTTATGTTGTTGGACTTACAAACTGGAGTGGTGGGGGGAGATATAAAATTGGCTCTTTAACAAGGATTGCACATCACAGTAGCCCAACGGATATGAGGTTTTCTATAGTGGAAATAGAGGCTAAATTATTATTGTTTACCTCTTTGTAGGAGACCTGAGTCAACTCTCATTGGAGTCAATGGGCGACTTTAATGGGAAGTGGATCTGGTCCATAACTGAATAGAAGAAAACAAAATTATGTCACAATAGTGCTCACATTTGGATAACCATAACCAGTTGGGAAGCAACTGATCAAATATCTGGGTATGACCACATCTAGCATATCCCTTGGTTCTATACTGTGGGAAACACCTACTAAGTCTGAGCATAATTAGAATGAAGCTAGGATGAAGCTCTAATTACTCTTCTTAGAAGTTCTAATTACAGTAGAACCTCAGATTTATGGATACCTCCGGAATGGAGGTTGTCTGTAACTCTGAACAAAGCGCTGTTTGGGCTCCAGTTCCAGCAGGTGAGCTGATTGGTTACTTCCAGTTTCACCTGGTGTCCGGTTGACCAGTCAGTCCGTAACTCTGGTGTTCGTATCTTTGAGATTCTACTGTACTCTTCTTAAATTAGTAGAAATAATTGAGAAGCAAAAAAAGGTTAGAAATCCAATCCACAAGTGGAAATATTAGTATATTAGTAGCCAGCACATTAATGACATGATTTTCTTGCTGTAACTTTTATCTTCTGTGCCTCCAATCTATCCATTTAGTTTTATTATGTTGTGTCTCATTTAGACTGTAATATCTTTAGGACAGGGACTTTGCTATATATATGGTAGGAAATGGAATAGTTTAGCATTTTTAGGGGCTAAACAAATAAGATACTAGTTCAGTGACTCTGACCTACAAACTTTTCCTTGACTCTAGATATTGTTTCTTGGAGTTCAAGTGGGTATTTATGCCAAACCTAAGTGCTTTTAAAAGTGCATCTAAAATGCTTTTAAGTACCTCTGGAAGAATATGTGAAGCTGAGGCCAACATATCAAAGTCCAGCTGGCTGGTTTTCAGAGCCAGAGAAATTGGTGACAGCTCTACCTTGCTTTCCTTTCACCAGACTTTCAGCAGCTTTAAGCTTCTGGGGTTGCTTGTACTCAGCTACATTCGCCTTGCCTGCCTTTCTTCAGTGGGTGCTATGGGTGTCTGAATGGAGCATTTCTGATATCTGCTCAGTTTCCGCCCCCCCACCAGTTGTTTAACAAGTTGATGTGCTTTGCTAACGTCATCTCCCTAGTAGTTTCATGGATGCCATCTCCTAATTCCCTATTCCTGGCATCTTAAAAAGAACTTTTCTCTTTGATAACAGGGCTGTATGCTCCTTTCTGCTGCCAGAGGGAGTCCTGGCGCTTACTTTTAAAAATCATAGCAAAGGGTAGGGTTTACTTTTACCAAAGGGAAGTGGTCCCTAAAATTCCCTGGATAAAAATATACATATACATGTGGGGTGTTTTTCTTATTTGGGAGGAAATAGGAACTAAATTGTACTCTGTGCTATGACATCTGAGATTGAGCCCTGACCCCGAGGCCCTCTTGATGGCAGAAGGGGCAGTCAGCCCAGCAGCAGAAAGGGTTTTCTGAAGAATATGACCTTTCCTTTGTAGCTTTTTATTTTTAAGGTTAAAAACACACCCAAACCCATCGCATGTATGTGTCTATCTCATAGCAAGGTATTACTGAGATAGAAATTCTACTGATTTGCACTGTGAGATTGCGGGGCGGGGGAACGGACAGTGGTTATTCAGTGTTCCTTCAAGGCAGTTATTGATCAGCTGGGCCGTCATTCATGTTCTGAGGTTCCAATAAAATAGGATTTGGACAGGCAGTGAGCAGGTAAGAAGCAGGAAATGAAAAGACCTGGGAGTTTTAAAATGGGGATGTAAGAACTGGAGAGTATTTTAGAATTTTTTTTTTGAAAAACAGTTCTGGAATGCAGGAGATATGTTTGGTTTTTTTGGTATAGGAGCAAGGAGAGATGGAACAAAGGGGAAGAATTAAAAGTGCAGTGGGGTCATAAAGAGCACCTGAAACAAAAATAACTTTTTAAATTTCAAAATGAATATCTGAGTTGTAACACTGTAGCACATCTTCCAAACATATGTAATAAAATTAGTCAAAAGTTGACAAACGCGTAAGCAATGCACTAATAAAAGGCTTGTTCAGACGTAAAATGGATTGTGCATGTTTGATTTATGATATGAGGTTAGATGTACACTCAGCTGAAAATTCATCGTGGGAAAATTGACGGTATCCTCTCATGTGATTTAATAAATGTGTATTTTTTCCTGTGCCTTTTGTGTATTTTGTTTTAATTTGAAGTACAGTACAGTTTATTAAGAGAAAACACATTGTCATCTATCGACTAGAAAAATGGTTACCATATGTAGATAAGTCAGACTGGATGTCTGTAATTATATAAAAGAATGTAATTATGTAAAAGTATAATATTTTCTGTCATAGCATCATAATATTTTGTGGAACTTCTTGATTGTGTTCCACTTATTTGGTTTGACATAGATACCCAAAAGGCCCAACAGGAAAACCACATGGCTTGAGCAATTATACACTTAAATAGGAAGCATCAAAACAGGGAAATCCAGGGTGCAAGTTACAACTTCCCATTCATCTTTTGCTCCTGGGAGAAAACATATCATGTAAACATCTCCTCCTCTCTCAGCATTGTTGAAAAGTTACTTTTAAAGTAATGCTGTGCCTATTACTCAGTAATCCTAGTAGTAGTAATAAAAAATACTTAGATCTTACACATTTTGTACACCTATATTTCAAAGTATGGTACAAAGAAATGGCACTATCTTTTAACCCTATTTTACCACAGGTAACAGTCCCTGCATAGTACCACCTCCACAAAACCCTATTCATGGTTTGGATCAGCAAGCAGCAGTAGTCAAAGTATATCTTTGCAGGTTGGTCTCCAGTGCCAAGGAAGTTGTTTGTCTGGTCTTGCTGGAGGAGCCACTTCCTAACCCAAAGGAGTCATTCAGCTTTATTAAGGTGCTGGGTAGGCAGGGGCTCACTAGGGTCCACTCATCTCTACTGATGTCCTCTGCACTTGCTCTTGCACCAAAGTCCTCTGTGATGGCTCTTGGAGAGGAGTTTTCTGTACCATCTCTTACAGGAAAATCCATAATCTGTTGTGTCTTTTGCCGTGGAGTCCCTTGTGTCATCTCTCACAGCGAAGTCCCCACTGGAGGGGACCTGAGAGTGCTTAGGGCCAAAGTCTTTTGGGGCCTTGAGAATCCCCCATTATGTGTGTGTGATCCCAGGAGAGCAGTTCTAAGAGCACCATTGTTACGCTTGCTGGCTTTGAACATTTGTTGCCCTGTCTCTAAGGACAAGCTCATGGCAGCTTGATTCTCCAGATCGTGTGCTAGCACTTCTTTGAAAGGCAGGTATCCCTCTCACCCCATCTCTTTTACCTTTTAATCTCTTCTCTAGATTGATAACCTAGATTGATAAACTTTTGAGCTCTGGACACAAGTATTTCTAGGTCCAGTAAATCCTCTCAGTAAAGGGGGCGACATTTATTCCTGTTGGATCCAGTTACTAGATACCATGGATCTCGCAGCCACCATTTCCCAGAGTCCGGGAACCCAATTCTCAATTGTGTGAATTTGCTGCAAGGGCCTGTGTCTTAGACTCTGCCTCCCTTTACTTTCTGGACTGGGCGATTTAGTAAGAATTAGACCATTTCTGATATGCACAGCATGTCTCCCCTCAGATTTTTCAAGCGGTGGCCTGGAGATGGTTTGTGGCCTCACTGCCTTTTCACAGTGTTTGTGCCTATCTCTGCCCTGATAACCCTGTATTTAGAGCCCTGCAAATCTGGGCATATCTACTTGATATCCTTGGATGTGGATACAGCTGTATTGTTTACCCTCTTTGCAGATCATGGATCAGATGCGGATCCAAATTTTTTATCTGCACAGGGTTCTAGAGCAGTGGTTCTCAACTGGGGACCTGTGCCCCCCCCGGGTGCCATGGTTTCAGGGGAACTGCCGTGGGGCTGAAGTCCAGAGCCCCAGCATCACCTGTGGGGTTGAAGCCCGGAGCCCTGGTGCCATGGCGCTGAAGTCCATGAACCCCCTGAAACCAGCTCACAGCCCCCCGCAGAGGGCCATGGATGCAGGTCACTTGCAGCCCAATCAGCACAGATCTGCGGCCCATGTGATATCCTCAGAGTCATACAGGTCGTATTGGATGCAACCCACATAACAAGTTGTGGGCCACATATGCGGCCCACGATGGGAAATAGGTTGAGAACCACTGCAGAGGGTGGTGGGGTGGATGAGGATTCGGATACATATAAAAGGTGAAGTGCGGATCATGGGCGGGATACAATTTATGTGGATCAGATGCAATCCAAATTTTTATATCTGCTCAAGGCTCTACCTATATTCTCCTTCCTCCATCCATTAGAGTTGCTTTGTGTCTCATTGAAACAAACCCACCTGATAGCTTGGCAGACACCTGGTTGGATTCACACTTTGCTGTTTGTGATGTACCCTCCTGGGTAGCTCGAAGTGTGATACATCCCTGCCTTTCCCATGGTTCAACATGCATTCAGTCCATCCATTTCTTCCAACTAGGTACCATTCTTGCCCTAGTTCAGAGGCACTTTTCTTGTGACAGCCTGTGAAAGGATAAATAACATCTCCCAAGTCATTTTAGTGTCTGAAAATGCATTTTTAACACATGCAAAGAGCACAAACAGAGACAAAACTACAATTCATTTTATAGTTTTTCTAAACTAATGTTATTGAACTGAATCCATAGCAATGAGTCAGTTAATAGGTGGTTATGTGGTAAAATTTAGTCTTCAGAAGACTAAGGCATTCTCAGCCACAGATGGAAAATAGGAAGGACAGAGGTGCCACCAATGACTGAGGTCCTCGTAATGGCAGGAAATTGGTTAAGTGAGATAGTCCAAAATGATCGCAGCAGACAACCCTTGCTTGATGTTGCTGAGGAAGGCAAAAAAATCTACAAGATCTTGGCCAATCTGACCCAATGGAAAATTCCTTCCTGACTCCAAATGTGGTGGTCGGTTTAACCCTGAGCACAAGAGCAAGAGTTACACAGCTGAACATCTAGAACCGTACGATTTACTGAACTGCATCAGACCGTTAGTCCCATCCAATCTAGTCTAGTGTCCTGCCTCTAGCTGTGGCCAGTATCTGAGTTTGAGATGAAGATTATGTGTGTGTGTGTGTGTGTGTGTGTAGAAACCATTCATCTGGCCAATTTTGAATTAGAAAAGATTTCTTCCTGGCCCCTGTTCTGGCAATTGGCTGAAACCTGAGATTAGAGTGTACTTAATACTGGTCTCTCTGTAGATAAGATAATAACATTTGATAGCAAAACGGAGGTTAATTTCTGTTCATGTCTTGGAAGTGAGGGATTGTGCCACCCTTATTCACCTTGAGTAGTACTTTAATCAGCGAGTAATGTCATTCATATACCACATGCTATTGACTCACTACTCAGCCACAGAAAGGGTGTCACATGCTGGGTTTAATGTGACATAGCAAATGTGCACAAGACATATCGGTCACAGTCTGGCCTTTTGTCCATTTGGGGGAAGAAGTTACTCACCATGGTGAGTTCTTTGTCACACATGCAGCGCTGCTGGTGTCTGTGGTTGTATTTGGGTGCTCAGCAGTGGGAGTAAGGGATTCACAACTTAGCTCTAAGTAAGAAAAGAACCTCAATCTTCGCTTCTCCGTAAGATGTCTGTGTGTGTGAGGTAGACTCTGAACTGTCTCATGGGCTTCCCTGATGATCTGTAATGTCTGGCTGTTGTTCTTTCTTTCACATTCTTTTTCTTCTTTCTCTTCTCTTTTTTTCTCCCTTTTCTTTTCTCTCCATCACACTTTTTTCTGTGCATGGATCATGGATGCTTTATGTACTGTGGGACCTCTGGAAAGAAATGTCATTATTAAAGCTAAAACATGTCAGTGTAGCTCGGTGCTGATCCTGCCAGAGCCTCTTCTTCTCCCAGCCTGTGCCTCAGGGTCCAGGGGCATGAAATGCAATAATGGAAAGATGACATCATCCCCAATGTGACACCCTGCTGATATTGTGCAAATCTGAACCAGGCACAAAAGGATCATCCTGAGAATTTCAGAGAAGAAAAAACTTTAGAAGAAATGAGCAAGAAGGAAAGAGCGGGCTAAGAAAGAAATATTGTGATGAGGAGATACTGATCTCTGTTAGACCCCAACCCTGGAACCACAGGCACACAAACTGGGATGTTTCAAATTTGGATTTAAAATTTGCTGTTCCACCCCCATCTGTGGTGTGAGCTAATGACACAAGTTGGTGTGAGCTCAGGAAGACCTTGAAGCCTTCCCATTCCCACACCAAGAGGGGGAGAAGGCCCGGGACAAATAGAGAGTGGACTGTCATCTGTACTATCCCCTTTTTAGTACATTCAAGAAACTCACTGGATTTACCTATGCGCGGGAGATTATGTAGTTTGGTGAGGGTTTCCTTTCATGTGCTGTAACTTTATCACTGTATTATCTGTTAGAGATGGATGTGAAACAAAACTGTGGATCCCCAGCAGCCCCTGTCTTTAGGGGAAAAGGGGAGTTCTTTGTCTGGATCCAAACTTTTTAGTTTGGGCCCATTTCTAATAGTGATAGAGGTTAACTGGTAAAGCCATGGCAGAGCTGGGGAAGCAGAGATGGTTCTCAAAGTATAGCATATCTCTGTTGTCATGGAAAGCAAGCCATGAGACTCTTGCCTGGTCTTGAAGGCAATGTTTGAAGCTCTGTATCTCCTTCCCCTCTGCCATTTGTGCCGGATTTCAGGGTCACAGGGGATAATCCATGCAGGGCCGGCTCTAGTTTTTTTGCCACCCCAAGCAAAATATTTGCTGCCCCAAGCTCTGAGAGCACAACTGCCCAAGCAGGGGGAGAAAAAAAAAAGGGTGGCTGGAATGCCGCCCCTGGAATTGTGCCGCCCCAATCACGTGCTGGCTTTGGCGGTGCCTAGAGCCGGTCCTGAATCCATGCCACCACCTTCTGCTTGGGCTCTTTCTTTATATATTAGGGTTAAAATCCATCCTCAGGAGTTTGAAAGGAAAACCCTCTCCATGCCCCTGTGTATGCCCAGCTTTATCCGTTCCAAGAGATGCATCTCTGGTCTTGTTTAAATGGCATTTTTAGCTTCTGTTCTATCCCAGGTGCTCCCACGCAAAATAGTTTTAACAAGTTCAGAGAGAAGTATTAACAAAGCATGACATGGAAAGGAAGTCCAAGTCTATTCCTGGCACTGAATTGCTATATGACCTTGGGCAAGTCACTTAAATAAAAATTCCAAACTGTAAAGTTGTGGTGTTTACCTATATCACAAAAATTCACATTTGCTGAATAAAAGGCACTGTAGAAATATACCATGGTGAAACCCAGAGGAAAAAGAATGTAAACAGTTTATATATATAAACTTCAAAATTATGGCTCTCATGAAGAGTAGCTTGAGTTACTAGTATGAAGCAATTTTTATGGTCTCTGTTTCTCAGGCTCAGTAATTACATGTTGGTTTCTCTTTATGTTCCATTTCTTTCAAATAAGGTTATAATTAAGCAATAATATTAATGAAATGTGAGTTAGCGCTCTACTGTCTGCCGCTGCCCAATTCAGACTGAGGGCGAAGCTCAAGGCATTTATTTAAAATTAACTATTAGTGCATTGCTTCAATTTACATCTTGGATTGATTATCTGAGGTCAAAGTTAAGAGGTTCTGTTAACTTTCTTGCTCGTATACTGAACTGAAAATTGTAAAATTAAATGAATGCATTTTAAACATGGTACCTCAATTACCATCACAAATTAAAGAAAAGCAGCAATGTCCAGATAATATGGAGCCATCAAGCACTGTGAGTTTAATTAATATTTAATTTATTGAATTAAACAATGTATTTTAAAGAATTAATTAAACTTGATGTAATTTCAATTAAGATGCTGTCTGTTATGTAATAGATGTTAAGTGCAATACAGTGACAGCTGATCATAGTATTTTTATGGAAAGTATGCGTTGTTAGCTATTTTGTGATTTAGTTAAACTTTGGTCATAAATTAACACATTTGGGATTATAAAAATGCTCCAGTTCTGGATACTGAATCTCTTAGTTCTTACTGGTTGACCTGTAGTCCTTCTCTCCTTTGTAAGGAACTCTAGGGAACAATGAAATAGCTGTCATCTGGAAAAGAGAAGCAGCAGTTAAATCTTTCCGAACAACACATTTTTCTGTGCACACCATGTTTAAATCCACCAGACTTTTCTTACTATGCCTTCAAGTTTTCCCCTTTTTCCTGAGCTTATTTATTCAACTTCAGAAATAGACAAAGTTACCTTTTCTTAAACTTTTCTACGCTGTGGCTTGAAGCCCATCTAGCTTCCATTAAAATCAATAGAGAGACTCCATTCAAATTCAGTGGGAATTGGACCATGTCTTCGAATCAGAACAAAATTACTTTTTCGCTCCTCTCAACACATAATACGTCCACAATAGAAACAAGGCCTTCCATATCTTAGCGTTGCGGTGCCTTCTGATTTTCATTGAACCGATAAAACCCAGGTAAATCAGGATTTAAATGAGATTAATCTCCCAAGCAATATGCTAAATTCCTTTTGGTATAATGTAATTCCCCCTCCCTGTCCATTCATGAGTCTTAAAATGTTCTGTTATGAACTATCTTCTATGCAATGTGCTATGGGAGTTTTATGCTGGAGCAAGTTCAGGTCCTGAGTGCATTATGTGTAGCATATAATGAATGTATTTCCTTTCTATTTTTTCTTCATTTTAATTGGCTGAGACAAACTTATGATAAACATGAAGCAATCACATACAATTTGTTTGCATCACAAAAGTCCTGTATCTTGCAAGTAGGGCATTAAAATATCTGGAAACCTGAGGCTGCTAAAAATTATTTCTCCTTCAACAGTGTGATTGTTCATAATCTTGTGACACAATGAGTTTGTTCTGCTGGACAAACTGCAAACTATGCATAGATGAGGGTGTGTGCAGAGACTTAACGTGCTTTCCATTAGAGACCTGGCTGTAGAGAAGTATGGGGTTCTAGTCTACTTAGGTGCACAGGAGGGATTGTCAGGGATTTGACTTAACTTTGCTTCCATTGGAGTAAATAGGAGTTTTACAACAGACTTCAGTGGGGGAAAAGTTAGGCCAACACTGAAGGCTTTTGAAAAATCTCACCCATAATATTAATAATCAGAGTTATGCTTTGTACATGCACTTAATATATGATTCATTATGGGTGCTTTTATGGTACTTTATATGAAGAATTTAACCAGGAAAAAGATTAACTAATTTGAAAATAGTGTAGTGAACTAACCTAAGTATGCTAACTTAACCTGTGTTTGTTTTTATTTTTAATTCAGTTTAGTTATTTTTCTGTTGTATTTACAAATTTTGCTGTCTGCACTATGTACACAGAATGATGGAGCAACATATGAAGAAAAAATTAAGTGGAGTTTTATCCTATGTAATTTTTAAAAAAATAAATAGCACAGTGGCTGGTGAATAATTTCTCTATGGAGAGAAATAAATGGTACAATAGATGTACTGATGTTTCAAAAGTGATTTTGAGAATAGCTTGGAATCCAGGATTTAGCATTTTAATTACAATTTTCCTCACAGACTTCAGTAAGAGTCTGGATAGACTTACCTTGATTTTGAATGGCACAATTTGTTGTTTTTGTGTTCATGGTGAGCAGCATGTAAAATGTTTCAGGTTAGTAGCTAATAATTTTGCAGCTTTAAATAGAAAACTTGACAGGTGTGCATGGAGTTTAATATTTTATAGCAATGTTTTGGGTGGAAGTAGCCTACAGCTAGCTCTTAACATATTTCTTGCATATTGTATTGGCAGTCTGAATTGCTGCTATGGTTAAGCTCAAAAGTTGAAATGCACTTTTAAGCATAAACTCTCTTTAAAAGCTGATTTTGATCCATCATTCATGAAGGAGCAAAATGTCTTGTAAAATTTGTTTAAAAAGCCTCTCAATTTTCAAAAACACTTCTAGATGTTGAAAGGGAACATTTGGTATTGTAAACTTTCCATAGTGTCTTAGTTTTGATGTAAAATAACTGAGTTAATTAATTTTATATGCTAAGATAGTTGTAAAAAATGTAGCTTTTAGTCAGTACAACAGCTATATTTTCTTAAAGATTTTACAATGCTACATTTTTTGTGACAGGATCTGTGAATGCCATGTATTGCATAATAATGCAACAAGTACTAAACAGTAATCCACTGTAGTGTTCTCCTAAGGTTGATTACTCAGGTTGCCATTTTATCATCCTCTGTGAGGGGTCTATCATGACACCTTTTCTTAAATTTTATGATGATTACCACAAATGTAAAACAAAATAAACCTTCAGAGTTGGGTAGTTTGACCTAGCTGAACAATGATTGTGTCTGAAAGTTATTGTTTGAGTAGAAGGTAGTGTCACGCTGTCTGGAGTGGCTCACAACTGTGAGTGCCTATTTCAGGGCAGGCGGTCAGAAAACAGGGCAGTCACCCCAAACTGGTGGTGTATTCTATAATTAGATTTCACCTAGCCAGTACCAAATGTGAACTCCTGGATCACTGTACCAGTCTTACCATGGAGTCACAGACAGTCCCCTTAGCCTCTCCAATCTATCTTGCCACCCAGATAAACTGAACTTTTTGATAAAAGGTCACTTAAACCAAAAATCACATCACATGAGATTTCTCCCAGTCCCAAGAGACCAATCACTTACCCCAGATCAATTGGTAGCCAGATCTTAAACCAGAGACAATGCTGGCAGCCAATTCTATAGTTAAGTAACTATAGGTTTATTAGCTAAGAAAAAAGAATGAGTTACTGAGAGTTAAAGCAGGTAAAACATATGTACAGGTAAATCACAGTATGTAATTACAAATAGTAGCAGAGATGTTGTAATCTGCCAGTTTCCCTAAAGTCTCTCAGGGCTACCCAGAATAGCTCTGGGGATCTCCATCTTCTCATGCAGTTATTCTGCCCTGTTGGAATCCAAACAGTTCAGAGATGAAGGACCTTTCTTTGAATCCATATTTATAATACCTTCACACAGAAAGCAAGCTGACAGTGTCTCTAACCACGTGGGCTTTTCCCTTCATGATGATGAGTGAGGAATTGCAACCATCTTACATAATGGCCACTTGCATTGAAATTAGTATTTTCTATTAAAGTCTGCTTAAGTCCTTAGTTGGTATTTCAAAAAATTTCTTTGATGGTTTATTTAGTTACTTGGGTATACACAATGTAAATTTTGCTATTACATTATAATAGGAACAGATACGTGAGAACAATACAAGTAACATTCCACTAGTTTTAAACATTTAAATACACACTTAAACATTTGATATTTTGATCAACACTAAAACACAAGTGAATCGGTCTGGGGTTCTGACCAGAGCTGGCACCTGGTTTGCCAGTGTCACAGATGGTATTTGCTTTCATGATAAATTCAATGATAAAATAAGTTAACATAGAGTTAAGGTTGGTTGGTTGGTGGTGTGTTGTCCCCTTGCAGAACATTGAATTGAGCAACTCAAACTTCTGAAAACCAGGAAATGTACAGTTAAGTTTGTCCATGCAGCCTAAACTCTGCTCTCTTTCAGCAATGCCCCAGTATTCCCCATTAACACACATACCTTTACTTTGCCAGCACTAGAGTTGCTGAAATGCTCAAGCTCTTCATCTCCTTTTACAACCCATTCGCTCTCACCCACAGGGTTCCATCTACTCTATTAAAGGACAAAAAGGAAAAACCGTTGTCTATGCTGCCTTCCCTCTGTTTCTCTGGGGCTGTGATAGCAGTAGGAACTATTTGGATGCACTTCAGATGCATTCAGTGTATTAAGTATTCAATGCACCTGCCCCCAAGAGGGTTGCCAACTTTTGAATTCCAGAAAACCGAACACCCTTGCCCTGGCCACTGTCCCGCCCCACCCCTGCCTGAGGCCCTGTCCCCCGCTCACTCCATCTCCCCTCCTTCTATTGCTTGCTCTCCCCCACCCTCTCTCATGTGCCCAAACAGGCATATTTATTGTTTTGACAGATGTATTATGCTAAGTTCAGGTTTTATTTGTTACAGGACGCTACAGCTGGCAGCAAAATAGTCAAAAAGGGTAATTTTTAAACAAATGACATTTCCAAAGGTTTTCATGATTCTTTCCCTCCCCCTTCCCATTTTTCGTAACCAGCTCCATGTTTTTTGTTCACTAAAGTTATTGTAATTTTATTGTGGAATTAGGACCACACATTATCACAGCTGCAATGGGTCCATTAAAGGCCCACTCCCGAAGCCCAAATACAGATCCACAGAGCACAACCACAGAAATGCACACCTGTCCAGATACCTATAAAAATAAATGTGTAAAAACAGACTCCCACACCAACATGCAGATACACACGTGTATTCATGTGTACACATCTAGCATGCCCTAACACATATACTTTCTCATTATTTATTATTACAATTGTTGTTTAGTGCCTAGAGACCCCAACTAAGATCAGGGCTCCAGGGTGGTAGGTGCTGGACATGCACATAAAAAGAGAGAGTCTGCAACAAAGAGTTTATAACGTAGCTAGACAAAGGTGGGGAGAAATGTATGATACATTGGCTCTTCTGCAATTACTAATCAACAGCATTCACTTTTTAAGAAAAAAAACATTTCTTTTAGAGTTCCCTTCTCTTTTAAAAACTTGTTATGAAATGAATACACACACATTTTATGTCAATTTTTTTGTGCGCAAGCCAGCAAAAGGAATAAAAGTCAGAGTTAGGCTGCAAATTTTACTCACACAGGTATACACACATGTGGCAGTACACGCACCTCCCTACACAAAGACACGGAATCTCATATAATGCATGCATGCACACACTTGCCTACACAGAGACACTTTTTCATACACTTTTCCAGAGGCTGCCTAAATCACCCAACTGGGAAGGGAGGAGATGGGCTGGAGGGGAAAAGATGCTGGGGTGGGGGTGGGGGGTTGTGGGGGTGGAGGACTGGGAGGGAAAGAGGCCAAGGACGAGAGCAGGGTTGGGGTGAGAGGGGGCAATGAAAGAGAGAGGAGGGTGTGGGAGGTATGTGGGGTGGATGGGGATGCAGGGGGAGGAGAAGGCTACAGGTGCAGGAGGATGTGCAGGGCACAGGGGTGTATAGGGATATAATGGGAATGCAGCAGTGTATGGAGGAGAATGGGGCTCAGGGTGTGGGGGGTGAGGGATGGGGGGTGGTGGCTCTGGAAGGTGGAGAGAATGGGTGGGAGAGCACTGTAAGGGGTACAGGGCTGGGATGGGTAGGTGTGGGGGGCAGGATGAGATGGGACGGACGGGGGTGGGACAGGGAAGGATACGGTGAGGAGGGGCAGGGGGTGGGGTGGGGAGGGATTCAGTGATAGGGGGATGGGGGTGCAGCCCCATTCCCAGCACTCGGGGATGGGGATACACATACCTCCAACTCCTGGGTTGGGATGGGTAGGGATGCAGTGACGGGAATGAGGGGGCAACAGACCATGGTTCACAGCAGGGCACGCGCCGCAGCTCGAGCCCAGCCACAGGAGGAACATGAGGAGAAGGGGGCCGGGCAGCAGCGGGAGAGGCGTGCTCTATGCGACCCCTCAACAGCCATCTTCTGAGTGATTGTGAGTGGCGCTAGCTCCTCCCCTGTGCTGACCCAGCCAATGGGAGCTGCACCTGGGGGCGGGGTGGGGGGGAGCAGCATGAGGACCCGCCCTGGCAGCCCGTAAGGCGAGGAGCCGGACATAGAATCATAGAATATCAGGGTTGGAAGGGACCTCAGGAGATCATCTTGTCCAACCCCCTGCTCAAAGCAGGACCAATCCTCAATTTTTGCCCCAGCTCCCTAAATGGCCCCCTCAAGGATTGAACTCACAACCCTGGGTTTAGCAGGCCAATGCTCAAACCACTGAGCTATCCCTCCCCCCTAAATGCCAGCTGCTTCTGGACCCGGGAGTTGTGACGCTAGCAGGGAGCCTGCAAGATCTGCTGCAGCACCACAAACTGGATGTTCAACGGCCTGGTCAGTGGTGCTGACCGGAGCCATCAGGATTCCTTTTCGACTGGGTGTTCCAGTCCAAAAGCGGACACCTGGTCACCCTAACCCCCAATGGTAAAGACACTAATTGGACCTGTAACCCGACTTACATCCAATGCTTGGAGTGAATGGCAACTATGGTACAGTGGAATAGTGTTGGGGTGCAGGTTGGTTGGGATGCACCGGCAGAGCTCAGGGTGAAGGAGAGTTGAGGTCCACTGGGCCACTGGCAGAGCTGCGAGGTGCAGGGGGTTGGGATTCACTAGCACAGCTGTGGCTGCAGGGTGCTTGCGATGCACTGAAGTTGCTGAGGGGTTGGAGTCGGGGTGAAAGTAATTTAGGACTTACTGATACACAAGGTGGCTGGCGTCCTTGGCAAGGTGTGGGGAGAGGGAAGCGGGGCTCTGGGCCCCCCAGAAGGGGCAGAGCCTTGGGTGGGGGGGCGAGGTCTTGGACGGAAGGGCCAGGTGTGGGGGACAAACTCCCCCAGCCAGCCCTTCAGCGCTGCCTGGCCTGTGCCACCTGGGGCTCTGGCGGTGATTTAAAGGGCCCAGGGCTCCCGGCCACTGCTACTGCTCCAGTAGCCAGAGTTCTGGGCCCTTTAAATCTCTGCCAGAGCCCCCAGCCCTTTTAAATTGCCGGGCCCTAGTGCAGCTGCCCCCGCCCATCAGTGGCTCCGCCGATATGGTTGGCTTTTCTTACCGGTACGCTGGACCGGACCGGCTTACTTTCACCTCTGGTTGGAGTGTAGGGTGGTTGAGGTGCACTGACAGAGTTGGGAGTTGGGGGGGGGGCACTGGCTGAGCTGGAGGGTGCATGGGGGGGATGCAGAAAGGTATTTTTGTAATTGTCTGTTTCTTCCTTGCTTCTATGAAGAAAGTACTGCAAATAACATGAGTTGCCACCTGCATTTGTCCCTTTTCCACAATTCAGTGCTTAGGGTGGTGGCTCAAGGAAACAAGCAAGTGTAGTTATACATAAGCCAGGCAGAGTCAGGAGAAGTGGTAGCATAACGCAGACAGCAGTGTCTGGAGAGAATCCCTTCACTTCCGGCGAAATTCCATCCCTCCTTACTTCCTGAATTCATGTTCAGTGCACTATGCGGAGAGTGGTTCATGCTGGAGTTTGTGGTGCTTTGGCTGATTCACGAGTGCTTGTTCTGCTTGACTTGGCTGTTTCTTCATCTTCAGAAATGCAGCGCTGGGAGGGGAGGAACTGGATATAGGCAGTGGGGAGAGAACAGGTGGCATCAGTGGCAGCATTCTCAAACTACTCTGAAAGGAGCAGCTCAGTTTGAAATTCAGCTGATCAGAGCAGCTATAAAAATGTCTCCACATTCTGAGACTTGTTAATTTCTTGCACATTGGGCAAGCTGCCCACACTTTAAAGGTATGGAAGCTGGTACTTTCAGCATCCTTTAACAGCTCCATCTTGCCCTCTGTGTGGTTTGTGTTCCTGAGCATCTTAGAAAAATTGCTGCTGTTCGAGCCGATGTATGTGTGCTTACATGAGTTTTCAAGATATGTAAGTCTCACATAATGGAGGGCAGGATTGGATCCTACAAGCAAACTATTTCTGCTTTATTATGCATTCCTTTAATCTTTGTCATTCTTTAAGCAGCAGCTTTTTCTTCACTTTTGCCAGTACCATTGTAGGGATTTGTACCAGAAAATTTAAAGTCAGAACACATTTTTTTCACAGAGTAATTTGTTAAAATGACAATAAAGTATGTGAAGTTATATGCATTTGACTAGAGATCTAGCTTTAATGTTATGATACTGATGAAAATGAATAGAAACAAGCAATTGCTTCCTAAGAAATAACTATACTCTTGCTAATAGCCTTCTCTGAAAAGTATTTTGCCACTGGCATCAGTACATTGTCCACCTTCTGATGCAGTTCTACATAATCCCAAAACAGGAGTTTGACAGTGAAAAGATACCGATGAGGTACACAACCTGTTAAATGTACTTTAAATTAATTTGGGGGATTATACAGAGGGATGAAACCAGTCTATTTCATTACTTTGCAGAGAGGTAAAATCACGTTGGGCAATCTCATCATAAATTAAAAAAAGTCAGTTTTTGATGAGATGATAAAATTGTGCTATATACAGCCATAGGTGTTCTATGTATCTTGCTCAGGAGTAGCATAAATCCTGCATACTATTTAAGAAAAAATACATAGTCAGTGAATTTCCTGTCAGAATGTGCTGATTTTGGCAACTTGCCCAGAGCTAAACTCATTGTAATAAAAACTCCTGGACTGGAACATGGTGCCGTTTGTTATTCACCTCCGGAGTTGTTTTTGTAGTATATAAACCCAAAGCAAACAGCTGTCAGTTTGAAAACCTCTGAAGAGCCCTGTCGCTAGGCATTGCTGAGCTCTCTTGCTTCCGTTCTTTGAAGAACATGTCAGCTGGGCCCTGGCAACTAGCAGTGGAGGCTGGGTTTTAAGAAGCTGAAAGCATTGGATTAGAACAACTTACATCTTTTGACTTTGTACTGAATCATTGGATTGAAATCACTTTGATAGATGCTTTTTGAGGATTTTGTGGGGGTTTTGAGGTCCATGGAATTATATGTTGGATTTCTTGCCCTTTAGTTTTGGACTTATTCTAGCAGCCAGTTTTAAGTGGCAGTAAGGCCATAAAACCTAGCCTTCCCGTATCAGTAGGGAGTTGCTGAAAAAATGAACAGGAGTCAGGATGTAGCTATTAAGTAAATCTCACCAAAAGAAATATCCCTTCACAAATCAAATTATGGGGTAACTTCAGGAGCTAGCTGTAGTTTCCTGCATGTGCAGCCTCATATGTCATGTCTCAATATCCAAGGAATAGCACAGCTGGGTTGATGAAGAAATTAATTTTTGGTTTCATTAAAATAAGTAGTCTACATGCAACATAATGTAGGATACTTGTTTTTCAGTTAGGATCTTGGTTAAAACTTAACTCCCCCTATCTCTAATATTCTAAGAGCTAAAATGGCAAAGCAGTTCTATTATTCTCTTAATCTTAGTCTAAAATGTCTATGTTAATAAAGCTAGTGATTGATTACACAGAAAAAATTAAAGATGATGTTGAAAATTTTAATGACCGTATATACTCGATCATAAGCTGGTTCGTTTATACCAGGGGTCTCAAACTCAGTTTACCTTACGGCCAGTGCCAGTCCTCAAAACCTCCCAGCAGGCCAATAATGTCACTGAAGATGGTGTTCAGAAAAGAAAACGTTTATATTGTATTTTTTATTTCGAATTTCTTAGGAATAATAAAACTGTCGTACAACTTTATACAATTCTTCACTTGCCAGAGAGTTTTTAGTGTTTGCCAGACACCTGGCAATGCTTCAGTTCTGTCAGTTTGTTGATGTTTGGCCTCAGTGACTGAGCAGTTGAAACCTTCAGGATTGCAGCAAAGCGTGTATCAGGTAGTTGTGTTCAGTATTGTCATAAATATAAGGGGAAGGGTAAACACCTTTGAAATTCCTCCTGGCCAGGGGAAAGCTCCTCTCACCTGTAAAGGGTTAAGAAGCTAAAGGTAACCTCGCTGGCACCTGACCAAAATGACCAATGAGGAGACAAGATACTTTCAAAAGCTGGGAGGAGGGAGAGAAACAAAGGGTCTGTGTCTGTCTGCATGCTGCTTTTGCCAGGGACAGAACAGGAATGGAGTCTTAGAACTTTTCATAAGTAATCTAGCTAGGTATGTGTTAGATTATGATTTCTTTAAATGGCTGAGAAAAGAATTGTGCTGAATAGAATAACTATTTCTGTCTGTGTATCTTTTTTGTAACTTAAGGTTTTGCCTAGAGGGGTTCTCTATGTTTTTGAATCTAATTACCCTGTAAGATATCTACCATCCTGATTTTACAGGGGGGATTTCTTCATTTCTATTTACTTCTATTTTCTATTAAAAGTCTTCTTGTAAAAAACTGAATGTTTTTTCATTGTTCTCAGATCCAAGGGTTTGGGTCTGTGGTCACCTATGCAAATTGGTGAGGCTTTTTATCCAACATTTCCCAGGAAAGGGGGGGGTGCAAGTGTTGGGAGGATTGTTCATTGTTCTTAAGATCCAAGGGTCTGGGTCTGTAGTCACCTAGGCAAATTGGTGAGGCTTTTTACCAAACCTTGTCCAGGAAGTGGGGTGCAGGGTTTTGGGAAGTATTTGGGGGGAAAGACGCGTCCAAACAGCTCTTCCCCAGTAACCAGTATTAGTTTGGTGGTGGTAGCGGCCATTCCAAGGACCACGGGTGGAATACTTTGTACCTTGGGGAAGTTTTGACCTAAGCTGGTAAAGATAAGCTTAGGAGGTTTTTCATGCAGGTCCCCACATCTGTACCCTAGAGTTCAGAGTGGGGGAGGAACCTTGACATGGTGGCATAGTGGTGGGATTAACCTGAAATCATTTTGAGATCCAGTTGAGATTTTTTTGAACTAGAAATACAGATTTTAAAAAGGAATTTTTTTTTCCTGTGGCTTTGAAGCAGCTTTGAAACTGAAAGCATCTTGGGTTTTCCCTGCTTTGTGGCCAAGCAGAGACAAAAGGGGATTATCTTGTGAATTGCAGGTTTTCTTTGCCTGGAGGCAGGGTACTTAACTCCTGCAGGGAAATTCACAGTCTTCCAACCCAGAGGTTTTTTTTTTTTTTCTTTTCTTCCTAAAAGTAAATAGGGGGTGTGTGTTCTACCCATTTGCTTTTTCTTTGGGCTGGGTAAGCAGGTTTCCAAGTAGTTTGGAGGTTTTTTGCTTTAAGTTGGGCCCAGAGCAGAGACAAGGGAATTGTCTTTTTCTGTAGGCTGACAATCACTATCAGAGAATAGGTATTCTATTCCAGCACAGCAAAATTTTACAGCCAAGTTTTGTTTGTTTATTTCTAAACCTCGGGTGTAAAGTTAGTTAAAAACAGAGAGGTTAGAATGACCAAATCCTCAGCTCGACTACAGCTGGAATTAGCCAAATTTCAGGCTGAGGAAAGACAAAGGGAACATGAAAGACAGATAGAACTCATGCAGCTGAAGAAGGAACAAGAAAGGGAGGCAGAACAACACCAAGCGGCTGCTCACAGGAGAGCTATGGAAGCGAGGGACAAGGAACTGGAGGAGAAGGAAAAAGAGAGGAAGTATGTGGAGGAGATGGAGAAGATAAAGGCTCAGCAGAATATCCCAACAAACCCTAGTAATCCTTCTCCAAGTACCACTTCCCATCCCAGAAAGTTCCCCACCTACAAGGCAGGCGATGATACTGAGGCCTTCCTAGAAAACTTCGAAAGGGCCTGCCTTGGATACAACCTCTCTACTGACCAGTACATGGTAGAGCTGAGGCCGCAGCTCAGTGGACCCTTAGCTGAGGTGGCAGCTGAAATGCCTAAAGAACACATGAACAAGTATGAACTGTTTAAATCCAAGGCGAGAGTCAGAATGGGGATAACACCCGAGCAGTCTCGTCGGAGGTTCAGAGCCCTAAGGTGGAAACCAGACATGTCATTTACCCGACATGCCTACCACATTGTGAAACATTGGGATGCCTGGATATCAGGAGCAAGTGTTGAATCTCCAGTAAATTTGCCCTTCCTAATGCAAATGGAACAATTCTTAGAGGGTGTTCCTGAGGAAATAGAAAGATACATCCTAGATGGGAAACCCAAAACTGTAATCGAGGCAGGAGAGATTGGAGCCAGATGGGTGGAGGTGGCAGAGAAGAAGAAAACTGGTCGCAGTTGGAGCGGAGACCAGAAGGGACCACCCCAGACCACACCCTATTACCGGGGGCCGCCCAAGGCCCCACCTACCTCCCAAAGAACCCTCCAGACCCCTTATCGTCCTGCCACCCCGTTCTCCAGCAACCCTCCTCGCCCCAGTGACCCGTCAGCTGGACGATGTTTTAAATGTAACGAGCTGGGGCATGTAAAGGCCAACTGCCCCAAGAACCCCAACAGATTACAGTTCATTGCACCGGAATCACACCAGAGGTCCACAGGCCCAGATACTTCCCAGATACCCTTAGAGCGGAGGGAAACTGTGAGTGTGGGCGGGAAGAAGGTCACCGCGTGGAGGGACACCGGAGCACAAGTGTCAGCTATCCATGCTTCCTTAGTGGACCCCAATTTAATCAACCCAGAGATCCAAGTGACGATTCAACCCTTCAAGTCCAACTCTTTCAATTTGCCTACAGCCAAGTTGCCTGTCCAGTACAAGGGCTGGTCAGGAATGTGGACTTTTGCAGTCTATGATGATTATCCCATCCCCATGCTGTTGGGGGAAGACTTGGCCAATCATGTGAAGCAGGCCAAGAGGGTGGGAATGGTCACCCGCAGCCAGGCTAAACAAGCCGTGAGGCCTAGCTCTGTTCCGGAAACTTCTATCAGGACCCAGTCAGAGGTGATGGACCCGGACCCCAGGCCAATGTCTGCAACAGCAGTAGTGGATCCAGTCCCAGAGACCCAGACGGAACCAGTCCCAGAACCGGAACCAGCCGAACAACCAACACCAGACCCCGTGCCAGCACTGAATCCAGTACTTGCAACCTCAACACCAGAGGGCCCCACCGAACCTGAACTGGCAGCAGCCGATAACCCTACACAAGAGGCTCAGCCGGAGCCTGAATCCCAACCTAGTGCACCAGCGGAGAGCGGTTCACAGTCAACAGAAACAGCTCCATCCCCTATATCGCTTCCAGAGGGACCAAGCCTAGGTCCACAATCCAATGAGGAACTGATGTCCCCAGCATCAAGGGAACAGTTCCAGACCGAACAGGAAGCAGATGAAAGCCTCCAGAGAGCTTGGACGGCGGCACGGAGCAACCCACCGCCTCTCAGTTCTTCTAATCGATCCAGGTTTGTTGTAGAAAGAGGACTTTTATACAAGGAAACTCTTTCTGGTGGACACCAGGAAGACTGGCATCCTCAGAGACAGTTGGTAGTTCCAACTAAATACCGGGCCAAGCTCTTGAGCTTAGCCCACGATCACCCTAGTGGCCATGCTGGGGTGAACAGGACCAAAGACCGTTTGGGGGGGTCATTCCACTGGGAGGGAATGGGCAAGGATGTTTCTACCTATGTCCAGTCTTGTGAGGTGTGCCAAAGAGTGGGAAAACCCCAAGACCAGGTCAAAGCCCCTCTACAACCACTCCCCATCATTGAAGTTCCATTTCAGCGAGTAGCTGTGGATATTCTGGGTCCTTTTCCGAAAAAGACAGCCAGAGGAAAGCAGTACATACTGACTTTCATGGATTTTGCCACCCAATGGCCGGAAGCAGTAGCTCTAAGCAACACCAGGGCTAAAAGTGTATGCCAGGCACTAGCAGACATTTTTGCCAGGGTAGGTTGGCCCTCCGACATCCTCACAGATGCAGGGACTAATTTCCTGGCAGGAACTATGAAAAACCTTTGGGAAGCTCATGGGGTAAATCACTTGGTTGCCACTCCTTACCACCATCAAACAAATGGCATGGTGGAGAAGTTTAATGGAACTTTGGGGGCCATGATACGTAAATTCGTAAATGAGCACTCCAATGATTGGGACCTAGTGTTGCAGCAGTTGCTCTTTGCCTACAGAGCTGTACCACATCCCAGTTTAGGGTTTTCCCCATTTGAACTTGTATATGGCCGTGAGGTTAAGGGGCCATTGCAGTTGGTGAAGCAGCAATGGGAGGGATTTACACCTTCTCCAGGAACTAACATTCTGGACTTTGTAACCAACCTACAAAACACCCTCCGAACCTCTTTAGCCCTTGCTAAAGAAAACTTACAGGATGCTCAAAAAGAGCAAAAAGCCTGGTATGATAAACATGCCAGACAGCGTTCCTTCAAAGTAGGAGACCAGGTCATGGTCTTAAGGGCGCTCCAGGCCCATAAAATGGAAGCATCGTGGGAAGGGCCATTCACGGTCCAGGAGCGCCTGGGAGCTGTTAATTATCTCATAGCATTCCCCACCTCCAACCGAAAGCCTAAGGTGTACCATATTAATTCTCTAAAGCCCTTTTATTCCAGAGAATTAAAGGTTTGTCAGTTTACAGCCCAAGGAGAAGATGATGCTGAGTGGCCTGAAGGTGTCTACTACGAAGGGAAATGTGGTGGTGGTGTGGAAGAGGTGAACCTCTCCATGACCCTTGGGCGTATGCAGCGACAGCAGATCCAGGAGCTGTGCACTAGCTACGCGCCAACGTTCTCAGCCACCCCAGGACTGACTGAACGGGCATACCACTCCATTGACACAGGTAATGCTCACCCAATTAGGGTTCAACCTTACCGGGTGTCTCCTCAAGCTAAAACTGCTATAGAACGGGAGATCCACGATATGTTACAGATGGGTGTAATCCGCCCCTCTGAAAGTGCATGGGCATCTCCAGCGGTTCTAGTTCCCAAACCAGATGGGGAAATACGTTTTTGCGTGGACTACCATAAGCTAAATGCTGTAACTCGCCCAGACAACTATCCAATGCCACGCACAGATGAACTATTAGAGAAACTGGGACGGGCCCAGTTCATCTCTACCTTGGACTTAACCAAGGGGTACTGGCAGGTACCGCTAGATGAATCTGCCAAGGAAAGGTCAGCCTTCATCACACATGTCGGGCTGTATGAATTTAATGTACTCCCTTTCGGGCTGCGAAATGCACCCGCCACTTTCCAAAGACTTGTAGATGGTCTCCTAGCGGGATTAGGAGAATATGCAGTTGCCTACCTTGACGACGTGGCCATATTTTCGGATTCCTGGGCAGACCACCTGGAACATCTACAAAAAGTCCTTGAGCGCATAAGGGAGGCAGGACTAACTGTTAAGGCTAAGAAGTGTCAAATAGGCCTAAACAGAGTGACTTACCTTGGACACCAGGTGGGTCAAGGAACTATCAGCCCCCTACAGGCCAAAGTGGATGCTATCCAAAAGTGGCCTGTCCCAAAGTCAAAGAAACAGGTTCAATCCTTCTTAGGCTTGGCCGGTTATTACAGACGATTTGTACCGCACTACAGCCAAATCGCTGCCCCACTGACAGACCTAACCAAAAACAAACAGCCAAATGCTGTTCAGTGGACCGGAAAGTGTCAGAAGGCCTTTAACAAGCTTAAAGCAACACTCATGTCTGACCCTGTACTAAGGGCCCCAGACTTTGACAAACCGTTCCTAGTAACCAGAGATGCATCCGAGCGTGGTGTGGGAGCAGTTTTAATGCAAAAAGGACCTGATCAAGAATTCCACCCTGTAGTGTTTCTCAGCAAAAAACTGTCTGAGAGGGAAAGCAACTGGTCAGTCACTGAAAAAGAATGTTATGCCATTGTCTACGCTCTGGAAAAGCTACGCCCATATGTTTGGGGACGGCGTTTCCACCTGCAAACCGACCATGCTGCACTAAAATGGCTTCACACCGTCAAAGAAACTAACAAAAAGCTTCTTCGGTGGAGTTTAGCTCTCCAAGATTTTGATTTCGACATCCAACACATCTCAGGAGCTTCTAACAAAGTGGCTGATGCACTCTCCCGTGAAAGTTTCCCAGAATCAACTGGTTAAAATCGTCCTTAAGATGTGGAAAATATTGTTAGTCTTTATGTACTTGGTAGTATATTTAGAGATGCATGTGTCTTATTAACTCTGTTTTTCCTAGAGCTCCAGGAAGAAATCCCAGCCAGTGTTTCACCCTAGCTGAGATTTGGGGGGCGTGTCATAAATATAAGGGGAAGGGTAAACACCTTTGAAATTCCTCCTGGCCAGGGGAAAGCTCCTCTCACCTGTAAAGGGTTAAGAAGCTAAAGGTAACCTCGCTGGCACCTGACCAAAATGACCAATGAGGAGACAAGATACTTTCAAAAGCTGGGAGGAGGGAGAGAAACAAAGGGTCTGTGTCTGTCTGCATGCTGCTTTTGCCAGGGACAGAACAGGAATGGAGTCTTAGAACTTTTCATAAGTAATCTAGCTAGGTATGTGTTAGATTATGATTTCTTTAAATGGCTGAGAAAAGAATTGTGCTGAATAGAATAACTATTTCTGTCTGTGTATCTTTTTTGTAACTTAAGGTTTTGCCTAGAGGGGTTCTCTATGTTTTTGAATCTAATTACCCTGTAAGATATCTACCATCCTGATTTTACAGGGGGGATTTCTTCATTTCTATTTACTTCTATTTTCTATTAAAAGTCTTCTTGTAAAAAACTGAATGTTTTTTCATTGTTCTCAGATCCAAGGGTTTGGGTCTGTGGTCACCTATGCAAATTGGTGAGGCTTTTTATCCAACATTTCCCAGGAAAGGGGGGGGTGCAAGTGTTGGGAGGATTGTTCATTGTTCTTAAGATCCAAGGGTCTGGGTCTGTAGTCACCTAGGCAAATTGGTGAGGCTTTTTACCAAACCTTGTCCAGGAAGTGGGGTGCAGGGTTTTGGGAAGTATTTGGGGGGAAAGACGCGTCCAAACAGCTCTTCCCCAGTAACCAGTATTAGTTTGGTGGTGGTAGCGGCCATTCCAAGGACCACGGGTGGAATACTTTGTACCTTGGGGAAGTTTTGACCTAAGCTGGTAAAGATAAGCTTAGGAGGTTTTTCATGCAGGTCCCCACATCTGTACCCTAGAGTTCAGAGTGGGGGAGGAACCTTGACAAGTATTTTGACTTGTTTATATTCATTGTGGAAAAAAGTGATGCTGCCTCCATGGCTGACTCTGCCCGGCAACTAATGATGCTGCTAGTGGTGTTCCCCAAGGGTGAGTCCTAGGACCAATCCTATTCAACTTATTCATAAATGATCTGGAGAAAGGGGTAAGCAGTGAGGTGGCAAAGTTTGCAGATGATACTAAACTGCTCAAGATAGTTAAGACCAAAGCAGACTGTGAAGAACTTCAAAAAGATCTCACAAAATTAAGTGATTGGGCAACAAAATGGCAAATGAAATTTAATGTGGATAAATATAAAGTAATGCACACTGGAAAAAATAACCCCAACTACACATACAATATGATGGGGGCTAATTTAGCTACAATAAATTAGGAAAAGATCTTGGAGGCATCGTGGATAGTTCTCCGAAGATGTCCACGCAATGTGCAGCGGCAGTCAAAAAAGCAAACGGGATGTTAGGAATCATTAAGAAAGGATAGAGAATAAGACAGAGAATATCTTATTGACCTTATATAAATCCACGGTATGCCCACATCTTGAATACTGCATACAGATGTGGTCCCCTCATCTCAAAAAAGATATATTGGCATTAGAAAAGGTTCAGAAAAGGGCAACTAAAATGATTAGGGGTTTGGAACGGGTCCCATATGAGAAGAGATTAAAGAGGCTACGACTTTTCAGCTTGGAAAAGAGAAGACTAAGGGGGATCTGATAGAGGTCTATAAAATCATGAGTGGTGTGGAGAAAGTGAATAAGGAAAAGGTATTTACTTGTTCCCATAATATAAGAACTAGGGGCCACCAACTGAAATTAATGAGTAGCAGGTTTAAAACAAATAAAAGGAAGTTCTTCTTCACTCAGTGCACAGTCAGCCTGTGGAACGCCTTGCCTGAGGAGGTTGTGGACTATAACAGGGTTTAAAAGAGAACCGGATAAACTCATGGAGGTTAAGTCCATTAATAGCTATTAGCCAGGATGGGTAGGAATGGTGTCCCTAGCCTCTGTTTGTCAGAGGGTGGAGATGGATGGCAGCAGACAGATCACTTGATCATTACCTGTTAGGTTCACTCCCTCTGGGGCACCTGGTGTTGGCTGCTGTCTGCAGACAGGGTACTGGGCTGGATGGACCTTTGGTCTGACCCAGTATGGCCATTCTTATGTTATGTTCTCCATGTCTGATTCTGCCTGGCAACTAATGATGCTGCCTCCATGGCTGGCTCTGCCCAGGGACTCGTGATGGTATCTCTGTCCCTCTCCCCTAGCCAATGGGAGCTGCGGGGGGCGGTGCCTGCAGCAGACAGAGCCAGCCGCGTGGCTGCATGCGTCTCTCCTCCGTGGGCTGCAGTGGGGAGGTTCCCAGGCTGCAGATGCCCTGCGAGCCGGGACTTTGAGACCCCTGGTTTATAAGCTGACTCCCCTCCCCAAGATGGATAAGTAAAAATGGCAAATTTTTATGACCCATTCATAAGCCAACCCTATAATTCAGGGGTTGGCAAACTTTGGCTCCCGGCCCATCAGGATAAGCCGCTGCTGTGCTGAGACGGTTTGTTTACCTCGAGCGTCCGCAGGCACGTAGGCAAACCTAAGTAAACAAAATGTCCTGGCCCGCCAGCAGCTTATCCTGACAGGCTGGGACAGCAACTGGTGGGGAAATTTTTTGGAGGGGAGAAGCTGGGGGTCGGGGAGTAACCCCTGTGACCACGCCCCACATGACCCCACTGCTAACCCAGGACCTCCCCACATGATCCCTCCCTGTATAACCCCTCTCCGCCCCACCCCTAGCCTGGGACTCCCCACACTCTCCCCATCCCATCCCTTCCCGCCTTACCTGGGGAGGGCCAGGGGAGGATGTCTCTGGCTTGGACGGAGCTGCTCCAGCAGGCTGGGCGGTGCGGCCGCAGCCTGCCAGCTCTGGAGCTGCAGCTGCTGCAAAGGCTGGCGGGAGAGAGAGAAAAAGAAAGACTCTGGCCCCGCCTCTTCCCTTCTGGCTCTGCTGGCTGTGCTGCCTCTCCTTGTCCCCCGTTGGGGGAGTGGCTGTGTCCCACCTCTCTCCACTCTATACCCGCTCATAAGCCGACCCCCTTCTCTGATGCTTCCCTTTTTTACTAAAAATATTCGGCTTATGAACGAGTATATACTGTAGGTTGTAAGTTCTATGAATTGCTGCAACATCACTGATATCTTTGGCTGAGATGCCTGGTGGCTGCTTGGAAACTACGGGGAGCTGCCTGGACTCCAGGTACGGAGTTCGCAACAAGGCTTCCGCCTGCAGCAGGGAACCAAGAGCTTAGGTGGCAGCTGGGCTCCTGGTGGCAGGGAGCTGAGAGCCCAGAGCGCAGCCAGGCTGTGAACAGGGAGCTGCCTGTGGAGCTGAGAGCTTGGGCTCTCAGCCACCCCTTCCCCCCACACTCTCCCTCTTAAGTCAGTGGAAGCACTTCTGGTGAGGATGTGCACCACCAGCAGAAGGAGGGTAGTATGAACATACAACCACGACAACAATTACTGTGGTGATTGTAAGTTGACCTAACATAAGCTGATTTATACCTATTTAGGGCATGTCTACACTAGAAATGTGACATATACTCTGATGAGCTGGAAAAAGGAATAAAATGTTGTGACCTACTTTAACATCATCTTACATACCTCTGTTGTTTCTCTTGCTACACAGGACTCTTTGGAGTAGTGTGCGTGCATGTATGCTACTCCAGCTTCAGCCTGGTCCATATTAGAGAATCAAAGAACCCTAGGGCTAGAATGGACAGCGAGGGTCACTAGTCTAATCCCCCTGCTAACATGCGGGATTTATTGTATCTAAACCGTCCAAGACAGATGGCTGTCCAGCCTCTTTTTGAAAACCTTCAATGAAGGAGATTCCGAGACTTCCCTGGGCAGTTTGTTTCATTGTCCTGCTGTTCTTACAGTTTGGGAATTTTTCCTGAGATTTAATCTAAATCTACTGGCGCTGTCAAGCAATTAAAAAAATAATCATGATTAATTGCAGTTTTAATCACACTGTTAAACAATAATAGAATGCCATTTATTTAAATCTTTTGAATATTTTCTACATTTTCAGATATATTGGTTACAATTACAACGAAGAATACCAAGTGTACAGTGCTCACTTTATATTATTTTTGGTTACAAATATTTGCACTGTAAAAAAGATAAACAAAAGAAACTATTTCAATTCACCTCATACAAGTACTGTCGTGCAATCTCTTTATCATGAAAGTGTAATTTACAAATGTAGAATTTTTTTTACATAACTGCACTCAAATAAAACAATGTAAAAATTTAGAGCAGTGTTTCTCAAACTTTTTGTGCTGGTGATTCCATTTGGACTTAAAAAAAAATAGTGACCCCCCCCCACTACAAAAAATTGTGATTCCCTGGCTTGAGCCCCTCTCGGGGCAGGAGTTCTGGCTTTCAGTCCCCCTCGGGACATGGGGCTCTGGCCTTCAGCTCCCCCGCCCCCTGCGGAGCTCCAATCTTCAGCTCCCCTGCTGCTTCTGGGGCTCAGGGCTTCATCCCCACTTGGGTCTCCATGCTTCAGTCCCCCTTGGGCCAGGGGGCTCCGGCCTTCAGCCCCCCGTGGAGCTCTGACCTTCAGCTCCCCTGCTGGCTCGGTGCTTCAGCCCACCCTTGGGTCTCCAGCCCTTAGACCTGCTCGGGGCACGGGGCTCCAGCCCCCCATTGCTTATGGAGTGTGATTAACGTGTTAAAGAAATTAGCATGTTAATCATGCTGTGAATTAATCCTTAATTGACAGACCTACTGCAAAGTGAAAGATCAGTTGGAAGTGACAGAGGAGTAAGACCTGCTTGGATTGGTTGATGACTATGAGCTGCCAATAGGATGCAGCTGTGAAAAAGGCTAATTCAATCCTAGGATGCATCAGGCGAGGTATTTCTAGTAGAGACAGGGAAATGTTATTACCATTGTACAAGGCACTGGTGAGACCCCATCTGAAATACTGGGTGCAGTTCTGGTCTCCTGTGTTTAACAAAGATGATTTCAATCACAGCGATCTTGGAGTCACCGCACACCTGATTGATTCTGCATGGACACCGCAGTCGTTTGCTTTAATAGTAACGCATACTGAAAAGAGACAATATGCTGAAACGAGTGTTTCTTGGGTGTTGCATGGAATATTCAATAAAGATATGGAATATTCAAGAAAAGTTAACAATTAGTACTAACAGTTCGATCAAAACTGCTATTAATTGTGATTAATTTGTTTTGAATTAATCGCTGAGTTAACTGATTAATTGACAGCCCTAAAATCTGCTGTACTGCTGTTTGAACCTGTTGCCTCTTTTCCTGCCCTCTGTGGCAAAAGAGAACAACTTTTCTCCCTCTTTTTTATGGCAGCCTTTCAGGTATTTGAAGACTGCTATCATGTCCTCCCTTAATCTCCTCTTTTCCAAACTAAACATACCGAGTTCCTTCAGACTTCGCTCATGTGGCTTGCCTTCCATTCCTTTGATCATCCTTGTTGTTCGCCTCCAGATCCTTTCCAGTTTCTCTACATCCATTCTATATGGCAGTGACCAAAACTGGATACAGTACTCGTGCTGAGGACTAACCAGCACCGAGTAGAGCGGTACTATCACCTCTCATGACTTGCATGACTCATGACTGTTAATGCAACCCAAATTTGCATTTGCTTTCTTTGCAACAGCATTATATTGCTGAGGTTGTGATCATCACAGCTCCCAGATCCTACTCAGCAGTGCTGCTGTCAAGTAAGTTATCTCCCCATTCTATAATTTGTGCATTACATTTTTCTTCCTTAAGAGTAGCACCTTACATTTGTATTTGTTGAATTTCATTTTGCTGTCTGTAGCTCAGTTCTCCCATTTATCAAGATCCCTTTGAATTTTAGTTCTATCCTCCAAAGTTTTTACAAAACCCCTTCCCCCCCACCCCCAGCTTTTTTATCATCTGCAAAATTGATCAGTATGCTCTCTATTCCTACATCTAGGTCATTAATAAGGATGTTAAACAACACCGAAGTTGCACCAATGAAAATAAATCAATCTAGTTAAACTGGTGCAAATTGATTGTAATACCAGTGTACCTTGTCTAATACAAACAGGCCCTTAGACTTAATTCCTGTGTGCCAAACTCAGCAGTAATGGGGTTCATGAGAAAAGGTGGTTGAACAGGTAAACTAATTTGTTGAGAAGTATGAGCATGTCAGTGATCTTAAGAGAGTCATTGTCGTTATAATCTATGTGTTGAAGGGATAGGCAGGATGTGTAAAATATGTGTGTTTAGACTCCTGGGCGCACTTGAGACTCTAGACTGGATTTAGAGGAGAGTCTTTGTTCTGAGTGAAACTTGAAAGCATTAAAAACAGCATTAGATGTATCTCGTTGTTTTTAAAGCTACACATGTATCTAGAAATCTTTGGTTACACAGTAGATAATGATTGTATCTGACAGGCATATCTACTAGTTGGGATTAGATTTAAATAAATTGCATGTAACTTTCTGATTCTGTTAGAGTTCTTACATTCTCTTTAATTTAAATAACATTTAAAAATTACGCATAAAGTTAGGGTTCCCCTGAGATATCTGTAAATGCTGCATCCCATATTTGATGATTAAACAACATCAAGCAGTCTCTCTCTTGATTTTAGCAGATCTAATTGTTTAAAGGTTCAGATGGAAGACTTCAGAAATTGAAAACATGAGTTGTCATTTAGCTCTGAGCTTTTTTTGTAGTCACTGTGCTCTTTTGTATAATAAAAAACACATAAAACTTTGTAACTATTTTTATCTTCAGTAATAGTTGTGTTTAATGGAACATATTTATTCCTTTGCAGAGAATCCCACTTAAACCATATTTTGTCCTGGCCCTCTGCACAGAGTTGAATCTTGCCCAATATGAATGCTTTGAACTAGCGAGGTCTTAATTGGTCCTAGCAAGACGCTTCTCTTTTTAGTTCTTGTTTGTTAGGATTCTTCTTACTGAGCCGTGGATTCATATTTCACAAAAGGCTCATACTGCTGTAATATAGCATGAGGAGGATCCTGTGCTTTTATTCCATTATATTATCAGTCTAAGAAAACATAAAGGGCCTGTAAAAGAGTGGTTCAGTGGATTAACACATTAGTATTTTACCGCTGAAGATTTTAGCTGAAATTCATTTCAGGTGTAGTTTACAACGGATATTTGCTTATGACATGAAATCTTCATGCTTCGGGACAAGGCAATTCATGTACCAGGAAAGACTTGGTACTGCAATGTCAATGATATTGCCAGATGGGATTATGGTGCGTGAGGCTAGCCTCCCCGGTCTCTCCCTCACAGCCTCAGCTCACTGCGCCACTGCGGCCTGACTCGGAGCTCTGAAATGCGTGGTACGTGGCTGGCTCCAGACGGGCGGCGCTGCTGTCATGCCGCCAGCCACCGGTGCTCTAGGCAGTGCGGTAAGGGGGCATGGAGTGGGGGGGTTGGATAGAGGGCAGGGGAGTTCAGGGGGCAGGGTGTTCAGGGGGTGTGGGTGTGGGTAGGGGACGGGGCGGGAAATGGGGGGGGTTGAGTAGGGGCAGGAGTCCCGGGGGCAGTCAGGAAGGAGGAGGGGTTGGATGGGGCAGCAGGGGGCAGTCAGGGATGGGGATTCCAGGGGTTGTCAGGGGACAGGGAGCTGGGGGGAGGTGAATGGGGCAGCAGTCTCAGGGGGGCCATCAGGGAACATCGGGAGTTGGATGGGGCAGGAGTCCTGGAGCGGGAAGCATCAGGGGGTGAGAAACAGGGCAGGGGATAGGGGGCAGGGGCTGGGCCACGCCTGGCTGGGGAGGCACAGCCTCCCCTAACAGGCCCTCCATACAATTTCCGAAACCCGATGCGGCCCTGTGGCCAAAAAGTTTGCCCACCCCTGATATAAAATGATATAAATGTTAAATAGCATAGGGCCAATTCCTGTGGGATCCCACTGCAAAACCACCTATGAGATGAAAATTCTCTGATGACAATTACATTTTCAAACCTATCAGCTAATTTTTAATCCATTTAATGTATACCATGTTAATTTTATATTGTATTTGTTTTTTAATCAAAATGTACCAGCTCAAATGCCTTACAGAAGTCTGTGAATATTCCATCAACGCTGTCACCTTTATCAACCAAATTTGTCATCTATCAAAAAAAATATTGAGCTAGTTTGGCAGGGTTTGTTTTCCATAAACCCATGTTGATTGGCATTAATTACATTACCCTCCTTTAATTCTTTATTAATCGAGCCCTGCATCAGTCCCTCCATTATCTTTCTGGGAATCAACATCAGGCTGACAGGACTTAATTACTCAGGTCATCCCGTTTACCCATTTTTAAAAATGGTACATTAGCTTTCTTTCAGTCCTCTGGAGCTTCCCCAGTGCTCCAGAAATTATTGAAAATCAACATTAATGGTCCAGATAGTTCTTCAGCCAGATCTTTTAAAACTTGTGCAGGCAGGTTAGGTGGATCTGCTGACTTAGAAATGTCTAACTTTGGTAGCTTCTGTTTCTCATGCTCCAGAGATACTAGTGGAATGGAAAAAGTGTTACATCACCATATGATGAGACTATATCATCAGTTTTTTTTCTCAATACAAAACAGAAATATTTATGTACTTCTGCCTTTTCTATATTATTCTGCAGGGTGCCAGAGATAGCTGAGTATACAGGTGTACAGTCTGTAAAAACGTGTATTTTTGAGTTGTTTAAGCTTGTCTGGGAGATGGAATAGACATTTTAGAATAAAGCGTAGTAATTGAAGTTAGTGCATTTTAAAACCAATTTCAGTATTTGCCAAAGTGAACAACAGTTTAACATATTGCATATTCAAAAGAGTGAATTTTTCACCATAGCTTCCTAGCTGCACACACATAAATGTACATCCAGAGACTCTACATTGTCTTCTATGGAGAGCAGAATTTGCCCCATGAAATTTATATACCATGGGTCACCTCATGTATTAATGAGCTACGTGCACATTGTCCTCTTCCCATATGGCAGCTTTCTGTCTTCCTCCTGGACTCATCAGTGGAGTCATTAGCAGAGTCTGGGATCTGGATGTGTGGGTAAGGTAGAGGGGAATAGTATAAAGTATCTGTGGACAAATTAAGATAGCCTGTAGTTATATTTAACTGTTCTGTGGCACCTACCTCATGCTGTGTACTTTTTACCACAACATCAGCAGCCTGCAGAGTCCCTGAAATCAGTTGGAGTTTTGCTATCAGAGAGCTGGGGTAATGGCAGAAGGACACACGACCTTTGTACCAATGGTTCTGAATTCCATTGGGTCTCAGAGAATCAGGGATTCTGCATAATAAATATGCTTTTTCTGTGAAGGAACTACCCCTCACTATTCACAGAAAAATTGAGGGAACTCCTCAACAGGGAAACCTTCAGAATTTTCTGTGCTGACATGTTTGTGGAGGAGAAGGGAATGGGTGTTGTACAAAGGCATAGCGTGGCCCTATATATATGCCGTCTCAGATTTCACTTTTCTAGATTAGTCTCTGATAATGAGCTTATTTGGCAAGAATAGTTTGTTTGTATAGCATAGTATGTAGAAATCAGCAAATAAAAGGTTAGTGTGATATGCCCTTTTGTGGTGTTAAGTCTGTGACCAAATCGAAACAGTAAGTTCTTCCAGAAGGGAAGGCGATGTGATTCTAGTGATCTTCATGGTGAAGCACAGTGGTTTTCCTTCTTCACTGCTAAAAAGGAAGTGGAGAACTCCCAGTGGTGTGAAGGCACTACGAGGTTGACAGATTGGGGAGATGTACACCAGTCCACAACTGGGAATCAAGGTGAAAGGAAATACTGTAACACATTTTATTGTAAGCCTTAGGTGTGTCTGAAAAGTTAGAAGAGTGGAGTTGGCTAGGAGGGGGAATAGATTTGTCTGTTGAACCAATCAAACTTTACCTTCATTGTAATTTTTTCTGGCTTCTTTGAGCTATTGTTAAGGGAAAATCTGTACAAGTTTTAAGGCTTCTGGGAAAATGGTCAACCGGTGGGAGTGTAAGAGAGAGAAATATGTTACTTCTGAAAATTGATCAATTTGCAAGCATAACACATCTGTAGAGGTGGGCCTCTTACTCCAGACTGGGTTTCAGTAGCAAAAACAGAAGTCACATTTTTATCAATTGAGCATTGTCTTGCATTCCAAGTGCGCTGTTACAAAAACATTCTTAAAAGTGTTGAATTTTACTTTCTATGCATCCTTTCTCCCTGCAGAAATGCCATCCAAAAGATATATTTAGGCATTTGTATGTCTTTTTTTGAAAGTCTCTAAACTCATACTGTGCTTTACCTTGTGGTGGTGTTCTACTCCATCTCTGTACCTCCAGTTCATTAATATAAAAATTCTTTTGACAACTGAGTACTCTCTTGTACTTTAGAGAGATAACATGCTATGTCTTGCCTACCGTCTGTTGTTAATATTATAGTTATCGAGTTAAGTGACAACCTGTTTTCAAAATGATTAAAAAAAAAAAATCCCAGCCAAACACTATGGTACTGTGCTTGACAAAGAAGCAGTTGAAGTTCGTGACCTGAAAAGTAATTGCCTCCTATTGGATTTCTTACTAGTCCACAGCTTACAATTTTAATTCTTTAACTGCTTTTTTTGCACGAGTTAGGAAAAGCAAAACACATTGTTCTGTACTTATTTTTACATTTTATTCAGCAATAAGACCAATATTTTTCATACTTAAGTCTGTATGAAAAATTTGTTACCAATTTATTTTTAAAAGCTGAATACACATAGCATTGGATCAAGGCACATACAAGACTGGCCAAAGGGCGTACAATGCACTTTGGTTTTCATTTGCAAAAATAAATGATTATGGCAACAAAAAAGAGTGGCTTGGGTTTAAGACATTAAATACCTCACAATTCAATAGGAATTGTTATCTTACAAATTTATTATTAAGTTTTGTGGAAATTTGTGACAGTAATGGGCAGTATTCCTGACTGTAGTGGAAGTATATTTAGGTTTGGAAGGATTAGGATTGGAAGGATTTGAATTGTATCGGTAAATGTTGTTAAATGTTGATTTGGCGTATACAAACTGATGAAAAAATATTGCCGTATTAGAATTTGACTGAAGGATATGTACTCTGTATATTTAAATGTTTCAATCTGAATGTCTACATCATTAAATAATTGTCTGCCCCCTCTGCGCCCCCCCCCTTGTTTGACACACACACACATTAACATTTCCTGGAACCATGAAAATTTAAATGAATAAAAATCATAAAAATGCTTAGAATCCATAATTTTGCACAACTGTGAAAATTTAAATAGATATACATTGAAAAAAATGCTTAAAAATAAACATTGATGTTATCTGTTGAAATTATTTAAAAAAATCAAATTCTGCCAAGTCTAAGTATATTTAATACACATGTAGTCTGTGGGGTTTTTTATATGCTTTAGAAGTAAGAACTTTATTTCCAGATTTATCAGTTGTACAACTAACCATTTACCATCATGTCTTAAAACTGGTTGAGGCCTTATTTTAGTCTTGTTCATACTAATATGTTTTCTAATGTGTGGAATTATCAGCATATTTTCTGTTCAAGTGCAGGTACTAACATTTCCCCCAAATGCCTATCAGCTATCATCATGTTCTCCATAATATATAAGCTTACACATTCTTGAGAACTAGAAATGAAATGTGCCCTTTGGTTTGTGGTGGTTAGTATAGCAGTGTATTCTTGAAGCCTCGTGAGGAGTTTCATTAACTGCTGAGGTCTCAAACTTTTGCTTTCATGTCAACAGCTTCAGTTTCATGTAGATGACAAATTGGCTTATAAAAATTCATTTCACTGTTGTTAAAATGGATATATCCAGACAGCTGATATTGCCCATTACCACGCACGTTTTTCTTTATTGAGTACTGTCGTGGTTTACAGAGTCAACATTATAGTTCTAAGAAGTTTAGCAACCACTTTTTCATCTCCTCTGTCTGCCAGGTTTAATATTTTATTAATACCAAAGTGAAAAATGGCCTGTGCTTATACTTACAAGGATCGTAAATGAATGCAAAGTCCTGATTGTTCAACACAGCAAGAAAATTCACTTTCACAGTCAACAAGTCATCTTACTCAGTAGAACACAAAAGTTAAATGGGCTGTAACTTCAATATTAGCAAGGAAAATACAGTACAAATTACTAAAAAGTACTAAAATAGAGAATTGTGGTCAGGTATCCCCACTGCATTAATTGCAGGAGTAACCTGAAATTGGAAACTTTTAATAAAAAGTTCTTAAATATAAATATGGCAAATGTACAGTACATTGCTTTTTCAGTCTTTTAATCCAGTGTTTTGCAGTAGAACAGCAACCTTTATAGTCACTCTTTCCTGTCCATTATTTCCTTCAGTATCATGAATGTGAATGATCTGAATCTGGTATACCACTGTCTCTGTAGCTTCTGTTACTGCTGCTTTCACTGTGGTTGTTCTTATACAGATTCATTCCATTAGGTGGGAATATGGTATGTATTACAAACTCTTCCTTGGACACTTGGTCATTATTTATTGGTATCATCTGAAAAGAAGTCTCCCTGATTTCTAGGATGGAGTTGTCCTTCTTAGTTCCAGCTTCAGCATAATCATCTTTTCTCCTCCGTCCTTTGCTGTACGCACAGTTCCTTGAAAACAAGGATCCATTTCTGTGGACATACCAGCACACTAACGCAAGCAGCGCTATAGCTACTAATGCCACCACACCACCTATGATGGCAGCCAAAGGTAAATTAGAATTTTTGTAAGGTTCTTTCTCTTGCTCTCGGTTTAGGGTTGTTGTAGGATTGTACATCTTAAGAGGTGCTGTTTCAGTCTCTATACAAACGGGGGTTTCATCAGACAGATAGATGTTGCTGGTTTCCATGGGAACCATACATACACGGTATGGTGACTCTGGCTCAAGGGCTGTAAGTAGGTAGTCACTCCTGTCTCCTGTAACTATTGTTTCAGTTATAGATCCAAAGGCAGGGCTGTGACCCATTTTTAGCCAGCTCAGTCTTAAAGCAGTCATTGGTAGTGCAACTTTCCAAGAAATGTGAATGCTCTCGGTGCTTACAGATTTCACAATGATTGTAATGATTTTCCGTACTGGACTTCCTGTGGTTCTGTAGTTTCTATTTAGATTGGGAGTCTTTATGTCTGACTGTTTGGTCACAGAAACTGGCCAATGCCCTTGGGCAGGGTATAATGTGTTTGGTATTGCAGTAGTAATTTGGATGGTGCTTACAGTACTATCATCCTTACAATCAAATAGCTCTGTGCTGAGGTCCTTGATAGCCATTCCACGCACTTTCTCTGGTGCTTGACACATCAGTCCACGTACGTTAACTTTTAAAGGCAATGACTGAAGCCAGTCACGGACCCATTTCATTTTGCATCCACAGTACCATGGATTGTTACGAAGAAACAATTGAGTTATGTTGTCCAGGTCATCAAAGATACCCTGAGGTAAATTGCTTAGATTGTTATTGGACATATCTAGTCGATACAATTGCCTTAGGTCAGAGAAAGCATTAGGTGGTACACGATTTATATGATTTTCTTGAAGATAAAGCTTTCTTAGGTTTGTGCCTGGCAAATTTATGGGAGCAGCTGTAAGGGAATTGCGGATCAATGACAGTTCTGTTAGATTGACTAGATTTATGAAGACTTTGTCTCCTAATCCATGATTGTTTAAAAGGTTTCCATCTAAAACGAGACGTTTTAGATTTGTAAGATCTTGAAGGGACACTTCTGAAATTGTGGAAATACGATTATCATCCAAGCGTAGCTCTTCTATCGTTTTAGGCAAACCCCAGGGAATGGTGCTAAGGTGATTTCGAGAGA
The DNA here is from genome assembly GCF_965152235.1 of Eretmochelys imbricata. Taxonomy (NCBI): domain Eukaryota; kingdom Metazoa; phylum Chordata; order Testudines; family Cheloniidae; genus Eretmochelys; species Eretmochelys imbricata. The sequence goes on along the minus strand of NC_135574.1, from coordinate 198,943,138 downwards.
GGAAAAGTAGTCTGAGATAGATGTTGTCCCGGAAAGCTCCATCTTCAATACTAACAGCAGAAACTGAATTATCATCCAAATGCAATTCTTCCAGATAAGGAATTTGTGAAAGTGAATCATAAGTAATGGTCCTTATATTATTTTCCTGCAAATGCAGTTCTTTAACATACTTAGGGAGATTGGTAGGGAATTCATCTAAACTGTTGTGATATAAGTATATTCTCTCTACCCTAAGCAAGTTTTTCAGGTCTGAAGGAATCCCAGCATTATTTATTTGATTGTTCTGAAGGTAGAGGGTGGTAGCATCCTGTGGAATTCCAGTAGGAATTGATGTCAATTCACGATCATTACAATAAATGAAACCTGCATCACAGCGACACACCGATGGGCATGATTTGGCACTGACTGAATGAGGTGCCATTTTAAGCAACAGCCCTATCTTAGTCCAAATTAGGAAGATGTTCCAAGTTACACTGATCATGGTCAGGAACAATGAGATTTGTACACAGTCTAGTTTTCTGGTCTTCAACAACCTGGAAAAAAGAACAGTATTATCCAGATTACTAGTCAAGGAACTACCATGAAAACACCACTTTGAAATTACAGAAGACAGCTAAAATGTGTGTATTATTGTGAACTTTGAGTTTTAGCTGAACTGAAGTACAGTTTACTTTCATTTCTTACATTAATTGTGCTTAGTTTGGTTTATAGGTTTTGTATTATATAGTAACTTGAATATAACCCAACTATGTTTGATTTGTACATTATTTCATTTAAACAAGAAGCATCCTTCTAACAAATACTACACATTCTATGTGTAAAGAAAAGAGGTAATTTCTTCTCAGATAACTTCATTCCCATCTATGTATGTATTCATCTTGGAAGCTCGCTTCAAGGCAAAATCTTGTCTAAATTTTACATTCAGTTCCTGAAAACCATCAAATAACTTTTATTAGATCAGTTGGAACATATATAGGTCCCTTAGGACAGGTCTACACTATGGGGGAAAGTCGACCTAAGCTACGCAATTTGAGTTACGTTAGTAGCATAACTCAAGTTGATGTAGCTTAGATCTACTTACAGCGGGGTCCACACTATGCTATGTCGACAGGAGACGCTCTCCCGTTGACTCCCCTTACTCTTCTCATTCTGGTGGAGTACCAGAGTCGACAGGAGAGTGATCTACGGTCGATTTAGCAGTTCTTCACTAGCCCGCTGAATTGATCCCCAGTGGATCGATTGCTGCAGTGTCAATCCACCGGTAAGTGGAGACAAGCCCTTAGAGAATAACGAAGCCCTTCCTAAATACCAGTTCCAGAAGTTCTGAAGAGTCCTAAATAACCTTTTAAATAGTCAGTGTGTGAGCAAAAGAGCAGTGACTAAATACAGCCTACTCAGTCTTTGATCTGCCCCATGTTGTTGTAATCAAGTACAATAAAAAGAATTATTTTTATTGTTGTTCCCTTGCTATGTTAAAAAATAACTGGAATGTTCAAAAGTGTGAGACCCAAGGAGCTGGTATGTAGCTTGGGAGTGGTTTACATAACCACTAGAACGACACTTTTCCAGATGATTAGATGGAATATTTCATTACATGCTTTTAATTTAGTGTTTCAATATTTGTCATTCTCAAAAGTCTGCTTACTCAGCAGTATGCTAATAAGCGACTATTTGACAGGTTTACCCACATTTTCACATCTTATTAATTCAAAGTGTGCAGTGTAGACTCTATTCATGAACTGTTGAGATTAGAACTGGATTCTGGTACTATTTGTACATTCTACTCAATATTTTTATAAATTCTAAGACAACATAATTCAATTATCAATGTAATTAGGATACTGAAAATTTATAAGATCACCTATATATTATATAATGTCATGATCCCTTCTCTGGCAGATTTATTTATTAATGGCATTTTATTCTCTCAAACAAAAGAAACCCCCACATTATTATTGATCTTACCTTATTTAAAAGTATGAGTAAACTTTCTGCTTGCAGAAATCCAATAAACATAAATTTTCTACTGCGGAGAATGACTTTTGGAGCCTTACGGTTTATTCCATGTAGCTGGTCTTCCTTATCTGTGTTTACTCAAGTGATTGTTGTTGGTAGTAAATGCTTTATGACTAGTTCCACTGTATTCAGTGAACATTCCAACACAGGTTTATCATGGTGTATAAGCACACCAGGTTGTGGAGAAGAAAAGCTTCAACTTCCTGTCACTATGAAGGAATGAGATTTCTATTTTGTTCTTCAAATAAAGTCTGTGCATGAAGAGTCTCTCTTGTTTTGTGTAAGGCCCTTAACAGAAATTGATTTCCTTGTATTTCTTACAAACTCTTCTGCATAGCATAGTAGTCAAAGATCGTAACTTCAGCTCCACATGATGGAAATCATTCATTATGCTGAAACTTGAATGATGATAGCCTCTTCAGAAGGTCAAAAAAAAAAAAGAGGTTCTGTCCAAAATTATCCAAGTATAAACTTTGTACAGTAGCTACCTGCTGATAAATCCATACCTGCAGTGAAAGAACTGCTTCCAACTTTCACTTCTGCACACTTGCTCAAAATTTCCAATGCAGAAAATATTTCCTCATGCTCTATAACCATATGAGTTATTTTACAATAGATTGATATTCTTCTGAAGAAACAGGAACATGCTAATTCCTTCTAAAAAAAACCCCTCTCCTCTTATAAAGTGTCCTTTAAGCTGTTAATTTCCTGTGAAAGTAAACAGATTTTAATGAATAACAGTGGACACTCGCATACAAAGAAATGCTGATCTGTATTCTTTCTACAATCTGAGCTACATTTATTATTTACATAACCAATACATCTTGTTGCCTTAGTATGTTGGTAATTCAGCAGAATGAGTGGAATTGTTAATAGACATTCTGCTGTCTCATTTCACATTTATTGGGATCTTTCTTTAGCTATTTTGTTATATTTGTCTCAGCACGATAGTAACTGAAATCGGCTTTAATCAACAGACTGTAGAGAAATCATGACATATATTCCATTTGATTACAAATAGAAGTCCAGTCTCATTGAAGGCTTTGCATACTACTGCTATCTCGGTTTTCATTCTTGCTAAACTGAGGGAACAGGTTAATCTCTTCTTGGTTTTAAATATAAAATGTCAGAAATACTGTTGACTAGTTACTGTATGACAGGTGGAAAGGCTGGGTCTAAGTACTGTGTTAACATTTTACCTCAATAACAGATACAGTATTTCCAAATTGTGTGAATGCTTAGACTTCTGCATTATTTCATCCTGCAAGAATGGAGAGATGTTCATGGTTGTGGTGTGAGTTATGTATAATATATATTAAAATATGCAATATTGTTAAAACATTCATAGAATCATAGAATATCAGGGTTGGAAGGGACCTCAGGAGGTCATCTAGTCCAACCGCCTGCTCAAAGCAGGACCAATCCCCAACTAGAGCATCCCAGCCAGGCCTTTGTCAAGCCTGACCTTAAAAATTTCTAAGGAAGGAGATTCCACTACCTCCCTAGGTAACGCATTCCAGTGTTTTACCACCCTCCTAGTGAAAAAGTTTTTCCTAATATCCAACCTAAACCTCCCCCACTGCAACTTGACACCATTACTCCTCATTCTGTCATCTGCTACCACTGAGAACAGTCTAGATCCATCCTCTTTGAAACCCCCTTTCAGGTAGTTGAAAGCAGCTATCAAATCCCCCCTCATTCTTCTCTTCCGCAGACTAAACAATCCCAGTTCCCTCAGCCTCTCCTCATAAGTCATGTGTTCCAGTCCGCTAATCATTTTTGTTGCCCTCCGCCGGACGCTTTCCAATGTTTCCACATCCTTCTTGTAGTGTGGGGCCCAAAACTGGACACAGTACTCCAGATGAGGCCTCACCAATGTCGAATAGAGGGGAACGATCACGTCCCTTGATCTGCTGGCAATGCCCCTACTTATACATCCCAAAATGCCATTGGCCTTCTTGGCAACAATGGCAGAGTGTTGACTCATATCCAGCCTCTCGTCCACTGTAAACCCTAGGCCCCTTTGTACAGAACTGCTGCCTAGCCATTCGGTCCCTAGTCTGTAGCAGTGCATGGGATTCTTCCGTCCTAAGTGCAGGACTCTGCACTTGTCTTTGTTGAACCTCATCAGATTTCTTTTGGCCCAATCCTCTAATTTGTCTAGCTATTTTATTGCATTTGAAGTATCTCGCCATGAGGTAATTATTAGAATCAGTGCTATGCTATAATACACTTACGATGCTACTTTACTCCAGTTTCAAACATGCTGGGTGCTAGGGGGTAAGAAATGTTATATCTAAAGAAAAAACATTTGATCTGGCTGTTCAGATTTCATGATGTAAGCATAATATCAGATTGTTTTAGACGGTATTTTTCTGTTGGAATCTTATCTCTGCTGTGAAGGGTCAAGGGTCATCTGGTCAGATGCTTGAGAGTATGTGTACTGTAAGTCCATGTACAGAGTGTTAATCTGAAATGGAAATACTTCACCCAGAAATTTAAAAAATAATAATGCTTTAACTGCAGTTTGCTTCTCCACTTAGTAATTGCATAGATTCCAAAAAGCTGAGCATCTGCTTCAGAATTAAAATGTATGTAGAATAATGGCTGCTCAGGTCCCCATTTTAATAAGCTGAGGAAAAGTAGAGCTGCTTCTAGTCTACCATAAAATATTAGATCCAGTCAGGGACTTGGTTAATTATTGTAGGTATTAACATTTTTTTTTAAAAGGGCAGGTATATTCATTTTGACTTTTGAATCTTAAAAGTGGAATGGTATGCGCCTGATTCTATTCTGTTAGACTGATGTAAATCAAGAGCATCTCCACTGTAGGCCGTGGTGGTAAACCATTGTAAATATGTATTCATTTATTTTCTGAAATCTAACTATGGACACCCATCCTGAAGCATTCTCGTAGGAGTAATGCAAATGTCCACTGAGGAGTAGAGTTATGTTCATAATTGTGGTTTTAATTCTAGGTGTTTTCTCTCCCTCCTTGTTTCAGCAGTAATGAAAATATTGACTTAAACTGACAAATGTGGCTGTTGCTTCCAGTGTTGTTGTAACAGCGTTGGTCCCAGGATATTAGAGAGACAAGGGGGATGAGGTAATATCTTTTATTGGACCACCTTCTTCTGAAGAGCTCTGTGTCTTTCACCAACAGAAGATTAGATCACTTTGTGTCTCCAAATGTGACTCACCCACCTTGTCTCTGTAAATGTGGCTATTGTTAGAATAACAGAAATATTTTAATGCAGTACATTAAATAAAATATTAATACATGGGTACATTTTGGAAAAATAAAATATAGAATTGCTTATGTTTTTTTGTGGCATTACTAACCTGTATTGCATGTTGTTTTGTGAACTGGAAAAACAAAAAAAATTCCAGGGAATCTTTCAGCTCAAATAATGCCTGTACATGTTTTGTTTTATATAGCTTCTGTGGCTTGTATTCCTAAATTAATATATTTAATTGTCTAATCTATATAAAAATGAAATCCTCCTGGATCTCATATGATATGATAAAGGAAAAGCAGTTTTTAAAAAGGGTGGCATATGCTGGAAGGCAGGGGGAAGGGAATAAAAGCTTGTTTTAAAGTGCTTTTGAAGTCTGTACTAATTGAAACTCTTTCCCCAATTCATTAATAAAAGATGGCAGATAATTGCTTTTAATTAGAACTTTTAATGGTAAATATAGTGCTAAGGTAAAATTAAACTGTAATAATGTGTATCAATTAGTTTCTAAACATTTATTCCTGAGAAAGAAAAAATAAAAGTTCCAAATTCTATGGAAAAAGAAGATAAATGTATTTGTTTTACCTTTTCAAATTCTAAACTGTTTCCTCTTTGCTCCATTTGACATGCAAACGCTCGTTTATTGCCTCTATTGTACTACTGGCAATGTAGGATTAAACTGAAAACCCTAAAGCTCATTAAGTTCTTGGAATTCTTTATCCCTTCTCTTGAAATTACATCAAAACAAAAGAGAGGGGAAAATACAGGTCTCTTTGGAGAAAAAGACACTGTTTCAAAAATGTGGATTAAGTTTATACCCCCTCCTCCCTTTACTTAAACTGAGAACACTTTTCTTCAGGATTTGATTGTGTTTGATATCTTGCATTTCCCTTTTACGTCTGAAGTTATAGCTGAAAACAATGTTTTTGCATATCAAAGGCTGCAGTGATCTGTCTACATAGAAGAGTGGAATCCTGCTGCCATGCTCAGACTTCCCTCTTCTTGAACTGTCTCTACATATTCCCTGACATCAAATCATTGTAGCTGAGCCTGCAGGATTAAAAGAAAAGTGACCCCCACTGGTACAGACACTGTGGCCAGGTTTCCACATCATCAAATTGGGCGGTTTCATGGGCCCATGGTTTTGAAAGAAGCTATTAATTTTGGGGTGTTGGGAGGGGAAACTCTTAAGAGAAAAGAGGGAAAGTTAAAATACAAGTTTTATAAATACATTTTTCGTCTTAATGCATAAATCAGTCTCTGGTAACAAAAGTAATATATCTGAACAATTATGAATAGAAGTTTTTAAGTACACTTAGTACAAAATGGAATATTTTCATGACCCTTGCTAAGATAGCACACTTTCTCTTTTATTGAGACACTATTATCTGTGCATATGTAATACAGCTACTGATAATGTTTGAGAAGCCTTCCATGTACTTATTCCAACAATGAAGCTTCACTGGGGCAAACAAATGGCTCACAGATTTTATTTTAAAACATTCAAAGTAACTTGCATTATATAAAGAAAATGTCTTGTGTCACGACACTTTTATCTATAAAGGGAAACATCAAACTTGAAGTCTGTATTATATCTAGGTGCACTCTTTTCTGTACACAGGCAAAAAAGAATAAAGGTGTATTAAAATGATGCTGGAACATTGTCAAATGCTAACTTAAAAAAACACACACAACTTTCTTCCAAACGTTGCTAAAAGTTGCATAAAGTCTAGAATTGTTTTATTTCCTCTTAAGCTTGACTTCAATTTAGGCTGCCAAATGCTCCCCTCCACCCTCAATTTTTTTTTTAATTTTAACCATGTATTCTATGGCAGGAATTTGGTTACCATGAAAGCCTATGATTTATTTCCCCTCTAATATCTAAAACAATGGTTTGATAATTTGGTAAGCAGTATTTTTAGGCTATAAATGTAACCAGGATGACAAGACATTTAGAATTAACTCAGCTTTTGAATACAAATTTGATGAGTTCAAAAAATTTCAATTTCACAGTATCATTTCATTTACTTTATATTTTACTATTCTAAATAAATATAATTTTAAATGGATGGGCAGCAAAAATAAAAATGTGTTTAATGTAACTTGTTTTTTATTTGTAAAAGTAATTGTGTTATTATGTGGCCAATTTAGAAACTTGGGTTAAATAACTAGTTTACAAAGGCCTTACTTGCTCTTAAAAAGCTTGAAAAAGTCTTTTAAAAGTGCACATAGTACTCAGCTGTATATAAAACAAAGTGTAGGCATTGTTTTCTTGAATGTTCTACTCAGACGTAGTTAATAGCGACAGCAAAATGCTTTCTAAGCACCCTGTCTAGTAATTGAAATTTCCAGGATCATCATATTTCAGGAAGGTGCCCCATTCTTTTGTTTAATGCTAGGCAAGCAGAAGGACCTCTAACTATTCTCTTGAGGGCCAAAGAATTTAAGGTTTTGCTGAAGTGCAAGTGTGCTTTTAGTTTGGGTTCTATCTTTTCCTGTTGAATAAGGTTTTTCTTTGGCTTATAGAAAATCAATTTTAAATGTGCAAAACTGTTTATTCTTTCTCTCCTCTCCCCCCCCCCCCAGGCTTATAGTGAATGAACCTGAGACTGCTCCATGTACTTCTGTTTGTAATACTAAATCAGGTTTCTTTAAAACAAAAATGAAATTTCATGGAGAATATATTAGCCTTAACTTGACTGCAAATGGATGATTATGAGGGTTACTTTCTGCCTCCTTTGCATGGCATAAAGTATAAGCAAAATCAGTATTCACTGGAGTGGATGAAAAGTGGCATAAGAAATATTTGTTTTTTTCAGTTAATATCTTCTGAAGTTTGTTTGTGTCTAGTTTTTGTTACTATTGAACGAAATCAGAAATGCAAATTTGCTGCTGTTAGCTTGAAAAGTTCAGAGTATAGTAGAAGTGTACCTATTCAAAATAAAATTATCTGCCTTTGCAGCTTTGATTTGGTGAATTTTAAAACAGAAATAAAATAGCATTCAGGAGGGGTGGGAGTTGTACTCTCTAGGTTTAACCTAATATGGCTTCTAGGTTTTCTTTTCAAAGTTGCTGCTAAGGTAACTTGTCCACATCTGAAGTGAAAGAAGAGAGAACAAATGCTGTCATTGTCTCCAAGTAAAACCAATTTCCCCCCCTTGTTAAATTTAAGTGGAATAGTATCTGGAAGGGTTTTAACAAATGCCTGGCACTGAAGTTGAGGCATAACAAGAGGCTATGTATATACAAAATACTGTTTAGCTGATAGATAAGCTTCAATGTTTTGTTTCTTTCCCAGTTAGGAATAGTTGTTGATCTTTAGTTGATTGGTTTGGTAGCTACTGACTAATTAAAGTGCTCTCCAATATATAAAATTAACTTGGTGAAAATGTTCAAGTAATTATGTGATCAGATTTCAGAGTAGCAGCCCTGTTAGTCTGTATTTGCAAAAAGAAAAGGAATACTAGTGGCACCTTCGAGACTAACCAATTTATTTGAGTATAAGCTTTTGAGAGCTACAGCTCACTTCATCGGATGCATTCAGTGGAAAATACAGTGAGGAGATTTATATACACACAGAACATGAAAAAATGGGTATCATCATACACATTGTAAGGAGAGTGATCACTTAAGATGAGCTATTATTATGTGATCAGAGTTATCAGTCCTTAATGAGGGGGCATGTTTTGTGGTACATAATGTCTTCTTTACTTCAGGATACCAGTCTACTGTGATAATTTCAGCTACTTACAAAAATAAGTACATGTACATGCTTGCTGTATTAATGTTGCCCAGGCAGTCTTGAAAATGATATCTGCACTCTTCTGTTATGGTGGAGTTATTGAGTAAAAACTTCAGAAATATTAGCTATTAACATAAATGTGTCCTGCTAGAAAGTGAAAAAGATGTCCATCTACCAGTTGAAGGCATTAAAAATTGTTGTAATGAAAATGTGCACAAACTGTAATACAACAATAATTTATTTGGGCAGACATCACTGCCTTAAATCATCAGTTTCAACTAAAACAGTTCATTGCTAAGATATTATTTTTTAAAAAAATGAATCAGGGACACATCTTTATTTGTTCTTGCTGTAAAACGAACACATTGTCTTTCTGAAGATTAAGGCTTGCTGTGAGTTTACTACAGAGTTTTTGCCCACTGGGGGGTGGTACACACTACAAAAAGTCTGCTTTTAAGAGCCACAAGTCAGATGTTTTTTGCTGCTGTCCAGTTTTCTCTGCTTTAATTACAACAAAGCCTCCTGTTGAGAAAAACAGTGGAGGCCTCCAAGGGAAAAAAAATCAGTCTTTGAAAGATTTTACAGAACTTTACTTCCCATGTTGATTTAATTAACCGTGGTGTTTTATCTGGTCATTCTCAGTGAGAATGTTGTTAGAACTAAATAGTATGAATTTAAGAAAATTTAAGAGTTCAATTTAATATTTTATAAATGCGGTCTGTGACAAGGGGTGATCACAGTTCCTGGGGAAGGAGTAGGCCACAGAATAGAGGGAAAATATGCTCTTTAGAAATAGAATAAAATTGAGGAAAAACTGAAATTCTCAATAATGGAATTAACACAAATGCAATTTAGACCAATTATTTATATTTTCAGTTAATTGGCTTTTTATAAACCAGGACTGTGTGGTACCTAGTAACTGCTGAATCTGAAATAGTTTAAAACAAAGGTGAGGGCTTTTAAACTAAAGCATGGTGACAGGTTTTTGGAAGAAATTAAATTAACCTTAAATTTTTCAGGTTGAGGGGAAAAAACAAATATAAAAAAAATTCACCTACAAAGTGAGTCAGTTAGGACATGTGACATATATTGACGAGAAAAATAGATATGGATCTTTGTTTTTTAGAGCAGACAATTTTTTTCTCTTTACTTAAATTGATGTTTGCATTTTTCATCTTGCCACAAAGAAAGGTTCATTAAGACTCCATATCCTGAGGCAGTAGATGGCGAGCATAACTGGAATTTCTATCTGTTTGGACAATATAGTCTAGCAAAGAAAATGGGGCTAAAGATAATAGCTTATTAAAAGTCAGACAGCTGCAAAATTATAACCCTTTTTTAAAAAATATGGTCTCATTTAACCATTGAGAATTTATGGTTGAAAAGGAATATCCACATTTTTTTTTATTTCCAAGAGATAATTAGGGAACAGACCTTGCATCTTGAAATCAGTGTGACAATTTCTTTGGAAGAGCAACTTGAATTGTGGAATGATTCTGCATTTCACTAGTACTGATGTATAGAAAGTGTTTAATGGTACATTGTGAACTGACCAGAATTAATGTCTTAAAAAAAGGAGAGAAGTGACTTTATGTTTGAACCAAGTTAGTAATCTATGGCTAACAATGCCCTTCATTAATTAGTTAATTATATGCATTCATTGTCACTGTAATACATTTGTAACACTCTGGCAACTTTGCCTTGATGTGTCAGAGATGTGCTCAATCAAATTAGTTGCTGTCAGAGAGTAAAAGTTAGTCTAATTTAAATAAAATATCTAAAATACAAATAGCATCCTCTTTCTACAGCTTGCTTGTTTTTTTGCCAATGCTTTATTGACTTAAGTCTCAGAGTAATGCTAGCTGAATCAGAAAAATATATTTGGATGATAAAATCTCCTCTGGATGTTAAAACAACTTGCTTATATGTAATAGCATATATTATGCACGCTTGGAAAAAATGGCAAGTAAAATTAATAACTTACTGAATAACATGGAAAAACAAAGAGCAAAGTTTATTAAAACTAGACATATCAGGTCCATAGAAAGGAGTATCAGGCAACTTTCATATTTTTCCTTTCTTTTTGTTTTTAATGTTGTGGTTTCTAAGAAAATTGGGGCCTGTTGCATTCTTTCTTAACATGTGTGCAACCATTTTGTTCAACACATAGCCCCACTGGGGATTCTGTGTGATGTATGTAACATTTTTTGGGGAGGGGGTAATTGAAAAAATACTTTTTCACATTGTGAATACATACAGTCACGGAGAAAAACTGTTTTCAAATGAATGGCTAATTTGCATAGAGTGTAACACCAGAAGGATTTTTTTAAATTATTGAATATAGCAATCTGGTCCCATTGCACTGCCCTAAAGCTTATCTTTGTTAGTCTGGCTCACTAGATTTGTTGAATTACTATGGCTAATTTGCATACAGTGTAACACCAGAAGGATTTTTTTAAATTACTGAATATCACAATCTGGTCCCATTGCACTGCCCTAAAGCTTAGCTTTGTTAGTCTGTCTCACTAGATTTGTTGAATTACTATGCAGGTCACATACTACATTTGTCCAAGCAATGAATTTTGGCATTACATTGGGAAGGAATATATTTTTAAACCATATCCTCTCTATACGGAATTAAACAGTTAAAACTCAGATATCTCGTTTCAGAATTACAGACGTGGGATAGTAATGCAGGCTGTAGAATCTAGGTGTAGCTGTTTGTTTATCCTTCACAAAAGATTGTAAGTATACAGAAGCAGATCTAGCTGTGAGCAAGATATTTGTTCCTTATGTACTGAATACTCATGTGCTGAAGGATCATTGATTTCCTTTCACAGCTGTAAAAACGACTATTAAGGGGATCATGCCACACATGCAGTACTGCCCAGGCTTGAAAAATATTATTTTTTTTATTCTAGTGAGGTATCTATAGTGTATTTTCTAGTATTTGGTTCGAGCGAAATAGCAGAGTCTCCAGCTTAGCAATGTTTGCAGAGATTGATGCTAGTATGCCGATTGAAACTTGTTTGCTAAATATGAACCATGTTTTAAATGAACTTCTTATATTTGTACAGCACTGTAGAAGTGCATCGTAACTTTGCATTTATCATCTTCAGACTGATCTCTGATCGTAAAATTATGCCTTGTTGCACTTGAAAAATTCTCAGTGGGGAAGTAAAATACAAAACTTTTGAGGAAATTAGGAGAAATCAATGAAAACACTTACCTGCAAGGTGAGAAAAAGAATTCCTATTTACAATGCAGCAACAGCGGTTATTCCACTTCGAATGGTTATGCGAAGTCATAAAAGCCCTTATTTCAGGTCCAGTAACAAAAAGCAAGAGCAGCTATGGTGTGAGCTTATACTGTGTCAGATCACTTCTCCTACGCTGCGAAGGAGTGAGAGAGCGAAAGCATTCCAGTTGCGTGCACACAGCCCACCTCAAAGTCTGAAGTTAAAGCTTCACCTAACAGTGGTTGAATAAAGAGCTGATGTCATAAATGGGCAGGTCTTATATGGCTCTTGTTTGGTGAGTAACTGGATAACCAGACGGACAAGGAATGTGCATTACGAACACTAGAGGGAGTAGAAGGCAACTACAGCACAGTCTGCCAAACCTGAAATCTTGGGCAGTACTATGAGGTTTGTAACAACCTGATAAATACTAACACTTTTAAGATTTATTAAAGTCAAGTGCCTTTTAAAATTATTATGGCTGCAGAATCTGATTTATAACAGTACATAAAGAGTGGGCGAATCTCTTATTTTGGTAGATATGCCTTTTCAGAAGAAAATGGGAAACAACTGTTCTTAGTCAGTGGAAACAAATGTTACATTTGTGAATGAGATGTAATTACGTAATGAAAGACAACCACATCTTTGAGTCGAAATGAGTAAAAATAAAATGTCAACATAATTTTTACACAGTCAAATAACATAAAACTGTTCAGTATTCAAGAGCTATAGGTTTAAAGTAAAAAGTTTATGAATAATTTTTATTTCCCTTTTATAATGTTTCGTTTTGTGACTAAAAAAAAATAGCTGAAATCTCATTTGAGACATGACCTTCTTTTTTGACTTTGTGGAGAATGTATTGTAGATTTGGATTTCTAGAGAATGAGGGAGAGCTTTGAAATAGTGAATTGCTCAAAAAAGGTTTTTGTATGTATTAACTAGTGTAAACAAATGCTATACTTCATGAAATAAGGTGAGGATCTCAGGAGGAAAGTCATTCCTATGTAGAAACAAATTGGATTTTTGACTGTGCTGGTTTCATTCAAAAACTGTGGGCATGAAGTAATTCATTTGATGAACAATAAACAACTTCAGGGACCCTTGGGAGGTCATGTTGACATAGGAATCATGAGAGATTATTCATCTCTAGTTTTGAATAATGTTTCCTTAAAGGCATTAGTATTGTTAAGTCCATATTAAATTAGTAATGGCGTAATTGTTTTTCTTATTATCCTCTAAAGCACCTATTTGAGATGCTTATTTTAGTTCTTAGGAAATTCAGATGAGGACAAATAAGGCATTGTAAATACTCATATCCTTTTAATTCATTGATAAGTACCATCATTTGGAAAATAAATTTGCTTAATAAGTTCTTCCTACAACATAGTTTCCTTTTACTAGTAGCTTATTAACTTGCATAAGTGCTATTTGATTTAGCATAGTTGACATTTCCCATTGTCTTTTTAAATTTCCCTCAAAATATTTGTTTCCTTGAGGTCAGTCAATTGCTGTCTCCCACAAGTATTTGATTATATTCTCTTCATTAGCTTCATTTAGTTTATCTTGTCTGTATGCTTGTTTGATAGAGCAGTTTGACCCTGGTATTCACCAGCAAGACTAGGTGATATCAAAGTAGAAGGCAAGCTCATGATAAGGGCTATGTTGACCTCAATTGTTCAATTATTGCACTTTTTGTGGCATCAGAGGACAGCAAGGCCAAGCTCCATTAAGTTTGCAAGGGATCTGGATTTCTTTAAGTCTAAGGCTTATGGAAACCACTAGGAACACAAATTATCAACTTGGTACTTAAATCGCTTAAATAAGGTCTAACTGTAGAACTGAACTTTCTAGTTATTTATTATTTTCCTGAAAAAATATGTCCATTTACTTTATGCTACATTTTTTTTTTAAATCTTTAAAATTCATCTTTTGTAAACATAAATTTCTCATTTAAATATACCTTTCATTACCAATATTTGCTGTATCTGATTTTGATGTGGTTGAAACATCAAAATGGTACACGTTGCATTTTTCTTTAAATATGGGGGTGAGGGGAACGTTCAAGCTTTTTTAAGGGAAGGAGAATGTTCTTCTACATTTCCTGAATTCCAGTCCTCATCTGAATACAGTAAAAATGTGCTTTATTAAATATACAATGGACTATAATTTTATGAATAAAAACTTGACAGAGAAAAGAGTTGACATAATAACATATTGAAAAATATTTTTAGACATTCATCTAGACTAGACAATTGCCCATTTTTTCTCTAGGAAGATTTATTTGTTCACAGATCAGCAAATTCCCCAGAAAAATAACAGGTTAAAAACTGTGTAATGCTAATTTTAACAGTTAATAAAAACTCTTCCCAGTGTGCTAAATGCACTGGGCTTTGCCCTTGGCCGAGCTACTTGTGTCCTCCTATGCTCAGCAGTTATACTAAGGATCATTTAACTTATATATATATGCAGGCATTGTATTGCAGCATGCCTCTGTTCAGTTGTCATGCAAAACAAGACTATTGAATATGGTAATACAGGGTAGATTTTGAGTTCTGAGTATTCTAAAAGTGTTTCTTAAAACTCAAATTCCATTAAGATTCGGAAAGCATCTTTAAAACATGTTAGGTTTCAGAGTAGCAGCCGTGTTAGTCTCTATTCGCAAAAAGAAAAGGAGTACTTGTGGCACCTTTAAGGTGCCACAAGTACTCCTTTTCTTTTTTTAAAACATATTGTATTCCTAGCATCTCTGAAGTCTAGCCCAGTTTTATCAATAAACAGGTTGTGATGCATGTTACAGCACATCAATACTATATTTTAATATGTACCTGTGTGATGTTCATAGAAGATATGGAGTCCCCATTCAGCTATCTTTTAGCCTCTGAAATCTGGCCAAATACAGAATATAGTAGTAGAAATTGGAGTAAATCTTCCTGAACAATTCCAAAGGGTATTTGAGAAATAATTATGTTTTACCAGCTCACAGTTGCCTTAGAATACTAAAACTTTTTTTAAAAAATGCTGTAATTAACTTATTTTTATTCCTATATTTCTATAGAGACTCTTTAAATCTGTGATTTAAGAACACTTCAAATACTTTACACAACAAACTGTTGTAGCTTAACAACTTGGCTATTTGTTCATTTTTAAAATGCAAAAATTCAAGACCTTGATCTGGAACTCTATTAATGGTAGTGGAGCTGCTCATCTGAGGAAAAGGTGTATGAGTTGCAAATATATGAAAATTTAGAAGTGTAATGAGTTATAATTTAGTTTCTTTCTAAGCTAATAGTCTAAGACAGTAGGGAGAATGGTCTCTTTGCCTGTACTTAATGTATAGAAATCTTTGTGACAGGAAGATTAGAAATTAAACCTTTTTGACAAATCTATAGGGAAATTACTTTTTGGAAGATGTGTGGCAATACTGTTAAGGCCTAAAAGTTGAGGAGGCTTTTGAGGCTAACAAGTCATAAATTCAGAATACTCTATTATACCCTGTTCATAACACATTATGTCATACAAGTGCATAGTTCATAACATATATGCATGTATTACATACCTGGTTTTCCTATCTTTCATCTGTCTTGATCTTTCTGAATTACCACCACGTAAGGTACACTTTCAAGTCAAAGTGATAACTCTGTGTATTTTTAGCATCCTGCTTGTACTGATGGTGATTGCAGTTCCAGAAACTGCCCTTGACTAAAGGCTGATCTCAGCATCTTTTGATATGATTTCCCAAGCATTTTGCATTGGGAATGAAATAGTTATTCCAGAAGGTCATGGTTGGTAAGGTAATACCTTTCATTGGACCAACTTCTGCCGGGGGGAGAGAGAAAGACAAGCTTTTGAAGTCAGTCCAATAAAAAATATTATCTCATCCCCCTTGTCTCTCAAATATGCTAGGACTGACATGACTACAAACTACAGTGCATACAATTCCAGAAAGAGTTTTCCAGCAGGAGGAAACAGATCCCCTGAAGACTGCAAGAGAAAACTGAATCACTTCATGTTTAGGAGATTCTCACAAGTGGCAATCACTTGCTCAGTGCTCAGTTCTGCTCTCAGTGGCAGATTAGCTATTGGGACAACAGGGCACAGGGGCCCTGGCCAATTAGGGGGGCCCTGGAAAAATGGGTGCCCCAGAGCCCTGCCCTGCTACACCTGCCCAGCACTCCTGCCGGGGAGTGGGGTCAGGGCACAGGGGCTTGCCCTGCCCCACCCCACTCTGCCCCTGCTCCTCAGTAGGAGTGCCAGGCAGGCAGGGAAAGTGCCTGCACCCCGACAGAACTCCTTGGCAGGAGCACCAGCAGGAGCGCCGGGAGAGGGCAGAGGGGACAGCAGGCAGAAGGGATGGGGAGAGGCTCCCACTTGCTCTGGCCTAGGGCCCCACAAACCCCAATCCACCTTTTACTGCTCTTTCAGAAACTCAGTAAACTGATGTGAAATGGGGCATTAGTGGAGTTTAGCTTATTGAGAGAGGTCCCTAATTAACAGATCAGCTTTAAAGGCATGTTGGAGCAATTTCCAGAGTAGCTTGCCCCAATTTAAAACAGGGTATATGTTAATTTGTAGTGACATTGAAGGAAAGAAAAGCAACAGTTTAAGATGCAGCTTACCAGAAGAATGTCAGTGGTAATGAATAATATACATAGTGTGACAAAGCTCTGTCCTTGCTTCTGTGGGTCCCACATTTCCTGGCAGATTTCGCTAGCCTCAGAGGCTCACTGTGACCCTGCACGTAACCCTTCTCTCTCTCTCTCTAGGGACAAGGGTCACAGTCTACTGAGCCATTTTCATCATAAGCCAGCAAGGGAGTTGAGGAGAAGTTATCCTTCCTTGCACAGTCTCTGTTGTCTCCCAGTCTCAGTGATTAATCAGGGGGCAAAGGTGTGGGGGGCGGGGGAGCCCAGGCCTACCCTCTACTCCAGGCTCCAGCCCAGGGACCCTAATAGTATCAGCTATGGTAGCTGACCTTTTAGAAACATGACATGTACAATTCCCTGGGCTACTTCCCTTACAGCAGCCCTCACTTTCTCAAGCTATACTTCACCCTTACTTCAGGGCCTCCTTCCTTGTGCCTGATATGGTGTGTACTACTCAGCCTTTCCAACAGCACAACTTCCTCCCACAGCTCCTGACATGCACACCCACCTGACTAACTGGGAGGCTTTTAACTAGCTTCAGTCAGCCCCTGACTGGCTTCAGGTGTCCCAATCAACCTAGCCTTCTCCCTGCCTTCTGGAAAGTTCTTAATTGGCCCCAGGTGTCTCGATTGACCTGGAGCAGCTTCCATTTCACTTATCCTGGTACCAGGGATTTGCTTACCCTGGAGCTAATATATCTATCTTCCACTACTTTTCTATAGCCATCTGGCCTTAACCCGTCACAATAGGTATTGCTTCAAAAACAAAATTGTTTTGCAGTTTATAAGCCTATAATGTGTGAAGTGAATCTTACTTCAAATTATGTGAATTGTTTTAAAATATAGTTTGGAAAAAATGGGTCTCTCAAAAGTAAACAAATGGCTAAATTTTGCATTCAGTTTCAGCATTGTACATATGTAGTAACCCCACTGAAGTCAGTGCAGCAGCTCTAGGTTTCAGAATGCAGCCCATAGTGTAGAAGATAATCCATAGTGGAAATGATAAAATATGAGTGAAGAAGACTCTTCACCATATGTGCATTTTCCTGACACAGTAACTTATTGGATATAATTGTCTTGAGTTTAAATACTCCTTTATGTTTCATAGATTCATAGATATTAAGGTCAGAAGGGACCATTATGATCATCTAGTCTGACCTCCTGCACAATGCAGGCCACAGAATCTCACCCACCCACTCCTGCGAAAAACCTCTCACCTATGTCTGAGCTATTGAAGTCCTCAAATCGTGGTTTAAAGACTTCAAGGAGCAGAGAATCCTCCAGCAAGTGACTTGTGCCCCATGCTACAGAGGAAGGCGAAAAACCTCCAGGGCCTCTTCCAATCTGCCCTGGAGGAAAATTCCTTCCCGACCCCAAATATGGCGATCAGCTAAACCCTGAGCACATGGGCAAGATTCACCAGCCAGATACCCAGGAAAGAATTCTCTGTAGTAACTCAGATCCCACCCCATCTAGCATCCCATCACAGGCCATTGGGCCTATTTACCATGAATAGTTAAAGATCAATTAATTGCCAAAATCATGTTATCCCATCATACCATCTCCTCCATAAACTTATGGAGTCTAATCTTGAAGCCAGATAGGTCTTTTGCCCCCACTGCTTCCCTTGGAAGGCTATTCCAAAACTTCACTCCTCTGATGGTTAGAAACCTTTGTCTAATTTCAAGTCTAAACTTCCCAATGACCAGTTGTTTGTTTAAAAGCCCGAAGAATAACCACCACAGCTGTCTTTTTATTTCCTCCCTCCTCCCCCCACTGTCTTGTAGTTTCCTTAAGTTTCCTTAATAGCCCTAAGGAAAGGCCTCATCAATTCAGAGGTGCACCTGATGTAATCCTGTCCCTCTCTTCTTCTTCCCTAGGGCCAGTCAGAAAATAAACAGTGGCTGTTTATCAGATGATATCCTATTGACAAAGAAACAAGCTCATTGACTGACTAAATAAAAGCAAAAAACATACAACTAAAATATAAATGGTAGGATTTTTTTTTTACATCAAATATGCCAGGGTTGATAACGGCCTTTTTCATTGAGAATACAATGAATAAAACATGATAAACAGTTGAATGGTTTTCTTCAAATAGTCGTTACAAAATAAATTAATAGTCCCATAATTGTCCCAGTCCAGCTTTGTATTAGAGACTTAAGAAATCGCTCATAAATATATCTTAAGTTATTTATATATTAAATAAGCATATCAGTGTCTTGGACAGCTTGTCCCATGTACAACGTGAACAAAT
Organism: Eretmochelys imbricata; assembly: GCF_965152235.1. Taxonomy (NCBI): domain Eukaryota; kingdom Metazoa; phylum Chordata; order Testudines; family Cheloniidae; genus Eretmochelys; species Eretmochelys imbricata. The sequence goes on along the minus strand of NC_135574.1, from coordinate 198,924,007 downwards.
TAAAATAAACACAAAACAGTTAAGAGTCAGTTCCCTAAGTTAGGGCTTGTCCACACTTACTCCCATTTCAAAGTGCAGTAGATCAAAGTTCACTAGGGAACTTTTAGCCCGTGGTAGAAGGGTCCAAATGGACAGTTATTGTGAGGCACGCTACAGAAATATAGCTTTACATTCCTGCTTACCACCTACTGACTGTTCGTCTAGTCAGGCTCTCATATAACTTGGCTTCTCATTTCCTTGCTTCAGTGGTTTTGTGTTTGGAAGCGATATAAACTTGCATGCTTCAGGTTGTAAACCAATCTCTAATTAAAAGGGATTAGAAAGAAACTTCTACTGGAGGCAGATAACTTCATAATTATGACTAGAGGGTTTTTTGCACTTTCCTCTGAAGCCACTGTTACTGGTCAGAGGCAGAATATTGGACAAGATGGACTTCTGGTCTGATCTGGTGTGGCGTTTTTATATTCCTAGTCAGTTTCACTTTTATTCTGTTCTAGATCAGTGGTTCTCGACCTATTTACCATTGTGGGCCACATATAGGGTTGCCAACTTCCTACTCGCACAAAACCGAATACCCTTGCTCCGCCTCCATCCCACCCCACCTCCAAGGCCCCGCCCCTTCTCACTGCATCCCCCCCGCCTGTCGCTCGCTCTCCCCACCCTCACTTACTCATTTTCACCGTGTTGGCTCAGGGGGTTGGGATGAGTGGGGGTGTGTGTGAGGGCTCCGGCTGGGGGTGCGGGCTCTGGGGTGGGATGGGGATGAGGGGTTTGGGGTGGGGGAGTGTGCTCCAGGCTGGGACCGAGGAATTTGGAAGGTGGGAGGGAGATCAGGGCTGGGGCAGGGGGTTGGGGCCTTGCGGGGGGTCAGGGGTGCAGGCTCCGGGCGGCGCTTGTCTCAGGCAGCTCCCAGAACAATGGCATGTCTCCCCACTGGCTCCTATGCGGAGGTGCGGCCAGGTAGCTCTGTGTGCTGTTCCCGGCCAATGGGAGCGGCAGAGCTGGTGCTTGGGGCGGGGACAGTGCACAGAACCACCTGGCTGCCCCCACGCCTAAGGAGCTGGAGTAGGGACATGCTGCTGCTTCTGGGAGCCATGGCAGGTAGGGAGCCTACCTTAGCCCTGCTGCGCAGCTGACCAGACTTTTAACGGCCCGGTCAGTGGTGCTGACCGGAGCCGCCAGGGTCCCTTTTTGACCTGGCGTTCCAGTCGAAAACCGGACACCTGGCAACCCTAGCCACTTATGTGGCCCACAGTGTGTTCTGTGGGCCACATCCAATTCTACCTCTATGGCCCTGAAGATGTTACATGGGCCGCAGCTCTGTACTGATTGGGCCGCAGGTTGAGAGCCACTGTTCTAGATAATCTGGCTTTCAGGTTCTTATGCACTAGCACCATGCTGCAATATTTGATTTTCACTTACTGCAGAAGAATGCTCATGTGAACAAAAATGATTTCCCTTGGCATGTAAAAATGTCTTCAAAACCTTTGTACTCTCTTGTAGTTTGTGAAAGGGTGTAGATACAGAACCAACATTTGGGGCCAAATTTGACCCAACAGTGACTCTCTTAAACTACCTTTTATGTATTTTAAAAAAAAAGGGCAAAAAAGCACCCAAAATTAGTATGTTACTAATAGATGCTGTTCACTTGGCATACATTTTGGATACACTTCCAGACAGCTCAAAAATGGTGCTCTTCACAGTGGCAATGAAGTTTAGTCTTGTTTTTGTTGTTTTTTTCACTCAAAAATTGTTTTAATTGAAACTTTTAATTTCCCATGAACTATAAACCCCATCTCATTGGTATATAAATCCTGAAACCAATACTGGTGGGTTCTAACTTACTAAAACCAGAATCCTAGCATGAAAGTGTCGGCACACACCCCAGCTGAAAACTGATAGAGAAAAGCTGAGAGAATTGTTACAGCTGGGTTTACAACTTGTCTTCATACTTAAGCATGATCATATCTGAAAAAAAAAAAAAAGAAATCTCAATAGGTAAAGAAAACCTCTCTCTTCCTATTGTTGTGTTTGCTAGTTGTCAATGTTTGCTATTCATATAGATATAAAAACCTACTTTATTATTTCCTGTACAATTTTAAAAATGGGTATAGAGAAAAAAAAAACTATTGTAACTCTATATTCTTCTATGTGAACTAGTTACGTTCAGTGTGGACCATTCCAGCATGATCATTACAGGTTTAAAATGAGCCAACTCTCTAGAATCTGCACAGCACAAAATTGACATCCTGTGAACTGCTTTAATGGCTCTGCATGTGTGCCTTTTAGAATCATGGAAAAGTAAACTTTTAAGCCCCAGGAGTTTTTTCACTGTTCACAGGTTTTGTGTTAAATTGTTTCCCTGTGTGTGAAGACAAAACTTGAAGTGGGATATATCACCTGGAAACATAGAAGTTGCAAGCCTGAATGACAGGCAGTGGCAGCATGTGCAAGAGATCCTTGCTGGCTTGAAGACTATATTTATTTTACTTTGGCCATACCACGCTATTCCAAAAGCAGCTGTAAAAGCATTGCTTCCTGCATAGCTAAGGTCTTCCACCATTACTATGGCAAACGTACTTATTCTCAAAAGAAAATTTTTTCTTGGCTCTATCTTGTGTGATGTATAAGTTCCACATAAGGAACTACCAAATTTGGCATGATTTCTTTAGGCTGTGATATTACTACAAAACTGTTGTCATTTTATATGCTTTCTGAAATTCTGTAACTCAAATTCAATTTTCAGGTAATCTATAATAATTTCTATTTCCCCCCCCCAAAATAATAAAATTTACTTAATTTAGGAAATTGCTACTAAGCCTATATAATTGCTTCCTTGTATTCCATATGGTCATAGGGATTGCAGTATGTCAAGTTAGTGCCTTCTAGAAGGTGTTATGTTGGTAAAGAGACAGACAACACATCTTTGACCTAACTTCAGACTGGCAGCCATCTTTTTCTTAATGGCTACCAATGTTTCCCTCTCCTGTCATGTGGTGTTTACACGGCTTGAGATTTAAAGCAGTGATAACACTATTTTAAAACTATTGACAAATTCCACAGTAATGATAATGCTATTTACCCTGCTGAAGCACTGGGTTTGCCATACAATATTCAAAAACAAAATAGAATACAGTTAAAAGGCCCAAAATATAACTAAACCCCAAATCCCAACAATTTTGCAAGCACTGTCGCACATAAAGATGCTATTAATGGCTTTTTTTAAAGATCTGGAAGGAATTATTAAGATGGACCATTACTTGCCTTTAGGGCCATCACTGGAAAAACTTGCTTGTCTACCAATTTAACATCAGGAAGTGTCATGAGGAAGAGTGGAGCCTGGGAAGTACAGTAAACTGACAGCGTGTCCCTCAGGTGTAGGATCTCAGTACATAAAGGCGCTATATGTCAAAAAAGCAAACTTGTATGTCAGTCATTGTTCTGTGGGCAGCTAATGGAAAGCAGGTGTAAAATGATTATGAATGATCACTCCAGTGACAGAACATATTTCTGCATTTTGCATTTGCTGCATGCAAGAGGCCAGCCAGGATAAAGGAAGTTACCACAGCCAAAATTGAGATAACTTGTTCAGAGAAGAAAATGTCGAGCTCTGTATAGCAGGGAGAAGTGAATTGTTATTCCAATAAGACACTGTCCTCGCAGTGGAGTCATGCAAGTTTCATTGTCTTTTCCTGAAAACTTTGTGAATGCACTGAATGTCCTCACAATGCCATAAAAATATCTTTTTTCTCTAATACTGATTACGATTTTGGCATACACATGATGTCTTGAACAGAAATGTGGTGGAATAGTAGTTGTGACTTGAGTACAGGTATTGAAGGATATGTGTTGTTCAGGAAAGACAGAAATAAAGATAAAGACAGTGGAATAGCATTGTATGTTAATGATGAGGTAGATTATGGTAACATCCATTGTTCCATTGTTTCATGTTTTTTTGGGGGGAGGGATAGCTCAGTGGTTTGAGCATCGGCCTGCTAAACCCAGAGTTGTGAGTTCAATCCTTGAGGGGGCCGTTTAGGGATCCAGGCCAAAAATTGGGGATTGGTCCTGCTTTGAGCAGGGGATTGGACTAGATGATCTCCTGAGGTCCCTTCCACCCCTGATATTCTATGATTGGATGGAATGGATAGAATGGAAAAAACAACATCTGTTCAGATCAAAATAATTTTGGTGAAGAAAGCTACCAGAAGCTCTCCTGGGATAGTGTTTGGGGTGTGCTACAGACTCCCAGGATCCAATTTGGATATGGATAGAGACCTCTTTAATGTTTTTAATTAAATAAAAACTACTGGGATTTGTGTGATTGTGCGATACTTTCACTTCCCAGATATAGATTGGAGGACAAGTGCTCCAGATTTTCCTGGATGTGATAACTGACAAATTTCTTCACCAAACAGTCGCTGAATCAATAAGAGGTGGTGCCATTTTAGATTTAGTATTGGTGAGTAGTAAGGACCTCATCAAAGAGCTGGTTGTAGGAGACGAGATTGGTTTGAGTGATCATGAGCGAATTCAGTTTAAACTAAATGAAAAGATGAACAAAAATAGGTCTACAACTAGGGTCCTTGATTTCAAAAGGGCAAACTTTAAAAAAAGATAAGGGAATTAAGGAATTGGACTGGACTGAAGAAGTCAAGGATATGAATGTGGAGGAGGCTTTACTTTAAGTCAAAGTTGCAGAAACTATCCGAAGCCTGCATCCGAACCGAGAGGAAAAATATCATAGGTAAGGGTTGCAGACTAAACTGGATGAACAAGCATCTCAGACAGGTTATTAAGAGAAAGCAGAAAGCCTACAAAGAATGGAAGATGGGATGGAAGAGCAAGGAAAGCTACCTTTTGGAGGTCAGAAAGCATAGGGGGAAAAAGTGAGAACTTCCAAAAGCCAAACAGAGTTGGACCTTGCAAGGGAAATTAAAATCAATGGTAAAAGGTTTTATAGCTATATAAATAAAAAGAAAACAAGGAAAGAAGTGAGACTGCTAAACACCAAGGCTGGGGTGGAGATTAAAGATAATCTAGGTATAGCCCAACAACTGAACAAACTCTTTGCCTGAATTTTTAATAAAGATAATGAGGAGCATAAGGGCAGTGGCAGGGCGGCTAATGGAAACGGTGATATGGAAGTAGAAATTACCATGTGCGAGGTGGAAATCCAACTCAAACAGTGTAATGGGACCAAATTGTGGAGGCCCAGATAATCTTCATCGAAGAATATCAAAGGAATTTGGACATGAAATTACAAGCACAATACTAAGGATTTTTTCATGAATTCATAAACTCTTGGGTTGTAGAGAAAGTAGTTAAGGACACAGAGATAAATGGCAATTGGGATGAAGGATCTTAGGGGTAGTGGCTAATGGAAATTAGAATATGGAAGTAGAAATTACCACATCCGAGATGGAAGTCAAACTGAAACAGCGTAATGGGACTAAATTGGGAGGGGCGGGGGCAGATAATCTTCATCCAAGAATATTAAAGGAACTGGCACATGAAATTGCAGGCCCAATAACAAGGATTTTTAATGAATCTGTGAGTTTGGGGGTCATTCCCTCTGACAGAAGGATTGCTAATATAGTACCTAATTTTAAGAAAAGGAAAATAGTGTTCCGGGAAACTACAGGCTTGTTAATTTAACCTCACTTGTATACAAGATTTTAGGACAAATTTTGAAAAAGAAAGTAGTTAAAGGCATAGAGGTAAACAATAATGGGGATAAAATACAACATGATTTTACAAATGGTCGACCATGCCAGACCAACCTTTCTTTGAGAAGATAACTGAAGTTTTAGACAAAGGAAATGCAATAGATCTAATGTACCTGGATTTTGGTAAAACATTTGATATAGTTCTACATGGGAAATTATTAGTTAAATTGGAGAAGATGGGGATTAATATGGGAGTTGAAAGGTGGAGAAGGAACAGATTAAAGGGGAGACTACAACGGACCATACAGAAAGGTGAACTGTCAGGCTGAAAGGGAGGTTACTAGTGGAGTCCCTTAGGGATCGTTCTTGAGTCTGACCTTATTTAACATTTTCATTAATGACCTTGGCACAAAAACTCGGAGTGTGGTAATAAAATTTGTAGATGACAAAGTTGGGAGGTATTGCCAATGCGGAGGAGGACCAGAATATCCTATAAGAAGATCTGGGTGACCTTGAAAACTGGAGTAATAGAAAAGGGATGAAATTTAATAGTGAAAATTGCAAGCTCATGCATTTAGGCAGCAAAAATTCTTGTTATTAATATCAGCTGGCGATTTATCAGTTGGAAACAACAGAGGAGGAGAAAGACCTGAGTGTAGTGGTTGATCACAGGATGACTATGAGCTGCCAATGTGATGCAGCTGTGAAAAAGGCTAATGCTATCCTTAAATACATCAGGCGAGGTATTTCCAGTAGAGACAGGGAAGTGGTGATACTATTATACAAGGCACTTGTGAGAACTCACCTGGAATACTGTGTGCAATTCTGGTCGTCCATGTTTAAGAAAGATGAATTCAAATTGGAACAGGTGCAGAGAAGGGCTACTAGGATGATAATTGGAATGGAAAATCTACCTTATGAGAGGAGACGCAAAGAGCTTGGCTTGTTTAGCCTAACCAAATGAAGGCTGAGGGGAGGTATGATTGCTCTTTATAAATACATCAAAAGTACAAGTGCCAGGGAAGAAAACAAGTTGTTTAAATTAGGTTCCAATGCTGACGCAAGAACAAATGGATAAAAACTGGCCTCAGAACAAGTTTAGGCTTGAAATTAGGTGAAGGTTTCTAACCATGAGAGGAGTGAAGTTCTGGAACATGGAGGGGATGGTATGATGAGACTGCCTATGATGGTATATAAGAGATCTGCAACTGCTAGTAGTAAATATCCCCAGTGGCTGGTGATGGGATATTAGATGGAGAGGGCTCTGAGTTACTGTAGATTATTATTTCCTGGTATCTGGCTGTTGGGTCTTGCTGAAATGCTCTGGGTCTAACTGATCACCATATTTGGGGTTGGGAAGGCATTTTCCCCTGGGTCAGATTGGCAGAGACTTGGGTTTTGGGTTTTTTTTGCCTTCTTCTGCAGTGTGGGACATGGGTCACTTGCAGGTTTAAACTAGTGCAAATGGTGGGTTCTCTGTAACTTTAAGTCTTTAAATCATGTCTTGAGGACTTCAGTAACTGAGCCAGAGGGTATGGAGCTGTTACAGGAGGGGTGGGGAAGATTCTATGGCCTGCAACATGCAGGAGGTTGGACTAGATGATCATGATGGTCCCTTCTGGCTTTAAAGTCTATGGGTCTATGATCACACCTCTTTTTTAAAAAACTCTAGTCTCCTTCCAACCTCTTTTTGTTTTATGCAGTATGAGCTGAATTCTCCGAACCTTCCAAAAGACTATGTTGCAAGTTTTGCAAGCAGTAGTGTGTTGTTTATATTATAAAACCAGAATCATTTGGATGCTCGTTCTTCTACCATCTGACATCTCTGCTTAAATTGTGTGACTGCTACAGACTGGAAAGACTGAATGGTGAGGGTTATGCATTGTCTTGTTAAGTGTCTGTCTCATTAGATAGAGGGGGCTGGACTAGATGAGCTCCTGAGGTCCCTTCCAACCCTGATATTCTATGATTTTATGACTCATTGCTCGGGTGAAAGGATAATGAAAAGATTTTTATGTTTGCAAGAATTATCTTTATAATAGCAAAATTACTTTCCTCCTAATCCAAACATGCTGGGCTCTTGTCATCATTTCCAAACAATTCACCTTCATGTTGAGACTAAGTAGAAACACTTCAACCCTGAAGGTATAGAAAAGTTAAGAAAGTTATAGAAAGTTAAGTGACTGAAAACAAAGTCTTATAATGGAAACTGTAGCATAATCTTAACTACAGCATTTGCTGCTGCTTCTAGTATAATATGACATGATTAAGCACTGCGTTTAAATTAACTTTAAAAAGAAGATGTTTAGTTTCATGCCAGCAGCACAGACAATTGGTGACTAAAAAGTTCTGTACCAGATTTTTCTATCCTTCTTTTCACAGAGGAAGAAAGATGTACATAGACTCTTTGTATTTCAGGGAGAGGAAATGTAGCACAATAGGCTGTTGAAGGGAAGCAATTCCCATAATCAGTTTTCTGTACTACTTATTACCAACTGGTCAGAACTAGATTTTAATTAAATTTTAAGGGATAAAGGACAATAGTGTGTGCTAAGGATGGAGAGTCATCTTAAACTTTGAATTTCCTGGCTTTCATTGGTTTCTGTCGCTACCTCAGTGTTATTTAAATGTAGGATTTTAGATGTGATTTCCTTTCATGGAAGGTTATAACTGTATTTTGTTTTTGGAGTCATTCAAATAGTTCCTTTTTGGTTTATTGAATAAATATTTGTTCTCTAATAGACCACAAGGACATTGGCTCTGGTAAATCCCCATTGAGTGCCATGATCAGTAGACCTTCAGAATGGTAATCAGGCATATGTTATTGCTGGTTTCTGAATGTTTTAAATTAAATCTTTGATATGTATTTAATTTTAAGAGTACATCACTGAGTACCTACAGATTTTATTTTAATAACTGAGTGGTTCATAGCTGTAGAGATTTGTATAAGATTCATCTTCATAGATCATACATCTGAAGGCCAAGACCATTATGATCTCTCTAGTCTGACCTTGTATATAATGTAGTTCAAAGAACTGCCTCCCATAATTTCCTTGAGTCCACAATTTATTTGTCCTGTAGCATATCTTTTAGAAAGATGAAGTGATGGAGATTTTTCCACATCCTTAGGAAAGGTGTTCCAATAGTTAATTATTCTCACTGTTACAAATGTGTCCTTTATTTCTAGTCTGACTTTGTCTAGCTTCTGTTTCTGACCATTTACTCGATATCAGATTTCTGCTAGATTAAAGAACTGTTTACTGTCAGAACTCTTAGAATGTAGCTACTGGTAGACTGTGATCAAATCACCTCTTAATAGTCTCTTGGATAAAATAAATTGTGGTTCTTAAGTCTCTCACTATAAGGCACTAGATCTCAAATCCTTGTTGGTCTCTTCTGAATTCATTCTAATCTACCAACATTCTTTTTGAAGTGTGGACACCAGAGCTGGACACTGTTCTAGTAATGTCTCACTTGTGTATTCAGAGGTAATACTAACACCCACTTCCTATTTGGAATTCCGTATACTGTACATCCAAGGAACATATTCGTCTTAGTTACAGCATCTAATGGAGAGTTCATGTTCAGCTCATGTATCCTAACCCCAAAGTCCTTTTCAGGGTAACTACTTTCCAGGGTACAATCCCCATTTTATACATGCAAACTATGTTCTTTGTTCTTAGATTTAATGATCTTGTATTTGGCTCTGTTAAAACTGTTGTTGTTGAAGTGAACCTACCTTAACAAGCGAGCCAGTTGTTTTGTATAAGTGATCTGACTACACCATTGCTTACCATTCCACCCATTTTTGTATAATGTGCAAATGTTACCCTCAAGGATATTATACTTTCTTCCTGATCACTGATGAAGGGACTGAACAGCAGTGGTCTGAGAACAGATACGTGCAGAACCCCACTAGAAACACTCCTGTTGAATGTCACTTTTTGAGATCTATTAGTTAGCCAGTTTTTAATCAGTTTAATATGGGCTACATTTATTTTTGTATAGTGCTATTTTGTATCAGAATGTCACATGGGACTAAGTCATATTCATTACAGAAGTCTATTATGTTAACAGTTAACTTTGGATTTTTTTTTATGAAAAAAGAGAAAACTAAAGTTGTTTTAATTATTTATGATGTCCCTTTAGAAGCCCACTCTCATACCTAACCCATTTACTTTTGTGCCAGCAGTGTCCTTGTTGCTTCCCCTGCAGTAGGAATGACACTTGTTAGTTATGTATGCTGCCACGGGAACCAGAAATGTTATTTTTAGAATTACCCAAAAAGTAATCTCTTCCTTTAGAGAATGGTATACTAGATAAACAAAACTCCATTAAAACATCTTGACATCTTTAGAATTTAAAGAACTTTCCGTACCCACTAATAATTTGGGGCCTAACTACCACTGGATGGTACCTTGAAAGTTAAAATTGAAACCTTTTTTATTTTTTAATTTGAAAAATATTTGTCTCTAGACTTTGAGACTAAGACTTCGTATGATTAATTGTAATGCAGACCAAGTTATTATTGGCTAAATTATGAACCATTTGAAAATAGAGACTTCTGCTGGCACATCTTTAAAGTGCACATTGCTTACACAATTATGCATAGTGAAGCAAGTAACACTAATTTTCCTAATTATTAAGGTTGTAAATAATTGGAATAAGAATTGATATAGCATTTTGTTAGGGCATGTTCCTGTATCTTTTTTTTCCTTTATTCAAAAGTATATGCTGCTCTTCTACAGACTATTCCAAATAAATATATAAACTGTATTCATTACTGCACAACTTGATGAAGTCTCTAAAAGGGAAGGATAGGGAACAGTAGACAGTTTTATAAAATGCAGTCCCAGAAATATATTTACACATTCTTCCTAAATATACCTCCAAAAAACCTTTAACTGAGAGTAGAAATGATGATTTTGTGAAAATAGGACTTTAGGGTTAAATGTTGAGACATGAAATTGAATGTAACCAGATATTCGTTGCTTTTTAAAATGTGCATATACAGTAAATAGATGGTGGGAAGTTTGTTTGTTAAATAGTTCTTGAATATTTAACATATCATTCTACACATATTGCTTAACTCTTCAGAGATTTGTTTTGTACTTCTTAAACACCAAAAAGCTCAATAAAGTATGTTTAATTTTAACAAATGAAAAATTATTTCAGCTAGTCTTACTTATCATATAACAATAAAGCATTAGTGCAATTGATCTGCTGACCTTAATTCCCTGGAAACTGTCACATTTCTTCTTTATTCCTTTGTCCAACCTAACAATGTGACCCAAAATACTACAGAGCTTTAAAGTTTCTCAGCATTGTAAGGTCAAGCTTTGGTCACCATAGTTACAGTTTAGATCTGTGGGTCAAGGGTCAAATAGATTAATGATGTCAGACACATCTTTAAATGGTTCTAACACTACTTCACCATGCGGTAAGCAGCTGAGCATATTTGATATGACAAAGGCCTTCTTAAGTCTTGCTAATAGGAGGATCTTTGGAGATATCTGCTAGAAAGGTCTTTTCTGTTGTGCAAGAATGTTCAATATTGAGCAATGGTGGGCATCAGCAGTGGGCCGTTTCAATTCAAACTGTCTGAAGTAGATTGCAAAGACTGGCTAAATGGCTTACACTACCACTGCTCCTTTCTTTCTGTTTATCTGATTCCTTTGTCCAGTATTCATTCCATTTGGCTAAAAGCCACTAAAAGGGCAGAAAACAGAAAGCTGGAGGAATATATTTAAGTACTTGATAAAATACTTGCCCTTCCATAGCCATAGTATGACATCAAAGCAAGAAATAACGAGGTTTAGATTGCTTTTTTGTAACTTTAAGAACCTTTTATCCATATATGTAGTGCTCAGAATATATTTACAAACGTACTCGGGTTCTTTGTCTAGGTATTTTCATAAGAAAAATGGGAATACAATTCCCTTCATGGATAGCAATTTAAAAAAAAACCTAATTAGATTAAATTACATATAGAAATGTACCTACACACACCTGTGTTGAAAATACTTCATTTTGTTTCAGTGGGTTAAAATGTCCACACAAATGAGGAGCTGAAAATTATATTAGAGCTTCATTTATGCTTTTTTTTTAAAAAATAGGTACCTTACCGTAACTACAAGATAAATATTGTGTGGCTGATCATAGTACACGTGGATTCTGCAGCAAGCTAAACATTTCATGGCTGTGAAGATTAAATGGAAAATCTGTTGAAACATGTTTTCAATTAGCAAAATATGTAAATAAATAACAGTTGGTATGAAATATTTGAGTAAACCTGTTTTTGACTCCATTCACCTGATCCTGTCACAGAAGCATATCAGCAATGCATTGTTTCAGCTGAGAGGGAGAGAACTGAGCGCTTTGGAAGATGGAAGGTGTTCAATATAGAATTAATACTATTGAAGGGTGGGGGTGGAGGGTGTCAGGATTTTTTGCAAGTGCAGTTTGTGATGGTAGCGGTAAGGGAAGTATAGGTTGTCTGCAGAGGGAGGTTCTGTTGCCTGTGATCTTTTTTTTTCACATGACATGTAAGTGGGTGACAGAATTCTGTGTCATGCCCCTTTCAAATCAATGAAAATTGTTGCAATGTAGAAATTTGGAAACAAGTTAGTTAGCAATAAAACTTAAATGTTGAACTGTTTGGCAGTGCTTAGAAACATTGGTTCTGCAAACAAATACAGTATTACTCTGAGTCATGTTTATGGGCTAGGAAATCGATATTTAACTATATTAAAGAAAAAAATCCCAAACATTAACATGCTGCACCTGCCTTAACAGTATGTACAGAGAGTTCCCAAAACAAAATATATCTATTTTATCTCTCTCTAGTATTTATAAGGTACTATTATTTTGATTCTGATACATCATAAGGTTAAATCAAAATGTTGAGATTTCCTTAACATGATATCAAGGGAAAAGGTAGTTATGCAGTTGGATTTAGATACTGGTTGTCATTTTGGCTTTTTGAATGTTTCTGTTATAGCTCTTAGAGGGAAGAAGGGAGCCTCTACTTTCTCATCCCTTCCTCTTCTGCACAGCAGGATGCATTACAGCTTGTTTCTTTACAGCTGTGTGAATAATTTGGCCTACAGTAAAGTTTCCTCCTATCCAAGGAATGTTAATATAGTACTTAACAACTGCCTCACCCGCCACCCCCAACCTTCTAGCCTTTTTACCCATATTGCTTCAGTCTTCTCTGTGAAAATCCTCTGTTATAGTGGGCATTTTTTCAGCTTTAGGAGTTAGTGAGTTTCAATCCTCCATTGTACGCATGCATTCTTGCGATTTTACCAGAGTTAGTGACTCTCATACATGAACTGGGTTCGTGTGAGAGAAATTGAATTTCATTTGAGCCAAGAGTTACAGCAAAGGCCCCCAGGTCTGTCCATCTCAACAAAATAACAAACGTGGTTCTTTAAAACTGAGTAAAGTCTGACTACCAAGTAAAAAAAGTAAACTGGCATATAAAGCAGTGATACCCAGATGAATACTGTATCTGAGCATGTGGTATAAAAACAGAAAGAAAGAATCACGAAAAAGTTCAGGCACATTCAGTAGTTGCCAGCATAAAAAAGAAAAGCAGATGCATCCAACACGAAAAGTTGCTTAGGCACTATATACTACTTCCTGTGCTATACTGCTGGCACAGCTGGCATTTGTACTTCTGCCATCCCAAAAGAGTGAGAGTTTTTTCTTCACAATATCACTCCTTCAATGTAAATATCTTAGGTGGCAACAAACTGTTTCTCTTGTTTCCCTACAAATGTACACAAATTTCAGTATCCAGCTAACTACAGAACACCAAAATGAAATACTTCTTCTCACAGCAAGTACTCAGCCTGTAGGATCTGTTTCCACAGGAGGGCCTCGACATAAATGCCGTAAGTGGAGTTTAAATAGGACATGATAATGTTATGATCAAAAATAACACTTAATACTCCTATAACACTTTGTGTTTATGAAGCACTCTTAATTGTAAACATTAACTAATTCTCATGATGTGCCTTTGAGATGGGTAATACAAATGCTCTCTGTTTTATGGTTGGGAAACTGAAACCCTGGAACTTTAAATTGCATGAAAGATTGTAGCAGAGCTGGAATTGAAATCCAAGAACTCTTGGCTTCTAGACTCATACTGAATCCATTAGATTAGATGATCTTTAATAACATTTGTAGTTATGCCTAGTAAGACCCAGGGCTGGCTCCAGGCACCAGCATTCCAAGCAGGTGCTTGGGGTGGCAATCTGCAAGGGGCGGCAGTCCGTGTGCTGTTAGGCCGTTTCCGCGACGGCGGCAATTCTGCGGCAGCCTCGTTCTTCAGCTGCCTGCAGCAGCAAATCGGTGGCAACTTCTATCTTCAGCTGCTTGCGGTGGTGGCGATTCGGCATGCTGCTTGGGGTGGCAAAAACAGAAGAGCTGGCCCTGCTAAGACCAATCAGATTTCACACTTAGGGAACTCTTTGATCACTGGAAGAGTCGCGAAAGACTTTGTTCCTATATGTATAAATGGTTACAGGCAGTAAGGAGTTACATATTGCTCTGAATCACCAGATTAAGTATCCTCAGATACATCAGGTGAGGTATTTCCAGTAGAGACAGGGAAGTGTTAGTTCCATTATATAAGGCATTGGTGAGACCTCATCTGGAATACTGTGTGCAGTTCTTGTCTCCCATGTTTAAGAAAGATGAATTCAAACTGGAACAGGTGCAGAGAAGGGCTACTAGGATGATCCAAGTACTGGAGAGGAGACTCAAAGATCTTGTCTTGTATAGCCCAACCAAAAGAAGGCTGAGGGGAGATATGATTGCTCTCTATAAATACATCAGAGGGATAAATACCAGGGAGGGAGAGGAGTTATTTAATTTAAGCACCAATGTGGACACACAAATATAAACTGGCCATCAACCAGTTTAGTCTTGAAATTAAGCAAAGGTTTCTAACCATCAGAGGAGTGAAGTTCGAGAGCAGTCTTCCAAGGGGAGCAGTGGGGGGCAAAAAATCTAACTGGCTTCAAGACTGAGCTTGATAAATTTATGTAGGGGATCGTATGATGGGACTGCCTACAATGACATGTGGCCCATTGGCAACTACCAGTAGCAAAAATCTCCAACGGCTGGAGATGGGACACTAGATGGGGAGGGCCCTGGGTTACTACAAAGAATTATTTTGAGGTATCTGCCTGGTGGGTTTTGCTCACATGCTCAGGGTCTAGCTGACTGCCATATTTGGGGTCAGGAAGGAATTTTCCCCCAGGTCGGATTGGCAGAGACTCTGGGTTTTTTCGCCATCCTCTGCAGCATCACTGGAAGGTTTAAACTAGTATAAATGGTGAATTCTCTGTAACTTGAGGTCTATAAACCATGATTTGAGGACTTCAGTAACGCAGTCACAGGTTGTGGGACTGTTACAGGAGTGGGTGGATGAGGTTTTGTGGCCTGCAATGTGCAGAAGGTCGGACTAGATGATCACGAAAGTTGCTTCTGAGCTTAAAGTCTATGAATCTGTGAGAATCTGTTGGGAGCATGGATACCAAGGTTAGACGAAGAAATTGTAGCTGATCAGATCTGGCAAATCTGAAAAGGAAAGAAAAATGCATTATGGTGAATGCTGGTTGCAAATCTCTATAGTAGAAGACACATAAAAGTTAAGCTTATAACCTCTTTTTGTTTCTCATAATTAATGCTGTATGTTTGTCAAGGTCATGGTTTCAGTGTCAAAAAATTGTGACTTTCAGAATATTCTAATACCAGATAGTGGTCTTTGTCACTCTAGCCAGACTCTCGGCCTTTATACCAATTTGACTCCACATGAATCCAGCATAGTGGGGGATGGCTGAGTAACCTATATGTTTGAGTTTTTAAACTCAATAGTTTGGGAAAAGATGAACACCTTTAATGAAAAGATGATATACTAGCAATTGTTTTTAAAATTGTTAAATATATTTGATATGTTTTTAGTGTTTGGCTATCTTTTGCTATATTTTAAAACTATTATTGACTTATTTAACACTTCCAATGGTAAATGATCATTATTAACTTAGTATGAAAATCGCAAACAAACCGTTTGTTTAATTAGAGCTGAGATTGCTTAAGAGCCATATCATTCTACTGAAATCACTAAAAGTAAGGAAATCTTGTTAAGTTAGGTTAATGAGGTTGCTTAAGGCAACTTTAATTCATGTGCCTTGACGTACACACAAGCGTCACTATAACCACACACACACACAGATGATTTCTTCAGTTCTACAAGAATTTACCCTCACTTCCAGCACAACCACACTGCAAACACAAAATTCTTGACAGTCAAACTCAGATGCACAATTTTAACTCCATCTGGTTGACTTTGGGAGGACCATGCCTGTGTTGGGCTAGGATTAGAGGAGCCTAACATCTGTGCAATCCCTGGATGCTGGTGTCTCAGAGTTGAGACAGCAGTGCCAGGAAGAGTTCCTCTGCATCTGATAGCTTGATGCATAGTCTCATCATTCTCCTTGTCTCCTTCCTACCACCTTACACTAAGCCTTCTTCCCTTCTCCTTGGACATCTCTGCTGCCCCCCTGCGGTCCACCTCCCCAGAAGCCTCTGTTTCTCTCGCTGCCCTTCATCATCTCACCCCAGGAAATAATTGGTCTGTGTGTGTATGAAATTTGGTGTTTGTAGTTTTTTTTTTATAGGGAAAAGCAAACGACGAAAAACCGCAGGACAGTGTTTGAGAAAGAGAGAACTAAGAATGTTTCCTCTTTCAAAGTTACTAAATGCGTTAGGAAAATAATATTCAATTCAAATATCCTAACAAGATTTATTTTGTTTCATGGAATTTGAAGATGAAATGTGATCAGTCAAGTGTGAGATTAAGGATGTCAGTGTAGCTTTAAACTGAAATCTCAGTGCATCTTTAAGTATGGCATTACTATCAATATTTCCATAATATTGTTTACCGTTATTTTTCTCTTTTTAACAAAAATGATGACTTTCATTTGTTGCATGGCAAAAAGCTATGATTTCCCCTATATTTTACGTGACCAGCAACTAGTTTTGCTCATAACTATATAAACCTTTCACCTTTGGGAATGAACATTTGCACGCTAAGTCTGTGCCCAAAGGTGAATTTGGAAAGTTAGATGGGAAAATCATTCTGTTTGTCTGAGTACGCAGCACAATACAACTGGGTTGACATTGGGTTTTTATTTATACTTTTTCCTTTAGCAGTTACATACAACATTTTTTTAATTCAGTGACAGTTGCTTGAATCAAAAAAAAAATTGTCTCCACCTTCTAGAGGAAAGAAGCATGATTTACATGATGTGGGAACTTGTAATATTCAAATATATACTGACAAGCCTAAATTCTCCCTCAGCTGATTTTTAAACATGAAGTTTATAAAAAAAATGTCACGACTGATCTGATTGTCTGCCACAAGAAATAGTCTGGCAGAGTGGATGTAATTTGTGTACAAAAATGAGACAAGTGCTTCAGGGTAGAAAGCACTACAGTTTTTATAACAGTAAGCCACAAACCCAAATGCAGACTATTTGTTTACTTCAGCCTTGGGTGGTTTTTTATAAAGGCCAAAACCCTGAACTGCTGTATTAATTAGACTGTAGATTGTTGTGCGTCAACTTTTAGGTAACATATTTAACTTAATTCCAATTTCAGAGCTTCTGTTTTTTAAGTATCTGAAACTCCTTTTTCCCCAAGAGTCACATTTAAAATATCCTGGGATCCTATTAGTAGCCATATAACCTATTTGCAGAATATATATATGGAATATATATGGAATGTAGATAATAGGATGGAAGAAAAACAAAAGGGTGCTTTATCTAATCCGACCTTTCTGCTCATATGAAGAGTGTCAAAAAGAAATCAGAAATTGTAAAACTAGGACTGGAAGAGTTTTAGAAGTTGTGAATTTGGTGCAGCGTTATGACATAACATTTTCATTATAAATTTTTTAAACTGTAAGCTAACAGTATGAAATATCATTTTGTGCAATCAGTACAGAAAAAAATGTTTTGATGTAGAGGCAAAAGAGTCACTAAATTGACTTTTTTCCTAGATAGAAACTAAGATATATAATTGTTTTAAAGAAAGCTTGAAGTGTAAAATGGATAAGCACAACTTAATTTAGTAGTTCATGTATATCATTGCAGATGATATACTGAATTGTTCTGATTGTACCCCATCACATATCAGGTTCGCTCTTTCATTGCTGTTTATATCAACTTCTATTAATTTATGATGTTTTGACTGAAAGTTTAAAATGGGTCATGAAAATTCCTTTTATCATTTCTTGATTCTAAAATAAGTGTCAACATTAGTCTATTCTGTTTCAGTAATGGATTAGTTTTAATCCACAGTAATGTAACACTTAAAATCTATATGTCAAAGATACAATTTTTACTTTGAGAATGTGCTTATACATGAAAGTATATGTTAAAGTTTTTAATTTTATATTTCATTTGCTGATTTTAATAGACTTGTAACAGAGCATAGGGTAGATAGCCATTTATTCATTGAACTCAACAATTATATTACATGTGTTTTTGCTTTTGTTATGTTAGATAAATTTGTTCCACTTTAAAATAAATATATGCAAGTACCATAATAAATCTGTAAATTTAATAAGGTGCGAAAACGTGCTTCTTCCATGTACACGTTAACATTAAGAATTTGAAGACCATATGCCATTCTTTAAAATTAACCGTGATTAAAATAATCTAATGGGCTGAGAATGTAATATGCCTATATATGTTAAGCCCTGCTGAGTAATGCATATGGAAACTTCTCATAAAGCTTGGCTGATAACGTTTTCATCCTTTGAAAGGTTATCACCGAAAGTATCTGACATGACTCTGATTTCCAATAACAGTGTGTAATTATGAAGGTCTGTTTAGTCACCAACATATGTAAATCACTGGTATGTTGATAGAAAAATAGAACTTTGTGTTTGGTAGTTCTGTGTGTAAATCCTGAATCCATCACTGGATGCCAAACCCTACTAGGAATTTTCTTTTCATCTGGTTTTAAGCTATATTTATGATTTGCTGAGTTCAGAGCTACAGTATTCAAGCTAGTTAGAGGTGGCAGACTTCAAAGGATGTAGGGAAGGGAAGGGGAAGACATTTATTTAATGTCAAAAGACAGACATACACTTCTAATTTTTATAATAAGGAAGACTAAGATATACAGCAACAAAAGGTGAATAAACTGTTGTAAATTTGCAGTGAGCTGTTAAAGAGTGATTACCTTCCATTCTAGAAGCAAAATGAGTTAATGAGAGTTAAGGGGAATAAAAAGGGATTTTTTGAAGCATGCAAGAAAGTAATAGAGAAAGTAAGCCCATAATTAAACAAACATAGGGATGCCAAATCAACAATGATTAATACACAGCTGCACTACTTAATTGTTCTTTAATACTTAGCACTTACATAGTACTTAAAAAAACCCCTCCGCCAATAAAACCCTGCCTCTCACAATACCTTAGTTATTTAGGTGGATTTTATCCTCATTTTACAGGTGGAGAAATTGAGATGCATGAGACTGGGATTTGCCCAGGGCTAAGGAAGTCAGTAGTAGAGCCAGGATTGTAATTTAATTTAATCAGTATTTATTGAAAATAGTAAAGGAGGGTACGGACAATGAGAACATAATGAAGACCATGTCAGTATAGCTACTGAAGATTTTCTAGCAGAGAAAAATGGAATCTATGGAAATCAACAGGTCTGGGTGATAAGCATCACAGAGTTCCTAAGGAATTGTCTGGCTATACCGAAAGAAGGACAGGAGACGTTTGGCATGGGTTTAATCAGGCTGCAACTTTATTATTAGATGTCTGGGACTACCCGGCAGATACAAGTGTACCGTACAGGTAACCCCATGTTTATTCTGTAATTACCTGGGGGCTTCCACCAGCTCCTCTTCCTTTTTCCATCCAGGTCTCTCCAGCAAAACCATGGATGTGACCTCATCATCCTCCCCTGCATAGGAGGGTTAAGGTGGGCCATAAGAATGGGGGTTTGGTTCCCTGCCATATCAATCATAGGAGTCCCCAACCACCCCACATTTGTTTCTTTAATGAACACCTCTTTTTAAATCCTTTTCCAAACCATTTATCCGGTCGCTGTATACCTTTCCTGAGGAGTACCTGCACTGGACATCTGCCACAAGGAGGCACCAACAATTAGCTTGGCTACCTCCCCCTCCAGACCTGGTCGGGTTCCCAGACATCCCTTACTGCCCCTTTTTTATGTCGGCCAAAACAAATGGGCTCCAAAGCTTTACAGAGGAACCCCATCCTTCATGAATAATTTGGTGCCTCAGGATGCCCAAATCGCTGAGCCTTTTATGACCCCAAGGGATTTGGCCACCCCTTTGTTAGCATCTGTCATGCCTTGTCCTCCCAGCCAGACTCTGTGTGAATGCATGTCTGACAACACAGATCTGCATCAAGTTCCTCCTTGTTCTGGACTGTAACTGAACCCCTTTACACATTCCCAATAGAGTTTTTCAAGGTTTGCCACCTCATGCCGGTGACTGCTGATGGGCCCCTAGGACACACAGCAGTGGTATCAGCTGGTCCATTAACATGGTTCTCCTTGCATGCCAATGCAGACTCACCCTGTCACCAGACCCTGGTTGCCAGCCCTCAGGGCCACTAGAATGTCCACCTATGTGTGTAAGAAAAATAACCTGTGCCCACAGATCCACACCACTGATTCCATGGCCAGTGTTCCAACATCTGGAAAGAAATCACAACACATTAATGTTGACTTACCACCCCAGGTTGCGCACACACATATTGTGTGCTTCCAAATGCCAGCGCCCAATGGTCAGAATTGCCTCTGCCCCTGTGCCCAGCTTTACCACTGCTGTTGTGGCCCCTGATTGCAAATGAGTGAGAACCAAATTCCACGGTGGCAGAACCAAGCGCACAGCCTTTCCGGAAGATAGCAGATGCTCCCCAGGCTCCTTGATCAGTCGTCGACCATCGCAAGTTTAATATCGCTGATTGCCCCTGCCAGTGTTCATCACACAGTTCCAAGCCCCTGCAATCACACACACACATGTACGTGCACACACACAGAGAACCCTGCCCCTACAGAAGCCAGGCATTAGCTCGCTCATCTCGAAAGCACCAAATTGCTTTTAGGAATGCTGCTCTGAGCAAGGTCACTTAGATTCTTGAGAATGTTAACTGTGATGCGCCTGCACGACTGCTGCATAGGGCCATTGCAATACAACCACCCTGCCAGACACCTTTGAGTTAAAACTGCTGTGTGGATATGGATAACCATGTAGCCATTGAAAATTTCACAGCCAGGAGGCGATTCCAAGATTGCTGAGGGTGTCAGTTGACAGATTGCCCATGACGCCATGTACTGCAGCACCTGCTGCTCTGTAATGGGCCATTCGGTGACCAGCCTTCCCGCTCTTGTAATTGCATGAATTTGTTAAAACTTGTCTCCCAGCTCTGCCATGTGAATGGAGGCAGTGGATTTCCATGCTACATTGTTAACCGTCCTACCCCCGGTTCCATGTAACTAGCGGCATTCGCTTAGGTTCTTGGCTGGCTCCTGGTGCCAGCTTCTGAAACCTATTATGTAAAAGTGAGGTAAGGCATCTGCTAAGCCAGTATAAACCCAGGAAAGGTAATAAAGTAATGGATATTATCCTGGAGCCTATTTATGGACCAAGCCCCAGGAGGAAAACCTGCATGTTATGTACAGGCCATTGTGTGAAGGGCCCTGCTACCCTGTTTCTTTTTTTAAAACCACATTGCCCAGCCATGCCCCGACTTATAATGTGTTTGTTTGACAGCAGCTCACATACCCCATTCACGCCCATGGTGTCTGGTGTTTTTGTTTGACAATGTATTGTTTATAGTCCCCATAAACAGAATCCTAAAGCCACGGTAATCTGCCCCCATCTGCTTTGTTAAGGTATTTCCAGATAAGCACCCTTAACATCTCCAGCTGAACTGGAAATGGTGAAGACCCCATTAAATAAACTTCTTGCCACAAAAACACGAAGACGAATGATCCATGTGTCCTTCCAGGCAGCTGGATCCTCTAGTCTATATGTCTCTGTCCATCAGGTCTAGGAGGCCAATGTGTGCAACCACTGCTGAACTAGACTTGTGAGTGGTGGCCCCATCCATTTGAAAACTCATGAAGGATACACAGGGAAAGAGGGGGCCTGATGCTGATGGACACGATGCAAGATAAGATGCATGGCAAATGCAGTCCTCGTTGGGACAGAAGCCCCTATTCCTAACCCCATTAGTTTTTAGTACACTTTAATTGATTTAGGTTGAAGTTAAAGGGGCACGAGAACGATAGGCTTAAGTTAAGAACTAAAACTATGACTAACATCAGTTATTTTTTAGTATTGTGGTAGAGGAAAAACATTGGAGCAAAAGATAATTAAAAAATAGCAAATAGAAATCTTTCTTAACTGGAGCCTATAAAAATGACTTTGGAGAACAGTTACCCCTTCACCATTGTTTTGCTGTTACAAAGACATTAGAGATAAATCACTTTTAATCCTATATTTACTTTGAAGCCAGCTAACGCACAGAGCTATGTTTTTTCATTAGTGGTATTATTGGTTCTCTGTGCTAAAATACTGACCAAGATCCTTTAGTCAGAACAGATGTGTTTGCCAAGTGAAAGCTGAAAAAAATCAGCTCTCTAAACAAAACATGACAGTTAAAGTTCCTTTTTGCACCAAAGTAAACATTGGTGAAGCAGATTGTAGAGAAATTAAAAAGTAAAGCAGAGTAGGTGTTCCTTAGATTAATTTCCCCCTTTACATTTCCTTGCATTTCACAACTTTTCATCCCTTAATTAGAAGTGCAGTCATTTGTATATACTGAAGGATAGAAATCTAATACATTGGACTTACTTTCTCTTACTAAAATGGACTTGATATTTTAAAAAATACTCATTTTTTAAATCAGTGTTCTGACACAACATTCCTTAACTAGCATGTGCTGACATTGGAAAAAATCCCATTTAAAAAAAGGAACAGCTTCTCCAGTCCAAGGCTGTGTTTAGAAGGGTCTTTTAGGAAGTCCAAGGAGCAGGACTACCAGGCATGTTTGACCTCATTCCCATCACTGTGCACACAGCTAGCTACCTACTGCCTTCTCAGTTTCAGCTTTGCCATGGTAATTGAAGGGTTGCTTTTTATCAGTACTAGGAATACTATGCTAGATGGCGATTTGATTTTTTTTAACCAAGATTTTTTTTTTAACCAAGTGCTCTTTAAAGAGAATTGTGTGTTCCTTTTTGGATTGGCTATGAGATAAACAGAACATCACCTTTATATTGCTAATTCAAAACAGCTACCATCTGATAGCTGTTTAGCGATTTATGTGAAATGAATTCATGGTCTGGTTGGTGCTTATGGGAGAGAGATTGCCATTATACTAAATCACAAACCATAGCTGGTGCTAATGAGCACCCATTTGGGTAACTTGGTATAGAAGCTGAGGATCAAATGCATAAGGAAACTGCACTGTTGTCTCATTGCTAGACAGGATCCCTCCTGGTCATATTTGAGGCACACTGGTGAGATGAATATAGCTGAACTGCGCAATAACAGGAATCATAATGTAATTAAATTTAACATCCTTGTAAGGGGAAAATACCAAAGAAACCCAACACTGTAGCATTTAACTTCAAATAGAAGAACTACATAAAAAGTGAGGACGCTAGCTAAATGGACGCTAGCTAATAGCTAAATTAAAAGGAACAGTCACAAGAGTGAAATGCCTGCAAGCAGCATGGAAACATTTTAAAAACACTGTGATAGAGGCTCAAACTCTATTCCCCAAATAAAAACCAAACAAACAGTAAGATGCCACCATGGCTAAACAACAGAGTAAAAGAGGCAGTTACAGACCAAGACATCTTTTAAAAATTGGATGTCAAATCCTACTCAGGAAAATAGAAAGGAACAGAAACTCTGGGAAATAAAGTGTAAAAGTATAATTGGGTGGCCAAAAAAGAATCTGAAGAGCAACAAGCAAAAGACACTAACAGTAATTTTTTAAGTGCATCAGTAGCAGGAAGCCTGCCAAACAGCAGGGCTGCTGCACGATAGAGGTGCTAAAGGAGTTCTCGAGGAAGATAGGGCCATTGTGGAGAAGCTAAATGAATACTTTGCATTGGTCCTCACTATGGAGGATGTGAGGGAGATTCCCACACCTAAGCCATTTTTAGGTAACAAACATGAGGAACTGTCCCAGTTTGAGGAATCAGTAGAGACAGTTTTGGAACACATTGATAAATTAAGAATAAGTCACCAGGACCAGATGGTATTCACCCAAGAGTTCTGGAGTAACTGAGATATGAAATTGCAGAGCTACTAACTGTGATATGTAACCTATCACTTAAATCAGCCCTGTATCAGAGGAGGCAGACCATTGCTTCTTACCCCCCACTTCTCCCCCTCCCCCAAGGCTCTCCGTCCTGCCCCACCTGTTCCCCACTCCGCCCCCCACCCCCCCCGAATGTGCCCTCCCTGAGTGCGAACAGCTGATGGGCAGGTGGCTGGTGGGTTCCCACTATTTTTTTTCCTTGGGTGCTCCAACCCTGGAGCACGCACGGAGGAAGCGCCCATGCAAAGAGTGGTAGTTTTGCTCAGTACATTAGTTTTCCTTCACCAGTGCTTTCAAAAACTAATTTAACTTGTATAATGCCCCAATGAAATGCCCCTTTTGGACCCAAGTGGCTAGTTAAAGTTTGGGGCCTTGGGATGTTCCAGTTGAACATAGAAGTTGATGGATTCTGGTATTTTCTTTGATGTGATCTTGTTTATTTGCAAGGAATGAATAAAGTCCTGCTTCTCGAACACCAGGAGGAACCAAGAACAAAAAGGGCAGTGTCTAGCTTACAGCAGCACCAAGTCTCTTCAGCCAACAGCCCTAAAAGTGCACTCTAGCTTTTTTTGGTGCTCACTGGCTACTGCTTGGCTTTCTTGCTTTTTGCCTTTTGCCTCTCTCTCGCTTCTGCCAATCTGTTCTGTCTATTCTCTGTTTCTGTGTGTTATTGCCTCCCTCGGCCCACACACGCATCAAAACCAAACAGAACTCAGCAAATAACCCACTAAACCCTCTGCCCACTCAGTCCAAACTCCTGGGTGGTTCACAACTCCTTTTGTCTTAGGTGCATGGGGGGAGGGAGCAGGATCTGATCAACTCATTCTGACAACTATTGAAGGATGTGTTCACAGCCATCTCAGAGGTTTGTGATTCATGCAGTCATCAGTACCTCTCAGTATAATGGTATTTATGCATGTACTATCATCTCCATTTGCAGATGAGCATAGATAGGAAGAGGAGTTAATTTTATTTCCCCATATTCACAGAGAATTATTCTTGGAGCGAGGATTAAAATGTGTTTCTGCCATGTTGTTGATACGAATTTGAGCT
Source organism: Eretmochelys imbricata (assembly GCF_965152235.1). Lineage (NCBI taxonomy): Eukaryota > Metazoa > Chordata > Testudines > Cheloniidae > Eretmochelys > Eretmochelys imbricata. The sequence goes on along the minus strand of NC_135574.1, from coordinate 198,898,885 downwards.
TAAAAAGGCATATATCATTTCCATTATATGTTAATATTTAACTGATTCTGTAGATTTTCCATATATAATAAATGAAAGTTCTCTTCTGAAAGACTCTGCTCTCAATCATAGTATATAAATTGCATAGACTGTATATGTTCTTGAAATAAAGATTGTAAAATACTTTTAACAAAGCATGTTTCAGATAACCTATTTAATTGTGCAGTTTTTTCTGTAAGAGTGTAAAATTACATGATCCAACTACTTCTAAAAAGTATATACTATATGAGACAAACTGCCAAGTTATCTGTAATTAGGCTTAAGAATAAGAAATTCATCTAAGTAGAATACCTTTCTTTTTTTATTGGCCTACAGAGATAATTGTTAAGCCCTTCCAACAATATACTCTTTGAATCGGTATAACAACATATTAAATCTGCCCAAATCAAATGTTTTTTTTTCTTATAGTGAAATACACTGTTTGTTTGTTTGTTCTTGAGATTACACCATGGATTGAAATGATTTTATTGAAAAAAGAAAAATACATTTATAAAGTTTTCTGGTTTTAATTTTTTTTATTTTGGGTTTATCTTAAAAGTTAATACTATTGAAAATATGTTCAGAATTTATTTAATCTATTGTCTACTCATTTAAAGAAAGGTTTGAATCTAGTTCTGACTCAATTCATATCAAACTTATATTTTACCAGGCTAACATTTTTTAGAAAACAAGAGCAAGAGTTCCTTTAATATGTGTGATCCATAGGGATTACTTTTGATTGAAGTACCTGACCAGTACTAAAACACACTGTAACTTCATTTAATAATCCATTTTCATAAGGAATCGTGGATTGTGAATTTTGGGCATGAGTTGAATGGAAGCCATGATTGCATTGGGAAGACCATAAGGAGTCTGGGGCTCTCAGCATTGCCAGAGTACTTCTTAACGCCAGTGATTCTTTTCTCTTCATATTAATAGTTTGACTTTCATATGTTTGTTAGTGTTAATGTTATAATTTTTGTTGGTGTAGTTTTATGTAATCACTAAAAGTGATAAAATCTTCATGAAAACCACAATTATCTCCCCCTTATATAGTTCAAAGAATTTCTTTTTTACTGTTGTACGTTCCATTTATGTGTAGAGTTCTCACATGTATATATTTTCTTCCTTTGTAGTTATGAATCATACTTTCAATCTTAAATTCATATGTTTCTTTGAAGTTGAAACAAAATTATTAAACTGGAGTTAACTACAATATTTTGAAGCTGCTGTATGTGATTATCCTTACTCTGCTTAATGCTTGACTTTGCCTCAGGCTACTAACCCTAGCTGGTTATTAATTCCTTAAAAATTCCCTGAACCAATGTTGTTGCTGTTATAATTTGTTTTGGACTGAAACGAAGTTGACATTTTCCTTAGATGTAGCATCTTCTTCCTGTAATGCCACAGGAACAATTGGTTACAGTAGTACTGCGGTTTTAGAGTGTACATCTAAAGAATTATTTTTGATATAGTAGCCAATTAGACTTATTGTTTGTTCTGTCAGAGATTCATTTTAATGAATGGATTACAGATCTTCTCTGCGTGATCCATACATAGCACCTCAGATGATATGGTATTTTCTTTTATAGTGTGTGTGTGTGTGTGTGTGTGTGTGTGTGTGTGTATTTACACTGATACACACATACACATCCGGGATAGTCTGTCACGTACTGAATTCTCTCACTCTCTCACACACACACACAGTACAAAAACAAGAAAAAAAAAAAAAAGAAACAAGTTTGCCAGACCAGAAATTTGTTCCAAGTTCATGATGCTGCAAGAAGAGAAAAATATACATAATAAATCCTAACCAACAGAAATATAATACAACGCCAAATGAAATAATATACAATATTGTATATAACTTTATGGCTGATTTATAAACAACTTGTATAAAACTCTGACAAGGAGGGATTTTCTTTGTCAAAAATACTTGTCACAAAATGCCTCCCCTTCAACTTGGGGACCAGGCATCTGATCTGGAATCTGAGATTTTCTGCATGATTGGAATCTGCAAAGAAGTCTCTATTAACAAGCAGTACAATTACAAAGTTATATTAATGATAAATAAAAACAAGCACATCAGGTTTTACAAAATGCCCCCTCCCATGTCAAATACAGCCCTCACGTCTTCAGCAATTGAGATCCCTCTGGCAGCCAAACCAGTCCAGACATCCTGTGCCGTATGAAGCCCAGCTTGATGGAGGCAGAGAGATGGATGGAGCCAAAGGATGTGATGTTGCACTGGTCCTCCGTCCCACACTGGGGCTACCACAGATTCCACAGAGTAGTTGTGCAGCAGCCCCATGGGCCAGAGAGGAAAGATGCTTTCCCCAAACCCTCTCACGTGCTCAATTATTCAGGGTAAGGGCAGGGCTGAGAATTTGGTCCTCAGTTACTCAAATCTGCATCTCCTTGAATCACTCTGAATTTCAGTGGTATTACTTACATAAAGTTAGGCATGTTCATAGGGCTTTGTAGGATTAAGGGTTTGTCTACAGAATCATATAGACAAATCTACATGTAAATCTATCCCTCACTAACTGTCCTTTTGGACCACATGGTCCCACGCTAAAAATTCCTGAGTGCACTTTGATCCACACTGCTTTGAAATGGGAGTAGATCAAAGTGCGCTACGGAACTTTGAGTGCACAGCAGCAAGTTCCACATGGACTTAATGTTCATGGCAACCTACTGTGAGGTAGATTTACACCCTCACTCTCCATGAGCTCAGTGCTTGTCTACACTTGAAACACGGCAGTGGAACAGCAGCACTTCAGTGAAGACACTATCTACGCTGAGGGGAGGGTTCTCCCATTCGGCGTAGGTAATCCACTTTCCTGAGAGGCAGTTACTAGGTCAGTGGAAGATTTCTTCCATTGACCTAGCACTGTCTACAGTGGGGTTAGGTTGGCTTAACTATGTCACTCTAGGGTGTGGATTTTTCACACCTCTGAGCAATGTAGCTGGGTTGAGCTAACTTTAGTGTAGATCAGCCCTAAGTGTTCATGCAGATAAGCCCTAAGTGTTTAGAAAGATTTTTCAACACTTTTGTTGCAGCTAATAATACTTTGAAAACAGGAAGTCAAGCCAGGAATATGAAAATGACTGTATTTTGTAATGGAGATGTAAATTTACAAACTTCTATTAAGTGCAGTTCAGGAATCTGGTCTCTCCACATTCTCTTTAAAATACAAAATTCACAAGTTTCTAAGTCTAGACCTATTTTCAAGAAATTCTGAATGCTATTTAAGTGCCATTCCTTTTTTCTGTTGTTTGACTCTTCAGTGTCAAGTTTTCGTTTCTGGACCTTGGTACACGAAAATATTTTTGTAATTGTTTTATAGATTCCTCTACTTGGCTAACTCTTTGAATAAAACCATTTCAGCGTCCATCATAAAATCAAATTTTATAAAGTAAACAACAAGAGGTTTACCTTCCAAAATTCCAGTGCCACCATATTGAGGGGTATGTATGTGTGGAGAAGTGCTGTAAATAGTAACTGTATCTGTAGATCCCGTAACTTTTTTTTGTCCAAATCCATCCTTGAATATTATTTGAGAGGCTTGTGATTACATAGTTTGTCAGAGACATCCTTTTTCTTAGAGTAAGGCAGAATATTAACAATATTTAAGAAATAATCACCCAAAAGGAAGCTTTATTCTTCTTCCAAAAACACTGTTTGTTAAAAGTCCACTGATTATTTAAACCACAAACAGTAAAACACATCACCATTTTTACCCTTCCAGGGAAACCTTTGTGTGATTCACTAAAACCTCCCACACCAAGCCAATGACCTAGAAAAGTATCATTAGGCAAAATCCATCGTAGCACAAGGAAACTACCAGTAATGGTAAAATATTAATCTTATTAATCTACTCCTTGCTCAGTCATATAAATACACAACAAAGAAGACTCTATCGCCCTTACTTGTATACTCAGTATAGTCTTATACTTCTAGAATGAGGATGAGATGTCGGTCAAGGCAGACCCCAGGAGCGGCCGGACCTACAATACTATGGTACCGCAGCAACCGACGCAGAGTACATACATGGACATATAGATAACAGTTCTCAATAACAGTGGTTGTTTTGTAGCACCATCAGTTGGGACTGGCATAGGATATTATTGTATTGTACTGTATTTTTGTATTAAACCATAAAGAATTAAAATTTTAGAACGATATAACGAAAGCAATTAGTCCAAAGTCAATATAATATGTTACGTTAACGTATTGGATGTATTTTTCTCTGTTTATCATGTAATTGTGAAGTATGCACTATGCTCTTAGCTCCCGAACTCATTTTGCATTATGATATATATTATATAGGGAATCATTGTAGATAATTAAAATAAAGCTTATTTTGGGAACTATAACATTTTATGATACAATTAGGTATTAGGTAGGTGAGGAAAATAATTTTTTAAAGATCAGAATGAATATGACGTGAAATAATATATCAATATTACTAATGCAAACTAAGTATTTACAACAATGTTTTTAATGTTATTTAGATTGCTGTCCAATAGTTACATGAAGTTTTAAAGTACATACAAAACATAAAAGCAATACAGATTCTAATTAAGACAATCTTTGGTACTCAAACTTTTGAGTAAATGCTAGAACTGAAATTTATTAATTTTGAGACCAAGCAGAACTCACTTAGTTTGAGGGTTTGATTCAACACTCCAACTGGTTTTGTTGAAAGTTTTGCTAAGGTCTTTGAACATTTTTGAGGAAAATTGGGCTTGTATCAAGTGAAAAAGCCAATTTGTGGGTTTGATTCAAAACCATGTGGACATTTTTGTTTCAGCTGAGATTCAGATTTCAAACCCTAATTTCAAACCAAGATTCAACTCCCCGAACTCCAAATGAATCCTGGGGTAGAAGGACACTAACAAATGGCTACAGAAAATAAAAGTAATCGACGAAAAGAGCTGAATTTCTCACAGCTCTTGCATGACTGTGCAGGGGCCAGACGCAATTACAGAGCTTATGCTCCCTGAGCACAAGGACAGCCACTGACTATGAGACAGGCAACCCTTACCATGTTCAAGAGCTGAACTGAAGTGGAGTTTGGGGGAGGGGAACACACATTGTGTCTTTTCAAGGGTTTGTGGCACTGTCTGCTACTCTAGTGAATGGAGTCCATCCGAATTCCTCCAGGGCCCCTCTGTGCTTTCCTCCCCCAATTGAGGTCAGTAGCTTAAAGCCACTATCTCGCTTTTAAAATGCAGTTCTATTCTGAAAAGTGATTATGTAAAAATGACCCCTTCTTACTCAACAGATCTGCTGCCTGAAAGAAGCTAGAATCCATATCTGCTGACTTCAGTGACAATTTCTATTATCTGAGGTAATGCATGAGCAGGAAAGAGCACTGCTTAACTGTCAGTTTGAAGGCTGTTTATGCCATGCTGGTAGTTAAAAACAAATAAACAAAAGTATTTTACTTCTAAAGTGAGCATACCTGACGCTGAAGATCAATGAGAGACAATAGACAAAACTCCACAATTCCAGAGAGACAGTCCCGTGTCATAGTAGAACCCAATCTTAAACAACTAATAAGCCCTCCAAAAACAGTCTCTATACCCACAAAAACTGTACCCTATTCCAACAGAGTGCTACATAAGCCTGCATCATCTTGGTCTCTTTGCCAGACGTGGCAATTGGACTTACTGAGATGAAATGTGGGGGCACAGTGTTTAATCACTGATGTCCTTGTGTAGTTTCTTTCCAGGCTAATTAATGTCAGCTAACCAGGGAGACATTAAAAGGAGCTGTGTGGTTCAAAGCCCTTGTTTCTGGCATAGAGTTCTGCAACAAAACTCATCCAGGGAGATGAGAGGCCATGTGCGCTGAAGTGTGTGCCCTTGCCCTGCAAACAGCAAAGAAGAGAAGTTAGAGAATCACCTTTTCCCTCTACTCTGTGATTAGGGGAAAGTAGCATTTCAGCGGTATTATGATGCAAGTCAAAGGTTTCCCTTGATTCTGATTCAGGTAGCTCATTTACACATGCTCTCCTCCCTCCCTAAGTAGCTTCACAACCCCTAGGGGCAATCCAGAACAGCATGTGAATGTTCTTATGGCCCAGAGTTTGTAGTGCTATTTCTATGTTACCAAAATTAAATAAGACTTTAGTTTTATAATTTTTACCCCTTTAGATTTAAATATCCTCACCTTTAAACATCTACTAGCATCACTACAGGCAATCTTAAGTGGTCTTGTTCATTATATGGAGGTCTCTCTAATTCTCGTATTATAACATCTTTTTTGCTTGAATTGAAATCCTTTAATTAAGTACATTGTGTTTGAAGATCCCAATTTTTCACTGAGTTGCAGTCTTTTGCTAATGGCCTGGGGTTTCATTACAGTAAGTTCCTGATTTGGATGCAAAGACTTACGTCATACTCACCAGCTGCCGCTCTCTCTCAGTGGGCAGCTTGCCAGTACCAAGGATTTGCTGGGCTACTCTTTGTTCCACCAGTTGTTTTAAAACCTTTAACTGAAGAAACATCTTCACATGTTGTCCTTCTGGAACTCAACTGCTGTTAACTTCCATGCTTAGTTTCTATGTATATTGAAATTTCAACTGTAAATCAACATTTTCAAACACATTCTCGTTAGCTCTTATTTCAGGAATTCTAGTTGAAATCTCTTCTGCATTGCTTTGGAAACAAATTTGTGAAAAGAGGTTTATAAATTTATTTATATTTTAAATAAATATTTTTGTTGCAAGCTACCAACCTATTAGTGACTTAGCTTTCAAGGTAAATTGACTACAGGGAAGTGGTAGCTTCCCAGTGACTTTGCTCCAGGCAGTGGATATGTTTTTTCTGATCACGTTCTGTGAAGAGAATGATAGTCCAGAATGCTGGTGTAAAAGCCTAGAAGCTGTTTTCAGTGGTTATTGAAACCATGTTCTGACTGGCTTGTTGGACAAGTGTGATGATATACTGGTACCCCATATAACAATGGTTTATAGCTATAGAATTCCAAATGGTGCTTCAGACAGGAGCTGGTGTCACAAATCCATTCTTTCCAAGACCTGATCATCTGATGGTATGTCTACACTGCCATCAGAGGTGTGACAGCAGCGTGTGTAGACATACCCCAGCTAGATTTGATCTAGCCAGCTCAAATAGCAGCAAAATCATGGCTGCACAGGCTGACAATTTGAGTACATGTGCAGGGTCCCAGGTGAGCTGCCGCCCATGCTGGGTAGACCACAGAGGAAGCAAAAATGTTTCTTGGAAGCATTGCCTGAACTCCGTGCTAGAGGCTCGGCATCAGTGCTACTCTGCTGCAGCCCAGCCACTGTACGCATCCGATGAAGTGAGCTGTAGCTCACGAAAGCTCATGCTCAAATAAATTGGTTAGTCTCTAAGGTGCCACAAGTACTCCTTTTCTTTTTGCGAATATAGACTAACACGGCTGTTACTCTGAAATCTGTACTCCATCAGTGGTACAAAAGCTGGCTACTTTAACCAAACAAGGCTGAACAGAGTGCTGGTTTTGGAGTTCTCTGAGCAGATCTTAAGTGAGATTAACACTTCTGAGGCCTGTGGTTGCCAACAAGATTTGTTCTGCAAGTGTGGGGAAGAAAGGCTGCAGGCTTCAGGAAGAGATGAAAGATCAGTTCTAAACTGTCTTTTCCTTCTTCTCACAGATGCCCTTTAGGTGGAATTTTATGGGCCTCTGGCCACATTAACTCTTACTTAATTATTTTTAAGGGCTAGATTGTGTCAGATAAGCACACCCCTGATCAAAGGATGGTGTGTGGTGCTGCAATTGCCCCAGGATAGTGTCTCAAGAAGGCACAATCTTTCCCCAGCATCCAGCAGCACAGTATGGAGCGTGCACCGTACTTTAGTGTAGTCCAGCCTGATTCCTGCAGGTACTAATGACCAACTTCACTGCACCAGGGGTCATGGGAAATAGGAGGGAGAAGTATAGTCCGGGGAATCTTAGGAGTTAGTTAAAAAGTCAAAGTAAATGTTTCTTAACTACTTCCTTTATATAAATGTGCAGATTCTTCTTACAGAAACTGATTTTTGTGGTGGAAAGAAGCATTGCAACAGCCTCTTAAAATGATTTGTTTTTTTTTTTTTCAAATGGTTCTTAAAAAAAATGTGAAATTAATAGTCAGTAGCCATAAATCACAATAGGGTGTGCATCAGTAGGTTACTGTTGTATGTCCTAGGCAAATGGGAAAAAGAGGATAAAGGCTTTAATCTAGAAGTCCATTCAGATCTTGCTGATGTACACTTATTTAGCTTATTTCTTTACTGCAGCAATCTCCTAAACCTTTGAATGCTGAATCTGGATTAGCCTTCAAGACAGCAGATGCAGCCAAAATTAAAAAAAATCCTAATTTTAGTCTAGAAAGTGTCATTCTGCTCATATTTGTCAAAAAGGACATTATCCTACAGATAAAACCTTTTCGTTACTCAAAATGTGGGGTGTAGCGGGGTGGACACCCACTCAGGCCCAGAGGGGTTTAAAACAGCCCTGAGAGAGGGCTGTTGCAGGAGAAAGATAGCGGGGCTGATCGGGGAAGCAGCCTCAGCTAGGGGCCATGCCCCAATCAGGGCCCAGCTGGCTCTACGAAGGCTGTGAGCCAGAAGCCCACAGAGAGTGTCTCTCTGCCTTGAAAGAGAGAAGGGCCTGCCTTCAGGGGCTTCACTTCTTAAGTTAAGGGGGGAGGGGAGCAGCAGCAGCGCATGCTGGAGGGGAGCAGGGCTGGGGACAGGCCAAGGGAGCCAGGGAGCTCTGGCCTAGGAAAGTACCAGGCTGCAGGCCTGGTAAGACCTATTAGATACTGGGGTTGCAGAGGGCAGCCTATCGGTAGCCAGAGGCAGCAGGTCCAACAACCCCCTTGCCTGTGATGAGTGGCTGATACTGCAGTCCGTCCCAGTGAGCGGGGACTGAGTGGTGACTGGGAGTAGCCTATGACTGAGGCGAGGTGGGGATAGTGGGTGCGGGGTTCCCCTGGGAGGGGGAAACCCAGAGCTCTGGGGTACTGCCAGGGGGCAGCACCCAGTTAAAGGGGCACCGGGGTCCTGGGAAGGACACGAGAGCCAGCAGCAAGGTGAGACACCGGCCAACAGAGGACACTCCGGAGGCTGGAATGCTAATTCCCTGAGACAACCAGCAGGAGGCGCCGCCGGTGAGTCTGCGCCCGGTTACATGGGGTATTTAAGTCAGGGAATTGAGTGTGGATGTATTTGAAAAGATACCTTTAAAATATTACCACAACTGGGAGAACTAAAGTTCTTCAGGTCCCCTGTGTGTACTGTTATATTCTATAGTCCTCCATATGTATCTAGGTTTCCTGTTGTTTTTCCTTTGAATTAGACAGTAAGTCTGCCTATATGATGATGTACGAGCTGACAGATGTTTGAATGGTAGGAAAAAAAACGTTATTGTGTTTGGCACTTTGAGAGATGAGACATCATATTTAGCAACCTGCTTTTAAAATAAAGTATTCCTATCTACAAGGTGTTCTTTTCTCTTGTCAAGTGCTATGTTTCATTTTGTAAATGACATGATATTACTAACATGGCTTGTGTTTTTATTGGTATACCCTTGAGGTGGAAAACACAGAAAATTGTCTGGATTTATTTCGCTGTCCTACTCACTGATTCAAAAGGTTGCATAAATGATGCCCGTTTAGTTATTCGCAAAAAGAAAAGGAGTAATTGTGGCATTGGATGAAGTGAACTGTAGCTCACGAAAGCTTATGCTCAAATAAATTTTAGTCTCTAAGGTGCCACAAGTCCTCCTTTTCTTTTTGCAGATACAGACTAACACGGCTGCTACTCTGAAACCTGTCATTTAGTTATTGGCTCATCATGCTAGAAAACTGGTATTGCTATGCAACTGAAAGATGTTCTCTGACGAGAGAGAGAGAAAAAATATACTTTACTTGCCATTTAAAGAGAAGTTAATTTCAGCATTACCCTGATGTATGCCACTTTAAACAACGTCATGAAAATCAACATGCTAATTTTATCTTAAGAGCTGAGACCAGTTAGATCTAGAAGGTGTCCTCCTTCCCACCCTTTTCACAGCAAAAGTAGAAAGTCTTGCATAAAATGGATGTACAAACTTGAGCTATTAAGTCAATTCTCATTAAACTACAGGTGCAAGCATATGATTATTTAGGATTAAGATTTAGGATCAGATGGTGAATGCAGACTGCTAGAAGCATCTATTTCTGATTTAAATTTCATTTGAAGGGCCTCAAAGCAAAATTTGGTTTTGTAAATGCTCATCGCTGTGCGTTACATTCTTTTTCATCTGGGCAATCAACGCTTAATCCTAATTCTAGAGAGAATTCTCCTTGCTGCATCTCACTTTGTATTTAGTTAACCCTGACCCTTTAGGTTTGAATTGGCAGTTGGACAGATGAAAATTGTTTGTGAGGGTGTGACAGAGTGCTGGGCTGTGCCAGCCCTCTGTTGTGCCAGCTCCAATTAGGGGAGGTAAATTGGAGCTGGTGAGAGAAACCTGTGCCTGATTGGCAAAGAGGAAACTGCTGCCAGCCTAATTAGCCTGGGGCAGCATAAAAGCCTCAGAGCAAGGAAGCCAGAGAGTGGAAGGAGAGGGGTAGCTCTTCCCTCCTGGCTGCAGAGATTGAGAAGCCTTTAATGATGAAACCCCTAATCTGTATCTTGTAAATAAACTGCACAGGTCATTGCTGAATCTGAGAGTCTCTGGGTAGCTTTTGGAGCAGAGGCAGAAGCAAAGGGGACCCTGCTACAGATGCGCTGACCATTGTTTCATACAGTTTGATATCGGGGTCAGCTTAGCTCAGGTTGAGGTCACAGATTTACTGTTTAGGTGCATGCAAATCATTTTCAGTTTTCTGTAAAAACTCATGCCTGTTTCAGACATAGTACGCAGTTGGTGTAACATTCTTATGATGATGTGGCTCCTGAATGTCCTCCTCATAGGTCATGTTAGCATGTAGATGATCTGCATCAGATGAAAAATTACTGTTTGAGGGTGACCAAATGTAGCTTAGGCTAGCTTTTAATTGAGTTGGTTTGGGTTCCAGAGCAGTGAGGCTGTAGAAGGGTGCAAGTAACTACCCAGGGCTGTACAGTCTGTCCTGAAGCATGCTCTGCTGATGCTTCACTGCTCCAGGACCAGTGTAGGTATACTGAAGGTTTTCTTTTCCACAATAGTGTCTGTGTAATCTCATCCAGCTGATATGTTCTGACTGGAGAGTTTGAGGAACCTTGCTGTCATAGCCTGAAAGCAGTCTCTAATATTGCTCTGGAAAAAAAAAAAAACTTATTTGATCACAAATGAGATTGACTGAACCCATGGAGTCTTATCGTTGTCTGCGTGGTCCAAATGCTACGTCACCTCTGACTTTTGACCAGTTCTAATCTCTAGGGTTCTAAATGTTCTGAGGGAGCTTCATGCTACCACTTGTGAGTTGGTTCCATGCCTCTCATGACTTGTAGAATCAAGTGAGGGAGAACTGGGTCTGCTGTTGGTATATATTGTTGAATGCTTCCTCTCAGAAGAGTGATATGACAATGTCTCTCAAACATGTGGTAGTTAGGCCTGCCCTGAAGAAACTCTTTCTTGACATTGCTGATTTCACTCCTGTCTTGTCTAAACATGCCCTTTTAGTTAATATTATTCAGGAAGAAGTAGTAAGGCAATTTGGGCAGTATATAGAATTCATAGACTTGTTTAATCCCTATCAATCAAGCCTCGTGCGTGTAGGTGGCTTAGAGGCTGTGCTCTTCTTGTTGGTTGATGACCTTCTCTTATTCATAAATAAATGTCAGCTGCTAATTCTTTTAGACACCTCCGGCAGCCTTTGTTGATTCACCTGCAGATTCCAAGATTGTTCCATGCAAAAGTGTGTATTGGTGCACAAAAGGTATTCTCAATAATACAAAAAAAGACTGTGGCTTTAACAAAAATATAGAGCTATAAGTTATTTTACTTCTGCCTTCATACTGTGAGCAAAAGTCCTCTAATAATTTTGTAGGAGTTGATTTTTCCCATTTAAAATGTTTCTTGCATTCTGAAAGATTCTACCAATTTGAGGGATTTAGTATATAATGAGGAATGCAATGATTCTAGTGATAGCTCTCAAAACAGAAGAGATCATTGAAGTGTGACCACTGGACTCTGTAATTGTTGTGAGCATCACAGAGATAATAGGAACTGATACGAAGTGAACTGGAGCAGCAGATGCTCAGCACCTCTCAGCAGACTTGCCAGATTTAGAGATGGAAAAGACCTATTAGGTTGTTGTCTAGTACACCATATTCCAATGTAGGATGATTCTGTGGTGCTTAAGTCTAATTTTAAATATCTTGAGTGAAAGAGATGCCTTCGTTGGGAAGGTTTTCCTATATTTTTTAATAATAATAAAACCTAGTGCTAAAGTTACCTCTTTAAAATTTCATCTCAGTAACTCTAAGCCTATATCTTTGGACTGCACAAAAATATTTCTGCACCATTCTTACTGTTTAACCATTCAGATATTTGTTGACAACCACTACACCCCACCATCATCGTTGGTAGTTTGCATATTCATTAATTGTAATTATTCCTGCAAAATTTCGCTTGAGTCTTATGATCATCTTCATTGCTGTTCACTGTCATCCCGCAGTGTGTCTGTATCTTTCTGGCATTATGATACTCAGAACGGAATACATTATTCTAGGTGCAGCCAATCTTCTGCTTTGCAATAACCTCTTCTCTTCTTGATTTCCTCACTAGCAGAGGATTGTTTTCTGTTTCATTAGATTTGATTAAATATTTTCTAAGAAAGATACAACAGAGAATAATATTGACTGTTTCTCTTTCTGATTTTTTTTTTGGAGTGGTCAGGGTGTCATATTTTAAATATATCAATAACAAATAAATCATCTGTATGCAGGCCCCTCTGCTACCTATTTGTCCAAAGACCTGGTTGCAATATAAAATATTTGATCTGCCAGTTAAAAGTCTGCAATAAAAAGCAGCTTGGAAAGCCTCCTCCTCCTCCTCCAAAGTTGGTGGCATTGTATTCTCAGGGTTAATCTGGGACATGGATAATGGCTGCTAGTTGCAGTCTGTAGCTTCAAAATGTGCACATTGCCTTTGTAGACTTCAGAGGCCCTGGGAACATGAATGTGTCATTCAGACTTGGTTTCCTAATTTATACAAGGCATTGCTGCTGTGCCAATGTGCTAGGTCATGGCTGTATATTTAGATATTATATGGTTCATTATAGATAATATACAGATTCATTAATACCAAAGAAGAAAAAGTATCTTCATTGTGTTGGTGTCACTTTATTTTTTATTTTTATTTTATTGGGGATATTAAGTTAAAATGCTAGTTTCAATGGCTATTCTTTTTAAAATATGCATAAGATAAATTATTTAATGTAGTTTTCTTTTATAAATATAATAATCTTATTAGTATTGTCTAAATGAGTTATTTGATTATACTTTGCTAGTAATAAAGATTTGTGGCTGAGTTAATGTGGAAGGAATAAATGAAAGCTTAGGTATAAGAATCAGTTACCTGTGGATGGTGTTAAAAACCCTGGGTATACAGGTTTTATAAAGTAGTCTTGGTAAAGTGATATTTCCCTTTGAATAGGAATATTCCCTTTTGATTATGAATTTTAAAAAATGAAAAGGCTTTGACTTTTCATGTTTGCAAAACTAAATGTTAGCAAGCACAATTGTGGAACAGAATTTCAAATTATGAATTTCAGAAGTCAGAAATTAAGGCTACTGTAATATGGTGTGACAGTGTTAAACATTAGTATGCAAATACAGTTAAAATATAAGACATTAAATATTTAAACTGCAATATATTGGCTTTGAGTAGTCAGTTTCTTTTTAGCTTGTGCTTTCTTTAAGCTACCTTGCTGCATGGCTGTAGCACTGCAAGTTGTGTTCCTTTTAGCCTCACAAGTTCCTCAGGATTGGGTCTTACCAGTACTTGGATGGAAAACTTTAGGAAATGTCAAGTTCTCAGCAAGGGGCGTTGGTGATTTAGTAGATGTCACTCATTTCTTAAGGGGTGTTATCTTCCAGCTGAGATGTAAAACTGAGGTATTAACTTCTTGTGGTAATTGAATATACACTGTCAAGGGTAAAGTTGTAAGCAGTAGGAGTTGAAGCAACTTCTGCCAGAGTTACAGTGGGGTCCACGATATTAGAAGTGCTAAGCTTGACATGTCATTCACATGTGAGTCTTGAAAGTGAAGGATGAAATGGTGTTATGAGAATATATGTAGTGTATAATGAGGGGCCTGCACAATAAGCTTTATACAGAGTCATAGCTTCTCAGAATGCTGGTGCTTTTGTGCTTTGATAAAATGGCATTACTATAGTGAGTTAATCTTCTAAAGTTCATTTCTGAAATATCACCTGTTACAGCTTGTCAAGGTTCCTTGCCCTCTCTTAACTCTAGGGTACAGCAGTGGGGACCTGCATGAAAGACCCCCCTAAGCTTATCCTTACCAGCTTAGGTTAAAAACTTCCTCAAGGTACAAACTTTGACTTGTCCTTGAACCCTATGCTGCCAAGCGTAACTGCCAAGCGTGTTAAACAAAGAACAGGGAAAGAGCCCACTTGGAGACGTCTTCCCCCCCAAAATATCCCCCCAAGCCCTACACCCCCAATTTGCATAGGTGAACACAGACCCAAACCCTTGGATCTTAAGAACAATGAAAAAGCAATCAGGTTCTTAAAAGAAGAAGTTTAATTAAAGAAAAAGTAAAAGAATCACCTCTGTAAAATCAGGATGGTAAATACCTTACAGGGTAATCAGGTTCAAAACATAGAGAATCCCTCTAGGCAAAACCTTAAGTTACAAAAAAACACAAACAGGAATATACATTCCATTCAGAACAGCTTATTTACCAGCCATTTAAACAAAAGGAAATCTAACGCATTTCTAGCTAGATTACTTACTAACAAGTTCTAATACTCCATTCCTGTTCTGTTCCCGGCAAAAAGCATCACACAGGTGCCAGTGAGGTTATCTTAGCTTCTTAACCCTTTACAGGTGAAAGGGTTTTGCCTCTGGCCAGGAGGGATTTTATAGTTCTGTATGCAGAAAGGTGGTTACCCTTCCCTTTATATTTATGACACAACTGTACAAAAAAACCCAGGTGAGGATGTTAAACAAAATTTTGTTTTCTCTTGTTATCATTCAAGGTGAAGATTGATGCCATAATTAATGCATTCTTCTTGAACAATCTGGGCATAGAGTCATTAGGCATGAAGCATGAGATGCTCAATTCAAGCTTTTATGCAGGGAATGATTGCTTTCCAGTATGCTGAATAGGGCTGTTTCTGAACTGTGACTGTATCTAATCAGCAGAGAGTGGGCTGTCTTCACAAGAGTTAATGAAAACACATTTTCATAAGGATTCTCTGATGATGAGCATCCAACCTGAACTTTCTTATACAATATTGTATGCATAGCTATTGAGAAAAATATTCTGAAATGGATGTACGTTATTAACAGTACATATACAGGATTGTGATACTAAACATATTCATGATGAATTCTTGAAATGGTAAGTTATCTCTGTCTTACAGTATATCCATACAGAGCAAACAGCGGCCCAAGGCCAAATCCATTTTACTGCTATCCAAAAAAGTCTTGTGACCAATCAATCAAGTTTACATTTCTAAGATGTTGATAGTGCAAAGTACCCAGGCACTGTGCATAATCAGTAGTAAGATAAATACAGTACATGATCTGAATGGCTAAGTCAGGTAAATGTCATGTGCATCTGAGGTTCTAGCAAATAAAGGAATCCAGCTCTATAAGAGGCGCTGACAGTATATGGTACAAATGCATGTGATTCATTAGAGAGTCACACCCTTAAAATGTGTGAAAAATGGATTAAACAGCTAAAGCACCTTTCTGGAAAAGGAACCAGAACATGCAAAATCTTTTGGCAACTAACCTTTATTTATAAAGTTGGCATCTTACACTTGAATAGTGCTTTTTATCTTGAATGATTGCGAAGGGCTTCAATTACTACTGAAATGCAGCCACTTCTGGGGATAGATGTGGCAGCTATTTAACAGTGCACAGCCCTGCTGCACAACAGTTTAGGAGATACCGTAACAGTGATAGGAGCATAAGCTTGCATATATTAGCTAAGCCTAGACTTGGAGGCTTATTTTTAAAAGTTAAAGTAATGAGATAGCAAACAATCACTAATAGACCAATCTCTACAGGTAGTCTACTGTGCACTAGTCACAGTTGAGGTGACCCTTAAATAGTGCAACTTCTTTTGAGCAGGGGTGAAATGATGTAGACAGTGCAAAACCTATTTTGATCAATGTAAAAATCAAACAATTTGTATACGGGGGAGTGTATTTCGCTTTTGTTAACACTTGCACTGCCAATTAATTACCTTTTGCAACTTAATTTCTAGCCTTTTAGGTTGGTTGACAAGGACAGCAAAGATGCAAAAGAGGAAAGAGAAGGTCGTATGTGGTGTTCCCTTCTAGAGAGAGAACATTGAATTGAATGTGCTATCGATTAAGGAAGCAAGGATGAATAAGTTCTGAATCCCTTGCACTAGTTCATGGTGAGTTCAGTTAGGGGGTTGCCATGGGTGGATACGCAGAAGTGGCCTGAAATCCAATACATGAAGTCCTTTCAGAATAGTTTTACATAGATTTGTATCATTGTCTTCACTGTATTAAAAACAAGGTGCCTGCTATAGGGTCTAGAGTTCCTTCAGGACTCATCTGTCAGTGGCAGTTACGAGACTAAGGTCGAGTTGTATTAGTCTTAGTGCACACTCAGAACATAAGGAAACGGTGTGATATGCTATGTATACTAGTAACTATTCAGTCTGCAGTACAGATCCATTTTACAAAATGCAGTTAGCCATGGACTGTATTTTAATAATAATTTGAACTCAAAGCTACCTTAAAGTCATATGATGCATATATTGTGAATATTTAATAGCAATAACATATTTATGTGTATTGTCTCCTTGACACTGGATGTGTAGTAAACATTTCTAATGAGACTTCACTGCTTGTGAGTGTTAACAGCTGTTTTAAAATCAAGATTACAACTTTTTTATATTTTTATTTTAGAAGGAGGGAACCAAAATGAACCATGTGTGGAATAATTCATAACGTGCAAAGTTGTATTTTAAAATATAGTGCAAGTTTATGCTACAGAAGAACAAGAATGTCCTTTTTTGAAAATAACTCATTTCTGTAAATTTAATACAGACAAACAAATTCCCAAAAAAGTATCCTTCCAGGTACAGAGCCTGTAAATATATTTTTGCAAACAGTGATTTTATTTTTATTTTATTTTTTGGGGGGCTACAAAAATTTATAAGCTCTTGATTTGTAATGGAAACCAAGAAGCTCATTACTAGAGGAGACTGCTAAAGTTTTAGAATCTATCACACACAGCATGTAGTTAGCATTTTTCTCAAGTAATGTTAAATATTACTGAAAATATATTTTCAACAACCTGAAATCTGTTATAAGCTGCAGTCTTGGTCTTGGCAGTGATGGACATATGTTCAGGATGGTTTCCAAACAAAAGTAACCCACCCACCCACACATCCCCATTCACTGAATTAAAGAAAACTCAAGAAGGCAAGGATAGAACTGATAGAAGCTGTATTGAAGGGGTAGGGAGCTCAGGGGCTTCAGGGGGTAGTTGTACTGTTGCATATGAAATAAAATACACTTTTCGAGAAAAATAAAATTCATGACGCTGCTAGATGCAAGGCAGATTAATCATTTCACAGTAAGGTTTTTAAAACAGCAAAAATTAAAAATGGGGCTTTTAAGTAGACCAAGCATACAAATAAATAATAATAGTAGATATGCATATGGATGGAGACGGGCAGAAAGATTTTGAAAAATATTTCAAGATCATTAGAGACTGAGTATATGGCTCTGAATGTTAGTAACATTAAAGTTCCCATTTGTTTTATGCTACTGGATTCTGTTAACCACAAATAAGAGAGACAGATCAGATAGTATATGGTACAAATGCATGTGATTCATTAGTGAGTCACACCTTTAAAACATGTGTGAAAAATGGATTAAATGGCTAAAGCACCTTTCTGGAAAAGGAACCAGACCATGCAAAATCTTTTGGCAACTAACATTTATTTATAAAGCTGGCATCTTACACTTGAATAGTGCTTTTTTATCTTGAATGATTGTGAAGGGCTTCAGTTACTACTGAAGATAGTAGTATTTGCCCCGCAGTAATAATCTGACAATACTGTTAGTGTCTCAGTAAGAGAGAGAAAAGGCTGATCAAAGATAAAGTAGGATCAAAAAGCAAATTCAGAAATTTTGAAGAGCAAAATGCCAGGTGGAAAAATAAGTGTGGAATTCTACAGAATCCCAGCTGGACTATGTATGTTCCATTCATATAATTCAGGCGTCTTACCACAAACATACCATATCTGTCAGACACAGGGCCATCCACATAAGGGCCATTTTATCTTCTTCTAGGGAAAACCTATAGGGAGTGGTGGGAAAAGGGAGTATTCAAGAACCAGGAGTAATTCAGAGGGCATCATTCTTAATATATGCTGCTACCTTAATATATGCCTATGACTACATCCAGCTGTTGTGTGTCTGTATTTAAATCGTAAGCTCTTTGGGTATGTCTACACTGCAATTAAACACCTATAGCTGGCCTGTGCTAGCTGTCTCGGGCTCCCGGGGCTTGGGTTTGCAGGGCTTTTTAGTTATGGTGTAGACATTTGAGCTCAGGCGGTAGTCTGGGCTCTGGAACCTGCAAGTGGAGAGGGTCTAGATTGGCTTTTACTACTTTTGTACAGGACCCAACACACTGTGACCTTGATCTTGAGTAGTTCCTCTGGGTGCTACTGTCATGCAAATACTAAGTAATAGTTAATGTTAGGGGTTGAGGGACCACAAAAGACTTGAGAATTAGGAACCAAAACCTCATGCATGTTCTGTTCTGTGCAATTTGGATACCTTTAATGCAAAAAGTGCTATCTAAATGGAAGTCTATTTATTGCCTGAAGTTATATATTGTAACACTATATAACAGGCAACAAGGATGTCTTGTCAGATGGCATATCAGAAAGAAATACAGTATGCTAGCTTTCACTGAAAATGTTTAATAAAATCTGAACTCCTCCCAGCTTTTTAAAAAGCAGTCTGTCTCTTCAGTACCATTTTAAAAGTAATGAAATGCCAAGTGGCTTAAATAGCAAATTCTGGCAGACTACATAATGTCCTTTTTTGTTATAGAAATTATTCTTAATTGTAAGAGATTGGGTGCTGTTGACTACTTGTATTGTGATAGTTGATTTTAAGTGTCTTTAAATTGTGGGAATCTTGTTAATCTCTGTGAAACCCATTATAAAACACAGTAAAGTTTAATAATCCTGCCTTTCTTATTTTGTAGCTGCATCATAATTTTTACCATAGCAATGAACTGACTGTTCTGACAATTTAATGAAAATGTTTGTAAAGTAATAACTTAATGTTATGCAGGTTAGTCTATAATCTCAAATGTGATTTAGGATGAAGTGTTAAGAAGCCGTTTTGTAAATTGACAGAACTCATTACCTAATGCATTGAAGTACAGATGGAAAGAAATACCAAAGTGGAGTGAATAGAAGTGTAATAGCTGATCCTTAGACCAAACTGCAATATCTTCAAAGTGTATGCACATTAGATATGTGGAGTTCTTATCTAGAGACTACCTGGCAGTATTGTCACTTACATGAAAATGATCTTATTGACAGATAATATTCTATTCATGACACTCTAACTTCTGATTGCCATGGACACAAATAGGTCATGATAGGTTTCCATTAGTAGGGGAAACTTGCTTCAGCACAGTAAAGTCAGTCTGCAGGTTTGAAGACAGAACTCAAATAGTCAGTAGCTGGGTATAGGCTGTTCCTGCTGGGAAGCATGCCAGTTCTGTTTTGCTTCCCCATTTACAGGCAGGTTGGACAGACCTCCCCTCCTTCAGAGCTTTCAGAGCTTTGGACCTAAAACTTTTCTAAACTAAAACAAAACCTAAAAGTTGAATTTCTTGTTTAACATGGTCAGATCGGTAACAGACTTCTTGGCTAGATTTTGGGGCTGAGCCCCATGATTCCTGGTTTCCCATTCTTCAGTACATGCCCTGTTGTGCTCCTGCTTGGTCCCAACATGACAAATAAGCTGAGGGGAACCCTAAATGGAAATCCTGCTCCTCCTGTGCCTTTTTTTCCCAGGCAGCGTGCATGGGTAATGAGCTCAGATGATATGGCCAGTAGAAAGACTCCACAAATGTGCATGCTTTCTGTTTCTATCTCACTAACAGGTTTCAGAGTAGCAGCGGTGTTAGTCTGTATTCGCAAAAAGAAAAGGAGTACCTGTGGCACCTTAGAGACTAACCAATTTATTTGAGCATAAGCTTTCGTGAGCTACAGCTCACTTCATCGGATGCATAAAGTGGAACGTAC
Organism: Eretmochelys imbricata; assembly: GCF_965152235.1. Taxonomy (NCBI): domain Eukaryota; kingdom Metazoa; phylum Chordata; order Testudines; family Cheloniidae; genus Eretmochelys; species Eretmochelys imbricata. Next base: position 198,878,378 of record NC_135574.1, on the reverse strand, counting down.
ACTGAGGAGATTTTATATACACACAGACCATGAAAAAATATACATTATAAGGAGAGAGATCACTTAAGATGAGCTATTGCCAGCAGGAGAGTGGGGTGGGGGGAGAGAGAACCTTTTGAAGTGATAATCAAGGTGGGCCATTTCCAGCACATTTCCAAGAGTTAACAAGAACGTCTGAGGATACCCACTCCTCAAGGAATTGTGTAGGCTTTCTTTCCCTGAGCCACAGTAATCCAGTTGTAGGGGGGCCCATGAGGGTTGTGGCAAAAATACATCCTTTTCCAATGGGGGAGCAAGAGGAAGCAACTCAGCCTGATTCCTCCACGGGAAAATTGCTAGCAATAAACTGCTTCAGCCTATTTCCTTTAGCTGTCAAGAGACCATATCAAATATGCCCTGTTTTTAGGGGATTCGCCAGCAAATTCTCTATCCCCCAGTGAGGTTTCCCCATCCAAATGATCTGTGGCATACACGGGTGGATGTTGGATCCCTCAAACAGTTCCAGTCCTCCCCCATTGCCTTCAACCAGCTGACAGCAATTCCCATCAATCGTTGCCTGTAACATTCCATCCATTGTGGGCATAAAGCCCCTAAGGAAGCTGCATCAGGAAAGTAGCAGCAGCTCTTCCCCAAAGACATGCCTTTAAGTATCTTGACTGCAGTTGGGCAGAAATTTTCTGACTGAACATTTTTCTGTAAGAAAATGCCAATTAGTTGAAAGCAAAATGTTTCTTGGAAATGTGTCAATTTCAACAAGATTTTGTTTAGAAGAAAAATCATAACATTCCATTTTGACTATTTCTGAACAGAACACTTTGATTTTCTGTTTTGAAACAACTGTTCCAATTTTTGTTTCTTTATGAAAAAATCAAATAAAAAGGTCAATATCAGAACAGAACAAAACACGATGTTTCAATTGACTCAAAATTATATTGCCCAGAATTTTTGTTTTGCATGTGATTTTTTTAAATAGTTTTGTTGTGTTTTGTTCCATTTCTGAACAGAATTTTTTTTTGGAAATTGCAGGATTTCCCATGAAACAGAAAATCTAGTTCCTGCCCATCTCTCGTCTTGGAAAGAGGATCAAAGAAATAGTAGCCCTGCAGGTCGGGGTGTAACATGCACCTGTGCAGTGTGGCAAGCAGCTGTTAATTGGGTAATATAGCTAGGATCTTTTGGCAATGGGTTGTGGTAGTTACTGAGGTATAGTTTGGGGAGTTATATTCTGTCTTGTCCATTGTAGACAATTCCAACAACTTCTGTTTAGGCACTTAGGTAAGTGGCTGGATATTCAAAGGGACTCAGTTCTCATTTAAAGACCTAAATAAAGTGGTGAAACTTTCCAAAGTGCGAAGCGCTTGGCATTTCACAGGGAGAGCAGTTGAGAACTGCTGAGTTCTGAGCAATTTTGAAAATCTGTTTTGCGGGGTTCTGGTGGTGGTTTTGATGGTAACAATATTTAAGGCCATTTTATCAGTTTTGGTTCACAAAGTTGCAGCTTATGCCAGTGTTCCATAATAGTCGTCGTTGCTGCTGCTGCTATTGTTCTTGTTATTTATCAGTCTCTTTATCAGTTTCTGGCCGAACAAGCTGTGTATTGTGCTGAACCTATCGAAGGATTGAGTTTGTCATATCAATTTACTCTCTCTTATAGCACAGTGGGCTTTGTCCAGCTGTGATGCCAGCTCTGACTTTTGCAGAAAAAGATGCTGATGATTAGCTTTCTTAGTGTTTGTCCGTTTTGGAACCATGGTAATGTCCTTGATTGGGCCATTATAGGTATGTCTACACTGGAAAAACCAAAACCCACACACTGAGGCAGCAAGTCTCAGAGCCAGGATCAACTGACAGGCTCACGGGGCTTGTGCCACAGTGCTAAAAATGACAGGGTAGACGTTCCTGCTTGGGCTGGAGCCCAGGCTCTGAGACCCATCCTCCTTGCCAGGTTTCAGAGCCTGGCTCCAGCTCAAGCAGGCTCCAGACTTTCTCCTGCCTGTTCTAGGTGTGTAACCGTGTGATGGATTTACTATCTCAAAAGTTTCATTTTATATATTTGCCAAAGTGGTGAAAAAGTGTGTCTTTAAACTGTGTTTTAATTCTAACAGAGTGGCCTGTCCCTTTAAGGGCCTCAGGCCAGCCAGCCCTGGTCAACTATTAGACCCAGCTGGGAAGGGAGTAAACGAATATAATTGTCAGCAAGTGGCTCAACTGATGGAGGGTTGCAGGGAGACAGTGCAGAAAGGGACAGTCTCCAGGAGAAGGAAGACTTTATGTGGTAAGCTGTGGGTGCTGTGGCTGGGTGGAAAGCCCCAGCTGGAAGTTGTGTTTTTCCTTTTTTGATTATGGTCATTTGGACAACAAATGGAGCCCAGAACTACCGATTAAATTGGTATGGCTGATATTCCCCCAGGCTGCTGAGGAAGCAAGCCACTTTACGGACACACTTCACAACTACTTAGTCTGCCCAGATACATAGACGTTTAACATGCCTCATGGTAAAGAAAAATATACTACATTGGGCAGGAACAGGAGGGTTTATCAAAAAAGCTAGAGAGGCTCATGAATGTCAAAAGCAGTTATGAGGTATGTAGATTTTATTCAATAATTTCTTCTGTCATTAAGAGAAGAGTACCATTATTTTTCTTTCTCCTTGGATTCATTGTTGTAGGAATAAGATCACAGCTGAGTAACATACCAATTTAGCAGCTAGCATTGCATGGAAGACAGTAAAGTGGAAAATAAATTGCTTGGGTTTACCTACATTTTCTATTATCAGGAAGATTTATTAGTATTCTGGATGAATATTGGGAGAATTTATGTGGTTGTATGTGATTTGACAGTGCAACATTTTTGCAATCTGTATAAGCAATTCACTGTGGATCACGAAGTACAATAAAAATTCATCGTGTGGTTCTCTTTTTCCCCAAGTGTAGCTTTATCTAGTGAAATGCCTGGCATAGTTAATGTGGTGTTAATACTGTGCAAAATGCACAATCCTTTTAAGTATTGCCATTTTCCTTTGGAGACTCATATATGTCCATAGGTTATGGGCTGTTCATGCATCTTTGCAAAATAACTCTTTATGAGTGGTTCATCCCTGGTCTATTGTTCATTTTGTTGTTATTGCAGACAACTTGTGATTACAAGTGGGTTTTGTAAAAGCAATAATTCATGACAAAATCTTATGTCAAACAATGCATTCTTGAGGTATGCCAGTGCCCCATGACTGCACGAATATGCTGCCATGTTAACTTATTTGATATCAACTGCCTATTACAAAATACCTGAAGGTTGCACAAAAATAATGGTAGAAAACTTCTTTTTTTTTTTAAATTAAAAAGAAAATCTCACCTACCTAAGTACTCAGCCCCGATGATATGAAACCAACCTACCACAAGGTAAAATCCCAACTGCTATCATGAAAGCCACCCACCAAAAAAAGGGATCAATTCTTTACTGGTCTAAAGAATGGAGAAGGGGAATACTAGATGGTTCTTAACACTTGTGGTGATAGATATGAGAGAAACTCTGTAGGCTCACAGAAATGTGTCTGAATATGTCTACTTGAACTCTAGAGAACCCTGTCAGCTTCTGAGAATACCATCCACTGACACTCCTCCCAAAAGCTTAATTTCCCCTGGTTTACCACTGAGCAGGTTCTGCAAGGATGATTAGGTATAGGCAAGGAGTACTCACCATTTCATTGGTGAAGAGACTTGGATTATATTACTCTTCCAACTCAGTACAAGAATGTTCACTCAATATAGTAAGTGAACAAATTCCTCACCAATTTTCTCTTTGTACTGGTCTTGTTGAATAGTCTCCTTGAATGGAACGTCACATAAGAGGCCATCTGTCCATATGGCTTTTATGAGTGCCCTGGTTGGCACCTATATGCTATGGTGATTTAACTATGATAAAAGTGACATCTTGATGACCTGAAAATCTAACTCCAGTACAAAAAGGCAGCCAGGTTTGTGACGGAAGGGAAGAGTCCTGTGGCTAGTTTTCACCCATGCTCCACAGTGGACTGTGAGTGAAATGACTTCATGTTGCAACATAGTCTGGCTGAGTTTTGGTTTTGCATTTTGTGGCTGGAACCCAAAATAACACCTAAAGATTTTTTGGTTTGGGCCTTGCTAGCGGGGAAAAAAACAGTGATATTGGCCAATATTAAACAAATGAACATAGCAATTATAGCTGCCCAGAAACCAAGAATTTCATATTGTGATAAACACTGGAGGTTTTCATATTTATTTCTGTTCTGATGCAGAATGAAACAAACTTTTTGAAAGTTTTTCATATGTGTTGCAGTACAGGTGGGGGGAACCCAAGAGTGAGAGAGAGAGCTACTCACCCCAGGACAACCAATAGCCTGGCACTTAGGTCACTCAGCTGGGACATGGGACACCCAGAGTCAAGTCCTTGCTCCAAAGCAGGAAGAGCAGAGAGTTAAACACATCCCAGGTGAGTGACCTAACCACCAAGCTATTGGCTGTTCCAGGGTGTGTTGGTGTCTCTCTTTGTTTTACTGGAGAAACATTCCAAACAAGTTTTGTTGAAACTAATACACTTCTGCAAAAAGTTTTGGGTTTGATGAATTGGCATTTTTCAGTGAAAAAATACTTCGCTGAAAAGTTCATAACCAACTCTAATTAAAAATAAAATCCATCTTGCTTTTTTAATTTCAGGTGAATACAAAAGGTAAAATTTAAAATTGGTGGATCATGGCAGTCAATGAAACACCAGAAGAGTGCCATTTTGAGATAAACAGTACACTGTCCTGAGACCACCATGCAATATCTGTCTAGCCTAGAAATGAACTTGGCGGCCACAACATAATGTAAGAATATTGAGGTATTCCCAGACAAAAAGCTATACTCTGAAGTTAGCATTCCCATTCAGTAATTCCACTGCTGAGATTCTTTTATCCGCTGTATTTCTTACATAATTCCTTGTAGAACAGAGTCAACCCAATCAGTGAAGTAGAAAACTTAAAATTAAATTACTTGCATATCCAAAAGTGTTGATGATGCAGGAGAAATGTGCCCCTTTCAACTTAACCTGAGCAATGTGACCTTCATTTTTAGATCTCAGGAAAGCACAAAAACAAGCACCACAAAATCAAATCTGGATAATGGCACTACATTGATAACTTTTTGTTATGAGACTGTAGTGGAACTGAAAAACTTACCTGAAACTAGTATAACTCTTGTTCCCATTTCCTTCTGGGAATTCAGAATTGCCCATTAGGCTGGTTAGACCATGAAAGTTAGCTTGACTAACAAGACCTCTTAAATAATGACCTATTATTTAATGTATTTTTAATTGCAAACCATTGATTTAGAGTGTTTTCCCTTTACAGGAGAATCCAGAAGGAACAAATTACCAATGGCAGATAGTTGATCTTTTAACCTTACTTATCACATGAAGCTGCCAGCAAGGTTTATACTCCATAAACCTGGAACACCCTTCAGGGTCTCTTTTGTATATATTTTTAAAAAAACAACACCACAACACACACATACTGAAAATCAATATATGTGATTTTTTTGGAAGATCTAATTAAACTATAGATTAATCACTATAAAATGCATGAAAGGATAATTCTTTAGGTTAAAAGTTAATTATAGAAATATATAATATGAAATTATTTTCTGTTTAGTCTGTATTCTGCATGTCCCATATTTAAAATGAACTTTTTTTTAGTACGATTCTTTGGTACTAGATTAAACAGCACTGAAGCCTTACATACGTGATTTTTGAATACACTTCCTCAGTGTGGGGAAACAATAACAAGAATGGCTCTAATTTAATTAATTAATATTTCATTTGGAATTAATTACAAACAAAATGAAAATTACACTAGCGGAGGCCAAATATGAATCAGCCTGACCGGCAGGGCAGATAAAAGTCCTGTTGTTCTGCAATGACTTGTCAAAAAAAAAAATTTAGAAAACAAATCCATCCATTATGATCTCATCAAACTAGGATCTTATTGAAATAAGGGCTTTAGCTGGAATCCCCAATTCTACAAGATACCTTAGCATTTTTTTGTTTGACTACCTGAAATATCTCTGAACCTAAATAAAAAGCACTAAAATAAACTGCAGATCTAGTTTATGCTAATAAGATTCATGGATTCTTTCCTGGAAATGTGGCTCAATTCTTATCCTTCTCTCACTGAAGTTGTTCACTTTTGTAGATTCTTTAAGTGTTGTTTACTGTTACTGCACCTCAAATGTATGGTGCTTTAACAACAAATAGAATAAGAATGGCCTCTGCCCTGAAAAGCTTTCAGTATAGTAGAGATAAGTCAAAGCATAAGGCTTCAGTTCAAGCAAGAGATGGTGTTAAGAGATCTGATGAAGTGTTTGTCATATATTCCTTCAGAACAGGAGTGTCTTATTTACAGGAGGTCAGCGCTATTCAGTGGAATTCACCCTAGAAAGAAGAAAGTTCCTTTCTTTTCGTATCAAGTTTTAGGCCAGGAGTTTTGAAAGTGACAGCCGATTTTGAGTGCTTCATTTTTTGGGTTCTCAACTTGCACACTTCTGCAGCCTGATTTTCAGAAATTACTGTGTTTACAACCTTTGAAAATCAAGCCCTTTTAAGGTGTCTCATGTTGGGCATCCAAAATCACTAGTCATTTTTGAAAATCATGGCCTGAAGCTTAGGAAGGATTCACGAAAAACAGGGTTTAATGAGAGCTTTGCAAGAGGCGAGAAGACATTTTGTAGACAAGAAGAGTGAGACAGTAGCAAATGAAATGGGTAGTATCATGAAGACATTTAACTGATAGTGAGGAAATGAGACAAGATTGGAAAGGAACATATGGAATAAGAGGAAAAACATAAGAAAATGAGACCTCAATCTAACCCTGTCTATCTAGACTCATCACTCCCTTCTCTCAAACACATATACACAGATGCAGACTAGGAGCCTGAACATAAATATTCAGGAAGCCAGGTAAGGAATTTTGGGAGGCAGTTATGTGGCTGAAGCAGTAAGAGTTGAGGTGACCTTAATAGACCTTAATCAGTTTTCTAAACATCAGAGGAGTGAAGTTCTGGAATAGCCTTCCAAGGGAAGCAGTGGGGGCAAAAGACCTATCTGGCTTCAAGATTAAACTCGATAAGTTTATGGAGGAGATGGTATGATGGGATAACATGATTTTGGCAATTAATTGATCTTTAACTATTCATGGTAAATAGGCCCAATGGCATGTTAAATGGGGTGGGATCTGATTTACTACAGAGAATTCTTCCCTGGGTATCTGGCTGGTGAATCTTGCCCACATGCTCAGGGTTCAGCTGATCGCCATATTTGGGGTCGGGAAGGAATTTTCCTCCAGGGCAGATTGGAAGAGGCGCTGGGGGTATTTCGCCTTCCTCTGTAGCATGGGGCATGGGTCACTTGCTGGAGGATTCTCTGCACCTAGAAGTCTTTAAACCATGATTTGAGGACTTCAATAGCTCAGACATAGGTGAGAGGTTTATTGCAGGAGTGGGTGGGCAAGATTCTGTGGCCGGCATTGTGCAGGAGTCAGACTAGATGATCATAATGGTGCCTTCTGACCTTAATGTCTATGAGTTTTGCCAGCCCTGAATATTCTAAAATCATTAATCAGGCCCCCAGAATTCACAAAATTGGCTTAAAATGAGATTTTAAAAAGTAATTTGGGATTCTTCTAATTTGCCTTTTGGATTTTGAGCCTTTATGGTGCATTCAGGTCATATTTTCAAGCTTTTTTTTCTGCTATCAGAGAGAATCTTAGCATTTTGATTAAATGTAAGTTTAAAATTTTATCCTAATCACATGGCTCTAACAGCTGGGGCTTTAAGAAAAATCTCCACGTATTGCAAGACTGATGATAAAATTGTGAGCATTGGCATCACTGTGTTTTAGATAGACATGGAGAAAGGAGAGGTGAGAGGACGAAGAGGCCAAAGTTAAGGTAACCAGTGTAGGATAATCAAGAATTGGACAAGGGTTTTAGCAGTGAGGACACTAAGGAAAGCCTGGGCATCAGTGATCCTATAGAAGAAATAGTAATGAAAAGCCTGAATATGGAGTTGGAGAGGGGTGTGTGTGTGTGTTTTGTTTTGTTTTGTTTTTTTCCAAGAGGAGCCCACCATCATCCCAAAGTTGTGAACCTGGCAGATGGGCAGGTATTGATGGCACTGCAGAAGTAAGGTAGGGAGAAGAAAAGTTCAATTTTGGGCATACTGATTTTGAGATGGAAGCAGACCATAGGAGATCTTTCACGGGTTGTCTACCTTCTTAAAAAATATTGCAGTGTTTGAATGTGGCTGTGAAAAATTGAGTCTGTTTACATGCTGCTGGCCACAACTTTGCAAGCAGGGCAGACCAGGAATAATGTTGATTAGCAGACATGATACAGATATGATTGATAACCTCCAAGAGGAGATGACAAAAAGAGTGAGTTACAGGTGAGAAGATGAGCGTATGAGAAGTTGAAGGAAAGCAAGTGGTAACTGGGTAAAGAGAGAGAATTTGAAGATTGAAGGGAGAGCTCTGAGTACAAGTCAGGTAAAGAGTGTGAATCCAGCAGTAAGTTGGGGAGTCACTCCAAGGGTAGAGAACAAACAAGGTTAACAAAAGGAAATGAGTGACAGCAAAGCCAGACTGATTGGCTCATGCCTCTACAAAAACTGTTGACCTTTTATCTTATAATATGTTCTGAAACTCGATAATTGAGCTTTGAATAATTTAAAGAGTTTTTGGTCTAAGTCTTTCTTTCATGAACTTCACGTAGTGTAAAAACGTTAGTGTGACTGGCATCATTAACTTCATGTCGCAAACCAAAAATAAGAGGGCCAGAGTGGGCTATAAACCTGTTTAAAACAATCTGCTTTGAATTTGCCTTTCATATTCTTTCTGCATCTGTGAAAAGCCAGTTCCTTGCTGACCATTATGCTCAGCAACCTCTGGATTGAGGAGGCAGCCATGGCCTGAAAACAAGTAACTGTTGTCATTTCCATCAGCAGTCACCTGAGACAGTCTGTAGCCTGGGGGTGGACCAAAGAGGACATCTCACTTACCCTAGAACAAAGCCTCTATCATCCAAGGGCAAGGGTCAGGAGATGAAAAAGTGAGTCATAGGAGAAGGATAGGAGCAGTGCTTCAGAGGAGATCAAGAGCCAGTTGCATATAGCCAAACTTGCCCGCTGAGTTCCTACTTCCCTCTGCAGAGCGTCCCAGAGTTGTTGTTGGGAGGTAGGAGAAACTGCTCCAGTGAAACTTAGCACAGGACATCTAAGTCTTTCCTACTGTGGGGGCAAAGTGTCAGGAATAACTGGTCAGTCCATGATATAGCTTCTAAGCATACCAAGCACCTTTTTTTACACAATACAGTAGCCTTGTGAAGCTATTAGGGCTGGCCTTGTGGTTGGCAAGGCCGCAAGTTCCAGGATTTGGAGTAGGTGATGACTTGAAGTTGATTTCACTTCCTGCCCTCCTGCTGGAGAAGACTGGGCTTTGGATTACCTTCTCCTTTTATTTCTACTGCCAGAGGGAGGAAATCAAGCAATTCAGTGAGTAGAAAAACTGTGAGGTACATGGAGACACAAACAGTTGGCATATCTCAGGTTTATGGAGTCGTCCATTTCCACAATCAGCAATATGTTTAGGAGGAATCACAATGAACTCTCCATATGGATGCATAATTCATATGAATATTACTTTAAAATAATAATTTGTATTACAGTAGTGTCTAGAGATCCCAGGTGTGATCAGGACCTCATTGCGTTAGGGTAACGTGCATACACAAGAGAGACAGTTCCTGCCCCAGTCTAAATAGACTAGATAGAGGGTGGGAGACCTAAAATAGTTTGTATACTTTTTAAATTACTTGAGCACATTCAGAAAGGAACATGTGTGGGGCAGAGAATACTTTCCAGGAGACCCAGTCAACAACCTGGGCAATTAAGGCATCAAACGGTATTCAGAGCTCACTCACTGTGGATGGTGTAGTTAACCTCCTTTTGTCAGTAGTTTACTGTTGTGGTGGTCACTGTGTTTTGGGTGGCAGAAGCTGGCATGATGGTTGCATTCAGAAGATCTGGATGGTTGTAACCATTAATATTTTCCCCCTTTTTACATTCCCTTTTTGAAAAATATGAAGCCATTAAGTTGTATAAAACCTGCAGTTTCTGACACAGGAAGAGCAGTGACTCATATATTCAATCTGACAGGCATTTTTTACTTTTTTGTGGGGATCAGAAAGTTGGAGGGTAGTTAAAAATAAAATTCAAAAGAAATCCCATTTACAGTGGAGACATTGCATAATGTTTGTAATGATAAAATAGAATATATTCTCTGAGGAGAAGAGTATTGCAAATGATTCTCTGATGGTTGCTTGTAGAAGTGGGTGATAAAATGGATTACAATAATATTTTACATTTTAATTGCAGTATGTAGAGCTCAAGCTTACAGAAAAACGATCATGATGGAAACACAAATAATGAGGTCTTTCAAAAACAAGCTCTGCAAAGGCGACAGTATTAACAATTTTACCATTGTTTGATTATGCAAGTACAGTTTTCTATACAAAATAAAAGCTGCTGAAATGAAATTGCCAGAATCATGAATCAGTTCTATGAATAATAATCCTCAACACATATAGAAGCCTTAGAAAATATCCAGTTATAAAATATGTTTATTTTCTGGCAGTCAGTGTTGACTGATTTTAATTAGACCTTGTGTAAGATTTGCGTAAGATGTGTTTTCCATACCCTATACTGAAATTTAGAACCATGGGGATTGCTTATGAACAGAGGTAAAGCTTTTTATTTCCACTGTATCAATGGTAAGTCCTTTGCATGATAATATCTCAGCTATGATATTATTGTTCTCACTGTTCTAAAATTCAAGGAACCAAACTCCTATTGAATAGGACAACTAGACAACTCAATAGAAGTTGTATGGTAGCTTGCTTAAAACCTCCAAAAATCTGGCCTCCTGGATTTAGGTGACAAGGTTCAGGCATCCAAGTTTAAAAAAGTTTAAATCTAATTGTATGTATAATAAAGAATGCATACCGAAGTAATCATTTATTATTCCAGTCACTGTGTTAAAATGTCACTCTAGGTTTTGGTATGTTTCCCCCCCCGCCCCTGTTTTGTGGCATTGCAGGTGGTACAGACCCTTAAGGTCCCACAATGAGGCTGTTATGGTTGAGGTACTTCCAAATCCCAGCTTTCCTAATGAAAGGAAGGAACATCTACCGGGGAGGTGAGAAGCTATATCTGAGAGGAGTTCCCTCAGAAATTCAACAGAAGGAGGAAGGACAGCTACTGCTAATTTGAAAAAGCCTGTAAACAGTGGGCAGTATCCTAGGAAGGCTGCTGATGCTGCTAGGATATAACAGCTTTCCACTCCCTGAGGAATTTTTATAAATGGTATGCAGTTTTGTTTTGCTTGTTTTGTGGTATGAGCTTTGTTTGAATAAGCAGCCCAAAGAACCAAAAGCCTTTATAAAGAGACTTCACTTTGTTTTCACTATCTAAAATAAATAACCAGGCCTCGTTCCCCAAAAGATTTTTTTTTTTTCCTGCGCCAGAAAGGGTCTCATGTGTTTGTGAGAAGGACCTTGGAACTGGGTTCAGTCCAAGTGTACACCTAAAAGTATTTCCCACTTCGTCCGATCTGTTCATCGTCTGATTTTTGTGATGAAGAGGGATCCGCATCTACTAAGTTAAATAGGTGTTAACCTTTTGAGCCTTTAAAGGACTAGGATTCACAACCTTTAACTCATGGTTTTGAGGGCCAATGATCTCCATATAGGTCGTTCTCTTCAGATACAGCACAGACTAACAATGGGCCAGTCTTTCTTCCAAGTTACTTATCCTTGTTCCATATTAATCAATCTGTGTCATTGCCACTCGCAACTCCATTTCACTTGAGCAAGAGGGATCTTCATGTGCTTAATTGCAAATGAGCACTGATGAAAGGTTTTAGCTGGTCCAAAGCTTTCTTTTCCAACTTCCTGAAAGGTAAAAAGTATCTAATTGCTAATTTTGCCCTGGGTGTAGAAGCTTACTTGACAAACTTACTAGACAAATTGAAGTAAGCTTGTACTGGGTAGAATGCTTAACAAGGACGTTGGCAGTTTTGGGGGTAGAGAGCGGTGAAGCCTGTGTAAATTTCTGCTGAGCAGCTACCTGATTGTCATGCATTCATTCATTCTTGTTCACTACAGCTTCTCCTGCTTACTGTAGCTGACATATCTTTAAGTAGAAGAGAATTTCAGTTTAAGGTAAATCCATATCCTATATTTGCATGTCTTGTTATGTAAGTATAATGGTGCTTTTATTATAGGTGAGCAATAGAAGACTGCACCATGAAAGAAAATAACTGATCAGTAATTTGTCGTCTTGTTGTCTCCTCTTTACTGGTATACTTCTCTCCACTCTTCCCTTTATTCAGCCGCAAAATATTTGCTTTGATTACCTTTCCTACATTCTGCTTCCTGGTGGGCAGTGTCATACAGGATGTATGAAGTACAATGCATTGTTGTTGTATGGGGAAGAGAAGAAGACTGACAAAACAAATTACTGTTAAGCAATATTATTGTGGAAAGACTAAAGTCTAGTAAATAACGTAAAATATTATTCCTGTTGAATTACCCTGGGCAGCAAAATACCCACAGAACAAATATGCTAAATGCCATGTGAACTCTAACACTGTATTCTCCATGTCCTGGTTAATCACGAAGAATTTAGATTGCAGTGGGAAGCTGGAGTTACTGTACAGCATTCTGTGGCATGCCTGTCAGTGTCTTGAAAGGTATGCCAGGAGGAATGCCACATGTGATGAAATGTTCTGAGTCATTCCTATTTGTATAAGCAATTTCCATCCTACAGTGTTCTCTCACACGTGACATTTTGGAACCAGTATGTTGCATGAGAAGTACTTTAGCTTTTTTTTGTTATTACATATCACTTAGATAAATTAGTAAATGAAGGATTATATACATATTATATGTATTAGGATAAAGTTAGGTAATCTGTATGCTTTTATTAATAAAATATGTAGTCATAATTAATGTATTGGTTGATTTCGAAGAACTGAATGTAGTCACACAAATCTATATAAATGGCTTGGGGCTGGCCTGCCTCAGAAAGCCTCTCTCTCTCTCTCTCTCTCTCTCTCTCTCTAGGATACACTGCTTCAACAGTAATCAGTGGATGTTTTGATGCTAGATCGCCTTTCATATACTAGAGGGGAATGCTGAATTGCTATCCTCCAAAAGGGTCCTGGGGCTCTAGAATACACTGGATTTGCCAACTTCCAGGGCATGCTGCAGGGATCATTTGTTTCACCTGGCCTTTGATGTGAGTTTGTGGAGATTGAAGAAACTGGCCAGTGGTGGTATTTATACTTGGAGCTTAGGGTTCCCAACTTGGTAATATTTAAAAACCAGACACTCCAGCAGGAGTGCTGGAACCACCCCTGCCCTGCCCCTTCCCCCGAGGTAGGGTTGCCAACTTTCTAATTGCACAAAACTGAACACCCTTGCCCCTCCCCACCCTTTCTGAGGCCCTGCCCCCAGCTCACTCCATTCCCCCTCCTTCATCGCTCACTCTCCACGCCCCTCACTCACTTACACTGGGCTGGGGCAAGGGGTTGGGGTGTGGGAGGGGGTGAGGGCTCCGACTGGGGTTGTGGGCTCTGGTACTGACCGGAACCGCCAGGGTCCCTTTTCAACTGGGCTTTCCGGTTGAAAAACCGGACACCTGGCAACCCTACTCTGAGGTCCTATCTCCATTCGCTTCTCTTTCTCCCTCCCTCGGTCTCTTGCTGCTTTTTGCTCTCTCCCTTCCCCATCGCACATGGCTTGGGAGGTATTTGCCTGCAGAGCTGGGGCTGGGAGCTGCATGATTTAGGTAGGAGGTATTTCTGTATGAGCAGAGGCTGGTGCAGTTGATGACTCGGCACCTCCCCCACCCGCAGTAACTGGACTTTGGGTGACCGGTCAGTAGATCTGACTGGACACCATCAGATCTCCTTTTTGACTGATCTTTCCAGTCAAAAAACGGACACCTGGCCATCCTGTGGACCACTGCTTGGTAGAAGGGGTGAGCTGATTGAAATTTGTATTTAAATAATTGACTGGGCACTTAGAGCCTATTTATTGCTCTAAATCAAAGGAAAATATGTAAAAATGAATTAGTGCTAGATTCTGCATTTGAATACCTGCTGCCACTAATAAATACTCCTTTACCGTTTCAGCTTCTTGCTGCAGCCTTCTATACACTCAGCATTTATTCTGTTTCAGGATTGGAATTACTTACAGCATGGTTTCTAGGTCTACCTTTCCCAAATGTCAGTATACACACACTCTCTCCTACCTACCTACCTAAACCACGACTGTCTAACCATGCCCAACTACCAAGTCCATTATCACAGATGTGGAGGTCATTAGAATGTGACAAATGATATATTTTGATGGATAGCAGAATATTAGCAGATAATGCTTTTAATTCAGAGCCTCCAAGTATATCACTAATTCAGAGTTTCAGTATGTAGTTCTCAGTGCAGTACTTAGTTTTTGTAGTCTATGCTCTTAAATGAAAATGTCTGTTAAATGCCAAACAAATGAGGATAAGTCAGGAGTTTAAGGCTTGAATGTATATAATTACTTTTCTTCTTAGCCCTAATTGAAAACTGGTCATTTGAGCTATGGTAGCTAAAATCTGAATAGAATACAGGATTTTGTTTTATTTGCTGTTAATTATCTGCCATGGTTTGCACAAACAAGTATTCCAGAACAAGGGGGAAATGAATAAAGTTAATATGGAAAGAGACTAATTCTCTTACATGAAATTTTAGTATAACTGTATCAAGGATAGAAGTTAAATTATTGCACTATGATCTTAAGTACTAAAGTACTATGAAAGCTACATTTTAATGCTTTTATTTCCTGCAGGTTGATTAAATTGCTCAACCTAGGAGAGCATTTTTTTTCTAATTGCAGAAACAATGGGTATTCACTGTCCAATTCAGATAGTTTGTGTTTCTAGTAATGTAAGCCTCTTGATAAATTTGGATGAACATAATCTGT
The DNA here is from genome assembly GCF_965152235.1 of Eretmochelys imbricata. Lineage (NCBI taxonomy): Eukaryota > Metazoa > Chordata > Testudines > Cheloniidae > Eretmochelys > Eretmochelys imbricata. The sequence goes on along the minus strand of NC_135574.1, from coordinate 198,863,290 downwards.
GATTAATTCGACTCCTTGCATATATTTATTTCTGAATTTTGACTTGAAAAATATTGTGAAATTTAGTTTTCATATTGCAAAACAGGAGAAGAAAATATTACTTATTTTTGGTTATCTTTGTGGGAATTTATTCTCCAAGTTTACAATAATAATAGTGAAATCCCATGTCATATGTTGCTGTACAGGCTCATAATTAAATCTTCAGCATTTGGAACAAAATTGGGGACCAGCTTTAAATCTATGTGGTATTGAGTAAAACCTATTAACGATTTTGTTCTTGAGCAAGATGATGTATAATTCATATTCTTAAAAGCTGATAACCACTGTTCAGTCAAGATACCTTACCCAATCCCATCTAACCATGCTCTTAAGTCTGGGGCTATCAGATACAAGGTACACTCCTAGTTAGCAGCCATTTTCCCTCTCATGGAGATGTTTGTGCAAAGTTCAAATTCCAAATTAATTTGCTGTCTCCTAAATTGTATGTACTGAGAATCATTCCTAAGCAATGGATCTGAAATATTAAGACTAATTGACTTCTGATTACTTGTACTTGTATTTACTTCAGGCATTGGGGGGAAAAAGATTCCATTCTCAAATGTGGGTATGGCCAGGACCAGTTCTGGGGGTGGGCAAGCAAGTCTGTGATGCTGTGCCCCTTTTTCCCCCTTGCTCTGATTGGTCAGCCATTTTTCTTCACTGACTGACTTTTTTTTTTCTTTTTGGCTCAGCCGTTTGGGATGGGGGGGCACCAAAACATTTTTTGCCTTGGCTGGTGAAAAGGCTAGAGCTGCTTTTGGATATGGCATAGCTAAAGTGTGTTTTACACTTTGTTAATTGATGTTTCTTTATATTTCTGCATTATCTTTAAACATGGCAATCTACACTAGTTACAAATTGTACATGCTAAAAGAGATGGTAAACTGTGACACTCCAGTGAAAGCCAGTGCTGTCAACTCTTGCATTTTTGTCACGAGTCTCATGAGATTGAGATTTAAAAAAAACCCACAAACAAAAATCCTCTCATCAGATTCCTTTGTAGAAAATGCATGAAATTTCCTGTATTCAAAATGGCCACCATTTCCCATTACTTTTATGGAGCTGAACCCAAACTACTCTCAGCCAATATAGGTCACCATTCCTTATAGGCTTTGCATGTGGAAATGAGACATGAGGTGGTATCAGTTTGGAACTTTTGTATAGCCAGGTTCATCAGTTTCAAAGTGGCCTACTTTCAAGGGGTTCAGATCACCCTAGCAGACTGCTTGAGCAGGTCGCTTGCAGGCCACCACAAATGGTCCCTTCATCCAGATGTGTCCAACGCCAATTTCCAAAGATGGGATATTACTCAAGTGGACCTGTTTGCAACAAAAGAAAACAACAAATGTGATCTTTTTTTGTTCCCTGGAAGGTCACAGCTCGGCGTCATTGTCAGATGCTTTCCTTCTGAATTGGTCAAAGGACTTGTTGTATGCCTTCCCTCCAGTTCTGCTTCTGCCCAGCATCTTGTCCAAGATCAGACAAGATGTGGCTCACATCATACTATAGCCCCAACGTGGCCTGGCTAACACTGATTTTTTTTTTTTGTTGCTATTAGCCCTATTGGTGAAAACCCCATTCCACTGCCGAGAGATGTAGATGTGATCTCCCAGGACAATGGCCACTTCTTCCATCAATCTACAGGCCCTCCACCTGACAGTGCAAGTGGCTAACTTCCTTGAAACAATTTTGCTCTAAAGGAGTACAAGAAATTCTCCTTAACAGCAGAAAGCCTTCATCCAGCTCTACTTACATTGCAAAAAGGAAGAGATTCTCCCTAGGGAGAAGCATTGACTCTTGACTCTAATCAAAGCTCAAGACAGAAAGCAAACTCTCCTACTGTTTACAAAATTCACTCTCTCCCCAAGCTGCTTTTACCCACACAAATTTGCATAAACTATCAACAGAGCATGCCTTTCCAAGGGTCAAAATTTGCTCACATGCTAAGAAAAAGAGCTTGGAAGGCTGTGTTTTTACAGTGCCACCTGGTGATATCTGACATAACAATATTTTTCTTTCATAAATCTCATGATTTTTAAGACAATTTCCTTACTTTTGGGTGCCTGACCCTTGAGCTTATAATTGCCACTCATCCAGGTTTTACCCAGATAATTCGTTTTTAGGCTTCTGTGTCTGGATGCCATTTAGGGTTGCCAAGTGCCCAGTGTTCAAGGATCTGGCAACCCTAAATGGCACCCGAACCAAAAGTCGAGTTACTGTGAGGCACCGGGTCATTAACCTGCAGCAACCCCTGCTCAGCCAGGGCCATCTCCTACCTGCAGGCAGGTTCAATGAGATGATCCAGTAAGTGACTGGGGGGAAGTGTGGAGTAAAGCAAGTGATGGGGTAAAGGACTTGAGGGGAAGAGATGGAGCAGGGATGAGGCTTTGGGGGGAGAAGCAAAGAAGAGGGTGGTAACGGGGGGCGGGAAGAGGTGGACAAGGGGGGGCTCACGAGGGAAAAGGTGGGGCAGGGCCTTGGGAGCAATAGGTGGAGCAGTGGCAGGGCCTCGGGGGTCCGGTTACCCCCGAGGTAGCAACCCTGCTTGTCATGCTTGAGGTTACCAATACTAGACAACATGTACAGACATAGGAATAGTTATATTGGATTAGCCTACAATATCAATCTGTTTGAATATTCTGTCTCGGAGAGTGGCCAGCACCAAATCCGTTAGCGGAACATGTAAGAACTCCACAGGAGACAGATGTGGGGTAATTTGCCCCCCTCATGAGATCTCATCCTGATCTCTAGTAGTTGTCCTGAAGTAGGAGGTTTAAAAGTCCTTCCACAAATATTTTATCATTAGTTACGGCAGCTCTTGATGTCCATGTAAATATCTAATCTCTCTTTGAATTCTGTTAATTTCTTGGCCTCAACTTCTTGTGACAGTTAGTTCCGCAGTTTGTTTCCCATTGTGCACAAATGTAGTCTTCCCCCCACCCCCTTTTTTTTTTTTTTTGGTTTTGAATTTCCCACCTTTTAATTTAATTGAATGGTCGCTTGTTCAGCTGTTGAGAAGCAGGAAGAACAGAAATTTCTGTTCTATAGTCTTTGTGCCATTCATTATTTCATATCAACAGTTAGTTAATTAATCAATTAAACATCAAAGAAAGTAAACCCTGCATAGCAGGCTTGTGTACATAACCTACTTCATATTAGTAGTGTAGTTATGTACTGCAAGCATTACAAAGGCCTACTGATCCTCAGCACCAAAACATAACATTGCTACTAATAAATAAGATTGCCAATAGAAAAGAAATGCAACCTAAGTAATACTAATAAATGGTAAAGCTTAGCATAATGTTGATTAGGAACAGTTCAAAGAGTGTGATTTCTTCATTCTTTGATCAGTTAAAATCATACATAATGTAAAAGTACAACTAACAGTGATCTTATACAAGCTGATTTAAACTTGTATTTATGGATGTGAAAAACCGATCTTTGAATCAGTCCCTGATGAGATTCCACTTAGCTATAACAGCATCCTGTGAGTGTTCCAGTTTTCCCTTTGCATCTGGTCCTTATTTATGCTAAGGGCTCATTTAAATTCCTAATGTGGATTTGTTGCTTAAATACATTACTATAGGTGAAAAGTTGTTGGTTTTTTTACCATATGTTGTGTATGTACTGATGTGAAAATGTGTGTATAAACTTTTCCTGCTCTCGGTTAGAGGCATGTTTAGTACTTTGAAAATCACCCTTTAAGTCTAGCACAGGGACGTATAAACAAATGCCACAACAGACTTGGTTGAAGTATGAGGCACCTTGCTTAGGGTATTTGGTAGCTATTTTTCAGCAATAGAAACAATATATTAACTGAAAATTGTACACAGATAGTTCTTCATTGAGTAGATGCAGGTATGTATTCCACTTAGCTGTGTGTGCACGCCCAGCATGGTGGAGCCAGCTAGCCGTACCTCTAGAGGGGTTGGTGCTCATAGCTGTAGCCCCTCCCCTGGCTACATGAGGGAGCACTGCCCTGACCCTCCCTCAGTTCCTTCTTACTGTCTGGAGTTAAATGTCTGTGTGATCTTAGGCACGTAACCTCTCAACTAGTTTTAGTTTTTTCCTTGTGTATTGTTAGTAGTATCCTTAGTGTGAGAGTAGCGTTAATTGTGGTAGTGTGTTTCCCTCAGTGATGTCTTTACTGGGGTTTAAACATTGTCCTTCATATGGGGGAGCGATCCCCTCGCATGGTGCTTGCTGTGTCTTAGCGATCCCCTCGCATGGTGCTTGCTGTGTCTTAGCAAGGCTCATGTCAAAGAGTGTTCGTTGCATGCTCTGCAGATCGTTTAAGAAATGGACTTAGGTGGCTCAGCACCTTCACCTGAAGCAGCACCTGCTTGAACAGGTCATAAAACTGGCTTGGGTACTGAGGCCCTCGTTGGATTGGAGATCACCCTTGGGTTCCGAGAAGTCTAATGCTTTTCATGTTCTAGAGCAGGCACCTCTCCCAAAAAAATGGAGGAGCCATTCACTGTCTACTGTGCCAAGAAAAATATCGTATAAGACCAACTGAGCGCATGCTAGGTCTTGGAGTGACTTTCACCTCTCCTGGGAAAAGCATGGACCGGCAAGGAGTTGGTGCTGGTGCAATGGCCAGCAAACATACCTCTAACCCTTCCCCAGCACCGAGTAGAGAGGTTAGAAGCCCTGTGTCATTGACTCCAGTTGAGGCCTCCAGACATTCATTGAATCTGGTACCGACAAGGGAGATGCCGGTACCAACTCTTTCAATGTTGGCAGTGTACCAGGCAGCTACAGACCTCTTCTTTCTTTTGGTCCCAATCTCTCCTTTTGTCCAGGACATTGTCAGGGCTGTCATCTAAAGCTGTGTTGTTTTGAACAAGCCACTGAACTCTTGGATCTGTTGGCACTGCACCCCGATGTTCCCTTTCCACAGGTTGTGGAAGCAGGGCTGGTACAGGGATTGGTATAGGGACCTTGGTATCAGGAATCTCCCTGGCACCGTTGCAGTCAGCACTGCAAATGCTTCTGTGGCAGCTTTCACCACCCTCGAGGTTGATACCATCAGACACTCCAGTACAACTTCTCACTTCGGGACTGAGCACTTCTGGCACCAGCATGCTCAGTACCTGTGGTACCATCGGCAACACCACTTTTTGCCTCGTTCTGGGCAACAGACAAGTCAGACGGGCTACTTGCTCTCTCTGGCCTCACTCTGCCCATATCTCCAGGATTCCAGGGCTCCTCTGTGTTTGAGTTAGGGTTATTATCATCACCCCATGCTCCATTGCCTGACCAGCATTGGGGTTTGTTGATGGACCATTGTGGGTACTGGGGTTGGTGCGCTCGGGACAGAGGCCACTGACCCAGTGCCTACTGGCCATCAATGCCTTATCTGTGTCAGTGGCTTCCATGGAAGCCATAGGATGGCCCTGGGTCACAGAGGTCCTGCTCTTCATCTCACTCAAAGTTGAGATTGCTGGCCAGGTCAGCAGTGGTGACCGTGATCTGCTGCAGGCCCAGGCACCAACAGTCCTCCTCCCTGCAGAGCCTCCAGAGTTGTGTTGTCTGGGCCTGTCAGCCCCAGAACAGGATTTGGCTTTGGCTCAGTTAAGGGCCTCGTTTGCCTCTCTGGATGATTCTGTGCTGCCTGGCTCATCCTTCCCTTTGGTACCAGAGGATTTTAAGATGTACCAAGACCTTTTGCAGCATGTAGCTGGTTCCCTCAGTATCCAGATAGAGTTCTTGCAAGAGAACAGTTTGCTTGCTTGACTGTGGGTCTCATTTTAAATATAAGGAAGTCAATCTTGATTCCCACTCAGAAAATTGAGTTCACTGGTGCCCCGTTAGATTGCATGACGTTGCAAGTGTTTCTGCTGACCAACCATTTTCAGACAATACATCACCTTTGCCTCAGTCTGTAGCCTCAGACTTCCACCACAGTTTGGACATGTCTGAGGCTTTTGGGCCACATGTCCTCTTGCAGGCAGGTGGTCCAGTTTGCAAGGCTGCACCTTCGCCCCCTTCGAAGAACCACAGTTCAGTAATAACCATTTATTTTTACCTTATAGCTCTTCACACTGTAACTGAATGCATACCCCAAGTGTTTCTTGCATTTGATAACATCAGGTTAATAAGGCTCCAAATCTTTCTGGTGTTAGACTGGCTTAAATCTAATTTAGCTTTTAAAAAAAATCTCATTTGTGGACATAAAGAGTTTTTTGTTTTGTTCCTGATCTTTCAAAATATGTCCCATGTGTGAACAGTATTATGCATTTTACTTTTATGATGGCCTTTGTTCCTTCTAGTAATCTTATTAAGTAATATTTTAAACCAAAGTACATTCATTCTTTTATGCATTGTTTTTTTAATTTGTAGACAACAATTGCAAATGTCACTACAATTAATACAAAAATGTTCAAAGCAGCTCATCAATAATTCAATATGCACAAGATGAAAGAAGGGTCTTAATAAAGATGCCTTTTTAACTGATTAAACATTTGTAAAACACTGTTTATACCTTGGAGGAATAATGCCACATTCATTTTCTGCTTGGTGGCTCTCTTTAAATCTGGTGTCCATTGAGGCCTCTTGATCCCTATCTCTTGGAAGGTTTGCTTTCTGAGCCTAATCTTGATGAATAGCTTAAATCTTAACAGCAATATGGAGTCATTCTTCCTGTATACTGGGATCTCCTACCCTGCACTGTCACCTAGTGCTTGGCTTGGATGACTATTGTACGGAATTGCTGTCGTCACCATACTCATTCTCCTACTGGCTGAAATAAAACTTCATGAGGGGTGACTTCAGGGAACTTGTAGAAGTGGAGACAGGTTGCATTCCACTGGTCTTTTCTACCCAGTCTCTTCCCTCTCCTGTAGTGCTAGACCATAACTAGAAGCCTGTCCTGGATAGGGGTGGGAGAATCATTGCATTTCAATAGTCTCCCTTCTAACAAAGACCACCTGGGACCTGAAACTGTAAGAGAACTTTCCTCATTCCACCCTCATGATGTTGTTTCATCTGTGGTCTGGTCTGCTGCAGTAGCACAGGTCATGACTGCAGTGGTGGCAAGCCTCAGGATATCTGAGGGGTCTCCAGACAGTCAGCTGCCGCTGAGTTGTCACTTGCGGAAGAAGGGGCTATGGAAATTTTGGCCACTATTGTGGTAATTGGGCCTATGAATTTACTCTAATTGTGAGCTCAATTGTGCAAAGTCACTAAAAGATCATAAAATGTCACAATAATCTATCTTAACAAATGTTGATGGGCAAAGGTGCAAAATTAGAATTAGTACAAACAAAAAGGCCTATTGATATAACTCAAGGACTCTGTTGAAATTATCCTTGGTAAACAAAAGATGTGTGGGACTGGAAATCAATGAACCAGAATTGATGTCTCAGAAATTAAGCCTAATTGGTGAATAAAATAATCACTCCATTTTTGGATCCTTAAAAAATGAGTCTTTGAGAGGACAGTTGTTGAAATAGGCAGAAGAAAAAGCTGACTGGCAAAAACTGCTGGCAGTGAGATGGGTAAACAGAAAAGGAACAAGCTTCATCATCATGGCTGCCATTTCCACTGTCTCCTGGGACCTGGGGATCTACCTTGACGCTGAGATCTACTACTGGAGATCCGTCATAACACTCATTACTGTAACAAAGAAAATTACTTAGCTGTAAATCTTGTTTTTGGAAGGTGTATAATAGCTGTGATATCTCCACTCTTATGCCTCCACCTCCTTTGCAGGATTAAGGAATTTCTGTTTTTGTATGTGTACTCTTTGATATCTTCAGCTTTTGCTATTAAAAACAACGGATCCTTGAGACACTAGAGACTGTCCATGTTCCACCCAGTTCACTCTGCTCAGGCATTGGCTGACAACAAGACAGTCCTATGTGACTCCCTTAGGTCACATGCATGGAGCTCGAACCCAAAAATGGGCATCTTTCACTACTACCAATGTTGAAGAACAAGAAATATAGGTTATTCTACTTAACAGTCCTTTCAGTCCATCAATGGTTCAATTTATTTTTAAATGTGGTAATATGTCACCTATTGACTTCAGCACAGATTGTGTCTGAGATTTCCTCTACATATACAGTGAAAATTGAAATTACATTTTCTTCTGTAGTGTAAAACTGAAGTGGACTGTGATTAATTTCTTATTACTGCTTTCAAGTGGAATAAGCTTCCATATGATCTTATAATGAATAGAATTTTTGTTCCTTTAAAGATCAATTGCATAACTGTAATACTGAGTGTTTCAGATGATTGTGTTAGTAACAGTTGACAATGGATTTTTGTATGTTTATCTACTTTCAGGAATGCAGGTTCTTGCTACAGCTGGAGGTGTATTTGGGAGTGCATCATTGGTAATTAGTTATCTGAAGAAACTGGTTTCTTTTTCTGGCACAGATGTGGCACACATTGCAATGTTTTTGGATTGCTGAGAAGATATCGCACTGGTGTGCAGGACTGAATTTGTGCTGGTGTCGTTTATAAAACTTTGCAGGAAGAGTTGCAGGTTCTCTATAACTAGTGATTTTTTTTTTGAAGTGTGAGAAGTTCCTCACAGATGTAGATTGACAGGTCTTTGTCCTAAAGAGTATTACAATCTAAATTGAAAAGATAGGCAGTAACAGAGGACAGGGATATATCTCATACAATACTGAGGTGAAGTTTGGCAGGCATCTTGTCACAATTCTCTCCCTTCTCTTTATGTGCTTCCTCTTGCTCTCTATCCCCTATCCTGTTCTAGGTCCCTGTCTTCCTGCCCCAATTCCCAGTCATACACCTTGGACTGGAAATATTCTTAGCATGAGGGAGATAAGCAAAAAAAAAAAAAAAAGGTGAAGAGCCATTCAAGACAAGCTATTAATAGTCCCACATTCCTGGAATATCTAAAGAACATCTAAATCCTGGTCCCACTGGAGTTTTGTTATTCACTTCGGTTGGGCCAGAATTTCACCCAAAGAATCTGCAAGGAGTGGAGGAGAAGGGATATCAGAGCCTCTTCTGATCCTGACTCAGTCCTGGTAGTTGCACTGCAGCTCCTTCTGTTAATCTGCTGCTGCTTCCATGTGCAAAAGGGGAGGAGTTTCCAGTGGTCTGCAAGTGTGGCAGGGGGAGGGTCACACCCCTCCTACTTCAAGATGTTATGATGATGCAGGTAGTGTTGGATGAGATTAAGGTAGGTAGTTTTATTTGAGGGGGAAAAACCCAGAATTTATTAACTGCTTTGTTGATTGAGGCATGCCCTTTGGGCTGTCTGATGGTTTTTAACATGACTGGTGTAATTTTAGGATTTAAAATTTGGTATGTTTGATCAGAAATTGTGGATAGTCCACTGCCTTGGGATAAAATATGGGGAATTGCCACTTTGCACATTTGTCTATGGAGGTAGGGGAAGGGATTCTAATATTGTGGATGAGACATTGCCTTCAGGGAAGAGTCATATCATCATCTAGAGGGGCGAAGCACCCATGCAAGAAGATGATCTACTTCTCTGCACTAAAAGGGCCCTTTTCAAGATTCTTGGCTTCACACATACTTTACTTATAATTGGGTGCAAGTTAGTACCATGAGCTGTTAAAACTTTATATTGGATAATCACACATTTGTTGTTAAGACTGTTAAATATTTCCCCAATAATATTGTGATCTGCCTTTTGATGAAGTCCTGCATATCTTGTCATTACAGTCTATTCACAAGGTGGCATCTGCTGTAGTGTTTGGTTTTGTTTTTGTTTTTAATTGTAAATGTTACGCATTTTGTGAGCAGGATTTGTTAAAATTTTGTTTTGCATTTCACTAAATTTCATCCTTGAAATAAGGATCTCACTGATTTTTTTTTTGTCTTTGTGAATAAAAACCTCTTTTTTGTGATATAAATTAGATAATCTACAGCTGTCCTGATGAAGCAGCAGCAACAAAATAATTCATGTTTAAGGCCCTAATTATGTGTGTTCACATACTTCAGTAGTGACTGAATTTGTCTGCTGATGGCACCAGTGAATGTCTCGGGGCAATCGGTTTTCCCCTTTTTTTTTCTTAATGAGCCAGAATTTCTTCCTGCAAGATCAAGTTTTTTCTCAGATCAAATTTGGGTAGTCTTAGTGGAATGTAAACCAGACGTTTAAACAGGATTACTGGGATTAGTTGACCTGATAAAGAGAAAATATAAAGAAGACTTGACTGAGGTGTCCAAAATTATGAAAGGTATAATAAATTAATTAGTCTCTGTCCCCCCCCCCCCCCCTTTTTTTTTTTTTTTTACTTAGACACATAATAAAAGACAGATGATTTATTAGATTAAAATAATGTCTGGTGATTTTAGAACAAATAAAAGTAAATACTGTTTTGCACATTTTCTAATTGACATATGAAATTCATTGCAGCAAGAGGTGAGAGTAACATACTGGGGCAGAATTATAAAAAAGGGCTGGATAATTTTGACCGGTAATAACAACACTTTTTTCTCTGTAAATTAAAATGAAGGAAATTTGTATAATCCCCACCCTGGAATTGATGTTACTGTTAATATGACAAGCATGTTTAGGTAACGCCTCACTTTGGTATCTGGGTGCACTTTACATGGTTTAAAATGTGGTATTTTTCTTTCACTCACATTAAGCAGCTAAATTTTTGGAGGGTGATGGTGGGGGTTCTACTTTCTATCTCTCATCCTCCATTTTAGGGATTCTTGCCCCTCTCCCCCACCCTGGACAGTTTATTTTGACTCCTCCTCCTGGTACATCTCCAGTTTGTGTTCCTGGGTGTCTTGTGTTACACACACACACACACACACACACACACACACACCCCTCCCCCCCCACCTCATATCTCCTGTTGGTTCCACCTCCTGCAGCCCTCCTGTCTTGCTGCCTTATCCTAAATTGTTGTAGCACTTTCAGTTTTGGAGCTGTGGCAAGAGGAGCATGGCTTTCCAGTCTGTTTCCCTGCGTCACATGCACACAGAGTCCTGCTACACCTGAGGCTTCTAGTATCTCCCTAGCAGTAGTAAGCTGGCATTCAAAGAGGCTGAGTGCAGGGTCTTGGGTTCAGCCAGTGAGAATAGCATTTGAAAGTAGGGAGTGACTTGAAAGCTACGCCATTTCTCAAGAATTCCATCTAGCAGGTGGTTGGCAGAGTGCTGAATAGGAACAGTGCCAAAGTCACCTGCTCATCGGGGCAGGATCTACGCATCCAAAACCAGAGAGGAAGATGCAAGGCCATGTTTATAGCCCGGCAATCCCTATAACAGTGGAACCAATTCAAAGGCCTAGAAATAAGCCTGGGTTGTCTTTACTGGTTTGTAGATTATTTTTTCTGCTTTGGTCATTGTGAAAACCTTCAGTCGTCTGTCTTTGAGTGTAAGAATTTGACCATATTCTCAAATATTTCCTCCTCAAATGTTGTATCATAATTATACTTGAACTCAGTGTATTACTGCCCTTCAGTTCTTGCACTGCTGTACCTAGCCTATTTCCTGCTCTGTTCTTACAGTTGAACTGATTGGAGCTGAATTTAGACTAATAGGCAGCTTCACTTAATTGCACAAGGCAGCATAGAGGAAAGTATAGTGCCTATTATGCCATTATAAAATTCAGGGGTAAACTCATCTTGTTTGGTGCCTTCCCAGCCTTGAGAGACTTTCTAGCTAAATTAATTTCCTAGCAGGAGATGGGTCGATTGAAGGAAGCAACTTAATCATTAATTGAGGTTTAACAAATTTGTTTAAAATATTGAGGAGAGACTGACTGAAGCTGATGCCTTGGGAGGAGTAAAGATCCATATAAAACTCCTGGAAGATCTTATTAATTCCAAGCCAAAGTCATAGGTATCTTTCCCCTTCCATCTATAATCTTCAGTAAAACTCTGCAGGCTCTTAATGCATATGGGTAGAAGTTTTCTAGCCTTTTAAGAACATTACCATAAGCCCAATGTATTTATTCATTTATCTGTTAGAATTTCCCCTGCATGCAACACTAGAGCAAATGGGTCTCGTATTTACCGCAGAAGTAAGAGACAGAAAGATACATGCTAGATCTTCAAGTCTCTCTACCTGCCAATTCAGGAAATGGATTTATGGCACAACACTTACTTATAACTAGTCACTCCAGTTTAACAGTCCCCTCAGCCATCTGCTCTGCAATTTGGTTACAGAATATGAGGTAACTCTAGCTGTTTTCCAACAGAGAATATATTTCTCTGTGTACTACATGATTTGTCTGTTTTTTTTTTTTTCTTTCCACTTAGATAGGAAGCATGGCCTTGTAAGTCTGGTTTTGTCGGTGCCACCTGCCACTCTCCAAACAGGACTACATTAAGGAGAACTAGGAACTTTTTAGTTCACATCTGCAGCATCCACATGGGGGAGTTCCAGTGAAGCATTTTGATGCACACTTCTATTTAGACTGCCCTTTAGTCTGAACTGTGGGGCAGCGAGTGTAGACAAGCCCTGTGTTAGATGTGACATGATATTACATGGACAGCAATCATATCAGGCAGGAGGGAAAATTTTATTTTTTTAATGCTTTGAGGTTTCTTGTTTTTGCACATTACAAATCATAATTTTATTTTTAAAAATTAATATAGATATTTTAGTTTGTGAGAGCTCCTCAGATGAAACATACTGTAGAAGTGAGAAGTAAAAAGTGTTATCAGGGACAAAATAAACTATTTGATGGTAGAGAGCTGAGACATCAATGTCTGCAATGACTGTTGTTTCCCAAGTCAGAAATTTTGGCATATTGGATCATGGTCAAGTCTGGAAAAAGTGCTTAATTCCAGACACATTTTTTTATATTTTAAAAAAATCAGAATTGTTTTTAAATTGCCAGATGGAATGAGAGAGCTTGCTTGTTGAGATGGAGACTTTTTCAGATATTTACCAAGAGCATTAATGTGAAGTCTGAAAGGGTATGAGTGGAGCAGAGTGTGAAATTTCAAGGAAACTAGAGTCAGCATATTGGCTGCTTAGTGAGGAGTTACAACTGAAAGAAGGATTTCAGAGTAGGAGCCGTGTTAGTCTGTATCTGCAAAAAGAACAGGAGTACCTGTGGCACCTTAAAGACTAAAAAATATATGAGAGCATAAGCTTTTGTGAGCTACAGCCCACTTCATCGGATGCATAGAATGGAATACACACACACAAGTTGGAAGTTACCATACAAACTGTGAGAGGCTAATTAGTTAAGATGAGCTATTATCAGCAGGAGAAAAAAAACTTTTGTAGTGATAATCAAGATGCCCATTTAGACAGTTGACAAGAAAGTGTGAGGATACTTAACTTAAGGAAATAGATTCAATATGTGTAATGACCCAGCCACTCCCAGTCTCTATTCAAACCCAAGTTAATGGTATCTAGTTTGCATATTAATTCAAGCTCAGCAGTTTCTCATTCAAGTCTGTTTTTGATGCTTTTCTGTTGCAAAATTGCCACCCTTAAATCTTTTACTGAGTGGCCAGAGAGGTTGAAGTGTTCTCCTACCGGTTTTTGAATGTTATGATTCCTGATGTCCGATTTGTGTCCCTTTATTCTTTTGGGTAGAGACTGTCCGGTTTGGCCAATGGACATGGCAGAAGGGCATTGCTGGCACATAATGGCATATATCACATTGGTAGATGTGCAGGTGAACGAGCTCCTGATGGCGTGGCTAATGTAATTAGGTCCTGTGATGGTGTCATTTGAATAAATATGTGAACACAGTTGGCATTGGGCTTCGTTGCAAAGATAGGTTCCTGGGTTAGTGGTTCTGTTGTGTGGACTCTCTCCTCAGGCCCTACGCTACCAGCACTACTGAAGTGAAAAAATAGATTGACAGAGCCAGAAGAGTACCCAGACATCACCTACTACAGGACAGGCCCAACAAAGAAAATAACAGAACACCACTAGCCGTCACCTTCAGCCCCCAACTAAAACCTCTCCTGCGCATCATCAAAGATTTACAACCTATCCTGAAAAATGATCCCTGACTCTCACAGATCTTGGGAGACAGACCAGTCCTCGCTTACAGACAGCCCCCCAACCTGAAGCAAATACTCACCAGCAACCACACACCACACAACAGAACCACTAACCCAGGAACCTATCCTTGCAACAAAGCCCGATACCAACTGTGTCCAAATATTTATTCAAGTGACACCATCATAAGACCTAATTACATTAGCCACGCCATCGGGCTCGTTCACCTGCACATCTACCAATGTGATATATGCCATTATGTGCCAGCAATGCCCTTCCGCCATGCCCATTGGCCAAACCGGACAGTCTCTACGCAAAAGAATAAATGGACACAAATCAGACATCAGGAATCATAACATTCAAAAACCGGTAGGAGAACACTTCAACCTCTCTGGCCACTCAGTAAAAGATTTAAGGGTGGCAATTTTGCAATAGAAAAGCATCAGAAACAGACTCGAACGAGAAACTGCTGAGCTTGAATTAATATGCAAACTAAATACCATTAACTTGGGTTTGAATAGAGACTGGGAGTGGCTGGGTCATTACACATATTGAATCTATTTCCTTAAGTTAAGTATCCTCACACTTTCTTGTCAACTATCTAAATGGGCCATCTTGATTATCACTACAAAAGTTTTTTTCTCCTGCTGATAATAGCTCATCTTAACTAATTAGCCTCTCACAGTTTGTATGGTAACTTCCAACTTCTCTGTGTGTGTGTGTGTGCGCCATTCTATGCATCTGATGAAGTGGGCTGTAGCTCACGAAAGCTTATGCTCTAATATATTTTAGTCTCTAAGGTGCCCCAAGTACTCCTATTCTTTTAACTGAAAGAAGGAATTCTGTTGTAATGGCAATGTAAGTAACATGTAGCAGTTTATTGGTTTAAGGTATGTTGGATCATTAGAACTAGAAAACATGTTGGTTATCTGCTTATTAGGCTTCATCATGATGCCTAGTGACTAATCGTGTTAGGGGAGCAGAGTGTTTGCTGTGCACAAGAACAAGTCACGGCATCATTGTGTTTAGTGGATCTTGTTAGATCCCGATAGCTCCATACAGAGGCTGGGTGCAACCAGCTGCCGAGGGAGAGTTGAACATCTGACGTACCTGGAAGGCTGTGAATTTACATAATACATAATGCAGAGAAGAATTCATAGTTCATTGTGACCCTAATTTCCATGTATAACTCCAAATAAAAAATGCTTTGGCTATCTGCAGTGTGTTGATTGCACTGCTTGGGAGAGAAATGAGTGGCCACAGATGTATCATGATCTTTCCTAGTATACTTCCTTGCTATGTGCTCAAGTCCTGTTACAATCTTGAGCAAAGATGAATACAGGCATGCGCGCACAAAAAAAAGTAGATACTGTGGGGATGGACATTTTAAAAGTACATAAGAAATGGAAAAGTAGTGGCAAAGTTCACAGAGGTAATATCACTTCTAGAATTCCAGGAATACATAAATCTGTGTTTAAAGTTCTTCAGTCAAACTCCTTCTCTCTCCAGCTTGGCCTAAGAAACTGCTTTTCTCAATGTCTTAACCTCAGCAACAGATTTCAGTTCTTCAGGAAAAATTGTTCCCTCTAGCAACGTGGTCTTTGTCAGTCAAAAAGCTGGGGATTGGAGTCTCTTTGTCTCTGTAGACAAAGGGCAGCCATTTTAAAACTTATTACATTCAAAAGGAGCTTCTGCTCAAGAGACCATAGGGAAGCCAATGTGTTATCCATGGATGCACTTCCCCACTCAAGTGCCAAAATAAGTTAGTCAACCTAAGGATAATGTACACCGTCAATACATGCAACACATACAAACAGCATGAAAAACAGACAATATAATTGTTCCCCAAAATGTGGACAATAGAGGTTCAGCATTAGAGTTATTGGAAAAACCCCATGGACAAAATATCTGCAGGTAGGAAAGATGAAAAACAGCCTGATAGAGAGAGGCATTGTCCAACACCATTGGAAATGGTGTGATTTATGCTAGGCTATTGTGACTTTCCTCTCTTATGTATTTGAAAATATCTATACATTTCATAGCAGTTTGATTGCTTGTGATCTTCCTTTATATTTAACACTTCTGAAAATTTCTTTAAGTTTTCAGAGCATGTGAGAAAAGAGTCTAAATAATAGAGAAAATAGTGGCTGGATATTCCTCTTTTTCTAGCATATTTGGGGAGGGGGAGTTCTTCAAGTGATGTTCCCTGTGTGTATTCTACTTGTGCACCATGCACCTGAGTCTGGAGCTTTTTAGTAACCAGTGTCAGTTGGTCTGCACACGCATGGTAGATCTAGTCATGCTCCAAACAGGGTATAATGAGCAGTGTAGGCCAACAACTTTCCAGTTCCTTCTTACAGCCTCATGACCTGAATCCTCCCTGTCTGCTTTATCTTCCTCTATTTTTAATACCTGTAAATACAATTTGTAAATAGTTTTTAGTACTTTTTGTATTTTAGACTTCATGTTTGTAGTGTTTTTCTATTAGTATAGTTAGATTAGTTCCTCCTGCCCCAGAGACCTTTTCCCTATGTAGAAGGATGATGCCAAGAGTCTCAGAGTTCAAGAACTGAATCTCCTGCCCCCATTCCTTCTCCCTTAGCAATGAACTCCAGCTCTGCCTTTATTGCTTTGGTGAGGCTCACATCTCCACCGAGTGCAGTGTCTGCTGCTGCTTCCCTCTCCAAACTCATGAGGGAAGAGAGCTCAGTCTATGGAAGCACTTCATGGAGCAGTCTGAGGCTCTTCTTGAATGCAAGCTGGGAAGACACGTCCCCCATTTCCCCCCCACAAACAAAACAAAACAAAACCTGCCAGCAGCACCCTCTGAGCACAAGCTCTGGAGAAGAGGCTAAAACTCTTAAGCCTAAGAAACCTACTCACTAGAGTAGGGGACATGACTATGGACATAAGGACAGATCCCCATCCAAATCTGCTCTAAGAAAAAAGGATCCTCCTCCATCTCGGTCAAAGTCGGGTGAATCCTTGCATGTGGATCCTAAGGAGTTAAGAATGCAGAAATCTACCATTCAAGAAGGAAAAGCATAAAGGAAGAAGGATCTGATGGTACCGATTCCAGCTCTATCGTACAAGCCAAAAGATCAGTACCCACCAATTGGTACCCACTAGCCCTGTCTGTGTGTTCTGTGCTGGGACCCCATTTCATGGTTCCCA
This sequence comes from Eretmochelys imbricata, assembly GCF_965152235.1. Taxonomy (NCBI): domain Eukaryota; kingdom Metazoa; phylum Chordata; order Testudines; family Cheloniidae; genus Eretmochelys; species Eretmochelys imbricata. Next base: position 198,846,142 of record NC_135574.1, on the reverse strand, counting down.
CGTACTCTGTGTGGTATTCTCTGAGTACTAGACCATCAGATACGCCAAATCCACCGGTACCCTCTTCAAGAACTCCTCAAATGCTGGGAAGGACTGAAATGTTTACCTCGCTGGAAGATATTTTCTGTCTTTCTTATCCACAATCTCCTCTTTTATTTGGGCCTGGCTAAGCCTGGCTTTCCTTTCAGACATTCCTGTGCCCTCAAGAAACCACCTTGTGAAGAAGACAATCCTCTCTTATTGCATCCACAACTCAGAACATCTTTCCTACAGTACTGCTAGTAGCACAGGTGCCTATTATCTCATCGGGCGAATCTTATGCTCCAGATGAGCCCTCCCTCCCTCCCTCCCCGTCCTATCCCCACCGAGGGAGATAAGCCTGGACAGAAACCACAGGAGATTTGAGAATCATCTGTCTCCTTCAGAATATGGCTGCCCAGGGGACCATTGGTACACTCTGCCTTGGGGTGCTTAAGGCATACCTACCTGCCTCTTGTGCCCCATCCCAAAGAAGGCTGAAAAACAACATTTCATGCATAGTTTAGATTCACTTATCCAGTGTCCAAATCTTTAGCCATGCAAGCAGCAACAGGCAGGTCAGCACACAGCACCCTAAGACTGTCCCAGCTGACAAAGGCACTGCATGCCTCGACCTTTTGGGGAGGGAAAATATTTTCATTGGCTAGTCTCCAATTCAGAGTCTCTAACTACCGGGCGCTGGTAACAAAATGTGATTTGCCAGAAGCTGGGATTGGGTGACAGGGCATGGATCGCTTGATGAAAAGCTGTCTGTTCATTCCCTTTGGGGCACCTGCCATTGGCCACTGTCAGAGGACAGGATACTGGGCTGGATGGACCTTTGGTCTGACCCAGTATGGCCATTCTTATGTTCTTATGAATTTTTAAACATTTCTAGACTTTAAAGACAACCTTCCTCAGGAAGACAGGGTCCCAATCCAAGCCTTCATTGATGAAGACAGGGTTGTGGCCAAAACATCACTCTAAGCAACAGTAGACACAGCTAACACTCCCGCTGGCGCCATTGCCACAGTGGTAGTCATGAGGTGCAAATCATGGTTTAAATCTTCGGAGTACCCTAGGGAGGTCCAGAATGCCACTGAGGATCTTTCCTTTAAGTCTAAGTCTAACCTCATTAATTAAAAGACTGAATCTCTACACTCTCTTAAATACTCTGGGATAATCTTCCATTCCCTGGGCATTTACACTCCAGCCCCGAAAGAGGAAACATCATAAGCAATCCTATAGGCCCAGACCTCCCTTTCAGGCATTTTATTATCAGTGCCCTTATGAACTCCTACACAAAAAACAAAAGGTTCAAAGGCTCAACTATGCTGCTTCTACCTGTATGATCACTACCCAACCCCAGGGGTTAATTTGATGGTATGCTGGAGTACTGCCTACAGATATTGATGCCAGGCCTTATTGTCTGCTGACGCAAAATAACTTTGATGGCCACCTTACCCACTTTGCTCACAACTGGGGGGCAATAACAACATACAAATAGGTACGAGACCTCATTCACCATGGCTACATAATCAAGTTTATCTCATCTCCCCACCACAAATCTTCTTCTGGCCCCTTCTCAGGGTCACTCTCACAAGGATATTCTTCATCTAGAGGTAAATTCTCTCCTTCAGAAAGGGGCCATAAAACCAGTTCCCCCTCCACATCAAGGAAAGGGGTTTACTCCCACATTTCTTGGTTCCCAAAAAATCCAGTGGATGGAGATCTGTGCGAATCAACCTATGCCAATTAAATACATTCTCTGAAAATTTAAAATTTTGATTGGTTATATTGGCATCAATAATTCCCTCTCTGGTAGAGGGCACAAGGTTCATGACTCTGAACATGAAAGACGCTTACTTTCATATAGACATTCACCCATTCCACAGAAGGTTCTTCAGGTTCCTCATAGGGCAAGACTGGGCTTTGTAACCAATTAACTCATCTAATTCTGTTCTCTAATGCTCTGGTTAACTCACGTGTTATTTCCTATGTAATCAATGTGTGCACCATAAGTATAAGCCAGATCCTGCAGTTCTTCCACAAACAAACTTACATGGTCTTTTATGAGAATTATGTCCAGTTTTAGGTTCTATAAAGAAAAGATAGGTGAAATGACTGTAGAAACTGTAATATACAGAAGATGCTAATTATTTGCTGTTTGGTCAGTTTTCAAGCATTTTACTGTTAGGCTCATAAGGCCTTACACCTGGGGTCTATCTACTTGGAGGAGATTGTTATTCATTATCAAAAATCTCCCTCTCCGGTGGCTCCTAAAACACTGCAACAACATATTGTTCCTACTTGCGAAGTTGTAGCAAAGCCACTCTAAAAGTTAGATATCTTCCCTTCAGCTGTAGGCTTCAATTTCTTAAAGCACAAATTGTTTGCTAAACGGGACATCTGAATGTTGCCCATTATTGCTTGGCTGTTGAAAATACCTTTTAGAGTGTTTTGTTCTTCCTTCACAAGATAGAACTGATTGATTTTTTAATTAAATATTTGGAAGGCATTTGTTAATACAGATGTTCCTTTTCTTGAAATCAAAGATTATGCCTCTGTCTCTAGACTATTGAAAATGAAATAGTAACCAGGTCTTGTACTCTAGTTTACAGACTTACATAACAGAAAAATAAAACACAGGAATGTGTTTGTAAGTGAAGTAGATTTTGTGAGATTCAGGAGTGAATAACTTGTAGTTTTTAAAAGCTAGGTCTTGATTATAAAAGTGGAAGATGCCTTCACATTCCAGTTGTCAGGGTCTTATATCTTTGCCTAATATAAAAATATCTTATATTTGTAAGAATAATTCAGACATTTCTTTTGATGATATTTTTGTAACTTCAGGTAGAACTCTAACTCTTAACTCATTGCATGCCAGTTTAAAAACCGTTGCCAAAAGCATCAACAATGGATGAGATTGCTATAGTTTTTTGATAGCTATATCAGTATCTTAACAAAACGTACAAGTGATCCAAAGTTCAGTGTCAAGAATTGTCTCTGGTACACATAACACATTGTCCTCTTTCTTCTATCTTGAAAATTCTTGGTTTGCTTTCTGTTTCAGCACAGATGACTTTTAAAATTGCCTCGTGGTTGACCTAGAAGGCCTTGAATGATTTGAACAAAACATGAATTGCCACACAAAATGGATGAAATCTAAATCTGGATCCTTGCGTATAACCCTTAAGTCTGTGTTGTAGCTTGTTTGTGTGTCTGTCAAAATGAGATTTTGCATTTCTTATATGTTTGCCATTAACATTGAAATGAGTATAAAAATCAAGTTGCACATAAAGTGCATGCCATCATAATCTATGGAGTGACCTGTAAAGCAGGGAAATATTATACACATTGATACGTACCAGCCATTCTGATCGCTCTTGCCTCGCCTCTCTCCCATTTCAAATCTTTCCCTATCGACTCCTGTGTGTTCTGTAGGATGATTGGGGCTGATGATTTCCAAGACCCGTATCAACATCTTTCTTGAAAACAAGTTTAAATGATTTTTAAGTTACACTTTTTGCTATGGTTGATTATTTTTCACACTGAGAAGTAACCGTGGTAACGTGAAGGCTCAAAGTACCACGTGGCTCAGATCCCAGTAGCAGCAGTCCCCACCATTTCTGGTTATTCAGTATATATGGAAATGTTCAGTACATACTTTAACCCAAACTATTGTTTATGGTTAGTTACTACATGTTAGACAGTTTAATCTACTGTTAAATTTCTTTTGCTCTACTTCAAATTGGATTACAATGTGAGGCAGAACCTTGGGCATTTTACTTATTCTATTTGGAAGGTGTTTATCTAGCATAGTGTAAACACTAGGCTGTGCCAAATTGATGGGTGTGTTCTTGTCTGTATATTGTTTCCACAGCTGTCACTTGTAATGACTGCTGTGTTGTCTAAGTATAATACTCGCATAGTATTTTGTGTGTTTTGACTTTTATTCTTGACATCAGATTTCAGTTAGTCCTTCCTTACAATTACTGAGCTTCAAGACTGTAATGTATGCCATTATTTGGGCGCTTCTCTTGCGTAAAAGCACATTGTGAATGAAGCTGGTAATGAAGTGAAAGTAGGAGACTTAGAAAATTTATGTCAATTATTGTTTGATGCACAGTATGATAAAGACAATCCTTTTGTCAGCCACAACTATGCCTGAAAAAACTCTGTACTATACTGCAGTGTTTTAAAAAAGATGTTTTTGTCTCATCAAACTACAGAACCTCCTAAAGAAGCTTGAAATCTGAGCTAACACCCATTTTATGTGAAAAGACAGGAAACATAGGTTAAAATCTGCTCTGTGCCACCCTAGAAAATTTAGGATGATTGGACTCACTTGATAAGTCACCATGTTTTGCATGTGGAACTAACATAGGCCCATCAAGCCATGCCCACTTAGTCCAGATAGAGAATACTCTTTTAAATGCATAATACTTACAAGACATCCCAGTAGATATTATTAAACTTAAACCAGAACAGATAAACTGATGTGTAGATTATGCCTTTAGAATCTGGGGGGGAGGGGGGGGAAGTGATGTGTAGAAAAAATCAAGTTTATCTCCCATTCTACTCCCATAGTTAATGCAAATCTCAGGAAAACAGACTGCCAGATTTTTGGACTCATCAGGTCATGCTTGAAGAAATCTCTTTTCTAGGAGATAACTATAAATCTTAGGGCACTTTTTACAAACAGTAATAGGGTATAGCGAACATCTTTCCCAATATTGAGGGCTGAGGCCCTTCTCTTGTATTTCTGACAGAAAGAGAGGGAGACTTGGATTTCTAACACGTGTAGAAGGCTTAAACCCTTGGTCCTGCTAGGCCTGGAGGAGGAGTGTATATGGAATATGTTCTGCTCTCAATTATTTGTATTTTAAAAATAGGTTCTGCTATTCAAACAGCAGACTTCAGAAGGTAGTTTTCCCAAGTAGATGAACAAATCATCCAGAGCATTTATTTAACTCAGATGGGCATATTTAAATCTGTGGAAAGAAATTTTAAACAGTAAGTGACTCTCAACTTTAACTAAAGCTGAAGTGCTGCTCTGCTATAATACAAAAATGTATTTAACCACCCCCAAGTTAAAGTGCAGTGAATAAGAGGTGTTAACAGCTAGAGAGGTTGCAGCTATAGGTGTGAATAGCTTCATCAGTGGTGGCAGTGTCCCCAAAATCATTCTGTTTGGGGGAAAAAGTTGAGACCAATCTTTAAAGCAATGAGTGACCTCACATATGTGATGATGTGGTGTGGTTTAAAGGTGTGACTGGAATTAGCTTGGGGCAGAGCCCCAAGCAAGTTATTTATTATTTGTATTAAAAGTAATGCTTAGCTGTTCCAAACTGAGACCAGTGCCTAGCACTGTACAACCATGTATGCGCTGACATTATGAAAGCATCACAAAAATAACAGTACTAATGACTAAGGCTAAAATTTTGTCTTGGATCTTTTTAGTAAAAGTCACAGACATGTCATGGGCAAAAAAGAAACATTCAGAGAAGCTGTGACCTGTCTGTGACTTTTACTAAAAATATCTGGGACAAAATGGGGATCTGTGGATCCCCACACCACCTGAAGCGGGGCAGCTGTGCAAGGGCGAGGAGCTGCCGACAGCAGCTGGGGGCTGCGGATTACCCCTACTGCCTGCAGCTCTGGGTGGCCCAAGGTGCCTGTGGGGGCCGGGCGCCTCCTGTGTCAGCCGGGAGCTGGCTGCAGGTCCAGTGGCCCCTGGTAGCTGGGATCTTGGGGGTTCTTCTGCTGCCCACATGGGCTGGGATCTGTGGGTTACCCCTGCTGCCTGCAGCTCCAGGGGCTCGTGGTAGCTGGGAGCTCAGGGATTCTCCCGGTGGCCGGGAGGTTGGGGGTTACTGTGGTGGGCCAGGAGCTCTGGGGGTTCCCCAATGCCCATGGTGGCTAGGAGCTCTGGGGGGCTGCCAGAGGTGGTAGGGGTACCCCGCAGCTCCCTGCCCCGTGGACGGCAGTGGACCCTGCAGCTCCCGACGACTGCAAGCTGAAGTCACGGAATCCGTGACTTCCGCAACCTCCATGACTAAATCGTAGCCTTAGTAATGACTGAGGAATCTCAAAACCTTTGGATAAGCAGTAAAAATTCAGATATCTATTTATTAATAATTGTGAGATGATTAGTAGTATCCCTCCTTTAACAGATGAGAAAACAAAAGCACAGTCAGAAGTGACTTAGTCAAGATCACACAGAAGAAATACGCTGCACTATAGAACGCTGGAGGCACCAGCCACAATGCAGAGCTGTGCACATTCAGTAACTTTTTGAGGGCCATATTCACATATGGGGTATAGGTTCCTAAAGAAAGAGATAGGTGCCTAGTGCGATTAACACAAGTGCTTAAGTGAGTTAGGTGCTGTAAGTCAATGGGAGTTAGGTGCCTAGTGTGGGATTTACAAAAGCACTTAAGTCAGCTAGGCACCTAACTCCCATTGACTTACAGCGCCTATCTATATTAGGCACTTAAATACCTTTGTGTAAATCTGATCCCGAGTCTACTACTGAAACTTTATTTTCCCCCCTCTTGGTTATAATGGATTGGTATGGAAAGCATTTCCTGTAAAGTTGCACTATAATAGTGCTAATCCATAGTCAGCTATATATTATTTATCAAATATATTTCAGAATTACTTAGGTTTTTATTGTACCACCTGGCCAAAAACATTTGAGTGTGTGTAAGGCAAAGTTGCTTGCTCACAGTTCTACTTTGTTCTCTCCAGCTTTTTTTGAGAACAGATCAAACAAAATACAGTGGCAGGAAAGGATGTTTCACAAAATGTGTACGAGGAAATGTGGCTGCCTGTTTCATAAATTACTGTTACCCTGCTCACCAGCAGTCTTCTATGAAGTCTTATTAATGGAATAAAAATGGTGTCTCTGGAGATAGAACATCTTGCATCTCACACTATCATCAAGTATAAAGATATCTCCTTAAATAAATTTCACAATTAAAAAAGTATCTATCAACTCAAGTTTTTAAGTTTTTATATGAAAACAAGATCAAACATCTGCTAAGTCCGATAATATCAAATCAACTTTTAAAGTATGTTTTTTGTTATGCTGACAGATGTCAATTTGTTACCAGTGCCGTTAATCCTTTGCAAAGAGATGGTCCCAAAAGAAATTACATTTTTAAAATTTTGTCAGAGTATTCTACCTACCTCCACACACACACACACACACCATGTTATTCTAAAAAAGAAAAGGAGTACTTGTGGCACCTTAGAGACTAACCAATTTATTTGAGCATGAGCTTTCGTGAGCTACAGCTCACTTCATCGGATGCATACCGTGGAAACTGCAGCAGACTTTATATATACACAGAGAATATGAAACAATACCTCCTCCCACCCCACTGTCCTGCTGGTAATAGCTTATCTAAAGTGATCATCATGTTATTCTAGTAATTTATCATTACTAAACTCAACTGAATTGACAGCAGATGATAAAAGCTTCACTGTCAGTAAACATCCATTTAAAAAATCAGCTTTTTTCACTTTTTAATTGTTCTGTCTGCAATATTAAAAGAATTTTTGTGAATACTCAGATTTTTAAATTCATTTGCTTCATCCGAATTAACTTTTTTTAAAATTTACTTTCCACAAGCATTCAAGAGGTCCAAAATGTTCATAGAAAGTGAAAAATTTGAAGGGAATTTCAGGATTTGTTGCAGAAGTTCTGTGCGTATTCAGTCAGTGAGCACAAACAATGCCATGTGACTTCCCTAAGTAAGGCAGATCAAATTTAGAATGTTAAGTTCCATCCATATTTGTAAAATATATTAATGTATACATTTGAATAATGAATATATTTTGACAACGTAAGATCTCGTTGCTGAAAATCCACAACCAGAAAGAGACTAAACTTGCTTAAATAGTTTCCCCCAAATTATTTGCACTTCTGTGTTTTGGGAGGAATGCTGGTGTTTAGCGTGAAGGCCGATTGCATTGGTCAGAACAGGTATACACTAATGGGACTTCTTCAGTTGTCCTGTAACTGCTGATCATTTATTTCTTGAGCACGGAATAAAGGCACAGTCCTGTGAGGTGCTGAGCATATTCAACTCCCATACATTTCAAAGTCCATTACTTAAGCACCTCGCTGGGGCTTGGTCCGAAACCCAATGGGCAGACTCATGGTTTTTTATGTGAAGGATTATTCCTTAGGGATTAATCTGAGTCTAGGAAACTCTCTTTTTACTTCTGACATGATGGTACCAAATCTAAAACTCAGGACCTGAAAGTTATATTACCTCTTCAGGACCAAAATCTGCAGCCTCTATCCAGGCAAACCCCAACTGACTTCAATGGGAGTTTGCCAATAAGGAATGCAGGATCATGTTTTACCAGCATGTGTAAATTGTTGACATTTTTACAAATAAGTGCCTACAGTACAAGCTGCCTGAATTGTGTGCTAGAGAGACAAGATGGGTGAGATAATATCTTTTATTGGACCAACTTTAGTTGGTGAGAGAGACAAGCTTTTGAGCCACGCAGAGCTCTTCTTCAGGCAATTTGTGTGCTGTCACTTGGTTTGATATAAATGGGCATACATTTAAAGGCATGTTTCTAGGGGTGCATTATAACCAGATTTTGAAAGTGAAAATTGGGGAACTTGCTGTGGGCTGGAGATTGCAGAGAGCAATTTTAGCAAGGGTCAGGGAAGTGGTCTCTGAAGGGTAGCTTTGGGAGGGATTGGGGGACAGGAAGTCCCTAGCTCTCACTGTCTCTTCTCATAGTTTCTCATATACCTTCTCACCCTATCCTCTCTCTTGTCTCAGAAGCAGACTCTTTCTTGTTCTCCCCAGGTCTGGTTAGAATCCTGTGCTCAGCTGTAGACTAAGGCAGAGGATGAGGACAAGAATCACGGCTGCTGGCCCAGGCTGGATCAATGTCTGACTGCAGATGATGGTTGTGTGTACTAGTAGCTCCGAGGCTCAGTGACCTTCTGTGTGTGTGTGACAGGAATGTCTCCAAGTCTCATGCAGGGCATGGTGGTTTTGTGGGTTGGAAAAGGCAGGAAGAGTGGCAAAATGTGAGCGTTCTGTCTGGGGCAAGAGTCCTTAAGGTGCTGTCTGTCCTGAAGGGCCAAGACAGTAAAATAAAACAATGTTAATAAGTTACTACAGTAATTCTAATAGTTGTAGTTGATTGTGATACATTGTGGCCAAAATCTTTGTTTAAAATGTTTTTACTATTGAATTTTTATAATGCTAACTAGTGTGCTATGTTTTAATAAGTTCTACAAGTATTTGAAAGATGAAAATTGTCAAGGAAGGAGGGAATTTAATGTGATCTAAGCAGATGGAGGATGTGGTTTTGCAGAAGAAAATGTTAGCTGAATATCCTAAGAAACTTCCTAACAGTGAGGTCTATAAGATCTTGGGCAAGTCTCCCAAGAGAAGTGTTTGAAGCCCCGGAACTTGAGTTCATTAAAACTAGAACGGACAAAGCGCTCTAATACACTCAGAGAATAATCCTGTGTTGCAGGACGATAGTGTTAGGGGCTTTTCTCCTTTTTTCAGCTTGTCTGATTTTACAGTTGTGCTAGTTTCAGCTTATACATGTGTTGATTAATGTTATTGCAGTGAGAGTTGATATTGACTATTCAAGTAGTTTGGAAACTGCTAAAGTAAAGGATACATCAGCTGTTTGCATTTCATGGAATTCTTTAAGTCGTGTGCTTTTCTTCGGTATTGTATTGAAATTCAGTGAACATAGGAGGTGGTAAAAATATATGGATCAAAGCCTCCTGCTAATCTTTGCAATATATATCATTTTATCTTTGCAAAGAAACTTGTATAGGGCTACAGTTCTGTTACCTGCTAGTATTTTTCAAATGATACCCACGAGTCTAAAGGATGCTTGCTGTGGTACAATAACAGTAAATAACAATAACAGGACATTTTTCCTTTTTTTTAAAAAAAAGGAATTTGTGTTAGTTACTAAATACACTATTTTATGGAAAACGTAGCTTGGCAATTGTGGCACAGCTTCTGTAGTGTCAGGAAGAGCTGATGGTATGACTGAAAGAGAACGTAAGAGATGTACCCCCAAAAAGAAAAGAGGTAATGAAAAAGCAAACTAAATAGACAGTGTACAATATGATTTCTTTAGATGGTTAAAATAAACCATCAACAAAACCTACCATATGGATTTGTGCTGTGTCACAATTAATCATTTTGGTGATCATAGATTATTCCTACTAGTCCCGTAGTCATGGGGACTATTCCTATAGGAATTGTTCCTTTCAAATAGGAAAGCTCAGATACTAGAAAGAGATGCATGCAATACAACATATATTATATACTTCCCCATAGCCTTAGGGTTTATCTATATAGGGGCATTCAGGAAAATTAATCCAAATTAACTAAAGGTGTGAATATAAAATAGATTAGCTAAACTGCAATAAATCCCTGGGTGGAGACACTAATTCAGAATTAGGGCTTGTCTACATGGTCCCACAATGTGGATTAGAGGGATATGAATTGTAGCACACACTAATGTGTTGCGCTGTAACTGTCCCATGTAGACCCCGCTAGTGTAAATTAAAAGATACCTAGTTCATGTTAAAATGGGACTATATTAACACAAACAAGGTATCTTTTCGTTTGCACTAGCAGGGTCTATATGGGGCAGTTACAGCGCACCACATCAGTGTGTGCTGCAGCAGCTCACACCCCTGTAATCTGCACTGCAGGGCCATGTAGATAAATCCCCAAAGTGGCCTTAATTCAGTTTATCTTAATTCACTCCCAAAGAAACTGTGTGAAAAGCAGCTTCACTTTGGAAGTGAATTAAACTAAGCCAAATTAAGGCCACTTTAATTCTGAATCAGAGTTTCTCTGTATGGTTTTAATGCAGTTTAACTAATCCACTTTAAATTCACATAAAAATTAATTCAGATTAACTTTCCTGAATATCCCTGTGTAGATAAGCCCTTAGGTTCTGGAGGAAGGAATGTTTTACAGTCTCGCTCCTCCTTTGCTCATCAATAAGGTATGAAGGTTGGAGAGAAGTGCTTGTACCTCTTCCTGTTGCTTAACTAATTAAGTAGAGTTTGAACCTTTATTTCCAGCTTTTCATCCAAATGTTTGTGCTGAGGGAACTTGCATTTCCCATACAATTGTAGGATGAGTACTTCACTGAAGGGGGCAAGCTTATAGGCTTACCATTTCCCCATTCTTATGCCCAAGTTGTGGAGGGACAATGAGTGGCTGCAGCCACAGCAGCTTAATTTGAACAGCTGTCTTGAATAGCCTTATTCTGCAAATTACTGCTGTGCAGAATTTACCCTTTATGACTTGGACAGACAGATGAATAGATACAGTAGAGCAGCATGTAAATATACTGAGTGAAATCCTTACCCCATTGAAATCGATGTGAAAACTCCCATGGATTGTAATGGGACTAGCATTTCATTCACTGTGGTTTTTACAGATGTCTGATTAGAGGATAATTTGCTCTTTACTGATTTTCATCCACAAAGGCCCCATGTCATAGAGACCCAGGAGAACTAATCACAGAGGGCACCAAAGCCCATTTGCTGATCTCTAAACTGACAAGGGGTTTTGCGCCTTTATTTGGTTGTCACAAAGGAATATTGCATGGACAGCTATACAGTTTCAGAAGTTTATGCAGTTTAAAAGTATTACAATTTTCATACATTGTTTTTAATTAATTTAATCTACAGGCCCAGAAGTGTTGCATGGTATTTTACAAATAAAGGTTTTGAGAATAATTTAGGTAAATATTTTTTTTAAAATGTGAACCAATAATGTCCTTGGACAAACAGATAAAAATGGAATGGTTTGAATGAAAAACAGTAACTCGAATTGTTTTTGTTTTAATAGAATGTACATTCTATAATATGAATAATCAGTTTCAACAATTTTACACTATAAATATAAATTTGTACCTTATAAATAAATACTTTCACCTTCTGTACCATTTCATATTTAAATTTAATTCTAATTATTCTCCTTTTGATTTTCCTAGCTAATTCCAGTCTTCTTGGAGGTGGAGGGGGTAAGTCTTTGTTTAACATGCTCCTTTTTCTCAAAAACACTATGTATGCTCTGAACAAAAATAATATTCAGTAATGCCAATAACCACAATCAACACAGATCATCTTATTTATGTACAATAAGTTCCAAATGTAAAACTACCTGAATGGAAAGAGAACCAGATGAGCTTTTTATCCTTTACATACAGCCAGGAGGTTGTGACCATTCCTTTCATATATGGACCTCGTAACTGTCACCATTGTTACCTGAAGCATAGGCTGCTGTGCTGTGCTGTGCTCTGTTTGGGCTACACCTTAGAGCCATTCAAAAACTAGAGTTGGGGTATCTGAAGTTGAACTGCTACACTTGATGTATCTTTAAGTTATTTCAAGGAACATCTGTGGCCCATGGATAAATATCAGATAAAATATTCAAGAAACTGTAGCAATTGTAATTACTTAGTAAATAAAATTTATGTTCAGACATTTTTATCTCAGCTGTTCACCCCATATCTGTGAGAATAGTGCAGGAGAATAATACTTTATTTCTAATCTTTTCTTTTTGTTGTACTTTGGTGTGAACTTTTAAAATTGAGAGTTAGTGAGGCAAAAGCTTGTGTAGTGAATGACAGAGTGGCTTCTAATGTCGTTCAGAAACACAATATTTTTTCCCTTTTAATACATGACATCATTTTGCTTTTCATGTATTACTGTAGCCCTAAGAGCTTACAAGAGTTAACAGTTGAAAAAATTACGCAGGGTTAAATTTCAGCATTTCTCTTGCTCACTCTGTTTTCTGCAGGAGGGGTAGGGGGAGAGGCTCCAAGCTAGAAATTTCACAATACAGTAGCTGTATGGATAGCTATTAATCTTTCCTGGCTAGAGTTTAAAGGACCTGATGATCACAGCCTACATATGCAATTGGAAAGGGAAGGATTCAGTAAAAAAGATTGCTGTTGCTTTTCAGACTCAGAGTGATTTGTTTTCGCAACCTGAACAGTGTAAGCAACTGTCATTCCTGATCCATGAAGAGTGGATTCTCACGTGAGAAAGTGCTTCAAAACTACATTGAGAGGGAGTTAGAAACATGAACAGATTTTTAGTTCAAATACAGATCAGAATGTAAACCTACAATGAAGTGCTGTCTAATAATTTTCCAGTCAAGTTAATCTGTTTCTATTTCTTTGAGGCAGTTTGTGATGCACCAAATTTGATTTTATTATTTGTATTACTATAGCACCTCGTGCCCTGCCCAAGGTAATCCCTCAATAGTGATTGATGGACAAAAGGTGAGATTACTATATTATCGCCTAAGTATTTATTCCCATTTGATAAAAGTCAGTACAAATACTCAAATTTCAGTCAGGTTTCTAGAGAAATGGTTATTGTAGAAAAGTTTTAGTTATTGACTTTCATCAGTATTTATTCAGCTGGACTGCACTTCAGAAGTTGGTATCCTATTACTGTGGAACCACAGAATGTAGCTTGTCCTCTTGGCTCAGTCTGGCAGACAGGATGATGACCAGTCCCCAGCTGGGATTCTTCTCGCTTTTCAGAGCAACCATCGCTGCTTTTCCAATTCAGTTCCTGCTTGACTCAAAGCCACACTCAGAAATGTGACCTTTGCTACCACATCTTGATGCCATTTTTGTTTCTTAACCCAGAAGGTGAAAGACACTTGCTCCTAAAAGGCAGGCACTGCTCTGGAATCTAAAATAAACTTGAAAGGAAGTGAGGAAATTGGTTAGTAAAACTTCAAAATGGAACCCTTCAGAGCCATCATAAATCAAGGTCCTGGTATTGGTGGACCTAAGGACACCCAGTTACAAATCCTCATCACTTACTCTCTCTAAAAGTACCTAGGGCTTGTGCTGAACATATGGTCTTTCTTATAAGCTCTTTTCCATTCAGCCTGGAATCTGACCTGAGAATGTTGGTAAAGGTCATGTTGGTCATGCAGTGACACTCTCTCAAATGGGTTTGTGAGATTCCTTCTCTAGCTGACTAGTTTATTTGGCCAATCTCAGGACTGGGCCACCCAAATGGTACAAGGAGTCACTAGCATTGTTCAGTTTACTAGGTCTCACAGCAAACAAACAAGCAGCATCCTGGCTCCAGACTTCTCTTTATCCAACCAGAATACATACTGCCTTGGACAAGAGTCTATCAGGGTGGGAAGTAAATGTGGATCCCTGCTGAACACAGGGAATATGGTCTCCAATGGAAAGACGGTTTCCTATAAACACCCTTGTGCTGCAGGCAACAAGGTTAGCTGCATTACTGCTCAGAAGGCTAAAATGGGAAAAATTTATCCTCAGAATTCCAATGCATGACAGTGGTCATGTACCTGAACTATCGGGGTAGTAAAAAAAGTAAAGAACTCTCAGCTTGCTCCTGTTTTCCTGGGTACAGGTGCTTCTCCTCTCAGTAAGGTTCTGTTTATTCCAGCTCAGCTTCACTGTACACTGTGGGCTTAGGCTCTCCAAGTTTCTCCGAGCAAAGCTGCAATAATGGAAAAGTCCTTTTTGTAGATCTGCTTGCAGTGAAATTCAGTTCCAAGTGCTTCATCTTTCATGTGACATTTTTACACCACCATGAAATGCCTTGGGTCTCTGAAAATGTTACCTGTTCTAAAATCTAGATTTCTTTTCTAAAATCTTTCCAGCATTGAACTAATTGTAATTAGATTGTGTGAAGAACCCTGGTCTCATCTTCCTAAGTTTTCTAATGATCTATTAGAAAAAACTTTTTAAATAATTCTTTTGAAGAGTTAATGGACCAAGTTTTTGATAAACATGTTTGCAAGCTTGTCCTTTGGTTCAAGTGCCGGTGGCTTTGCATCACTGCCAGCTACTTTTGTGCCGTAAGAGACAACCAAATTTTAAATCAGTCATCTGACCAGATTATCTAAGTATAATTGGGCTTTTTAGAGCCAAACTGATGATTGTCCTTAGATTCCAATTTTAAATCTCCTGTGTATGTTTTTATGACAGAATGAAGAGATATGAAAGATGCCAGACAACAATTATTCAGATAACTATTTTTTTAAAACAAAACATCACGAAATGTACAATATTATTTCAATGGTAGACTTCTATATTTAACTAAAGATTCTTTTTAAGACTTCTTTCTGCTTGTCAGATAACTCTTATGAAGTTCCCTGGAGTTCATTAAGAATCTTATGAGTAATTTTGTCTTTCTTTTAAAATTTAAATTCAGTTTTTACTAAGAGACAGCCTGATGGACGCATTTTATTTCACTTTTCACTTTATTTCAGATCCAACTTTTTCGCCAGGTTTACCACCCAACTGCTTCCATTAACTTGTGCAGAACAATTATTTATGTATTATTTGTTTCTAGTGTCACCCACAGTATCACAGTGGATAAATGCAAAAGAAGGCACAAGCCCTACCCTGAACAACTTATGCTCCAAGGTCAATATTTTCAAAAGGGGCTAGTGATTTCTGATGCCTCCATTTTTTTTATGCCGAAATTGTAACTCCTTTAAAATTGCCTGAATTTCAGAGGTGGTGAGGGGACTCAATATTCACTGAAAATCAGGCATCTTAAGATGTCTCCTTAGGTTGGACACTCAAAAATGGAGATGCCCAAAATTACTACTTCGGAAAAATTAGGCCTAAAGTTGTGTGATAAGCATGGGCCCATTACTACACACCTTGTTCACAAGAGTAAAGCCTGCAGGATCCTGGAACGATTTTTTTTTCTCTGCTTAACAGTCCATCTTTTCTCCTTTGCCTTACCACTTCTCAGTTGTTTCTCTGAAGGTATATTCTTTCTTGATTTGCTGGACTTAATGAACCACACATTGCATGCTAATCTTTGGGTTGTCCTTCTTTCTGTTTATACATGATATTTTCAATTCAAGCTTATAAACTAATTAGTAACAAACTAGCTTTTTTCTGTAGGTGTTAAATTTGTTTAGCAAAGGTGACATTGGTTGTAAGTATACCCCAATGTCACTAATATTATTTATAAAGTATTTTCTATGTATATGTAGTGAGGGGGGAAGGGGAGTCCAGTTTAATATGACCTCTTAGGAATTTAAGCATCACCTCACCCCCATGTAAAGACACAGCTTATTTCAGCAAAATAGTTATTTTACAAGTTTATCTTAAATCAGTTCCCCAAACGAAGCTATATCGGCAAAACACTTTTTTACTGGTATAACTGTGTCAATACTAGAGCTTTTGCCAACATAGTTATGTCAGTCGGGGTGGGGGGATCAAACCCTTGAATGACATCTATGCCAACAAAATTTTTAAGTGTAGTCTAGGCCTGCCTCTCCAGTCTTTAGCCTACAATTTAAAGGAATATAGTCTGTAATCATAAACCATATATTTAACTTCTAAGTGCATTTCTTAACTATATAAACAGGGAGTGAAAAAGAAATCTCACATTAGCTATTGTTTTTACTAGTAGAGTGAAATGAAGTGCTGTGTTTTGCCAAGAGCTAGATCTGATGTACTCATGTATTGTAAACTTCAAATACTCTCTTTTAAGAGACAAACGGGGGATTTATGCCAATCACTGCCCACAAACATTGAACATTACTACTTCATATAGGACACTGAGGCCTGGTCTACACTAGAAAATTAGGAAAGCATAACTACATCACTCAGGGATGTGAAAAATCTACAGGTAGTGTCTACACTTAAGTATTCCAGTGGTGCAGCTGTAGTGTTTTAAGTGTAGACAGGCCCTGAAGGACCTTTTCATACTTTCAGTCCATAACATCATTCATTTTCCACACAGGCTGCACCTTTGAACAAGTATTCACATTAAAGACCCAGCCCTTCTAAATTATTTGGTTTAGCCAATGGATCCCAATGGGTTGTCAGTGGAAAGTTTGAGAGTACCAGTGTAGCACAGTCAAGCCTTTCTGATTCAAGGAAATAAACAATGGGTTGGGTTTTTTTGGTAGAGTTCATTTACCTCTTCCTTCATCATGTCAAATAAATGTTAATGACATTGGGGTATACAGTAGAATCTCTGGTTTCAGAGTAACAGCCGTGTTAGTCTGTATTCGCAAAAAGAAAAGGAGTACTTGTGGCACCTTAGAGACTAACCAATTTATTTGAGCATGAGCTTTCGTGGGGGTGGGAGGAGGTATTGTTTCATGATCTCTGTGTGTATATAATGTCTGCTGCAGTTTCCATGGTATGCATCCGATGAAGTGAGCTGTAGCTCACGAAAGCTCATGCTCAGATAAATTGGTTAGTCTCTAAGGTGCCACAAGTACTCCTTTTCTTAGTAGAATCTCAGAGTTACAAACGCCAGAGTTATGAACTGAGCAGTCAATCACACACCTCATGTAGAACCAGAGGTATGCAATCCAGCAGCAGCAGAGACCTTCTCCCCCCCCAAAAAAGCACAAATACAGTACCGTACTGTGTTAAATATAAACTACTAAAAAAATAAAGGAAAAGCAGCATTTTTCTTCTGCATAGTGAAGACTAAACACAGCTTTGAAACAATGTTCTGTTGTGAACTTTTGAAAGAACAACCATAACATTTTGTTTAGCGTTACGAACAACTTCCATTCCCAAGGTGTTTGTAACTCTGAGATTCTACTGTACTTACAAACAGTGAGGTCTTTAAACAAATGAATCTGCCTCATTTTGGCATTCAGCTAGCCTCAAAAGCTGTTCGTTGCTTTGTACGCTGTCACATCATTTCTTCTCGTATGTGGTGGTGGTGTAGCCATATTGGTCCCAGGATATTAGAGAGAGAGCTAATAACTGAAGAAGAGCTCTGTGTAAGCTCAAAAGCTTCTCTCTCGTAACAGAAGTTGGTCTAATAAAAGATATACCTGACCTGCTTTGACTAATGTCTTCCCTTAGGTATTTAGATAACTATGAAGACACACAACTTTCTTGGAGAACAGTGGTCATTGAGAAGAACTGATAACCTGAGGCAAAAGGACTATTAGCCTTAGTTGCCCATTAACCCCTTAATATGGTTTGTGAGAAGATAGTTGTTGCAATCATTTTCTAAGTAAAGAAAATTAAGTGTTGAATCTCATTCTCCCATTGTCATTTTAGTCCCCTGCCTCTCTTTGAGTAGGATGGATTTGATTAGTACTGCATCTAGAGGTTTCAATACTATGGAAATACATCAGCCAATCAAGTTTTCTATATTTTTACTTTCTATACAGAAGTAATACTAGTTCTCCTTTGAGTGAGTGTGTGTGTGTGTGTGTGTGTGTGTGTGTACATACCCACACACAAACACCCCTCTTCAGGTGTACCTGAGCCCGGTGCACTAAGTCAGAGACTTTTAGCTAGCAGTACCCATTGTACATGTGTCTTGCAGGTCCTCATGTCTCAGACCTAGAGTGTAACAGATGGAGCTGCTCTGATCCACTCTTAATTCCTTCTCATTGCCTATGGCTAGGAGTTGGAAGTCCCCGAGTCACCTTGAACTCAGAGACTTGCCTGCTAAACAGTGTATGTAAATAATTTATAGTATTAGTTAGTTAGCGTAGTGTAAATAGACAGCGATATTTTTAGTGTTTTCTTTGTTTCATGAGTAGGGAGTTTCTTTTCTTTCTTGAGGGCACTTTAAAATGTAGGAATCCCCAGCATTGTCCTTCCTGTCAGGCTGCTATGCCTTCAGTGGGGGGGGTGTGTGTTGCTTGATTCGTTGAAATGAAGGGGACCTAGCAGACAGATGTTCTGTCTGTCAGTCTTTTACTACCAGGATGCAGAAATCTTCTGAGATAGGCCTCAGGGAGTGTCTCATGGCGAAAGTCATACAGGTGGCTCAGACCTAGGCTAATCCATAGCTGAGTGGGCTGAATATTCATTATCCAGAAATGCTCTGTCTGTTTCTTCTGCCTCTTTGGTCTCTCAAGGGTCAAAAACCTGTGAAAATAAACAGGGAGAAGAGGCATTGCTCTCATTCCCCTGGATCTTCGTCCAACTTGATTGTCTTCTAGGTTTCAGGAGGGAAAGACTGAGCTGAAAATGCCTCCTTCACCTCTCATAATAACTTTTACTGTAGCGTTTCAGCTGATAAAGGACTCTCATAAGACCTCTGGTACTGAGGTTAGAGAGAGACCTCAAGAACACCATTCTGTGGTACCACCTAAACAACTCTTGATGTTGGTAGTCAAGAGCAGTATATGTCTTTGGTGGTGCCAGTGACCCCAGCACTGAAGATCTCTTTGCCAGTGCTCTCAATGTCAATGTGTATTATCTATGCCAGACATACCTTAGCTTGGTGCCTTCAGGCTTCTTTGGTAGCTAAGGATCTGCTTTGTCTCCAAGTGCTGGACTTGCCTCTCCTGAAACAGCCTGTGGTTTCCAGATGTTCCACAGTGCGAACTTCAGGACTTCCTCAATGTTCGCATTGGTATTGGACCCAGTGTCTTCAACTCTCAGAATACTGTATAGGAACTTTCTAGACTGCCCAATACCACACCATCTCTGTCTGAAGAATATGCTTGTTCTTCTGAGACTCAGAGCTTCAAAGAACCATCTTGGTTAGATTGCAGAGACTGAGATATTTACATCCTCTGACTGCAGGAAGGCACTTCTCCATGGGTTTGGATCATCAGTCTTATAGGTGTAGGATAAGGGTGTTTTCTGCCTGGGGCTCCCCAGCTAGGGCCCCATTCCCCAACTTCCTGCCTTGGCCATATTGCAAGTGACAAGGTTGGTGAAAGCCTCTCATTCCGAGTTTGCTGACTCCACGACCTGAACATCTTTTCTACCTGGACCCATCAGATCAGAACATTCGAGACCAAGGGCAGCAGATGCATACTCATATCTCATAGTCTTCACCTGATGAGGCAATTGTGCCCCAGTCTTACTCCCCCATCCCAGATAAGGCCTTTTTAGAACTTTTTGGTCATCCTGGCACTGGACTTTGAAGCAGAGAGGTGTTCAGGAGAACTACACGTCAATGATCTAGACGTTCTAGACGGTGCCAGGAAGGATGCCGTTGCCTATACACAAAACTTTGCTTGATCCTGCTAAACTGCTGTGGCAGAAAACCACTTCCCTGGCACTGACCTTGAAAAGGGCTGACCATTGGTACCAGGTGCCCTCACAAGGTTTCTAACAGGAAACCTGGTTCTGGGTGGCTGACAAAACTGTGGCTGTGGAAAATGAAACATCTTGGCAGGGGCAAGTCAAGGTCACCCTGAAGGATAAAGAGCCCAAAAGACGTGACATATTTGGCAGGAAGGCTTATTTCACCTCCAGGTTTGAGATGTAAATTGTGAACTATCAGGCGCTTTTCTCCAAATGTGGCGTGATTAATTGGGATTCCATGGCAAAATTTTTGGAGGCGCTTCTATAGGACTCGAGGGATGAGTTTAGTACAGCTATTTTCACTGCATTGTTGAGAGCAGAGTAACAGTTTATCAGGATCTTCCCAATTTACCTCCTCCTGTACCCACCTCTTTAGAAACGCCATGTCTGGAACTACATAAGTACATATTGATGGGTTCTGGACACTGTGGAGCCACTTTGTTCTATGACTGCGACAGCATATCACACCAAGGAAGGTTCCAGTCCATTCTGAACTTGTGAACATGTCTAAAACCAACCCCAGGACTACAGTGAGCTCTTGTCTATGGCAGCTGGGGTATGCAGCATCCTGCATGTATGCGACTCAGCATGCCAGACTTCACCTGAGATGCATACAGAGCTGGTTGATGATGTCTGTCTATCAGCCAAAAAGACACCCTCTGGATATGCTGATTCACATACGTGCTTGGGTTCTATTGTTTTTAGACTGGTGAAATGAATCCAGACAGTATTTACAAGAAGTTCCTTACTCACCCCCTCTGCCAGCAGAGGACATGAGTAACTGATGTGTGCACTGGAGGATGAGGTGCTCGCCTGAATGGGATCCAAACACCAACAGAACTTTTCTGACCTCCATCAGGGGAGTGACCAATAGACGTAATGACAGACAGTACAACCACCGTGTTTTGCCTCGAGAGGCAGGGTGAGATTCAGCCTTTCATATCAGGAGTTGGTGCAATTGTGGAACTTTTGGTTCAAAACAATGTAACCCACAGAGCCAATCGCCTATCAGGGTAGGATGCACTTGCAGCCACCTCAGCAGGGACTTCACACAAGATTACAAATGCTCCTTTAAAATATGACAAGGTGAAGACAATCTCTTACAAATAGAGAGACCCCAGTGGTGACCTGTTCTTCAACAAGGGAAAACAGAAAACATCATTTCTGTTCCAGGGCAGGGATGAGCACAGGCTCAGTCACAGATGTGTTCCTGCTTCTTTGGGAAAGAGAGCTCCTCTATGCATTCCCTCTGATCCCATTGCTACCCATAGGCATCAAGAAGCTGAAGCAGGAATACACGAGGATTATAGCCCTGGCATGGCCAAGACAGTACTGGTTCTTGGACCTACAGGGGCTCTTGTTCTGGCCTCAATTGACATTGCCCCTGGTTCAGGACCTTTTTTCATGGAATAGCAGCCAAGAGCTGCACCTGAACACTTCCAGGCTCCATCTTACAGTGTGACTGCTGAATGGCTGAACCCAGTGGAAAGAGGTTGAAAACTTCCTCATGAGCAACAGAAAGGTTTCCACCAGAAAAACTTACCTTGGAAAGAGGAAGAGCTTTTCCATCTGTGTCACAAGACATCATCTCTTTCTACTTGAAATGCCCATTCACCGTATCTTGGTATGCCTACTGTAATTAAAGGAGTCAGGCCACCTCACTTGATATTCTTGATGAAGGTGGTATTGGATTTCCACCCGAATATAATAATTCATTTACCAATATTTTTTCCAAATTCTCAAACCATAAAGCCAAAGAGATTCCATTCACATGATTTATCATTTGAATTGATAGGACAGAACAAATGAGATCTTCCCTGAGACTCTTGATATCATATGCATCAATGATGAGAAAACAGGCAGTTTGTGTGCAGAGAATTTGGAACTGGATATCTTTCTGCATCAGGGTGTGCTATGATCTTACAAATGTAATAGCTCCAGAAAGTATTCTAGCTCATTGCGTCAGAGCTCAGGCTTCCTCTGCAGCATTTTTAAGTAACATCTCCATCATGCACATCTTCAAAGCAGCTTACATGGTCTTCTTTGATTCATACTTCGACAAGACTTTATGCCATCACAGCAATTGCTAAAGCTGATGCTGACTTTAGGAAATCAGTCTTTGTCAAGTAGACCCTGAATTCCTACCACCTAAACAAGTACCACTTGGGAATCATCTGACATGGAATATATATGTGCACAATCATTGAAAGGAGAAAAATATACCTGTACAGTAACTATTGTTCTAGCCTGCTGTGCACATATGTGTTCCATGATCCACCCTCCTTCCCAACTAGTTTAGAGGCTATTGATATCAGGTTTCCAGTGTGAAGGAACTGATGGAATCAGGTCAGCCCTGCCTCTTATGCCCACTGAATGGATACTGCTAGCTAAAAATCTCTGACTCAAGTGCACTCGCTGCACAAACAACTGAAGTGAAGTATATATGTGTGCAACACTTGTTGAAGAATACTTGTTACTACTCAGGTAAGTAATCATTGTTTTATTGATAATCTAATGGTCTAGAGCAGAATATGATCCTCTAAGACTGCTGAGTTTGGCTTGATGGTCCTTGTTCTCCATTCCAAGGTTTGGATCAGGCCAGAGGTGTATGAACTTCTCTGTACTTCAACTCCTTTTATATAACTCATTTCCAGAGTAGTTCTCCCAGAGTTCCATTGTAGACTAGCCTTTTATATATAGGTCAGCTGTTGTAGGTCAGTTTGGGGTTTTATTCCGCTTGTTCTTCCTTCGTTGTTTTTTTTCTTTGTCATGTCTTGCCAGAGAGGCTGTTTCCAATTACCTGGGCCACCAGGCTCAACTTTAATTTAAATGTCATTGTGTGTTTTTTCCTGTGCGTACTATATCTGGATATGTAGTGAGAGGAGGTGTATAAATAAGTATAGTTTATTTTAGATGTACAAAGGAAAACATCGATTGCTCTGTGTACCTGGAACTGTACTTGCCCAGTAGATCTGATCTGGTAGGTAATTCCCTTCAATACGTTCTATTATTTTAATTTAATTTAATTTAACTGCTTGTTCAGTTTAATCCAAGTATGCTACTAGATCTGTTTTTGTCCTGGAGTTGTCAGGGTTGCCTAAAACAAGACTGTGCCCCTTCAGAGTCCAATTTTTGCTTAAATTAGATGTGCATATTACTCTTTCATAGGTTGTTGACTTATCCCTTTGCTGCTTCCCTTATTCAGCCATATATAGCCCAGTAATAGAGGTTTCTGGATTGATTTAACTATACCTTTTGAATTAGTCATTCCTCATTTCTTTGTCTGATTGGATACTGTTACAAAGGTCCTTCAGAAAATAATAATCCAGCAATTGCCAAAATGACTCCACACAAATAATTTTGTTTCTTGCAAGAATTGATATTAATGAATGACATCTGAAGTGCAGTGTTCAGGTAGGGGGTGTGTGTGTGTGTGTGTACTTGCCATTGTACGCTGATTATTT
The DNA here is from genome assembly GCF_965152235.1 of Eretmochelys imbricata. Lineage (NCBI taxonomy): Eukaryota > Metazoa > Chordata > Testudines > Cheloniidae > Eretmochelys > Eretmochelys imbricata. Next base: position 198,822,566 of record NC_135574.1, on the reverse strand, counting down.
TTTTCTAGACGGGACATATTTAAAAGGTGTGATCAGATCATGGTCCTTTAAGGCAGTATTCATAGTTTAGCCAATGTATAATGAGTCTGAAAATATTTTTTTGGTCACAAATAGGTTCTAAAATTTATGGTGTCCACACTATGCCAACGTACTCTACTGCTTACAAAGCCTGTTACTATTGCTACTTCATTCAGCCAGTGGGAGTCACTAACAATTAGTGTTTATCCATAAGGGGCTGAGCATGCTAACTCCACAGTTTTCTTAATTCATGCCTGAAAATGGGACTTTAACAGTGTTCCCCTGCTTGACAGGAGTTTGCTACTAGTAGACCACGAAGTGGACAAATACAGTTTTTTTTATTTGAGGGAATTAAATTTATATCTACCTACTAATAGAAACAGAATACATAAGCTGCTACAAAAATAAATAAATTAAAAAGATACTGCTTAAATTCCATGTGTTTTAGAGCAGGAACATATTTTACTTACATTTCAGGAAGCTACCCTGCTGAGTAAATATACAGTACTGTGCCATTTCTTCAAAAGTGAGGCAGACCGTTAGCTAATGATGATGCTGGGATGTACGACCACCACAAGAAAGATTTAAAGGTGATTGTGACAAATCCAAGCAGGAAACTGAGGCATAAGGACTTTCTCTTCTTTGCATTATCTGTTTGAGATAAAAACACCAAGAACAAAACTTACAATGCATACTTATAAATCAGTCCTTAAGATCATGATGTAATGCCGACCCCCAAAATACTACATGATATACACAGTAATATATATTTTACTTGAATTATGCAAATGAAGAAATAAAATTAACCACATTCTCTAAGCATATCGACCTACATTATATTTACGTTTTCCTGTTCTTTATAAACATATAGTAGGCACTTCCAGTTTTGTTCTATACATTTATTTTCTAAAACTCTTGATTGGGTACAATTTTGGAATCCCTGTGTGGTGAGATTTTTGCAGATTCTGTTTATCTCTGAGTTCCTTTGCCCCATCTCAGGAGTACCTCACTTTTAAAGCTATGGTAGTATGTGTTCTCCTCAATACAAGAAAGATAAAGGCCAGTCTGCAGACGGATGCAGGAAACAATTATTTTTTCACTTAACAAGAGGCAGGGCAAAGGTCTTAAACTACATATGTTGGGAAATTAGTCTGTTGGTTGAAGAACATGGTTCCTACCATGAAAAGTGAATTAGAGTGTTAGAAAGTGGCACATTGTGCTGTGTGTTTATAATGAAAAATGCACTAAGCCAACTGTTGGAGTTTGTGTTTATATATTTACCAGGCTGCTAAGGTTAGCTTGAAATAAAATACTTGCCCGGTATCCTTAAGGTAAGATCTACAAATTGGGACAACTGTCACAGTTAGTCAGTTTCATGCCTAACAACCTTGACAATGTCCCTTTCAAAAGAATAAGATTGAGCAGAATGCTGCACTGAAGACTTGTTTCATTTGATTTCAAAAACCATCCCGGACCTGTTTTTCAGGTTAAAGTCTTGATCGTATTTTCATTGATATCAATAGCAAAATTCTCAAACTTCAATGGGAGCAAAAGTAGGATTAGTCTCTAAATGAGGAAATATAAATCTTTTTGGCAAATGCAGATCTTTTTTTATTTTCCTGGCTTTGAGTTAAAATATTACTCTTCAAAGTAATAACTAATAAAGTTTGAATCATGTAATTTAAATATCGCATAAAGTGTGGAAAATAATGTCACTGTTTTGGAAACCACAATGCTAATGTAATGTTGTCATAGTCTAGATATAAATTAAATATTCACAAATCTTTTGTTCTAAATGTAATTTTCTGCCGTTAGACATAATTGTCTAGAGCCAAAACAGATTCAGACAGGCAGTACCAATGAAACGGCTTTATTAAATGTTTGACCTGCAGGCAGAAATAGAGATACTTCACTCTACCTGACAACCCTGCTAAGGTTGTCACTATGGTATAGAAGGAACTAGACTCAAATTATGCCCAGGACTTTTGCTAAACTGTATGATCCCCTTAAGTGCAAAATGAACAAGAGAAGTGTTTTTCCGAAGGCCAAAGCTGCATATATTATGGAGCAGATTATACTTAAACTCTATGGCTGTGACCCCTGAAACTTATGGCAGAGTTGCATTGAATTTTGTAGCAAACATTTTTAATCATCTGATAACCTTCAATTTTTTAAAAATACCCAATGAGGTGAAAAATATACTCAGCACTTAACTCTAGGAGCTTCGCAGGAGCGGTAGGACATAGCCATGTCCAGTATCGCGAACCCCAAACATTCAAAAACTATGAGTAAGGCCCCAAAAAATCATGAGATTTTTTTTTTAAAATACATTTTGGGTTCTTTTTGCTTATCTTCAGGCTTTTGAGTCTTTAGGTTACACTTGGGCCACATTTTCAAACCTCTCTCTGCAATCATGAAGGCTATAAAAAAAATTCAACTTTATACGGGACTGGGCTACAACTTAGTAAACATGTTGTGTCAGCACAAATGACAATGAATCAATTAATCCTTGAATGAGTGATCTGTGTGTAATATACACACACAATACTAAGTGAAAAGACCATTATTAAGATCGCAAAGTGAAAAACACTACAAAAATTTAGGAAATGCCAGAATCAGTGTTCATTTTTATTTTGGTTCCCTTATTCATATGCATTATGATCATATTTAATTACATGATCACACAGGACCCCTGCCTCATTTGCAAGATGGGCACTGCTTATTTAATGAGCAGCTATTCAGTATTTTGTTTTATCCTTACAGTTCAGTGTGTGGCCCAAGGGGAAACCCTGCTCTGAAAACAGAAATATTAATTTCCTCATGGGTGTAATCATGATAGTAACTGAGTGCTTTGCAAAGATTAATTAATTTGTCTTCACAAAATGCCTGTGAAGTGAGGGGGGAGGGTTTTATCCACAGATGAAGAACTGAAGCACACAGCTGAAGGTCAGAATTTTCCACTAATTTTGGGTGCTTAATTTGAGAATCTAGGATCTGACTTTTCAGAGTAATGAGCACTTACTATTTGCACAGCACAGTTCCTGTGATCAGACCCCAGGGTCTCATGTCAGGCACCCAAAAAATGAGGAACACACAATTAGTAACTGCCTGCGAAGTTTGGTTTAAGGAACTTGCCTGGTGTCACATAGGAACTTTTTGTCAGATGCAGGGATAGAATCCAGTTCTCAAGGGCAGCATTCAACTGCCTTAACCATGAGGTCACCCATTCTCTTCCTGTAGTCTCCTGTGTTGTTCATTAGACACCTTTCAACCTCTGCAACCAATGAGGCAGGGGTCCTACACACAACAGTCTTTCACCAAACGGCCCTGATTTATTCCCAGAGCACCTCCATTCTGTGATTCATCCATCTTCCCTTTAGAGTAGTGCAGGGGGATTCCCCGAACCCTAGAGTTGTCGTAAAAATTGCAGGCTCCTCAACTTCAGTGGATAGGAGGGGAAAATAATGTAGATCAAGCATAAGAAGGTGCAGTAATATGGAGCTTTTCCCTTTCCCACCCCTCCCAACTACTGAGATTTTTTTGAGGTGGGGTGAGGGGTTGACACCTGTAGGATGGGAGTGGAGAAGGCCTTTCTGCTGGCTAGGGTGGCATAGCATACAGCCAGCAAACATGGTCTTTTGTGGCTTGAACAACCCTAGGGTCTTGTGTATATTTGTCCTATGGGGTTGGTCCTAAATATTTCATTGCTTTCCTATTATACAAATGGAAACACTGAATTCCAAGGCGTACAAATATCACCCCTGATTCACAGAGGAGGAGGAGAGCAGTTTGCACCCTTCTGCATGAGGTGGCGCTTGCAGATATACCTGATCGTACCCTTTTAAGTACATACTTAAAAAAAAAAAAAAAAAGGTACATACTTAGAAGTCATGAAGGATCCAAAGTGCTCTCTCCTCTTTATCTGTGGGAATGAATTAGGGGTGATGCTTGTAGGCTTTGGCGGTAAGTGTTTACATTTGTATAAAAGGAAAGCACTGACATACTAATCATGGCAATTTTCTGTTCGTAGCTATATCTTATTTAATTAAGTTTCTTAGGATACAATTGTTCCCCCTCCCCCCCCAGTTTAATAATTATGTGGGCACCAGGTGCAATTAATAGTATTTGCACTCGGAGGAAACTGTTTTTTCTTCACCATTGTGTAAATCTTTTCCTGTGTCTTTCACTTTGCAATAAAAAATGCACACAGTGTTTAGTAGTTTCAAGGAATTATTAACATTGATGTTCATTGCTTTACATATGTGTCACTAATGATGACTGGTAGTTTCTGTTAGTTCAATTTAAATACGTCTGGAACGGCTTTCTGCTCTGTATTTTTAGTTTCATGTGTTGCAATAGCTTAGAACCCATTAGAATTCTGCTGCTGATTAGGGGTTTGGCAGACATCCCACGACAGATCTGCCCCAGTTGATGTGAAAAAGGGTTGGAACTAAGTAAGGACGTCTTGCGCCTGAATCTGAGCTGCATGGAATTCTGGTAAGACTACGCTTCTGCTTGCCAGCTTAGCTGTCTTTAACAATTCCTTAGACCAGTTGAAAGACAACCTTGACTAGAACTGTTTGCTCTAGAATAAATTCCTATATTATTTTAAAGGTTGAGAATTTCCACTTTGAGATGATGTAAAAGACAGTGGTCAGGGCAAATAACTCTCTCATAAAATTGTAACTTTTTTTTTTTTAAAAAAAGAACAGAATTTCAGTAATGTTTTTATGATGTACAATGGCAATTCAATTAACCCATTAAGTAATTAAAAGTAAAAACTGTAATTTCATTCTGTTTTTTTCCAGCATAAGTTGTACTCAGGAGTGCTGGAACAATGTTATAGTGGGGGGTGCTGATGATGGAAACCATCAAAACCATGTATTTGGTGTTTGTTATTACTGCTTCAAGCCAGGAGGTATGGTAGCACCACTGGTCGTATGTCTATATTTGTATAAACATGGAGCTAAACAAAATAGAAAAATGAGAGAACAATTATAAATTAATTATTCTAAAAAACTATTCTGCATTCATGTTAACTCTCGTTACTAATGAATGATTGATTGTCTACTATGTATTAGCTTTTATCTAGGGACCCTAAAGTTCTCTGCAGTGTAACAAACTACACACCTTGCGTAAGGGTCACTTCATTCATCTCTAAGATTAACAGCAGTATTTAAACAGCACAGCAACACTACACAACAGTTCAGTTGAAACTGGTAGGCTATGTGCAATTACGTACATGAAATTCAGCTACTTACCAGGGGAAGTATTTGTACTATTGAGAAAACAGCCTGTTGTTATCAGTAGTATTACATTAGCTCTGAGAAATCCCATTGTGCAAGTAAGTGTACGAAGTAAAAGATGGTCCTTGTTCCACAGAGCTAAATAGTCAAAACTGTTTAGCATGGGAGGTAAATGGAGGCACAGAGGGGAAGTGTCGTGCCTAAGATCAGCAAGCAAGTCAGTGGCAGATCCAGGAAGAGGACCCTGAGTCCCATTTCTATTTCAGTGCTCTAAGCACTGGACCACACTACCTCTCACACAGCTTGGGACTCTTATTTGATCAGTATCTTATGCAGCTCCCTTTGCACTGGTTCCCTTGACAGCATACTTGTTCATTAGTATTCTAGAAAGAGAAATACAGTATCACTTTTTCTCCAGCAGGTAAGTATTCTTTGGAGGTCTCTCACAGGAGAACTGGTCAGATTTGACCTTGCATAATTTATGAAACTGATGAAATTATCGCCTTCAGTAGTACATTTGCATGATCAGTTTTCTATTAATCAGTAATCCAATAAATTAGTACAATGGGAAATGGTAGATTTGTAAGAACGTACGAACAGCCGTATTGGGTCAGACCAAAGGTCCTTCTAGCCCAGTAACCTGTCTTCTGACAGTGGCCAATGCCAGGTGCCCCAGAGGGAATGAACAGAACAGGTAATCATCAAGTGATCCATCCCCTGTCACCCATTCCCAGCTTCTCACAAACAGAGGCTAGGAACACCATCTCTGCCCATCCTGGCTAATAGCCATTGATGGACCTATCCTCCATGAATTTATCTAGTTCTATTTTGAACCCTGTTATAATCTTGGCCTTCACAGCATCCTCTGGCAAGGAGTTCCACAGGTTGATTGTGCATTGTGTGGAAAAAATACTTCCTTTTGTTTGTTTTAAACCTGCTGCCTATTAACTTCATTTGGTGGCTCCTACTCCTTGTGTTATGAGAAGGAGTAAATAACACTTCCTTATTTACTTCTCCACACCAGTCATGATTTGATAGATCTCTATCAGATCCCCCCTTAGTCGTCTCTTTTCCAAGCTGAAAAGTCCAAGTCTTATTAGTCTCTCCTCATATGGCAGCTGTTTCATACCCCTGATCATTTTTTTTGCCCTTTTCTGAACCTCCACATCCAATATATCTTTCTTGAGATGGAGCGACCACATCTGCATGCAATATTCAAGATGTGGGCCTAACATGAATTTATATAGAGGCAGTATGATCTTTTCTGTCTTATCTATTACTTTCTTAATCATTCCCAACATTCTGTTTGCTTTTTTGACTGCCACTAAACATTGAGTGGATGTTTTCAGAGAATTATCAACAATGACTCCAAGATCTTTCTTGAGTGGTAACAGCTAATTTGGACCCCACCATTTTACACGTATAGTTGGTATTAGTTTTCCAATGTGCGTTACTTTGCATTTATCAACATTGAATTTCATCTGCTATTTTGCTACCCGGTCACCCAGTTTTGAGAGATCCTTTTTAGCTCTTTACAGTCTGTCTGGTACTTCACTATCTTGAGAAGTTTTGTATCATCTGCAAATTTTGCCATCTCACTGTTTACCTCTTTTTCCAGATCATTTATGAATATGTTGAATAGGACTGGGCCCAGTACAAACCTCTGGGGGACACCACTATTTACCCCTCTCCATTTATTCTTACCCTTTGTTTCCTATCTTTTAACCAGTTACCAGTCCACGAGAGGATCTTCCCTCTTATCCCATGACTGCTTAATTTGCTTAAGAGCCTTTGGTGAGGGACCTTGTCAAAGGTTTTTGAAAATCTAAATACACTATATCCACTGGATCCCCCTTGGCCACATGCTTGCTGACACCCCCAAAGAATTCTAATATATTGGTGAGGCATGATTTCCCTTTACAAAAACCATGTTGACTATTCCCCAACAAATTATGTTCATCTAAGTGTCTGACAATTTTGTTTTTTACTATAGTTTCAACCAGTTTGCCCGGTACTGAAGTCAGGCTTACCAGCCTGTAATTGCTAGGGTCGCCTCTGGAAAAATTGGTCGCCTTTTTAAAAATTGGTGTCACATTAGCTATCCTCCAGTCATTTGGTACAGAAGCTGATTTAAATGATAGGTTACAGACTAGAGTTAGTAGTCCTGCAATTTCATATTTGAGTTTCTTCAGAACTCTTGGGTGAATACCATCTAGTCCTGGTGACTTATTACTGTTTAGTTTATCAATTTGTTCCAAAACCTCCTTTAATGACCCCTCAATCTCGGACAGTTCCTCAGATTTGTAACCTAAAAAGAATGGCTCAGGTTTGGGAATCTTCCTCACATCCTCAACCGTGAAGACCGATGCAAAGAATTCATTTAATTACACCTCAATGGCCTTATCATCCTTGACTGCTCCTTTAACATTTCGATCGTCCAATAGCCCCACTGGTTGTTTAGCAGGCTTTTTTTTTGCTATTACTTTTGGAGTCTTTGGCTAGCTGTTCTTCAAATGATTTTTTGGCCTTCCTAATTCCATTTTTATACTTCGTTTGCCAGAGTTTACGTTCCTTTCTATTTTCCTCACAAGTATTTAACTTCCACTTTTTAAAGGATGCCTTTTTGCCTCTCACTGCTTCTTTTACTTTTAGCCATGGTGGCTCTCTTTTGGTTCTCTTACTATGTTTTTTAATTTAGGGTATACATTTAAGTTGAGCCTCTATTATGATGTCTTTAAAAAGTTTCCATGCAGCTTTCAGGGATTTTACTTTTGGTGCTGTACCTTTTAATTTCTGGTTTCAGAGTAGCAGCCGTGTTAGTCTGTATTCGCAAAAAGAAAAGGAGTACTTGTGGCACCTTAAGGTACTCCTTTTCTTTTAATTTCTGTTTAACTAACCTCATTTTTGTGTAGTCCCCCTTTCTGAAATTAAATGCTACAGTGTTGGGCTGCTGTGATGTTTTGCCTGCCACAGGGATGTTAAATTTTAATTATATTGTGACCACTATTACCAAGCAGTCCAGCTATATTCACCTCTTGGACCTGTGCTCCACTTAGGACTAAATCAAGATTGCTTCTCCTCTTGTGGGTTCCAGGACTAGCTTCTCCAAGAAGCAGTCACTTAAGGTGTCAAACTTTCTCTCTCCATCCCATCCTGAGGTGTGTATATATACCCAATCAATATGGGGATAATAGAAATCCCCCATTATTATTGATTTTTTTTTATTTGAATAGCCTCTCTCCTTGAGCATTTCACAGTCACTATCACCATCCTGGTCAGGTGGTTGGTAATATATCCCTACTGCTAAGCTCTTACTATTAGAGCATGGAATTACTACTTGTAGAGATTCTATGGTACAGTTTGGTTCATTTAAGATTTTTACTTCATTTGAGTCTACGCTTTCTTTTGAATATAGTGCCACTCCCCAACCAGCACGACCTGTTCTGTCCTTCCGATATATTTTGTACCCTGATATTAGTGTCCCATTGATTATCCTCATTCCATCAAGTTTCTGTGATGCCTGTTTGTCATGATTTCCATTTGTACTTTTCATTAATAAAATTGAAATAAGAAGATAGTAGTCACTTAAACTTGGAGGTTTATGGGGAAAATACTATTCATTTAATTTTTAGTGAAAACATCATCATACTGTACTGTAAGCTAAGAATATACCTGAACAATCATTTGGTCTGCTTAGTTTGGGACATGAACGCCTTCCCCCCTTTACTTTCATTTTAGGCTCTAAATAAGCCCCACTCTTCCACTGTTCCTTTCCTGCTTTCCCAGATACCTTTCTTCCTCCAAGGTTGTCCCCACCTTTGATTCTGTTCTGGGACCTAGCAGTTCATCGAAGCTTTTCTGCTAGGTCCCAAGTATCACATCTTTAAAGTGTTGTGTATCCAGAATGCACTGTATGTCCCCAGATTACATGGGATTTGAAGTTTTTTTTGTTGTGAATGGGCCTGCTAGAAAGGTGCTTGGATTTGTTTGGCCCACTGGATGGGATCCTAGTACCTGTGTGAGGGAACCCCTCTGGGGATTATAAGAAGGAAAGAGGAGTCAGAATGTTCATAGAGGACTGAAGTAGACTAATTGGAGAGGGGTTGTGAGAAAGAAAAAAAATATTTTTTAGCTCACATTGTTGTCTCAGCATAGGCAGCATTTGAGGCCTGAAAAAAGAATTATGATTTGCTGTTAGTATTCACCTCTGTGTTGTAAATACATATTTTGCCAAGTACTGTAGACTTGATTCACACCCTGGATTGTTTCACCCCGAAGTGCAAAAGTAGAATGTGGCATAAAGATGCAAACTGCCTGCAACCTTCACCATGTATGAAGAGTTTCAGAGCTATCGGGTGCAACCCAGAAAGTGAACTCAGCATCTTCCTGTCTAGCCTCCTACTAGGTCTCCAATTTAAAAGCTGCCCTTCCCAGCTGGAAACTCTGTGGGAGAGTGGTGTTGGTACTTCCACCAACCTTCTCCAGGAATGAATGCAGCAAGTGCAGGAGATGCAGGTGTCAGTGTAGCTTGGTATGCTCATTATGAAAATGCATATTTTCCCACTAGACTGCAGTAACTTGTTAAAATCATTATTAATTTTTTAAAAAAGAAAGACATTTTGTTGAACAAAAATCTGAGAACTGCACAAGACCCCTTGTCCCCCATTGTTTCCCGCATCTCTATTTCGTGTAGTGGGGAACTGAGGGGGTGACAGTGTCAGTAACCAGTGTGAATCTCTCTTCATCACTCTCTCTTTCTGATTTAACCATCTGACCAACAAATAACAATTGGAGAAGGATGAGGAAGTGAGCAGGCAAATTGACAGTGCTGATGTAAGCCTAAGAAGAAGCTCCCCATATCCCAGTGGCTCCAATCCTATACTACATACAGCAGAGCTGGAAGAGGAATAGAAAAGAGGAGGATGTGAAGTACAAGCTGCCAGAATGCCACTGAAATTTACCATGCTTCTCACTTCTTTTTCCCCTCCCTCTGCCCCAAGCTCACGCTATGACAGTCAGCTGTGTGTTGTTTGCCATGCCACCAAACTGTGACAAGGTAACTCAACTGTGAAGGAGAGTTGGTTTCATGACTGAATGCAGAACCATTTTTGAAGCAGATGCTTTACTAGTGATTTTTGCTTTTCACATTTTTACTGGCATTGGATTGACACAGTCGATTGCTTTTATGCTAGATTCAAACAACTATGGAAGCCAAGTCTACTGCTTATTTTGAATAAAGCTTTCAAGTCTTACTAATGTTGTTAGTTTCCTCCTTGTGCTGAGGGACCACAACTGTTTCATGTTTGGGCTACGTCTTAGTCTGAAGGCTTCAGGTTCAAACTCCACCCCTTTGATGGCATTTCACAAATGTGTTCAGTGGCATCCATTTTTCAAGCTACCCTTTTAACTAACCTATGATTATGCACTGCACTAAAGAAATGTGTTCTCCTTGAACAACTTTAAAACCACAGATAAAATATACATCAATGGGTTACAGTAACTTATGTTAACACACCATTTCTTCAGAAAGAGCACTTCAGGGATAGAAATGTGATGTGAAACATAATAAACTTGAATACTAGCAATGGTTCTTGTTAGAACAGTGATCAGGTTGGTGCACACTCTCCCAACGGTGTCTCGCCTGCCATCACACCTGCTCTCAGACCCACGTCACTCTAAGGGTCACAGTGTCCTCTTCATGACACAGCCCTCCAGCTGTTTTACAATCTGTATTGCCCTCTTCCGGGGACCCTGCAGTCAACTCTCGATACACATCCCCAATGGTGACTGCAGTCAGTTGTCCTTCCACTTCCCAGTGGCAAGTGGGAGGGACCTGGGCTCACCCATTACTCCAGGTTCCAGCCCAGGGACCCTGTACATGGCAGCCACATGCTGCATCCCCTCCAACTGCTCAGTGCGTTTCTTTGGGCCACTTCCTGCAGCCCCAATCCTCTTTGCCCTCACCTCAGGGCTTCAGTATGCCACTCCTAGCAGCCAGCCAGGAGCTTCCTCTGTCTACCCTGTTCTTGCCCAGCACTGTTTTGTCCAAGGTGCTAGCAACTCTCCATCTACAAGGCTCCCAGTCCTCCTTCCTTGAGCTTCAGAGAGTAACTGCCCCTGCTCTGCCCTGCAGCTCTTCTTTTATGGGCCTGCTGGGCCTGGATTGGCTGCTCCTCACAGCCTCTCTCCTATTGGCTGCTTCCCATGCAGCCTCCATAGGGCTCTATTAACCCCGTACATGTCAGTATGGGGCGGATGCACCATCACAAGGACGTCTGTATTTTAACTACCAATTAATAAAGTATATTTTGTATATGTGAAGGATGGGGCAATTCTTTTTAGATACCAGGGACAGTAATCATAGTAAGGCATTTGTCCACACTTCATGTGCCGTCAGGGCCCTGACTGCTTTTCTGTACCTGTAGTTCTTATCTCATTCTCCCTGTTTTTGGAGTGATTCACTCCATTATTTCTGGCCCCATGTTCTATTGCCTGTTCTTTTTAACTTATGGCAACAAAGAAGCACCAAAGTGTATTTGGATGATTACACGTATCAGCGTCTATATAATCTGGCCTATCTGCTGTACTGTAGGGGCACTTGGAAATATTTTTTTGACTGCATTGCTAAAATGTGCTGGCCTCATTAGAAGAGCAGTTTCACACATGGCCCCTGAGCAACATTTTGGCTTCCTCTTTTTTATGCATGAAAACATGTCTAAGTTGTATTATTTCAGGACAGTGAACAGCTTGCTTCAGATCCAATATCTGTATTTGTCCTTGGGTTTCGTTATACTCCCAAACTGAGCATGTCACTCTGCAGAATTCACATTTAGATCTTGAAAACAATTACGCCAAAGCAGTTTCAAAAGCTTTAAAACTAGATTCCTCTCGGGCAAATGCTTTAGATTTGGTTTCCCATAGCCACACAGAAAAAGTTTTTTTTATTTTTATTTTTTTTCAAGTAGACATAAGTGTGTGTGTGTGTGTTTTGGTAAATTAGTCTGAATTCTATTGATGTTAAATTATAATAGTTGACTAGGAAACCAATAATGGTCTTAAATTCTGTGCAACTATTTCAGTGAAACAGAAGTGTTGGGTTTTTATTAACCTTTATGTATAGAACAAATTAATTGATTTATTAAATATTTGGGAAGCCTTTTTGTTAATCCTTATAACAGGCTTGTCATTTTAAAGTATGCAAACTCAATGTTTAAAGAAAAAGTACTGAAATACTGCAAGCATTAACTGGCTTTAATATCGTAGGTTTCAGAGTGGTAGCTGTGTTAGTCTGTATCAGCAAAAACAACTAAGAGTCCTTGTGGCACCTTAGAGACTAACAAATTTATTTGAGCATAAGCTTTTGTGGGCTAGAACCCACTTCATCAGATACATGGAGTGGAAAATACAGTAGCAGGTATATATACATAGTATCATAGTTATCCTCATACAACTTGCAAGGACTTAGAGTTAGTATAGAGTTGGTACTACTGTGTATCATTGTGCTATGGTTAATCAGTGATGTGTGTGAAATACAGAATAGTTTAGCATGACTCAAACTCTAGTTACTCGTATTGAGCTTGATTTATAAATATTTGGATTATTAAACACAAAAATGGGTACCTAATCCTGGGGCGTAATGAAGTGTGGATGGACACACAATCGAAAGTTTGACATAACCACCTTTATAGCTCACCATGCTATTTCTTTCCCTCTCTTCCCCATATTCTGCGTTCTCAGCCCGCCAATCCTCTGTCTCACATGCTTGATTTCAAATACTTTTCTCCAGTCCCTGCAGAGGGATCTGGGCTTCCTATCTCCCCCTCTTTTAAGAGGGTTGAAAGTGTGTCTTTCTTCCCTAGAGCAGGCCACAAGGGCTCTCTCTCTTCTAGGAGATGAGAAGGGTGTCAAGATTAATACTGTCATCCTCCTCATTTCAGAGGTCACTGCTGCTTCTCTTCTCACTGTGGGGAGAAGGGCTGAGAGGAGAGGCTGAAGCAGCTGAATGAATGAGAGTTGTGTTCTGCATGCTCTGCTGCTTCTGCTTGTCCTGCTTTTATTGATGGCCAAACTTTTGCTGGCTGAGTACAAGGCTGAAGTGGCATAGCACAGATCAGAGCTCCTACAGCTTAGCAGTGGATCGACAGGTCCATCGTCCCCTAAGTGTGGCGGGGACACGAGGTAGAATTTGTATGCCTGCTGGTGAGCAATTCCCTATGTAAAAGTTGAAAACCACTTTTTACTCCTTTAATAGTTCAAGGTAAGTTTTATTCAGTTTAGTTTCAGTCACATTAATGTTTCAGCCCATTAACTTTTTTCTGAGTGTTTTTGCAGAGAACTAATTTAATCTTTTTTTTAAAAAAAAAAAATGTTCCCTTTCATATTTGCAGGGAAATTGGTTTCTTCATGTGTTGTGACCTGGCTCAACAGCTGACAACTAGTGTCACTGAAAGTTCCTCATTATATCTACCTTAGTCCCAGTTTACAGACCACCTGGAGTGCTTCATTATTGATGTGAACTTCAGGTTCAATTTTCAGATATAGGCAGGTGCATTCACACTAGCTGTTCAAAGCTTGTGACATATGCCTAGCTGAGGGACTTGAGTGAATGATGCTGAATGCTTCTAAATTAGTATGGCATGCCTATCATTTTAGTATCAATTGTACCCGGAAGGTGGAATAAACCCGGGTTGAGATTTTCAAAGCAGTCTAGTGGATTTGGAGACCCGTCTTCCATTAGTTTTAAACTCTGCTCCTCTTAGCAGCCATCCTATTGGTGTAGTTGCATTCAGTATTACAGCTCAGCTAGAAGGAGTGGAGAAGTCAAAGAAAGAACAAAAGGGAAGGCCACATAGTAGTTAAAAACAATAAGATGGAAAGTCCCTGCCTGGTGAAGACTCTGGGTGCTTACTCAGGGGTTGACCATGTCTTTAAATGTGGATGATAATGAAGTGGCAAGCCAACATGGAAGGGCCCACCAGTTTTCGATCCAGTTACAGTATAGGATGTAGGGCATTCCTGTTGCTGCAGTCAAGATGCCATCCAGGTATAGATCCTTAGGTTAAAAATAATTGTTTGAATTTGATTTTGCGTATGTACTTAGGCTTCTTTTTAAGGGATAAAATATATATATGCTCCAAACGATGTTCGTTTATTCCCAGACACACGTGGAGGGGCAGTGAAAGCAAACATAAAACAAAATAGTGAAGGCAAGTTTGTGGTTACTAATGCTTTAGAGCAGTTACTTAGGAATCATGAGATAATTATAAGCCTTTAGATGACCATGTCTCCTTGAAGCAAGCCTCCTTACTATTAATGGGAGCTACATTCACCTATCAAGGATACTCCAAAATATTCTGCTCTGCCATGCTCCTGAGGTCATAATCATGTGGTATGTTTATACACAAAAGAGGAAGTAAATTAATAATTTAATTAACATTTAAAAGGGAAGGTTCTTAAATTGGGATTCAATATTGTTTTAAAAAAGGTACTACTAGGTGAGTGTAACACATGAGAAATTACAATTCCAGTGGCTTTCAGACCATTACTCCCAGGAATTTCTTAAATCAGCACAACTGCAAAAAATCATCCACCTTTGCACCCTGAAATGAAAAAAAGTGACTTGATATGTTGAATCCCTGCTCCTAATTTATCTTGCTTACAATCTAAATAAACGGAACAGCTAAAATTGCCAGGAAGGAATGGGGCAAACAAGCATGATGATGGCTGGCAAACTTTATATTAGTTCCTTTATTTTTTTGACTGGAGTATGTAGTATTGCAGTGGGACAAGGAGGAAAGCCAACAAGGATGAGCTCACAGGAATAATGGAGGGGGTGAGGCAAAAAGCCAATGGGATGAAAAGAAAGGGGAGAGAAGAGATTTGCAGGATGGTGAGGAGCAGGGAGGACAGGAAATGTGAGCCTGGAAGCTGAGGGAATATGAAGGAATAAGCAGGAAGGGGTCCAGGTAAGGAGCTTCAGAGAAAGCTGATAGAGTCTTCCTGCAAAGAAAAACCACCATTAATTACTTGAAGAAAGCTCTCTGCTGAAGGCCAAATCTTGTTACGGACTGAAATTACACTCTCTTTAAACCAACAGAGTAAAGTATACTGTGGCAGAGTGAACAAAGTCTGGAAGCCTCATGGCCCTGCCTCATCCCCAGAAAAGGGCCATAGAGAGGCCCTCCAAGCTGCCTAGAGCAGATGTGTGGGACACAGCAAATGTGGGGGTGGCAGGGAGTAGCCAATCAGGGCCCAGCAGGCTCATATAAAAAAAGCTGCAGGGTCAGCGTGAGTTCAGTCTGCTTTCAGGGACAGGGGAGCAAGAGGTGCTCCTGGCTGGCTGCAATGGGTAAGGCAGGTAGTTAACCAGAACGTCGGGGGGGGGGGTAGAAAAAAACAAGGGGAAATAAGCTGCCTTGCATAATAATACTATTAATAGTATTAATTTAAGCTTAAATAGAGACTGGGAGTGGCTAAGTCATTATGCAAGGTAGCCTATTTCCCCTTGTTTTTTTCTACCCCCCCCCCGCCCCCCGACGTTCTGGTTAAACTTAGATTTATGCTGGAAATGGCCCACCTTGATTATCATGCACATTGTAAGGAGAGTGGTCACTTTGGATGAGCTATTGCCAGCAGGAGAGTGAGTTTGTGTGTGTGTATGGGGGTGGGGGGGAGTGAGAGAACCTGTATTTGTGCTGGAAATGGCCCACCTTGATTATCATGCACATTGTAGGGAGAGTGGTCGCTTTGGATGAGCTATTACCAGCAGGAGAGTGAGTTTGTGTGTGTGGTTTTTGGAGGGGGGTGGGGGGGTGAGAAAACCTGGATTTGTGCTGGAAATGGCCCACCTTGATTATCATACACATTTTAAAGAGAGTGGTCACTTTGGATGGGCTATTACCAGCAGGAGAGTGAGTTTGTGTGGTGGGGGGGCGGAGGGTGAGAGAACCTGGATTTGTGCTGGAAATGGCCCAACTTGATGATCACTTTAGATAAGCTATTACCAGCAGGAGAGTGGGGTGGGAGGAGGTATTGTTTCATGGTCTCTGTGTATATACTGTCTTCTGCAGTTTCCACAGTATGCATCCGATGAAGTGAGCTGTAGCTCACGAAAGCTCATGCTCAAATAAATTGGTTAGTCTCTAAGGTGCCACAAGTACTCCTTTTCTTTTTGCGAATACAGACTAACACGGCTATTACTCTGAAACCTGTCATTTAGGGGAGTGAGATGCATTCTTTATATAATTATATAAGATAGGTCCAAAGGTCTTAATTTATTATAAAGGTAAGTCCTTAATGAAAAAATAATGATGCAGAGATGTTTGTTATTTTGGGGTGAGATATATTATGAAAAGTACCATATTTTTCAATTCAGTCATGTGTGATGTGACATTGTTGCCCCAAATATTTCTTACCATATGAGCAATCAGCACAAATGAAAACTAGAAAACACTTGTGGTGGGACAAGAAGCAATGCAAGCTTCAGTAAGGTGACTTCACAAAACTGTCACCTAGATATTTCACTTGAGACTTTCCAGTTTGACCTCTATCTCACAATTCCTGTCTTTTGTCAGATTAAACAGAAGAGAGGGAATTTGCAAACCCCTCAAGAAAACTGACAGTTCCTTGTTGAATGTAGCCTATTTCTAATTTCCATATATTTTCCTTCAGAGGAATGGCTCTCTGAGAGCACATTAGCCTTCAACCTTGGCAGGTGTGAAAGTAAATCTGCAGCATTATGACAGAAATGTTATACCTGCTTATTCTGAAACTGACATGATAGGTGACAAATGACAGAAGCATTATTGGGTCAGGTGAAGTCTTAGTCATAATCCCTTTCCCGCTACTTTTCGCTTGTGTAGCAAGGAAAATCCTTTTTCAAGGATTATTAGCACCACCTGCTACAAAATTCCTTGGGGAGGACAACACGTGCTTTTTAGATTCACATTCTAACACTAGAATAGGCAGAAAAAGGGCACAAACTCTAAAGATATTGTTATGCGTACCTACTCTGGTTCATTATTTAGTCAGTCCCTTCAGTGTGAAAATATATTACTGAGGATATATGTTACTATTCTCCCATTTTAACTTAAAAAATTAGTTAAATGAAACTTTTCAGCCACACAGTTTTGAAGAACTCAGACACTGGACTGATGCTGTAAATTGTACAACAAGGCCTAGCAATATGTGAATGGTCTGCTTTGCCTTGTGTTTCTGGGTAACACAGGTAGCTCCATCTCCACAGTATAGGGATTTTTTGGCCCCACTTTTTAGGCTTCAGTTTCTCTTTACTTTATACATGAGGCACATCTTCCACTGAAGACCACCTATGGAACAGTGATGTTCCCCCTCTTTGATGGGCTACTTTTGCCCTGCTTTTCACTTGGATGCCTTCCCCAGATGGCTCACAGGCGTCAGAGGCAGTCTCCCTGCTTAGTCAGTGGGTACATAGTGTGACCATCCTGTGAGGTAACAGGGCTGAAGCAGAGACTTGGAGAAGGGTTCCCAAAGATAAGGAAGCCAAGAGTTCCTACTTTCACCCCAGCTCAACTCCCATCCCAGATGCGGCATTTGACATTTTTAGGAGGCCAAATAAAAGGGTTAGCCAGTCCTTTCAATTGACACCCTGAACTGATGCATCTCATCTCATGTCATGACTGCCTAATTTGAAAAAAACGCAGGTGAGCTCTGGGATCTCTCCAAAAAATGGTGGTAGTAGGCACTTTGCACCTGAAGTTTCTGATTGAAGAAGCCATTGGATCCTGGGAGTGAATCTACCCCCACTGTGTTTTAGAGTGAAGTGAATGCTGATTGAGTTGTCAAGTGATTAGATATTGAGATTTGTGTGTTGATTATTCTTCAATGCAGTAATAGTGTCTAGAAGTAGCTTAATGTAGGGTGTGGAAATTGCAGTTGCAGTGGCACTGACCTTGTCATTTGTGTGTAGAAATGACCTTTCTGAATTTTTTTGTTAGAGCATTTCAGACTTATTTTGGCATTGTATCTTCATTTTTCTTTTCTGGGACTTCTCGACATTGCAAGGAAAAGTTCAGTACAGTTTTTTAAAAAAAAAAAGTACCTCAAAGCACTCCTTTCTAAATAATTGAAGAAATTATATGCAACAATTGCAAAGTCCTTCCTCTTTTGTGATAAATATCTGCTTTTCGATAAAAAGTTAGAAAATTCTGTGTGTAGTAGACTTGGCTATTGTATTGTACACCTATACCATACTGGGGCTCCCGTTCAAAAAAGGGACATGGAATCTTAAACTCATTATTCTGTATATTCCTATGGTCGAAGGTGCTGTCTCTGTTAATGTGAAGCCTAGAAAATCTTCGTCATACATAAATAGTGTGTCTTAAAAGAAAATAAAACATATTTTGTTTCTGATCACCGCCTTTGCTGTTCTCCCATGTTGTCATTTATAGATTCAAATTTGAATTTCTAAGGAATCTGTAGTCTTTTAGTCTAGGTCCTTTCAACTCTGTACCTTTAGAATCTGAAATTGATAGAACTCTGTGTGGTAAATTTTTTTCAAAGCAATATGTAGGTGATGTTGACTAGTCCCATTATTGACTAACAGATTTGTGTGTATCTTCCAAACACCACTTAAACCACTCTGAGTCATATCAATATTTTGAAAGACTTCCTTTTTTTTTTTTTTCTTTTTTCCTATTAAGATTAGAACACTACTGGTAGATCAAAAGATCTCCAGAATAATGATTATGCAGTGGCTTGAATATGTTTTAGAATGAAGTTTCTAAGTCAAACTTGGAGTCCATTTTAGATATTAGATTAAGTAAAGGTCTTTATTTTATTCTTATTAATTTGAACGGCCATTTCAATGAACTATTACATTTACAGGGAAATGTATTAAGCAGTAGTTCTTATTGTTGGTGAACGCAGTAGGTATAAATGCAAGTTTTGCATCCCAAGCAAACAGCAAGTATTCATAATGCATTTAGTAACACCAAGTATTGCATATTTGACTGAGGCTATCGGTTTGCTAGGCTGAAATAATGGTTTATATGTTATCATCAGGGTACTAGTCAAACATTACTGAAACTACATCTCTTGTCAAGATTACTAGGTGACAAAGGAACCCAGCTAGATATTGCTAGACTGAAATATTTAGGATCGGTAGATGGAGCCTAGAAATCCGTAGTACTAGATGGAGAAAAACATGGTTGATAGAAATCTCCCAAAACCAAGGCATTAAATCTGATCATAGAATCATAGAATATCAGGGTTGGAAGGGACCCCAGAAGGTCATCTAGTCCAACCCCTTGCTCGAAGCAGGATCAATTTCCAGTTAAATCATCCCAGCCAGGGCTTTGTCAAGACTGACCTTAAAAACCTCTAAGGAAGGAGATTCTACCACCTCCCTAGGTAACGCATTCCAGTGTTTCACCACCCTCATAGTGAAAAAGTTTTTCCTAATATCCAATCTAAACCTCCCCCACTGCAACTTGAGACCATTACTCCTCGTTCTGTCATCTGCTACCATTGAGAATAGTCTAGAGCCATCCTCTTTGGAACCCCCTTTCAGGTAGTTGAAAGCAGCTATCAAATCCCCCCTCATTCTTCTCTTCTGCAGGCTAAACAATCCCAGCTCCCTCAGCCTCTCCTCATAAGTCATGTGTTCTAGACCCCTAATCATTTTTGTTATCCTTCGCTGGACTCTCTCCAATTTATCCACATCCTTCTTGTAGTGTGGGGCCCAAAACTGGACACAGTACTCCAGATGAGGCCTCACCAATGTCGAATAGAGGGGAACGATCACGTCCCTCGATCTGCTCGCTATGCCCCTACTTATACATCCCAAAATGCCATTGGCCTTCTTGGCAACAAGGGCACACTGCTGACTCATATCCAGCTTCTCATCCACTGTCACCCCTAGGTCCTTTTCCGCAGAACTGCTGCCCAGCCATTCGGCCCCTAGTCTGTAGCAGTGCATTGGATTCTTCCGTCCTAAGTGCAGGACCCTGCACTTATCCTTATCGAACCTCATCAGATTTCTTTTGGCCCAATCCTCCAATTTGTCTAGGTCCTTCTGTATCCTATCCCTCCCCTCCAGCGTATCTACCACTCCTCCCAGTTTAGTATCATCCGCAAATTTGCTGAGAGTGCAATCCACACCATCCTCCAGATCATTTATGAAGATATTGAACAAAACCGGCCCCAGGACCGACCCCTGGGGCACTCCACTTGACACCGGCTGCCAACTAGACATGGAGCCATTGATCACTACCCGTTGAGCCCGACAATCTAGCCAGCTTTCTACCCACCTTATAGTGCATTCATCCAGCCCATACTTCCTTAACTTGCTGACAAGAATACTGTGGGAGACCGTGTCAAAAGCTTTGCTAAAGTCAAGAAACAATACATCCACTGTTTTCCCTTCATCCACAGAACCAGTAATCTCATGATAAAAGGCGATTAGATTAGTCAGGCATGACCTTCCCTTGGTGAATCCATGCTGGCTGTTCCTGATCACTTTCCTCTCATGCAAGTGCTTCAGGATTGATTCTTTGAGGACCTGCTCCATGATTTTTCCAGGGACTGAGGTGAGGCTGACTGGCCTGTAGTTTCCAGGATCCTCCTCCTTCCCTTTTTTAAAGATTGGCACTACATTAGCCTTTTTCCAGTCATCCGGTACTTCCCCGGTTCGCCACGAATTTTCAAAGATAATGGTCAATGGCTCTGCAATCACAGCTGCCAATTCCTTCAGCACTCTCGGATGCAACTCGTCCGGCCCCATGGACTTGTGCACGTCCAGCTTTTCTAAATAGTCCCTAACCACCTCTATCTCCACAGAGGGCTGGCCATCTCTTCCCCATTTTGTGATGCCCAGCGCAGCAATCTGGGAGCTGACCTTGTTAGTGAAGACAGAGGCAAAGAAAGCATTGAGTACATTAGCTTTTTCCACATCCTCTGTCACTAGGTTGCCTCCCTCATTCAGTAAGGGGCCCACACTTTCCTTGGCTTTCTTCTTGTTGCCAACATACCTGAAGAAACCCTTCTTGTTACTCTTGACATCTCTTGCTAGCTGCAGCTCCAGGTGCGATTTGGCCCTCCTGATATCATTCCTACGTGCCCGAGCAATATTTTCATACTCTTCCCTGGTCATATGTCCAACCTTCCACTTCTTGTAAGCTTCTTTTTTATTTTTAAGATCCGCTAGGATTTCACCATTAAGCCAAGCTGGTCGCCTGCCATATTTACTATTCTTTCGACTCATCGGGATGGTTTGTCCCTGTAACCTCAACAGGGATTCCTTGAAATACAGCCAGCTCTCCTGGACTCCTTTCCCCTTCATGTTAGTCCCACAGGGGATCCTGGCCATCCGTTCCCTGAGGGAGTCGAAGTCTGCTTTCCTGAAGTCCAGGGTCCGTATACTGCTGCTTACTTTTCTTCCCTGCGTCAGGATCCTGAACTCAACCAACTCATGGTCACTGAGCTTGAGAGTATTTGTTTCACTAACAGAATGACTGAAGAGGAGACAGTCTGAGCTGGTGTGATAACCTACCAGAGTCTAAATTCTCTGGTCAAAATAACATTACCATTGAGCTTTTCTGACTGTGAATCTGTCTAGAGCAGTGGTTCACATATCACTTGCTGGTAGTACACTGACAGCTGGCAAATTACATAGTGTTGGCTTTCTGCTGTTTTCTGGCTGTTTGTTTTATTTTTAGTTTCTTCTAATGTGATTCCATAATTTCATTTTTCTATGTAAGCAATTGTTATTGCCCCAGGAATGTGGTTTGCCCACTTGGTCATTATGAGTTGGAGAGGTGGTGGTCCACAGAAGTCTTTCTATAGGGTGCGTCATACGATACAGTCTTTGAGAACTCTTGTAGAAAGCAGATGTATTGATTCCACTGTAGGGCAGTTTCTAGTGCTTGTAGAAAGTGGGAAGGAATTCATCAGGAGGCAAGGAGAGAAGTTTGAGATGATGATGGGCCCTAGGATGATCATGGCACTTGGCTGGGTAGAGTTGGGGCCTGGCGCTTTGGTTGAGGGGAGCACCAGAGTGGCATGGAGTTTGGGATGAGATCCGTTGGTCTATTAGAGATAGGAAGATGTGGCCAGAGTGCTGGGTTTCTTTGAGAGGTCTGACGACAGGGATTGAGGCTCTCCTGTTTAGAGGTCAGGATGAAAGTGGTGTTGGGTAAGAGTAGGATCAGCCCCCACATGTTCGAGTACTGTCCTAATTAAGAATGGAATCATGGTCATAAAGTTGTTGCTTATATTTGCATTTCATAACAGTAGATAATAGTGTCTTTTGAGATCAGTTCAGTCAGAGACACAAACACCGTGCCATTAAAAAGCAGAGAAACAACACAGTACAATAGGCTTCCAGGGCTGTGCTGGAGCATGAGGATGTCAGCATACTTATGCACATCATCTAGGAGGTAAGCAGAATTCATAGCTGAAGCCTAGAAAACAGCAACAAATAAGTTGTTTTGTTTTCCTTAAATCAGAGAGGGGGAAAGATGGTGTGTGCGTGTGAGAGAGTTTTTGGTGAGGAGAGGTTATGTTTTGGGGTTTTTTTTAAATGGGATTATTGACAGAAGGAAGGATGAGATCTCTTGGAGTAAGATAATTATGTAGGGGAGGGATAAGGGAGCATGAGTGCTGGAGAGAAGAGGGGATGCTTGGTACAAGAACTCTAGCTGAGGAGCAATAATTTGGGTTGCTGCTGGGTAATGGAGCGGGAAGGCATAGTTCAATGAACTCTAGCTAAAAGCATGGAAGAACTAGTCATTAGAGACTGATTTGAAATGGAAAATAGGCTCAGCCATTGCAGGAGAGAGAAGTGACTGGAGGGCACTGGGAATTTGGGCTGCGAGAGAATGGCTTAATTTTTGCCAGTCCCTTCATTGTGCCGTCTAGAATAATGTCAGTTCTGAGTTAGTACTACTCACCACATGAAGGAGCATAATCTTGTGCTCTGAAATAATCTCTGCCTGTTAGCAGAAGAGCAACGTTTCAGAACACTTAAAACAGTATTTAAGCCTTATATATGTGGCTGTAAATTACCAGGGTGCTAGAATTGCATTACATATTTTGTTAACTTCGAGGGCATTCCACTTTGCTCAAAAAAACATATTGGTCTCTTGAAGGTAATCATGTAGCAATAGGTTTACAAATTGCAGGTTATAATCTTACATTTTTTTAAAAAATGGTCAGAAATCTGGGAATTAGAATTATTTGGAAGCCTCTAATTGCATTCAGAGACAGTATAATAATAAGCAGTCAGTAATATACTATACTACACCAAAAGCAGAGAGCAATAATATCACCCTTCTCAGTGTAGAAATCCTCAATGCATGGAAGTGCACAAATATTTGACTCTGGACAGCTTATTTGGAGGAGAAGCCAAGTGGCAAATAGTGAACAGCTTTCAAACATGTCCAACCTCTAATCAATATCTTCAGTTCTAGTCTGGAATGAAGAAATTTAAAACAGAGGCGGTGGCTTTTTAAAAAAACTACAGAAACCCTTTGATGCTGTGTGGGTCAGGAACATAATTATTTGTATTAACCCACAGGGGGAATCTTGAGATCCCAAGTCAAATATAAAATGTATACATATTTTCTTTGTGTTGCTAGTTGTCCATCTGTTCTCTTAAATTAGTGTATTTCACATTAAGATATACATCATCTGAAATGTAGCAATATCACCCCAGTTCATAGCAAGCAAGGAGCACACGGATACTGCCCCATTTTCATATTGGGGTTGAAACTGACATTTTTTTCTTCGTGAGTTTATTCATCTGTTCCATAAAATGCAAAAGACACCTGTAAATAACAAAGGGTAATTTATGTTTCTTTGACATTTGTTTGAAGTTTGTCTTATGGATCCAGTAATTTAAAGGTGGGTAGTGGAAGAAATGTCATTTGGGAATAGATATTGTGAGGACATTAAATGTATATTTTAATTGAATTACGACAATATTTTGCTTTATAAAATACTTGTCACTGCCTCCTATGCATATGATGTATGATATTGCAAGCCTGGCTTTGTCTCTCTTCACATTATTTCAGTCTTTAAAATTGTTTTGTATATTACTTACCATGTGAAACATAACATCGGTAATTATAGATGTGAGGCTACCTCTGATTATTTTTCTGTTGCTTCCCAGTGAAAATGTGACTTCACATAAATAATTATCCTTTCACCCATTGTCTTGATGTTTGCAAAATTAGGGTTAGCACAAGACATATTTACTGGATTTATTGTATATTATACTTTTTTGATGCAGTGATTTACACTCGAATGACATGTGTTGACTGTATGTAAAATAACAGTTGATCTAAAAATGACCCAAACAAAGCACAAGTTGCTCTTGTGTACATATGTGTACACACACAATACTCATCACTTGAGGTCAATTCTAACCAATTCCACGTGATGGGCGGACTGCATGGCTGCTCCTTGGTAGAAACTTGTGTATTTTGAGACATTGCAGTCCGTAGAGCTGCTGATGGACAGTTCAGGGCAGAGCATAGGTTAGTGGCCTTAGGAGCCTTCTATGCCAGCTGAGAATCAGCCATGCTCCCACATCTTGGTTTGCCTGCTGTATCTCTCAAGTGATTCCCCCTCTCTGAGCAATCACCTTAGCTTCCCAGTTAGTGCAGTTATCACATCAATTCCTGTATTGGGGACTCAGACCCAAAGGCCTTTCTGGTGGGATTAACATTGCTAAAGGAATCCGTTGTTTTCTGGTGCAACATGGGTACTGCTGCTGCATCTTGTGCATGAAAATCATGCTTTTCCAGCAGGATACCTCAAGACATCTCTTTCCTTGAAGGGGGAATGTTACTAGTTGGACTGTCTCAAAATCTGCCTTCCAAAGTGGAAGTACCAGTGACGAGAGCTAATCTGACTATCGTGCTATCTGAAGGGTAGTCATAGAGTTGCAGAGTTTAAGGCCAGAAGGGACCACCAGATCATCCAGTTTGACTTCCTGTATGTCACAGGTCTCTAACACCACCCAGCACCCACACACTAAACTGAACAACCCAAATTAAACCAAAGTATTACAGCCCACAGGAGGTTAAATTGTTGTGTCATAGGCAGAGAACAGTTGCGACCAAGATGCACCAATACCCAAGAACTCTGCAATGGCAAACAAATGATTACATCAGATATACCTAGATAATCCTGGCAGGTGACCCGTATCCTATGCTGCAGAGGAAGGCAAAGATATTGCAATTCCAATTTTATCTGCAGAGCTTGTACAACCCTAATACAGATATAGACGTGCTCAAAAATCCTGCCGATCTGATGGGAAATAAACCAGAGGCTTTTCTTGGGAGCAAGTGCATGAAATGTGGAGTGAATCAGAAAGTTCCTGGAAGTCTTGTGTTTGAGGTTTGCGAGGGTAGCTGAAAAAACATTTTTTTTTCCCCATGGAGAGTTATGGCATTATGTCCTTATTGATAACGTATGTAGGAAAATTATGAAAATAATAAAATATCACTAAAATGATCATTGAAACAACCATTAAAAGGAATTTATAATGCCTGTTGATTATTTTTTTCTCAAATAATGTCACTGACAAAATTTTAAAATCCACAAGGCAAAGATAGTTGTCGCTATGGGAAGAACATATGACCATGCATTTATACATTTGATCATGTAAACAGCATTAGTTAAGATATTCAAAAAGAGATGCCTGTGATTAGGTAGTAACTCCATCTTTACACACCTAAATAAATTATCTGAATTTCTTAAGAATTGAGAGTATAGCAGTTTGCACTGATGCTCTCGTGGGATTCACTGGAAGCTCACAATTTGTGAAGATCAGGATACTTACTGCCTAAATATGAATTTAGGAGCTTAACTTCAGGTGCCCATTCCTGAAAATCTTGGCACATGTTTATAGAAGATACATATATTGGGGGGAAAAAAGAGGCAATAAGGATGGCTAAACACAAAATTGTGCAACAAAAAGTAAATAATAACACTTAATAAAAATTATAATGGGGGTATAATGTAGGCTTTCGTTAGCATGATTGAAGGTGGGGGACTTGGATCACTCTAGGGCAGTGGTTCTCAAACTGTGGGTTGGGATCCCAAAGTTCGTTGTGACCCTGTTTTAATGGGGTCACCAGGGCTGGCTTATACTTGCTGGAGCCTGGGGCCAAAGCCTGAGGGCTTCAGCTATGGGCAGCAGGGCTCAGGTTACAGGCCCTTGGGCTTTGGCCCCCCCAGTCTGGGGCAGTGGGGCTTCAGCTTTTCCCCTCCCTCCCGGGGTGGCGGGGCTTGGGCGGGCTCAGGCTTCGATCCCCCCTCCTGGGGTCCTGTAGTAATTTTTGTTGTCAGAAGGGGGTCACGGTGCAATGAAATTTGAGAACCCCTGCTCTAGGGTAAAGAGGAAGAAGTGGCCCATGGTTGGACAAATGTGAAATAAATTCTAAAGTCTTATTGTAATTTGTGAATTTATCCTTTGCACAAATGAAATCTTTTTCCACGACTAGGATGTATGATGGGGTCACATGTTTCATGACAAAATTACTGGAAAAGGAGATAAAATTAATGCTTTGTCATGGTAATGAGTCATTTGTTTACATTTGATTTGCCTCTACAGGATGCTGAAGGACTATCCTGGTCAAAAAAATTCATATTCAGTGCTTCTGAAATCTGTATTTTCCTGTACCGACTATTTAAAAGATGAAAAATTTTGGTGAGAGTAAAAACAATATAACTCTTCTATAAAATGTTTCAAACAATATTCAAATAAAATCATATCTATAACAACACACACAAAAGCAATGTTAAAAGGACGTTATTAATGTTGCAAAGTCAAGACTTCAAAAGGGAGGAAAATGCCAGAATTAATGTTGCCTGTGCAACCTGAATTCAGCTCCTTTATGCATATGCATCATGAAATACTTTGATCACATTCTGGGTTTTTTTTTCCACAGGACCCCTGCCTTATTCAGTTTACATGATGGACAGTGTTCACTCAATATTTTGTTTTCTCATTGTTCAGTGTGTTGCCCCATGCTGTTACCCTAAAACAGATTTAGGGTACTTCTAGATTAGCTCATCTATTGCCCCCTCCTGGGTTTATTAAGGGTTCCCTCAAAACAGACCACTTATTAAACCATCTGTTCTCCTAAGGCATGGGTCTCCAAGGTGCCTAAAGAAATACCTGGAGGACACAGATACAGCCTTCCGATAAATGATTGACCCCAAAAAAGGCACCTTTTCTTGGTGCAAACAAAAATCTCTGATACAATAATAATCTAAAACACAAATCCAGCAAGTTTTAGAGCACCTCAAACCGCAATAACAGACAGTTGAGATTATTCTAAGTGGAACACTACACTATACTATACTATGATTGTAACTGACAGGCTTACTCTGCTGACTTTGATGTCTTCTCAGGTCTCTGCCTCTTCTCTGTCCGTGTCCCAGTCTGTGTCTGTGTTCCAGTGGCAGGGCAGAGCTCCTTCTGCTGCTGCCGCTGCTTCTTCACTGTCCGCTTCTGCCAGCTTCTAACCCCTCAGCTGCCCACTGACACACTGACTTTTATACTGTCCTGTCAAAACTTTTTGGAGACTTTTGCTAATGTCTTCCTGTCAGATCTTTCTTGTGCATGCCAGCTGCCAACTTTCCAGTAATTCCACATGGTCAGTTCTATTTTTAGCCTGCACCTGTTTACCTCAGAGATATGACCTACTGACTTTTCCCCTACTTTGGTTATCCTGCCAATTTTAGTTTTAGTGTTATGTGACCTGCAGCTTCTAATGGTGGAGTGACTCTTGCTTATTCAAAATGGAAGCCAGAAATAAAAAATGGAGTCTGGGGAATTTCTCAGGTATCAATGCCTTGTTTACGGCACAATATTCAAATTCTGTTCTGAAGACAGAATTATTAATTTCCTCCTGGACTTTTCCTGTGACACACCTACTGTAGTATCAGAGCGCTTCACAAATATTAATTAATTCATTTTCACAAAAATCTTGGGAGAGGAGAAGGATATTGTTACCTCTGACAGCTGGTCAGAGAAGTTGTGATGAAACATCTTTTCATCAGTATTTGTCAATTAGTTGAAATGGCAATGGCTACCATGCCTTTTGTGGGAAGTATACCATGTAGACCATCTCCAAGCAAAGTCTGTGCTCCAGTGCAGCCTTGCAGGTGGATTGCTCTGGAGCCAAGGCTCCATTCCCTTTTGCGGACAATTACTTTGAAATTTGGTTTTATTCTGATTAGAACAAGACAAAAAAAAGGTATCAACTGATAGCAATAGTAGGTTGTCTTCCTCTGTGTGGACTGGCACTAGCAGAGAATAGGACACTTAGCCAGCAGATTTCACAGGTATTTGCTGACAGTAGGGGAATGGTGAACCTTGGGAATCTTGGGTTCCATTCCAGGTTTTGAAGGTGAGTGCATTCTTGTGGCCCTTCGGCCCACTTCCCCCAAGGTTTAACAACCTCTGCCCTGTCCCCACCTGCCTGTCTTCATCTTGTCTCACCCCACTTCTAGTCCTTTGTCTCAATCTCATGCTCTTTATCTAACCATTTCCACTGTCCTCTGTTCAGTCTTGCATGGCAGTCTGTCTTCAGCTCCTTATCTGATCTCAGTCTCCCCCCAGCTACATGCCTGCTGTCTCTCAGTCCCTCTCCATTTTTCTCTCCTCAGCTCCTAGTTTCTCCCTGTCTCTTACCCTCAGTCCCAGTTTCCATCCTTCCTCCTCCCAGGGTTCTTGCCCCAATCTCTCCCGCCTCCCCATTTACATCTGGTTCTTGTCCAGTCTACATTTGAATCAGGCAGCTTCCTTCTCCAGCCTACCTGCTTCCTCCTCCACCCTTACCCCAGCAGAGGGGCTCAACAAGAGCACAGGAGAGACTGTCTTAAGTTCAGGTTTCCAGACCTGGACCGGGCATAGCCCACGGCAGCCCAGAGCTGCAGTTAGAGCATGTTCAGTGCAGATGGACTCTTCGAGGAATGTAGCTGTTAAAATCTAAGTAGTCTCTCCTGGGCATAGAGGAACTTTCCATTTTTCAAAGGCTTGTAACTGTGCCAGATTTTGATATATTTTCATGGGGCCAGTAAAAGGCACGTCCCTGATACAAAGGCTACCCCTTGCCAAATTTCACATACCTCCTCCAATGCATGGGAGTGCTGGAACTTTTAGAAGAAAAGGTCGCCAGAATTATTTTTTTAACATGGACAAAATAATATACTTTTTCCTAGCCCTGTTCTCAGAAATGCCTGAATCTTTTTGTCCAAAATTAAAAAAAAAAAAAAAAATCAGCCTGAGGAAGTCAACTGAAAATAGGGACTTATAATGGGAAGTGTCGGGCAACTTTAAAAACAGACAGCACGATCAGTCCCACCTGTAATATAGCACAGTATAATATATAACTAAAATATAACATGGTAAGTAATTGCCAAACGGTGTACCTGTTTTTCCTTTGAAGCTGTAATTTCAGCTTTGTTCATATTGTAGCAATGTCATACCATATTCTCTGTTGTCCATATGCACTTTATTTTTTTTAGAAGTCTTTTTAAAGAATACAGAGGAATAAATCCTTTGTTTCTTCAAATTCAGTTTGGAAAAGACATTGAGATTAAACACTGTCATATTCTTTAATGTCAATTCCCACAATCCTGTTTTGCCCACACTTTTGCCCTTGCAAACCTGTCTTTTTGATGATGCCTTTTCAGTGCATTGTTTCCTGAAAACAGAAAACACAAGCAAATTCATGGTAATTCTCATCCTCTAACTACACCAATCAGCAGTTATTCGCTCTTGGTGTCTGCCGGTGTGTGGGTTTAATGGGAACTTCCTTAGCTGAAAATGTGAAACTGTTTTTACCAGCAGTGAGGGGTAGGGAATATTGTGTCAACTCTGAGCACCCTAGCTAGGTTATCCCCAGTGCTCCAAGACGCGGTTGTTGTTTTTTTCACCATGGCTAGTGCAGGCCTTCTCATGGTATTGCTGACCATTATAGGGCTGAATGTATACAAACTGTATACGTTATAGGTCTGATGTATACAAACAATATTCTTTATCAGCAATCCAGTTTTAGTTTAATTAGCTTTTTCATAACATTTTGTATTGTTCTACTGATGCCCTAAAAGTGGGTTAACATCTACATGTTTTGTTGACACTGCCCCAGACTTCATACGTCTTTCTGCCTCTTTTTGTGCAGTCTGACTCTTAAAACCACTGTCAAATATCTGGGGGCTTGAGCAATCTTCTCTCTGTGCTACTGTTTGGCCTGAAAGCTGGATTGGTGCCAGTATGCCCTCCATTTTCTAGGTATTTATTCTGTGTCTATCACATCTTCTTTATCCCACATCCTTTGGGTATTTTTATGACACATGGTCTTGGTACTTAAGCAGTGCCCCCAAAGTGCCAGTTCCTCACTCCAGTTATAGCAGCCTGGCACACAGGGTTGTAGCACTGCTCAGGCTTGAGAATGAATTCCAGATACTCCCTTAGTGCCATCTTATTTTTGAACAATTTGATATAAAGTGGATCAATGGTTCTCAAACTTTTTTTTCTGCGGACCACTTGAAAATTGCTGAGGGTCTCAGTGGACCACTTAATGATCTTTCCAAATGTTGTTTGTACCATTAGCTAAGTGTTGTAAAGTGCTTTGGATAAAAGCACTATATAAAAAAAAATAACGTTTTTTTGTTCTACAAATAACAGCACACAACTCCTATTTTAATATCAGTAGTCTTACCTTTCTAATGCGATGGATGCGCCCTCTCTCCCCTGCTGCGGCAGCCTCTGAGCTGGGGCTGGGAAGTAGGGTGGTCTCTCCTCGGCAGCCACAGACCTGGAGCTGGGGAAAGTTGCTTCTTTCTCTGGCTTCCACAGCCCTGCAATCCCAAATTCCACACATATCCTTTTCTCACCACACTGTCCCCTACCCCTTATTTCCCCCCAAGGCCACCACCTCACCTTACATGTGCGTCTTCTCCACGTCTGCACGGCTCCATTAATTAGGTGGGTGACCCTTCATTCTCTCGTGTACAGCCGCCCACGGACCACCCAAATGGAGCTTGTGGACCACTGGTGGTCCACGGATCATGGTTTGAGAACCTCTGAAGTAGATCATATCCCTTTCTTACCATCCATTTATAGTACTGTGCCATCTACTTCAGCTATGTCCAGTAAGTGAATCTACAGCATCTGCTGGTCACCTATCTCAAAGACTACAGAGAGAATGAGTAGGATGAACACTTAAATGTGGCCTCTGTCCATTGCCATGAGGAGTTCATATTTTCATGCTAACAAAGCTGTTACCTGTGGTATGCCCTGGCCAGAACCTGACTGCAAAGTATCCAGGATGTGGGTAGATTTGGCATGTTGTTGGAATTTGGTTATTGTTTTTTCAAGTATTTTATCTAGAATTGGGAGAGATGAAATAGAGCAAGACGTGGAGAGGTTTTCTGCTTTTGGTGTGGTGTTGTTTCAGTTTTAGTGTGTGTGTTTTTGTTTGTTTGTTTGTTTGTTTTTTAGGAGGATTGGACAAACTAGTGCATTTTGAAGGAGTTTGGCTGATTTCCATTTGCAGAGATCATGATTATTTTTACTAGCCTTCACCAATCAGGAGGGGCAAAATCCTAAAATGTCCAGTAGGTGGATTGAATTAAATATACAAAGTTCTCCAAGTAACTAGCAATTCCAGGCTTTTCATGTTCTAATTGGTTTCTACCTTATACCAAAGTTTCCATGATGCACTGTATCTAAAAGGAGAGGAGGCATTTTGCCTACTTTTGAAGCACCTAACTCCAAAACTTAAAAGGTACGAGAGGGTATGGGGGAAGATAAGGTAAAGTTTGAATGGCAGTACTACCGAGATTTAATTGATAACTCTTTGGTTCTTTCTTACAATTTAAATAAATGTCTCCTTGCCTACAAGTGGTATATTGAGTCTGACTTTCTTATTAAGTTAGGAACCCCAGAAATTACTTTTGTGGAATCATCAATCTCTTATTTTCAATTATCTAAGATCTCAAGGATTTAAAGAGATGGGTTGTCAGATTCCAGTTAAGCATTATTGCTTTCTGAGAAGGAGCGGCAATTAAAATATTGTCTAGGGGAGATTAACACTTCCAGGTCCTGGGCTTCTGAGAATGCTTACTATATAGAATGTCCATAGAGCTGTACACAGGCCAAAAATAATGCCTTTTCATTGATATAAACAAACTGAACCAAATAACCTAATGAAGATAGTATAATTTGGGTGAATAAATCTTTGTAGAAAAGCAGCAATTTTATGACATCTGATAGATCCGTCATAAACTTTCACCCCTAGGGAGTCTCGTGACAATGGTTTAACCTTAGAAGTATGTTTTAAAATGATAGATTTAATACATGTTGAAAGCCAACACAGGAATGTAAGACTGCAAACAAACTCAATCCCTGGAGTATTCAGAAATAGAGAAATATTTATAAACAGGGCCCTACCAAATTCACGGCCATGAAAAACGTGTCATGGACTGTGAAATCTTGTCTCCTGCTGTGAAATCTGGTCTTTTGTGTGCTTTTACCCTATATTAAACCAATTTAATGGGGGAGACCAGCATTTTTCAAATTGGGGGTCCTGACCCAAAAGGGAATTGCAGGGGGTCACAAGGTTATTTTAGAGGGGATCATGGTATTGCCATCCCTTACTGCTGGGCAGTTGGAGAGTGGCTGCTGTTGGCCAGGCGCCCAGCTCTGAAGGCAGTGCCCCTCCAGCAGCAGTGCAGAAGTAAGGGGTGGCAATACTATGATCCCTTCTAAAATAACCTTTTGACCCCCTGCAATTCCCTTTTGGGTCAGGACCTCCAATTTGAGAAATGCTGGTCTCCCCCATTAAATCGGTATAGTACCAACTCTCAAGGCTTGAATTACCTATAGATTCATGAACCTGTGCTCCAGTTCTCTCTCGATCTTTTATTTATTTATTTTAATGTCTAAATAACAGCTGTAGTTTCCATTCAGTCTATTTTAAAAAATCAGTTCTGGATGATCTGTGAACCTCAATTTACCAAAACACTGAGGTTTCCCTGGTTCCCTATTGAGTGGAGAAAGGTAAAAAAAATAATATAGATTTACAGACCATAGAAATTCAGAGGCTCCAGAATGGAAACACTTGTTTCTGGACGGAGAGGGAGGGGAATATATATATATAATATATATAAATATATATATAAATATTTGGCCAAATATCCTGGAATTTAGATTGTAAAAACAAAGGCCATACTTGGCAATAGTTGCATCTTTTTATGAAAGCAATGGTATAAGTATGGCCCAGTGAATGAGTGCCCTCAAAGTCTGTATTTTGGGTGGCGTCAGTGCTGTATCATGACAGAAGCTGTAGTATCCCAATTTAATTAACTAGCAATGTGTTGGATTTTCAAGTTAAACAGAAGACCTGGATAACATTGTGAACAGCTTTAAAGGTAACGTGCAAAGAAAAAAAAAGCAGTAGTGCTTTTATTTGAGAGGCATAAAAAAAGGCCTGAAATATGTGGTGGTGGTTGGTTGTTTTTAAGCTTAGAAACCTTGGGAATATCAAGTCTTACCTTGTTTTGTTCTTCCTGGAAATCTCTTTGGATACTTGTATTGTGAACTGTCTCAGTCTCTATATCAAAGAGCAAGAGCTAGTGAAGAAACAGACCCTTTCTTTCAACTTTTTATAGCACATTTGAATTAAATAGGCCTAAACAAAAGAAAAATGGTATTTTAAACTGTCAAACTGATTTTTCTTAGTTAATCAAGCTTTACTTGCCTGAGATCTGTGATATCCTCTTACTAACTTTCCACAGCGTCTTCCAGAAAGAACAGAGCAGACAGAACGCAGAATAATAAATATCAGGCTTTTCAGCATTTTGTCTGTCATGGATGTGGTGCAAAACCGCCTTTTCCCCCCTGTATGTCAGCTTGAAGTCTGGCAAATGTTTCCGAAGAACATGTCTAAAGAGAGTACCAGCTATATGATCTCTAAATATTGATTCATGGTGGACACATGTATACCCGATTTCTACTCCGTTATTGGGAAGACCCAATATTGTATTGGTCTCTACAAAAAAGAAAAGTTACCTTTTTAGCCATCAAGAACTTCATAAATTGCTTGTGGAGGTTTGGGGTTTTTTCTATGATGTTCCAGAAATGGATTTTTAAATGGGAGTGGTTAGCATGTCAATGCCTTTATAGTTTAACATTATCAGCTTCATTTAATTGTTTTATGCTAAGTGAAGAGAGGTCCTCTTCCACGTGTTGATTCACCCAGTATAAAGAGTACCAATTTTAAAGCCCTTGTAGAGTGCAGTCAATGACAGTGCAAACTCTGGTTTGTTGAGCAAGTACTTCAATCTTACCTTGGAGGGTCTCTTGACATAAGAAGACAGTTCAATTTCCACAGCCTCTGTCTCTTTTCTTTATCGTGTTGTGGAGGTTTTTCTGTTATGGACATCTGTCCACTACAAACTGGACTGAGGCTGCCAATTCACTGTACGTAGGTCAGGCAACATCTGTCAGAAGGTTCTGACTTTAGGGAAGATATGAACCAGAGATGTTCAGTATTTTATTACTATAGGCCTGGGTCATCCAGACCCCAGCCCATGATTTTTTGGGTATGAAAGACTATAACTGAGGCACATTTTTGGGGGTTTGTTTTTAAAGTAACTGTAGAAAATGTAGTGAATTGTAAATTTCAAAGAAAATCCAGAATGAAAGTTTACACTATTATTTCATCACAGTATCAAATATTAGTATTTGTGGTTTAGGAAAAACTGAAGGCTGGATTACAAAGTACTTTCAAGGCACGTACATACACTCCTTAAATTGTTGCAGTATGAGAGAGAAGAGAGGGATGTGCATACAGTTCCTATCATAAACGATGGATTATATGCAAGTGCAAAAGTAGTCCTTAAACCAAAGATCATTGTTTTATTATACTTTTTGAAATCTCAGCACATATAAAAATAGTTCATACTTTAAATTATGTAAAAAGTTATTCCAACTTGTTAAAATATTTTTTCAAAGTATTTGCGCACCTCTGTGTCAAAAAATCCCAAATGCTAAATCTGAGCTGTTTGATTTTTCGACCATGTAAAGGATACACTTCACTGAAAACTAAGAAATTCAGAAACCTAAAATACTTCAGAAAAGAGTAGAGAGAGAGAGAGAGACAGATTGGACTCAGTATCTGAGGAAAAATACTTTAATATTATGAGATCAAAATGAAAAGGGCAAATAGAGGCTTAGGTCAGCTTTTAAAATGAAATATTCTTCAGTTAAGACCCCCACTCCTTCATGCTTCGATTTAATCTGTCAGGCCAAAAGGGCAAAGGTTCACATTATTGCTGGGAAGGGTACAAAATGCATGACATAGCAATTTGCTGATTTTTCTGTGGATGAATCTAGACAAAGCTTGCATCTCTCTCCTTTTAGTTTCTGACAGTAGCCTTTAACACAGTTCTTATTGTTCAGTTTTTGGGTCACTGAAAGGCATTCATAAGGTATTTGTGATGTAGAAAGCACATGAAACTGTTTTCTAATTTGTCTTAATTACCTGTCTCACCCAAATGGTTAATTCACTTTTGTATGTGATAAGAAGTTTAGAAGAAGGTGTTTGTTCAAACATGAAATCTTTATAATTGCCAAAAATCATTATATGTGCTTGTCATTGAGTATAGCAACCCCCCTCAAAAAAAACCCTCAAATATTTTTCTCCTCTAATTTAATTAGTCATTGCATAAGAGTCTGTGGGATTAACTAAATGTCTGCATATCTTTTTGGTAAGAAATGTTAGGCTTCTAGAATTTTCTTTTTCTTTTAGGGGAAATATTTTCTCTTTCCAGAATCTATTCCTGCACAGTCATCTCTCTTGGTGACTGAGGGAATAGATTAACTGCTTTTTCTTTCACTGTTAAAATGTTGTAGACGTCAGTTTTCAAATTACAAAACAATGAGAGAGGATACAAAACTATTTCTCTTTCAAGTCACTGTATTGAATGTATGGTAAGGAGAGAAAATTCTGTCAGCATTTATATAATTCTGAAATTCAGTTTTGTGTTTCATGCCTGAGAAATAACTGATTTGGCAAAGCAGAGTTATAAAACGGGCAATCTTTTGCAGCCTTGTGAAATATCATTATTAATATGCATAATTGCAACAGAGAATTGAATGCTATGATGGCTATAGAGTTATGGAGATTACTAATCAAAGCCCTAATCCTGCAGCTGGATCTGTGCAGACTTCAGTGACATTCCATGTATCTGTAAGATCTGATTCCTGCACACCTGACAGCAGGATTGGGGCCCAACTCTATGCAAGGTACCTTTTAGGTGCTAAAGCTTGCATCTCTTGTAGTTTGCCATGTTATAGCTGTTCTGGTTCCAGGGTCTGAGAGAGACAAGGTAGGTGAAATATCTTTAATTGGACCATCTTCTGTCAGTGGAAGGGACAAGCTTTCAAGCTTCACAAAGCTTTTCTTCAGGTCTGGGGAAGGTAACCAGAGTATCTGAGCTAAATACATTTTGAGATAGATTGTTAAGCATAACGGGTTCACACGTGCTTTCGGAGACCACTTAAAATGAAGTGGATAATTAAGGGTTAGCAGACAGTATAGTGTGTTATGAATTGTTGTAATACTAATGAACCGTAAAACCAGTGTCTGTTTAGTCGATAATTTTTAGTGTCTTGCAAGGTTATGAATTTAAATTCCCAAGTTCATCTTTTGAAAGTGTTGTGCAGGTTTCCTTTGAGGAAAAGGCCTGATAGGTCAGATATAAAGTGATCACCTTGTGAAAAGTGTTTGCCCATGGGAGAGAGGATGTTTGTCTTTTATCATTTTTCTGTATGAGTTCATTCAAAAGCATAGTGAGTGTTTGATTTCACCCACATAGTAGTTATTGGGGCATTTGATGCACCGAATGAGGTACATCACATGTTGAAAAGGCATGTGTAGGATCTGTGGAACTTGAAAGATGGTTTGTGTGGGGTATTGATCATTAGAGCAACAGAGACATGTCTGCAGGTTTTGCATATGGTATTCTGGCAGGATCTGATGATAGTTTGAGTTGATGTGTCCATGTCTGTGGGGAGCTTGCTTCTCATGATGAGCTGAGCAAGGTTGGGGGATTGATGGGACCATATCCTGAAATAAATCTTTCCCCAACTTCCTCTCTCTGACCCTCAAACAAACCCCCAAACTCAACTCATCTCATCAGAAGAAAGTTCCCCAGAGACAGAGGACACCAACTCAAACCCTCAGTTTCCCACTTCATTTTAAGTGATCTCCTACAGCAGGGCTTCTCAAACTTGGGATTGGAACCCCTCAGAGGGTCACGAGGTCATTACATGGGGGGATGTGAGCTGTCAACCTCGACCCCAAACCCTGCTTGCCTCCAGCATTTATAATGGTGTTAAATTAAATACACTGTTTAATATATTTATTAGGCGGGGTCGCACTCAGAGGCTTGTGATGAGAAAGGGGTCTCCAGTAAATAAGTTTGAGACCCACTGTCCTACAGCATGTATGAACCTCTTATGCTTAACAATCTGTCCCAACTTCTATTTAGCTCTGGTTACCTTCCGCAGATGTGAAGAAGAGCTCTATGAAGCTCATAAGTTTGTCCCTTCCACCAACAGAAGTTGATCCAGTAAAAGATCTCACCTACTTTGTCTATCTCTTATAACTTTAAAGAGAGAGAGAGAGAAAGGGATAGGAAACATAATAGCTTTTTAATTTATTTAAATCTTAACTTTAGTCTTCCATTATTGCCAAAGTTTTTTTTTTTTTTGCAAGCATAAGTTTAACATTAACAGAATTAATGTAAAGCTTTTACAAATCTGTTTGCCTAGCAGTAAAGTTCAATAAATCTTTAGTGACCCTGACAAATGTTTTCAATGAGTTTAATTTTTTGGAGAATAAAGGATGTAGAGACTGCTGGCAGCTGTGAAAGCAGACAGAATAACGACTTTCTAACACCACTGTACACCACTCCTCTGAACTAAAAGACTATATAGTATGGAAGAGCAGAGTGTTTCAACCTACATGCAGATTCAGTCTCATTGTGTTGCTGAACAAAGAATAAGAATGGAACTGACTGATGAGGATACCTAATTGGTTTATTTTATAGTAATTTTATAGACTGAGTTTTGATCCATTTGATGAAGAGTTGGGTGCCAGATGCGTAAAAGGAAGCTGTTAAAGACACTGAGACACTCCCGAGTCTTATTAGCATTTAGCTTCAACTGATATACTACATATATGAGAGCAGTAAGAGAACACTTCAGACTTCACTTAAAAAAATAGTGGCACATTCCTTATGCGGAAAATAAAATCATGGTCTCCATCCCTTATAACAATCTCACAAAAGTATCTCCGTTGCACTGCATTTTAGGCAGTGAAATGTTTATGTACAAATGTATTATGAGTTCCATTGTGCTTTTGAGCACAGACCTGTGTTCAGGGCTGTGTCAAAACAGAGAACTAGTTCAGCAGGGGACATTTCCACAGCCAAGTGACCTAACCTTGGAAATTGAGATTTTTTTAATGGATATGGAGTACTTATGGCACTTTAGAGACTAACAAATTTATTTGAGCATAAGCTCACGAAAGGTTATAAATTTGTTAGTCTCTAAGGTGCCACAAGTACTCCTTTTACTTTTCTTTTTGTGAATACAAACACGGCTGCTACTCTGAAACCTGTCTTTAATGGATATGTGAAATATATAATTGCAGTAATTGTAGTGGTGCTCTCTAAGACTTTTATTTGGGATTCGCATTCCTTTGGCATTAGCATTAACAGAAACAAATACAAGACTATTAAACAATTTGACTAAGATCCTTTCCCTTCTCAGTTGCCCAACTTTCAGTCTTTTGTGTCTCTCTGGATGTCATTTTGCTAGTTCTCCAGTTTCAATAATCTTCCAAGGCGACAGAAATCTGAATTTCTAATGTAAAGAAGCCAAGAAAAAACTCATTGAACATTTATTCTGGATGTAGCTCTTACTGTATGAGAATTATCTGTTGATTTCTTTGACATCAACTTGCTGTTCAAACTCAGCCCTCTACTATGCATTGCAACTTCCACTGACCTCAATGAGTGGTGCATGCACATACTAAAGAGTAAATTTTTGGTTCAAAGAGAAAATAGAACCATATTGTGTCAGGCCCTAGTGTGGATGGGCACATGGAACCTCTTTTCTACCCTTCTTTTTTTCCTATCACACAGGGACTCGGTAAGATCTCAGTCATGAAGATCTCCTAAGTTCCAGGGCTGTCCCAGGCTAGCACTGGTAGTCGGTATAAAAGGAGTATGGACATAGGCCACCATGTCTTTCTGCTCAGGAGAGCACAAGGACAACAGTTGTGCCCAGCTCCTTTTAGTTACTGTCTTTTTCTTTCTTTCTTAATTAATGGAAGCTCCAATATATATTGTATTTTGCCTTCTAATATTGTATCATGCATCCTACAACAGATGTATCTCCCAGCTTTTAACTACATTTATTATTTGCTATATTTTGCATTTATTATTGCTATACATTTTCATTCTGACTATTATGCTGTTGTTCATTTAGATTAAATTAAATGTTGGTATCAGCTGTAACTTTGTCCTCCTGTTATTAGACACCCTTTCAGTGGCCCTGCTTAGATAAAAACATGTGTGAGCCATGCTTGGGACAAACTGTATCCAAATAAAATATAGAATATAATGTGTTTAAACCACTGAGTAGCTAATGTCGACTAAAATGTCTGTTTCTATTCCAAGCTGCACAAACCAATTATGCAATATTAATAGATTACATTCCTACCAGCAGCTCCATCAAAACATCATGTCAGATAGTATTTGTTTGGTACTGGAGAGCTTTGTGCTTTATACTGCTGTTGTATTTTAATACTATGCAAAGGCTATTCTGTTGCTTCATTTTGGAGACTTCTAGTGATACAAAATTGTTGGCTTTCTTTGGGTAAAATAAATTTTGCTGTATTCACTCTGGATCCAACTCTGCAAGGTATTGTGTTCTCTCAGCTGATATAACATCAGAGGAAAGTGAGGGCACACAGCACCTTTCAGAATTGATCCCTTCGTTATTTTCCATGTTTATTTTCATGTCTTATTCTTGAGAAAGGTTTCATTAAAAAAACAAAAATCCTTCTCCCCAATTCCAAAAAGCAAAGAAGGAAGCTTTAGCTTTTCTTCAGCAAGTGTTATTTGTAGTGAAGCAATGGTCACCACTGGATAAAATAACTAAGTCTGTATTTTGAATATTGTATGTCACTAGTATCCAACCTGTAGTCCTTGAAGACATCTGTGTAGGGAAGAATGTGTGTATATGATTATTTCTTGAACATGTATTCCTGAGGCATGCCCTACAACTATTGAAATGGATACATTTGAATCAGCTCTTGTGCTATGGGGAGGAAGTAGAGGATGCTTCCTCACCACATGTTCCCACTACTTCCTCTGCAGCCCCAAGAACAGCTGTGATGTTAGCAGTGTTGCCAACTTTTGTGATATCTAGTGTGAATCTTGCAGTATTTGCTATTTTACAAACTCCAGCTCCTGGAGTCATGTGATGACTTGAAATCTCAGCTTTCATTAGAAAAAGTAAATAGCCCTTATATTTATAGACAAAAGCTTGTAAATGTGAATTATAAAGATTCAAAAATAAAAAGAACCCAAGTTTTATTTTTCTTTGGCTTAAAATTATGATTTTTAAAAATAATCTCATGATTTCTGAATGCTTCGTGTAGTAAGCTTGGAGCCCTTTGAGAAACAATTGTCCATTTTCAACTGCAATCACTCATTATTCTTATGTCAGGGTAACTGACAAGAAGAAGCTTCTATGTGGTTTCCGCTTCCTTTGCACCACTTGGGGAAGGTAAAGGGATCAGAACAGCACAGAGAATCTGCTCCAAAGTAGTATTGGTTGTAGTTGCTTGACCTGCTTTTACAATAGCATTTGTCCCTCAGGCTGAAAAGATTGGACATTGTACATGTTGCCCACTTCCTACACACTACAATTACCTATTTTAGGTACTTTTGTCTCATCACCTTTCCCCAGTTCCTCAATTATAACTCTGGAGTTTTGGATTTATAGCCTTTGGGCTGCAGTAAGTCTTGTGTACAGCTCCACTATGGGGAACATAGACGAGATACTTGAGTTAGGTATCTTGATACCTTGAGTTAGGTAGTTTTTCTCCTGTAAAACCAATGAAATATAGAAAGTGGAGGGACGATTTCTCTGCTTCTTCTATCCCCCATTTACAACTGTGGTGAAAAGACTTCAGCCCAATGAACTCTTCTTCCTTTCTCTGAGCTCCATATCAAATATGTCAGTCAGGGAGACATCTTGCTCTGGATGTTCTATTTGTTTCATTGAATGAAGCATCTAGCAGAGGCCTAGGAAACTGAGGGGAGTTTTGGTGCAGAGGGCACAGTACATTGTAATGAAAGACTTTATTCTTATGAGCTATTCTGTTACTCTGCCCCTGGGATGGAGGCAGGTTGAAGAAGCAGCATAAGGCAAAAGTTGGTTTATATCACTGCTTCCAGGGGGAAAATGTTCAGTTGAATAAAGAGCAGACTTTATAGCTGCATAGCTTGAGAGGCTTATCTAATGTTAAATCAAGAGCAGCCATGGAGCTAATTTGGGGCTGCATAGAGTCCTATATATCTAAAAGTATTAGCACTCCAGTTTCTTATACAAGGCCATAAAAATTTACACAGGGTTAAAACTTGGCATCATACAGGATTCAAATCTTAAATAACATTTAAAACTCGAAAATTATTTTTAAAAAAATGTTTAACCCAACGCATAAGCTTGTTTTAAATTTAATTTTTGCACATATGTTGGATAATTGTGTAAGGCGGGGTGCAGGGTGCAAAGTTGACTGTATTTGGACTGAACAGTATACTTTTGTCATAAATATAAAGGGAAGGGTAAACCCCTTTGAAATCCCTCCTGGCCAGGGGAAAGCTCCTCTCACCTGTAAAGGGTTAAGAAGCTAAAGGTAACCTCGCTGGCACCTGACCAAAAT
The DNA here is from genome assembly GCF_965152235.1 of Eretmochelys imbricata. NCBI lineage: Eukaryota > Metazoa > Chordata > Testudines > Cheloniidae > Eretmochelys > Eretmochelys imbricata. Next base: position 198,780,277 of record NC_135574.1, on the reverse strand, counting down.
GACCAATGAGGAGACAAGATACTTTCAAAAGCTGGGAGGAGGGAGAGAAACAAAGGGTCTGTGTCAGTCTGTATGCTGGTCTTTGCCAGGGATAGACCAGGAATGGAGTCTTAGAACTTTTAGTAAGTAATCTAGCTAGGTATGTGTTAGATGATGATTTCTTTAAATGGCTGAGAAAAGAATTGTGCTGAATAGAATAACTATTTCTGTCTGTGTATCTTTTTTGTAACTTAAGGTTTTGCCTAGAGGGGTTCTCTATGTTTTTTTAATCTAATTACCCTGTAAGATATCTACCATCCTGATTTTACAGGGGGGATTTCTTTATTTCTATTTACTTCTATTTTCTATTAAAAGTCTTCTTGTAAAAAACTGAATGCTTTTTCATTGTTCTCAGATCCAAGGGTTTGGGTCTGTGGTCACCTATGCAAATTGGTGAGGCTTTTTATCCAACATTTCCCAGGAAAGGGGGGGTGCAAGTGTTGAGAGGATTGTTCTTAAGATCCAAGGTTCTGGGTCTGTAGTCACCTAGGCAAATTGGTGAGGCTTTTTACCAAACCTTGTCCAGGAAGTGGGGTGCAGGGTTTTGGGAAGTATTTTGGGGGGAAAGACGCGTCCAAACAGCTCTTCCCCAGTAACCAGTATTAGTTTGGTGGTGGTAGCGGCCAGTCCAAGGACAACGGGGGGGGGGAATATTTTGTACCTTGGGGAAGTTTTTGACCTAAGCTGGTAAAGATAAGCTTAGGAGGTTTTTCATGCAGGTCCCCACATCTGTACCCTAGAGTTCAGAGTGGGGGAGGAACCTTGACATGGTGGCATAGTGGTGGGATTAACCTGAAATCATTTTGAGATCCAGTTGAGATTTTTTGAACTAGAAATACAGATTTTAAAAAGAAATTATTTTTTCCTTTGGAAAGGAAGTCCAGAAAGCAGTTGAAACTGAAAGCAGATTGTTTTTTCTCTGCTTTGTGGCCAAGCAGAGACAAAAGGGGATTATCTTTGTGAATTGCAGGTTTTCTTTGCCTGGAGGCAGGGTACTTAACTCCTGCAGGGAAATTCACAGTCTTCCAACCCAGAGTTTTTTTTTTTCTTTTCTTCCTAAAAGTAAATAGGGGGTATGTGCTCTACCCATTTGCCTGGAGACAAAAGTGGCAGGGTTTTTTTTTTTAGGATTTTGATTTTTTTTGTTTTACAAGGAGCACAGGTTTGAAAAGGAATTTTTTTTCTTTGGGCTGGGTAAGCAGGTTTCCAAGTAGTTGGAGGTTTTTTGCTTTAATTTGGGCCCAGAGCAGAGACAAGGGAATTGTCTTTTTCTGTAGGCTGACAATCACTATCAGAGAATAGGTATTCTATTCCAGCACAGCAAAATTTTACAGCCAAGTTTTGTTTGTTTATTTCTAAACCTCGGGTGTAAAGTTAGTTAAAAACAGAGAGGTTAGAATGACCAAATCCTCAGCTCGACTACAGCTGGAATTAGCCAAATTTCAGGCTGAGAAAAAACAAAGGGAACATGAAAGACAGATAGAACTCATGTGGCTGGAGAAGGAGGCACAGGAGGCTGCCCACAAGAGGGAAATGGAGGCAAGGAAGCATGTGGAGGAGGAGAAGGAAAAAGAGAGGAAGCATGTGGAGGAGGAGAAGGAAAAAGAGAGGAAGCATGTGGAGGAGGTGGAGAGGATAAAGGCCCAGCAGAATATACCAACAAACCCTAGCAATCCTTCTCCAGGTACCACTTCCCATCCCAGAAAGTTCCCCACCTACAAGGCAGGTGATGATACTGAGGCCTTCTTAGAAAACTTCGAAAGGGCCTGCCTTGGGTACAACATCTCTACTGACCAATACATGGTAGAGCTGAGGCCGCAGCTCAGTGGACCCTTAGCTGAGGTGGCAGCTGAAATGCCTAAAGAACACATGAACAAGTATGAACTGTTTAAATCCAAGGCGAGAGTCAGAATGGGGATAACACCCGAGCAGTCTCGTCGGAGGTTCAGAGCCCTAAGGTGGAAACCAGACATGTCATTTACCCGACATGCCTACCACATTGTGAAACATTGGGATGCCTGGATATCAGGAGCAAGTGTTGAATCTCCAGTAAATTTGCCCTTCCTAATGCAAATGGAACAATTCTTAGAGGGTGTTCCTGAGGAAATAGAAAGATACATCCTAGATGGGAAACCCAAAACTGTAATCGAGGCAGGAGAGATTGGAGCCAGATGGGTGGAGGTGGCAGAGAAGAAGAAAACTGGTCGCAGTTGGAGTGGAGACCAGAAGGGACCACCCCAGACCACACCCTATTACCGGGGGCCGCCCAAGGCCCCACCTACCTCCCAAAGAACCCTCCAGACCCCTTATCGTCCTGCCACCCCGTTCTCCAGCAACCCTCCTCGCCCCAGTGACCCATCAGCTGGACGATGTTTTAAATGTAACGAGCTGGGGCATGTAAACGCCAACTGCCCCAAGAACCCCAACAGATTACAGTTCATTGCACCGGAATCACACCAGAGGTCCACAGGCCCAGATACTTCCCAGATACCCTTGGAGCGGAGGGAAACTGTGAGCGTGGGCGGGAAGAAGGTCACCGCGTGGAGGGACACCGGAGCACAAGTGTCAGCTATCCATGCTTCCTTAGTGGACCCCAATTTAATCAACCCAGAGATCCAAGTGACGATTCAACCCTTCAAGTCCAACTCTTTCAATTTGCCTACAGCCAAGTTGCCTGTCCAGTACAAGGGCTGGTCAGGAACATGGACTTTTGCAGTCTATGATGATTATCCCATCCCCATGCTGTTGGGGGAAGACTTGGCCAATCATGTGAAGCAGGCCAAGAGGGTGGGAACGGTCACCCGCAGCCAGGCTAAACAAGCCGTGAGGCCTAGCCCTGTTCCGGAAACTGCTATCAGGACCCGGTCAGAGGTGATGGACCTGGACCTCAGGCCAATGTCTGCAACAGCAGTAGTGGATCCAGTCCCAGAGACCCAGACGGAACCAGTCCCAGAACCGGAACCAGCCGAACAACCAACACCAGACCCCGTGTCAGCACTGAATCCAGTACTTGCAACCTCAACACCAGAGGGCCCCACCGACCCTGAACTGGCAGCAGCCGATAACCCAACACAAGAGGCTCAGCCGGAGCCTGAATCCCAACATAGCGCACCAGCGGAGAGCGGTTCACAGTCAACAGAAACAGCTCCATCCCCTATATCGCTTCCAGAGGGACCAAGCCTAGGTCCACAATCCAATGAGGGACTGATGTCTCCCGCATCAAGGGAACAGTTCCAGACCGAACAGGAAGCAGATGAAAGCCTCCAGAGAGCTTGGACGGTGGCACGGAGCAACCCACCGCCTCTCAGCTCTTCTAATCGATCCAGGTTTGTTGTAGAAAGAGGACTTTTATACAAGGAAACTCTTTCTGGTGGACACCAGGAAGACTGGCATCCTCAGAGACAGTTGGTAGTTCCAACTAAATACCGGGCCAAGCTCTTGAGCTTAGCCCACGATCACCCTAGTGGCCATGCTGGGGTGAACAGGACCAAAGACCGTTTGGGGGGGTCATTCCACTGGGAGGGAATGGGCAAGGATGTTTCTACCTATGTCCAGTCTTGTGAGGTGTGCCAAAGAGTGGGAAAACCCCAAGACCAGGTCAAAGCCCCTCTACAACCACGCCCCATCATTGAAGTTCCATTTCAGCGAGTAGCTGTGGATATTCTGGGTCCTTTTCCAAAAAAGACACCCAGAGGAAAGCAGTACATACTGACTTTCATGGATTTTGCCACTCGATGGCCGGAAGCAGTAGCTCTAAGCAACAGCAGGGCTAAAAGTGTGTGCCAGGCACCAGCAGACATTTTTGCCAGGGTAGGTTGGCCCTCCGACATCCTCACAGATGCAGGGACTAATTTCCTGGCAGGAACTATGAAAAACCTTTGGGAAGCTCATGGGGTAAATCACTTGGTTGCCACTCCTTACCACCATCAAACAAATGGCATGGTGGAGAAGTTTAATGGAACTTTGGGGGCCATGATACGTAAATTCGTAAATGAGCACTCCAATGATTGGGACCTAGTGTTGCAGCAGTTGCTCTTTGCCCACAGAGCTGTACCACACCCCCAGTTTAGGGTTTTCCCCATTTGAACTTGTATATGGCTGTGAGGTTAAGGGGCCATTGCAGTTGGTGAAGCAGCAATGGGAGGGATTTACACCTTCTCCAGGAACTAACATTGTGGACTTTGTAACCAACCTACAAAACACCCTCCGAACCTCTTTAGCCCTTGCTAGAGAAAACTTACAGGATGCTCAAAAAGAGCAAAAAGCCTGGTATGATAAACATGCCAGAGAACGTTCCTTCAAAGTAGGAGACCAGGTCATGGTCTTAAGGGCGCTCCAGGCCCATAAAATGGAAGCATCGTGGGAAGGGCCATTCATGGTCCAGGAGCGCCTGGGAGCTGTTAATTATCTCATAGCATTCCCCACCTCCAACCGAAAGCCTAAGGTGTACCATATTAATTCTCTAAAGCCCTTTTATTCCAGAGAATTAAAGGTTTGTCAGTTTACAGCCCAGGGAGAAGATGATGCTGAGTGGCCTGAAGGTGTCTACTACGAAGGGAAATGTGCTGGTGGTGTGGAAGAGGTGAACCTCTCCATGACCCTTGGGCGTATGCAGCGACAGCAGATCCAGGAGCTGTGCACTAGCTACGCACCAACGTTCTCAGCCACCCCAGGACTGACTGAACGGGCATACCACTCCATTGACACAGGTAATGCTCACCCAATTAGGGTCCAACCTTACCGGGTGTTTCCTCAAGCTAAAACTGCTATAGAACGGGAGATCCAGGATATGTTACAGATGGGTGTAATCCGCCCCTCTGAAAGTGCATGGGCATCTCCAGTGGTTCTAGTTCCCAAACCAGATGGGGAGATACGTTTTTGCGTGGACTACCGTAAGCTAAATGCTGTAACTCGCCCAGACAACTATCCAATGCCACGCACAGATGAACTATTAGAGAAACTGGGACGGGCCCAGTTCATCTCTACCTTGGACTTAACAAAGGGGTACTGGCAGGTACCGCTAGATGAATCTGCCAAGGAAAGGTCAGCCTTCATCACACATCTCGGGCTGTATGAATTTAATGTACTCCCTTTCGGGCTGCGAAATGCACCCGCCACTTTCCAAAGACTTGTAGATGGTCTTCTAGCGGGATTAGGAGAATATGCAGTCGCCTACCTTGACGAAGTGGCCATATTTTCAGATTCCTGGGCAGACCACCTGGAACATCTACAAAAAGTCCTTGAGCGCATAAGGGAGGCAGGACTAACTGTTAAGGCTAAGAAGTGTCAAATAGGCCTAAACAGAGTGACTTACCTTGGACACCAGGTGGGTCAAGGAACTATCAGTCCCCTACAGGCCAAAGTGGATGCTATCCAAAAGTGGCCTGTCCCAAAGTCAAAGAAACAGGTTCAATTCTTCTTAGGCTTGGCCGGTTATTACAGACGATTTGTACCGCACTACAGCCAAATCGCTGCCCCACTGACAGACCTAACCAAAAAGAAACAGCCAAATGCTGTTCAGTGGACCGGAAAGTGTCAGAAGGCCTTTAACAAGCTTAAAGCGACACTCATGTCTGACCCTGTACTAAGGGCCCCAGACTTTGACAAACCGTTCCTAGTAACCACAGATGCATCCGAGCGTGGTGTGGGAGCAGTTTTAATGCAGAAAGGACCTGATCAAGAATTCCACCCTGTAGTGTTTCTCAGCAAAAAACTGTCTGAGAGGGAAAGCAACTGGTCAGTCACTGAAAAAGAATGTTATGCCATTGTCTACGCTCTGGAAAAGCTACGCCCATATGTTTGGGGACGGCGTTTCCACCTGCAAACCGACCATGCTGCACTGAAGTGGCTTCACACCGTCAAGGAAACTAACAAAAAACTTCTTCGGTGGAGTTTAGCTCTCCAAGATTTTGATTTCGACATCCAACACATCTCAGGAGCTTCTAACAAAGTGGCTGATGCACTCTCCCGTGAAAGTTTCCCAGAATCAGCTGGTTAAAATCGTCCTTGAGATGTGGAAAATATTGTTAGTCTTTATGTACTTGGTAGTATATTTAGAGATGCATGTGTCTTATTAACTCTGTTTTTCCTAGAGCTCCAGGAAGAAATCCCAGCCAGTGTTTCACCCTAGCTGAGATTTGGGGGGCGTGTCATAAATATAAAGGGAAGGGTAAACCCCTTTGAAATCCCTCCTGGCCAGGGGAAAGCTCCTCTCACCTGTAAAGGGTTAAGAAGCTAAAGGTAACCTCGCTGGCATCTGACCAAAATGACCAATGAGGAGACAAGATACTTTCAAAAGCTGGGAGGAGGGAGAGAAACAAAGGGTCTGTGTCAGTCTGTATGCTGGTCTTTGCCAGGGATAGACCAGGAATGGAGTCTTAGAACTTTTAGTAAGTAATCTAGCTAGGTATGTGTTAGATTATGATTTCTTTAAATGGCTGAGAAAAGAATTGTGCTGAATAGAATAACTATTTCTGTCTGTGTATCTTTTTTGTAACTTAAGGTTTTGCCTAGAGGGGTTCTCTATGTTTTTTTAATCTAATTACCCTGTAAGATATCTACCATCCTGATTTTACAGGGGGGATTTCTTTATTTCTATTTACTTCTATTTTCTATTAAAAGTCTTCTTGTAAAAAACGGAATGCTTTTTCATTGTTCTCAGATCCAAGGGTTTGGGTCTGTGGTCACCTATGCAAATTGGTGAGGCTTTTTATCCAACATTTCCCAGGAAAGGGGGGGGTGCAAGTGTTGGGAGGATTGTTCTTAAGATCCAAGGGTCTGGGTCTGTAGTCACCTAGGCAAATTGGTGAGGCTTTTTACCAAACCTTGTCCAGGAAGTGGGGTGCAGGGTTGTGGGAAGTATTTTGGGGGGAAAGACGCGTCCAAACAGCTCTTCCCCAGTAACCAGTATTAGTTTGGTGGTGGTAGCGGCCAGTCCAAGGACAACGGGGGGGGGGAATATTTTGTACCTTGGGGAAGTTTTTGACCTAAGCTGGTAAAGATAAGCTTAGGAGGTTTTTCATGCAGGTCCCCACATCTGTACCCTAGAGTTCAGAGTGGGGGAGGAACCTTGACAACTTTGTATCCCGTTTTATTTTTTAAAGTTGAATTCATTAAGTAAAGAAGGATAATGCATAGTAATTCCTTAATCTTTTCAGTTAATAACATTTCCTCCATTAACGTAGGTTCTGAACAATCTAATCATTCACTTACCTTTGGGACATTAATTGGAAAGGAGCCTTTCTGAATTTTTATGTAAATAAAGCTCAGGGAAGGGGTTGTCTTTTAATTACGTATTTACCCAAGGGAGTGGAACTCCATGTTCCTATCATATTTATAGTAGATGATTTTTCAATCACAAAATGTGAATATACCATCAATTCTTCACTTTTGTATTTTTCATTTTTCAGTGCTATCTGAGTGCATTTTATATGAGTTAATTTGACACACGAAAAATAAAGCTGGATTATATTAGCTGGGTCAGTGTAATTACCTCTCTAAAAATCTGAAACAGTATCCTCTCATGTTTGTTTCAGATTTTAAAACCCATTGTTCATATCTTTGTGTATTTATAATAAAAATTGAGCCTTTCAAGGAGAAGAAAATTAATGTAGCAAACATGTTAGTAGTAGAATTGTTGATTTAAGCTCATCCACTAAGACGACATATCCTGCTAGAGAAATGGGATAGCAAGTTACTGGTGAATAAACCAAATCTACTGCTAAGTCTTGAAGGACCATAGTGCTATTTTAAGTAGAGTGTACTTGGAATAAAGCTTGAATTTTGTCATTAGTATTCCTGAGCAAGCGAACCGAAGGTTAGCAAGATAATTAAAGTAGTTTGCCGATGAGCAGAATTTTTAAGCAACTTGTTAATAGATACACTCTTTTGATTTCAAATGACTGCAAATCCTGTTAATCCTGTTTCAGAAGTCTAACTCCATGCTAGCAGATGAGGCCAGCTCTGTGAATAAAAGCCAGCTGACAAAACAATATTGTAGAGAGAGAAAGAGGAAAAACATATTTGGAAATGTCAGAAATTTTATCTCCTGAGTCGTTTTCTACTGATTTGTAGATTTTATGTTTTAGAATACTTTGAATTAGTGTAGCATGGAAATAATACCAGTTTATTAAAGATTAATTCATGCCAAATTTTAAAAGCAGTATATTCTTAACCTTATCTTTTACTTAACCAATGCTCCTAACGTGTCTGAAGAAGAGCAAAACACTATGGTGTGAAAGTACAAATGCCAAGAGACTTTGAATCCCTTCCAAGAAGTTATATTGGATTCCAGAGTAGCTCGATGTAGTCTTTTGGAAACAATTCAGGCCCCTGGATCCATCGTTACAAGACCAGATACTCCTTCCAACACCCCGTGTAAGAAGTGAAAACGGGTTTACAGCCTGTATTCTAACATAGAGCTTGGAACAGTGGCTGTGGAACTGCCCTCTAGCATACCAAAGGTTTGGGGTGTGGATACCTTCCCCCTGCTTAGTTGCCCACACAAAGTTTATTAATTTGGCACCGTGCATGGAATGGTGTTAAATTTAACCTTGAGAGAACAGGAAGTCAGAATTTATTGATCACACTATAGATAATGAATTATGCTATACATAAATATTTTATGAAAAGAATTATCTAGTGAAACTTGGTGACTGTCCTGCATTCCAGACTGTGATTGTCACTTCAGTGCACATTTTGAGCATTGCTGGAGCAATTTAGAAAAGCTTTCTACCATGCAAATTAAATTTGCAGCACACATATTCATATCTGCACATATATGAAATGAAAGTAATGTTTGATAGGAAAAAAAAATCTTCCCCCATATAGTCAGTGCCTGTCTAAGGTACAAATTGTGCTCAGTGAAAAAAGATACAAGGAAGTCACTTCTATATATCCTGTTTTATAAGTGGATTTGGAATGGAACATTTTCAAATGGTTGCATTTTTTTTTTTTTACTTGAACTCCATTCCCATCCATGAGTTTGTTTTGAACTTTGAAACGTACACTTCCTGTCACCACTAGAAGTTTACTAATTAGAAGTTGTTTATATGCAGTGTGAATTAAGTTTAAAGGAAGGAGGGAAGAGGAAGGAATATCTATAATAGCTTGTGTAGTTCTGGGGTGTAGCAGGTTTAATTAACAGATTTACGGTGTCAAAACAAACTAGCTGTAGGAGATGATGTGAAAAACTGGGATAAAGTTGGAATCCTGCTTTAGACAAAAAGCCATCTCTGATGTGCTGATTATGAATGTTGATTTGATTATTGGTGCCATAGTAGGAACCTTTCTATCCTAGATCTATTAATACCACATAGGCTGAATCCTTCAGTGTGATCCTTTAATTTTCCACTGTTCAAATCGTACAAAGTGGTCGGATTCTGCCCAGAAATGGCCAGCAGATGTTTCCCCTTTGCGGGGGGAACATGCCCCTGATGGAGCTGGCAGCAATGCCTCCGGTACTCTTTCCCTGCGGTAGAAAATGTGCTGAGTATGGCAAAGCAGAGCTCAGTTACAGTGATTCTTCAGTGGTAGTAAGTCCCTTTGGTCCTTTACACTGGGAGTAAAAGCTAGAGCAGCTTCTCCGCTGCTCTCACTAATGCCAGGGCTGGTCTGGAACTGAGCTGATATCAGTTCCTTCTCCCTGCCTGCAGGGAGCTGATATTAGTTCCTTCTCCTCGTTCTTTGCTGAACAGAGAACTTAGATGCACAAGAGAGTGGATTTGGTCCCCTTTTCCCTCCCCCTCCCCCGTATCTCCCACTTTGCAGATTTTGAAAAATTATTTTATTATGGTATTATAATTGTAATACTGTAGTCATGTAGGGTTGCAAGGGGCCTGGTTTTCAACTGGAAAGTCCAGTTGAAAAGGGGACCTGGCAGTATCTGGTCACTGTGGAGCAAGGGGAGGCGCCAGATCATTAACCCGCACCAGCGCCTGCTCAGCCAGGGCTGCCTCTTACCTGCAGGCAGGCTCCTTGTAAGGCTGCAGCAGGTCCTGTCCCAGCCCTGGAGCAGAGGGAGCTCAGCTGGGGGAGGAGGGAGATGGAGGTGATCCAGCGAGCAATGGAGGGAGAGGAGCAAGTGATGGAGGTGGGACCTTGAGGGGGGTGGGGGGGAGAGGTGGAGAAGGGGGCAGGGCCTTGAGGGAAGTGGTAGGGCAGCAGGCTGTGCCTCAGGTGTCCGGTTAGCAGCTATTAGAAAGGTGGCAACCCTATAGTTATGGTTGTGTGAACAAATTAATTTTAATCCCCTGCAATAAAGTGCAGATAATTTTGAGATAAATACTCTTTAGGTTCAAATTTCTCATCCGCTCGATGGTGACCATATATAATATTGTGTGTGTGTGTATATGTATATATGTATAAAATTGATGAAATTTGTTTTGTTTTTGCTTTTTTAAAGCGAATTTTAGTATTTGTGAAAGATGATAGAATGAAGGCCCTGGAGAATCAAGTCCTTTATTGATCCAAAGAAGAGGGGTAGCTGGGCAGCAGCAAACTTTCCCACACCATTCAGTGGATGACATGGAGAGACTAACTCTGGCAACAGGAAGGGTGTGTGGGAGGCCCCAACAAATGTGATTAATTTAGATTGCTAAATAAAATTTGCAGTTAGCTAATCTCTGTAATTGCTGTATTCAAGATATTTCCTATAGTGAGGGCACAGAAGTAAAAGGGATGGCTACATATGCTGATGAACTGTCCACAGGAAACTCAACAGAGGCCACTAATATTTGGCTTCACTGGAATTATTCAAATGTGCAAAATGAGCATTTCACCAGTTGAGATGTTTCACCATTTTTTTCAACTATTTTTCTGCTCTAGTATTTTGAAAGCATGTGTAAGATGGGAGATAGATACTCTATGAACCATATGTAGGGTTGGCAACTGTCTAATCATGCAAACCCAAACACCTTTGTCCCACCCCTTCCCCTTGGCCATGCCCCTTTTCCGAGGCTCTGCCCCACTCACTCCATCTCCCCCTCCCCCCCATCGCTTACTCTCCCCCACCCTCACTCACTTTCACCGAGCTGGGGCGGGGGCTGGGGTGTGGGAGGGGTGTGGGGTGCAGGCTCTGGGTGGGAGTTTGGGTGCGGGAGGCGGCTCAGGGCTGGGGCAAGGGGTTGAGTGTGGGAGAGCGTGAGGGGTGTGGGCTCTGGCTGGGTGGTGCTTACCTTGAGCGGCTCCCAGAAGTGACCGGCACGTCCCTCTGATTCCTAGGCTCAGGTGGCTCTGCACGCTGTCTCTGCCTTCAGGCGCTGCCCCCGCAGCTCCCATTGGCTGCAGTTCCTGGCCAATGGGAGCTGCAGAGTCTGCGCTCGGGGCAGAGACAGCTCGGTCGCTTCTGGGAGCTGTGCGGAGCCAGGACACGTAGGGAGCCTAACTTAGCCCCGCTGTGCAGCCAACCGGACTTTTAGCGGCCTATTAAATTGGTTTCAGCAGCAACCAGGAAAGTGATTCTGGAAGACTCCTAGCCAGTCCGGGAGTGTTGGCAGCCTTAAGTCCATATGTATGCATTTCTTAATAAATGGCATTTAAAATGCCAACCATGCTGCCTCATTAATAATAATACTTAGCATTGATAGAGCATTGTTCATCTTCAGATCTCAAAGATGTCTACAAAGGTGGGTAGTGATGATTAATCCTAGTTTACAGGTGAGAAAAATGAGGTAGATAAGTTAAATAATTTTCCTGCATCTCCGACAGCAAAATAAATCCAGAGCTGATGCTAGAACTCCATTTGCCTGACTCCCAGTCTTTTCCCCCTGCCAGCTGGACCACACATGCTGAATTATTTTTTATATTTGTCACAGCTGTGGTAGTATCCTTGTACTTTTTATTTTAGCCTTATTTTGAGAATGAATAACTCTGGCGTATATGTTCACTAATACTATATATTCAACCTGGGAGCGGGGGGCCTTCAACTGACCCAGCAAGGACTAATCTCTGCACAAGTGCCCCCAGGACCATAAACATACAGGGGAATCTCCACACTGCATTGTAAGGGGTACTTCTCCCTCAGCCACATGGACTTAGGGGAAGAAAGAAAAACTCCAAGATGAAAACTCCTTGGGAACAGAGACTGAACTGGGAGGAGAAGATACAGAACGAGTTGCAGCTGCGGCTTTCAGATGCTTCTGATGTCATAACCTCTCCCCCGCCCCTTTCCCAGTTTTTGTTCTAGCCATTCCTTCCCCTCTGATCACGGGCTGTTTACTCCAACCCCCCTTTTTGCCCCTTCCATCGCAGTCACTTTACTTCAGCCTCACTTCACTGGCCCTCCATTCCCCTCTCCTTTCTTCTCTACCTCTTCTCTATTTCTTATCTCCCTTCCATGTTCCCTCTCATTTCTTTTTTATTCCTCCCCCCCCCATCCTTTTTGTCTGTTTTATTTGTGTAAGTAGTGTCAGGATGAGCTCCACCCTGACATCCGGTGGTGAGGTGAGGCAAGTTGTGGAAAAGAACTTCAGGGGCCCATCTCATTTGCATAGGCACACCCACCCCGCCTAGAATGAGGCCATAGCTGCCCAAATGGTCACTTTGGCTGCTGTGGGATCCCCAGTGATTCTGTTATTGGGGCAGAAAGAATAAATTGTTATTACCCTGATTATGGGAACTGTGCTTGGAACTGTACTTGGCCTTTTGTTATGATGGAGGGACTCACCATCAACTAAGTAGCGCTCGCTAGGCAAGGGTCATGGGTTTTAAAACTCTGTGAATTGAGAGAGGCTGGGGACAAGTATTAATACTTGGTGGCATGGGTCCCTTGGTGAGGGCCTTACATGCTAATTGCACTTCCTTCTCTCTCCACTGTGGAATATCAGAGCTAATTTTGATTCCATTAGGAGTCTAGTTACAGGCTGCTGAGATCGCTTTGGGCTAATGGTGCACCAGCACTGAGGCTCCCTTACTACAAGCTGAATTCTCCTAAGAGCTGAAATCTGAGTGTTGTGTTAAGTAGTGGGGGAGCCTGAAGATATATTGTGGAGCAGTTTGCAGGACGGCTGGAGTGCCTTGTGGACAGGCTGGTGGAGCTGTTCATAGGACGGTGGGAGCTGCTGGTGGGATGCGGAGCAGTTTGTGGGCCGCGGAGCTGAGCGAAGGAATTCGTGGGGCAGCTGGCGGAGCGAAGTGAAGGCCTATGGAGCTGTGGGGCAGTCAGCTTCAGATCATGTAAGGTGCCTCTTACCTCCGTCCTGTCTCCACCCAGGTTGGGAGGTAAAGCTCCGCAGATAAACTTTTGAACTCTGGGGCTGCCCTGACCAGGGACAGAGACTTTTGGGTCATTGGACTTTTGGGACTTTGGGTGATTTGGGGTTGCTGGACTCAAGAACCAAAGGGAAAGGGGCATGCCCCAATTTGCTTGGGGTGGGTTTTTTGCTCATGGGTTGTGTTATGAATCCTGTTGGTGGTGTTTCTCCAACATAATGCCACATTGTTTCTCTCTGTTATTAAAAGGCTTTTTGCTACACTCAGACTATGTGCTTGTGAGAGGGGAAGATTGCCTCTTGGAGGCGCCCAGCGGGGGTGGTATATATTTGTCCCAGGTCACTGGGTGGGGGCTCGAGCCGGTTTGCATTGTGTTATTGGAATGGATCCCCTAGAGATTGAACCCGGCCCTTGTTGCTGCCAACTCTGATGGGCAGAAGGGTTACATTTGTTTAAACTGTAAGCTCTTTGGAGCAAGGACCTTCTGCTGCTGTGTATGTAGGTTCAGTGCCTGGCACATTGGGGGACCTGAGCTTGTTTAGGGTATAATCATTTTGGTTAAACATTTGTCGAGTATTTACAGAGCTGTAACACAGAGTGCAGGGATCCAATACTGCAAGGTGCCAAGTACCTCCTGCAAGTCTCTGAGCATGAATTCCAGCTCCCAGGGAGTTGAGGGTAAGAGGCACGTTACACTTGCCAGGATTGAGCTCTGGTGTTGTAACAATACATTTCAATAGGAGCAGAGGTAAATGAGTGCTGAGTGCTTTTGAAAATTCAACCCCTATAGTTTAACCACATGTCTGAACTATGTTGTTGATTAGCTAGACAAACATGTCTCCAAAGCAGACATTTCATTTATTGTGTAAATACTATGCCTTTAAAAATATATGTATAGATATTTACTTTACAAATAGACTGGAACGACTCAGTCTATTAAGTAATCAGAATATTCTTTTTAAAAACACTTCAGAGATTTCTAGACTTCATCATCTTAATAAAGAACTAATTTAAAACATTGTAAACTCAGAGTATGTTATAAAATTAAATGTTCTTAAACTAGCTTTTTCAGCATACATTATTTTAATAAAATTAGATTAATAAATCTAAGGTGTTTTAATAAAACTGGTGTAATATTAAAGGTACAAACAATTATTTTATATATTATACTGAAGTTAAATGTAGAAAACATCTTGCCAGAAGCACATAAAACTTGATTTTAAATTCTGTTACTTGCTTGGAATACATATTCATTTGTTATGGTAAAATGTCAGAAACAGACCAGGTCTGGAAGTGCTTATTTAGCTGAAGAAAAATATGGGAACAATATCATGAATACTAGCTGTGTCAAAATCTGGAGTCATTCTTTAAGATTTGCTTTGAAAATTAAGCTTTTAACACGGAGCAACTGGCTCAGTCAAATATCGTGTTACTGCAATTTTATTGCTTGCCGTATTTTTCTTGTATCAAATGGCTACTGTAACTAAATCTTGTTCCTCCTTTAGTGGCCTCAGGACAATGGTTTCAAAGACTCTTTTAAAGAAAAAAGCTACAATTATTGTTTCAATTGTTTTTGCTTTGCTTCACGTGGAGGAAAAAATGCCTCCCTTTCTTTTTGTTCTTTCCTTTCGATATTTTAGCTTTATCTTTCATTTTGCAACTGGTATTTGTCTAAGTAGAGTCTCTTCAGTGTTTAAAAATAGCAGTGACAAAATACATTTTCAATTTGCTATTTGAACTGCATTTCATGGTACACTCAGCAGTATCTAATCATTATTGAGGATGAAGTAATATAATAGTTTGTTCCAAATTATACATGATCTAAAAATTGAATATTTCTGTAGCAAATGATCTCCTGATTGTACTTGTGTTCTTTGTAGTAATGATCTTGCAGCAGGGAGTAATAAACCAAAATGGCTCGTATAGGATTCCACAACATGTTTGAGTGCCTTCAACACAAGCCAACTTGCCCTGGGAATTGAGAGCATTCAACACCTTGCAGGATGAGGGCTTTTTGTGAGTGACAAACCTAAACAATTATATGCTTGTACATTTGGAGTTTGTAACCTACCATAATAGAAGATGGTGGAGGTTTCTGTTTACACTGAAAAGAGATCAATGTTAACACATAACAGATGGGTGGTATCAAGAGAAAGTTTGCTAACACAATATTCATCCGTAAAGACCTGCTAATACCTTGTGGAAAACTTTGAAAAATTAGTTTAAATATATTAAAGGGTTCTAAGTGACACACACTCTCTCCTTCAGCCCAAAGCATCTTTGGAGATACAGGGAGCAGTATAGTGTTGCCATTCATTTCTGTCCTTCGTTGTTTCTCCATTTTGCCAAGTCTGGTCATGTGCCTGTGACGATGTCCTGACAGCTAGTTAGTGGATGGCCTCAAGGTCCCATTGACGTTGATTGTGTTTGCATTATTTTCTTCAGTGTCATATCATCTGTCTTCTGCAGTGTTTCTACCATGGTAATCTTCTCAACTGTAGCCAATCTCATACCCTGATTTTATGTCCTACTCTCCTTCTAACTTCTTCTTTTGTCTTAAAAATTATTCCACTTTATACTTGCCATTTTTTGGAGAACTCTCATCTCTACAGTCTCCAGCCTTTTGATGTCTATTTCATTTAATGCAGCTTTTTCCAGACCATATAGTAATATAATTAGTATATTGATATGACAAATTTTCACTTTGGTACCAAACGCGATGTTTTTATCGGTCCGTAATTGTATCACTTTCTCTGCTGCACTTGTGGATAATCTTGATAGATTCTTCAGCACTGATCAAGTTTCCTAGGTACACATAAGATTATGTTTAGTTTATGACTTCCCAACTGCTGCATCTCGAAACTTTATTGTCCCTTTTCCAAGTTGCAAACACTTAATCTTCTTTTTATTGTAAATCCAAGTCAACCACACCAATTTTCCAAGATAACAAAGAGTAGCATCTTTAATCCACATGTCTGTCAATTGTACATTATCTGCATAAACTAAGGAGCTTAGCTCTAGATAATCCAGTGTCACTCCCTCCAACTCATTTAACCTTCTGTCCAGTTTAAGAATATGATGAAAAGTGGTGGTGATTCCATGCCCCCTTGTCTTACACCAGACTTTGAACCAGTTGCTTAGTTTTCCACCAACTCTGAGGGCACTACAGGCAGCTTTGTACATAGCTTTTATAATTGCAATCACAGGTGCTGACTTTGAAATTTGCTGGGGGGTACTTGACCCCAGGCCCCACCCCCCACTCCACCCCTTCCCCCAAGGCCCTAATCTCACCTGCCTCTTCCCACCCCTACCCCACTCCCACCCCGCCTCTTCCTTCCATGTTCCGCCCCTCCCCTGAGTGTGCCGCATCCTCGCTCCTCTCTACAGAGCCTCCTGCATGCCGTGAAACATCTGATTGCATCTGGCGGGAGGCACAGGGAGGGAGGTAGAGGTGCTGATGAGCGGGACCTGCTGGAGGGCAGGGGATGTTTTGATAAGGGGGCTGCCAGTGGGTGCTCAGGACTCAACTTTTTTTCCCTGTAGGTGCTCCAGTCCCAGAGCACCTATGGAGTCAGCATCTAAGATTGCAATTATCTTATCTGGGACTCCATTTAATTTTGCTACTTTTCATAGTGCTTCAGCAAACATCTTTAAACTAGGGCTGTCAAGCAATTAAAATAAATTAATCCCGATTAATCATGCAATTAGTTGTGATGTTAAACAATAATAGAATACCATTTATTTAAATATTTTTGATTTTTACATTTTCAGATACGTTGATTTCAATTACAACAGAATACAAAGTGTACAGTGCTCACGTCATATTTATTTTTATTACAAATATTTGCACTGTAAAAAAAACAAAAGAAATAGTATTTTTCAATTTCCCTATTAGAAGTTCTGTAGTGTAATTTCTTTATCATGAAAGTTGAACTTACAAATGTAGAATTATGTACAAAAAAACCCTATATTCAAAAATAAAACAGTGTAAAACTTTAGAGCCTACAAGTCCACTCAGTCCTCCTACTTGTTCAGCCAACCACTCAGACAGACAAGTTTGTTTACATTTGCAGGAGATAATGCTGCCTCTTCTTGTTTACAATGTCACCTGAAAGTGAGAACAGGCGTTCGCATGGCACTGTCATACCTGGCATCACAAGATATTTATGTACCAGAGGCGCTAAAGATTCATATGTCCCTTCATGCTTCAACCACCATTCCAGAGGACATGTGTCCATGCTGATGACGGGTTCTGCTCGATAATGATTCAAAAGAGGGCGGACCAATGCATGTTCATGTTAATTATCTGAATCAGATGCCACCAGCAGATTGATTTTCTTTTTTGGTCATTCAGGTTCTGTAGTTTCCACATTGCAGTGTTGCTCTTTTAAGACATCTGAAAGCATGCTCCACACCTCATCCCTCTCAGATTTTGGAAGGCACTTCTGATCATAGGCACCAACTTCTCCTGGAGCCAGTGGGTGGTCGTGCCCCCTGCCCCACCCCTGTTCCAACCCTGTCCCCACCCCAACTCCGCCCCCTCCCTGCCACTGTTGGACTCCTTCCCCAAATCTCTGCCTCTTCCTCGTCTCCTCCCCTGAGCGTGCCGCATTCCCACTCCTCCCCCCACCCTCCTACAGCTGGTTATGACGCGAAACAACTGTTTTGCGGTGGCAAGCCTGGGAGGAGAAGCGGGGACATGGTGTGCTCAGGGAAGGAGGCAGAGGTGAGCTGGGGGTGGGGTGGGAGCTTGGGTGCTGGTGGGTGCAGAGCACCCACCAATTTTTCCCTGTGGGTGCTCCAGCCCCAGAGCACCCACGGAGTCGGTGCCTATGCTTCAGATTCTTAAACCTTGGGTCGAGTGCAATATCTATCCTTAGAAATCTCACATTAGTACCTTCTTTGCCTTTTGTCAAATCTGCAGTGAAGTGTTCTTAAAATGAACAACATGTGCTGAATCATCACCTGACACTGCTATAACATGAAATATATGGCAGAATACAGGTAAAACAGAGCAGGAGGCATACAGTTCTCCCCCAAGGAGTTCAGTCACAAATTTAACGAAGACATTTTTTTTTTTAATCAGGCATCATCAGCATGGAAGCATGTCCTCTGGAATGGTGGCCGAAGCATGAAAGGGCATACAAATGTTTAAGCATATCTGGCGTGTAAATATCTTGCAATGCCGGCTACAAAAGTCCCATGTGAATGCCTGTTCTCACTTTCAGGTGACACTGTAAATAAGCGGGCAGCATTATCTCCCTTAAATTTAAACAAACTTGTTTGTCTTAGTGGTAGAAGTAGGACTGAGTGGACTTATAGGCTCTAAAGTTTTAAATTGTTTTGTTTTTGACTGCAGTTATGTAACAAAAAAAAATCTACATTTGTAAGCTACACTTTCACGATAAAGAGATTGCACTACACTACTTGTATGAGGTGAATTGAAAAATACTATCTTTTTATCATTTTTACAGTACAAATATTTGTAATCAAAAATAATATAAAGCAAACACTATACACTTCGTATTCTATGTTGTAATTGAAGTCAATGTATTTGAAAATGTAGAAAAACATCCAGAAATATTTAATAAACAATAGAATCCCAATTGAAATTTAACAGCACTATTAAAACTGAGATTAATCATGATTAATTTTTTGAGTTAATCACGTAAGTTAACTGTGATTAATCGACAGGCCTACTTTAACCCCGCCTTTTTTTTTTCTGTTCACTGTAAGAATGTGAATATCTGATCTGTGTAGCTTTGTTCTGGTCTGTAGCCACACAGTTCCTTGTCTACCACTTCCTCTAAAATTAGCCTTAATCTGTTGACAGTTACTTTTCATCATGATTTATACTTCTATAATTGTTCTGATCAGCAAGATCTCCTTTGTTAAAGATTGTAGAAATATTGCCTTTAGCCAGTCTTGTGGTACCTCTTCTTGCTCCTATATTTTGTTGTATGTTTTGTTTTTTCTAATGCTTTCATGGCACATGTCCTCGCGTCTTTTTGTCTATTCCTGCAGCTTTCCCATGTTTTAATTGCTTCTCTGCTCTTTCTATTTCATCTTCTGATGGTGGGTTCAGTGCTAATATCCATTTTGCCTTGCAAGCTGCTGCCTTATCATAGAATATCAGGGTTGGAAGGGACCTCAGGAGGTCATCTAGTCCAACCCCTTCGCTCAAAGCAGGACCAATCCCCAATTTTTGCCCTGATCCCTAAATGGCCCCCTCAAGGATTGATCTCACAACCCTGGGTTTAGCAGGCCAATGCTCAAACCACTGAGCTATCCCTCCCCCCCTTCATCTAGCATGTCTATCATATTTGCATCTGGATGAACTGCAGGGTTCAGCACTTTGTCAAAATGCTTATTCTGTACTTCTAGTGCTACTTTGGCATTAATTGTCAGTTCCTTGGTAGCTGTTAGTTACAGCTTGTATCATTGGTCAAACTGCTTGTTCCATCTTTGTGATTTCTTCGCTGTTTTGGATAATTCTTTTACTATTTCAGTCGTGGCTAGTTTACACATTTCCTGTAATGTTCTGGTTTTATTGCTTATGCAATTTTTCCTTGTTTGCTTATGACTTCCAATAACTTTATCTGCTGTGTTTTGTTTTACTTCTTTAAATATTTGCCATCTGGTCTGTAGTGAGATTTCTCCATCATCACAAATTAATGGTCTGAAACACCCTCCAACCGTCACCTTGTATGCCTCCCTCACAGAGCTAATTTACCAAGATCATATCATATATCCATTTGCACCCATCTTTTTCTCGGACTTCAACTTAATTTTAATCTTTCCCATTAATAATTCATAATAACTGTACTTTTATAGACTCTAACATCCAACAGTGACTGTCTATACCTTTTACCTTTTACTGTTTAATAATGTGGTCAATCTGATTTTTGGTTTGGCCATCTGGTGACTTTCACGTAAGCTGGTGCATGTCTCTGTGAGGAAACCAAGTACCACCAATTATCAGATTGTACATCTCACCGCAAAGTCTTAACCTTTCCTTATCATCGTTTGCTGTCCAGATGTCTGTGGTCTAACACTATTCATTTGTTTACCGTGTTTGCTTCCAACCTTTGCATTCATATCTGTAGGACAACTGGGCTACTGGTCGTGGCTGGAGTAGGGGCAGGAATAGGCACAGGCTGGAGCAGGAGCAGTCTGTTAGAAATACCAGGCAGTTGGGAGAATCCCTGACAATGTAATGATGTTGAGCAGACTGAGTGGTTGCTTACCATGTATTTGCCTTGGGGGTTCCCTGGTTAGACCCTTGCTTGTGGATTGGCTGCACCCTTAGGTCTAACAAGGAATTACCTCTGATGACTCATCAGGCTCAGAATACTCCATCACAATATCTTTGCATCAGAAACATATCATATTCAAGAATCTCATCTAAAATGCTATCCAGTTGTTGGGCAAAGTGAAGGAAAGCGTAATTTCCAACTGTGAACTCTCCTGTATCCGGTCAGTGTGTCTCCTGGAGGGCAACAAGGGTAATTTAAAACTTCCTTAATTTCTCCACTACTAGCTTGGTCTGGTCTCGAGTGAATAGGGTTCTAACATGCCAGCTCACAGTATGTGCAGTATGTTTAGCTGTTATCCAAAATCCATGACCATGTCCATTTGTTAGGCCAGCCAATAGCCATATAAATCAGTTCGGTTTGCTGAATTGTTTCTGTAAAAGTGAGTTTCAGATGATAAGGACTTGTTAAGCCAGTGCAGCCGCTCCAGCTCATGGGAATGACATATCGTAGCTTGCTAAGAAGAGGTATCAGCAGTTTCACCACAGTGTGCTTGTCTTCATCATCTAACGAGCTTGGAGTGTTGGATTTGAATTCAGAGCTTTCCTTCCCCTAGAAAGACTCGCCCAAAGAGGTTAAGAGAGCTCTGTTGGCCCTGGTTTGGAATAGCTTTCCTTCTCCTAGATACTGTTGGGTTCAGGACACCTTATTCTATAATATTCGCTGCAACCCTTTTGGATTTCCCCAAGTGGGCTACCCCCATCCACCACCCGGATATGTGCCTCTGTGCCACTGTACCCCAACATAAGGCACATAGGTATTACAATTGTATGTGTAATTTTTATGTAAAATTTAAAAAAAAATCTTTACTGTCTAAAGTGTGCCTCAGTCTCTAAATCTGATGTTCTAAATGTTGATTTCTTTGATCTCAGATTCTTTGTTCAAGGATTGTATCTGTTTTTAATTTAAACTTCGGTGTTTTTGCTGTTCAAATATGTTTTTGTTGCACATGGTGTTTTTATCAAACATTCACACAACTTTACTCTTGAGAAGACAGATAAAGTAACTGATTTCCATTTAATTAAATTAATTTCACAAGAATGCACATTGTGCTATGCTACAGTTCTTTTGCTATGAAGACTTTCTGGTATTTTCAGGTATAGATAATTCCTTAAATAGGGAAATGGTATTGAAAAACAATCTGGAACTTAAGAGATGAAAAGAAAATCAAATATTTAAGTGTAGGGAGGTCGTAGTCTGGTGTGATGTTTTTACTGTGCTGTGATGCATGGAAGGTAGTGGATTTCTTTGGAGGTGGGGATGGGACTGGATCTCACTTATGGTCTCCGGTTCAAAGGAAAGCTGCTGTTGCTGCAGTGTGAATGCCTTTTTAACCTCATCTGCTAGAATCATGTATTATAAATAAAGACACCAGACTGTATTTTGTTTAATGTTCGAACAGAACAGACATTAGTCCATCAGCTTAGCACAGAGGTAGGCAGACTACAGCCTGCGGGCCACATCCAGCCTGTCCTGCCCTGCCCGGCGAGGCGAGCCCCTGGCCCCTCCCCTGCTGTTTCCCCTCTCCCGTAGTGACGCTGCCGCATGGGTAGCGCAGCTGGCTCCGTCCGGGCAGCGGGGCCGCGAGCTCCTGCCACTCTGAGTGGCATGGTAAGGGGGCAGCGGCGGCGGGTAGGGTTTCCCTGGGGGCAGTCATGGGACAGGGAGCAGGGGGCAGTTGGATGGGGCAGAGGTTCGCGGGGATGGGACTATCAAGAGTTGGATAGGGGGTGGGGTTCCAGGGGGCCTGTCAGGGGCGGAGTTGTGGAAGGGGCCGGGGGGGGGGCAGTCAGGGAACAGGGAGCAGGGCGGGAGGTTGGATAGATGTGGGAGACCTGGGGCGCCTGTCAGGGGGCAGGGGTGTGGATAGGGGTTGGGGCAGTCAGGGGACAGGGAGTGCAGGGTAGATGGGGGCAAGGTCCCAAGGGGTGGTTTGGGGAGGTCCCGGTCAGGGGACGAGGAGCGGGGGGGTGGGGTGGGGGGGGTTGGATGGGTGGGTGGTTCTGAGAGGGGCAGTCAGGGCGTACGAAGTGGATGGGGGTGGGGGCCAGGCTGTTTGGGGAGCATAGCCTTCCCTACCTGGCCCTCCATACAGTTTCACACCCCGATGTGGCCCTCGGGCCACAAGTTTGCCCACCCCTGATTTAGGTACTTGTGATTTGAATCATACACCACACTCATTATGTTTTAAAAGCCAATAGTGAGAGGATCATTATCTACAGAAAGAATTGCAATCTCTCACTAGGTGTACATGGGATCTCTGGTTTTTATTTCTACCCAACGGCATTCGAAAGAAGATACTAAATCTGTTCAGTATTGTCTTGTTTATAGAGCTTTTAGGTATAAATTATTTAACCAGATGTTTAATCAAAGAGAAATGAGTTAAGCACAAATTAACAGAGTCCTCATTTATCAAGTATTTAATTCTCAGCAGTAGGACATTAAAGCAAGTTTTGTTGCTCTCCACAATATATTTAGATATTGGTATCAATTAAATGGAAAGTAGAATTGTGCTTTGGAATACATTAATATGCAAATCAGAGCAGTAACTAATGCAAAAAATAAAGTATTGCAGGTAACATACTGAAGTTGTGTTAACTTATTTCTTAGCATCTCAGCTTGAACATAATTTTCTCTTCCAGTTTCTAGTGGTGGTGTACATGTGAGTACAGTTAGGCATGTGTGTAGACCAGCTGAAGTCAATGGGATAAGTTGAGGAGGTGTATAAATCTTTGCAGGACTTGGGCCGATGTTTGCACCATATTGATGATTTCTGTTCAGCATTTGGTACAAGTGAAAAGAGCTTTGCAATTCAGGGAATTTGGTTGCATCTCCAACAGTCTCCTCAGTCCATGCTATAGTGATAGCTCATTATTTTCAGCAAAGGGGAGGTACAGGATGTGTCTGTGGGGCATAAGTACCCTTTCTCTGTGTTTTTATTTTAAGTCCAAGCAGTGGCATCATACGAATAGGGTGTATGCCATCCCAGCTTTCCTGAATAATTGTTCCTTCCTGGCAGAAGGAGAGCGAGAAAGATGGCACCAAGACAGTCTTTTGTCAGGAAAGGTAGGTTGGAGAAGAATAGGGGAAAGCAATGCCATAAATGAGGGTGTGAGAGGCAAAAATTAAGATGGAAGAAAAAAGGAAATGAAAAGGCAAGGGAAATGGATGTCCCATTCCTTGGTTACTGTACTCCATTGATTTCACAATCAGCTTATTTCAAATTGTTTTTCTTTCATTGTTTGCAGGAAGGCAGGGAAACAAACTGTGCTGTCACAGTTTGCATTTCCTTCTGGGCTCGAAGGCTGAAATATTTTGCATGTCAAGAACTGATATCCTGGTGCTTTTGAATGTTCAAGATTGCGTCAACATGAATTCTTTATTCCATAGTAGTCTGGGGTGTTCCAGTGTAAAAGAGTGGAAGTGTAGTCAAAAGTTATGTTAATAGATGTACTACAAATTGTGACAGATGTGGCAATTTCCTGCAATATCCTCCTCCTGAATAAGTTTATTGTATTAAGTTTATATATTATTGTGGACTGGAATTGTACCTAGGGAGAGGTTAATGCAAATTCTCTCACCATTGGCTATGCGACAACCTAGTCTTTTGAAGTTACACCCTGAAGAGTGGGTCGTTGTCTGCTGATTACATCTTCCCAGACAGAAGATCAGTGGACCAAGAGATGTGAAGAAACAGGCTGATCTCCCCAGTCTAGGTTCTGGTCCTGAATCTGAAACAGTTATAAGAAAAATCCAGTTGTGGGTTTTGAAGGACTGACTACTAGAATCTGAGGTTGGAGTTGAGGTGACCTCTGGTAAGCTTTTAGGCATGCATGTATGTTTTTTTTAATTTTTTTTAATATATTTTTTGTAATGCTTTCACCTTAAGAAAAATGTGCTTGATTAGAAAAGCTGTGTGGTAGCTTATAAGTGCTGGCAATTACACAGTTTATAGCTGCTGAAGAGTAAGTAAAGCATAGACTCTCTTCTGTTTAAGCAGTGTGGCTTTCTGGGGATATCACAGTATAGGCAGGAAAGTGCGGAGCCTTAAAGATTGTCTGGTCAGGAGGGAGTGTGGTGCAGGTCTTTGCTCAAGAGAGGTGATGGTTTGGAGCCAGAAGCATACAAATGGGTGCCCTTGGTGGACCAAAGAGGGTGAATACAGGTGCGGTTACCCTGAAACTGTGACACAAATGCCTACAGAAAATTCGTGTCAGCTACATTTATACTTCTGTTGTCCTGAATGTGGGGAGTCATAGGTCATCAGTGTAGGCAAAGGAGCAGGGGAACAGGTATCCTGGACTTTCCCACCCCCACACAATACAAATAATTTTATATCATTGTTCTAGAATCATGGAATCATAGACTTCAAGGTCAGAAGGGACCATTATGATCATCTAGTCTGACCTCCTGCACAACACAGGCCACAGAATCTCACCCACCCACTCCTGTAACAAACCCCTAACCTATGTCTGAGCTATTGAAGTCCTCAAATCATGTTTAAAGACTTCAAGGTGCAGAGAATCCTCCAGCAAGTGACCCGTGCCCCATGCTGCAGAGGAAGGCGAAAAACCCGCAGGGCCTCTGCCAATCTGCTCTGGAGGAAAATTCCTTCCCAATCCCAAATATGGCGATCAGCTAAACCCTGAGCATGTGGGCAAGATTCACCAGCCAGACACCTAGGAAAGAATTCTCTGAAGTAACTCAGATCCCACCCCATCTAACATCCCATCACAGGCCATTGGGCATATCTACTGCTAATAGTTAAAGATCAATTAATTGCCAAAATTAGGCTATCCCATCATATCATCCCTTCCATAAACTTATCAAGCTTAGCCTTGAAGCCAGATATGTCTTTTTGCCCCCACTCCTTCCCTTGGAAGGCTGTTTCAGAACTTCACTCCTCTGATGGTTAGAAACCTTTGTCTAATTTCAAGTCTAAACTTCCTGATGGCCAGTTTATATCCATTTGTTCTTGTGTCCACATTGGTATTGAGCTTAAATAATTCTTCTCCCTCCATGGTATTTATCCCTCTGATATATTTATAGAGAGCAATCATATCTCCTCTCAGCCTTCTTTTGGTTAGGCTAAACAAGCCAAGCTCTTTGAGTCTCCTTTCATAAGACAGGTTTTCCATTCCTCGGATCATCCTACTAGCCCTTCTCTGTACCTGTTCCAGTTTGAATTCGTCTTTCTTAAACATGGGAGACCAGAACTGCATGCAATATTCCAGATGAGGTCTCACCAGTGCCTTGTATAATGGTACTAACTCTTCCTTATCTGTACTGGAAATACCTCGCCTGATGCATTCCAAGACCACATTAGCTTTTTTTCATGGCCATATCACATTGGTGGCTCATAGTCATCCTGCAATCAACCAGTACTCCGAGGTCCTTCTCCTCCTCTGTTACTTCCAAGTGATGCGTCCTTTATAGCACAATTTATAGCACAATTTTTTTATTAATCCCTAAATGCATGACCTTGCACTTTTCAATATTAAATTTCATCCTACAGTATTACTATTACTCCAGTGTACAAATCTCACCCACCACATCCAAATCTTCCTATATGATATCCCTGTCCTTCTCCGTATTAGCAATACCTCCCAGCTTCGTGTCATCCACAATCTTTATTAGCACATTCCCGCTTTTTGTGCCAAGGTCAGTAATAAAAAGATTAAATAAGATTGGTTCCCCAAACCGATCCCTGAGGAAGCCCACTAGTAACCTCCTTCCAGCCTGAGAGTTCACCTTTCAGAGTGACCCATTGTAGTCTCCCCTTTAGCCAGTTCCTTATCCACCTTTCTATTTTCATATTGATCCCCATCTTCTGCAATAGATCACGTATTTGAGCATATTGTTACTAGCACTCCTGGTACCCCACTGTGCCAGCCAGTCTACCTCCTCCCTCATCCGCTTTGCTGCCAGTCCAGCATGTTCCACACCTTCACCTGTGCTGCAATTGCCATCCAACACATTCCCTCAAACACATGCTTTACCACAACTTGCTACTCCATTACACCTGATGGGATCTCATTTGAAACTCACTTTTTATAAAATCATCCAGGAATGGAGTGGTTATAAATACTCTTAATGGTTCATTCAGTAATACCTTCATAATGAGACCAGTCACTTGCTTTCTTTAGCTTGTATGTGAGCAAGTACCAGATAATTTCAGTTACCATTTTTCATTCAACTATTTTTCCTAAGACCACTGAAAGTGAGGTAGGGCTCTCTCTGACAAATTTCAAGTTGCTACCATCTCCCACTGATGATTTACAGCTATCAGGAGAAAAAGACAATATAATGTCAAAATTGTATATTCCCACTGTCTTCATGAAGAAAGATGAAGCATTTTAGCTCAATGTTTTTTTTAAATCTCCCATCTGAGAACAAATCTGTCAAATGTTAGCCACAAAAGCAAAAAATTGAACAACTAGAACATAAGAACATAATGGCCCTACTGGGTCAGACCAAGGCTCCATCTAGCCCAGTATCCTCTCTTCCGACAGTGGCCAATGCCAGGTGCCCCAGAGGGAATGAACAGAACAAGTAATCACCAAGGGATCCTTCCCTTGTCACTAAAAGCAACCCCTTCAAATAGAAACTTGTGCAACCTTAACTATAGGTGTTGCTGTGCTCCCTTTATACAATTTATGTCTGTATAAATGTACATGCAAAACCTAATTATAAACACAGGCTAAATTTGTTAAATCTGACATGCCTTTGTGTCCTTCATCCTGTTAATGGTGGACTGTACTTTCTCCTGATTTCACAAATCCCTAATTTTTTGGAAATATTAGCAGTCCCCTCTTAGCAACCCTTTAAAAAAAAATTGGGATACACCTTTGTTCAGGGTGTACCACGGATTAGCTATGGTCCTTGGAATTACTTTACCAGGAGAGATTTGTGGTTTATTTTATTAGATAGCTTTCCAATCAATGATCT
Source organism: Eretmochelys imbricata (assembly GCF_965152235.1). Classification (NCBI taxonomy): domain Eukaryota; kingdom Metazoa; phylum Chordata; order Testudines; family Cheloniidae; genus Eretmochelys; species Eretmochelys imbricata. The sequence goes on along the minus strand of NC_135574.1, from coordinate 198,752,768 downwards.
ATACCTGATGTGTCAAAGGAAAGTGAAACATGTCATTACCTAAACATTCAACAGGTGTTTGGAGAGGCAGATGAACATTCCTTGGGCTAGTATTTAAAGAGCGTAAAACATGTTGCATCCTGTTGCACTCAGAAGTGTTATTTCTTTTTTGATAGTTTGCTGCCTGCCTACTTGTGCAGTCTGTTTCTTTGATCTGAATAGTTTTTCTTGAAGTGTGAATATTATGTTGGAGAAGACAACTTTCAAAAGTGGCTGGAAACAGCACTGTGCCCTCTGGGTATGACTGAGAATCTGTACACCAGTAAATGATACATTGCATGTAAGTTGATTCTTCAGTGGTTGCATCTCTTGTCACATGATATTGTAATAGAGAACTGTGGATTTGGAGCTCTGAGAGTGCCTGTCATAGAATGGGATGGGCCTTTATGGGAGGTGGACTTAGCTCCATCTGTCACTGCCTGTCACTGTCAGCTGCCTTCAGGTGATGGGTATGATGGACAGTAATCAGCCTGCAGGTCATCTGGTCTTTAAATAAAAGGCCAACAAGCAGGTCCATTGAGAGAGAGAGAGAGAGAGAGAGAGAGGCAGGTAGGTTCCTGTGGGAGACCCTGGGTTTCAGAAAAGGACTTGGTTTATCTGTTTTATGAATTATGGTGAATATGTTGGACTTTATGTTTCCGTTGCTGTAGGAGCCTTATTTTCTGCATGAGCTGGTGAGTTGGCTCACTGGCTTACAAATTTGTTAAATCTGACATGCCTTTGTGTCCAATCCGTATCTCCTCAATTAATTCAGTTAAAGAATGGTTGCCTCATTTCCCCCTTTTTCTCATCTTGTAGAAGTGCAAGGGTCAGCAACAGTAAAAGCCCAATATGGAAAGAGCTTGCTTTCAACAGGAGGATAGAATACTTCTCATTTCCTTGATCTACCAAGAACCCTTGGGACCCAGGGCCAGTGTCCTGTACTCTGTGTTCTACTGCTGCTATCTGATAGTCTTCATTATTATTATTATTACTTATTATTATTTGTTATTTGTATTCCAGTACTCCATAGGGACCTACTTAGTTATCAGATCCCTATTGTGCTAGGGATTGTGCCATCACATAACAGAAAGACAGTTCCTGCCTTGAAGAACTTACGTTTTTGGTAGAAGACCAGAGACACCTGGTGGGTGCAACAGACCTTAGATGCAACAGCGAGGTGATTGTGAGCAGCATGATAAGTAGGGGTCACAGTATACCAGCTTCAGAGGGGTAGCCGTGTTAGTCTGGATCTGTAAAAGCGGCAAAGAGTCCTGTGGCACCTTATAGACTAACAGACGTATCGGAGCATAAGCTTTTGTGGGTGAATACCCACTTCGTCGGATGCATGTAGTGGAGATTTCCAGAGGCAGGTATAAATATGCAAGCAAGAATCCGGCTAGGAATGACGAGGTTAGTTCAATCAGGGAGGATGAGGCCCTCTTCTAGCAGTTGAGGTGTGAACACCAAGGGAGGAGAAACTGGTTTTGTAGTTGGCTAGCCAGTCACAGTCTTTGTTTAATGCTGAGCTGATGGTGTCAAATTTGCAAATGAACTGAAGCTCAGCAGTTTCTCTTTGAAGTCTGGTCCTGAAGTTTTTTTGCTGCAGGATGGCTACCTTTAAATCTGCTGTTGTGTGTCCAGTGAGGTTGAAGTGTTCTCCTACAGGTTTTTGTATATTGCCAAAATATACCAGTATACCAGCTGTCAATCCACTGTCAAGTAGCTCTACCTCATGCTAACAGCTGGAGACAGCTAAGTTGCTGACAGGCTAGTGGGGAGAAGGAACAGAGATGTCTTTGCCTAGACTGGGGGGTGTAAAGGGGCAGGATCAAAAACCTGATAGCAATATCAGTAGCATAGGTACTTATGCACCCTTGCCACTCTTCTGCAAACCCTGGAGATAAGGGTTGTGTGGTGGTATTCAGCCTCAGCCTCCATCCCCAGAGAGCAAAGGGGCTTGCAGTGTGTGGTGTTTAGATGTTGCCTGTAATTATTAGAATTGGGAGCACTGGCTGTTGGGAGTCTGAAAGGACAGGAAACAGGAAGGAGGGGGGAGGAGTTGAAGAGGCTGAGGGAGAGCTACTGAGGGTGTAGCAGCAGTGTGGAAAAGAGGTTTCCACTTTGAAAAATACAGTCCTGTTGAAGTTTACTACCTTGCCTGGCTACTACAACACAGTGCACAGTCCCACAGAGGGTGAGGGCAAGATACTAGGGGGAGCAGCTCGTTTCACTCTTAGTGGAATCTGGTTGCCTGCCATATCATTCTTCCCTTAGGCAGGGCTACTGCAGGCGTCTTTGCTGCCTGGATGGTCTTTGCTTCCTGGGACCTAATGGAAGAGATAAATGAAGGGTCTGTATCTGGACAACCCTTTCCCCTCAGCCTTAGTCAGAGCAGAGAAGTTAGTCTCCTCCCGAGATTAGGAAAGGAAAAGGCTGGTCAGATTTGGGTCTTCATTTGAGTAGTGAGAGGGCAGCAAGAACAGAGCAGCCTTATTTGTATGAAAACACAGCCCATGACCCCAATCTCTCATTTTCCTTTGGCAGTGAAACTGTTTCTCTCTCTCTAAGAAAAGGAGTACTTGTGGCACCTTAGAGACTAATAAATTTATTTGAGCATAAGCTTTCGTGAGCTACAGCTCACTTCATCAGATGCATTCAGTGGAAAATACAGTGGGGAGATTTATATACACAGAGAACATGAAACAATGGGTGTTACCATACACACTGTAACCAGAGCGATCACTTAAGGTGAGCTGTTACCAGCAGGAGAGCGGGGGGGGGGAGGGAGGGAGGGGAGGATGGACCTTTTTGTAGTGATAATCAAGGTGGGCCATTTCCAGCAGCTGACAAGAACATCTGAGGAACAGTGGGGAATAAACATGGGGAAATAGTTTTACTTTGTGTAATGACCCATCCACTCCCAATCTTTATTCAAGCCTAAGTTAATTGTATCCAGTTTGCAAATTAATTCCAATTCAGCAGTCTCTCGTTGGAGTCTGTTTTTGAAGTTTTCCAACAAGAGACTGCTGAATTGGAATTAAATAAATAAATGAATTTTGTTAGTCTCTAAGGTGCCACAAGTACTCCTTTTCTTTTTGCGAATACAGACTAACACAGCTGCTACTCTGAAACCTGTCATATTTCTCTCTCTATTCTCTGATATTATATAATAACTGTGGCTCGAGCTGTTATGTCAGTCTCCAGGTCCCTTCCCCCTAGTTTTCTTTTGGAAGAGGGCACCTATTCTTTGCCCCACCATCTACTAGTTAGCTTCAAAAGATAAGTTGGGGAGTGGAGGGACAACAGCTTTCTGTTCTGGCATCCCCTCCCCTTTTACTGCAGTGTATGAAGGCATCTTATTCTCCACCCTTCACACCTCCACAATAATGGAAAAGGCCTCCTTGCCTTTTGCCTGCCATTGGCTGCTCAGCAGCTTGTCATTTTCCTGTTGCTGGCATGAGAAAGAGGGTAAGGTACTTTTTGTCTGGAGACAGGGGAGACCTCTCTACAGACCTAAATTGCTTCCTTTGCTCTCTCCTCTTTATATGGATCACAGCTACTTGTTAATTTATCAATCCCAGTTATTTTTTTAACTTGCCACAGGAAATTTATCAACTATTTCTGCATATCCGAACACACATACAGTATTATTGCCAGTTTTATACAGGGTTGTGAAACACAGTAGTCTAATAAAAACTTAGTTTAATTAAATTCCATGTTTTAAATCTAGCCCTTGATTGTATAATCAAAGAGCTTTCGCTGACGTAATATAATGAAGTTAATTAAAATGTGCCGTTTAATTTAAATTCTTGTGCCCTTTTCTTCTAGAGCCTTTAGGGATCCTGCCGTATGTTCAGTTTGCAGGAATAGATTTTCAGGGTGTTTGGGCTGGGCCACGCCCTCCCCCTTCAGCAGTCATCTAGCCAAAGGTACTCAAGGGCACGATAGTTTATTTCATTTAGAACTCTTGATTGTGTGCTTTTCACAACAACAAAAAGATGTATTCATGTTGCAGATGCTAAGTATTAACATGTTAAAACATTTCAGCAAAATCAAATGGGTACTGATGAATTCAAGCTGCCTTGATGTCTTCTCTGAAAAACAGACATGATCCCCAAATAGAAACAGAGAAGAATAATTAATTATTTGATTTAAAAATAGAAAGGAAGGAGGCAAACTAGATAAAAATGTGTGCGCTACCTTCAGAGACTGATATTTAGCCAGACAGGAAGGAGCAGTGGCTTATGTTGCTCATAAAGTAAGGACAATTTGCAATTAGCATTTCTGCAAGGTTTAGTTCTGAAACGTGCGCTGTTTCATGAGGAAAGGTGTAAATGGAATGCAGAAATTGAGTGTAAATTAACTGTAAATTATGTGTACTAATGATTTTCTGTATTTCCCTGTTGTAATATTAAAAATCTACACGATTAGGTGAAGTTTTTTTACTTAGTGTTCCTGCCCCCCCCCACCTCAGACACTAATCAACATTGACACTTCAGATACATTGTAGAGTGTAAATGTGTGGCCTCCAACTGGGTGTCCCCCTTATGGCAGCCCTATAAGTGGCTCCTCTCCTCTGTTTTCCTTTTGGGTAACCCAAAAGGACTCCACTTCAGGCTTTTACTTAAACAATAGCCCTCCTGAGGGCCAGTTTGTTGCAAAAACCTTGTGCAAAGAATCTGTAACAACAGTCCCAAAACAGTACATATCATCCCAGTGCAAATAGTCTTGTTCTAGACCTACCCTAGTGTCTTTCACCACAGCTAGGCTCCTTATCAGTCCTCTTCCTGCACAGCCACCCCAGCCCTTCCTTTTGGGGTGTAACCCTGTTCTTCCCAGTGGGAACTCCCATGGCCTCTCTGCTTGAAGCATTCTTCCCAGGGGAGCATCCCTCACTCCTCCTGGCCCACTGACTCTTCCTTGGGATCCTACTCTCCAGCAAGGCGATGTCAGTAGGTAAGGTCCTCCAGTACTCCACCTTCTTTCAGCCCTTTCTGGCCCTTGGTTCAGGCTAAGTCATTTGGCATCTTCCTCTACTACTGCTCCTGCCATTAGCCTATTCCAGTCCTCCAGGGATGCCAGCCAGCAAACCCCTCTTGCTGTTCTCCTGCTTTCAACCTTCTTTCAGGAACCATCTCCTGTCTCTGGCAGTTCTCAACTCCTGTCTGATTCCTGACCCTGGGAGCTGCCTGTCTTCTTAATTGGGCCAGCTGGGATGACTAAAACAGAAGAGCTGAGCCCAGTTTCATTTAATGGGCCAACTACTCTGTTACAGAGAGAAAACAACCTAGATGATTAATCTGTTTAGTTCCCTGACTGACATTTACACAGCTAATTGTCTAACATTGATGCTCCTTTAATAGACCTGAATATTAATGGAAGATTTGGTTAAACTTGAAAGCTGTTTGTTTAGGAAAATCACCGGAAAAATAAGAATGCTTCATCAACTTCAGATTTTCATCACAGGTTTTATGACATATCAGAGAACATAAGTGCTTTTATGACTTGTAAAAATTGCTCCAATATTTGATATTCTGTGCTTCAAGGAATCCTGATTGGCAGTTGATTAGCCTTTTGCTCAAGTCATTATCTTTAGTGAAATTAGTTGGCTAGAAAATTGCATTGTAATTCAGCAAGGGGAAACTAACATTTCCAAACCTCTTAAGTCTATTATCCTTTTTTACTTAGACCACAATATCAGGTATTTTTCTAGCATGTTCTAATAGTTCTCTGATATATATAAAAATTGTGGCAGTCCTTCCCTCCCGCCTCCCCAATTCTTTCATGTAATACCTCTTTTTAATTCTTTCTCTGATGTAGGGGAAGTTGTGTACAAGTAATTGAGTACTCTGGATCTGAATCAGCAAAGCACTTAAACACATGATTGTTTGTATTGCAATAGCACCTAGGAGCCCTAGTCATGGACCAGAAAGCCATTACAGTAGGCACTATACAACCAAAACGAAAAGACAGTTCCTGCCCCAAAGAGCTTGCAATCTAAATGTAAGACAAGACCGCAGATGGACGTAGACAGGCAGATAGGGAAGTGCAAGGAAACAATGAGACCGTATCGGTTGCCATCATAGGCAGGGCTGTCAGTACACCAGCAGCCCAAACATTGTCCAGTTTTTTTGGTAGGCATTATGGTAAAGAAAGGGTTAAGCGTAAGTGCTATCCTGAATAAGAGAAGCTTTTCGGAACTGGGGCCTCGACTGTTACATTACATAAATCATGAGTGGTGAGCTTTTGTGTGTTTGAAAAATACTTTTTGCAAAAATTAGGTGAATAATTTCCACACTAAAATGAACAAAGCATACTTATGGAAAGAACATCAGTCCTATAAAGCCCTTCTCTGTGTTATAACGAGTAATAGCAATAGCTGTAATAATGTTGCTGTTCATTACCTAGATTGGAAACATTGTAACTGAATTACACTAATTATGTGGTAAATACATATTTAATTTATTATTTGTGGTATAAACAATACAGAGATATTACAGAAAAGACACATTTTACTAATTCTGTTTAGGACTACCGCCTGTGGAGTAGGCTGTGAAGCATCGACATGAGGTAGTTGGGGGGAATATGGGAGAGTCCAGATGCCCCTCATCTGTTAAAAGCAGAGGGGGAGCTGCTCCTAACCTTCTATAGATCCTCTTCCACTTTGGCTGATGAAGCAGGAGCTCACTGGGCAGAGAAATCTGAAGTGAGACTAGATGTAGGAACTGGTGCCTGTCTTTAAAGCCAGTCTCACTTAGTGGTTCCCATCGTGCTGGTTAAAAGGAGCAGGAAGCTGTATGTTCAGTAGATAGGGCACTGGAGAAAGGAGACCCGGGTTCTGTTTTCTGCTCTGTCACTGACCTGCTGTATGACCTTAGGCAAGTCACTTTACCTCTCTGTGTCACTTTTACCTCCATCTGTGTTCTCCATTTGGACTGTAAACTCAGGAGGTGAGGGGACAAAAGAAATGGTCTCTTATTATGTGATTGCACAGTGCTTAGATCACTGGGGCCCTGATTTTGGTTTAGGCCTCTACACATTACTGCAGTACAAATGAAAACTAGTAATATTGCTGTTAGTTTCTAGTATGAAACGGTGTTCTGGTGATGGCAAGGCATTACGTGATGGCATTCCACTGTTGGAATTCACTCCTATTATTTATTTGTATTCTGGCAGCACCCAGGAACCCAAGTGATAGACTTGGATCCCATAGTGCTGGGCACTATACAAACACAGGACAAAACACCACCCATCTAGGCCTACCTCAAAGAGCACCACAACTTTAGTGAGCTTCAAGCCACAATACAATTTCTTGATGTTTTCTCTTTAGATGTTATCGTTTTACAGAATGTATGTTCTTTAGCTTTTTTTTAAAGTAAGCCCCTCTAGAATCACCTATAGTAAGCTACAGCACTATGCACTCTGTAGATCAATTAAATACATATTTAATCAGGACGAAATTGAAAACAAGATAGATGTACTAGCTGAGGTGCAGTTATTTCAACACAACTTACTCATTTCTAGATTGCTAATGTGTTTCTGTCATGTAGAAGACATAAGGCATTTTATCATAAAATGTAACATTTCTCCTGTATGATGAATACCTGAGTGTGTGTGTGTGTGTGGGGGGGAACCATATGATCTCACTGAGACTTACAATGTATGATTTAGTATAAATTAACGCATTTGGGACATCTTTAAGAAATCTGTGAAAACATTTTTGTATGCAGTCTTGTTCCAGAGTTAACAAACTACTGTGTCAGATCATTTTATGAATCGCCTAACATTATGAAATCAATGGGCAACTTGTCAGCTGACTCCTACAACTTCCTTCTCAGAAGAGTTGTATTGGAGAACATTCTTGTTTTTATTTAACACTCCTCCTTTTGCTTCAACGTACTATTTCCTGCTGCTGTATATACAATGTGACTATAGAGGTTCTGTTATGATTGTCTGGCATCCATTAGGACGGATAGTAAAAAGACATCTTGACAGAAATGGATTAATGTAAACTACATTTACTATAATAGATTATTGAGAAAAATTCAGCAACAGTTGGCATCTGATTTTAGAGCAGATGTTACTTTTTTATTTTATGTTTACTGTATGTTCTATATCTCTTCTATCTTTGTCATTGAAAGGCTCATGTTACCAAAGATGACATCAGGGCTGGTTTTTTTGTTTTTGTTTTTTGGCTAACGTGGAAAGCTGAAGTATCTGAATTATTACTTGTACACAAAATATTTGTGTGAAGGAGATGAGTAATTAATAATTAAAATGAACAAATGCTTCTGTTTGTAGGCAAATTGTCCCTTTAAGGTGCAGAGCATTAGACTGGAAAAAAATCTTTTTTTAAAAAAAGGGAGGCTTTCAACAAAGGCAACAAAATAAGGTTGTGTGAAAGGAAGGCAGCTTTGAAACGTGACCTTTATTATTACAGCTTAACTCTCAAACTTATTGATCACATATTGTCTTGCAAATAGAAGACTGCAGTTTCTTCAGGAAGCATTACCGAATACTGAGTAGCAGCACAAAGCTATCAGTCTTCGAGGACAAGCTCTAACCACATGCATGAGAAATGGTATTTCATCATAAAATGTATGTAAAATATCCATTGTGCCAGTCATCTTAGAAATTATAATATAATATTTGTAATAGCAATGATGTCACAACCTTAAACTGTTTGTAGAAATCATAATGGTAACTAAGAAATAATACTTTGCATATCTATAGTGCCTTCCATCTGAGGAATTGAAAATGCTCGACATACACTATTTGGTTAAGTAGATAAGTATTATTTGGCTTTTCATCATCCCTACTCAGGATTGTGCCTTAATGACACAATCTGTCCCTTAATATTTTCTGTTTTCCTCATTTTTGTTTACATTTAAGGTAGATATATAATTGCTTTATTTATTACATGGTCTTCATGTTGCTGATTTTTTTTGATGATTCTTCACTTCTTTGCTTTATATTGTTAGCTACCTTTGGAATCTGATGTATAACGCTTGTAAGACTTCAGTTTTGAGAATCAGACTCTCCAGGTGCTCTATGCTATATTGCAGTGTCTAATAGCTGGGAAGTATGGTGCTCTCCAGAGTGTGTGTAGAGTTACCAGTCTTTTCCATTGCAGTACAGAAGTAAAAGCGGAAGGAATGCAGTAGAAAAAATCACTTGGTGGTCGCAGCAAAAGACTACAGAAGGTAGTTTCAAGCAGTGGTTCTCAACCAGGGGTACATCAACTTATCTAGATATTTGCCTAGTTTCACAACAGGCGAAATAGAAAGCACTAATTAAGTCAATACAAACTAAAATTTCATACAATGACTTGTTCATACTGTTCTATACACTGAAATGTACGTGCAATATTTACCGGTATATTCCAATTGATTTATTTTATAATTAGACAGAAAAAATGAGAAGGTAAGCAATTTTTCAGTAATAGTGTGCTGGGACACTTTTTGGGGTTTTTTATGTCTGATTTTACAAGCAAGTTTTTAAATTAGGTGAAACTTGGGGGTATGCAAGACAAATCAGGCTCCTGAAATGGGTACAGTAGTCTGGAAAGGCTAGTTTAAAGCTTTTTGGCAGTCTTTGTGAAACTATTGTGTCCAGGAAAAGATATAAAAGATCCAGATATCTTGCATCTGATCTGACAGGTTGCAGTACAGTACAGTGCCCACAATGCAGTAGGTGCTACTTTCCCAAAGGCTACCAAAACATATTGGGTCTCACAATATAGTACTACTTCATTGAACTCTCTGAAACAAAAAATACCATGGTATTTACATATTTGCTGTTCTTTTATCAGGAGAAAGAAAAGGAGGACTTGTGGCACCTTAGAGACTAAACCAATTTATTTGAGCATAAGCTTTCGTGAGCTACAGCTCACTTCATCGGATGCATACTGTGGAAACTACAGAAGACATTATATACACAGAGACCATGAAACAATACCTCCTCCCACCCCACTCTCCTGCTGGTAATAGCTTATCTAAAGTGATCACTCTCCTTACAATGTGTATGATAATCAAGTTGGGCCATTTCCAGCACAAATCCAGGTTTTCTCACCCCCCCTCCGCCCCCCCCCCCCAACAAACACACAAAAACTCACTCTCCTGCTGGTAATAGCTCATCCAAAGCAACCACTCTCCCTACAATGTGCATGATAATCAAGGTGGGCCATTTCCAGCACAAATCCAGGTTTTCTCACCCCCCCCCCAACCCCCATACACACACAAATTCACTCTCCTGCTGGTAACAACCCATCCAAAGCGACCACTCTCCCCACAATGTGCACGATAATCAAGGTGGGCCATTTCCAGCACAAATCCAGGTCTTCTCACCCCCCCCCCCCCACACACACACAAACTCACTCTCCTGCTGGTAATAGCTCATCCAAACTGACCACTCTCCTTACAATGTGTATGATAATCAAGGTGGGCCATTTCCAGCATAAATCCAAGTTTAACCAGAACGCCTGGGGGGGGGGGGGTAGGAAAAAACAAGGGGAAATAGGCTACCTTGCATAATGACTTAGCCACTTTCAGTCTCTATTTAAGCCTAAATTAATAGTATCCAATTTGCAAATGAATTCCAATTCAGCAGTTTCTCGTTTTTGTTCCCTTTTTTATAGGAACCCATATTCTGGCTCTCTTTGTTTAGCTCGTATTCATCCACTCACATGAGATATTTGATTTAGCAAATTGTGAAGCAACTAGAAAACTGTCTTGTTCCTCTTCTTTCCGTTATCCACTAATATAGCTGGAGCATTGCAGAACGTTGTTGTTGACTACCTGGGTACTCGGTATGTAGGGAAATCAGAGGAGGGAGGTGAAATTTCTTATTGCGACAAGATATGTTTTCTTCCCTTCTTCCCAAGGGTAGGCTTGGAAGTATGATAGATCATTCTTGACTCCAGTACAGAAGACTGGCTGTTCAGAAGAAGTCCTTAGTCCCTTCCTCTGACAGAACCTGTAACATCTTGCATCTGAAAAGACAGAAGAATAGGAATATGACTTCTTCCAGAATGTCATCTCATTTTTCAGTCAGCATGATCTGTCTTCACAGCACCTTAAAATCGTATTCTTATTCGAATGGTTGCAGACATGTATTTCACTCAGGTGTGGATGTGCCTAGCATGCTGAAGCCAGAGAACTTAGCTTACCAGTACCTGTTGGGGCTGTGCACACACCCTCTGGCCTGTAGCTATCATGTGTTTTTTTTAAGGGTAGTGCCGTCCCAAACCCCTCAGTTCCTTCTCACTGTCTGTGTCTTGAGTCAGAGTTCAGGGTGGTATCTTATCCCATGCTTTTTTTCAGCGTTTTTTCTGTGAACATTACGGTTGCCAATTTTGGTTGGATGTATTCCTGGAGATTTAATCACATGACATAATTTTTAATTAAAGATTAATCTTTAATTCCAGGGGACTCCAGGCTAATCCTGGAGGGTTGGCTACTCTAACATGTCTATATAGTCAAATAGTTATATTGGTTGTAGTAGTACCCTTTAGTAGAATTTAACTTGATGCGCTGCCTTCACCGGTTTTTAAATAGTCTGTTGTGTGGGGTGGCATTGCCTCTTCAAAGTTGGTTGCAACTGGTCTGTCTCACAAGTTCTCAGTGGTTGGACAGTCTAGTTTGGGTGCCACTGGCAATCCAGGAGTCCCTCAGTGGTGGTCAAATCAAAACAATGTATGCAAGGTGTTGTATCCTTCGCTCCTTCTCCACCAACCAAAACTATAGATATTGATGTCTCCACAACAGATTGGGGAGCATGTAGAGACTTTGAAAGCCCAGGATCTGTGGAAAGAACAGGTAGTTTCCTTTCATATCAATGTCCTGGAGCTTCAAGTGATTCACAACACAAGCTGGGACTTGAAGGGCAGGCAGTCTCCACAGGCAATTTCCAGATGGATTACTTCCTGCATTATAACAACATATGAGGTAGCCCAGGCCATACCTCCACAAAGACTGGTGGCTCATTTGACGAGGGCCCAAGAAGCTTCAGTGGCATTTCTAGCGATGTTTCTAAATTGGACACTTGCAGGGTCGCTACCAGGTTTTCTGTGCATATTTCTATCAAGCACTACATTATTATGACTGCATCTAGATCAGATGCAAACTTTGGAAAGACCATTCTGCAATACTTTAAGAGTACTCCAAGTCCTACCTCCTTCCATTACTGCTTGTGAGTCACCTGAGTGGAATACATGTCTCCAACTGCTCAAAGAAGAAAAAACTGTCACTTACTTACACTGTTGTTCTTTGAGATGTGGGTGCAGATGTGTATTTCATGATCCACCCTCTGTCCTGTCTGCATTGGAGTGTCCAGTTTTGGATTTTGGTGCAAAGGAACTGAGGGGAGTCGAGTCAGTGCTGCCCTTAAATAACCATGGGAGGAACTACGAGGGGCCAGAGGGCGTGTGAACACCACAAGAGGTGCTGCTGAGTAAAGTTCTCCAGCTTCTGTGTGCTGGATACACACATGCCTAAGTGGTATATACATCTGCACCCACAACACAAAGAACAATAGTTACAGTACAAATAAGTAACTGTTTGTTGTCCCATTTCTGCAGTGTTCCCCAATCCTCCTGGCCCTGGGGGCCAACCTGATTTGAACTGGGGGTAAGTGGAAGTAAATATTTTAAGTTCCTATTCTTTAATATATTCATACATTACTACTTCCTAATATTTTCAAAGTGTATAACAAATTTTCCTGCATTTTTATACAGCAACAATATTATATGAGAGGCATGTGATGAGTAAGTCAAGATTTAAAATTTGTACTAGAATTTCTTTTAAATTTATTTAACTGTCTGAGTAAGTCAAGATTTAAAATTTGTACTAGAATTTCTTTTAAATTTATTTAACTGTCTGAGCAGAATGCAACCAGAGGCAGAATGAACGCTGTAAGGTATAAGGAAAATAGATCAGATTTTATGTTTTCTTATCTTCACATTAAATTCCTTTTTCAGTCATTTTTAAGCTGCAGTATATTAGGTCAGCTCTATTCCTTTCCTCTTCTGGGGAAACTATGCATATGTTAACAACTGTAATAACATCCATGTATCTTTTTTCCCCCCATTGTTATAGAAGAATAACTTTGACACTCTTGGGATTTTTTTTAATGTTCTTGATTTACTAAAGCACTTTTGTAGGAACAGTTAATATTCATTATTTGTTTAATAACTGTCTTTTTATATTCTAACACCGAATGATTGAAATTAAGATACAGGAAAGGCATTTGTTTGTTTAATACATGCCTTTAACCAAGTTGTGTTACAGTCTTCAAAAAAAAGAAGGCAGTAAAATACATACAAAAACATATACTAGATACTGTTTGGTAATATAACCGTGTTTAAGAAGAACAAAGTAAGTATTGGTTTCAGAGTAGCAGCCGTGTTAGTCTGTATCCGCAAAAAGAAAAGGAGGACTTGTTGGACCTTAGAGGCTAACCAATTTATTTGAGCATAAGCTTTCGTGAGCTACAGCTCACTTCATCGGATGCATGCAGTATTGTAGGTTTTACTTACATTGGACAGAAAGTAATTGCTGCTTTTCACTAATCAGTACTTCAGATATTTTCAGCAGTTGAATCCCTCTCCCCCTCAAAAAAGTGGTGTGGTTACCAGTTTTATGTTGATATTTTTGTACACTTGTTCATGTGGTGTTCCTGTTCAAAAGAGAATTCTTGCAAGGTCTTCGTTTTGATGAGAACAGCATGACTTTCAGACATCCGTGTCGATACTGCATCTGATTTGGGGAGCTCTGGGAAAATATGGCATTGTTTCATACCTTGTAAATCCACTCCTCCTTGGCTTTGGAGCAGTTTTGTTTTGGTGTGCAGTGAAGCAGTAACTAGACTAGTGTAACTAAATGGAGCGAAAGAATTGGGGAAACAGCAGTGTAAGGATCACACTTGCTGTAGCAGAAATGGGAGGAGAGCCATGAATATCTAATTGGCTGTAGTGATAACTTTCTGTCCCATGCAGGTATTGTTTTTAAGTGTATTTTAGTAAGAGCGAAACTTAACCCTTTCATTCTTAAAGCAGAGGAACTATATATACTTTGAGTGCGCTCTTCAGTTTTATTTAAGCATGTTTAGTGTTTGTGAAGCATGTTAGATTGACATCACTGGAGACTGAAATCATTTCTATATTTAAGCTGCAATATGCAACTGAGTGAATCTTCTTACATTTTATTAATCTAATAGAAACATTTGGTTCTGTCCTTGAATATTAGGGTATTTACAGTGCCTACAGCGGTGATACTATTTGTCATGGGATCCTGTGGCTGCTTGTGGGATTTCTAGAGAAATAAATTGATATTGTGGAGCACCCTGGGCCCTGATTCTGTCCTCCTTTCTCTTCCCTGCACCCCCTTTTTACTGCTCCAGTAAAGAGAAAGGAATAGGCCCCTGGGAAATCTCTTGTGCAAAGGGGCTTCCCCAGCAGTTTAGGACTGGCAGAATGGCCCTCTGCTGCTCCTTTTGCAGCCTTCTAGGACTGGTAGCATGCTCAGAGAGGGAAGGGAGTTGTTTGAGAGAACAAAGAGGCATGGTTAGAGCCCTCTGTACTCAACTATTTTCAGCTGTTGAATGGCTCTGTAGGGAGTCACTGCGAGCTGTGCAAGTTAGAGTAGCCCTATGGCTGAGCAGGCAAGTTGGACCCTGAATCCTAAAGGAAAAAGGGTTGCATAAAGCTTTAAGGCAGTGCTAAGTTTAGGACTTAAGCCTTGACTACACTACAAAGCTTTTTTAACAAAAGCTGCCCTTTGTCGACAAAACAGTGAAGGCGTACACACTGCGATGCGACTTTTGGCGACAAAATGCAATCACCCCGATGAGAGACAGAAGTTTTTTTCCTCTAAATTTTTGTCAACAAAGTGCCAGTGTAGACACCACGCTTGATTTCATCGCTTTAATTGGCCTCCAGGAGGTGTCCCACAATGCCCATCGTGACTGCTCTGGTCAGCAGTTGGAACTCCACTGTCCTGCAGTCTGTTAAACAACCATCCGCTCCTCCACCTCAGAAGCCCAGGGAATTTTTGAAATTCCATTTAATGCTGTCTTGATGTGGAGAGGTCTAATCACATCTTCCCAGGTGACCATGGCAAGTTATCGCAGCAAAAGCTCTCCCGCTTGGACCAATGTGGAGCTGTTGGATCTGCTCAGTATATGGGGAGAGGAGGCTGTCCAGTCACAGCTGCGCTTGAGCCATAGGAATTGGGATACCTATGGGCACATTTCTTGAGGCTTGTGTGAAAAGGGCTATGATCGGGACACACTGCAGTGCAGAGCAAAGATAAAGGAGCTGAGGCAGGCGTACCATAAGACAAGGGAGGCAAACCATTGTTCTGGTGCTGCACCAAAGACCTGCCGGTTCTCTAAGGAGCTGGACGCTATCCTCAGTGGTGACCTCACCTCTACCACCAAGAGCCCCGTAAATACTTCAGTGCGGCCTGGAGGTGGTGGAAAGAGTACCTAACCCGGAGGACGAAGACATTGATGAAGAGGTGTGGAGTTAGACGATAATGTGGGTCACCCAGCGGGGCAGGCACCCAGGAACTGTTCTCTACTCCAGAGGTGTCTGGCCGGTCTCAGCAGTTGCTCTCCGGTGAGCAACAAGCAGGCGAGGAGATGCCTGGTAAGTTGCTGTGGTTTGTGTACTGGGAAGGTGGGTTCAGGGTATAGAAATGCAGAGGGCTGGCTGCGTTTCTGTGAGCTGGACATTTCCCTGTGTAGCTAATCAGTACGGAGGAACAGGGTGTTGATGCACACCGAGAGCTCACGGGAATTCTCCAGAGAGATCTCCAGGCAAGTTTTCCTGGAGGTACTCTGCAATCCTCTGCCGAAGGCTTCATGGCAGAGCAGCTTTGTTCCTTCCCCTGTTGTACAAAACTTTCCCATGCCATTCAGCAGTTACTTGTGCAGGGACCAAAGCGGCACACAGGTGAGCAGCATAGGGAGCAGGGTGGAAGCCACAAGCATGGAGTAGATGTACCCTCAGTTCCCTGCTTACCCTCAGCAGTGAGATATCTTCTAGAATGACCCCCGCCTGTGGAAAAGTGTGAGAGAATTTTAGATTTTTTTTTCCCCCCCAGACGGCTGCACCACAACCCTTGCAGAGTGCATGCTCTCTTCCCCTTGTGAAACGTCTTCTCGCCCCCCCCCCACTCCTGCCAACACTCACCATGCTTTGAGTGTTTGCAGAGATGTGTGCTTGCCAAGGGTCAGTGAGAAAGTGATTGCTATGTTGCAAAAGGTGTATTTAACTGAAATGTTTCAATGTTGTGCGTGAATTTAACAATCCTGCTTCTGTGCGTTGCCTCTTATGCTTTGGAGTGCTGGGAAGCCGAAAGGCAGGAGAGAAAAGAGAATCAGGAGTCTAAGGACGCTACTGAGCAGATACTTAAAGTAATGGAAGAGCAAATGCAGATGCTGAAGTCCTTAATAATGCTGCAGACTGTGCATATCTGTGCCCGCCCTCCCCTGCAGCAAATTCAGAACTCTCTTCCATGCCCCGCCCAAACTCTGCTCAGACAGTCCTTTCCACTTTCCGGGACTTCTCAGTTTCCCCTTCACCCCACCCCCTTGGACAACTTTCACAATGATAGCTGGACCTAGATGCAGATCTGAAAGTCTGCCCTTCCCTTGCACCTCCTTTCCTACCAAGCACTTTTGTGTGTTTGTGTGTGCTGTTTCTTGTGCAATAAAAGCCAAGTTTTTTAATGGTAACTCATCTTTATTTGTTTTCTACACATTGAGATAGCAGGCACTACCAATACATACACAGGCAGTTTAATCCTGTGCTTGCTGGAATGTAAGGCCCCAAATGTCACCATTACTTCCTAGGAAAACTACACGTAATGTAACATGGCAGCACCAATTACAGAGAGATACATTACTGGTTCTTGTTTTCAAAGTGTTGCCTCAAAGCCTCCCTGATTTGACTTGCCCCCGTCTGGGCTCCTCTGATAGCCCTGGTAAGTGGCTGCTCAAAATCAGCACCCAAACGGTCTTCCTCAACACTCCACCCTTAAGCAAACCTTTCACCTCAGCTTTACAGAGATTATGCCACGTACAACATGCAGCTATGACCATGGGAATATTATCCTCATTAAGGTCTAACCTGCCATGCCAGCATCACCAGCATGCCTTTAATCTGCCAAAGGCACATTCCACTGTCATCTAGCACCTATTTAGCCTGTTGTTGAACCGCTCCTTACTGCTGTCCAGGTTTCCAGTGTAAGGTTTCATAGGCCACGGCTGTAAGGGATACACTGGGTCTCCCAGGATTACTATGGGCATTTAAACATCTCCCCACTGTAATCTTCTGGTTTGGAAAAAAAGTCCCCGCTTGTAGCTGTCTATACAGGCTGGTGTTCCTGAAGATGTGCGCATCATGTACCTTCCCCGATCACCCCACATTGATGTCAGTGAAACACCTGCAGTGATCCACAAGTGCCTGTAACACCATGAAGTACCCATTCCTATTGATGTACTCCGTTGCAAGGTGGTCTGGTGCCAAAATTGGAATATATGTGCCATCTATCACCTCTCCACAGTTAAGGAAACCCATTTCTGCAAAGCTGTTCACTATTTCACACTATTTCCCAGAGTCCTGGTCCTTCATATCAGGATGCGATTTATTGCCCTGCACACTTGCATTAATGCAGCCCCAATGGTTGACTTCCCAACTCCAAATTGTTTTGCGACTGAGTAGTAGCAGTCTGGAGTCAGCAGCTTGCACACAGCGATTGCCACATGCTTCTCTACCGATAGGGCAGCCCTCATTCTGGTGTCCTTGCACCACAGTGCTGGGGTGAGCTCCGCACGCAGTTCCAGGAAGGTGGCTTTCTGCATCCAAAAATTCTGTAGTCACTGCTTGTCCTCCCACAATTGCATGATGATACGATCCCACCATTCAAGGCTTATTTCCTGAGCCCAAAAGTGACAGTCTACCCTATGCAGCTGTTCTGTGAATGCCAAAAGCAATCTAAAGTTGCTCCTATCCATATCCTGCAGAATGTTGGACACCTGCAAGTCTTCTTCAGTTAGGAACTTCATGATTAACTGCACTGCCATCCGCGATGTCTTCATGACAGGTATCAGCGCATAGGAGAGTAGTGCGGGATCCATCCCTTCTCACAAAGATGTTGGGGTGCATGGCAAAGAAGGGCTGTTGAAAAATGCCACAAAAGAAAGCCAGAGGCCCATGAGTGCTGGGACAGAAAGCAGTGCATCACAGGACATCGAGCCCGGTCCCAAGATGCACCGCGATCCGCTCCGCCTTCCCACAACACCTAGGGACAGAAGATCTCTAGTTAGACAGTGCATTGTTCATACTGTCAGTTATAGTGCCCCAACTGTGGATGTGCTCTGCTGACAGCGGGAGCTAGTCTGAACATGACATTCTGATTTTCATTATGCCAATTTTTGTGTGTCTACGTGACTTTTGTCAACAAAACGTGGTAGTGTAGACAAGGCCTAAATCTTGCAAACATTTACTGAAGGAGGTCGTGTCTTCTACTGTGGGTACTGTCACTCAGGTTTGAGCCTGTATTTGCAGGATTGGAGGCTTAAATTGCACTCCCAAACAGATCAAGTGATAACCAGGCAATGGCTGTATGGTCCTTTTTATTTAGAGAATTTCTGATAATTGTATTGTTTCAATTCATGTTCATCCACAAAACAGGTAGAATATGGGTAGTAGGGAAGAAAGATTCTACATGGTTACCTACCTTTTTTTTTTTTTTTTTTTTTAACTCTAACCTGTCCTGGAAGGCCTACCTGAAATGTCAAGCAGGTAATTCAGGTATCATGATAATCTAATCCTTAGCATCTTCACTGAAACCAGGTGCTATTTGTTGTGGTGATTTTTAGGATCTAAATATTTACCCAATAGTAAGTGAGCTTGTACCACTAGTTTATTTCATATTGGCCACCAAAGAGCTGATCTATAGAAATAATCTGTTATCTGACCAGATTTAGATTTGAACCAATCATCTAGTTTAGGGGTAAAAAAATGTCTTTATGCCATTAACAATCACTGAACCATACAGTCAAGAATGTATACCTTTGCCACTGCTGAGTGAAAACATAAATGCTGCGAGTACGTATATACCTATGGAAAAAATTATTAAGGTGAAGTCTTGGACCCATTGAAGTAAATATAAGTTTTGTCATTGATTTCAGTGGCGCCACGATTTCACCTTTAATATTTGGGAGGGAGGAAAGTCCATGTGATCTAGGCATCCCTTGCTTCCTTTCCCCTCCTCTTCATAGTTTAGAATATACATTCCATTTCATAATTTTTAGTTTCTTAGGTTTTTACATGTTAAAATGATTTTATGAGCCTAATATTTTTAAGGTGTTGGACCTTTCTTATTTTTCATGTTATTGCATCCATTTTCTTAACTTGCCCCTATGGAAGGCAGTGTGGCCTACTGGAAAGAACACTGGACGGGGATTCAGGAGACCTCAGTCCTCTGGCCCGCTAGGAGAGTTGGAGCAAGTCACTTTACCTCTCTGTGCCTCGGTTTTTCCATCTGTAAAATACTGACCTCCTTTGGAAAGTGCTTTGATATCTACTGATGAAAAGCACTATATAAGCGCTAGATGTAAGTGTCACTTGTATTGTCCATAAACTCTTCAATGAAATTATATTTTAGAAAGAATGCATACTTTGCATAACCTGATGGAACATGGGGCAGGCACAGGCCATTTGTACTTTACAAACAAAACTCCTATTAAAAAATCAGCAGGAGGTCATATTTTTCTGGAGAGCTGTGAACTTGGCACTCTTAACTTTTCTAGCGACTGGCCAGTATGCAACTATTTGCAGCTGGACCTAAACATCATATTTTTTTAAATATAGCCTTTGTTAGTTTGTTTATTTAAAATGTGTATACATGGCAAAATGGATTTGTTTATACGATGACAGATATAACACTCAAACACCAGACATGCCTGCCAGTGGGAACTAATTAAAATCATATAGTGCAATAGTTCAATAAATCAGGAAAACAGGAATTGTAATTAGAAGAAAAATGCATATGGAATTTACACTGGTTAAAGGGCAGTAGCAAGATTTAACAATTATTTTCATTATGGTTGGTGGGAAAAGAAGTGTATGCTTTCTGCTGAAGTAGTCACAGCATATGACCAGACCACACCATACTTTTAAGCGGGAGGGTGGTTATCCAGCTTGCCCGGGGGAGAGGGTATAGCACTTTATGGATTGGGGGTGAGGGAGAGGCACAGGAGCTGCTGCAAATGTAGGGTCGGTCAGCGTGGCAATGCTGGCTCATCCCCCAGGGACCGGAAGGGCTAGGCAGTTGATAAAGGGCAAGACCAGCAGGAGAAGGAGGTGTAGGTGGAGCAACTCCCTCCCTCTCTCCCTTCTCTTTGGAAGTGGCAAAATACCAGGTTTGGTCAGGACCTGCTGTGGGCATCACTCTAGCCGCTCTGTTCTCAGAGGGCTGGGAAGGAGTGTTTCCTTCACCTCCAGATTGGCCACGATGGAGTGGGTTTCTTTTCACCTTTCCCACAATGGGTTCAGGGGGACTTAGTTATGGTGAGTAGGGAAGGAAGCAACTCATTATTTAAGTGTGAGATGGATGTCCCGTGCAGGTACTCCCTCAGGAAGGGATACAGTGACCAGATAAATGGCTTAGTAAAGGAGTGGAACGGGGGCAGGCTGGGGTTCAGGGCTCATATGACTGGCATGGCAGGGAGCCAACCCCTTTCCTTTATAGCCCACCCTAACCCTAACATTGGGGGTGTGAGGGTAAGGTGGGGTGGGGGTGTGAGGGTAAGGGCAGTGGGTTGGCTGGACCAAGATGGAAAAAGGGGATGCTGGCAGAAGCCCCGAGGTAGCTACTGAAATGATCATGGAGTTACCTGCACTGTACTCTTGTATCTGCCAGGTAGTCCCAGACATCTAATAATAAAGTTACGACCGGATTAAAACATATCCAGTGTCTCCTGTCCTCTTTTCAGTATAGCCGGACAACTGGTATTGTCTTTATTTTTGTTTGTTTTCCATCTGTGCCTTCAGGAAGGACCTCTCCCCTATCCCTCTGCAGTACAATTTCTGTTCTACACTGTACACAATTTGTATTGCAGATCACACGGCCCATGCAGGTCTGCTTGCATCAACAGGGCCTACTTGGCTCTCACTGTGGTGCGGGCTAGGCTTTTCATCCACTGAAATGTCTCAGCAACAGTTTTTGTAGTCCCAGCTTTCACCACACATAGGTACATGGGAATATTGAATAGCCTTCACTCTGTAAGTTCATTGTGCCAGTGTCTAACCCATTGTTTGGCCCTCATTTTTCTTGTTTCATTAATTAAAACCATTTTCTCTGAATAACATATAAGTGTGAGTGTGCTCTACCCCAGTGCCATGGACCTGGTCATTTAAAAAAAGCAGAAAAACAGAAGGTGACCTGATAAAAGAGATGTTGGAATAGCTTCTAAGGCAGTTTTTGGATGGTTGAAGGTGAAAAGTCGCGCACATTTCAACTGGACAGCTAATCTAGAGAGCAGTTAACATACATTTAAAAATAAAATACATAAATCCTATAAAGTAAAGAAAATGGAGATAGGTGTTTATTATAGTAAAAATTGGCATCTTTCTATGGCACTGTGATGGCTTGTTTTTTTTCCAATATGATGCTGATAATGTATGAGCTTATGAAATACTGATAAAGTATTATGATAAATTAACCATGACACTCTTTTGGAGGCCAAGTGTTTGAGAAAGCGCTTCACCAGCATACCTCTGGGATAAAAACAATTGTATGATATTCACACCTGTAGTTCATTAATTTGGATGAAGATTAAATTTTGTGAAACCCATTTATTGAGATGTATGGAGTTCCTTCGTATACAATAGTTTTATACTTGTGTGAGAGTGTGGAATGCTTTCTCTGACTTCAGTTGCCTCAGAAATAACCAGAATTGTGGCACTGAATGTACTTGGTTTTTTTTATCTGTGTCAGGGGGAATGACTGTGCAAGAGGTTCTAGCATTAAAAAAAAAAAAAAAAAAAATTGGTACCTCAAAATAGATTCTCCTTTCCTTCTATCTCATTTCTTTCAGACACTTCATTCTTAATATTACTACTGCAAGCAGAATGTATTAGTCATTGTAAAACAAGCTTGCTTATGCTTGTACCTTAGGGTGAATGTTTTGTTTTGTAGTTGCTCAGTTATTTATTAGGGCCTGTTTACATGTAAAACCATGAAGGATGATTATTTTATTATCCTGCCACTTTTTGGTTTATTTTTTTTGTCAGCATGATGGGACTGTTACTCAGAAATCAATTTTTTAAAAAAATTTCGATCAACATTACTGTTCAGATTTACTAGTAAAACTCAGTCATTAATCATAAATTTGTTTTTACTTTAGTTAAGTAAGTTATTTTTTCTCAAGTATCAGAGGGGTAGCCATGTTAGTCTGTACCCACAAAAACAACGAGGAGTCCAGTGGCACTTTAAAGACTAACAGATTTATTTGGGCATAAGCTTTTGTGTGTAAAAAAACACCTTCAGATACATGGAGTGAAAATTACAGATACAGGCATAAATACATATTGGCAAGTGAAGAGAAAGGAGTTACCTTACAAATGGAGAACCAGTGCTGACAAGACCAATTCAGTCAGGGTGGATATGGTCCACTCCCAATAACTGATGAGGAGGTGTCAATTCCAAGAGAGGGAAAATTGCTTTTGTAGTGAGCCAGCCACTCCCAGTCCCTATTCAAACCCAAATTGATGGTGTTAAGTTTGCAAATGAATTGTAGCTCTGCAGTTTCTCTTTGAAGTCTTGTTTTTGAAATTTTTTTTTTTTTTAAAGAATGGCTACTTTTAATTCTGTTACTGAGCGTCCAGGGAGATTGAAATGTTCTCCTGCTGGCATTTGTATGCTACCATTCCTGATCTCTGATTTGTGTCCATTTATCCTTTTACGTAGAGACTGTCCGGTTTGGTCAATATACGTAGGGTGACCAGACAGCCCAATATTATCAGGACAGTCCCGATTTTAACCCATTTGTCCCGCGTCCCGAATGCACATCGATCGGGGTGCCTTTTGTCCCGATATCTGGGACGGACCGCTCACCATCACCGCCAAAGTACTGGGGCTGGCGTGGCAGCACTTCCTTGGGCAGCTCCCGGCGGCGCACGCTCCCGCCCACCAGCAGGGGCCGGCAGTGCAGGCAGCCCCTGGGCACAGAGGTGGTGGGTGTCTCCGCGTGGTGCACCAGCTCCCTCCTGCCCAATCAGAGCTGCATGGGTGGGGCTTGCAGGTGCCGGCAGTGAGCAGAGAGCCCTCCGCCCCCCTAGTCAGAGCCATGGAGCTTGCGCTTGTGGCGGGTGCAGCATGTGGAAGGTCTGGAGACCTCCCTCGCTGCTCTGACCGTAGGAGCCAGAGACCTCCCAGCAAGGCTGGTGAGTGCGGCCAGGGAAGGGGGCAGGGTGTGATGGAGTGAGTGTCTGGGAGGTGTATGGGGGGTGCTGGGCTGTGAGGGTGTGGAGGGCCCTGGGCAGTGAGGAAGGTTTGTGTGTTTTGGGGTGCTGGGCAGTGGGGGAGACGTTTGTGTGTCAGGGCACTGGGCAGTGGGGGTCTGTGTGGGACATTGTTTAGTTGTGGTGGTGGGGCTGTGGGGAAGGGCACTGAGAGGGAGGGAGGAGAAACCTATGCTCCTGGCCCCGTGGCTTCTGCTGGGGGCTGGAACTGGGGCCATGAGTCCTTGAGTTCTTGACCCATGGCTTGTGATGCGGGCTGCAGCGGGGACCATATACCCCCCTTGCAGCTTCCTAGGGCTGTGCGCCACCTCTCATGGCTCCGGTCGGGGCTGTGCACCTGTGGCTTCCCTTCTTTCCCCCTCCCCCCCGCTTGCCCAATGTGTCCTGATATTTCACTCTTGCGATCTGGTCACCCTAAATGTACATGGCAGGGGAGCATTGCTGGCACATGATTGGCATATATCAGATTAGTAGATGTGCAGCTGAATGAGCCCCTGATGGTGTGGTTGGGTCCTAGGATGGTGTCGCTAGAGTAGATATGGGGACAGAGAAAGCAACGGGGTTTGTTACAGGGATTGGTTCCTTGGTTAGTGTTTCTGTGGTGTGGTAGTTGCTGGTGTGTATTTGCTTCAGGTTGGGGGGCTGTCTGTAAGCGAGGATTGGCCTGCCTCCCAAGTCCTGTGAGAGTGGGGGATTGTTTTCCAGGATAGGTTGTAGATCGTTGATGATGTGCCGGAGAGGTTTAGCTGGGGGCTGTACATGATGGCCAGTGGTATTCTGTTGTTTTCCTTGTTGGGCCTGTCCTGTAGTAGGAGACTTGTGGGTACCCGTTTCGCTCTGTTAATCTGTTTCCTCACTTCCCCAGGTGGATATTGTAGTTTTAAGAATGCTTGATAGAGATCTTGTAGGTGTTTGTCTCTGTCTGAAGGATTATGGCAAATGTGGCTGTATCTTAGGGCTTGGCTGTAGACAATGGATCTTGTGATTTTTTTTTTTGTCCTGGATGGAAGCTGGAGGCATGTAAGTAAATATAGCGGTCAGTAGGTTTCCAGTATAGGGTGGTGTTTATGTGACCATCACTTATTTGCACTGTAGTGTCCAGGAAGTGGATCTCTTGTGTGGACTTGTCAAGGCTGAGGTTGATGGTGGGGTGGAAATTGTTGAAATCAGGTGGAATTCTTCAAGGGCCTCCTTGTCGTGGGTCCATATGATGAAGATGTCATCAATGTAGCCAAGTAGAGGAGGGACTTCAAAGAGAAACTGCAGAGCCACAATTCATTTGCAAACTTAACACCATCAATTTGGGTTTGAATAGGGACTGGGAGTGGCTGGCTCACTACAAAAGCAATTTTCCCTCTCTTGGGATTGACACCTCCTCATCAGTTATTGGGAGTGGACCATATCCACCCTGACTGAATTGGTCTTGTCAGCACTGGTTCTCCATTTGTAAGGTAACTCCCTTCTCTTCATGTGCTAATATATATTTATGCCTGTATCTGTAATTTTCACTCCATGCATCTGAAGAGGGTGTTTTTTTTACCCACGAAAGCTTATGCCCAAATAAATTTATTAGTCTTTAAGGTGCCACTGGACTCTTCGTTGTTTTTATTTTTTCTCCATTTTTGAGGTTGTAAAAGGGTGAAGTACAAACTTTAGTACAATTCTTGGCAATTTCAAATGAATTACAAGTAAAACTTAATATCCTAGGAGTACTCATTGAAAACCTATTAAAGTCATTCTACTTAGATATATTTTTTATAAAAAAAAATGTTGAGGGGAAACTCAACATGAGAGAGACAGACGGACAATTTTCTGTATTGCTTGTAGCAAATGGCCAATGCTATTTTGGTGGGTCCTGTGCTTTTTCTTGGTGTGGTGGGTCAGTATGCCGTCCCTGCCCCTATTCTTAGGAAGGGACCCAGGTTCAACCCCTACTCTGGTCCCAGTCCCCTCGGCTTCACAGTTTTCTTACCCTCTTTCCCCTGGGCAGGGTTTCTCTCTGTCCTCTGTGCTGTGGGAGTCCCTCTGCCCTGCTTGGGCATGGTCTCCTTTCCCTTGGTACTCTAATCCTCTGGTCAACACCAGAACACCTCCAAACTACAGTCTGCACTCCTTCCCTCCTCCTGTCTGACTGAAGCAGGGGTTTTTATTAGGTCTTGGGCTGGGCCTTAACTGGCTCTAGGTACTCTAATTAACCTGTAGTAACCTCTCCTTAGTCTATAGGAAATAAGGCTCTGACCATTCTGGGGCTTAAATATCTCCCATCTCCTCACTCTCCCTACAACAACACAGCTGAAAACACCTGAGGAACAAAGGCTGAACTGTGAGAAGTGATGGTGCAGGCTAAGATCTTTAGCGTGTGTAAGAAAACCTGGGAAAGCCAAGGCAACTTGTGCCTTAAGAATCTGTCAGCCTGTTTATCACTCAGGGATGCTAGATCCCAGTAAGGACTCAGGCTTACTGAAGAGGAAATTTTGCATTGAGAGAAATTGGAACAGCAAGGAGGAAGAGACCCTGGACAGGAGAACAGGAACTCAGATGGGGACCAGGATCTCAGGAAACCTCGGTGACAGGTCATGGCGCAGTTTATCAGTGGTAAACGGCAGAAACCAACGAACACTCTCATCAGGGACAAACATGGCCACCTACTAACAGAAAAAATCACTCTCCTGTTGCCCTCTGGCCCTGCTGTATTACATGCTGTTCCCGGTATCCGTCAGAGCCTACGTCAGTGGCATCCCCAATTTATTTTCATTTTGTAACCTCACATGGTCTCTTAGCTGCAAGCTTACCTCTGCCTACAAATATCATCAAAATAAGCAGTTCATTGCATTTAGTCTGTTTGTAAGAGTTTCTAAATACACATACAGACGTACACCCTTGGATTTGCTGTAGCATATCTGTATTTGTGGAAAATATCTTTACTGTTATTAGTCTAATGGGATAATCGTAGAACCATATTGTTTTACTTTCTGTTTTGATTTTCATTCCCCCATGCGCTTCCTGTATTATTTAGATTATATTGTTCTTATTGTAGAAAACTAAAACTGCTTTGGATAAATTCAACATTCAGAATTACTTCTAGAAAATTCAGTTAGTAGATCACGGACCCATGGAGTGTTGTAACATCTGCCTTGTTTATTCCTTAGTTACTGTAGGTTACATATTTCATTGTGCCAGTTCTGGCTTGTTTGTTATACATGGAGATCACTTCCTAAATGTCAATAAAATAAAATAAAAAAACCCCATTACAACTGGAATGAACAACTCAGTATTTTCCTCTTTTGTTTTGGCATGGAAGAAAACTTACAAAGCAGCATGCAATAAAATACCAGCCAAGAGTCGCAAACTGTGGGCTATAATTACATATTTTTTCTTGCTGATCAGTAGGAATTTTGTATGTACACTATTACACTTTACGGTTTGACTACAACACCAAAATTACTACAGTGCTCTCTGAAAGAAAATGGTACAATTTAATCTTGTTTACTACCAGAAAATATTAAACTAAATAATAGATAAAATTATTGCACAGAATAACAGTTCTCCAGTTTTTTCTCCTGTCCCTTAATAGTATTAAGGACAAACATGATGTTATTTGACAGAATTACCAGACCTACTGAACTGGTAAGTAAAGTCATCTGACTGGGATGACTTACTTCTCACTCTCAAACTATTAGACTGCAATTTTAAATTCTGATGAGTGTGTTTTTTCCGTCTTAGGAACCACATATGTAATAAAAGCAGGGTCATAGCTAGCACAGGTTTGTAATACCTTTATTAATTATAGTCTTGACTTTCTTTTAAGTTAACAAAATGTGTCAAAGACTTTTTATATAAACCGTATTTACATTTCCCTTGTAGGGCGCGTCTTCTGATGAAAGCTGGGATACTGAGCACCGTTTTGCCAAATTCCCCATATACATTTTCTTCTGCTTTTGAATGTTCATTTTTTCATCTAAATGTAGCAAGAATTGCGTTTGTCATTTAATATTCTTAACTCAATTTTCTTTTCTTTCCTTTTTTGGTCAAGATTGATCATGATACAGCAAAACAATACTTAGGCCTTATGATAAGATTTCCTTGATGTTGCTGCCACTTCCTTGCTGCTCCCCCTGCCGCACACACAGTGAAAAGCCTGCCACTTTTTCTTATTTGTCAAGGATAATATTGAGATCAACTTACATTTCCCTCTTTATGAATAGATATGCATTAGAAGTTCCCAGGTTAGTGTCATATTTTTTCTAGTTTCCCCTTAAAGGAAACATCACTGCCAGAGGCAATATATCAAGAACTTAGTGCAGGAAATGGGGCATGAGAATTCCTTCGTCCCATTTTATTCTTTACCTCTGATTTAGTTTCTTATATAATAGGGGTCTGGTGATATTTCTGTAATGCTCTGAGATTCTGTGATGAAAGTGAAATTATTATTAGTGATTTCTCTAAACAATAAATTTCCTTTTCCTCTCTCTGTGCAAATTGTATTTAGTTTTCGGAGAGTCATTTTTTGTGTGCTGTTTGAAAACACAATGGCTACAAGACTATTGGTGAACAATGATTCTGTCTAAACCTTGGTCTTTTAAACTGTTCTTTGCATTTCATTTGTCTTGGTGTCATGGCCCACAGGTCTTGAACCTAGGCCTGCATGATTCATGAGAGCAGCCATGCTGTAACCCTCCACCTGGCTTACCGGGGACCCATAAATCCGAGCCCCACTGTGAGTCTCCACCCCTGAGGTCTAATTAGCAGAGTTCCAGATTGTCCCTCCTTAAGCCAGCAGTGTGAACAGAATTGTCTAAACAGGGCTCCACCCTGTTCTGGTCTGCATCTGATTTATGGTTCCTGACCTTCAGTTTGGCTCCTGCCTCTGACCCTCTAGTATCCTGACCTGGCTTCACTCTTGACTCCTGTCTCATGGCTGCAGACTCTGGCTCCAACTCCTAGCTCAGCTGCCCATAGCCCAGCCTTGACACTTGGATGGGTTTCACAAATACTTATGTCGTACTAATATGTGATGACTTCTCAGTGTAGGGACAAAATTACTGAGATTTTTACTCATAATTGAGTCACGTGTTTGTAAAAACATCTTGTATGTAAGAACCTTGTTTAGTCATAATTTCATAGTAAAATCTTATTAATCTTTCTTCTCCAAATGTTCATTACCTTATGTACATTGTAATATGTGCAATCAGGTTCATCTTCTTGCTAGTCAATCTTTATCTGATGAATAGCATCAGTGTGTCTAGCTCAACAGCACACGGAACTCAGGAGTTCTTTCTACAAGTACAAACTGAGAAGCAGTGTTAGCCAAGTTATTCTTTTTTCAGTGGTTCATAGGAAACACAAGTGAAAACAGTCCAAGAAATAAACAAACCAACCACCACTTTAAAATACCTCTCAATATCCCTGTAGTCTGTTCAACCTTAGTGAAAGCAAGAGCATCTCTTGATGGTGGAGCTTAATCTCTCTTTTTATAATCCTATGGCTCTCAGCATCAGGTGTTCTTACAGTCCCTTCAAATGCCTTATGTGCCATGGTGGCTAACTAAGCTAACCCGTTTCTCCAACATACAGCCTAAATAAGAAATCCAATGAGAGACAAAGCTGGCCAAGTGATGCATGCACTCAAGACTTTCCACACTTGATGATCATTACAACTCTCATCTAGGAAGGAAGCCGCTCACCCTGAAAAAGATCCAGTTGGTACAAAGCACAAAACCATTTGCTTAGTAACATATGTCACCATGAACACATCATTCCACTGCTTTCTTTAGTGGCTCCCCACTGAATTCAGAGTCCAGTTCAAGTTGCTCTCCTTGGGATGGATCCCAGCTACATAAGAAATTGCATCTCCGAGCATGACCATGACCTAGCATGATAGCTGTGTTCCCTCAGAAACATGAAATAATTGGCCAATAGGGGGAGACTTGTGTGTATGAGGACAGAATTTTCCCAGGACTGGGGGCATCCTGGTACAGGCTTTCAGAACTAAATGCATAAATCATTTCTGCAACTCTACCTTCTCCCACTAATTTCTTCACTCTCCTCTCCCCAACAGACCCACTCTTACAAACATAAAACCAACATTCAAAATATGAATAGTCAAGCTACTTCTCCTGCAGGAAGAGACAGACCAGGGAGAGATTATTCATTTAAAAATACTTGGGACACACTCAAATACTATGACACCTGAAACCACAACTCAGAGATATTCCTCTCCACCAGATCTGCACCCCACTCTCCTTAGCTCTTTCATTTTTTTTTCCAGGAGGGGGAGTTGTTCAGTTAAATGCAAATATCCCCCCATATCACTTCAGTTGTCTCCAAATTGTCCAGTTGGGCTCTCCTTGTTTTCTCCCAGGATTTCATAGCATGGCTCTTTAGCCTGCTTCCTCATCTTCTGTCTTTGGAGAGATGGGTAGTGTGACTAATCTGTTTCCCTGCTGCCCAAACCCTAGGATATCTTCAGAGGAGTGAGTAACCGCATTGTCCCATTTCACCTTCAGAAGGCTCTAATGGATCCTGTTTCTGCAATGGCTGCTTTCATTCTTCAGGTGCCTGAAACAACCCCATATTGCATCCCTGTAATTAAAATCCCCATTCTTTAGTGACTTGCTGTGTAGAGGCATTATACTTAATCATCTATACTGAAGATTTATGGCCTCAAACCTGCAAAGACTTGTGTGTGAGTAGTTGTAATTTACTTCATGCAATCAACCATGTCTCTGTGAAGATAGTGAATCTCTTTCCCTTTGACTTCAGTGGGGAAAGAGTTGATTTTTGACACTGTATTTAGGTGTCAATATGCATTTCCAATTATCCTGGAATGAAATTGTCACAGCCTGTCAGACTGTAGGGAGAAAACACCAGTTGTTGAGGCTCCATTTTGCAGAATCGCTGTACAATTATTTCTCAATCTATTCTTTGTGAATCCTCGAACTGTGACTGACAACCATTAGCCAATCACAGTGAATAAATCTGTATAATCACTGTGATTACTGCTTAATAACTGTACTATGAACACGCAAATTTCTACTCTGGCTACTATAATCCATTTTCCATGATTGGCCCATGCACTCAAAATTTTCAAAATGTTTTGCTAGTAACAGAGATGGCCACTACAATCTCTCACCCCTTCACCTGAAGTAGTAAAACTTCAAAGGCTGCAGGAAAGAGAGGGGAAAAATACCAAAATGTAAATGAAAATGGTGCTATCAAACAGTGAGTAGGGAAAGTATTTAAAACAAAATGAAACAAAACACCCACCCCACCTTTTGTTTCCTGCTGACATTCTCATTACTCCTTGCAGGTGAGCAATTCTCCTGTCAAACTAACTGCAATATATTTGTGTTCACACTGGTGTTGTGGTCAGAAGACCAGGCTGACAGTGGGGGGACAGAGATGTGTATGCTTCTATACATCTGAAAGATGTTCATATTCTGCATTTGTGCAGCATCAGAACCTAGGGGAAGACCTGTCTGCCTGCCCCCTCTCCTCAGTTCATTCTTTTAACACTGCCTGTCTGGGGGGTTTGCAATTTTTTCATCTTTTGTTTAGAATTTGAATATTTAATTTAACATGTCTGTAGATGAAGTTAATGGTGGTTCTTGTTCACTTGGAAATATATGATAGGTTAATGAGCTGCAAAGACCATTTAATTCATTCATCCTACCATATGATTAATGCCTCAGTAAAGAGGAAGTGTCCTCTATTACTTATTTAAATATTAGGGATGTGACAGCAAATGAGGTTTTGTTTGAATGTTACATTTTTGCCAATAGATAGATAGGGTCTGGAATTTGTACATGAAGATAAATAGACGTGCTCCTTCTGAGAGTGCTCCTCTGAAACGCTTTCCAAAGGAAAGGCACTATTGAAATAGAATGTACTACTGAATCTAAATTGTACTATCTAAATTGAATGGGGATGGAGGGATACTCGTGGTAGAATGAAGAATGCAGCATTTCCACCGTAATGTGCAAATCCCAGACACCCTCTGCCTAAATAACAATTTACTTTAAAACAAAACTACATTTACTGCCACAGATTTTTAAATGCATGCTGAAAATTATCTAATGGTTTTCCTCATTAAAATCGGTAGGACAGATATTCTATCCATCACAGTTCATTAAACTCCCTGCCTTTTTACAGGAACATTAGGTACTTACGTATGATTCATTCCAAAGTTAAATTTTGGCATGGTGGGGCAAGAGGGAATCCATTGTCTTTGATTCCAGGTTACATGTTGTGATATGTTTCCTTTAGTGCTGTTAGTTTTTCAAAACAGGAGTCTTTTTACAATGCTGAGAATTCTGACAGGAATCAGTCTCCAGAAAAACATAAACAGCATTGCAACAGTGAAACAAAGTTGAGACTTTTGGTCCTCATGTCTTGTTTTTCTTGTTGTGATGGATGCAATATTTTTAAGGTCTTGACTGCCCCATATTCTCATTTGTAAGAGAAAATGAAATGTCAGGTGTCTGGACAGTTAAAGGAAGAATGTGGTTCCTGCACACATGTCTTAATGTCAGGTTCTTGGATGGGGAAGAACATTGAAAGATTCAACTGGACTGTTTCCTAGTTGTTTTTTACTGCCAAAAGTGTGACATTCATATCAGTTTACAAGACCCATGTTTCACTGAGCCCTTATGGTGTTTGAATGGGCTGATGAAAGTGTGAATTCAGTTGACATTATAACTCTGTCTACATATTGGATGTGCAGCATTGGGACTGAAAAACAATGCACCCTAAGGGGCAGATGAAACAAATGCTTTTTGTGTGGAACACTTTGCTTTTCAGTCAAAGAAGTTAGCATATTGATCTCTAGCATTGCATGACAGTTCATCCATTTTTGCATGTATTCTAAATTTCCCCATATCCTTGATATGGCAGAACATTTTCCTAATATAACAAAAACTCATCAGTCAAAATGTGAAAGGAGAGGGATCTATTTTCCTTAGTGTGCACATAGTAATGTTAATTACCAACATGCACTAAGGGTAGAATAGCCCTCTGAGGCTAGGGCTACACTGCAGAGCTTACAGCAGTGCAGTTGTGCAGATGCGCTAAGCCAATGAGAGAGAGCTCTCCCATCAACTTAATTACTCCAGCCCCCGCAACTGGCAGTAGCTGTGTCAGTGGGAGAAGCTCTCCTGCCAACACAGTGCTGTCCACACCGGTGCTTAGGTCGGTGTAACTTCTTCACGCCTCTGAGTGACATAACTTATACTAATGTGAGCTGTAGTGTATATATAGCCTCTGTTAACAAATTCACCAGTAATGCTCTGAGTGTACTTTACCTGTGTTTTCTTCCTGATTTACATTACCACCATTTGGTAACGTTGGACCAGTTAGCAGCTTTTATGCATGGACATCGGCTATAGCTTTGTTGACCTAAAAGTTCCTACTATTGTATTTTGTACTCTTCTTAAGAAGTTCCAGTTGTTATCTGAGGAAAGGAGATGATCACTTGATGATAGATAATGGCATCTCCAAAATAATGGATAGAAGGATAAATCATTCTGGGACACCAGTCTCCCACATTATTAAATGTGTATGTATAAAAATGAACACACTTGCTATTGTTATCAGTAGGCTTGTTTGTTGTAATTCATATTATAGTAATTTATTATGTCTGTTCTGAAGCATGAGCCATCAGATAGAGAAGGGAATGGGTAGTCAGGAGACCCTGGGTTCTAATCCCAGCTCCAGTTAAGCTTTCTGTGTGACCTTGGGCAAGTCACATTTTCAAACACAGGCACTTAAAATCCACAATCCTAAAAACTGGCCTGAGTTTCAGAGGTGCTAACTACTCACTGCTCTTGTTGGCTTGACTCCACTGAACCAGCACCTCTTAATAATAATTATTAATAATAAGAAGAATTATAATAAAAAAGAGCATGGATTTAGGTACACCAACACTGGAAAATCCTTCTGTCTTCCATTCAGCGAAGTACCTTGCTGAATTGGGGTAACTATACCTCAGTTTCTCAGTCTGTAAAATGAAGATATTACTTCACAGAATAGTTGAAAGGTTTAAGTAGTTCATGTCTGTACAGCTTTTTGAGATCCCTGGATGGTAAATACTATGTAAGTACAAAATGTTTAGTAGTAATTATGTTGGAGGCCCGTCAAATGGATGCAGTGATTAAAAATCTTCAATTCATTAAAGTGCTTAATGGTGCTTTTATTATCCTCTAGTCACATCTTGACTGGCATCTTTGCTCTGACACCACTTATCTTTTAGGGATTCCACCATCACTCCACATAGCAGCAAGTGGTAGGGCACTTGTTTCTCCTTGACATCTATCTCAGTCAAGCTCTCCCAGTTTTACCCCAAACTTATTTTTCCCTTCCCCTCATGCACTCCCCCTGTATTTGCTTTCCTGGCTGTTATGTTAGAGGATAATCTTATTGTCGTATTTTTATGAGTGAAAATATGTTTAATATGTTGGGCCCTTCTGTTGAAATCAGTGGAAGTTTTGCCATTGACTGAACTGCAAACTGGGTTGGGCTCATTCTGAACTATTGTATAATGTCCCAAGCAGCTTAGACTAAAAAGAGAAATAAAATTAATAATATAATTAATATACTATCACAATATTTTCTTATTTCTAAATACTATAGAGACTTTATATTAACTGTAATTTACAAAAATAAAACCCATATTAACCATACCATTTATCTTTAAATAATTTGTTGTCCAATTTAATAAACTTGCCCACTAGGTGAGTTATACCTTTAGCAAGATACAATTAATCTTGAGGTACAGTGGACTCCACTTAAGGTGGCCTAAGATATGGTATGTTTAGGCAATCTAGTAGCTTGCCCAAGCAAAAGTCAGCTTCTTGAACCAAGTCCACTTCCTGCACTTATTCTTCAGCTATATAGAAAGTTGTTGTTTCTGGGCTTTTCCCCCATGTGGGTTGTATCCTCTTTCTCTGCCTGTCATCTCCCTGTGCTGTCTGTGTTCCCTAAATTGCTGACTTGTCCTGCTTGGTGTGCTCTGATGAGTCTTGTTTTCTTCATTCATTAAGTATTGCTCCTGCTTCTGACTTGACTCAGTGAAATCCCTTACAGCACTGGTAAACAGCTCTCTTTGGTGCCCAGTTGTCACTATCCAGGCACAGCAAAGTGACAGTGGCATTGTGTTAACATCTCATATGAAGGTTCTTTTAATATAAGATTATGGGCACAGTTCTCATCTCAGTTACCACCCGTGTAACATCATGGAGTTCAGTGGAGTTGTGTGAAGGAGGAAAATTGCATCCTATATGTTAAAATCTAACCTGTTTTGGACAGTCTCAGTTTTAATTGTGGTTTTGGTCCTTTCATTTTTATCTTTTTTTTTCATCTTCTGAATCATTCTGGGCTGGTCAATGGAAAATAAAATAACCAGTGTTAGGAAATAACAATGTTTGTGTAATAGTCAGCTTCTGTTGTTCACTCTGATGCTGATGAACTTCCCAGACATGCTTTGCAGTTTGTCTAACTGGGATCATTTCTTTTTCAGTTTCCATATGGCCCCTTTCCTGTAAGGAGTTCTGTAGTGAACACTAGTTCTGATTGCACTACAAGTATGTTATAAACTTGCCAATACAACTCCCTACTGCCCCTCCTTCTGACTACATCTGATATGATCATTAAAGCAACCATTTATATTAATTTATATTCAGTCCTGACATTCATGGGGGGAAAACAGTAGGGCATGACAGACACAACACCTGCAAGTAACTTTTCTAATTACATCTTGTGAACTTCCTGATGAAGACACAAGTAAATCTGGGAAAGAAACTGAAAAGCAGGAGTTGGGGGGGAAAGCTTTTAAAAATATATTATATATCATATCACTGATTATGTTGTTTATACAGTGAGTTCTAGCTCATCCACACTCAATATACAAGGTCAGAAAAGAAGTTTGAGTCCTTCCCCTGAGTTCTGTATTGTTTTGCTGTTGTGTTTGATTACCTTACCATTTTTTATTACCATCTGCATTGTGAAGCTCGATCTGCTGAGGGTTTTTTTTTTAAACAGCATCCCATGGCACCTTTAATTCTGCATTTTCTGTGGTTTTGCTTCATTTGCAGCTTTGAGATTTTCTGTAAATACATTTATCCTACATTCTACATCAGTAACTTGTCTAGTGTTTGCTGTATAATTTAACCACTTACTTCCAAAGAGCAGATAAAGTTTTAGCATACAGTTACTGTAAAAAGAATTTGAGTGAAGTGTTAACTTCGTAATGTTCTTTACTGTGTACTATAAAAGGACACTGATGACAGCATTTTATAGGTGTTCTTTAAACATAATTGTTTTTAATACACTTTCAGAAGCCTGAAAACAAAGTTCCATTACAAAATGATTTTGCCTTTATGGCTTCTCTTAAGCAGTGATTTTCAATCAATAATAAAATAAACAATTTACTTCCTTGTTGTGCACTCCATACCATTGATCATGTTAGCACTGAGAAGAGGTTTTTCTTAGTTAACTACTTCTCCAGGAATGTTAAGAAAAAAAAATACGGTCTCTTGTGGATCCTAAATTATAGAGGTTGTGATGGGATTCCTAATATTTTTAAATGACAAATAGATACTTTTTCAAAAATACTTGTTTTTATTGTGCTTTATATGTTCAAAGTTTTGTATAGACATTAACTATTTAAAGTTTAGAGTCAAATCTGAGTTCATGACATGAAAATGAGTTCATGGGTAGAGAGGAAGGAGACATGTTTAGGTCATATCAACAATCATGCTGATAACCAAAACTTCGCCTACAAACTACTTATTCCAACTCAGAGATGGGACAGTCCTGTGAAGTCTGCCTGGAAATACAGATTGGGTGGACTGAAACATTTAGTAATTTTTTGACAACTTTGGCAAATTATTTCTTTTGAAACAAGTAAACAAAAAACAAAGTGTAAGTAGATGTCTTTGTACCAGAAAGCACGTCCAACATGCAGCTTACATTTCTGAGAGGTTCCACCCTTTTGACTCTTGTATGATTTCTTGTCGCACACAGCTGATGATTTGATCTGTAGGACTTTCTTCATCCGTATGATAATTTGGAGATTATGGGTCGGGATTATAATACCTCGCTCTTATTTAGCACTTTTCATCCATAGATTGCCAAGTGCTTTACAAAGGCAGTCAGTATCATTATGTGCACTGTTTCCTTAAATCTGTAGCAGGAAGCCAACTGGAGGTGCCTAAGGAAAGTTCTATGCAGAAGCTCGCCAGTGAAGCACAGAAAGAGACAGAATACCTTTAGGAATAACACTGTTCTCCTTATTCTAATGAAGCTTTTGTTCAGTGTTAGAAGAAAGTGACTCTTTGTGATTATTTATCTTTGTCACATGATACAAATTAGATCAGATTTAATCCTAATTATCTGTATTTTTACAATTAGTTGTATACAAGGATTCTAGAAGAGAAACAGTGGTGAATGGTTAATATTTTCCAAACGAGTGAAACAAATCTGTTCCAGGA
This sequence comes from Eretmochelys imbricata, assembly GCF_965152235.1. Lineage (NCBI taxonomy): Eukaryota > Metazoa > Chordata > Testudines > Cheloniidae > Eretmochelys > Eretmochelys imbricata. Next base: position 198,715,731 of record NC_135574.1, on the reverse strand, counting down.
ATACAGATCAGCTATAGATCAAACTGATCATACAGCTGAAGTGTCTTAAACCAATATGTTGAAGAGTCTTCGTCTTTTTATAAAAAAGTAATATGGCAGTATGCCAATAATATCATGTAAATTTCTTCCTCCATTACTATACAATAACAGTATATCTTGGGCCATCTTTTTTTTCCCCTCCTGACTTGTCACCATTATTTATAAATTTTTGTTAAGTTATGCTAACAATACTTACTTCACTCTAGCTTACATTGCCAGTCAGCACACTCCTGGAGAAAATGAAATATCTCATATAAATCTTCGCTGCATGCCCTGTACATGATTTTTGAATTAAAATAGCTAAGACGTGTTTTAACAGCAGCTGAAGTATCACATTCAAATTTACCGAGCCACTCCTGTCTTTGCCAGATATTTTATATTATGCAGTGTGTTCTCATTTTGGCAGTACGCTTCATTGCATATATTTTTGCAATGAGAATTATCACACATTATTTTTAAACTTACAGAATATTATCTTACTAAAGATATACCGACATCTAATTGTAAATGATGATTTGCATTATTCACATTTTCTACTGAGCATGATGATTTTTAATGCAGCAGTAGTAACTGTTCAAATAATTCTTTATGGTGTTATATGTAAAAAGGAAGCTCACCTAGAAATTATATAAAATTTGCAGATTCCATTTATCCCAATGATGGTTATCCAGAGAGAGAGCAAGTGTAAGTGAGAATGATTTTGTAATCTAGTGGTGAGGGCACCCTGCTGGGAGGTTGGAGACCCTGGAGTCCAATCCCCCTGTTTCAACCACTTTTCTATTATTTTTCCACAGTGAAACAGCTTCAGTAGGAGTGAATGAGGGAATCTCACATCAGTATATCCCATAGGTCAATGGTTAGAACACTCTCCTGACAGGTATCTCACCCCTGTTCACATCTGTGCATTCCCTCTGGCAGAGAGGGGGGAATTGAACCAAGGTGTCTCACATCCCAGACAAGAGATCTAACCACTGGGCTAAAAGTGATAAGGTGGGCATACACTCCACTTCCTCCTCCAACTGGATTCTGAATGGGACCAAATCTGATAGGTGACCTCTGAGCATGCCTAACTGGATCAGGTCCTGCTCATGCCTTAGGCAGGCAAATGCTTATCTTCCCTGGTTCGTGAATCACTGTTGGTTTTAGGTGAGAGAGAGGCATCCAGATGCCCAGAGAGATGCAGCAGCGTGCACACCCAGAGGCTGAAACATAGGCACCTAGGGAACTTTTACTTTGGAAACGTAGGTGCCAAGTGAATTTAGGGGCCTTTGTGAATCAGGGCATAATACTGGAAAGGATTAATAATTCAGAATAGTATTTTATCTTGATAGTTGATGACGCTTTAATGTTGTAAAAATTTTTTTTTTTTTTTTACAAAAAATGTTTGAGGTCACAAGGTGTATTGGTTCTACTTATCCTTGGATTGGGAAAGTCCCTCAATTAAATAGAGTTAATATGAATGCTGGAAACATCTGAAGAGTTTTCCCATCCCCACAGGTTAGAAACTTAAATTTTTATATTAGCATCTCAGTCAACTGAATGGAGGTTTTAAATGCATTTCAAATGCCATTTTTAGGTTATCTAGGGAGTAGGGAGCCTTGTATTATATGCGACTATAATTGGTAATGAACTCACTGCACATTAAGCAGTGGGGGGCTGTTGTCTGGCTTGTTGGAAAATGTGTGCACCCCTTTAAGGGCTAGAGAGCCAGGGAGTGACTTTCTGCTGCATTTGGGGCTAGCGTCGCCAAGCTGACCTGGTCACATCTCCCCCAGGTGATCGGAAAAGAGGAGGGACTGTACAGGTCCATACTGGTTCAGGAAAAGCCAGTCCCTCTTTTATCTGGACTATGTGAAGTAGCACCCACCCTCTCACCCACAGAATTGTTGAAATGCCAGGTTTTGTCCCCACAGCGGGTTTGGAAGGGGCTTAGCTGGGGCGAATGTAAAACAGGAGTTAGGCTATGATGTTACAGCTCATTTTGTAAATGTGGGGTGGATATCCAGTGCAGGTACTCTGTAGGGGAGGTACCTACAATGGATTGGTAAAGGATTTAAAGGAAATACTCTTTAAAGGAGCATAAAAAGGCTCCTGTGACTAGTATGGCAGAGAGCCAATACCCCATCCTTTATAGCCCCCCCATTAATCTTCATTCGAGTAGGGGGGCTGGTGAGGTCCCAGCAGTGGTTTGGCTGGGGACCTGGATGGGTAAGGGGAAGGGCTGATAGAAGCCCCCCTCAGATGATTACAGAATTACCTGTACACTGTACACTTTTATCTGCCGGTTACTCCCAGACATTTAAGAATAAAGTTTCAACCTAATTAAACTACATCCAGTGTCTCCTGTCCTTTTTCCAAGATAGCTGGACAATGGATCAGTAATTACCCAGTATTATGATAAGTAGCACACAACTTGCTTATGGCTGGAGACATTTTTGACACACATTTTATAGATATTGTCTTGAATGAGACAAGTGCAGAACATTTCAATGGAAATGATACAAAACAGAATTCTTGAATTCTCTCTCATTGATTAGGATAAAACTCTTCAGAATAATGTGTTGGAAATTTTATTGCGTATGTTCAGGATGGATTAAAAAGAATCATGTATACAGTTTTATTGGGGCTGTCTGAATAGTAACACAGGCATAAAGTACGTCAAAGAGAGCAATCAAAATTCTAAAATGCAGTAAGGGCTCAGTCTTGCAAGGATATTAACTGCCCTCAACTTGATCTAACTTCATTAGGGTTGTGGGCATTCAGCACCTTATGGAGATGTTCAACAGCGTGAGAAGCAAGTCCACACTCTCCTAGCAGTGTGCTGGAGGAAGAAATCTTCCATTCAGGGTTTCAAGAGTTCCCCAAGCTCTTGTATCCTGGCTTCAAGGGGTTGAAGAATGAACAGTCAGTGGCTCTGCACAGTGACATATCCAGCCAGTCTAGCCCTGCCATGCCACCATATGACACCATGCGGGAAGCTCCAAGAACTGCACAGAGACTAGAATGTATTCATCTCCTGTGCAAGCTCTTGAAATCCTGTCCCTCTCTTGCTCTTCATCATTGCATAGAACAGTGCCACCAAACCTGCTATCCCTGAGACCCTTAAACTTTTAACTGGTTAAATATGAATGAAACAACTGTAGAGTACATATGTAATACATTTTTACTTTGTGTGTGTCTAAATATGTGTACACCTATATTTTGGCTTATTCTACTTTTATTTATTTATTTTTTGTGTTAACATCACATCTGAACCTATATGGGAAACATTTCACCAGCAATGGTGGCTCTGCAGTTTTCTTTTGATGGGAGTTTGACACTGCTGCTGAGTTAATGTCACATGGTAACTACTTCTTTGATTCAATTAACGTTTCCCTTATTTTGTACTGTCCTTTCCTGTACTCCGTTCGCTAATTACAATGTGATTTCTTTGATTGCTTGTTGAGATGGCAAAAATGCTGTGCCTGTATTTTTACTATTCTGCTACTGCTGAGATTCTTATTGCTGACTCTTGGGGGCAATGAGATCTATGAACCGTACTAGTTTTCTTGCATACTTAGCTGCAATTGCAATCTTCTGTAATTATGATTTAATTAACTTTTGAGTATTGCACAAATGTAAAAAAGTGTCAAAACAAGATAACTATTGTAATTTTCAAATCGATGAACATTACTTCTTGGGATTTTATGTTATGCAGGTACTGAGTAGTCCAGTGAGATTGAATAGTCTATCTCAGGGATCAGCAACCTTTGGCACACGACCCATCAGGGAAATCTGCTGGCGGGCCGAGACAGTTTGTTTACCTGTAGCGTCTGCAGGTTCGGCCGATTGCGGCTCCCACTGGCCACGGTTCGCCGTTCCACGCCAAAGGGGGCTGCGGGAAGCAGCGGCCAGCACATCCCTCAGCCTGCACCGCTTCCCGCAGCCCCCTTGGCCTGGAACGGTGAACCGCAGCCAGTGGGAGCTGCGATCAGCCAAACCTGTGGACGTTGCAGGTAAACCAACTGTCCCGGCCTGCCAGCGGATTTCCCTGATGAGCCACGTGCCAAAGGTTGCCGATCCCTGGACTATATAATATGAGAGAAATCAGATGTGTGCAGTAGAGGGGAGTATGATGGTCTGTGGGTGATCAACTTTTTGTTTTGTAACTTGTGGCCTGGAGCCTTGGCTAGATGTTCCTGTTACTCTTTTTATAAATAGCGGAAATAACATTTTGAAATATGCTTTGCTTTTTCTACTGCATTTTCTTTCCCACTCAATGGCTGGCTGACTGATTAAGTGTTATTCGCCAAGAATATTTTATTGTACAAAATATTATTGTACACCTGTATACATGTGTAATAAATATACATATGCATATACTCATGGGTATGCATGCATACTCACACTATACACATTAAATCTGCAGTAAATATCTGTTTGTATTCACATACCCATATAAATATAACATATTAGTTAACATTTAATCCATTTGTTTTGTTTTTGTAGTGGATGGCTGTATACACAGAGCTGCTGGGCCCTGCCTAGTTGCTGAATGTCGCAATTTGTGTGGCTGTGAGACTGGACAAGCTAAAATTACTTGTGGATATGACCTGCCTGCCAAATGTAAGTCAACGTCTTCACACAGTATATTTTTTAAAATCAGACAAACTTTTTCACATGCTTTCTCCCACCCCAAAAGTATAATTGAAAATTAGCAGTAGATTTCATTCAGCATGTTTTGTGAGCATCTCTTCCTCTCCCATCCTTGCAACAATTTAGATGTTTAAAAATAATTATTTCAGCTGTACTACGTAGTGGAAATAAATGTGTTCTTCAAACACAATGCATGCTTTATCTTACATTTTTTACAAGGGGTAGTGTACTGTTTTATATATATAATAGGTAATCTAAGGATCTGAAATAACATAGACTAGGAACAAAGTGTACATTATCATATTTAAGTTCCATGGAGACAGTTTTTGGAAATGATGCAGATTTCATATTCGTCACGCAGATTTCTTGATTGTGAATACATTGAGAGCTGAGGAGATCAAAGTGATGTATTGTGTTTTCAGCTGCTGTGTAGAGGCTGATTGGCAATTACTGTGAAGGCATCTGTCACACTTTAGCTTTCAGTGGAATGCAGTGTTCAATGCTGGAATGTTTTTGCAGTTTGAATGTGGGATTGTTAAAATGCCTGTTCTATTTAAATAGTAAGAAGGTTATTTGATTGACCTCGTTGCATAGAGGTTGAGCCAAACTTGGAAAAATAAACATCAGGGTATTAATGGTGTGTTATGATAAGAGTCAATATTATTTAAGATCCTATAAAATGTAAAAATGCAGAAAATATTATCGATCTGTGATCTTACAGAGATGTGTATTATTAAGAGATGTGCTTATATGTAAATTTCAAGAAAGCACCATGAGGATCTTCTCATGACACCTCAGGTTCTCAGTTATGCACACAGTCCAGTGCAAGGAACGTGCTTTATCGAAACATATTCAGATCTTCTCTTTGATTTTGCTATCGGCTGTTTTCCTGTAAAATCTAATTAACATTGCAGTTATTAAGACTTGACATAGGGTTTCCATGGTCCTGCTGGGGTACGTTAGACAAAAATGAAAATTTTGTTGCTTTGTGATAGTCTCTGCTAAAATGGAATTACCTAATTAAAACAAGAAACAAAACAAAAACGCAAAACAACGCACATGCCAACTTAGTAATTATTTAAGTGACGGAGATAACTATAAAATAGAAACCTTTGTTAAGGTTTACAGACAGATTTTGCCACCTGTAATTCATGAATTATGAAAGGTGTGAATGCCACTGTGGGGAAAGTGCTGAGTAATACCCATAGGGGCATAATTGTGTGGGGTTGTATTTGGACAAAAATACTGGGAAGGTTTGTATAAAAAGAGAGTCAGTTACAGATGTTACCTGTCCAGAAGCAATCAGTTAACACTTCAAAATGGTCAACTTAAGTTAATTGTTCCAGAATTAAAAGCAGTGGCAAGACTATATGTTTTAGGTCAACTTTTCTTTATATAATGCCACTATAAAGCCCTTAACCTCTTTCCAACCCTTTCTCTGCCCCATCCCCATTGAAGTAAGATGATTTTTTATAACATTACTACCAGCGCTCATGCTGAGGTTTCGCTAAATGCTACCCACACCTCTCAACAGGTAGGGGAACTTGATGATAGGGCTGGCCGTGAAAGGGACAGCCCTAGCAACAAGGGAGGGAGACACTTGCTGAGGGACACCAGGTAGCTCCGCAGCCCCTGGAAATCTCTGGAACCCACGGGCCAGCATTCCCCAGCTCGCAGGATTTAACTTAGGGCAGGGGCCATGTGGAGCCTCTTTCAACTCTGTTCCAGCAGCCCACCTTACTCACCTGAACCATGAGTCAGGAAGGAATTTTTACTCCCATGGGCCAACTGGCAGAGGACGGGGAAGTTCTTTGCCTTCCTCACAGCACCTGCAAGCCACAGTGGCTTAAATAGGAATGTGCTTAGTACCTAGTTGAGGTACTTGGTTGAGCTGTTAATTCATCACAGCGTGGGGCTGGGAATGGGTAAAGTTTGGGAGGAGTTTTACATTTCCTTAATTGGTTTGCTCATGTTTAATTTTGATATTTATTATTTTCTCATTAAAATACATGGGAGGGATGAGACATAAAACTTACTCAGCACTGGATGCATAATTCCTTTCATATATTTTAATGAGAACAATTCAATATGAAAGTCCAAGAAACAAACACTACTGAAAAGGAAAGGGCTTTGTTTGTTTGAGGAGAAATGCATGACCGTTCCTTGTCAATTTTACAACAATTGATGGGTTTTAATTCAAACCTGGTAGTTTTTGTGGAAGGAAGTCCTGCTTGAGACGTATAGTTTTTCATTTTAGGAGTGGTTAAAAATCACATACTTACTATAACACCTGTAGCAATGTAGACAGAAAAGTAAGTGTTCCACTTAATAACCTATTGTTGCAATAGCAAACTGTCCAGAAATTGAAATGTCACAAAATGAGAGTTATGCAACTGTATTTTTTTCCTTGCTCAAATAGCAACATGTCATGTGGAAAATGTGCACCCAGTGACAAACGGACAGATCAGCAAGAAAACAAGCGTATACAACATATGTGCAGAAGGGCAAAATTAGATTTTCTTGGGTTCTCTTAGATTTTCATTAAAATGTGTTTTGACCAAGTGTCATTTACCCTTGTTCTTTGAGAAGCTATTTGTTAAAGGTTAATTTGTTACTTATCAATTGTAAAACATCCATTTGAGAATTGTTAACTGTTCAAGACTGTTTTTTCATGGAGACAGAAGCCAGAGAGCCACTGCATATTAAGTCAATTTATGTCAGCTTTTAAACAACAGTATGACAATTTGATGTTGGAAACTATTTCCTATCTATCTTTTGTGTCAGGAACTATACCAAACAGGAGTCCTAAAGTCAGTCATCCAGTTACACAGTGATGATATTATCTTTATGCATCAGCAATTTGTTTGGAAGATATTACTATATGGATTATAACTTGCCTTGGCAGTATTACCATGGCTTTTGGTGTTTTTTAAATACTAACTATATTAAGTTATTAATAATTCACATGTTCTTAATAATTTCTTTGTCGCTTTGCTCCCTTAAGTACTTGGCTGAGTGATAGTCCTAAATACATTTTTGCAGTGTTCAGTACCATATTTTTCAACCTGGATGTTGCTATTATTCTTTGGTTCAACGGCACCCCAGACTGTTCTAGACATGTTACTTGCCCCAAGGATCTCACAATCTAATACCCTGTTACAGGGTGCTCTTCGATGCCTACTTCTGGTTCAGCACCCCTTTTCTCCTCTTCCACTTTTGCTGCTCTCCTCCTGCTCACAGAGTCACAGGATGGCTGCTTCGGGACTCAGCCCTCTAGTCAGGTCACACTTTGATTTCCCCTTCCGGGGGAGTCTCTCAAAATCCTTCTGCGCTGGCAGTGTCAGGCCGTTCTCACACCCACTTTCCTGCTTAAGTCACACCTGCAGTGACTCAGGCAAATCTTCCTGTTCACTGCCCTTAGCAGTACCACTCGGCAATGGATGGTAGAGGAACCAAGGCCTGCCCTCTACGCTGGATTCCAGGCCAGGGCCCAACGGTGAGCAGTTAAGGACTATGGCTATATCCTCCTTACTGCTCTTGCCCCTTTACTAGTTCCTGTTGTGCTTTTCCAAGCTTTTCATTCTCCATCCCTCTCTCTAAGGCCTACTAGGTAACCCTTTCCTCCTAGGTTCCTATCTCCCCTTCCTTTTCCCTTATCTCAGGGAGAGAGACTACAAGTTTCCTCTAGGATGTCTGCAACTGTTGCCAACCTCCTGGCTCTACAGAAGTGTTGCCTGTTCCTTCACAGGTGAGCATCTTTCCTAAATAGTGTCCTTCATACAGCCTAAATCTCCCATTTGCAGCTTAATTGGCTGATTGAGCCCACCTGGCCTAATTCAGCTCTTTCAGAGCCAGCGTGAGGAGTACAGCCAATCACAGCCCTGATCCTGAAAAGACAGACATCTTTAACTGAGAGTAGTCCCGTTGAAGTCAACAGTGCTCTGTAGGGGCACAGCATTCTGCCTGTGTACCGCATGGTGTGGGATTGGGCCTAAAGTGAAAAGTCAATGTTTTAGAAGATTTAGCATTCAGAACATTATGATGAATATTGCTTTGCTAAAGAGGGAACTTTGAAAAAATCATGTCCTGGAGATAATTTGACATTTGAAAGAGAGCATGCTTTGTTATCAGATTTGTAGCTGGTAAATAGAAGGGTGTGATAAACTATATAGAAAATAATGAAAACTTTTGAAATCTACTTCATTATCTATTGTATTATTACTTCATGTTTTTCCAAGTTTGTTTATCTCCAATAAGACAGTGACTGCTAACTCTTTCTTCACATAATGAGAAGTGAAAAATAACATTTCCGGATGAGAGATACCAAGATTTGTAGTTCAGACTGGAGTCTTCTTTTTTGTATGGTCAGAATATTGCAACTACTAGAGTGTTTGAGAACATCAGGGTCAGAGAGCACCATATGAAATACATAACATGCAGGTAAAATATTGCATCCAAGTGATTTCACATGAAGTAATGGAAAGTTTCCTCCTCAAGTAGTAGTAATGTTGAACAAATTAAGGTGAACATACTTGTATTCTGGAGACGTTGGTTAAGAACACATTACAGAAAGCCACACAGCATAGCAGAACAGCCTAAATTAAGGTAGGGCTGAAATCATTTTCTACTTACCAGGCTAATTTAACAGTCACTATACTTAGGCCATGTCTGGATCGGCGGGTAGTGATTGATCTATCGGGGATCCATTTATCGCGTCTAGTGTAGACACGATAAATCGATCACCAATCACTCTGCCGTCGACTCTGGAACTCCACCACGGTGAGAGGAGGAAGCGGAGTCGATGGGGGAGCAGTGGTCGTCGATCCCGAGCCGCGAGGACGCGAAGTAAGTGATTCTAAGTTGATCTAAGATATTCTCGTAGCTGAAGTTGTGTATCTTAGATCATATTCCCCCTCCCACCCCCCCAGTGTAGACCAGGCCTTAGAGTAGAAGTTAGAAGCCAGATGGTGATTGTACTATGCTGCAGAAGCCCACACAAGGCTTCCCACACTCCATAAAATTCCAACCAAGTTAGCTACTGAATTCACATTTAGGTTTGTGTCATCTGTTGTTACTTAACAAACACTTATTTAGAGATTTTAAAAACACGCAGACTGTTTCATTAATGCCTATCTCAGGCTGATAGTTAACTTCTATACTTCATATGTTTATCCCTTTACAAAGAAAAGTTCCCTCTAAGTATTGCACAACTGGTCTTGAAACACTGATTAGTATATTGATGTATTTCATACTCTAAATAACAGATGAACAGTATCTGTTTAAAAGATATGCAAACTCTTGTTTTGTGTCTCATTTGATTAATAGTCCCTGCTGGCTCTTCTGGTAGAAAATAGACTGAGATGTGAGTTTGTGTTGTCAGTTTGTATCCAGAGCCGAGGGTGCATAACAGCCTCAAGGGCTGTTATCTGCTTGTAGAATTTATCATGGGGGGGGGGGCGCGGAGGCGGGACTATTACAACACATTTAAAATATTAGGGCCTGACTCTACAAGGCATTTAATGCCCTTGAATCCCACTGAAGTCACACTGACAAAATGCTATCGATATTATGGGCACTTAGCACTCTGTGGGAGTGGGAAGCCCTTAGGATGGTCCTATATTGTTGCTAATATTTTTTTAATGACCAAATCTTTTAAGTTCTAATAGTAAATATAGAAACCCAGAAAAAAAGAATATTTTGTGGTTTCTAACATAAGACAAGCCATTCAGTGGCAAATGAAATCTTACAGGCTAGCTTTCATTGTAAATTCTGTATTTTAACTAAGTACTCAATTCTTTTCATGTGATTTATTTTTATATATATTTTATATTTTACTAGCAGACCGTATTGTATTTGTAGATTTCATTTCAGTGACTCATTTTGATATAAACGCTTGAAAGCAAAAAGACATGCTTATTCAAATTAAATATACTGCTAGAAATGTAGAGCTGCTGCTAATATATTTTCATATTGTTAATAAAGCGGTAATATTGAGGATAAATTTCCCTGCTCAGTGTTTATATTTAGTACATTAGGCAGTGTCCTTTAGGAAATGCCATATATAGCATTATCTTTTTGATCAATCCAAAACAACAATGTAGATCAATCTGGAGTAATAATGTTAATGTGGTCTCTAAGGCAAATCCTGCTGTGAAATAAGTAGTTCGTAGTGACACTTGCATTAGCCGCAGTGGGAGTAAATCAGCCTCTGGATTTGTTTAATCAAAGTTATCTGTGGAGATTTAAAAGTGTGCCACTACTATGTAGGCATAATAATTTTCTGTATTTAAAAGATGAACGTTTGTGGGGGACCAGTGTAAGGTAAGACCATAAAATAGTAGATTCAAATCTGTGCATATTTGCTTTGAGATCACCTATAGAATTAGAATAAAAAGGTTAATTACACAGATTTGCAGTGGTGGAGCTGCAGTACAGTACTTCCAAACTGGTCTACAGGAAAATTTAATTTTTGCACACACGCATACTATGCAAGCTACTGCAATGGAGCAAAAAACCTCCCATTTGTCTAAAATTAATTTATATTCACTAGTCTTTAATCTTGGTTGATTCAAAAATACTTGTTTTAATCATTTCACATGATTTTTCAATTCATAGCGTGAGCATGCCATAAAGAAACTGTTGTCAACATGGCTGTGTTGGCATGCAGTAACCTCTCATGTGTGCCTCCTGGCGGCTGGGTGTGGTGCTGCAATTTTCTATTTCTCCTGGTGCCTCCTGTAGGTTGTGGCTCAGTCCTCCGGCTAAGTCACCCAGTCAACAGTGGATGAACCCCTTCTGGGGTAACAAAGGTCCAAACAGGGCCAATCACTGTGCCCATTGTAGTCTTTAGCCCTATCTCTGGGCTCAGTTCTCAGACCCTTCTGGGGGTCTGTCCCTGCCCTGTTATAGAGCTTTCTTCCTTCAGTCCGTGTCCACAGAGCTTTCTCCCTTGAGACTCTGTTCTTCACTGGTTCTGACTGCTCCAGCTCTCCAGCCAGGTCATCTCTTCAGTTCAGTCCCCCTCCAGGGTAACAAAATCCAACAAATGGGTGGTCCTCTCCTGGGTCTTCAGACCCATCTCTGGGTCTGTTTAAATTCCAGCCCCTTTCTTGGGCTTTTAGTATAGAATCTTATCCCCTTCTTGGGGCTTAGACCACTTCCCTAGTGGCCGGTGGGGGGACCCGGGCCCACCCACTACTCTGAGTCCCAACCCAGGGACCCTACAAACAGCAGTCATGCACTGCTCCCTTCAACTCCATCAATTAGCTGCTACTGTTTTCCCTGGGTTGCTTCCCACTGGATCTCTTCCCTGTCACCTAGTACATTAGATCCACGCTCTCCGTGCAGAAAGCAAAATGCAGCCAGAGCTCAACTTCTGGTTATTGCTCAGGTTCCTGTAGCTGAAGCGGAGAGCCCTTCTGGTCCCAGCCAGGAACTGGCTTACTCAGGCCCTGTAGCTCCTTTTAACTGAGCCTGCTAGGCTCTGATTGGCTTCTTTCCTGCAGCCTTTCTAGGCAAGTCTGGAGGCCTCACCTTTGCTACTCTTTTCCCGGTGCAAGGTATGGTAGAACTGCAAGACCTCCAGCAGTGGGGGACCGCAAAAGGCCTGGTACCACCCTGTCACAATGATATTAACTGAACACATGTAGCACCGTCATTGCAAGATTATTCAGTTTGTTATATTTCAAAATTTTCTTAATGCAGACTGGTCACAAGACTGAATTGAAAGCATTCCCAGTATGTGAATGTGGCCAAGGGCTATATATCTAACAGTAGATGAAGAGTAACTTGGCAGCCGACACCCTTTTTGGTCCTGGACGCTCATTCTGTTGCCATGATTGTCTTTCAATATGTAAGTGAAATGCAGCTGTGCCACTGGTCAAGCAACTATGGTATTTGATTGGCTTGTGATTTAATATGCTTTAAAGGCGCTGCTAATAAGCCTAGGGATACATTGTTATGGTAATTAAGAGTTTATAAAAGTTATAACTGCCTTCCAGTGAAGGATCTTTGTATACTCTGTTTATCCAAGCAACGTCAACTTAGTAGCAGCAGCATCTTGTGGCCAGAGCTTTCATACTATTTAGAGCAAAATTGATTAGCCAAAGAAGGTCAAGAAGTGTGTTCACTGAAACAATGCTGAGCTTTAAGGTTTGAACTAAGAAGGACCTCCTAGCTCCAGTTCTTTGTTATAACCAACATATCATGACAAGATGTGCTGCCAATATTTCTTTATATCTTTCAGACCCTATATCGCTACTTAAATATTTAATTTTAAAAAAAGAAACAAAAACTTAGAAAACCTGCTCCCAGCAGGACAGTTTTTATATTCAGATTTTTCGTATGAAAGGAATCATAATAGTTTACTGTTTACAAAACCAATGAAAATATATTAGTGTGTTTTCTCATTGCTTTCAAAACTGTTTTATAAACCCAATTTATGTCTTTTATAGTCCTGTTTGAAAATAAATGCAATACAATCTTTACTGTGTTTTAATAGGGTCTAATTAGCTGCAATTATCTTAATGACTTATTGTACCCAATCACTAGCAAGTGACTACACCACATATATTGTTAATGTGTTGGAAAGGGAGATATTGATGATGATTTTCTTTCGTGTTAAACCTCTTCATATTTTACACAGGATTTTATGTGATATTGTAAAGCTTTATAGCTTGTTTTTCTACACAGAGAGACCCAGGGACCATGTTGAATCAGGGGAAATATATTTACTATATTGTGTCAAAACAAGCTCAAACATCTCTCTCTATTTTCCAAGTCCTCAGAGTCTGTTATCATTTTAGGTAGAGAAAGAGCAAGTTCAGAGGCCAGTCGTTGGAAAAATTCTGATGCGAATCAGTAGGAATCTTTCCTGCATCACAAGTAGATGCAGTGTTTTCCTTTGGGTCTGATCTTTGCCTGTGTAAATTTTTTAATGGATAGATTATTTAAAAATTAATTTGCAAGTGGAGCTATGTGTATGTTAATACTGCGTATAGCGTAATGATAGATCTCTGTGGGGCTGACATATGGTACATGAAGTTAGAAATCCTCAGTTCAAATCAAATTGTTCAGTTATCAAATACATTCAGTGTTGATAAAGGAGATACTGTACCCTTGATCCTCACAGTTAAATCTAAATCCTGCTCTTCTAGACAGTTTGTCAGAGTCCACTCACTGAACATGGAATTCAAGTTTGGGGGGGTCGGGGGAGGGGAAGCCTCAGGGGAGTTCTAAACCATTTTCTCAGCAAGTGAGTTCATTGTGTGCATGTAATATGTATGTTAATAAGATGCAGTGGCAGACAGTGAAATATAGATGCCACTGGTGTGCCTCCCCCTGGCCAAATCTTCATAGCTCTGAAAAGGGTTGTTCAAAATTGCTACAGTTTCTACTAAGTTCTCATTTTTAGTTTCACTGAAAGCAAGTTGGTTTTTTTTAGCACCTGAGAGATATAATAAATAGCAAATTGAGATTGCAATGTTGCATGATAGCACAGAAAGCCAATGCTATTTTGTACTTCAGAGGGAATCTGTCAGAGACCGAGCAAATTCTGTGGTTTGTGGCAATGATGATCTCTCACTCACTCACTCATAATATAAATGCAAGGAACTAATCTACAGATTAGCTACACAGTGACTCACTTGACTGATGAGGAAATATTAACTATCTCCCGTATTTGAGATCGGTGTATGTGATAGGTGGAAAGGACTTGGTTTTGGTTTGTCTGTGGAAAAATGGGTTGATGAGCTCAAGAGAATCTGACCCCAAATGTACTAAAAATTATATTAATTGCAGAATCCATGTGCAAGGTGTAGTTTTTCAAAAGGCTTCTAATTCAGTCAAATAAATAATTTAACTCAGTGTCATGAGTCCTCAGTGAGACACATTTCCATACTACATTTCTGCTTTTATACCTCCAGACGCTTTGGCAGTAGATCTCTGTCTCAACTCTCCCCACCCCCTGCCACAAGCTAATTTATTTCACTCTTCCCATATTCCAAAATAGTTCCACTGTTTTTGCTGAAACTTTAATAATAATAATAAAAAAAAAAAAGTTCCCCCAGAGACCTGAGAAATAAAAGTTCTGATAGTTACAATTGTCTGAAAAGAGGAGATTAGAATCAGGGGGCTTATGCTCCCTCAACTGCAGTGGTTGCTGCTGCTCCCACTTGAATATATGCATTCAATACCCAAAGGCCTCCGCTCAGTACTTGAAAATTAATCTTTGAAGCATTTTTGTCTGTCTCGTTTAAGTAGTGATAGAAATTGCTTACTGTAGAAAAACATGACATTAACCTCATAATGTTGGCACTTTTTGATTTAAATTGGTTTGGTCTGAAAAATATGCAGCCCCTCTCCCAACCCTGGATTTAGCTTTTAAGTAAATTGGCACAGACTAGGTGCTTGAAAACAAAAACTTCTTAGAGTTAATACCATATGTGTGAGTTGGAACATGAAACGCTGATCCGCCATCTCCCCAGTGAAGAGGAGAGGCTTAGGATTGTAGTGTCCTAGAGGTCATAATCTTAACTTCAAAACCTCTCTCTGGATTAAAAATAGTTATATTATATTGTAGTTCATAAATCTTTAAAAATAACCTAGCCTATTTTTCTGTCTTCCAGGCTAAAATACAGACTACCTCTTTTTCCTCTGAGACTACATATTCCAAAACCAAAAATATAAATTACCTGTAAACTGAAATAATAGGACCATACATGATAAATAGGGACATAGTTATTTTCACTTCAGCTTTTTAAAATAAAGCAAAGGGAATCGTAAAGAATATAGGTGTGGTGGACCCAATAAACATTTGCTTTAATTACTTGTACTTTTTACCACCTTTAGGCTTCCAGTGCTTTATTGGCATATAACTATGCAAGCTTTATGTTCTGAATATATTAAGAGATCAGCTCAAACAGGGAAATTAGGAGCTAAATTCTGATTTAGGGTGAGATCCTCCTCTCTGAACCAGCCCCTTTGTGCTGGGGCTAGGAGGAGTCCTAAAAATCGCAGTTCCGTCCAGGGGGATGATTACCTAGTGAGACACCTAAGACTGTCTTCTGAGGGTCTGTTTACAAGTCCTGAAATAGGGAGGTATTCTGGAGATGGGAGGAATGTCCAATTCACTGTAGAGATTCCAGGCAGCCCTGAGGTTTGTGGGGCAGCCCAGGGAAGCTGTTGTAACCTAGACAGGCTCCCAAGGCTGTTTAAGTCCCCAGAGCAGCCCATACCAGAAAGGCAAAAATATGGCTTAAAGCCACTTAGCCCCACCTTCCTCTGGGTGCAAGTTCAGTACTGTGCTTTTGAGCTGCAGCAGAGAAACTCATAATCTGGATTTAGCTGAATGTGAGAAACGGAGTCATGCCCATTTCTCATTGGATGTGACTCTGATCCTGATAACACTTATGTATCCTCTTGAGACTTACAAAGTACACGTTTAACTTGAAGCATGAGAATGCTTCAAGTTAACCGTGAGTGTGTCTGACGGAATGGGGCCTATGTTTGTGTGTGCCTCAGTCTGAATTCAATTACACGAGCAACTCAGTTTATATCTATGTAGAGAAAGTCAGAATCTGCCCCAGAGTGTCATTAACTTAAAGCTTTATAACATTATGTATTGTTACACACTTATTAGAAAAGAATGTTGAAGTTGCAAAGTCATGTACCGAAAAGTCAGGAAATGCTGGGATTAAAGTTGTCTGCGTAATCACAATTCAGCCCCCTGAGTTTTATGCATTAGGATGATGTGGTCTTGCCTAAAGCTATGTAGGAAGCCTATGCAGAGCCAAGAACTGAGCTCAGCTTATCTGAGTCCAGTAGTCCTTCCTCTTCTTGCAGCTCTCTGCTTCACCGACTGTTGATCCTGTGCATTGAGTGAGGTGACTGTCTTGCAGAACAAGTAGTATTCAAAGATTGTCTGTGGACAGCCCCAGTAGTGCAGTTATGCTCCAGGTACCAGAGTGTAGTGCTGATGATCCTTGTGATGGGGTATATAAGCTCCATACTGACAGTAACTGGGAGAAGTGGAGCAACCCATTCTGTGACGCTTGGAGGGAAGACCGGTAATTAAGGATTAGACTCAGCTAAGGAGGACCAGACTGGGTGCTTCCTGCAGGATGGACTGAGAGACGAGCTGCAATAGGGAGTTTATACCCTGAGCCTGGCCCTCAGGGAAGAGAGCAGCATGGATGAAAGGGGTTCCAGGCAGCTGCCGGAGAGGCCAATAGCGACCTGTGAGAGCTCCTCAGTAACAAATTGGGAAAAGCTGCACAAAGAGGTTATGTCTATGCTGCAGTTAGACACCCGTGGTTGGCTGCCCCAGCTGGCTTGGGCTCCTGGAACTCAGGCTACAGGGCTGTTTAATTGCAGTGTAGACTTCTGGGCTCCCGCTGGAGCCTATTCTCTAGGACCTTGCAAGGTGGGAGGGTCTCAGAGCTCGGGCTGCAGCCCAAGCCCAGAAGTCTACACTGCAATTAAATAGCCCCACTGTCTGAGCCCTGCAAGCCCAAGTCAACTGGCATGGACCAGTCATGGGTGTCTAACTGCTCTGTAGACATACCCAGAGATGAAACTTCAGGGAGCGAGGACTGGAGAGTTCAGATCTGCAACAGAAAAAGGTGGGAAGCAGCTCAGGGAACTAGTGAAGGATCAAAAGAAATAGACCGTAGCAGTTTATCACAAGGGCCCTGGGCTAGAACCCAGAGTTAGGCCTGGATTTCCCTACTAACCTTTACAGGAGTGGCAGTATAAGTCTCAAATTATGGTCATTGAGGGTAGGTCTACACTGCACTATAAACCTAGGGTTCAATCTGAGGCTTAAGCGTGGTACCCTTTTATCTACACACAAATTGTGCTAACTTAGGCCTTGGACCCAGGGTCTCAGGACTCTGAGGATGGAGGGTCTGAGCCAAGCTGGGACCCAGGGTTAAAGCCCTATTGCTTTGAAGTGCAGATGCAGCCCCACTGAACTTGTGCTCTGGGAGTCCACCAAAAGTATCCCACAATCCTATGGGCTGACTGTCTTCTGGACAGTGAAGTTTTGTGGACAGTCAAGTTTTCCCACACTGAACCATGAACAAAGGATTGGAACGGCCACATTTTGGGAGGGTGTTAGGAAGTCTGAGATATGGGTGGTTGGACTCTGGTCTGCATAATGCACTGTTGGCTCCAGAGCCCCAGGTTGGGACCCAGAATTCAACAGTTCCTAACAGGGTGTAGATGAGTGTAGATGCTCAATCCCTAGGTTAACAAACCCAGTATCTGGTAACTTGAGTTATTCTAACCCTTGGTTACATCACAGTGTAGACACGCCCTAAGACTTCAGATTTTTGTTTGGACTTCTTGTTACCACGGATGAAGTGAGGCTCTCTTGTCCCAACCAGAGGGCTGAGTCACAAGAGGGAACATACCACTGAATGGCCTGAATAGCTGCCAACAGGGGGTGACAGAGTGAAAAGGACTACTATGCCATGCCCAACCACAAGGGGGAACACCAGTCTGTAGTTGAAACTTCTGTTGTTCCCTTATTCACCTACCACTGAACATAAGTGGCTGGGTAAGCTTTAGTGACCCAAAAAAGTGGTCAGAAGACACTTGCTAGCAGATTTCCTGAAAGGCAGCTGAAGATGATGTGTCTGGGTATGGGGCTGCCAGGCCACATTGGACAAAGGAGGCACTGGCTGAAGACCCACACTAAGACCTGAAAATTTTTTTAACCAGGTATTGATTAAGCAGTGTTGTACTATGTATTCTAAGTGTTATTTCATCAGTGGCATAGAGAGAGAGAGAGAGCACATCACATGGGATATGATACTTCTGAATGCAGAGGCCCAAATCACATTGTCATTTTTTGCTGACATATGGCATTACGAATTTGTTAATGTTGCTACCTGCTATTGCTATCTTTCTCATAGCATTACTGCTTTTCGGATATCACCTTCCCACTCTGTGTTTTTGTTTTTAAAATATCTCACCTGAACAGTATTAGCTTTTATTTCTCCAGAATCTCATTGTATTTCTCTCTCATCTTTCTAATCTCTGTCCTTTTGTGTTGTTTGTCAGTTCTCTAGGATGTTAATAGAAAACTGTTAATCTCTCTGAATCTGTCACCTTTTTTTCAAAAAACCCATTATGTAGTGGTGATGATTATATATATATAGATGTGTGTCTGTGCAGTTACGTACTTAAATCACTGTATAACTTGCAAATGTTTTTACTCTGATTTCTGCAGGTATCTTTAGCTAAAGCATTGTTTAGATTATCTTCATGGTAAGAAGAATTAAGTTCTTGACATCATACTTTGGCTGCTTTCAGAAGAGCTTAAGTTTTCATGTTACAGAACTGTATATTGGTTGCTTCATGACTGGGCTGCTTATTCTTAAACTGGTGAATTGGGAACGGAGTTTAATTATGACAAATACAACAAAACTTTAAAACAGCATCTACAGGGAATGAAAACTACTCTGGTCTGATCTCCTGGGTTTACTATATTGTCTTGGATTATTAGTGTAAAAAACACATAAATGGTCCCTTGGAGGAATAAGTCTAAGGCCAAATGCAGAAGTATGTTTAAGGTGGTGCAAGTTTGTATTTATTTCAACTCTGACTCTCTTATAACTACTTAGACTCACTGATGGATAGGAGAGGCCAAACTGATATAAATTACACAATGAGGAGCTGAAGGAGACATACATTAAATAATGGTAGCCTACTTTTAAGTTACACCTTCTTACTCTCTTCTCTTAGTTTTTTTTTCTTGTTATATTCCTTTCTTTTGGCCCTTAGGCATGTGAGTTACACCAACATAGTCCTCCAAGTCACATTCAGACTCAGTGGTTTAAATTATAAGGGGATATATATATAAGTATATCAGTGAGAGTCTAAGAGGCACACAGGGAGTTGTAATGTATACATATGGAGTGGAGTAGGAAGACTGTGTAGGGGACACCAACATGCACTCTGCCAAGATGAAGATTCACCTTTAGTTTTAGAGCAAAATATGTAATAGTTTTCCAGATAAACTATTTTTGTCTATAAACAAATACTTTATAACGCTGAAAAGCTTGGGATCCTGTTTTATTTGCTATGTTTGCTGTCTCTCTAATAGGTTGTGAAACAAAGGATCTTAAAATCATGTTCTGATCAATTTTGCTCATCCCCTCACTCTAATTCCAATATGTTTTTAGAGGTCATTATCTTGAAAACAGCTGCAGCTAGTAGCAAATGTCATATGAAAGCTTTGATTCCTAGCTGGGAAATGGTTTAGAGCCCTAATCTTGAATACTATCAGTTCATAAGTAATATATTAGATGACAATTCAGGTTAGGTTTGAAGTGTTTGGGAGGGTGGGGAAGTAAGATTGTAATCAGAATATGGTCTAGTATCTCTCAGCCTCCCACAGCTATTAACACTCCGTCATCACAATTTCAAGACCAATAAGCTTTTCCAAGTACCTATCGGTAGAAAGAATGAATCAATCTCTCATGTAAGCTGCAGATTTTAACTCTCATTTTTAATTCTGCCATAGGATCTGTGTGACTACATGGATATTAAATGAAGGAGGGGTGGGATACCAATAGATATATTGGGAGAGACTGCAGGTAGCAAGATAATATGTTCTGAAAGCCTGGTAATTCCCATTATTACATCCATTCTGGTGGAAGATTTTACTTTTGTCAGGAGAGAAGTCTGTTAGAGGAATGTTGTCAGGTGAAATTTGATCCATAATCTAGATTTTGTTAAAGCATCTGTTACAAAATAGAACCAATATGTTTCCATTGAAGAAAACTAAATAAATACATGCTGCAATGGAAACGTTAATTTAAAATGTATTCATTGAAACGTTGTGCTTATTCATGAGAACTATGAAGTGAAGTTAAAACCAAATTGACGAGAAACAAATTTTAGTCTTTAAATTTCTTCCAGTTTTGAGAGTGAAAATAAAGTAAATAAAGACATAAGAATTTTTTTTAAGTGTATTCATTTTAATAACCTGTGGTAATGGTGTAGCCACTTAAAGCTGACAAAGAAAGACAACTCTTCAAAGCTAATTTTTGGCTTACATTAACTTATTTAACTGAAACCATTCCCTCTTCTTTATCCATCTGTAAAACTTACCTAGTCTTCCCCTTTCCTTCACTCTGTAGCCTTATATAAACAGACTGGCCATTAGCACTGAAATACACTTTGGTCCAGCCTGAAATTCCTCCCTCTTGTCCCTTCTTCAAGTGAAGAGACAGATTTCACCATTAATTTGTACTCAGTGTTAAAGCTTGTTTCCTGCAGATGCAGTTTGGATGCTTCCAACCTATCCTGGCCTACCTTACTCTCGTGTAAGCTCTGTCCCTAGTAACATACTACTCCTGTGATGGTTCCCACTGAGCTTGCTGGTTTGTAACAAAGAAAAAGGTCTTTCGCAAGCCCAAAGCATGCCACACAAACTGCAACGCCACCTGAGCATATAGACAAACCATCAGGGAAGAACTTTCACTTCCTATTTCAGGGTGGGAATTTATGAGGTGGCAAGAGAGCAGGAAGCACCTGAAATGCCTAGTGAAGACAATGGGCGCTGCAGGTGCTCAGGACCTGTACAATTATTACAATAACTTTTAACTTGATATTCCCCCTTCTTAATGCTAGGATTGTCAGAATCCATTCTGGTCTAGTCCTTTCAAAATATATGGCTTTATTGTAGTTTTAACAGGTCATGTTATGCATTTCAAGGTCCTTACAGACTGCTTTTATTGAAAAAGGTGGTTAGATTGTTGGGTCAGATTGTTTGATCATATATACAATTTATGGTAGAGTAGTTAATCTTTCAATAAACATCTTGGTAGATGAGTTTATGATGAGTAAGAAAAGAAAAAGATAAATGTTAATTAGTAGATCCAATGAGCAATGTTGAGATTATTCATTTTTTAAAAAAGATTGTTTACACAAAGATATGCAGTGTAATGTACATGAAATATTGCAGATGAATAGGCCAGGGAATTGAACTCCTCCGCATATCTATAAAAGAAGCACAGCAATGAGAAATGGATACCTCCTTGTCAATATCTCCCAAACCTGAACTGGATAGACTGTCTCTAATGGAGGAGGGTTAGTTCGTTCTCTATGCTCTTTCAGTCCTTGGACTCCTTCTGAGACTACAATAAATATATAAATCTGAATTAGTTTAACTTGTGGAAGTGACGTTTGTGGGTAGAAACTTATCCACTGAGATCTGGACTGAAAGCACCAATTTATTTCACATAGTCCACTAAACAGCCATCAGGTGGTAATAACTTCCAGTAACTGCTACCCTGAGCTGGATTTGAACCAGAAATTTATAAATGAAAAGCTCTATGACCCATTACCAATCCAGTCCCCCCAAAGGTCTTTATCTTAAATAAATGGGAATTTGTATTAGACACAGATGTCAAGTCACTCACTTAGATACCTTCCAATAGCTCACCACTGTAAGCAGTCTGCATTTTATATAGATCAATTCAAGAGAAATGTATTGCCTTCTAATCCTTCCTTTTTATATTGTTAGTTCAGTAGACTTAAAACTCTCTAATGTTCATTTGTATTATTGCACACTTTTCTGCAGAGAAGGAAACAGAGACATACTCTTTGACATTTGGAAAAAAATACTACCTGCCACTTTTAGATATAAATGCCAACCCCATTTATCTAAAGCAGTGGCATGCTGAACAGCAACAGCAGTGATTTGGCTCAGGTTCCATCAAGTGCCACAATATTTGGCACCCATAGCCTCAAAATTGGTAAAGTGGCAGCACAGTTTGAAGAGGAACACAATCAACATACAGTATATGAATAAAAAGTCGCAGCAAAACACTCTTCCTATCAGGTTGTTAGAGGGCTTTCCCTTCACCCTCTCCCCTGGTTCTTGTCATGCAGACAGAAAGCAGAAGACCAGAAGTTCAAAGTGCAAGCAATGCTAGGTTTGTTGGGGTTAGTTCCAAGCAAGCATATCCATAGCTCTACGCGCCAGCAGAGTCTGTTCCATTCCCAGCTCTGACGCCGCAGAGCCTTTACCCGTTTCCCCCTTCCAAGCTCTGACACCGCAGAGCCTTGCCTGTGTCCCCCTTCCCCATTTCCACCTCCTCAGCAGGCCCAAATATACCTTCAGTGCACGCCCCTAGTCATGCCCCTTACGATTTATAGTCATGTTCCATTTGGGAGGGTCGTGAGTTGAGGTCTTCATCCCACTTCTTTTGTACCCCATGGGAGGGGTAAAGAGTGAGGTGTTTCTCGTGTTTCTCGTTTCTCTTCAATTTGTTTCTCGTCAATTTGGTTTTAACTTCACTTCATAGTTCTCATGAATAAGCACAACGTTTCAATGAATACATTTTAAATTAACGTTTCCATTGCAGCATGTATTTATTTAGTTCTGGGCAAGACCAGGTTTTCTCTGGCTTTTAGTGTGTCTTATGCCTTCTCCTCACTCCTCCTTTCCCCTCCTAATTGGTTGCTTGACCTTGGCTTGAGAGAGGAGCCAAGCAGCCTTCCAGTGTATGCTCATATATTACGCTCCCACCATACCCTGTAACGCTGTAGTTCCATTTCTTACCTCTTTTCACCCCTTCTGCTTGTGGACAGATGTAAAACAGTGTCTTTGTCCTTTGTTTACACCTATTACTCTTATATCATATATTATCAAAAACTCAAACCCAAAATTCTATCTCAGGTTGACAAATAGGCTTATATGCTAACACGGGTATTCAGTTTTCTTTTTTTCTAGATATTCTTCTCTCATTCTGGTTTTTAATTAACCCACCCCTGTGGCTTAGTCTTCCCTTTATGTCTCTGTCTTTCTACATCAGTTTTTTTTTAATTAGATCTCTCTCCCTCTAAGTATTTTCTGTTGTTGAAAAATCTACCATTTTTTACTACAGGCTGAAAGAGCATCCTCTGTCAGTTTTGTTTTCTTCCCATTCCCTTTCATGGTTGGTTTTCTCTTCTCTTAATTTTCTGTTTTGTCTACTAGTTTTGCCCTCTGGGTTCTCTATCCAGGCTCGTATATACACCCTCTTTCGGGTATTTCTCTTCTCCACCCACTTCCTTGCATTGGATGCCCCCACTGGATAGTTACTTACTGGCCCTGAACAATGCATTTGGGTCCCAATCTGAGCTTTCCCCAAGTTCAAAGATGTTTGGATTGAGGCTCTTCTTTACAGTTAATAAGAACTTCAAACCTTGGACTGTAGGTGTATAAAAAACAATTCTGTCCCTTATTTAAATCATCTGCATAACTAGATGATCTGGAATAATTCTTCCCTAAAATAAAATATTAATTCAAACAGTCTATTCTTACAACAGCAGCTGAATACATATCACTGTGGGGAAAGTTTTCCTTATCATCATCTTAGTTATCAACTTGGTATAAATATAGGCAGAAAAGATAATTGTCAATCCTTTTGTCTCTACAGTGTGATCTCTGCTACACTTTCTTTTTCACATATGCAGAATATCGCTACATTTTAAATCAGTATGAAACTCTAAAGTCTGAGCTGAGACACTGCTTTCTCAATAATGATAAAACTCCACACATTTTAAAATGCATTTCACATGCTCCTTCCCCGTCAGGTGTTGAGAAATGGTTGATTGCAATTTCTCAGAGTTCCAAGAACCAGTCTTAGCTTGCTTGTGATCAAATAGACTTAAGACATAATGTTTTGTAACAGGCAATGCTGTATGATTAAACAGACCGAATTTTAACTTGTAAATACTTGACAGAAATAAATGCCGTGATCAACAGGGAGAGATGGTGTGTGATTGTTTGCTTGATGTGAAAATCTTCCTTTTATAATTTTTTCTTATTTTTTATACAATCAATTTAATCTGTCATCAGTCTAAGAATATAAGGCACCCATTAAATTCTCAATTTCATTTTGTAAAGAAACATGAAAAACTTTCAAAAACTTCAGCTCTGTGTTTCAGTGGGGGGTCTGCATAAATATTTCCTGCATTATAACCCAACACACCACTAGCTTTCTCTGCTGAAAACTATTTAGAGCCTGTGTTATAATCACTCATATCTATTGGGTGGGTATTGAGTTCCTTACACAATAGATTTCACTTAAGTTACAGTTGTTTGTGAAAGCGAAGGGTGGCTCTTTGCTTCTTTCGTTGTATCCTGAAAGAAACAGCATGAATTTTTCAAATCTTCAAAGATTGTGAGATTCTTTTGTATGCTTATGTTTGAAGGTATTAATTGGAGAGTGTTTCTTTGGGGAGCAAGCCCAGTATGGTACAGTGGCCAGCTGCAGGTGCTATACTCTCCTCTATACCATTCTCTTGAAGATTTCATCTTCCTGTCTGGGGAGCTTAATCAGGGACTGCACTCTGTGTACATGAAAATTGACTGAAGTTAGAAATGTGGAAACAGGTTTTTTGTTTTTCGCAAAGTATCTGGATTAAAGAGAGTGTGATACATTTACAGCTCAGTTTCCTCTTGCAGTTTGCCATTGTGATCGTCTTTATATTTTGTTAAATGTATATTCAGAAAAGAAACTGAGCTGTAAACTTTAAACTGTTGTGTTTTAATTTTTTTTGGAGTGGGTCATGATACCTTCTGCATTTATATTCTTAATTGTCGACTATCATGCTTGATTTATTGTGATCTGTTGCTGAGTCATACTGACAAGATGTGGAGAATCTTTCTGAATTCAAACTAAATTAAACAGTTAAGAAAAGGAAGAATAAATCAGTTTTCCATGTCCTTTGTGGTTTCTCAAGAATAATTTTCTATTTAACTGAAGAGGTTAGAAATGCACCTGTATTTACCATTTTACCTTCGCAAAAAACCTATATAATGTTGTGATTAATTCATTACTTCTGTTTAGGTGGCTTGCTTTTTTTGGAGCAGTAAAAACAAAAAACAAAACAAAAACCCACTACTCCAAAAAAACTAGGGCTGTATCATGCTGTCAGCTTTCTAACAGAAATACTCCTTGAAATCAGTGGAGGTGTTCTAAAGCTGACACACTCTGTGGCCTCTAGTGAATAGCTTATACTTATATTGCTAAGGACTTGTGGAACTTAGTAAGCCCCATACAGAACAAATGGGATACACTGGACTCATAAAGATTTTATCTGTTTTCTTTTTGTTTTATTGACATTGCATCAGCAAGCAAGCTGAGTGAACTAGGCTAGGGCTTTATCTGTTACTATATCTTTTTGGCAATTCTGTTCAGTTCTCAAAAGTACTCCCAATTTATTTCTTCAAGTTTCTACTTGACTACAGTCGTTGCACTGTTTTGTTTTTTTGCCCAATTCCCTGGGGAGCTGTTTTCACTTTCTGTTGAGCATTTACTCTTTATCTTTCTAAGAGAAGTTTTGGCATCCAGTATATTTTCCACCCTAATGGGATCAAGTTTAGAGCTACCTACACCACTATTTCTAGGTTGCTTATTACTTCTAGGCTGTACATTCTTCTAAACCTTAAAATACATGGAACACTGACCTTTGCATGCCAGAAGATTAACTAAACTAGAGAAACAATAAAATGTAGTGAAGCATGAAATTTCAAATGAAGTGGAAATGATTTTTAAAGCATATGTCAGTTTTGTTAGAGCTTTAATATTATATTCCTATAATTTTTAGAATTACTCAACAATAGTTAACAAATAGTGGGACGAACCTGCTCTATATGTGGGAGAGAAATGAGAAAAAAGGATTTTTATGAAAATGTTATACTGCTCCATTTAATGAAGGGTATTTGAGGGGTATGGTGCTGATTGTTTGAGACATAAGACCAGGAAACTTCAGTTTGCATTCAGTTAAAACCATGATTCTACCAGGGGCTGCAGCAGCTTGTTTAATAAAATGTAGGTACAATGTTGTATTTGGAAACCTACAATCAGCTGCTTGGAGCTGTTTGCATATTTTCACATGACATCTTAAAGGTTGTGTAGGCCTTAGTAATGACAACGCTTATGATAAATTAATATTACAAGTGGTGATTAGCTAGCTTTCTCCTCCTTACGCCTTCCATATTGATACGGTTACTGAAGTGTTAAATATTCTCTCTTGGCAGATATTGTTTTGATATTGTGACTAGCTTTACAATTAAATATTGTCAAATATTTTGATTCTCTCACTGCTTATTAATAAAGAAAACCCTTACAGAGGGAAATTCAAGTCTTGGACTACATACATGACTACATATTTTTAGAAATGGTAGTGACTGCTGCAAATAAAACTTTTCCTCAAGTTTAATTGTGAGGACTAATCTCTAAACATTTTCTCTCCTTGTCTCTGGGTTTTCCTGGACATGCCATTTTAAATGCTATGTTAAACTGATATCTCCATTGTGCTGCCAATTTAAATACTCTTAAATTCTCAGCCTGCAGTATACAGTCACAATAAATCAAGATGATGCCATTTGAGTCACTTTTTCTGCAAACTTTGAAGAAGCTAGTCTGATTGGGGCAGGCTCTTCTCTGTGGGGAAAGAAAAAGTTTTTCCCGAGAGGTATTTATCTGTCCCAAAATACCTTACTCCAAACTTTGCACATGTTCTCATCTTTTTATGGGGGTAGGCATAGGGAGCCAGCCCCGCTGCCCTGTATGTAGTATTAAATAAGTTCGACAAGTCTTACAGTTTGCTTACTGCTTCCAATCTCTTTTTCTTTCCCCACCTCACAAAAGAGCCTCACTTTAACCCTGTGTATGCATTAAATACACTAGAGGTACTTCTATGTTTAAATCTCATATTTTCTCTAAGTGGATGCAGAGGAAAGTGACTTAGCAGTAACACTGAAGACTGACATTTTTAAGCTTCAGTGGCTTAACATAGTTGCCTAATTCCATAACAAAATAGTAATTCTAAGCACCTACATGCTGCTTTAGGTCCCTATGGCATGGTGTTTCAGAGGTGTTGCAATGGGAATTGTGGTTGCTCAGTAGCTCTGAAAATGAGTCCACTAAACTGTTGTTTAGATACTCAAAAATAATATTTAGGAGCCTAAATATGGACGTAGCACCTAACTTTAAAGTGCCCATGTTTGAAACTTGAATCCAAGGATGGCATGTTCAGCAGTCATGCCTCTTTTAAAAATGTTACTGCTCTTCAGTGCACCGTCTGCCTTGCTGACAAGGTTTTACATTCACACCAGTGCTCAGATGGTTCTGTTAACACTCACAGGACTTGAAATTAAGGTAAATCAAAGTTGTTATGCTATAGAACTCTGCCAGGACAGAATGGGGAAAAAAAAGTGTGTAGGGGAGGGGGAGTTTAGAAATGTATTGAAAAGAGGATGGCGCAGATTTAACCCGAAGGCCAAAATTTTACCTTTTAACTTGAGGACATTTTCTGTGTAAAAATTTCAAAGGAGGACATAAGAGGAAGAGGGGTAATGGAGGAATGAGTAGATATAGGACAAGATCAACTGTTTCGTTGTGGCTTTCTTGGGTCAATGAGTTTTCTTATTAAACAATCCAAAAAGATAAGTGATGACGTGGTAGAAAATGTGGGTATACTGAAACGGTACTATAGTTCATATTGAAAACCTTCCTTAGACAACATTTTAGTTACCAAACCATTATGTTCTCTGCACATGAAGATTCACCAGTGAAACTAGGCCTTGTAAGATACTCTTGGGTGCTGCTGAAGAATCTCAATTTGCTTTGTGAGCATATGGCACCTTTGAAGATTGGGCAGGAGAATATAGCTAACTTGTTATAACAGCATATTTATGCACTTAAGGAAAATCCTCTTCCCGTACCAAGTCTGGATAGAATCAGGATGTGCCTTGTGAGGTTTGGGTTGGGTTTCCCTGAGGTTCCAGTAGTTGTTGCTGGTCCTGCACTCCCACTCTGTGAGTGCAGCAGCCGGTGTAGGAGTGGATCCATCGATCCTAGCCCTGGCCAGTTCCCCGGCCCAGTTGTGTGACTATGCATAGGGAGCTCCTAAGGATTTAGGCTCCAGGATGTGGACTGTCCCTTTACGGGGTTCCCAAATTTTGTTCAGCCCTGTGCAGTGGAACAGTGCCTGCTTTTGAAGTAGTATGTATTGTTTGTTTTTTGGTGGAGACAGTAGGGGTGGAGGAATTTTTCATCATCAGGATTTAAATTATCTAGTTTGTTAAAGTATATACTAGGAATCTAAACAACTTGTGCTTTCATTGTGGATTTCCTTGTTCACAATTCTTCACATGTGCAAGCTGAGGAAAACTACTTGAGGATATATTTCTCTCCTGTCCGGTCGTTATTTATTTGTATTGGCCAACATTGTTTTTTAAAAACACTATTAAAATATTGAAGAAGACTGAGTGTCTTTGCATTTGATTTGATTTTCAGTAGTTTTGTGGTGGTAAGATCAGAAGCACTGCTTCATTACACTTGCAAAGTGCATGGGGGAGTTAGTTCTGCTCCAAGGTTTCTAAAGAAGACCATTCAGTTTCATTGCCAATATGTCCTTATTTTGTGCTCCAGCAGGAAACGTAATTCTTTCCACTGGTGGTTTTTGACCTCAGCTTTTGTGAAGCCTGGGAGATGGTAGTGTATCTGTGGATGGATTTTATTAATTAACTGCAAAACATACCAAACTACAACTTTTACCTTTTGTTTTCCTTTTTCTTGACCAGGATAATGGTAATTTTTTAAAACTGTTGCTGAAGAATCATTGTCTGACTTCCAGAAAATCAGGTAAGAAAAGGAAGACGTGTATCACCTTAGAGACTAACAAATTACTCTAAGGTGCCACATGTCCTCCTTTTCTTTTTGTGGATACAGACTAACATGGCTTCTACTCTGAAAGAAAATCAGATGTTTCTCTTGAAAAATATAGACTCGGTTAAATTTAATACTGGAGCTGTAGGTGAAAATAGTGAAGGTAGTTTAACACAGGAAGTGGGTAAAAATGTCTAACTGAAACAGTATGATGTTGATGAGGCCGTGTGCCAATCTGTCAGAAGACATTAGAATACACTTGGCACAGTTTGCACTCTTAGCTTCTACTGTTGTATGCTAATGTGTTTCCCTGTTTTGTCTTGCATAAAAAAAAATGACTTTTCAGATACTGTAGTGAAGCCAATGGTATGACCATGTGGTAGTAAAGGACTTGATAATGTTTAGTTTACAAATGCTTTGGGGGTGGGAAATAATTGAACAACAATTGAAACTATGTATTCTTTAGGAGTGGGAAGAAATAAATCTCAACTTCACTATAAACTATGGTATCAAATTATAACTGGGGAACTTTATCTAATCTGCGTTTGACTGACACCTTCTCCAGCCTGTAGTGTCACTCATAAATTCACATAGTGTCCCTCATAAATCATTCTAGAGTAGGGTTCCCTCCTGTGCATCTTACAAATGCCACAGGAGCCTTCACACCTCACAAAATCCATGAAGTGGTAATAGTTCAGCGTGAAATTCATCCCTGTGTAGCAGGCCAGCAAAAGGTCTATGTACCACTTACACCCTATTTGTGGGCTTAACTGTGTTTTAAATAGTTCATCGGTCTTTTGTTGGTCCTCTGAATTTCACCCACTGTGCTCCATTAACCTAATCAAATTTTAAGAAGATTGGCATGCGCTTTGCTTACCTATGCTCAGATTCCCAACCAATCTGTACCTGAACAAGTGCAACTCTTACACCGGTGCACCTTACATCTGTGCATCCTAGCAACTCTACAGCTTCTGTGCACTTTAAGGTCCACTGGAGTCTTTCTTCAACACCTTTTCAGCTTGCAAAGTCCAAAAAGCCAAGTCAACAACTCTTGCCCAACCCTGCTCAATGTCCCCTGTGGCTAACAAAGTCCACTAGAGCACATCCCTTCACCCCAAGTGTATCGATTGATTTATAGCAATAGATTTGAGTAGACTTTTCACTAAACAGCTGTGTTAACCAAGCACGCATGTGCAGCAATTCCTTCCTAAAGGGTGCACTTTATTAAATTAGCCAAAGAAAAAAGTACTGCATAGTCTCAGTACATTTTTAAAGATGATTTACTCATTAAGTCAGACTCCTTTTTCTCTCCAGATCAAGGCCAACTCCTTTTTTCCCCCTGTACAAGCTATTTCCATGCTAAATTTCACATATCAGTCCCACACTCATTTCAACTGTAGGGCTGTTCAAAAGGAGATATACAAGGATCTTTTTTTTTTTTAAAAAATGGGCAGAGAGTACTTCCTCCTCCCCCTCCAGTCTCCGCTTGCTTAGAATTCTCAGAAGAATTCTCTTTCATGCAGAGACCAAGCATGGAAAGCTTTAGACCAAAATGTAAAAGTTATCAGTGATTGAAAATGGGGTCTTCAAATGAAGACCCTTATGCAACATCTCACAGTCAAGGCCTCTCCTTCTGTGATGTACCAGTATGCATACACATCACCATTGAAGACACCTTTGTCTACTCTGCAGTACTAGTTAAAAGTTATTTCCTGTTCTATGTATAGGGGACATGTAATATACCTATCACGGGATGCACTCACCACTGGAGGGGCCTCCTCCTGGTCACTCTGGAGATTAGCTCCTTCCAGATCCGGGCCCCCTTCTGCTGCTCACTGCACAACCTACTTCTGCCCTCTCTCTCTGTCACTCTAGGTACTCCTCCATCATGACTTGGCCCTCCAGCTGGGTCATGCATGTTTTCCCCCTTCCCAAGGTATCGAAGTTTTTGCTTACCAGTGTCTCAGGCAGTCTTCGCATTCATTGTCCCTATCGTGCCACTTCCCCAGTGGCTGGGAGGAGAATATATGCCCATCCTCTATGCCGGGTTCCTGCTCAGGATCCCTCCAATCAGCAGCCAAGGTCTTCACCTCCTGAACCATGCAGCCTTTTGCCTAAGCCTTTCCCTACCATAAGGCTCTCCCTACTTTTCTACAATTCCCTCCTCCCAGGGAGTAACTGTAGGCTGTTTGCCTCTATAGCCCCAAACACACCTCCCTTCTTCCAAGGAGTAACTGCAGGCTACTTCCCTGCTGCCTCCTCTGCTATGAAGTTCCTGTCTTTATAATCCCCACCCAGCTGGTCCTCCTCAGCTGGGTTCTCTCATTCAGTCAGGGGATTACTGAGCCACCTGATTCCCCTCAGCTGTGGCCTGTCTCCTTAGGCTACATGAACCCTTTCAGGACAAGTGTGGGGTGAACACCCAATCACAATACCAGTGTGTGACAACTGTTGGTGAAAATGCTGATTCTTCAATGGAGACCGCTGTATATAATGTAATATTTGTGTTCAGAGTAGAGTGCCCTTCAAGCCATTCAGTCTGTGAAATGCTGCTGGGAATCCAATAATACTTGTATTTTGTATACCTGTATTATAAGACCATTGAACACACAGCTTTATGCACAAATCATACAAACAATAAATCCTTTTCTCCTGTGGCAAAACTATGTGAGGCATGCATCAAAATGAAATAACATTTTTTAAAAAACTTATCTAAATCCAAATTAAAGTATAGGCACTGTATGCCAGTGCCTAGGGTCTCAGCTCCTGGGGTCACGTGATTACATCAAACTCTTAGCTTTATTTATTTATTAGAAAGCAAATGTGTAGTCTTTATGGTTGCAAACGAAATCGATTTGGTGACATCTGCCTCATTGTGCAGATAGACTGATACAATAATTCTCAGGAGCATGAGCTGCTCCTTGCAACTCAAGGAGGTGTTAATTCCATGGCCGCTGCTTAGGGGGACCCCTGACAACACCAACTCAGCAGAGGACTGTATATATGTCAGGAGTAGAAAGGTACATCAGACTGGCACACGCTCCCAATCAGATATGCTTCGGTTCCTGTGGTAAATACTGAAGGGACCCCTTGCTGATCCCAAGGGAAAGGGGCTGAAGTACCATTGTTGGAGGAAGGAATTAGACACCTTCCTGCTGCCTCAGGCTCTCTGAGAGGTGAGGGGCCCTGAACCATTGTTGCTTCAAGTTAGGGATGGGACCTCTGCACCGGGAGAGAGTCACAGGAGACCCTATGTCATGCCATGAGCCACAAATTGCCTTAGTCCATCCCTGAGCTAGCGACAAGGGATGGAATCACACTTATTCCTCTTTAACAATTTGTATAGATCTCTGCCTATGCAGGTGTCAGGTGGGACCAGGGGGTGGGTGTCTTCACACCCCTGAATGAGAAAGTTTCAGGGCTGTAAAGTGGCAGTGTAGACAAGGCCTTAAAGCACTACAACAGCCTTAACGTGGAGTCCCAGAGAATCCTCTTGGGCACTCTTCTATCTTGCCACCCAAGCAAGCCTGCCTTTGTGGTAGATGGTCCCTTACGCCAGAAATCACAACAATATTCAGTTTTTTTATACCCTTCCCCCAGAGTTCAAGTTATGATGGGTTGAGGGCTTGTGCATGTCCCCTCTTCATGCGTGCAGGGGAAGCAATCAACAATGTCTTTTGTCCACTGATGTTCTACATTGGCTTGTCTGGTGTCAATAGACTGGAGAAGATGACATCTCTTGTGGTAAACTTGGTAATGATTCTCCTCTGACTGTGGTGGATTCACAGGCTTAGCAAACATTTTCATAGTTACAAAGCAAACACTTAAATGTTTCCTTTATAACATGGGATGCAGTTATTATAAGTAAGATTAATACATGCAGCCTCCTACAAGCATTTTATAAAATCGAAACACATTCATATAACTCTAATACCTATTTTAACAATACTGAGAGGCAAGCCAGAATGGTATCCAGCTCTGCATTTGTCAATGTTCAATAAGGCCTAGGGGCCTTCGTATAAGCTGGCAACTGGTCTGCCAATGTCTTAGCTACCATCAGCAGTGATTAGACACATGTCAGCCCTAATGCTGCTTTAATACTTTATAATTTCTCTGGACTTTGAGGAGGAGAGTATTGTCCAGGTGAGCGATTCTGTTTTTTACTAAATTTTGCAAAACACATTTTTTGTGAATCTTTGTAAAAGCAAAATATATATATTTGTCTGTCTTTAACTATAATTCCTTTACAAGAAAAACCTGACCATTTGCAAATATCCACTCCTACAACCTCAGTCTGTTGCTTACTTACAAAAAGAAAATTAAAATAATGCTCAGATTAATTTTTTTAAATGCTGGGTGTTTTTGTTTGTTTTTGTTCTTTAAGTCTATCTTTTTACAGTAGTTCTTTTCTATCTTAACCTGTTCAGATTACTCTGAAGTGTATTATGATTATATCCCTGAATCATTTGAGCTGGAAGGGTCCTTCAGGAGTCTGTCACTCCCTTTGTTATATATCTAGACTGATGTTAAAATAAAATATCCCTGTAATATCAAATCTGAAACTGTTTGCTGCTCCAAGATATATAAATAATATGCACTGTGTCTTTAAAGTTGAAAACATAATAATATTGTTATCTCTTAGACTTCAAGAATATTTGCCTCTCTCAGGTTTCTTGTTAATAAATGACTGCTCTTATCTAGGCAAGTTTAGATTGATTGATTGCAGTTCTGGTGGTCAAGGCTTTCTAAACTGTTGCCATTGGCTTATCTGAAATGGTTTAAGATCTAGTCAGCAAGCGCAACACTCTTCAAGAGTAATTTTCCATGCCAACTGATGCCCTGTGTCTTAACATAGTTATTTCCTGCTTTAATTATCATTTGAGCTATGAGGCAATGAGATTTACCTATGTAAACCTGATTAATCTTCCCAGCTGTGCAATAAATTTGCTACTGTTTTTTTTTACCGTACCTAGCAAGTTTAGAGTATGCTAAGATAATGAACTGATTTAAAAAACAGTATTGGAGAGGAGGTTAAAATTCATCAGTAAACTGAAACTCTTAGGAAAGTATTGACCTGCTTAGTGATAAATCTCCACAGTGAGCTTTCTATACAAAAAGTCACCTCAGGTTCTGGCTGCATTATCCACTAATGAAAGATTGGTTATGCACTTTTAACAAAACGAAGCACTTAATAGTAATAATTTGCACAACTCCCATCTGAGGATATCAAAGTGCTTTACAAATATTAATGGATTTTAGCTTCACAATACCCCTACGAGGTATTCACACTAAAAGCAAATCTTTTCCTTTAGGGAAATAAAAAAAGGCAAATGGGTATAAATCTTCATTTTCTTACAAATAGTGACTATTTTTAGATAGTCTATGACACGTAATTTATATTTTAAT
This sequence comes from Eretmochelys imbricata, assembly GCF_965152235.1. Lineage (NCBI taxonomy): Eukaryota > Metazoa > Chordata > Testudines > Cheloniidae > Eretmochelys > Eretmochelys imbricata. Next base: position 198,680,971 of record NC_135574.1, on the reverse strand, counting down.
TGCTGTCTGTTCTCATAACATATGTCAGCACACGTGATGCTTATTGAAACTATATGACAGCAGGCCTACATTGTCTAAGCCTGGCTGAAATGCAACTGAATGCTGTGGCAATGTCACTAGCTTTAAGTTCAGATCTCTTGTCCTCCTTTCAGTAGTATTGGTACAGCAGGAAGGAGGCGGGGGTGGGGGGTGGGGGGGGGGATCCACTCAGAAGACCCGAAGAAAATAAAATGGCCCTGTTGATAAATTGTACAGTCAGTTGCTTGACCACACTTTGGTTCTTTATGAAATATATCCAAGAGACCAAATTACCAGTGTCAGTCAGGTTTATTCCTCTAAGCCAATGATAATACTGTACAAGGAAAAGGTTCAATACAATATCAGTCTCCGGGAGGCCATTTCAAGCCGCCTTGTTATATTCATCTTACACAGAAGGTGTGCTCCCAAAGTTATACCTCGCAGTCTTAAACCATCTTTTCATACCCTAACTGTTTACAAGTGAAAGTCCTGTGTGCATCATCTGAAACTAGATTTAACCATTCAGCTTTCTACATTTTTTTTTTTCTGGTACCATGGTGTATCCTCTTATCTCTTTGTTTGGATGTGTATGTTCTAGGTACCAGAGGGCATAAAGGCACCTCCTAGGTTTGTACTAAGGTAGAACAGCCATATGTCTTGTCCTCTTCCTTTGGAACATTTGAGTATAGGCATGTGGGAATAACTCCCTACTTGTTGCTATGGTAAAATACTCATATGTTCTGATCCTGATACTTTTCCTATCTATTTAAGCCAAAGCTTACTTGAGCTAATGTAAGCTGCTATGAGATACCTGATACTGGTGAACAGAATTTTGGGGAGAATATAATACACTCAGTTAACATAACTTCCCAACATTTATGTTAATATTATGCCTCACATATATGCCACCAATCCTGCAAACACTTAGGCGCATACTTACCTTTAGGCACATGAATAGCCCCAATGAAATGAAAGTCAGTTGGATTTGGGAGCCTAAGTACCACTTTTGAAAATGGACTAAGCCAAATATGTGCTTTTGAAAATTTTACTCAAGACCTGTAATCATTAAAACATTCCATTCATACATGGATGTAAGAGTCCTATACTGGAATTTCACAATCTGGGATTGGTATCAGTGAAATAAAAAGTAGCCCCAAGTCACTAACATAATTATGATTGTGATAGACTTAGGACAGCTTATTATCTTTATGTTTTTCTAAATGCTAATTTTTAGTAGACCATAGTTTTGGTTTTCTTTTTGTTATCGGGGTATTGATCAATTAAACAAAAAAGATGAAAGCAGTTTTTAGAAACTAGAAGTCCTTGATCTCTCTGCTAATATTTGTAGCTGTACAAGGACATTTTCCTATTTTTTAAAAATATTTTTCTCGAGTATTGGTATGGGAAAGATCCACACAAATAACAGGAACTGACTGACTAAGGCCTTGATCCCGAAAACTGGCTATAGAGGAAACAAGGGAATGACTGTCCAGTGCTGACAAATGCACAAAGTAAACATTAAAAATATTTATCCCTGTAATCCTTCTTTCATAGTCAGTTTCAGGGCAACTGAAACTGTATTCCTCACAGTAGTCTCTCAGTGACATCCATAGGAGGTTTCTGGCTCCCAGCCACCACCTCTCTGCCCATAAGGGTGAAAATGTCTAAGTCCTTTGTCCCTGACAAGAGTGGAGCCAGATATTGGACCATGTCCTTCTACCCCATTTTGTTCAATTCATACCCTATTTCTAAAGCATTTGGAAACACATCCATGCCATTCCCTTCCCTAAAGTGAGGAAATCATTTGGAACCTATGCCACCTGCTGGGGAGATGCATGGGGTTTTGCTTACCCTACCTGATCAGGGTTTTGCTGGTGCAGTCTCTCCATCTCGAGCTGATATTGATGCTCCCTATCCTCTGTCTCCTTGTGCTGGTACTCCTTGTATTAGCACTGCCTCTCCGCATACTGGTAAAGGTTTTCATACTATTTCTGCCTCTTCCAGTCTGCTCTCCCATGCTCCTGGTCTGCAAGCAGCTGTTTCCAGAGACACACTGTCCCCCTCCAGCAGCATCTTCTCCTGCTCTATTGATCTGTCCTCAGTTCCTGTTGTAATGGTGCCTTTGGTCCTAATGGAACATGGGTGCTGCCTCTGTCACCTTCTTTCCAAGACTTCCTCTATCTGTTGCACTTTCTGCCAGTAGGCTTAGATGTTCTCTATGAACTTGGACCATCATTTCTCTTCTGGTCATCAGAATACAGCAAGTTGAGTAGCTGTGTTTTTGTCCACTCCTTAGTGGTGAGTTACCTTTTTCTGCATAGCTCAACTAGCTGACCTTTCTTCAGCCATTCATAACTCATTTTCCCTTGTCTGTCATTTTACTATTCCTTTCCCAAAAATATTGAGATTTTTCCCTTCTACGGTGCTTGCTTTCACTGCTGTTGGTACTTATGGCAGTTTACACTGACATAGATCCCATGCACACTGCCAACATATGTGTCTCAGTTTCAGGGAAATTGCACCTATATTCACCCTCCAGAGTCCATCAAAGGCATCCATGCTAGACTGCTAGCTCCCAGCAGTCCCGTATCTTGGGCAGAGACCTGCCATCTCGTTCCCTCCTGATGGTTCCTGGTCTACATTATGATATCCCCAGCAAGCCAGACTGTGAAAAGGTCAGCATCTGAACTTTGCTTTTCTCCCAAAGGCTATGACCAGTGTCTTGTTCACAGTTACAAGTTACCATGAGCTCTTTCAAAGCAAGCACATTTTTTCTTAAGGTGAAAGCATTAAAAACAATAAAAGAACCTACATGCCTCCTAAAAAGTTTACCAGAGGTCACCCCCAACTCTAACCTTTCACTATGGTAGGAGCCAGTCCTTTAAAACCCACAACTGAGTTTGTCCATGCTTATAAGTTCATAGCCATCTCTGATTCAGAACCAGAACCCAGACTGTTCAGTTCAGTGGTTTCTTTTTAACTGTCAGGCCTTTGCTCCCCAGTCTCTGGGAACAGGTAATCAGCAGATAAAGACCCACTCCTCAGGTTGTAGCTTCAAAAGCTGGGTTTCTGCATTAACCTCTCTCTAAGTATTCCTCAGGAAAACCGCTTCACACTTATTGTCCCCAAAGTCCATTCTGGTCTGGCACATTTTCAGTAGAGGCCTTTGAACTCCCATCTTCATATCTCTCCTTGGAGAGGCTATATGCACTCCCAGCCCACAGTAGTACATGGACCTTCCCTTTAATACAATGGACCCCAAAGATACTTAAACTTACTTCAATAAGGTCTCCCATGGGTATTGCAGCATTTTGTGTTATCTGTCACAGTGATCATAGAGATTATTTGTAACAATGATAGGTATAACATTTTGAGACAAAAATGTGATCATTAAGTTGACAGAATACCTTTGGAGAGTTTCTGACTTCCTGCCAGCCACTAGATTAAAATTAAGAGTGAATGCTTAATGGAAACAAGAATTCACACTTTAGAAACAACAACAACAATTCCTCCTCTTCTTAGTCTGATGTGAGCAATCTTACACTAATTGCCATATTAAAAACGTGATACATAAATTAAATGGAGATAGTTCTGCCTTCATGTATAAAAGCATCCTATAGTTAGTATATCATGTGATTTTAAAAACTCCAGCATCAGAGCTGCTAATGTGCTAATGCTGTAGTTGGATACCTCAATCAATTCCTGTGAAACAAAAACAATACCATTATCATTTGACCATGGGTTTTTGCTGAGCCGTTTCTGGGAACATGCAGAACCCTTTGCTTACATAGAATGCCAGAGGGATCTCATGCTAAAAGCTTGCGTCAACTTCAGTTAAGGAGCCCAGGCTCTGTAACTGGTGGGTAAAACAACTCACGTGCTCTGAAGATTGGCTTAGAGTGAGATCTGTAACAAACACTCATCAGTGGGTTTACATATGCTCAGAGTCAGCACCTTAATCCATACTCTGGGCAGAGAAGTAAGCTGCTGAGTTTTATGGAAAAGTTTAGAATGATTAATATGCTGATAATACTAATTCCAATGTGTTGTACTGTTTCATCTCTCACTCTCAGAAAGGGTTTTTCTAATCTATGAATCTTGAATTACTGTCTGTAGGAAAATCATCATTGTGTTTGTCATCTTTTGCTTTCATTCAGTGGTGGAATTTCTGTGGCTTGAACATAAATATTTGAAACTTACTAATTTTTCTTCATTCAGTTACTTAATTTAAAACAGGGCATAGTACTAGGTCACTGAATAAAGATCTTCCCATGTGTCTTTAAAAAATTATGCTTATAAATTAAAGAGCAGATGTTGTAATGGGATTGTGTAGTGTGAAGCATGGGAAATTTGTATACACTATGCCTCAAAACCTAAAGTGGAAGCCAAAACTTCCTAGTAGGTTTGATGCAACACTAAAATACTACTGGAAAAAGTTTTAAAAAAATAAATCTAGTGTGGTTAGAGAAATATCAAAGTACTACATGTACTAATTGTAGAATACTCTGAAAATACAAACTAGTTTACTGCAGGATAAAACTGCAGAGGAGGTTTTTGAACAAAATACTGGGATTTAAATAAGCTATTGCCACTCAAGAAAGAATTCTTAGTCATTGTGGACAGTCTCTGAAAACATCTGCTCAGTGTGCAGTGGCTGTCAAAAAAGCTAACAATGTTATGAACCATAGGAAAGGGGTAGGTAATATAACAGAAAAATAATGTGTATATAGATCAATGGTATGCCCACACCTTGAATACAGTGTTCCGTTCTGGTCGTCCCATCTCAAAAAAGGTATATTAGAATTGTAAAAGGTGCAGAGAATGGCAGCAAAAATGATTGGGGGTTTAAAACAGCTTCCATATGGGGAGAGGTTAAAAAGACTGGGACTATTCCTCTTAGAAGAACAATGAGGAGTCCAGTGGTACCTTAAAGACGAACAGATTTATTTGGGCATAAGCTTTCATGGGTAAAAACCCCACTTCTTCAGATGCATGGAGTGAAAATTACAGGTACAGGCATAAATATACTGGCACATGAAAAGAAGGGAGTTACCTTACAAGTGGAGAACCAGTGCTGACAAGGCCAATTCAGTCAGGGTGGATGTGGTCCACTCCCAATAATTGATGAGGAGGTGTCAATCCCAAGAGGGAAAATTACTTTTGTAGTGAGCCAGCCAGTCCCTATTCAAGCCCAAATTGATGGTGTTAAATTTGCAAATGAATTGTAGTTCTACCGTTTCTCTTTGAAGTCTGTTTTTGAAGGGTTTTTTTTGGGAAAATGGCTACTTTTAAATCCGTTGTTGAATGTCCAGGGAGATTGAAATTTTCTCCTACTGGCTTTTGTATGTTACCATTCCGGATCCCTGATTTGTGTCCGTTTTATCCTTTTATATAGAGACTGTCCTGTTTGGCTAATGTACATGGCAGAGGGGCATTGCTGGCACATGATGACATATATCACATTAGTAGATATGCAGGTGAATGAGCCCCTGATGGTGTGGCTGATATGGTTGAGTCCTATGATGGTGTCGCTGAAGTAGATATGGAGACAGAGTAGGCAACAGGGTTTGTTACAGGGATTGGTTCTTGGGTTAGTGTTTCTGTGGTGTGGTGTGTAGTTGCTGGTGAGTATTTGCTTCAGGTTGGGGGGCTGTCTGTAAGCAAGGATTGGCCTGCCTCCCAAGTCCTGTGAGAGTGGGGGATCGTTTTCCAGGATAGGTTGTAGATTGTTGATGATGTGCTGGAGAGGTTTTAGCTGGGGGCTGTACATGATGGCCAGTGGTGTTCTGTTACTTTCCTTGTTGGGCCTGTCCTGTAGTAGCTGACTTCTGGGTACCCGTCTCGCTCTGTCAATCTGCTTCCTCACTTCCCAAGGTGGATATGAAGTTTTAAGAATGCTTGACAAAGATCTTGTAGATCTTTGTCTCTGTCTTAGGGATTTGAGCAAATGTGGTTGTATCTTAGGGCTTGGCTGTAGACAATGGATCGTGTGGTGTGGTCTGGGTGAAAGCTGGAGGCATGTAGGTAAGTATAGTGGTCAGTAGGTTTCTGGTATAGGATGGTGTTTATATGACCATCACTTATTTGCACTGTAGTGTCCAGGAAGTGGATCTCTTGTGTGGACTTGTCCAGGCTGAGGTTGATGGTGGGGTGGAAATTGTTGAAATCAGGTGGAATTCTTCAAGGGCCTCCTTCTTGTGGGTCCATATGATGATGATGTCATCAATGTAGCACAAGTAGAGGAGGGGCGCTAGGGGATGAGAGCTGAGGAAGTGTTTTTCTATGTCCACCATAAAAATGTTGGCATACTGTGGGGCCATGCGGGTACCCATAGCAGTGCCCCTAACTTGAAGGTATAAGATGTCCCCAAATCTGAAATGGATGTGGATGAGGACAAATTCACATGGAAATCTTTGTGCTGATTCCATTGTTCGCTATGGTAGCATATAGCAAAATTTATGTATGTGTGTATGTATGTATGTATGTGTAGGAGCTCCCTTCCTATGGATATTTAGAAGGTCCTCAATACACGAATGAAAAGGTAAAGGTGAGAGGTAAATGCCGTTGCAAAATTTGATGGTCCATATCTTGGAGTTTTGATAAATAACTGTACGGTTTTGCCCTTTGCTTTCTTTCTTAAACTGGTGGTCCACAAGAGAGCTGGCTGGGAACATGATCCTAACTCTCCTCCTTGTTCTAGCTTCTTAAATATGATTTTCAAAACCAGCTAAAATACATCAAATGCTTTCCTGATATCACTTTGCCATGTAAGCAAGTGATGATCTAGTCACATGGATACAATGTGATTGTCAGAGGGAGGATTTGGCCCATGAAACAATAACTGTATTAAGAGACGGCCTGTCCTGTGAAAAAGTTTGAGAAACCTTGACTTAAATTTCTTTGGTGACATGATGTAATATTCAGTGTTGTCAATGTCAAACATTCAGAACTCACGAGTTGGGCCCCCACAAAATCACTCGATATCTGACCTATTAGTCTTAATCCTCAAAGGAAACCTGCAAAACACTTTTCAAAAGATGAGCCTGGGAGCTTGAATTCAGAATGTTGCTAGACATTAAAAATCACGTCTTCATAAAGATACCGGATTTATGGTTAAATCTGCAACCTGTAACCCACTAATCTCCCCTTGTACCCTGAGATTACAAGGGTGTTAATGGGCCACTTCACCTTGAATGGTCCCCTTGAATATGTGCTAACTACTTGTGCTAAACTATCTGTTAGAGCTAGTGTTTAGCTGTGACACTGTTAGTACCTTTTCAGACCAGAAGAACTTTGGGTAGCTCAAAAACTTGTCCCTCTCACTAACAGTAGTTGGTCCAATAAAAGACATCACCTCATCCATTTTATCTCTTTTAAATAATGTGGCAGCACAAGGGATTGTATAAAACTATGTGTCCCTGTAGCTAAACCCCATCACCCTGGTCCTTTTCAAGTGTTCATAGTACTAAATTCAGTAACAGATTTGCAGACCTTTGACATCTCTACTTAAAAATGACTTGACAACTTTCCAACTACTGCTGAAAAGTGCTTTTTTGAAATGTTCTTTAAAAAATAGACATGATTTCATATTTTAAAGTTTGTCTTTAAGTTTAAACTAATATTTACTGAAACTTCTGTTTCTATTTGACATTGACTCCACTTATACATAATATGTGTTTCTTACTTTACTAATCACTTCCTTATGTGGGAAGTGTGAAATCAACAGTCTTGGCATGATTTTCCTAGTTTTGTGGCTATGTTTTATAATCCGTTGAATTACTTTTTAAAATGTTAGCTACGTTAATTTCTTTGTATGCTGTGGCTTTCTGAACAGTTTAAAGAGCAGTACACATCATTGCAGCTGGAATTGTTTTCTTGATTTAAACACTGCAAATAAAAAAAGTTGGGGCATATTTTTGAAAGATAAGTTAATACATATAGCAAGTATTTAATCATGTAACTTTTTAAATAGGTTGTTTTCTCATAGATATTCCAGATTAATCCATACAGGGAAATATAACTAGAAAGTCCAGGGTTTTTTGAGCCATGTAGGCTTGGCCCGTGCCATCTGTCAAGAAATAATTATGCAAATAGGATTAAACAGAAAACACATAAAATGCACTCCCAAATACAAATTTCAAAATTGGGATTAAGAACAATATTTAAAATTTTCCCTACATGGTTGGCTGACATGTTCCCTGTGGTATTTGCTGATAATGTTAGGCTACTGGCTTATCAGAAAGTCATTGACTGAAATTTTCAGTGTTTACCAGCAGCCATTTTCTAAACAAAAGGCGCTTTAGGCTGGTTCCTGTGAACTTCCAGCAAATGTACTGCTACCGTCTGACTTCTGTCTCTGCCTCCTCCATTTTAGTTTCCCTAGAGCTGTCGTCTTTTCCTCTCACCATCCTGAATGTAAATTGCTTAGCAATGTATGAATGAATCAACATGGCAGAACATTAATTGAAGATACAACTGATGATGCATGTCAGCTCATTCAAGATAGCAATGTCTTTTAATTTTATTAGTTCCTTGGAGAACTTGTTGACTTTTACATAAAACTGAACCTTTGAAAATTACAAATACGTATTTAACTGAAATAATGCAATATTGCTACTGCATAATTTCACCTTACTTTTTAAAACCCCATCAAAAAAGAGCAAAAACTTTCAAAAGAGCAAAAGAGCAAAAACTAAAAAATACTTTCAAAAGAGCAAAAACTAAAAAATACTGGCCAAAATTTTCAATGTTACTTAGGCATCACTGAAATCAGAGTTTCAGATACTCCGTATTTTTTAACATACAGCAACTTTTGTTTTGATTTATAAATATGTATTTTGATATTGAAATGTAGGCCCTCAAATATGAAAAATGAAAAAGTTAGCTGTTAGGGGGCTTATTCTTTCACCCGCTTCCCTCCCTGGTCCTCCTCGCATGAACAGAGAGCAACAATACCCGAAGTCCAAAGGTGCAAACAATTCGACGTTTATTGGGGTGAACTTCCAGCAAGCATGATTCCAGTTTCCTTCCTTAGTGTCCTCCTTCCCAGCTCTGACACCACAGAGCCTTACACCTGTGTCCTTGTTCCCATTCCTGCCCTTAGCCAAACATGATTCCAATTTCCTTACCCCCCATTCCCTGTTCCCATCTCCCCCTTTAGCAAAACATGATTCCAATTTCCTTACCCACATTCCCTGTTCCCATTTTCCCCACACCCACCCACCCACTTCCTGATTGATTGCAGGCTATATAGTAAAACTTGAGTTCTGCTTAGCTATACCTTAACCAATCATTTTCCTGAAATTTAACTAACCAGTCCTAACATATTGTAACATGATTATGTAACCAAATATATTATATTGTAACATGATTATGTAACCAATTATATCCCACCACCTTAATTAGTTTACACCCAGCAAAATTAATTATACAGCAGACAGGAACAATCACAGAACCAGACAGAGATTATACGGACAAACAATAGCAAAGTGGGAACTATAATGACAAGACAATACAGAAGTGAGGATTTCACATCCCAGCTATTGATAAGTGAGTTCTTGCCAGACAGGATGCTATCAAACTAAGTTTCCTTTTACATTTTATAGGCACTTCCCTTTCTCTGGAGGTGATAGGAATACAATCCTGTCCTGATAGTGCCTAACAGCCCAATAGCACCTTATTTCAATGTGACTAGTTTGGAATGTGAGGATGTGACTGTTGGCTTCCTAGCTTATGGCTGCCTCTGCTGCTTAGCCAAAGGCCTTAGCCTAAGAACAGGGCCTCAGACTGTCACAGTAAGAGAAGGCCCTTACACCAGCAGACAGTGACTTTGATTCTTTCTTTTATACCTCTAGAACTAGCCAAGTGATAAGAATACACCTAAATTCTTAAAGTACAGGCCTTTGCAGACAGGCTTGACTATCTATATCCTAACATTAGCTACTTATCCCTGTACAGTATATAACACTATATTCAGGTGTTCTGCAGCTCTGGTCTGTCACCAGAGTAAGATCATTTGGGAAGGTGAAAAGGTTGTAGATAGGAAATCTGATTTTTTTACGTGTTCATGCTCTGAACTATTTCCATGCTCATTCCTCATCCTTTGTCTTAGTGTATTCCTGTCTTCAAAGGCAAATTTGAAGCATCTTGTGCACACTTTTGGAGTGGCAGCCATGTTTACATGCTCAAGCCAATACTGGAAACTTATTATGCAAAATAGTTGTAATTACTTCCTCATCCCCCCACATTGCGCATCCTGGCTTGTCTCCACTAATATGCCAGTTTCCACATGCCTTTTCTCTGCTATTCCCTAGCAGAGAAAAGCATATCCACGCCTTGATCTGTGTCACCTCCTTTGAGTATCATCCCCCTTCGTGACTGACCTGCAGGAGCACCAGTATCTCCTCATTCAGGGCCTGATTTTCAGATGGCCTAAACTGGTGTAAGTTTGACTTCAATGGAGGTCTTCCATTTTACCCCAGCTAAGAATCTGGCTCTCCATTTCCATTCTGGAAAACCTCCTTTCTCTTGTTGTACTTTCGTCAAACTATAACAATCTGGTTTTGTTGAGAGGAAATGGGGATAGTCATTACATTTTTCCTTGCCAGTGGCCAATCAACATCTGACCACTGTATTTATATGCTGTACTGTCTATCCTGACTGTTCTCATTCTCCATTTGACCTTTCTCTTTAGGGTTCAAACTCTTTGGGGGCAGCAATGGTTCTTCCTTTTGTCTTTAGAAAATGCCTTGTGCATTGTGGGGACCACTGGCTCGTAAATAATACATAGTAAAACCACTAGAATTTGTGAGTGGAAAAGGGAAAACTGGCAGGTTTTTCTTTTAATGAGGCATAAGCTCCTATCAAGCTATGCCAGACTGCATCAGTCTGTGATGTACTCTTGGGAAGAGCACTATGTGATTTGGGTGGCAAGAGTGTTAAAGAAGGTTGAGGTCCTTGTATCTTCCTTGCAGAATATTACCCTTATTTATCATCTACACATATTTTTAAGGTGTGCATTAATTCTTGATCTATCAAATCCCAATGAAAGGGAACCACACTCTCTCTCCTGTTTCTTCAGCCAGAGCTGCATTAAACAGGGAACAAATCTCATCGTAGTGGCCATCACTGAGGATATTGCTGGGATGTTTCTTCACAACGAACTGGCCAACCTTTACATATATGCCTCTATACCATTTTAGGACAAGTGCTGTATTTTCTGATCATTGTGATTGTACCCTTAGGCCACTGCTTATGTTACTGTTTGCTTAATGTAATTCCTCATTTTTTCTTTTTTCTGTATATTAAATGTATAAAGTAGTTTGTGTCTTAAGCAGCTGAACAAGGAATATTTTTAACTATTATTTTTTTAATTTGAGGAGTTTATTTAAAAAAAGACACTCCAATAAGTTTAAATTACTTAATGCTGCACATCCTTGGAAACCTAATCACTTCCAGATGGAGCTATTCATACTTCTAAGAGAGCGCTAATTTGAAACTGAATTGGGGTTTTTGGTATATTCATCTTAGAGTACCCTTGTACATTACAGAACCAAAGTCCTTAAAAAATTAAGCAATCTAGTTTTGAAAATAAGTGGTCTAAAAATAAACTTTATTTAAATTGTTCCCATGTAAAACAGATTTTTTCCCCTGACACTGATCATGTGATATGCATATACATCCTTCTGAGACTACAGTAATCACTGAAGGCGGAGGATGTGTGTGTGGGGGGGAAGGGCGGAGGGGTAATACAGTGAAATGCCTTAATCTTTCCTCTGGGAAGGTAATCAGTATGTAGACAAAAGTGAAATGTGTTTAGAGCTTCAGCCAAGTTACTGGGGGATGTTTACCAGCTTTCCGGAACATCATGTCTCCTGTAAAAACCATTTCTCTTCAAATGTTATATTTACCAAAAAAAAGTGTATTTATAGCCTATATTAATCAAATTCTCCTTTTTATAACTAATTATTTCCACTAATAATCTTCACTTACATTTTATCTTAGGGATTTTTAGGGTTTTACACTGCCATCCATGATCACTGTAATAGCTGAGTGTCTTCCAGCTAAGTTCAATAGCAGTTGCAAAATTCATAGCGGACAAGGTTCCTTCCCCACTCTGAACTCTAGAGTATAGATGTGGGGACCTGCATGGAAGACCCCCTAAGCTTATTCTTACCAGCTTAAGTTAAAAACTTCCTCAAGGTACAAACTTTGCCTTGTCCTTGAACCCCATGTTGCCACCACCATGCGTGTTAAACAAAGAACAGGGAAAGAGCCCACTTGGAGACATCTTCCCACCAAAATATCCCCCCAAGCCCTACACCCCCTTTCCTGGGGAAGGCTTGATAAAAATCCTCACCAATTTGCATAGGTGAACACAGACCCAAACCCTTGGATCTTAAGAACAATGAAAAAGCAATCAGGTTCTTAAAAGAAGAATTTGAATTAAAGAAAAAGTAAAAGCATCACCTCTGTAAAATCAGGATGGTAAATACCTTACAGGGTAATCAGATTCAAAACATAGAGAATCCTCTAGACAAAACCTTAGGTTACAAAAAGACACGAAAACAGGAATATACATTCCATTCAGCACAACCTATTTTACCAGCCATTTAACAAAAGAAAATCTAACATATTTCTAGCTAGATTGCTTACTAACTTTTTACAGGAGTTCTGAAGAGTATTCCTGATCTGTTCCCGGCAAAAGCATCACACAGACAGACAGACCCTTTGCCTCCCCCCCCACACACACCAGCTTTGAAAGTATCTTGTCTCCTCATTGGTTATTTTGGTCAGATGCCAGCAAGGTTTTCTTAGCTTCTTAACCCTTTACAGGTGAAAGGGTTTTGCCTCTGGGCTGGAGGGATTTTATAGTTCTGTATACAGAAAGGTGGTTACCCTTCCCTTCATATTTATGACAGGACTTTATGGCCTTATGACTTCATTCTAGGACTTTCAGGGAACCTCGGTAAGAAAATAATAATTTCTGGTAGGAAGAGGCTTGGGACAGCTGCATCCTCCTTCCTAATATTGCTACATGATTAGCGTGCACTATTGTCCAATGCACAAGACTCCAACTGAGCCAGTACTCAGTGGTATTTCATACTAGAATGTCTCCCAAGTTGACTTGTTGTCCAGAGTCTCAACTATCATTTTTTAAAAAAAGTCTCAAGTTGTTATGGTTGCTAAGAAAACCTTGAAAACTTGAAGTTACTGTAACTGGTCTAGTCCTGCCTGCATGAATTTTCAAAGGGCTCTGATGTGTGAATTCGCCTATTCATTCCAGTAGGTGTTTACTCAGATGCCCGAGGAGACCCTTTAAATAGTCCTATTGTTAACTATTACACTGCTCATCTAAACTTAAGAAAGCAGAGGCAGTATCATATTGAGACAACTTGCGCAGTCTTCTCTGAGTAAGGGTTCATTTTGGTACCAGTTTTGTGTGGTCTTGGCAGTGTACCCTTTTTTTTTTTTCCCAGTCAAGAAGGAACCAAACTCAATCTGAGCCCCACAGATACACTGAAATCTACTGTTAGCACCATATCAATTTAGTCTCTGGAGCAGCTATGTCCTTGTAATAATAAGAGAGAAAAAATAAATGGGATTTAAAAATATTGTGCTTTTTAAATGCCTTTTTTTAAATATGGGAAGTAGTTGCTTTTCTTGGAGAGGATTTATTGAATAATAAATCTTATTTGGACAATAGGCTCAATCTACCATTTTACGTGCATGCCTGGGTCGGTATATTTATTTGGAGGTTACTTGTTCGAATCCTGAGACAAGCATATCTTGTTCATCTGGTTCTGTCAGGATTTTTTGTCTTCCTAATACCCTAGCATCAATAATTGATTTAAGGGTTTTATTCTTAAATATTGAGAGATTTTAATTATCTGTACATTTACTTAGTTTTAATGCTTTCCACCTTTTTCACACACAAAGTGTCAAATCAAGTGAATCGGATCATAGATATGAATTGATTGAAGCATGTAATATAATATATGCTTGTTTTTTTCCCTGTCCATTTTACAAATTACTGATTCTGTGTGTGAGTAGAAGGTGGTACATTTTGTATAATGGCATGTGTTCTTTAAGATTTTATTATATCAGATAGGTAAAGTCTTGAATGCTTGGAAACTGGAAGACTTCTGTTACTGTGCAACTGATACAAAATCCACGTATTGTTAATGGCATATATCCATTAGTCTTTCCAGCTATATTTTTTCTCCCTTTTATAGTCTGAAATGCCACTCAAGCAAGTCATGAGAGATTTATAATAATACTTTTGATACACTAATTAGCTTGTTAGCTTCTACTTAGTCAAGGAAGTTAAAAAGTGATAAATAGGATACCATACTAACTTAATACAACCATTAAGCAATAAATACCAGAATATTATGAAAGCAAGTAAATCCAAGGTATTACATTTGGCATACTCAGGTTATTAAAAATATCCCACATTTTTGGATTACTGCTGAAAGTTTACTGTATCTGAAGGTATTCAGTAATACATGAACATGTTCTATGGTTTCCCTTTACAGGTCCTGTTTCAAGGTAGTTCTATCTAAAATGGATCATAGTGTAGATATAACATTCATGTTCTGGTCTGTTGACTCAGGAACACTGAGTTATACATATTTTGTTTGCTACTGACCACTGCACCAAGGATTCATTAAATAAAAAGGGCAACGGGTTGAAATGCTAATCCTAGGTCCTGTCTTCCCATCTGTTTATCTGTCTAGTTGTAAATTTACTATCCCACAGATATTTTGAGTGAAAATTTGGGTAACACACAGCCACCGTGACTTCTGTATTTCATTCATTCCGTTAAAACAGCAGAAACCATTACATAGTCAGCATTTGCCAACTGTAACCACACAGTAAGCACAGGCTTCTTCTACTTTATACTCAAAACTAGTGCTCTCTCAAATACCACTGAGTGAAAGCCACTGGCAAGTGCTACATTTTTGATGATCACTGTATTTTTAAATGCTTTGAATATGAAAGGCCATACAATTTAGGCACCAAAATGGGTGCTCTGTGCTTAAATCCAATACGGGGGGAGTGGATTTAGACAGTTATTCTCTGCAAAGCAAACCCAGCAGTGACCAGTTGCTTTCTGAGCCATGTAGCATGCTAGTAGTAATCCTTATTTGCAGGCCTATAGCTAATGTGAAGGAGCAGAGAGAGGCCAAAACCCTTGTGCTGTTGATAAAATCATGATAGCATGTTCACCAAAGGTTGGTGAGAGACGTGTTCACTAGTAGTACCCTATCAAGTACTTATGAGTTAGCACAATTATTTTTACTGTTTCCGTGATAATAGGTGCAGTCAGCATATAATGCCATGGCATAGTCTATACTGGGTCTAAACTATGGAGCCTGATATAGTCCAGATCACATATTCAAAAATCTGCAAGTTAGTCTCGTGCATAGGACTCACTCGGAAGTGATCACTGTTGGGGTGTAGTCTGTCATGACCCACAGGACTTGAACCCAGGCCCTCAGGGTTCATGGGAGCAGCCACACTCCAGCACTACACCTGGCAGCTTGCTGACCGTGGCTTACCTAGAACCCATGAAGCCCAGCCCCAGTGAGAGGCTCAGCCCCTGGGGTCTGATCCGTGGAGTCCCAGAGTGGCTGATGGCTCCACTGGCCCTACTTAACCCAGCTGGAGGAACAGGAAGCTGTCCAAACAACTGGGCTCCAACTTGCCCTGGACTGGTGCCTCCTGCTCCTGTGCCCCTGGCTTGATTTCCTGGCATCCTGACCCAGCTTGACTCTTGGCATCTGACTTGTGGTTACTGACCTCGAGTTTGGCTCCTGCCTCTGAGCCTTTGGTATCCTGACCTGATCTAACTCTGGTTCTCCACTCATTGTTCTGATCTTCAGTTTGTGTCCTGCTTCTGATCCTCTGGAATCCTGACCCAGTCAACTCTTGACTCCTGTCTCGTGATTGCAGACTCTGGCTCCAACTACTAGGTCAAGCTGCCCACAACCTGGCCACGACATAGACTTTGTCCCATGTTACAAACATGGTAGAAAAATTAGGTGGTAGTGTATCTATGAAGGTTTGAATCAAAATTAAAGTGATGGTAGCATGATTAGTCATTATAACATAATTTGTTTCGTGGTCTGATAATCTGCCATTTTCTTTCCCATCCTTTGCTGCTTTACCGTATGTGCTGTTTTCTATTGAGAATACAAAAGATGGAATGAATTTTGAATGGTGGGCCTCTGTGCTTCTTCCCAATAGTTGTTGTTTTGAGTTTTCTAGAATAAAACTGTACAGGGACAAGAAACTTCAGTTGAAGTATTGTTAGGAGAATATAAGAAATATTTGTAATTGTTATTGCCTGGTCAGAATCATTACTTTAACTGTCCTGAGGGCCCTTTTCACCTTCATGTAAACTTTGCTTAAAATTCTTTTAGGGGTTGTGAGCTCTATACAAAGATGGTTTGCCCTGCAGTCCTACTTCACATAATAAAAAAGAAATATCTTCTTCAGTCTGGACAAATTTTGAGTTTGAAGCCAAAATCTTGGGACCTTCTGTGGGCTTCTGTAGACTTTGGGTGGTAAATTAAAATTATAGCTATAACCTTGAACTGTTGTTTTGGAATAGACACCAATAAATATAATGGGTCCACTGGGAAGGCACAGAGCATTTTCAGATTTATGAGGGGGGAAGAAATCAATAATTTCCCTGAGGCTGTGTAAGTCATGAGTAGTACTAGTAGTTTTATGCAAAGTTGACAATATCATGAAATATAAACCCTTGGATTGGATTTTTACCAGAAATGCAAGTGGCATTAAAAAGAAAAGTAAATGATTTATCATGTGTCTTCAGGAGGTACTTCGTATTTCTTACCATTTTACTTTGTGAGCTCCCTTTAATTGAGCAATAAAAGACAGGTTGGAAGAAGACAAGTTTGGTTCTCAATTCACTTTTCTCCGATTGCTGGATTTTTTTCCTTTTTCCACTCTCTCTGATTAAACTTGTCTGGCCCTGAGGAATCTTTATTTTGCAAATGCCAAGTCACACACATTGTCTGCTAATAAACTGGGGTGGGGTTGAGGCGGGGAGCCAGAGAAAGGATTAAATGCCACTGTTAAGAACAGTTTTAAGTGCTACATGATAATTTTATTATTAATATTAATAACATTAAATTGGAAATCATAGAATCTAGTGATGCAAAAGACCTACTGGGTCATCTAGTCAGTCTCCTTACCAATGGAGACTATTTGTACAATTGCTAGTCTATTGTTCACTCTAGTGTTAAACTAACTCTATTAGTAAAAGGGAAAAAAGAGACACTGAACCTAATTAAAAGTAGTTCCACTGTTTTTCCCATTTGTTTTGTTCTGGAAAAAATCAAAAGATAAGGAACCCTTTTTATTTTTCTCCTGAAGAGAAGCAAGAGCCTTATCTTTTTTAAAGATATTCTTTAAAATACTTGATCTGGCATGATTTGTGTTTCTAAAATTTCCTGGAAAGGTAGAAACTGTTTTCTGTTTTTTTAATTTATCTCTTTAATATATTACATACACAAGGATAACAACTATTTGTGAGTAAAACAGAAAAGAATAAAATTCTGTCATCAAAGGTTTTGGCTAAATACTTTCCTCAGGAATAGACTCGTAGACTTTAACGCCAGAAGGGACCATTATGACCATCTAGTCTGACTTCCTTCTGCTGGCCCGGGACTCCTGCAGCTGGTGTGGGGGCTTGTGGCTCTGGCCGCGGGGGGTCTCGGGGCTCTGGCCGGGAGAAGGGCACGGACAGAAGGGGCGGACCTGGAGGATAGCCTCCCCAAAGGGGGGCTCCACCCACTGCCCATGCCTGTAATAGACCCATAGCCTCTGGCTGAGTTACTGAAGTCCTCAAATCATGATTTAAAAACTTAAAGTTACAGATAATTCACCATTTACACTATTTAAACCTGCAAGTGACCTATGCCCCATGCATCAGAGGAAAGCAAAAAAGAAAAGCCCCTGGGTTTCTGCCAATCTGACCTGGGGGAAAATTCCTTCCCTACCCCAAATACGGTGATCAGCTAGACCCTGAGCATGTGGACAAGACCCGCCAGGAGGATACCTGGGAAAGAATTCTCTGTAGTAACTCCAAGCCCTCTCCAATAGTTTACGGCCGTTGGGGATTTTTGCTACTGGCAGTCTTCAGAGAACCACATACCATCATAAGCAATCCCACCATACCCCCTCAAAAACTTCTCAAGCTCAGTCTTGAAGCCAGTTAGATATTTTGCCCCCACAGCTTACCTTGGCAGGCTGTTCCAGAACTTCACTCCTCTAACGGTTAGAAACCTTCACCTAATTTCAAACCTAAACTTGTTGATGGCCAGTTTATAGCCATTTGTTCTTGTGTCCACATTGGTGCTTAACTTAAATAACTCCTCTCCTTCCCTGGTATTTATCCCCCTGATGTATTTGTAAAGAACAGTCATATCTCCCCTGAGCCTTCTTTTGGTTAGTTTAAAGAAGCCAAGCGCTTTGAGTCTCCTCTCATAAGGTAGGTTTTCCATTTCTTAGATCAACCTAGTAGCCCTTCTCTGCACCTGTTCCAGTTTGAATTCATCTTTCTTAAACACTGGAGATCAGAATTGCACACAGTATTCCAGATGAGGTTTCACCAGTGCCTTGTATAATGGTACTGACACTTCCTTGTCTTAGCCTTTTTTGTGGCCACATCACATTGACAGGGCTCATAATTATCCTGTGATCAACCAACACACCCAGGTCTTTATCCTCCGTTGTCGCTTCCAACTGATAAATCCGCAGCTGACAGCAAAAATTCTTGTTTTTAATCCCTAAATGCATGACCTTGCACTTTTCACTATTAAATTTCATCCCATTTCTATTACTCCACTTTACAAGGTCATCCAGATCTTCTTGTACGATATTCTGGTTCTCCTCCATATTGGCAATACCTCACAATGTTGTGTCATCCACACATTTTATTAGCGCACTCACTTTTTGTGCCTAAATCAATAATAAAACTGTTAAATAAGATTGGTCCCAAGACCGATCCCTGAGGAACTCGACTAGTAATCTCCCTCCAGCCTGACAGTCACTTTCAGTATGGCCCACTGTAGTCTCTCCTTGAACCAGTTCCTCATCCACCTTTCAATTTTCATATTAATCTCCCATATTCTCCAATTTAACTAATAATTTCCTATGTGTAACTGTATCACATGCCTCACTGAAATTCAGGTAGATTAGATCTACTCCATATCTTTTGTCTAAAAAATCAGTTATCTTCTCAAATGTTTGCTGAACATCATTTGAGTTTTATCTGGGAGTACAAAGCAGTATGCCTGTCCTATTATCAATCTTTTAAAAATAAGTAGTTTAGCATTGTTTTAAAATGTATTTGAAGCATGGTCATTTTGTTTGAACAGTTTCACTGTTCATTATACTGTGGTATTTCATCATTGGTTGGATTTATCATTAGGGTAGCTAATGAGATGGGCAAGAATTTGTTTTTGAAGGGGGATTCCTACGTTCCTAACTTCTTAATACATTGGTGTCCTTTGCTACTTGCAAATCACCATTGCGTGAGGGAGAGATTCCACTCTCTCTTAACCTGTGCCACCACCTCTTTGTCTACAGGGAGGTGGCACGGACGTATATCAGGATAATATTGCTTCTGCTGTTGGAATTTAGTTAGTAAGTCCGCTAAAGATGTACAGGTAGGAAACTAATCCTAAACAAATAATAAAACCTTGTTTTTTGTCATCTACGCTGGCTTGCAGTAGATTTGTGCTTGAAGTTTAAGATATTATTTTTGACCTCTAAATCTTCAAACTATTTGGGTTGAATTTATACCATGACTATAACTCTCTCCATGTGAAGGAGCAGTAGTTGTATTTATCCTTGAATAGGCCCGTAGCCAAGATGGGAAAGAGTTAGCTGCAGTGTTCTCACTGAGAGGTCCTGGATTTTGGAATTCACTCTTCACCTTGGCGACCTTCGCTATCTGGGTTTGGTGACCTTCATGACAAATGGCAAGATAGATTCGCTTATTCTCCCAGGCTTTTCCAATGGGAGGAGAGTATGTTGAAGGGGTTGCAATGCTGTCTGTATTTATGGTTAAGAAAATTTTATTGTGTTGGACTGTATTTTAAATTTAGTACCTGTGTTTGTTTGTTCTTTTTCCAAACCTATTTTAGCTTTTGGAATGCACATAGAATTTGGATATGTGCAACTGGAAATAAATTGAAACAAATAATCTTAAAATAAACAGATAAGAGTCTGAATACAAAACAGGCGGCAGATCATTTGAGCTTTACGCAGCCATTTTTCAGAGCAGAACTGCAGTTTAACATAAATTGTAAATTTCATCATATTAATTTGTTTTATGAGCTGCATTTCATCCATTTATTACTCTTGAATTACAAATAGTGGTGATGCATAAATACAGTGCCCTCTAGGCAGCATGTGATGCCTTTGATGTACTAAGAGCCATATCTCCTGCATGATATTTTAGCTTGGGTAACAAACTTTCTCTGTGGAGTGGACTCTGTCCCTCCTTCCGACTACATGACATAATGTGTTGTCTGTAGTTCTGTTGTAGAGCTGGTTGAATATTGTTCATTGCCTGTTTGGCAATGAATCCTATAAAGATTCTTTCTGAACTCCAGGCCATTGATCTCCTTCAATCTCAGCCTTAAGGTAGAAGGATAGGCCATGTCAAAATCACTCCTCCTGGATGTAGGTAGGTCAGGTCTTTTAATCCCATGTTTAGGTAAAGGATCCTTCTTTCTGGATAACTATCCAGGATACCAGCTTCTAAATCTGCAAAATAATGAACTTCGTATTGGTCAGTATCCAATGAAACACGCTAAAGGTCATAACTATAAAAACAGTTTGTGGCTGAGCTTGCAACCAATTGAAAATATTTGTATTGCACTTATGTACATATGCCATATCTCTGTGTATATATTATTTTAAAACAAAACAAAAAAATTCCAAACATTTTTTGATTGATGGAAAGCTCATTCACATGTGCAGGATTCTAGAAGGGGTTGATACCACACCCCACCACAAGGTTACAAATCTGGCTTCCCTCCAAACATCTAGGAGAGGGATTGGAATCCATTTGGAAGACGAGGGGATGTTAAATGCTTCAGAAAAGAACATCTCAGGTGGGAAACTTTTTTTTTTCCTTTCCAGGCTGGAGATAAATTTAACTGGGGTAGGCTGTTCATTTTAGGGGAGCTGTCAGTTGTACATGTCCATTTAATTTCTGCAATTATATAAATGGAACTGAATATTCATTTTGTTGTAGAGCCCACTGTGTGAAGAGACTTCCTAGGTGTGATGTAGGAGAAAAGAGTATTACCACCAATTTACCAAATAATTTTGTATCCCACTGTATTAATTCCTCACGGATAGGAGGAAATGTACTGGGTAGTGGATGTTTCACGTGTTTGCTTAATAGTCCTCATGCATACTCCTAACAAGTGTTTGTTTTCAAAATTTCAGTGCACAAACATACATCATAGCATATTGTGAGGAACAATATAGCGAGCCAGGCTCACTTTCCCCATTTCAACACTGTTAGTATTTTCATCACCAAGTGAAAATTGATCAGTAAAGACAAATCCTTGGAATCATGAAATAAATTACTGTACTCTGGGGACAGTCATTTCTTTTGTAAGTGTTGTACCATGGGTACCATATCTGCAATATATGCCAAACCATTTTATTTTACAAAGTTGGTGGATGAAAGAACTGTCTGTGGTAATAACAGACAGTCACTTAAAAATCCTTACCAGGGAATGAATTTGTGTGCTAGTCATGCTACTGCACTTGCTACCTTTATAGCAGTTTACCAAGTTTTTTACCATTTTGGTCTGGTAATAATTCTCTAAATTGGCAAAAAGAAAAGGAGTTCTTGTGGCACCTTAGAGACTTTTCTTTTTGCGAATACAGACTAACACGGCTGTTACTCTAAATTGGGTGAGGGTAACTAAAGGTTTACTATGGTATTTAAAGGAGCGAATTGCACTGGAAACGGATACACTATGCAGTAATTTCCCTCCCCCCCCATTCAATTAGAAAGAGATCGTTATACTTCAAGAAATCATGATATCAAATATGAGGAAATTTTGGGAAAACGAAATCAAACCTCTTCTATTTAACTGTCATTCAGTTTCTTTTACATTGGGAAACCCACTCTTCGGCTTTGGCCAGCATAACTTCTTACAGTTTTGACTAGTGCTTCTGTGCTTAAGGATTTTGTCAGACTAATTTAAATTAAAATGTATGCCATTTCCTTTATGTTCTTTACAGTAGATAAAATATGTTAATTTGTGTAAATGCTCTTCTGAGTGCAGATGCTTACACTGAAAGCATGCTTATCTTAAAAGCTGCATGTCTTTCATTCTTGGCTTCTTTTATATTCACAGTTTTATTTTTTTTAAATGCATGTCTTAATATTTGAGAAGACTTTTTTAAGGACACATTTGAAGCTAAGTGAAAAAGCTCTCTGATTTTTTCATAAATATTCATGAGTTCATAGAAAATCTTGTTACAGAATTGCTTTTTTCTTTCGCGGTTTTATACTCTCTCCCCGTGTCCCCACCTCCCATTGCTTCATTTCATTGCTAAAGATTAGCAAATTTAGGATATTGGGTTTGCTGAATGATTGTATACTCAACATCAGCTCTGTTATGTGAGATGTCAGTATGCTTACCTTTGTCTGTCACAAAAGTTTGTGCATCTTAATATGTTGCATTGCAAAATAAGAGGTGAATTGATCAAAAAATGTGATTCATCATTTTACTTTCAAGGTTTGCACCATAACAGGCAATATTTTGTTTTATTAATGTATTGTGATTATGTAGTTTATAAATAGAAGTATAATTAAATTACATTTGGGGTCTAATGTTAGAAATACTTACCTTCATTAGTTGTGAAGTATGAATGAAAATGTGAATAATGAGAAACCTCTTCAGGAATTCTACTTCAGTTATGAATGTAACCTGATAGCATATATTTCTCTTATTCTAAGCAATGGCAAGGCTTTAATGGTTATGCACAGAGCTCAGCTGCGTATAACTATGTTCCGAACTGATGTCAAACTTAATTTTGAACTAAGAGGCAAGGTATTCACCATAGTGCAAAATGGAAAAAAAAAAAGTTTTTTTTTTATAAGTAGTTGATCTCATTTAATTGTATTCAATAATATTGAACATTGAAGAGACGTTATCCTGTTTTGTTTATTATTACTTGCATCAGGCATAACTCGGTGGAGATATTTTATAAATCAGAAATAAATGTCCAGTAATTACTTATATCAGTACTCTCACACACAAGCACACAAAAATCTAGTACATTTTTCCAAATAACAAAATTCAGGCATATACAATGCTATATGCATTAAATATTCATGCTTCATGTTTTCTGGGCTACACCTTTGATAAATCAGTGATGCATAGAAGATGGACTGTGCAGTGTGATAGGGAGAAATGAAATTCACATTTCCTACCATGAAATCCACAGAGCCTGGTACGAGCTGATCATAAATATATGCCCAGTCAACAGCTGTCTGTCCCTTTAACGAGAACATTGGGGTAAATAAATCAAAGATTATTTAAGACATTTTTCTCAGTAAGAGAGAAATATACAAGTGCTTTCAGGATGTTGTTCATTGCTGATTATTCATTGCACGCTTTTTTTTTTTACTCTACATTCACTGAATTTCAATGTGTTAGACATTTAAACTTCAGTAAAGTGCTGGAGAGAGGGTAAAAATGGCAAAGGATTAGGTCAGTCAAATCTGACAGTATATAAAGGTGGTTGCATGCTATTAGAGCAAAAGACCTGTTTGTCTCTCCACACACACACACGCCCCCGGCAAATAGCTTAATCAGAAAGACAGCTTTGCACATATGACTAAATTTGTATTTTAATATGTTTTTGTTTCTCTTTTACATATCCAACTCCATATTCTTCACTTCAATTTTATAGCTTTTTTATTTGCAATTTAGATTCCTACGAAATATTCCTATTAAAGTAATGTACACACTTACTCATTCTGACAAGAAAAACAATCAGACCTACTCATGTTCCTTTTTTGATACTATTTGTCATAAAATGCACTGACTGAAAATTATTGTAGCTTAACTACGTTATGGACCCTCCCTGTACTCATTTAGGCTTTTAGGCCTACTCCTGCAGCTGAAGAAACCACTTACTGGTCCCACCAACGAAAATTTCTAGATTTGGACAACTCTTAAACTTCCACCCACAATCATAAATATGTGCATGTTAATGGACTAATAATGGCAAACCATAGTGATGTCAATGTGATAAATTTGGGAAAATGTTGACTTTAATGATAGCCCCGCCTATATAGTGAAGATGGCCATAAGTGCAATGATACGTGAAACCTTGAGAAGGCAAACTGCAATAAAAGGTGACAGTAAGCATGTAGGACATTGGAGGGATAAGAAATCCAACATGTTTCCTTTCATATTAGCAGGAATCATTCCACAAAGCAAAAAGTCTTAATAGGTTAATGCTTGTAAATGAGTATTAATATTTGTCTGTCTTTAAAAATAAGCACAAGCATTTTTATGCTTTGTATCATATAGCTTGCATCCAACTGATATAATGGGCCACTTCACCTTAAATGGTCCCCTGAAATATGTGTAAGCTATTTATGCTAAACAATCTGTTCCACCTTGTATTTAGTAGCGGCACTCTAAGCCAGTGGTTCTCAAACTTTTTTTCAAGCCGACCACTTGAAAATTGCTGAGGCTCTGGGCGGACCACTTAATGATCTTTCCAAATGGTGTTTGTACCATTAGCTAACTGTTGTAAAGTGCTTTGGATTAAAGCGCTATATATATTTTTAAAAAATAATTTTTTTTGTTCTACAAATAAAAGCACACAACTCATATTTTAATATCAGTAGTCTTACCTTTCTAATGCGATGGATGTGCCCTCTCTCTCCCGCCGTGGACGTCCCCGAGCTGGGGCTGGGAAGGAGGAGGGTCTGTCCCCGGCAGCCACCAGCCCTGGAGCTGGGGAAAGTCGTCTCTTTCTCTGGCCACCGCAGCTCTACATGTCCCAAATTTCCCCCAGCCCCTCTTCTCATCCCACTTCTCTCTCCCACCTACCCTCTATTCCCGCCAAGGCCATCACTTCACCCTACATATGCATCTTCTCCAGGGTCTAGGCACCTAATTAGTGGAGCCATGCCTGTGGGGCTCCACTACTTAGGTGGGTGACCCTCCATTCTTTCGTGTGCGACCGCCAAGGCGCGCAACTTAGAGGGAATTAACCACGGACCACCTGAATGGAGCTCGCGGATCCTTGGTGGTCCGTGAACCACAGTTTGAGAACCTCTGCTCTAAGTTATTTTCCCAAACCTGAAGAAGAGCTCTGTGTAGCTTGAAAGCTTGTTTCTCTCATCAACCAATGAAAGATATTATCTTACCGTCCTTGTCTCTCTAATAACATTTAACTATCCAATCAGGAATGTACCTGTGAGACATAGATTTATCTCTCTGGTATGTACAAGCCACAGTTGGAGGGATAAAAATATGGCACTATAGACAGCTGCTAAGTCTCTAGTGTTACCTAATGGGAAACAATAAAATATATCTCCATCTGGGTACTTTAGCATTTATATTGCCTCAGCAATATTCTTGTCCCGAGCCTCAATTCTCTCTAGTGTTAGCCTAGGATTACTGCTTATCCCAATTTTTGTGGGTTAGATTGAACTAACTAACAGATGTTGGATAACAAAGGGAAGATCTTGATCTGCTTGATGTCACACCATTAACTGCTCCAGTTCCTGCTACTTTCTCCCTCTCTCTTTTAAAGAGCAAATATTCCTTCTCAACAGCTGATTTTGAATGGATTATGCCATCAATATATAAGGATTCTGGTTCTGATACACCTCCTTTCACTTCTTCTGCATGCTTGTAGGGAGAAAAAGATCTTGGTCAACAATACTTACATGCAAAATACGAAACCAAAAACAACAAAACAAATTTCTCTAGCGCTGAGACTGCTTCACTTTGAAATGAACCAGTGGCTTGTGTGGATTTCATTGCAGAAGCATCGAACAGCTATGGTTCAGCTGGTGCAGCAGCGTTGACCAGAAGTGAGTCTCTCAGGTTTTCTGTCTACTCAGAGCTCCCAGCTTCAGATGAGGAAGGACGAGAGAGCACACTAAGGGACTAGCCTGTGGCAAAGCTTCTTGTTCTTTCTGAACAAGGGTTTCTGAGTGCAGGACAGCTGAAGAAAATAGCTGGCCTTGAAACCTTTTCAGATCTGTTTTGTCCTATGTTAAAATTGCTCCAGCTGTGTACCCAAGACTTCTACTCCAGCAAATGTATCTGAGTGGAATTTGCTTTGATAATTCTACAGATTGCTTTTACGGCTCTTTAAAGTGTAGGTTTTGGCTCACTGAATCAAGCAGGATAGCTGTGCCATGGCAGAATGGAAGATTTTATTCTATCTTGCTCTTTTGACTCTCGGCAGTAGGCACCATGAAACAAAGAGAATAAAGCTTCTGTAACCCAGCTGAGTGTGGAAGCCAGATCTATGACCTTTTACAGTGTGGAAAACTATGCATCTCTTGTGGTGTATAAAGCCTCTAGAGTAATTAATTCATAGGATCTACACTTCGTGTTTGTGTGATTATGAACTTTCAGGTATATGGTATAAATATCTTAAATCCCTATAAGCTACTAGTATTACCTGTAATATGAAGTTAGTCCTCACCCCTTCTACTATTATATTTAATATTACTGCTTTCTTTTCATAGAATCATAGAATATCAGGGTTGGAAGGGACCTTAGGAGGTCATCTAGTCCAACCCCCTGCTCAAAGCAGGACCAATCCCCAATTTTTGCCCCAGATCCCTAAATGGCCCCCTCAAGGATTGAACTCACAACCCTGGGTCTAAACTCAAGTTCAGGGGTAAGAAAGCAGCATTCCCAGAGTTGGCATTTCTGTGAAATATAAGAAGGTGGCGTATAACTTCCCATCCAATATTTTTTCACACACTGGGCATACTATCTGCATTGTAGAATACTTATTAGATGCCAGAGTAAGATTTTTGGAGTTTAATTCTCAATACGAGTCTTCTGTAGGCTGCCATAGTGCCATTCAGGAAGTATATATGGTCAATTTTGGTATTTCAGCAGTGATTACATGGGTTATTTTAACATGTTAGAAAGTCAGAATTATTAATTGATCTCTGTCTAAACAAAAACAGTAAAAACTAATCAATTTATGATACTTTTGTAAATGAGCAACGTTAAAAGTAGGAACTTCTAACTAAGATCTGATTCTGACCTGCAGAATAACTTAAGGGATTCACGTTCATTCTTTTAGTCACTAACTCCACTTATTCAACATCCGAATGCTGTATTTAATCTTGTATTAGAGAAAGATCATAGCCTCTTTAGCATTGTGCCCAAGTCACTGCACATTCGTTATTTCTGATTGAAGAAAAAAAAACTCTGGGTGTTTAGTCAGTCCTAATACTTAGCTATAGTGTTTGAGTGAGTAGGGTAGAAATTTTAACTAATGTGTCAGAGAAACTTTAGGAAATAATCCTTTTTTGACTGTTATCTACGTATAGTACAAACTGAGACTGGTTTTAAGATTTTAATGGAAAACAACAAGATTTGAGAAGAGAATTGTGCATGGTTAAATGATATTTAGTAATAACAGGATTTCAAATACAGCGGTGTCAGTAATTAATTGTGTGATGTGGGAAGAAGTGAAGGTGGCAAGTGGGGGAATGAAAAGTGTTGAGGGGAGAGGCAGATGGCTGCTCAAGGACAGTAAATTTGATGCTGAACGTGAGGAGAAACCAGTGAAGAGTATTGAACAGGGGGCTGGATAACATCAGAGTGATAGGAAAAAGGTGGTTTTGGTGGCAGCATTTTGGTTGTATTAAAGGGGAATCAGGCAAGATGCATTGAGGCCAGAGAGCAAGAGGTTGCGGTAGTCTAGGCAAGAGAAAATCAGGACCTAAACCAGGTCTTTAGCAGTGGAAGTGTACAGAGACGGATGTTAAAGATGATATGAAGGAAAAAAAGGGGAGACTTTTGACAGCACCATTGAGAAGAAAAAAGAGGAGTGAACAACATGATGAGCTTGAGGCTGTCGGTGGGGCAGAAACTGGCGTTGCCAGTGCTCATGGGAGTGAAAGAGCTTCGAGGGTACATGAAAAGTTGATTTTTTGCTCTTGTTTTATTTGAGGTGGTGGCATCAAATCCAGTGAGAGATGCTGGAAATGTGTGAGATGAAGGAAAATAGTCAAGAGTATCTGAGTAACTAGGTACTAGTGAGTTCTGCTGTAGTAGGGTATATAAAATTTTAATAAATTAAATGACAAGTTGTGATGTAAAATTTGAGATGAATGCAGGTACAAAGTTAACACTTACAAAGTAGTTGGTGTATTTGGATTAGTATGTTTAAGAAACTTAACATCTATCCTGACACCATTTGGGATGAAACACTCACTGATGTATGCTGAAAAAAATAGATGAAACAACTTCAAATTCCTTATAATTTTCAAGGCAGTTTATTGAAAAGACCTGTGCGGTTTGACTGCCAGTGCTCTAGAAAGGATTTCTTGTTAAATGGATACAGAAGGAGAAAAATTGAGATAACTCTTAATTGAAACTATACTGTACCAAAACACAGAGGGGAAAATCCTCCCCTCAGATCAACATGATGCTGTTCAGCTTCAATATTCTGATGCCCTTTTGACATCTGTGGAATATTCTTGCATGTGGAGAGGTCAGAATATTGTACTTGAGTATTATTATGTTGATCTGAGTGAAGGATTTTGTCCATAGAAGTTTGAGCCCTTGACTAATATCAATACTGAATTGTAGTTTTCTGGAGTAAGACAGAAATTGTCTAAGAGTGGAAATAAAGCATTGTCATGCCACACAAGAATATACTCTGCACTTTTGTAATGAGTCACAGAATGGAACCTCAGAATGTGTTCCACTTTAGCAGTAGCCCTTCAAAGCTTTTAAGGGCTGTGTTATCTAAAACCTGTCATTCAGATCACACGTTTTAACTCGTTGATGCCAAGAGCTGTAGTTTAGTAGGACAGAATCCTTTGCTAACAATAGACCAGCTGTCATTTGCTGGCATGATTCTGAAATATAATCAGGAAAAAAAAATGGGGGGGGAGGGAGGCTTAGTGATGCTGTTTGTGGCAAAACACTTAACCTCTATGCTTCATTATTGTTGACAAAAGTAGTAGTGTAAGATTTAAGTAATTTTGTATTTAATACCCCAATATTTTTAATTTGCTGTAGGTTAAATTTGTCAGGTTACTGAAGATGTGCCTTGGGTCTAGAATATAATAAATTGTGCAATTTTATCTTATCATAAAGGGAAATCAATAGGCTTGCATGGCATTGTACTGAGAGAATAAAGGTATGGGGTAAAAATTTTGGAAATCCTTAAGGAACTAAGACACTTAAGTTGCTTAGGCAGTATTGAAACTTTTAGCCAGCGCCCCGTGCCAGTGAGCTGAAATGCTAGGTTAGATGACAAGACACAGGAAAAAAAGACAAAAGGAGGATAAATTTACATAAAATAAGCTCATAAAGTTGGTGGATTGCTTTGCATTTAGGTAATAGGTTAGTGTGGGTCAGTGCTTGTGGGAAGGAATGGGTTTTGAGAAGAGATTTGAAGGAGAAAAGGGGGGGTTGAGCAGGTGTCTCAGAAGAAAAGAGCTACCATACATATATAACAAATGAACACAATGCTGTGGTTCAAAATGAAGGGAGCTTGGGTCCAATATCTTTTGATAGAGGTGTCACATTCAGGGTGCAATCCATACCAATGAGGGGTTGTGTGTGGGGGCCTGCTCTGTAACCCTGAGTGCCTCAAAACGTTCTGCTGCAGTAGTTTTCATGACTGATGCTGCTGCCAGCATACAAGCATTCACTGAATGAGAGTGTGTGTGTGTGTGTGTGTGTGTGTGTGTGTGTGTGTGTGTTAAGCCGCCCTGCTTCAGCACTCTGATTCCATCAGCTTGCTTGTTGTTATCACTGCCACACTCTGGTCTCCACCAGCGTTGGTTACATCTAGCAAGATGATTTCAGTACCTGCTAGTCCTGAATTTTCCCTGAACCATGTGCTCTGCAATGTCCAGCTTTCTCCTAGACAGTTCAGAGGGAGATATTAAGGTTTGTTTGTTCCTTAAAAGATACAATACCCAAAAGCTTGCCACGTTAACCAGAGTTAGCATTCACTTTTGAATCAAACAGCGCCCTAGGTTGGTTTAGATTAAAAGTAAAACAATTTATTAACAAAAGGAGATGAGATTTTGAGTTCAAGTTTACAGGATAGAGTCAGAAATGGTTACAAGGAAATAAAAGTGAAAAATACTTTCTAGAGGCTTAAACTTAACAAAACAAGCTACAGCCTTTGTTCAAGGTAGTTTTCTTATTAACCTACTTTCCAGCAAAATGGCTGACCAATCCTTCTGGTCAGAATCTCCAACAAAGTCCGAAGTCCAGCTTGGTTCCTTTGTCGGCTTAGGTGAAAGGTAACTTGGGGTTCTTTGCCCCTTTCTTTATAGTTCAGTGAACCTTTGAAATGGATTCTTCTGAAGATTACATCCCACAAAGTAAAGGTCATTCAAGCTGTGAGGAAGGTTGACATGGAGTCTGGTGGTGAAGGAAGTTCCATGCTAGTTTCTCCCCTTCCCACCCACTGGTGTTTGCTGAAATGCAAATTGATCTGTTTCCTGCAATCTCCTCCCTCCCTCCCCCCCCACACTTGTTGTGATGCTGAATGGTGGTCTCCTCCAGTGGTTGGCTTGATGGTCCTGGTTACCTTCTATGTAAATTGCATTCCCATTGTCTCTTAATGTACCTTGGAAATACCTTCCAGGTGGCCAAACCACGTTCTTTTGTCTAGGGTGGGGTAACTTTAGCCCTGCGTGGCAGGCACACTTCGATAATATAATTTCCAATATGTTTGTAATTTTGAATTTGGCCTCCATACATACACCACACAATAATATTAATGATCAGTATGTTATTAGCTTTCCGATGATATCTTACATGGCACCTTCTAAATACAGGTTATGACATTAGTGAGTTAGGGTACATTCAGCTGGTCAGGCCAGCTGAAACTCAATACAGATACCAATGAGCCTCTTGCATTCCTTTCCCCATAGTCCCATGAATTTTAGAGGTCAATCAGTCCTCTGTGGAGTACACGGGATGGGGACCAGTAAAATCTGTGCCATCATTTCTCATTTGTTTATTTCATTGTGAGAACCTCCCCTTAGCAGAGAGAGCGTGACTCATGGATTGTTCCCCATACTTTGGGAATTGTGTGAACCCCTCCCATTGGGCATGGCATAACATTCCTGTGGCAACTCCCGTGGGTGCTTGCATGGAAAAGTAATGTTAATATGAGAAATGTTTGTATTCTCTGAAAAAAGTTTAACACATTGTCCAGTTTTGCTCTGCTTTCTCTCTGAGCTGTTGTATGCCCTTTTCTCCTTATGCTCCCCTGCACTTACAACTCTACCTTGTTCCGTTTTCCAACTCCCCTCTGCACGTGCTTCAGTTTTAAAAATGGTTTTAAAAATGGATGAATAACCAGAAATTTTTCAAACTATTCAGCATTTTCAGTGACATTTTCTAACTTATGTTGTAGATTTTTTTTGCCATGACACTTCACATTTTTGTTATGCAAAGGGCTGAATAAAAATGCCTAATGTTATTGGTGTTCATCTGTAACAAATGAATAGTATGAAAAGTGCCATCTGCTACCTTGATTCATAGGCACTTTAAAATGAAATATATTTACAATAAAGTATATGTATGGTAGTTTTTTTTCTCTCTACAATTTGTGATCATTTATTTTGATAAATAAGTGGGTTTATCCAATAAAATTTTCATTATGCTTCTGGTTTTGTCACAGAGAAAATGTCTCCTTCATAATTGCTGTGGCTGCACTGCAGCTGGACATTTATTTTTCTGCAGTTATTATCTTGTGATGTACTAGTAGCAGGAATGCTGAACCAGAGTAAATCGATTAATAGAATCTTATCATGAGAGGTCACTTTTTCCTCCATAGTTATTCAATTTTATGCTGCTTTGGACTTGTGAATAACTGGACACCAGTAAATAATTAAGGGAAAAGGCATAGCTGCAGAAAAGATTCTCTGATGAAAGTTTTAATTTAACTTGACCTAACTGAGCTCTGGTTTGTGATTTTCTAGCTGTCCATTCTGTTTAAGTGTACTGTGCAATCAGATGACAAAGTTCACCTCTGTGTTGTACAAGAAATAGGGCAGAATATGGTATCAGACACGTTTTTCTAATACAGACAAACATTGCATCATTTGTATTATTCTTGATTAAACAAAATACTTCCCAAGATATTATCTAAACTTAAGTTTTAAAGAGACTCTGTCATGGCTGGTTTCTTAGTATCCTAAAATGGGAATGCAGTTTTTGGTCTTATTAGGCAGATTTTGAATTTTGTTGAGGCAAACCTCAAAACAGGAGCTACAATTTACATATATATTCATAATCCAATGAACCACATATAATTTTATGAAAAGAGGTGTCATAAACTGCCAGGTACCTTCAAGATTTGTCCATGTAGTACAGATTGCAGCAATCCAGCATGGAATTTCTAAGGGCATGAGTAACAGTAGCCAGGTCCAGATCTGGGACAAACTGTCACAGTCACTTAGTGAAACCTAGAAGACAAAGTTTCTTCTGGCTATTGGTGCAACCTGAGAATAAAGGAGGTACCAGGGATCCGGAATTACCCATAGATTGCCCCCTTATTGACCAAATGTGGGCACCCCTCTTGAATAATGAGGAAACATTCTTACTTACACTCTCCCCACTATGTTTTGTATCATGTTGTTTATACTGCCCTGCACAAGGAAGTATTCTTTGCAGGACCTTTCTCCATTTAGGGCATGTCTTTGGTTGGACAGTCATACTCCTAGGTAAACACCACTGGCCTGAGTTTGCAATATTTTAATAAGTAGAAGCCAGGTGTTGGATTTAACCAGTAGTTATTCTTCTGACTGTGTGTTTTAAGAAAATTTCTTAAGGGAAGCATAAATTGTATATTCTACAGATAGGGAGTACTGTGATTTGCTGTTCACAAATCAACTCAGTGTATGGACATAAACTTTATAAGATTTACTGTATTGTGATTTCTTCACAGATCATTACTTCAGTTGGGCTGTGCCACCCTAAGACATCAAGGCAATATGAATTATACAATAAATATTTCTCTTGCTTTACACACAAATCTAACTTGCTCAGTGTTCTTATTTGCTTGTCATTACTCTGCTCCCCGCTATTTATGAGCAGTGCTGTTGTCTGAGCCCTGGAAACAAACAGAAAAGCCTGGGTGTTCATATGAATGACACAAGTTCTTTCCTGACTGCTTTGCAAGATCAGAACTGTGGAAATTTCCCCCACTTTTCATTTAAATGTCTTGCTCTGTAGCCAGCCTTACCTCCCACTTAGGCTGTTGTAATATGATTATGACCCACAAGAGAATGGGGGAAAAGTGCCCATTGTTGCATGTTTTCTAGTTCAAAAGCTACTTCTTGTGCCAGCACCAGATATAACAACCCCTAAGAGTACTGAAACATTTGGTTTGCCTATCTGTATGTCATTACCCAGAAAGCATTCCTGGTTCACAGCTTATTTGATAACAGTGTTGTTGGCTGAGGTCTAGGTACAGAAATAAAGATTAAGGCTGTGTTTTGGATTAACTAATTTTATATGTATTA
Organism: Eretmochelys imbricata; assembly: GCF_965152235.1. Taxonomy (NCBI): domain Eukaryota; kingdom Metazoa; phylum Chordata; order Testudines; family Cheloniidae; genus Eretmochelys; species Eretmochelys imbricata. The sequence goes on along the minus strand of NC_135574.1, from coordinate 198,647,151 downwards.
AAAACAACATTAACAGCTCTGATTGGCATCAATAAGACTCTCACAGTGTGGGCTTTTTGAGACATATCCCTGGCCTTCTCTCTCTTCTCTCAGAAGTAAATGAAATCCCAAAATATTTTTTTTCCTCCCAAGGTAAAAACCGCTCCCCAAATCAACAGACATTACCTTGTTCTGAGCTTCTGAACTACAGCTGGCTTCATCTGTGATCAGTGCAACCTCCACACAACCCTGGCTTCCTCTTCTTGCCTATGTAAAGCATCTGTGTCTGGTTGACTGTGCTGTAGCTTCCTTGACCTTTCAGATTCTTGATCTTTTTCCTGTCTGCTCTCTGAATCCTGTTGGAAAGTACAGGAGAGGAGAGGGTTTTTTTTAATCTTTTTTTTTTTGGGGGGGGGGGTGTTCCCACCCAAGTGCTGAGAGCCCTTTCAAGACCCAAATGTTTCCTGGCACAAATGCATTTTGAAGACAGGTTTGGAGAATTAGGTATTCACAAAAGTTGTGCACATTCGTATGCATCTAAGATAATTACAAAAATAATGATTATGTTTGTGCACGCATGCACCTACAAATCGGGCATTTATGCCTGTTCACAGCCAATTATCAATGACACACAACTAACTTTGAAAAGCTGGCCCCTTTCCTTCTTTGAAACAGTGTGCTAAATTCATAAATGGCAGACTGGTAGGTGATTTTAAAGGAAATTTTAATTACAGTTTACTGTGCCAAATTAATGTAGTCCATAATCATCAATAATCCGCTTCAAAAAAAAATTTCCATTTGAGATTTCTCAATTTGTGGAGTTGGTTATCTACTAGAAATAGAGCATTGACATGAATGTTCAATAATTAGCAGAGACTCAATGAGTGTTTGGTCTTTTGTGATCGAAGAGAAAAATAGTGTATCTTGACCTGTTTTTTGTTTGTTTGTTTTTGGTGGTGTAATATTTTGTTTTTGTTACTTAATTGTTACATAGAACCTTTCCTGCTTTCACAGAAAATAAAGTTTACACCTACAGTTCTTACTCACTTCTGGCAATGTGATTCTTATTTTCACACCTTTTTGAAAGTGTGAAATCATGTTTGCCAAAACATATAATGTATGAGTATTTCCCATTTAAAGCCAGGACAATGATGTATGAAGCTTTAAATATACAATATATTAATGAGATATATGCTAGTGACTCCTTTAAACCTTTTCCTGGCATGGCCATGATCTTTTAAAATGAGGTATGAATACAGAACCATATGAGATTTTCTTCATTTAATGACTGTTAATATACTACATTGCAGAAATACCATTTATGATTATAGCCTAGGTGAGTCCTTTTCCTTAATCAGGCAACATAATAGCCCTTGTCTTCAAAATGAACATGAACCCAATTCATTGGGGCCTGCAGTGGGTAGCGGGGAAATCTAGTCAAGCCATTCAAACTGAACCCAAGAGTGTGGTCTTGAATCCATTGTTATAACCAGTAGATCTCATACTTTCTGCTTTTTCTATTGTTTTTTTTCCTCCTTATAATTTCTTTCACCTTTTTCTTTTCCTTATAAATTGCTTCTGATGGATGGTAGCTGCATATGGGGCCAGATTCTGTACTTGTGTATATCAGTCTAGTTCCTTCTAGCTCAATGTAAGTAGGCCAGTTTATACCTGCTCAGGATCTACCCCTTAATGTATTACGTACTGAGGGATACCTCTGCTAAACATTGTAAACAGTTTTTGTGCAAGGCTCTCCATCAAATCAAAACACTGATTTCAGAAGTTTAAACAAACAAGCTTTTAGAATTGGTTAATTTTAAACATTTCTGTAAAATTGTCATGACAGTTTTATCAACACAGGCACAAAATCAGTTTGCCCACTCTTAACTATGATGACAATATTGAAAAAATGGGATTCTCTTTTACTCACGTGTCAAAACATTCATTTTCCCACAAACTCCCAAAGGTGAATAAGCAAGGACAATTTTTGTAGGCTTATTTAACCCCGACCAAAAATGGGAGAGAACTTTCTTGGAAGAGATGAAGCGTTAAAGAAAGTACTGCATATAGTTTAAGTGAAGTTTGGTAGGGGTTTGTGAATAAAATTGTTGAGCACTATTATTGTTTGCCCCACCTTTTTTCTGTGGAAAAAGTGTTCCATGCAGTGACGAATATAATCGCTTCAGCACTGAGAATGAATAGCTCTACGATCTTTTAGGTACACTATACATTCTACATATGCCAGAAAATATGCATTGTAGACTACATCTGTGTGTAACTGAAATCGTTATCCCATTTGTATCCTGTAGAGGATACTCATCTTTTAGTATTTTGTGGAAGAGGAATACAGTAGTCGATTAGTACTTCCTATAAAGTCAAGAAAATCTCCAAACTTTATGCTGCTCTTCAAAGGTTTTAGTTCATACTCATCGTGCCTTCACTTGTGATAACATTTTTAAATGGCTATTGAACACATCTGAAGTTAAGACTTGTGTTGCCTACAGTCAATGTGCAAATAGTTGGAAAAAATATGGTGCTTATAAGATCTAGTTGTGTCTGATGTTAAAAAGCTGTTTGACATCTAAGAGGAGATAACAACTGTTTTCACACTTTAATGTTCAAACTCTGTAAACTGCCTTCACACCAATTACACTGCTGTAACCCACAAAGTGACCTTTTTCTTTAGTGCTTGAGCTGCTCTTTATTGTTAATTTCCACACTGGAATTATTTCAAGTAGAGACACTGACTAGATATATTATAAGACACTGGATTTGCCTGCATTATACATTTCTACCATGAATCACTGTACAGGCTTCACTTGGAATTAATATGCTCTTACTTTTTCATAAGAATTGAAATCCAAAATATATTACCAGTTAAGTAATAGTATCTGCAATTAAAGTTCAAGATGACCATGAAAGAATCAAAGTAACCTCTACAGTTACATAGCTAATCACTTAAGATGTACGTTTCATTGAACAAATGACAGTTGTGCTTCACATCTGAATTGGTGTTTTTAGTTAAGCCTGGATCTTCTTTCCAGGCCTATGGATCAATATGAAGTTGATCAGCGCTGTCATCTAACATAGGGTCTGTTCTCAACACATTTTCATATGTCACTGGTTCTGATAATCAGAGAGGTTTTAAGAGTGTGTACAGTGCCTATTTATTGTAATGCTTTTGTTTTAGGGTTTTATTTCTAAACAGAAGATCACACTAAATTATGTTGATTATAAAAATACATATTCACTGAATACCCTTTAAAAAGCATAACTGACAATACCAGGCTTGAAAAATGTGTAGTACCACAAAAACATGCAGTAAGATTTTAAAAGTGTGCACTGACATTTTAGAAAGCTGCATTCTGAATATTAAACCCCTGAAGTTACCTGTCCTACTGCTTAGAATAGATATTTGATTTTGTCTTGCATACGGTGACTTTTTACAAATGTGTCTGCACTGGGGCGTGGTGGCTTAACCAATCCCATTGTCCTGCTGTGAGTAATGGTTTTCTGGGTGATGGCTCTTTAATTATTTTCCCTTCTGAATGGGCAGGGGAAATTGAAATGAGGAAATGGAAATAAATGAACATTACTGAGCTAAATTGGTCCACATGCATTGTCATATAAATCACTACTACTGGTGGGTTTCTGGCCTAGACTGTTTTCAAGGGGCTATTAGTAGTGAGCAGTAGGAGACAAGAGCCGGAGAGATACAGGACAAAATGAAAGACACAAGAGGAAGGCACACCACTAAAATGGCTATCCTATTCTGTCCGCACTTTTGAGGATTTTTTCAATTTTGTTTATCCTCCGGCTAAGTCATATTTATTTTAGTTGATTAGATACAATCTGACAGACTAATATTTAATCATCTTCTTCCTTTAAAATGGGTGAAGTTTTCTTTAAATGTTTATTGAAAGGACACTGTAAAGATTGGTATGGCCAGTCCTTGCTCCTCACAACTTCCAGTTTTTGTTCTAGGAGTCCTATAACTGTGGGCTTTTCTGTTTTGGGGGAATTAAAAATGTAATGAAGTTCAGCCTTCATTCAAAACAAAACCCACAACCAAACGTTCTACACTTGTCCCTGCAAAGGTAACTTTCAAAATATAAACCAAGCACTTAGGTTGGAAAGAACAAGTAGACTTTGAGTAACATGAATCAGTTAGGTTTGGAATGTATCGGAGAAAATCATCTTGCTGACCCTTCCCAAACTCTGTACATAGCAATGTAATAATTGTACATAGTTAATCAGTGGAGTTTGACTAGGGGGAAAGAGTGGAGGTGGAGGAATGGCAAAACACTTGTTCTGCAGGTGTCCACCAAAATACTAAGGCTGGCCCTGGCAGCCCTTAGGCTTGTTAGCCTTTGTACGGTGTCTCTTCAACAAACGCTAGATGGGACGGAAAATTTCACTGTTTTTAAAAAGAAATAAAAATGTAGGAGCATGAATCTGATGAACTGTACCACATTGACTAACCCAAATATGAATCACACAGAGACTAAACAAAATTAAATTAAATATCACACTACTGAACACACGCCCAGCTGGTAGAGCTATGGACAGCATAACGTACATACCTTACTGTGGTCTTAAAAATGCTGGAAACCGCAGTTGGTGTTGGTGCTGGGGAGATTGCATAGATAAAGAAATTGGATTTTAAGCCTATTTTCATTTTGGAGGGTTGAGTCAGTGGAATGTAGAGTGGTTTTATTTTGTTGGTGGTTAAAATCTTTTCAGAAGGGAAAGATAAGAGTTTTATTTGTCACCCTGGACCGACATGTCAGCATTGAGCCCAGCATTGCAATGCTAAAACACTGCAAGCAAATGAGACTTGACATATAATTCATGAAAGCCAAGAAAGTATTCTTCATGTAGCCTACCACTTAGCATTTGCTAGAGCAGGTTTAAAATGATGCATTTCTGCTTTTTTTTTCAGCTGGTACTTTGGGGCTAGCATGTGACAGCTGCATAAAAACCCAAAACCACTTCCTTGGAAATGAATGAAAAACATGAAAGTGACTTATTTCACTTAGACCACACAAGTATGCAGAGACATATTAGATAACTAGAATGCTAACTAAAGTGGCGCCAAGATTTTTTTTTTAAAAGCAATACTTACTGGGTAACTGGTGGACTAAAGCGTGAAATTTAGTATTATACCATCTAAACATAAAAGGTTAAGTGGAAAAACTTGCATGAAATTTTAGAAGAGGTTGATGGCTGGTTTTCGGAATGTGCGGGTATTTTCACACCCTGATTTTCCCAGCACATTGACAGCTTTCAGTTATCAGGTAGCACTTTTTTGTTCGTTTGTTTTGTTTTTTGTTTGTTCTTTTGGATAAAAAACAATGGAAGCATAGAATATTAAATATCAGCATTAACTGTTTTCACTTATGAGGAAGACACGTTACTGCTTGAAGTTAAGTGACAACTGGAAAATTGTGTGAATAAATGAAACCAAATCCATGTGTCCATATGTATTTGTGCAACAACGGGAAGGAATATAAGAAATGTAACAGAATCATTGAGGATTTTACCAAAAGAAGACTGATTGTAAGGCAGACAGTTAACATCATATGATGGTCATTCCACACCCAAATCTGTTTGACACATCTGTCTTGTAGAAGTTATTGAACCTTGGTTGTAAAGTACATTATTTTATGGCCAAAGAGAGGTGTTACAACTATCAAATTCTGTGGCTTCTCAAGACGTTATTAAATAAAGTGTGGATTCTACTTTTTATTTTGGTTAATTTGCTTTGTTTGCATAGTTCTACAAGTCCCTGTGTGTTTGTTTTTTGTTTAGTTTGTTTTGGGGGGAGGTATGCCAGTTTAGAATTACAAGTATTGTCAGGTTAAAATGTCAAATCTTGCTTTCCTTTCATGAGTCATCCCATGAATTGCAGTAAGCTACTCACAAGAGTAAAAGTAGGCAAGATTTGGCCTAAAATACTTCCTTATTGGGCTTGGAGTTGGGCCATTGACCTGAGTGGGAGCAAGACTGTGCTCCTAATAACAGGGAAACCTAGACTAAAGACCTTGGACCAAATTCTTTTGTGTTAGACCAGTGTAAATCTGGACTAACAGAGCACAGAATTTCCCTTTCGGTTTCCTCTAAAGGAAATGTAAGAAACTTACGGAGCATTTGAAAAATCATGGTATTTCCTTACCAGCATCTGATAGTTGGTTTGTAAATTTCTCTAATGGAAATTATTACAAGACAATACTAAGGAAGGAGGAGGTGATGAAAGATTGGCTGTACCTGTGTTTGTGCTTTTGCACAGAATATTTTGTCTGACTTGGATTTATCACAAAAGAGAAATATTTTAACTCTTCAATTTTTCTGTCTGTCTTGTCTGTTGAATGGTGTTATGCAGAAATTGAAGATGGAACAGAAAATGAGTGAGGTGTAGTTAGCCATGCTGGAAATATGAGACCTCGCATGAACAGTCTCTGCTGTTTGTGGCATTTTCTTGAAGCAATGCTCATTTTTGCTGTGTTGATAAATGATGAGGTAATGTAAAAGTATGTACACAAAAATGAATACAACTACACTTTTATTTTCTCAACAGAACACTGTCATGTGGTGATTGGCCCTGTTAAGGGGAGACTTGTGCATGATCAGCTGCTTTCCAGAGGGGGCTGATGAACAGCACCTTGCACTTTTAAAGGCCAGCAGCATTCAGTTGAAGGGAAGAACTAAGAAGGAGCTGTCATGAGCAGGGAGGCTCCAACAGAAGCGCCTGGTTTAGGGGTTAAGAACCAGCCTGAGGAGAGCCAGATGGGGGAGGGACTCCAGTGAGAGAGCCTGATAGTCATCATTCTATGAAACAAAGGGAGAAACTGAGCAGAGCCCAGGAGGGGCTAGAGCTCAGTCCAAGAGGGGCAGATGATTTTTCTGTTTTTTTTTTTTGTATGCTTGGACTTTAGTACCCCAGAAGATGTGTACTTTTATGTGGTTCCGCTGTAGGGCTAAATCACCTCAGCAACAGAATGTGTGGACTGTTGTGTGTATCATTGAGGACTGAGAAGAGAAACTGAGGCAAGATGTCCACAGTAACCCTGTTTGCCAGAAGCTGGGTGTGATGGGTTGGATCATAGAAACCCCTCTGGGAGCTGCCACCTGATGTGCCCAGACGACTTCTGCTCCTGCTTTCCTGCCCTGGCAGCTTAGGACTTCCATGCTCTGCCTGGTTTGAGCCAGACCCGCTAGCCTGCTGCAAACCCAGACCCAGGTCTGAACCAGATCCCCTAACAGCTGTAGGCTTAACTGAAAGCAGTTTACAAAAGTGTTCCTGTCTTTAACACACAGATGCCCAACTCCCAACGGGACTAAACCCTAAATAAATCGGTTTTACCTTGTATAAAGCTTATACAGGGTAAACTCATAAATTTTTCATCCTCTATAACACTGATAGAGAGATATGCACAGCTGTTTGCCCCACCCCCAAGTATTAATACGTATTCGGGTTAATTAATAAGTAAAAAGTGATTTTATTAAATACAGAAAGTAGGATTTAAGTGGTTCAGAATAGTAACAGATGGAACAAAGTGAATTACCAAGCAAAATAAAATAAAACACTCAAGTCTATGTCTCATACAGTAATAAAAACTGAATACAGATAAAAACCTCACCAGTTCCAGTAAGCTTTCTTTTATAGACTAATCTCCTTCTAGTCTGGGTCCAGCAATCACTCACACCCCCTGTAGTTACTGTCCTTTGTTCTAGTTTCTTTCAGGTATCTTTGGGGGTGGAGAAGCTCTCTTTTTAGCCAGCAGAAGACAAAATGCAGCGGTCTCCCAGGGGTTTAAATAGACTTTCTCTTGTGGGTGAAGACTCTGTCCTATGCAAAGTCCAGCTACAAAATGGAGTTTTGGAATCACCTGGACAAGTCACATGTCCATGCACGACTGAGTTCCTTACCAGCAGGGCCACATTCCTGGGAAAGCTCAGGTGTGGATTGGCGTCTCCAAGTTCGTTGGCTTAAGGGCTTCTTGATTGGGCACTTACTGAGAATAGTCTTTTCTCAGGAAGCTGACCAACTGCTTCACTAAAACTTACTTAGAATCAGACACGTATACAACCAATATTCATAACTTCAAATACAAAAATGATACATGTATACAAATAGGATTAACATTGGGAATGGGCGACAGGGGATGGATCACTTGATGATAACCTGTTCTGTTCATTCCCTCTGGGGCACTTGGCATTGGCCAATGTTGGAAGACAGGATACTGGGCTGGATGGACCTTTGATCTGACCCAGTATGGCCATTCTTATGTTCTCTCTGTCATAATGGCATGCTCAGAGGCTGCACTCTGCTATAAGCACAAAAGAAAATAAGTGTAATGGGGAATTGCAGTTTTCCTCCGAACTGGTTATTTCTCTTAATGGTAGAAAAATAGTAGGTTATTTGGCTATGAGTAACATCCTTCGGTTTTCATAGATTATAAAGCCAGAAGGGGCCATTGTGCTCACCTCATCTGACCTCCTGCATAATGCAGCTTGTAGAATTACCTGAATTAATTCCTACTTCCAGCACATTAGCTGTGGTTCAACTACAGCATGTGTTTCAGAAAAAAACATCCAATCTTGATTTAGAAATTGCCGGTGATGGAAAATCTACCAAGCTTTTCTAGGATTAATTACACTCTATGTTAAAAATTTACACTGTAGTTTGGGTCTGAGTTTGTTTAGCTTCAGGTTTCAGCCATTTGATCTGTTATACCTTTCTCTACTATATGAAAGACCCCATTATCAAATATTTGTTCCCCACGTAGGTATTTATAAACTGCGATCATCACCCCTTAACCTTCTCTTTGGAAATCTAAATAAATTGAATTCCTTATGTCTACAGCTGTAATGGGTTTTCCAATCATTTAATTGTTCTCATCACTCTTTTTTGAACACTCTCCAATTTATCAACATCTTCCTTGAAACACGAACACCAGAAAAGACATAATATTCCAGTAACAATGATGGGTCTTGCCCACATGCTCAGGGTCTAACCGATTTGCCATATTTGAAGTCAAGAAAGAATTTTCCCCCGGGTCATATTGGCAGAGACTCTGGTTTTTTGTTTTTGTGTTTTACCTTTCTCTGCAGCATGGGTCACTTGCCAGTTTAAACTAGTGTAAATGGTGAATTCTCTGTAACTTGAAGTCTTTAAACCATGATTTGCGGACTTCGGTAACTCAGCCAGAGGTTAGGGTTCTATTACAAGAGTGGGTAGGTGAGGTTCTGTGGCCTGCAATATGCAGGAGGTCAGACTTGATGGTCCCTTCTGACCTTAAAGTCTATGAGCAATTACTCTGATGTGTTTTCATCGTAATTGTAGACAACTTGGTAAATTCTGTCTTCCACAAATAAAGTAAGCTGTATTAGAAGTGTGCCTCTTTATTTTTTTATTATAACTGTGTTATTTTGTGCAAATCAGAAGTAAACCAAAGTTTAAAATAAAAATAAGTAAAAATTAACTAAATTTGTTTAATATTTAATACTGATTCCTCTCAAAAGACAACATTTTCAAACAAATGTATCACTGTGTTACCTGTTCTTTGTATTGTTTCTCCTCTTGATTAAATTTTCAATAGAAATTTGGGCCCTGATCCTTCTATTGGACCACCACTATACCTATATAATGCAGACCTAATTTCAGGACTTTGCCTGGGTATCCCCGTCTTGATTTTTTTTTTCCCTAGTTCATCTAAGGAAACATACTGATCTGATATTCAGAAGTTGTCCGTCATCTTTACTCACATCAGAAAAATGTGAGAGGGTGTGGAGATGAGGATAGTGTTTAACTTTACTGTTGTGATTTTCATGAGCATTTCCTTTGTGCAGACCTGTCAGTACTGGAGTTAAGATGTTGTTTTTGAGAATTGGTGTTGCTGGTGAAAATGTTAGGTATTTTTTCAGTTTCTGGGGGAGGACGGAGAGCGTGAGGTTGGCAAGAGAGGCAGAAATTGTTTTGCCCATCTTTTTGCAACAGTGTGATGGGCACTCACCTGTTGCTTCAAGTTACTTACTTCTGTCAAACCACCATGGTCTTAGGATCATTTTGAAGTAGCATAAAGTGGTTCACTTCCGCAAAGAGCAAATAGAGGTTTCTAGACAACTTCAAAAGTCAGCAAAGTGGGAGACCATCCATAGATATGGACTCAAGGTTCCGCACTGGGAAAAAATGGGCTATAACAAAGGTATCTAACTCTCCAAGTTGTTATGTTCCTAGCCCACTGTGAATCAGACTCCTACCCCTCAAAGGATTCCCATTATCATCTCTCCACAAAGGACCAGTTCTGAACCAGTTTCTTTAATTTTCAGGTAGCTGACACCAATCATTTCTCAAAGGGGTAAAGCAAAGACAAGTTAGCATGGTTTAATTACTCCCCGCCCCCCAAAAAAACTAATGAAATAATGGTAAATAATGGTACTAACATTCATTTTCTGCAGCTTCCAGTCTGAGTGTACAGAGAGGAAAAAATGCTTAAGGATCTAACCCTCAATATTTGTCATTTCTGGACTCCCTATAAGCTACAGAATTAATAAAATGGTGAACTAAATGTTTACTAAAATGGTCATAACTACAGTTTGCCCTTCATTTCAACGAGATCCTAATTAAGGCTAACGATCATATTCATTCCATTTTGGTTCTCTTGTTTACAGTTGCTTAATTAGACATCAATTCAGGAGTTAGACTATTGTTGTAGACTATACAGAAAGATGCAATTTTCAAGAATCCTTACTTCTCCAAAAAATCGGTAGGCATCAGAGAATACACCTGTATTTATTGAACTCATAGATTTTTATTGTTCTACAAATAACTGTCTTCCTATTAGCTTAATCCCTTTGCATTTTCTATTTTGACTTTGTAGTTATGCAAAACTGAGTCAGCTTTCTGATGTGGACGAGTCCTCAGGGAGTGAATTGATACTGTCAAATTCATTTTACTGTAGTCTGTAGAATTAATTTGATTTCTTTTTGTGCAGGGAAAAAAACTATGTCTTTATTCACTGCTGTGAATTAGCTAATCCAAAGCATTTGAACTTTGTAGGTACATTTGTTTGTAATGTCCTATATCAGGGTTGGAAGGGACCTCAGGAGGTCATCTAGTCCAACCCCCTGCTCAAAGCAGGACCAATCCCCAATTTTTGCCCCAGATCCCTAAATGGCCGCCTCAAGGATTGAACTCGCAACCCTGGGTTTAGTAGGCCAATGCTCAAACCACTGAGCTATCCCTCCCCCTAAATTCCGTTCAGTAGGTTTTGTTCTTTCAAAGGTTTTCTGAAATCTACTTCCAAATTTTAATGGTGAACATACCACTACTAAATTAGCCAGCAATATACCAAAAAGGCAATAGTATGTGTTTCTCACGCAATGCTATGCAACCATTAATTTTCTTCATTTCCAGCAAATGAAGCCCCTGCTTTCAGGCTGAAGTTGAAAGGCATTAACATGTTGCAGCTCTTTCATTTTGATTAAGTATCACATATTGACCAAAGAATTCCATCTCACTTCCTGTTAGTAACTGCCGTTTACTGTTTCTTATTTGCAAAAGTTCGAGTCACCGATCTAACAGCAATGCATCTCTCATGAAGCTCTGGTTCCTTTGTGCAGGCTTCAGCTATACCAGGTGTAAAGAGGAAGCAGCAGTGACTGAAACAACAATAAAACTTCAAAGATGTTTTAACATTTACCCCATCATTAATATATTTAATTTTGTGTTAGAAACAAACATGTTTCCACTATTAGTTAGCTAGCCAGTGACAGGTCCGCAGTTGAACATGTACATGACAAATGAGCAGCCAGTTTTGTACCCAAAAGTGGCTGATGTCCCCAGAGAAAGATCAGAAGCTCACAGCAACACATAGCAATGGGAAGATTACACTGTGGATACCGACATTTTACATGTTATGAGGATAAATGCCAATGCTCCATCTTTACTGCTATGAAACTGACATCTGTCATGAGTATTACATTCAGTTGCTGAAAAAGAACTTCTCCCAACACAGTGCAGCTGAGATGCATTGTGAAGTGAGTCTTGTTCTGCATTAACCACATTTATTAATGAGGCCTCCCCCCACATTCATCACATCTGTTGTTGTGCAGTGCATTGTAACTCAATTCACTGTAGGAATATTGAAATCCACCATTTGCTGATAGATTCTCTCTGTTTCACTGAATGTGATAGATGTGGAAAGAGAGTTGCTGTACACTGAATAGATGGCAGGTAAAAGCAAGCATTCTGTTTTGCTCTGAATATGATGAATGTGGGATTTGAATACCTGGATATTGAAAACACTGCTTGAATGGGCAGGTATGCCATAGCCGTACTTCTGTTCTCTGCTTCACACCTCTCTAAAGTACTAGTCGTTTTCTTTGATGGTGCCTGCTGCGGTGACAGCTTGCGGGTGTAGAAGGGGGAGCACTCAGTTTGTTTCTGATGGATCCCCTAATTCAGAGGTTGAAATATAGAATTGATTTTCCTTTCTAAGTTTCCCGGGCTCTTCTCCTTGGGATGCCGAACTTGAAAAAGGACATGGATGAAAACTGTTCACTATGGTTTAAAGCTTGTCCTTGTTTTATTCCTGAAGATGACTGTTGTTGACAATCCCTTCACAGTTGCTCATGGCTGGCCTTTGAGGTCCATAAAATGCCATTGCCATGACAAATTACAGTTGTAGAAGGCAGTGCTACCCAGGCTGCTGCCAATGTCACAAGAGCTGCTGCAAGTTTCTTATCAGTTAACTGTCTGCAGTTGAGCAATTTCTCTTGCAGAGTACCAGCATGATCTCTACTCACAAGGAAAGGTGGCTCAATTAACATGAGGCAGTGTGATTTGATAGTCTAAGCAAGGGACTAATTCCATCTCTGGCACTGGCTCCCTCTCCTAGCCTTTGCAAACTCACATAGGTGAGACTTCCCAAACTTTGGTGCCTAAATCCAGAGGTGCTTGAGCACCCACAGCTGCCATTGATGTCAGTGAAGCATTCGGTATCTCTGAAAAACAGACCACTTCTACTTAGGAAACTAAATATGGATTTAGAGGCTATTTACAGTTTTAAGTCTAATCAGTAACACTTACTGCTTTTTATGTGGGCTTTTTAATTATTTAAATGTAAAAACTGCAAATAAATTATTGGGGGAGAAGAAAGGCAGGTGTGATGAAAGTGGATACGCACTAAGTAGCGGACTTGTGAAGAGCCAGTTAAGCTGCCAAAATCACCCAGTTTGCCTAACCAGCATGTGTGCCTCTAGCCCTCCCTAGAATCCTCATATTGGCCTTTTGCATAGTGTTGTCTTCAGAGGTGCACAGGAGCCCTTTATACCGTGAAAATGTCCAAAAACTTACTCAGAATGTCCACTCCGAAGGCTGGATCTGGTGGTGCTCTCAAAGAAATACAAGTGCACAAAACAGTTATTCTGACTGATTGGGAAATGACAAAGGAGTGACCAAAGCCCTGCTGAAATTATACAAAATCTTATTTTTTTTGTTGTGTTTAATAGACTGCAGCAGACTTACCCACTCACCTGTACTCATTTTCTCTACTATGCCTTTTACTTGGGTTTCTCCAATATTCTTTTGTCACAGAAACAACTTGAAGTCTACAGAGAATCAAGAAACAAGATAGTCTCATGAATCCATATGCAGAAAATAAAATCAGAAAGTTCCCTCTGAAACTTTGAGCTGCCTTTGTTTCATTTGCCTGAAATATTGTCAGTAGTTAAAAGTTTTGAGACATTTAAAAAAACACATCTTTTTGATTTTGAGTGACTGATTTGCAAGTGATCTTCATCAAGCCCCTCATCAGCCATCTCACCAGTGCAAAGCTGCTTCTGAGTAATTAACTTTTTTAAAACATGGTCTTTCAGCATTTTTAATAACAAAGAAGCTGTCACTGTAAGCTCTTTCTGTCACCATAGACAAAGGTGTGACACGGGGGCCATTTTGGTTTTGCCATTTTATTTTATTTTTTATGTTGAAAGAACTATTTGTATTTTCAGAGAGTGCCTTTCATCTCTGCAGTTCAATGCAAATTTTAAACATCAGTTAATTTAAACTCTCTACACCCCTATGAAGTGGGCAGGCAATATTTCCATTCTACAGAAGATCAGAGGACCAAATAAGAATCAAATAATGCAGATGCACTGAAGGGAGAGGTCACAAGAAGTCTCTCTTCCTCCAATACACAGGAACCAACCATAACTTTGCTGCTTGCATTCCTTGTTCTAATGTAGCTGGAATACATATTGGGGGTAGGGTCACATGACCACAGCTCTGTGCTCCTGTCCACCATCTTGCTCTGGAAGACTTGCACTAAAGTGGGTGCATGCATCTCCTTTTCAAAGGGTGCTTGTATCTCTGCCTCTGGAAACAGAATATCTGCTCCTCTTTAGTCGCTACCACTTAGGTGGTCTACCTGCTCCTATTCCCCTCAGCACGGTTCAGACTGGGATCCTTAACTTGGCCATTAAATGACATAGAATCACACAGGAAGACTGTGGAAGAGACAGAAACAAAACCCAGGTCTCTTGTCTTCCAGTTCTGTGCTGCCCTAACACAAGACCATCATTTGCCACTGTTCTTTAGTGTGGAATGTGATCATATACTATTTCTCAAACAGTACAGTACAATACAATGTATTAGATATACGTGGATATGTAAGGCAAATTGTAATCAGAGGATCATAGGGCTAGAAGGTACCACAAGGGTCATCTAGTCTAATTTGTCAAGATGCAGGATTTGTTGTGTTTAAACAATCAAAGATAGATGGCTATCTGGCCTCCTTTTGAAAACCTCTAAAGAAGGAGCTTCCACAACCTCCCTAGGCATGTGCATATCCTGCATGCAAAACTTTGTCTATTTTTATTCACTTATTTTGAAAAGCACAAATACTTCTAAATTAATCCCTACTGCCCTATTCTTTATAAAAGGAAAGCAAACAAAACCTTCACTACTCAGAGCTATCAGATTGAGCTGTAATGCATGGGAGGAATGGAGTTTAGGTTGTAGTTAGAGAGAGAGAGAAAACAATCCAATTCTGTAAGAAACATCAGCTGTGGAAGACTATAAGTGTGACATTCAGTGTCGTTAATGAACTGTACAATTGTAGATTAGTGAACAAACACCGGTAAGTTAGAGTGACTTGTGGCCCTTTAGTACTGGAGGCCAAGTACATATTCCTCTATTTGTGTGTTTATTGGTGTAAGTGTGTTTGAGTGAGGTCAGTCCCAAGGCTTGCCATATTTAAATGACCATAACTTCAAAATGACTGAAATTTTTTTCAACTCTCTTCATCTGCAGGGCAGATAAATCATAGTAGGAAAGTAGGAATTTGCTTATAAATATAGGATGAATTCATGCTTTGAGTAGTGAAGGTTTTGTTTAGTTTCCTTTTTAAAGAACAGGGCAATATGAATTAATTTAGAAGTATTTGTGCTTTTCAAAATAAGGGAATAAAAATAGATAACATTTTGCATGCAGGATATGTATGTCTTAATAGTTTAATCTTTGATTATGCATTTAAATCATATGCTGCTACTAGATAATGACTGCGGAGTAGTAAATAACTGATTTATTTTGTCAACTATACTTGGAAAATGGTGCTTCAGTCTATTGTTAATTTAAGACATTGTTTAGCTACTTTGTCCTCAGTTTCATGGATTTTTCTCAGCTATTTGAAAGTTCCGCAGTAGGATGTTCATTAGGTAAATCTTTCCCTAGTTATTTGAGTCACTTGCTTTTAATCTTTATATTATTAATTATTGTATGTGAAGTGCAAATTGTGGAAGCCTTTCAAACAGAAAAATATGATATTTTTAAAGCATGAGGTTAAGAATAGTGAATGTTTATGCAAAATGCTGACAAATCTATAGAGAGCCATAAAAGTGAGCAGCTGTCATTGTTAAGAATCATGTAACCTACCGGAAGACAAATGAAGTTGTTTTCCTTGATAAAGTGCAAAGTTGACAGTGAGTTCACTGCATGAGATGTGATATGAATGTAAGCAAAAGTGCACTGACAGGACAAGTGAAGGTTTACTGAATAAAGGAATGTTAGCCCTGCTATCTCTTGCTTAGAGAACATACCTGAAACATAATCCTTACTCTGTTTATCAGTTTGTCTAAGTATCCAAAAGATTACTTAAGCGGTAAGTAATCTTTTGCAATGTTTGTTACATAGTTGACTTTAAAACTTATTTTACTAGATTAAATAAATTCTGGTAACTTGTTGAATGAAGCCTAAAACCATAAAAAAAATCTAGATAAAAATAAAAATTAAAATAACTTTAAACAAATACACATTTTTCTAAAATGATAGAAACCCATATAGCTGCATGAAAAACTCAAAATTGAACTATTGATTTTCGTTGTCCAAACTGGTAAAATATTTATTTCTTTGTAAAGTAGGGTTTTTAAGTTGCATTCTCCTTTAAATAGTTCTGTCAGAAAAGGAAGTTAAAAAGCAGAATCACTATAAATTCCATTACTTCCAATAAGGGCCATGGCAGTTAAAGGTAATGTACTTTTAAAGATATTGTAGTAATGTTCTTTTTATTTTGCCATTGGAACTTTCATGACATTGGCTTATTTCCACAACATACATTACAATGTGTCCTACATACACAGTAGTATTTGATAAGAGAAAAAAAAGTGTAAAACTGGGGAAGATGATTTTTTTTTCTTGTGACCTCTGACTCTAATTGCTGATTAGCGAAGTAATATTCCTTTGATGTGCAAAAGCAGTCTCAATACTGTTAGAGATTGTAGGACTCCACACATGAAAAGCAAATTATATTTCTTTGGTTGAAAAATATATTAATCTGTTATCTATATCTAAGGGCAAGCCTACAATACAGTGCTACATCGGCGCACGTGTATCAATGAAGCTGTGCCACTGTAGTGCATCTGGTGAAGATGCTCTGTGTTGATGGGAGAGCGCTCTCCCAATGTCATAATTACCCCACCTTGGCAAGAAGCAGAAGCTACGTAGGCAGGAGAGTGTCTCCCTTCAACATAGCACCGACATAGCCCCAGTGACAAAACTAGTGTCACTCAGCCAGGAGCAAGGGGAGGGCTTTTTCACATCCCTGGGCAACTTAAGTTAGGTCGACTTAAGCAGTCATGTAGACCTACCCTAAGAATCAAAAATCAAAATATTTTAAATGTTTAATCTTCTCTTCGAGCATTTTCTATTCCAATTCTGCATCCCTTACATTATAATCTGTGTGTTTTAAATGGCATCCCATCTCCTATGGTGACTATAAGACCATTTTAATGTCCTTCTGTAGGACATTAGGCTGTATGTCCTGCTACATTTAAGGGATTAATTAAATAGCTGTGGATAGTGTGGTCCATACAGGAAGGTCACTCTCAGCTCTTTGGGGGCTTATGCTAAGCAGTTATGCGTCAGTTTACCCTCCTAGCATAAAGCATTATAAAAATGGATCTGGAATACTGAAATGTAGACCAGTTACTATCAATTAATGGGCTCTGCAGAGTTTTGTACAGGCAGTTCTCTTAATAATGAATTCACAAGTGCACTTCAGATTGTGGCTGCCTAAATTAATGACATAGAATACATCAGTGTTTTCAGAAGAGTATTTGTTGGTCTTTTGGAAGCCTGATTAAGCATCTTGATGCCAGATTGTCATGCATTGGTTATATAACTTGTACCCACACCAGACATGTTTCCTGATATTTGTGAGATCTTGATTTTGATGGTTTGTTAGAAAAAACACCATTCTGTCAAGATCCCTTTTGGGATAAAGGTCCTACTTTCATCTTGATTGTTATATAATGGTGTGCTTGACAAAGAGAGAAAGCTTACTTATGAGAAAAGCTATTTCCATAGCTTAGTTAGTCAATGCATTAGAAGGGCCACAACAGCCTTTATATATCATTAATAGATACTTTAGGTTTGTCATATTTTTCAGTGCTAAAATCCTGGTTTTAGGGGATTAGGATTTAAATCTAAAAATTAAATACAGGGTAATATATTATAATACCTCGTACCTATGAGGGGAATAAACCACTAGATCACACTGCTTTTTAGAAGTAGAGGAGCTTTGATATCCCCATTTGACATTTGGGAGAAATGACCACCCACACATGTGCCTTACATCCTTAATTACTGCTTCTGGCAGTGGCTGCTTTTCTCCATGTTGTGTATCTGTATAGTGCTTGGCAAGGAGAAAAGCAACAAACCACAAACCGTGTGGGCTGACCAATATGCCATGAGGGGAAATTTGTTTCCTGACCTTGAGAAACAATGAGCTTGTTTGGTCTGAGCATCCCTGCAAAGATAACCAGACACTTTTCTATGTCTGTGCTGGCTAACCCAGGTCTAATGTTCTCACTCCTGCAGGGCGAACTGGGCCTGATCAGATGCCCCAAACCAGTAATGACCAAGCCCAGGGATGGGTTAGTGGGTGGGAGGACGGCCTCAATTACAGGAAAGATGAGCCTCTCTTCCTCTCCTCTACCATCCCCTATTATTTCTGTATTTGTTTATCTGTTGTAGTTGATGCTCCTTAGTTTCTCTCTGACCTCCAAAAAAACACTCCAAACAAGTCTATCATTGCAACCCCCACCAGGGGCAAGGCAGGGAAGGCCTTTGTGAAATAGTCTCTGTGGCAGTGTCACTCTCCTCCGCACCCAGACCTTCAGTGACAGAGGCTTTGCCACCTAGAACCCTGGTGGAGGGAGGGAGGGTCTGCCTTAGTAGGCCATCTGTGGACTTCTGTTCTCAAACAGGTTGGTCCCCACTATTCTAGGTGCTGTAAAAACTTACAGTACATGACAGTCATGCTGTAAAGCATCTACAATTCAGATTATGTTTTGTGTAAAACATGAGATTGTGGCCTACTAATGCACAAACTGTTGAGGCTTAATAGGTAGCAAGGGAGAGTTGGGTGAGATATTAGGAAAACCTTTCTAATGATAAGGGTAGTTAAGCTCTGGAATAAGCTTCCTAGGGAGATTGTGGAATCCCATTATAAGAGGCTTTTAAGAAAAGGTTGTTCAAACTCCTATCAGTGATGGTCTGTACTAACGCAGTCCTGCCCCAGTGCAAAAGGAAAAGGAGTACTTGTGGCACCTTAGAGACTAACCAATTTATTTGAGCATAAGCTTTCATGAGCTACAGCTCACTTGTAGCTCATGAAAGCTTATGCTCAAATAAATTGATTAGTCTCTAAGGTGCCACAAGTACTCCTTTTCTTTTTGCGAATACAGACTAACACGGCTGTTACTCTGAAATCTGCCCCAGTGCAGTGGACTGGACTTATAATCTCATGAGGTCCTGTTGAGCCCTATATATCTATGATTCTGTGAAATGGCTAATATTTTAAATCTCTTATAATAATGATATTTCCTCATCTAACATAACCATCGTCAATATATCACACTCTTCAGTGTGTCGTAAGGAAATTTTGTAGTGCTGTATAGTAGTAAGACCTAATAGTAGTTTATTTGTCTGTATGTTCCTATAAAATGGTTTGGCTCTTTGTTCAGTGCATTCTTTTGGCTTTATTCAAAATGAAAAGAGCACAAATGTCCTGTAAATATTTGTCTGGGCTTTTAATATGTGCAGGTGAAATTATTTATCTTTACCTGTGTTCACTTGGCCTTTTCTCAGAATAGCAGGTTATCACTTCAGAACTATAGGGTAAGACTTTAATTGCTTTCACTATATTTGGCTGAGGCTCAGCTAGAATAGCCTACAAGGATTAAAGCTGTTTATCTGGGTATGAAGAATCATTTGGTTATCTGCCAAAGCACTCTTGTTATAAAGGGAGGCTTTCCTGTCAAACTAAAGAACCACACAGATAAACAGATTTTCTCTGCAGCTATCTTTGTTACGTGGAGTGATTAGTTTAGGCCACCTGCATCTAAAAACATTTGGGTTATGTGGTGTTTGTCAAGTACTTGGGCTGTCATATTGAGCATTTGTATTCTAATCCTTGAGGTCACGTTAACATCCTTGCTTATCATAATGTTATGAATACAATATCAAAGGTTGATTTAGACTTTATTTTGATGTTTGTCTATTGAGTTGATAAATGGGTTTAGCTGATAAGTACAGTTCATGAATTTCAATGCAACTGGTAGACCTTATTGAATGTAAAATAGAAGCTGCATGTGTAGAATTTTAGGAGGTACCCAAAAATACAATTTCTGTCAACAATAAATCCATAATGAATGCAGAAGAAGACAGGGAATTTGTATTGTTCTTTTATATGTATAACCAAACAAAAATGCAAAGCAACCTACCCAAAAGAAATGACTGCACTGCACCTTTAAGCAGGGGATGGGGGGTATTTGGCTGGCTGGGCAAATGAAGGAAACCGTACTTTCTGCTGTGTGGGGGAGGGGCAGGGGAAGAGAGGAAAACTGCTGCAAAAGAGGACACGGGGTCAGTCTGGCAACTCTGACATCCCCATACCACCAGATTGGCCTCGGTGGAGTTGGGTTTTTTTTTTCCTTCCTCACAGCAGGTTCTGGAAGGGCTCTGTTCGTGCATGGCATGAAGTGCGGTAGTCTGTATGTTGCAACTCATTATGTAAGTATGTGGCAGATGTCTGGTGCAGGCTCTCCATAGGGATGGTATACAGTGCCCAGATAAATGGACTGGAAACGGACTTAAAAAGGTGGTGTTCATTAAAGGAACGGAATGGGATGGGGTGGGAGAGGGTGTTGGGGAATCCTGTGATTGGTATGGCAGAGAGCCAGTTCCCCTTTCTTATAGCCCACCTTAATCCTCCTGCGGGGCGGAGGTGGATGGTAAGGTCCCAGCAGTGGATTGGCTGGGGGGACCTGGATGGAAAAAGCAAAGGAGGCGGAGCGGGTGGAAGCCCCCGGGGTAATAATGGAATAAAATTGGGTTACCTGCACTGTACGCTTTTATCTGCCAGGTAGTCCCAGATATCTAATAATAAAGTTGCAGCCTGATTAATGTCAAAAGTTTTCTGTTCTTCTTTTGGTATAGCCAGACAATAATAATTGTAATGTATCAACACAACAGCTAATATTTAGTCTTTATAACTCATTGAATATTCTTCTGGCTATATGTTTTAAAGATATCGATCTATGTTTCAGTCAAAATATTTGATAACGTAATTTTCTCCCATATAATATATCTAGACAAATTTGATCATTTAAAAACTATGAATCTCTTCACAGGAAAAGAGCAAATCCTCATATATTAAATAATGACAAACATAGGTTTATAAATATAAACGAAGAATTAAAGCAAGCAATTTGATTACAGTTAATGGAACTACCCCTGTGAGTGTAGCAAGTAAGATTAGCCCCAGTATATACATTTTTCCCCTAGGCCTTTTGAATTCCTTCAAAAAGATTCAACAAAGACACAGAAAGTTGATATCTTCCACATTGTCAGTACAAGCCTCATTGGAACAATATATTTAATTTATGAGGCTGCTACACCTTTGATGCACCATGTTAAATTAACCTTATTAAATGAGGATCTCTTTAAACACTTGTAATAAATCACTCAAAAAGATGGTAGAAAGAACACCATAACTAAAAAGATGACATAGTGCCTTAAGGTGATCTGCTTTCATATTGGTTGTAAGAGGAATCTGATAGCCCCTAAAGGTCTAATTCCTTATAAGTAGGATCTTTTAAAACAATGCCTAGCTGTAAAGCTTCTCAGATATTTTGTGAGTGCCAGTTAAAGAAAGAGAAAAAGAAAAGAGTGAAAATAACCAATATTTCTGATCAGTCAAAGCAAATCATTTGCTATCTTGTCTCATTTTTAGTTTAAGTACAGTATTTGATCTGAATAGCTCTGGAAAACATTCTTCTCCTCTAATGATTGGAATCCATGACAGAAAATTGATCCACTCTTATAACATGAGAGGTGATGTCTCTCACAAGTGCTTTTCATTGTGTAAATGATAATCAAATAAAATTTCACTGCAACTGGAATGGTAAAGCTATCACATATCCAATAGAGGTCACAGTAACAGCTGTCTCTCCAAACAAAGAGATTACTTTCAGAATTTTTTTTTTCATGTCATAATGCATTACAAGCTTCAGCTCCATTCAGCATATATACTAACACCATATTTCTGGACAATGAAATACAGTATACGTAATGATACTGTAGTAGTGGGGGAGGGGGGATGGTAACCTAGTCCATTAGTAAATCACTTTTTCACTGAACAGCACTTCAAATTTAAATCTGCTGTCACACTTCAGAATGGCATAAAGTCCTCTTTATCTTTACAAATAGCCATTTTAAATAAGTTTTGAATGTAATGTGGTCTTAGTATGAAAGTCCTTTATTTATTAAAAAAAAGAAAGACCTAAAAATACTTTGGTTCCAGAAACAGAACCAGTAGGTTCTCAGGTGCAGTGGTGATGACTAGGTCAATAAAAATAATACAGTTTTAGTTACAATATTTTGAAATGCAAATAGGAATTGTACACAAACGCTGTCATTGACTTAAACAGTAAACGTTCAATGGAACTTAGTGATTTTCTGTTATACTCTTGCATCACTTTCTGCCCTGGTTTCTACTCAGGCAGTCATATTGATTTCTACGCCAGCCTCCTTTAGGAAGAAAAAGAGCGCCTATAGAAGACTTTTCTATTGACTTTTATAGCCTTTGGATCAGGCCTTTATATCCACCTGGTCTTACTGGGCTTTCCTGGGTATAATTGAGGGCAGAATTCTTCTCTTAATATGCCAAAAGCCAAATTTTAATGTGCAGTCCTGTGTAGATTACCCAGTGCCTGACCCTGCATAACTTGTGCACCCACATTTCCCACTGAAGTCAGCCAGAGAGTGAAGGAATGCGGGCTCAGGCCCTACTGACACAGGATTATTGCTTGGAAAACTCTAACATAGATCTAGTGGATAGATGCAGTGGACAGCAAAAGTTACCAAGCATTTGATCATATTCAGGATAACAAATTTCATAAATTGTTCAAGGAATTATAGCGATTACTTGTGTTCATCGATGTTTGGTAATCTGTGCACGTGAAATGCAAGTGCTCTTCTGTAATTTAACAGCTGGATAATGGTGTACAGGTTTGGAGAAGTAGAGTGTGCAATGGGGAATGATGATGAGGATAATGTCCCTGATTTGTCCTCACTGCATTCATCTAGCTGGAGAGCCCCGAACGTGCAGAGGTGATTCCTGCATGATTCAGAGAAAGGAGTGAGTGATGCCATGATTTGCATCTTCTCTGCCCCCCCCCGCCCCCCCAGGCTGTGGCCCCTTTGAACACTGTCTGTGGGTGCATCACAAGGTAATGATTTTACATAGATTTTGGTTTTAAAATAATTAAATACTATTATTTATTTCATAATCATTAAAGTAACTGTTACACTGCTTGCTAACATCCTGTAAATTTCCCCCTTTAAAAATTGGGAGTAGGTTAAAAAAAATCACACAAGTTCTGATTCTACACTCTAGAACCCTAAAACAGACTAACACATTTAAACCTGGCATGTCAAATAGGAATTAATATTCTCCCAGCTAAGATCTTCTTATGCCAAGAGTCAACTAAGATATGAGTTAAGAAATGCTGCCCCAACCTTAACAATGTATAGGGCCAAACTGCGAAAACTTTAGTCACACTGAGGAGAATTTGACTCCTCAAGTAGCTCCATATATTTCATTGGGAAACCTTTGGTATCCTTACCCATCCTCATTTGGAAGGAGTATCAGTCCACTGTAAATCACTGGATATGGAAACAGTAGCTTTAGTATTCATTTGTAACTGCCATCATCCTCTTTCGTGCACAAATTGTGCTAACTGTTCTTGTTTTTGCTTTGTTTTTCCACAGAAAATCCTTTTAAAAATTATTTTTGAGATGTTAATCTGCTATTTAACCATGCTAAAGTAGCTCTACATTCTTTTTGAACCACAAGAAAATCCCACCTGTATTATAATGCTATGTTAAAGGGAGGGTTTTTCATTTATAAATATAAAGATTGACCTGCAAGTTTGTACTTAGATTAAAAATAAATGCTTTCAATGCATAGATTTTCTTAGGAATGTTTCTCAGCATACGATGATAATTTACCAGGGCGAGCTTTGTGGTCAGACTGGCTATTACATTAAATGTATTAGATATCAGTGTATAGGACTATGAATCTTGTCCATGTAATTGCAGAGACCTTACTCCTTGGGTTACCTATAGTTTAGGTTCTCAGATGGAGCCCTGTTTGTTGATCTGTGTAGAACAAGAAGCCATTAACTGAAAGGGTCAAAGGGTTAATGGAAGAAATATTTTCTCCTTGCCATTATCTTACAACATTCTTCTGGGAACTGAAGAAAGATAACACTTTTCCCCATATCCTTGTTAGTGCTTTCTGAAAAGGTGACCTCATTTCTCCTTGATTAAATGCAAATGTGGAGACCTATAGAAACCTCCCACTCAACTGCCAGTGGAAAAGCTCACTCCTTTATTTGATCACTTCTGTTGCATCAGGTCACAACATTTCACAAAGGAAAAAGTTCACAAGGAATGTCTCTCTGTTAATTTCCTAACTGAGATTTTATATGCCTTGATGTTTGGTACTCTCCTACAGTTCTGTAGTTAGTCTCTCTTTTCGATAGTTAGATCTGTGGACAGTAGAACTCTACTGAGAGATGGACAAAAGGAAAGTTTCAGAGAGTGTCACAGCAGAGAAGCAAGGGCTGTTTGTGTTGAAAGGGCAAAGTCCATAGCACTATATAACAAATACAAACTGTGTGAGTTAATGCATAATATTCCATTCACGAGAAAACAATGCGAGTGTTTAACAGATAGTAAAAGCAGAGAGAGAAACTCACTGAAAAGATTTAAAAACTGTGGATACAGTGTGGGAGTACCTTATTACAACACATATGGCAGCATCTGTAGACGTGGGCCATGGCATATGGAAACGTGTAGCAAGATTTTTTGACCCCTTAACAGCCTGAGATCTACACCCACCATTTTCAGATGGTCCTTAAAGGCTTAGACATCCACTCATACACTTATATGTGTGTCACTGAGGTGTAGGTTTCTACAGATAGTGAATTAGTGTTGCTCAGAGCCCAGTTAACTTTCTATTGATTTGCCTGTAGTATAGGTTAGATCCTGCAGCCCCTTATTCACAGGAGTAATAAAACTACTCACATGAATTAGGACTACTAATGTGCATAAGTAGTTGCAGGATTGGAGCCGCACGTTGTGTTCCAGAGTAAAGTATATGTATGGCATTGTCTTTGTCTCAATCCCTACCATATTTTTAGCCTGCATCCCCTTTTTTTGGAGTTTGTTGGTATTTTGTGCATGGCCCATCTGGAATCTAGGTTGTGTTCCTTGTTTCATTGTTGCAGGAGTCCGAGACCAAGCAGTGTCTTATTGCTGTCACCTTTCAATGTGAGAAGTATTTCAAGCTCTTAAGGGCCCCAGTGCAGATCAGGATGCATTGCTTGGAGCCCTCCAAATCCCCATCATTATCCTTCCCCCTCAAGGATTGCTGTAGTCTTTGCAGATACGTCATTATGTATTGATACAAAATGAGATTTGAATGGTTCTACCAGCAAGAGATGTGAGGAACAGTCACAAGCCTCTGGAGGCCACCAACCAGGTTATCGTGAATGTTTGTTGCAAAGAAAATAAGAACTCCCCTCTCCCTATCGACACCCCTTGATCCCATTTTAACAGTGGGAACCTCTCTCTGACATTAAACAATGGAAACATATTCCTCTGTATTGTAGCTAGTTTCTTCCTCAGAGTCACCTGTAGTTTCTGTTAAGATCAGTTCTAGTAATCTCCCTTTGCTTTGTTTCCTCCAAGGATTCCCTGTGTCCTTGTTCCCAGTTCAGATTAATATAACCTGCAGCATCCACACTGGGGAATTACAGTTCAGCACTTTCGTGTGCACTGCTATTCACACCCCTGTAGTCCAAAGTGTAGGGCAGTGTAGACATGCCCTAAGTGTCAGCAGATGTCCAGCCCCTTTGGACACAGAGTGCTAAAGGCCAAGGCCATAGGCAAATTCCCTCTTGTTCTCCTATCCCAATACGCCTGCACATGATCACTGGTAGACATAGCCCAGATTCCAGACTCATGAGCTCTGCAGGAATAGAGATTTTAATTTGGTTTTACCTTGCAAATTGACTTTCTGCAAAGTCTGGATGCCCCACATGGCTGTTGATGCATATATGTGTTGCTGTTTTATTGAATGCTATATTTCAGTATTTAAAGTTAGTGTTTCAGACTGAAGAAACATTGATTTGAGCTGAAATAGAAGGGGTTTCTGTTAAGGGTTCTGCTGGGCACCAAAAGCCCAGTGACCAATTAGAAGCTATAGTTACCTTCAAATACATTATGAGGAACAGCAACACAGATTCCAGATTGTTGGGCTGCTTGGCAGAAAGCCAGTTGCAGAATGAAAGCAAAATATCATTTTGTGGTATATAGTAGTATACCAAGTGGGAGATTTGGGCTTTTGCATAGAATTTTGGGGAAAGTTTTGTTGCAAGTAACTATGTTTTGTTGTGAAAGCCATGCAAATTTATGTCCCCAAGAAAGCAGTGGCTTTTTGACATTTGTAAGAAAACAGTACTTAGAATGAGGAAAAAATGAGTCATTTTTATCAAGAATTTATTTTATCTAGGTATGCAGTTATTTCTTTGGGGGGAGTGGATGTCAGTCAGAAAAGCATCCACAGAAGGAAAAAAAACAGGATTTCATAATCTTTAATAACTGGTAATAGTAATGGTTTTACTCAGCTCATAATTTTTTATTCTCGCATATTATGATGCATTATATTGCTTAGAGTTCCTATAATGTATCCAATGAGATTAAGTCGCACAAGGAAATTTAAGAACAGCTGGAAGACCTTTGTCTTTCTGGACATAAGTGATCTGCTGGGAAAACTTTTCAAACAATTAGGAAGTTTTCCAGGTTAATAAAAATAACTTGAAAAAAAATTACCTGGAAGCATTAAGAATAGCGTGAGCTTTGTTCTTTTCTTTATAAGAACAAGCCCTTCCAAAAATGCACAAATGGCTCTTTAAATGAGAGGTGAGAATGAATAACTTCTATAACTCAAATAATTGTATCAACTGTTTAGAAATATCAAGAAATAGTTTGATACAAGTTGTATTTTCGTGTATTATTTACACATATATACTTGATAACTGGTTGCTTTTTCAGAAAAGTAAAAACAAATATAAGTTGTGAAGGAATGCACACTGTGTTGCATACAATGATTACTGAAGCAGCCATGAACAGGTAGGTGAGATGGTAGTCTCTCAGATAACTGGATCAAAGGTTATTCAGGACTTTAAAGATTAACTCTTTAATATCTGAATTGCTCTGAGAAGAGTAGCAAGCAAATGCAGAGACTTGGGCACAGGTATAATATGCCTGTAGTGATGCACCTTTTCAGGAGGCCAGCAGTTGCATTCTGATCAGGCTGATCTAGGAGGTGACAAAAATATGGGTAGCCATTGTGCTGAAAAGAATTAAAGAAGTCCCTGATCTGAGGTAGTAGAAGGGGCTGATATTCTGATCATGCTAATCTCTACTTATGGACCCATCCCCAAAAATCAGGTTGGGAGTGTGACATCCATTGTGAACTAAGTTAGCAACCACATGGAATAGCTCTGATGTTGCAGATGAGGCAAAGAAAAGTAGAGTCGCATACGAGGGTGGAAATTGAAGTTGCTCATGCCAAAAGGCACTGAATGGAATTAATATTTTTTTTAAATGTTCATACTACACTAAACATAAAAGACACTGGACATTACAAGTTCAACTCCATAGTACAGTTCTGATGTCTTTCTTCCTGTAGTTTTACTGCATACATAGAAGGAAAATTAGGACCACGTTATTTTACTTGCAACTTTAGGCTAGGATGAGAATAACAAAGTTATTCAACCTGGATAGAACCCATTAATAAAAGAAGACCAATTGCAAATTAATGTAGAGTTACCAAAAAGGAAATTAAAAGAACAATCAGCCCTTTTCTCTCTTCGAGATCATGCCCAAATGTACTTAACACTAGCACCGTCTGTTCATATACATTCTTCTTGATTACACAGCTGTGTGCTAGGCCTGACATCCATTTAGTATACAAGCATACCATGGATTTCGATTGCCTCAAAATAATTCTCTTCCTCATGTCCATGCAAGTTGGAACAGCCATATGTAAGCATTCACAGGGCATTCAGAGCTTGGTGAATAGGTGACCAATCAAATCACAGTACAGCATTCAGGATATTACATATTCTGACCCAATAGTGTACTCGTATTGCACATCTTCAAACAACATGATACTGCAGTTAGTTTGAGGTTGTTGACAGTGCCAGCTTTTGCTATCCATTGATTCACTAGCTCTGACAAGATAACTGTGATTCAGTAAAGCCAGTTAAGGATTTTAGTTTGAAAAACCTAAGGGAAACAGAATTGCCTGTGTTTTTAATACTATTCCAGACAGATACTCATTTAACTTATGTTATCTTGATTCCTACAGTAATTCAGTTTCCCATTTATTTGTAATCTCCATCATAATAAGATGAATTGGTAGCAAATCTGAAGGTGGAAGGCAATTTTGGTGAAAGTGATCATGAAATGATAGATTTCATGATTCTAAGTAAAGGAAGGAATGAGAACAGCAGCATAAGGACACTGGACTTCAAAGAAGCAGACTTTAACAAACTCAGAGAACTGTTATGTAATGTCCCATGGGAAGAAAATCTAAGGGAAAAAGGAGTTCAGGAGAACTGGCAGTTTCTCAAAGAGACAATATTAAAGGCCCAATTGCAAATTATCCTGATGCAAAGGTAACATAGGAAGAATAGTAAGAGGCCAGTATGGCTTAGGCAGAATTTCTGTAGTGACCTGAAAATCAAAAAGGAATCCTACAAAATGTGGAAACATGGACAAATTGCCAAGGTGCAGTACAAAAAAAATAGAATAAGCATGTAGGAACAAAATCAGAAAGGCAAAGGACATAAAAGGAGATAAGAAGTTCTTTAAATATGGAGGAAGAAAAAGATGAAGAAAACCAGTACTTAGTGGGGAAGGAGAATGAATAATTGATGACATCAAGAAAGCTCAAGTGTTTAATGCCAATTTTGCTTCAGTCTTCACTAAAAAGGTTAATGGTGACTTAGATACTCAACACAATATGAACAACAAAGGGGAAGGAATGAAAGCCAGAATAGGAACAGAATAGGTTAAGGAATATTTGAATAAGTTAGCTGTATTCAAGTTGGCAGGGCCTGATGAAATTCATCTTAGGGTACTTAAGGAACTATCTGAAACAATCTCAGAACCATTAGCAATTATCTTTGAGAACTCCTGGAGGACGGGTGGAGTCCCAGAAGACTGGAGAAAGTCAAACGTAATACCTAACTTTAAAATGGGGAACAAACAAGACCCAGAGAATTATAGTACAGTCAGTCTAATTTTGATACATGGAAAAATACTGGAACAAATTACTAAACAATCAATTTGTAAGCACCCGGAGCATAATAGGTTTATAAGGAATAGCCAGCATGGATATGTCAAGAACAAATCATGCTAAACCATACTTATTTCCTTCTTGGAGAGGGTTACTTCCCTAGAGGATAGCAGGAAGCAGTAGATGTGATATGCTGATTTTTAGTAAGGCTTGACACATTGGAGAATTGGTCTGTATTCAATAAATTCAATAAAGATAAGTGTAAAGTACTACACTTAAAAAGCAAAAATAAAATACACAATTACAAAATTGCAAAAAATGAATGGATGGTAGTATTGCTGAAAAGGATCTGGGAATTGTAGTGGATCACAAATTGAACAGAAGTCAACAATGTGATACAGTTGTGAAAACGGCTGATATCATTCTGGCATGTATTAATAGGAGTGTCCTATGTAAGACATAGGAGGTCATCGTCCCGTTCTCCTCAGCACTGGTGAGGTCTCAGCAGGAGCACTGTGTCCAATGTTGCGTGCCAACCATAGGAAAGATGTAGGCAAATTGGAGAGAGTCCAGAGTAGAGCAACAAAAATGATAAAAGGTTTAGAAAACCTAACCTATGAGGAGAAGTGTTTTTTTTTTTTTTTAAAAGGGTATGTTTAGTCTTAAGAAAGAAGACTGAAGGGGGACCTGATAAGTCTTCAAATATGTTAAGGGCTGTTATAAAGAGGACTGTGGTCAATTGTTCTCCAGGTCTGCTGATGGTAGGACAAGAAGTAATGAGTTTAATCTGCAGCAAGGGATAGATATTTGGATAAACTTTAGGTTAGATATTTGGGTAAACTTTCTAATTATAAAGATAGTTAAGCTCTGGAATAGGTTTCCATGGGAGGTTGTGGAATCCCCGTCGCTGGAGGTTTTTAAAAACAGATTGGACAAATGCCTATCGGAGATGGTCTAAACTTCTTTGTCCTGCTACAGTGCCAGGGGCTGGACTTTTCTTCTCGAGGTCTTTTCCAGCAATGCATTTCTATGATTCTATGAATTAGGGAACCTAGCCATATACATCCATTGTGAAATGGGCCTGCCTTTGTTTTGTTGTAGCCCTCTAACAGATCAAATTTGGTGAAATTCAGACTGCTGTCTTTGCAGCTTGTACATATTTTTTTACAGTTGATTCCTTTTGTTTTTTTAATATATTATTTCCAAACTATTATTATTAATAAACAACAATTATGCATTAATGCTCAAAATATTACAATCCCCAATGATTTGGCTATTGGTCTTTCCCTCCAGAATGAATATTGTTATGAAAGAGACATAGGATCCATGTAAAATTTATCCTAAGCAGAGTAGACATTTTTTGGACTTTTCCCCAAATGTTGTTAAGGTGTAAAGCTATAGTTTTTAAAATTTAAACTTCCTTTTCTCAACCACAGCTATGCAGAAGAATGTTACAAAATCTCTAAGCTACAAACCTGTTTTCTCTCATAAGAGGGAAAGAGGACAATTTCTAAATAAAAATAGCCCAAAGAATGAGAAATAGTCATGGGGACAAAGTAAAAGAAAAGAGGTTGGAGGTATCAGAGTTTAACGGTAACTGCATCTGTATTCCCCCTTCATGGTCCTTTGAGGGCACCCACTTAAGGTTTTTGCTTCCCCGTTACTTTTCTTTGGTAGAGACCTGCATCTCCTTCCCTCTTGACAAGCTGTCTTATATTATGATATCCCCAGCAAGCCAGTCTGCGTAAAGACCAGAGACTGTGCTTTGCTTTCTCTCTGAGGGCTCTTTCTAAACAAGCACTTTTATTCTTAAGGTAAAAGCATTACAGAGAAAACATGTAAAAAACATAAAAGTCCCGATGTGTATGTGAAAAGCATACCAAAGATCACCCATCAGGCTTATGAGGCCCTAGTAGGCCAAAGTCTTTACAACCATTCTTCAAGGGTTGGGGCACTTGGACAGGAGGTCCTGTGTCAATTCAAACTGATCCTTTTATAGCAAAAGCCTTTTCTTTGTCTCCCGGTCTCCGGAAAACCCATTTTGAACCAGTATATGCAAACCACTTCATGGTGTATTACCTTTCTAGAATAGTTTAGTCTCAGCAATTCACCTTAATTAGCTCTGACTGGTTTTAGTTCCTACAGGAGCTGTGGTAACTCTCCCCCAGGGAGTGGAACCCAATCATACATAAAACATTCATAGATTTAATATGTTTCCCAAGATATTGCATGTGATTGCAGTATCTGTCACAGGAGGTATTTTCTCCCAACACTTGAGACTATAAGAACACCTCAAGTGAGCCAGCAGGCTCCTAAGTGGGTGGTGAGTAAAACCAAGTAGCTGGAGAAGGAGAGGCATATGTTGTGAACATTAACTGTACCCAGTTCACCATCTGATTAATGGTCCGAGACCCACACATTCTGTACAACAGGTGAGAACTCAACTTTTTCCCTATCTACTTTGAACATACAGGCCACAGGTCTCCAATAACCTATGTACACTTGTATGATGAATCTGAGATCTCCCTGTATCTGTTACAAAGGGGAGTAGTGGGTGAAACAGAATAAAAGTCTGTGCTATTGTAATTCATGTCCACACGTGGGAACACTTCTTTTTTTCATGCGCCCATTAGCAAGATTCTTCCACAACCATATGAAAAGGATTAGAGAGGGTGATGATAGAGCTGAGCTTGGGATAAGAACCTTAAATCAATGAGATGGACCCCTGATCCTCTGTGGCCCTATACAGGAGTGTGTGGAGGATGCGGGGGGAGAGCAAGCCCCCCACCCAAGCTCTCTGTGGGGCTCTGGAAGACCTTCTCACATCACAAGGGCAGCATGCCGGTGCTCCCCACTGAGAGCAAGTAGGTGAGGAACATCCAGAGCCATGATATTATCCCTCACTTTGTACCTCTTTGGCAGAGGATTAGGTCGGGCCCAAAGGAAGAGAATGCAGCATCCTTGTGAAGGACAGGATAAAAACATCTCCCAGAGAAAAGCCATGTTGTGTCTCAGAGGAATGTTCCTGGGATGAGTTAGGTTATGTTATACCAATAAAATAAAAACCAGCAGGATCTTATTAAAGGGAAAAAGGCAAAATACCACATTTATTGTGAATACAGAAAGAATCATAGTAAGCAGTTAGTTATAGTTATAACATTCCATTCAATCTCATATTTATTCACACATTCATTCATACAAACACACACACACAGGTTCTGCAAGGTTGTTATCATAGTTACCAGCCTTAGAGTTGCTCATGCCAAGCCACTGGCCAGGTGGCCTGGATATGAGGAGGGAGCAGGGCCTTGTCAGATGCTCATCTGGTGCTCCTGGAAGTTGGTTTGCAGAATCAGACCCCAAAGTTCTCACTTTCTAGAGTCCATTTTTATAGGAATTTCTTCCTATACTAGTCTATGGGAATTGCTTCATCATGCTGTTGCTGAAACAATCAGCAGATAGCACATTCCTGACGGCTCCGTGCTGCCAGATGTTATCTTGTTCTTTGGTTCTCCCATCCTTGAGGCTGTTGGGTGGATTCCAGTCTGCCCTCTGGGGGTCCTCTGGTTATTTCCACTTGACGCCTTCTTCAGCCGATGGACACTGGATTCTTAGGCTGGCACCTCCCTGATCATTCAGTTATTATCCACACCAAGCATCCATACACATACATCCTCTATCTCTATTTTAATCACAATTGTTAACAAAGCAAGATGAATACAACAAAAGGGCGGGGAGTCTCTGGGTGCTGTTTCTGTTACAGAGTATTGTTTTGAGTCTCTCTCTTTGTGAGTAGTTGTTATTACAAAGAATTGCTTTGAGAACAGACTCTTAGAATGTACTAACACAATTAGCAGCTTGCAAGTTTAACACATAGAGGGAGACAAACAGTACCAAAAACCAAGAGACCTCTTAATTAGTAATAACCTGAAATTTAAACTATGGGGAATCAAACTCATTTGTGATTTTAATACAGAACTTCTTTAATATGATCCAACACTTACACCTAAAAGTGCAAGTCAGTTTTGCTAGAATTTAATGTTTAGGTTTTTTTGAAATAGGTTTTGATTTTGATTTTTTTTGAGAGACACACACAAAGGTAGGGTAAGGTTATATTTTTTATTGGACCAACTTCTGATGGTGGAAGGTACAAGATTTTGAGCTTCACAGAGCTCTTCTTCAGATCTTTTTTTTAATGTTAATTTGGAATTTCCTGAGTTTATAACTTTTTTTCTTAAATACATAATTAAAACGTTGTAATGTGTTTTTTATAAATAATAATATCTGGACAATCCAAAATGAGCCTTGATGATGTGTTTAGGTCTGGAAATTATATATATTCTTAGACTAATTTAATGTTGACAATTACTATTTACATGTTTCAATTCTCAAAGGCAATTTAGATCACAAATATTATGTAGATACTTTCATAATATCTACAATATACTGTATATGACAGGGTAGTTACGAAGAAGTAATACCTTTCTCTAATCTGTGTCTTCTGACATAGATCTTTTATCTTGTCTCTGTTTAAATGGATTTTTTTCATATATTGTATAATATACTTTTTTCTGTACATCTTTGACACCCAATAGTCCATACAAAATTTCATTTAAGGCAGCAGAAAATAAGTGGAGTCTTCTCCTTTGTAAGTTGTAATTGAGGTTATGGCATGGTATATTGCCTTTGGCAGAATTCTATTACTGGGAAACTGAAAGCATGATTTTGAAGTTGGCTGCAGTGTAAGGAAAATGAATTAATTATTAGAGTTGTAGGAACAATTAAAGAAGAAAAAGTTTTCTGAAGTGAAACACAGTATATTGATATCTGAAAAAAGAGAGGGGCACAGCAAACAACTTGGTAATGAATAATCCATTTCCAAATAATTAAAGATTTTTTGCAAGTCTATGAGCATTCTTTTGCTGATCATGTTAGTGATCTAACCCAAATTACATTAAACTTTGCTGAGATGATATTATCTTTAATAGATAAATTCAAATTAACAGTTTAACAGTTGCTCTGAAGTGGGAACAGCAGGGTTAGCCAGTTTGTAAGTAGCGAAAATATTAATGATACTAAATTGTCTTTAATATTGTCCTTAATTAATCAAAAGGGAATCTAGCCTTCCTGGAGGTGAAAGCAAAGAGAAAAAAGAGAAACAGTACATCTTTTTGATAAAGTAAATTGTGGGGAGGAGAACATAGAGCCCTTGATTAAGCAAGGTACCTAAGCTTGTGTTTAATTCTAAGTCCATGAATAGTCCCATTGACTCAATGTTTAAATGTATGCACTTCCTTAAAGACCTTGCTGAATTAGGCCTTTATGCCATAAAGCTAGGTATTCAAGGTTTTTTCTTGCAGAGTTTTTCTGAATATAATAAACTACTGAAGCATGTTTGCTTATGATCAAGGTTGGTGTGATATCTTTATTAATTTAGGGCCAGATTCTGTCACCTACATGGATGCTGAGTATCCCATTATACCTTCAGTTGTTCTGCTGTTATCATTTGGGGCTACCTATGGAATTAGGGACTATTTAACATGAGTGAACTTGGCAAAATCATTATTGTTAGTTGATGCTTGGTTATTTACTGAGGGCAAGTCTACATCACAGTGCCACTGTAGCGTGTCTAGTGAAGGCGCGCTGTACCGACCGGAGAGTGCTCTCCCATCGGCATAATTACTCTACCTTCACGAGAAGCATAAGCTATGTCAACAGGAGAGCATCTCCCACCGACATAGCGCTGGTGTCAACAGCAGGAAATCTGCATCACTTGCCATTCCCAGCCAATGGGAGCTGCGGGAAGCTGTGGCCAGCACATCCCTGGGAGCAGCGGGTGGCGGAGCAAATGTAAACAAACTGTTTGGTGGCCCGCCAGCGGATTACCCTGACGGGCCACAGGTTGCCCACCATTGCCATATATAATCAGTAGCTTTATACATTATATATGGTTTGATCTCATTTGAGTTTGTTAGAATCTCATCTGTTTTAGCTTGGGGGTTCCAAAGTGTAACTGGGCCCAGAACTTTAAGCATTGGTAGCAGTAGGGTGCTGTGTCCCTGCTAGAGAGGAACCTACGTTAGTTGGCTCTCACGTATATTGGGCTGGGAATTGCAGTTTAACTCCTGCTATTTCCTCAGTTATAGATGTCTTTAATAGATAGGAGTGATGCCTTGGCATCATGTCATATTACAGGAGTGCCAGCACCTTGGCAGAGTAAACAAGCACTGGAACAGAATAATTTGTTTGCTTCCAGTAAGAGGAAAAAATTCAAACATGATTTACATTTCTTACAAAAAATATTCTTCCCTTGGCAGCCACCACCTAGTTGTTCCTGTATCTATAGGAGAACACATGGACATAAAGAATGGATTATCAAAAGCGATGTATTTAAAGGCTCACTGCTTTGTTTTTCTGAAGATAACTGGACTATTGATAAACTGACAAGAGGCAATTCTCAGGAAGAAAATAAATTAAGCAAGTAATTTTTTTATCAAAGTTTTTTTTATTGCTATCTGCATCTAGAAGTAAAAGGTTTTTCTGTCTTGAGTGTTAGATGAGTACGTTTTCAGGATAGTGAAGAAAGGTACAGGGTAATAGCATTTAGATGTAATTTCAGAAATTCAGTATTTCCTATAGCATTAATGCCATTTCTCATCATATGCTAATTTTTCATATCTGTAGCAACTGAATATTACTACAGTGGTGATATACTTGGGGATTTTCATCATCTTGTAATGAAGATCTTTGCCCAGAGGATTAGAATGTAGATTTTTTTTTAAACTGAGAAATTATTGTCCTCCCAGTGTAATGAAAAGGACTATGTACTGTGACACCTATGGTGTATTTTCTACTTGTCTTAGTACAGAGTTGCTTTTGTGACTTAACGTTCTTACAACGTGTTTGATGCATCAAGTCAAGTGTACATTATTTTCTCCCTTTGGATGAAATCTCCATCATTCATCATTTGTACTTATTTATTCTTGTTTCATTTTGACAGGTGAAGATTTGTTGTGTAGTATATGTATGTCAATGTAACTGTTTTTATATGTTTCAGAGTAACAGCAGTGTTAGTCTGTATTTGCAAAAAGAAAAGGAGTACTTGTGGCACCTTAGAGACTAACCAATTTATTTGAGTATAAGCTTTTGTGAGCTACAGCTCACTTCATCGGATGCATACTGTGGAAAGTGTAGATCTTGTATTTTTTCATGCTTTGTGTGTATAAAAAGATCTTCTACACTTTCCACAGTATGCATCTGATGAAGTGAGCTGTAGCTCACGAAAGCTTATGCTCAAATAAATTGGTTAGTCTCTAAGGTGCCACAAGTACTCCTTTTCTTTTTGTTTTTAAATGGATTATCATCATTTCTGTTACAGTGTATGCGTCAGTGTGGTCATCATGCCCAAATAAGTCTCCCAGACTTCTTTTAGATAAGGTTGCAGTTTGCAAATGATTTCCATTTGTTATCATTGTTATATTCTGGTAATGTCTGCAATGTTCCAGGCATTGTTCACGCAGAGGAAAACAGCCACTCTACTGAATAATTACAGCCCTTTTTTTGCATGTTCCTGGCTTTAGTAAAACTGATTTTTTTTTCTTAACCTTTACCTAGCTATTGTTGGGATTTTTTTTTTTTTTTTTTTTTTTGCAGATAGCTTTACATTATACTAACCTGCCAAATAATTTGAAGGTTTTTATTTCAGAAACCATGTTTCTATTTTCCGTGATTGAAAAGAGTTGGACATGTCCCTTTGAGAGCAATCTTAATATTGGTATTCCATTTCCTTTCCATTTCTTAATGCTGTGATTTGTTGTAAAGGTGATAAGTGTTTGGATTTTCTTATAGGGGAGGTATTTAGATAATTCTGGCACCTCCTTTGAATGTAATTTCGCGTTTTATCATGGGAGAGGGCTGTGATGATGGGAATACCCATTTTTTTCTGGACTGTATAAAGGTGTATAGCCCAAATGTGTCATGCACAATTTGGTCTGATGTTTCTAAAGACCATGCTAGGTTTTTCAGTTTTTATCAGAAGAATAAACGATAAATAATGTTTTTGAGATTTGCTGCCATGTACCTTCACCTGGAATTGTGGGTATGGTTTTCACTTTCATGGGCCCACTTGCACTCGATCTAATTGGAGACAAATTATGCTGCATTTCTACAGGTGATGTACATTTCACACATAACATTATGGTGTCAGCTGATACCAAAGCAGTTGAAAGATATTTCGCAATAATTCACCAATTTTAGAAAATGCATCTTGTGCCAAGTCCTGCCATTGGTGACACTGAGACTTTCAAAACTCTTTGTCAGCACAGAATACATCATCATGTTAAAATCACATTTGTGCAGTCACAATGCTAGCAGAGGGCATCCACTGGATTTGTCTTTAGTTCTGATTATGTCTAGCAGTGTCATTTAATATTTTATTAATCATTCCGAATAAGGTCAAAGATGATAGTCTCTCATGCGATAGTACCATAGTTCACTTCTAATATAAACATGAGTATGGCTCTGTTAGCTCTGATAAAACAATTTTGATACTGTAGGGGATTCTAAAGATTCTTTGCTAATTTCCTTCAGCAGGCCCCTATCTTACCACTGACTCCCTATGTGCATAAGGGCCTACCCATGCGGAGACAGTTACAGGATTGGGGCCTTAGTGAATAAACTTGTAATCGCTTCTGAAAGTTCCTTGCAAAATTTCTGTGGTCAGTCATTAACAGTCGGACTAAGCTAGATTGTTCTTGTCTATATTGTATATTGTTGCATTTTTAGTCAATATCTGCTTAGTGTACCCATACTTACTTACTACTCATTATAAACATTAGGCACTCGGTTACATCCATATTACTGAATATTTTATTAAGCCCAGTACTCTGAGGTACCATGTGAAAAGTGTTACAAAAACATCTAAGCAACCTGATTCAATATTTTCTGTCTCTCCCTCCCCCGCAATAATTTTTCTTACAAAATTTTTTTTTGCGGGGGGAATAAAGTGTGCACTGGTAGTATCCACTTTCACACATCAGGATGTTTATTACTGGGAAAAGGTGTCAGACAATATGCCCTCAGCAAGTGATGGTGAACTTAGTATGTTGTGTGAAATTGCTTTGAGTAGGGCACTGTATTATCACTGTCACTGCTCACGCTTCCTCCCCATGACCCTGGACTTGATGCTCTTAAAATTTAAAAGGCAGTTTTGCAAACATAGTATCCATGAAATCATTCAGTTTTGTACTTTGCCTATAAGAATTTTCTGAGGCTTAAGTGCTCACGGTTCTCCTTGTTTGTGCTCATTAATGCTGATCTTAGAAGTGGAGGAAGCATCCCTTCCTTTCCCACTTGAGCACAGCTGTAGCTTTGACCTTGCTAGAAAACCATGTAACCTCTTGCCACCACATTCATTTTAATGGCTCTACCTCCAAGAGGAAACATTACTCCGTGCTTCCCCCATCTGCTAATAGAGGTTAACATTTGTG
The DNA here is from genome assembly GCF_965152235.1 of Eretmochelys imbricata. Lineage (NCBI taxonomy): Eukaryota > Metazoa > Chordata > Testudines > Cheloniidae > Eretmochelys > Eretmochelys imbricata. The sequence continues at coordinate 198,608,246 of NC_135574.1, read as the reverse complement.
CCTGCCTGTAAAATGGTAACTATAAAATTACTACCTAACTTGGGGAAGGGAGAAAGGAAGATAAAAGGGGATAGATATAAAGGTAGCACAGAAGTGGGAAAGGAGACATGTTCCATTTTGGAAAAACATACATATTAGTTTAGTTTGTAATTCTCTTGTCTTTGAACAGACAGAACTAATAATCTGCTCTTATTTACACTGGTGTAAATTCAGAATAACTCCATTATTTTACAGTGGAATTAGTCCAGATTTACATTCTACTTGCAGTCACGCTAATATAATTTATTAACTCTAGCCACTCAAGGTGGGAATTTTCAAAAGTGAATGTGGGAGTTAGGCATACAAGTCCCACTGAAAGTTAATGGGACTTATGCATGTAAGTTAGGTGCTTTTAAAAATCCCACCCTGTGCATAGCAGAGCTTTCCGGGTGCTTTCCATATTTAACATACTTGTAGTGCTTTCAGTTAGAGTAATATGTGGAGGTGTTATTTAAGCTTCAATTTTTTGAATTAATAAAGGGGGGGGTGGGAGATTTTTCAAGCTTTTTTTCACCAATTAATTTTTTCATAAATGTGTTTATTTTTACAAGTCACGCTGTCTTACCTTTCCTTTTTCAGTGGTAACATTCAGAATTGAAAATTATGGTATAGTTCAGGGATGAGATGGATTGAAGTGCCTTTTATTACTGACTGTTCCCCGGCAAAATGTTTTGAGCAAATTGGATAATAGAGCTAAATTACATTATATGAGGTGCTGGCCGAAAGGCGATCTTTCTATTATGTCCTCTGATTAAACAAAATTGCATTTGAGTTGTGCAAAATGATAAAACAAAGGAATAATTCCAGCATGTAAAATGTTAGAAATAATGGTGGTATGACTGGCAAAATAAAAAGTACAATAAAAAGGTAACCCACAATTCTGAATAAATATGCATCCAGTCTTCATCCAGACTCATGTAAATCCAAACAAACTTTATCCTTAAAAGGACATTGCCTACAATTTTCAGAAGTACATAAAATCCCATTGTCAAAAGGGATTTAGACATTTAAGCATCTAAGTCCCATTGACTTTCAATGAGAGTTAGACTCTTATATGTCAAAGTCTCTTTTGAAAATGGAGCTTAGGTGCTTTTGCAAATTTTACCCACTCTCTAATTTGTGTCCATGATATTTAGAACATATTTTACTGTTCATACGGACAATTGAAATGATTTTTCCCTGTTATACTATGTTTTCTTTCCCTTCTATATGAATACTGGTTTGTGTATAGGGCTACTCATAAGTGCTGGATTTCTGAAATTTATTTTTGAGAGGGATGAAGGGGAGAATTATTGAAATATTCTTTATTGGGGAAAGGAGAGGGGAACAGTGTGTGTGTGCACAAACAATTATGTGGCCTCTGCAAAGAGATGTTTTGTGTGTTTTAAAAACTCCCAAGCTAGATCTTAGGTCTACTACCATAGGTGGTGGTCCTTCTCTAAAAATATATATTGAATTAATGTGTAATTTACTGTACCATACAGATAGATCCATATTAAAATGGTGAGATTGGATAATAGTGGGGATTGGCAATGGAATAGTAAGCCTTCCACTTTTAGGTTGTTGGTTCAGCAACACAGTTTTCTAGACCCAGTTTTCATAGAATCACAGAATTGTAGGACTAGAAAGGACCTCGAGAAGTCATCTAGTCCAGTCACCTGCACTCTTGGCAGGACTAAGTATTATCTAGACCATCCCTGACAGGTGTTTGTCTAACCTGCTCTTAAAAAATCTCCAGTGATGGTGATTCTACAACTTCACTAAGCTATTTATTTCAGTGCTTAACCACCCTGACAGTTAGGAATTTTTCCCAATGTCCAACCTAAACCACCCTTGCTGCAATTTAAACCCATTGCTTCTTGTCCTATACTCAGAGGTTAAGGAGAACAATTTTTCCTCCTCCTTAACCTTTTAAGTACAACCTTTTATGTACTTGAAAACAGTTATCATATCCCCTCTCAGTCTTCTCTTTTCCAGACTAAACAAACCCAGTTTTTTTCAATCTTCCCTCATAGGTCATGTTGTTCCTCTTCTCTAGACTTTCTCCAATATGTCCATATCTTTCCTGAAATGTGGTGCCCAGAACTGGACACAATACTTTCCTAGCCCAAGAGTCCATGTTACAAATGATCACTCTAGTTAGCAGTCCTAGCATAAAAGTCAGGACTGAATGTGCCATGGAGGCTCAAATATCTCCCCCTTCCTCCCCCGCTCCCTCCCCCCCGCATATATGATAACGGATATAATTGCAAAACACAATAGGGAAGTTTTCACCGACAATGCCTGTATTCTGTGGATAGAGGACATCAGTTTCTAGTCCTGTTCATCCAGCACTTTTCACAAGCACAAATTGAACAAAGGAAGAAAAAAGAGAGAAGGAGGAGGAACTTTGATGCAGGCTATGTCTACACTATGCACCTTTTTAGTGACACAGCTGTGCTGCTACAGCCGTGCCGCTAAAAGGTGCCCAGCGTAGCTGCTCTTTGTCGGCGGGAGAGCTCTCGGTGGTAATGAATTTATTTTGTCGGCGGGAGAGCTGTCTCCCACCGACAAAATAAATTCACCACCACCGAGAGGCGGTAGCTTTGTCATTGGGATAGCTCTCCCGCTGACAAAGAGTTGTCTACACCGGCTTTTTTGGCTGGCAAAACTTTTGTCGTTTGTGGGGTAGGGGGGCATTTGTTACATCCCTGAACAACAAAAGTTTTACCGATGAAAGTGCAGTGTAGACAAAGCCTCAGGATAAAAAAGTGTGTTCCTGAAGTCTTAATGATGGATGATAATGGTTTATCTAAGTGTGAGAAGAGAGCTGGGAAGAAAGGAAACTTAAATCAGAAAAGACAGAAATAGCCATCTAAGTATGAAATGGGCCCCATATTTGTCCTCCTCATTTTGTAATCTTTACTCTTTTATTTTCTCATATCAGTCTGGCTCTGTTAGGGATATGGTACATTCTTTTACTGATGAACTTGTTTTTGATTTCCAGTACAAATTGTAAAGACACTTTGTGTAAAGTGGGCACAATATTGCTGAAGTAATGAGGGCCCTGATTCACCAAAGCATTCAAAAATGTGATTAAGAGCTTTGCTGAACTGGTGGCTAAGTGAGCAAATGCTCAAGTGCCCCATATCATAACAATCACTGTGTGTACACATTCTGTACTACAGAAAAAGGGGTCACATTATTTATATGTAAAATATCCCTCATTGCATGGAAACTTTGCTTGTTTTGAATTGATAGCTGACAGAAGTTTGTTGATCTTTTGTAGTTTACAGGAATTCTAGTTTTCTTTCCCAGGTATTCTGTGAAATGACCTGAATGATTATTTAAAGCATAGAGAAAATTCTTAGAAAAGAAAAAAATATGTACCTCTTCCTTTCAAAGGAGAGATCACATTTAGTCACATGAAGAATTAAAAATAAAAGTACTTGTTGCTAAAAAGTCTGATTCTTTATTTAAGACTCTCGGTGATTCCTTTTCTTAAATGCCCCTAACAATAAGACTTTTGTGGGCATCAAAATGCCATCTCCGAAACCAAATTAGGTGGGTGAGAGGTTTTTACTTTATATCTTTCATGTGTTCCTCATTGTCCATTAGCCTCATAGTTTTCCGTTTCAATTTTTTCTTGACTTTTTCTTAGGCTATTTTTTTAAAGTATCCTTCCCGTGCTTCTCCCTTTCAAATTAGGTCACAACTTTTATAAATTTGGAGGAGCTAAATGTTATCCCTTTACTCTTATTGGTGCTTAGTATTATTATTTGTATTATCATAGCACTTAGGAGCACTAGTCATGGACCAGGACCCCATTATGCTAGTTGCTGAATCAAACACAACAAAAAAGTGTTCCCTGTCACAGTGAGTTTACAATCTAAGTATAAGACAAGGTACAACAGATGGATACAGACAAACAGATGGAGGGAGTACCAGCATACAATAATGAAATGAAAATAATACTGGTAATCATGATAGGCAGTATTATCAGTGCAATAGTGGTCTTAACCATTGTCAAGTTTTTTGTAGGTCTCATGGCAAAGGAGAGTTTTAAGGAGGAATTTGAAGGTGGACTGTAAGGTGGATTTGCTGTGGTTCTCAGGGAGCCTCTTGCAAGTGTGATGGGCAGCATGGGAGAGAACACAAAGGTGCTTGTTGGAAAATCTAACACGTGGGTAACAGAGCCTGGCATCATTGCCAATCAGAGGAGGGAGTCAATATTTATATGTCAGATTAGTGTCTTAAATCTTTTAGGAAGCTTTGTCTTCTATCCATTGTGTTAAAGTTAAAAAGTGCACATGCCACACATTTAACCATATATATAACATTTGTCTTCCTGTTTCATTTAATGGAATTTCAGAATGAATTCAAAAAGGTTTATCAGAAATTTTGATGGATCTATGCTAATGTGTATTTTTATGTAAAAATGGGCAATGGATTTATATGCTGTAATATATCTTTGGTGCATGAATAAAAAATACAGAAAGTTGTGATGAAGGCTTAATAAATTCTAGCTTCTTTTGGAAACTAGCAATTCAGTCAGTGGATATTGCAGCCAGGAGAATAATTAATCTACTTCCACATGTTGGAACTCCATTACTTTTGAGTACTTGGCTTCCTTCTGGTCGCTAGAGAGAACACCATGCTCCCTGGGAAATGAATCTGCTGCATGCAATGTTAATTAATAATTTATTATTATTATTTTCCAAAACAGAAAGCAAAGAGTCTTACCTCCTCTGCATTGCTTTTCTAAATGCCAGTGATTTCTTTGCCTGACAGTATCAATATGTATAAGCCTCTTTCTTTTACTTGTTGTCTGTTTCACCAATGAAATCACTAAAGTGGGATAGAATAAAAAGAATCAGGACTATACAACACTGCCAGTTTTACTCTTTCTTCCGAGTGGATGGCTAATGTATGTACTAATCATCGTATTCAAACAGTGCTATAAATAGGCTTTCAAGAGTTAGGCATTATATCAGAACATTGTTTAAGAAAATATGTGTCTATATTTTTGGAAAACCACAGATTTAATTACCCAGGACCTAATTATATGTTCTAACCAGTTTTATATTGGATTACTACTTCTACACTAGACATGATTTCCAAGAACCTTCTATTTTCTTTTGGGAAGGGAGCATCTGGAAGATAGGTTTGTCATTATTGAAAATGGAACCTTTTACATCACAGCACACAAAAAAAAAAAAAAGATGATTCCCCAATCATAAAGGATTCCATTTTCAACAAAGACAGACGTCTCTGTTACAGATGTCTCAGAGTCTGAAAGAATATAGGAGAATTGTATTATTCTGGACCTCAAATGCCTAATGCATGAGATCCCAAATCAACAATTCAAAGTGCTAATAAAAATGTAATCATTCCTGTTTTATAAACCCGAGTTTAGGTGAGTGTAAATGAATATTCTATTATTATTTTGTATTACAGCAGCACTCAGTATTCTAAGTGCTTTCCACATGTATAGGAATCTGCTAATAGATTCAGGATGAGATTTTGAAAAGCATGTATGTGATTGGTGCTCCTAAGTTCGGATGGGGTTTTCAAAAGCAATAAGGACTGGCCCAACTCTATTGCCATTGAAATCAATGGAACCTATTGACTTAAGTGGGAGCAGAGTTAGGCCAACACTAAGCACTTTTGAAAATCCCAGCCTTCAAACTTTTCCAATTTTGCTGAAGACAGCTGGAAAATGTTACCTCATTATTTGTCCCATACTTAGAATAGAAAATATGTAGAGAAAACTACAAAAACAAACAAACAAAAAACCCCTGTAAGATAGCCAAAAAATACTTAAGGGTTTTCACTGTATGTATGTATGGGTATATCTAATCTGTCTGTCTACTGTATTTATAAGGCAATTATCTCCTTGGTTTCTTGATTTGTGCCTTAGAAATTTCTTGGCATCTTTTTCTTGACCAGTTTCTAGCTAAAAAAAACCTATTTTTTGTGGAATCGCATTCTGTTGTCGTTATTACCAAATATTTAATTGTTAATGCAACACATCTTTGTTTTTTAGTTTGTTTTGTTTTTGGTACCACAGGATTTGCTAATTTGGGTAACTTTCCATCAATAAGCCATTTTTGGCCTCATCTGTTATATTTCTGTTTTCTAGGATTAATGTTTTCACTGCATCTTTGCATCATCACAGTATTTTACAACATAAAGAGTAGCCTGCTTCGGAATAAGCTGTGTAGAGACCTAACTTTAAGAAAGGTGTGACACAAAAATATGGCCAGTTAATAGTGCCCACAAGGCAATCTAGGATGGAGTTTAAGTAGATGACTTGAACCCCTATGCCTCTTGTTAGGCATCTAGAAATAACTACTGTCTTTGAACCTTGAAGGCTTTCTGATCATATGGCAACTTGTTCTTAAAATGGTTACTTCTGCACTAGCCTATTCAGCAGCTAAAGTGGATCCACCACCTGGAGCCTGTGTTTTCTGCTTGTGGTTTTCATTGTCTCTGATTTGCTGGGTGTGTTACTCCTGTCAGCACATGCCCACTATCAGGAGAACTGTGTATATCCTATAGAGCAGGTCTTCACTGCAAATTTAAATCAGGTGATTCAACACTTGGGTTAGCCTAGCTTGGGTGTGAGCCGCCACACTGCAAAGCCATACACAAGTTACTGTGTCTTCGCTTGTGCTGCACTTATGCGTGTGTCAGAAGGACTTCTGATGGCACATCCTATGTTCCTCTGTGCAGCAGTCAGCTGTGAATTTTGGGAGAACTTACCTGTTGTTCTGGGAACATAGGAGTAACTATGGGAAAGCGTTTCAGGGCAAGTGATTTAACTTGCATTCTCATTGTAAAGGCACCAGCCCAAGTGAAAGCAGCACCTGAGCTCTAGCCCACAAGGGGCTAGAGTGATTCTCAAACAGGGTACATGTACCCCTGCGGGGTACGCAGAGGTGTTCCAAGGGGTACATCAACTCATCTAGATATTTGCCTACTTTTACAACAGGGTACAAAAAAGCACTAGTGAAGTCAGTACAAACTAGGGTGACCAGATGTCCCGATTTTTGGGTCCTTTTCTTATATAGGCTCCTATTAGCCCCCAACACCCTGTCCCGATTTTTCACACTTGCTGTCTGGTCACCCTAGTACAAACTAAAATTTCATACTGACAGTGGCTTATTTATACTGCTCTGTATACTATACACTGAAATGTAAGTGCAATCTTTATATTCCAATTGATTTATTTTATAATTATGTGGTAAAAATGAGAAAGTCAGCAATTTTTCAGTAGTGTGGCTGTGACACTTTTGTATATTTGTTTGATTTTGTAAGCAAGTAGTTTTTAAGTGAGGTGAAATTTGGGGGTACACAAGACAAATCAGACTCCTGAAAGGGGAACAGTAGTCTGGAAAGGTTGAGAGACACTGCGCTAGCCTATACCCTCAGCCTTGCCAGCTGGATATAAAGCACTGCCAAACTCAGGTGAGACTATTTTGTGTGTGGATGGGAAGGAGCTTTCAATCAACCCTTGTGGCAAAATACCTTGTTCGCCTCAGTAGGCTCAGTTCTTTTTAGCCTTAGAGACTCAGGTTTGGGGCAAGGCGAATCCTTATAGGTGACACTGGGTCCTGCTACCCCTCTCCTCAGACAGTCCCTTGTGATTGTCTTCCTTCCCTTCTGGGGAGTGAGTGCAGCCTCCCTACTGGGAAGGTCTGGTGTCTTGCTGCAAATAGCCTACTGGCAACTTCCCTGCTCCTCTCACTCTTTCCCTCCTACCACCTGGGGTGGGTTTAAAAAGGTCCCAAGTAGTTGGAGTCAGCTGAACCTAATTGTTTCCCTAGCAACCCCTTTTCCAGCTGAACCTTATTGCCTCCTGGTTCTCTCTCCTCAGTGGATAGGGAGGGGCCTTTTAAACCCCTGGGACTAATTACTACCCCCCTTTTGTAGTTGTTTGTCCTGGGTTTACCACACCCCTGAGTAAGAGACTGAGTTTATGCTGCAGTGAAGACCTGCCCACAGAAACAAACAGCTAGGATCATCCTTGGTTTTGTTTAAATATTTTCTGTTCTTCCTGGCAGACTGATCCTCCAGGATGACCATGATGTGTGACCTTGGTGGTGGTGATGTTACTGTTATTTTGGCACATTGTCAGCTACTTTCTATTTGGAATTAAAAATTCTTTCCCATTTGGAATGGGGTGACTGTTAGCCATTCTTGTAGAATGTCTTCTCTAGGTTACTGGCTTATGGTTGTTTTGTAACTCTTCAGAGTTCGTTGTCTCTGGCTCAGATGGCTTGTTAGATGGGGCACAAATGTTGTTTTCCTTCTGCTCTCAGGTCTGTGAAACGGTAATTCTCAAAAATAACTGTGAGGTGTGTTGCAACCTAGTAACAATGAATATTGTCTAATGTGGCTCCCTTGAATTAATCAGGTTGCTTTGTTTGTTTTTATCAGATTTTTCTTCCTCAGCTCTGGTAACAAATAGCCCCATGATAGTCATGGTTACAAAAGCTTACACTGTATCACGTGGCAGGAGTCCGTGACTATTGTTATAATAACCTGCAGGACCAAACAAAGGATTTATAAGAAGTGATTACACTTAAAAAAAAAAATTAGATCAATCAAAAAATGCTCCAATACAAGCAGGAGTATCCATTACAAGTATCATAGGAAACTGGTCCATTGACCAAAAGTAACATAAAGAAGTTAGTTGAAACTCACTGACATACAAAGCCTGACTTACTGGGTTTTCTGCATGGAATAAAAATCATTGATTTATTAAGCGTTTTGTAATGCTAATAATTATTATCAATGTGCATGTCTTTAACTTTTCAGGCCAAATGCAAATATGACTTGAAGTTGCAGTTGCTTACAGCAGGCCTTTAAGTTTACCATGTGTTTTGCATTTTCTAGAAAGAACATGAGGATGGGGAACATTTTGCTCATAATACCTCAAATGACTGTCTTTATGCTTCAAGAATTAGCTAAACAGTGAATTTATTAAAGGTGAAATTAATCTCCTGCAAAGGGCAGTTCAAAATTTTAAATAGGTTCTTTTGATTATTTATTGATTGTGAAATCAACTGGTCATGCCTAAGTTTGATTTATTAATCAGACTGGATGTCTGAGATCAAACAACACAAATAGAAAAAGCTAACTTACCAATTCTGGGGTAACAGTCTGTTCCTCACCCTGTTCCAAATTGCAACAGTTAAAAAGGACCTTTATAGCTGAGGTATTTATCCCATATTCTAGTTTGTGACCAGTGACATGACTGGTACCATTCAGTTCTTGACAAATGTCAGTCTTGTTGTTAACAGCTTATCTTGGAAATTTAGAGCAAATGGAATATATAATTAAGTGAACCTTTTAACCTTGGAGCTTGGCATAGGTTTAAAAAAAGAGTTTTAACCTATTAATAATGTAACCTTGATAATCAATATTTCCTATGCACTTGCAAGACTAGTTATGTTCCCCATATATGCCTTTCCTGTGGTTTCAGTTAAGCATACTTTTTTTTGCAAGGCACAGCCAATTATAATTGTCAGAACAATGGCTGTGAGAAACGTCATGCTTTTAAACATAGTTGCACTTAATAAGCAGTTTAGCTTGTATTTGCTAATTATTCTATATCGTCTCTTTTGGCATTACTTTTCACAGGACTTTATGGAATTCTTTAGCATAGCCATTATAAATGCTTAAGGTTTAGGCCTTTATAGGTTCAGGAAGGTCCTCTATACCATGAGTCCCATGTTGGTGCTATTTAGGGCATCTGGGCCCTGGCGGAGCAGCTGTGTAGGTGGCTTTCAAAGCTGCCTGCACCACATACTTTTTCACTGAAGGTAGTAATGGGGACAGACCAGTCACTCGATGTTTACTTGGATCAAGTGACAGCTCACGTAGCTGGACATGTGGGCTGGATCATGTAGGGGTTCCAGTTCCATCTACATTGTAGTCACAGGGTTGGGGGTGGATTTTACCACTTGACCGCCAACCTAAAACCAGACTATTCTAATATTATGTAAGTGAACTGAATTTCATTTGGAAAGAGTAGACTGATTAAAGGCAGCAGATTAGCTCTTCAACATTTTGAGAGAAATATTGAAACAAACACCTGGTAAAGAAATAACAGCTGTCTTTTGGTGGTTGTTTTGTTTAAAGAACAAACTCTTCCAAGGAACCCAGACATCATAAGGCAAAGGTCCCTATTTTAAAGGGCCTCCCAAACACATGAGAAGTTTAGGCCTCTGGTTCTCCCTAAGAGGATGGCTTTTTTTTCTCTTCTTTAAAGTGACCCTCTTCTTTTCGGAGCATATTTTCAATTTGTTCCATGGTGCTGTCTGCACTGCTTCCAGCTATACCATTTTTTCAACAGAATTTACTGTTCATTTCTCAGTTACTTCAAACCCTAATAGTCTATTTTGCTTTTGGCAGGATTGTTATTTTTGTTGAATTGCATTGTATTTAGCTGATCTGCTGCCATGTGAGTCTCTCTGCAACCATTTTTTCTGGTAGAACATTAAAATATTTCTCCGGGGCCTTCAGGTTACATTAGTGATATGTACCCACAATAAGGCTTACAGTAAATGTATCCTAATTAATTTATTACCCCCTTGGGTTGAAACATTTATGCATGTGACTAATTCAAATGCTGACACCAGATGTAAAGCTTATGCTCCTGTTGCTACACCAAAAAAAAAAAAAAAAAGTTACTTTACTGGGAGCATTAATCATTTAAAAAATCAGATTTCATATAGTCAAGTTGAGCATTTCAGCAGACAACCTAAATAGAGCATTACATTAATAGAGTACTGGAAGCTGCTAATGTTAATATGAGCAAATTAAGGAGTCTGCCCAGCTTATTTAGGCACATTAGGATAAAATAACATCAAAGCTGAGATTTAACAAAAAATCAATCCAGTGCATATAGTACATATTCCTCAATCCTTTGTTGTGATGCCAAGGGATGTGAGAGCTTTTTTTATAGGTTACAGCTAATATTGTATCTTTATTCATGTGTCCTTGTATCACTGTGACATATGTAGTTCTGGTACCATTTGGAGTTGGTATGTGTCTGCATACTCATGCAGGCTCCTGTGAAGCAATAGGGCTGATAAACTATTTCCTAACCTCTCTGGACTTTGTTGACAGTGTGTAGAAGTTTACAAAACTGAAGCACATAGGTGGTAATTTTCCCCAGCGAAATGATTGAAAATGAAATGCTGTGGAATTGTTCGTTTCTGTTTTGTTCTTATTTCTGTGGGTTTTTTTCCCCCACTGCCTGGTGCCAGGCAAGTTTTGAGTGTGTACATTTTGCAATAACTTTTATAAGATGTCAGAAGCCAGTTATATCTTCAAAAGTTCTTGTCAAATTTTGCTTTACTAATTATTTTATATGCTTGCAGATGGTACATACACGTTGTACTTGTTACTGGAACAGCTACAGATGAACATGGATGAAGTAGGCCTCAAGATAGCAAAGGATAGGAAGTTGCAAAGACAACACTTCAGTCTGTCTTATTCTGTCCATGTTTATGTACTGACATAGACATGCTGACGTTCAGTACCTTCACATACATGGCATTGTTTTCATTACTTATGTCCAGAGTGGACATACCTCAATAGGTTTGGATGTATCTTGGTTTCTAGCCTATCAGTCAGTCCTTTTCCTTTTTGAAGAGAGGGATAAAAAGAACGTTGTTCACTGTCATTGGCCAGAGTGGTTTTTTGTAATGCAGAACACCTGTCCAATTGCAAGTGGCAAGCAGCCTAATTTCACATCCAACAAATGGCAATGCTTTTGCGTTCTACCAACCTGGCTGAATTTGACTCTGACATGAAGGCAATTCCCACCCTGGGTCATATGCAGAATAAAGACCTAGAAATGAAAAATTCTCTATTTCAATGTCAATCTCTTAAATCATTCAGACCACACACAACCACCCTGATAAATAAAACCATTATGTTATCAAAGCCTGAATTTTCTTCAGTGAAAAAGGAATTAGGGTACATAGACCCACACATGGTCTTCGAGAGAAATATAATTTTTATGGTATAGCTGCATAAAATATTTCTTAGCTTTTTAACTGATAGGAAAAGCTATATGAAAGAGTGCTAGGAAACTAGAAACATTATTTTGTAAGATGAGGTACTACAGTAAAATCTCTGTTTCTGGGGAAAAAATAATAATGAAGCAGATCTCTGATTCAATTCTTAGCTTTTATACTTCCAGGGATAATTTTGTATGATCACATTTGTCCGTTAAAATTCATGGATGTGACTAATTTATGAAACAACATTCTTCTTAATTTAAATGTTCATTAACCCATGTGAAAGCAGCCACGGTCATTTCGTGCTGCTCTACTTTGGACATTTGTCCTTCGTGAAGAAATCGACGCAACAGAATCTTTTTTTTTGGAATCTGAAGTTATTTGTCTTATGGTTGGAAGAAGAAGCTGTTGCACTGATGCGGTAAACATAACTGCTGCAGTTTTAGATTAAGCAAAAAAAGAGGGGGAGGGCACATTTCTGTATTGCTGTGCCTCATATGTGTTCTTAGACATGAGACAGAAGGCTGAGAATTGGCATATGAGAAATTGGGCTGTCCTATCGATATCATAGATGCTTATGAGAGGTTGGGACTAAAGAACCAGGAGCGATTTGACTCATTCATTTTACCCCCCTAAGTTGTTAAAGACCAGGAAAGAATGGTTAGTATGAAATAGTTTTCAGAACCATCTGTTCACAGGGCCTGTTAGAGGTATTTCCCCCTTTAGATGCCAAATATCTAATTTTTCTTCATGTGCTCCAATGTGAACTAAGGAGAAAATCTGTTTTAGTTCTTTTAAAGGGTCAGGGATCTGCCTCAGGGGATCTATTGTGACTGCTTCCCTCTGGGAGCTCCTCTCTTAACAAGGTGTTTTCTATATGTTCTCAAGCAATTGAGGTGTAAGTTCCATTAAATCAGTCTGTCTTGGAAACACTATCTGGAGCTGAAATGAATGTTACCATCCTCCTTTCAAGCCTGTGGCCACTGTTCTTTTAGGATGGTAGTGTGTGGTGGTGTATTTTTTCCTTCTTCTTAAAATTAAGTTTGGTAGGTTTTGTTACAATTACTGAAGTCAGAAAGGTAGGAGAAATTTCACCTTTCATATTACCTTCACCCTGTCAAAGTGGTTCTGAGAACTGTGCATTCCAAAGAAAGATTCTAGCTTTGATCTTAATTAAGAGGTATCTCCACACACACACACACCCCACCCTCCCCCGATTCCAAAGCATTTATGAAGCATGCCTTTTAGAAGGGGTTTGTCCCTTGTTTCTGGTCAGTACAAACCCATCAAAGCAGGTAGCTCAGGATAGCCCCGGGGCAACAAAGGGGGAGGAGCCTCTCCAAAACATATTTGTAAGGCAACCACTTGGCAGTATATCCTCTTTAAAATATATGTATAGTTAGATAGGGTGTGCATTACTGCCTCAGCTCACTCTGCTTTCATGTAACATGGACTAGTGGCTATAATTAAGTGATACAATCAAAAGCTGTATTTTTCTTTTCCTTATTTGACTGATTGGTGTGGATTATTGGAAATGCAAGAAAGGACATTTTCTCTACCAGTAAAAATAAGTTTCTACGAGCGTCCAGTAGCTCTTTGCCCATCCTGTTCTTGTTCTCTTATGTCACTAATAATTTATGTTAACTAGTTGTGTTAGTGTGTGAATGATAGGGAAGTCACTTTTCTGGTTCCAGTGCAATAGAAGTGTTACAGGTTTAGAGGGATTTTGAGGCAATATCATGTATGACTAGGCTTGGCAGAATGCAATTTTTATTTTTTTCTAATTTTGACGATTAATAATTTTTATTTTTAAGGGTTTTTTATTTTTATAGTTGCTGGAAATTAAGGGGTGGGTGGACGATTGGAGTTAGGGTTATGGCAGTGCTGACAGCAGGCTGCCGGGGGCTCCCTGCATGGCCAAGGCACCAGGGCACAAGGTATGGGGGAGCCTGTGGTCTTGGCCTGGCAGATTGCCCACAATGAAAACTTCTTATGTAGCTTTGCAAACATCCACTGAACATGTTTAGTAACTGTCACACCCTATTTCTGGATGTTTCTGGGCCTTTCTAGATGAGTTGTCCTTCCCTGCTGTCAGGATATGTAGAGAGACAGAGTATTCAAACAAAAATCCATGCCTTTCTCCTCCCCCTTTCCCTTTCTTTGGGCCAAAGTCAAATGTGCTGTGGGTTAAAGCTGCACTCCTCTTTTGGGCCAGAGGACTTTCCTTCTTTGATTTGTCCATCTATCAATTTGTCCATCTATCAACTGTCAGTCCAGTTATTTGTATGAATTATTGAGCCACTGTCACAGAAACCCATTTTACAGGTAGTGAAAAGTTATAAGGTGAAATTCTGCCCCATTGAAATCAATGCGGATTTTACCTATTATTCACCCATTATTTTTTAACACTTCTCTGAGGAGTTTCTATATTTTCTCTGCTCACCAGCCTTTATTTGTGGAAGTGCATTGCAATTATTATAATTTTAAGGGTTCAGTAAACCACAGTGGGCATAGCAATGAGGTTTTGCCAGAATATTGCCACAACTGCTGGCCAATCATAAAGCAGTAATTCCTAGCATCATTTTTTTCTTTCTTTGTTTTAGTTAATGATCTAATTCAGACAAAGCTGGTGTTGAACAATTTGAGAGAATCTATTTCTGGGTTATAAACAGGAAAAGCTACCTCTGGGAACCATCTGCCTAAGAAAGTTACTCTTTATTTGCAATGTTTGTTTCAAAGGTGACCTGTAGTCAGTGGTTGTATGCATTTTTATAAAAAGCTCTTTTTAGTATGCTGTTGCTTCTTAGTTTTCTGTGTCTCCATGAAATTTCTGCTTGATTGGCCATGATTCAGTGAAACCTCTCATTAGGGTAGCATGGTTCATTAGACCTTAAAGAGGCATAATTGAAAATTGAATTGACCATGCTGTGATTCCCTAGTTGCTGTGATTGGTAATCTTCAGGCATTATGTTATGTGCTTTACCCCCACAAGTCTTTCTAGACTCCATATGATTTGTGAAATAGTTAATTTGTTTCATTAATACTTAAACTATGCTTTGCATAATCTGTAGAGACGATCTCTTATAAAGTGAGAACAATAAATAAAGTTATTAGCAATTCAAGCATTTTTAATTCAGGAGAAACATGAAATATTTTCAGAAAATTACTGCAATAAACAATCTGTACAAAGAAGTTACTCAGCTCACTTGGGTGCTTTTTGTCTTGTGGGGAGACAAGAATTTGATAATTCCTTAGACTGACTTAGACAAACTGAAATATTAGTCAAGCAAGGATAAGTGCTATAATGAAAATCAAGGATCTTGTAAACCCCCTTTACAGAGAAATGGAGTGATAAAACTTAATTCCTTTAACTTCTCTTTTAATGAAAGTTTGAATTTCATTTGCCTGGGCTTTGATTGGGTTCTGTATCTTTGATGTCTTTGGAGGTAAAATAGAGAATGTTTTGCTTTGAGTTGTCCAGAGAATTCATAAAAAAAAAAAAACAGGGTGCAGGGCCATCCCTAGCAGGGTGCAGGGCCCAGGACATAGGCGCCAAGTTTCTAATCTGCCAGGGGGTGCTCCCCCAGGCTCCGCCCCCACTCCACCCCTTCCCTCAAGGCCCCACTCTGCCCTGCTTCTTCCCGACCTGCTGCCAACCTACATCTTCTTGCCTCCGCCCTGCCTCTTTCCCGCCCAGTTCTTCCCCCTCCCCCGAACACGCTGCACCCTCGCTCCTCTCCTCTCCCCCCCACCCCCGTGCCTCCTGACACCATGAAACATCTGATCTGTGGCAGGCGGTAGGTGTTGAGAGGGAGGGGGAGGCCGGCAGGCAGGGGGTGCTGGGCGGGGGGAAAGGGAGGGTCTGGTAGGAGGGCTCCTCCTCGCCCCCCATCACCCGCTTGCTGCTCACCTCCCCGTTCGCCTCCTCACCCCGCTTGCCCTCCCGCCTCACCATCTCACCCAACTCCTCATGATTTTGTGGAAGCGCGGGGCCCGGGGCGGTCGCCCCAATTAGCCATACCCAAGGGACGGCTCTGATAGGATGTAACTTAAAAGTAAATACTTAAGTTTGGGGGAAATTCCTGTTCCCTCGTCTGCAATCATGGATGGTCTTGCTTGCTTCCCTGGTGTGGAACTAGTATGCCTAATAGGGATAGGTAGCTGACCCAGGTGTAGGGCCCATGAAGTGGGGGATACAGTAGCATAAATGCCCCATAAATGCTTAGACAGATATCTCCAAAATGACTATTCACAATAGTAAGGTCTACTTGTTTGAGAAAGGGCCCTTACAATAATCTTCACAGTAACTTAAATTCAGCGTTATCGACTCCTAGTATTCTAGAGAAAGGATGTGAAAGAATAATTGTTGCTTTCAGATAAAAATCTGAACATAACTCGAATACGAGAGAACAAAAATATATGAAAATGTTTGATCAAAAAAGCTTTATTTTTAAACTCTACACATAAAATTAAATTTAAGCAAAATTATTGCTTTTCTCCCTGAAGAGCAAAAGTACACTGATACAATGACATAAAACTAATCATATACATAAGAAGAGGTTATGTAAGAAAAATGAGGCTAAATGACAAAAGAACTACTCCATAGACATCAAGGCACAAAATTTACTCTTGTTGTTATGATTCTATGAAAAGAGTGTTTAAAGGTCAGGAAGACAGGACAACATTTGCATTTAAATGGCGATTTTTAAAGTAGATATGGTGATTGCTGACCTCTGCCCTTGACTGGTGTTTTTGAAGTCTGTGAGAATCAAACATCACATGAAAATATTATTAAATAAATCAGTGAAATGCTCAAACTAGCTTCCAGGCTCTATTTACACATGCTTTTCTTCACTATAGTATCATAATCAGTTAAGGTAAGATATTCTTCATTATTTTTTCTATCATTTTAAATAGTTATTGACCTCTGCAGCATAAATCTAAGGTCATAATCACCTCTGAGTCAGTCGAAGGTGAGCATTTATCAAATATAGAAGGAACTGGCTAAAACAATATTACAGATGATTGGAAATTTGCAATTTCCTTTTCATTATACTGGTCAGGCCAGTCAAATTCTTCATTTTGTGTGTAGAATCCCTGAAAAGGGTATACTTTTTGGGTTTCATATTCTTCAAGCACATGTACCTAAATAAGACTTAAAATGATCATTTTACCTTGTCCTTACATGGGGAGGGCAAAATGTTGCAACCTGAGGCCTAGTCTACACTAGTGCTACAAGTTGATGTAAATTACACTAATTAAGCCACGTAATTACATAACTTAAGTCAGTGGGAGATGCTCTCCTGTCAACATAGCTTCTGCCTCTCGTTGAGGTGGATTAATTAAGTCGTCGGGAGCGTCTTCACCAGACCCTCAAAATTGCCACCACTGCATCAATCACAGCAGCACCGATTTAGCTACATAGTGTAGACTAGGCCTGAGAGTCTACACTTTGATGTCTAAATCCATGTTTTGAAATCTACATAAAGGTAGCCAGAGATGATGAACACACAGAGCTCCCATTGACTTCACTGGGCGTTTTGCATGCTCAGGACCTCTGAAAATCAGATCATCTTTATTTAGTTTCCTAACTTTAGGATCTCAAATTTGGAAATGTTGATCTGTATCAATCCGCTATAAACTCAGTGCTGTTGTTTCAAACATGAAAAAGAAAGCAAGATATTGATTTGGGGGAAAATGTGTTTAACAGTCAATTTAAATAACTTTTGCCTAGTTTGGCAGAATCACATAGGGTTAAATTGTGAAGTTACCACGAGTCCTAGGTAAAAGAGGCAGCATGAAGCTGCAGTGTCCAAGAAGTAGATCAGGGACCCAGTTGTGACTAAGTCACTATTTAGCCCCGGCTGGGGAAGTAAACCACACCAGCCCTTTACTTAGCACAGATTACTCCCTCCTCATGCTGGCTGGTGGACTGGGGAGTTCAGAGGCAAAGTTGCTCCCCATCCCTGCCCTTGCCTGCTCACTCCTCTCCCAGCTGTGCAGGAAAGGCAGTCATAGCCCCATGGTGGCTGCCTCTCCCCTCTGATCCAGGATGCAGGTAGCCCAGGCCAGAGGAGCATGGGATTATTTTATAGCCTCCTACTCTCCTTTACAGACATGAGCCATTGCCTACAATTTGCCCCAGTGTATTAACACCTGGGGAAATGATCTCGAGGATCAGGCCCTGCTGTGTTTGTAATGGTGAGGCCCAAAGTGAAGATGACTTTCATCCGATCTGAAAAGGAAAGATGAAAGTAGAGAGCAAACTCCTTTCAAATGTAGTCAGCTTCTAACTAGCCTCTAATGAATACATAGATAGGGTTACTTCAAGTAAGATGCCGAGAGCAAGCTTGCTATGTCTGTAAATATTCAAAACACATGAGCATTTATTCCACCCTAATGGTGGCAATCAATGAACTTCACAATCCTTGAGACAAAGTTTTACTTGGTTTTATGACAAGTTTTTATCTTCGGGAGGAGGCTTTTTTATTTTGAGGAGCATGATACTTACAACTGAACATAGTTGACTTGACTAGTACAAGTTATCTGATCAAATATATAAAAATACAATAAGCCCTCTGTTGAGGATTATCTCCAAGAGGCAACACACTCTTCCTTGTAAAAGCCCATGATTTCCAGCACAGTTTTAACATTTTGATGAAGACTGTTTCTGATGCAGGCATCTATTGAGTTATAACTAAGATACTGTAGATGGGAGAGGAGGCACATAACATTCACACAATGCAATAGATAGTGCATGTAAAAAATTTGTGTGAGCCATTTTATATGTAAAGCGAAGCGTGTTGCTCTTAAATGCTACATTAACATTTTTATAGATACGTACTTATTTTACAGACAACATATTGCACAATAAGTAACATTTCTAAGTGGGCAACAGATAGAATTTAGTGAGATAATTAGCCGTCTAAGGTTTTCCTAAACCTGCTTCAAGAAACGCTATCAATTTGCGTTGTTCGACTATGCTGGAAGAAGGACAGGAGACAATGGATGTGGTTTAATTAGGCCACAAACTTTATTCTTAAATGTCTGGGAGTACCTGGCAGATAAGTGCTTAGTGCAGGTAATTCCATAATCATTTCAATATATACCCGGGGGGCTTCCGTCAGCCCTTCCCTTTACCCATGCTGGACCCTACTCAATCTGCTGCTGGCACGTCATCAGTCCCCCGCCCCCCAAATGAGGGTTGGGGGGGGGCTATAAAGTGGAGGGGGATTGGCTCCCTGCAGTACCAGTCATAGGAGCCTCACTTCATCTTGGCCAATCTGGTGGTGAGAGAAATTCCTTCCCAGTCCCCCGCAAAAGAAGTGACTAGCGCAATGCCACAGTGGGTCCTGACAAAACCCGGCATTTCAGCACTTCAGTGGATGGCAGTGTGGGTGCTGCTCTGCCTGGTTCAGGTACAAGCACTGAGGTGGACCTATATAGTTCCCCTTCTCTTTCAGTCACCTTGAGCGATGGGGTGGGGGAATGCGTTAGCGTCCCTGTGCTGACCCGGGTATTCAGCTGCAGCAGACAGTCACTCCCTGGCTTTCTAGCCCTTAAAAGGGGAGCACACCTTTTCCAACAAGCCAGACAGTGGCCACTAAACTGCTTAATGTGTGGTGAGGTCAATCTAATCATTTTTTAAAAAAAGTTAAAATAGCGTCATTTACATCCCCTCCCCATGCGTCAACCTGCCAGTATTTGTAGTTTAACAATGACATTTTCTTATTTTGTAATGTTTCTTTTTCCCATATTGGCCTGTGAAAGATGCACACAAGCAATGGGAAACTGACTACCCAAAGTACTGCCATGTTTACGAAGTCAGCAAACCAGGAAAGAATAGTGAGATTTTTCTGTAATATCTGTCAAAAATACAAATCTCTTGGGAGTTTCTTGTAACAATAACTACTTTAAAGGAATCAAACACATAATCTGCAAAAGAAACGTGGAATATTTTAATCATCTGTATACAATTCCTTCCCTTATCACTGCAGTGACACAATTCTGTTCTACCCGTTCTTTTTTATTATCAGAGTTCCCTACCCAGAGTCTCTGAGTGCCTGTTGAGACTATAAATTGCTTGCAGGATATTCTGTATACTTTATTCTCAAAAACATGTCTCTTTCTCACAGTGCTCTCACAGAGAGAAAATCCTTCTTGTATGAACAAGTGTTTATGCATGTTGATTGTCACATATTTTTCTGAGTAATGAATTGAATTGACTCCATCTGGATGAAGTCCCCAGTTTTAATCATTTTGCACACTTAAGGTGTTTCTACACAAACTCTTAGTAAGTGGCAAGCTGGGGAGTAAATCTACCATGCACCAACTGTCCATGTGGACCCTGCAGCTCTTCACTTCCTCAACTTCACCAAGTTACCTAGTACGCATTAGTCTTCACCGCTTTGAAACGCAGCTAGATTAAAGCGCACTAGAGAACTGTTAGTTCACGGCAGCAGGGTCCATACAAATACAGTGTATGGCAAGCAAGTGCAGGGTAGATTTACACTCCAGGTTGCTTCGAACTAAGTATACATGTAGACAAACTCTTTACTGCTTATATTTAACCTTACACTAAACCTGCACTCTTTTTGCTTTCTCCTTTGATATTTTTTATTTAGACTTTGTGGTTCCTTGGATTTGAAACCTCTAGGGTCTACTATAGTACCCTTATGCTTTCTGATAGTGTGATGGAACGTTTATGTTGTTTTGGTTTAACAAGGCATGATTGTAGGTGTATAATTTCTGTCTGTTAAGTCTAAACTAATAAGTACTTATTTTGTTGCCAGGGAACAGCAAAATGGTTAAACTTCTGTCTCAGTTAAGTAATGTGAGACTATTGAAAAACCCAGATCCTTAGAATACGCACTTCTAAATCCAGGACTCATTAATCAAATTTACAATCAAAATAGTCACAATAACAAGTGTATCATCTGCAGCAGGATTATTTCCATCAGCTGCAGCAGTTAAAATGAGTCTTGTATAGCTAAGGGCAAAAATGCATCCCCATTGAGTACTAGTTTTTAATCTGGAGGCAATATGGGAAGTAGGAAACAGTCAGGAAAGCAGTATGCTTCTTGCTTTTAACATAATGAGGGGTGAACCTTCAACATATCCACCTCAGAGGCTTTCTCGAAGTTGTTCCAGTTTGCAGAGATATCAGCCTCTATTCCCTCCTGAACCAGTCACAACCAGTGAAAAGGTTCTTTGTGTTTGGTTTCAATGGATTATCAAAGGCTTGGGTTGGTTCTGTACTTTCCTGAAAATGATCACCAATCTCTTCTGTAAAAAGAGAAGGAGTACTTGTGGCACCTTAGAGACTAACCAATTTATTTGAGCATGAGCTTTCGTGAGCTAGAGCTACACTTCACTTGCATCCGATGAAGTGAGCTGTAGCTCACGAAAGCTCATGCTCAAATAAATTGGTTAGTCTCTAAGGTGCCACAAGTACTCCTTTTCTTTTTGCGAATACAGACTAACACGGCTGTTACTCTGAAATCTCTTCTGTAATGTTCAAAGAAATCCAGTTTCTGATTATCGCAAATGGAGATGTTAGTATTTTGTGATTTTGTAAACAATATTTTAGAAAAATTGAACAGTGAATCAAATTCTGCAGTCTGTTACACTGGAGTAAATCTGGAGTGATCAGCTGAAGACAGTGGCTTCACTCTGGATTTACACTGGTCTAACTGAGAGAATATCTAGGTTATGTGATTCTACAGTCTGTTATGTTAAAAACTCAGAAAATGTCATTTATGCAATGTAATAAGGCAGAAAATTATGATGTTCGCATGGAAAATCTGACTAAGTTGAACATATTTAAAATGCCTTTGGAACATCCTCGAATACTTGATGAATTTCTGTTCTTATTACCAACATTTAGATGTAACCATATTACTTGCAAATTGCAAAAGATAACCACTGAGAAATGAACTCCATAAGCAGTGCAATCACAACATTATATTTGTTGTAAAGGTCTCCTTTAATATCAGGCAATCTCCTAATTTTCCTTTTAGTAGTGTTGGAAAATTAGAAATGTAATGAAATGTAAAACTGTCACAATTCATAAAGCTGTTGACAGCCTAACAGAAGGTTAAACATGAAAGAGTGAAATGTATTCACTGTCTTTTTTGACCATTAAAGGTTTATAAGATGAAAGAAGTAAAACAGCAGTGAGGAGGTGCATGTTACAAACTCAATCATATCATATATATTGAGAGAGTGGCATGTGCTGAATTCCCAAGGTACTTCAAGTCTCCATATGACACGGTACATGACTTCTGCAGTTGAGCAGAAGACACAGAATCACATTTGCACCGATATTTTTAGGCTTTTTTTGTGTGCGCGCTGCTGGTCTGCTGGTCAAAAGTAAAATAGTGCTGAAATTTAAGAATCCAATGCTGCCCTGATGAAATTGTAGCTGTTTCATTGACTTCATCTTCGTAGTGTTCCACTGCCAGTTTTTTGAAAAGCGCTTTTTAAACTATTCTGGCAAAGCTTGTTGATAAGGATAGTTTTAGAAGTATACAAAGAATATGTAATGGCAGTTTAAAGTGACAATTTCCCACCCCTTTGTGCCTTTATTGTATAATGTCACAGTCTGCTTATTAAGTTTACATATTATGAATGGATTGTGTTCCCATTAGTTTTAATTTTTTCTTCCTTTCCTTTTACTTAACTACTTAAACAAGTCTAGATAATAATTCGAAAGTTCTGACTTAATCCCACAGATTAATGGCAATTCAAAGTTGTCTTTCTGTCCTTTGTTTGTCCTATTTTGCCACTTAAAATATTGCAGCATGTAGATTGGCAACCACCAAACAATACTGGGATAAGCTTCCTTGTTATTTTTAGCCTGTCAGCATTATGTGGAACATAAAGTAGAATGTTTTAAATATGGATGTACTCAGACATAAGGGGATTTAAAGATAGTGTGAGAACTTTTTTCTTGATTGTCCCTGGTTTTATTTGACTTTTTATTTTAATGATTGGCAAATTACAAATGATAAGGTTTTGGTCAGCACATTCCAGATTTTATACTTTTGCACATATAAGACCAGCTTCTGATACCCTTCCACATGCTGCCTAGCATCTTGCTATACATTTCAGTATGATCGCCATGAGCAGCAGGAGGGGCTATCTGTGCTGAGTACGTACCTAGTGTTTCAGATGGGCAAGCACTTAGAGCAGGCCCACAGCTGGCACTGGCATATCTTAAAGCTAAAATGAATATGTCTCCTACATAGCCTCAGATTTGGATGGGCCTAGGTACCAACTGAGTCGGCTGTCGCCACAGGTGCTATAAAGCTAAATGCTTGAAAGCACTTTCAGAGCCTCAGATTTGCCCATGACAGAAGCTAAGGATAACTTGTGCCACTAGATTTGCTGTGGCAGCTGGGAGGCAGTTTTTCTTTTTCTGAGTCACAAAAATTTTACCCCAGAACCCTCACCATGAAACCAATAGCCCCTTTTTTTTGTAGCTTCCTTCCCAGTGTTTCCCCTTTGGTCACTGGTCAGGCCATGTATTCAGCTTTTTCCTTCTCCTTGTTAACTTATTCAGAATGGCTAGTTTAAATAAGCTTATTTTTGTTACCTTTCTCCTCCATTTACTGCTCTTTCTAGTCTTTCATATTTATTCTCTTCCACATAGAACAGTGTTTCTGATGCCACTTTTCTTCTTCTTCCATCTTCCTTAGTTTCTCTGAGAGCTCAGCTGTTTTATTATATTTGAATCCATTCACTGTAGTCTCCAAAAACGAAAGGAGGTTGCCCTTAATATGTATATAGCCTTCGTTTTTTTCCTTGAGATAGAGAGAAATTTACTACTTCTTCCTCCCGGACTGCCTTGATCTTTCATTGTCCATTCTACATCCCAGTTGGTTTTCTTTTTAACTTAGGGAAATGCACATGGATTTACTGTCATATATTAGTATCCAGGCAGTCTTCTACTTCCCCTCTTGGCCATCCATCTGGAGCATAACTCTTTGCCACACTCTTTTTGATGGTGTTTCCACAGGGTGTGCTGAATCCCTCAAAGATTCCACACAGAGTTTTGAAACCAAGAAACACTGCCCTGTTTGTATTTTGTGTAGGTAAAATATGGCTGAATGAACAATTTTGTGAAAATTATTAAACCAGAAATTCCAGCACTACATTTCTTCTTAATGTATGTCTTTTTTTTTAAAAAAAAATAACGAATAGGGCATTGTTTTTATTTTGGTTAGTTGAAAATTAGGCATAAATACCATTATTCTTTAAACATTTATGTAACCCTTCTGCCAGATGGAGTCAGCAGCAACAAGGGCCGGGATCAATATCTAGGGGTCCCATTTAACAATACAACACATAACTAGCTCAAGCCCCACCCAACAATCTGATAAAATTACACACCACCCCTGGGCGCCTGTAAGAGGCAATATTTCCCTTCTCACAAGCACTGAATCAGGGTGTAGAAAAGAAAACTTTTAATAAAAAGGGGAAATAACCTAGCATTAATTTGTCAAAATGCCACAAGCATGATTCAGAGGCATATGACCATGAGCAAAACACCCACCGCAGAGTACATTGGGCAGTGTCCTTTGCCTCAGGTTCTCACCTTGCAGTGTGAACAGCCAACAAACAAAAGTTCCTTTAACATGGTCTCCCTCTCCCTCCACTATACCCCACTCACAGCTGTTGTCCTTGATCAGCAAAGACGCAGAATTCAGAAGTGCCTTCTCACAAATTCACCTGCCACCCCAGGGTGGGGAGTGGAACGTAGAGTAATGCCTCAGTGACTGCTGCTGCACCATTCAGTGTTGCTGCCTTCTTGTCCACTCCGCTGCTGCCCGCCATGCTGTTATCCATTCTGCTACTGCTCCATCGCATGCTGCATGGTTGTTCACTCCACAGCTCTGTCATCCACTCCGTCACGGGCTGCTGCATCATCAATCGCTCTGCCGCTGCACCATCACCTGCTGTGTCGTTCTACTGCAGCCTCTGCGATGTCTTGATGTCCCACCACTTAACACAGCGGTCAGTGATTTCAGCTCTCCGTGAATTCAACAGTCAGTGAGGGCACCTCACTATTAGTGCAGGCTAGCGGGTCTCTTTCACAGGAGACACTGCTCCACCGCAGTTCTAAGCTTTAGCACTTAGACCTGGTTATCAGTGATTTCCACTCTTGGAATCAGTAAGAAAAGATTCCCAATTGAGTCTAATCAGCTCTATTATTAAACAGTGGAGAGGGGAAGGGTCAAATGGGGTCTTGGACTCTTTGGGCAGAGATCACACCATCAGGCACAAATATTTCTCCGCACCCTCTCATCTCCACTTGGCCACCCTTGCCCCCTGCTTAGCAAACGCAGTTCAGTTGCGGGTGACTGCCCTCAATCATGGCATGCCAAGCATGGTTCTGCTGCCCTAGATTCACACAATAGGGATAACACAACCTTATTACCCCTGCACCCAATAACAAACTGACTTGCAATCCAACACCAGCCATAAGTGATCATTTGGGCAGAGCAGCTCCATCATGCTGCACATCTAGGCAGAGTGTGTGTGTCTATGCAAACGAGGTCGGTTCCTGAAGTCCTCTCCCTAGGCTCATCACTAGAAGTCAGGGGAGAGCTCATTCAGACCCTGCTGACATCTATTTTATATTTGTCTTGAAGAGTGTTTCACCCTACCCTTATCTTCATTCTTTATAGTGATCAGATTGAAATTTCACCTGCTTGCTGTCCCACATTCATTTCAGGGGCCAGTATCATATTGTTGACATGCAGTCTGAAATGAGAGAATTAGTTAATCTGTGCAGCATTTAAATGGTAATTTGAGGATGCACTTTCTGTTTAGCTCAGGATACGGTTAATATCTTCTAAATAAACCAAGAAACTGCAGGCCAAAGAATTTATTTAGCCCAGGACGCTATTAACGCAGTATCCTCAAGCTGCTGTTACTGAAATCTTCTCTGTCTGCCTTCTGGTTGGCAGCCATAGAACCCTTTGCTCTCACTGGCTACAGTCCTTTGTATTCCCATACCCACAAGAAACATGTCCACTTCAGCTCCACATCTTACTATTGTTCCAGGCTTAAGGAAAAGGTCCCCTTAAAAAAAAAATCCCATCTCTGCTCTTCGTCTTCTACAGGCTCCATCCTTCTGCTCCTCTCTCCCTATCCTCCTTTTGGCTTCCAGGACCTCTCGTAACCCCTGTTCTCTGTGTTCTCCTGTGTCCTTCAGTCTCTGGGTCTCAGACGGGCACATCCTTCAGCTTCCTGGGGGGTAGTTTGAGTCTCATGAAGTAGTTTGAGAACCCATAGGATGCAGAACCACATGAGCCACTTTTATACTTGGTACCAGAGCTGTACATAACTCTTGTGCTCAATGATCCAGCTCTGGCTAGCATTCCTGCCCCTCTGTAACTCTCCTATGGTGGGCCAGGGTGTCTGTGCAGCAATTGGGAGATGAATCAATGGGACACATGCATGATAACAGGGAGAAGGATATCAGTAAGTTTTGGTGGGAACGCTTCATTGCTGCTGTATCTGTAGTTCTATTCTGCTTGTAGTAGCGAGAAATATTTGTTTGAACTTACTGTGCATATGGCAAAAGTCTGCTACTACTGAAGTCCATAGATATTTTGCCACTGCCTTTAGAGGGAGCAATATTGAGCCCATAGATACTCCCTCTTTTCTAACACTACCATAGAGAGTAGATTAGAATAATGATGATGCAGTTCAATAACACCTACTTCTTATTTTTGAATTGACATTTTAAAAGCTTGTGATTAAGGTTTTGTTTTATGAATGTAGATCAGGTGAATATACTAACTAATGACTTCAGAATTTGATGGGGTGTGAATGTTCTGTTAATGCCGAAGAAAAAAATGAGCTATCATCCCTGTCACGCAAGAGACAAAAGAATGATAAACCTGCTAGATATTTTTCCTAGCTCCATGAAGCTCTGCAGTAGGTTTTGGATACCACCTTGAGATTGCCATTTGAAGAGTTATTTTCAGAAAGAAAAAAAGAATAAAGTGAGGCAGCCCTTGCCATGTGTAATATCATTGAATGACACTGTAATGAGACTTTCCTAGACACAGGAGATAGGAAAGTCTCGATATTTCAGCTTCAGCATCCTTCATTGTGGTGATTACTGCAGTACGGTGTTGTAAATGAAAGTTAAAATGACACAATTTTAAGTAAACTTGAGTTTTATCTTATTGCTTGTCATTTACAAGGCAGTAAAGCACCCACAAAATAAATTGCAACTCTCAAGTAATAAAGGGGTGTTCTATGGGACTGGGAACATTTTTTCTAAGGATTGGTTTAAGATCTTTCTTTCTTTCTTTCTTTCTTTCTTTCAGTTGTGGGTTTGTAGAATGAAAACTGCAGCCATTTGTTCCATAGACAGATTCTTCTAAAAAGCCTCTTTAACAACTTTTTTTTTTTGACAGTGCATTTTCTGTAATCTCTGTGGCGCTGTAATTATTAGCCCCAGGTATCCTGGTGAAAGTCTAAACTTTCAGAAATGCTATTTTAAATGAAGACTTGTCTTTATTACAACTGTACTGTACTGCTCTTTACTGCAGTAGTTGCTATAAGGCCATGACCACACTTCATATATGCTCCTTCATTTTTCAGTGTTTTATAATTCAGACAGAAATAATTATTCTGTCTGAATTTTGGCATACAAAATCTCTGCCCCAGAGCAAATATTTCTATGCAGCTAAAATAGTATTGAAGCATTTAATAAAAATCCTGTAACTTTTTTCAGAGTAACAGCCGTGTTAGTCTGTATTCACAAAAAGAAAAGGAGTACTTGTGGCACCTTAGAGACTAACCAATTTATTTGAGCATAAGCTTTCGTGAGCTACAGCTCACTTCATTGGATACATACTGTGGAAAGTTTAGAAGATCTTATTATATACACACAAAGCATTAAAAAATACCTCCTCCCACCCCACTCTCCTGCTGATAATAGCTTATCTAAAGTGACCACTCTCCTTACAATGTGTATGATAATCAAGGTGGGCCATTTCCAACACAAATCCAGGTTTTCTCACCCCCCCCCCCCACACACACATAAACTCACTCTGCTGCTGGTAATAGCTTATCCAAAGTGACCACTCTCCTTACATTGTGTATGATAATCAAGGTGGGCCATTATTTGTTTTTCAGATAGTTAAAATATGATGTGAACTGGTTGGTTATACTCTTCTGGGACCTGAAGGAACTCCACTGGAGTTAGTGGGAGTCTTTCTATTGACCCACTTGGCTTTGAATAGAGCTGTTGGTTTAAAACAAAATAATTATTACAGCAGAATTTCAGTATGAATGGGAAGCCTACAGTGAATTAATATACTGAGGGTTATGAATTAACAAGTAAAGGAAGACATTAAAATAAGCAGAGAATGATTTCCAATATATACTTTGTTCCTTTACTTGATCAGACTAATTTCAATTTGTTCTAGGCTGCACAGATAGTAATACCTATATTAAGGTTGCCAGACCTTCCCATTGTGAGGCTGTTTGCAGTTGCTTATAGCTTTGCCAAAGTTGAACAAGTTGGGTTGAATATTTTCATGCTAAGTGTCTCCTTACGACTTTTTTTTTTAAAGTTTCAGCTAAAATGCTTCACCTGTTTCCCAGAACTCAATTTAGGGAAAATGTATTGTTTTTCCCATGTTAATTTCTTAAGCAGTTTTGTTGAGACGTTCTATCACCTTCATGCTCTGGAGCAAGGATGTGAAATTTGACAGTGGGGTTGTCCTCGTGTCAGGAAAGTGCCTTTTGGCATTCCTGTAAACATTTGCTGAAAGTAGGACAAGTTATAAACCTCTGAAGAAACTGAGATTTGCACATGTTCAGTAAAGTGGCTAGAATTTAGCAGCTAAATTCTCCAAAGATTTCATCTGAACTGGGCGTGGTCCAGTCATACACAGCTCCTACATGGTGGTCGGACTGTGCGTGTACAGACTGAGGGTGCTCCATCCTGGGACTTCCCCTATAATTTCTCCTTTTAGCTGCTGTAGGCCAAGGTGGAGCTGAGCTCAGGAACTGAGAGTAGGCAGGGGGGAAAGGGCAGGAGATTGAAAGAGAGAGAGGAGCAGAAGGTAGTATAGAGGCAGAAGGGTTTGTAACAACTAGAGCACGCTCCCTTCCAGAACCTGGAGCTGAAGCCATTATTTCTGATACTCAGTATTCTTTTATGGCCACGCAAATAGTGGTGAAAATAACTGGCAAAAGGTGCATTTCCATCCTCCTCTAGTGGCGGGTCCACATAGACAATAACAACGTTCTACTTCTACCAGTTACTCCATCAGCGAGAGGACTGTGCTCTGGGTCTAAAGTTCCCAACACAGCTGATGATGCACATGTGGGGTAAGTATAGAGATGTCTATGTAGCCTTCAGGAGACAGCCTCCCAGCCTGGATCAACAGACTTGGGCTAGCAGGGCTTGCACTAGTGTTCTAAAAATAGGTACGTAGACAGCATTTTGACATTGTGACTTGGGCTGGAGCTTGGGCTCCGAAGCTGACAGAGAAGGGTGGGCTTCACAGCCTAAGCAGGGTCCCAAGCTGCAACTTCAAAGCACTGTCTACATACCTATTTTTAGAGCGCTAATGGTAGTGTGAGGCCTGCAAGCCTGAGTCTCTTGATTGGGCTGGAAGGCTCATTGCCGCAAATTGTATAGATGGATCCTGTGGTTCTACATGATGAAAGGTTTGCTTTTTCATTGATTTAAGGGGCTTTGGATCAGGCTCTAAGCAATGATGTATTATAGTTATGTTTTTAAAAGTGGGCTAAAGTCAAAGCCACAGTCAGGAATGAAGGGAGCCATTGTGCCAACCCAATTGACCACAGTTGATGGTGTCACATCAGGCATTGTGTGGTGAAGTTCCCAGATCTGGCTCAATGCTGCAAATCCACATATCTCTGGGACAAGTCTGAGGGCAGCTCCAGGAAGAATCAGGGTGTTCACCCCGTTGTGTGTCAATGGAGAGTTTGAGAACACAGTGTGCTGGGGTGTTCCTGTCCATCCTGACGACATGGTTGAAGAACATGCAATGTCAAGTTTGAGTAATAAGGAGGCTATGTCAAAATGTAAAATTGGGGCTCTCCAGACAATTTCTTCTTTTCCATGAACTCACCCCCATAGTTCATTGTTTATCCCTTCTGTCTTCTCAATCCTTCACCTTTTTGTTTTTTAGAGGGGTCTTGTCTTACTAATATTTTTTTCATTGCTATGGAGTTCTGTAGCCACAGTAGTTTATGCTGAATTCATCTTCCAGCATTCATCGTTTTGCATCCACTGCTCTCAGACGAGAAGATTAAGTCAGGCACTCACACCAGACAGGTGAGGCCAGCAGTAGAATCCAGGAATGTCTCTTCAGGATACGATAACCTTGGTAGAAAAGAACACAAAGCACCAGTCTCTAAACACTTTCTTCTACCCGCCCCAAACCCCCAATTTCCACCACCCAGTCACACAAATGAACTTTAATAAACATAAAGAGAGAGAAAAACTGAAAAATTCAATTCAGTATGAGGCTGAGGGAGTGGGGGCTGGGCTCTTTTTGGAGTCAAAGTATTGAGCTCCATAGTGGGACTATGATCAATGGACAGCAGCAATCAAGGAAGACAGTGGGGAGCTCTTCTGTGGCTAGTGGAGAGGAAGTAGCTGAGGTTGAGAATGGAAACTGGTGAACAGAGAGTACATGAGCTATTCACAAAAAGAAAAGGAGTACTTGTGGCACCTTAGAGACTAACCAATTTATTTGAGCATGAGCTTTCGTGAGCTACAGCTCACTTCAGTTACTTACATGCTGATTTACTAGCTTTTAATGGTTTGTTTGGGGACTATACAGCGTGGAAAAGTTCATTCCAAGTTAACATAGATCTTGTGGGTGATTTAGTGTTAACAAGAAAAAATTGAGGTGGAACTTTATTACACTGGATACTGAGCTTTCATGTCACTGACATTGATTCAACAGACCAAGTCTGTGGTCCGCAAACTAAATTTTGAATGAGTAAATAATTTTCCCATGCCCTGAAGATGTTTGAAATCTCAACCATTCAGGTGACGATTTAAAAAAACATAGAAGCAAAATATCCAGGATACCAACATCCATATGGAATAGTCTTAAGGAGCATATGATGTATTTAATACAATACCATGCATTGGAGCTATTGTGGAGCTGGATCATCCCAAGACAGTTGCCCAGGGAAAGGATGTGCCTTTCCTCCTTGGTAAGTCGACCCCCCCTCATTAGACAATGCAGCCTCTTTTCCCCTGCATGGCTGGTCCATTCTGTGGGGTAGCGTAGAAAGGGATAGAGTCATAACCCATCTTCAAACCACACCCTATCATACTTCCTCTGCCTCCTGCAGGGTAATTTGTATTTCTGGGGGAGTGCTGTCAGGGAGCACAGAGGTTCTATCATGTGTACTCTTGGTGGAGTGCTGCATGTCGGATTTCTTGCCCCCACTGCGGCCAGACACAATCTGGTCTGATCCTCAGGCTGAGAAAAATTTCAGCTTATCTTCCATTTGGGCAGTGGCTGCAGAAAGCTATTCATTTTGACTCTGTTAGGTTAACCAATTCAGCAGATTAGCTTGCTGCAAAAGCTGTCTTTATAAAAGAGCTAACCTACTTACTCTCTGAAAATGCCAATTCCCCATGACATCAACAGCTGAAAACTAATAGACAGGTCTCAGTGACCTGGCATCTTTGTGGAAAGTGGCTTACCCAGGACAGCAAAGAACACAACTCCAGGTTCACACAGCACCATTTTATTGTCCTGTTAAATTCTTCCATTTAATTTTGCTGGCAATACCATATTTCTAAATAATAAGTAAAGACTGTAATAAAATTGGTGGCAATGTGCCACAGACAGGTGCAGAGTTAATGGGAGAAAGAAAACATATGTTCCTCTCTGTTATCACCATAGCTGCAAAATAAATGTTATATTCCTTGGGTTAACTCCCACACATGTGATTGGGAAGAAATTAGGCCACTAGTACTGTGAAGGGTCCATGTAATAGTCTTTTACAGGTATACATTTTGGATCATTAGGAAACCAGATAAAAATCCATTAGGCTGTGTTCTTGTTTTCATATGGAAACATCCACAGTTCTCTGAAAATGGTATTTGACCAGGCATCCTGCCAAACTGATGAAATTTAATAGTTATATTTGTTGACTGCATAACGTTAAGGTACTTGCCAGTAAAAAGAATAACAAACTAACCCATAAATGAATACAGTAAAAGGGGCAGCAAAACCTGAAGCACAATGTGAATGGGTATGAGGGGTCTGATGATAATGTTATTAAACTGGTCTCTGTCTGATCCTATGTCAAAATCTCCTTTCCACCAGCACTGCTGCATCTCTGTTCTTCTCAGTGAATCTATTGGAAGGGGTGGCAGAATGTTTTGAAATGTATTCTTATAAATAATTTTTTACACAAATTGTGGGTACTAAGACAAGAAAAGAAGTGTGATGATAGGTTAAAAAAAATTTGGGAACCCCTCTGCTAAATTACCCTGGCACTCCCCCATTCTCTCTGCCAGAGTTGATAAAACAGTGTAAAGCAAGGAGGAAAACATTTTGTTTTTGTTATTTATGGTGTCCTCATCTCTTGCAGAGGTCATTGGAGAATCCTAAATTCAGGTCTTGATAGCTAAATAATGAAGAAACTGAGTCTACACAGCATTTGTTAGTTTTAAAAATATAATTTGTTCATTTTATATGTATATGTACAGTCTGTCAGTAATCTGGGGTCTTAAATAGTTTTTTTTTTTTTTCCAAAAAAGCTTTTCAGTTTATCTTTCAGGGTCTTCTGGTACTTTGGTAAATTAAAGTAGGTTGCAACAATAAATTATGGTAAATGTTTTTCAGTGATACTAGCCACGAAAATGAATAGTTATTGCTTAGATCAACTTAGACCTCATTCAGCAGGAAAATAAATGTTTTACTTGATTGTCAGAAGAGAGAGCAAGCTTAATGTGCAGTCAGAGACGTACTATACTGGTGGATTATTTTGAGAGGGTGCTGGGAAAAATTATATTGACTTTAATTTGATTTGAGAACAAAAAAGGGTTTGTGTATCCTTCACTAGTTTAGTAGTTGCTGTAATGGATACCAATGAGAATGCGGCAAATAAATTTAAAAAAAAAGTTTAATTCCCAAATTCAAAGGGGAGTTTAATGAGTTTTTTTCACACAGTAAACAGTAATGAGTTTATGAACAATTCTACCATACGTGTGGTGAAGGCTATGTAAATGAAACTGATGCATATTTATTCTTGTATTTCTTGTGGGAATATATTTAGGGACCCATAAGCATATATCAGAATCTGTTACAGTGAAGAAAATTTATGAGGCAGATTACTATCCCAAGAGTGGAATTAAGGTGAAATTAACAAGTAATTGAAGTTATCTTTGATCATGATTTTTGATACTGTTTTTCCCCATGCTCTAAGAAAGTGAATATTTTTTGATGCTCAGCAGAGCAGTACAATGCAGCACAGGGAAACATAATGTTGAATTTTCATAAAAATGTTTGTAATGCAAATGAGGGACATTTCAAAAACTGGTTCATTAGCATTTCTTAGTAAAATACCAGTCTCCTCCTTTTTCTTAATTAATTCTATCATTCTATTATATAGCTCGATTTTAACATTTGTAAATGTGAAGTGTGTGGCGGCTGCTGCTGCTGCTGATATAATTATTTTGTGACTCTAAGTTATTTTAGAGTGCATTTGAAACAATTCTTCCAGCAGTGGAGTGTCGTAGTGAATTAATGACAGTGTGCCATCTCTGGGACCTTTGCTTTGAAATCCAGTCTGGCTTACAGTGAACTCCAGCCTTCTGAGGCCAGAAGCTGGTAAAAGGTTAGAAAATGAATGAGATCCTGGGATATCACAGCAGTTCCACAGAAGCATATATTTACTTACTGCTGTGCTTCAATGATCAAACTGGGCAGAAATAGAGCTGGTGTTTTGCCCACCAACTTCCTCTCCAAAGCTTGCAGTCAGCCAGAGTATTCTCCATTCCCCTACCCTCAGTGACATGTTTTCCTCTCCCATTTTCTGCCAGGGAAGAACAACAAACATAGAAACTTGAATAAACTAATTACATTCCTTTTCTTTGTGTTACTTTATTGCTGCTTCTCTCTTTTCCTTTCATCTCCAAACCATTCTCTTTTTTGCTTACTACTTATATTTTCTACCTTCCTGTTTTTTCCCCATCCCCCAATCTCACTTCCCCTCTGCCCCCATTTTTTTCACTCCTCCCTTCCTCCCCTCCATTCTCTTCCTTGGGGTGTTCCTAAGTGGGGTGTGACGGATTCCCCTCAGGGTGCCACTTGGAACTGGGGTACTACTGAGCCCGCCTGGGCTCCCTTTACACTGTATTGCTGAGGCAAGCCAGCCAAGCACTCCCTCAGGCTTCAGACTGCATTTTACCAGCACACATACAGCTAAGGACCACACCCAGCTGCAGCTATACGCACAAATGCTGAGATCAGCTCTTCATGGGAAGGCTCAGCTAAGGAATTGCCCAGCACTCAAGTGAACACTCCCCTCTAGAGGGTAAACCCAAAATTATACTGTCTTGTGCTGCACAGAGAACTGTACAGCGTAAACTCATGAAATTTGCCCCCTCCCTCAATGTGGAGAGGGATATACACAGTTTTTTGCCCCAAGTATGACACAACACTGGTTTTAAACAAAACAAAGGCAAGTTTATTAACTACAAAAGATAGATTTTAAGTGATTATAAGGGATAGCAAACAAATCAAAGCAGATTACCTAGCAAATGAAACAAACATACAATCTAAGCTTAATATAGTAAAGAAACTGGTTATAAGTAGCAAACTCTCACCCTTAATGTTGTTTTAGGCAGATTGAAGAGATTCTTGAAGGCAAGCCACACTTGCTTACAGCTTAAAACTCCAGATATTCCTTTCACAGGCCAGACACCCTCTACCCTGGGCTCAGTCCTTCTCCCCTAGTCTTGTTCTCAGATGTTTTCCGTTTTCTTGGGTGGGGAATTAATGAAGAACAAACCACAGTGATCCACAATGATGTCATTCCCCTGCCTTAAATAGTTTTTGCATATGGCGGGAATCCTTTGTCTCCCAGTGTGATTCCCACCCCCGGTCAGTGGAAAAACACTAGTATCATCATGGAGTCCAGTAACAGGTGACTTGGTCACATGTCCCTGCAGCCATAACTCAAACGCTTTCCAGGAAAGTGGGAGATTAGCATCTTCAAAATCCTGTTGTTTTCCCTAATGGCTGACAGAGCTCTTCTTCAGGTCTGGGAAACTTACTCATAGTGTCATAGCTAATGGGCTACTTCGCCATGAATGGTTCCTTGAAATATGTGTTAACTACTTATGCTAAACAATCTGTTCTACCTTGCATTTAGTTGTGACATTTTGAGTAAGTTTCCCAGACCTGAAGAAGAGCTCTGTGTAAGCTTGAAAGCTTGTCTCTCTCAGCAACAGAAGTTGGTTCAATAAAAATATTACCTCACCCACCTTGTCTTCTCCCCTAATTAGCAGAACTTCTGATGAGGTGGGGAGAAGTAGCCCTTACGTTTCACCTGATTTTAGCAGAGGAGGGGGAGCTGCACAACATAAGCTTTTAGCACAGAGCATCAAAAAGGGCAAGTGTGTAATGCCAGCAGAAAGCTTGATGTAGGAAGGAAACTGCCTTATACAGATCCAATTTGAGCATTATTGTTTTTACTGTAAAAAAAGCCCTATAAGAAAGTGACATGCTGATTTTGCATAAGTGGTATTTAAATAAGAGATGCAGTAATCACTGATGATGACTGTAGTATATCTTCAGATTGTAAGACTCCAGCCTTAGTTTTGTGTAGCCAGAGCAGAACTATAACTAATCAGTGTCTCAAGAGCAGGACTTAAATTGGAAGAATGCTTTATCTGGAATATTTTCAGACCTTGTGTAACAAGTTCTTTAATGACACCCAGCACAGTAGACCTCTGCTCTGGATCAGTGCCTCCCTTTGCGATCCAAGTACAGTTCTAAAACTGACATGATCCAGCCCTTGCCCTGAAAGTGAGGCAGTTTCTTCCTGTGGGCCATCTAGCGATTCCTTCTGGAATGGAGTTGGATGATTGCGTCCGGACTGTGTGATTACCTGACACAACTCAACAGCTTGACTCTAGCATACCTTATAATAAATGATAAAAAAGATGAGGTGGTGTTGTGTGCTCATCATAAACTATTTTCCAAGGTGGTGTTGCAGTTGCGGCTTAATCATTAAATCATCTTGCAAACGTTATTTCTGTGCTTCCCTGTCTAGCCTGCATAGGCCATTCCCCCAAAGTTTTGTTTTGTTTTGTTAAAAGGCCACCAGTCTTTTTTTTTTTTGGCCACTGTTTGTTTTCCAAGATAAGCATATCAAAATAGCTGTCTGACTGGCTTGATTTTTGAGCTTTGTTCCATACAAGGGAATTCTGCTATAACTGTAAACCTCTTCTCTGTCTCCCTCTAGAAGATTTGCAAGGCAGTCACATGGAATTGTCAACTTCCAATCACTGTGTTTGTTCTTGTTGCTTACATCCAGCCTCTGGCTTTAAATAAGTGTTTAGTGTGTTGTTGTTTGCCAATCTCTTCCACTACTTTTGGGTCAGATTCTCAGAAGCTGTGAACTGATGGAGCTCACTGAAGCTGGTGGAGCTACACCAGTTGGGGATGTAGGCTAAGTTTAACTGGGATATGGTGGGGTGGATTGATAGACATTATTATATGATTCTTACTGTTTTTAATATGGAGATCTTTTCTATTTTAAAATAAATAATAAATAGATAAAAACAGATTAATTTATGAAGATATCTTACCCCTTCCACTTAAAATCCCAACCAAACAAAAACCCTAACAAAATTTGTTCAAGGTACTTTGACCTTGTCTTCACTTCCCATTGTTGATATGCCTGTATAGTCTTCTCTTTGGTTTGCATTTGGAACTTTAGAGTCATCTCTGGAGCTTTTTCACTTTTAAGAATCAGATTGTGTTGTGACTGCAGTCTTTAGAGAGGGAATTACTCATCTGTAATTTGTTTTCTGAAGATATATGTATCAGTGATGCCACTTCCCCATTCTCCTCCCCACAGAGTTTAGGATTCTATTATTCAAGAATAAAAATGGGTATGGTTCAATTTCTGTATATGTACAGGAATGATTTCACTTCCTGTGTGGAAAGGAATGGAGCGTAAGAACACAAGATGTACCTGTGTTCCATGAAAGGGCCTGGCTAGCGTCAGATTGTTGGAACCAGTGACTGTAGAATATTGAAGACGGTGAGTTCTCATCTTAGTCACATTCAGGGACACCCACTCCACACTGGTGTTCTGTTGTAATGTGTATCTTTTGAGAACAATTACTGCAAATCATCACTTTCTTGAGATTTAGTTATTTACTAGCACAGGCTCATGTAAAGAGCAAAAAGATAATCAGACTGAGACTTGATGGTTGCCCTCAGTACATATGTTCAGAAAATACACATTCCCGTCCTGGTCTGTCCTTTCTGGGCTGAAAGGACTGCGGTAGCTGCAGAAACGGGGAGCTCAGCTTGTGAGGTTGGGGAGTGGAATACCTTACTCTGCATAACAGCTACACCACTGGCTGGATAAGAAACAGCAAAGATATAGCTGGAAATGGATTCTTGTCCATTTCTCTTCTCTCAAAGGGATAATGACGCTGTGTGATTTTTAGGGTAGGGTCCGTAACATGACCAAAAAAAAATAAATAAGGGTAAAAGAACAGAAAAGACACAATTGCAGTTATTATGGAGCATAGTGTATGTGGTTATCTGAGCTGCTTGCTGTCTCTTGCTTCCATAATAGTTTGATCTCAAGCAGTACCCTGTGGTACCTGACAATCAGTTAAATAGGTGGCTTAATAGTGAGAATAGGACCAATCTTTCTGTTCAACCTGTGGCCTGAGACATGAGTTCAGTTGCTAATGGGGTTTTATCTATATCACAAAACAGTTGCAATCTAACACAGTAAGCAAAGGGCAATTAGAATGATTAGCTAGAGTTCAATGAAGAGTCACCTTCACTCTTTCTTAATATATCGTCCTTAAGAATCAATTATTTTTAGTTAAAAAGCATCCAATGAGGGTCAGCATAAAGAGGGGTTAATATTGTTGGGAATCAAGGTTCAATGGAGTTATACTGGAAAATGTTTATACAACTTTAGAAAATGTTGAATGTGGACTCTTACAAGATACAATGGGAGACGGCAAAAAATACAAGTGTACACACTTAATAGCCAGCCTGGCTGTTGTATTTGGATATGCCTTTCCTGCACACAGGTAAAGATTTCTTTAAAAAAAAAAATAGAGAATATAAGACCAGACTTACTGGGTCAGATCAGTGGTCCATCTAGCCCTGTATCCTGTCTTCTGACAGTGGCTAGTGCAGGTGCTTCAGAGGGAATGAACAGAACAGGGCAATTTTGAGTTGTCCACTCCCTGCTTCTGGCAGTAGGAGTTTTAGGAATGTGGGGTAGCATCTCTGACTATCTTGGCTAATAGCCACTAATGGACCTATGCTCCATGAACTTATCTAATTCTATTTTGAGCCCACTTATACTTTTGGCCTTCACAATATCCTATGGTAAGGAGTTCCAATGTTGACTGTGCAATGTGTGAAGAAGTACTTCCTTTTGTGTGTTTAAACCTGCTGACTCCTAGTTCTTGTATCATATGAAGGAGTAAATAACACTTCCCTATCCGCTTTCTCCTTACCATTCATGATTTTATAGACCTCTATCATACCCTACCCCCGTACTTGTCTCTTTTCTAAGATGAACAATTCCAGACTTCTAAATCTCTCCTCAGATAGAAGCTGTTGCATACCTCTAATCATTTTTGTGGCCATTCTCTGTACCTCTTCCAATTCTAATGTTTACTGTGAGATGGAGTGACTAGAACTGTACATAGCATTCAAGGTATGGGCATACCATGGATTTGGATAGTGGCATTATGATGTTTTCTCTAATTATCCATCCCTTTCCTAATGGTTCCTACCATTCTGTTAGATGTTTTGACTGCTGCTGCACATTGAACAGATGTTATCAAAGAACTATGCACAATGACTCCAAGGTCTCTTCCTTGAGTTGTAACAGCTAATCTAGACCCCATCATTTTGTATGCATATTTGGGATTATTTTTTCTAGAGTGATTTCAGAGTAACAGCCGTGTTAGTCTGTATTCGCAGAAAGAAAAGGAGTACTTGTGGCACCTTAGAGACTAACGAATTTATTTGAGCATGAGCTTTCGTGAGCTACAGCTCACTTCATCAGATGCATACCGTGGAAACTGCAGCAGACTCTATATATACACAGAGAATATGAAACAATACCTCCTCCCACCCCACTGTCCTGCTGGTAATAGCTTATCTAAAAGCCATTTCCAGCACAAATCCAGGTTTTCTCACCCTCCACCCCCCCACACAAATTCACTCTCCTGCTGGTGATAGCCCATCCAAAGTGACAACTCTTTACACAATGTGCATGATAATGAAGTTAGGCCATTTCCTGCACAAATCCAGGTTCTCTCACTCCCTCACCCCCCTCCAAAAACCCACCCCCATACACACACAAACTCACTCTCCTGCTGGTAATAGCTCATCCAAACTGGCCACTCTCCAAGTTTAAATCCAAGTTAAACCAGAACATCGGGGGGGGGGGGGGTAGGAAAAAACAAGAGGAAATAGGCTACCTTGCATAATGACTTAGCCACTCCCAGTCTCTATTTAAGCCTAAATTAATAGTATCCAATTTGCAAATGAATTCCAATTCAGCAGTTTCTCGCTGGAGTCTGGATTTGAAGTTTTTTTGTTTTAAGATAGCGACCTTCATGTCTGTGATTGCGTGACCAGAGAGATTGAAGTGTTCTCCGACTGGTTTATGAATGTTATAATTCTTGACATCTGATTTGTGTCCATTTATTCTTTTACGTAGAGACTGTCCAGTTTGACCAATGTACATGGCAGAGGGGCATTGCTGGCACATGATGGCATAAATCACATTGGTGGATGTGCAGGTGAACGAGCCTCTGATAGTGTGGCTGATGTTATTAGGCCCTGTGATGGTGTCCCCTGAATAGATATGTGGGCACAATTGGCAACGGGCTTTGTTGCAAGGATAAGTTCCTGGGTTAGTGGTTCTGTTGTGTGGTATGTGGTTGTTGGTGAGTATTTGCTTCAGGTTGCGGGGCTGTCTGTAGGCAAGGACTGGCCTGTCTCCCAAGATTTGTGAGAGTGTTGGGTCATCCTTTAGGATAGGTTGTAGATCCTTAATAATGCGTTGGAGGGGTTTTAGTTGGGGGCTGAAGGTGACGGCTAGTGGCGTTCTGTTATTTTCTTTGTTAGGCCTGTCCTGTAGTAGGTAACTTCTGGGAACTCTTCTGGCTCTATCAATCTGTTTCTTTACTTCCGCAGGTGGGTATTGTAGTTGTAAGAAAGCTTGACAGAGATCTTGTAGGTGTTTGTCTCTGTCTGAGGGGTTGGAGCAAATGCGGTTGTATCGCAGAGCTTGGCTGTAGACGATGGATCGTGTGGTGTGGTCAGGGTGAAAGCTGGAGGCATGCAGGTAGGAATAGCGGTCAGTAGGTTTCCGGTATAGGGTGGTGTTTATGTGACCATTGTTTATTAGCACTGTAGTGTCCAGGAAGTGTATCTCTTGTGTGGACTGGACCAGGCTGAGGTTGGTGGTGGGATGGAAATTGTTGAAATCATGGTGGAATTCCTCAAGGGCTTCTTTTCCATGGGTCCAGATGATGAAGATGTCATCAATATAGCGCAAGTAGAGTAGGGGCTTTAGGGGACGAGAGCTGAGGAAGCGTTGTTCTAAATCAGCCATAAAAATGTTGGCATACTGTGGGGCCATGCGGGTACCCATAGCAGTGCCGCTGATCTGAAGGTATACATTGTCCCCAAATGTGAAATAGTTATGGGTAAGGACAAAGTCACAAAGTTCAGCCACCAGGTTAGCCGTGACATTATCGGGGATAGTGTTCCTGACGGCTTGTAGTCCATCTTTGTGTGGAATGTTGGTGTAGAGGGCTTCTACATCCATAGTGGCCAGGATGGTGTTATCAGGAAGATCACCGATGGATTGAAGTTTCCTCAGGAAGTCAGTGGTGTCTCGAAGGTAGCTGGGAGTGCTGGTAGCGTAGGGCCTGAGGAGGGAGTCTACATAGCCAGACAATCCTGCTGTCAGGGTGCCAATGCCTGAGATGATGGGGCGCCCAGGAGTTCCAGGTTTATGGATCTTGGGTAGCAGATAGAATATCCCAGGTCGGGGTTCCAGGGGTGTGTCTGTGCGGATTTGATCCTGTGCTTTTTCAGGAAGTTTCTTGAGCAAATGCTGTAGTTGCTTGTGGTAACTCTCAGTGGGATCAGAGGGTAATGGCTTGTAGAAACTCGTGTTGGAGAGCTGCCGAGCAGCCTCTTGTTCATATTCCGACCTATTCATGATGACAACAGCACCTCCTTTGTCAGCCTTTTTGATTATGATGTCAGAGTTGTTTCTGAGGCTGTGGATGGCATTGCGTTCCGCATGGCTGAGATTATGGGGCAAGTGATGCTGCTTTTCCACAATTTCAGCCCGTGCACGTCGGCGGAAGCACTCTATGTAGAAGTCCAGTCTGCTGTTTCGACCTTCAGGAGGAGTCCACCTAGAATCCTTCTTTCTGTAGTGTTGGTAGGGAGACCTCTGTGGATTAGTATGTTGTTCAGAGGTATTT
Organism: Eretmochelys imbricata; assembly: GCF_965152235.1. Classification (NCBI taxonomy): domain Eukaryota; kingdom Metazoa; phylum Chordata; order Testudines; family Cheloniidae; genus Eretmochelys; species Eretmochelys imbricata. The sequence goes on along the minus strand of NC_135574.1, from coordinate 198,566,420 downwards.
TGGAAATATTCCTTGAGTCGGAGACGTCGAAAATAGGATTCTAGGTCACCACAGAACTGTATCATGTTCGTAGGGGTGGAGGGGCAGAAGGAGAGGCCCCGGGATAGAACAGCTGCTTCTGCTGGGCTGAGAGTATAGTTGGATAGGTTAACAATATTGCTAGGTGGGTTGAGGGAACCATTGCTGTGGCCCCTTGTAGCATGTAGTAGTTTAGAAAGTTTAGTGTCCTTTTTCTTTTGTAGAGAAGCAAAGTGTGCGTTGTAAATGGCTTGTCTAGTTTTAGTAAAATCCAGCCACGAGGAAGTTTGTGTGGAAGGTTGGTTTTTTATGAGAGTATCCATTTTTGAGAGCTCATTCTTAATCTGTCCCTGTTTGCTGTAGAGGATGTTGATCAGGTGATTCCGCAGTTTCTTTGAGAGCGTGTGGCACAAGCTGTCAGCATAGTCTGTGTGGTATGTAGATTGTAATGGATTTTTTACCTTCAGTCCTTTTGGTACGATGTCCATCTGTTTGCATTTGGAAAGGAAGATGATGTCTGTCTGTATCTGTGCAAGTTTTTTCATGCAGTTGATAGATTTCCACTCCATACGGCTAAATGCAGTGCCTTGCATAATGACAGGTTTCAGAGTAACAGCCGTGTTAGTCTGTATTCGCAGAAAGAAAAGGAGTACTTGTGGCACCTTAGAGACTAACGAATTTATTTGAGCATGAGCTTTCGTGAGCTACAGCTCACTTCATCAGATGCATACCGTGGAAACTGCAGCAGACTCTATATATACACAGAGAATATGAAACAATACCTCCTCCCACCCCACTGTCCTGGTGAATTACTTTGGACTAATCAACATTGAATTTCATCTGCCATTGTGTTGCCCAGTCACCTGGTTTAGTGAGATCCCTTTTTAACACTTCTCAGTCAGCTTTGGACTTAACTATTTTGAGTAGTTTTGCAACCTCACTGTTCACCCCCTTTTCCAGATCATTTATGAGTATGTTGAGCAGCAGAGTTTCCAGTACCATCTCAAGTTAAGATCCTAAATTCATGCTTCGGCAGCTAGGTGGGAACACTGATTTTTATATGTACTGAGTAGTCAGTAGTTCCTACTGAGGCCAATGAGATGTTCCAGTTGCTCAGATTTAAGAAAATATGGCTCTTATTTAGTTGTCTAAATCTAGATTTAGTCTTGCAAGGATGACACCATATCCTGGTTATTTCATATTCTATGTTCTACTCCTTTTTGTTGACATTTTGGTCATATGGATTATTTTGAAGTGTGTCTCATCTTTTTAATAAAACAAAGAAAAATTTTTCTGGAAAGACTAAAAACCCAGTTGCCTTTTGTTAGTAATGAAGCAAAAATAGTCCTCCTTCTTGCCATTACTTTAAGTTTCCAATTATTTTATTCTCTTTTTCGTTCATCCTTAAATAAAGACTATACACTGAATTATGCTTGCATGTTTTGGTACATGTAACATTTCAAAAAGATGAATGCTTAGAAACAGAACTAATTAGATTTATGTTCGCTGTCCCTCTGAGAACTTTTAAAAATTTCCATGAATAGGGTTTCAGTATTGTATAAGGAAGGTCAACCAATTCTTACATCTATTCAGAATTGAATACTTTATATAAATAATATTATTCTGCATTTTCTTAAACTCCGTTAGACTCACTGGGCCTGTGTAATGGTGTGTGAGTGGCCCCTGGGCCAAGTGCGTGTGCCTGCGTTTCTCTCTCTCTCTTTGTGGTGTTTCTTCAGTGACTCAGCCCTCTGGCCGAGTCACATATGGGCTGTCCGTGAGCTAAAAGCAAAGCAGGACCCCTTCTGGGGTACAGGTCCAGCAGGAGTCTCTCTCAGGGCCCTCTGTAACGTTTCCCTCAAGTTGTCCCTGCTCCAGGATAGAGCAGTGCCCCAAGGCTCCCTCCTTAGCAACAATGTCTTCATCCTCTTAGGGCCTTTCTGGCTCCAGCTTTCCAGCTGGGTCGCTGCAGTTCAGCTCCCTCTCTGGGGTGCCTCAGGGTCCAGACCACTCCCCCTCCAGTGGCCAATGGGGGGAGGCAGGAATGAACCCAGGCCCACGCACTACTCCGGCTACAGCTGTAGATAGCAGCTGTCTGCTGTGTCCCTTTATCTAAGTTGCACCGCTGCACTAATTCCCTGCGCTACTTCCCCACAACCCGGTGCAGTCTTCACCTTTACTCAAGGCTTTGTCCTGATGGAGTCCCCCAGCCAGCTCAGGGCTCCTTCTTGTTCTCCCTGGTTTCTGGCAGCACTATCTCGTCTGAGGTCCTGCAGCTCCCTCAGCCAGCCACATACCAACTACGCTCCTCCATTTCTGGCCCTGCAGCTCTTCTTAGCCCTGGTCTACACTAGGACTTTAGGTCGAATTTAGCAGCGTTAAATCGATGTAAACCTGCACCCGTCCACACGATGAAGCCCTTTATTTCGACTTAAAGGGCTCTTAAAATCAATTTCCTTACTCCACCCCTGACAAGTGGATTAGCACTTAAATCAGCCTTGCCGGGTCGAATTTGCGGTACTGTGGACACAATTCGACGGTATTGGCCTCCGGGAGCTATCCCAGAGTGCTCCATTGTGACCGCTCTGGACAGCACTCTCAACTCAGTTGCACTGGCCAGGTAGACAGGAAAAGAACCGCGAACTTTTAAATCTCATTTCCTGTTTGGCCAGCGTGGCAAGCTGCAGGTGACCATGCAGAGCTCATCAGCAGAGGTGACCATGATGGAGTCCCAGAATTGCAAAAGAGCTCCAGCATGGACTGAATGGGAGGTACGGGATCTGATCACTGTATGGGGAGAGGAATCCGTGCTATCAGAACTCCGTTCCAGTTTTCGAAATGCCAAAACCTTTGTCAAAATCTCCCAGGGCATGAAGGACAGAGGCCATAACAGGGACCCGAAGAGTGCCACGTGAAACTTAAGGAGCTGAGGCAAGCCTACCAGAAAACCAGAGAGGCGAACGGCCACTCCGGGTCAGAGCCCCAAACATGCCGCTTCTATGATGAGCTGCATGCCATTTTAGGGGGTTCAGCCACCACTACCCCAGCCATGTTGTTTGACTCCTTCAATGGGGATGGAGGCAACACGGAAGCAGGTTTTGGGGACGAAGAAGATGAGGAGGAGGAGGAGGAGGAGGAGGTTGTAGATAGCTCACAGCAAGCAAGCGGAGAAACCGGTTTTCCCGACAGCCAGGAACTGTTTCTCACCCTGGACCTGGAGCCAGTACCCTCCGAACCCACCCAAGGCTGCCTCCTGGACCCGGCAGGCGGAGAAGGGACCTCCGGTGAGTGTATCTTTTAAAATAGTATACATGGTTTAAAAGCAAGCATGTGAAAGGATTACTTTGCCCTGGCATTTGCGGCTCTCCTGGATGTACTCCCAAAGCCTTTGCAAAAGGTTTCTGGGGAGGGCAGCCTTATTGCGTCCTCCATGGTAGGACACTTTACCACTCCAGGCCAGTAACACGTACTCGGGAATCATTGTACAACAAAGCATTGCAGTGTATGTTTGCTGGCGTTCAAACAACATCCGTTCTTTATCTCTCTGTGTTATTCTCAGGAGAGTGAGAGATCATTCATGGTCACCTGGTTGAAATAGGGTGCTTTTCTTCAGGGGACACTCAGAGGTGCCCGTTCCTGCTGGGCTGTTTGCCTGTGGCTGAACAGAAATGTTCCCCGCTGTTAGCCACGGGGAGGGTTGAGGGGGTAGCCACGCAGTGGGGGGAGGCAAAATGCGATCTTGTAACGAAAGCACATGTGCTATGTATGTAATGTTAACAGCAAGGTTTACTGTTTACTGTTTACTGAAAGAGTGTAGCCACTGTTTTATAAAATGTCTCTTTTTAAATACCGCTGTCCTTTTTTTTTTTTTCTCGACCAGCTGCATGTGTTTCAGTGATCACAGGATCTTCTCCTTCCCAGAGGCTAGTGAAGATTAGAAAGAAAAAAAAACGCACTCATGATGAAATGTTCTCCGAGCTCATGCTGTCCTCCCACACTGACAGAGCACAGACGAATGCGTGGAGGCAAATCATGTCAGAGTGCAGGAAAGCACAAAATGACCGGGAGGAGAGGTGGCGGGCTGAAGAGAGTAAGTGGCGAGCTGAAGACAGGGCTGAAGCTCAAATGTGGCGGCAGCTTGATGAGAGGAGGCAGGATTCAATGCTGAGGCTGCTGGAGGATCAAACCAGTATGCTCCAGTGTATGGTTGAGCTGCAGCAAAGGCAGCTGGAGCACAGACTGCCACTAGAGACCCTGTGTAACCAACCGCCCTCCTCCCCAAGTTCCATAGCCTCCACACCCAGACGCCCAAGAACGCGGTGGGGGGGCCTCCGGCCAACCAGCCACTCCACCACAGAGGATTGCCCCAAAAACAGAAGGCTGGCATTCAATAAATTTTAAAGTTGTAAACTTTTAAAGTGCTGTGTGGCATTTTCCTTCCCTCCTCCACCACCCCTTCTGGGCTACCTTGATAGTCATCCCCCTATTTGTGTGATGAATGAATAAAGAATGCATGAATGTGAAGCAACAATGACTTTATTGCCTCTGCAAGCGGTGATCGAAGGGAGGAGGGAAGGGTGGTTAGCTTACAGGGAAGTAGAGTGAACCAAGGGGTTGGGGGTTTCATCAAGGAGAAACAAAGAGAACTTTCACACCGTAGCCTGGCCAGTCATGAAACTGGTTTTCAAAGCTTCTCTGATGCGTACCACGCCCTCCTGTGCTCTTCTAACCACCCTGGTATCCGACTGCGCGTAACCAGCAGCCAGGCAATTTGCCTCAACCTCCCACCCCACCATAAACGTCTCCCCCTTACTCTCACAGATATTGTGGAGCACACAGCAAGCAGTAATAACAGTGGGAATATTGGTTTCGCTGAGGTCTAAGCAAGTCAGTAAACTGCGCCAGCGCGCCTTTAAACGTCCAAATGCACATTCTACTACCATTCTGCACTTGCTCAGCCTGTAGTTGAACAGCTCCTGACTAGTGTCCAGGCTGCCTGTGTACGGCTTCATGAGCCATGGCATTAAGGGGTAGGCTGGGTCCCCAAGGATAACTATAGGCATTTCAACATCCCCAACAGTTATTTTCTGGTCTGGGAATAAAGTCCCTTCCTGCAGCTTTTGAAACAGACCAAAGTTCCTGAAGATGCGAGCGTCATGTACCTTTCCCGGCCATCCCATGTTGATGTTTGTAAAACATCCCTGGTGATCCACCAGAGCTTGCAGCACTATTGAAAAGTACCCCTTGCAGTTTATGTACTCGTCGGCTTGGTGCTCCGGTGCCAAGATAGGGATATGGGTTCCGTCTATGGCCCCACCACAGTTAGGGAATCCCATTGCAGCAAAGCCATTCACTATGACCTGCACATTTCCCAGGGTCACTACCCTTGATATCAGCAGATCTTTGATTGCGTGGGCTACTTGCATCACAGCAGCCCCCACAGTAGATTTGCCCACTCCAAAATGATTCCCAACTGACCGGTAGCTGTCTGGCATTGCAAGCTTCCACAGGGCTATCGCCACTCGCTTCTCAACTGTGAGGGCTGCTCTCATCTTAGTATTCATGCCCTTCAGGGCAGGGGAAAGCAAGTCACAAAGTTCCATGAAAGTGCCCTTACGCATGCGAAAGTTTCGCAGCCACTGGGAATCGTCCCAGACCTGCAGCACTATGCGGTCCCACCAGTCTGTGCTTGTTTCCCGAGCCCAGAATCAGCGTTCCACAGCATGAACCTGCCCCATTGGCACCATGATGCATGCATTGGCAGGGCCCATGCTTTCAGAGAAATCTGTGTCCATGTCCTGATCACTCACGTGACCGCGCTGACGTCGCCTCCTCGCCCGGTATCGCTCTGCCAGGTTCTGGTGCTGCATATACTGCTGGATAATGCGTGTGGTGTTTACTGTGCTCCTAATTGCCAAAGTGAGCAGAGCGGCCTCCATGCTTGCCTTGGTATGGCGTCCGCCAGAAAAAAGGCGCAGAACGATTATCTGCCGTTGCTCTGATGGAGGGAGGGGTGACTGACGACATGGCTTACAGGATTGGCTTCAGGGAGCTAAAATCAACAAAGGGGGTGGCTTTACATCAATGAGTATTTCAGGCAGGACTTCGCGGAGGGTTCCAATAAGAAATGGTGCACCTAAGTAATTGTTCTTATTGGAACAAGTAGGTTGGTCTGGCCTCTGATTGATACGTGACTAGATTTACCTCGCTGCACCTTCTGTGAGTGACTGCAGTGTGACCTAGAGGAATGAGTCCCCTAGGCGGGGGAGGGCGGAAAGCAAACGAGTACAAAACAGATCTGGTCTATTTCTTGTTTTGATCCACTCCATCTATCTTTTACATCTTTGGCTGGCAGCAGACGGTGCAGAAGGACTGCAAGCCATCCACATCTCATGGCTGCTCGGCAGAAGATGGTGCAGTAAGACTGCTAGCCATCCTCATCTCTTGCCTGCCTGGCAGAAGATGGTACAGTAGGACTGCTAGCTGTCCATATCGCCTGCCTGCTCACCATAAGACGGTTCAATAGGACTGACTGCAGGACTAAAGAGAATGACCTGGTCAAGTCACTTCTAATGTAGTCCCTGCGCCCATGTCTGCCCAGGTGCTCCTGGCCGACGTGGCCAGGAGCACCTCGGACATGACGATGACGGCTACCAGTCCTACTGTACCGTCTGCTGCCACAAGGCAATGGGTTGATGCTGCGGTGTAGCAATGCAGTACCACGTCTGCCACCACCCAGGAGACATACGGTGACGGTTAGCTGAGCGGGCTCCATGCTTGCCGTGGTATGGCGTCTGCACAGGTAACTCAAGAAAAAAGGCGCGAAACGACTGCTGCTGCTTTGGAGGGAGGGAGGGAATGGGGGCCTGACGATATGTACCCAGAACCACCCGTGACAATGTTTTAGCCCCATCAGGCATTGGGATCTCAAGCCAGAATTCCAATGGGCAGCGGAGACTGCAGGAACTGTGGGATAGCTACCCACAGTGCAACACTCCGGAAGTCGACGCTTGCCTCGGTACTGTGGAAGCACTCTGCCGAGTTAATGCACTTAATGCACTTAGAGCATTTTCTGTGGGGACACACACACTTGAATATATAAAACCGATTTCTAAAAAAACGACTTCTATAAATTCGATCTAATTTCGTAGTGTAGACATACCCTTATACTGACCTGCTGGGCCCTGGTTGGCTGTGTTCCACACAGCCACTCTAGGCAGCACAGACCGTTGGTTTTTCAAACTGTTGGTAAGCCTAGATCTAAATAATAGAAATATTTAGCTAGATGCCATGGAGGAAACTGAGTTTGTTTGCATTGTATTTTGCAGTATGAGTCTCTCTCTCTATAATACATCATAGTTAATTTTTTAAAAAAATTTGCTGCCATAATTACAGGATCAAATTTGTTAAGTCCTATCAAGACTGCAAGTGGATTGGGGTGTAATAGCAATTTGTTTTTAAGAACTGGTAGAAGTTGAATTCTACAGTATTTTAAAATAATATTAAGAAAGGAATTGATTCTGCCTATGCTGCTTTAACTGAGTATAAAGATATGAGAAGAATATATGTACTCTGTGACTGACTTCATCCTTTCATTATAAACAGATTTTGGAAAGGAGCCGAATTTTTGTTTGGGCTTACTAATGTTTTACACGTTTTAAAAAAACGTTTGGAGCCCCATGCTAATTTGGAAGTGTATATGCTCTTGCTCCTACAGTCAGTAAAAGTCTTACCACTGATTTGAATTGGGCCATACGTAATGAATAATGTAATGTGGTAGATGGAATGTAAAAAGTTTTTAAAAATTTAATGGATATTAAGATTACATAATTGTGTAAACCAGATCAGTCACGATACAGTAGTTGAGAATCCTGTGTCATGTGGTGAATAGTTGGTATGGTGTAGTTTCAGTACTTTTTTTTCACCATTTTGAAAGTCAAATTTTCAAATACTGGTTTCTAGTTGTGTGTATGCCAACACCGAGTGTGTGTATATGTTTTAGGTCTTGTACAATGTTTGAAAAATGCCTGTACAACTTTGCATGCAAATATGTCGATGGAGGGGTTGAGGTTCTATCTGAAAATTTGTCACGGGTCTTCAATACTCTGCCTAGCCTTTGAGACCTGAAGAAGTCAAAGCCCATTACAATGTGACCACAGAAAGGAAAGAAGACAAACCCAAATCTTCTGTCAGAAAGTGATGTCCAATAGCATTTGGGACAATGTCACTATGCAGTTTTGCTATTATTGCAAGGACTATATCCATATAATTGAAGTATGGAACTAGATTATTCAAAAATTGTTCTTCATTGCAAAATAAATTGATTCCATGCCCATTGGCAGAAGACTAAAGTTTCCATTGACTGATACATACAGTATATTGAGAGAGACAGATTTAATATTTGTTATAAAAGCCAAGGTTCACAATTTAAAGTTTTACTGAATAAATTAAAGGACTGTCAAATTGCCCTTTTGAAAAATAATTTAATAATGACTCTATTTTACAAACATTCCATTGGTCACTTGCTTTTTAGCTTAAAAGTTACTAATTAATATCTGTTTTAGCTGCATACTTGCATGTAAACAAAGATAAGAGCATTCACGTATAATAGAACATTCTGAGTTAACTAATTTTAAAACTTGGAATCAAACACAGTGAAATAAATGCCTAATTAGTGTTCAGAATATTATTTATTTTCATTTGGAATAAAGGTGACAAAGTACTAAAGTACTTTGCTTATATAAAGAGTTTTTATGAAAGGTCCATTTACCAAATTAATTATACATAAGTGTGTGTTTTGTCAGATTATTTAGTGAATAAAAATACATCTTATTTATTGTAGACAGGGTATTTTGTGAGTGTAAAGCAGTAAGGATCTACTTTAGGACCATTTGTTTTACTTTATGCATCACTTTCTAGGAAAGAGGGCATGTGAAGCAAATTAATAAAATATTTGGAAATAGGGTGGCATGTCATGCAGAGGAAGAGTTGAGTTTACTCAGATAACTGACATGAATAAAGAACATGAGTAGAAAACTGACTTACCCAACTCTCTCTACAAAAATAGCTCCATTTTATAACCTGTAAACCAGTAAGCACTGCAAGTATGTAGAAGCATTAGCCAATAACAAGCTAGCATTTTTAGAAGAATGCATAAAAGAAACAAAAATAAAGGTAATTGTGTAATGCATAAGCAGAAGTCATGTGTAAATGGGAAGACATTATTCTAGTGCAATGGAATGGTCCAGTAATGCCACATGTGGAATTTGTGTGCACACAGTTCCAGAGTTCTAGCCTGCCAATGACAAAAGAGAAACGTTAGAAATAGAGAAAAGTACAAGAGGATAACCAGATAATTCAATGATTGCTCAAAAAGTTGCAACAAATCAGGTCAGTGTTCCTTTTAAAAACTCCATGTAAGATGTTTAAAGACAAAGGTGAAAGAAATAGGATAGACAGGACCTGCAGTATTTATCTTACAGTAGGTCCCCTCCAAACACATCCCCTTCTGTCATTTTTGCATTTTCATCTCATGATTTTCCATCAGTGTGTGGTGACAATACACTGTGATGTAGACTCATCATACATTGATGCAGCATCATGAAGTCATGGCACTACACCAGCATGTCACAAGGCATGCTGAAAATTAATTCTGGACTGTTTATATTGTTGTGCTAGCTATTGGAGACAGATAATCGAAAACTGGGACAAATCAATGAATCAAATTGCCACTGAGAGTATTGGCAGGTCTCTGGTTATTAGGGAGCTCACTGTTGCTGCAGATAGTTATAATAAATGTATATGCTAGTATAGGTTTCCCAAAGCTTATCCTATCAAGAGATGTTGCACAGCTATTTGAACAACTGTTAAATACAAGGAGTACTTGTGGCACCTTAGAGACTAACAAATTTATTTGAGCATAAGCTTTTGTGAGCTACAGCTCACTTAATCAGATGCATTCAGTGGAAAATACAGTGGGGAGATTTATATACATAGAGAACATGAAACAATGGGTGTTACCATACACACTGTAACGAGAGTGATCACTTAAGGTGAGCTATTACCAGCAGGAGAGCGGGGGTGGGGGGGAACCTTTTGTAGTGATAATCAAGGTGGGCCATTTCCAGCAGTTGACAAGAACGTCTGAGGAACAGTAAACGGTGAGAGGGCAGGAATAAACATGGGGAAATAGTTTTACTTAGTGTAATGACACATCTACTCCCAGTCTTTATTCAAGCCTTAGTTAATTGTATCCAGTTTGCAAATTAATTCCAATTCAGCAGTCTCTCGTTGGGGTCTGTTTTTGAAGTTTTTTTGTTGAAGAATTGCCACTTTTAGGTCTGTAATCGAGTGACCAAAGAGATTGAAGTGTTCTCCAACTGGTTTTTGAATGTTATAATTCTTGATGTCCAATTTGTGTCCATTTATTCTTTTACGTAGAGACTGTCCAGTTTGACCAATGTACATGGCAGAGGGGCATTGGTGGCACATGATGGCATATATCACACTGGTAGATGTGCAGGTGAACGAGCCTCTGATAGTGTGGCTGATGTTATTAGGCCCTATGATGGTGTCCCCTGAATAGATATGTGGACACAGTTGGCAACAGACTTTGTTACAAGGATAGGTTCCTGGGTTAGTGGTTCTGTTGTGTGGTGTGTGGTTGCTGGTGAGTATTTGCTTCAGGTTGGGGGGCTGTCTGTAAGCAAGGACTGGCCTGTCTCCCAAGATCTGTGAGAGTGATGGGTCGTCCTTCAGGATAGGTTGTAGATCCTTGATGATGCATTGGAGAGGTTTTAGTTTTCAGCTGCTGGAAATGGCCCACCTTGATTATCACTACAAAAGGCTATCCCCCCACCCCCGCTCTCCTGCTGGTAATAGCTCACCTTAAGTGTTCACTCTCATTAAAGTGTGTATGGTAACACCCATTGTTTCATGTTCTCTATGTATATAAATCTCCCCACTGTATTTTCCCCTGAATGCATCCGATGAAGTGAGCTGTAGCTCACGAAAGCTTATGCTCAGATAAACTTGTTAGTCTCTAAGGTGCCACAAGTACTCCTTTTCTTTTTGCGAATACAGACTAACACAGCTGCTACTCTGAAACCTGTTAAATACAAGAAGAATGGAATGCTAGGCCCCACAGATATCAAGGGAGAATTCTTTGTGTGGAGAGTAATAAGCATAGGGAAGAAATTAACTAACAAAGAACAACTTCTAAGAGTAATTGGTATAAACAGTGGTTAATGGGATTTGGTCAAATTGAGTATTTGAACATAAATAATTTGTGGGTACACAAGTGTTCAAGAGTTGAACCTATGACGAAGGGGCTTCTCCATACTAAAAGTCCCTGTGTGACAGAATAATAAACAAAAAAAAAAGGAGTACTTATGGCACCTTAGAGACTAACCAATTTATTTGAGCATGAGCTTTCGTGAGCTACAGCTCACTTCATCGGATGCATACCGTGGAAACTGCAGCAGACTTTATATATACACAGAGAATATGAAACAATACCTCCTCCCACCCCAGTGTATTCAGAAGTTCTGGTATAGCATCAAGTTGAAATCAGCTGGATTGGTCTTTGTCTAAAACATACGCTACAAGCTGCATGCAGCAGAACCAAACTGAGCAGAACTCTGTCATTGACAGTAAAGATTAACGACCCTCCTTCCTTTAATTGATGGTATCCAAAGCACACTTCCTTCAGTCTTTGTCTGTTAGCTGGCAGAGAATACATCAGGTAGATACACTCCATTGCTTTCTGAAATTAAAATCAGTCATTTCTTCCATTATCATCTGCATTACTTGGGATGTTTTAAAAACAAAATCTGTAGTATGGGGAGCAACAAATATTTTTGAGACTCTATTCTCCTGATGACCATTGATATTTTAATAATAGACACATTCAGTTTTATTAAACCATTCTGAAAATGCATCTGTCCAGGAGAGCAACCATTAAAGCACAAAGTTGTTCACCTTATATTTCATTAACAATAAAATTTCATCTGCTGCATTTATAACTAGGGCCCTATCAAATTCATGACCACAGAAAAATGTGTCATGGACCCTGAAATCTGGTATCCTCTCTGTGAAGTCTGGTCTTTTGTGTGCTTTTACCCTATACTATACAGATCTCACAGCAGAGGCCAGCATTTCTCAAATTGGGGGTTCTGACCCAAAAGGGAGTGGCGGGGGGCGGGTCACAAGGTTATTTTAAGGGGTTGCGATATTGCCATCCTCACTTCTGCACTGCTAGTGGCGGTGACTCTGCGTTCAGAGCTGAACACCCGGCCTTCCGCCGCAACTCTCTAACTTCCCAGTTCTGAAGGCAGCACTGCCGCCAGCAGCAGCGCAGGTAAGGGTAGCCGTATGGCAACCCCCACCACAACAACCTTGTGACCCCCCACAACTCCTTTTTGGGTCAGGACCCCTACAATTACAACACTGACATTTCAGATTTAAATAGGTGAAATCATGAAATTAATGATTTTTAAAATCCTATGACCATGAATTTGGTAGGGCTCTATTTATAACACACGCTCTTTAAAAAGACCCTGCATTTAAAACACAGTGCAACTTGCGGGATCCTTTATATATACTGTATTTGTGCAATGTCTGCATGAACGAAACATGCAGTTTCCAAAACTAGGTGGGAAGTAGACAGTGAAATATTTGAATGCACAAATGCAATTTTCAGCAGAAAATACGTTATCAGTTTTCAAGCACAAATATGCAGCACTGTTTTAGAACATCTTTTGTCACATAAACACTGCAGGAGGTAGAGAGCCATATTTTGGGGATGAATACAGTTCTTAGAAAACAATCCAAGCCTTTCATCCTGAAAGCCATTTTTCCTTCCCCTTTTGCTTTACATGTTTGTGTCTGTGATTCCTGCATTATGTCCCTGCTGTCACTATACTGTATTCTCAAGCAATATGGCTTTCACACTGCATTTTGTTTACAGTGTTGTTGAATCTCTAGAACTCAGTGCTCATGCTTCTGTCCCACGACATAGTTCTTTATTATTAACTTGTACATGAAAGAAAAAAAATCCTGTTAAATTTATAGCCCCAAATTATCTTTGACGTAGATAGGCTACAAATGATGTCGAAGTGTTTGTTTATATCTTATACATGTAAGACAATATTCTCTCAAATTTAATTAACCAATTTTTGGACTGCATTATGTTTGTTTGACAGATTTATTAGAGCACACAATATGAGTTATTGAGCTGCAAGTTATGGATTGCACTTGCAAATCTGAAGCTTCTTGTTGTTTTTTCAGAAAACAAGCACTTAAAATGAGCACAGACATTCAGTTAAAGTAGTAGAGTTTTCTCATAAAATATTTTATACAAAGGTACCTCTTTCAAGAGGTGTTGGGATGAAAATGAAAATCTCTATGCATGGGAGGCTTATGCTGTGGGCAGTGATAGTGCATTACAGTGCATACCTCAGCCATTCACCCGGGAAGGCGGACTACACAGTAGTTTGTTTTTCATTAACATTCAGTCCGTGGTTTCAGAGTAGCAGTTGTGTTAGTCTGTATTCGCGAAAAGAAAAGGAGGACTTGTGGCACCTTAGAGACTAACCAATTTATTTGAGCAGAAGCTTTCGTGAGCTACAGCTCACTTCATCAGATGCATTCAGTGGAAAATACAATGGGGAGATTTAGATACATAGAGAACATGAAACAATGGGTGTTACCGTACCATTCAGTCCCTGGTGCCTCTTCTGAGACTCTGATAGGGGTATCAACTGGGAGTCTGTGATATGGACCGTTTTCTGATTAAGTGGATTGATGCCACCCATTGATTTCATGTAAGCAACCAAGTAGGCTTCTGGTAGTAGACAGTTAGTTCTTTTCTCTCTTTGCTGCTGACCTGGGCTGGATTTGAACTGGGACTGCAGACATCAAGATCTCTATCTTGCTGTCAAGTCCCTGAAATGTTGAGTTTCCAGATAACTATTTTCTCTGTGTGTATAAGAAGTAAACAAGTTACTTATTATGTTCATGAAGACACGTGCAAGTGATTGAACAAGTACATTGGTGATATCTATTTCTTGATCGTTGCAAAAGTTTTGTTACTTAACCTTTTGATCCATCTCAACTTAATAAAAAGACAACCAATTCTTATGGAAAACATGTCTACTCTGACCCATTTGTAACAGTTGCTAACAGAGAGAAGCAGTGAATAGTTTTGTCGGAGGTTAGGCTAGATGACCCTTGCTGTCCCTTCTAACCCTATGATTCTATGTTTCTGCTCCACCCCATAACTTGATGTATCATCTAAATTTACAAGACAGTCGTTGAAATGCCTTTTATTCTGATCCAAATTCTGATCTGTCGAATGGTGTAAGTCTGGAGTAGCTTCACTGACTGAAATGGAGTTCAAGTGGTGCAAATTTGAAGTAACTGAGTGAAAAATATGTCCTCTTATAAGGCTTGTATTTTTAAGAGTAGTCCAAAAAAAAAAAAGAAAGTGCAGAAGTGGTTTCGGGAGCTAAGTTTGCCTGCCCTAGTCCCCTTGCCATATTTGTGGTTTTACAGCAGCATTTAAAAAAAAAAATCTCCAAGTTTGCTGTGTGAAAGCCCTGCACAAACAGGGCAAACAGTGGAATGATTATACACAAAGTGTTGTCAAATGCAAAAACAAACTGTGAACTTTCAGTAAAAAATAATATCTAAGATTAATGGAAGTTTAGTCGATAGATAAAAGTGTGACGCTTAAGTTGATTGTATCTCTTTAAGAGCAAAATAAACCTCTTTATTTCCTGATAGAATATTGAACTGCTAAAATATTTGTCTAAAGATGTATTTAAAAAAATAAACACTGAACAACAAAAGCAACTAAAACTTGAAAGTTTGGCAAACCAGTAAATATATTAGCTCAAGAAAGCTCTTCAAGAATAATACCATAAGAGGAATTAGGAAGGTGGATGGGTAATCCTTAAAGTAATCCTTGAAAAATCCTTAACATGTCTCTTGGTTAGGTGGGTAGGTCTTCTAAATGTGTCCCCCCTTTTTAAAAACTCTTAAGTAGCTGCTACATAATATCTCAAGAATTTTTTCAGGGTAGAATAATAATCATTTGCCAAATCTATATTAATAGTGGAAGGCTGATCATGGACCAGCGTCAGGACTTCTGGGTCATAGATTGCACAGTAAATAAAATTGGAGGAAAAGCCTTACGAATAGAGGCCAGGAATGGCTCCAAATGATATCATTTATAATATTTGTGTCTCTTATGATTCCCTGTTTGTGTGCAAATACTGCTGGTGTTTCATAGTCCACATTCCTCCCTGCCTCCAACATACACACACTCTCTTTCTCTCAAGTTGAATGAAGTGTTTTTTCATCAAAAAAAATTTTCATTCGGATCTTCACTTTCAAAACAGTCGCTTTCTTGGGATGATTTAATTTATTCCTTTTAGTTCAAAGAAAATGTCAAACAATGAGGCCCTGTACACTTTTACATGATGCTTTTGGAACTGAAGCACAATATTAGTGAATATTTACTAGTGCGAGAAGAATCTAGAGACTGTCATTTATAAATTAGTTTTTCATATTACAAATGTATTCAGTTATTGAAGTCAAAAACAGTAACTGAAATCTTCAGACTGAAGTGATGCATTTTTGTGTTGAAACTGCCAGTGAAATATTTTATGTAAATGAGCTGGCTATACTTTAATTATTCATGAGTTAAACAATAGGACATATTATTAACTGATTTAAATTGTCATTTTAGTTGATAAAATTTTGACTTCAAGGAAGTGAAAATCATTTTCCTGATATAGGGAACTCTGTTTCTTTCAGAAGGTCTAGAAAAGGGCACTTACCTACGGTGAGAAAATCGTAACTTCAGCATACAAACTGTTTTAACTAGGACTGTCAATTAATTGCAGTTAACTCACGTGATGAATCACACTGTTAAACAGTAGAATACCAATTGAAATTTATTAAATATTTTGATGGTTTTTCTATATTTTCAAATATTTGATTTCTATTACAACACTGAATACAAAGTGCATAGTGCTCACTTTATATTATTATTTTTATTACGAATATTTACACTGTAAAAATGCTGAAAAATACTATTTATTTTGTTTAATTCACCTCATACAAGTACTGTAGTGCAATCTCTATAATGAAAGTGCAATTTACAAATGTCGATTTTTTGTTACATATCTGCATTCAAAAACAAAACAACTTAAAACTTTAGAGCCTACATGTCCTACAAGATTCTTGTTCAGCCAATTGCTAAGACAAACATTTACGTGAGATAATGCTACCCGCTTCTTATTTACAGTGTCACCTGAAAATGAGAACAGGTGTTCGCATTGCATTGTAGTAGCCGGCATTGCTCAGTATTTACGTGCCAGATATGCTAAAAATTTGTATACGCCTTCATGTTTTCGCCACCATTCCAGAGGACATGCTTCAATGCTGATGATGATTGTTTAAAAAAAATGCATTAATTAAATTGTGACTGAACTCCTTGGGGAGAATTGTATGTGTCCTGCTCTTTTTTATCTGCATTCTGCCATATATTTCATGTTATACCAGTCTCGGATGACAACCCAGCACATGTTGTTCAATTTAAGAACACTTTCACTGTAGATTTGACAAAATGCAAAGAAGGTACCAACATGAGATTTCGAAAGAGAGCTACAGCACTTGACTCAAGGTTTAAGAATCTGAAGTGTCTTCCAAAATCTGAGAGGGACGAGGTGTGGAGAATGTTTTGAGAAGTCTGAAAAGAGCAACACTGATGCAGAAACTACAGAACCTGAACCAACAATAAAGAAGAAAATCAACCTTTTGTTGGTGGCATCTGACCATCTGGGGGATTTATTGTCCTAAAGTTATATGAATAAATATGCCTTTTTATGAGTAGCCATTGACTTGTGAACTTTGGAATTTAAAATACAGTTTATCTTCAAACAGTCTTTCATGAAGTCATAGATTTTTAAAGCCAGAAAGGCCCCTTATGATTATCTAGTCTGACCTCCTGCGTAACACAAGTTTATAGACCTTTACCCAAGAATGCTCTGATTCAGTCACGATAATATGTGGTTGTACTAGAGCATATCTTTTAAAAATACATCCAATCTTAAGGACTCTAAATGATGGAGAAACTACCATATCACTTGGTACATTGGACCAATGGTTAATCGCTCTCACAGTTAAAAAGCTGTGTCTTATTTCTAGTTTTAATGTTTGTAGCTTCGACTTCCGGACATTGGCTGTTGTTTCTTTGTTTGTGAGATTAAAGAGGCCTGTGTAAGTATTTATAGACTGTGATCAGGTGGAATTCAGTGGACCATTTTCATAACTCCATTAGGATGTCTGTTTTTTGTTTTTGCTTTTAAAAATCAGGAGATCTTTTAAACTCACCTGACTATATAATATTGGTCGAGACAGATTAATTGGATCAAAAGCAGTTTTCTTCCTGCTGACTTTTAAATAGGCGATGGCACTAAAAATGGCATTCCCTTCTCTAATACAGACTGCATTTTTAGTTTGTAGAGAGAAACTATTTTACAATGGGTTGAAAAAGTGACCTCCACTGGAAAATAATATGAGGACATTATCATACCATAATCTCTTGTGACAAAGTTCCTCCTCTACCTTGGTGGGTCTTGCGCTTATTGGTGGATTTGCTCGCCTCAGAGATTCACGGCAGCCCTCAGTTTGGCCGTTTTCATGAACCCACAGTCCAGGTCAACTCCTCCTGTGTCTGACCAGGAGTTGAGAGGTTTGGGGGGAACCTGGGCCCGCCCTCTACTCCGGGTTCCAGCCCAGGGCCCTGTGGAATGCAGCTGTCTAGAGTGCCTCCTGGAACAGCTGTGAGACAGCTTCAACTCCCTGGGTTACTTCCCCATGGCCTCCTCCCAACACCACCTTTATCCTCACCACAGGATCTTCCTTCTGGTGTCTGATAATGCTTGTACTCCTCAGTCCTCCAGCAGTAAGCCTTCTCACTCTCAGCTCCTAGTACCTCTTGCTCCCAGCTCCGCACAAGCACACCACAAACTGAAGTGAGCTCCTTTTTAAACCTAGGTGCCCACATTAGCCTGCCTTAATTGATTCTAGCAGCTTCTTGATTAGCTGCAGATGTTTTAATCAGCCTGTCTGCCTTAATTGTTTCCAGAAAGTTTTTGATTGTTCTGGAACCTTCCCTGTTACCTTACCCAGGGAAAAGGGACCTACTTAACCTAGGGCTAATATATCTGCCTTCTATCACTCTCCTGTAGCCATCTGGCCCGACCCTGTTACACTCTATATATTGTAGTAGAATATATGCTGTGTTTATTTATATATATATATATATACACACACACACAGGTGCACACGGTATGTGATTTGTGAAAAATGTAGGTCTGAATTTCTAAAATGTCATGTTTTCTACTGTATATATCACCTAAACAGAGTAAACAAGGTTTATGATAGTACTTGAAAGATGGCTTGCCTGTTAAAATTATATTTTTCTGTCTGCTGCTATGTGATAAAAAATAGGACTTACTCTGTAGTTTACAATTTAGGAATAAAGTGACACTTTATGTTCCAAATTATATATATCAAGTCTAAAAGAAGCTTTAATTTACTTTGCTGGCACTGTCCCACTTCAGTGAACTACAGGTTTTGAATATTTGTTCCACCTCTCCAACTTTGACATAGGTGCTACAGTATCTACTGTATATTGGAAAAGCGGGGAGGCATAACATATCAACAGATGTGGAAGTGGTGTCCTGAAACCACAGGGAAAAGAAACACTTGGGATATTTGCCCCTGAAGTCTTAAGTAGTTGGTGCCTGGGTTCTAGATACATTGTTGCAAAGACTTTAAAAAAAAAAAAAATCCAGCAACTACAGGAGGAAACAACTGGATAATTGTCTGGCATGCCTAAAACTGATTCCAACACTTTTGGTGAATGTGAGCAAAGATTAGAGTGCCAGGATTACAGATCCTACAAATCCTCTGCTCTGTTTTACAGAAGGATCAGGCAATCTATGTATTCAGATAATCTATATCACTTCAGTTTAATATCTTTCAGCTGTACTCTACTTTATGGGCAGATCAGAAGCTGTTATGAACTATCAATCTGACCTGTCTCATTTGTTTTGGAAACCTGTTTAGCCTATAGGATGTTTTATTCTCTCAAACTACACTTAAAAACAAACAGAATCCAAACAGAAAGCCTCTGGTGATAACACTGAATTGTTCACAAGGCTAGCTGCCTGTGCTGGAAGCTAAGGCAGCGGAGTCAGGGCAGCTGCAGACATATCTAACCTGACTCTGCTTGGGTGGTCCAGTAGCACTGGCAGCCTGCATGTCTCATTAGGACTCTTCAACCCTTTATACATACATACATACATACTGATGCTGATGCCAGCAGATCCCTTGGCTCACCCAGGATGGGGATGCTGGACTGGACTATCCAGAAAAAGAAGGCATAGCAGATTGTTTCTCAATTCCTTTATCAAGAGTTAAGAGGATAATGTAGCCTCTGAAAATGTGCCTTTTCTAGTCCATAGTCTGTTGTTTGCTTTCAAAACATGCCTCTCAAGCTGAGCTGTGTAATTTAACAAAGAGCATTTCCCTTTTCTACAGTATATTATTTGCATGCATTATGGGCCCAGACCTGTGCCTGCAAGTCGTCTTGTTGATTTTAGGGAGGGCTTAACAGGATCAGGGCTTAACAACATATATGCACTATCTATGTCTAGTACAGTAGTTGAGCCATGGTTTTATTGTCTGTATTGTGTGAGATTTTGTAAAGTGTGGGTTCCCTGAGCATCCTCTTAGTATAAATCAGTCAGGATTTCCAAAATTCAGTGACAATTTTTGTGCTTCCTTGAGCACAGGCCTCTACCAGCAATGGGTGGGGGAACTTCACTAGTCACTGAAAAATATTAAGATTCAACTCCACAAACTGTTTTCAGTTCAGCCCTCCTTTAAAATGCTATGGTTTCTAGTGCTTTAAAATATATTAATATGCGTCCCTTACTGTAATGCATAATATCTTGACTTAAATGTAGGATTTTATATTCTTCAGACCTTAAAATAATTTTCCAAATCACAACTATTTGCACTTGTCATATTTGTAATAGCTAAAAATATTCCTTTTGTCACTGAATGAGAAATAGGCCTCTGGTAACATTTTCAAAAGCATCAAAGTGAATTAAGTATTTGGGAGCCTAAGTCCCATTGACTCTGACAATTTTGAAAATGGGACTTCAGCTCCTAAGTCACATAGGCACTTTTGAATATTGTATATTTAAGCTGCAAAGTTCAGATTGAAAGCTCCACTACCATTATAACATGGGGGAGCAGGAGGGTGTTCAGCTGGGGCCAATCTCTGCTTTAAATCATGGGTTTTAAATTTGATATTCCAATGGGAATCAATCCTATACTACACAGATATTAAAAAATACAATGTTATGTTTTCTTCTGTAGCCCTTCCTGATAACCTCCTGTAGCATCAAAGATCAGAAAAAATATTTTTTCCTTGACCCTCTCTCTAATTAGAATTTCACTTTTCAAAAATCACTTGCAGGGAAAGAATATATATAGTAGTCATTTAGAATGTCATCCAAATCACTCTACAGAATTATTTCCTTGAAAGTCATTGTTGTCCATTAACGTGCACCCACGCAGTCCTAAATTGTTTCAGGTTTCAAAACAATTACAACATTAAGGCAAGAACTGTACAACTACTAAAGTAGGTGTTGGAAGGGCCAAGTCCTGCTGGCATTGTAAAAAAGGTAGATATTTTAGAGGTTAGTCAGTACTTTCACTAATCGTTTTAGTTAAAATTCCCAGAATGATCATACAACTTACATATTTTGTCAAGATATGCCAGAAATGACAATCGGCTGATGATATGTCTAACTGATTATTTTGTACATGAGAGACAGTGAGCGAGCCTTTAATTTTTTTTTCCTGCATAAGGATGATTCTGTCTGTTTTTTGTCTAGGAGTAAAATAATAATAACCAGTACTGTAGTTAACACTTTACTTTTGTATTCTCAAACAGTATTCATGGCTAAATTAATATTTTTATATTGTATCTTTGTTTTCTATATGAGCTCATATATTTAATATTAACTCTTGTAATGTGTTGGCATGAAGTACAGTGCATACAGATGTAATGTGTTTTGTGCATGAGTTGTCTATTTATTTTAATGCTTCTGGATGGTGATTAATATATTTGTCACCCCTTAAAACGACATTGTTGAAGGGGCCAGTAAAACTTTTACTGAAGACAATAGAAATATTTCTATTTTCTATAACTAGAGTTGGATTAGGTCCTCGATTGACTGCCTGGATCAAAATTTAACTTTTTTCTTCTTTATTTGCAGTTCATGATAATTTATCTTTTTTTTTTCAGGGAGAGCAACTAGAGGATTCCATTCAATCCTATAATCTGATTCTGTGAAAGTCCATACGTGTTTTCCTAGCACCCGTGCTATGTTTTGTAGCACAAATACAGACACAAAATGAAAAGCTAATAGTCCAATACTCATAACTAAACCAGCAATACGCACAGCCAGGCATGTGAGAGAAGCCAACAAATTTAGATAAGTAAATTTATTTATTACATTTCTGAGATGTATTCAGTGAATAATTGAAAGAAAATAAATGAAACTATTTGTAAATGCCCCTTATTGGAATAAGTTCCAGTATTTTTATGATGTTTTTACAGCATCTTTTTGTTTGGTGGCCCAGAATATCATATTTTGTATCTATTAAAAAGATGATACCACACATTTTGATAGCATGTTATCTATGTTAGTTAGGTGACTTTTTATTAAAGATATGTTAGTGCAAGGGTCATTAATGTTAACATTCCTTTTGGGACTGGGATACTTAAATTTTTTAATTGGTAGATATAAATTAGTTAAAAGTAAGTAGTCTGAAGAACACTACAAAGATCATTCTTCCCTGCCCCCACACATGGTATGTTATGACACTAGCAGGTGCTCTCCTTTGTACTTGGAGGGTGAAAGCTGATTTTATCCCTTTGTAACCTTTCTGCCAGGTGGAGTCGGCAGCAACCGAGGCCGGGTTCAATATCTTGGGCTTTCTTTTCAACAACACAACACAGAACTGGCTTGAGCCCCAACCCAGTAACCTGGGAAAATTACACACCACCCCTGGGTGCCTGTAAGAGGCAATAGTTTCCCACTGGCAAGCACAGAGTCTGAGTGTAGAAAAGAAACTTTTAATGAAAGGAGGGAAGTCACCCAACATTAATTAGGGAAAATGCCACAAGGAGGATTCATAATCATAAAACTGTGAGCAGGACGCCCACCCCAGAGTGCATGGGGCAGTTTCTTATGCCTCATGTTCTTGAGTTCTGCAACCAGAAGTTCCTTTACTGTGCCCCTCTCTGCTCTCTCACCATACCCCACAGTGGTCTTTGTCAATGAGGACCCAGGATTTAGAAGTGCCTCTGGGTGAGTTCACCTCCCACCCAGGGAAAAAGACACCTGACTTGCTCCGCTATCTGAGCCCTTGCTCTGGCTGGTCTCACCGCCAGGCGCTGTTCCGGAGCAGTATTTACAAATAGTTTCATTTATTTTCTTTTAATTGTTCAGTGAGTACATCTCAGACATTTAATAAATAAATTTGCTTATCTAAATTTGTTTGCGTCTCTCACATGCCTGGCTGGGTGTATTGCTGGTTTCGTTATGAGTATTGGATTATTAGCTTTTCATTTTGTGTCACCGTTCCGCTCCACTGGCGGCCTCACCAGCTGCTCATTAGTCGTTGTCTTCTGCCACTGCCTCTCTGCTGTGACCTCTATAGATCAGTCTGTTGAGGTTCTACCCAACTCTTAGTGAGTGTCAGCTCTTAATGGGGGAACCTCAAGCTGGGTGGATTTCAGCTCTAGTGAGCATTTAACAAAACAAAAGACTCCTAATGGAGCCTGTTTAGCTCTCTCTTTGAACAATGGGGAGGGGCACGTTAAACCAGTTAAGAGACCCTTAAGTAGAGTCCACACCTCCTGGCAGAGACATCTGTCACTATCCCCTCTTACTTTCACAGGGATCTGCATTCAGTACTAAAGAGATTTGTAACCCAGCACCACTCAAAGTCAATGACTTTGGGCAACACAGTTCTATCTGCTGGATATCTAAGCAGAGTAGGTGTGTTCTTGTAAATACAGTTTGCTCCTGAAGTCTCTTCCCCCTCCTAGCTAGCTGTCAGGGGAGGGCTCATTCAGACCCTGCTTACACCTTCATAGCATGGACTTCAGATCCTGTACAGTCAAAAAACATGGTGGATGACGTGTGCCCATATTCTTCATAGTGGTTTGCTACTTCCCCCAATAATAGCCTGATCCTCCATCCATTGAAGTCAATAACAAAGCTCCTTTTTACTTCAGTGATGCAGGGGCAGGTCCCCAAATCCCTGTTCTTTTTTCCTATGTGCACTTTGTGGTTGCATCACAGCACCTGACTCATTACTGAGAGAGGTAAAACTGTACTGCTAATGGAAACCAGGATGATAATGTGCATATGTTTCCTTTCCTTCAGTCCAGAGAATTAAGAACATCATTTAAATTAGTCTAATGTGTTCTTAAACTCTGGTCTCTTGTTTGCCTAGGGATAGGGTTGCCAGGTGTCCGGTTTTCAACTGGAACGCCCGGTCTAAAAGGGACCCTGGCAGCTCTGGTCAGCACCAATGACTGGGCCGTTAACAGTCCGGTCGGTGGTGCAGCGGGGCTAAGGCAGGCTCTTAGCAGCTCCCGGGAGCAGCGGCATTTCCCCGCTCCGGCTCCTACGCGAAGGGGTAGCCAAAGAGCTCCACACGCTGCCCCCGCCCCAACCGCAGGAACCACAGCCAGTGGGAGCTGCGGGGCCAGCGACTGTGGATGGGGCAGTGCACACCGCACAGAGCCGCCTGGCTGTGCCTCCTCGTAGGAGTCGGAGAAGGGACATGCTGCTGGTTCTGGGAACTGCTTGAGGTAAGTGCCGCCCGAAGCCTGCACCCCTGACACCCTCCTGCGCCCCAACCCACTGCCTCAGCCCTGAACCCCTCAATCCCAGCCCGGAGCATCCTCCTATACCCCAAACCTCTCATATCCAGCCCCACCCCAGAGCCCGCACCCCCAGCCAGAGCCCTCACTCCCCCCCCCCTGCACTCCAACCCCTTGTCCCTGCCCTGATCCCTTCCCACCCTTCTAACCCCTCAGTCCCAGCGTGAAGCATACTCCTACAACCCAAATCCCTCATCCCCGGCCCGATCCCAGAGCCTGTACCCCCAGCCGGAGCCCTCATCCCATCTCGCATCCCAACCCACTGCCTCAGCCCAGAGCCCCCTCCTGCACCCTGAACTCCTCATTTCTGGCCCCACCCCAGAGCCTGCACCCTCAGCTGGAGCCCTCACCCTCTCCTGTACCCCAACCCCCTGAGCCAGCCCAGTGAAAATGAATGAGTGAGTGGGGGGGGGAAGAGTGAGCAACGGGGGCGGGGGGATGGAGTGAGCAGGGGGCAGGGCCTTGGAGGAGGGGTGGGGCAAAGATGTTCAGTTTTGTGCAAGTAGAAAGTTGGCAACCCTGCCTGGGGAAGCTTTCTCCACCAATCTCAGGCCTACCCAGTAATGCTCACATCATATTTATTGTGTTGGAGGTTTTTAGCAGACAATTTTTGTTGTTAATGTATGGAAATAATGTGACTTGCCTATGGTAAATATTAAAGGTTTATGTGTCCTAATGTCTAGTAAACCTTGGAATATGAATTTTATATACATTATAAACACACACACGGTAATGTTTCTAACTTTATTATACTAATTTGGGACTGGATTCACTCCAATGTTTCAGCTAAGTGGGAACACGATCCTGAACTATTTATAGAGTTCTGCATTTTCACATATTAATTCAGGTCCAGATTAACTCACTCTGCTCAGCATTTAATGCAAACTTCAGCAATTAAGCTCTCCCCTGTGGCATTTTACCACTTGGTGTCATGCTGCATTGCAGTTTTCATAATCTCCTTACCTTGTTAGATGGCAACTGTTTCATTACATAAATGTTGTAAATGAAGAAAATTGTCATAACGTGGTGTAACTCAATAAAATCTTGATCTATAGTTAAGTCAAGCTTATCAAAGTGAAGGCAGAGGGTCTAAACTTCACTAGGGAGTAATTTAATCAATATATTTTGTATCATGTGTTTACACTGTCACTGAAGGCTTGTCTCCACTCACCGTGGATTGACGCTGCAGTGATCAATCCACCAGGGGTCGAATTAGCGGGTCTAGTGAAGACCCGGTAAATCAACTGTCGATCGCTCTCCCATCGACTGCAGTACTCCACTGGAACGAGAAGCATAAGGTAAGTCAATGGGAGAGTTTCTCCCGTCGACCAGGCACGGTGTAGAAACTGCAATAAGTTGACCTGAGATATGTCGACTCTACGTTATTCACATAGCTGGAGTTGCGTAATTTAGGTCGATTTAACCCCGTAGTGTAGACCTGTCCTGAGTCTAACTGATTTGTGAGTATGACTCCATGATGAAGTTCACATGTTAATTTACAGTTGTGAAGTTCTGCAAAGGACTTCAATTTAACAAGCGTTAAGACAAATAATTTTAAGTATAAATGCTGAATATTTGGAGAGGTAGCACGATTCTACAATATTAGTGTGTGCCAGTCCCACCATATTTTTATTGTGGTAAACTTAATTTAGAACTGCATTGTAAAAGTTGAAGCATATTTTGTCTTGAAATTTTAAAATGAATTTAAACATTTTGTTCTTAATCTGTGAATCAGATGTTTGTTTTTGATGTTACGTATTATAATGCCGTATAATGGTGGCAATAAGTGCACTAGGGTATGTGTATTAAACTCATTCGTTGGTAAGGACCAAATTGCTCCAGGGCACGACTATTTTGTATCCCACCCATAATCCACAATAGATTGCTCGTTGTTTTCAACAGGAGTTTGACACAGATAAAGAGGGGAAAATATGATCTTTAAATAGTAACCAAACTATTAACCTGAACTTGCAAACACTTAAGCATATGTTTAATGATTGCAAATGGATAATTTGCACACTCAGAGTAATTCAGTGGGAACATATTATGAATCTGTTATGAAGACCACCAGAATTTTTGTTCCTCTCCTCTCCAATTTTCAGTGTTTCCCTTCCCAGTCTCTGTGTATGTCTCTAGTTGTCTTTCTCTACATTTCTCTTTGGGTCAAATTTCCAGTTAATTCCTAAGGACCAGATTTTTAAAGATATTCAGGTGTTACCGCACTCAATGTTGCAAAACCTAACTATTTTAGGATCCTGTATCTCATTTTCAAAGGTATTCAGGCATTTTGGAGTCTAAATCCCATCAACAGACACCTACATGTCCAAATCCCATTGGAAAATGCGATTTAGGCTTCTAAATCAATTAGTCATTGCAATATTGAGTACAGCAATGTCTAAATACCTGTAAAAATCTGGCTAATTGACTTAGTAAGAATGAGACAACTTTCTAAGTGCCTAAGTCACTTTTGAGAATGGGCTTCTAAGTCTCTTTAGGCACACTTGAAAATCCCACCCTTTGTCTCATTCAATATCTCTACAATCTCCTTTTTAATTGTATTTCTAACTTCTGTATTTTCTGATAATTTATTTTCCTTTTCTTAAGAAAAAAGTACTCTTTCCTTTTCTTAGTGACATTCTTCTGTTCCCCCGCCCCTCTCCTATTTTTCCCTCCTTTGTTGTTTTTTGTTTTCCTATAATTTTTGTAGCCTTCACTGCCGAGGCTTCATAATGAAGAATAGTGAATCCCCACTTCCCCATTTTCCTCTCATTCTGTTTTTTGCCCAAGCCTATGCCTTGTATTTTTGTACTCTGATCTGCTCCTTCTTGTATTTTTGGTCTCTGGTCTGCTGCAGAAGTGGTTTTACACACCAAAGGGGCTGCACAAAGGCATTGGTAAACACTCAAATGAGTTTCCTTCAGCAGCCTTTCCATGTGTAAAGCACACAGAGCCTGCTGCAAAGAGGAAATTACTTGGCTACTCTCAGCTTCTCTTTGCAGCAGACACCGAGTCCAAAGTGCTGGTGTGTTGGCAGAGCTGAACTGCACTGCAATCTTAAAGTGACATGAGGGCCAGTGAATTCATCATGTGGGCCAGGAGTTTGGCATCCTTGTTACGGGGATTCTAGGTAATACTTTTTTAAAAAATAGCTTAACTTATACTGGATACTAATTTGTTAGCTTCATTCTAAAACAAAACCTATTCCTTTACTGCCTGTAACTGAAATGTTTGGCACTGATCCTTTGTATAGACAAAGTAACATCTTTAATGTGCTGAGAAGTGTTAGAAAATATGTATAGAAATTAACATTAATGCTAAATCTTTAAACCTCACCATAACAATCTAAACAGACATTCTTTAGTCAGATGATATGTCCACCATCCTATTACCATGCTGAAATATTGATATACCCAGGATAATACTTGGTAGTTTTCAGATGGGGAAGGTCAGAGTCACTTTTTAACCCACCAGTACCTTTTCCCATCATTGTAAGCTTCCTTCCCTCTCACACACATCTGTGTATTAGAATCCCATCTACTCCCCAAAAATTCAAGTTATCAATATATGAACAAGCATATCAGCAGTAGTAAAGTTTGCATGGTAATTTTTAAGCGCCTGAACTTGTACACAAAGCTGACCCTAAATTCACTAGCATTTCAAACAAAGACATAACATGGTTCTTCACGAAATGTTCTTTGTTCCTTTCTTTCCAGCTAATCGTCCAGCAGTATCCCCTATTTGTATTTTTCTGATGGCTTAGTCTTCTGCAGTGGTTCCCTTTATAGACTCATAGACTTTAAGGCCAGAAGGGACCATTATGATCATCTAGTCTGACCTCCTGCACGTTGCAGGGCACAGAACCTTATTCACCCACTGCTGTAGTAGACCCCTAACCTCTGGCTGAGTTACTGAAGTCTTCAAATCCTGATTTGAAGACTTCAAGTTACAGAGAATCCACGATTTATTCTTATTTAAATCTGCAAATGACCTGTGACCCATGCTGCAGATGTAACACCGACAGACCCCAGTCGTCAGTAGGCAGGGTCGAACCTGGGACCTCTGGAACTAAATGCATGAGCCTCCACTGCATGAGCCTCCACTACATGAGCTAAAAGCCATGGGGCCCTTCGCTTAGGCTGTAGAAGACTCATTAATCTCTAAGTGGTTTCGGTGCCACTAGAAAGGACAGAACAGCATACACAGAAGATGTGTGGGTTACACTGAGGAAGGCAGCCCCCCGAGGGTCTCTGCCAATCTGACCTGAGGGAAAATTCCTTCCCGACTCCAAACATGGTGATCAGTTAGACCCTGAGCATATGGGCAAGACCCACCAGGAAGATACCTGGGAAAGAATTCTCTGCAGTAACTCAGAGCCCTCCCCATCTAGTGTCCCATCCCCACTTGTTGAAACCTTTGTCTAATTTCAAGCCTAAACTGGTTAATGGCCAGTTTATATCCATTTGTTCTTGTACCAGCAATGATGCTTAACTTAAATAACTCCCCCTCCTGCTTGGTATTTATCGTAGAGATCAATCACATCTGCCCTCAGCCTTCACTTGGATAGGCTAAACAAGCCAAGATCTTTGAGTCTCCTTTCATAAGGTAGGTTTTCTGTTGCTCTGATCATCCTTATAGTCCTCCTATGCACCTGTTTCAGTTTGAATTCATCTTTCGTAAACATGGCAGATCAGAACTGCAGTGTTCCAGAAGAGGTCTCACCAGTGCAATGTATAATATTACTGACACTTCCCTGTCTCTAATGGAAATACTTTGCCGGATGCATCCTAGGGTTGCTTTAGCTTTTTTCACAGCCACATCACATTTACTTCCCCTGGGACTCTTACGTATATTTCTGAAGAGATTTTTTTTTTTAAAAACTTTGGAATAGACTTAATGCACCAAATGGCAGATATTTTTAAAAAAAGGCTTCCTAGCTGAGGATAACTCCAAACCAACAAGATCTTCAAGTTTACACACTGCAAATTATACAAATAAACACCATTCAATAGACACTATATAATAAATACTATTCAATAGGCTTTTAGAACAGAGTATAACTATTTCAGTGAAGTGCAGCATAATATATTTTTTTGCCGCCTTACTGTTAATGGGAGGAAAAAACCAGATGGATTCCCCAGTCTTTCATCCCATAGGTTTTATTATAAGTTAAGGAGGAAGATTTTTGTGGGAGTCCCATGTTAAAATAGCGGCAGCATGTGCAAGAATTATGCTGATTTATTCATTGTTGTGCTACTTGAATTACTTCAGTTTTTGCATATTTGTTTTCACTCGAGGTGTATCTTATAATTTTCTGAACGTATTCATTTATAAAGCTGGATAACTATTTGTTCCTCAGTTAGTTCCTGGTGCTCTGGGTGGGAAGGTGGGAGAAATACTTATTTCAGTTTCATATCATGGTATGGATGGCCTAACAGGATTTCAGAAATTTATGGCCTTTATCATTTGAAGTTCTGCTCTTTCTTAGCGTTAGAATAGGTTGACTGCCGAGCTCTGCATTATTGTGCTCTACTTGAGCTGTTTGGAATATTACTTTGAGAATTGGAAGGGCTCAGGGGTGCTAAAACTGATTATGAAATTTTTCTTTGCTTGACAAGATGAGCAGGTCCATGTGAAGTATAAGGCACTTCTGTGGATTGACTGCAGACAGGTTTCAATCACAGAATCATGTTGTGTTTCACTAATTTTTG
Source organism: Eretmochelys imbricata (assembly GCF_965152235.1). NCBI lineage: Eukaryota > Metazoa > Chordata > Testudines > Cheloniidae > Eretmochelys > Eretmochelys imbricata. Next base: position 198,536,642 of record NC_135574.1, on the reverse strand, counting down.
AGGTGGGACTCAAGCAAAATTGGGTTTCAGGAGAACAATTGCATCCCAATCAAATCCTCAGACTCAATTTTATGACTTTTTTTTTTTTTTGTTAAAGAGATCTTTCAGTAGTTTAATGTCTCAGAGAGTGTGTCATAAATATAAAGGGAAGGGTAAACCCCTTTGAAATCCCTCCTGGCCAGGGGAAAGCTCCTCTCACCTGTAAAGGGTTAAGAAGCTAAAGGTAACCTCGCTGGCACCTGACCAAAATGACCAATGAGGAGACAAGATATTTTCAAAAGCTGGGAGGAGGGAGAGAAACAAAGGGTCTGGGTCTGTCTGTATGCTGGTCTTTGCCAGGGATAGACCAGGAATGGAGTCTTAGAACTTTTAGTAAGTAATCTAGCTAGGTATGTGTTAGATTATGATTTCTTTAAATGGCTGAGAAAAGAATTGTGCTGAATAGAATAACTATTTCTGTCTGTGTATCTTTTTTGTAACTTAAGGTTTTGCCTAGAGGGGTTCTCTATGTTTTTAAATCTAATTACCCTGTAAGATATCTACCATCCTGATTTTACAGGGGGGATTTCTTTATTTCTATTTACTTCTATTTTTTTATTAAAAGTCTTCTTGTAAAAAACTGAATGCTTTTTCATTGTTCTCAGATCCAAGGGTTTGGGTCTGTGGTCACCTATGCAAATTGGTGAGGCTTTTTATCCAACATTTCCCAGGAAAGGGGGGGTGCAAGTGTTGGGAGGATTGTTCATTGTTCTTAAGATCCAAGGGTCTGGGTCTGTAGTCACCTAGGCAAATTGGTGAGGCTTTTTACCAAACCTTGTCCAGGAAGTGGGGTGCAGGGTTTTGGGAAGTATTTTGGGGGGAAAGACGCGTCCAAACAGCTCTTCCCCAGTAACCAGTATTAGTTTGGTGGTGGTAGCGGCCAGTCCAAGGACAACGGGGGGGAATATTTTGTACCTTGGGGAAGTTTTGACCTAAGCTGGTAAAGATAAGCTTAGGAGGTTTTTTTCATGCAGGTCCCCACATCTGTACCCTAGAGTTCAGAGTGGGGGAGGAACCTTGACAGAGTGTTTTTCCATAAACTTGGTGTGGAATTGTTTTCTTGAAAATCAGTATAAAATGTGGCAAAGGGTGAAAATAACAAATGGCCAAAAATTTAGATAATGACTTTAAAAGGTGAAAAAGTCATTTATGTTAATCCCTGCATTGTATCTTTGCAGTTTATTCCCTGTTCGAAAGTATTCGCCTCCTTCAGTATATGTTCAACAGCAGTTTTTCATGTGTTAAGATGCAGTGGAAACTTAGTAGCACATACTTTGATAAATTTGAAACCTGGAAATTGCAATAAGAATGTTTTATTTTGCAAAGTATCTGGTAATAGTATGGACAGTAGTGCACTGATCTGGGGCAGAATGTGTGCATATGATGGGAGGGTTTCCATTCCAGGAGCACAAACACACACCAGGCTCCATAGCATTTGTTTAGATGATATGCCCACTTCCTCACGGGCTCTTTGGGAGCACCGTATCAGTGCTATGCAGAAGTTGGGATGAGAGTGTGCGGTCATATGCTCTGCCATGTCAGTTGGCAAATACCATCATGTTACACACATTTGGTTCCACCTCTTTCCTCCATCCCATGACAATGATTCTGAAACTCGCTTTCACAAAAGTGCACCACCCAGTATTTGCTAATTAGCCCGTTCAACTGTAATTAAAACAAAAACAAATGCTACTACTACTGGAGTTTGCTAATATTACTAAAGCAGATTTTCCATGTTCCTGTCTGAAATCACACTGCCTATTACATATGCCCTCTGATCTGAATCTCCCCTTCACCTCCCCAGAGCACATGGCACATATTGTTTGCTATTCACCAAATATTTCTTTTGGCATTGTCCTGTCTTTGATGATCAATAATAGATTGTTAATCTTTATATGTGTTAAAATATTAGCATCCTAAATTAGCTGTGAACATCAGGCTGAAAAACCTAAAAGAAAAAATTCATTAGAATCACATATTCATGAATCGGATCCCCCTAACTCATGAGACTTTAATAGCTGATAATTGTTGCGTGGTTCTTATTTGCCTTCTGCTTTCTGAATCTTTAAGGTACACTCAGAACAGAAACTGGGAGGTTTTTTTCTTCTAAAGAAAAGGAGACCAAATATTTCAAGATGTGCAATTAAAATCATGAGAACTGACAACACAGTGATAGGTAGGGTTACTTCTAGTTTACGCTAATCTTCCCTAATGTTTGTGTTATCTGCAAATTTTATCAGTGATGATACTGTTTTCTGCTAGGATCCTTCTAGTCTAGGGCTAAGGACCAATCCCTGCATGACCTCACTGACAAAAGGCCTGCTTGATGATGATTCCCCATTTACATTTCGAGACCTATCAATTAGCCAGTTTTTCATCCATTTTATATTTGTCGTGTTAATTTTATATCATTCTAGTTTTTTAATCAAAATGTCATGCTGTACCAAGTCAAACACCTTACAGAAGTTTAAACGTTTTACATCAACACTATTACTTTTATCAACAAAACTTGTAATCTCATTTAAAAAAAAGTCAAATTAGTTTCTCTTTCCCATAAACCCATGTTGATTTGCATTAATTACATTACTCTTCCTTTAGTTCTTTAATCGAGCCCTTTATCAGTCTCTCCATTTACTTACCTGGGATTGATGTCAGGCTGACCGGCGTATAAGAACGGGTCATTCTGTTTACTCTTTTTTACAAACGGGTACTGCACTAGCTTTCTTCCAGTCTTCTGGAACTTCCCTTGTGCTCGAAGACTATTGTAAATCAATGTTAATGGTCTAGCGAGATCCTGAGCCAGGTCTTCAAAAACTCTTGGATGCAAGTTATCTGAAACTGCTGATTTAAAATGAGTTCTGATGCTTCTTTCAGTGATTTAGGGAAGCCCTGCCCTCTCCTTACACATGCAGAGGCATGCTGGTGATTAACAAGGCAGGCATGGGTGTCTGTCCTCACAGGAAGAACCTATGCAGCTTTTGGGGCCAGGATGTGTGGTTACTGCAACAGTAGGTTGTAAACTAGCCCTTCATTTTTAATAATGAAAGGTAGTAATCGTAACAGTGGGAAGGAAAGACCTGTAGCTTATGTGTATTAATCTGAAACCAGTTTACACAATAGTTTGATATTTTTTGTTAAAACTACATTAATTGTATGGTAAAATGTAGTTCTTTAATACAAAGCAGTTGTTTTTATTTTTAATACATTTGTTAAAGGAAAATTTATGACATTGGTACCATTCTAAAATTGTTCAAGTGCTCTTCTGGAAGAAGGGATGCAATAAATAAAATTGTTTCATAAGCATAGTCTATGCATTTTATAGTATATTGAAAAAAAATTGGACTTAAAAGCTGGGGATTCTATGTTGACTTTTTTCTTAATCTTCTAGTATTGCATGATTTAATGGAAAGCTTTCTCTTCTATCCGTTCTTCCTTTAGCCTTAATAGTATTACAAAATGCTAAGTATGATTACAGTAGAGAAGTCATATGTGTATTATATCATGTAATATTACAAGTTTAAATCTCTGTAGCTTCAAGAATTCCTGTACATCTGAGTGCCTCTCAATAACAGAGTGCTTGCCTCACTTTTGAGGATTTAAATTTCAAAATCAGGAAATAGATTTTCTAATTCTGGATGACATCTTCTCTGTTTTATTGTGTTTGTTCATGACCAGTTTTTCATACAATGAGTTTAAAGGAATCCCCTGTGTAGCATTTGAAGTGTTGGCATTTGAAGTGTTATGTAGGGTGACCAGACAGCGAGTGTGAAAAATCAGGACTGGGGTGGGGGGCAATAGGAGCCTATGTAAGAAAAAGACCCAAAAATTGGGACTGTCCCTATAAAATCGGGACATCTGGTCACCCTACAGTTATGTGAAATAAAAACTCTACTCCCATAGTTTTCTGCAACAGAAATCTTTAAATAGACATAAAAGTCTAAAAGTGTAAATAGATACAGTTACATATACAACTACCCTAACCATGGATCATCAGCCGGGACTGAACATAAGACTGACAATACCAAAACACTTCAGCCAAAGGAGTAACTACATTAACTGGTATCAGTAGCAGGATTTTAGTGTGTTCATGGGCCTATCAACTTATCCAGCATGTCACACATACGCTTGTGACCCTGACACTCACTTGCTTTTAGCTCAGTGATAGTTTACTGCTATCTGTGTCTGCAAACACAATTCTAAGTCCTCTTATTTTAAAAATGTAATTCTGTGCTGAAGAGTGAGTCTTATAATGTTATTGTGTGGCAGCTTTTGTATTTATTTGGCCTCCATGATTTCCAGCTTAAATGCATTCTGTGAGGAAATGAGAGAGGTTTGTTCGTTTGTTTTGGTTTGCTAATTGCCAGCTGTACGAACTCAACCTGGAATCTGAGAGTCAAGCTTTGCTCTTTCTGATTCAGCCATCATCACCAGTTATATAAATTCTTGAAGCTAAATAGTGTCCTGACTTGCATCAGTGAAACCTCATAGTGTTCAAATGTTGCCCTCATTGGCACCAGTGGTAAAGATAATTTGTAGAAGGAATGGAATCAGATTCCCTTTCCCATACCTGTGGGCTATTCAGTGCAAATTAATTTTTGTCATGCAAGTAAGTAGGTCTGACTTTGCAGACACATACGGAACAGAGCTTGTGAATAAGAAGGTGCCATTTTTACTTTTCAGAGTGAGATTTATTCACACTTTAATTAATACTTTGAAACACTAAGGGACGTAGTTATGCTGGTATTAAATTCATTGAGCTAATGGGACATGCTCCTTTATAACCGAGAGCAGAATTTGGCCTTAAGATTGGTGTGTTGCAGATCCCTACTTTCTTTCTCTCTCCCCTCAACATGGATATTTCTGCATTGCCATACAACATGTTATGCCAGAAATTACACCACATCAGAGAAATATTTTGAGTAGTGTCTCGGTCCAGCTCCCAGTGAGCATGAGTGTCCATGAAAAAAGCCATTATCACAATTGTTTACAGCATTGTCAGCAGTATCATCAGAATGGGTCAGGACTAAATAAGAATGGAGATAATCCACTCTTTCATCCAAGGAGATATTAGTCCTACCCACCTGTCACGAGCGGAAGAATTACAAGTAAATTAATTAGTTCCATTGCTCAAGGTCCTAGAGCTGGGATGTCATACAATAAGTGATTCAGTGATGTCAGACTTGATGACATTGGGCAAAGTTACATTTTTACGGTTAATTTACAGTTGGTTGCTAAATGACCCTGTGCTCCACCCTCTTTGGGAAATTCAGTATGTGAGTACATGACTTCTGCGTTTTGGGAAGAGATTTGCCAGTATCTTTCAGGAGGTTGTTTGAGTCAGTGCAGTAATACTATTTTAGAATAAAGGACAATATTCATTTTAGAAAAAAGCCTTCTTGTCCCCATTTCTTGTTATATAGAGGGGGATATAAGTTAAAATCCTTTACAGTAGCCATTCTGGTGAAAACTGCTGAATTCTGGAATCATAAGTGTAGTCAAAAATAGTACCTATTATAATATAGTAGATTGCTACTTTAAAACCCTCTCTTTCTCTCGCTCTAAAGGAATTCCACCAAAGGTAATCATGTTATTCCCAGGTTTCAGAGTAGCAGCCGTGTTAGTCTGTATTCGCAAAAAGAAAAGGAGGACTTGTGGCACCTTAGACACTAACAAATTTATTTGAGCATAAGCTTTCGTGAGCTACAGCTCACTTCATCGGATGCATTCCCATGCTTTTAGCTCCTCATTGCTCTTTCTTTGTTCTGTAAACATGGAGAGTTGGTGTGGTGTAAATTCCTTTATGCTTTGGAAATGTTAAAGCCGTGTGCTGTTATACTTGATCTCTGTTTGGAGTGTTTCATTACTGATGCAATCTTGAGGTGAGCATTATAAAGTGAAGTATTATTCTCATTCTCACTGAAAAGCAGTAGGGAGTCAAACTGCAGACATCCAATGTCAAAGAGAACCTTCTAAATATAAAAAGAAAAGGAGTATCTGTGGCACCTTAGAGACTAACAAATTTATTTGCGCCACAAGTACTCCTTTTCTTTTTGAGAATACAGACTAACACGGCTGCTACTCTGAAACCTTCTAAATATAATTTTTTGCTGTGAGGGTGAACTGTATTTAAGCTTAATAAGGCTGTATTTGCAGATCTTGAAGCTTGGGGTATAACAAAAGTAAAATGACAGAAGAATATGACCTTGCAATGAATGGAATGGATAAAATCTACATGAGCCTTGGGAATAATGGAAATGAGGCACAGTCCAAATGAATGAGACCTTTAAAGGTTGCCTTTGCCTTCACAAAGATTTTTGATACAGTATGAAGCTCGTAACAAATCCTTAAAAAAGCAATTATATAGTACTTGCTCTAGGGTTCAGCATTTGAGGCGTTTCAGTCTGATTGGAGTTTGACAGCTATAGAAATTTTTATTTCCCATTACATCTATTTAGCTAGAATGAAAGAATGTTTTCTTGCTCTTAATACATAGAATATTTGAAATTTAATTTTGGTTTATGTTGTTTTGACATGTCAGATTCATGCATATTGTTGAAAATTAATTATTGTAGTACATATTATATTTTCTGAAGTATTGATTTATCTTTTCCCTTTAGAGAAAGCAGTAAAAATATGGGTTTTTTTTCCTTAAATTGAATTTATTTCTTCAGATGAATTAGAGGTATTGGAAAATGCTGCATTACAAGACAATATTTTGAATTGTAATGTACATTGAGTGGATTTTTTTAAAACTAATGTTAAGACTTCTCAGCAGTCTTCTCACACTGAAGAAGTCTTTCATCAGTAGCTGGAAGCATTTTACAATTAGTCATAATGTATCCAATCTCAGCAGAAAGTGTGCACTGAGTCTTCAGGGTTTAGATAACAAGACGATAGGCATTATGCAAAAACCTGAGAGAAGTTAGCAAAGGTATACAGTGAGGGAATGATCCAATGCCCATTGAACTCAGTGGGAGTCTTTCAGTTGATTTCAATGGACTTTGGATCAGGCCCTTCAAGAGGTAGTTCTTCATTGCTAAGTGGTCATTTTTGTTGTGGGTTTGCTTTTCTTTGTCTAATAATTTAATTGTCACGGACGTGGGTGTGACTGCAGGATTCTGGTTTTCTGAGGGTTGCAGAGATGAGATTTAGAACAATTTCATTTGAGACATTAGGACAGGGGAATGACCATGCTACTTTAAAAGTACCATTTGTAGTTTAAATGCTGCATTGCCATAGCGATGATACCTTTTTGAGGACACGTGTTATAACTAAGCTAATGACATCATCTGGGCCCACTGACAACCTCCCTCTCCCTGATCTTCAGGGCTGCTTTCTCTATTTATTATAGAACCACAGGGTTAGAAGGGGACCGCAAGGGACATCTACTCTAACCCATCTGTCAAGATGCAGGATTTGTTGTGTCTAAACCATCCGGGACAGATGGCTATGCAACCTCATTTTGAAAACCTTCAGTGAAGAAGATTCCACAACCTCCCTAGGCAGTCTGTTCCATTGTCCTGCTGTTCTTACAGTTAGGAAGTTTTTCCTGAGATAACACTATTCGTTATCTTGGAGTGCTTCACGGGATGGTTATTTCTTCCATCCCAGAAAGTTCTTGCTGGGGAAGAAAATGAGAATTGCTGCTGTTTCTTGATTAAAACTAATGCTGTCATGAATCAAATCCGTTGGAGCTATGACTAAAGCTAAATCTTCTCCTGTCATTTTTCTCTTTGTTTCTGTGCAGGCATTTTTCGGGTCATCTCTTATGACTTGCACCAGTCACTGATGACACATTGGTGACTCCTCTTTATCTAGTGTTATTCAGTTATTTTTATATAAATTATGCACATACATTCTGCCTCTCCCCATCCAAATATCATGCTCTTCATTTCTCCTTGTCTACCAGATTTCACTTGTGATTTCTCTTCCTGACACGTGAATGCTCAGAATTTCACAATCACTGGAACGGCAATTAGTAATTTGACAAGGTGCATCAGAATCAAACCAATTGTTTAAATGCATTTTAAATCTGTTTGTAGGCCTTCTGGTATCAGAAATTATTCTGTGTCAGCTCAGTGAATGAGAAAAGTCCCCTAATAATAAAAAGCTAGGCTGAGTAATGTAATAGAAGCCTATTTTGTGTTCACTTTTTTTAAAATGCAGAGCTGTATTTTCCCCTTTCATCTTTGTTTTTCTAAAGGAAAGAAAACAAGTTCCATTCAACAGCACTTAGAAGTTTCTGGTGGGCCACACCCCCCCGTTCAGTCCTTTTTTACCTAAGCTTGTACACCTGGGGTCCCTTGAGGCATTTCCAAGTATCTTCTCCATCCATCTCAAGCTGCCTTCATCACGGCAAAAATTCCTTCCTTTTAACCTACAGGACAGATGAATGAACTTCATTTAGAGCTAACTATACACCCCTGCTTCACACAGCAGCTAAGAGAGGTGCTGAGGTAATGAGATACTGACAACCTTTCTGAGGAATAAAATATGTTTTCTTTATGACATGCTCAACCTTTTCTGCCCCAGGGCTTAAAATTTCAAGTCCATTCTTTAATTTAGCTTTCCTGTTTAAGTACATCAAGATGCTGCTAATGGCTCAACAGAGTTGACAATAGACTAGCACAAATCAAGTGTCAGACATCTTTGAAATCCCAGAAAGAGCCGGGGAAAGACAGTTTGATTTATTATGTCAGTGATGATTTTTAAATATAATCTTCTGGCTAATAGAAGATGGGAGAAAAAACGTATCAGGTTGGCTTGCCTCCAATTATTTTCATAAACTCCTTAGTAAAACAAACTCATCTGAAGAAAAAATGTCCTCAGATAGCATTTAATTCTCTTGCCTTTTCTTTAAAGTCTAAACAGAACTATTCAAGTTTTTATCCATCCTCCCCCCACAAAAGACTTAGATAGAATTCATCATTGAGCCATGTTTTGTTTGGTGTAGCCATCTCTCTGTAAATATCGTGTCCCTAGAGGAAATGTTAGGATAGATGATTCATCCGCTAAAGTGTTCTTATGGACAATTGTGTGTGTTATATTTTTCCTCATTCTCTTCCTGTACTATGAGCTTCTTTTGGGCGAGCTATCCGAATGCTGTGAATCATTAAGAAAAATGAGGATACGTATTCCAACAAAATTATCATTTTTCAGAAACCTGGGACTCTTTCAGCCTGTTTAAATATTAAGCCATTTGCACTGGACCTATTTCACTGGTTGCTATTTAAGTTATTTGAAAATGTAAAATAATGCATCTATTTTTCAATCAAAATTTATAAATTTTTAATAAGGCAAAGAAGTTCACATTGTTATGGTCAGTGTGTGTTTTATGGCTATTAGGTAAAAGTGATTTTCCATGACATTTTGTTTCTGTATTATATATTCAACTCTTGTGAAAATTAAATATGTTGTACTTAAACTTGGCAGGCAGTGCAGGTTAGCCATTGCAGATGATACACTTTTAAGCTGTTCATATAAATTTAAAATAAGATGGATTTACACGAGTTTCTATCCAAAGCAAGTACAACTTAATCTAATTCCTATTGATCCAAATACATTTAAGATTGGTTTGGAAAATCCTCAAGAACACTGAGCTCTTTTTAAGCTATTTTATTACGCATTATTGTCATGGATAAAAAGCATATCTCCTTTATTTTTAACAGTTTTGACTTGGTCTTATATTTGGTCATGCTGCACATATGAGATGAATAAGCAAAACGAATATTGGGGATTTAGCATAAAATGAATCTTAGTGAGGTAGCCGTAGGGTCCTGCTCTTGGGTGGAAAACTCCCAATGATGTTTATACCTGCCTGCATGTCTCTGTGCTGACAGTAAATGCCTCCAGCTGCTACTCTCACTTTAAGGACACTTCCATCTCCACTAGGAGCTCATATCTACCCCATTTCTCTCCCTCGCCCGCATCCAGTTAGGCTGACATGCTGATCACATCTAGAGAAACGTCCTCACAGGAGGGAAGGAAGGAAGATAATAAATGGCCAGCCAGCCTCGGGAGTGAGTGGGAGAGAAGATGGAATCAGTTACCAGCACCAGGAGCATTCTCTCCCATGGACTGATGGAGTCTGTTCCTGGAGGTTATTAAAAGGGAAGACTGTAGGATGAAGGCTGTGTTAGAATACAGGACATGGCAGGAGTCCCAAACAAATCTTTGAGTTTATTTGAAGGAAGCTTTAAAGGAAGGGAGCTCCTAATACATTTTTAAATAGCTACAAAATTGACACCCAGCCTAACATATCAAAATACGATGGGATGATAGGACACAATTTAGGTGGTAAATTTGTACCTAAAGTTGGGGATGACACTTTAGCAAGTTATGACCAATGTTGCAGAGGCACAAATATGACATAAATGCACCCAAATGTCTGATTAGATCATATCCTCAAAGCAAAGAGAAATATATATCAGCAATATTAGATTAACAGTATTAGTACAGTGAATTGAATCTCGAAAGACTAAACAAAATTTGTGATGGTCCCTAATTTTGCACATAGATTTATGGTTTTAAATGGATTAAAGTTGTGAGGATTTTTAATTTTATGAATGAACCTGGCAGAAAGGAGAGTTATGTGAATAGATTTTAGGTAATTTTAATGAGAATTTGAGTCCTTTGCCAAGTTGCACTGCAAAATCCTAAATCACAGATAGTTTGAAGATAGTGAGAATATGCTCTTCAAGATTATTTATAGTATATTTTACAGTATACTTCACATCCAGGGTCTTGCTGTGTTAATGCCAGTTACATTAACAATATCACACAAAAGGCCATTAGTCTTCCATTTATCTTGCATAGCCCTTGGGGCAAGGGCTATCTGACTAGTAGAGCACTGAGAATATTAACACTTAAATAATTGTTAGGGGACGTAGCTAACGGGAGCTACAAAATTGTCACCCTGTTTATGTAATATACAAACTCAATGAAGCTGGGACCTTCTATGGCTGTAGATCTGTGCAGGCAGGTTTTATCTATTGTGCAGTAATAACCGTTACCATCATATTTAAATATTGGCCATTATGTCTTCCATTCCATGAGTTTTGCGTAGGAGTTGGGGAGGGCATATCGGTAGTAAAGATAGGATATAGGCCATAGTTCTTGTCTTCTGTGCGGATGGGTAATGGACTGAAATTATGAGGGTAGCTGGGGCTGGGGAAAGTTTGTCCGCTTGGAAAAGTTGTAAGGAAGACAGTGCAAGTCAAATAAAAGATCTAACTGATATTAGCTGCAATAAAATTAATGGATGTGAAACAGGAACCAGGGGAAGGGAGGGAGGAGGTGGATCTGGGCTGAAGAGGTTGATTGAGCAGGGATAGGCAAATGATGGTGTGCTATTTAGGACACTTCTTGAGTAAAGAAGTGAAGATACTGCATTACTGCCAATCATTTTATATATTATTTATATTATTTAATTTTTTTATCATTGAATCATTTCTCTAATGGATTTGTTATATTTAAAAGAAGAGCTGGAAGTGCATGTGTGGGTGGAAAGAGATGCTGTGTTTGTCTCATCATGCCTCATTTGATTTATTCCTATCCCTGGCATTCCCCATTTGTCTCGTCCAGATACACTTTCTGCTCCTGTTCCCCTGCTCTGGGAACTACCCTTTAGGCTAGATAGGAGGGCTTTTCTCAGCTTCCTGTCTTTCCTGAGGGAGATGAAACATCTATATCGCTACTCTCCCTGTTGAGACGTGTGGCTCTTCCTCTCCTCTTCCGTGCAAACACCAGCTTCTGCTATCCGCCACTCACCCGGACTAAGTGGGGACTGCTCCTATGAATGGTGCAAGCAAAGCTCTGATCAGCACTTATCATAGAATCATAGAATATCAGGGTTGGAAGGGACCTCAGGAGGTCATCTAGTCCAACCCCCTGCTCAAAAGCAGGACCCATACCCAATTAAATCATCCCAGCCAGGGCTTTGTCAAGCCTGACCTTAAAAACGTCTAAGGAAGGAGATTCCACCACCTCCCTAGGCAACGCATTCCAGTGTTTCACCACCCTCCTAGTGAAAAAGTTTTTCCTAATATCCAACCTGAACCTCCCCCACTGCAACTTGAGACCATTACTCCTTGTCCTGTCCTCTTCCACCACTGAGAATAGTCTAGAACCATCCCCTCTGGAACTACCTCTCAGGTAGTTGAAAGCAGCTATCAATCCCCCCTCATTCTTCTTTTCTGCAGACTAAACAATCCCAGTTCCCTCAGCCTCTCCTCATAACTCATGTGTTCCAGACCCCTAATCATTTTTGTTGCCCTTCGCTGGACTCTCTCCAATTTCTCCACATCCTTCTTGTAGTGTGGGGCCCAAAACTGGACACAGTACTCCAGATGAGGCCTCACCAATGTCGAATAGAGGGGGACGATCACGTCCCTCGATCTGCTCGCTATGCCCCTACTTATACATCCCAAAATGCCATTGGCCTTCTTGGCAACAAGGGCACACTGCTGGCTCATATCCAGCTTCTCGTCCACTGTCACCCCTAGGTCCTTTTCCGCAGAACTGCTGCCTAGCCATTCGGTCCCTAGTCTGTAGCTGTGCATTGGGTTCTTCCGTCCTAAGTGCAGGACCCTGCACTTATCCTTATTGAACCTCATCAGATTTCTTTTGGCCCAATCCTCCAATTTGTCTAGGTCCCTCTGTATCCTATCCCTGCCCTCCAGTGTATCTACCACTCCTCCCAGTTTAGTATCATCCGCAAATTTGCTGAGAGTGCAATCCACACCATCCTCCAGATCATTTATGAAGATATTGAACAAAACCGGCCCCAGGACTGACCCCTGGGGCACTCCACTTGACACCGGCTGCCAACTAGACATGGAGCCATTGATCACTACCCATTGAGCCCGACAATCTAGCCAACTTTCTACCCACCTTATGGTGCATTCATCCAGCCCATACTTCCTTAACTTGCTGACAAGAATACTGTGGGAGACTGTGTCAAAAGCTTTGCTAAAGTCAAGATACAATACATCCACTGCTTTCCCTTCATGCACAGAACCAGTAATCTCCTCATAGAAGGTGATTAGATTAGTCAGGCATGACCTTCCCTTGGTGAATCCATGCTGACTGTTCCTGATCACTTTCCTCTCATGTAAGTGTTTCAGGATTGATTCTTTGAGGACCTGCTTTCTCCCCCCAGACATATCATCTGGTCCACTCTCCGCAACGGTACCTGTGGAGAGAACATGAAAGCGGTTAGTTACCTGTGTCCGCGTTGCTGGAACCCGGACATTCCCCCTTCTTCTTCTGGAGGTCACATGTTGCCAAGCTTCTTCACTGGCCTCTTGGCTCCGCTGTGCAACCTGCTCTAAATCTTTAGAGCTTTGTGCCCGTAGAAGCCTATCCTGACTTTTGTCCAGAAAATCCTCTGTTTCTCGTATGCAACGCAGGGTCGTTATCTGTTGCTCCAGACCTTCAATCTTCTCTTCCAGTATGGAGACCAGCTTGCACTTTGTACACACAAAGTCGCTTCTGTCCTGTGGAAGAAAGACAAACATGGCACATCCAGTGCAGGTCACAACAGCTGAACCCCCCCCTTCCATATCACCTTCCTACTATGAGCTTCCTCAGAGCAGTTGGCAAGATGTAAGCCTCACTGGGCTCACTCCAGGCGAACTCCCAGGCAAACACCTGCTGTGTGCTGCTCTGCTGTCCCCTGCTGCTCAGATGGTTCGCCGCCGCTCAGCTGGTTCGGGAAGCTCTGGCTATTTTTAAACAGCCAGGCTCCCCTGAAACAAACAAACAGACGGCCCCACTTGTAACGGTGGAGCAGCATGAACAGCTCTTTCAGCGCCACCGCACAGGAGTTCCTGTTTAGAACATGTATTTGAACACAATGCTGGAGGTGATGGTCTCAGTTTTGAAACACCTAGATTCCTTGTGACCTATAGGTTTAAATCATGGCATTATGTACTTCTCCCTGCATCCTTTAGAGGTAGATAAATTGATTTCTATGTGGTTAAAGGTATATGTGTCTTTTGCAAGTGACTTTAAAAAATGGCCCCACAATTTTAGATACCTAAATAAGGTTGTTTTAACAAGCATTTAATAGGGAGCTGAATAAAAGTGTTTGGGCTTGATTTTTCAAGAGTGCTGAGCCACCTGCCACTCATATTGACTCCAATGGGAGCTCAGCACCTCTGGAAAATCAGACCCCTTTTTTATTTTAGGTGCCAAATATAGACCTAGAAGCCTAACTTTAGGTACCTATGTTTGCATTTTTTTGCCTGAATTCCTAGCTATTCTGCATTGACAGTAAAGCTCTGATGACGCTTTTTTTGGTGGTGCATGATTGCTGTGTCACTGGCAATTATATTCTTGTTCTATCACTGTCTTCAGTGTGCTGTGCACCAGTTGGCTATTGCTGCTCCATCCCGGTGGAAGTGTAACAGTTTGGGAAGTCTTTCGGTTTCTTGGGGTGATGGCGCTATATAAATGTGAGACACAAAGTGGGTGAGGTAGTATCTTTCATTGGACCAACTTCTCAGAATCATAGAAATGTAAAACTGGAAGGGACCCTGAGAGGTCATCTAGTCCAGCCCCCAGTGCCGAGGACCAAGTATGCCTAGACCATCCTTGACAGGTGTTCATCTATTTACTATATAAATGTGAACAGTTACGATTATAAAACTATTGTGTGTGGGGAGCCTGGAGGGTCCACACTGAGAATGCTTACTCAGGGCAAACTGTAGGGAATAGGGCAGACAACCTCCAAAACTGCTGGTTCATTCTGTAATTAGATATCACCACGCCAGTAGCCAAACAGCTTCTGTAATACTACAGTGGTTCCCAAGAAGCCAAAATAAAGTCCCCTTCAAGCAATCCAGCCTTTGGCTCCCATCCAGACAGCCAAGTCTCCACAGTGGCTTCCCACAGAATATTGCATCAGAGTCTGCTCTTGTCAAGGTGCTTGAGGGCCAGGGCTCAGGATGGCTAAAGATTGCAGTCGACAACTCGGCTTCAGGAGCACAATGGACTAAGGCTAAAGCCACAGTCATGCTTTCTTGGGAGCCTGCCAAACTCTGCAACAAACTTCAGCAGATGTGAGTAAAGTTCTTAGGTGAGTTTCATAGCAGAGATGGTGAGGCTGCTGATTTGTAAAAGTCTGTCTTGAATCAATTTCAAAGGTTATAGTCCAATACACAGTCCATGTGCAGAGTTTGTTCAAATTCTTCCATGAGAATTCCAGGGTAAATTCAGAGTAAACTTGGAGACCTCAGTCTTGTGGCTTTGACTTTCGCTGTCAAAGTTTAAGCAGATCTGAGCTATTCATTGACTTGGTGGGCAATATGTTCGATCTTTTGGGGATTGGTAGAACTTTAAATATGGTGAATAAGGTTTTCAGTAACCTCTCACTATATTAGACTTGGCTGTCTGGATGGGAGCCAAACATTGGATTGCTTAAAGGGGACTGTGTTTTGGCTTCTTGGTAACCAGTGTAGTATTACAGAAGATATTTGGTTAGTGGCTTGGGGAATCTAATTATAGGATAAACCACCATTTTGGGGATTGTCTGCCCTATTCCTTACAGTTTGCTTTGAGTAAGCTTTCTCAGTGTGGCCCCTCCAGGCACCACGATCACAGCTCCACTAAGCCCAATACTCAATAGTACTACAAAAGCATTTTTCAAAAGCAGAGATCCTGCAGGGTCTTCATTTTTTGTTTTGTTCCACTTCATGCATCCTGTTTCTGTGGCTGTCTTCACTGCCAAATAAACACTGTAAGGTGGAATTGTTGGGGTGAGTTAGCCAGACTTTTTTTTTTCATAATCTTGATTGATTTAGAGTGAAAATAAGGTGTATTTGTGCAAAAAGAGAAAATGCTTTAGTGAAAACATTAATGATTCAGTGAAAATGGCAGCAGTTACATAATTAAGTTACTTCTGTTTGTGGTGATCACAAACAGTTACAAAGTAATTATCTGCCAAAAGCTGCTAATCTGTGGTATCTGAGAGATCCTAATTATCTCCCATTCTTGAAAAGGAAAAATTATGGTATCTTGAATACCACTATGGATAAATGTTGACTTTGCAGTAGCAACCACTGTATTGGTGGTATACCTAAATCTGTGTTGTGTAGTATATTGGTATGCATAGTCTTTTTATTCCAATGCTTCTTATTTTCTGAACATTTAATGTTTCCTTTGAGCATATGGACACTGCTAAAATAATGTATTAAGTAAGAAATAGAATCGTCTTGCTGTCCCCAGTAGTAGGTTTCAGCTTCTGGGGTACAGATTCTTGTACACAATTTATCTTCTGTGCATCTCATGATCCGATGGCTACTTAGTAATAATGGTCACCCACACGGTGTACCTGCACATCATGCTGTTCGGTAATGAGAACTCCTGGTGTTCTGTGAAGGCACCAATTAATCATCATCATGCTAATTAAGAAGGCCATTAGAAATGCTGTCTGTATCCATCAATCCTGCATAGGTATTATTTTCTGAAGAGAAACATGGATATCTCTCTCACACACACTCTGTTCACTATAACCTGACAGAATGGTTGAGCAAGTCACAGTGCCTTTGTACTTTCCTTATTGTCTTTAGGGAGGTGTACAGATTCACAGTTACATATGGATCAGTTTAATATCCAACAGTCTGAATCCGTCTTTTACTTTAAAAGGTAAATGGTTATCTAGCAGCAGCTTGCAGGGCAAAGTAATAACTAGATTTCTCCATACCAGTGATAGAGTTTGAGTAGAATTGGAGGTATGATTAAGTATTATTGGATTACGAACTTAAACACAATATATTTTAGCTTCTTTTCAGGGCAGGGACTTTTTCTTACCATGTGCTTGCATAGCGCATAGCAAAATGAGTTGCCAGACTTCCAAGCTCTCTATTAATATAAATACTTATATATTATATATTTATATATAATTAAAATATAATTATAGGTGGGGCAGGTAGCATCATTGCCTAACACTTTCCATTATAAGTTCATGTTTTCAGTTGCCTTATAACGTCACCACATTCTAACCGCTTTGACTGAAATTTTCCATGCCAGGTGTGTGCCTAAGGCTAGATTACTTTGAAAAGTTTAAAAGAACAGTTCAGTCATTTCTCAGAAGAAAACTAGGGGAAATATTTTATTTTGTCCAGGTTAAAAAAAAACAAAACACTTAATGTTTCAGTGAGAACCTGTAGCGCCTCCATGCTTTGGAGCAGGGATTTGAAATTTGGCAGGGAGAGGGGGCCTTTTGCCATCCTTGTGAAAATTCCCCCCATGTTTGGCAAAGTTACAAGGCCCTGAAAAAATGTCAGTAAAGGCACTTGCTCAGTAGATGCTTGTTACTGTTGCTAAAGATTCCATCTGTATTAAGCATGCTCCATCTCCGCAGAACTTCTGGGAACTGACCAAACCACACATGTGCTAGGCCTGTAGCATTACAGAGCATGCTCCATCAGAGGACTCCAAGACTAACCAGGGCTTTTCTTGCAGTTGTTTCTCCCAGCAACCTGGAACTTAGGGTGACCAGGGGTCTGGTTTTGGACTGGAACACCTGGTCGAAAAGGGATCCTGGGATTCCTGGACCCCTGGAATCACTGCTGACCGGGCCGTTCAATGTCCGGTTCACGGTGCCGCAGCGTGGCTGGCAGGCTCCCTGCTAGCCATTGCGCCACAGCCCGTGCGGCTCCCAGGTTGGGAAGCAGCCGGCACATCCAGCTCCTAGCTTTACGGGCTGCCAAGGGAGGTCTGCATGCTGCCCCAACCCCCGCCCCCAGGTGCAGTTCCCATTGGCCGGGTCAAGGCAGGGGAGGAACTAGTGCCACTCATGAGCGCTCGGCAGGCAGCTGTTGAGGGGTCGCATGGCGCATGCTTCTCTGCTGCGGCCTGGCCCCCTTCTCCTCACGCTCCTCCTGTGGCTGGACTCGAGCTGCAGTGTGTGGCCTGCAGCGAACCATGGTCTGTCGCCCCATCGCCGGCACCCAGGAGTTGAGGGTATGTGTATCCCCATCTCCGAGTGCTGGGAATGAGGCTGCATCCCCAACCCCCTCACTGCATCCCTCCCTGTTGTACCCCCCCCAGCCCCTGCACCCCCAGCCCGCCGTCACTGTATCCCTCCTCGTCGCAACCCCTAGCCCCTGCACCCCCAGCGCCCTGTCAGTGCATCCC
This sequence comes from Eretmochelys imbricata, assembly GCF_965152235.1. NCBI lineage: Eukaryota > Metazoa > Chordata > Testudines > Cheloniidae > Eretmochelys > Eretmochelys imbricata. The sequence goes on along the minus strand of NC_135574.1, from coordinate 198,518,462 downwards.
TCCCTGTCCCAACCCCTCCGAATCCCCGTCCCCCGTCATTGCATCCCTCCCCATTCCAACCCTCCCCACCCCAATCCCCTCATCATTGCATCCCTTCCCCATCCTATCCTGTTCCAGGAGAGTAGGGATTCTGTCTCTTCTGTGTTCTGAATGCCCCCTGCTGGTGCCCAGGCACTGTGGAGGAGAAAGAGGAGACTGCTTGACTACGATTTAGAAAAATTAGGAGCTTGGAGGTACAATAGAGGCTGGGATAGGAGCATTTGGGACTAGGACAGGCTAGAGGGGATTAGAACAAAAGAGGTCAGGCTTGGGGAGAACAGGGACAGAGATCTATAACAACCAGAGAACTCTCTCCTCCAACACCTGGAACTGAACACAGGATTCCTGAGTTTCAGTATTCCTCTTCTTTCAGCAAATAGCTATAAAAACCACTATGTGGCTATACACTTAGAGGATGACCACCTACTACTATTGTCAGTCACTTCACTAGCTCATGCTGTGGATCTAAATATCTCAACCCTACTGTTGATGCATGGGGGTGGGGGTCAATATAGTTCCACATAATGGAATTTGTATTTTTTTAAGTTTGCTATTTTAAAAAAAACTTAGGAAATTATGTATAAAATAGTACAATATAAGAATTTCAAGGTTTCAAAGTGATGTCTAAAAAGTTAGGAAATGGAAAATTAAAATTCACGTACTATTTTTTCCATAGGATCCCTGCTTCATTCATTGAATGGGCTGGACTTGCTCTGGAGATGAATCAGAGTTGTAGCCTGAAGTAGGTGGCTAGGTCTGTAGAACCCCTGCCTCATTTGTTGCAGAAACTGAAGGCCATGTGGCAAATGAGGCAGGGGATTACAGGAAGAGAGAGAGAAAGTCTCATGGTTAAGGCAATTGAATGCTACCCTGGAAAATTGGATTCTATCCCTGCCTCTGTCACAGAGTTCCTGTGTAATTCTGGGAAACTCATGTCAGCCAAACTTGCAAAAGTATTCCTCATTTTCTGGCAGCCCAGCTTGAGACCATGGGATCTGATTTACAGAACTGCTGAACACACACAGATGCAACTGAAGTCAGGGGGGAGGGGAAGGGCCTCTGCCTTGAACACCTGAAGTGCTATAAAATGCTAAATGTGCTGACAAATCAGTGCCTAGGATTCTCAAATTGGGCATCCAAAACTAGTGGACACTTTTGACCTTAATCTCTCTGTGCCTCAATTCCCCATCTGTAAAACGGGGATAATACCAGTTCCCCACGTCTCCATTTATCTATTTATATAGATAAATTCATTAATGTTTATGAAGCAGTTAGATACTTTTTTGATGAGTGCCATTAAAAAAAAACAGGAGGAAATGAATAATTCTGTATTCAGAACAAGATGTAAAAGGTGTACTAAGACATCAAACCACACATGATGAGGATAAACAAAATATTAAACAGCTATGTATTCAGTGAGCACTGGCCTCTGTTTGACATTTGTACTGACATTCTGGAGGGGTTATGAAATTTGTGAACAAGTGATAGGAGAGTTTAAATGAGTGAAAGTTAAGAAGTTTTTAGTATTTTAATAACAGACCCAGATAAGTTTCATGTCTTAAATAGACTGGTAACTATTAACTGATATTTTTTTTAAATGATGCTCCCCCCACAAGCTGCAAATCTTGTGATTATCGTAAATCCCAAAATGTGGCTTCATTTTTCATTTCCTTTTTAATGGAACATAATACAAGAGCTTGAGGTTTTAGGATATTAAAAAAATCTTCAATCCTTTTTATTATGACTTCTGGTAGTATTTTAATTAAATGCATTAGAAGAGGCCCATCATGTGACACGTTTAAAATACTCGTACTCTATAGCAGGAATAGCTAGAGAGTGGATTATACATATGGACTTGTTTACTTACAGTGAAATAGACTGAATTTTTTCCCCTTCACTTGATTGTCATCTGCAGTTCGGTCATGTATTGCTTCCTGGGTAAGAGAATGGCTCTATATATGTAGATAATTCACACTTAATAGTACCTTTAATTTTGGATATTGATAACAAATGGTCATATTTTGTTTGTATTGGTTCTTTATATTAAAATAAATTCCATTAAGAAATTATTTTAAAAATAAACTTAGAAAACCATTTCTGTTGTTCTGTAAGCTTTATTTAAGTGAACATATGCAGCATGTTTCAGATAAATCTTTACAAATTCACTTCCTCAGCACAGGATCTTACTGGTCCATTGTTACAGTCCCTGACAAGTCCAATGGAGCCAGGCAGTTCTATCTATTTAGGTTCTTGGCCCACGCCGTAGTACCTGACTGCCTAGATTCCACCCTTCTGAAATGTTATGCATCAGAGGAGTTAATCATCTGGGTTTCTTGTCAATAGATTTTGGCTTCTGTTTCTCCAAGAGGATTGTAATTTGCATTCCTATCTTGTAACACTGTACATTTCAGATTTACATTAATGATATAGCAGTGAAGATGAATGATAAAGAGCCTGTGTAATAAAACCTCATTGATTCCTTTTTAATGTTAATGGTTTCAGTTCAGAATACAAATTTTCTCCTCCACAATCCTTGAATTTGGAAAGGGGGAAAAAAAGAATTACAATTGTCTGTTATCCCTAACAATTTCAGTGCAACATTTCTTTTTTTAAATTTAGCTGAGTAAAGAAATTTAACATTGAAGGCTTATGATATTTTTTTAAATGCTGTTCTGAAAGAAAGAAAAAGAAAGAGAGGAAGCTCTGTCACCACTAGCACTGGTCTTGGCACAACTCACAGACAAGTTGTAAAACTTCTTATTGCAACTTAAACTGAACACTAACTCATTTACCCATTTAGTCCCTGTAGTCTTGTTCAGATCGAACCAAAGTCCTTGAAGGTTCACTGCCCCCAAAGCCTGGGCCCAATAAAAGGAGTTTTGACCTTTTTTTTTTTTTCCCCCCAACTTTGGCATCAAACCACCTCCAAGGGGATTGGTTTACTTGGCAGGAAGTGTCTTATGCCAGTGGCCTATCAAGAGACCCATTCCCACACCAGTTGTGTCTTAGTCATGTCTACTCTCAAACTCATCCCCAGATATTGGGGAAAGTTATTCATGTAGCTGGAGTCGATGTAGCTTAGGTCGACTTACCCCAGTGTCTTCACTGTGCTGCATTGACGGGAGATGCTCTCCAGTCGACTTCCCTTACTCTTCTTGGACAGGTGGAGTACCAGGATCGACCGGAGAGCTCTCTGCCGGCAATTTAGCGGGTCTTTGGGAGACTTGCTAAATCGATCCCTGCTGCATCAATTGTAGCAGCGTCCAGCTCCCCATAGTGAAGACCAGCCCTAAGTGGCATGCAGACTGGAAAGAAATGCAAGTGCTACAATTGTAATTCCTGGCCAAATGAATGCACAGAGCCTGTACAATATATTTGGATGAGCAAAACTTCTCACGGGTGTTTTAAAATAAATAGTAAAAATGGTAAGGATTGTGATTTTCAGATGATTCCTATCCAAAAAAAGGCGGAGCTGTCTGTAATTTTGACACAAAAGTGGCAGATCTTAACACTTCACATCTGACTCATTTGAAAACATTCTTCTTACCAAAGCTTTCAGTGCCTTATGGGCTTGCTTCTGGTACATTGGGTAGGGTGGACAAGTGTAAAATAGGAATAAAAAGAGAGACAAAAGCAAGGCTAAGCCTTAGAGTATGAATTTTCCTGATTCTTGACTGTAAAGTTTGGAAAATGTTTTGTTTTGTTTTTTAAAAAAAAGCTGAATGCGAAGTAAACATTGCCTGTGTCTGCATCACCATGTGGGAGCAATAATCACATGACCAATAATTCAACCTGACGTGAGGGATGTGCAAGAATATAAATAGCATGAATGTTGTGCTCTGTTTATGAACCTGAACTAAAACACTTAGGTTATCCTTATTCCCCAAGATCTGGATTGCATCTCTCATCCTTTCTTTTTATATGCTCCTTCCACATTCCTACTTTTGTTGTTTCCTTTAGAATAGAGAGGCAATGTCTCTTCAGCGCTGCACTGGCTCCATGTACTATTCTGTTGAGCATCATTGTGCACATGAGATTTGTTTCGAGCAGTGTAGGGACCCACAACAGAGCTATAGCCACGCTTGCTAATGCTGTTTAAGGTTATTCTGCACCCTAGGAATCTGACACCGAGCCTGTCTCATGCAGCAGAACTGCACTCCAGAATCTAAGCTTCCATTTTAAAAAAAGCTGTCTATTCCTTATGGCTGTAAAGAATACAGTCCAAATACAAAGTCACTGTAACCAGGGCAATGATGGTTTCCTGAGTCACCAGTCAGCTTGAAGCAATACCTCTGAGAGGAGTGAACTGCTCCCCTCATTTAAAAGAGTGTTATCTGTGAAGTGTCAACAAGTTTACCTGTCAGCATTAACTATTTACTTTCTGAACATATTTGCCAAAAACATTCATTTACTGTGTTTGCCTATTGCAGTTGGACAAAATAGCAAATGTAGAGGGACGGGGGGCAGATGATATACATCCCTCTCACTTCGCACAATGGGAAGAAAGAGGCTTTGAACCCCTTCCCCAGTGACAAAAGCCTCAATCGTCTCCTGATTCATAAAAAGTAAATCAAAAATATCCTACTGCTTCCTGCATCTTCCTCAGTACAGACGATATTGTTCATTTCCCTATTCATTCAGTTAATAACGGCTTTTGTGAATTTACCTGTAACTGCTGCTGATTTTTCATTTTGCCACTAGATCCACAGAATTTACACCCATCTTGTTTCAAAATACACATGATCTTATCTGTAGTGCTCACATTCATACCAAAGAACATTTTGGTCAGGGGAATTTTTTTCCATATATTTATGTCTTCCCTCATCAAACATTGGAAAAAACAACACAAGTATAATTGCTAATAATTAGCAATTATGGGGCGACCTTCAAAAGATTCAGAGGTTCAGTTTAGTTCAGGGTCCCCTTATCCCAGATGCTTTATCCAAAGTGTATCCCAATTATCTGAACTGCAAAGAATCTGTAGGGTTAATATCTTGTCAGTGAGAATCCAGCAGACCCATGTGGGCAAGGGCAAAGGGGGCTGTGAAATAATAACAGCACCACATTTAATATGAGTCAGTGAAAACTCCGGAATGATTGAAGTATGTGTGCTGAAGATCAAGGCGCGAGCTTGGAATTAGGTGGGCAAAAACAGACACACTTTTGTTAGGAGGGGATAATGGCAGGTTAGGAGAGGATGGTGGGGGAATATAGGAGGGAATACCAGGAAGGAAGGTCACATCTGGGTGAAGTGATGATTTGGAAATGACAGCACCTGAAAGGTATCCCAGTGTAAAAACAGAAATATCTGTTTTGGCTGAACGAACTGCATGGGTTATGGAGGAAGAGCATAGAGGTGGCTTTGCACTGTGATGTGCTGATGGAAGGATATTAAAATAGACTAAAATAAATGAATTAATATTTAACAGAATGAAGACACCAACTATTTTGTGGTCTCATTGCCCTTCAGGTGAGATGTTACACCCTGCTGTGTGAGGCGGTGGGTGGATAGTGGTTTGTTGACCACTAAGAAAGTCTGCCTTTTGAACACTCATACTACACCTTGCAGTTGGATTTCCTGCACAGTTATGTAGGCAGCCATATTCTCCTCCAGCTGCTGCTTCCTTTCTCTGACTTTCTACAACAAAATGTGGTTCCTTCCACTTTTCTATCCTTCCCTGACAATTGCCAGCCAGCCTTATTTTTGCCATTGGCCTACTTTCTGCTTCCTCTAATCTGGCTGTATTTCAGTTCTCTCCTGGTTCCACCATGGGCTTCTGGTAACTGGCCTCAGAGGTTTGTTCAGGTAGGGTGTCAGGTTCAGTCAATGATGTCAGAACTGCTATGGCAGGAGCATAGATATGAGGTTTTTCTAGCACTGGAGAAGCAGAGGGGAGAGTCACTCAGGTAAAAGTGCCACTTCATCTCCCTGTTGAGGGAAAGTATTTGGTAATCTTCTGTACTTGTGCCTCTATGCAGCCTGTAAAATACTAGAAACTGGCAGCTCTCCAGTGGGGTCAATTGCAAAAAGAGCAGTTTCTTAAGAGTTAGAGGCTGCCACTTGAGAGGCATTTTCATTTTGATCTGGGCCAGAGTTGTTTTTTTATAAAGATTGTATAGAGCTTTGACTAAAAGGAACTATAAATATGTTAGTAACTACTGTCGTACCAGTGACTCGTAATCCCAAAGGCAGATCCATAGATAAAATGTCAGCAGCAGATTGAACCATCCAACCATGCCCCCTCTCTAGCTCTCAGCATCAGGAATGTCCATGTCTGTAGATGCTGCTAGGCAATTCCCAATGCCCTGCACTGTGAAACCTACTTCTGTGCACATTGTGCTGATGGGATTCACTGTGTTGAATTGTGCATATGTCTTTCAGTCACAGGTAAAACATGCATAGCTCCCTTATCATTACCAAATAGAATTATGCAGAGATGACATCGATGAGTTGTACAGCTAGTGTTTATGAAATTTGAATATGAAATAATAGATGTTCAGATTCTGCTGTATTACATCAGTATGTCAACAGTTTTTTAGTCCCACAGGCTTTGTGTGTAAGATTAGAAATATGTATAAATAAAGTAATAACTAAAGCTAGTTAATGAGGAAGTACCACATTTTTAACACGTTCCCTCTCTGTACATCTTGCATTGAAATGTGAAAGAAGATCAGCTGTAAAGGCACAAGTTAAAATAAATCAAGTAATTTATCCATACTTCGGTTCAGAGTTTCACTGGCTACCCAAGTCTGGACTCACCTTCCAGTTAGTATCTGCTGTATTCAGATCTGTATAGTACCCCAGTACCAATTCAGAAATTATAGCCCAAATGACCCATATCTGCAGAACAGTTTTTTGTTTCATGTTTTTTTTCACTGGATTTGGATGATTGCTGTCTGATTAGTGTGTTTAAATGCTGCTTCCAGACAATGATGATGTGCCTTTTAATTAGCAACAATATTTCTATTCTTTTGGGGGAATAATAATGTGCTTCTTTTTTTTACCCCTTGGCTGCTGACAGATGGCCACTTATTACACATCATTAAAATTCTGACATCAATCATTTTTATGCTTTTTAAAATACGTTCAGAATTTAAATCAAATAACTTATATGAGGGAAAAGCTTTTTACACCAGGTTGTTTAGACTTTGAAGTACTGATTAAACAGCTCTTGCTGGTAGCCTTGATTTTTGAAGATGTTTTGAATATGATCTCACGTGCCCCAGTTGAGGGCCTTACTGACTTCTAATTTACACACACACACATGCGCACACACACACAAATCCTGTGTGGAATTAGCCTGTGTGAATACATTAGAGACAAAAGCTACTGTTTAAACATTTGGAAACTCCACTTTGGAGAAGCCTATGGCCATCTGGGCAGGGTGCTGTGTTCATTTACACGTGCACTCAAATGTGTTTTTATGAACTGTGGAAAATGGGAATTTGAATTCTTGCTCATTACTTGTGGTAATGCCTCATTCAGCTTGGTGCATCATTGCTGGAACCTTGTAATTTGTTCATTTGTGAAACTTTGTTTAGCAGATGCAATTAAAACATGCGTTATGTCCTTGCTCATTTTTAATAGGTGTATTAATTTGCAAGAAAGGACCAAGATTATCTTACAGTGTTATCATGTAGTGTGTAGGCTTTCTAAATGCTAATTAATTCCAAATTCAAATTCTGTACCTGCTGTTTAAAATGGCTGGCAGCTTGTATTCATCACCTGAGTGACAGCTGTTTCCAACCTAATTTACCTTTTTAAAAAAGAAGAAAGAAAATAAACTCTTTCCATGGTAATAACGTCCATGATGAAGTGATTGTTAAAATGAGCTTCTGGTATAAGTACTTTGAGGGTAGGATTACAGAAGTTTATCTGTGTCAATTCATTGTTGATTTTGTTGATGTGTTTGTGTTGGGGATGAGAGTATTTGTTACAGGAAAACATATTACTATTGTGATGAGAGAAAAGTTATTTTCCTGATCTGTTGTTCATACAAGTCCCATTAATGGAATCTTTAGGCAGAATATGGCCCCATATATAAAATGAGCATTGAAATGAACAATTGCTTGTCAAAATATGATGGCATTTACGGCTAGGGAGGTGTCTTAATTTAAGTATATGCATAATCTTCCAATCAAAGGGAATTTCTTTAATCCTTGCTGCCAATAAAGAGCATATTTATTAGTTATAATTCTAATGCATATTCTGCTAAATCATTTAAATATCACTCAAGATAATTTAATAAAGAACAGTTTTATATTTTAAATGTTATAGTCAAAGATCATTGAGCTATCATTTGTCATGCTAGACTCCTCCAAGCCACAATGAAACTGTAGCCTTTTGTAATTAAAAAGGATTTTAAGGGCATGTAGGTAATTTCCAGTGTTACAAAATTTAATCTGAACAGTGAATATCATCTAGTATAATGAAGATATTCACATGCAGTTTTGGAGAGGATTATTTAACCTGACTGAAGGATTGAAGCAATGGGATATTTTCATTCTGCTGCACCTACGAACAGATAGTTAAACTACATTCTAATTTCCCCCAATCCTCCCAAATATTTAATTCCATTTTTTGTTTTCATATCAAATGGACGCTGACTTAACATTAATGGGAATTACTTGAACAATGATGCCAAAATAGATCGTATGATTATTACAGCCATTATTTGGAAAAATTCAATTTTTTCATCTTGCTAAAAGGGTTCACAAAACCAGGTCACCTGTAGGAGGTATTTTCCATTACAGTTGCTGTCATACAGTTGATGTGTGTTAGTTATGGTGGAATCTATAGAACCTTTCCATCCTGTTTTGTCATTTTGTCTCCAATCTCCAGGGGATGGGCTCCAAGTAACTACAGTGGGACTGGCGTATGCCTGTGTGGAGGTCTTGTAGGCTCAGGGTCTTAAGTCCTATTAAGCAAACCTTCCCTGTTCAACAAATCGCTTGAGCATGTGTTTGACTTTGACCACATGCTTAAGTCATATTTACTTTAATAAGACTTACGCAGGTGCTTAAACATTTTGTTTTACTAGCACTTTGGTGAATTGTGATGAACTTAAAGCAAAACTGTACTATTAAAATATTTAAAAGTTATTGAAACCAACCAGATTCATTGGAAGACTGACCATCTTTCTGTTAAAAAGGTAATACAATTATCACATAGTCAGCCTTTCCTTTTTTATTGCCCACTTTAAAGCATCAGAATTAGCACATTATTTATGTATCTCTGTTATGACATACCAGGCTTTTACTTCTGACCTAATGTTCCATTTCTTGTAAATAATTATTATAATTAGTGATTGAGAATGCGTAGTGGAGAGCATAAAGCCTACCATATTGGTTTACAAAATGTTCTGGAAAATGTAAATTATTTTAAGGGATTGCTGTCAGATTGTTGCAGGTTACTAAAATGCCTTTCATTCTTACTCATTAACTTCAAAAATGCATTTTTTAATCCAGCATGCACAAGGTTTTTTTTATAGTATCATTTGAAGACTATAAAAATGATTTCAGCATTGTGGTTAAAATAACCTCTTTGTGCACTGCTGAACATGTGTATTAATTTATTCTGGAGTTTGATGTAGATTGATGTTGGTAGGCAAAGTGAAGTGTGTTGGATTTAGCAGGTAGGGTTTTATTTTGAATCTGGCTGGTGATTAGAAAATGAACACTGTCAAGTATTTTAGTCCTATTTAGGTTTAGTTTTTTAAAAAGCGAAATAGAATCTAATATTCGTTGTTGCTGTTGTTTATTTGTTTCCATAGTGCTTGGCACAGTGTATACATATACTAAACTTCTAGCCCTCGTGAGTGCAGAAAAAAAGCTTGAAAATGTACTCCGAGGGCACCATAAAGTTTAAAAAAAAAAAAAAAAAAAGCAGATGTGTGTGAAAACATAAGAAAGAAAATGTGTCTTAAAGAAATATTGGGAAATATTGGACCTCAACCAGAACTGGGACATTTTTTTCAAGTAAATTTATGTGGGACCCTTCATCATTAATTTATCCAGCTTCCCCCTATGAAGATTGGAACTTCTTTTAAGGTGAGCTCTGAGAGCAGCAGATGTCAGAGAATTTGTAGTAGCATAACTCCTCTAGGAAAGACACAAGGCTTTTCTATATGGTGAGTTAGTTCACACCAGTGGGGTATAAATTCTAACATACACCAGCATTAATTGGCTCATATGGCACAGTAAAAGTTTCATAGTTGCACATTAATGTAGGCACATGAGACTACATTAACATGTACTAGGGAAACTTTTAGTGTTCATTAGAATTCAGGACCCCGATGTGGACTCAAGCATTATGTAGACAAGCCCACAGTCAGGGAACTGGAGTCCACTGAGCAATCTCAGGAACCAACTGCCTGTACCTCAGTGGATTTCTGAAGCTCCCAGAGAATTTGGAAAATCTCTGGTTTTTGAGGAATAGAACTTTCTCGTCTGTAATGCCTCTTGATGGGAGAATTTTAGACATGTCTGTGGGACTAACCCACTTAGGGGACAAAGCTGTTGCATAATGTTTAATTGCACAATGTTTTGAATAGGAAACAGGTGATTTTTAGTAACAAAGTATTAATGGACCTGAGTCTTTTTGGGGGGAGGGTCTGTCTTTAGATACTTGAACTAAATATTTAATTATAAATCTACATAATTGTTGCAGTGCTGGTGCTAAAAACATATAATGGCTGTAATTTGCTTTGTATTATAAATCCTTGACAAAGAGAGCACCACTAACCCTATTTTTATCTTATATTCACTGTCTATTTTGTTCACCATATTGTCACCTTCAAAGATGATCAGTTAGCCATACTGTAGACCAGGCAGATGGTTGTTTTCTGTAGAACAAGTTGATTATATCAACACTGCTGTAAATCTTCACTGGCCTGACAATTGAGTGATCGGTTTTGTGCCTCAGCCCAAGTCATAGATTTACACAATATATAGTTTTTACTATGGGTTAGTACAGTGAGTCAGTTTACAGAGGGAACTTGTGCTGACATTTATCCTCATTAATTTGTTATTAAATATAAGCTTGTAAACAATTTCAGTTTTGTCTAGAATACTTCTATGGGTATTCTTACTTTTTGTCTCATTTAAGAAAAACAGCTGGTAATAAATCTTAGATCTTCAAGGAGAAGGAATATACTATGTCATGTTGAAATGTAACATAAAGGATTAGATATAATTTGTTTAAAGACCATTGGAAAGAAGTAGATGCCTTAAATATCTTTAAGGGAATGGCTGTCACCTTTGTTTAAATATATTTGTGACCTGTGTGAGAGAATGTGCTGAGTTCATATTTAATCAACAATTTATTGCTCTGCTCATGCTACTATTTAAGCTGTGAATCCAGGACAGTTCCTACACGTAAAAATCGGTGGGTGGTTAATGAAAGCTTTGCTTACTTGGCCTGTAACAGACAGTCACCTTTGAAGTCTATCTAATGTGGCAAGTGGTGACAAGCTACTGGTTATGAGCTCTCTCAAAATATAATCCAGCCAACAAGTGACTAATGAATATGATGGTGCAAATTGGAAGTATTCTTAAAAACAAAATGAATACAGTTCAGAAGGTAGAAGGTAATCAAAATGGCTTCTCTCTACATGACAAAAATTAGATCCCTGAGCAGCTGTTACCAAGCTTGTGAGGTAATATAGAAAGGGAGTACCTGTGTCACGGTAAATTAGTGTCCTTGGATGAAGTCCCTATTATCATGACCCCTTGAGTTTTTCAATTATTTGAACTGCCATTGTTTATGGAAAAACTAACTGGGAAAGTTAATTAGGTATGACATTAGTTGTGGTGGGTTGGGTGTGTTACCAAATTAATTGTAATTTTTCAGTAAAATTAAACCTGAACATGTCTGCTCCACATATATTGTATCAGTTAATGACTTCTTAGTTGTTACTCATTACCCTAATGTTTTGGATACAACAGGTTAAGCAAAAGATCTGTTGTGGCAAAAGTTTCATGCTAACTTCTTTGCATACTGGCAGTGAATTGGTACATTTTAATAGACATTATTAAACGGTGAAAAAAAGCATTTTGATTTCTATATCTGCTTTGAAATGACAAATAAAGAATAGTGAGAGCAAACAAGATAAAAATCCAGGGCAAAGTACTGTCTGTAAATTGGTATGGAATCCTTATAAACGATTGCTTAACCACAACGTGTAGAGGCAAGAGGCTTTTGTTTGCCATGGGAACAAAATGATTGCTCTCCTTTTTCTTAACTGCTGAATTACCAGAGTAAAGAGCATTTTGAACCTATAATAAATATAGATTTTCTCTTTTGCTGGAGAATTATGAGAGAAATTCACCCTGGTGAAGTAGGTCAGCTCAAGACGAAGTACCACTTAAATCCAGTGACTTATACTGGCATAGAGGTGGGAGCGCTATGATGCTGCATTAAAATGTGATCCCATGTTTCCTTGTCTTTTCTCCCTTGCCTCGATTTAATTTCTTTCTGCTTATAAACTTCATTTTGAAATGTTTGGTTTTTCCTCCTCTTCATTTTGTTTAAGATGAATCTCTTCAGTGCTATAAGACATGAGTTCTAGCTGAGCCAGCGGGGCATGGCATTGTACATCCTGGTTTCCTGGAGAATGGTACTGGGAAAGACCTTCAGATTCATGACAATAGATGAGGAAAACCCTTCTCTCCCCCCCCCTTTATCTTCCACATAGGTTTGGGGAAAGAGGGACTAGATACTATGGATGTCTTTCTACAGTGAAATTTGATCATGCCATAAGAATGTTGTAAAATGAAGGGAATTCAGAGACAGTCCGTGAAAATGGTGGTTTGGGGATGCAGGGCTAGACTTTAAGAAGAAGATTGCATAGATAAATAAGCACTGCTGTGATTAATCTGCAACTAATATGGGCTATGCAAGTGAAAGAGTGAAACCACACACACACACACACACACACACACACACACACACACACACACACACACACAGAGTGATTGGGATGGTTTAGGGACTAGGATGCAGCTCTGGGAAGAAGTGGAGAGCTCAGTGCTAAGGACCTCTTACTACTACTGTCCCTATTTTCCTCCTCCTCCTCTTCCCTGATCACTTAGGGCTACTGCTATTGGAAACAACTACAACCTCTTCTCTTCAGACTGCCTGCAGTACCCAGGTGTTGCTGTTTCAGCTATTGGCCCCATGCTTTGTGGTCATACGCAACTGTATGTGATCAGGAGGCAGGACTTCTGGCTGTGAGAACAACACAGACCAGGCTGGCATCAAGCAAAGACTTTCATAGAAACCGCGTTTGACCACCACATCAGTGAGCAAACCTATACTGTTGTACTAGCCAAACAAAGTTCCTTTGGAAGGCTCTGCTCAAGTCTGGACCATCTTATTTATATGATCCTGTTTTAATGTAGAAATAACTATAAATGGGCACCAGTTGCTGCTTTTAAAAAAAATCAATATTTGATTGGTCCGTAGGATGAGAGTGCACATGTAGATGTTAGGAAGAAGCTGGTATCAATTTAGGAGAAAGATGTCCTACACTGCCCTTGACTTGACCGCTCTGAGAGCAGACATTATCAGCCTATGAAGTGTTATTAATGGAGTTTACCGCAACATTTCTGGCACAGAGTTATCTGAAAAAACTGCTGCGTACTATGTCAGTGAGATCCATGTAATACAAAATCTCTCTCCTCGTGCGCTATCCACTATCAAACCAAATCCACTTTGAAAGAAAATAGCTTGTGCGTATATGTATTTTAACACATGTATATGTGTGTATAAATCATATTTTTATTTAGTGAGGCCTTTCCTGTATTTGTCAAAATTTAGTGCTTCCCTGAAACATTCAGCTTTTTTGTTAACTCCCTTCCATCTTCATATTCACTTCTAAGTAAATTCCAAGGTTTTGTAATTGGTCTCCTCCTACATTAGAACAAGAGTTGATGGATCTTCCAACAAAATTTGTTGAAGCAACATCAGAAATCTACAGCAAATTTGGTTCTCTATAATATCCTACATGTTCTCCCACGCAGCAGAAATTAGTGAGGTACAGCAGAAATAGGCTCAAATCCAAAACACAGGATTAACCACTTCTTCCCAGATTTGTTCTAGAATTTATGGCTTACACCCTCGTCTAGAATGAAGGTGCCTTCTTGAAGAAATATCTGTTAATAGCAAAATGTATAATTCTAAGAAATGGAAATCAAATATCACTTCTACTTTATTCAGAAGGGTTACGGGAATTGTCAAACAGATTTGTAGAAAATAAATATAACAGCAACAAAATACACTAAAATTTGGAATCACAAGGATACAGCTGTGATATTACAATATGTAAATGCCTAAAGCATAAACTCATATGTTAGCATTATTGAATACTCATTGCATTTTTGGTTTTATTTGATTCTGAATTTTTCTTAGAAAAATTAATAAAGGGAAGAAAAAGCACTCCTGATCCCATTTCAATCCATGGGAGTTTTGCCATTTGACTTAAGAAGAACTAGGACCTGAGAGAAGACTTAGGGAGCTTGTGCTGTCCTTCCAACAGCCGTGTATTTTGACCCTGGAAAAACTGTGATAGAACTATTTCAGAAAACTTAGATTTAGAAAATTCAGTTTGGGGACTAGATTTTTTTTCTAATATCCAGTACAGCAAAACTCAAAATCCACTACTGCACTTGTGTGTGTGTATATATATATATGTGTGTGTGTGCATATGTATGTGTGTGCATATATATATATATATATATATATATATATATATATATATATATATATAATGGTTACTTAAAAGCAATAGTACTCAGTGATGTGACATGAGTTTTTGACAAAACATAACAAAAAACCAAAACCTTGAACAATTGTTTTCTTAGTTATTTTAATGTGTTTAATAAAAATAAATTAGAAGAGTTTTATCCAAATGTATTTGGTATGTAATAGGGTTCCAATATTTTTTAGCATTAAGCTTCTTTTTATTAAAAAATCCAATTCTCCACAGTTACATAATTGATGCAAATTGGTGAGGTTAAGAGTTGTCCCATTTGAGTGATGTGGTCTTCCAGGATGAAATTACATTTATTCACTTCCAAGCACAGTGCTCATTTGGGAGTAAATTAATTAGGGCTGAGTTGATAACTATCTGCTGCTGTTCTGCAGTCATGACACGCTAGGGCACTGGGGATCTGCATGCACTTCAGTGCATCAAAAAATACATAAAATGTCTCTGCTTATTGGTTCTAGAATGGTTACTAATTTCATGTCCAAAACAACCAAGAATTTAACATTCTTGAAATGATTCCAAACACTGGACTATTTTTCCACTGGGAGTGCATTAGTTAAAGAGCTACTCCAGCTCATTTGAGAGTCATTTCCCATGAGCCGAAGAGATGCTCTCTGTGTGTTTTGCCCCACCTGCTGTACTGTGCTTTATGCTTAGTGTGATTCTGATTAGGAAAGGTGAATCTAGTGTAAATCAAGCATGATGAAATTACTCTGGATGGGGACTCCCTCTGTGAATATTATTCATGGAAAGGGCATATTTGGAAGGATCCCAGTGGGAACCTGATATGGATCATCTCTTTGGCTTCGTGCACACACTGTAAGTTGGCTGTTTCTCTGTGTCTCTATGAAGGGAGATCAAAAATTCATGTAGCAAAGAAAATGACATTAAGAATCTCAGTCAATGCTCTAACTGTTGAACCTTCAGTTAAGGCAACAGAGAACACCATGTGAGTCTTCTGAGGGTTTTAAAAGAATCCTTGATTCAGTGTCTAACGCTTGCTTGAACACAACTGCTTTCTATGCACGTGGGAATTATACTCTGTCACTTTGTGCACTGTGGTATTTTTTGTCCACTGTGTTTTATAATTAACCTATAAATGCCAACTGTGGCTTAAAAAATTAAACAAATAAAGGCATGTGTTCCATATAAATGTTGTTTTGTATAAGTTCTGTGCAGTATTGATTTAATGCTTTAAAGTTGCGAACGCATTTGAAAGCATACGCTTTCTAGAAGCAGATATTAAGAGAAATATAACTATAGCTTAATCATGAGCTTTTCACTGTCCTGACATTTACTTATTTCTGCACAAACAGATGTATCATTACTAATGAGTGGGACTGATGCCTTATAGTCTAAATACAACATTATGGCCCACATGTTAACCGTATACCTGACAGTTAGGTTTTCCATTTTTTGCAGGTAAAAGGTAATGTTTTCGAAGGAGAGATCTAATATATCTCACATGTTCCACTCAGTAGGTTTCAACCTCGGGGAATCAACTTACTGGCAGGTCACAGGTGATTGCTTATGGAGGTTGCAAGCAGATCTGTTATCCAGTGGATGTCTGCTGGCAGTCCCCATTGGAAGCTGAATATTTAGTAACTCTGTTCTTTCTCTCTGAAGTGCTTTACCTGTGACTCTTGCTGTGAGTGAAATTGAGTAGTATTGTGTTAATCCAAGACAGTTTTATTCACAGCAGGTTCTGCAGGTAAAGGGTTTCGCTACAATGATTCTGCGTTTCTAACTAGCCACTTGTTGGATTGAACTTGAAATAAGGCAAGAAGAGGAGAAAGAGGAGGGAAGAGAATTGAATGTCAAAAGAACAGAAAAGAGAAAGACGCAAAATATAGAAAATAAAAAGGGAAACTCAGGGTCCTGGAGAGAACAAAATAGGAAAGATAACAATGGAGGGTCAAAAAATGTATCATTCTGTTCTTAGTATCCCTTTATCATTTTTCTTCTGAATATTGGGAGGGGGGTTTCCAAAGTTTATGAATTTGCACCACATGATTTGTCAATGGAGACATGAACTGTGTTTTGGTTCCCCAGTGGATCTAAGAAGAGAGAGAATTTGAGAACCATTAATTTAAAAAGAGGAACATTGGGTATGTCTGGGGAGATGTATTAGGAATGGTGTACAATTTTCTGCCTAAATCATGTGGCAAAGTTGGGGCTGAACTGCATATTTCTGGGGCTTTAAAAATATCTTGCTGTATACAGGTTTCTTTTTTAAGCTGCAGATACCTAGTCCATAAGGTCATGCACAGACTTTTCAATGTAACCTTTTCATCATACTTGACACAATGGAGATAAGGAAAACATGCTGTCAGACAGTTCTCAGAGAGTGGTGTATGGAGGAAAATGTCTCTGGCCCTGACCCTCCTCCTCCAGCTGCAGTGTTGCCTGCTGGGTATAACCAGAGTTTGGGAGGCTTTCATTGCTATAAGCCAGAAAGAAGCCAGCAGGCCATTTGGGAAATGAGAGAGACCTCAGAACTGGGCTAGTGATGACCTGTTCAAAAAGAAAAAAAAAGTGTGAAGAGAGATAATAGACATGAATGTACCTATAGAATACTGTAGCTCGGACGTTATAACATTAAAGCAAGTACCACCATGGTATCTGTTGCCACAAGCTGACATATGATTGTCAGCCACACTAATTAAGAAAGATCTTAGTCTTCCATTTCATATACAAAGGTGAAAATACATACAAAAATTATCTTGCAACTGGTTGGCATTTCATGGGCTTCACTGACAGTAGCAAAGGAATAAAACATAATGTTTCTGGGCTCAAATAGCTAAAGCCTTCTCTTATCATATTAAATAGCTAGGATGCTATAATATACAAGCAAATATATACAGTGTAACTGTCAATTATTGTTCTAGTAATCAACCTCTTCATTTTATGCTGTAGGAACAAATGTACTTTTCAGTTACTTTAATATACTACATTCTTTAAATTAGATGCTGTGTAAACACCATATAAACAACACTCTTACATTATTTTGGAAAATGAATAGAATGTGTGTTCTATTTGCTCATTGATTGGCGGAAGTACAGAGTGTCTGGGATTGTTACTCACTTTCATATAGAGCAGATGTAAGTAAAAGTCCATTCCCTAGCATTGCATTTGCTGCATCTCGACTCGTGTGAGGCTGTTCATCTATTTGACATGCTTTCAGTGGAGAATTGCTTATCCATGCCTGATCCATCCTGGTTTCACCTTCCAAAGGAAACTAGCATAGGTCAAATGTTGGCAAGATGGATTGAAAAGCATTTCCAGCTGATGGAAATGCTTTTGATAACTGAGTGGGGGAGTCTGAAATCCCATGTATTCTCAGTGGAAAAGCAGCAAACAGCCAGCCCATGTTACAACATAAATGAACTATTCCAGCATCTAAAAAGCTGACACATACCAGGTTTTTAAACACCAGAGACCAGGCATCAGCAACTATATTTGTGTGTGTGACACAAGTACAAAACTTTTTAAAATTTTTATTTATCTATGGTGACACTGGAGTGCCAAAGGATCTCCTGGCTTGCAACATCTTTAATGATGTCACCAAAACATGAATATCTCCAGTTTTTGCTGCTTTGTTCCTGTTTTCTGTTGTGTTTTTGGTCTATTTTCCCATCTCTGTTCTTTTTTCTTTTTTAGTGTGAATACATCCCTATTTTCTAATCTGACTTTTTGTTTATCCTTTTCCCCCCTCCTTCCCTTTCTATTATCTTTTCTCATCCTTGTCTGTTTTCTGTTTCCTGATTTACTTATTGTGCCTGCCCCTCGCAATCCCTTCCTATGGCTTCCAGCATTTTGTGGTACTTTTTTTTTTAATAAAGGGGCTGGGATGTGCATTTAGTTGAGCTTTAGTTATATTAGCTGTTTCCATGTGCACATAGTGTTCTTCATAGCAGATGAACAAAAAGTATTACATTGTCCATTGAAACCCTCTAACCTGCCCTCCCACTTACTTGAAAATTTCCCCTTGACTGCCTCTGTTCTTTTCTTTATCCCCACTTCCTCCCAGCCTGGGAAGGATCTTGTTGTCCAGAAACAAAGGACCAGTAGAAGTGTTTTTCGTTGACCAGACAATAAAGATAGGGAGGCTGGTAGTGGGTTGAGTGTGGCTAAGCTGCTGTCCCTTTTTCTTCTTCCATCAATGTTCCATCAATGTTCCCTGCCCCTTCTTCTCCCCAGTCACCCTCTGATGAGCTGTGGACTGAACACATGGTAGGATTCTCCTGGCCAGAACCTGGCCTCCTTTTCATCAGCATGGAATTAAGAACCTAGACCTCACTAGCTATAGGAGTGATGCCTCTTAGCTTCAGCAGGAGTCTCTGCCTTCATTCTCTGATGAGCACATCTGAAAGCTCCGGTATGAGCCTAGAGATGCAACTCAAAGAGTTGTCCAAGTGAGGAGAAAAACAAGAACACCCAGTTCCTGAATTACTGGGGGAGGTTCTGTGCTGTAAGCCACATACTACGGCTCAATTCCCCGGTATATAGCCAAGACTGAAATTACCGAGGACCAGAGCTGGCTGAAACTCAGAATTTACATTTCATGGGAAATTTAGACATTTTGAAATTTGTTTTCATTCTGAATTGGAACGAAAACAATTACTTTAAAATTTCCCATGAACTGGAGATTCTGAAAAAATTCAGTTTTGAAATTTTTTTATTTTGGAAAATCAAAATTCCATTTCAGACTGTCAGTAGCGCACAACGTGTCACTATTTCATTACAACACAAACGGGACACTCTTGATCTAGAAAAGATATGTCAATCAGTACTTGGTATCAGCTGTCCTTAAAGATTTTTGAAATAAAAATAATGGATTATATCAACTTTTATGTTATGTCATATTATGACATATCATTAGTAGGAGTACATAATATGTAAACTAATAATATGAAATAAATCCGTGCAATAAAATTTAAAACAAAATTTCAAAATTTTCCAAAATGAAATTTCAGAATTTTAGAAAACAATTTTTGTTTCAAATTTTTAAATCCATGTGATTTTTTTTTTTGTTGAAATGTATACATTATTCAGAAAGCTTTGATTTTAACCAATATGGCGTTTTTCACCAGAAAAAGCTGACTTTTTTGACCAATTCTGTCTTAGACTATGCCTAAACCTGAAACTGTTATCAGCTACATTCTCCATATGCATATTTAATCATGTTGTTGTCTCCTCCTCCTCCTCTTCTCCATTTGCAATCATAGAAGCAAAGTGAAGTGAATAAGATATTTTGTCGTTTTCCTTATTCTCCTCTATTTGCGCATTATGGGATTTCTCTGTCACCCTTTAGTGTTTGTGCAAACGTGCAGCATAGAACCAATCCAAATTCACGCAATGGTGTGCGTGTTTGTCGGAATACTTACAGCCCACTTTGTGAACTTTATTTAAAAATAGTTTGGAAATATCTTTTCACCAGCCATTAGTAAATCAGCACATACATTTATAGTCTAGTTTGAAACTGTTGTTCGCTTGTCTGGTTTGCTTGGACATACCATCCCAGCACCTACCGATTAGTAAAACTAACTGGAATTTCTAGCTAACCCTGTTATCATCAGGGTTTTAACATCAACCGTAGTTTGCACTTATTCTCAGGAAGAGACAATAAAGACCTCAACTTTATCTTAATGGAATGATTTTATAGTGCATGGAGTATCTTTCTATTCTGCACTTGCCTATAGTAAAGAAAATGAATGACCACTTAGTTCAACGTTTGATGAGAGTTACAATACACATTCCCCCAAAGTTAAGTATCAGTATGTCTTTATGTGAGAACTGACCTTCAAAGTCAGTAAACATATTGTTTGGCAACCATTTAATTACAGACTTTATCTTCCAAAAACATTCATGTCACCTGCTGGATAATTAAGATGTCCTTGCAAGTAAAAAAGTTCTTGAGTTATGTTATCATAATGTTACAAAGTAGATGCTAGGCACCAAGGCCACATAATAGTTACTAGAGCTGCGTACTAATGTTGATAGTTTGGCTAAATTATTTTCCTCTTCAGGCTATTAAAATGAAAGATGGCATTAACTGAGATTGGTAGCAGTATGTCCCATATGTTTTCAAGAAAATAAGAAGGCCTTAGGTTTCTTCTCTTAGGGCCCATTTCTTACCTTAGATACTTAGGGGCATTAAATCAGTGTCTGATTTTATATGTCTCAATTCATGGTGATAAATTGCTAAGTATTTACAAGTGGAATTAGGGTCATGGCTTTAAATACAACAGAAACTTTAGTATTGGTGATTTCAGCCAGCACTTTGCAGAAGAGATGTAAGAACAGCATTACCTCTTAGAAACCTTGTTTCTAGAAGTGGAATAGCGTCACGACTGAAGTATCTCACTGAAATTCTAATGAGTTGTACTGTAATTGAATATCCTCCAGCCTTATGTAGTTGTTCCACAAGTTTATTTTCTTAAGAATTCAGGGAGGGAGAGGATAAATTATTCAGCTAGTAAACGGGTGATTTCCCTCTCTGGAATCTTAGTCAGACTTGTACCTGCTTACAGTAATGTATGGTAAGGAGAATATGTTTTGGGTTGAAACATTGACCCAATGTGCTTTAGGATTGTTCCACACAATACAATACACCTAAATCCAAAGCAGGATATCCATTTTCAGAAGGGAGTCCCAAGAGGGACATGATTTGGCAGAAAGAGACATTTCCAGCAAATTGCCCAGTTCATACAATTTCTACTTTTTGGGAACTACTTAAATGACTGTTATTTCAGGTGCACAACTGATAACACGATGAGGTGGAATAATTTATTCTCAGTATCTTTTTCTTCATGTCAGCTAATGTGTGTATGAATTAATATAATTTAAAGACCCGAACTGAGAAGTGTCCGCAGACCTGCATGGGACAATGCGCATACACACAGACTTCATGAAAATATGAATCAAGAGAGTCACACACATATTCAAAACTGGATTAAGACTTTTATTTTCATATTAACTGTTGGAAAATGGGTCTTTCAGAAGAAACAAATGAGCATCACATATTAATATTATAATGGCTATAGTAATTTTGAATAATTAAATTGCTAGTGAGAACATTTTATTTTCTTAAAATGAGAGACACTTAAAATTTACAAAACACCCCTTAGCCAAAGTTACATGAATAACAATGAGCGGTACCTGAAAAATGTGCAGAGGGAGTGTGGATAACCTAGCGCTCCCAAACCTAAGTCCATGCATCAGGAACACACATTTGGGGTATGAAATAATTTGGTAAAATTTAAGCAGCCCCAAAAGTATTTTGGCATCCACAGATTTTCCCTGATACAAGGATGTCACCCAGGTTTGATATAGCACGGCTGATATACTGACACACGATTTGATGGATACCACAAAGATTTTTTTAAAGATTAAGTTCTTTTTTTAAAGATTTGAACGCATTATAACAGTCCACGTAAACTGGGTTGAAGCAAAATAGTGACCCCAGCTGTTCCAATCCAGAACTTCCCAAACTACACACCCACTTCAAAGTGAACATACACTATTTGACTTTTTCAGTCTGTATTTACACTGCACTGCTATTCCAGCTAGGCATTAAATGTAGGAGAGGCAAATAAGAACGTGTCCAGAAACGGTGTGTGTGTGTTTATGAGAATTAAGGTAACAGGATAAAGTTAAAATACTTAAGTGATTTAGGAAGTCATTTAGAGTATGTCTACACTGCAGTGTAAGCCCAGGGTTAGTAGAACTTGAGTTAGCAGACTGGATTTGTTAACCTAGGGCTTGAGTATCTACACTCATTTGTAACTCCAGGTTTGGAATTGTTGAACCCTGGGTCCCGCATTTACACTGCATTATGCGGGCCCAAGTCCAACCACCCTATCACAGACTTCCTAGCTCCCTCCTAAAATGTGGCCGCTCTAGCCCTTTGTTTGTGGTGCACTGTGGGAAAATTTGACTGTCCAGCAAACTTGATTGTGCAGAGGACAAAGAAAGTCAGCCCATGGAATTGTGGGATATTTTTGGTGGACTGTCAGAGAACAAGTCCAGTGGGGCTATGTCTACACTGCAAAACAATAGGGCTTGAACACTGGCTCTTGCCTTGTCTCAGGCTCAGACCCGCCATCCCTGCGGGGTCCTGGGATCCTCAGTTCAAGCCCTGGGTTCGCATGATTTATGTGTAGACAGAACAGGATTTAGGTTTTAGCCTGAATTTGAACCCTGAGTTCAATTCACAACCTAGTTATTTCCCCACGTAGATGATCCCTAAGGGTCTGTCTATATTGCAATATAAAGTGCAATAGCTATTCCGTAAATAACGCTCTTATTCTGCATTGAGTCTCTTTCTGCAGATTACGTCAATCACCTTCCAAAGTGGATAAACCTAAACTTCTCAAAAGCTCTTTTAGCATGGAATAAGAATGTCTATGTGGGGATCTAATGTGGAATTACACAAAGTCAAACTATTTCCCCATGTTTATTCCCCCCCCTGCACCCCCTCACTGTTCCTCAGATGTTCTTGTCAACTGCTGGAAATGGCCCACCTTGATTCTCAGTACAAAAGGTTTTTTTCCCCCCGCTCTCCTGCTGGTAATAGCTCACCATAAGTGATCACTCTCTTGTTACAGTGTGTATGGTAACACCCATTGTTTCATGTTCTTTATGTATATAAATCTCCCCACTGTATTTTTCACTGAATGCATCCAATGAAGTGAGCAGTAGCTCACGAAAGCTCATGCTCAAATAAATTGTTTAGTCTCTAAGGTGCCACAAGTCCTCCTTTTCTTTTTGTTCATCCTTAGCTATTCCTCAGTAGATAGTCTGGGCTTTTAACCTCTGTAAACAAGTTCTTAAACAGATTTGAAAATTTTGCTTGTAATGAGTACGAGTTTCCTTGTTCAACAGAAGGAAGAAGAGAAAGGGAAACTGTCAACCCTGATTCCGTGTAGCACTCATTATAATCGCAGACAACCCTGTTACTTTGTGGTGCTAGAGCCTGAGAGGTTCTGTAGGGCTTCAGAACTTAGGGATTCCGTAGCTGCAGGTTTAGCACCGTGGTCTGAACCTGCCTCTAGCAATATGGAAGTTGCTAAGTTGATAAAAAGTTGATTTGTACATTTAATTTTCTCAGGAAGACTGTACTATAATTTTGTTTTAAATAAAATCTCTGAATGTAATGTGTGACACCTTGACAATTTTAACACAGGTATTATCATATTAGCAATTATTTAGTACAGTAATTGCAAGAGACAAAAGTAGAAATTAATTTGTATACATGGTTTTTGTATAAAGCTATTATTAGCTGCTTCTAAGGAGGGACTAGTGAGCAGTGATTCTTCTTACTTTTCATATGACTGTCAGTTACTTGGAAGAAAACTGATTTATTAAATACTCTCTCTGCCCTACTCTCCATTTTTAAAGATGTTTTAATGTGATTTTAACCCATTTCTTGTTCTGGAGCTTTCTAAAAGTATTTTAAGTTGACTATTTGTCCTTCTGCTGAATTCTTTATGTGGGTTCACTTAAGTGGTTTTCTCTATTTCCTCTGATGTGACTGTATTGCATTACATGGAAGGTGATTTTTTTTTTCTTGTGCATATTATGTGCAAATGAGTGTTGTAGTCACCTCTCTCTTTAAACTAGTTTCTTTAATACCTGCTCTGTCATTGTCATTTGTTGTGGAGATGAGAGCCCAAACCTATTTTTAAGACAACTTAAATAAAGGGTTTTTTTCACATTGTGAGCCAGCTAATAAAGCATTGGAAACATTATGCACTAGATACTTGCAATTTGGATTTTCTGGGAAAGAGCAAATACTGTTTTCTTTTTAATTGATATATTTTACTGTGGAACTCAATGCACTTGTTTCTCCTGTTAATCACTAGAACTTTCTAACCTTGTTATTGCTATTCTGCATCTGACTTTGATCAGCTGTGTAGGCTGCAACCAGTTTGCTGATTAAAATTATTCAGATACTAGGAAAAAGATTGATTTAGATATGGTTAGAATTATTTCTCTTGCTATTCAGTTTCTCCCAGAATTGTATTAAGCTATACTGGTTTTTTGTCTTAGTGTTGGAAAAAAGAAGTACTTTGTTAATGCTATTCTGAATTCAGTTGCTTTTAAGGTGCTTTTTTCAGGTGTTTCAGATTACTGCCAAAACTTTATTATCAGTAATAATATACTCATGCAGTACATTGACATTGGGGTTGACTGTGGGTTACTGTAGCAATATATAATTAGACTGGTGTAATGTGATACATTTTCACTGATCCTGCACAATCTTAAAATGTAATTTGTTTTAAACTAAATTCTCCTGATACATCATTATCATTCTTTAAGCATCTGTTGTGGAGGGGTGATATGAGTGGATTAAAAAATCTCTTTGTGATTCAGCTACAACATTTTTCATACTCGTATCATTGAGAATAATTATCCCATTATAGAATTAACAGAAAGTATATCTCTGTCTAACCCAAATATGTCAAATAAAATGTATTGGATAGCCTAGCTTTTGTAAAGTGCTAAGGCATCCAAGAGCTGTGTCGCTGACCAATTTCAGCCTTGTGCAAATAAAAATTCTATTTGCAGTGATCTTTGTTTACAACCTATGAAACAGAAATTTTAATGGCATGCTGCCAAAAACTGTCAGTTTCTTCCCCCACATCAGATAATTGAAGGTGGGTGGGTTTTTTTTAAGAAGATGGTTTCAATTATCCAAAGCTAGTGGAATGTTTGACTGTCCCTCTGCTATCAATGAACTTGTTTACACTAGGATTTTAAATACATTCAGATTGCTGACATCCAGATGTTATCTGCTTTGGTGCCTTTTTTCATTTGTGTTGGCAAAGGATTTTATAGGAGATTGCTACCATCTCTTTGTTGGCTTTCATAGTATTTATTAGTATTTATTTTAAACTTTCTTACAGAAACTGTTAACTCATAAACATGAACTATTTATCCTAGGGTAGAATCCTGCTTCCCTTGCTCTTATGACTGGGTTTACACAAGTAACATGAATGGATAGGGAATCTAAAGTGTGTCATATACATTGTGTGTGTGTATTTCATACATTGCAAGTGTTCAGTCATTTTTTTAAGTCCACTTAATCAAATTTCATAGAAGTTGGGGATTTAATGTATATAGGGGTGGATTATACTCTTACAATCTGCCTTGAGTAAGGGGCGTGTAAGTAGTTACACCAGGGCAGCAACTGAAATGTAACTTTGAGAGTCACACAATTTATTCACTGTTTCTCCCTTCCTCCATGGTAGGAATAAACTGCACCACCTCTTTTTCTGATGCTGCTTACTTGCCCTTCCATGCCAGTTTAGCTGTGCTAGGTAGCAGAACTAAGGCTCCATCCTTGCATGTGGGAGAGAGAGAGTAGCTCCCCTGTTCTCTCCACCTCACACTGTGACCTGGAATGCAGAGGAGCCAGGGCTCACACCCTCTTCCTCCCCAGTGTAGAGATGTAATTTTGCTCCAAATCGAGCCCTTAGTGTCTAGCAGTGCCCACACCAAGAATACAGACATTTATTTTTATGATAAAGGGGAATTTTATGAAACATTAACAAGAACAGACTAGAGGTACAAATACAGCATTCAAAACCAGAAATGTTACAGCATTGTGCTCTAACTGTAATTTAATTCATAATTATAATGTAATTTTCAACACTATGAAAAGAATACCAGTTGGACATACTAGGCCAAATTCAGATGTAGTTTAAATGGAGAGGGGTAAGGTATGCATCTATAAATTGTTGAGTGTGTAAGGTAGTGTAGTTTGCAAGCTGAGGGAAGGAAGGGCAGAATTATAATAGGAAAAGCAACCAGCAGGTGATGTAAGAAAGTGTAAGATAATCCTTATCTGCACCCTTGTCAGGGTTCCCTCCCCACTCTGAACTCTAGAGTACAAATGTGGGGACCCGCATGAAAGACCCCTTAAGCTTATTTCTTCTAGCTTAGGTTAAAAACTTCTCCAAGGCACAAATTCCTTTTTTACTTGGATGGTATGCTGCCGCCACCAAGTGATTTAAATAGACTTTCAGGGAGGGGCACTTGGAGCCCTGTCTCCCGCAAAATATCCTCCCAAAATAACACCCCCTTTCCTGGGCAGACTTGAGAATAATATCCTAACCAATTGGTTACAAAGTGAGCACAGACCCAACCCCTTGGGTCTATAGGACTCTGAAAAATCAATCAGGTTCTTAAAAGAAGAATTGTATTTAAAGAAAAGGTGAAAGAATCACCTCTGTAAAATCAGCATGAAAGATAACTTTACAGGATAACAAAAGATTCACAAACACAGAGGAGCTCCCTCTAGGCTTAGTTTCAAAGTTACAAAAAAGAGGAATAAACCTCCCTCTAGCAAAGGGAAAATTCACTTATTCTTTTTGCAATATTGAGACTCATTTTAGAATGATTTTAGGAGAAGGAGTTTTCTGACCTGATGCTTCTCCGCTTCCCCAGAGAACACACAAACAAAGAGCACAACAAAGCCTCCCCCCCCCCCCGCCCCGATTTGAAAATATCTTTTTTCCCCATTGGTCCTTTTGGTCAGATGCTAACCAGGTTATTTGAGCTTCTTAACCCCTTTCAGGTAAGGAGGAATTCTAGGTTACCCTTAGCTGTATGGTTATGACAACCGTTCTGTTGGGTTACTTCTCCTTCTACCGTCCTGCCCTCTGTCGTATCAGGTTGCAAATTAAAGTAGTTTACACCCCTGACACTCATGTGACTCATAGATGGGTATGTCCTGTATCACCTCTGAAGGTGACCCACTGTATGTGTGTTATATAGCTATGCCTAGATATAAATCTGTTTGCAATTAGCTACAAAACTGACTTCTTATTTTAAGCCTGGTTTAAATCTGCTTATTGCATTTAACGTGATAAATGTGATTTTCAGTCATATTAAAAGGAATACTGATAAGCAGAGGTTTATACCAATCATGAATATTTTCGAGTAATATCTGTGGTGAAACTACAGTGGAGTTCGTCATGATTTTTAAAAACTATCAATCGTTTATTATAGTAGTAGTATCTAAGAATCAACCAAGAATGGAGCCTCATTGTGCTATATGTAAGGGGACTGTTGCCCCCTTACTAACATGCAGTGGGGGTGTTTTGGTTGGCTAGCTCCCAGTACTAAAAGGGGAAGGGTCTATGGGAAATCAGGACCCCGAGACTGATAGTCCCCAGGAACAATGGGGAGAGGCCAATGCTCCAGGTCAGCCTGAATGACAGGGCGGACAGGCTAATCAAGGAGTCAGGAGGCCAGGAAGGTCCCATCCTCTGTGTGAGCTGGAATTGCCTGGGTCAGACAGAGAGGGGCCGAGCTAAGGAGAAAGCAGGGGCCCAAGCTGAGCTGGGGAGCAGAGCTGTGCCAGATCCAGAGAGAGTAGCCTCTGTCCTGGGAGCAGAGCTGCAGCCCCAAAGCCAGAGGCACAGCCCAGAGAGAGCAGACTTGCCCTGGGAGCAGAGCTGCAGCAACCCGAGCCAGAGGGGCCAGAAAAGCAGCCCACGAAGCAGGTCAGGGCTGGGAGCAGAGTCACAGAAGCAGCCTGCAGAGCAGACCTGTCCTGGGAGCAGAGCTGCAGCAACCCGAGCCAGAGGGGCCAAAGAAGCAGCCCAGGGAGCTGGAGGCAGAGCAGCAGCAGCAGCAGCCGTGCTGAGACCGAGTGGTGGAGCTGAGGCCGGAGCAATCTCCGGAGCTGGGTGCGGTGAGCAGCTGGGAAGAGCGAGGGGGACCCTGGGCAGTGGGCCCAGCACAGGGAGACGCCTCAGCCAAGAGGCTCTGCAGGCCAGGCTTGGATTGTAACCCCGACAGGGCGGCGACAACGCTGGGAAGAAGGGTCCTACCATTTAGAGCCTGAGAGCGTGTGGCCACCGCCAGAGCAAGTGTCCAACCCACAGCATCTCTGCAGCACAGCCAGGGCCTGAGAAGAAGGCCTAGGACCCACAAGGAACAGACTGAACTACCTTGACATTTCAGAGACAAAGTTTGTGATGTTCCCTGTCACAGAGCGGGTTGATGTGTTTCCTTTAACCTTTCCCATTTTTCCTTATTCTTTTTAAAATTAATTGTTGATTTAATAACTTCCATTTGCTTTAACTTGTATGTAATGGTAAGTGGGTCAGAGAAGTGCCCAGTGCAAAGAGAGTATCCCGGAGTGGGGACACCCTAGCCCCTGTCCTAGGTGACCACAGCAGGGTTGGGGGTCGAGCCCCCCAGGAATCCTGGGCCCAGCCTTGTTGGGGTTAGGAGGAATTTGCCAGACAGGAGAGTGGAAGGGAAGTCCTCAAGGGCAGGGAGGCATCTGGGTAAAGGAAGTGGGAGCGAGGACTCAAATCCTTTCGCTAACCTACTTCACTGGGGTAGTGCAGAAGCCAGGAAAGTTCCCCACAATAGCGGGACTCTTCCGCCGCTTACATACGCAATGTACAAACTAACCTAGTCCCTGCTCCACAAGCATATGGTCTAAATAGACAAGTCAGATATAGATTGGGGGAAGAGGTAGGACATAACACATAAGTAGAGTGAAATATGTGATGGCGCAAACGTATTTTTAGTTCCACATTTTTTTGAGGAGGGGTGGGGTGGAAGGTTAGTTCAGAAGGGGATGAGCTAAGTGGAAAGAAAAGTGATGGGAGAGGGACACTGAAAGGAAGGGGGTGAGGAGGATAGGGTAGGATTAAAAAGCGTAGAAGGGCCAGATTGTGTAGTGAAGATGAGGTGTAGAGACTGTGAGGGAGGGGGAAGAGAGAGAGGGTTGGAACAAGCAGCCTATCGTCACAGGGCACAGGAAGTCCAGCCAAAACTGTAGGGTGTTCTCTGAAAGTCCACAGGTCTCTGCTTTGGCAGCTTCTCCTCTCTCACTGGTTCCGCTGCACTTTTCCCTAAATCCACGAAGTGCGGGGAGGGGGAGGCACCAACTTGCATTCTAGCTTCCTTGGGAAAGGGTGAACATCATCTCACCTGTGCAGGTCTGGGGTGTGTGTGCTGGGGGGAGAGGTAGCCCTGGCTCTGCACCCTACTTTATCCCCTCAGCCCTAATACAGCAGTCCCAGCTTTGGGCTGCTTCTGTAGCTGTTCCTACCAGCTGGAGTCTCTGGCTGTTTCCTCATTGCAGATTTTCACCAAGACCACATGGCAGAGAGGTATTGTGGTGGTTTATTAATTGCAGTCATCTGTTTTTATTATTATTATTAATAATAATTATTTTTAGTTATGTGCCAACAAAATGCACGGGGTTACACAAGACTCAAATGTAGAGGCAGTCTGACAACCCACAGAGAAGATAGGACACATTTTAGAGGGGGTTTGGTTTTGTTTCAATATCTCTTTCCTCCATTTTTAATAGATGGAGAAGGGGCTTGCTGTGGTTTCATAAAAGAAGGGGAATCTTCAGGAGGGAGTTGAATATGGAGAGTTTTATAAAATCACTGCAGAATTGCTGAATAGCTCTCTAGCATTTGCAAGATGTCAGAGAAAGATCAATAAAAAAATTGGACCTGAAAAACAAAATGAAAATGCTCATCTGGTGTGTACTTTACAGTATCTGCTGGACATCCAGAGGTATCAGCTCAGTGGCTGTGGGGAGGCATTGCTCAGCACTGGCTGCAGTACACATTTAAACACCGTATATTTAAGGTCCTGGAACAATTGCAAAGGAGTATGAAAAATTGAAGAACCAAGTTACTGTATGGTGTTTACAGTCTTCCATTGACCCCTCTGAGGACAAGTCTATTACTTAGCAGACAAGACTCTTGTAGTGAACAGTGTTAAATCTGATCGAAATAGGCTTTGAATGATGGATTTTAAACACAAAGGGTCAGACTGTATGCTGACCCAGCGCAAATGTGGGGAAAAGGAAAAGCTTCCCTTCCCCCATACGTGCATTAAGGTCAGACACAGCCAGGCTGGGGAGCACAGACAATGCAGTAGCGTTGCATCTTGGCAACCCTAGGGGAGGTAGCAGGGCTCTATTTGGCAGTGCTGTTTCTCCCCTGGGATGGAATGCTTGGTGTGTCAGCCAGAATTTCTCCAGGGCTCCCACTGGAACACCCTCTGCCCCTAAAATAATTTGGGCTAAATTGCATCTTTAAGCTACTGGCTGAACTGTGCGTGATATATTGCAACATGTGGCTAGTAGCTTAAAGATGCAATCTGGCCTATATTAAGCAGTGTTCAAAAGACACATTCCTTTTATTTGCAAACAAGTTACTTCTTTGGGAAGGAACTGTTAGCATGATACTTTTTGTGCAAAACACTTAACCATGTTTTGGGAAGTAGGAGGAGCAACAGATACATTAGCGTATAACTGTGAATATAAGATAACAGTAGGTTTCAGAATAACAGCCGTGTTAGTCTGTATTCGCAAAAAGAAAAGGAGTACTTGTGGCACCTTAGAGACTAACCAATTTATTTGAGCATAAGCTTTCGTGAGCTACAGCTCACTTCGTCGGATACATACTTTGGAAAATACAGAAGATGTTCTTATACATACAAACCATGAAAAAATGGGTGTTTACCACTACAAAAGGTTTTCTCTCCCCCCCCCCCCCCCTCCTGCTGGTAATAGCTTATCTAAAGTGATCACTCTCCGTACAATGTGTATGATAATCAAGGTGGGCCATTTCCAGCACAAATCCAGGTTTTCTCTCCCCCACCCCCTTTTTTCCAGACACACAAACCCACTCTCCTGTTGGTAATAGTTTATCTAAAGTGACCACTCTCCTTACAATGTGTATGATAATCAAGGTGGGCCATTTGCAGCACAAATCCAGGATTTAACAAGAATGTCTGGGGAGAGGAAGGGGTTGGAAAAAACAAGGGGAAATAGGTTACCTTGCATAATGACTTAGCCACTCCCAGTCTCTATTCAAGCTTAAGTTAATTGTATCCAATTTGCAAATGAATTCCAATTCAACAGTCTCTCGCTGGAGTCTGGTTTTGAAGTTTTTCTGTTGTAATATCGCAACTTTCATGTCTGTAATCGCGTGACCAGAGAGATTGAAGTGTTCTCTGACTGGTTTATGAATGTTATAATTCTTGACATCTGATTTGTGTCCATTTATTCTTTTACGTAGAGTGATCACTTTAGAGCTGTAGCTCACGAAAGCTTATGCTCAAATAAATTGGTTAGTCTCTAAGGTGCCACAAGTACTCCGAAAGATAAAGAATGAGCTCTCAAAAATGGATACTCTCATAAAAAACCAACCTTCCACCCAAACTTCCTCATGGCTGGACTTTACTAAAACTGGACAAGCCATTTACAACACACACTTTGCTTCTCTACAAAAGAAAAAGGACACTAAACTTTCTAAACTACTACATGCCACAGGGGGCCACAGCAATGGTTCCCTCAGCCCACCCAGCAATATTGTTAACCTATCCAACTATACTCTTAGCCCAGCAGAAGGTCCTATCTCAGGGCCTCTCCTTCTGCCCCTCCACCCCCACGAACATGATACAGTTCTGTGGTGACCTAGAATCCTATTTTCGACGTCTCCGATTCAAGGAATACTTCCAACTCACCTCTGACCAACATACTAATCCACAGAGACCTCCCTACCAACACTACAAAAAGAAGGATTCTAGGTGGACTCCTCCTGAAGGTTGAGACAGCAGACTGGACTTCTACATAGAGTGCTTCCGCAGACGTACACGGGCTGAAATTGTAGAAAAGCAGCATCACTTGCCCCACAACCTCAGCTGTGCAGAACACAATGCCATCCAGAGCCCCAGAAACAACTCTGACAGCATAATCAAAAAGGCTGACAAAGGAGGTGCTGTTGTCATCATGAATAGGTCGGAATATGAACAAGAGGCTGCTCAGCAGCTCTCCAACACCACTTTCTACAAGCCATTACCCTCTGATCCCACTGAGAGTTACCAAAAGAAAATACAGCATTTGCTGAAGAAACTCCCTGAAAAAGCACAAGATCAAATCCGCACAGACACACCCCTGGAACCTCGACCTGCGATAGTCTATCTACTACCCAAGATCCATAAACCTGGAAATCCTGGACACCCCATCATCTCAGGCATTGGCACCCTGATAGCAGGATTGTCTGGCTATGTAGACTCCCTCCTCAGGCCCTACGCTACCAGCACTCCCAGCTACCTTCGAGACACCACTGACTTCCTGAGGAAACTACAATCCATCGGTGATCTTCCTGATAACACCATCCTGGCCACTATGGATGTAGAAGCCCTCTACACCAACATTCCACACAAAGATGGACTACAAGCCGTCAAGAACACTATCCCCGATAATGTCACGGCTAACCTGGTGGCTGAACTTTGTGACGTTGTCCTTACCCATAACTATTTTACATTTGGGGACAATGTATTTCTTCAAATCAGCAGCACTGCTATGGGTACCCGCATGGCCCCACAGTATGCCGACATTTTTATGGCTGACTTAGAACAACGCTTCCTCAGCTCTCGTCCCCTAACGCCCCTACTCTACTTGCGCTATATTAATGACATCTTCATCATCTGGACCCATGGAAAAGAAGCCCTTGAGGAATTCCACCATGATTTCAACAATTTCCATCCCACCATCAACCTCAGCCTGGTCCAGTCCACACAAGAGATCTACTTCCTGGACACTACAGTGCTAATAAATGATGGTCACATAAACACCACCCTATACCGGAAACCTACTGACCGCTATTCCTACCTACATGCCTCCAGCTTTCATCCAGACCACACCACACGATCCATTGTCTACAGCCAAGCTCTGCGATGCAACCGCATTTGCTCCAACCCCTCAGACAGAGACAAACACTGACAAGATCTTTATCAAGCATGCTTACAACTACAATACCCACCTGCGGAAGTGAAGAAACAGATTGATAGAGCCAGAAGAGTTCCCAGAAGTCACCTACTACAGGACAGGCCTAACAAAGAAAATCACAGAACGCCACTAGCCATCACCTTCAGCCCCCAACTAAAACCCTTCCAACGCATTATTAAGGATCTACAACCTATCCTGAAGGATGACTCAACACTCTCACAAATCCTGAGAGACAGGCCAATCCTTGCCTACAGACAGCCCCCCAACCTGAAGCGAATACTCACCAGCAACCACACAACAGAACCACTAACCCAGGAACCTATCCTTGCAACAAAGCCCGTTGCCAACTGTGCCCACATATCTATTCAGGGGACACCATCACAGAGCCTAATAACATCAGCCACGCTATCAGAGGCTCGTTCACCTGCACATCTACCAATG
Source organism: Eretmochelys imbricata (assembly GCF_965152235.1). Lineage (NCBI taxonomy): Eukaryota > Metazoa > Chordata > Testudines > Cheloniidae > Eretmochelys > Eretmochelys imbricata. The sequence continues at coordinate 198,484,424 of NC_135574.1, read as the reverse complement.
TGATATATGCCATCATGTGCCAGCAATGCCCCTCTGCCAAGTACATTGGTCAAACTGGACAGTCTCTATGTAAAAGAACATCTGGACACAAATCATTTGGACACAAATCAGATGTCAAGAATTATAACATTCATAAACCAGTCAGAGAACACTTCAATCTCTCTGGTCACGCGATTACAGACATGAAAGTTGCAATATTACAACAGAAAAACTTCAAATCCAGACTCCAGCGAGAGACTGTTGAATTGGAATTCATTTGCAAATTGGATACAATTAACTTAGGCTTGAATAGAGACTGGGAGTGGCTAAGTCATTATGCAAGGTAACCTATTTCCCCTTGTTTTTTCCAACCCCTTCCCCGCCCCCCCCAGACGTTCTTGTTAAACCCTGGATTTGTGCTGGAAATGGCCCACCTTGATTATCATACACATTGTAAGGAGAGTGATCACTTTAGATAAGCTATTACCAGCAGGAGAGTGGGGTGGGGGGGAGAGAAAACCTTTTGTATTGGTAAACACCCATTTTTTCATGGTTTGTATGTATAAGAACATCTTCTGTATTTTCCACAGTATGCATCCGATGAAGTGAGCTGTAGCTCACGAAAGCTTATGCTCAAGTAAATTGGTTAGTCTCTAAGGTGCCACAAGTACTCCTTTTCTTTTTAAGATAACAGTAGTAAATAACAAGTCATAGTATAAGAGCTGTGCAGTTATATCAGTAAATCTTCATAATAAGAATGGGGGGGGGGATTGCTTCAGATTGCAGCATTCCCATATAACTCTTCTGCCAGGTTTCACTAACACCTATAGGGGCCAGGTTCTAAAGCTGTCTAGGGTTTCCATTTAAATCAAATGATTGGCATGAGCCCCCTCCAGAAACCTTATCCATTCCCAGATATTAGGGACTTAACATTTAAATTCCTTGCTTACCTTTACAGCTGTTGCTTGCCCATTTGTAAACAGTGTTCAGGTTTCCTTGGAAATATGAAACCAGAGATGCTTTTATTTGGGAAAACAAAATAAAGATCTGTTTACATAATAAAGTGAAATTACCAAAACTAAACAATATTTGAATTCCAGAGTTGTGGTTGTTAATAGCCTGTTGAAGTCCAGAACAGGGATGCTGGGCCGATTTTTATATTGGGGGTGCTGATGATGGAAACCATGTATTTGGTGTTTGTTGTTACTACATCAAGCCAGGGGGTATGGCAGCACCCCAGTATCAGCACCACTGCTTCCCACCTCCTTAAACTTCACTGTTGAATTCTATTAAATCCAGTGGTGGTGAAGAGGCGGCCAGGAAACAGTTCTCTTGAACTGTCTGTTGCAGTCCAATAACGTCTGCGCTACCATGTGCTGCTCCAGTTTGATGACTACTGGGTCCAGCTCTGCAAAACTAACTCAGTCATCTTGGCCGATGCCAGTCTGGTTCCATAAAACCAGCTCCATGAGCTCAGCTGTTGCTCAGTCTGGTTTCATAAAGCTAGCACCATACAGAGCCCAGAATATTTGGGTAAGAATTGCAAAGCAAAGTACAATCAGGTGCTTCCAGACAGAGTCCCCAGGTTCCTCTTTTAATCTTGATCTACTACTCAATCTGAATTCACTATCTATTATCACAGGGTAACCCACTTTCTCCAGGCTATATCTTTCATAATTCCTCTCCTATTTCATAAATACATTAACATGCACTATTTAATATTACTTTCAAAACAAACTAAGTAATGTCTAAAACCCCAAACAGTAGAACATAACACTGCTCAGAATTGCACTGTGGCAAAATGATTGTGTAAATTAAGTTTCTAATTGCTTTTCCCTTCTTCCTATAGCAGAAACAGAGTTTTTTCTTTCCATTTAAGCCTTCTGGCTCTGGGATTTACACACACAACCACAAACTCATAACACTTTTAACTAGCATTAGGCTCAAGATGTGAAATATGGATCCAAATTTCAAACACTTCCAAATTTGGGGGTGTTCAGATGCAGAGTGTTGGTTCAGGTCCATTTACCAAAAGTGCTTCCTCAGTTTAAATTTGCTACAGCCATCTCAAGCATGTGAATATTGTCTTGTTTAATTTGCAATGAATCACTGCAAGTAGATCTAAAAAAGAGAGAATATGCTAAGCAAATGACTTTGCACTTTAAGTGAGCTGCATTTCAGTCAGCTTAGTCTTTCATTTGCAATGCTTTGTGCTTGTCTATGAAGAGTTCCAGGGAATTTTCAAATATGTTGTGTAGAATTCCAGTGAGTTGGAACTTCTGACTTTATAAGATATTGAGTGGCAAAAACCTATATTAATGCAGAGTTAAAGTTGCTTGGTAGTGTGTCATGCCCTTGCAGAACTTTGAGTTGAGCAAAACTCAAACTTATGAAAATAGTAAAAAGCACAGGTTTTGCCTTCTTTTAGCAATGCCTCAATATGCCCTGTGATTGGGGATGGTAGCGAAGGGGACTCTTGCCCAGTGGCTACAATTTGAGGCGGCGGCAGCCCCATTCGGTGGCCACAGTTCAATGCAGTGGCAGCCCCGCCTGGTGACTTGCATACAAAGCGCAACAGTCCCTCCTAGTAATGCAGGCGGGCTAGGGGAAACTGGACCTACCCTATTCCACCGGGTTCCGACCCAGGGCCCTGTGACACTGGCTCAGCTTCTCACCTGTCTCCATATGGTGTCAACCTCCAGTCAGCTTCCCTAGGCCACTTCCTACTCCAGTGTGTATCCCATCCAGCTGCTGTCGGTCTCTGGTGAACATTGCCATCTGGGCTTCCAGCCCCTATCCCAGACGTTGGGTGTTGTGGTTCCCCTGTTCACTGGCTTCCTGTGGGCTCAGCTCTGGACCTCCCTGGAACTCAGAGGGTAAATCCTCCTCCCTGGCTTGCCAGCCCCAGACTGAGCTGCCTGGCTGGCTTTTAAACCCTGCCTCCAGCCCAAGCATGCTTGGCAAGGGCATAGGGGCGGGGCCTCCTTAGTTCATAACTGTTCCTTAACCCCCTTCTGGCTTGTGGGGGGTTTATACACACATGCCCCATTAACCTTTACTCTGCCAACACCACAGTTGCTGAAATGTAGAAGCTCTTCACCTCCATTTACAAGCCATTCATTCTCTCAGGATTCCACTGAACACTATTAAAGGATAAAAGACGGAGGGGGCGGAGAAGTTGCAACCTTCCCTCTCTTGCCCTGGAGCTGGCAGTAGCCAAGGAAATTATTTGCATACCCGCTAGGTGCTGTCTGTGTGTTCGGTGTACCTACACTGAATGGTGGAGTTGGTAGTTGGGCCTGCTTTGGTACAGGTGTGTGTGTGGTATGAGGACATTTCATTGCAGTTGAATTTCCTAGCTTTTGAACAGTAAAAGAAAGCTTAGTAGTCATTTAAACAGCTATACATATCAAGTTCCTGCAATACATGTACAGAGCCGTCCATCCCCCCACTCCACCCACATCAACTGGACCCCACCAGCCCTGCTTTAGCACATCACCCCAACCATGCCTCTGACCTACTCACTGGGTGCCACCTTCAACCTGGCTACTCCACTAATGTACCCAGCCCCTGCCCTCCCCCCCCCCCCCCCGCAAGTAGGGAATGCATCTCCTTGAAGTCTTCACTCCCTGGTATATAGATATTTCAATTGCCATTACTCCCCTTGCTCCTATAACCCAGCTCGCATGCGCTGTCTGAATCAAAGAATCATAGAATATCAGGGTTGGAAGGGACCTCAGGAGGTCATCTAGTCCAACCCCCTGCTCAAAGTCGGACCAATCCCCAATTTTTGTCCCAGATCCCAAATGGCCCTGGGTTTAGCAGCCAATGCTCAAACCACTGAGCTATCTCTTTCCCCTCTGCAACTACGTTGCAGTGGAATGGTGTTCCTGGTCATTTTTCAGAATGGTTGGACGGCTGAGTTTGTGGCAGGATCAGAGAAAGAAGTCACAGACGTCCTCTTCTGTTACAACCTACTGACAGTTTTATGTTTGAGAGAGAGCTCTTCTGACCCCTGTTCAATAGATGTTCTACATCTCCGAGAAACACTGAGGTGTCAAAGCTTGTAATGTTTCTCTGCCATACAATATATGTTTTCTGGTCAGCCATGAACCCTCCAATTTTGCAATTAATGTTCTTCCAATACTTATTAATAGCTTTCGTATTGTCACTGTAGCAATTATTCTGATGCTCAGCCAAATCAGAGAATGGTATCACAGCTCCTCAACACAAATCTCTGATACCGTCCAAATCTGCTCTCACAGGTTGTTGAACACGAGGAATAAGGCCTATATCTTTTCTGCCCAAGTGAATTAGTGCAATGTCTGGTAGATCACACCCTTTTAAGTAAACTGGGTTGCAGAGTGAACAAAATATGATGCCAACACAGGCTCTGTCTCTCCACCCCAGTCAGCCTTTAATTAGAAATCCCGATGTCATGATGTACTCCTTGATCTCCTGCAAACTTCTGGGATCCATGAATCACCCAGAATGCACACACTGGGAAAGAAATATGTGCACTCCTGTGAATGGTCTGAGATCTGGAAGTAGTCACTTGCCCCTTGCCCCCACAAGGGCTAGTAAAATACAGATTTTCTCAAACATCAATCCAAAGTTTGCCCACCACCCTTCCTCATTTCCCAATCCCTCTGCAGCCACAATGCCCTATCTGTCTTTGTTCATCACCCCATCCTCCCTGACCACAGTCAAAGTCCTCTGTCTCTAGCTCCTTCCCACCCTGTACAACAAAAATTTTGATTAGGCCAGATGCTTGACTATTCTGCTATGTTCACAATAAGCCTCTCCATAAAATAAAAATAGGTTGTATTATAACAGAGACAACTTGTAGCAAGCAACATGAGTTACTGAATTGTTATTGTATAGGTGTACAAAGGTTTGGACTGGAAACATTAGTGGTGGGGTGGGCAGTGGGCAGTGGCATCAGCACATTCCTTCGAACTACCCAGGCAACCATAAAGCGGCTGCATAGAAACCCTCTCGTGGTTTTTTTCTTTATTGGCACATGCTCACTGTAATCCTTCCAGACTGCACATCTGTGCAAGCAAAGTGAATATGTTCTTAAATACCAGTCACAGTTTGGTCCACCAAAAACTAGTGGGTGCCATGTACTACCTGGAGTAAAATGTGATTCAATGCAGGCCCAAATCCCTATTCCCCCACTCCTCCATCCTCTAACACCCCTCCCTTACCCTGTCAGGAAGCATTCATGTGTCTATTTCCCCCCAAAATAGACAATACTAGTCTCTCAAAAATGAAATTCCCACCCATGACTCTCAAATTATAGCAACCTTCAACCACTCAGTCCAAAACTCTTTTTGTTTTGTCATAGGTGGGGGCTTAGGATTCACTTATCCTTAGTTATGTTAATTGATGGATGAGTTCACAACCATCAAACTCAGAGGTCTGTGAGTCATTCAGTCATTACCTCAGAGTTTAACAGTACAGGTCAGCAGAAAGAGGGGCTGTAATTTGGCAACCGCTCAGTCAAATGGCTGCACATTGGATCAGAAATGCTAGAACCCCCACAAGGCACACCAGATTTCAAAGCAATCTGAGTAACTGCTCAGATTTTAGAGCACTTACAAGATTGAGCTCTAACTGTGGGAATGGTAACCCTCTAACTGTTTTCCTCTATTGGCGCATATGCACTGTAAAAAATATACATATTCCTAAATACCATTCTAAATTTTGGATTCCCCCCAAATTTTGTGGGTGCCATGGACTAGATTGGGTAAAACTTGACAGATGATTTTGACCCATATCACATCAATAGCTTGAGCTCTAGCTCTGCGCAGAAAAAACCCCTCAGAAAACAAACAGACAAAAAACCCAACACATCTGGAAACTTTTTTTAAAATGGCTATTTTTGTCAGGTTTATATCTCCACAAGCCCTAGCTCAAATGACCCCAAATTTGGGTCAGTAACCCTACCCTACACACACACACACCCCTGGGGGCACCCCAAATTTCAAAGGAATCTGACTAAAATCTGTTGATTTTAGTGGACTTGGAGAGGTCAATCTTTAAACCAAAGTCATGATGCCACCTTAACTGTAGTGGCACTGCTGAGCCACCATACTTTGCAAAAGTTATCTTGATACACATTCTCTGAGAGCTTCACCTTCACAAAGTCACTGGAGTGACTGGAGACTGTTCACATCATCCCTAAAATATTTTCAGGGTTGCAATTAGTAAACAGAAAGTCCCTGTTAGTCAACTTCAGTTGTTTGATGCGATACATAATATACAATACAAAATGCATTAATGCTGAATTGTCAGCTCTTGAGCTCCTTGCTGTCAAAGGGATAGGAATTAAAGAAAGCAAGCTGTATCTGTACACCTTTGGCATCTCTTATTTTAACACCACTATTGGATGTTAGAGAACTTCTGACTTTAGAGACAACCTTAAGTCTTGGCATTGCTATAATTCCTGTGATGTTATGCTTGCCACATGCTGCTTTTTATTCTGTAGTACAAAATGTCACCTGCTGCTTTAATTGGTGAGGTATTTATGCTATTCTGGGAGACATAACAATTTACTGGGCTAGTGTCATTTACACTATAATCCATTCTTTCACTACTCACTCACAAATCAGTCATTTGCAGTGTTATTGTAGCTGTGTTGGTCCCCAGATATTAGAGAGAGACCGTGAGTGAGGCAATATCTCTTTTTGAACTAACTTCTGTTGAAGAAAGAGACAAGCTTTCAAATGTACACAGAGCTCTTCTTCAGTTCTGGGAATGCGACTCAGTGTCAGAGCTGAATACAAGGTACAACAGATGGTTAAGCATAAGTAGTTAAGGTGTTGCAAAAGACCATTCAAGGTGAAGTGGGTAGTTAACACCCCTGCAGTCATAGGAGAAAGAAGAGTTAGTCTGTTACAGTTATGCTCAAATAAATTAGTTAGTCTCTAAGGTGCCACAAGTCCTCCTTTTCTTTTTGCAGATACAGATTAACACGGCTGCTACTCTGAAATCTGTTGCAGATGGTTGTAATGAGCCATAAATCCAGTGTCTTTACTGAGTCCATTATTTTTAGTGTCTAGCAAAGTTCGGAATTTAAGCTCCCAGGCTTGTCTTTTGAAGGTGGTGTGCAGGTTTCCTTTGAGAAAGAGGACTGAGAGGTCAGATATGGAGAGATCATTTTGTGAAAAGGGGTTGGCCATGGGTGATAGGGTGTCTTTGTCTTTTATCATTTTTGTGTGTGAGTTCTTTCAAGGGCACACTGATTATCTCATTTCACCCACACAGTGAAAATGGCATTTAGTGCACTAGATGAGTGCACGTGTTGTGATAGGCATGTGTAGGACCCATGGATCTTGAAAGATGCGTTGTGCAGGGTATTGATCATCATAGCGCTAGAGATATGTGTGTAGGTTTTGCATCTGTTGCTATGGCAGAGTCTGTTTGCTCCTGGCTGCTTATGTATTGCAGAGTAATGTGAACTGGTAACTAAAGGTAACCATGAAACAGCTCTGTACAGGTATAAAAGTACTGCTGAGAGTCTGCTCCAACATTAATAAAAAGCACAATTTGTTTTGTGACTAATTGAGATTAGAATCCCAGTGTCTCCTCTCTAAAATAAAATAAAGCAAAAGTTTATTTTAAAAGATGTGCATTTTTCTGTAACATCACCAAGGAATTTGGTTTGATTTATGTGTTGGTGCTTACAACTCTAGATTGGCAAACTTTTACATCAAATCTCAAACTAGGATGGAGACTCGTACCCAGCTACACTGCGTGCCTTTTAACAGCATGACTGTAGGGACATAGCCGTGTCGCTAAAAGCTGCATAGTATAGACATAGCTTAAGTAAATGTGCTGGTATTTGTTTTCTCTCTTTCATGTTGGGTTTTTCTGTAGCATGCACCACTGTGCTAATAATGGCACCTACAGTAATATTTTCAGTGGAAATAGATTATACAGTCACTACCCTATCAGGGCTGCTGTCTCAGATACTCAGGGGACCTTGTGTGAATCGTATTGAGGGCTTCATTCTCCAAACAGGTCTGTCTGCACAAATCTTTACATCTATGTGGAATCCCATTGATTTTACAAGGAATAGTATTGGGGGGAGCAGTTCAATTTTTTCCTCCCACCTTTTCCCTCTCAGCCAGACTACAGTCTGAGCAGTTCTTACTCATCTTCACGCCCCTCCCTGGCTGAGGGAGGGATAGAAATAATCTAGTTCATACTGAATGATATGCTACCGGTACAAATTGTAGAAGGAATAATCATTTATACTAAACTGTGAAACTTGTTAAATAATCCAAGTGTTCAGCACTTTTAATTGCAATATCAAACATATACAGCCTTATCAAAAATATTTTATAGATCTCTAATAGCTTTGGCTTCAAAATAGCCAATGCATTCTAGAATTTTAGACTAGCAGAATGGTGGATATAAAGCTGTGCATAATATGTATAGGATTCATGATGTTCTGCATCAGAACTACTAAAAGTTTACCCACACAAACCCCTGTATATCTGTAGGAGAAGACTTCCCACAGTGATAGTAGTTTCAAAGTCTGTAAATAGTGTCATTTTCCTTTGGTTGTTAGGACTTGGACTTGTATGTTAACACTCCAACAGCTAATGGGTGTAAATGGCCCTTTAAAATGAAATCTTTATTAGTAAATAATAGGCCAACAGAAGAGCACTGTTTTATGTTTGAGAAAATTAAATAAAGCTTGTTACCTTGTTGGGTAGTGAAGAAGCAGAATGAGGCAGAGAATGTACAGGAAGATATCCTGGAGACTGAGGAACCTGGTCCTTCATCAAACATGTGAAAATGTTGATTCCTCTAAGTAAATGATACAGTTTGAGCACTGATGAGTGAATTAACATTATTGTATTTTTCTGGGAAATAAGTCAAACAGATTTCAGAGCGAAATTTAAGAAATAAAAGTGCATAGAGTACTCAAATCATATATTTCATGTTCTGTATGAAAGAACTTGTCGTTTATTATTTAATAATTGTACTATCATGGAATTGCGCTTGCCATAGTCACATAATTTTTACGTGCTGTATGATTAAGTAAGGCATATTAAGGCTTTGTCTACACTGGCAAGTGAAGGACAAAGCTTTTGTCATTCAGAGGTGTTAAAAAAAAAACACACCTGAAAGACACAAGTTTTGTTGACGACAAGTGCTGGTGTGAAAAGCTAACCCCGCTTGTTGGGGGCGGAAGTTTTTTGCCAGCAGGAGACTGTCTCCGGCTGACAAACTGCAGCTACATTGCGTACCTTTTAATGGCATGGCTGTAGGGACACAGCCGTGTCGCTAAAAGCTGCATAGTGTAGACATAGCCTAGTAAATGTGCTGGTACTTGTTTTCTCTCTTTCATGTTGGGTTTTTCTGTAGCATGCACCACTGTGGCATTTAAGCATATCTCAGATAAATTAAAAGTTCCTGTTGAGATCTCTAAGAAAATGCATAGAGTTCTCTGCTCCTTAAGTAACAGAGGCTGAGCTTGGCAAAATTATGTACATTATATAAAAATCATCATCATTTGCATGCTGCTGGTTATGCTGAAAATACTTTGTCAATGAGAAAGGCTTTACAGTGTACTCTGAAGGCAGTTAGACTCTGGAAGTTCATTTCACAACAGAATCCCCTCAAACAAAGATGCTTTTTTTTCTGGTTCTCATAAGCTCCATCTTGAGTTTTGCATAATCCAGAGGAGTGCAGCTGTGTAAGCATATCATAAATGGAGACATGAGACACAGTTACTGATGTAGATGGGCCTTGATCTTTTGGCTCTGAAGATTAGAACCAATGTCGGTGGTAGATTTGGAGTATAGGGATTTGTTTTAGGTGGCTTGTAAATTGTCCCGTTCAGGAAGTGGGTGACTGAATTCTGCATGAGTTAGAGCCTCTGCACTGCTTTCACATTCAGTTCCTGGTGCACAGTGTGTTACTGTAGAATCTGGATGCGATGAACAAGGATCACTGTGACCAGATCCTTGTCCGAGAGAAAGTGACTAAGTTTCCGATCAAGTGAATAAGCCTTGTTTTAGAATATGATGTTGGTAGATCAACTTAGTTTAATAATGAATCAAGCAGGGCTTCATAGCTTCCCATCAGTTTGACAAACGGCATTGCGGAGGTGGGATGCTTTCCATAGAAAAAGAAGACATACCCCAAGTAGTTCTTAGAAGAGGCTTCCCCTGCTGAGCAGCATCAGATCAGCCTTGGCTGGGTTTAGTATTAGTCAGGTGTTTTTCTGTACAAGAATGTGATACTGTTTACCAACTTAAATGAACAGGTCTATTGTCCACTGTATATTATACATAATCTTAGAAGGTAGAGATATTATTGAAATATACACTTTTTTCTGAAAATTCGAAGGGCTGGCCAAGATTAACTCCTTATCAGATAGTGTATTTCTCTGCTTATACAAGGTTCAGCAGATAGGGTGTAACTTTGCATTAGTGAACATCAGCTATGTAAACTGAATTATATGCTTAAAGAAACTTTGGCTTGTTGACAGGTAAGCATGCTATTATAGGTTTTTAGAAATAGTCATTTTAACACAAACTATACTAAATGAATGAAGACCTAAGACTGCATTGAAAATCCACTGAATCCATAAAGAGCTAGATTCATCTGTAACACCATTGTTTTAAACAGACAAGGGATGAATTTATCAAAGCGTTTTTTCCCTGAACATATAGTACAATATACTCAGTTTTCTTAAATGTATTTCAGTCTGTGAAACATTGTGATTATTCACTGTATTGAATAATCAAAGATGTCTTTTCTTCCATAGTTAATTTCCACTTTGGATATTTGGCATTATGAAGAAACATGTTTCCCAAAAGAAGGCAGCTGTTGTTCCTCTGATGGCAAAACAAGACATCACAAACTTTTCTTGTATATCTATTTACCTTAAGTTAGTTGTAGAATTGAGTACATGTGTAATTTGCCCGTACACCTACGCAAAAAAGTTAGAAGTGGTTTACAAATTAAAAATAAATATAATTTCATATTGCAAATCCCTTGTAAGAAGTGCTAAGAGGAAAACCAAAGTTAGTTGCTTAGCATACAGAAAAAAAGGGACAGACAAGAAAAAAAGAAGGAAAAATTCGCCACTCTTACTAACCATATGGCCAACACATGATACCAGTCTTCTCATTACTTCATTAAACATGAGCGTTAAAAGTTTACTTTCAGATTTGTACAGAAGACTTGACGAGTGAATATTTCACACCTTATTAACTGACTTTTGTTGTTTACTTACATTTGGCCTTTGAAAGAGATACATGTTAGTTTAGAGATGTCTCCAAAACTAGGATGTCTAATACAACTCTCCCCCTAACAGTTTTGGTTTCAGGTTGGATCTAGTATTGGAAGGAAGCTGGTCCTGATTCAGATGTAGCTAAAATCTCTTAAGAATGACTTGTGTTCTTCATGCAAACTGGGTATCCACCTTTGAGGATTTTGACTGTCTTCTAAATAGTGTTCTCTACTTTTGGGGCCCCACAAAATCTAATAGCCCTAGGTCCACAGGAGAGTTAATCTGATCCTGTATGTATATACTATAATAGAGCATTAGTACGTTGCCTCGCCTAAAATTTTTGTTGAATCTTGTTTTTCTTATTCATATTTTTATTTTCTTTATCTCTTTTCTTGTGTTCTCTGTTTTTCATTTTTAATCTATTCTTTTCATTTTTTCTCATTTATCTTTTGTTAACTTTCTCCATTCTCTCCTCTTATTTATTTGAAAAGTACCCACTTCTACCCTTTTCATATTTAGCCCATTTTCTGTTGCGTAGTCCATTGTTTCTTCCTCTACATTTATGTTTGCTCTGATGCCTTTGTTTCCTGCAACCTCCTTTATAACCTCTGTTTATGCAGGTAGTCAGACCGGATTATCAAAATGGTCCCTTCTGTCTTTATAGTCTATGAATCAATGACAAAGAGTAATGGTCTCAAGTTGCAGTGGTGGAGGTTTAGGTTGGATATTAGGAAAAACTTTTTCACTAGGAGGGTGGTGAAACACTGGAATGCATTACCTAGGGAGGTGGTAGAATCTCCTTCCTTAGAAGATTTTAAGGTCAGGCTTGACAAAGCCCTGGCTGGGATGATTTAATTGGGGATTGGTCCTGCTTTGAGCAGGGGGTTGGACTAGATGACCTCCTGAAGTCCCTTCCAACCCTGATATCATATGATTCTATGAACGTGGTGGCCGCCTTCTCTCCTGCATGCTACTGTCTCTTGGGGTATGTCTATACTGCAGCTGGGAGGTGTGATTCCCAGCGTGGGTAAACAGAGGTGTGCCGGCTTAGGTGCAGTTAACATGGTAATATATCCGTGTAGATGTTGCAGCACTGGTGGTGGCTCAGCCTAGCTACCCAAATCTAACTTCACCTAATCCCTTGGGTCCAAGCTCGGGTAGCGGGTCCAAGCCGCCACCCAAGCTGCACTATCCACAGTGCTATTTGTAGTCCATTACTCAAGCTGAGTTGGAGTAAGTTTGTCTACCTATGTTTGGAATCTCACCTCCCCGCTGCTGTGTAGGCGTATCACGTCAGGCTCTCCCCTATCTGTCTGACAATAATATTCATTATGTTAGCACTTAGTGCTTTAATACAGTAATAGTCAAAGTACCACTTTAAGGTAATTATACAAGTAGCAGTATCCTTTCTTTAAAGATGGAGAAACTGAATTTAGAGAGGTAAAGGGGGAGATTTTAAATGACACAAGTTGGAGTTAGGATCCCAAATTCTAGTGATTTTTTCCCAATGGGCTTTAGATGCCCAAGTCTCTTTGTACCTTCAAAATTTCACTCAGAGTGACTTGCCTAAGACCTCAGAGGGAGCAGGTGTTCGTGATGCAATTAGAAAGCTTCCAGACTCAAGCTTAGTTCATTAGACTGAGAAACCTTGTGCCCCATCATTACTGAGCAGCACATCTGGTGACATCAGCAGCTCAGGAGAAGAGCTACTGAGCTGCAGACACCTGGCTGGCATCCAGCGGGAGGCCCTAGCACCCGCAGCCCAGGTGGTTTCCCCTTACCAGAATTATGAATACTTTTGGGATCATTCCCAAAATCAAGGTAACCGTAGCTGGTTTTCAGAGTTTACAGAGAGTGGCCCTGGGCCTATACAAAAAGGAACGATGAATTATACAACAGTGTCAAGAATAGTTGAACACACTCTTTGAATTTTTAAGACTGTTTTTTTTTAAATTGAGATTAGTGAAATTAGGGTGCAAGTATCATAGTACAATCCACCATGGCCCAAAGGCCTGCCATGTTACTGATCACTAATTTGGAATCCATAGAAGATGGACAATATTCATGAATTTTATTTTTGTTTTCAAGGCCCCAGTTGCATATGCACTTACACAACTATTTGATCAGTTCAGAAATGTCCTTCATATGGGGGTGCGGGGAGGACACAAGTTACCGTTCTAATCCTCAGCAGTTTCTGTTAATAGTTGAAAAGCTCTCTTACAGCACAAATTGCAATAAAGGAATTTAAAACAACCCTTTTGTAGAGGTCTCCATTATTGGGTGGTGGCAGGGACCTCTCTGTTATGTTTGACCCTACTTGATTTTAAAAGCCTCTGATAAACATTTTAATATATTTAAGTGAGTGTGACTCTTTCTTTCTCAATCAAGAAGTTCAGGCCTTAGACTTAAATATCTCTTCACAACTGTTGCCTAATAATGCTGCTGGCTGAAAAATTGGGGAGGAGGATTTTGGGGGGGAAATATTTTTTTATTTACTCCTGTTTCTTTTTTTTCCTTTTTTTTAAACAACCCTGTTTTGTAGGGTAGTTTTTAATATCATGGTAGACACTGTATAGATGTTATATATACAATGTTTGATACATCAGTATTACAAATAAGATGTAATTTTCTCTCCCTTTGAAACTGAGGCTATCTTGTAGAAGCAGAGAGCTAGGAGCTGTGTTGTTGTTTTATTATCAATTTGTATAGTACTTTCTAGAGGTCCCAGATGACTTATTGTGCTAGATACTGTATAGACACAGAGTAAGAGATGGCCCTGGCCCTAAAAAGCTTACAGTCTAAATTAGGGCTGTCAAGCAATTAAAAAAAGTAATTGTGATTAATCACGCAATTAAAAAGATAAATCGCGCTGTTAAACAAGAATAGAATACCATTTATTTAAATATTTTTGGGTGTTTTCTACATTTTAAAATATATTGATTTCAAAAATTAAAACACAGAATACAAAGTGTACAGTGCTCACTTTATATTATTTTTATTAGAAATATTTGTGCTGTAAAAAAGAAAAGAAATAGTATTTTTCAATTCACTTAAACAAGTACTGTAGTGCAATCTCTTTATCATGAAAGTTGAACTTACAAATGTAGAATTATATAAAAAAAAACTGCATTCAAATATAAAACAACGTAAAACTTTAGAGTCTAAAAATCCACTCAGTCCTACTTCTTGTTCAGCCAGTCACTCAGACAAAAAAGTTTGTTTACATTTGCAGGAGATAATGCTGCCTACTTCTTGTTTACAATGTCACCTGAAAGTGAGAACAGGCATTCACATCAGTAGCGTAGTTGGTGGGGGAGCGGGGCAGTGGCCGCTCCCCCACCGAGCACAAGTGACGCCTTTAAAATTTTTTGGTGCCTTTTGAATTTTTACTCACCCGGTGGCACTCCGGGTCTTCGGTAGCATTTCAGTGGCGGGGGGGGGTGTCCTTCCGTGCCGCCGAAGACCGGAGCAAGTGAAGAACCCGACGCCGAAGTGCCTCTGAAGACCCAGAGCACTGCTGGGTGAGTACAAGTTGGTGGTGCCTTTTTTATCTCCGCTCCCCCTGTTTTCTCCACCTGGCTACACCACTGATTCACATGGCATTGTTTTAGCTGGAGTTGGAAGATATTTACATGCCAGATGCACTAAAGATTCATATGTTCCTTCATGCTTCACCCACCGTTCCAGAGGATGTGTGTCCATGCTGATGCCCATCCTTTAATAGCAAAAAACGGAAGGTTTACTAATAAAAGAAAAGAAGGAAAGAGTTATAAATTGTTAATAGATCATATACATGCAAGTGATTTTTCAGTGTTCATAGGTCAGGATCACAGCAGTGATGGAATAAACTGCTAGCCTGCAAAAGTCTCTCTGAAATCACCCAAACAGGTTGGAGGTCATTAGTAGTTGTTAGAGCTTCCATGTTAGAAATACAGTACAGAGAAATGAAGCAGTAATTGAAGAAAAAATGGAGATATCTCAGGGGTCCTTTTATATCCTCTGCCATGTGCAAGGAATTTTACTGTCCCAAACAAAGCCCACAGCCTCTGTTTGTGGAAAGTTACTGGCCCAAATGGAGTCCAGGGTCACAGGAGCATATCACATGTCCTCATGTAGTTTACTGAACCACAGGGGTGGCCATTGGCCCCTCGGAGTCTGAGGCATCCACAGGAAGAGCAATCTCAGTGGGATGAGTTTCTTCTGTGGTCCACTGTGAGCGGAGTGTCCTTAAGGGGCCATCAACACATAGCTGTATGGCCCTAATGTAAATTCTATCTGGGGGGTGTTAATCAGGAATAAACACATGTGTAAGATACCAGTACATAGCCAATATTATAACTTCAGACAGAGACAACAGGTGCCTGCTGATAGTGGGGGACACACACAATTTCAAGGTTTGCCCCCCCACCCCAACAGCTTGAATCACACTAACCCAGTACCTCTCCTTTTACCCTCAGCAGCCCCTCCCTGCAGCTCCCAGCTGTTTGCTATTGCCTCTCCCCATGGCCACAGCTCCCAGCTTGCTCACCCCAGCAGCTGCTGTGCAGGGAGGGGTCCCAGCCACAGCACATGATTGAACAGCAAATTCTGGCAAAAATCTGGAGGGGCACATGACTCCACATGCCCCCCACATGTCAACTTGGAGTTCAAATACAAAGATGACACATGCATATGAACAGGATAATCATACTTTGCAAATCATAACTTTTCCATTGACACCTTATATAACATATTTTGTACAAGATTTGTTGCAATTGTGTAACTGGTCATTTCAATGATATAAATGGTCATATTCAATCATACAGTATTACGCCCTCTCATGCAAACATTTCTGTTATTTTTCCATCATAACCTGGTCTAATGGAAGTGAGCTGCAATGTTGCAAGCACAGACTTTTTTGTTTTATAAAGATAATTTTTTAGAATGCAGTGGGTTGTGGCAGAACATTATCTTAAATATAGCAGTATGTACAGATATGGTATCTTCAATATTTAGTGGGAATAGAAAAAGCATTCATAATTAAATTAGAGATGCATGGAATTTATTTCAGAGGAGACATTTCATATACTCTATTCATTTGTGAAAATTGTACTTTATGTAATATCACATCTCATTGTAAGCTTAAAAATTATCTGCAAGGTAGATGGAAAATGTAAACAGCCAATACTGTAGCTGCTTATAGTGAACAGATCCTTAGTGCAAATCTGCTTCCTGCAAGGAAAATGGAGCAAAAGCAATAGTTGTGCACTGTATGAGGAGGTGATACAGAGCAAGTTTCAATGTTCTTTAAAACAAATGAACTATTATGAAGTTTGCATATCGATCATGTGTTCATGCTATGGGCCAAATTCTGCTTTGTTGTTCTCTTGGATCTTCTCAGTCTTTAAGTGAAGACAGAAATTGGATGTATTTTCCTTTTAACTTATTCTGAAATTGGGGCACAGTCTTTGAAGAAAGTTTACTTTTGCGAACTACTGCATTAACATTTTTCATTAAAACATAAGTGTGCTCACTTACAGTATGTTTCAAGTTTCTTGTCCATTCCGTAATAGCTACTGGGAGGCATAATGAAAAATGTAGAAAGCTTGTCAGGAAGGAGAGATTTACGCAACTTTTGGGCAACATTCAATACTGAAAATAAAGATTTTCCTTCCATGTTATTCCTAAACCTATCCACTTTTCCATTCTCTTTTACAGAACTAGTAATACCAACAAATACAATGTGTCAGTCAAAAACAAAGTCTCTCTCCATTATAACTAAAGGACTATTGTATTGGATTTAATTAGGGAGAATTAGTTTCACAATAAATGATAGCCCATGCTAAATATATGCATTACTGTATAAGTAGAGTGCATTCCTGGCATTTGAAGCTTTAAATTAAAGCTTACAAGAAAAAGTTGTCTCACTTGCTGTCGTGACTATGTTACTTTATTTTTGCCATTTGTGAGAGACTGAGTATCATTCCTTTTTGGGCAAAGGATGATGGTAGTGGCGGGGATCAAACTCCTGCACTTCATGGTGTGACTTGTTTGGGAAGCTAGACAGAGGGTCAACACTCTACCTTGTTCCTCTTTTTGACCTTTTTTTGCCTTTCTTTCTTGTCATTTCCCATTTCTTACGGTTTGGGGAGTACTGTATAGTGGGAGGGCTTATAGGCAAATGTAATTCAGGACATTGGGACTGTGTGGGCATATCCAGAAATGTTTAGGTGTTTTCAAGCTATACAGGAGGAGCTTAAGGATGAGGAGAAGCCAAGCAAATTGGCTAGACCATCAGAAAAGGGGTCTATTACAGGAGGGGGTGGGTAAGGTTCTGTGGCCTGCAGTGTGCAGTAGGTCAACTAGATGATCATGATGGTCTCTTCTGGCATCAGTCTGTGAGTCTATGAGATCAAGTTCTGGAGAACCACTTGGACGTTTTCTGGCCCTGAGTTGAGCCCAGAGGGAGATCAGGAGAGAGGGAATATGATCCTATGACATCAAGTGCATTTTATTTTGATATTACTTAGAAAAATCACTGAAGCCCAAATTCATGAAAGAAAGGGACACCAAACCTTTAATTACTACTACTGTGAAAAATCCCTAGTGACAAAAAAGTAAGATTAGTACTTAAGGCTGCTGAAGTTACTGGACAAAACACTTCACTATTCTGTAATTTCAATTGTGTTGAGATGGCTGAACTGCATTATTGCCTGAGGGGATTATACTTTCAAACCCGGCTCTGCAACATATTAGCCTCCCATGGGTAGAGAAATAACCCACTTACAATGCTATTAAATTTAATTCCCTAGCAAACTCACATTGAAGGCAGGGGCTCTGTTTACCAGCATTAAACAATCAAGTTTACTAGTGGTCATTGTCATGGACCACATCTCTCACTACCCTGTTGGTGCCTCTTCCTTGTCACTCTGGGGATTAGCTTGAGGCTGACGCCCTCAGTCCATGTCTCTCACACCATCACTGTGTCTCTGCATCTGCCTGCAGGCCCTCTGGAGGTCTCAGGAGCCACAGTGCCCTCTTCATGACTCAGCCGTCCAGCTGTGTCACCATCTGTGTTTCCCACTTCCAAGGGTTAGTATCTCAGTCCAATGCCAATTCCCCAGTGGGGAGGGGACCTGGGCCTACCCACTAGTCCAAGTCCCAAGCCTATGACTCTATAGATACCAGCATCTTGCTGTGACAATTTAACTTCTCCCAACGCTGGTATGTCTCCCTGGGTGACTTTCCCATGACCCGAGCACCTTCTTTGCCCTAGCCTCAGGGCGTCCAACTACCCAGTCCCAGCAGCCAGCCAGGAGCTCCCGCTTGGTCTCCCTGGTCCCTGCCAGCAGTTGTTCTGTCTAAGGTGCTGAAGGTCTCTGTCTGCTCCCTGCTGAGTTTAACCCTTCCTAGTCCACTGTGGGGCAAATACCCCATCACAGTTATACCAATTGATATATGTTATGTTCAGCTGTTTTTTCAAAACATCCAGTCAGCTGCAAGGTTTCCCCCTTAATATAAGAGGTAACAATATCTTGTGTTTCATAAGGTTAAGCCTGCCTTCCTTATCAATCTCATTGGAGCTTTGGCTTATCTGTAAAGATCATCTGATTTGCAAAAAGCATGCATTATTAAAGAGCTTTCAATATTGCTTGTTTTATGAGCAACAATAGCAACAGGTGCGAGAAAGTATGGTTATATTTGCACTTCGTAATGTAAAGCTAGGAAACAGGTATAGCCTATATACCTGTAATGGTAGTTGGAATCCAGGCTGTATTTCCCTATTATGAAGATGATATATCTTTTGGACAAAAGCTTATTAATTTTACTCCACATTTATTCCACATTTTTAAGCTATCTATCCAAATTCAATATGCACCTTTTTCATTATGCATCTATCTTCTTCTGTGAACAGTTTCTCATAATCCTGTAGTAGGGTAGTCAGTGTTATTACTTGATGACATTTACCTGTAGACACATTAAAACTTAATAAGTAATAATTTACTATATTTCTCCCTAGTAAATTTACAATATAAACCTGAATTTACTAACATTTTAACTTCTTACTCTGCCAATGCTAGGCACTGCCATAAGATGGTCTTCCTGTTTCGCAGCTGTATGTTAAATAATTTTAAAAGGTATTTCAGATATGCAGTGGGAATCCTCAAGGGACATATAGAGAATGTTATTGTGAGGCTCAACATGAGTTAGCCCCCAGACTGCTTGAACACCATTGGCTCTAACAAAATAAGGACAAAATGTTGGCCCTCATGAGATAGTTGAAATATTAATCAATCAAAGACGTGTGCATCATTGGGTTTGCTAATATATATAAATACAATCATTGTCATTTTAAAAATAAGTCAGTATTTGGCAATCTAAAGTGTAGGGAAAACCGGCACTCTCTCTCATAGTGCTGAATGGTTACTTGGTTAACGCTGCCTTTTTTTAGTGGTGATCACATTACTATCAACTTTTCAGTTCATTTTAATTAATTGTATTTATTACAATAGTACCAAGAACCAGCCAAGATCAGAGCCGCATTGATTTAGGTACATTCATTCACAGAGTAGCAGACAGTCCATGCCCTGAAGAGCTTACCATCTAAGTAAGCAAGATAGACAAAGGGTAGGGGAAAGGGATATAACGAACAAGCCGAGCGATTAATGGGATGATGGCAATTGTCATGCTATGTGAGCTTTTGTTGTTTGTTTTTTTATTGGGGATTAGAAAAAAGAAGGAAGAGGGGTGAGCGGGACAGAACAGATGAGAAGGGGAAGGGGGCAGATGCGGCGGGAGGCTGGGGGGAAAAGACTGTGACTGGAGAGATTGAAGCAGACAGCCAATCCAGCACAAGGCTAAGTCCATTCAAAATTGCTGAACATGTTATCAGTATCCCTCAGTCTGGTTTAAACGGCTGTTTCAGCTTGCTTCAGTCTGGCTGGCTGCTCCCTGCAGTTTCTTTTCCAAAGGCCACATGATGTGGGGGGATGGGACACACTCCATGTGCTGGTGTCCCCTCTAGGTGCGGGGTGGCTTCCTCTACACAGTCTAGGCCTGCAGGATACTTTGGTGGAGGGGTGCGCTCATCTGGGGTCCCATTTTACACTCCCTCTGTACAAGCAGTGCTTGCTTAAGCTGCTTCTGAAGCTGCTCTGCCAGTTTCCCATATCTCTTTGTTTTATCTCAGTGCCTTTGTAGTATCTCTGGTCTGTGTTAAAGTGAAATATTCTTTGGATCATTGTCATTTATATTTTGAATATGCAGAAGGAAATCATGCTTAGGTCCCCTGTAAGATGCTCCATACTGGCAGATCACTGTGCCTCCACAGAGCCCCACTCAGGAGTCCATCTGGCTTCGAGGAGCTTTCAGGATTGGGACCTTAGTTTATAGCTGTCAGTTCATAAAAGACTGGAATTGTGTTCGCTGTGTACGTTTCAGTTGTCATTTGGATTATTTTGTTTTAAAAAATTATATTCTGGATGCAACACAATATTGCTGTTGTATTTTGTTCATCTGTATCTGTTTTTTTAGGTTATAAACCCTCTGAGCAGGGATTATCTTCTGTTCTATGTATAATGATAGCACAGTGAGACCGCAACCCTGGTTTTTAGGTGCTAGTAGAATATACATAGTTAATAATAATTATATTCAGATTAGCCAGATGGATTTTTTTCTCCTCAACAACCACAAACTAGATTATATGTGCGATGAAAAACTTGAAATAGATAGAAATATAAATGAAAAAGAAGAACTTGATGACAATTCTGGTAGTTTAACAAACATAGATTTTGAAACAAATTGTTAAGCAGCTAATGTTCAGATTTTTAAGATTCTAGTATTCTTTTTTTACTAGACAAAGTAGACACAAACCAAAAAACCCAACAAACTCTCCCTGAAACCTAAATCCACAGTACTGGGGTAATCAATGAAATGCAAACCTACTAAGTTTTCACAGCAGCCACCTTAGGATTACATGGAAGTACAGTCAGAAGGTTGTATTCTGACTAGCCAGCTACGTTACATGAAGATAAACAACAAAAATAAGTGCAAAACAGAGTAGGAAAGCTCAGAGACAGCACAAACTTGAGTATGTTGTAGTAAATTAATTTCCCCAGAGACAGGAAAAGGTATTCAGAATTACAAACAGAATAACTGATTCAACAATTTGTTAACTGTTGCACTGAAAACATACTTAATGTTGCATTCTTCAGACACACGTGACTTGAGGGGTTTTTATAAGGTGTAATATATTAGGTTTTTTTCAGCCAAGAGTTCAAGTTTATGCAATATTATACAGAAATGGAATTGTTTTTGCCAGTCTGACTGTGGGAAAGTAGTACAGTTACTGACATGTAACTGTTGTTGTTTTCCATTTCCTTGCAGGTGAGGGGCCTGATGTGCATAATAATAGTAAAATTATTTTTCAGCTGCACAATTTAAAAACCCTCGTACTCTAATTCACCAATAATGACCCTCTGTCATGTAGGGTACAAGGGTCTGCATAATATTTTTTCTCACCTCTATATCCTTATACGTGTATCTTTGCTCTGAATGGCTGCCATCTTCATACTTCCTCATCAGTATGCCCACGAAAAACACGGCTGCCTCAATTTCTGATCCTATTCTGTAATCTGATAGTTTAATCCCATGTAGGGCTGTCGATTAAGCGCAGTTAACTCACATGACTAACTCAAAATTAATTGCATTTAAAACAATTTATCGTGATTAATCACAGTTTTAATCACACTGTTAAAAAATAAAGTACCAATAGAAATGTATTAAATTTTTTTGGATGTTTTTCTACATTTTCAAATATATTGTAGGGCTGTCAAGCGATTAAAAAATTAAATTGCGATTAATTGCGCTGTTAAACAATAATAGAATACAATATAATTTAAATATTTTTGGATGTTTTTCTTCTTTTTTAAATATATTGATTTCAATTGCAACACAGAGTACAAAGTGTTCAGTCCTCACTTTATATTTATTTTGATTACAAATATTTTCACTGTAAAAAACACAAGAAATAGTATTTTTCAATTAATCTAATACGAGTACTGTTGTGCAATCTCTTTATAATGTAAGATGAGTTCCTATTTTTAAGAAAGGTAAAAAATGTGATCCGGGTAACTACAGGCCTGTTAGTTTGACATCTGTAGTGTGCAAGGTCTTGGAAAAAAATTTGAAGGAGAAAGTAGCTAAGGACATTGAAGTCAATGGTAAATGGGACAAAATACAATGTGGTTTTAAAAAAGGTAGATCGTGCCAAACCAACTGATCTCCTTCTTTGAGAAAGTAACAGATTTTTTAGACAAAGGAAATGCAGTGGATCTAATTTACGTAGATTTCAGTAAGGCGTTCGATACTGTGCCACATGGGGAATTATTAGTTAAATTGGAAAAGATGGGGATCAATATGAACATTGAAAGGTGGATAAGGAATTGGTTAAAGGGGAGACTACAACGGGTCCTACTGAAAGGTGAACTGTCATGCTGGAGGGAGGTTACCAGTGGAGTTCCTCAAGGATCAGTTTTGGGACCAATCTTATTTAGTCTTTTTATTACTGACCTCGACACAAAAAGTGGGAGTGTGCTAATAAAGTTTGCAGATGATACAAAGCTGGGAGGTATTGCCAATTTAGAAAAGGACCGGGATATCATACAGGAGGATCTGGATGACCTTGTAAACTTGAGTAATAGTAATAGGATGAAATTTAATAGTGAGAAGTGTAAGGTTATGCATTTAGGGATTAATAACAATAATTTTAGTTATAAGCTGGGGACGCATCAATTAGAAGTAACGGAGGAGGAGAAGGACCTTGGAGTATTGGTTGATCATAGGATGACTGTGAGCCGCCAATGTGATATGGCTGTGAAAAAAGCTAATGCGGTCTTGGAATGCATCAGGAGAGGTATTTCCAGTAGGGATAAGGAGGTTTTAGTACCGTTATACAAGGCACTGGTGAGACCTCACCTGGAATACTGTGTGCAGTTCTGGTCTCCCATGTTTAAGAAGGATGAATTCAAACTGGAACAGGTACAGAGAAGGGCTAGTAGGATGATCCGAGGAATGGAAAACCTGTCTTATGAAAGGAGATTCAAGGAGCTTGGCTTGTTTAGCCTAACTAAAAGAAGGTTGAGGGGAGATATGATTGCTCTCTATAAATATATCAGAGGGATAAATACCAGGGAGGGAGAGGAATTATTTAAGCTCAGTACCAATGTGAACATAAGAACAAATGGATATAAACTGGCCATCAGGAAGTTTAGACTTGAAATTAGATGAAGGTTTCTAACCATCAGAGGAGTAAAGTTTTGGAATAGCCTTCCAAGGGAAGCAGTGGGGACAAAAGACCTATCTGGCTTTAAGATTAAACTTGATAAGTTTATGGAGAAGATGGTATGATGGAATAACATGATTTTGGTAATTAATTGATCTTTAAATATTCATGGTAAATAGGCCTAATGGCCTGTGATGGGATGTTAGATGGGGTGGGATCTGAGTTACCCAGTAAATAATTTTCTGTAGTATCTGGCTGGTGAGTCTTGCCCATATGCTCAGGGTTTAGCTGATTGCCATATTTGGGGTCGGGAAGGAATCTTCCTCCTGGGCAGATTGGAAAAGGCCCTGGAGGTTTTTCGCCTTCCTCTGTAAGCATGGGGCACAGGTCACTTGCTGGAGGATTCTCTGCTCCTTGAAGCCTTTAAATCATGATTTGAGGACTTCAATAGCTCAGACATAGGTGAGGTTTTTCAGGAGTGGGTGGGTGAGATTCTGTGGCCTGCGTTGTGCAGGTGGTCAGACTAGATGAACATAATGGTCCCTTCTGACCTTAGTATCTATGAACTTACAAATGCAGAATTATGTACACAAAAACCTGCATTCAAAAATAAAACAATGTAAAGCTTTAGAGCCTACAAGTCCACTTAGTCCTACTTCAGCCAATCACTCAGACAAACAAGTTTGTTTACATATGCAGGAGATACTGCTGTCTGCTTCTTGTTTACAGTGTCACCTGAAAGTGAGAACAGGCGTTCACATGGCACTGTTGTTGCTAGCTTTGCAAGATATTTATATGCTAGAGGCGCTAAAAATTCATGCCCCTTCATGCTTCAGCCACCATTCCAGAGGACATGATTCAAAGCTGTTATACTAAACTGTTACACTAAACCATTTCTGTTCTTAGACTACAACCAAGTCTAGAAGATTTGTGCTTTTCTTGTGATAGTGTGTGTAGTCTTTGTATATCGAGCTCTAAAAATTTGGTTTTCATACATTTATTAATATAGAGAAGAAAACAAAAAATGGTTTAAATTTAAATATTTGAAATCCCAAAACAATGAAAAACCAAATGTATTTGTAACTGCTGGTAGGAGGCTGTATTTCTCTATGTCAACAAGACAACACATGTGAGCATGGTGCTTTGACTAATAAATTGTTCACTGTTGTTCTTTGTAACCCAAACGTGAGGTGTCATTTTAGCTGATCAGGTCTGTTTCATCTGACTTGTTTGTGGAAAAGGATCTATGAAGTATGCTGAATGGTGTCTTTAGAAAACCTTGTGTAGAAATAGGATTACTAGTAATGTTGGCCCCTATTCAGGAAAGCCCTGAAGCACTTGCCTATATTGTAAGAACTTGCTTGAAGCTAAGTAGGTGCTTAGATGTTCTGCTTGACTATGAATGCTTTCATGAATCAAGACCTTAGGATACAATTTTTTCTGATTAATTTTTGCATATATTGTTTCCTTTTTCTGTCGGCTCAAAGTGTGTGCACTCTACTTTATGTATGGTTCATAAACTGTCAAGCTAATTGCATTCTACATTTTTTTTCCTCAGAATTTAAAAAAAAAAAGATGAAAATATTTAACAAGTATAAATGAGGATTTTCTTTCCGTGCATCTGCTGTGCTTTGCCCAAAGCTCCCTAAATTGGCAAAGCGTCAGTGTGTGAAAAATTAAATGGGAGGATTGCTATTAGAGTGTGACTATGGAATTTCTAATTTTTCTGTGGTTGGCATATGTATGATAAGAAAATGCCGAATGCTACAACAAAAATATATTGGATTTATTGTACATGGTTTGAGAAAATCAGTTTCTGTCAGCTGTAGCTGATTGTTCATTCTAACTATAACTATTATATGGTAATTGAGGCATATTTTGGAAGATGAAGGCATATGGATTTTTTGTTCTGAAAGATAAGGCAGCAGGATAGCTTCTGAGATCAGTTCTGAAGTGTGTGTCTGTGCATATGTGTGTGTGTACACGTCTTGTGACATACGGATTTACAGTTCATGAATACCGTCCCCCAAAGTGAGATGAGATGATGGTCCTTTGCCTAGTTAGGTATGCATCATTGCTTGTACTTCTTATTTTTATGGCTGTTCAAGAGTTGTTGCCTTGATTTTTTTAAGTTGTGAGGGCTATGAATAAAAGCTGAATGATCCTCCAAACATAAAGGTGACATTTTAACAGCCAGAAGTGAAGCCGTGATATATGAAATAGGGTAACAGCATATGAATGCCCAACATACATTAATTTAGTATGTAGTTTCAGAGTAGCTGTTCAATGAATAATAGATTGCTTCACATTAGTCGGCAGTTACATGAACAAGAAAAGGCCCTGAAAATAGTAAAAGTTAATTCTTCTGATTCAGGCCAACTTGACCAGTTCTTAAAAATGTCTGTGTGACTTAGCCACTTTTTTAGTTTCCATAATATGACTACAATACAATATCTACATTCATATTTCTGGCAGCAGGCCAAAAGAGAGGATTCCATTATTTTCCTCATAAAAATATATATAATTTTATAACTTTTATCAGCAGTTTGTTGCCTTATTTTAGAGACTTTTATTATGAAAGACATAAAAAGATAGATTCGGAGCAGCAATTTTTGTATTCCACATTTCATTAGTCATCTTGTTTAGTTTTCATTATCAAGGATTTTCTTTTGAAACCCAGAGGTGGCTATGTACAAATGTTCAAAGGGCCAGCCTTCCTGGTTGCGTGTGATGCACCGTGTTAGAAGAATAAATAATGGTTTTGTCATTTGATAGCTACGTCCCCAGTTCATCAAGGCACATCAAAACCTGCCTCATTTTAGTACCTGAGTAGACCCATTGAAGCCAACTCATGCGGTTAAAGTTAATAGATTCATAGACCAGAAGGGATCATTGTGGTCATCTAGTCTGACCTCCTGCATTATACAGAACTGCCCTGAGTTAACTCCTGTTTGAGCTCGAACAGGTCTTTTAGAAAAAACACCCAATCTTGATTTTAAAATTGCCAGTGATGACAAATCCACCACAAACCTTGGTAAATTGTCCCAGTGGTTAATTATCCTCCCTGTTAGAAACATGCAGCTTATAATCAGTCTGAATTTGCCTATCTTCAGCTTCCAGCCATTGGATCTTGTTATACTTTTGTCTGCTGGACTAAACTGCCCATTATCTAAGTTTTGTTCTCCATATAGGTAATCAAGTCACCCCTTAACCCTCTCTGTGTTAAGCTAAATAGATTGAGCTCTTTGAGTCTATCAGGATAAGGCATGCTTGCCAGCCCTTTAATCATTATCAGTCTCCTCTCTGAATCCTCTCCAACTTATCAACAACCTTCTTGAACGGTGGTCCCCAGAACTGGACATGGTATTCAAGCAGCGGTTACACCAGGTGCCAAATATAGATATAAAATAACCTATCTACTCCTACTTGAGATTTCTCTGTTTGTTAGAGCCAGGCAATGTGTGGCCAGAGCCAGACTGCACAGTCACATGACAGGAGTCAGCTGGGTCAGGATACCAGGAGGTCAGAAGCAGGAGACAAACTGGAAATCAGAACCACGACTCAGGAACCAGAGTCAGGCCGGGTCAGGATACCAGAATGTCAGAGTCAGGAGACAAACTGTAGGTCAGAACCACGAATAATCGGATGCCAGGAGCCATGGCAGATCAATGTGCCATGGAAGCAGGAAGCATGTGGTACACAGTCCAGAACAGGGTGGGATCCAGTTGTTTGGACAGCTGCCTGTTCCTGCTGCTGGCTTAAGTAGGGACAGCAGACCAATCAGCTGCTCGGGCTGTGAGAAGGAGGGTTGCCAAATGGGTGCTCCTATAAACTCTGCAGAGTCACATTTGAGACCGGGGGTAATAACACTGTTTATGCATCCAATGATTGCTTTATTTTTGGCCACTACGTTGCACTGAGAGCTCACATTCAGCTGATTATCCACCACAATCTCCAAATCTTCTTCAGAGTCACTGCTTCCCAGGATAAAGTCCCCCATCCTGTAAATATGGCCTACACTCTTTATTCCTAGAGGTGTATATATATATACATTTAGCCACATTGAAATGTGTATTGTTTGCTTGCACCCAGTTAACAAAGGATCCACAGCACTGTATCAGTGACCTGTCCTCTTCGTTATTTACTGCTCGCCCAATTTTTGTCATCTGCATTTTTTATCAGTGATGATTTTATGTTGTCTTCCACATCATAAATAAATGTTAAACTGAACAGGCCAAGAACCAATCCCTGAAACATCCCACTAAAAACACACCCATTTGATGATGATTCCCGCTTTACAATTACATTTTTAGACCTGTTAGCCAACTTTCAATCTATTTAATGAATCGTGTATTTTATGTATGCAGTGTAGTCCTAGCCATGTCAGTCCCAGGATCTACATATTTTACTTGTACATGCTTAGGCACCTTAAGTACCTGCATACCTACATATGTAAGTAAGCAAGTTAGGTACATGCTTAAGTATCTTGCTGAATCAGAGTCTGAATCACAAAATTTAAACTGAATATTACAAATATTTTTAGAAACCATAATTTTCCCCTTCAGTTGATGGAAACTTGGCAATTTGAAGGAAGGTGAGACATTGCAACACAGTCTAAATCTACTATTACTTGATATCGAGATTCCAGCTTGTACTATTGTTTGTCAGCAAGTCATTTGAAAGGTTAATTCCTAAAACCTATTATTCCTCCCCTCCACCCCCATCCCCCTTCATTTTATGGAATCCGGCCGAAAATAGTTTCTAAACACATAGAAGTTAAGTGCTGTATTCCGTCAGTAATGGGCTACATAAAGCTGACATGTCTTTAGCTGACAGGAAGTGGAAAAAAAAAACCAAACATTTAGTCTATCTGTATGTCTTTAAAGTGAGTTGGGATTCAAGAAGACATCTGATTTTACTAAAGCAACCAATCAGTCTCAAGAAAATAGTAATGAAGTATTGGACTTAAAGGTGATTTTTTTTTATTTTCTTCAAATTTAAAGTGAAACAGCACATTTGAGAAAGCTTCTGTTTTCTGTAGGAAAAGAGACACTTTGCTTTAAATAGTATACTTTTAACTACACTATTTCCTGGGCTTAAAATATTTTGTTTAGTTTTGTTTAAAATTAGAGTTGTATGATGTGTAATGAATTCCCCCTCACACTCCTCCACACGCACTTTTCAGATTTGAATGGATCCCAGGGTATCCAGACTGAATTTTCTTTTAGTATGATTGGCCTTATTACACCTATGAAATGGTGCTCAAATGTATTCTATAAAGATTAAAGTCATATTGCCTTCTTGGAGAATAACAATGAAATGATGCTATAAATAAAAATTGACTACCTGTACCTAACGAAGACAGATTTCACTGCTGATATTCTGGCAGCTCTTTCTTAAAGTCAGCGTTTCAGTGCCCTAACTTATGTATTTTTCAAGCACCATAAAAGTAGTTTTGTGTTTGGATTATGTCATTTTCAGACAGACTTGAATGAAAAAATTGGCCCATCTCCATCTAGATCCTAGGTACTGCAAAGAGCTGTGTCGATTCTTGTTGACTTCACTTCACTGATTGACTTCAGTTGCTCAGGAGCCTGTAGGGTTATCTCCATATTACCTCACAGGTAATGAAGACTCTCAAACCCTTTTCTCATAAAACACATCTTTGGACAGGAAATTTATAATTAGTGTTCCCACCCTGTCCCACAGCATCCGGACAGACTCAGGGCAGCGGACCTGACAAAGAAAGCAAAAAATTCCTCCCAGGCTTCAGGGTAAGCGTAGAGAGCTAGTCTTCTCATCATCAGGGTTCTGTACCAGAAAGTTATTAGCTGTTGTTAGTTATCGTTGACTCTCACTGGCTAAACAGCCCAGCTTAAAGAATTTCACTGAAATCTACACAGTATGTATTTGAGGTTCTCTGGTGCAAAGCTTCGTATGTTTTCTTTTGGGTCTTGCGAACTAGGCTGACCTTTCTTTGGCATAGGCCAGCTAGTTGCAGCCTTCATAGGCTGCCTTCTGGATACAAAAAGCCCCATATATATTTATTTAGGTAGAGCTTGTTCCGAAGTTCATCCATAACATTTTAAAGCAGTTTTATGTTCTGAAATTCACAGGATGATTTAGTTAGTTGGGCCTGAGAGCATAGAGTTGCTGCATTCTGTTTTGTTTGTTTTTCTTTTCTCAAAATGCTTCTTGGCAAAATGTAATGCTGAATTAAAAAAAGAAAAAAATCAAACTGCAGGTATATCCATATGTGTTAAGCTGAAGTTCCTCATGCATTTCCTAAACCTCATTCTGGAACATTACTAAATTCAGCACACCGTTACCTGTGCAATAGTTCAAGGGGATAATAATTAGTGTTTATGTAATCATTAAATGCATGGTTCGTTGTTATTGCCTTGGCTGTCACTGCAGACGGATGAGGTAAGTGATCTGAAGAGGTCATCTCTAGAAACTGCTGAGTATGAAAAAAATCCCCAGTATTTCTAAATCGGTAGCAGCTTTATCCACAGCATCCCTATGTTGGGATATATTAGAGTCAGCCCTGGTTTGGAAATCATATCGTATTTGTGACACTCTCCTCAGATCCCCAGAACCAAAAGCCACTGTGTTACCTCTGTCCTTTAGTAAGAGTAAAAACTTTGCTGGGGCTTATATTGTGTGTCAGCTCCCTACCACGCCAGTCTGTCCACCTCACCAGCGGACTCCTCGAGACTCTGCCAGTCTTAACCTTGTCTTGCAGGTAGCAATCTGTGAACAGTGAGTTCCCCAGAGATGTTTATCTGCAGACTCTAGTCCCTCTCAGTGAACTCACAGAAATTAAGTTTGCTGCCTCCAAAGAGACATTACACATACCAGCCTGTTAGTTTAACTGAGGACTCACCCTTGGCTTCAGTGTCACAGTACTGAGATGAGTTATAGTAAAAGTAAAAATAAGTTTATTATAAAGAAAATAGATTTAAGTGATACTAAGCAAGAGAAAGAGAGAGAGGTATGGTTACAAACAAAACAAATATAAAGCATTGTTTCTAGTGTCCAAGACTTAATTTCAGCAAGCTACAAACTTTGTCTAAACAACTTTCTCACTTATATCAAGTTACCAACATCCCCAGCCCTTCTGGAAGGGGAATCTAACATTCACAGAATCAGAGGGTGGTATCTCTTTGGTCCTCTAAGTGATGGATAACTAGAATGTCTTTTTGCTCCCTTTATATTTCCCCAAGTTCATTGTCTTTGCCTCAAGAGCCAGGAAGACATTCTGGGGGTTCAAACTTCAGTGTGTCCTCTGGTGTGGCCAACTGTTTCCTTCATCACTTGTTAGCTTGATTGCTTTGTTTACCTGATATGTAAATATGCTTTCATTGTCCTCTGCCTGTAATCAAGCCAGGCAGACCAATAAATCCATGTTACTTTGTCTAGAGCAGGCTTGGTTTGTTCACTGCCTCCAAAATGTATTTTAAGAACATAATTCCAGCACACACATACACAATCCTATACGTACAGGATGATATAGGATTGATGTCCATGAACAGCAGTTTTTATATGTTACTTTATGGGGCAATATTTTGGCTAAATATTCTAACAGGTGTGTTAAGTGTAGCAGGCCTGTATGAGTTACAGTATGGTGGGCCCTCTGATAGTTGGCATTATGTTCTGAAATTCACTCTTAAAGTAACAATATCATTTGGTTAATTTAGAGAATAATTAATGGGCTACCCTTGTGTGAAAATAGGTCAGCATGCCAAGCGATGGCTCACTTTGAAAAAGGAACTTTCAAATTGGGATAGACTAGAAAAAAGAACATTTATACAAGAAAGGTTTATTGCAAGTATCTGGCATATTTTCTCACCTGTTGTTGAATATCTTATATTTGACTAAGTATTGTTCCTCACAAACAGTGTGATCTTGAGCTAAAAACATAATGCTGCATTTGACAACCTGGTCTCTTGCTGTGAAAATGATGGAGATGATACGAATTTATCTTTGACTTTACTACTGGATTAGAGAAAAGGGACACTTTTGGGACCAAATCCTTTAAATCACTGGCAAAATGCTCATTGATATCAACTAGATTAGGATTTGTATCCCATGGGGAACAAGCTGTTGTTTAAATAAAGCTATATTTGATCACTAGCAAAAGGAGCAAGGAAAAGTAAAAAGACACAAATAAGAATGACTTTAAGATTTTAAAATAATGTATTTGATAACTGGTTTATTTTATTTTTAAATTGTGTGTTTGCATAAGGAACTTGTGAGGAAAATTAAAAACAGGTGATACCAAACCCGTATCTCTTTCAAAATGTACTTTTAAAAGGATGTTGCCAAATCTGGTAGGCTTGACAGTAGACTTGCCAGTTTTTGGTTAACGAGCCTGATTGTACATTTTGAGTCACCCCAACATGTTTTATTCTTGTGAGCAGGCAGGATATTGAAATGAATAGAACTATTCATATTGCTGACTGGGGGTATAATGTACATGTGACAAAGGAACCCAGTGTCCTTGTTTATTGGATGTGGGTTCTAGTTGATTGACCTGTTCTGAGAAACTAGGATTTTGGAAGACAAACATTGAGAGCAGATGGGGTTTTAAGGGTTTTTGTTTGTTTCTTTTACGAAAGTTTTGACTTTAGACCTAAAAAAAAAAAATGTAACCAACCAAGCAACCAAAAAAAAAACAAAAAAACAATCCCCAAACCTGGTCAACTTTGAAAAATGTATAAAATATTTGGTATATATGGAACAGCTGTCTTGGAGCCCTTTGGTTATTTGGCCCTCTCTGTCTCCGGCATGCCTTCCCCCTGCTATTCCATCACCATAGTATCTAAGCACCTTCTACATAAAATCAGCAAAATAGTGAAGACTCTGGTAGACTTCATGGGATCTCTGCCATTTCCTGCTTTTCAAAAAGCAAAAAAACCCTATTTGGAGTAGGGTTCCCCTCCTCTCCTTCTGTTTTTTGTTTACTAGTTTTATTAGATTTTTATTCATTTCCATTCGTGTTGGTTGGCAGGGATTTGGGGACTAAGGGGTGGCGGTCAGTGTTTGAATTTCATTTTTCTGGTGGAATGCCTTTTTCAAAGAAGAAAGATTTTTGCAATGTATCCTAAAGACAGTCAGACTCTGGATTCGTGTGATCTCCTCTGGAAGTTTGTTCCCTAGCTGGATCCCCTTGACTGAGAATGCTTTGCACTGGTGAATTCTGTGCGTTGCTTCAGTGGCTGACTTTTGTATCCTCCTTTTCAATGCTCTGATACCCTGACAGAGTTACCAGAACCTTCCTGTGTCTCTCAGATTTCCCTCCTAGTGTCAAGCCAGTTGTTTCCCCAGATAAATCAGATTATCATTTCTGGTTGGTTTAAACAAAGTAAAGTGTGGGTGGGTGGGTGTTGGCAGTTCTGTAGAAATAGAGAAAACTTCACTTTAAAATAAAAGGATAGCTGAACACACACGTATCGGTGAATGATCTGGAAATTGTTATTGTTGTTACACTTAATGTTATAGATTAAGAACTGTAATGGATACTAGTAACTCAAATTCCATTCCAGCCAACTCTGCCTGACAGCGTCTGAAAAATGCTTCCTCATGAGACTATATACTGCCTCCACCCTGCAGTTTTAGGTTCTTTCATGCGGAGATGGTTGCTTCTTTGCTCTGATATCTAATTGTTGAAAGAGAATCAGAGAATGTGCTAGTTTTTGGTATTGTTATGTGCTAAACAAGGTCTCATTCTGTCAATATGCCATTGGACCAAAATACACAAAATACACAATGTAGTACAAAGTATTCATTTTGTCTAGACATACAGAACACAGTTTATTACCAATGATACTTATATAGAAGGAAATATTCATATTGGATGGGCTGGTCATCTATATTCTCAGTATTTCTTTTTCACCCTATTTAGTAGCAACAATATTTGGATAAATGCAGGATCTTTGTTTTCCTATTATTTCATCTGCATGAAATATTCACCTACAGTCCTCTGTTAGATGTTTATTTTATTTACATTTATTTTAAAATGTGCACATTTGAATCTCTGAGCACATGGAAAAAATATATAGCAAGTTATAGTTAGATGTAAATAACAAGTACAGATATCGCAATACAGAACACATGGCTTATTTGGAAATTGTCTTCTAAAACTCACCCCCCTCTCCCTCGCAATGGCAATGATGTATTAGATGCTTTTTAATATGTGGGGAAGAAAATTTTTTAGGCACAATAAAACAAAATTGTACCAATATTTTGTAAAATAAATGCTTTGCCTAATGTGGATTACGTGTAAATAAAATGTTTTATGAAATGCTATATCAACCCATAAGGTGTATCATGACAAGCTAAATAAGATGCATTATCACTGTAATTTAATGTAACTTGGTATGAAATTTGCCATGGTATTATCAAATCTGTAACATTTGTAGATTACTTCATAAAAATATGTTATAGCTGTTGACGTTTTAATGATGTTTACAGTGTTTTGAAAGAGACAAAGGACTTCTATTTTGATGACACAATGCCATACTGTAGAGCAATTGTGCATACAATTATGCTATTAACTTATTAAAGCCAGTATGAAATTTAAACAAAACAAAATTGTCCTGAAATCTGCTTCATTGAGAAGGTTGTAAAATTAGAAACCCTGGTCCATTGAGTAGCCTTTCTTAAAAATTTGTACACTTCATTCTCATTTATCCCTGTTCAGTCACAATATTTGATTGATAAATGCACAAGAGAGAAAAGAATGGTGGTGAAAATTATACGCTGTTTAATAGTTTATGGAAAGATAGGCAAAGATATCTAGCACTGCTAACAGAAGCAAAACTTAGATGAACTTAAGTGAACAGCTCAGGTGAATACGCATACACACCCCCCCCCCCATACCTTTTACCTTGCTCTGCATGTGTATATGCAGGAGTGCAGAATATGTGGATTACAACCCATAAATGCCCATTTTTGCCAATTAAGGGCTTGATCCCCTGCCCACTGAAGTCCGTGGGAGACTTTCCATTAACTTCAGTGGGCACAAGTTAGCTCCCTGAGTGGTTTTTCAAAAGGGTAGGGGAGTATATAAAGCATTAAGATTTTGCTTGTACAATTTGTCTAAAATGTAACATTTGTTCTCTTTCTGATACTTATTTTATGGGGTTTTTTTGCATAGAACTAGGACAGAAAGTCTCCTGGGTTATGTCTCCGGGAGTGGAGGGGACGGCAGTGCAAGTAGCCGCAACCCATTATTAAAAAAAAAAAAAAACCCACTCCTCAAATCTCCTGATTATTTGGGGTCTGGTTCATGATTTTTTGAATGATTATGTTGTTCAATAACAAGGGCAAGGCTGGAGGAAAAAGGACATGGCTAGCATTCCCTGTGATGTTGGGCTCCCTGGCTGTAATTTCAACATTTGTGAATGTTAACAGCCTGCCTAAGTGATTTGTGCCAGGGAACCACCCCAGAACGCTGTCCCTAGAATGTGGGTTATGTGCAAATCAGCCAGTTTTCAGGGTGTGGCCCATTAAACGTAAATAGATTTCTCTGTAGAGTCTAGTTTACCGGTTTTAGAAACATTTACTAACCTGAAGAGAGCTATGTACAAGTACACTACACAGACTCTTTCAAGCGGGACCGCACTAGACCAAATGACACCCCAGGTCAGGAGCATCTTCAGTCCCTGCCCCCCCAAATTTGTTAAACTTTTGAATATCTTGTTTTTTATTTCATTTGTAGCCCATTTCACGACTTTGATACATGATTTTCATGAAGGATTTAATGGTCATATAAGATGATAAATTTGCACACTAGGATCTGTAAATCTGCAAGCCTGGCATCCCCTCTCTCCCCACGCCACAAACCCAGCACCCCAGATGGTTGCCTGGGTTGCTTGCTCCTAAATCTGGCCCTGCTTTTAGGGTTGGTATTCACGATGGGGTGGGGTAATTGATCAACATTACCTTTAAAACTTAACAGGATTTCATTTTAGGTCAATTTTATTATAAAATGTATTTTTATATGTGGAGAGAAAAGCACTAAGTTCAACACACAGTAGTTTGATCCACTTTAGTTAACATATGTAATTTTTTTAGGCAGCTCTTTGAGCTTTATCTTACTAGTTCATGTTTTATTATCTGTTAAACAGCAACGGGGAATGCTTTGATATGAGACATTTTTCTTCTCGCTGATTTTTCATGTTGTTGTTTTCAAATTTGCGTTAAGTACAGACAATAAAAGGTCACTATCCACTTTGAATTGAGCTTCCTGGAATGGACTCAATAACTCATTTTGACAGAAGTACCCATTTGATACAGCAACTTTGACAAACTAGTCATAAATGAATCTTTCCTATATTTGATACAGAATAAATAATTCTAAAATATTAATCTTTTTATTGTTGCTTAACAATTTGACAGCTGTTCTGGAGTCATCTTATGCCATTTATAAACTGAACACTGTGATCAGTAAGGCTGTTGTTTCTTGTGTGTTATATGATAGACAGTCATAAACAGTGTGACTTTATTTTTTAGATGCTAAGGAATAAATATTTCTAAGCAAATGTTGCACATTGTTGAACTGCACTTTCAGCATAGTGAATGAAATGTACTAGTGCATTGTGTCCCTCTGTGAAAATGTGCATTGGCATAAATTCTTCCTTCATGTCATTAATCATGATTGCAGCTTACACCTGTTGTAAGTATAGATCTTATTATGTGTATTGTGAATGATGTGCAGGTTGGTCTGCTGGAAATCTTAGTGTTTTGAATTCTTAGTGCTTGCACCGTTTTTTTTTTTTTTTTTTTTTAAAGATATGAGATGATACATCTCCCTCTACTGTGAAGCCCCAATA
The DNA here is from genome assembly GCF_965152235.1 of Eretmochelys imbricata. NCBI lineage: Eukaryota > Metazoa > Chordata > Testudines > Cheloniidae > Eretmochelys > Eretmochelys imbricata. Next base: position 198,448,084 of record NC_135574.1, on the reverse strand, counting down.
AGACCATAGCAACCTTACTGGTGTTCAAAGATTACAAAAGAAGAGAAAACCAGGGCATATTTTAAATAGTTAGCTGCATAGATCTGTTGTCTAAAATACGCTTCAATTAAGAGTGATCTTCAGTATATACACTTGCTTGAAGTACCGCATGATAAATGTCTCAAGAATATATGAAAATACTAAAAAAGCAGCCCTAGGAGAGCTATTTTTAATGGTCTGCTTTTAGTGGTTCATTCAAGATTATTACACAGCGCACCAGAATGTTAATGTTTTGAGAGAGGCTATAAACTGTTAAAGCTAATACTTAAACCCAGGCTTCCATTTTAAAAAACCCTGTGCATTCTTTCACAAAGAATCATTAGGATTGGTAGGATTACTGGAATTTTTAATTTTAATTTATAACACTAATTAGTAATGAAATATTAAATATGATTTCTTATTAAAGTTAGTTTCTTGAAGGAAATACCTTCATTATTTCACAGCTTTGCCTGCACTTACGTTGTGTCCTTTGGCAGATCAAGCTCTCTTAACCTCTTTGTACTGTCACACAGAAAACAAATAAGCTAGTCCAATGTGAGCCGTATAGCAAACTAAACAATTAATCAGGCAGTCAAATTCAATGAAAATAGAAATGGGCCTTCCAGTGTCCCCTGAAGTGTCTACTCTGCAGCGCTGTTTGATCCCAAGGGATTTTAAATCATTGTTCTTTACCTTGTTTTATTTCTTGAAGGTGAACATACGTCTTTTTAAACTATGCAGTGATGTGGTTGGGTCCCGTCAGTAGAACAATCAGAATTCGGCATGATTTGTCAGAAAGTGAGCAGGGGAGTGAGGAGTGATCAGATATATGGCGATATGTACCAACCTGGAGTGATAGATTATTTATTATGCTTATCAGGCGAATGCCTAGGAACCACCCCAAATCAGGACCCCATTATGATAGGTACTGTACCAACAGAGTAGTAGACCCAGACAGTCCCTGCCCCAGAAAACTTACAAGCTAAATAGACAAAACAGACATAGGTAAAGGGATATAACACAATGAATGCTTAAGTTATTTTGTGAGTTATTTTGTTTGTGTTTGTTTGGGTGAGGTTTTGTTGAGTGGGACAGAAAGACAAAGAAGGGAGAAGGGGACAGGAGAGAAGAGGCGGGGTATAGTGAAACTGAGGTGAAGTGACTGCTCTCTCCTTCTCTGTCATAAACAGACGATCAGAACAAGGAAGAGAATCTCTAGAGTGAAAACTGCAGCAAGCAATCAGAGGGCTTTCAGCAGGGTCCATTGGCTCCTGGTGCAGAACCTGCTGAGTCTGCTTCTGTGCCTGCTCTGCCAGCTTGGGAGTTGCTTTGGCCCAGGTGGCTGGCTCCTCCTTAGCATATTTTTGTTCCCCAAACCATGTGGTTTGAGGGAGTGGGAGCACCTCACGGTCCTGGTGCCTCTGGACGGTTCTGGATCCTGCGGCGGGTAGGAGAAGTGGCCTGTCTTTGCTCTTCCCCCTGTCATGCAGCCATACCTTCTAAGGTTGCTTTTATGTCTGCTCTGCAAGCATGAGAGTTGTCTCAAAGAGACAAGGAGAGTTGTCTTTGTCCTTACGAGAGTCAGAGTTAATCAAATATTTTCATACTTCGGTGTAAGTTTTCTCTCATGGATCTAGAGAAAATTTAGGTCAGCATTTTCAAAGAGCTTACTGGAGTTAGGTACCCAACTCCCATGGAAAGTTCTACCTCAAAGGTCTGAGGGTATGTCTACATGGCAAAAAAAAGACCTGTGGCAGCAAGTCTCAGAGCCTGGGTCAGCTGACTTGGGCTCATGGGACTAAAAATAGCAGTGTAGATGTTGAGACTTGGGCTGAGCTCTGGGCTCTGAGACCCTCTCCCTTTGCCAGATTCGAGTCTAGGCTCCAGTCTGAGCCAAACATATACGCTGCTATTTTTAGCTTCATAGTGTGAGCCCCCTGAGTCTGAGTCATTTGACCTGAGTTCTGAGACTCAGTGACACAGGATTTTTTATTGCAATGTAGACATACCCTAATTCACTTAATCATTTTGAAAATTCAGACCTTAATATAAACTGTCCTTATGCCATGTACTGTTTGCGTTACATGTGAATATTTGTCTTGGCAAATATCTTAATATTTGATAGCTTAATAGTAATTATTTGAAAGATACTGGCTTTAGTCTTTTGATTCAGTTTAGGCCAGTATCTTGTTCATCAAGGAGAGACATGGAATTTCTATAGACATGTCTATAATTTAACATCCAACATCCATTTAAAGGGCCAGTTTGTTCACGGCTTGTGAATCTGGAAAGGCTGCATGTTGAATGTTACGAAAATTAATTTCAAGAAAATGAATTAGAGGAGCTTATGAATTCTGTTGGACACTGGGGGGTCTTTGTGTATCTGTGTTATGCTGTGGGCTCCATTTGGAATGTGGTGGTGATTTGCCTTCTCTCTTGTCCATTTACCTCCATGCTGGACTCGAATTTCAAATGGTAATGGCACAACAGAGTTTCTTTATATCATAATGGTCCTCCATTCAAGTAGACACACCTTTGGACAAAGTCGACTACTGCCCAGAAGAACCAGTCCCACCCAGCTGGGCTGGTTATTAAGCAACAGATCGCCTAGTAGGGGATTTGATTACCTGATGAGGCTGATCAGGGAATCACCTCACAGAATGCTGTAGGTATATAAGAAAGGGTCTCAAGCAGGCATTTCTAAAGACGGGGAGGATAATGAGAGACTCTATGTTCTGGATGAGTAGCCATGTACAGACGGGCAGTGGGGGGAGAAAGGATCCTGGATTCCTTAGAGGATTTTAGCTTGTTCCCAAAGAATGCTCCAGAGTGGTAAGGATACAAAGGCATGAAAGTGCACATAGAGGTGTTTATTATTTTGTTTAGATCTATGTATCTCTTGAGCTGCTAAGTAAAGAGTAATGGTGGTTTAGAATCCTGTGCCATGTCTGTCGATGTATCTGTCTGCTTTCACTATCTTGTGCCCTAAAGAATTAGTGTAAACTCAGAATACCCATATGGCTGGAGTTCTAGGCAAGGTTATACGTAAGCTGTGGGAGAGCCAGAGCAGTAAGCACTAGTCATAGGATTTGAGAGTTAGACTATGGGGTCTCAACTCTCAGAAGGTGGTGCTAGACAGAGAATCTGCACCATGAGAATGTCCCTAGACGTCACTAGTCAGGGCGGTACCTGCATTTTGTTCAGACTCAGAAGGCTTAACGAGCACACTGGGTGTAGTGAGGTGAGCACCAAACACAACAGCCTGGGGAGTGTCAGGGGGAACTCTGTCAGAGCTCTGTGTGTGAGAAGTAGACCCATAAAAACATTAAAACACTAATGGCTTAGAATACCATTTTGGATGATTCACAGAAAACCAATCTAAAAAACCTGAGTGGGAGAAAGGATTTTTGAAGCACTGTTGCTTTTAAAGTCAAACTGTGCTTTTCAAAGTATGAAAAAAGGCACTTAGCTAACTAGTTTCCTATAAATATTGCATTGCTTTTATACCATTTATATGGCTAAATTAGGTATGTTTATTCAAAGGGCTTATTGTATTATATGCTGTAATAATGAAAAAGCTACTGAAACCCAATATGCATTTTTAAAAAAAAAAAATTAGTAATACCATAAGTAATATGGCTGAAGAATGCACACTGAAATTAGCTTTGACACTCTATTTGCTTTATGTCCAACTTTATCTTACTGTGAATTATTCACTGGTAATATACAGACTACTTTATTAAGTCTTAATCAAATGCATTTTATCATGTATCAATTCAATACTTTGCCATTGCCTTTCTATTTTAAAATACTGAGCTCTTTGTAGAAGCATGATAAATGTACAGCAGAGTGGGTCAGGAACAGTCCGTCTCACGTTGCCAGTGTTTGGAATGAAGTCAGGGTGTGGGTAAAGTGCAGTTTTACATTCTCTCTTCAAAACATACATGGACTGAACTGGCTGCTTTTTATTACTTTCATTTTTTTTTTATCAAGTCAAACTTCAGTGTTAATCTGTATGAAAAAATGCATTGTCGGGTCAGCAAGGAACAGTGCATTGAACAGCTAAACCCAGAGTACCTCGGTGATGTGTGTACGGGGAGAAATAGTTTTGGAAATGATCTGAATGTGAATTAAGCTTTTTTGTTTAATCATTGCAGATTGCATTTGCATTTCAAATAGTAGGAGTTACATTTTAAAACATAGGGTGATAAGTGTTGCACAGACAGATTATGGTGCTCTAAAATGGATTCCGGGGCTGATGCAGAAGCATAATTGTGCATGCAGAGTGATAATTGTACATGCGGAGGCCTGTTATTTTTACACGATTAACCCTTTTCTAGAAACACAAGTGTGTTTTATTATATATGCAGTTACTGTACATATTTTTGTGTACAGCTCCGGTACCTGTGTTTGAAACTTCAGCATGAAGTGTCTCATCAAAGCTGCTGGCCTTCTCCCACCTCTTTATTAGTCATAGAACAGATAGAACCTTTTGGTTATAAAAATGGAAAACATGAAGCTTGCCCAGTATTGAAGCACTGACCCCAAAACTCTAAAAGGTTTGCTAAATTTTATAATCTAGTCAAGGGAACCTGAACCAATTTCTAGGTTCCTGTGGAAACCACATGAAAGTCCTTTCTAAGAGTGTAAGGTTTTATCTCCAAACAGTGAATCTGCCAGTTCTTGATTGGATTTTGCTTTTGGCTTCCAAACCCCCACAGGTTGAACCCAAAGGAAAGTTTCATATGACTTGAAACTACTGCCTAGTGCACAGTAGGAGTAGTTTGACTCCATTTTCAGTGGGCGTAATTGGACTTTGGATTGCTTTGTTAGGTTGACCTATGCTTTATTTTCTAAGGACAATGACAGTAGTTCACCAGTGATCAACGAGTTCCTACACAGCAGAGTACATTTATTTAAGGACAAAAGCAGGGGTGGCACCAGCCTCTTCTTGATGGGAAGCTGAGGTGCGCTAGACAGAAAGGTGGGCGGGGGGAGGGGCTGAGCTATCTGGCTAGCAGCTGCTGCTCTCCAACCACCCAGCTCTGAAGGCAGCCGCCAGCAGTAGCTCAGAAGTAAGGGTGGCAATGCAAGCAGCTACTGGCCTAGCACCCAGCTCTGAAGGCAGCGGCTGTAGCCCCCAATTCCATTCATACCCGCCCACCCCTCAGCACTCTTCAGAAGAACTCCAGTGCCCTTTGCACCCCACGTGCCTCCGCCAACCCATTCACTCCCTGTCTTGTCCCTGTCTCCTCCCCTCTACCTCCTAAAAAGACCCTTGCACATCCTAGACACACAGAAACCTAACACTCATTGGTACAAAGGGCTATGAATATATTGCAGGCTCATATTGTCTGGGGCTTCTTAGTATAATGGTCTCTGAAGCTCCTATGCTTTCAAAGGCTGTCTCAAACATTCAGATGACCTCCATAATGTTAAATACATTAGTTTCAAGATAGGACTGTGTTAATCCCAACTGCCTGTTTTGTTTATGAAAGTCAGAGTCCGCTACATCCTAAGAGGTCTATATGACAGCAATATTTTCCCCCTTACTAACTAATCAGTAATGAGACAATGCACATTTGGCACAAATTGAGCCATTCATGGTGGTTCTGAGGCCTTGTGAAACTAGTATCCGCTGTCAGTGACTCTGACCTATTTACCTCATTCTATGGCCCCATCAACATAGCATCGGAGTATGTCAGAAGCATTAGCAAATTTATCCTTGCAACACTCCCATGGGGTAGAGAAGTATTATTTCCTCCATTTTATAGCAAAGGAACTGAGGCACAGAGAAACGAAGTGACTCGCCCAAGCTCACACAGTAAGTATTTGGCAGAGCTAGGAATTGAAACCAGATCTTCTGAGAGCCTGTCCAGTTCCTTAATCAGAGAGACTGTCCTTTGCTTCTCATTCAATATATTTTTATAAGCAACCAAGAAAGAAAAAACAGTATATGAACTTCTGGCACTACTGTTCCAAAAGGACTCAATCCTGACCAGCCCCAGGCAAAAGTTTCCTTGGCAGAAGTGATTCCCACTTGCTGAAGCAATGTTTCACTGGTAACAAAGAGGAATCTAAAAGTGGTTTGTTATTTCTTGTATAAATGTTATTGAATGCTGTTTCTTCTCAGAGATGTTTAAATGGAATTAGGCCATGTAACAGAAATATCACAACCTTTCCTGGGGCTAAAATTGTATGTGCAATAATATTATTTAGTAGTATTACTTACTTGATTATTTCAGCTTTGTACACAACATTCACTCTTATGTAATTATATGAGGAAATGGTGATTATCTATGAACTAGCAGGTTTATTCATACAGTCTGGGTCCTAAAGACAGCTTAATAAACCACAAAGACTGTGGATAGTTAGTCAGATAGTTGTTAAGGAAATAATTCCCAAACGGAGACCATTTAGAATATGCTAGGCTTTAACTCTCTGAATTTTTAACGTTAAGTTATAAATATGGGAAAAAGGAAGTAGAGGTGGAAAGCCATGTGAATTGTTTGTTTGCATTACTGCACCTTTTTTTAATTTGTTTCTTAACATAAAGCTTCAGAATTGATGGAAATGCTGATTATGGCCCTGATTTAGAACATTGCTGAAGGATTTGCTTAAGTCTAATCCTTATTTAGGAGAACACTTAAGCATGTGCTTAAAATTATATATGTGCTTATGTGCTGTCCTGACTAGGGATGCTTTCCTGAATTGTTACCAGAACTCCTAGTTATTATGTAGCAAATTTTTCATATTTTTCTTGGGAAGTACTACATTCTGAATCATGTCTCTTTAGAGAATTTTAATACCTTGAGCTTGGTCAAAAAGCTGCAGTTCCCTTAAATGTGGTGCCAGTGAAGTTTATAAACTCTTTGAGATCCATGGCTATACTAATGGAATGCATAACTTTAGTGAACCATGAAATGTGGGACTTTGGCCACAAACAGGTTATGCAAATGAACCTCCTAACTTCTGTGATGCCTCATCTGATGTTCTGATCACACTGGATAACTCCCCTTTCCTTTCCCCCCCACACCCACAATTGAGGTTTTCAAACAAGTTCTAAGTTCAACCTCATAGCCTGCAGAACTTCTAATTTATAGCACTGTAAGGTAGTCTGAGGCAGAGTCTCAGTCTCTCCTGTTGAAGCTGTTCCACTTTGTATAAAATAGTTGAACATAATTGGGCGAGAGGGGGTTGGGAGAATGGTTGTTAGGGCACTCTTCTGCAATGTGACAGACCCAAGTTCAAACCACGGTTCCACATCAGGCAGAGGGGTAATTCAACCTGGGTCTCATCAGCTTATAAAATTTGCATATGGCACCAGGCTGGGAGGGGTTGCACAAACTTTGGAGGACAGAATTAGAATTGGAAATTGTCTTGAAAAATTCGAGAATTGGTCTAAAATTAAGAAGATGAATTTCAATAAAGAGAAGTGCAAAATACTCCATGCCACCATTACCTACTGGACTCTGTATCAGTTCATATTCTGGACTACCCTCTCCAACGCAAATTGAGGGGCCTCTCCCACAACTCCATGTGGGTCTACCTGGCAGTGCCCAGAGCCTTCCTCCCTCCAGTGGACAGTTCCTATGCCTTCACTCACCCAACCTTTGTTTGTTTCCTCAAAGGTCTGCTCAAAGTCTTTTCACTGATGCTCAAACCTACCTCTTCCTGGGACCTTAATATCACTCTCTCTGCCACCCTTGAACCCCTCACAATGTGCTTTCTCTTCCACCTCTGAATGAAGGTGATTTCTTGGTGACTGTCACATCAGCATGACGCATTAGCAAATTGACGCACATGATGGCCAACCCACCCTACACCATCTTCCAGAAGAACAAGGTCTCCTTATGCATGCACTCCAAATTCAACCCCTAAGGTAGTGTCTTTGTTCCACCTCATCCAGTACATCCACCTCCTGCACAAGCGGTGGAACAAGTTTGGGAACCACTGTCCTAGGGAAACTGGGAGGATTGATTAGCTTGTTTATACCTTTTGAAGGTGTAAAGCTTTTCTGTGTTAAATGTTAATGGCTAGATCCTGGCCATTTTTGTGTTCATGTGCAATGGGGAGAGGGAGTTCTTCACCACTAACTCTGTGGCTCTGTAGAGGGCAGCCAAAATCTTGATATTTCTACATTGGAGGGAATGGCAAGAAGAAGTATTAGTGCTCCTGTTACATTCTGGGGTGCAGCCCTGACCGGTGAAGAGTTGTCAGCTTGGATCCATAAGTGCCTTAAAGCTTTGCTACTGTATCTGTCGTCCTGGGGTGCCCACAGTCAGCAACAAGCATTCACTTTATGTCTGTGTATTGGGAAGCCCTGGTCCAACACATTGGATCCAGGAGCCTACCTGCAGTACCACTGGCCTCCGCCAACCTTGGTTAGTAACCAAATAGAGTGATACCACACTCTTCCCAGCCCTGAATTTTCCCAAAACCATTTCTTCTTAACTGTCCAGCCCTGTCCTGCAACAATCAGAGGAATGTTAAGTTTTGTTGTTCCTTTAAAGAGTTGATATACAACAGTTTGTTATTTTAACTGGAGTTAACAAACAGTTCAGTACAAACACAGCACTGCATTGGTTTAGATTTAAAAATAAAACAAGTTTATTTCATTCCAAAGAGAGATTTTAAGTGAATACAAATATAAGGATTAAAGTCAGAAACGGTTACAAGAGAAAGAAAGACAAAATGCTTTCTAGTAACTAAAATTTAACAAACCAGACTTGGTTCAATGTTAAATCCTCTCCACATTTTCATCAAGATGGCTGACAGAGCTCCTGGGTCATGATCTATTCCCAGAGTCAGAGGGCTGGTTCCTTTGTCGTCTTAGGTGAAAGATAGATACCTTGGGTTTTTGTCCCTCTCTTTTATAGTCCAATAAATCCTTGAAATGGATTTTTCTGAGGGTTACCCCTCAATAAAGTTCATTTAAGCTGTGGGGAAAGAGACAGGGAGTCTCCTGGTGAAGGAATTTTCCTGCTGGGTTTGTTGGCTAAAATGAAAATTATTTAGTACCTGCCTCCTCCAGTATAATTGCATGAATATTAAACATCAGGTTGTCAATCTGCTCCCTCACCATGATAGTGTGAGGTTTGCCTCCACCCCTTGTTAGCTTGATGGGGGTCTGTTTATGCAATATGTAAATACATTCTCATTGTCTTTCAAACTACTTTGACAGTAACTCATAAGTGGAAAAATTGCATTTCTTTGTTTAGGGTAACTCCTGCTTGGCGGGCAAACACATTTTAAGAATTATAATTTCAGTTTATGTCCATAACTTTGCATCTGTTACTTGAACCTACATTATGCAATGGTACTAATAACCAGTGAGACATGAGCTTTTCATTCACACCCTGCATGACATTTATCAGATACATTTCATGACATTAAAGAATCAGGATACACTTGAACTGTTTAAGCCGGTTGCAGTTCATTACCAGCGGTCTGGGTGCCCCTTGACCTCTGCTCTTGGGCAGTTCTTAATATCATAGTTCTCTAGAACAGTTCCCCTGTTGTTCCATCCCTTTCTGTACCATTTGCCAGACTAAGGTCAGTACTGGGGGAACCACATACTGCAACCTTTGAATGCTATTCCCATGTGTAGTCTCATCACACATGGAAGCCTTCCCCCTGCTTGTGTTCTTCACTTGTAGTAGGTCACATACAGACAGTTTTGGTTTTAAAAGCTACATTTAAGCCTCCAGTATTACTAGAGTTATCAGAGAAAATATAAACAGCAACACACTGAAGTTTTTGAAAATCCACAGAAAATAACCCTATCAATACTAATATAGGATGCTTTTCCCTTCTTAGCTGAGGATCTTTGAAGCATTATCCTCTGCTGGGAATCCAACCGTCAGTCTTATGAAAGGGGGCTCTTCAATCCTGGATAGATTATATGTTATAGAGCATGACAATATTGCCCTTTAAACATGTGTTCTAAAAGATGTGTAAAATATTTTAGCATTAATTTGCAAGTGAAGAACATTTTCCCTTTGGGATGTCATAATTATTTTGGAGACTTAATTTGTCATGTATTCCCTGCTGACTTCTTGAAATATTAATTTGCTTTCTTGAGGTGTCTCTGACATACAAGGACAAATTTTCGTATTTGACCCTCTGGCTGTAGCTGATATTGATAAGACAAATAACTAAAATTTGTTCCTAATAGTGCTGAAAATATAATATTCAGATCCCTGATGGCAAACAAACAGATGTATACATATGCAGTGTATTGCAGAGAAAGATAAAGGAGTCTCTTCATAAAAAGCAGAATGTTTATACTAATATTTTTCATTTATTATACGTTAATGCTGCTGAAATGTAACATTTATCTTGGCACTCAGTTCCATTCTGTACTCTTGAAGGTCTCTTTGTTTTATTACTGTTAACATACCATAACAAATGTCTTTCAGATGTGAAAAATCAATCATCTCAAAAATGTCTCCAGTAGTTACTTGGGTGGATTAATGCAAGGTGTTAGGAGAGCAGTGTTCAAATGAAATGTCATAATCGAGCAATGCGAGTCAGAGGAATAATCATAAATTGGTCATAGTTCTAGCTTCCGAAGCTTAGAAAAAATAAACACATGTAAGAAAGATAAACTAAAATACTGGTATGCTGCAGTAAATCCTGGGGAATGAGCAGGCACTTTGTGACTTAAGTTTATTGAATACACTATATAGTTCTCTAGTTTGTAGTTTCTCAGTGCTGGGCCCTAAATCAGCTCAGAAAAGTGGAAAAATTTAGGCATTTGAGGAGGGACTTGGCAGCAGTTCATTTAACTTATGATTGTTAGTACTCTGTCATCTCTAAAAAGTATGTATCATCTCATCCATATGCATCTGTTTGCAAAGGTTTAGATTCAAAAATTCCAAGGCCAGAAGGGACCATTGTGGTAATCTAGTCTGGCCTTCTGCATGAGACAGGCCATAGAACTTTCCCCAAATAATTCCTAGAGCAGATCTTTTAGAAAACATCCAATCCTGATATAAAAATTGTCAGTGATGGAGAAGCCACCACAAGCCTTGGTCAATTGTTCCAATGGTTAGTTAATATGGGAGAGGGGGATAGTTTAGCCAATATTGGAATTTTAGCAAAATAGCCCAAGTGGTTTCTAACAATGACTTGGATTAGGTATGAATGGAGCCAGTATATAGTGAGTGCAAGTTATAGTTGGCCTGATAATGTGAAATAAGTTATACCTGGCAGTGTGCAGATGAGGAGCTATCTCGATTCAGTTGCTTGACGAATTTTTACCATTTTGCATCTCTAACATGGCAAGTTTGTGAATGTGTAGTGACTTGAATGTGTGATGCTATTCTCCATGTTTTTCTTTGACATAAATGGAAAACATATTGCCAATTCATGTTCCAGCATCCTACATCCTTCAATTGTTCAAAACATTAATCTCTCATATGCTAGCATGTTCTGGGTTTATCTACGCTTAAAAGGCTACAGCAGTGCCACTGTAGGACTTCCGTTGGCGTAGGCAGTATCGTCGCTGACAGGAGGGCTTCTCTCTTCAGCATAGGTAATCCACCTACCCAGGAGGCGGTAGCTATGTCAATGGGAGAAGCCCTCCTGTCAGCATAGCACTGTCTACACTGGGATTTATGTCCATATAACTATCACTCAGGGCTGTGTGGATTTTCCACACCCCTGAGCCCTGCAGTTATACCAACATAAGTTGCTAATGTAAACCAAGCCTTTGTAAGCATAAAAACGATTTATGATAGAAGAAGAGAACATTCCAAATGTCTTGAGCCAATGTAAAGATGATCTTCCGTGCACAGTGTGGGAATAAACATGAAGGAATAGTGGAACGCTGTTTCCTGTTAATACATTTAGCGGTGTGATGCCACTGAAAGCACACCTAAGAGTGCTGCCTAAGAGTCAAAATAATGAAGCACATTTTTTTAAAGCTGAGACTGGTTCCTACATAAATATTTTTAATTGTCTTAATTGCAATATTTATAGGGTAGAAAATTCCAGGTCAAAATTAAGCAGAATATAAACAGTGTAATGACGACAAAACCAGGAGCCAGCTAGTCTTCATGCTTAGTTTCATGGGATGCGGCATCCTGACAGCTACTTCAGACTCCCGGCATCATATTTTGTAACAATTAGCCTGTGCAATGGTTTGCCTTACTTGCATGGTAATGAGCCATTCTTTTCAAAGAGGTACTGGAAGCTATCAGTGAGGCTATGCTGACTGCCTAAAGGTCACATTCACTAAAATCCAAAGGCTTTGTGGAAGTTGAGAGAGCCTATTTGTTAAAATGCCAGTCATTATTGCTGTAAACTCTACCAGGAGAAAAGAGACCAGAAATTTAATGTAAAACACAAGGCAAGGGACCACATGTTTCAAAGTTAGCCCTGGGTTGAAACAAGAAAAAAATATATTGTTCTACTGTATTTTGACTTGACTTCAAATTAGTTTATTAAATTGAGTAAAGCCTTATTTACTACATCAAAGCATAGGGAGAGAGAGAGATTCAGAACTTTTATATTCAAGACGATAGGAAAAATAGACATCCTGATTTTCAGGGATCTGTTTACGTATCTTTCTTCAGAATGACCCACTCAAGTTTCTGGAGAGATGTGCTGGGAATCTGAACTGACTGTCAGTGTAATGCATCCATGTAACTAGGTATAAAGGTTAGCTCGCTACTACTTTTTGTAGTGATTTTAAGAGCTATGTTCTGCTTAATTTTTACTTGAGATTTTTCTTTATTTTCTGCCGTATGCCCTATAAATATTACATTTAGTGAATACAATTAAGTGAAATTGGATGGTGGTAACTGTCATGTTGTTTTTACTTTACTGTACCTCCTCCAAAGAGGCCTTGCTACAGCACTTCTCTCCTGAAACCTTTAGTTTCTTCATAGCTCTTTAAAAGCAGAGTTTCCAGAGTCAGCTCTTCAGCAAGGAGGGACACAAACCACAGATACTTCAAAGTCCACCAGCTTGCTCCCTCATTCCACCTGTTGGGGATGAAATCCTGGCCCAATTGAAATTAGTGGCAAAATTCTCATTTACTTCAATAGGGTCAAGGTTTCACTCATAATTTTTCAGAGGTTTCTGACAGAATTCTAAAGCTTTTAAAACCAAAACACTATCTAATTTTTACTGTATGAAATTTGCACTTACTTGGATGTAGCCTGTCCCTTTAAATAAGTCCCTGCTCCTATGCCAGGCTCCACATGGATGCAGGAGTCTGTCCACCTGGAGTTCACTAAAGGATCTGAGCCTAATTTTGTTTATATGTTTTGATTTAATATCATCCCTATCAAGATCTCTAAAAACGAACTGTTTTAAAAACACATATCACCACATATCACAGTGAAAAAGAAACTTCTTCCTAGGTAAATTGTATTGTGTTTTTCTGTAGATCCAGTTAATAAAAATATATATTTATAACATTAGCAAAGGTGAAACAATGTGAGATTCCTTTTTTAATTAATGCTTTAAATTTTTCAAAAAACACTAGCACAAATTAAATTATACACTGTTCAGATGGTATCTAATTTAGCATGGATCATTAGGATTATTATAACTATGTGTTCATTTTAAAGCTGTATGAATTCCAAACAAATGGGGTTTTGGAGGAAGAGGTAACAATTACTTGTGTATTCTTCAATAAAGCTTTTAATGAAATAAGTGTAGCACTTTAATCATAGAGAACATTGTAATGGATGTCCAGTAGGTATTTTAATGGAGACATACTGTCACACCTTCCCTCTTCCAGATAAGACTCTATGTTTAATTATGTGAATGTGTTTTGTCTGAGAGGGTAAACTTATTGAAAGGTGGTTGTTGGGTTTTTTGTTTTGGGTTTTTTTTGTTTTAACATTCTGTTGAAAGATAAAACTTCTGACAATATTAATCTTCCAAGTAATAAACATGGGCTTTTAAAAGTTTACCAAGAGAGTCCAATAAAAGAATACTCTGAGAGTTCTGAAAGAAACCATGAAATGTGAGGTTTCAGAGTAACAGCTGTGTTAGTCTGTATTCGCAAAAAGAAAAGGAGTACTTGTGGCACCTTAGAGACTAACCAATTTATTTGAGCATAAGCTTTCGTGAGCTACAGCTCACTTCATCGGATGCATACTATGGAAAGTTTAGAAGATCTTATTATATACACACAAAGCATGAAAAAATACCTCGTCCCACCCCAGCAGGAGAGTGGGGTGGGACGAGGTATTTTTTCATGCTTTGTGTGTATATAAGGTCTTCTAAACTTTCCACAGTATGCATCCGATGAAGTGAGCTGTAGCTCACGAAAGCTTATGCTCAAATAAATTGGTTAGTCTCTAAGGTGCCACAAGTACTCCTTTTCTTTTCATGAAATGTGAGACAGCAAGCAGCTATTTAAGCAGTCCAATAGTGATTGAAGATGTAGGGATGTTAAAATGTGTTGCTTTGCTCCACACCAAATTAAGAACAGAATCAAAGAAAGAGACATTTTTATGCTTTAATAATTCAGAGTTTGAGCAATATTATTGGTTTAATTGAGCAAATAGAAGGAAACATTCTTAGATGTGCATCATCAATGTGGTCTCTATCTTTCTGCTCTTTAGCCATTCTAAACAAATAGTGTATGGATGAATGTTTTTTTGCGAGGTTAAATGACTGGCTAAAAATAAAGATGTTGGAAACATGTGCAGCAATTTTTTTCCTATGTAAAATAATAATATTCATAGATATTTAAGTTTTGCTGTCCTGCTGGTCCTGCTGTGGTTTAATTCACAGGCTGTAGCAGCAGTCACTGTTGCAGGGAATTTGTGATGTGAGCTATTGCCAGGAAAGCCTCCATCTGACATTACCAAACTCACTTCACTTAAGGCCACAGATCATAAACTAGGGCTTTAAAGATAAATGAACAGCTCTTAACTCATTAACTGACACAATTTAAATTTTAAACAAACTTCCACTGAGTCTCAACTGGCAAGGCTTAAATAGGTATCCCAGAAAGGATAAGGATCATGTCTCTGCAATTTTTTATGAAAGGAGGAATAGGCTAGCACAAAGACTATTCTTTTTTTCATTGTACTCTATTAATTTTACATGTAACTTTAAAAGAAAATATTTTAATCTGCTATGTTAATTCTTACATTCTTTATAGTACATCTGTTAAACTGCACATAGTTAGCCTCCTCCAGCATTGTGGTAAATAGGCATCTGGTGGGAACTAATTCCCCAAAAAGATATGAACCATTTCTTCTAACTTAGCTTTTTGAAACACAAAATAAACTTAATCTACTCATAGTGCATTACAAGGAATTCTAGTTTCACTTGCAGTGTTCATAATGACAGCTGTCAGTCCAAGGTAAAGACATTTAGAGTGATCTAACATCATTTAGGGCTGGCATTTGCTAATTATAAATGTCTTCAAGGGGGCTAAGGGCAATGGATGTTGGATTCCAAGTGATTTCTTTGAGCCAACACTGACTTGGGGCAAGCACCAGTCACACACAGCACCTCCTCCTAGCTATTTCATGGGCCTATACTACTAATGCAGGCCAGACAGGAAATGTGAGTTTCTCCCCGGCTGAAGGAAATTGGTTCTTTGGCAGTTAGCTGAACAGGGAGTTGGGTTGTCAGAACTAGTAGGGTTCAAAGACTGGCAATGAATTGTCCTTATTGATTTTTGGTGAAACTTTATAAAATATGAAACTATATTAAGGATCTTCTCCTAGACTCCATCTGTGTGCCTGTAACATATGTACAGAAACACTGGCCAGCACCGTTGTGCACATGTGCAGGTGATTGAGTTTAAATGCACAAACCCCATTTAGCTTGCACATGTAAGTCCTGTCATCTGCACTCACAAGTAATTAATAAAATAATTCACATTGGCTTGAGTAGCCGATTTGTGTGTCCCTTCTTAGTGGCTCAGTGTTGCGATACCTAAGTGATTTAGGAGACTGCTTCATTTTCAAAGGGGATTGAGGCACTTAGTAGCCAAAATCCCTTTTGAAAATGAGACTTGCTGACTATGCAATGCTGTTGTAGCTATGTTGGTCTCAGGATATTAGAGAGGGAAGGTGGGTGCGATAATATCTTTTATTGGACCAACTTCTGTTGGTGAGAGAGACAAGCTTTCGAGCTTACGCAGAGCTCTTCTTCAGGACTGGGAAACAGAGTATCACCACTAAATACAAGGTGTAAAAGATTGTTTAGCATAAGTAGTTAACACATATTCACCTTGAATTGTCCTTCGAAATGTGTTAACTACTTATGCTAAACAATCTTTTCCACCTTGTATTTTTAGGTGTGACACTCTATGTACATTTCCCGGACACGAAGAAGAGCTCTGAGTAAGCACAAAAGCTTGTCTCTCTTACCCACAGAAGTTGGTCCAATAAAATATATTACCTTACTTACCTTGTCTTGCTTAGTGACTGTAACAGCCTGGAACTTTCTTAAGCACTTCTTATTTAGCTCAGTGGCAGACGCATGTGCTTGAGGTGGATTAGATTCTTGACTGTATTTGTGTAATCACACTGAGCTACAAAAGTGTTGTCTGTGCAAAGTGATGCACACACAAATGGAGGCAATGTTATGAACATTTAACCCTTAAAATAAATCTTTATTAACACCAAGGAAATGTAGCCACCTACAACACTTTTGTGGTGGCTGAGAGAGAACAAATTTGTTGTGATTACATATGGATGGATTGTTGATACCTCTTCCCATAAGCAATCACGTTATTCCACAGATTTCTCAAAACAGGTTCTGCATCATTATTTCGTTGAGTAGTACAAGATAAAGCTCATGTCAAGTACAGAGAGTAAGGAAGTCAGACATTTTGCTTCTTCACTGTGTAGCTTGATTAATCAATTGTTGATCTACAGTAGCAGGAATTATTCAGTTGGAAGAAATAAGTTAACTATGTTTAAGCTTATGGAGAAATCAAACAGATTTTTAAAATGGCATAGAAAATAAAACCAGGAAAGATCTTTGTACAATTCTCACTTGCAAAATCTATCCAAAATAATTCTGTCTGTGGAAGATAGTTTATTGTTGTAAAGAAAATGTTTTTACCTTTAGGCCCCTGGGTCCTTGGAACTTCATGGAAATTCCAAGGCGAAGAAGAAGGTTTCTAGTCAGCCTATGTGTGTCTTGGGACGCAGGGCCATCCCTAGGCGGGTGCGCGGCCCAGGGCAGAAGTGATGAATCCGTCACTTCCGGGACCAACCACGCTAGCCAATCGCACCGGCCTGTGGGGCCCCCCAAAGCGCAGGGCCCGGAGCAGTTGCCCCGATTTGCCATACCCTAGGGACAGCTCTGTTGGGAGGGGTTGATCGTTCTTTAGAGATCACTAAGGCCTTGTTTACACACAAGTTGTACTGCTTAAACTATGGTTATAGATAAAGTGGTAACGCTTCCCTAATGTGGATGCGGTCATACCGATATAAAAGTGTTTTATGTTGATATAATATTCCCATACAAGAAGGGGAATAAATTATACTGTCCTAAGGCATCTTTGTATAACTGCATCCACTGAAGGAATTTTATTGTGCTAAAAAATCATACCCCTCACTGAAATAGTTATACTGGAACAAAAACCATGTGTATATGGAAATAAAGTAAAAAATGTTAACAGTGCCAGTAATTAACCATTCAAACAATTTGCCTAGGTCATGGTGGCTATTTTTAAACCAAGATTGGATTTTTTATTTTAATACGTTCTAGTTTAAAAGGAATTATTTTGGGAAAGTTCTTGTGGCCTGTTACATAAAGGAGGTCAGACTAGATTATCACAATCATCCCTTCTAGTCTTGGAGTCTATAAGAGGGGAGCCCCAGAAGTATAGAGACTAAGAAGCTCTTTATCCCCTTCCCGTATGCCCCAGGCGATGTTCAATTCAATTTTGGGGTCTCTCCAGATTTGGGAACCCAGTTTGATGTGTGTAGGAGAACATGAAATAAAAAGAGTGTGAGTGGAGCTTAATTATTCTTTATTTTCTCTCCTACTCTATAAATCTTTGTAAAATTTTGGTTTTCTATGCCTTTCCTATAGGAGAGAGGAATCCCTTTTTCTCCTTTTCTCTGTTTAACCTGCAGCCCTGCTGAAATTGGGATAGTAGACTGGCATTTCAAGCTGAAATGGAAAAGCCTTAGTTTATTTATCTCCTATTAACGGTCCCTGGATGTAAATGCTACCTTACTTGACAAGGAATCAGCAATGGCATTTCTCCCCGGTTTGATCCATAGGAAATCAGGATCGGTTAATCAACTAGCCCCTCCTTGACAAAGACTGGCATTAGGCACCGGGCAGCTCAGCAGTGGCCAATTTAAAGAGGCACAGGTGTATCAACAAAGCAGTCAGCAGGAACTGAAGCAGTAATTTTGCTATGTGAAAGATCTCAGGGAATATCTTGGGAGTAATTTAAGAGAGGAGCTCAGGGAGGCAGTCTCACAATAGCTCTCTTGCAGCCTTAGGAAGCGAAGTCCTAGATTTTGTTAAAAGAAAAGGAGTACTTGTGGCACCTTAGAGACTAACCAATTTATTTGAGCATAAGCTTTCGTGAGCTACAGCTCACTTCATCGGATGCATACTGTGGAAACTGCAGAAGACATTATATACACAGAGACCATGAAACAATCCCTCCTCCCACCCCACTCTCCTGCTGGTAATAGCTTATCTAAAGTGATCACTCTCCTTACAATGTGTATGATAATCAAGTTGGGCCATTTCCAGCACAAATCCAGGTTTTCTCACCCTCCACCCCCCCCCCCCCCCCCACAAACTCACTCTCCTGCTGGTAATAGCCCATCCAAAGTGACCACTCTCTTAACAATGTGTATGATAATCAAGGTGGGCCATTTTGTTGGCACTAAATATTTTTGGAAGCTTAAGCCAACTTTATAGTTTCTTTTGTTAATAAATGATTAATTTTTTGCACTTTAAGTTTTATCTGAGTCATCTCTTCTCAAGCCTAGCCTAGACACTCAGCCAGTGACAATATCCCAACCTTTTAGTGTGTTCTCGACTCAGACTATCAGCACAGAGGTAGCTCTGGGCAGAAAAGCTTTCTGATTACTTATTTGCCATGTAGTTGTCGTTTTTGTTGTTTTGCAGTCATTCTTTCCTGTCAGTCAGGGTTTTTCCAACCATCTTCTAGTGGCATCCTGTTTTATGCACTGGCAGTTGGGAACCTTCCCCACAGTCTGTTTCTCCACACTCTCCTCTTAGCAATTCGTTTTCTCTGTCTCATCTGTCCATTTACATCTTTGCCTCCCCCCACCTCTTTTCTATTGTTTTATTATTTTTTGGCTTTCTCTTTGTTTTTGTTTCCTACTCACAGGACGGGTGCATGTCTCTCATTGTTTGTGCGTGGCGGACATCCAGCAGTGCCTCAAGGGGCTTGGCAGCATGTGTTCTTGCAGCTGCCATGGGAATACAGAAGAGAAGCTTGGGCAAACAGGCTGCTGTTTCAACCTGCAGCTCTGTACTCATGAGTTACTGACTGTATTATAGGCCACCCTGGAGCAGTGAGGAGGGTGGGGGTATGGGCAGGGGGCTTTCAACCAACCAGTGCCTTACCCAGAGCCAGCAGCGTATTAACGCCTAGGCTGAGAAGGCCTAGGCCTAGGGCAGCAAATTTATAATAGCAGGCAGAGGCTGCTTCCCCCGGTGCTGGTTTGTGCCCTCCATCCCTGGCCCTGCCCCAACGCCACTCCTTCCCCACCCCTGTTGGTCCCCTTCCCCAAATCCCCGCCCCAGCCCCGCCTCCTCTCCTGGGCGTGCTGCATTCCCCCTTTTCCTCCCTCCTTCACGAAGCTGTTTTGCACACGAGCACTGGCAAGGAGTGGGGAGAAGCAGGACCCGGCGGCGTGCTCAGGGGAGGAGACGGAGTCGGAGCGGAGGTGAGCTTGGCGGGGCGGGGGCGGCAATTATTTCTGGGCCTAGGGGCGGCAAAATCATTAATCTGCCACTGCCCAGAGCCATGGGATTATGGCAACCATGGTGGATAGATCACACAGTTTTCTCTCTCCCCAGCGTTCCTCTCCTCTATGTCCTTAACTAGTCCATGGTAATTGCTGCATTCCAAGGGAATTAGCATAGTGGGCCCCATTTATAGTGAAGTAAAACTTTGATATGGATAAAATTATGCCCACCTGCTATGCATCGGCAAGGGGGTTCAAAGATCCTCCCATATTCACCTTTTTATCCCCGTACAGTGGGGCTGGTCACAAGGGCAGACCTTGCGTTCAGGTGAGCACAGGGGCTAAATGGGGATAGATGCACCAGCCGCTCTGGAATGAGCAGGGAAGCAGTTGGGTCATGATTCCATCTCTGCACTACACAGCAGCCTTTGGAGCTGGCTGGTTATGGAGGAAAGCATAGAATGTGCCTGCTAAAGGAGTGTGGAAGCTTCTGTATTCCCCCCAGCATGTCAGAGAGCTCTAGCAGGCATTATGCCTTGTTCAGGTACAGTGGCTCCTTGGAGCGTCCCATAGGAGTGGAGGCTATAACGTACAATGGAGACCTATAAGTAGAGTGATAACCCAATGAAATGCACTCTCTTAATTTGGGACTTCAGCATCACTTGGCTATAAATGGGATTCCATTATATTCAAGTTTGCTCTAAGGAGTTTCTGGGTGTACATGTTAAGGATCTTGTGTTTCAGAATCCCCATTTACAATACTCACCCCATACATAGCATTTAAACTGGAGACTGGAAATTGCAACGCAAGGGCTAACCATCAAGTTACTGCACACACTGACTACACAATAAGAAGCATAGGTAGTTGTGGAGCACTAAATGGAGCAGTGAATGTGCAGAATCATAGTAACATACTTGGTTGAAGTCTGTTGGATGGCTGCCTGATTATAGTGTAGGACTGGAAAGGACCTTGTCCAGGTCATCTAGTCCAGGCCCCTGCACTCAACACAGGACTAAGTAACAACTAGTCCATTACAGGCAGGTTTTAGTCTAACCCATTCCTCCAGTGATGGAGATTACAACCTCCCTAGGCAATTTATTCCAGTGCTTAACTACCCTGACAGGAAGTTTTTCCTGATGTCCAACCTAAACTTCCCTTGCTGCAGTTTAAGTCCATTGCTTCTTGTCCTATTCTCAGAGGATAACAAGAACAATTTTTCATCCTCCTCATTGTAACAACCTTTTATATACTTGAAAACTATTATATCCTCTCCCCCCTCCCCCAATCTTCTCTTCTCCAGACTAAACAAGCCCAATTTATTCAATCTTTCCTCATAGGTCACATTTTCTATACCTTTAATCATTTTTGTTGCTCTCCTCTGGACTTGCTCCAATTTGTCCACATCTTTCCTGAAATGTGGCACTCAGAACTGGACACAATATTTCAGTTGAGTACTTTGCATTTCTCCTTATTGAATTTCATCCTATTTACTTCAGACCATTTCTCCAATTTGTCAAGATCGTTTTGAATTTTAATCCTATCCTCCAAAGCACTTGCAGTCCCTCCCTGGTATCATCCACAAACTTTATAAATGTACTCTCTATGCCATTATCTAAATCATTGATGAAGATATTGAACAGAACCGGACCCAGGACTGATCCCTGCTTGTCCTCACTCGATATGCCCTTCCAGCTTGACTGTGAACCACTGATAACTGCTTTCTTGGAATGGTATTCTAACTAGGTATGCACCCACCTTATGGTAGCTACCTCTAGGCTATATTTCCGTGATTTGTTTATGAGATGGTCATGCAAGTTAGTATCAAAAGCCATACTAAAATCAAGATATACCCCATCTACCACTTCCCCCCATCCACAAGGCTTGTTTACCCATCAAAGAAAGCTATTAGGTTGTTTTGACATGATTTGTTCCTAACCAATCCATGTTGACTGTTACTTATCAACTTATTATCTTCTAGGTGTTTTCAAATTGATTACTTGATTATTTGCTTCATTATCTTTCCGGGTACAGAAGTTTAAATGACTGGTCTGTAATTCCCCAGGTTGTCCTTATTCCTCTTGTTATAGATTGGCACTATATTTTCCCTCTTCCGGTCCTCTGGAATCTCTCCCTTCTTTCGTGAATTTTCCTTGAGTATTCTAGGGTGTATTTCATCAGGCCCTGGTGACTTGTAGCCATCTACCTTGTCTAAGTAATTTTTAACTTGTTCTTTCTCTATTTTAGTCTCAGATCCTACCCCATTTTCACTGGCATTCACTATGTTAGACATCTGATTGCTAATAATCTTTTTGGTGAAAACTGAAACAAAAAAGTCATTGAGCACTTCTGCCATTTTTGCATTTTCTGTTATTGTCTTTTCTCCCCCATTGAGTGATGGGCCTACCCTGTTCTTGGTCTTCCCCTTGCTTGTAATGTATCTGTAGAATATTTTTATCTACGCTTTATGTCTCTAGGTAGTTTATTCTCATTTTGGCCTTTCTAATTTGATCCCTCCATGCTTGTGTTTTTTTTTTAAATATTTTTCCTTTGTAATTTGACCTAGTTTCCACTTTTTGTAGGACTCCTTTTTTGAGTTTCCAACCATTGAAGATCTCCTGGTTAAAGTCAGGGTGATCTCTTGCCATACTTCCTATCTTTCCAGTAGGATAGTTTGCTCTTGTTCCCTTAATAATGTTTCTTTGACAAACTGCCAACTCTCTCTCTCTCTCTCTCTCGCATATGACTGCCATCAATTACTTTGGAGAGAAAGGAGGATGTCTAGTGTCTGTTTTGGAAGATTGCTGGGAGAAAGAGTATATTGGGGGACCCAAACATTAGTTCAGAAAGTTTTTCAGGCCCAGGTTCCATTTAGTCTCAATCCACCCATACCTACCATGCACTGATCTCCTATGGATGTCCCACTGCAGGTAGTCCCAAGCACAAAGATCAGAGTTTCAGAACTGATATCCACCTTCACAAATTGAAAAGGTAGTTTCCCTCTCTATCATATATATATTCATAACAACATTCCTAGCAGGTGCTGTTTTTCAGCAAATGATAAACCCTTATAAAAATATTTACTGAAAGAAATATAGCTACTCAAAGTTTAAACCTGTATATAGCCAGATATGCTTCTGCTGTTGGGTGGTGGGGGCTTATTATTTATTATGCTGTTTAGCTAGAAGCACTTTCACTTGAAACGATATCCTGACATAAGTCTCTGGAGTTGTAAATCTTTAACTTTTACTTTCAAAAATACCATTAAAATCTGAATTCTGTATGATGTGTGATGGCTTAAATGTGCAACATGCTTCATTCATTTATGGTTTCGAGCATTTTTTTAAACTAGGATGTGTTTATGCTAATAACTATGAAGTAATAGTGCATCCTATGGGGTTGCAATACATTAGACTTAATAGCTTTTGATTCCTCTCCTTTAAAACAACAATGTATTTAGGCCAATTCTGCTACATTGATGAGGATGTTTGTCATTTGCCACCTTTTTTTCCCAATGGCTTTTTTTATTAGTAAGGTCTTCGGTATATTTTTTTTTTCCTGAATGGAATTAATTTTAAAACTGAGTCATTTGTTTACAGTTCAGGGAATGTTCCTCTGCAGCTTTGGTTTAACTAATCACATTTTGCAATGGTGAAGAATCCAGGAGGTGCCCTGTTACTGTGGAATGTTGACTGATTGGCTGTTTTTAATCTAGTAGTAATACTTGTGATTATACTTTATATTATTATACTTGTGATGTATTATTTAAATGCAGTTGCTGTTGATGGTTGTGACAATTGATTTGGCTAGGATTTTAGAAGGTTAACCCTTTGGAAAACCATAGACGTTGTCAGTGTCCTGTTCTCTGAATATGGTAAAACTAGCAACGTTGCAGTTCTGATATTCTAAAGAGTTAAAGTTGCTCACCATATAATCTTCACAATTGTTGTTATTGTGAGGTGGAGGCCCATGTTACTCTGATGACCCTGTGTGCTGACTCAGACAGAGGATGTTGACAGTTGATCAATTAATTCCACTAGGTAGAAATTACAATGGCTTTGTGTTTTAGGCCAGTGAACATTGGCTTTAATGGAGATTAAAGTGTAAGGGGAAAAAAAAAAAAGCATTTGCTTTTTTTATTGAACCATTATGCTAAATTACTGACGAGCTTAAAAAAAGATGGTACATGTCTGCCCAGGGCTAGAATTTAGGGCTTACTGTCCTGCATATCACTTCTCTTGAGATCAGCGAGTTTAATTCTTGTTCATTCTTCAGGAAAGAACATAGCAGCCATCTTGAATGCTGCTGCATTACTAGCACAAAAAAGATTGGGTGAAGTAAAGACTAAAATTAAAGAGGGAAAATCAATTTGGAACAATTAATGATCTGTTACAATAACTAAATGTGCATTTCTTGGTCGTTGATGCATTTTTAACTTGTATTTGCGTGTGTTCTTGTTATTTGAGTGAGGGAATATTTCAGAGTGTATATTTGAAGTATGTTAATGATTTCTTTTGATGAGGGAAGCTAAGGGAATTCATTACTGTAAATGATTTTTACTTTAGCACTAAATGTTCATAATTTTCTAATCAAGGATTGTATTTTCCCTTTTTCCTCTCTTCTGTCTCTTGTCGTTCGCACTATCATTTACTAAGCTTGTTGATATATTTCTGCAAAGGGAAATGTTGCAACAAATGTTGAAGTTCATATTTTATATCCAAAGTGTAAGATTAACTCCTTTCTGATGTCATTGTTATGAATCAATTTTCATTGTTTTCTACCAGAGTTCTTTATGCTGTATTTTTTCACTAAATTAATATTTAACTGTTGATGAGATCTTTGCTATTAATGGCTAGCCTCATATTTTTCAAGGATTTTCTACTATAATCTGATTAGTCTCTTGGAATATTCTGCCCAACCATTTTAGTTATGTGTAGGAAGTGTCCTTAGTGGGAGTATGATGAATGAAAACTTCAAGTTTTATTTTCCAGGGAGCGGAACTGACGTTTGATTGATAGTTCTGGATGAATAAACGTAATCACTGCTATGTAGATGTAATGCCGAGTGTAACTTGCAGTTGGTACTTTTGGTCACTGTGGGGAACTGGTTCTGGCTTCTCCACCTTTACTAGCATATTCAGTATATGTCACTAGAAGTAACAGAACAACTTGTGTGCAGATTTTGTCCATGCGAAGTCAGTTGAGTTGCATCACCTCTGCAATGGTGATAATGAAAAAAGTTGCATGTGGCAGTAAACAAAGTGTATTGATTCTGAAATTGGAAAATTCTCGGTGAAGAATCTGATGTAGAAAAGTGTAACTGAACACAAAAAGGCAAGCTGTACAACTGGTTCAAATGAGCTGTCTGGCTGTGAAAATTCATGTGAAAGAAATGCTAATTCACACCAGGCAGGGGAGGGAACAGTGGAAAAAATTATTACTGCAGGGATCATGTGTCTTTCCATGTGTAAAGAAGTCTAGTCTTTTTTTAGTGGAAAAAGAAGTCAGTGTTAAGTCAAATAAACTGGAGAATTTTATGATGTGTGTGTAAATGTGGAGCTGGATAGTTAAAAATTTGCTCCAAAAACCAAATTGATATATAGTGTGATTAGAAGAATGGTGTGCTAGCTAGAACTTTTAAAGCTTTGTTAGCAAAATATATGGACCTGACACACCTACATGTACTAAATATGTTGAGAGAAGAATATCAATGAAATCACAATATAAAATGTGAATGTATAAGGTGGAAAAAAATTACTAAGACAAAGTTTTGAATACTGCTGAAGTATTTAGAATGACACAGGAAGCAATCCAGAGTTATTTGTCATTCATTGGGCACCCACAATTAAGTCAAGAGTGTGGATATGGAAACATAATTGTGTTTACTGCAGTCGAAATAAGGGAGAAACTAATAGGACATTTAATGATTTCAGAAGAGCCACTTGTGTTGATGGATGAATCAAGGGTCCTTTCTTACAAATGCATTTATGAGTTTATAGTCACATTGTGTATGGTAGGGAATGCTATAACATATTTATGGACTTGATAAAGCTGTCAGGAACAATCAGAAGAGAAACTTTTGAAACAATGCTTGAAGATGCTGAAAAGCCATGTCCATCATGAAAGAGATGCTGCACTGGAAACTTTTAGACTTTTTAGAGAGAGAGGCAGAGAACAATCAATGCCAACAGTTTCATTGCCAATAGACAAATTAGAAATTGATGTATTTGTTTTCTTTTGAAAGAGCCTTACAATGAAGCTGTCCCTTTGTAAGGTTGTTTAACTTATGGACTTCAGTAGTCCACTTCAAGAAAGTGGTAGATGTGGTTTAGAAAACATACTCAGTAGCACCAAAGAATCAGCAAGAAATCAAAGCTATATCTGAAGTTAGCAAGTGAATTTTATATGATAAAACCACTGGGGGGCGGGGGGTGGATGCGTGGACTACATAAGCCAGTATGATATACACCAGTTGCTGCTATATGTACCACACGATAGAAACAATCTGGAAAACCTGCTCATTTTCCATTTACTTCATTTGACATGATGGAATGAAGAGTATTGCAAAGTTTAAAATGCTGTTACAAAAATGTTAATGTAATCAGTTGGTTACTGTAGTGGGTTAGCGGTGGCCCCTCCCACTCTGGGTCAGTGGGAGGCCACTCCACCTCACTACAGTTACTAAATAAGGACTCTTTGTGGTGACTTGAAGTCACTATATAGCCTTTGCTTACTTTTGAAAGAGAGATCTGACCTATTGTTATTGGAGTTAGAACAGTGTGTAGGTTTTGGGTTATTTCAAAACCAAAGCTGGAGTTTCTAGAGAAAAATATACAACTTAAAATGGAAGATAAATAATTGTTCCAGGATATTTCAGTTCAACAACATTCTGATCATTGCCAAAAACCAACCTAAAAACATTTAATGTGCTCGTCCATAATTTTTTCCTAAATATTATCAAATCTTGTCATTTTTATAATTTCACAATGGGCAGTATTTACTCCAAATATAAAATACATAGTACAGGTACTACAGAAAATATGGATGAGGATGCAGAAGTCATTTCTTTTTCAAAATGAATGCAGTTTTCAGACGAAGAGATCATTCAAAATCTGAATTATGGTCAACAACAGTGAAAGCTCAGGGCCTGTATAAACTCCACTACCAACAAATGTGATATCTGGTTCATCTGCCCAATGTGAATGTGAGTTTTCAAGCATGTATGTTTCCACACTACAAAACGTGCTTGAAAACAAAACATTAATATTAATATGAATGATCTGGTTGTTACCAAATTCAAAGTGGAAGTCTTGCCACCACTTCATGAAGAAGGGCCAATTTGAAGCCATAGACAAAACTATTGGGAAAGGTTTGGAAAACATTACATCTAGAATTATCACATATTTTAGGTGAGATATAGCACAAAATGAACAAAATTATGAGTAGAAACGAGTATGATAATGTCGTAGCTTCAGCCTTTAGACATAGTATATGTACCTTTCACGACATTGTATAACGTTCTCTTCCAATAGGAATTTAAGAAATAAATAATTATATGTTGTATAAAAGGCAGTATATGCATATGTAGGGGAGCAGGCCATGTTACATGGAGATCATGCATAAGATATGTTGGGGAACCATTTTGAATAAATTGTTAGCGGATTATAGCATGAAAGTATGATGACAGAAAGTACAGTGTTTTAGTGTATGAAACTGAATGGTAGTGTTGGTGTTAACCGAGTAGAGATATAATTTCAAAAACTGTGGGAGGTGAATTCAATGATGGCTCCTTCTCTTAAAGTGCTCTACTTTTCTCCTTGCAGAGTGCTGCATCAGCAAAGATTTACAAATATATCTATTTTCCAAAAGATATGCCAAATAAAGAGACTCAGTAAGCTGTCCAAGGCAATTGAAATAAGATAAAGTATATCAGTGGTTTTGAGCTGTTGAAAACAAATGATATAATGTCAACATAAGAAAGCAGTAGAACAGAACAAACTAGTCCCAAGGTATTCTGTTAAGCTTTTGTGCCAGTTGGGCTGAACTACAGCTTACTCTAGATATGATCTGCAGTTCCGTGATAATTACTAAAGTCATTGGCAAAAATATCTCAGGTGGGACTCAAACACTTAAGTGGTTCCATATATACAAGGGTGAAAGTTTAACATTGCACAGAGCATATTTGACACACAACCCCTATTACTGTTAATGGGAATCGTGTGTCTAATTTGTTGCATATGTAACTGAAAATGTACCACAGACTACATCCAATGCAAGATCACTGACATGGTTCAGATCGGTATCTGCTGAACGTCCAGGCACAGCAAAATATTGATGGAAACAGATC
Source organism: Eretmochelys imbricata (assembly GCF_965152235.1). Taxonomy (NCBI): domain Eukaryota; kingdom Metazoa; phylum Chordata; order Testudines; family Cheloniidae; genus Eretmochelys; species Eretmochelys imbricata. The sequence continues at coordinate 198,419,818 of NC_135574.1, read as the reverse complement.
ATAGTAAAATTAAGTTTCAAATGGTCATGCCATTCAGATCCTCAGCTGTGTTCGTAAGAGTAGCAGAAACAAATGCTAAACCACCAGCCTATCAAGAGTTTATCTCCTCTTTCATCCCCCCATCTTGCGTTCAGTAACAGTGATTGAAAGAAACCTGAGTGCTAGGATTATGTATTATTTACATAGATCAACGCAAAGGAAAATAAAGCCTTTTGTGTTACTATTGCAGCATTTGTGGTACAGTGCCAACTACATTGATATGTTCTCTTGCTTAATGTGTAAGTTCGGAACTGAAAGAATTTGACTCTTGTCCCAAGAAGACTCATACTTTAACATGTTTCTTGTCCAGACAATTTTGAGACTACAGGGAACTGTAAACGGTTTTTAAACTTTAGGGATGGAAGCAGCTTACCACTTCAGTTTACATAGATGCAAACTGCCAAATGATGTAAAAGAGGAAGACAGGTGGGAAAGAAATGATTGGAGGGGTAGAGGAAAGAGACTTCACTACTGAATAGCTTTTGTGTTTGTAAGAAGCTGTGGTGGTTTTGGCTCCACCACGAATTAGTTAAGGGGAGTAAGGTATTTAGGTTTGATTATTAAAAGCAGAATATTGAAATAATCATTCTTAATTTAAAATATTCTCACTGTTTTAAAGTAACACCTTATAGGCTTAAATTGAAATCGGTTTCTTTACAGAGATTTTCCAACCTTCATCATGTGTGCACTTTTTTTGGACACATGTTTATGTATTTTGTAAAGAAAATAAATATTTTAAAAGAAAAAATCAGCATAGAAACATTTGCTTTAAGAAAAAAGAATCTATAAGGAAAATGAAGTAGATTTCCAAACAACTATTCAGAAAGAGAAATGTGATAGGTTGAACTTTGGGCTTTGTAGCAGTGATGGATGCAATGTTTAGATAGCACTCAGATGTCAAATTTCTCAGACATGAAGGCAGAGCACTTTCACAGAGGAAGTCTGTCCCAGGTGTTAGGGCTTAGGACTTGAGATAGAACCATAAAATCATAAAAATGTAGGGCTGGAAGGGATCTTGAGAAGTCCAGCCCCCAGTGCTGAAGGAAGATGAAGACCATCTCTGACAGGTGTCTAACCTGTTCTTAAAAACCTCCAACAATCGGGACTCCACAACATCTCTTGGAAGTCTATTCCAGAGCTTAACTACCTTCATAGTTAGAAAGTTATTGTAATATCAAATTTAAATCTCTCTGACTGCAGATTAAGCCTGTTACTTCTTGTCCTACTTGCAGTGGAGACACAGAACAATTGATGACTATCCACTTATAACAGCTCTTAGTATTTGAAGATTATTATCAGATGTTGTCCCCCCACACCCTGGTCTTCTTTTCTTAAGATTAAACATGCCCAGTATTTTTAAGCTTTTCCCAGTGGTCAGGTTTTCTAAACCTTATCATTTTTGTTGCTCTCCCTGTGGACTCTCTCCATTTTATCCACATCTTCCCAAAAGTGTGGTACAGAGAACAGGACACAATACGTCAGCCTCTCAGTGCTGAGTAGAGCAGGACAATTATTTCCTGTGTCTTCATACAACAACCCAGATTAATACTGGTTTTTGGAGGGTGAGGGGGGGATTTTTATTTATTATTTTTATTTTTTTGCAGCTGCTTCACATTAGTGACTACTGTTCAATTTGTGATCCATTATAATCCCCAGATCCTTTTTAGAAGTACTACTGCCTAGCCAATTATTCATTATTTTGTAGTTGTGTATTTGATCTTTTCCTTCCTAAGTGTAGTACTTTGCACTTGTCTTTATTGAATTTCATCTTGTTGATTTCAGAACAATTCTCCAGTTTGTCAAGGTTGTTTTGCATTCTACTCCTGTCCTCCAAAGTGCTAGCAACCCCTCCCAGCTTGGTGTCATCTGCATATTTTATATGCATACTCTTCACTCCATTTTCCAAGTCATTAATGAAAATATTGAATACTTCTGGATCCTGGACTGTTTCTATATGACCCCACTAGATACATCCTCCCAGTTTTACCGTGAACCATTGATAACTACTCTTGAATATGGTCTTTCACCCATTGTCCACCCATCTTATAGTAATTTCATCTTGAACACATTTCCCTAGTTTGCTTATGAGAATGCCATGTGGGATTGTCAAAAGCCTTACTTAAATAAAAATATATCATGTTTGCAGATTTCCACCTATTCAGCAAGCTAGTGACCCTGTCAAAGAAGGAAACTAGATCAATTTTGCATGATCTGTTCTTGACAAATCCATGATGGCTATTCCTTATAACCCTATGATCCTCTAAGTATTTATAAATTGGTTGTTTAATAATTTGTTCCAGTATCTTTCCAAGTATCAAAGTTAGTCTGACTGCTCTATAATTCCCCAGGTCTTCTTCGTTCATCTTTTTAAAGACAGTTACTATGTTTGCTCTTCTCAGTCTTCTGGTACCTCACCCATCTTCCAGGATTTCTCAGAGATAATTGCTAACAGTTCAAATATTCGCAAAAAGAAAAGGAGTACTTGTGGCACCTTAGAGACTAACCAATTTATTTGAGCATAAGCTTTCGTGAGCTACAGCTCACTTCATCGGATGCATACTGTGGAAACTACAGAAGACATTATATACACAGAGACCATGAAACAATCCCTCCTCCCACCCCACTCTCCTGCTGGTAATAGCTTATCTAAAGTGATCACTCTCCTTACAATGTGTATGATAATCAAGTTGGGCCATTTCCAGCACAAATCCAGATTTTCTCACCCTCCGCCCTCCCCCTCCCCCCCCCCACACAAACTCACTCTCCTGCTGGATGTCACTTTGGATGGGCTGTTACCAGCAGGAGAGTGAGTTTGTGGGGGGGGGGGGGGGGGGCGGAGGGTGAGAAAACCTGGATTTGTGCTGGAAATGGCCCAACTTGATTATCATACACATTGTAAGGAGAGTGATCACTTTAGATAAGCTATTACCAGCAGAAGAGTGGGGTGGGAGGAGGGATTATTTCATGGTCTCTGTGTATATAATGTCTTCTGCAGTTTCCACAGTATGTATCCGATGAAGTGAGCTGTAGCTCACGAAAGCTTATGCTCAAATAAATTTGTTAGTCTCTAAGGTGCCACAAGTACTCCTTTTCTTTTTGCGAATACAGACTAACACGGCTGTTACTCTGAAACCAGTTCAAATATTGCTTCAGATAGTTCCTGAAGTACCCTAAGATTAATTTCATCAGGTCTTCTGACGTGAATACATCTAAATATTCCTTAGCCTGTTCTTTCTCTATTTTGGCTTGTTCCTTCCCCCTTATTGTTAATATTAATTGTGTTGAGTATCTGGTCACCATTAATCTTCTTTAATGAAGACTGAAGCAAAACTGTCATCAAACACTTGAGCTGCCTTGTTACAATTATTAGCTCTTCCTCCCCTCAAAGTAATGGACCCACAGTATCCTTTTTTTTTCTCTTGCTTCTAATGCATTTAAAGAATCTCTTCCTATTGCCTTTTATGTCCTTTGCTAGGAGTAACTCATTTTGTGCCTAAGACTTTCTGATTTTGTCCCCACATGCTTATGCTAGTCTTTTGTACTCTTCCTTTGCAATTTGTCCATCTTTCCACTTTCTGTATGATTTTTATTTTCAAGTCATAAAAGAGCTCCTGATGGAGCCATATTGGTTTCTGACTATTATTCCTATCTTTCCTTCACATCTAGATAATTTGCAATTGTGCCTTTAATGTTGTCTCCTTGAGAAACTTCCAGCTCTCCTGAACTCCTTTTCTTCCCATGGGACCTACCAGTTCTGAGTTTGTCTACTTTTTTTGAGGTCCATTGTCCTTATTATGCTGCTCTCACTCCTTCCTTTACTTAGAATCATGAAATCTATCACCCATATTGCCTTCCACTCTCAGATTAGCAAACAGTTCCTCCCTGTTGGTCACAATCAAGTCTACAGTGGCTGTCCCCCTTGTTACTTTCTCCACTTTATGGGGGAAAAAGTTGTGTCCCATACATTCAAAGAATGTATTGGACTCTTTTTGTGTTTTGTTGTATTACTTTTCCAGCAGTTGAATTCTCTCAGTAGTTAAGGATACCTCGGTTCAAGTTCCTACTCCACTACAGATTTCCTGTATGACCTTGGACAAGTCACCCTACCTCACAGGGGTATAGTGAGGAGAAAACTGTTAAAGATTATGAGGCGCTCAAATACTGTCGTAATGGGGAACCATATAAGTATCTCGGCGAGAGAGGGAGATTTACCAACTGCAAGAGCGGTTAGCTGAGTCTGAATTTCTTCAGACTGCTGAAAAAAATCTAGTTCACTCTGGGCATGCTCAGTAGCTTAATCCAGGCATGAACAATATTCTTCCTAATGTTTCCAACATTTTATACTCTAACATTTCATCATCTGCTTTGCATAGCCGCCCCACGATAGTAACATCTTACCTATTCTTTGAGCAGTGTCTCATTAATGTCACTAGCTACTTAAACAAGTGGGAAACAGCTCGTTCTTAAGGTACTGATGACTGGAATTAAAATAGGCTGTAACATAAATGAAGAGTGCCTTCGCTGCTTCTTTATTAGACCAATGCATCACTTCAGTTAGTCTGTTTACCACAAGAGTTGCTTCTCCGCATGTGTTTTGAATGGTAACCCTTGTCCTCCTTTGTAGTTGTTATTTATTTAGCCCCCCTCAAGAAATCTGCAATATTCAGAAATGTGGAGAGGTGATAGCTTGTTCCTAGATCTGTGCAAAAATGTGAGCATCCAAAACAAAGCTGGCATATTCTTTACTACTTGGTGGCCCTTATTATATGTGTAAGTTTGTACCATTTCACGCACAATATTTGCATCATTTGGTATGACCAAAAAGCAGAGAAATTGTCCGGTAAGTCTGACATTTCCTTTCTAGGTACTTGCAGAACCCTATGAAACTATCACAGCCCCAAATCTGTGACTGATGAGTATAATGTAATAGAGATGAATTGACACAGTGGGATAGGGAGAGACACAAGAATTTCCAGGGAAGGTTGTTTTAAAAACAGTTCTCATAACTAAGCCTCAGTTCTTTTCTCCACTGGATACAAAATTTTGCTAAGTAGGGGAAAAATAGGAATTTTGTTTAGGTTAAGTGGCAATTTGACTGAAATATTGGAGCTCTGGTGTGGTTTTCATAGGGCAACTTGTCTTGCAAAGTGATAACAGAAGAACACAATCAATTGAAAGAAATTTGTCAGACTGTTTCATCAAAGGAATTGATTTCTATATGTACTTATATGAGAGAACTTTCACATATTCATTCAGGTCATGGAAAAGATGTGAAATGTGTGTATGTGTGTATGCTTTTTTTTAACCTCTCAATATGTAAAGGCTTTCTCGTTCCGTGCACATCTATGTATGCCCATGTACTAATAAGGCCCTTACCACCATTGCCCCACATCCAGCAGTGGAAACTGCCTCATCCCAGGGGAAAGGAGTTGATAATAGATTTCTGTCCATCCTGAGAGGTGCTGAGAAAACCTGAAACCCTCATACATGTGAAACCCTCCCCCTCCTCCCCCCAGAAACAATTATTGAGCGGACAGAGATATCAGTGGAGCCCCTTTCCTTTCCAGCAGCCATGAAAGCAAGAGAGTAAAAAGGTGGTAAGAACATGTGAGAGGGCACCTGGCCTTCCCTCAAATCGGCCAGATGGGGAATAGCCTAATGACATGTAGCACCCAGCTCCTACGCACCCAATAGGTTGTCCTGCATGCTATGGTTACAAGGACACGCAAGCCTAGCGGCCTTCCAGAAATATCCCCGGTGACAAAAGGCCTGACTCCCCTCATATTATTACACTCTGAAACAAGATTTGTAATTACTCAAAGAACAAGTTAAAAATAAATGGGGGAAGAGTTAACCTTGTACTCTTGTAGGAGGCGTTAAGACTAGATCAGCAAAGTACATCTGTATGTAAGGTGTTTACTTGTGATATAAATTATATTTAAATTTATGTAAATACACATGTAAAATGGTTTTGACCCTCTGGATCCTGGAATATGCCAGTATGACCTTGGGTGCTACAAAATTTTCGCACTCCATACTCTGGCAATTTACTGGGATTATATTACCATTTTATTTTTAATGTGAGTTTTTTCTACTTAACAGTCTGATCGGTTTCCCTTTTACCATCAGCTTTGCTAGCACATATAAGTAAACAAATATATTTATCACCCCTGGGATCAGTAAGTGCTAATAAAGTTGCTGTTGCTTGCATTTTAGATTTGTTTTGACAACACACACATCCTAAATTAACTAGGAATATTTCACTTGTTCCATAGCTCAACAGGAAAGCTAAAGAGCTGAGTATTATTGTATCATTGCAATAACAACACTATAGTTAAACTGATAGGTATTGTACTGTCTGTTCTCTCTGTTACGGGTTTGCTCCTGATAGGTGGAGCTCATAGGCTAAATGGAAAACTTTTAGATCAATATGTAGTATCTCCAGAGAAAGAAATTTAGTCTTAATTTCAATAACTACTGTTTACAATGTCAAAATAAGAGTGTGCAATAAAAGCAAAACTGCTGTTAAAAATGGATACAGTCTGCTAAAGCTGATTGTATTCTTGGAAGGTACTGTTTAGTTACATGCAGAAGAGCAGTGGTTGTATTTTTGTGCATGCAAATTAGACATGTACAACTGAAAGCATATGTCTGAGAGTAGATCACATAATCCCTGGCCATTGTCTTTAAAGGATGTCTCTAACATACTCAGTTGCCACAAAACCAGTTTGCAATACATTCTTGAAAATTCAGATTTCCTGTTTGCTGCTCTCCACAAAGCCACTTCTGAACGTTTTCTTTTAGTGTGGAATGAAGTTTCCTGAGATCGTTCTAACGGATACTGTATATTTTAAGCAGAGAGCTCTGATTTTCAATTTTTGAGACAAATGTTGCAGAAGAAATGTAGATCTTTAAAAAGACCCCAAAAGTTACTCATTTCTGAAAGCAGTGTTAGGTGCATGGTGATCAAGTTAGTGCTGATTGTACTGCAAAATAAAATTTATGGTCCTGTAAAGCTCAGACTCAACTCTTATGAAACTAAACATTATTGCCTAAATTGCCTCTGAAGTTTTATTTTACTTACATACTTCTTCTCAAGTTAACAAAATATGTAAAAGAAAGAGCTTATTTGCCTTGTAAACTAGCAGAGCCACTTACGGGATTTTTTTCATAAACTTTTAAATTGTTAGAAATATGCTGGTTTATGCACTTTAGTAAAAGGCTCTGTACTATGATTTGTATCTTCTGAATGTGGTGGTGTTTGTTCAAAGGCACATTTCACTGTCACTGATGAACGTGCTGTGGAAGTGCAATTAATTGAGTCAGTTTTGGGAATATCGCTATATTGTGTACTCGGTGGCATTACATTATATTGTTGTTCAAGAATACGTGCACTCTGGTGGGTTTGCTAAGCAGAAAGTTCAGTGCCTTGACACTTGGACGCTAAATCTGTATACTGAGTCAACAGATTCACCCCAATGAACTTCTTTAGAAAGGCTTTGATTAAATGGTTATGAGAACAAAAGACAATCTCCACATTTAAAAATGTGTTCAGTTATATGTCACTTCTTACATGAACCACTGTTGTTTCACTTTGAAGGTACTTCAACACAGAACTGGCACTAGGCAGAAGCAGACAAAGCAATTGCTTTGGGCCCGGAGCAGCTCAAGGAAGCCCCAAATTCACTTTTGATTATGTGTTGGAGGTGGATGGGGGACTATTCCTGCCTTGGGCCCCCAGTGGGATAGCACAGTCTCTGCTTCAATGTTGCCTTCTTTTCACCTCAAAACTCTGCCTAGGACCTCACAGCTTTGCATCAGGATGACCTTTCCTTCGACCTTTATACAAAGTTGCTTTGAGCATCAGACATGTATCAAATGATTGTGATACAAAATATTCCCTCTCACAGCAAGGGATTGAGTTTGGGAATGACATGGTAATGCAGTGTGGTATTTTTAGAATTCTGTGCCAACCTGCATGTGATGGTTTTTATTAAATCCTGGCAACATGAATGAATATATGCCTGCCTTTATTCATAGTCCAGTATTCATCCTACCATGTCTGTCTTAGTAAAATTTTCTCTGACATACTTTGTTGCTGCTTGTGCATCTGGATTGTGGTTTAGGTGTTTTTTGTTTTTGTTTTTTGCCTTAAAGGTCACTTTCCTTTTTGTATTTTAAAAATAAATAACAGCATCCTTGCTTACTGAATGGAAAAAACATGTCAGTGGCAAGAGAATATGAAAAATGAGAAACAGCCGTGAAAATTGAGAAGCAAGGAGCTTTAGAGCTAAAATTTTCTAGGCTGCACTGCACTAAAAGGCAGATGACAGTATATGTTATGAAAGGAACTGACTTGAGCCTGCTACTGGGCTCATTACATTTTCCTAAATGTTTTCCAAGTAATAACCTAAGATGAAATTGAAAACATTATTTCCATTTGATTTTGAAGAGCTGTGGTAGCAAGAGTGACATCAAAGCAGTGCATATTTTAGAGATCAGCAACATACAGACTTTGAATACAAAGCCCGTTTTCACAAGTTTAAAGAGTGTTTTATCTTGTCTTTCACCCCAGGTTATGTACTCTATGTCCATCCTGTATTCCTTTGTAGAGAAGCATCTATCTGAGCATTTTTACATTATTATTAAAATTCTTATTGTGTTTGCTTTTCTTAGAAACTTTTAGACATTTAGTCTTAAACTGGGAAGGAAACATAGATTCTTTTTCATCCTTTTTGTAGAGGGAAAATGAATACATAGACAAGTACTGAATAAATAGGAGTGACACCCTCATCTTGAAACCCTCATCTGTAGGGCTTTAGGGGTTTTCACTAGAATGTTGGTGAGTTGGATCAATGATTATGATGGATATTTAAAAGAGAGAGAGAAATATTTAAGGTAAAGAGAAAACTCCATTCAGCTGTTAAGCTAATCACACATTTGTCAATGTCTCTGATTTGCAAAGCTCAGGCTCAACTCAGAAAGACACCTCAGTTAATCTCTAACCATGACTGGTAATATCGCTCCTTTGTAACAGTATGAATTGCTTTGGACACTTGACATCTGTAAGCTGCTGAGCCAGCTCACTGACCATTATGTTGAATAAAATTCTCAGCAGCAGCAGATTTACAGTCCCTTTCTTTGGGATTTTGTTTATTTGACAACTCAGCAAAACTCAAGTTTCTCATAGAATCTGTTGTTCCCCCTGAAACCCATATCCTATTGCTTGGCCTTTCCTAAGGCTTCTCCCCATTAAAGCTTCGGTCCCCGCCCAGGCACTCTGCCTGGCAGGTGCGGAGAGAGACCCTCCCTCTTTGACTGAACAGGCTGCTTCTTATAGGAAGTGCTGCTTTGGAGCTGTCATCTGCCTGTGGTTGCCTGACTCAGTCCCTCAACCACAGCCTTGAAATAGGACACTGGGCTGTGTTCATGTGCCCCGTGTCCAGTGCCATGTTAGAGCATCTCTTGCTGATACATCAATAAAAATATCAATTACAAATTAAGGAAATATAACAGAACACTCTACTTTGTTTAAAGGAAGACCCATTCTATATGGGTACAGAGGTCAATTAGAAGCCTGACCAAGTAAGTCTTGGATCACTCTCTGAATCTTGTCAAAGTGGTCTCTGGCACCTAAACACAGGAAACAGTTTCCAGAGGGGTCATTTTTCAAATGAGAAACACTATAGTTCCTGGTTTCAGAGTAGCAGCCGTGTTAGTCTGTATTCGCAAAAAGAAAAGGAGGACTTGTGGCACCTTAGAGACTAACCAATTTATTTTGTTATAAATAAATTTTTGTTATTTTGCTATAGTTCCTGCGAGAAATTTAAAAACTATTACCAACGATGAGAGTTACCCAGCTGAGTTAAACTCCCATGACAGGACATTGCAGCAGCATGGTCACTCAGGTAAATGGATCTGAGAGTATTTAGGGATTTGCAGATCACTTCCATTTTCCTTAGTCTAAAATAGAAATAATTTTTGGGCTGAAAATTTGATGTGCTCTTTTTACAGAGAAATATAATAATTCTTCAGATCAGAATGGGATCTAAAATCCAAGAAAGAACAAAAGTAAAGCCTCCAGGAGCGAACACAATGAGTGTGTCTCCTCTGTAATTCTTAGAATGGGAAGTTTGCTGTCTGCAAACATTTCATTCACAGAATTAATTGCGGAAGACCACAAAGGTGTGAAAGTATCACCTCCATCTTGTCCAAATTGCCCAATACAGTCAGGCATTTGGAGAACACAAAGACCAGAGCATTCTGGTTTAATGAAAAGAAGAATATAGACATAAGTATCATCCTTCTGTTGGTATAGGCCAAAGCATCTCATCTCCCATAGCATTAGTATGTATACGTTTAACAAAAGAAGACTATGGAATCCTACGTAACTCTTCATGTGGGCCCTTAGAAAAGACTTAGGTACTCAATACCAGCCTTTCTGAGCTCTTTAAGATGAAACATTGGGCACAGTGTAGGACCTCATTTTCAGCTCCCACAAGTCTTTGAAGATGACACAGCAATACCTTGTGGTCACTTGTATCAAAGGCTGCTGATAGATTTACCAAAACCATAAGGGACATCTTAGTTGTGCCCTTCTCCAAGGACTAGACCTAACAATATCGTCCGTATACTAAACCTATGCCTAAAATTGGTAGGGGCTGATAATGCATGGTAGACTAAGATGCTAACAGGGCATTACCATCTTTTCAGTGAATGAAAGGTTGGAGACTGGGCAGTAATTAAGGTTGTTTTCATGAAGGGGTTGTGTCTTCAGTAGAGGTTTATATATAAGAGCTGCTGGAACAAATGGAGTATTAAAAATCCCCCAGAAGCTCTCCACTAGTCTTTACAACCCATAATTAGAAGGCTTTTTTCTTAAAAGAGAATGAGTCTGTCCTCTGGTTATCAGTTCAAAATCAATTTAATCATCACCTAACAAGATTCTGCTTTACTCAGTAGCAGAGGAAATTTATTCCTTACTCATTCAGACAAGCCCTGTTGTGTATATACCTCAGTGTCATCACTCTCATAAGGTTACACTCTGTTCAGACTCAGAAAACTCAGGGGGCTGCTTTTTGTTTTTAAAAAAACCCTCTGAATCCCTAATTAGCTATCTTCTTAATAATGTTTTATTTTAGTACTAATAATATTATGTATTATTTTCTTAAATCACTTCTCTCTGTCACCAGGGTACTCAGGTTCTGTTTGACAATTAAAAACATATTGAAAACATTCTAACAACGATATACTTATACCAATATAAGTTGGTAGTATAGATCAAGCCTCAATAGGTTGAAGCAACTGGAAGCAGTGGTGGAAGTCTGGCAGTGCTCCATCTTGCTCCTATCCCACAGCTGATTGTGTGTGCTTGTCACTCATTATTCAGTTTTGCAGTTCAGTAATATAAGATCCTCAACATCTGCTGATTGTTTAGGTAGCCACTGTTGCAAAGAGAAAGTGGCCAAACCACAATAGGAATGTGCCAGCCCATAGATTTTATAGATGCCAGCATACACTGACCCATTTTTATCACAAAGGGGCAAACCTCTGGGTTAAATATGAGGTTGGCTGCAATCTGCTTTATCGTAAGTGAGGCCATAAGTGTGCTGGCAAGTCGCTAATATCCCTAGTTGCATAAAATTGGATGACCTGCTAGTAAAAGCACAAACCTTCTGGATTTGTTTGGTTTCAGTGACAGTACAGAAATGTATGCATCTTAATTGTTTACTTCAGGATCACAGAAACAGAAATGAGATCTCATCAGTATGCACTCAAAGCTGAAGAGCTCCATGCTGATACATATGTGTAATTTAGGAAGTTTAAAACAGGGTCTACAGATGTTGTAAGAAATAGAGTAGGTTGTTTATTTTTAATTCAGTTTTAATTATATATCATTCTTTATATATGAATATGTCAGTCATGTTGGAGTATATTTTATATATGACTTTCTGTGCTTTGATGAATTTTATTTATAAATATTTAACTTTTGATTGTTAAAGTTGGAATAGGCAATATTCCACAAGGATCTGTTTCATAAGTGTGGAACATAAATGAATTTGTTCATAGCTACTATGCCTTACTTATTGGTAATTTTATGCATGTAAAATGTCTCTCAGTAGACCTATTACATATTTAATACATTTTTCATCAACTTTTTATAAAAAGTCAAAAGTTATGTATTGTATATGAAACATTTTGTCTTAGTTTCTACTGCTATGCTTAATTTAGTTGTTAATATGGTACTACTTGCAAAAAGAGAAATCATAACATCAGTCTCAGGTGTGGTTTTAATTTTCTCCAAAGACGATATTTTAACAACCGAAAGGCCATCCAGATATATAATTGCTATGTAGTCTGTGTATTTAATTCATTGCATTTTGTTCGGAAAGTATCCCAATATTTGAACAACCTGTTTATTACATTAAAACTGATTAGCATATTAACAATGCATACACTAGATATATGAGTATTTCATGATGAGTCATTTATTTCATTAATACAACGGGGTATGCATTCTTCTTGTTGTTATCAGTTTCCATTACAAGAGATTTCCACTTGCCTATTTAATGTACATACACATATGCTTCTTATAGGCAGGGCTGGTAGCACTCTCAGTAGCTTCTTACTTTACCAAGTTGTAACTGTTCAAGCTGAAATTTTCCATGCCAGTGTCTCTGCCTCAGTTTGATTTTTTTGGAAAATGTCACCCACAGTTACACTCCATATTCTTTATGGAAATATGTGCATGATATGGATATGGCATAATTTAGATATATTTTCTACAAGATGGGTCTTGTAGGGTATCATTGGAAAGGTTATGATGTACTGAATGCGATTATCCAATTTGTACACATGTATCATTTCTGTATCTGGAGTTAGGAATATTAACTTTGTAACAATTACAACTGTGTGTTTATTTGGGAGACACCCATCAGACAACACGCCATCAGCCTTGATGGGCCATTAGGAAGAAACAATAAGCCTTTGAAGATCCTAATCTCTCTCCTTCCTGAGAGGCATCCTGGGACATAGCTGTGACACTACCAGGCCAGGTGGTGCTGTCACGTGATACTAAACACCATCTTGGACTTCTAGTAATTTTCCACTAAAAGGAGGGGGAAGTCAAGACTGGGAAACAAGATTCCCACCTTATGTAAATCTTATTTAAGGCTGGGGAGTAAGGCAAACAGTATTCTTCTCCATTGCCTTCCTGCCCAAGAAGAAAGACTGCTGAAAGTACCTGAAGAGACAAAGGAACTGAGCGGTGGGAAAGGCAAGGGCTGAGTCCAGACTAAGATAGGAGTCTAGTCTGTAAAGAGAAATAAGTGGACCTCTAAGCTACAGAAACTCTGCAACTTACCTCAAACAATATTTATCTTGAAACCAGTCTCTTTAAGATCTTAAGCTTAGTATGCATGTTTTGTTTTATTTGCTTGGTAATCTGCTTTGTTATGTTTGCTATCCCTTATAATCACTTAAAATCTGCCTTTTATAGTTAATAAGCTTGTTGTTTACTATTAAACCCAGTTTGGGCAATTTCTAACTGGGGTGGGGGGCGGCGCAAGAAGTTGTGCATATCTTCCTTCACATTGAGGGAGGGGGCGAATTTATGAGCTTACATTGTATAGATTTCTCTAAAAACAGGGGGAGAGAGAGCCCAAGCTAGTGGAGCAGGCAGGCTCAGTGAAATCCCAGTACATCAGGTGGCATCCCAGAATGGGGGGTCCAACCAGTCACAGTGGTTCAACCATTTCTGAGAATGAGGCTACGGAGTAACAGCTTGTTTTTCAATGTTAAAAAAACATGCCGGTGACCTTTTCTTTGAAAAGCTGTAGTGCCCCCATGCTTTGGAGCAGGGAGTTGACATTTGGTAGGGTGTGGTCTTTGTGTCAGGAATGTGCCTTTTGCCATCCCCTTGAAAATTCACCCACAGTTGGCTAAGTTATACGCCTTTGAAAAATTGCAGTTCACACATCCTCTGTAGAGAGGTGCTAGAATTTAACAACTGAAATCTATGAAGATTCTGTCCTTACTAGGCATGCTAAAGCCTGCCTCAGCTTGTGACCAGACTGTACAGGGGCCATCCCCACAGAGTGGCTGAACATGCTTTAGCCCACCACTGTGTGGGTGAAGCCAGACATTCTCTGTAATGGCTGCTCTTGGCTGGGGTTGTGCCATGCACTGGAATGGAGAGCAGAGGGCTGTCTCTCCTGTGTTCTTTGTGACCCTCCTGCTGGCATCCAGGCAGCATGGAAAAGGAAGCTGCCTGATTCAAGTGCAGACGGGACAGGAGCTGGACCTAAGTCATCACAGGGAAGGGATGAGCGAATAGATTGGTACAAGGAGGCTGGTACTAGAGGCTGACAGGAGGTGTAGACTGGAAGCTGGGGTGGAATTGGCTGGGCCAGGAGACTAGATCTGGGACTAGGGATACAAAACTAACAAAATAAAAAGTTAAGTCACCTAACTGTAATATACCCTCTACTTCTCCACCTGCAGATATACACCTTGTTATTACTACCACATTCCAAAGACCATGCACTGCAACCGTAACTCTGTTTCCCTCAGTTTGACGTTCTCTAATACACTCTTGCCGAACTACCATCTTGCAACACTATAAGTTATGTACTCCCTCTTTCCTCTGTCTCTGTTCCTGTCTTCCATTTTCTCCATATTCTCCTGTTCCCCCACCAGTTGCCTCCCTGTATTTTCTCATTTCTTTGCCACTCAGCTTCTCTGGGCCTTGTCCCTTTCCTAATTCCCCTTAGATAAATCATCTTTCTCAACAGCTATCTTCTTGCATTCTTTCAAATCCTCTCCTATTCTCATGCTTCACAGTTCTCTCCCCATTTTCTCCAACCTCATGGGTTCCCCACTTTTGTTTCCCTTTTCACCATATTTTGTTCCCATTCCTACTCCCAAATCATCTCTCTCTTCCACCTAACTTTTCTTATCTGCTCTCCTCTCTACACAATAACAGCAGTGAGCTGTAGGTGAGGGAAAGAACTTAACTATTTTCCTATGAACACCTCTGGCAAAGGAAGCATATGAGTTCAGTGCAGTGCTTCCTCTGCAGTGCTTCCTCTGCAGACATGCAGTGCCAATGAGAGAGTACTTTCAGATGGATCCAACCAGCTAGGACACTCTGGGCTCTAACAACAATATGGTCCTTGCATCTTCGTCTCCCTTTCATATGCAAGTGACCAAAGGGTCTCCACAGGTGAAGGAGGGAAGAGGTAGGTCTGCGGGTGAGCTGATGGATATTAGGATGTATCTTTAGTCTAATTTGGGGAGGATGAGGTATTATTAAAGTGGCATTTGCTGTAGATACTGTCACTATATTCAAGTTTGCCTTACTGATTCCATTAGCAGCTACAGTTTGGGGAGGAGGTGTTTATATCTTAGCCATTTGGAATCGTATCAGGCTGCAACTTAGCATTCATTCAGGCTCTTGGGTGCCCATGTGTTCATAACCACAAATCTTGTTATGTTAGTTCCAGCGCTTGCCTTTATATGTGCAGTATATGATTTTACAAGATAAGATACTATGTGCTTGCATATCAGAATGTATAGTCAGCCTTTAGTATCTAAGTCATTATCCTATATGCCAGATTTCATTTGAGAATTGTTTACGTTGGTGAAGTAATTCTTAAATTATATAAGTTAAGTTTAAAAGTAAACTTACAAACATATTATTTTGACTGAACTCCATGTATAGTACTGTTTTAACAAATTTTGAACTTAAAAGATTGTTTTTAAAAGAGGTGCTGCTGGCAGTTAATCTTTAAAATAAACATGGAATGTAAGTAACTGTTTTATTACCTTCAGTGTATGTCTCTCCATAATTACCTTGGTTTGTGCCCTCAGATGAGTTAGAATAAAGCAACCACAACTCACAATATCTCTGTCTTTATTCGTTTGTCTCTGTCACAGAGTGATTGGGCCTTTCAGAGGGGTCCAGGGCCAGCTCATATCTGAGCTTGGTTGCCTCCCAGATTATTTGACGGTAGGCTTCAACAAGGCCTGCTGGGAAAAGAGAAGCAGGATACAAAAAACAAGTCCTATATTCTAGTGTGGAGCAAGCCTCAGAGAGATTAGGGAATAGTTGGAAGTCTTTTCATGTTGAGGCCTGAAGGGGATCAGTAGTTGTTATATGGTCTCTCTGGGCAAGAGTCAGACCCCTTGACCCCTGTAATCTATGGGGAAGACTTTCTGAAACTAAAATCCAAGAAGAATAGGTTGCTCCAATTCTAATAAAAGATCTGTGAAGGCCTAAGGAACAGTTTGTGTTGAGTTTGTAACAGGTGGGTGAACCACGCCTGAGAAGAAGGAATGGGCAGAATGGATTTCCTTTTTAAATGTTGGGCTATACATTGTGTTAATAAGCCTTTATTAAACCAAACCCCAGCAGGGGATACTTTGTTCTGTAGCTCTAGTCATTTGTATGTGATAAGACCAGGCCCAGGACCGAAACAGATGGGGAAGGGCCTCAGTGTCTGATAATTAATGATATTATATGTTTTAATATTTGAGAGAATTTTCTGATTATTAGTGCTTATGAGAATGAAAGAAATGTCTAGAGACATTATCCGTGAAACCAATGATGTTCAGGCTGCACTACACATTTGTCTCCATGCACCCCAACATCTATTACAGGATTTTATGAGAGCCTTCTGGTTCACCTCCATGAAAGGGTTAGACATCGGTAGAGTTTAGAGATGTGATGAAGGTAAAATAGCCAATGGACACGATGACAGTACTCAGAGATTAGGAGGAAGAAATGGAAGAGGAAATGATCAATTGGGGTAGTTACAGTAGGGAGACTGTTGCATTTAGCAGAACCTTAAATAGAAAGAAAGAAGTGAATTTCTTGAACCTTTCTGGAAAGGGGCAGTGGAGTTGGGTGGACGGATTGAATGGCATGAAAGAGGGAAAGAGAATAACGGACCCTTTTGGAAATGAGGGAGGACTAGAAATTGTAGCCTGGTACTTAAAGGCTGTCCCTACATGTAACACGTAGCAGAATCGTATCCTACACATTTTAAGCATTGCTGCCTACTGGCTTCCAAATGGAGTTCAGATTGCTGGTCTTAACCTATACTTCTCTCAAATGTTTTGGGACTGTGCTGAGTTTCCGCACAGCACTGCTGCAGCGCAGCTCAGCTCAACAGAGGAGTTTCAGTGGGTGTGCTCTTGGCTTCAAATGCGGAGGGGCTTTGGCAGGGCAGTCTTCCTCAAGCTTCTGGACTCTGTAACTTGCTTCCTCCCATCCTGGGCTTACAAGCCCCCATATCTGTTACTGTTCCTGACATGTTACAAAGCCCAAGCACCTGAAAGAAAAGTGGGGAGGAGGCTGCCTGAAAGGCTCCTTGTATGAATGAGGGATTGCAGTTTTACTAATTCTGTTGGATTTTAAACATTATAGAAGCACATAAAGCTGTTAAGAAGGAGACTTCTTTTCCTGTGGTTATACCTCAAAATAACAAAATAAAATAAAACTGCTCCGAGACCCACAAACACTGTTTGCAAGTGGTGCTGCAAAGGTCGCCACAATAATGGGGGCTGAGTGAGAGCAGGGGGCCATGGTGATACTCTTTCATCAAATTGACTTTCACAGCTGACCAAATGTGGGCTGAACATGCGATGCTCCAGATCAAAGATGGTGGAGATGCCGCTGCAGTGCATGCTTTTTGAGAGTTCCCAGATGTGCTAAATAAGCCAGAATTCCTCTGGAGGCTCATGCTGAAGTACTCTTCCTACCTTAAAAGCCAGGATGAAGTCCCTAGTGTTTATAATTACAATGAAGTAAGCTGTAGCTCACGAAAGCTTATGCTCAAATAAAGTGGTTAGTCTCTAAGGTGCCACTGGTACTCCTTTTCTTTTTGCAAAGTGCAATGGTGACATCCACAGTGAAAAGTATGGCACAATAGTATTGTGACAACTGCTTTCACAGCCTGGCCCTGGTATGACTCTGTCTCCAGCAGTATTCAACAATTTAACAATACCAGATAATTTCTTTATCTTAATTTCCAATTACTTTTTTTCCATAGATGGTGACATAATACATTTATGGTGACATTACTAAGTCTCTACCCTTAACAAAAGTTTAAACAAGGGATAATAATTTCAGCCTTTCATTTTGAAGCACACTGTTGAAGATCAAACATTTCTAACAGGTCCAGAAAATAAATATATATATATATATATATATAATTATTAATTGTGACACTGGAAAAACAAACCACAAGCTCAATTATACTTTTAAAATACAATGAATGCATGTTGGCATGAGTGGTTCTGTGATTTGTGGCAGGATTGCTTTAATCACCCATGAGAAGTTTCAAAAGTTGTTAGCATTTTCCCTCAATTTGTCTAGTAATTTCATTCTCTGTTTTTGAGAACAGAATAACCCTCTGTTGGCCTTATGCAAATAAATCCTCTCTTAATGCACTTGAAATGGAACGATTCCCAATGGAAGACGAGTGGCAAATCAAACTAGTTGCAAATGAAAGTAACCTCTCAGACCAGAGTTATAAATGTTTTATTCAGATGAACAAAGTTTCTTTATTTTAGCACTTTAATCCATTTTCCTTTTGCTTTTTTCACTTTTTCCCTAAACAGTGCTGTCATCCTGAAATGACAAGGATTGATAGCTAAATTACTATTGCATAATTTACCTCATCACTCCTCCATAGACAGTGTTTGAATGTTCAGATCTTTTGAAGCACATTGCTAGTAACAGAATTTTTTAGTTTTTGGACAAAAATGCAAATACTTAGTTTGCCATTTGAATGATTAGCGTTTAAATTAATAACTTAATACAGAAAAAGAATCAAGAGTTATTTCTAATTAGGTAAGTTCTAATGTTCTTATTACATCCCAACACGATAAATTTTCAGGAAGTGTGTCTGCCATTTCTCCTTTAAATCTTTCAGTGTTTTCTGGATACCTGTTTTCTTTAACCCAAATAGCTTCCACAATAAATAATGTCTGTGTTATTTTTGTATTATCATCTGATGAAAATCAGGTGGTTAGTATTGAAACATTGCTATTTTTGCATTACCAAAATATCCATGTAAATTTAAAAATGTGATTGAAACATGCACTATCTGGCAAAAATCTTGGTGGGTAAGACTTATACATTTCTGTGAAATTTCCCTCCAGCAGCTCCCATGTAATACACAAGTATCAGTTCTATTTAGTTTTCATAGGAGTAATAGTTTTTCACACAGATAGAAAGTGTGGGAAGTTTTCTTTGACAGTTTCCAATACCAGATGAAAGATAGATTGGCTGCTTTCAACTGTAAGCACGATATTTTTTTTTTTTTCTCACAACCCTGTTTGACGGGATAGATTGGGCCACTCTGGCTCAGCCAACAATGCATTTGTTCCATCTTCCAATAAGACTTTTGATGATGTCCAACTCCAGGCTGCCGAAAGCATATGTGATGCTCCCAAGGTCATTTGTATTGTGTGTGGGAGGGTTTCCTGGTTATATTCTGTGCTCACAGTCATCCCAAGAAATGGGACTCACTTTGATTTCCGCTTGAGCCCCAGCTTCAAACAAAACTGCCTGTTCACTTCAAGCCAGGGAAAGAGAAAGCTCACAACTTTAGTGAGAAAAGAAAGAACCAGAAACTAGCTAGTTTATTGGCCTCTTTGCTTTAATTAAAAACTGTATGTAAAATTTACCAAATGTGAAGATAAGGCTGCAGAATTGATACTAAAGATTGATAAAAGCATAGCCATTTAAGAGCTAACTTGCAGCTAAGTTATTTTTAAACTACCTAAAGTTGATGCTGGCAATATAAAAGATTCATTTGTGCCTCTGGATTGCATTCAGCGCCATTCTTAAGCTTTTGGTTTTTATTCGTTTTATAATATTTACTTCCAGTGCCAAGCAAGGCAAACAATAAAAGTAAGGAGGATTTTTTAAAAAAGTGTTCAAAAATCAACAGAATTGTCTGGAAATTAAACTAAGTTCTTCATAGGAGAGAAGGTTAACTTTAACACAAGAGGAGTTTTATTTCTTCTAGGTGTAAATAAGCAGATAGCACAGGACACTATTACAGACAGCTGTAAGAGATGAGCCATAAAGTCCTTGGTCAGACCATGTTCCCTCAGCACCATGTAACATATTATCCTTTGCTCTTTCTGTAAAAATCCTGTGTTAAGGCCTGTTTTTTTAATCCATCATGTCACTTTTAAGTGTCACATATGACAGAACCTGAAAATAAAATGGAGATGGTTCAAATAAAATTGAAAGACTGGAAAAGTATCAATAAGAGTCAGAATTAGAGTGCAGGCATTTGTGTGTTGGAACCCTGCATGAGGAGAATGGAGAACGAGGAGAATGTCTTTAATAGCAATGATGTAAGAATCCTCTGCTTACAAGCTGTTGCTGACAGCAAGGCTCCTCAGAAAGCATTGATATGTGACC
This sequence comes from Eretmochelys imbricata, assembly GCF_965152235.1. Lineage (NCBI taxonomy): Eukaryota > Metazoa > Chordata > Testudines > Cheloniidae > Eretmochelys > Eretmochelys imbricata. Next base: position 198,399,336 of record NC_135574.1, on the reverse strand, counting down.
TAATGAGAACATATAAGATCTGAATGTTGGGACTCTTTCCCACATCCCCATAGAGCAGCATAATGTCCACTCCTGTGTGAAGTGGATTCCCATGGAATCAAACATAACTTGTGTGTGTGCTATAGTATTTAGCCATTACTCAGCTATTTTGAGCAAATGGGTTTTTTAGGCTGCAACAGCCAAGAGGAAAACAAATCTTGCAAAAAGTAATATATTATTCCTGACTGACTTCATGCTGCTGAAAATCAATGACAAAATGTGATCTTTAAAGAAAGGAATGTAACTGTTGAATGGAACTGGTTAACTGTTTTAGCCTTTATTACTTATCCACTTAAACTGAGGCTATGTCTACACTACCACTGGATCGATACTCCAGTGATAGATGCACCGGGATCGATTTAGTGGGTCTAGTGAAGACCCACTAAATTGACAGCAGAGCGCTCTCCAGTCAACCCCAGGACACCACCCCGAATGAGAAGAGTAAGGGAAGTCAACAGGAGAGCGTCTCCTGTTGACCCAGCACAGTTTTGACACTGCAGTAAGTCGACCTAAGCTATGTCGACTCCAGCTACATGAATAACGTAGCTAGAGTTGGGTCACTTAGGTTGACTTACCACAGTAATGTAGACATAGCCTGTGTGTGATTCACAAAGAGTCTAAGCATGCAATCCTGGCTCCCACTGAAATCAGTGGCAAAATTCATTTTGACTACAGTGGGATCAGGACTTCATCCTAAGTCTCTACTTCAAGATTATCATGATGCTAGAGTCTTAGGCCACATCTCATCAACACAAATCAGATTTGGCCAGTTGAGGTATCGACTCCAGATATTTAAATGATCTATTTTTCCCAACCCATTTTTAATGATCTGTGCTGCATATTGACTTCTTTTCTGTCCTTACTTATAGTTATTTGCAAAAACGATTTAATATATCATGTTTCTGTTGCTTACCAACAGTGTATGTTGTATCATCGTACCTTCTGCCCAGTGGTACATCCATCTGAACCAAATCCTTCAATGAAAAGCCAAAGATCAAATAAGTGTTCAGAGGAAGACACCTTAGCTACAGTTCTTCTGCAGTCACAATTCCCTCAAAATCAAAGGACCCCAAACCATGGGCCTCAAAAGCCAGCCCTGGTTGCCTGCAGTGGGGACTTCAAATAAACAATGTTTAGGATAACACAAACTCCATGACAAACTTTCATCTCTAGTCATTGGTTTACGTTTGAAGTCATCTTGTGGTATAAAGGGCTAGAAACTTAATTTTAAACAAACAAAGAAAGCTAAGACTGACACTTAAGGGAAACCAAAATGGGAAGCACAACCGCAGGCTTTGGGATGGATAACCACCGTATTGTACTGGACGGATTGTGGATTTTTCTCATATCCAAGGCACTGCAATTTAACCTCAGTTGTCCTGGGGCATAGAGGTGGGGGGGAAGGGAGGGAGTTGTAATATTGTCAGATTGCTCCTGTGGTATTGATTGTTTGTGCTTGGTGTTATTAAAGGGATTGTTTACATCTGTTACTGTCCTTGCCACTTTAAAATGGAGGGTTAATGTCGTTATTTGCCCATTTCAAAGATAGGAAAACCGAGCACAGAGGGATTAAGAGACTTGTCCAAGGGTATGCAGCCAATCAGTGGTGAAGCCAGTGATAACAGCAGTCCCTTACCCTACCAAACGACACTGCCTTTGAATGCAGTTAATTGGCATGGTAGTTTGATAGTGGATATGGGGTGATACTTCTAACCTGATGCTTGCTTTGGAATTTCACATCTATTTCTGTGCATTGATATGAAAAAATACATGTGAAGTTTAGGAGAGGAAATACAGTATGGGCTTCTGGGCTTGTTAATCTTTAATGAGTTCCATCTTTTTAGAAGGATTATGTTTTTAAATTTTCATTGCACTAGTGAAAACAGCTATTAGAGTAATATTGCTTTTCACGTTGTTCCTGTGTTTGTATTGTTAAAGGAAGGGGAAAGTATCTTTTGATAAGTACCAGTCGTTGTTTGGAAGTTCAGTTAACAGTTTCAGTATTCAGACATGATCCCGTGAATTTTCCAGTTCCGCTTTAAGGACATGAAGTTATTGGCAACTCTGCACACTCATGAAGGAATAAGTAGATGAATAGTTTTTACGAAGTGTTGAAAGAGGTGATTGTCATTTAAGAGTTAGGAAAATGTTAATGTCAGAATTGACAAGGAGGTAATTATACTTCAGTAGTTTCATGTTCAATTGACATTTACTGGCAGGAAATCTGGAGAATGTTTCACAGGCCTGTACCCTCCCTTTTATTCACATTCTCTTTCTTTCTCTTCACTGTGTTTCTTGCTTTCAGTCTGTCTCTTTCATATACATACAGTCAAATGTATATTCTATTCAGAAAAAAAATTAAAAAGCTACTGTCTTTTCTCCTTTCATTGAACATAAAGAGATTAATTGTTTCACTCAAAGTATAATTAAAGCATATAATTTGATTCCTTTGAAGGCACTAATCATCATAGAAACAATAAGAGTCCTATTCTGATATTTCATATGCCTTCTGTATCTTGCATTTTCTACAATTTAAATGAAAAAAGTGTTCAGTGTGTCTCAATTTAAATCACACTATCACACAGTGTCAGTATTCTCCCTCCTGGACTCTCAGCGCACGAATCAGGAAGACAGGGAGCTTTGGGTTTTTCCACAAGGAGGCAAAGATAGGAGAGGAAGGGATTAATGTTTTGGGGAACCACCAAGCAGCTCAGTTGGACAAATACTCTTTTCAAATATTTATTCACTTTCTTGGCGGCTAGCACAGAGCATGGTTGCGATCATTTATATTCCATTTCACATGTCAAGATGCAAACTCTGAGTTTGTCACATCTCCCAGAGATGGAATAGCAGCATTGCTGGCATGATTTCAATATAGTCGTGAATTCAAGCTGTTTCTGTATATTATCCAGTAGGTGAGGCCATCTTTGTACCATCATATTATAGGAAGAGTTGTGACAATTGCTTCAGAATCAACCATACATCACTTTTTATGGGCTTCTACAGATCTCTGTTGTGAAGACATTAAAGTGCCAAGATGTTTATGGGCCATCAAGGGTGAAGGAAGCCAGTGAGTGGTACCAGTGAGTTGGGAAGAGTGCATCTGAATCCCCTGGATCCAGGCCAGGTTCTGCACATCCCTCTCTGACCTTTTACTGGTGTAGTACAGTAGCTGAGACTCACTATTAAATCAGACAGGCAGAGTGGGTATCCTCAGATTACACCATTCAACCCATTAAAAAGAACAACAAACTTTTAAAAAAATGTTTTCATAGTACAGCAGTGGCTGGGAAACTAACAGGCAATGTGCCAACCTGTGTGATGGGTGACTCTCCTAGATAGGTGACATTTCCCTCATCTTCTCCCCTAAGGGGGAGACAGCTTGGATGGAAGGGGAGAATAGACAACTGTGGTAGTGGGGTGATGGTTCTAAAGCCTGCATCACCACTTCCGAAAGACTGCAGGGAAAGACTGGCTCCTTTAGCTGCTCCTCTCCTTCTGCCAGACATTTGTCCAGGCACTAGGGATGGATCATGTTGCTGCCACCACTGGGAGAAGAAATTCGCTCCTGACAGTGGAGTTCTGACTCAGTCAGACTTTCATGCAGCCTATCAGCAGCCTTCTTCCTGCCATTCTTCCTTCGTTACGCTCTGCCCTGCCTCTCAGCACACAGTAGATCCAAATTCCCACCTCTTGCAATGATCGGTCTCTTCTCTTGTATCCTTTTGCCTTTTCTCAACTGCCTGCCAAATTAGCTCTGTCGGGACAGGAGCTTGGGGGACGGCATGGTATTGTTTCTTTAAGTGGCCATGCTGTGTTCAGCACAATAGGGAACATGGAAGTGAAGCCATTCCTGTCCAAAGGAATTCTTTCATTTGTAAGGTTTCAGAGTAACAGCCGTGTTAGTCTGTATTCGCAAAAAGAAAAGGAGGACTTGTGGCACCTTAGAGACTAACCAATTTATTTGAGCATAAGCATCCGATGAAGTGAGCTGTAGCTCACGAAAGCTTATGCTCAAATAAATTGGTTAGTCTCTAAGGTGCCACAAGTCCTCCTTTTCTTTTTTCATTTGTAAGCTCTTCAGGCCAGGGGTTGTCTCTTACTGTGTATGTACAGGGCCTAGCATAATGGGGCTCTGATCTCCTTTGGATCCTCCAAGTGCTCCTGTAGTATGAAAAATAAATAAGTTGGACTGTGGTAAGTGCTGAGCACTTGTAATTCTTGCTTAAGTCGATGGGAGAGGCAGGTGTCAGCACCTCTCAATATCTGGCTTTAAGAAGAAAAAACAAGTTGCTGTTCAAACACACAAAGGACCTGTGGCACTAATTTTCAGTGGTCCTAAACACCAGCTGCTCCCATGGATTATTAGATTATCAAAGAGAAGTTTAAGTGGCTATTTAATCATGGTCTATAATTATCTACCAAGGGTTAAGATGTCTGATACTAGAAGGCTCTTTAAATTAGCAGACAGAAACATAACAAGATCCAATGACTGGAAGTTGAAGTCAGCGAAGTTCAGACTGGAAATAAGACACACATTTTAAGTGATTGTAATCAGTTATTGGAACAACTTGCCAAGGGATGTGGTAAATTCTTCATCACTTAAATGAAGATTGGATGCCTTTCTAATGCACAAGCTGTTGGGCTAGAGGAGGCCTCATTTGGAGAAATCTTCTGGCCTGTAACATGCAGGAGGTAAGACTCAATGTTCAGATGGCCCTCCTGGCTGTAAATTTATGAGGTGAAGTGCTGAGTGTTCGGAACTGGGGAGGAAATGGAATAATGATGTCATAATGCTGGAAGAGTTTTATACTGTTTCAGTAAACAGCTAGTACAGTTCTGCAAGTCCTGTATGACAGTCTTCCCAGAAGAAGTGTGTTTTTATGAGGGATTTGAAAAAGGTTGACTATCTACTGCAATATCAAGCTGTGGAAGTTAGACGAAACAATCTGGATGAAGAGAGACAGTGGTCATGGGAGAAGCAAATGAAGGTGGAAGGTAACAGTTATACCACTTGCCTAAGTTAGCTCCCCAGCTCAGGCCACTGGCTATTGGTCCTGGGCATTGCTTAGCTGTCTGTGTCCTTAGATTGTCTTCTTCAGCACCTGTTTTCATTGAGGAAGTGGAGCCAGAGGATGTAAACAGAGAGAGACAGAGACTGATATCCTACCTTTACTTCTCCCAGGGTAAGACAGAGAGAGTAAGGTGGTACCACACTGATGGGCACCATATAAGTACCTAGACAGACAGACTTTTGCGTAGAATTACAGCATGGTTCCTCAATGAGGACAGTTATCAAGGCTTTCTGATTTTGCATTTAAAGTTGTTTGGACCTCAGCTAAGGCCACCAAATACGAGCAAAGCTATGCTGGCTGACACTGTTGTCAGCAATTTCTGCCTCCCAAGCTTAGAACATCAAGAGGTGGCTTTCATTTACATTCATGAACTTTTGTAGAGTATGTCAGTTTCACAGTGCTAATCCTAGTCCTCCTGCAAATCCTGTGCAATAGATTTCTGTCAGTTATCTATATGGCCAAATATTGGAATTCCCTTCTCCTGTATTTGAAATCCATATGCACCTGTGCTTGAAATGTAATCCAGAAGTCAGAGTGAAGTGTTGTGTTCTCCATATTTTGGATGTGCGTTATCCAGCCAGACCACTACTACAACAGTGATCTGCAAAGGGGCTGGTGGGTTGGGAAGAGAAGTTAAATATTCAAAGCAAGATAAATTATTCTGAAGGTGGTGGGGGAGCCAGGTTTCAAACTCTGTGTTTAAGGACTGTCAGTGACTTTTAATCGCTATCCGTGACAGGGTTTAGTTCCAAAGACAAAGCATTTTGCTTATCAATATAGCAACAGCGCACAGTGGCTTTCCTTAAGCTTTAAAAAAAATCGAAGGTTTTTAGAAATGTAAGCTTTTGCTGGATTCCACTGTCACTTTTAGGTTGCAGTGTTAATACTAATGAGCTAATACTGTATGCCTGAAAACAAACATGTTTTTATTAGTATTTGAAGAGGCTGGAAGCCATTCTATTTGTGTCCTTGGCTGATGGAATTACAGTGTATCAATGGTCAAAAGGATGTTACATGGTAATTTACAGGACACTTGGGGCAAACCACAAGGCACAAATGGTTGACATGTTATGTACTCAGTAAAATGCAGCAGTTGCAGTGTCTTGCTTCATTAATCTTTGAATTGGTACAATGGTGGCTGTATTATAGTTTAAACTTCCACAGATATTAACTACTATCAATATTTTGGGGTGAAGGGAGCATATTCAAAGCCATTTAAAACTGCCATTTGGAAAATATATGCACTGTTACAGACATAACTCTAGAAGGCGGTTGGTTTTTACATTAAATACTCCTCATTAACCTGATTAGGCCTATGATACACAAAAAAACATTTTTTTTTACCTAATCACAGAAAAATTCTGACATAGCCTTAACACCCTGTGTGTCAAATGGTCCAAATCCTACCACTGTTCTTTAATGAGGGGTCCCATTGACTTCTATGACATGGAAGTTGAACACAGTTGGACCTTATGTAGTGAGATGTGAAAAGTTTAACATAAAATGTTTACAGAGATGAAAAATGATGTTTTCAGAATACGTCTCTATTTTAGGTGTGTCTCATCTAAGAACTCCTCTCCTACTGAGTGAAATATTAGAATGAACTGGTAAAATATCATTTGCCGTTGGGGGGAAAATAACTTACATTTTAGATAAATTGCATGAGTAAATCTTAATTGCAGTCAAACAACCTGGAATAGTTTCTATTAGCATCTGGTGTTTTGATATGGATACATTCTGCCTCTAATTCTTCTCATCAAATGATGAGAAAAAAGAAAAGAAAGATGATGAATAAAGTGGACTAGATTGGCCTCTGTTTTTAGACTTTGTGGGTGACATCTGCCTTATATCACAAAAACCAAAAACAGATGGAGAATATGAAAAACTTGAGAATAGCAAGATGCAGGTTAACAGGAAGAGCCATGGTTTTTGTTAAAGATGTCCAAGTATTTCCTTGAGTAAAATTCCAGATGATAAAAAAGCTTTCATGCTATTTGTATTCATTATCAATAATGCATTTTGTAATTGACTGAGAGCTACTGTTCTGCATTTCTGAGAAAAGATTTACTTTTAGCTGATATAGTTAAAAAAGAACGTCCTAGATTAGTAATAGTAGGATAAACAGATCTATTTTTGTCATATGAAAAATACTGTAACAGTGCCACTTGGATAGTTTAGGAAGGTAGGTGTTTTTATTACCTGACTGGATGAGAGTTGTTTCTGCCAACAGACGCTAGGGCAGGTTCAGCCAACCCCCATTGCAAGGCTGATAGCTTTGTATCTCTGTCCTGTGTGTTTACCAAAGGTGAGGTCTAAACTAGGCCTTTCATGCTCCAAAGTGAGTCATTCTGGTGAGTCAATAGAAACTTTTCCGAGCTTGGCTCAGCTCTTATCTGGGGGGAGATGAGAGAGAATTGTCTTAATCTTTTATACACAGCACAGTCACACAACCTTCCCTTTACGTGGAATTTTGTTTTAATTGTATCCCCCTAGAGGGAAAATCATTCATTGCAGGGAAAAAGGTTCACTAGCTCTTCTTTTCTGATGTCATCTCTCCCTATATCATACCATGCATAGTAATGGGGCCACTCACAGTGGTAATCACTGCACGTAGCAGTAACAGTTTGGAGATTCAGACCCTGAGGGTATGACTACAGTGCAATTAAAGACCTATGGCTGGTCTGTGTCAGCTGACTTGGGCATACAGGGCTCCGGCGGTGGGGGAATAAAACTGCAGTGTAGATTTCTGGGATCAGGCTGCAGTTTTACAGCCCGCGCCACAGTCAGCTGACACAGGCCAGCCACAGGAGTTTAACTGCAGCACAGACTACCCTGGGATTGTAAGCTTCTCAGGGCAGGGTCCCTGACATTTTTGTCAATGAAGCACCATGCCTACCTGGGATATTATATAAATAATTTAAAATAGTTTGACAGGCTAATAGACCTCAAGCTGCACAAGTTGTTTTCATCTCTCCAAGGTATAGCTAGGTCACATAATCTATCTTTTGCAGCAAAGGCATATGCCTACATATGCCTACATATGCCTGGGAATCTGTATGAGACCTTGCAGAGGTAGAAGCTCGAAACAGCTACTTCTCTCGACTTGATGGGGTTCCCTACCTGGTATTTGGCCAAAAAGGAACTACATGCTTGCCGATTCTTGCTACCGCAGTTCAGAAAAATAGGACCAGAGTACATTTTGTAAATAAATACGTTACATTCAGAAAACACCTGACTCAGTATCACCAATTTCTGCTCCGAAGACAAAATTGACCTACAATGGCTTGAATTTTGGCCACCACTCAAAGCCTGGGGAAAAATACATAGGGGATACCCTCTCAATTCTAATAACTTGTAATGAGAAATTGTCAAGATTTCACTGCCAAAAACTGTATCGGATTTGAAAATATGTTGCTTGATATTATTTCAAAAACCTGAGTTGATTGATTGATCCATTCCCACTGTGTTTCATGTAGGAATTAAGTATGGATGTGACATAACCACAAACGAGCAAACAGCTAATCTACATTTTGTCCCTGTCCTTATAACTATCAGTATATTATTAGTGATAAACTCCTGGAGACATAATCACATTTAATGATTAATTTTAAAAATGCATGCAAGTTGCTGCTCATTGAAAGTGGGCAGTTTTCAAATGTTAAGAGTACAGCCATTATTTATTTTTAGTAATTTACTTATAGATAGATAGAATGATGCATAATAGATGAGCAAGACAAAAAATGTAAATAGTGCCAAAAGACTGGAAAATATGTAAATTCTATTTTTAGGTTTAATTTAACAATCTCTGAATGTACAATGTATCTCTGACAATATGTTAAACATATTTTTTGTAATTGGGCAGAGGCTTTTTTAATGCCTAGTTCTAATGTAATGTAAATTTTAGCAGCCAAATGATAAACCCAGGACAATTAACTTTATAATTGTCTCAAAAACACAATCTTAGTTCAAGTATAGCTGGTTAGTATGAGTTGCATATATTTTTTGCTTTCATTTTTAAATTAGCTCTATATAGATAAAGTCTTGGATTGGATTATTGTTGTATAAAATCTAGATCTTTATTTCTGCTGTACCTAAGTTTCAAACCTTTCAAGCCACAAAAGGGCTCTAATAATATTGTTTATTTATTCCCAAATGTATCTACACAGCCAAAGATGAAATGCTACCAAGTCAAAAAAGTCCTTGGTTTAATGGGATGGGGGTGGAGAAACCATTTGATTTCTGATCAAAGTAAGAATTTTTATGTCTGCTACTAATTAGATGCTGTCTACTTCGTTACCAGGCTTGGAAACTTGGGAAATGTTCTGCCATAGAGAAAAGGGACACAATCACTGAATACCAGTGAAAAGAACTTCATCAAACTAATCTAATCCCACATAACAGACAGAGTTCATTCCATTAAAGAGATTCTGGAAACTTGCAGAATTTCAAGCTATGTTTTAATGCAACTTTTTGGCTGCCTGCCTTGTAAGAAAATCAAGGGTCTCAGCTCAATAATTGGGTATAAATACAGTCAGTGCAGTAGGCCTCAACTTCAGTCATGCAGAACCAATCTTTAGCTTGATGGTGTCACTGTTGCACATTTTAATTGAACTACTTGTGAGAAATACTGACATAATCTCATTATTATTCTGTTTTCCCTGTAAGCTTAGGGTACTGTTTGACGCTGTTTGATATTATTCTGAATACCAGCAGTCTAATGTGCAGACATAGGGGTGTGTGGGGGGGGTATGTGTTTGAAAATTGGGATAAGAATTATCTTCTAATGATTGAAATAGAGTACCAGTGTATTCATTAGGCCATTAATCAAACGCTTCTACCAGTGCCAGTTACAGAGATTTAATAGGTTTAACATTGAGATTTGACACAACCTAGGTAGTATTCATTGTTCTTACTGAATCAAAATATATACTGGCAAATACACATATTTTTTGTTCTCATTTAGTGGTCATTATCTAAACAGCAAAAAGTGAAAATCTAGAGCTACATCTTCATTCCCCCTCTGCTTCTGAAACATGATTTATTTTAAAATTGCAGGATCTTTCCACGAAAGCCTTCTTAGTGGTATCTTATTAATTTTAACAAACTTCTCATTAGTAAGTCATCCTCAGAAGATTAGTATATTATATCTTTAAAAAGAGGGGTTCTTTTAATCAGTAACTTTTTGTAGTGTTAATGGCGACTGGGTAGAAAATTTAGATTTGAAAGGACATTGTCAATACAGTTACTAGATGGGTAATAAAAAAGTGGACTATCTTGTTCGTAAGCACTGCCATACTTCATTAGACCATATGTCTATCTGGCGCAGGATTCTGCCTCTGGCAACAGCTGGTATCCGATGCATGAAAGGAAGGTGAAAACCCTTAATAATTCACTTAGACAATTCATGCAGTCTTATATGTAGGGGAAGATTTCTCTTATCAGCAAGTATTAGCTGATGCCCAGATTCACAAGGTTTTAAAATTCTTACAACAGTGTCCCTAGGTTTCAAACTCAAATGGTCATGAAAAGGGCCCTACCAAATTCATGGTCCGTTTTGGTCAATTTCATGATCATAGGATTTAAAAAATCGTAAATTTCATTTGATTTCAGCTATTTAAATCTGAAATTTCATGGTGTTGTGTTTGAAGGCATCATAACCCAAAAAGGAGTTGTCACAAAGTTATTGCAGGGGGAGTTGTGGTACTGCTACCCTTACTTCTGCACGGCTGCTGATGGCGGCGCTGCCTTCAGAGCTGGGCAAGTGGAGAGCGGCGGCTGCTGGCCGGGAGCCCAGCTCTGAAGGCAGAGCCGCCGTCAGCAGCAGCACAGAAGTAAGGATGGCCTGGTAGGGTGTTGCCACCCTTACTTCTGCACTGCTGCCTGCGGAGCTGGGCCCTCCGTCAGCAGCTGCCACTCTCTGACTGCCCAGCTCTGAAGGCAGCAGGGCAGAAGTAAGGGTGGGGTGGTATGGCGTTGCCACCCTTACCTCTGCGCTGCTGCTGGTGGGGTGCTGCCTTCAGAGCTGGGCACCTGGCCAACAGCCGCCGTTCTCTGGTCACCCACCTCTGAAGGCAACGTAGAAGTAAGGGTGGCAATACCGCAACCCCCCTGCAGCTCCCTTTTGGGTCAGGGCACCCAATTTGAGAAATGTTGGTCTCTCCCGTGAAATCTGTAGAGTATAGGGTAAAAGCACACAGAAGACCAGATTTCACAGGAGGAGACCAGATTTCACAGTCTGATGTGTTTTTCATGGTCACGAATTTGGTAGGGCCCTAGTCATAAATATATCCACATCTTGAACTTGAGCCACATTGTTTGTCTTGATGATTTCTTCATAGATCCATATACATCCAAAGCACTCTGTCTGTGAAATCTCAAAACACTTAACAAATTTAGCTTTACAGTTGATAGATAAATGTTATTACCACTCCCATTTTACGGGTGGGGAGACTGAAGCACTTGTAATGATTTGTTGTGTGACTTTGGTTCAGTCTCTGATAGAGCAGGAAATAAATCCTAGCTCTCCCTTCTCTTAGGCTTTGTCTACATACAAAAGTTGTATTGCTTTAACTATAAAAAAGGATTTTAAAACAGCAGTCTGTACTCATGTCTATCTTATCTAAAGCACTGCTATCCTGTGATGGTGACCTCTAGGCAGCCTAACAGGGTCCTGTCTCTCTCTCTGGTTCCCCTGAATAACTTCTGCCTTCTCTCTTGAGAATGTGTCCCTCTTTTAATCCTGCCGGAGTTCTTTTGTTCTGTGTTAGTGGGCCTTTTTCTATGCTGGTCAAGCCCAATTTTGCAAGTGTGATTTTATAGGTTTACGGAGACACACGCAAAATCATCAAGTTCATAATTCTGACATTGTCCCTTAACAATTCTTAATTGTTTGCTGAAAGGTGGCTATCCTGAGCCATTCTTTTCCTTCCTGCCTGTTTTTCCAAAGAGCCCCATATTGGGCTAAACCAATATATTCATACAATAAACATCTGAATAACCAGGCCAACATACCGTGTTCATAAATTATCACAAAACAGCTCCAAATCCGGCACATGATACAACCCCTGAAGGAGCTGTCCATAAATTAATAATGCATTTTTGGTAGTTGTTTTTTTTTTTTTTAAACCCAACACTCCTTGTAAAACTTTGTAACACTGAGACAAATGCGCAAAATTAAGGACCCATCCATCCCCTAATGTGTTATGTAATGTATGGACAACCCAACGTGTGCCTGCAGTTAATTAGGTATAAATGTGCTTATACCGTTATAGTTGATTCCCATGTGGAAATGGAATGAGGGGGTTGTAACCTACTGTGACTACTTGGATAAAAAACAGTTTAAAAAACCTCATAACTGTAACCAGTACAAAAACAATGTGTGGACCAGTTCAGTGCTTTAGTTGCAAGTCTCAGAGTGTCTTATTTGTTTTCATAGTTTGATTCATATGCACATCAATGAATTACCTTTTAATCATTCCTTTCCAAACTGACCCTTAAACCATTTTTGTAGCTTTTCACTGGTCTTCTTTTACCACAGCTATTTAATTTGTGATGTTAAGTGACCAAAATGAACTGCAGTATTTAGTTCAGGTTCATTATTTTAATATTAAGATATTAAAATTTAATATTTTTCTTTTTTTCTGAAAGGATCCCAGCACCTATTTGCTTTTGTATAATTGGATTTTATTACAGTGTCTTCAAGGCCACAAGTACTCCTTTTCTTTTTAAGAAGATCTGTGTCTTAAGAAGATCCTCAAAGATTAAATTTAATCAATTTGTCTGAAAAGTTAAGATTATTTTTACCCATATTCATTCCTTTGAGTGCTACATTTTATCTGCCGTTTTGCTATCAACTTACCCAGGGCACGTGTACATCACATAATCCTCTTTAGTTTTTAGTAGTCTCTGGTAAATAATTTTATGTCACCAGCTATCACCATCTCACGGTTACCTCTTTTTAATTAATCACAATTGCATTTTAACAATATATTTACCCTGATCGGGTTAACTATCCCATTCACCTTATAAAATTGTTACTCTTTGCTTGCATTCTCAATTTTTCTTTTCCTGTATTTAGAGTAAGTATATCCTTAAGTAGCTGAATGTTCAGTATTAATGACTTAAATTTTTTCAAAGCCAGGAAAACTTTGAAGATCCTTTTGTTTATTTATAAGTAGTAGGTTCAGGTATGGTGGTTATCTATTGTGTCAGTAACAACATGAAAGGAATCTTTGGGGAGACTTGTGAAATGTAAATTCAGTGAACACCCTACAAAGAGGGAACAAAGGCGGGGATTATAGAAAAGACTTTGCAAGCAAAAATGGATTAGAGGGACTTTGTTTTTCTCATTAGTTTCTGTTCCTCCAGGAGATCAGCAATAAAGCACCCTAAAAACTCAAGATTCCACTTTCAGGTTCTTTTTACTGAAAACTGTTGTTTTTTTAGAACTAACAAAGAAAGAAAGAAAGAAAGAAAGAACAGTGTGTCTGTGTTTGTATACATGCTCTCTATTCATGTATAGGTCGGTGTGTATATATATTATATATTATATAATATATATATTATATACACACACACAAAAAAAGATTAATGTAAAAGAATCAAAGTCTGAGTTAAACACGGAACTCTGTCGTTGGTTAACTTCTTGTGTTTAGATTTATTTTTCATGCTCCTCTGTTAGAAAGCCTCAATCCAAAATCTGTATCGCCAGAGATGAGCCCAGGCCCAAACTCCAGAAACCAACACCTCTGAACTTTGGAGATGGGCTGGAACATGCACATTTATTACCCCTATTCCTATAATGAGCAAACCAAAGCCTCAAATTGTGGAGTGGGAGAAATCTGGAAGCCAGTCCAAATCTTGTTTTTAAATTCATCTCTGGTTCTTACATACTGTCAGCACTATCATAAATGCATCCTTTTGGGAGTCCATTAGGGAGACGCCTAAGTCAGCTAACTTTGTCTCCAGCTTGCAAAATGAAGCTCTGATTTGTTATGAGTTGCATGATTAACTGCACCATGGGCTTACGGGGAATAGTCTGAAATAATTTGGTGGTCAGCCCCACATGCCAGACAGTATCATATGCAAGTGACAGATCCATCAGAACAGAGACAACTTTGTTTCCCTTCTCGAAGGAATCTTTGAGGTCTTGTGTTAGACAAATGACTTGATTTTGGGCTCACCTCTTGAGAGCTCCTCCTCTTTTAAACATATATACTTACAACCCACATGCACTAAGGCCGAGAAGTATATATATACACAACATCTGTCTTATTGATGTGGATAACAATGATATTGAAGGGTCAGTCAGCCAGGACATGAATGCTCTGGCCACTTACCTTCGTCAATGGAGACTTACATTCAGTGAGTCTAAGGTGGTGGCCACGTTCCATCTGAACAATCACCTGGCCATTAACCCTTTGCAGACTGGGCTGAAGATCGTCCCAGTCCGTTTCCAGTCAGTTGTCACTTGTTTAGGAGTCAGACTGGGCTACTGTCTGATCCTATCTAGACCACTTAAAGAAAAAGATCACCTCCCACATTTCCTTGATCCAGAGGCTAGCAGTAATCTCCTGGGGAACAGAGGCAAATGTCTTATGAACCTCAACCCTGGTACTGGTATTTGCTCTAGTATAATATTGTGCAGCAGTTTGGGGTAGAAGTCAGCATACACATCTTGTTGATTGGGAGTGAAGACTGCCACACATATCATTTAGTGTCTACCTGAGCTGCATATTAACATCTCATTGGTATGTGTTGGCTCATATAGCTCCCACAAAACTTTGACAAGATGCCATTACCCTTAAAAGTTCATGGGGGGCTATGACAGATGAAAACCACTTGCTGCACAGAAAGCTGGCAATGATTCCAATAGGTGCAAATTAGAAACACAGTCTTCCAATAAGATCAGCTCACCTCCAGCCACCTACACCTGCATTTCCTACTGACCTTCATGTCAACCTTTTGCACTGGCCATTCACGCAAGGCCTTGCAATCCAGTGCTGCCAGACCAGTGTCAATCTCTAATGAACAACGGTTTATCAGGGCTGATAGCGATGTCCTCCCAGAGTGGCAGCATCTCTGGAATAGAGACAGGCATGCAGAATCCCTAACTTCCATCTACCTGTTTGCAACCTAGAAGGCAGATCTGGGATGAGGCTTAATAGGCTGCTGACAAGAACAGGCAGAATGGCTACCACAATGCAGAAATGTGGCTTAGCCCAGTCTTCACAATATGACTGCAGGGCAGCTATGCAGACAGTCAGATATGGTGGAGCAGTGCACAATTCAAAGATGGTAGAGTGGACTGCAACACTTTGCTACACTAGGTGCAGCAGTTAGATGGCTAAACAGTCTAGACGTTGATTTACAGTACATATGAAAGAAGCAGAAGCACTACCATAAGGTTTATATCACTTGTGATCGTTCACTCCATATGGGGGCCTGGGATATGAAATGAGACCTACCATTGCACTACAGCTGTCAGCAATGAAAGCTTCTACTATCACTTGTGTCTCTTAACAAGGGACCAGGAAATTCATATGGGCTTCTCCAAGTTGGGCCAAAATAGCAGGTTTACTATCCAGAAAACTCCATTATGTTAAGCATCCTAAACAACTGTGAACAAAGGGTATCTTGCTGGCAGCTTTAGAGAAAAGTAGAAATTGCACCTGTTCTCCTTCCTCAGGTATGGGAAACCTACTGTTCTTAAACTCCTTCTCATTCTCAACATGGTGATCAGTTAAGGCCCTGAGGTCGACTCAGTTATTGTGCAAATTTCCTAATTCAGTCAAAATTCAACTACCCTTTAGTTAGGCCAATGCACTAATTGCAGCCTGAGGCTCGCATTAGACAACATGAGCAAGAGGTAAAACAAGTTAAAGAAATAGCACAGTGGCATAGGGATAGGTTTCCGGCACCCTGCTTGATGCTCTTTTATTCTCTTTTGGAAGGTGTGAGCACCATTCTGGCCTGCAGGCTGTCTCTGAACCCTTACAACACACACACTGCCTCTATGACAGTGTGGCAGGAAACTGTTAGGACCAATCAAAGCCTAGATTATGCTGAGGCAGGGATCTGTTATTTACTGTGTCAGTGATTTCAGTGATTGCTCTCATATGCTGATATTTGTCTATATATACGCTTCTCCAGCCCTGCATTTCCACTTCTCCATCTGCTTGATCCTGTAGTAGAGTCCTAAGCAGTTACTGCTGAAAAAACAGATTAATCATCTGAGTTTACTAAAGAATCAATCAAAATGGGAAGAATTCATTGTGTTGACTTCCACTGAAACAGTGTGTATTATGTAGCATACTCTGTTCTGATTTCTCTCTCTCTCTCTCTCTCTCTCTCTTTTTTTTTTAAATCTCTTGGAATAAAATACACATTGAGGCTTAAGGTTTAAAGCTCAGTACAACTTGTTCACCTGCAAAAACCCACAAATACACATTCCACTCAGGTGATTACATAATCAGTATCTGTGTGCATGTGCGGTGACCTGATTTTGTCACTAAAAATAGGGGGCTTTGTGAGCCAACCTTTACAAATTCGGCTTTGAGTATTTTCTAATAAACAAGGAGTGTCCTTCACTACTTCTTGTGTTTATGTTTTCAGTTTACCATGATTTGGAGTAGCCTAATTTCAAAAGAAGTTTCTATTATAGGAACTGTTCCAGTTGGCTCAACAGTTTTTTGGGGTTTTTTTTCTGATACTTTACTGCTTGTCCAAAGCCTGTCTTCCACTTTCTCTTAATTTTTCTCATTTTCTCCTGTCTTCCATTCTATCTGCTTTGCATTTGGCCTCGTGAGATAAGAAATAATGAGAGAGAGAAAGTGACAAGTCAAAGGGTTCAGCATTTAGTCTGCGGAAGAGAAGAATGAGGGGGGATTTGATAGCTGCTTTCAACTACCTGAAAGGGAGTTCCAAAGAGGATGGATCTAGACTGTTCTCGGTGGTAGCAGATGACAGACAAGGAGTAATGGTCTCAAATTGCAGTAAGGGAGGTTTAGGCTGGCTATTAGGAAAAAACTTTTTCACTAGGAGGGTGGTGAAGCACTGGAATGCGTTACCTATGGAGGTGGTGGAATCTCCTTCCTTTGAGGTTTTTAAGATCAGGCTTGACAAAGCCCTGGCTGGGATGATTTAGTTGGGGATTGGTCCTGCTTTGAGCAGGGGGTTGGACTAGATGACCTCCTGAGGTCCCTTCCAACCCTGACATTCTATGATTATAAGAAATAATATGAAAGTCCCACTTCAGTAACTTGTTGGATATTTGTTACTGGAAAGCCAAGTATTTCAATCTCTGCTAGCACCAAGAGAGCAGAACAGCATTATTTATAACTTAAGGGATTTCAGGTGAGCTTTTAGCAGGCATCAGACTCTCTGCACCTCCTCTTTTTCACAATATATTGCCTGGAGATTTCCCTACAACATTGTTTACCCTGAGCAAATTGAACACAGTGAATGTGTTGTTCTTGCTTTTGGAGAAAGTACAGATTTTACACTGAGGCTAAAGATTCAGCAGATATGTAGGTCAGTATCACACATGACATATTATAAGACTTATTAACGCTGTAACAGTGTATGTCTCATTTGATTTTTTTCAGATAATAATCATGTACTTTTGTCTAAACGGTTTTCCTGTGTGCACAAACATTCTTTTTTGGGGGCCTCTGCTTACAAGACATTATTCCAAACCAGAAAAACTTGGCTTTCAAAATATACTTGTGCTACATAGGTGGCAGGAGGGGAGAGAATAAACTTGGCATCATGTATTATTAAACGTTAACTATAATTCTGTTTAAAGCAAAGTAACTGGCAACTACATTCTTCTGTAATGAAAAAGATTAGATTAATCTACTACAGTGTATTGTCTCTGTTGTGCCTATGAATTCTATCTTTTACTGATAAATATGCATAAATAAAGGATTATGCTTCTAAATGAAGACTTTACAAGTGAAAATCATGTGTACTGCTTAGGGCTGTCAATTAATTACAGTTAACACATGCGATTAACCCAAAACAAGTCAATGTGTTTTTTTTAAAAATAAGCATTAATCACACACCTCTGGAGACGGGACATGGCAGCGGCCAGGCAGGGAGGGAGGCACCCTGCTGCCTGCACTATCTCCTCCCTGCTGGACAGGGCTGCCAAAGGGGTGGGCAAGGTGGGCCACTGGCCAGGGTGCCATGCTCATGGGGGCACTGCTGTGTGTCTCTAGGGCAGGGGTGCCCCTTTTCCCACTGCCGTGCTCCATTGCTTCTCCCATCTCCACTCCCTCCCACCCCCATGGAGTCGCCCCAGCCAAGCTACTCTGAACCGGACGCCTGCCTCCTGTCTGCTGCAGAGAGCTGGTGGGGGAAGGCTGATTTCTGGGTGTGCTCCTGCCTGTATACCTGGTCACCCTTGAGCTGGGGTTAGAGACCAGGAGGAGCCTGTCTGCTGCTGGCTCAGGAGTGAATGCTGCCAACAGCAGCTGCTGCTGGCTGAAAAAACATTCGGGCTCCTGAGCGCTCTGCTTAAAGAGACAGCGCTCCCCTAATACACACACACTCTTTCCCCCCAACACATGAACACACACACACACACACACACACACACACACACTCAAACCAAAATCTGAAATGGCACCCAGGTGAGCCAGGAGTACCCAGAGGGCTGCTGGATGGCCGCAGGCTCTGGCAAGATGCAGCCCCTGTGTGACCCCACAGAACCCGCCTTGAGCCACAGGTTGAGTGCCAGGCATCACGAGCTGCAGCAGCGCAGAAGTAAGGGCATGTTGTAATTGAAATCAATATATTTGAAGATATAGAAAAATCCAAAAATATTTAAATAAACGGTATTTTATTATTTTTTATCAGTGCGATTAAAACGGCCATTAATCACAACTGTTTTTTTAATCTCGTGATTAATCGCAATTAATGGTTTTTAATTGTTTGACAGCCTTAGCTCTGCCATAATGTTTTGTGCACAACAATAATAGATTAAAAAATTGCACAATCTTATAGCATATCAATTTATATTACTCGTAAGTATGATGTAGCCATATTTGTCCTATTGATGTTAGCTCCTGATTTCGGACCTTGAATAATAAATATAGTATAATGTTACTGGGCTGTAGCCATACTGTCCTGTCATGTGATCCTGTTAGTTCTGACAAGCTGTGTAGAGTTGGGCTGAGTGAGTAGTTGGGTTGGAGATCTATGTGTTGTGGGAATTTTTGTTGTAGATCAGTAGTTATGGTTTTTCCACTGAGTCTGTGTAGACAGCAAAATGGCATAGTGGAGTGCTTTGTTCCATCTTTTGGGTGAAGTCCAGAGTAGAGTCCTTGGCTCCTTGTGATCATTAAGTATTCCACAACATTCTTCATATGAATATGGATGATAACCATCACCTTCCTCTGGCCAGATTCAGAAGTGGGTAATTATATTCTGCCTATCTAAATTCCCCTTGCAGTTTCAGTTAGCTTCCCACCTTAAACCACTGCATAACGTTGCTGTGCACGTTCCACACCATCATTTCAGAATGGTTGAAGTGCTCCTGCCGGGTGCAATGTGTGTATCGTTGTGAGTCTGTAAAGCACTTTGGGATCCATCAGGATAAATTCATGGAGGATAGGTCCATCAATGGCTATTGGCCAGGATGGGCAGGGATGGTGTCCTTCACCTCTGTTTGCCAGATGCTGGGACTGAGCGAAAGGGGATGGATCACTCCATGATTTCCTGTTCTCTTCATTCCCTCTGGGGCACCTGGCATTGGCCACTGTTGGAAGACAGGATACTGGGCTAGATGGACCTTTGGTCTGACCCACTCTGGCCATTCTTATACTGTATACATCTAAGGTTGCTAGTATTATTGTAGCTCCCAATGGCAGAGAGTTTTGGGGACCAGACTTCCATGGTCAGGATCTTTCCATCAGTTGTATTGAATCATTTCAGGGCTCTGTCACTGCTTGGCAAAAATATATTGCTTGCAACTCCTGAACAGTACTTTGTATCCACACACAACAGCTGTCACAGGCATATTACCAAAATTGTTTGTTCCAGTTTTTTGCAACATAAATTGTCTTAGCTTGAGTCCATCTGAGTTGGTACTGTCTACAACATTCTACACATACATGCAATCATATGCTTAACCACTTTGCTGAATAGAAATGGACTTAGCTATGTGCTTACAGTTAAGCATGCGCTTAAGAGCTTTGCTTAATGGGGTCTTTAAATAGACCTCTCTTTCACTGTTTAGTTTGTTTCCTGCATTGTAGGATAAGGAGGAAGTGGGGGAAAGTGTTTCTCTACTGGTTGTTATGGTGTACATACTCTTTTTTAAATTCAATCTTTTTGTCTTTTTCCTTTAGTCCTGCCCTTTTACAGGGGAACAGTATTTTGAATGGTGTGAAAAAGAGATCTGCAGGCTTCTTGTATAGCTTTATAAATGAAATCACTGAATACAGTTCAAACACCGTAAGGGCAGCTCCTTCTATTGGGCTTATAGGACAATTATTTCTTCCCATAAATTCTAAGAGTGTTAAAATTGCCTTTGAAAATTCTCTCTAGAGTTGATTAAGAATTTCTCATCCAGATCATCAACTGGTGAAAATTAGTGTTTCTCCAAGAACATAATGAATGGTGCCCCTGATTCTCCTCTGCACTGGTGTCACACCTTTGGTTTGTGAGAGACAGATGTCTTCAGTGGAGCAACATTGGTAGAAATCTGTTGAAATGTAGTGCAGAATCAGCCCCAGTCCCCAAACACTTTAAGGGCAGTCATTGCGTTTATAATGACCAGAGTCATTGTTCAGTTCCAATTGCCACTGGTTCTGCCATTCAGTGAGGTGATTTGATCTTGGCATGCCAGCCAGGGAATTATTCTGTGGAGGTATTAACTCAGTGAAGAGAAACTGACCTCATGCTGTTTAGCTGGAATATCAAGTCACTGGATAATACTGTGCTTCCACTGACAAGTAGGTTGATTTTAAGTCTTAGCAGTTGATGTCCCCATGAGGGATAGCTCCAAGGAGCCTTTGTTGAGACAATCACTCTCATGAAATAGAAATGTGTGATATGGGGGAATAACAGCCATATAAAAATATTCATAAAGGAGCGTTTTTAAATAATACACTGCAGCTTCATCCAGTGGTTGCATATTGTGGGTGTTATCAGCTGGTGGCTGTGTGTGTTCTCTCTGCGTGCTGCACCGGCTCTTACCAGGTAGTTAGTACAGCAGACGTCGATCGAAAAGTCCAAAGAGACCACAGACTCGGTTCAGTGGTGAAAGTGCTCAGCCATGTTTACTGCCAACAAAGCACAGTCCTAGCTCCCGGCTCAATGTCTACATTTAGCCTAGCTCCTGTATGCCTGTGACAATGGACCAGCTCAGTGAGCGGTGGACCTTTCGCTTCCCCCCCTTAGCCAGACAAAGACACTCCCTCTGTGACTCCCTCTTTTATAAACTGATACAAACAAGTTATGTATTGCCCCATGACATGGTTAGTTATCACCTTTTACCTGGTACATATTGGTTCAATCAAAATGTCTCTATCCATCATCCTTATCTTTAGGAGCAGTCAGTGTGTCCCTGTATCATCTTTGGGGAGTGTGTTTACACCATAACCTTGTATCGGGGTGTTCTGGTACTACTCTTCTGGAATGTGTTTACATGAATACTTATTTAGTGCCTAGGAGTGCACTAAAGTAAACACATTAGGTTACCTGCTATAGAAAGGGCTTATGTTCCAATGACTAGGAAGCCCCTGTATTCTTTGTGTAACTCATTGCTTATGGGTGTTTCATGGATGCAATCTTGCTACTTTACTTTCCACCCCAGTAGTCAGCCTGCAGGGGCAGAGATTCATCTTTGTAGTTTTGTTTTTTTTAAAAAAGTGCTGTTCTCTCTCCCCTCCTCCCCCGATTCCCCAGAGGTCACAAATTGATGACCGCAGAACATTTTGAAACACCATTACCTTTATAGCTACACTGACATGAAAATGCAAGGCTGTTACCTGTGTAATTCTTTTAGATGAGATATGCAGTGTGGCAAGAACTTTATTGATCAGCCTGTTCCTTTTTAG
The DNA here is from genome assembly GCF_965152235.1 of Eretmochelys imbricata. Taxonomy (NCBI): domain Eukaryota; kingdom Metazoa; phylum Chordata; order Testudines; family Cheloniidae; genus Eretmochelys; species Eretmochelys imbricata. Next base: position 198,377,156 of record NC_135574.1, on the reverse strand, counting down.
AAGAACATAAGAATAGACATACTGGATCAGACCAATGGTCCATCTAACCCATCTGGTCCATCTTTTCTGAGAGGAGGCTCATGTGTTTGATGTTTTCCTGTAAATATAAGGCTATTTTTTCTGATTTTCTGGCATATAGACTTGACTTAGTAGGTGTTAAAGAAAGTGCTGACATAGGGCACTATAGGGCAAGCTACGATTGCGTGGAACTCCCATTGAAATCTGCATTGAAGGACCAAGTCCTCAGACCTGGAAGCAAGGGAATGCTTTCTTTCTTTTGATGATTCCTGCCTTCCAGGTATAAGTGAAGGACCAATATAACTCCACAGTGCATTTTCAGTCTAGTAGCTAAGTTTTAAATACATGTTTTGCTTAGAATATGGAGTAGTTGGTTTATTTCAAAACCAGACAATTAAACAGTCTAAGAAATACAAACCAAGAATTATCATGTTTATATTGATTTTCCCCATACTCCTTTTTATTTAGCTTTAGGATTGATTTTCTTGGTTTTCCACCTTCTCAGTCTTTCTCTCTCTCTTATTCTCTCTGTGTGTGTATATAATTAAAGAAAACGTTTGCTCACAGTTACAAAAACAGTGGCATATAGGTTACCACCGATTTCATCCTCTATTCAAAACAGGAAATAACAGTTGTAGGCAAGTATTTGCTTGTTAATAGCACACACATACAGGCAGACGTGCATATATATGTACATATAATGAACTCTAAGTCTAGGAAGGTAACTAATTCTATTTTAAATACCCTCTCTCCCTCACTGTGTCTTCATTAAAGAACTGATATGAAACCCCGTTCCTCAGCTCAGCTGTTCTCACATGCACGCTGTATTTGATTTCATAACCTCTTCATAACTTTTACAAGAAGAAGCAGAAGAGAACATCAGATCTTTCAAATCAAAGTGATGTTTCTTTCCAGTTGGCAGCACAGTGCAGCCAGACAGCATGAGTATCATAAAGCTTTTAATAGGCTAATGGAAGGGAAAAGGGAGCTGAAAGAAAATGCACAGAAAATCTACCAAGTGCTGCAGAAGTACACCTTGGTTCAGTGCTAAACGAGGTAAAATATTGTGCTGTTCAGTTGATAATCTGGAACTCCATTATCACTCATCCATAAACTGAATTATTGGTGACATACAGCCTGGATTATTCTATATCTGTCTCGTACCATACATCCAAAACCGGACACTAAATTATGTTTCCCACAGTAGCTCAAACTTTACAACAGCAACAAAAGATTAAAACAATTTTATTTTGGGGACATTCAGAGGATAAACAGCACTATATTATATAAGGGAACTGCAGTCAATAGTATTGCCATCTGGGAGAGAAGCATTCAAGTGCTGTCAATACTTAAAAAACCTGAAGATGCTTTAAAAAAAAAAAAGCTGGTAACATTCTTAACAAACTGATTATAATTCCACAGTGAAATTTGGTGTTCAAGGACATTGTAAATGGTATTTCAGGAGCAATTAATATGGGCAGAGCTGTAATCTCATACACTTTCAAGATACCTTCTTCAAACAGCAAGAAAAGCAAATCAGATTAGGCTTGTTCACATGACAATGAATCTACAGTATTGCATAAACCTCCTCTACTTGACCCTGAAGAAGTCTGTACTTACTGTAGCTCTGTTCTATCTTATCTGAATTTATTACAGCTGATCTTTTGGTTAATATAATACTCAAATCTCATGATTGCTGGCTGGTTTTACTATTTTATTTACTAATAATACATTAATTGTTTTATTTCTAATTATGTTATAAAAATCATACTTGTAAAAAAAACCCCATATTTTGAGTAAATCCCTTGTTAGAAAATCATTATACTATACATGAACGTGTCAGCAGGGCAGAGACAGAATGATTGGAGAGAAAAAATGCCATTGTAGGCTCAAAGTTGAACACATGAACCCTTTCTCCCAGTAGGAATTTATTACAGGAATTTTGGTTTAACCCAAACTGATGCCAGGTTGGTAAAAGTCTCTAACTGCAGCCCATCCATGGAGCTTTCTATGCAGTAAACACAGCAATACAAAACCAAACAGTACAAAGTCTGCAGGGTATCTCCTGTGTTTCCCCAGAGCTCCTTGCCATGGCTTCCAGTCAGCAAATCCCCATCCTTGCCTCTTTTCCCTCTTGATGGCAATGTACTCTTAAAAAGGCAGTGATCGCTGTACTTAATTTTTTCCCATCTGGCAGTGTCTCCCAGTGCTGCCTCTGAGCCATGACTTGGAATGAATCCCCCAAGAGTAGGCCATTTGTCTGCCTGGATACCTCCTCCTAGGAACACTACGGGGACAGAATGCAGCAGGGCCTTGAAGTCCCCAGGAGCTGTACACTCCGTCTCAGTCAGAAAATTAAAACTACATGACTGAATTTTTCTATATGTTGTTGTATTACCAGTGCTGTTTAAAGAACGCATTAATAGTTACTGTACTTGCCAATACTGACATTCTCTTTAGTGGGCAGAAGGTAAATTGAATGCTAACAGGTGATGAAGTTTTTTTTTTTTTTGCCTGTTTTAGTGCTGACTGAACAGGAATTGGATTACTTATACTTCCAAAATTAAGCAAATACGGAATCTGTATCATTACGCCAACAGCACATAGTCAGAAGTGAAATTCCTTATTTATTCTGCCTCTAACAGTCTAACGAAGTAGCTCTTTATTGATCATGCTGATAGCCAGATACAGTTTTGAAGCCAAATAGCAAAAACAACAACCCCTCCCCTTCCAAAATAAATATATAAATAAAAAGTATACATAAGGAATTAGAGGCAAGAGAACTTTCTGAAAATAACTCAGATTAAAGAGCATCAGTAAAATTTTCAAAGATGTTTAAGTGATGTGGGTGACCCTTAAATACCATTTTCAAAAGTAGCTTAGGAACCTAAGTCCCATTAACTTTCAGTGCGATTTAGGCACCTAGGTGCCTCAGTCACTTCTGAAAATGGGACTTAATGTAACAGGAAAGAACACTGGTAGTTTTATTATTTATTTGTTTATATTGTGCTAGCATTTAAAATGTGCTGGGCACTTTCCAGTCATACAGCTCAGAGGACACTTCCTTTTGACGTGGCCATAAGGATGCTGAATTGGCTTTCTTTTCCTTTTTAGACAAGTCACTGGAGTTTCCCCATTAGCTTGGATGAAGCTTATAAAACTCTCTTAACCCTTATTTGGTGTTCTGTAAAGTGCATCAGATTTCATTCTCTGAAGGGGAGAAAAAAATCCCCAAACAATTTAATATTAAAGTGTGTTGTAGCTGATTTTTCCCTCTATGTGTAGAAAGGACAGAACCCAATGTCTCCCTTAGGAACTCTGTGCAGGGATTACTATGTGAAAAGTTTTCAGCATAAAATATATTGAGCATTTCTTCAGTCACCAATATTATTGTGCATAGTGGGTCTGTGTATGCATATAATGCTCTCCCCACCCTGTGCTCTTTTCTATTACCACACTTTATTCAGGGAAAGGATGTGAGGCGATGAATATGTGTAAGAACATTTTTGAGGGGTTGGAAAGAAAGGCTAGTTGCAAGGAACCTGAAGTCTCTTCCTTGCAACCTAGTTGCAGCTGCTTGATGAGAGTGGTGAAATAGTGGATTTCAAAAGATCAAATGGAAGGTAGGTGCCAAAATCCTGTTGACTTTCAATGGGAGTCAGGTGCCTACCTGTTCTTTGATTTTGAAAAACCTCCATGTTTACTCCCTGTGTGGCGTTCTCTGAGCAAAGGTTATATATTATGCCTATCATAGATTTCTGTTTAGATGTATACTTTTCTCATATGTGTTATCTGTTAAATTCTTAATGCTCATTTTCAACAATATGTATTCTTATGCATGAATTAATGCATCCACAGTAAAATAACAGCTGCTTCAAGGCAGTCTTTAATTAATCAAATCCTTAATTTTTTTAAGGTACCTAACCATCAGCTTGTAACCTCTGTACGACAGAGAATCATTTAGACTCATAGAATCATAAGGTTAGAAGGGACCACCGGGGTCATCTGATCTAACCCCCTGCCAAGATGCAGATTTGTTGTGTCTAAACCATCCATTTAGTTCAAGTTCACTTGTAATCTAATCTCAGTAGCACTCTGCTTTCTTATGTCATTGTTTAACAGATTTTTGTAGAAATCTAGAAAGCATCTTTGGAGTAAACATGTTCTTTGTAAACTTACTGTATGTTAATTGTATTGTGCTTTCAAAATGAAAAATAATGATAGCATATGTTTTCTGAGCTAAGACATTCAGTCGATTTGACCTATTCCCTCAGTGTTTAACTTGGGATTCCAAAGAGATTTACGAGCCTCAAGTCCTTTCCAAAAAGCATTTTAACTATAACATCTAGACCAGTCAAATCCCATAATGTTCACAGAAAGTGCTCAAGTTTAACTCCAGCAAAGTAGATCAATTATTTTTCCCTCTTGTAAACTGCAAGAACATCCGATGTGAAAAAACTAAAGTTCTCAGCGGACTGTTAAATGTCCTACAAGAGACAGCCCCAGATTCTCAGGGCTGAACAAGCTACCCTTGCAAAGGACCAGAAGATGGAGAGGGAGGCAGAGGTAGCTTTACATAAACTTTCTGTTTCCCTGGTTTTGTCTGTTCCTGGTATACATTACAGCCTGATGTAAAATTACTCTAGCTATGCCCAGCTGCCCACATGTCCAAAGGAGCATTCCAACAGCTGGTGATTTCAGGGGCATAATGACACCTTGGCTCCTTTCCTCCCAGATGTACAACCGATAGTTGGCTGGCTGATGTGGTGACTCTACATTTTCTGAAGTTTTCCCTCTTGGAAGAAGAATTCTGAGGGGATTGGATCCGGTGGGTTCCAGCCTCTCATGGTGCCATTTTTACACAAAGCAGCTGGAGTAGACCTAAGAACAAGGCCCAATGTGATTTTGTTTTAGTGCAAATGTAGAAGCTTCTATATTAGGACCACTTTAAATAGTTACTATAGCAAAGATGCTATTTCAGCAGATTCTGTTAGAAAGTCAAAATTTCCCTAAGCTACCACATTTTTAAGAGAGATACTAGGGTATTTCCCTATACTTGAATGACATATCTTTAATACAAAAGAGACAAGGTAGATGAGGTAATATCTTTTATTGGACCGACTTCTGTTAGTGAGAGAGAGAAGATTTTGAGCCACACAGAGCTCTTCTTCAGGTCTGGGAAAATGCAAGGTGGAACAGATTGTTTAGCATAAGTAGTGAGCACATATTGTAAGGTAAGGTAGAGTGGCCCGTTAACACCTCTGCCGTCATAGAACAAAAAGAGGAGGTTAGTGGATTACAGATTGTTGTAATAAATCATAACTCTAGTGTTCCTGTTCAGTCCATGATTTTGAGTGTCAAGCAGAGTAATGAATTTAATCTCCCACTTTTGAAAGTGTTGTACAGGGTTCCTTTGAGGATGAGAACTGATAGATCAGATATAGAGTGATTGCTTTGTGAAAAGTGTTCACCTACAGGTGATAGGATGTCTTTGTCTTTTATCATTTTCCTCTGTGAATTCATTCGAGAGCATAGTGATTGTCTGGTTTTGCCCACATAATAAAATTGTTACTGGGCATTAAATGCTCTTACTGAGGCATGCCACATGTTGTGATAGGCATGTTTAGGATCCATGGATCTTGAAAGGAATATTGAGGAGGATATTGATCATTGTAGCAGTGGAGATATGAGCAGTTGGTCCAATAAATGATATGACCTCACCCATTTGTCTCTCTAATATCCTGGGACTGACATGGCTACAACTACACTGTATATCTTGAACACCACAATGTGATAAGTGTGAGTAAATGTTGACTGTTTAGTAGCATCAACTGACATTTCTGTATCACAGGTTCAATAAGTTTTAAGCCAAAATTAGCATATTTCTTCTCCAGAACAGAACAGATGATAAACTCAGTGAAGACAAGGGTATCAAGAACATTTTCAAATGTATATGGTGATCTAAATGCTGCCTCAACTATGGTCAATATTATTTTAAGTATTTTGGACTTATAGGAACAGATGGCATATAGTAGTATGGTATGTTTCTTTTTTATATAAAATTTGTTGCTTTAAATATAGATTTTTCAGTGATTTTGTTTGGGATAGATGATTTTATTCATATTTGTATAGCTGCACTGTTCACGTTATGAGTGTGCATATTTTTTTTCTTACTTAAAATGTGGAATTCATTTATATAGTATTTGAGTTCAGCATAATCAATTGATTTCGCCAACACAGCAGGCTAACCCTGATTTTTCCCCCAAGCGCTCAATTTTCAGAATTAATAAATTCAGAATATTAATCAACAGTTTTGTTCTAAGATAAACACAGTGAAAAGTAATAGCTATGAAAGCAGCTTCTTGAAATTAAACCAACCTCTTCTTTAAGTGTTTGCTTCTTAAAAGGAAGACTTAATCCAACATTTATTTTACTATTCTGAGTATATTTTATGATATGGAGATCTCTCCAATAGGTTAATCTATTATCATCCTACTCATATAGCAGATAAGAATGTAAAAATAGATTTGGTAATTGTGGCACATGCCTTGAGTCATTGTAGTTTGAACAGATGTGTTTGTCATCCAGAAATGGAAAATGTCAACAGAATGTTTTTCTTTTTTAATCATCTTCAAACAATAACATTTCTGTCAGAACGTACATATAATTGACTGTGCAGTTCCTTCAGTAGGAGTTATTTCACTGAGAATTAGGAATATCATCATCAGGAATATCACAGCATTCATCTTGCACTGGCAACCTCTCTTGAACACTTAGGACTATTCAACTAGTTTTCACAATCTGTTGTCCTGTAAAGTAATAAATGGGCCAAATTTTCAACATGCTAATTAAAATTCCATTTTTCATGAATTCCTTAATCGAGTGCAAGTCATTATGTGCTTTGTTGATTCTTAAGTGCAAAGATAATTGCAATGGGCAGCATGAAAGTGGTTTGATTATTGCCTGTCGACTCTTGTGAATTCTAATAGGTCTAATTGCATAGCATCCATTCATCATCTCGGCATCACTTCTTTTTATTATTAGCTCTCCAAATTGTTATGTGCTCAGAAAAAAGCGTTGTAGTATATCAGTGCTGACATGCTACCTGGCCTATTGTAATTTTCAACCCTTACCACATGTTAGCATTGAAATTAAAAGTTTATTTTGCAGTGCCCTTTTCCAGAAACTAATTAAAAAATTTGCCTCCATGAAGAAATGAATACTGTCTAGCTTTGAATTTGCATTTGTGATACTTCCATTAAACAACAGTCAAGACCTTTTTACTTGTCCAGATGATACCCATAAAACCAGAGCATAATGCGCTAGTTGGGAAACATATGTCAAGACTTTATGAATCTTTGTTGTTGTTGAACATTATGAACATGGTAAAATCCTCTCCAACAAAAACTTCATTGAGAAAAAGGCAGGAGAAAAGATAACCTATAGATGTGGTGAACTTGCAGGTCAGTGCAGGCTATAGCCTCACAGATTGAGCAGCTATATAATTAATTGGTTTCAGAGTAGCAGCCGTGTTAGTCTGTATTCGCAAAAAGAAAAGGAGTACTTGTGGCACCTTAGAGACTAACCAATTTATTTGAGCATAAGCTTTCGTGAGCTACAGCTCACTTCATCAGATGCATTGTATGGTAACACCCATTGTTTCATGTTCTCTGTGTATATAAATCTCCCCACTGTATTTTCCACTGAATACATCGGATGAAGTGAGTTGTAGCTCACGAAAGCTTATGCTCAAATAAATTTGTTAGTCTCTAAGGTGCCACAAGTCCTCCTTTTCTTTTTGTTATTAATTGGTAACTGATTGCCTTGTCTTTTGTAGTCGTTGAAAAGAAAAGGTCAGTTTAGTCATGGTCAGGGGTGAGTCCAGGGCATCTTTGTGTGTGTTCAGGCCACTTACTATTTTTACTATTGGCAAGGACACTCTTCTCAAGGGCAAGTCTTCTAATGGGTTGACGACTGAGATCAGCCAGATTCACCCACATGAGAACATACTTTAGGCGAATGGCGGCGTGGGCTGTGCCCCTGTTATTTTGGGCAAAGGATCTATCCCAAGACTTGCATCCAAGTTGTAATGACTATTTAACGTTGTTAAGGTTGTCGTCTGTTTATTGGCAAAAGAAAGTGATGTTTGTGTTAAACTTGCCCATCTTATCAGCAGTGTTCAGAAGAGTAACAGCTGTATCATTAATAAAGTATACAGGAAGTAAGGCTGAGACACTGATTTTTCCCCTTTTCATTCCTGATTTCTCTTCTCCGTATCTGCAAGAGTAACATAGACAGACTTGTGAGATACTTGTGAGATAACTTTTTTCTTTTCATCACATGTGCTGTCTGTCAGTATTTTACTATTAAACTCTGAAGTGTTCATGTTTCCATATGATTTCCTGGTTTGCTTTTTAAGCGGCATGCAGGACAATGAATTCCTGGTGCTAGCATTTGTTTCATTGCCTGCTGATGAAACGACATTTTGACACTACTGTGCATCCCAGAATGAGAGACTTAGAATAGACGCTCAAATAAATATATCACAGATACTCTGCATGCATTGCATTTCCACAAGTTAGGATCTGGGTCATGTTGATATCAGGAAGGCACTTTAGCCAGGTTTCAGCCATCTGAATTAAAATAAAAATTCTGATATAAAATGAAATTCCTTTTCTAGGTATGAGGCTCACTTTATAGTTGAAAGAGCTGTCCCGATATTTCCGTTATCATACTTGTATAAGGCAATTACACTAACACTGTCAACTTGAAATCTAGTCAATTAAAAAAAAAAAAAGTTTTTAAATTAGCTTCATGAGCTACTCCTGCCCTAGATTCTATTGTCAAGATTGGGATGTATGTGGTGAAGAGTTAAATCAATTTTTTTTAATTTTAATTTTCTCTCTCTTTGTTGCTGGGTATTGTGGGGGAAACAACATAATAGGATTATGGACTAAAAGCTGTAAAATACACAAAGTAAACAAAATGAAAATGCAGAAAATAAAATATTTTCTTTAATCTTTTTCAATGGGAATAATTTCTAACAATAGTAGGTAAAAAAAAGTCTGATTGTTAAATTAAAAGTATCCCTTAATAAAAATGATAAATAATAAAATAATAATTATGATTTATTTGTATTACTGTATTGCTTAAGGGCTCCAGTCAGCGACCATGATCCCATTGTGATAGGTCCTGTACAAACATAGAATAAAAAAGAGTCACCTCACTTGATCTTCTGTGTTCCAGTCCGCTGACTGGTAATGATAAAGTTATTTGAAGGGAGAACTTTACTGTACAGCAGGGGCTGCACTGGAGCTGAGCTGTCCTGTTTAAATTATAGTATTGCCAACCCCAAGTGTTCAAAAATCATAAATCAGACTGCAAAAAATCATGACTGGCTTAAAAATCATGAAATGTTCTCTACCTCAGTCAGAACAGCATACAGTGGGAAGTGCAATTAGAAAGTCAACATTGGCCACTCTCCCGTGATGGTGATTCCAAGGTATCTCCTATTTTAAATATGGGATGATTCCACCAGTACTCCAGTTACTCTGGGTGTTAGATGCTGATGTTTTCAAGGCACATACATGGTAGTTTCATCTAATTTGTGTTGAGTTCAGTTCATGTTCTTTAATTCTATGCTGGGTTTTCAAAGGCATGAATGCAGTAATTTCACGTCGTTTTACAGGTACACAGTAATTTCCAAAGAAGTTGCAATGCTGGTCATATATAAGTGTATGTCTTTATATTTATGACACCTATCACAGTTGTACTGAATACCTGCGGAACCCTGCTCATTTTTGGGTGGACTGTACAATCCCTAACTTGCTTCTCCTGCCTGAACAGACCTTATTTTTGTTTCATCTGCTAATGGCCAGGTTCTGATCTCAGTTATATGCTACAGATTCCTTAGGTTTGAATGGAGTAGCACTGTTGTATCTGAGCTCATATTCTGGGCCTTATATTTTATGACCAGCACGAGTGCCAGAAATGCCATGTTTTTTACTTGCATCACTGCATTTTCAGGCTGCCTGTGCACCCTTTGGAGTTAGTGGCAATTACTGAGAACAAGCTTTATGTTTTTTTCCAGCTTCCCATGGATTCTGAGAGATCCTTCTCGTCTGGAAACCATTTATGGAGTACAGGTTTCCTTGATTTCCCTGTGGGATCTCTCAGACTCTCTAAATTTCCCTACCTTCCCAATAGGGACTATTGCTTTGTAGTTCTCTCTCCTTTATCATACTTAAAACATACACACAATACATAAAGGGGAAAACTGATTAATCATTTATGAGAAGCATATTCTTTACTTTTTTATGTGCCAAATATGACATTTGTCTGAAAATGGCTCCAATATCTTTTTATGAATAGACCTTTAAAATATCATGTCTTTTGAATGTAATGAAGCAAGAAACATATTGTCTGAAATGTCCAAAACAGTGATATTAGTAATAAAGTATGCTATAAAAGGGTTGAACCTTAAACTGAGCAGTGCTCATTAATTCAAGGCTAGAAACCTCATGCTGTCTCTCTTTATCTGCCAAAAAATGCAAATGTTTGTTTTGCGTCTGCATATAAAGTAGGTACACAGAGTACATATTATTTAATGATGTTCAGATCCAGGAAGGTGAAAAGATATGATGTACATAAGCAAATGAATACTTTAAAACTATTGTGAACTGGATTTTTTTAATCCTGTGCACTCCAGATTAGCACAGTGCAATCTAAAAAAAGATGGCTTGCCGCATTAAAAAAAGTGAAGTAATCAATTTTACTTCTCAAGAAATGTATCATTAAATAACTGAAATTAGACAGGTTTCAGAGTAGCAGCTGTGTTAGTCTGAATCCGCAAAAAGAACAGGAGTACTTGTGGAGAATGTTATGATTCCTGATGTCAGATTTGTGTCCATTTACTCTTTTACATAGAGATTGTCCGGTTTGGCCAGTGTACATGGCAGAGGGCATTGCTGGCACATGATATATCAAATCTGACATCAGGAATCATAACGTTCAAAAACCGGTAGGAGAACACTTCAGCCTCTCTGGCCACGCAGTAAAAGATTTAAGGGTGGCAATTTTGCAACAGAAAAGCTTCAAAAACAGACTCAAATGAGAAACTGCTAAGCTTGAATTAATATGCAAACTAGATACCATTAACTTGGGTTTGAATAGAGACTGGGAGTGGCTGGGTCATTACACATATTGACAGGTTTCAGAGTAACAGCCGTGTTAGTCTGTATTCGCAAAAAGAAAAGGAGTACTTGTGGCACCTTAGAGACTAACCAATTTATTTGAGCATGAGCTTTCGTGAGCTACAGCTCACTTCATCAGATGCATCAGATGCATCAGATGCATCTGATGAAGTGAGCTGTAGCTCACGAAAGCTCATGCTCAAATAAATTGGTTAGTCTCTAAGGTGCCACAAGTACTCCTTTTCTTTTTACACATATTGAATCTATTTCCCTATGTTAAGTATCCTCACACCTTCTTGTCAACTGTCTAAATGGGCCATCTTGATTATCACTACAAAAGTTTTTTTTTCTCCTGCTGATAATAGGTCATCTTAATTAATTAGCCTCTTACAGTCTGTATGGCAACTTCCACCTTCTATCTATCTATCTATCTATCTATCTATCTATCTGTTCCATTCTATGCATCCGATGAAGTGGGCTGTAGCCCATGAGAGCTTATGCTCTAATAAATTTGTTAGTCTCTAAGGTGCCACAAGTACTCCTGTTCTTTTTGAAATTAGACAGTGGTCTTGGGGGATGATAAACAGTTTACCTTAATTTAACATGTCTGCAAATTAAAAATGCACATTTTATATTCAATTGTGTGTAGCTTGAAATAGAGTATGAACAAGCTGAGCAAATTTGGATAGCAAAGCATTAGTCTACGTACATATAGTAGGCACGGTAACATTCATTATGTAAGATATTTGGGGGCAATTCTATTTCCCATCAATTAAACTTTAGGTATCCCTTTTCAGGACTAATATGGCAGTGCTTATTGTGTAGATCGACTGATAACATTTACAAATTAGAGACCTTAATGCTTTGTCTTGGTATCACATTTTTTTAAATATTCAGCTAAACACAATACATTGGTTTTCTCTTGAAAATACTTACAGTTTGCTCTATGATTGACAGGGCACAGCTTCATTATGTAGTTGGCTAGATGGACTGATTATGGATATGAATACACGAATGGGATAAATTAAAGAAATGTGTAATTGATTCTAGACTTGGTCTGCCAGTTCATTAACAGTCTGAATGTGGTGCACTCACTTCTGAAAAAGAGAGAATGAGAGAAACTTATTTGTACTTTTCCATTTGCTTGAGAATTCATTAAGCTAATATTTTTGCAGGCTAACTTTACACTTTGCAAAGACCAAGAAAGGAATATTTGTAAATTACATCTGTGCCTTCCATATTCATTTTGGATTACAATCACATACTTTTCAATTTGCAACTGAATGTTGTTTTTCATCCTTCTCAGCTCTTCCTCCATTTGCATTTTGTACGTATGGCACAGCAGAATATTATATGTGGTTTTGGTTTTTTACAGATCTTCAGGGTCATGCTTTTGAAGTGTTGAATAAATATGCAAATTATATTTATGTTCATTGTTGTCTAAATAGTAACAGGAATGGTAAAATGTTCAAGGGCCTGCTATACCTCTAAATAGGTTGTGATTTATGCAAGACTCAGATGTCCACTCCTGGTTATGCTGATCTGGAGCAAAACCAGGCCAAAGTAAACAGAGGTAATATAGAATCATACATTGAGATAAATGCTTAATTGTTATGGTCTGTCCTCTTTGACCACTGAGGCCCCTAGCCAGGTGTCTGACAATCAGTTCAGTACAGCTCATATAAGATACAACTTTGCAAAAAGGAAACAACACCTTCAGTTTCTTCCTACTGTGTCTCACAACACGCACTGCTGGATTGCCACAGCTGTCTGCTACAAGAAATGTCTTAGAAATCCTGGTGTAAATTAAATTGTTCCCTCGGTCCCATAGGTGACTCTCCTTACGTTTAGCAGCTCTAAGCACTGTAGTCCTTGTACCAACCCTATCTCTTCCCCTGTCTGTCTTCCCCAGCATGCACTGGAACGAGAGAAAATCCCTCTTCCTTTTAAAAGCACAAACATTTTCATCTCTGGGATATTAGCACTGAAAGCAGTTGGATCCATTTCTATGTGCTGAGTAAAAATACGCATTTGTCATAAATATAAAGGGAAGGGTAAACCCCTTTGAAATCCCTCCTGCCCAGGGGAAAGCTCCTCTCACCTGTAAAGGGTTAAGAAGCTAAAGGTAACCTCGCTGGCACCTGATCAAAATGACCAATGAGGAGACAAGATACTTTCAAAAGCTGGGAGGAGGGAGAGAAACAAAGGGTCTGTGTCTGTCTGTAGTCGTCTTGGCCGGGGATAGACCAGGAATGGAGTCTTAGAACTTTTAGTAAGTAATCTAGCTAGGTATGTGTTAGATTATGATTTCTTTAAATGGCTGAGGAAAGAATTGTGCTGAATAGAATAACTATTTCTGTCTGTGTATCTTTTTTGTAACTTAAGGTTTTGCCTAGAGGGGTTCTCTATGTTTTTGAATCTAATTACCCTGTAAGATATCTACCATCCTGATTTTACAGGGGGGATTTCTTTATTTCTATTTACTTCTATTTTTTATTAAAAGTCTTCTTGTAAGAAACTGAATGCTTTTTCATTGTTCTCAGATCCAAGGGTTTGGGTCTGTGGTCACCTATGCAAATTGGTGAGGCTTTTTATCCAACATTTCCCAGGAAAGGGGGGGTGCAAGTGTTGGGAGGATTGTTCATTGTTCTTAAGATCCAAGGGTCTGGGTCTGTAGTCACCTAGGCAAATTGGTGAGGCTTTTTACCAAACCTTGTCCAGGAAGTGGGGTGCAAGGTTTTGGGAAGTATTTTGGGGGGAAAGACGCGTCCAAACAGCTCTTCCCCAGTAACCAGTATTAGTTTGGTGGTGGTAGTGGCCAGTCCAAGGACAACGGGGGGAATATTTTGTACCTTGGGGAAGTTTTGACCTAAGCTGGTAAAGATAAGCTTAGGAGGTTTTTCATGCAGGTCCCCACATCTGTACCCTAGAGTTCAGAGTGGGGGAGGAACCTTGACAGCATTCAACATAGGCACTGCCCCTCGATGAACTGTTAAAAATTGATGTACAATGATATGGTAAATGATATACAATCACATACACACAGCTTTCTCTCTAAACTAAATTTCTTGTCAGAGACACTTGGCTTTGCTGCAGACTGAGCAGAGTAAGGTTGAAGTTTTAAAGGAACACTGGCAACTTAATTTTGGTATTAAAATTAAAGTTTTTAACCAATTGCAATTTGTTAGCCCTCACTAAGATCTGATTATTTCTTACACCTTTTTTGTTTAACCCTACATACTGTGGAAGGGGTCTCCATGCTGGCCCTGCATAGGCTAGCATGGAAGGCCTCTTTAGGTTAGACTGGGGCAGGCCAGAGAAAAGCACACAGATCCACGTTTACACTAATACAGTAGCGCTAGTACCCCTATGCAACTTGCAGTGATGGGCTGTGGCCATGGGGGAAAGGTGAGTAGTGCAGTACCCAGCCCTGATGTCCAGAGTTAAATGTTACCTCCCCAACTTCTCCACATTCCAGCCACATGGAGTCCAAATTACTCAGGCTCTAGGCAGATAGAGCATTAAAACCTAACTGCTCTCCTTTCTATCTCCCATTAAATATCTGTGTTTCACATTATTTTCCCCCAAACATAGTAGCCTGCATTTTGATGTTTTCTGCCCATGTTTCTAATCTCTCTAGGTCCCTTCATACTAGTCCTCTCTGTTTTCACTGGTGTTGCAATTTTACCCAATTTAATATCCTCTCCTATTTTCGCAAATATGTTTCATTTACTCTTCCAGAGCATTACTGAGCATACTAAATGAGAACAGACCTAGTGCGGATCCCTGAAGTACTGTGCTAAACACCTCTCAGCTCAATACTTTGCCATTTATCATTACTCTTTGTTTATGTTCCAGAAGCCGGTATTCGGTCCCTTTGGCTGTGTTCCTATCCATGCTAACTTCAATTAATCTGGAAAGCAAAATCTCATGTAACAAATACTGTATGAAATACATTAAAAAAACAAAATCTGAGTATTTATACCATTTTTGCCTTTATCCACTAATTTTGTAATGCTTTTATAAGAGTATAAGAACAGCCATACTGGGTCAGACCAAAGGTCCATCTAGCCCAGTATCCTGTCTTCCAACAGTGGCCAAGGCCAGGTGACCCAGAGGGAATGAACTGAACAGGTAATCATCAAGTGATCCATCCCCTGGCGCTCATTCCCAGCTTCTGGCAAACAGAGGCTAGGGACACCATACCTGTCCATCCTGGCTAATAGCCATTGATGGACCTATCCTTCATGAATGTATCTAGTTCTTTTTTGAACCCTGTTGTAGTCTTGGCCTTCACAACATCCTCTGGCAAGGAGTTCCAGAGGTTGACTCTGCATTGTGTGAAAAAATACTTCCTTTTGTTTGTTTTAAACCTGCTGCCTATTAATTTAATTTGGTGACCCCTAGTTCTTGTGTTATGAGGAGTAAATAACACTTCCTTATTTACTTTTCTTTCCAAACAAAAATAACCATGTTTGTTTGGCAAGACTTGTTCTGTGTAAAGCTAGCTACTTATTGCTCCCCATATGCCGTTATTTTGCAGAACTTTAGTGATTTTTTCCTTTAGTTGTATTTCAGTATATTGTTGGGGATGGAATTGTGACTAACCAAACTAATGGAGCCATGGTCAAGATACCCACTGCAGAATTATTTTTGGGAGGGATCCAGGATTCTGTTGTCACAAGGCAACCAGAGGAATATGAAAACAGAGTGAAACATCCTGACCCTAGGCAACACTTGAGGGTTGAAACAAGAAACTCTTCCTAGATGTATATAAATAAAATAGTCCAGTCTAGGCCTATCGGTCCTTAACATCATGAATTCTTTTTTTGTTTGCCTGCATCAGCATGTTCATGGAGGATTTAGCCTTTGTGCCAGACCCTAATATATAATGAGATAGTGTATACATAGACAATGTATACATGTATATATTAATTTTATTGGCAAAGTGTAGCAATAAAATCGTCACTCCCTATTCATCTGCTGACCATACAACGTATTGAGACAGTATTATTACACTGCTAATAAAGTCCTGCTGTATCATGTGTTTGTGATAATGATGTGCTTGGAATAGCAATTCACCAGAGTGATAAGCAATTAAACAACAAAAGTCATTTTCTTACCCCTTAACGCAAATTTAGAACCGCGTTGACAGACATGACAGGTCATTGCATTAGTCAATAGGAACACCTGTTCCTGATTTCTATAAATTAACATACAAGAACTATTTAATCACATTTAAGGGAACCTATTTACATTAAGTGCCTAGGGATATGTTAATGTGATGTTAACGATGCACAGTGAAAAATCACAAAAAGTCAAGAAGTGCAAATTCAAAGGTTCCAAGAAAAACATTAACTTGGTTTACCCCCATGTTTTGGATGTGCTTAGGATTTGCATTTTACAACACAGAGATTAAAAGGATAAAGTATATATTTAACCAGAAAAACAAAAGTAGAAATTCTTCCAGTTGGAAAGAAGGAACACAGTAACTAACTCAGGATTTGGGCTTTAGTCCAAAACCCCATCCTGCAGTTTATTAATAAATTATAATTGTAATTCATTTTCCCATTTCAGTTTCAGCTTTTGGATAGCTGTACCTTCAAATACATATTGGATCAATATTAAAAAACTTGGAGGGAATCATTTTATGATCAGTCCTCTTTTCTTACACAGCTTTTCTATTTTCCGTTATGTTTGTTTCATGTTCATTTTGTTTGTCTGTTGCTTGATGTATTGTTGTGAGTTAAATATGTATGATGGTACCCTCTAATTCTAGTTTCCGTAAATGTGTAATGGCCTTGGAGGAGAGCAGTTTTACTGATCTATAACCTCCATCCATTCTGTTCTTGAGGCTTGCCTCTTTCAAGAAACAAATATTGAGAAAATGACCAGAAGTGCCTTTTCTTTTTTCTTTAACATTGTTAAAATTGAACACAAAAACATAGAAACTTTATTTGCAAAGTTCCTACTTGGGGCATTGCTATAGTCATATTTTATAAACACCTGGCATGAAAGGTTTCCTAATGGAAATACTGACACAAGCCTGTCACTTCCAGAATAGGCAAGTTACAAACCAGCTACGTTATTTGTTTTAGCTAGGTAGTAACAGTTCTGTTTATTATATTTCCTAAAGTACACACTAAAAATAGTGTTTCTGTGAACTCAAGGATAAAACCATCTTACCTGTTTGGATCACCAGTTGTCATCCTACTTGTCATCTGACAAAGACTAAATGTCTGCTTCGCGTTTCAGTTTTTTTAAGCAATTTAGAAGGGCACTGCTGTAGTTACTATATAGCAGCTGTGACAATCAACAGAAATTATCCAGTCTGTCCAATCTTGTTCCTATAACTAGAAGACATTACTGTGATTAAAAGGAGAAGAATGGTAGTTGCCCTTTTATGTGCTTCTCATTGTGTATTTATAGTAGTTAGGAAGGCAAGTTGTATAAATCCTTCCAAGTTTGATTTATACTGGATTCATGAAGTTTCCTATCAGCTATCATTCTGATGTATTTATATTCATTTGGGTTCTCTACAGTGTGCATTCATCAACCAAAAAAATGCTAGAAGCAAAATTCAGTTCAAATTAGGCAAATTTTGTGAAGTTCTAAGAGTCTGTGATTCTGCGTGTCCGTGCCAGAAACAGAGTGGGATGGTGGCCACCTCAGAAAATTCAAGAGAAATCTGGAAAGATTCAGAAAGAGATTGGGTGTTTATATGGATAACAAGAATATACCGTTATAACAGTTAATGCAAACAAAGTTTTGGAAGGGGATAAAAAGTCTCATGCTTCAGCATTTAAGCCAGTCTTTATTATGGGTTAGGATGAGACCTTCCCAGGAGTAAATTATCCCACATATGTCTCCTGTGACATTCTTGCATCTTCCTCTGAGTCATCTGTTGCTAGCCAGTTTTGATGACAGGATGCTAGATTTGATGGTCTTCAGGTCTGATAAAGTCTGGCTATCCCTATGTTCCTTTGTGGAAGGCAACTGATGTTGGTGGAACTTGAGAAGATCAAGTGCATTTATAGATATTAGATCAATTCGCCTTTGATTTGACATGTCCTCCAATGTACTATGCACATGTATTGCTGCAAGAAGGGGGAAATCGTGGTTTTGGCAAACATATAGATGCTATGATTTCCACAGCAGCCACAACTTGGTCCAGAAATTCTAAGGATGCCAACACTTGGAAATGCATGCAAGCCATTCATGTGTGGTGTAGAGGTATTAGCTGACTGGTGTGACTAGCTTCTGTGTGAGATGAGAACTGTCTGATTACTGTAAACAGCATGATATGGCAAGGAGGTCAAGGTATAGTACAGGACAATGTACCAGAGAATGGGTCATCCCTGATTACTGCTGCCACGGTGGATTGTAGGGGACTATCCACAACGCACAAAAAAGGATGTAGCTACCTGTCATCTTTACTCATCCTGGTGGTGTTACTGCATGTAGAAATGGGATTTGAAAAGTAAATGTGCACACTATATGCAACTTTTAAACAAAATTTAGAAATATTTTTAATGATAAATTTTAGTTTATAGTTTTTTAAGTAATTTTACTTCATTTTTTCAGAGAGTACCCTGGTTTAAGAACTTTATATCTGGTATTGTAGGACCTGGTTACTATGTCAATGAATTCAGAAGAATTCTACTGCAATCCCTGGCTCTACTCTCTCTGTATGTGTTGTTTCTTTAGACAGAATTAGTTGTTTTTTTTAAATTGCATAGTGTTTTGATTGAATCTTTTCTTATGTGAAAGGTCTGCTAATCCCTTGGTAATTAACACTTTCATAGGTCAACAAAGTTTAGAGGAACGTGCTTATTTTTTTTAAATGGTCTTTAAGAAAAGCTCCCAGAGATTTTAATGAAAAAAAATGACGCACATCACATTCTACCTGTCAATGGTCTTGATGGTAAAACTTGAATTTTAAATTTTCTCCCCATTGTTGGCATTCTAAGGAATGGCAATGACTGTTAGAAATTGTTCTACAGCATTTACAGAAACTCTTAACTACAGATTAAAGTATTTATGGAGCCATTTTATTTACGGTGTAAGTAGTAGGCAGCTTGTAACAGAAATAATATACAGTTCAGTACCTTTTTCTCATTTTTGCTTTAACTCAAATGTACTACTACTTTAAAATGTAACTTTACAGTTGTTTTCATTTCAGTTAATCTCCTACAAAGGTATTATCTCATGGATACCAATTATGTGCATTTCTTACATTATTGTTTAAATCTTTGTGTCCAGGTACAATAACTGCAGATGATAGCTTGTAATGTTGCAATACTGGTACAGAATCATGAGGCCATTAATAATCATAGAATCATAGGGTTAGAAGGGTCATCTAGTCTAACTCCTTGCCAAGATTCAGTAAAGAAACTTCCACAACCTCCCGAGGCAGTCTGTTCCATTGTCCTACTGTTCTTACAGTTAGGAAGTTTTTCGTGAGTTTCGATCTAAGTCTGCTATGCTGTTGTTTGAACCCATTGCCCCTTGTCCTGCCCTTCGTGGCAAGAAAGAACAACTTTTCTCCATCTTTTGTATGGCATCCTTTCAAGTATCTGAAGACTGCTATCATATCCCCCCTTAATCTCCTCTTTTTGAAACTAAACATGCCCCGTTCCTTCAGCCTTTGCTCTCATGGCTGCCTTCCATCCCTTTGATCACCTTTGTCACTCACCTCTGGATCCTTGCCCATTTCTCTACATCCTTTCTATACATGGGTGACCAAAGTTGGACACAGAACACCAGCTGAGGCCTACAAGCACCTGTAACTTACATGTTATACCTCTGTTAATGCAACCTAAAATTGTGTTTGCTTTTTTTGCAACAGCATCGCATCGCTGATTCATGTTGAGGTCCCAGATCCTTCTCAGCCGTGCTGCTGCAAAGCCAGTTTTCCTCTATCTTGTATTAGTGCATTTGGCTTTTCTTCCCTAAGTGTAGCACCTTCAATTTGTCTTTGTTGAATTTCATTTTGTTTTCTCCAGCCCTGTTTTCCAATCTATCAAGATCCCTAAATTTTAGCTCTGTCCTCCAGAGTATTTGCAACCCCAACCCCCCTGTGTCATCTGCAGACTTGATCAGTATGCTCGCTATACCTACATCCAGGTAATTAATAAAGATGTTAACACCAGCCCCAGAACAGATCCCTATGGAACCCCACTTGAGATATCCCTCCAATCCATTAATAGTTACTCTTTGTTTGTGATTGTTTAACCAGTTATGTATCCACTTAATGGTTGTTTTGTTTACTTAATAGTTCAGCTTACTTAATAGAATGTTATCTGGGAATGTGTCAGAAGCCTTGCTGAAGTCCAGGTATATTATGTCCACCTCATTCCCCCTATCCACCAAATCTGTTACTCTGTCAAAAAAGGAAATCAGACTGGTTTGGCATGACTGGAACTTCTTGGTCAATCCATGTTGGCTGATAGGATTACCCCTTCGTCATCCAGGTACTCACCAATTGAATGTTTTATACATTGCTCTAGTAGCTTCTCAGATATTGAAGACAGGCTGACTGGTCTATAGTTCCCCAGCTCCACATTTTCCCCCTTTTTGAAGATGGGCACTACGTTAGCCCTTCTCCAGTCTTCTGGGATCTCTCCTGTCATTCATGAGTTTATAAATATTATTGCTAGTGGCTAATTCCTTCAGTACCCTCGGGTGAATAGCATCTGGCCCTGCTGAATTGAATTCATTCAGACTGGTCAGAAGATCTCTGATGTGTTCTTTACTTCTCCCGATCTGCATCCATTCCCCTTTATTGTCTATGGTAACTTTGCTAGTCATCTGGTCACATGTTATTTTTTGTGAGAAGACTGAAGCAAAGTAGGGATTGAGTAGCTCCGCTCTCCTATCATCTTCCGTTACCAGCTCACCACCTCCATTGAGCAGCGGACTCACACCATCCTTGATCTTTCTTTTTTGTCTGACATATTTGAAGAACCCCTTTCTGTTATCTCTATCATTTTTTGCCGGCTGTAACTCTTTCTTTGCCTTGGCTTTCCTGATTTTGTTCCCTACACACTTGTGCTATTCCAATGTATACTTCCGTGGTGACATGCCCCTCCTTCCATTTCCTGTATGTATCCCTTTTTGGTTTTTAGATAGCTAAAAAGCTCTTTGTGCAGCCACATTGGCCTCCTGTGACTCTTCTTATCTTTACTCTGCATCACAATAGCTTGATGTTGAGTCTCTAGTATTATATCTTTTAGAACTGCCAGTCTCCTTCAACTCCTTTTCTTTCTGACTCAGAGGTGGGCAAACTATGGCCCGCGGGCCACATCCTGCCCGCGGGACCGTCCTGCCCGGCCCCTGAGCTCCTGGCAGGGGAAGCTAGCCTCTGGCCCCTCCCCCGCTCTCCCCCTTCTCCCACAGTCATGCTGCTGTGCGGCTGGCTCCACCCGGGCAGCGGGGCTGCAAACTCCGGCCGCTCTGAGTGGCATGGTAAGGGGGTGGCGGCAGTGCGCACACGGCAGGTAGGAGGTCCCAGGGGGCAGTCAGGGGACACAGCAGGGGGTGGTTGGATAGGGTCTAGGTTCTGGAGGAGGTGGGTGTGGTTGGAGAACAGGGGAGTTTGGATAGGGTGTCGGAGTCCAGGGGGCCTATCAGGAGGCGGGGTGTGGATAGGGGGCGGGGCAGTCCGGGGACAGGGAGGGGGGGGTTGGATGGGGTCCTGGGGTTGACCCACTAGTTGTTTCCTCAACTTTCTGAATCACAAAGCTGTCCCCTACGCATGCTAAGAATTTGCAGGATGTATTACGATTTGCTGCAACAGTGTTCTAACAGATATCAGGGAAGTTAAAATCCACTATTAATACTAGCTCATGTGTGTTAACTAATCTTGTTACCTGCTTGTAAATAGAATGACTCGTTCACTTCCTCTTCCTGATTTGGTGGTCTATAATAGACCCCCACCATAACATTGCTACTATTCTTTTCCCTTATTATTCTCATCCAGAGGCTCAGCACGTCTGTCACTTGGTTCCCGTTGGACTTTGGAGCAAGTGTATACATTCTTGATGTACAGCACAACACCTCTGTTTTTCCCATAGGTATCCTTTCGGAACATGTAATAACATGCCATAACATGCCAATCATGGCAGTTGTCCCACCAAGTCGCTGTGATGCCAATTAAGTCATAATTTTCTTCATATACCATGACTTCCAGTTCATCCTGCTTGTCCCCCATACTCCCTGCATTTGTATACAGGTATTGAAGATATTTGCCAGACTGCCCTGTTGCTTTTTTTTTTTTTCTTTTTAATGCAGTTGCGATTTCTAGACCCTTCTCCAGAAATTAGCCCCTTTCCCAATCATTTTACATTAGGAGTAAAGTGATTTTTTCCCCATTTTTTGCAGATGTCATTCATACAGTGGGACCAATAGCAAGAGGCCATATCAGTGATACTCATAAAGAAGACCTGGCAAGTTGCTATAAATCATCCCTGAAACTGGCAAAAGAAAACAATATCAGATCAATTGTAAGTACTTCATAAAGATGTATTATTTCTTAATGTTGTGTCTTTTTCCTCAGGATTTAGCATAATTGTAGGAATAATAAAAATCTGTAAGAACATGCATGTCATATGTGGTATGGAAGAACAAGAAATTGAAAGTTGTTAATGCAGCACGACTGGAAGAGAAAGGAATAAGGACAGCCTGGGGGTGGCACAAAAGCTGGGTTGGTAAAGCAGTTGTATCTAACACACAACTGTTCCACTAAGAACTCACAGGAAGAGAACTGCTCCAATGGTTAATTTTACATGTTATGATCCTATGGACTATAAGGTGGATAGAAAGTTGGCTAGATTGTCGGGCTTAACGGGTAGTGATCAATGGCTCCATGTCTAGTTGGCAGCCGGTATCAAGTGGAGTGCCCCAAGGGTCAGTCCTCGGGCCAGTTTTGTTCAATATCTTCATAAATGATCTGGAGGATGGTGTGGATTGCACCCTCAGCAAGTTTGCAGACGACACTAAACTGGGAGGAGAGGTAGATATGCTGGAGGGTAGGGATAGGATACAGAGGGACCTAGACAAATTAGAGGATTGGGCCAAAAGAAATCTGATGAGGTTCAACAAGGACAAGTGCAGAGTCCTGCACTTAGGACGGAAGAATCCCATGCACCGCTACAGGCTAGGGACCGAATGGCTTGGCAGCAGTTCTGCAGAAAAGGACCTGGGGGTTACAGTGGATGAGAAGCTGGATATGAGTCAACAGTGTGCCCTTGTTGCCAAGAAGGCCAATGGCATTTTGGGATGTATAAGTAGGGGCATAGCGAGCAGATCGAGGGACGTGATCGTTCCCCTCTATTCGACATTGGTGAGGCTTCATCTGGAGTACTGTGTCCAGTTTTGGGCCCCACGCTACAAGAAGGATGTGGACAAATTGGAGAGAGTCCAGCAGAGGGCAACAAAAATGATTAGGAGACTGGAACACATGACTTATGAGGAGAGGCTGAGGGAAATGGAATTGTTTAGTCTGCAGAAGAGAAGAATGAGGGGGGATTTGATAGCTGCTTTCAACTACCTGAAAGGGGGTTCCAAAGAGGATGGATCTAGACTGTTCTCAGTGGTAGCAGATGACAGAATGAGGAGTAATGGTCTCAAGTTGCAGTGGGGGAGGTTTAGGTTGGATATTAGGAAAAACTTTTTCACTAGGAGGGTGGTGAAACACTGGAATGCGTTACCTAGGGAGGTGGTGGAATCTCCTTCCTTAGAAGTTTTTAAGGTCAGGCTTGACAAAGCCCTGGCTGGGATGATTTAGTTGGTGATTTGGTCCTGCTTTGAGCAGGGGGTTGGACTAGATGACCTCCTGAGGTCTCTTCCAACCCTGATATTCTATGATTCTATGATTCCTACAAAACTTAGCAGGAGGCCATTGGTCAAATAGTTGACTCTGAAGAATATAACCTCACTAATTATTGAGGGGGAGATGACTGTGGTCTAGTGACTTATTCTGTAAATTGAATTTTTCCTTAAAAATAGAGATGAAAAGAGATGGTCGAATAACATAATTTATAACGTCAACCCACCAGAATCCATCATCATACATTTATAATTTATGATCTGTAAAATAATTATTTTATTGATGTTTCATTTAATAAGCATGGTTCCTTGATCTTATGAAATACATCTCATGCTTTGTATTTCAAAGGGCCAGATTTTCAAAGTTAGAAGGGTGCATTTTCATGCATATATTTGGATGTGCCTATCGTATTTGCATATATTTGATGAGTTTGCATACTCAGGCATTTTTGTGTGCTAGTTACAGTCTTAAATAGCTAAGAGTGCATAGACTACATTTACGTGCATACATCAGGTAACATGCATAAGTGCGGCGTGCAAATGTATATGCACAAGTGTGCAAGCTTTACTTGGAAAATGTATCCACCAATTATATCAGTCAGGTAAATATCTCTAAACGGAGGTTAGTATTTCTAATGTGTGAATTTAGGAAATTCTCGGTCGTATATTGGCCAGATTCTCAGCTGATGGAAATCAGAATTCTACTGATGTCATTAGCTGTGACTGGCCTTTGTCTTTATTTTTGTCCTACTCCAGCTGCAGAAGCTCATTCAACATCTTAACTAAACTGTTTAGTACTTTTATAGAGGCTCTAAAAATACATTTTGGATTAAATAAACAACAAGAAGGTCAGATTATTAAAACAGGAGTTGGGGAGACAAGGAGTAGATATCAGAGTCTGGAGAAAATCAGATCAAAGTTAATCAAAATGACATAAAGAAGGAAGAAAATATTGTTCCATTAACTGTTTCAGATAAAACAGTATATTGACTTCGTAAAACTATTTGTAACAAGTAAGCAGCTGAAATCTAGTGAGGTTTGAAAATATCCTTGGTGATCAATGGCAGCTGTTCCTAAGTTTCTGTTAATGTCTTCTGATTTTAAAATAAAATCAACATTTATTATAGAAATTTTGATGAGGACTGTTCCTCATGGGGTAGAATTTTAGAAAGATTTAAAAATATTCTCATGTTCAATTTGAATTTACTGTAGATATTTCATTTTTGAATTGTAAGTGTAGTATTCAGTTTCTTTTGCAATGATCAAACTTCATCCAAAAAGAGAAGTGGAATGACACACTGTTTAGTGTGACATGGGCAATGTGGCTATAATAATTGCAAGGCAACATCCTGACATTGTGCTGTTTATATCCCATTACACACACTGTATACTTTATAGCCCAGTCTACTTGGGCAAAGAAGGTGTTTTTCAATCAAGTTAGATCAATTAAATTAGCTCAGTTCAGTTGAACCTTCAAGCCCTCATAAAACCTGTGTAGACATAGTATGACAGCTTTAGATCGTTTGAGCTGATTACGTTGTAGCCTATGCTTCAACATAAGCTACAACACCACCAACTCAATCTAAAATACATGAATCTGTGTTTAGACAAGTGTGCATGAGGGAGATGGGGGTTAAGTTGAATTAAGCTAATACAATTGAGTTAACTCATTTGGCATTTGCACCTTTTTTGCCCAGGTACTCATGCTCTCTGGAGCCACAGCAGGCAAAATACTACCCTCTGATGCTTTTCTGGAGACAGAGCTGTGCTGCTGTGCATGTTGGCCTGCTTTAATTCCTAATGGAGTCCTTTTCATACGTTACAACATCCCATCAGATGAATCCAACTTTGGCTTTATATAGCCGGTCACTAAAGAGATAAATGATAACCAGTTAGGCTGGGTTCCTTTATTTAAACTTCATGCATATACTATAGAATTTAAAATATTTACTCTATATTCATTTTTGCTCTTTTTAAAAATCCATGAGAATGAATATGTAAAGAAAACATCCTCTTTGTTTCTTCTGTGAGGCTGGTCAGTGGCAGTGAGGGCTTCTTTTTGTTGCAGCAGCAATGTTCCTCCTGGCTCCAGCCCCTTGTTCTAGTGCAGTCAGACCAGTGAGAACAGACTTGAGAATCAGATGAAACTAGTGAGATACTTTGGGTAAGAAAGGACAAAATGAAAATAGCAAAGGAGGAACTACAGGGGGCACCAACAGTAAGCCCCCAAGCCAGAGGCAGAGTGAAAATGACTCTGAGTAGCTGTTAGGGGAATTGCATAAAAATTCTTGACTCCAGATGTTAATTAGGTCCTAAATATAGAATAATAAAGATACTATTGAGTTATACAGAGGCTAGCCTTGTCCTTGTATTTAAAAAGTAAAGAAAATGACTGGAGGAGAAGCCATCCTGGATTTACATTTTACCAGTCACAAGGAACTGATTGTGCATGTGGGCACAATAAGGAATTGCAGTGCTATTAACCAGCGTAACCCACATCTCCTGGGGTGTGCTATTCTGTCCCATCTAGTGGCACCGAGACCACTTAGAGAGAGTTAAAGGAGTCTGCTCTACAGCCCTAGCTAAGAAGCATATGGCTTTTAGCTGATGCATTAGAGGCTCATGCACTAAGCTCCAGAGGTCCTAGGTTTGATCCCGCCCGTCGATGACTGGGGTCTGTTGGTGTTACACTAGCACTAGATAAATAGTAAATATCTCTGTTGGCTGGCAATTTCCAAAAATTCTTTTCAGGTTGATCTAAAACGAAATTTTTCAACGTTTTTTGCTCATCGAAAAGTTGGAAAAAATTTCAAATTGGATCAACACAAACTGAAATTTTCTCTTTTTATGGCCGCAATGACTATTCCACAGTTTTCCCTGTTCTAATAATAATTATAAACTACTTGAGTTAAATGGACTAAATACTGGACTTCCAGAACACAGCAGTGCAAATGGATGTGGGGACATCTGAGATGCCCATCATGCTTACAGGCATGAATAAGCTTAGTAAGTACGGTCGAAGTATTAAAATCCCTGGGGAAGATCCTGAGACAGTGTAAAAGATCACAGGTCCATTGACTTCAGGAAACCTATGACAGTTACATCAGCTGAATGGAAGAAGTCTGGAGCAACCAAATATATAATTCAGTAATTAAACAGCAGCAAACCACAGCTTTTTTGAAGAGAAAAACAGGAGTAAGAGATAGCCAAAGGGACTTCACAAGGCACAGCTTGGAAATCTGAAGGTAAAAACACTCAAATAGATGTAGCGGAAAGGGGGGAAGCAAACAAAAAGAAGTTCAGACTGTTAAAGCTTGCAGCTGAAAAAGTAAGGGCAACAATAGGACACAGTATGAATAGAATGCTAATGGTAATTAAAGGGATGAGGGGAATTAGGACTGTCCCAGATATATGTGGAGTTGGGAGAAGAGAAAGGAGAAAAGGTGATGCATTCACAAATGAATCAGGAGAGGAAATCCGCTTGTTTGAAATGACTGAGCTACTTTTTAAAATTGTTCTTTAATAAAAATGATAAAGTCAATTAGGAAGTAACAAAAATGTTCAAACGGCTATTGATTAAAAGCTAATAAAGGAATACTTGGAAATATGGTTACATACAAATAAGCAGTCAAAACGATAGGGAGTCTGAGCATATTAAAGGAGTTAGCTAATGAATGCATTGAACCACCAGTGGTTAGTTTTGAAAAGTCAAAGACAAGCCGGAAGGCACCAGAAGATTGGGAAAATAAAATGAATGTATTACTTAACATTTAAAGGGAAAAGCTGGCAATCCTAGAAATTAGCCCCGAAAACCTTACTTGAAGAAATATTGCTCTTGGTGGCGTGGTTGTGAACAGTGTCATATGGGCTTGAAATTGGTGGAAGCACCATCAACGAAGAATAATGATACATGGCAATTTATCAAGTGGGCAGGCGAAACGCAGTGGGGTGACTCAGGGTGCAGTAATAAGCAATTTAACATCTTTATTAATGATTTTTGAAGAATGGGTAAACAGCTCAATTAAATTTTCCTATGATAATAAATTAGAAGGTGTTGGAAACATTAGTCAGGGACAGAGATATGATGCAAATAGATCTAGAGAAGCTACAGGTAATGCCTGATCCAACTCCCACGTGGTCAATGGCTGTTTTAGTCTTCGCTTTAATGGAAGACGGATCAGAACCAGAGCCTGGAACTAAAATGTCATTCAACATAGAAAAAGTCAAAGCTATCACATCTGGAGAAAATAATCCAGTTCACAGATACTTAGTCAAACAGAAAGGTAATAGCAAAAAGGACTTAGGTAATGACCCTTAAATTGGATATGGATTTTAAACATATAATACCTTACTCCCACTCTGCATAAAAAAGCCAATTCATTGTTATGCTGCTGACAGAGTGGCATCACATAACAGAGTGGTGATAGGCTCTGTTTATAAGTAGGCTTGGCAAAATCCAACTTTTATTTTTTAGAATATTGATGGAAATATCAATGTTTATTTTAAGCATGTTTTTCAATTTTTATCAGTTGAAGTTTTCAGAGTTGTGGGAAATTATGGGAGTGCAGACAGATTTTTAATGACGGATGTTAACATTCAAAAAGTTACAGCTTTTTACTGTTAAAACACAAACTGTCAACATCACAAGTCAAAATATACAAAGTAAATGTCCTTAAATCAAACTGTACGTTCTCAAGTAGCATTTTTCTTACTTTTGCCTATCTGTAAATTTCTGTTGTTACCAAAGGCAATATTTCTGAGTGTGTGGTGAAATTGACATCTACAAACAAAAATCTAAACCCTCCAAGCCTATTTATAATGCACTGATGAGAATGATGCATAGATTCTGGACAGCTCAGTATCAAAAAAATCCTGTAGAAAAGCAACAGGCAGTGGTTAAGAATTTGGAGATATTGATTTATGAGAAAAGATTAAAAATCCAAATATGAATTTGGCAAAATTATAGTTTGGTGGTGGTGTTATTTATTTGTATTGCACTAATGCCTAGGGCTTCAGTTATAGATCAGGGCCCCATTGTGCCTAGACACTGTGCAAACACATGACAAAGAATTGAAATTTATCTCAAAGATCTTACAATCTAAAGACAAGATACAACAGATGGATGCAAAAAACTTGCCAAAGGGAGCACAAGGAAACAATGATATGGTGCTGATTAACACGATAAGCAATAGTCACAACACACCAGCTGTCTAACCAATGTCAAGAATTTTGCAGGCATTATGGTAGAGGAGAGTTATAAGAAGGATTTGTAACTATCAATAAGTAAACAGGGTGCAAATAGCAAGGTGAAAGAGGAATTATTTAGGGTGATCCAAAGAGGTTGTTTTTTTTTTTTAAGAGTAAATATAAAAGTGAGCAAAGACAATTTGTTAAACATAAAAAACAAATTCTGAATGATGTTATAAATTATCCTATGAAATCAATCTCCTGAGTATTGTGGTGGAAATCCCAACTGAGTCAACTGAAACTAAGCTTGACTAAGCACTGCAGAATATACAATAGGTAACAATTCTACATTAAAATGGGAAATGGACAAAATATCCTAATAGGTCTCTTCCATTTCAAACATCTGTATTTTCCTAATAGACAGCATTATAGGACAAATTAATTGCTGGCATGTTGGGCAAATTAGTGGGCGTTGCCGCTGCTTACTCTCGGGATTAATTTGGTCCATTGCGTTCAACATACTTTTGAAATTATTTAGTTAGAAGTGTATTAACATTGCTAGAGGGCACTAGTTCTGTTTTAATTTGAGAATCGGTGTAGGGTGTTTTGAAACCATGTTGACAGACTGAAACTTCTTAGTACCTCAAGGATTTCCTCACCATATACCTCATTCAGCCCTACTTGTGGTTGACATGCTCTCAAACTTAAGTGTCAGTTAAAGCCTGGGAGGTAGTTAAACAGACACTTTCAAAACTTCACAGAAAATAAAAAAGGGCTGCTGAATTAGTGTGGCTTGGAAATGAAACAAAGGGATTATCTTAATTCACAATGAAAACAAAAAGTAAAGTTAGTATTGATTTTTCAACCACAAGGCAGAGGCTTCTTCCATGCCTGTTATGAAAATGTTGTATGCAGGAAAATAACTCAGTTCAAACAAACAACCATTTCTCAGGTTTTTATTCAGCAATGAAATTCTCAGCATGGCATCTTAAAGAGAGAGGTAACTTGTAAAGCAACAGCAAAGAAAATTGCTTGAGACCACGCACTCTGATCCCTAACTCAAGGGAGTATTACGGCTGGTGTGTGGGATCTAACGGGAATCCACAAAGAATGTGGGTTTGAGAGATGCCTAAATGGCTGTCTCTACAGCCACCAAAATCTGCAATAAAAGAACTCAAAGGATATGGTTTAAAAGCACAAAATATAGGACATCTGCAACTAAATATCAAATCTCTGGGAGCTTG
Organism: Eretmochelys imbricata; assembly: GCF_965152235.1. Classification (NCBI taxonomy): domain Eukaryota; kingdom Metazoa; phylum Chordata; order Testudines; family Cheloniidae; genus Eretmochelys; species Eretmochelys imbricata. The sequence goes on along the minus strand of NC_135574.1, from coordinate 198,346,687 downwards.
AGAAGTGTTTGTGTTGGTTCCTGAACATGAATGGACTGGATTTCTGTTCTGTATTGATGATAAGTATTAGTGTCCTTTTGGTGTATTTAATTCTAGTCAATTTCCCTCATATTGAGGAACTAAAGCAGAATTTCTGAAGAAAAAAGCAAAATAGCATATATTAAAACATACTATATACAGAGGAGATGTTAACGAAGCATATTGTTTATTACGTACACAGTTCATATTGCTAGTTTATGTACACATGGTTTATTTTTTTAAATAAATTTAATTTAAACATTTTAAATAAATTTAATTATTTAAATGTTCTTTACCCCTAAGTACCAAAATCAACTGATCTAAAGGGACTAGCTGCCCACACCATTTTGTAAATGTTTGTCATTGATAAATATGATTTGTACGTATTCTATTCATGATCATCTAACTTGATTTGTAATGAAACATAATCTGATACTGGTTCTGAACAGAACAAAAAAAGTCTTAAGAAATGTATACACTACTTTGTATACAAAACTCAGAAATGTGCATACCCCACCCCTGGTCATCTGTTGCCTGGTTTTATAAGTAAATAGAAAATATCCTTTGTTTATGTGTTTGCATACCTTGAAGAGTATGTTCTGTAACCACTATACCTGATAGAGTCCAGTGTGAATGAGTGAGGTATCATAGAATATCAGAGTTGGAAGAGACCTCAGGAGATCATCTAGCCCACCCCCCTGCTCAAAGCAGGACCAATCCCCATTTTTTCCCCCAGATCCCTAAATGGCCCCCTCAAGGATTGAGCTCACAAGCCTGGGTTTAGAAGGCCAATGCTCAACCCACTGAGCTATCCCTCCTCCTGTAGGTAGGTAGGCTCAGTTCTTTCCTTGAGTAAAGAGAGATGATGAGCCGCTCCTGTGACTGAATCTTCCTTTGCAGTGCTAGGCTGAAACTTTTAATATCAATTTTGAGTCCACAGTAATCTCACTTCCCCCTCTTCTTAATTATAAACCACATGAAAATGGGGCTTTTAATGCCTTAAAATAGTGGCATCACCAGGAATTGCTGTAGCAAATGATTTTGCAAAATTACATTTAACTATCTTGTTTCCTCCTGGTGTGGATTTACATTTTAAGGAATAGTCAAGTGAATCTTATTTTCTTACACATATTTCCTGCTGAGCGTTGCCATAGCAATGAATCACAAGTCTTCAGAGTCCTAAAGGCTAGCTTTATTCTATGTCCTGGAGTTTGGACACAAGTTCACGTCAATCAATCATACAACTGGTTTGAAAGAAACTTTCTAGGAGCGTAGCCTCCAATTCCTTAATTTGTTTTTCCAAGACATTTATCTAACGTGACGGATATTCTGACTGATCTTACATTGCCAGGCTATTTACTTCTGTAGATGTGTAGGGCTTTTTATAACCTCGGGAACATTTTTCCTCCTCTCAAAGCTCTTATCCAGGTTTGAGCTTTAGCAACCTACAATAACTTTTCACTGCCTCTGGTAAATAGGTTAAGATATTTCCTTTTGCATGCAGACTTAGCCACTCTTATCCATGCTTCTGTTATCTCAAGATCGGGCTACTGCACTGTACTCTACATTGGGCTACACCTTAAAACCATTTGGGGTATGTCTACGCTACATTGTAAGCCCAGGGTTAGTAGAACTCAAGTTAGCAGACCCTGAGTTTGTTAACCTAGGGCTTGGGCATCTACACTCATTTGTAACCCCAGGTTAGGAACTGCTGAACCCTGGGTCCCAACCTGGAGTCCCAATCCTGGGTCCCATCTACACTGCATTATGGGATCCAAATCTAACCACCCATATCCCAGACTTCCTAGCACCCTCCTAAAATGTGGCCGCTATACTCCTTTGTTTGCGGTGCAGTGTGGGAATACTTGACTGTCCTGACGACAAAAGTGGTCCGTGGTAATTTGAAATAGTTTTGGTGGACTCCGAGAGCACGAGTCCAGTGTGACTGTGTCTACCCAGCAAAGCAATAGGCTTGAATCCTGGTTCCCAGCTTAACTCAGACTCGGACCCTCCACCCCATGGGGTCTGGGAACACTGGATATGAGCCCTGGCTTAGTGCAGTTTGTGCGTAGACAGAAGTGGGGTTAGGCTTGAGCCTGAATTCAAGCCCGCAGCTTATACTGCAGTGTAGACCTATCCTTGGAGACTGAAGATGGCTCATTTATTAAGTGAAGTATCTCATTGTGAGTGCATGAAACCACTGCTCTGGGATCTGCATTGGCTGGCTACGTGTTGGTCTCCAGGTGGAGTTTAAGGTACAGGTTATGACCTCTAAGGCTCTAAATAGCCTGGAACTGACCCGTGTGAGAGATCACCCCTATCTCGGTGCCATACTGCCGCAGCTACAGTCTGCAGGGCACTTGAACTGGATCCCCCTCATTATATATGAGAGGGGGCGACTGGCCAGGCATTCAAACTGTGATGATCGCACTGTCAGCCTGTGAGAATCCTCTGCTTGAAAGGTTGGATTTTATCTAGGAACACTGATTCTACTGGCTTGATAATTGGGGAACTGTCTTGTTAAGAAAGACAAAGCAATAATTAATCAATTAGTGAACCAAGCAGCTATTTATACATGACAGCTCATAAAGCAGGTGAAGTGGACAGAGAAGAAAGTTTACAAGCTAGGGTATAGAGTATGATGATATTTGGGTATTGTTGGAAATTGACAGTAGAGTCTCTATTTTCTTTGATATAATCTTGTTCGTTTACAAGGAATGTACAAGGTCCTGCTTCTCTGAATATAGGAGGAACTGGAAACAAAAGAATAGTTTCTTAGCTTACAGCCCCAAGCCTCTTTAGGCAACACCTGCCCCAGAAAATTCTCTCCCTCACTTTTTCCAGGGTCATATATTGTGCTCACAGGTTGCTGCTTGGCTTCATTCCTTTTTTTTTTTTTTTTGCCTCTGTGTCCCTTTTTCTGTTCTCTGTTCTTCCTTCCTTCCCACACGCTTTACCCAAAACAATACTCATCAAAAGCTACCGAGATCAAAACTCCTGGGTGGATTCACATACTCATTTTGTCTGACGTTGGAGGGTCTGTGAAGAACTTATCCTGTTAGTTATTGCTTTCACATCCCCCAACCTCCCTGACAATTTTTAACTCAACCCATAACAAGGTTTCACTGTGTTCATAGCAGAATACATTAAAATATCCATGAAAATATTTGTTTTGATTAAATGTTTTATAAACAGAGACCAATCCAATTCTTATTTGCATGCAAATATTAACTGCCCAGACAGGCCAAAAAAGGCAGCCAGCAAAATAAAATAAAATGGAAAATTTCCATTGGAGGCTTCACCATTCCCACATTGCATATTCCCCTCTTCAAACCCCTGATGTTGTTTGGTGGCTGTGTATGTCTGAAGCGCTGCCTGCCCTCTGCTCCACTATGTTGCCTACCCAAGAAGAGAATAATGAAAGGCTTTCTTGGGAAACTCACTCATCTTCTCTTCCTGCGGTATCACAGGTGGCCAGCATATCTCTATAGGAGCTGCTGTACTGCATTTCCCACTTGAGCAATGACCCTACTGCCTCCAGTGTGGTATTGGGAAATACAGTAAATCTCTTCCAATGTGATATATGCCATCATGTGCCAGCAATGCCCCTCTTCCATGTACATTGGCCAAACCGGACAGTCTCTGTGCAAAAGAATAAATGGACACAAATCTGACATCAGGAATCATAACATTCGAAAACCAGTCGGAGAACACTTCAATCTCTCTGGTCACTCAAAAACAGACCTAAAAGTGGCAATTCTTCAACAAAAAAACTTCAAAAACAGACTCCAACGTGAAACTGCAGAACTGGAATTGATTTGCAAACTGGACACCATCAGATTAGGCCTGGATAAAGACTGGGAATGGTTGGGTCATTACAAAACCTAAACCTAATTTCAACAATACTAATTTCCCCCTACTGTTACTCACACCTTCTTCTTTAGATAGGGCTGTTTTTAAAAGTAAAGGGTTTTTGCTGCTGAATTTATGATCTTATTATGATGATTCTCTTGTAAACCCATAAACTATTCAGCATTTTCCTTTTTAAAAATATCTATTTCCTTTAGGTACTTTTATGTCTGATATTACTGTAAAGATCACAAGTACTTAGATATTACTGTATTTATCCTCACAACAACCCTGTGAGGTAGGGAAGAGCTGTTACTCACATTTTGCAGGTGAGGAAGAGACTGGTTAGGGGACCTGCCTAAGGTCACACAGTAAATCTGTGGCAGAGCAGGGACTTGAACCTAGCTCTCCAAAGTGTTAAGCTAATGCTCTAACCATTGGACCATCCTTCCTCTCCAAGGTAATGTAAATGAATACATATGGTGAAAACTAAAAACAAATACATCACCAATATGACTGTGTAAAAGTTTGCCCCAAAATGAAAATCACCACAAAACAAATAAGAAGGGTAATGTGATGATAAAAGCAAAGTAAAAAAGAAAGCAGGATATATTAATAATCAATCTACACTTGTGGCAAGGTTAAACTAACATTATCAGCATCCATAACGCACTCCCTGTCAGTACCCAGTCCAAGCCGGGAAAGCTAATGATCAAAGCAGCGGACCAAATTTGGTGATGAGTCCTGGTCACGTGCCACCTGAAGCATGTTGCGCATACGCTAAGAAGACGACGACTAACATTCATAGACCCTGGTAATGGATCAGCTTTGGAGAAGAGGAGGGGAAAAAAAGCCAAGATTAAATAACATCCTCTGACCTACAAGTAAATAGTCTTATTTGTTGTCTCATGCTTTCCTATTAATCATCTAACTTTAAATCACTTTAAAGTTTCTGCAGAAAGAATGTCAATTTCAGAGAGCAGGGATTTAATCAGTGAGATTTTCTCCAGAGTCTCTGGGCTGTTCAGCCAAATAAGAGTCTCAAAGAAGATAAACTGTTTGGCTTGATTGTTTTATGGCTGAAGAATTCATGCATTTAATTTGATCAAACATGTGGTAGATGTTTTTATACGTTGTAAATGTTGCTCATTTACAAATGCCATTTCCTCCTATTACTGAAAAACATGATGAGAGATGGGTAGTATCTTGCCCTTGTTCTGCACACAGAATTCCAATTTATGTGGGAGAAATTCTACACTGAGATCTAGGAATGGACATGGCCTACAATTTGTAACATAAGCTTTGCTCTGGAAATGGTTACAGGGTTGTAGACAAGGCAAGGAAAAGAAACTGCCACAGGACACTTAAGTTAATTAAAAAAAAGAGGAAGACACTGGATTAAGGGGCAGGTGTTTGTTTTAGGTGGGTTTTTTTAAGTGTAAATATCTCCAGTAATTCACACCCAAGAAACTGTCAATGTAGGGTTAAGCTTGCTGGCGTGTCGTGCTTCCAAATCCTCTTTTTAGCTTTCCACAATGTGACAAGTCACATCTAACAATCTGACTCTTAGAAAATCAGGATTTGAGCATTTAAGTTTTCCTTATCAGAAGGGTACCATGATACAGGGAAAAAACAAACATAAATAATATTTTACATTTTTTAGTGTCTCTTTCATTCTGAAGGAGCCAGCTTGATTTCAGTTATATTGTGGGAGATGGTATCCTTGTCACTCTTAAGGTTGCACCTGTTTTTATTCTAAACCCCCTGTTAGCCACCATGTAACTTTGACTTGAAAATATGTTTTGGCCTGAACTCTGCCTGATTTTCCATGAAGATAAAGGGATACGTTTCTTCGGAGTTTGGAGAAAATTCATAAAACAATTAGTTGAGTCACTGGTCATTGGAAAATTACCATATGAAATTTCGGCTTTTGCCCAACATGGAAGAGCAAAGGATTTTGGAAGCTAGATCTCAGAATTTCTGATTTTTTCAGCCATTTTGTGGTCACAGATCAAAAGTTCGTGTGTGTGCGTGTGCAAGTGGGGTACCTGAAGAACCTAGGTCTTTGTAGGATTCCAACAGGGAGACAGTAAGTCATTAGGTAAGATACATATGCATGTAGACCTTCTGTTGTTTTAAAATCCTTTTTCTCTTATATTATGCTTTGTTCCTACTGTTCAGATTAAATAAACTTGGGTATGAGAAGGTTGTCTGGTCACTGTATTCACCATTGGTGGAAGAACCATAAGTATTGAACCCAGTTAGGCCAACTTGGGTAAGCATGGTCAATACACAGGGTACTGTAGCCCAGGGCCCAGTCTAAGAGTGGAAGAAGCATGTGATTCCATCCTATGCTTTATCAGAAGTGGTAAAGTCATAAGGACTGACATCTGAGGGAGGTGCTCTGAAATCAGAAAAGGGACCAAACGGCAGCTAGTCCTGTAAGAATAACAGTAGGTTTCTTTAAAAAACTAAAAACTGCACAAGGCGAGGAGTGTCATTATCGGTTTTATAATGGCACACTTGTTGCAACCTTAACAAAGGAGATGCTCTTATGCAAATTTAGAAGATGTGCAACATTGGAGCTCCTCTCCTCTATACCATTGGCTCTGACTTCTTGTATGACACACTGGCTAAATGTGTGCTATTCTACCTCTGTCTAATGGCTAACCCACATGAAGGATGAGAGCATGCTTCTGCTTGCTCACTACTAGAGGCAATGATCCTGTAGATAGGGATTTCTCACCTGCTTGTAGTGACCTCAAAAGAGATCATGGATGGGGCAGATACCCTCGTGCTTCCCGTCATCCCAGGGAGGGTATGAAATAAAATCAAAGGAGGGAACCCCTGGCCATTTGCACATTTGGGAGAGCTGTATTTTGCCTCCCTCATTTTGGGGATACAGCCAGGTGCTAAAAAGAGATAGGAGCCTTACTCAGAAACACAGAGCCAGAGGCAGCATTTAGGTCAGCTAGCATGAGGAGAGTGGGAATCTGGGACGGGAGATGCTTGTGTGTGTGTGTGTGTGTGTGTATAGAGAAAGCAGGTATAATGGGGAGACAGAATTGGGAGGCACCTCCACCCAGCGTGCACACATACTTTTGATTTCTGACTACAAAATGGTTGAAAAAACTAGAAATTCTGAGACCCAGCTCCCCAAATCCTTTGCTCTTCTGCTGCCCTTTGCCAGCTGGTGTGCTGTGACCACTGCTCATTGCACTCATTCTTGCCTTGTACAATCATCTCCATTGTTCCCCCGTAACAGCTCCCCAATACACACACTCCCTCCAGAGAAAGACAGATCACCTTTATCCACCCAGAAGTTCTTTGTCTTCTCCCCTTCTCTGTCTTGGTCCCTGCTGCCCAGAACCAGGTTGGTGAGCTATGCAGGAGGTCAAACCAGCCTGCTTGCGGCCAGTTGCACTCCGATTGTCTTGTAACAGTCCCCAAGTGTTTGCTGAGGATGAATGATCTTGAGTCATTGTTTAGCCTTCCTGTTTGTTTATCAGCAGCTCTGTTGATTTAACGCAATATAGTTATACAATACATTTCCCAATATTCAAGCAAACATAGTCATATAGTGAATATCTCTATAACTAGGTCATGTACAGTATTCATCAGTTATTACAGAGCATTCCCCCATTGCATGCTTTCATATTTGTAGGTTTAAATATCATTACCAACTAATATTTGTCCTAAAGCCTTGGAATAAATTTAATGACTATTTCTGAGATTAGAAGGATTAAAAATAGCACATCTTTAAACACTTTGTGGAGTGTTTTTGTTCCGCACTCTTGACCTACTGAAATTACCTTACATCACAACATTCAACACATAAGTCGGTTTTTGCTGACTACCTCCACAGCGCGCAATTGTTGTTTCTACATCCATGCATAAAATATACATGCCTTGCTGATAAGCATTTTATAAATGGCAGATAAAATTAGCATAGATTATGACATTGTTTTATGGAACAGGGGGTTTTCAAGGGCAGAAACAGTCAAACGTTTAAGAGATTGCTGTTATTTGAACATAAGGCGTGATTCTCCGTCACTGAAGTTAACAGAAGAAAGGAAAAGCTGACTGGGTTTGAAAATTCTTAACAATAGCCAGCCAGCTGGTGTGCTGTGACCACTGCTCATTGCACTCATTCTTGCCTTGTACAATCATCTAATTCTTGCCTTGTGCTCCGCTCATCTATTTGTTGTATCTATTGGTGGTCTCTTGTCTTGTACACACCTTGTGAGCTCTTTGAGACAGGGGCTGTCTTCACACAATCATAGAAGATTAGGGTTGGAAGAGACCTCAGGAGGTTATCTAGGCCAACCCCCTGCTCAAAGCAGGACCAATCCCCAACTAAATCATCCAAGCCAGGGCTTTGTCAAGCCAGGCCTTAAAAACCTCTAAGGATAGAGATTCCACCACCTCCTTAGGTAACCCATTTGAGTGCTTCACTATATGTGTGCATAGTGCCTTGTACTAATATAAATAATATTAATAATGGGAACCTGTCATGAATCTGCCCAAGGCGGCGCAGTCCCTTTCAGCTACCTGGGGAGTGCATGCATATGAGTCCAATGATTCCACTCTAACCCCAGCAGGGTGCTGCCACTGTCTTTCTAGTGGGACTGACGTCACCTTCCGGCTGAGGGCCTCTTGATTGTCTCGTCCCCTCCCTGATTCCACCAAACAGTCTGTAGTCAGCAAAAGGGGTTAAATAAAAGAAAGGTAAAGAAAAACCCAGTAAGCAGCTCCCTCAAAGATGTGGGCCTCTCTTACTTCAGAAGGACCCTGGGAGTATCAGTGTTCATGTAAGACGTTACTGGGCTCCAAATGCAAGCCTCAGTTCTTTTCCGTTTCAAATCAAGGGTTCTTGCACCCTCCTTCTGTAAGGGCAGGGGCTGTGCCAGCTGTCAGTCTTCTCTCCAGGTCAGGAGATGCTCAGTAGTCTGTTTCCTTCCCAGGGCTGCCCCCATCTGAGTGGACTTCCCTCTTCTTAACTCCTCCTCCAGTCCTGGCATGATTTGCTTGTGAGGAAGGGCAGGGCCACTCCAGCCCAAAGCAGCTCCCACCCCTTCCACACTAATGCGGGATGTATGTACTCTGTCACAAGACCATATTCTATAACACTACCTATCTTCGCTGAATCCTTTCAGCAACCAAAGCAATGTTGCTGGGAATGTGTGTTACTTATACATAAATGTTCTTGCTGATTAGTAGTTCCCATCACTCTTACAAACATACCGTGGATGGATTACTTGTAGAGAGTGAGTTGTCATTGACAGCTTCATTCCAAAACAATTGCAAACTAACTGTTGGAATATGGATGCTGGTTTTTTCCAGCTTCTGTCAGTGAGGCCAGTTCCACTTAGGGCTTGTCTACACTGGCAATTTACAGCGCTGCAACTTTCTCACTTGGGTATGAAAACACACTCCCCTGAGCACAGCAAGTTTCAGCATTGTAAAGCACCAATGTAGACAATGCACCAGTGCTGGGAGCTCAGCACTGGTATCTACACCTGTTGAGGAGGTGGTTTTATTAGAGCTCTGCCACGACTACACAAGCCACGTTACCGCATTGCTGCAACACCGCTTTAACTTTGCCAGTGTACACTAGCCCTTACTCTTTTTATTTAATAATCTGGAACCCCTCCATCCAGTCATTCATGTTTTAAATTGTCTTCATCTACCGACACAAGCATACAAGTAAAAGAAAGATGATGTAAAAAAGCAAATCTACTGTTCCAGAACCAAAAAACTTCCTGAACAACTAGTTGAAAGGTTCCACCGCAATTTTGTCAGCCCCAGGCAGCTACTCTCAGCCCCAGGTGGCCGACAGTGGGAGCCCCCTGGTCTTAGTCCTGAGTGGCTGACGGCGGCGGAAAATTGCGGAGAAGTAATATTGGACTTTATTACCACAAATAATAAGGTCCATTATTACTTTTCCACAACTCAGTGGCAGTTTTTTTTGACAATCATCCCATGATTCAAGTAGGGCCCTAGATATAACAAATTTTAGAGTGGAGATTTTGTCCAAGGGATGTGAATATTGCAAATTAGATAAATATAGGATCAACTTTAGAATATATATATATATTCTTTTTTAGAGATTACTCTATTTTAATGTTGTTTTAGGCATGTGTTTTGTTGTTGCACCAGGATTTATCTGACAGGAATAGGTAGCAATTTTAGATTGGCTTAGTTGCAGGTAAATTAACTGTTAGTTTTTCTTTTATCGTCTTCCCTCCTGGAACACAATTACACATACAAAAACTAATCCGTAGTGCTTTATAAATCTAGGACACATAATTCTTTAAACGAGAGCTCACTCTAGCATTTCCTTTTCTAATTGTCTTGTTAAAATAGAGATTTTTTTTTCAGATTTCCATATAATGTTTTACATATTCCAAACCTTTTTCTTTTCCGTGAACTCTATAAATTGCTCAGTTCTTTGATTCTTTGAATAAAAGGAGATGAAAGGAAAAAATGGCGGTAAGTTTAGAGATGCTAATACTAAATTAAAAACTTTATTCACAAATTGGCATCTTAGCTGTAAATAGAAAAGGAGTACTTGTGGCACCTTAGAGACTAACCAGTTTATTTGAGCATGAGCTTTCGTGAGCTACAGCTCACTTCATCAGATACATACCGTGGAAACTGCAGCAGACTTTATATATACACAGAGAATATGAAACAATACCTCCTCCCACCCCACTGTCCTGCTGGTAATAGCTTATCTAAAGTAATCGTCAGGTTAGGCCATTTCCAGCACAAATCCAGGTTTTCTCACCCTCCACCCCCCCACACAAATTCACTCTCCTGCTGGTGATAGCCCATCCAAAGTGACAACTCTTTACACAATGTGCATGATAATGAAGTTAGGCCATTTCCTGCACAAATCCAGGTTCTCTCACTCCCTCACCCCCCTCCAAAAACCCACCCCCATACACACACAGACTCACTCTCCTGCTGGTAATAGCTCGTCCAAACTGACCACTCTCCAAGTTTAAATCCAAGTTAAACCAGAACATCTGGGGGGGGGGGGAGGAAAAAACAAGAGGAAATAGGCTACCTTGCATAATGACTTAGCCACTCCCAGTCTCTATTTAAGCCTAAATTAATAGTATCCAGTTTGCAAATGAATTCCAATTCAGCAGTTTCTCGCTGGAGTCTGGATTTGAAGTTTTTTTGTTTTAAGATAGCGACCTTCATGTCTGTGATTGCGTGACCAGAGAGATTGAAGTGTTCTCCGACTGGTTTATGAATGTTATAATTCTTGACATCTGATTTGTGTCCATTTATTCTTTTACGTAGGGACTGTCCAGTTTGACCAATGTACATGGCAGAGGGGCATTGCTGGCACATGATGGCATAAATCACATTGGTGGATGTGCAGGTGAACGAGCCTCTGATAGTGTGGCTGATGTTATTAGGCCCTGTGATGGTGTCCCCTGAATAGATATGTGGGCACAATTGGCAACGGGCTTTGTTGCAAGGATAAGTTCCTGGGTTAGTGGTTCTGTTGTGTGGTATGTGGTTGTTGGTGAGTATTTGCTTCAGGTTGCGGGGCTGTCTGTAGGCAAGGACTGGCCTGTCTCCCAAGATTTGTGAGAGTGTTGGGTCATCCTTTAGGATAGGTTGTAGATCCTTAATAATGCGTTGGAGGGGTTTTAGTTGGGGGCTGAAGGTGACGGCTAGTGGCGTTCTGTTATTTTCTTTGTTAGGCCTGTCCTGTAGTAGGTAACTTCTGGGAACTCTTCTGGCTCTATCAATCTGTTTCTTTACTTCCGCAGGTGGGTATTGTAGTTGTAAGAAAGCTTGACAGAGATCTTGTAGGTGTTTGTCTCTGTCTGAGGGGTTGGAGCAAATGCGGTTGTATCGCAGAGCTTGGCTGTAGACGATGGATCGTGTAAATAGTTGCCACATGGTCAGAAGAGCAGCCTACCTGGCGTATACTTCACAGAACTGTAGTCCCAAATGGGAGCTGACATACTAGATAATATTTCACACTAGACCATTACATTTAGAACACAGAACTTTTGAGTGTCATTAATTTGAAGATAGAATGAATGGCCCTGATTCTCCACTTCCTTGCACCTTGTGTAGAGTTGACCCACATAATTAAGGGTCACTGGACATGCCTTTCCTAAAGCCAAGAAACTGACCAGTAAGCTCCCCCCGCCTTTGATTATTTCTGTGTATACATCCTTGTGTGGCATATAGGCTGAAAGCTTAACAAAGCATTCATTTTGTAGATTTAAGGACAGTGGGACTGAGCACCCATAATGCCTATTGACTTTATTTGGTATTGTTGATTATCAGCATTTCTGAAAAGAAATCCGTGGTGTTCTGTGGCAGAGTTTATTATACGCAGTATGAGTGCTGTGTCATTGTAAGTGTGGGATAGTCCCGCTATTGTGGGGAACTTTCCTGGCTTCTGCACTACACCGGTGAAGTGGGCTAGTGAAAGGATCTCAGTCCTCACTCCCACTTCCTTTACCCAGTGGCCTCCCTGCCTCTGAGGACTCCCCTTCCACTCTCCTATCTGGCAGAGTCCTCATAACCTCAACAAGGCTGGGCCCAGGATTCCTGGGGGGCTCGACCCCCAACCCTACTGTGGTCACCTAGGACAGAGGCTAGGGTGTCCCACTCCGGGGTACTCTCTCTGCACTGGGCACTTCTCTGACCATTACAAACAAGTTAAAGCAAATGCAAGTAATTTAATCAACAATTAATTTTAAAAAGAATAAGGAAAAATGGGAAAGGTTAAAGGAAACACATCAACCTACTCTGTGGCAGGGAACATCACAAACAGTGTCTCTGGAATGTCAGGGCAGTTCACAGTCTGTTCCTTGTAAGTCCCAGGCCTTCTTCTCAGGCCCTGGCTGTGCTGCAGGGATGCTGTGGGTTGGACACTTGCTCTGGTGGTGCCCACACGCTCTCAGGCTCTAAGTGGTAGGACCCTTCTTCCCAGTGTCGCCCCCGCCCTATCGGGGTTACGATCCAAGTCTGGCCCCCAGAGCCTCTTGGCTGAGGCGTCTCCCTGTGCTGCCCAGGGTCCCCCTCGGTCTCCCCAGCTGCTCACCGCACCCAGCTCCGGACTGCTCCAGCCCCAGCTCCACCACTCGGTCTCAGCACGGCTGCTGCTGCTCTGCCTCCAGGTCCCTGGGCTGCTTCTTTGGCCCCTCTGGCTCTGGTTGCTACAGCTCTGCTCCCAGGACAGGTCTGCTCTCCAGGCTGCTTCTGTGACTCTGCTCCCAGCCCTGACCTGCTTCGTGGGCTGCTTTTCTGGCCCCTCTGGCTCTGATTGCTGCACCTTTCTTCCCAGGGCAAGTCTGCTCTCTCTGGGCTGTGCCTCTGGCTTTGGGGCTGCAGCTCTGCTCCCAGGACAGGGTCTGCTCTTTCTGGGCTGCTTTTCTGGTCCCTCTGGATCTGGCACAGCTCTGCTCCCCAGCTCAGCTTGGGCCCCTGCTTTCTCCTTAGCTTGGCCCCACGCTGTCTGACCCAAGCAATTCCAGCTCACACAGAGGACGGGACCTCCCTGGCCTCCTGACTCCCTGATTAGCCTGCTCACTCTGTCATTCAGGCTGACCTGGAGCATTGGCCTCTCCCCATTGTTCCTGGGGACTATCAGTCTCAGGGTCCTGATTTCCCATAGACCCTTCCCCTTTTAGTACTGGGAGCTAGCCAACCAAAACACCCCCACTGAATGTTAGTAAGGGGACAACAGTCCCCTTACACTATATTTATTCCATACTGTGTCAAAAATATATTGAATCTTTAGAAGTAGGACTGTTGGGCAGTGCTAGAACAACTCTATCTCAAGTGGAATTATCTTTAACCAGGGCCTGATCCAGCACCATTGATGTCAATGAATATTAGCTCAGGCCCTCAGAGCAGCTGTGAAACCAAAACAGAAAATATTTAGTTACTTTACATGTTTTAAAAATTACCTTTATAATATTCTAATTCGGGTACCCATAAGAACTCAACCAATAAAAAGTGATGAGAGCATTTCCTCATTCTAGTTGGAAAACAATGTAGTACCATATACTCCCCACTCTCTTTTATTAGACTTGTGTAAAATTTTTTTAAAAAAAATCCTCACACGAAAACCCCAGCTTTTTGTGTATTGTTGAAATAATGTTGTGTTCCATTTGTCAAAATGTCCAGAATTTGAGTAAATCAAACAATTTTTCTTTATCACCTCCCTCGAAGAAAACCCAGCCCTTGTATTTTTCCCAAAAGTAGAACGTCTTTGAATTAATATGCAATGTGCAATACTAAATGATGTTCCGCTGAATCCCTGTGCTGAGCCCTGTAAGTAGAGGGAGAGTCAAAAAGTTTTATAAAAAACAAATATGGACATCTTGCAAATCTTAATGAGGTACTTTAGAGAGTATAATGGAAGTTGGCCAAGTATCAGGGGAATTTTAGTCAAAAATATGACAGGTTCTAAAAAGGGCTTAGGGTATAAAATGCTGAATAATTTTGTCCTGGTGCACAAATAATATTGTACCCACTTGAATTGTTTTTATTTATATAAAAGTTTCCCCAGCCAAATGAAATATAAGACAATTTAGTCTAAAACTTACAAGATTTTGTTGGTTTAAGATAGCAATTCCCTTGTCTTTTTAAGAATTTAGAGCAGCACAGACCTCAGCAAAGAAAAGTACCAGTTAACTCCAGGCAGAAACATACTGAGTAGACAGAACACTTACAACTGACATGCAACCTAGAGATAGTCAAGGAGACAAGATCTTGTAAAATCAAAATCAGAGCCACAATTCTACAAACACTTGTGCGTTTGACTGTAAGCACGAAAGTAGTCTCATTGACGTCAAAGGGACAGCTTATATGTGGAAGCGTTTGCAGGACTGGGGCACGAAAGATCTGTAAATTATATAAAAATGCTATTATAATACAACCAGTCTATGTGCTGTTTGCTAAATGCATATATGTGGTCATGATGTTTAATCAAACCATATGTGTAGACAATTAGCAGGGTGCACCTCCTCATTTGTGCATCGGTCTTTTCATCTTGATATGTGATGATGGTATGGATCAGGGAACAGAAATGGAACTAAGGTCATTAATGAAGTCTTCACTCCACAGTGGTCCAGCTTCTTTGTGTGGCTTATCTCAGTGACTTGAGTTACGGGAAAGGGTTGAATTTCATCAGAGTGAAATGGCAGTTGATCAAGATTAAGTGTTCCTCTTAGTTCAAATAATTAGTAAACAATAGTGTCACTATTAACAGACAATCTTATGGGCTTTTCATCATGAAGGAGAATGGTGGTGTGCTGACAAAAATCATTAATTACCTTAAGTGGGTGTTCAGACATTTGTCTTTAATGGTCTCTTCCCTAAGAGCCCACTTCTTTTGCTTCCTTGAGTGCATGAAACAAATTTCACTCTGCCATATATATTCACAAGCCATATATATTTTATAGGCAATAGAACAATCAGACTTTTTTTGAATTTGGCTTCTGATGTATTATTTTGATTTTGGGGCCAATAGACTGTGTCCATGATTATTAAAACAATTATTAATCTAGATGAAACTTCATTTTTAATGGAAAAATCTGCAGGTCATGAAAACTATACAGAGAGGGCACATTTGTGCTGGCCACACTTGAAGGCGCTCTCTACCCACCTTCTTGTTTTTTCTTTAGACTTTCCTAGTGCTTTTATATATATTTATAGGTATTGGTATAGATATTCAACACTTTGGGAGTATTTTTTTATCTGATATAGGTTTTATACTGAAGAATAAATAAAACAAACTAATCTAACTCAACAGACTTTCCTTTTGTGTGGGAGCAGTGGGCCTGTATCCATACCAACATCATCATCTGGTCCATCAGTTGGGAGAAAAAGGTATTCAAGGATACTCTGGCACAGTGGCATTGAGCAATTGCAGGATGCACTTCAGAAAATCATTGTTTTAGAGGAGTAAAAATCTTAAAAGTGTTTGAACCACTTCCAAGATAAGGTCGTCACCTGTTTTTCCCTAAGTGCATTGTGGGTGGGTGAAATCCTGGCCCGAGTGATTTCACGGGGACCAGGATTTTATTCTGTGTCTGAACTGAATTGTCTAATCTGGAATATAAATTGCTTAGATCAGAGAAAGTGTCTTCATGTGTTCTGTGCAATGCTGCTCACTCTGCTCATACTCAGTAAATGACATTCAGATCACAAGTTAGGGAGAGGAAAGGACAGTAAATGTAACTTCTACTATGCTGATCACCAGCAAGTTAATTCAGGAGAATAAAACTATTAAAATAAAAAAGATGGGGAGAGAGAGGATTCTCCAGCAGAGAAGTATCAGAATTCTGGAGTCCCCAGTGAGATATACACAAGCCTCCTTTGAATTTGCTTTTACAATGTAACGTGCAATCATATATATTTCTCATACTTCAGATTGCATTGCAGAAGTTTTACACACCTCTGAGATTAAGTCCTTTTTCATTTCAATGTGGTGTTCCTTGCTACTGATGATTCCTAGCTCCTAATCAATTCAAAATTTCCAAAGTGATTAATACTAAAAAATCCTAAACCCTAGTGTATTGTGAGAGTTAATAACAAAACTTGCTGCTAACATGGAATAGAAGAAACCACATAATTATTTACTAGGCATCGATGATGTGTTTGGCACTATACTAGACACAACCAAAACTATTTTTGCTCCAGAGAGACTGCAATCTAAGACCCCAGTCCTGCAAATAAGTACTCAGATACTTAGTCTATACGAGTTCAATAGTATTCACATGCATAAAGTTAAGCACATGTGTATGTGTTTGTAGGGCTGTGGTCTGAAAGACAGGCACAGAAAAAACAACATGCACTGGGAAAACAGAGGTGCTGTTAACTACATTTTTTCCCCCTCTCTTTCTGTCTCTCTTCCCTGGGTCAATCAAATGTGTTTGATTCACACAGGTAAATATTTGTGGGTTTAAAGGGAAAAAATTGTCTTTGCAGTAGCATTTCATTGGAGAGTGAAGGCCTGGCACACACTGGATTTGGAGGTTGTCCAGAGAAGTGGGTAGTATGGACAAAGACACAAATGTGGGAATATGAAAATAAATCTAAAGAGGTCGTAAAATTGGGATTATTGGCAGAACAAAGAGAGTGATTAAAAAGCAAGAAAGATTATGCTCATTGGTTGATTAGCTAATCAACAGATGCAGGAAATAATTTGGACAACTCTGTTTTAGATAGGATGAAAGCACTGAACTTTTTGTACATTTTGGTTAGATTTGATTACTAACCAAGTGTCCAGGGAAAAGTCAAAGATGGCCCCAAAGTTGCAGACGCAAATAAAGGAAGGATGGTGGGGGTGTATTCAGCAACGAAGAAGGAGGAAAAAGGAGGTGGTTAGTGGGGTGGGAGAAAGGGCTCTCATTTTTATTATGTTGAATATGACCTGCCGATAAGACTTCTAGGACATTTTTTTTAAAAGATAGACAGCTATGTGGGGTGGACAGAGGGAGACTGTTTACATCTGGAGATAGGATGAAATATAAAGGAACTCAATAGCCTTAGTTTGAGGAGTATGCCCTACATTTGTATTGTTTGTTTATATTGGAAGTGACATGAGTTTACTCTCTTCATACAAGTGATGGCTTTTGTGAAATAGGTATTGATGGATATTGATTACTCGGTGTACAACACATTACTTAGTTGGTGTGGGCTGGAAGAATGAGGAATTAAAATGTAAAAATACCGAGCAACTGACCATGAACATTCATAAATGCAGTTTTCAAAGTAGCAAGATGAAAAGTGAAGCTTGTCCATGATACATTCACAGTCAGTAATTAGACAGTGACATTGGCAGCATTGTGCTTGTATTCAGCTAAGGATGAGCTGTTCTTGAACAAGCACTGCATCAGTTTTCTCTGGAAAACTGGAGGTTTAATCCATTCGGAGTTTTGGAATAAAATGGATTGGAAAAAATCCTGCCCTTTACCTGAGGGAAATGCGCAAGGGTGGGATGGAATAGCAGGGCAGCATGTTTGAGTGTGAGATACTGCATACACGGTTGGGTGTTGTTTGCAGCTCCTTTTATGAGGAGAAGTTGTCTGTAGCAGCATAAGTACTACCTGACATGTGGCCGTAGAGTCCCCTAAACTCCCAGATCCTGCTAGTTTAGGGATTTGATATGTGAGGCAGCACATTGGCCTAGGCCATTTCATGGCACATTTTAGAACTCTATGAAAGATTCTTCCCTACTGTTTCCATGGGATGGGAAATGCTTCCTACTGCCTCTCCCCGCATCATCCTCTTGTGCACTGGTATAGAGGGGTGAAGGATGAATTCCAAATATTTTAAGTCAAGACATTACTCTAATATTTTGTACTTTTCTTTTGCCATTAAAATAATCTCCCGAAGTTTTTTCATTGCATTTGAAAATATATACCTCGTGTTCATTAGGAACATAGTTTTGAAAAGATCACTCTAGTGTTTTACTACTTGCATTTATTTGATGTGAAACATGAGTAACTTAGACCTCATTATTTTTAATTGGGGGGTGGGGGTTACAATATGTTGCCCAGCTAATATTAAACAAATGGTAAAGGCTAATTGACTTACTTAGTTCAACTTATCTGAATGCTGTCGATAAAATCTGATAGCATTTTATTAAATCTGACAGCAAGGTAGGATCTGTAGAGTGTTTCATTGTTTCTTTTACATTTTTGGTAACTGTCTGGGGTACTTATAGATAAACTGCCAAACTAAGTCTGAATAAGAAAGACCTAAATATCCAGTGTATTATGTTTATTTGCATTGAGCAATAAACTGTAATTAGCATTCAAGTTTTAATGATACTGTATTTGTGAAGCTGATAAGGCCTCTAAGACTGTGGTTGCAAGAAACTTCAATTGTTTACTATATGCAAATCCATCCACTTAGCTTTAATTAGAGGTTGAAACCTGGAGCAATTATCAGTAATTGCTTTAGTATTAATGAGCTTGTCAGAACTGTCCATCATAGTGTTTTAAGTGATTGAGAAGTATAATATTCAGTCCCAGTTGGTTAATTGTTCAAAGAACTTCCTTGAGACCATCTGTGTTATATAGTACGTCATACATTGAATGCCACCAATTGAAAAGATTGAAGGCCATATAAATTTTGAAAGTGATTGTATGTTGGTTTGAGAATTTATGCAATTTATTTTAAAAAAAGAGGTGCATTCAAAGTAAATGTTTAAAACTTATGTTTAGAGGAACAGCTATAACATTGCAGTTTGTATTGTGGTTTCTTGACATCTAAATAATGCAATTTTCAATAACCGTCAGCTGTCTTACAAATCCCCTGATGTAATTGGTTGAAGTTTCTGGTGATATAAAGGTATCGGGATATTCTAATTCATACTCAGGCTTTAAATCAGAAAGCTAGAGATGAAAGAAAAAATGGCATTCAAACTGTAACCTCTCAAGAACTGAATATTCACACTGGTTTTAAAGTAAACATTAGCAAATAGTTATTTTTCTTTTTAGTGTCTTTTTGGGAGGTGAGGGGAGTGACACTTTTGTGTAGAAATAAAAAGTTTCCACAGCAGATCTAAAGAGGGGGAAAATATACGAAAATGCCAGTTTAAGTTAATACTTCCAGTAAATGGTATTAAGGTGGTTGTCTTCTTTCATACCTTTCTTACTGCTTCCTTATGACAGAACATCTTCCTTCAAAACATTTTATGGTGTTAGAGTGCAGATTTTATATCTGAATTTGGTTATTGTGTTTTGATGTAGAGTAAGTTTTATTTTGGAGCTTCCTTGTTCTGTAGCATATAATGCAGAAATGTTTATTAAGCTCTGTACAGTAGTTTGCTGTCTGGAATTCTTATCATCTCTGAACATTCCTTAAGATGTATGTATCATAGGAGGTTTTCTTAGCAAATTCAATGGAAATAAAATGCAATTTAAACTATCAGCCATAGTGGGTGACGTACGATTCAAAGAACTGCATATGCACATGTTTATGTTAAGGTACTAGCAGTTCCAAATATTAATTTTTCCCCAAAGGATGCTAGACTTGAAACATTTACATAAAGTGTCAACCTTTTAAAAGAAATGCTGATGTACAGAATCACATTTGAATGTGTGTGGGTATATCGAATCTACATGGCAGGATCTGTAGCATGTCAGCGCTAGAAACCTTGCCCCTGCACTGATCGCATGTCTGACTATTATTATTACTAATTGTGTATAATGCTTTAGTGCGTAATGGAAAACAAAAATAGGACCCATTGTGCTAGACACTTTGCAATACAGAGTAGTAGACAGTCCCTGCTCTGAAGACAGTCTGCTTCAAGATAAAGAAAAGCAGGACTTGTGGCACCTTAGAGACAAACAAATTTATTTGAGCATAAGCTTTCGTGAGCTACAGCTCACTTCATCGGATGCATCCGATGAAGTGAGCTGTAGCTCACAAAAGCTTATGCTCAAATAAATTTGTTCGTCTCTAAGGTGCCACAAGTCCTGCTTTTCTTTTTGCCGATACAGACTAACACGGCTGCTACTCTGAAACCTGCTTCAGGATGTCCCTCACTACTTTCCATTTAAACCATTACAGTGAGGTCAGAATTTCATCCTGAAATGTCTTGTTCCTTATCAGGAGAACAGTTAAATAATGTTAAAAGGTGTAAGTAACACTACATGTTTCTAGATCACTTTCCTTGACAGAGAAATATTAGAGTATTAAATCAGGGGGGGAAATCTAAGGTTTTGTTTGGGACTCAACCTATACGTGGTTTAGGTGAAGCAGAACTGTGAACTAGATGTCCACAATATGTTTTAAATGTATTTACCTAGGAAAGCACAGTTTATATGTAGAACCTGGTTTTTGTTACGATTCCAGGTGTGCTGACTGAAGCATTAGATGGTCACCCAGTGAATCAGTAGTCTGCCTCACATAAGGTTGCCAACTTTCTGATTGCAGAAAACTGAACACTCTTGCCCTGCCCCTGCCCTTCCCCTTCTCCGAGGCCATGCCCCCTGCTCACTCCATCCCCCCTCCCACCTTTGCTCGCTCTCCCACCTTCGCTCACTCACTCATTTTCATGGTTTCTGGGATGGGGCCGGGGATGAAGGGTTTTGGGTGCCGGAGGAAGATACGGGCTGGGGGGTGGGGCCTAGAGGTTCAGAGTGTGAGAGGGGGTTCTGGGTTATGGTGTGAGGGAGGGGTGAGGGCTCCACCTGGGGGTGTGGGTTCTGGGGTGGGGCCGGGTAAAAGGGGTTTGGGGTGCAGGAGGGGGCTCTGCGCTGGGGTGTGGGGTTGAGCAGTTCGGAAAGTGGGCGGGGGGGGCTCCGGGCTCGGGCAGCGGATTGCGGTGTGTGAGGGAGTACAGGCTCTGGACTGGGGGTACAGGCTCTGGGGTGGGGCAGCGGATGAGGGGTTTGAGGTGCAGGAGGGGGCTCCAGGCTGGGGCCAAAGGGTTTGGAGTGTGGGAGGGGGCTCTGGCCTGGGGCAGGGGGTTGGGGTGTGCGAGGGGATGAGGGGTTTGGGGTGCAGGAGGGGGCTCTGGGCTGGGGAGTGGGGCTGAGCAGTTCAGAATGTGGGAGGGGGTTCTGGACTCAGGCAAGGGATTGAGGTGAGTGAGGGAGTACAGGCTCTGGGCTGGGGGAGCAGGCTCTGGGGTGGGGCCAGGGATGAGGAATTTGAGGTACAGGAGGGGGCTCCAGACTGGGGCCAAATGGCTTGGAGTGTGGGCGGGGGCTCAGGGCTGGGGCAGAGGGTTTGGTTGTGGGAGGGGTGTGGGCTCTGGGAGGGAGTTTGAATGCAGGAGGGGGTTCTGAGCTGTGGTGGGGGGTTGGGCCATGGGAGGGGGTTCAGGGTCTGGGCTTGAGGAGGGAATTGGGGGGGGTCCAGTGCTGGGACAGGGGGGTGTGGAGCAGGAGGGGATTCAGGGTGCAGGCTCTGGGCTGTGCTTACCTCAGGCTCCAGGAAGTGGCTGACATGTCCCTCTGGCTCCTAGGCACAGGGCCGGCTAAGGCCAGGGGGCTCTGTGCACTGCCCCCATCCGCAGGTGCTGCCCCCGCAGCTCCCATTGGCCGCAGTTCCCAGCCAATGGGAGCTGCGGAGCTGGCGCTTGGGCAATGCCTGCGCCATGGGCAGGGGTAGAGTGCGGAGCCCCCTTGGCTGCACCTGCGCGTAGGAGCTGGAGGGATTTGCCACCTGCTTCCGGGAGCCACACAGAGCTGGCCTCTGTGGCCAACCAGACTTTGTGGAGACAGCAGGGTCCCTTTTCGACCAGGCGTTCCAGTTGAAAAATGGACACCTGGCAACCCAAACCTTACACTAGAACTAAGGTCAGACAAGGTTACACAGTGAATCAATTGTCTACCTTACATTAGACCTAAGAAGTATCTAGCACACTGTAAATGTTATAAAATAATATTTAATAATAACAACAACCCAGAATTAACTTGGAATCTGGTGATTTGATTTAACCAGTAAAGTGCACAGATTCCAATAAAAGGTCAGTAAAAGAAGTACTGCATTTAACTTAGTCATCTTAATGAGATTCATTTGAGCTGTACATTGCCTGTTTATTATTAAATAGTGAAAATGAGATACATTCTTCTCTCTTTGCCCTCTGGCGCAAGAGGAAATTCAAAGATTGCTCCATATGCTAGTTTCTTATTGATATTACATCCATAATTCACTTTAGAATAATATACATTTTTTTCTGTACCTAAATTACCTATGGCATTCATTCTCCATATATATTACTCTTCCATATTTTTCAGCAAAGAAACCATTTTTATCTCATATGTATTCCACAGTACTAACACTCTCTATATCTGCAGTTACTAAAGGACAAAAACTCAAAACAAAACAACAAATAACACCTACAACAAGGACATTTCCCTTTAAAAGTGCTAGTAATCTTTTGGAATATTTTTGGCATGCAGTACGTTGAACATTTATTAACATATAAATTTTTTATACAGTGGAACTTTTGGTATTACATATTTAACATTTGTTACCTTTATTTATAACTCTGATTATGCTCATAAAAACAAAAGATCCATAATTTGCCAGTGAATCAAGAACATGTTAAATTATATTTACTCATTCAGTCAAGTGTGTGTTTTTCCTCTTACCCTGGAGGTATTATTTCCTGTTTATGTTCCATTACTTTTTTATATTTGTAGCCATTCAACAACAACAGCTTTGTTTAAAATTTCACAAACATGGCAGATTTTAAATTTTTAAAAGCGTTCCTGTAGCAGCATCGTGAGTTAGTGTGCTGATTGAAGCAATGCACTTTGAGGCTATCTGAAACTCTCCACCTTTGCTTGTGTTTTTGAAGTTTGTGTTTCTGTGAACTGGGGGAAAGAATATAGTAAACTGAAAACAAAGCTGTCTTTCTAGAAAGAAAAGATTTTGCTCACTCTCAGATCAAAAGTAAACTACGTGAAATGGTAACGAAGTTGAACATACTAAAGAAGGTATAGATTAACTCTTGGGATTACCTATGTCATGGTCTGCTTTGTGCTAGTCAGGTGATACATTTCTAAATTCCACTTTAAACAATACAAGATCATTGTAATTAATTCCCTGACATCCCATCTCCACCATGGAGCAATCACTTTGAGCCACAAATTTGTTATTTATTGAAGCAAGAGAGATGGGACTTTGTGGCTACTTTAGTGATGCTTTGACCTTTTCTTAGCAAAAATGCACGTTGGTCCTTACGGTTCCTTTTTAAAAGTTTCAAATAGGTAGGATAATAAGTGAAAAGGGAATGTATTAGTGCTATTGAATGTATTAACAACTTTGCAGTCACTATATCTGCCATATAAACATAAGGGGGTGGTGTCTGCCATATAAACTATTAAGGAGCAAATGGTATGCAACAGTCAAGTTAATTTGTTACCCCAAATTTGTCAGTCTGAATGCTTCTCTGTGTGTGGCCAGAGGGTTAATGGTGTCCCAGCTATGATTCTCACACATACAGAAAGTGAAAATTATGCTTTAAGATTTTTTTTTTTTTGCTCCAGTTAACTCTCACTCAATTATTCCTTCACCATGGGTTGGGGAATAAAGGGCAGATGCAGCTGGGCCAATTAGTGGAGTTGTTCTTTCAGGGGGGAGAAGGATTAAGGAAAGCCACTATGAGGCAACCTATGCAAGGTCAAAGATTTTGTTCCCCATGGGCACTGAGTCACCACAGTGCATGGAAGCTGTATCTCTTTCCTCATTTGCAGAGCCTCTGTCTGGGACCACTGCTCATAGGATTTTCCCTGCCCAACAGACAAAAGATTAATAGACTGTATTACATTAGTCTTCTATCACATTTAGTGTTTTCAAAAACAAAACAGTTCGGTGAGGTTTTTTTGTTTTTGTTTTTCACTATTTTTCAAAGGCCACCAGCATTTTTGAATTACTCTAATCCTTAGGACAATCTCTTGTATTAAAGTATTTTAACCTGTTAGTCAAATTCCAGGTTTAAGGAGGGCTGTAATGAATTTTTGAGGTCAAACATGTTTTGTCTAATAATCAGACATAACTGATCACTTCTTTTTACTACCTGAGTATTGTTGATTACCAAGAAAATCTGCCTTTTGCATGTTTCAAAATGACTCAAACAAACTAAGGAGCTTATTGGTCACTCTTCCAATGTTTAGCGTCTACTAAGCTAGCAAGCGAGCTTGATTTCTTTGGAGATTACAGGAAAAGTATTTTATAGTTTATTTATTAAAGGTATCAAATCTAAAACTTCTTCTCTGCTTTGAAGAATATGATAGATTTTCCGTAAACTCTTTTTCTGGTGCTGGATTGATATGCACTTTTTCCGTTCCCTTGAGTCTTGAAATCTGTAATTATCTGAACAGGGCAGAAAAAAGTATATCCTGTGGTCTTGTAAACTGTCTATTGGATAGCTGTAGTTCTTCATATGGCTACTTTGGATGTGATAGAGGAGAAGATGGCCTGTCCAAATGTCCATATGATCTCATAGATTCCTTGTTCTTCAGAAAACAGAAAGCTGAAGCTCATACTCGTAGTTTCAGATTTGTATACTATGAAATTGAAATCAAGAAGACAGAATCATGGAAAAAATCTCACTGGCTGATAGGTTTCTGACGAAAACTGGGTTCTAATAAGCTATTTCCTCAACTCTTTACACTGCTGATGTTTAGAAATCTAACAAAAACAAATTCCTTACGGAAAATTGTTCTTAACGTTAGTTGATCTATTATTTCCTTGGAAGTCTGGACTGTAGTTGAATTTCTATTTATGAACGGACATAACTAAGAAATTTCCAGTCCATAGTGTTTGGATATTTAGTTCAAATAATTGCACTAAAATTCTGCCAACAGTTTTCACAATAAAATATGTAAATATACTGTGTAGTAGACAATTCCTATTGAGAAAACCAAGTGCATATTAGGTAACATTCCTGCTGAGGAGATGTAAAGCCTTTGTAGGACTTTCTATGGAATTAATCTCCCGGAAAGAAGCTAGATCAAAACTTTTATCATTTGAATCATAGTAGGCGTTTTCTCTATTTTCTAGGACTAAGGAATTTTAATGTGACCCTGCCTCTGCCTCAGTGTTTCTGTTTCCTTTTCCCAGTCATGGATCGTCAATATCCTTGATTTAGTAAACATCCCAATCATATATTGATTTATTTTTAGCCATTCAAAGGATCTAAGGTTTAAAATTCACAGAGGTCATGGAAAGGTTTCCATGGAGAAAGTCCACACAAAAAAATTATAGTTTTATAACTACAGCAATAAAAGCTCAAAAATATTTGTTGTTTAATTAGTTTTTATTTTAAGTTTACAATGAGAATATTTTATGGGACAAAGGCAGTCTTACTGGGGTTCACTCTTGGTCATTTGAAACAATTAATGTCTGAATAGAAGCCATTAAATTGGTAGTGACATCTGGATCATGCAAAGTAAAGCAGATCAACTTCATATTTTAATAGATTTTAATACAAATTATAATAGTATTATATAAACTGAGATTGTGGGTGCATAGTTTTAGGGAAGGCTCTGTTCTAAAACTGGCTTCAGAGTAGCAACCGTGTTAGTCTGTATTCGCAAAAAGAAAAGGAGTACTTGTGGCACCTTAGAGACTAACCAATTTATTTGAGCATAAGCTTTCGTGAGCTACAGCTCACTTCATCGGATGCATTCAGTGGAAAATACAGTGGGGAGATTTATATACATAGAGAACATGAAACATACACACTGTAACCAGAGTGATCACTTAAGGTGAGCTATTACCAGCAGGAGAGCAGGGGAAACCTTTTGTAGTGATAATCATAGAATCATAGAATATCAGGGTTGGAAGGGACCCCTGAAGGTCATCTAGTCCAACCCCCTGCTCGAAGCAGGACCAATTCCCAGTTAAATCATCCCAGCCAGGGCTTTGTCAAGCCTGACCTTAAAAACTTCCAAGGAAGGAGATTCCAATCAAGGTGGGCTATTTCCAGCAGTTGACAAGAACGTCTGAGGAACGGTCGTGGGGGGGGAATAAACATGGGGAAATAGTTTTACTTTGTGTAATGACCCATCCACTCCCAGTCTCTATTCAAGCCTAAGTTAATTGTATCCAGTTTGCAAATTAATTCCAATTCAGCAGTCTCTCATTGGAGTCTGTTTTTGAAGTTTTTTTGTTGAAGAATTGCCACTTTTAGGTCTGTAATCGAGTGACCAGAGAGATTGAAGTGTTCTCCAACTGGTTTTTGAATGTTATAATTCTTGACATCTGATTTGTGTCCATTTATTCTTTTATGTAGAGACTGTCCAGTTTGACCAATGTACATGGCAGAGGGGCATTGCTGGCACATGATGGCATATATCACATTGGTAGATGTGCAGGTGAACGAGCCTCTGATAGTGTGGCTGATGTTATTAGGCCCTATGATGGTGTCCCCTGAATAGATATGTGGGCACAGTTGGTAAGGGGCTTTGTTGCAAGGATAGGTTCCTGGGTTAGTGGTTCTGTTGTGTGGTGTGTGGTTGCTGGTGAGTATTTGCTTCAGGTTGGGGGGCTGTCTGTAAGCAAGGACTGGCCTGTCTCCCAAGATCTATGAGAGTGGTGGGTCATCCTTCAGGACAGGTTGTAGATCCTTGATGAGGCGTTGGAGAGGTTTTGGTTGGGGGCTGAAGGTGTTGGCTAGTGGCGTTCTGTTATTTTCTTTGTTGGGCCTGTCCTGTAGTAGGTGACTTCTGGGTACTCTTCTGGCTCTGTCAATCTGTTTCTTTACTTCAGCAGGTGGGTATTGTAGTTGTAAGAATGCTTAATAGAGATCTTGTAGGTGTTTGTCTCTGTCTGAGGGGTTGGAGGAAATGCGGTTGTATTGTAGAGCTTGGCTGTAGACAATGGATCGTGTGGTGAGGTCTGGATGAAAGCCGGAGGCATGTAGGTAGGAATAGTGGTCAGTAGGTTTCCGGTATAGGGTGGTGTTTATGTGACCGTCACTTATTAGCACCGTGGTGTCCAGGAAGTGGATCTCTTGTGTGGACTGGTCCAGGCTGAGGTTGATGGTGGGATGGAAATTGTTGAAATCGTGGTGGAATTCCTCAAAGGCTTCTTTTCCATGTGTCCAGATGATGAAGATGTCATCAATGTAGCGCAAGTAGAGTAGGGGCTTTGGGGACGAGAGCTGAGGAAGCGTTGTTCTAAGTCAGCTATAAAAATGTTGGCATACTGTGCGGCCATGCGGGTACCCATAGCAGTGCCGCTGATTTGAAGGTATACATTGTCCCCAAATGTGAAATAGTTATGGGTGAGGACAAAGTCACAAAGTTCAGCCACCAGGTTTGCTGTGACGTTATCGGGGATACTGTTCCTGACGGCTTGTAGTCCATCTTTGTGTGGAATGTTGGTGTAGAGGGCTTCTCCATCCATAGTGGCCAGGATGGTGTTTTCAGGAAGATCACCGATGGATTGTAGTTTCCTCAAGAAGTCAGTGGTGTCTCGAAGATAGCTGGGAGTGCTGCTAGTGTAGGGCCTGAGGAGGGAGTCTACACAGCTGTCAGGGTGCCAATGCCTGAGATGATGGGGTGCCCAGGATTTCCAGGTTTATGGATCTTGGGTAGCAGATAGAATACCCCTGGTCAGGGTTCCAGAGGTGTGTCTGTGCAGATTTGTTCTTGTGCTTTATCAGGGAGTTTCTTGAGCAAATGCTGTAGTTTCTTTTGGTAACCCTCAGTGGGATCAGAGGGTAATGGCTTGTAGAAAGTGATGTTGGAGAGCCGCATAGCAGCCTCTTGTTCGTATTCCGACCTATTCATGATGACGACAGCACCTCCTTTGTCAGCCTTTTTGATTATGATGTCAGAGTTGTTTCTGAGGCTGTGGATGGCATTGTGTTCTTCATGGCTGAGGTTGTGGGGCAAGTGGTGCTGCTTTTCCACAATTTCAGCCTGTGCACTTCGGCGGAAGCACTCTATGTAGAAGTCCAGTCTGTTGTTTCGACCTTCAGGAGGAGTCCACCCAGAATCCTTCTTTTTGTAGTCTTGGTAGAAAGGTCTCTGTGGATTATTATGTTGTTCAGAGGTATGTTGGAAATATTCCTTGAGTCGGAGATGTCAAAAATAGGATTCTAGGTCACCACAGAACTGTATCATGTTCGTGGGGGCGGAGGGGCAGAAGGAGAGGCCTTGAGATAGGTCAGATTCTTCTGCTGGGCTAAGGGTATAGTTGGATAGATTAACAATATTGATGGGTGGGTTAAGGGAACCACTGTTGTGGCCCCTTGTAGCATGTAGTAGTTTAGATAGTTTAGTGTCCTTTTTATTTTATAGAGAAGCAAAGTGTGTGTTGTAAATGGCTTGTCTAGTTTTTGTAAAGTCCAGCCACGAGGAAGTTTGTGTGGAAGGTTGGCCTTTTATGAGAACTTGGTGTGGTTGGAAGAAAAGTGAATGAATTGTATACTCTTATTCTTCAGAAGGATAAATTTACTAGGGCTGTTGATTAATCGCAGTTAACTCGCACGATTAACTAAAAACATTAATTGTGATTAATTGCACTACGTTAAACAATAGACCTCCAATTGAAATTTATTAAATATTTTGGATGTTTTTCTACATTTTCAAAGATATTGATTTCTATTACAACACAGACTACAAAGAGTACAGTGCTCACTTTATATTATTATTTCTGATTACAAATATTTGCACTGTAAAAATGATAAAGAAACAGTATTTTTTAATTCACCTCATACAAGTACTGTAGTGCAATCGCTTTATCGTGCAAGTATATCATGAAAGTGTAACTTACAGATGTCACTCACGCTGCAAGACAAGCCATGAAAACTTCAGCCTGTTTGGGTGCACCATCAGGAGTAGTGTCCACAATCTTCAGATTTTGAACAGGGTCGTGGCTATGAGCAGAATTGGTAGGAATGCATTTGTAGCTGCTTTCAGGTCATACTGACTGGTTTCATTTTTTGATCTTGTTACTACTGTGTCTTGAGGTCAATATATCCACTTCTCTTTGAATGCTCAAATTATCTTGTCATTTATACTCCCCTCTCAGGCTTGAATTTATCACTGGCTTGTACGGTCTGCTTTAATGTGTATGCCTTTCAGGAGCAGTAAGTGGAACTTATGGTTGTGAATACAGTTGATGCAGGTTGAAGCTGCTGGTTCCACCATGCTATGATCATCGTGCTGTCTGACACAACAGTCAAGTATTTCCTTCAGAAGCCCCATTACTGGCTGTCCTGCTCCTAGATCAGTGCTGTTTGTTATTTCTATTCGTGTTGATGAGAGCACTGTTTTGTAAATGATATTTTTGTCTTCCTTTGCCTGCTCATTGGACTACAGAGTATGTTTTTCTTTGTCATTGGGTTCTGCCTGAAAGACTTCCTCGGTAAATGTTTTAGAAGACAATAGCATTTAGTCTGGCTATCAGCTTTCCGTATTCTTAATAACTGCTGCTTCTGAGAGAGATGTGTAGGTTTGACTCTTGGCTGGGACTATACTGGTATCCAAGAAGGCATCCTCAATGAATGCAGATATTAAGAAAAAAGTGAGTTCAGTTTAACTGATTTAACTTCTTCTTCTTCTTTTTTTTTTTTTTTTGTCTTTTGCCGACTTCTGAAGGCCATTAAGTGGTGACTACCTGCTCTAGTGAAAGAAATAGCAGTAGTGGAAGGCAGCAGCAAATATCTCAAGACTGCACCTCAGACCCCTCTATTCTTCTCTCTCTCATTCTTATAGAAGAATTTGCCGTTTTTGGTGTTACCATGTCCTCTGAAAGAAATGCAAGTGCAGCAGCTACCCTAGAAATCTGCATTCATGCTTCTTGGCTTTTGTATAGAAACATTTTATATACAGTCTGTTAGCGTGCCTAGACATCCCATAGCAGCCTCCCACTCACCTGTTACATATTAATTAATGTACAGTGGAACCTCAAAGTGATGGACACCTCATGAATGGAAGTTGTCTGTTTCTCTAAAATGTTCATAGCGCTGAATAAAGCACAGTTCGGGCCCCAGGCCCAGCAGCTGACCCTCCAGACCAGGTTTCAGTAGCAGCTGAGCTCTCTATTCAGTGCTGGCCTGAGTTTGCAAGCTTCTCCTCCTCCCAGCAAGGGTATCTGGGTGGGTGGGTGAGAGATAAAATAGCTTGTCCCCCTCCTGGCAGAGGGGGGAGGGTTAAAGTGGCGCAGCCCCCAGTGCTGCTCCTGCTCTGCTGCTGCCTTGGGCTGGTGGCTCCAGCATTTTTTTGGTTGCCCAGCACATGGGGACAGGCAACCCAGATGTGCCTACCTTTAAGATGCAATATAGGCGCAGTACAGTATTTGCTTTTTTGTTTGTTTGTCTGTCTCTGCTGCTGGCTGATTGGTTACTTCCAGTTTCACCTGGTGCTCCGTTGACCAGTCAGTCCGTAACTCTGTTCATATCTTTGGGGTTCTACTGTATGTCTGGTGATTGTAAGTTCTTTTCTCTTTGTATTTATAAAACTCTTATTGTCTGCCTTGTCCTTTGTCAACTGTCTGAAAGCCATGGCAAACCTGAGCATAGTTTCTTAAAACTGTGGTAGAAAAATCTGTTCTCTTATGGTTCCTCCATTTTCTCTGCAGTATACTTTCCCTTTCTCCTTTGATGAAGAGGAGTTTGAAGTAAAAGAGAAGGAATAGAATTGTTGTCTATGTAACTGCTTCTCATTCGGATTTTGACTTCTATGCCTGGTATATTTTCCCACTTTTATGCAGAACAGATGCAGAGAAGGATGGGAGGAGAAAGAAAAACCATACGAGTTGGTGTCATGCTTCATACCAATGATTTGGGGGGAGGGATAGCTCAGTGGTTTGAGCATTGGCCTGCTAAACCCACGGTTGTGAGTTCAATCCTTGAGGGGGCCATTTAAGGATCTGGGGCAAAAATTGGGGATTGGTCCTGCTTTGAGCAGGGGGTTGGACTAGATGACCTCCTGAGGTCCCTTCCAACCCTGATATTCTCTGATTGTGGGATTCTCTTCTGAATATTATCCTGAGGACAGGGTTATCTTATTTGGCTTGGTGAGATGACCATGAGAACTTAGATCTGGAGTGGCCTTTTGAGAGAGCAGATTACTCTAGAGTCTGTTACTGGACAGAATCCCTGACTCTGACATGTGGCCATAAACATCAATTTCATAATTAGTGGAGAATTGCTATTATGTTGCTGCATATGGCATGTGTTTCTTCAAGAAGAGCCCATGGGCAATGAGGCACTGGGACTTTTCACTGAGGCATGTCTTCAGCTATGTCTCTTGTTCAATGTATGCAGCTTTTAATGCATAACAATAGCTTACTTCATCTGGAGCAGAGGCTCCTTACAAACTGCCTGTCTATTTCTCTGCAGAGCCACTGGGGGCACGGGCAGCTATTGTATCCCTATCATGACAGGGGCCTATGACCTGTGGGGGTCAGATCTGCAGACAGGACATGCAGGTGTTACCAGGGAGGTGATCAGATTAGTTGATTTGACAAGTGACACACTTGTAAAGCTTGCAGTAGGCCTTTTTATCCTCTGCTTTGGTTGAAAGCCTGCTCCACAGTGCGGGAAGATTGAGGATACTCTAGGCAAAAATAAAGGGTAGCAGCTTCAGTATAAGGAGAAACCCTCACCCCACACAGAGGCAGCTAAAAAGAGTATTTTTAAATGATAAAACATGCAAATTAAACAAATATAATTGCATTTTGTCACCTTGTTAGTGGGAGCCTTTGATGCCTCCGATAAATGACAGCTTTGTACCTGCACCGAAGAAAGATAAACCCATTGATACAGACTGGTGTACAAGTGTGACAGTGTGCTGGAGGCTAAGGAATGAGCCAGTCCTCTGATCACTTAAGCACAAATTAGTTCCCCAGGAGAAGGCTGATTGGGGAAATAATTAGCTGATCAGTCTGGCAGCTGATGAACCAATTAGACATCAGCTGAGGGGTATAAAAGAAGACACAGGATGGAAGGGAAGGGGACTTGCTTAGCCAAGCCCAATATGCCCCAAGATGCCAGGGGTTGGAGATCTCTGTTCCTCTCTGGCCCTGTGGGAAAAGGCAAGGAACAACTATAAATACTTTGATGCAGAAGATTGTATTGGGGTAGTGCTGGAAATATGAAAAAATAATGTGGAGGTGCCACTTACTGAAGAGTCTCAGAGCTTTCTGGGCATCAGCGGGCAGGGCCAGAGTGTGCCCATTGTAACAGGGCATTTGGTGATGGATAAATCCGTTCCCTCTCCACTGATATCTGTTTAAAGTGGGCAACATTAATAGATAAGAGAGAGGAAGAACACTAAGGGGGAGATGATCCCCACAGCATACTCTTTCAGCAGGGAGTCATCCCACTGAAAATGAATGGGCAATTGCATGCCAGCAGAGTCCTGCACAGGGATATATCTGAGCAGTGGAAAGCTCCACTTGATCAGTTTGATGTCAGCAATAGAGAGACATGTTACAATGCGGAAGTTGAACGGGAAATTCCTTTAAGAGAGAGAAGAAGAATCCATGTTACAGCCATGTTATTCAAAAGAGACTTTTACAAATACACTGAATCTTTCAAAGTGTGGCCCTTGAAAGGAAGGGAAGGTGAGCATTGTATAAAGAGACTTTCCCATGGAACAGAATTGTAAAAGTGATGTCAAGTGAACATTAGTAATTACAGAACATTAAATAAGAAGTACTCTTAGTGAATATGCCTGAGAATCAGGAGCACAGCTAGGAGATGATGTTGTATATGTGGCAAACTGACTCTGAAAGGGTACCAAAAAAATCTAAAGCCAAGTCAAGAGATACAAGCAACCTTATTAATACCAGTGATTTATAGAGCCCTGGGAATCATTGCAATCGTGTAGTCTGACCTCCTGTATAGCCTAGACCATAGAACCTCCCCAAAATAATTCCTACAGCAGATCTTTTAGAAAAACAGCCAATCTTGATTTAAAAATTGTCAATGATTGAGAGTCCACCACAGCCCTTGGGAAGTTGTTCCAGTGGTTAATTACTCTCACTGCTAAAAATGTATGCTTTATTTCCAGTCTGACTTTGCTTAGATTCAACTTCCAGCCATTGTTGTAAAAAATCATAATGAACCTGGGGACTTAATTTCAAAACTTTTGGTAAAAATCATTATCTTAATTAAGAGACTTGATTTATGGCTCATTACAACAACCTGTAACCCACTAACTTTTTTGCTCTGTGACTGCAGAGGTGTTAACTGGCCACTTCACTTGGTCTCTTATAATATGTGTTAACGATGTATGCTGAACAATCTGTTCCACCTTGCATTTTGCTGTGATACTGAGTACCTTTCCCAGATCTAAGAAGAGCTCTGTGTAGCTTGAAAGCTTGTCTTTTTCACTAACAAAAGTTAGTCCGTTGAAAGATACATTACCTCACCCACCTTGTCTCTCTAATATCCTGGGACCAATATGGCTACAACACTGCAAACAAACATGGTTTGTCAATTAACTTTTCGACAGAGAGCAAAATGTAAATGTCATGTTTAAACAATAGCTTTAATGATTTTCCTACTTTTAGACATGGCCTAAGTAACACTTAACTTGTTCTTTCCCTGAGCAACATAAGTTTCGCCAACATAAATGGTAGTGCGCACAGTGCTATATTGGCAGGAGAGCTTCTCTCACCAGCATAGCTACTGTCGCTTGTTGGGGGTGATTTAATTATGTCAACGGGAGTGATCTCTCCCGTCACCATAGAGCGGCTACATAAGAGATCTTACAGTGGCACAGCTACATTGGGTAGAGCTGTGCTGCTGTAAGATCTCTTGTGTAGACATAGCCTTGGACAAGTTAGAGGTCTTCAAGTTGGCAGAGCCTAACAAAATAATCCTAAAATACTTAAGGAACTGGCTGAAGAGATCTCTGAGTCATTAGCTGTTATCTATGAGAATTCATGGAGGATGGGAGAGATCCCAGAGGACTAAAAGGGGGAAATATCTTTAAAAGGGGAATAAGGGCAACCTAGGAAATTACAGACCAGTCAGTTTAACTTTGGTAGTCAGAAAGATAATGGAGCAAATAATCAAGCAATCAATTTGTAATCACCTAGAAGATAATAAGGTGATAAGTAACAGTCAACATGGATTTGTCAGGAATAAATCAAACAAATCTAACATCCTTCTTTGACAGGGTAACAGGCCTTGTGGATGAAGAGAAACATTAGATGTGATATATCTCTAAGGTGCCACAAGGACTCCATTTTGACTTTAGTATGACTTTTGATACAGTGAACACCCTCAGCAGGACATTTTCACAGGAACGTGAACGGGAAATGGACTCTGCTGTTCTCCACAGCATATTTTGGCATGGGGGAGTCCCAAAAATAGACTTGTTTGCCATGGCCAAAACCAAGAAATGCTCCCAGTACAGCTCCAGAGCTGGACAGGAGCAT
Organism: Eretmochelys imbricata; assembly: GCF_965152235.1. Taxonomy (NCBI): domain Eukaryota; kingdom Metazoa; phylum Chordata; order Testudines; family Cheloniidae; genus Eretmochelys; species Eretmochelys imbricata. The sequence goes on along the minus strand of NC_135574.1, from coordinate 198,311,950 downwards.
CATTCACTAAGAGACGCCTTCCTCTTTCTCTGGAACACAGGTCTCCTTCATGTTTTTCCTGCCCTATCAAAAGTACTGCTACAGATAAGAGAAGAAAGAGCAAGGGTTATTCTCATAGTTCCCATGTATCCAAGACAAATATGGTTCCCATAGCTTACTCAGTTAGTGATGTACCTGCCAATCACTCTTCAGCCCCTTTCTCACTTCCTCTCTCAGCACGGTGGACAGAGCCACCATCCCAACTTACAGGTTCTCCAACTCAAGACATGGCTCCTCGATGGTTCGAAAGCATAGAGATGTCCTGTTCAGAGGATATGAAGGAAGTGCTTTTATGTAGCAGAAAAATAATGACCCATCACACGTATATTCAGAAATGGAAAAAATTCCAAATCTGGTGAGACTCAAAACATGTTACCCCAACGGCCTGTCCCCTCCCACTAGTACTAGACTAGTAGAGAGTGTGACGGGTTGGGTCACAGAAACTCCCTTTGGGACCACCACTTGATGTGCTGAGACTACCTCTAAGACCGTTTTCCCTGCCAGCTTGAGACTTCAGTGCCCTGCCTTGTTGAGCCAGACATGCTAGCCTGCTACAAACACACACCCAGGGTCTGAACCACGTCCCCCACAAGCTGCAGACTTAACTGAAAACAGCTTAAGACGTACTCCTGTCTCTAACACCCAGACACCGAGCTCCCAATGGGATCCAAACCCCAAATAAATCTGTTTTACTCTGTATAAAGCTTATACAGGGTAAACTCATAAATTGTCCGCCCCCTATAATACTGATAGAGAGATATGCACAGCTGTTTGCTCCCCCAAGAATGAATTACTTACTCTGGGTTAATGTATAAGCAAAAATGATTTTATTAAATATAAAAAGTAGAATTTAAGTGGTTCCAAGTAATAACAGACAGAACAAAGTAAGTTACCAAGCAAAATAAAACACGCAAGTCCAAGCCTAATACAGTAGGAAACTGAATACAGATGAAGTCTCATCCTCAGAGATATTCCAATAAGCTTCTTTCACAGCCTAGACTACTTTCTAGTCTGGGCCCAATCCTTTCCCCTGGTACAGTCCTTGTTCCAGCTCAGGTGGTAGCTAGGGGATTTCTCGTGACTGCAGCCTCCTTTGTTCTGTTTCACCCCCTTGTATAGCTTTGGCACAGGGCGGGAATCTTTTGTCTCTCTGTGTCCTCACCCTTCCTTCTAAATGGAAAAGCACCAGGTTTAAGATGGATTCCAGTACCAGGTGACATGGTCACATGTCCTGTGAGACCCCAAGCCTTCATTCTTCCCAGCCTGACTCACAGGAAGGCTTGCAAGAAAACAGCCATCTACAGTCAATTGTCATGGTTAATGGGAGCCATCAAGATTCCAAACCACCATTAATGGCCCATACATTGCATAATTACAATAAGACCTCAGAGTTATATTTCATATTTCTAGTTTCAGATTCAAGAATGATACATTTATACAAATACGATGACCACACCCAATAGATTATACATTTTGTAATGAAACCTTACAAGAAATCTTTTTCATGAAGCATATTCCAGTTACATTATATTTACACTCATTAGCATATTTTCGTAAAATCATATGAAGTGCAACATCACAGAGAGCAACAAAAATGATTAAAGGTCTAGAAAACATGAACTATGAGTAAAGTTTGAAGAAGTTACGTTTGTTTAATCTGGAGAACACTGAGGGGGGAAGTGATAGTCTTAAAATTCGTACAAGATTGTTATAAAGAAGAAGGTGAAAATTGTTCTCTTTAACCACTGAGGACAGGACAATATGTAGTGGGCTTAAAGTGCAACGAGGAAGATTTATTTTTAGACATTAGGAGAAACTTCCTAACTTTTGAGGGTAGTTAAAAACTGGAACAAATTACTTAGGGAGGTTGTACCCTACCAGGTCATCCTAAATTCTGTGCTGCTGCTGGCAGCGGCTCTGCCTTCAGAGCTGGGCTCCCAGCCAGCAGCCGCCGCTCTCCAGGTGCCCAGCTCTGAAGGCAGCGCCGCCGCCAGGAGCAGCACAGAAGTAAGGGTAGCAGTACCACAACCCCCCTACAGTAACTTTGCAGATCCCCCTCCAACAACTCCTTTTTGAGTCGGGACCCCTACAATTACAACACCATGAAATTTCAGATTTAAATAGCTGAAATTATTAAATCTACTATTTTAAAAATCCTATGACCGTGAAATTGACCAAAATGGACCATGAATTTGGTAGGGCCCTATTTTTCAGGTTAGTCTGCTGAAGTTATGGAGCAACTTGCCATGTATACGGAGATAAAATGTTAATAACACTGTATCTCTAGGGTGGGATTTTCCAAAGTACACAATGGGTAAAGCTCTTCTTGACTTAAATGGGAGCAGAATTAGACCAATACTGAGTGCTTTCAAAAATCTCACCCCTAAGGTTTCATAAGGTGTTTTCAAATGTTATTGAACTTGCTTGTCTTTTTAATAGCAATAGAGAGCTAAAAAACATTAAAATTAAAAAAATAACTTGTTAAACATGTTACAGTTGCATGCTTGCTGAAAAGGTTTGAAATAAAATTAAGAATTCAACTTGAACTTTCTTCCTTTGCATGTATGCATTATAATATATTCTTTTATTATGTGTTCACAAACTATTTCTCAAATAATACAATAGTTTTCTGGAGTGGTAGTGACACCATAGTAAATGTTTTAAGAGTAGTGATGAAGTTTTATAAAATCTCTGTTTTGAATTAAAGGATAACTTTCAAATGCTATTTTAGTTTGTGATCTGCTTGAATTTGCTAGGACATTTTGAAGGGAGAAAATATGAGGTTCATTATAACTATTTCAAAAACCATCATGTGACCAAAACTTTTGGGCTACCTTTTCTTTGGTCCCCCTTAGAAAATATAATAAACCAATATTAGGTATGAAATTAAGGTACAATTTGGAGGAATGTTAGTTAAAATTTGAAATGTGTTTTGTATAACTTCTTTTTAAAGTTTAAATAGTTAGTTTTGAATGTCAGCTGTCGATGAATTGAAAGTACTTGAGACATGAAAGATACTTTGACACAATGTTTTTCATGATACAAGTTAGGACAAAGAGACAGTTAGAGTTCTTTCCGCATATTAGTTAGGCTGACACAAAGACAGGGTTCAGGATAGCACAGTGTCTCAGATCAACTGTTTACTTCAACACTATGTGGCTTCTGAAGAGGCAAATGTAAGTCACACTAACATAAAGGTGGATTCTTTTTTTCCTAAAGTGGCTAGACCATGGTTAGAGGTTTTAACTAACAATGGTAGAGTACAAAACAAGTTCAACATGCTAAATATATGGCAATACCTTCATCATCCATTAGCAAATGCTGTCATTCCCAGCTGTCCTGGCTGTCAGAGGGTTGAGTCTCATGGGAGAACCTATCCATTCCCCTTCACCTTCTCACCCAAAACCCCCAAACACTGATTGTAGCCCCTTTCATCCTGCCCCTTGCCTCCTCCAGCAGTTTGACAAACCTCATTAGGCTCGCAAGATGTGCTGGTGATTCATCAGGAATTTTGTGTTATGTATGTGTGTCATTTAGGACTTTCAAAAAGATGAATGTTATAGTTAATCTATATGAAAAACTGCAGAGACTGAAAGAAAATCTTTTATGAATTGTGTGCATTTGGCAAACATTTTCAGTGCTGGTGTGAGACACTGGCAGGCGTGATGAGGAAAAGGTATGTTTCATAGTGGAAGAGATGGGGAGCCCAGGGAGCACATTAGGCAGACCTGCTGATGAAGTACAGACATGTACATTGCTGCTGCAGCCACTGAATCCAATTTCCAGAAGTGCACATGAGGCTGTGGCATGTTTTGGGGAGTGAGCAATGATGAAGCTTCCTTCCTGGAGGTTCCCTCCAGCTGACAGGTTATGCCATCACTGCTAAATAGGGAAGTTTGCTCTGGGCATTCCTACTTCCAGTTACTTTTTCAACAGTGATATATTTGCACAGGGACGAAGGCCCTCCTAAGGCACATCACAGCCTCTCTCACTCTTTAGGAGGGTTGAAGCAGCCATGAGAAATTGTGGCACTGCAGTTTCTTACTCTGATTTCTGGCCAAATAAATGCCACGCACCTCCCCACTTAGGCCCTGGGGAGCTCCTCACTAAGCTACACCACCCTGGTATAAAAATAAGAAATTAACATAAGCAAAAACTGTTTAGTGACAGTTAAAGTTGCTTCAGGACACAACTCATTCGCCCCAAACCTTGAAAGCATGACAATAAGAAGTTAAGGGAAAAGTCTCCAACATTCCTTGCCTCCTTTATATTATCTACAATTACAGCTGGTTTGGAATCACAGTTTCATTTCTATAAGAAATTATGACATTTCAGGGTGGGAATCATAGAATATCAGGGTTGGAAAGGACCTCAGGAGATCATCCAGTCCAACCCCCTGCTCAAAGCAGGACCAATCCCCAATTTTTGCCCCAGATCCCTAAATGGCCCCCTCAAGGATTGAACTCACAACTGTGGGTTTAGCAAGCCAATACTCAAACCACTGAGCTATCCCTCTCCCCTAAGACAATGTTCTTATTCATAATAAAAAGCCAAATATCAGAATTTCCCACAAAACGTAAATTCCAAATTGTTTTGATATGGAATCATCAACATTTCTATTCATTGTGTTTTGATGTTTTATTAAAATATTAACTATAATATATTCTATAGAGATATGGTATTAAATACTATATTTAAATATAATACAGGAAAATAATGTTTCCATATAAGTCTGAAACAAATTAATCAAAAAGAATTTTTTCAATTTTGACTTATCTGCATTTTTTTTAATGGAAACCTGTTCATTTGGGGCTTTTTCTACCAACTCTACTACAATACTGTGGCTAACACAACCCAACACTCCCTACGACATTCACTTTCCTATTCAACAGATATTGGAAAGCAATGTGTACCCCCAACATCATTAAACTCACACTCTTGTGGAAAATCTTAAGTGACCTCAGCAATAGTAAGGCAGAACAACTTTCAGATGAACAGACCGTTTAACAGTCTTATGTGCCAATCTGTTGAGACAAGCTCATGCGGCTGTCATTTAAAGTTATGCATCAGAATACAAGTTGGATGACGCAAGGGTATGTGATGTTTTCCAAGGTGCTGGTTGACACAATTGTGTGTCATAGTGAGTATGTTGGACAATTGACAATTTTCTGTGAATGGCTCAGTGCACACTTAAAACACACAGAGAATGAGGCTAGGCATTAGTAAACCTCAGCTTCATTCACTATAAACCTCCAGTGCATTTTTGAGTATGGACCGTAGCTAACAGATCATGTATGCATGCCATTACAGCTGGCCTTCCTTCAGAACATCATCTGATCTTTGTTAAAAATACCCAGTGGTGGTGTTAAAATTATATTGTGCATGCATCCCATGTGGTTTTCAAAAGGTTATAACTCAGCCAAATAAAAAATAATGTTCGCTGGAAAGCTCAAAATAACTTCACTGAAGGTTATTTTCCAGGTAAATTTCAGCTTCCAGCTGTCTCAGTTCTAGAACTGTTCTAACATGGCGGCTACTCTGAAAACAGTTCTAGAACTGTTCAACAATAGGAGGCAAGATTTTTTAAATGCGAAAATATATGCTTTTTTTTTTTTTTTTTTACTGTCTGATCCTGCAAAAATGTCTGAAACATTTTTCTTCAAACTATCCAGAAAAATTCACCTTTGGGCAGAGTCTAATTGGTGGAAATTTCAAAATGTTTTGAGAGCCTGAAATAGGGGCTCAGAAATGGAAATGCATAGACAGTCTTAAAACTGTAGCTGTGACTGCTGCTTTAGCTATAATAATAAATATGAGAGTGTTGGTATAATCCCCCTGTCAGCTCCTATTTTGGCCAGGAACTTGGTATAATATTTCTTTAGAAGGCCCATTTCAGTGAGGAACTTTAAGAATGTGAGGAGTTCTATTAAACTTGGCAATGGGATAAGTACCCCTGCTGAATAAGGGCCTAAAATATTAAGTAAAATGTATACATGCTTATAAATTAATTATGAGGAGTAGGACAAACATTTTTAATAGTGGGTTGCGATTCTTTCATAATCTGTTCATTTTTTATCCTTCTGATTGTACGAATACTCCATGAGAGCTGAAGAGCCTTCTGACTTTGATTTGTTAGTGCAGCTGTAAAATTGCCAGCAGTTGTTTTATCCGACAATTCTGCTAGCCCCTATGCTGGCACTTTCCCAATCTCTCCATCATTTATATATACATTATTGGAACTGATTGTTGCTTTTTGTCATTTAAGCCCCCTCCAAACACTATTGTGTAGCTATCAGAGTTCACAATGTAGATGGTAATCTTCACCACAAATGCTGAATGTTCATTGCTGTATGTAGGCCTCAGGCCCTGAGTCCATTTCAAAATCCACTACTTAGTTTAGTATCTTTGGAGAGGAGAGAGGTATGTAGCCATAAAATCCAATAGTTATCAAAATTATCTTACAAATTACTTAATTAAACAAATCATAAAAAGCAACAGAGAAATTCAAAAATTTAAAAAGCATTAAAAATATTACAGTACAGCAATGAATCAAATAAACTCAAAGTTAAATTGCATCTCTGTCCTTAACTTGCTTTATATTTGGGAAGCACTCCCAATGTACCAAGAAATACATTGATAATGAAGTGTGCACTTACGTCATGCCTTTATCCAAAGATCTCAAAGCATTTTACAAGGTGATGTGAGGATTCCTTCCAGGATCTTTTCCTCTTGGCTTATGAGGAACACATTACCAAATTCTGGGAAAATACTTTATTCAGTACTCTGGAATCCAAAAACTCTGTTCAAATCCAGACTCATTACTGAGGTTTCTTTATAGGCATTTCATAAAACTACACTTGACGTGATCAGGCTTCGGTGTTGGCAGTGGGTTAGGATACACCACAGTTCCAAAGTACATAATTATAAATCAGATTATGCACATATTCTGTGTTACATTCTACATTATATCACATGCTTTGTGATTAGTTTACTAATTTTGTGAACCAATCCCTGTATAAATCATAAACTATCAAAAAACTACAAAGCGTACTAGTAAGCAAAGCTGCAGCGGCAAGCTTATCACACGTTATTCTTCTTCCTACTTTTTCTATAGCTACATGTAAATTCATGCTTTGTCCATTGTTAACCTCTGTTTCCTTACTTCTGTTTTGTTTCATTGTTCATGCCAGGCCTACAGGTGGGCAAGCACCATGAGCAGCATGTGACTTCTCCATTTTGGGAGGCTGGGTGCACCCAGACTGTGGCCCTGCCCCAAGGCCTGCCCAGCTCAGCCTCTCTCCCCAAACACCCCCCCCCCCGCCCCAGTGCTCCACCCGTGGCCCTGCTTGGCCCCCTCCACAAGGCCACCTGCTGCTCACCCCTCTTCGTGTCCTCCCCCTGCCTACCCACCCACTGGCCAGCCAGCTGCTCACTGCTTGCGTGTGCCTCTTCACCCCCCTCCCATGAGGCTCTCATGCAGGTGGAGCAGGGACAGGAAGAGAGAAGCCTTGGGGGAATTGGACAAGCGGGAGCAGGGCCTTGGGGCAGAGCGCTGGTAGGGCCATGGTTGAGGCACCCACCCTTTTGGCAGTGGCGTGCTGCAAAGGTGGAGGGCCAGCTGTTTAGGGAGGCTTAGCTTCCCCTAGCCTCTTGTACTCGCCGCCTATGGTAAGGACTTTTAAACATGGAAAGCAAGATATAAATCCAAGCAATTTGCTTAAGGTTATTCAGCAAGTGTGTGCTATTAATTGGATAAGAATCCAGCTATCTTGTGCCCAGATCTGCCAATGCCACTGCTGTTACATGGCAGGGTTTTGTTAGATTTAATTAGTACAGCAGAAGTGGCTGACAGTGCTCCGTCACGCTCCCTCTCTCTGGGTACACTGTTTAGGCACATCGGAATTGCCGGACTGGATCACGAGGTCCAGTTTTCTGTCTCTGACAAAGGTAGCACCAGATATTTCAGAGGAGAAGCTTTGGTGTTGCTATCACAGAGTGGATTCTTGGATTTCCACATATACACAGACAAGTGATTTGAGACCCCCTTAAAGGAGATAGATTTTTCTGGAGGTAAGGACTCTGCACTTTCTGACGTCAGGCTCCATTTAAGGCACCTCAAGTTTGGCACCCAAACTGGGGATCCCAAATCACTTTTGAAAATCTAGGCCAGAGACTATTTTACATCTGGGATCAGTAAAGGGACAAAGTAAATGGAGTTTGCCTGCCAAATTTATAAACGGCGTAAACAATGTATGTACTGTACGTATGCATTGTTCTAGATAATCCCACCTTTATGCAATTTTATTAAATGTAGTTAATACACATGTTCAGCTATTTTTCAAATAAAAATATCTCTGCTAAATCTCCCTCCTCCCCCAAAAGTGGTCATTCTATTGTAAAGATTGGCTATTTAATGTTGCAATTTATTTTTGCGCACACACAAAAGGCTCTTTTTGCTTAGAGACTGGCAAAAGGGGAGCTGAAAAACAGAGAAGTATGTTTTATTCATTTTATGCTAATCTTTTCTTGGAAATGGCTGAGCCAGTAGAATTATCTAATAATTTGTGTGGTGAATTTCAGCATAATGTGAATGTAAATGATTGAGTTGTAAACTGTAGCTCAGATCCTGGGCTGTGCTGCACCATACCTATAATACTAAGCAGCATTTAAGCTAGCATAGCCAGCTGCAAGAGGATCACCCCATACCGCCGTGTAGAGCCAGTATAAAAGACTCCAATGCCACCTCCCCGCCCTGCAGATTTTCAAAGGTGCTGAACATCTCTGTCTCCTGTTGTCTTTAGTAGGATTTGGACAGAAACTGAAAAAGAGACCACTTATATTAAGGGCCCTAAGCATGGATTTAGTTGCCTAATGTTAAGCACTCAGATCTGAACATTTTTTGTCTGGAGCTCTCTGCTTGCACTTCCCCAGCTGTAAGATCGGGATGATGATGATACTTATTCACCTACTATATATGGATGTTGAGGATTAATTAGAGCACTTTGGAGATGAACAGTTGTTGGTAGTGTGAAATCATTACTGTTCTCAGTTATGCTGTTCCCTTCTCACTCAGTCTGGATAATTAAAACCAACTGGTCAGTTTAACTTCTGTTTCTCATCACTTTCATTTTCTAATTCACATACAGGTGTGCTCCACACTGAGGGAATGTTTTCAAGGAAATTCCAAAAAGAAAAGAGCCCTGGTTCACATTTGGTTTTGTAAAAATCTTTCTTTACAAAATGTAATTTGGAGGCCTACAACTGATGTTCAGTGCAGAACTGAAGAATGTTATTTTTTTGGGCCTGCTTTTTCTTTTTCTTTCTTTCTTTCTTTCTTTCTTTCTTTCTTTCTTTCTTTCTTTCTTTCGACTGACAAGCTAGAGAAGAAGTGTGGCATCAGTTGCAAAAGAGGTGTCAAATAGGCCACCCCTGAAATTCTTTTATCTCAGTAAACCTTCTTACTGATCTGCGGCTGTGTCTTGTCATCACTACAGTAGCTTTGTCAAAAATAAATATTGTAAAACTTTTTTTTTGCAGACTGAGGTGAAATATGATCATTTCTGTCAGCTACTTCCTCCCCCCCCCACACATTTTCTCTATATATCGAATTAAACCTATATTCATAACACTTTTGGAAGACTATTCATAACACTTTTTTTTCTCATTGATGGTCTTTTTAAGGATATAAAATAGAATATCCTCTATCTCTGCTACTTACTTATAGCGTTCTCCTTTGGGTGAAAAACACCCCAAAAGTTGTGAGTAGAAATACTACATGTGTCCTGTGGCGAATCAAATCAGTCTCTAAGGAATTTTTAAAAATTGGTACTTGGTTGTATAGGAGTTGATGTTTTACCTTCTCAACTGCAATAAGCAATTTCAGTGACATTTAAGAGATTAGCAGAACCTTTTTCTACAGGGAAAGGATGAATTAACTTTATTTTGTTCTTTCATTAGTTTACCTCTGATTCTAGGCATTCATTTTCAGATTATGCTCTGTGAATTAATGAAGGAATCTGTTTTGATTATCTTAGAATACTCACTCCCAAAGATAATATCAAGCATAGGTCAAGATCAGACAGGCTTTCTTAAAGGGCAACTTGATTATCATATACATTGTAAGGAGAGTGGTCACTTTAGATAAGCTATTACCAGCAGGAGAGTGGGGTGGGAGGAGGTATTTTTTCATGCTTCGTGTGTATATAATAAGATCTTCTAAACTTTCCACAGTATGCATCCCATGAAGTGAGCTGTAGCTCACGAAAGCTTATGCTCAAATAAATTGGTTAGTCTCTAAGGTGCCACAAGTACTCCTTTTCTTTTTGCGAATACAGACTAACACGGCTGTTACTCTGAAACCTGATAACACTTGACATCCTTTCAGAAGTCTACACTAAAATGCTCTATAGGAGCTGGGGCCAGGTGCGGGGTGTGGAGCTGCCGGCGGGGGATCCTGTCACATGGTGTAGAGGAAGCATGGGGTGGGTACACTTTCAATATGAAGTACTGTAGCTTTGTTTTGGGACATAGAATCATAGGTTTAGAAGGGACCATAAGGGTCATTTAAGACTTAATTTTCAGTGCTGGATCTAGGCACCATAGTTAGAACATAGAATAGTAGCACTGGAGTTGAGGAACTGTTTTCCTTGCAGGCAGGCAATGACTTCTATCCCGTCCACTTTTGATTCTGTTACCTATGATGATCAACAGGAGCTAGGATATACGTAGCTTTGAGGCTGCAACGACACCTTGCAAGATTTCTCTTTATACTGAGGATGCACCTCTTTTATCACATAGCTGAGTATTTTCTCCATCACAGTTAATAATAACTTGAGCCCTCCAGTCCCAGTTCCCCAAAATGTTTTTTTTCCCCATTCACTTATAATTCGTGGAGTAGGAATAAGCCATGCACACTGAAAAATGGTAATGCACTGCTGTATCTTTTTCTATGCATGTGCCTGTATATTAAGTTAGTGCAGCGGTTCTCAAACTGTGTGTCGGGACCCCAAAGTCAAAGTGGGAAGCCCCGGATGGCAGAGCTCAGGTTACAGCCCCCTGCCTGGAGCTGAAGCCCTTGGGTTTCAACTTTGGCCCCTGAGCCTGGAGCGATGGGGCTTTTCTCCCTGCCATGGCAGTGGGGTTTGGGCAGACTCAGGCTTCTGTCCCCCATCCTGGGATCGCATAATAATTTTTGTTGTCAGAAAGGGGTTGCGGTGCAATGAAGTTTGAGAACCCCTGAGTTAGTGAATCCAGTGGGATTGTGACTAAGAAAGACTTAAGAAACTGATGTCTCCCCTCCCACATTTTTGTGTGGTTTCCATCTCTTCTGGTACTGTCCTACAAATGCGCAACCTTGCTAAATTTCCTTTCCACATGACTAAGGCTCATCAGCCATCTACTTTTCTTTGTTTTCTTTTATTTCTCTACATCTTTGCTTTCTCTTTAACCGTATGAATCAGAAACATAATTGTCTCATTAGTTAAATGACAGATCACTGTTGACTGGAAATTTTGTTGCTATGACAGCCCATTTATTATTAGTCATTACTTAACAAAACAAATCTTGACCAAATAATCTGAAAAAGATGTGATCTAAAATCTTTGTCAGGCATACCCATTAATTTAACTGTACCAGCATTGTATGTGTATTTGGAGGGAAGGGGGTTAAACAGAACATCACAGATGTAAATTTGGTTCCAGTTCTTCCTAGGCTGCTCTGAGGCTTATTCTTACCAGGTTTGTGGCAATATTTATACGGTTCCTTTTAGCCTGCCAACCTTAGTGTCAACCTGAAATTAATCGATAACAGTTTCCCCCTTTTCCTTTACTCGTTTTGGGTTAAAAAGATGTCAGGGTGTTTTACATCTGTATATATTATATGTATAGGAGAGAGGCTGCAAGTGATAACTTTATTTCAGAATTTCTACAGTTTGATAAACAGCCATGCTGACAAATGACAGATCTATATCTAAGTGTTAAAAAGGTATTATTGAAATAAATAGAATAGAAACAAAGAAATAAATGATCTAAGACAGTGGTTCTCGAAGTTTAGCAACCTGAGGACTCCCATTTTGATTTAAAAATTTTTGAAGACCTCCAAGTCCCCCGCTCAGCCTCAGGCCCCACCCCCACTCCACCCCTTCCCCTAAGGCTCCACCTCCGCCCCTCCACTTCCACTTCCCTGCTTCTTTCCGCTCCCTCCCCCGAGCTTGCCCCGTCCCCAGCTGTTCCCCGGCGTGCAGGAGGCACTGGGAGGGAGGGGGAAGAGTGGAGGGAGGGAGAGGGAGGAGTTGATCAGTGTGGGCAGCGGTCCCCTGGGCTACCCTCGCGGACCCCAGTTTGAGAAACGTTGATCTAACATAAGATAATGCAAGCCACAATTGATAGGACCAAAATTAGACGTTGTATTGTTGAGGGTTTTTTTTTTTAAATAAACATGAAACTCTTCTGATTTAGTGATTCAAGAAATTAGTAGAGTAGAACTTGGTTTATATAATCTCATTCATACGCAAATAATAGGGAAATTCACTAAGTAATGACTTAATATTGGTAATACAGTAACTGCATTGGGCTTAGCCATTATGTGCTCAGTAGTAGCTAGCACAGCCTTGTACTGGAAATGTTGTAGGATCTTGAAGTTCCAAACAAGACCCGAGTTTAATGTCTAGTTTGACATTTGGTATCTGTAACACTGAAGCAGAAGTAACAATCTCCCTAGTTCTCTACAGGTGAGTCTGCCTTGAGAAGAAGGTCAATATTTCCATAGGACATGTCCAAAGACCACTCTCTGGATGAACATATACTTTTGTTCTTCAGTATATAGCACCAGATTTTTTATTTCCTTGCACCTGGTGTAATCATTTACACCAGTGCAGAGTGCAAAAAACTGCCATCGTCCACGTTCCCTTAGTTCCATCTCCCATGGGCCTCTGCCTTATCCCTTGTTCCCTCTCCTCTGCTCCAAACTGTAACCTCATTCACATTCCAATTTGCTTCAGCAGGCTCCTGGTCCTCCAACACCTTCTCCTTCTCCTCTCTGCAAACTTTCCTATCTTTGAGTGGTTTTAGTAAGGATATAATTTTTCCCCATGAGATAAGTACCATTTTTCATAGCGCAATATTACTTTTTATAAGCCAGTAATGACAAAGCAATGCCTTACAGAATACTGGAAATATTTTTATATAGCTGAATAATTAGAGATTTTCCTACTCTCTTTTTAGCTTTTTGGAAATTTACTTGGAAAACAACCCAAGAGTCAAAGGATAGTGGGTATTGAACTTGTTTAGAAACATAAACAGTTTCAACAAAAGCCACTTAGAAAAGCAGCTGATACTTGTACTTCTGGAAAGTTTTGTTCAGTTGAGTTCATCCTAATGCTGCATACTTTATAGATGCAAATTTTCTGGCTTTATGCTTCTGCATTTATCATTTAGCAGTGGGTAGCATAATGTGAAAAGGATCTTTCAGCACTTACACTGTGGGCTGGCCCACAAAGACAACTAATTGCAGTATTTGTCAAATATGGAAAGCATTGCAGTAGCCAGTCAAATCAAAATGATATGTCCTTTACATTCAGTTCTGCTGAGATGACTTCTTCAGTTGTGCTTTCGCTGGATAATCAAAAGGCTGGATGCTGGGATAGATTAGAATGGCATTGAAGGGTAAAAAACTCACACTGTTTCAAAACATTTTGCAGATGGCTGATAAAAATATGCATTCTGCTCCAGTAGACATGTAGCTTCTGGCCACAACCTTCCGTGGTTGTTTTTAATTTTTGGTAGCTTATACATAAAAGTTTTCCCCATACATTTTTGAAAGTGGCCAATTCCTATATTTCATCATACTCGTGATGAGCTATTGTCTGGACAGTTCCATCCATACTTCCTAAGCACTTACCCTATTAAAGGCATATGTTGTGCTACTTCCTTAACACCTGGTTTGAATTTTGTAACAAGGAAAAATGACATTTTTTTATACACCTCGCTCTCTTCTTTGAAACAAAAGCAGTAGCCATGCAAGAATTCTGCATGATAGAAACTGAAGCAAGGAGCCAACTGTTCCATTTTGTGATGCGGGTGATGGAGAATTTTGCCTTGAACCTGTCAGAACTATCACATCTTTCTTTCCATGTAGACTTAGCTGTGTTTTTTTTAACAGCTACAATAAAGCTATTTGCACTGCTAAGCTCTTCATATAAATGTCTCCCAACAAGTTTAGCAGGTGAAAATATTATGCATTTATTATTTATTTCGAGTCGTGTCCAAAATATGCTCAGTGTTGTTGTAGCCATGTTGGTCCCGGGTATTAGAGAGACAACGTGGGTAAGGTGTAGTATCTTTTATTGGACCAACTTCTGTTGTTGAGAGAGACGAGCTTACATAGAATTCTTCTTCAGGTCTGGAAAACTAACTCAGAGTGTCCCTGCTAAATACAAGGTGGGACAGATCGATTAGCATAAGTAGTTAACACCTATTTCAAGGGACCATTGAAGGTGAAGGGGTTGGTTAACTCACACCCCCCCCACCCCCAGTCATAGGGAGGAAAGGAAGCTGGCGGGGGGAGGGCAGTTGTTAGATAGATGTAGTAAACTGTAAATAAAGCTGTAAGAACTGTGCAGACAGATAGGAAAACAGAGTCATGGCACGCAGAACTTAAAATCTAAAATACAAAGGATCCGACCTAGAAAAGGAAGGTACATGAAGTGCATTGTGTCACGTGTTTTCTCCTAGTGCTTGCTTATGTGTACGGCATTGCCTATCATAAATCCACAGTGAAAAAACTGATAGTCTGAATTTCATTAGATATTTTTGGCTAGGATTTTGAAAAGTGTTCAGCTTTCCCCTGACTCTACTCCCATTGAAATCATTAGGAGTTATATCCCTGACTTCAGTAGGAGTAGTTAGGCCAATGCTGAGAGCTTTCAAAAATCCCACCCCATGGGAAATTGTCAGTTCCATCTTTTCCATGAATTCCATGACAACTGTAAGGGGAGCTCTTAGATATAGACATTGAACTCTCAGGTTTGGTACACTGTGGTCAGTCTCTGACCAACTGCTCTATTAAAATGTTGTGTACTCTAGGGATATTCAGAGGGTTCCTGAATTTCTTCCAATCCTAGCCCTACTCCAAGGAATAAGCAAGATATGAAGACAGCAGACCGCACAGCTGAGATTACTGGATATGAGCAAAGCTAAGAGTCTTGTTCTGATGGAGATCAGGAGAAAAGACTATTTTCGTTTGAGATTTCAGTTGAGGTTTGAGATGGTTCTCTATTGTCTGAACTGGAGCTTCCTTCTCCCCCTCCTAGTGTGGGCTAAGCTAGATAGACACCTTGAAATTGCTATCCATGAACTGTTTCATAGAGCTAGATAATATATGAACTGCATGATAGTGGCCATATATGTAGGCAAGCTGAGTAGACAAATAGCAAATTAATGGTTTTTGAATCTTTGAGGGGCATCCATGCCAAATGAGCTTGGAGATCACAGCTGTCCCTAGTTGAAGGCTCACTCTATCACAAAACCACCTCAGATAATTTAGCAGAACTGGTCGGTTTCTCTGCTCAGCAGAGGATTGTGATGAAAATGGTTATAAAGGCTGAATTACTTCTCCACCTTAGGGGAAATTTATTACAGATTAGTATTGAGGTCAAAAGCAAGACATCTTGAAAAAGGATGCACTGGAAACTATTTGTACTATGTATTTCCATGTAAAAAAATAATTCAGAGTTACTTAAAAAGATTATAACTTCCCCTAATGAAACTAGATGACCACGGAGGAATCCACAGTGAGCAAAGAGAAAGAGATAATTATTGTTGATCCAGGGAGGAGAAATAATTAAGACTTAGCAAATGACTTGTTTTCTGCTTCTGACCTAATGTTTTATATTCATGAGATTCAGTATTGCTGTCCAGGTAGCCCTGGCATTTTTGCTAAATGGATTAATATCCCACTGTCCATTTATGTACTTGGAAGTGATCCAGAGTTGAGTGAGCATTCAGAATAATATTACATTTCTCTGTGAGACATTGGGTCAGAAGTTGAAGTGAGTTGTCAGATAAGCATGTCTGCATGCTGCTCCAGGTTATATTATACCTGTGGATTATATAGAAACTTCAATCTCTACAATTGTCACTTGTCTTTCTTTCCTAACATGAGAACATTTTTAGTTTACTGCTCAAAGTAACAAACAAGCAACTTTTTTTTTAATGTATGAAGGTTACCTACAGCACCATGACAATAGGTTCAGTTACAGAGACTCAGACTACTGTCATTTTGATAGCTATCCCTTCTTACGTAAAGAAATACAGATGGGATTTGTCATTTAATAATTTACCTTTATCAAGTGATGAGCTGCCAAAATCTTAACAACTGGTTCCCTCCTCACCCCACGAGGGGGTCGTGGCCCACCCCCCGGGGACTCCTGCCCCATCCAACCACCCGCGTTCCTTGATGCTCCCCCGACCCCTGCCCCATCTACCCCCCTCCCCTGTCCCCTGACTTCCCCCAGAACTGGGCAGGAGGGTCTCGTGGGCCACCATAGTGGGTGCCCACCCTGCTGTAAGAGCCAGAGGGACCTGCCGGGGGGCGAGGTGGGGGGTCCCGGCATGGCTTACCTGGGGCAGCTCCCAGGAAGCATCCGGCAGGTCCCTCTGGCTTCTAGGGACAGGGTAGTGTAGCTAGGGTGGGAGCAGGGGGAGCGACCACTCCCCACACTGATCACATCAAAAGTGGTGCCTTAGGTGCCGACTCCGTGGGTGCTCCAGGGCTGGAGCACCCACAGGGAAAATTTGGTGGGTGCAGAGCACCCACCAGCAGGTCTGCACCTGGCCCCAGCTCACCTCACCTCTGCTCCACCTCCATCTCTTCCCCTGAACACGCCGCCCCGCTCTGCTTCTCCACCCCCCCCCGCCCCAATTTCCCGCGAATCAGCTGTTTGCGTGGGAAGCCGGGGAGGGCTGAGAAGCAGGCGGTGGCTTCGCACTCAGGTCCAGGGAGGCGGAGGCGAGCTGGGGCGGGGAGCGATTCCCCTGTGCATACCGCCCCCTCCCCCAGGTTACCTGCTGCGGCGCGGGTGGCCCTCCTCGCCCCCCCCGCCGCCCCAGCTCACCTCCGCTCCACCTCCGCCTCCCTGGGCCTGAGAGTGAAGCCACTGTCTGCTTCTCAGCTCCCTCGCCCCCCGCCCCCCCGTACTGGCTTCCCCCGCGAACAGCTGATTCGCGGGAAGCCGGGGGGGGGCGGAGAAGCAGAGCGGGGTGGCACGTTCAGGGGAGGAGGAGGAGGCGGAGGCAGAGCGGAGGTGAGCTGGGGCCGGGTGCGGGGCAGGGCGGGGTGGGGAGCTGCCGGTGGGTGCTCTGCGCCCATCAAATGTTCCCTGTGGGTGCTCCAGCCCCGGAGCACCCACAGAGTCGACGCCTAAGGCGCCACTTTTGGCCAGTTGTTAAATTTAGAAGCCCCTTTAGAACCGGTTTTCCCTCGTGGGACAACTGGTTCTAAAAGGCCTTCTAAATTTAAAAACCGGTTCTAGCAAACTGGCTCCAGCTCACCACTGCCTTTATCCCTTCCAATGACATCTGAAAGATGTTTGACTAAGCCTTGTGCAGTGTTGAATTTTTTCTGGATACATGTAAAGCAAATTGAAATATGTTAGCTGTGTAGAATAGCCTCCTGATATAAAGAATCTTTTAATATGAAAACATTGTGTTTGCCTGACATAGGGTTTTGTCTGTATGAAAAATGTCTGCATCTTAAATATAATGGATCACAGTTAATTTAATTATTAATGAGTCACATGCAGACTAAAGTTAATGTGATTCTTCTATAAATTACAGCACAGTACTATTCTATTGTATAATTCATGAGTAACTTCCTGTAGAAATACTGTATGAATAGAAGATAGTCATTTAATTTATATGTAACGGGCTAATGTTAGGAGTTCTTTCAGAGGACCTGTTAGTTTAGAGTAAGAACAAAAATTTGATCACAGATTAAAGAGTGTAACCCATTCTATAAAATATAAAAAGCTGGGATTTTGTTGAAAATAACTGTCCAGAAATCTGTTTTTTTATTACAGATCCAGCTCTAAATCCCATTCACTTCTGTGGGAATTAGATCACACTCACAGAGTTTAATTTTGCACCCACTGAAGTCATTCAGTAGTGTGGTGGACTTTGCTGAATGCAGGATCAGGTCCACAAACCAGCAAAAATATACCATATCATTTCATTTAGTTTAAGAGCTTTCTTTCTTCACCTCTATGAGGCTGATTCATATTTCGTGTTATAATATCCCATGAGTTCATTTCATTTCACAGGAGAAACCTTCAGACTTTGTGGCTGCTAATATCAGTTATGGATGAACAACATTTCTGTTTTATTGTTCAGGTTTATCCTGCTACATTACAAACTCAACACTTAGGCTATGTCTACACTATAGCTTATGTTGATATAACTTATGTCGCTTAGGGATGTGACTAAACCACCCCCTTGAGTGACATAAATTACACCGACATAAGCGTCAGTGTGGACAGAACTATTTTGGTGGGAGAGCTTTTCCTGCCAACAAAGCTATGGCTTCTTACGGAGGTGGTTTTATTATGCCAATGGGAGAGCTCTCTCCCGTTGGCATAGAGCATCTTCACCAGACGCGCTGCAGTGATGAATGTGTGGGAAAGCCCTGGGACATGATGACCAACCATACATTATTTTCTAGTAGAATTAATTAAACACCAATTTCTGAGCATTGCTTAGAAGAACCACACTCTATTGAGAATAATCATTTCTGTTTATTAGAATGAATTCTTAATTCTGTTATACCAAAGCAAAGATCTTAATTAGGATAAGTTGAAGACATTAAGGAAATTGATTGTGATGGTGTAGCAAATTGGAAAAGATCTGAAGAGTTTGCCATTACCAGCACTGTCAGCAATGAAAGCCTATTTTTGTCTGTCTGAGGATAACAGTTTTAATATCCTTTTGTATGCTAAACAGGCAACGTTTTCATGCATTGGTAAAGTAATACATTATTTAAGAAAACTGAATAAATCTATTGAAATCAGCCAGAGAAGCGTACATAATTAAATAACTCTTGCATTTCCCCAATGTAATCAATCCTAGGCTTGCACTGACTGTAGTTCTGTAAATCAACATGCACAGGGTTGAAGTTTCGTACAGTGTGTAGAATGTAGATGTCATTTGTTATGTACAGAAGCATCCTACAGTTGGGTTTCAGCTACATCTTAAACATCTTTAAAATCCTTATGTACCAATTTTTGCCAGTTTGCTCCCATTTTGTTTAGATGAGTTTTGATTCCCAAAGTGAGGAGATTAAGCCATAAAGGTGATATACAACACTGGCAAGTTTTCCAGAAACTTCAGTGTAATGTATTGGTCTTTCATACAGGAGAACTACATCTTCTTTTGATCAGACATGAAAATTAATTTGATGGTGTTACCCAGGCTCAAGTAGGCATTTATTGACATCACAAAACTATCAGCTAATTTGATGCTATTTGCTTCCGTTGTACTGGACCAATTTAGGACTGAAATAATTGGGGGCAGGAGACTTTAGATCAAGATGTATATGCGCAAGCAAAGCTGTGCAGAGAGCTTGTCCACTATTGCCTGCACTACACCTGGATCTGTATGGGAATTACTATACTGGTTTAGATCCAGGGACCATCTAGTCCCGTATCTTGTCTCTGACAGCTGTGCCACAGGAAAAAGTAAGAAAGCCTGTAATAGGAAGTTATTGGACAACCTGCCTCCAGAGGAAATTCACTCTTAATCCCCAACTGTTAGAGACTAGTTTATGCCCTTATGCATGAAGGCTTTACATCCCTTAGACAATTATTGGATTTTTCTTTTTAATATTGACTGTTACAATGCTGAAATTTTCATTGTTTCTATAAATGTTCATGTGCAATGTTTATAATCCTGTTAATCTCTTGATCTCACTGGTATCTTGTGGCAATTAGTTCCATGGGCTAATTTCCATTTGAGTTTTGAATTTGGCACCTTTCAATTTCATTGAATGTCACCTTGATTTTGTATTATGAGGGAATGGGTAGAAAATACCACCTGGCTGCCTCAGTGGGTGGAGAAAATTGATTGGGCTGGCAGTGAAGGGAGGCAGCCCCAGCAGCAAGGGAGGGAGACTGTGACATACCCAAGTACAATCTGGACTGATGAACAGCTGTTTCCCCTCAGTTCTCCTCCCTGGGGTGCCTCTTACACTACTTCGCTGGTCTGCTCAAACACAGCCTCCAGTGTGTAAGTTACTCCCAGTTACACTGAATGAGTGCTATCGACATCCATTCTTGAATTACCCTGCAGAGCACCACCAGCAAACTCCCAGTCCCAGACTTTCCCCAGAAGTGTGCATCTTCTACTTCCCTGCTTTCTCCTGGACAATACAAGCTCATATAAAGTCCATCGTTTTATTAATAGAAAATGATATGCACAAATCCTTTTATCCAAAATAGAGGTTTCCCAACCACTTCAGTCCAAACACACTGGTTGAGATAAAACAATAACACAAGTTTATTAACTACAAAAGGATAGATTTTAAGTGAATGTGAGTAATAAGGCATAACAGTCAGAAATGGTTACAAGAAAAATAAAAGTAAAACGCAACTAATGCCTAACTTAACAAACTAGAGTGAATTCAAAGCAAAGATCTCTCTCACCACATTTCAGCAGTCTTTCTGTCTCAATGTCTTTCAGTCAGGATCCCTCCCGCAGTCCATTGCTGCTTCCTTTGTTCTTCAGGTGTCATGGACTCCATAGGCAGAGAGAAAGGGAGGAATGATTTGGGGCATCCATTCTCCCTTCATGTAGTTCTTTCTCTTCTTTGAGAAGCATTTTCAGGTGAGGTTCAGGAGACAAAGTCTGTGTGGATGGTAACCCCAAGCTTTCTCTTTGTAGATTTTTCTTCCACGCCCTCTTTTGTGCCAAAGAGTGGCCACTTAAGAAAATGATGGTCCATGTGATTTTGTTGACACCTGGCTGAGGTTTCAACTTGCATTTTGTCTCTGGGGAACTGGTTTGTGGCCATTCCCCAAGCTTGGAATCTGTCTTAGTAATACCATACAAAAGAGGAATCTTATAACTTTTCATACAATGTTGCCACACACATTTTACCAGGACAATAATGATCATCAAATTATGAGTTTTCAAATGATACCTGATGAGGAATACTTCATTCAGAATTTCTCATAAGCCTGTGAAAGGGGTGAACACAGGGATGCAGACTGTCACAGAGACACTCAATGTAAGATAGCTGTTTCCTCTATCCCCCCCGCCCTGCCCATTGGAGTCTCTGGCACCCATTGGCCAATTGGGGGCAGGGGTTCTGATTTGCTTGTCTTTCTCCCTCCCCCCCACCAGCTCCAAGGATTTAGTCTGAAGCACAGGTATTGTGGAGCCTCTTGTGGCACCATTCCAGGAACCCAACCCTAGCCATCATGAGCTAGGAATGGGAATCTGTTCTGGCAGATGCTGCAGGTCTTGCTGATATCCTATTCTGGGTCAAGAAGCAATTTTTTTCTCCAATTAGCCAATTAGCTGAGGCCCAGGGAGTTTTTTGCCTTCCTCACAGCATCCTCAAACCACAGTAGACTAATTAGGAATGTGCTTAATATCTAGCTGAGGTACTTGCTTCAGTTTCAACTTGCGGTTGGTTTCAAATAAAAAGGCTAAAATAAGCTGTTTCCAGAAGTAAAAGACTTGGGATTTTGCTGGTCTGGTGGGATAGGGTGAGACCTCATGGACCAAGGTTCCCACCCTTGTGTCCCCCTCATGGGTGGGGGATTGACAGGGCTGAGAGCGAGCTGAGGAGAGCCTATCCTGAGTTATAGGTTATATGAGAGGAGCCCTGTAATTGCCACACTGGAACCACTTAAATGCCTGGTATAAGAGAGTACAGCTGATGGGCAAGTAGTGCCCCTCCCCTGGGTTTAGGTTAATAAAATGTGCA
Organism: Eretmochelys imbricata; assembly: GCF_965152235.1. NCBI lineage: Eukaryota > Metazoa > Chordata > Testudines > Cheloniidae > Eretmochelys > Eretmochelys imbricata. The sequence goes on along the minus strand of NC_135574.1, from coordinate 198,289,936 downwards.
ACCTCCAGCTTTATACCTTTTCCACACAATTCATTGTTTTGTATACGTTCATCATGCCTCCTCCTATTTATGAGACACTTACAGTAAACTTATAATTCAAATTATAATAATTATTATTAAATATAATTATTAAATACTTTGTTGGGTATCAGATTCACCAGAAATTCAGTGTACTGTGAGCGTTGTGTTGGTTTTGTTTTTAAAATGATTTCTTGATATGTGTCTTCTCTGTCTTGTCCAGAAGTACTCAGAACAAAATAAAACAGATTTGAGAACGGAAACCAATCTCTGTTCTATCATGCAACACACAGAACATGTGTGAATCTTGCACAACTAACGAACTAACTTATAGGCAGATCTCTTAGGGAGGAAAATTATCAGACTATTTAATATGCTGTTCAATTAAAAAGAAATCATACTTTAACATTTCCTATACCATGTGCTATGGACTATATTCTGCTTTTGAGGTGCAGAAGGTAATACATTTACAACAAACTGAATAATACTTTTGACCATGTTAATAAAAAATTTTACAATGAGCAGACATGCTGCAACAATGCTCCATGATGGTTTTTCAATTGCTGAATGCATTTGTGTCTGACGTAATTTTTTTTGTTTTAACCAGTATCTTATCCCATAAAGAATATATAGTAAATAGTTACCGTTGGCAGGGGTAAATGAGGAAGAGGTTCAAGAGAATGTTGGAAAGTGTGAAGTAGTGGTATTTATTTTTTCCACTGCATTTTTGTTGTTGTGATGAAAATACAGTGGTTACTATAACTGTTATTCTATAAACCGCAATGTATTTTCTAGTTTTGAACCTCCAGTTGTTATTTTCCCCAACCTAGGTTTGATTTATGAATGCATGCACACATTCACTGAACCCTAATGGAATGCTGCTACACATTAATTTAAATGTAGATCTTTATTTTTGTTGAAATAGGCATTACCTACTCACTCTGAATGCCACACTTAAGGCTGTGGAATATTCCTTACAGTATTTTTCATGAGCTAAACCTTTGGTAGCCAGACACCTTAAGTTCTTTGATAAAGATGCTAAACCAGTAAAGGTATGTCTATACTGCAGTGTAAGCTCAGGGTGAGTAGAACTTGAGTTAGCAGACCCTGGGTTTATTAACCTAGGGCTTGAACGCCTACGCTCATTTGTAACCCCAGGTTAGGAATTGTTGAACGCTGGGTCCCGACCTGATGCTTCAGCATCTACACCACATTATGTTGACTGAAGCCCAACCACCCATATCCCAGACTTCCTAGTGCCCTCCCAAAATGTGGCCGGTTTAGCCCTTTGGTCATGGTGCAGTGCAGGAGAACATGGCTGTCCATCAAAATTGACTGTCCAGAGGACAAAGAAAGTTGGCCCATGGGACTGTGGGATACTTTTTGGCAGACTCCCAGAGCACAAGTCCAGTGGGCCTGTGTCTCCACTGCAAAGCAAAAGGGCATGAACCCTAAAGTCTCTGCTTGACTCAGGCGCAGATCCTTCAATCCTATGGGGACCCTGGGTCTGAGCCGTGGATTAGCAAGATTTGTGTGTTGACAGAAGGAGGGTTGGGCTTCAGTCTGAGTTGGAACCCTGGGCTTACACCGCAGTGCAGACAAACACTATGGGGCTCGGGGTGTGGGGCTGTTTAACTGTAGTGTAGCCGTTTGGGCTTGGGTTGAAGCCCAAGCTCTGGAACCTTCCACCCTTACTGGATCCCAGAGCCTGGGCTCCAGCCCAAACCCAAACATCTATACTACAATTAAACAATCCCATAGCCTGAGCCTGAGCCAGCTGATACATGCCAGCCACAGGTGTTTGATTGCAGTGTAGACATACCTTTAAGAGTCTGTTCTGAATCGTTGTTCAGCTTAAGGCTTCTCAGCACCATAATTACATAATGCTCTGAGTATGCTGCCACAAGCCTTCTCAGGCTAGAAGAGGGAAAATGACAGCATGCTCAATATTTTTTACTATTTTTACTATAGTTTATCTCCATTATTTCACTGTTATTTCCTGCCCATATTGGGCCCTAGTAACTATGCAAATAATAATCAAATTAAATGTTCACCCTGTTGTTGTAGCTGCACTGATCCCAGGGTATGAGAGTGACAAGGTGGGTGAAGTAATACTTCTATTGGACCAACCTCTGTTGGTGAAAGAGACAACAAGAAGAGCTGTGTGTAAGTTCAAAAGCTTCTCTTTCACCAACAGAAGTCCGTCCATTAAATGATATTATATCACCTACCCAGTGGTGAGCTGGAGCCGGTTCACACCGGTTCGCAAGAACCGGTTGTTAAATTTAAAAGCCCTTTTAGAACCGGTTGTTCTGCGAGGGACAACCAGTTCTAAAAGGGCTTCTAAATTAAACCAGCCAAAAGTGGTGCCTTAGGTGCCGACTCGATGGGTGCTCCAGTTCTGGAGCACCCAAAGGGAAAATTTGGTGGGTGCAGAGCACCCACCGGCAGCTCCCCGCCCCACCCCTGGCCCCAGCTCACCTCCGCTCCGCCTCCTCCCCTGAACGCACCGCCCCGCTCTGCTTCTCTGCCCCCCCCCCCAGGCTTCCCGCGAATCAGCTGTTCGCGCGGGAAGCCGGGGCAAGCTGAGAAGCAGACGGCGGCTTCCCACTGAGACCCAGGGAGGCAGAGTGGAGGTGAGCTCGGGCGGGAGGGGCGCGAGGAGGGCCGCCCTCACCGCAGCAGGTAACCCGGGGGGAGGGGGGCGCAGGGGAACCGCTCCCTGCCCCAGCTCACCTCCGCCACCCTTGGCCTAAGCAGGAAGCCCCGGCCTGCTTCTCTGCCCTCCCCAGCTTCCCGCTGAACAGCTGATTCGTGGGAAGCCGGCGGGGGGGTGGGGGGGGCGCGGAGAAGCAGAGCGGGGCGGTGCATTCAGGGGAGGAGGCGGAGGCGGAGCGGAGGTGAGCTGGGGCCGGGCGCGGGGCGGGGAGCTGCCAGTGGGTGCTCTGCACCTACCAATTTTTCCCCGTGGGTGCTCCAGCCCTGGAGCACCCAGGGAGTCAGTGCCTAAGGCGCCACTTTTGATGTGATCAGTGGGGGGACTCCTGCTCCCCCCCAGCTACGCTCCCCCGCCCCAAGGAGTCAGAGGGACCTGCCGGATGCTTCCTGGGAGTTGCCCCAGGTAAGCACCGCTGGGACTCCCGACCTCGCCCCCCGGCAGGTGCCTCTGGCTCTTAGGGGTGGGGTGGGCACCCACTATGGTGGCCCCACGAGACCCTCCTGCCCGGTTCTGGGGGCAGTCAGGGGACAGGGGAGGGGGGTGGATGGGGCAGCGGTCCTGGGGGGGGGGCGTCAAGGAACGCGGGGGGGTTGGATGGGGCAGGAGACCCGGGGGGCTGGGGTGGGCAACGACCCCCTCGTGGGGTGAGGAGGGAACCCATTGTTAAGATTTTGGCAGCTCATCACTGCACCTACCTTGTCTCAACCATAATAAATGTCTAACCTGGAAGGAAGGCAAGTGCTTACTTGGCTAATGCCACTGGTTTTTTTCTGGTAATAGTCGGAGATGAGCACAGTCTTTTATAGCCAGAAGAGAGGAGAGAAAAATGTTTAACTTATGCACTTTAGGTTGCCCAATCCACAGAACAGCATGCAGTACACATGCTGTGGCTAGGCTGTCTTGATATTTTTTTCATTATTTATGACTTACAAATTATTTTAAAATTGCTTTGTAATAACAGTCTGGTTTAATTTCTGTCTTTTGTATCACTGCTTTTTCTCTACTGCTTCATTTCTATTTCCAGCATTGCAATCATGTAGCACTAAGAGAATAGCTGTTAGTCGGTATTTTATGGTGGAATACATTTCGTATTCAGTAGCCCAACTACACTGTGTGTGGATGTTAGATGGGGTATTTTAGTGGGCTCAGACACTGGGTTTGGATATTTTGTTTTTAAGAATGAAGGGGAAGTAGAAGTAGAATAGAGCTTAGCAGCCTGACCAGCTCTGTCATTGGCTTTACCAAATGACATAGCAGAGGCAATACCAAGGCAATTAGTGCAATTGTCTGCTGAGCCTACAAGAGCCAAAATAATTTCATAGTCTGTCATCTGTTTACGGCAGTGTCATGAATGAAACACTGGTTTTGGAAGTGAACAACAGAGAGCAGGAGAACTGGTTCAATCAATACTTTAACACAAAATTGCAATTTTAAAACAGAACAAAATATATTTCTAGAAATTTCAATTTAAAATACTTTTTAACTGGGACTTTGAAAAATATTTAACTGGAGATTAGCTCCTTCCTCTCTTGATCTCCCCCTGCCCAAGCATATGTACACACCCTGACCGCATCTCACTCTTTTCTTAGAAATTCCTTTGCTTCTGTCCATTTTTCCTTCCCTCTCCCCACAGGCTCGCAACTCCCTACAATCTCTTGGTCTTCACTACAAAAACTCCATTGACCAACCCTGACATTCTCTCAATCACCCTATTTCTCACCACCTTCCCTCTCACAAAAGTGACTGAGGAAGTGGTGTTCTCTTCTATTTAAAATCACCTCTCGCAAAGATTGATTTCAGTCTGGGGTTATCTTTGGCTCTAGTACAGAAACAATTTTCTTCCCCTATGGTCACCACCACCTCCTTTCTGCTCATGACAGTCCCATCTCCCTTTTCATTCTACTTGGCCTTTGACAACAAGGACCACTTCTCCTTCCTACATCACCTCCCTAGCTATTTTTGATAGGTGTCTCTAGTTGCCTTCTGTCATGGCTCCAGTCCTATCTAACAAACCCAATCTATTTTTCTCCACTACTGGCTCTCCCTCTGCATCAGAATATATGGTAGGGTGAAACTGAATATCGGACAGGCCTAAACAGTTGGTGGGAAAGGTTTGCAGTGAATGAACGAGTAAGGGGTATGGCAAGTATGTGGGATGATTTAAGCAGAGGTAAAAACAAAACAAAAATACCTGATAATGAAATCTAAAGTGTTGGGTATATTTAAGCTAAGAAGAATAGATTAAACAACAACAATAAACAATTAGTCTCGGGCAGGGGTGAAAGTAAGTTTAGGGACTTATAGGTACGGGGCTGGGCTGGGGTCGGCTCTGGGTCCTGGAAGGGGCGGGGCTGGGGGAGGTCAGAGCCAGCCCCGGCCCACCCTGTACCGGCAACTGCCTCCTTCCCCATCTCCGGGTAACAGCGGCAGCTGGGGGCTCTGGCAACAGTTTAAAGGGCCTGGGGCGATAGTGGCGGCCAGAGCCCTGGGCCCTTTAAATTGTCCCCAGAGCCCCATTGCTGCTTCCCCAGGGCTCCAGCAGCAGGGCTCTGGGAACGGGCTCCAGCCGCCACTACCACCCTGTGCCCTTTAAATTGTCCCCGGAGCCTGCCGGAGCCCTGGGGAAGCAGCACGGGGACTCCAGAGACAATTTAGAGGGCCCAGGACTCCACCGCCGCTACCGCCCCAGCCCCACCACCGCTACTCCAGGGCTCCAGCAGCGGGGCTCCAGCAGCAATTTAAAGGGCCGGGGGCTCCAGCCGCTGCTGGGAGCCACAGGCCCTTTAAATTGCGCCTGGGGAAGCCGATCCACCCCGGTACGGTGCACCGGTTCTTGCCGGTACACTGTACCGGGGCGTACCGGCTTACATTCACCTCTGGTCTAGGGTTACTATGTAAGAATTTTAAAAGAAAAAGGGAAATCACAGTGAAAGTAATAGTAAAACACAAGGCGTGTCTCCTCCCCCCCATGCTTTGTCTGTATTTTGTCTATTTAGTTTGTAATCTTTGTTTCAGGCAGTCACCTGTCTTCCTTTATGTCTATAAAGTGCCTTTCGCTACTTTGGACTCTACGTAATAATAATAATAATACAAATATGGTAAGGTTGCACAGTGAGTATCCCTTCATACTGTACACACCCTTCATACTGTACAGCACTGCTTCAAATCAGCTTTATGTTAACATTGGAAGAGGGCACGGTTGTCTGGCAGTGGGTCCACAAGTGCTTGAGCCCTCTGCATCTGACTCGACATCTGGGATGAAATCCTTCACCTGTAGAGTCAATGAGAGTTTTGCCTTTGAGTTCAATGGAGGCAGGATTTCACACATGGTTTTCAGTTGCAACTGAAGATTAACTGTGTTAATCCTGACCAACTAAATTTCTGGTGTCTTGCCATATATGCTCATATAAAAGATTTTGTTTAAACTTCCAAATGGTAAGAAAACTAGACCCAAGGCTAAAAGCATATTATTAATTAACCATGTTGTGCCTACAAATCACAGTCTTCTACACTGTGCAGTGCCTAGCACAACAGAACACTGGTTTTGTTTAGGTCTAGACACTACTATAATAAACATGACTAAAAATAATTAATAATAGTACTTCTCAAAACAGAGGATTATATTTTGAACCAAACATGCTACAATTTCTGAATACATTTGTGGGAATAAGGAAAAGAGATTTATATTTATATGCGAATTTATTGCTCCTTGTTCGTTTAACATAGAACCAGCTTGATTTTAAGATATATATTGTTCATTATAAAAACAGTACGTAATGTGTGTATATACTGCAGATACAGTGTATGCATATGTAAGACTTTAACAGTACAGATAAAGAGTTATGTATTTTTGGAAGTTATGCACTTTTTGCTCCAAAATAGCATCTGCAGCAATGTTTTGATCTTTGACAGCTCCAGTTGGGTTACAGTGAATAACTAAATCTTTGAACTGGGAAACTAAGAATTTCAATTAACTCTGCTCAGTGTTCTACAAAGAGTAACACTTGTTTGAGTAAAAAGCCTGAAAAGTACCAGTTGGCTCCTTCAAATCTAATCTAAGGACATGTTGCCTCTGCTATGCAAATACACTGATAAGTGCACAATAAGTTACCAAGGAAATATTTCTCCAGAGGTGTTCAGGATCCCAAATCACCGTGAGCTGAGAGTGTGAGAAACAATTAAGCATCCAGTTCTTCCATCTCTACTACAGCAGGCCTGTATCCAGCATACAAGATGATCAACAACCCCAAGGGACTACGTCTTACCAGCCAATGAGTAATCTATTTTGCTGTTTTGTGTTTTATAGATTGACTTTTAAACTGGAAATTGCCAAAGTTGCAGCCCACCTGCCAGTAGTTTCATCTTTGCCAAGTATTTTGTGCTGGCATACAAATAATCTGAAAAGTCCAATTCAAAAAAGGCGTTGAAGACATTTTGAAACTATTTCACTAACAGTAAGGAATTTTTGAAGGAATATAATAATACTTTATGTTAAACTCTAGAGACCTATAATTGGTTCATGTGCACTAGATGGCCTTTAACAGGGCTACAATACCGTGAGCAGTGATTTTGTCAGGAGAACTAAGCACAGCCAGACCTCGATGGAATTCTTCCAAAAAAAATCAATCTACTGCAGGTGGTGGAAGTTGGTTTGGTTGATTCAGTAGGTGGTACTCTTCCCTCTGAGTCAGTAATTAACTAATGTGGACAGCAGCATTCTGTGATCTACAGAGCTAGGATTTGACTGTGGTCAGGTAGTTTAAAGCTGTAATGTGAGAGCATATGAACTCTTAGAGGAATGGAGTCAAGGCACATAACGAGTGCTGTTGTACAGGTGATGAAAGGTAGATCAGGCAATGAGAGATGAGTGAAAAAGAGTTTAGGGGCCAGAGGTCATGCATGTTAGACAGAGAGAGATAAATGGGAGATGAGTTAGGGGAACAGTTGTGTTATCTTCAGTCAGTGGAAGCTGCAGATACTCAGCTCCTGTGAAAATCAGGCCACCCTAGGCTCCTGTGTTGGAAAACTTTGGCCTTAGTATTATGTGCATGACTTTATAGAATTTCAGGTCTAACCTGTCCAAGTCCTAAGACAATTCACCTCTACAATTCTTACCAACTGTAGACGTTTTATTCCAATGGGGCTCGTGTCCTCCATAGCTTAGAAATGCGCAAGAGGAGAGATTTTCTGTACTAACTCCTAGACGCCTAGTGCCGTGTCATAATAGTACCTAGCTCTTACGTAGCACTTCTCCTCTGTAAATCTCAAAGTACTTTACAAAGGAGGTCAGTAAATATCATCACCCCCATTTTACGGATGGGGAAACTGAGGCACAAAGAGGGGAAATGAGTTGCTAAATGTCACTCAGGTAACCAGTAGCATAGTCAGGAGTTGAATTCAGGTCTCCAGAATTCTAGTCCAGTTCCAGTTCTAGCCAGTAGACCGAATGTTTTCTAAAAGTAAGACTTTATGCACCTGGGATCTGATCCTCGATGAGACTGGGCACCTCCTGAGAGCAGGGGTGTTGGAACAATTTGTATCGTGGGGATGCTGAGAGACATTGAACCAAACTGTAAACCCTGTATATAATGGAAACCACTTCAAGCCAGGGGGTTTGGCAGTACCCTCAGCAGCCCTACTCCAGCACCTATGCCTGAGTGGTGCTGAGTGTATTCAATTTCCATTTACTTCAGTCAGTTATGACAGTCAGTACCTCCAAGGATGCATTCGGTGCCTTGCAGGATTGAGTCCTGATATGTAAAGTTGTCTAAACAAACAAACAAACTGAAGAACCTTAGTGCTTTGCTGAATCAGGGACTTAGGGCAGAAGGAGTTGTATGTCCACCCATTTTCACATTCAGAGCTCATTCTGTTTCTTAAATATAGGAAAGAGATACTCACTAAAATGCATAAAATTACAATAAATATTTGCCACAATAAATACAGCCCTTATATAAAACACACAAAAGAATATGACAGTTAAAAAACAAACAGAACAAACCCTTGAACTTTAATAAATATGGAAATAAAAAGGTAAGGGAATTTCCTCCAAAAGGAAATTTACCCATTGTAAGGACTATAGGATTGGGTTTATGGTGATTTCCTCCATTACTTACCAGTTAATACAGTTACAAAATTATTTGTATAATTCTTTATTAATTAACTCAGTGTATAGGAAATGCCTTTGTGCATTAAATACCATGTAGGTGGCATAAAGTTGTTTTTCATGTTGCCATTTAATTTGTGTGAACAAATGCACAGAATGTGTTTTACTTCTGTATTGGATCTTTTTGGATCAATGTGTAGGCTGGTATTGCCTGCAAATAGTTTGTTTCATACATTAATATCCATTATAGGTTTGTTTTTAAGTTTCAGTGTTCATATAATATATCTTTTCCCTTCAGTATGGTATAATTATAGCATATATTATTACCTACCTAAACTGGCTAAGCATTTCTTTTCTGGGATGTTAAATCTTGCCCGATATTTCATCCACTAAATATAGAGTTAATAGTTTTGGTAACTTGTTTCTTGGAAACTGCCTGCTTAACAATGTTTCACATTAATAGGGTAATTGAAACTGTAGCTAATGTATTGGTCAGAGTTGGTAAGCTTTCTAGAGACTTCGTACAGTGGTTTTTCAGAGTGATCCCATGACCATTATGTAAAAGTACAGCCAGTACACATTGTGTAGTGTTCAAACTAGAAATTCAGTGGATGGTTTTACATTGTTCATTAAGTGTCTAATTTTGCCACCTCTACTCTTCCTGATATCAGTAGGACTACTTGTGGAGCAAGATATATTACTCAACCTGAGTAAGAGTGGCAGAATTGGACTCTGAGCCATGAAATGTTCGGCGTCCTTTTACAAATGACTTATCTACACACACATAATGTTTCCTACATTCTTGATTTTTCCATTGTTGTTTACAAAGAACTTTTTCAAGTTTTGAAAATACAGATTTGGATGCTAAATTCTGTGAAGATTCTGTTTGAACTGAGCGTGCAAGATGCAGGGCTGAACAGATTTTTCATGTAATTGCTCCTTATTTGCTGCAGACTGCTATATTGCCTGGCATATGAACTGAGAGCAGGGAGATGGTCTCTCTGGTGACCTAAGAGCTCCGGCAGGAGCTGGAAAGCGTATAGGTGAAGAGGAGGAAGGGAATAGAAGCTGAGGGGGATGGGAATTGAATAATTGCAGGGAGAGTTGGGGGCAGGAGTCAGGGGATGTGCGATGGAAAGAAGCAGAGAGGATAAGGTCTGGTGAAGAAGAGCAGAAGGGAGGTGGGTCAAGAACTCTAGGAATCATTCATGATTATGTAATAAATGAGGTGGTTGTCTGTACAATCTGTGACTCATTTGTTGCAGAGATGGGAAGGTATGCAGTGAATGAGGTAGGGAATTGCAGGAAGACAAAGGAAGACCTCATGGTTATGGCAGTTGAATACTACCCTGAACAATTAGATTCTATCCTTGCCTCTGCCACAGAGTTCTTATGTTATATTGGGCATGGTACTTATACCAGTTCACCATTAATTGTGAGTGCACCTCAGTTTTCAGGCTGCTCAACATAAGACACCTATGTCGAGATTGGCAGAAGTGCTGAGCACTCGAGACTGCAATGGAAGCCTGTTGGAACTCTGCTTTGAACATCTAAAGTGCTATGAAAATGTGAAGTACTTTGAAAAATCAGGCCCTAGGTATCTCAAGTTGGGCAACCAAAAATAGATCACACTTTGACAATTCTGGTCCTAGTAACTCTGTGCCTTGGTTCCCCACTGTAAAATGGGAATAATAACCCCACCCCCCATTTCACAGAGGTTTTCTGAAGTTCATTAATGTTCGAGAAACATGCAGATACTATGTTGAGCGCACCAGTGAAATACCCATGAGGAAATTTTAAAAAATGTATTCAGTGTAGGGTTTGGGTGGTATGCATTAAATAACGCCTTAGGCAACATACTGAATGAGGCAGGGGTTCTGAGGAAAAATTAGTATGTGTTCATGAAGTCAGAGGCGGTGTCATAATGCATACACACAAGGGGGCTCAATTAAAGTTTCATGGGCAACCTGAATTCTGCCTTTCCTAACGTTTGAATGTTTGACTTTGCAACCATAACATTCTTTTAACATAGGTTTTTGGATGTCATCTTAATATGAGTTCAGGATGTGGTACTATAGCTGCTGTGCTAAGCTAGAGGTTGGATGGGACATCAGAGGAGGGCATGGATGGAAGGAGGATAAAATATTGGGAGGAAGTGTATGGAGGTAGGCCTGTGCTAGGGAACATAAAAGGAGAATAGAGGAGGGAATTAGGTGGGAAAGAATTTCAGAGTAGGGACCTTTGGGACACATGGATAAATGGTGTGGAGTAGTGCTTATCAGCCTCACACTAGAGGAAATTTCAGAGGAAAGCAGGAGGGAGGTGGGTTTATGGTCAGGAGCTGGTGGGGCATTGAGAAAGGATGAAGGGGAATAGAGAGGATTGGGAGGTGAAAGGACATAGAGGTTGAAGTGATAGTGAAAAAGGAACTAGCTGGATCCCTTTAACTAATCGTTTCCAGATTTGTTAACATTACTTTTCCAAGTTACAGAATTACTGTAAGTATTTTGGGGGCTGTTAGGTGGACTCTGTAGAAACCAAGGGAGTGTGTTAAATGCTCCATTGCTCAAAGTCTTTAAATCAAAAGTGAATGTCTTTCAAAAAAGTGCTGTCGTGGAACCACAATTGTTGAACACAATACAGGAATTTCTGGATGAAGTTACATGGCTTCTAATTCTGGTGGTCAGATTAGGTTAACATAATGGTCCTGTCTGGCTTTGAATTCTATAAAACACACTTTGAACCTTAACTTTAGCAATATATTTTTGTTTGAGACAATGGAAAAGGTACAAAATTCAAATGCATAGTTCCCTTAGCAAGTGTAACGCTCCTTCCTCTACCCCCTGCTTACACCTCTGTAGGTTATTATATATGAATGTGTGCAATATTCAGTGACTTACTCAGTTACCAGTTGCATCACAGTCCAGATTGTCCTGTTATTCCCCTAGCAGCCCTCACATACTTATTGAACAGAACCCTGGAGAACATTTCACAAGAGAACTGGAAAAGGTTCAGAAAATGGCAATAAAAAATATTAGGGGTAAGGAATGGCTGCCATAAGAGGAGAGATTAATAAGAGTGGGACTTTTCAGCTTGGAAAAGAGACAATTAAGGGGGGATATGATAGAGGTCTATAAAATCATGACTGGTGTGGAGAAAGTAAATAAGGAAGTGTTATTTACTCCTCATAACACAAGAACTAGGGATCACAAAATGAAATTAATAGGCAGCGGGTTTAAAACAAACGAAAGGAAGCATTTCTTCACACAATGCACAGTCAACCCGTGGAACTCCTTGCCAGAGGATGTTGTGAAGGCCAAGATCATAACAGGGTTCAAAAAAGAACTAGATATGTTCATGGAGGATAGGTCCAACAATGGCTATTAGCCAGGATGGATAGGGATGGTGTCCCTAGCCTCTGTTTGCCAGAGTCTGGGAATGGGTGACAGGGGATGGATCACTTGATGATTACCTGGTCTGTTCATTCCCTCTGAGACAACTGACATTGGCCTCTGTCGGAAGACAGGATACTGGGCTAGATGGACCTTTGGTCTGACCCAGTATGGCCATTTTTATGTTCTTAACAGTCATGATACCAGAGCTCTGATCCTTAGGTGTGTCAACAGAATTTTGTTTTTAACATTAATAAAGGCTAGTGATGGGTTTGAAAGTATCAATACAGATATCTGACCTCAGTTAATTGAGAGAAGGAGATAATCAGCCTAGAGTAATGCATTATCAGTGTCATTAAGACTGAAAAATGACAGATTCAAGATGACAGCCACATTGGCTAAACCCTTCTCAATAATCTGATTCAAAAAGGAAAGATTTGAAATGTAGCTATACTTGACAGCATTACCAGTTTGCATCGTGAGACTACTTGTCTGAGAACCCTACTTTCCAATAGGGAGGCATTAATAATCTCAGCCAGCCAATGCTTTTCACTAGCTATGAAGGTCATGGGGTCAGCTAAATGCAGAACAAAGCTCTCCCAGCCGATCTGGAATTGTAGTGAATAAAATCTTCAGACACAAATTTTTCATCAGGGACATGACAAATCCAGTCCTAATCCAGTTAATCTTCTCCACAGTATAGGTTGATACCTCAGAGAAAAACGGGAGGACAGCTCAGATTTACTAGTTTTTCCCCGAATAAAAGATTCTGATCAGGACTTTGCATAGACTATAGCAGAGGAAAAGAAAACTCTCTCAACCTTCACTACAATATTCAGTGGGATTGCTGAATACTTTTTTTTCAAGAGCTGTATTCCTGAAATCGGAACAGCAAGTAGCTGTTAACTGATTTTCCTGATGGTAGATGTGCATGTCAGCTAAAGTACTGGGGACACTATCATTTTTTGTTAGCTGCTAGAAAATACAAATTTGTCTTTATATTTAGCAACTTTGATATGTATTTTCTGAATTGCACTGAGACAAAACTACAAACCTAGATTTAGAACTGGAAAACTAAAATTATAAATTGCTTTTATGGTTCCACTGTGGCACAATCCTTAACTATATTGCACTAGCTTGTCCTGTCAAGGTCAAGACAGCTTTATGGTTGCTGGCTGTTAGCATATCAATTTGCAACAGAGCTGAAAAGTAATCTTACAGCTCCACAGGGATTTTACAAGATATTTCCAGTATTTTAAAGCAGTTATCTAGAAGAGATGTGTATGTTTATAAGGCAAAGGTGTTAAGGGACAACAACTTGAGAAACATAAACCATCAGGTTTCAGAGTAACAGCCATGTTAGTCTGTATTCGCAAAAAGAAAAGGAGTACTTGTGGCACTTTAGAGACTAACCAATTTATTTGAGCATAAGCTTTCGTGAGCTACAGCTCACTTCATCGGATGCATACTGTGGAAAGTGTAGAAGATCTTTTTATACACACAAAGCATGAAAAAATACCTCCTCCCACCCCACTCTCCTGCTGGTAACAGCTTATCTAAAGTGATCACTCTGCTTACAATGTGTATGATAATCAAGCTGGGCCATTTCCAGCACAAATCCAGGTTTTCTTACCCCCCCCCCCCACAAACCCACTCTCCTGCTGGTAATAGCTTATCTAAAGTGACCACTCTCCTTACAATGTGTATGATAATCAAGGTGGGCCATTTCCAGCACAAATCCAGGGTTTAACAAGAACGTCTGGGGGCGGGGGGGGGGGGGGGGTAGGAAAAAACAAGGGGAAATAGGTTACCTTGCATAATGACTTAGCCACTCCCAGTCTCTATTCAAGCCTAAGTTAATTGTATCCAATTTGCAAATGAATTCCAATTCAACAGTTTCTCGCTGGAGTCTGGATTTGAAGTTTTTTTGTTGTAATATAGCAACTTTCATGTCTGTAATCGCGTGACCAGAGAGATTGAAGTGTTCTCCGACTGGTTTATGAATGTAAAATTGCAAATTGGATACAATTAACTTAGGCTTGAATAGAGACTGGGAGTGGCTAAGTCATTATGCAAGGTAACCTATATCCCCTTGTTTTTTCCTACCCCCCCACCCCCCAGACGTTCTTGTTAAACCCTGGATTTGTGCTGGAAATGGCCCACCTTGATTATCATACACATTGTAAGGAGAGTGGTCACTTTAGATAAGCTATTACCAGCAGGAGAGTGGGTCTGTGTGTGTGTGGGGGGTGTGTGTGTGAGAAAACCTGGATTTGTGCTGGAAATGGCCCAACTTGATTATCATACACATTGTAAGGAGAGTGATCACTTTAGATAAGCTATTACCGGCAGGAGAGTGGGGTGGGAGGAGGTATTTTTTCATGCTTTGTGTGTATAAAAAGATCTTCTACACTTTCCACAGTATGCATCCGATGAAGTGACCTGTAGCTCACGAAAGCTTATGCTCAAATAAATTGGTTAGTCTCTAAGGTGCCACAAGTACTCCTTTTCTATAAACCACCAGAAACCTCTGTATTTCTGGGCTGGCGGCTGTTTAACTTTATTTAACTGATTGACTTCATAAAACGCAGCACAATGTAATTTCTCAGGGCCTGCTAATGGCACACACTTTTGTTTAGTTATCCTGAGCCTGGAGACAGCCGTGTCCAATGTTGTTCTTAGCTTTGGTGACCTGACCAAGAGCCTTTCTGTTCTCTCACTCAAGTTCTTCACAGTCCCAAGCACCTTCCTCCCCTTTTCACCCTTTGTTCCACACTGCCAATCTCAACCTAGCATTGGGCTGATCTTCTCCCTGCTCCAAAGACGTAGAAGTACTGTCTCGGTCTCCAGAGCCTGCCAGTGTTACTCCTGAGTCAGGCAGAGGGTTTGCTACAGAGCTGTAATGTGAGAACGGAAGCAGACAAAAGAAACCTTCACGAGCCACATGCTCCTCACTCTGTTTGTAAAGAATGGGCTCAGTTGAATTAACTACCACATGTAATGTGGATGCTACAACTTCTGCATCAATTCCTACTTTTTGCTACCAGCACATACACCACCCTGCCCAAGCTTGGTTCATATGCAGGTAACTTTAATCCTTGGGTTGCTGGGGATATTAATGAACATGTTGTATGTCATACATAGTAATTTAGCATGACAATTTAAAAAATGCCAGCCTACCGATGATTAAAGGTGGGAGGGAAGTCCGTCAATTACTCATATCTCTGGTCTGCACCACAGTTCTGCATCTCCCCTAAACTTTACAGATTTGGACTAGAGAATGGAACGCTGTGTGACACTGACAGGCCGGCTCAGATCAAAACCATAGACCAATTCACTTGTGCGTGAATATTAAAGAAATGATAATGTTATTGTCTTCACTTACACATAACCTGTTGTTTACTATCACATTACATTATGTATACCCTGTAATTAGATAACCAGAGATTAAAGTGTGTGTTAGCATTAAGATGTGGATGTACTGGATGTGTAAACTTCAAGAAAACTAATGAAGGATTGTTTCTGGCTATCACATTGTATTTACATTCATTTACCCATCCCATGAGATTGGAGCCTTGGAAATGTAAAAGGTTGCTAACTTCAAAGCATGGGTCATTGTGTTCAACAGTGTAAATTCACAAGATCAGTTTGCATTTCGTCAACAAAGAAAGACGGGGTGAGAACACTTGCCAGATTGCTTTCCACGGAAAACAACTATAATAATGCATCTAGGGAATGATCCTGTATAGCTGAGCTGTTTGGACACTTTCAGGGAGCATTCCAAATGCAAGACAGAGATCTCCAAAGTTAAATTGGGTAACCTTGAAAGACTTACAGAAAACTCTCAGATTACTGCATCTCTGCTATCACTTTGGACTTACAAACTTGGACTCACTTGCAACGTATTTTACCTGCTTTAGCCTCTCAATAACTCTCATTTCTTTTTCTTAGCTAATAAACCTTTAGTTAGTTTACTAGAGAAATTGGCTAGCAGTGCTGTTTTTGGTGTGAGATTGGGAGTATCCATTGACCTGGGGTAAGTGACTGACCCTTCGGGGTTGGGAGTAATCTAATGTAATGTGATATGTGGTATAAGGGACCATTATCACAAAGTCCAGTTTGTCTGGATGATAAAATACGCTGGAGGACCTAAGGGTGCTGTGTGTGACTCCAGGGTAAGACTAATATAGTGGTCCAGGAGTGCACATTTGTTACTGGCTTGATAAAAGCTAATTATAGAGTATACCACCGGTTTAGGGTATCTGCCCTGTTTTCTGACAGTCTGACCTGAATTTGGCACTCACCGTTGTGAGCTACTCCAGACAGCATGACACACTGTTTATATAGTTATTTACATTACATTAAACTTATAGGTAGCATTTTAGTCTAAAACAGATCGTGTTTTTCCTTGTACAATACAGTCTGGGTTTTAAAGTGATGTATCATGCAAACATCCTAAGTTGCTGAATTCATGCAAAAGACTAAAGATGAGCTCAGCTAAAAATAATAATAATAATATAGGAACATTTAAGGATGAAAAACAAAAATTAGGCAGAGGCTTTAAAAACAACAAAATAAAATAAATTTAAAATCAGCATAGGCAAAGGATTAAAAAAATCATGCCGAATGAATTTGAAATCAACACGGTATGTACTAGTGAGGCATGCAACCATCAATAACCTTTGTAACTTCATGATCTCTTCATTCTTATCTTCACCCTTCTCCCCCATTTCCCGCCTATTGTTTGTCTAACACATTTGTTTCTTATATTAAGGATAGATTGTTAACCCTCTCTTACATTGTGTTTTCATTACAATGAAGCTTTGATGTTGACCAGGACTACTAGGCCCTACTAACATGAAATAAATAATAATAATATGGCCTATCTATAGTTTTGTAAACTCCGATATTGTTGTGTTTTTAAATTAATCTTTAAAGCACCCCTTATAAGTCTGCATTGGCATTTTCTGATGTGGAAGTATTTTAAATCAAAAGCTAATATCAAGTAGGTCTTTCTATTGATCCATATTTGTTTTTATTTGTATTTATTTTGTATTTGTATTTATTTCACTTCATCTTACTTTTAAAAGACTTAAGATTTTTTTGAAGATTTCTCATTTGAAGATTAACAATTTACAGACAGATATGGATGTATATTGTCCAAATACTTGGTTTTCAGTGGACAAAGGTGACATTCAGGGGGAAAAGAGCAGCCGAGGGATGGAGGACTTGGGACTCTGATCTGTTAGCCATGTAGGGAAGAAAGAGAGTAGGGAATAATTTGGCACAATTGTTTTACAATGAAGTACTGACCTTTGAAAAATCTGGGCGTTGGCATGTTAGTGGTTGATGTAATAAGACTACAACACGGTTGCTAGGATAAGATGACTTGGTCATAAGAGGTGTTCAGTGGATGTGTTTTGGGTCCACTAAAGTGGACAAAGAATTTTTGAAGGGAAAATGACATGCAGAGCATCCCAGAGAAGTTGGGAAGGGAAAATGGCATACAGAGTTTTGCTATACATAAATCTACTCATAATGAATGTTGTGTCATTGGACGGGTAAAGGAGATGCCCTGCCCTGGCAATTTTTCTAAGCTGATGGCAGTGATTTGCTCTTTTAACTGCAAACCTAAGAAACTAATTTAGTGTATTTTGGGCTAAAGTCTGTTAGCCACAATTCAATGCTAGTGAGATTTTGGCATGATCAATTTCTTGACAGACAGTCATGAAGCAGCTAGTAGAAAAAGAAATCTGAGTATCATCTTCATAGCGGAGAAAGCTCAGGTCAAAATATCTCCTAATAGCTCCTAGAAGTAACATACAGACATTATGTAGTGTGTAAATGTTGGAAGGACAGACAGGGACTAATGTGATCACTGAGTGACTCAGAGCTAAATTCTCAAAGCAGCAGAATTCTGTTCTTCCAATGTTACAAATTGAGAATTTAGAGGAGGATAGATCTCTGGAACAGCTGATATAAACCTTTCAGGTTCTAAAATTATTTTTCCGAGCAAGATAGGTTCTTTGCGGGGCAGAGAATGTGTCTTTATGTTTGTACAATGCCTTACACAATAGAGGCATGATCCTGAGAAGGCATCTGGACTCTACTGTAATAGAAAAGAAAAATATTAGTAATTGATATGTCATTATGACTGTACATTATGTACATTGTGACTAACTCAAAAAATGAGAGAACTATTTTGTGAAAAAAAATCAAAATGTTGACATTATTTCCATTTTGTGGGGTTCAAAATGGACCAATTTGCCTTGTTGCTTATGAAATTTTCTGCAGTATTTTATCTATATTTTAAATGAAATGTTAGCAATGTTTTTCTCTAGATTGTTTTTGAGATTTTTATAAAAATTATCAAAAATATATTTTCTGGGTTCAGTTAGCTACAATTTTTGATAATGATTTTGATAGTAGATTCTGATAAAAGCATGCATTAAAAATTCAGGAACTTTCATGAAAAATTGAACTTTTCTATAAGATAAACATAATTTCACAAAAAGTTTTAACTTTGAAAGGGTGAACAGTTTCAATCACCTGAAAGTAATATCAAAAGGTTCATTCTTCACAGAGTTCTTCTCTTGACAAAGAAGAAAATATTGTTGTTACAAAAAAAAAATTGCTTTCAGCTCTGATTAGGAAATGCCGAGTCTTGGCAACTGGATGATGGACCCACATACTGTATCAGCTTTTTTAATTTAAAAAAATCAATTACACTGTTGTTAAACAGCTCCTTGACTCACTGCCACAAATAATTCCAGTTCTTGAGACCCTGAGCTGTCTCTCTTTATCTCTATTTTTTTTCTTTTTCTTCATAGAACAAGCTTTTATTTCAGAAGTAAAATTCCAATCTCATGTTACCTTGCTTAAGGACAGAACTAGTAGAGGATGCAACTTTCTCTAATTCTGCGCAAAGTTGCAATTTTAACCTAACCCTTAAAATGTGAAACTTAAAAAAGTGGAGTGTGTGTGTGTGTGCCTGCAATTTCTGCTTTATATTCTGTTCACACATAAGATTTATAATGAGTTGTGGTGAATGAATAGAATTCCCTCTCACTCCAGAAGAGTAATGTTTTGCTCTCCATTCCATCAAAGAGGCTTCACTCCTATCCGTGGGAGCTGTGCACATATAAACACGGCAGAATGTCAGTGTTGAGATGTGCCTTATGGCTCAGAAAGCCAAATTTTGCCCTAAATGAGCAAGTAGATTATATTTAAAGTGTAAAGTAAATAAATATAGCAATAAATATGCAATGGATCCATACACTGCAGCCATTCGGTTAAACCAGTAATTTTTATATCTGTTTTACATTTGAATTTCTGCTAAATTAACAGAAATGACAAGATCAGAGAAGGAAGGGTGATATGTTTAGGATCAGATAATCCAGTCCAATTGAGCTGTGCTCAGGAGAAGACATAGATAAGGAGACGCAAAGAACACTTTTGTAGCCCCCAGATCTTGGGTCTGTTCTAACTTACACCAGCTGCCCATAGCCCCTCCAAACTGTTCTGGGAGCCAGTGATTCTTAGCTGTGAGGTTTGCTGGGTGGGGCACCTGGTTGCTCCTTACACTTTCCTTTTTTCCCAGGCATACTCTGTACTCTGGGGCAGAAGGGGTAGGGGCTTAGAGCCATTATGGGAGCTTCGCATCACCCAAGAATTCCCTTAGGCATGGAGAATCCTTAAAGAGATGGTTAAACCAGATTTAGCACTCTGGGCCCATAAAATCAAACCACAGTTTCTAGCTCAATGGTATATTACCCAGTGCCCTTTTCTCCTCCCAGAGCCTCAAAGGTAGTGGTCTAGGCTGTGGATCTTTGTCT
Organism: Eretmochelys imbricata; assembly: GCF_965152235.1. Classification (NCBI taxonomy): domain Eukaryota; kingdom Metazoa; phylum Chordata; order Testudines; family Cheloniidae; genus Eretmochelys; species Eretmochelys imbricata. The sequence goes on along the minus strand of NC_135574.1, from coordinate 198,269,866 downwards.
GGCCCAACAGGGGAAAGAACCATTGGCCCCTTTCTGGGAGTTAGTCTTTAGGAGGGAGGGCTCTGTGACTAATTAGTTGGTCAGACTGGTGCAGTATCCTGTCCAACTAATGACATAGTTGTCAACTATGATATCATAGTTTATATCATAACTATCGTATGTCCAACTATGATCACAGAGACTTGGTGGGATAATACACATGGCTGGAATATTGATATAGGAAGGTATGGCTTGCTCAGGAAGGACAAGCAGGGAAAATAGGGAGGAGGTATTGCCTTGTATATCAAAGATGTATATACTTAGGCTGAGGTTGAGATGGAAATAGGAGACACACTTCTCTGGGTAAGGATAAAAGGGGTAAAAAAACAGGGTGATGTCATGGCAGGGGTCTGGTATAGACCACCTAACCACAAAGAGTACAGGGCACTGGACTAGATCACCTATTGAGGTCCCTTTGCTGTTCTACACTTCCATGATTTTATGATTCTTTAAGCTGTGACAAAGTTCCAAGCCTGTATTGGTGGGTCCCGTGCTTTCTGGTGGATTTGCTCACCTCAGAGGTTTACACCAGTCCTCAGTTTGGCTCCTTTTGTTAGTGGCACAAACCTGCCATTCACTCGGCTAAGGTCATCACTGGCCAGCATGGGGAAAAGGAGGAGAACAATCCCCGCAGTCTCTGCTGGCCCACCTAATGAGTCAGGGGACAGGCCAGAGACTTTCCCCTCTGGTGGGACCCACAGTTCAGATCAACTCCTCTTATATCAAAAAGGGAGTTGGGGGGGTGGAGGGAACCCAGGCCCGCCCTCTACTCCGGGTTCCAGCCCAGGGCCCTATGGATTGCAGCTGTCTATAGTGTCTCCTGTAACAGATGCGTAACAGCTACAACTCCCTGGGCTACTTCCCCATGGCTCCTCCCAACACCTTCTTTGTCCTCACCACCGGACCTTCCTCCTGATGTCTAACAACACTTGTACTTCTTAGTTCTCCAGCAGTACGCCTACTCACTCTCAGCTTCTTGCACCTCTTGCTCCCAGCTCCTCACACGCACCTCACTAACTGAAGTGAGGTGCTTTTTAAAACCAGGTGCCCTGATTAGCCTGCCTGTCCTAATTGATTCTGGTAGCTTCTTAATTGGCTTCAGGTGTCCTAGTTAGTGTGCCTAAATTCGTTCCAGCAACTTCCTGATTGTTCTGGAACAGCCCATTATCTTACTCAGGGAAAAGGGATCTGTTTAATCTGGGGCTAATATATCTACCTTCTGTCACTCGCCCGCCGGGGATATCAGTTGGCGGCTCCTTCACGGAGCCATGAGCACGGGCATGTACTTGGCATGGTTCACACCAGTCCCGGACACCTGCCCCTTCTGTGGCGTGAGGGAGACACTGGCACATGTTTATCTGGAGTGTGCCAGGTTGCAGCCCCTATTCCGGCTCCTCTTAGACATCCTGTTATGTTTTTGGTTGCACTTTTCCCCTCACCTTATCTATGCACTCCCTATCCATGGCCCCACAAAGTCACAGGACCTCCTGGTCAACTTCTTCTTAGCCCTGGCTAAAATGGTCATCTATAAAACCAGGGAGAGGAGGCTGGCCGATAGGGTCTCCTATGACGGTAGGGCCTATTTCTGATCCTCCGTCCGTTCACGCATCCGGGCAGAGTTCCTTTGGGCGGTGTCCACTGGCTCCCTTGACGCCTTCAAGGAGCAGTGGGTGCTGTCAGGGGTTCTCTGCTTGCTGTCCCCGTCAAGTTCCCTTTGTTTTAACCATTTGACCTTACTCCTGTCCCTGTTATGTCATTAGTTGTCCTCTGGAATCATTTGGCTTCCAGGTCCTGTGGAACCTCCCCTTAGGCTGGCGGGAGGTCCTTTAGCAGTGGGCGGGCTTCTGCCTGCCCACTTCCTGGATCCCAATAGGATCACTCTCCTGTAGCCATCTAGCCTGACCCTGTCACAAAGCCTGTTAATTCCCATGCACCCAAGTGGAGGCCATTCTGCAGTGAAAATGAAAGTTCCCTTACCTCTCTTTGGGATTAGAATAGGACTTGCTGTGGGCATCATTCTAGTTGCCTTTTGGGGGCTAGGAAGGAAATTTTCCCTCATTGCCAGATTGGCCTGGGTGGTGCGGGGTTTTTTGTCTCCCTTTCAGCAGTACAGGAAACTGGTGGTAAGATTACTTGTGAGAAAATGAATTTTACAACTTGGTGCCTAGTGCAGGCAATTGTTCAGTAGGGGGCTGATTCCCTGGTAAACCTGAATTGGAAGTGAATCCTAAAGAAGGTGGGGGAATGGGGTTGGGACTCCGCGTATACAATGCAGTGAGGAGACAACCCTCTCTTCTTCACCCCATTAATCCTCAGATGATGGTGCTGAGATTAGGCTGACGGCAGCCCTCTACTAGGTGATATGGATTACAAAGGAAGGATGACCTGCACTGGATGAGTTATTGTCTGATAGTTATCAGATGTGTTACTGAATAAAGTTACAGCCTAGTGTCTTGTCTTGTCTTTCTATGGTGTCCAGGACAAATTGAGGAAGCAATGATACTACAAAATGGATGAGACCAAAGAATAAAAGTCTTCAGGTTTAATGAATTCAATCATGAGTATCCTATACTAGGATCAAATTCAGTGCTGATGTGAGTGGGTATAACTCTATTGAAGCAATGGTATAGTGTTCATTGTGACTGAACTGGGCAAAATGTCAAAAGTTACTAGACAGAAAAAAACTTAGTGGTTTGTGTGTTGGTTTTGAAGATGCGCTGTAATAATTTTATGAATATTGTATGGTTTCTCTCTGTGTGTCTGATTGTTGGAAGGATGCTTTAAAATATGAGTATATTGAATTATTCAATAGCAGGATTGCCAGGAAGGTGGGTGAATCCTGATATACGCTTCCCTGCAAAGATTTGAGGGACAATGCAAAAGCCATTCACCTTGATACTCTGGCTCTCCTGCGGAGCTCACTGAACTGGTTTTGGATTAGCAGGGCTAAAGAATCCCAGGAAGAGTGAACTAAGACTGTGACTAAATTTGGAAAGGACACACTCCCTTAAGGAGACAAAGTATTGAGTTAAGGTGAGCCCAGACCCCAAAGGTTAGGTGTATATAGTAAGATAGTCTTACATAGAACTGCAGGTAAATTAGATATATGTGTAGGCCTTCTGTTGTTTTAAAACTCTTTTTTTTTATATGATGCTTTTTTCCCTGCTGTTAAGATTAAACAGTTGTTTGTTTAAAGTAGCTGTCTTATGTCACTGTTCACCAGCTGATCACAGGTGACAAAGGCAAGAACCACAGGTGAGCTCCCTCTGCCTCAATACCAATGCGAGAGAGAGAAGAGGTGTGCCAGCTTCATCAGCAGAGAATCAGGAACAGCATGCAAAAATCCTTATTATTTTCTGTTAAGCCCCTCTGTCCCTTCACTTAATATACCTGCTACCATTAAGTCAACCATGCCTTTGGCCAAGGACAGTAGTAATACTAGTCCAGCCTGGTGGAAAAGCCAGTAGTGGTGAATTTCTACATAAGTAGCATAACTAGCATCCTTATTTTTCCTCCCCTGCCCACACTTTACCCTCAGCTATTAAAGAAGAATGAGCTCATAACATTCTCTGTGCATGTAGGCCTGAGACTTGCCGTTCTACGCTTATTCTGTAACTCAAATGTATTATGCTACTGCATCTCCTCTTTTAACACTTTGTATATTGCTGCAGTTCACATAATATTTGCTTCTGATTGTAGACTATATATATTTTGACCTAAAAAGCTGACAGTTGTCAGTTTGATGACCTGGCTAACACCACATGATGATACTATTCCTCAGGTATGAATTCTGAACAGTCTGCAGTATTCTGGCTCCTAGAGCCAACCAGCTGGGGGAGCACCTTCTCTGGGATGCTCTTGATCTCTGAAAGTTGTGAATGCAAAAAGGGCATTAACATAGCACAGGATATGGCAGCGATGAGAAAGATGATAGTGGAAAATCCAAAGTGTACTCTGTATTCAGGTGATATCTTAAGATGATAAAGCTTAGTATGTGAAGACATTCTTGTCATAGACATTTAAATTGTAAATGGGTGTGGGAGGCAGAACCCTGGAACTTGAGTCTAATCTATAGCAATAATTTGCATTATTTGCTAGCTTTGACCCACTGCTGATTTTTACTCTTCATTTGACACCCACTACCTTGCAGTGATGAATGAGCACCTTGAGGGACATTTTATATCTTATAATTACCTAGTTACTCTTAATACAGATGCTCATACAGAGCCTTTGGGCTTAATTCTAATTTCATACAAGTATAACTCCACTGACTTTGATGAAATTACTTCTGATTTACCCCACAATCAGTAAAGAGAGGGGAGTTATTGCCATTATACAAAGCACTGGAGAGACCTCGTCTGGAATACTGTGTGCAATTCTGATTCCCCATGCTTAAGAAAGATGAATTCAAACTGGAACAGGTGCAGAAAAGGGCTATTAGGATGATCAGAGCACTAGAAAACCTACCTTACAAAGGAGACTCAAAGAGCTTGTCTTGTTTAGCCTAACCAAATAAAGGGAGATATGATTGCTGTCGATAAATACAGGGAGGGAGAAGAGTTATTTAAGTTAAGTGCCAATGATGAGACAAGAACAAATGGATATAAACTGATCATCAACAAATGTAGGCTTGAAATTAGATGACTGTTTCTAACCATCAGAGGAGTGAAGTTCTGGAACAGCCTTCCAAGGGGAGCAGTGGGGGCAAAAAACCTAACTGGCTTTAAGACTGAGTTTGGTCAGATACAGGGGATGGCATGATGACATTGCCTACAATGGCCTGTGGTTCATTTGTGAGTGCTAGTAGCAAATATCTTCAACAGCCAGAGATGGGGCACTAAATGGGGAGGGCTTTGAGTTACTACAGAGAATTCTTCCCCAGGTGTCTAGCTGGTGGGTCTTGCTGACAGGCTCAGGTTCCAACTGATCAACATATATGGAGTCAGGAATAAATTTTTCACATATCAGACTGGCAGAGACCAGGGTTTTTTTTTCCACCTTCCTTGCTGGCATTAACTAGAATAAATGGTGGATTCTCTGTAACTTGAAATCTTTAGATCATGATTTGAGGATTTCAGTAACACAGCTACAGGTATGGGTCTATTACAGGAAGGGGTGGGTGAGGTTCTGTGGCCTGCAATGTCAGGAGTTCAGACTAGATGATCACAATGCTCCCTTCTGGCCTTCAGGTGTATGAGTCTATGTCTATTGAAGGCATGTACGTAAAGTTTCATCAGTTACGTTTGCTGTATCTTGTCTGGGGCATAATTATGCCAACATTACTCATAGTGAGTAGTACCTTACTACATGAAGTCCCATTGTGGTCAGAGAGACGATATGTCTAGCAAGGTACTATTTAATGTAAGGGTGGCACAACTGAGCACTCAGATCCAGATTTTTAAAGGTAATTGAGGGATTGCAGTGTTCAGTATTGTAATGTCTATCTGATTTAGGAGCCTGCAGGTGAGCGCCACAACACCTAAATACCTTTTAAAATCTGGGCCGTAGGGATTTTATTTCATAGGTAAGGAGCTAAACAAAATCTTGTTTTTCTACATGAAGTTAAGTTATAATATAACGTTATCCTGAAAGGTGTTTAAGGCTGTCATCGGATGAGTCTTAGATCCAGAGACAATTACAGGTCTCATTAAAGACAAAAGGTGTGCCAAGCAGACTCAACAGGAGGAGCAAAAGGTGTGCCAAGCAGATTCAACAGAAGGTGTGCCAAGCAGACTCAACAGGAGGAGCAATCAATCCTTTTTATGTAGTAAAAACAAGAATAGACAATGGTGGGGAAAGTTTTCCAAGACAATAGGCTACATGGCATGCCATGGTGACTCAGTGGTTTCCCTGGTTGTAAACACAGGCTAGAATATTGGCAGCAGGCTGTGTGCATATTGGTGAGAGAAAGCCAGGAGGAAGAGTTGTGCATGTGACCAAGGGACAGACCTTGGTCCCAGAGCCCACTGGAGTGGCAAACTCGGGGATGTTTGCTGATTGTTTCTAATGTATTCAAGGAAACAGGAGTTTGTGGACACTTTTAGTAAATAAATCAGATTACCAGAAGAATATATCATACTTGTATCTCAGATCTCTCATCATAATGGCTATGACCCTACAAGGCCCAGGATTTTGGCTAACCAGTTTGGCTATAGGACAAATAGTAAATCACATGGAGAGGGAGTGCTGCTTCACTTATGCTCCTTGAATGTGTTGCTTATTTGGCTCATTTTAAAGCACATGAATTGTTTTTGCAGTGTGAACTCTCTAGGTATGGTCTGTTAAACAGATATCATAATGTGGAAAGCTTTCTGAAACAATATCAGGGGCCTTCTCCAGAAAAAAAACAGTGAAGGAGAGAGTCTACCAGTGTTTTTTTTTTTAAACTGTGGTAATTAGATCCCAGTAGGATAAGTTCAGAAATTTTTCCCAACCACAAATGAGTGTACAGGAGGATGTCATTTCTGCAAGTATGCAAATAGAAATTGAATTGTTAATGAAGATCAGGGCAGCAAAAACAAAGCATTTTAATTTTTGCACCTGGGAGCATCTCATAATGAAATGCAAATTAATTCTGAAGTTTCTGACCTCTGTTCTGTTGCTTGTTGTTAAAAATATCCTTCCTTTCTTTTTTGTAAACACTTCGAATGGTTTCTTTATAGGTGCTCTATAACCAGACCGTATAACATTTAAAATGTCTGATCTGAGATGATATCTCATGGTGAAGGTTGTGTTTAATATACTATTTCATACAGTAATGAGAGAGAATGGACTTCGAACTATAATTTCACATTGCACTCATGAGGAAAGGTAGGAGAATCTAGGGTGTAGAGCAGGGATCGTCAACCTTTGGCATGCAGCCCGCCAGGGTAAGCCCCCTGGTGGGCCGGGCTGGTTTGTTTACCTGCTGCGTCTGCAGGTTCGGCTGATTACGGCTCCCACTGGCCACGGTTCACCGCTCCAGGCCAATGGGGGCTGCGGAAAGCAGCACAGGCCAAGGGATGTGCTGGCCACTGCTTCCTGCAGCCCCCATTGTCTTGGAACGGGCCGCGATCGGCCGAACCTGCGGACACGGCAGGTAAACAAACCATCCCGGCCAAGGGTCTGTATAAGGAATGAGTTTATAATGATAAAAGACACATAACTTGCAAGTTCCAGTGTGGGTTTAAATCAAAACTATCCCCAAATTCCTCCCCTTCACCTCCCCCGCAATTCCTTGGTGTTTCAAGAGTGCTCTATAAAACAAAGATGAATGTATATTTGTAAAGAGTTATAAAACAGAGAAGGTGCCAGTAGATGGCACTCAAGAATATACAGGATCGTTCCTGGGTTTTGTAGGCCCAACAAAACTTTTTGTTGTCATGTACTGCAAATGGTTTCTAGTGTGCAGCTCTTTACATGTAGCACTTACCACCTGGCAGCCATAGGGTCAGTCCTCCAGGTTGGGGGACTGCCTGGGTCAACTCCTGCTACTCCAGCCCACTTGTTTTACTTTTACTATGAACAAAGTCAATGTTTTCATTAAAATAGAGGGTTTGTTAACTTCAGTTAAGTTAATAAGCTGTGTGGTTCTGTCTCTTTAAGGGAGCAGCCAACATAACTTCCGTAAGTATTCAATGAGAGGGCTGGACACTACAGGGCAGATGGTTTTGGGGAAATTCAGGACTGGGAGGGTATGGGGTCACCACTCAAGGAGTAATGAAGGCTGGTGAAGTCAGGTGAATCTACTGTGTTGTGACCATGCTGCTGGTGACAGCGGTCTAAACCAAGGCTGCATAGCACCGCACCCCACCCTCCCCCAGGACACGTGGTGACACAACAAACATCTTACTGGTCTGGGTTGAACCCCAAAGCCTCACACCCTGATATAGGTTTTAAAGCAAAATGTCAGCTGGCTGCCCTTATTTGGTCCATATCTGGTATGAGAGTACATCATTATTTCTCCTGTGTAAAGATGAAGTCCAGCATTTTCAAACTTGAGTTCCTAAAGTTACTCAACTTCTTATGAGGAGTGGCCTGAATATCAGAAGTAGTTAGCTGTGAGTGCCCAGCACTTCTGAAAACCAGGACATTCCAATGTCACTCCTTCAAACTGTTCTATGCAGTTACAGGTGTCTGCCATGCTGAGTATCTTGCCTGTTTTAGGATTTTGTACTGTATCTGAGCACATTCTGTGTAAAATAGATTGGAAGTAGCTAAGTCCCTCATAGACTTCATGGAGCCTCTGGCCCTTCTCCCTTTTTGGTTTGTAAAAAGCTTTGCTTAAGATAAGAGATTTGAGTTGTGTTTCAAGGGAGAAGAGAAGACTAGTTGATGTTGTGAATGTCATTCTCGTTACAGAGGGAAAGCTTTATCAACTGGGAATGTTTTGCAGCCTTCCTGAGGTCATACTCTGGATTCAGCATTGAGGTCCTCACATATAGATTTCACTGCCTAACTTTAGGATTCAAAAAATTCAGCCAAAATGTATTTTATGACATTATGTAGGAGTGAAACTTGTGACTTGTTGGTTCTGTTCTCATTAAACCAATTAGAAACAAAGCCGGTGACAGATTATTTTGTTGATGTGGAATGTAAACAAGTTGACTTACCTCTCCTATTCTTGGAAGTCCGCTATGGCTTGTATTAATGATCTGTGAAAATGGTGCTTTGTTTCATTTGTCAAAGTGGGCTTACCAGAAATCAGGGATGATACTGTAGAAACAATTGGCAATTTTCAGATGGATAGCTAACGCTACAGGCCAGATCGTCGTCTGGGGTCTTCTACTGAGAATATGCTGATTTTCCATCACCTGTACGTTTTGGGGGGCAGTTAACTACTGAGGATAAAGAAATTTATTAACAAGTTGGTTTGGGTCATTCTCTGTGCATTTCATTTAAAATATTGAGAATGAAACTCTGATCTTCAGTAGAGGCTGTTAATTATCTCATTGAAAGCTTCAACCATTTTTCTGGGAAATAGGAAATATAGTAAAAGTTTTACTTTCCTGTGACATCAAAAGCACTTTTTAAAACTACTGGAACATTTTCAGCACATAAATTCAGTAGGTTTTGTCACATTCAGAAAACTATAGAGCATTTTGAAAAAGACTTTGGGGGCTGAGTGCCATGATTAATGAAATGTTGGCTTACCACCGCTTGGGACCGCCTCATCTCAGTCCTTAACGGAGAGTAATCTACACTGTAAAACCATCATAAAACATAGCTTGTCACTTGTAACCTCTTCCAAAGAGATAGAAAGCTCTGAAAAACTCCTCTTGCTTGTGGAGAATTTGGCCACCTTTGGTCAGAGTCGACAGACTTTAATTGCTGTCTGTATTGTCATTATCTTTTACTTTGCAGCTAACTGTGTTACTTTTGGTCAAATTCAATGGCAAAACTCCCACTGGCTGCAATGGGGCCAGGATTTCACCCTAAGGGACAGATCCAAAACCATTGAAGTCATTGGGAATCTTTTCATTGATGTTAATAGGCTTTTGATCAGTCCCTTATTGATCGACATGTGAGAAAAAACACATAATACTACAGAAAGATTAAAAGGATGTGGGATAATCATTAGCACAACAATGTCTGTAACTTCAGTTGCAAAATTCAGTATTTCAGCTGCCTGTATTTTATAATAATAAAAGATACAGCATCAGTTAGGGAGGGTTGCTGATATGTTCGCAGTGCTATTGGGCAGTTTTTCCTTCACAAATACAAATGCTAAATGTAAAGGCTTCAAATGCAGTATTCAGATGTGGCACAGAAACTTACAGTATTAATGGTGCTTGCAATATATGAATATTTAGGATACTTGAAAGAGTGACATGACATGATTCATTGTGAGATTTGATTGTACACTGAGACATTATTCTTTTTCCTTCCATGTTCTTAATATATGTCTAAAATGTTTTCTGGGAATTGTCTTAAAGTGTGGAGTTTTGTTTGTTTGACTTTAGAGCAACTATATAAAGTGATATATATTATTTCTTAGGAAAGGCATGCTGATATGAGCTTCATTATTCTTGGACCATTTCCAGTAAAGTAAAATCTACTCCCATCTTATGATGGAGATGATTGTAGCCAAATGGTCTTTGAATCTTTTTAATCCTAAAATTGTTGCTAAGGGAAAACTTCACATAACCTTATGAACCCTTTTTTTCCGGAAAATTTCTCTTAATTGGATATAAAATCACAATTCTCAGGCAAGGTTTGTTCTACGAATGACAATCTGTTGTATAGGGTTACTAGTTTGGAAGGAGATGGGACCATACTGGTGTTCTGTAACCGATCATTTAGTATCCTGAATGACTGCTCTGTTTCAGCCACACGTCACCATCCATTAAACTGTTAATGCTCACCAAATGACTTATTTTTTTATGGAAGGGAATGGCAGCTGCTGGAATAATGATAGAAGAGGTGATTAAATCTGGCAGATCATACAGTTTTTCTTGGGTTGTCTCACTAGAGCAGGTGATTTCTCATACTCTACAGTATACCAGACCACTGTGGTATATTGTGACACTATGGCACATGTTAGTGTTGGAGTGAATTATGGAAAAAGTGGCAGCTTTCAGTGACATATGCTAAATGGTACTACTTTTGTGGGTTTAAAACAGATCTTTAACATTTTAGCGTATAGTCTATGTAGTTTAATTTTCTGCTTTACTTTAAGTTAGTAAAACATTTATGGCATACTTTCAGTGACTTCACTGAAATGCTAATATGAGTGAATGAGACCAAAATTGCCATGTTTAAGGCCTGGATTTCCTTGAAAGTCACTTCAATTCCTCCAGTTATACCCCTGTATAACCTGACCTTTAGTAACAGAATAGTTCATTCAGTGGAACTGCTATTGTGGCCCTATCATAATACCATGTCATTGTTGTAAACATCCCTTAATAGTTATGAACGCTGGTTACTATACAGAAGTGACTCCTTTTTTAAATGTTGAATGAAGTCTTGGTCATTCTTTTTGTCCTAATACCAACAGCCCGTGCTTCATATGCCGTATGGATCACAATCTACATGATTTTTTTTTTAATGTTAATCTCTTTACAGCTACAACTGGTCCAAAGTTGTTTGAAATGCCTTACAATTTTGCCCACCATTCCTCCACTCATTTCTTCTTCTCCTTAATATGTATGACGCTGCTGATCTCTATTTCCCCATTCTCGTCATACCATGGCCCCCTTCATTTAGCTAATAATACCAGTCTTGACTGTCTACTTGTCTGCGCTTCATATTTTCTACCTTGTCAGCCTTTATTCTAGTGATGTCCACTGTATACTGATAGCTGTAAGGCTACTACCCTGTCTCTCATATTCCTTCCCATGACCCGCTTTTGCAATAACTCCAACAAGAATTCAGCCAGCATATGGTGACTAGTCTGAGGTGCATCTGAGGAAAGTTCATACTTATTTATATGTTAATGTAAAACAAAACAGTAAAAAAAGAACAAAATAGTAAGTGTTTGTATGTATATACAGTCGTATGTATTTGATAGTCTCTTTTTTTCCTTCAACTTTCACGTGTTGCTTGTCATATTATATTATAAACTCTTTGAGGCAGGGACTAGATTTCCCTATATTACATCATCTAGCCCATTGAGACCCTGAATGTGATCAGGGCCCCTTGTCTATTAAATAAATAATAGAATGACCAGCATTTTACTTTAGTGTTGGTAATGAAGAAAAAGTTTAGAAAATCATTAAAAGAGTTACTTGGAAAGCTATGTAGATTAATATAATGTGATCAGGGCAGCAAGGCCAGGTTTTGTGTGTGGAAATCATGTATCTCACTTTAATGGAATTCTGTAAAAGAGTTGAGAAAATAGTGGGTATAAGTTATTTACAGCAAACTTGCAAAAGGCTTTTCATAAAATCTCTCACAAGAAGCTGCTGAGGGAATTTAGTAACCACTGCATGTAGTGGATTAAAAAATCAATTAATAGATAGGAAACAAAGACTAAGAACAAACAATCAATTCTTAATGTAGTAGGAGGTTAGCAGTGGAGTGTTTTAGAGATCAGCACTAGGGCCAGTTTTGCTCAATACATTTAACAATGATCTGGGATAAACAACAAAATGGTCTAATGTGTTGATGACTCAGTGATTAACATTATATAAGACTTCAAAGGGCTCTAGATGAGAATTGCAAAATCCACAATGGAATCATGTAAATGACTGACATTGGATGAGTTCTTAATTAGTTGTAACTCCTTTGGGGAAAATTATCTGGGAGTCACTGTGGACTACTCAGTAAAAATGGTAATGGATGAGAAAGCAAAATGCAAAGCTGTGTTAAGAAGGGGATAAAAGTTATTATGGAAAAATATAATAATAGCATTTTATAAATGGAAGTAGGTCTTGGATACAGCCTTCCGTTTGGGTCATTTTGTCTCAAAAAGGATAGTGTATAGCAAAAGTAGAAAAGATCCAGCGAAGGGCAGCAAAAAAGTATAAGACTCAAGAGATTGGGGATTATATTAAAGGAGAATTTAAAAGTTGGCTCTATTGCTCGTTCTTGTTTTGTAATAAAGTGAGGGTAGTAATAGCTCAGTACAGCTGACTTTTTAATCTTGTTTTGGGAGTTGTGAGGGGCCCCACAGGCGTCTCTTTCAGAAATAACACACTCCATAGGGCTTCCTTGTGGCAGGAGCAGGAAGGACATAGCAGCAGGCAGCATTGCAGCTGCAGAGAACAGCTCTTCAGCAGTGAGGGGCAGAGAGGAATAGAATCAGAGGCCCCCTTGTAGCCAGCAGCACTCATGGCAGAAGGCAGAATCAAGCATACACAATCCAAAATTTTGTGTGTATAGTGCAATGGGGAGGGCAGAATGGTACCTATGGCTTTCCCTCTCATGGCCCATACCTTATTCAAGATAGACAAGAGGATATGGGAAGGCTCTTTCCCCAGTGATCTGTCAGTTTTGCTAGGGAGTGTGTGAGATGGGGGTCAAGCAATCCTCCCCCACTCACCCCCCACGATGGTACAGCAATAGTGGGGTCATTGAAAGGACAGCTATGCCTGATGGCACTGCCCTCTTATTTTAAAACCCATTTTGAGCTATTTATGGCTCTAATGTCCATTTTTCCTATGTGTTGGTAAGGGAACTATGAAGTCAACTACATTGTGGGAAAAGTCTAGGATCATTTAATGTGACTAGTTAGTAAGGCTAGATATAATAGAAGGTGGTGAAATAACGTAAGTGAGGGTAAATCGGATGCTCTTACTTACCCTATTGTCATCAAAAACAATAGGACACAGGATGGAAATGAGTAACAACAAATTTCCAAAGAAAACAGTTGATTTTAAGCAGCATAAAATAAACCTATGGACCCTACTGCTGCAGGATAGTATTGAGGCAATTAGTTTAGTGACATTCAGAAAAGGATTAGAAATGTATCTGAATAAGAATAGCAATTTCTGTTATACTTAGTAAAGTACTATAAATTAAAACTTAAAAGGATAGCCCGTCTCATGTGTCAGGATGTGAAGTGAACACTAGCTGGGCTGATGCAGGTGTGTCGTCCCATCATTTTAGTATTGCACTATTGATCGTGTATAGAATGGACGCTTTCATCATCCACTTAAGCATCCAATACGAGCCTTGTTACTGACAACATAGTCAATTGGATGGCAATGCTTGGCAATGCTCTTGGTCTGCTCTGGTTTGAAAGTCCTTATGTTCTTAGAACCATACTTTATTATTTTTGCAAATTTCAGCCTGATATGATATGAAATGGGCAAGATAATAAACTATAATTATTTTTCAACAGAAATAAGCAAAGATCCTTAAATGTAGTGTCATTGTATGACACACTTTTATTGTGTAGCTATAATTTGATTGATTCCACTGATGGAAAAACAATGAGAATGCACACACTTAGGGCTGAGTTTTTGTGTGTGTGTGTGGGGGGGTATTTTGTTTTCTCTTTCCCTTTGATTTCTCCAAGAAGGAATTAAAGCCTTGATAATCAGCTAAGATTAATGTAGTGTTATTTAATGCTATCTTGCAATTGATTTAGCATTTTAATTCAAATTTAAGTCAACAGTGATTACTATCCAAAAATGCATCTATCTTAAATTCTGGGTAGGTCTTGAAAATACTATATTTTTTGAAAAAAATTGTTTAGAATATTACTTCTTTCTTTTTTACCATTATAATTAAAACTCCCAAGGAAATGATCGCTTTAGGATGTGTCTATAACTACTGGAAATCAGTATCACGAAAACACTTACTGTTTCCCCTTACGTAATCTGCCCTTTGCTTGCTAGCATGGAAATTTTGAGGTGTGGGTGGTGGGTCTGTCAAAGCCCATATCAGTTGTTGTGGTGGGTGGATGGGTGTCAGAGAAAAAGAGCTTTCATGTTTTTCAGTAATGAGTTCCAAGCTTTGCCCCCTACAGAGTTGGTGCACATTTATGACATCAGCAAAAAGACTAACCTGCCCATCAGAATGTAGCTCTTAAGAATCAGTGGCCATGGTCCGACTCTAATAAACATTGTCATCTAATCTAAAATGAACACAATATTTTCTCTTGGTGTTTCTTATGTATGTGAAAAAGGTCAGGTAAAATGTGGCTATGCCTGTATGAGGGAAAAAAATAATCCCTTAATCAGTTAAAGGAAAATGTAAAGAAATGGCTAAACAGATGGCACATAAATTAAAACTGTACAGGAGCAACCTACCTTCTGCAGCTGTTTCAGCAAGACAGATATTTCTCTGTCATTCATTCATAACATGCAATTACTGTAGCAAGCCTTCTGTCATATTGCACACATTTTCACACTTGTCAGAGAAAAAGACATAGATTAAACAATATTTTTAACATTGTGTTTAGTTATGAATTTCATAATTACATTTTAATAAGAGCCCTCAGAGCTCTTCCATCGAGACAGATCTAAAAAGAGCAAGATAAAAGGGGAATATTTTCAAGATGACATGAGCATTGTTGGCTATACAGTTCCCATTAGCACAAATGGAAGTTGCTCAGCTTTAAAGCCTTTCCATCGGTTTGAAAATACAAGCAATTAGAGCCCCATCTTGCAGTCACTGCATGTGCAGAACTCCCACTGAAATCAATGAGAATTTGTAGAGAAGACAGAAAGAAAAATTGGGGCCTTAAACATTAACACTTTTTCTTCTTCCTTTTATTGAGTTCCTACTATCATGCATGGAACAACCTCTCAATTATTTCTTATTCCACTGAAAAGTATGTGGAAGTAGAAAAATGTAAAAAAACCTGGTTTTAAACTTTTTCCAAAGCATTCTATTCTACAGCTAAACCTTCTTCTTTGCATTCATTTTCTTCATTTTTGTTGTTGTTGTTGCTCTTTAGAGTTGTCACCTGTTTGACATACAAATTACAAAGTTGTTTAAATGTGTATGTGCTGCTTTTGTACCTCGCATTAAGTGGTTCACATGAATGATTAAATGTTAGTAATGTAAGTGACTTTTTAAGAACATTTATTGAATACGTAATGTAGTTTCTGATTTAGACCTTTTTGTTTCACTTTCTTAAAATGGAAAAAAAAAAAAGAACATTCAAAGATAATCAGAGGGTACCAATATGCTTTTTGAAATGGAAGGAGGCACCTGTACCAGAAAAGCAGGGAAATAAAGGCTATATCTATATTTTCCAATTCCAGTTCCATTTGATTAGTTTCTCCATTTTCCCAGCTTCTACATTCGGGAGTATATTTTTCAGAAAAATCTTTGCGTTGCTAGTTTTCCATTCTGTTTTTCTTCATTTAATATTTTTAAAGAAATATTTTATTAAGTATTAACATGAAATATGTGGAAACCAGTAAGACTTCAACAAATACCACAACCATTATTTACATGCAGTGAAATAACCTTTGTGATACACCGTATTATATGAAAAAACACCCCTTTGTAAGACATATACAACATGCTTGGAGAACTGGGAAATTGAAGAGTCATACTTCAATTTGAAAAATTTTACCTACTATTGTTATAGGAGCATCCAAGATGACTGGTTGAATGAGAATAGAGAAATTAAGATATTTCTTTTTTTGCAGTTTATTTATTGTGTGTTTGACAGCACTTATTGCATGGATGTGTCAGCTGTATAGTGCCAGATTCTGGTATATTTACTTATGCCGAATAATATCTTGGTTCATGAATAGTCCCACAAACGGTGGGACCATTTGTGAAGTTCGGTACTACTCAGTCTGAGTGTGCCAGAATCTAGATCATTTGGTCAACATTTTCAAAAGTACCTCTGGTCCCTTATTTTTTGGGTGCCCAATTTAGGATATATCAGCACTGATTTCTCAGATGTGCTGAGCACCAACTGCACCAAGTGAGAGAGCGTTCCAGTTGCTCACCACCTATTAAAGTCAGCAGTGAGGCACCCAAAATCCAAGGCCATTCTGGAAAATATTGGCCTTGGTCAGTTTCCATAATTGTTTGTGTGGATCATTCACACAGCAGCTTGGTAAAGAAAACCTGTTTAAATGGGAGCTTGAGCCAAACTTACTGAAGTCAGTAGGAGACTTTCTTTTGATTTCATTGTGCTTTGGATCAGTCCATAAGTGAGTAAGAGGAATCACGCAGTTACTGTTCCTCTCAAATAGGCACCCCAGCAATCATGTGGTCACTGCAACTGTATGTGGTGGGTTGTTAGTCTGGCTGGCCAGAAGATAAGGGGTTGTTACCCCTATAAGGGCTCCCCTTTGCTCTTGCTGGCAGAGGAAGGGGAAGGTTTATGTGGATGCCGCAGGGAGGAACAAGAAGTGGCTGGACCAGGTAAAGAGGCACTGACTTCCAGGTGACTAGAGGAGGGGGTCAAGATGGATGAGGTGATATCTTTTATGGGACCAACTTCTGTTGGTGAGAGGGACGAGCTTTTGAGCTACACAGAGAAGAGGGTGGTATTTATACCCCAGGCAGTTCTGAAGAAGCTCACAGTTCTCTCACTGTGATGGGGCTGCAAACCCATCCTCCCATCCATAGTGTCACAGGAGGACTGGATTTCTTCATGATCCATTAGGGACATTATGCTAGTTGTCCTTTTCCCAGGGGGAATGGGAAAGAATTTCCCCCGGACTGCCAGATGGACTCTTGCCTTCCCCACAGTGTGCTAGGGACCTGGTTGGCTAGGCAGGGAGGTTTGATGGGAATGTTATGGCAAAGCTCCAGCACAGCGACTCTTTACAAAAGGAATATGGTGATTGGATAAAATGGATTGGAAGGGGATTTGGAGGAAAGCATCCCTTAGGGAAGCTGGGGAAGCGAGATTCGGGGCTTCTAACATTGGTAGACCAGAAAGGCAAACAACCCCTTCTTTTCCCAACCCCCTTATCCTTCATATGAGGTGAAGGCAGTGAAGTCCCAGTAACAGGCTGACTGGGACCAGGTTCCAAAGTGGGAGGGCTGGTGGCAGCCCCCGAAACAGGTGGACGCGATTAAAGAAATAATAATAACCTTCACTGTACAATTTATTACTGGCTATTCCTAGATATTTTAAGTAAATAAAGTTGTGGTCTAATTAAACTACATCCATTGCCTTCCATCTTTCTTCGAGCCAGGCCATAGGTCAGATCTTTAAAGAGGCATCGAAAACAGGCTTGCTACAGTAGTAAGGAAAGCTCTTGTGGGGGTGGCGAAAACAGACTAGGGGAGACTGTAGCTGGAGTCCTTTGCGGGAGAAGGAAGGAAAAATCAAGAGTGGGGTGACAGTGGAATACAGCTGGAGAAGCAAGGCAAAGACGGAGCGTGAGGTAGCTATACATTTATGACTAGTATCCAGGAACAATAGGGGGGAAAAAATCTGGCCTTTTAAAAAAAATTCAGGCCTTTGTTTTCCTGGTCTATATTACAAAATCTGTTTACTGAAACTATACCCCCGTAATTCACAACTTCTGTTGTTTATTCTGTACAAGGAAGGGAATTTTATCTGTTATCTGTCTTGCCACTTCGAAGCTTTATTCCTGTCTCATAGCTTTCATCATCATGTACTCCTTCAAGGCAATCAGTGCCTCTTTTACCTCCCTCTAAAAGAAACACACATCTCAGTCACTCACCTTTGACCACAGGGACACAGACATTACAGGTCAATGGAGATCAATTGTATATCCTTGCTCTTCTTCACCTGGGACGATCTTAGATGTGTGGACAGGGTTGGAATCCAAACAAGATAGTCATCCACTGTATCAGGATGGTGAGGGCGGCTAGAAGAAGTGAAATAGAACTATGTTTCTACTCTTTTTCACTTTATAAATGGTGTCAATCACATTCAGAAATAAGACTTGCATTAATGTTATATATTACTTATATAAATGAGAGCTATAAATATGGCAAATAACATAACTAATACACCAGCAATGTTCAAGATAGAGCATGTCTGAAACTTTCCAAAGCAAAGACATTTAGGCTATGTCTACAGTTATGGAGGCATGTAAAGTACAGGCAAAACATGTGTAGCTACATGCTGCAGTGAAGGGCAAGCTGTGTCCATACATGTCACTGTGGTGTGTAGCTACATGCGGCAGTGAAAGGCTCTGGCAGGGGAAGCAGTGTGGAAAGTCTCTGGCAGTGGGGAGGCAGCAAAATACTCTTGCTAAAAATAGCAGCGTAGATATGGGAGACACTGCTTTTGGGAGTGCAGAGAGTCATGTGAGGTATCCTGGGGGTTTAGGGGTGTATGTGTTAGGTATGGATTTACATGCATAACTGCTATTAATATAAACAAACATGTAGCTAAATCTCCTATTTCAGATATTAATATATTATTGTGGGTTAGTGCTGTTGTGTTTTTATCGTATCATTATAAAAGTAGCAGAGAAAAATAAAGCCAATATTGACTCGTAGATAGTGCAAGAAATTGCTTTGGGTTGGGACTTGGTGTGCCAAATTTCAAATTGTCGAGGGTATTAACAGTCTAGTGTAAACCATGTAAAGTGGGTGGAAATGCAAACAGTGCTGTGGGACAGATTGTGACTGGCTCCTATGCAGTTGCACATGGGAAAGGGTGAGTGCAAGGTACCATCCCTGTCTTGTGTATCCTGCACAGGTACTGGCCACAACGGCAGTGCTTGTGTTCTTCTAAACACATGCAATAACCTAGCATCCCCTGAGCTGAAGGCCTTCCCTGTGCAAGTGAGGCAATGGCTCCACTTCCCCCGTACCGATCAGCAGTTCTGGTGTCACAGCAGCTCGCTCCTTTAAGGACTCCCTGCACCTGAGAACAATGGGAGGAGGTATTGTGCCTTCCTAAAATTCAGTGTCTTCTGTTGCTCTGCTAGGGGCATGTAGGTCTGCACCATCTCCAGGGTAACACTGTGACTTACAAAACATTACAGAAGCCTGCATGTGTACAAGTGTTAGTATGTGCCTTTGTGTGAAAAACAGAGCATTTAGAGGCCTGAATTTAGCTGATGTCTTCTGTGCTTTGCAAGCTACAGAACACCGTAAAATCTGACTCTGCAAATGACAGGCTTACTCAAAAGAAAGTTCTGCTCACTGCAGGAAGAGAAAGGAAAAGCAAACCCTCTCAAATCTAGGGATCTCTTTGTTCCACTGGGTTGTGGTTTTATAGGAGAAGGGCTATGTATCCCCTTGCTTGGGTTTGTGGACCAGAGAAAGATGCTACTAGCTGCACTTCAGAGCTCAGACAGGGAAAACAAACAACAGGATAGACAGCCCAGTGTTAAAATGCTTCCTCATTCAGTTTTGACGTAGCCTTTGCCATCATTCCCATGAGTCTGGTGGCCATGTGTAGTGATCTAATTAAGCTGGAGAGTTCTAGGCTTGGGGGAGACTTTTCACTGGATAGGTAGGAAGGATGTTCTTGTGGTTAAACGTATTGGACTGGGACTCAGGAGAAGTGAATTCAGTTCCTTGATTTAGCCATAGTTTCCTCTGCTGATCTTCGGCAAGCTTCTTTGTGCTTCATTTTCCCATCTGTAAAATAATAGCACTTCCCTATCTCACAGAGTGTTGGGAGGATAAATAAATCGATGTTTACAGTCGACATAATTTAAAATCAATACATTCAAAAATATTGTGAGATTCTTCAAATAAATTATTTGATTAATATTATTTGACAAGTTCCATTCCTTAACAAATAGCTTTACCAACTACCCATAGTGTGCTAAATACTCTTGGAATATTTTACCATATTGTATAGTTGATTGCAACAGGCCATCTTTATTGTTTGCAATATTCTATTCACAATCACTGTAGTGCTAAAATAGACTTCTGTTACAAATAACTATTTATTTTGGTATCAGTTTCTCTGATTTTTTTTCCCTTCACATTCTTACCATTGATCTTGAATGGTCTTGGTGTAGAGTATAATAATTCCAACAGAAATAAAACAAAATAAACTCTCAGGATCCCTTTGCTGCTTTTAGTGGTAACTACTCACTGAAGAAAAAAAAATCCCCAGTTAAGCCTGGTTGAATAGCAAAACATTTAAGATGTCCTTCTGTTCCTTTTAACCTCTAGGGGTGACTTCTTTCAGCAGCTGAGCTTTATGGAAGGCAAAGAACTCTGTGATACCGAGACCTGTAAATATTTGTCTGAGAGTCATATTTCTATTTATCTTTGACTATGTCCAGCAAAGAAAACCTGTGAAGATTATCTTAAAAGGTGAAGCAAATTTGTGTCAGAGTTGTATAATTTTAGCTATGTAGCTTTAGGGTAGCTAGGTGGGCTTAACACAAACCTATTGTAGTCAATAGGCACGTTTCTATCGAGTTCAATAGGCTGTGGCTCAGGCCCCTATCTACTGTCAGTAATCAACTGCCACCAAATCATCAGGCTGGTTATTTATGTCTTTATTAATCACTACTGTTTATTTTTTTACCTTTTGGGTCAATCATCCTTGTGCTGTTCAGTGTTAGCTTTCATAGATTCATAGATATTTAGGTCAGAAGGGACCATTATGATCATCTAGTCTGACCTCCTGCACAACGCAGGCCACAGAATTTCACCCACCACTCCTACAAAAAAAACCTCACACCTATATCTGTGTTATTGAAGTCCTCAAATTGTAGTTTAAAGACCTCAAGGAGCAGAGAATCCTCCAGCAAGTGACCCGTGCCCCATGCTACAGAGGAAGGCGAAAAACCTCCAGGGCCTCTTCCAATCTGCCCTGGAGGAAAATTCCTTCCCGACCCCAAATATGGCGATCAGCTAAACCCTGAGCATATGGGCAAGATTCATCAGCCAGATACTACAGAAAATTCTTTCCCAGGTAACTTGGATCTTACCCCATCTAAAACCCATCACAGGCCATTGGGCCTATTTACCATGAATATTTAATTACCAAAACCATGTTATCCCATCATACCATCTCCTCCATAAACTTAGGCTCCATAAAGCTCCATAAGCTTTCTTTTTGTCTTGTCTGGTAACTGAAGATACAATGGAGAATCTTGATGCAAAATATAGTAAGATGACAGGTGATGAAGTGTTTACCTGAAATGCTCACCCATGGTCCCATGGAAGTCACTGGAATTTGTTCCTGGACATGAGGATAAAATCTGGCTCTCGACCACTGTGTGACTCAGGGAGACAACATGGACCGATTTGTGGTGGATCCAGCCTACTTAAATACACAATCTTATTTCCGGTGAAATTATTCTTCCTATATTCTTTAATGACAGATTAATAAACCTGGGCTATACTGATTATTAGGGCATAATCAAGTTTGAATTTTAAACAGTCTCATATTAATTCTTCCCTTTAATTTTTCCCTTCACTTTTGGTGTATCAAATTGCATCACAGGATTTTGTTAATACATTTTCTCTGAATAATGTGTGAATGTAAGCTTTGTTATTCATTAAATTACAATTTATAATTATAACAAATATAGAAATCATGACAGGCGACAAAAGTTTGGAAATAACTTGGGTTTGTATTTAACATATTTAGTTCCAAACAGGGTTGGAAGAATTTTCTCAAAAAGAATCAGGATGACATTTAATTGGAGATAGGATGAGATTGGGGAGCGGATTGAATTTGCAATTGTAATGATTCTAGAACAAACATTGCAAAGTGAGCTCTTGAGGTGCATGATGGTATTGAAAAGATGTAATGTAACATACTTAATGTATGCTGGTTTTGCAGAGCTTTTTTTTTAAACACAGAGTTGGCACATAAATCCTATAATTTATAGCTTTGTGTTATGTGGCCTTGGTGAGTCATATGGTATATAGAGTAACATTTTTAAAAGCACCTAAATGACTTAGGACCCTGAACCCAGTACCTAAGTCCAATTGACTTTCAATGAAACGTAGGGACCTAAGAGCCTAAGGCAGTAAGGCTATGTCTACACTGCCCCAGAGTTTGGACTACGGGGGCTGAATAGCAGTGTGCAGCAAAGTGCTGTGCTGTAACTCCCCCTTCTGGATGCCATGGGCGCAAACTAAAAGGTTCCTACTCCGCATGAATGTAGACCAGTTTGAGGACAGCCCTAAGTTGTTTGAAAATGGGACTTAGATTTCGCAAGTCACTTAGGAATGTTTACCATTAGGCTTCCAAATCACTTAGATTATTTTCAAAAGTGTACTCACGATATATACTGTTTCTCTCCCACCTGAGCTATGGACAAGTACATTTTATAGTGTTTTTAGGAATTAGCAGTTTATCTTGCTCCAGGTTTCTTGTCAGTATCCATGAACATTATGACACCAGTTTATGAATATGTTATTTTCTTTATGTGATGAGGATTGAATGTCTGACTGCTGGTGAGCTCTGGGACAAAGGATTTCAAATTTTTCATTTCATGGACCACAATTAAATATCAAAATTGCGTAGTGGATCACCACCCTTCCTGAGTACAGTCATGGGAATCCTGTTCCCCCCCAGTTCCAATCTCATAACATCCCAATGACAAGTACAGCACTTGCTTACATGCAAAAGTAACACTCGGAATGTATGAAATGTAAGAATGAAACAACACGCGACCCTTTACTGTGAGCTAGATTGCAAACTGACAGTCTGGCCTATCCTGCTAACTAACTCCATGGTAAGCAGCTGGGTGGGTGGGTGTACAAGGGGGAGTATTTTGCTCTGCAGAAGGGATGAAAAAATTTACACCCTCTGCAGAACAAATGGGGGAAGTGCAGGGGGAAAATTATGGATCTCTGAGTCATAATTTGTTTTCTGGTGTGCTCTGGAGGTGGCAGAGCTATGCACTGTCCTTACTCAAGGTACATTGTAAAATTACAATCAAGCCCATTAGAAAAAATGCACATTCTTTGATACATATCAACAAAAATGTGACAATGCCTCTGTCATAAATATAAAGGGAAGGGTAAACCCCTTTGAAATCCCTCCTGGCCAGGGGAAAGCTCCTCTCACCTGTAAAGGGGTAAGAAGCTAAAGGTAACCTCGCTGGCACCTGACCAAAATGACCAATGAGGAGACAAGATACTTTCAAAAGCTGGGAGGAGGGAGAGAAACAAAGGGTCTGTGTGTCTGTCTATATGCTGGTTTCTGCCGGGGATAGACCAGGAATGGAGTCTTAGAACTTTTAGTAAGTAATCTAGCTAGGTATGTGTTAGATTATGATTTCTTTAAATGGCTGAGAAAAGAATTGTGCTGAATAGAATAACTATTTCTGTCTGTATCTTTTTTGTAACTTAAGGTTTTGCCTAGAGGGGTTCTCTATGTTTTTGAATCTAATTACCCTGTAAGATATCTACCATCCTGATTTTACAGGGGGGATTTCTTTATTTCTATTTATTTCTATTTTTTTATTAAAAGTCTTCTTGTAAGAAAACTGAATGCTTTTTCATTGTTCTCAGATCCAAGGGTTTAGGTCTGTGCTCACCTATGCAAATTGGTGAGGCTTTTTATCCAACATTTCCCAGGAAAGGGGGGCTGCAAGTGTTGGGAGGATTGTTCATTGTTCTTAAGATCCAAGGGTCTGGGTCTGTAATCACCTAGGCAAATTGGTGAGGCTTTTTACCAAACCTTGTCCAGGAAGTGGGGTGCAAGGTTTTGGGAAGTATTTTGGGGGGAAAGACGCGTCCAAACAGCTCTTCCCCAGTAACCAGTATTAGTTTGGTGGTGGTAGCGGCCAATCCAAGGACGATGGGTGGAATATTTTGTACCTTGGGGAAGTTTTGACCTAAGCTGGTAAAGATAAGCTTAGGAGGCTTTTCATGCAGGTCCCCACATCTGTACCCTAGAGTTCAGAGTGGGGGAGGAACCCTGACAGCCTCTTATACAGAATATGTAACACAGGATTCTGCAAACAGAAACCCTTCTCCTGCTGGTCACAGACTCGCCTTCCTCCCCATCAAAGTGCCACATAGCAGCTTACCCGAGCCCAAGAAAATGACTAGCCCAGATGACTTTAAATAGCGTAGGACAGACTAGAATCCTAAGTGTTAAGAAAGTGATTGCATTTTATATGCTCTTTGTCAGAGTGGGATGAACCTGAGGATTTGCAATAGCATGTGGAGTCTCACTGGTTTGAGTTTGACCAAGGAATGTAGTGACGCATAGTCATTGCTAAGTGACTGTTGTATAGTGGCCTATGAAAATAAATTGTTGATTTTAGTACAATAAGCTCCTAGTGGACATATATAGTGTATTTGTGTTTTCATAAAGGCAACAAGTTATATCCTTCCAGGGATCAAATACTCCAAAGTCTCCTCAAGCTGAAGGTGAAATGTTTAGTCCCACAGAAAAGCCTGGTCTATACTTAAAAGCTATATTGATATAGCTGTGTCAGTTCCATTAGAGGTGTGATTTTTTGGGTTGTTTTTTTTAGCTATTCCGCTACCTGCCCTCATGTAGAGACAGTTGTACTGGTGTAACTGGCTTACTCTGGTGTAGTTTATTCCAACTAGCATGAGTTATATTGGTATAAATTGCAACCATGCTAGGAGGATTGGGCTGGTTTAACTATACCTATACTAATAAAACCCTCCAAGTGTAGTTAAGGGCTAAGTTTGATTGAGCAATTTTACTGCTACTCCACCATGTCTCCCCATTGTTGCTTGCTTAAAATATTTTTTGTTTGCACATGCAAGTCCATATTGCTTATTTTTATTCTTGGACATTTCCTCCTCTTAGTGGCCCTGATTCAGGAAAGCATTTCTATTCAGAAAGGGCACTTAAACATGTGTTTCAGTGCTTTCCTTAATCTAAGACCATGTACATACCTCTGCTGGTCACCAGTGAAAATTCATTTTGCACAGAGTGTTACTAGAGGTACCAAAGTTATTCCCATGTGCATAGAAAAAGAAATGACTGTAGTATCATGGGGCTTGTCCATGCAACGCTGCAATGCACATTGGGGATATATGAATTCTAATGTACACCAATGTGCTGCTCACTAACTGGCCCACATAGAGCCTGCTGGCATGCACTATAAGTTCCTTAGTGCACAGTAGGGAATTGTTAAGGCACACCCTACTGTGCATTGCCGTTCCATATAGACAAGCCTTGAATAGCTCAGTGCAATAATTGTGAGCAGATGCTAACTGTAAATCCCATAACAAAACACCATGACATTTGGTCCTAATTAATCACTAGCTGCAGTCTTAGCAGAGAAACTATAGACAAAATGATGGTCAAGACTGGTCTTTCATGCTCATCTACTAAAGATATTCAACTAATTTCATCCCTATTGTAAGATGTTGAATTCATTCCACTGATTCCAGTGGGCCTGTTCTCTCTAGCTGAGAGTGCAAGCATACTGGCAAACCATTAAGAGGAAGTTTGCATTGCCTTTGTTTATGCTGTACCTCTTCTGGGAACAGAGTTATCCAATTTTCAGTGTTTTCAATCTAGCATCTTTCACCAGCTCCAAAATAAATAAAGCAGACGATCTGTCTTAGAAACAGAGCAGTTAAATGTTAGTTGATGACTTGCATTTATAGCATTTTAAATTAAGATGAGAAACATTTAATTATGATGATAGGAATTAAATTTTCCTTCTTTGAAATTGCATTTTTACTGAAATCAAAGATATCATTATGCCCAGAAAAGGGTTAGAACTGTAGGAGTTCTGGAAATAAAGACTTTTGTCCATAATCCAAATATTGTACTGCATAGACACCCACAGTGTGAGTTCCCCATTACTGCACTGCCAATAATTTCAACCTGGCATCAAGGCTAAATTGCCTCCATAGGAGCAAGGGGAAATTTAGTTGAAATGTTATCTCAGACATGGGTCTCTCCTAAGTGGTGAATAAAAGCTGTGTAATAGTTTATAAAATTATATCTGCTGGTTTTATGCTATGATCATTTCTTTATGAGGGAGTGAGCTGAGACCACAAAGTTCATCTATGTAATGGCCAGAGAGAACACTAAGACTGGTATTCAGAAATAACTAGCTAAAATTTTGTACAGCCTGTAGCTCCATTCACAGATGTTTGCAGATGCATGATAGAAACAGAAAGCAAGATAATGGTTGTGTTGTGGCTACAAAGTCATTAACAACAACAAAAAAAAAACAAAAAAACTATCCAGAGGCTGCTAAACAATGTAAGAGCAGAAGTGTATTTTGTGAATGGAAATGAAAGACTGTGATGATGGCTGTAACAACACCTTAAAGAAATGAAATTCTCTAATCTGTCTCTCATGGTATAGCTGTAAAGAAAATGCAGTCACCTAGCCTTTGCAAGATTCCCCCCATGCACAGTCAGCTCTAGTGCCTTTAATGAACACAGATGCAATATTAGATTTTGGACATGGGGAGTGAGGCAATCCCTGAGATCTCTGGATATCCTCCACGCTGCATGTAAACACCCAGCTGACTTGGGCTCGCAGGTTTGGACTAAGGGGCTGTTTAGTTGTGGTGTAGACATTCCGGCTCAGGATACAGCCTGAGCCAGTGGTGGGCAACCTGCGGGCCGCATGCGGTCCATGAGGGTAATCCGCTGGTGGGCCGCGAGACTGTTTGTTTACGCTGACCATCCACGGGCACGGCCACCCACAGCTCCCAGTGGCCGCAGAGAAGTGGTGTGGGATGCAGGGAGCTGTGGGTGGCCGTATCTGAGGACGGTCAATGTAACAAGCTGTCTTGTGGCCTGCCAGCGGATTACCCTGAAGGGCTGCATGCGGGCCGCAGGTTGCCCATACTGACATGAGCTCTGGGACCTTCCCCACTCGCAGGGTCCTCAAGCCTGTGCTTCAGCCCCAGTCCAAATGTCTACACCACAGTTAAACAGCCCCGTACACCAAGCCCTGCAAGCCTGAGTCAGGTGGCATGGGCCAGCTGTGGGTTTTTAATTGCAGTGTAGACATACACTTTGTGGCCCAGTCCAATTAGTACCTAAACAATCAGTAACAAGACCTTAAATTAGATCCATCTTGCTTGGCCTTAGTTTCAGCCACCTATTCTTCATGCAGGTGCTAAATCTGCTCAGGCATGGGGGAAGCTGAAGGATGGTGTTGTCTGTGTTTGCTGTAAAGAAGTTGCAGAGCTGACTGTGTTGTGCTGGTAAGGACTCCATGTCTGTTGCACCCCACATTCCTACCTTCTGATATATATGTTAGTTTCACATTATCACTGATGATTTTCCTTACATATGTCTTGTGCAGTGTTGGACTAGGAGGCCTGGAGAAAAGAGGACCTGGTAGCAGCTTGTGGAAGCCTCCACTAGGTATTTGAGGGGGTGGATTAGACCCAGAGGCCCCCTGCTGGAGGCCTCAGGGTCCTGCCACACTCCTCCCAGGAAAGGAGCAGTGGAGAGGTCTTCCAGAGGAAGCAGCCAATCAGAGAGGATGCAGAGAGCAGCCAATCAGGGCCCAGGAGGGCGCTATAAAAAGGAGCTGCAGAGCCCGAAATAGGAATTTCCTTACTGGAGCTAGAGGAGTGTAGATGGTGCTGTTGGCTGGCCGAAGGGAACTGCAGCACAATGACAGCTCAGTGCTAGTAGAGACTGGGGGAGCAAGGAATAGCTCCTGGCTGGCTGGGCCTGAACTTAGAAGGGCCCTGAGTTAAGAATAAGCTATTGGTGAAGGCTGGGGCTGCGGGGAAGTGGTCCAGGGAACTGAAGATAGTTTTGGTAAATGGACACAGTGGTGAGTGACTGCTTTTCTTAGGGTTCCTGGACTGGGACCTGGAGTAGTGGGTCAGCCTGTGTCCCCCCGCATAGCCCACTGGCGAAGGGCATACAACTGGACAGCAGTAAACCCCCAAGAAGGGGACTGAACAGACTAAGAGGGTGAAACCACTGCCTCCAGGGAGGAAGCCCTGGGATTATGGCCCGATGCCAGGGACAGGACTGGTCTAAAGATGGCAGACACAACCAACCAGAAGAGGGTGCTTGTGAGAGGTGGGTGTTACAGGATGTTTCAGTCTTTTTTCTTAGTTTATTCAGGAATATAGGACAAGGCAGGAGAGGAGACCTGTAACTTCTGCTGCTGACTCCCATTGTCCCGCAGTCTCCAAGCACTGCTCCACAGGGGAGATTTGAAAGAGGAAACAATCATCTGGAACTATTACATCTTTAATTTTGAAACTGAAAAAAAAATAACTGGATTTTAGCGTCCCCCGTTAGAATATGTTACAGCCGTTCCCTCCTTTTTTCATTACTATAAGGTATGCGGCCACTTTAGCCTGAGCTCTATAATTAGAAGCATTATTTCTGTTCTATTTCTCATTTCCTTAATAGACTGATTCATTGTAATTGATGGGGTACAAACTACAAAGCTAAGTATTTTTCAAGCTGTAAATTGCAACGGTTGTTAGTAGGAATTATTGACTATAATTCTATTCCACTTTATTTAAGTGTGTGTGTGTGTGTGTATATATATATATATGAAAGAGAAACATAATCTTTCCATTAGACATCTCCTTTCTTAATCATTATGTCCTAATTAATTCCCTGGTTAAATATAAAGCAAGCATTAGTTCTGAAATAATGTCTTCCTGTATGACTAAATAAAGAATGGTTCCTTTCCCTTCTCTGTTGACTCATGTTGGCTAGGGATCCGGAGCAAGCATGAGAGCAGGTATCCGAGACTTTGGGACAGATTCTGTGTTTCTCCTGTACTATGATCAGTGTAAGACCAGAGGTGGGAAGCAAAGATGGCATCACATAATAAGTGTAACAAGAGAAGGCAAGAGCATGAGACCATTTCTGTAGTAAGGCTTTGGTTTTTTCTGCTGGAGGCAAAATCCAGGCTGACTCACAGAGGTGCAGGTCTCCAGACATACAGTTGGGAGAAAAGTAAAATGTAGTCATGCATTTGTAACCCACACTTGGCATGGTGTCTCCCTCTAGTGTGTCTCCCTCTAGTTGCTGAATAAGAGCCTATTACTACTGGCTCATGAAGTTATTTCTTTAGCTCAAGTGGGACTGGTCTGTGCTGCTGTAATGGAGGTCCTGGGTTCAAACTCTGATGATGATCCAAGATTGTTACACAATCATAACAGGGAGGCAAGAAAAATATACTCAGTTTCAATATAAGAGAAGCTTAGATCCATTAGCTGTCTTAGTGCAGATCACAGAATAGCTTGGCAGTAATATATAGGAGAAATTTAAGCTTTGTCTCGTATATTAATTTACTATTTCTGAAAGAGAATGCAATTCAGTTCCTAGACCTTAGTTGATTGGATTTGATATTCTTACAGATTACTGCCAAATTACTGCATTATCAAGTCAATTGATTGATAAGTATGGGTTACAGGCCAGTGGCTCTCCATAAATGTGGATCCTGTGATCCCAAACCTAACCTGCCCCAGACCCAATCATTATGGTTTTATCTGGTTTCGATTTAACACAGAAACCACCCCCTGCAGCATGCAAAGACCACCTACTGGAGGAGATAATGCAGCACTTTCATAGCTTTTAGGTCCATGCCCCTTTTCCTCCCAGCCACTCTGGGATGTAGGTCATTGCATCAGGCCTTTCACACCTGAGTGAATTTTACTTTCAAATTATATTAACATGTTGTGGGGAAATTTTCTTTATTTTTCTCTTCTGGCCTAAGTATGTATAATTATTTGAATGCTTTGAAATAGAATTTACATTTGGGCCATATGTAATGAATGTATGGTTACCTGCTCCTGCGTTCACCAGAGCGTAATTTCTGACAAGCGACTTTTATTTGTATTAGTGTATTAGGAAACATTACAATTTTTTGTTAATTTTGGTAGCATAGCACATCTGCGTATGTTTGCTGCAGGAGTGATGATGGGGTTTTTTTTCTAGAAAACAAAAACATTGAATAGTACAGCTCCTCTTAATGGCCATCTATAACTTTTTTAAAGATATGGTTCTGCAGAGTTGTTAACATTAAAACACTTGGCAACATAGTGTCTTTATGACAGATATTTGTAAGAATATTGTTAAAAAGTAATCATTATCTGTCCAAAGATGCTTATCGAATTAGTAATCCTATTCCTGTTTTTTTTAATTTCCTGTAGTTAGAGTTTTTCTATAGTTTATATGTATGTATGTGTATGTATATATCTATTATACATATTAAACATACATGCTTAGGAGCAGATTCTCAGATGGTGTAAATTGGCATGCCTCCATTGAAGTCAATGGAGCTTATGCCCATAGTAGCAGCTTAGGTTGAAACTTAGCATGGTTAACTTGGGAATTTCAGGTTTTCTCCTTTTTAAAAGTCAGAAATATTTTTTTTACAGTAGCAGTTTTCTCCTTAGCTATGATGATATCCTTGAGAATTGTGTTTTTGAAAGTATGAAGTATTACGGATCAAAATCTATAGTGTCCGATGCACGTTAGCAGTTCACTATAACTCAGTGCTTGATGTTATCAGAGACTTGATACTATGGAAGGATCAGGACAAATATCATATTTGAACATTGCATTTTCCATCTATTCTGTTCATTTACAGTTCGTTATGTTTTAATAACTTGAACCTGATCCATGTTTAATACTAGTATCAGTTTGGTATGTTTAAGTGAAAACATTGGGGCCGATGTTAAGAATGCACAATAACCATGGGAACTCTGTGCAGTAGATGTTAATTCAGTCTGAATTTGCACTTCTGCCGGGACTAAATACAGACTAAAGGCCTGAATTTTCTCTCACTTGCACTTGTTTTTCTCCACTGTAACTCCATTCCACTGCTGATCCATGCATTTACCACCTTGACACTTCCCTGTATAAGATCCAGTTTTTAGTTTCTTATAACTTTGACAGACATTGACCATTTGGGCTGAAATTTTCTATATCAAGTGCTGCCTCAAGCTAAATATTTTTGGAAAATTGCAGCCAAAATGGATTAGCCAATACTGAGTATGAGGCTAAGGAAAAAATATTAGATTGTCCATGTTAAAAATTCTATTGACCTTTTCTTTGGAGAAGGGACTTGAAATTTGGACGAGAGGTGGCCTTTGGGTCAGGGATGTGCCTTTTGCTTTCTTTGTGAAAATCCACCTACATTTGGCCAAGTTGTAAGCCTTTAAAAAAATCACAGTTCGCACAAGCTCAGAAACATCTTTGATTTTTAGCACCTGAAATCTCGGAAGATTCTGTCCCCGCTGAGCAAGCTTCATGCTGACCAGACTGCAGCCTCTCACAGCCTCTCGTGCTGACCAGACTGCAGCCTCTCACAGCCTCTCGTGCATGCACCATTTCCACACAGGCAACTGAGCATGCTCCATCCCCACAGAACTCCTCCTATGTAAGTGCATGGTCTCCACAGAGCAACTGTGCATGTACCAGCCCAGGGCTAAGGGTGAAGCTGGACTTTCCCTGGTATGGCTGCCACCTGCTGCTCTATGCCAGGCACCAGAACAGAGAGCAGGGAGGCTGTCTCTCCTGTGCTCTCAATGACTCCTCTTCTCGCAGGCAATGTGGAGCAACAAGCTATATGGTGGGCGGGGGTGTGAGGGAAAGGAGTAGAGTGGGACAAGGAGTCTGGTGAAACTGGGACATGGGTGGAGGAGAAATTGGAAGTGGCTGAACAAGGAGCCTGGAACTTAGAAGGGAAATGTATGGTGGAGAATGAGGGCAGGTCGGGTGTGGGATTTGCTGGGTTTGAATAATATGCAGTAAATAAAGCATGGGGGCCATACACTGAACAATAAGAATAAAACAAAATATTGAATAGCTGCTCATTAAGTGAGCCTTGTCCATCCTGTGCACATAAGGAGCCAGGGGTCCTGTGCAGAAAAAGTATGTGATCATGTAATAAAAAAACTGTATCATAATGCATGTGCACAAGGGACCTAAATTAAGGTACCCTTAACTCTGGAATTTCCTAACCTTTGAATGCTACACTTTGCAACTTTAATAATGTTCTTTTAACATAGTTTTTGTGGGTGTGTGAAATGATATAGTACACACATCCAGTATGTATATATAAGCATAAACCTGTGTAAAGGTGTATGCAGTTTTTATTTACCATACTGGAAAAATAACTGGTTTAACTATAATGGTATATTCACACTTACTGTTAGGAGTTTTATTTTAATTTAATATTTTGCATCCCCATTGTGTCTTTAAAGTTGGATTTTATGGCTTATCTCCCCACACCCCGATGTTACAGTGGAAGCACTGACTATTTCCATTTTCTGTAGTGCAGGCTTAGGCTCCAGTTTTCATTTGCAAGACATAATTATTCAACGGACTGACCTGTTCAATCAGAAAAAGTTACTGTGCATCCACAAACTGCCTGACAAGTTGCTACACTGAAACTAAACTCTTGATACTGTTTTCTTATATTTAATTATCACTTTGCTGTACAAAATCAGAGTGAAGAAGGTGTAAATAGCCTCAGTTATAGCTAGACTAAGAAGAAAATGTGTTCCTTGAATAGCTGAGCATTTAGTACTTTGAATATTTGTTCCCTTTTTGTATATATCTTACTTGATAGGCTAATTCTGTAGTTAACAACATTAAGACAGCAAGATACATTTTAAGGCACTGATATGGGCTAGGTACCTTGCTTCCATCACCAAGTTTGAAAATGTTTGTTTATATATTGCCCTGCTTCGATGTTGAATAATGACCAAGTCATTGGATGTTAAAGGGCTGTCCCAGGGTTTGAATATCCCTCCTGAGCAGCTAGAGCTCTGGCAGGTGAGTTGGGACTGCTTCACCTCTCACCCAGCGTGAATATAAATTTGGGCTGACAGGTATTGGGCTGACAGGTATCTCACTCTGCAGGTAGTCCTGTTGATTTATGTGTCTTTTTTGCTCTATCGTTGTTATGTCCCTTCATCTCCTCTTACTCAGCTGCTGTTGTGGGTAGGTTTTTTTCTCTTCATATGTAATGAAACATCACATACATATCACAGTGCAATTGATGAGGCAGGGAGCAGAGTAGAATTTTTTCATTGATAGGGCTGTCAAGCAATTAAAAAAATTAATTGCGATTAATCGCACTGTTAAAAAATAATAGAATACCATTTATTTAAATGTTTTTGGATGTTTTCTACATTTTCAAATATATTGATTTCAGTTACAACACAGAATACAAAGTGTACAGTGCTCACTTGATATTTATTTTTTATTACAAATATTTGCACTGTAAAAAACAAAAGAAATAATTTTTCAATTCACCTACTACAAGTACTGTAGTGCAATCTCTTTATTATGAAAGTTGAACTTACAAAAGTAGAATTATGTACAAAAAAACCCTACATTCAGAAATAAAACAGTGTATAACTTTAGAGCCTGCAAGTCCACTCAGTCCTACTTCAGCCAATCTCTCAGACAAACAAGTTTGGTTACAATTTTCCGGAGACAATGCTGCCTGCTTCTTGTTTACAATGTCTCCTGAAAGTGAGAACAGACATTCGCATGGCACTGTTGTAGATGGCGTTGCAAGATATTTACGTGCCAGAATCGCTAAAGATTCATATGTCCCTTCATGCTTCAGCCACCACCCCAGAAGACATGCCTCTATGCTGATGACAGGTTCTGCTCAGTAACGATCCACGATCTGAGTGCTGCTCTTTTAAGACATCTGAAAGTATGCTCCACACCTCGTCCCTCTCAGATTTTGGAAGGCAGTTCAGATTCTTAAACCTTGGGTCGAGTGCTGCAGCTATTTTTAGAAATCTCATATTGTCAAATCTGCTGTGAAAGTGTTCTTAAAACAAACATGTGCTGGGTCATCATTCGAGACTGCTGTAACATGAAATATAGGGCAGAATGCAGGTAAAACAGAACAGGAGACATACAATTCTCCCCCAGCGAGTTCAGTCACAAATTTAATTAATGTATTATTTTTTTAATGAGCATCATCGGCATGGAAGCATGTCCTCTGGAATAGTGGCCGAAGCATTAAGGGGCACATGAATATTTAGCATATCTGGCATGTAAATACCTTGCAACACTGGCTACAAAAGTGCCATGCGAACGCCTGTTCTCACTTTCAGGTGACTTTGTAAATAAGAAGCAGGCAGCATTATCTCCCATAAATGTAAACAAATTTATTTGTCTGAGTGATTTGCTGAACAAGAAATAGGACGGAGTGGACTTTTAGGCTCTAAAGTTTTACATTGTTTTGTTTTTGAATGCAGTTATGTAACAAAAGTAATCCACATTTGTAAGTTACACTTTCATGATAAAGAGATTGCACTACAATACTTGTATGAGGTGACTTGAAAAATACTATTTCTTTTGTTTATCATTTTTGTATTGCAAATATTTGTAGTCAAAAATAATAACATAAAGTGAGCACTGTACACTTCGTATTTTGTGCTGTAATACAAATCAATATACTTGAAATTGTAGAAAAACATCCAAAAATATTTAATAAATTACAATTGGTATTCTATTGTATAACAGTGCGATTAATCGCGATTCATTTTTTAAATCACGATTAATTTTTTTGAGTTAATCGCATGAGTTAAGTGAGATTAATCGACAGCCCTATTTATTTATTTATTTATTTATTTTGTGGCCTGAAAGGAAATGCTTGAAAAATTGTATCTTTGTTAGAGCCTTGATGTTTATAATATAAAACCCCTAAATTCCCTGGCCTGCACACAGAATTCTCTAGCATCTGGGGGCCTAGTGTTCTCAGGCCTCTGCTTTATTTGGAAAGTTGTCCCTAGGAAAAAACTCTTAAACGTTAGCAACAATGGATGTGTATTGAGTATGGCACACAAGCCCACCATGATTTCAAAATGCTGGAAAAGTTCCCGGCTATTCTGAAGATAACATACTGTAATAAAAGAAAATGGGGTGTCTGAGGTCTATCAGTGACAGCTGCCCGCTTCCTGTAATAATGAAACAGTCATGATTTATTAAATATTTTAACTCTTGAGTTTTCAGAGAATGGTGATATTTAGCTCGAAACAGTGCCAGGTTTTTTTCCTGTAATTCTTGTGTTATTGCCACCCCCACAACTTACCAGGGAGCCCTCTAGTGGTTAACTACAGGCGGTGGTTTTAGAAGTGAACAACAATCCTAAGGATTTAATTTTCAATGACTGGTAAAATATTGCTAACACTCCTTTTTACCTTGAATTTCTCTGCTGACTGTGTAACTTTTATAATGACTGTTTGCAGCCTAAAAAGATATGATTTTTCTGTTATGACTTGTATCAGGAACCTACAAGCAGAGGATTAAAATTACTAACCAGGACCAGCTGCAGGGAAAGAGGGTGTGTTTTGTCTTTACTCTCAGTTTACTGTCCTTTGACACTACTTAAGAGCTCCATCTTTTGTATTGTCTTCTAGCTAGTAGGTCTGTGCTAGTTTTCATTTCCTCCAGTTTCTGGCTTCTCTCCTCACCCTTCACTCTGCAAAAAATTCTCAGAGTTCCTTACCGTTTGGTTGCAATCTATTGCTCTACCCTTCCCTTGGTCTCCTGCAGCTACAAGGTGTGCTCATGGGGTATGAATTTCTCTGCTAACCTAGCTATTCCTCTCTTTTTTGGATCCTTTTTTCCTGTGAATAGCTCTACTTCTCCACTGCTGCTTGTAGTTTTCCCAATCAGTGGAAGCAGAATTAAATTAACATTTATTGGCAATTGGTGCTCATTTCTCAATTGCAAGCTTGCGACTAACTGGAGTCTTGGAGTATGTCCAGTGGTGAGCTGGAGCTAGTCTGCGCAAACTGGTTGTTAAATTTTGAAGCCGGTTTAGAACCAGTTGTTAAAGGGGTGGGCAAACGCCAGCCCGCGGGCCACATCCGGCGCACGGTACTGTCCTGTCCTGCCTGCCTGCCTGAGCTCTCGGCTGGGGAGGCTCCGCTGAGAATCCCTTTTTAATTTTTTTAAATTAAAGCGGCGCTCTGGGTCTTTGGCAGCACTTCGGCGGCAGGTCCTTCGGTGCCACCGAAGACCTGGAGTGACTAAAGGAACCGATTCTTCAGCTTTTGGCAGCTCATCACTGAGTATGTCTACACACATGCCAGCCAGCTCGGGCTCGTGGGGCTCAGACTGTGAGGCTGTTTCATTGCTGGGTACACCTCCAGGCTCAGGCTGGAGCCCCCGGGACCATCCCTCACCTTCAGGGTCTTAGAGCCCAGGCTCCAGCCTGAGCCAAGATGTCTACACAGCAATGAAATAGCCCTGCAGCCTGAACCCTGCAGGCCTGAGTCGGCTGGCACAGGCCTGCCATGGGTTTTTCTTCACTGTGTAGACATGCCTTTGTGTGACTATGGGCAGCAGGAGGACTGTAGATAGCGCAGCATTAGTTCACATTTGGCACATTCACAACCTAAAGGGCTGGAAACACTGCAGTGTTTTCATTCCTTAGGCCTTCATTGGCCAGGGAAAGTTTTCTAACCCAGGGGTTGAATTTTTCAATCCCTACTGTGTGTATTAGAAGAAAACAAATGTCTTGTACCCTACTCCTGTCCTAGGTATCTATGCGTCTATCAGTGGTGAGAAATAGGCATTTTAAAAACAGTACTGGTTTTAATAAGTTCAAAACCAAAAATCCCACTTATTTTCTTGTTTGTTTTTACAGGCATTCCCCTGTATTTCAACAGGAATTTATGGTAAGTAAGACCTCTTATTAGGTACCATTTAAGCGGGTTTTCTTCATAGCAAATGGTTGGTGTTGTTTAAACAGATGTTTTTGTGCCTTTGTAGATCATTTTGGCTAGTGCATGAATTAGTATTTTATTATTATTATACAAACAGCATCCAATCTGACAATGATTGGGATCTTGTTGTACAAGTAAAATAGTCTGTGCCCCAAAGAGCTAATAGTTTAAGGCCCTGATCTTGCAAAAACTTATGCACGGTATTATCTTTACACCCATATGGCTCCAGTGGTGCAAAGTTAAGCATGAGCAAATGCTTTCAGGATAGGGTTCTGTGGAGACAAAAAACTAAGATATGAGGAACTTTGTACATCGTGCAGGGAAAGTGGCCACAGTGATGGGGACGTGTCTTGTTAGTTCCATCATTTTTTGTTGTTTTTATTTTTTTAATTTGTTTGCTCCCCATCTGGTGATTTATGAAGGGACGAGGGAGAGGGATACTATCAAAAGATGGCAAATATTTATATATATGAATATACATTTTTATTATTTTAAGTCAACCTGTCCATTGTTAGTCATCCACTTTCTTGTAGTAATCACAGGACAGATGACCATTGAAGAGTTATTTGAGGTGGAAAGAGGTGGGTTCAAGGAGGGTGTGCCATACATAAAAAGCAGCATGGAGAAATGAATGGAGACTATTAGGGGTGGAGCGGATTCTTTACTGGTAGATACAAATATATTTCTAGCGTTAAAATCTAGTAAATTGCTTTTTTTGCATTTAATGTTTTAAAATGCATATAGAATTATAATAGGTAGTGTTGTTATTTTTAATCTCTCTTAAGGTTAATAGAGAGACTAGCAGTGCAGCAAATTTAAAAAATCACGGAAGAACTAAGTGCCACCATAATAATCATTACTTAGTTATTGTACAAACGTCAGATATATTAACTTTCAGCCATTGTGCTGAGTTAATATTAGGATTGGCTAATCAGATATTATGCAGGAGAAAAAAGATTCACAAAAACATGACAGCTTTATTATTTTTTTAATGTAAGAAAAATGTAAAATCTTTTTATCATGTACCAGTATCAGTATAGCATTGGATAGGCTGTTTCCAGGCTTATTATTTTGATAGTTGTTAATTTGAATCAGATTTCAGGAAGTGGAAAAGGAATTACTTTCTTGTACAGTTCCTTTTTTTCTTCTTCCAGCTGTATTAATGTTACTGATGAGAAGATTACAGCTGCAGTTTAGAAACTTTAGAAATCGCCAGATATGGACTTATTGCAGATAAATCTTTGCCTCAGTCTCCAAATCCCTTATCTTCTAGGGAAAATTCTGGGTTTCATTCCTGGACATTTTGGATAATGTACACACTTTTTTCCTTAAGTCTTAACATGGACATATTTTTATTAGTTTGCAAAAAGACGCCAGACGTGATGCATGTGTGTGGAATTTACTAGCAAATGAAAAGCACAAACAATTACAGCTCATTTTATGAGAGCTGGATTAGTCAATAGAAAGTAAGCCCCTGCATACAAGAAACATGGTTCCCTGAGGTAACTAAAAGGAAGTTAGATAGAACCTTGAGTTCCTTTTCCCAGGTAATGGTACTTTTTGAGATGGTCATTGAATTTTTTTTAAGCTGAAAAGCTAAGGCACAGCTGAAACACTATATAGTATGGCAGATGGAGTTTCCATATGTATTTGTTGTTTTCATTGGCGTACAAGGAGCAGAGCATACTTCTGCCAAGACACTCTGGTTTTCCATAGTTTTTTATAAAAGGCTGTCAGCACGCAAACTCCTAACTGAGCTCCTGCTCTGCATTTCAATATTTGCCATCTAATTTTCAAGGAGATGTGAGAATGACACTTTTTTAAAAAACCAAGCTATTGATCCCTGCTTTTTTTTCAGAACTCTCAGACATGACTCTTGAAAGGGCATTTTCATCTGGTAGCTGCTAAGGGCAAGTCTCTGTGTGAGATCTGAAATACTGACAGATTTAAGAAAGGGTGACAGCAGTTCCTGTGCAGTGATGAACTTGCCAGTGATGTTGTGTTATGTAATACATTTGGGAACCAGGGCACATACACAACACACAAAGATCTGCTTAGTGGTGCTGGTGGTGGTTGTGTTTTCCCCCTCACACACACGCTTTAGGGATTCCCATTGCCTAGGACAGCAAGTGACTTTTTTCTAGTCCATATAGATGTTCATCACAATAATATCTGAGTGCACTCCAGTTATGCATTAAGCAACGTGGCTGCACACCTGGCATATGGTGTTTATTATCTCAGCCTCTCTCTATGGGGAGAGGTGTATGTAATGAGTGTCTTGTTTTGGTAAGGTCTTAGGGTTTTGTTTTTTAAATGTACTTCACTTCAGGTGATCTTATTGGATAATATGTCACATAAGCTTGTTTCTAAGCTACTCTTATAATGAATATTGTTTCACACATGCTAATAAGAAAATATTTATTTTCTTTGTTAAAGAATATATGGCCCTGATTCTGCAGTCAGATCCCTGCAGACAAACCATGCGCACATGCAGAGCCCCATACACTGAAAGTTGAGCTTCAACTCAAACTCAGCGGGGCTATGGTCAATTTGTAGGGTTCCACCTCTGTGGATCCAATTGTGGGATTGAGGCCTGTGTTTTCCTCAGTGGTCTTGTAAATGCTTGGTTTGCTTTTCTTCTCCCTGGTCTCCTTAGGCACTCTGTTCCAGAGAAAAGCCTTTCCTGTTTGTATCACTTCAGAACACTCCTTCCTCAGAAAAAAAAGGTGTGAAGACGAAAGTAAGCCTCCTATTAAGTTTTGGCTAACAGCAGGTTCCTTTTCATGAGAGGACGTTTGATGGAGGAAAAGTCTGCATTCCTCCCAAAATGCACTCTCCACACTCCAGCTTCTTAGAATGCTTCGAAACACTTAGAAAATGTTCCAACTTGAACAAGTTAAAGCCGTGAGAAGGCCAGAGGCAGGTTTCCATTAAGGCACCATGCCAGAAGTCTAAAAGAAGACTCTGGGGTGTCTTCATTTTTCAAGACTGATGAATTCAAAGGAAGGATTAAATGTTTAAAAAAAATTAGTTAGAA
The DNA here is from genome assembly GCF_965152235.1 of Eretmochelys imbricata. NCBI lineage: Eukaryota > Metazoa > Chordata > Testudines > Cheloniidae > Eretmochelys > Eretmochelys imbricata. The sequence goes on along the minus strand of NC_135574.1, from coordinate 198,229,876 downwards.
AAGGCCTGGTGCTTATTTCTTGTAAGTCTGTGTAAAACAGATTAGAATCAGGCCCAAAGACTCTCTGAATTAAAAACTGTATTGTTTTTTACTTGCAGTTCTTAGTAATCTCTGATATAGTGATAAAATGATGATCAGCCAAAAAATAAAAAATAGAGAAGGCACAAGGAATGGAGACTTCTTGTGTCCCTATAATCTCCTTGGTAGCGCTCTGTGCCTCAGTTTCCCCACTTGTAAAACCAGCATAATGCTACTTACCTCCTTTTGCAAATGGTTTGAATGTTACTGATTGAAAAGCATGGTATAAGAGCTGAGTATAAGTATTTATTATTAGTCAACTGAGAGATGACTTTAACAAGTACTTTCTCTTATGGCAGGAACATATTGAATTAATAATCGGAAAGAATTCCCAAGGATTGTTCACAGTCAATCCAGTATTGTTTGGAATTGCCAGCTATTAGAGTAATTACCAAGCAACAGAGCCACAATATTTACCTAGTATATTTTAAGATGAGAAAGATATTTGAGGTTAACTTTGTCAGGAGGGTTGTCTTCTAGAAAACTTAACTTATGCTGCACTTTGGAGTAAGGCCAAACTAAGTAAACAATTCTGATGTAAATTCTCCTTTTCAGGGTCTTCCAGTGCTTTTTCCTCTTTTCCTTGTTCAAAGAAAGGTCAATATCTGTTTGAAAAGTTTTTGTTTTTGTTTTTAAATCAAACACCTACATTCCCAGACTGTTTACACTGGTCACCATTAATAAATCTGATTTACTTACAATTACCAGAAGAAAATGTGCTTTGGAAATCTTTCCAGAAAAGACATCTCTGGAAAGAGACTAAGCACAGAATTTCACACCTAACGTGGTTGGTTCCCGCTTCTTCCCCGCCCCCATTACAGCTTGTAAAAACAAAGAGTTATTTAAAGGCTGCATTTTTGCCGCAGCTGCATGGATTCCATGATTTTCATGTATTTTAACCAGTGTTCAAGACTTCCGACATTTGGGAACTTTTGCAAAAGGGAAAGTGGATGTGGGATCGTAAACAGTGGGACTAATTTCATTGCGCATCTTGAGAGTTGCCAAGTTAAAACCTAGGCTGCATACATAGTTGGGAAAGGATAAGAATTCTCTTAAATTAGGGTTCATGTTTTGCCATGTGTTCATGGCAGATCATAGATTCTGAGGATGGAGAAACATATGAGCATTGGATAGGGATTTTAGGATGTTATCATCCATGTACTCCTGTGTTTTACTTACTGCCATATTACTTGTGATATAAGTTTGAGGTACTATTGCCACTTATTTTTTGTTGTTGTAGTACTCTACCAATGCAAGAAATCAGTTTTAATACTTATTAAACTCACTTAGAAAGTAAAGACGTTAAAAAAGAATTAAAACGGAAAACGAAACAAAACAAAAATGTGGAGAAAACCCTACGAAAGTCTACATTTTAATAGGCTTCAGAGTGGTAGCCGTGTTAGTCTGTATCAGCAAAAACAACGAGGAGTCCTTGTGGCACCTTAGAGACTAACAAATTTATTTGGGCATAAGCTTTCGTGGGCTAAAACCCACTTCATCAGATGCATGCACCTGATGTTGTTTCTACATTTTAATAAACTCCCTTATTCCTTCTATCTCCTTCACAGGCCAGCTGTGGGTTTTTAATTGCCGTGTAGATGTAGCTGAAGAGGAAAAGCTAGGAGAATGCAGAATGTCTTTGATGCTTGTAGTTTAGTTGCTGGAAATTCACAGGGAACCCACATATTATGCAACCTTGTTAGCCGGACTTGAGACCAGACACGTTTTCTAGTATCAGGCTGTTCAGTCTTGTTTTTAGCTTGCCTCTCTGGTCAAAGCAAAGTGTTGCAAGGTTAAGTTTGTCCTGCATGCTAAACCAGACTGTGTGAGGCACAAGGTAAAGAGAGAGGAGGAGTAAGTGGAATAGGTATACTAGGGTGAGAGTAACAGCAGGAGCCCTAGGTTTATATCTAAAGAGTTACTTAGGACAGAGCTACGGAGTTGAAGTCATGTGAATCCTTCTCCTCGTTTGGTGTGGTCACAGCATATTCTAGATCAGGAAAAAGAAAGCCCAGTGTTGTTGAGTTCTGTTATCAGCATGTGTGACCCCGGTGTGCTGTTAGTCAGTTCTGGGAGGAAGATGTTGCCCAATGTTTCTTAAGTAAGTTCCTAAGGGTTTCCCTCAAAGAAGAAATGACAAATAACAGATCTTATCAAAAGTACCCAGTCAAAACAAAATTCCAAAAGTCCACATATGGACACTGCCTCTCATATTAAGATTCTCTTCTATTGCTAAAACTAATCGCTAATATTTTTGACCTCACCAGAACCTCCAAAAACCCCATCTGCACTTCCTTAGTCCAAATAAACTAGCTTCATATCACTTCTTTGGCTGTGTTCTGTGGTTTCTTTCAACAGCAATTTCACATAATACATCTAGAGAATAAATTAGCATTTGAGCACCTACTTTGGACAATGTCAGATTTCAGCCAAGAGTAAAGTTTACCGGAACATGTGTCTGTTGCTGCAATGGGGCTGATCTGAGAGTCACTAGGATAGCAATCTATGTTTTTTCAGTGGTTAACTTGTAATTGCAATTATTATTAACATTAAACATAGTTAAATATTATTATGTATGATAAATCTATAATGTATAAATATAGCAGCTACTAAATGGCAATTATAATATTTAAATAATTCTAGAAATCTCAATAGTACTTGTATAAGAAATTGTCACATGTATTATTTAACAGAGATCTTATTTCAGAAAGCATCGTGTCCACATTACTAATTGTTCTCTTCCTACCCTCAGTCCTTTTCTCTCTGGAATATATTTTAAATACTTAGAAATTATTAGCAGAGAATGTAAATTGATTAACTCTCAACAGTCTGAAAGCAGTATTCACATGATCTATTTAACAAGGAGAAACTTTGACTTGATTCCGGAATGGTGGCAGAAACATGAAGGGGCATATGAATGTTTAGCATATCTGGCATGTAAATACCTTGTAATGTTGGCTACAAAAGTGCCATGCAAATGCCTGTTCTCACTTTCTGGTGACATTGTACATAATAAGAAAGCAGCATTATCTCCCGTAAATGTAAACACACTTGTTTGTCTTAGCGATTGGCTGAACAAGAAGTCGGACTAAGTGGACTTTGTAGGCTCTGAAGTTTTACATTGTTTTGGTTTTGAGTGCAGTTATGTAATAAAAGAAATCTACATTTGTAAGTTGCACTTCATGACAGAGATTGCACTATACTAGTATGAGGTGACTTGAAAAATACTATTGCTTTTGTTTATCATTTTTACAGTGCGATTAATCGCGATTAATTTTTTTATTCATGATTTACAGTGCAAATATTTGTAATAAAATAATATACCCTTAGATTTCAATTACAACACAGAATACAATATATATGAAAATGTAGAAAAACATCCAAAATATTTAATAAATTTTAATTGGTATTCTATTGTTTAACAGTGCGATTAAAACTGTGATTAATTGCGATTAATTTTTTTGAATGAATCGTGTGAGTTAACGGCGATTAATCGACAGCCCTAGTATTTAGGTTGTAAATTTTCCAGTGCGGAGACTCCCTCTTACTTACTGCCTCCCTCCTAAGTGACAGCAATATGCTAAGGTCTCTGAGACAGCAAGCAAGAGGAAGGGAAAAGAGCCTTGCTGTGCAAAAATACAATGGGGGCTCTGTTCTCTCCTGTGTCTGAGTCCCACTCAACCCAGGAGAAAAAGGGGGTTGACAGGGATCAGGTTACAGCTCCCTGATTCTGTGCTAGCTGGCTCCAGCATGAGCGAGAGCAGCATAGGGTCCATTCCAACTTACTCCTCTAGTGTATAGTCTCTAGACCTTGCACCAGTGGAGGATAGGCATGTCGGACGGGTGTGGTAGGCGCACAGATTGGCTCTGCTGGTTTTACAACAGCAGGGAATTCCCTCTTCCAAGGAAATTTTCTGCTGGCGAGTGACTGTCACACGCTGGCCTCTGCACTGCCAGGGTGGTGCAAAGGGGCTGCGTACGATGTTGAAGCTGGCCCTCTATGTGCAATCTTTGCCATGTTGGAGCTGAGAGAGAAAGGGGGGGCAAATAAAGGGGAAGTCGTAAGTGACCTTTCAAAATCTCTCTGATGGGTGGAGGGAGATGTACACTTGAATACTAGGGATTTTATGTAACACATCTAACGTATTAATATTATGACAAGTACTAGCTCATTGTGCAGCAACACAATAAAAAAACGACACAGCGGATTTCTTTTCTGTGCCTAATCGAAATACCTGAGAGCCAAGAATAGGTGCTTCTGCTTTCCATGCTCCTTGCCTCTTCTATCCCTATGCTAGATAGGAACGCTGCCATACATCATTGGAAAGAGCAACTGCAGTTGAGGCAGAGAAAGAATTAAAAAAAAAAAAGTCAGACAGTGCACTATAATGAATAACTGTTAGTGTTTCCAAACAGGGGTCTTGTTTTAGAAGGTATATTCTACTACAGGGGTGGCCAAACTCTGGCTTGTGAGCCACATATGGCTCTTTTACATTTAAAGTATGACTCACCAAGCCCCCCCCCCCCAGCCCCTATTCTCCACATACCACCAGACTTGGGGGCTGGGGGAGCTCGGGACCTCTGCCTGGTAGTGGGGTAGGAGTTTCTGCCCAGCAGGGAGGGGGGGTCTTGGGGCTTCAGCTCCGTGGGGTGCACCTGCCAGTGCTTGAAGCTTCAGTGGGGCTGAAGTTTGAAGCCCTGGCAGGTGCCTCTCCCATGGGGCAGAAGCCCTGAGCTCCTGGCAGGTGTGCCCCAGCTCGCGAACTTCTAAAGATTGTCATATGAGGCTTGGAGGGTCAGTAAGTTTGGCCACTCTGTTCTAGTAGTTCCTCCGCCTCCAATTGGTGGTAGTTGGTTGTGTAAATGATAGCTCAATTTAGGCCTGGAAATGGATTCTGACTTTATCTCTTCAGCACCTGCTTAATCCACTGTGTTTTACGGAATACTGAGAACCTATTCACCTTTCTTCTGTCTGGAGATGTGACACTCAAGAAAATTCAGTATCAGCAACAAAAATTCAGTGACAACAAGAGAATTCAGCGTCTACTACAGCATGACGAATTTTCAGAAAAAAATAAAAAACAGGGCTGCTTTATTTTTAAAATAGTCTATAAAATGCAAAGCATCACTGAATACATCAGCTTGAGGTGTTGAATTGAAAATATTATGTCCCGTTAATTTTAAAATCCGTTTTAATCTTTATTGTTTCTATTTCTCCTATCCTCCTGTCTATTAGCTTCTCTTTCCTCATGCCTAAAGCAGTTTCAATAGCCTACGGTTGAATTTTAGGCTATTCATTTCTTTTACTGCAAGTAGGCTGTAGCCCACAAAAGCTTATGCTCAAATAAATTTGTTAGTCTCTAAGGTGCCACAAGTCCTCCTGTTCTTTTTGTGGATACAGACTAACACAGCTGCTACTCTGAAAATTGGTCATCGTGTTCCTTTTCTTGGCTCAGCTTTTTTAAGATAACAGTCTGGAGGAGTTTTTTTCTAAATGCCCTACCTGAGACCTTGCAAAGTAGCAGTGGACAACCTTTTTTGACAATAATGCAAGAACAAATTAATGGCGTAACATAGGTATTCCAGAGATGTAATGAGATTTCCTTGAGCTATAACGATCAACAGCAGTATTTTCACCAGAACATTAAATGTTAGGTCCCGATACTGCATGTATGCACATGCTTTAAGTTCATGCAATCTACATAGTCCTACTGAAGACTATTCATAGTACATAAAGTTAAATCACACTCATAAGTCTTTGCAGGATTGGGGCTCCAATCCTGATACTTAAAAGCATACCTGATTACTGTATGTGACATATATTAAATAAAGAATTAATAAATATAGAGGCTCTGGCAGCTCTGGAATTATTTCCTATTTCATTAATACATCCCACCGGGATCCTAGTCTTCAGCTTAAAAATAACCTTCTCTGCAGAAGTAAATACATTAATGAAAGGTAAAAATAGATTATGAAAACACAGATGGTTTATCACAGATGAATAACATTAAATGCCAGAATTCACTTTTCTAGGTGTGTGATTCAGCGTGAATTCTGCATGTATTTAACAGCTTCTGTACAAAATAGAAACATTGTTAGTTTTGGGGTTTCTGGCAGTAGTGGTATATATGTTAAATTCTCCTTCAGGGTTTTTCGGAGTGAGGTGTTCAGAAACAAATCTTCTGTGCACCTTGTTGTGTAGTGTTAAGTTTTAAATCAAAAGTTCAGTGCGTTTTTAACAAGCTGACTACAAAAATAAACGTGGATAGCCTTTTTGTGTACCTGACAGCAAGTCTGGCATATAAGTCAAGCATCCACTGAACTGCTTTTATAGAAAAAAAATTCACCTTGTACACCCCTTCTACTCCTTTAAAATACACTTAGGATCAGGTTTCCGCTCACTAGAGCTGAATTCAGTTTATTTCTAAGCTGTCACTACTGTAGAATGGCACTGGATTGAGGGGCATTCAGTGAGAAGGCTAAATCTAACTGGTAATCCATTTCTTCATTTCCATTGTATAGCCAACCTTGACAAATTAATCACAACCAACTGTTGGCTGCAGTGCGGGGCAACCTATGCAGCACAGAAGACAAATGAGGCCTCATGCTTGCCTGACAGCCTAATCTTTCAACTTGCCCCATTGGACCGAACAAGGAGACACTTTGGTGTGTCTGTCACCAGTACCACCCATAAACAAAGTGTTTGCTTGCAGTCCTATGGTTAGGCTGATGTGATAAATTATTGAGTGCCAGTCCAGTACCTTGTCAGTCAGTGCTGCAGACCGAGGCTCGAATAGATTAGTCCTGATAAAGAAGAGTCACCATGCACTAGTTTCCAAGATCAGTGAAGATAACCTCACCTAAATTAAATAGTGAAGAGTGATTTGGTGTGTGATCTCATGGGAGCTAGTTGGCTTCTTGGTTTAGGTGGAAATGTTGGGGCCACCGCAGAAAATCTTTGTCACATTAATGATAATTGGTAACAGGCTCCTGCCAAGACAATTTGTTAATCCAATGAACAGGATAACAGAAGAAAAGAGAAAAGTGGCAACATAAATGAATTAAATGTCTTCAGTCAAATAGACTCATTTTTGTAAAATAATTAAAATTATTTTCTTTAGCCATGCTTTTGAAAATGATGTAGCATATGTATAACTTCTAAAAGTTGCATTCTGAATGTGATGCTTTATTTTAGTCGTGCCCCTCTTCATGATGTTGTTCTTTACTATCCACTGTTGTGATCTTAGTTTAGTGTTATTTTGCAGAATTACATATTGGGCCAGATCCACAGCTGGACTAAGCCAGATGTAACAGGGCATAGCAGGGCCCCCCTTGGTCCTGCCTCTGCTCTGCGCCAAAAATCATGAGGAGACCTTCTAGCTCAGCAGTCACCGGTGCAGTTTATTTACACAGTGCAAACCCACCACCTCTCACCATATATTGCTGGGGGTTCCAGCCGTAAGGGCTTCTCTTTCTTAGAGCCAGGAGGGGAGAGCTACCCCTTTCCTTCCATTCTCTGGCTTCTCCCCTTTTTGCTTCCTTCCTCTGAGCCTGTATATAGCCCCAGGCTAATCAGGCTGGCAGCTGCACCGTCTCTGCCCATCAGGCTCAGGTTCCACTTTCCAATTTAATTTGGAATAACACAGTATTTATTTTATCTCAGTGGGGTTTGTAAAGTTTTTTATGTTACGTTAAATGCTTAGGTGAAGGGCTTACCTATAATAGGGAATTGAGGAATAAAATTTTCTAGTATATTTTCTTTGCCCATTAGCATAAGAAAAATAAGACAAAACCTAAAAGTGTAACAGCTTTGCAGCATCCCCATAAAAAATATCATCTAATGCTCACATTTTGTGATTGTTCTCCTGCTCAATAAGAGCAAGTGAAATTTCCTTATTAAAACTGAGTAGCCCCTTACCAAATGAGTAGTCCCATTGACTTAATTTAGACCACTTGTTGAATAAGGTACTTTTCAGTGTGTGAAAGGGTACTTGAATATAGTTCTGAATGATCTGAACCTCCATAGGATTGATTCATGCTGGAACTTAATTCCTACTGAGTTACTACTCCATATATGATTGTCAATGGTAAAACCCATCCAGTGGAGACTACATGCACTGTATGGTCAATAAGAGCAATACCGTCACCTTCCTCTCTACTCCTGGAGCACTAACCACTCCTTGAGACTCTCAAATGGGTTACTGTCACTTGTGCTTATTAACGCTGGGCGGGGAGATTATCAGTGTATTATATAGGGCTTGATTCTCATTTTCATACACTAACACCCCTTCACACTTTTCTGGCTGTGTGAACAGGACTTAAAATCAATATAAATGTAATTGACCAGAGTCATGTAAAGGTGCCTTAGTGTAAATGAGAATTAGGCTGTACAGTCTTTAAGTGTACTACAGAGCTGTCCATTGGTTGTTAGGAGGTACTGATAACAGATTATTTTAGATGCTACCAGACACACCCTCTGAGCATCTGCATTGCTGCTGCTGAAATTTGGCCTGCTACACAGTATACTGACAGAACCTGTAATTATCCGATTCCACAAAATACTGGAGCATACGGGTAGTCCTATTGACATCAGTGCAGCTACTCATGTGCTTAAAGTTTAGTCATGCTTAAGCACCCTGCTGAATTGGGGCCCTAAATATGCACCAGTGAATCTTGGTTGTGACTGTAGTAATTGCATCATTCCTCTTGTTAAACGTGAATACATCAGTCCAGCTGAAAGACAGTTAAAAGGTTTTCAGAATTCACTTTCATATTCCTTTGTTTTTATGATGTTAGAAGAGCATTTCTGAAAAGGAACGGGTGATACCATGAACTGTTTGGAATTCAAACGGCAGAAAAGCCACGATTAGAAGGCCTAGAACCTGTTAAACAAAAGTAGTTCCAAATATTAGGATTGCAGTTAATTAAATATTCCAAGATTGATCAGTACCTTGTGTATAGTTTAAGCTTTATGGACCAGATCATTACCAAAGTTTGAAAAATGAATATCAGTTGTAAGCAGAATATATATCCATGTAAATTGCATTCATCAGGACAATTGCCCAGTGTAGGCTGTGAGCTTTCGACAGTGCAATCATAATAGCTTTTCAGTTGATACACTTTGTGGCCAAAGAACATTAATCATTTTCTTATGTCTTTAATTACCATAAGGTATTATGCTTCTGTCCATAATAGGTACTAAATATTATACCATTGATAGGTTTTTAACCATGCTTTTCATTGTAGGTTGTAAACATAATATAGCAGCCCATGATGAGTTCCGAACATTTTTTTTAACCTGCTGCCGTTAACAGGACCAGCAAAGTAAAATCAAGTTTTTTTTCAAGCTATAGTTACTAGTGGATTATATTCTTTTATTTTTCTCTTATCGGGGTGAGCAAAAAGAACAACATAATTGCTAAATAACCCTCTCAATTAAGAGAAGATTTTTTTGTCCATTTTAGAGAAATAAAACCCAGTTCCAAAACCAGAAAGATACTAGAAGTCACTGCATTTTGCATAGTAATAAATGTGACCTTGGCCCTGGGCGGAAATGATAATGCTACTTAGATGCTCGCTAATAACTGTGGACTGCTCTATGAGTCTCTTTATTTTTCTGTGTACTCTGTGGATTATAACATGGTAGCTTTTAGTATAGATTAATGTACTGGAAGCCAGTAGGTTCATTTAATAGAAATACATTAGACCCAGTGCTCTCCTCTAATCAAATTGTCAGCTATGATATAGATAATGTGTGTGCATGCTGGCATTGTTTATCTGTCATCCCTAATGAAAATTCCATTTTGTGGCATCTCAGACCAGACCAGTTATCCTATGGCCTGATTAATGAGTTGTCACTATTTTACTGAATATAGGTAATCGGAAGCAGCAGTAGAATCCATCACATTTGGCATCGAAGTAATGTGGAACATTCAACATGTGACAAATCAGATTATTAGGAACTTAAGATACTTGATTTTTTAATACGTAAGGCTTTACAAAATTGCATTCAATCCACATCAAAAAATTTAACTATTATTTCTTTAATAATTGCAGAGTTTATTCAAAATCATTTCATTAAGGGCAGTCACTGAAGTGGGATTTCAGGCATCTGTTGGAAAAGAATTGATTTTCTAAGCTTTTCTTAGATTATCTTTGGTCTTTTCAGGGTTTTTTTGTTATTATTATTATAGTTGACCTCCTTGTAGGTTTGCCACATTGATTACCATACATTTTATGTGGATCTTGACCCCGGAATGTAGTTGAATGCTTTTTGAGTAGGAATTGATAGAAATATTTCTGTATGAGCAACATTGCCAGTAAATGTGAAAACCAACCAACGAAACTACCTCATCATTTAATGAACTCTTCCTGTTTTAAACAAGATTATTTTTCTTGATAATGAAGTTCTGTTTAATAAATGAACATCTTTAGCCAATTTTGTCAATGTCAGTGTTCTAAGCAGACAAGAAGAGGTCACTTTACCTTTTTTCTTTTTGAGTATATTTCAACCTTTGCTCCCCATTTTGTCATGCCTGGTGTCCTAAATTCTTTTCTCTCCATATACATGTTGTTTTCTCATAATCTACTCATTTTTTTAATTTGCAATTATCACCGTTACTATCAACACATTTCATGGGTTTCCTACTTTTTGTATGGAATAGTTCTGCTCGAATTCCATGTTTTCTCTTATTTTTGTAACTTGCATTATATGATCCCTGGTTTTAAATTACTCCCCAATATTTATTTTTCATATAGATTATTAAAAACTATTAACATCTGTGAATTTATCTATTAGGTCGTCTCATAGTCTTCCCTTGTCCAGTAACGATGAAACCCATTACAGCTTCCTCACACCAGATTGGTGATCATCCTAGTAGACCTGAAGTCAGCAAAACACTGAAGCACATATTTAAAATTAAACCTATTATTCAAGCCTCTGCTGTGCATTGGATAGGGATGGACTTAAACATGTGTTTAAATGTTTTGTTGAATCAGGGCCATAATTCCCATATAAATAAACAGAACACTGTCATAAATATAAAGGGAAGGGTAAACCCCTTTGAAATCCCTCCTGGCCAGGGGAAAGCTCCTCTCACCTATAAAGGGTTAAGAAGCTAAAGGTAACCTCGCTGGCACCTGACCAAAATGACCAATGAGGAGACAAGATACTTTCAAAAGCTGGGAGGAAGGAGAGAAACAAAGGGTCTGTGTCTGTCTGTATGCTGGGTCTTTGCCAGGGATAGACCAGGAATGGAGTCTTAGAACTTTTAGTAAGTAATCTAGCTAGGTATGTGTTAGATTATGATTTCTTTAAATGGCTGAGAAAAGAATTGTGCTGAATAGAATAACTATTTCTGTCTGTGTATCTTTCTTGTAACTTAAGGTTTTGCCTAGAGGGGTTCTCTATGTTTTTGAATCTAATTACCCTGTAAGATATCTACCATCCTGATTTTACAGGGGGGATTTCTTTATTTCTATTTACTTCTATTTTTTATTAAAAGTCTTCTTGTAAGAAACTGAATGCTTTTTCATTGTTCTCAGATCCAAGGGTTTGGGTCTGTGGTCACCTATGCAAATTGGTGAGGCTTTTTATCCAACATTTCCCAGGAAAGGGGGGTGCAAGTGTTGGGAGGATTGTTCATTGTTCTTAAGATCCAAGGGTCTGGGTCTGTAGTCACCTAGGCAAATTGGTGAGGCTTTTTACCAAACCTTGTCCAGGAAGTGGGGTGCAAGGTTTTGGGAAGTATTTTGGGGGGAAAGACGCGTCCAAACAGCTCTTCCCCAGTAACCAGTATTAGTTTGGTGGTGGTAGCGGCCAGTCCAAGGACAACGGGTGGAATATTTTGTACCTTGGGGAAGTTTTTGACCTAAGCTGGTAAAGATAAGCTTAGGAGGTTTTTCATGCAGGTCCCCACATCTGTACCCTAGAGTTCAGAGTGGGGGGGGAACCTTGACATGGTGGCATAGCGGTGGGATTAACCTGAAATCATTTTGAGATCCAGTTGAGATTTTTTGAACTAGAAATACAGATTTTAAAAAGGAATTTTTTTTTTCCTTTGGAAAGCAGTTGAAACTGAAAGCAGATTGTTTTTTCTCTGCTTTGTGGCCAAGCAGAGACAAAAGGGGATTATCTTGTGAATTGCAGGTTTTCTTTGCCTGGAGGCAGGGTACTTAACTCCTGCAGGGAAATTCACAGTCTTCCAACCCAGAGGTTTTTTTTTTCTTTTCTTCCTAAAAGTAAATAGGGGGTGTGTGTTCTACCCATTTGCTTTTTCTTTGGGCTGGGTAAGCATGTTTCCAAGTAGTTGGAGGTTTTTTGCTTTAAGTTGGGCCCAGAGCAGAGACAAGGGAATTGTCTTTTTCTGTAGGCTGACAATCACTATCAGAGAATAGGTATTCTATTCCAGCACAGCAAAATTTTACAGCTAAGTTTTGTTTGTTTATTTCTAAACCTCGGGTGTAAAGTTAGTTAAAAACAGAGAGGTTAGAATGACCAAATCCTCAGCTCGACTACAGCTGGAATTAGCCAAATTTCAGGCTGAGGAAAGACAAAAGGAACATGAAAGACAGATAGAACTCATGCGGCTGAAGAAGGAACAAGAAAGGGAGGCAGAACAACACCAAGCGGCTGCTCACAGGAGAGCTATGGAAGCGAGGGACAAAGAACTGGAGGAGAAGGAAAAAGAGAGGAAGTATGTGGAGGAGGTGGAGAAGATAAAGGCTCAGCAGAATATCCCAACAAACCCTAGTAATCCTTCTCCAAGTACCACTTCCCATCCCAGAAAGTTCCCCACCTACAAGGCAGGTGATGATACTGAGGCCTTCTTAGAAAACTTCGAAAGGGCCTGCCTTGGGTACAACATCTCTACTGACCAATACATGGTAGAGCTGAGGCCGCAGCTCAGTGGACCCTTAGCTGAGGTGGCAGCTGAAATGCCTAAAGAACACATGAACAAGTATGAACTGTTTAACTCCAAGGCGAGAGTCAGAATGGGGATAACACCCGAGCAGTCTCGTCGGAGGTTCAGAGCCCTAAGGTGGAAACCAGACATGTCATTTACCCGACATGCCTACCACATTGTGAAACATTGGGATGCCTGGATATCAGGAGCAAGTGTTGAATCTCCAGTAAATTTGCCCTTCCTAATGCAAATGGAACAATTCTTAGAGGGTGTTCCTGAGGAAATAGAAAGATACATCCTAGATGGGAAACCCAAAACTGTAATCGAGGCAGGAAAGATTGGAGCCAGATGGGTGGAGGTGGCAGAGAAGAAGAAAACTGGTCGCAGTTGGAGCGGAGACCAGAAGGGACCACCCCAGACCACACCCTATTACCGGGGGCCGCCCAAGGCCCCACCTACCTCCCAGAGAACCCTCCAGACCCCTTATCGTCCTGCCACCCCGTTCTCCAGCAACCCTCCTCACCCCAGTGACCCGTCAGCTGGACGATGTTTTAAATGTAACGAGCTGGGGCATGTAAAGGCCAACTGCCCCAAGAACCCCAACAGATTACAGTTCATTGCACCGGAATCACACCAGAGGTCCACAGGCCCAGATACCTCCCAGATACCCTTGGAGCGGAGGGAAACTGTGAGTGTGGGCGGGAAGAAGGTCACCGCGTGGAGGGACACCGGAGCACAAGTGTCAGCTATCCATGCTTCCTTAGTGGACCCCAATTTAATCAACCCAGAGATCCAAGTGACGATTCAACCCTTCAAGTCCAACTCTTTCAATTTGCCTACAGCCAAGTTGCCTGTCCAGTACAAGGGCTGGTCAGGAACATGGACTTTTGCAGTCTATGATGATTATCCCATCCACATGCTGTTGGGGGAAGACTTGGCCAATCATGTGAAGCAGGCCAAGAGGGTGGGAACGGTCACCTGCAGCCAGGCTAAACAAGCCGTGAGGCCTAGCTCTGTTCCGGAAACTTCTATCAGGACCCGGTCAGAGGTGATGGACCCGGACCCCAGGCCAATGTCTGCAACAGCAGTAGTGGATCCAGTCCCAGAGACCCAGACGGAACCAGTCCCAGAACCGGAACCAGCCGAACAACCAACACCAGACCCAGTGTCAGCACTGAATCCAGTACTTGCAACCTCAACACCAGAGGGCCCCACCGACCCTGAACTGGCAGCAGCCGATAACCCAACACAAGAGGCTCAGCCGGAGCCTGAATCCCAACATAGCGCACCAGCGGAGAGCGGTGCACAGTCAACAGAAACAGCTCCATCCCCTATATCGCTTCCAGAGGGACCAAGCCTAGGTCCACAATCCAATGAGGGACTGATGTCTCCCGCATCAAGGGAACAGTTCCAGACCGAACAGGAAGCAGATGAAAGCCTCCAGAGAGCTTGGACGGTGGCACGGAGCAACCCACCGCCTCTCAGCTCTTCTAATCGATCCAGGTTTGTTGTAGAAAGAGGAGTTTTATACAAGGAAACTCTTTCTGGTGGACACCAGGAAGACTGGCATCCTCAGAGACAGTTGGTAGTTCCAACTAAATACCGGGCCAAGCTCTTGAGCTTAGCCCACGATCACCCTAGTGGCCATGCTGGGGTGAACAGGACCAAAGACCGTTTGGGGGGATCATTCCACTGGGAGGGAATGGGCAAGGATGTTTCTACCTATGTCCAGTCTTGTGAGGTGTGCCAAAGAGTGGGAAAACCCCAAGACCAGGTCAAAGCCCCTCTCCAGCCACTCCCCATCATTGAAGTTCCATTTCAGCGAGTAGCTGTGGATATTCTGGGTCCTTTTCCAAAAAAGACACCCAGAGGAAAGCAGTACATACTGACTTTCATGGATTTTGCCACCCGATGGCCGGAAGCAGTAGCTCTAAGCAACACCAGGGCTAAAAGTGTGTGCCAGGCACTAGCAGACATTTTTGCCAGGGTAGGTTGGCCCTCCGACATCCTCACAGATGCAGGGACTAATTTCCTGGCAGGAACTATGAAAAACCTTTGGGAAGCTCATGGGGTAAATCACTTGGTTGCCACTCCTTACCACCATCAAACAAATGGCATGGTGGAGAAGTTTAATGGAACTTTGGGGGCCATGATACGTAAATTCGTAAATGAGCACTCCAATGATTGGGACCTAGTGTTGCAGCAGTTGCTCTTTGCCTACAGAGCTGTACCACATCCCAGTTTAGGGTTTTCCCCATTTGAACTTGTATATGGCCGTGAGGTTAAGGGGCCATTGCAGTTGGTGAAGCAGCAATGGGAGGGATTTACACCTTCTCCAGGAACTAACATTCTGGACTTTGTAACCAACCTACAAAACACTCTCCGAACCTCTTTAGCCCTTGCTAGAGAAAACTTACAGGATGCTCAACAAGAGCAAAAAGCCTGGTATGATAAACATGCCAGAGAGCGTTCCTTCAAAGTAGGAGACCAGGTCATGGTCTTAAGGGCGCTCCAGGCCCATAAAATGGAAGCATCGTGGGAAGGGCCATTCATGGTCCAGGAGCGCCTGGGAGCTGTTAATTATCTCATAGCATTCCCCACCTCCAACCGAAAGCCTAAGGTGTACCATATTAATTCTCTAAAGCCCTTTTATTCCAGAGAATTAAAGGTTTGTCAGTTTACAGCCCAGGGAGAAGATGATGCTGAGTGGCCTGAAGGTGTCTACTACGAAGGGAAATGTGCTGGTGGTGTGGAAGAGGTGAACCTCTCCATGACCCTTGGGCGTATGCAGCGACAGCAGACCAGGAGCTGTGCACTAGCTACGCGCCAACGTTCTCAGCCACCCCAGGACTGACTGAACGGGCATACCACTCCATTGACACAGGTAATGCTCACCCAATTAGGGTCCAACCTTACCAGGTGTCTCCTCAAGCTAAAACTGCTATAGAACGGGAGATCCAGGATATGTTACAGATGGGTGTAATCCGCCCCTCTGAAAGTGCATGGGCATCTCCAGTGGTTCTAGTTCCCAAACCAGATGGGGAAATACGTTTTTGCGTGGACTACCGTAAGCTAAATGCTGTAACTCGCCCAGACAACTATCCAATGCCACGCACAGATGAACTATTAGAGAAACTGGGACGGGCCCAGTTCATCTCTACCTTGGACTTAACCAAGGGGTACTGGCAGGTACCGCTAGATGAATCTGCCAAGGAAAGGTCAGCCTTCATCACACATCTCGGGCTGTATGAATTTAATGTACTCCCTTTCGGGCTGCGAAATGCACCCGCCACTTTCCAAAGACTTGTAGATGGTCTCCTAGCGGGATTAGGAGAATATGCAGTCGCCTACCTTGACGACGTGGCCATATTTTCGGATTCCTGGGCAGACCACCTGGAACATCTACAAAAAGTCCTTGAGCGCATAAGGGAGGCAGGACTAACTGTTAAGGCTAAGAAGTGTCAAATAGGCCTAAACAGAGTGACTTACCTTGGACACCAGGTGGGTCAAGGAACTATCAGCCCCCTACAGGCCAAAGTGGATGCTATCCAAAAGTGGCCTGTCCCAAAGTCAAAGAAACAGGTTCAATCCTTCTTAGGCTTGGCCGGTTATTACAGACGATTTGTACCGCACTACAGCCAAATCGCTGCCCCACTGACAGACCTAACCAAAAAGAAACAGCCAAATGCTGTTCAGTGGACCGAAAAGTGTCAGAAGGCCTTTAACAAGCTTAAAGCGACACTCATGTCTGACCCTGTACTAAGGGCCCCAGACTTTGACAAACCGTTCCTAGTAACCACAGATGCGTCCGAGCGTGGTGTGGGAGCAGTTTTAATGCAGAAAGGACCTGATCAAGAATTCCACCCTGTAGTGTTTCTCAGCAAAAAACTGTCTGAGAGGGAAAGCAACTGGTCAGTCACTGAAAAAGAATGTTACGCCATTGTCTACGCTCTGGAAAAGCTACGCCCATATGTTTGGGGACGGCGTTTCCACCTGCAAACCGACCATGCTGCACTGAAGTGGCTTCACACCGTCAAAGAAACTAACAAAAAACTTCTTCGGTGGAGTTTAGCTCTCCAAGATTTTGATTTCGACACCCAACACATCTCAGGAGCTTCTAACAAAGTGGCTGATGCACTCTCCCGTGAAAGTTTCCCAGAATCAACTGGTTAAAATCGTCCTTGAGATGTGGAAAATATTGTTAGTCTTTATGTACTTGGTAGTATATTTAGAGATGCATGTGTCTTATTAACTCTGTTTTTCCTAGAGCTCCAGGAAGAAATCCCAGCCAGTGTTTCACCCTAGCTGAGATTTGGGGGGCGTGTCATAAATATAAAGGGAAGGGTAAACCCCTTTGAAATCCCTCCTGGCCAGGGGAAAGCTCCTCTCACCTGTAAAGGGTTAAGAAGCTAAAGGTAACCTCGCTGGCACCTGACCAAAATGACCAATGAGGAGACAAGATACTTTCAAAAGCTGGGAGGAGGGAGAGAAACAAAGGGTCTGTGTCTGTCTGTATGCTGGTCTTTGCCAGGGATAGACCAGGAATGGAGTCTTAGAACTTTTAGTAAGTAATCTAGCTAGGTATGTGTTAGATTATGATTTCTTTAAATGGCTGAGAAAAGAATTGTGCTGAATAGAATAACTATTTCTGTCTGTGTATCTTTTTTGTAACTTAAGGTTTTGCCTAGAGGGGTTCTCTATGTTTTTGAATCTAATTACCCTGTAAGATATCTACCATCCTGATTTTACAGGGGGGATTTCTTTATTTCTATTTACTTCTATTTTTTATTAAAAGTCTTCTTGTAAGAAACTGAATGCTTTTTCATTGTTCTCAGATCCAAGGGTTTGGGTCTGTGGTCACCTATGCAAATTGGTGAGGCTTTTTATCCAACATTTCCCAGGAAAGGGGGGGGTGCAAGTGTTGGGAGGATTGTTCATTGTTCTTAAGATCCAAGGGTCTGGGTCTGTAGTCACCTAGGCAAATTGGTGAGGCTTTTTACCAAACCTTGTCCAGGAAGTGGGGTGCAAGGTTTTGGGAAGTATTTTGGGGGGAAGGACGCGTCCAAACAGCTCTTCCCCAGTAACCAGTATTAGTTTGGTGGTGGTAGCGGCCAGTCCAAGGACAACGGGTGGAATATTTTGTACCTTGGGGAAGTTTTTGACCTAAGCTGGTAAAGATAAGCTTAGGAGGTTTTTCATGCAGGTCCCCACATCTGTACCCTAGAGTTCAGAGTGGGGGGGGAACCTTGACAAACACATAGACATTAGTTTAATCCTTTGAATCTGGTATGTTGCCCTGTTTTACTCCAGGAAGTCATTAGACTGAAGGCTGCAATAATTTATCCATAAATCCTGAAGGCCACATTGTGCTACCCTTAAAATCAGTGGGATTACTTGAGTTAAATACTTCTCAATGTGAGCAGTTATTAGAACCTTACCCAATTTCTTTCCTAGTCACTGTGTTCCTACTCTAATTTAACCTATGCTTTCTTAATATATTCAATGCTTCCGTGCTAGTTTAAGTGCAATTTGTGACCATTAGGCTATGTTTTCTACATGGTCACTCCATTACCTAAAATGTCTACATCTCTTTTAAGTGACAGCAAACCCTGTTATTTGCTATATCTACTTAATAGTTTTATTCAAATCTTTTACAAGATTTAGATACAAGAAAGATCCCAAACGTGTCCCTGGAGACTGATGGGAACCAAGTCAGACATTTACAATTTTAGAGCAAGAGACAGTCAAGAAACTAGTGTATCTGCCACCCCTGCTCCCTTGAGCCTACCACTGGTACTTCTCAGTCACTCTTCTTTCCAATAGTTGTCCAATTCATTTTTAAACTCTTTATATAAGTTGCACTGATTGCTGCTCTGGGCAGTTCTTTCCTTGTTTCTATTACTATCTGTGTAAAGAATTGCTTCCCAAATTCCTTTTTGATGGAGCTTTCTTCACTTAAGTTCACACTTCCTCGTTTTTATGTTTGCAGTAGCTCAAATAGCCTTCTGGCAATTATGCTTTCTGTTCACCTGAGAATTTTGTATATCTTAGTGAGACCCACTCATAATCTCTTTTCTAAGGAACACAAACCTGGTTTCTGTAACCTTTTTGACGCTGAGATGCTTGATTCTCCCTTTCATTCAGTTGCCCTCCCTCCAATGTGTTCTCCATTTGTCAAATACTTTTAAATAAGGCAACAAGTGGTGAACACAGTAAATTAAACATGTCTTATCTAATCTCTATCAGTAGTAGTATAATTGACTCTGATTTGTATTTAACTGCTCTATTTATACTTCCTACAATTTTGTTATCATTTTGATCCTATTTTAAGCACTAACACATGATGTGTTAATGCCATGTGTGCCCTCTGTTACTCTTGATTACTTTTGTAATCCCTTGTATACCTACACTGTCTCTTCTGTGTTTTATTTTAAATCTTGTTTAATGACAGTAGGATAAGATACATGTTCCTGGGGCATTTACTATATTAATTTACTGTGGAACACTTATCTATTTTTGTTTCCCATTTAAGTGAATCCTGCCATCTCTTCTCAATTCCGGCTCCATATCCTTCTGTGTCCTGTTTCGTGTCTCATTCTACTCCTATGCTGACTCCATTAAGCCTAGAGATGTTGGCCTAGCCCTTATAAATAAGGCTCAGATTTTGTCACGGTATTTTTAGTAAAAATCATGGGCAATAAACAAAAATTCATGGAAGCCTGTGACCTTTACAGTGATTTTTACTAAAAATATCCCTGACAAAATGGGGAGGGAGGAGGTTCCAGCACCCACACCAGCTGGGGGCTCTGGGGTCCCTCATCCCCGCTACAGTGGCTGGGAACTCTAGGGTCCCCACTGCGGCTGAGCTGCAGTGGGGTCCCCTCACTGCCTGCCACAGCTGGGCTGCTGTGAGGGAGTCCCCCCACTGCCTGCCGTGGCTGAAACACTGTGGGGTCTGGTCGCCGCGTCTGGGCACGTGCGGGGGACACCTGCTATGGCTGGGCTGCTGCAGAAGGATCCCTCTCTGCGGGGGGGCCTCTGGCGGGCATGCAGGGGGCTCCTGCTCCAGGGGCTCTGCAGGAGGGCTGCTGGCCATGCCTGAAGAGTGCTGATTGACTGTTCTGCCCTGCAGCCCGGAATTGCTGTCAGCCTGCCTGGTTGCATTGATACAAGCCATTTTGTATTATACACTGAAAATAATATCATCGAGTGAGAGGCCCTTTTACTATGATAAGTTAATGGAACTTGAATTATCTAACACCATTACTGCCTTTCCTTATAGTGTCTCTTGATTATAGCTCTTGCATTCCATATCAATAATGTAAAAGCTGACTCCTTTTTATGTTTTCCTCTCTTTTTTTAAGATTGTAAACACTTTTACACTTTCTAGTCCTACTTTCACTGCTTAATACTTGTTTGTCTGTCTCTCTATCTAGTAAGCTTACAAGCTTTCCCCTACTTTCTGCTGGCTTCCATACTCTCTTGCCATATGCCTGCCACTTCCCATGTCCTCTACTCAATCCAGGAATTTTATTTTCTAAGACAATTTGTCATATATCTAAAATATTGATGTCTAGCTGGAAAATGTGCTTTTCCTGAGTTGCAGTGAAGGGCATAATTAGCTGAGTGGAACCACAGGAGACGTGTGACAAAGTAGTAGGGCAATCCCTTCATTTCTTCTGCCACTCAGCTGCATTTACAAGGAAATTGAGGTAACAGGTCAGTTTTCACTGAAAGGCTCATTGAAAAGCCTGATTTTTTAAGTGCAAGTCATCAACTTGTCTGGCGGGTAGTAAGTAATTTAAATTTCAGTTGTCCACACCAGCTTTTTATTTGTACTGGGCTCTTGAACAATAGAAATGTCTTAATCTGCCCCTGTCTTCACAGCTTGATCAAGCCAGCCTCAGGTGGCTTCTTTTCAGATCCTTTCTTTTCAGATATAACCCATCTTTCTAACTGGGGTCTATGCTTATTTACATTGACACGTTTGCAGAATAACTTGTAAAAGAATGTATGGTAAATGGCCAATTTATTTTTCCTGAAGGGTTATCCTCTGACAAATTAAATGATTCCACTTAAGGGTCAGGCTTTGCTGAGGTTGGGAAGAACAGAGATTTTGACATTTTGTTCTGATAAATCTTCATAAGTGAGAGGAGTTTCGGTTATCCACTAAAGCAAAACACAGTTTGCTAGTATAATGATGCTAAAAAATTTCAGCACCATACTTTGACAACTATTTTGGGTACACGCTGGATATGCTATTTAAAACCAGTGTTAATAAGATTTAAAGTTCATATCAAGAGTAAATTGGATTTGAACTTGTAGGATTGGAAGTGCTATTAACTACTTATTTAATTTCCTTTTTGATTGAAGTATGGAAGATTCAGAAACTGCATAATTGGGAGTGAAATGCAAATTATAGATGTTAGCAGAAAATAATATTTTTTAAAATTGTTGTTTGACAATTAATTTTATGATCTTTTTAAAGCATGAGGAACACGATAAAACCTAGGCCATTATTAGTTTATTTGACTAACACAATAATCTAACCAATATTCGCAAAAAGAAAAGGAGTACTTGTGGCACCTTAGAGACTAACCAATTTATTTGAGCATGAGCTTTCGTGAGCTACAGCTCACTTCATCAGATAGCTCATGCTCAAATAAATTGGTTAGTCTCTAAGATGCCACAAGTACTCCTTTTCTTTTTGCGAATACAGACTAACACGGCTGTTACTCTGAAACCTAACCAATATTGGAGATGAAGGACTGAATTCTCATTTACACTGAGTTCCCTTTATGATTCTGTGGCTGTGTAAAAGGGCCTAAAGTGGGTGTAAATAATACAATTTGTGTAAATGAGAAACCACCCTAAAAATAAGAGCAGGAGATGGGAGAATAAATGTAACCTTTTGGAGATTTTCTGAGAAATGATTATATTTTGGTCTATTATACAATCTTGTAAACATTTGCCCATGTGAGTAGTCCTATAGAGAGCAGTACATTTATTCACATGCTTGTTTGAAGGATCAAGGTCTTACATTGTGAGTATGTTGTTGTCCTTTTCTTCATTGTTTAAAGTAGGTTTTCCTAGGATGCTATCCTGTAGCACTGTTTCTATTTAAATCTATTTAATCTTTGATGTGGAATGTGACTGATATCCTGTACAGTACAATCAATAAATGTTAAATGTAGCATTGGAGTAAATGAAGACTCATTGCAGGATGGGTCCACATATTTTGCTTTGAGCTCCCAAAATCTGTACAATATGGCCGAGAAAGAAGTTAAGTAGCCGGAGCAAAGTGACCAACTGCTGATATATACAGTACCCCAGAAAAGTGAATATAGTTGTAAACCGACTGGATAAAAA
This sequence comes from Eretmochelys imbricata, assembly GCF_965152235.1. Lineage (NCBI taxonomy): Eukaryota > Metazoa > Chordata > Testudines > Cheloniidae > Eretmochelys > Eretmochelys imbricata. The sequence continues at coordinate 198,207,524 of NC_135574.1, read as the reverse complement.
TATATATCTATATCTATATCTATATATATTTCCAGATGGATCTCATCTCTTGCCAAGTAAATGATTTCTACAAAAATTATGCTGAACGAATTACTGCATCTAGGTGAGGAGAAAAATTCTCCCTCCTTTAAAATTTGATGCAGAAAATGTTGAGATAATGCAGGGATATGTCATGCCAGACGTACGACACATGCATTTTTAGCATTTTATGTAGTGGAGGTTGATATTATACAGAATGATCTAATATGAAGTGAAAAACAGTGGCCATTGTAAGTACTGAATACAGGAAGTTTTTTCTTTCTTTCTTCCAAAATGTAGTGGCGTTTTTGAGCTCATATCTGTCTGGAAGCATTTCAGCTTTCGACTGTTGTAGATTTTCTGAATAAGTAACTGCTGGTCTGTGTGACCCTTTACTATGTTTTTATCACTACTGTAGGCAAGGTGAAAAATCAGTCTGAATAATATAGAGAAACCTAAAATCAATACTGCATTTGTTAAAAGAGCAAACTAACTAGATTAAATGTGCCCCAGACAGTATCTTGCTTTTCACCCAGCCTTCCCGGGGTCAGGGCACTGTAACGTCTTTCCAGTTTTCCAAATAAGACTTTAGGAGACAATGATAAAAGGAAATTTTTGTTTCTGATTTTTCAGAAGGCACTAAGCATGTGTGTATTTTTTACCTAGCTCCCAATGCTCTCTTGGGAAATCTTTGATTTTCTTTGCAGTCTTGTTAGAAAGGAGATAAGAACTGTGCTTCAGTAGAAATAATGCCACACTTTTTTGTTTCTTCTTGTATGCGCAGAGCCTTTACTGAGTACTCTGTTGCTTTCTGATAATCCTACTAGGTTTCAGGGCTGCACTAGAAAGCAGAATAGCCAAAATGACCGTGGAAGTGGTTTTAAAGGGCAGTGCTGATATGACAAGGCTAAGGTGTCACTTTTTTTTTTTCCCAAGTCTTTAGTGGAATTGAGCAGCTTGTTTTCTTTCTATATTTTTAGCCATTGTCCATGTATAATTTCATTATTCTACAGGATAGCAAAGAGAGAGACCTGCAAGGGTGGGATAGTTCAATGGATCTGCCGATGGACAGGAGATGTGGGCTTTTTTTTTTTGCCTCTGGACAGAAAGAGTAAAATTCTGGCCCCATTGTAGCCAGTGGAAGTTTTGTCATTGACTTCATTGGCGCCGAGATTTCACCTAAGGAATCCACTGAGAAATAAAACTAGTGTTCCACTAACTGTCTGTAGGCCAACTGGCTTGCTCGTGCAATGAAGTTGTATTCTATCTCTGGTTTTTTTTTTAGAATATTTTCCCCCCTTACTATAAAGCAGATACATAGCTACTCTGGATACGTACTACAAGCATAATTATACAACTCTAGGCTAGGGAGGCATAGGTGTCTCGGAGTTATGAGCACTCTATGCTTCCTATATTGCTATGTGGCACGCTTGTCCTGGCTAGATCACAACTAGAAGGGAGGAGGGTCCTCGGGTTGTGCCAGTAGGGAGATGGCTGAGAACCACTTCTCTAGACTATAGTCATTTAGAGTTTGTGTGAATGGATTGGATTTACAGTACTATAGACTATATATATTTATCTCTAAATATATGTCTTTGCAGTGTTGGCAGGTACACTTTGGGAAAGTGGGATCATTTTTTGTACACTTTTGTTCAATAAAGAACAGCAAGGCATATGCATTTAAATCAGTGGATAGAAATGGCTGTTTAATCTTTTGGAATCTTAACTATACATGAAGCCAGTGTCCTATTGCTGTTCAATTCAGTGTATGATGGAGATTTTACAGTTGATTAGTGGTTTGCACCTTTATTCAGATTACTTTTTGTTATATTATGTCATAAGCTTGGAAGACAATTTGGCTTGTTCAGAAGTTAGAAATATATAGATGAATCATAATAATAATAATGAATAATTGTGTATATGTCTGAATATTTATGTATGGACACACAAACATTGCATCTGCCCTCACATGCATGTATCTATATACGCACACATGATATTGATTGATATTAATATCTACACCTACAAATATATATGTACGTATTTAAGACTCTCTCTCATATGGAGTAGTTAACTAAATATTTGCATTATGTGTGTGTGTGTTCTAACTGCACATATACAGCCCTGCATTGTCAGGGCAATGAGAGCTGCAAAAATCCCCTTTCAGTGTTTTGGTGACATTCCCTTTGTTATTTCACTATTGTGCTCTGCTTGATGTTCTAACACTTCCCATGTGCATTTCAGAAATACTCTGAGCAAGAAAAAATCCATTACATAACACATTAAGCATCACAACTATGAAGCAATTTGATTATCAGTGTAGTTCCAAAGAGAAGCCTGTCTGTTATATTTTTTAAAGGAATTTTAGAGCACTGAAGAACCTCTGACGTGGCCACTACACAAAGCTCTCTACAAACATTAAAGAGAAATTAAGCCAAAATCCCGTACTGCTCATACTGTAGAAAAATTATATTCTTGCAGAGAAAGATGTGATTCTCCAGAAAACCTGAACTGTAATACGTCTCTTGCATGAACGTATGTCCTACGACTCATAGAAAAACTGCATCTCTCAGCAGTTGCCAGTGTAAATGTGTCCTTTCAGTAAAATTCCACAATTTGTAACAGCAACAGTACGAGTACATCAAACAGCATAAGCACAGACTTCATTTTGCATCTTTTCCACAATGGAAATTTATAGCATGTTTGTGGTAGTCTCTCTGTTAGAGCTGAGGGAATAAATGATTTTTTGGGTTCGTTGGCGGAACTGAAAAAAACCAGTTTCAGATTAAAAGAATTTTTTCCCCCAGATTTTTGGTTTAGTTTAGGTTTTAGGTGTGGTTATTCCCTTGTTTGTTTTTCTTTAAATGAATCGAGCTCAATTCCTACGCAAACCATTATTCTGAAACAAAGGTGAAATATTTTCTTTTGAAAGTGTCTAAACAAAACAACATTTTCAATTTCTTTTTTCTGAAACTCCTTGCCAAATTCAACTTGAATTCACAAATAGTCTGGTCTCTCTAAAACTACATTTTCCAGCCAATGAATGACTCATCTGAAAAAAATTGCCTCGCTCTACTCTCTATCGCTACTTGCTCATATGGCTCCCATAACGATAGTACTGGTACCTATGTTCACCTTGAGCTGTTAATGTGATTAGAATGTCATTTAATTTCCTTAGAATATCAATATACCACGTAGAATGAATTTGGACAAAATGTAATGTGTGTTTAATAGGTACAATTGCTGACATGTTCTTTTATCTTGTACCTTTTTTAGGTGTAGACTGGCCTGAGACACTGATCTCTAGTTGACCCCTTAGCTTGAAATCGTAGACACTGCTCTGCCTAGCAACACTTACAGACAAAATAGTGGAAATTCAGGATGATGAATGTAGATTGCCATGCTGATTTGACAAGAGATTACTCTCAGTCTAACAATCAGTCCACATTGGCTTATTTCTCTGACAGGCTTTGCTTGAGCAACCCTGTTGTAAGGAAAGTCAGTGTGTCTCGGCCCACAAATTATCTTGCTTTTGCTAGCCAGATAAGGAGAGTGACACCTGCTTGTCTGTTTGATGCTGATGCCTTCTGATACCTGTTTCTTTGGTGTGGCTGAACCTGTGGTGATCCATTTGTCCAGAGCGTGGCTCGTTAGGAGGGGAGGGTACTTAATTTTTTTCAATCCACTGCACACTCTGGGAGCATTTTGGGTTAGGCTTGGTTCAATCTGCTTCCTCACTGGATTTCCTAGGTTCATATTTATTGTAATTATTAGCCTCTACCAACTGCCCGCTTACCATCTGTGAGTTGTGTTGAATGTATTTGCAATCACTCTTTCAAAAGTTTATTTAGTTTTCAGCTGCTGCTGGTGAGGTCATGAATTTTCTGAGGAGGAGAGATTTAAAAGGCACATTCCCCTGCTTAACAGGAATAGTGAGCCATGATCATTTCTTGAGAAATTTTCACATATGCATTATGTGAGATTTCTTATATTTCTTTTGGCTGTGGTGGCATTTGACACAAATGCTAATTAATTGTCACCTTGGTACATGCCACAACCTACACTAATATATCTGCAACCTTGTGACCTAGATGTCAGGGAAGTAACTGTTTTACAAATGTTGCATTCAGTGATATTAGTGAGAGAAACTTGTTTTTGAGGGGGGAGCAGTTGTGAGGTACGTTGTGGCTGTGTGAGGTAAAGAAAATAGTTCATTTGGCAGAAAACCCATGTGTCCTATCCCTCTCCTCTACTCTGATTGATCCAAACTTTCTTTTCAAGGTGAGAATATAAATCAATACCAAGAAAAATGGCCGAGCAAGCAGCATGCATGTCAACGAGTCATCTCATGCCTCTGGCAAAAAGGCTAAGCTAGTTGGTAAAACACTAGCATCTTTGCTTTCAAAAAGGTCAGATTTACCATTGTAATGAGTTACCCCAGCATTAGGTGATTATGATCTTGCAATTTTCACAGCTGAAGGACAACTGCAGGTATTGCAAGCTATGCCTGAGGTAGGGTTATCATATATGGCTCTCTTGTCTCTTTACACAATCATATCTGATGGATAGACTTGTACTATTATGATTACAATGCCCTCAATAGCTAAGCTTAATCCACATGACCATAGTGAAGCTCAGTTGTTCACTGTTCTGTTGTGTATTCAGAACACATTTTCATCCCACATGCATCGGTGTGTGGTTTCAGAACATTTTTGGGGTGAATGTTGAACACCTCTTTAAGATGAACCTGGAAAATTGTCTTTATTGCTACACCAGCACCACCACCAGCTGCTGCTTTTTCTCATTGCTACATACTAAACACTTCACGACTGGCAAAATTAACCGGCCAAAAATAATGCCTGCAGAAATAGTTTGTGTGTAATTGCAAAGTACATCAGAATGATTTATTGAGTTACTGGTATTAGATTTTACTTTCAACATTATTGAATAGAGTTGAAAAGTTTGTAAAACAAATATAAGATATTCTATTTATCTTTTCATATTGATAAAACAGCAGGAATCAGGTGTGATTTGCGCATATAGTAGAAATCTACTAACTAGCACGTCTTGCTGCACACAGAAACATGCCATCCTAGTTACTTTCTTGATTATCAGAGACTTATAAGAATTCTTTGTCCAGACTTGTATTCACTTCTCTTTCATAATTGTTTGAAAGCAAAGCATTAAAATATGTAAATTACTGTATTAAGGACAAAGAGATCCCTTTTTTAGAAGCCACAAGAGAGTAAGAAGCTGTCTGAAATGAATCAGTAGCTATACAGCGGATGGATTATGTTTGCAAGCTCCATTTCAGACTTATTTCCTACTATGGGTAGGTTTATAGACAACACTAGGAGTCTCCGTTAAACTGACTAAGTTTGCCACTTATCCATTGTTTAAAGTCATTGATGTGAATCTCTTCCCAGGCATTTGTTTCAGTTAAAATTGTATGCTAGTTGAAATTGCCTGTTTCTATCATCTTGAAGTGCATCATATTAAATGTGGACTATTTAGTATTTGTGTGTGCTGTTAATAGGCTGGTTTGGTTGCATATTAACTGACAGTAACATTTTTCACCCTTAGTACTTAACTTTACTCTGGGTCAATCCTAAGTAATAAAACCCTTAGTGTCTCTGTACAATCTCAAAGTCACTAAAATAGAACTCCATTAATATTCTCCCACAAAATCCTCATTATACTGTTACTCACTGGACATTTTCCACATACTGCACAGGCAAATTAGGCATGCAATACCATTTAACAATAGCATGGATGTTCCTTTGGTAAATTCCCACAGCACAAGAAGCTGAATATTTACCCCAGAGTGTCTGACCACAGGGAATTTCATCAGGTTCTCCATAAATTAATGAAGGAGGGGAGTTTTGTGCTCTCTCTTTGTCCTCAGAGTAAATCATGCTAATCATTTTCCAGGAAATAACAGAAGATAGAGTGGAGACCCCAACATATATCCTCAACGACCATTCCTTTCACCTCACCACTACTCAACATCCTCCTTCCCTAAAAAGATCTGCTTCTCTTTTATATAATCTCTTTCAAATGATTCAGAGTAATTCTTCTATCATCTCTCCTCAGGAGAATTAGGACAATGGTAGTTGGAACAGCTTGCATAGCGCAGAATTTGTTTCAGAAACCATTTAGCTGGTCACTGTTGTAATTCCCAGAAAGAAAGAAGATAAAATGTCCTGAAACAGATACCAGAGCATGTATGTTTGAAGATCTTTGAAGCTTTCACAGGCTGTCACCAAGGGTAATAGATATATGCAAAGATGTATAAAGGATGCAGTTCATTCATAAGGAGAGCTGGTTGGGAATTTTTTGATAACACTTTTTTCCATTCGAAGAAGACGATTTATCAAAACTGAAACTTTTCACTGAAATGTTTTAATTTCAATGAAACTTCAGTTGGGAAGGCTTCTCAGATGCAGAATGGAATTGAGAACGAGTGCCCAGAAAAGCCAATAGCCCATCTGGGCTGTTGGAAGACCTAGGTTCAGGTCCCTGTTCCCAAGGGAAAGGCAGGGAAGATCCTTGAAGCTGGGTCCCCCACATCCCAGGCCAATCTACTGATCTATGGGTGTAGTCTGCTGTGACATCGGAGTAGTTTGACCTCTATATTTGGGGAGACAGCTCCAGTCAGGCCAACAGGGCTGTGCGTGGGGGAGGGGACACACTTACCCAAGGCTTGCAAACTACGCCTGTGGCTGTGGGTTTTCTCCTCCTCCTCCTTTTTAATGAAAATTATTGAAAATGTTATTTCCATCTCGTTTTTGTTCCACATAGGAATGAAAACAAATGGTGGAACCTCAAATTTTTTTTACACAGCTGAATTCTTCTTTTCCACCCAGCCCTAGTCATAACTGGTTTTTTTAAAAGTAGGGAGCCTGTAAGGGCAAAACCGATGAAAGATCCTTTTGATTCTCTTCTTATTTAAATTAGCTATTGAAAGTGTATTTTTATGACATGCACCTTTTTTGATAACACACTTTTGGAAATCAAGAGAATGAACATACCAGCGTATATACCAATATTCGCTAAAGACAGACAGCTAGCCAGTCTCAAATAGTATGAAAAGAAACCAGTGGCTGTGAAGACTGAGCAAGTATGTATAGCAGCTTCTGAGTCTTTTATTAATGTTAATATTCTGGGATAATAGAAGAAGAAACTTACAGGGAAGTGTGAATAGGCTTAGGCCTGCTCTACATTTAAAAGTTTGACATAGCTACAGCTCCACATCCCTGAGTGCTGCTACGTGGACATAATCTAATCCCCAGTGTAGATGCAAGTGGGTTGATAGAAGAATGCTTCCATCAAAACTGGCTGCCATCACTTGCGGAGGTGGAGTTCCTACAGTGATGGAAAACCCCCTTCTCTCGCTGTAGTCAGCATCTGCACCACAGGAGCTATGTCACTGTAGCATCCATGGCATAGTTATGGCTGAAGTCCTGTCCCGGTCTGGCACAAAACAAATGCACAGGGTGAGTGCCCACGCTCACCCCACTTTCTGGAATTCTTTTATAAGCAGTGTGAAATAACAACAGGAGAACAAAGCTCAGCCTAGCCTAGAGTTTTTTCTGTCTCAGACCCTAGTTCCTTCTACCATCTTAAATCCAACGTAGGATTAATGAGCCACACCTATCTCAGTGAGTTAGCAGAAATTCATCAGCGTATTTATACAGCATGCCAGCACTTTTAACCTAGTGGGTGCAACGTAAGCCCCTGCCAACTGTGATAGGAATATTGCTATATGGAAAGGAAAAGATTTTAAAATGGCTACTGCTAACAGAATGTGAGTGGTAATTCGCAGTCCCAGCAGAATGGTGAAGGTCGGATCAAAATTTCCATTTCACCTAAGATGGCTCTCAATGTTTTTACTCTCAATGTTTTTACATTGCTGCACAGTATTATTTCCAAGATGCCGCCATTTTAGCCACTGGAGAATATGGGGAAAACAGTTCCATATTAGCGGCTGTGTGTGGAAATAAACTTTTTTTCTTGTAAATTAAATTTAAACTTCACAAGAGAAATACTACCCCTCCCCCAAATAATTCAAATAATGTGCTGTGTGGATACGGAGTTTGCTTGTACCTTATGGCTAATGCTCCCTTGGCTTTTTGTGCCTTTGTCCTTTTCAGTATTCTGGAGGAACACTCACCGCAGTAATATGGGCCAATGTCTATCTTATTACTTTATCTGTTTTATCTTTTGTGAAATTGAGCTGTTAGTCAGAATTGTTTAAGCTGCTGCTCCAGCAATTGGTTAACCATGACGCTCCTCAAACTCATTTCTTTCAAGTAATTTGATTCCCACGTGCTCACTGAGATTGCTTCTTTGCAGAAAGGAAACGGTATGTCTGTGGGAGGGAGGGTGGGAGTGAGCAGACAAGGACTGTTGTGGCTGAGAAATGCAGATTTAAGATAAAAACAAAACAAAAGCATGTTTTAAAAGATCACATTGCATTTCATCTCCCTTCACCTAAGTCTATAAAGCAAAATGTTTTCATGTTCACTGAATTCAAGCACATGTAGGGCCTTTTGTGCTGAGAGAGTACAAAATAGCAAGTGAAATTCCATCCTTCTCTCGTTGTTCATCAGTTATGCCTAAAGCTGATGTGATTATCTTTTTCAGTAATATCGCCAGGAAAAAATGTGTAAAATAATTAGGTTTATTTTATTTTTTTGGTAACAGTGGTCCTAAAAGTCTCCTATAGATTTTAAGATAGCTCTTGAAATCATGAATAGAGGTTAGGGTTTTTATTTTGTTCCCCAAGCTGTTTCTTTCACATCCTGGCTATTTAGTAGTGGTAACTGAGCACCAATTTTGTAGATCAACTTCTATTTAAGATTAGTTAGTATGGAAGCATTTTTCTGCATTTTTCTAAATAATGTACAATTTACTCAGAGATTTATAATTCCATAAAATTGAGAATATTTTATCGCAGCTTTGGGCAAGAACCCTGCAGTGGGGAGGAAAATCAAGTCTTAAAGGTAAATCTTGCTAGAAGGAGACTTGTTCTGTAAATAAATATTCCATGTATAAGCAATGGTAAAATTTACATGTCTGAAATATGCTTGGCATTACTACCCAACCATTGTGTGCCCAAGCAGACATGTCAAATACAAGGCAGGGAAATGCTACTGATACTGTTAAGAAGAGCCTGCTTTGAGTTCTGTTAATTGAAAATAGAACTGATCATTGGTTTGTGGTATGAGGAAATTGCTTTGATAACTTAGAGTCATAGACTCATAGAAATGTAGGGCTCAAAGGGACCTCGAGAAGTCAAGTCCAGCCGACTGCACTGAGGGAGGCCCAAGTAAACTTAATAACGTCCTTGTTAAATGTTTCAAGGACATGCAACCCTTGGGGATCATACCGGCAAATTGCAGAGGACCCCATTGATCGACTCCCATTGATTTCAATAAGGGTAGAAGGTCTTTGGCACCTCTCTGGTTTTGGGCCCTAAAAGGAAAGGTTTATGCTTTAATAGGAAACATACAATGTTTGCATATATTGAATGTTAATATTAATCAAGTGCTATTAATGTCTGTTTGTGTTTTAACCTATTAAACTAATAGACAGTAGACGTGTGATTTGTCAGTTCAAAACTGTGCACTTGATGAGGGTAAAATCCTTCTTTTGGGGAAATGATGTTATGGAGACACGACTCAAAGTGAATGGACACTTGGTTTGAAGCATGTAAATAATTTTTCCTGTTTGGCTAACATTAAGGCACAGAAACTAAAATAATTCCGAAGGGGTGAGTTTCCTTAAATGTCATGGTCACTGCTCTGGCAATTTAATGAGATCCTAACGTGAGTCTAAATGTACCCTTAGTACCGATGAGAATTAGGCCCATTAAGCTGCAAGGCAATGGACAATCAAGGCCATTGAGGGTTTTCTTTTTTCACTTTCAGGAAGTGGGGAACTGGTTCCACCTATGGGGTGTGTGAATAAAGTGTAAAATACTATACATGTACACTGATGTATACCAAACTGTGATAAAGGTGTTTCTGTCTAGCACTTCTGACATCTCAGTCACATTCAACCCACAATTTCATTTGTTTTCCTCCTTATGAGGCTCTCAGAGTTGGACTCATGGTTTTACAGGCAACTAGATTTTTAAAAAAGTAGATTTTTAAAAACTCTTAAGATATTTCTAAAATAGTTTTTCTATATGTTATGAAGCATAAACATAATACATGTTTGTGTGATATAAAGGTTTTATTTCCAGTTCTGTGGTATGACCTGTACTCTACCACTCTTGAATAACAGAGTTTTGCCACATAGTTGATCAAAATATGGGTAAAAAAACTTGCCATGTTTTTTTTTTAATTTAACACTTCAAAATTCCAAAAAAAATTGACTATGTATATGCCTGGAATAAAAAAGGGATGGTATTTTCATTAAAAAACTGCAAATCATCCTTCTTTAAACTCAAAATGTTGATAAAGAACTTTATCGAAAAATTTAAATTTGGAAAACTTTTACCAACTATAATCCCCAGCTCCTGCTGATAAAAGTCATTGTCGCACCTGACATTATCAGATCTTTTATATTTTTCGTATGTTTTTATACACACACAACTTACCTCTTTCTTCTTTTTATTTCCACTCTTTGTTCAGGTTTTCCAAATGAGCCTGCTGCTGTTATTGCCCTTACCACTATTAAGGAATGGTTGAACAAGAATCACAATGAGGTATGTAATGAAAGAAAACTTTCCTGATCAGATTTCAGGATTACTTAGTTTGACCCAAAATTGTGAAAGAGCATATCAATAAGTATGCAATTGATCCTTTGAAATTAGGACTATGTAAAATACAACAAAGCAGGTGCGTAACATCAGTGGTAGTTTGGACTGTATATACCAGGAGTATTATCATATTTAATAAGCTATATGGAGGCTAAAGGGAAATATATTCTATTTGTAACAGTACCGTGCATTTCCTGTGCATTGTACTGTGCATTGTGATGCTCCTACGCAAAGTAAAGCATCCTCTGCGTAAAGTTGTCCCTGAGAGACAAAGTTTTCATATAATAATGGAGAGAATCCTGTAAAGGGAATGTATATAATGGGCTTCAATGGAACTGCTACCAGGGACAGTAGTTTTTTAGGAGCTGGTTTATACCAAAGAGCTTTATGATGAAAATAATCTCTGAGTTTATTAATTTTTAGGTTCCTTTCACTTTATTATACTATTACTTTTCATTGGAAACTGTCTACTTACTTAAAATTTCACACTTATGTCAAACATTAACAGACCTGAACTACTTCCACAACTACACTGTCATGATGGTTATTTTTTTTTATGAAACAAAATGCATTCCATACCTCCTGTTCTGTTTCTCTTTTCTTCCTTTTTTGTCTTCTTAACTCTGATGGAATATGTTAAGTGGCACTGAACTGGAGAAATGAGCAGAAAAAAAGTGACTGAATGAATAAAATAATCATGATGTCTTAAATTTAAGACGTGCCTGTTTCCATATTTTGACAGCCAGCAGATTTCCAAGTGTCTAGTGTTGTTTAATACTTTTCTCACAAAATGTTTAATTTTGCATAGCTCAGGTTAGAATGGTTTCCTAAATAATCATCTATATGATATTTCAGCTTGGAAATGTATATTTGGGGTTCTGTTTACCAAGATCGTTCAGGGATATTAAGTGATAAATTGAGCAAGTTATTTTCAGCAACTTTAGAGTTGAATGCAAAAATTGTATGCTGAGGTTTTTTTTAAAATGGATGACCAAAGTTATGCTCTGAAGTCCATATTAAAGTCCCTAAAAAACTGGCCTGACTCTCCAGAGTTCCACGGGTCTTCAAGACTCCAGCAGTGAGGTCAATAGGAGTTCTCGATGCTCAGCCCTTTTGAAAATCTGGCCATTTTTTTATGTGTCTAAACTTTGCCTTAGGAGTCTAACTTTATACTTGTATTTTTGAAAGTCTGGGCTACTTGTATCCGGTTTATTAAATCCTAAAACAGATGTAATGGTAGAAACTGAAAATATTCCAGTCAGCCCTATGCATTTTCAGTGTTTTGGCTGATCCTATTTCAGTTTTGTGCTTTTTTACCGCAAATCTAAAAAACCAAACAAACAACCTTTCATTTTCCAGAACTAAATCTGTGTGTCTCACAACTCGTGTGTACTATCTGCTTCAATTCCCTTCCTAATCATTTTTATTTTAATGGTGCTTCAGGGAGCCTGACTTCTTTTGGCAAAGTAGACTGCAAATTAGAGTAAAACAGATGGGCAAGGGTTCTTTAGACAAAAGCCATTTTCTCATCTTGCTCTATGGCTTGGGCTATTGTTTTTAAGACACAAAGAATATCTATTTCCCTGGATGTTATCTGTACCCTCCCTTATGTCTGTCCCTTGCCTGACCTATATTTGAACCTTTCCTGTGTCCTGTTGGCTTCTTCTCTGTCTCCTACTTCCTACTCCTCTCTGGCTCAGTGTGCTGCCCCAGCCCTTTTCTAGCTCCCTCAATTAACTTGATATAATGTCCTCCCCAGGCTCTTAGAAACCCCTGCCTTTGCCTTGAATGGAGGCCTTGTTATGAGTTCAGAAGTCATGGATCGCATTGGGAGTGCTTATCTTTCTATGTGTTTTACTTGAGTTGTAAACACTTAAGGGAAAGGAATGTGACTCAATCTGTTTGTCAAGTGGCATGTAGTTTGCAGACTGCATATATTGATGTAAATAATCATTAACATTGGGAATAGGCACTTGCTATCTCCTTTTCTTGCCTTCTCTAAAGCAGTTCCTTCTAATTCTGAGCCTTCCAGCCTGCAGATCCCCCACCTCTTTACTTGCAGGACTGTAGCTTCCCATATTTTTGTGTACCACCTAGTGAAATGGAACCCACATCCTGACTGGGGCCATTGGGTGCCGCCACAGTACAAATGTTTTAAAAAAAAATCATGTGTTTACATCATCACTGCTTCTAAGGATGGACTGGAAGTCCAGTTGTGTCACTGTGTCTGTCTTGGGTCCCCTGTACAGCACCTCCCTATTACATTGTTGTGTTCCTTGGTGCTTAGGAGCACATCAAATCTAAGTCTTCAGTGTGACGCATTTTAAAGCATGATGAATGCTAGATTATTGTGTAACAGTGAATGCAACGCTTCAGAAGTAATCACTTGGGCCATTTGTTAATTTCTGGAGGAAAGAAGGGGTGCTTCATTCGGCTGAAGATCTGATTTGTGTGTGAAACCATACCAGTAGCAGAAACCCCACTGCGGGCCATCAGTGAGTAATCACTGAACAGGTCTAACTAGTGTTTTAGAAAATAATATTTTTTCATATAAGTTGTATGGTTTTCCATAATCATTCTTTGCATAAAAGTGAGAAGAAAACCTTTGACATTTGGAAACCAGTTTGTAGAGTCATAAATTCCAAGGCCAGAAGGGACCACTGTGATCATCTAGTCTGTCTTTTTGGATAGCATAGGCCATAGAATTTCCCCCCAAATAATTCCCTGCATAATATCTGTTAGAAGAACATCCAATATTGATTTAAAAATTGCCATTGATGGAGAATCCGCCATGCCCCTGGGTAAGATGTTTCAATGGTTAATTACTCTTAATGTTAAAAAATTATGCCTTGTTTCCTGTCTCAATTTGTCTCGCTTCAGTATCCACCCAGGGAAATATTATGCCTTTCTGTGCTAGATTGAAGAGCCCATTTTTAAATATTTGTTCCCCATGTCAGTTCTTTCAGACTATAATTGTTTACTTTCACTTTGTTGAGCTAAATAGATTGAGCTCTTTGAGCCTATCACTATAAGGCATGCTTCCTAACCCTTTAATCAATCCCATGGTTTTTCTTTGAACCCTCTCCAATTTTTCAAAATTTTCAACCAGAAACAGTATTCCAATAGTGGTCAAACCAGTGCCAAATGCAGAGGTAAAATAATCTCATTACTACTACTTGAAATTGCCCTGTTTATACTTCCAAGGCTCTCATTTGCCCTTTTGGACACTGGAGCTCATGTTAAGCTAACTATCCACCAGCAACCCCAAATATTTTTCAGAGTCACTGCTTTCCAGGATACAGCCCCCATCCTGTAATTATGGCCTATATTCTTTTTTCATAGATGTTACATTTGCATTTAGCTATATCAAAATATATACTGTTTGTTTGTGCAAAGTTTGGCAAGCGATCCAGGTTCCTCTGTGTCAGTGTCCTGTCCTTTACATTATTTACCACTCCCTCAATTTTTGTGTCATCTGCAAAATTTATTAATGATAATTTTATATTTTCTTCCAGGACATTGATAAAAATGTTAAATAGCATAGGGCCAAGAACTGAGCACTCTGGGAGTGCACTGGAAATACAAACACTCGATCATGACTTCCCTTTTAAGATTAAATTTTGACACCTATCAGTTCATCTGCTTTTAATCCATTTAACGTGTGCCATATTAATTTTACATCATTCTAATTTTTTAATCAAAATGTTGTGCGTACCAAGTAAAATGCTTTACAGTCGTCGAACTACATTACATCAACAATATTACCTTTGTCAACCAAACTTGTTGTTTCAACAAAAAAGGCATCAAGTTAGTTTGATAGGATCTATTTTCTATAAACCCAAGTTGCTTGGCATTAATTATATTACCCTCCTTTAATTCTGTATTGATCAAGTCCTCTTCCTCAAGTCAGCTGCTCCATTATCTTGCCAGGATCAATGTCAGACTGTCAGGCCTATAATTACATGGGTCATCCCATTTACCCTTTTAAATATTGGCACTTTGTTCCAGTCTTCTGGAACTTCACCAGTGTTCCAAGATTTATTGAAAATCAATATCTATGGTCCAGCGAGCTCCTCTGATAGCTATTTTAAAACTCTTGGATGCTAATTATGTGGACTGGCTGATTTTAAAAAGGTGTGTCTTTAGTACCTGCTGTTCAATATCCTCCAGAGAAACTAGTGGAATGGAAAGACTGTCTCATCATCATCATATGAAGAGAGTACATTATCTGGTTTCCTTTCCCACACACCAAGAGTTCTCTTGTACTCCAGACATAGTCAGCCAGTGGAAATTGGCAAAGCTCAGTTGACTTCAGTTTACACCAGATGAGGATGTGGCCTACTGTATTTAGTCAACCCTTACCCTCTTCTTTGGGTATGGTTTTGTTGGTAATTTAAACAATAACAAACTTCAGCCTAAGCTTTCTCCCTAAGCTTGGCTGTTCTTAGGGCTTCCTTGCAGAGACTTCTCCACTGTAGAGACCAGATCTCTTTAACTAGTGCCACTCCTAACTCCACACCAGAAGCACACCTGCCATAATGAGTCTGCATAAATTAGTCAGTATCTCCTTCCAGCAGGGTGGATAAAGAGAGAAGAACCTTGACACCCTGTTACAGCTGGCCTGACACCTTTCAGATTGTTTGGCTGTTTCTTTGCTCTCACTAATCAATGCCAGCTCTCTTGTTTCACTATCGTTGGGGAGCAAGAGGAGGGGACCACAGTCTATTTTGCACTTAATCAAGTGTACATGTGTCTATTCCTGACTTGTCATCCTCTGAAAGTCAAATTCCTTTTCTCTTCTCTCCAAGATGTCCAGCAGTGGTTACCCCAATTGAACAAATATTCAGTTCCAGTTACCTTAAATAAAATCTCGGGTACTTTGGGGCCTGGAGTACAAAATGCAGAGTACATCGCAAAATAAAAGTTATAGGAGGATATAAAAACAGAGTGATAGTCTACTCACTATGACAGAAGCAAGGCGCTAAACTTAGTAATACAGCACAGTACAGAAAACTGTTGTATCCCTGAAAAACTGTCATGTTCCTGAAAGGGGAGGCAACCATCCCCACTGACCTCTCTCTACCATCATGTAGTCTTTTCCCCCTTTTGATGCAATAATGAAGATTTTAACTGTGTCAGTTTGATTCAGAATTTAGTAAATGTATTCCTGTTCAACCTGGAGTCATTGAAAATATTTCCTTGCTGGCGCATCTCCTTGTATTTCACAGCAGATCCTTATCAGTTTTTCTGTGGCAGTGTTTACTGGAAAACTGATTTGCATTTAATAAAAGGTTTTCTCACCCAAGTCCATTGTTGTGCCCAACCCTCAGGTGTTTGCATAAAAACTTATTAGCATGTTTAACTTCAGTGTCTCTTGGATGAATGTCTCATCATCATGCAAATTGAGCTAGCCACTTTCTGAGGTTAATTGTTACAAAAAAAAACCTTACAGAGACAGCCTGATTGACTGAACACTAAATATAAAATTCAGAATAGCAGAAGTAATTTACACCTGGCAGGCAGGGCACCCACCATCACTGTATTGCAGTCTAAAACTTAACTACATTGTGCTCACCAGGGAAAACAATACAATAAGCAACAATTTATATTTAGTTGTACTTTACACACAGCTCTGCTCTAGTCTTGAAATGTAGCTCTAAGTCAAACTAATTTCTAGCCATGTTTTACACCTATATCTGCTGACTTGCAGCCAGAGGGCAAATCTAGTTTAGCAGTTAGTAAATAGTACTATATTGTAAGCATAGAAATCCCTTATAGCAAACTCAGAAGAATAGTAGTAATCAGCAGTACTGGGTTAATTTTCTGCAGACCACGTAGGCTCTCGCTTTAGCAAACTACGTTTTCATATTTCATAAACCTCTAAAGGTTTAACAGAATTCTTCAGAGCACAGAATAGAATTGGGTTCCATCCTGTAGGAAATTATTCTCTAGAAATTCATTTAAGAAATGCACATTAAGCCCCTTAAACAATTCAGAATGCGTCTTTCTGTGCTAATTTGACAAGGTCAGAGACATTGCCCCTTATATATCACAAAGGAACTGTGGGACTTTTAGCTCCTGATGCCAGTAGTTTGTTTCTTTTTTTTTCTTGGCAGAGATCTTTGAACATATGCAATGTTAAAAAATGTTTGTCACTTTTATTTCAGAATCACATTATGTATCACAAAAGGAGAAAAAAAACAAAACTCCCAATGTGGGTGATGCCTTATGTCACTGACATGAAAAGCCTCAGGACCTTTTCACTGCTCAAAAAAGGACTTACATTCAATAGTAGAGGTTTTTTCTTTTACTTGCCCAAAATGTTACAACTTCTAGTATGCACCCAATTAGGAAAATAAAAATCTGCAATGTGTATCTGCCACCCATTCCATCAGAAGAACAACTGATGTGGATGAATAATGCATTCATAGAAAATAAGTCAATATGTTCCTGATTCTTTGCTGGATTACTACTTCAATAGATTTTTGTAGCCTTCAGTGGGTAAGATTTGGCTCCATATGTTTTAGCTAGCAGGTGAACAATTTTTTAGTGGGGGTGGAACATGGGGTGTGGGATTTGCAGCATAACAGGATGGATGAAATCCTGGACTCGTTCAACTCAATGAAAGTTTTGTCTTTGACTATGGTGGGGCCAGGATTTCATCCAGGCCAAAGTTTTCAAGATAAAGCATGATAAATTATTTTTCTTTTTACTGTTAGCAGCTAGACTTTGTATTTCATGTTGTTGGAAAAATGTGACTCCTCCTATGAAATTGTGGTATAGTAAAATATGGACTGTCCATGTAATGGAAAAGCTTTCACACCACGTGCCTACAGAAGAGAAGTGCCAAAAAGAGGAGAGGTATTTAGAAATTAGGTCACTTTTTTTAGTGTGCTTAGAAGAGGAGGTCTTCCCAGCCAGCAAGCTAGAATCTTTAGCCAGATTCTTTGTATATCAACTTTATCCTGACTCAGTAACGTTTGATGTAGAATGCTAACGTTCAAATCAGTGGCCAACTTTGAAAAGCCTCTGTTTGTGCGTACACCTACACACATGTTGTGCTCTATCAGTCACAGTGACGTCCTTCACCACTAACACAGCTGAAATAAAGCTGCCTTTCCTGCATGACAGCCATATTCTTGGTCCTTGGCTGGACCCTGCCTTACCTGCAGGGAGAACTGATGGCACTTAAGTTTGCCTGCTTGTTGAAGTGGTGGTGGCTGCAGATATACATGAGTTGTGAGTTTCAGCAGGCATCAGGTGGCAGCCAGCATGCAACAGCTGTCTTGGTGCTGACAGCTCTAGGTTCAAGACTTCGGACATCACAATGTCCTGCTTTGATCCCAAAAACTTCCTGTCCTGGTTGAACCCCCAGATCCATTTCAATATACTGCTCCAGTGCATTCTCCCCTCCACATTTTTTTATTCCCACTCCTCTTCTCCCACTTGCCCTGTGGCCTTTTTGGATTTTTCTGTTGTCCTCCAGCTCTGTTTGTGCCCTCAAAGTCCATAATTTCCCTGCTGCCCTGCGTTCTCAGCTCTGTTTTTTCCTCCTTCTGTCTCCATATGCAGGAACTGGCCCATTGTTGCAGCAGCAATCAGACTCTGCAGGTCAGACCAGCTCCTAGCAGAGCTTGCCCTAAAAATTCAGTGTTTATCCAACTGCCTGTGGAAGAGGCGAGTGGCTTCCTAGGAGGTATGAGGCAGAGGAGGGAAGAACAGCTCTCCTCTCTTCATGCCGCTCACTATTTAAAGGGGCAGCTCTCTGGTCAGCAAATCAGTTGGAGGCGCCCCTGCCTCCAGAGACAATGAAGGCAGCTAAGCAACCCAGTTCAAACTATTCTTGTGCTATGGTTGGCTGATCCTTCTGTTCTCTTTAGTGATTTCAGCAATATAGCCTTGGCTCCTCACTCTCCAAAGATAGCTGGTTGAAGCGGTAGCTTGGGACGACGGATCTCATATTTATCTTTACATACTGAGTGCAGATGGACATGAGAATTTTGCTTGGGACTTACACATACAGTGAGGCGTTTTCCCTTTCAGCTTATCAGATTTATTTTCCTAGCCATAGTAGTCACATTTATATAGTCCACTCCCTTTAAATACCCAAAGGACTGGAGTAGCTACCTAGTAGCATTTCATTTATGAAAGAAAAGCTTTTAAGCATTAAACTAATTCAAGCAACTCCCCCCTAATATGGTAATATTTTTGTTTGCTTGGTTAGTGCGTATTTCTGTAGTTTTAAAGCTGTCAGCTGAACTCTTTTGTTTGTAGATATGTAAAAATATATATATTTCTGCCTAAGCTGAGATCTTTTGTGCCCAGTTTTGAGCCTGAAGTTATATACAATTACTATGAAATAAACCTCTAAATATATGGATTTATAATGAAAACACTGACAACTCCAAAAGTATAGCAAATTAATTCAGATGGCTATTTTGGTAGTTTTTGTATGTCAGGATCATTAATTAATAATTTTTTTTAAAAGAGACACACTATTCTCCTGGGTAGGTTAAAAAATGATCTTTCTATTTCTGCATTCTAATTATGTGTTAATCATATGCTCGTCTGATTGAAATGAAAATCAGCCATCATATCACTGTCATCTAGCTAACGTTGAGGGGGGAAAAAAAGGGGTTTTCAACTTGTATAAAATTAAAACAATTTACTCACTCTGTGTAGTTCCTCTCAGCCTGGTCTCAAAGATTCAGTGCAGTCCCCAAACCAAAAATACTATCATCCTGACAGACAAGTCATATTCTGAAATAAGTAAAGCCATCCTGGGAATAAAACTTCCGTATGTTATCTTCAGGCTGTTGTTCAGGTGAGAGGCTGATAAAGCAGAGCTGACAAAGCCTGCATTCATTAAGAATGCTAGTTTATTAAACTAAGAAAGCTTTTGTTACTTCTTCTATATATACTTTGATAGAGCCATTAAAAGAAAAAGGATGGAAGACATCCTCTTAGGAGGATAGATTAGAGCTCAGACTTGCTGAGCTTGTCCCACATTACCTAATCTCATTCCTGGCATAGAATGTACTTAAGTGAAAATCAGTGCTTAATTTGTCCCAGGGCGAAGCCTCAGCACCTCTAGGTTTGGCTGTTCATAGCCCCGGCACCTATGGGCTTGCCATGTCAGTTATGAAAGTAAAAAAATAGCTTGCGCCCCAGCCCCTCTTTCATTACAAGTAAAGTACTGGTGAAAATGCTGTATATTAATCATTCTGACCCAAGTAAAACATTGTAGGAGGAGAAAAAAATGGTTTCCTGTATTTTTAAAGAAAATTCCGAGGTAAAATTTGTTGGTGCCATGGGAAAACCTATTCTCTTAGGTCTTGCGTATGTAGAAAATCAGTCAATTCCTCTTTGTAAAGTGCTGTGTACAGTCAACGTACTTGTCACATTCTGGGGTGCAGCCTAGACCAGTGAGGGGTTGTGTAACAGCCTGCCCTGTAACTCTTAGTGCTTCAAAAGACTCTGTGGCTGTGGTTCTCTTGTCTGGATGCTCCCCGCCAGCATACAAGCTTGAACTGCGTGTCTGGGTGTTAAGCACCTCTGATTCAACTATTCTGAATCCAGCAATTTGCTTCTTACCTCCCAGCCACACTCTGCTTACACCTGGCAAGATGACTGCAACACATTCCCAGGCCCGAATTTCCCAAAAAAACAAGTGTTCCAAAATCTCTAGCCCTCTCTTGGACCATTGAGAGATATTAAGATTTGTTTACTCCTTTAAAGAGAGAAAAGCACATCACAGCTTATTATCCTAACTGGATAAACACACCCTTTCTGCAAACAAAGGCCTGAGTTGGTTTATAGTAAAAATAAAACAAATAGGACAGAGGTTGACTGATGCCAAATAAAAGTAGAGATACAAGCAAATAAAAGTAAAAGCAAACATCTAAAAGTCTAAAACTTAATCCAGCAAAGTACATGCTTTGTTCAAGATGGTTTCCCTCACCAGTCATTCTTCTTTCCAGCCATAGTCGATTCTCATTCAGTCAGTCCCTTTCACAGAAACACAAGGGACTGACTTCCCTTGTCTTCCTAGGTGAAAATATGGTTTCCTAAACAGATATCTCACTTATATTCAGTTACTGGAGACTTCAAACTCTCCTTGGCTGAAGGCCCCATCTTTTTCAGCTTGCAAGAGCTCTGGCCCCTTGTGTCCTGTCTGGTGATGAATGCCAAAGATGGCTTCTGTCCTCGCTTCTCTTCCAAAGTGCAATGATCTTGTTTCAAGAAGTAGGATGGCCTCCTGCTGTTCTTCCCTTCCTGTGGTCTTCCTATCCCCTGTTGATTTTCTATATAAAGGGGGCTTCCATTATGTTTGCTCGCATCATGCTTAATTTCTTTGAAGACCAGTAGTTAAGTGAGTTCCTTCCTGTCTGGGTAAAACCTGTTTCTCTCTTTGTTTGGTCAGACTGTTACATATACATACTGATATTATACTTAAGTCCTAGTGTTAATACATACAATTCACAATGATATTAATCACCAGTGTATCAGAAGCTTTCATATAAAAACCTCACTTGATACTTTTATAATATAGTAATATTGTATACAATGAGTTGATTCCTTTGCTTATCATAGAAGTTCAGATCCTCTGTTTTTATAGCCCAGATAAAGTTTCTCTTTACTGCTAGAGTGTAGACCCCAAGCTGTCTTCTCCCCTGCTTGTTAGCTTGATAGCTTTTTTTTAACCTAATAATTAAATAGACCTTCACTGCTTCTTCTGCCTGATGACTGGGCTAGTCAGAGAACACCTATACATTCCTTTGTCTGGGGAAGACCTGTTTTCCAACTCCCTGATAATGCCTTGTATAACACGTTTTAGTCATAATTCCAGCATATATCAATGAATCTTAATATACACCACATATGTACATCATGAAAAAATATTAACGATCAGTGAGTTATTAGTTTTCCAATGATACATTATATTCCCCTTTTGGATACAGGTTATGACAATAGTGATTGGGGGGGGGATGCTAGTCAGGCCAGCTGAAACTCGTTACCTGAAATCAGTGAGCCTCTTGCACTAGGATGCTGTTAGGGCATTACATAACATTCATTACATAAATAATTACTTCTGTAACTCTGCTATTGCTAATCAGTGCCACAAACATAAGGCAGTTGTCTTGCTTGGGCTCTTATGTTTACACTAGCTATCTACCTAATAATAGAAATTTACCAAGGTATATTTTATTCTTACAATTGAAAGGCATTATAACAGGAAATTGTAGTCTTAAATAATTACATCATATAACCAACCTTATAAAATTATTGTTTGAGGGCTTTTGGAGTTTTTTTATGGTTTGTTCTATTGAGTTTTATAGTCTGAGGTGCCCAGATATTGTGATAGTGTGTGCCAAAACATTTTCAAGTAAAAAGACTTTAAGCTGTTGTACTTTGTGATTATGTAAGCAGCAGTGTATAACAGGTTGTCTGACAATTTGGACTGGAACGGTTGCAATAACATAGTTACTTACAAGATTGATTTCTGGTATTTCTTCCAGTTGGGCCAAAAATGTGAAGAGAAAGTCCTTTTTTATTCCAGTATTTATGTTTCTAGTCTTTGTCCAAAGCTGGAATTTTAAAGGTTCATGAAATACAAGCTGACTTCTCAGAAAGGTTC
The DNA here is from genome assembly GCF_965152235.1 of Eretmochelys imbricata. Taxonomy (NCBI): domain Eukaryota; kingdom Metazoa; phylum Chordata; order Testudines; family Cheloniidae; genus Eretmochelys; species Eretmochelys imbricata. Next base: position 198,185,100 of record NC_135574.1, on the reverse strand, counting down.
ATCTGAGTTCTATCAAGGTTCAGATTGTAGGTTTTCTGTTATCTGAGCTGCTTTGCCCTGTTTCTACTTACAATAAAATGTGCAACAAAATAGAATTAACTGAAAAATAATTTGGACACAGGGAGATATGATTGTTTTAGTGAGATGCATGCCTAAAATACTGCATTCTCTCCTGCGCACCTCATTATGAGAAAGTTAACAAATTGATAGCAGTTCAGAGAACAAAATGGTTAGAGGCTGAAGGATTAAACTTTAAGGCTCTACCATATTGCTATTGAAGTGGCAAAACTCTCATTGACTTCAGTGATTCAGAATTAACGTTTAAATGAATTAAATATTTTTGGGGTAGATGACAGCTAAGTAGGAGGACAAGATGAATGTCTAAAAGTGTATGATTGCTCACACTATGTATTTACATCAATTAATCTACAAAGGTGGCAGAAATGGGATAAAATTAAGAAAGGAAAAAAGAGTGTGATATCTGGAAAATCTTCCAGAGTAGGAACTGGTGGAAGGCTCATTACTTTGAACTTTTAAGGATAAAGCACTAGAAAATGTTCTATGATGGCAGGGAGCTGGACTAGACGATGCAGCGGGTATTTTCCTTATTTAATTTCTCTGATTCTCTAGATAGTAGAGGAATTGTGATCTGATGGATAAAGAAGCTGTTTCGAAGCAGCAAAACTGTTTTCTCCTATGTGGATGTCCGATTCAACTCCCTACTGTTTGCAAAAGACAGCATGTCCTTTGTGTCAGGGTAGGGTACAATAATACAACAAACAACTGCATTGCTATACAACCTTTAACCCATACTACAAAAAGAACAAGCTACTGAGTCTCTGCAGTACAAGCTAACTAGGATGGAAAGATTTTTGTTAGGGTTTTACACTGCCTATTTATCTTATGGTTTTATACCACTACCTATCACTATAGTATCTGAGTACATTAGTCACCAAGAGCAGGGCACAATCAAATTTCATGGAATGAACTGCTGTGGATTCTGAGAGCCAAAGTGCCTTCCTTATAAGGAAAAATAAAAGGATTCCTGGCTGCCAGGCTATGGCATCTTGATATATAGTTTAAGATGGAGGATTCTGACATTTAATAGCTGAGATGTTACTGGACACATTTTGTAGGTTCAGTAACATACAATGTCCTGAGGGGTGAAAAATGTGTCTGTCCATCAGATATGAAATGACAGTGTCAGTGAGATGAATTTTGTAAATGTGGGGAGCATTGACAGTGAGAATCCATGGGAGTGTGAGAATGATTGTTTCCCAGGATACAATGGATAATATTTGAGTAATAATTAAATACAAAACAATACATTAAAATAATACAGCGGGCACAGCTTAATGGTCTATCACCTGGCTGTTGAGACTTTAAGTCAAATTGTTTGTCAGATGGTTGAGTTGCCTCTTTGTTTTCCTGGTATTAATAATAAACAAACAAACAAACAGATAATTCCTCTTAAGATCATATATGGAATTCTTCTTTTCTAGAAAGTAGTAATTGGCACAAATCAGGACCATCCATCTAAATACTCCTAAAATGTTGGTGAAATTTGGATCTATATCTGCACATTGACCAAAGAAAAATGTCTGAAAATCTATTTTTTCCATTTGAGTTTTAAGTAAAAAGTAACATCAAATTAAAGAGTCTCACAACTCTCCCCATATCCACACTGACCACAACCAGTATCTATTGAAGAAGGGTCACCGTTGTCTTTCAGCTGGTGCTCAGCTTGTTACCTTGCTTCTGACTCAACCTTCTCTGAAGTCAGAGTTCAGGTTGCTTTCTGGATCTAGACTGTTCTCAGTGGTAGCAGATGACAGAATGAGGAGTAATGGTCTCAAGTTGCAGTGGGGGAGGTTTAGGTTGGATATTAGGGAAAACTTTTTCACTAGGAGGGTGGTGAAGCACTGGAATGAGTTACCGAGGGAGGTGGTGGAATCTCCTTCTTTTGAGGTTTTTAAGATCAGGCTTGACAAAGCCCTGGCTGGGATGATTTAGTTGGGGATTGGTCCTGCTTTGAGCAGGGGGTTGGACTAGATGACCTCCTGAGGTCCCTTCCAACCCTGATATTCTATGATTCTGCTGGAGTTCCTGACAGCACTTGTACTCATTATCAATCACTAAATCCAATTCTGGTTGTCTTCATTAACACATTTATAAAAGAGAGAAAAAAAAAACAAAACAAAGGCCTCCATCCTTGAAATAAAAAAATTAGCACACACAAAAATTGAAAAATTAAGCAGTGGTTTAATCACAACAGATTAAAAACAAAATTCAGCAAAAGTTTAAAAGAAAGCAATATAATTTTTCAGTTGAATGAGGAATCATCCTGGTGTACATTAGCCACTGCATAATGATAATGTAATCATCAGATTTGCCCATGGCTTTACACTTCTCCCTTTTCATTGGCCCTCATTCAGGAAAGCACTTAAGCCTGTGCTTATGTTCGATTGACTTCACGGGAATTTAAGTTTATGCTTGAATTGTCCTAAATTGGGATGCTGTCCTGAATTGGAACCATTGTTTGTAAATCCACTTTTTCTGTCTTGTCTTATGCTTAGATTATCAACTCATTAAGGCAGGAGAATTGTTATTCTGTTTGGATAGCACCCAGAACAATGGGATCCCAAACCCCACTTGGGTTTTTAAGGCATTTTAAATGGAAATAATAATGATAATTAATAACCTGAAATAGGAGCAAAGTCTGTTAGACAAAATAGAGTAATTAACAAAATACAATTACTGTTGGAAGAATGTTTCTAAACTGAAACGCTGATAAGGATAAGTCTGAAACAATGGTAGGTACTAACCTTCAGTGGTAGAAATTTCCTTGTACTTCTTTATAACAGCGTTCTATGCAACTTTCAGCATCTTTCTCTGGAAGTTTCACATTTTGTTTAAAGTCCTCTTGGACTTTGTAAACTGAGAGGTTAAAATGCCTTCCCTATCCCATTGCATATTTGTCATCTTATCCTTTGGGTGAGATGTCAATACATAATTACTACTGCACGTAAAATTCCTTTTGCCCATTTTAAAAAAAAGTCTTTGAACTTGTGATCACGTTTAGTCTTTTCAGTTGAACACACAAAATCTTGTGCTTAAAAAACAAGAAAGACGCTCATCATAGAACGCTTGGCTGCTCTGGAGTTTATCCTATGACAACTTGGCACAGTTCAAAGGATCACCTCTTCCTTACGGTGTGTAAACAAGCATCCTCCTTTGGGACTTCTTACTGGTATGTTAATGACTTCTTCACGTCTTTGTCACCTCAATGATTTGTAAGATAACACCACTGTGGGGAACATTTCACACATGGGAGTTGGGTGCCCAACTCCCATTAACTAACAGTGAGAATCTGTTGCCTAACTGGATTTTGTGCCTTCTAAAATCTCCCACCACAGGCACAATATTAAGCTCTCTAACATTTACGTAGCAAATACAATTCCTAGCAAGCAGTCAAGGCACAGACTATCCCACATTTTTGATGGATTATTTATACTTTGACACTGCTTTTACTTACAGAAATGCAAGATCTGATTAATACATGTTGAAAAGTATTTGTATAAAACCCTAGCTATTTTAAAAATAGTTTTATTGTGCATTACAGAATCTCATTATAGTTAGTTTCTTTAAGACTGTAAGCTCTTCAGAACAGGGAAAAGTATATTTTGGGTGCTACAACAGTTTCTGGGCAAGATGGAGCCACAGTATATGAATTTTAGTAATGACGATGCTGATGGAAGAGTCTCATAAAACAAAAACATTGAGGTTAAAAGCAAAAGTGTAATCTTCCGTAGAACTGCCCCCCAATCCTCAGAACTGTGCTGAATTTCAGCTGGGAATACAGTTTTGTGGCAGGATTGCTAACAATGAATGGCAGCATTGACAGTTTTAATGGTAGCAATGTTAGTAAGTGCAGTTACTGTAGCTAGATGAAAAGGTTGAATTCTCACATATTTAAAATGAAAATAGACTTTCTGTAATATGGTATATTTTGCCAGAGTCTGTATTATTGGTGTGCTTCCTAAGACACTAGGGGACACATTTTGAAAGTGATCTTTGAGAGGGAGATGTATTTGAGTTACAATCCAGCATGTAAGTTTTACTGTAGAAGTTCTACAGAAATATATTGTGGACATTTATCCAAACTGGCAGGAGTTGTAGGCAGGTGTGAGCAACAGTAAGTTTTTAGGAAATTATGGAATAAGTACTCTGCATAGTCAGATAAGTAGCTAACTAGTTGATACATCATTTAAATACTTGAGAACTCAGTGAATTAGAGTTTCCAAGAGAAGGGTGGATGGTCTTAATTTCCATTCCGGGTAACCCTATGAAAGAAATTTTAGTCCCAAGCCTGGAGGCAGTTTACCTGGGAACGCTGTTTAAATCTCTAGGTCAGAGGTCAACAACCTCTGGCACGCGGCCCGTCAGGGTAATCCACTGGTGGGCTGCGAGACATATATATATATATATATATATATATATTACATTGACAGTCCGCAGACACAGCCCCCTGCAGCTCCCAGTGGCTGGGAACGGTGAACTGCTGCCACTGAGAAGTGCGGGGGGCGGGAAGGGGAGGCGTGTCTGCGGACGGTCAACATAAACAAAATGTCTCGCAGCCCGCCAGCAGATTACCCTGATGGGCCGTGTGCTGAAAGTTGCTGACCCCTGCCCTAGATTTAGATGAGAAAGATTCAGTGTGAATTATGAGGAGGAAAGCGATACACTTGGTGGTTCCCTTCCAGGAGCCCGGATACTCTTTCCTCCATCTGAGCCTAGTCAATGACTGACATGGTGATTAAAGAGTTGTATTGTACAAGATGCATCCCCATGCATAGAGTTCCTTAATGTATCACCCTGGCTGTTGTCCCCTTTTTCTTCCTTTTAACTTCACTGTCAGCTGCTGCCTTTTTCTCCTCTCCCTACATTTAAAAGCTGTGTAAGGAGCAGGAAAGGGAAATCCCTACTAGTTTGTGGGTACTGGTGGAGAGGAAGTCTACCGAGAAGGAAGATGCCTTGCACGGTGCCTTCCAACAGTGTATGTGCTCTCTGCCTTTGTTCAGCAGCTGCAGAGCAGACAGGAGCAGCTGAGACTGCAGGGCTGAGTTGGTTGGCTGACTCCATGTCTGCTATCTGTAGCACTGTAATCGTTTTAAGCAGAGAGAGAGAGAGGTAGGTGTTGAAGAAGGTATCTTAACGTGTTTTTCGCTCCCTGACAGTCTGTCTGCAGAGTGGATCTGCGGTAGATTTGGTGAGAGAAGTCCAGGCTTACATTTCGTAAGGCCCTAGGCAAAGTAACAAAGTCCACAGATGTCCCTAATGTTGATCTTCTCCTCTCCCCTCTAGGTATACAGATATACCCAGGCCACTCCCTTCCAGTCTTTCATCACCACTAAGGTTGTGGTGGTATCCCCTATACACGCTACTTTCCAGAGGTATCATGACCTCTGACTAAAGTTGCAATGCACCCTTCCGAATGTAATTATGGAATTTGTGCCTTCTGCCCCTCTGCTATTCCTCTCCCTTCTTTTAGGGCGTGTCTACACTCCAGGTAACATTGGAAGAACTTGTGTCACTCAGGAATGTGAATAAATCACCCCCAAATGGCAAATTATGCCGATCTAAGCACCAGTGTGGACAGCGCTATGTCAGTGGGAGAGCTGCTCCCGCCAACGCAGCTACCGCCTTTCACAGATGTGGTTTTATTATGCCGACAGGAGAGCTCTCGCCCATCAACATAGAGCATCTTCACCAGACGTTCTACAGCAGCATCGGTGCAGCTGCACCGCTGTAGCACTTCTAGTGTAGACTAGCCCTTTGTCATCACTGCTCTGCCTCACGTGTAAGCAGTGAGGTGTGAATCTGATTCATCTGGTAAGTTTCACTCTGCTGCTTGCACATGAAGTTGAGTAGTTGGGAGCAGGGGAGAAGAAACAGAAAGGGCTGTGACTATGCTCTGATCCATTGTGGTTTCCTGCAGCTGCCATTTAGAGCTCAGCTGCTTCCTTTTGACCTCACTTGGAGAGGTAGGCTGGATTGGAATGTGTATGCATTCTCTGTTGGTATGGTACTTCTGTACCATATGATGGCCCAAATATATGCGGCTGGCTAGTGCAGGCCAGTGTTAGAGTGGTTTGCTAAAGGTGGTGAGACCAGAGCCCTAAGGAAAGAGCTTGGTACCCACAAGGCAAAGCAAATTGGAACTGTGAACAGGAATAAGCTCAAAGAAAGGTTGAAATGATATAAGCTAATTAGTATGCAGTGAAGGGTGTATCCCTCCATGTCTTGTTTCAGTTGGTTTCAGACTTCGATCTTGCTGAAGGAATCAACCAAATGTCTTTGAAAGGACTGAGAGAACTTGATATTTGTGTGCCTGATTTGATTTGACTTGCTGTAGTGATACCTATAAACCTAAATGACTTTTATTTAAACAAAATTGGACACTAAATGCTATCAGGTAATTTGCTGTCCCCAATCTATGATGTGGATTGTCTTGCCACTTAGCGATGTATAATTGTTTCCTACACACTTCTTTGACAACTGAAACTTAAGTCATTCATGCTAGTGTGAACTTTTAGTATATATTTAAAAAAAAAAGACTCTGTGAAAGGGAGCTTTTGCAAGGAGCTGCACTGGCAGCTCTAGGTACTGACGTTCTCTGTGTTACCACAGAAGTACTACTGTAAAGCATGGGCTGAGAGGTGCCAGCATCTCTCAACTCTGATCAGGAAGGTCAGCCTCTGTGCAGAGAGAACCGTGCAATTTCTAAACCCATTCAATCCTTGCCAGCGCTGCTGAGACTGCCAACAAAGGTCTCAGTTTATACCAGTTCCTGGGGTGTTTTTTCTGATTCTGACACTTGTCCCCTTGGATCTCTGGATTGAGACAATCAACTCATTTCACATAGACGACCAAACATCCAACAGCTGCTAACAGCTTTTTGACACTACAGTAGAACCCCAGAGTTACGAAAACCTCGGGAATGGAGGTTGTTCATAATTCTAAATGTTTGTAACTCTGAACAAAACGTTATGGTACTTTCAAAAGTTTACAACTGAACATTGACTTAATGCAGCCTTGAAACTTGACTATGCAGAAGAAAAACGGCTGCTTTTAACCCTCATAATTTAAATAAAGCGTGCACTGAAACGCTTTCCTTTTTTTAAACTTTCCCTTAATTTTTTAGTAGTTTACATTTAACACAGTACTGTACAGTTTTCTTTTTTTGTTTCTGCTACCTGATTGCATACTTCCAGTTCCAAATGATGTGTGTGGTTGGCCAGTCAGTTTGTAACTCTGGTGTTCATAATTGAGGTTCTACTGTACTGACCTGGGCTAATGACCTAGAAGCAAAAACCCCTATATCCCATACCTAATCTCCAAAACCCCCATTTGAGATTATTTAATTGCCAGCCATGCAAATAATCCTAAGTAGTATAGTAATTTGAAGGTGTTCCTTATTTTCAGAATATTTTGTACTCAATGCTTTAGAAAGGTTTAGCTGAAGAGGTGCACTGTAGTTAATGAACGCACATAAAACAAAGTCATAAGGATCATAATTTATGAAGTTCCATCAAAATGCAAGTACTGTGTCAAGCATGTGGTTTTGAGGACTAGATGACCCCACTGCATTAACAATAGACCGTTGTTGAGAGGCCATATTTGATCTGTGAATTTAAACTGCAGGCAAAGTCATAAATTTGATAGGGAAATATTAGGAAATATAAAGTAGTGGTAAAACTGGGTCAGTTTTCTTTCTTGGCATGTTACTGCAGGACAGTGCTTTCCAATATTAATGAAGAAATAGTATTAGCAGCTGATTGACTGTAGTTAATTGGCATAATATTATATTGCCATAAATTTTGTCAGGGACCTCTCAGAATGGCCTTAAAGTGTCTTGGAATAAATAAAGTACAGTACTGAGCAGGCTCATATTTTAAACTAAAGTATTTTAAACTAAAGATTTTCAGATTCTAGATACCCGGAGTGTGGATGGGAATTAACAAAAATATTTAGAGAGGTTTGGTCTCAGAAATGATAGCATAAAGTTCCTAATAAATTCTCTCTATGGGGATAAAGTGTAAGCTTCTGTAGGAATAAGGCAATGTGCTGAGCCTTCTGATGTTTTAAAATTTGAATGACTAAATGACACAAATCCATGTACTTATGGATTTCATCCCTTCTCTTCATCACAAATCAGAATAACGAATTTGACAATTAGTTTAAGAAATCAACCAACCAAATGTGCAACTGAGGTATGCTAATTATTGTTTTCCGCAAAAACTTATTAAAGCTTAAAATGAATGTGTCTTCACTTTTATAATGAGAACTAGAGAAGGATTGAATGAAGGAGAGTGTCAATCTTTGTAAGAGGATGGGGGCCTAAAACTGGGATTGGTCATGGGGTCTTGAGTCTCTCTCTTCCAGGTCACTGATTAAAATCCAGACCATTTTGTTAGTAGCTGGAAGTTGTGTCATATAATAGCTGTTTGGCCCAGGTAAAATGAAATAGTAGACAGGGACAGGATCTATATTACAGCTGATATCAAGGTGGTAGCTTTTACTGCTGTCTCTGTTGTACTTGTTTGTAGTTAAATAGCCGATTTTGCTTCCCTGAAGTCAAGAGTTTTTGCTTTTCATGCCAATGGGAAGAGGATCAGGCACAAAAAGAAGACTTAGGCTCCAGTGCCACTAGTTCTGTGCACGTTTCATAAATATTTAAAGAGATTACTTTAAGAAAACTGTGTAGCAGTAGATGGAAGCGAAAGATTAGGAAGGAGCTAAAAGTGGTTTATGGTGGAGCATTTTATTGTATAGTTAATTATAGAAAATTTAAAATGAGCTGAGGTGCAATACAGTCTTCTTCATTTGTGTGTGTGTAATTAAAAATATTGAGCTATTTCCTTAGCTGGTGTAAATCATTCTAGCTCCACTAAAGTCAATTTACACCAGCTGAGGTTCTGCACCATAGTATTTATGAAACCTATCAAAACTTATATAACTTTAGCTTTATGCCATGGGAACATTCAGCCAGGCTATGTACCTTGAGGAAATTCAGTGTAAGAAATATTCCTTTTAAAGTAATGTTGTGTTTTATTTAAAGATAACTATGGGCAAACCTCAACATTTGGCACTTTGGTTTGATGCTTATTTAAATTTATTTTGACCTCTTCCTTCTCTGACTCGGTCCAGAAATGTAACAAGATGTTGTACTATCTCATGAAATTTGTGGGAGTTTCTATTTTCAGAAATAAAACAAAGGGAGCTTTTCTTGTGTTTGTGAATATTCTCACTTCTGGTTGTGGGCATAGGGCAGTAATGCAGAGACATGAGAAACTTAAGCAGGGGTAAGCGGTAGGAACTGAACAACTGAATGGTTCTCAACTTTAAATAAGGGTTGGCCACAGTCATTAAGTAATTAAGACTTGTTTGACCACATACGGCATATAATAGAGAAATATAAACCCTCCAAAGTCCTTGTTGTTTCAGGGGAAGTGGAGATTTTTTTATTTTTTTGTCTTTAAATTGATTTGTTCCTTAGGAAGCGAATACCAAATGAAATAACTGTAGCTGATAATAAACAGGCACGATGTATCATGTAACATTTTCAGACTGAATGCTCATATTTTTCTGTTCTTTCATGTGTGTTCAGGAAACCACTTCTTATTACATATGAATCATCTAGAAATCACCTACACATGAGCTTTCAAATCCTTGTTTTAAATTCGACCAAGAACACAATCAGCTTCTGCTTAAGACCATAAGAATACTGATAAGGCTGAGTGAGTGAAAACTCTGATTCTGCTATAGTTGGAAATATGTGGAATCCAGATAATTCTTCTCAGATATAGCTGATCTTTTCCATGAAGTATCAGTCTATATGTCTAGGGGCTTGTTTAGATGAACAGTTAGTTTGTGGCAACCTAGGGTGTAAATCTACCTTGCACTAACCCGCCACACACTGTCCGTGTGGTCCCTTCTCTCTGCACTATAAGTTCTGTAGGGCACTTTTCATTCCAATAATACACCACGGTGTGAACAGCAATGGTTTTCCACTGGGCAGGGTATGAGACAAGGGTGTATTTTGTTTCCAAGCCTCTTTATCATATATGCAGAGTTCATTGTGAGGCAGCCTTGGAAGGTTTTGACAAAGTGGAAGGAGCTGGAATTTCCATTGGCAGACACCTCTCAACAACCTCAGGTATACTGATGACACACACACTTTACTACAAACAATGATGCAATGCAACAAATGTTGGAGCCTGTAAAAACAGTTAGTGAGGAACGTGGACTTTTCCGGAATTTGACGAAAACAAAATGTATGTATGTTGTCAGGACTAACAAAAACAGGAGTCAAGCAGATACCATGATTAATGGACAAGTTGTAGATGAATATAGTTATGTGAGATCATATATGTCCAACCCCAGGAGGCTGTTCCAAAGAAATCAGAAGAGGATTAGGGATAGCTTGCTCAGCCATGGCCTCGCATAACAAAATATGGAAAAACCATAGCACCTCAAAATGTGCAAAGGTGCAACTGAAGAAAAGCCTCATGTTTTCCTTAGCGATATATGGTTGCTAAAGTTAATGCTGGCGACAAGAAAAAAAAATCCTGAAGTTTTTGAAATGTGGTGGCGGCAATGATTCTTACACATCTGTTGGATGGGAAAAAAATACCTATGTTAGAAATATTATTGGAAAGAAGCAGATCCTGCTGTCAAAAATCAACAGACTCAGATGTATGTATTTTGGTCACATTAGGTGTAGAGATGGAAATAATAATGAGAAAGTTATTATGGAAGGAATGGTGAGGGTCGTTGTAGTAGGGGACAACCAGCAAGAGATCGATGGAGGATGGGGTGTGGCAGATCACTTGAAGGTCAGCTGCTTAGTGCTCAAAGTTAGTGATGGATCATGAAGACTTCCAAAAAATGTGCTATGTCACCAATATTCAGACATGAATAAATGGATTTACTTAATGCATTTGATATGGAAGTAGATCAAAGCACACCAGGGAACTTTTAATGCACAGTAGTAGGGTGTACATGGTCAGTTAGTGCATGGCAGGCTGGTGCAAGGTAGATTTGCACTCCAGCTTGCCACAAATTGTTTGTCTAGACAAGCCCATAGGCATTCTCAAATTACCACAGCATCTCCCCATCTTTAACGTATTTATCCTGACAACACGTCTATGAGGTAGGAAAGTTACCTCCATTTTACAGATGGGGAACTGAGGCACAGAGAGACTAAGTAACTTGCCCAAAGTCACACAGGAAGTCTGTGGCAGAGTAAGGAATTGAACTTGGGCCTCTTGGTTGCTAAGCTAGCTCCGTAACCAGTGGATCATCCTCCCTTTGGTGCCATGGTCAGTGGTTGGGTTCAATATTTGGGTTATAGAAGCTGGATTGAATAGTTGAGTCACAGTACTTATTATACTCATTATGTGCCATTTAGGACAAGAAAATATGTCATCCTTCACAGCAGAGAAAACCAATTATTTTGTTAGTTATTAACTAGCTTCTGTAATAATCCAATTATAATAATCCATCTGATGGAACTCTATTTCCATGAACTAGACATATTCGGTTTGTATTTTCTTTGAAGTAATTTAATCTCACTTTTAGCCTTGTGGAGATGGAAAATATAATAACCTGCCTTCTCTTATGGTGTCAGAATATATTAGTTGAAAAATATACAGTACACATGGTGCTGAATGAAATAAAAATTTTACCTTAAAAGTAATTCTGTTTAGAAAAGACAGTTTGCCGCACGCTAATTATCTGTGTATTGTCCTTGTTTGGATCACAGGCATCTAACTGCTCTTCATCTTAACTTCTTAAACTTTTCTTGCTCATGCATAAATCTGGACAGCTGGATATCGCTAATGGGGCAGCTAGTGGTACCCAGTGGTCTATTATCAACATTCTGTTGCCATATATTAGCATTACACTGCATGCCTACAAGGACTGGAAATTTGATTTGTGAAGCAACAGCTGATTAGTGATGATTAACAAAAAGGCTGGGGGGGTAATGGATTTTGTGTTACACTCTTTCCAAAGCAAGCAAAGATGGCCTATATTATGTGTCAGTGTGAACCAAAACACATTATCCATTATTTTAAATGTTTTTATCTTAAGGATTTCTCAAGGGTGGTTTAAAACCAAAGGGTTTTAACTGAATTTAAATGGAAGTGGAAGATATCATAAAATCATGTTTCAGAGGGGTAGCCGTGTTAGTCTGTATCAGCAAAAACAACGAGAAGACCTTGTGGCACCTTAGAGACTAACAAATTTATTTGGGCATAAGCTTTCATGGGCTAGAACCCACTTCATAGCAGATCTATTTGTTTATTTTAAACAAAATGTATCAATTCATTTTTTTACCGTGTCAAGGCAATACAAATGCTACGGTTGTGGCGCAGACATGAGGATCTCAAATAAATAAGCATGATTTAAATACCTCGATATAGATATAGACACCATCACTAATAGTGATCAGCTTTCCAGGATATAACAACTAGACACAATGTTTTACTGTGACAACCTGAAGTTCCAACAGATAACTTGTCCTAAGTGACCGCTTAAAAGTGTACTCCAGATTCCCAGCGTAACAAAACTGCAAGCTGCTGCTTGTGGGCTGATCGCTGCCTTTGATTGAAGCTCTAGTGACTTCACTGGGGCTCTGCCTTGGCAAGTGGAGTGGCTTTCAAGATCAGGTCCTTGAACCACTTATTTGAAGCAACTAATCTCTGATGCTCACAAGATTAGGTCTGGGCAAAATTTATGACTGTTTGATGAATATTCATGAACATTTTTGGCCATCTTAGTTTTGTTTTATTTCACAGTGAAATTATGGGAGTTAAATTACTTTTTTAAACTCAACAAAGCCCCTTTTTTGTGAGGATTTAAAAAATGAAGGTGTGAGGAATTTCCCCAAAATGATATTTGTGTGATTAAACATAGGTAGGGTTCTAGTAGCTGAATTTTATGTCTGCCTCTGTCACTGGATGGCCAACCACCATTATAATAATTAAACCTGGATCCATATCTCACCATTGTAGCCGATGCCTATCCTCATAGGCCATCTAATACTCTGGATCAGAACATATTCAAACACTGCATCCAAATTTGGAGCATAGGCTGAGCTCAAAAATTCAATAAATCGAGTATTTAGTTTTACTGCTAATTTATCTGATTATATTTAAAATATGTACAAATATGATAGGACAAAATGGTGCAATATTCACTGTTTTTCTTTGTGAGATACGTGGAATGTAGTATCTTAGACTATGGATATTGATACTGTAGCACAGATTTTGCTATCATTTACACCACTGGAAGTCTGAAAGTCCGTAGAGTTAGTACAGATTACAGGGATGCAGATGACAGCAGAATCCTGCCCTTATTGACCATACCCAGGCTCTGACTGGCAGGTTGGTCCTTTTTTATTACATCATGGTTGTGTACTAATTTCCAATTTTTCACAACTGGGATCAATAAATGAAAAAGAAACACGCCTGTACATGTTATGTTAAATAGTTTTAAAATAAGGATGGTTTTAGTATCTTTCCCGACACCCTTTAATCTAATTTCATAATGGACTCACTGATTTTCTGATTTAAAACATTTTAGGTTTTATCTGCAAAAGCAACCAAAATTTGCAATCTCCTTTCCTACCTCTCTGTCCTCCTCTCTCCTTCTGCAGCTTGAGCCCTAAAAATCAAGATATGGACCTACGTAGCTTAAGGCATCTCTTGCTACATCTTCTGCTTTTCTGACGCTGCAGCTGGGAGGAGAGGAAATGGTTGTTTCCCCTTGAAGTGACACTGTTACTGCTCTTGCTGCAGCAGGACTTCAAAAGGAAACCATTGTTTTCCTTGCCGCTTGTCCTCAGCAGCCCTAGGAAAATGGTTGGTCTGCCTTAAGTGCTTTTCACTGTGAACGCCTCATCACTATGTTTCCTTATTCAGGCTTTTGGCCTCAGAGACCAAGTTTAGATGGACCCAATAGATTGGAGAGGGAGAAAAGAACTATATAGAAGGGGGGAGTGACATTTTTAGCTGCCTTTCCTCTCCCCCATGCCATAAACCTATCTGCCCTACAGTCTTACAGATTTCCTTTCCTTTTCTTTGTGGTAATAGGAGCCAAGATATAGTTATTGAGCCTTTGTGACAAAGTGCAGTAGCAACGGGAGCTGGGCGCTGGCTGGAGAAAGATGAGTCAGGGACTTCTGAGAAGGGTCCCATTAATTCACAAGAAAAAAATCTTTGTAATAAATATGATCAAAATATTAGAGGAAAGATTGTGTACTATTTCCCCTCCATTTCTGCCATCCCTCCACTGTGCACTACTTTTCCTGGTGGAGGTATCCTTACATAAATTCCCACAACATTTGTTTTATAAGATTTGTTTTTAAATGACATGTAGGCTGGCATACTCTGAGAGCAATACACCACAGTCTAGTGTGTGCTATTGAGCTATTGGTGACTCCTGAGTGGCTGAATTTACACAGCCTTAATCCAGTCAAAGTGTACATAAATAGCCTGCTAATGCACAGTCTGTTATGGTTTGTCACTGTAGTGGACACTATTAAGATAATTATTTTATCCTTCGTGACTTGCTGTTCTATTGTCCTGCTAAATCAGTCAATCCAAACTAACTAATATACCTTGAGGGGAGATTTTCATCTGTTTTCACAACAGAAGGATCATTGCAGAACCCGTCCTTATTAAGCATTTGTCACTTCAGAGAGATGTGATACATTCAACACTTGACTGTTAGTAGACTAGCAGGTCACGTTTCAGTTAAAAACAAAGACACACAGGAAGTGGCATGTAAGAAATTGGTTGTCTAGCTTGGTGTCTTGGCTGGCTCTAATTCCTGTCATTTTCCTTCAAGCCAAATAAACTTGGGTTTAAGACAATGTCTTTAGGATATTTTATTTAACCTTCAAAAGTGGATGCAACATCAATGCAACATATTTGAAACAGTTACCAAAATGTGACTGTTTTCATTCATACTCAAATTTAGTCTCATTTACTTTGGCCATTATTTTATTTATTAAAAATCTGGCTTAAAATATTAAAATCATAATCTAAAAGTACAGCCATAGTCATAACTTAAATCATAAAATGACTTTCTTTTAAATCCCTGATCCTCACTTTGGATGCTCCCTCCTCATACCTCTTCCAATTTTGGCTTTTAAATGTATAAAGATTTTCAGATCCCAGCCCATTTGGGCTACAGGAGAAACTATTATCGTATATGTGGACAAAGATACATTTTCCAATAGGTTTATGTGGAAGATACGGCACTGCCATATCCTTGGAAGAATATATTGAATTAAGTTTAAGAATCTTTGGGGTCCATTGTGTTAAGTTAATATTACTATGTATCGTTAGCTGTGATTGTATGTAACCTCAAGAGGGGATATGACATTGGTGAAACGGTGGGGTTACCAATGTGCCTGACCAGAGTGGACTTTTGGAACAAAAAAGAGTTAAGTGAACTTCCTGGGGAATATCTAAGGGAAGGTGAATGCAAATTTCACACCTCTAGTTATGCAAAAACCCAGCCTCCACATGCTACGCCCTGAGGAATGGTTCATTGTCTACTGATCTGCTGTTACATGATCAAAAGCCCAAGCTGTATAAAGGAAAGTCTGAACTATTCATGGTCATTCCTGTTCTCAGTCTGAGATAGTTATGAACTTGTAACCACAGGGAGAACCTCTTGTGGGTTTTGAAGAACTGACACCTACCAGAACCTGAGGTTCGAGTTCAGCTGACCTCTGGTAAGCTTTGACTGAAGTTTTTTTTGTAGTTTGTAGGTTATATTTTTTAAAAAAAAGTAATTCTTTTACCTTAAGAATGAATATATTTGCTTACAAAGAGCTATGTGGTAACTTGTGACAATTACACTATTCAGAGCCTTAGGAAAGAAAGCAAAGTGCAGATACTGGCCTTTTTAGGCAGTCTGTGTTACTGGCGATATCACAGTGTAGGCAGGGAATAGTGCATCCTGGAAAACCCCCAGTCAGAAGGGAGAGAGACACACCAAGAGAGGTGACGACTGAGGAGCCAGGAGCCTAGAGGGGGTGCCCTGGATGGACCACGGAGTGGGAATACAGGTGCAGTTGCCCTGAACTGACATTTTTGTATGTTTTCTAGATGCATCTATATTTGGCAGATTGATTCTGAGAGGCAGTATGGGTGAGACTACGATCTACCTGAGTTCTATTCCTACTTCTGCTAGAATTGACTGTGTGCAACATCTCAATTAACTTCTTTGTAAAATGGCTGATGGTTGACAGCCTTCTCAGGCTGCATCATGAGGCATTGCCCAATAACAAGGGCTGTAAAGTGAAAGTGCATAGGGTTTTATTCATGGTCTCCTGGCTCCCAACTCCGTACATTTTCCCTGCACTAAAGGGCATTTGTATGGGATGTCTTCTTCTCCCTACTCCCCAAACTTAGGACCTTGGTTCATCTGAAATAGTCACACTTGACAAAAGTCTGCTCCTAGTAAATATGGCTCTTTTGTTTCCTGTTAGGAATAAAACTACAGTTGACCCTCAGGGAAGATGGCCACCCTAGATGCTCTGTGGTATGGAATCTGCATGGCAGTAGTCTAGGGTACAAATCTAGGCTCAGTAGGAGACATGTAGCCGGGTTTCTGATGGAGAGAAGCTTTTAGCTCCACTGGTGGGGCCTATCGAGCTTCTGTGGAAGCCCTTCAGTTTGACAGAGGTTCTGAAGAGCTGGATCTTCTTGCCTGGCAGAGCAGATGCAGAACTTGACATGCTCCATCTTCACCAGATAGGGGGACACTGTTGTGTAGAAGTTAGGGAGGGTAAAGACAGATTCACCAGATCCTCCGTACTAAGAATTCACCCCTCTCAATTTGTGACACCCTTCTGTTATGCCTTCCCTCCCTTACTCCTTCCATATGCACACACATCATAAGAGAAGTTGGGGGTCTGTAGCAAGGCGATGACTCACCAGCACAGCACTTCCTACTGGTTGTCTCAGGAATTAGCTCTTTCAGCCCACAGCACCCTCTGCAGGCCGGTGTCTCACCTGCTGCTGGCCCCCATGTCCCTCCCAGACTCTGGTGCCCCTCTACATCAGGGTTCTGCCCCCCAGTAGTAACCCACAATCTGGGTCTCCCCACCCAGGGGAACCCCCAACCCTCTATCTCCACCTTGCCTCAGTGGCTATTGCCAGGCACCATCTAGCCCCTGCTCATTGGGGCAGACTGCAGTCTGTAAACCACTCATGATTGGCAAGGGGGATGGACCAGCTGCCTCTGCCTATTCCCAGGCTACATCTCTGTAGCCCCAATACCTTTCCTGGCCTTTAGCGAGGCCTGCAGCCTGGAGTTTTCCCAGGCTAGAGCTCCCCAGTTCCTCTGCCCTTTCCCCAGCCCTGCTCCACTCCAGGTACCCATTTCTCCCAGGCAGCCAGGTCCTTCTCTCTCAAAAGCTAGCAAGAGAGCATCTCTGAGCTCCTGGCTCACAGCCCTTTTATAGGGCCTGCTGTGGCCTGATTGGGGCGTGGCCTCAGCTGAGGCTGCTTTCCCAATCAGCCTAGCCTTTTCTCGCAGCCCCAGCCCTCCTCCAGGGTGGGCTTTAACCCTTTCAGGGACGGAGTGGGGTGACCGCCCCACTACAGGGTCATTTCATGTCCTAAACCCCATTATATTTGCTGTATTGAAAACCCAGAAATTTCCTTAAGCACATTTTTGTGTATAAAGGCTTGAGGTTGGCTAAGGGTGGCATCCTTCCCAGCACAAACTCTAAAAAGCAAGTGTTTTAGAATCTCAGCAACACGAGCAAGTATTCCTGTTTAACATATGTTAAGTGTACAGTATGTGTGATGTGTCAGAGGTAGTAATTAAGGTTTTGTGTTGCACTGAGAAGGAAATTGATGTGCTGTGTGTAGAGTGTTTCATTGTCACTTGGAGGAAGAAGGAAATTCCTTGTGATGAGACAGATTTTTTTAGCTATTACTGAAAATTGCTATGTGGGTGTTAAGGTATGGCCCCGAGGTGTTCCACAGCTTGATATTTCCTTGCTTTTAGGTGGGGGGGATGTCACACTTTAATCCCTATTAATCTAAATTTTTGTTCCTGGAATATATGAAAATGATTTTTTAAAAAAAGAACTACAAATCTAAGAAAATCTATTAATATATGCAGTTGTGTTATTCAGGGGAACAGATTGAAACAAATCTCCAACACAGAGCACAAGATTAAGATGTTTTTGGTTTCTTGTTAGAACACCTAAACACTTTCCAGAATGATTTTGAGTTCAGTATATTATAGCTTAAACCGCAGACACACTGTTAAATATATTTTCTCTCTTTTCCGGCACACATGAGCCTCATTCAGCTGTTGGCTCAGCCTGGCAAAACGAGTGTCACATGCGGAAAGGTATAAGAGTAGGTCATGCTAATTTCAGACAGGACAAAATTTGGGGGAAGTAAAATTCCTTTGAAAATCATTTTGGTAAACTTTTATGAATGATCGTGTGATTGCGGCTGTTTGAGTGACTCAGATATACCAAAGTAAACATTACACCGAGGCCTTTTCGCTCAACTTTACAAAGATAGAAACAGTTGCCATGTGCACCTGTTTGTTTAAATTAGCTTTTTAGTGAATTATGGATTCACTAAAAATAATAAGATTTACCTCTACGATGACTTCAATTATAGTGTTTTGGACTCAACTTGAGCCAGTTTATAGGAATAATATAATACCCTTCCCTGTCAGTAGGGTATAGCACATTGTACTAGTCATGCAGGAGACTGATGACTCTAGAGTATTTGTCAGTAAATCTCACAGATTATATTCTGTCTCCAGGGCAGTAAAATTCAGTCATCTAGGGCTAGCTGATTAGCTGAATAGTTTAGAAGCATGTGGAAGGGCTTTAGTATACATAGGCTTGTGTGGCTATGGCAAAATGAAAATGAAAAATATAGAAGATTGATTTCTTTAAAAAAAAGAAAAGAAAAAGAAAACGGTATCTCTCCGGCACTCTCTTGTCTGCTGACTGCATCATTTGCATCTTTGATGGACATTGTCTGTTGAGCATTTCATAAAAACGTTTCTTTTATTGTAATTTTACAAGTTTTGTGAATGAAAAAATGGATCTCAACAGAGAGACTACAGGTGGAATGACACTGAAGAATGTCTGATAAAATGTAGTAGGGCATCTGGGGAGGACTGAAAGCATGAGAGCTCTAGGATAGTGTGGGATGAGCATACACGGCTGTGAGATGTGCTGACCACTGACTGGCATGTTCGTTTGTTTTATTGGGTTAAACTGCTGGGTGATATTTTTGAGATTGTAAATATATTATCATCAGGGTACCTAGAGCTTGTATATTTAAATCTAAAGAAATAGAATTCATAGGTTTATGGTAATTTCCTCAATAGTATCCTTGGAAAGGCATATGACAAACACTTTGTTAACAGAAAAGGGATCCGGAAAACAAGATCAAAACTATTCTTTAGAATTCAGGTTGCGGAAGTAATTTGAATCATAACAATGAACACAGATGGTCATGAAACATTATTTATTATTGCAATTATAAGAACAATAAAACCACAATAGGCAACGAGTTTAATGCAGGTTTGCCAAAGTGCTCTGTGACAGCTCTTTCTACCTGTCAGCAGTTATAGTTTCCAGGAGGATTATGCTTTGATGAACAAATTCAGTAAATGCACACTAATGTATTTGCATAAGGCAAAACAGTTAGTGACTGGCAGCTGTTGATGAAGATGTATCACTCTATGGTTTTATTCTTCATCCGCGTGGTGGTGAACTGGGAATGTATAGGCCTTTTATCTCTTGTGCATGGATTGTCTTCTCTGTACAGTGAAAACACTGCAAGACTGGGCACTCATTTCTCATTTTGTAAAACAATGAAAAGAGTCAATTATTTCCAATGCTTGAGAAGTTGGGCTTCAGTGAGAGTGTTTAAGAAAGAAGAAGGGGCTTATGTATTAAAGGGCTCAACAGATTCTCTTCACTAGTTTTTTTTTTTTTAACTGAAAAAGGAAACAAAGCGGCAGTTCTCAGCCATTTATCATGGATATTAATTATGCTGCTATCTTTGGTTTGCAGGACTAGGAGATTATGGAGAATGTAATGACCATTTTGGCTTGCTGAAAATTGCTCATTATTAATAGTGATTAGGTAACAAACGTCAGGTCACTAAGTAAAGGGGCATCCTCATCAAAAGAAGTCATTTGAATTTGGAATAAAAATTTTAATTTATTTCCTAAACAGGTCTTTAACTATTTATAATCCATGCTAACAAGAAGATCCTCTGCTTTTTGAAGCAATGACTTAAAATTCAGCATTTTTCTCCCTGAAAATTCCAATGAATCTCTGAAAGTTTGAGAGTCTGGGTTTATAATTAAGTTTAGGATTTTGTTAGTTTAGTTTCATAAAAGGCTGTTCACTTGCAGAAAACAATTTACAGCATTTCTACTAAATTCAAATGAATAAAGAAGCCAGTCCAACACATAGGAAAAAAATATTTACAGGGCATGGAGTCATTTCTTTATTATGCAGCCTCCATTGTTAAAATTGGAACCAAATTCCTTTTATATAAGCCTGACTTTTAATTCCCCTTCTTTCTTCACCAAACTGATCCACTTCAAATATCCCATGCCGTATCTTACCCCAAGGTAGACTCTTACTGGAAAATGTCAAGAAAAAATAAAATGTGGAATATTGGAGAAATGGGAATTTTAAAATGTCTGTCATTAACTTTTCAAAGATTGTTCCGACCTTGTTTGGCTCTTGCTATCTCTGAAACAGAGTAACCTACAAAATTCAAATTGAATTTCACTTGTCCTGTAGTTTATACCAAAGTGCCTTTTACTCATTTGGGGATGCATTAATTAGGCATTAAAATAAAGCTAGTAAAAATTTTTTTGACAAGACATTGTTAGTGTCAATTAAATTTTCTCAGGTCCAGGAGAGAGCCCCACGGTTAGGGCAATGGCTTGGTATGTGGGAGACTCTGGTCCAAGTCTCTGTTCTGCTTGATTCAGAGCAGTGGTTTTCATTCCAGATCAGTCCAAATCAGGCACAGCAGGAACTTGAATCAGGGTATCCCATCCCAGGCCAGTGTGAGTTTCTGTCCTCCATTTCATGAAAGATTGTAAAAGGTCCCATGGTGGAAAGGAAACAAATTTTGAAACCTCTAAATGTTTCAGAATTGTTATTTTCCCACCAGCCCTAATTGAAAGGTGTTTCATGTAACTATAACACATTGACAATGATATACTTTAATGTACACATCTATTATGAACACGTTTTTGATGCACGCATAACATTCACACTTGATTAACATGTATCTATTTTACATTCTTTAAAAATGCTTTGCAGACTTTCTGTGGCTCAACAAGTAACCTAGAGACAGATAATTTTGATGGTATTGAATCACATATGGGGGCTGGGGGGGCTGGGCTGAAAGAAGTGGAAGAGGGAAAGCCATATGAGGACAGGGAGTTTGATATGGCGATGGGAGGAAGGAAGCCACAAGCATTTGGAAAGGAATGGGGCCTGTCCATGTGTGCATATGAGTTCCTCCAAAGTCCTTGTGAAGCTAATAAGCCCAGCTGGAGTCTGAACTCAACTTTGTAGGCTTGCAGAGGCTCCTGATTGTCCCTGAGCAATTTTTAAACATTGATTAAATCCCACTGAAACTCCCAAGCAAAATAATTAATTAAAATGCAATGAAGGTTGAATGAGTTACTCATTTCAGGCAAAACATAGAAAATATAACTTCCTTAAAACCCACAAATGGTAGCTGGAAAATTCCAAGCTAAGGTTTCAAAATTCCAAATATCAGAAGGTTTACAAGTTTGCACTTGAGGCGACTCAAGCAAACTTAGTTGTACCTTTGTAGTGTCACACCCAAATCAACCAAAAACTCTGAGATAACCTAATGCAATATCACACAGGTTCATTATGAATAATGGATTAACATTTTTCTGGAGACTAATTAAATGAAGCTGTGTGACAGGCTTGTCCCAGTTTTACCAAGGGTCCTCAGAAAGATACTATGGGGCTGTGTCAAGGTTGTTTAAGTCAACTTGACTGTGAACTTGCATCGTTTTGATTATTAGGGACTTTTTGTAAAGTGGAACTGTAACTTGGATTTCCATGCTTTTGAAGGGGAGAGAGTGGGAGGAGATTGTCTGTTTTTGCTTCTTTTCAGAAAATTATAATTTTCCTAAGAATGTTTTTGGCTAAGTAGATGAGATTATTTTAATCTGTACTTCAATATATGTTTGAGAGGAAAAGAAAATTTGAAGTCTTTAGTGTTACCATTTGTAACTTCTTTTTCTCATTTGACTAGATACCTTCAGCATTTTACAGAAGCAAAAGGAGTGTTTGGGGAATGAAAACTTTGCCAAATGAAGTAGATGCAATGGAATTGAATGCAATCTCCCATATAAGGACATTCTAAATGAAGTTCTTTTGAATTATCATACTTCCTGACTATTAGTTATTGTTATGGAGAAAATGCAAACACTTTACCCAACAAAGATAATTGCTTGTACGACCTTTTTTATATTTTAATCCATATAGTGATTCTTTTAAAGGTGGCATTTAAAAATATGTCTAGCAATTTAAAACCATACTTACCAGCCAAGCCTCATAGTAAACAACAGAATGCCTACATCTTCTGCAGTAATATCAAAGCTCTCTAGAGGTACGTTAGCCATATAAATCTTAAAATGCCCTACCTGCTGGTTGTAAGAAACAAAGATTTAAAGTAAGGAAGAAATAGTGCGGGCTTACAGATCAGCTGTGGAAGGACCAAATATACATATAAGCAAGCTGCAGCAATTACATTATATGTAGATAACATACAAATGAAAAAAGGGGTCCAATGCTCTCAGACCTAATTGAATTTTGCTACAAAAAGGGCAGATCCCTAGCTTTTGTGAAGTGTCAAAGCACCATTGAAGTCGTTAGCTATGACAATTTACCCTAGTTGAGGATCTGACCCTGATGTGACATTTAACCACTTACGTAGTCATAGGATGTCATCCTGCATTGGAATCTGATAGCTATTGTGACCAGTTCCAGTGCAGTTGTTCACGCTCATGCAACCCACTACAGGACTGGGCCCACAGTTATTTAATATTTGGTCATGCCATTGTAATAAAGGTGCCCTTACTGAACGGGTGGTTATGTGCTTGAGTATTTTTTTCTTGATTTTTCTGGATCTGCTTACCTAATTTTAGGCACAGATGACTTAATATTTTGTCCTAGATGTTGTAGGAGTGCTTGACTATAGTGAGCATTTTAAATATTTTTAGACATTTCCTAAAATGTTACATTTTATTTATAAGGGACTTATTAGGATAGAGGCACCTGAGGTTTATAACTTTATCGTGATTAATATTTTGCCCCCTCTAGTGAGTTTTCCTAATCAAAAGGTTAAATTTCAAAAGATAGCATAGTTTTAAACTAGTAAGCGGCTGAATAGATTTACGAACTGTGCAGATTTATGGAGTTTAGCCCATCCTTTTTGCTGGGAACATTATTTTTCAGGGGCAGAAGAATGAACAGTTTTGAGAGACCAGCACTTGAAACTGCATTTAGTACTAGCAGTTTTGCCAACTTTACTTGTACTGTGACTATTATTTCTGTATCATAGGAAGCTTTTATTGCCTCCAGGCAAGGCACACAAGACCCTTTATGCTACTAGACTAATATTAAGGACATTGCCTGAAAGTATTTTCTCCCTGTTCGTGCTTATATCTTTGCAGCATAACAGAAGGTCATAAAACAGAGAATGGAGGGGAGCTATTGGTGAATTATTCTTTTCGCCTACAAGTGCACTACACTATTTTTATCCTTTCCTTACGATTATTAAAACAACCACTGACTCCCACAGGAAGCTACTTTAGTTTTCAGGTGCTCAGGATGACAGGGCTTATTGCCCTGTCTTAGCGACAGAGACAGAATTTACAGCTGAATTATAAGGGGTAGAGGATAACGTGATTTAGTTTTCTCTTTTAAAAATGTTTATTTTTCTATGCTGGAAGACCTACAGATACAAGATCATAATTCATTATGGTTGTTAACCATAAACTTGGTCTGTTCTTTGTTTTTAACATGAATCAAGTGTAGATGTGACATTCTGAAAGCATAGGGCCAGATTCTTAGTTGATGCAAATTGACATAGTTTAATTGAAGTCAGCATAGCTACAGTGATTTTCATCAGCTGAGGATCCTGAGCTAAAGTATTCTTACTGCTATACTCATCTGTATTATACATATGTATACATATCTCCTTTTCTTACTACCCTAACCCTTTTTGCACTGTTCAAACAAAGCAGCAGCAGAGATGGCTACCAGTGACTGAGCAGGATGTAGCTGTCGACATATTTTATTTCAGTTCACATTTCAAATAAACTGATGTAAAGGGTTTAATTTCTACCTGTTTTACTGCGCATTCCCTGCTCTGCAGGGAAAATTTTATTGAATGACACTGAGTTATTGCGCGAAAGATATTTTGCAGGACTAGTCAACTGTAAAGACCTAAAGACTATAGGTATCAACAAACACCCTTTCAATTGTACAGTTTAAGATAAGTATGCAGGTCGTTCTAGAGCAATTTATACAAATTATGTCCATTTGGATCCTCCCTGCAGTCCATCCTTTTAGCTGGGAACATATTATTTATAAGCAGTGGCGCCTGAACCAGGGAGTCCCAGGGGACAGGGCCCTCCCGCTTTTTGAAAGTGGATGGGCCTGACCTGTCCACTTTAACAGAGGACTGCCCATATCCCCTTTCCCTCCTCTTCCCCTGACCCCCCCATCACCCCCCCCCACGTCAGCATGGCGCCTAATAGGGGACCCCGGTCAATTGTTGGAGCTGTGCGGACCCTCCACCTGCCCACAGGTGGGGGGAGGGGCTGAGAGCAGCCCCAAGCCCATGTCTCCGCCCCATGTTCTACCCCATGGGCTTTCCACCCAGGGCAGGTATAGGTGGAGCTATGGTCTGCGACTCCGCGCTGGCTCCCCACAGCTGCCTGAGCAGCTCTCCCCAGCCCAGCTCCAGCCGGTGTGTGTGTGTGAGAGAGTGTGTGTGTATGTCTCAGAGCCACGGCCCGGCCATGGTAAGAGCCATGTGGGCAGGTGTGGGGAGCCGCAGACCTTCCACCTGCCCTGGGCAGAGGGCCTGGGGAGCGGGAACAAGGGCAGGGCACTGCTTTTGCCCCCACCTGCTCCGGTTTCTGGCTTGGCTGGGGCAGGGCCTTGGGGGGAAGAGGAGAGTCAGGGCAGGGCCTTGTCAGGGGCAGGAGCTCTGGCCTGCCCCAGTTTACAAGTAAGGAGCTGGTTGATTTTAGTTGATAGGAAAAAGTGCTTTTACACAGCATACTTTTTCTTCCTTCTCTAGATTCCTACCTTGTTTACATGTTTACACATCCTCACTGTGAATGTCTCATGTCCTGAACATCTTCCACATAAAGAAGAGCTAAATGAGGCTCCTTCTGGAGTCAATGCTGTTCTCAAACTGGGCGGTGAAGGCTCTAAGAGCATTTACATCAAGTGCACCCGGTAGAGAGTGTGATGCTTCCACAACACCTTTAACATCAGTCATCATCCTGGATGCAAGGGAACAAAGTAAAATTTTCAAAAGCATCTAAGTGACTTAGGAACCATTGGTTCAGGTGCTTTTAAAAGTTAAAGATGTTGTGGACACATTACACTCTCTATCCCTGGTGTGAGGGAGCACCTTAGGTAATGCTGTTGGAGTCAATGGAAATTAGGCTCCTAGGTATTTTCAAAAAATTTACCCTGCGATCAAGGATAAAGTTTTTAATAGTGCTGAAGGGCCAGAATTTTTAAAAGATATTTCAGCACCTCGTAGGATTTAGGCACTAATATCCAGTGATGCTTTTGAAAATCCCACTAGGTGACTAAATACCTTTCAAGGTCTCAGTAATTGACTCAGAAGCCTAAATCCCATTTTCAGAAGTAATTTGGGTGCTTAGGAGCCTAATTCTTATTAACTTGTGATGACAATTAGGTTCCTAAATGGCTAAATCACTTTTGAAAGATAGGACTAAAGCCCCTACCTCACTTAGGCACTTCTGAAAATTTCACCTTAACCTCAGACTCACATCGCTAATAGAAATGCAAATGTAGTATCATTAGACTGCCAGACCTGCTCCTCAGGTGAATTGTTCTAATGTACCTACTGCCACTTTTAGCCCAGAAGTTCCTGCCACCAACATCCTCATATCATGGTGTTACTGCAGAGACTAGGGCAGCTGTGCAGAACCAGTGCCTAGGAGGAGAAAATCCGTGTTCCTTAAAGCAAAATGACAGAGCTATTATTACAGAAGGTCATTGGACATCTTTCTGGCAGGGAAGCTCTTCAAAATGACATTTCTGGCAATGAAAATGAAACTGGTTTAAGGCCTGGTAAGTGTCCATACAATCCTGAGCGAGTGTTAAAAAATCCACTGCTAAATTGAGGGATAAATGACATTTAAGAGCTGATATTTCAGAAACTATCAGGGCCAGAAATGCTTGCCAATGTTTACTGCTTTGCATTGGTATAAAGAAAGCTTTACTAATTTTTTGCAGGTCATCAGCTATTGGACCCTAACAATGACATCATTATGATTTTTGTCCCACATTGATGTAACTGTGGTCTTAGCAGGTGCTTTTCCAAAGATTGCTAGAGCTAATAGACAATGCTCAATCCTGTCCCAATTTTGCTAAATTAAAAATTACAGGATTAAATCCTGGTCCTGGTATGGCCCATTTGTGTTGATCTGGCAGCTGAAAGTGGCTGTAAAGATGACTTTACATGGCAGATGTGTATTCTCCTGGTTTGGTGGAATCCCTGGGTGACATAGGGACGGGTCTATATTACTTTCCTTTGACTGCCTCCTGTAGTGTAGTCAAAATGTTGGGGACATGCTTGGGAGAAAAGACATGGCAGGAATACTGCTGCATTCCAAAGATCCTTGTTTGTTGTAACTAGATTGAACTGACTTCAATTAATTGTGCCAGTTCGGCCCCCTTCCCCTTACGCCTTATGCTTTCAGTTTCACCACAACCCGGAACTGTGCCTGAGTGATTGATTCTGCTTCTTAAGTAATCCATGTAAATTTAATCTATTTTTTTTTATTTAAAGACCCAAAAAGAAGCATGCTGTGTGTTATCTTACATGAAAATCAAATGTGAATGGCATCCTGATATAAATTATTTAAATGATTTAGCAAACAGGACAGGCCACAAAGCTATATCCAACAGTCCTTTTCTATGAAACAGCCTAGACTTATCTAGTCTGACCTCCTGCACATCACAGGTCACAGAACTTCACCCACTCAGTCATTCTAATAGACCCATAACCTCTGGCTGAGTTACTGATCTTAATAATCTATTCATGTGCAAAGTATTTGAGAGCTAATATGCCTTTTGATTTGCTGAATTTTACTAACTTTACATTCTGGATATTCCAAGATTCCTTTTTTGATTTCCTGCCCCACTATCCTCTTAAATTGCAAAGGAATCAGCATGTGTGTATTATTCTTATATATATCCCCACTGAAGTTAATGGAGTTCTGCATAGAAATAAGAGTTCCCGTGTATAGATCCTTACACAGTGGGGTAATGATTTAATTTGTCCTTTTTTCTCAAGCAGGGAGAATTATTAGGGAGTCTGGAGCTTAAGAGAAAATATACATTGTTTGGCTGTGCTATCATCCAGGATGCTGGAAAATTAGGACTTTTGGCTAAGGTATAAGAAGAATATTGAAAGATGAAAGAATGGCATGCAGTGTTCACAATCCATTTAATATTTGTGTGTCTTTACATATTAAGCTGTAAATCAGTGGCATGAAACCCCTCTTTTTCAAATGATGTAACCTTGGTAAACTATTTAATTCCTAGGTGCAGGTGCCTTCTCCAGCCTGTTGTCCAAACTCTCCCCCTTCCTTGTGCTTTAATAAAAGATAACATAAAAATCAGCTCCTAGGATTTCTCCCTCATGAATGCTCAGCCCATACCCAAGATGCTCCCTCCTTACCCTTATATCCAAGTTGGTTAATAAGTCACTTGCCTCAAGAAGTCACAACTATTCCAATGTTGGATCAACCCCTTGTAAGAGGGTAGGATGTTTCGGGCAAACCATACTAGACTTTTACCCCTGTTCACTCTTAATTTCCTAATTTCTCTTTGCACATTAAACTAATCACTTGATGATGTTCCTCTAACCTCAGAACAAGCCATCTGGAGAGAAAAAAATACTGTCTATGTTTATTAATATTTTATTTCCCTAAAATACTGAAAAATGTGAAATAGTCCACTTTGGTAGTTACCAGTGGGTGCAACTGTGAAACCTCATAATTTAGCAATCTATTTTATGTTGGCTACAAAGGGCTAACAGAAGACTGATGTGTGACAGTATTTGTGACCTTGTGACACAGCGGAAATGGAGGGAGGTACCAAAGCTGTCTGTCAAATATTTGGAATATCTTGCCTTCATATATTTTCTGCACTTTCATGCTGATAGTTACTGTGGATTTGGCACTAAAATGAGGGTGTGATTGATTTTGTTGTCACATTCATAAAGATTCAGACTCAGTAGCTGAGTCTCCATTGTTTTCACATTAGCTCAGAAATATACATGCACAAAGTAGAGAGAGAGAAGTTATATTTGCAACTATTGTTGCGCTGAAGAAATTACCACAGCCTAAACATTCTCAATAGAACTAGACAGATGGAGACCATCCACGGAGATAAATAAATGCTACAGAAGCTCTCAGAGGCTCTCAGAGCACTATAAATGTAACAGTACTAGCTGTTCTTATCGCATAACACGCCCATCTCCATTAATTTTTTTTTCTAACAATCTGTCCATGATGGCAAGCTTTGTTCCCTTTTCTTGATGAGGGATCATGTCTAAGCCATATGTTGTCATTGGACCAATGCACTAATTGTCCTTTACACTTTGAATGAAGATATTACTATTCCTGATGTCTTCTATCATTTTGTAATTGAATATACCCTAATCCAGTAACATCCACAGCAATTAAATAAATGATAATCTATAAAGTATGATGATATAGTTTCTTGCATTAGACTATATCATCTCACCTTCATCCTCCTCTCCAGTCCTAGATCTTTTTCAGGGGGTGATCTGTCTCCCTTCATTAGATGACTTGCTGCTCTTGACTTTGTTTGTATTGGACAGCTGTTCAAGACAGATGGATTCCTATGTTTATCGAAAGATATTTCTGTTAACACTAATCTGTTTTTCTTCTATCGATTGAGCACTTCTTATAAATGCTACATTTTGGTATCACTTTCCTCCTTTTTTGGCCCTCTCTTAGCCTTCCGAGATCATTGGCCAAATTCAGACCCGGTGCCAGAAAGATCAGCTGCATTGATTTCACCGGGAATGAATTTTAACTCTGGGATTGTTGTCTAGGAACCTCTGCTTCCATGATTTTCCACCAGCACTGAGTCTCTTCCCCTTCTACAGCCTCTGCTCTGACAGACGTTTTAAAGATATGATATAAAGAGTTGTAATTAAATAGCATCCATTTCCTCCGTACATCCTCCCAGGCCCATCTCCATTAAGGCAGCTCCTGCTGCTCAAGAGACTCATCTCCAAGATATTATCGTGTCATAGAGGTAAAGAATCTACAACTCTTCCTATCCCCATTATTCCCCAGACTACAGAATGAGTCAAACAGGTTACTGGACACAAAAGACCACCAGCTTGGGCGTAAAGACTTTTAAAAATGTCCTTATTTGATTTCAAAATAAACCAAACATATATTCCGCCCATTTCACACCCTAGATTATGATATGCTGAAGAATATCTCCATCAACCCTATCCTTTCCGACAGCTCAGTTCCACCCTAGTGTCCAGGAAAGTCAAACAGCTATGCTGCATCTTAGGAATCTGGCAAACCAGTGCCTCTTCCCTTCAATTGAACAGCGCCATCACCAGTTCCACCCTCCCACCTTCCCATTATAAACAAGAAAATATGAACAGTGGAAACAGCATCCTGTACCCAGTAAGAAAATAACCATATAGAGGTAATTATGACTAGATACCTCACAGAAACATGAGTTCTGCTGGTAATACCCCAAACCTCATGCTTCATTCAGTGGTCAAGATCAGTGGTCAAAAAACTTTTCATCAACTTCCTCCAAGAAGATGAGCCTCCCCCCCCCCCCCCGCCATCTTGTCCTGCTTCACAGAACCAGAGTAGTTATGTTTCAGTAATGCATGACAAGCCATGGAATACTGCTGCAATATCTCTGCAGACACCAGACTTTCTGGACTGCAACAGGGCTGCATTCCCTATGTAAAGTTGGTAGCTGCTGGATCTACATAATGTGGGACCCACTGGCCATGACCGGCCCCTGCTTCCTTCCTGACAATGTCTTTTGTGGAGATGGAGTGGGTGTGGAATCTGTAACTGCTCATACTGTGCACTTGAATTGTGCCAGTTCTCTAACCACTATACTGATGTGCAAATTTTACCTTGCATGACTTTCTCTGTCTCTAATTTTTGCCCAGACATCAGCATTTATTTTGTTAAATCTGAGTCTGATTACTGCAAGATTAATAAGGCATGGGGGGTGAGGAAGTGCATCTTACATTCACCACATTCTGTCATGCTACCCTCTTTTTATGGGATGACAGTGGAAAGATTTCTGGACATTTTGCCAGGGGCAGCATCAAGCTCTTTGCAATTCTCCTCAGGCACTATATTTGCTGCTTAGAATTTACCTAGGTATATATCACACAGTTAACATGTCACTATCTCCCATTTGCTTTCTTGACTGCCATCCACTTCAGTGACAGTTTTCAATGACAGCCTTTAAATTCTCAATATATTGTAGCCTGTGTGTTGTGGTTTTTTTTTAAAAGCCTGAGATATTTATTTTTTTGATCCCTCCAACTAAATATTGGAAGGAGAAGGTGCTTGGGATACACACTTTAATGTTTTGAAGTCATGAATTCTGTGGAAAAAAATCCATTGCGAACCACTTGAATGTAATCAGCACTTCTGTATTCCTTCATACATAAGGTGACTTCCACTTAAAATCACTACTTGACATGATTTACTACTGACTAGCATGTGAAGGTTCTGTTATTTATTTTTTTCCCAACTACCCTTAAAAATATGCACATCATGATTATCTGCTGCACCTAAGTCTTTTTATTATGAAATAAATATTTAGTTGTTATTGGAAGATTGACTAAAAATGACATATCATTTTAATAAATTCTAATGCGGTATTTATCATTTTGGTATGCGGTGATAGTGAGGTATTTTTAAGCGATTACATCAGATAGCTAATATACTATATTCTCTGGATGAGGATGGGTTTGAAAAATTGGATTAATTTTCTATGCAATTTTCTTGTGGTTTATTCAGCAAGAGAGTTGTTAATGCCTGGCAGCTGTACACGCATTTTGTTTACCTAAAGTATGCATTATGCATGAATTTACACCTTATGTAAAAGCAGCACCAGTTGTCAAAAGATCAATAGCCATTGTGGATGAAATTCACCCTTGTGCAGAGGGCCAACACAAGGCATATGCATCACTTAAGTCCTAATCTGAGGTCTTCAATGAGACTGAACTGTCACAAAGGCTCTGTGGTGTCTCTCTGCACAGAATGAATTTCATTCACCGTGATTACAGAGAAAATATACTTCAGATAATCTTGATGGCTTCGGGGGGCGGGGGGAACTAGATACATTTTGCTTTCAATAATCAATGTTGCCAGCTATGACGGTTTTATTGTGCGTCTTGCAATATTTTTAAAGCCCCATTTCCTAGAGTCATGTGATTAGACAAGAATCTCAGCTGTCATTGAAACAAAAATTCCCATCCTTGTGGTTGCAGAGAAAAGCTGGAAGACATGAATGTAAAAGCTCAAAAACCAGGAAGCAAATAAAAAGAATCCCAAATGTATTGTTGGCTTAAATATCATGAGATTCTAAACAATCTCATGATTTTGGAGGTCCTGGCTCATGATTGTGTAATGCTTTGGATTGGCAATATGGAGTAACACATTTATTAGGGTTGTGCTAGATGACAATATATCCTGTTAAATGACATTAGTATAGTTAAAGACGTTCTTTTACACTGTGGTCTGATTCTGCATTGCTTTTGCACCCCAAAGTCCCACTGAAATCAACAGATTTCTTCATTGCTTAGCCACACTTGCTCTGCTGCTGCTGATGTTCCTTATGACTTACATGCAATGTTAAGTATTTGTTTGGTTGCATTCCAGAGCAATCAAGGAGTCAAGGCTGTAGCATGTTAGCGCTGAACTTAAATGAAGGCCATGAAACAAACACTATGGCTTTGTCTACACTGGCACTTTCGTCGTTCAAACTTTTGTCACTCAGGGGTTTGGAAAAAAAAACACCCCCCGAATGACAAAAGTTGAAATGACTAAAAGTGCTGGTGTAGACAGTGCTTTGTTGGCAGGAGCTGCGCTCCCAGCAACGAAGCTACCACCCCTCAAATAATTTTTGGGATGAATTTCAGCTTTTTCTGATTGTGAAATGATCAACTGCATTTATTATGAAAAATTATATGGAATATCTCCAGTGACTCATTCTTGGCCTTCACATTATTCATTGTTGACATTTTCTGTTCATAATTTGCAGAGAGTTAGTTAGGCTCATAAGTCATAAGAATGGCCATACTGATTCAGACCAATGGTCCACTGAGCCCAGTATCCTTTCTTCCAACAGTGTTGGTAACAGATTCTTCAGAGGAAATGAACAAAACAGGGCAGTATCCCCTGTCATCCAGTCCCAGCTTCTAGCAGTCAGAGGTTTAGAGACTCTCAGAGCATGGGGTTGAGTCACTGACCATCTTGGCTAATAGCTATTGATGGAGCTATCTTCCATGAACTTATCCAATTCTTTTTTAAACCCAGTTATACTTTTAGCCTTCATAACATCCTCTGGCAATGAGTTCTACAAGTTGTCTGAGAGTTGTGTGAAGAAGTACTTCCTTATATTTGATTTAAACTTGCTGCCTATTAATTTCATTGTGTGAACCCTGGTTCTTGTGTTATGTGAAGGGGTAAATAACACTTCCTTATATACTTCCTCCAGAGTATTAATGATTTTAGAGACTTCTATCATATCCCCTCTTAACTCTTTTCTAAGATGAACAGTTCCAGTCATCTTAAACTCTCTTCATATGGAAGATGTTCCTTACCCCTAATCATTTTTGTTGCCCTTAGAATCACAGAATATCAGGGTTGGAAGGGACCTCAGGAGGTCATCTAGTCCAACCCCCTGCTCAAAGCAGGACCAATCCCCAATTAAATCATCCCAGCCAGGGCTTTGTCAAGCCTGACCTTAAAAACTTCCAAGGAAGGAGATTCTACCACCTCCGTAGGTAACGCATTCCAGTGTTTCACCACCCTCCTAGTGAAAAAGTTTTTCCTAATATCCAACCTAAACCTCCCCCACTGCAACTTGAGACCATTACTCCTTGTCCTGTCCTCTTCTACCACTGAGAATAGTCCAGAACCATCCTCTCTGGAACCACCTCTCAGGTAGCTGAAAGCAGCTATCAAATCCCCCCTCATTCTTCTCCTCTGCAGACTAAACAATCCCAGTTCCCTCAGCCTCTCCTCATAAGTCATGTGTTCCAGACCCCTAATCATTTTTTTGCCCTTCGCTGGACTCTCTCCAATTTATCCACATCCTTCTTGTAGTGTGGGGCCCAAAACTGGACACAGTACTCCAGATGAGGCCTCACCAATGTCGAATAGAGGGGAACGATCACGCCCCTCAATCTGCTCGCTATGCCCCTACTTATACATCCCAAAATGCCATTGGCCTTTTTGGCAACAAGGGCACACAGCTGACTCATATCCAGCTTCTCGTCCACTGTCACCCCTAGGTCCTTTTCCGCAGAACTGCTGCCTAGCCATTCAGTCCCTAGTCTGTAGCGGTGCATTGGGTTCTTCCGTCCTAAGTGCAGGATCCCGCACTTATCCTTATTGAACCTCATCAGATTTCTTTTGGCCCAATCCTCCAATTTGTCTAGGTCCCTCTGTATCCTATCCTTGCCCTCCAGCGTATCTACCACTCCTCCTAGTTTAGTATCATCCGCAAATTTTTGCTGAGAGTGCAATCCACACTATCCTCCAGATCATTTATGAAGATATTGAACAAAACCAGCCCCAGGACCGACCCCTGGGGCACTCCACTTGACACCGGCTGCCAACTAGACATGGAGCCATTGATCACTACCCGTTGAGCCCGACAATCTAGCCAACTTTCTACCCACCTTATAGTGCATTTATCCAGCCCATACTTCTTTAACTTGCTGACAAGAATACTGTGGGAGACCGTGTCAAAAGCTTTGCTAAAGTCAAGAAACAATACATCCACTGCTTTCCCTTCATGCACAGAACCAGTAATCTCCTCATAGAAGGTGATTAGATTAGTCAGGCATGACCTTCCCTTGGTGAATCCATGCTGACTGTTCCTGATCACTTTCCTCTCATGTAAGTGCTTCAGGATTGATTCTTTGAGGACCTGCTCCATGATTTTTCCGGGGACTGAGGTGAGGCTGACTGGCCTGTAGTTCCCAGGATCCTCCTTCTTCCCTTTTTTAAAGATTGGCACTACATTAGCCTTTTTCCAGTCATCTGGGACTTCCCCCGTTCTCCACGAGTTTTCAAAGATAATGGCCAATGGCTCTGCAATCACAGCCGCCAATTCCTTTAGCACTCTCGGATGCAACTCGTCCGGCCCCATGGACTTGTGCACGTCCAGCTTTTCTAAATAGTCCCTAACCACCTCTTTCTCCACAGAGGGCTGGCCATCTACTCCCCATGCTGTGATGCCCAGCACAGCAGTCTGGGAGCTGACCTTGTTAGTGAAGACAGAGGCGAAAAAAGCATTGAGTACATTAGCTTTTTCCACATCCTCTGTCACTAGGTTGCCTCCCTCATTCAGTAAGGGGCCCACACTTTCCTTGGCTTTCTTCTTGTTGCCAACATACCTGAAGAAACCCTTCTTGTTATTCTTGACATCTCTTGCTAGCTGCAGCTCCAGGTGTGATTTGGCCCTCCTGATTTCATTCCTACATGCCCGAGCAATATTTTTATACTCTTCCCTGGTCATATGTCCAACCTTCCACTTCTTGTAAGCTTCTTTTTTATTTTTAAGATCCGCTAGGATTTCACCGTTAAGCCAAGCTGGTCACCTGCCATATTTACTTTTCTTTCGACTCATCGGGATGGTTTGTCCCTGTAACCTCAACAGGGATTCCTTGAAATACAGCCAGCTCTCCTGGACTCCTTTCCCCTTCATGTTAGTCCCCCAGGGGATCCTACCCATTTGTTCCCTGAGGGAGTCGAAGTCTGCTTTCCTGAAGTCCAGGGTCCGTATTCTGCTGCTTACCTTTCTTCCCTGTGTCAGGATCCTGAACTCAACCAACTCATGGTCACTGCCTCCCAGATACCCATCCACTTTTGCTTCCCCTACTAATTCTTCCCGATTTGTGAGCAGCAGGTCAAGAAAAGCTCCCCCCCTAGTTGGCTCCTCTAGCACTTGCACCAGGAAATTGTCCCCTACGCTTTCCAAAAACTTCCTGGATTGTCTATGTACCGCTGTATTGCTCTCCCAGCAGATATCAGGAAAATTAAAGTCACCCATGAGAACCAGGGCGTGCGATCTAGTAGCTTCTGCGAGTTGCCGGAAGAAAGCCTCATCCACCTCATCCCCCTGGTCCGGTGGTCTATAGCAGACTCCCACCACTACATCACTCTTGTTGCTCACACTTCTAAACTTAATCCAGAGACACTCAGGTTTTTCTGCAGTTTCGTACCGGAGCGCTGAGCAGTCATACTGCTCCCTTACATACAGTGCTACTCCCCCACTTTTTCTGCCCTGCCTGACCTTCCTGAACAGTTTATAACCATCCATGACAGTACTCCAGTCATGTGAGTTATCCCACCAAGTCTCTGTTATTCCAATCACGTCATAATACCTTGACATCACCAGGACCTCCAGTTCTCCCTGCTTGTTTCCAAGGCTTTGTGCATTCATATATAAGCACTTGAGATAACCTGCTGATCGCCCCTCATTCTCAGTATGAGGCAGGAGCCCTCCCCTCACAGACGTTCCTGCCTGTGCTTCCTCCCGGTATCCCGCTTTCCCACTTACCTCAGGGCTTTGGTCTCCTTCCCCCGGTGAACCTAGTTTAAAGCCCTCCTCACTAGGTTAGCCAGCCTGCTCACAAAGATGCTCTTCCCTCTCTTCGTAAGGTGGAGCCCGTCTCTGCCCAGCACTCCTCCTTCATGGAACACCATCCCATGGTCAAAGAATCCAAAGCCTTCTCTCCGACACCACCTGCGTAGCCATTCGTTGACTTCCACGATTCGACGGTCCCTACCCAGGCCTTTTCCTTCCGCGGGGAGGATGGACGAGAACACCACTTGCGCCTCAAACTCCTTTATCCTTCTTCCCAGAGCCACGTAGTCCGTAGTCCCTTCTCTATATCTTTTCTAATTCTACTGACTTAGTGGAGAAAAATTAAAAAGGGTCATATACATCTGTGTTTTCTTTGAGGCATGTCATGAAAACAGCCATTCAGGGAACATCATAAAAAGCTTTACCCATCTGTCCATGTTAAGCTGTTTGAGGATTCTGTGTTCTGGCATCTCAATGAATAGTGCTGTAAATGGTATGATACATACTAATAAGATATATTTTTTGGCTGCTAAAAATCTGACATAAGAAATGGCATTGTGTCATTCTTTTTCATTCAGAAACTTAAGATTTATGACTCTCTTGAGTAATACTCAGAAGTCTCACTAGTTTTTTTCCAAAGTTCTTGTTTATATTGAGGTGATTTACTTACAACAAAAATGAGCTCACTGTGAAAATTGTGTCAAGTAAATAGCAGATTTTGATATACTACTCTTTTATAGGTTTCAACTAAATGTACATTATTTATGGTTATAGGTTTCCCCCTCAGTGATCTTTAGTATAATAAAATATATATCACAATATAGTAGTGATTTTTAACTTCTGGAGAGCTAGTTAAAATTTAGCATTAGTATTTCTGAATTTATTTCATTTGATATAATTTAACATGTGAATATATGTGAATATATATATAATACACACACACACACACACCCCTAGAGTATATTTTATACTCCAAGAAAATTACTTTGTTATACTCTTTTCCCTTCAATTGGTTGTTAAACTGTAAAGAAGGGAGAGAAAAGGAGAAACCAGAGGGACATGCAGGAAAGGTACTTTTGCATTTGTGCCTTGGTAAGTGTTTTGTATGTATGTATATCAACCAGTGTGTGCAGGTGCATACATGCACAAACCGTGTGTGTGTGTGTGTGATAAATCTTCAATTTCTGAATGAAAAAGAATGATTCCCATTCATTCTTTGTCAGACTTTCAGCATCCAAGAAACATGTGGTGTTGGTGTGTATCGTTATGTTACAGCAACATCCACTGAGATGCTAGTACACAGACTCCCTAAACAGCCTACAATGGACAGAATCTTCCACCTAACTCACACATGAGTATGTGCTTGTGCACATGCATTTGCACCTTCCCTCCTTCACACCCCAGACACTGGTTGCCATCAGTGTCCCATCATTTTCCAACCTTTATGCTTCAGCATTCTCTGAGATTGTGCAGTTATTTCCTGTACTTATAATTGGAAAATAACTATGGTGTCTCAGATAGCACTGCATGGTAACTGTTGTAAATGCTAAAGTCTTTATGGTGACCTCTGTAATTGTTCCCAACTCAGCAAAGCACTTAAACACATTCTTAAGTAGTTTGCTGAATAGGAATGCACTTAAGCAGGTGCTGGAGTACTTTGCTGAATTAGGTATGTATATGTAACTTAAGTCTTCAGACATTCACTCCTTTTTATACTGTATACAGCCAGCCCTAAGAGCTGAAGTCATACACAGTAGCTGGGTATGAAATAATCTTGATTGTTACTGTGAATGCAGTCTGTTCTAAAATTTGACATCCTGTAATAAAATGCAACATTTTATTATGGTGGTATATTTTTATCAATGCTGTATAAAAAAGAAGCTATTACCATGATGAATATATTCTACAGGAAGGGTACATTTCCACAATCCAATGAACCAAAGATGATGATATGTCACTTTACTACTACACTGTTTGACTTTGGGCAACAGGAGCTATTTAGGTCTTTCTGTTGGTTAATCTGTTTTCATATAACCTTCTAAACATATTTATCATACTATTTATTCTTATATTTTACCCTCCAAAGTATCACAAGCTACTTCACAGTGAGAGATAAGGCAGAAAGAGAATTCTTTAGAGTTATAAACAGTGATTTGCATACAGCCAGAGAGGGAAAACCACATATACAGATGCAGTAAAGAAAGTAAACTGAAGTTTGAAAGTGGTAAAAATGCAAATCAGTATATGAGAAATGATTCATTGCAGCCAGTTCTATCAGATATATGGTCCCAAATACCCTTGCTTCAACTCTGATATTTGCAGGAGTCACAATTTTTAATATATGATCAAAGGTTCTGAATATGCTAGAGTTTGGATTTGAGGGAGAAACAGAGAAGGAAAAAACTCCTAGGAAATTCCATCGGATCTAAAAAACAAACAAACAATGTCAAGTACTGTATTGGCTGGAGTCACAAATGTTTATTCAGTACCAAGAAACTTGCAATTTGTCTTTGTCTCTTACC
This sequence comes from Eretmochelys imbricata, assembly GCF_965152235.1. NCBI lineage: Eukaryota > Metazoa > Chordata > Testudines > Cheloniidae > Eretmochelys > Eretmochelys imbricata. The sequence goes on along the minus strand of NC_135574.1, from coordinate 198,146,298 downwards.
CATTTCCAGGACAGGATTTGACATTAGTGGTGGTCTTAAGGCCCTGCCTGGCAAGCCATTCATTTGTTGTAAGCATTTGTCCAAATGTTCATGGAAAGTTTTCTCAGCAGCTGTGGCAAAAAAAAGTATTTACTATATAAAAATACCTAACATTCCATTTTCTTCCACAATCATGGCTGAAATGAAGAAAGCTGGCAAAACACCATGCTTCATTTAGTTCAGCTGTTGTTTGAGTGTAAAAAGTATATATGTATATAGGATTTCTTGTACATGCTCGACAGTTGATCACCAGTGTTCTGCTAGCCAGAGTATTGTGTTATGATTGTTCAAAGACTTCAAGATATTAGTTTTCATCTTCTAGATATAGATAAACATTAGGGATAGGTGATCTGATTCACATAAAAATAAAAGGAGGCTTAGTTTCACAACCATGTCTCTTTTGGAACTGGAAAAATTTCAGTTAACTTTGGTTTCAATATCTGTCATTTTTTTTGAGCTCTTCATTACGAATCTCTGGACATTTTTCAAAAAGGCCCCAGAGGTAGGTGATCCTGGCAATTAGAGGGCTGGTAAGCCTAACTTCAGTGTCAGGCAAATTGGTTGAAATGATAGTTAAGAACAGAATTATCAGACAAGTAAATGAACATGATATCTTTGAAAAGAGTCAACTTGGCTTTTATATAGGGAAATCATGTCTCACCAATCTACCAGAATTCTTTGAGGGTGTCAACAAGCATGTGGATAAGGGTGATCCAGTTGATATAGTGTGCTTGGGGTAAACAATGAGGTGACAAAGTCTGTAGACAATAAAAAATTACTCAAGATAGTTAAGTCCAAAGCTGACTGCAAAGAGTTACAAAGGGATCTCTCAAAACTGGGTGATTGGACAACAAAATAGCAGACTAAATTCAGTTTTGATCAGTGCAATGTAATGCACGTTGGAGAACATAATTCCAACTGTACATAGAAAATGATGTGGTTTAAATTAGCTGTTACTACTCAAGAAAGGGATCTGGAGAGTAGTCATGGGTAGTTCTCTGAAAACATGCTCAATGTGCAACAGCAGTCAAAAAAGCTAATGGAATATTAGGAACCATTAGGAAAGGGATAGATAATAAGACGGAAAATATCATAATGCCACTATATAAATCCAGGGGATGCCTACAACTTGAATATTGTGTGCAGTTCTGGTTGTCCCATCTCAAAAAAGATATAGTAGAATTGGAAAAGATACAGAGAAGGACAACAAAAATCATTAGGGTTACGGTAGCTGTTCCATATGAGGAGATATTAAAAAGACTGGGAATGTGCCATTTAGAAAAAAGATAACTAAGGGTGGGGGGATATGATCGAGGTCTGTAAAATCATGATTGGTGTGGTGAAAGTGAATAGATAAGTGTTATTTACCTCGTCACATAACCCAAGAACCAGGGATCACACAATGAAATTAATAGGCATCAGGTTTAAAACAAACATAAGGAAGACCTCTTCACACAACACACCTGTCAATCTATGGAACTCGTTGCCAGGGGATGTTGTGAAAGCCAAAGGTATAACTGAATTCAGGAAAATATTAGAAAAGTACATGAAAGAAAGGTCTATTAGCTATTAGCCAAGATGGTCAGAAATGCACCCCAATGCTCTGGATGTCCCTAAACCTCTCACTGCCAAAAGCTGGGCATGGATGATGGCATGGATCTCTCAGTACTTGCCCTGTTCTGTTCACTCCCTCTGAAGCATCTGGCACTGGCAACTATTGGAAGACAAGACACTGGGCTAGGTGGACCATTGGTCAGAGTCAGTATGACCATGCTTATGTTCTTATGTTTTAGCTGGTTGTCGCAGGGTAGGTACACCACATTGAGGAAGCTCGAGGAAGACAAAAAAGCCACTAGGGCTGGTTCCTGTCTTTAAGGTAACAAGACCTATTGTCTAGAGTCAATACTGCTACCCTAGCCTTAGGGTAACATGGCCTAGTGGCCAGAGTACTTGAGGTTGCCCTTGCTTTCTGGAATAGTGTCGCCTAGTGGCCAGAGTCCTTAAAGCTGCCCTGGCCTTCAGGGTAATGTGGCCTAGCAGCCAGAGTCCTCAGAGCTTCCCCTGGGCAGTGCCCACACCCAGTGATAGGTGCAGGGCAGGATTGGGGGACCCAGGGCCACCCTACTCCACTGAGTCCCAATCCAGGGTCCTTAGGAACCTGTAATCCTTGACTCAAGCTTGGGTTCCAAATTCAATAGTTACATTTCCTGGGCCACTTCCTACCTTTCTTTTCTGTTCCATCAGTTCCCCTGGCGGTCATGGCCTTCCCGCTCTCTCATCCTCCATGGTTGGCTGGGGCTCTGCTGTTGATTTAGCCAGTTCAGCCTCTGCAGTTTGGAATTCCAGCAAATCTCTGGCAAGAACTTGCCACGTGCATCTGCTCTCCCCCTCAGTCAGTCCCAACAGAACTGAACTGCTCCCTTTTATATCCTGTGTCCAGTCAGTGCACGCCCCGCAGGGGAGAGGGGACATGGCCTCTTCAGCCCACAGTGTGTGGTCAATCCTAGCTGGGCCAGTGTGTGATACATACACCCCATCACACTGGTATTGGAATCAGGAGAAGCAAATTAGCATAAGAAAAGCTATATTTATGAGAATCCCAGTCCAGTTTTGTGCACTTTAGAAGGATGAATGAACTTTCAAACTTTTTTCTATTTTCTCTGTATGAAACCTGAATCTTTCTATATTTGTCCATTCTTAACCATAATGTAGCTGTGAACTAACATTAGATTGTGGTTACTATACAATAAATTGCATTTCTCCTGAAAGATGATATTTCTATATATGTTACAATTAAAAAAAAAGGCAGTGATACTGAAAAATTTCTTAGTGACATATTTGACAATCTTCAGTTGCACTGCAGTGAACTTGACAGTAAGTTATTGGAATATTTTTTCATTGAAAACCAAATTGTAGTGTAGAATATAAATTAATACTCACCAAACACTTTTTCCAAATACATGTATTTTATGGTTGCGAAATAATAAATTGCCAGCAAAAGACTGTTTTAAAATTAACTTTCATTACTGGTTATTCAGCTGTATTACTCTGAAAGTAAAGCAGACTTTTATCATGTTTTATTAGTGTATTCTTTATGAAGCCTCATAAAAGTGACATATCTGCCACCAGTAGACCAAAGCTAAATGCTGTCATCGCCACAATTGCTTTGTTTTCTGAAATCAGCACTTTTTGCTTCCAGTCTGCAGTGACAAAGTTTTGCCTTTGGCCTCTGGATAAAAATCAAATAAAATTATTCTGTACTGAAGTTGGAGAAAGTGCACAGAATGCTGCAGTGGAATTTCTAGATAACGTTTTTAGCCTTTGTTGTTTTATGGTAAATTATTTAGCAGTAATTACCATTAGACAGGCATGTACAGTGGCTTCAAGTTGTTTTTTCCTTCATAGCCAAATGAACCCAGAGGGATTTTGAGGGATTTGAAATAAGAACCAAACAAAACCGCTGTGTTATCTGAGCTATTGCATCATCTCTGCTTGACATCCTTGTGTTAAACGAGAAGCCATTTTGCTCCCTAAACATTTATTATTATTATTATTAATTAATATTATTATTTATTATTATATATTCTTTTATTACGGTAGCTCTGAAAGGCCCCAGTCAGGATCTGGCCCATTGTTCTGTGTAGTCCTTGCCCTGAAGTGTTTGCGGTCCAATCTGAAGAATGAGTGTGGCAAATGAAGGGAATGGAAAGAGATGATGGTTTACAAAAATGCGATTACATAGTAACATTAGGTTATTTGTTGCATGACTTGACTGATTGCAAAAAACTTATTTTTTCTCTACTATGCCCAGATGCTGTCCCTCTTAGCCATAATGGGTTGACTGATTTCTTGTAGTCTTCACAACAGCAGGGAGTCTTGAGGAAGGATTTGAAACATGTCAGTGTGGGCATGTATTCCCTGCTAGGAAGAAGGAGTGTGTTAGTGCTTGTGGGAGAAGCTGACAAATTGGTGTTGAACGCTAGCATCAGTGGTGGAGTGTAGGAGCTTGGTGATGGAGCAATACAGTTGACTACAGATAAAATTACCGATACATGCCTCTTTCCGCACTGTCGCTGTTTTATGTATCAAAGTACTTCAGATTTCTTATAGCGCTGATATCAAATGTCACTGGAAAGGATTCTGCACTCCAGGCCTATGAACTGAACTTAATATAATAATACTGTTTAAAGAAGTTAATTTTTCATTTGAGTGTCCCTCTTCCAATCCAGAGCAGGTACTGGGCTGTCATATCCACTTTCAGCTATGGAGGCTTATACCAATTTTCCTCCTTGAAGCCTTATATGAGCCAGCTTGGAAACCACAGCCACAGTGTGTTGCCTTCAGTGATAGCAGCGACTTCATGATTCTCTGCTTTTGTATGTCATTTACTTTCTTCTACTATTGGGACCTGACTGTTTTCCTCTGTGGCACCATCAGAACTTGCACCGTGCTACCTGGGCAGCCGCCTCCTCAGTAGTGGGACCACAGAGCCTTCCTCCTACATCAGGTGACAGCTCTGCGCTGCCATTATAGTTCAGTGCTGCCTGGGTTCCTCCATCCGGACTTTGCTTCCCAACAGTGGCCAAAACCTCCTTTTCATGTCATGATAGTTCTCATCTAGCTCAGCCACTTAGCAACTGCCTCCAGCTGCTCTTAGTTAGTCACTGTCAGCATGGAGTAGTTTAGTCGCGTAGCCACCTACTTCTGCATCAAACCCATAGTTTCAGTGAGGTTTTTGCCAATCCACCCTATCTCTGCCTCAGGTCCTTATTCCAAGGAAAGTCCAGTTAAGCACCTTGTGGTGCTTTTCTCTCCTGAAGCAAACCTTTCTGGTGCTTGCCTGCAACATTTCCCATTCTAATTCTTCTTCAAGATCCTCCACCTTTGGGAAACAGAGAGAATACATCTATGGCTTTGGCTCAGAGTTCAGTTTCACTTTTCTTGACCTGTCTTCTAGCAACCCTCCCAAAGGCCTGCTTCCCCACTTCTACTGGGTTTAGGAACCATGGAGGCAGTTACACTCTTCCTTTATTTTCCAATGAGGCCATGTCCTCACATACTTAAATGAATATTTTCCTTCCAGGCCTAGCTCCCAATTCTGTTTTGATCCGAGCTATTCTCCTATCCAGTCTGTAGAAGCTCTTCACACATCTCCTTTCTCAGAGCAATCCTTAAATGCCTCATTTAGGACCAGATTCCAACATCTTTATGAGTTAGGGTTGCCAACTTTAGTTGAATGAATTCCTGGAAGTTTCATCACATGCCATTATCTTTAATTAAAGATTAATATTTAATTCCTGGAGACTCCAGGACAATTCTGGAAGGCTGGTTACCTTATTATGAGTATTTACTTACTCCATAATAAATCCCATTGATTTCAATGGCACTACGTCAACAGTAAGGTACTATCTATATGAGTGAGGATGGCAGAACATGGCCCATATCTGCCACTTTTGGATAGTGATATGAAGAACAAATTTGCTTTAAAATGTTTCCCCGGTATGTTAAAATGTTTCTATTGACATGGATAACAGAGTAAGGTAATTCACATTCTTTATCCTGGATTTGCCCTGGATTGTATTCTCGCAGCCTGATCCTGCAAACACTTACGTATGTGTGTATCTGTTCTGGTGCAAGAAGTTCCACTGAGTTATTCATGTGAATAATTGTTTGTAGGACTGGGCCTTAAATATTAGGATGAGTAAGATGTTCATTTAGGCCAATATTTTCCAACCTGAGTGCCTAATGCTAGGCGCTCATATTTTAAGCACCTAAATAAACATGGTTTGATTTTCAAAGGTGCTGAGCCCCTGCAGCTCTCCTTCAGCAGTGATCAGCACTTCTGAAAATAAGGCAGGTTTGCTTAAATGCCTCAATATGGGTTTAGGAGACTAACTTTAGGTACCCAGGTTTGAAAACTTTGGTATTAGGCTTTTATCAGTTGAAGTGGAAATGGTAAAGAGGTAACTATTGCTATTACTGTTGATATTTATGATTATAAATATTTATGTAATGTCCATCACTGGAGTATCTATACAGCCTCATAGAAATACATGTTATATTCCATAGGTTATCCATATGTCTGTATTGTATGCATGCTGCAGAGCTACAGTTTTGGAAGAGATCCATTCAAATTATCTACTGGTACTTCTGAATGAGCACTTTCCACATTTCACCCAGTATTTGTGGTGTATGGAGCGCTGCACACAGAGTGAAGGAACATAATATAATACTATGTGACACAAGCAACCTTACAAAAACACTTGTAAAATCTGACAGTATTAAATTCCCCTGAGCAATGGACTCTGTTTTAGAGACAGCAAATAATGTTGTCTGAATGATAAAGAAAATCAAAATTTCTTTGTTCTCTCCCTCCCCCATTTTATCAGAAACATAAGTAGAACAGAGGAAACAGGAAACTGATCAAAGAGATAAGCTGGTATATTTTGGTGTTCTCTAACATTTAAAAATGAGAACTGCAGTGGACTTGAACGGTATCTTAATACAAATGTTTAGATAGAAGTTGTTTAAAAGATGTGTGCACCGCAGTGTTTATGCTACCAGAGTGATCAAGGAGAAAGAAAGAGCTCAAACAGTATTATACATACATACATATGATTCTATTTAATTACAGCTGCAACCAAGGACAGCATTTTTGCTTTCCTCTTTTGTGCATGTTATTTCTTGTTATTAAATGAGATTTGAATGAACTGAACTAGATCAGCCAAAACCTGGACTTGGATTAGATCTCCTAAACTTCCTTATGCTCAGATTTTTTCCAGATGGTTTCTCATGTCCCAGTTTATTATCAACAGCATGTGACACGCTGCAATAATATTTGCTAGACCAGTGCAGTCCTTGGAAGATAATTATACTGTCAGTTGCTATCACTTTAACCATAACAGTAAAGATTCTCAAGAAGTATATTACAATTCAGCCCCAAACCTCCCGTTTCATTTAACTTAACGTTTAAGAATCGTTAGCACATTTTAGTTGCTATTCTTCTAGGCAGTTAAACGTAGTGTAACGTCAACAGGCTTTTGACAGCTCGTGCCTGTAGGTCATACTGTGTTACAGACTGCAGAATACATAGAGAAATTTAAAATGATGAAAAGAAGGTCGTATCTTCCCCTGTGCAGGAATATGAATGAGGCTGCTCCTTTTTTCTTCGACTGTTGCTCCCTCTGCACATTGAACTATATTTTTATATGCTTCATCCTACTTTTGTTATGATTTATTGTGCATCTGACATAGTGTCTACGGAGCGAGGCTCTAAAGCACATTACCCATCCACCAGTGGTTGGATGTATGATTGTGGCATGTTCTGGGGTGTAATCTAGACCAGTGAGAGGGTGTGTCATCACCTGCCTTGTAGCCCTGCGTGCCTTAACTGCTCTTCTACTGTAGCTCTCAGCCAGCAGACAAGCATGCAGTATCTTGAGTGTCGGTGTACTGTCCAGCCCTCGTTCAGCACTCTGACCCCAGCAATTTAGCTACAACGCAACAGCGCCACTCCAGTCTCTGTCCCCCAGTTATGCAGGGGTGACCCCAAACACGCTACCCCAGTTTCCCCAAAACCATCTGCCCTGACAGGTCCAGCCATCTTCTGGACCACTCAGAGAAATAATAAGGGTCATTTGCTTCTTTAAAGAGACAAAAGCACATTACAGCTTATTAACTTCACTGGGGTAAATACACCCTTCCATTCAAGCACACTGAGTTGGTTTAGATTAGAAGTAAAACATGTTTATTAAGAAAAGGATATAGGTTAAGTGATGCCAAGTAAAAGAAATAAAGTTAGAAAGGGTTACAAAGAAACAAAAGTAAAAATATGCTTTCTAATAGCTAAGACTAAACAAGCTACAGACGTGGTTAAAAGTAGATTTCTTACCAGTCTTTTGTTCCAAGAGACTTCAACCCCCTGGGTTGAAGGACCTGTCATTCCCAGCTTGCAAGAGCTCTGGCCCCTTGTGTCTTTCTATTGATGGATGCCAAGATGGCTTCTTGACTCTCTTTATATTATCTTCCCAAACTCACTGTTTTGTCCCCAGACTCAGGATGACCTCATGCTGTTCTTCCCTTCCTGTGGACTTCCCATCCCCCTGCTGAATCTCATGTAAATGGCGCTTCCATGATTTTTGGTCTCACCTTGTTTAATTTCATTGGAGACAGATGGATAGATCCCTTCCCTACTGTCTGGGGGAAAACCTGTTTATCTCTGTGTTTGATCACCAACTTTAATGCATAATATTATTAAGTATCCATATTTCCTTGTATAGTGTTAATACATACATTTCAGTTACATTAATCACAAGGTGTCATTAGTTTCAGAAAAGACCTTACTTGATGCACTTTTATAATACAATAATATTGTATGCAATCAGTTCATTCTGTGGTTTATCATTTGAAGTTCAGACCACCATCCCCCGTCCTTATAGTCCAGATAAGTTTCTCTCACCTACAGGGGTGTAGATGCCATGCTGTCTTTTCCCCTGCTTGATAGCTTTGTTTACCTTATGTGTAAATGGACCTTCATTATCTCTGCCTGTAGTAGTAACATTCAAGTAGTACACATTCCTTTGTCTAGGGCAGATTTAGGGTGACCAGATAGCAAGTGTGAAAAATAGGGACAGAGGGTGGGGGATAATAGGAGCCTATATAAGACAATGCCCTGAATATCGGGACTGTCCCTATAAAATTGGGACATCTGGTCACCCTAGGCAGATTGGTCTTATGCACTGCTTGCCAAACACCTTTTAAGAACGTAATTCTAGCACATATTGATAACTCTCTATACACACACTTGTACATGCATCATGCATGAATATTAATGATCCGAGATTGATTAGTTTTCCAGTGGTACTGTACATGATATCTTTTAGATACAGTTTATGATAGCAGTGAGTATCTCAGGCCTCTGCATCACAGATGAAACTGATAAAGTGCAGGTGATTGCATGCTCCTCAGTTAAAAAATACTTAGATTGCAGATCTAAGAAAAGAGTGCACGGGTTGCAACAGGATCTGTGATTAGATTATATTTACCGGTGGTATCTTGACCATTCTTTTTACAAATGATGCAACATTCCACCTTTAAGCATCTTCACTTAAATTGTAACTAATCTGCTTCACAGATGTACTGAATAGAAAGCATGACAAATGTGAATTTCCTTTTATAATTCTCAAGAGATTTGAGAGGCTAGATGGGTGAAAATGAAAGCATAATAAAAAATCTCCTAAGGACAATGTATAAATCTGCTAATAAACACTGTAGTTGTCTTATGTGTCATTCCGTAACCACCCCTTTCAGGAATAAAATGGAGGAATTTTGTTTGCTTTCTTTCTTTAGATAAAAATTAATAATTTTAGAATAAAATAATGTTTAAATAAATGAATCATCTTGCATAATAATGCTGAATAATGCTCTTTTGTAAAACTGAAGAGAATTCACACTAGTATTTGAAATAACACTGAGTCTTTAGTACAAAAATGTTATTGCAAAGGTATGGCAAAACATCAAGGAATTGGGTACACATTAACAGCATTAATGACGATGACCTTTTCTCATACAGTATAAGCTTTTTGTGTGGCTGTGTAAAATAATCTTTTAAAAATCATTTCATTTCAACTATTCTTTCATTTAAAAAATAATTAAACAAGATGAAGGAGGGCTGAGTGGCTTCAGGCTTTAGTAAGAGGACACCTTAAGGTCATCTGCTCCAACACACCCTATAGCTCGTATGTTCCACTCCCAGATAAAAACATGTTGAGGTGAACAAAATTAGCCATCAAGGCCTGGTGGCTCACTTTTTGAGACTCACTCTTTCACTTCCCATCTGGACTACAGGACTGGTGAAAACAGACATGGCATGGGTTAGACCAGGAAAATGAATGCAAGCTGGGGATCTCCAAGGAACCCCAAACATAGCAGACATGGAGAGTCTCTTGTTCCCATGTTCCTTTCAGAACCCCCACTCCCCAGCTCATCAACTGAGAGTCACAGGGCAGGCAGGGGTGATTAATGATAGCAGCACTAACTATAACCTGTAGTGAATGAGGAAAACATACACTGCATAGAGCAGCTCTTCCTCTAGCTCCCTGGCCACAACTCTTTTTTCCAGCAGCCCTCATTGGCTGGGTGGATTACCCCTGGAAGGTATGCATAATAGCTATGTGGAGGAAAGGAGTGACATCTTGCATCGCTGCTTTTCCCTCCATGTGGTATCCCCATGACTTTTTCCATAATTGCCAGCTTTTCCCTATAGTGCAGCAGAGATGAACACAGAGGCCCTGCCTATAGTGACCAAAAGTCATTTCCATTTGCCAGCTTTTGGCCTAAGTGAAATGAGCTGATTATCTGAGCCCAGTGCATCGCAGACAGCTATCCACTTCACAACACAAAAACAGTTTTCACAGTTGGCAGTAATTAGTATCCTTGTTGGCAGTCTCACAGGAGAGATGAAGGATTGAATGGACATACATTAGAGGCTGGTTGTCCCTTCAGATCATGGTAGAGAGGCGCATTGGCAGAGCACTGGGCAGTAAGCCTGCACTGTGAATGCCCGTGCTATACGAGGTAGTGGATGAATAGGGCCTCAGTTTCCAGGGTTTGTCAGTCTGAATACTTTCACTTTATCTTTTCTATTTTTAACTAAAAAAAAATTGAACAAGATCCGACACACCCAATAATATTACTAACTATTAAACGAAGCCCATATGCTCTCTAGAAACTTGCCTCCAGTGGACCCATTTATCTCGTGCAGGGGATATGCACCCTTTGTGCAGCTCCTCATATCCTTTTCTGCTCCCTGTGTGAGGCAGAACACAGCAGAAGACCCTTCCACTCTTGCAGAGGAGGAAGAAGGATTTGTCCTTACAGATGTACCCGGGGAGGTGAAAATTCCAGCTTGAGGGTACCCATGCCTAGCATGCTAAAAATAGTGTGTCACCATGGTGACAGGAGCGGTGGGAGGGGCTAGCTGCCCTGAGTTTGTGCCTCATGTCTCTGACGGTTATATACATGAGGCGGCTAGCTCCTCCTGCCACTCATGCTACTATTGTGAGCATGCTGGCTTGATCAGAGCTAACATGAGTATGTCTCCACAAGCGGAATTACACCTTCAGCTCCAACTGTAGACATCCCATTATACTTACAGACATGCACAATGAGAAAATACATACACATACTACGATGACATGAGAGAGGGGAGTATCTGCAGTTACTAAGGCCTCTATTATAGGCCGAGCTGGTAGTGACTCTTATATTAAAGTTGCCCAATACTTTCGATTATAAGATAGTGTTTTCCAGTTGCTTATCGTTTGCCAAACTTTAACCGTTTGATCACGTACTATTTTTCCATAGGTCCCATTCCTCATTCATTGCCCAGGATGGACCTGCTCTGGGAATGATTCAGGGCAGAGTACTGATGGAATCTGTTGTCTGTAGGATGATAGCCTCATATGTTGTAGAAGTCAGAAGGTGAATGAAATATGAGTTTGCAGGAGGAGAAAGTATGGTCGTGTGGTTAAAGTAGTTAAAAGATGCCCTGGAAAATTGGATGCTATCCCTACATCTGCCACAGAGTTCATATGCAATTTTGGACATGTCACTTGAGTTATACTTTTCACAAGTGGCTCCTAACTGTGTGTTCCTCATTTTATTGTGTGCCTGACTTGAGCCTTGGGATCTGGTTTGCTGAGCACTGACAGCCGCAAATGAAGCTTGTGCTTTAACCACATAAAGTGCTACATAGTGCTAAGTACTCTAAAAAACCACTTCCTAGGTGTCTAAAATTGGACACCCAAAATAACTGGGTACTTTTAACCTTAATCTCTCTGTGACTTGGTTTCCCATCTGTAAAATGGGGATATCACATGGGTGTTCTAAAGATAAATTCATTAGTGTTTGTGAAGAAATCAGATACTATAGTGATGAGTGCCATAGAAAAGCTCATGGGGAGATAAATAATTCTGTCTTCAGAGCATCGTTTGAATAGTGTGTAGTAAATAGGGCAATGGCCACACATTGAACAACGAGGATAAAAAAAATATTGAGTGGTTCTTCATTAAGGGTATGTCTATGCTAGTGATTGTCCATGTGTGAGCTTATGCCATACCCCCGCTATTGTCCCCATCTAAACCTCTATCTCAAGGCAAGTACAGGGTGCACAAGCTAGGATGCCTTAGGATTGTACCCATGCCAGTTTTCAGTGTAGAGCAGAGGTAAGAGGCATGAACCAGGTCTTGAGTTTCCATAGTCCGTCACTCCCATTCCTACAATGCACTGAGCCCTTTTCTTCCTGACTGTTACCTGCACGTATCGAGGCAGGGGTTCTGTGGATAGTATGGGATCATGTCATTAAAGGTTGTAGGCAACCTTAATTCTGCCATTTCCTAACTTTTGGGGGCTTGACTTCACAACCTGTCCACCTAGTTTTTGTGTGTGTGATACTATTAACATTGCAGCCCGAACCCCTTTGCAGACTGTGGAGACATAAACACAAAGCGTAAAATGCCTGTGTCAGGGAAAGCAGGGTCTGTGTAGGTACCCTTGTGCAGATGAGAAGAAATTATTTAGGTTTATTCAATGGGACATGTCTCCTCATGGGAGCTGCAATTGAATTTTACCAAATTACAAGATATTTATGAAAACTGGCAGGCTTTCAAGCTGCTCTGCTATGAGAATGTAAGATTCATATCTCACCTTAGGGAGATCCTGTATAATTTTGGAGGATTTGTTAATAACATGGAAAATTGTGTATTCACATGTGAGACTGTTTCAAAGGGGGATTTGTGCCTTAAAAACTGGTAGTTAATTTGTCTAGACTGACAGGAGTCCTGTGTGTCTACAGTTATCCATTAAACTTTAGATGGGCTCTACTGTATCCTTCAGACGTTGCTTCCCACACCACAGGGAGACAGCCAATCAGATATAAGGAAAGACGAATTAAAAAAGGATAATGCCTTTTACATGCAAACTCATTTTTACCCACCCTTTTTCTTGTCCTTGGTAAACACAACTCAGCCAAACCACAGAATCTGGACCTGTGTTTGTGAGATTCGTCTTGACTTTGTACCAGAAAGTGTGACTCAAAGAGGATTAAATGAGTGGAACGTTTGTTCTTATTCCACTATAGTTTCATTACTGAAGTTTGACTTGAATGCTTTCACCTAGAAGCCCTGCTAGGAGAGCTGTAGCCTACAATTCAGTTTGTTTGAAATAGTTCGGTGGACGCTTGAGCTGAAAAATACGCACCTGGTTAGAATGCTGTCAAGCTGTTTTCTGTTTGGATTCAACCAAGCTAGGTTGAGATAGATACTGATGGTACTCAGTATATATATATATAGCATATTCTTTTGCAATTTGGTTAAATGCTTTTGAGATTTGCAAGCCTTGCCCACTTTTCAAAACTCATTAAAAAAGCAGTGAAACTCCTAGTTGTGGGTAGTAATCGCCACACCTTTAATTGTCTTTGTTTCTATTTCATTATTTGCTTGTGAATTTTTCAGAATTCATATAATAAAGCATGTTCTTTGTTTATTGAAAGGGTGCCTTCAGTTGCAATGGATAATGTCTCTATTAATTGCCTTACAAACCTTAGTATTTCATTTTTGTTCTGTTGATGACTAGATGTTTTACTAGGGAAAGTAGTATTTCAACTAAAACAAGAACTTGTTTAACTTACGTTTTAAAATAGTGCATTTTTAAAAGGATAAATATTATTTTATGTACAGAATTAGCTTAGAATAATGTTGGCGATTTTCAAAAGTATATTGTTTTCATCATGTGTGCATCCCTAGGTTTGTATAAGGATTGCACAAGATAACATCATAAACATTCTTACCACTGAAACTACCCTTTCTGGCAGTGTAATCTACAGGGATGAGGGCTTTTCACTGTGCAAATATTCATTGTGATGATATACTAACTCTCAGATTGAAAGGAGGAGGGAGAGATGGTAATGTTTCTACAAATAACAATATGAATGTTTGCCAGAAACACATATATAAATCAAAATGCATAATTATAAATCACAAACACATGAACCACATCACCGAGTAATATTTTGACCAAGTTCTGCCACTTGTTTATAGTATTATTTATCAACTTATAATAAGACCAAGTAGAATAAATTGCAATATAACTTTTCCATATTTTTATTTAAAAAAACCCCAAGCTGTCAAGGCTGTTAGACAGAAAAACTGACGCATCTTGAAAGTTTTACATTAACAATTACAAATGCTTTGTGGGTTCTTTTGTTTTTTGTTTTAAATTCATGAAGTGGGAAGTGGGGGGAGAATTAAAAGCCCAAAGGTTGTACTTCACTATACGTTAACTAGAACATATACACTGTGAAAGGAGATAATGTAGTATATTAAGTGTTGGGATTATATTCTCCATAATTTAGCCAAATCCCGATGAGTTTTGAATAGTTTGCAGTGTTTTAATTTGCACTTGCGTGAAGTTATCTTTTGCGTCAGCACAGGTTGACTAAAAGGTGAAGATATCATTTGTATTTGTGTTTAGGGGATACTTTATGAATACATAGGAACTAGAAATGGTCTTTCAGGAAAAGAAAATGAGTAACCACACTAGCACTAAGGCTCCTTAGCTAAACTACTCTGATTTCTACTGGCTTTAGGCATAACTTACTCATGCTATTAAAAAAAAAAGTCAATGTGCATTTTCATAGCCTTGAAAGGATTCAGAATTCTTTAGGTGTTGCCTCTAACCTCAAGGCTAATGCTGCTTATTTTGCACTATATAATCACAGTTACTTTTCCCCAAGGCACCCAAGGCAAACAGTGATGAATTCTTGTGAAGTCACGATGGCAGAAAGCAGTATAAAATCATAATTTCCGTAACCTTTTTAAGGAAAGCTCAGAAATCCCTTTTCAAAGTATGTTTTTCTGTATTAAGAGTTATATAGAAGGAGCTTATTCTTGAAAGCATTGTATATTTTTGAAGATTTTTTTTTCATAGCCCCTGGCAGGTTTTGGGGTGTATGGCATGAATTTTCTGAAGAGGGCTTTCATATAAACCTCTTGTTATATGCTGCATGTCATAAAAGTAGTTAAATTTGCCTTATAAGGTATGACCCAAAACATTTATAGAAGGAGGCATGTTTGTTCCATTTTTTTTCAGTCATTTCTCCTTGGGAGCATCTGCAACCAGAAGAGTTGTTATGAACTTTTGCTGAAAACCAAATTGGTTTTTCTATATTTTGCCTAATGTTGCATATAGGAAACAGTTAGCTAAATCTAACTTCTTATAAGGGACAGGCCATTCTATCCGTTATGTCGCGCTTAAAGCCTGGAAATGAGATTATTTTTATTTCTGGCAAAGGGCACAGAAAAATTAAGTTGCTGGGGCCAGAATTTTTGCCAGCCTATGGATTTTCTTCTCTTGACTGGACAAAGGTGGGGGGTGTTTTTAAACCGGAATTATGCTTAGCTCCTGCCTACAGTATTGTTAAAATACAGGGCCTGTAAACTGAAATGTTTGATCCGGTCTAGATTTTGTTTAGATTTGTTTTGATTTTCTGTATTATGTGGTCACTGTTGCAAAACCATAGTTAGGGGTTTTGATATATGCTTTCAGTGTTAGACAAGGGTAATTGACCTTCCTGAGGAAGATCATGGTTGAGAGAAGATGGAGAAATAAAAATAACTACATTATATTTTGAAGGCTGATTCCTCTTGCTTAGTGGCTGACGGTCCAGGCTGAGAGGTGGCTAATACTACACTGAACTCTTCATTTGTTTTATATTTCTCTCTGCTTTGTTTTTCTAATTCTTCTTGTAAATGATTCTGTTAATTGTTTGTATTTATATTTCATTAAGAATACGATGAATAAAATAGATTTATTTTCTATATATATATATATATATATATTTACAATTTTTTTTCTCATTTTTTCACTTGTTCAAACACTTCTCCTTTCTTGAAAGAATGATCTGAGGAGACTTTCTCATGCTGTATTTCTAGACTGCCTGGGTGAGATACTGGCCTCATTTACATCAGTGATGTCAGTTGAGTTACTCTTGATTTTACTCCAGTGTAATAAGTATCACAGCGGTAGCCGTGTTAGTCTGTATCCACACACACACACACACGAAACCACATGAAAGCTTATGCCCAAATAAATCTGTTAGTCTTTAAAGTGCCACTGGAATCCTCGTTGTTCCAGCATATCAGCTACAATTCTGGTCCTATGCTTTCTACTATATGCTGTTCCAGCTGGAGGTTGTGTCGTTATCACACTAGATTAATTTTATGTTTGATTGCAATAGGTCTGTCCATATTGGGAAAGACATTTTTCTCTGTGTCAGAAGTTTTGCAGTTCTGCAAGAGTGAATAACCATTTTCTGCAGAGGACATGGTTGCTGCAACTGCTGAATGGTCCTATATTGACCTTAGATTGAGGCTTCTTTCTTCATTTTCTGCTTTGAGTTTGATGCACTTAAAACCCTTGGAACCAGGGTGAAGCTGGAAGGGAGATTAAAGGGAGATTTTGAACGCCTGATAGAGATGACATCTAAGAAGCCTGAGAAACTCCTGTGTTACATATATAAAATACAAGATTTAAAGTTAATGCTGTTTTGAATTTCATTTCCCTAAATTGATACTGTTTACAAAAGTGTATTCCCAACTGTGAGACTGAATCAATTTTGCCAGGCTGAGTAGATAAAGGTCTCTTCTACGTGAGGATAGCAGCTTCCACTGTTGCACTGTTATTTTGACTACTTTTGGAGCTAATGTTGGTGGCTCAGTTGGGTTACTACCTCCAGCTCACCATTTTAACTGTGCATATATCTCTCAACCGTCACCTCCCATTTAGCAGTATGCTTCCAGATAATGATTTTTCCTCATTCTGTGTCACTTCTCCAACACTTCTTGATTTAAAAATAAGTAGTTAGCTGTGTAAGTCCTAATGAAATGCAGCTAGCAAATTTGTTTTGTTCTTGATAAATGTTACCAAAAAAATCTCTTCTTTATTCACTGCTCATACGTTTTATGACTCACTGCATTTGAATTTGTAATCTCCTAATCTAATACCCATCATTTCAGAGCTGCTGGTAGGGAGAGTAAGGTTAGTGCCATCTGCTGGGTTTTGGGCACTCTCTACTTCTCAGTGGAGTATAAGGTTCCATCAATACTGTGTTGTCAGCACTTACTGAATTTTTTGCCAGATGTTTGTCTTTAGCCACATCTGGTTTTCTGCTGTATTATTGCTGTTGAGCTTTGCCCACAATTGAGGTAAGGGACCACATTCCACTACCAGTTACTTAGTACAGTTAAATACGATAAATTGGTTATTAGGCAGGGAACATAAATAGATTCAGAGCTAACAAAACACAAACAGCTGCGTGTCAGCAACAGATTCCTTCTTTCTTGTTTTAAAAATGTTACTTAAGATGGCTGCTGCTGAAATGGTTTTAAAGAGCACAAAACTCCTACTGCAACTATGCCCTGCTCAGCTGATTTCCAGGGTAAAGGAGACAGAGCAGTGGCAATATAGCCTTGGCATTCAACACAGCTCTGTGTTAAACTGCGTGCTATATTTACAATAAAGTGTACACTTGGTTTTGTGTCCTACTCTGACACTGATTATACAGAGGGCTCTGTAGGGGAAGAATTCTGAAAATGTCTCATCCGTAAGGTCCAGATCTGAAATTCTTCTGTTTGTTCATCAGTGATGTGTGGGTTTTCCAGTCAGTGAACATGCTAAAAGCTGATCATGTTTCTGTCATGTAAAACCACTGAGAGTGTTCACTGTATGTGATAATGGTCCTTACTGCTTACATGTGACACGTGACCAAACTTCATTTGTTCGACATTACAAATCCAATTCAATCTGGGTCTAATAACATATAGTATCCCCGCTTTGCGATATCTGAGTTACCTATCTCGCTTTTTATCTGAATATACTGTGATATCTTTCATGCTACTTATTTTTCCCATGAAAATGGAAACATACTTTTGCAATTCTTCAGTTAAACTTATTTTACCTTTCAGCATCATTTCTGGACAATTCAACCACATCTTTTCAAATCACATTCAGCCCAGCAGGGATAGTCAATCGCTCTTTATCACAAAGACTTGCAATCCAGCTCTTTGTTAATGGTGTTCATCTTGCTCTCCATGGCCCCTATAATGGTTACTTGTTCCCCTGTAATTATCAACAGCCCTATTTTGGCTGTTTGCAAGGGAAGTTGTCTGAGTTAGCTCCGATGTGCTGCATCTGTTACAAGTGATACTGCAGCTCCTTTGTCCATTTCCATCTCAGATGGTTGCCCCTACAATTATGACATCATACAAAGCCATACAAAGATCTTGACGTAGTGCAATTTCATTTTTGATCTTTCAACGCCATATACAATGTTATGAATAGCACAGTCAGACCTTCCAAGGTCATTCAATCATATATAAGGTTACTGCTACTCCTGAGTTATAGTCTCTATGTCCTTCTTGGACCAGATTTGGAGCACATAATTCTTTCCCTCCCCCCACAGATTGTGGTTTACTTGCCCTGCATGTATGGTTTGTACTTTTTGTTTTACATTTCTGAGTGATATTTTGCAAGACGTGAACTCTGAGACTTTTATCAAGACTGATCAATCTAGAACTCCTGTAACAGAACCTGAATCAGTAAGTGTTCAAACCTCAGGCTCTGGTGAACTTCTTCTCTTTCATCATTCCACTGTTGGGCCTGCAATAAAGCCACTTGCTGTTCTGCTATCACCTCCCTACTGGAGAAGGCGTATGTACCAGCCAGGCAGACTGTTATACAGGCAATATTAGACGGTTGCAAAGAATACCACAAGTGACCCCACTACAGGAAGTGGCTCTAATAGACCAGTCCCCTAGATGACTGGCAACATGCTGGATATACCACCAACATGGAGGCAAATGCTCTGTGTCCATGCTCTTGGCCCTTCAGGCTCTAGCTCTCTGTGGGTTCCCATAAGCACACACAGAGTCTGATGAATAACAGCGGTTATAGGACTGCCAGTAATAAACAGTGCAATTACCCTAGGCACAATGGCTCTGACTTACAAATAAAAGATGAACCAACAGTTCCTAATTCAGCCCCTCTGGGAAGACCAGAGCCGAAGTACCAAGGTGGGGCTGCTCCAGCCTAATGCCAGGGATACACATACTTGGACACCTCTCTCCCAAGGGCAATCACACACTGGCTTGTGGATCCTCCAGCCAGACTTCAGTCCTTTCATCCTCCTCTTTGCAAGCTGCTCCTGAGTATCCTCCTGTTGTAGCAACCACTGGCCTGCTTGCTGGGGGATCCCAGCCTGGCTCTCAGCCTTTGAGTTCCAGTTCCCAACCTGCCCAGCATTCTCTCTGCAGCCAGCTCCCATTCTGCTGCCTCTAGCGTATTGCTCCGGCTCCCACACAGCCTCCAGCTCACCCCAGAGCCAGGTGCCCTCTGACCGCTCCATATCGTGATCCCAGCTCTATCTCCAGACTGTTTAAAAGTAAACAAACACTCCTTTTTAAATGACTGTGCTCTGTCATGGACATGTGAGCGGCCCAGGTACCACACAGCCCGACTATTGTTTCCAAGTCACGCTGTCTGGAGTGGCCCATGAGGAGTGCCAACCTCAGGGCCAGAAGCAGGGCCAAAACCTCAGACTGCTTGTATATTCTATACTTAGATTTCACCAACCCAGAAACAAGTATGAACTCCTAAAGCACTGTAACAGTCTCACCAGGGAGTCACAGACTGTCCCCTTGGGCATTCCCGCTTATCTTGCCACCCAGGCAAGCTTCACTCTGTGATAGATGGTCACTTTAAGCCAAAGATCACAAAATATTCAGGTTACCCCCGGTCCCAAAGGACCAATCTCTGACCCCAGGTCAATTTGCACCTGTGATCTCATACCAAAGAGAACGCTTTTAGCCAATCCTATAGTAAACTTAGAGCGTTATTTACAAGGGCAAAGCAGATGACATATATACACACACACATGAGTTAGTCTTAAACTCCAAATGAAGACAGAAACTTCTATAATAAGCAAACTTAAAATGTCTTTTAGGACGAACCCAAGCTAAACAGTTGAGGACTCTTTGCTTGTGCTTAGAAAGCCTTGTCCCTCAGAACCAAGCATCATAGGAGTAATACATTCTCCTTCAATGCATTTTTATTCCCTTCCTCCAGTGTTCAAGCTGGGATGGGCTGAGGGCTTGGGCATGTACCTTTTTCAGGGCTGTGGGGGAGGCGATCAACAAATTTTTGTTCCACAGTGGCCCATTTGGATTCAATAGTCCTTCCTGATGGGCAGGAAATAACACCTTGTGTAGGAATCAAGCATTTTGCATTAGGTGAAGTTTTTTCCAGTTTAGTGAGCTACATAGTTTCAGAACCAACATTTTGCAATTATGGAATAAACACTTAAGTAGTATCTCATAGCATGGGATATAGCGGTTAGAAGTGAGCTTAATGCATGCGGCAATTTACAAGCATTTCATAAAATCTAAACATGATACACATTGATATAAGCCCAATCCATAGCTATTTCAACAATACTGACACAAGTGAGACAGACTGGCTTCCAGCTATGTATCTGTCAGTGTTCAGTGACACTGAACCTAAGTACCTGCACATGAGCTGGGACCTGGTTTGCCAGTGTCACACCCTCATCTTCCCTCCCCCACTCTTCCCTCTTGTTGTTTCACACTCACATGTTGCATCTTGTCTTCAGTTTGGGCCAAAGTCCATTGAAGTTATTGGAAAGACTCCGGTCAATGGGTTTAGGATTGTGCTCTTGGATTGTAAACTCCATGAAGGGAGGGATCTTGTCACTATTTGTTTGTACAGTGCCTACCACAGTGAGACTCTGATCTTGGCTGGCTCAGGACTAGGGCCTCCTTGTTACAGGTGCTGTATATAAACAAACACTATTGCAAGCTTCCACAATACACATAATAATATCATTAGTATAATAACAGTAGTAAGGCATTAAATTTAGAATACTAGGCAGTTTAGACTTTGAGGTTGGATTTTTCAATAGAGCTCAGTTTTGGCCTGGCTTTGCTCCTGCTCAAGTCAATGGGAGTTTTAGTATTGCCTGCAGCAGGAACAGAGTTTGGCCAACACTGAGCACTTTTGAAAATCCCAACTTGACGTCTAGATTGAAAAGAGATTTATTTGGTTCAGCATTATTAAAGTGAGACTCTTATTTTAGTGCTAGAATGAAACATGATGGCCTGGGATGCTTATGTGTAGTGTATGGTGTCACCAACAGTATACTGTATTTAGGGTGCCAGCAAGGAACTAATGAGATGCTCAGCAACTATATGTATTGTTCTAGTTCTACAGCTAAATGTACAAATAGAATTTCCCGTGTACTTCTGTACACCATTATACATCTGCTGTATAAAAAAAGAAGATACATTTCTCCATCGCTGTATCACAGTGTGTTCTCTTCTGTGTGTTGCAGGCAGAGGGGTGTGTAGGTTGGAATTTCATGAAAGCCAAGTACTATGGTGACTGCAGCAATGAAAAATGTTTGACTGCAGATGGGACTTAACTGGTTTCTAGTAATATGAAAGTTGGATTTAGAAGAATATAATTATAGGGATGTTAGGCTATCTTTTTGCTGTCAAAGCAGACAGCTGGAAATATGCTTATTGTTAACATGCAAATCCTACTATAACATGCAGAATTATTTTTAGACCTCAAGAGATTTATGTTCATAATTACAGGTTCCAGAAGCACTCCTGGGATAGGAGATCCTTCTGCCCTCATTAGCTACAAAAGAGATGTTGTATACATTTGATTATTGGTTGGGGAAAGTCTTCTGATGAGAATTTGAAGGTTAAAATGTTTCTAGGCAATGCTTTATGTGAAATCTTTTTTAAGGCCAGTTTTGTGTAACATCTAGAGTGTTCCTTTATTATGGTAATAAGCTCTATGATAATGCTTATAAATAAATAAATATCTCACTGGGAACCTTGTGATATTAGCTAATTGATGGGTCAGTAATGAATTAGCTACTACCAGAGACCAGCTGCTTTTAGTTTTATTTTTGTAAGCAACAGTATGTCTGTTTCCATTGTGTGTCTCAACATTTCATATAGTTCAGAGACACAAGGCAGGTCAGGTAATATCTTTTATTGGACCAACTTCTATTGATGAAAGAGACAAGCTTTTGAGCTGCACAGAGCTCTTCTTCGGGTCTGGTAAAGTACTCAGAGTGTCACTGCTAAATACAAGATGGAACAAACTATTTAGCATAAGTAGTTAACAAATACTATAAGAAACCATTCAGCGTGAAGTGGCTAGTTAGCACCTCTGTAGTCATGGGACGAAAAAGGGGAGTTAGTTCAGTAGGTTTCAGCAGGAGCTAAAGGCCTGAACATATTCTCCACTCCTCTCAACACCCCGTCCCCACCCCACAACCCAAACAGACTATTGACTGGCATGTGTTTAGGTTATCTTCTTAACTAATATTTTCTACCCAGGCTATGGAAGGGGTTCCACAAGTACAAATCCCTACTCCACACTTACATTGGCACACCATGTGGGACTGACATTTGTGAGATTGAAGCCTTAGCCATGACAATCTGGATGTCACTGTGAGAGGGGCAACACTCAGATGTGTGTGTGTGTGTGTGTTTAGTATAGTGGCTGTACATTTTGGTGCCATCATTATATCTAATTAGGGATCCAATATTACTTCTCACTGAATATTTTCACATATCTTTGTGATAAAACTGAAATGTTGTTCCTTGATCTTAATCATCATCTTATCTTCTTTTCGACTGTCTACTGATGCCCTGGGTGGTAATTACAATATTCTGACTATAGTACTAATGATGGTGGCGATAGTTGTGATGGATAACTTTGATTCTGCTTTGTCTCTTGAGAGACCTCTCAAAATTAGAATGTCAGATGCTGTTGTGATTTACAAAATATAGTGAATATTGATTCATTTGGTTTCTCATCAAATTAGCTTTTCCACCAAAAACTTTGCTCTAACTAACAGGACATGAGAACTTCTGTGATGTTAGATACAGCTCCTTGTTTCCTTCTAAAATGGAGATTATGAGATCAAACAGGTGATTTTGAAAGTGATTAATTGGCTTTTCATCAGATGATAATGTATACTGAAAAACTGCTGTTTTTTTAGAATATGAAAGGTGTTTTGTGGCCTTAATGTCTGACGTTTTCATTCCCTGTGTTGTAGAGCATTCTTTTAGGTTTTCTCTGGTAAACTTTGTTCTAGTTTAAGGTTCACCTTCAAGCTTTATCAAACAGTAGCTTTGAACTACTACACTCCATATGTCTGGACCTCTCTCTCTTGCCCTCACGTGCAGGGAGGGTATGTTTCTCTTAGTTTGTTTAAATCTATGGTGAAAATTTATCTTTTTTATTTAAATTGTACTAGATGTTGAATTTTATGTGATAAGCTCCATTGGTGTTTTAGCTGCTGATCAGTCCTATAATGTAATGTGCCTTGTGATACATTGCATGGAAGATGCCATGAAAATAGTTTATGGTATGATTGCGAAGAGAAATGTGGGCAGTGCAAATTCATTTTATTAAATGAGCAGTAGTCCCTGAGAAATCATTTGTCAACTGTAGTTAAATATTAGTTTATCTTAGATCATTGAGCCTTTAATAAACAGGTTGTTAGCTGCAGTAAAATAGTTATATTGAAAATAATTTCATGGAAATGTCAGTTATATTTCTGATGTATACCGAGAGAGAGAGAGAGAGAGAGTACTTGACATATATCTAACTTTCCTGCTATATATATTTTCTTATATTGGTATTAAAAACAATAAAATTTGTCTTCGGCAATAATATGGAACAAAAATCCTCTCCTGTGTCCAAAACAGCCAAAGTTAAGTCACAGGTTACTTCCTTTACTTTTTCATTAAAATGACTGTGAACAAATAGCAAATAAATACTGCATTGACTGTTTATAACTACATAGTGTTTTACTTTGGACATAACTATTCTTCGTAGACAGCATTTGGAAAATAACTATGATATTATAGCTCCATTGATAACCATTATCAGCCCATCTTGAAGGCCTTATTTGGTAAAAGCTGCAGCTAGTGGGAATCTTGCCTAAGTAAGTACTGAGCAAGGACTTGGGATTTTATCAATAATCAGACCTTACACTTCTTACCTTCATTCCATGGATCTCAAAATCCTTTACAAATATTAATCTACTAACTTCATAACATACCCATGAGGTACAGTTGGTATTATTACAGAGAGGGGAAATATGATCAACTGAGAGCTAGAAATAAGTTTTCCAAAATCACACACACAGAGAGCTGAGCAAATGCAAATTTTTTAGTTTGATTGCAATTCTGAAAATTAAACAAACAAAAAGATTGTTTCAGGTTGAATAACAACCAAAACATTTCATTTTGATTTCAGTCATTTAATATTGTCAATATTTTCAAATAAAATTAAAGAAAATTTCAAAAGGAAAAGTCATATTGAATAATCAATAAGTTTCATTTCAGAAATGCTAAAATGAAACTTTTTTCTGTTTTTATTTTTTTAAAGTTTTTTTTCCAGCCAAAACAATTTGACAAAATTGACACAAATTTATCAGATGTATGGAGTTCCTTGGGAGAATGTTATTGTTAGTTGCAGCTATAAGGATATTGGCTGCCTTGTGCTGGGTTTTAATTGCTTACGTGTCAGGAACAGTGATTTGTTCATCCACCCCATCATAGCTGGATAGGTGCTTAAATCTTGGTCTTACTGACATCAACACATTTCAGTGGGATCAGGGTTCAACCATAGCAGTTTATGCATTGATTTTAACTTTGTGTAATTTAATTTTCCCTGTTGCATATATAGCAATTTATACTCATGCTTAATTAGATAGCTAGCTCTGAATGAACACTTCATTTTCATTGGAACTTGCACTTTGTGACATCTTACAATATGAAAGATGTAACGTGTCACTGTAAATTAATTACTTTTTAAAAGCAAAGTTCAACACTGAAAAATAGTAACTGTCCTCTCGTTTCTTCTGTGCATATGAAACTTTACATCTGAGTTAAGTCCAAGTTCTAGATGTTTTACAGAATACCGTATTGCCAACTCCAGGCATTCTAAAAATCATCAATCAGGCCACAAAACATCACAAGACTGGCTTAAAAATCAGGGGATCTAAAATAAATGATAAATTTGGGGGAGACTGGCTTAAAAATCAGAGGATTTTAAATAAAGGATAAATTTGGGGGAGAGGAGTGATTTGCTTTCTGGATTTTGAGCTTTTAAGTGTTCACATTTTCAAGTTTTTCTCCACAATCATGAGGGCTAGAAAAGCACTTTTTGTTCAAATAAATAAATCTGAAATTCTTGTATAATCACATGACTCCAGAAACTGGGACAGTAAGAAAAGCACCCAACATTATAAGAGGTCATCTAGTCCAGTCCCCTGCACTCAAGGCAGGACTAAGTATTATCTAGACCATCCCTGACAGGTGTTTGATAAAGTCACGAGAGTTGGCAACGCTGGACTAGTTTCGTCTTAAATATTCACAGGCCAAATGCTCAAGTCAAGTTCCTTGACTGGACACATTCACAGAACTTTAACAATATAATATCTTTCTTCATAAATAATTGTGTATTTCATCTATCAATCATATTTTATAATTTATTTTAATCAAATATTTCCCAAAGCAGACATTAGAGATAACATTGTCAAAACTTCCTTATTGACTTAGATGCCTAATTCTCATTGATTCTGAATGAGACCTAGGCCCCTAAATGCTGAAGTCACTTTTGAAAAGGGGAATTAGATTCCTGAGTCACTTAGAGCCAAGTTTTCAAAGGTATTTAAGTGTGTAAAGATGCTAATTGGCACCTAGTGGGATTTTCAGAAGCATCTAGGTGTCTAACTCTCATTGATTTCAAAGGAAATTAGGTGCCTAGGTGCCTTTGAAATTCTCACTGGATATGTATCTGCATCTTTAGGTGCATAAATACCTTTGTAAATCTGGTGTTTAGGCCCTTTGAAAATTTTATCCTACCTTCATTAGAAACTCTGTTGATTAATATCTATCTACCGTTCCACCAAAAAGGATATGGCATGTTTCATTAGGTTTATTATTATTCTTAATGACATTGCGGAGCTGTTTTGTCTCTAATTATTTTTATGACAGGAAATTAAAACAGGCTGCTGTTTTTCCCTTTAAGTACTAGGTAGTCAAAGAAAAAATATTCTTAGTGTAACATTGTAGTAAGAGAAGAGAGATTACAATTAACTGTGCCGGATGCCTTTAACGAGGATGTGTGTACTGCCTTGGACCGTTGCATGTTGTAGATATCTATTTGAGGAAAAATAAAAATGATTCAATTAATTCAATTAATTATTAAGGAGAAAAGACTTGCTCTTTCTTTTCCAACTGCCAAGAAATACCAAAGAATAGTTAAGAATCTGTGAGAATTTTGGAGGAAAACAGGACTGTTTTGAAAGAAACAATGAGGCATGATGTGCACGTGCCCTAGTGTGGACAAAAGAAAATTGCTCTAAGAGCCGGATGACATTACACCTCATGTGACATTGTGGGAAGATTTCTGTTGACTAAAAGATGGAAACCAAAGCAGTAATTCCTAAGGATACTCAGACAGAAACGTAACTTTTTGAGAGCTTTTGTTCAAATTCTTAGAGAAAGTTTTAATGAAGCGGGAACAGTTACTTATTTCTGCTAGTACTCAGTTAAGAAAGAAAATGAGTTATTGAAACTGAAACACAGTGTTGTAAATGTTAAAATTGATCTGTTATCATTTTCTTAAAACAGCAGTCTAAAAAACCACAGCCAAATCCTTCCTGAGGCACAGTTACATCATTTAATAGTAGAGTTTAATGAAATATTCAAAAGATTCCTCTCCTCATTCTCTCTTCTGTCTGTCTGATGGTGAGGTCACCAGCTAATGAGTCTTGAGGTAGCACAGGTTTTAAGCTACTCTCTCAACATATGGAATGTATGAGCTGCCAGAAGAAAATATTTCCCTACAATTTCCTATCTGTTCATTTTAAATCTGAAAACTATCCCCCTTCTAAAACCTGTGGTTTAAAAATGTGGTTCCCATATTTTGAAAGGTTTAGAAATGTAATATGCTAATAAAATAGTGTATGATTTGTTATCCAGATGATGTTTAAATTGGGAGAGTTTGAAAATATATGGCTCGTAGTAAAAACTAGAATTTAGCTGAACTGCAGTGACAGAGGTTTTTTTATTAAAAGTATCTTTTTCTCTGCCATTATGAAATGGGGTTTTGCAAGCTGGAAAAGGAGCTCTTATTTGAAAAGAGCTCCATATCCATAAATCAACAAATCATGTTACAGTGACTGCAAGTGTATAGATTTTTAGACCTAGACATTATTCTGTTATTTCTAATTTGTATCATAGTAGCACATAGACACCTAACCAAGGTTGGAGCCTCTGTTGTTCTAGGCACTGTGCAAACACCTAGTGTGAGGTAGTCCCTACCCTGAGGAGCATACAGTTGAAATATAAAAGACAAATAGGATGAGAGACAGTATTTTTGTTCCCATTTTACAGAAATGAAGCAGAGAGAGAGAAATAGACAGTGGCAGAGCAGGAAACTGAACCCCGCTCTCCTGAGGCCCAGTCTTGTGCCTTTAACCACAAGGCCACCCTTCTCTGATAGGCCTAGGCATAAGAGCAGTATGAAGTGAGTTGGGCTTCTGGGTGTAATTACTCCAAAAGTTCTTGATCACTGCATGTTGGACATGAGATAAAGCAATTATCCAGTTCCTTTTGGAATAATAATGTCTGTGCTGTCTATGCACATTATCTCTGTCTCATGCTGTGACCCGGCAAGGCTTCATTCTGACACAGTGAGTCCCTCTTGATTGATAATGTAAGCTTGTTTAATCTTCACTTTGTTAGGAAGACGCTCTCTGGTGTTTATAGCCATTGTTAAGTACATGTCCTGATAAGATTCTGTGCTGCCATTTTTTATGCTTGCAGGTTTTGATTTCTGTCCTGAAATCTCTTGTGCCAGGACCCCAGTTGCAATCATTGGAGAGAACAAACAAAACATACACACCCCATACCTCCCATTGATTGTAATGCCATCTACTTGACAAAAGGGAAAAATTACTTGTTTTTCCAGGTAGGATTTGTAATTTTCCCATTATTGGTAGAAAACACTTCTCATTTCTCTGACTCCTACAAAAATATTACATCCTTCACGTAAGAACATAAGAACGACCATTCTGAGCCAGACCAATGGTCCATCTAGCCCAGTATCCTGTCTTCCGACAGTGGCTGGTGCCAGATGCTTCACAGGAACAAACAGAACAGGGCAATTTATCGAGTGATCCATCCCATCATCCAGTCCTAGCATCTGGAGACTTCCAAAGTAATTGGCAGGAACAGAGTTGCAAAACGCCTCTAAGAAAACATAAAACCCCACAAGTTCCCCAGACTAAATTTAATAACAATTCCACTTCTTAGGCTTGTTATCACTCTGTTACTACAGGTGGCATAGTTAACCCTTAAATACTAAGGGCTCCATCCTGCAATCAGCACTATGTGAGTGGACTTCTGCCCTGGCGTGTTGCCCCAGTGGCACAAATGGGTCTTCTCATGGGTGCAGGGGCACACCCACACAGAGCTCATTGCAGGAATGGGGCCTCACAGTTAAACTGTGGTCTCCCCAAGTAAATGTGCTGCACTGGGGGCAGGAACCCCATCCCCTGCAGAGTGCTGGCCAGCAGTGATCACAGTGCTCCAGGCTCTTGAGGGTGCCTGTAGGCATTGAGTGAGAGCCCACACATAGTCGCTGTCTTCCGTACACCCCACGGCAGCACACAGGACCACCATTGCAGAGAAACACCAGGTGAGCGCTGGCTACAGTTTTGCAACAGATGTCGTGTTTGCTACAGCTAAGTGCCCTTCTCCTAGCAATCCTAGGCAATTAGGCCTACCCCTTTGCTACATAGGCAGAGAGTGTCTCCTCTCCATCTCAGCCTCATAGAGCCATTGTAGAACTCCGAAGAAATGGTCTAAATGGTTTAATTTATGCAGAATTTAAAAACCTTCTCTTAAACATATTTACACTGCATTTTATTTTTACCCTGGTAAGAGGATCTTATTAATCTACTATTTTATTTTATTTTACAGCCTCTGTACTATGATTTAGGAGAGTTATAATTGCTCCAAGCAATTGTATAAATATTAAATAATCCAAGCTTTAATAACATGTATGGCATAGTAGTAATAAAGGATTGGTCATAGACATTTTATTTTTTTCTAAGAAAAGAGGAAAACTGCCCTTTTTAGACTTGGAAAGTTGGGCACCTAAGTAAATGGCAGGGGTGAAAGTGGGCCGGTACAGGCCGGTATGGAATGCCGGTAAGAAGCTGGTATCAGCCCGTACGCAGCCGACATTAAAGCGCTACTGTGGCAAAGGGCTGCTGATTTGGGTGGGGGCAAAAGGGGAAGCTGCCCCGGGGGCCGGCGATTTAAAAGGGCCCAGGGCAC
Organism: Eretmochelys imbricata; assembly: GCF_965152235.1. Taxonomy (NCBI): domain Eukaryota; kingdom Metazoa; phylum Chordata; order Testudines; family Cheloniidae; genus Eretmochelys; species Eretmochelys imbricata. The sequence goes on along the minus strand of NC_135574.1, from coordinate 198,116,746 downwards.
CCAGCCGCTGCTACTGCAGCAGAAGCTGGAGTCCCAGGACCTTTTAAATCGCTGCTGGAGCCACAGCCAGCGCGGGCCAGGCAGCGTGGATGGGCTGGCTGGGGGAGGCTGAACCCTCCAGCCCCGCCACTTATGCCTGAGACCCTGCCCCTTCTGCCCAAGGCCCCGCCCCTTCCGGGGGCCCGGAGCCAGCCCCTGTACCAGTAAGAATTTAATATTACTTTCACCTCTGGTAAATGGCCTGGTTTTCAGGGAGCATGAGCACTTACAACTCACATTGAAGTTAATACTATTGATTGCCCATGGGAGTGTTAAACTTAAATTTTAAAGATCTCGTTTAAAAACATATTTGATTAATAATAGCTAATGGACAGTCCATACAGTGCACATCCATTTCTATGGTGGCTGAAGGTTAGTTCTCATGCTTTCACTTGGACAGCGTATGGGCCACCAAATATGTTATGCTTCTCCATAGTGTTCTGTCCTGAGCCAAGTCTTGCTCATTATAGGGTAGGATACCTGTGAGAGAGGTGTCTGTTGACGCCCTCCAGCCATCGTGTTATAGGTCTTCTGAAGGATCTTTTCCACTCTGCTTTCATTGGGGCAAAGTCAGGGATGATTCTTGCAGGAGTTGGTAGGCATTTGGAATAGATGATCATACTACCTTACTGATTGAATGCACTGATATTTCTCAATTCAATGAATATGCAAAAATCTCCCTTAGCGGTACTCTGGGTGACAGTTTTAAAGGATAAGTGTATTGGGGTTCTCCTGAGACCTCTCCCATTCGTTTCCCCAAGAACTCAGTTCAACTCCAGTCTTGCCACTCAGTTTCCTTTATTTGGAATACAGCAAAGCTACACTGAGTTGATTCGACTCAAGCGTAAGGTGTGGGCATAGTATGTACCACACTAATAACACTTGCATTCTTAACCGTACATTGCATCATATGCTTCATGATTGGCTTGGTTACTTTTCAGGAACCAATTCCTGTACAGCATGCTCTGTCCACATGCTATTCATGTAGAACCTGGTCTTCACATTCCAGGTTTATCTTGTCCATTGCCCGTAGCATCAGAGTGTTAATGCTTCTCACAGCTAGCACCAGCATCCTGACGCCAGCATATACTGCTTGTTAAGCCCCTGTTTACAACTTAACCTTCCAAGTCATGCCCACTAAGAAATGAGACAAGTTACTGATGTCAAGCTAGGTCTACATTGCCATTCCTTTTATGTTCTTATTTTTGATATTAGTGTTCATTTCATTTGTATCCTATTCCAAACTTTGTGCTCTTTCTCAAGTTTACCAACTAATAACACATACCTAAGACAACAGTAGCGGTAATCAGTTAAACCACCACTAATATTAGGCTCAAAGTGCGAACCATAAGGTGCAAGCTCACCTCCTCTGGTAGAATCCATCAGGATGTAATCCCACATAAAAGCATCCTTCAGTAATTTTAACTTTGCTTTGAGTTTAATTACACTATAAAAACGGCTACAACACATAAAAATCCTTCCATTTACCACTACAGGAAATTTAGATGTGATACAGAACATAGGCCAATTAAAAAAACATTCCTTGGGTCCATACCTGAAGTGGTCATCTTCAACCACCACACCAGCATAGACAGTTTTTACTTCACCAGTGTCCCAGTGCTTCAGCTGTACTGTGCAGTTTGGAGTCTATTCTCCCAGAGTGAACCCACATGCCAGCAACTCTGTCTGTAAGACATTACACATGTGCAGGCGAAAATATTGGTACAGTTTTGGGGCTTTCCATACCTTGCATTGTCTTGCAACAATATTTGAGGCGGGGGAAAAACTTCTTCCACAGCAGATGAGTTGTAGTGCTTTTTACATTGAACTTCATGATATTGGACCCTTGTTAATATTCTTATTCTGTACCAATTGGTATTACCTCCCTTGTACAACATTTTTTAACTTTACTGTGGTGATAAAACAGGACAGCCTTGTTTGTTCTATGTAAGTTAAGGCATCTTTTACTTTATATAGCATATATCTCCCATATACTGCATGTGTCATTCTTTTTGCCTTTTACCTTTCATGATAGCAAGTTAACTTTGTCTTGTATGTTAAAAAAACATTGACAGCAGTATGCTGTCTTCAGACGTGTGTGTGTATATCCAGTTGGACTTGCTGGGTATTGCATTCATGATGGATCTGATGTGAAAATGGGTCCTTTATTGTTTGTATAGTCAATGAATGTAGAACTCAAGAAACAAAGAAAAGCTTTGTGACTGTCTTTCTGTAATGTCATGCATCTTTGAATAATCCATAATAAACTAAATAACTTCAACAGATTTTCCTCAATTTTGTTTTATAATTCCCATTGCATTTCGGTCACGAGATAGTTTCTACAGTTAGGATGTGATCCAAAATTCAACCAAGTCAGTGGAAGGATTCCCATTGACTTCAGTAAGCTTTGGATTCCTAGGGGTCTTATGTGTGCACACTTTGGGTGATTGAGGTAATTTGGCCTTTCGCTTTGTGCTTCACATGCACTTAAGAATGCAGTAAATCTGACAGAACTAAATGCACTTTTTGGAGTAGCTTATTGCTTAAACTAAGTGGGTAAAGTCATCCAGTTTATGAGGAATGAAAACTACAGTGTGAATGATAGTTTCATTGAATCCCAAAAATCTAAGAAACCAGGCTATTCTGCTGAATAATAGATTGGAAAAAATGTATTTCATAATTAATCTAGTTATTCTTATAAAAGAAAATCTAACAAGAGTAAGTAAATTGCAGCTATCTCTGGAGTAAATTGTAAGTTATCAAAATGATGATTATACATCTTAAAATATTTGATCTATATGTGCATTTGGTGTTTCTCAATTTAAAATAAATGAGAATTAGAATGTTTATAGCCTTATCCTTTCTCCACTGCATAATCCTATTGATGCTTTTGGCTTCACCACAAATAAAGTGATTATGGTATGTCTCCCAAATGTGGCTCCTAAAATTTTTAAAATAATGGGTGAAACCTGAAAATGTCATGGCACATCCAGCTTTATTTTTAAGCATTAAAGTAACCACCTGGCAATAATCTAATGTTTAAGATACAATTGAGTCATTTGGAAAAGAAGCCTTCACATCAATAAAACAATCCAGAATTAAGTCTCTAATTTGAGTTTGAGGACTCATAGATATTAAGGTCAGAAGGGACCATTATGATTATCTAGTCTGACCTCCTGCACAATGCTCATAACACATCTTCCATTTGGTGAAGATGGCAATCAAGAGTTATACTTCAGAGTGGGACTTCATATCACAATGACAATTTAGTGACCTTTTTTACAGTTAAAGGGGATTTGTAACCTTCCTGATTATCCCAGGAGGAAGTATAATAAACTGAGATTATATTTGCCTAATAAGTACTAACACATTTATACAGGCTTCTCTTTTGACTTCCTCACTTTCTAAAATCAACACTGCCTCACACATGCAATCTAAATCTTATAACAATAACTGTCAGGGATTGGTTGTTTCCAAAACTTAGTCTAAATAATGAATACATTCAATAGGAAGATGTTATTAACCTAGCATTTGCTGTTAGATGATTGAAAAGATCATTGAACCTCTCAAATTTAAGATTAATACAGGTTAAAATATTGGATTGTTACGATTGGTCAGTGCTGGGTGTTGGGGGGAGAGTTAATGTTGAACACACGTTGTGGTATTGTTTGTATAGTCAGCATTTGTAGAGGCAAGTTATTGATATAGTAACTAAAGCATCAGGGTTTCTTGTGCTCTTTTCTTCAAAAGGTATTTTATTACATGATTTTAGAGAAATATAAATATTTCAAAGACTAGAAAGAAGTAGGTTTGGTTTTGCCATGTTATGTGCTACTCATAAGCTGCTTTGAATAAGGCGAAAAACAACTTTTCACATTTGGGTGTTTCTTTTGTTTTTTTTAAATTCCCTCGGTCCCCTTCCAACTGCAAGCCCAAATCTGTGAATCCTGCCTTAATTCACTCTGCATTTATAGGGATGTGTGAATGTCATCTATAGAATATACTACATGAGCTACTATATATATTGCATCCTTAATGCTGCCACACTGGGTTATTATATTTATTTATTATTAATAGTTTGCATTATTATAGTGCCTAGGAGCCCTAGCTATGGATCAGGACCCCAGCACGTTAGGTACTGTATAAACACATCTCCATATTGCTAAAATAGTTTGATATTCATAGCTGATCATTAACGTTTAGGATAGCATTTTGTCGCAGCAAGGTCACATGATGTAGCCTAAACAGAAAATATTCTACTTTTTTTCCTATGTATTCATTTGCCTTCTGGTAAGCAGGCCTCAGTCAGGAATCACAAGCTTATTGTGCCAGGTGCCATACACACTGTCAAGGTTCCTCCCCCACTCTGAACTCTAGGGTACAGATGTGGGGACCTGCATGAAAAACCTCCTAAGCGTATCTTTACCAGCTTAGTTCAAAACTTCCCCAAGGTACAAAATATTCCACCCTTTGTCCTTGGATTGGCCGCTACCACCACCAAACTAATACTGGTTACTGGGGAAGAGCTGTTTGGACGCGTCTTTCCCCCCAAAATACTTCCCAAAACCTTGCACCCCACTTCCTGGACAAGGTTTGGTAAAAAGCCTCACCAATTTACCTAGGTGACTACAGACCCAGACCCTTGGATCTTAAGAACAATGAACAATCCTCCCAACACTTGCACCCCCCCTTTCCTGGGAAATGTTGGATAAAAAGCCTCACCAATTTGCATAGGTGACCACAGACCCAAACCCTTGGATCTGAGAACAATGAAAAAGCATTCAGTTTTCTTACAAGAAGACTTTTAATAAAAATAGAAGTAAATAGAAATAAAGAAATCCCCCCTGTAAAATCAGGATGGTAGATACCTTACAGGGTAATTAGATTCAAAACACAGAGAACCCCTCTAGGCAAAACCTTAAGTTACAAAAAAGATACACAGACAGAAATAGTTATTCTATTCAGCACAGTTCTTTTCTCAGCCATTTAAAGAAATCATAATCTAACACGTACCTAGCTAGATTACTTACTAAAAGTTCTAAGACTCCATTCCTGGTCTATCCCCGGCAAAGACAGAATATAGACAGACACACAGACCCTTTGTTTCTCTCCCTCCTCCCAGCTTTTGAAAGTATCTTGTCTCCTCATTGGTCATTTTGGTCAGGTGCCAGCGAGGTTACCTTTAGCTTCTTAACCCTTTACAGGTGAGAGGAGCTTTCCCCTGGCCAGGAGGGATTTCAAAGGGGTTTACCCTTCCCTTTATTTTTATGACACACACATACAAAGAAAAAATGGTTCCCTCCCCAAACAGCATGCAGTCTTAAGCCCAGATTCTGCAAACACTTATGCACATGCTTGACTTTCATCACATGAATAGTCCCATTGACTTCAAGTTAAGCATGTGCATAAGTGTTTGCAGTTTCAGGCTTATGTACTGCCACCTCTTAGGCTTATCAATAAAAATTCAAATGATAAATTAATAAGTAGAAATTAGAGTGAACATAGAAGCAATATGATTATTTGTAAATGCTCCCAGGTGTTGTGGAAAGTGTACTTAACAATGTTTTGATCAAGAGCAAAATTTCAAAGTGAATGTGAATAGCAAGTTATAACAATTGAGGGCAATTCTCATATTTATCCGAGGTAGCTAGAGCAACTACTGTGTGGCCTCTGTTATTGGCTGAGAAAGTCTTATAATGCTTTCAGCTAAATAAGAGAAATCTCGGCAATGAGTAACTACTGATGTAGCACATTTGTGGCAAAACTACATTTTGAAAGGTATAATGAAAGCTTTATAAACTGGAGCTTTTACATTATGGTGAAAGTTATTGCTCCTTCTGTTGAAAATCACCGCAAGTGAGAAATTCTATGGCTTTGGGAAACTCATTTTCCATCAAGACCATAACAGGGTAGATAGATACATTCATACATTCACAAAGAACTAGATAGATACATTCATGGAGGATAGATCCATCAATGGCTATTAGGCAGGATGGGCAGGAATGGTGTCCCTAGCCTCTCTTTGCGAGAAGCTGGGAATAAGTGACAGGGGATGGATCACTTGGTGGTTACCTGTTCTGTTCATTTCCTCTGGGACACCTGGCACTGGCCACTGTCAGAAGACAGGATACTGGGCTAGATGGACCTTTGGTCTGACCCAGTAGGGCCGTTCTTACGGCCATAATCTTCTGGCCTTAAAAATCTATGAATCTACAAAAGCAATAATATGTGTCTATTCCCCACATCGCCCTGTTGTCTCACTTCTTGCTTTTCTGCTTCTGAAGAGCGGAACTGTACAAATGTAATAATTTGTATTTCAATAATGCCAGGATTTCACCAGGAATGTTTTATTTCGTATTCATGAAAACAAATCTTGTCTTTGGAATAGACCAGATTGTACAAAATGGCAGACACTTTCAAAACATTTCACATGGATAATTTTTAGACTGCCCTAAAACGTCTAAATTTTTCTCTCCCTTTTCAGATTACGTAAACTGTAATCTGTGCAATACTCTAGTATAATCTGAATATTTTTTCAGAAACAAAATATAAACATCTACAGCAAAGTGAACCTAATAGACTTTGGATTATGTTCTGTCTCCCTCTCAGTTATGGTTGGGAAGGAGTGCTTTTGTTTTAGTAGGAAAATAAATAATTACTGATTCATTTGTCCCTCCTTCCTGCAAATACAGAGGGCTCTGGTACATTCGGTTTAAGGAGGACATTGTAGCGGGAAACTTTGGCGAACATATTGGCAGCACATCAGTGCTAATAAATTTGGGCCATGGCTCCTTTAAAATAAAATTTCTGTGGTGGAGTATAGATTGCAGAGGTGCTTATCCCAATATGCTTACAGAGAGGTAATTCAATGAGTCCCCCATCAACATTTTTAAGAGTTCCATAGTTAACTGCCCACGCTGTGGAACAGTATGGTTGTGACAGAGGACACAATTCACTATTGTTCTACAACTTGTATAGTCATTTGCATCAGCACAAAGTGGGTGCAAAATCCTCTCAGATCAGAATGGTAGCATTTGATACCCACTTTTCACTGGTAAAAATGACTACCCAGCATGCAGGTTGACAGTGAATTGAGTCCCGAAGGGGGTACATCATATGGGTTAGGAGCACCTTTTCCTTGGATACCAACCAAATGTATGAGGTTCTAACTCACTGGAAGCTGACAGAATCTTTTGAACATCTTTAGCAACTTATATTGCCTCTTGCCTTTTGATTTTTTGGGTACGTCACTTTCATAGCTTGAGATGACTGAAAATTGATTAAGAAGAAAATGCAAATTTAGGTCCCTCATTAGGGTTGACTCTTTGATTTATTTCCTAAGATCTTCATCAAATAGTTCCTTCAGTGGGTCAGCACCTGTTTCAGTCCCTTCAGCATGTCCCTTCAGTCATGTTTGCTTGTGCAACAAAGCAGCAAAGAGCTTTGGGAAATCTACCCAACATGCTATACAGCCATGTGATATGGAGTGAGTTGAAAAGTGTGTTACAGTAATACCTTTAGATAAAAGCCAGAGGAAAGAGGTAAGGCACATAAAGAACAAGAAAGAAAAAGCAGCGTTGGAAAGACAAATGGTGTCTGATTACAACTTCAGATGAATATTGCAGGCTAATGTGAACAATCAGCAAGTTTGTGAAGAATATGCTGAAGTCTGCAGAGAAAATGCAGGGACAGAAGGATAGATTGGGAGTTTACAGATAAACACATGAGCCTGAAGAATTATTGTCATTATTATTAGAAAATCCTTGGCATTCTAACTATATTTTGTTAACCAATGTAAGAAAAATTTAGGATTATGTTGTCACAGCCAATTACCCTTTCTGTAATAAATACATTCAGCGTTAGTTATGGGTTTTTTCTTCATGTACTATATGTCACATTAGTTCACATCAATGTGACAGTCCTAAAGCAATATGAATACTTAACAGTCTGACATAAAATATAATAAAAAAATCAACATAACTACAGTAATTAGTCTTTTTCATTTTCATCAGTATTTAAGGGGCTAATGGCAATTTTATTTAAAATCAAATTCTTTTTTATAAGCTTTTAAAATTCTCTCTATATATTCAAGCCTTGAACTGACTATTATTCATCTTCTTGCATCAGGCTAGGAACCTACCTTGGGCACTAATGCATGGAATTATGCTTTTATATTAAATACAACCAACTCTGTAGGCTTCCTGATGTGTCCTTGGAAGGAGACATCTTTTGCATGTCTCCCCCCTCCCTCTTCCCACAGATACCTCATTTAATTAAAAACGTTTTTCTTTGAAATCAGTGGGGTTAGGTGTCTTACCTGCTAAGATACTTTGGTAAATCCCAGTAGTTTCTTTATTTGAAGGTGTATCTGCATCTTTAGGTGCCTAATTACTTTTGAAAATTTTTGTCCCGGAGCGATTGTGTCTTGCCCAAAATCACATAGGAAGTCTGTGGCCGAACTGGGAACTAAACCTAGATCTCGAATCCCAGTCCAGCAACTTAACATTAAGTCCAGCCTTCCTCTCTCTCGTCCAGGATTTTAAAAAGCTTTATAAATTTAAAGGTGAACTAAAATGCTTCTTACAAGCCAAGGCCTGCTTTCAGAGCTTTGTGGTTTCCTGCCACAATTACTGATGACACTATCCTAACCCCTAGAATGGAGCAGCCACTGCAGCTCCTTTAGCTGATTCAAGAAAAACACAGGTTCTTGAGCTCAAGTCTTACCAAGTAAAGCAAGAAGTGGTTGTTTACCATGATGTTATGTTTTAAACTCTATCATTTTAAAGTTTAGACATGTAACTGGGCAGAGCCCATTTCTGCCACTCTTTTTCATGTTGAGCCATACTTAGTCATGTGAGCAGACCCATTGAAGTCTATGGGACAATTGGCATGCATTATTGCCTTGTGTATAATGGTAGAGAATCCCAGGAGAAACTCAACAGAGATCCCTAGCAATCTCACTACAAGAATAAAAGAGACTTTAAACAGTCTGTGTCAGACTGCTTAATTTCCAGGGTATAGTGCAAGTCCTAAACCCAAAAAGTGGGTATCAGGAATCAAAAGGTCTGATCCTATGAGGTGCTGAGCACACTCAGCTTTCCTTGAATTCAGATGATTGAATTTGATGATGAATTGATGGCAACTCAGCACCCTACAAGATTGGGCCCAATTTTTTAACACTTCATTTGCAGATGAATAGAGATTTTCATCAGCCTATGGTCAACTAGAAAGAAATGAATAGCTCAGATGAAGGTCATTATTAAGTACTTTGATCCTTTAATTTCAGCTGGAGAGACCACTGAAAAAGATGAAGTCCTAATTAAGAACTTTCTGACAGTTTTGGTAGTGGGAGACCTTTCAGAGATTATGGGTTACATTAAATTCTACATAGAGGGTCAGTTCCAGACCTACCCACCACTTTGGAAGTTCCACTGAAGACCTTAAAATAGGGATGAATTTCACTCTGAGTCCTTCAGAGGCTTTTCAGAATTTATTGCGAGAATGTATAGGAACACAGGTAATAATTTAGGCTCCTCCTGCACCCATGGGGAGTTCTATAAATTGAGGAAGAGAATATGCTGAGATGAGGCATATGTGTCTGGTGTTAATGGAGAAATGGGTATTTGACAGCTGGTACTGTATGTATTTTTTCATTACATACTGTACAAGAAAAGAAATGTTTAAATGTAAGAATCTTTTGTAGGATCTTTTTTCAGATAGCTATGGAATATTTCATTTAAGTAGGAACTTTTCTAGAGATTTGAAATAACCTTTTGCCTAGATCTGAAAGAGACTTTTCCCCCCTAACCACGTGGTAAAATAAATTGCATTTGATGATCATTGATAAACACATTAACCTGCATCCTTTAAGGCCCCAGTCTTCCAGTGGGATTGGTTCAAAATCTCATCGAAGTCTCAATTACTGTACATGTTTTTTTCTTGCGTTTAACAAAAAAATTACATAACTATTGTTGGCAACTCACCTTCCTGAAAACGTGTTTCAACATCTCCACCCTCTGTGAATTCATATCAACAGTTGCCACTTCTAAAGCAAACATAAATATATAAATAATTAGAATGTAGCTTTGACAGATACAGAAAATCTTATCCTAGTCCACAGTATACATTTATTGATAAGTCTTTTTAAGTTGTCCAGGCTCACTTTTGTTGAGTTGGAAGGAAAAGATCTTCTTTCTCTTTAAATCATAAACCTGTTGTCTATAATCATTCCAGACAGCAGTGTGGTTCTGTCCATAAGAAGGAACATGAACAGACTATTTTAAACTGTGCACTTTACTTTTGATTTGTTTATCCTCCTTCCAGTTCCCTTTTATGGACACACCCTATGCTTTCCACATTAGGTAAGACTTCGGCATTTGCCAGGGCTACAGATAATCTACAGTCCTATACTGGAAAGATGAATTCAATTGAACAACAGGAGTCTTTGTCTGTGTGTTTGTTTTAAAAAACACACACTTTTAAAAAAAAAACAAGTTATATGCAGGACAGGAAGCATTTTAAATGGGGTATAAAGCGTTGATGTTTGCTCTTGAAATAAGGTGGAAAGCAAAGCCACACAAGTATGTGAATCCCACTAAACTAAGACAGCAGGTTTGATTCCTATGTCAGTTTAGTGATACCTCAGTATAACTCCATTGACTCAGTGGAGTTGATCCTGATTTAAATCAATAAAAGTGAGATCAGAATTTAAAAGCAAAATAAGAATATTGTGCCTACAAATTAAACATATGCAAAACATGCTTTAAAACATTTAAAATAGGCAACAAGCATAAAAACACATACCCCTAATTAGAACATTGATTAAATTTACAAAATACATAAGCTATCCTTTCCACATGGTTTCACCACTCAGTTTGCTTAGATTTATTTTCTAAATTGCATTACCCAATGGTACCACTAAGTCTATTAGCATTAAAATGTGATTTTAGAAATCCAGTAAAAAACTTTTAGCCAACTTAAAAAAATACAGTACTAATATAATAGTCCTCTAGTTTTGCATACTCTGGTAGGAGATAATAGACCTTGATGCTGTTATGAATCATTGTTTTCAGCTAAAGATGCATAACTCATATTGGATTTTCACTGTTATTTCCCATTAGAGCCTGCAATGGTAGGGACAGTTTCTTGAGTAAGACACTTACCTAGAAATATCTTTTTCTACGAAGCACATTTAGTAATCACATTTTTGTTTTGCGTATCATACATGTCTGCAAACATCCAGCAATATAAATGAGATTGTCCACTTCTGGACTCCTCAGTACAAATGAAATACTAGTCACATACATCTGTCTACTCATTAAGGACCATGCAATGATCTGTATGGTACTGCTAATAACTCAAGTAATAATTACCAGCAGTGGCTATTCAGCTGCATTGCTATATGCATTCTGAGATTAAATGTGCCTTTAGCCTGGAACGTGTGTGTGAAAATCATAGTTAATTTTTCGCCCTATTTGCCATAGGCAATATGCCACTAACCTGTGAATGGATGGACTGAGAGAGTCAATTACATTTCCTTACTTCTCTCTAATGAAGACAGACAGGCTGAACATGAGGGGATTTATCTGTCTTATTTTCTAACTAGGAGCCACTGCTACAGTTTGTTTTATTCGACAAACAATATTAAATCCGTATTCTGGCGTTGAGCAAATTCTTATGTTGTTTCAGCAGGGAAAAGGGAGAATTATGTAATCGTAGCTATAGAAAGACATAACATTAAAATACATTGTTAAAAGAAGTGACTTTTAGTAGTTCTGCTATGTTGAGAGGGGATGTGATCTGATGTGCCTGGGGCAGCCCTCACTGAAAATGCTGTAAAAAAGGAGAGCAGATTCTCCCAAAGATTGGTGGTTAACACTGAAATTAGACTCCTCAGCAAGTCGCAAACTGTGCTCCTGGTCCCCTACACTGGTAATCAAGAAGCTGTGGGGGGGGGGGGAGAAGAGATAACACAGCCCCCTCTATTGCATTCCAGTTCTCTGGTTCCTAATCAGCACATCAGTCCAGTACAGTGAGAAGTTATTTAAAAAGCTCTGCTCACTATACAAAATGTTCTTCTGACCCCAAAGGGCCAGGCACATTACCACGCCAATATTAGTTTGGATCTTACCCAAAATACCACGCTGCCAGTCAATCTTTTAATGTCTAAAGCTTCAAAGTCCATATATCAGATTCTTAGCAGTATTGTTGAGTTTGCTGGCTTGAAAGTTCCTCTGGAGCACATCCACAGCTTGGATGGGTCATTCAGTCCTTTGTTCAGAGCTTTACTTGTAGAAAACAACAAGGAGTCTGGTGGCATCTTAAAGACTAACAGATTTATTTGGGCATAAGCTTTCGTGGGTAAAAAACCAGCACCTTAAAGTCTAACAGATTTATTTGGGCATAAAACCACTTCTTTCGTGGGTAAAAAACCAGTTCTTCAAGTGGTTTTTTACCCACGAAAGCTTATGCCCAAATAAATCTGTTAGTCTTTAAAGTGCCACCAGACTCCTTGTTGTTTCTGAGGATGCAGACTAACACGGCTACCCCCTGATACTTGATAAGTTTGTAGAAAAGTTACTCTAGAGGTAAGCAGCAGGATTGAAGACAAAATGGAGATGATGTAGCTGCCTTTTATATTCCTTTTGCCATGTGGCTTGAACTACTTCTATCCCAAACACAAGCTTCACATCACATGGCATGGAAAGGCCTTAGAGATCTCTGTTCACATGCCTTGCCACATGCCTTGCTGACTCATAGGGTGTAGTCCCTGGCCTTTCAGTGGGTTCGTTGTACAGCTGATGACCCTTGATGGGCCATCGAAAAGTCTAGGCGATTGATGCCAATCTGTCTGGGAGTGTCACCCAGAAACAAAGCACAAGTTTGGAAACACAGATATACCATACGTATCTGTAACTCACAGTACAAAGATGATACAAACATATAAACAAGATTATCATATTTAGTGAATTATAACTCCTCTACTGATACCTTAAATGGTATATCTGGTAAGATTCACTGCACTTTTATAATATAGGTATCAACAATATCATAAAGTGTCTCCTATATTCCATAAAACGTCACATAGGGGGTAAGCAGATTCTTATGTTCGTGGATTAAGAATTCATATTTCAGCAGGATAAGGAGAGAATTATGTAAAAAGACATAAAATTAAAACACATTGTTAAAAGAAGTAAGTTCCAGTAGTTCTGCTATCTAGAGAGTGGTTTTATCAGGTGATATAACTAAAATAATAGATACTCTATCACAGATATTTCTGCAAGGTAGGTATTCAGGATTCAATTAATTTTATCTACTTCTTCACAAATATTCATTCTTCTTTTTTTTCAAGCACCTGGTAGTTGCTATCTCCAAATTTAACTTCAACTATGCACCGTGATAGTAGAGTATTTCTTTGAGACTTCGACATGTCAAATTTATTATAATAGTTGGGAAAACTACAAATCTCACAACCTGACCCAATAATACTGAATCCTCCATAAACAGACAGCTTGGACAGGAGGTAAAACAAATCCATTTGTTGTACAGTCAAGCCCTTCCTTGGGCCTGGTCTAGGCTGAAACCTAGTTATATCAGCATAGCTATGTCAGTCAATGTGATCCTGATCTATGACTGGGGCCTCTCATTGCCACTGCCCTACACCATATGATACACCCTATGTAGGAATTTAGAAACATTTCTGTTAGTTCCATACATGAGAGCAAAGAGAATTCTCAGTGTGCTGACATGGAGACATGTACTGCGTGGAGTCAGTGACTAATACAATTGGTATTTGTTAGAATGTTTTCTCCCTTTGCTGCTTGCCATAACCAGATGTGGGGATGTGCCTGGGGCCTGACATTTGTATGCAGTGTGCCTGATGCTTGAATATTTTTGTATTTGTTGTTTGTATCTGGGAACTACCATGACTTTACAAAGAGTATAAAATCAATGAAGATATTAAGGGAAAGTGGGGCAGTGCTAAAACTTTCATTTATATTGGGTTATCTCTGGGTTTTTGACTTTTCTTGGCTGTATCATGGTTTCATGGGCTGGAGCAGGGGGTTGGGGTGTGGGAGGGAGTGATGGCTCTGGCTGGGGGTGTGGGCTCTGGGGTGGGGCTGGGATGAGGGGTTTGGGGTGCAGAAGGGGATGTGGGGTGTGGGCTCTGGGAGGTAGTTTGGGTGTGGGAGGGGTCTCAGGGCTGGGGCAGGTGGCTGGGGTGTGGGAGGGGGTATGGGGCTCAGGGCTGGGGTTGGGGTGTGGGAGGCAGCGCCAGCTCTAGGTTTTTTGCCGCCCCAAGCAAAAAATTTTTGGCCGCCTCCCCTTTTTTTTTTTGGCTTTTACATATCTGCACTTTGCAATGTTTGTTGTTTTGTTTTGTTTTTTCACTGTTTAAAATGTTTTAAAAAATGAAAACAGAGAATTTGTAGTTAGTGAAATAAAACAATTTCCTACTAGTGTACTCATTTAATTTTAACAAAATCACAATTACAAACAATTTGGGTTCAAGTATACACTGTAATGAAAAATGTTAGTGTCTTCCAGTGTGCCCAGTTTCTCATAAATTAAAAGAATTTACATGAACTGAATTTTTCTGGTTTTTATACTTGTGTAGTCTTTTAATAATTCAGTGAAATCTAAATTTTTTGCAATGCTACTTTCAAATGAAATTGATTCGAGTCCTGTCAAACAATTTTTAGACACGGCGGACCTCAAATAATTTTTTAGTGATTTCAGTTTAGAGAAACTGCGCTCACCAGAAGTCACTGATACTGGTAATGTTAAAAGAATGCATAATGCTATAGCTGTGTTTGGAGTGAAAAAATCATTTCTCGCTATAAATTCTAATACTTTTAGAGGAAAAGTTTTAGGACTTACTAGCTCAGATAAAGCTATTCATTCATCATACAATTCTACTCCATCAATGTCAGTAGTGTTATCAGCACTGAGCACTAAACGTAGGTTTTGGCAGTGCTTCATGAGGTCTTCTTTGGAAAACTGATTTGTAATATTTCCAATATCGTATAAAAATTCAAAAGTTTCACAAAGACCATTCAACTGATAAAATCTTTCATCAATGGAAGTTATAGCTACATCCAAAATACAATAGAAACATTCAACTTTAAACCTTTCTTTTGGATCGAGAATAGGATCATCATGAGCCTCATAACAAAACTGTCTTGTTTTTTTTCGAGGACAAATGAATTGTTCAGGTGAAAACATTGGTTCAAAATCAAGATCCTCTGCTATTGTTGCTTCATTGACAGTTTCTTCAAATCCTTCATCTGAACAGTATTTTTCTAAATATTCCAGCATTTTATTCAAAATCATCTTTGCCTCGGATATGTCTATGGTTATGTTCTGCATAACTTTGCTGGTCAAATTAATTTGATTTAGAATATTATGCCAAAGAACTGTGCAACATGAAAATTGAAACTGCATCATTTTCTGAGCCAATGTTTCAGCTTCATGTTGAAATGAGGGATCATATGACAAGTCCTGGCTTATTTCGAATAGTGGATCGTAAATCTCTCCTGATTAATATCGGAATGGTCTAATAGCGTCTTTCCTGCTTTCCCATCTAGTTTGACTTAGAGGTTTAAGTGTGAGTTTTTGTTCAAGATACTTCTTCAAGACTGCCCAACGGCGTGTGGAAGCACTAAAAAAAGTTGTAAATTGCTTGCACTGTGGTAAAATATGAAACGGCATCTTTAGATGATTTGGTGGCATGACTGACAACCAGATTGGGTGATTGCGCACGGCAAGGAACGAAAAAAGCTCGATTATTTAATTGCTTATTTAAATTTTAATTACTGGCAATCATCCATTTTAATTTGTTCCCCATTTTTCATTGTTTTCTTCATAGTGGATGACATAAATCGACGATTCGACTCATTGAATGGATATTCAAATGTAGGATCTAGTCTTGAAGGACCTTTTTTCACAATAATCATTAGCATTGAATCAGTAATTATTGTCGGCCATGTACTTGGATCCAATCCTATGTCAGTCTCTCCACCTTCCAATAATTGTTCTTCAGTTTTAGATAACAGTTCTTCATTTCTGGACTCTTCAGCTGAAGAAGTAAATCTTTGGATGGATTGTGATTGTTCGTCTTTATAAGTTAGCAAAGATAATCTTTGGTTGGATTGTTGTTCATCTTTATCAGTTGATAAAGATAATCTTTGGTTCGATTGGTCTTCATCAGTTGATGAATAATCACTTTCAATGCATTTCTTAGAGCTTTCTCCGTGATTGTTGACTTTTTAAAAATACTTATTTGAAGTACGAGATAGTTTTTCTAATTCTTTTTGCCGTTTCTCTCTTTGTTGCCAGTAGGCAGCACCGGAAAGTTGTTTTTATTTTCGTCCCGGCATTTTAGCCCTATAACAACTGGCACCAATGTGACACAGAAATTGAATGCAAAGGGTGGCACAGTACACACAAGTAATTGTGATTCCTGATTTAATTAATCAATAGCCATGAACTTTTACACATTTACACACGTTCACATTATGAGTGACTGTGTCACAACATGACACGATATTTTTCATGTCACGCTCCTATTGCACTACTGGAGATTTTTTTGATCTTCATGTATCATTTTTTTTTCGTACATTGGTGGATTTTTCCAAAAAAAAAAAGGATGGCCGGAATGCCGCCCCTGGAATTGTGCTGCCCCAAGTACGTGCTTGCTTTGCTGGTGCCTAGAGCCGGTCCTGGTGGGAGAGGGTGCGGGGTGCAGCTCCAGGAGGGGGTTCCGACCTGGGGCAGGGGGTTGGGGAGTGGGAGGATGTTTGGGGTGCAGGCTCCAGCCGGGCAGCGCTTACCTCACATGGCTCCTGGTCCGTGGCGCAGCAGGGCTAAGGCAGGCTCTCTGCCTGCCCTGGCTCTGCACGGCTCCTGGAAGCAGACAGCATTTCCGGCTCCTAGGCACACGGACAGCCAGGTGGCTCTGAGCGGTGCGTGCTGCCTGCGCTCACAGGTGCTGCCCCTGCAGCTCCCATTGGCCGTGGTTCATGTGCCTAGGGGCTGCAGGGACATGCCGGCCATTTCTGGCAGCTGCGTGGAGCCAGGGCAGCAGGGAGCCTTCCTTAGCTCTGCTGCACTGCCGACTGGACTTTTAACGGCACAGTCAGCGGTGCTGACCAGAGCCGCCAGGGTCCGTTTTCGACCAGGTGTTCCGGTCGAAAACCAGACACCTGGCAACCCTATATTTGTGTGTGTGTGTGCAGGGGGGGAGGCGTGGGAGAAGATTTGAGAAAGCTTTGATATCAGCAAGCACTGAATTTAGATCTATTACTTTGAATCCCTTGGACTGGAAGTGGGTATTTCTAGTTTATTAGTTTGTGCCAGGAGTCCTGAATCACAGGCTAAGAGCACATAGTCTTAATTTAGCTTAGCTCTGACTTTAATTTGACAACATTATATTTTTATAAAGAGAGATTACTTTTTTGCAGGGAATGGGAGATTCTCTTGTTTTTTAAATGTAAGACTATTCTCCTTGGGTTGCCATAATTTTTTTTTCTGTGGATTGCGGCCATCCTATTAGAAATGCATAATTGATGGAACTGTATGCTCTCAAATAGGAAGAAATCTCGATATTGTTCTAAATCAATGTATTCAGAATTAACTAGGATTTCCACGTATCCATTGTTTTACAGGATTATGACATCAGTTCTTACTTGATGTCCATTGTTTCAGACAGATGTTGATGTACAGTACAAAGGTGAATAAAATCAGTTCTCCTGAGCGCCAGGGTCAGGAGTTGTTCTGGCTCTGTTGGAATAGTGCACATTCCCTAGAGATAGCTACAATGCTACTTGTAATACTAGCTGCAGCTTTCTTTTCTCCTGCTCCCAACCTTGGAAACTGAACTAAGCAGGTCTGTTAATGCTATTACCCATACTAGTTCCCGGTGGAAGAATTGTGCATTGTGATCTCAATCACAGCCAGTGTCCGCTTTGTTTTATATTTACATACTTTTAACCCCCTCCCACTCCGTTAGAATGATACATTAATAAATATCAGATTACAATAAGCGGATTTATTTATTTGCATGTTTTGCCTCTTAAGGAAACATGGCCAAGTAATGTAGGTCCCAGAATTTGATAAACACTGGAGTTTATAATGTTATGGGGGAGTCTATGCATCTGTATTATAAATAAGTATTCTTTTACCAATATGCTGTGGAGGTGTGTGACAGAGTGCAGGGAGTAAACTTGTGAGCCTACACTCTGATCACTCTGACACTAATTAGCTTCCCCAGAGGGGTCTGATTGCGGAATGAAATGTAATTAGCTAATGAGGATACCAGGCTGAGTGAGCCAAAGTATTAAGTAGCCCATCAGCTGAGGACTCATAAAGAGGCACAGAAAGGAAGTGCAAGAGAGAGGAGCAGGCCTAGCTGAGCCGGAAGCCAGAGAAATCTCCAGGAGGGGAGATCTCTTCTCCTCTTGGGCTCTGGGAGAAGAACTGAGAGTACAAGGAACGTTGTCAATAGTATTGTCACACAAAACTGCAAAGGTGTTCGTGGCAGGAACATAAATAAAAAATACAGTGTGGATACACAACCAGTGGAGTCTGAGCATGTTTCTGTGATACCGGAGAGCAGAGAACGAGTGCCATCCCGTAACATGGTTCATCACCTCCAGCTCTATTTCCTTTTGTGTGAGTAGGATTTGTGTAGATACGTACAGGGCTTGTTCAGACTGATATTTTTCAAATAAAACGTCCCCCAGCCTGGCACTGACAGTATTTTTTTTAAAAAGACGAAGCAAACAGCAAGATCTTGTTCTGTCCTCCATCAGAGAGCAAGCCCCTAAAAACAAAGGAAGTGCCATGGTTCCACTGTGCTGGGGAATAGACAAGCTGAGGGACGGTGATGTGGGAATTCAGCAGTACTCCATGGCAGCTCTTTTCATGGCACAAGAGAAGATTTCTGGGGTTTGGTGTGCAGGGATAAGATGTAGGAGCGAAGAGAGCATGACGAGCGAATCCATGGTCCATGACTTAGCAGATCCATTCACTCAAACTCCCCCAAAGAGGGGGAGCGCATGGGCTGAGGCTGCTACTTTCAACTTGGAGGTTGATCTTCATCTTGGTCTCTGGGAGGATTCTGACTCCACAGAGAACTCTAATTAAAGCCCCTTTAGCAGTCTTTATACAGGAGTGAAGGATTTGACTTATAGTTGGTGCCCAATCTTGCAAGGTGTTGGGTACCTCCTGTGATGTTCTGGCCGTGCTCAATTCTTTCTTACTTTAATGGGCATTCAGAGCACTCAGCATCTTGCAGTAGGCACTCAGGCTATGAAAACAAAAGTTTATTGTGTGAATCTTCAACCAGTGATTTCAGAGGAGCTATGCCAATTTACACCAGTTGAAGACTTGGCCTGTTTTTTCAACAATGCCATCTTATGGGCCAAATGCCTCATTGATGTGAATGGTGATGTGAGTAACATATCCAAGATGTAAATGAAAAAGTGATGTAATTTGCAGTGATTAGGCACTAGGCATTTGAAAGATAATATAAAGTAAATATAATTTACACTTATCAGTATTTATTCTGTGGGGTCCAATTCAGCTATCCTGTAGGTGGGTCTGACTCCCATTGAAGTTTCCAAGATTTGGTTCTGGAGATACAGTGCAGGCATAAGCTAAAAGGGGAAGAACTGCTTTATTTTACAACCTCCTATTAATTATTTGTTTTGTTACATCTACTCTTTCTGCCCACAGGGGATATGAGTTACACCTTTTTAATGCGTCTATTGATTATTGTATCCATGCATATTACACTATTTCAATACTTTCACACATTTTTTTATCACTCAACACCCAGGGCCTGATTCTGGCCTCCCTTGCTGTGGTTTACTTCAGCATAATTTAAGAACATCACAGTAATTACTGCTGATTTAATCTAGAATCAATAAGATTGAAGTCGGATCACTGGTATGTAATATACACCTAGATCACAACTGAACTGAGGCTATATGCATCATGAGAGATGCACCTGCTTTCTCCAAGCTGTATTTGGCTGAGTTTTGCCTATTATGTTCAATTAATATTCCTTATGGGAAAATGTTCAGAGAGCTAACATTTAGAGTGAGAACAGGGTGCCCGGTGCAGCTTCAAGTTTTATAAGCCTGTCAATTTTTTCCCCAAACATTTTGGATTTCACAAAATGAGTTTGTTTTTTGAAAATTCCCCCTTCCCCGCATAATTAAATCCATGTTCGCTTTCATAAGGATTCCATTAAAACATGTTTTTCTGCATAAAAGGAAGACCATACTATGAAAACAATAAAGAAAATATGAACAATATATAAGCTTTACATGCTTCTTATCCTTCTATTCTGGAACATAAGTAAAATTTGACCACTGACTATTGACCATTCAGTCTCCCTCTTAACGATGGGGAAGCTGCTATATATTGTCCTGCAAAGTAAAATACCTTTTCTAGCATTCATCATAACATGTACCAAACTAAATATTCAGGAATAATCCAACCACGATATTCAAGAGAAAAAGTCTGGCAGTAGAGGTATTGTTTATGGTTTCCAGCATAGCCTTACTAGTACATGATGTTATCTTAATTCATTTTAGTGAAAAACAACTATTTCCATGTGGTTCTACATAGAAACCTGCCCAGGTGTTTGTCAGCAAAGATCAGTATGAATTTAAGAGGTTGATTATGAAATACAGACATAGAGGAGTGAAGGCAGGATGATATAATGTATCTGTATAAGGGACTAACCAAGCTGCTATCTCCAGGTTTCATCAATTTTAGGTGAGGGAAGAGTAGATTTATAGATTCCAAGGCCAGAAAAGACTACTGTGATCCTCTAGTCTGACTGTGTAACACGGGCCATAGAACTTCTCCACAATAATTCCTAGCATATTTTTTAGAAAACATCCAATCTTAATTTAAAAATTGTAAATGTTGGAGAATCCACCACAACCCTTCTTCCAGTGGTTAGTTACCCTCACTGTTAAAAATTTACACCTTATTCCCAGTCTGAATTTGTCTAGCTTTAACTTCCGGCCACTGGATCATGTTATACCTTTTTCTGCTAGATAGAAGAGCCATTATCAAATATTTGTTCTCCGTGTAGGTATGTATAGATTGTAATCAAGTCACCTCTTAACCTTCTCTTTGTTAAGCTAAATAGATTGAGCTCCTTGAATCTAGCACTATCAGGCATTAATCATTTTCTTGGCTCTTCTCTGAGCCCTCACCAATTTTTCAACATCCTTCTTGAATTATGGAACTAGACATAATATTCCAGCAGTAGTTGCACTAATGCGAAATGCAGAAGTAAAATAACCTCTCTGCTCTTACATGAATTTCCCTATTTATGCATCCCAGGATTGCATTAGCTCTTTGGTCACAGCGTCACACTGGGAGCCCAAAGTCAGTAGATTATCCACCACAACTCCCCCAATTTCTTTCAGAATCACTGCTTCCCAGGAGAGAGTCCCCCATTCTGTAAGTGTAAGATCATAGCCCTTCTGTGTATGCCTTAAGTAAGCTGCTTTCTTTGTTCCTAAATGTGTATATATTTATATTTAGCCGCATTAAAACACATACCCTTTGCTTGTGCTTAGCTTACCACAAGATCCATATCATTCTGTATCAGTGACCTGTCCTCTTCATTATTTACCACAGGCCCAATTTTTGTGTTATCTGCAAACTTTATCAGTGATGATTTTGCATTTTCTTCAGGTCATTGATAAAAATGTGAAATAGCGTAGAGTAAAGAATCAATCCCTGTGGGACCCCACTCGAAACACACCGGCTCAGTGATGATTCCTCATTTACAGTTGCATTTTGAGACGTATCAGTTAGCCAGTTTTTAATCCATTTACTGTGTGCCATGTTAGTTTTATGTCACTCTAGTTTTTCAATCAAAATGTTGTGTGGTACCAAGACTTACAGAAGTCTAAATCTATTACATCAGCCATACTACCTTTATCAACTGAACTTGTTATCTCATCAAAAATATATATCAAGTTAGTTTCATAGGATCTACTTTCCATAAACCCATAATTATATTATTTTTATTTAATTCTTTATTAATCTTTGGTAAAATCAGGCATCAAAGAGCAAAGACTATGAGAGCAAGAGCAGTTAGTCCCTGGCATCATATAATATAACTTTACAGGGCACAACCAAGATGGTGTCACAAGATGTGAGAAGTTACTTCCTGACAGACTGATGTATATTGACCTAGAGTAGTTGTGGCTAATGCAGTGGACTAGGACTTAGGAAATCTACATTCCTTTTCTGGCACCGTCACATACTTCTGTGTGACTTTAAATCAGGTAATCTCTGCTTTGGTTGTTCATCTGTAAAATGGGGAAAGCAATATGGTTTTAGACCTTTTATTTCAAAAGGTGGTCCTGCTTCAAGTGGACAATCATGTTTTACATTAGTAAGTAGATTTCAGAGTAACAGCCGTGTTAGTCTGTATTCGCAAAAAGAAAAGGAGTACTTGTGGCACCTTAGAGACTAACCAATTTATTTGAGCATAAGCTGTAGCTCACGAAAGCTTATGCTCAGATAAATTGGTTAGTCTCTAAGGTGCCACAAGTACTCCTTTTCTTTTATTAGTAAGTAGAGAGGCACTGGGACACACCTCTTGTGTCATTATAGATCCTCACAAGTGGTCCTTGGATCATGGAGGGACAGTTTGGACCATCCTCCAGTGGGACACATCTCCTCCTATATCTTTTTGCCAATCTTCTGCTTGTGGAGCTGAGAAGAGACCATGTTATCCAGACATGTCATTGCAGGAAGGCCTTGGTATATCTGTCTACCAACCCTCTGGATAGCATGAAAATGCTTCTGAAAATATAGTTATCAATTCATTAGCCACTGTGTTGTCAGCAAATTTATGGTCCTACGTATATATCAATCTTGCATGGTTTGCTGTCAGAAATGACAAATGCTCTGTATTATCTGGCAGCAATCTATATCTGTTATATCATCTCCTGCTCTGCTAACCATCCATTTACAGCATGCACTTGTTGGTGGGCAACTTAAGAATTCAAAAGCTAAACTTGCAAGTTCAGGTCACCAAGATTGTTTAATTTTTTCCAATATGGAAACAAACAGCTTGCAATACCTTTAAATAACTCATTGAGGTAAAAGCAAAACATTGCAGGAACAGATTGCTCAGCCTGTGGCTGGATTGGTATAAGCAATCTGTGCACAATTTCTCCAGAGGTTGATGTCTGTAAAATCTCAAGTCAGAACTGCTGGTATTGGAGTTGCTGAGAAACAATGAGTATAGGGAAGAACTGGAAATTGTTGAAGAAGCACAGCTAGTACTATGCTCAAAAATTTCTCAGAAAATTCTGCTGTAACAGTTATACTTCCATCCCGTCTGCAGCCCCATGTTCCATAACTAGCCAGTTACAGTATGTGTCTTCTGCCTGGTCACCAGGAAAGAGGGAAGCTTTCACTCCAGCTTTTGTTGGTGGAGAAAGCATGTGATATTTGGAGTTGATCACCTCGTTTAAGATGGTGTCACCCCACGGTAATTCAGCCAGACTTCTGCCTTTTTCATGTGTTTGTGCTTCATGTATATTTGAGTAATAACCAGGGCTGGATTTACACCTTATGTTCCCCTAGGCACAGCATCTTCAGTCTTTCCCCCACCCCTACCCTCACTCCAGCCTACAGCTGACCTTTGTGTTTTCCACAAAAAATGAAACTTTTAAGTTTTAGGCACCCCTAGAACACCAGCGCCCCTAGGCATGCACCTACTGTGCCTAATTGGAAATCCGGCCCTGGTAATAACATGTTATTTGGGAAGAACTTTTGGGAAGCTGACTCAGAAGACATATTTCATAAGGTTCCAGTGGGCAAAGGAGGATGCATAACTGCTTTATCAACAGACTGGGAGTGGATGGGTCACTACAAAAACTAATTTCCCTCTGCTGATACTCACACCTTCTTGTCAGCTGTTTGAAATGGGCCACCTTGATTGCATTGGCCTCATTAGCACTACAAAAGTGATTTTTTTCCCCGTTCCCTTGGTATTCATCCCTTCTTGCCAACTGTTGAGAATAGGCCACTTCCACCTTAATTGAATTGGCTCATTAGCACTGACCCCTCACTTGGGAAAGCAACTCCTATCTTTTCATGTGCTGTGTATTTATATCTGCCTACTGTATTTTCCACGCCATGCATCTGATGAAGTGGGTTTTAGCCCACCAAAGCTTATGCCCAAATAAATTTTTTAGACTCTAAGGTGCCACAAGGACTCCTCGTTATTTTTGTTTTATCAAATTCTATCAATGTACGATGATTGCTGCTTGTTCCTTCCCATCTTCTCCCATTATGCAGAAGATTCCAGATAGTCAGCATTATGACACCATGTATCAGGAAACAAGAAGGAAAAGAATAGTGAAAGGCTGAGGATAAACACAAACACACACCTGCTTCCACTGTTCATTGTTTCTTCTTTTGTCTCCTTCGCAGTGAGAAATGAAAGCAACTGCCCCACCTGGGGTCCTTTCATCTTCCCCATACTCCCATCCCTTCCCTGGTAGCTGGGTCTCCTCTCTGTCACTCCAACAGTTCTCCAGCTGGTGTACTTTTCAGCATCACAGTGGCTTCCATTGCTATTCAGCAAGAGATACTGTGCTGTCAGTTGTCTCCCACAGCTGCAACATAGTCAGTGTACCAGCTTGACTCCTTCCTAGAGCTGAGGTATTTCCACCTCCTAGTGGATGTAAACAGCAACAGCAAATTTAGGGCTTGTCTGCACAGTGCTTTAATTTGCACCCGAGAGGTGTACATGTTAATCTGCACTTGAGTGTCATGCGCTAACTGGCCTATGTGGACCCTGCTGGCGCGCACTAAAAGGTCCTAGTGCATATTAACATGGTATTGTTTGAAACAGGACTACATTAATGCACACTGGGGAGCTTTTAATGTCCACCAGTAGGGTCTACATGGGCTAATTAGCGTACGACACACTAGTGTGGACTAAAATTTACACGTCTCTGAGGCACCTTGTAGACAAACCTTTAGCTTGTAAAGTTTTCCAAGCTTCCTTTTAGATAAACCCACTTTCTCCTTTGGGACTGCTTGACACATTTGCTAATTGCTTGGAATATTCTGCAAGATGGGACAGGAGTGAAAGACAAAAGAAAAAGGAAAATTATTCACTTATAATTCAGTTTCTCAGAGTTGCTCCTCTTCTTCTACCTTCAGTCCCTTCCTCCTTCCCTTGTGCTATAGGGGACCCTCTCTGGTATAGGAGTTGCCAACCACTGTCTATTATTAGTAGGCAGGGGAGTTTCCTCTCATATATCCTTCCACTGTCCTCTCCCTCCTTACTTCCTGGGAGATGACAGCATAAAGTTGATTTTCTAGAATCTTCTGCAGGATGGGAGAAAAATCAGGACCCTGACAAAATAAATTATCTGCAGGTGGTAATCTCTTTGTAAGCAGCTTGTGTGCACAGCTTGTTTTTATTCAGTAAAATGCTGTAACATATGCAGAGTAGAATTGTATGTTCTAGACACAGCCTGGTGGTGTGGTTTTGGTTTTGGTTTTTTTATAGCTTATTTTTATTTGTGAACTCAACAGGATATTCAAAGCTTTTGGGAATGACTCAAAGGGCACACAGGTTTTTCGCTTTTGAAACCATAGTCTGAACCTGCTATTCCATCTCATAAAGCCCCAAACCCATAAGATTTAATGAGTTATTAAAACATGCCACATACTGAAAGCCACTGTCCTCAAGTACTTTAACAATGTCTGCATTGTTGTCATGCACCCCGTTCTCAGCCCTTCTGAAGAAAGCACTGAATTTATTTCTCACAGAAATCCTTGCAGATTAAATAAACTGTGTGAGCTTTTCCAAAGGCTTTAATAGACAGCCAGGCCATTTTCAGAGGGACTTTACAAGTGATTACAGTGGATATGATGAACAAAAACCAATGAGCAATGACACCTATGTTGTCTAGTGTCTGACTGCTTGAAACACACAACTCTCCCCTCGGCTTGGCGTTTCAAAAGAAGAGAAATGATGTCTCATAGGAATTCTGTACTGGTGCCCTGCATGCTTAAGGCATTATCCTCCACTGGAATTACATTAAGATTTGTCACTTGAGCTGTTTTTCGAGTGAGAGCCATTGCTCTTTTAAGTGCAAAGGAAGACTTTTATATTTTTGTCTGATTTTTTTTTTAATTGTTCAGTGCATGTGTTTAGGCAATTATAGCTTCCTCGGTGAAAGCTGAACTCTCCCTTACTGAAGGATTGGTCTTGTTGGTGGCAGACCAAGGTATGGTGTTGGCAATGAAGGGATTAATGACAGCCATGCTGCTGGTTTCAGACATGTCACCATTACTGTTTGTGATGTTACTAGTACTTTCTTCACCCTCAGAAGTACTTGTTGTGTGACATTTGAGGAACATTCCCACATGGTGAAAGACTCTTCCTCTGCTTGCACTTTGGTGAGACACACTTAGCACCCTTACTGATTCAGAAAATCCATCATACAGACAAGACTCATCTGCCTACTGAGAATATCACACGCAGATTGGTCACTACGAGCATGGGCCTCATCATTAGCAGCTACTGTGATTAGATATAGGCGAGGCACCACTTACTCCACTTTCTGTACTTTGATGTAAATCTTATATAACAAACATAATGGAGGAGGGTGTTCTTGACAGATGCTCATCTTGAAGTGAGAAAGGTATAAAACTATTAACATACAGATTGTGCCGTATCTTGTAATGAGCAAGAACTACAGCTGTAGTAATACGGCACCAAGGTATTATTTCTCCTGTTTGGCTTTTTACAGGGTGTATTGATTTTTCAGATTCAGCAGCAGAAACATGGTGGGATACTAGACTGTTCCCACTGTTCTCTCTCTCTCCTTATTACATCTTTATACACAAGTTCTATGTTTTATTCATTCAAATCTTAGTTGTTACCTCTTTTCCCCTGTACTTATGTTTCCTCCTCCCTTCTGACCCTTTCTTCACAATGCAGCAGCCAGCAAATATGGGCTGGAAATTTCTTGAGAAAGCTATTCTGAAATACTTTCCAACACATAAAGTGTTGACCCCATGAGCTAATTAATACTCCAGGTCAGTAAGTAAGTAACTTGTGCTTACAAGCCAGAAAGTCTTGTGTTTTGTTGGGATAAATGTGTGAACTCTTATTTCCCTAGCCAAAAGTAGACCTTCAAAAGCTAGAGCAAGTTTTAAAAATTGGCAAATTGCATATGGCCCATCTACAGTTCAGTGTGATTCACTGTAAAAACAAAACACCTTTTTCCAGGACAAGACTTCAACTGATTTTTAGCAGCATTCTCCAACATGTATGGATTCTTTCAGTTATATTTACCATTCTGCTGTCAAAATCCGGTTGTTATTAGATTGCTATTGGGGCTATAAGAATGAACAGATTAATATCATCAGCCTGTAATTCTGTGGGTTTCTCCTGAAGCCATTACCATCATTAAGATAATGATATTTAAAGTGGATATTTATTTTTACTACTTTGTATAGCAAAATATAATTAAATGTTTGGCTACAGACATATGGTTGCAAAATGTTCAATTTTTTTAAAATGGCTCTATGTCTGAGCAAAAAATAGTTTAAGTTTTAGAGTATATTCTCTTAGGCATCTAATTCTCATGAGCGCTTAATGGAAACTCCTTACACACAATTAAGGAAGAGAACCTCTTAGTCTGATTCCATTTGGGAGATTGGCTCCCCAAAGTGACAATTTTAAAAACATACAAAATTCCAAGAAGTATTTTGTTAGGAGTGTTGACTTAAGCTTTTAACCTAACTAGATGTAGATCTTGTTACATTACAGCTAAATAAACTAGGAACTTTTCCTTGTCACACTTGGCAGTCTAACATGGGCTTTTTCCATTTAAGAGCTAGCTATCTCACTCAACATAATGGTGATTAACTTGTGACACAGACCGCTAATGTCTGAGACCCTGAGCGTGGAACCAGGTCATAAGTGAATGAGTTCAGTTGGGTATCTTGTGGCTGCAATCCATTCTTTTCTATTTGAGGTGACAGCTTTGGAAATTTTGAAATGTTATGGTCACAGTTGCATGGAAGAGAAGTTGCCTTAATGTTTCATGTTGACATTTTAGGTCTCACTGATGTCATTTGTTTTGTATTTTTGGCAGGACTTTTATAGTTTGGAATCTTAGCAAGTGTGAGGCAGACTCTGACAAGACGAAGTGCACCTTTTTTATATCTCACTTGGCATGTTAAGTGCCCCATTTGAAAAAGGGATGGCCTATCTAGTATGTAGCAAAGATAGGAGTGCTTTGGCATTTAAAGGGCTTCTGCATACTAGTTCTGATTGCAAGAAAGGATTGTGAAAAATGGTTAGAGTTCAGTATATTAACCTTAGGCAAAACTGATTAAATGTTAATGTGTGCTGGGCTAATTTGTCTAATTACCTTAAATAAATATAAGTTGATGATTGTTTAAAGTGATGGCAATAATTCCACATTAATAGCACTGTCCCTCACATCATTAAAAACTGCAGCCACCATATCATTTTTTAAGAAACCCACCCGGGACTTTAGCAATCTCAGCAACCATTGCCCCATAATCAAGTTCATTTTCTTAGCAAAGTACTGGAGAAATTTTCTGTTTCCTGTCCAATCATCTTATCACTCACAGCATCCTTCACCCATTTCAGCCTTCCACAAAACTGAAACCACCCTGCTCAGCCTAAAACTAACTTCCCCATTCTTCTATCCGTGGCTCCTCCCACAATTTATTCTCCTTGACCTCAGTGCAGTGTTGAACACAATGGACTATGTACCAGATTATCCTCCTTGAATGCCTTGAACACTACACTGGCTGCCTCAACAATTATTTTTGCTTCTATGTTGCTAACCACTCTTCCTTTGTCTCTTGTAGTAACTAGGTCACTAATTTATAGGGCACCTCTGGCCTGTATTATTGGCACCATTCTCTTCTCTTCCTATACTCTGCAAGTGTACCTGTTATTGCCTCTGCAATGTACCCTACAACTACAAATGAGTCAATTCATTCTGCTGAATCACTCATTCACATATTAGGGAAATACACTCATTTCTCATTGCAAAAAAAGCAGATGCAACCTCAGACAAACTGAGAAACCACACACAAGGAGTCATTATATCCTTTCTTCCTTTGTTCTTGCTTCCTTGAAAGATGAGGTGGTGTTTGATTGATCACCCTGTTTTGACTATCATCGCTGGATACTTTGTAACAGATCGTAATAATGAGAGTTACAGCTGATATCTTGTAGAGCATGCTCTCTCTCCCCCTCCCCAGTTTACTTCTATAAGTATTTATTTTGTATCATATGGATATTTATTACATGAGTATCTGTAAACATATTGCCCATGTTCTAGATGCAATCAATGGGCAGCCAAGGACTCTTCTTATGCAGATAGCATAAAGCTGGCATGGGGATGACATCTGCTCCCCACTCCAACTTTGTAGGGGACATGTTGGAAGGGTCCTGCCAAGGGTTGATGGTGACAAGACTGGGATGCACCTAATTTTCTGGTCAATCCTTCACTGGTGAAGCAGTCCCAATGGGCTCACTCCAGCAGGTGCAAATTAGACTACCCTTAAAGCTGCTCTAAATTATGCTGGGAGCTGTTTCAGCCCCAGGATTGGGCTAACGAAAAGGTGGCTAAGAGCCAACCTTTCCCATGACTCCCTGAGCCCAGCATAGCTGTGTATTTGGCTCATTGTCCAGGTTGACCAGTGTGAGTCATTGAATGCCCGACTACAACTGATCCCTGAAGAGGTACCGATTGCCAGATCCTTGGGGTCTAGAGACAGTTTTTGCTGTGATCTAGCAGGGGTCCACTGAAACCCAGAACATGTGATCTGGGTGTTTGAAAAGGCTAGCTCTGTATATAGTGTGGATTTGGGAAAGGTTGTGTCATAGTTTCTTTGTGTACTCAAAGTCCTAAGACAGATGTTGCTAAGGCTACAATATGTATAGATTTTTTAAAGTCATCAGTAGGAAGGATTAGGGGCTTATCTCTTTGTATTTTGGATATGCAACGGAGTAAAGCTGGTAATAATTCCAATCTAGAAAAAAGAATTCTACGAGGTTTCAGTCTCCAAATAATTTAAACACTGGTGTTACTTGCTAAAGTTGTGCTGAACTAATAATTACAAATAATACAATAAGTACCCAAATCCAATAAGATTTTGAAGTTTAAAATGAGCAAAATAATGTTCCTGAATGAAATAACATGCATTCATGGAGGTCTCTTATAATGCAAAGGGTTCAAAACCAAATTAGGTATTTTTGAAACCTCTGAATGAGTTAAGATGACTTCTGTGAAAGTGTTAACATGAGAGGAAACAGGTACGGTGTCAAGTCTCAAAACATACCTTTCTCAGGGGTCTTTTCCCCTCTCCTTCAAATGTATATATTCCTGAATAGTCTGACTTCAGAATAGAAAGATACAGCGTACAATGGTGTAGAGAACGATGGAACAGCTACTTTAGTGATCTCTGCCTATGACATGCTGCTTTTACAGGGGAGTCCCCACTTGCGACAATGGCTTCACTAAAAGTTAATCATTTTATTGAGTCAACACTGCATAGACATCAGTTCAGTGTATTGTGTAGCCCTCTTAATCCCCACATCATTATACTATCTCTGCTGATGCTATCATGCTTACCATGTTAATCAGGAAAGAATTAGTTGGCTAGAAATATCAGTTAGTAATACCTGTGTGCCATAAGCCACCGTGTGTTTTTGACATTAACAGTTAGAGGTGTGAGGTGCCTTTAAAAATACCATAGTGAGGCAGGTAGGCATGCAAGCAGAGCAGCAGATCTATGCTGAAAGATTCTGTTGTTACACATTTCTGAAGCAAAATAGCCTTCTTTGAGGTAATCTATCAGTTCGTCTCTGAATTTGTACTCTTTTAATTGGTTATCTGTTCAGAACCTCTGCTATTTTGTTTGCACCCACTGGGTGAAATCCTGGCTCTGTTCAAGTCCACAAAACTCCCATTAATGCCATCCACTGTGTTTAGCTGTATTTCATAAAACTTTGCCAAAATGGGCAGAATCTGACTATAATCTAGGCTATCTCCCTATAATTTGTACATAAGCATCAAAGCCTAAGGTGATTGAAAGATCAAGCCTTCTACATAATTTGTGTTGGTTAAAGGCACAGTTGACTGTAGATGTGCGATGGAAAATAGCCCTTTTAAATTATTTTCAATCCTGAATCTTGTTGCTTAGCCCTGTTTCTTTTCCCTGGGTAGAGAGTCCCATTGAAGATCTGGAAAGGGAGCCGGCAGAGATTATGGTGGGGACAGAATGCAAAATACTGGCCTTTTGTATATGTGTGTGAGAAGTTGCCCTTTAGAGTGTGTCTACACATGGATAAAAAACCTGCAGCTGGCCCAAGTCAGTTCTGGGGCTGAGAAATTGCAAGGGGGGAGGTTCCCAGAGCTTGGTCTCCGGTCCCAGAGCTTAGGTTCCAGCCCAAGCCTGAATGTCTATACAGCAATTTTTAGGCCCACAGCCTGAGCTCTGTGAGCCTGGCCAGCCATAGCTGTGCTGCGGGGCTTTTATCCCCATGTAGACATACCTTTAGTGGCTGAGCCAAAGACTAGATGAGAGCCCCGCTACTATTACCAATTAGAGCATCTCTGCATTAGCTCAGGTGGTAGAGACCTAGACTTTACAAGTTGAAAGGCCAAGGTTCTAGGCTTTGATGTGCATGTGTGATTTTTATAATAATTGTGTCTGAGGCCTAGCAATATAGATTTTATTACAAAGAAAACTTGCCAGTGGGGGAGAAGAGGTGCAATGGGGCCCAATTTCATGCTTTTCTCCACAATCAGGAGGCTAGAAACATGCTTTTTTTAAAAAAAAAAATAATGACATGAATAAAATGAAGTTTTCACATATTCACATAACTCCAGGAACTTGGGTTTTAAGAAAAACACTAGTTACATGAGACATGCAATAAAATGACAAAAGTTGGCAACTTTGCTGTCTGCCACTTAAAAGTGCTATCAGAAGTTGCAGCCATGCGTTAAACAAATGTTTCCTGGAGGGCTGATATTATAGACTGTGATGACACCCTTACAGCTGATAAGTACTATATAAATTATTTAGAATTGGTTAAATACGTATTTAGGCTTTCTCCTTCAAACATGTTGTCTTTATAGACTGAACGATATCCTTCGCATGTCTTTTGCTTGTTGTCATGCATGCAAATATTTAAAATATCATGCACTGGAAACACATTTACTGTACCATTGCCTTCAAAATCATTCTTGACTGTGTTAATGCACAGCTTGTAGGAGATAAACTACTTTGAAATGTATTGTGCTTTAAAGACTGAAATGGCTCCTTTTCTGGGGAGTTCCATATAGGAATTTTGGTTCATGTACTGTATTTGAAAATATATGGAATTCAGTGGAACCTAACAGCACCAAATTGTATCTCAGTATGCATTTGTTGAATCCCGGTGCTCTCATTCCTACCTCCCCTTCCCCCACCCCCCTCAGTTCCCTCTTCTGATTTACAGGCTTTGTGTGTCTGAATCCATATATTTGGGCAGATGCAGGCAGCTGGAAGTAATAGAGTTGGGGCACTTTGTTTGAAAGGCTGAGTTTTCACAAGTGGTTTGAGGCTTAGATGCTGGGAGTCGCTATCTGGTGCTTTGTAATAACACCTGAGAACTCGCTCTTGTGACAGAGATTTGAAAGGGGTTATTCATGGGTTGTATTTCACTTTTTAATAGTTGTGTAAAATTATATTGCAGCTAGTTATTTAAAGGAAGATATCTGTTTGAACTCTACAGGCATATTTTAGAATAAAGTATATGTTTATGGCACAACTTACTTCTTTTATTCCATATGTTCAGGAAAACATATGCTCCCATAAGCTTTGGAGGAGACTTTTTTCTTGCCAGTGATATAATATATTGAGTGTTTCCTGTAAACCCCAACTAACATACGATGTAACTATGATAAAGTTAGCTGTGGCAGCTTTATAGTGGAGCAAGAATTTGTGATCTAATATTTGTGCACCATTTGTTGTTGGGTTACTGCTCTGGTCATTCCTTTTTGTCTCTCTACGTAGGCTTCATTGTCTGGCATACCCACAGGTTGCTGTAACATCTCCTGCTGTACCCATAGCTCTGTGTGCTTTTATCTCCTCCACTGGTCTTATTTTTTTAGGTAGGCTGTATATATGATTGTAAATGATTTTTCAGAGCTGACAACGTGCAGAGTGGCACCTACTTACAGTGCACTGAGTATACTGTGGTGTGGCACAGGGGGCATTTTCCCATAGTCAAGTAGAATGAAAGCCCCATATTTTTTCAGTGAATGTCAATATTCCCCACAAGTGTAATTCCAGACGTAATAAACCACTTCTTATAATGAAGTTGTTTTGTATACATAGATAATACTTAGTACATCTAGTTATTATCCTTTTCATAACTCTCTGTTCCCTGCTGTGAATGAAATGGTGGGCAACTTTGATAACATGGCTGTCTCCTTCCATGATGTGGAATATAGAAGAGCTGTACCAATTATGCATGTCCTTTGGATACTGTTGTACTCTCTCAGTTTCAAATAGGAATCATAAATGTGTGTGACCTACAAAAAGTGTGAGAACACTGACTAAATAGCTAAATTCTGTAAAGCCTAGGGACAATATTCAGATAAAGAAGCATATTATTGCCACCTTTGTTCATCAAGCTTTTGTTTACACACATCTTTAAAAGAACCTAATAGTGAATTTCTATCTTCAAATACTGGAAAAGGGATTAGAGCAATTTCTGCCAGTATCTGGAATTTTAGGTCTCCTTTTATATAGGTGTGAAAAGCAAAGGGCTTAGTGTAAATTAATATCAGCTGTTTATATATATTCATCCAAAGCAATGTCAAAATGTCCACAGAGAGCTGAAAATAAACAGCCCTTCCATGCTAGAACAATACAGTAAATAGCCAAAAACAACTGCATACAGAATACAAAAATACAGGGTAGATTCTCTAAGAATATCTGTAACTATTTTATTAAACAAAAGTAAATAGTACAAGCCAGATCCCCTGCTTGTAAATTTATGTAGCTCTGTAGAGTCAATGCAGCTATACCTGCTTATGCCAGTTAAGGGGCCAGGCCAATGCTCTAATACACTGGAGATTACACCTCTACCCCGATATAACGCTGTCCTCAGGAGCCAAAAAATCTTACCGCGTAATAGGTGAAACCGTGTTATATCAAACTTGCTTTGATCCACCAGAGCACGCAGCCCTGCCCCCCTGGAGCACTGCTTTACCACTTTATATCTGAATTCGTGTTATATCGGGTTGCGTTATATCAGCGTAGAGGCGTATTTTCAAACCTGGGTGTCTAATTTTCATCCTCAAAATTTACTAAGCATAGTTGTAGCAGCAAACGAGCATTTGAATTCAAATAACTGCATGTGCAAGAGGCACCAAACATTTCCATTGTCAGTTTTTCCTCTCACTTCAGAAAATATGCTGTTCAAGTTAATTTTAGAACTCTGGTTAGATTAATTTTGAATGATTTCTTTTATAAACAGTAAGCTGTTCGTGACCCTGAAACCTTGGGCTCTCCAGTTATCTCGACTTTTTCAGGTAGTTTCTAGGACAATCTTTTATGTGAAAGGGGACATACAAATTTATGTAAGTACGTGCACTATGGGAGAATTCCTGGCCCCACTAAAGCCAAAGGGAGTTTTACCACTGACTTCAGCATGCCAAGATGTCACTCTGTCAGTTTTCAGAGTAACAGCCGTGTTAGTCTGTATTCGCAAAAAGAAAAGGAGTACTTGTGGCACCTTAGAGACTAACCAATTTATTTGAGCATGAGCTTTCGTGAGCTACAGCTCACTTCATCGGATGCATACCGTGGAAACTGCAGCAGACTTTATATATACACAGAGAATATGAAACAATACCTCCTCCCACCCCACTGTCCTGCTGGTAATAGCTTATCTAAAGGTTTCAGAGTAACAGCCGTGTTAGTCTGTATTCGCAAAAAGAAAAGGAGTACTTGTGGCACCTTAGAGACTAACCAATTTATTTGAGCATGAGCTTTCGTGAGCTACAGCTCACTTCATCAGATGCATACCGTGGAAACCGCAGCAGACTTTATATATACACAGAGAATATGAAACAATACCTCCTCCCACCCCACTGTCCTGCTGGTAATAGCTTATCTAAAGTAATCTTCAGGTTAGGCCATTTCCAGCACAAATCCAGGTTTTCTCACCCTCCACCCCCCCACACAAATTCACTCTCCTGCTGGTGATAGCCCATCCAAAGTGACAACTCTTTACACAATGTGCATGATAATGAAGTTAGGCCATTTCCTGCACAAATGCAGGTTCTCTCACTCCCTCACCCCCCTCCAAAAACCCACCCCCATACACACACAAACTCACTCTCCTGCTGGTAATAGCTCATCCAAACTGACCATTCTCCAAGTTTAAATCCAAGTTAAACCAGAACATCTGGGTGGGGGGGGGTAGGAAAAAACAAGAGGAAATAGGCTACCTTGCATAATGACTTAGCCACTCCCAGTCTCTATTTAAGCCTAAATTAATAGTATCCAATTTGCAAATGAATTCCAATTCAGCAGTTTCTCGCTGGAGTCTGGATTTGAAGTTTTTTTGTTTTAAGATAGCGACCTTCATGTCTGTGATTGCGTGACCAGAGAGATTGAAGTGTTCTCCGACTGGTTTATGAATGTTATAATTCTTGACATCTGATTTGTGTCCATTTAGACTTAAAAGAATAAATGGACACAAATCAGATGTCAAGAATTATAACATTCATAAACCAGTCGGAGAACACTTCAATCTCTCTGGTCACGCAATCACAGACATGAAGGTCGCTATCTTAAAACAAAAAAACTTCAAATCCAGACTCCAGCGAGAAACTGCTGAATTGGAATTCATTTGCAAATTGGATACTATTAATTTAGGCTTAAATAGAGACTGGGAGTGGCTAAGTCATTATGCAAGGTAGCCTATTTCCTCTTGTTTTTTCCTACCCCCCCCCACCCAGATGTTCTGGTTTAACTTGGATTTAAACTTGGAGAATGGTCAGTTTGGATGAGCTATTACCAGCAGGAGAGTGAGTTTGTGTGTGTATGGGGGTGGGTTTTTGGAGGGGGGTGAGGGAGTGAGAGAACCTGCATTTGTGCAGGAAATGGCCTAACTTCATTATCATGCACATTGTGTAAAGAGTTGTCACTTTGGATG
The DNA here is from genome assembly GCF_965152235.1 of Eretmochelys imbricata. NCBI lineage: Eukaryota > Metazoa > Chordata > Testudines > Cheloniidae > Eretmochelys > Eretmochelys imbricata. The sequence goes on along the minus strand of NC_135574.1, from coordinate 198,080,421 downwards.
GGCTATCACCAGCAGGAGAGTGAATTTGTGTGGGGGGGTGGAGGGTGAGAAAACCTGGATTTGTGCTGGAAATGGCCTAACCTGAAGATTACTTTAGATAAGCTATTACCAGCAGGACAGTGGGGTGGGAGGAGGTATTGTTTCATATTCTCTGTGTATATATAAAGTCTGCTGCAGTTTCCACGGTATGCATCTGATGAAGTGAGCTGTAGCTCACGAAAGCTCATGCTCAAATAAATTGGTTAGTCTCTAAGGTGCCACAAGTACTCCTTTTCTTTTAGCTTATCTAAAGTGATCATCAGTTGTTACTTGCATTTAATGTGTTTAAATGTCCCCTCACTCACCTTTAAGCATGATTCATATAAAGGCATCCTTTTGTTTTCTGTTTTGTGTTTTCACTATAAACCATTGATTTTCAGAAGTAAAACCCAAGTTGTTCACACAACAGGTGTTCCTACCCACCTCACCATGTTGATGGCACATACATAATACTATGTAAGAATGTAAATTGCTCTGTTCAAAGGACCTGTTCAGCATTCATCTCATTTTTCCAGGTCTCCAAATAATTTACATAAAAATTTTCATAACAAATGCAGAGCTTTTCTTAATCCTGACTGCAGATTTCCTAATTGAGTCATTTTTTCAGTTCACCATCGAACTCACAAGTGCCCTCTCAATGCCATTATTATGACAGACATAATATTAATCTTCAAAGGGCAAAAATGCTGTCCCTCTTCTCTGGCAGGTAACGTTCTCAATCGTCTGAGAAGTTGAACCAGGTCAGTTCTGTGGCATGGTGGGTATTGGTGTAGGGTTTGTGAAGCCTAAGCAGGGACTATATGCCACTATGCAGTGCTATTTAGGGATTAGTCAAATTTGGATCATGGCATATGGATCTAGTGTAGAGGGGCAGAAATGGTGGGAGCTGCTGTGAGGTGTACAGTAGTGGATGAACATAAGAACAGCCATACTGGATCAGACCAAAGGTCCATTTAGTCCAGTATCCTGTTTTCCAACAGTGGCCATTGCCAGGTGCCCCAGAGGGAATGAACAGAACAAATAATCATCTTGTGATCCATATACCCTGTCGCCCATTCCCAGCTTCTGGCAAACAGAGGCTAGGGACACCATCCCTGCCCATCTTGGCTAATAGCCATTGATGGACCTATCCTCCATGAATTTATTTAGTTCTTTTTGGAACCCTTTTATAGTCTTGGCCTTTACAACGTCCTCTGGCAAGGAGTTCCACAGGTTGACTGCGTTGTGTGAAGAAATGCTTCCTTTTGTTTGTTTTAAACCTGCTGCCTATTAATTTCATTTGGTGACCCCTAGTTCTTGTGTTATGAGAAGGAGTAAGTAACACTTCCCCATCTAATTTCTCCACACCAGTCATAATTTTATAAACATCTATCATATCTCCCCTTAGTCATCTCTCTTCCAAGCTGAAAAGTCCCAATCTTATTAATCTATCCTCACTCGTACCCGTAATCATTTTTGTTGTCCTTTTCTGAACGTTTTCCAGTTCCAATATATCTTTTTTGAGAGGAGGCGACCACATCTGCATGCAGTATTCAATATGTGGGCATACCATGGATTTATATAGAGGCAATATGATTTTTTCTCTCTTATTATCGATCACTTTCTTAATGATTCCCAACATTCTTTTAGCTTTTTTGACTGCCACTGCACATTGAGTGGATGTTTTCAGAGAACTATCTACAATGACTCCAAGATCTGTCTTGAGTGTTAACAGCTAATTTAGATCCCATCATTTTATATATATAGTTGGGATTGTTTTCCAATGTGCATTACTTTGCATTTATCAATATTGAATTTCATCTCTCAATTTGTTGCCCAGTCACACAGTTTTGTGAGATCCCTTTGTAGCTCTTTGCAGTCTGCTTTGGACTTAATTATCTTGAGTAGTTTTGTATCATCAGCAAATTTTGCCACCTCACTGTTTACCCCTTTTTCCAGATCATTTATGAATATGTTGAATAGTACTGGTCCCAGTTCAGATCCCTGGAGGACACCATTTACCTCTCTCCATTCTGAAAACTGATAATTTTTTCCTAACATTTGTTTCCTGTCTTTTAACCAGGACCTTCCCTCTTATCCCATGATAGCTTACTTTGCTTAAGAGCCTTTGGTGAAGGACCTTGTCAAAGACTTTCTGAAAATCTAAGTACATTATATCCACTGGATCCCCCTTGTCCTCATGCTTGTTGAATTCTAGTAGATTCGTGAGGCATGATTTCCCTTTACAAAAGCCATCTTGACTCTTCCCCAGCAAATTATGTTCATCTATGTGTCTGACAATTATGTTCTTTACTAGAGTTTCAACCAATTTGCCCGGTACTGAAATCAGGCTTACTGGCCTGTAATTGCTGAGATCACCTCTGTAGCCCTTTTTAAAAATTGGCATCATATTAGCTATCTTCCAGTCATTTGGTACAGAACCTGATTTAAAAAACAGACTCCAACGAGAAACTGCTGAGCTTTAATTAATATGCAAACTAGATACCATTAACTTGGGTTTGAATAGAGACTGGGAGTTGCTGGGTCATTACACATATTGAATATATTTCCCCATGTTAAGTATCCTCACACCTTCTTGTCAACTGTCTAAATGAGCCGTCTTGATTATCACTACAAAAGTTTTTTTCTCATCTTAATTAATTAGCCTCTTACAATAGGTATGGCTACTTCCACCTTTTCATGTTTTCTGTATATATATCTATATATCTATATACCTTCTTACCATATGTTCCATTCTGTGCATCCAGTGAAGTAGGCTGTAGCCCACAAAAGCTTATGCTCAAATAAATTTGTTAGTCCCTAAGGTGCCACAAGTGCTCTGTTCTTTTTGTGGATACAGACTAACACGGCTGCTACTCTGAAACCTGACATTTTAATAAAATTTATTGAAATATTGTATTTTCAATTTGTGACTTTTTCTTAATCTTTCAAGTCTTCTCCAGCAGAGACAAATGAATTGGTTTGCCATTCAGCTGTGATAAGCATAAGACATCCTGGACAGCTTAGAAGCATTCATGAGAGTTAGTCTCACCATTTTGACAGTAGCTTATTTAACTGCTCACAATGGTTGACCATTCTGTTTAAATTGACTGCTACAGTAGACACACTGTGAATACATTTCCTGCTCTCTAAGGAGACGCTTTGTGATTTTTTGAGGCTCATACACGAGCACATCTTCTCAACTCCAGCTTAGATAAACCAAAATTATAGTTCTGAACTGTGTGGCAACTGGAGTCAGGATTTCCTGCATCAGACCTGCAGAGACAGATTGTACAAGCATAACTTGCATTTTCTTTTTCCTGTTTGTGCATCCATTATGGTTGCCCTTAGATCTGTGTGGAGCTAACAATAAACATTTGTTTGGAAAGTCAGTCTTCAGGAAAAGTTTCTGATGTTAGAAGTTAGGGTTTTTTGACATGCAGAAAGTCTTGACCCATTATACTATGATACATAATGGTATCCTTGTTAAAAGCCTGCATTAATTTCAGTAACCCAGATTCTGCAACCCTCTTTTGTATTAATATTGCCTTATTTCACAAGTAATCCCACTAAGGAAAATGACACTGCTTACTCATCATGAGCAAGGGAGGCATAAGTGGACCCAGATATAGCAAAATTGATTGTGAAAATAAAGAATGTCTGTTTATAATATATTAAATATATATAATATATTTAAAATATGGCCTCAAACACTATTGTATGTAAATATGCATATCCTTTTATGGGGTTAAATCAGAATTTTAAACTTTGCTTTATTTTGTATAGAATATTTTTTGAACTGAAGTTTATGCCTGGATAGCCTGTAACTAAGATCCAGATTTTGTTATTTGTCTCTGTCAATCTAAAGAGGAGATTATGTTAGAGCCCAAGAAAAGAAAAACGCCACTACTATATACCACCAATAATCAAAACCAGAAGAAGAAATTTACATATACAGTTTGATTGGCTCATTAGAGGTAAATGAATTGTTGTGGAGCTCAGCTGCAGCCAATTAGGATGTGCTAGTTTGTGTAGACAAGCTGATTGTTTAGCATTGTCAGTAGGATTGACATCTGAAGTATAAAAACCCATCATTTGTTATATAGTTAGTTTCAGCTGTTTCCAAGCCAGAACCTTTCCCATATATATAGCAAAGCATACATTTATAAATGTTTACAACTTCTGCAACACCATCTATATATATTTTTACTACATTTAACTTAGTTGGGAGATTAAAAAAAAATCTCACCGAGAATCAGCTATTGAAGAGGATTTCAATCTTCCAACCGAGTACAGAAAATATGTTTGAGATGTCCCAGAATATAACTGATATGGCTGTTGCTCGCTGACAAGTGAATAACACGGCATTCAGTTCCCCAGCAATATGCATCATCTAGAGTTCAGATTTCTCAAAGTTCCATAAACCCTGTGACTTTGAAAATGACTAATGATGTAGCTTGTAAGGTTGAAAGACAGCCGCATAGCTCAGTTTCTAAATGACATTTTCCCAAATGTGCATTGAGAGATTCCCTTTTTTAAAGGACACAAATACATTATCCATTAGATGAAAAACTTGTCTGTCAGCAACACTGATGAGGGGGAAATAATCTTGGTGCTATCACACTTTTCTTAACAGAGCACATATCCACAGAAGAAAGAGCAAATGCCATGCTTTGTATGGATATACACCTCCACCCCGATATAATGCTGTCCTCGGGAGCCAAAATATCTTACCGTGTTATAGGTGAAACTGCTTTATATCGAACTTGTTTTGATCCACCGGAGCACGCAGCCCCGCACCCCCCGGAGCACTGCTTTACCGCGTTATATCCAAATTTGTGTTATATCGAGTCGCGTTATATGGGGGTAGAGGCGTATGAGACGTTTGCGTGCTACCTCTTCTGGCATTGCTGCGTATAAACCCATTAGGTTTAAGCAACAAACTGTGAAAATATGTAGCAGCAGGTGAGGCATTTCAGTCACTACATTGCTTAGCTATGGTCTTCCAATTTATTGTAACATGTGCTGGTAGTCCACATTAGATATAAGGCTGACTTCCACATTCCAGTCTACCAACTGACACACATACACGTGCACACACACACAACACACACTTGTTTTTAGTTGCTCATAACTGTCTCTCTCTGTTTTGGTTTTTTTTTACAGTGAAATTTTCCAAGCTTGGTCTCAGCCCAAAGGCGATTTATTTATAAAATATGAGCAAAATCTAGTTCTGAATATATAAAGCCAGGAATTTACTCTGTGTGTAGTGGTAGCAGTTGTAGAATTTTCATATTAATTTTTTTCAAGAAGTCGAGAATTTAATCACAAATGAAAGAAATGGGCAATCCTATCCACGTTGCTGTATTTTTTTTTAAATCAAAACTATGTATTTTTACAATACCGATGGACCTCATTAGAGTATCAGCTTGTAAAGCATTCAACATTTCTCTGTGCTTCATAAATCACGAGTGTCACACTGTCCAGAGTGGTTCACGACTGTGAGTGCTACCTCAGGAAAGACTGTCGAAAACAGGGCAGACACTCCAAACTGGTAGTGTGGTCTGTAATTAGATTTCACCAACCCGGTAACAAATGTGAACTCCTGGATCGCTATAACAATCTTACGATGGGAGTTACAGACAGTTCCCTTACACTCTCCAGTCTATCTTGTCACCCAGACAAACTGGACATAGTGATAAATGGTCACATACCGAAAACCACAAAATATTCAGTTTGTTTCCAGTCCCAAGAAACAAGTCACTTACCCCAGATCCATTGGTACCCTAGATCTTACACCGAAGACAATGCCGTAACCAATCCTGTAATGAATTATCTAAAGGTTTTATTAACTAGGAAAAATAAATGAGTTATTTACAGGTTAAAGCAAGCAAACAGACATATATTCACAGATGAATTATCATCTATATCCTATGAGGACAGAGTTGTAGTGATTTGTCAATTCAAAATATCTGTCAGAGTGGACCCAGGGGACAGCCCATTGGGATCTTTGGCTTCAATTATGAGTCTCTGTCCCTGTCAGAGTTCAAACAGCCAAAAAGATGGAAAATTTTCCTGTAACTTCCTGGTATGTAGCATTTCCCAGGTGCGATAGGGCCAGTAACCAATCCTTTGTATTGTGATGATCCGTGATGGCCCATCTGATTTTGATCGTCCTTCTGGATGAGGAGGAAAGAGGGACAATTTCTGTGGCTGGGTTTGCAAATTTAGAGCAAACATTTTCAAAGTTATAAAGAAAAATGTACATATTTCCTTAGAGCATGGGATATGACATTATCACCTTGATTGATCGGTCCATCAGCCCTCACAGAGAGAGCGCCAATCACAATACATCATTCGCCTTGTTCTAGCCAGTCCTTCAGCCACCCGCTCACTAGGCTGTCAGTGGCACCAGACACCTGACTGACCTAGCACAGTGCAGCCCAGAACCCCTGAGCGATCTGCCAACCTCAGCCTCCCAACTAGCTGGGATGATAGGCGCATGTCACTGCGCCCATATAATATTATAAGTGAGATTCATGAATACAGCAACTTACAGCATTTCATAGAGTCTATACACTAACTACATTCTTATAAAACTAATACCTATTCTGAGCAAAACTAACATACAAGTGAACTGGTCTGGTCTCCAGGTATGAGTTTTTTAGTTCGTAGCTAATGCCTACAGCCCGGGCAAGAGCTGGCATCAGGTGCTCTTCAGGATGCTTAAAGCAGCATCAGGACTCTAAACTGAAATAAAATCATTGTTCTGTTTCTGAAGCTCAGCGTTTTGTTGTAACAATGATATGGTCCTGAAACTTTGCATTTTAGCACAAAAATCGTACAAAATGAAACTCAAGAATTATTATGTCTAGAAGCCACAACCGTGATTGTTACAATTAGTGTCATGGAGAAGCTATTTTCAAGTTTATCACAACCAAGAATTAACTCAAGCTGTAAATACAGCAATCTGTCTTTAATACTGTGTGTTTAATCTTAGAAATCATGATGGATTGGTAAAGGGATATAGATAGGCTTTTTCATCTCTTGTCATATTTTTCATCTATCTTCATTTTGGCCTTGGCCCTAGTCCGTAGTGACAGAAAACTGACATCTGTGGCTGGTCAATGGTGTGGAATGAGTTTGATGGTCTCAGTCTACTTGGTAGTGGACAATTGCCAACATCTCAAAGCTAAAGCCATGTTTGGTCTTATATGACGTCCTTTAGGACAGACTTTATAGAGGTCAAAGATTGAATAGGTATGGACACTAAATTACCCTCTTGCCCCTGAAGTCAAGTTCGAGGTATATTCACATTGTGAGGAAGCTTGTATGGAGGATTTTGGTCTCCTGGGTTATCAATCCAACAACTTTTGGGGCAGTATTTTTTAAAGCAATGTTAATAAAAGAATAAAAAGAAAAAGAAAATTAGAAGAAGATATCCAGGGAGATTTGTTTTAGTAGGTTATGTGAAGCATCATTTAATTCATCAGCTTTTAAACCTTTCAAATTGAGACTTCACTATAAAATGAAATGGGTATTATTTTACCATAGTTCTCAGTATATGAACCATTACATAAAAGTGTTTTCAGATAATGTTGACTTGTTTGTATCATAGCATGGTAAGTTAGCATAATGAATTCTGACTGGCTGCTGCGAGTGCCAATCTCTCTCTCTCTCTCTCTCTATTTGCATAATTATAGAAGAAGGAATTCTTAAGCATCAGATCACCATTTACAGTAAGGCTGTAGATATATAATGCAACCTTATTCATTCCAAATATTAAATCGAATGAGAAGGCGGCAAACTGTCAGTTTCGACCTTCATTCAAAGTTAGAGTATCATTTAAGGAATATTTTTAAAAGACTTTTAACAAAAAATGGTTTAATTCCCTGTTAAACGGAGAGATTTATCACAAGTGACTGTATGGCTGACTAAATGTGTAGACTGCACAATCAGATTCTGTGTCTCCTTACAATTTTTGAGTAAAAAATAATTAACACACATGTTGGAACCTGGAGGTCAGTTTTCCTCCCTAAAGGCCAAATGCAGCCTGGTGTCAGAGAGTACTTACCACTGAACAATCCACAGAAAGTCTGAATTTGGCCTGATGTGTGGAAAGTGTGTCCATGTAGAATTCTCAGTGCATTGATAGGAGAATACCATGGGTGAGTATATCTCTAGGTGAACTCTAAATCTCCCTGTTTCAAGAATTAGCCCCAGTCTTCCAGTCAGGTTCCTCCTCCCCCTGTTCCCCGAAAAAAAAAAAAGGCATTGTTACAAGGTGGCAATGTTTACCCTGAAAGACCAAATTCTTAGCAGGTATAGGGCCTCCTGAGAGAGGTTAAGGGGGCTCTGCTACGCTCACAGATAAAAAAGGAAGAGGGGATTGTGGCTCTCAAGAGAATATTTAGTGTAGGGCTGAGCAGTTTTGAGGTAGGAATCCTAGCCGCAGCGAAGCCTGGAGAGACGTTTCGCACTGATCTTTATATTGCCTCATTGTTTAATTCGTCATTAATAAAGTCAAACACCTGGATGAAAACGAGAGCACCGGGATAGGCTTTGTTTTAGAGCAGGCCGGGAAAGTCATTTCCTTCCCTTGGTGTCTTATGCAGATCAGAAGTGCTGTGCCGGCACAACAGTGGGCCTTGTGGCCGTCTGGCACATCTGCTACCATAGGTGTCCCGCCCCGCGCCCGGCCCCAGCTCCCCTCCGCTCCGCCTCCTCCCCTGAATGCGCCGCCCCGCCGGCTTCCCGCGAATCAGCTGTTCGCGCGGGAAGCCGGGGGGCTGAGACGCAAGTGGCGGCTTCACACTCAGGCCCAGGGAAGCGGAGGTGGAACGGAGGCGAGCTGGGGTTGTGGGGCGGGGAGGACGTGAGGCAGGCCGCCCGCGCCGCAGCAGGTAACCCGGGGGGGCGCGCAGGGGAACCGCTCCCCGCCCCAGCTCACCTCCGCCTCCCTGGGCCTGAGCGCGAAGCCGCCGCCTGCCTCTCAGCCCGCCCCGGCTTCCCGCGCAAACAGCTGATTCGTGGGAAGTGGGAGGCGGAGGGGGGCGGAGAAGCAGAGCAGGGCGGCTCGTTCAGGGGAGGAGGCAGAGCAGAGGTGAGGTGAGCTGGGGATGGGTGCGGGGTGGGGAGCTGCCAGTGGGGGCTCTGCACCCACCAAATTTTCCCCATGGGGGCTCCAGCCCCAGAGCACCCAGGGAGTCGGTGCCTAAGGCACCACTTTTGATGTGATTAGTGGGGGAGCGGCCGCACCCCCTGCTTCCCCGCTAGCTACACTACCCCACCCCACCGCTAGGAGCCAGAGGGACCTGCCGGATGCTTCCTGGGAGCTGCCCCAGGTAAGCACCGCCAGGACTCCCCACCTCGCCCCCCGGCAGGTGCCTCTGGCTCTTAGAGGCGGGGTGGGCACCCACTACGGTGGCCCACGAGACCCTCCTGCCCCGGTTCTGGGGGCAGTCAGGGGACAGGGGAGGGGGATGATGCGGCAGGGGTTCCGGGGGGGGGTCAAGGAACGCGGGGGGTTGGATGGGGCAGGAGTCCCAGGGGGTGGGGGTGGGCAACGGCCCCCTCGTGGGGTGAGAAGGGAACCAGTTGTTAAGATTTTGTCAGCTCATCACTGAGCAGGACCCTCTACAATGCTCTTGATTCCCAGAAGTGGAAGCGTCACATTATCCCTTTTTAGAATCTGCTCACCTTAAAAATAAATATTAAGAAAGTAATTAATATCTGATTTATTTAATGAATGATTGTCATAGAGCTCAGATGTTCTCCCACCCCTCCTTTGATAAGAACATAAGTTCCGCCATGGCTTAGCTGCATTAGCTGACAATACTTATTACATTTAATAAGAATATATGTATGGGGGGGTTAACATTAAGAAAGTTTAACTTTTAATCAGCAGTTTCAAAGGTCAGTATTCAGTAAAATATTCCTGGTTAAGCAGTTGTAATTATAAAAAATATGTGGTTCCAGTAGCTATGTAAGTTAGGCTGCATAGTTATTTTTAAGGAAGAATGGTAAGGGTGGAGGAGTATTCAAGGTAATAAATGGCTTTTCAGTGCAATTTAATGTTAACTTCAAACTTGATAACTGCAAAAGCAGTTAACTGAGTGTACTGTATACTCCAATGCCATGGCATTCTCCTTGGTATAGTACAAGACAAAAGAAGATTCAGCAAAGCAGAATATTTTAAAAAAGAAACTAGTCCCTTCATCATAAGGGTTTGAAAATTTGTGCTTCTGGTTTTTCGGCCTTCACATCAATGTTACTTTATGGAAAATTTTTCCAAGATAGCAAGCCAGCAAGGTGAAAAATTAGGAGCCATGGTTAAAAATGAATAAGCATTTGGTTTGTATGGCAAGAGAATGATTGGTTTGGGTACAAAGGATGAAATTCTGGCCCCATGGAAATTAATGCCAAAATTCTCAATGACATCAGTGGGGTCAGGATTTCAGCCAAAATGCCATTATTGATTCATTACCTTCTCTGAGATATTTGATTGTTGTAGGCTGCAATTAGCTGAAATGCTTCTCTTGACAAGTAATTCTGAATAGCCACATTGTTTGTTGTCTAACTTCACAGTTGCTAGCGCCATTTAATAATAAAATAATACCTACCTCTTACAGATCTTTTTCGTCAGTAGATCTCAACACACTTCATGAAGATTGTTCTTCCCATTTTACAGATGGGGAAACTGAGACACAGGTAGGAAAGTGACTTGCCAAGGTCACCCAGCAAGCCAGTGGCAGACCTGGGACTAGAATCCAGGTCCAAAGAGTACATAGTACACTATGTGAATAATGTTTTATATGCTATCCAGGACTATATGGTTTTTGCTGGTCTGAATTTGCCATGCTACTTGTAGTGCCATCCTGCTTTCTTCCAGTACGTGTACCTTCAGCATTGGTTCTGCTTTCTGTATTGTTTTTAATGTATTTGGAAGATGGGCTACCTCTTATTCCTAAGAAACATTTTGAGATCAGATAGCAGGCATGTCATTTATGGTACTTCCACTGCATGTAATTTAGAGCTAGACATTGGTCAGCTGCATCTAAAAATTTTCCATCATTCCGTCTTTTGGGAATGGCTTTTAGCTTGTACTGTTTACTGCAATGTTAACAGTTCTGATGTTTCTCTCTGCTAGATATAAAATATGTGCTGAAATACTGCTATTTTCCAGTTCACCGCAAATAGTGTATTTTAGAACCATCAAGGATAGGAATTTATGTACCCATCCATACTCTTTTATTTATCTTTATCCCAAACTATTGAATTTCTTGCTAATAAATCAGTAATGCAGGGACCAGTTTTTAAAAGCACAAATCTTGACAATGTTTGTGGTTCCATAATTTACCCAATCTTTTGGTTAATTCCAACAAAAGTGCCTAGCTCTGGATTTTATTTTGTCAGCTTGTACACCCCATATATAGACCAGTTCTTACAAAGGTCAGAGGTATAATACCTTAAGCATCAAAACTCTGCTCTGCATTTGTTTAATTGAGCTATTAGTCTGTCTCAAGCTTTAATATGGTCCAAGAAAAATGTGCTGTGTCACTGGAATCACTAAGCTTTACTGTCATCTTGAATTTTCAATGTACATGCTTAAAATTTTAAGGCTGGCAAATAATTTTAAATGAAGCTAGGAGATATGAATGATCAACAGTTGTTTTAGGAGCTCATTGTACAGTGTGTCATTTAAAAGCTGTCTGATATAGCCTAGATTTGTTGACCTTCCGGGCAAGCTACAAGACTCATCTTTTGTCAAAGTGTTTTGTTCAGCAGAGGGCTAAGTTGGCATGGCGGCTGACTGGGAGGGGTGGGTGCTTGGGTCTTTTGTTTGTATCCCTCCATTTCTTGTTATAGATTTAGACCTTTAACTCACAAACACTTATGCGGAGGCTTAATTTTATGCATATGAGTAGTCCCAGGGGCATGAATTAGTGTTTGCATGAATAGAATGTAAATTATTATTGTAATTGTATACACATGTACTTAGAGATTTGTGATCAGTACATTTTAGGTATTTGAATGAATAAATGTTTTTTTTCTTTCTGTTCCTGGTGCATGATGGGTTATATTGCCTTATGACAAACTAAGAAGGTAAACAGTCCCTGGTTTTAAAGTTGTGGAAAACTGTTCAGCTGGCTGATTATTCTGAAGGCATGGAGATAATCTTTAGAACAAGAGCTATCTTTGTAAGACAAACTGTAAGAACCTACTGTAGGCAAGTGTAACCTCGGATGCTAGTGATTATTATTTTAAATGGTCAGGATTCAATCCCTATAGGAATGTGATGTCTGCAGAAACACTTGTATGTGTTGTGTTGTGTTTTAATTAAGCTAACAAGGTGCTTAATTGTCTCTCCGTTGTGTACAGTGTGTGAAGTGGAAGGAATATTATACAAATGCTTGATAGCTGAAAAAGCAATTAACTTTTTTTCTTTTCGTTTCCTGCACAGTTCTTGTGTGTGCAGGTACAATATTATCATGCTTGTCCCAGATATTATATTATAAAAGGCATATAGAAAATATGGAAGAATGTAAATGGATAAATTAACACTCAAAAATAAGACACCTAAATATTACATCTTCAACACAACCCCAGTTAGACTACTTCCTTTGTTATTCTATATGTTTATTGAAGAACCATGTCTAAACAAATGAACATCATTCATTAGATTAGTCATTTGGTCAGGAAGCAGTGGCTATTAACTTTATTTATGTACTATAAAGAAAATTGCTATTTTCCCTCTTTCCAACAAATTTAAGACATTATAGCAATAAAGTCAGTTTCGTGCATTTGAGTATTAATGCACTATGTGTCACATAAAGCAAACCAGAAGTTGAATCTATCCTACTCACAGAATTTTTCTGTATAATATTAATAGAAATACAATAAAGTTATATCTGGAATTAGCAAATACTCTTCTATTTTGTTTCTAGTTTTTATTTCACCTGTCATGGCAAGGTAGGATAATCATCATTTTTAATGACTTTTTTTTACCTAGATTATAGAAATGGAACTAATGCCAATAAAATAGCAGCACACGTTTTCTGTAGACTGTTAATGCATTTGGGTTTTGCCTACATTTTTACTAAAGGCAAAATAATGCAGATTTGTTTTGGATTGGTCAAAATAAGAAATTCCACAAAACATAGTAACATAAGAATTGCCCTACTGGACAAGATTGGTAGTCCATCTAATCCATCTTCCTATCTCTGACAGTTTCTAGAGTTTATTGAGTACCTAAAACTCCTTACTTAAGATTCTTTTCCTATTTACCCATGGGAAGATTTAATGAGAGCTAATCATCTTTAAATTTAGCTTATATTTAACATTTGCCAGTGCCACTTTCTTGCAGAGGGTGGAGCCACGCCCTGATTTTATCTCAGTTGCAATGATAACTATTTTTTGTATATCACTTCAGCATAACACCAACAATTTGTACTAACAACCTCCCACGGGAGGACTGAAGATCACTTTGCATTTTGGTTAGGAAGAAATCAAAAATGGATGATTAGACAAGGAGAGCTGTAGATAGTTGTATTCATTCAACAGTTTGTTCTCTCCATCCTGAGATATTATTTTAGACATTCTTTTCCCTTGCATTTTAATAGTGTAGCAAGAGTATTATTCATAAATGCAAATAGTGGCCTTAAAGCATTTTATGGCAACATATACTGTGCATTTATAAGGTTGCGGCTTTTGGAATAATTTGTCCAAGTCTTTTCTGATATTTTTAGAGCTGAAAGATTAATTCACAGTACTGCAGGTTGAGTCAAAGATTATCCATACGTCTAGTCAAGTTGAGTTTCAGGAACTCGGATATTAGTGATTTGGGAGTGTTTAAGTATCAGTATTTTAATAGATTCTCTTAATTTGATTATTTAATCCCCAATGCAATGGACCACACTGTGTCACTGACTTTTAAGCAGATTTCATTATTGATTTCAATTGGGAGTTCTGCTTAAAAATCAATCGCACAATATGGGCCCATGTCTCTCCATTGTTTTCTGTAATTTATACAGTCCCATGAACTGAATTATTAATTCTGCAAAGCATTTTTAGATACACGTTGTATGGAAGGTGCAATACAAATTTCAGTTGCTTTGTTCCAATTTGTTCTTTATTTTGAGAATCATCAAAAAAGGGGAAAGTAAACACATTTGTTCAGATGAGTTTGTTAAAGACAACTGATTTGAAATATTTTTCCGTTGCTGGGAATAGTTGGTTGAGAGACCAGTGAAACAAATGTTGGCTCTGCAGTCAGCTGGTTGAGAACTTTCTTACACTTTAGTTCTGAAAAAATCTATGGGAGTTTTGCCGTTAATTTCACTGGGAACTGGATCTGGTTACAGCTGGGCTTTCATGTGTTCTTAGAGTCTTCATTAAGTCCCTCTGTGACTCTGTTCCTCATCCATAAAATGAGGCTAAATAGTACTTCCTTACCTCCAGGGACATTGTGAGAGCTCAGATACTATGGTGATGGGTACCATATAAGTACTGAAGTACCCAAGATATATAGATAGATTTTATTAACAAACTCTCTTGAATTGTTTTATATTATGTTTTTATTGATTTCACTATGTTTTCAAGATTCGGGGAGCCACATGTGAATGAGTCTGCTTCTCTGGCACCAACAGAGTATTTATCCCCTGAAATTTTCCTGTGTAAGTCAACAGTATAGAGTTGATTTGTTTTCAGTTGAAATTTAGTGAACATTTGAGCAATGACCTGGGAGACCAAACTGAGAAGGTATCCTGTGTTATCCAGTGTGCTAGCATGCATCTATAAATCAGAGGTATAAAAATAATTTAAGAGAAGGGAACCAGTGAAGTGATGAGCGACAAAGCTGACTTTTGCAGCATCATTCTGGACTGGGGAGAGGTTTATGTTAAAAAGACCAAAGAGAAGGAGATTTCAGTCACTGAGATGGGAAGTGATTAGAGCATGGCCCAGTGATTTGGCGTTTGAGGGAGAAAGGAAGGAATGGGTTTAGGAAATGGTGTGGAGGAAAAAGCAATGGAGTTTGGCCACAGCTTGGATGTGTGGAGAGGAGGGAGAGTAGTAGACTGCAGTTCACAACCTTGGTTTAAATTACAGAAATAATGTTTCCGTCCTTTCTGAGTGTATGTGAAAATCTATTTCTAATAGCCGATTCCAGGGTGTGCATTCTGAACAGTGATGAAAATGACCCTTATACCATGTGGTTAAAGCAGTTAACCTAGGACATCTTCCAGAATTCTCCTAAAAGATGTAGAATTACAATGCAGAGCTTTAAATTTCACTGTTTGGTCTCCTGGCCAGCAATTCAATAGGGAAATTTTGTAATACATCAATCTGTTGAGTTCACACAGGTTGGAAGAGCAGAATTGCTCCATACAAGTTTCAAAAATTAAAGATGAGGTGAGGTTTTGTTTGTTTGTGTTTGGTTTTGCTTTTGTCTTGATAGGAAGGTTTATAGCAGCAAGAAGTATGTTAGTTTATCAGGTTGGCCTCACCAGCAGTTCCTATGGCATTCAGTAGACTGTCCTATAATATGATTTAGGAAGCATGATGAGTGTTAGCTTTAAAGGCATAAACAACATACTATTTCAAGATTGCTAGAAATTTTGTGGTTAAATCTTTCTTATTCATGGAGGACAAGACCCAGGAGTGTATGGGCTGCTAGTAGCATATATAGAGAATAAAACTAGTTGTCTGAACTCAACCACCTTGCCCACAAGGTGCCCGGTTTACCTGTAGTGAATATATAAGTAACTAAAAATGTCTATCTGCCATTTAGTATTTGCAGTCCAGAGACTGACACATCATTACGTTTACGTGAGGCTTCATTGCCCATGACAGTTTTCAGTTGCACTAAACAATGTGCTGAAAACTTTCCTTATCGTACTTTACTGACAAAAGATGTTTTGGTGGTTTCTTCTGTTTGTATTACTGTAACGTCTCATGGATTGCTTACCACCACTGTTATCATAATAGGTTTTTAAAAGAGATCATTCTTTTAAAATAAGCATATCTAAGATTAAAGGTATTTAATTTTGCAAGATCTGTCATCTCCAGCCATCCTCAGTTCTGGTAATAATTCATATTAGTCATCTTATAAAAGCCATAAGTTAGGGTTTTCTTGCCATCATATCATGCCCTATAACTAACCCATTAAATCTTTCCTGCTGAAAGTGACCTAAGGACATAGTAATTAACCTGCTTCAGAGCATAATAATAAAATAGGCAATTAATGAACAATTTCCTTCAGGTATTTTAAGCAATAGTTAGTGTAAAACTTAAAAGACACTTGCTTAGCTTGTCTTGGCAACCAGTATGTAATTTGTTTGAAGTATTTAGAATACCATGAATATATGAATACTTTCCTCCTTGAGTTGCATGCAGAAACCATTGTGTTTTTCAGCTAGTAGTGTTGCCTAGTTCAGATATATAAACTTTTTCTAGCATTTAGCATAAAATGCAGAGTATTTTGCAGAGTCCTTTTGCATTATAATTGTTCACAACAGACTAAAGTTGTTTTAAGAATGAATTGTTTGCACTTTTGTGACGAAAATGCTGAGCAGTATTTTAAGAAATAATCCCATTTCATTAACTTTTATTGAAAGACTTCAAATATTACGGAAAACCTGAGGTCGGAATTCATAGCACAGATGAGACAATGTGTTCTAAATAAGATTATTGGGAAAACTCTCTGCAAGGATTTGCACAAGGGATTTCTCTTTCTATAAGAATAGTTTGCTCTAAATCAGAATACCTGGAAATATGACAGGGACCTACTGTAATTACTACCTCAGTAACTGTAGGTGACAGTTATCAAATGTAATAGTAATTGCTTGAAACAAATTGGCCACGGATTACTTTAAACCTCATTCCTACTACACATGCAGACTGGCAAAATGGCTGAAAAAATTGTTAATAAATATGAAGTAGATTCAGCCTAATGAAGGCCTGTTACTCAACTGTAGCAATTTCTAAAATTATATTGCACCAGGCAGCTATATCCAAATTTCTTGCAGTTTTACATGTAGAAAAGATTGGGGAAACTGAGGGGAGAGGGGCTGTTGACAGCTAAAGTGTCTGTAAGAAAACATTCCATTGCCTGGTTGTCCAAGCTCTTGGTTTATGGTGCTGTGAGAAACTTGAAATCAGAGTGAAGGTACCGTTGTAGTCTCAGATAATGGATAAAACTGGCTTTAAGTAGATTAGAGGAGGCAGTTAGAGGAGACAGTATGGCAGTGGCGGGACCATTGGAGGCACTGTGTCAGAGACAGACACACAGTGTCTCAGAGGTCTGGGAAAGGATTCAATGGGCACTCCCCACCCTCACACTGGGCTATTTTTGATGACCAGTGCAGAAATTGGGCTTGGCCCCTGGCCCCCTTCGAGCTTTCTGGCACAGACAACAGCAGTAGATCTCCCTTGAACACAAGCACCAGGACTATGGCTGTCCCTTGTGTAGGGCAGAAGAGGGATCTCGGCATCTTTTTCCCACCCAGGCTTGAATCACTCCAGAATCTGGCCTTAATTTTACCCTGTCTTTCAGGGCTAAATGTAGGGCACTCCCATAACATAGTTTATATGCATCAGCCCTTTTTCCCCGCTCATATGTCCAACCTGTATGCTTCATAACACCCTGTTCATCTTGATGAGGCTCACGGGGTCTGATACTCACTCTGTATAATTCCATACTAAATAACCAATTATGCAAGAAAGAAACAAGTTGCATTAAACTCTCTATGAACTCAAGAGCTAAGGGGCTCAAATAGATTTGTGTCCCTTTCAGCATAAAGTATTCTCTTTAGAACTGCGTGATCGCTCTGAACAACTCAATCAGCCCTGTGGGAATCAGCACTGAAGAAAGTTTTTAGTAAGTTATTCAGGAGCCAGCCTGCTGGCTTATGACCAGAGGAAAGAGGAGGGAAGGGCAGAAGCTCCTTGTGAATGGGGTGTTGGAAGGATAGGAGGGGGAGAAAAGAGTGCTCATGAGATGAGGAGGGGGCAGCCAACTCCAGTCTACAAAGCGATGTCCCATTAGTTCCTACAGCCAGTCCTATTGCAGTATAGGGGTGGTTGGTGCCCTGTGTGCTAGGGAGCAGAGAGGAGGGTGGAAAATAGGATGTGATCCAAACACAATCCCGCAGTACGTATTGGCACCCACCTGGCTCACAGCCATGCTGCCCCCAGCTCTCTGCAAGTGCCCTGCTGTGGTCACACATGCTGCGGTGGGCGGTGCCTTGGCTCCCCGTTACGGGTGCCCCTAGGGGCAGTAACCGGACTTCTGGTGTCAGGTCAGTACTTCTGACTGGACACCGCACAGGTCCCCTTTTGACCAGACTTTCCAATTGAAAACTGGACACCTGGAAACCCTAGGGACTGTGATTTGTAGAGCGCTCGAAGATGTTGCACACTTAACTGTCCTACGTAGACTCTGCTGACATGCTCTAAAAGGTACCTACTTTATGTTAATGTAGTCCTGAGATACAAACAGAGGTAGGAAAAGGATACAATCACTACACTGTGAAAAGAGACTGAGGGCTTGTCTATATGAACAGCAAGCTGGGGTGTAAATCTACCTTTCGCTAGCCTGCCACACACTAACAGTGTGAACCCTTTTGATGTGCACTAAAAATTCCACGATGCACTTTGATCCACCCCACCATGAAACACTTTTTAAAACCATCTATAAGAAGAAAATTGTTTATTCTGAAGTCGTATGTAAAGAAAAGCTGTGGGTCAGATTCTCAGCTGGTATAAATTGACATAACTCCATTGACTTCCATGGCGCTACGCCACTTTACAGCAGCTGAGAATCTGACCCTGTAATTCCATTCGGCCAATATCAATAACCCATTTGAACTTTGCTTTTGTTAGTTAGGAAATAACCAGAATCCACTGATGAAAATGTAACATTTTCGGTCACACTTTTACTCTGAATTTACACCCTGTGCATCTTCAGTGAGGGCAAAATGTAGTCCATAATGTGTGGTTGTGTCCTTTGATTATTGATGTAAATTACTAAGCAATGTTTGTGGAAATGTCAGTTTATTATTAGAGAGAGAAAGTGGGTGAGGTAATATATATTATTGGACCAACTTTTGAAGTTGATCCAATAAAAGTTATTAGACAGAAGTTGGTCCAATAAAAAGATTGCACCTCATTCATCTCTCTAATATCCTGGGACAACAATTATTTATTTGTCCATTTGTTTGTTTGTTTGAAAAGGTCAAAAACTCTCCGATTGAACATATAGACTGAGATGTTCAAATCAACTCTGGGATTTGAATGCGCAGTTCCCATTAATTTTAGTTTAAAAATCTCATCCATAGAATTCAGTCCATTATATGACATCATAGTATTGTTGTTAGGAAAGAAATATATTCCATACAATAAAAATGATGAACTTTTCAAAATATTGTGTTTTAAAGAAGTTTTTTTAAGGAAGCTTGTAATCCTTTCAATGTCACTAGAGGGCTAGTTTAACAAGGGGAAGATTATCTACAGTTTTGTTGGCTGACTGCATTATGCATGTGAGATATATAGATTTTAATACTGATTTTCTTCCTAAAAAGAAGTTTATAGCTTCCTTTTATCTCTAGCAGATGTGTGCATCAAATGTTTATGGGAAAAGAACCCATGTTTCCACAAAAAATGAGATCCTGTGAAGTAGTAGGATTTTTTTTATTATTATTATGTCTTTTATACACAAAACATTTCTTTTGAAATCACTAAGGTCATATAAACATTAAAGAAGTAATATAATATTTTCATAACACAACTGTCTGTCATTTCTTTTTGTCATAATTTGTCCCGAAGTGGTATTTGAGTTTGTAGTTTCTAATAGTTTACCCAATTTTATACTTCTGATGGTATCATGGAGCAATGATTTATTGTTCTGCTGTGACTATTTTCATTCCACCAATTCTTCTTCAGCACAGGAGCAGAGCATTATTCTGCTTTTTGCACTGCAGTTATTTCTTCCTTCCTTACCATTTGTTTCCCCAGTTACGGGTATAAATAGCGTGTAATTATATTGGGAATAAAAAGGGGGGAAAAGTCCATTTTTGTTTTCTTGTTGTAAGTTACGCTCTTGGTATAACTTGGGAATTAGCTTTCATACTCCGCAGCTCTCAGTCATGCATTTTCTGTTTCCATCATTAGAGTTTCTCTATGTTCAACAACCATGGTAAACGGTAAATACTTTTCAAGCATGTGTGTGTGCTGTGGGAGGGAGAGAACTTTGTTTTAAATTTATATCTTATGTGATACCCTAAATCAGAAGACAATGAAATATGTGCTTCTGATTAGCAAAAAAGCAAAGCTGCAGCATTCATCTTGTTATATGCTAATTCCTGAAATGGGCGGGGAAGAAACTGTAAATGGAAAACTCTGAATGTTTGACAACAGTGCACTCGCCTGAACACTGAGAACCATTTCTTATCTCTACAAATCCATTCAGCCTTGACTGTCCTATTAGCCAATTTTATTTTTGTTTGCTTGTCTTTGATCATCTGCTGTACGTTCCTCATGGGAGGAAGTTATGTGCATTTGCCTGTGAGCTACTTTCTTTGTTTAATGAGTATCTGCACATTCTGTCAAGGTTTTTACCAGCATCTTTGCTTGGATAAATCGAGCAATTCTTTCATTAGATTTATATGTGTACTTTTTGTTGCTTTCAAAGATAGGGTGAGACATTAGAGCATATATTTTTGGATAGACTTGCACCTCACATTTTTAGTTTGTGTGTTTTTGCCAAGACTTTATTTCAGTTGGAGCAGAAGGAACTGGATTATATTAGTGTATGTGTCAATATGTAATATCATCCTTGTTTGAGGTTCTTTTCAAGAAGAATGCAAAAGATTACATTTTGGTACATTCTGATATGTTACAGATTAAAACAGAAGATATATATTGATTGTGACATCTGACAATTCATATGTCAAACATTTTAAAAAAAAATAGTAACACAGGATAGTTTGGGGGCCTTCTAAATTGAAAGGATATATTTCTTTCTCTCTCTGTTCGTTAAGGCATATGACTAGAAGTTACTCTTTGAATGGAAACCCTTCAGGATTTTCTTGATAAAGCTAATTTCCCCTCCTCCTTATTTTTATCTTCTGTGCTAGTTTTCCATATTAACTGCAAAACATATGTACACAGGTGGCAACGTTGACCCTAAAGAGCTGCGATGATGACTCGCCTTGGAAAACCTTGAAAAAGATTTGTTGGATACTTCATGCCTTTTCATTTTTTCCTCATTTTTACAATGATGAGTGTATGCATGAGAACAGGAGCTTATGTTTCTTACAGGCTCTTTGGAGCTTGCATTTATTCTCTGTTTGAAGTCATCAGAATCTTTTATTTGTGAGATCATAATCATTTCCATCCCAACCATTTTGATATCACCGAGGATTATGACTTTAGCATCCAGGAGCAAATGGATTACTAACAAAGAAAGATCTTGATTTAATGCAGATACATTAGTAACAATTAAATCATACAGTCTATGGTTTTTTCTACATGCAAAATTGTCTGACTCAAATGATTTTCAAAGTTTTAAAGAGAGCATTTAATCCAACTTAATTTGGATAACCAGTTAGCCCTGGGGTCTGTAGGAAGGGAAATTATTTTGGGCCTAGATATGACAGAGAAAAATAATAATAGAGATGGATATTGAAATGATATCATGACAATGTCAAAATATGGCAGCCACACCCATAATCTATAAATAGGGCTTCTGTTTTGAGATTTATTAATTTCATTTTCTGGGTTTATTTTTTGCAATTCTTGTGTTTTATGTAGAGGTCCCAAAATTGGGGTTTTTCAAGGCTTTCTCCTTGTATAGACTGTAATGAGTAATGTATAATGTAATGAATGAGTAGTCTCTTTGTAATGTTCCAGTGTGCACTTCAGTGTAGTACTGGTTTTAAGCACAGTAGGGAACATTTACGCACCAGCCAGGTCTACACAGACCTGTTAATGCTTTAGAAATCACCCTGTAGTCTGCATTACTGCTCTAGGTGGACAAACCCTTAGGTACAAGTAACCATCTCCAATATTTCTCTGGTGTTTTTTTTAATTGGGGGCGTCTTCTCTGGTTTATCAGTTAAACCCAAAAAATCAGAAGTCCTATCTCTACGTTTCAAGTAGCAAATACCTTGATGCTTTGTAAAATTCTAGTATTTTTACTGAAATAAGTCTGAATTTAAACAGTCAATAATTTGTTGCAGATATTGAGATACATTTGAAATATATTTGAGGCATATACAAAAAAATGAGACCAACCAGGAAATGAAACGTTTTTAAAGACGATTAAGTATTTCCCTTTTACTGCTTTGTCAGGCAAACTTAATTTCATGCACAGATTAAATTTGCTTCTCATTATTGTGGAATGAAATGAAAACAAATCATCTTAGAAAGATAATTTTTTTCTTCTTTGGAAGATTTTTTAGAATGAATCTGCAGCCCATTTTAAGCTTTTATCTGAAATTAAAACACTGTTCAGTCTCTGAACTATGTAGGCAGAACTTTTTGGTGAAGAAAAGTTGGGGACAGAGGCTCTCTCTTTGCTTTTTCTTTGTTGAATCAACCTAAAGTGAGTCAGAACTTAATTTTTATAGGGATTCTTTTCATGCTTTCCCCAAACAGACTGCTTCTGTTTAGAAGATTAAGCTGATACCCATAGATAGGGGTGGGGAGCTGCTGAGGGGAGTTTATGAAAAATGCCGCTTTTAAGTAAACCAAAGTTGCATATTTCCATTCTGTCCATACTGCAGCCTCTGAAATCATGAGCAACACTGTTAATAAGGTCAAGATCCTAAAAGGTATTTAGGCACCTAACTCCCATCGAGTCAATGGGAATTTGGTGTCTAAATACCATTGAGGATCTGGGCCTAGATCACTCTTGCTCATTGTAAAATCTACTGTAAAAGTGTACAGTTGTTTGTCATTCAGTAAGGGCATGACCCAAAGTCCAGTGAACCCAAAGTCTACTGGTCTCTCCATTAGCTTCAGAGGAAATTGGTATAGGCCATAAAAACCCAGCAAAGCCGGGGGTTCTCGCAGGCAGGGCAATGATGACCAAAGCTCCGCAGCCACCTCCGTGAAAGACTCTCTAATAAGCTCCAAAAGCATGTAAGTACAGCCTGATTTCCCCGAGCTCAGGGAAGTTAGGGATTCACAAAGAGAAGGAAACAAAAAAAAAAAAGAGAGAGAGAGATACTGAAAAATGGAGGAATAGATAAAAAATATATAATGGAAGGAAATAAAAACTTGAGTGTGGGAAGGGAAAAGGACGACTTAAAGAAGCAACAAAGACAAAGGATATTAAAAGGTACAGTTATGACACAGCCATTAATGGGATGATCTCATATTATTTTCCTCAAATAACAGTATAGCATCACACAAATGTCAAAGACTAAAACTCTGACTAATATGCAAGGGTGCAACACTGGGGGTAGAGTTGCCCTTGGACTGAAATAGTGTGCTGCCTTGAAGTGAGACATTTTTTTTTCTCCCTATACTGTGAGCTTTGATTCAAATGATCTTCTGTCTGACCAGCTAATGGGGCTAAAACAGCTTTATCTCTTTTTTTTCAAGGTGCACAGCTTTGTGAAATGTTGTGAGAGGTTTCAGAGTAACAGCCGTGTTAGTCTGTATTCGCAAAAAGAAAAGGAGTACTTGTGGCACCTTAGAGACTAACCAATTTATTTGAGCATGAGCTTTCGTGAGCTACAGCTCACTTCATTGGATGCATACCGTGGAAACTGCAGCAGACTTTATATACACACAGAGAATATGAAACAATATCTCCTCCCACCCCACTGTCCTGCTGGTAATAGCTTATCTAAAGTGATCATCAAGTTGGGCCATTTCCAGCACAAATCCAGGTTTTCTCACCCTCCACCCCCCCCACACAAATTCACTCTCCTGCTGGTGATAGCCCATCCAAAGTGACAACTCTCTACACAATGTGCATGATAATCAAGTTGGGCCATTTCTTGCACAAATCCAGGTTCTCTCACCCCCTCACCCCCCTCCCAAAAACCACACACACAAACTCACTATCCTGCTGGTAATAGCTCATCCAAAGTGACCACTCTCCCTACAATGTGCATGATAATCAAGGTGGGCCATTTCCAGCACAAATCCAGGTTTTCTCACCCCCCCACTCCCATACACACACAAACTCACTCTCCTGCTGGTAATAGCTCATCCAAACTGACCACTCTCCAAGTTTAAATCCAAGTTAAACCAGAACATCTGGGGGGGGGGGTAGGAAAAAACAAGGGGAAATAGGCTACCTTGCATAATGACTTAGCCACCCCCAGTCTCTATTTAAGCCTAAATTAATAGTATCCAATTTGCAAATGAATTCCAATTCAGCAGTTTCTCGCTGGAGTCTGGATTTGAAGTTTTTTTGTTTTAAGACATCGACCTTCATGTCTGTGATTGCGTGACCAGAGAGATTGAAGTGTTCTCCGACTGGTTTATGAATGTTATAATTCTTGACATCTGATTTGTGTCCATTTATTCTTTTACGTAGAGACTGTCCAGTTTGACCAATGTAAATGGCAGAGGGGCATTTGCTGGCACATGATGGCATATGGTGCCAGCAATGCCCCTCTGCCATTTACATTGGTGGATGTGCAGGTGAACGAGCCTCTGATAGTGTGGCTGATGTTATTAGGCCCTGTGATGGTGTCCCCTGAATAGATATGTGGGCACAGTTGGCTTGTGTGGGGGGGTGGAGGGTGAGAAAACCTGGATTTGTGCTGGAAATGGCCCAACTTGATGATCACTTTAGATAAGCTATTACCAGCAGGACAGTGGGGTGGGAGGAGGTATTGTTTCATATTCTCTGTGTGTATATAAAGTCTGCTGCAGTTTCCACGGTATGCATCCAATGAAGTGAGCTGTAGCTCACGAAAGCTCATGCTCAAATAAATTGGTTAGTCTCTAAGGTGCCACAAGTACTCCTTTTCTTGTTGTGAGAGGTGATAGCATTAAATATGGTGCAGTTAAATAAAATTGTAATTGTAGCATTAATTAGTATTCTTTAATGGGGGAAATCATACAACATAGGGCGGTAAAGTATAGTATATATAAACTACATTACCAAAACTGCCTAATAGTTTGTGCTACTGGAAAGTTTTGTATGAGTGAGATAAAGGCTGACTTAATAAAATATACACTAACTCATTCCTAGACATCGTAGCCTAACATCTGACTCCAGAACTGATGGTCCTCTCACCCCACATGAAAGAGACCAAAACGAATCTCTTGGCTGCCATTGGACTGAAACAATGTAACAGATTTCAATAGTATTCTCTTTCAGATCTGAGAACTAAGCTGTTGATTGGCTGCTTCCTTCACTCTAGCCCTCTAGGTTAGGATATATCCACTTTATGAGCCCGTGTAACCATCAGTAACTAACTTTGAAATTGGCTTGGGGAATGTATGTGATTGCTGTTCCTGAATGGCTGCCTGAGAATCTAGTGGACTATTGGCAGGTCTCTGTCTTATTTTGAGCCCAAATAATAATAAAGGTTGTTTTTTGTTGCAGTTTATTCCCCTCCTCAACATCACAAATGGCCCATTAGAGGCACTGCTCTTCCACCCAACCAATAAAACTATTATCTGGGCATTCAGTTAAAAAAAATCATTCATTCGTTCAAAGATTCAATTATTTGCCATAGCCTGGGATATTTTTTAAAAAGCGTAAAAATAATTCCATTAGTAAACTATAGTCACAAGTACAACATGTAAATTTACTGTCTGTGAACAGATATTCCTTGCAGCAATTGTACATCCTGGACTCAGTCAAAATAGTCTCTCTCTCTCTCTCTCTTTCTCAAGCACGTTGCTGAGAGACACAAAAGTGTCCAGACCAAGTATTCACTCAGTACTCATCCAGCTGACAAGAAGATGTAGTGTCTGCCTAGTGTCCTATTCTCTAAAAGAGTTGTGTGCCTATATGTAGACAAACCTCCTATGGAAGGTTTGTCTACATATAGGTATGCTGCAAGGGCAATTAATTTCTATCTCCAAGTCTTGCTTTGATTGAGAAGCATTATCTCACCCTCCAACCTTTTTTTGTGGGTTGTGAAATTATGTTTCAAACACTACTCACCAGCAATGGCACAGAGATCTAAAAGTTGTGACCAAGTTTGCACGAGTCACTGTGTGACCATAATTCATTGAACCTCTAAAAAAGAAAAAGGGACAATGTTTAGCCACATCAAAGCTTTTGACAGCCAGAATTCCACTGTGCTGTGGCTCTGGGGACCTGCAACACTGTGTGTGTAAAATGGGCAAATTCTTCAGATTGCAGATTAAAGAGAGAACTTTCCCATCTTCTACAGCTTGTTTAAATCATTGATTCCTGGTTGCCCTGACAAATCTCAGGAACTTTTGTGGTTCTGTTGAATTTACCCATAGATACGTCAGTTTTCCCCATCAGAGTGAGCCTGGCTAAAGTGTCCCATGCACAGGGACTAACTGGATTATTCTGGGAATAGAAAATTAAGGTAACAAAACCATTCCACCCATCAGGAAGTTACCAGTGGTGATCTGTAGCTACCCTGGACCGTGTTGTTCTTCAAAACTGGAGAGCAGAGCTTATTACTTAAAAAGTATTGTGGTCAAAACACTGATATTAAATTAAATTCCTATTTAGATGTGTATTTATGATGACCTTTTAGTTCCACTGTAATGTTTTAATTCTTGAATTTAACAATATGAGTTAGCCCCTTTCCCTTTGTGAAGGCTACTTTCTAGTCTTTATTTTTATTTTCTTCTAGTCTTTATTTTAAAAAATATGGGAACTGTTACATGTTTCAGCTGGAAACATTTTCCCCCTCAAACTATTAACTTACAGTACATTACAGTTCCTGTAGTTTACATCACAGTAGATCAGATATACTGAGTCATTCCCTAGATAATGTATTTTGAGTATGTTTATGATCTTTAAAAATGGCAAATCCAGATGTTCATTAACGCATTTACTGCCCTCAAGAGTACAATGTAAATATAGATTTCCACCGATTTTAAATGAAATAGCAATGGACTATAGTTACCAGCAACACACGGGTTAATAATAATTTGCCTTTTACATATGTGATCTCTAAATTTCATCTATTAACTTGTCATGCATTGATCTTTATAATGTAGTGACTACATCGTTCACAACATGCTGCAAGCTTTCTCTTTAATTGTCTCATCTTAATATTTCCTTTAATTTTGCAAAGGAGAAAATTATACAATGTGTTTGATCACTTTCATCAAACTGATTTCAAAGAAAGACAAGTAAAAGAAAAAAGCATTAGTAAATAGAATGAACATTCTTTTTAATAAAATATCCTTAGCACAAATTTTCTTTGATGCCCCTTCTGGTTGTGACCTGAACAGTTCCTTAATTGATTAAAAGAAACCTCTGATTGCTAGATAAATAGTAAAGATGTAAATAGGATATCTCCACCCAACCTTGACTTTGTAGCTATGTGGGTGCAAAGAGTTCTTGGCTAAATCTCTCCTAAAGTTTGACAAAATCAGAGATAGTCTTGCAGAGAATCTGAGAACCACATGGGGTTTGGGGTGGGGGTCGAGGGTGAAAGCAAACATGGCCTTCTCCAGCTGCCTTCAGGGACTTTGAGCATATAGCTCAAATTGAAGTTCCGAAAGCTATCTGACCCACCACCTGTGGGCTGCGTCAGACCTGTTCCACTCCTGGCTAGTCAAGGCAAGTCTCAGACAACTAGGGCCCCAATCCTACTGACATCATCAATGCCTCATTCAAAGATGGCTCCTTACCAGCCACGCAGAAGGATTCAGGAGTTCAGCCATATTTGACACAGAGCACTTTGCAAATTACCACCCATTTTCCAGCCTACCCTTCTTGGACAAAGTCATGGAGAAGGTGGTAGCGATTAAGCTCCAACAGCACCTAGCTTCTTCCAGGGGGTCTAGACCATGCAGAATCAGGATTCACACTGGGTTATGGCACAGAGATGTCAATCCCAGCACTGAACAATGAGTTAATGCTGGCAGGAGTGTGAGTTTTTATCATCAATAATTTTGAAGTGCTGCTGGCCCAAATACAGTACCTGGTTCTGTTTAGTTTTATAAAACAAGGACTACCCCAGACAAACAGCCCTGGTTGGCCTCCACCTACTCCTGAAGCATCACGTTCACTAAAGAGCCTTGCAGAGGAGGCACAGAGATGCAGCGGACTACCTTCTGCACTGGAGTATTCTCTGGGACTATGTGGCCCCTTTATACTGGCAAAACGGCCATGGGGACCTTTAATCAGGCCCCTATTCCTACAAGGCCTTAAGGGGTTAGATCTGACCTATCTCAGAGGCCACCTATCCATTCATTTATGACCCTCCAAGACAGCTGTGCTTCATAAGGATTGTTTTAGCTCTAGTTGAGTTCCCTCTGGTGGGTGAACACCAGGCTGCTGCATTGGACCCAGCCTTTGGTTCCTGCTTGCTTTCAAGCCTATTGGGTCAGAGCAGCATATGGACACTGTCTTTGTCTGGCCTCTCAGGCCCACTCCTGGGATGCAGACTCCCTGTCCGGTACCTCTTCTTGGGATGTGGAGTCGCAGAACCCAGTTGCCCTTGACTCCAAGATCAGTCCTAACCCCCTCCAAGGTCTCCTGATATCTTAAGATTGCCCTTTCCAGAGCTCCACCCACATGAGCCCTTTGGGTTATAATATAATTGTTTGGGGATCTCACAACACTTAAAGCAAGGGAACACATAAGACTCAAGTGGAATTCTAAACCATATACACTTTACTCCTAGAAAAAATCACAACAGATTCATGCAGGTGCAGGTGTTTGTTATTTTTTCATAGATCCATACAAGACCCTCTTTTTGAGTGTTAGTCAGACCCTGTCAGGGAATTCAGAACTCCTCCTTCTCAGTTTTGTGGTAATGGTCTTCTTCTGGCTAGAGCATGTCTTTTAAAAATCACTTTTCAACACCTTGTCTCTTATTCCTTCCATTGGGATTTTTCCATTCTGCTAACACCCAGATCCCTGGGCTGTTGGCATACAGGGTCCTTTTACCAGATAAGAGTCATTAGCAAGACAAATAGTCTGTGGTCTGTAGCCTCTATATCATGCTAGGACAAGTGTATTCAATTTTTGATGGTCCTTGAAGTCCCTGTTGTTCAGAATCAAACATCTAGGCACTAGGCCTCCTAACACTAGAGTCCTAATTCAATCCACCATGTTACTAACAGTGAAAGACATAATGAAGGTTACAAACATACAGAGAGTTCAAAAATAGGGCCATGAAAAACGCAGACTGTGAAATCCGGTCTCCCCCTGTGAAATCTGGCTTTTTGTGTGCTTTTACCTTATACTATACAGATTTCAAGGGGGAGACCAGCATTTCTCAAATTGGGGGTTCTGACCCAAAAGAGAGTTGCAGGGGGGTCACACAGTTATTTTAGGGGGGTCGCGATATTGCCACCCTTACTTCTGCACCGACTTCAGAGCTGGGCAGCCGGACAGTGGTGGCTGCGGACGGAGGGCTCAGCTCTGCAGGCAGCAGCGCAGAAGTAAAGGTGCCAACACCCTACCAGGCCACCCTTACTTCTGGGCTGGTGGCGGTGGCTCTGCCTTCAGAGCTGGGCTCCCGGTCAGCAGCTGCACCACCTGCAGCAGCGCAGAAGTAAGGGTAGCCGTATGGCAACCCCCCCCCCGACAATAACCTTGTGACCACCCCATAACTCCTTTTTGGGTCGGGACCCCTACAATTACAACCCTGCGACATGTCGGATTTCAATAGCTGAAATCATCACATGTATGATTGTTTAAATCCTATCACCGCAAAATTGATCAAAATGGACCATGAATTTGGTAGGGCCCTATTCATAAGATCAAACTGGAATCCAAAACTATCACAGGGATGCTTTAACTAGACTAGTCAACCTGTTTGGTAAGACCTTCCCTCCGAAAGATCATCTTTTCAGAAATAACCCATTGCAGGGAAGTTTGGAGGGGAGAAAGAAGGGGATTAAAAAAGGAAGAAGATTGGATAGAGTCCTTTCCGTCAAAATTCAAACAAGCAGACTGGGCATAAGGAAAACTGTGAGAATATTGACATTGAAGATACACTCAGTACTATCTTTAAGGATACACCCATTACAATCAACCTAAAGATACCATGCTGAACAGATGCTCTAGAAAACCCTAAGAAGGATAGCTAAATAAAATGTATGTAGGATGGAGATAAATTATGAAGAAAGGGAATGAAATCTCTGTGTAGGTCATGACATTCTTACTCGTTATCCATTCATAGAAGCTTCTTGTCTTTCTGACCGTTCTTTATCCCACCTTGGAGGAAAAGCCGCTTAGTAATATTGCTAACATAACTACAACCAGTCTATAGCGCATACACTGGTACCTCTTGCCTCATTCCCATAAAACTACTGAAGGGATCCCCAGAAATAATGTCCTAGAATCTGAGCCACTCCTCCTAATTTTAGGGAAACAGTCAAAGTCCTTTTCTCAATACCGCTGCAGAGAGACTATTCTAAGAGCTAATAATGGGTGTTGTAATTTCTTCCTCATTGAAGCCCAATTTGAGTTCTTTTGCTCCTGAATGATAAAATAAGCTGAGAACAGCAAAAGATATAATTGGGTCACTAATTAAATGTCAGGCATAGACTGTCTGGTGAAATTGGAGGTTAACTAGTTGTGAGAACATTAGTGACAGTATAGCTGCCATGGTTAGAGATGTGTCAAATATCTAGGCTGCTTCTATGGAACATGTTCTTCATTGCCTATAAAATAGTCTGTTATCCTTATTAACATTATTATTTAGTTTGGGGTAGTGCCAAACACAGAGGAAGAGACAGTCCCTATCCTGCAGCGTATACAGTGTAAAATCAGCATATTTAAAAACTTAATAAGGCTAGCTCAGGAGAAGAGGAACCTTATTTTTGTTGACTTAAAGCTAAACTCTTCAAAAGTGAAAATCAAAAGTTTTTAATTCTTTGTGTAATGGGGCCTTGATGAGAGTTTCTACATGTACAGTAATACAAAAAAATCATAATAAAAATGAGAAATGTATAGTAGTATAGGAAAAATAATTTGTAAGAATGTGCTATTATCAGCTAATGAGGTTAGTTGATAATTTTAAACAGGGTTAAAAAATTAAAATACATGCGATGATATAGATATGGATAGAATAATCTTATACCCTAAAGTAATTCATCTTAATTGTAAAACATCCTCATCACATGAGTACTTATAACATGATTATTGTGGTTAAACTTTTAATGAACCTGTGAATTATATTGTTGGAATTAAAATTGTATTATATTTTTAAAAAATAAAAACACAATACATTCAAATGACAACAATTTATCCCATCCAAACTCAGCCCTTACGCCCTCTTTCATCACCCAATCATCAGGTTAGCCTAAAATCTACCAAAATATTACAAATCTATCTTTGATATTTACATGTCCCCCATTACTGTAAGATCTGAGATCTCGGTACTCCTCTGACATAGAGAAATGCCATTTTTCCCATTTTATAACCTAGAGACTAACACACAAAGAGATTAAGTGACTTGCCCAAGTCACACAGGAAATTTGTCATGGAGCAGGGAATTGAATTTATGTCTCTGGAGTTCCATTGTAGCACTCTAACTATTGGAGAATCCTTCCTCTCTAAAGAAAGAAGAATGGATTTCAGCATTGGCAAGGAAGGGTTCTCTGTTGTTTCTTTTTTGTTCTATTGTATACCCATAAGTTTCATTCATATAGTACAAAGCTTTTCTGAACATCAGTATAGAACAGGCCCCGTGCCATCATAACACAAAACAAATCTATATCTTCGTCTGATTGTTTGTAAACTTCTTTTGCAGAACATTTGAAAATCTCACATTCTGTCTAAAGAGGAAATACAAATCTTTCTTTTTTTTTCTTTCATGAATGAAACTGCGCAAAGATTTTAATTTTCTATACCACAAAGAGAAATACTTATTAGTGCTGTCAAATAATCCCAACTAACTCACGTGATTAACTCAAAAAAATAATCGTGATTAATAAAATAATCATGATTAATTGCACTTATAACAACAGAATACCAATTGAAATTTATTAAATATTTGTGGATGTTTTTCTACATTTTCAATTCTGATTTCTATTACAACACAGAATACAAAGTGGACTGTTCTCACTTTATATTATTAATTTTATTACAAATATATGCACTGTCAAAATGATAAACAAAAGAAATAATATTTTTCAATTCTCCTCATACAAGTACAGAGTACTTTCTTTATCATGAAAGTGTACCTTACAAATGCAGATTTTTTTTTTTTTTGGTTACATAACTACACTCAAAACCAAAACAGTATAAAACTTTAAATCCTACAAGTCCCCTCAGTCCCACTTATTATTCTGACAATTGCTAAGACAAACAAGTTTGTTTATATTTATGGGAGATACTGCTGCCTGCTTCTTAATTACAATGTCACCTAAAAGTGAGAACAGGCGTTCATATGGCACTTTTGTAACCAAAATATTTAAATGCCAGATATGGTAAACATTTGTATGCCCCTTCACGCTTCGGCCATCATTGCAAAGGACATGCTTCCATGCTGACGATGCTCTTTAAAAAAATAATGCGTCAATTACATTTGTGACTGTACTCCTTGGGGGGGAGAATTGTATGTCTCCTGCTCTGTTTTACCCACATTCTGCATATATTTCGTGTTATAGCAGTCTCAGATGATGACCCAGCACATGTTCGTTTTAAGAACACTTTCACAGCAGATTTGACAAAATGCAAAGAAAGTACCAATGTGAGATTTCTAAAAATAGTTACAGCACTCGACCCAAGGTTTAAGAATCTGAAGTGCCATCCAAAATCTGAGCAGGACAAGGTGTGGAGCATGCTTTTAGAAGTCTTAAAAGAGCAACACACTGATGCGGAAACTCCAGAAGCCAAACCAACAAAAATATCAACCTTCTGCTGGTGGCATCTGACTCAGATGATGAAAATGAACATGCGTCTGTACGCACTGCTTTGGATTGTTATCAAGCAGACCCCATCATCAGCATGGAAGCATGTCCTCTGGAATGGTGGTTAAAGCATGAAGGGACATATGAATCTTTAGTGCATCTGGCACGTAAATATCTTGCAATGCCAGCTACAACAGTGCCATGCGAATGCCTGTTATCACTTTCAGATGACATTGTAAACAAGAAGCAGGCAGCATTATATCCTGAAAATTGTAACCAACTTTGTTTGTCTGAGTGATTGGCTGACCAAGCAGTAAGACTGAGTGAACTTGTAAGCTCTAAAGTTTTACATTTTTTTTATTTTTGGTACATAATTCTACATTTGTAAGTTTAACTTTCATGGTAAAGAGATTGCACTACAGTACTTATATTAAGTGAATTGAAAAATGCAATTTTTTTGTTTTTTACATTACAAATATACATAATCAAAAATAAATATAAAGTGACCACTGTACACTTTGTATTCTGCGTTGTAATTTAAATTAATATATTTGAAAATGTAGTAAACATCCAAAAATATTTAAAATAAATGGTATTCTATTGTTGTTTAACAGCGGAATTAATTGCGATTAATTGCGATTAATTTTTTTAATCACTTGACAGCCCTAATACTTGTACATCAGTGATATTGAATAAAATAGATGTTTAATTCAGATTTAGGTTGTAAATGTATAAAATACACTTGACAGTTTCTAAAAGAACAAACACCATAGGCTTTGGGTGTGAATGGCAGGTGATATTTGTATAATAGTTTTAGCAAGCTCTGAGCTGAAGAAGAATGTATGCACTTTCCTGACAGTAAATGTGTATTGCAGTATAATATTAGAATGCTATTGTTACAAAACATGGTAAAAACCTTATGACTCTAATACCTTTGTATATGCTTCATTATCAGCATTATAATGGGCAACAAATTCTTGAAGTCCTCCATTAGATTGTATTGTATTAGCTTAGCAGTATATTCATGTTAATTGGGTGACAGACATCAAGTAATGCTTGCAAACATCCTGAGAACATATTTCTGTAGCCTCAGAGTAAGGGTATCATCAGGGATCCTGATTTTCTGTAATAAAACAAAATTCTCTAATTAAAAAAAGTTAAAATCTGTGGTTTTCCACCATTAAAATGAAATGCTGAACTTTAGTTTCCCAAAGCCACAATATATACAAGTATCAGCTGAACACAATATATTATTGATCTATTTATAATTTTTAAGCAAGTTTGAAGCCTACCGGTGCCATAAATCATTATAATAAAATTAAATTAATAGAATTGCAGTTTGTTGTATTGTTTTGCTTTCATATTTCAAATTCCATTGGTTTGTTTTCAAACGTAATCTACAGCCTTGCTGCATACAGTACAGAAGAGCACATTGCCGTCAACATGAAATTTGTCCTTGTCAAACTCAGTAACACAGTCTTTAGGGGTGATTTTTAAAGTTTTCAGCATTTTTTCATAACTTTAATTACTCATGTCAGGAGGCTGAAGTGAAATTTGAGATTCATTAAAACACTAAGCCCTATGTGCTGTGGAGTAAACTATAATATAGAGTCTGTACGATGAAAGCAGGTTATTGGAGTATATTTAGTTTTGTAAATGTAAAGCACATTAAAAAATCAACCACAAGTGGGGGAGGGTGGTGCACATTGAGTAAGTGAAACTGGTATTTTCAGTAAAATGGAGTTAATAGTTAATATATGGTTTTATTTTTTCACAAAATGTAAAAACTGAAGATTCTCTGTAAAAATGTAAATTCCACATTTTCCCATGCTCTTTCTGCTTTTGTGATGTCAGACATGTGTCCTATTAGTTGGTTTGACCAGATACTGTGGATACAAAAGGGAGATCAGGTGGTCTGCTTTGCATGGGATGCTGACTTGCTTTGATCAGTGTCCCAGGAGTTTGCAGCCACATGTGTGTTTCTAATTTAGAAACAGGGAAACAAAACAACAACAATAAAACAACCCTCCAAGAAATTCCCCACATTTACCATAGCTGTATCTTCAGGGGCTTCCATTCTGCCCTCCCTCTCCTGTCAAAAACTCCTTTTAGGGGTTGAAAATAAGCATCTTATTGTTTTACACCAAATCAGTTTCTTAAGGCCTTTTTACATCCCGTTACAAGAGGAAATTCTGACTTTCCACTTGCAAAAGGTTCGCCTTCATTTTTCAGTTAAAAGGCAATGGGATTGTCCAGCTATACCGAAAGGACAGGAGACATTTGATGTTGTTTTAATCATGCCGTAACTTTATTATTAGATGCCTGGGACAACCCTGCAGATAACAGTTTAACCTCCGTAATTACCATGGGGTTTTCACCAGCTCCCCCTCTTTTTCCATTCAGGTCCCCCCAGCCAATCCATTGCTGGGACCTTACCAACACATCCCGTGCTAACCAGGAGGCCTGTGTTTCAGCACTAGCTCCTTGCTCTCCTCCTAGGTTCTTGAGCAGTTGTTTCTTGTAGGCACCTATCTGATTTTTGGGTACTAAAAAAATGTGTAATAAATATATAGACCAGGATCTAGTGAAGCACATTGACTTAAAGTTAAGCTGATGCCAAGTGCTTTGGTGGAATAATGGGTTTGTCCCTTCAAATCTGTGGATCTCAACTCTTGCGAAGTTCCCATTGATGGGGTTCCATGGGCAGATAGAAGGGCAGATCTGCACCAGAAACAGAAATGATAATAGGGTCCTTAATACAAGTTACTCAAAAACCAGAGAGCTCAGATACCCACTATATGCTTAACTGTGCAATTGATAACTGGTGCAATGGATTAGAATTGCTGCTTCTTGCCCAATTGGATCCAAATTAGATCTTTCTTAGGTCTCTGTAAACTCTGCCCAGTGAGAGTAATTTTTTCCCCACTTCTTTGTTGCCTGTCTTTGGCTATATTTATTAGCCTCTTTGCTCCTGAAAGGAAAAGAAAGGCTAGCAAGCCCTAATCTGGATGATTAAGACATTCTATAAAACTGAGTTCTATTTTTAATCCCAAAAGAAATGTAAATGCAGGTAAATGAGGACCTCCTGCACTGGAGACTCGTCCAATAACAGGAGTAATCATGGTTAATTTCTCATAATGATCTGAATAAGTATCTGAAAGGCATCGACACAAAATATAGAAAAATATTTAACTAGTCTTTAAAATTATGGGCACACAATAGTTCCACATTGAGTGTGTCTCCAGATTCCATTATAAATTCTCACTTTAGTCAGCTTGTGATTTTGGCTAATAAAATTGGTTTGCTTAGTAGAATTTTTCTGTAAAGTTTGTCACACAGTTTTTGAGTTATATTAAGTGCCAAATGCTGCCATTCATATTCACGCTGAGTCGTACATTGTTTCACAAGTAGTCCCACTGAAGTCTACTCGAGATGTATGGTACTACTCAAAGTGAATTAGGCTGGCAGAATCTGGTCTTAGAAAATTACCTCATTTAGATATTTGAATTTATGTCTAAAAATGTCTTGTTTATACCCTTCAAACTTTCCATATAGATAAATCTCCCTGAAACCTCTAGCGTAGACTCTATTTAAAGAAAATATCTTGAAATTAAACAAACCTTTTATACTGTTATAGCTCATTGTAATGGTTATAAAACATTAGTAGTTTGCCCTATAGTGGCTCGTTGCTGCTTGGAGAGAACATACATCCCCCTTCTGACAGACATTTTCCCTTAGCTCAAGTGGCAAAGGCCCGTGTTTCTGGAGCTCTAGAATAGGGTTTCTGGTTTGCGGGGATGTCTACACTGCAATCAGAGGTGTGAGGTCTGAGTGCAGCCTGTGTAGACATACTGAGCTGGTACGGATTGAATTAGCTTGAATGACAACAGCAGTGAAGCTCTGGAAGCATGGGTTAGCCGCTAACGTATGTATCCAGGTGGACTTGTACAGCCCATTCTGTCATGGTGTCACTGCTATTGTTATTAAATCAAAGCTATCTTGAGTATGTCTACACATGATGCAGTAACACCTCTTGATTGCAGTGTGGACATACCCTGAACTTTACAAGTTTGAGTGAAAATAACAAGGAGTCCGTGTGGCACCTCAGAGACTAACAAATTTATTTGGGCATAAGCTTTCGTGGGTTAGAACCCACTTCATCAGATGCATGGATTGAAAATACAGGAGCAGGTATAAATACATGAAAGGATGTGAGTTGCTTTACCAAGTGTGAGGTCAGTCTAACGAGATAAATCAATTAACAGCAGGATAAAGGAGGAAAAAAACTTATGAAGTGGTAAGAGAGTGACCCATTACAGACAGTTGACAAGAAGGTGTGAGTAACATTAGGGAGAAATTAGTATTGGGAAAATTAAGTTTAGGTTTTGTAATGACCCAACCACTCCCAGTCTCTATTCAGGCCCAGTTCTGCAGCTGATGGTCGAAACAACAGACTGGACTTCTACATAGAGTGCTTCCGTCGACGTGCATGAGCTGAAAATGTGGAAAAGTATCATCACTTGTCCCATAACCTCAGCCGTGCAGAACACAATGCCATCCACAGCCTCAGAAACAACTCTGATATCATAATAAAAAAGGCTGACAAAGGAGTTGCTATAGTCATCATGAATAGGTCGGAATATGGACAAGAGGCTGCTAGACAACTCTCTGACACCACATTCTACAGCCATTACCCTCTGACCCACTGAGGATCACCAAAAGAAACTACACCATCTACTCAAGAAACTCCCTAAAGAAGCACAGGAACAAATCTACACTGACACACCCCTAGAGCTCCAACCGAGGGTATTCTACCTGCTACCCAAAATCCATAAAGCTGGGAATCCTGGACTCCCCATCATCTCAGGCATTGGCACCCTGACAGCAGGATTATCTGGCTATGTCGACTCTCTCCTCAGGCCCTACGCTACCAGCAGTCCCAGCTGTCTTCAAGACACCACTGACTTCCTGAGGAAACTACAATCCTTTGGTGATCTTCCAGAAAACACCACCCTAGTCACTATGGATGTAGAAGCCCTCAACACCAACATTCCACACAAAGATGGACTACAAGCCATCAGGAATAGCATCCCCGATACCATCATGGCAAACCTGGTGGCTGAACTTTGTAACTTTGTCCTCACCCAAAACTATTTCAGATTTGGGGACAATTTATACCTTCAAGTCAGCGGGACTGCTATGGGTACCCACATGGCCCCTCAGTATGCCAACATTTTTATGGCTGACTTAGAACAATGCTTCCTCAGCTCTCATCCCCTTACACCACTACTCTACTTCCGCTGCATTGATGACATCTTCATCATCTGGACCCATGGGAAGGAGGCCCTTGAGGAATTCCACCAAGATTTCAACGATTTCCACCCTACCATCAACCTCAGCCTGGACCAGTCCACACAAGAGGTCCACTTCCTAGACACTACAATGCTAATAAACAATGGTCACATAAACACCACCCTATACTGGAAACCTACTGACCGCTATACTTACCTACATGCTTCCAGCTTTCATCCAGACCATATCACACGATCCATTGTCTACAGCCAAGCTCTAAGATACAACCGCATTTGCTCTGATCTCTCAGACAGAGACAAACACCTACAGAATCTCTATCAAGCGTTCTTAAAACTGCAGTACCCACCTGGTGAAGTGAAGAAACAGACTGACAGAGCCAGAAGGGTATTGAGAAGTCACCTACTACAAGACAGGCCCAACAAAGAAAGTAACAGAATGCCACTAGCCGTCACCTACAGCCTCCAACTAAAACATCTCCAGCGCATCATCAAGGATCTACAACCTATCCTGAAGGACGATCCCTCACTCTCACAGACCTGGGGAGACAGACTAGTCCTTGCTTACAGACAGCCCCCCAACCTGAAGCAAATACTCGCCAGCAGCTACACACCACACAACAAAAACACCAACCCAGGAACCAAACTCTGCTGCAAACCCCGGTGCCAACTCTGTCCACAGATCTATTCCAGGGATACCATCATAGGACCTAACCACATCAGCCACACCATCAAGGGCTCGTTCACCTGCACATCTACCAATGTGATATGTGCCAGCAATGCCCCTCTGCCATGTAAGTGGGCCAAACTGGAGAGTCTCTACGCAAAAGAATAAATGGACACAAATCTGACATCAAGAATCATAACATTCAAAAACCCATAGGAGAACACTTCAATCTCTCTGGTCACTCAATAACAGACCTACAAGTGGCAATTCTTCAACAAAATAACTTCAAAAAACAGACTCCAACATGAAGCTGCAGAACTGGAATTAATTTGCAAACTGGACATCATCAGATTAGGCCTGAATAGAGACTGGGAGTGGTTGGGTCATTACAAAACCTAAACCTAATTTCCCCAATACTAATTTCTCCCTAATGTTACTCACACCTTCTTGTCAACTGTCTGTAATGGGCCACTCTCTTACCACTTCATAAGTTTTTTTTTCCTCCCTTGGTATCCTGCTGTTAATTGATTTATCTCGTTAGACTGACCTACACTTGGTAAAGCAACCCTCATCCTTTCATGTATTTTATGCCTGCTTCTGTATTTTCAGTCCATGCATTTGATGAAGTGGGTTCTAACCCACGAAAGCTTATGCTCAAATAAATGTGTTAGTCTCTGAGGTGCCACAAGGACTCCTCGTTATTTTTGATGATACAGACTAACACTGCTACCACTCTAAAATTTGAGTGGTTTAACTAGAGATGCTGGGGGGTGTTTTAGCTTGTGACAATAGATTTTTTTGCATTATGACATCCAACTGTGTTGTCTGCAAAAGAAAAAATGCTTACACTTTTTTTTTTTTTTTAGTTACGGGTCATTAAAAACTACCCTGAAAAGGCAGCTGCTTAGAAGTAACATCAGTTAAGTTTTCAGCAAAGGTTCCATTATAAATCCTCATCTATTTGTATTAAAGTAGTATTTGTGATTATTTTTTTCTTTAGGTTGGAGGCGATCAAACTATTCTTAACTTATGGATGTTTTAAAAACGACTGATGAGATTTTCAAAAGGGCTGGCCTAACTGCTCCCATTGAAGACAATAGTAAAACTCCTGTTGACGTGAATGGGAACCGAGTTAAGTCACTGATGGGCACTCTTGAAAACCCCCCACAAAACCTATTTTGAAATATTAATGAACAAAGGAATGCAGCACTCTGAGCTCTCAGCTTGCAGACTGTGTTATATGAAGTTGGATATGTGGTTTGCATCTGGAAGGCGTGGCCTCCTAATCATAGTGTATGTGTGTGTGTATGGTGGGGGGGCATAAATAGGGAAGGTACAATGGAACTTTCAGACCACGTGCTGAGGATGGGTGGGGAAGATTAGTGAAAGAGTGAATGTGACAAAAAGTATCGTGTCTGCATGTGGAAAATGGTATGTTCTGATCTCTCCACAAAAGCGGGTAGTTGGGATTGGGGCAGGGTGGGGTGGGAAATTGAATCTCTGATCTGCATATGAAATGTAAAAGGCAAGATATTGGTGTTTTTGTTTAATAATGGGTGGGTGAACTGCAGATAGTCTCTTTATTGCTTTTGGCCATAGTTGATAGGTGAGTCATGTAGGAACTTGTAGGCCATATTCAAAATGTATATGTTGTTGGCTTGGTTGTGTTCTAATAGCTGAGGCTGAGGGGGGTTTTGGGGACAGAGTTAAGCTTGTTTTAAGAATATGCAATCAGATATTTTAAGCACACATTTATTGAAGTTATTCCATGAGTGGTGTGCATATTTAAATATTTATCTACCATATTTTAACTGTTTATTACTATGCTTTTAAATGCTCAGGTTTTTAGTAACATTTTGTGTACATATGTAGAACCATAATGGAAGATTTTTTTCTTTCTAAGACTACCTTGAGTTTTAGTACTTATCCATGGAAACAAGTTCCAAGTTTCTATATCTCGATCAGTGTTGAATAGGTCATTGCCCTAAGGAGTATTAAGAGATGAGATGCTAGAAAGAAGGAAAGGGAAAAAAAACTCTTGATATTGAGCTCATAGTCCCTTCATTAGAGAAACACTAGACTGCTAAAGGCATTTTGATGACTGAGTTCAGAAGTGAACATGGAACAAACTTGCCTCATGATTAGTGAAGTCCAGCTGTTGTTGCTGAGGCACTGGGGACAAATATTAGAAGGGGTAAATACTGTGATATTGAAAGGTGATTTCAGCCCTGAGAAAGCATGGCAAATGACAGCCATAGCAAAATATATCAAATATTTAACTTCGTTTATTGTAACATCTAACAGATGCCAGGAGAGAAATGATCACTATTTGTGTTTCCCAAAGGGATGGTCATCTCACACCAGATGTGCCCATTTTCTTTTCTATTTTTATAACACACAGGATGTGTTGTGAATTGATTTAAATCTTACTTAAATTTGCATAGAGCACTCTGAATGTAATAGTGTTACAACTTTCCTGAAAATGTACGTACAGGGTACCATTAATTTACCTAAACTCATTCTGTTATGTTAATTATATAATCTCATTCTGGGAGAGTAACCCATTAACAGCAAATTTTGTATACAGTTTAAAGGAATAGCACATCTTAAATGGGCATTTACAGTAGCCTATTTGTCTTTACAGCATAAGCTATAGAGTCTGGAATATAAAATAATATAGTTTTGTCTGCTGTATAGCTTTTAATGTTGTTTATACTATCAAAAATGCCAAGCCAAAGTTTAGTTTATATAAAGGTTTAGGTACAAGAATTAAAATCAGCTTTGTAGGAAGATAGAAACTTTGGTATTTTATACTGCATTTTGTACAAAACGTTGCCATAGCAGACAGGAGAAATGTAGACTTTTAGGAGAGATTTGATACTGAACGATAGTCTATTACCAAAGATGTATTTTGATACCTGTCTATCTTTTGATCTTGAATAAAATATCTATTCAGTGTGAATTTTTTAAACCTTACTTTAAGGTACATTCAACACTGGTTAACTGTAGATCTGTCTTTAAAAAGGCAGTGGGTTAAGAAAAGAGACTATTAATTATCACAAAATGTGAATAGAGATAAGATTGTTAAAAACAGTGAAACTTACTATATCTCTTCTTACATGAAAGTCAAATCTCCTGGAGCTGTCAAACATTTAAGTTGATAGATGGAGGACTTTGCAGGTGGGTCCACAGGTTTTAGATACTACCCATGAATTATGAGCCATGAAAGGTCAACTGTATTTGTGGAAATCTATAATCTCACAGTGCCTCAAAAGACATTTTTCAGAGAAACTGTTTATTAACTGTAAATGTGGTATGAAATCTTTGATCACATAGAGCAAATGGTTAAGAGGGCATTGCAAGACTGTAAAATATATTTTCTTGCTGAGGAATCATCCCCTCAGTAGTTAATCAGTTGCCCCAATATATCAGCTTCACAGCAGGGTAGATAGCAGAATCCCCAAAAGTGTACTCACTGACTTTAGTTTTACAAATATGCAGGTCAATTATCCACTTACATCAAATGCTGGTTGTAGTCTTCTGTCATCAGGCTTCCTTACCATTTGTACCAGGTACAAATAAAAGATAAAGACTACAAGAACCCTTACTCTGAATCCCTTTCTCAAACATTTGTGTTTCCTTTAATTTATTTCAACTAATATTAAGATACATAAAGATGGTGGTAGAAAATAGCTGTCCTTGCATGCCTGTCAACAAATGATAAGTTCTGATCAGTGATCATTTGGTTTACATTCTCTGCAAATACTATGTGAATCAGATGTGGTTGACTGCACAGTCTTGAGTCGTATCTCCAGAGACTTGGTACTAATGTGAAGAGGTAATAACAGACATCAAGTGATTCAGAGATAAGGTTTGGAAATTCTCTCTTTCTTGTATGTACGAATTGATGTAGTATGTTTTAGTATAAAAATCCAGAAGGCATGTTTCAGTCTGAAATGACTGTATTCTCTCTCTATCTCTCAAGCATCCAAAACTTTGGTTGCTTACCTGGAACTTATCCAAATCCTCCGAGTCTGCAAAAAGGTGCTGGGAATTTATTGCTTTTTTGTGAGAGCCCAATATCCTTTTGCTTCCAGCCCCATATGGAAATATCACAATAATAGCCTAATGGCTCCAGTTCCAGCCAAAATGCATAACTGCAAAGACCAGTAAAAATTTGGGAGAAAAGTTGAATATTTCAAAGCCATGGGGGAAGGAAGCAGCAGCAAAAGTTGTGCGAGAGAGTGGGTTTCTTATTGCATTTTATCAAAACCAGCTCCCCCTGCCCTTAACTATAGGTCAGTGTGTAAAAATATTTCTCAAGTATGTTATTTCAGGGTCTCACCAGGAGTGTCTCTGGAGTCATTACACTCTATTTTAATGCCCCTGCTGAAAAACTATAGGTCAGTGCATCAGCATAGATGTTCATCTCATATACTTGCCTTTTGGTGGGAATCAGAAACTTTCCTTCACTAGAAAAGGCCTCGGCATCAGATGAAGTAACCTGGAAGAGAGTCTACAGAGTCCGTGATTTTTTTTTCTGTTGGTTTGAAAATCTCATCCCACAGATGAAGTAGGCTTTAACTCATCAATATAGCTTTCCAGAGATATTAAAATTATTACTGGCAATTAGATAAAGTAGTGGAGAGGGCAGTCCGACTACAGGAAGCAAGTGAATCTGGGAGTTTTGAGTTGAGTTGTAAGCAATTAAAATTTCACATGGTCTGGTTAGTTTGTCAAATCAGAGATTTGGAATAATTGAAAATATGGTATTGATAAAGTAATCAAACTTTGGGACAGGTCATCCACAGTGACTGAACCTCTTATCTTGGAATCTAAAAGCGTGTGTCTACTGCATAAGCTAAAGAACCAGACCCATTGGTTCAAAGGCAAGTAGCAGACACACAAACCTCTATATGTCGTCTAGAGGGGGACAGATGGCCACACCATGTGTAGTGTGACTTACAATAGGTAACGTTCTATTGCAATAGCATATCAGTATCACACAGCCCATAATTATTTTTCTCTTGGAAATTAAGATTTGTCATTCTTCATGTGTGATAATGGGGAAAGCCACTTTTGCATACCTGGTGCACCTGTTGTTCTGGTGGTTTTTACAAGGTCAGTTAGCAATCTTGCAGAAGTTCCATTGAGCAAAGTGTGTATACTTGCAAAGCTGGGCTTAGCATCCCGATAACTAAGTGATTTCCAATCCCTTCTTAATGGTTGTATTGTTGGTCCTTTCTGCAAAGCTGGGGGCTAGCTGTAGCTGTTCATTTAGTGCAACAATTAAAATTTATTAGATGATGTTGCTGTAAGCATACAGAGGGAGCACCTTGAATAAATGCTTCTCACTGCAAAACCCACTGTTTTTCCCTGCCTCTCTCAACTTATAGGACAGAATGTACAGGGAAACAAAATAAAACAGTGATCCCTTTTTCCAACCAAAAATAAATATACTCCTCCAAAGCAATCCACAGATGGATGATTTCTCTTAGAAATTAAATTTCCTAACATACTTTATTTTAAAAAACAAAATGCATAAAACATTTAAGTGCTTTTTCTCAGAGTTTTCTTCTTTTTTTGCCAAATACAACAAAGGGTTGAGTTGATTTTAATAGTTTATCACCTGATACTGTTTCCATTCAGAATCCCACACTTTCCACTCTTGCAGGACCAGGTCCTTTACTCCTTCCTGAGAAAAATCCTCTAGGTTTAAAGTGTTGTTAATCTAACCTATACACTTGGAGTCCCTGGATTAGGTTGATAATCTCACATAAACTGGTTAACCTGGTTTTAGTATGGGCTCAAAATATTAAATATACTCAAGTAATTTGAATACTATGTCTCTTGACAGGTAGAGTACATGCATGTTATTTTACATTGTAAATAGAAAGCTAAAGCAGGAAGCATTCCCGTGTCATGCTTTTTCCTTCTTATTGAC
Organism: Eretmochelys imbricata; assembly: GCF_965152235.1. NCBI lineage: Eukaryota > Metazoa > Chordata > Testudines > Cheloniidae > Eretmochelys > Eretmochelys imbricata. Next base: position 198,035,483 of record NC_135574.1, on the reverse strand, counting down.
ACCCTAAAGGCACAAACAATTTAGAAGAGCCTTAAAGCTGCTGCCTCATATTGTTCAGCACTTTTCTTGACCTAGGGGTTAGGTATGTTACCTTGTCCAGAAGGCTGAGGGTGATGAAGCATTATAGTTGTGGGGGAAAGAAATGTACTGTAAATGATCAGGAAGAAAGGATTGAATGCGCTAAATGAGAACAGATTGCTGAGCCAGCTAAAGTGTTACTGAAACGGATTTTGACATAGTCTGTTGCCTAAACAATCTTACTACCAAGGGTTTCACATGAGATGGGATACGGTGAACCCCAGTTTATAAATCATTTCAAGCCACCTCCATATAAATTAAGCACGTTTGTCTACTTCCATAGGGAGTGAAATTGGTGTTATATTCCCTCTCCTGAGATATGGACCAACAAGCCACCTCCTTGGTGCTTGCTACTGTCTTCGCATGGGCAGGGTTCTAGGTTCTTTTTTGTGATAATTGGTGCCTCCCCCAAGGCGGTTCCTTACTGTCCCCGAGACACAAGGGGTGCTGTGCCTTGGGAAAATGAGTAATGCTACCACTGCTGGCAGGGACTATAAACCCAGTGAACCAAAACCAATAAAGTACATCCACACAACCCTCAGCAAAGAAATGACAAGTTCAAAAGTAACAGTATAACAAAGGGAGTGGGACTGAATTGAGAGCAGGAAAATATGGGTTAGGGTTAACTAATAAGTACTAAACATCAACCAATTCCCCACCTCACATCTCTTCCCAACCAGCCAGCTCCCTCCCTGGCACTTTCCATGGCAGATGATACACTGAGGATGAGTCAGGAGACAAGTACTGCCTGGCTGTGTACATTCACTAGCTTAAGCAAAAAGGTCCCTTTTACTGTATCTTCACCTCTGGGTGGGGTAGGGTCCTATCCTGCTCCCTGATCTGGAATCCTGTGGAGGTCTTGGCTGGCTGTTGGCAGCTGGCACTGGGTCAGATCTCTGCCGCTCTGACAGCTGGTCTCTGTGGGGCTGGAATTGCCTGATCCATGCACTAGGTCGCACAGAGGTTCATAGACTCCCTCTGTGGGGAGGAGGAGTTAATTAGAGACTCCCTGAGCTGTTCTACTTAATTCTCTCAGTTACTAAACTCAAAGATCAAAACTGAAACTAAACTAGTCTCCTTGTCTCTGAGTCAGGCTGTCCCCTCCAACTCCTTGTCCATATCACCCCATGTAGAAGGCCAAAAGGGAGGCTTATCAGAAGTTTCTAGTGCATGCTGTCCCCAAACCTGACTCCAAGGATGCCAGCAGACTCTGGTAGTCCTTATTGTAGAAGTCCACAGACCATGTGTCAGACTCCCACAGGAGCTCAGCTCAACCCAGGAGCTAGCAAAGAACAAGTGGGGGTTAATGTGATTCTGCTTTGTTCTTTCCATGGAAAATATCAGGTACCACAAAGCATTGGCACAAGAGAAGATGGCAGGAGCATGTGTGGAATCTGGTGTCCAAGCTAAGCTTTTTGAAAACAGGAATAACATGACCATTGTGTGAGAGAAGTCAAAGAGGACTAGAAAAAAAAGTCACTACAGAAAAGAAACATATCCGCTGGTGGTGTTTTGCCAGTCCTGCTATTGTATACTTGGAAAAATTGGTGGTTGGAGATTGCAAACTAAGGGACAAATGCTCCTATCTGTATTCATATTGGAGTAGTACATTATTCCATGAATCAAGCCCATTGATTACAATGGGACTATTCATGGTAAGATATTATTATATGTGACTAAATGTGACAGAATCTGGCCTGAATAGCATAAGCGGTGTTGCTAAGGTTTTCAGACTAAGAGGTATCCCTGAGAGATGTGAAAAGCAAATTAAAAACTGAGTGCCAGTCTTCCCCAGGGGAAATCAGGAAAGATTCCACATGATGTGTAGACCATTTTCCCCCTTCTCTCTCTCACATGCACACACACGCCTGCATATATGCTATATATCACCAACACGTCTAATCTTGCCATTAGGACACAGCTGGCATTGCTGAAATTGCTGAGCTAAACATATTCATTGTGCCAAGGCTCATCTCCTTGCTCCCCTTTCCTCCCATCACACACCTTTGTCAGCACTCTTTTGTTGTTGTTAATTTGTAACCCTGGGCATCAGTAAATCAATCAATTGCAGCAATCTCTCATGCTGGTGCCACAGGATACAAAATGCTCAAGAAGTAAATGAAAACACAACCGTATGAAGAGGAATTTGGCTGGGGTTGTGAGTACGCATTGAATAGGAGTGCCAGCTGCATTTGCTATTGCTGTCACTCAGTTGATCGATCGGTAACATTCTGAAATCTTTTTGTGGGCAAAGCAAATTAGGAAAATTGTTTTTCAAATGTATTCAGTGTATTTAAAAATAACAAATTACATTTGTATGTGTTTGGTTTGGAAAAAAATTACAAGGGGCCAGATTTATTTTAAATTTCCTTAGGAAAATAATGGTAATGTGTCCTACACGGAAACGCTGGAAGAAATTGTTAAGTGGCAAAGTCCTGATGCAAAAAAGCATGGTATATGTTGGCTAGATTAATCCAAAAGTCTTTCAATTTGCTGGTTTCAGAGTAGCAGCCATGTTAGTCTGTATTCGCAAAAAGAAAAGGAGGACTTGTGGCACCTTAGAGACTAACCAATTTATTTGAGCATAAGCTTTCGTGAGCTACAGCTCACTTCATCGGATGCAACAGACTCCAACCTAATTTGCTGTTAGACTATTAACTTTTGGTTTGCACATTTTGGACTATGTAAGATTTTCTCAAACATCTTCAGAAAATGCTTAGGTTTCATCAACAGCAAAAAGTTGCTATTATTATACATTGAACGTGGCTTTTTATTCATCCCTTGTCAAATCCTACATTTTGCTAGTTGGTTTCAGGCCTCAGTTTCACCAGCAACTCAGGAAGGTTTGTGTGAAATGTTTAAAACAAACAAACAAACAGATCTTTACCTCCAAAGAATCATGTTTAGGAAAGACCCCTTTTCTGGCGATCTTAAACTAATTCCCGGCAGCCAAATTGTTGCCCAGCTAGCATGGCAGCACAGGGATCCCCTTATACCTCTGTGCCATTACAGAGAGAAGCAGGAGTGGAGGTAGGCTCTGCAGAGCTGCTATTTCCCTGTCTCCCACCTCTGCCCTATCCGTGCAGGTGGGTGGGATGGTGGGGAGTGAATAGAGCAAGGCATGGGATGTGACTTGGCTCCACTTCTCCCTCCCCCTTCCCGACGTGCCAAGCAGCAGAGCCACCCCAGAGCATCAAGCAGCATAGTTGTGAGGAGAATAGACAGGGTGCAGTTTATTCCCTCCCTGAGACAGGAAGGAACCCAAGAGGGAGACTTCCTGATCTAGCCCATTATAATTAGTTATTTGTCCAAATTAAAAGATGATATAATTGGGTACAACTGGCAGTCTCGAGAGATGGCATAACAAAATCCAATGACTGGAATAAGTAGTTAGATAAATTCAGCCTTGAAATTAGATACAATTTCTTTGCTCTGAGGGTAATTAAACCCTAGAACGGCTTACTATGGGAGGTGGTAGATTTACCATTGTGTAGTCTTTAAAATAAGATTAGATATCTTTTTTTAAAATAATGCTTTAATCCAACTTCTGGAAGAAATTCTGTGGCTGGTGTTTGCAGGGGAGTGGGCTGGATGGTTGTAATAATCCCTTCTGGCCTTGGAATCTGTGAATCTAGAAGTGCCCCTGTTCATCCCCTTCCTTCATGCACCATGAGGAGAACAGGACTCTCTGCATTTCCCTCATCACATGCTGTTAAATTAAGATAATGTCTATAATCAAATCTCTTGCTTCAAGTCTTCAGTCAGTTTTCTTGCAGAGGTCAGAAATGAATTTTTTCCCCCCTATGCACAACTGTCTAGATGAGTGCTGGGTTTTTTTATTTGGGTTTTTTTGCCTTCCTCTGAAGCATCATAGAGTGGTTACAACTGGAGATAGAATACTGGACAGAGTAGATCAGTGCTCTGAGGTGGCCTAGAGAATCCTCTTTCTTGATGCCTGGCTGATGTGTCTTGCTCAAGGTCATACTGATTGCCAGATTTGGGGTCGGAAAGGGATTTTTCCACTGGTCAGATTGGCAAGGACCTTGCAGGGTGAGGGGGGATTTGTGCCTTCCTCTGCAGCATGGGCCATGGATCACCCATGGTGTCATCTGGGTGTATCTCACCTAATCACGTCCCTGCCTTTGTAGGGGCCTCGGGCTCTGGTGGCACTTCTGTCTCTCTTGTGTTTTGCCTGTAGCATGCAACAGTTTAGTCACCTGAGGCCTGAAATGCTTTAACCTAACTAAAGTTTGGGGCTTAATGTAGGGGTATCTTGGTAAATGTAATGGCCTATAATATGCAGGTCAGACTGGATGATCTAATGGTCCCTTAAGTTTTAAACTCTATGAAACAATGAAAGTTTCACATCTGAAATTTTACACATTTTACACATTTTACACATCAGGGCTCCGATCCTACAATTTACATTACAGGCAGTCCCTTGTGGAGTTCATGTGGGCTCAGGTCTGTCACAGCATTGTCAGTTGCAGGAGCAATGCTAGAATCACAGTGCATTGGCAGGGCTGTGGGAATTCGGAAGCTGAGTCAACACCTTCACATACTGTGCTGGGCTGCTGCTGGTTCCATCAGTCACTTATTTGCATGAAAAGTTTAACTTTCCCCCTAAACTACTCAAAGACACTATTACACTTCACAAACGTGGGACCTGATCATGTACATTGCAATCTGCAATTCTATTTCTCACATAATTAGATATCTAATTACGTGTCCCGATTTAGCTGAGCCATTTGCATGTATAGTAATCCTGATTTGAAAACACCGTTTCTAATGTTTTGTCTCCATTTTCCACAAATTAAGTTACAGAGAAATTTAATTTTGAACTAATTAAGTATTTTTAAAAAAAGAAACAGTGTGAGACATCATGGAACAGTGTGAATCACACACAGTAATCATGGACTCTATATGTGTTACTTTTGTGAGAACCTCCTTCAATTCAATGGGACTACTGTGAGTAAGCATTACTCAACTGGGTGACAGTATTAAAGAGTGGGCCCATATCTGTAAAAAAAACCTCAACTCATCTGGATCTAATCTGCTGACGATTTATCCATATTCTAATTATGTCCCGTGTGCAAACTTCAATTTTTTTCTGCGTGCCAACAATCTCATGTGTTTTCATCATACCATATATACTGGGGCGGGGGGGGGGAGGGAGAATTAGAGAGGATAACAAAAGCTGTTTATCATTTTAATATGGAGTGTATAGGCAAGGGGAAAAGAACATTGGCTGGGGGAGGAAATTGTTCATATTTTAATATAATTAACATAACTGCATTAGTGAAAATAGGCTTTTTCTTGCTGCTGGTTTTCCTTTTGGTTGCGGTGGCCATTGTTTACGTGAAGTGGGAACATGAAGTTAAAAATGGCATGCAGGCAATGAAGATGGGAGAGAGTATTATGTTAATGAGCAAGAGGGTAATGATTGGTATGCAACTGTGTGGACAAAATATAGTAGTAATGCACATTTTCAGGTGAGTCTGTTTAAAACTCCATTATTATAGCTGATGGGAAAACATGGCTTTTTCATGGAAAATTTTGACTTTTCATCAAAAATTTGGAAACTGACTATTTTGATTCAGAAATGCCACCACAGTGTCTCAGTGAGTTGTAGTTTGGGTGCCCCCAATTTTCTCTATTGGCTGGGCTCCCTGGCTGGACTACGTGTCCCATATTACACCATGATCTCCCCTGTTTGAGATGCCACAATGCAATATGGGAGTCACGTGACCATGGTGCATTATGGGAGATGTAGTCCAGCTGAGGAACACAGCCAATAGAAGAAAATGGGGACATGAAGCAATCCAAGTACAACTCTCATGAGCCACTGAGACGGCATTTTTAAATTTTCAGGATTTGGCCAAAGATTTTCATTTTCTGGCTGGAAAATTTCAATTTTCTGGTGTTAGGGGTGGGGTTGTATTGTTTTGTTTTTTTTTTTTTTAACCAAAATCAGAAAATTTTCACAGAAAACAAACCCTTTTTGCAAACAAATTGTTTTCTCAAAAACCTAATTTTCCATTGAAAAACAGTTTGGATGGAAGACATTTCCAACAGCACTACCCACTATGTGATTGTGTGTCCAATAAGCATTCAACTTTAAGTTAGTTCCAGTTGAACTGGTTACTTAATTTGCAATCTGAAAATATTTCCATTTATTTTCATGTGTGGCTGCACATGTAGTTAGACTTTATGGTGTGTTTAGAATACATTCGTCGCCCTTTGGCTTTGTGGGTTTGCATTACTGTGGGCAGTATCAGTTTGAACGTAGACTATTTGTGAATAATAGTGGCCACTGGCAGTGAAGTAGCCAGCAGATAAAATAAGTGTTTTATGTCATCTTGACAGTTTTTAAACTAGCTAATTTCCACAATTTAGGCCATGAGGGAAAACATCAATGTATGCCTGAAAAAGTTTTATATTACAAAACCTGCATATGTTTATAACAGGAAAGATTACATTTATTGAAGAAAAAGGCTGCCATCCTCCAGGGGCTCCAATTTCAGTACTATGTAAAACCTCACAAAGCTGATATAATTGCTATATTGAACGTGCCAGATAATAGTCCTGGAGTCCAGAGGCTTCACACCAAAGGATAGCTATCCAAAGATGAGAGTGGGATTGCCGTGCAGAGACATATACTGGTCAGACAGAGACATCCCTGAGGGGAAGATTTATTAAAGGGGATACTCTATATCCTAGTAAAGAGGAGGTAATAAAAGTTGATGAAGTAAAGGTAGGATCTGAAGAGAAACTGTTAAATGAGAGAGTCCCATTCAGTTACATCTCATGAAGACAGACAACTAAATATTGGCAAATATTATAAGTGCTTGTTCTTAAATGCTAGAAGTGTAAATACTAAGGTGGGTAAAATTCAGTGACTGGTATTATATGAGAATATTGATAGACTAGGCATCACAGGAACTCGGTGAAATAATGGTAATCAATGGGACAAGGTAATATCTGGGTACAAAATATACAGGAATGACAGAGTAGGTCACACTGGTGCGGGAGTGGCACTATATGTGAACGGAAGCATAGTCAAATATAGGAAAAATCTTAAATGAATCAAACAGTACCATAGAATCCCTATGGATAGAGGTTCCACGCTTCAATAATAAGAGTACAGCAGTAGGAATATCCTACCAACCACCTGGCCAGATGGTGACTGTGATTGTGAAATTCTCCGGGAGATTAGAGAGGCTACAAAAACAGAAAACCCAGTAATAATATAGGGGATTTCAGCAATCCCCATATTGGCTGGGTACCCACCTCAGGATGGGATGCAGAGATACAATTTCTAGAAAACATTAATGACTGCTTCTTGGAGCAGCTACTCCTGGAACCCACAAGGGAAGAGGCAGTTCTTGATTTAGTCTTACACGGTGCTCAGGATCTGGTCCAAGAGGTGAGTAGAGCTGAGCCACTTGGTAATAACAACTGTAATGTAATTAAATGTAACCTCCTTGTAGGGGGGAAAATACCAAAGAACCCCATTACAGTAACATTTCACTTCAAAAAGGGGACCTAAACAAAAATGAGGAGGCTAGTTAAATGGAAATTAAAAGGAACAGTTAGAAGAGTGAAATGGTTGTAAGCTGCATGGAAATTATTTAAAAACACCATAATAGAGGCTCAAAATAAATGTATACCCCCAAAATAAAAAAAGCAGTAAGAGGACCAAAAAAAGCCCCCATGGCTAATGGACATAGCAGAAAAGTTGGAAATCAAATCCTACCGAGAAAAATAGGAGTGAACATAAACTCTGACAAGTCAAAAGTAAAAATATAATTAGACAGTCCAAAAAAGAATCTGAAGAGCAACTAGCAAAAGAGACACAAACTAACAGCAATTGTTTTGAAGTACAACAGAAGCAGGAAGCCTACCAAACAATCAGTGGGGCGACTGGACAACTGAGGTGCTAAAGTAGCACTCAACGAAGATGAGGTTGTTGCAGAAAAGCTAAATGAATTCTTTGCATTGATCTTTACTGTAGAAGATGTGAGGGAGATTCCCAAACCTGAGCCATTCTTTTTAGGTGATGAATCTGAGGAACTGTCCCCAATTGAGGTGTTCATACAGGTGGTTTTGGAACAAATTGATAAATTAAACAGTCATAAGTCATCAGGACCAGAAGGTATTCACTTCAGAGTTCTTAAAGAACTCAAATATGAAAATGCAGAACTACTAACTGTGGTATGTAACCCAATGCTTAAATCAGTCTCTGTACCAGATGACTAGATACAGCTAATGGAATGCCATTTTTTTAAAAAGGCTCCAGAGGGGATCCTGGCAATTACAGGCTAGAAAGCCTAATTTCAGTACCAGGCTAATTAGTTGAAACTATATTAAACAACAGAATTATCAGACACATAGATAAAACACTATGTTAGGGAAAAGTCATGGGTTTTGTAAAGGGAAATCATGCCTCGCCAATCTACTAGAATTCTTTGAAGGTGTCAACAAACATGTAGACAAAGGTAATCCAGTTTATATAGTGTACTTGGACTTTCAGAAAGCCTTTGACAAGGTCCCACACCAAAGGCTCTAAAGCATAGTAAGCAGTCATTGGGATAAGAGGGGAGGTACTCTCACGGATCAATAACTGATTAAAAGATAGGAAACAAAAGGTAGGAATAATGGTCAACTTTCACAACAGAGAGGTCATCTGTGGGGTCCCCAAAGGATCTGTACTTGGACCTGTGCTGTTCACATATTCTTTAATGATCTGGAAAAGGGGGTGAACAATGAGGTGGCAAAATTTACAGATAATACAAATTACTCAAGATCATTAAGTCTGAATCAGATTGCGGAGAGTTACAAAGGGATCTCACACAACTGGGTGACTGGGCAACAAAATGGTAGATGAAATTCAATGTTGATAACTGCAAAGTAAAGCACATTGGAACACATAATCCCAACTATACAGAATGATTGGTTCTAGATTAGGTGTTACCATTCAAGAAAGAAATCTTGGAGTCATCATGTATAGTTCTCTGAAAATATCTGCTCAATGTGCAATGACAGTAAAAAAAACTAACAGTATGTTAGGAGCCATTAGGAAAGGGATGGATAATAAGAGAGAAAATATAATGCCGCCATATAAATCCATGGTACACCCACACATTAAATACTACATGTATCCTGTTCGCTCCATCTCAGAAAAGATCTATTAGAATTGGAAAAGATAAGAGAGGGGTCACAACAATGTTTAGGGGGATGGAACAACTTCTATGTAAATAGATATTAAAAAGACTGGGACTGTTCAGCTTGGAAAAGAGACTACTAAGGGGTGATGCAATAGAAGTCTATAAAATCATGAATGGTGTGAAGACGGTGAATAGGGAAGTGTTATTTACCTCTTCACATAACACAAGAACCCAGGGTCACCCAATGAAATTAATAGGCAGCAAATTTAGAACAAATCTAGGGAAGTATTTCTTCACGCAATGCACAGTCAACCTGCGGAACTCATTGCCAGGAGATGTTGTGAAGACTAAAAGTAAAACTGGGCTCAAAAAAGGAATGTTTGTTGTCTGTCTCCTGAGTATATTAGATGTTAGAGATAAGGATTGTAGTAGCTGTTACATAAAGGGATCAGAATCCAACTTTCTTCAGGCATGGAAGGAACTTTTCAGTACCAGAAGGCCTCTCTCTCTAACAAAACTTTTCCTTACCACACTCAGGACTTGAAGCAGCCCTGCTGTTTCCATCCAGGGTATGAATTAAGTGAGATGGAGACGGTTGCCCAGATCGTGCAATACAAATATATCCATGTTGTGCTGCACTGCCAGGATAGGCAGCCAGTGTCGTGAGATTCTCTAATGGTACTGAGAGCTACTTTCCCACTCTTGTACAGTATAGGGGGTGTGACTGGAGTTTTGCTGTGTCCTTCTGATCCGAGCAGTCATCAATCCATTTTGGTCATTGAAAGCCAGCATAACATAGAGCAGCCTTCCACGTGTGCTAAGCTCTGCTGGGGGACTGGCCCAGCACACAAGTGCCTGGTATTTGTGCACTTACACTCAACTGTGCTGTGCTCCCCTTAGCCATAGCCAAGATCCTGGGCCTCTAAGTCTATGGAAATATCTGCGCTGGGGACCAATAACCCAGTGAGCCAGAATTAATCTGGTTTAGAAACTGTCTTAGAAGGCTGTTAAGTGCAACACTTGGACTTAGTTAAATACTCAGCAAACTGATTTTATGGTTGGTGTGCATTTCTCCTTCTGGGAGGTAATAACTGATGTTATTCCCTGCTCTGGATTTCTCAGTGTATCTTCTCTTCTCTATCAGTCTTTTAGATTATTATTTCTACAGGACAGGCAAATCTCTTTTGTTTTCGGTCTTGTACAGCAGTGTGCAAATAAATAATAAGCAACTGTTTTCTTTGTCTTTTACTTTTATAACAACTGAATGGCTCTTCTGTGACTGAGGCTTATCACATGAGTGAAGGAATTCTAAATTTCACTATAATCATTTAAAACTAAGTAGTGGCTATGCACCAGGATTCTAAAAGTTATTGTACCTCTCTATAAGTCAAAATACCTATCAGTTTCATGAGGTACTAAATTTATGACAGTTTATCAATATGGCACTGCTATTACAGACATTTTGACCACCACTCCACAGCTAGAGCTCTTTTGAAGCGAATACTTACCACCCTACTAAATAATGATTATGTTGTCAGAAAATAAAGGGGGGTGGTTTTGTTGAGTTAAATGAGGGGGATATGACCCATAGTAACACAGTGTAAGTAAAGTTACGTGACACAAATGCCAAACATCAAAGAAAAGTACGTGTATTTTCAGGATCAGATAGCCGATGCCAATTTAACTCTGATCTGAGAAGATGTGGCTTTTCTAAGTAGTTTATAGGCACATGGTAAAAAGAAGGTATTTCAGTTATCCATAGTTAATTTAGGATCCATGGATAATTCATTGCCTACAAACCTCAAATAATGTTAATGTTTTCTAAAGACTGGTACGATTCCATTTCCCACTTGTAATACAATCAGGGCACCAGTTCAGAAGCTGTTGCCACTTTCCCTTAATTAATGTACAATTTACAGTCTGGGTGAGAATAATGGATTAGAAGAACACTCATGCAGTCAAGGGAAATGTCAACATCTATCCAGCAACAAAATCCAAAAGATGGAAACAATTCAACTTCAGTTTCATTTCAAGTGTTTTTACTGGATTTGTTGTTTATATACTGTGGGGCACTAAGTGAAAAACCTGCATTTGAAAGAGAAGTACTTGATGTTCACTTAGCACATTGTAAGTCTGCATTATTTCACAAATGTTTCAGGGTAAAGCATTTTCTCTCTCTTTTCCTGTGCTACCTCAGTATAATAGGATAGCTTCCCGTGTAGGTCAAGAGACAGTGATTTTGTTGGTGTTCTCAATGTACAGTCTATAGGGTAGCAATCAAAGACTATTCCCATTTTAGTGGTGTTTTCTTATGATTATTTTTATTTGGGGGTAGAGAGGAGGTCTGGTTAAAAATAAATTGGTGTAAAAAAGGGGAAAAAATAATTTAAAAAGGTCTAAGCCATGCAGTGTATGTTAGTTATGTTAAGTGTTGGTAGATAATGCTGTATTTCTCACAGTAACTGTCTCTGGTCCTTTCATTTCTTTTTCTCTTCTGCCTATGATTACAGTTCGCTCTGCTCCAGTTCACTCTGCATGTTTTAGCCTTTCCCGACCACTGCAATATTAAAAGTATATTGAGGATCTGAAAGACCATTACCTCAAGGGTCAGTTACCCTAATGCAGAACACTTTCCTCAGATTCAGTGGCAGCAGAACTGACTCTGAAACCTGTCTTAGAGAAGTACTTTTCCATTGCCAAAACCAGAGTTATTAAGCAAGGCAGTATTTTCTGAGTGGCAGTCCCACCCAGAGGGACACTGAGCATGGCAAGTCAATTGCAACGAGAAGGTAGCAGACCTGTCTTGTCTCATTACCTCATTTCCTATGCAGTTTCACTTGAAAAGCTCTTCCTTATTAACCATCAAAGAACTCTTTACTGTGATTGCATGAACTAACTGTAGTAAAACGTAGCCCAGTCATCACAATTTCAGTAAAATTGGCAGAAATTTGTTTCCTCCACCCTAGATATCAACAAGTGTGTTTTGTTTTTCAGTAAGAATAATATGATGTTGGTTAATATTAAATGGCAAGGAGTGAACATTAGTGGCTTATCGGGGCTGTTCAACAGGAGTGTCTAGTCTTTGGTATACGCGACAGGGAAGGACAGCTAAATACATGGGCCCAGCTGCATTAGCAATGGTGCAGCACCCACCTGGCCCCACCGCAGAGCTGCCCAAGAGCCAGCATAACTAGCTACCAAAGGATCAGCCCAAGATTGGGGGAACACAAAGGTGGCATAAAGCCATTCTCACCCCACAGTGCGAGGGGCTCTTCCATCATTACTCGGGTATGAGCAATGGTGTTAGAGAAGGCTTAAAGAGATAAAGTTATTCCCTGGAGTATGATAATTACATGATTATGTAGATTGTGGTAATGCTGGTTGATAAACTGATGTAATGATATGGCATAGCCCTTTCACCAACCTAGAAAAGATTTTTTTTTGGAGTCATCATATGTTTCCAGTGAATGGGCCCAATTCTAGTACCCAATGTAGTTAAATGGCAGTACTCCTCACTTGCTACAATGGGAGAAGGCTTGACCCTAATATGTCAAGAGATGTGACCTTGAAAATGGCTGCCAGAGCCATGCCTACATTGTGATTCCAGCCTGGTGTGTTTGTGGTTTTTTGTTTTGTTTTGTTTTTTTGAGGAAGGGGAATTTCCATAGTGTAAACAAGGCCAAAGTGTTTTGGGATTTATTTCCAGAACATTAAACATATATATCTCAACAATCATGACTAAGCCATCTCTTTAAATTCTGCACAGGCAGGTAGTTTAGTGTTCATGAAAGTATGAATAGCCAGAGATGGGCCCAAAGTAAAACTCCAAACACCTCATATTTTGGAGTGTTAGAAATGTTGAATCTTGAATGTTGTCTTCCCTATAAACCTGAACCCTTGCAGGTAACATCAAAGCAGTTGTTGCTGAGCCACAGAGATTAAATGTCAGGATCCTGACAAGGGCAGTCAGGACCAAGGGTCACAGCAGGGTCAGACCTGAGGCTGAGTAGTAGAGGACTTCATAGTCAAGTTACAGGCCAGGGTTAATACAAAGGATCAGGGTCTGAGTCAGGAGGCAAGATCCAAATCAAGCCAAGCTCTAAGCCAGGCATTCAAGAACAGGAATGGTCATGGCAGCTACAGCAGTGTTGCATGGACACTTCCTGGAACATCCTTTGGGTTTATATAGGATGGGGAGCCAATCAGGATCCATGAGGCTGCTGCCTGTTGGATTCCTTGAGGTGGGACTTCCTGTGGTCTGTGTCTGCCACAGGTCATGGAGTGTGAGCTAGTTATAGCTGCTGCTGGGCCCCAGCATGGGGGTTTCACTACCTGGTGGGCCTTACAAACAATAGTTAAGTGAACTATAACAATTTAAAAATGCTTAGCTGAATTGGTGCTGAACTTGGTTTGTCCTTATCTACACTTACAGCTTAATCAGTTTTCTGATATTAATATCTATATATTAAAGAAAGGAAAGATGTTCAATTAATTTTATTGTGAAAAACACTTCGTATCCTGTCCTATATGCATTGAATTCAATATAGATACACAGAGTATCTATATTGACAGACCTTTTTGGTGCGAAGGTCAGGACATTACAGGTTGAGTTCAATGCAGAATATTTCACATACTATTCTGAGTAAAAGTCTTTACTCAGAGTAACAGCCGTGTTAGTCTGTATTTGCAAAAAGAAAAGGAGTACTTGTGGCACCTTAGAGACTAACCAATTTTATAAATATTAAATTGGTTAGTCTCTAAGGTGCCATAAGTACTCCTTTTCTTTTTGCAAATATAGATACAAAGTGTTAAATATATAAATGTAGGTGGATCTAACATGAATGTAATTTAATTATATGTTTACATTCATGTTAGATCTACTTCCAAATTTAACATTTTGTATCTTATATTGGATCATGAGAGAGAAAATATTTATTTACATTACTTGAAATTGATTGTAGTCTCTCTGAGCTCTATTTAGAGATGCCTATTATTTTCACATGAGTGCTGTTTAAGATGGTTTCTCACTAGTTTCCATCTTGCATCTTCCACTACCCCAAATATGCAAAGACTTTTACTCAAAATAGTATGTGAAATATTCTGCATTGAACTCAACCTGTAATGTCCTGACCTTCGCACCAAAAAATTTGTACTGGGAGGGTTAGTAGTTGTCAAGCTCGTGTTTCTCTGTTAGTGTAAATTTTAATGCACTGGATTTAATTTGTGTTATTAAGTAGGAAGAATGTGTATTATTAGAGGTAATGACTGTAAAGCTAGTTAATTACTGATTTTCCCCAACATAGCTAGCTTGACATTTTCCTAGATACAATGAAGGAAAAGATATGCATTAACAGAATGAATATGGAACAAACAAGCATTTTCAATAGACTTACTTCATTTTAATAGATATACAGTAATTACCTAGGAAGTGTAACTGCTTTCTTCATCCTGACACTAACGATTTAAATTAAGTGACAGAACTTAACATATAGGGGTACTAAGAGTGTGTTTAGAACACCAGAGGTGGCTTAAGGATGCATAAAACCTTTGTGTTTACTAATCTTTTTTTCACCATTGAATGCAATACTACAATAATATACATTTATGTTTTTTCTAAGTTTCGTCTTAATAACTCCCTCTTGAAGCATATTTTTGGGAGAGATTCGTGTCTAGTGCCCGTGCACAGGAAGGAAGAGGACACAAGCAAATATCCCCTTCTTCATCCTTCACATAAGGGCCAGGCAGAACAGAAGTCCCTTTTGCTCAGAGGAGCATTGGAACTGCTTTACCCTAGTTCTCCTCCCACTGGTGTTAGATCACTGCAAAGGGTCAGTGGGAAGATCCTGCTCTTATCCCCCTCTGCCAGGAATTGTGGTTTGAAGCCAGCAGTTGGCAGGACACGATGAGAAAACCAAGCTGCACCACACCCAACTTGCACTAGTACTAGGGAGCTGGAGGGGAAGGGGGATTGTGCCTCCTGAATCTCTCTCCCTGGTGCATTCCAGTGCCGCAAAGCAGATCACATTAGAAGTGATACAGTCTGTATGGTTATATAAAAATATTTGCATTGAGTTGTGCTGAAGTTTTAATTTTATCAACAACTTCTGATCTTTATATTCACTTTTAAAAAAAACATATAACCTGATTCTTCTACCTTTATTCACAATGATCAGCATGTCGATTTAAACTAAGTCCCATTGATTTCAATAGGGCTACTCACTGAGCTACGGTAATATTTAACATACGGGTATCAGAATTGTCCACTATCTATTTTTCCCCGTGTATTCATATCCTATGCAGGATATACAATGCAATTCAGGGTTTGAAGTTTTGTTCACTTTTCATTTCCCAGACTTGTCCGTTAGAGGGGATAGTCCATACTACAACAAGTGTGGCCTAGTTATAGTTTCTGATTCCTCTGAAAGGATCCGATATGGGAAAGTCTTTAATGGAACTTTACACGAACACACTGAAGGTTTTTTGAGTTTATGTTTTGAAGAAAAGATGGGCATGAGTCTCCTCCTGCAGGATGCAAGAAACTCCCATTGAGGGATTCAGGTTAGATACCTATTAAAGAACACGTACTCACCCCCATTGAGACTCAAGCAATTCAGAAGCCTAGAAACAGATTTTTAAAAACATCAGCACTTTGGGGCTGAATGACCTTGACAACAAGTTGCCCTATTCAATGTGATAACTATGCAGACTACTTTAACCTCATTGGAAGAAAGGATGTAAACTTCTTTCAAAACTGGCAAATTAAAAACTAATTCTCAAACTCTGGGGCCACTGAAAAGAGTATGGATTTCTAGAAGTACAATTCAGGATGTAAGAATATCCATACTTTAGGTCTCTCTGCATGACCAAAGAACCCCAGTCTAAGGAGCTTTATTTCTGAGCATAATCCTGAGATACTAGTTGTTAATATTGAAGAGAGAACCCTGTACCTACTGCATAAAATTCCACTCAATAAACCTGTGGGCTGTGGAGATAATGATTGCGCTGTGTTTGCTAGACTCTAGAACTCTGCAGGCAAACACAATCTTGAATATGTTGGGAATTTCATAAAAGGAGAGTACAGGGGATCTAAACTTTATTTTGCTTCTAAGTATCAATCTGGCAGCAAATCCTCGAAGATTTGTTAGCTAACAATGAGTTGTCTAATAAAGAGATGCTGTAGTACTGGTCCTGTCCAGTCTTTCTTTTGTGTTTATGCAGCACTTTTCATTCTGAAAGGATCACCAAATGCTTTCTAAATAATATACATACAGTGCGATTTAACTACCACAATTTTAGGGTGGAGGACCCTAGCAGTTTAGTATCATGCAGTACACTAGTGGTAATGGGAATTTTGACCAAGGAAACAAGCAAAATTGTTTTTTTAGAACACCATCTCCATTTTAAGGTCTCCAAGGGAACGGCTCCAAAGTGCACAGGTTTTCAATTTAGTTGTTTTTTTTTTCAGAGGGATGAAAGACTGAATCAGCCCTGTTAGGATTTGAATGTGTGGTTCTGGGGAACCGAGATATTTCAAACCTGATTCATAGGTCACTAAGCAATCCCCTCTGGCAATAATACCTGTATAGTAGTGCAGTAATTCAACTGCAACACTCCTGGAGCAGATAAGAAATAACTGTCCTGCAGTCCTTGAGAACTGTAGTGGATCAAAAACTGTAAGGCAAACACTAAATCATAGAATATTAGGGTTGGAGGAGACCTCAGGAGGTCATCTGGTCCAACCCCCTGCTCAAAGCAGGACTAATCCCCAACTAAATCATCCCAGCCAGGGCTTTGTCAAGCTGGGCCTTAATCTCTCAGGATGGAGATTCCACCACCTCACTAGGTAACCCATCCCAGTGCTTCACTGCCCTCCTAGTGAAATAGTGTTTCCTAATATCCAACCTAGACCTACAGCAAATGAAGTACTTGCTGTACTGAGGAGTGTTGGAACTATGTATATCAACATATCTGAACTGTTAACAAAAGTCACCATTCAGAAGCACTTGAACTGTTAGATTTCAGAGTAACAGCCGTGTTAGTCTGTATTCGCAAAAAGAAAAGGAGTACTTGTGGCACCTTAGAGACTAACCAATTTATTTGAGCATAAGCTTTCGTGATGATTAAGGTGGGCCATTTCCAGCACAAATCCAGGTTTTCTCACCCCCCACCCCCATACACACACAAACTCACTCTCCTGCTGGTAATAGTTCATCCAAAGTGACCACTCTCTCTACAATGTGCATGATAATCAAGGTGGGCCATTTCCAGGACAAATCCAGGTTTTCTCACCCCCCCCCCCACACACAAACTCACTCTCCTGCTGGTAGTAGCTCATCCAAACTGACCTTTAGATAAGCTATTACCAGCAGGACAGTGGGGTGGGAGGGGGTATTGTTTCATGGTCTCTGTGTATATAATGTCTTCTGCAGTTTCCACAGTATGCATCCGATGAAGGGAGCTGTAGCTCACGAAAGCTTATGCTCAAATAAATTGGTTAGTCTCTAAGGTGCCACAAGTACTCCTTTTCTTTTTGCGAATACAGACTAACACGGCTGTTACTCTGAAACCTGTCATTATACAAGGCACTGCATTTAGCCGTATGGAGTGGAAATCTATCAACTGCATGAAAAAACTTGTACAGATACAGACAGACATCATCTTCCTTTCCAAATGCAAACAGATGGACATTGTACCAAAAGGACTGAAGGTAAAAAATCCATTACAATCTACATACCACACAGACTATGCTGACAGCTTGTGCCACATGCTCTCAAAGAAACTGCGGAATCACCTGATCAACATCCTCTACAGCAGACAGGGAAAGATTAAGAATGAGCTCTCAGAACTGGATACTCTCATAAAAAACCAACCTTCCACACAAACTTCCTCGTGGCTGGACTTTACTAAAACTAGACAAGCCATTTACAACACACACTTTGCTTCTCTACAAAAGAAAAAGGACACTAAACTTTCTAAACTACTACATGCCACAGGGGGCCACAGCAATGGTTCCCTCAACCCACCCAGCAATATCGTTAACCTATCCAACTATACTCTAAGCCCAGCAGAAGAAGCTGTCCTATCTTGGGGCCTCTCCTTCTGCCCCTCCACCCCCACGAACATGATACAGTTCTGTGGTGACCTAGAATCCTATTTTTGACGTCTCCGACTCAAGGAATATTTCCAACACACCTCTGAACAACATACTAATCCACAGAGGCCTCCCTACCAACATTACAAAAAAAAGGATTCTAGGTGGACTCCTCCTGAAGGTCGAAACAGCAGACTGGACTTCTACATAGAGTGCTTCCGCCGACGTGCACGGGCTGAAATTGTGGAAAAGCAGCATCACTTGCCCCATAACCTCATTCATGCAGAACACAATGCCATCCTCAGCCTCAGAAACAACTCTGACATCATAATCAAAAAGGCTGACAAAGGAGGTGCTGTTGTCATCATGAATAGGTCGGAATATGAACAAGAGGCTGCTCGGCAGCTCTCCAACACGAGTTTCTACAAGCCATTACCCTATGATCCCACTGAGAGTTACCAAAAGCAACTACAGCATTTGCTCAAGAAACTTCCTGAAAAAGCACAAGATCAAATCCGCACAGACACACCCCTGGAACCCCGACCTGGGATATTCTATCTACTACCTAAGATCCATAAACCTGGAAATCCTGGGCGCCCCATCATCTCAGGCATTGGCACCCTGACAGAAGGATTGTCTGGCTATGTAGACTCCCTCCTCAGGCCCTACGCTACCAGCACTCCCAGCTACCTTCGAGACACCACTGACTTCCTGAGGAAACTACAATCCATCGGTGATCTTCCTGATAACACCATCCTGGCCACTATGGATGTAGAAGCCCTCTACACCAACGTTCCACACAAAGATGGACTACAAGCCGTCAGGAACAGTATCCCCGATAATGTCACGGCTAACCTGGTGGCTGAACTTTGTGACTTTGTCCTCACCCATAACTATTTCACATTTGGGGACAATGTATATCTTCAGATCAGCGGCACTGCTATAGGTACCTGCATGGCCCCACAGTATGCCAACATTTTTATGGCTGACTTAGAACAACGCTTCCTCAGCTCTCGTCCCCTAACGCCCCTACTCTACTTGCGCTATATTGATGACATCTTCATCGTCTGGACCTATGGAAAAGAAGCCCTTGAGGAATTCCACCATGATTTCAACAATTTCCATCCCACCATCAACCTCAGCCTGGTCCAGTCCACACAAGAGATCCACTTCCTGGACACTACAGTGCTAATAAACAATGGTCACATAAACACCACCCTATACTGGAAACCTACTGACCGCTATTCCTACCTACATGCCTCCAGCTTTCACCCTGACCACACCACACGATCCATCGTCTACAGCCAAGCTCTGCGATACAACCGCATTTGCTCCAACCCCTCAGACAGAGACAAACACCTACAAGATTTCTATCAAGCATTCTTACAACTACAATACCCACCTGCGGAAGTGAAGAAACAGATTGATAGAGCCAGAAGAGTTCCCAGAAGTCACCTACTACAGGACAGGCCTAACAAAGAAAATAACAGAACGCCACTAGCCATCACCTTCAGCCCCCAACTAAAACCCCTCCAACGCATTATTAAGGATCTACAACCTATCCTGAAGGATGACCCAACACTCTCACAAATCTTGGGCCAGTCTTTGCCTACAGACAGCCCCCCAACCTGAAGCAAATACTCACCAACAACCACATACCACACAACAGAACCACTAACCCAGGAACCTATCCTTGCAACAAAGCCCGTTGCCAACTGTGCCCACATATCTATTCAGGGGACACCATCACAGGGCCTAATAACATCAGCCACACTATCAGAGGCTCGTTCACCTGCACATCCACCAATGTGATATATGCCATCATGTGCCAGCAATGCCCCTCTGCCATTTACATTGGTCAAACTGGACAGTCTCTACGTAAAAGAATAAATGGACACAAATCAGATGTCAAGAATTATAACATTCATAAACCAGTCGGAGAACACTTCAATCTTTCTGGTCACGCAATTACAGACATGAAAGTTGCGATATTACAATAGAAAAACTTCAAATCCAGACTCCAGCGAGAAACTGCTGAATTGGAATTCATTTGCAAATTGGATACAATTAATTTAGGCTTGAATAGAGACTGGGAGTGGCTAAGTCATTATGCAAGGTAGCCTATTTCCCCTTGTTTTTTCCTACCTCCCCACCCCCCAGACGTTCTGGTTAAACTTGGATTTATGCTGGAAATGGCCCACCTTGATTATCATACACATTGTAAGGAGAGTGGTCAGTTTGGATGAGCTACTACCAGCAGGAGAGTGAGTTTGTGTGTGTATGGGGGTGGGGGGGTGAGAAAACCTGGATTTGTGCTGGAAATGGCCCACCTTGATTATCATACACATTGTAAAGAGAGTGGTCACTTTGGATGGGCTATTACCAGCAGGAGAGTGAGTTTGTGTGTGTGTCGGGGGGCGGAGGCGGAGGGTGAGAAAACCTGGATTTGTGCTGGAAATGGCCCAACTTGATGATCACTTTAGATAAGCTATTACCAGCAGGAGAGTGGGGTGGGAGGAGGTATTGTTTCATGATCTCTGTGTATATAATGTCTTCTGCAGTTTCCACAGTATGCATCCGATGAAGTGAGCTGTAGCTCACGAAAGCTCATGCTCAAATAAATTGGTTAGTCTCTAAGGTGCCACAAGTCCTCCTGAACTGTTAGAGAGGCAGCTTTTTCTTTTTTCCTGTGTTCCTGTTACCTGCCATTTCATTATATACGGTTAGACCTGAGCTGATTTACTTTATATAGCGCCCAGGTTTAGGGCCCAGGAAGTCCATAGCTGTGAAACAACAAATGTCAGTTCTAGTCTCTGCCATGGGGAGACGTGCCTTCTGCAGCCTTTCAAAGGGTGGCCATGCTACCGTTGCAGCATGCATTCCTGCATAGTTCTGGAAGGAATTTTTCAGGAAGCAGGCTGGCAGCCCTCTTCTCAGGCCTTCCCATCCTCTAACCACCATATAACCCATTGCATAAGTCTATAGTGTGTCCCTAAATTAGACTATCTATGCAGTTTAGCTAAAATCAAGCGGATTATCAATGTGAAGGGTCAGTTTCAAAGATGAATCCATATCCTTCATTTTAAACCGATCTTTTATAGATTATAATGGAGAGACCTTGAACCTAATCATGGCATGGAGGATTTTAGCCCGGAAAGTGGCTGCTGTATATTGCCCCGTCTAATTGTGCTGAAAGATAGTTTAGGGAGGAAGGATAATCCAGCAGTTAGGCCTTGGCTAGGACCTCAGGAGGCTTGGGTTCAATTTCTTGCTCTGCCACAGACTTCCTGTATGACTTTGGGCAAGTCACTTAGTTCCTCAATTCCCCATTTATAGAATGCCTCTCCTGCCTCATAGGACTATTGTGAGAAATAATAAATGCATTAAAGATTGTGAGGCACTTAGAGACCACAGTGATGGGGGGCCATAAGTATCATAGATAGATAGGCAATGCTTTCCAAACTGCTTGATTTTATCATCTAAGTTTAATTTTTATCTAACACTGAAAACTGAGAAGACACTCTTATGTCCCCGGAGAGGAAGGTATTGATCATTCACGCCAAGGAGTGTCTTCTTATAGCATGATTTACAGAGCAATGTGTGGATCAGTCTCCAAGCAAGCTGTGGGATGAAATCACAAATTAATTAATAGAATGGCTGTTAATTAATGAAGGATCAAAAAGTAAAAGTTTTGGGGATACCACTATGTTGATCTGACTTTCTGTTGAACTGAGGGCAATGTGTAAGAGACAGACACAGATGACTGGATGAGGAGGAACCACTGCAAAAAACCAAAACAACAATGAAACACAATTTCTATATTATTAGCCATTCTGAAAATTCAGCTCCTTTTGGCAGTCACTGCAATGTGATGACGAGGATGCCTTCCAGTTTACAGTACATTACCTAAAGTAACATCTATTTTATCATAAGAACGTTGTTTCGGGTAGAGTTTAAGATTTGAAAAGATTTGGGGTAGCAGTGATTAGACAGATCTGTCTCATTGATCCAAATGAGGTAAGCTCTTTGAGCAAAAGAAATGTTAGTGAATTCTTTAGTGTTGTGCCATATGGTAACTACGCCTTGAATACCTTGTTGAAAGGTGACATGGGAGTATTTAAATAAATCTGCCCCTGGCTTGATCTTTACTACTATAACAAAAACAAACCAATCTGAGATGGTCAAGAATTAGTGAAGATCCAAGAAAGTCACAGTAGATTAGCAGAAAAATAACACAGTGTGTGTGTAGGTATCATTTCTGACCCCAACCTGGCAGGAGGTTCCACACTGACCGCAGCTGAGATCTGTAAGGTTGCAGGGGTCTGTCTGCATGGAACTTTTTGCATTCATATGGGGGATACGTTGGAGTGCAACACCTTTCAGAAGCTCTTCTGTCATTTGTTTTTTCATGGTCATAGGGTCTAAGGTCAGAAGGGACCATTATGATCAGCTAGACTGACCCCCTGTATAGCACAAGCCAGAGAACTTCCCCAAAATAATTCCTAGAGAAGATCTTTTAGAAGAATATCCAATCTTAATTTTAAAATGATCAGTGATGGAGAATCTACTATGACCCTTGGTAAATTGTTCCAATGGTTAATTATTCTCTGTAAAAAAAAATGTACACCTTATTTCCAGTCTGAATTTGTCTGGCTTCAACTTCCAATCATTGGCTTGTTATACCTTTCTCTTCTAGACTGAAAAGACCATTATTAAATATAATTTCCCCATGAATATATTTATAGACTGTAATCAACCCACCCCTTAGCCTTCCCTTTTAATATTAATAGATTGAGGTCCTTAAATCTTTCACTGTAAGGCGTGTCTTCTAATCCTTTAATCAGTCATTCTCATGGGTCTTCTGTGAACCCTCTCCAATTTAATCAACGTCCTTAAATTGTGGTTACCAGAATTGGACACAGTATTCCAGCAGTGGTCACACCAGTGCCAAATAGAGAGGTAAAATAATGCCTACTTCTACTCAAGATTCCCCTGTTTATACATACCAGGATCGTATTAGCTGTTTTTGGCCACAGTGTCACAAGGGGAGATCGTGTTAAATTGATTATCCCCCGTGACCCCCAAATGTTTTTAGGAGTCACTGCTTCCCAGGAGAAAGTCTTCCATCCTGTAAGTGTGGCCTACATTCTTTATTCCTCGATGATCACATTTACATGTAGCCATTTTAAAACGCATGTGTGTGCTTGCACCAAGTTGTGTGCTTGCACCAAGTGTTCTCGATAGCTTTGAACCAGTGACCTGTCCTCTTCATTATTTACCTCTTCAATTTTTGTGTCATCTGCAAATTTTATCTGTGATTATTTTGTTTTCTTCCAGGTCACTGATAAAAATGTTAAATAGCATAGGGCCAAGAACTGATCCCAGTGGAACCCCACTGGAAACACACTGTAGGTGGGTGGGGCTGTCCCTCTGCATCCACTTCTGAGGGAGGCCCTGCCTCCTGCCAGTCTGGTCTGCTAGAGTATGCTCAAAACAAAGACAGGGGGATTAGCGATACTCGATGGGCCCCAGCCGTCAAGCAGGGATGGGCCACAAACAGCCTGGGCTCTGGCTGGCGATCAGGACAGAGCATTACTAAGTTATAAGCCTAGCCTTTAAGTAGGGCAGGGCAGTAAACAATCAGAGCTCAGGCCTGCATTCAGGCACAGCTGTAGCAGTTCATATGCCCAGCCTTCACGCAGGGTGGGACAGCAAACAGTCAGGGCTTTGGCCTGCAGTCTGGCAGAGCTGTAGCCCCAACCATGGTCTATGGGGCTCCTGCATGGGTGAGCACCAACCATGGTCTTATGGGGCTCCGGCAGGGGTGTCCAAGGAGCACGGTCCCCTTGGCCTAAGGAGGGGGAGTACTGCCACTCCAGGGGTGGGGTGGAAGGCAGGACGCAGGCCCGCCCAACTCTACCACATCCCAGCCCAGGGCTCTAACGGTGGCAGAGTGGCCCACCACTAGGTCAGCGGGGATCCACTCGCAACATGCTGACCTTGTTTCAGGCCAGCTCTTAACCAGACTGTTGTCTAGTTTCCCTAGTCTACTTCCCACTCTCGGGTGTACCTGCATCCAGGGGTTGTCCTCAGTCTCCCTGAGATACACTGCCAAGGGTAGTGGTAGCAGTTCCTCAGTGTCAGGGGTCTCAGGAAGCTCATCTAGGCCCTCAGGGCAGGCGCGGCTCTCCTCAGCATCCCACTCCTGCAACAGGGAAGATGCATCTGTCTCCCTCGGCAGCTCCCTCCTAACTGAGCTGCAGGGCCGGCCTTTTATACTTTCTCTTCCTGTCCCGCCCCTCTGCTTCCGGCATGAGGGGCATGGTCCTCCTGGCTCCACCCATCAGGTGTCTTATGGTATCTCCTCCACGTCTGCCTCTGAGGGCAGCCACACCTCCTCACTACACACCCACACTCAATGACTGTTCCCTGTTTTTAATTGCATTTCAATCAGCTAGCCAGTTTTGCTTCCGTTTAATGTGCCCATGTTAATTTTATATCATTCTAGTTTTGTAATCTAAATGTTTTGCTGTGTTAAGTCAAATGCCTTACAGAAATCGAAGTATATTACATTGACACTATTACCTCTATCAACCAAATTTATAATCTCATTTAAAAAAAGATATCTAGTTATTTTGACAGGATCTATTTTCCATAAAATCCATGTTGACTGACATTAATTACATTGCTCTCCTTTATTATTTTATTAATCAAGTCCTGTATCAGCTGCTCCATTATCTTGCCTGGGATCGAAGTCACGCTAACGGGGCTATAATTACTGTCATTAACCAATATACCCTTTTAAAAATTGGCATAATATTAGCTTTCTTCCAATCTTCTGGAACTTCCCATAGTCTTATTGAAATGCAACGTTAATGGTCCAGAGCGCTCCTTAGCCAGCTCTTTTAAAACTCCTGGATGCAAGTTATCTGTACCTGTTGATTTAAAAATTTCAATATTTAGTAGCTTCTTTTTATTATTGATAATTTTGCCATTTCCATCTCTTAATGGACCAATACCATTGTCAGGATTCTTTTTGTTCCTAATATATTTAAAGAACTCATTCTTATTGTCCTTAACTCTGCTGGCCGTAGATTTATCCTTGGGTTCCCTTGGGTTCCCTTATCAATTTTCTATAATTTCTAACTGCTGGTTTCTATTTATTACTATCAACTTTTATACCAAAGTCTTCCCTGCTTAGCTCAGCTCTGCCCTGCACCACCAGGGAGTAATTAACCACGCAGAGACTTCAAACAGTTGGGCTGATCAAAATTCCAAGGGTTAGAGCCTTGCAGCCTTTAGCAAGGCACTGAGCAAAGCTTCAAGGGCTTACTCAGGGGCCCATGGCCCAGTTACACAGCCTGTACACAGAGAACAAATAACCAGCCAAACAGACAATCCTCAGACAGACCAAACTCACCAAGTCCTGCTACCTCCAAGCACAAAATCGGTAACTGGATGCTGGGATGCTGAGTTAGGTATGTTGGCATTGTTAAAGGAGAATGTATTACAGGTGTTTGTGGCTCTGCTGTTAGAATGAAAATGAAACAGAAGACTTGCTAATGCCTGCAAAGGTTTGAGCGTATCCCTTCACTGTGGGAGCGGATGGTGAGATCTACTGCTGCAAGGAGAGAACACAAACATAGGGCCAGACAGTGGCCTGGCTTGCACAATGGACGGGAGTAAGGAAAGAAGCACAGGCATATTCCTTTTGGGCAGGCAACCGAGATCCTGGGCAGTGGTGTGGGAAAGAGATCAGCTTCTGCAGAACACCACGTCCATCCCCTGTGCAAGTGGGCTTGACAACACAGGGATTTCATAAAGCTTTGGCTCCATTACTCCAATGCTAGCATAGGTGTGCTAGCCAGCACGCTGGGGAAAATACCCTGTCCCGGATATAGACCAGGAACAGGTTATGCCTTCTGAAGCAAGGGGTAACCAATAAGGTAAATTGTAACAGAGTCATGATCTTTGTTCTGGGGCAGCAGAACAATGTGTTGCTTCTTGCTAGGGCCTCGTGCGGAAACCCTTGATTAAGCCCATAATGAAACAACAGAAAGACTGAAAATTAAAAGTTAGGGTGTAACTCTGTCCTCAGCTTTTGCCAGTAAGGTAAACTGGCCTTGCTGTTCTTGGTCTTTTGCTCCCTGAGCCAACAGGATGGGGAACTGGGCATTAGTACTTTCAGAACAGTTATCTATACTAGAAACCTTGCACTGGTGTAGTTAAATCAATGTAAAATCAAATTAGTTAGATTGATGCTCGTTAAACTTGTTTAAACTGCACTTATACCAGTGTACCTTACTTTGGTAAATTATTGGATTAAGCTAAACTGTGGTAAATCCATTTTGTAATAACAGTGCAAAAACCCTAGTCTGCTAGTGTAGACTAAAGGCCTCAGCCTCTAGGTCACACACATATGAGTGTTTCATGTCACCCAGTGACAACTCCTTCGGTTTCAGAAAGATGTCTGCCGTAGTTCAGCATTCTCAGTTCCTGCGGATGAAGGGTCTGCAGTGGCTTGACCGTGGGGCCTGCTCCCAGCCTTTAGGAGCCTTGGCAGGTCCTCTGCAGGAGGCTGTCGCACCCAACTGCTCACCTGCTCAGTCGTCCCGACTGAGCTGATTTGCTCCCTTTGAAACCCTCCTTCCAATCAGAGCATGCCAAGCAGGGTTGAGGAGGTATGGCTTCCTGTGTCCAAAGCAACTCCTTAACCCTCTCCTCACCAATGTGGGGTTGGTATACCCTGACGCAGCATGCGCGAGCTGGTGTAATTTTGTGGGGAGAGTCATTCCACATTTGTTGGCACAAGGAGGAAGTGGGCACATCTTGACAATTTCTTCCATTTTGAGAGATTCTACCCACTCAAGAGGTATTCCCTGTACTTAAAATGGGGACTCCTGCTGGAACCGGTAATATCTCCCAGAATGGGAACAGTTTTTAAAATGCAGGCCGCTAGTGTGCATATGTATATAATACACTGTGTATTTCCCATCTGAACCACAGTATGAAATACATCATTCATTTTAGACCCAACACAACATGAATTTTTTCACTGTTAATTCCTGTAAACTATTAGCAAGAAATGCACAAAACAACCGAGTATATATTAATCTTTTTCTTTCCAAAACAGTAGCTTTACATTGTTTGCTATTGTCCTTACCCCTTCTCTCCCCAATACTGTCTATTGTCATTGAGTTGTTTAAAGGGGGAGGAGGGATCTTGCAGGCACTTGGGACCAGATTTTCAGAAGAGCTCAGGGATGGCTTTTCAAGAGCTCAGTACACACAGTTGGGGACAGATTTCCAGAAGTTCCCATTTAGGCACCTAAATAAGGGACAGATTTCAGAAGTGCTCAGCACCCAGCGGTTCCCGTTGTGACCTTTATAGCCAGTTTTTCAAAAGAGCTCAGTACCCACTGTGCCTATTTAGGTGGCTAAATTGGAGCTGAGCTCCTGAAAAACTGGCCTTTTCTGTTGGACATATTGTCTTCTATGGGATTTTAATTATTTAATTTATTTGTTTGTGTATTTATTCTTGATGGGATTTAGAGGGTCAGGCCCTAATTTAAGGTCCAGTCCTGCAACTTTATTTGTACATGCAGACCTTGTTCATGCAAATAGAAATATTGACCCTTTATTTGTAGTAAGTAAGGGCAGCTGATGTGAATAAATGTTACAAGATTGTAATCTAGAAGACCAATCTCATTAAGGCAGGGGACCCTGTTTTGTATGTTTGTAAGGTCTCATGCATAGCTATATATATAGTTAAGAGCTGGGTTAAACCTTGTTATGGGTTGATTTTAAAACCTAATTGATACTAATGGGTGCCTATTTTTTTGCTATTGTATTTCTCATTTTAGACTTTATCACATATAGAGAGGGCCCATGTCGCATTTTTGAGTCTTAGAAGTTTGAGAGGACTGTGTTTGTGCAATCCACTTTTAAAATAAATTCCTACCCATTTGGTTAGCATAAAAACCTCAACGTTCACATGGTGAGAAATACTTCTATGAGTAAGCTGTGAAATGCATTTGAAACTACACTTAGCTTTCTTTGAGAGGTTTTTGTCCTCCTAATTATACACAATAACATTTGTTATGTCTTTATTATTTTCAGACTAATGTAACCATTTATTCATTATTAAGAAGTGCTTCTTACCTTTTTGAACTTCCAGTCGCTGAGGTGCACCAATTTCTTTTACATTTAAATAACTGAAAGGATGCGTATTTTATTTTAAAACCTCACTTCAAATAGCTTCAAAACCCAAAGATGCAGCATGATGTATTTTAAAAATCCAGTTCTAAAACAATAATCACTTTAATGAGCAATCAAATATGCATTCTTAACATCTCAAGTACACTTTTTAAAAAAAACTGCCTTTCCAAGAGTGGCATATCTCATTTCTGTTTTGACATTCAACTGCATTAGTGTACACTTGTTAAACTTGTATATCTAAATTCCATTTGTCAGATATGCCAGGTCTCTACTTACACTTTCACCCTGTGTTCAAGTTGCACCACTTTTAAACCACTTAACACATTTCAAGTGCTTGAGTGCTAACAAACTCTTTCTTAATTCAGAGTGTTCTGCTATTACAGCTGCCCAGAAGTGCTTTTCCACATCTAAATGGACAAATAATAAACGTGAATGCTAATTCAGAAACTAAAATACAAGTTGTTAAAGACAGTTAAGGAAGAAAGTGTGATTCATCAGGGTTCAGCCGGGATTCATCAGCTAATATCACCCCAAATTACATTTTCTCTTACAAATACCTCCCCAAACAAACAATCCTCACCCAAATATTAGAATATCTAGAAACTCACTTTAGTTGCTTACTGCCAGGTCCAAACCATCTGTTCCTTCCTTCTTTACCCCCTTCCCTCACATGTTCTTTTCCCTTTGTCCTTTCCCTAATCTTGTCCTTTCACCTCAGATCTCCTGTGCCCCCTTTCTTCCCATGGACAAAATGTGGCATACCAAATGTCAAGGTGTGCTACCTTTCTTTTTAGGGAAGGTTCGCAATAGCAAGCTATCTTCAACCTTAACAAAGGATCTACCTCTGTTCAGTTATGTTATAGACATATTTCACAGCTGGCACATGTATACCTTACCATGTCAGTCGCTGCGTGCCTCCTACAAGGTGCTGAGCATTCTCAACTTTCAATCTATTGAGTGTTGAGGGTGCTCAGCTATTGCAGGATCAGGCTGTATGGTGCTGGTTCAGGACAGTGGAACGATCTTGGGGTTCATTAAATAACAAACCAGTGAATGAGAAAGGAATGAATCTTTAATAAAACAAACTGGAAAGCATCTGCAGTGAGCTGCTGCACAAAGCCATGTAGTGTTCTCCTCTGCGGCACACCTCCAAATTCCCACACTCACAACACAGTTCCTTATGAGTAAGGCTGTGATTCTTTCACAGATTCTGTGACTTTCCATGACCTCTGTGACTTCCGCAGCAGCTGGTGCTGCTGACTTCAGGGCCAGCTGCTCGTGCTCCCCACGGCCAGCTGCATCGGCCGCTGCTTGAGTGACTTGGGACCAGCTGTTCTGGCGGTCCCCGGGGCCAGCCACACTGGCTGCTGCTTGGGAGGCTTGGGGCCAGCTGGCTCCGGGAACTATCTGAGCAACGGCTGGTGCAGCTGGTCCCATGGACTGGCCAAGCAGCTGCCTTGGGGGCGGCCCCCAGGAGTGCCCGAGCAACAGTCCTGGGGGCCGCCCCAAAGCCAGCTGCACTGGCCACTGCTTGGGCAGCCCTGGGCAGCTGGCTTCGAGGCCAGTGCGGCTGGTCCTGGGGGCATCCCTGGGGAGCATCTGAGCAGCGGTCCTGGGGGCTGCTCTGGGGCCAGCTGCACCACCAGCAGCTGCTCGGGTGGCCCCGGTGAACTGGCTCCGAGGACCGCCAGAACAGCGGCCAATGTGGCTGGCTCTGGGGAAGGCCCAAGCAGCAGTCCTAGGGCAGCAGCCTAAGGAGCCTGGAGACCATCCAGAGAGTGGTCTCCGAGAGCAGCGGCCGGGGCAGTCAACCCCCAGCACTGGAGCAGCCCCTGCCCCCCACCAGCAGGAGCAGCTCCGGAGCAGCGTGGCCCCAGAAGTAGAGATTTTGTCAGGGGTATTTTTTGTAAAAGTCATGGACAGATCATGGGCCGTGAATTTTTATTTATTGCCCGTGACCTGTCCATGACTTTTACCAAAAATACCCGTGACTCAGTCTTAGCCTTACTTATGAGGGAAAGTCTCTAAATTATAAACTTCTGCAAACATATCTCTACATCTTCCCTCTTAAAGAAAAACAAATTAACTCTTATATACATACACAGTTAACAACCATGTAATAACACATGCATTCAATTCTCAACCCATGTAATACACTTCCAGAAACCCAATATGTGAACTCCCTGGGCAGGGAGGTTATTAGCATATCACTCTTGGCTGAGTCTTTACCACTCACTTTCCTCAAATATCCTTTCTCCATTCAGGTTAGCAAGTCTCTAGGAGTCTTTCAGGATGTTTAATCTCCCGCTCTGATAGTCTCAGTATCACCCTTGCATTAGTCCGAGTTCTCTTGTTCATTAACAGTTTCTTCTTTGTGCGTTGATGATAAAGGATCAGTCAGATGGGAAATGCCAGAGTCCACATCTCCTGTCAATGTGTTGGAACTTTCAGGGATTAGTTGTAGATCCCTTTGATTACAGCTAAATGTGTCCCCCTAGTCTGTCTGGACTACATAAGACCTGTTCTTTAACGATACCCTTTTGGCCCCAAGATTTGAAGGTGTGATTCCTCAGGCACACTCTATCACCGGGGTTAAGAGATGGGAGATCACAGGCCCCTTTGTCAAAATAATATTTCTGCGTCCACTTCTGATTTTCTCTCATGTTCTGTATGGCTTAATTGTTATGAGATTTCAGCAAGTAGATCTGATCCTTCTTCCCATTAACAGCTGAGCTGGAGAAAAGCCATTTTCCAGGGGTGTACTTCAGTAAACCAGTCACGCTTTATACAAATCATCCTCGCTGTCACAAGTCTTTTTCATAAGATTCTTTACTGTCTGTATAGATCTTTTCACAAGTCCATTTGATTGGGGGTAATTTGGACTTGATGTTTCATGATGAAAATCCCAATCTATAGCAAATTGCCTAAAATCTTCACTGGAAAATTGTGGCCCATTGTGACTAGAAACTTCATCTGGAATTCCACGTCTGGAGAAGATTCCCTTGATGTTGGCTATCACCAACTTACTGTTAGTACTGTGCAATGTGCAAATTTCTGGATACAGAGAATAATAATCTGTAAATATTAAATAATCCTTTGATTGCCAGGTAAGTAAGTCAATGCCTACCTTCTCATAACGCCTTTGTGGAGCTGGGTGAGGTCTCAGTGGCTCTGCTTGTTGGCATGGCTCGTATTTCAAGCAGAAAAAGCAGTTTCCTACCACATTAGTGATGTCATGATTGTTCCGCAGCCAATACCGCACCTCTTGTGCTCATTGTTAGCACTTCTCAATTCCTGAATGACCCTCATGGATCTTCCTTCGCATTTCTTTTTGGAGGCTCATTGGAATTACAGCCTTACTGCCCTTGAAAATCACCCCATCTATCACAGTAGGTTCATGTCTGCAGTTCCAATAGTCTCTTAAACTTGGGCACCAACTGCTTATTTTTTTCAGGCCACCTTTTAATGATCACTTCTTTAAGGATTCCCAATGATTCATCTTTCTCCATTTCCTCTCTTATTTGTTACTGTTTCCTGTTAGTTATGGGAATTGACTTTACAATCAGATCTACATAGGCTTGCATCTCTGTCTATAGAGTCTTCTCTGGAAAGTGCATCTGCAGTGAACACAAATTTACCGAGTGTAGGTCACAATCAAATCATACTTTTGCAGCTTTATCATCATTCTTTGAATCCGTACAGTACAGTCATTTAGCAGTTTGCTAAATAACTCTATTAGGGGCTTGTGGTCCCTTTCAACCTCCAGTCTGTCCATGAATATACTGATTGAATCTCTCACAAACAATATTCCTAAAAGCTCTTTTTCAATCAGTGTGTATCTGGTTTCTGTCTCAGTCAGTGATTTGGATGCGTATACCACTGGTTGCCAACAACCTTCATGTTTCTATAAAATCATTGCATCTAACCCGTACTGTGAAGCAGACTGTGAGATTTTAACAGGCCTTCCTGGTGCACAGAACTTCAGCACTGGTTCTTCTATCAGTTGTTGTTTTAAACTTTCCCATGATTCCTCCTGTTTTGCATCCCATTCATTTTTATTCTTTAGGAATTTTCTCAAAGCTGCTGCTTTGGTGTATAGATTAGGTTTCAGAGTAACAGCCGTGTTAGTAAAAAGAAAAGGAGTACTTGTGGCACCTTAGAGACTAACCAATTTATTTGAGCATGAGCTTTCGTGAGCTACAGCTCACTTCATCGGATGCATACCGTGGAAACTGCAGCAGACTTTATATACACATAAAGATCATAAAACAATACCTCCTCCCACCCCACTGTCCTGCTGGTAATAGCTTATCTAAAGTGATCATCAAGTTGGGCCATTTCCAGCACAAATCCAGGTTTTCTCACCCTCCACTCCCCCACACACAAACTCACTCTCCTGCTGGTAATAGCCCATCCAAAGTGACAACTCTCTACACAATGTGCATGATAATCAAGGTGGGCCATTTCCTGCACAAATCCAAGTTCTCTCACCCCCTCACCCCCCTCCAAAAAACACACACACAAACTCACTATCCTGCTGGTAATAGCTCATCCAAAGTGACCACTCTCCCTACAATGTGCATGGTAATCAAGGTGGCCAATGACCAGCACAAATCCAGGCTTTCTCACCCCACCCCACCCCCTTTTTTTTTTCCCGGAGACACACACACACACACACACACACACAAACTCACTCTCCTGCTGGCAATAGCTCATCCAAACTGACCACTCTCCAAGTTTAAATCCAAGTTTAACCAGAACGTCTGGGGGGGGGGGTAGGAAAAAACAAGGGGAAATAGGCTACCTTGCATAATGACTTAGCCACTCCCAGTCTCTATTTAAGCCTAAATTAATAGTATCCAATTTGAAAATGAATTCCAATTCAGCAGTTTCTCGCTGGAGTCTGGATTTGAAGTTTTTTTGTTTTAAGATAGCGACCTTCATGTCTGTGATTGCGTGACCAGAAAGATTGAAGTGTTCTCCGACTGGTTTATGAATGTTATAATTCTTGACATCTGATTTGTGTCCATTTATTCTTTTACGTAGAGACTGTCCAGTTTGACCAATGTAAATGGCAGAGGGGCATTGCTGGCACATGATGGCATATATCACATTGGTGGATGTGCAGGTGAACGAGCCTCTGATAGTGTGGCTGATGTTATTAGGCCCTGTGATGGTGTCCCCTGAATAGATATGTGGGCACAGTTGGCAACGGGCTTTGTTGCAAGGATAAGTTCCTGGGTTAGTGGTTCTGTTGTGTGGTATGTGGTTGTTGGTGAGTATTTGCTTCAGGTTGCGGGGCTGTCTGTAAGCAAGGACTGGCCTGTCTCCCAAGATTTGTGAGAGTGTTGGATCATCCTTCAGGATAGGTTGTAGATCCTTAATAATGCGTTGGAGGGGTTTTAGTTGGGGGCTGAAGGTGACGGCTATTGGCATTCTGTTATTTTCTTTGTTAGGCCTGTCCTGTAGTAGGTAACTTCTGGGAACTCTTCTGGCTCTATCAATCTGTTTCTTCACTTCCGCAGGTGGGTATTGTAGTTGTAAGAATGCTTGATAGAAATCTTGTAGGTGTTTGTCTCTGTCTGAGGGGTTGGAGCAAATGCGGTTGTATCGCAGAGCTTGGCTGTAGACGATGGATCGTGTGGTGTGGTCAGGGTGAAAGCTGGAGGCATGTAGGTAGGAATAGCGGTCAGTAGGTTTCCGGTATAGGGTGGTGTTTATGTGACCATTGTTTATTAGCACTGTAGTGTCCAGGAAGTGGATCTCTTGTGTGGACTGGACCAGGCTGAGGTTGATGGTGGGATGGAAGTTGTTGAAATCATAGTGGAATTCCTCAAGGGCTTCTTTTCCATGGGTCCAGATGATGAAGATGTCATCAATATAGCGCAAGTAGAGTAAGGGCTTTCGGGGACGAGAGCTGAGGAAGCGTTGTTCTAAATCAGCCATAAAAATGTTGGCATACTGTGGGGCCATGCGGGTACCCATAGCAGTGCCGCTGATCTGAAGGTATACAGTGTCCCCAAATGTAAAATAGTTATGGGTAAGGACAAAGTCACAAAGTTCAGCCACCAGGTTAGCCGTGACATTATCGGGGATAGTGTTCTTGATGGCTTGTAGTCCATCTTTGTGTGGAATGTTGGTGTAGAGGGCTTCTACATCCATAGTGTTAGTCTGTATTCGCAAAAAGAAAAGGAGGACTTGTGGCACCTTAGAGACTAACCAATTTATTTGAGCATAAGCTTTCGTGAGCTACAGCTCACTTCATCGGATGCATACTGTGGAAAGTACAGAAGATCTTTTTATACACACAAACCATGAAAAAATGGGTGTTTACCACTACAAAAGGTTTTCTCTCCCCCACCCCACTCTCCTGCTGGTAATAGCTTATCTAAAGTGATCACTCTCCTTACAATTAGGTTTGAATTTTCTAAGATAATTAACCATTCCCAGGAACTGTTGGACATCTTTCTTTGACTTGGGACATGGCATCATTTCAGTGGCTGAAATCTTCCTCTTGTCAGGTTTTACACCTTCACTGGAAATAATGTCCCAAACAAAAGTCAGTTCTGTAACCTCTAAAATACGTTTCTCCCTATTTAGTCTGAGGTTTGCAGCTCTGGTTGTATGCAGGACTTCCCAAAGTTTATGATTATGCTCCTCTTTTGTTGAGCCCCAGATGACGAGGTCATCCCTTGAGGTGTGAACACCATTAATATGTTCATAGATCAGATATACGGTTTTGTGGTACAGTTCTGGTGCTGAAGGTATGCCAAAGGGTAATTGTAAGAATCTGTATCTTCCAAATGGGGTGTTAAATGTGCATAGCTTTGAGCTTTCTTCAGTTACTTTTAGCTGCCAAAAACCTGAGGATGCATCCAATTTACTGAAATATTGAGCATTTGCAAATTGAGCCATAATCTCTTTTCTGGTTGGTAGTTTGAAATGTTCTCCTTTTTTAGCCTTGTTGAGGTCTCTGGGATCTAAGCATATGTGTAGCTGGCTGTTACTTTTCTCCACAATAGTGAGGGAGCTCACCCATTCTGTTGGTGCCTCAATTTTTTGTTTTACTAGCATTGCTTCCATACTTTCAAGCTCAGCCTTGAGTTTATCACAAAGTGCAGGTGGTACCTTTCTACATGGATGGATAACTGGAGGGTCCTGCTTGTTTATCCATATTTTTGTTCACCCTGCAGGCAACCCAACCCTTGAAACAGGTCATGACGTTCTCAGAAGAGTGCCTTGTAGCAAGGTTCAGTATGATTTTGTAGCGAGAGCACCCATTTTACCAGATTGAGTTTCTCACATACAGCCAGGCCTAAAAATTGGTGTCACATCTTTTGGTACTACAGGAAAGGGAGCCTATACATGGTGTTTTTATGGTTGATGCTAGCAACGCACCTTCTCTTCTTTGGTATATTTGTTCCAGAATAACCAGTTACTTTTATTTTTGTTGGTCCCAGTTTTGGTCTTATTTTCAGTCTCACGTAATCTTATTCAAACAGAATATTAACCTGAACTTCTGTGTCCAGTTTCAGTGGAATTGTTCCATTCACTGTCATAGGCAGTATCCAGTCACTCTCATCAGGCTTGCTAGATCCCGGTACGTCTATGAAAAACTCCTCAACCCAGATTGTCTTTAACTGAATGCACTTGACTGTTCAGCATTTGAGATCTGCAGCATTTTACAAAATGATTATTTCCCCGACATTTATGACAGAGTTTCTCAGAGGCAACACATTGTTTGGGGCCATACTGTGAGCCACAGCTTCCACATAACCATCTGTGCCCAGTTTTCTCCCTAGCAGTGGTTTCATAGTGAGTGATTCCACTTTCTGATTTGATGTAGTCCAGCTATAGTATTTAGTATTTAGTACATAGATAACCCCTCCTGGTGAATTCAGCTCTTTGATTTGTGCTTTCACAGTTTCTGCTGCCCTGCATATTTTGGAGATCTTTTTCTAAAGTTAAATCTCCTTCATGGAGCAGTCTCTCTCTTAACACATTGTCTTTAATGCCACAAATGATTCTGTCTCTGACCAGAGACTCCGTTACCTCACCAAAGTCACAGGTTTTACTGAGTTTCCTTAATTCTGTGACATTGCTCTGTGATGTCATCAGTTTTTTGCATATTCGTAAAAAATTCTCTCTCTAAGGTTTCATTCTGTTTTGGAAAGCAACGGTTAATAAATACAATTCAAATCTCTGTCTGATTTTTTCCCAGTTCTCTGCAACATTGTCTGACAATTGCAGACTGGAAGGAGGTTGCAATCCATCCATTTTTGGCTCCCCCACTCCTCCTTCTCAAACTAGTCAAGCTTACTATTGTGCTCACCAAATACATGCAAAAGGCTCTGTGCCTGGTGCTCCATGTGCTTCTCTGGTGCCTCCCTTTGTCTCTGCTTTCAGTTGCAAACACAGATTAACTTCAAAACCACTGCAGTTTCCTTTTCATTCAACACTTCTGACACCATGTAAGGATCCTGGGGCTCATTAAATAACAAGCCAGTGAATGAGAAAGGAATAAAACTTTAACAAAACAAACTGGAGAGCTTCTGCAGTGAGCTGCTGCACACAGCCATGTGGTGTTCCCAGCCCCAGTTTCCCACACTCACAGAACAGCCCCTTATGAGGGAGCATCTTTAAATTATAATCTCCTATAAACATATCTCTACAGAAAGTACTTAATCGTGTATTTAATTTTAGGCACACAATTAAGTCCCATAGGATTTAAACCTTTCTTAACATCAGGAACAAAATTAAGTGCTTTCCTGAAATGGGGCCAAAAATTGTATCCAAGGAGCCTTGCTCCCAAAGCCCCAGAAATGTACATTCAGATATTATCTGATTGTCAATATCTCAGTAGTTTAATTCTACTGTTTAGCTTGTTGATGATAAAGTGTACAGACTCAAAATATCATGTACTCCTGAAAAGATACCATCTCTTCTTGTCTTTTATGTGTGTGCAAAACAATGAATGTTTTCTTAGAAATAAACTGTAATATTATATTGATTTGAATGAGCAAGGTTAGAACTCCATAATACCTCTGCCTACTAAAGGGCAGGTAATATTCTCATGAGATTGCCAATGCCAGTAATCCATGAAGTACAGTACACATAATACTGTAATGAAAGGTCATTTAGAATGGTTGTTTAACACCTGAATTCAGTGGCCTTAAACCCTACCTGCTATATAGTTGATGATTTTTCCTTCCAATTTGTGATTATAGCTGGAGGTTTTTGTATTTGCTTTTGCGTTTATGATTTGTCTTGTTTGTATGATGAATAAGAGACTATTCAATGAAAATGTCAGGTCAGACATAGCATGAAGGGGCAAGGTATACAATTATTTCCATTATTCAAGGTGCAGCATGCATGGGAACTTAACAGAAAATCCACTTAAGAAATAAGAGATTTATATCTATGACCTGATTCATTAATCTTTCAGCACTTCTGAAGATATTTATCCCAGAAGTGCTCACTGATGATTTAATAAGTTTTGTTTTATTTTACAGTATTGTTTTTTATGTGTTGCACATGTTCACTGGGGGATGAATAGATCCCAATAAATTAATTAGTCATGTCTGCCTTTTATAATAAGGGGCTTGATAAATCAATGCATGACTCCAGTTTTACACCAGTGTAACGGCATGGATTTCAAAGGTGTTATGTTGGTGCACAGCTGGAGTAAAGCAATGGTGAATCAGACCCGTAATACCCTTATGGAAATCTGTGCACATGCTCCACAAAAATGTTTGTAAAAATTGTTTTCTTTTTTTAAAAAAGAAATACCTATTTTAAAATATTTTATTGTTTGTTTAAATTAAAATACATCTATTGTAATTTCTACTTCTTTTTTCTTTAATGCCTTTTAGTTTAATTTTTTCCATTAAGAAAGCTACCACAGAAAAACAAAATGTCAAGTGTTCTTAATTTTAGGGACTTGCTTTAAAATGGAAAAAGTAGGGAAATTCTGAATCACCGCTACAAATCTGGGTTGATATGTCATACTTACCTCACAACAGTGGGATGGATTCTTCTCTCACTTACACTGGCTTTACACCACTGTATTTCCCTTATCTTCAATGTCATTACTCTTAAGACATACCAGTGAAAGTAAGAGAAGAATCAAGCATTGTATCTCATCCTTTTTTATAGTGTCTTCCAGGATGTTCGTCATAATATGTAAGCTAAAACTGTTAAGAATGTTATTTATTCTATATTGTTTAATATGTCTTTCACAGATATATGACTAGTAGAACATATTTTTAAAAGACTCTTATTTACATAGTTCATTATTTACTCAGGGCCATATTGCGGTATCCTTACATGTATTTGGTAGTACCTTACTCTGCCTCAATGACTTTAATGGGACTTTAATAGATAAGGTTCTACTCAGTGAAAGTAAAGATATCAGTGTGTAAGGATACCCTTAATAGGCTGTTGTTATCTCTTCTCCAAGGGTATGTCCACGCAGCAAAGAAAAATCTGTGGCTGGCCTGTGCCAGCTGACGTAGGCTTGCGGGGCTTGGGCTGCGAGTCTGTTTCCTTGCTGTGTCGACTTCCGGGCTCAGGTTGGAGCTCAGACTCTAGGACCTCCCCACTTCACTGGGTCCTAGAGCCTGGGCTCCGGCCTGAGCCCAGAAGACTATACAGCAATGAAATAGATTCGGAGCCTGAGCCCTGTGAGCCACGTCAGCCTTGTGAGACTAGTTGCTGTGTAGACATACCCTAAAGGCCATAGCCAAAGACCACAGAAGTCAATGGGCAGGCCCGCCGACAGGGAGGGGCAATTGCCCAGGGGCCCAGGTGATTTAAAAGGGTCCGGGAGCCCCCAGCTGCCGCTGCAGTAGTGTCAGTGGCTGGGAGCCCCAGGCCCTTTTAAATAGCCCAGGCGGGCTGCAGGGTGCCTAGGTGCGCGAGACTGCTCTGGGCTCTGTGCTTTGGGGGGCTCCGCAGGCCGGCGTGGGTGGTACCAGAAATGATGGATTCATCACTTCTGCCCTGGGCTTTGCCACCCCTAGGGATGGCCCTGGCTCTGGCCCTGGGGCCCAGAATTTCTGTCAGCCGGCCTGTCAATGGGTGTCTTTTTATTAACTTTAATAAGCTTTGGACCACGTGCAGCGGGTATCACAGGCCAGGGGAGGCTAAGCCTCCCCAAGCAGCCAGATGTGGCTCTGCCCACGCTCAACCCCCAGACTCCCTTCTGCTTCCCAGGCCTGGGATGCTGAGGCCACCTGCCCAGCGCTCTGGGCCTGAGGGCGCTCAGTGGGCTGGGGCTGGGACAGGGAGGCTGGCAGCCGCGGTGGGCGGAGGCCTCTGGACTCCAGTGGGAGGGACGGGGCCTCGGTCCGAAGGGGTGGCCCTTCCCCCAGCAACCAGTTCACACGCTGCCCATGCTTTGGGTCAGGCTGTACATGCATAGTTGCAGACTGTTGTGCTGACTGATGCTGAGGTATCCTGTGGTTTATCATTTCAGACTCTGCTTAACCATACAAACTGTAACAATTGTTTTGGGTTAATAAGATAGCTATGGATGTGCAGTAAGTCTGCTTGGTAAACATCCTTTTGAAATTTTGGATGGGGAGAAAATACAGTTCAGGTAGAGTAACCTGCTTTGAAAATGAAGTGATTGTGTTTGTGACATGAATCACCAAGGTATTTGAGTGCCTTCCAGTAGTGACACACGTAGCAACTGCCAGGTGACTCTTTCCTTTTTTCTCTCTCCCTCTCCCCACAGGGAAAACAAAAGGCAGAAATGCATCCAAAGTGCAAGCCAAATTTTGTCCCAACTTTTCATTGATTGCAATGGAGTTGCATGGAGTATAAAATGGAGCAGATTTTAACCCCTCTGTTTGTAACAAACACAGATATAATCTGATGTTTACAGAGCTGTCCCAACAAAGCCTATGACCACATTTGCACTTTCTCAAGCCCCATATATGGAGACCTTGAAATGCCAACACCAATTTCAGCTTTCTTTTAAAATCAGAAGTTCATTTCTAGCTCTTACAGTTAGGTAAATGTTGTTAACGAATCACTGGTGTTGAACAATAGGCTAGATTGTCCCTTCCCAGGCCAAGCCATGGGAGAGGACTTTTAGGGAGGAAATCTAAAAAGCTTTGGGAGGTGGCCTTTCGGAGCCATTAACATTTCTAAA
This sequence comes from Eretmochelys imbricata, assembly GCF_965152235.1. Classification (NCBI taxonomy): domain Eukaryota; kingdom Metazoa; phylum Chordata; order Testudines; family Cheloniidae; genus Eretmochelys; species Eretmochelys imbricata. The sequence goes on along the minus strand of NC_135574.1, from coordinate 197,994,773 downwards.
GTAGTATTTTTTTTTCCCGTATGAATTTCCTGTTACAACATGTGGTGGGTGGGTTTAACTGTAATGTCCCTTGCTGTACATGTTACAATTTTATAGCAACTTTAATTTAAAGGAAACAATGTTTTTGTCTGCTAATACAATGTTCCATAGAGTAAGTTACATTCTCAAGCCCTGATTCTAAAAAGCTCTTAGTCATGTGCTTAACCCTAAGCACATAGTTAAGTCCATCCTTATTTAGCAAAATACATAGATTGCACACAGTTCTTTGCCCCCTACACACAAGGTCATTGAAGGGGTTAACGCAGTGTTTTCCCTGTGCTCAAGTGGCTCTACACTAGGGCTGGTCCAAAAAAAAAAAAAAAAGATTGAATTGTTTTTCTGTCAAAAATTCAGTTTCGTTGAAATAAAAACATTTGGTGAGAACATATTGGTTCCTATGACATGCTTGACAGGAAAAAGTAAAAATAAATAGTTACAGTTTTCTCATTCTGTATCCATACTGGTCAAGCATTTTGTTTTGGTATGGTAAAAACATTTCATTTGAACTTTGTTTCATTTCATTTTGTTAGACTTTATTGAAATATTATTTTTAATATTTATTGTTATTTTACATGTATTAAATATATTATATGTAGTGTTATATATAACAATATACTGTTTTGACATTAACTAAATTAAATATGTCAGTGTTTCCAAATCGAAAAAGTTCAGAATTTCTGAAATTTTTGGAATTTTGAGTTTTCATTCCGATTTGGAACAAAAACAAATTTGAAATGGCAGAATTTTCCATGGAACAGAAATTCTGTTTTCCAACCAGATCTGCTCCCAACTAGAGGTGGGGCGATGAGTGAATTATGCTGTTTGGGTTCCACTGTTTGGTTTGTGCAGTCTGGGTCCTTCAATTGTATTTTAAACCGCACCTCAACACAGTACCTAAGCTCATGCTTATCTGTAAGCATGTGAGTAATCTATCTGAAGTCAGTGGGACTGCTCATTTACCTATGTCCTATCTTGCTGAATCAGGGCACAGTGAGAATGGTATTTAAACCTGATTTTCAAATATTTGTATTCCACAAGTGTTTATGGGACCTAAGCTTTTTTTTTTTTTTTTTTACACATTTTGATTAAAAAAGAAGTATCTTTGAGCCAGAAGTGTAAAATAATGAAAACCAAACTTGAGTCTGAGCATTCTTGATTTTAACAAAGAAAGAAATCTAATTAAAAAATTATTTGCAAAAGAGGAATCTCCTTTACTGAACAAAGTGCTGGATGCAGTATGGGTAGTGTTTACCAAAATATAATTCTGGATTAAATTGATTTAACACAGTTTAAAACCTTCCAGGTTTAAACTCTGTAGCCCATCTATTTTCTAAGCCTAAACAGATAACCAATAATATAATAACTACACTCTTACTACTTGAAGGTTAAGTGAGAGCTGTGTTGTTCTTTCATCCTTTTAAAGAATAAAAGTTGTCTGTTGTAAGCAAATGAAACAAATTATTACTGAATGTAATCCTCCTTGGGAAGCACATATATTGGAATACACTTGTTTACTCCAGGCTGTGTAACTGGGCCTTTAAATCTGTTTCTAATTTATTTTAACTCGGAAATATGAGGTAAATGCAGAAATTGTGCATTAATAAAATCCCCTTATGTTCCCAGCTTGCATGTGAAATAACAGTTGTGGTTCACTGAAAATGACTTTGGACCAACACTTTTGTTGTGATTTTATTTTTTATTTTCATCCATGCAAGAACACTCCTGTGATGCTTCTTTTTTTTTTATTAGTGTTTTATGAGTGGTTCATGTTCTTGTTTCTGAGTCAGGGAAGAATGAGTGAAATATTTAGTTTTCTTTTTCTAAATTCTTGGGTCAAAAGTAAGGGCTTGAGAAGTCACGTCCATCCAAGATTTGCGGCCAAGCATAGAGCTGGTTGAAAATTATCCGCTATTAAAATAAAACCACTATGTCCATTTTCATCTCTGTCTCCACTGCCATTTACTCTCTCCCCAGCTTTGCTCTTTTTCTCCTGTCTCTATCGTGTTTTCCTTCTTCCGGCCGATTTCTGTGCAATTGCCTCTCTAACACTTCCTTATGCCCTCCTTATTACTTTTACTTCGTCCTTCCATGTGTGACTTTCTTTGCCTTGCTTTTCTCTGTCTACTCCACCCAGTCTGCCTCTTTTGCTTTTTATACCGCTTCCTTTTTGAATGCCTCACTCTGTGAAGCATGTCATTCCTGAACTGCAACAGCCCTAAGTCTCTCCTGAGCAAAGATTAATTTTGCCAGGTAGAGGGATTCAGGATTCCTCTGTAATCTGAAGATAGTCTACTTTAATGTGCTTGTATTTTCTGAATGGAACCTAATCACTGTTTATGGATGTGTGTTACATTTTGAGGGAAAACATATTCATATTCAGGAATATTAAACAAAGAACACCATGGGGATTGCATAAAAGCAGTGAACAGGCTGACTTCTAGAGTGCCAGAAACATAAAGGGCCACTTTCTCATCTGATGTAAACTGGCATAGTTCCATTGGGCAGCCATAAATATACTAACATGAGGAGAAGAGACATTGCCATTCTAGCTGGCACAACGTTATCCACTTATTTAAATATCAAAGGACAAGGTTTTCATTTTAACCTGATGTTCAGGCTGCTACACATACACCAATGGTCTCCAACCCTTTTATGCCCAAGATCACTTTTTGAATTTAAGGGCAACCCAGGATCTGGCCCACCTCTTCCCTGAGGCCCTGCTCTGCTCACTCCACCCCCCTACCTCCTGCTCACTTGCTCCCCCTAACCCTCACTCACTTTCAGCAGGCTGGAGCAGGGGGTTAGGGTTCGGGAGGGGATGCAGACTCTGGGCTGGGGCTGAGAGGTTTGCAGTGTTGGAGGGAGCTCTGGACTGAGCCTGGGGCAGGGGGTTGGGGTGAAGCAGGGGGTGAGGGGTACAAGTTCTGGGACGGAGTTTGGGTGCAGGAGGGGGCTCCAAGCTGGGGCACAGTGTTGGGGTGCAGGAGGCGGTATGGAGTGCTGGCTCTGGGAGGGGGCTCAGGGCTGGGGCAGGGGCTTGGGGTGCAGGAGTGGGTTCAGGGTGAAGGAGGGGGTATGGGATGCTGGTTCCAGGAGGGGGATCAAGGCTGGAGGTTGGGGTCCAGGCTCCCACCGGGGGTACCTAGCTCTGGCAGCTCCCGGTCAGCAGTGCAGCGGGGCTAAGGCAGGCTCCCTGCCTGTCCCGGCCCCACTCAGACACATCGGCACCTCCTCCCCATCATGAGCCGGGCCACCCCCTGCCAGCCAGTAGTGCACCACCTGGCCATGCTGCTCTCAAAAGGGGCCAACGCACCCCTGGCCTCTTGGGGGGGGCAGGAATCTCCACATGCTGCCCCTCTCTGCAGGCACTGCCCTCGCAGCCAATGGGAGCTGCGGGGGCGGTGCTTGCAGACAGGAGCAGCGCCCAGAGAACCCTGCCCACCCTGCACCCCACCCCCGCAGGTGCGTGCTGTGCTGGCTGCTTCCTGGAGCAGTGTGGGGCCATGCCAGACAGGGAGCTTGCCTTAGCAGCACCCCCACTGCGCTGCAGCCAGAGATTGTGATCGACTAGGAGAGTCCTCAGGATCAACCAGTTGATCGCGATCAACAGGTTGGTGACTACTGATATACGTGGTAGAGCAGTGGTTCCCAAACTTGTTCCACCACCAGTACGTCCCTCAGTCCGCGCCGCTTCCCGCAGCTCCCATTGGCCTGGAGCAGCGAACCGCAACCAGTGGAAGCCGCGATTGGCCGAACCTGCAGACGCAGCAGGTAAACAAACCAGCCCGGCCCAGCGGGGGCTTTCCCTGCACAAGGGGCAGAACAAGTTTGGGAACCACTGTGGTAGAGGAATATATTTTGTGGTAACTCTACTGAGTTTAATTATGAGTTATTTTTCCTAAATTAAATTCACATAATTTTTTATGTGATTTTATTTCAGTGGGATTTCAGCATATACTTTCAAGGTGTTTTCCTGAATTGGCTCTTGGGTTGACATTTTCCTCTTCTGTTTCTCCACAAAATAGGCATAACATGGGCAGTGCAAACTTTCCCATAAAAACCCTCCAACATGATTCAACCCTGACCTGTAAAATGGGCACATGTAGAGGCTAGAGAGTTGTTCAGTCTCCATGTTGTTCAGTTCTTGGCCTCTCTGCTGAGGCTGCCATTAGTGCCCCAATTGTGCACCACTGTCTTCATGAATATCTGATTAAATATTATAATTTGATGATATTCTCTGGTTTGATCTGTATGATCCAAATTAGGGGCTCACTAAAATATGTCCCTAAATATTGCTGTCCCAATATCAGGCCCAGTTCCACAGTCTTCACTCAGTAAAGAGTCAATGACGGGATTCAATATATGTAAGTGGCAGAAGCACAGATCACAGGTCCTAAAACCTAGATACTCCACTCTTATCCTATTATTATTTACTGTAATACTTTTTTTAATCAAAAAGGCATTATTATAGGCACAGAGTGTGATAACTGAGTAAAAGAGAGATTAGCTTCTTGCAGAGTGTGAATCTGGGACAGATTGAAAAGATCTTTATGTAGCAAAAACTGAATCCTTTAGTATGTACCCGCTTGTGATTTGATTTGGTTATATAGTGTGTTATTGTGTGAATATCACCACCAACCCACCCCCAAAACCCACCCCACACACAAACCAAAACCCATAAATATATTTGATTCAAAAATAAAATTTCAAATGACTAAACTGATATTTTTCTTTGAATTTATGTTTTAAAAAAAAGTGGAGTCTGGAGAAGGCATCTACCATACTTTGCATTTTATCACAATGTTGATTTTTGTATCTAAACTATGAATTCTGGGGAGTGAAATGAAACTACTGAAACAAACACAATAAGGTACTTCAGGTGGCACTGTTATATGATGTGCTATTCTTTTTTGGAGTAATATGTTTCCAGTGAGGCGCATGGGGTGAAATCCTGGCCCCACTGAGGTCAGTGAGACTTTTGCCATTGACCTCATTGAGGCCAGGATTTCATAATACAGTGTAAACGAACATACTGCTGTGTTTGTTATGGTCACCCTAAATGAATAAAAATGGTGATAATTTGACTTGCTGTTGTTGTGAGAAAGATACTCCTTGGGTCAATATCTTACTTTCTTTTTTCAGTGCTGCATTTAAATGGTGAAAAGTTGTATTTTCTAAGCAGAGAGGATGTGGTCTTGTTTCAGAAGCACCATTGCATTTATAATCATTTGTTCATTTTATTCATCTTTCAGTTATTTGTTAGAAGTCAAACTCATATAATATTCATACTTCTGGCAGCTATCTTTTGGAGTGCCATCCCCTAGGCCCTTGTTTTTCTTCCATTGATTGGAAGGGCATTAGTGTACTGCGTGCGTCCTAGAGCTATACAAGTGTCAGTTAACTACACCTTGAAAATGTGTAGCAGCTAGCAGAATAAACTATCTTCCTGCACTTTCCACTATCATGTGATAACATCTAAGAGTAATTACTGGTTCTGTTTACCAACAGTTATTTTGTTCACAGGACTAATTAGCATGCTATGGGAATAGATATTGGTGCACAGGTGGCAAGATCTGGGGATTGATTTATTGTAAATTTGTTATCATCAGTTCTGCCTTTTGTGCCACTTTGCAGATAATGTTCATTTTAAGTGGTACTGGGTGAGATGTAATGGTTCATATGGGTTAGATATAAGATACAGCTACTCTTTACAAGGATTGTTTTTAGCAGTTTTAAATCAAATCTAGTCTTCATTTTGCAGATGGCAACATTGCTCTTTTAAAATTTCTTAAAAAAAGTATAAATAGGATGTAGAATAGTAGCAGCCAAAATAATCCTCTGACTTATGTTGTCACAACATTGGTCTTGTTAAACTGGCAGGTCCAGACAAGAAAATCCTGATTTAAAACAGTAGTTTATTTGTACTTCATAATACTATCCCAATGCTTAGTTAGGCTTTGGTGGTGTGTCAGAGCAAAGCAAGTTTGCTCATTTATATGCACTATATTCTTTTTCAACGGCATGCTTTGCAAGTGACAATTGTGCTGGCTCTGTGCATTTGTAGTCACAGTGCCATTTTTGAATGTAGACTTAAATAGCTAAATACATTGATTATATGGCGGGGGGGATCTTATGTATTTATGTATGGGAAGAGATAAGGAATATTTATCTGTGGAAGATTCTGGCCTCTGCTGCAACCCCTGCATACTGCTTTTGTGATGTACAGGAGATCCAGTGGGTCCACAAGATCACGGGAGCAGGAAAAGGAGTGGCTGTAGTGTAACACCGACAGCCTCCGGTCGTTGGCAGGCAGGATTGAACCTGGGACCTCTGGAGCTTAGTGCATGAACCTCTACTGCATGAGCGAAAAGCCAACTGCCTCTTAACTAAGGCTGTAGAGCAGACTCATTTCTCTCTCTCTCTCTAACTGGTTTCAGTGCCACTAGATGGGACAGAACACCACACCCAGGAAGTGTGTGGGTTACAGTAGCATTGAACAATATTATCATCCTGGGCTGTGGAGCAGCCCATTGGTCACTGTAAGGAGTCTTCTGTAACTTAGAGCCACTCCTGGAACCACTGTTGAGGCAGAATCTTGGTAGTCCAAAGGTGACTTAATGCTCCTCCTGAGCTGAACCATCTGTGCTGTGCCTGTTCTGAGGTACAGCAGAGAAGCTAGACCTGACATAAAATGTGTGTATTTATATGTGTACACAGGGGGTTGTGTACCTACATACACATATCTAGATGTGTGAACACAAAAGACTTTAACCCCTCAATCAGGTTGAGAATATGCATATGCACACACACTCCAACTGTGGGTATATTTTGTCTTATAAAAACCTGTTGTTTAATGCATTATTTCAACACGTTCCCTGTCATGATGAACCTGTTATTTTAATGCTTTGTAGTCAGCAAACTTTCTGCGGCTGATCATTCTAAAGCATATTGCTCTCTGAATGTTCTGTCATCACTTTTTCCTGAAATAAAATATATATTCTTACCTTGAAATGTATTTATCTTCTCTCATCCTCAGCTTTCCTTCCAACTCTTTTGTCAGCTGCACTACTGGTAGGGATTGCTGTTAGAACAAAAATCGATGTCTTTCCTGTCATTGTGTCTCTGCATTTCCCTTCCTGATTACAACCAAATGGTGCAGCTGGATATCCATATTCATGTTCCCTTAGCATTGAAATAAAATAGTCCATCTGCACAGACTTAGGACTACATTGCTACCTGAACACAGGAGGCTTTACTTCGTCCATCACATTAAGAATATACTCCCGAAACCTGGATTAAGTAAATTGGACACGCCATAGTCTTGTTCAAGGTATATCATTTTAACATTCCGATGTGACTGCCATGTAAAAGGAAAGGCCAGAGGTCAGTATCAGCTTGAGCTAAAGAAAAGTTATTAACACTCTCCCCTGCAACAAACAAAACCTATAATTTCAAGGAAATGGAGATTTGATCTGAGGCAAAATATATGGCCAGCAGACTCTAGAGAAAAAAACAAAATATTTGGAACAGCCTTACATTATGTCAGTGAACTCTAATTAATGATACAAGGAATGTGTCATCCCGAAGAGCTGTTTAGAGAGCCAAGTAAACAATAAGGTGTCTATGTGGAAAATGTTTTTTTTAAAATTAACTGAACTACATTAGCCTGTAGCAGAGACAGCTTTAAGCCATGAAATGCATGATGGATGAATTGTACCCACCTACAGAGTGCTTGTACAAAGTCCTTCGTACTTTAGAACAGTGTTTTGTCAATGACCAGTACATGGACTGGTGCCGATCCCTGAGATGTCCCTGACACAGATTAGGAAGGCAGCAAGCAGGGCTCTGGTATCAGAATGGTTGAAAAACATTGCCTTAGAAGACCTCCTGGGGAGGCACAGGTCAAGCAGCCACACAGGGACTTCTCCACAACCTCTGTGAGCTGTGGAAGTGGGCTCCATGCTAAACCCAAATAGGCTAGTGTGAGGAAAGGGCTTGTGAGCAGGTCTGAGGAAGTGCTACTGCTCCTGTATTTATGCGGACTCAGTGGTCCTGAGACCATGCATAGGGCACTGAGGAGCAGCAGCCACTACTCCAGATTGTAGGTTAGAACAGCAGCTGCAGAGGGTAGAGCGTCCTCCCTCAGTTCAGAGGCTCCGGTGAACTTCTCTTTCCCACACAAAAAGCCCTCTGGAGCTTACTGTGCAAAGCCTGGTTGCTCTGTATCTTTATGGAGACAATGGGATACATTTTCCAAAACACCTAAGTGACTTAGGATCCTCAGACCCATTGAAAGTCAGTTTTACCCTGTAACTTTCTTCTCAGGATCCAAATACTAAATTGGATGCACTAACTATAATAAATTTACAAGGATTATCAATCCTTATACTTCAGAGCATAAATTAATCATCTTTTGTGGTCAGAAAGAATTACCCCTCTTTTTCCAGTCCTACAAAGTGTACAATCAGAGCCTAAATCTGATCTGAGAAAACCAGTGTATATCAGGAGTAACTCTGCACCTCAGTGGATTTGTTCAATGTTACATTGCAGTAACTGGGAGCAGAATTTGTCCATTATGGAGATTTTAGACTTTTCTCTGAAGCATTTAGCATTGGCCACTGCCAGAGACAGGCTACTGGACTAATTGGACCAGTGGTCTTTTCCACTATATCAGCTCCTACACTCCAGATTTGAAGTGAATTTAATGTTCTTTGGACCAGAGCCAGGGTACAGTAGCCTTATATCAGAGAGAATATTATTAAATACAAATATACTTCATTAAAATAATGATAATAGTTTGAATTAAACTCAGAAAATCATGGGAAGTGAGAGTTCAGAATTTCACTATAGTCAACTCATCCAAATGTGCCTAATCACCAAATCAAACTTCATCATGCTAGACCTAAATGAACTTTCATGGAGCCAGAAGCCTTAACTCTTAATTTCTTGATTGACAACTCACCCATATCTATGAAAGTACCTGCATGAATCCTACCACCAACCTGACAGTTCACCACATTGCTCCCCTTCCTTCTCTCCACAAACCGTCACAGTCTCAGAGGTGGGGTAGCTTTGTCTGGGGCAACAGGAGAAAAAAATGGGCTTCTTTAAGGAGTGCCTCCTCCCTTTTCCTTCCCCTCCACTCAGCCTCCTCATGAGCTTGGGGAGATGAGTGACGGGCTCCGTGGCTGATTGGCTGGATTGAAGAGTGCAACAGAAGCCAATAGCTCCTACACATCTGAGGGAAGGACTTATACACGCTTCCTCCTGCCCTTTTGTGCCTGGGAGCAAAAGCTCCTCCCCTTCCTCCCTTGGGATTAAGTAGGATTTGGTTGTCAGGCTAGTGAGTATCATGCCAGTTGCCTTTTGGAGGGTGAGAAAGAACATTCTCCTTATTGTCAGAGTAGCCTGATTGGTGTGGGTTGTGGGGATTTGTGGCTTGTTTTTTGGTTTGGTTCTCAGCAGCCCAAGAACTTGGAGGGTAGATTGAAAGATAAGATATTCATGTTGTAACTTGACAGTGCACGATGCAGGTACTCTTTCATAGGGTCTGGGTCTGATTCCCAGATAAACCAGAATTGAATGCAGGTTTAGGGGAGGGCATCCCCTAAAGAAAGTGGGAAATGGGATTGAGGCTCCTAATGTCTGGTATAGAAAGGAGTCAATCCATTTCCTCATACCTTCAACCCTCATACAAGAGGAGGGCAGTGAGCTCTCAGTAATGGTGCTGGGATCAGGTTAAAGGCTTGATGGTCCTGGGGGCAGCCATCCCCCAGGTGATTACGAATTATGGAAGGAAGGTTGACCTTCACTGAGCAAATTATTGCTAGATAGTTTCCCAGATCTGGTAAGTTAATAAAGTTTTGGCCTAGTTAAACCACTTTTCTGGTGTCTCATGTTTCTTTTGGTGGAGTTCAGGACAATCACCTTTCCTGTGTGTTCCCACTCTGTATTAAAGATGTGACGCAAAAGAATACTAGTAAGAGAGACTGAACTTTATTTCTCAGCCAGAGTAACCTTATATGGGTCAACTACCTAGGGTTACTATCCACTCACTCCAGTACCTACAGTTTTTTCTTTCCTTCTTTTTCTTTTCTCAAAAACCAAAGGAAATATCAATAGAAAGTAACAACTGGAAATCAATACCAGTTAGTACGACACACTGATGGAGAATCTAGGATGGAGGTCAGAGTAGACAACCTGAATGCACTGACAAATTCTGCTTTTTATTGGAAATCTGTCTATCTTGCCTGAATTTTGTTGTCATTAACTGGGTTTGGGCATGTGATGCTCCTGTCAGCACGCTCTGAGAAACACAGAGATGGGGGCCTCTTTGAATGGGTATAGATGTCTTCTGTTCCTCCTCAGGGATCTACTCATGAGAGGTAATGTTTCCCAATGAACACGAATTTGCTACCTTTGGATAGATGCTGATCAGAAACTTCACGTCGTTTCAGTGGTTTGCTCATATTCCTGTATTTATTGCAGATTTCACACTTGGATACTTGTCTTTTATACCTGACAGGATTAGGACTTCTTGGACTCTCTTCTTATACTTCTCAGTATCCAAAGGGGCACTATGTGCTGTCCTTGGCATTCCTGACTTTGTCATCTATCTAGAAACTCTAGCTTATGGCCAGAGCTTCATAGAAACTCAGTCAGCATCGCCTACCTGGGAGATGCCCTAAATTTCTTATTCCACTGCTGATACCCTCTCCCCTACCAGCACCTCCTGCTTTGGGGCTGCACACGCTGGTTGTGGGCATCCCAGTGGAATGGAAGAGCTATGAAGCCATTGCTGCAACCCTGCTCCATATACAGTTTCTGCCACCGTCCTGTAGGGCCTTAGTGCTGTACCACACTGGCAGAAACTGTTGTAACCGAAGGCTAGGTCATACCCAGTGTGTGTCTCTCTAATAAATATCTGTTTTAACTTATGGATTAAATAATAAGCTTCTTATTCATTTCTTCTCTTCACTTATTCCGTTCTATTTGCCTCTTGCTTCCCATCTTCCCTTTGACCCATCTTGATTCCTTTCCCTGCTCCTAGTCTCTTGCTGTATGAATTCACAGTGCTTAACTTCACAACACATTTCAGTGTGAACTCTTTTCTCTCAACAAATGTGGTTCTTCTGCAGTGGGGAAAAGAGGAGGGACACATCTGTGATATCCTGCACAGTTGTGCTCCCTGAATGGTGTATGCTCAGAGACAGAGAAAGGATCTGTTACTGCACCCATTCTACAGACTAGGGCCGTTATACTCCAGCCATTAAGCAAAAGTAGCAGATATGGAATATCTCTGCTTCTCCTCTGCAGCCTGGTAAGGAGGATTCTTCCTCCTTTGCGGCCGAGGTAGTTCCCATCACCTAGCCAAGTTATTCAGTTGGAGCGTGCGGGAGAGGATTTTATCTTTATTTAGGAAACAAGAAGAAGTTGTGTATAAACAGGCCCATTTTCTAGTGCACATCTATTACATTCTGTTTGGCTTAGCTACAAGAGACTCCTCCTTATTAATTAAACTAGTTTTGGAAAGAGAAGTTTTCCCTCTGGATTGAATGATATCACTGCAGAGGTATCAGCATATATCATACCTGTGTATGTAATGTTAGTATATTTATGTGTTTGTGTATAAATTAATTAAACATAACTTTCCTTAATGATTTTATGGAAGACGAATAAACCAATGTTTTTCCTTGTTTGCATTAATTTTTACACCTGTAAGCAAAGTGATGAATCAGAATCTGTTGGAGTAATAATAGTTTATAGCAGTGAGACAATAACATCCCATATAAATATATTCACAATTGCCTCATAAATCTGTTAAATTTTAGCATGGTTGCTTCAGCGTTTTATTTAGTAACAACATGATTAAAGAGTTTATAGAATATTAACAATGCTCAACAAATGTGCCTTGTAAAATATCCCTAATTACAAATCTTGAAAACTGGCCTTTGAGCTTGGCTGCATTTGAGAACAATAAATTCTTTCCTATGAAGTTCTTAAGATAAGAATTATTATTTGAGATAAGAATAGTAAATATACTGTACTTATTAATGTATATAGGGGTGGTATTGATTATGTACAGTATTGTGTACTGGGAACAAAATCATATGGATACACTCTGTGTGTGTGTGTACAAGATGCTCAATTTTTGCAAATTGACACAACTACATTGAAAGCAATAGAACTCGGCTGATTTACACCAGCTGAGGCTTTGACCCTGTAGCTTTATACACACACCCCTTTATAATGTATATCTGCATAATTTTTTTTTAATTTTAGTTGATGAATATTATAGAGCAACTAATAGTGCCTTTTCATAAAAATAGTGCTTTCGACATGTTTATGGTTCCCAGTTTGATAGTGACACTTTGCCATTTTAAACATGGAACAGCAGTTTTGCATTTAAAAAAATGGAGTCACTGTCTCTCCTGAATATATTTATTATTATTTTATTTTTAAAAAAATCCAGAAGACCTTTAACCTACCTTGCCCGTTGTACTTGCCCACTGAACTGTAGTGAAATTATTTTTAGGTGGGGGTTGGAGGTGGCAAAGGAAGGAATAGAATTCTTCCAAAGTGGAAAAAGTTGATGGCATCAAGGCTGATCAAGCATCAGTGAATCCTGAGACATGGTTTTAAACAATAACCTTTTTGACCTTCATGGGTTCACGTAAAATTAGAAGCTTCTATAAGGGAATAAGTCTTGTGGTTATAAGTCTTGTCCACTAGTATCCTTATAGTTAAGTCTGTCAGTGTTTCTATAATAACGCTATTTTAAAAAGTTTATGACTCTGCTATAAAAATTGTCTGTGACGTAAAACTTGGCATGTAAAATCCCATCCAAGGAATACATTTTCTTACCAAATCATTGCATTTTAGGGTTAGAAGAGACTTGATACTAAATTGTCTCCTGGCTTTGAACCTCTCATCCCCTGTATGGGCTACTCCCAAATAGGGCACAGGAAACTCACTCGAGCTATTTTTGTGGAAACACTCTTTTTGGTCCCCAAACGCACAGATGTCTTGAAAATGGTTAGATATGGAAGCTCTTTTCCTCCATATCCATCCCATTCCTCTACTTTCCCCAGCTATATGCAACATGGCTCCTGCCAGGGACTTTCCTACTATCCACTACCCTTGGGATTCTCTTGGCGGTAGTGTTCAGAGTGGGGGAGGAAAACAGCTAAATTAATGCTAACATGGCCAACACAGTCCCTACCACAGATCTCTGTGGAGCAATGCCATGCAGTCTACGCACATGTAAATCTGCAGGGTGAGCAACAGAGCCCCTTACTTGCTGGTTTGTACACTATTATCACTGGCTTATCTTCAGTAGGGGTTTTGTTACACTAGGCTTGAGTACTTCCAGTAATTATGATTCCACGTCGTTTTTAACAATGTTGTGAGTGTCCAATTTCTTTTAAAATATTATGCATTAAAATCACTTGGACACATTGGCAGTTTTCCCGAATATGAAAAGTGCTTCCTTTATGTAAAAGTTCTATAACAATTGACAGAAAATGATATTTCCATACTTTTCTTAAACCTTCCTACAGAATTGTATAGGGAATTCTATTCCATGGATAGAACATATAAAACATATAAAAAGGATATCATAGCTTTTCAGAGTATTTTCTATGGCACCCAATTAGTTTAAACTCTATTGAAATCTGTAGGAATTTTCAATACAGGATAGCCTATTTTAATATCATAATTCTGCTAAATTATTGTAATTTACAAAATGATTTAATCTTTCCAATGAAAACTCAACTAAAACTTTCCTAATATGGGTCTAATTTTTTTAATTTTCACACCACCTTTATGGAAAAGACATAAAATATTTAATGGGGATGAAACAAACAGAATGTGAAAGTTACTCTATTCTGGACATTAATCTGAAAAACTACTGAATTTAATAGAAAAATTGAGTTTTTTAACCATCCTGTAGAATTCTGTAGAACAGTAATTACATTTTAAAGGCTGGTTAAGACAAAATTCTATTTAACCTAAGTACTTATGTGACCCTCATCACTGTAGTAGCTGAGCATCTCCTCAGTAGTTCTAGGTTTATCTTCATAACACTTCTGTGAGTTAGAGAAGTATAATTATCCCTGCCCCCCCCCCGGCCCCATTTTTTTTCCCCGCCAGGAACTGAGTAACGGAGGGAGAGGTAAAATGACTTGCGCAAAGTCATACAAAAAATCATAGCAGAGCTGGGAATTGAACTGGTTCCCAGGCCTGTTCCTTTTGAAAACGAAATGATCCTTCTTGCCAGTGTAGAAGTTTAGAAACAGGAAGGTTTTCATTTTCTTTAGGATTGTTTCAGAAAGAGTTGTTTTTTAAAGGTTCTTTTAAATAAAATCTATGCTTTATACCAAACTATAATAATAATGATCCCCACGCTGACAACCTGTAAATCAAATTTCTGCAAAATGGGATTAGAAAAAGCCGGGGGATGAAAATTGGAGTTCAGAATAAAAGAGTCATTAAATCGTAACAGAATGACATGACAAGAACATTGTCTCTGGGATGGAAATAGTTTGTAGTGTCCTATGTACTCTAGTCACAATCTTTTTGTAGATTACAAGTTTGGAGTTTTTTTAAATTAAAATACATTGCTGATAGATGACCTTTAGAGTCTCTAGTACTAATGTATTCCAGTTCTAATGAGCTGCTAAAGGAATAATAAATGCAGTAAACTGTTTTTGTCACCACTAACAAGGAGAGAAGGGTCTGACTTTTGAAAGAAGTTGAACTAATTGACTTAAAAATAGTTAAACTGCCCCTTTGGGTTGCTGGCTATAGGCAACCCTTTCTCTTATTTAAATCGTAACTTTTAAAATATTTGTACTATTCCATATGCATAATATGCCCCTTACGCTAATTAATGGTTCTTTAGCAGTTTTAGAGGAAAATAACCAAAAGTAATGGCAACCTTCCAGTGAATAATTAAGACAATGCTTGATTTCAAGATTAGAGAGAGCTCCACAGGACATCAGTATAATTCTTGATAATGTTTAACATATCAAAATAGTAATATTTTCAATATTATTTATATTGAACAATAATGGGCCAGACCCTCAGGTCATTTGACTTTACTAGAGCTATGTCAGTTGATTTAGGATTTGTCTATTATTTTTTTTTAAACAGGATGTGGCCCCAGTATTTAATTGTGATACGAATATGCCTGTGGTTCTGTGTTTGTTGCACAAGACAAGGAATCAGGATATCTGGTTTCTTTACCTAACTCTATCCCTATGTACTTCTTTGTGACTCGGTTTGGCCATCTGTAAAATGGAATAATAACAGTTATGTATGTCACAGCAGTGTGATGATGCTTAATTAATCCATCCTTATCCTGCGTTTTGAGATCCTCAAATAGAAGTTATTGTAGTTCAAAGTATTATTTTTTATTTATTATTAATGAGTCCATTTCTGAAGCCTTCCCTGGGTGAAACTTGGTTTACTTTTTTAGGAATTTCGACTGAGTGAGAATTTCAAGGGTGGGTCTAACAGGAATAGCAATATGCATTACGTTCATGCTTTGTGTTCTTCACAACAGTTACTAGTCAGGTCATTATGATATTTTGTTTAGGTGTGCTGCTCCCTACTCAATGACATCACGCCTGGATAAAGGTTAATGTGCCTTCCATATTTTAAGTCAGTGGGAGATGAGGCTGGTCAACACCAAAGTGGAGCCAACCCATAACTGGCAGAGTCCAGCCTTTGTATTGTACCAGATGATTTGCTACAGAATACTTGTGTAACAGAATAAGTATGTATATTGGAAAGGTGCTCATTTTAAGGAAGCAAAATCAGAAAATGTTTAATTTAATTCAACAGGGCAAATTTTCAGAATAGCGATTCATGGGACTTACTGTAAATCTCAGTACTCTCAGTTACAAAATTTGGGGACCTGATTCTCATATCTGATCAAATTATGACACAGGGTCCAAGTATGAGTATGTGGAAACAAAGGTGGCTCTGTGCCCCTGGTTCTCACTTCTAGGGAAGCGTGGTCTGCAGCATAAGTGAGAGCAGTCTAAAGGTTGTTCAAGCCTACACTTAGTAGCTCAGTAGCTGAAGGGGGTGTTTTGGTAGCCAGAAATGGTGGACCTCAGTAGCACTCCAGTGAGGAACCCTCTTAATCTCAGATCATATGCAAATGTAAATTATCCCTACCATTAGCAGGAATCGAATGTACAAGGAAGTTGGGTTTCAGGCAGAGTGTGGTTGCATGTTACACTGCAAAGAAACCAGCATCTATGAGCTGATGTGATGAATGCAGAAATGATGAAGGTTATTGCTACTTTCCCCAATTTAGCCACAATTTGACCCTTTGGATTTTAATCTGAAATCTAATGAAGGAGACATGTTTTTTATGGACAATTTTTATCATTAGTCCAGCAAATTGCTTTAAAGATAGATAGTGTTTCCTAACCCATTTTAAAAATCCGCAGAATCATAACAATTTCTGAAGAGACGCTTAAAAGGTCACAAGAGCCTTGAATTCAGTTTGCATGTTTCCAATCAGAAAAGTTCTAAGAGTTTTCTGTCCTTTGCCTTATGTCAATCAGAGTCATTGGGGACAAATTTTAGAGTCTGTGTGCAGGAGGAACATGCGCAAGACTGCTTATCTGTTAACCAAATTTAAGTGCATACCTCCCAAGTACCTCTTTGAAATATTACTCTCAATTTAGCTCTTTGCTGCAGGTGTCAAGCAACAGATTTCAGATCCCGCTTGTGCTGGCATTTGCTCTGGGGGAGAAGGAAATTACATTTCTACTACTCTGAAACCGGAAACAAATGTTAGAACTGAGAGCAGTTTGTTTGAGCTGTAAGTTATGAGAGTGCAAAAAATAATGAGGTTGGTAGCTGAAGCTGCTTTTAGCCCTTATATGCAAGAACAATCAAATGATTCCTACTTTTTAAAAAGTGTTAAGTTAAGGGTAGAGACTTCATAGAATCATAGAATATCAGGGTTGGAAGGGACCCCTGAAGGTCATCTAGTCCAACCCCCTGCTCGAAGCAGGACCAATTCCCAGTTAAATCTTTTCCGATTGTATTTTCCCACTTTTGACTTTTCTGGCATTTCTGAGTTTACATTCCCATCCGACACAGCCCTCTTTGTGCTGGGCCTGCTCCACATGCCTCCATGCACTTGGGATGGGAGGGCGTACAGAGCCTTCCCCCACTTTACATGGCCCACATACAGGCTAGGCCGAATTGGACCCCAGAATTGCGGGTACATCGTGCCCAAAAGAAGGCAAAGAAGATGTGGGGCCATCTCTGTGCCACCACTTCTTCCCCTTGCACATGCTGCCCAGTAGAGATGGGCAGACATGTGGGAGGCAGTGGAAGTATGCAGCTTCTGCCCCCCAAGAATTCCAGGGGCAGAATGATGTCAATGTTTCTTTTGGAGTGGTGTAGCTCTGCACGGACTCACAGACTTTAAGGTCACAAGGGACCATCATGATCATCATGACCTCCTGCACATTGCAGGCCACAGAACCTCACCTACCCACTCCTCTATAGACCCCTAACCTCTTGGTCCTGAGGTTACTGAAGTCCTCAAATCATGGCTAACAGACTTCAAGTTACAAAGAATCCACCATTTATACTAGTTTAAACCTGCAAGTGACCCATGCCCCATGCTGCAGAAGAAGGCAAAAACCCCTCCAGGTTTCTGCCAATCTACTCCAGGGGAAAATTCCTTCCCGACCCCAAATATGGAGATCAGTTAGGCCCAGAGCATGTGGGCAAGACCCACCAGCCAGACACCTGGGAAAGAATTCTCTGTAGTAACTCAAAGGCCTCCCCATCTAGCAGGGGTGCTAGAACAATTTGTAGTGTGGGGGTGCTGAGAGCCATTGAACCAAACTGTAAACTCTGTATATAATGGAAACCACTTCAAGCCAGGGGATGTGGCTGCACCCCCGGCAATCCCAGTTCCAGCACCTATGCCATCTAGTGTCCCATCACTGGCTGTTGGAGATATTTGCTGCTAACAGTCGCAGATGGGCTACATGCCATCATGGCAGTCTCATCATACCATCCCCTCCATAAACTTATCAAGCTCAATCTTGAAGCCAGTTAGGGTTTTTTTGCCCCCTCTGCTTCCCTTGGAAGGCTGTTCCAGAACTTCACTCCTCTGATGGTTAGAAACCTTTGCCTATTTTCAAGACTAAACTTGTTGATGGCCAGTTTATACCCATTTGTACTTGTCTCCACATTGGCACTCAAATAACTCGTCTCCCTTCCTGGTATTTATCCCTCTGGTGTATTTATAGAGAGCAATCATATCTGCCCTGAGTCGTCTTTTGGTTAGGCTAAACAAGGCCAAGTTCTTTGAGTCTCCTCTCATAAGGTAGGTTTTGCATTCCTTGGATCATCATAGTAGCCCTTCTCTGCACCTGTTCCAGTTTGAATTCATCTTTCTTAACTATGGGAGACCAGAATTGCACGTTGTATTCCAGATGAGGTCTCAGCAGTGCTTTGTATAATGGTACTAACACTTCCCTGTCTCTAATGGAAATATCTCGCCTGATGCCTCCTAGGCCTGCATTAGCCTTTTTTCACGGTTCTTACTTTGGACTGTGCCTAAATGGACATAGCAGGTTGAATTTTCAAAAGCACACTGCATTGGCCTGCCTGCTTCTAAAGCCAGAGTAAAATTCCAACTGATTCGATGGGAAGAGAGTTACGTGAATGCTGACACCTTTCAAAAATCCCACCATAACATTCACTCCTGCAACGCCTTTTCAAGAATTGTCAATGGGCCAATGTCAGCATTGGTGTAAGCAAGAGCCACTCTCAGGAATATCTCCTACATATGCCAGAACTGCCTTTGGTTCAGCTGGACTATTTGAGTTTGCAAGGTTTGTGAGATTGGGTTCATACTTTGTATTTAAAGAACAGCTATTCTCTGTATGTGTTGATGTTCTTAGTTTATTTATCAAGCCATCTGCTAG
Organism: Eretmochelys imbricata; assembly: GCF_965152235.1. Taxonomy (NCBI): domain Eukaryota; kingdom Metazoa; phylum Chordata; order Testudines; family Cheloniidae; genus Eretmochelys; species Eretmochelys imbricata. The sequence goes on along the minus strand of NC_135574.1, from coordinate 197,975,760 downwards.
GTAAGGCATAAATGTTTTGACAACAATATGTTATGAATTACATATACTCCTCCACTGAGCATCTCCGAAGCTAGTTTACTGCTGTCTCGAAATACTGAAGAAGGACTTAGGGGTCTGCTTTTTAAAAAAAAAAAAGTTACAAAAAGAAAAGAAATGGAAAAAGCACTATTTCAGCTGTACGCTTTGGAAAGGGGATATAAAGTATTATAATTAATGTTTATTCTATGGGAATTATCCTGCTGCCCCAGTCTGCTATTGTGCGGTATAAATTAGTCTAGACTCCATCTGAACATTGCAAAAGGCAAGTCTCATCCTAAAGATTATATTTTGTGTGTGTATTATTTGACCTACCAATGCATTCATGGAATCCTTTCAGATATTGTACTGGCATTTAGTTAACAAGACCTTTTGCGCCCCCTCTTCCCCATACACACTCTTCTCTTGTTCTGGGGTCATATTTTCATCTTCAACTCTAAGATTTAAATGCCTTCATAATGCTTTTGTCTTCTCCCAATGAAATTCGTTACAGCAAATTTTCAGTAAAACAGACAGTATAATATATGTGTTGTTTTTTCAGTAGATGTTATATTAGTCCCCAGTCACAGGCTCAGCACAGACGTTTAGAGAGAGCATGAATAACAAATCTTTCAAAACGCTTTAACTGTCAGAAAGAGACAAATGTTTTATGTCTGTTACTAGACAATGACCAGGGTTTGCTGGTCTCACACTAATAAACCAACTCTGAATGCCTCTTTGGAGATTCTGCATTAAAGCAGGCTCTGGTTAGTGGTTCTGTTGTTGTTACTTACAAATCTTATAGCAAAACTCTGAGTAGAGAAGGCATTGGTTAGGGCTGGTTGAAAATTTTCTGTCAAAAATGTTCATTGTCAGATTTTTAGCTAAATGTAACGTTCCACAAAAAAAAGTCTGCTTTCCAGGGAATTTTTTAGGGTTTTTTGTTTTGTTTTGTTTGTCAGAAAACCCCCAAACTCCTGAAAATGCCAGAAGATCCAAGCCCATATATTTCAAATAGGATATGCTGCCATGGTGCCTCATTAGGGTGACCAAATGTTCCTATTTTATAGGGACAGTCCCGATATTTGGGGCTTTTTCTTATATAGGTCCTTATTACCCCCACCCTGTCCCGATTTTTCACACTTGCTGTCTGGTCACCCTATGCCTCATGGGAGTTGTAGATTAATTGTCTCATGTTGCCATTGTCTTCTGTAGCCCTAGTACATTTCCCATGATGCACCATGGCCATGGAATCCCATGATGCAACACTTCCCCTCACCAAGAAGAAAGACAGTGGTGCAACTTGGGAGATGTAGTCTGATCAGAGAGCCTGGCATATAGAGGAGAAATGGGACATGAGGCACTTGAACTACAACTCTCATGAGGCACCATGGTAGCACATCTGAATCAAACTATTTGAGTTTCCTGAGGAAATATTTTGGCTTTTGTCTTTCACTCAGAAGTCAACATTTTCTGCAGTCACCACCTCCATTTCTGACCAGCTCTAGTATTGGCCACATAAAAAGCACGTGGGAGGTGCTTTATCATTTTTGCCCCTTTTTCTATGTGTCTTTTTCATACACTGTGTTCTAGATTGTAGGTTTACAGGGTAGAGTTGACTATCTGTCTTTATTTTATAGTTTTGTTTTCACTTAGATTTTTTTCAGGTGATTTCGTTGCTTTTCTCAAGCGAAAAAAATATTTTACACAAGTCTCCTTTGTAAATTGTGAATGTACATATTGGGCAAATTAATGACAATTAATAATTTTGCCTGAAAATTGGAATTTCACTTTTATTAGATCTGTGAAAAGCTGTTTATTGGTAGAAAACGTGAAGTTATTGTTCTGGATCAGATGGGTGAAACTACTTGGACGCAGCACTTTTGGTAAATGGGTGATTGTTCACACCTGAGGTTGCAAAGGTGGCACTTTAAAAGCACTTCAAGGGAAGAACCAACACAGAACTCAATCCTGAATGGTGTCCAGTAAATGCCAGGTGCAGCTCTCTTTCTGGGCCTGGTTGTATTCCATCTCCAGCAAAGTTTAGGGTGGCTTCAAGGGGCCAGTATGCCATCTATGGATCTGGATCAAAGTGCTTGGAATGTAGACACCATGGCAAATATGAGTCCTGGCATAACAGACTTGCACTGCTTACACTAGGAATGAATTTGGACCTATGGGCTAAAATCTGCCCTTGGATGCATGTGTGTGACTGCCATTGAAATTCTGGAGAGTTTAAAGTGGAATGTTCTAAAGCATCTGAGCGATTTAGAAGCACAGGTCTCACTAAAGGGTTGTGAACATATGCTCCTAGAGCTCTTAAACTCTTTTGAAAATCCCACTCTTATACTGTGCACACACATAAACAGGAAGAATTACTGCAAACCCCAAAGACCAATGAAAAATTAGTACATTGTACATTACATATACATTACACACAGCTAGATTCTTGGCTGCATTCTGGCTCCTTCACAAGGCTCCTGCAACATAAATGGGCTGGAATGCAATTGAATCTCTCTATCTTTCATGGGGGAAGAGGGACAGTCCCTGTGTGGTGTAAGGTTGGTGTAACAGCTCTACCCACTCTTCCCTGCAGCCCCTGAGCAGGGATGTGCTAAGGTGCAGGAGGTAGTATGTTTTGGTATCAGCAAAGTAGTCCATGTTCACTGTAGGTCACTTTCAAAGTCACTGTAAGTTATAGTAGTCCCTGAAGCTTCTCTGAGTTACACTGAAGGCTTGATCTTAGAGTTTGGAGGATACAAAGGTAGATTAAAGCCATCTTTGTTCCCCACACCCTGCTGGCCTTTCTGAGAGGTGCAGCTTAGAACATGGGAAAATTTGTCTTTGATCTTTGTAAACAAAGCCTGGTAGTCTTTTGATACATGACAGTCGTTCTTCTACAGGTATTCCAGATAGGCCTCAGAACAAATCACACTGCTTGAATTTGCTGGATTAACAAATTTCAGCAAGATGGCTGTGATTTTCAAAAGAAATTGTCCTTAGGAAAAATCCTAAGAATTTTCTCTGCTTACAGATTTCTGGAAGGAGAATGTATAAAAATTGATATTTTCAGCTTTCTTGGTCCTGTAACAGTGGGGTTTTTTTGTTTTTGGGTTTGTTTGTTTTTTGTGGTGGGGGGGGAGTGTTTTTTACTGGAGTATCATCCATAACATAGGGAATAATTCTTGTTTTGCAACCTTCAGATGTGGAAGTTTTCAGAGCCATTGTAACATTAAAATTTTTTCTGGGCCCCCTACATATAAATATTAAGAATTCTTCAGGCAGTCCCAGCCCCACTGTTGGGAACCAGTATGTCCATTGTTGCAGAAGAGCACATATCAAATAGCTGAAAGGCCTGCTGGCTTATTTCAAGTACTTTGCAATATCCGGCCCACTTCAGCACACTAATTATCATTAACTTCTTATCAACAGATTGTTTTTCTATTAAATGTTTTGAGGGACCTAAAAGCCTCAGAAGGGGGAATATGTACTTTTAATGGGGGGCAATAATATGACAACCAAAAGATAACATGCCTGTATTGGCGCCAGGCAATGTTGCAATGAAGGAGGTGCAAAACCAAGCATAAGATTTAAGTATGCATGGTCGTGAGTACATGTACCCATTGCATACCTTCTGCGGAAATTTAAATGTATGAAAACATACTTATCAGTAGATTTAAAACAAAACAACATGTTGCCAACAACTGCCAACATCAAAATAGTTCCTCAGATAATTGCAGAGCCAGAACGCTGCCAAAAAGAGGAAGTCAATACCTTAATCATGTAACATTCTTTTTATTCTACCTGTCTCAGGCTACTAGCTGCCCAACACCTGGGACTTAATCTTCTCCTACTTAATCTCTTTGTGTTCGTCACAATAGAGATTGCAGGGTCTGATAAACCCTGGGATTCCATCCTTTCCTTGTTTCTACAAATCCCCTAGTGTTGGACAGCACCAGTCCACTCCCATAGTCACCATGCAGCTGCTCACAACAGGTCACTACTAAAGGCTCACCAGTAGGAACTTTCAAAGCAAGGTGTAAAGGTCATGTTAAAATTCTTCTTCCACCCCAGATCAACAGATACATGGCCAGTGAGTACATGCACAGCAATAATCTTGAAAACCCTTTCCCACCTCCACCAGACACACATAATTCTCCTCTTCTAAACAGAGTAATTGTCCCTACACAGTTCCCATTTGCCTCCTTATGAGAGATGGTGATGGTAAAGGTTGTTGTTTAGGCTCCCTTTTTCGGCATATTAGAGCAGTGGTTCCCAAACTTGTTCCGCTGCTTGTGCGGGGAAAGCCCCTGGCGGGCCGGGCCGGTTTGTTTACCTGCCGTGTCCGCAGGTTCGGCCGATCGCAGCTCCCACCGGCGGCGGTTCGCTGCTCCAGGGCAATGGGAGCTGCTGGAAGTAGCAGCCAGTACGTCCCTCGGCCCGCGCCACTTCCAGCAACTCCCATTGGCCTGGAGCAGCGAACCGCAGACACTGGGAGCTGCAATTGGCCAAACCTGCGGACACGGCAGGTAAACAAACCGGCCCAGCCTGCCAGGGGCTTTCCCTGCACAAGTGGTGGAACAAGTTTGGGAACCACTGCATAAGAGGATATGCACATCCTTATGCAAAAGCACCAAATTAAATTGTTGACAAAATTAAGGAGACATAGTGAGTCGCTGTAAAAGAACTTTGATATAAATTAGGTCATTTATTAAGCAGCAGAGACAGAATTAGATGGGGTGAAGCGATTTAAATCACTGAATTTAATCATGATTTTCAGCAAGCAGGGAACCTTGATTTAAATAATTGATTTTAATAGCATTTTGTGCTTTTTAGTTATTTTCCTAAAGAAAGGTTGGTTCTCAATGGTTGGTCAGCATTAAGACATGTTGATTTTCAACTAAGTATCAACTTCACACTGAACGTGGTGCTTCTTTCTGCTGACCAGGAAGATGCATTATATCTATACACATTTATTTAAGCAGTTATATAGCTTAACGTACATTTATTTGGATTCTGAGGTTTTACATTTTTTATTACATTCAGAAACGATGACTGATGCGTTTTTTATTTACTAGATGATTTTTTTTTCCCCTTGGGATTTGTGACAAGCTCTATTTGGATGGAAATTCAAATGTGGTTAAAATGCACAAAAACATTTTATTTTTTTTTTATTAAATAAAACTACCTTAAATGTGCTCGATACATAAGAAAAAAGTTTATCAGAAAAAAATGATCCAAAATATTTTGTATTCAAAATTAACTGATTTATTAAACAAAGGACATATCTGTAGTTAATGAATTGAGCTGATTTCTTTTGGTCACCATGCCTTTCACGATTTTAGAACTAGTAGATCTCCATCCTCTTACAACTAGTTTTTATTCATAGATTGGAAAAGGAAACAAGCTCATCTGCTTTTTCAGCTCTGAAATGGTTTCTTAACTTTGAATGAACTGGTCATTAAACGGAATGAGTTGAATAAACTGGAATGAAGAAAATATTTTCTCTGCACCTACAGTCAAGGCTACTGAGGGTTTAGCACCTCCGCAAGCTCTGGCTGCAGGTCCATAGCCCGTGACTTCCGTGACAGTTACATAGCCTGAGTTTCTTTAAAACTTGGCAGCAAACAGGCACGACTGAATATTGGTTTTTGGAGTTAATTTAAATGGCTGCAGTAGACTATAATAAGGTTTGTGCTTAATGTAGGCTGACCGTTTCAAAATTTATTTTCAATAGGTTTATTTTTAAAAATAAACCTGAATATAATTTAAATTAAAAAAAAAGAAAAAAAATCCAATTTTTTTTATTTAAAAGAAATCATTGATTTTTTTCTCCACTTCGAATTAGCTGTCATACATAGCCATGAATCATCTCACCATTAGAAATTTTAAAATGTGAGATGAATACTATGTTTTATTTTTGTAGCAAAAAAGTGTTAGTTAGCAGTGCCTTGAGTGATAAAAGTAGCTCACACCCTTGTCTGACATAAATGCTTCCTTTGGGAAAGGGCCTATGTTTAGACAGGGTCGATATGTTATACATCAAGGTTTTAAACGAAATCTCAACAGTCTTGGATTTATTTTAAGTAGTTTCATTAAAAGGATTTAGAGAGCATGCTAAGACAAGATGCTGCCATTACTACGCACTTGAGTTCAAATCTGGTTTAGGACATCAGTGAAGTGAGCTTGTGGTTCTCAGTTCATCCTTGTATCTCCAGAGCACTAATATCAGGAAATTTACAGTTTTTAGGACATATGTTAGTGGATAATGGTTGAAGGTGTAAAACTAAGGGGGAAAAAAAGAGCTCAGCAGTTGCGTTAGAGCAGTCATTTGAGACACTGGAAATGGAAATCATGAATACAAGAAAGCTATAGGATAGTGGGCCTGGCAAGTGTAAAGATAAGATTTCTACGGATGGAGCATGTAGCTCAAGTGGAACGATGTTTACTAGGGCATTAGATTGGTTTGAAGTCAAAAAGTATAAAATTTGATAAACACAAAGGGATGTTGGAGAGGGTGTTTATTTAAGAGAGACTAAAAAAAGTCAGAAAATAAGTAAAAGACAGAGTTGAATGAAGAAGAAATTTTGCACTGACTGTAGCAGTGTAATACATCAAATAGACCTATTATACAAATAAAACTAATGGACTGAAGCACCACTTCTCATTTGTTTTACAGTTCTACTAGGACAAGGAAGATGTGATGCTAGATATGCTGGTCACATGCATTAAGCAAGAAAAGTACTTTTCTATGCTGAAAATTAGTACTGTATGATATTCTACAGGAGGAAATAAAACTATTTTCCCTTGTTTGTGTGTGTGTACAAATATGCAGTACAATATACAATACATATATCTGATAAGCAAGCCTTCAATATTCAGTTTGATAAAATATTCATTGTATCCTTCCTTTCTGCCACTTCAGGCCATTGACTATCATACCCATTGTAATATTTCCTAATGCCACTTCAAATGCTTGGCTTCCTGTAGTGGTGTTTCAGTCAAAGTGAAGTGTATATATTTAAAAATAGCACCACAAGGTATTAACTCATCTTTACAGAGATAGTAGGAAGAAATAGAACATAACAAATGTATTTTCTGAAAATTATACATACTAATGAAGGATTACATAGACCAATAATTTGTAAGCCAGATGCTCCTTGTACTTAGCCTTGTTTTCTACACTCATGGTACACCTATTATTTACTTACAGGTAATGTTGTTAAATTAGAAGATACCTAATTCTTGCTTGGATTTCTTCCATTTTCAGACATTCAGTCTAAAAATTTGTCAAATGCAATTGGGAGGCACCTGCAATTTAAGCATCAGGATAAACAGTGTCTCTCCTTACTAGGGTTGGTTGAAAATTGTATGTCAACACTATTTTGGGCAGAAATGTGGGGATTCAGTTAAATAAATCTTTTTTTGTGGAAAGTGTTTCATTTTTCTTGAGAATTTTTTATTTTTTTGTTGGAAAACCCAAAACTATTTTTTTTTAAAAAATGGCCATTTTTTTGTTTGTTTTCAGCAGGTTTTGAATGAAAAAAAAATTGTTTTTCTGGTCTTCAACAAAAGGTCAAAATGTTAGCAGAATTTTTTTTCCAGCCAGGTCTTATCTATCTTATCTAATCTATTTACATCCCCCCTCCCCCATTCCCATGATATTTGAGCATCTCAATAGTTTTTAGGTTTCTCAGTCACTGTTACCTGGTTTAAATAGCTTAAAACTGCTTCAGATTTAACACTCTTACTCTTCAATGTTTTACTCGTTACTTTGTCCTATAAACTGTTACTAATTTCTATTTGTCTATATTCTTCCATTCCAGTCCCTTGCTCTCTTAGTAGTCCAAACCACATAAATGACAGTCTCATGTGAATACTGGAGGAGTTCTTTGAATAAATTAGCCTTACACAGGTTCATAATTTTAAAAAAATGATAGGGTATTTTTCTAGGAGAATGGAGTTTTTGTCAGATCAGAAGGAGCACCCATCACGATGTGAGTTACAGCTCAGACAGCTGCCACCAGTGTTATTGCCAGCAGCCCTGCAAGTGCACCAAGGGAACACTACAGCTCTGAAATTCATTATTGACCCTTACGCTGCCCTTATTTTTCTGCCAGTCAGGCAAAGAAATGCAATAGAAGTTAACAAATAGGTCTCTGCATCAGCCATAGAGTTAAAATAAATAGTCCTCTGTATTGATTTAAGGCCTGATTCTGCAAATGCATACTTCAGGCCCGGCAGAGCCAACGCTAGGCATAAACAGACTAAACAATTGCTTATGGCCTCGAGCAGCTCAACGAGGGCCTCCTATTTGCTATTTTAGTATGTGTTGCGGGGTGGGCAAAAATATTCCTGGTTAGGGCCCCCCGTGGGCTAGCACCACCAGGAGTAATATTTTCAGTAAGACTACTATCAGTAGAAACACAGGCGCCGACTTTCCAAAGTGCCAGGAGGTGCCCCACCCCTACTCCATCCCTTCCACCAAGGCCCCATCCCTGCCCTGCTTTTTTCCGCCCCTGCTCCACCCCACCCCGCCTTTTCCTGCCCAGTTCTGCCCACTCCCCCGACCGTGCTGCGTCCTCATTCCTCCTCCCTCCCCCACAGGCCTCCTGCACGCCGCAAAGCAGCTGATTGTGGCAGGCAGGAGGTGGGGGGAGGTGCTAATCCATGGGGCCCACTGGTGGGTGGGAGGCACTGGAGCAGTGGGGAGAAGCTGATAGGGGGGCTGCTGGTGGATGTTCAGCTCCCACCATTTTTTCCCTGTGGGTGCTTCAGGCCCAGAGTAGCCACAGAGTTCGCGCCTATGAGTAAGAAGCACTGCATCCTTAATTTACTCTGTACTTTGTTTTCCACACTGGTACCATGTATCTGTTGGAATTTGCTCATCTCTACTAGTTTTTAGATTACTGCAGTCAACAATGTGCCTGTCCCAGGCAGTGGAACTGAGCAGTGAGAATTGCATTGGAACAGGAGTGCTTGTTGAGTCAGAAGGCCTGATTCTGCCACTCTTATTCTGAATGAGTAGACCCTTATTCCCAGAGAATGTACCCAGAGTATTGGCCAGACCTGTGCAAAAAGATTCAGAGCTGCTTTGAAAGTGAGGACCTTCGTGGTACCTCTGATGGAATCAAAAAGGCATTTGGAGCAACTTGTAAAAAGACTGCAAACCTGAAAGCAAAAGATGCTACCGTCCTGATTGACAGGCAAGAACAACTTGACTGATGGATTGAGTATTACAAAGAATTCTGCTCAAAGGATTCCATTATCTCTGGTGCTGCCATTCCCCAGCTTCCACCAAGGTAGGAGCTGCACCAAATACCAGCTCGTAGATCAAGCTATCAAAGAGACTGTGACTGAAAAAGCAGCAGGCAATGATCAGCTATCTCTGGAGCTCCTAAAGGCAGAGGGGAGAAAGCTTGCGAGCTACATCCAGGCACTTCTCTGCGCCTGCTAGGAAGAAAGACACATACCCCAGGATCTGAAAGATGCAAACATAATTACTTCATACAAAAATAAAGGGGACAGAGCAGACTGCAACAACTACCAAGGGATATCTCTGCTCAGCATTGTCGGCAAGGTGCTTTCAAGGGTCCTGCTGAACATACTCCAAGTCCTTGCTGAGAGAGTTTACCCTGAGAGCCAGTGTGGATTCAGAGCTGGACGCTCCATGACTGATACCTCCTTTACAATGTGCTCATTGCAAGAAAAAAGCCGTGAACGGGCATCTTTCTATGTAATATTCATACAAAAGGCCTTTGGCGTGGTGAGCCGAAATGACATATACCAAGATCCCCGTCTAAAATTGGCTGCCCACAAAAAGTGCTCTCCCTATTTAAGGAGCTCCATGAGGGAGTGAAGGCAACGATCCAGTATGACAGTGAAACACTGTCTGAGTTTAGCGCTGATGCTGGCATGAAGCCAGGCTGCATCTTAGCACCTCCAGGCTGTGGCGTCGTCTTCTTTATTCCTGTCAAGTGTGCTTTTGGAAATGATCCATCTGGCATGCTAATTGAATTGAGGATGGAGGGCAGTTTGATCAACATCAGACAATTTCAAGGCATATCATGCAGCTCACTATTCAGGATCTACTCTTTGCAGGTGATGCTGCATTTGTCTCTAACACACCTGATGAACTGCAGATCGGGGTGAAGAAGTTCTCTGTTGCATGTAGCAAGTTCAGCATGACAATCAGTATCAAGAAAACAGTTGTCATGTCACAGGGCAGTAACATCCCACCTAAAATCTATTTCAGTAAAGTAGTAATGAAGCTCTGGACAATGTAGATCACTTCTGCATGCTTAATTCAACCTTAACCAGCTCATTTAGCCTTGATAGAGAACTTAATATAAGAATCGGCAAAGCCTCTGTCACCTTTGGCTCCAATGCAGCGACAAGGTCAAGCAAGATCAAGAAATTCAGCGTTCCCACCGACAACTTGGAGAACCCTGCCCACAGCCTCTCAGTCTGGAGAAGCTGGTTCAAGGCTGATGTAGTCATCACAGAGAGCCATCAGAGAGCCCAGGCCTGAGGCCTGCAGGCGAGCCGGGAAGCAGTGTCCGCTCCAACCTCCATCTAGCGCGTGAACCTGTAGCCACTGTGGAAGGTCTGCCACTCGTGCCACGGACTCTTCTCCCACACCACTATCAAGCACTACTGACTGACTGACTTCATCCTGTTTCCTTTCATCTGTCAAGATGTTGGATGGCTATACAAGGCCCTTAGTTTACAAGCAGTCCTATTGATTTCCCACTCAGGAGGGAATTGCTGTGGCTGAGCAAATCTCTACTGAGATAACAACCACTTCAGATCTGCTGAAATTCCCATCCTCATTTTAGAGAAAATACCCTATCATTTTTCAAGTGATGAGTATTTCTGGCTACTTTGTTAAAAAGTCATATAGTATTCTCATGAAATTGTCATGTATAGGGTTAACTCTGAGATTAATATGTATAGTATTGGCCTTTCTCTCGAGAGAGGTGAGTTCCTCCCCTCCCCCGTCTCCTTTTATTCATTTAAACAATTTGCTGTCAGACTAAATGATGCTTTTTTGTCAAATGACCACAAGCAATGGCTTTAACAAGAGAACGACCAGTGGAATTGCTGTTTTAACGCTATCCTGTGATGGCTATCCTAAGTTTAGGAACAGCAATGTCAAATTATGGTAAACCTCGATAATTTTCAGAGGAAATGATGTGAATTCCAAGCAGTCAGGAGTTGAGCTGCAAATGTCAAGCAAAGACCACAACTATTTCTTTATAGGAGATCCAATGGTGTATTGGAAATAATATGCCTAGGAGTGGTCGTCTCTCTAAATGGGAAGCAGAAGGGGAGAACGTTTGCGTATGTCCAAACTTTATTCATGCTTTGGCTTGTGTTCAGTCAGTGTTAGTGTTTTTCTTGGAAGATGCATTGGCCATCTTGTATGGTATATAATGCACGGTGCCTGCCTGAAAGTGGTTTATGATGTCTTCTGTGAATATCCGTTTCAGTGCATTTAGCATTGTCCGTGTTGTTTCTATGATATGTTCCTTTAAAAAAGGCCCAGAGACCAACAGAGCTTCAAAATGCACTCATGCATACACATAATTAAATACCAATCATGCGATTCCTGGTCTTTCAGAAGTGTTTGCTTTGGAAAAGATGTACTATGGTAAACCACTTAGAGTTTCTTTTCTAATTTTGATACCCTAAACGCTAATTGAACGCTAAAGAAAAAAATGTAAAACACACATGTGCTGAGAAGCATATATTATACCAGGAAATTAAAATAATAGTTTGTGGTTATCAATGCAGCATTTAAAAAAATTGCCGCCTGGAGAGGAGGGGGCAGATCCTTAGGTGTTTTAAATAGACTTCAGTGGTGCTGCTCCAATTTACTGCAGCTGAGGATCTGGCTTGACAAAGCCCTGGCTGGGATGATTTAGTTGGGGACTGGTCCTGCTTTGAGCAGGGGGTTGGACTAGATGACCTCCTGAGGTCCCTTCCAACTCTGATATTCTATGATTCTACGATCTGGCCCATTGTGGTTTTAGACTTACGTAAAATGAGCCTCAGTTTCTTAGCTGTCTTTTACTATCGATTTGCCAAAATTAGTAATCTCTGTCTACTAGAGAAGAGGCATGAAAACAATCAGTAGTGTTTATCTTAGCAGACAGTAGTTCAAACAGCAATGGGAGGAGGTATAATTCACCCTTTCCCTTGTTACTTATCATCTCATTTTGTGTACTGCGGCATAAAGCTCCAGGTTTTAATATTGTAAATCCCTTAATTATACACTCGCCAAATGTGTTCAAAATTATTTTAAAAGGGCCAATCAGACATTCGTGAGGATGCCATCTCTGCCCCACCCCATTTTCTGCTTACAAATCCCTGCAACTTAACTTTGTGATTTGCATTGGAAAGATTGCTTTTTTTGGTTCATTTCACTTTAGTATCTTTCAGCTATGCTGTGACATCCACTTAGACATCTTTACTGCAATTGTATCTTGATGAGATCAGATTGCCCACTGCAGCTATATCACAATAATAGTGAGATAAAATTCAGTCCGCCCTGCTTTCTTTTGATGAGCCACTCTATCCCGGCTGCATGAAAAAACAGCACATAAAAGAAAGATAAAAACCATTTTGCATTCAAAATTGCTCTGACTTAAGGCAGATTGAACCTTTTAAATAAACACAACATGAATAAAATAAAAGAATACGGTTTTAATCTTAAGAACTGGGTGGAAAAAAACCCGCAACCATTTACAGACTTGTCTCATTTCACCAGAAAACACATTTCAGTTCCTGTGAATGAAAGTTTTTCTTAATAACTCCTTTCTGTTGCCAAAATTTGTTTAGTAGCAGACTTCAAAATATGTCTGTGGCTGTGCTGTTCATTGTAAAGCTAGCATTTTGGATACTGACATTTATCGCTGGAGTCCTGTTTGCAGCACTTTCCTACCAAACATCCAGAAAAATGGACTTGCAAACCCTGCAACATACTGTCAATGGACTTTATAGTGGAGAATATTATTGAAGTTATCACTTTTTTGGTAGACCTATTACTAATACGTTGGCTGACGATCTCTTTAGGAAAATCCCCTGGCAGGGAGGATAGGCTAACGGAAAAGAAAAGATTTGGTAAGGGTCCCCTTGCAGCGTTTTCCTGGCACCCTCCCCTGGATGCAGGAAGGATTATGAAAGCTGCAGATTTTGCAGGCCTGCTTTGTGGATTTGGGGACTGAGCCATCCCACAGGGATAACTGCTGCTCTGCTTGGCCCACTCTTCTTGGCAGCAGAGCTCATTGGTGCAGTCCCCTCGCTGCTGCTTAGTAGCAGTGCTGGAAGGAATCCAGAGGGGCAGCAGTAGCGCTCTGAGTCGCATCACTTCCTGCCCAGATCTCCATTTGGATATCCTGAAGCAGAGTGGGAAGCAGTCCAACAGCGAACAGACCGTCCCCCGATCAACCTCCTCATTCCATATACAGTAGCACCCCCAGAAACCTACTGAATCCTTTCTGTGTGGGGAGGGGAAGGGGATCCATAGAATCCTAGAATCTCAGAGTTGGAAGGGACCTCAGGAGGTCATCTAGTCCAACCCCCTGCTCAAAGCAGGACCAATCCCTGATTTTTGCCCCAGATCTCTAAATGGCCCCCTCAAGTATTGAACTCACAACCCTGGGTATCCATGAAGTGACATCTGTGAGGGAGGGACCGGGGAAGGGAAATGTGCTACAAAATTGACACTTCCCCTTTCAGCAAAGCAATGTGGAGATGCCCACACACATTGCTGGGAGGAAAACTGGGCCTTTATTGTTTACTCTTTGTGAATGGTACCATAGGTGTGTGAGAAGTCTCCTAGAGGGCCTGATCCAAATCCCATTAAAGTCAATGGAAGGGTCCTCATTGAGTTCAGTGGAAATGGATTGTGGCCAGAGAGAATTTGAGAATATATAGCTATGTTATTTGTCTGTTTCAGATAAATATTTTATGTCTCCCAGAATTGCTGCATCTCTTTTTTTCCTGCTTGAGTTGTGAAGGATAGTGCAATGTACAGCATATTCTGCTGCCAACTCTCATGATATCTGATGTTTTTCTTAAAGCCGCAGCTGCCAGAAGCATATGATTAGCTGAGAATCTCAGCTTTTTTTTTTTCAATCTATCCTCATGGTCGCAGCCAGAGCTGTCCCTTGGGTAGGGCTCTGGGCCCTATGCTTTGGGGGATCCCATGGGACGGTGTGATTGGCCGGCGCAGTCAGTCCCGGAAGACATAGGTGCGGGAACTATGGGTGTGGGGTGCTGCAGCACCCACAGGCTCCCAGCTGCCAGCCCCGTGCCTAGGCTCTCGGCTGTTGGCCCTGCATGCCTGGGGTCTCAGCTGCCGGCCCCGCATGCCCGGGGCTCTGCTGTTGCCCCGTGTCCAGGATCCTGGCTGCCACCCTGTGAGACTGTGGATCTGTTGCTGCCTTGCACCTGGTGTCCTGGCTGCAGGCCCCGCACCTGTGGCTTTGCTCCCGGCCTCAGTTCTGGGGGGCACAGGGATAAAGGGGCTGGCTTTCAGCACCCCCACTATTAAAAATGTTCCAGCACCACCGCTGGAAGATGAATTCATCACTTCCGCAGGGCCCTCCAGCTTGTTCGGCAATTAGCAGAGACAGCGGCCGGCTCAACTGCCCACATTTTGGTGCAACGAGTCCCCCGCCCCAGCAGAGCCCTGAGCCACCGTGGCACTATGGCCAAAAATAGCCCCCCGCCAGCAGCAGCAGGCAGTCCAGCACCAGCGGGATCCGGCCCAGTAGTGGATGCAGGGTGGGGCCCCCAAGCCAGTGGGAGCTGATTTTTCCTGGGCCCCACACCCTCATAGGGATGGCCCTGGTTGCAACAAAAAGCTTGAAAATGTGTCCTGAGTGCACTCTAAAGGCTCAGAAAGCAAACGATAACTCAATTTATTATTTTTGTAAAATCTCATGATTTGTAAGCCAGTCTCATGATTTTTGAATGCTTGGGGTTGACAGTACTGAGTGCATGACAGTAACACACATACAGTGCCACAGATAGACGAAAGTTTATGATGACATGAAAGTTGCATTATAACTCGGAATTATATCATTCATCATTCCAACCAGATCTTTTTATTCATAGACAAAGTTCCTAGCTAGACAGAAGGTACCTATTCACTCTGTACCAAAATGAGAAGATAATGAAAATACTTCTGCCCCCAAGAAAGTATCATCCCGTGGTGCAGCAAGATGCAGTTCAAACCACAAGCATAACATTCCTTGAAAGCTTAGATCTGTTGTAGTCCCACATCTGCAATGGTATAGTTCTAGGACTTCTTTAATGTCTATTCTAAATCCACTGTTTTAGAGGGTTATAATTTAACTGAATGCCATCACTCCACTTTGAGCAGGAGCCCAGGAGCCGATATTTTTAGAAAAAAAAAATCTGTGAGAAAATTGATTTGGGCTTTTTTTTTTTTTTTTTTTTTTTTTGAGACTTTGACATGTTTCAGGTGCTAGTTTGCACTTAGGATATTAAAAATTGATATTTGTGGCCAAGTTATGTCCATTGAAATGATCACTTAGGCCCTGACCTTTCAGACACTTATGCACATGAGTAACTTTACTTGAAGTCAAGTAATTACTAACATGAGTAAAGTTACTTGCATAAGTGTTTTAAGTGTTCAGTACCTTAGTGTTTAATGGGGAAAATGCCAAAAATTACCTGGAGTTTGATGTTTAATTCCATCTGTTTTGTTAGGTATTTCAGTCACTGAAAACTGAAGATTAGCAGGAATTACTGAGGAGAGGTTGATTAGTATCAGGTTGCTTCTTTTGTGATATGGGTGGATTATTTTAGGCTGGATTACTTCATTAAAAATGTTTGCAGGAGATGATATTTTGAAATTCCATCAGGCTGTAAAGCTTTGGGTGGGTGTCATATAAATCCAAATCATTAATTTGGTTGCAATACCAGTTAGTAACGTATATGCCGAATTCTGAATGTGCCATATGGATTTTTAACAGAGAATTACTGAATATGCGCTGCACTTGAATGGAGTTGACAGGCTGGGAAGAGATCCTGGGCTGGCGTCAGTTGGGGTTGCTCTATTTAGGTCAACTGAGCTATGCTATTTTATGCCAGCTGAGGATGTGAGCCATTGTGTTCCATCCCCAAGAGCCAAACCCCTGTATTTTTTCCCTTTTTGTTTCTAGCTGAAATTAGATAATTTTAAATTTCAGTGACCATGAAATGCTGAGTGCTTTAGAGGCAGAGTAAGGGTTTGTCTACGCTTAAAATGCCACTTGTAGTACTTGATTGTAGACACTACCTATGCCAATTGGAGGGATTCTCTTGTTGAGTAGATAATCCATCTTCCTGAGAGGCAATAGCTGGGTCAATGGAAGAATTCTGTCAACCTAGCACTGTACACGAAGACATAGGTCAGTTTAACTATGTCGCCCAGGGGTGTGGATTTTTCACACCTGATTTTCTAGCGTGGACCAGGCCTCAAAGCAGGCGCTGAGCAAGCCTCCAACACAGACCCAGCAATTCACCTCACGAGTGACATGCCTGCAACGCTCTGCCTTTATCAGCCCTAAGGCCTTTCATGAGCACAGATTCCCAGCTGTGCTGAATTGTGCACTAGTCCTGTAGGGCTGCTTGTTTCTAGAGTCTGACTGATGATCCTGCTATGTTTAGTTTGATGCTGTGTTTAACCTGTGGATAAGTATGCTGTTTAGCTCCTCCAAAGTGGTTTATAAACGTATAAGCATAGTAAAATGTTTCATCTGCTGTTAGTCAGTTCAAACATAATTAAAAAAAAATCCAATGTATTTTTTCTCTTTTAAGTAGCTTGTTGTTAACCCTGTCAAATATTTCCCCTCTCAATTTTCCTTCTCTCTTAGTTAAAGAATAAAACTATTATGCTGAATAAATAAGCATATGAGCTATAAATGTTAGTCTTATTAACTACATTTGAACAAGATCATTTATTTTAAATGTTCTTAGGTAGATTAAACCCACCCAGATGAAGTCACACTATGGAAGAGAGCGTGTTTAACCAAATATTAACTAGGCATAAAATGTTATCTGATTTGGAGAGTTATGACACAGACAGAATATTCCGCAGCCTGGTCAGCCAGAAGTCAAAGCCTCTACAAATATTAGGCCTGGAATCTGCCAGTGGCCTCTCAATCCTGCTGTAACCCATCATTCTCCTATTCTCTAATCAAGGCATGAAAATGTTAACGTTTTGTTGGTTTCTGCTTATTTTATACTTTCCTCACAAGTGTGATGAACCCATGGTTGGCAGCATAGGACAATGTAGGGCGACATAAAAGCCAAATAGTTCAGATGTTTGGAGTTAAGAGGACATTTACTGAAGTTGCTAGCACTGCAGCTCAGATAGCTGGTGCTTGGGGTGACAGAGCTACACTTAATTGTCTTTACTTAAATTGTTTAAGGGATTACATTCATGCATTGTCTCTAGCACATAGAGGCTACATGTTGCAGACACTCAGGAAGTAAAGATTGCCCTGGTTTGCTTTTGTTCACATTTAAAAGGTTACTTATGAAACTATAAGGGCCAAAAATATAACTGATGATTAAATGATTCCGAATTCTGCAGAATCTGGTAGCTTAGTTCAAGTTTCCTACTCACCATTCACAAGTAGACAAGTAGATTTTTTTTCAAGTGCTATGCAAATGGATGTTCTCATAAATATTGTAGGTACAGATAAGGGAGCCCTTTGAAAATGCAATCTTGTGTGAGCAGCCTCCGGGCTCTCACACCAGGAGAAAGATCCGCATTTATGCCAGTTATGTCATCCAGACATAAGGAACAGAAGACAAGTTGGCTGATCAGAGAAGGGGAAAGCAGAGAGAAACTCGGTGGCTGTAGAATGAGATTATATAGTAGTAATAATAATAATATCATCAAGGTAACTCTTAAATAGCACTTTTTGGCAGGAGATCTCAAAATGCTTTACAGATGGGGAAACTGAGGCACAGAGAGAGGAAATTACTTGTCTAAGATCACCCAGCCAGGAATAGAACGGATGCATCTGGAGTCCAAGTGCAGTGCTTTGGCCACTAGGCCAACATGTGTCTCACATACAACCTATAGCACGGTTTATGTCAGGGTTAACTGTGGTGAAGGCAAAACCATTCTTAGGTGTCTTAGGCACATGAGAAAAATGCAGTAAAACACTGGCTCATTTTCATAAACGTCTGTCTATCATTGCAGGTTTCAGAGTAACAGCCGTGTTAGTCTGTATTCGCAAAAAGAAAAGGAGTACTTGTGGCACCCTAGAGACTAACCAATTTATTTGAGCATGAGCTTTCGTGAGCTACAGCTCACTTCATCAGATGCATACCGTGGAAACTGCAGCAGACTTTATATATACACAGAGAATATGAAACAATACCTCCTCCCACCCCACTGTCCTGCTGGTAATAGCTTATCTAAAGTAATCTTCAGGTTAGGCCATTTCCAGCAGGACAGTGGGGTGGGAGGAGGTATTGTTTCATATTCTCTGTGTATATATAAAGTCTGCTGCAGTTTCCACGGTATGCATCTGATGAAGTGAGCTGTAGCTCACGAAAGCTCATGCTCAAATAAATTGGTTAGTCTCTAAGGTGCCACAAGTACTCCTTTTCTTTTTGTCTATCATTGCAAAGCCATAAAGTGCATTTTACCTAACACATATTGTGAAGAACATTGCAATGAATGTCTTAAAGAGAATTTTCAGCTGAAATCAAAATAGGACCATTGACAGATATTGTATTTTATCAGAAGTGTCATATACTGTGCTTGGATTTGGCTCTGGCCCAAAGGAACTTTCCACAAGAGGTGATAGTGGTTTATGGTTTATATAGTAAGGCCACACAAGTAAAAATAATAATGGTTAGCCCTTGCTGTTCAAAGTGCTTTTACATTTCCAGAGCGCTGTGCAAACATACTTTATTTCATGAATTAATGACAGTTACATTTTTGTGCATTTAGCATTGACCGTTTGACAATAAATAGTTTTGAGAATTTTGTACACAACAGTGCATTTGGGCAGTTGATATAAATTATGCTACTCTTGTCAATTGCACGTGAACAACATCCTTGTAACATGAACCTCTTCTATCCTGATGGTGAGTAACTAGAATGGATGGTTAGCAGCGTATAGCACAAATGCAAATGAGGTGTTTTCTTTTCCCCTCTAATAAATGTAAATTAATGCCTGTTTGCCTCTGCTGCATCTTCGCTGTGACCTGTAGCAGAAATCAGTAACAGCCATCTTTGGCATTCCGGTTACGAAGCAGAATTAGATCTAGAAGATGCATATTATGGAATTACTGTACCAAAGGTTAGGCAGCAAGACTCAATAAAATGCTGGAACATATACGATCTTTGGAAAGCTGTCATTCTATTACCATCTATTAATTAATTTTATACTAATTCCTTAGAGATGGTTCTCTTCCCCCCCCTCCATTAAAAATGTTGGAATACAGTTGACATTTATATCCTAGCAGAGTTTTTAGAATGAAGTATATTAAAGTTGCAATATACTCTGTTGAAGATGTCTGTCAATTATATCAAGCTTGCTTAATCATCTTTAACATGGGGACAGTTTGGCCAAGTCATAATCCACAATCATATGCCAAAATCCTAATCAGTCTTGTTACTGGATGTGCTGGGGATTACTAGTCTTGCTTGTTAGAAATGGTGGAGAGAGATAGGATTGGTGGTCCTTCTGCTAGTTGGTGGTGCAGAGAGATGGGACGGCTGGCACTACAAGTTGGGGATTGCTGGTAACTCGTCATTCTACAATTCTTCATAATACCGTGAAAGTTTTTCTTCAACACAGTGAAAGTTTATTATTTTGTCCTAACCACAACAAGGTCTTAATCAAATACTGGATGCAGTTACTTCCATGTAAAACATCTTGTACAAAAAGAAGGGAGAACTGTCTGGTAGGACAGAGGAAGATAAAAAGTTTTAATAATAGTGCCTAGTTTACATGGCACTTGTTAAGTTAAACGATCCTGTACTGACTTTCTTCACTGAGACAGAAATACTGTTTTGTGTATCCCAGGAGTAGTGGAGTCACTTCCAGTAGTGCTGAAAATCATTCTTAGCCACCTACTCTCCCTGGCTCTGCTTTTTCTGATCACAAAGATTAGCTCCTACATTAGGATGAGAGAGATGGATAGGGACTAGTATTTTGAGCAAATCAGCTTTTGTCCTTTAGAAATGGTCTTTAAAGGCTCATATTACTGTGTTTAATTTGATCTGTAAGTGAATTCTGCAAGTGACAGCTAAATTGGTGACACATTTTCTTTCAAGGAGGGAGACAAGGTAATATTTACATGCGTAGGGTTCAGTGTGGGTTCTAATGCGGGCACTGGCTTTGTGGCTGCTGGTGAATTGTGCTCTGTGGTGCCCGTTCTTGTACAGAGCTTTTCAGAAAGATGGATTTCTACCTAACAATGAACAACAAAATATTTGGGTGATAGCTTTATAACTGTAATGCATTTATTATGTATTTAATGTATTTATAACATTAGTAGCAGGCATGTACTTTTTAATTATCATGAAAAAGAGTAATTATTCATTTCTCATATCAGCATTACCTCTAGAGATGATCTTAATCAAGTGAAAGAGAAAGAGGGCAAAGAGGGCCATGGAGCGATGGTGAGATAACTTAGGTATCCTGGTAAATTATCACTCCATCACTGAGTGTGTAATTTGTTGCCACTTACTGAATTTTTGGCTACCCAGATATACTTGGAGTCAAAAATGCTATTTCTGATGTATCATTGTCTTCTTGCTAGGATAGTTAG
The DNA here is from genome assembly GCF_965152235.1 of Eretmochelys imbricata. Lineage (NCBI taxonomy): Eukaryota > Metazoa > Chordata > Testudines > Cheloniidae > Eretmochelys > Eretmochelys imbricata. Next base: position 197,954,925 of record NC_135574.1, on the reverse strand, counting down.
GGCATAATACCATTGATCCAAAACCCAGTGAAGTCAATGGGAGTCTTTCCATTGACGTCAGTGGGCTTTGGATCAGGCCCAATCTGAATGCTAGTTAAATGCAGGATGAAGATTAGAATGATTAAATAAGCTATGAAAAATAGAGGCAATAACTCAATATGAGATCCTTAGAAAAGGATAGTGTCAGTTTTATTTGGCCTGAAATGGATTTTAAAAACCTAATTACATATATTGAAAACATTACTAAGGCCAGATCCTGCATAGATTTAGGTATGTTTTATAACTTTGCACATGTAAGTAGTCCCATCCACTACTCACATAATTAAAGTTATGAACCAACTTTGCAGGATGGGGACCCAAGTGTGTAAATATAAATGTTTCATTTTTAAATAGTAATGTATATTCATGTAAGTTCCCCTCCCCCTCCAAAATATCTTCAGTTTCACTATTTTGAGTGCCACAATTGTGTTGGATTTCTGAAAGGAGGATGATCTCCATATATTGTTAAGTTTACACACACAGTTGTAATTTTATACAGTCAGATCAATGAAAACATGTAAAAATTCTCATTGAATTTGAAGGGAGTTGATAGACATGCACTGAAATTTATCAGTGCTTTGGTTTATATGGGGGTTTTCAGTTATCTCTTTGAGTAACAAGAAAGTGAAAGTGAGAAATTGTTATACCCTTCAAAAAAACAAAACCAAAGCAAACAAAAAACCCTGGTTGAAATCCTGGACCCACTGAAGACAGGGAATCTCCCATTTCTATTTCACCTCTTGTCTGCAATGACTTATAAACAAGGTGATTCAACTTAACAGGATACATGCTCCTTCCAGATTCTGTTGCATCTTTTCTTTTTCTGCAAATCTTATGTACAGCAAGTCTTGTTATTTTCTTATCTGTATTCCTTGGGGCTGTCTGTGTCTACAATTACAATTTGAATAGAATGTGAACCATTTTTCAATAAAAAATAGAATTTCACATCAAGACGGAAATGTAATGAAAGAGGGATTTTTTAGAGATGTAACACAAGGAACATCCTGGAGAATTGATAAAAGGCTCTCAATCTGATCTATATGCCCCCAAGCATTCTTTGATTTTGATCCTAGGTAATAAATACAGAGCTCTGGTTCTTGACAAGTGATGCTGTATCTCATGTTGGCCTTTTGATAATACACGGAGAGAAGAAACTATCACATTCAGCATTGCAAAGCATTACTCAACATTACAACAGCTTTCAGAGTAGCAGTCATGTGAGTCTGTATCCGCAAAAAGAAAAGGAGTACTTGTGGCACCTTAGAGACTAAATTTGTTAGTCTCTAAGGTGCCACAAGTACTCCTTTTCTTATTACAACAGCTTGTAAAATACTAAAACCACCAAAAGTTTCAAAAGTAGCAAGTGGTTTTGGATGCTTCAACTATTGGGTGTCCAACATGGTGCCTAATTATCAGAGTGTGGGTGCTCTGTGTGTTCTGAATATCAGATCCCTTTAAGTTGTGTCAAATTGAGATCCAAAAACTCTGAGGAACTCAAAAGCACCAGTCACTTTTGAAAACATAGGCCCAATTATACTACATTGTGTTTAATCTTTGTGGCGTTGAATAATTTATGTCCTAAAACAAGAGAATACAGGTAAAAGTTAGCTCATTGATTACAAAATTTTGCTTGATTTTTGTGCCATGATGCAGTCTTACTCTAATGGAGATTCACAATGAAGGTATAATGATAACTTAATTTAAGATGATGATTTATCTCCTGAGAAATGCATAGCTGTTGTAAAACTGTCTGCCAGATACTTCCTGAGTACTATCCTTCACAAGCCCTTATTTATCACAGTTATATTTGCATGCATACCCTCTCTTCACATTTGCCATTTGTCATTGAGATAGCAAATTACATTCATCAGAATCCATTCATTCCCCTAGTATGGCTGAATACAGGATTATCTTGGCTGTGTCAGCGCCCTATGACTGGTAACTGTGAAAAATGGAGGTCATCTTCTGATATTCCAAACATGTATCTTCAAGGGGCAGTGGGTATTAAGCTGAAAACGATTAATGGCGCTTATGTCATCATATTTGTGTGGCATAAAACTGAATTCTGTAGACTGATGGATATCTTGGTAAAAACAAATGCATTTTTAAAGTACTATCTTGCCACTTTACTGATGAGTTTCAGTTGCTATCAGAATAAATAAACCCAGATGTTTCCTTAAACACTGGGTAGCTTTTATAGGTTTGTTTCTTCTTTCAGTTACTGAGCAACTTTTAACCGTTGACCAAAAGAGCAGACATGCGGTGCTTTTAACAACCAGTTTATAATCTGTCTTTGTTAGCAGTACATGCTATCATCTGTCTTTTGCAGCATCCGCACTGCAACAGGGCCACTGCAGCAAGTAGTTCCTGCCTTGTATGTTATATTTAAAAACTGAAAGTGATCATAGGGTAAACAATAGGAGGAGTTGGGTTTTTTAATTCTTGTTTGTTTCAGTCTTGTGATCAGATGCAATAACAGATAGCTAGGACAAGCAAGCTTTTATTGAAGCCAACCTGCAAATTTGCTCAGGAATTACCATTATTTTGATTTTTAGCTATTTCTATTTGAAATCCAGATTGCTTCTTTCGAACGTTTGGAAAGCTGCTGCAGTTGAATGACAAATGATTCATTAACAAAAATAAAGTGAACAACACCTCAGCACAGTCAGGCACCGGAAGAGAATGCTGTAAACACACTTGAATACAGAGTAAATGGGAAGGAGAAAATACTGAAAACTTGCAATGTGCTCTCTAGAGGGGAACATGCTTTCTGATGTAAAGACAAACACTCTGATTTAGGGAAGGGATTTGTAATGGATTTGCTCAATGAAAGTATGCATTGAAATAATGTGCCAGATTAAAAATTTATGGTATTAAGTGAGACTGGATCTCTTTATATCAGGTCTAAATTTAGTCTTTTATGTTTCAGTTCCCCTCGTACATGAATCTCAAGGCCTATTTCAGAAGCAGCTTGGTTCAAGGGATAAAATATAGGATTGGGATTGAGGAGATCTGGGTCTTAGTGCTATTCTGCTGTTAGCATTCTTTGTGATTGTGAGCATGTTATGTAACGCTCTGTGCCACAGTTATACCATACATTTAATCAGATTGTATTGCGTACCCGTGTTTGAGATCTATGGTGAAAATCACCCCAAGTGGAAAGTGCGAGTGTTATTCGTTTACTTTAAAATGTGCCATAAATTTATGCCAGAATAATTATTGATGGTATATGTGATAAGCACAAGAGAGTTAATTTGTTCTTCATGTGATTTGGGTAAAAGAACTCCTGCCCTCAGGATTACGGATCAGCCAGTGAGGGCTGTTTTGACAATGTTTTGCATTTATCTTGATTTCATGGCTTGGTGCATCACCATTGCATATCCTGTTAGGGGTACAGATTATTGTGAAGCTTAGACAATACATCTAAATGCTGTTGTTTATATTAATCTTTTAAACTCATAATAAACGTCAGGTGATTGTTTTGGCTTTGGTCTCTTAATTACTTTTCACTCCAGGCAGAATAAAAATCATAAACTAGAATATCAGACCACTAATAATATTGCTTTGTGGGTGTTTTTGTCTTAAATAAGAAGTTACTTCCTCACAGCTAGTCTTCTACAGCTATTTGTTCCTTGGGTGAAGTGACAGGGCTAAATGTATACCATTATGAGAGCAATGCAAACTCTGCAGTTCCACCCTGGCAGGAGGGTTTGGAATATGGGTTCTCACCCACAGTTTTGCTTTGAGGTTCAGGGTCAAAGAACCCCCAAACTCAAAGTCGTGAACCTCAAAACCAATACTTTTTGCTTTGAAAGCATAAATATTTGTGTAGAAAGCAAGAGCGTTGAAGGGTGGCCCAGGCATTGGCCTGTGTTTGCCTAAAACTTACCTGTCCCTGGTTTGCCTGAAACTCAATACACTTTTGCTCAAAAGGTTTGTGAACCTTCATAAACCTGGGCTTGGATTTTAGGTTTGTAATGAAACCTGAAAGCAGGTGAGTTTCATTATGGAAGGTTGCACGCTATTCATCAATAGTCAAATTCACCCCTATATTGAGGGAGAGCGTGTTACCTATGCACCACTTAACTCCTATTTTAAGGACTTAAGTGGTACACAACATGGGTGCCAGAAGTGGGGGAGGGGGCTTGGCCCCATCACTTTTTACTTGCCTTAAGGGCAAGTGTCAGGGGGAGGGGGCAGAGAGGAGTGAGCAGGGGGCAGGGCCTCGGGGGAAGAGGCAGAGCAGGTGCAGAATGGGCCATTGTTGGGTGCCGGTGGACCCCCACCACACACATTTGTACCCAAGATAGATAAATAAAGTAAGTGCCAATCTCTCAGGGAGCCAGGACCAATGCCAGGCAGGGCTTTGAAAATGGCGATAGTACCCGTAACCTCAACTCTGTGTTCAGTGATGAGCCAGTGAAATGTGTTGCTCAGCAGTCAGGCTGCTGTATTTCTAACTGTGAGGGTAGAAAAGAGTGGAACAAACGACCTAGGGAGGCTGTGGAATCTCATTCATCGAAGGTTTTTAAGAACAGGTTAGATAAGCACTTGTCAGGGATGGTCTAGGCAATACGTAGTCCTGCCTCAGTGCAGGGGACTGGACTAGATGACTTACCAAGGTCCCTTCCAGTCCTACACTTCTATGATTCTAAGTGGCCAGGCTATAATGTTCTAATGTCACTAGAACACAGTGACTCTTTTGGGTAAAGCACTAGACTGGGAATCAGGAGATCTCTGTTCAGTTTTCAGCTCTTCCTTTGTGACCATGGGTAGTTATTATCTCTGTATCTCAGTTCCACATCTGCAAAATGGGGATAATAATACTTCTTTTCTCTCCGCCTTTGTGTCTCTTGTATATTCAGACTGTCAATTCTTTGGGGCAGGAATTATTTTTTATGTGTATGTACAGAGTACAATAGGACCTGATTTCATTAGCGCCTCAAGACACTACCAGAATATAAATAATACTAAATATATACACTAAAATGCACAGAGCTCTCTCTTTAAAACTCTGTATGAAAAGGGGTTTGGATATATATGTACAATTCTGCAATACCCCAAAGAAAATATCAGACTAATGCTGGTAATGACTGATACCATACCACCAGTGACAGATACAAATAATGCTGTGGCTAGAGGCCATGATTAATGAATAGACCTGAGTGAAATAAATGTAAGGTGGCCAGGTGCTCCATTTTTTACTGGAGAGTCCAGTCGAAAAGGGGACCTGACAGTGTCCAGTCAGATCTACTGACCGGGACACTCAAAGTCCAGTTACTGCAGGTGGGGGTGGCAGGGAGGCACAGAGTCATCACCCATGCGAGCCCCTACTCAGCCAGGGCCACCTCCTACCTGCATCAGGCGGCTGCACCTCCCAGCCCTGGCGAGTCCCTCCTGACCCACGCAGGGAGAGGGGAAAAGCAGTGGGTGACGGAGGGAGGGGAAAAGAGGAACAAATGGGTGTGAGGCTTCAGGGGGAAGGGGCAGGGAAGGAATGGGGTCTTGGGGGAAGAAGCAGGGCAGGAGTGAGGCCTGGGGGGAAGAGGCAGGTCTTCAGGAGGAGAGGGTGGGGAAGGGGAGGTTCTAGCACTCCGGCTGGAGTGTCCAGTTTTTAAATATTACAAAGCTGGCAACCCTAAATAAATGCCTTCCTTAGACCTGTAGAAAAGGCCTGGGAAGTAAAGAACGCTTCTGCCCACCCCAGGTCGTATTGCTACCTGACCATGGCACGTCCTGGAGAGGGAAGAAGGGGGTTCTGGCTGCCCCAGGCTCCTGTTTCTTCCTGGCCTTGTGTGGCAGTCCAGGGAAACACAGGTCCCTTGCCCGCACCAAGCGGGGCATCAGCAGCTGTGTTACCGTGAAACACTTTCTTACAAGGGCCAGGGAAGAGCATGCAGGCGATCTCCCCTCAGAGCAGTACCTCAGAAAGACATTATCATTGCAAGCTCACAAGACAGTGACCATCAACCAAATGGTGAAACTCACTAAACATTTTCAATGTGATTTTGAAGTTCACTGTGTCCTTCTAATAAAGTACCTGGTCCTAATATCTGACTCAGGATTCAGTCCAGTGTAAAACAGCTTCAGTCTTCTAAGTAACACAGGGCCTAGAAGGCTGCAGATCATGCATCAGGTGCAGCTAACCAAATCAGAAGAAAGGTATGCCTCTTACCCTTAAATGGTGCCTGTCAAGTAGATAGGTTCCCAAGGGAAAAAAATCAGTATGTTCCACAGCCTGGAGCTGTAAAGCTCCCTGCTAAGCAAAGGACTCATGCAATTTAACTCCCTGCCTCCTGTGATGCAGAGCTCTTAGTTTTTGGGTTCTTTGATCCACCTATTCACAGCTGTGCAGGGAGCAGAATTTAATCAAGCTCTGAGAGGGGAAGGGTGCATCCAAGACTAGCCTTCAGAACAGAGCTGTCAATCAAGGGTGAGCCTGAATACCCTCAAGTTGTAGCCCCTTTAAACCCTTTCCTCAATTGAGTGGTATTCATTCAGCTGTGGAAGAGCTAGCACCTGCAAGAAGACATTGGAGATTCACTGAGCATACCAAGTAGAGTGCCTCAATATTATTTCTCTTCCCTCAGTGAAGGGGCAACATGAAATACCTAATCAAGCTGGCATTCCACAACCACAAGACAGGAGATTTTCCCTCTAGAATATGGAGTAGCCAGCTCAAATGCAGGTTCCAAAAGTCCTGCTGCACTTTTGTGAGTCAGCAGGCAAAAGTGTTTTTATGCTGGATTAAACCTTTACTTGATGTGGTTGGAATGGAAGGGGTGAGGACAAGGGTTACTTTCCACAGCTAATTTCAAATTATTTTAGCTGGGTATGTCAGATAAAATATTCAGTGACTGGCAGGATGCTAGAATTTGGTTTAATTTCAGATTTACTATCTGCCAACACATGCCATTCAATCAGATAAACACAGGATTTGAGCTGTCATCACAGCATTTTTATGCATACTTAAAAACAGGACACTTTTTCACACACTGAGAAGAAATTGAACGGGTTTATAAATAGAGTATGTACAGTGAGGACACTGGAAAAATTCCACCAGTTTGAAAAATACTGCCATTTTCAGAGCGATTCCTTGTTTTCAGAGCATTGCATTAGAAACACTAGGATCCTTCAAGCTCAGGGAATATTTTAAGGGTGTCAACTGTGTACAGGAAAAAAAAAAGAGAGCGAGCATATAATAAAGCCAAATTAAAATAAAATGTGGACTCTATAACAGACTAGACACACCGAGACTGCAGAGACCACCATGGACTTCTGCGTGCATGACTAAAATTAATTCTCTGATGTATAAGTGTCTGTAGAGCAGGGCCTTGTTAGGCTGTCTGTCACCACCCTTAGGTCATACCCATCACTTAGTATCTGAGTATCCGGTCAAATAAGCCCAGGAGGTGAAGATAGAATATGATGATGTAGGATAGCCTGACGATCACTGGGGAAATCAACTTTTACAATAAATATAAATTAGGGAAATGAAGCGTAAAGCGCCGATCCTGCAAACACACACACTTCACTTTGCTCTTGTGAGTACCCCTGTTAACTTCAGTGGAACTACTCCCATGAATAAAGCGAAGTAGCTACGTAAATGTTTGCTGGATTGGGGCCTTCCATTCTAAAACATTGTATCATTGCCCCTTTGACCTGAGCAGTTAGCTAATATTCAGTCCCTTCAAGATTGTTTCCATTAGGAGAAACTGATGATACAAATCAAGTATTTCTCTGGTGTAATCTTGTTTATTTACAAAGCATGTGCACTAAGTCCTGTTTCTCTGAATACAATAGAAACAAACAATAGCAGGCCGTTTCCTTGCTCAGAAATACCACCTTGTGCCTCCCAGCAAACTCTGTGCTCAAGAAGCTCTGACTCTCTGCTTCCTGTCAGAGTCTTGCTCACAGGTTTCTCCAGGATCCCTGCTGGATTTTGCCTCTAACACTTGCAGCCTACAAAACCAGTGTCCTAGCCCTGTGCTTTCCACCAGGGAAATCCATGCTGATCTAGGTTAGCTCTGATCAGGCCTCTCCATGCAGCCAAGTGCCTTGGTTGCTAGCCACCCGTTTCCAGCTGTCTCACTACTTAAAGGGGCTTCATTGCTCCTTCCGTTGAGCCTACGACTGGTTTGCACATTGACTTGATCAAGGGCTGTGATTCTCTTTGATTCAAAGATTCATTCACCGGTAGCCATTACCACTGCCCAGCATAACATTCGTCCATCATTTTTTTGGCACTTTCACTCCAGAGTAAATAGATGTTGCGCTACGTGGAGGAATGAAAGGATGGATTTCTCTGCACTGAGATAGGAGAGTTGTGTATAAGCATTTGAGGACAGGATCTGGCCCTTAAATTCTACCAAGAAGCTGCTTTTCTGAAAGGCCAAGTTTTTCTAGTAAGGATTAGGAGGAGGGTTGTTTTTTTTATTTTTTTTTCTCTCCATGTTGACAGTTCTTTGTTCTTCCTGCGCTGCACAATGGCTCTAGCGCCCCAAACTCATTCACCATCGGGTAAGGCAGCATGTGCCCCTGTCGGAGGTTCCACTAGGGGGAGGGCAGCTTTAAACAGTGGTGAGGTCTCCATAGGGACTTGTCAGCATAGGGGCTGAATCCTCATTTCTCTGATCTTTCTGGCTAGCAACACTTGCTTTTCCGGAAACGCTGGCTAAGTGCAGGCTGGACATGTGTTGGGTACATGGTGTTGCATCCCCGTTGTCGGTGATCTTTCTGCTGCTGGGGCCCGGTGCCCTGGGTTACGCTGACTGGTACAAACATAAGCAAGGGTTGAATTGAGCTTCCTGCAATTTTTCAGTCTTCAGTTGTTGCTCTCTCTCTGGCTCTCTCTTTCTTTTTAAGAGAAACCTTTTCACATGTAATGATCTCCAAGGCAATTTACTTTTAAAAGGTGGCGGATGCTGCACACATTATGTGTTATGGTGCCATTTATACACTTGGCCTCACTGACTGTATGGCATAGTAAATGTTTTATTTACCCTGTGTGCTGTTTGTTCTGTAAACAGCTTTTGTTTTTGTTGCATTTCTGGCTATATTATATAGAGAGTAAATAGTTTCATGTTAATTAAAAAGACACGAAAGCTTTTCAAGCCATTCTAAAATGCTAAACAGTTTTGCAAATATGTTTGTCGGGCAAAGATTGAATAAAGAGCTCTTTGTTTACCCATTTGTTCTATTGTACTTATGCTAGACACCCCTTGTGTGACTCTTGCATCAAACACTGCATCTAGGTACTCAGCTGGAATGCCAGAGCACATTTATATCATGCTCAGAGGTGGTTTGCATAAACAGTAGGCATTTAGCAAAGAACACAGTAGTGAACTGCAGTGAAAAATGGTGTTTTGTATATTACAATACAGCTCATACAACAAACACAAAACAATGTTTTTCCACTTAGCTGGCATACAAAATGTCAGTTCAAACATTTCTGTGCTGTTATTAAATATTATTCTTAACATTTATTATCACTCTAGTTTCACTATGAATAATTTTGTTTCTTACAGCTGGATCGTGTCATCTTCTGCGTCTTTTTGGAGGTCGACTACAAAATTTTCAAAAAGAAAATGAGTGAATATTTCCCCACAGGTATGTGCAGTCATTAGTTGCCTTCTGACTTTCATGAACTGGGCAGTAAAAAGACAGCACTTGGCATCTTCTTGCCACGCCACAGCAAAAAATTAAAACATTAGCGTTCTTTCAGGATCAACTACATATCAAGGCTGCAATCCTGCAAACACTTATGCATGTGCTTAACTTTTGAAATCAATGGAGCTACTCATGGTAGCAAAGATCAGAACATGCAAAAATGTGTTTGTAAGATGGGAGCCTAACTTTGTGATATTGAGAATTGGTTGTTTCCACATTTTTGCTGTCTCTGTCTCCAGTCATTAAAACTAGTTTTATAGCACCAAACACTGACTTCAAGAAGGAAATGATTTACAACTCATGTAAGTGAGGGAAGAATAAGGCTGTCTGTGTTTATGGCTTTTTCATATGCTTTGTCTATGTTTTCTCTTCATTAATGATGCTGGTACGATTTCATTGTGACAGAAAAAATATCACAGGAGCTAAAACCTGAATGAGAACTTTAAAGTTTGAGATGTCCCTGTACAAAAATGAATCTGAGGAAAGCAGCTCTCTGGAGCACTTAGGGAATGTTAGTAATTTGTCTTGTGTCTCACATGGAAGTCTCCTATTTGGAATGTAAGAAAACCTAATGGATAGTAAATGGAAAAAAACCCCTCAGAGTAACTGATTTATTTTTATTGTGTGCATCATTAGGGATTTTTATTTGTTTTATTTTTCAACCGTACCTTGCTTTTTTTCTTTTTATTGCTTGTACAATGCTTTGTCCTTTCTGTTGCATTGCTTCTTCTGGGGGATGTTCTTGCCTATTCTTAGCATTCAGATTCTAGCAAGCTGATGCTCCTGAATTACATGTGCACCCACTCTAAGATGCCTTTACTCTGCCAGGTTGACGTAAAGGGGCCACAGAGTAAATGAGCATCATGCCCCAGGTGGCTAATGTGGATCTTAGCTGCCTTTTGGCTATCCAGAAAGTCACAGTGGCCAAAAGTGTGTTTCCCCCCCCGCATCTGGGCTTGTGTCAAGGAAATTTTGACCTTTCTGCCTGATGTCACTATTGTTTTAGATGCCTCTGTCACCTCCTGATTCAATTATTGCAGTGATCTCTCAGGGAGGCTACAATTGAAGACCCCCTGAGTACTTCAGCTAGCACAGACTGTGGCCGTCAACTTACTTCGCAATATATTGTGTCTGGAGTATTATGCATGTGCTCCAAAGACTGCATTAGCTTCTAATTCATTCAGTGTGATACTCTTTGGCAATGTGGCCCAGTGGTTAGGAGAGTGGATTTGATCTCAGGAGATCTGTGTTCTGTTGCTGGCTCTGATATTGAGCAAACCATCCTCCTCCTCACAGAGCCTAGGTATTTAAGAGAGAACTTTAGGGCCCCTAGTCAGAGGAGAAAGGGAATGGAATTTGCTTCCACCTTGGTCTGACACAGCCTGACTTGTTGACTTCCTGAGCATACTGCAAGGCAGAGGTGACAGATAACTGCGGATCGGGGGTGGGGCATGCAATTGAAAGGTTCTGTGGGGGCATGTGACCGCCATACGCATTGCCTCTGCCTCCCCCCCTCCTGGCCCCCGAAAATACTTGATATGTATGTAGACAACATACATGAGCAACTACCTCCTCCTGCTCCCTGTCCTGTGGCTGGCTAGCCCCTTGCAGAGCTTGCAGGCATCCCTCCCTGCCTGAACTATCCTCAATCCATTAAGCAAGTGTTCAAAACAAGACAAACAAAAGGGGCAACACAATTGGGATGCACAGTCCCCCATGCCCCATCAGGGTGGGGGGCGGTGGTGCTGGGTCTTCTCTGTTAACAAGGAGGTTGGGGAATTATCAGTCACTTTTTGTTGGGTGGGGGGGGAACATGACACCCCCCAAACTGCCTTCTCCTTGATAGGCACGTTGGAGGCTGCTGCTACTGCTTCAATGCACCCCCCGCAGTGGCAACAGCAGAGTCCACCCCCTCTTTCCCACTCCCAGCCTCCAGTCTGCTCCTCTCGCTCATCCCCAGGGCTTTTGGGCTGGATGGGGCTCCACCTGAGCTGCCTGGTGCTGAGCACCACGTCGCAGCTCCTGTACCCAATCTCAAAGATGCTCCTCTGACTCACCTCAGCGGATCGTCTGCCAAACGGGCCCCAGGAAGCGCTACGACTCCAGTCGCAGGGAAGGAGAAGCAGCTCAGTGTAGTGTGTGGGGGGGGTGGTTAGCCCACAGCTGGCCATCCTGCTGCTTCCTCCCTTCCCATGCTGCATGGACACACGGTGAGTGCTGCTGAAGCCCCTTGCTGGTGGGCATCCCAGTGAGAGGCGGCCTGAGAAATCGGGGGTGGGGTGGGGTACATGACCCTACGTGCCCTCCCCCCATGTGTCGCCTCTGCTGCAAGATCCATATGGCACTCAGTCTTTTGGAACAGAAAGGGGTTTCTGTTTGGGTGGCTATAGTTGGGGTGCAGTGGCTTTTATTGTCCTTTTGACACATTAAATTAATTTGTTGTACATGGACTTGAGTTACTTAGGTGCATGGGAAGGTGTTTATGAGCTTCTTGTATAAAGTAAACTGAAGAGGGGGAAGACCCCCTAAAGGTTCAGTGCTGCAGGTGGCTGAGCACTGCTGGAAGAGGTGTGGACAGGCAAAGCTTAAGCTCAGCACCTGTGCAGGGTGCCTTGCACAGAGGGCCAGATTTTCACACTCAGCACTCACAAGTGGGGACAGATTTTCAGAAGACCTCCGGGCCCATTTTTAAAAGGAGCTTCAGATAGACCAAGATTTTCAAAAGTGACTGGTAACTCTGAGTGCTTCAGTTTTTGAGTCCCCAGCTTGAGATGCCTTAAAGAGGGGAAGGGTGATTTCCAGAAAGAGCAGCGCATCTACCTTCTGTAAAGGAGGCACTTCAAAGTGTCTCAAGTTTGGCACCAAAACTCACCAATTAGTTTTGAAAATTTTGGCCCTAGCAAGTGATGAAGGATTGCCCAGAGGTTAGGGCATTAGCCTGGGACTTAGGAGAGTTGGCTTCAATTCCCTGCTCTGCCACAAACAGTCTGTGTGGCCTTGGGTAAGTCAGTTAGGGTCAGAATTTTAGAGGTATTTAGGTGCCTGGTTCCCAATGAAATCAATGAGAATGAGGTGCCTAAATACCTTTAAAAACTGGTCATTAGTCTCTCAGTGCCTCAGTTTCCTACCCACAGATCTCTGACCCAGCCGAGTTGTACACGTGCAGAGAAGTAAGCCGAGCCTGAGTATGGACACTGAGCATACTGCAGCCACTGAGCGATTTCATTTCCAATAGCTCTGTGCCCTACCCCTAGAAACAGAGTCAATAACACCACTCCCTCCACTGTCAGAAGTAGCGGTGGGAAGAGGGCCTGTCTTAACGTTCCTTCAGGAGGGATCTCCCTAGCTGACTACCAGGCTGAGAGATAGAGACCTGCTGTGGAAGGGTGCAACTGAATCCACCATGACACCTCCACAAGTGTCTTTTGAGGAGTACAATGAACCCCTGCAGCTGCTGACCCCTCTGTATCTTCCCCTGTGATGGCAGCTGTGTGTTATTATTTTGACACCCCCGCCCCAACATTATTAGCCTTCAGGTCTCACTGGAGGTAGAGGGGAAGGGGAATCAGGATTGATAGAGAGCCTAGCAAGGTCATAGTGGAGGGACTATGGTTAGCTCCCTAATCCATCTAAGAAATTTGACCATGAAGCAGATGTGCAGCCATCAAAACAGCCTGACTATCCTGAGGATTGGTCAGGCTGAAGCAAAGTTCCCTTCTGTGGGAAACTTTGCAGCCCTTAGAATATGAACTATAGAAATTTTGGGGACAGTCATCAGAGAAAATAATTAAAATAAATACAGGAACACTAAAACATTTAACAAGATCTAAAAGATTAGCAAGAAGGGAGGAGCAACCCTATCAGGACAAATAATAATGGAGAGAAGATAAAAAGTAGGGGGGCTGCAGAAGTTGCAATTTCCCCCTGCATGCTGAAGAGGGGAATCTGGGTCTGAACTCCAAAACCTTTGGTGGAGTTTATATCCTGGGTGTTGTGTGGGACTCATCTCTACATTACACCTTCCATCTTAGTCTCTAATGATTAAACATTCAAATGATATCGGCATCCTTCTAAGTAACATCATGTTGAGGAACATAGGATCATAGAAAATACATGGCATACTTCACCAATCATTCTTAAACAAAATATCTCAAATGAAGGGGTGGGTTCTGACTAAACCTATACCAGCTCTGCAACAATAGAACTCATGTGGCCTGATTCTCCACTCCCTTGCACCTTATTTACATATTTATTTGTATTTATTTATTTGGCTTTCTATAATAATAAAAAGGGATGCCTATCTGAGAACTCTAGGCCCCCAGACACCAATTATAAAACCCCAAATGAAACAGCCAGCGGAACTGAACACCCTATAAAAACACAAAAGTCTCCTCCATCCCCATACAACCAACCCCACCCTCAGTATCAACCCACACAGATAAATGTCCCTGAAATAGTGCCAAGTCACATCTTTGCAGAGGTGTAAAATGCCGCCCAATCAGAATGATGGACTTTTACATTGTTGTGTTCACTTTGCCGATGTGTAAATGACTACACGAGGTACCAGGGAGTGGAAAATCATGCCTTAAATTTGTTTCCATGTGGCTTACTACCTTACCTAAAGTTGATTAAAATTAATTTTTTCTGTAAGTAAAACGGCATTACAAGAGTATTGAGAGTTTTGGGAAGGACATAATAGAAAACATCAATTTAATATTTGATGGACATCCATGACACTAATTGGCACTTCTGTTGGCAATCTCAGAAGAGACATAAGGACTGAATGGGTTTGAAAAGTGATCCACATTCTCATTCCAATCAGGACTGAGGCACAGTGGTAGGGCAGTGTGCCATATCTTGTGATGTTGTTGCCTATGCCAGGCCTGTCCTGTACAATAAACACTTTCTTTTCCAGTGATGTCAACCCCAGCAATTCTCACCAGCATTAAATTCACTTTAATTAAAAAAAAATACCCCTATATAATGGTTCCATTTCCTGAATTATTCTTTTTTTGCTCTTTTGTGAGCTATCTTCATTTGGCTTTTCTTTCACTGTGATTTACATATAAAGACGCTGACAATTATTGTGCAGCTGCCTTGACTTTAAAGGTGTCCCATATCTCTGGAAGACCTGTTTCTTGAACAATGGACTTTAATATGGTTCCATGACAGGGAGCTTGCTACAGTCACTGCCTCTGGCAATAACTTTCTGACATTTAGATTATATTCTGGAGGGATTCATAAACTACTGATGGTTTTTTATATTCCATATATTCTTAAAGCAAAGAAAAAGACTCTTTTTTAAAGTAGCAGTGTTCCTGGTTTGCCATGTATTTCAACTGATACTGCTCTATCTTAGTATTCACTGGGGTGCTTCTTTAAACTGAGAGAAAAGTTGTTGAGATTTCAGATGTGAACCTAGTGACAGAAATTCTAAGAAATGTTTCCACTTCAACATGTGTGGACCTGGTTACTTAGAAAAGCAATACCTTCATGATTTTATCTACAGAAATAGTTATTACTTTAAACTTGGTGTATTAATAAATCCAGAAAGACATCCAAATACTTGAGCTAGTCAAGTGATAGTGATACGAAGCTAGAGTTACACCTCAGTGTGTTTCAGTAAGTGGAATACAGATATAGGGAAATAGTTCCATTACTGGGACATAATTTAAAGCATATTTTGCAAATGGAGTGCCGGAAAAATTAGTTGAGTAATGCTACTTATCCTGCACCAAGTGCCAAAAGCCTAGTCATTTGTAAAGTGTAAATATCTATAGGGGGAAAAGCAGACCACTATGGTAATATGAATCTATGGATAATTCATAACGTACTCTTGTGTATGAATGTAGTTGTTTGGTCCTCATTGTTATAATCTAAGCATTTCTGAATTAGAGTCACTGTAGTCAGTGGATCGGGGCTTGATACAAAGCCCAATGAAGTCAATGGGAGGCTTATGTAGGCTTTGATCAGGCCCAGAGCCCACTCATAATGGTTCATGGTCACTGACACAGAAAAATACTGGGTTTTTCTATGAACAATTTTTTCTGTTGAACGTTTTGTTCTTTTGCCGATAAACTTCTAAAATGTAAGCAGGAAAAAAAATAGAATGAGCGTAGGAAGACATTCCTCTGTGTCTAGAGCAATAGCTTAGTCTTAACTTAAAAGGGAAGAGAAACAGCCAAGTCTTTCTGTTTCATATCTTCTTATGGAGTAAAAGAGCTCTGACATTTTCAATCCAGCTATGTTGTGAAATCCCCTCAGCTGTTAGTCCACAAGAATGTACAGATACAATGTATTGCCACATGACTTCCAGCAAGCCAGGAATCCTATCCTGCAACTCTTGTTCACGCACGTAGTTTTTACTCACACCATTGATTTCAGTGGACCGGTCACATGAGTAAATGTGACAGTAAAGGGCCCAATATTTATATTGCTTAGCTGGAATCCATTGTTCCTTCTAACAGAATCCTTGTCCAGTTTTCTATCCATTGATTTTTATTGATAAATATGTTTCTATAACATCTACTGGGAAACACAGCAAAAACCTGTTGGAACTTACAGGAATTCTGGGATTGGGGATCAAATTAGAAAACACCCACGATTTCTCTCTTGGAACCCCATCATTTTGAAAGCGCCATTTTCAGACTGCTGTCAGGCAGCACGGAGGGCACACTGCTGAGTTCTGCAATCCTGACAGTCATTAATACAACCTGGATAATGCAGTTGCACAGGCAGATGGATTTGACTCAGCAGCTTTAGATGCCGCAGCAATACGGCAACAGGTGGAGGAGGAGCAGGAGGAAGAAATGGAGCAGTTAGTTTTGCAGGGCATTTATCTGGAGCAGCTTCACTTGGTGGATTGCCACTTCTGGGCTTGATCAACTAGCACTGACTGGTAGGACAGGATAGTGAGGCAGCACTGGGGTGACCAGCAGTGGCTGCAGAATTTCAGGATGCAGAAGACTACTTGGCTATGTGGTTGATTGAAATGGTGGTCCCAGTATGGTTTGTTTCCCATTGTTTGCAGAACAGTGCTGGCATGGGATGCTGTGCTTGACCTTCGTAACAAACAGTGCTCCATCACAGCTATTTGCCTTGGCATTGTCTTCCTCAAGTCCCCCTCCTGGGTCACATACTCCATTTTGAGCCTTTCTGAGTGCTCCAGAAAACCATCCTTCTACACTTCTGCCTTTGTGGACTTCCCTTGGGTTGCAGGCACTAAGTCCTGGAACATTTCCTTTGTTGTTATCATCTTTTTTTCTCTTTGGAGTTTAGTCAGCCGCTCAGTGACTGACAAGCCTCCCGTGTTCATGGACAGAGGCATTACAAGTTCTGAGGGAAAACAGAAAAAGCACAAGTTAATTATTGTCCCCCATTCCAGCAACAATGCTATTTCCATCTTCTCTTTGCACTGTGGGGTTTGCTTTGAGAGGTTAAGGCATTTTGCAGATTACATCCCTCTTGTATAAGAACCTTATGAAAATGCTGGTTTGGGGGTGGTATTGGCGGCTTCAGATGGGTAGGGGGTTGTGGGGTGGGTGCATGCATGGGGGGGGCTGTGGTGGTTTTAGCTGAATGAGGTATGTGGAATGGTTGGGCGTAGGCCTTTAGGCTTTAAGTGTGGGGGGCTTGTTTGGATGGAGGACAGTCAGGGACAGGTTTCAGAGTGATAGCCGTGTTAATCTGTATCAGTTGGGGACAGGTTAGCTATTGCATGTGCACCTCTGCAGGCTGTCCTGACATTGGAGGATGTTACCCTGAAGCAAGCTCGCAGGAGTCACAGAAGGGAAGATAGGAAGATAGGAAGCACCGCTATATACCAGGATGGTGTTGCCGCAGCTGGTGCAGAAATGGAAGGGAAATGGTAGCTGAATGAGTAGTCCCGAGAGAGCAGCAGTGCCTTGCAATGTACATGCCAAAATAGAGCACTATCCTCACCTTACGTTTTCTTTTATGACACCCACAGATCAGCATAAAGTGCACTGAAATACAAAAATAGAGTATTGTTCAATAATTGTTTCAGATAGCCAGGAATGCTTAATAATGGCTACAAATATATGCATTTTGAAATGTCTCTAAAGCCTGTTTGCGGCAACTTACCTCTTCAGATCTCAAGTTAGCTAAAAGATGAGGGCATTTATAAACCAGTAAGTCAATTTTTTTCTATTGCCTTTTTTTTTCTGCATCCGTTCCTACTATAAACAGGACTGCCATGCAGTACATTTTATTTATTTTAAACTCCTTGTTTCCAGCATCATGAGTGAGGGGCAGGAGGTTGGCAAGGGATGGGGCAGAGGGGGAACAAGCAGGAAGCAAGGTGGGAAGCAGGGTTTGGAGGTAGCAAATGTGTTCAGTGGTTGTGGGTTATGATACTGCAGGGAAATAAAGTTTTATAGCTTTAAACCTCCGGCATGGATGCCATTTTGAGCACATTGTGGGGGAAAGGCATTAAAAGTCAAGCAAGTGGAGAGAGTCTTCTAGCTCTGCCCAGCATAGTGGTTGTTGATAAACTGGATAGTCAATTGCTTGTCCACCCTTTGATTTGTTATGAAATGTGTTCAAGAGGCCAAAAACGAATGTCCGTCAGGTTTATTGCTCTAAGCCAATTATAACATAGTATGGAAAATGTATATGATACCAGTCTCAGGGAAGCTGTATCATGCAGCACAGTTGCATTCACTGTACATAGCAGGTGTGCTTCCAAAATTCACATTTCAGCTGGTATTATTTATATGATGATTTTACAAGTTACATAGCTCTTTACACATCACTAAAATCCAACCAATCAGTCTGTTCCAGTTCCTTCACTTGTTCTGTTCCTTCCTTATCTTTGTTTTGGATACTAGCATTCCAGATACTGGTCCATGAAGGGACTTCCCTAGCTGGTACTAAGACATAAAAGCAAATGTATCTTGGTATCTATCTGCTTATGCTAAATGCTTATTTCAGCAAATGCAAGGAGTTATGGGATACTTGGCATAAACGAACAGGATTATGGTATAAACCAGTTTAGGCTGTATCACTGTTACAATATTTGTGCTTAATGTTATTGGTGCTTAATGCATAGGTATATATTATCCACCCTATATATGTGTGTGTGTGTGTGTGTATCATCCACCACATATACATAGGGTGGATAATACATAATATTAATACGATATATATGTTATCTAGCATATATTAGTTAATGGTGATGGACAACCAGCACTCAGAAATCCCCTATACATTGTATTTCACATGATATCAGAGCACTAAACTGCAGCATGTTCAGGTTGGTTGCTTTTAGAGCTCTCTTCCACAGCAGTTTGTCTGGTTGTTTGCATGGGATTGTTGTGTAACCTCTGAGACTGCTCGATCATACCGTGCTTGCTTTCTAGAAAAATCTCCTCCTGGTGGGATCCTTTATGTGGTGTCAAGGATACTTGCCATGTTATCTGGAGTGTGTTATGGAAAACTCATTCTTGGGTGCAATAGTAGCATCATTTGCAAAAATGCAGTCCAGTTTCTCATGGTATGGGCAAGGTAGTGGGAGCATTATTGGAGGTCTTGTTCTGGTCCCGTGCCTTCAAGTACTCCTCCCATAGCTCCTTTGCTCCCACTCAACCCTGGACCAGCTCTGGTAATGCCCCCTTTTCCTCATTTGCTCAGACAGTGTCCTCTAGATGTCTGCATTTCAGTGACTCTTCTCACGATGGGACAGGACATACATCATTCCAAAGAGTGCAGTCCAGTCCACACAGCAGCATGGTGGGTGGGGGTGCATGGCTGCTCTAGTGGTATGTGAACTAACCACTACCTCTTACCAAAGGGAGCACTTGAGGCTGAATGCTTGCATTTCATTGGCGAGGTTACATTTTGTCAACATGACCTCTGGACAGAAGTGAAAGTAAGTCGGTACAGGCCAGTACAGCGTACCGGTAAGAAAGTGGCCACCGGTACACAGCTGATGTTAAAGACCTACCGTGCCGGCAGGGCCATTGACGGCGGGGGCAAAAGTCACAGCTGCCCGGGGCCTGGCGATTTAAAATGGCCCAGGGCTCCCAGCAGTGGCCAGAACCCCAGGCCCTTCAAATCGCCGCTGGAACCCTGGGCGGCATGGGCCGGGCAGCGTTGAAGGGCTGGCTGGGGGAGTCTGGTTCCAGCCCTACCCCTCCTGCCTGAGGCCCAGCCCCTTCTGGGGCCCAGAGCAGCCGCCCCACACATTGCCTGGGAGCCCAGCTGCCCTGTGTACCAGTAAGTCCTTTAAGTTACTTTCACCTGGAGCTGTGGAGAGAACAAATACACAGACAAGCTGATGCAGGAGTGAAGCAATGCAGTGTAGGATAACAATGGGTGGTCTGACAGAAGCAGGAATCCTAAAGGGAACAAACTCCCTGTGATAGGCAGTTACTCCTGTTCCCAGGGGGATTGCTTACTGTGGCCTAAGATGCCAAATACCTCACTTTACATAAAAGGTTGTGTGGGACTGCAAGGCACTGTAAACTAAAGTTACACTGCTGTAACATCCCCATGTAGACAAGACCTTATGGTCTGCCATCTTGTTATAATGATCCTTTCTCTCTGCTTCATTGAGCAGTGTCCCATCCCCCATAAAACATTCCAAGTGCCTTGCATTTACTGCTCAGCAATAGTCTGTCATCACCACTCACTTCAAAATAGCTTCATGTGCTTGAATGATCCTGGTTGCAAAGACTGCAGTTAAAATCTTGTCTGACTCATTGAGTTGCCTCTGTGCCAGGCCACTGTTGAGTTTTTTAAGAAACCTTACCCCTGTTGTGTCAAACAGTGGGTCACCCCCCACAAAACATATTATTTCCAGTGTGATCATTCCAGCCTGCAGTGAGCTTGAAATTAACTTGAGTGAGTATCCATGTAAGTGAAACTCAATCACTTCATTGTTTGGTGGGGGAGAAGGGGAGGGCAAGAGAGGTCTGTGTAGCTGAAGCCGATTTCCTCTCTAAACTGGTGCATTTTGAACTCATTAGTCACCCAGTTCTTGGTATGGATGGTGTCAGCATCTGTAAAATACAATCCCCAATCTGAGCATGGCTGTGGATCCTTTTATTGGAGTGAAACAATTTGGTTCAGTTTCTTTGCAATGGGAGTAGAAGCTACTACGTGTTTTGTGTGAGTAGGCTAGACTCCTGTTGTGGTGTATGTATATTCTGCTGCACTTCAAGTAATGCAGTACATAAAAGAAGCCATCTCTGAGGTGGCATAAAGAAAAGTATCTGATGTCTTAGCAATTGGGTACTAAGGATTTCCATTTAATATGGTCTCAAAAGTTGCAAACACATTTTACATTCAGTGTGACTCCTGTGTTTTGAGGCTACGTAGCTAGGCAACCCACGAAGAGAAACTGCACTGATGCTGCAGTGAGGTTTAGATATACTGCACGTATCAGTGGAAATGTCTTCATAATAAAAACAGCAAAAGCAAAATTTGATCAAACTTGCTCTGCATGAGAAGGGGTGTTTCAAATAGCACCTGTCACTCTGATATCCTATTATGGCTCCAAATTTAGGAACACAAAAGCCCAGATCTAAAAACTGTTCTCTCTTTCTCTTCCTTTAAACAAAAAGTCACATTCCCCTGCTTCAAAGGCCTTTTTTTCTTAAGAGCACTGAATCTGCGGAAGGCTATATTGAAAAGATTGTTTTACACCTTGATCCGAAAACAGTCAGGCATGGGCTCAGTCTGATCCCTTCTGGCCAGGAGTTCCAAAGCTGGGGTTCCTGCCAGAGAGAATGCTCTTTTCCCAGTACCTGGTAGTCTACCCACCTGCATTGTCTCAGTGGAGAGATGAGGTAGAAGGTTCATGAAGGGCAAGACAGATAACTAGGTTCCAATCCATTTAGTGCCCCAATATGTCCCCTCCCTCAAACCTCAGGAAATGGGGAGGATTTGGGTATGCTGCTACTACATTGACTTCTGTTGTTCAAGTTGGACAGGAAATTTGTATTCTGTTGGCTGGCTAGGAAAGGAGCTTCTGCAGTTTAGGCTCAATAGGGGACTTCATCTGGCTGGCAGTAATGGTGTCCTGTCAAGTAGTAGAGATTCTCAGTCAGAAAGGCATGAAAAGGATAATGAGAAATATGGCAGTTGTCAGTTTGGATGTAAAACTACAGAAGGGCAACCAAGAGGATGATTGTCTGCATCCTTGTAGGTGCAAAAGAGCATAAGGATGGTGAAAAGAAGAGTTGGAGGGAAAGGGCATACATAGTATTTATCCCTTTGTCAGCCTATTATATTTAGTTGTGATAGTTTGATTGTACTTCACATCCTTCATTATCTTAGTAGAAACAGTATCGTCATATCTTGAAGTTCCTGCTAGTTAAGTGCCTAAGGGCAGGAACTTTTTCAGCAGGACACCTATTTTTGTACAGTAAATAAGCCCAGTAGGGCATCTAAATAGCTGTCAGTACTGACAGGTTTTGTGATTCATTTTTTTTTTTTAAATGAAGGCATCAGTGAAGTAATTGCAAACTCATCTCTGCTCCATTCCTCCTCCTTTATAACTAACACTTCCTGCCTCTTTGCTCTATTCCTTAATTTGTTGTGCGTGCAGAGGCAGCAAATGAAGCCCTGGTACTAAGAATTCTGTCACGTTTCACTCTGAATCCCACAACGTGCTCACAACACATTGAAAGATTACGGGCAATATGAAGATACACACTTGTGAAAGGAGAAGTAAGAAACCAGGGTAGGCTGAGAACAAGGGGAGAGACAACTGGGAATGGGCGGGAAAGAAATAGAGATAAAAAGAACTGTGAGTGAAAGAAGATGAGAGAGGTAACAAGGAAACCGGAGAAAGGCAAAAAGAAATCCGAAAGGAGTGTTGAAGAAGTGGGTGAAAGTGAGAATCCACAGTGTATGGGGCTATGTCAGTGGGGACACAGGAATGCAGATTGGAACAGAGAGCTGCCTGCTGCAGTCGTTTATGAGCTCTGATTACGTGCTTATATAGTTAAACAGAAAATAATGTATTTGCTTAACAATACAAAAAGAGGGAAGAGCAAGGAGTGGGTGGAGGTTTGATGGCTTTTTGGATTAGTAATGGTATTTAGAGCCTGTTGCCAGGTCAAATCTAGCAGTTTGATAGTTTTCACGATTTGGCACCTCTTTGCCTGTGTAGAATGTGTTGATGAGACAGGGCCAGAGAGAACCTGAGAGAGGCGGGGGGGGATCATGGGATATGAGACGCTCCTTCTCCAATCTCAATAGTACAAAAAGTAGTGTAATCATTCTGTTCTACAGAGCTCTGCAGACAGCAAATGAGATTATGAAAAGAAAGCCTGACAACCATTGCATGATATATGAATTAATGAGGGATTTTACAAAGGGATGTTCTGAACAACCTGCACCCAGCCCCCTGCTTTCAGATCTTTATAGATGTAATTATCCCAAATAATATGAATAGTGGGGGCATATTTCAATCATAGGTTATAATCTGAACTTTAACTGTTCTTGCACTGTTTACACTTAACTTGTTCTTACACTGCTATTCATGTGAGTCATGCACCTTATGCCTTATTTATATACTTTCTATACTTTAAACTAACAGTAATCTGGAAACTTCATTCTCTAACCCAGGGGACATGCTGGAGTAAAGGTCTTCCTTGCTGCATGAGTCTGCTGCAGACTCCAGGGTGTCCTTCATCAGGGTGGCATCTCAATGGCCACACCTGCCACAAGGACGGTTTTATGTGGGGGTCACGGTCGTTGATCCTCCTGCCCCAGGCTGCAAGGTCCATTCTCCTTTCTCCAGCAGGACTTGAGGGAATGAGTTCTGAGAGCTCCCTGTTGCAGGGCTTTAATGGTGAAGCTATGCAGCAGGGAACTCTTCTGCCTCCAGCGGACACATAAGTAGCTAGATGTACACACAGGATCACCTGTACTTCTGCTGCTGCAGTGAGTTGGTCAAGGCCTTTCTGAAAAGAGGTCACAGGTTCAGTGGAATTTTAAATGGTGTGTGGGGGGAGTGGTTCTTAGGTTTTTTTTAGAGAGTAAGTAAGTTTGGGATTTACCTAATAGTGACAGTATCTCTATAAGGAAATGTTTACCGTCATCAAAGTTCTACTCCTGGGTCCTAATGGTTTTGTTAAACTTTACTTTAAGGTTGACACAATCCATGAACAATATGTTAAAGTAGATCTGGACCTTTGGATAACACTCTGTCCATAGCCTAGATGGGATGAAAACATGGTTTTGTCAAAAGGAAAAAGAAGCTACTGTATAAACTATGTAATTTACAAGGATCTGGGTTTTGAATTATACAACTTGGACTGGACTTCAGTCAAGGAGTTCTTGCCTTGTTTCTGCTTCTCAGTAATTAATGCACTCAGGAACTGACCTTGGCATAGTTCATCCGGATGAGAAATGAGCTGTGTTTTGAAAACAGGTTCTTAAAACGTGGCAGGAGCTTATCCCAGTATAAGATGATAATTCTTGTAATGGATGTCTAGTGAATAAGGAGGGTGTTTGTCACTTCAGCAATCTTTGCCAAGTTGAGGTCAAAGAAATTGCTGTGTTGCCTCAAATGTAAGCACCTTCCTTCATATGCTTCATGTGTTATAATTTTCTGGACCAGTTGTGGCGTTACCAGAGAAGAGGGGTCTGAGTCAAAAATGTCAGTCAGATATGGAGCTGGGGTAAAATTTCCAAAAGTGACTTAGGAGTCCAAGTCCCATTTTCAAAAGCGACTTAGGCACTTAGGGACCTTGTTGACTTTCAGTGAGACGTAGGCTTTAAAGTGCCCAAGTCACCTTTGAAAATGTAACCTAGGTTCCTAAATCACCTGGATGCTTTTGAAAATTTTACTCCTGGACTTCTCCAAAGTTCAGTGGGGGGTTGGCTCCAGGGTTTAGATTTAAGCCTGTCTCTATGTATATATTTAAACTTTTTGATTTGGTCAGTTAAAACCATGCTGTACAGAATATACAATAATGTCCACACTATACCTAGTTTGCTGAGATTTTAGATGTTAAGATATATGAGATTCTGGGACATGCATAAAATGCTCCATAGGAGCAATAACCCTATCCTTTCCTTAGAAAGATTCCCCGTTAGTTCACAAAAGCAGTATTCTCCATTTCATATTTGTATTGCATTAAGACTTCACTACTTTTTAATAAGGTCATATTCCTTGCCTGTGTGTCCAATATTACCAGTTTACACTATATTCTAGTGCTTCGGGAATTTCCTATTCCAAGCCACTTACTGTACTATAAGTAAGAATTTCCACAGAAGCTCTGCTAGTGATAGGTATTTTAAGATATAATTGCATCATGCTGATTTACTGTGACGGCTGAGATTAATTTGATCTATTCAGATAGCCGAGGGAGGTTGTGGAATCTCTTTCATTGAAAGTGTTTAAGAATAGGTTAAAGAAACATTATCAGGGATGATCTAGGTGTGCTTAATCTCCTCTCAGCAAATGGGGATGGACTAGATGACCCCTTGAGTTCCCTTCCAGATTCAATGATTCTCACATTGATTTTACTGCAAATGCTCTCATGGGAAAGAACATGTTATTGGGAAATTAGTGGCTAAGTAACTCTTGCTTTACTGGATGTTTTCTAAGCATTTTGCTGAGACCTTTCAGTAACCATGGGTGCCATCTTGGGAATTTTAAGGTTTAAATTGAAACACCCCAAATTGAAAAGTTTTCAGCTGAAAATGAAACACTTTTTGGCTGAAACCCCAAAATGTTCAGTTTTGAGATTTAAAGTCTACATTTTCTCTGGAAAATTTAGGCAAACATTTTTTTTCACTCTCAAATATATTTTCCTCCAAAAAACAAAACTTCCAACCAATTTTAGTGTTAATGTTACCAGCTGTTTCAAGAAAAACAAAGAATCCTGAGCTTGACAAGTAAAATTAGATTAATTTTACCCTTAGAAATGAAAAACAATTAATTAGATTACAATGTGGTTTCACTGTGTGTAAGTCAAGGCAGAATTATTCCTCCCTGAATTTTGATATCTAGATATCAGTAATCTACCATACTAGTATTTTTTCTAAATCTAAACGTAAAACTTTGGACAGCAGGAAACAAATGAAAATAAAAGCAATTTGAAGCATGCAACATTATTTTCAAATGCTTCTCTTTTTTTCATAATCATTTTATTTCATTTTTTGACAGATGATGATAATGAAGAGGAGAGTGAGATAAGTGAGGATACAGGTGTGTGAAAATGTTTGTCAAAAACATACTTCTGCACATTATAAAAGAGTTTGAGAAACATCTTAAAATTAATCAAATGACCATGGTGAACCTTCTTACTAGGTACTATAGTCATCATCCATTGTAGCCCACTGGTTTGTAATTATGTTTCTTATTAACAACTAGTTTGAACACAAATGGGAACTAATTATGGTTCCACAGTTTAGTTATTTTACTAAGGTGTGAATGCAGAGCAACCCTTGGGGACTTGCATTTGCACATTTGCAGTCACTGATTCTCTGTGTTCGTGCGTGTGTGTGTAGTCATTGACTACTCTGTGTGTGTGTGTCTGTGTGTGTGTGATACTTCTGAGTTGGCAGGACATTTATGGTATTTTGGCCTTCTGAGTTTACTACATGTATGAATAATTATTGTTCTCTGCCTACTGCACTGGATGGAGCTTTTATAAATACTAATATGTATGGTATTGTGTTTGATGTACAAAATATACACATGCAAAAGCACACAGTGGCCACTAAAAATTCAGCACTTGCTGACAGGTATCGTACTGTTGTATTTTTGATACCGTGATTATTTTCTATTCTAACCTTTCCAAAAAACTGTGATATCTCCAATTTCACTTTTTATTGGAACCAATACATATGTATTTTTATTAGCTATATTGTTTAGAATTTTTTTGGATTCTTTTATATATAAATTAAATTGAATTTTTAAAATATTTAATAGTAGAAATTAAAAATAAAATTTCCACTTTATAGCAAGAATAAGACTTAGTATCAGTTCTTTTGTCTTGCTTCCTTTGTAACTCCATTAAATTAAATGAAGTTACCACATGGGTTACACTGCAAATCACCACAGATTTAGGTCATTTGAGTGGTACATTTTGTGGCATATCTGCTCCTGTGTGGATTTCAAGCACAGGGTGGCGATGGGGTACCACATATTCAGTACCTTATGTTGCTTCATGCCCCATCACTGAGTTATATTTTGAGAATTAGATGTTGGATGCGCTATTAATACTTGTGTGGCCAAAGTTTAGTATCCTTCATATATCCTTTAGCAGTAGAGAGCGATGCCATTTTGACCCATTAATGTAAGAACTTAATATTAGTAAGGGACATTTGCATAAATGTCATAAACAGATGACTTCTGCGTTAAGGGGAGAGCTCTGTTTATGGTAATTTAGTCACCAGGCTGAAGAGTGTCTGCTCTTAAATGCTTTGTGGGGAAAGTTGATTAATCTGTGTTTAAATAAGGTTGCAACTGCTATTTGCCACTTTCAGTTGTTAATGAATAATCATTTTTCATTCCACTTGACTTCATGAGGTCATGACTCCTGCAGACAGAATCAGTAGCTGAAGCCAATATTGATGATCCCGAACTGCTGAGCCATTCAGATATAATCTGTACTCAAAAGCTCATCTTTAGGTTGTTTCTCTAATGTTTCAGCCTTAAAAACTTCTGGGATTCCTGGAGTGTGCAATAGCAGGCGATCTCATGTGGGCTCTTTCGATCTGGAGACTCAGTTCTAATTAAACACAGTTGCTAAAGCTGGTAGAAAAAATTCAGATCCTCACTTAGGGCCTGATCTAGTGTCCGCTGAAGTCGGTGGGAATATGTTCACTGACTTCAATGGACACTAGATCAGGCCTTTAGAGCAGCTGCTGGACTCAGCCATAAGTAAGGAATAGCAGATGGCCAAATGTGTAGTTTATGGGGAGATGAACATGCTGAGAGTGTATTCTCTGTCTTATGTCTCCACCACTCAGGAGTGTGCATATCTTATTACATTTAGAAACTCTGTTCTTCATAATTTTTTTTTAAGTAAACAGGGGGATGTTTTGATTGCATGTGTCTCAGATGATCTCCAGTGATACCTGCTGATAACACTATATTAAGCGTAACTGGCACTGATGAGCATTACTGTGAGTTATGACACTGGACAAGAGTATCTCCAGTACCTTAGGAAACAATATTTTTATTTTAAAAATAACCTATTCTTAAAGGAAACACTCAAAACCAGTCCTCTAATGGCATTTAATTAGTATTTTTTAGATGATCAGTTTATTTTTCAGGATGCAGCCTCTTGTAATAGCTGTTAGCATACTGTTATGTTCAACTCAAAGTGCTCTGATGTTATCATATTTCATACAGTCTGCTGTTAGAATGGCTGAGTCAAAAGGGCAGCTACAGATTTTTGTAGTTCAGTATCTGATATGTCCTTTATCTGAGAATTATATCTTGCACTGGCAGAGGGAAAGACTAAATGATCAGATAGATTTTGTCCATCTTTAACTTACGTGATTTAATACTGCAGTGCCATGAGGCTGGTCATTTTATACCACATTAATGAAACATTATTGTAAATCTTCACTTTTGGATTACCTGGTTTTTGTACACTTATGTTTTCAGACCTATAGGAAGGCAAAAATACCTCTTATGCTACCACAGTTATGCTCAATGATGGCATATGCAAATTGTGCAGCCATGTGCTATTATGGGAAGCATGGTTTTGTAAATACATATTCCAACACTGTAGAGTTTGTTCCGCGGTATGCATCCGATGAAGTGAGCTGTAGCGAAAGCTCATGCTCAAATAAATTGGTTAGTCTCTAAGGTGCCACAAGTACTCCTTTTCTTATAACCAAAGTTAATTTCCTTAATATTAGGGAGGGATCAAAAACACACAAACAAGCCTCCCCCTTTGTTCAATTTTCAAAACCTCTTTAGACCTGTCACTAATTATAAGTGTCCTGCTCTCCTTCAGCTGTGAAAATCTACCCAACCTAACCACACCCCTGCTCTAGCTACCAAAGCAATTGGATCTTATCCCAGTGATAAGCCCCTTGCCTGCCATGTTTCCTGTCAACCCTTCTGTTACATACCCAAAGTAAGTGTCCTACCAATTATCCCATCTCTTCACCAAGGGTGCAACCTGCCTAGTCCCACCCAGCATCAGAAACCTTCCCTACCCAAGATGGTAGACCCAATATTCCCCACACACACTCGCTTTGAAACCTTTCTGTAAACTAGCCCACATGAACATAAACTACCAGATTGTACATTCCGATATATACGTGTGCGTATGTCAGGGCACTTCATCTTAGAGGAGAGCTTTTTCTCTGACTGAGAGGAAAATGTCAGGCACTTATCACTGAGCAGGATTTATCAATGTTTTGGGAGTTTGGAGTGGCCTCCTTTACGTGGCACATTGGCCTTGTGGGTTTGACCCATGGAGAATAGCCATTCCCCAAATATATTGTGAGTAAATACCATTTTGCATGAATGCTCACAAATAATAAAGGGTACAAAAGTGGTTAAATTGAACAGCCATTCAAAACTCGAATAAATGGTTGTAAGCACTGTTTTTTGCCATTCTTGCCAGCTCTGTTCATGATACGTGTATGTCTCTGCAGAACTGAAAGGGTTAAGATTTATTTCTTGGTCATACACAAATACACATTTTTGAAGCTTACAAAAATCCCTTTCTGTCTTTGGAGTGAGGGAAAATCTACTCGTCTGCTAGAAAGCAATGAAATTGTGTTTGAAATCGCATTCTCCTGAGATGGTTCCTTCACATTCTTTTTGTGAGCATTTTAAGATTCTTTCAGTAATGGAGAAACATTGTTCCATTGGCAATAGTAACTGTTCTAACTTCTCCCAATGCAAGCACCGTCATCCCCCCACCCCCATCTTAGTGCAGTCAATTAAGACATTAGATATATTTTCTGATGTATTCAGAGACTCTAGGAAGACCAAGCCATGTTATACATGGATACTTAACACTAAAACTTGATTGGCATTTGATTTTTGAGACTAGAGGAAGCCTCACAGATCGATTAGATGATAACTTCATCTTCAGAGGGGAGACTGGTGTTTGAAATATTCATATTGATTTGGTCTCCTAGAGTGAAGCATTGCCAAGCCAAAAAGGGAAAAGAGCAGCTATCATATGGGGGCATTAGAGCCAGACAGGCCCTGCATCAATATAGTTAATTATAAATACTCAATTTCTTTTAAAGAATGGCAGAGGGGGCAGCAATCAATCTTTAAAGTCTGACAGCTTCTATCCTTCGTACTAACAACATGTGTTGAACATGACCATTGCTTCTGACTGACTCTGTGTTGAATAGCTGAGTTGTTTTAATCCCTGATATTTATTCCCTGTGGTTGAGTCTGCATGTCCACCAGCCAGGGAGGAGAGAAGTTGATTTTAGCGCTCCACGGATCTTAATTTCATATCTTCTTTTCAAAATCTAGTATTAAAATTTCCAATGTAGTTTATCACATCTGCTGGCATGTAACACAGTCTTCTGTCAAGTGGTTAACCTTTAGAAAGGAAAGGTCCAGTTCCTGAGACCAAGCAAATCTGGGGGTGTTTTCATATTTCAGTAAATTGATGAATACAAGAGTCCCCTATAATGTGAAGATATAGAAACAATCACCAATTTGAGGTTTTGTTGAATTAACTATTAGTGTTAATTCCCTAAAATTGTATTTAATACAGGTCTTCATTTTATAATGTTTCCAAGTACTGTGGGCTTCTACTGCCTGTAACTTACAGTCTGACTCAGAAGTTGGTGAGTCTTATTGCTACATTTAAGTATGGTATGCTGCAGAAAGAACAATGTCCCAGCTAAGCAGGTGGAGACAGGTGGAGGTGGCTTCTTGGTGAGGCCAAGGGCTTGGTGAGGGCCAAGTGGGACTGTAAACACCCAGCCAAATCCTGGCTACTATTCAGGGGTAACAAATCACAAATCCTGACTAATGGGTAGAGAAGTGCAAGCTTTCCCCGACAACCTGGCTTCTTGCAGTTTGGAGGTTTGTTCTCTTACTCCCATGCTGCATGTGGCTAAATAGATTGAGTCTGAACTCTCTCCAATTTATCAACATCCTTAAATTGTGGACACCAGAACTGGACACAATATTCCAGCAGTGGTTGCACCAGTGCCAAATATAGAGGGAAAATAACCTCTCTACTCCTACTCAAGGTTTCCTTGTTTATGCATCCCAGGATCTCATCAGCCCTTTTGGCCACAGCACTTCCCTGGGAGCTCATGTTCAGCTGATTATCCACCATGCCCCTCAAATCTTTTTCAGAGTCACTGCTTCCAAAGATAGGACCCCCATCCTATAAGTTAGTACAGTGAGATGGAGAGGCTTGATGCATTTATTCACATAGGGCTACACTACTGGTAAGGTGAAATTAGGCTGAGAGTGCATGTGTATTACTAGTTTCTAAAAAGTCTCCTTTTTTCTATTGACAAGCCACACTAACAATCAGTTTACGCTTCTGTGTCTATCTCTGCAAGGAAAAGAACTCAAAACTTCCTTTTTTTTTCCCCAACGTAGGGGCCAGATTTTCAATACAAATCAGCCCTCAACAGCTCCCGTTAGGCACCTAAATGAAATGGCCAGATTTCCAAAAGGGCTCAGCACCTCTGGAGAACAACATGAGCTGCTGAGCGCTGAGCCCTTCTTGAAAATCTAATCATTTCATTTAGGTGCATAAATGGGAGCTGAACTCTTAAGACAGTCCAGCACCATTTATGGGTGCCGAGTACTCTTAAAAGTCTGACCCGGTCTCCAGCAGTCACTTGGTGCACTATATTAAGGTCAACAGACATGACAAGCCATTCTGGATACGTCTACACAGCAGTTAAACACGTGTGAATGGCCCAGCTCAGCTGATTCTGGCTTGCAGGGTTCAGGCTTGTAGGGCTATAACATTGCTGTGTAGACATTCGGGATTCAGCTGGGGCGTGATCATCTACACACCAATTTTACAGCCCTGCGAGCCCAAGTTCTCCAAGCCCAAGACAGCTGACCCAGGCCAGTCACAGCCGTGCCACGTGTCTTTTATTCCAGTGCTAGACATACCCTAAGCTGTTTGTTGTTATATCAAGTCTTCATAATTTTTGAAGCTTAATCAACTAATTCTAAGTCCTCTGCACGCTAGCTCTCAACTACTATAAGTGAGTCCAGCAAACCACATTTAATCTTTTCCCTTCTTGCTGTTGTATTATGGAAGTGGGAAGAAAAAAATTGGAAGACTTCTTCAACTCTGAACAATCTTATTTGAAGGAACCCTCTCTCAATTAACTTTAAACTTGATATCAAGCTTTTACCTCTGCCTCACATCCATACTGCCAATTTTTAGGTCAATATTCCTTTGTTAGTGGATTTTGGCAATGAATGCAAAACTGGGCTGCTAACAGAAATCAGTCTTCTTGAACATATTCCTCCACTAGTCCATAGCCATATGATGCATGTTGCTTAGAAACAACTACAGATTAAAATATTATTAAATGTTATAAATCTGAAGAGCGGGAGAGTGCGAAGGCAGGAATCATTTAAATAAATATGAGCTTTATTCAAGGTTGAGCTATCAACGTAAGCTAAAGTTCCCTTTGAACCCAAACATACCTATTATGGCCCCAAATACAACACATGAGGCAATGCTGAATCTTCAAAATGCAAGTGTAGGCATTCTGCGTTGAAAGGAATGCTGAGATAAAATAATTGCTAAAATAGCCTGCCTATTAATATTTAATAAAATAATATTACTCAAAAATAATATATTTTGTGCTTGCAGAGGGATTGGAACAAAAAGGCCAGTCACCATCTCCCTTGAAGTGCAAAGCAAAGAAATCTGAGAACCTAAAGGATGATGATGAGGGTAGGTGGTATTAAAGTTCTTATTCATTGATCTTCATTTTTAAATTATGCAGTACACAGTACTTTCATTTTAAAATATCCCTACTATCTATATGGACTATGCATGTGTGGTTTTTTTCCTTGCTAATATAATTTTGGCTCTAGGTCACGGGAATGCAGTTCTAATACAGGTGTGTTTTATGTCAATGTAGATTCAAAATTAAAAATGCTGTTTTCACGTACTACTCTACTTGTTACTGTTCCGGTAATAAGGGAAATTATGGTTGTCTATACTGTGATATGCTCTGACATTGTGTAACTGATGATGCCAAAAGTAATATACATTGTCCTTGTAATGGGGTCCTCGATGGGCTGCGAAGC
This sequence comes from Eretmochelys imbricata, assembly GCF_965152235.1. Classification (NCBI taxonomy): domain Eukaryota; kingdom Metazoa; phylum Chordata; order Testudines; family Cheloniidae; genus Eretmochelys; species Eretmochelys imbricata. The sequence continues at coordinate 197,921,990 of NC_135574.1, read as the reverse complement.
CTAGTGGTTAGCATGCACTCAGTCGTGGGGCAGTGGTAGGGGATCCCAGGCCCGCCCACTCCACCAGGCTCTGATCCTGGTCCCTAGGAAAGTTGGCAGTGTTAGACCTCTGGGGCATGGGGTTCCCACTGAGTTACCATCCCTGGCTCACTTCCTACCATAGCTTCTCTTTGCTTCTGGTCCCAGATGGGGGCGGGGAGAGGAGGAAAAGGAAACCAGTCAGTCAGCCCCAGCCAGGCTCAGCTTACAGTCCTGGTATTTCAGGGAGGCGTCTCTGGCCCCAGTTGGCAAGAGCCTTCCGGATAGGTCTGTACTCCTCTCCAGCCTTCTGAACCGTGTTGCTCCCTTTTCAACCCTGTCTCCGGTTGGAGCATGCTCTCCAGGGTTGGAGGGGTGGAGCTATCTGGATCCAGTACTGTCCTTTAACCCCTTCCGTCCCAGTGTAGGGTTTGTATACCCCATCGCAGTTCTGTTGGGTTAACTGTTCAGATAAGTGCACTATCTACCAAAATATTTCCTTTTCCTTTTTGGAAGAGAATTTAGTATATATATATATTTACACATTAATCATGCAGATAAAGCCCCAGTTCAAAAAAGCCCTTATGTAAGTGCTTAAGTCCATCCCTATTCAGGGAAGCACTTAAGCATGTGCTTAGAGTTAAACTCTTCTGTGCTTTCTTGAGCAGGATTGTGTTCCTGAACTGTAGCCTATAGGGGGAAGTTAGTCCATGTGTGCAGAGGTACCACAGTCTATGGTACTGAAGTGATGCCATTCTAACATTGGATCAAAGTGCAATAATTTTAGGTGGACTGACATCTCATTCACAGAGCTTTCCCACTGAAGACCTTCATGCCGTAAAGATTCAAAGATTTATAATGTAATTGATTTTCATATTGCAGATTCCCATGTTGTTTTGGGATGTGCTCGTCAGAAGAATGTTTACTTGTTATTGAGTGCCCTCATGGTGAGATAATTAATATGGGAAGCCTTAATCCTTTATTTCCATGATAGTTTCTTATCACAGGATCCCTTTGACCCAACATTCCCAAGATGACATGTTTCACTCTCCACCTAACCCAATTACTACATGATCTTCATCACTCCGACTTAGTGCTCTGAGAAGTGCTCCTAAAGGATGAATCATAAAGCCCAGAAAGATAACATCCTTCACTTTAAGTAACTACCAGTAACATGCTGTCACTGACATCCTGACATGGTTGTTAGTGGCAAGTACTTAAAGCAATGGTTGTCATCACCTTGGAGGTTTGGAGGGGTCCAAGAAATCTTTTCCTAACTGGCCTTCTTTCTCATTAACCATATAATAATGTATTGAGGCCACCTAAAAATGCAGTAGCAATTTCATGTCTAGAGGAGAGAACCTTCACGATGCCAAAATAAATGCATCCATTTGAATACAGGCTGACTGCTTTGGAAGATCATAGAGAATTGAAGCTTGATGTTATTTTCCCTAATGAGGCTAAACAATAATATATATTACGGTATGTTTTTGCTTGGGAAGTGACTAGAACTTAGCATAAAAATAAAGAAGAAGTTGGATGTTGTAAACCCCTGTTTTTCCCTTTCATTGGAAAGAGAGACGTTAATATTCCTTTAACTGCTTTTGTGCTGTACCAGATGAGACCTTCCAGTTTTACTATTCTTGTCAATGTTTCTTCATGACCTACAGTTCACTTTGTGGAACACAAATAAATGCATTGAAAGAGTGAAGTAAATAGCATGGCAGGAGAATGATTATATTACCCTGGAACTGTAGAATGTCTGAACTACTTGAATTTGATGCTGTTCCGTGGCTTTTGCTGATGCAGAATTGAGGCCTGTAACACGTAATCACTGCTGCAAAATTTAATCTATTTGGTGATGGAATTCTCTTTTCCTTAGGCAGAAATCAGGTTGTAATGCATAAGGGCTGAAAGTCTAAATTTATACTCAAGAGTCCTTGTGATGGAAAAAAGTAATTAAAGCATCCACAGAGGGGGAAGGGCAGAGCGAGAGAGAGAGAGAGAGACTCTGGATCAGGTTTCTGTAGAATTACCTTTGCCTCAGTTTAAAAGAGATGTCAAATAGTTTAGGCCCCCGATACCGAATTCCTAAAAACTTGCAAAGTGGCCAGATTGTAATGTAACACCCTGTGAGCCCTTTCAATTTAAGTAACTAGGATTTGCACACATTTGTCTGAGAACAGAGTTTAGCCATAAACTAATGATCTAATTACTACCTAGAATGTTGTTTCTAATTAATTAAAAGAAATCTTATGGCAAGCCTTGCAGATGAACAAAGCTGTGAATATGTGGCATGATCCAGGATTGTGCATATGCATAGCTCTGTTTATATACTGCACACTCATTAGAGGGAAATATTATTTCCCCAAGCTGGCATCACCAGTAATAATAATAATAATAATAATAATGAACTACAGAAACCACAAGAAGAGTCTCTGTAAATTTCAAGTTCTGTAGGATTTTGTACTGTACTAACAGTGTCCATTTAAAATAAAGGTGGGAATATGTAGCGAGGCCAATGTTTTCTCTTTTAACAGCATACTGACTCTACCCTGAATGCACATCCCCAGATGGCAACCTGTAATACTAATCCACTGAGCTCAGTAATATTTTTCTACACTGTGCCCAGCTGCTTCACTGGTTTGAGATAATGTAGTAGTACCTTTTCAGTACATCTAAAATCTCTCCAGAAGGTCATGGGAAATTGATTCCTGTATCGTTACCCCCTCTGCAATGAAGGAATGTCAAATAAATGGCTGTTTGTAGGGAGTTTCTTTTCTAGTAAGCTAAAATATACACTTGGCATGCTAATGAAAGTAATTTTATACTGAACCTCTAAAGTATTAATGGTCTCTCTTTTTATGGTAGTAAAAGTATTGTTTTATGTATTTGAACCATTGAGAGAGAAGCAAGTGTGAACTGCATAGCAGATTTTTCTATCAGCCATTTATTACATTGTGTATGTGTTATAACGTAGTATAGAACTTTATTTGGGAGTGCAGGAATAGACGGGGCACTCTTTATTCTTGAACTCCCTAGAGCATTTCACCTATTGCATTTGCAAATGTCCTGTTTATATTTTATATATATAAAAAAATCTTTTTTTTTTTTTTACAATTGCAGTGAGGGGTAAAATCAGCCAGTTGTAATTTTTACTTTACCATCACTCAAATGCACTGAGAGATTGGCAGTCTAAAAAAATTGAAGTATGAAAAACAAGTTTGCCACTACAAAAAGTGGTATTTCCTATCTTGGTGGCTTGATAAATGTAAGATATTTTTAAAGTGACATTGTAGACAGCCAAGACAATGAAAATCAAAATGCCCCAAAAGACATGGGAGTCTTTTTGCTTTATTTATGTATTTGGAATTAACTAAATCTTAAAGATATGCCTATTCAAAGCTATAGGTACTCTTTGCCTCCATTAAAAACACAATATAAAAATACTTAGGTAAAACAACAGCACATGAAACATACATATCACAAGTCAGCACACGTTACTCTGATCACTCTCTTTTCCACACAGCAAAACCAAGAACTCCCCTGTGTCTCCTCTCTAGCTCTTCTATTGGACTTATGTACACTGAGTAATAAGGACGAAATAATAGATGCTTCTGATATGGCAAGGAGGAAGAGCTGTTGCTCATCAGTTCCATCGGGAATCTCTAGGCAAAAACAGAGCCAAACCACTGAAGAGCAGCCTCATTCACTCCCACCAAGGACCTCAGCTGTATGACCGTGATCTCATAATATCAAAGACAACTGATAGATCTAATGGCATCATCATGAACACCTGATCTTTCTCCATTACCAGGAGTAGATAATTAAGCCATGCAAGAAGAGCCAATTTGGTGCCTTACCCAGGTCAGAATCCTGATTACACAGAGTTATTTGAAGGCATACGGGAGCTCTGAGAGTTGTCCTGCTGCAGCCTATTCCATAATCTTTATCAAAAACTAAAGATTAGATACTGTTTGATAGATGGGCAGGCTGTTAGCATCAAGAGATGATAATTTGAAGCCTAAACCCCATGTAAGGAGACAGCTTGTCTGTGGGAATTGTGCATCTTGGATACATTCTTTCTGTTTTCTCTACACCTGGCTGACAAGGAAAACTGTTTGATGGATGATCCAAGTCACAAGGGTAAAGATGTACACAAATTGTAGTAAAAACACTAGGTTGAGGAGAGTTCCTTTGCCTGATGAGGTAATCTGACTATAGACATCATAGCTTTCAAGTCCAACATATGTCTGAAATATTGTTCAAAAGTGGGCAGGGACCTTGGCTCACTGATGGATGGAAGTTCTTGCCTCATTCAGACAAAGCCAAGTGTATGTGTCACCTGTGTGTTCTCTTTTGCTTTGCGTGTACAGGAAGTTGAGAGTTGAAGTGCATCTAATTTTGATAGCTCTTTTGGCTCAGGAGGTCTGGCAAATAGATCATGTTTTTCTAGAAAGAGATTTTTCCAGAGACAAAACTTTTATCTCCATCAGGAGAACATTTATTACACCCACATCTAGAGTCAGTGGTCTCTCAGTTAGGGAGTAACGACTCACATTTGCCTTATTCCTAGTATCTGGTAGAACTGTATCTGGTTAGAGATGAAGTCTGATTTATTTTTCCTCTCCTGGTCCCTGACTCAGCAAAGCACTCAAGCACATGCTTAACTTTAAAGATGTGAGTAATCCCATTCCTATTCAACAGGACATGCTTAAGTCCCTGGAAGTAATGGAGGCTTAAGAGCTTTGCTGAATCTTGGCTTTAAAGTCCATCTAGCACCTATTGGTACTTACCATTCTCCAGTAGAGAGACATGGGTAATCATTAATGCTGTTAAGACATTTAAGGATGTGTTTCCAATTCTACGCTCAGTTGGCAGTTTCCCTCCTCCTTAAAATGTGGACCCAATGTTAACTAGTCTCTCACATTCCCCTTCTGACTAAGTTTCAGGGTGTCCTGAAAATGTATAGAGAATAATTGTTTTGCCCTTTGAGTAGAAAAGTGGTAATTGTATCTCTCTGTCATACCCCACAGGACAATGATGTTCAGCGACAAACCTGAACTACAGACATGATATATTAAAAATGTTAAATGCAGTGTGTTGCATGTATCCTCAAAAAGAATATTTTAAACTAAGAAAAGGTATCATGGAAGAAGTTATTTTGGGGATACAAAGCAGAAAATCAGAGAATCATAGGACTGGAAGGGACCGCGAAACATTTCTCCTTAATGTAGAATAGTTATGTTTAAGGGGAAGTTGTTAACCCCTTTCTTCTCTGATTGGGGGCTTGTTACTTCATTTTTATTTTGAAGTCTGCCATCTGTTTTGACTGATTACAGCACTGAGGAAATCAGATGATCTGTTTCCATTTGGCTGGCTAAAAATATTGACAGCATCTTTTTTTTTCTACTTCTAAAGTGAACACTTCTTGAAAGATTCTTTGTGTTTTGGTGGCTGCTAGTATTTCATTAAATTGCTGCATCCCACAGTGTTACAATGTAAAGACTAATACAGCTTTGAAAATACATCCCATTTTAATCTATGTTGCTAGGCCTGATCATTCCTCCGATGTCTCTCTGAGAACCCTCTTGGGTTTCTTATACACCTGTTATCAGGTAAACAGCTGAGAGTGCTGTTTTCACTATGAATAATTTTTCAGTAGATTTTCCCACTATTGAGATGGTATATGTTGCAAAGTACTAAGTCACTAAAGTGACTCATGTAATGTTGTCAGAGAAGAATTATATACAGTGACATGCCAAGTTACCTCCAGGGTACTCATCTGTCAAGGAAATAATTTCACATTTCTATCCATTATGTGAACAATAAACCACTCTGATTATTCAAACTCAGGGCAGTACAGAGTGGCAGCCCTGGCCCCACTGCTTATGAAATTTTAACACAACAGATTAGTAATATGTACATTTAGTGAACGAGGTCTGGCTCTGTGTGTGTGTGTGTGTTTGTTTAATTAAGCAGGTTATGTTGTTTTCAACATATCTAGTCTCATACATTGCTTTCTTTGAACTTCTCTTCTTCCTGTTACACCTCTGCACCCACATAATTGCATACGCTATGTATGAGCAATCATAATGTGTTACTGGAGGCTTTATTTGGCTGTGGTTCTGAGAAAAAACCACACACGCTGTGTTCTGCTTAATAGCAGGACATCGTTAACGATGTATTAACTATTTCATCACAATAATACATTGTATTAAATACACATGATTAATAGATCAATCAATACAGTAAATGCAAAACCACTGATCCTGAAGGAACAATCCTGACTGGTTTTGAATTGAATTATCTCTGCCTACCCATCAACCAATCAATCAGAGGCAGCATTACCTAGAAGGATAGGCGCAGTGTTCAGAATCAAGGTTGCTTGAGTTCTGTTTCCAACTCTGCCATTGCTTTGCTGTTTGCTCTTGATCAACTCACTTGAACTTTTTTTATTTTTTGCTTAGTTCCTCCATGTGTGAAAGTGAGGTGACCCTAACAACACGTGCACAGCACTATTTTAGATTTTAAGTGCTTTGACAAAGGTTTGTATTATTATTTCCATCATCCAGCTGAGGAAAATGTGAGGTGCTGAGGGGATTTGTGTCACCTCTCCCCATGTGAGCCCTAAAGCCTTGAAGATAAATAAAAAGAATCCAACTATGCAGTATTCCTTTTTAACAGGGGCTCAGTCAACTTGAATTTAATTTGAATGTTTGTGCTGCGTAGTTCTGATTGATTGCCATTGAACTCACCTGAATACGAGTCATTTTACCCGGTGTCCCATATTCAGCATAGGGAAATATGGTCAGCTAAGAATAGACCTCACAAATCACATCTCCTGAGTACCAACCTTCTGCCTTGTCTAGTGAATCATCCTACCAGACCTAACTCTTAGTTATCTCACAAGGCTATTGTGAGGCTCAGTTACTCAAGGACTGATCCAAAGCCTATTGAGGTCAGTGGGAAACCTCCCAATGACTTCAGTGGCCTTCAATCAGTGGCCTTAATGTTTGCTTAGTGCTTTGAATATTTAAAGTACATTACATTATAATTGCTATTTTTACCTTTGAGATAACCTTCCTGCACTACACTATTTTCTCCTTCCCCACAGCACCTTACATTTGCTGACTAAAATGCTACAGGCAAATGAAAAAGGAACAAGGTGCTCCTAGCCAGCACTTAGCAGGCATGGCAAACTGATACCAACATGTTAAATTCTGGCTCTGCACTGAGGTAAATTGTTAGAACAGTGAGCAGGGAATATGTCTCATAACTGCCTTAAACAATAACTGGAGCTAATTCTTTCCTAACCCCTGTTAAAGTTTACCCCATAGGGTTATACACCAGTGGTGATTAAAATTGACCTAAATCATAATTTAATTAAAGAAATTAAAATGCAGATTGAAAATGTTCAGTAACCTTAGGCCACCTCCCTAATGATTTCATTTTAATGCGTTTGTAGCTTTGTAATAATGGGGGTGTTTGTGGTTTTTGTTGTAATTTTGATATCTTTTTGCCACTGAGATACTGTGAAATGAAATGCTGTCTGAGGTGCTGATTTTAATCCAAACATTTATGCATACCTTGTTGCATGTAAATAGTCCAACTGACGTCAATAGGGAATTAAGCATAGGTATAAATGACTGCAGGAGTGGGGACTATGTTTTTAATTTACCCTTGAGTTTATTCCCCTTCATTATCCCAGGTGGACTTTTTTAACAGAAAATAAAATAAATAATAATATAAAGGTTAATAATCCTGTTTTTCCTTATGGACCAAATCCTGGATTACCTTGCGTATACATCTCCAACCAAACAAGGGCCAGTTACTACCAGAGCACTGATTAGAAGATGGCCATGCCATTTCTGGCTGGAAACCCAGAGAGAGAGAGAGAGCACGTCCAGGGCTTCCATGACAGGAGTTGTAGAGAGGCATCATGTGGCGTGACCCAGAGTTCATACATGTGGTCCACGTGGACACATATGTGACTATTAAAAGCAAGATATGACCCTGTGGCAATGGCCCTTCATGTGCCATTTAACAGTAAGGGTGATTAACCACTGGAATGACTTCCCAAAGGACTGCAATGGTGTCTACTCTCTTTCTACTCCGAGGGCTTGTCTTCACTATCAGGGTAAGTCGACCTAAGTTATGCTACTCCAGCTACGTTATTCAGGTCATAGCTTAGGTTGACTTACCCTGGTGTCTTCACTGAGCTGCGTCGACGGAAGGCGCTCTCTGTTCGACTTACGTTAATTTTCTCAGGGAGCTGGAGTACCACGGTCGACCGGAAAGCACCCTGCGTTTGATTTAGCAGGTCTTCACTAGACCCACTAAATCAGCCCCTGCAGCAGAATCAATCTCCCTGTAGTGAAGACCAGCCCTAAGAAGGAACAGAGTGTGTAGAACAAGCATTTCTCAGGCTGTTTGCTGCCAAAATATGTGCTTTTGCAGGGCATGTATTGTCCTATTTGGAGGGTGGAATTAATGCCAGTTTCACTGGTTAACCAGAATTTAGCTCTTTCACTCAAAAATGTGGTACAGTTTTGGCTCTTTAATATTCTGTATTTCCCTGGAAAAAAACATTTCAGCTATTTGCTGATGTTTTATGGTTAGATTCTGACCCCCCTAAGATTCATAGATTTTTGAAGTCAGAATGGACCATTGTGATCATCTAGTCTGACCTCCAGCATAACACAGACCAGAGGACTTCCCTGAATTAATTCCTGTTTGAACTAGAACAGTCAATTGTACAGCAATCCGTTCTCCAGAGAGCAATTACAGAGAAAATGGAAAATGCTAAAATCTCTCTCATGCTCCAGTTGTGAGATTATCTCCTGGTTTTTCTTAGAGTTCTTGTTTCATCCCTCTCTCTCTCTCATGACTTTCTGCTTATTATTGTATCAGCTGCTTCATTTTGGGGATGCTATTACAGCTGGCATATGGCCCTCCATACTAAATACCTCTCTCTAGCACAAAGTGGACAAACCCTTGCAGATTTTCATATTTTCTCATTTTAGTTTGTTATTGTTTCTTACTTTTCCTGCTTATTAATCGTTGGTTAATCTGCTTACTTCTCAATATAAAATGAAGGTGTGTGTCCTCTTTGGAATTTCCTTACTGTCATCAAAGAAACAAATGAGACGAGAGTAAGTGCCTATCAATCAGTAGCCAGTTTGGCAAGGGAAAGCAAAAATAGATTGCCAAAAGTCTATATTTTAGAGACTGGTGTGCTTATTTTGTCCATATTACGCTACTGTAACTCATGTATTCCTGTTTTTTTGACTGCCTGCCATTCTATGGGGAAAGAAACAGATGTTCCTATTTGTCTTTTGATGTGGCCCAAAACCATTTACATTTACTGGTCTAAAATAACACAAAATGTCACACTCCACTTTCTGTCATTTTTGGATTGAGTGACAGATTACTTTTCCATTATGCTGGTAATTGAGTAGCAGATATTCTGAGGAAAGTTGTCACCTAAAGGAAATACAATTCCCAACTGCTGCTGTAATGGAAAGAGAAGGATGGCAGATATCTCAGAGAGAATCCAAAGAAAAATATATATTTATCATTAATAGTGTCATAGGGATGGCTTATGGGAGAGTCAAAAAGCGGTGCCCTGGCTTGGCAGGGAGAAGCCGCCTTCCAGAGAGCCAGAGCATCAGCTTGCGGGGGAGGCGAGTCCCAGCCATGGAGGAGCCGGCGTGGCGCAGAGGGGGGCAGCAGCCCTGCAAAGGTGGCGGTGCTTCTAGAGGGGAGCAGCCACGCCCCCCACCCCTCCTGCCCAGGCTGCTCCTGCAGTGGATGCATGTGGGCAGCAGCCCCCATGCGCCCCCCGGCTCACCCTCGCCATGCTCGGGCTCTGCGGCTCCCACAAATGTGAGCCACTGCTGCCCCTCCCGGAGAAGGCTCAGGGCCCTGTGTCCTGGAGTGTGGCAAGGGTAGCCGGGGGGTGCACGGGGGCCGGCGCATAAATGCATATTTAGGGTTCTTCAATAACTTGATATCCCATCACACTGCATTTTTGGCCTTTTGTGTTTTATGTTTGAGAAGCAGATTCTGTGCTCACCATTGAAAATCTTGGTTACATTCCAGAACAATGGTACAGAATTCAGAAGAAGCCCTAGATTATAGTTTATCATGCACGATGGGAATATTCTTCAGATTTCAGATAAAAAAGAGCAATTACATGGCTGAAGAGTAAATATAAAGCATTTAATGTGTTTATACAAAGTGAGTTTGTTTATACTTGGACCATCACATCTTTAAAAAAGTCTTGTTCTACTAATTTTAATATTGCAAAAAATTCACAAAGAAAGAAAATGATTTTGAAAGTTGAGTATGGAAAAACAACCTTTTTTTATTTTGCCCTTTTCTGCCTTTTGAAGTCCTGTTACTCAAATATTTGCACAGCATATTTTGAAAGTCAAACAATGAACTCATATCAGCTAAGCCACCAAGTAGTTAGGTTTCCAGAGGATGGGGAGAGAGAAATACATTTTTTATCTAAAAGATACAGAGCCTAGATTTTCATGAAAGTTGCTGAAAGTTAGATGAACAATTAACTGGGTGGGATTTGTCAACTACAAAGTTGATTCTTGGTAGGCTATTCCAAGTGACTTTATATATTAATTTGGATTTCATTCTAAAAGAAACATCCCACAGCCATATGCACCACTGACAACCTGCCCAGTTGTTTGCCTATGCACCTGTTATATTATGTCTTTAGACTGTAAACACCTGGGGACTATCATTAACTATGTATCAATTTAGTTCCTAGCACAATGGAGCCCCAACTTGGTTGAAGCCTCTGGCAATATAAATCTTTAATATTAATATTTTTTAAACATAGCACCATAGGAATTGTAATACATGACTCCATCCAGCAGCATTTCTCCAGCCCCCATGCTACATGCACTGAAGTATGTGAGTAACTTTAAACATAGCAGGACTGCTCGCATGGTTGAAGTTATGCAAGTGCTTCAGTGCCGTATTGTCTGATCATCAGATAGTAGATGCAATGGCATTTGAAGTGCTCTTGAACCATAAACTGACAGATTAGTGTTGTCCTGCACCCTAGGACACATAGGACATGATTGCAAGTAGTCCTGCTTCAGGGACTCACTCTGGGTACCCTGGGTGCACAGATTCCCTTGAAAGGTGCTGGGCTGCAGACTTGGTCATGTTCTCCTTACACCTTTCTACACATTGGTTGCAAATATAGTAGCATGTCCTCTAGGGAAGGTGTACCATGCACACGCCCTATCCCTGTTTGCTGGAGTTCTTGGGAGGCAATGTGCCTATTCCATTGAAAATGCAGCATATGGGTGTCATGTTGGCCTAAGGATATGTCTATTTAAGAGCTAGCTCTTCTAGATGTTCCTCTGAGTTGCCTTGCAAGGGAGAAGAATTTGTGTGTTGCAGGAATTCTGAGGAAAAGCTGGGAATAGAATATGGATCTGCTCGCTCCCAGGCATGTGACTCACACACAAGACCTTCCTTCTTAGCAGCATGTATGATTTATATTATAAGAGAAAAATATTTATAACCCAATAATAAAGTATCCCCTCTGCCCTTGTATTGTATGATTGTATTCATTACTGATCATTAAGAAATATCTTTTTAATAATCAAGAGGTAACAGGTGCAGTTAGAGCTATAAAGGCTTGTTGGGATTTGCCCCTCAATGAACCGATATGCAAAGGGGTGGGGGGGCGGAAGGTGGAAGTTTCACCTAGGGCACAAAATGTCCTTGCACTGGCCCTGTCTGCAGGCCTCTAGGAGACCCGTCTCCTTGCTTGGGCTTCCTGCAGCAGACTGACTTGCTCTGGCCTGCAGCTTCCTTTTATATGGGCCTGCTGGGCCCTAATTGGCTGGTCCAGCCGCCAACCTAATTGGCTGCTGCCACTGTCCTAATTGGCTATTTCCTTGCAACCTTCAAGGCTGGGTTTTAACCCTGTCAGGGTCAGTGCAGAGCAGACGCCCCATCACACTCTGCCATAGTGAAAGGCTCTGGCAGTGGGGAAAGGCTCTGGCAGAGGGGAGGCAGTGGGGAAAGGCTCCAGCAGCAGGAAATTCCTTGACACTTTTCCCACTGTTGGAGCCTTTCCCTTCACCTGTAGCTAAAAAACAAAGTAACAAGCATAGATGCAGCCTGCCTTTCACTGCAACATGTAGCTACATGCTGTTGCCTGATCTATTGATTGTGTATTGATTATGCTGATTACTTCAAAATTCCCATTTAACACTCTGAGGTTCAGTAGGTTCTTGTCCAAGAGCAGGCCCAGTATTTTTAAAAGTAAAGTTTAGTTGGGAACCCTGACATGCACAGTTCCAACACTTCCACTTAGGAAAAAACCTTCTGTATTTGTAATAGTTTTATTAACATAGGTTTCAGAGTAACAGCCGTGTTAGTCTGTATTCGCAAAAAGAAAAGGAGTACTTGTGGCACCTTAGAGACTAACCAATTTATTTGAGCATGAGCTTTCGTGAGCTATAGCTCACTTCATCGGATGCATACCGTGGAAACTGCAGCAGACTTTATATATACACAGAGAATATGAAACAATACCTCCTCCCACCCCACTGTCCTGCTGGTAATAGCTTATCTAAAGTGATCAACAGGTTAAGCCATTTCCAGCACAAATCCAGGTTTTCTCACCCTCCACCCCCCCACACAAATTCACTCTCCTGCTGGTGATAGCCCATCCAAAGTGACAACTCTTTACACAATGTGCATGATAATGAAGTTAGGCCATTTCCTGCACAAATCCAGGTTCTCTCACTCCCTCACCCCCCTCCAAAAACCCACCCCCATACACACACAAACTCACTCTCCTGCTGGTAATAGCTCATCCAAACTGACCACTCTCCAAGTTTAAATCCAAGTTAAACCAGAACATCTGGGGGCGGGGGGTAGGAAAAAACAAGAGGAAATAGGCTACCTTGCATAATGACTTAGCCACTCCCAGTCTCTATTTAAGCCTAAATTAATAGTATCCAATTTGCAAATGAATTCCAATTCAGCAGTTTCTCGCTGGAGTCTGGATTTGAAGTTTTTTTGTTTTAAGATAGCGACCTTCATGTCTGTGATTGCGTGACCAGAGAGATTGAAGTGTTCTCCGACTGGTTTATGAATGTTATAATTCTTGACATCTGATTTGTGTCCATTTATTCTTTTACGTAGAGACTGTCCAGTTTGACCAATGTACATGGCAGAGGGGCATTGCTGGCACATGATGGCATATATCACATTGGTGGATGTGCAGGTGAACGAGCCTCTGATAGTGTGGCTGATGTTATTAGGCCCTGTGATGGTGTCCCCTGAATAGATATGTGGGCACAATTGGCAACGGGCTTTGTTGCAAGGATAACTTCCTGGGTTAGTGGTTCTGTTGTGTGGTATGTGGTTGCGAACATGATACAGTTCTGTGGTGACCTAGAATCCTATTTTCGACGTCTCCGACTCAAGGAATATTTCCAAAATACCTCTGAACAACATACTAATCCACAGAGGTCTCCCTACCAACACTACAGAAAGAAGGATTCTAGGTGGACTCCTCCTGAAGGTCGAAACAGCAGACTAGACTTCTACATAGAGTGCTTCCGCCAACGTGCACGGGCTGAAATTGTGGAAAAGCAGCATCACTTGCCCCATAACCTCAGCCATGCGGAACGCAATGCCATCCACAGCCTCAGAAACAACTCTGACATCATAATCAAAAAGGCTGACAAAGGAGGTGCTGTTGTCATCATGAATAGGTCGGAATATGAACAAGAAGCTGCTCGGCAGCTCTCCAACACGAGTTTCTACAAGCCATTACCCTATGATCCCACTGAGAGTTACCAAAAGCAACTACAGCATTTGCTCAAGAAACTTCCTGAAAAAGCACAAGATCAAATCCGCACAGACACACCCCTGGAACCCCGACCTGGGATATTCTATCTACTACCCAAGATCCATAAACCTGGAAATCCTGGGCGCCCCATCATTTCAGGCATTGGCACCCTGACAGCAGGATTGTCTGGCTATGTAGACTCCCTCCTCAGGACCTACACTACCAGCACTCCCAGCTACCTTCGAGACACCACTGACTTCCTGAGGAAACTTCAATCCATCGGTGATCTTCCTGATAACACCATCCTGGCCACTATGGATGTAGAAGCCCTCTACACCAACATTCCACACAAAGATGGACTACAAGCCGTCAGGAACACTATCCCCGATAATGTCACGGCTAACCTGGTGGCTGAACTTTGTGACTTTGTCCTTACCCATAACTATTTCACATTTGGGGACAATGTATACCTTCAGATCAGCGGCACTGCTATGGGTACCCGCATGGCCCCACAGTATGCCAACATTTTTATGGCTGATTTAGAACAACGCTTCCTCAGCTCTCGTCCCCTAAAGCCCCTACTCTACTTGCGCTATATTGATGACATCTTCATCATCTGGACCCATGGAAAAGAAGCCCTTGAGGAATTCCACCATGATTTCAACAATTTCCATCCCACCACCAACCTCAGCCTGGTCCAGTCCACACAAGAGATCCACTTCCTGGACACTACAGTGCTAATAAACAATGGTCACATAAACACCACCCTATACCGGAAACCTACTGACCGCTATTCCTACCTGCATGCCTCCAGCTTTCACCCTGACCACACCACACGATCCATCGTCTACAGCCAAGCTCTGCGATACAACCGCATTTGCTCCAACCCCTCAGACAGAGACAAACACCTACAAGATCTCTGTCAAGCTTTCTTACAACTACAATACCCACCTGCAGAAGTAAAGAAACAGATTGATAGAGCCAGAAGAGTTCCCAGAAGTTACCTACTACAGGACAGGCCTAACAAAGAAAATAACAGAACGCCACTAGCCGTCACCTTCAGCCCCCAACTAAAACCCCTCCAACGCATTATTAAGGATCTACAACCTATCCTAAAGGATGACCCAACACTCTCACAAATCTTGGGAGACAGGCCAGTCCTTGCCTACAGACAGCCCCGCAACCTGAAGCAAATACTCACCAACAACCACATACCACACAACAGAACCACTAACCCAGGAAGTTATCCTTGCAACAAAGCCCGTTGCCAATTGTGCCCACATATCTATTCAGGGGACACCATCACAGGGCCTAATAACATCAGCCACACTATCAGAGGCTCGTTCACCTGCACATCCACCAATGTGATATATGCCATCATGTGCCAGCAATGCCCCTCTGCCATGTACATTGGTCAAACTGGACAGTCTCTATGTAAAAGAATAAATGGACACAAATCAGATGTCAAGAATTATAACATTCATAAACCAGTCGGAGAACACTTCAATCTCTCTGGTCACGCAATCACAGACATGAAGGTCGCTATCTTAAAACAAAAAAACTTCAAATCCAGACTCCAGCGAGAAACTGCTGAATTGGAATTCATTTGCAAATTGGATACTATTAATTTAGGCTTAAATAGAGACTGGGAGTGGCTAAGTCATTATGCAAGGTAGCCTATTTCCTCTTGTTTTTTCCTACCCCCCGCCCCCAGATGTTCTGGTTTAACTTGGATTTAAACTTGGAGAGTGGTCAGTTTGGATGAGCTATTACCAGCAGGAGAGTGAGTTTGTGTGTGTATGGGGGTGGGTTTTTGGAGGGGGGTGAGGGAGTGAGAGAACCTGGATTTGTGCAGGAAATGGCCTAACTTCATTATCATGCACATTGTGTAAAGAGTTGTCACTTTGGATGAGCTATCACCAGCAGGAGAGTGAATTTGTGTGGGGGGGTGGAGGGTGAGAAAACCTGGATTTGTGCTGGAAATGGCTTAACCTGTTGATCACTTTAGATAAGCTATTACCAGCAGGACAGTGGGGTGGGAGGAGGTATTGTTTCATATTCTCTGTGTGTATATAAAGTCTGCTGCAGTTTCCACGGTATGCATCCGATGAAGTGAGCTATAGCTCACGAAAGCTCATGCTCAAATAAATTGGTTAGTCTCTAAGGTGCCACAAGTACTCCTTTTCTTTTTATTAACACAGTTAGCAAAGTTACAAACACACCAAACCAGTAAGAGAGAGAGAGAGCTAAAACAGAAAGTGCATCTGAGCATCCATTTACTCCACTCTCTCCATGCCAAACAGAGCTTGGCCATAAGAGAGAATCTGGCCCTCCAAGTTTGTATGTCATTTAGCTTAGAAACACTTATTCACTCTTGAAAAGAAAAGGAGTACTTGTGGCACCTTGGAGACTAACCAGTTTATTTGAGCATAAGCTTTCGTGAGCTACAGCTCACTTCATCGGATGCAATCGGATGCATTCAGTGGAAAATAAATAAATCTCCCCACTGTATTTTCCACTGAATGCATCCGAATGCATCCGATGAAGTGAGCTGTAGCTCATGAAAGCTTATGCTCAAATAAATTTGTTAGTCTCTAAGGTGCCACAAGTACTCCTTTTCTTTTTGTGGATACAGACTAGCACGGCTGCTACTCTGAAACCTAAGAATTTAATGTTTAGGACCTTATTTATATCTACATTACTCCAGTTTTAAGCCAGTATATCTCCAGTGAAATCAACTAGAGTTACACCAGTTTAAAACTGGAGTAACATACTGATGAGTCAGGCTGAGATTATTTTAAAACTTTCTTTTTTAATATGAATGTACTCAGAATTTGCATTCATTTGCATTTGAATAACATGGAAACAAATAAGATTAAAAAAATCTGATCTTAGCAAAATGAATAATAGCCATATTGGTACTTGACTTGCTTTTACTGAACGTAGAAACAAATGTTGGCTGGAAGTGTTGTCCGTTCATCAGTAATTTAGTTACAGAAATAGTTTTCAGTACTAAATATCACAGTGGTTACAATTACAGCCTGACCTGCTTTTTCTGAGTGTAAAGTACTGTGCAAAACTAAGCATGATGCAGTACACATTTAGGAAACGAACAGTCACAAATTGAAATCATTTACAGTTTTGTGTTTTGCTTAGTTAGTAGTACTCCAATATTCCCATGTAGACATTACTGGTAATTACCTGCAAATGATAATTGTACAGATTTTACTGCCTGCAGTGTTGTTGTAGCTGCATTGGTCCCAGAGAGACAAGATAGGTGAAGTAATATTTTTTATTGGACTAACTTCTATTGGTGAAAGAGACAAGCTTTGGAGCTACACAGTGCTCTTGTTCAGAGTTTACTAGTGACCATTTCAATATTCTTTTACCACAAACCTTGACTATATGGTCTCATGCCACAGCACCTGCACTAAACAACTTTATCTCCCTGAAAACTCTCTCATGCTAAGCAAAAGCTTCTCCCCAAACGTATTAGCTGTTTGCTGCAAGCCTTGCAAAGTCCAAAATCCATATTTTTAAAAAAAAGTTTCAATTCTAGTGTGGTTAACTTCCCATTTTGTGTCTGGTCCCCATTTTGTAGCTGGATGATAAATAAAATGCTGGTGTTATCAAATACTTGTGGTCAACCATGTAATGTGATTTTACAGGCTGAAGCCCACCAGTGGACTAAGAACTTTTACAGGATGAAGGCCACTAGCGAACTAGCTGTCCATTTAGACCAGTTAACATCAGTATGAAAAGTTACAAAACAACTAATGGTTTGGTTAGTTTCTCAGCTGATATAAATCAGTGTAGTTCCACAGAGGTCAGTGCAGCTACATCGATTTACACCAGTTGAGAATGCGGCTCCAAAATGTCTCAGAAGCTGTGTAAAACACATGTTAATCTGATCGGCTAAGAGTGTAACTCTGTGAGTTATGGCTTAGAAAGAAAATACTTCTACACTAGTTCCACCTACTGGATTCTAAGATGTAATACCTGCCAAAGGACTACGAAAACAAAATGTCTGAATGGATGGTAGCTAAATCAAGTGTGCTATTATAAGTTGCATGGTATTTACTTATGAAAAATACATTCTCTTTAGGGCTTTTTGTGTTTAATTCCATCAGTCAAGATGCATTTCTGCTACCACTGTTCTCTGCAGCAGACTCCCATGTATTAAGAGAAAGTAAGGTGCCCAAGATGGGAAGCGCTAGAGCAATAGGGTATATAAGTTATAAAAGTGAAAATCAAGTAGGAGATCTGATCACAGCAGGATGAGATAGCAGGATTCATGTTTGTCGTTATGAGGCTTTTTCCACAATTTGGAAATTAATTACTTTTCTATTTATTTGTACACTCATAAACAAGTTTCTACAATTCCTCATTAAATATGATAACTAGTTGTTGACTCTGTCAGAATAACTACTCTGGCGACATCTGATGCAGCGTGTTACACTGCAGTCTTTATGATTATTACAAGTCTAAAACAGGGTTCTCTATTTTGAAAATACAGACTGACTGGTTCTTTTCGAATCAGTTCACTCATAAGGCTGAGAGAGCTTGGTGCTCTGTCCCTGGCCTCTCCCTGTTGTATACCTTTCCCTGTGGTAATTCATTGTTTGGCACCTGTTTTCAGTAAGGAGCTGGGAGGGGGGAGAAAAAACTGATGCCAGAAGGTCACTAGAGAATGAATATGAATGCAAAAAAGTCTAAATGAGCAATAAATCCTTGCATTCTTCCTTTTGTATTTTCCCTCTTATATTCCTTTTAATCATTTGTTGTGCATTTTTAATGTATCCTCTGTATCTTCAATATCTCCACATTCAATCTCTTCAAGGCTTTACATTTGAAAGTGAAATTCTGACACTTCTCTCCCTGTTATGGTTACCCTGCATAGTATTGATTAAAGCTGCAGTCACCCTGCGATAGCACTGATTAAAATAGGTTGCTCAAGTGTAAGATTTGGAAAAGATTTGGGTACTTCAAAGTACTTATATAAATGTAAATGGAAAAAATAATGTTTTAACAGAACAAGTAAAACATAATCAACCAATAAACACATCCACTGTAGATGTTCCATAAGCAAAAACAACTTTGTGGCATATGTAGATGTTTCCAGGGTTGTGGAATAATTCTGCCTTCTGCTATAAAACCTTTAATCTGCCAGACAGTTTGAAAACGCTAAATGCAACTATTTATGTTTGTAATTTTTCAGTTCCCCCCTACCTATACATCTCTCGCTGCTTTAGCACAGGTCTCTGTCATAAATTAACAGTTTATGCTACGTTGGTTACAATTAATTTCAGTGCTTCTTGTTACCAATAAAAAGATACTTCATAAATAATTTTGTGTGGTTTTCTTGATAGATGATAAAAGCAGAGAAGAGAAGCAAAGTAATGAAGAAACTGAGGGCCAGAGCCAAGAAGCAGGTTTGTGCTGAGCTCTTTAAAGCATTCTCCCAGGCTTTATCCACCTTGGTGAACAATAACCTTAGTCAATGCTATTGACTGAAAATGTTTGTACGTTTTCACCAGATTAACCCAGGGCTTGTGCAGTTCTCCCATTGGAGACCACAGCTCCATTCATTATGAATGAATCTGTTGCAGTGCAGGAATGCAGACTTTTCTGTTAAGTTACTACCTCCACATTCCCACTTTAAATTGGAATATATCTTGCTAATCCGCTAAATCGAAAAAAATAATTTTCCATGCATGTTTACATCAGTGTAGCACTCTATAAGAAAGAATAATGAGAAAAATAAGTTGGGGGAGATGAGGGAGAGATCTAAAATTGGTCTTTCAAGGTTTTAATGGTACTTTTAGATTGTAATAACTATTTATTTACAGGTTTCAGAGTAGCAGCCGTGTTAGTCTGTATTCGCAAAAAGAAAAGGAGTACTTGTGGCACCTTAGAGACTAACAAATCCCAGAAAATTGGATTATTAAGATTTACATCCAAACAGAAAGAGCTTACATGTGAAAATCAAAACCTGCAAGTGAATGTCAGAGTTCATAAAGTACTAGATTTGCAAATGATGTGTTTATAAATGTATGTTACAAGTTATGAATTGGATATTTTAAAATAAAATGGTACTCTGTTCCAAATGTATCCAGCAAACAGAAATGACAACCAGAATTGAGCAGTTTTCAAAATGACTGAAGTGATAAGTCAAAGCCACTATAGATACCCTTATTCCTTTGGATTTCCAACCCACTGCTACACAGTAAAGTGCTTTTCTTGTTTTTTTTAACATTGTGCTATGTCTGATTGGTACCAGCAAATTAATATACTAGACCAGTGTGTTGCCTACACATACTGAATTCAGGTAGCATGAAACTTCTCTACTTAGAACTTTTCAATCAGCTCTGAAAGCTTTTATTATTACCTAGGAGATGGAGACCACCAGTCAGCAAATGCAGCAGAGTGAGGCCAGAAGGTAACCTATGTTACTGAGTCGTCTGGTCTGTTGACTGCATTGTGGCTCCTTGTGAAGAGAGAAATATGTGTGGTGATAAACTTCTTTCCCCCCTTTGCTCTACCCTGCAGAGGAAACACTGTGTCTGAAAGGCTTTCCCTGTTCTCCTCTGCATTCTACTCTAGTTTTATTCCATTCTCTGTTAAACTGAGGTCATTCTTGGATGCTCACAATTTAGCAGGTTTCATCCATTTACCTCTCCTCCCTGTTCTTACTTTCTTTAACCTTACCACAACAAAAACACACGTGCACTAACTCATGTTCTTCAAGGGCCTGATCCAGAGCCTATTGAAGGCAATGGAAAGACTCCCATTGACTTCAATGGCCCTTGGATCCAGCCCTCTGAGCTCTGGACTCTCCTTTTATCCCACCAGGGTAAGCAGCTTCCTTGCAGACTACAGTATCATACAAGAGATTTAGAACAAAGCAAGTCACCAACCACACTTCCTTTCCTACACTTAATAGCTTCACCTCTGCAGTGCTCATAGACTTAAAGAGCCACAGGGCAAGAGTCATGAGATCACTGAATTTTGGGTCTTTTGTGTTGTAGCGAGTTGCAGTACCAGCATGTAGATGCTTTGAAAATTCTGCATAACCTTTGCCTGATGAACCATTAGTTCAGTATTCATCTTTTAACTTTACAAAATAGTGCTTTGCTTGTAGTTCACAGCAGTCCAAACTCCAGAGGTTTCTGCTCAACCTAGATAAATTACCTTCTAAAAATACCCTGAGTGGCCCACTACACATTCAAATATTTTAGCTGTATCTTCTGATGAAATGCATATCTCCTGTGTTTATTAACTCATGAAACAACTCAGTTGCAATGAGCTGCATTTCATCTTTCCCATGGGAAGCAACTGTGAAAATGCTTACCTTTTAAAACTATTACTTAGCTTGCTTGGGTGTTGTTTCTTTCAGAAGTGCCATTACGACGTGTCACTGTTACAAACTGTTACACTCAGTTTATCAGAAACAATGATGTTCATTCTTTTACTATCATTTATAATATTGATACTCAGTGATTCATGACTAAACTTTCAGATCATAGAGTTATTGTTGGATTCAGCATTATTCAGGGGGGCAAAATAATACATGGAACTTTTAAGACAACTTCTATTTCTGTCCATTGTTTACTTGGCAATATACATGTGAAATTACCTTATTTTCATGCACAATTGCTGGCGAAATGTAGAAAATATAGTCAGCACACACACAAAAAATCTAATCATTATGAAGAACATGCTTATTATTAGGAAGTTTGTAAGGAACAACATTTTAACTGCTTTCCAAGTGTGAAAATTCCTTCTCCTCAGGCAGCTGTCTTTTGTAAATCAAAAGGGAGATCTTTCATGGGATAATAACAAACACATCACAAATATATTACTTTTAAAATTCCAAAAGAATCTAAACTATCATCACTAAGCATCTGAGTTAATACTCTTAAAAAGCACTACATCAGTTTGTAGTCTTTAGCACAATGGTTAGGAAACTCATGGGGGGAGACTCAGGTCAAATTCACATTGAACTTGGGTTTCCTATGTTGCAGAAGACTGTCCTCGATCCTGGGCTATTGAATTGAACCTGGATCTCCTGCATCCTGTGTGAGTTCCCTAACTGCTGAGCTAAAGGCTACAAAGTGACATAGCACTTTCAATTCTGATCATTGCCAATCTCTCCCAAATGAAGCTGTTCCACTTTTCGTAAATAATTGGTCAGTGGAGCAAGGACATGAACTTGGGTCTCCCAAATCATAGATTAGTTCCCTGACCACCAGGATATTGGGTCATTCTTCTTCTTATTCCTCACCCAGTTACTATTCATTGTCATTATAAACACATTTGAATTGCCACTATGAGTGACAAAATTTCACTGTGCTCTAGTAGTCCATACATTTTGTTGTCAAGAGGAGTTGTTTGCATGTGAATCCTCTAACCAGATTCTTATTAAAATATTTTGCAAAATTTACATCTTGATCCCTCAAGGTGCTATCAAAGCTCTTAGGCCCCAATTCAGGAAAGCACTTAAGCATATGTTTTAAGTCCCATTGAAGTCAATGGGAATCAAACACATGCTTAAAGTACAGGTTTCAATGCTCTACTCAGTATGGAAGTATTATGCACACGCTTAAATGCTCCCTGGACTGGGTCCAGAGTGCTTATAAGATCAAGCCCCTGTAGTCCTTGCAAAGTGAGGATTTTGCAGCACAATGCACCCATGAGATGGATATTATTATTATTATTTATTATCCATGTCTTACAGGGAGGGAAGCAGAGTGGAGACTTAGGGCTTAATCCAAGTTTATCATGGCCATTGATGGGAACAGGACCAGGCCAATGGAAGCCCATGGCAAAGAAGGAAATAGAACCCAGATGTACTGACTCCTCAGACTTGTCTTCTAGCCACAAAGGCCCCTGGATGCATTAGGTGTACCAGTCCACTCATCCTAGTTTCTAATAAATAACCACTATTTCTCTTTTGCTTCCTCCATTTGTACAGATGAGGCAAAACCGACAGCTGTACCCAGCCCACCATCAGAAGAAGGAATAGAGCTGTGCGAGGATAAAGGTACAGATAACAAGATGCATCTCAAACTACTCAATCCGAAGAGGATACTTCTCAGGGCCATATTTTCCTTTATGTCTGAAAGAAGCTAGACTGAGACTTAAAAAATCAAAAATCGGCTACAAACTTAGATTTTAATTTTAAAAAGACTTTCTAATGCAACACTTGGCAACTGCTATTGTGCCAGGGTGAGAGGTGCCATAAAATCTTAGCTCTCAGCATTATGGAGTTAATATAACAATGCCATGCTTGAAACATCAGATATAGACCCCAGACCTGATCTCAGTAGGATGACTTGTGCGTAAAATTAAGTGCACGCATAAATCTTTGAAGTATCAAGTCCCTAATTAGTTCTGTCCTGATAGAAAAAAAGATAAAAACAGTAACTATAAACACATCATGGGGAGGCAAAAGGAGATGAAGTCATAATTGAGAGAGAGAAAGTAATGTTTATCTTGTGCAGATTGTGCTGGGCACTCAGATCATTTAGATTGTGATAAATATTTAAAAGTGTCACGGGGCCAAATGACAGAGAGTTTAGGAAACAAGACAGAGAGGCGACTTAATGTTTCAAACTTGGATTTTCCCGTTTTGTTGTTTCATTTACAGATAGGAGACCAACACTCAGACATACTGTTCTTGATCCTTTTTATGGCATCACACCATTAATTACTCATGCTAGTCTAGATTGTTTTAGAATTCTTTTTGGTATGTGTAAAAAAAAAAAATCCCTTGGTGATTTATAAAACCTTTGCTGCTGGGTAATTCAAAACAGGAGTTATGTTATCTATCATAAATATCATCCATCAGTGCAGCCTTCAAGTAAGACTACTAGAGAATTTTAATGCATTTTACTGAGATAACATAATTATTAACTTATTTATTTTAAGAGTTAATGTTCAATTCAATGCCACCACCCTACACTCTCTCTCTCTCTCGATAGTGTGAGGAAGTGCTTGTGAAATCTCACTCTTTTGTTCCAGAATAGCATATTAAGGAGCCCACAGTCTTGACCTGATTATGAGTTCAAAGCTCAGTTTAGGGTGATTTTCCTGCTCTCTCAACTGGCTGATAGAAACACCATATAGATGTTTTTAAAAAACCTGGCCAGAATATTTGTGTTTGACATTGAAATCCTCCTAGATTAAGGTCACAGCAAGGCTAACAGCATTCACAAATAGTGCGAGTTCATTCTAAGCATGGTTGGTGATTAACCTTCATTTATGCCTCCTCTTTACCAATATATGACCTATTTATGAGGTCCACGTCTATAACACCTCTTCTGGAAATGTTTATTATAGTCAATATCATAAGTGGCAGGATTTTATTTATTTATTTATTTTTGCTTTCTTGGGTCTTCATGGAGATCTTGAAATTTAGATATTACTTTGCATCCTTGCTCCTGATTTTGAACCTTCTGGGTGCATGTTAAGTTGTGAAGTGAATGAATACTGATTTATTTTCCATAGAAATTACCTATCATCTTTGTGTGTAACCATTCTTCTAACTTTACCCATACTGTTAATGTACTCTTGTCTGGAAACAAGGAAAGGATTTTCTCACTGAGGACAATATGAATAGAAAAGTTAGTTTATTGGCTTTATGTTGATAGAGTAACTAAAGTTAGGAAATTGTGCTTAAAATCTGGCATCAC
The DNA here is from genome assembly GCF_965152235.1 of Eretmochelys imbricata. Taxonomy (NCBI): domain Eukaryota; kingdom Metazoa; phylum Chordata; order Testudines; family Cheloniidae; genus Eretmochelys; species Eretmochelys imbricata. The sequence goes on along the minus strand of NC_135574.1, from coordinate 197,897,432 downwards.
GCAAAGAAATATATTATGGTACTGTGGCATCTCACACACAAGATTCTAAGGACCAGATTCCTAGTTAATCCATCTATGAGCATGGTACAGGGTTGGATGGGGTGGAGCAAAGATAGCATAAAGCCACCTTTGCATTCTCCATATTGTGGGGCAATGCAGAGTCTGCCTGGCACATGGTGTAAGTTAAAGCAGCCCATGCTCTGCCTCCATGGCCAAGAATAGACATATTGCAGCGCAGTCTGGCATATTGCATACCCCTATCTTCTGCCTACCCCTGCAGCCTGCGTAGAACCCTTACTGCCAGCCCTACACCATTCAGGGAGGCCCTTTGTGCAGAGGGTATTCTCAGGGTCAGGGAATAGTTTCTCTCTCTGTGACTCCATTGTTCTGGAAGAACAATGTTAAAGGTCCTTAACAGTTACTGAAAATCAAGCCCTATGTGTATATGCTGTAGAGAAAAGACTGTTTTATACTGTGTTATAATCATAGTATATTTTTGGTGCATATGTGCCTTTAAAAATCCCATACAGCACCAGTGTGTACTGTGGGGTTATTCTTCGACTGTAGGATTTTGTATTACACTGTTTCAGAGAGATTCAAATGCCTGGCACTGATGTGTGTAAGTTACCTTTCAACCTGTCTGGTGTTTAGAGTTGGTTCAACCCAAGGAGAAACAGCAAGTAGTTTTTTTAAAGACTGTTATTCCAAAAATATTAGTGCTCAGATAGTCCCTCTGACTGAAGGGGAGCAAGTGGGAGCACTAATCTGTAGATTCGGCCCAGGGTGATGAGGCATAGTCTCCAAATTCCTCCCACCTTCTCTGCAGCTCACCACAGCATTGTTCTCCACCAGTTCCAGCCTGACACAATTCAGTGCTGACAAAGTACATGCCTGTTAGGGGACCTGCCATGGAGAGATCCTAGAGGGAGCTCATAGAGAAACCGTGATCCCATCACGCCTGTGGATCATGCTGATGATTCGTGTTTGGATGCTTCCCTGGCCTTTGGTGGCCAGCCACCCTGCCAGTTGGAGAAGGAGGGAGGCAAAGCATACCCTTGAGAGAAGAATTGGGAAGTAACTCCCATGAGACAGAATGCATGGTTGGAGAGAGCATTGGGCCAAAACTTCTGAAGACCTAAAATAAATGGCTATAATTTTAAATATATATATTGAATTTAAAAATGTAATTAAGATCTCAAACCATTAACCATACAATATAGGTAGGCTTGGAAGGAGCTGATGATGATAAAAATTTACAGATAGTCAAAATAAGAAAATGCTACTTGAGAACTTAAAGTTTTATTTAAGGACATTTACTTTGTGTATTTTGACACATGATCTTGACAATTTGTGTTTTAACTTTAAAGATAAAGCTTGAACTTGAATCTCAGCGTCTATTGTCATTAAAGAATTGTCTAACCTCCCCCACTAATTTCCCACAACTGTGAAAATGTAAATTGATACAAACAGAAAAAAAAGCTTAAAAATGAACATCAAGATTATCTGTAAAAAATAAAAAATAAAAATTGCTTTCTGCCAATCCTAAATATATGTAAGGAGTTAGAACTGAAAGATAAATGCATTCTAAAATGAAATAAATTCAAATCAGTTCCTCTACCCTTATCTGGGAAAACCAGTGCTCAGAGGGTAGGTTGCATTTCGCTTACAACAGATATCATCACAGACATCTCTTGGGGGAAAAGAAGTGATGCTCTCCATGCCATTTGAGATATTTGTGAAATAACAGCCATTGCAGGAGAAACACAGAATGAAGGATGAGCTGCTTTTCACATATATTTTTAAGTAGAATCAAGGCCTGGATCCTGTAACTTGGCTTTGCAAAGGTAGATCACTGTCCCCTACCCCCAGAACCCTTTGCAGGATCAAGGCCTTTTAATTATACTCAGACACTCCAAATTTCTATATTTGCTGATTTTAGTCAGTTTAAAAATAATAACTTTCAAAAAGCTTATTAGCAGACAGGAAAATGGCATCTCTATGAAATCCTGGCATTTCTAAAAACAGCCTTCAAACGATTTGCACACGGAATTAACAGCAGCCAAAAACTGCCAGATCCTGGACTTATAAAACTTTGTAATTTATCTTCAGCTAACTGAAATGAATGTAAACTGTTTTAAGAAATCGTATTTTTCCAGTTCTTTCACCTTATAAATATGAAGGAAGGTATGTGGCAAATACATTCCAAGCCACACAGCTTCAAAGAGATAGATGTGCACAGCTTGAATCACTGATGAACTACTGAGATTAACACATCTACTATCCCCATTCTATGAAAATATAAAAGCGTCTTTCAGTACATTAGATTTGTTGATAGCAATTCCATAATAGAACAGGTATCATAATTCCAGTTGTAAGCAGTTCTCTTTTCTCTACTAAATTGTTAACACACTGTGGGAATCAGAAAAATGAGAAATAAATTGAATCGTTTATTTATTTATTGTTTTGATATATGTAAATATATATTGTTTCATAAATCTGACTGTAACTTAATGCTTATGAAATGTACCATATTGATAGCCCTGGACAGATAATGACTGAGAGCTTTGTTGCAGTCTATGCTCTAGCTTTTCTTTACTTTCTTAAGTATGAATCCACCCTTTTCTATAGGGCCCATCACTAGAAGCAAAAGGGTAGTTCATTTCCCATGCCAACTCAGGCTTCGATTCAAGAACACATCCCCTATTCAGGACAGTACTTAAGCAGATGCTTAACTTGAGCACAGGCTTATGTCCCACTGACTTCAATGGGTTTGAAACACATCCCTATGTTCTGTCTTGAATAGGGATGGATGTAAGCATATGTGTAAGTGCTTTCCTGAACTGGAGCCTTAATCCTTGGCATCGCCTCAGATTGAGAACAAGAATGTCAATTAGTGCCAAAAGGTGGTGGCAATTTTTGAGAAGTTGGAATTAAAGCCGCTTACTTGGGCCCTCTCGCTCAGTTTTTATCGGTGATTTTACAGAAAAGAGAGAAACAGATATTAAAGGATTTTAATAGGACCTGCATATCTGAACAGTGCAGTAGGCATTTTTTGGAAGGCTCTTAATATTATAGACTACTTTAAGACTTCCTTGCATATATCATTGTAAAAGAATATCTCTTCCCTTCCCCACATAAGAGAGATACAGGTTAAAAGAGGTTACTTCCTTTAGAGGAACATTCTCCATAAAGGGAGGTCCATGTGGGACCCCTTCTTTTTCTGTGGTCTTTAAACAGATGCATCCTTGGTATCCTGCCTCTCCTCAACAGTAAAACAAGACATATTCAGTTTTAGATATCCAGTTCCGCTAACAGTATTTCTTCCTCTTACAAGCATACGTGGATGTTAGGAATTGTTCTCTGGAAGTATCCTCTTACTGCAGTCCGTGCCGGCTCTCCGTTTACATCATCATAGCATCAGGAACATTGCCTTGTCTCACTGAATCATAGTTTCAAATATAGATAACACTCCAAAGAAGTGTTGCTGTTTTATCTTTGAAGTCCTTCATGCACAGCTACTAGCTCATTCTTTGTAGGGTAGCAGTTCTACGCAACACCTTTGGTAGCACTTCATTACTAACATGCACATTGAAGTAGGTTCTTTAGAGATAGGTTTCAGAGTAACAGCCGTGTTAGTCTGTATTCGCAAAAAGAAAAGGAGGACTTGTGGCACCTTAGAGACTAACCAATTTACTTGAGCATAAGCTTTCGTGAGCTACAGCTCACTTCATCAGATGAAGTGAGCTGTAGCTCACGAAAGCTTATGCTCAAATAAATTGGTTAGTCTCTAAGGTGCCACAAGTCCTCCTTTTCTTTATAGATAGTATATCTCAATTTAGAGACGCTTTATTTATAAACACAGAACACAGTGGTCAGAATGATTAGTGCTTATAAAGCAGATAAAATACCTGTAAGACAGACTGCACACAGTCTGTTATTCCTGCCCATTCAGAATTGTAGCAGGACTACCAACTCATTATAAATAGGCCACTAAACAGCCATTATGTAATAATGATTTTCCTCTGATATTGGCTTACACTGGTTTTGAATCTCAGACTTCGAGGAGAGAGTTTCTGTATCCCATTACAAGTCACTTGCCCCACCACTTCCCCTGTGCCCTGATTTAACAGTGGTTTTGTGTTGCAGCAAAAACAAAAATGAAGCCGTAGGCCTAACTAAGGAGTGTTATGTAACCCTATCAGAGTTTCTGTACGTACTGTACCAATTTTAATTCATTAGCACTTAATAAGAACTTAATTTACATTTGAAGGTCAACTAAATTAAATCATATGTTAATTAATTTTTAAAATAAAGTATCAATTAATGTATTTCCAGGTGTTCATGGAAGTCTGTGTTCCTTTGGGAAGTATAAACCATATAAAGCATGTTGCTATTTTTCTGCATTCACTGAATTTCAGTTAAAATGTCAGCCAGCCAGAGGATGTTTTTTCTCTGTAATACTGGAATTAGGAATATGTTTTGGGGAGTCCTGTGTTAGACACTGGAGGTAATTGTCCTGCTCTAATCAGCACTGGTGAGGCCTCAGCTGGAATCGTGTGTCCAATTATTTGTACCACACTTTAGGAAAGATGTGGACAAACTGGAGAGAATCCAGAGGAGAGCAACAAAAATGATTAAAGGTCTAGAAAACATGACCTTTGAGGAAAGGTTAGAAAACCTGGGCATGTTTAGTCTTGAGAAAAGAAGGTTGGAGGCCTAGTAATAGTCTTCAAATATGTTAAGGGCTATTATAAAGAGGATGGTGATCAATTGTTCTCCATGTCCACTGAAGGTAGGACAAGGAGTAATGGGCTTAATCTTCATCACGGGAGACTTAACTAGATCACAGGAACAAACTTTCCAACTGTAAGGGTAGTTAAACTCTGGAATAGGTATCCAAAGGAAATTGTGGAAGCCCATTATTGGAGGTTTTTAAAAACAGGTTGGACAAACATCTGTCAGGGATGGTCTAGGTTCACTTAGTCCTGCCACAGGGAGAGGACTGGACTTGATGACTTCTCAAGGCCTTTCCATGATTCTATGAGTCTAACAAACTCAGTTCATGTAATAAAGAGAACTGTAAACATCCCGGGGATATGTAAATGCTCATGAAACTTAAAGGTCCTGTTTGATCAGTTGTAGTTCTCACCATGGGAAGAGTCCTGGTGTCCTAAAAACTCAAGAATCAACCCAAGATAAACAAGTCACTAAAAGACATAAATGGTCCAAATTCAGAGGTGTTGTGTAAGCTGGTATAAATTACATGTCAGTAAGTGAGTGAAAAAAACCTGAATCAAAAGCCAAGGTTTTAAAAAACTAGGTGCCTAAAGTTAGTCTTCTAAGTCCATATTTAGGCACCTCAATGAGCGACCTAATTTTCAAAAGTGCAGAGAACCTAGCAGCTACCAGTGATTTTTTTGAAATTTCACCCATGGGCAGGCCTGGAACGTTTTTTGGTATATGAAGAAAAACCTTTTAGATGGGAAAAGTTTCAACAGCCTTAACGATACCTGTAACCACCTGTTCCAGTTGCAATGGTCATATTTTCTCTTTGATATGTATACAGATTTCTAGGAAGCCACATTGGCGAGCATGAACCAGTCTGGATCCCCAGTCGTCACCAGCCTGCCAAATGTTTCTTTTCATAGTGCCCGTCGTACCTATCATTTTTAGAAATACAGGAGGTTCATTATTTACTTTGTCTTTGAATCTGCCCTCTCCCCAGCTCAGTATGTCCAGGCTGTGTCCAGATCCTGTCACTCTATCCTCCGTAAAATCTCCAAGATCTGGCCTTTTCTCTCTGTACAGCTAAAACTCACACATAGAACTTCATCCATCTCAACTACTGCAACCTCCTCTTATCTGTTTTTTGTTGGTACCAATCCTTGATCCATGTAAAATGTTCTGCCTAAATAATCTTCCTGCCCAGTCAATCTGACCATGTCACCCCCTACCCCCTCTGTGTCCCTTCTCTGACTCTCCATTGCAGAAGATGCTGGCTTCTGCTCCTTACCTTTTAAGGCCCTTTCACATTTCAAAAAAGCTCCTCCTTACCACTCTGCTCAGGGCAAATATGTAATCTACTAATGTTATCAGCCTCCATTGCCTGTTTGTCTGCTTCTCCTGTAAAGAGATTAGCATTACATTCTTTATCATCCCTTATGCATGGAACAGCCTCCCTAAACTTGTCTGTAAAGCCATTGAAGACCTACTTCTACAATGATAATTGTTAGTGTGGCCAGTAGGGCCTTCTATGGTCCCAATTGCTAGTGTGCTCAGGAAGGTCCTCCATGGTGCTGATTGTTAGCGTGGTGTTGGAAATTCCTCCGAGGCCTTTTCCATTCGGCTTATCCAGAACACCTTGTTCTCGGAGAACACTTTATTCAGTTCTTTGGGATCTAAAACACTCAGTTTGACTCCGGATTTCATCACTCAGGTTCCTTTATTTGGCATACAGCAAAGGTACGCTGAGTTGATCAGACTGAAGCTTAGGGGGTGAATATACAGCAAACCACATATCCAAAGTTACACAGATAGCCTCTTCCTTTATATACATTTACACATGACATTGAATTTGTTATACATGACACTGCCTGTTTTTGGATTGACTTGGTTACTTTGTAGGAATCAATCCCTGTACAACATGCTCTGTCCATGTGCTGTTCAAATGGAACCTGATGTTTACATTCCAGTTTTATCTTCTCCATAGTCTCTAGCATCAAGGTGTTATTGTTTATCTTAGCTAGCACAACATCTTGACGCCAGCATAATGTTGGTCAAGCCCCTATTTACAACTTAACCTTCCATTCACATTCCCATTTATGCCCATTAAGAACTGCTGAGGCAAGTTACTTATGTGAAGTCAGACCTACACATGGGCACTAGGTCCTTCCATGGTGCTAATTACTCATGTGGCCACTAGGGCCTTCCTTGGTGCTTATCACTTGTGTTGCCAGTATGGCCTTCAACAGTGCTAATTGCTATTGTGGCTCGTAAGGCCTTCCACAGTGCTAATCACGAGCATGATCAGTAAGGCCTTGTCAACTATTCTTGGTGCAGTCTCTCTAGGGGGTCTCAGCTTTTTCCTAACTAGTCTCTTCCAATTTGTCTGCAATTAGTCCAGTCCATACATTATTAACTTAAATTGAGTCAATCAGCCCTTCAATTCCAGGGCTTACAGTCTCCTTTTGTCCCCTTATGGGTTTCTCAGAGGCAGCCTTGCATAGGGTTCTTGCCCCTCTGCTATCCCAGGCATTTTTGCCTCCTTTTCCCCTCTGTTCTCCCTGCTTTGTAGTTGGGCTTGTTTTGTGTATTGGTCATGGCTCCACCATTCACAGTCCTGGATGCTACATGGGGGTCCGATCAACCTGACTGCCTGTCACCAGGAAAGACTCTCCTCTTCCTTCTGTCTATTACCATTAACCCCATTATAGGCCTTCTATGGTACTAATTGCTAATGTGGCCACTAGGGCCTTTTCCTGTACTAATCACTAGCACGGCCTCTAGGACTTTTTAGTGTGATGATCAGAAGCATGACCGGTAGGGCCTTTTACTGTGCTAATCACTCACGTAGTCAGTAGGGCCTTCTATGGTAACAGCTGCTACCATGGTCAGTAGGACCTTCCAGGATACGAATCAGCAGCTTGGCAACCAGGACTTTTCGTGGTGCTAATCACTAGCATGGGCACTAGGGCCTTTTACTGAACTAATTGCTACTATCGTCGTGAGGGCCTTCTATGGTGCTAATCACCGGCACGGGCAGTTGGACTGCCTGGCAATTATCTATTTTATTGATTTATTTATGTATCTTATTAATTTTTTAAATACTCACTGACTGAAAACCATTTAGCAGTAATCATATCTGGCCTATGAAAACACAATTCCATTAGCCTCCCTTTCCCATTCCATCTGGTTGTAGGGCACCTGTTGGATGCATCTTGTTTTAATAATATTGCAAGCTCTTCAGGGCAGGCAACCACCTCTCACTTTGTTTTTGTACAGGGCCTAGCATTGTGCATAGCACAGTGGTGCTCTGATCCCGAATGGAGCCTCTAGATGCTACCACAATATAAATAATTAACTATGGTCTGCACTCTGATTCTGTTGCAAGCAGGAAATGGTCTCTCCTCTTGGAAACTCCCTGTGTTGTTAAGAGGAAATTTCCCTCCATTCCAGTCTAGAATGATTGGACTCCATAAAGATGGATTAAAATGAAATCTTGGCAGATATAAAAATAACATTTTAAAGTCAAAGCTCAAGAATATCTCCCTAAATTCTTATAAATCACCATTTTATAGTATTCCATTTTAACACGTTTTTCTCAATTTATGAGGCACAAGAATACCCTAATCATGTGCCAGCTTCCATGTACACCGTTACCTGTAATTTTGGATGCCTGCTTGATTTCTTTCACTCTAGAAATATTCCAGTCATTTTTCGCAGGATCACAGTTAAAAATAAAATGCAGTGAACCTTTTTCATTTATAGTGGCCTGCTTTTTCCCTCTTTAGTCTTCTAAAACACGGTGATTTATCCAGAGTGTATGCAAGAACCAGATGTGTTGCACATTAGAAATGACAAGTAAATAAGCCGTGCAATGAATAGCTGGGGAAATGAATCTTAAAAGATCATTAAAACCACTTAACATTCAGCTCTTACCATTCCCCCTCTTCCTGAATGTTTGCAAATTTTATGTTTGAGCAATGTTGCCTTATATAGTCTGAGATGGTATGAAAGACAGGGGAAAGGATGCTCTTTTGTACAGTGTTAAGATAAAGTAATATATATCTATGTGCAGTAAGAATAGTGGTGATAGTTTATTGCAATCCATGTACCTCCCCTGGGGCTGAATCTCACAAATAGGCAGTGTTCTAAAAGTTCGTAAATCATACATGTGGTTTAGTCACATCCATGATCTATAAGTCTGACCCTTGCAATCTCTGTTGTGAGGTATCAGCTATTAAGTGTAGCCACTAATGTAATAAAATATTAAATCAAAACTATTCTCATTAGCACAAGTGGGAAGAGGACTGGCTATATTTAAAAGACAGAGACAATCACATTGCTGCTGTTTGAAATATCACAAAGCCTCTCTTGCTCTTACCAAAAAAACCTTTTAAAATCAAAAACAAAAAAACATAATAGAGTCCTATAAGTGACCCTGGGTTAGCTTTCTGTTTTTTAAAAACATTAAATGTTGTAGTTGCAGATCCTGAGTTAATCACTATTGGAAATTGCTGCTCATGGTTTGATTTTAAAATGAAGACTGAGGGCCTGATTCTCATTTACAGTAAGGTTCCTTCTCACATCTCTGGCTATTTAAATGGACCTCAGAGAAAGTGGGCATAAGTGACATTTGCAAGCCCCATTAAGGGTCCTTTACACTCCCAGGGCGGTGTGTATATATACAGGCCTACGTATCTAAAGAGAAAGGTCATGCAGTAACATAAAGCAAAGCAGGAAAAGCAAACAGAAAGACTCAGAGTAAAAGAAGGGTAGAGTGGACAAGGGACTGGATCCTACAAGGTGCTATGTGCTCTGGCTTTGATCCAGCAAAGCACTTAAGCACCTGCTTAACTTTAACAGTGTGAGTAGTCCAATAGACTTCATTGTGAGTGTTCCTGTGATTGAAATGAAGCAGGTACATAAGTGCATCTCCGGGGTGCTCAGAATCCCTTAGAACAGGACAAAAGTGTGCTGACAGGCTATAATAGAGACAGGCAAGAGCATGCAGCTTGCGGGACAGCCTCTATTTTCTTGCCTTTAGTAATATAAAAAAATCCCAAATGAACAACAAATAGGAAAAGAGAAATGAATCTTTTAGTCACTCAGTTAGCTTATCATTTCTTCCTCTTCCGATGTTTAGGGTGCTGTGGTCTGTCATGATGTCATCGTGGTACAGCATGACATTCTGCTTCAGCATTGTGCTGTAACATTGAATTGTTGGCAGTTATTTGCCGGGCAGCCTTAGTACAAGGGTTAAAGAAGGTTGGGAGGACAATACCAGCAGGAAGGAAGTGTGGAGGAAAGAACAGTGTCAGGAAAGAGGGTTGTGGTGTAAGGAGAGCTCCATATATTGTATAAAATAATATCTCAAAAGAACTGGGACACTGTGATCCCCCCATTCTCACAATATATATCATCAATATCCATGAGCTTAGTATTCAGGTAAATGAAAGTGGCCTGTCATTTGTCCACTTGCATTTGCATGTGTCTGGCCACCAACAGAGGTCATCATTAGAAAGTCAGCCCTCTCCCACAATTCAAATAGTACAGTACAGTTTTTTTCAGTTCTGTGTTAAGGAACAAACCTGTAGTATCTCAGACACCACTATGTGGTAACGGTGGGTAAATGGTGACCAATGAGTATAATTAGAATCGAGGGCACTTTATTGTTTAAATGGATATCATGAGCTGGCAGCTGAAATATGCTCAGTGCAGCTAAGTAGCTGGGGGAACAACAATGCCTTTATGCCACCTTCCTGGCTCCACAATTATGGAGCTAGCCAGGATAGTCCCAGTTCCTGGCATAATTAGAGCAACTTCAGGGTTGCTCTAATTTATGCCCAGCTACACATGGCCGTAAAGGGTTTGTTTAACATCCAGGGATCACCAGAGCACAGTGTAGAATCACTACAGAATCTGAATTCAGCCTACGGATTCCCTTACTCGGAGTTTCCTGCTGCTTTGCCCCATTGAAATGGAGCTGAAGATCTGTCCTCATATCCATTTTAGGAACAGCTTTTCATGCCCTGTGCTTTACAACTTCTATTTTTACTCTTGTCATGTATTTTCAATAAGCTGGATTTCCTTTATAAATCTGGGTTTACTTCTTTCCTATATTTTATTGGTGTTAATCCTAAAAGTAAATCTATCTTTGGCCCCTTTAACTTGAATATTTGATGTAATATTTGCATTCAGGGGGAAAAAATCTTTGATATGGTCTTGACCTTAAAGATTTTGAAAGTCAAAATCTGCATACCAATGTAAAGCCTGATCTCTCCTGCTGAAATAGCATTGACTGACTCTCACAATTAGGCAATAACTCTTGTCCATGTTACTTTCTTTGCAAAAAAAGAAAAGAAAAGTAATACAAAATCTTCACTGCAGATTATCTAGAATAATTTAGAATCCTATATTATTATATTGCTTTGTACAACTCAGAAATGAAAAACTGTTTAATGAAAAAATTAAATGATATAACAATAGCAATCTCACATCAGTCAGTCATGTACAGCCAATTATGTTATATTAAAATCTGAAAACTGTGCCAGACAATATAGGGGTCTCTAGCTGTGGCACTTAAGCTAAAGTTCAGCATGACTTACAGTCTAGTGGTATTAGTTTGCTCTATATTTTCACCCCTAGACAGTAGGCCAAATATTGGTCTGATGTAAACTGATTTGATACGCCACTGAAAACAACAGAGCAGCACCCACTTACATTAGGTATAAATTTGGCTCCAAAACTCCATTTGTTGTTATTGACCAATGTTTGTAATTGTTGCTTTGGATACCTTGAATTGATTTTACATGAAATTGGAATCATTCCTCATACTTGGAGCAAGATGGGCCAGTCAAACCAAGATTGAAGTCACAGGTGTAGCAGTATGAAGAAGAATGCACTAGGTATGGGACTGGATTGCTCAGAGGATTGTAAATGGCATATAGTGTCCTTCACCTCTGTCACTAGTTTGAACCCAACACCCATTTTGGACTGTTTGAAGGCCGATGTGAAATAAATTTGGTGGTCTCCCACTAGGTGTCCCCATCACAACAGCTGGCATTAACTGGCTCTCTTGTTGATGTTCTCAGCATAGATGTACAATTGAATAGGTCAGCAAGGCTGTTTTCTCACACCTAGATGTGGTCCCTTGTAAGGGTAGAGGCAGCTTTGTGTGGTAGTTTGATGTAGCAGTGGGGAAGCTTGCATTGCCACTTTCATATTCACTGCACTGGGCCGTGTCTGTTCTGTAGGTAAGCAGAGGGCTTCCTTCCCTAGCACTTTCAGTACAACACATTTTATGAACACTGAATTAAAGCACAACCAAAAAGAATGTGGCAATTTAGACGATAACTCTACATGTCATGATCATAAACAAACACAGTGACAGTGGAGAAAAGCCTGGTGCTCTTGACGTTTTTGTCATTTACTTTAGCGGGACCAGTGTTTAACACAGTGCGATTACACTTTGGTGTAAACTTTGACAATTTCCATGTAGATTTGTATTGTCACCCCCAATTACTGGAGAGATGCTTTAATTGTGAAGCACTCATATTTTGATTAAGGTTACCATTTGATGAAACTCTAATTTACTGTAGCTCTTGATTCAGGTTTAACTGAATAATCCCTTTTAAATCATAGCAAAATGTGCAGTCCGACTATGAAAGGAGACCGCAAACTGCAGTCTAGCAGATATCATTATGTAGCAGTTTCAGTCCAAACTAAAACAGCAACAAAAAGTTCAGCAAGGGCTAGTGTGGACAGATTTTACACCAGCAAGATAATTTGAAAAATCTATACATGTTCCATTCTACTTCCAAACGTACTGTCATTCTATGAATGAAATGAGAAGCTGTGCAGGTAATTAAATATTTGCCTTGGGGAATTATTTGCAGTTAATTAACGCCACACACTTTCAGTGCATACCTGCTCTGCAGATTATTAAATTTAGATCAGATGTTAACTACCTGATTTCCTCACTTATCCATCAAAAATTGTTCTCGGCAGGCTTAAGGAACAGCGTCCTATGGTGGCATTCTGTGCTATTTTAGAAGAAGGAAATGGCGCTCTAATATATAAACAAATTGTCTCATAACTCTGCTTGTTAAGTTTCCTTATAGGAATCTGTCAGCATGGGACAGTTTTACTGACTGGCACAACTTTGGGGTATGTTTTCCTCTTGATACATATGCACACATCCCCTCTTATTGTTATCACTGGCATTATTATCATCTCAAGAGCAGTATTTATCCCTAAAATTTGGAAAATTTCCATTCACCTTTGACTCTGTGGCCTGTGCTAGCAAGGGTCAAAGGCAAAGCTGTGCAGAAAATGATCCCCAAATGTCTCGGTGATGGGTTGAATATAAAAACATAGACTTTATAGGCCCAGTTGAACAATATATTATCATATAGTTGTATAATGTTATTTTCACCACTATAAATGAAACAATAATGGTGTGGGCTGTATTGCCAAACATTTTCCTTCATATCTTATTAACATTATGCTTTATTTGTATGTTAATGAGGTCTGCAGCTAGTGCAGAAGAATGGGAGTTCAGACTCCTGGTCTAGTTGTTCTTATGACACTGGCTCAACGTACGATCTTGGACAATTCACTTAGCTGGGTCTCAGTTTCCGCATGTACTAAGCAAGTGTACTAACATCATCATCATCAGGAGTGAAGTCTGGGACAACTGATGTCAACAGGACTTTTGCCATTGACTTTAATAGGGCTAGTATTTCACCTAAGATGTAATAGGGGTTCATGTTTTTAAAGTGCTTATATGAAAAGTGCTACTGTAACCCACACACCTCCTGGATGTGGTGTTCTGTCCCATCTAGTGGCACCGAGACCACTTAGAGAGAGAGATTAATGAGTCTGCTCTTCAGCCTTAGCTAATAGGCAGATGGTTTTTAGCTCATGCCGTGGAGGCTCTCGTACGAAACTCCAGAGGTCCCTGCCTGCTGAAGACCAGGGTCTGTCAGTGTTACACTACTGCTATTTCCAAGAAATGGATAATATAATTAATCAAGTAGATGGGTTATTTTTCCTGTTGTTGGCCATATCTTTGTATTATTTAGCTTGTTAGAAATTAATTTTGTGATTCCATGCTGATTTTCTTATATTTTCTTTACACTTAGCTCCTTGTTAGAAGTCAGTAATGAAGACAACATAACAATAACTGTACAGTTTCTGAAATTAATTTGAGCAATTTATACCTGTGCTATGCTTTTTTTAATTATATTTAATATTATGTTTAAACAAAAAGAAATGCCATCAGAGTAATTTAATACCAAATATGAATCTAGTATTTTCAAGTGCTGGATTCAGGTGTCCTAAGTAGTTTTCAGATGTTGCCACCAGAAAACAACTACAAGATTATTTTGTTTGTTGTTTTTATCAGATTCCTCAAAAGAGTCCGAAGCCACACAAGAGAATGACCCAGCACATCATGCAATGTGTGAAGAAGATCAAGATGAAGGTAAGGTTACCTGTTGAAATTCTTTAAGATGCAAATAGTGAATCAGTTGGGAACCTAAATTGTTTCAGTTATAGCCTTCAACTTTTTCACCTGTGACCTTTGTTGCCTCAGGAAAATGTCTACTATATAACTAGTAGATGTTATATGCCAATCAGTCTTGATACTGTCATCTCTAGTGTTACTGGAAAAGGAACAGACTTCCAGATATCTTATTTTAGCCATGTTGATTCTGGGTCGCCCCAGAGCATTATATTTTTGTTACCAGAAGCCTGCTATATTGGTTTCATTGCTTTATGTAACTTGAGTGTCAAGTACAGGTGGTTTGAAGCAGCTGCTAATCCATACTCTGGTGACAGCCAAAAATCTTTATCAGAGAAGGCTTCAGAGCTCCCAATGATAGACAATTCATCATGGTTGATGCATCAAAATCAGTATGCTCGCAAAAAATAGAACACTATAGTCCAGAGTTTCCATTAAGTGTGGTCTGTTTTGACTACTACTTCATACTAAATACTAATACTGGGGAGGACTTTCATACATTTTAGAGCTATTTGTTTTTAACTTTTATAAAGTGACCCCAATGTTATAATTTCTAATTAGAAAGCAAGCAAGCAAACTGGCTTCAGAGAAATATGCTGTATATTGGTTTTGTACCCAGTTTTAGTGTTCTCTCTTCTGTATGCACATAAGTATCCCACTGATGTTATTTCCAATCTTTGATGTTAACAGGACAAGAGGATGTTTCCACAATTGATGAAATGAAAACTCAGACAGATTCCCAGAGCTCCTGCATGGAAACAGAAGGTATGAGAAATGCTGTATAAACAATGAGTCAGATAACAGTGACTCATGACTAATTATCAACAGAAGCTGAGCTATGGCATTTGAGGTACCACAGTTATGTCTCTATACCTAGAAGGCCACATTCATTGAATTGCCCTTCCTTATGCCAGATCCAAATTTGGCTCCGAATAGGAAATAACGATGGTATCTCCAGTAACTCTCAGTGGTAAATGCTGACTTTTTAATGGCATCCATTGTAAAAGTAAAAAGTTAAGGGCTAGATTGTGCAATCCCTACTCATGACAGTGAGCACTTAGGTCCCTATCATGCCAGGTGATGAACTCTCTGGTACTAGTCCAGCAAAATATTTAAGCACATGCCTACCTATAAGCATGTGACTTCAGCGGGACTAGTTAAGCTTAAAGTGAAGCGTGTGCTTTACTGGAGTGGGGCCAGAGTGCCCCTTGCAGGATTGAACCCATGTTCACTGGAACTGTCCCTCAGCCTCACTGGCACTGCTTACATGAATACTCAGCAGTGTGAGAAGGATTCTACAATCTGGTTCTATGCTGATGTTTTCAAGGATGAACCTGTAGCATATATTCATCATTTTATTCAACATGAGTTCTGAACAACAAACTGTCTCACTTCTGTTTCCCATTACATCCTATTCAGAGCCCTTGTCAAATAAAGAGGATGCAATCAAGGTCGAGAAGCCAATGACTCCTATAGTAGATGAAAACAAAGAAGAAAGCAAAGAAGAAGAGACAGGTAAGACTTTCTATACATTAGAGGTAGGCAGAGAGTTCAAGTAGGCTGCTGCATGAAATCCAAGTTCTCTTGAAAGCTGTGTTTGTGTTGGTAAGCACAGCTATTTTTTGTTTTACTACAACAAATTTAACTACGGCAACAATTTTCTTAAATGAAAGACATAGCAAATGAAGATGATATTTTAAGTCTTTTTTTCCAGGTGGCGTTAAAATGTTGTTATGTATTTGGTTGGAAGCCACACAAGAAAACATAAGGGGCAGGAAAGTGATATACTCAAGTTTCAAAATAGCTTTGAAATAAACACACAAGCTGTTTATTGTGGGTTTTTTACATTTACCTTCAAAAACTGCTGATTAAAGAAGCAATTTATCTATATTTAAGTATCCTTTCTCTTAAAGTCAGTGAAAGTACAATACTGAGTGTAGTTGCAATAACTGGATATTTAAATGATTTATGAGGTTATAAATAGAGATTTAACAATTAATGAAATGAAGCTAGTAATTCTAGTAAAGAAACCAATATTTGGAACACACACACATAGAGTCCTGCTGAAGCAGTAATCTTGTCCGAGAGTACAGTATTTAAATCACTATTTATTCTATTGTTAAGAAACACAGAAGTTCAATTTTCAGAGTTTTAGGAATTCTTGTGGGAGCCCTACATCCAGCCAATCATTTATAAAAGTCATGCTCACATAAAAAAAGCAATATATTATGGAAATAATTCTCTAATTGTAAAGCAAATGCAATTATGTGACCTTCCTTGGTAGAACATATAGGTCAATTACAGCTTCATATTAAAACCCAAACATGATCTTTTCTGGAAATCCAGGTCAATACTAACTAGATCTTCCTAATGATGAACTCCTTTTGCCGACCACGTTGATACTGACTTAGTTGCAAACTCACGTTAGTAGTATTGACACTTTTCTTCATTGCAAACCCAGGTTACACTCCTCTTTGCTTAACAGCATCTTCTCTCTCTCTCTTTTTTTAATGCAAATCCAACTTGATACTAATCACACACCTCTTTACAACAAGTAATGCTAACGGTATCTGTGTTGTGTTTTATTACTGACAGTGATAATGTAATCAATATAATACTTCAAATCCAGGTAAATAGTACTCCTCTCCTTCAATGCAAATCCAGGTTTTATAATATGGACTCATTCTAATTGCAAATACCAGAACTATGTTAGTTTCCTTCTCATAGAAATTATTTACATTTTATTTTATGCCTCATCAAAAGCAACTTTTGCACAAAGTGTACTTTCATATTTGTACATTTCCTTCTCTTTAATACTTTACTGTCCCCTACAGCGAGTGACTGTCATTTAGCTCTCAGTGGATAGATTAGATTTCACCATCTGTTCTACCTAGTATGAAAATATGCCTCATTAAAGAAGGTAATGTCAGAAAAGAGGTGTTCTTGGCACTTTTCCTGTCCCTTATTTAAAAGCTTCTGGGATCAACTAAGTTAAAGGGTCTTTCTGAACATTTCAGAGCATTGTGATTTAGGTGTATTAATGGTACTTACATATCCAAAGTTCATTGATGTTCATGGAAAGACACCCATTGACTTCAGTGGATTTTGGATTGGACCCATAACAGGAGGAAGTACTGTGTTGATTCTACACATGGATAAACTGCACTTGAATAAACCTATAAATGTTTCTTATAGTTTGTTTTGAAATGCATCCTCCTTTAAACTACCTCAGGCTGGGGAAATAAATCAATGCTTTTTAAAAATCCAGACAAGGGAAGGAAAATAAGGCTTTCCCCTTGTTTTATTTCATACTAATGTGTATAAAAATGTGTAGATAATTTTCACAACACATGTTGTAAGCTGCTTTCAGGTTTGATGTGCACAGATGCCACAACATTAGGTTTCAAAGTTAGTCAGCTTGTAAGATGGATCTTGAAAGGAAAGGGGGGTGGGGAATTGAACAGCAGTTGATGCAGATAAAATAGTACAATGAGTATGTCCCAGAGAGACTTCTAATGGCAAGAGTTCGCCTGGCATAAATAAGAGATTTTATATATAACAGTGTCTCATCGAAGCAAAGAGCTGCCTCAAACTAATTCAGTTAAATGTTTTCAGCAGCACCTGCAGGACATTGGAAGTAGAACAAAATAACATATTTTTGACTAGCAATGCTGAAAAAGAAGATAATACTGGAGTGTTATTCCAATGAAATAAAATCCAGTCATACTACTTTGTTTTGATATGAAAAGTGTGCTTTTGATCTGTGGTAAAACTTCATGTGTATTCCAATGTAAAGCAGTGCAGAATGCCATCCTTGTCTGCTTGACATCAGTTCCGTTTTAGGACTAGGCTGAGATATTAGGCTCATCTTGGACGGATATGTACCATGTCATCATAAGAGGAGTGATTGGATTCATGGGAGTTGTCTGTGACCATTCCACATCCATCAGTGGAGGTATGGGACCAGCTAAATGGATAACAGGGGTCAGATCCCCCTTGCCAATGCAGACCCTGGTAGAAGGGTGTCTGCGTATTCAACCTCCCCTCCACTGATAGCCACCACAACCTGAAACATGGTGGCTACTAGTCAGAGGGCGTGTCTACACCTGTCTACACTTACCGGGGATCGATGCTGCAGCCATCGATGCACCGGGGGTTGATTTAGCAGGTCTATTGAAGACCTGCTAAATCGACCGCAGATTGCTCTCCCATCGACTCCAGTACTCCACCAGAACGAGAAGCATAAGGTAAGTCGAAGGAGAGTGTCTCCCATCAACCCAGCGCAGTAAATCGACCTAAGCTACATCAACTCCAGTTGGTGTTGCAGAACTTAGGTCGACTTACCCCCGCAGTGTAAATAGGGCCAGAGAGAGGGCATATACAGGACGGCTGGGTGAAGCAGCATTGAATCAGTGCGTGCCTTCAGCAATCTCTGCTGACAGGTCTGTTATGGAACCCTTGATAGAACCTAGTGCTGCCATCCTGTGCCAGAATGCTAAAGGGAGGGCAGGTTGAAATGCCATTTGCCTTTCCCTGGGATGTATTGAGCCAGCAGCCTGCACTTCCTTGTGCCCATGGGGTTAACCCAGGCTTATGCGGTGATGCATCCAAACGCACACATTTTTTCTTTGGGTACATTTCTGATACTATATAAAAATGAGCTCTTTCATTTCCATCCCATATATTAAGATAGATTTTTTTGGTTGAGGTTAATATTTTTCCTGTTAAACCTAGGCCATTTATATTTTGTAGTGCAAGCTTGGTTTCTCTCAATGTATTTTACAATGAAAAACACTTGGTGTGAGTTCTACAAAAATATTTTTTTCTGAAACACTGATAAAAATCAGGGTTAATATTATAGAGGTATCTTTTTTCATACTTTAACTAAAAGTTAATATATTACTTGGAAGCAAAGAAAGAAAAAGAGAGACAAAGCAAGATGCAGTCTAGAGTAACTTTCTTCAGGTATTAGAATCCACTCAATACTAGTCTACAAAACAATAATGAAAACCTGCATTTCTCAGAGGATTAGGGAACAATCTCAAATCCTTTTATGATCACTGACCAAATAGGACATACGGGAAATGCCATACAAATGCTTTTAATCTTCAATTTGGCAATTCTTATATATACGCTTGGAAATCTTGCCATCCTTTTGTAATGGATGGACATGCAGGCTTTAGTGGCATTTTGAATCAGCTCAGTTTTTTTGGTGTTATTTTTAACAGGGCTAATAATTTATAACAAATGAAAATGAAAGTCATATTACTTGGGTGTATATATAGCTGTTTCCTAGCTCTGAGCCTACTCTCTCCACTTACATACTCAGTCTCTCCTTATATAAAGATATTGGATCTGATGATTTCTCTCATCTGTCAACCTTAGAGCCTGCTCTACCCCTTGGAGGACAGTATTATGTGAACAGAAGTATCCATTATTTGCCCCTTTTCTGTATGTTGGATAGAATATTGTCTGTTTTCTTATTGCCACCCCATGATATTATCCTACAATTATCGGAGTTTTGGATAGCTCAAAAACATGTTTGTAATCTCTTTTGTCAGAGCAGTTCTGTAGGAGATTTCTGTCTCTTCATTTTAGTCTGGAAACCAGTGCCATTTTCCCAACATCACCTCCTCAGTTTGAGGTGAATATCCTCAGTAGAGGTCCTATTACTGTGACACCTGGAATGCTGCCCCACTCAGAAAAGTGAGAAAGTAAATTCAGAGTAAAATAACTGTGCCTTCCACTCTCTTGTATGTACAACGCACAGCTGCTAATTTAATGGAATAATTCTTATAAATGAAGGATCCAATTTGGGTAGCTGCTCACTGCCTACACTAGATAGTACAAATGTTTACTTTCTTGTAGGGGTCTGCAAAAGAGCAGAAGCAGAACTGCACTGAATAGTTAGACACAACCCACCGCTGAAGGGTACTTTTTAAAGTGCTGTAATGAATCCACATAGAGGCTAAGACATATTACAGTGTCCTACCTATAATTTTGATCCAGAGCTGCCAATATATCTACCAGTGAGTAGGCAAGTAACTGCTTATCCATCATTTGATCCATTCTTCATTTGAACAGCTGAATTCCAGGTCTTTCACCCATAAATTCTTTAGAAATGAATAGGTGCCTTTGCAGTATAAACTTTGAGAAAATTATATATCCTTGAAATCTGGTGAGGAAGATGTCTCAATTTTTCTAATATATACTTGCTTCAAGGATTTTCACATACATTTGAAGATATTGACAGAAGTCATAAATTCTTTGCTATGTCATTGTTTGCTATGATAAAGAAACAAAATAAATCTCAGAAAGATTTGAAACAAAACTGACATCTTTAGTATGGAGCCACAGTAGTTGTAACTAGCTTTTTTTTGTAAACCCAATTTCTTCTCATCTCCAACACCTTCTCTAAAGAGCTGAAATGGACAAGACGTGTGGAGAGGTGAGATTTTAAAAATGAGAAGTTCTTTGTTTTTCTGGAAAAATCTAATCTATTTTGGAATTTCATGTATCTAAAATATCTTAAATTAGAAACTCCATATGTGTTTATTGAGTTGTCCTAGTGTAACGTCAACAGACCCCAGTCATCAGTGGGCAGGATCAAACCTGGGACTTTTGAAGCTTAATATATGAGTCTCAACTGCATGAGCTAAAAGCCACATCTCTCTTAGCTAAGGTTGTAGCAGACTCATCAATCTCTAGCTAGGTGCCACTAGAAGGGAACAGAGTGCCATACCAAGCAGGCGTGGGTTACACTAGGAACAAAGGGATTGCTGTACTGAATCAGGCCTTTGGTCTGTCTATTCTTTGACAGCGGCCCATGCCAGCTACTTCAGATGAAGTGCAAGAAGCCCTAAAATGAAATGCCTTAGGCTTTCCATGGGAGAAGTTTATTCCTAAGCCCCATCACTTATGTCCTGATGCATGAGGGTTTAAAGACCTCATATGTTTATAATCCTTTGTAGTCCAAGATGATGTGGATCTGACAATCTTCTGCGGATACAAAGCAGTAATAGATAATACCCTCAGGAACAAGGAGGAAGCGGCTAAGGAATTGTGGCTGAGGGTAGAGTGTTCCCAGGGCAGCACAGCTACACATTGGCTCGTAAACAGGTCTGATTGTATAAACACAATCTAGCCCTAAATTTGAAATGCAGCACAGAATTCTGCCGCTACCCAGAAAATACACAAAAGAATTATCCCCAGCTTTGAACATTTTGCATGCGGGGAGAAATTCTGTGAAGTCAAAAACAGGTGAATTGTGGATTTAATCTTGTACCGCATATTTTGCAACAGTCTGATTCCAAGCCATATGAAGAAGTGGACTATCAGAAGAGCAGACATGCTGGAAGTAGCTGGGGTGTGATGAAAACAAAGGTCTCAGTAGAAATCCATGCAGAGTGTACCCCCTGAGAATACTGGCAAGTTTACAACATGAATCATTTTCTGTGCTGTTATTTTTCTAGACAACTTTTTAAAAAAGTTTAAAGTGAATTTTGTGTTTGTGATATTAGTCAGTTAAAGAACTTTCAAAGTGGAATTTCAATATCCAGTGAATAGGTCCACTATGGTCAATGGCAGTGCAATCTTTACCTTCAGTGAATATCTCTCATCTCTGTTGGAAGAACCATAGCTGGGGTCGAAAAGTAGAGTTGTTTCATTTTCCCCTTTATTGTCATTGCTGACAAAGACCGTACGGTAACTCTATTTTTATGAGATTAGGAGAAATGTTTCCCATAGGTTTGGCATTCTAGTAGGTTTGTATAGAATCCTTGAATGGCTGAGGGTGATGTATTCATGAGTTGCTTTACAAAGTCTGTTAGTTCTGCAGGTTACAGGGCTCTATTCTGAACTCTGTAGGAGCTAAAAAAGGAAAGTCAGCAGTAGCTCCCCTTGTCCCCCAGTAATTCTGCTACGTAGTCTATGGCTTTGCTGAAGAACCTAAACACAGATAGTGGTATGTGAGGCTTTACAAAGACGGTAGCTGCTCTGTATCACAAAAAATATAGTAGTATCAATATATGAATCAATGACAGTGAAGTACTCTGTCATTACAGTGGAATAGACTACTAACAACTACAAGATTCCAAAGTCATAGCTAATCTACAGGAATCATCAGCTATGTTGTACATTAGCAGCATGGTCCGGTTATTACTGTGCCTGTGACCTGGTTTGGACACCAGTTACAACCCTCTAGGAGAAAATAATGTGATGATATTCTCAATAACTGAAAGAAGTTCTGTTTCTTTTCATTGTTCTCCCTATATCAGGCTAGAATGAGTATCTGTAAAGAACAGGTGGTGCAAGCTCTGTTTTAAATTTTAATTATTTTTCATTTCTTTCACTGGGAGGATTCCATCTTTCAATGTGCTAATAAAAATAGAAACCATTAGGGAATCTTGCAGCTTAAACATTTTGCCACAGTCATTTTATGACATCTGCTTTGATAGTAGGGAACAAAAAAGAAAGAAGACAAGCAAATACTTTTTACAATGATGGCGTTTAAAGTTTGTAGCGTTTGATTGTTTTCTTCATTTTATTGCCAGCAAGCAAAACAGAAATGCTATCAAAATGAATTAGCCATTTTTTTCTCCACTTAAAAGATATTGTTAATTCTGAAAATTTTTGCAATGTGGCTTTTGTTTTGTTCAAATAACCAATTTTTGAATAGAAAAATACTGAATAGAAGTACTGAATAGAAACACATTCAACATTAAATCTAATTAAATAACTGTTCAGAGATCTTCCAAAGAAAAGAAAATCTCTGAGAATCCTAATAAGAAATTGGATATTTTTCAAGATATTTACCACAGTAATAGTGCCAATAAGCATATAAAACTATATGAAATCCCACTGAAAAGCAGATGATTTGAACTTTTAACTTTTAAGTCATTTTAACTTTTCATATGTTTATGGTATTATTTTATGATGTTAGATGTTTTGTACTTGTGATATACATGGTTTAAACAGCTTTAAGACAATGATAATGACCTTTTAACATAAAAAAATTGGTAGTTAATGGAATCCTTATTTCACATTGTGTTGAAGATTACCAGTCTTTGGTTTTAGCATAAATCTCCGGAGAATCAGCAGTAGCTCCTGCAACTGAAACACATACTTGTTTCAAAACATATCAAACAGCATCCAAGTACATAGTGAAAATAATACATTATATAGGAATCTATTCTTTCTGCTGAATTGTGAGTTTAACTCCTATTAATGATAACAGGAACTTCATGTGCGTATTAAAATAGATCCAAAACGCCACATTAATTCCTGGTGTAATTTCATTTTGATCTATCAGGGAAGTCACATCAGGGAAGAATTTGGTCCAGCATGTGTATATTTTTGTGCTTCTTAACATTCAAAAAGTAAGAGTTCATGTTATTTTTAGTGAATCACATTGATAGAATTAGTCCAGGACAGGGAATGGATTTACATGTTTGGGTCCAACTCAATTGTCTCTATAATTGGCATTAACAGGAATCTATAATTGCTTCTTCACTGCCTTACATCTTGTGTAATCATTTAAACCTGTGCAAAGTGAGGGCAAAGTGCTACTAAATCAGAATTCTATATGCCATGCAAGTGGTGGTAGCATTTTACATCTACCTTGCACAAGTATTAATGACCACACAAGGTGCAAGACCCTACATAGCTAATGAATATTCATTAAATAAATTCTGTAGGATGCTTTCATAACTGCACCTTTAGAAGACCCAGAGACTGGGGAATAGACGGAGGAAAGCAAGCAGTGGAAGCGGAAGACTTGGTAGGTCTCTTTTGTCTCAAGTGTAGAACAAGAAAGTGTTCCATAAGAGTAATGCAGTTGTGGGATGAGCAGTCTAAAAACATCCTCTCAGTCATCCCTTCCTTTTTTTGACCCTGCTCTCTCCTCTCCCACTAAGGTTATCTGTGATTCTGTTCCCTCCTCCACCTCTGCAATTCTGTCCCAGGCTCCTCTCTTTAAAGACCAAGGGCCAGATTCTCCCGTAGTTTATGCCTGCTTCTGCACAGCCCCAAGTTGTGGTGTCACAAAGCAGGCACAACCTCCCTTGCACAGAGATCGATGGGGACAGGGCCAGCACCATCCAAATAATGAGCAGTTCTAGCTGAGGAGGAGATGTGTGCAGGGTAACTAATCTGGGGAATGCACTGATTTTAGCACATCTCTGCTGCAGTCTCTCTGCAGTCCTATGGCAACCCAATAGAAATTAAAATGGTCTCTAACCAGTAGAAACCCCAAGCAAGGGAAGCAGTGAAAATATCATGTCCTCACTCAGCTCTTCCATGGTAGTGTCTTCTCCTCATTTCTTTTAAGCCACTTCTTTCTATTTTTCTGCCTGTTACTCACACTTTTCCAATAGTTGACTTTCTGTCCCCTCACCTTTTCTTTATACAGTTGAGCATTCAGCCATACAGACCTCACCATCTGGAACAGCTTACCTGCCCTTGGTTGACTCTCATCAAATCTCACCTCAAGATGAGTGTGAGGTAACCATCAGTATGCTTGTGCCCTAGTCCTAGGGAAGAAGCCTAAGATTGCACACACACCTCATTCTCCCTGCACGCACGCACACCCACACAGGCTGCAACTGCATGAAGCAGTGGGATCCACTCCCACCTCAATCCCTCAGGGGGTCAGTGGATTCATCAGAAGTGTTCAACATCTCCTCTCTCTGCAAGTACCTTTTTCCTAATCTTTCCCGCTATTAAAACTATCAGAACCAACTTGCTGAGCCTTTCTGATGAAACTTGACCATTCCACCCCTTTCTTCCTGTCCTGCCATAATCACGGATGCCACAGAGCCTGCACATTGTGTTGCAACCAGCATAGTTTGCACTTTCTTTAGATAGACTATAATCAGCTGCCAAATGTTCTATGAATCTTTTTTGTATGAAAGGCACTAGACGAATATGAATTGCATTGTGCGGTTTTTTTCTCCTCCCTTACTTTATACTGAGCAGGATGCTCACCACTGTAATTGTTCCATAGCTAACACTTTCTAAACAGAACTCGATGTTCAAACATTTCACAACCTTTTGAGTATTCTTCTCATGTGCTTAGAAGTCATCCATCGTTTTCAGCCCTGAATGCTTTGACTTCCAGTGCCTTCCTTAGTGCACAAAGGTAAACCACAAAACCACCTAAATTATTATTTCAATGGAGTGGGGTCTTTATCCTGAAATGCTGGGCACTGATGTCTTTGCTCCAGTCCTTTTCTTTTGAGGGTATGAAAATGTTCCTGTTGTGGTCAATCAATGGTGTGAAGTGTATGGTTTCTCTAATAATCATATGTCACAGAAATGATGTTCCTGCTCAAGGTACAGGGCTTGCTAGCTGACATGAACAGACCAAATACATCTTTATGGCATTTAGCAGAGCCCCTCAAAAAACACTCAATATCTATTTTACCTGTCAGTTCTTAAGACGACATGTTTGTATGTCCAGTGTTTTCTCAGTGGAGTAAAAAATTGAACACTTACACCTTTTTCACATGGATTAAAAAAATAAGTTAAACAAGTTAAAACATTTTGGATTCTGAGAGCAAAGGAGAATAGGCCTTTCCTCAATACCACCTGACCTGGATCACAAAAGTGTGAGGTCACAGATCAGTGTGGCAAGGTTACGGTCTGAGTGACTGGAAAGAGTTCACAGGAAGCACAGCTCTGGGTTTCCAGTTTATTTACAAGCCTCTTATTCAGTCAAAATAACACAAACCAGGAACGTCCCTGCCCATGTTTTCTTGGCTCAATTTGGTAGTCTGTGAACACCAATCCAAAACCAAATGAGAGAGCATAACCAGGACAGAGTTTCTATCTCCAGAGCTTCTTGGCCTGGATTCTGGTCAGCACATGGTTTCCTCTTCTCTTTTGAATGTTTTAAGCACAGCTGTGTTGAGCTGCACCTGATTTCATCAGCTAAGGGAGTCTACCCTAGTTAGAACTTCAAAAGCCCTGATGGGAATTAACCCAAATTAGACCCATTGTCTGGCCACTGTCTGGCTTGTGGGGCCTATTTAGGGTGAGGTACAGCCTACAGAAATCCCACCAGAGGGCTCAGGGATTCTTCTACACCAGTGGTCCTCAAATTTATTTAATCTGGCCCCCTTTCTTTGTGTCTGTAGTCGTTTATGTCCTGCCCTCCTCCTCCTCCCCCCCCCCCCCCCCCCCCCACAAAGTACATATACTGCCACCCAGCTCTGAAGGCAGAACAGAGAGCAGCGGCTGCTGGCGGGGCACCCACCTTTGAAGGCAGCAGAACAGAAGTAAGGATGACAATGTGAAAAGTGATATTTGTCATTACTTTTCACAGCAGACTTAGCACCCATTGCCCCCCTTACTTCTGTGTTGCTGCTGCTGTCCCGGGGCTGACAGCCGGAGCTTCGCTGCCTCCCGGTGAGGGAATGGGAAGGGGTGGTGGGGAGAGGGGAAAGAGAGCACAAGCCTGGGCTGCCTCCCTTGTGAGGGATTGGGGAGGGGGGAAGGAGAACCCAAGCCCAAGTGGCGGGGGTGTGGCTGTTGGCATTGGGGCTCCAGCTGTGCCTTTTATCCCCGATCTTCGGAAAACATAAATAAAAGTAGATAACTTGCGACGCCCTTGACATATTCCCAGGCCTCCGACCTGCCCCATAGTTGGAGAACCACTGTTCTACTCTAAAACAGTGGTAAGTGGGTATAGTGAACAACTTCCCCTTAGAGTCCAGATGTACTAAACCGGTACCCTCAGTGGTTTTTGTTTATCCTGCTTCTTGGTCTTCCAAGGTCATACCTCTCCATGCTTGTTAAAACTATCTGACCTTCTTGGATCTGCAGCATTGGGCTGGACATATTCCAAGAAAAGTCTTTAAACAATATTTCTAGTATTGCCTGCTTTGGGTTGGTCCTAAAATTTTGAGAGAACAGACCTTCTAAATTGTATTTCTGCTTCAGGTGCCAGCTGGAAGTGCATACGCATGAAAAAATAGTGATAAGAAATAGATATACACAACACCTGTTTAAAGGATCCCACATTGTTTCACAAACTGATTAATATGGTGATCATATTATCGACCTTTGAAATGCTGCCCCCCACTGGCATCAAACACCACAATTATTTAACAGCAATGCTACATGAACGTGCAACAGTTTAAGATGCAAAGTGCAGAGTACCTCTCCCAAACGGAACAGCAAGGGTAATTTGGGGTGGAGGAATGCAAACTGAAATTTGATTACAATCTTGGGGTTAACACCATTGTTTTTCAAAAGTTGCCATGGCATTTTTAATGACCACAAGTCATCAGGACCTTGTTTTTATGTCTCATTCTAAAGACAGCACCTTCCAATAATGGAGTGTCTTTACCACTTCTGGCAGCTCCTAATTAATCCTTAAGAGTCTGACCTGCCTAATCCTGTTTAGCTTGTGAAATATGACTGGATCCCAGCAGAGCATGATTTAACTACATCAAACTGAAATAATGTGGAAAAGATGATCTGTACATATTCACATTTCTAAAAAGAAGTTACTGTCTTTTTGACAAGAGTTCGGGTGCTGCTTATTGCATCAGAAGCACCTTGCTTATCCCTAGCATGCAGCCATAGTCAGCTTAACTCTCACACCGATAATTTGTGGGAAGAGAGAACATCATTGTGTTCTTCATTTAGATCCCATTTGTGATTTTCACAGTTCATGGCTGACAACGCCACTTAAGATAGTGTTATACTACTGCATGTTCAGAAAGTGGCCCCCTAAACTCTACACATTTCTCTAGTGAATTGTAAAAGACTGGAAAACACCGAGGAGTCTTAACCAGGTCTTAAGAGGCTGTAACACGTGAACTGTTTGTCATACTGAATAAACACCAGGGCATGCATTTAAAACCTAAATGCAGGCTCTTCACCTGTATGTAACCCACGCACCTCCTGAGTGTGGTGTTCTGTCCCCTCTAGGGCACCAAGACCACTTATAAATCAATGAGTCTGCCCTACAGCCTTAGCTAAGAACCAGTGGGCTTTTAGCTCGTGCACTAGAGACTCATGCACTGAAGTCCCAGGTTCGATCCCGCCTGCCGATGACCCTGGTCTGTCGGTGTTACAAGCGGAGGCTCGTCTGGGATTTCAGCTGGGAAGTCTCTGAAGCTCAGGACATGGTTCCTCAGCTAGGGGAAGTTTGTAACCCACCCACCTCCTGTGTGTGGTGTTCTGTCCCATCTAGTGGCACCAAGACCACTTAGAGAACAATTAATGTGTTTGCTCTACAACCTTAGCTAAGGGCCATATGGCTTTTAGCTCAAGCATTTAGCTCCAGAGGACCCAGGTTCGATCCTGCCCGCCGATGACGGGGGGTCTGTTGGTGTTACATGTACTGCCAAGTACAACAGAAACTCCTCTCTGGCTGGCTGTGTGGTATTCATTTAAACAGAGCTCCATCTGCAGGGCCTCTGAGACGCACAAAATAAAAGGAGAGAGAGATGAGGCCGTTCTACAATCTAATTCCAATTAAGGGGCCTTCCCTCCCTCATACATTACCTATGGTTTTTAATTAACAGACATTTCTTGGGGAAAGCTGACCCAATTCACTTTCTTTCAAATTCTTTTTTTGCTAAGAGCTGTTGTTTTTGCTGAGCCTCCTAAGCTTGTTTGCTGGCTTTCACAGGCATTCCAAGCAGTAATGGTCTCATTGACCCAGTAATTAAAGGAATCCTGTACCTTTTCACTCCGGCTAGGCTGTCCCGTTTATTCTTCCTCATTGTTCTCTTTGCAACACCACTAGCAGATGGCCAGAGATTTTTCACCCTTTCAAAAGCTTCATGTTTTTCTCATCTCATCAAGCATGTCTCAGCCGTGCTTAATTAGCTTAAGGCTTTTCAGCCCCCAGGGGAGATCAGTTAAAGACCTGAGCGATTTCAATAAAGAGCTTGAAAAGCAAATCCTGAAAGGTTAGGCATATCTGCAAGAAAGCACAATATAACTTGGTGGCAGAGACCATTTGTTCACTCGCTCGCTTCTCCCCGCCTTCTATTTTTAATTTTCAGAATAGTCATGAAGCCTCCTGGGTTTCTGTCTGTGTTTGCGTGTATTTGATAGGTGGCAGTATTTAACTGAGGACTCTGACCCTCAGGCTAGGTCAGAGTTCAGATGCTTTTAACTGATTTCAATCATGAGCTCATGAGTAGGCACCCTTGAGTAACAGAAAACTGCAAACACAATTAGCTAGCCAGCTCTATAAGAATCTCTTGGGTATTTATTATTATTATCGACAGGTTTCAGAGTAGCAGCCATGTTAGTTAGTCTGTGTCCGCAAAAAGAAAAGGAGGACTTGTGGCACCTTAGAGACTAACCAATTTATTTGAGCATAAGCTTTCGTGAGCTACAGCTCACTTCATCGGATGCATTCAGTGAGTTATTTGAAACTAGCATGTGAGCTTTATTTACAGATCAGAGCAGTTGAGATGAAAGCTAGATTAATTAACAGAAAAACAGATTTGCATCCTGCTTTGTATTTGACATGGAACAGCATTTGTTTTTGCATAGTCACATATGTACTTTTATTATTAATCTTAAGTCATTATCCATATATCTAATTATCTAGTTGGGCAAGGGCTTTTTAAAAAATCTTTTTTTCTCATACCTCACACTAGGAATTTGCTTAAATGTGTGAAGCACAGATTTTCTGTGGGATGTCAGATACACCACAGATGCCTTGTGGACATTTGCCATTTTATTGAATTATATACTCTGTGCTTTGCGTGTGCAGGCAAGTGAGAGGACCCAAGCGTCAGGTGTTTTGTATCAGTACAATTAAGTACCTACTAATTTAGCCATTCTAGAGATAAATATTTGAATATAATTAAAATTGCTAGATGTAAATACAAAAAATCAATTTTTACATGATAGGAAAATGTGGGATTTTCCCAGTGAAATCTATTATTTGACCTAAATTGTTGCATTTTTTCCAGCAAGATTTGTGTTCCAGGGTTAGGATTGCCAACTTTCTAATTGCTGAAAACTTGACACTCCAGCCCTGCCCCCACCCCGCTCCGCCTCTTCTGCCGCGCCCCCCTCCCCTTCCAGGGAGCTGGTGTGATTGAGCAAAGATGGTGCTGATTCATGAGACTTAGAACATCATGAGAGGATTAAAAGACATGTTTGTTCTTTGCCTTTTGGAAAACTTTTTTCTCATATTTGATTCCTTTCTACAACAAAATTCTCCACACAAAAATCACGTAGGGTAAAACCTGAGGAGCGTTCATTAACTGACTTACCTGTTCTGAAGGTAGGCTTTCCCCACATACCTTCTCGGGGACTTTTTTTTTATTTTATTTTAAAAGAGAAAACTGATTGCACACTCAAATGAAGCAAACCTAATGAGCAGTTTTAGTGTGGTGTTATACAAATACATATTGACATTTACCCAATGTGCATCTATTTGCAATTGTGTCTTAATACTTAGGCCTTGTCTATATTACAAAAGTTGTACAGTCTTAACTAAATTAATTTGAAGTCTGTGCAGTTAAATAGGAGATACCCCCTAACGTAGATGCACTTGGACCCATTTAGAGTGTACTAGTAAATTACTAAATTAAACTAAACTGATTAAAGTGAGGGTTAAACAGGTTTAAGTGTATCTACATTAAGTGAGAAGTACTACCACCACCATTAAGATCCAAAAACAAAGTTTAAAAATCTTCCTATAACTTCATTAAAAGCCCATCCCACCTCTTTTCTATGTGTTATTAGATACCAAATGGTCCAGGAATGTGGGTTTTTTTCCCTGGCGTGAGGGCAAATGAGAAGTTCCACAAACTTAGGAAAGGAGTGTTTCAGCCTTGCTAAAACTAATAGCTCAAGATAGTGCCAAACAAACCTGGCAGCATCTGTAATTCTGCAATAAAATGCAGCAACTCTTTGGCCAAGCTGCTGTTAGCTACCCACCCCATTTTCCATAGTCCTAATCATCTTGTTTCTGTTTTAGAATCTCCAAATTTGGTACAAATGTTATGGCTTCTGGCATATTATGCACAGGAAGATTTGTTTTGTAGAAATTAAGTCTTTTTAGGTGCCTAACTAGTTCTTTGTAAAGCTGGCAAGTGACTTTTGGCTCTTCAAGGAAATGTTGTAATGTAAATCAAATTTATTTTAAAAATGGTCACTAGAATAAGCATCTCAGAACAGTGTTTGACTAGAAATGTATTAATCTTGATAACTCACAAAACAGTAGTCTTGCCTTACTTCCCAAAGTTGTGGGGGGGGAGTAGTAACTGACACTGAGGGGTGTTGGGATTGTAGGGGCACTAACTGGCTTTGAGGAGGCTTGCAACTGTGTGCCGTGCCTGCCTTGGAGTTTGTGATAATGCTGCAGTTTAGCCGACAGCAACATATTCTACTGTACTTTTCTAAAAAGCTGAAATAATACATGTCTCCTGGGAAAGAAGATGAATTTTTCCCTCCTATACTAAAAGATGAGCCATGCCAGCATCAAGGCAAAAAAACAAAGCTGTTTTAGTGTAGCTTGAGGTGATTTTTCTTTCCGTATAAGATTAAATTAGCTAAACAACAAAAGACACCACTCCCTTTCAGTGAATAATTACACTTTGACAGCAGTTACTTTAAATAATTTTGCATGATACTGTGTTGTCATAAAGCAGATTCTGTGGTTGCTATCAGCTAGCATAAGAAGGGCATGCAGCTGTATATGGCTCATACGTAAGGCTGCGATTTAGTCACGGAGGTCATGGATTCCATGACTTCCAAAGACTTTCGTGACTTCAGCCAGTGCTGGCTGGGAGCTGCAGAGTCCTCTGTCACCTGCGGAGGCAGGGAGCTGTGGGGTACCCTCCCCCGCCCCGCCCTAGGCAGCAGGAGCCCCCAGCAGTTCCCAGCCACCGTGGTCAGCAGGAGAAACCCCTGGAACTCCCGGCCACTGCGGGTGGCAGGGGGTACCCCCACTGCTCCCTGCTCCTCACCGCCCCCAACCCCTGCAGTTCCCAGCTGCTGCTGGCAGCAGGGGGACCCCCATCATCCCTGACCTCTGCAGGTCCCAGCCGCTGGCAGCAGGGGGATCCCTGCTGCTCCTGGCTGCCCCAGGTGGCAAGGGGGACCACCGCAGCTTGGAGCCGCTAGTGGAGGGGGACTCTGGAGCTCCGAGCCCCAACAGGTGGGGGGGCCTTGGAGCTCCCAGCCCACAGCTGCTCCCCATGCTCCTCATTTTGTCAGGGATATTTTTAGTAAAAGTCAGGGACAGGTCACTGGCTTCCGTGAATTTTTCATTATTGCCTGTGACCTGTCCATTACTTTTACTAAAAATATCCATGACAAAATCTTTGCCTTCCTCATACATCCTCAGGTGAAGAGCTGAGGCAGTTAGATTTTAGGAGGGAAACAATGGTTGTGGGAATAGTTGTACATTGTTTGCTCCAGTGTCCTTGTTACACTTACTGGCTAAGCATAGACTCGAAGCATAAGATTGCAAAACTGGGGAGGGAAAAGTAGACACTGAGGCCAGAGTTATAACACAAAAGATCCTGCAGTTGCTCCACATAGTTCTGCAAAGGGCAGAAGTTTTCTGGGTTGGTTTGGTATGTTTTTATCATTGTAAGTTGTTGGCTATCTTGTGGGGAAGGGGAGCTAGATGAGGTAGGTCTGTAGAAGACGGAGAGGTGATATGAGGTGAGAAGAGGAAGAGGTGAAGTTCATGGGATAAAAGAAAAGGGAAAATGTATGGGGGCCAGGTGGGAAAGAATGAGGACAGAAGTGATGAGGGTGTGACGGAGGACATGGGGACATGCTGGACTGGGTAGGACCACTGAGGGTGCAGGGAGGGATGACATCAGGAGACCTTCCAGACTGTAAAATCTTTCTGCTGTCGCTCCAGCTGATGAATGGTGGAGTTATGGGGAGATGGGGGCCTATTGTAGGCCACCTAGGGGCAGACTACTGAGTTTGGGGACTTTCCATCCAGGAGCACAGCAGCCCGTGTTCCTTTTGTGGTTAAGTGTTTCAACAGAATATGAAGGTGTGAGCCTAGATTTCTCCTGGTTTACTATTGTTACTCCAACTTGTACGTGGTGAATATCTGAGCTCATTTACAGAGAACTGACTGGAGGATGACAATCCCATTTCATGGCAACTTTCAAGATTTCAAATTTTGTTTTTGTTCCACACTGGAATAAAAACAAAACCAGTTGAACATGTTCACGAACTGCATGTGTGAGACACTCTATAGCTTGATGGATAGAGTATTGTCCTGATGTGTAGGGGACCCAGTCCTGGCTGTACCTGATTCAAAAGAGAGGGGTTTTTTTTAATCCCCAGTCACTCTGAATCAGGCAGAACATGGACTTGAACCTGGCTCTCCCACATCACTACCCTAATCACCTAACTACAGTCTCCTTCTCTCTTTGCACCTTCAGCCCAAAACTCTTTCCAACAAAAGTTTAGTGGAACCCAATACATCTCCACAAAACATTTCAGCTTCAAAAAAACAGCATATTTATATTTCAGAGGTTTATCATTGCAGGGCGTTATATAAGTGTTGCTACAGGTCACACAGGCTAAATCTATTTGCCCATTTTCCAGCTTTTGAAAGGCATGTTTGGAGAAAAAAATGATTCCTTAGGCGTGATATGCTAATCATTTTTGCATTGAACTCCAAAGAGGTGGCCTTTGCAGGCAAACTATACAATCTCATCAAAAAGCTACTGCACGTGATCAAAACAGCAGCTCATGAAGAGCAGCACTTTGATGATGAATGGCACAAAATGACGTTACACAAACTCACTCTGGGGAATGTAGTACTGTGTCACCCAGAGTCACCCGGGGCTGGAGAAGACACATTAGTTCAGAATTAGTTAAGTTTCAGTTAAGCAGAAGTAAAATGAATCTGACCCTTGAGGTTTGTTGTAACAAACACATCACCATGGAGGAGATCTGTTATTTTTCTCCAAACCACTTCAGCTAGGTTTAATTTTGGTCTGTTTTTATTTTCACTGTTATGCTTTCCACTGTATAGTAATTGCTAGAATACTAACTAGTTTCCTGGGTAATGAATTGCAAGTATATTGAATACATGAAGGAACATCAACACTTTGCTGGTAAGTGACATGTGTGACAGGGTCGGGCTAGATGGCTATAGAAGAATAATAGAAGGCAGATATATTAGCCCCAGGCTAAGTAGGTCCCTTTTCCCTGGGTAAGGTAACAGGGAAGGTTCCAGAACAATCAGGAACCTTCCGGAGACAATTAAGACAGGCTGATTAGAACACCTGCAGCCAATCAAGAAGCTGCTGGAATCAATTAAGGCAGGCTAATCAGGGCACCTGGGTTTTAAAAAGGAGCTCACTTCAGTTTGTGGTGTGCGTATGAGGAGCTGGGAGCAAGAGGCACTAGGAGCTGAGAGTGAGAACGCGGACTGTTGGAGGACTGAGGTGTACAAGCATTATCAGACACCAGGAGGAAGGTCCTATGGTGAGAATAAAGAAGGTGTTGGGAGGAGGCCGTGGGGAAGTAGCCCAGGGAGTTGTAGCTGTCACACAGCTGTTCCAGGAGGCACTCTAGACAGCTGCATTCCACAGGGCCCTGGGCTGGAACCCGGAGTAGAGGGCGGGCCCGGTTTCCCCCCAAACCTCCCAACTCCTGGTCAGACACAGGAGTCGTTGACCTGGACTGTGAATTCAGAAAAACAGCCAAGCTGAGGGCTGCCGTGAAGCTCCAAGGTGAGCAAATCCGCCAATAAACATAAGACCCACCAAGGTACAGCAGGAACTTTGTCACACATGCAACAGGCTCAACGGCGTTTTTCCAGAGTCTTGCATTATTATTATTGTTATTATTTATTATTTTATTTTTTATTATTTGTATTAGTGCCTGGAAGCCTCATTGTGCTGGGTACTGTACAAACACAACAAAATACAGTCCCGGCTACAAAGAGCTTCAGTCCAAGCGTAATAGTTTTGAATCTTTATCAAACCATTTGGGGCTTTCTCTCCGTGGCCTTCCAGTAGGTCTGCCCCTTTCCTACAAACCTAGGCTATCTAACCAGTGAATTCTCTCATGACCCATAGTCTTTACAAAGTATAGCACTTAGACATTGCAGACATGCATTACAGAAATGCTTTAGACAGATGCCATCCACAGGCTGTTTCTAGAGCTGCTCAACTCCCTTTCTATCCTATGAAAATTTGTTTTTCTTTTAAATGTTTGGGATTTGTATACAAAAAAACACTACAAGTTTTAAGTCAAAATTGCTGAAAATAAATTTTTTTCACAGAAACCTTTTTAGATTTCGGGGAGGGGTCCTGTGAAATCCTGAGAAACTCTCTTGAAAACAGAAAAGGAGTACTTGTGGCACCTTAGAGACGAACCAATTTATTTGAGCATAAGCTTTCGTGAGCTACAGCTCACTTCATCGGATGATGAGCTGTAGCTCACGAAAGCTTATGCTCAAATAAATTGGTTCGTCTCTAAGGTGCCACAAGTCCTCCTGTTCTTTTTGCGAATACCGACTAACACGGCCGCTACTCGGAAACCTCTCTTGAAAACAGACATTTCCTGAAAAAATTCTATTTAGACATAAAAAGAAAAGGAGTACTACTAACACGGCTGTTACTCTGAAACCTGTATTTAGACATAAAAGCTCTCTTCTTTCTGAAAAAGCTTTAAGGGGAAATGTGTGAGCAGCTCTAGCTGTTCCTTTCTAGTCATTCCCCCTCTTACCAAGACGTTTCCCCTGTCTTTGAAGGGGATGTTGTGGGCGCCAGTAGCAGTGACAGCATCTATGCAAAGGGCTGGCTATTGATGAGTACCACTTTTGTGTGCTCTGGGCCTGTGCATTGCCTCCATTTGTTGCATGGGTGTGAGAGTGAGGCAGCCAGGAACTTTGAAAGAGTCATTGGGAGCTGCAGCCATGCTGTGCCTTTGAAGGATGAGGCAGCTTCCAAAGCGTCGAACTCGGGGAAAGGCGAGGCACTGATTTGAGAGACCTAGAAAGCTTGGCTCGGATTGTATTTTTTCTGAATTTTTCCACTATTGCAAAACCATAAATCTAACACACATTCTAATTTAGACACTGATGTGGACTTCAGTCCTGGAAAATCACCCTTTCTGCATCACTCTCGCTGTACATATCTGTGCACAGAGATTATCATTAAAGAATCAGCATTAGCCAACAGTACCATATAGTGCTAGCTGTAATTACCATAGGCTGAGGAGGAGCAAAGATGCTCTGTGGTTAAGTAACTAGACAAGGGCTCAGGAGATCTCAATTCAGTTTCCATCACTCCCAAGTGATCAGCACCTAGCTGTTCCCATTCACAGCAATGGGCTCTCAGCATTTAACGAATCCGGTCCACCTCATTGAGGTGCCTAAATGGGAGCAGAGCACTTGGAAAATAATATTTCACCTTATTTAGGTGCTTCAGTAGGAATCACAGGCGAAATAAGAAAGCAACACTTTAGGTATCTTTGTTATTTAAATTGTAAGCTCTTCAGGCAGGGGACTGCCTCTTCCTCTGTATATGTACAGCCCCTTCCTGTAGGTTGTGCCATAATATAAATGATAATAATAATACTTAGAATAGATTTTCTGTGCTCACAGCTAGCAAATGTTGACCTTTTAACAGCATTCACTGGAAACATGCAATGTATATAGTTATTGGAGGGAAGTCCATTGTTGAGTTTCTTTATGTTTTTTGTAGTTTTTAAAGCCTTTAAAGCCGTGCAGCGCAGAAGAATGGAAACTGTAAACAACATCACAAATTGCATAGAGTTTTAAACCTTTAAAAGAACTCAAGAGATGATAATAGTAAAAAACAAAAACAAAAACTAATAAACTTTGATTGTAAGACTGAAACTAGAATCCACTGTTGGCAGAGCTGTACATATAGGAAGCATGGTTTGAGGCCAGTGCCTTAATTCTGGGTGAAATCACTCCTAATCCTTTATGGCTGAATCCTTCCATTTTATCTGTGACCCTGGGGAAATGTCTGCTAAGGGTGAAGTCACTTGCACCAAGAGATTAGCAATCTTTGCAGTCTTTGGAAATCTGTTGTAGTTCCCATGAAAGTAAAAGATGCTAAAGGATTTGGGGAGACTCTATGGAAAATGGCAATCCTCACACTGACTTACAAGTTCTTTCTGACCTTGACCAGGAGAATTAATGTACTATTAGATCCTTTACAGGCTAATTCTGACCTAGGCTCCATGTGCCATTGGAGGCTCCTTTGTAGTTGAGATGATCTACTAGTATGGGTAATCTGAAAAAGACATTGCTACCAGTTGGGTGGAGTCACTTTTTCAGGCTGGTCTTTTTAAATCTTGTGCAGTGGAAATGTATATTAAAGGAAAACTTCAGGTATTCTGCTTGTCTGAAAGGACACAAGATAAGAAGCCCTTCTTTATACATAAATCATGAAATCTGGTCCAAACTCTGCAGTACTTCTTTAGCAAGGAGTGTAGCCTGAGGAACTGTAACTTGCTTTTAACTTGTGTACCTCATCCTCCTCTAGTGGGATAGAAGCCGGCTATCTCTGCTAGTTAATAGATACTCTTATAGCTCATTTGGTAGAGGTCAGGGATTTGGTGCTGAAGGTCCTCAGTTGAAGCCGTGCTGACAATCCACAGGCGTGTGGGAGGTACTGTAGAAGTGCCAAACACTACTGCATTTGGCCTCATAGTTCACTGATTAAAAATTACAGGTGGCATTTCTAAGTATCTCACTTACCCAGCAGCCCTATGCCAGCTGACCCTAGGGTGACCAGATGTTCCGATTTTATAGGGACAGCCCCAATTTTGGGGTCTTTTTCTTATCTATTACCTCCTACCCCCTGTCCCGATTTTTCACATTTGCTGTCTGGTCACCCTAGCCGACCCTGGTCAGGACTGGGACCTCACCTGGTCCAGAATCTTGTCAACCTATTAATAATTCAGGCCAGCAGGAGATTTCAGGAAACATTGCAGATTTTATTCAACAAAAATTACAGTCATCTTGCTGAGCCCAAGAGTCTGACAGCTTACATGATGGGGGACTCTGGTTTTATTGGTCAGCCGTTCTTTAACATCTCATGTGGGGCTCTGTAAACTAGATTTGGTGTGGGGAACGCAAAAGCTGATGTTTGCAGAGATTTTTTAATTTGTTTGCTTTGGTCAGTGTAACATGTCCCTCAAGTTCACTGACCACCACTTACAGTTTTAGGCTTTGTTTCAGTAGTACAGCAGTGTAATTATAAAAGGACTGTCACTTGAGCCGTGATTTTCATATCCACATTTAAGTTCCTATATAAGTGACCAGCTGTTTTAAAGTGCTAAGCAATCAACAGCTCTCTTTGAAGCCAGACTTTTTGAAGTCGGTGGGAACTGCTGGGTGCTCAGCCCTTTTGAAAACCAGGAGCAGCAAAAATGAATTTAGAATCCTAACTTTAGGCACCTATTTTTGAAAAGTTTGACCTTGGTCTGCTGGCTTCTGGAAGAGTCTGTGTGATAAAGTAGTCTTTCATGGGAAGAAGGGACATGCTGTCCGATGGAAAAAGGAAGACTCTTTGGGGGGGAGGGATAGCTCAGTGGTTTGAGCATTGGCCTGCTAAACCCAGGGTTGTGAGTTCAATCCTTGAGGGGGCCATTTAGGGATCTGGGGCAAAAATTGGGGATTGGTCCTGCTTTGAGCAGGGGGTTGGACTAGATGATCTCCTGAGGTCCCTTCCAACCCTGATATTCTATGATTCATCTGTTTTTATTCTATTTTAAGAGTTACATAAAGCCAGAACTGCAGGTTTAATTTTTCTTGCCGACAGTTTGAGTCTGTTTTTTCTAAGGTTTGTATTCTTGGCTCCCAATTTCTTTGTGGTGATCCTGAAATGTTACGAGCATTGAGGAATCTGTAATAATACATGCTGAAGGCAAGAGAGTTCAGCAGAAGTTCCACTTTAGTTTAACAGCATGAAGCTTGGCTGCTATTCACTGAACTTCATTTTGTCAAACAGCGATGATCAGGCCTAGTCAGACAAATCTTGGCTTTGTAACAGCAATTTCTATTTTAAATGTTACTTTCTATGGGGTCTGTGCTAAATTTTCATCATTATCCGAATTCTAAAATGAGCCCTCCTCTCCCTTGTTATGTGATGTCACCAGACAGTCCATCAACCACAGAAAAGTTCTTCATCATCAAAGACTCCCTGTGCCCATCTGGAACAAACATCAGCAGCAGTTTGGTGTGGCTGGGAACAAAGCTACAAAACTCCAAAGAGATCTTCCTACCTAGAGGGCCAAAAACCAACATTTGCATCCCCCCATAGGACCAACAGCAATTCTAGTGAGTGGGGATAAGCTCTCCAGAGGCACTCATGGAGACTAGGGTTACCATATGTCCGTATTTTCCCAGACATGTCCAGCTTTTTGGTTCTTAAATCGCCATCCGGGTGGAATTTTTAAATATCTAAAAACGTTCTGGATTTTGCCATTATTATTTTTCCCCAAAGAAGAGTTGATCATTCAAGAAACAGAGTGAATGTTGATCATTCAAGAAAGAAAGTGAACGTTGATCACTTGAGAGAGTGCCCGCTTTTTCCCCCTAGCTCCCAGTTCTTGCGCCGTGAAACAGCTGTTTTGTGCGGCTGGGAGGGATGGGGGAGAAGGGGGGAACGCTGTACATTCAGGGGAGGACGCGGGGCTGGGGTGGGGATTTGGGAAGGGGTCCAATGGGGCAGGGAGGGGGTGGAGTTGGGGCAGGGACTTTGGGGAAGGGGTTGGAATGGGGGCAGGGCTGGGGATGGGGGGGGCAAACAACCTCCCCGCCCCCCATGGAGTGTCCTCTTTTTTGAATGTTCAAATATGGTAACCCTAATGGGGGCAGGTTTCTGAGCTGGTGAAACTGGCCTGTGGAACTCCGTGGGGCTGCTCCCCCCAGCTCCACCATGCTGGGTTTTTGCTTCTCCGTAGCCCATCAGACTTGCCTCTGGTCTTTTGAGAAGAGGTGTGTACAGTAGTTTGTATCTGATCTTCCCCAAGTAAGCAGGCCTTTTAGGGTGCCAAAGGAGACTTGTCTCTTGCCTTCCAGGTTACTTGCAAAAAATCCCTCCTGTTTTGATTCCTCCCCCATCTTCCTCCTGGTGAATATCTTTCTGTAGATGCTGGGCTACAAAGACATGTCTCCCCCCTTTGCTGATAGCAAATTGCAGGAAGGTACAGCAGCAGTGAGATAGGCTTTGGTTTAGAGCAGGGGTTCTCAAACTTCATTGCACCACAACCCCTTTCTCACAACAAAAACTACTACACAACCCCAGGATGGGGGACTGAAGCCTGAACCCACTCAAGCTCTGCTGCCCAAGGGCTTCAGGCCAGGCAAAGGGTCTATAACCTGAGCCCACCGCCCAGGGCTAAAGATCTAAGGCTTCGGCTTCAGCCCAAGACAGTGGGGCTTGGGCCCCAGGCAGCTGGGCTTAGGCTTTGGCCCTGTGCCCCAGCAAGTCTAAGTCAGCCCTGGTGACCTCATTAAAATGGGGTCTTGACCCACTTTTGGGTCCCAACCCACAGTTTGAGAACCACTGGTTTAGAGCCTAGAAGAAGGCAAGAAACTAAGGCAGGGAGGGGTGTCCCAAAGAAAGTAATATTTAATATAAAAGAGAAAAACTTAAAACTTTAAACCAAGATAGATCAATAGTTAAGCCTGGCCATCATTGTTCTGCCAACTGCGGTCAGTGGGGGAAAAAGCTCCAGCTATTTGAAATAAAGGTTGATTATCATTACGTGAACTTCTTGCCTGTAGTGTGAATAATTAGAATTTCCCGTCTATGGTGTAACTTTCCCTGGATATAAATGCAGTAACTCCTCACTTAACATCCTCTCGCTTAACGTTGTTTCGATCATAGTCCCTGCTCAATTACAGAACATGCTCCATTTAAAGTTGTGCAGTGCTTTGCTATAACATCGTTTGGCTGCCTGCTTTGGCCACAGCTGGCAGCTCCCTATCAGTTCCCCTACACCCCCCCACAGCGCCTCCCGCCTGCCGGCAGACCCCATGGATCAGTGCCTTCTCCCTCCTCCCCTCCCTCCGGCCCGCGGCAATCAGCTGGTTTGTGGTGTTCAGGAGGGAATGGGGAGAAGCGAGGACTCGGCGCTCAGGTTCCCCCTCCCTCCCCGCCTCCCGAACGCCGAAAACCAGCTGATTGCCACAAGCAGGAGGCAGGGGAGGGAGGGGGGACGCTGCACACCAAGTCCTCGCTCCTCCCCCCATCCTCTTGCCTCCTGAACATCAAAAGCCAGCTGATTGCTGTGGGCAGGAGGGAGGGGGAGGAGCAAGGACGCGGTGCTCCTCCCTCCCCCCTTCCCTGCCTCCTGCCCATGGCAATCAGCTGGCTTGCGGTGTTCAGGAGGCAGGGGAGCGAAGGGGAGCCTGCGCGCCGTGTCCTTGCTCCTGCCCCCTCCCTCCTGAACGCCGCAAGCCAGCTGATTGCTGTCGGCAGGAGGCACAGGGGGGAGGAGCGAGGATGTGGTGTGCGGAGTAAAGGTGGGGAGAAGAGGCGGGTTAAGGGTAGGGGTTTGGGAGAAGGGGTGGAGTGGGTGGGCCAAGGATTGAGCCTACCGCCCCTGGTGCTTGCAGAGTAGGGGAAGCTGCTGCTGTGCAACGTGCTTCTCCTAGCCTACAGCACCTTCAGCTTCCTTGCCTGCCTCATTTGCTCCAGTGCCAGCGGGCTGTGCCTGTGTGGGGTAAGGCGGGGTCACCTCCCAACTATTAGTACTGTACTGTCTGGCAAAAAAAGATTTCCCTGGAACCTAACCCCCCCATTTACATTCATTCTTATGGGGAAATTGGATTCGCTTAACATCGTTTCACCTAAAGTCGCATTTTTCAGGAACATCACTACAATGTTAAGTGAGGAGTTCCTGTACTGGTATTCATTAGAGCCCAGAAATTACAAACCAAAGGACAAAGTTTGAAAAAGTCTTCAGGTCTGCAGTCATGTTTTTATGTAACTCTTACTGAGACCTGATATAAAAGGAAGGAAAATCAAATAATAACAGTGGCACAGCACATTTATTTCAAACCTGACATGCATATTAGTTTAACTTCCCATTGTGAGTCAGAAAGAACATTTACATTTCTAGAGAACATTGCAGAATAGCTCTTTTCAAGACAAAAAGCAGGATGTGACTTTTTCATATGGAGTCTTGCTTTTCCCTGTCTTGTCATATTGGATTTCCAGAAGCTTCACCAAGGGCAAAATTTTCATATCTTTTCTGGTCAGCACTGTGCATCTTGAATTTTTCTCTGTAATCTTCTCTTTCGAGTATGGCAAATAAACGTCACCAGTTTGTCTGCCTTATGAATCTGATCTCCAGCCTTGCCCGGAAATACCAACCAAAGCCATTCCATTATGTGATGATTTAATTCAGAATTCATAAACTCTTAGGCACTGATTCTGCAAACACTTGAGCAAGTGTGTAACTTTACTCATGTGAGTGGTTCCCACTATAATTCTCTTTTCTGTTATGCCTTACAATAATACAAATACACACTTTATGCTTGCAGTAGAGAGGGGGATGTACATACTTCGTAATTAAATTACTTTTAGGCACTGCCCTGAGTAAAGGATGGTATATAAAGTGGAAAATTCCAGGAATAAGTCCAGGATGCATGATGATTTAAAGACACCCCTGAGGGGCACAATTTCTCCCCACCCCCACTCTGGGTCAGTGAAAGGATGTAGTAATTTATTGCTGGTATAGGCCAGCAGCAAATTGTAACGCCATCTGCATTGGCTTAGCTGTGCTGGTCAGGTTGAAGCCGACACTCCATAATTTCTAACCCCTTCCAGCCCATTCCTCACCCACCTACTCCAAAGCGGGGTGGTATAGAGATTATAGAGGGATTCTTCCACCCTTTCCCTCCCTGAGCATACACTGAGTCCAAGTCACAATCTACCCATCTTGTGTGCAACTTGCAAGGGTTGTATATGCAAATTAGGCATATACTGTTGGTTCATCTATCAGGCTGAATTTAGTATAAAGTGTCTTCTCTGAATGTACAATAATCCTCTGGTTGAAAAGAAAACACTGTAGAAGTAAACATTTAGCTTAATAGGTTTCTCCTGAATGTGAATTTTTCTGACTGGGTAATAAATCCCTGAAAATGGAGGTTGAAAAGGAAAGTGCTGACTGACTCTTAAGTTTAGTGGCGGTTGGTATTACACACAGCTTATGAGTTGGCCTGGAGCCCTTAATTAGAGCAGAACACGCAGTGTCAGGTGTTTATAGTTATTCTTGAACTTCAGTATTGATTTTTGGGAGAGATCTTAATCAGTTTCGTTGGCTCAGAAGTTTGTTTCTTAAATCATTAAGTTACAGCTGCAGCTGTTACATATAGGCTGCTCTAATGACAGCAGTGCGTGCTTCCCATCTTCCTCTAAGGCTAACTAGTATTTGTTCAGTCACTGCTCTGTTGAAGGATGCCTCTGGAGCAGAAATCAGTCAGTAAAATATCATGTCTGTGAAAGCAGCGCAAGTGTCCAGAAGCCAAAATTCAGAGACTGTTTTGGTTTTTTTTCTGTACAGCTCATGTAACGTTTCCTCAAAGGAGAAGGAAAAATTTCTTTCATGTGCATCATCTTTTATTGTTGAGAAATGCTACACACTGCAGGAGGGAAAAGAAAATGAATCCCAACATTTTATTTATAAACCATCCAAGTACTGCCCCGGAACATGTATATTTTTAGAAACTAGCCCATATGCTATATGGACTTGTCTCTACTTTTAAAAACGTGGTATTGGGAGTAGCTCCCATACTGCAGTCAGATGTGCAAGGGTAGACCTTTCCTCCCAAAAGGATCCATAAACAGCCCGATTCCTCTGTGCATAAACCAATAAAGCGAAAAAAGAATTTAAGATGTGGCGTTGATCAGGATGGAGGAGAGTCCTCTTCTAAAAAGGTGCAGAATGTTTACTGATCTTTTTTTATACCGAAACATTATTGAACCCATGGAATTCTTGCCTCTCTGTAGGTCAGTCACTGCTCCTTTTAAAGCAAGGGAATGTCACACACTGCCCACACTGGCTATGTAAATCCAACACAGTTACAGACTCAAAACAGAGTGCTTTTACTGTACCTAGGGTGATCAGACAGCAAATGTGAAAAATCGGGACGGTGGTGGGGGGTAATAGGAACCTAGATAAGAAAAAAGACCCCAAAATCAGGACGGTCCCTATAAAATCTGGGCATGTGGTCACCCTAACTGTACCTGACTAGTCATTGGG
Source organism: Eretmochelys imbricata (assembly GCF_965152235.1). Classification (NCBI taxonomy): domain Eukaryota; kingdom Metazoa; phylum Chordata; order Testudines; family Cheloniidae; genus Eretmochelys; species Eretmochelys imbricata. The sequence continues at coordinate 197,852,962 of NC_135574.1, read as the reverse complement.
ATGGAAACAGCCTTGCTATATATACACATTCACAGAACCCTGTTAACTGGTAATATCAAGTTTAAATACAAAGACATTTCAACCTGGTGTTTCCTGCATTTTAGTTCTGATTATTAAAATTCTTATTAAGGTTTCTCTATTTGACTTTCACATGCTGTCTTCTATATCCTTGTATTAAAAAAAAAATGTAAAACTACAGTGTACTTGAAAGGTCACATATATTTATAGCTCTTTATGTTCTACCTTGAGCTTCTTCTGCTTCCTGGATTACATTATTTTATTCTCTTTGAATTTGCAAAGTTTAGTCTTGGTATATCTGTAATGTTGATAAACAATAATCATGTTTCTCATCATAGCACATACATTATTAATTTCTGTTACTATCCTTCTCCCGAAATTATATATCTTCCCAATTTATCTTCCTCCTTTTGCTGCTTTTTCTGTTATTTTAAGCACACTGTACCCAGTAATAGTTCCCTTAACAAGGAATCCAGTTGAATGTTTTCCAATATTGTTATTTGACTCAGCCATAATCTCTCACTGTAAGCAGTGACCCCAGAAATGGACTGTTGCAGTCATAATGCCAAGCAGCCCTGCCTTTTCTGTCCAATAATTCAGGGACAGTCCACCTTTTGCATTATAACTAAGGCTACAATTTAGTCATGGGTATTTTTAGTAAAAGTCATGGACTGGTCCCAGGTAATAAACAAAAATTCATGGCCCGTAACCTGTCCAAGACTTGTACTATAAATACTCCAGACTAAATCTTGGTTGGGGGGCCACTGCTCAAGGACCGCTGCTTGGGGAGTTCGGGGGGCTGCTGCTTGGGGAGGGGGGCCCTAGGGCCAGGGCACCAGATGCTGGGGGCCACTGAGCAGCAGCTGCTCCAGCCACCCCCAGGGCTGCCCTCCCGCCGCCACTCCCACCGCCCCCGGGACAGTCATCAATCCATGACTTCCGCGACCTCCGTGACAGACATGGAGCTCTAATTATAACTGGTACCAGCATGCCTAGCTTCTCCATTGTGCCTTGGTATAAGCACTAGTGGATGACTCTCAAAAGATTTGCATGTTTTATCCCATACTTAACTGAATTTTACAACTCTTGGAAAGGACTTTTCCCTCCTCCAGTTCTTAGCCAATCCATAGTGTCTGTCTCCCCATGAAATCCCCATCACAGTAAGTCCAGATGTCTTGTATCTGTAGTTTTCCTTGTCTTTCAACTGATGCTCTCTCTTCAGGGAGCTACACACAACTGACTGCGTATACAATTGTCTCTTTTCTATTGCTCCTTTTGAGAGGGCCAGAGGGGCTCATTTTCTCTCTCTGGAATAATAAGGCCCTCTTAGTCAACATCATCTGGCTTAGTTATGAGACCCAGGACCTCTCTGCCACTGTCTTTGTATGCTTTATCTGCAGCTTTCCTGTTGTTGCATCCAAGAATATCTAAAACTCCTAGGAAGTGTAGTGGATACACAACTGGATTGGATTTGGTTCTCTTGAGGAACATTGTGCACTCAGGGAAATAGCTAAAGGAAATCCCAAAGTGATGCCAGGTTTTGAAGATGCAGTAAGAGCAGAGTACAGAAGGCCTGCTAGACTTATTGGCTACCTTCACCAGAAATTCAAAATTAGAAACTAGATTTTCAGCCCAGATTAAGACTTCTTTGTGCCACTTCAATGGCCTGCCTAGTGCTCAGGGGAGGTAGGAAGATGGCTTAGAACCTACTTTGCATCCCTCTAGATGAGGGAGCACCAGAGATGATAAGCACCAAACATGAGTTCAACACAGCTGAAATTTTGAGCTCCAAGTGGAACCTGCAGACAGAGCCAAACTCTAGTCTGACCGAAACTTCAGGCCAGTTCTCATTTTACATGAGAACATAAGAATTGCCATACAGGGCCAGACCAATGGTCTATCTACTCAGTATCCAACTTTGGACAGTGCCAGATGCTTCAGAAAGGATTAACAGAACTGGGCAATTATCAAGTGACCCATCCCCTGTTGTCCAGTCCAAGCTTCTAGCAGTCAGATGTTTAGCGACACCAAGAGCATGGGGATCCATCTCTGACCGTCTTGACTAATAGCCATTTATGGGACTATCGTCCTTGAATTTATCTAATTCTTTTTTTAACCCAGTTATACGTTTAGCCTTCACAACATCCCCTGGCAATGAGTTCCACAGGTAGAATGTGCATTGTGTGAAGAAGTACTTCCCTCTGTTTGTTTTAAACCTTCTGGCTGTTAATTTAATTGGGTGAGCCCTGGGTCTTTTGTTATGTGAAGGGGCAAATAACACTTCCCTATTCACTTTTTCCACACCATTCATGATTTTATAGACCTCTGTGATATTGCTCCTATGTCATCTTTTCTCTAACAGTCCTGGTCTTTTTAATCTTTCCTCGTATGGAAACATTTCCATACTCCTTATAATTTCTGTTGCCCTTCTATGTCTCATTTCCAATTCTGATATATCTTTTTTTGTGATGCGGAAAACAGAACTGCATGCAGTATTCAAGGTGTTGGCATACCATGAAGAGCGAGGGAGAAAAAATGTACACTTTTGCATTATCTCCTTGGTTTGTGCCCATCCCAAACAACAAACAAGTGATACATTTTGAAAATAAATGTCCTGTATTCCACACATTGACATTGGTAGTTTCTTGTTTTTATAACAGAATAGGTAAATATAATCTGGGAAGAAGAAAATACTTGTTTAAACTGAAAGGGACCAGATCCCCAACTGGTGTAATTTGGTCCCATTTCATTGGCTTTTAGGATTAGGTTCTGGCCAAATGTTTTGAAAACCTAGCAAAAGGTCAAAAATTGCAACAAAAATGAGGGAAAGGGGGAATTCATAGATTCCAAGGCTATAAGGGACCAGTGAGATCATTCCAAGGCTAGGGTGACCAGACATCCCGATAAAATCGGGACTATCCCAGTATTGAGCAGTTTGTCCCGCGTCCCGACCGAAGTGCGGTCGGGATGCCATTTGTCCCGATATTTTGTTTCGGGCATGGCTTTTTTTATTTTATTTATTTTGCTTAGGCAGCAGTGACAGGCAGGGGGAGTGCCTTTTCAATTGTTACACTCATCCGGCACGTCCGGGTCTTCGGCAGCATTTCGGTAGCGGGTACTTCTTTCTTTGACGGCAAGATTTATTTCCCGCTGCCGAACGTGCCGGGTGAGTGTAACAATTGAAAAGGCACTTCCTCTGAGGCGGTCCCAATATTTTGGATTTAGCATCTGGTCACTCTATGTATAACACACCCCATAGAACTTCCCCAAAATAATTCCTAGGACACAGCTGTTAGAAAAACATCCTATCTTGATTTTAAAATGGTCAGTGATGGAGAATCCATGACGGTCCATAGTAAATTGTTCCAGTGGTTAATTACCATCACTTAAAAATTTATGACTTATTCCCAGTCTGAATTTGTCCAACTTCTAGCCATTGGATCATATTGTACCTTTCTCTTCTGGCTTGAAAAGCCCATTATCATGTAGTTGTTCTCCATGTGGGTACTTTTAGACTCTAGTAAAATCACCCCTTAACCTTCTCTTTGTTAAGATAAATAAACTCGAGGAGCTCACTCCATCATTATAAGGCATCTTTTCTTATCCTTTAATCATTCTCATGGCTCTTCTCTGAACTCTCACCAATTTATCAGCACCCTTCTTGAATTATGGGCACCAGAAATGGACATGGTACTCTCACAGCAGTCACACCAGGGCCAAATACAGAGGTGAAATAATCTCTCTATTCCTACTTGAGATTCCGTTGTTTATGCATCCGAGGATCACATTAGTCCTTTTGGCAACAGCCTTTCTGTGGGAGCTCATATTCAGCTCATTGGCCACCACAACCCCAAAATCTCTTTCAGATTTGCCGGGAGAGACCTGTAAACATGGCCTACGTTCTTTGTTCTCAGATGTATATATTTATATTTAGCCATATGAAAATGCATATTATGTGCTTGCGTCTAGCTTACCAACCAAATGAAAAGGAAACAATCATTGTACTTTTGTATCACTTTCTTTGTACAAACATTAATTTTCTTAATGCCCCAGTGTGATCTGAAAGTATTATGACTTCATAGGAATTACTTGGAGGAGCAAGGCTTACAGCACTGGGTCCTTAAATTGAAAACTCCTCAGGCAGATAATGTGTCTTAATTCTATGATTTTTAATACAAGCAGGCAACATTTTAGTCATGTTATAGAGAAGCAATTTAAGCATTAACAAAAGCTTCAGAGCACTCCATTTTAGTTATTCCCTACAGTAAAGTGCTTTTCTGATGAGAGATTTCATGTCAAGAACTATTGAAGAAAACTAAAGCTGGTGCCACCATGGCCCCTTATACAGCTAAGACCCCATTAGAGTGAAAACTTGAAAGGACTTTTCTTAAAATTACATGCCCCTGTATTCGTTAACAGCCTTCTGTGTATATAGATTTATGCTTTTGCTAAAGAGAGACAAAAGGTACAAAGAGTTCCTGATGGGCATTACTGAGCTGAGAATCACCCAATTTGTGTGAATCCTCTGGGAGCATATTGATGAGAGACAGCCCTCATTGCCCTCCCATTACGGCCACCACCTTACAGGAAGGGAAGCATAATGAGATTTTCCAAGAGTGTGTTCCCTGGAAGGGAAGGGGGAGAAGCTAGTTTGAGACACTTTCAAAGTTACATTTTAAAATCGGCCATTTCCATATTTCATAACAGTGCTTGGGAGCAGCAGCCACCCCTTCTATAAATGTCAGCGCAGTGCTTCGGCTTTCAGATACAGATCCACATGCACAGACACACACAGCTGGCATGATGCCTGCTGTACTGGAGGTATAGGGAGCCTAATGACATGGCCAGCACACCAGAGGGTGATGGTAAACTTTCTGTTCCAACACTAAGGAGCTGCTGTGTGCATGTCACTAGTCTTGACATCCCAAGCCTGGCATCAAGAGACAGCACTCGCCTTTTTCGAAGGAACAGATGAGCTTATGTCACAGCAAGTTCAAACGCCTCTGAAATCTGCATGCTTTTCTTTCCTTTCATCCTGCAATGCCTAAGTGCTGAGTTTTTGATCAAGGTAAAACGCTCCCGATTAGCAGATGGTGAGGTTTGTCACTAATGAAGCTGCATTCAGCAGCAGTATGTAAATTTACACGGGTTCAGCTCCTGTAGGTTCAGCTGTGGTTTCCTGACCTATGGTTGGTGATTGTAAGGGAGAGTATCTGTCCATAGAGTTTCTCAAAATTATAACAAAAAGGGTATTGGAATGTCCTCAGTCTCAGGGTACTACCAGTATTATGACAGGTTTCAGAGTAACAGCCGTGTTAGTCTGTATTCGCAAAAAGAAAAGGAGTCCTTGTGGCACCTTAGAGACTAACCACGAACATGATACAGTTCTGTGGTGACCTAGAATCCTATTTTCGACGTCTCCGACTCAAGGAATATTTCCAAAATACCTCTGAACAACATACTAATCCACAGAGGTCTCCCTACCAACACTACAGAAAGAAGGATTCTAGGTGGACTCCTCCTGAAGGTCGAAACAGCAGACTGGACTTCTACATAGAGTGCTTCCGCCGATGTGCACGGGCTGAAATTGTGGAAAAGCAGCATCACTTGCCCCATAACCTCAGCCATGCGGAACGCAATGCCATCCACAGCCTCAGAAACAACTCTGACATCATAATCAAAAAGGCTGACAAAGGAGGTGCTGTTGTCATCATGAATAGGTCGGAATATGAACAAGAGGCTGCTCGGCAGCTCTCCAACACGAGTTTCTACAAGCCATTACCCTATGATCCCACTGAGAGTTACCAAAAGCAACTACAGCATTTGCTCAAGAAACTTCCTGAAAAAGCACAAGATCAAATCCGCACAGACACACCCCTGGAACCCCGACCTGGGATATTCTATCTACTACCCAAGATCCATAAACCTGGAAATCCTGGGCGCCCCATCATCTCAGGCATTGGCACCCTGACAGCAGGATTGTCTGGCTATGTAGACTCCCTCCTCAGGCCCTATGCTACCAGCACTCCCAGCTACCTTCGAGACACCACTGACTTCCTGAGGAAACTTCAATCCATCGGTGATCTTCCTGATAACACCATCCTGGCCACTATGGATGTAGAAGCCCTCTACACCAACATTCCACACAAAGATGGACTACAAGCCGTCAGGAACACTATCCCCGATAATGTCACGGCTAACCTGGTGGCTGAACTTTGTGACTTTGTCCTTACCCATAACTATTTCACATTTGGGGACAATGTATACCTTCAGATCAGCGGCACTGCTATGGGTACCCGCATGGCCCCACAGTATGCCAACATTTTTATGGCTGATTTAGAACAACGCTTCCTCAGCTCTCGTCCCCTAAAGCCCCTACTCTACTTGCGCTATATTGATGACATCTTCATCATCTGGACCCATGGAAAAGAAGCCCTTGAGGAATTCCACCATGATTTCAACAATTTCCATCCCACCACCAACCTCAGCCTGGTCCAGTCCACACAAGAGATCCACTTCCTGGACACTACAGTGCTAATAAACAATGGTCACATAAACACCACCCTATACCGGAAACCTACTGACCGCTATTCCTACCTGCATGCCTCCAGCTTTCACCCTGACCACACCACACGATCCATCGTCTACAGCCAAGCTCTGCGATACAACCGCATTTGCTCCAACCCCTCAGACAGAGACAAACACCTACAAGATCTCTGTCAAGCTTTCTTACAACTACAATACCCACCTGCGGAAGTAAAGAAACAGATTGATAGAGCCAGAAGAGTTCCCAGAAGTTACCTACTACAGGACAGGCCTAACAAAGAAAATAACAGAACTCCACTAGCCGTCACCTTCAGCCCCCAACTAAAACCCCTCCAACGCATTATTAAGGATCTACAACCTATCCTAAAGGATGACTCAACACTCTCACAAATCTTGGGAGACAGGCCAGTCCTTGCCTACAGACAGCCCCGCAACCTGAAGCAAATACTCACCAACAACCACTTACCACACAACAGAACCACTAACCCAGGAACTTATCCTTGCAACAAAGCCCGTTGCCAATTGTGCCCACATATCTATTCAGGGGACACCATCACAGGGCCTAATAACATCAGCCACACTATCAGAGGCTCGTTCACCTGCACATCCACCAATGTGATTTATGCCATCATGTGCCAGCAATGCCCCTCTGCCATGTACATTGGTCAAACTGGACAGTCTCTACGTAAAAGAATAAATGGACACAAATCAGATGTCAAGAATTATAACATTCATAAACCAGTCGGAGAACACTTCAATCTCTCTGGTCACGCAATCACAGACATGAAGGTCGCTATCTTAAAACAAAGAAACTTCAAATCCAGACTCCAGCGAGAAACTGCTGAATTGGAATTCATTTGCAAATTGGATACTATTAATTTAGGCTTAAATAGAGACTGGGAGTGGCTAAGTCATTATGCAAGGTAGCCTATTTCCTCTTGTTTTTTCCTACCCCCCCCCCCCAGATTTTCTGGTTTAACTTGGTTTTAAACTTGGAGAGTGGTCAGTTTGGATGAGCTATTACCAGCAGGAGAGTGAGTCTGTGTGTGTATGGGGGTGGGTTTTTGGAGGGGGGTGAGGGAGTGAGAGAACCTGGATTTGTGCAGGAAATGGCCTAACTTGATTATCATGCACATTGTGTAAAGAGTTGTCACTTTGGATGGGCTATCACCAGCAGGAGAGTGAATTTGTGTGGGGGGGTGGAGGGTGAGAAAACCTGGATTTGTGCTGGAAATGGCCTAACCTGATGCTCACTTTAGATAAGCTATTACCAGCAGGACAGTGGGGTGGGAGGAGGTATTGTTTCATATTCTCTGTGTATATATAAAGTCTGCTGCAGTTTCCACGGTATGCATCTGATGAAGTGAGCTGTAGCTCACGAAAGCTCATGCTCAAATAAATTGGTTAGTCTCTAAGGTGCCACAAGGACTCCTTTTCTTTTTACCAGTATTATGGTTGATGATATATAAGTAGGTATATAAGTAGGTAGCGTGAATCTTCTCTGAGTTATAATATCGGTCTGGTCAAAGAAAGGTAGGTCACCAGGAAGGGATGTATCAAACATGAGTCCAACTGAGCAAATTCACTCTCGTGGCACGGAAAGCTTCAATTTCTAAGCAAGGCAGCATTTATAATGCTACTAAAAACAAAGCAGTAAACAAAGTATATGAAGGCTTGACAGTAACATTAGCAAACAGCCACAGTGAAATGACTGAAAAAAAATCAACTCTGCCTACTTGCAAAAATAAGAAAAATGGAATTGTTTTTGACAGACAAGACAATGCAGCTGGGGGGGTCGGAAGAGTTTGTATTTTGTTTTTTGTGGCTGTGGATGAAAAATTGCAGTATTAGCTTTTAGCCAGAAGAATAAAGACCCCTTTTTTCAGTGTTTTACCTAATTAGGAGAAGTATATTTACACCTAACATTGAGATATTAAGTTTTATGTAATAGGTAGAGTGGAAACTGGATCATTCAGACTAATTACAATACAGATTTCATATTCTTATATAAACAAAAATTGAGGTTTGAAAGATGTTTCCAACAATGATTGAAATGAGTAAGCTATTTCTATAGCTGAGCACGTAATTCATAATAAATAATGAAATTTTATCTTTTTTTTCCAAATTGTCCATGAACAGAATATATTTTCTCAGAATTACTGTTTTCATTGCCCGCAAATATTGGTCAGAGTTTTTTGTGAATAATTCTGTGTCTTTTCCAACACCCAAGTAGATCCAATTACAGATAGAAACACTGGTCTGTAGCTCATTACTAGGGCTGTCTGGATTCAGGGGAAAAAATTGAGGGTTGGTTTTTTGTTTTGGTTTTTTTTTTGTTTTGGTTTTTATTTTTTATGTCCTGCATCAGAACACAAATAGAATCATGGGGCTGGAAGGGACCTCAAGAGGTCATCTAGTCCAGTCCCCTCCACTCATGGCGGGACTAAGTATTATCTAGACCATCCCTCTCAGGTGTTTGTCTCTCTGCTCTTAAAAATCTCCAGCGATATCGTTTGATTTTCATGCCAGAATACTCAGCTGGAATGTGGGAGACCCAGGTTCAAATGTCAAATGTCTCCCTGATTCAGAGAAGGAAATTGAACCTGGATCCCTCACATCCATGGCAAGCACCAGATTACAGAATCAGTCTAAATCTTTCCTGTTTGAGCTGTTCCACTTTATATGAGTAATTAATTAATTAAATATTAATTGGACCAGAGAGAGACTGACTCTATAGCCCAGTACTTAGGGCAATCACCTAGGTTGTTGGAGAACCTGTGTCAAGGTTCCTCCCCCACTCTGAACTCTAGGGTACAGATGTGGGGACCTGCATGAAAAACCTCCTAAGCTTATCTTTACCAGCTTAGGTCAAAACTTCCCCAAGGTACAAAGTATTCCACCCGTGGTCCTTGGAATGGCCGCTACCACCACCAAACTAATACTGGTTACTGGGGAAGAGCTGTTTGGACGCGTCTTTCCCCCCAAAATACTTCCCAAAACCCTGCACCCCACTTCCTGGACAAGGTTTGGTAAAAAGCCTCACCAATTTGCCTAGGTGACTACAGACCCAGACCCTTGGATCTTAAGAACAATGAACAATCCTCCCAACACTTGCACCCCCCCTTTCCTGGGAAATGTTGGATAAAAAGCCTCACCAATTTGCATAGGTGACCACAGACCCAAACCCTTGGATCTGAGAACAATGAAAAAGCATTCCGTTTTTTACAAGAAGACTTTTAATAGAAAATAGAAGTAAACAGAAATAAAGAAATCCCCCCTGTAAAATCAGGATGGTAGATATCTTACAGGGTAATTAGATTCAAAAACATAGAGAACCCCTCTAGGCAAATCCTTAAGTTACAAAAAAGATACACAGACAGAAATAGTTATTCTATTCAGCACAATTCTTTTCTCAGCCATTTAAAGAAATCATAATCTAACACATACCTAGCTAGATTACTTACTAAAAGTTCTAAGACTCCATTCCTGGTCTATCCCTGGCAAAGACCAGCATACAGACAGACACAGACCCTTTGTTTCTCTCCCTCCTCCCAGCTTTTGAAAGTATCTTGTCTCCTCATTGGTCATTTTGGTCAGGTGCCAGCGAGGTTACCTTTAGCTTCTTAACCCTTTACAGGTGAGAGGAGCTTTCCCCTGGCCAGGAGGAATTTCAAAGGGGTTTACCCTTCCCCTTATATTTATGACAACCTGTTTCAAATCTCTGCTTCAAATCAGACAGAAAAGGGTTTGAAACCAAGTATCTCCCATGCCAAGTGAATACCCTAACCAACTGGCTATTCTGAGGTAGGTGTCTCGACTTGACCAGAAATTCCATCCTGGACTCTCAGGTCCTTTTGGTGCATCAAGATTTTCCATTTTAAAAAAAAGAGTTTTGTGACAAATTCTGAGTCAGCTCCAGTCATTAGTAAGTGTGCTTTTTGCAAATATTCAGAGTGAAATCCTGGCCCCATTGCCCTTGATGTCAGAGGAACCAGATTTAAACCACACAATTCAGAATTTTAAATGTGAGCAATTTAATTGGACAGGCAGGTCACATGGTGTATTTCTCTTGCCTGGTGGGATCAATGGGAATCAGTGTTCTTGTTGATAATTCATGTTTACAAATTGAAAATTCACTTTCCCACAAGTATGCTGTAAAATATGTTTAAAATGTTCTGTTTCTGTCAGCTAATGTGTCTGGAAACAACTTATCAATTGAAATGTTTATACAAAGGGACCTCAAAAAGGGGGTTGAACACAGCTGTAGCAAATTTATTCAGCAATCTAAATGATTACTGTAAGTAGTGTTCACTCAGCTCTAGTTAACTTGTTCATCAGAACTGGTCAGGAATTTTCAACCAAATATTTTTTCGTTAAAAAGTCCCAAATTCAAAACTGAAATCTTTTGCGGCAAAAAGTCAGTTTCCAACAAATTTCTTGACTCAAAAAAATGTTAGAAAAAAGTTTCAGAATTATCAAAACATCCCATTTCAACATTCAGCAAATGAACAATTCTGGCTTTTTGGTTTGAAACAACGTTTCTTTTAGAAATTTACACTAATTAGAGTTAAAAAATAAAATTAAAAATGTATCAGTGGACCTAAACTAATTTCTCTTTTCTTTATCTTTTCTTTATGGTTCATGAACAGTTTCAAGATTTTTACTTTTTGACTTGATTTGGAACAAATTTAAATCATAATTCTATGTTTATAACATTATAGCCTTTTATGGTTTAAATCAGTGTGGTTTCATAAATTCGAATCGGTGCATCCTATTAGTGCCATCTTTTCTCTTGTTCCCAAAATAGACTCCAAATAATTTCCTCAAAGTACCATTACCTTGGGGACCCATACCTGCACAGCCACCTGATCCACATATTCCAGAAGTAGAAAGAATCCAAGAAAGAGGAAGCAGGTGGATCAGGAAAAAGGAATGACACACACTGAAACACACAGGCCCTATCCCAAGCCCACCTCTGAATGCCTATCCATTGCCAGGGCTGCCAGTGTGCATTGTGTGAATTTGGGTGGGGCAGGATTACAAAGTTAAATTGCTGGCCAGGTCAGGAGTTGGTCCAATTTCTCACCACAAGTAAGCAGAGAGTATGTATGAGGAAGGAGCAAGCACTCCTCTGAATATCTGCCTTGGATAACTCTTAAACAGGATCAGGACATTTTTAAAAAACAATACAAATGTGGAGGGGTTCATGTGTTAAGTAAACGTGTATGACATGTTTCTCCAGGAAGAAAGGTAGAGTTCTCGGAATGGAGGAGCAGGCATTATGTTATGTCTTTGATATCATAGTGGGGGCACTGATCTTGGAATTGTTTGTTTAATAATGTAAGCAATTAAAGCAAACTTTTTAAAATAAACTTAGTCCATGACCCTCTAATGAGTAGTGCATGGGTACAACGGTGCACCTACATCTTTGCAGGATTGAGGTTTCAGTCAGTGATCCAAAATCCATTAGGAATTGTTTTAGTGATGTCAGTGGCCCTTGGATCAAATCCATAGTGTGTGAGCAGTTGTCATGACACTTGCCTAATTGATTATTTCATTTTAAAGCATCCATGTAAATTTTCCTCCATGTATAATTTGATCAATATCTGTATAGCAAAGCTTTGATTTTCAGCATAGCAGAAGCTAATTGAGCTATTCACATCTGGTAATAGCGAGTTTCATGGGTTTGACTATATAATGGTCTGTAAGAATATATAGTTACCTACTATCTTCAATGTGTATAGATGCAAAATTATGTATAGGTCATAATACTTTGGGTGAAGAGGTCTATTTATTTCTTTTCATTATTAGATTATCAAGAAAACATGAAAAATCAGCCTAGGTATCTCTTTTCTGTACCCATACACTTGTAAAAACTATACTAATGGGTGTTCTCCTTCATGCATCATATCTCCCATTTAATTGAGTGAACGGCAGGTGAATTTAGGACTTCATTTATTCAAAGAAATAATTGTATTTAACTGCAGCTGCTTGGAGCTATTGACATATTGTAACCACAGAGAACATTTTAAAAAGAATACCTATGGGATTTTCCAAGTTCTGAGCAAACATTTGCCTTACGTATTTAAAAGCTGGCTGGAGGCATTTTGCATACATCCTAGCATCCTTCCTGTACTGTATGCCTGCCTTCATTTACTGCTTTCCTAGTAATATAACCAGCTTACAAAGAGTTAGGATAATCTAGTCTGTCAGTAATACAATTGGTAATTGAAATTGAAAGTGGTATCTCCCAGGCTCCCTCCATTTTAGTATCTCTCATCTCCTACTAGAAGCCCTGCAATACACCTTTTTGTTTGTGCTCTGAGCAGCAGCAATCAAACTGGGAAAGGGGGGAAAAACAACCGTGGAACAAATTGCTTGTCGAGGCAGTTCTTGTTTTGATCCGATTCAGCTGTTTATGTGAAATGGACTCATTTCTCTGTGGCACTCAATTTTATTGCACAGCAGGAAAGAAGCAGTTTGGAATAATACCTGTTCCACCGGCATGTCAGTATAATGAATGCTTACCATTCTGACACACACACACTAGCAAGTTAGTTTGAACAAAATGAAGATTTACATAGACAGAGCTTCACATTCCTTTGGAAAACTTGCTGATGTAATAGATAGAGGCTAGAGCCACTTTACAAGTCCTGCAGCAGAATTGCTGTATGTGTTAAAGGCTCTAAATCCCCCTTTACCTTTTCCTCTGTGGACTACTGAGTCCTAACATTGCTTCTGACAATGATTTTTACCACTGGCCATTTAAAGCATGACCCAGAACTCCTTGAAAGCTCTGTTGTGAAATAAGGAAGTGAAAGAGACAACAAGGAAATAGTTCTTGTGAGGTTTTTTTTTATTATTTGCTACTGTTGCTCCTCTCTCAAGTGTCTCTCTGTAGGCCAAATCCTGCCAGATGCAGCGTGCCAGCTCTGAAGTTCTGAATGCCCTCAACTCCCACTGGTTTCACCCATGCTGGACCAGGCCCTAATTAGCAAGAGTCTTTCCTTTAATTTAGCTCTATCTTTTTCCCAGCATGCTGCCAGTAATGCTGTATGCCTGCCAGCTACACAGGAGAATTTCTGAAATTCAAACCGAGAAACCTTTCTTCAGTGTAGTGAAGTCAGGCATGCTGGCTAGCTAATGGGAGTTTTTGGGAGAGAACCTGTGAACTTCACACAGACATCTTTAGTGCCTGACAATACCAGCACAACTAGATATCTCTAGATGTTATAGAAATTGGGAGTCAAGGCATAGCCTGTCATATCATGTCTAGTTTATATGGTTAATAGACAGTCTTTTAAAGGAGGAAAAGTCTGATGCATGAAGCATCAACTGTCAGTCAGAATGTGTTGGTATTTAGCAGGGATCCTAAACACATACATCAGATGTTGGGGACGTCTCAGTGGGAAACATCTGAAATCTCTCCCTGATGCTTTGACTGCAGAATGATTGCTTTTCTGAGTTTTTGTTTTTTAAGTAGCCCTTTCTATAAGCCGTTCAAAAATGTAGCAAGACCCTGATAAGACCATTCAGTGTATCCTCATTGATCAAACAGTGTTTTCATGCTAATCCAAATTTCACACTGATTTTGTCGAAAGAAATTGGTTAGTGACTTTGAATGTGCACCTTCAGTCTTGCACTTGAGAAATTCCTGGCAAAATATGGGTATGCCTCAACATCAGAATGACATGGTTTTGTCCTTCATGAGAGTCAAAGACAGAGATGGGTGAAGTGCGTGGAAAGTTTAGGCTCACTGGTGTATAACAAACCTCCAGGGGAAAACTTTATTTGCTATCTAGAATTCTCAGGAGAAGTCTTGACGTTTTAACATGCATACAAACTTGTCACTTCAGGACTTCACTGACATGCAAACTATAAACTCACAGATGTTTACAGGCATTTCATTCATCTAGGACGGGACTAACTTACACAACTATGAAGGAGGAAGAACTGCTAAAATTATGGTTCACTGAAGGATTTTTAAGTCAAGGATTCTACCAAAGTAGTTGGTGACAGCTCAGACATGGACACTTAGATGCTGCCTGTTTCCCCATCCAAATGACTAATTGAGTCTATCCTGTCAAGCTGCTTCTTGGTTATGTTTTCTTGTTTTGTATTCTCTGCTTCATTGGTTGCTGCTTTTGTGTTTATTCACAGTACCGCCATAAATAGCGCAATTAAGGCTACTTAAAAGATTAACATTGTCACCGCAGGCATTGCAGAGGAGAATAAAATCTCCATCACAGTGCATTTTCTCTGGCAGGTACCATGGCAAAGCAAATTCATTGAAGCAGCCATAGTGGTACATACATGTCTCTGGACAGAATAAACATATAACCTCAAAGCTCATAAATACAAAAAAAACCAAACAAACAAACTAAACCTCCCTAGACTTCTATCAAAAGGGTGAGGGGACTGCTGTTTATATGACTCTAGAATGCTGTCTCTGTTGTTGAAGAGATAAATTGTTCCCACTTAAACGTGTTCCATTTTCAAATGTTTCAATGTTCAGTACACTTTGCTATCTCAGAATAACTACCAAATTCTCTCAATTGCTTAGCAACCAATCATTTGAAATCTTGTAGCTTAGTCACAGGGTAGGTATGATGAGCTTTATAGTTGCCACCAAATACCAAAGTGCCATAATGGAAATTAACTAAAAATTGGTCTCTCAGCAATACTAACTGGTAGAATTTGGAGAGAGCTATGAATGGAATAACATAAGCAATTCTTCTATGTTTTTCATTTATAATATTGCTAGGAGATTGAATCTGAGCTTCCAGACAAGCCTGAGGCAGAAGAGAGAAAAAAGTTGAGTTCCAGCCGTAAAATACATTTTCATACAATTCAATTCTAGGTTGTGTATGACTATTCAGTGTGTATGAACTCTTAGTGTATCTATTTTTGCTCTGCTAGATAGAGAAACCTTAAATGTCTGATTAGGTCCACATCCACAATGCATTTTATGAACAGAAGGGATTCTTCAAAAATGATCAGAAAAGAATGGCAGGGAGGCAAAATCACACATTATGATGTGGTTTTAACAATCCCACTTTAAAAAAAGAGCACAGATCTATGTAGACTTTTAAGCAATTCCTTTAAACCACGTCCTCAGCCTACATCCTGTGCCCTTTTCTTTAATGGCTGCCACTACGGAACGTCAGAGTCTATATAGCTAAGAGCATATCAGTGGATTATCAAAATAAATGCACACATTGAATTTGAGAATTATACATAAATCAGATAGTGTACATGTTTTCTCTCCTTTGGCGTTTTTCTAGGAGCAGCACAAGGGAAAGGGAAGCTATCTGCAGAGGCAATGACAGTTGAAAATCCATGTGACACAGAAAACATTTCAAGTAATGATGGTATGGTTGTTTGGTGTTTTAATATCACATAACACAAATCTAGCATGCTGACTAAATACATAGAACTAGTAGAGATGCCTTATCTAAGGCGTGTGTGTGTGAAACTGGCTCCTTTTTTAAAACAAATATTGTGAACTGTCTCTAACGTTTCTTATCCCATTATAAAATTCAAAACATATAAAGATTTTAGTAGCTACCCCCAGGCATCCTAGCTCTTGGGTTTTGCAATTTCAGGTACAATTCCACAGTGATAAGTGCTTTATAAATGCTGATATTTTAGATATACAGATCTAAATATTCAATATTGGCTCATCCAAAGGGCCATTTTCAACAGTTTACTAAGAGAATATGGATGTTGGTTTCCAGCCATTATTAGCTTGCTCACTCTTTTCACTGCTTTAATAATGTGGTGACCATTCCATTCCTTTTATTTCAGATTTTAAAAAAAAAAAAAAAAAAACCTGCATCTTGATTTACTGACACAATAGGAATAAGAGAAAGATGAAAAGATACCTTAGGAAATTCCAAAACCAACAACTTTGTTTCAAAGTTTCAGTTTTGTTTCAATTTCCTGGTCACATCATTTGCAAAAGCCATGCAATTAAAAGCAAGGAAATAAACAGTTAACAACATCACAGATTTTACACCATCCATATAAAGAACATAAGCAAGATACTCTCAAGTAAAAAGAAAGAAATGAATATTTTGTCACAACACAACCTTACTCTGACCATAAATAAATGCACTCCTTCCTTAATAATCTGGGAATATAAATAAAACTATATAAAAAGGATTAAATATTTATTAGAAAATATTTGAAGAAACTAATGATGTTTGCAATTATTGGCTTAATTCAACACCTTTCTTTCATTGGTAATCTGGGAATATAACACACACACAAATCTTTCAGGGAAAAAACGACCACCACCATGAGGTTTCTCTTCTTCCCCTTTTATCCATCTTCTCTATTTAGATTATCAACTGCCACTCCTGACTAGTTGCCCTATAGCAAATAGTTTCATTGCTTGTGAGAGGATGCCCCACCTCCGAGGCACACTAGCATAGCCAATGGCGGCTGTCGTGCTTTCCGTAATATGGGCCATATGCTTGGTTATTCCGAAGCTTTCCCTCTCTCCTCTGACTGGGAATGCATTCACTTCTCCAGCTATGGGAAAATCTTTCTCTAGTAATGTTGAGAGCCACAAAGGAGCCCACTGCTGAGGGGAGAAGTGTTAGTGACTCAGAGGAGTGATCCAAAACCACAAAAATTTAAAGGGACAATTTTGGAGACTCTGTACAGAGAAACATTGTAGGGAAATTCCCATCTTCATTTTTTTTAAAAATCCCTTTCCCATTTGATGTTCACTGAGTTTATGTTCAACCTCAGTGAAATTCTCAACCTGCCCTGTGAGGCTGAGCCTCAGACTTACAAGGTGCTCCTTTTGGTATCTAGAACAAAACACCCTAGGCCCTTAACCTATCCCCTCCGTGACACTTGTAAGGTTATGTTACTGTAGTATGACCCATTGATTGTTTTAGAAGCTCTCCAACCCTGGGTGAAATCCTGGCCCTATTGAAGTCCATGGCAAAATTCCCAATAACTTCAAGGGAACTGGGATAGCACTCTTGCTCTTACAGCAGGGTGTACTAGCCCCACTTCAGGAACAGACTTCAATGAGATTTACAGGTGCTTAGCACTTCTCAGGACTTGCTCTTGCATTTGCATATCCACTGCAACCTCTTTGTCCAGGGGATTGACAAAGCCCACTTCTGGCAGAGAACCTCCAGTCAAGATTTCTGCCTGGAGTGAAATTAATTTACACAGTTTCTGAACTGTGTCCATGCAGGGCTTTGTTTTTCTCACTGGTGGGTATTCTGCACCCCAAGCGAAGTCCTGTGGAGCTCCCCTGTTCTGCACTGTAATCCTTGAGTCCTTGTTGCAACCTTCAGTCTAGCTCTAGGAGGATGGGATGGGACTGTCGTCAAAGCCTGCAGTAAGAAGAAAAGGAGTACTTGTGGCACCTTAGAGACTAACCAATTTATTTGAGCATGAGCTTTCGTGAGCTACAGCTCACTTCATGCATCCGATGAAGTGAGCTGTAGCTCACGAAAGCTCATGCTCAAATAAATTGGTTAGTCTCTAAGGTGCCACAAGTCCTCCTTTTCTTTTTGCGAATACAGACTAACACAGCTGTTACTCTAAAGCCTGCAGTGCTGCTCCGTAATCGCCCAAAGAGGTTGCTGAGAAATGTGAAGTATATCTCCCCATCAGCACCCCCAGCACCCCCCCACCCCTCCCCTACCCACACATCTGAGCAGGATTGCACAGTCCACAGGGAGATGATTGGCTGCTTGTCACAGGAATAAAAATGAAGGCAGGCTTACCGGGTTTTGATGCTTTGGTCTGATATAACTAAACATCCATTTAATTAAAAATGAAATGAATTAAATTTCACAAGTAATTAGTCTAGCGTATGAACTAGGTCTTTTGGTATTCTCAGGAAAACAAGCACATTAAATTGGCTGACATTTTGAAGTTTTGAAAAAGCTGCTACTGCACACGCACAATGGCTCCTTTCCTTAATGGATTTTGATTGTGCATTCCATTTCTGCTATGCAAAAGCCTATTAAGAGTAATCCACAAACCATAGCTAAACACATGTTCCATCATTTCTCCATAATCTGGAGTGGATACTTTTCCTATTACACATTCATTCCTTACACCACAGGAGCTATTACCGCGTCTGCTCTGAATATACACGATGAATCATTCACAAATAACTCATCAAAACCCGACCAGGTGTATTGACATGATATTGACTCAGAAGGAGCTTCACACCCTGCAACATTGAAGCAGGGCATTTTTTCCTTTTTGCTCGGTTTTCAAAACTTTCATTTGGATGCTACGGTTTTCCCAAGAGACTCCAACTGTCAGCAATGGATGCACAAAAATGCCCATACCAAACACT
Source organism: Eretmochelys imbricata (assembly GCF_965152235.1). Classification (NCBI taxonomy): domain Eukaryota; kingdom Metazoa; phylum Chordata; order Testudines; family Cheloniidae; genus Eretmochelys; species Eretmochelys imbricata. Next base: position 197,834,058 of record NC_135574.1, on the reverse strand, counting down.
TAAATACTACCGTAAAAATAAATGACAAAAATGGGTTTACCATAAAGAGTCTTGTTAAAACCCACAAAAATAAAGCAGTTCAGAACAAAGGCTGAGAGTGCACACTGAAATCATCCCGTTTTATTTAGGCATAGCTAGGACCTCATGAACAAATCTCCTGTGCCATATGTTCTGTGATTCCTTTGGCACTATACAGAGAGTGAGACAGCCTTCCTTTTGAATTATGCCTTGTTTTTTATATTTAATGAAAAGCGTGTGATGCTTTTTTATTATTTAATGTTACACTGTTTAAACCATTAAAAAATGTGAGATCAGCATTTAATTGCGATGTAATTAGTGATGGGTCCAAATTCTGAAGTTCAGGTCAGAATCCAGACCCAAACTTTTCCCAAAGTTTAAGGTGTTCAAATCCAAGATTTTTGTTTGGGCTATTATAGAGACTTTGAGAAAATTCAGATCTAACCAAAAGTCTGGGGGAAATCTAGATTCAGAGGTTCTCTAATAATGTTGATGTGTATCTTATTACAGAACTGTTCATAATCTACATTAAATAAGGAAACCGTTAAGATGATCTTATATAAGAGAAAGCTACAAAGACTTACAGCAAAGATATTTTAGTGCTCTATTCACTTAGGTTAGGAGCAGCTATTACTTGCCAGGATGAACTTGACTGAAGTTTGACAACCTTATTGTTTTGTTTTCAGCTGAAATGAATAGTCAGGTTGAAAGTATAAATGAACTTTCAGAAATGCAGCCGGAAGATTAACAAATAGGTAAGTCTCCTACGACCAGTGTTTCACTGCAAGTATGCAGATTCTGTTTGGAAAAAAAGATCTGTTGTATTAATGGCCCAAAGGTGTAAACATGACCCAATCACTGTCTAACATTAAGCAGTGTTAAACAATGTCTGGGATTTGGTGTACAGAGACCTCAGCCTGCTTAGTACCATAGCAGACACACCATTAAACACCCTTTTAACCTTTTACTAAAGATACAGAAAAGAAGGAAAAACAGTTAAAGCATTTGAAATGCAAAGCATTAAATAAGGCTTTCATTTTAACAAGATTTCGTGTTCCTTTAGCTGGAGAGAATTTTTAGAAAGAAACACACACACCTTTGTTTGACAGTCCCTTAGATGATATCAAAAATGGCAATAATGGTCTTATTGGGGAAAAGAGCAGACGTTTATTGAGATGAGCTGGAGTTGCTGCTGTTAAAGTCCAGTCCTGTTTCATCCCAGGAGGTAGTTGGGATTCAGCTGGAGCTGGTAGGGAGGGTAATATCATGTGGGTCCATCTCTCTGGCCTGGTCTGGTCAGGACATCCCTCAGGATTAGGATAAAAAAGGTCCAGTGTGCTACCCAATGGGGTGGCAACCATGATGGTAAAGCTGTTCCAGCAGCCTCTCTCTCTTCTTCCATATTCTGCCCACAAAGTCTCTTTCTTTCAGGACCCAAAAAGGGAGTGGTGGATGGAACAGCTCAGGTGCTCATTATTTTGTCCGCCAATTAGGCTAATATTAGACTCACACAATTTGGTTCATTAATTTCCAGTTCCACATCTTCTGTTTTTACTAAGAATGATTTTAACATAATCCTTTAACTACATCATTAGGTCCTTTCATTTAGTTTTTCTGTCTCCTTTTCATACCTTTTCCCATCAATGTTTATTATAATAGATTATTGTGACATGTTATGAATTTTTGCATATTTTTACAGTTGATCTCATGTTTAGGCCCAATTATTACAACAGAGCTAAATACTATGATTAAAATTGGGGTGACCAGATATCCTGATACTATCAGGACCATCCCGATATTCGGAACTTTGTCTTACAGAGGCAACTATTACACCACCACCCTCCCCCCACCCATCTCCTCCCCCCCCCCCCCAAAAAAAAAAAAGGTGTCCCGATTTTTCACACTTGCTATCTGGTCACCTTAATTAGAATATACAGAATTAGAAAAAGCAAAATGGGGGAAAGTATTAATTATGTGACATTAATTGTCACATAAATAATATAATAGCATTCTGCAACTGTAATGTATTTAGACTGTGTATGGTCTCAGATCGACAGAACGCAGATAGCAACAATATTAGCAATGGAAAAGTAACTGAGTGAATGTTTTTTTGTCATTGCTTAGGAAAATGAAAAGCAATTTATACTAATTGGAATTAAGTTCAGTTCTCTGAAATCTGTATTCTGGGAACAACAGGTTTGTGTCATGAGGCTTTTATGCCCTTGGCTCTACAATGCCTAATGTCACTTCTAACTAGACTCCTGTAAAACAAGGCTGAAGTCAGTTGGATGCCTTTTTGAGCTTTACTGTTTTATATACTGAATGATGGTGCCATTGCACAAGTGCACAATTGTTATTGCAGCAGAAATGGAAACGAATAGTTATGTTCATAGACAATAAACAGTCTGACTCCTCAATAAAAATGAGTAATCTGCTAGAGATAAAAAGTCCCTGGCACACCCCAATTACAAAAGAAAATGTTGATCCCTGCTGAAGATTTGCAGTTTCAAAGCATTACTACACACCTCTCCCCCTGTATAGGGCTATTATAAGATTCTAATGTATATAGCAAGATGTGTTATTTATGCTCGTAATGGGATTTCATGTAGCTCAAGACCAAATATAGAAGCTTTACAACAGCAGCAGCTTTGTCACAGAGATTTAAAAAGCAAGGTCTTATTACAGTGTATATCCCTTTGTCCTTGTCAGTATGTTGACAATATGCTGCCATACTGCATGAGAGAGAGAAATATGGCTGATGGATCCCCATTGAAAAGTAGTGAAGCAAAAATAAAAAACATCTTAAGGATTACTTTTGCAGTTCTCCCTTTCTTTTTCACCTTTTCTTAGCTTCTGATTATGCATTCTGTTAAAATGCTTACCATTTAAAAATAGATTAAAAGGCTAAGACCGTCATTGATTTTAAAAATATATTTATCAGCTATAACTGCTTTCACATAAATGGAAAGAAATTTGTCTTTCATACATTGTTTTCTCACTAAAATTAGTACATGCATATGTTTTGGGATGAGATCATTTAAACTCTGCTCTATGAAAGTGAAGCTTGCATTAATAATACAATATTTAGCATTCAACTAATTAATTTTCTCAATTCCAGTGTGAGGTACTGCAGTACTGCTCCCATTTTACAGAGACGAAAACTGAGCCGGAGGGGGGAAGTGACTTGCCCAGTCTCTGTAGTATTTCAATGACAGATCCAGGATTAAAACTAAGGCATGAATTACGTTCAGGTGTTTGCTCAGTCCCCCAAACCATACTGCCGCTCTGCTTTGATTGCAAGCAGCCAGGTCCACACAGTGAAAAATAGATCATCTTGTTAAACTTTAAAGGCTCTGAACTCTCTAGGATCTTTAGGACCAAGCAGATATCTTTGGGACAGTGGTTTACTGTTATTTTAAGAGCGTTCTATACACTATTCCCAAAATGCATATCAAAAATCCCTAAGAACTCTTGCATGATTACTATGCCCTTGATGTCAACAAACATAAGACACATTATTCAGCATTTTGTTTTTAAAAAACGAAAAATATGCTCTAGGAATTATTTGGGAGGAGTTCTGTGGCCATTACTATACAGGATATCAGACTAGATGAGCACCAGGGTCCCTTATAGCCTTGAAATCTATGGAATTTTTGAGTTTCTAATCACTATTACACAATAATGCCAGCCATCAGCACCATTAATGCATACAGCCATAACATCACCGTAGTTGATTCCTGCCCACTTTGTTGTTGCTAGTGCCAAAATCACAGCTGCTTCATGCCTCTTTATTTTAGCCCTGTTTGAGGACTGTGTTATCAAATACTTCCATGGCACCTTGCTTACCTATATGTTTATAAAGTACTGTCCACATATGTGATGCTATAGAAATAATAGTGTCTTATTTTACTGCTGTTACATGCCGCCCATATTTTGCACGTGTGTTTGGCAACAGAGACATGAGGAAACTGTATTAAAAAGACCCAGCTAGCCATTTTGGTCCCTGAAAACTTTTGATTTTGATTAAATGAACTATATCATTTTTTTTCTCCCTATCACAGAGGAACAATATGAGAGAAGAGAACAATGGGGTGAAACGTGAACGGCAGTCATTAGCATTGTATGGCATCATTCTAACTATCGGCAGAAAGCGCATCGAAAGGTGCCCCATGGGATGGGAGGGGAAGGGAGATAAGGGAAAATGAATGTTTGTTTTAATTCCTCTTAATTCTCAATTGCATTTTGTTCTGTAAACCTGTTTTAAAAGAAAAAAAAGCTTCCCTACTTTGGTCATGATGTCCCACTTCAAGCAATCTTTTGCATTGTCCTGGCAGTTACAGCAACTTCTAGGTCCTGGGTAATATTGGAGATGCTTATTCTCTCTCCCCCCCTCCCCCCAACACACACACATACACTCTATCACTAGCCTCTGAATCTCATTTCCCAATGAGGGCACATCATCCAAGCAACTGGTGGGAATGGGATTTTTTTGGATTCTCTGGGATAAATTTGGGGCTTTGGCTTGAGGATGTGGACTGCCACAAAGCATCATAAATCACAGAACACTGTGTATCTTAGGAATTTTAAGAACAGCTGTTCCAAACTATCCCTGTATTAATAGTGAAGTTATAGCACAGTGCCCAGCTCCAGCAACATCAGTCAGGAATTCCTGACTGCAAGTACCAGTGTAAAATATTTAGAGCTTTTAGAACAATGACCCCTGCCACTATGGAGATAGTAAAAGAGCTAGAAGGAGTGTTTCCTAGTGCACAGTAGAATCCAACCTAAGCTTCACACTATAAACTTGGAAATCTGGATGCTTCGGGATGTCGTATTGCTGTATTGCTCACTGGGAGAACGGAGACGTCTGTTGCCCATTGCTGATCTATCTAAATCTTCTGGTCCTAGCACAGCATGTGATGCAAAGTAATGCAGTTAGTGCATCGATTCTGTTCTCTTCTAGTGAATTTGCACTTCTAAAAGTAAATAATTATTTTAAGTGGGTACTTAAAGTACCTGTGGGCAACTAATACTTTGCACAGCCTGTGAGTAATGGAGGATAACAGGCATTCTGCATCCAGCACATCTTTAAATATAGTTTATGGCTTTAACAACTTCACTGTACCTTGTGTCAGCCCTCATTATATTTTCTACTGCATATGCATGATTTTTAAAAATGCAATTAACAGTTATTTCGTTAAGAATGTTTTACCATATGTCATTTGTTCTGCCAGCAAGTGCTGCATTCAGAAAAGAGGGCTTATGTACATTTTTTCAACAGTACTGTAAATTAAATTGATACACGAGACTGAAGGAGCACACAGCATGTGTCCAGGGTCTGATGTTCTGCAAAATATAATGGTGTTAAAAACAACTAGAGCTTTTTTTTTTTTTAAACATTCCGAGATTCTGGTTTTGCTTGAATATGTACGCTCTTTCCCCCAATCCTGAAATGATGACTGACTGGCACGCAAAAAAAAAAAAAAAAAAAAGTTGAGAGGAGACTGAAATGTATTGGCCCTATTCTGATCAATGGATTTGTGCCAAGTGCACACTGATATAACTGTGAGCCCTGTATGTATATAAACAGTTTGACGGCTGCTGGCATTTGCAGGTTGATCGGAAATAATGACGGGACGAACCGGGATCTAAAACAAAACCTGCAGATTTGTCTCTGGGAGTGTGGCCACTAGGAGTGCCTGACATCTTCCAATGAGCTGATTTTATGTGCCTCTAGCATTGGAGCTGCTTGATGACCCCAAGGGGGAGGAGGGCATTGTATGCAGTCACTTCCTGTGGCATTGTTAGGGAACATGGGGTGGGGGCTTCCAAGGCTTTTGGATTTCTGTTTGGAGGCTAGTAGATATTTCTTTTTGAGCATGATCAGCTTTGAAAGAAACTAGGTTTCAGATGTAATTAATCCTGTTAGTGCCTGTTAAAACAGTGCCAGGATTATACTATACTTACTACGTGGGGTCAGAATGCATTTTGGACATCCCTTCCCCTACCCTTAGACGCTTCTATGCCTCTCTCCTTTTCCATTCCTGTTAGCTTGACCGAAGGTATCTTCGGGACCACACCCCTGAATGTTATTTTCCTTCTGTCCCTACATTTGTTTCTGGCTGATTCCAATTGCAGCAGTCAAAGGACCAGCAGCTTGTGTATCTGCATGATGCACATACAGTATGTTTCATTATCAAATGATTTCTCTTTAAATAGCCTGTCATAATAGAACCGATACCGTTTCTGAGGGAAAAAATAAATGTACTGGGTAACAATAATGTTAATCCTCCATTTGTGTGTGTCCTCTTTAAAAAGGCAAAGATTGAAGGGCTCCCTTTGTTTGTAGAGCTAGGGAAACTCCTCCATAAAGCATTTGGAAAGTCAATTGGTGTAAGCGTTCTAAAGCGTGGTGGGAAACTGTGTGGGCCAGATTTTCAGTTTTAAATTGTCACAGCTCCACTGAGTGGGGCTGAGGTAGGGCAATATCCACAAGGCATGGATCTGGTCCTATGTATTTAATTCTGAAGTTGTACATGTATGATTTTCACAGTCTTCCACGTACAACGCTAGAGAACTGCAGGCTGCTGCTAGCTGAGTATCCTCAACATTAGTGAGATTCAGGCTCAGCAAGGAGCAGACAAGGAAGATCAATGCGAGAGACTGATTAAAGAGGGGTGTTCAAAAATATACAGAGAGACAAGACAATCCTTAAACTCCTTGGCAATACTGACTGATATTAAAAATAATTAACTCCACAAATACTTCAGGTTAGAGACTCCTTATAACCAGTGACAGTAATTTCATTGCTACCCTCGTTTAACCTTGGTTCTCTTTAACAGCAGTGATTCTTTGAAGCTGTGAAACTTTTGCCTGAGGACTCTGCAGCAAGTGTGAAGCACAGGCAGGAAGTGTAGAGTAAGAAAATGTATGAGTTGATTAAATCTTAACAGTCCAATTTTCAGTCATGAGTGTGTAGCTTGATTTCCTTGCTTTTTTGTCAATGTGGCTTTGGGGTTGCATCTGTTTAGGATTTTTTAATGAAAAACATTAATAAAACGATGTACGCACAGTTAGGCAATTTGATTCTGAGCTCTTTGGTTATTGCTAGACTGGTTGCACCCTGAATGCAGCCACCTTTGATTTTGCTGGAGAGAGTTGGCTCTGTAGAAGAATAAATATCAGAAATGGATTAATGCCACTATAACAGGAGTTTTGGTTAACAACTAAAATTTTTATCACAGTATGTTCTGTATAGAAAATTGAACCCCTAAATTAGTGGTGTTTGCATCCAAATATTAGAATATGCTTTCACTGTTCCAATTGAAAAAGTGCTTATTCTACAATTAGGAGCATCAATCTATTTTTCCTGCAGCTAGCGATTGCTCTGATGACGGACAAGTTTCCTTTCATACAGGCTTACAAAGGAGATGTCTGAGACACTGTCTGTAATATCGGGTCACATATTATTCACTACAGCTAATTGTAAATCTTTCTATGGCGCGCTGCAAAGCCTGTTTGTGAATTAACACTGTTCTGCTTTATGCATTTGATTGAAAAAGATATTTCTCTATATGCAGTGCATGTCTGCTTTGCTTTTAAAATTACAAAGTTAGCAGAATATGTTGGATATATTTTCTTGGGGAATAGGGGTTTTTATCATACGATTCATCAAGGATTTGCCTTACCCTGACATTTGTGATATAAAGGAAAGTCAGAAAAATGTAATTTTCTTGATCAAAAATATGTTTTTACTTAAATGCAAATAAATGTAGTCTGTTGCTTGCACAATATATGGTATAGTGGCTAAATAGGTTAACACGTCTTTTTTGTTAATCTGAGATTTACATGCTGAATTTCCTTATGAATCTGTTGTTTTTTCCTTTGTCTTTGCCATACATCTGAAAACTTAAACTAATGATGCCTTCATACTACAATGTTTGTTAAAGCAAAATGTTAATAAAAACTTGTTCTGAGGACAAGACTGCACTGCTTGTGTTTTTCTAACTTTGCTGATTATGCAAGTCAATTTTGTGATTAATAATGTTCATTTCAGATTTTGAATCTGGTTGTAACTATGCACTTCAGATTCCTCATTTAAATGTATCTGTCATCGGCTAGTTATTTCTTATAAGAAAACGATAAAGCTGAAGGATTTTTTTTTTTGGAAAACAATCGGCAGTGAAATGAAAGCTTTTCAGCTTAAAGGGGGAAAGGTTGATCAGTTTAAACATATTACTAAACATATTACTAAACTAGAGACTTCATAAAAATCCTGGCAGATATACCGATCCTGATTCTCTGTCACTCTGCACCTTATAAAAAGAACAGGAGTACTTGTGGCACCTTAGAGACTAACAAATTTATTTGAGTATAAACTTTCGTGAGCTACAGCTCACTTCATCAGATGAATGCAATGGAAAATACAGTAGGAAGATTTTATATATACAGAGAACATGAAACAATGGGTGTTACCATACACACTGTAATGAGAGTGATCAGGTAAGGTGATCCTATTACCAGTAGGAGAGAAAAAAAACCTTTTGAAGTGATAATCAAGGTGGGCCATTTCCAGTAGTTGATAAGAACATGTGAGGAACAGTAGGGGGGAAAAGCTTTATACAGGGTAAAATGGATTTATTTGGGGTTTGGACCCCATTGGGAGTTGGGCATCTGAGTGTTAAAGACAGGAACACTTTTGTAAGCTGCTTTCAATTGAGACTACAGCTGTTAGGGGATGTCATTCAGACCTGAGTCTGGGTTTGCAGCAGGCTAGCGGGGTCTGGCTCAAACCGAGCAGGGCACGGAAGCCCTAAGCTGCCAGGACAGGAAGCAGGGGCAGAAGTCGTCTTGGCACATCAGCTGGCAGTTCCCAAGGCGGTTTCTGTGATCCAACCCATCACAGGGCCTTCTCAGTCTCACCAGCCTCAGCTGTTTTTAGCCTAGGTAAGATGGGCTTGGGGATAAAGTAGTCCCTCTTGGCTGCACAAGGGCAGTCCACTCCTTCTCTCAGCCAATCTTTTAGGCTTGTTTTTCTCCCTTAGGGGAGGGAATGCAGCCGAGGCCTGCTGTCTTGCTGCTCCTCACCTACTGGCAGCTTGACTTCCGCACTCCCCCTCTCCCCAACAGCAGAGAGTTTAACTCTCCTGTATGAGTTAAGGATGCAGCCTTTAGTTGGAATCAGCTGATCCTAATTGCCCTCAGGTAACTCCCTCTCAGTTGATCCTAACTGATCTCTGGTAACCCCATCTCAGCTGAACCTGATGGACCTGTAGTCACCCCTCCTCAGTTGATGAGGAGGAGGGCCTTTTACCCTTCTGGGACTGTTTTCCACCCTGCCCTTGCAGCTGTCTGTCCTGAGTTTATCACAAAGCTTATATAAGTTTGTCAATTTAACAAAGAAATCTATATGTACCAGGCTTGTTCTCCCAAGGGGAGTTCCTGAGACACTGCAAACCAAATGCACCTCTTCAGGTACAATAAACAAACAGATTTATTAACTATAAAGCTAGATTTAAGTGATTATGTAGTCGTTTACATCAAATCAAGGTGAAAAAGTGCTGCAAAATCATAATGGTAACATTTCACATCCATTTCGCACTAGTGTAAATGTCAATACAAAATACAGAGTAATGAAGAATCAGGCCTACTGTGAGGGAGTTTGGATGGGAGGGCAAGATTTTCATTATTGACTAGTGATTTTATAAGAGCACTGGTGTTCAACATTTTCTCAAAATCAGACCATTTTAAGGTGTATGAAGTTGGGCACTAAAATCACCAGTCAAGTGTATAGAAGAGAATGGAAAGCAAAAGAATACTTAATAGAGTGATATAAATCTTTTATTGGCTTGATTGGCACCTTCATGTATTCTGTATGCCACATATTTTACAGAAAAGAATTACTATAGAAATGTTTTAGAGAGGGAATGTTTATTGTTGGGATTTTTTGGTACCCCTCCACCTATAAGCATTGGCTGAGTAACAATGAGTCAAACTATATACAGTAGTTTGCTGAGATATAGTTTTCAATGCATAAATGTCGTTGTTTCAATGTCCAGAAACGTGAAAATCTAGAAGGCAGCGCCATTATTATGAAGTTGGGAAGCCTATCTTTCCAATGATATAAATGAAATGTTATGAAGTCATATTTCTGGAGGAAAAAAAAAGGAGGACATTAAATCATTTATTCATGTAGGACCAAATATCATTCATCCCTTATCTTTGGCAGGTGTAATGTTGGGAGAGAAGCTCCACTTCTGGAAAAGTAAGAAGGAAACATTCCTCTAGCAAGGTATATTTTTTTTTTAATGGCAGATATTTAAAGCTGCTTAGAGGTTTGGAATGTTACAAGGTCTTCCAGTGGAGATGGATTGCTGGGCAGAGCCAGGGAGACACATATGATAAATGCACTTTATCACGTCGGCAATTTATTATGCGAGTCTGCAATCTCTGTCAAGCTGCCACCTCCACACAACTGATGTTGACAAAGGGAGGTGGCAGAATAAATGTGGCTGGGCTAGTATGTTTCCATGGCAGTTTTATAAGACTGATATTCAAAATGTTGACAGTGGAGTTCTCTAAGGGTATGTCTACAGTTTCCGGGGATTCACACTGCGGCAATCGATGTACTGGGGGTAGATTTAGTGGGTCTAGTGAAGACCCGCTAAATCAACTGCAGATCACTCTCCCATCGACTCCCGTACTCCACCGGAATGAGAAGAGGAAGGGAAGTCAACAGGAGAGCGCAGTAAGTTGACCTCAGCTACGTCGAATCCAGCTACGTTATACACGTAGCTGGAGTTGCATAACTTAGATTCCCCCAGCACCTCCTGCCTGTCAGCGGGCCCCGCCGATCAGCACCTCCCCCTCCCTCGCTGGGCCTCCCACCTGCCGCGGATCAGATGTTTCGTGGCATCAGGAGGTGCTGGGGGGGAGGAGGGAGGAGCGAGGGTACAGCACGCTCAGGGGAGGGGGCAGAATTGGGTGGGGCAGGGCGGGAAGGGACGGGGCGGAGTGGGGATAGAAGCGGGGGGGGGGGGCTTGGGGAAAAGGGTGGAAGGGGGGGCCTGAGTACCACCCCCCCCCCCCCGGCAGTTTAGAAACTCGCCACCTATGTCCCAGGCCCCGCACCCTCCTAGGGACAGCCCTGCCTAACTTTAATTCATTTCAATAGGGGTTAGGCACCTAAATACCTTTGAGGATCTGGGCCTAAATCCCTCCTGTGATATACAAACACCCTTGTCTCCTGTCTGAGTTAAGGATGCTTAGCAGAATACTCTGGCTACCATACCAGTCTGTTCAAAACCTACTGCTCCTAAATGAGCTCAGAGCACTTTTAAAATTGGTGTTGATTTTTCTTCCATGTAGTAGAAAACTCTGCACACAAATGCATGTTTGTAAAGATGCTTTTTTAACCTTTATCCATTTCTGGAGGTGAAAGTTGTACTGTGGGATTTTAATGAGTCTTGTATCTCGTTATTTCTTAAATAAAAATATCAGGAGATGTTTAAATGCCCAGGTAGTGCGTTCCACCAGAATGATCAGTAACACTTTGCAGTAAGTGGCAAATCACTGTTAATTTCTTTGGAATTCACTGATAAAACATTAATCATAATGAACTCCTCTGGGGGAAAAAGGTCCCTATTAAAATGCAGCCAGTTAAGGAGATACAAAGCCCACCATAAAGCAGAAGAGCTGCTTAGTGAGTGTACTCCAAATGGGTGTAGACCTGTGATTACCATAAGTAGTCACTGTTGACTTCCTTGGAAATTGTACACACCTGAAAAATCAGTCCTTAGATGTCTCTGCATTTCTGAGGTGGGCAGCTGTAGTTACATGTACCTGATTGAAGATGGTGACTTTAGTGACTAATATTTAATTAATACAAAGTTAAAGACTTCAAAAAGAGAGGTTGAGACAGAGTCACATCAGAATATGCCATCCTTCAGTGATTAGGGACACTCTGAGAGGTGGGAGACCCCAGTTCAAATTCCATCTTGTCATCAGGTAGAGGGGGAAATTGAAAGTGGCATCTCCCACATCCTGGGTGAGAACACTACCTACTTGGGGAGTTAGCTGTGCTCAAAACACCCTAGCAGATAAGGCCATGCAGGCAAGTTAGCTGGGTCAACCCATATCTTCACATGTGATTTTAGGATCGCAGTGGGGCTCAGTTGGGAGATATGCATGCATTCATGCATCTGTACGACAGTAGTGTGTATGCCCTCAGGAAGAAATTTAGGCAACTAGAGAATTTTTACATTGAAAATTCAGGCACTGCGTAAGTTTAGGTGCCTACGGATGTTTTGTGGATTGCAGTAACCCCTAAATCTGGGATTTAGGCACCTAAATCCCATTCAGGATTATTGTCTACAGTGAACTCTAGATCAGACGGTCTATGCTGTTTGCCTTACCTCTGTAATTGCATTCATTCACAGACCTGGATACACAAGTTATATTTTTGAAGTAATTTTTTTAACTGCGCCAGTAAGTACTGGTAAGTACAGCAAAGGCCATCAGTGAAGAAGAAGGAGGGAGAGATGACAGAACTGAAGGAACTTTTCAGAATCCTTATGGTGCTTCTTGATCCAGGATAAGGGCGCCTCACAATATCTATCATGAGGTCTTTGTCATGTAGCAGATATAATGGGACATGAGGTGGGCATGATGGGAAGTTGCTGATAAATGTAGTTGTTATGTTCTTGCATAATCTGGTTGTGTTGGCCCATATCATCTGGAAGTGATGTCACAGACAGCATGGGATTACTGCTAGATGATGATTATGTGTGATTTTGTGTGATGATCAAGTGATTTGATCATTTATCTTTATTTAGTGGATGAGACTTCTGTACTGTTCCCATCACCCATCTCTTTCCTACCTGGAAATGGTTACTTTTTCATATTAATATGATGCTTGTGAAAAGCCTTGAATTTAGACCTGACTTCAGTGAGAGATAAGGTCACTCAACTCCTCACCACAGCAAGGGTCTTATAGCACAGATACTAACAGCCCCTACTGATGTTAGTAGGGTGCACGCTCTTTATTCTTTGTGATGCCTCCTCTAGGTCATGATCTCTCCATGCTCAGCTAGTCCTTGCCCTCTCCACTGAGCAAAGAGATCAATTATTATGGTGGTTTTGTGAGATGGAACTGAAATCAGACTGCGAACACCAACTCATTTTACATAGGCCTGCAAGGAGAGACGTTGGATGGGAATGTCTTTCGATCACTGCCCTATGAGGATGGATTTGAAATGGTAACCTACAGGTAAAAAGCTCTTTATCCACTTTCCCCAGGAGTCCCCAGGAATTAATTTTTCAAAGTAGGATGAAAGTAATTTTCATGTGTCAGAGACAGAGAATGTGATCCAAGAGTTAATGCAATTACCAATCAGTAAGAAATAACAGAAAAGATCCATAAGCCAGCTGGCCAATCAGACGGGTGTTGTGAAATTAAATTCCCTCCGCTAACCTTCCAGTTCTGTCACACCATCTCAGCACCAGCACAGGATTTATTTTTATTTTTGCAGAGGAAAAGGAAATCAGAGACCAGCTGCTGAAATGAAGTAGATTACTGATTCCCCAAATGCCACTGCCCCCTGACATATTGTGATGACGAACGTTTCAGTTTTAACTTGTGAATGCTCCAAAAGCACCTCTCCTAGTATAGAGGCTGTGGCTGACTAACAGCCATTGAAGGTGAATGGTGACACATCCCCTCAGCAATCAGAAGCTACCAACATCAGTGCCTTCAGCGAGTGTTTCTGTGTGGTTATTTCAAGAGCAGCTCCTGGTGCAATACTAGAGTGAGAATCCCTTTGTTCAAGAGACAAGAGGATTATTTGATGCCCCTGGGTAGAGAGAGAGAGAAAAAAAGGCCGCATCTTTTACTGATGCCGTTCACTCTGGCCATTAATGCAGTCACTACCCCATGTACTTTACTGTGATTACAGCGTCTGCCTCTGCCGCTACTGCTTCGGCAGCACATACACTAAAACTGGAACAATACAGAGATAATGTGCATGGCCCCTGAGCAAGGATGGCACACAAATTCATGAAGCGTTCCATAGTTTTTATTGCTTCTGCCCCCATGCTAGCTTTGCCTCTTTTTAAATTGAAGTAAATGTAGGAGCTTTGCTGCCAGAGGTTCTCTTTGGAACCTACCACGGGACCTCGGTCTTGGCTAGTCCTCTCTGGTCCATGCTCTACACTATCGGTTCTCAACCCATTTACCACTGTGGGCCGCATATGCAGCTCTCTATGTGCAATGTGAGCTGCAACCACACAATATATGTACTAGCCGTATAGCCCTGAGGATGTCACATGGTCCGCAGCTGTGGGCTGATTGGGCCACGGGCTGAGAACCATTGCTCTACACTCTACCATAGTCAGAGGAAATGAACACGTATGGTAAGATTTTATGAAGTGGCCATATGTCAGGGCACTATTCAGTGAGCTTCCCTTTCCTCTGGTGTGCAGGTGCTCAGAGAATGGCCTCTAAATTGATTGCTTGAGATGGAGAGGAGGAGAAAAAGCTTTTGGGAAGACAGGGCTCTGTAGCCTGGGTAATAGTACTTGACTGAGCCCTCAAGCTGTGGAATTTTCTGTGAATGTATCTTGTTTTCTTGTTGTAATCATCTTCCCTTGAGGAAAATACCTTGCTCCTGTGTAGCTACTGTTTACTGATGAGTCATTTCCACCAGAGTTCACCAAACTCATTTTCACTTGTGACCCAAACCCAGATTTGTACCAAAGTCTTCAGACAAGAAACACTAGTGCATTAATTGCCTATATCTTCTGTCTCCCTCATGTTGCTTTACTTTGAAATTCTGCCCATCTTCTAAGCATTGGGATTGTAAAAGACAGGGACACATGGCATGTCAACTGCTAAGGGCCAAGGAACTGCCATTTCAATTAAGCAAAATGTATTATGAATGCCCCTAAAACCAGCAAGTGGACAACTCCAGAAGTTAAAAGAAAAACACTATTAATGCTGCTTCTCTTGAGAAATAAAAGCATTATAGAATCGCACATGTCACTTATTTTTGTATTGCTTAATAGTCTATTGCACTCCATGCTGGCAGCCAACCTACATGATCAAAATGTGCTTACTCTTTTCCTTTCATCATTTTCCTATGTTTCTATGCTTTTGAACATTGAAGGTTATTGAGCTCTGCCTTTATTTTGAGGGGGTTTTTAAAAAATAATTGTCCTGTTAAAAATGATGTGATGGATAAAACTGCCAAGAAAATCAATCTATAGCATTTAGCACCAGCTCCTTTTTTAAATACAGCAACAAGGTTTCTTAACTGTTTGAAAAAGACTCTAGTCCTAGAGAGAGAAATTAATCTTCTATGAGTAACTGCCATTTATATTAAAAGACTAAAACAAAATGAGACACAGAAGATGGATTTGCCTGCACACTAATCAGCCTTTTCAATCATGCACAAAAAACGCTTTGTTTTGTAATAAAATAGTTACGATGGAGTTGTGGGGATGAGGGGCAGAGAGGAAGAGAGGCAAAGGTTGGATAGATACATTTAGCACTGTGAAGCGGTCTGGCTACAAATGATATTCCATTACATTGCCAGCCTTGCAGCACAGCCAGGGAGGTGGGAAGAGACGAGAACCATGATTGGTTTCGTTTGTAAGGTAGCTCCTGCTTATTACATTCCTAAAGCTTTTCTCTTTGGTTTTTTTCTTTTTTAAATTAAAAATTAGGGTTTTGTTTTTCCTTTTATTTCCTGTGGTTAGAAAAACTCAGGATCCTATTTCTAGGCAAATATCACAATATCCCGAACAAACACCCTCCCAATTAGCAAGCAAGGTCTAGTAATTTTCGACACTGCTAATTCATAACCTGGCACTAGCTAGTTCAGCCTCCCTGCTCCCAATACTAAAACAATTCACCATCTAGTTACATGTTTTGGAAGTGTTATATTTTATGGTACCCGTAGCTAGTGCTTTTATTACTTTGTAATCGCATATGACCTGCCAGGTCCTTATGTACTGAAACCCCTTAATTGTGAGACCACCTAGCAGTTACTATTTAATGCTTTTATATATTGCAATTATTATTTATTACCATAGCACATATGAGTCCTAGTCATGGGCCAGGACCCTGTTGTGCTATGCACTGTACAAACACAAAACAAAAAGACAGCCCCTGCCTTACAATTAGAGCTGGCTGGGAATTTTTTAACTTTTCTCAGAAAATGTTAATTCATCCAAACAAAGGTTTTTTTGTGCAGTAATATCTGTTTTGACAAAATTTTCATTAGGAAGTTTTCTCAGCTCCAGGATGGACTTTCTGGTCAAAACCAGAAAGAAGGACTGTAGCCCAGGAGTTAGAGCAGAGCAGGGATTTGAACTTGGGTTTCCTCCCATGGGTGTCCTAACCACCAGGCCAAACAGTCACTGTTTCTTTTCTGGCCCAATGGATATTTAATTATTTATACAAAGTGGAAAAGTTTGAAACAGGAGGGACTGACTCTATAGCCTGGAGGGTAGGGCACTCGTCCAAATCAGGCTGATCAGGGGCATGGACCTGGGTCTCCCAAAGCTAACCATTGGCAATAGCCATAATAGGGTCTTGCTTTTCACGAAAGCTCTACTTTTTGTTCCAATATGGAGCGAAAACAAACGTTGCAACGTTGACATTTGTCTGGGAACAGTGTGTTTGCTTTCCATCCAGCCCTGCACGCAATCTGTTGGCTCCAATTTCACACACTGGATATGGTGCAAAATTTATAATTATTAATAGCATGCCTGGCAATATTCTAACCAGTAAGGGTGAGGTTGGAGCTTTAGGTACAGCCCTGAAAGAAGGGTGGTGTGTAAGCTGTACCAATTGAGGAGCAGCCCAGGGAGGCCTTGTTCCTCAGAGACAATCGTGTCAAAATGTGCCCTTTTTGCTGCTGAGTGTGTGCACGCTTCTCTGAGCAAGATGAGCAAGCATATGCAGGGTGTGTGAATATGTGTATCAGGGAACTGAGCGAAGTCCATGCCCTTTGCCCTCAGTTTCTGAGAGTGTTTCACTTTCTCAAGAATGACCACAACCCTCAGAGAGTCAGTTCTCTCCCTTGCCCCTGCAAGATAATAATTAACTGCTGGCTTATGTGATGGAAAAATGTTATTGGCGTAGATCTGGAATGGGCAGATTACTTATGGTTGTTGAAGTCATGAGTGTGTGCCCTCTTCTGGCTGGAATCAGAAATGCTCTGCTGCATGTCATAGGTAAGGATCTACTTAAATTGTGGAGAAATCACACATTTTTTGTGGGTTGGTCACAGCATAAATAGCAAATTTCATGGATGTGTACATACAGTATGTTTACAGCAAGTATTCTGCTGTACTACTGTTACATTTGTAAGTCCCCCTGGATAAGGGATACTTCTGTATACTTTTACCCTAGTATAAAAGTACTCAAAAGACCAGATTTGATAGGGAAGACCACATTTCATGGCCTGTGACCCTTTTTTCATGGCCGTGAATTTGGTAGGGTCCTAGTCATAGGTCATATAAGGTATATCTATTCAGCAGTTTCACACCCGCGGTTGGCCCACGCTAGCTGACTCAGGCTCATAGGACTTGGGCTGTGGGGGCTGTTTAATTACAGTATAGACTTCCGGTCTGGGACTGGGAGTCGGGCTCTAGGACCCAGCAAGGTGGAAGGGTCCCAGAGCTTGGACTGCAGTCCAAGCCCGGATGTCTACACTGCAATTAAACAGCCCTGCGACTGCAAGCCTGAGTCAGCTGGCATGGGCCAGATGCACGTTTTTAATTGCAATGCAGCCAAACCTGGGGTCTTTTGGAATGAGAGGATTTGAGTCCTGCTTCCACTGCTGCTGTGAAGTTTTGAGGGGTCATGGTGTACAGCATAGCAACAACTGTGAAATCCTGTGTGGATCGGGATCTAAGTAAAACTAACCCGGGAGAGTTTATTTAGAAATCCCTGTCATTTTCTTGCAGTGGTTTCACTGCAGCAGAGGGGTAGTTTTCTTGAATACAGTAAAAACGTCTTAGAATTTAAGGCCTTTATAAATATTAACGCTATTTTTGGATGATTTCATAATGCAAATCTGGTATGTATATTTCCCATATTCTTAAAAAAACACATTGCTGAGATTTTTCTGAACCCTGGGAAGTTAATTATATTATACACTAATTGTATCACCTGTAAATCAAACTCTTTATTTTCTTGTACCAAAAGCAACCTCGTGCTCCTCCATTCTTCAGAATCACTCTGAATTGTATTATAGGACACACTCCAATAGCCATCCCTTCTAATTAGGGGCTATCTCACCCCACCGTCTCTTACCGAGATTATCTACATTAGTGACATCTGAAGATTTCGGATTCCTTCTCACACTGTTGTACAGCGTGCTGAGTTGTGGAAGCTAAAGCTGGTGAGCAAATGATTTTTTTCCTGCAAAAAAATTTTTAACAAAAACACACATTTTCCTTTTTTCGCCTAACTTTTGGAGGCGTTTGAGTAAAACCCCAAAACAAAACAAAAAATCCATTTTCAGCTACTGAAAATGGAAAGATTTCAATTGGAAATGTTGGAAGGGGGACTAGTTGCTGGAAATGGAATAACTTTTGGAGATTGGCTTTTCAGTTTCGCTACAGAAACCTGAATGTTTTTGATGAAAATGGAAGGGTTTTTTTTTGTGAAAGTGGCCATTTAGGGGAAGAAGGCAGTTTCCATCAATAAAAAGCTTTACTGAAAATTATTCATTGACTCTGCCCTAGAGGTGGTTGTATTTCACTGGTGCTTTCTGAACCGTATCCGGACTTCATCCTGCAAGGCTTGCATGACTCATCATTCTAGGACTGCAGTCGTTTTGGAATCCTTCACAATGAAAGGAGCTACGTACATTTAATGCAATGTTATTTTTATCTAACTACAAACAGGATACAATGAAAACCAAGACAGAACTGTGTGGATTAGTTAGCAGAGGGAAAAAAGAAAAGGAGGACTTGTGGCACCTTAGAGACTAACAAATTTATTTGAGCAGAAGCTTTCGTGAGCGACAGCTCAGCTGTCGCTCACGAAAGCTTCTGCTCAAATAAATTTGTTAGTCTCTAAGGTGCCACAAGTCCTCCTTTTCTTTTTGCAGATACAGACTAACACGGCTGCTACTCTGAAACCTGTCATTATGATGGGGGGAAAGAATCCTATACATATTCCATCTATAATATAACATAGATGGCTGGATGAACATAAAAGGGCTCTGAATTATTTTGCTGCTTCCGTGGCTATAGAAACAGGGCACTTGGTTCTTTACATATAAATGTGTAGAAAGAACACTCAGTGGCTGTGTTTAGCTTCCTCCTCAAAATCTGTTCACAAAGCATTTGCACAAATCAACAGCAAAAGCTAAATCTAAAAATGAGACTTGTCCACATCACATGGCCCAGCTGGAAGTGGGACAGAGAACAGTCAAAATAACTGAGAGCAGCTATGCTTCCCTCAGTGGCGCAGTCTGGCCCAGAGCACCTACTGCACAGAGCTAGTACATTGTGCAGTGGCAAGCACTTAACCAAGAGGAAATCCTGACTCATTGTGCCAAGCTATAAGACAGCCAGGTAGCAGGCATCCTAGTCCCAGCCCCTCCCCTGTACAATGATACATGGAGCTAATACATTCAAAAAGGCTCACTGAGAACACTAACCTGCCATTCAGCTGGGAGTGGAAATGTTTAGGCTCAGGGAGGGTCGCCAGAACGGCTCATTCAAAGTGCTCTCCGTGATCAAAGAGTGGGATTTAAAAGATGCCAAACCACATCATAAGTTCTTCTACCCACCTTGTAACTTTTCAGGGGAGCACATGCTTCGAGATAATACTGTGGGCTTGCCTTGGTGATAAAGTCCACACAGCATATGTCAATGTGTTTGTGACAGCAGATGTTGTGTGTGTGTCCTTTGTCTATAACAGCGCCGACATATGGATATTTTGCTAGAAGACCTTTTTTTCCTTTCTTGCATATTTGATGGAGGTAGGTAAGTAAATCCATGCTAATGCCATTCCTTTGTCTTCAAACACAGACCAGTCTGTCCGTGATACTGTGATATGCCACTGTAGGGATAGCGGGTACCTGGTATCGGAACTCTGGTCTTACAAAATGCCAGCAGCTTTCTCACACCAACGGAGTTTTGTTCCGTGGCTGTCTGGGCATTAAATTGACTTGACTGATAACAATAGACGGTCCCACTACTGGATTTGCTGTGCAAAAAAAAAAAAAAAAAAGAAGTGTACACGGTGACAAGATTCCATTCAGGAGTCTCCTGCTACAGCTCAACCAGGTGAGCTCAAGGAAAGCCTTTTGCTGGCAGTCCCAGTGGGCACTTTCTCATCCAGAAATCATTCTTAAACACATCACATCAGAACAGTTCATCAGTGTAGTCTTTGGCACATTGTCATGGATTCCCCCACTCCATCCCCTGACAACACAGAAAGACACTTTATTGTGGTGTGACTCCGTTTCTGCAGTTTCAAGGAGACCTTGTTGGGCAGCTGCCAGCATTCACCTTTTTATCATCTACAGCTGTTCCACAGCTCAGTTCATGTCCCTGAATTTTAATCTTCACATAGTGGTAGCTGTCCATAGTAAAATTCACTTTAATGTCTCCATTTCTTGCTGCAGTTGTGGTCTAGTTCATTCCAATGACTTCCTTCACTTTAGCAAGGCAGCTGATTCACATTCTGGTGATATCAGCTGGCTGGACTGTCCTCCTGCCTGAAGGCCATGTTACCTGTCAGGATGATGATGTGCAGAGCATATGCAGAAGTCAATTCCTCTGAGCTTTGCCCTTAAAAGGTCAGCCACTGTCTATTTAACTTGCACCTTTTCCTTACAGACTGTATTTACTACCTTCATATTTATCTCTAATTTTTTTTTGGTGGGAGGAAAAAAATGCAATTTAAACATTATAAAGTAGAGTAAAGACAGCAAAAGTGATCTGACAGCACTGAAGTAGAATATTAAGAAATGTTGTTCATGATGTGTTTTCTTAAACTCTGGCCATTTCACTGGCTGGATTAGAGAAGATACCTCACTTTCTGATCTCAGGTGTTGTCCACCCAGATGATTTGAATCTGCTGTGCTTTCATCCCACAGTCAGCAAAGTCAATAGTGTTGATTTACATCTGTGTGGATGAGATCAAAATCTGGCTCCATGTGGTTAAGTTGAAATGTCACAAACAAAATTCAAGGCTCTTGAAAGAAAACTGAGCTGCTTCTTTGTTTGTGTGTTTTTTTTTTGTCAACTCTTCCACCAAGCATGAAATATAAAACTAGAATTTTGCTTTAATTTGAAAAAATGCTACTGTGGAACCCTATGGAGGGGAAACAGGTTCAGGTAATTCCTATATGTTTCCTCTTGTACTGCGGACGGAGAGCATGGAACACATTTTCCCTTCATAAAGTATATGAAGCCTGGGGTGAAACACTGGTGCCCTTTGGTAAATATGTTGTTATGCCTGGGGTTGGGTGAAGCCTTGTTGAAGCTGGTAAGCATAACAGCTGCGTTTCCTTCAGGATAAATGTAAAAAGCAATTCAGGGTTTTGCTGGGAGCTGAATGCAATGCAGGAGCTGTATGAGTATTGTCTGATGGAACTGTGTATGTATGAGAATAACAGCAGAAACACCACAGGAGCAAATATAGAAGGCAGCAAGGAAGCGCCAGAGACAGCCAAAGAAGCACATGTAGTATGACCCTGAAAAAAATATGAGAGCGAGCTTTTGGGTAGAGTGTTGGCTGGAAAGAGGTTTAGAACTGTGAGCAATGAAACTCTCCCCCTGTTTGATTCCTATTGTGTTCAGGGGAACAGGGCTTTTATATACATTCTTTGTAACGAAACAGGCTTCCATCATATAAATACCTGACTCCATCATAAAATTCTCCTCATAATGGAAACAATCTGCAAGACCCTGAATATTGTCTGACTGCTCAGATCAAAATGGGTAACAATATAAACTGATGAGGTAAGCTACTGAATCTCTAGGAAAGGTAGAGAGATTTATACATTCACAGATTTTAAAGGCAAGAAGGAACCTATTGGATTATCTAGTCTCAGTTCCAGGCCTCAAATATTACTCAGTGATTCTTGAATCTACCCCATCAACTTGTGGTTGAGCTATATGAGCACCAATAACCTACAGTCAGTGCTGAATCTATCTTCCAGAACTAAGGAGACCCATTGTAACTGAGCCTCAGTTGCCATCATGAAATTACAGGAGTTCCTTCTTGGACACTTGGGGCAGCAACCTGATATAATTTCAACAGCTATAGCTAAAATGCAATATCTTGGGTTCCATATGCCTTATTATCCCATGTCTTACTAGTGTTCCTCTCAGACAAAAGTTAATTGGGCAAAACATTAATGTCCATCATCTTCATTTACCATAACCTACACAGATGTATATTGGCTGCACTTGCAAAAGTGCCAAGCTACAGATCTCATTAAAGTCACTGGGAGCTGCAGCAGGTTAGGACCTTTGAAAATAGTCCCATCCTGTGTGCAGTTAGTGAGACTGAACAATACTGGCTCTGATAGCGCTGTAATCTGCAGCCCTGAAATAGCTTGAAGATGACATCTAGGGTTAAGGGACACTTTTCTGTAGACCTGTTGGCTGAATTCTAGAATGGGCACGTGTGGTGTCTCGGATAAATGTTCAGAATGAGGCTGAGAGGAAAAGGGACAAAACAATGAAGACTGGCATTGGGTTTTCGGCCTGGTGGATGAGCTCCACAGAAGAAGTGGAGACCTGGAAATGTATGTAGAACCAGTGAAGTGATGCTCTTAGTGGAGTGAAGGCCAAGATGCTGCTGGAATGTCTGAATTATCCAAGATACACACACCACTTTCTCATCTATGTCTTCATACCAAGCCTGTAGTTTATAGTGCCCATTTCTTTGTAAACATGAAGGCATGGGGGTGTCTCTCTTGCAATTACCAAGTTAATGTGAGGTAACAATTGTGGGCCAAATCCTCAGCTGGTGTAAATTGGCACTGCTCCATTTAAATAAATGGGTTTACTCCAGCTGAGGATCTGGCCCTGAATTTTGATTTATCTGGTACAGTTTTTAAGCATCTGTCATCATATAGTATGTTCCAAGACCACAGTATATACAGGAAACAAAAGGGAGCAGGAGCTCCACTTTCCCCTGAAAAGCTATGACCTAAGAGTGCTTAGCAGTAGCAGTGGTGTGATGATGAAGCAAACCATCCAAAGACACACTTCTTATGGGGACACCGGTGACAGTCATAGAAGTGAAAACATTCATGCAAGGTTACAGGAAAGTAAAGAAACACATGGATACACAGCGCTATAGGTGAGATACAAATAGAGGCAAAACGTACATTACCTTACCGTTTACTAGGCTCCGTAGACATGACTCCAAGCAGCTCTCAGAAACAGAGAGCTGCACGGTGGCAAAGGCTGGATAAGTAAAATTGCCTGCCGACTTTGTGCTTGAGACCCAGCCCAGCAATGGGGGCTAGGAATGAAAAGTTACATTGTTACCAAGCCAGAGGCCTGACTGACATATCAGAACAACCAACTGTAGTCAGCAGTAAACATAGTGTAGCCACCTTTCTAACTGCTGGTAACCAGACCTCCAAGGCCCACTCCCTGCCCTACGTCTTCCCCCAATCCCTGCCCCATCTCTCGCTGGATCGTCTCAAGGAGCCTGCCTGCAGGTAGGAGGTGGCCCTGGCTGAACTGGGACTGGCATGGGGAACTGGGACCTGGCACCTTCCCCCCATCCCGCGGTAACTGGACTTTTGAGGTTGATAGGTCCCCTTTTGACCAGATTTTGCTATCACAAACCAGGCACCTGACAATCCCAAATAGCACCCGGACACAAAAGCCAAATACCGGACTGTCTGGGTAAAACCCAGACAGGTGGCAACCCGACTGAAACTGCTCCAACACATGCTGAGCCTGGGCAGGGACAGACTTTGCCAAGACAGAGCTGGCTGCAGGGAGTCTGGCAACAGGAGAGGATGCAGCTCCTGAGCTGCTGTCTGCAGCAGAAGGGCAGCTTCCAGTTTGTCTCAATGGACCTGAGAGGGGCTGCGTGGGAGCTGAGCCCGTTAGGCCTACCCTGCGCTGGGAGACAGAGAGTGGTGAAGGCTTCCTAGTAAAGGCCACCACAGCTATTCTCTGAGCCCCAACTCCATCAAGCAGCTAGGGCCGGGGGGGAGCTTTCTATGCTTTGCTGTCAAATCTTTGAGGGAAGGAGTGTTTAATTATTTCCAGGGCTGGATTACCCAATAGGCAGACTAAGCATGTGCTCAGGACACCAGCAAAGCAGGGGCCACCAAAAAAAATGAGGGTTTTTGTTTTGAAAAAATTTGGTATTTGAAACAAACACCATTCCAAAACATGTGGATGTGTCAGAGACTGTAACTGATCACCCTACTCCTGGTGGTAAAACAGACATTGTTCTAGAAGGTGTGGATGCGTCAGAGACTGAACCGGCTCATGCTGTAAATAATAGGAGAAAAGATCCTGGTATGTGGGTTGATTTCAGTACCGATGATGTAGTTTATTGGATAGATCATGGACCAAATGACTGTCAGCACCACACTGGGCCATTTGAGAAATCATGTCGGACTTTTACCAATGGTAAACAAACAAGATATTGTCCACAAAAAATATTTTTCGGCATGAAAGCGAATGGTGAGAAATACACTAAAGAATGGCTACTGTATTCACCATCAACAGAGTCTGTGTACTGTTTTGTTTGCAAACTTTTTGCATATAAACCTTCAACATCCTGGTTTGCTGCAGATGGATTTAGTGACTGGCGAAATACTGTTTTAATTGAACAACATGAAAATAGCACTACTCACAGAGATTCAATGTTGACATATTTAAATCGAAGACAGGGCTTTGGATTGACACAAAAATTGGAAGAACAAATTAAAGGAGAGTGTGAATACTGGCAACATGTCTTGCAGCATGTTATAGCTGTTATTCAAACATTAGCTGAATGTGGTCTGCCTTTCTGGGGATCAAATGACACATTTGGATCATTTCAGAATGGAAATTTCTTGGGATTGTTGGAGCTTGTGGCTCAGTCTGACCCATTTTTAGCAGGCCATATCTCAAAATATGGGAATGCTGGCAAAGGTAACCATCATACTTATCCAAGACAATATGTGATGAACTCATTGGTCTAATGAGTGACAAAGTTCATTCAGATATTGTGGATGAAATAAATACTGCTTGGTACTGCAGTTTATCTGTTGACTCTACACCTGATCTTTCACATATTGATCAATTGAGTATTGTACTAAAATATGTCTCTCCCACAGATGGAAAACCAGTTGAACAATTTATAACATTCCTCAATTTGAAAAGCCACACTGGTGAAGAAATGGCAAATCAAGTACTGCATTATCTGTGCCAACTTTGCAAAATAGACTTCTCAAAGTGTAGAGGTCAATCTTATGACAACGCTGCCAACATGTCAGGGCATCATCAAGGAATGCAGAAGAAGCTTTTAGAACAGAACAAATGCGCCATATTCATACCATGTGCTGCACACTCTCTCAATCTTGTTGGCCGCAGTGCTGTTGATTGTTGTCCGGTGGTAGTAAGTTTTTTCTCAACAGTCCAGTTACTTTATACATTTTTCTCTGCCTCAACACACTGATGGGCAGTTCTTAAAACATATTTGGGCAATGATCGTGTGTTAAATCTCTTTCTAATACTCGCTGGGAGGCACATGCAGTGGCAACTAGTGCAATTCTGGAATCCTACTCAAAGATTGTGGATGCATTAGAAAGTATAACTGAAGACCAATCGCAAAAGAGAGAAACTATAGGAGAGGCAGAAAACATTGCAGACAAGATGCAAGAACTAGAGTTTGTATTCATGTGGAATGAAATTTTACAACACTTCTACCACACAAGTCAAGCTCTCCAAGAAAAAAGAATTGGATTTGAAAACCTGTGCAGACCTCTGTCAATCATTAGCAGACCACTTACACACTTTGAGGAATGATTTTGAAAGATTTGAAGACATATTGAAAGATGTCTTGCCTGATACTAACTACAAAGAAGCCCAGTCCCACAAGCGAATCAGGAAAATACAAGCAAATGATAGAAGTGCAACAGAAACAGCACTGAATCCTAGAGACAAATTTTGCGTATCTACTTACTACGCTATAATTGATACACTTGAAGTTCAAACGAAGAGGAGAGGTGAAGTGTACAAAGAAGTATCAAGTAGATTTTCTTTTCTAAATGAAATGGACTTATCTGACTAACAATATTCACAAAGTTCCCAAAAGCTAGTTGACTCAAACCCTGTTGACTTGAACATGAATCTCTGTGGAGAAGTACGGAAGTTCCAATGTTATATGTGTGCAAAGTTTAATGAAACAGGAAAAATGAAATTCAGTCACATTGATCTTCATGACACAATACTGAAAGATGGAATACAATGTGTATTTCCAAATGTAGAGATCGCACTACGTATTTTTTAACATTGATGATTACTAACTGCTCCGCAGAATGCTCTTTTTCTCAGCTGAAAAGAATAAAAAACCCTCAGAGAACAACGTGTCAGGAAGACTTGATTCACTTTCCCTATTGTGTATGGAAGCGGACATGCTTCGTCGTGTCAGCTTCGCTGAACTTATCCAAGAATTTTGCAATCAGAAAATCTAGAAAGAAGCTATTTTAATTTCAGCATACATGTAAGTTTTATGTCATTTCGAAAAATAAAATTTTATTTGATGGTATAGTATTCTTTTTATTTTGAATTACATATGGGGGGGCACCATAATTTTTTCAGTGCTTAGGGCCTCTAAAGGTCTTAATCCGGCCCTGATTATTTCCATGGGATTCATTGGCTACTTGTTTGTTTGTGTCCCCTGCCTGTTCCCTTTGTCCCTGTTCCCTTTTGTAATTTACTTCATCTTTCCCTGGACTAATTTTTTTTTTAATCCTTATAATCTGTTCTTCCTTGATTCCCTGTAACTATAATCTGTAATGTCATAGAGATCATAGGGGCTGTCTGTTAGTTTATGCACCTCCCACATGACGGAGGGACTGAATGCAAGGAAACCAGGGCCAATTGGCTGTGAGATGGGTCACTTAGCCTCTGAGGAGCAGGGGCTCTACCAAACTTGGGCAGCAGGGCTCCCCAGGAGCGGGCGACAGATCAAATGGAAAATACTACGAGCTGAAGGTTGTAGCTAAGAGATACAAGTCCATTATCCTATCTCTGACAGTGGCCTGAACCAGATGCTTCAGAGGAAATGCAGTATGTTTCAAGGAACCCTGCAGCAGGGCTAACCTGCCCCCAGAGAAAGTTGTCTCCTCAATCCGCGCACATAAGGGCCAACTCCATGGGTGCTGGAGCACCCACAGAGAAAAATGGGTGGGTGCTCTGCACCCACTGGCAGCTCCCCACCCTGCCCCCCACCCCAGCTCACCTCTGCCTCTGTCTCCTCCCCTGCGCGCACCGCAGCTCCCCCTAGCTCCCAGCGCTTGCTGCCGTGAAACAGCTGTTTCGTGGCGGTAAGTGCTGGGAGGGAGGGAGGGAAAGGGGGAACGCAGCATGCTTGGGGAAGAGGCGGGGCCAGGATGGGGATTTGGGGAAGGAGTCCAATAAGGGCAGGGAAGGGGTGGAGTTGGGGCAGAGACTTTGGGAAAGGGGTTAGAATGGGGGTGGGGCAGGGGCAGAGTCAGGACAGGGCCGGGTGTGGGGGGTGATTGAGCACCCACCGGGCACTGGGAAAAGTTGGCGCCTATGTCCACGCATATAGAGGTTGAGGATTTATATCCTTCCTCAAGCTCTGGGTTTGTCTTTTTTAACATTTACTATCATAACTCTGAATAATCTTCTTCTCCCTATAAATACTGAATCCTTTTTTGCATCCTGCTAAGCTCTTGGCTGCAACGCAATCCTGTTGCAGCAAGTTCCACAGGCTAATTGTGCATTGCGTAAGAAAGCATTTCCTTTGTTCGTTTCTGAATTTGCCAGCTTGCTGTTAATTGAATGGTCCCTTGTTCTTGTATTATGTCCCTTGTTCTTGGGCTATCTGGTTCTCTGACATTAAAAGGGGGTGTGCTGGGAGTAAGGAATCTCCTATGCACCTGGTGTGAATGGGGACACCCAGGGAAAACAGCAGTTGAAAATGAAGTGGTAGACGAAAGCCCACACAAATCATCATAGCTGTGCAAAGAAGTTGCTATCTGTGAGAGGTGAAAGCTCTAGTGAATACATGAAAAATAGCCACTGCTCAGATGCCCGGAGCTGCTACAAAAATATAATTAGCAAAAAAAAAAAAGAAAAAAAAAAAGAGTAGAGAAAGTGGAGCCTGGCTCCAATCATTATTATTCAGTCTTCTGGTACAGAATGTATTTCCTTCCCCACGCATGAAACTGTACCTGAGTATTTGTTCCCATCTTTGCAGTGTCTCTCTCCCTCTGTTCTGTGGCAGCCTTTGGGTTAGTCGTGTTCAGCTAGTTCTATAAAGGGCACTATAAACTGACTGGATCCCAGCATAGTTCCACTGCAGCGTTAGAAATTCCTCTGGGTCAATGCACAAAAGGCATAAATGCAATCCACTGAGGTAGTGTTCCTGGAGCTTAAATGGCATTTATAGACCTTGGCACAGGACAAGAAGCAGCTGCTGCAAGCACAGGTGTAGAATGACATTAGCTTTTAGTTGTTGTTGGTCTCTTAGTCCCCTATCTGTTCCTCACCAGACCCCACTACTCCAAACAATCGTGGTTTTTGAAACAGCCCCAGTTCAAGGGCAGCATTAATTAGACAGTCAGGTTTATGGCTGTGATAAGCAGTGCTGGGGTAAGGTCACACCCGAGGGCTGCTTTCATTAAATTCTTTGAAATGTGGCAACAATTTAGTCCTTCCCGGGTTGCACCTGTTGGTTTCTAATGGACGAGCTTCAGGCTTCTAACAAAGCACTTGGTAGCTCTTCAGATGTGTGTGTCAGTGTGTGGGCATGTGTCATTTAGCCAGTATCAGCCGAGCATTTTAGCATGTTCAATCAAGCTGAAGGTCACACCCTTAAAAGCTGCCTTCACTTCAGGAAACCGCAGTAGCGGTTTGCCAAGAACTTTTCTTAGAAGAATTCCATCAATGTTCTACTGAAAACTGCTCATGAATGAAAGACTGGCAGCAGTACAGCTGGTCTTGAACTGGATTTTGAATCACCAAAATGGAAGGCAGTTTGGCGATAGGTGTTTTTCATTTCTGTTCATTCTAGTTAAGAGATTTAGTAGACAACAGCGAGGTCAAAAATTATCATGTGTATACCGTGTGTTTGCAGAGTCACCTTCGTAGACACGCACTTCCACCAGTTTGCACCCAAAGGCCAGTCCAGGCAGAGCCCTAGGATTACATTTCTTCCTGTACTTCCTCATGCACCAATTCTTCTCCTTTAACACATTTACCCTCTCCTCTGTCTGCTCTCATTTCTAGTGAACAAAGGGCATCTCTGGGCTTCTCTTTTAGTAAGGAGGCCATTGAAGGGGAGCCTCCTCCGAGACTTGTCCCGATGTTGCTTGCTAAGCATACCAGCATGTGGCATTTATGCAGCATAGAGCTGTAACTCTCCTCTCCATCTCAAGGGGCAGGCAGTTGGTCCTCTATGGCAGCGGTTCTCAAAGGGGGTGTCTGTGAGCCAGTTTCAGGAGGTCTGCAAGCCCTGAGTCCTGGTGTCCCACAGGGCAGAAGCCCCGAGCCCTGAGTAGAGCTGGATGGGCCCGGGGGGGAGAGGGCAGCTCCACCCCTCTTCCTCTCCCCACCATGGGGCCCCACCCTCTGGCTGGTTGTGGGTGAGAAGCCAGGGCCTGGCAGTGCGGGGAAGCTGCTACTCCATGGTGCCATGGAGTGGGCAGCTGCAGCATTCCCCCGTCTCCTCCTCCTGCTGCAGATCCCCAGGGCTGCGGCTGCTCCTCAGCTCCAACCCCACTTTTATAGCTCACAGAGCCGGTAAGAGCCACCTGTGCAGGGTGGACCTGGCTCCAGGGCAGGCAGAGTCCTCGGGGAGCAGTGACCACAGGTGGGGGCCCTCCTGGCACACAGTCCCTAGCTACCCCTTCCCTGCACCCTGAACACCCCCCTACCTGCCCACAGCTCCTAGCATCCCCCCTGCCTCCACCCTGAGCTATCCCCTTGCCGGCACACAGCCCCTCACTACCCGTCTCCCTGTACCTTGAGTTACCCCCATCCAAACACAGCCCCTAGCTACCCTTTCCCTGCACCCTAAGCAACCCCTGCCCAAATACAGCTCCTAACTACCTCCTGCCTTTAGTGAATTGAGCCCCCCTCCCCACCTTTGAGTTATAATTTTTGGTTGCAGCCACACCCCCTCCCCAGACAGGCTGGGTGACCTGCGGAGGTGAGTCAGAGGGTGGAGATGGCACTCCCTCCCTGGGCCCCACCAGAAGGAGTTGGCCTAAGCCCTGCAGGTGCTGACGGGCAGCAAGGGCAGAGCACTGAGGGGCCTGTTGAGGCCCTGTAGTGAGGCGGTGTGGCTCCCCACCGCCCCAGAGAGGGACGAGCCCAGCTGGGTGCCAGAGTGGGTGGAGCCAGGGAGCTCTGAGCCCGCCCCTCAGGGGGTCAGGCGGCGACCCAGAAGTATAAAAGCTCGCCCACGGAGCTCACTGAGGGCCCAGCAGCCGGGGAGGCCAGACGCCTCCAGCCTGGCCCGCGACTGGGAAGCCACCGTGACCCAAGGTGCATGCCAGGAGTTGCCGGACCTGCCCTGCTGCCGTTACCCGGAGGAGTTGCCAGGCCTGCCGCTTGCCCACTACCCTGAGGAACCCATGGTGCTGGACGCCCCGGATGACTCCTCCTGGACCCGGGTACCCCAAGAGGGGGGATTAGGAAGTAGCCCAGGGACAGCCGACCCCATTCTGGCTGTGGCATTGACAGAGCCCATGTCAGTGTGTTGCGGCCAGGATCCCCACTGACCCAGCAGCAGGTCTTCTGCCGCTGCTAGGGCCCCGGGCTGGGACACAGTGGAGTGGGAGGGCCTGTGTCCCCCCTGCCAACTCGTGGGTGGCCGTCTCCCCCTCTTCCAGGTCCTTTAGGGCCTGGGCCTGCTAACATTGAACTGTTTGCTCAGCCCCTGCCTGAGGGCCGGAGCTACTGACTTGCTTTCTCCACCCTGACCCAGGGCCTGGGCCTATTTCTATACATTGATTGCTACTGCTCAGCCCCTGCTGAAGGGCCTGAGCACCTGACTTATTGTTGCCCCACCCTGACCTAGGACCCGGGCTTACGGTGCTTGTTTCAGTTGCCACAGGGCCGCCGAGGGAGACTCCCGCGGCCAGATTAATTTCCCCAAACATTATCTGTGTGTTGTGAGCTGTTGTGGCTCTCTGCCGTCCCGGAGAGGGTTGAGCCCCGACTAGCCACATTACAGGCCCGTAGTGCTTCCTTGAAGGAGCTGGGGTGTACAATCCAAGGGACTTATGGGTCACTCTTGAGTCTTTTAATCCATGAAGCTTCGTGTCCGTCTGTTCTGAAAAGAATAAAGCTTCTTTGAAAGGCAGACCCTGAACAGTTTGTTGGACCTCCTGCGGGAGCCCAGAGAACCATAGCCATGAACTCCTATGCATGGCAACTACTGAAGCCCTGGACCTGGCCACTGAGTCAGCCACATCCAGAGCAGCTTGTAAAGAGGCCCTTGCCACCAATTTTCCCTCATCCACTAGGAAGGAGAACTCTTACCTGGCCTCTTGTGGCAGCAAGACTTTGAATTTTTGGATGGAGTCCCACAAGTTAAAATCATACCTGTCCAGCAGCACCTGCTGGTTTGCAATTCTGAGTTGTAACCCGTCGGTGGAATAAACTTTCCGACTGAACACGTCTTATATCTTTGAGTCCTTTGATATGGGGGTTGCACCCTGATGACCTTAGCTTTCTCTTTCATTGGTGGCGTATACCAGGGATCTGCGGGGTGGGGAGGAAGGGAGAGGGATGGGTGTAAAGGAGCTAACCTTGGGCAGGAACACAGTATTTTTGTTCTACCCTTTTTGATGTGGGGGGAAGGGATGCAGGGGGTCTGCCATAGAGTATTAACGGCCTTATTGAGAGGCAGGGCTACTTTTGAAGGGCTTGCTCTGGCTAAAATGTCAAGTAGGCTACTGAAGGACTCTTTCACTATCTCCATCTGTACACCCAGATTTAAGGCCACCCTCTAACAATTCTTGATGAGCCTTATAGTCATCCAGAGGAGGTGACATGCCTCATCAGGGGAGAAGGAAGAGGAGATCAGCACCGGCTGTGGGTGCTCTTCCTCCCTTTCTGCATCAGCAAGATCCCGTTGAGCCGGCTCTGGAGTTCAGTACTGGGTTCGGTACCGGAGTCCGGACTGAGTGCTACTCAGTGGAATGGTTCCGCCCTTTTTCCAAGGCCACTGAATAGGAGTGCTTGGAATATGCCCTGGAAACTGGAGGGAAAAACCCAAGCGTTCCAGAAGGGCCACTTGGCTGGTGTAGGTCCCCAGTGATGTCCTAGCCAACCACTCAATTGTACTGTTGTGCCCAGATCCATGGAAGGGTGGAAATGCCTGGAGGAGTAGCAAGAGTGGCTTCTAGGAGGGGAAGAGTAAGACCCGATCTCCAGTTCCAAAGAGGACAAGTCTCTCCGGTGACAACGGAGGTGCCATTCCTCATGGTGCCGGAGATCGGTGTGGTGGAGAGGTCCACACCATGGCAAGCATTGCAGGATTCCCTTTTGACAGTACCGAAGTGCACAGTACCAAACGTTGAGATGACCCAGCAGGTTCACTCCTGTCCATCAGCACTGATAATGCTGACTCTCTTACTGCCAGCAGTACCGGTACTGCCAGCGAGAGAAGGTCCCTGGGATCTGCAAACTCCTCCGGTATGGTGGGTACCAAGATAGTATCAGTCCTGCTCTGTGCTGCCAATCTAGAAGGCTCTTCTGGTACTGGACTCAACGGTCCCTGCGGAGATGTCGGAGTCAACAGCACCGGCTTGTGCAGCACTGAGGCAGAGGAGGGCTTTGGCTTAGATTGCACTCTACTCTGATCCCCCTGCCTGGCCGTCTTCAGTACTGTGGATCCCCTCCTTTCAGCAGGCTGTTTCTTGTGCCTTTTTCTGGGCACTGGGGATGGTGATCGGTGCCGGGACTCCAGGATGGCAGGAGGAGCAGTCTTTACTGACGCAGGGGTACTCGGCGCTGAGTCTGACTGACCTGGCTCCAATGGAGGTCTCAGTGCTGCTTCCATGTGCAGGAACTTCAGCCTGGCCGCCCGATCCTCCTTCATGAGAGGCTTAAAGTCCTTGCAGATCTGGCAACAGTCCCCCGTATGAACTTCTCCCAGGCACGTAAGTAGCTTGAGTGCATGTTGCATAGACTTGTTGCAGGAGGCGCAAACCTTGAAGCCCAGTGACCAAGGCATCCCTCGACATTGGGGATCAGACAAAATCCCCCGGTAAACAATAACTAACCAATTTACTAAACTTCACTAAAACTAGCTAAAGTAAGTAAAACTAACTAACTATGTGCAATAAACCAAGAAAGTCCACTGCGAGAACTTGTGAATGCAAAAAGAGCAGTGCCAGCAACTGTCACAGGCGGTAAGATGGAACTGAGGGGATACGGGGTCAGCTGGATGCTTTATACCAGCGCTAACAGTGCATGGCAGCCGAGAGCTCTCAAGCCACCGCGACAGGTACCACTGTGGGAAAAATTTCCGGCGACTGTGCGTGGGGCACACACAGACCTAGAGGGGAATGCACATGTACAATCACTTGAAGAACTTATACTGCTGTATTCACCTGCCTTCTGTATCTGACTATGCTCTTACCTCTTATGAGGAAAATAATGTGTACAATGCTGTTTGCCACTCGTAAAGAAACAGCAGGGCCAAATTCTGATCTCAGGTAAACGCTGATGTAAATCTGGAGTAACTCCAATGGTGTCAGTGGAGCTATGTAACTCAGAAGAATTTGTTCCTTGGTGAATAAAATTGGTCAAAGGTAGGGAAGTCCCTAAGAATGTCAGGAAGAAGCCAAATCATGGAACTCTTTTCTAGTCATCTGCATTAGGCAGGCTGGAGCTGGAATGTAGTATCAGTTAGAGCTATGGGTTAGCTTATTGGGGTAGGCAAGACCCAGTGCTGGGCACTGAGATAAGAAAACAATTATTTTCAGTATCTCACCATTCCCCATTAGTGGGTATTCTGGGTCCCTCCCTCTTTCTGTCTCCCACTGGAAGGAAAACACTTCCCATCCCAGCACTGAGGCATCAGAACACCCCACCCACCACTCTGAGTGGGCCCACAGCCTTATACAATTATAGAATCATTGAATATTAGGGTTGGAAGAGACCTCAGGAGGTCATCTGGTCCAATCCCCTGACTGATGCATCCCTCCCACCTTACCCCATTGACATTTATGTCTTCTGTTTTTCTTCCATTGCTGAGTCTGTGATGATTCTTTCTCACCTCCAGCCTGTCCTTGCATTGTGACACATAGCAGCATTGGTTCCCAGATTGCGAGAGAGACTGGGAACCAGAAGCAGGGAGAGGCAGAGCATGTTGGAAGCAGAACAGGGGTTAGATATAGGCCAGGGCAGGAGGGTGGATTGGGATGGTCTTCTCCCAGGAGTTCAGAAACACATCCTCCTTTCTGGCACGCTGCCCAGAAAATCATGGCAATGAGCTAGTTCTGAGGTGACCCCCACCTAAGAATTAGATAGTTACCTAAGGTTTGCTACCATCCATGTATCTTTTGGATATTTGGCATCAGGAGACAGGACTTCTCTGTGCTAGCCCTATCCTTTCCACCCCGCGTGCATTGCTGCAGGCACAAAGGTGACAAGAGCTATTTGTGGGGTGCATCAGTGGTAAAAGAGAATGCAGGGAGCCTTTTATCCAGCCACATTTAGAGGGTAGGATTGCAATCTAGTGCTCATATGAGTGCTTTGGAGAGGCACCGGCTGTCACAATGGCTGACAAAGCCCCAAAATGTGTGCTGAGATGCTATGGGGTGTGGTCAACCTGTCTGCAGCCTCAGATAGCTAAGAGTGCTCACTGCTTCTTTTCAAGGGATTTGCAATGTGTCCCTGCTCCATATCTCTTCCCTACTCCCCTTCCTGCTGGATCCCAGGAGCAAAGGGCACATTGTCCAGCATCCCTGTTTCTTCACAGCACTGGGTAGAGCACAAGAAGTGAGTCTTTGTGTTGGAAGATAACAGAGAAGCAGTTAATGCTGTCATCATTACAGACAATGCAGAGTCACACTTAGGGTGCAGATCTGGAGCCAAACTGGGGGGTTTCAGAGCTGATTAGCGAGATCAGGGCAGCCATGAATTTCATTCCCAGGTTTACTTTGCACTTCCCCAAAGTCTGGGGGTAGTTGGTGGTTGGATTTGGATGGTGGGGGGAGGGAGGTTGGTTCAGACCCAATAGAATGCTCCCTGGGAATGAACTGGGTCATTAAAAAAAGTAACATAGCCCAGAGACGTTTTTCCTTAAAATTGCCTGTGAGCAGCTGCAAACCCAAGTGCAATTGCAGGATAGAAGGGGCAGGGGGAAGAGCAAAATAATTACAGCGTTACTTGATTGTGTCTTCTCAAGAGCAGATTTTAAAAAGGCATATTGAAGTATCCTCTTGCCTGTAACCTCTGGTTACATTCCATCTGCCACTTCTTACGCTGTCTCTCTTCTGCTCCCACTCCTGCCCACTATATGGCTGCGCTCTTCAGTCCAACACTGCTCCATGGGTATTAACAATAGTATGTTGCTCTCTCCAATGAGGCACTTTTAGAAAGAGCAGGGAGGCACTGTGACCAGCAGACAGAGGCTGGTTTTTTGACAGAGCACTGGAGCTGGGCGAGCAGCGAAGTCTATAAAGAAGGATGAGCCAAGAATGGGCAAAGCCAGAGAAAAATGCCCAGGCATTGCGATGCCAGCAATAAGACTGTGGTGTGTCCTGCAATGATTCAGAAAAGGCAGCTGACAACTGCTGCAGGATCTCAGGTCCTTTAAACACCAGCCTTGCAACACTTTAATAGTATAGCTGGCTGAGCTTGTCCTTGGCTTGTTGTCATTTGGGGACAGAAAGCTGAGCCAAAAACAACTACAGACTTTAACTTATTCACTCACCTTGACTGTACAGAGCATGGTAAAGAACTGTCAGGGACTGAACCAGCTGCTGGCCTGCTCCCTAGCTAACTTCACTGCTAGGCAACCAATTCACCCAGCTGCACTGCCCAGACTGGCTGCTGGTTTAGCAAGCCTGCTTACAAGCCCGGACCCCACAGCTGTATGTGCCAAACAATGGAAACTTCCTTAAAATTGTGGAGCTGATGGCTGAGTTTGATGCTGTACTCCAGGAGCATCTAAGAAAAGTCACCACCCAAGAAATGTACACACACCACTACCTTGGAAAAACAATTCAAAATGAGATCATAGAGTTACTGGCAACAAAAGTCAAACAGAAGATTGTAGCAGATCTGAAGTCAGCAAGATATTACTCTGTTATTCTGGACTGCACACCTGACATCAGCCATACGGAACAAATGACTTTAATGGTGCATTTTGTAACCACAGAACCTACAATGAACAGAAAATGTCCCTGCAATGGTGACTATCAGAGCATTTTCTAGAATTTATTGACCTTGATACTACAGGAGCTGGTATGACAAACGTCCTTCTTAAAAAGCTGGAAGATACGGGAATTGCGATAGCTGACGTGAGAGGTCAGGGCTACGATAATGGTGCCAACATGAGAGGAAAGACCAGAGGAGTGCAGACACGGATCTGAGGGGTAAACCCTCGAGCTTTTTTTCTCCCATGCAGTTCTCATTCATTGAACTTGGTGGTCAGTGATGCAGCATCAGCTTCTAATGAGGCTGCTGAATTTTTTAATGTAATTCAAAACATCTGTGTATTTTTGTCTGCATCAACTCATCAATGGCAAATTTTGAAGCAACATCTGGGAACATCCTCTCTGACACTGAAACCACGGAGTGCCACATGATGGGAAAGTCGAGTGGAGGAGATAAAGCCTATCAAACACCAAATTGGGAAGATAGATGATGCCATAGTTCCCATTATGGAGGATAATGCTATGACAGGAACTGTTTGTGGGAGAACAGTGGCAGAGGGAAATGGACTCACCAGAAACATACATAACTTCAAATTTCTGTGTGGCTTAGTGTTGTGGCATGACATACTGTTTGAAATAAATGTTGTAAGCAAGAGACTCCAAGGTGTTGACCTTGATATATGTAGAGCAATGGAACAACTGGACAAAGCAAAGTCATACCTAACCGGTCAGATGAGGGATTTCAAAATGTTCTGAAGAGTGCACAGAAGTTGGCAGAGGAGCTTCACACTGAAGCTATTTTCCCACCCTTTCAAGAATACAAGAGCCACCAAAGAAGAAGACATTTTGATTACAAGGCATGGTATAATCCCATAAGAGACCCCAAACAACAATTCAAAATTGAATTCTTTAACCAGGTGCTAGATTGTGCAATACAGTCAGTTCAAAAAGGTTTAATTCAGCTCAAGGAACACAGCAGTATATTTGGGATGTTGTATGATATTCCAAAACTCCTCACTATACCTGAAGAAGACCTACACCAGCAGTGCAGGGCACTAGAGACAGTGTTGATACATAATGACATGTGCAATATTGATGCGAGTGATTTAGGTGATGAACTGAAAGCCCTTTCAAGATACATTTCAGCAGGATCAACTCCAAAGGCTGCTCTTGAATACATGTGCACAAATAAGACGACCACCCTCTTTCCAAATGCTTTTGTTGCTCTGTGGATACTTCCTGTAACAGTTGCCGGTGGAGAATGCAGCTTCTCAAAGCTGAAGTTAATAAAAATACATCTACATCCAGGAGGGGCTGGTCAGCCTTGCAACCATCTCAATAGAGCATGAGCTGGCCCAGACTGTGGACCTTCAGGAAGCAGTTCAAATCTTTGCAACCAAGAAGGCATGGAAAGCACCACTTTGATTATTCAAACAGATAAAAATGCCAGTGTTTACTATGCAGACAAGAAAAGTTACATTTGCTGTTCAGGCGTTTGAAAGTTAAGTGTTACTTAAAATTTTTGAACAAGGCATTTTAAGTTGTTAGGTCTCCTTTATTGGGATAAGTAGCAGAGCAGTACCACGAGAGGAGTGGAATAGGAAGAAGGCAGAACTGAGACCTTTCAAAGTTTTGGCCCAGGCGAGGGGGCATGGGGGCATCATTTGAGCTCCCTGCCTCAGGTGCCAAAATGGTGTGGGCCGGCCTCGCTGGTTGACCCTCTGGCATTGGGCTTCTGTCCTCCATACTGACCCTCCGTTCTTTCCCTGGACTCTGCCCACCCTGGACCCAGCTTCCACTACTCGGCCTAACCACTCACAGCCCAGTCAGCTGCAGGAACAGAGCGCAATGGGCTGGTAGTGGAGCTGGTGGCAAAGCAGGCTGCAGTGGCGTGGTAACCTAGACTAGAATGATACATGCTTGGCCACAGGTATCTCTATAGGTTTGCTGGAGTGTGCAGAGACCAGGGTCAAGATTTTCATGTGTGCCTAAAATTAAGCTCCAAAAGTCATATATTTAGATGCCTCAATAAATGGCCTGATTTTCAAAAGTGCTGAGTATGTAGAAACTCTCAAGCCCATGGAAGTCCTATCGACTTCAATAGACTTTTGATCAGGTCAATAATCAGGCCACTTTTTAGGAGCCTAAATATGAATTTAGGAACCTAACTTTAGTCTCACAGGCTTGGAAATCTTGTCCCACATTACTATTCAGAGGATGATTTGGGGAATCTGTCTATGTGTGCGTTATGAATTCTGGTTAACGTTATAACTTGCTGTATCATTGAATGCCTCCGTATGTAAGGAGTCGGCTGCCAGGGACCCTGTCATGTATCATCCCTACTGTCTAGAAAAAGCTACGGAACAAACAAAAGAAATTCTTATCCTGGTCTCTGGCTGAACAATGGGTATGCTAAGGAGGGTGCTTGAGAAGGGAGAGCCAGATCTATTCTCGTGGTCTGAAAGGAGTGGGATTTGAGGAGGAAACCAATGAAACCAGATGGTAGTGCTTGCATTTAAAAACTCATAGGGACTCACAGAAACAAAGGGAGCTTGAGCTGGAGAGAGGAATAGACTGACATGCATTTGTAGCAGAGGAATACTTTTCTAACTGAGGGACCAGCTGAGAAAGAAGGAAGCTGGCGGGGGGGGGGGGGAGGGGAGAGGGGAGAGACTCCATGATTCACATGAGATGCATGTGCAGGAGAGGAAGGCTCTTGGAGATGTTACAGAAATCTGATCAAAGCCTGAAAAATGCTAAAGGGTGGTGTGCGGAAACTGAGGCAGGGAAATGCATCCAGTGATGCAGTTTCTAGATCTATATACTTCTTGTGTGAGCTAAAGTAAAGAGTGGCTGGTTTTTGGAACCAGCCTGTCCCCAAAGAGGTGAACTCTAAGACATCGTGCTCACAATGTTGGAGCTCTGGGAAAGGGTGTGCTTAAGTAACTGGGGTGTATATGGGATGTCAGGACTGATCCTGGGGGCCTAGGGCAACTCGACCACATTGTCACATTTCCATGAAGGACTGACAGGGATCCTGTACTCAGGAAGTATGCCAAAGGGGCAGAGGAAAGAGACAGTGCTGGAGCCTACTCAGGAAGCTTAAAGCACACGGGGCTAGGGTGTGAGGCTCAAATACAGCAATCTGGTGAGTTTCCAGCAAGGGGAGTTCTACCAGGGCTGTGACAGACACATTCTGTTCAAATTCATCATTGAAGTTACAGTGACTAACTACAGTGCTATACGTTCGAGGGTATAAAAGCTGTATTATTGGAAAATAACCTAGTTTGTGTTGTTCGTGCCCATGAAACAGACTCAAACAAAAGGGAACTCCAGTTATTTGACATGTGATTTTAAGATTGGTCTCTTTCTCTCTTGCAGAAAGGGCAAGTTTCTCAACATTGCAGTCAGTTGACTGAATATTGGAGCTGGCCTGCATTGCAAAGAACAAGAGCTAGTTAAAAGTGTAGCTGCATCAGGTGTTTTTAAAGGATGATCAATTTGTTGCCTCAGAAGAGACAGGAGGAGTGAGAAGTGCAGACGTCCCTTAGTTCCCCTTGTTTCTCTTCCACATAGAGAGCTCCACATTTCGCTACCTTTCTACTCTAGGAGTCCATCTAAACTGCCTCCACCCAATGTCAGCCCTGCATAGAGAGGAGGGAGCCATTACAGTTTATTTAGATTGTAATTTCTTTATGGAAAGTCCCATTACTGGGCGCCTAATGCAGCAGCACCCTGATTTCGGTTGAGGCCTCAGGCACTGCTGTAATCTAACAATAATAATTTAGGCTTCACATGGTTACGGTTGTGTAGTGCCAACAGTGAGTAAGACCAAAATGGTGGGTGACAGAAGGAAGTCTGAAGAGTACACGGGATAAGAGAAGGTGCAGATTTTTGTAACGGATTCAAAAATTGAAAAGAAACTGGAGAAGATTTCATTTTTACAAGCTTTTTTATTTATTTGAATGCATTTATAAATAAACCAACAAGGGCATGTGCATCTATGACCTCTGACCTTTGGTACTCAACTTGCCTTTTCTGACAGGACTGACATTGAATCAGACTAAAAACAAATAGTATAATTGCACCATTTCTTACCTCCATGTTATAGGCGTATCCTTCTCTTTGCAAGCATGGATGACAAGAAATGCAATAGCACATCCTGAGCAAGACTGGAGGAGTAATTACAGGAATGTCATAGACTTATTTAAAATTAAATTACATTTTTTCCAGTGAAAATCTTTTCAAGTTTTGGACAATTTCACCATACGTGATTCAGAGAGCCTGGACTATCCACAATCTGTCTCAAATATGTACTTGATGGGAAAAGCCCATTCTATATATTCTGCTTGGTTGAGGTTGGGACAATACAGAACTTTGTGTAGAGTAGTCATCTAATTAACAGTTACAAAAGTTTTGAAAATGAAATGCCAAAACATTGGGACATATGAACACTCAGCTCCCTCTTAGCCAGGTCTCTATGTCATCACCATTCATTTGTTTTCACTAAGAGACCCTTTGCAATACTATTCTGTACCTTAGTGAAAGGTCCTAATGTTGTTTTGTTATTCTGCAAAATAAATTGTTTGATTACAAGACAGTGGGATTTAGGCAAATAAACTAGATTGTGTATATGACTGGTCACGTGTTAAAATATTATTAGTGCAAATTGACTAACTAGGTAGGTTGACCAGATGTCCCCATTTTTAAAGGGACAGTCCCAATTTTTGGGTGTTTTTCTTATATAGGATCCTATTACCTCCCACCCCCTGTCCCGATTTTTCACTTTTGCTGTCTGGTCACCCTATAACTAGGGCTTTTCTAGGTTCCTGGGGAGCTGACAGGCTTCCTGTAGAAGCAGCCAAAATTCTCTGATGAAGAATGAGAATATAGCCCATCGTTTATCTGTTATGGGTCATCAGTCTTGATGGGACAAGGCTGCACCCTCTGCTGGCAACAACTAGGCATTGAAAAGTCATGCCTGCCACAGAGGAGAGAGAGGAAGTTTAGGTACAGCCACTCAGCAGGAGTCCTCTTCACTGCTATGTAAGAAGCTTTGATGCTCCTGCTTCCTCTAGCCACAACAGCTGCATTCTGTCCTGAGGGGGTAGGCAGCTATAATGCAAAGGCTCCCCTTCTAGGGCAAGGAAGGATTCGGTGATGCCCCTATTCGCCAGCTGCTTCCAGTGTTGCATGTCCCAGAGAGTCCTAAGGGGCCCTATTCCCCAGCGACCTCTGCTGCTCCTCCTGCTGGTATTACAGGGCTCAAGACCTACCACTGCCACCAGCCATTCCCAGTGCCACCAAATCCCAAGGGTTCCCCCTTCCTCTAAAGCCTCAGGTATTGGCCACAACTGGAAGCAGGACATAAGAATTGACATAACAATGGTCTAATTTGGTCTGGCTAATCCGATCTTCTTAAGCAAGCTACTTAGCATTTTGGGCACCTCTCCGTGGAAATGAATATTGGTTTCCAGGCACTGAGGCCTGGTTTACACTTGAAAATTAGGTCGGCATAACTATGTCTCTCTGGAGTGTGAAAAATTCAGA
Source organism: Eretmochelys imbricata (assembly GCF_965152235.1). Classification (NCBI taxonomy): domain Eukaryota; kingdom Metazoa; phylum Chordata; order Testudines; family Cheloniidae; genus Eretmochelys; species Eretmochelys imbricata. Next base: position 197,791,903 of record NC_135574.1, on the reverse strand, counting down.
CCCCTGAGCAGCGTAGTTAAGCCGAACTAAGTCCCCATGTAGACAGCACTAGGACAGAAGAATTCTTCTGTCAACCTAGCTATCGCCTCTCGGCGAGGTGGACTACCTATGCCCAGGGAGAATCCCTCCAGTTGGTGTAGGTAGCATCTACACTGAAATGCTATGGCGGCACAGCTGTAGCAATGCCATTGTGCGTCTGTAGCTTTTTAAGTGTAGACAAACCCTGAGTCTTTGGTATGTATTTCTTTAACACTGTGGTAAGGAATGCGCACACTGTTATACTTTTAGAGTCATTCTCAATCACAAACAGCTGTCGCTCTTCCTACCAACGGCTTCCTTTCACCTCCAAGTGCATGTAATTTTGCAGACACTGAATGGGAAAAAAAAAACCCACCGATGGCGGATCGCTGTGTACAAACATTTAAGCAGCTCAGACCACGTTACAGGCTGGATTGTGCATTTTCACATGGTTCTGGGCAGTGGGCTCAGATCTGCGCTGAGGATCACAGGGAGCGATCGGGCATCACAAGCACGTCACGAGGCATGCTCACTGTCTTCATCCAATAGGATGGAGTAGATTGCTCCACTGCATGAATTGGCTTTGCTATCCAAGGACCAGTGTGAAGTAAGGGGTTGGGACCAGGGCTCTGTATCCTTCTGACCCCCTTTTTGGCAATATGTTCGCTGGAGGAAGAAGGGGGCAAACAGTCTGTGCTTGCACGAACTGCTGTTATTTGTGATGCTTGCTCAGGCAGCATGAAAAGGAGATTACTTTTGTGCCCACGTGCTACCCATCTGCATATGAGCTACTCTAGTTTACTGCTATATGAGGTATAGGGAGAATCTTCTAAAATCCAACATTGGCAATCAAACCGATTGATATTGTAGCGGCAAAGGCTCAAATGCCCCTCCCATTTTGTTTCTCCAGTAAAGCCCCGCCCACTGTGAATAATATTTAAAATTATTCATTCATTTCTGACCGTCACAGTGAATTCCTGGTGAAATGTGGAAGTCTGCATACCGTGAGCTCAGCTCACAGAGAGAGGAGTCATTGCAACCTTTTGAGCTGTTCATAGGAAGTTAAATGTATTTGTTCATTGTAGCAGAAGTTCCAGCCCAAGTCACACAGTCAGGTCCAGGGTCAATGCAATTGGCTGTCAGATCCAGGAATCCACTTTAGAGAGAAACTGTAAGGAAGTTAAATAATAATATAGACAGTAAATTCCACGCTCTAGAGACATCAATTATGAAGTATTTAGGCAAGCAGAGAAACAGATTTTGCTGGCTCAAAACATAATTGTAGCAGCAGAGGTTCCAGGCCTAAGTACAGCATAAGAGAATGCAGTGGGCATGCCCTCTCCTGCCTTTCAAAGTTGGAAGAAAAAAATCTAATGCCTTCTCTCCCAGGAACGTATAGCTAGGAGTGTGCTCTGTCTTCAGTCAATAGTACAACAGAGCTTAGTGGGATGAGGGGTTTGGAGTGATGTCTGAGTGTGTTCTAGAAGCAGGAGTCTTTTACAGAGAACATCTTAAAGTGAGTTTATTGCGTTCATGAAAGATCAGGCTTTCTTGAGAGGATGAAGAAAGGGGAGGTGATCTCTTTAATCAAAATAAATACAGCTGAAATACATGGGAGAACAGAGTGAACAAAACCTGTTCTGTTAAAAGGGCTCCCTGTGCATGTCACCTGAGGATGGGACCAGCCTCCTTACATGGTGCAGTCAGCAGATAGGGAAGACCTGATGCAAAAGGCTCAGTCAAACTACTTTACTGATCTTGCAGGTCTCCCTTTCATGTTTTCAGAGGGAAAACAAAAAGGGGAATTCCTTACAGTTGCATTCATTAAGTTTCACTTCAGTTTTCTATGCCCAGCAACCTTCTACTGTAGCATTAAGACACAACATACTCTGTATTAGGCCCACATGCTGGAAAAAGTGGCCACTAATTTAGGATCCCTAACTAGAGACCCAAGACTGATTTTCAGAGGTGCCAAGTACCTACAACAGCCACTGAAGACAATGGGAGATATGGGTGCTCACTCTCTGTGATAGGTAGCTCTAGTCCTTCAAACTGGGGCAACCCATACTCAGTGGCCACGTCTGAAAATATTGGCTTGAATGCACATTTTGGGTGTCTTGTAAGGCATGAAGCCAAAAGCTGAGTAATTTCAACCACCCAAGAAATGTTCCAAGCGCCCACAAATGAACATCCTCAGAAGACTCATCACTATTAAACAAAATAGCTCCTTGAGTTTCAATTTCAGATTACAAAAATACTTTAAAGCATTTTAGGTGGGGTTTATGCAACATCTTATTCCTCTATGAAAAGTAGCTCCTCATAAAAGAATAAGAGTAGGGAAAAGAGTTTAATAACACCTTCTCCCTATTACTCTGAATATATTTTGTCTGATTTAATTCCCCCACCCCCCGCTCTATTTTTAAGGATCCCTGAACTCTTTGTAGCTTTTCTTCCTCCTCTTATCCCCATACATCCCAAAGCCAGAGGGTAACTGTTTTATTATCCCAGTGTCAGTTCTCAGGATACCCAGGACCCTGTGAGAAGGAGTCGTGCCTTTGGTAGTTGGATGTTAGCTCCCTAATTCCACCAATCTGCAGTGGCATGCCCTCTATGTATGCAAGGCATACCTTGCATTTCCCACTGGCTGGCTGCAGGCCATATCTGTCCACCCCCCATCTCCGGAGGACACCATTTTGTAGAACAAACCTCCATGCAGTGAACTTGCTCTTACCTCATAGAGGACGCCATTTTGGAACACCTAGTGAGTTGTTGCATACCTCACTAAAACTGTCATGGCATGCCACTGCCTGTCAGCCACTCAACCACTATCCTCCAGGCGATGCCAGCTCCCTTTTTTTGCCTTGCAGTTTAACAATAGGTGCACCCCCAAATCCCTTTGAATTGTTCCCCTGTGATATCCAGCCCCATGATACTGGCTTATCAAAGAAATCCCAGATCCTCTGCTCCCACAGTTTATGTACCCCAGTTTAATAGTTTTACCTTAAATCACTGCTCCTGTAAAAATCCACAGCATTTGTGTGCACGTATTATAAAACAGAAGTATGTTTATTTAAGAAAGTATGGAGAGTTCACTAGAAACAAGACAGAGTGTTGGAAACAAATGGTTACAATACGAAACAAAAATCATAGAATGCAAGAAAGCTTATGCTCAAATAAATTGGTTAGTCTTAAGGTGCCACAAGTACTCCTTTTCTTTTCACTTATTAATAGTTACCCTTCCTATCTAATAAAGTAGATTCACCCCTCTTTCCAGCTCCCCTCCCACCGACCCCAGACTTCGGTTTTGAAGAGCTGGCTGGCTTCACAGGCAACCAGCACCCAATTTTTCAAGAGAAAAATTCCCCAAAGCATCTCCTCAGTGAATGGATGCCTTTCCCTACCCTGTGTTAGATGAAAAGAGCCTTTTCTCTTTATTCATAGGCAGGGTGATTGTCTGTTGTAATGCTCCTTTTCATTTCCAAGTGGTTTTGATTGTTTGCCGTTCTCCCTGATGGTTTCACATGGAAAGTCTTGGGATGGAGCAAAGCTAGATAATTGGGTCTTGCATTACTTCAGTGGCTAACCTAGGAGGGGTAACAATTCTCTCTTGCTTGAAGGGGCCATCAAGACATATTATCTCCTGGTGACTAACTTTTACTGCAAGTCCATAAAGCATATTTTCCATATAAATACATTATTGCTTAAACACTACCTGTACATACAATGCACAATGAATATTAATCGTGGCATGATACAAGCTTTCTGTAGGTACCATACATGTTCCTCTTTCGGGATAAATATCCTGCAAAACCTAAGTTTAGTGTGGTGAGTTTGTCAGGTCTGAGGTAGGAGTTGTTGGCAAAGACAAGGCACCCATTGCCAAGGAGCCTCTGTGTCACAGTCTGTCTTAGCACTAGCAATCAGGGCTGCGAGCAGCCTGGAACACAGGTTGATGTAGCTCAGGGCAGGCATCTACAGGTTTTGTCAGAATAACAGCATTGTAATGTGTGTCCCTAGCGCTCCAAAAAGGAGGGGAAATGGAAATTCATGTCCCCTAGTATGCTTCCTTATGACCTCCTGCAGCACTACAAATACATTAACTTACCCATGCAGCTGGCCCTCAGTGCCTTCCCTCTGCTTCGGTGATAGAATCTCAGAACGGTGATACTGCACAACCTTGTCAAACGGTGCTCTGTGGCTTTGAGTGTGTGTGGCAAGTGGGCAGCGTTGTAGGAAAGAGAACTTTAGTGAGCAGGCTCAGAAGCTGATCATGCAGTCGTTGGAGTTTTCCTCAAAGCCCCCCGCTCCTGGAGTCATATTGTTAGGTGAGCATCTCAGTGTTCATTTTTTTAAAAAAAGTTAATTTCTAGCCCTCATGGTTGCTGGAGAAACCTTTAGAAACAAGAAGGCAAATAGAAAGAAAGAGAATTGTATGAGTTTTAAGCCAATCTCAAGATTTTTTTTTATGCCTGATTGATCGATTTATTCTATTTATTTATTTTTTTTGAATGGTTGTGGTTGGCAGTGCTCGGCCAGTGTTACAGGCTGAAAAGACCATACTCTTCTGGTAGCAGCCTAGCCCAGCTTACACTCCTGAGCTACTTGGTGTCACCCCAGAAGTTTCCTCCTCAAACCTGACCAACTTTCTCCAGTCCTACTCATCATACTACATGACAGGGAATGTGGGGCTCTCAGAGGTCAGAAGTAGTGGGGGAGTTGGGCTGCTGGAATCAATTTTCGCTAGTAAGGACAAGGGTTTAGCTTATGGGAAGGAGGAGGGCTTTGGGGAATGAGGTTTAATAACTAGGAAGGTAAGCTGGATTTACTGATGTAGGACAATGTTTCACTGACACTTGATGTAGGACAATGTTTTTCAACCTTTTCAGGTTGGCAACCCCTTATTCCAAGGCAAAAATGTTCATTACCCCCCCACACACATACACACATTACTCTAAGAGTAAGTGATAGCAATGACCACCCTCTATAATTTACTTGTGTATGTTTCATGAGGTTGACAGAGACTACGTGACCTTGATGGGCCAGGGTTTGTGGGAGCAGGGTGTTTTTGGTTTGTTTGTTTGCTTTTAGATTGTAATTTAAACCCACACTATTAACCATTCCCAGGGTTGAGCCTTGAATCCATTTCACCCCTCCAACACAGGTTTTTTTCTGGACTCTGCAGGAGTCATAATTAAAATCAAGCTTCATGACTGAAATCAATTGACATGAGTCACTTGGGTCATTTTTTTAACTCACTCTTTGGCTTATCAAACAAGCCCAAAGCATTAGCATGCCCTGTTCCCTCTTTCAATAACAATGAATAATATTTTGCTCTTATACAGAACCTTCCATCCGAGGATCTCAAGTACCTTTACAGTGGTGGGGAAGTAGTATTATCCCCATTTTAATGGTGGTGGAATTGAGCCACACAGAAGCTAATGGCCACGTTTTCAAATGTGCTCTGCACCCAGCTGCTCCCACTGACAGGAATAGAGTGCTGAGCACTTTTGAAAATTTGGCCCATTAATAAGTAAGTTGCTCAAGGTCACACCGCTGTTGAGTGCGAAATTAGAACCTGATTTCTCCTGTACTCTCCTGAAGCCACTAGGTGGGCTGCCTCTCACTTTTTCTCTCCAGCTCTTGGAACAGATGAATATACTATTGTTTCCAGGAAGCTGTTTGCCATATGGTTGACCTACTGCTCCTCCTGTGTGAGTTTTGCAGATGGGATTTTGTGGGCACAGTGTGATGGAAAGCTAGGGGCTTTTCTGAAGCAGCAGCTTTCTGTTCCAGACAGCCTCCCCCTTGATAGTGTTCTGGTGCGGGAGTATGAGATGGAATGCTGTGGTTTCGGGAAGGAGCATGCCAGACTGTTCTGGCTCATGATTTCATTGTAGGTCCACATATGCTTGCTGTGTGTTTTAAAGCACTAAGGAGCTACATTTTACTGGAGTAGGCTTAGCATATGTAATCTTCATTAATTCTTTAAATTGATGAGCAAGGCGCTCACCACAATTATTTTTTCCAACATGGATTGTGAGAGATATAAAGAAGTGTCAGAGAGTTACGAAGATCAAATGTCTGTAGCACATATATCTTGCATCTCCTGAGCAGTTAAATTAACATCAGAGTTACATTACAGTGGCAAAGCCATAAAGCAGTTGGACTCTGTTTCCACCTGGTGTGGGATTATGTCTGCATATGAAAGAGTGCTTGAATTTGTTTCTGAGAAGTCTTGAATCAGAGAGATATTGAGATAAATTCTTTCTCCATGTTATGTATTCCTGGAGAAAGAACAGTGCCTGTCTGACTGTAACAAAGCAAAAGACTTCTAACTTACTGTGGGGGTGATGATAACTAAAAGGACAATGGGGTACAAAAGGAAACATTTTAATAATGAAACTTCTTTGGAAATCTTCAGAAAACATGCATTTGGGGAAAAGAATGAGGATTTTTGGGAACCTATAACTGAGTTATTTGCAATGAAATCATGGATTATGGAATGTGTTTCCAAAATCACTTTGAATCATTTGAAGATTGTATTGATTTACTCTTGACACACTCTCCAGCTCTACTGTGGATCCATGTAAAGTATGCTTCAGTTTCCCCCAGCCATTTGTTTTTTTTTTAGTGAAAATGTGTTATCTGCTTGCCACAGGGAAAGAAAAGACCTTTGGTATTCTGTGGTGCTTCTAGACAGGTAGGGGAACATTTTCAGACAACAGACTTTAAGTTGAGCCTTCAAAAATATTGCATGCACTTGACGTGTTTGCAAATCCTACATTTATATATATACACTGTTTAAGTATTTATATATGCAAGTAATTGATTTGCATGCATAATGAGCGCTCACACATTTTACACATGCAATTTTGACTTCCATATCTGAATATTTGGCCCTAAATAATGAATAAAGTGACGTGAGCATGGGATGGAGAGACAAAAAACAGAGTTCTATTCTGAACTTAGACATGGACTCATGTGACTTTAGGTAAATCACTAAACTCTTTGTTCTGTAGCTGTGCCATCTGTAAAATAGGGGTAGTAATGCTTATTTATTTTGGTAACGTGCTTTGGGTTCCTATGTGACTGAAGAGCATGCAAGTGTTGTCAGATGCTCTAATTTATGTATTTAGCATCTGCCATTCCTCAAGGGTACACCCCTGCTGTTATTTTTGTCCATTTAGACATGTATCTGTTAGACGATTTTAAGGTTGAATAAATAGCTTCCTACCTAACCATCTCAGCGAATCCTTTTCCATGTCTCCAAGGCTGTGATGGCATTTTATTATTTCACCTTGGGGTTGCAATTTTGTCACTGTTACATTGCGTGTTCCCCCATAGGCACTGGAATGTCCCCAGTGAGGGTCTTTCGACGGGATAAGGTGAAGTGAATTGGGCATCCTCTGTGCGCAGTGAATTTTTACTCTATGATACTATACAACTATCCACAGATTTAATTCTCTGGTGTTCTGTGCTCTGCACTGGTCACCTGTTGGTTACCAAATTAAATGGAAGGTGTTTGTTTTGATCTGTGATGTTCTAAATGGGTTGAGATTTTCCTGGTTTTCCATTCCATGCTGCCCCAACTGCAGCAAATAGCGGAGGTGCTCAGGCTGGAAGAAGAGTGGGCTGGTGGTAGGGCCCAAATTCTAGCTCTGCAGGCCCAGCCCCCACATTCACGGTGGGACTATTTGCATGGGCTGCTGCAGAGGAGGGCTTTAGAGGGGAAGAGAGACTTTTGTGTTCTGTCAGATGTTTAATTTTATTTCTTTGGGTAATGTGTGGCAATGATTCCCTTTGCAACAAATTAACCAATTAAATTTGACCACTCTCCTGACTTGAAATGCTCTGTGAAATAACCAAGTCACCTCTAATTAAGTGTAAAATGACTATATTCATGCAAAGGTACCATATTGATTACAGCTAACTCTCTACCAATCAATCATTCCAGTCTAAACTTCCTGACTCTCATGGAATCAATACATGCAAATGAAAACTGTTAGGGAATTAAGATGAATTAATTCTTACAAAAAGTGCTAGTATCTGAAAGATCGTTAGCTGAAAGCGAAGTGTGGGCTTGACAAACCTGAAGGAGCCAGCTCTTAGTGTGTTCACCCCTTGCTTTTATCGCTGCCAGTTTAAGTCTTCATTAGGGACTTAAACTGATGATTACAATGAGTTTCTGAATCTTGATCATGCTGGCTGAATGGGTCTCATGGTGATCCTAAGAGCAGCTGCCTGCAAAAGGTAAGAAAACTAAATCTGGTATTATTCAGTGATCACCCACCTGTCATGACCGGGACATGGGCAGTCTGACCTAGTGGTCAGAGCAGGAATTGGGCATCAGGCCAGGTCAGATACCAGGAGGTCAGAGTCTGAGACAGGACAAACCAAAAGTCAAGTGTCAGGAGGCAGGCAGGGTCAGGTTACCAGGAGATCAGAAGCAGGAAATAAACTTGAGAGCAGAACCACAAATCGGCACTCAAAGTCAAGCCTGGGGAGTGGGAGCAGGAAGTACAAGCCACACAGCCCAGAGTAAGGTGGACCAGTTGCATGGATAACTTCCTGTTCCTGTGCTGGGTTTATATAGAAGCTGTGGACCAATCAGGACCCCCAGCATTCTGCCAGATTCCTGGAGTGGAGTCCTCTGTCAGGGTTCAGCTTCTACCCTAGCAACTATTAGCACCACATTGGGTTAGTACCTACTACCTCCTAAGAGCCCTCTGGACCAGCATTCCAGACCTGTGGACCCTGACACCACCCTACCCAAACCATCAATCGGATATGCACATTTTTTGCAGATAATGGTTGCCTGTAATGTTGGTTACAGGCAGTAGCCCACAACCTGTTCCTCCAAGCTAGAATTGCTGCATTTCAGGAGACTTAGGGGTTTGTTGGGGAGGAGGAATGGCTATAAATATAAAGACTATTTGTTGGTAAGATTAAACCCATTTTTGTTTCTTACTGATTTCCTATAGTCACTGTAAGATCTTGCTTCTGTGATCTGTGAAACCTACCACTAATAGGAGCCTGGGAAGCGTGAGATGAAGATGACTGTTGCTGCCTGTGTGCACTGAATGATGTTATGATAGCTGTGCTTAGTCTTTGGAGGTGGCAGGTCAGTTTTACTGTTCTTGGAAAAGACCCATCAGACAAACCTTCTCTCTCATCCCAACCACTCTGTAGACAGTTTGGTGTAGGGAAAATCTAGCCAACCATGGAGAGGAACAAAGTAAGCAGAAGAACAAGGTTGTGAGAAGGGAGGAGAAATTGAGTGGCTGTGGGTTTTCCAAAGATAAACTGGGGTGGTGGGGACACATATGTAAAGCTGAACTCTCTGAAATTGCTGTTTTGATGTTCAAAACATAGAGACAGCCTCAGTCATAAAAGAAAGGTAATGAAGAACTGGCTTGGCAGATACTTGAGAAGCATCTGGGAGTTGTGGTGGATCAGACCCCCAACATGAGTCAGTAATACAATGCTGTTGCAAAAAAAGCAAATGCAATTTTAGGTTGCGTTAACAGAGGCACAGCCTGCAAGTCATGAGAGGTGATATCACCCCGCTACTAAGTGCTGGTTAGGCTTCAGCTGGTGTACTGTGTCCAATGTTGGTCACCAATGTATAGAAAGGATGCAGAGAAATTGGAAACAAGCGACACAGATGATCAAAGGCGTGGAAGGTAAGCCATATGAGCAAAGGCTGAAGGAACTGTGTGTGTTTAGTTTGGAAAAGAGGAGATAGGATAGCCGTCTTCAAAAAGACTGCCATAAAAAGATGGAGAAAAGTTGTTCTCGCTTGCCACAGAGGGCAGGACAAGAGGCAGTGGGTTCAAACAGCACAGCAGATTTAGATTAAATCTCAGGAAAAACTTCCTAAGTGTAAGACCAGTGGGACAATGGAACAAACTGCCTAGGGATGTTGTGGGAGCTCCTTCACTGGAAGTTTTCAAAAGGAGGCTGGAGAGCCATCTGTCCTGGATGGCTTAGATACAACAAATCCTGCATCTCAGCAGGGGGTTAGACTAGATGACCTTTGAGGTCCCTTCTAACCCTGTGATTCTATTCCCTGGGGATAAAAACCACTTCGTCTGTATGAAGCGCAAGGTGGTCTCCATACGGCAAGAAAATTCACAGATTTTAAGGCCAACAGGGACCTTTCTGATTAAGAAGGGACCTCTATGACCAAAGAAAACTTCAGGAGTTACCAGTTTAGCAACCTTATCCTGCCCTATTGCTCCATGTTCTAAAACTCAGTTCCACAGAACAGAAAAGGCATTTCAGTGCGCAAATAAAGACAATCTAACACAGCCACACCCATCATCTCAGTAAATGATAAGTAGCCCCATCTTGTCATCTTGATGCCAACCATATTTATTTTTTTATCACAAAGATCTTTCTGTCTCCCACGGACAACTGATTCCAAAGAAGCTTAGGGTACTTTAGCAACCTTGGCCAAGATTGTCAAAAATGTGAGCTTCAAATTAGGCTCCTAAATCCTTATTTTGGCAGCTATATAAGTGGCCTGATTTTCAAATGTGCTGACTAGATTTAATCAAAATGTTTCAAATTTTGAAATGTTGACAAAACAATTTTAAAAATCAGGAAAAAAAATCAATGACATTTTTGTGAGACATTTCCTCTGTTAAACCTGGTCAAATTTTTTTTTTTTTACTCATTTTTTGATCTTTTGAATTTTTTCTAAAATATTTCCCTTATTTTCAATGAGCTCTAGGACTGACCAATGGAAAATGCTGGTTGCTAAGCAAGCTTGAAAATCAAGCCACTGAAGTAGGTGTCTGTGATGACTGATCAGGCAGTGTAGGGAATCACCCAACAAACAAAATGGTAGGTAGGGGAACTTCTGAAGTTAATTTTCACTCACTGTGGGAGGGAAAATAAGAAGTCACTGAAATGCTCCTGTTACAATTTAGCATTGTATTATTTCTCCAATTCCTCCCGCTGGCCTCAGGCTCTGCAGGAGAGCAATTCAGTAGTCTCTTGGGAGAAACAGTGAGTGCTGAACAATGTCTAGAAAAGCTCACCAGCTGGGCTTAAAAAAAGCTACCAGTTGTCACACACTAACAAAGAGCCTAAAATATCAAAGAAGACATTGCAAGTTTTCACAGTCAGACAAGCACCAATTTACAGTGTGGGGTAATGTTTTTTTAGCTGCAAATTTGATGCACCATGGTGCATAGTTGAAAGAACCAACATCAGGGTTCCGTGTGCCAACACTGGGTTCTGAAATGAGACACAGCAGGTAGGAAGCGCCTACACAAATTTCAAAAGATACCACATGTCTACGTGCTAGAGAACACACACATATGCACACATACCCTCCTCTGACAGTGATCAAAAGGCTTGCCTGGAATTTGCTCTCTGGGCAGCAGATTGACAACTAATTGACAAACTTCAGCACTAAAAAGCCTTATGACAGCAGAAAATTGAAATGGGATGTCATACACTTGCATCTTAGTGAGCTAGAGACACACCTAATCCAGTCTTCTATTTCTTCTTGTGCTGCTTTGGAGCTCTGGCACAGATTGCAGTTGTTGCAGGTTAAAGTATTCTATAGTACTGTTAAAGACGAAAAGGGTGGACAAAACATCAGAGTTGTATTGTTATATGCTGTCTTTCTGAAAAGGGACTCTTACTGAAAGTGCCTCTTGTAATCAAAGGAATCCTTTGCTTATGCTAGTACTTATGTAGTGTAGAGAGTACACTTATAAAGTTTGCAGACGATACCAAGCTGGGAGGGGTTGCAAGTGCTATGGAGGATAGGATTAAAATTCAAAATGATCAGGACAAACTGGAGAAATGGTCTGAAGTAAATAGGATGAAATTCAGTAAGGACAAATGCAAAGTACTCTACTTAGGAACGAACCATCAGTTGCATACATACAAAAAGGGAAATGACTGCCTAGGAAGGAGTACTGCGGAAACGGATCTGGGGGTCATAGTGGATCACAAGCTAAATATGAGTCAACAGTGTAATGCTGTTGCAAAAAAGGGTGTATTAGCAGGAGTGTTGTAAGCAAAACATGAGAAGTAATTCTTCCACTCTACTTTGCATTGATAAGGCCTCAAGTGAAGTATTGTGTCTAGTTCTGGCCACCACATTTCAGGAAAGATGTGGACAAATTGGAGAAAGTCCAGAGAGGAGCAACAAGAATGATTAAAGGTCTAGAAAACATGACCTATGAGGGAAGGTTGACAAAATTGGGTTTGTTTAGTCTGGAGAAGAGAAGACTGAGAGGGGACATGATAACAGTTTTCAAGTACATGAAAGGCTGCTACAAGGAGGAGGGAGAAAAATTGTTCTTCTTAACCTCTGAGGATAGGACAAGAAGCAATGGGCTTAAATTGCAGCAAGGGTGGTTTAGGTTGGACATTAGGAAAAACTTCCTAACTGTCAGAGTGGTTAAGCACTGGAATAAATTGCCTAGGGAGGTTGTGGAATCTCCATCATTGGGGATTTTTAAGAGCAGTTTGGACAAACATCTGTCAGAGATGGTCTAGATAATACTTAGTCCTGCCTTGAGTGCACAGGTCTGGACTAGATGACCTCTTGAGGTCCATTCTAGTTCATTGTAGGATTCATCTGTGAGCCTATCTTACTGCAATGGTGGTCGATTATATTAGCTGAATCTACATGAAAACTTTTGCCTCTTTGATCTCATCTCTATGATGGTAAATTGATGCAGACACAACAGTGAACTGCGGACAGACACATGTATATTAAGTGAAAGGCTACAACTTCTATTAAACTTTAACACAGAGGAGCGGTGCTCCCACCCACACCCATACACTTCTACACCAGACATTTAATTGGTTCCAGCATGGGTTTACAAGGGTCCTACCATATAACCCATAACTCAGGGTAGGCTTTCCTTTGCCTATCCCCCAAGAGCTCTCTCTGAATCCTGCCAGCTCCCCCACCCCTGCCACTGTGAGTGGGACAGAGTGTGCAGAAGGGTGGGGACATTGACCTGTGGGGGCCACAAGGTCTCACCCTCTCCCATGAGTCCAAGGCCCATCACCAAAATCCTAGGTCTTTTATCTCTCTGAACCATTTAATTTATCCCTTTTAACTGCACCTTCCTCGAGTTGTGATAAATTAACAACTCACTTAGTAGCTCAGTTAGGTGCTAAGCACATTCTTACTTAACTCATTGTGGCTTGAAGGTGCTGTGATGAAGGCAAAAAAACTCCTAAATCTTCCACCCATTGGCCTCTGGGAGAAAAGAAACCATTCTTGACCCCCAATTGGCTAAATCCACATCATCTGTCAGGCGAGATTCCCATTCCCACTTCAGGGTGGGTAGAGTGGGGCTGCTGGAATGGAACTGAAAAATGCACCACGTGGCCCCTGTTCCAAGTTGAATCCTGGGAGCTGGGAAATGCTGGCCAATCAGCCCCACTCCCCACAGCCAGCCAATGGGTGCCAGACATTCCTGGGGTGGGAGGGTGAGCAGCTACCTGGTGTCCCTGAGCAAGTGTCTCCCTCCTGTGTTGCTGGGGTTGTCCCCTTTCACCAGCGGCCCCATCAAGTTCTTCCACCCTCTGAGGCAGGTGGGTAGCATTTCTCTTAATCTGCATAGAGGGCAGCTGTGTTGGGGCACCAACTAATGTGGGGGAGCTGATAGTGTATAACAAACTATCATACAGTACAATTCCAATTTGTAGCTGGTGCATTTTAAACCATAAAGTGCAACCCTAATACAATATTCCTGCAGCAGAACTCACATTCAGCTACAGCACAATTCATAATGTGCTACAAGTATATAGGAAGTAACAAGCCCGTGAAATCTATCAACTGGATCCACACTACTTCTTATTGGAAAACAGGAGCAGATAATTCATTTAACGGGGCCCTATTCTTGAACAGAACCAACATCTGGGTCCCACTGATAGATTTAATCTCTGAGCACATTGCCAAAGCTCTTCTATAATTCTTAGAAAATGTTTGTAATCAAAATGCCATCCTTTTGGGTTATTTAGAGGTCAGATTACTGTGTAAACATGGTGATGGTCTACTCAAGGCCCATTCACAGTCACATGCTTTGCTTACAATCCCTGAGTAACTAGATGTTTCTGCTAAAATAATCAGCACTGAAATAATTAATAAAGTTCTTATTTAAATTCTTGTCATTAGGCTTCCGAGATAACACCCAGCCGACATGCAGTTGACAACTGAGATGGGAATAATCCCTAGACAGATTTAGTAAAACGGTGCATCAGTGCACATTTATGTCACACTCCCCATCAGCATCTGGCCTGGGCCAGGGAAGTTAATGATCCAACCAGCAGACCAAATTTGGTGATTAATCCTGGTCACATGCCACCTGAGGCATGTTGTGCATACACTAAGAAGAAATGCACATACAGAATGGTTTCTTTGCTACTATAAGGATGAGAAACATTTAAAAAATATATATACTTTAAATTCTCTCATAAGGCCACCATGGAAGATCTGGTAAACCATACTAGCCTGTAATAGCTCGTACAGCTGTCTGGTGTTACTTACAATTACAATGTAACACAAAGTTATATTGCTTTCTTTTTATGTGTCTGCCAGTAAGAGGAAAAATAAGTTTTTCAGCTGCAGATTAGGCTTTTATTGCAAGTTTCACTCAAGGACAAAGCCTCCTCAATCTTACTCTACAAAACACAAAAAAATGTGACCCTCTTTTTCATGTAACAAACAGCAAAAGCAAAAACAGAAATTGAGCTGCATAAGCATAAATTGAAACAAAGACCACAAAATGAGGCAATATTTCCATTGTTAGCAAATTACAGAGTTGATCTTAATCGTTTTACTGACTCTAAATACTAAATAACCAAGTCACTTCTAAATAATTTTAAAGCTGCAATATTCATTCAAATGTGCCATATCGATTACAGCGTGCTCTGTAACCAATCAATCATTCCAATTTCAAGTTCTTCTTGTTAGCGAAGCAATGAGCACAGACAACGTCCATGAAAACTATTGATAATTTTATGTTTCTAAGAATTGTACAAATAATCCAGCAGATGAAAGGGTGTCAGTACTGGAATTCCAATCTTCAGTCACCAGATGTTCTTGGCAGAATTTCCTAATCATCAGTTTTTGCATTAGAAAGTACTGAATGCCAAATTGGCTGTATCAAATGTGGGGAGACAGTAAACATACTGCCCAACAAGCCCCCTTGACTTGTGCTGTGGACAAATGAATGGCCAGTAAATACATTATCTGGTATGGAAAGGCTCCATTTTAAACAGCAGATCACTTACTGAAAGGGGATTTTTTTTTAAAAAAAAAATACCTAGTTCGGTCCTTTGGCCACAGGGCTGGTCCGCTCTGAAAAAGCTGCAGGAGCAGAGCTTTACCATGCCGGTGTAGAGCTCTAGTGAAGACGCTACTCTGCCAACAGGAGAGCATTTCCCATCAGCCTAGTTAGTCTGCCTCTACAAGGGGCAGTAGCTGTGTTGATGGGAGAAACTCTCCCACCAACATAGCACTGTCTCCACTGGGAATTAGGTCAGTATAACTATGTCATTCAGGGGTGTGGATTTTTCACACACCCCTAAGCAATGAAGTTATACTGATGTAAGTTTAATGTAGACCTGGCTTGAGTAAATGTCACAAAATCAACGTGCGTAGGTCTATTGTCAGTAAGAGGATGAAGGGGATACAGTGAAAATGTTAAACAGCATTTAGGCTGCATTAGGAAGACAGATAGCTGGGAGGGATGTTCCAGTGCACAGAAGGCATTATATTAGATGTAAAACTAAGCCATTACAAGGCATTTGGTTGTGTGGCCTTTCTCAATCTAATCATGTCAATTATTTTCAAAGCTGTAATAATCACAGACACAATAACAAATTAGCTAGATAAGCTATTACCAGCAGGAGAGTGGGGTTGGGGGAGAGAAAACCTGGATTTGTGCTGGAAATGGCCCACCTTGATTATCATACACATTGTAAGGAGAATGATCACTTTATATGAGCTATTACCAGCAGGAGAGTGGGGTGGGGAGAGAAAACCTTTTGAAGTGATAAACACCCATTTTTTCATGGTCTGTGTGTATAAAAACATCCTCGCTGCATTTCCACTTTTATGCATCCGATGAAGTGAGCTGTAGCTCACGAAAGCTTATGCTCAAATAAATTGGTTAGTCTCTAAGGTGCCACAAGTACTCCTTTTCTTTTTGCGAACACAGACTAACATGGCTGCTACTCTGAAACCAAATTAGCTAGAAAAATCAAGAATGTTACTGAGGCCTGGTCTACTCTGAAGTTATATTGGTGTAGCTGTGTTGGTCAGGGAAGTGAAAAAAATCATCCCCTTGTCTGATGTAGCTCTACAGCCCTAATCTCCACTATGGATGGAGCTATGCTGGTGACAGAGGGCTTCTAGCGACATAGCTAATGTCATTTCAGGAGGTGCTGTTCCTACACCAACAGAAAACCCTTTTGTAGGTGTAGGCTGCATCTATACTATGGGGCTGTCAGTTTTGGCAGTTTTATACATAGCTGTCAGTTTTGGCCTGGTCTACACTAAAAAGATAGGTCAAACCACCTACATCACTCAGGGGTGTGAAATGGCATAATATCTCTGAGCGGCATAATGAAGCCAACCAAACCCCCGATGTAGACAGGGCTAGGTCGACGGGAGAATTCTTAGCTTCCTGCCACCTCTCAGGGACGTGGATTAACTACAGCAATGGGAGAACCCCTCCCATTGGCGTAGGTAGTGTTGTCTCTGCAAT
Source organism: Eretmochelys imbricata (assembly GCF_965152235.1). NCBI lineage: Eukaryota > Metazoa > Chordata > Testudines > Cheloniidae > Eretmochelys > Eretmochelys imbricata. The sequence goes on along the minus strand of NC_135574.1, from coordinate 197,775,131 downwards.
TGTGCCACTGTAGCATTTCAGGTGTAGACAAGCCCATAGTCTCTATAGTGTAGACATACCCTGACACAGGGCTAGACTGTCCCTAAGCCTAACTTAGCCATACATGGGGTAAGGGTGAGTAAGAGCTAGCTGGCAGGGTCAATGTCTCCACCATTCAAATAGGTGAAGTGGGGACAGGGTGAAGCTGAATGTGGCTACAGCCATAGCTACCCCTACGCTCACCAACCAGGGGACACAACTGGGTGCAAAGAGGAACTAAGCTGCAACTTTTTCAAGGCTGCAGTAAATTATTTTCCTCTAGCACTAGGGAGGAATTGTGGTTCTTGGGGTCACAATGTCTCCTTGGGCCACCCTGGGGGTCATTCAGCTTGTTCGCCACCCTCGTCTAGCTGTGTCTAAGGGCACAATGGCACTCCTAGTGAGTTGCAACTAAATAGGTACTCATTTGTATATTTGACTAAAGGTGACCTACAAAGGAGGGAATACTTCATTTATCTTTGTTGTCTAAAGGACTGAAAATTGATTTTATTTTAGGGGGGGAGGGTTGGTTTCTTAAGAGGTTTCTTGGAAGGGTACTGCCACCTCCTGCTTCTTTTTTATGATAGAAATGGCAGGAATGCTTCTGGCCTTCCCTGGCATTGATGCAGATCTTCTTGGGGCATCTGAGATGTGTACTGGGAGCTTTCTCACCCCATCCCTGAAGTGGTAAGGGATGCTGAATTGATAACAGCCTGATCTTTTCTCCCAACAGATTTTAGGCCATTTGCATTAAGTAGACATTAACAAAAACAAGAAGATTTTTAAATGTTAAATAAAAATCATTTCCAATCTCAATCAGTCTGGTTTTAGTTGGTTGATATCAGTGATGTCATAATGCTAGGAGTTCTCCAGTCATACATAGAAGTCAGGGTAGTCATAAGAATGGCCCTATTGGGTCAGACCAAGGGTCCATCTAGCCCAGTATCCTGTCTTCCGACAGTGGCCAATGCCAGGTGCCCCAGAGGGAATGAACAGAACAGGTAATCACCAAGTGATCCATCCCTTGTCACTCATTCCCAGCTTCAGGCAAACAGAGGCTAGGGACACCATTCCTGCCCATCCCGGTTAATAGCCATTGATGGACCTATCCTCCATGAATGTACCTAGTTTTTTTTTTCAACCCTTTTATGGTCTTGGCCTTCACAACATCCTCTGGCAAGGAGTTCCACAGATTGACTGTGTGTTGTGTGAAGAAATACTTCCTTTTATTTGTTTTAAACCTGCTGCCTATGAATTTCATTTGGTGACCCCTAGCTCTTGTGTTATGAGAAGTAGTAAACAACACTTCCTTATCTACTTTCTCTACACCAGTCATGATTTTATAGACCTCAATCATATCTCCCCTTAGCCATCTCTTTTCCAAGCTGAAAAGTCCCAGTCTTAATAATCTCTCCTCATACGGAAGCCGTTCCATATTCCTAATAATTTTTGTTGCCTTGTGTTTCTGATGTAAAGAAATGTCTGTGTTTCTAATGTAAAGAAGAGGCAATTTTTTTAAAAAGAAATACCATTCAATTGCTCTTCAAACATCATAAAGAAGAGGATAGGAATAGGGGAGAAGGCACAAACATATTTTACTCCCTTGCAGACCAGCTTTAAAGTGGAATTTCTGGGATATTTGATAAAGACAATAATGTCCCATGTGAAAACTTTTTTACTTGACTTGAAGTCTAGTGGCATTGTTCATGGGCTTGTTTCACCTCTCACTTTCACAGGAGTAACTCAGGAGTAACTGTACTGAAATCAGTAGAGTTACACCAGTATAAATCATGGAGAATTGGCTGAAGGATTGAGTCCGAAGAGGCTGGGTGCCATTAAAGTCAATGGGAGCTGAGAATGTTTAGTACCTCTCATGTCTGAACCTCTAATGTGTAGATTTTTTAAGTGATTTTTTTTTCTTATGACAAGTGCCTGACTACCAGATTGGAAACGCTAACATCTTTTATTTACTCACAGAACAAGTGTAGCACGGGAAGATACAGCACAAACTTCTCCACCCTATTAATATGTCTTAAACCTGACATGGTGAGACAGTGTGATCAACTCTTGCAATTTATCATGAGTCTCATGATATCTGATGTTTTTCTCAGAAGCAGATCCGTAGCAGGTGTAAATTAGCATAGCTTCAGTGAAGTAAATGGAGCTATGAGCATTTATACCAGCTGAGGATCTATCCCTCCTGTCCCAGCTCATGGAGTCAGGTGATTAAATGAGACTTTCCGATTTTATTAGATTTTAAGTATCTTTTTAGCACTTGTGGTTGCAGAGAAAAGCTTGAAAACCTGACCTGCGTGCATCTTAAAGGCTCAAAAACTAGAAGGCAAATAAGAAGAACCCAACATTATAATTTCAAGCCAATCTCATGATTTTTTCGGAGGCGGGGGGATGATTTGTGAATGTTGATCACTTCAGATTGGCAATAAGGAAGCGAGCACCTCCTGGTGTGAAACAGGGATGCAGTATTCATACACATTCCATATGTCATTTCCCTAGGATCAACAACACTAATATTAATTACATTGCATTATAAGGTGCAAAAGTTAAACATGATTTGAAGTCTAAAAAATTATCAATATGTAAATGATTTGACTTAGTAAATGCAATTCTGACTCAAGACATTATTTTCATAATACTAGAATTTGCTGATAAACTTTAAGCAATTGTTTAGTGGTACCCCCTAATAAAGTAATTGTGTGATAAGCAGTAATGAATTATGTAGAGGAGCAACAAATGCTTTGCTTTGGATAAATAAAGCAAATCTCTCTCTCATTCATGAGAGGCTGGAAACAGAAGAGAGGAATTTTCAGCACCATGTCTGCAGTAAGAGATGAAATATGCAAAAATCAATATTAATGAGAAGCAGATAGTGGAAATGCTATAAATCTGATCATGCTGTCTGCACTGTCTCCCTGAACCACTGTGACTTATTACAAAAAACCAACAAGGGCTTAGTTCACAGATGGACCATTCTGTTTGTTGCAAACTTGGATGAGAGTGGAGTGGCTCTGCTTGCCAGGCTACAAACACTTGCACCATATGTGTACTGCTGATTGGATGCTGTTTTCCAACAAAATAGATTACAGAGGCTCCCTTCTGGTGCAAATTGGGCACATTTTCAATTTTATTTTAACTTTTCAGCGTCACAGTTTTCAGCCAGAGCTAGTCCTTTAATATTTGGCTTGTGAGTCCGTAACATCCCGAGAAGCAATGAGGGCAAATGGTGAAATGGCACCTCCCCGAAGAGGCCTCTCTTTAATGAACTCTTTTGCTTGAATGAGTGAGTATCTTGAGGGAGCAAGGATGAGTGATAGAAAAGTGCAGGGGTGATGCAAGAAATATTTATGAAGAGGCTCTTCAAATTACCCAAGTGCGGGATCCAAATAACATACATCTATGAAAAGTAGAGAGAATGAAAATGAAAACTAGGCAAGTTTGCTCAGTTTAGAAAAGGGTCTCACAGACATTATTTTCAATGAGTTTTTACATGCAGAACAGAAATCATCAGTCAGTCTGACATTCATTGGAAACTATTTTAAAAGACTAAGCCCAGTTCCTTCATACATTTGAAGGGCCTGATCCAAAGCCTGTTGAAATCAATTAAAAGACTCCTATTGACTTTGATGGGCTTTAGATCCGTCCCTGGGAAGAGCCCTTTGAAGATGCTAGTTCGTTCAGGACAGCTGCTGAGACCTCGGAAAGGGGCAGGCAAAGGTACCTGGGTCACTTGTGAACTATTACTGATAGTCTACGAAGTGTAGTGTTAATAGTAGTGGCTTGTGTATACAGGGTGTTGGGGCACTGCCCCAACAAAGTGTAAGTGTGTGTGTCTAAATATGAATTGCAAACACAGCAAATCTGTAGCCGCCTGCACATCTATACTCAGTAACTGGACATCCTTCTCTACCGCCAGTGTTTGTGTGTGGGGGGGGGGGTGAGAAAACCTGGATTTGTGCTGGAAATGGCCCAACTTGATTATCATACACATTGTAAGGAGAGTGATCACTTTAGATAAGCTATTACCAGCAGGAGAGTGGGGTGGGAGGAGGGATTGTTTCATGGTCTCTGTGTATATAATGTCTTCTGCAGTTTCCACAGTATGCATCCGATGAAGTGAGCTGTAGCTCACGAAAGCTTATGCTCAAATAAATTGGTTAGTCTCTAAGGTGCTACAAGTACTCCTTTTCTTTTTATGTCATGTAAGGTATCAAGAGAAAAGTTATAAATGGCTAAGTATGCTTATCCTGTTTATATGCATGTATCATCTTTATATCTGAGGTTATGAATATTGGCCATGTAGCTGTATCTCAACTGTTGTATTCCATGGGTGACCCCCCCACACCCCATATATATTTACATCAGGGCTAGACAGCTATGTGTTGATGGCCCATTAAGGACACTCCACTCTCAAAATGGGCCATTGAAGAAACTCATCCTGCTCAGTAGATCTTCCTACGGATGCCTCACACAGCAAGGAACCAATGGCCACCCCTGTGATTTAGCAAAACATGTAGGGGCATGTGGTCCAGGACTCCATTTTGGGTCAGTAACTTTCCATACACAGGTTGTGGGCTTTGTTTGGGACAGTAAATTTCCATGCACATGGCAAAGGATATAAAAGACTCCTCCATTTTGCTTCTTTTCTGCTCCAAATTCTCTGGCTCGTGGGTTTACAACCAAAAGGAGTATCTTGAACTATGGACTGAGGACCTCCCAAGCTTTTAGAAGTTACCAGAGAGACTTTGGCAAGCCAGCAGTCTATTCCATCACTGCTATAAACCTGATATAAAGACTTTGTGATCATTTGTATGTATATGATCTATTAGCCATTTTTTATTATTATTAATACGCCTTTAGTTAGTTTACTAAATATTGGCTGAGAACATGATATTTGGGTAGGATCTGAGATACATATTGACATGAGGGTGAGTGTCTGATCCTTTGGAATCTCAGATATGGTGAAATGGGTTTTCAATAACCTCTCACTATATTAGACCTGTTCATCTGGGTGGGAGCCAAGGACTGGAATGCCTATACAGGACTGTGTTGCCTTCTTGTTAACCAGTGGGGTACTGCAGAAACTCCTTTGTTACTGGCTCGGTGAATCTAATTGTAGAATAAACCACCAGTTTGGGGGGATTGTCTCCCCTGAGTGTAGCATTCCCAGCGTGGCTCATCCAGGCACCTGGTCACAACCCCAAAAAAGACTTTCCAGGTGTTTCAATCAGGAAATGAGAAAAGTTACCAGGCCTGCTCCTATTGAAATGAATGGCAAAACTCCACTGACTTTTTATTGTTGATATTGATGACATCTTCATCATCTGGACCCATGGAAAAGAAGCCCTTGAGGAATTCCACCATGATTTCAACAATTTCCATCCCACCACCAACCTCAGCCTGGTCCAGTCCACACAAGAGATCCACTTCCTGGACACTACAGTGCTAATAAACAATGGTCACATAAACACCACCCTATACCGGAAACCTACTGACCGCTATTCCTACCTGCATGCCTCCAGCTTTCACCCTGACCACACCACACGATCCATCGTCTACAGCCAAGCTCTGCGATACAACCGCATTTGCTCCAACCCCTCAGACAGAGACAAACACCTACAAGATCTCTGTCAAGCTTTCTTACAACTACAATACCCACCTGCGGAAGTAAAGAAACAGATTGATAGAGCCAGAAGAGTTCCCAGAAGTTACCTACTACAGGACAGGCCTAACAAAGAAAATAACAGAACGCCACTAGCCGTCACCTTCAGCCCCCAACTAAAACCCCTCCAACGCATTATTAAGGATCTACAACCTATCCTAAAGGATGACCCAACATTCTCACAAATCTTGGGAGACAGGCCAGTCCTTGCCTACAGACAGCCCCGCAACCTGAAGCAAATACTCACCAACAACCACATACCACACAACAGAACCACTAACCCAGGAACTTATCCTTGCAACAAAGCCCGTTGCCAATTGTGCCCACATATCTATTCAGGGGACACCATCACAGGGCCTAATAACATCAGCCACACTATCAGAGGCTCGTTCACCTGCACATCCACCAATGTGATTTATGCCATCATGTGCCAGCAATGCCCCTCTGCCATGTACATTGGTCAAACTGGACAGTCTCTACGTAAAAGAATAAATGGACACAAATCAGATGTCAAGAATTATAACATTCATAAACCAGTCGGAGAACACTTCAATCTCTCTGGTCACGCAATCACAGACATGAAGGTCGCTATCTTAAAACAAAAAAACTTCAAATCCAGACTCCAGCGAGAAACTGCTGAATTAGAATTCATTTGCAAATTGGATACTATTAATTTAGGCTTAAATAGAGACTGGGAGTGGCTAAGTCATTATGCAAGGTAGCCTATTTCCTCTTGTTTTTTCCTACCCCCCCCCCCCCCAGATGTTCTGGTTTAACTTGGATTTAAACTTGGAGAGTGGTCAGTTTGGATGAGCTATTACCAGCAGGAGAGTGAGTTTGTGTGTGTATGGGGGTGGTTTTTGGAGGGGGGTGAGGGAGTGAGAGAACCTGGATTTGTGCAGGAAATGGCCTAACTTCATTATCATGCACATTGTGTAAAGAGTTGTCACTTTGGATGGGCTATCACCAGCAGGAGAGTGAATTTGTGTGGGGGGGTGGAGGGTGAGAAAACCTGGATTTGTGCTGGAAATGGCCTAACCTAAAGATTACTTTAGATAAGCTATTACCAGCAGGACAGTGGGGTGGGAGGAGGTATTGTTTCATATTCTCTGTGTATATATAAAGTCTGCTGCAGTTTCCACGGTATGCATCTGATGAAGTGAGCTGTGGCTCACGAAAGCTCATGCTCAAATAAATTGGTTAGTCTCTAAGGTGCCACAAGAACTCCTTTTCTTTTTGCGAATACAGACTAACACGGCTGTTACTCTGAAACTTTTTATTGTTTGGGATCCAACGTTTAAAGAGGAACTCATTTTTAAAAAATACTGGGTACGATTTTTTTTTAAACTATTCCAGACTGGAGTCTGTTCCTTTTAAGGCATTTGATTTTTTATTTTTTAGTGGGAGAGCAACAACTTAATGTTTCCCACACTATTCCTGACCCTTCCACTAACTATCTGTTTAACTTTGGACAATCACTTACAATAACCTACCACACTGGAGAGCCATAGAGCTCAGTTAACTAATATTTGTAAAGCCTTTCAGGTACTTGAATGAAAGGTACTATAATATATTAAAGTATTATTATTAGCCATCCACAAGTAAGGCCCTTATGAAACCCTAGGGCACTGTATTTTATTATAAGGCTTCAAAACTCTAGCTAGAAAATGTACTCTCTGAAAAGCTGCCCAATGATTTAAAAATGTATCTAGCCATCCAATTTGGACCAATTAACACTGCTTACAGCCACTACTGCCTTTGTCAGTGTACGCCATCTTGTGTGTCAAGGAAACCAGACTGAACAACATATGGACTATTTGATAGCCATACCCTAACGCTCTGGAGCCAGACCTTCAACTGGTGTGAATTCACTGGAGCCAATAGAGCTATGCCAATATGTGCCAACGGAAGCCTTTAGCTTTGGAAATTTTTTATTAACACAAAGTGTTTATGGGAATAGTTGTTTCCTTCAGAACAGTGCATACTTCAGGCATATCACACACACCATCTAGGGGTGAAATCCTGGCTCCATTAAAGTCAATGGCAAAACCACCATTGATTTCAGTGGGGCCAGGATTTCATCCCAAGAGACTCTCTAAATGGTTTTTTTGGAGCAGCCGTGTTAGTCAGTATCTGCAAAAAGAACAGGAGTACTGCCACAAGTACTCCTGTTCTTTTTTCTAAATGTTTTGAGTCTTATGCAAAATATAGTCATTGCATTAGCCACTCGCTAGTCCTCTGTTCCATCAAACATTTGAATCATAGAATAACAGAGTTGGAAGGGACCTCTGGACGCCATCTAGTCCAACCCCCTGCCCAGAACAGGACCAATCCCAACTAAATCATCCCAGCCAGGGCTTTGTCAAGCCTGACCTTAAAAACTTCTAAGGAAGGGGATTCCACCACCTCCATAGGTAACGCATTCCAGTGTTTCACCACCCTCCTAGTGAAAATGTTTTTCCTAATATCCAACCTAAACCTCTCCCACTGCAACTTGAGACCATTAATCCTTGTCCTGTCATTTGCTATCACTGAGAATAGTCTAGATTCATCCTCTTTGGATTCACCTTTCAGGTAGTTAAAAGCAGCTATCAAATCCTCCCTCATTCTTCTCTTCTGTAGAGTAAACAATCCCAGTTCCCTCAGCCTCTCCTCATAACTCATGTGTTCCAGTCCCCTAATCATTTTTGTTGCCCTTCGCTGGACTCTCTCCAATTTATCCACATCCTTCTTGTAGTGTGGGGCCCAAAACTGGACACAGTACTCCAGATGAGGCCTCACCAATGTCAAACAGAGGGGAACAATCACGTCCCTCGATCTGCTGGCAATGCCCCTACTTATACACCCCAAAATGCCATTGGCCCTCTTGGCAACAAGGGCACACTGTTGACTCATATCCAGCTTCTCGTCCACTGTCACCCCTAGGTCCTTCTCTGCAGAACTGCTGCCTAGCCATTCGGTCCCTCGTCTGTAGCGGTGCATTGGATTCTTCCGTCCTAAGTGCAGGACTCTGCACTTGTCCTTGTTGAACCTCATCAGATTTCTTTTGGCCCAATCCTCCAATTTGCCTAGGTCCCTCTGTATCCTATCCCTACCGTCCAGCGTATCTACCACTCCTCCCAGTTTAGTGTCATCTGCAAATTTGCTGAGGGTGCAATCCACACCATCCTCCAGATCATTAATGAAGATATTGAACAAAACTGGCCTGAGAACTGACCTTTGGGGCACTCCGCTAGATACCGGCTGCCAACTAGACATGGAGCCATTGATCACTACCCGTTGAGCACGACAATCTAGCCAACTTTCCTCCCACCTTGTAGTGCATCCATCCAGCCCATACTTCTTTAACTTGCTGACAAGAATACTATGGGAGACAGTGTCAAAAGCTTTGCTAAAGTCGAGGAATAACATGTCCACTGCTTTCCCTTCATCCACAGAACCAGTTATCCCATCATAGAAGCAATTAGATTAGTCAGGCATGACTTTCCCTTGGTGAATCCATGCTGACTGTTCCTGATCACTTTCCTCTCATCTAAGTGCTTCAGAATTGATTCCTTGAGGACATGCTCCATGATTTTTCCGGGGACTTTTGGTTTAAAAACAAACAAACAATCTTCATGGTTTTCCTGCTCATTTACTTACTGTGCTTCCTTGGTCTACAGCTCTTTGGGATAGCCTGATTGTAGGGATTTTGCTACATTAGGTAACTAGCAACATGCACCCAGCCCAGCCTCTAACAGTTAATCAGACAACTGAGAATCATTCAGTAATTTTCTGCCATCAGTGACTGTATGTTATCCCATGGTATGATCCATTGAAGTCAGTGGTCATCTTCCCATTTACTTGGGTTGGCCCAAACATGAACTACTTTGTTTTGTAGTGCCTGCTAATAGTTCTAATTGTGTTGTTACCACCTCTCAGAAAACCATTAGCACTTCCACCGTTGCTTTCTCCTTTCCCCATTTTTCTGGAAAGTTTATCCTTATCTTGGGGATGTACCTTTCAGCTTCTCCTTTGAATGCTGCATGAAAGAATTATGTCTAGCTCAGTGCAATATCATCCTCATTTATCGCCAACTTTCCTTTACCTATTCCACAATAACCCCAAAGATACACTGCCTGGTTGCTTGTTTCTTAAGTACTTTATGAGTTCTGATCTTCCTTTGTCTTTATTTCCGTTTGTTCCATCTCCTACCTCAGCAGTTGTTATCAAATATTTGTACTTCTTTTTTTCTCTGCTGTAGCCCTTTTAATCATTCCCACTCCTCTACGATGTTTTCTGTTTCTCTTCTGCTTCTTTCTTTCTCTGAATGGTTATGTGAAAACAGTCAATCTCTTCTTTTGTTCACACTGTTCTAGCTTTTTATTCCCATTGTGCTCCTTTCTGGCCCCCCACAAGCTGCAACAATTGGAGCTGCAATCATTGGTCTGAAAATATACTTCATTTCCTTTTCATCTTTCCCCTTGAATTTCCATACCTCTGTTAGACTCCTGGGTTTCTTTCTTTTCTGCTGATACAGGCATTAAGATCCAGATCATCATAGTGGGCCTTATACTACTTCACTCCAGTTGATATGATCACATCATTGCATAATGGAGCTGATCAATTATTCAGGAAAGTTTCTGTGGAGCTGGGGCTGTTTAGAATTGGGGCAGGAGTCCTCCAAAAAACAAAGTAGGTGACACAGAAAGTGGTGTCAATGATTCAGACATGGTCCCTATTCATCAGTGCTAACCCAATTCCCCAACATACTGCTAATGGACATTTTGTTGGTAGAGGTGTCATCTTGTGGGTGAAACATAACAGAAGTCTTATACACTTGCGGTCATCAAAGGTCTCCTAGGGCTTTTACATAAGGGTAAAAGTTCTCCAGTATCCTTTAAAATTCCAAATCAGGTAATTACATTCTGTTTCCCTAACTTTCCCACGTCCTCCTGATTGGCTACATTGTTTCTCTCTCCTTTTCCTAAAAATCCTGCATGTGGAATTTGTGTTGGTGCAGATTAGCTGTTCCCTTCCTCACCGGGAAAAATGCCTCATGTACATAGACAGCGAGAGGGTTGGGAATTTTCTGTTAAAATGATTTTTCAATGAAAAATCTTAATTAAAAACACTGTTTTTTCTACCAGCTTCTAGAGAGAGATCTGGGTTTGCTTTTTGGTTTTTGTTTTGAAAATCTGACGTTTCAACCTGCAAAGATGTTTTGAAGAGCATTCGCTCACTTTTTTTTCCTGCATTTTTTCAGGCAGCTGTCGTGCTGAGGCCTGAAAAACAGTAGCAGGAGTGAGTCAGCTGAGAGGCCGAGCTCTGAGAGGACTAACGGTGAGCCAGGAAAGGGCAGAATAAAACTAAGTAAGAGACGATGAGAGATAAGGAATATATGGGCCAGGTATGGTCAACTGGCAAGTGCCACAGAAGAAAACTGAAAAAATGGAGGGAAGAGTCTATAAAATCATTAGCAATTGGAGAAAGGTTGAAAGAGTAGAAGAAAATATACGGTTAATGTTCATATGAATAAGCGAAAAGGCTGGGATACAAGGTGCTAGGAAGGGTGAGGTGATGGCACTGACAAGCAGATGGTCCTGTTATCTTCAAACAGGTGACACTGTTACTAGTACAGATGTTAGCTGAGGACTTGGAACATTTTAACAGGTTTGGAATCAAAGAGCGCTTAAGATCTTAAGCAGGTGTAAAGGGGCAACAGCCTATTGACATCAGGAGGGAGCCACCAGTTTACACCGGCTGAGGGTCTGGTCCAAAGTATTTAATTCACACACACTGATTTCTCTCTAACCACACGAAGTCTCTTCTGTGCATACGGGGCTGAATTCCTCCATAGTCTAGCTCCACTTGATGGACCAGTGATGAAGATGGCCTACAATCTTTGCAGCGTTGGGGGCCCAGACCCACTCGAGTGGGATTGGGATCAGACCATTTGAGGGTATGCTGAGTAAAAGTGCTCTACTGGCAGCTCAGCATTAATCAAATAAAAAGTGAAAGTGAATGGCTTAGCAACAATCATGATTGTTCCAGGTGACTGGAGGCGGTGACACTGCTTTCTTCACGGTGCAAATCTGGTCTCTTAACATATTTTGATAAATGCCCATGATGATGGCATATGAGATTTCCCGGTCTGTTACATTTATGAGGCAGCTCAAGAAATGAGGAATTAGGCAGCCCAATACTAGAGGCTCATTGGGCAAAGGACATTGAATGTGGACAGTCACATGTTAGTCTACAGCAATGAACTTTTTGCAGCACACTAACTAGAAAAAGAATTACTGCTTCTCCTGGCAAAGTCACTGTAACCAGCCAAAAGCAATAGAAAGTCGGGCTGAATTGTTAGGAGGATAAGAGCACAAATCAAAGGAAACAATATTGTTACTGTGAAAGATCCTGAAGAGAGCGACACAAGAGTGCTATATACAATACCAGTCAGTAGACTTTTAAAATATCCTTTGAGGATAAAATGGAGATGAAAAATCACTGGGGACAGTGATCTCAAACTCAGAGCTTAAAATTATGAGGCAGGGCTGGAAAAATTGAATAGCTTCACTTTCCCAACAGGGAGGCTGTGGGCTTGTGAGTTAGAAATTGATTTTTTTTTGCAGCCCCCTCCCCCAAATCTTTTTTAACATTAATGTATTGTATTAAGGCATAACCGTATTGCAAGCATACAGAATCCATTTTAAAAAACAATTAAAGCAACACAAAAAGCCATGGGCATAAAGCACCAGATCAATGTCTTGAAAATTAGAAGGTTATTAGAATAAAGGATTAACCCCAAAGTTTAAAATACCTACAGTAAATTAGAGACTTGCCTAAATTATAGAGGCCAGGTACACTGGTCCAAAAAACTTCTTCCAACAGGCAAAGAACACGAGACAGGAAATAGACAGAAAATAGTCAACAAAAGGTTATGGCCTAAAGCTGAGATTTTGAAAGAGACTGTCAAGGTTCCTTCCCCACTCTGAACTCTAGGGTACAGATGTGGGGACCTACATGAAAACCTCCTAAGCTTACTTTTACCAGCTTAGGTTAAAACTTCCCCAAGGTACAAAATTATTTTACCCTTGGAATTTCCACTGCCACCACCAAACTTTATCTGGGTTTACTGGGAAACGTAGTTTGGACACGTCTTTCCCCCCAAAATCCTCCCAACCCTTGCACCCCACTTCCTGGGGAAGGTTTGGTAAAAATCCTCACCAATTTGCATAGGTGACCACAGACCCAAACCCTTGGATCTTAGAACAATGAAAAAGCAATCAGTTTTCTTACAAGAAGACTTTTAATAGAAGTAAAGGAATCACCTCTATAAAATCAGGATGGTAGATACCTTACAGGGTAATTAGATTCAAAACATAGAGAATCCCTCTAGGCAAAACCTTAAGTTACACGAAAGACACACAGACAGGAATATTCATTCTATTCAGCACAGCTATTTTCTCAGCCATTTAAAGAAATCATAATCTAACACATACCTAGCTAGATTACTTACTAAGTTCTAAGACTCCATTCCTGTTCTGTCCCCGGCAAAAGCATCATACAGACAGACACAGACCCTTTGTTTTTCTCCCTCCTCCCAGCTTTTGAAAGTATCTTGTCTCCTCATTGGTCATTTTGGTCAGGTGCCACCGAGGTTACCTTTAGCTTCTTAACTCTTTACAGGTAAGAGGATTTTTCCTCTGGCCAGGAGGGATTTTAAAGGGGTTTACCCTTCCCTTTATATTTATGACAGAGACCAAAGGGAGTTAAACACTCAACTCTCATTGAATTTCAGTGGTTAAAAAGTTAACATAGCAGTATCTTGGTTCTGAAAGGGGAAACTGAAATAAGGAAAACCCAGATTGATATGAGAGGAGCTGAGTTTCTGACCACAGTGCAAAGAAAAAGAAAGCAAGAAACTAGGAATCAGACAAAGAAAGGAGACAAACTGATCGAGGCGAATGGTTTCTTTTCCTTCTAAAGTTTCTTATGCTGGTACTGTAATTAACATAGGCAAGAACATATTTTCTAAGTCCAAAATCTGCATGACTTGCAAATTAGTATCCGTGTGGTCCCAATTCAGCATGGGATGTGCTCAATTTACAGCATTTGCTCACATTAATTCCTGTTCAGCAAAGAATTTAAGCATGTGTTTAACTTGATTTACGTGTGTGGTTTTCTTCTGCCTGTTTTGATTCTGTGATAATAAAAAAACAGTGTCGGGTGTTCATGAACATAGTAAATATACCGGTTAAGCAAATCACTGAAGGGGAAATCATGACGTCCGTGGGAGTTTTGCCATTGACTTCAATGGGGCCAGGATTTCACTGTCTGTGGCTCATTTCCCCATCTGTACACCGCAGATAATCATCTGTCTTTTCTCCCACAATTTGTCTGTGTTGTCTATTTGGATTCTAAGCTAGGGCTGGGACTGTCTCGCATGTGGCTGGACCATGCATAGCACAATGGTGCCTGTCGATGCTACTGTATTACAAATAATAAATAATAATATAAAATGCTGCACTGAATAAATACACACTGGGATATGACGTTTAGTTCTGAACTGTTGACCTGTGTGGTTAAGACCCTGGTGTTTCAGGATGGATCTGGAGAGATGGGGTGTCACATGATTTTTTATTTGTGTTATGAAAAATTACAATAGCAATTAAAAAGAAATGTGCCCATGGTGTTCCAAAGCCAAGCCTCATGGAATGTGGTGCATCCAGGATCTGGAACAGCCAAGATTCCGAAAAGTAAGAGAGAGAAGGGATGAGGACCCAGTGAATACATTTATTTGCGGCTTGTTCTACACCCAAAACTTTTACCAGCATGATTCACACCCTCAATACAGCTATGCCAGTAAAAGTGTGATTGTAGACACAGTTACACTGCCGAAATGTCCTTTTCCTGGTATATCTTATTTGTTTGGGGAACCGGTATAAGCTGTACCCGCGAAAGAACTGGTTTGTCATTATAAGCTGCATCTCCATGGAGGTTTGCCAGTATAGCTAATGTAGACAAGGCCTAAGTTCACAAGGGTAAATTGCTGTGGGGGAAAAAAAAGATAGGAGAACTGCAGGGAGAAGCAGAAGGGCCAGTGAAGCCATTTGAGACAGCTGGTTGTTTTGAAGTTGGAACAAAATCCCATTCAGTCTCCCTGCTTGTGCTTTGTAAAATGTAGAGTGCAGGGCGGGAGTGGGGGGAGAGTTTTATACAATAAATGGCAAATGGAACAATTAAAAATATTGTTAAGGAAGGGGCGGTTTCAGATTCCTAAGGCATTTACTATTGAAGCGGATGGAAATATTCCCATTGACTTTAGTGGGCTTTGGGTCAAGAACAAAAGAAGCAACGGGGAACAAAAAGGGAGACACGTAAAACTGGTTATGCAATTTGCAGAAGAACATTATCACTTAGCTAAAACATCAGAGGCAGAATGGGCTGTTTCTGGTTATGCTGTGTGTCTATGTAGCAGGGAGTGAGGAATGGATCAAATACTCTAAATCAGTGGTGGCAACCTGCGGCCCATGGGTCGCATGCAGCCCATCAGGATAATCCACTGGTGAGCCAAGAGACAGTGTTTACATTGACCGTCCGCAGGAACGGCTGCCCGCAGCTCTCGGTGGCTGTGGTTCACCATTCCCGGCCAATGAGAGCTACGGGACACAGTGGCCAGCACCTCCCTGATGGGCCGCATGCAGATTTGCCCACCACTGCTCTAAATGGCTCCATCTTTTATGTTTTAAGACGAAGTCTCTTGCTATGAGTAGCTGAAGGATTGGAGGCTGCTCCAAGAGACATTTTTTTTCCTGCCCCATCCGTTGCACCAAAAACTAGGTCCTAGGAATATTTACTACCTTGGACTGCCAGAATGATGGCTTTTGGAGGGTGCATACATTGTAAAAGAAAGAGAGGCATCGTTAACTCATCACATAGCCGTTAACTAGTTGGTGAATTGTGTGGGTGGAACCAAAAAAGGTAGCAGCTGCTTCATGATCACAGTGTGTCTCTCCATGACAGAGGCTAGCCAGATTACAGGAGAACTGAAAGTAGACATTTCTGACCTAGTAACACATGTGTTCACCTTTAAACATTAGTAGGCTGAATTGTTATTGTTTTAATGGCAGCAATTCTGCAGTAGTTCCCACCTGATTTCAAACACTGGCAGATATCATCAATGGATCCCAAACAATGCATTCTGCTATGATGCTGGCAGACAAGGTGCCAGTTCATGCCGGAACCCCAGGTCAATTCGCTTGTGTATTAGTGAGCCTACTGAGTCACAGAGAGCTAACTGAGATCTCAAAGAGAAGAGACAATACATGATAAATATATTTTAGATACTACCTTTTGTAACTAAGTTTTCTGCCATATAAAGAAAAAAATCCTCCTTTAGCTCATTTTCATTATTGAGTTTTTAGTATACTCCACTGTTATCTGGCTTCTTTCCTCTAGTCTGGTTGGCCTTGTCCTTTCTGTAAATTAAGGCTGTGTCTACAGTCTGTTTAAGAAAGTTCAGTAAAGGTGGCCACTGTTTCCACACGTGGCCTCAGTTTTGCATGCCCAACATGGGATACATTGGTCTGATTGTCACAGGTGCTGAGCTCCCACTCGAAGCACCCAATTTAAGTCAATAGGACTCGGGGTGCTCAGCAGCACCTCCAGCAATCAGACCCAAGGGATCATCGGTCGGGCACCCAAAATCAGGAAGCATTTTTGGAAAGTTTAGCTTGTGCCTTTCGAATACATATCACCAATGTGCATCCATTATGAACAGAGGTGTTTGCTCATCAACAGCCAAGCCAGGAAACACAAAAGAGAATTTTAGAAGAGCTTGAGAGCCTGAAGATTTTCAGTTTGTGACAAACCATGGATTAACGTGGTGCAAATGTGGTGGTGGTAATGAGGATTGCCATTAAAGGGTTTCAGAGCTTTCATAAGGGGGAGTATGGAAACGAGATGGGATTAGGGAATCTGAGAAAAAGGTAAGTGACATGCAGTTAGGGCTAGATCCACAAATGTATCTAGGCACCTCACCACCCATTTAAGCACCTAAGACCATGATTTAGGTGCCACTGACATTCTCAAACTCTCTCTCTCAGGTGCCATCTAACCCCCTAGGCACCTAAGCCCCCAGACATTGCCCCACAGTTAACAAACTGATTGTAGCTGAAGCCAAAGCTGCAGTGGCCCTGAAGCAGGATTCTCAAATGAGGAGTTCCCCCACCTATCCTTCCACTGGGACATGATCCCATAGGCATGCCCAGATCATGTCTAAGACCTGATACCTGTCACAAAAGACTGCCAGGGGTGAGTAGGCTGGGAATTTTTTGAGGAGTAAGAGACAAATCCCTATATTTCCTGACATGAAGGAGGGACTGGAACTCAGATCTCTCCCATTACAGGGGAGTGCCCTCACCACCAGACTTCTGTGTACTGTGGGGTGAGTCTTTCTCACATTTCTCCTGTTGAAGCTGTTCCACTTTGTATAAATTATTACATAGTCATTTGGCTGGCGAGAGAGAGACTCTATATCCCAGTAGTTAGGGCAGCCATCTGGGATGTAGGTGAGTCAGGTTCAAGTCCCTGTCCTAACTGCTGGGCTATTGACGATAATGTGGTGGGTTTCTCTCTCTGGTTTAATATGAGAAGGCTCTGAGGTTTTTGCCTGCCAGGGCCCAGGCTGACTCACTTAGCCATCTAACACCAGGAGATGGTTCATGACTGAGAATCCTGAGCAGAGATAGGTGCCCAGAAGCCCACAGCTCAATCGGAGTTAGGCACGTAGGTACCTTTGTGGACCGGGGCCATAAAGCCCCACCCCATTCCTCTGCATTTCATTCCTGGCTAGTTTAGGCAGCTCCCCCCTCAGTCCATTTAGGCACCCAGATCTCACCATGCATTTTATGGGAGCTTGCATACCTAAGTCTGGGCTATGAATTCCACTAGATGGCAGGGTATTTAGGGGTTAGCCATTGCAATGCCTGAATATTTTTGTGGAATTCTCCCGTAGTGCCTCAACTGCATAGAATGTTTCAATTTTTGGTGAAGGGAATGCATTGTTTAGTTCAATATTGGACCCTAAGGAAGGACAAGAAATTGAGATAAGATCTGTTGTGTTGTGGAACACAGACCATGAAACTACCAATGTGCTATACTCTAACTCCCCCATTTGGATGCTGCAGGTGCAAACTTAGAGGTCCTTCGTTTGCATTAATGTAGTCCTCCCCAAGTATCACTTCGGTGCACACTGCTGTTCATGCCCTCATGGGCCGAATTGCAGGGCAGTGGAGACATAGTCCTAAATA
Organism: Eretmochelys imbricata; assembly: GCF_965152235.1. NCBI lineage: Eukaryota > Metazoa > Chordata > Testudines > Cheloniidae > Eretmochelys > Eretmochelys imbricata. Next base: position 197,757,143 of record NC_135574.1, on the reverse strand, counting down.
AAGCTGCTGGACAAAATAACAGGAATTTCAGAATGTAAAAGCTGCAGTTCAAGATCAGTGAAATAAAATCATATGAGATTCCTGAAAGATACAGGAATACAGACAAAAAGAGATTCTGCTGATGGTAGACCCAGAAATAGAGAAGATTGACTATTCTGCTGCAAATCCTTGAACCTCAAGCTAAGATGTGTCAGGCAGAGGTAACAACAGAGACTGCACTTGGCTTTTCTTTTGGGGGAGAGGAATTTGGGGGGAAAGGAGAGAATTCCTCTTATATTACCCTGTGCCAGAAGGTCCCCCATTTTCTCCGTTTTTATATTCTCTGCCATCATGTGATTTTCCTTTTGGCAGAAAAGGACTAGACTTCATTGAGAAAACATCAAATTTAGGTTGCTGTTGAGTCACTTAATGCATTACCTTTGGCCAGGAGGCTTTTACGGCCTTGAAAACAAGAGGCAGACTGACTGTACAAGAATGAAGGGCTTTCAAGGTGGGCATCATCTCAAGGATTCTACAGGGACATGAACCATGTACACATGAAAACATAGGTAGAGAGTCAAATGAACGTTGAAAACAAATGTTTGAAAAGGATCATGAAGATCAACTAGAGAAGACAGAATGAAAAATGAAACTGCCAAGGATATAATGAGGCATAAATGGCTGTCAGCGAATAGGAGGCTCCAATGGGTAGATCAAAGTCTCATGACAGAAAAGTGAAAAACAGCCAAACGACATGATGAAGTGAGAGCTGGATTGTCAAAGAGGACCAGGATATTCAGGAGAGAACTAGACAAGCTTTGAAGCAGAGGATAAAATCAAGGTTGCAAGGGGAGAGAAGAGTGGGAAGGTGATAGGCAAAGTGTAGTCTATCTAAGTAGTGTGTGAGTATTCATTGATGCTGCAACACAAGTAAAGGAGCAGCAGGCCTAAGGCCTGTAAAACAGCCTAGCATACCTAAGCAAGGCCTAGCTTGACAAAAGTGGGGGCAGAGAAATGACCGTTAAGTCACAAGATTAAGGATTGTGATGAACAAGTGTAAGAAGTCACGTCTGGTATGGGGCAAGCAACCACAAACACGGGTTACTGATATTTTAGCATAGTTTTAAGGAATATGTATAATTGAAAGTCTCAAGTATTAAACCGCACTAACGCTATAGCAACCAAGTGATGTAAATGCTAATGCGTATGAAGTAAATGGTTGATTAACCTATAGAAATTGGGGACCCCCAAAATAAGATATACAGATAAGAAAAAAGGGGCTGAAACTCTTATTGTATAAGATACAGTGGGCATCAGTTTAACAAATTATAAAAGCTGTTACCTGGGCTATGTGCCATGGGGAACACCAGGAGATCACCTATTGATACCTGAGATATCACCATCTCTATTCCAGGACTCCCCGCAAGAGATGATGTGAGTCATGCAAATGCTGGACATTCTGTGTTATCTTTCTCTCCTTTGCTCTGTTGTGGCATGCATGATCTTTTTTATTTTGACAATAAATTTGCAAATAAGAGTAAAGGTATTGAACTGTTTCCCGTGTGTATTTCAGGGTCTTCATTCTAATGACAAGCTCACTCCTGTAGCTTATCTGGGAGGGGGCTGAACTTTCTCAGACCACTGTATACTAAACGAGCGTTAACTTTACTATTACAGATTAGGCTATAATCGAAGGGCAAAGAAAACCGGTACAATGAATGGCACCAATGGTGCCCAAAGGGAGCTGAAGTCAGGTTGCTGTTGCTGGAAGAGGGTGCCACCGAAAGGTTGGGACCAGGTCCTCTGCTGGTGTGTGTCAATGGAGCAATGCCATTTTATGCTGGCTGAGGATCTGGGCTGGTCTTTAAGGAGAGAGTAAAAGAGAATAATAGAGGTATCATGGGGTTCAGAATAATAATAAAATGGAACAGTCCGATCATAGTAATTTTGAAGGATAAAAATACCGATAAAAGGATGTACAATCCTTACAGTTGGCATCCCCATGCCGCACCTATTCTCACATGCTTTTTGAAGCAGACATGAGAGGCACGCTTGGAGCCATTAAAGATTTTATGGCTGAGGTACAATAAACTGCTGGAGTTTACAGGGACATATCCCGCCATCATTCTGTAATGAGACATTTTTACAAGTGTTGATTTTCTTTCTGCTAATTTCATCCAGGTGCAATTAAAAACAGCTAGAGAGAGGAAGGGAAAAAGTGTTATTGGGTTTTACGTTGCCAGAGGACCAAAACATCCTAGCATTGAACTGGGGATGTCTTGGGTGTTTTTTTTTTTTTTTAAATGTTATCAACTCAGTCTAAGTTTACAGAATTTCTGCTCCTTGGTACTGTCAGTTATAGTTGGTCTCATTAGAATGCTCACAGTACATGGCTGTTAATACTAATTCCATAATGACAATAGAGCATTGAAGTAAAAATTAACCTCAGTTAATCATTAAAATTAGCCTATCTCGGTGGATCGTGGATCTTCTAATGTTACAGTGCAATGTAATTTCAAATCATAAATGAGATGATGAAAGAGGGGTTTTAATGTATTATCACACCACAGAGGGCGGTAATGCTGCCTACTTCCCTCTTCAGAAAAGTCTGAGAGGGATGAGCAAACTGAATCCTTTATGTAACCAATTGCTGGGAGATGTCTATTTGGATACATCCTCTGTAGATCAAGGGGTTAAGCAAACAAAGATAGATGGAGCATGAAAAGCTAACAAGTACATTGTAGTTTCTGGTCCACTTTTACAAATGTTGGAAGGGGGTAGAAATCCACAGTATTCATCAAATTGATTTGCAGTACAATTAACCCCAGAAGGCATGAAAACTCAGATCTTTTCTCTGGCTTGGGTCAGGTTTTCTGAATTTTTTTCAGCTACATGCCATTGCTGGCAAGACAAAATAATATGGCATGACCCAGAGATTGAAATGACAGGCCTTGGAACCTGGGGGGACATTTTAAATGGCTCAGCAAAGGGATAGCTTTATGATCAGGTTAACGAGGAGTTCCTGCTGATCAGTGCTTTTCACTGGAAAGAGACAGGAGGAAAATAAGTATTTTATCATTGAAAAGACAGCGCTGACAATAATAAAGGACGAGAATTTTGTTCTTCCTTCCAAGCTCATGACTGGTGAGAAATCGTTATTGCAAATACTTCAGAAATAATCACCATCTTCTCTTCTTAAATGATATTCTTCTTGAGGATTGGATTGAGGATTCCTTGGTGAGTCATTCAGAATGTCAATACCTTTCTAGAAATAACCACTGATCCAATTAGTAGTTTAACTTTTGGCCTCGGTCTTTTTTATGGGGTATGGAAGTATTCTGGTTTAATAATAATACTTTGCATTTCCTGTTTTGACCATCTAACTCTGTTATTGCTCTGCCTGGGGAAGAACTTTCTTTTCAAGAACTCAAGGTAAATACTCCTGTAGGCTGTCATGACCACCAGTGACTAGGCCTACAGTGCCTAGTCTCTGGGATGGGTTCTTTATAAATGCTTACAGATTGTAACTTGTCTTAGATCCTTTGAATTCAGTTTGGTTTACTCTAGCTGGGGATCTGAGCCTTTCCTTTGTTTTTCAGTTTACAAAGTTCACTGGCTGTAACCTCTAATTTATATGAGACAATCATTAGTTCTACATACGTTAAAATATAACTAGCTTACCCAACGTCAAAGTGAAAAAGAGCTAAAAACCTCAGTCCCTTCTCAAGCTATCCTTTCAAGCATGTCAGCACCTTAGAGAAAAGCTGAGTTTAGTCTACACTACAACGTTTTGCTGGGATAGCTATTGTGTTTAGGCTGACATTGTTACGCTGGCAAAACCCCCGGTAGAGATGCAACTATGCCGATAGAAGAGTGCTTATGTCAGCACTTCTAATGTCATTCAGGGAGGTACTTATGCTGCATCTCCACTATGGGGTTCAGCCAGCATAACTATACCAGTACAGGTGGCAAAGAGTCCTGTGGCACGAAAGCTTATGCTCCAATACGTCCGTTAGTCTACAAGGTGCCACAGGACTCTTTGCCGCTTTTGCAGATCCAGACTAACATGGCCACCTCTCTGATACTTTATACCAGTATAGATGCGCCCATCCCTTTTCCTACGTCAATTTCAAAGCCCTTCACAAAGGAGGTAAATAGCAATATCCTCACTTTAATGAAGTCAGAGAAGCCAGTCTAATTCTAATTCTGCCCCTCTATACTTTGGACCACACGGCCTCTCCGCCTGCATATGCCTTGCAATGGACTCTGAAGATCAACCAGTTTGAGTCTGTCAGAGCAACAGGAGAAGCAAGTTGCAGTCAAGGGCCTTTAATCAAGAATGCCTTCTCTCTGGTTCCCAGCTGTAACAATCCATGCAAAATATCAGACTGGGGATCCCAGCTCATCCCAAGTATTAGGGTGGAGCACAGTGAGACAGTAAGGACCTAAATTATAGAGGCCATCACCTTGAATTGCACCCAGAAGCAAAATGAACGATGGAGCAGTCTATTGCGCATGGTGCTACATGCTCCAGCCATAAAACAGTGCACTAAAACAGCTGGCAGCAGAATTCTGCATTCACTGACATTTTGTATGGTTTTTAAGAGTAGCCCCATGCAGAGGGCAGTGCACTTAAACAGTCTGGAATGAGCTCATATGGTGCCCAATCGACTATCACTCTGGAAATATTTATTAAGCAAACCTTACAAAACACTTGTCATGTTTTACTTATCAAACCCGGTTCCTATCTGTGGTCATTTGGTGTTTGCTGACCTACAAGTCCCACATTATGGAAGAGGACTCCATAGGCTGTGCCCTTTAGACCGATGCTTCCTAATAGGGTAAATTCCATATCTCCTCCCTTTAATATGTCAGGCTAAGACCTTGTCTATACTACCACGGTGAATAACGCAACTGAAGTGAACATAGGTTAGTTTGACTTACTGTGGTGTCTACACAATGCTGTGTCAACAGGAGATGCTCTTCCACCGACTTATCATATTCTTCTTGGGGAGCTGGAATACCTGAGGCAACAGGAGAGCGCTCTGCCACTGACTTAGTGGATCTTCACTAGACCCGCTAAATCGACACCCGCTGCATCAATCGCAGCAACTGCCGATCTACCGGTAAGTGTAGACATAGTCTGTGACTCAAATGGACTAGTTAAAAACCATATGTAGCAAAAATAGAGAGGAAATCAGATTAAAACGAAAGAAATAGTCACCACAAAGCAACTACCCTGACTCTCTGACAAAGCGCATCTAAACAGGATCGCCTTAGGTGGCATGACTACGGGTGCGCATAAGTTTTTGGTTAAAACTTCTTTGGCAGTTAAAAAAAATACAAAAATGTTTACATGTTTTGTTTCAACATTTTTATGGTTTTTATGGTTCAAAACAACTTTTCATTTTGAAAGTTCATTTAATTTTTTTTTAAATAAAACCTTTAAAATTAGTCAAAATTGAAGTGGAACGTTTCATCTAACCCCTAAATAAAAAAAATTCAATGTTTTCAATTAACTTCAGAAAATTCAGAAAAAGAAGATTTCTGGGATTACCCAAAACAACTGTAGTTGTTTTTTTAAGATTTTTTGGAATTGCCAGCAAACCAAAAAATCCATTATTCGCACAGCTCCAGTGGTGATATTGAATAAAACAATACCATTGGCATCTCTACATGAACACTTCCTGTGCAGCAAGCTGGGGTATAAAATTACAGTTTTCCAGCATACAACACACTAAGAGTCCATGTAGACCCTACTGATGCACACTAAAAGTTCCCTACTACACCTTAACGAACTGCTGATTCAGACGGGAGACTTATAGATATTAAGGTCAGAAGGGACCATTATGATTATCTAGTCTGACCTCCTCCACAATGCAGACCACAGAATCTCACCCACCCACTCCTGCAATAAACCTCTCCCCTATGTCTGAGCTGTTGAAGTCCTCAGATCTTGGTTTAAAGACTTCAAGGAGCAGAGAATCCTCCAGCAAGTGACCCGTGCCCCATGCTACAGAGGAAGGCAAAAAAAACCCAGGGCCTCTTCCAATCTGCCCTGGAGGAAAATTCCTTCCCGACCCCAAATATGGCGATCAGCTGAAGCCTGAGCATGTGGGCAAGATTCACCAGCCAGATACCCAGGAAAGAATTCTCTGTAGTAACTCAGATCCCACCCCATCTAACATCCCATCACAGGCCATTGGGCCTATTTACCATGAATAGTTAAAGATCAATTCATTGCAAAAGTCATGTTATCCCATCATACCATCTCCTTCATAAACTTATCGAATTTAATCTTGAAGCCAGATAGGTCTTTTGCCCCCACTGCTATTCCATAACTTCACTCCTCTGATGGTTAGAAACCTTCGTCTAGTTTCAACTCTAAACTTCCTGATGGCCAGTTTATATCCATTTGCTCTTGTGTCCACATTGGTATTGAGCTTAAATAATTCCTCTCCCCCTCCAGTATTTATCCCTCTGATATATTTATAGAGAGCAATCATATCTCCCCTAAACCTTCTTTTGGTTAGGCTAAGCAAGCAAAGCTCTTTGAGTGCCCAAATCCACTTGCAGTACTAAACATTTAACAGATCAATTACTTGAATATAGATTCAAAAATATGTTTGTGTCTTTATTAATACTTTCAGTAAACTTTTTCTAGAAGTGAACCTTTCCTAGAAGAGCTATCAGCTCAAATGGCATTGCACTAATGCACAAGGACCAAGAACTGAAAATGACCAGAAACAAAAGTGAACCCTTGCTGTTCCCTTTTTCCACTCTCATCCTTTTTGGCCTCCCAGCCTTTCAGAGTAAAATCTTCATGGTTTTAGGAAGAGACAACCCATGCCTGCCAATGGGGGGAAGGGGGGGCAGCGTGAGGGCAGCCAGCTTCAGAAGTGTTACTGAGCATGCTGAGTCCGTGTGAGCCTGCTCAGTACAAGCCCAGCAGCAAATCTGAGGGGGCACGTGACCCCGCATTCTCTCCCCTCTCCCAGTGCGTTGCCTCTGGTTTTAGGTCTCTCAAGTGTTCTTCATGGCCTGGGTATATCGCTCAGATTTCTTTGATATGCCTGGCTTATTGTCAGGCCAAACACCCTTCTTCTCCTCAGGGCTTGTTTGCAAGATCCCTCAGGATTTTATTCAGTGCTGGATCTAAGCAGGGCTTTTCTGTACTGGAGATTTCAGCCATAAGCTGCACTAGTTCAAACGCTGAGTGTGAATGTTGTGATTTGCACTGGGGGAGTTTACAGCTGTTTCAAGCACTGTCCCAACTAGTGCAAATAGCAGCTTTGCCTATATCCACACAAGAGGTTTGCACTGGTGCAACTACACCAGTTGCTGGCCACAGACTCCTGAAATGAATGCTAATTCCTAGTATAGACAGCCCCTCAGTTCTTGTCTGTTACACCTTTGTATGTTGTCACCTTAAATCATCCTTTGAGGGAAGTTCCAGGCAAATGGGATCTTTTAACTTACATTTGCAACCCTCCCTCTACCATATCCCAATGACTGTGTGTCTTTGAGGAGGCTACTCACCTTTTTCTCTGTGAAAAAAAGTGTTAAAGTAGCAGATAACTCATTGTCTGCTTTGCCTCTGAGTTTACAGAGCCAAGACTCATATGATTCTTAGCCTTGCCTCGTAACATCAGTTCTGCTCTATATCAAATGAGTTACTGACAGATTGAAACCAGTCTGTCACAACAGTACAGTAAGGCAGATATTATTATCCCTAACTTACAGGTAGTGGCTAAACTGAGACACAGGGATAATGTGATCTGACCACAACTCTGTAGTGAGTCAGTGGAAGTGGGCAAAGGAATCAAGAAGGTCTCTAACATTAGTCCAGTGGTTATTTTCAAGAAAAACTTGAGCAAGTGTCAAAAAATGTGACCAGCTGTTGGTTAATTGATGATGCTCATCTGAAAGTCAGGATGGTACAGGACAAACATAATATTTTTTTAAATGTAAAAAGCTTAAATCAGTATTAAGGTTGTGAAATGATAATGGAACAGAGGGTTTAGTAAAAGGCATATTGGGAATAATATCAGAATTGACATGTCAGCTGGGTGGCCTTCTTTAGGCAGTGAGGGCAAAGATATAGCGATGGCTAAAGACAGATAGAAAAAGGTTAGTTAATTTTATCCTTCCTAATGAATGTTATGAGGACAAATATTCTGTTCACACACACCTTTTCAGAAGTGTGGTTAATTTGTTAAGCCCAAGTGGACTCATTAAGTGAGCCCCTTTATCTTCATTAAAACTGATGAGGATAAAATTGCAAACTCTAGCGTGATTATTCTGGCCTGATTCCTACAGTGTGCAAGCCTTCAAAGCACTAAAGAGCATGAATGGCTGTAGCATGGTCATGTAGTCTTAGTCTCACTGCATTAAATAACCTGAGCCATCCTCACCTCTGCTTCAGGAAATTTAAAAATAACAGCGCTCCATTAGCAGCAGCAAACGAGCGAAAAACGCCCTCGTTTGAGGGGGAATTAGAGAAATTTGTTTCCTGTTGTCAGAGAGAATGCCACAAACCCTGCAATCAGCGTGCAAAATAGCTCTTTAACCTTTGCCAAATATTACTTCCTGTCCCTCATTTGTAAGATTAAAATATCTAGTTAATTTGTGAAGCATTTTTTCTAGTAACATTTACAAGAATTTTAATTAACATTGCCTTCATTGGAAAAAGGTATGGCTTTGTCATTTCCTGATAGCCTACAGTGCGTGTCTCTCTGTGTTTGTGACTTTGCTTCTTAGGGTCCTGAGGACAACATTCTGAGGCGGCTTGTTATTTAAGTCACCAGTCCAAATTAGGCTAAACAAAAGTTAAAGGGTATGCAATGCATGAAGACAACCTATTCCAGCCCAGATCAGGTGAACAGGAGACAGGCACCAGAATACTACTGAGAATATGGACTTCCTCCTCCATTCTGAGGCTGCATAGGTAAAATTTTGCTGCTGCTTCTAAAGGAGAGAAGAGTGCTTAAGCTCCTTACGCAGTCTTTCACACTCGTCACACTGCCAAGGGCATGTGGCCCTGTCTACACTAGAAATGTTGTACTGGTTCACTTAAATTGATGTAAAATCCATCTAATTAAGCCAGTGCAAACCGCAAATGCAGACATACTAAATTGATTTAATAAGGGTTAAATAGGTTTAAGTGTGTCTACACTCGGGGTTTGCACTGCTTTAGTTAGACTGATTTTAAACCTGTTTCACTAAACTCAGTGTTTCTAGTTTAGACAAGACTAGCGCAGTCATCTGTACACTCTATGGCCCATTTTAGATCAAAACCTGCAAGAATTAAGGACATACATTAAGGCTGAAATGAAAAGAATCAAAGAACCCTTTACACAGCACAGGGGGCTACATCCTAACATAATATCATTGAGTTCAGTGGAGCCACTCTGATTTACACCAGCTGAGGATCCGGTCCAGTTTATCCCAAGGTGCTTCAGGTAGAACAATGAGTTCATAGGTGAATGTCCGGGCGGCGGGGGGGGAGGGGAAGGGGGAGAGGAGGGTTCGCCTTCCTCTGCAGCATGGGGCACAGGTCACTTGCTGATTTAAACTAATGTAAATGGTGGATTCTCTGTAATTTGAAGTCTTTAAATCATGTTTTGAGGATTTTAGTAACTCAGCCAGAGGTTAGGGGTCTATGACAAGAGTGGGTAGTGAGGTTCCATGGCCTGCAATGTGCAGGAGGTCGGACTAGAGATGAGCTCAAAGGTCCCTTCTGACTCAAAGGTCCTGCTCTGTGTATGCAGCTGTCAAGGTTCCTCCCCCACTCTGAACTCTAGGGTACAGATGTGGGGACCTGCATGAAAAACCTCCTAAGCTTATCTTTGCCAGCTTAGGTCAAAACTTCCCCAAGGTACGAAGTATTCCACCCGTGGTCCTTGGAATGGCCGCTACCACCACCAAACTAATACTGGTTACTGGGGAAGAGCTGTTTGGACGCGTCTTTCCCCCCAAAATACTTCCCAAAACCCTGCACCCCACTTCCTGGACAAGGTTTGGTAAAAAGCCTCACCAATTTGCCTAGGTGACTACAGACCCAGACCCTTGGATCTTAAGAACAATGAACAATCCTCCCAACACTTGCACCCCCCCTTTCCTGGGAAATGTTGGATAAAAAGCCTCACCAATTTGCATAGGTGACCACAGACCCAAACCCTTGGATCTGAGAACAACGAAAAAGCATTCAGTTTTTTACAAGAAAACTTTTAATAGAAAATAGAAGTAAATAGAAATAAAGAAATCCCCCCTGTAAAATCAGGATGGTAGATATCTTACAGGGTAATTAGATTAAAAACATAGAGAACCCCTCTAGGCAAAACCTTAAGTTACAAAAAAGATACACAGACAGAAATAGTTATTCTATTCAGCACAATTCTTTTCTCAGCCATTTAAAGAAATCATAATCTAACACATACCTAGCTAGATTACTTACTAAAAGTTCTAAGACTCCATTCCTGTTCTGTCCCTGGCAAAAGCAGCATACAGACAGACCCAGACCCTTTGTTTCTCTCCCTCCTCCCAGCTTTTGAAAGTATCTTGTCTCCTCATTGGTCATTTTGGTCAGGTGCCAGCGAGGTTACCTTTAGCTTCTTAACCCTTTACAGGTGAGAGGAGCTTTCCCCTGGCCAGGAGGAATTTCAAAGGGGTTTACCCTTCCCCTTATATTTATGACACGCCCCCCAAATCTCAGCTAGGGTGAAACACTGGCTGGGATTTCTTCCTGGAGCTCTAGGAAAAACAGAGTTAATAAGACACATGCATCTCTAAATATACTACCAAGTACATAAAGACTAACAATATTTTCCACATCTTAAGGACGATTTTAACCAGTTGATTCTGGGAAACTTTCACGGGAGAGTGCATCAGCCACTTTGTTAGAAGCTCCTGAGATGTGTTGGATGTCGAAATCAAAATCTTGGAGAGCTAAACTCCACCGAAGAAGTTTTTTGTTAGTTTCTTTGACGGTGTGAAGCCACTTCAGTGCAGCATGGTCGGTTTGCAGGTGGAAACGCCGTCCCCAAACATATGGGCGTAGCTTTTCCAGAGCGTAGACAATGGCATAACATTCTTTTTCAGTGACTGACCAGTTGCTTTCCCTCTCAGACAGTTTTTTGCTGAGAAACACTACAGGGTGGAATTCTTGATCAGGTCCTTTCTGCATTAAAACTGCTCCCACACCACGCTCGGATGCATCTGTGGTTACTAGGAACGGTTTGTCAAAGTCTGGGGCCCTTAGTACAGGGTCAGACATGAGTGTCGCTTTAAGCTTGTTAAAGGCCTTCTGACACTTTCCGGTCCACTGAACAGCATTTGGCTGTTTCTTTTTGGTTAGGTCTGTCAGTGGGGCAGCGATTTGGCTGTAGTGCGGTACAAATCGTCTGTAATAACCAGCCAAGCCTAAGAAGGATTGAACCTGTTTCTTTGACTTTGGGACAGGCCACTTTTGGATAGCATCCACTTTGGCCTGTAGGGGGCTGATAGTTCCTTGACCCACCTGGTGTCCAAGGTAAGTCACTCTGTTTAGGCCTATTTGACACTTCTTAGCCTTAACAGTTAGTCCTGCCTCCCTTATGCGCTCAAGGACTTTTTGTAGATGTTCCAGGTGGTCTGCCCAGGAATCCGAAAATATGGCCACATCATCAAGGTAGGCGACTGCATATTCTCCTAATCCCGCTAGGAGACCATCTACAAGTCTTTGGAAAGTGGCGGGTGCATTTCGCAGCCCGAAAGGGAGTACATTAAATTCATACAGCCCGAGATGTGTGATGAAGGCTGACCTTTCCTTGGCAGATTCATCTAGCGGTACCTGCCAGTACCCCTTTGTTAAGTCCAAGGTAGAGATGAACTGGGCCCGTCCCAGTTTCTCTAACAGTTCATCTGTGCGTGGCATTGGATAGTTGTCTGGGCGAGTTACAGCATTTAGCTTACGGTAGTCCACGCAAAAACGTATTTCCCCATCTGGTTTGGGAACTAGAACCACTGGAGATGCCCATGCACTTTCAGAGGGGCGGATTACACCCATCTGTAACATATCCTGGATCTCCCGTTCTATAGCAGTTTTAGCTTGAGGAGACACCCGGTAAGGTTGGACCCTAATTGGGTGAGCATTACCTGTGTCAATGGAGTGGTATGCCCGTTCAGTCAGTCCTGGGGTGGCTGAGAACGTTGGCGCGTAGCTAGTGCACAGCTCCTGGATCTGCTGTCGCTGCATACGCCCAAGGGTCATGGAGAGGTTCACCTCTTCCACACCACCAGCACATTTCCCTTCGTAGTAGACACCTTCAGGCCACTCAGCATCATCTTCTCCCTGGGCTGTAAACTGACAAACCTTTAATTCTCTGGAATAAAAGGGCTTTAGAGAATTAATATGGTACACCTTAGGCTTTCGGTTGGAGGTGGGGAATGCTATGAGATAATTAACAGCTCCCAGGCGCTCCTGGACCGTGAATGGCCCTTCCCACGATGCTTCCATTTTATGGGCCTGGAGCGCCCTTAAGACCATGACCTGGTCTCCTACTTTGAAGGAACGCTCTCTGGCATGTTTATCATACCAGGCTTTTTGCTCTTTTTGAGCATCCTGTAAGTTTTCTTTAGCAAGGGCTAAAGAGGTTCGGAGGGTGTTTTGTAGGTTGGTTACAAAGTCCAGAATGTTAGTTCCTGGAGAAGGTGTAAATCCCTCCCATTGCTGCTTCACCAACTGCAATGGCCCCTTAACCTCACGGCCATATACAAGTTCAAATGGGGAAAACCCTAAACTGGGATGTGGTACAGCTCTGTAGGCAAAGAGCAACTGCTGCAACACTAGGTCCCAATCATTGGAGTGCTCATTTACGAATTTACGTATCATGGCCCCCAAAGTTCCATTAAACTTCTCCACCATGCCATTTGTTTGATGGTGGTAAGGAGTGGCAACCAAGTGATTTACCCCATGAGCTTCCCAAAGGTTTTTCATAGTTCCTGCCAGGAAATTAGTCCCTGCATCTGTGAGGATGTCGGAGGGCCAACCTACCCTGGCAAAAATGTCTGCTAGTGCCTGGCATACACTTTTAGCCCTGGTGTTGCTTAGAGCTACTGCTTCCGGCCATCGGGTGGCAAAATCCATGAAAGTCAGTATGTACTGCTTTCCTCTGGCTGTCTTTTTCGGAAAAGGACCCAGAATATCCACAGCTACTCGCTGAAATGGAACTTCAATGATGGGGAGTGGTTGTAGAGGGGCTTTGACCTGGTCTTGGGGTTTTCCCACTCTTTGGCACACCTCACAAGACTGGACATAGGTAGAAACATCCTTGCCCATTCCCTCCCAGTGGAATGACCCCCCCAAACGGTCTTTGGTCCTGTTCACCCCAGCATGGCCACTAGGGTGATCGTGGGCTAAGCTCAAGAGCTTGGCCCGGTATTTAGTTGGAACTACCAACTGTCTCTGAGGATGCCAGTCTTCCTGGTGTCCACCAGAAAGAGTTTCCTTGTATAAAAGTCCTCTTTCTACAACAAACCTGGATCGATTAGAAGAGCTGAGAGGCGGTGGGTTGCTCCGTGCCGCTGTCCAAGCTCTCTGGAGGCTTTCATCTGCTTCCTGTTCGGTCTGGAACTGTTCCCTTGATGCTGGAGACATCAGTCCCTCATTGGATTGTGGACCTAGGCTTGGTCCCTCTGGAAGCAATATAGGGGATGGAGCTGTTTCTGTTGACTGTGAACCGCTCTCCGCTGGTGCACTATGTTGGGATTCAGGCTCCGGCTGAGCCTCTTGTGTAGGGTTATCGGCTGCTGCCAGTTCAGGTTCAGTGGGGCCCTCTGGTGTTGAGGTTGCAAGTACTGGATTCAGTGCTGACACAGGGTCTGGTGTTGGTTGTTCGGCTGGTTCCGGTTCTGGGACTGGTTCCGTCTGGGTCTCTGGGACTGGATCCACTACTGCTGTTGCAGACATTGGCCTAAGGTCCAGGTCCATCACCTCTGACTGGGTCCTGATAGCAGTTTCCGGAACAGAGCTAGGCCTCACGGCTTGTTTAGCCTGGCTGCGGGTGACCGTTCCCACCCTCTTGGCCTGCTTCACATGATTGGCCAAGTCTTCCCCCAACAGCATGGGGATGGGATAATCATCATAGACTGCAAAAGTCCACATTCCTGACCAGCCCTTGTACTGGACAGGCAACTTGGCTGTAGGCAAATTGAAAGAGTTGGACTTGAAGGGTTGAATCGTCACTTGGATCTCTGGGTTGATTAAATTGGGGTCCACTAAGGAAGCATGGATAGCTGACACTTGTGCTCCGGTGTCCCTCCACGCGGTGACCTTCTTCCCGCCCACACTCACAGTTTCCCTCCGCTCCAAGGGTATCTGGGAGGTATCTGGGCCTGTGGACCTCTGGTGTGATTCCGGTGCAATGAACTGTAATCTGTTGGGGTTCTTGGGGCAGTTGGCCTTTACATGCCCCAGCTCGTTACATTTAAAACATCGTCCAGCTGACGGGTCACTGGGGCGAGGAGGGTTGCTGGAGAACGGGGTGGCAGGACGATAAGGGGTCTGGAGGGTTCTTTGGGAGGTAGGTGGGGCCTTGGGCGGCCCCCGGTAATAGGGTGTGGTCTGGGGTGGTCCCTTCTGGTCTCCGCTCCAACTGCGACCAGTTTTCTTCTTCTCTGCCACCTCCACCCATCTGGCTCCAATCTCTCCTGCCTCGATTACAGTTTTGGGTTTCCCATCTAGGATGTATCTTTCTATTTCCTCAGGAACACCCTCTAAGAACTGTTCCATTTGCATTAGGAAGGGCAAATTTACTGGAGATTCAACACTTGCTCCTGATATCCAGGCATCCCAATGTTTCACAATGTGGTAGGCATGTCGGGTAAATGACATGTCTGGTTTCCACCTTAGGGCTCTGAACCTCCGACGAGACTGCTCGGGTGTTATCCCCATTCTGACTCTCGCCTTGGATTTAAACAGTTCATACTTGTTCATGTGTTCTTTAGGCATTTCAGCTGCCACCTCAGCTAAGGGTCCACTGAGCTGCGGCCTCAGCTCTACCATGTACTGGTCAGTAGAGAGGTTGTATCCAAGGCAGGCCCTTTCGAAGTTTTCTAGGAAGGCCTCAGTATCATCGCCTGCCTTGTAGGTGGGGAACTTTCTGGGATGGGAAGTGGTACTTGGAGAAGGATTACTAGGGTTTGTTGGGATATTCTGCTGAGCCTTTATCTTCTCCATCTCCTCCACATACTTCCTCTCTTTTTCCTTCTCCTCCAGTTCTTTGTCCCTCGCTTCCATAGCTCTCCTGTGAGCAGCCGCTTGGTGTTGTTCTGCCTCCCTTTCTTGTTCCTTCTTCAGCCGCATGAGTTCTATCTGTCTTTCATGTTCCCTTTGTCTTTCCTCAGCCTGAAATTTGGCTAATTCCAGCTGTAGTCGAGCTGAGGATTTGGTCATTCTAACCTCTCTGTTTTTAACTAACTTTACACCCGAGGTTTAGAAATAAACAAACAAAACTTGGCTGTAAAATTTTGCTGTGCTGGAATAGAATACCTATTCTCTGATAGTGATTGTCAGCCTACAGAAAAAGACAATTCCCTTGTCTCTGTTCTGGGCCCAACTTAAAGCAAAAAACCTCCAAACTACTTGGAAACCTGCTTACCCAGCCCAAAGAAAAAGCAAATGGGTAGAACACACACCCCCTATTTACTTTTAGGAAGAAAAGAAAAAAAAAAACCTCTGGGTTGGAAGACTGTGAATTTCCCTGCAGGAGTTAAGTACCCTGCCTCCAGGCAAAGAAAACCTGCAATTCACAAGATAATCCCCTTTTGTCTCTGCTTGGCCACAAAGCAGGGAAAACCCAAGATGCTTTCAGTTTCAAAGCTGCTTCAAAGCCACAGGAAAAAAAAATTCCTTTTTAAAATCTGTATTTCTAGTTCAAAAAATCTCAACTGGATCTCAAAATGATTTCAGGTTAATCCCACCACTATGCCACCATGTCAAGGTTCCTCCCCCACTCTGAACTCTAGGGTACAGATGTGGGGACCTGCATGAAAAACCTCCTAAGCTTATCTTTGCCAGCTTAGGTCAAAACTTCCCCAAGGTACGAAGTATTCCACCCGTGGTCCTTGGAATGGCCGCTACCACCACCAAACTAATACTGGTTACTGGGGAAGAGCTGTTTGGACGCGTCTTTCCCCCCAAAATACTTCCCAAAACCCTGCACCCCACTTCCTGGACAAGGTTTGGTAAAAAGCCTCACCAATTTGCCTAGGTGACTACAGACCCAGACCCTTGGATCTTAAGAACAATGAACAATCCTCCCAACACTTGCACCCCCCCTTTCCTGGGAAATGTTGGATAAAAAGCCTCACCAATTTGCATAGGTGACCACAGACCCAAACCCTTGGATCTGAGAACAACGAAAAAGCATTCAGTTTTTTACAAGAAAACTTTTAATAGAAAATAGAAGTAAATAGAAATAAAGAAATCCCCCCTGTAAAATCAGGATGGTAGATATCTTACAGGGTAATTAGATTAAAAACATAGAGAACCCCTCTAGGCAAAACCTTAAGTTACAAAAAAGATACACAGACAGAAATAGTTATTCTATTCAGCACAATTCTTTTCTCAGCCATTTAAAGAAATCATAATCTAACACATACCTAGCTAGATTACTTACTAAAAGTTCTAAGACTCCATTCCTGTTCTGTCCCTGGCAAAAGCAGCATACAGACAGACCCAGACCCTTTGTTTCTCTCCCTCCTCCCAGCTTTTGAAAGTATCTTGTCTCCTCATTGGTCATTTTGGTCAGGTGCCAGCGAGGTTACCTTTAGCTTCTTAACCCTTTACAGGTGAGAGGAGCTTTCCCCTGGCCAGGAGGAATTTCAAAGGGGTTTACCCTTCCCCTTATATTTATGACAGCAGCCCACACAGGCCCTCAGGCATCAGAATCTATTTTTTGAAACGTAAATGTTGGCTACGATGCCATTCCCCCTCCTCCCCAGCCTGCTGGAAAAGTGATAAGGGCACTGCAGTTTTCACCTGGTCAAATTCAAGGGAACATTATTTAACATCTCATCTGGAAGACAGCACAGCTACTAATGCAGCACAATTCCCACCTCCCCTACCCTTCAGTACTAGCAATGAGCCACATGCGGTGTTGGCCTTCACTTCTTGAGCTGATGGCCCAGAAGTTAGAGGGCTACCAAATGAGTAAGCATGAGGGCTGCTGTTGTGAGTGGCTCTTGGATACACGTGTAAGGATGAGAGGCTTCTTGTGCCCCTTTCTTTACGTCCCCTTCCCCTTACACGGCCATGCAGGGCCAGTGACAACAGAGCGCTCATCTGTCCGCATCAGAGTTGAAACCACCTGCTTTAAACACAGTTATTGCTGGCATGGTTCTAGCACACTTTCTTCTGACCAGCGAGTGCTGTGGATCATGCTGACCCTACAATGCTATAGAGACTAACCCTCTCTAGCCATTAGTCTGTATCCACTGGACCAGAGGAAATTTAAAAGGGGACAGTACTGAACTATGCAAAACTGAAGGGAACCAATAAGTTCTATGCTAACAGGTACTGAAACTAGTATCACGTTTATTTTGCGGGGTACAGAGAAGGGCAACAAAAATGATTAAGGGTATGGAACAGCTTCCATATAAGGAGGGATTAAAATGACTGGGACTTTTCAGGTTGGAATGGAGATGACTAAGGGGGCATCTGATGGAGATCTATAAAATCATAAGCAGTGTGCAGAATGTAAATAAGTGTTATTTGCCCTTTCACATAAACAAGAGCCAGGGGGTCACACAATGAAATCTAATAGGCAGCAGGTTTAAAATAAACAAAAGGAAGTACTTATTCCCACACAACAGACCTACAGCCTGTGGAACTCATTGCCAGGGGATGTTGTGAAGACCAGAACCATAACTGGGTTCAAAAAAGAATTAGATAAGTTCATGGAGGATAGGTTCATCAATGATCAGGGATGCAACTCCCAGGCTCCGACTGCCAGAAACTGGGATTGAATGATAGGGGATGGATCCCTTGATGATTTCCCTGTTCTGTTCATTCCCTCTAAAGCACATTGGCCACTGTCAGAAGACATGACACTGGGCTAGATGGACCAGTATGGCCATTCTTATGTTCTTGGATCAACTTCTATTGATGAAAAGACACAGTTTCCAGCTAATACAACCAGACCTGGCATTCAGAGTATCACAACTAAATCAGATCTATGGTAGTTATAGTATGCCAGTCGCCATGGCCAAATTGTGAGTCCTTTATTTCCACTGGTGAGCAGTTACTCACACAAGTAGTTCCACTGAAGCCAGTGGGATTCTTTGTGGCAGTAATTGCTCACTAATGGAAGGAAGGGATTCTCAATTGAGGCACCAAAATATAGAACTAAGAGTGACATAGAGTATAATCAAAATGCTCCCTTGCTCTCGCAGGGCTTGGGCTGCTGGTAAATGTAGAGTTCTTCTCCTCCCACACTGTCTCCATCATAGGCACTGACTCTGTGGATGCTCTGGGGCTGGAGCACCCAGTGGGAAAAAATGGTGGGTGCTGAGCACCCAGTGGCAGCACCCCTATCAGCTCCCCCTCTTCCCTCCCTGCACCTCCTGCCCGCCAGCAGGCCCATCTGATAAACTCCTCCCCATCCCTCTCTGCACCTCCTGCCCGCCATGACCAGCTGCTTCACAGCGTGCAGGAGGCTCTGGGGGCGAGGGGAGAGGAGCGAGGACGCAGTGCGCTCAGTGGAAGGGGTGGAATGGGGCAGGGGCAGGAAGAGGCTGGGAGAGCGTGGGGTTTTGGAGGAAGGGGTGGAGTGTGGGAGGGGCCTGGGGCAGAGCCAGGGGGTCAAGCACTACACGGCAAATTGGAAAGTCGGTATTTGTGGTCTCCATCTTTGCCTCTCCTCCTCCATCTGCCTCCTTCGCTTTGTTCCTCTTAGCTTCTGTTACTCTGGGCAGGCTTCTTCAAAAGGACGGGCTTTGCACCAAATTATGAAAACAATCAGGCTACAGCCTATTCTGATTTCTTAGGATGTTTCATGCCAACAGACCCTTCACTGAAAATGTTTTTCCTCCAGTTCCCAATGGTTTCACCCTGGATGTGGATCATTTCCTTGCCTCTGATGCACACTTTAAAGAAACAAGTAGAAAACACTGGCCTTCCCCTGAAGAACTTACAGAGTAAATTTAGGGAGGACAGAGCAAGTGAGAGAAATAAACAAAGAAGAGGCAGAGCTGGGGAGAAGTGGAACAAGGGCTGCACTCATACGATCAAACAGAAATTCAGATTAGACCTTTACCCACCTCGATGGATGCATTGCGTATGTAAATAAATACACTTATGCAGAATAAGATGTTCAATAGTGACAGGTAATTTTGGGTGCCTATCTTAAGGCACTTTCATTGCAGAAGGTGGGCACACATCACTTTCCCCCCTTAAGGTATCCCAGTGTAGCCACTGAAAATCACTAGCCGCTTTTGAAAATCTTGGCTAGAACATTGCTCTCCAGGGACTCCATTCACTCACCTCAAGGGCGAGTGGGATATTTTCTGGGCAGAAGTCCTCAGGCATTAAGCAGGCGACCTAGGTTTCATGAAAGGTTGGAGAGCTCTCCAGGTGTTTATCTAGTACCTACCTTTAAAAGGTGCAATGTGGGAAAGAGTTTGCATTCACGGAGTGCAGGCCCCAGTATGCCTAGGAAATGGCATGGGAAAACAAAGTGCAATCCACTGAAATGAATAAGAGCATCGCTCACATAAACACACAAACTGGATAGTGAAAACACATGCAGTACACAGCCCACCCTCTCCTCCAAGACTCCTCACTGAATGGATCCTTCTTACAAATGACCAATCTCCTAAATCACAAGTCACTTCTCTCCCTGTGCCTCAGTTTCCCCATGTGTAAAATGGGCACAGTGATATTTACCTCCTTTGTAAAGTATTTTGAGATCTGTGGATGAAAAGTGTTATATACATGCTACATATTACTATTAGCTGTTGTTCTTAATGGTTGATTCAGGATACATTCAGTACAGAAACATTGGTTTGCTTGTTTCAGAGTAACAGCCGTGTTAGTCTGTATTCGCAAAAAGAAAAGGAGTACTTGTGGCACCTTAGAGACTAACCAATTTATTTGAGCATAAGCTTTCGTGAGCTACAGCTCACTTCATCGGATGCATACTGTGGAAGCTGCAGAAGACATTATATACACAGAGACCATGAAACAATACCCCCTCCCACCCCACTCTCCTGCTGGTAATAGCTTATCTAAAGTGATCACGCTCCTTACAATGTGTATGATAATCAAGTTGGGCCATTTCCAGCACAAATCCAGGTTTTCTCACCCTCCGCCCACCCCTCTCACAAACTCACTCTCCTGCTCGTAATAGCCCATCTAAAGTGATCACTCTCCTTACAATGTGTATGATAATCAAGGTGGGCCATTTCCAGCACAAATCCAGGTTTTCTCACCCCCCCCCCCAAAACACACACACACAAACTCACTCTCCTGCTGGTAATAGCTTATCCACCAATGTGATATGTGCCATCATGTGCCAGCAATGCCCCTCTGCAATGTACATTGGTCAAACTGGACAGTCTCTACGTAAAAGAATAAATGGATACAAATCAGATGTCAAGAATTATAACATTCATAAACCAGTCGGAGAACACTTCAATCTCTCTGGTCACACAATTACAGACATGAAGGTCGCTATCTTACAACAAAAAAACTTCAAATCCAGACTCCAGCGAGAAACTGCTGAATTGGAATTCATTTGCAAATTGGATACTATTAATTTAGGCTTAAATAGAGACTGGGAGTGGCTAAATCATTATGCAAGGTAGCCTATTTCCCCTTGTTTTTTCCTACCCCCCCCCCAGACGTTCTGGTTAAACTTGGATTTATGCTGGAAATGGCCCACCTTGATTATCATATACATTGTAAGGAGAGTGGTCAGTTTGGATGAGCTATTACCAGCAGGAGAGTGAGTTTGTGTGTGTATGGGGGTGGGGGGGTGAGAAAACCTGGATTTGTGCTGGAAATGGCCCACATTGATTATCATGCACATTGTAGGGAGAGTGGTCACTTTGGATAAGCTATTACCAGCAGGAGAGTGAGTTTGTGTGTGTGTGTTTTGGGGGGCGGGGGGGGGGGGTGAGAAAACCTGGATTTGTGCTGGAAATGGCCCACCTTGATTTTCATACACATTGTAAGGAGAGTGGTCACTTTGGATAAGCTATTACCAGCAGGAGAGTGAGTTTGGCGAGGGGGGGCGGAGGGTGAGAAAACCTGGATTTGTGCTGGAAATGGCCCAACTTGATTATCATACACATTGTAAGGAGAGTGATCACTTTAGATAAGCTATTACCAGCAGGAGAGTGGGGTGGGAGGAGGTATTGTTTCATGGTCTCTGTGTATATAATGTCTTCTGCAGTTTCCACAGTATTCATCCGATGAAGTGAGCTGTAGCTCACGAAAGCTTATGCTCAAATAAATTGGTTAGTCTCTAAGGTGCCACAAGTACTCCTTTTCTTATTGGTTTACTTATAGCTAACGGAGCCCACTGACAAAGAAAAGAGATTTCAGTGATGCGTGGATCAGCTGAACAAAACACCAGTATGGTAAGGATCTCTCAGGAACCCATGAATCTCTGTCTGGTGAGGCTGAGTAGTCTGCTCTAATTAAACAGCAATTGGCTGTTAACCAAGTCTCTCCGTTTCCTTGCTCCTGACTGGAATGAGGAAGGCAGAATCAATCAGTCTCCCTGTCCTGAAGTCTCTCCCCACAAGGTCCTTGCTAGCAGTAGCACTTAGACTTGGAATCTGCAGAGGATGATTTTAGGAGCTCTCATCTCTGATTCTCCTGTCTAGAGGGTTGTCTGTCTCCAGCTTATTTTTTCTGTTCCCCTGGCCCTCAGGGAAATATTGTGATTCAAAAAGTCTCTAGTAATCTTTTCAAGCCTTGACCAGCCACTCTCTAAAGAGGTGTGGTCTTGTTCCAATAGCTATTAGAGCCAGAAAACTTTAGGGGGCTTTTTGTTCTGGATTTACTGTTTCACAGGGACGATGCTGTGTAAAGGAAAACCCAGTGTGAGAGAATATAACATAGACAGGTACACACATCATGTTTTTTGAGAATATATAAATTAATTTTGGTGGAATTGTGGCACTTTACAATTTCACCAAGCTGTAGGGAATAAGTTTGTGCCCTATAGGGTCCCACATGTATGGTCTCCAGGAGTAAGCTGTCCCTAATATGTCTGGGCCAAGTGTGTCAAAATTTGTGGATTGGTGAAGTAGAATGAGACTGAATATTTGTCCTCTGGACATATCCATAAAGAGGCCATCCATCAGTACTAACGAGACCATCTCTGTAGTGTGGACTCCCCGAATCCTATTTTTGAGGGGTCAGGATTCTGCCAGAGGCTAAAGCAGTGCTGTGTGAGTGTGGGTCATTGCCACTTTTCACAGGATTTTTCCTAGGAAAAGTTTAGAGGTTCAACAAGTAATTTGTGAGATTGTTGGCATGCAATGTTGATATCTTGAGGACTGTCTGGCCTATCACATGCTTCAGGAATGTCGGCAGTTGCCTTCTCTTCCTTTGGCTTGGCTTGCTCCAACATTCCTCTGGGCCTGTGTTCCCCATGTTCTACATGCTGCCAAACCATGAAAACTTTTAAATGATCAATTTTGGAGAGAAGGATAATTACCAGCTTTTAGCTTGCCCACTAACATCAATACTATCAAAGAAGGCTTAAATGCATGCTCCCTTTCCTGAGGAATTACTACCCTGTAACGCAATACCTTTGGTTTATATCGATCCACTCAGGGAGGATTATGCACAGCTGTTGACAGATAAGATTGAAAATATGAAACAGACATCTCTAACCGCTGGTATCATACAAAGCAGTTATTGAATAGCAATCTAAACATTCAGGCTGCTCTACTCAGATAACCTAATCTTTTCCTGCGTTAACACCTACCCATTGAAAGGAATCAATTATGCCTATCAGTCTATATAGATTGGGTGCTGCATTTTGGAAGCTTATTCTTGTTCCTTCATTATCGGGTGATCGATAAATCCTTTTACTAAGTGCATTTTATGGTTACACAATACAAAACCATCATATAAGTTTGGCTTTTATCTGAAGCTCATTTTTTAGTATTATGAATTAATTACGTAAATTAGCTCTCCAAGACAGAAATCCAGTCTGTCCTTTACAAAATGGAATCTGTGTATATATTCTTCCCCCACCCCCATTATTATTTGTACTGCTAATAAGAAACAAGAAAACTAGCAATAACAAAAGTCAAACATCAATATTTTATGTTTTCATTTTCCCTGTGTTAATTGTTACTCTTCATTTATTAATAAGCTGAAGTGGAATTGCTATAGCAACTGTAGCATCTCATTAGGAAATTTACAGACAAAATGCAACTTGGAATATATAGGACTAGATTGTAGCATTTAGCCACACAGCTCTGAATAAGGGGGTGGTGCAGATTGCATCAGAGAGAGTTCCAGGACAGAATGTACCTGTTGGCATTCCAGAAAACACAAGAGGAGTGAGCACAGTGCACCAGCCTTTGGGATGGTCTAGCACAGTGGTTTGCAACCTTTTTTTCATTTGCAGACCCCTAAAAAATTTTGAATGGAGGTGTGTCATAAATATAAAGGGAAGGGTAACCACCTTTCTGTATACAGAACTATAAAATCCATCCTGGCCAGAGGCAAAACCCCTTCACCTGTAAAGGGGTAAGAAGCTAAGATAACCTCGCTGGCACCTGACCAAAATGACCAATGAGGAGACAAGATACTTTCAAAGCTGGAGGGGGGGGAACAAAGGGTCTGTCTGTCTGTGTGATGCTTTTGCTGGGACCAGGTCAGGAATGCTCTTCAGAACTTCTGTTAAGTTAGTAAGTAATCTAGCTAGAAATGCATTAGATTTCCTTTTGTTAAATGACTGGTAAAATAGGTTGTGCTGAATGGAATGTATATTCCCGTTTTTGTGTCTTTTTGTAACTTAAGGTTTTGCCTAGAGGGATTCTCTATGTTTTGAATCTGATTACCCTCTAAGGTATTTACCATCCTGATTTTACAGAGGTGATTCTTTTACTTTTTCTTTAATTAAAATTCTTCTTTTAAGAACCTGATTGCTTTTTCATTGTTTTTAAGATCCAAGGGTTTGTGTCTGTGTTCACCTATGCAAATTGGTGAGGATTTTTATCAAGCCTTCCCCAGGAAAGGGGGTGTAGGGCTTGGGGGGATATTTTGGGGGAAAGACATCTCCAAGTGGGCTCTTTCCCTGTTCTTTGTTTAACACGCTTGGTGGTGGCAACATAGGATTCAAGGACAAGGCAAAGTCTGTACCTTGAGGAAGTTTTTAACCTAAGCTGTAAGAATAAGCTTAGAAGGTCTTTCATGCAGGTCCCCACATCTGTACCCTAGAGTTCAGAGTGGGGAAGGAACCTTGACAAGGTGCGGACCCCTTTGGAAATCAGACACAGTCTGCGAACCCCCAGGGATCTGCAGACCACAGATTGAAAACCACTGTTCTATGGTAACAACAACCTTTCACACACCTTTAGACATAGTCCATAGACCACCAGAGGTCCACAGACCACAGGTTGAAAACCACTGGTCTAGCATGCTCCCATCTTCCTGCTTCCTTTGAAATGATTTGTAATTGTCTCTGGCTCTTAGTTAGACTCCTTGAACCCTTCCTCCAGTCCAGAGCCCCCATACAGGAGCCAAGGACAACCAAGTCCATAGGGAGAACATAAATCCTGCATATCTCCTCAGCCCTTCTAAAATCAGTTGTGAGGATAAAAAATTCTGCTTTGCCTGCTGCCAGAGAATGGCGTGTGGATGTAAGGCTGGGCGAAAGTAGGTCAAGTTTTCTGCTGAAACTTTTTTTTTAAATAGACCATTGAGTTTTTAATAAAATGAACAGTTTCACAGAAAAGTCTGCTTCCCTTGAAAATTTTTGACTGGAAAACCAAAAGTTGAAAATTTTTGGCCAAAAACTGATGGTTATCAGCAGGATTCAGCCCCAAAATTTTCATTTGCCAAAAAATATCTTTGGGTTCCATTTTTTTTCAAATTTCAAAATGTCCCAAAAAGCAATTTTTTTGGTTTTGTCAGCTTTCTGCAGACGATTAGATAGATAGATATTCATTCTGATCAGGTCTGTCTGGATGGTTTGCTATATTATGTTCACTACAGTATGGCCAACCCCAAACATTTAGAACTCAGAGTCAGACTTCAAAAAATCCTGAACTTGGCCAAAAAACAATTTTTTGAATAGTAAATTTTGGTAAGTTATTTGCCTTTGAGTTTCTGAGTCTTTCAGTTGCACTGGATCATTTTTCCAAGCTTTTCTCTGCAACCACTGGACCAGAAAAAATGAGATTCTCATGTAATCATTCATCTGCAAGAACTGGGGCTTTTAGAAAATCACCAAATAATACACCATTTGTGATAAAACAGCAAGAGTTGGCAACAGTAATAGAGAGGCTGGAGTTGAAGAGCTTTCTACCTGGGGAAACAGATCCTGAAAGTTCTCCATTAATTCCACCTTCTAACTGACCAAAATGTCCACATCCACTTGAACAAATTTGTATTTACAAACAAAAACATTCCCACAGCATCTCTGCCAGAACATGGTTAAGAGGGAGGGAAGTGTTGTGGTAGGTGAAATGGAGATAAAGGAACAGGGTTGCAAACTTTATTTCTTAATTGTTTTTCTTTCTCTGTGGTGTGGCATGTTCTGCAGAGAGATCTGCATCAGCTCATGTACAGATTTGCGATTTGGCCAGGGGCTGTTCACTGTAATTTCTTTTCTGCTGGCTGGTCAGTGAGAAATTTTGGGATGAATTACCCACAATTTTCCAGCAGTTTGCATTCATTTTTTCCCCTCACATTCTCTTTTTTCAGCTGTAGTCTCTCTATGGTGAGTTAGAACAACAGATGTAAAATCTGGGATATTTTCCAAATTTCGGTGGGTTCCCCCATACCTCATAAGTGAGATGCTCAGTGCTAGCAGCATTAAACTAATGCCCGATGTGTAACAAAGCCATCATGTGCACTGAGGATGCACTTTGAATACGTGCTGGTTAGTAGCTATCTCAGATGCTTGGAGTAGAACTATTTATTCCAAAGCTTTTTCTTGGATTTAGATAAGAAATCTTCCCTGACAACTGTAGAAATTAGTCTGTCTGTAAAGTCCTGCCCTACTTTAAGCTAGTGAAAACTAATTATCTCTGTTGCATTCTGTAGTAGCATAAGAACCCTTAAGGGTCTGAGTCTGTGAGATGCAGAACAGCCTGTGACAGAATGATGCCCCCGTGTCTACACCCGACAGACTATTATAATAATCTTTGTACGAAGTATGTCTTGTGAGGGATCATTTGAAAACCCATTATTTACTGGTCATTATTGTCCTGATAGAACGTGTGTGGCAACGTTGTCTGTGAAGTTACAAGATTCCACTGTATGTTGTAATTAACACATGTGATTGGCAAACAGGTCTGTCTCAAACAAAGGAATGTGAGTTCTGCTTAATTTGCATTTAAGCAGTAAACAGAGTCATCAAGCAGGAAGGGAAACAAAAGAAGCTCCAATAAGTGACTTTAGCTTGATGTTCATTTTGAACCTTGAAGGTCACACAATCGCTCTCTGGATCAACCTTGCCTGGGTAGGTATTTATCTGTGTACTTTTCTGCCTTCCCCTTTAATGTGTTTTGTCATTTTTGCTTCCACACGAAGTTTTCTTTTCCAAGTTAGAGCCGCCTGTGATTGATAAAGTGCCTGGTAGCACTAATGTCATGTCTCATTTCTTGATGGGCCAATGTAAACGGAAGGTTAAGTGAAAGTAAGAGAGGAACCTGTTGGGGGCTTTTTCCCAATACAGCACTAATGCACAGTGTTGCACAAGGTAAATAGCAAGGAGGAAAGAAAAGGCAGTGGGGATATAAACTGCATTAAGGAGAGTGGTGCTCAGAGAGCGGTATTCAGCGACCTGCCTCCTGCATGCTCAGTATCACACTTCAGCCCATGATTCCTCAGGCACACCCACTCTCTGCCTGGCTAACCCACACCCCAATATTTAGAACAAGAGAGTGGGTCTGCATTGGGCTTGAGCTTTACTGCTACTCATTGAAGAGCATTATAATGAAGGCCTGATGTAAAGACCACTGAAGTCATTCACTGAAGTCTCTTCATTGACTTCGGATCAAGCCCCTAATGCTTAACTTCCGCACATTTGCGCTGGAGCACAGAAATCTTGCAGACCCTTCTGTGCACTTGTGCATGGACTTAAGACTTGCCCTGAGTGATGTAGGTCTGCTTTTTGCTATACTGCACACCTCCTGGAAGCTTTGTGTTGTTCCATAAGCTTCTCAAGCAGTGAAGGGAGACAGCTGGAGCTCTCTTTAGAGGGGAGCAGTGATTGTTTTTATGGAGCGGGGGTCTGGCGGCTGTCCCCAAATTGTACAGATGGTCAAGGCAATTGGGATCATCCCCCTAGGTCTGGGGTCCTCTACTCAAAAGACCTGTCTCACAACGCTGCTCCATTCTGCTGGAGTTCTGCTGCCATTAAGCGTCTACCTCCCTCTTCCCCCTACGCAGTCGAGTAGCAGGTTTTACCAGCATTGACTCCTTTGTGCAGGGCTGGATTGTGTGTGGTGGCCAGTGTGGTGACTTGGGGCTTTGTCTCTACAATTTAAGAATTCTGGATGATATTGAGAAGTTGATGGCGTGCTGCGTCCTGAGCGCCTTTGTCCATGTGGTTCCACCAGTGTGGGAGCAGGTACACACCAGGCCCAACGTACAGTGGGGTGGTTCTTGGGATTCGGTGACCCTCGTCAGGTGTAAACACCTCAGCTACGGATGAGCTGCATCCTTAGGAAACCAATGTAGCTGACTTCTTCTGGGAAGGGAGGGGAGGAGGCAGGAGCAGTGGAAAGCTACCCAAAAGACAGAACAGTGGCAGCAAGAGGAGTTTAAATCGCGAGCCACACAGGAATGGAGGGAGCCAGGCAGGGAGAGAAAATGAGGGGCAGGAGAGAGCACGGTCACACAAGCTAGGTAAGGTCCCCAGGAGTGGGGTCGGTCACCCAGCCTGGAGCAGCCTGCATGAGACAGATGGTCCCCCCCAGGACTCACAAGGGAAGGGTAAACTCGAGAGGAATGTTGCAGATGTTTGTTGTTTTTGTATAATCCGTACTCTTTCGTGCTTTGGGTGATTCAGTAACAGAGTATTAACCTTTGAGAGAGTGTGTTGGGTGCTTCACAGCTGCTTCATGCCCCTGAGAGAGTTAAACTGTAAACCAGAAGCTTCACACTTTTGGGGTGGCGTTCTGGGAGGGGGTGGAGTAGCTCAGGGGTCAGTGCAGCTCCTGGGGGCCTAGGGCAGGTGGGCTGAGGAAAGAGATTGAGTAGTTTAAGAGCATAAATCCCATCAATTCTCAATGAGATCTTGGCACCTCAATCCCTTTTGAATATGAGCTCAGGTTTCCTCAGTCAGTCATGCATTGCAATGCTGAGCATAGCAAATGCCCAAGTAGCCTTAAAAATCTGGAACTTAGTCTCTCCGTGCCTCATTTCCTCATCAGTGAAATGGGGATAATAGCACAGTCCTATTTCACAGGGGTGTTGTGAGGAAAAATGCATTAAGGATTGTGTGGCATGCAAACACTAGGGTGATGGGGGCCAGATAAGTACCTGCGTTAGATAGGAGCATCTTCGGGCTTGGATGGGACGCAGGGAGCATGGTCTGCCAGTTCCTCTCCCTATGTGTCCTAATTCCTGCTCCTGTACTCCCCTCTTAGCCACATAGTGAGGAGAGCCTAGAGGCCTGTAGCATATTTTTTCTTGCTGTAGTGCTCATGTGGCTGCGTAATGCCACTAACACAGACAAGCCGCAAAGGTGGTGGTTTTCGGTTTTCGTACAGAGCTAGGCAAATAAATTGCAGTTTTTACTCACTGATTTGTGCCTCGTTTTCTCTTTGTGGCATGTCCCACAGCACCACCTGACTCCCCTGAATTTGCTCCTTCAGATTGACTCCACACGCTGTTTTGTGAGGGGTTGATTGCTGCAGTTATGTGATTATTCAATGCTCCCAAGCTAGGCTGTGTTGCTCAGGTGTGCCTGGTCACATAAATCACATGGCATTGTTTCTCTTCCCTGACTGGTGAGCATACTTAAGGCGCCTGATCCAACCCAGAGTGAAATCAGATGAAAGACTCCTGTTGATATCAGTGAAATCTGGAGTAGACCCATAATCAGAAAAGGGACTTGAAGACGTGACTGAGGCTTTCAGGGTCTCAGGAATAGGGTGTAATTTGATGCTACTAGTAAAATGTAAGATATTCCAAGTGTGATGTATTTAGTGTGCTGCACTCTTATTTATTACTGTACATCTGTGTTTCAAAGGTATAACTGCAGGTAAGTACACAATTAAATATGTCGTTTAGTAATAGAATATACAGGAAATTACAGATAAATGTCATATAAGTCATAATTAAGTGGCTGCCTGAAAATAACTGCATTCATGAATGCATACCTAGTTGGGAAAGGCACAAGCAGCTCCTGGTGTGACTCATTTAATTGCCTCTGTGGCAGGACACTGGTGTAGGATTTCGGGAACCTTTCTCTCTGCTGTGTCAACAGTGCCCCACCCTTGCTGTAAAAGGTGTTATGCCCCCACTTTCCACTGGTTTTGTTTGACTTTTGTTGCAGGTGGAGCCCAGGTGTTTGGGCTGCCGGGGGCTGTACGGGTGACCAGCACTTGACAGTGATGATGGCAGCAGAACCTGCCTCACTTGGCCCAGCAGGAGTACTGGTACAAGGCAGCATCTCGGTCTCATGGTCAGTGATGAAATCCAGCTGACTATGGGTCAGGTCCCACTGCTGACCCAAGGCAGCCACCTTCTCATCCGAAACCCACTCCAAGAACAGTCATCCAGCAGCAAACAGCAATACCCAGGTGTGACACACTGCCATCAAAGGCAGTTGGAAAGGCCTCCACATCCCCTTCCTGCCCCTTCCCTCCCTTGCTGCTGATTTCTAGGCCTCCTTCCCAGCATCTGTTGCCTGGTGACAGCCTCACTTCTGAGGCTGTGCCATCTCCTCCTCTCTTTCACATGGTAGAAGTATTTGGTGTGCAAATCATGGTGCCAAAGTTGGAGGTGGACTCAGTGCTGGCATGTGATAGCCTGTCTAATCACACCATCAGATTCCTGGCAAGTGAATGGCCCCTGAGACCCTGATGTAAGTCAGAAATCCTGCTAAATCACATACCAGCTGCTGTGGGACCCCACTCTACTGCTGGTCTCTCTCCCTATACTGCAACTCGCATTTATTTATCTCTCTCTGTCCCTGTCTCCTCCCTACACTTCACCCACCTGCAAAGAGATTCTGGTCAGCCTTTTATTAAGGGTACATTTATAAAGAGTGAATAAAGAGTTAATAAATGATGCATAGGTGTTATAAGACATGAGCAGCATGTGCCATAGCTGTTTCTATAGCACCTTCTCCTGGTGTACTTCTATGTTTATAATAAACCTCTTAGATTCTATGACAATTGATCGACCATTTATTAGAACATCTCTGAATTCTTCATTATCCCTGTATAAACAGTTTCTAAATTTCCCGTTAACAGTATAACTTGTGATGCAATTGTTTTTTAAAGATATTTAGTACAAATATATTTGATTGCAAATTTAAAATTCCTGAGTATTTGAGAGTAGACGTTCACTCCTTGCCAGACTGGATTGCTCAGCGAAGTCAAAAGGGGATGAGTATAAGTTACGCAAATTCATTTTTACATTTTAACAAAAAGAAAATACCTTGCTGTATTCACCCTACTGTATTGGTGACCTTCTTTAAAAGGCCTGGCATTAGAATCACTCTTCCCTCCCAAGCCCTGTAAATGGAGTCCCTGGACCTATCTCTTGGGAAATGCTGACTTTTAAAATGACCACCATTGTAACATCCTCTAAGGCTTTATCTACACACACAAGTCCAGTAACCAAATCAAGCTCAATTGATATGAACCATAAACCTATTCATGTGTGTCCATGTGGGGAGTTGGATTTTTTAAAATATGATTTCAGTTAAACTGGTGCGACTTTCGAGTGCAGACCAGGCCTTAGTCACAAACCCACATCTTTATCAGAACCAGGGCTGCTAGTCCAAGTGGTTAATGCTTGACCTCCTTAGAGCCCTGAGGTATGTTAGTGTGGTCTGACGGGGACTCCATTATTGCCTGAGTGACACTGTTATAGATTTTAATACTGTTCGTGTAAACTTACCAAACAGGAAAGGCTAAATCAAATTATTACCCAAGTCAACAAGCTGGAATTTTTTAGCCCTTTCCTATTGTTTTTGGCACAGGGTGTATGAACTACTAAATCAAACGCATCATATGCAAATTAGTAAAATGTATTATAACAAAAAGTGAAGTTTAATGACATACAGCAGATTGCCAAGATTTTTAATAAATTCCTTTCAGTCGAGGTCCTTATATGTTTCAAACTGGAGGAGCAGTTATAAAAAGACTAGCTTAGAGCACAGAAGGAAAATCCCCAGTGAAGTTGGCAGTGCAGAAAGGAATGTTTTCCTTCAGGTCTGTCTCCGCCATTGACACTCTTACAAATTAAATTTGATTTGAGTTTTCACTGCTGCTTAAATTAAATCACCAGAACAAAATAGCAACTGCAAACTCACTCCTCCCCCTGCCTGCTCCAAAGCCTCTCAAGATGTGAAACTCGGTGGGGACGGGGAAATACAAAAAGTTCTAATTAAATGAATGGGGTCCCCTTTCTCATTGACATGACATCTGGTTTTTAAAAAAAGCTACAAAGGCCTAGAAAATACCAGATCTGATTGAGAATTTTCTATCAGTTTTTTTTTGTGGGAGTGGGGACATGCAAATTTTGGCAAAATCAATTTTTTTCACAGGAAAATTTCAAATTTGCCAAAATTTTCCAGTCTTCCACCAAGAAACTGTAAACTAAATGCTTTGTTTCAAGTTGCTTTGACCTGATTTGAAATATTTTGGTTTGTTGAACTGAACCAAACTATTTGTCTGTCTATGGTGCAACAGTACCTGATCCAAGTTGTAGTTTGGATGTTTCATGCCTTGCAATCATCCCTTATGCGCCAGGCTCCTTGGATGTACTTCACCTTCCAAAACACCATCAAAATTGTGTTTCGCCAGTGGCCAATGGATGTGTGCACAGGAGGAAGAGGGGGTACAGAGACAGGGTGTTAGATAAGGAAGGAAATAACAAGGGAAGGTCACTGCCTTTCTCCCCACTCCCCACCTCCCGATCCATCTCGCTATTTAGCCATCTAATCTAATCTCTCTCTCTCTTTTTGAAGCAATGATGTCCCTTAACAGATACATTCCTCAGGAACTGTGGATATGTTGAATTACAAGATTGGAGACTGAGTTTTTTTTTGAAGTTGGCCTGTGACTGTGAAACTTGCTTCCACGGCAGAACAGAATGACCATGATTCTCCGTGCTCGCAGAACACTTCTTTGTCTTAACTTTCCCACTTCCCCCCAGAGTTTAAGGAGGTAGTAGAATGGGTAAGAGGAGGTAAAAGACAGAAGGAAACAAATAGAACGCCTGATTAGTTGAAAGTAGGGAGGAAACCAGACTAGACAGGAAATGTGTTGATCTTAATAACTTGTGTTCCATAATTTTGTTAAGTTTGCCACATCTGAGTCTTCTCTTACGTACACCATTGTAGCAACATTGACTTCAGCAGAGTTCCTCCTGATTTACACTGGTGTAAGTGAACAAGTCTCTACATTATGAAATATAAATGTGATAGCAAAACCGGGGCTGGAGGCAGAGAGTCTACTGAGCTCTGGAGAGGTATTAGGGAGGTGGTGAAGACAATTATGGAGGTAACAACAGAGATGGCCACAGGAGAGGAGTGCATTGCTGCACAATCTGAAAAAGGAAAGCATGTCCTTCTATTAAGAAAGGACTAGAGTTCAGATCTACCAGCCAATGCTACGTGTGTGGCCTGCTTGAAAAGATGAGAAATGTTTAAACTCAAGTAACAAGTGCTGATAAGCAATCTGGTATACAGACAGATTTGAATCATGGGGCCAAATTCTTTGCTGACATAAATCAGTACAGCTCTATTCAAGTCAATGGTGCTTCACCACCTTATAGAGAATGTGTCAGAGAATTTGGCCCAGGATGTTTTAAAGATGCGTGTATGATTGCTAAAGCCATAAGGAAATATTTTGCTTTGCCATGCTTTTTAGGAGAGCGCTACAACATAATCTACACAATGGGAAGTTATAACAATGTGTTATAAAAATTTTTAATCAGTTTGCATTTCTTAGAATATTGTGTGCTAGCAGCTGAAAGGTTTTAGTGAGGAGTGCTCTTACTGTACATTAGCCATGAATTCTTCTCTAATGCAAAGTACTATTATAGCTCTGACAAACAGATACATATTGTAGATGGTAAAAACTTTTTTTTCCCCCTTGGGAAGGCTTGGTTTGGCATGTACCCATTTCTTTGTGCCAAGTGTAATGAAGACTGAGCATTTACACATGAGAAATGCAAGTAGGTTAACTGTCATGAAAGTTAAATGATTGTAAGTAAAGTTGTTTTATAGAGGAATACATGAAGCAGGAGCTTATCTCTGCATCTCTTGTTCTTGCAGTGAATTAATGATTTGCCGGGCATTTGGAATCTCTCATTGGCCATTATCCAGTGCCGTATGCAGAGAAAGTTTACTACAGATGTTCAGTAAGGTACTGAACATTTTTTCTTTCAAAGCATGCATATACACACCAAATGCTGCACTTAAACAGTTAAGAAAAATCACTGTTTTGTCTTAAGTTGTCTAACAGTATAGTATAACATGAACTTCCACTCACTTACAACTCCAATGCGGTAGTGCACTCAGTGGGTGTCCCAGTTGGATGACATTGTTTTCTTGCTTCCTGATAAGAGAAACACCAGTGAGTCAAGGGAGAGACACTCCTGTGCTCTGAGCTGGAGGCATTAGCTGCTCAATACGTGATGACCTCCTGTGGGGTGGTTCTTTGGTGTCAGTCTCACTGGAAGCCAAAAATGCTGTACAGTGAGAGCTGTCGGAAGAGAAAGGTTTAAACAAGATGAAAGGAAAGAACGGAGGCGGGACAGGAGCAGAGCTGTCTGGTTCAGTTAGAAACCTGTTTTCAACACATGGATGGAGAAAGGTGCTGACCGTGTAAGATGACTAGAAGAGGTTTGTGTAGAACAAAAAATAGGTCTCGTTGGTGCAGGGACCAACAACCTAAATAATTTCTGTAAAGTACTTGAAATCTCAGCTGAAAAGGCATTATGTAAATACCAATATTTGTATTCTTCTTAGTGAAGCTAATACCTTATGTGGTTTGTAGCCTGGACATCCCTAACCTTCAGAAGAGAGTGGCTTTGAACCATCAGCTAATATACCTTCTACATGGCTGAGTAGTTTGACTCCTGGTAGAATGTCTCATGCCATCCAGGCAGAAATTTTATCCCCTTATGGCTACACATCAGCATCAGGAATACTGGGCGTAACCAATAGCATTGGCAGACTTGCATCTTAGGCCAAATAAATAACAGTGCTAGACCCAGTCGGGATGACTATGAGGGGGAAAGATAAAAATGGTCAGCACACAGATGCATGGAAGACCAGATCACCAGCACTGATAATACCTATATACATCAACACAACGTTCACAGACCAATAGACAAAATAAGGAAATCATGTGAGGGGTTAAAAAAGGATCACAAAACTCACAAAAGTTAGATCTGGAAGAGGGACAATGTAAAGAGGAAGCAAACAGCTGACCAGGAATGAGGGAGTTGCATAGGAGGTTAATGTACTATCTTTTCATTTTTTGAAGAGCGGAGCTTGCTTTGCTTGGTCACCAACAGATTACCATTTTTTCAGCGGTTTTATCCCAGTCTGTGACTGAAGCTGGAATAGATGGTATAATGAAATCAACCACCCCCTTACGCATAAACTGAGGCCCATTGCACAGATCACAGAGGCAATTGCAGGTCTGAACTGAGGTGCATCTGCCATTATGTATAGTGACACTTGCACAGAATGGGCTTGCACTGCTTTTCCTTTACTCCCAAATCCATGTGCGTGTAAAACATGAGTGATGTTGAGTTGATCCCTGTTATATTTAAAGGAGGACTTGTGGCACCTTAGAGACTAACCAATTTATTTGAGCATAAGCTTTCGTGAGCTACAGCTCACTTCATCGGATGCACACTGTGGAAAATACAGAAGATGTTTGTTTTTATACACACAAATCATGAAAAAATGGGTGTTTATCACTACAAAAGGTTTTCTTTCCCCCCACCCCACTCTCCTGCTGGTAATAGCTTATGTAAAGTGATCACTCTCCTTACAATGTGTATGATAATCAAGGTGGGCCATTTCCAGCAGAGAATAGGAGAGTGGGTTTGCGTGTCGGGGGGGGAAAACCTAGATTTGTGCTGGAAATGGCCCACCTTGATAATCATACACATTGTAAGGAGAGTGATCACTTTACATAAGCTATTACCAGCAGGAGAGTGGGGTGGGGGGAAAGAAAACCTTTTGTAGTGATAAACACCCATTTTTTCATGATTTGTGTGTATAAAAACAAACATCTTCTGTATTTTCCACAGTATGCATCCGATGAAGTGAGCTGTAGCTCACGAAAGCCTATGCTCAAATAAATTGGTTAGTCTCTAAGGTGCCACAAGTACTCCTTTTCTTTTTGCGAATACAGACTAACACGGCTGTTACTCTGAAACCTGTTATATTTAGTGATACATGATTTGTATCCAACACACTGAGAGAGAATGTCTATGGAAAAAGACGATTAGACAGAATGTTAGTTGAAAACTGACCTTATAAAATGTTCAGCAAGCATGATAACAAGCAATCACTGCCCTTATGGGCCGGGAAGCTATCATATTTCAGGCATAAGATACTTGCATGTGTGGAGGGGAAATGTTTTTCTTTTGGCCAAACCAAAATACCACTCAGACCCAATGTCCTCGCTCTGCCTCAGGATGGAATCCTTCAGCCTTCAGAAAACAGGCCAGGGAGATACGGAGGACTCAGTGGAGCAAAATGACTTCCACTGGACTGTCCCTAATTCGTGGGCATCCTTGGCTCGCTTGTTCTGCACAACTGCAACAGATCACATAGGTTATAACTCCAAGTCACAGTCTTAATTGGTGCTAGTAGCTGCCAAGCAGGCACAATGATATTACACTTTCAAAGGCCCCTTTGTGCTGGAGAGTGATGTAGATATTGTTGAATAGAGTGGTGGTAGAGATTTTTAAAGCAGAAAATGGCTCTATATTAGGATCCCACTATTAGCCCATCTAACTTCTTGAGAAAGATAAGCATCCCCTTTGGCAAAAGTATTTGGTTGGGCTTGGTGAGAAGAGGACACCCCACACGTATATCCATTCTCTCCTCTCCCTACACACTGTACTGTTTATGTAGCTGTTTGCCACAGCACTGGTCAAACTAATGATGGTTGCAGCTGGTCTTGAGCTTGGCAGGTGGTTGAAACATCTATTTACCCAACCACGCTTCTATTTTTCTTGCATCATAACAATGCAAGCCAACAGAATGACGG
This sequence comes from Eretmochelys imbricata, assembly GCF_965152235.1. Classification (NCBI taxonomy): domain Eukaryota; kingdom Metazoa; phylum Chordata; order Testudines; family Cheloniidae; genus Eretmochelys; species Eretmochelys imbricata. The sequence continues at coordinate 197,720,504 of NC_135574.1, read as the reverse complement.
CTAATGATGCTATGTCAGAATTTCCATTATAAAGCCCTTATTCTCCGAGGTTTATAACTTGGCTGAAGAAACTTGTTGTGGGCTGAAATTAATGGGCCGTGCGGTCAGATCTCAGCTAAAGAATCTATTTATTTATTGTGTTAAGGTGGTTTTGTTGGGTTTTTTTTTTTTTTTAAATCTACTTGGCCATTTTGAAGCTAAAGGAGAGAAGATATGAAAGTTTACCAGCAGTTTCATAACACAAGTTTTTAATCATTCTCACAATCGTAAAACAAATTTTAGTACCATATACGTTTCCATTTACCCAAGTTACTGTTTTAATGTTGGATGCTGCACAGTGGTCGTTTTTGTTGTTGTTTTTTTTTAATATAACATTTAAAAATATACATAACCCCCAAATTCTGCCTGCCTACCTCATGCAAATAGTCCCACTGAAGTCACTACCCACATGAGTTAGGCAAGGCAAGCAAAATTTGGGCCAAAGCCCATAATGGTACAGTATATCGAGTACTACAGACTCACTGATATTAAGGGTCATATCATGCAATCCCATGGATAATGTATGTCTGTTGGGATGTGTATCTCAGATTGTCTGTGTGGGTCAGAAAATATGCACTTCATAAGGTATCTGATTCATAAGATATCCTCTCATTTTGCTAAGTACAATTGAGGATTCAGTCCTATGCATTCTGAGTAGGATTTTTCAAAAGGATTCAATGCTGGTTTAATTCTGCTCCCAGTGAAGTGATTGAAAGCAGAGTTAAAAATCCTACACTCTAGCCTTTTGCAGTAAGAGGCACTGTCTGTACCCCAGGCATGAAACACATTACTAGGCAGCAGGGGGATGTTCGTACTGTGGCTGCTCATGCTTGCCTGTCCATGTGGGAGATAGAAGACTTCAGTCTCCAGGGTTGTCAATCCAGCAGCCTTCAAGAGTAGTAGATTAATTTTAATTCTAAAAAATATTTCAAAGATGGTGGGGGCGGGAGGAAGCCCATCCATATAAAAAAAGAAAAATCCATTCACTGAAAATAAGAATTTACATCCAGCCAAGGAATATGAACTCTCAGGTTGTCAGGAATTCCAGGGCAGGCGGGCAAACTGATTTTTAACTTATCTGAACCCAGCTATAGTTTAAAATATATTCAGCATTAAAATTCTAAATGATTTCAAAATGGTGTTTAAGGTAGGAAAACAGTAAAGAAAATGTTAAGAGGTGAATCACCATAACCTCCTTTTTCAAAGCCAAGTTGGGTAGGGCCAACTTCTCTTGGTTTCTTGGCTTCGCACCTAGACTACCAGCCACCTCAAGTCTATTAAACAGTCTTGGGATTCCCTCCAAAACCTTTTCCACTTGGCTTATCCAGAACACCTTGTCCAGTTCTGGGACAATACTTGATCCAGTTCTCTGGGATCCAAAACACTCAGTTCGACTCTGGATTTCATCATGCAGGCTCCTTTATTTGGCATACAGTAAAGCTTCATTGAATTGATCGGTCTCAAGCATAGGGGTTGGGTATTGGGCATTTCACACATCCAAAGTTACACAGCAAAGCTCTTCCTTTATATGCATTTACACACTACATTACATTACATTTGCTATACATTACACCACATATTTTTTGATTGGCTTGGTTACTTTGCTCTGTCCATATGCTCTTCATGTAGAACCTGATCATTAGAGTCCAGGTTTAACTTGTCCATAGTCCTGTGTTATTGCCCAAACCCTGTTTTCCATCGGTCTTGCTCAGATTTTGAATCTTATTCATGACCACCTTTCTTCTGGTATTGGGATTGAGTAGTGCATGGATGGCCAGCTCTTCAACCTAAGGTGTCTTTGTTCTAAAACTAAGGTCACCAGGACTGTTATTACTGACCTTCAGTATGCTGACGACTGTGCTGTCCTTGCTCGCAACAAGGCTGACTTGCAGTCCACCCTAGATCTTTTCTTGGGCGCCTATCATAGCCTGGGGCTTTCCCTCAACATTGGGAAAACTAAGGTGCTTTATCAGCCTGCCCCATGACAAGTTGCCCCCCTTCTCCCACAAATTATCATCAGTGGTGAACCCCTGGAAAATGTTGAGCATTTCCTTTACCTGGTAGCCACCTCTCCTAGACAACCAATCTTGATGTGGAGATCGAGCATAGGATCAGTTGTGACAGAAAGTTGCTCTGTTGTGTCTTTATTGACAGATCTGCAGATGAAAACTAAGATCCTGGTCTAGAATGCAGTAGTCATCCCAACTCCTTTTTCTGGGTGCGAGACATGGGTGACATACCAAAGCCATCATAAGCATCTGGAGTGGTACCACCATCACTGTCTTAGGAAGATTCTCTATATCAGATGAGAAGACTGTCACCGCAATGCCAGTGTTCCCTCTGAAGCTAACATCACCAGTGTTGAGGCAAAGATACTGAAACACCAACTTCGCTGGGCTGGTCACTGTGTGTGGATGGCTGATACCTGTCTTCCAAAGCAAGTCCTCTTTTTTTCAACTTAGTCATGGTAACAGGACTCACAGGAGACAGAGGAAATGCTCCAAGGACACTCAAGTATATCTTAAGAAGGGAGGCATTGACCCCCATGAATTGGGAAGAGCTGACTGGCAGTAGACTGCAATGGCATCACATCATATATCAAGCCTCAGCCTGTTTTGAAGATAATTGCCTTGTTCAAGAGGCTGAGAAATGACAGGGGATGAAGGAAAGTGTACAGCATCCCAGCCAGCAATTGTGCTCTCTCCAAGCAACCACCTGTCACGTACGTGGAAAAACCTGTAGAGCACAGATTGGACTCCTCAGCCATTTTAAGTCTCATCAGTGACTCTTCCCCGTGGCAGACATAATCCTTGTATCGAGGGATAGCCCACGATGACGAGTTCCTACCATCTGGGTCTTGCTGCCTATCTTAGTGAGCGCAGACTCCATGACTCCAGCATACTGTTTGTCAAGCCACTAAGAAATGAGGCAAGTTACTTATGTCAAGCCAGGCCTACATTTCCACTTCTTTTATTTTCTTGCGGGTTTTTTTATGATAGTATCCTATTCCAGGTTTCAGAGTAACAGCCGTGTTAGTCTGTATTCGCAAAAAGAAAAGGAGTCCTTGTGGCACCTTAGAGACTAACCAGTTTATTTGAGCATGAGCTTTCGTGAGCTACAGCTCACTTCATCAGATACATACCGTGGAAACTGCAGCAGACTTTATATATACACAGAGAATATGAAACAATACCTCCTCCCACCCCACTGTCCTGCTGGTAATAGCTTATCTAAAGTAATCGTCAGGTTAGGCCATTTCCAGCACAAATCCAGGTTTTCTCACCCTCCACCCCCCCACACAAATTCATTCTCCTGCTGGTGATAGCCCATCCAAAGTGACAACTCTTTACACAATGTGCATGATAATGAAGTTAGGCCATTTCCTGCACAAATCCAGGTTCTCTCACTCCCTCACCCCCCTCCAAAAACCCACCCCCATACACACACAGACTCACTCTCCTGCTGGTAATAGCTCGTCCAAACTGACCACTCTCCAAGTTTAAATCCAAGTTAAACCAGAACATCTGGGGGGGGGGGGGGGAGGAAAAAACAAGAGGAAATAGGCTACCTTGCATAATGACTTAGCCACTCCCAGTCTCTATTTAAGCCTAAATTAATAGTATCCAATTTGCAAATGAATTCCAATTCAGCAGTTTCTCGCTGGAGTCTGGATTTGAAGTTTTTTTGTTTCAAGATAGCGACCTTCATGTCTGTGATTGCGTGACCAGAGAGATTGAAGTGTTCTCCGACTGGTTTATGAATGTTATAATTCTTGACATCTGATTTGTGTCCATTTATTCTTTTACGTAGAGACTGTCCAGTTTGACCAATGTACATGGCAGAGGGGCATTGCTGGCACATGATGGCATATATCACATTGGTGGATGTGCAGGTGAACGAGCCTCTGATAGTGTGGCTGATGTTATTAGGCCCTGTGATGGTGTCCCCTGAATAGATATGTGGGCACAATTGGCAACGGGCTTTGTTGCAAGGATAACTTCCTGGGTTAGTGGTTCTGTTGTGTGGTATGTGGTTGTTGGTGAGTATTTGCTTCAGGTTGCGGGGCTGTCTGTAGGCAAGGACTGGCCTGTCTCCCAAGATTTGTGAGAGTGTTGGGTCATCCTTTAGGATAGGTTGTAGATCCTTAATAATGCGTTGGAGGGGTTTTAGTTGGGGGCTGAAGGTGACGGCTAGTGGTGTTCTGTTATTTTCTTTGTTAGGCCTGTCCTGTAGTAGGTAACTTCTGGGAACTCTTCTGGCTCTATCAATCTGTTTCTTTACTTCCGCAGGTGGGTATTGTAGTTGTAAGAAAGCTTGACAGAGATCTTGTAGGTGTTTGTCTCTGTCTGAGGGGTTGGAGCAAATGCGGTTGTATCGCAGAGCTTGGCTGTAGACGATGGATCGTGTGGTGTGGTCAGGGTGAAAGCTGGAGGCATGCAGGTAGGAATAGCGGTCAGTAGGTTTCCGGTATAGGGTGGTGTTTATGTGACCATTGTTTATTAGCACTGTAGTGTCCAGGAAGTGGATCTCTTGTGTGGACTGGACCAGGCTGAGGTTGATGGTGGGATGGAAATTGTTGAAATCATGGTGGAATTCCTCAAGGGCTTCTTTTCCATGGGTCCAGATGATGAAGATGTCATCAATGTAGCGCAAGTAGAGTAGGGGCTTTAGGGGACGAGAGCTGAGGAAGCGTTGTTCTAAATCAGCCATAAAAATGTTGGCATACTGTGGGGCCATGCGGGTACCCATAGCAGTGCCGCTGATCTGAAGGTATACATTGTCCCCAAATGTGAAATAGTTATGGGTAAGGACAAAGTCACAAAGTTCAGCCACCAGGTTAGCCGTGACATTATCGGGGATAGTGTTCCTGACGGCTTGTAGTCCATCTTTGTGTGAAATGTTGGTGTAGAGGGCTTCTACATCCATAGTGGCCAGGATGGTGTTATCAGGAAGATCACCGATGGATTGAAGTTTCCTCAGGAAGTCAGTGGTGTCTCGAAGGTAGCTGGGAGTGCTGGTAGCGTAGGGCCTGAGGAGGGAGTCTACATAGCCAGACAATCCTGCTGTCAGGGTGCCAATGCCTGAAATGATGGGGCGCCCAGGAGTTCCAGGTTTATGGATCTTGGGTATTAGATAGAATATCCCAGGTCGGGGTTCCAGGGGTGTGTCTGTGCGGATTTGATCTTGTGCTTTTTCAGGAAGTTTCTTGAGCATATGCTGTAGTTGCTTTTGGTAACTCTCAGTGGGATCATAGGGTAATGGCTTGTAGAAACTCGTGTTGGAGAGCTGCCGAGCAGCCTCTTGTTCATATTCCGACCTATTCATGATGACAACAGCACCTCCTTTGTCAGCCTTTTTGATTATGATGTCAGAGTTGTTTCTGAGGCTGTGGATGGCATTGCGTTCCTCATGGCTGAGGTTATATTCCAGTGTTTCTTTGCTCTTCTTTTCAAGTTTATTACCTAGCAACACATGCCCAGCACCACAGTAGTTGTAATTATTTGAACAATCGTCCACCATTAATATTAGGCTGAAAGTACAAACTGGGGGAGGGGGAAGGGTGCAAGCTCACCTCCTCTTGTACAGCCCACCAGCGTATAATCCCTCATTATAAGCTTTCTCTGCCATTTAAAGCATCCTTTAGTTTTAATTTTACTGTCATTTTAATTACATTATGGAAAAACTGTTACAAAATATAAAAATATTTCCATTTATCACCACAGGAAATTTGGGTGTGACACAGAACACAGGCCAATTAAAATAACATTCCCTGAGTCCATACTAGCTGTGGTCCTCCTCAGCCACCACACAATACTTGTCATCACCAGCATAGGCAGCGTTACTTTACCAACTTCCCAGTGTCTCAACCAAACTGTGCAATTTGGAGACTGTTCTCCCAGAGTGAACCAATGTGCTGGCAACTCTCTACAGTAAGACGTTACATCTGCACATGTAAATGTCCCCAGGTGAAAACAGTAGTTCAAGTCTGTAGCTTTCCAGACCTTGCATTGTCTTGCAACTGTATTTGAGGACAGAAAACAAACTTCTTCCACACCAGATGAGTTGTAGTGCTTTTTGCATGGAACTTCATGGTATTGGACCCTGGTTATTAACTTTTCTGTGGTGATAAAAGAAGGCAACTCTCTTTGTTCTATGTCACTTGAGGCCTCTTTTACTTTATATGGGAAATACATGTTATATACTGCACGTATCATTGTTTTTGCCTTTTACCTTTCATTACCTTTATCTTGTACATTTAAAAATCATTTACAATATTATACATATAAAATAGTTACACTCTGTATCAACACATTTTTTGCTTTGTTGATTTTTAAAATATAATACTCCAGATGCTAATTCTGGCTAAAACGCGTGCTCATGTAATGGATGCAGTACTTCTGCTGTTAGCTTCAGTTGAAATACTTGGTTATGTTCCCAAAGCATCTTACATTATTTCTATTTACAAAACACTATCATATAAGCTTTTACTTCCTAATAACATTTACTTTACACTACAGTTAAACAGAACTTTTGTAGACGCGTGTTAATGGTTAAGCTCCATTTCTTACATTCACTGATCTTTCTTGGTGCTGGGTTGTTTTCCACTTCCAAAGCACACAGCCCTCTGAAAAAAGAAAACACAATTCATTGTGGCTTCTCTTTGGAGCCTCTATACATTTTACATTTACATTTGCCTTTACATTTGCTTTACCCCTTTTACAGTATACGCTACACATTCCAAGGGAATGTACCTTCCTTCCATAATGCAACTCTTACCCTTGATTTACCAAAAAATCATGTTAGCCATACTAATTGTCACATGAAGTGTAGCTGTTTGTTTTGTACTTAGAGTCTCCATGTACTTCTATCAAAGTGACTGTCTAATCACTGAGGCCTGTGGCGGAGGAGGGATGGGGGGAATCGATCTCAGTTATACAACTTCAACTATGTAAATAACATAGCTGAAGTCGACGTACTTAGATCTATTCACCGCAGTGTCTTCACTGCAGTGAGTTGACAGCTGACGCTCTCCTGTCAACTCCACCTGCACCTCTCACTCTGGTGGAGTACCAGAGTTGATGGGAGAGTGCTCGGTGGTCGATTTATCATGTCTAGAGTAGACACGATAAATCGACTCCCGCTGGATCAATCGCTGCCCGTCGATCCTAAGGGTAATGTAGACAAGCCCTCAGAGACACTTTAAGGCTTGGTGTTCCTAAAATTGCTACTCTTGTGACCCCCTCCCTCCCCTTGCTATTGCTCCAGACGTGCACTGTCTCTTTAATTTTTCATTTTAGTCCTGCCACTCTTTCAGCTGCTGTTTCATTACTATGAAAGGATCCAGAGTCTCTTCCTTCTGTCCTGGTTCTGTCCATCCCTGCCACAGCCACAACCATGTCCTCTAGTCCTTATTGGAAAAAAATGTTGAACTTCATGAAAAAACATCATCTCAAAGCCAGATAACACCAGCTACTTGTTTTTGGCTTGCGAGGCGGGGGGAAGAATTTAGCAAACACTACCAGATAACTTTTGCAGCTGCTCAAAAAAGTGTCCATCAGTTTTTGCAACTTTGAATGAAAGATTCAAATGGATTTTTAAAGGAATCTTTTAAAGGCCAGTTCATTTTAGACATATAAAATGGGGTTTTAGAAGTCAAGAGTGTTTGTTTAGGTCTTTTAAAACCCTGCATAATTACACCAATGTGTTTAAATATTTTTCTCAACAAGCCTTGTGTTGCTCTAATTATAGTTTACACAACTGTACCCAGATTACATTCCCTACTTGTACATTCAGAGACAGTCAAGTTCGAATGGAAACCTCTTATGTCCTTTTAGAGATTTTGACTAAATTGTCCATAGTCAAATGCCTACAGAGGTCATTTACAACTAATTATTTACAAACCATTCCTCCAGAGAAAAGGCCCATTTTCCTTCAAAATGGCTGTAAAGGCTCTTGGGGACAAACACATAGATAGGGGTGCCATAATTGGTTTAACTACCAGAGTTCCACTGGGCAAGACTGTACTGAGTTGTACTGCCATAAACCAGGTTTTCGTATCAAACCAAGCATTCTCTTCCTAAAACACTTTCACTCTTTAACATTTCTACTGCCCCTGACTTTAATTCTCTCCAAATTCTGTAATGTTAATTTGTGCAAAAGCTACTTTTAACTCCTCAATCCCTTTCCTTGAATCACTTATCTCCCAAAGTGACACATTTCTCAGCTGATTTCTTTGAGCTTATCTTTGTGCTTGTTTGCAAACTGCTGTTCCCTCCATGATCACCCCTGGGTCTTATTCTTTAAAGTTTCAGTGGCATTCAACAGAACTTGGTTGTGTTCTGCTAAGCATTCTTTTACATATGAATCCAAAATACCTCCCTTTATGTTTCCAAAATATTCCCTTTATGGTTCTGGATTTCTCTTTAGGAAAGACGTCTGTACTATAATTTAATAACATGGTTTTTTGTTTCTTTTTCTTGCATTTCTTGTCTAATACTATTTACTGGAGTTCATTTTCCACCTGGTTCCAGTCTACCCCTATAACTTCCCAGGGGAATCCAGAGGAACCTCTTTAAATCCAGCCCACTCCTCCCATGTTCTGAAAACCTCCTCAGATTCCAATTCCATTGCTAAACTGCTCGGTTGCGAACCTTGACAGTAAAGCTACACATCTAGCTTATTATATGTTACATGTTCCAGACAAATGGATCCAATCTGAGTCCAGCACCAATAATGTTGGGATTCCCTCCGAGACCAATTCCGCTCTGCTTATCGAGAACACCTTGTCCAGTTCTGGGAGAACACTTCATCCAGTTCTCTGGGATCCAAAACACGCAGTTCAACTCTGGATTCATCATGCAGGCTCCTTTATTTGGCATACAGCAAAGCTATGCTGAGTTGATCACACTCAAGTGTAGGGGGTGGGCATAGGGCAAACCACACATCCAAAGTTACACAGCAAACCTCTTCCTTTGTATACATTTACACATGACATTACATTTGCTATACATAACAGCACCCATTTTTTGATTGGCTTGGTTACTTTGCAGGAACCAATCCCTGTACAGCATGCTCTGTCCATGTGCTGTTCACATGGAACCTGGTCCTTACCTTTCTGGTTTATGTTGTCCATAGTCCCTAGCATCAGGGTGTTGTGGCTTATCTTAGCTAACACAGACATCCTGACTCCAGCATGTCATTTGTCAATCCCCTTTTTACAAATTAACCTTCCAGTCACATACCCAATGATGCAAAAAGAAAAGGAGTACTTGTGGCACCTTAGAGACTAACCAATTTATTTGAGCATGAGCTTTCGTGAGCTACAGCTCACTTCACCCAATGATGCTCACTCGGAAATGCGGCAAGTTACTTAAGTCAAGCCAGTCCTACAAGCAGTAAATAACCAATTCAAATCTAGCTTCTACAAGCAATGAAGAAATAGAGCTGAGCAGTCTAGACTTTGTGGGGTATTTGAAGGGGAAAAACTCTCTACTCTCCTGGCTGGTGTTACTGCTGTGGGGCATTAACAGGAAAAAGCAGCAATGCTCAGAGCCACATTCTTTCCCCGTTTATTCTGTTACAATCCTATTGAAGACACTAAAATGGTGTTGTGTAATACTTAATATTTTGACTTTGTCTTCCAGTCAAGGGTCTTAAAGCCCTTCATTCTTGTTGGCTGGGAGTTTTTCGTAGCAAAAGACTGCCAGCCACGGTCTCTATGGATCTTATTCACTACTGCATTCGTCCCGTTTTATGCCATTGTAATGTCACTGACTGCCAGAGGATAACCAGACCCCATATATATATATATATATATATATTTTAATCTCTGTTATGCAGTTTTAGCCGTGGCAAGCTACGTGGGCATGTATTGCTTTGGAGCGTAAACCTGATTTTGGAACCAAAGTTTACTTTTGGTGGGGGAGGAGGGCTGCAGCTATCTGTATTAGTAATGATGTCCTTTATGCCTGTATATTAAAGGTGGTGCCTGAAAGATGAGAGAAGAAATGAACTAAGCAAGTTCCCAGAGAATAGTGTCAGTCATACAGGAGATCTTACAGTCCCTGACTGTTTACACACTACAGCTAATTGACCTTAATGGGGGAAATAGGTATACGTGTAAAATATGTGCACTTTCTCTGTTCTATCAACAAGCATTTTCAAATCCAGACCATGTATCATGATGATCACCCTCAGGCTTTGTCAGTCCACTTCACTCCATTGCCTGACATTTTGCTTTCTACCTCCATCCCCATTGGCTCCCACAAATAGGGCCTAGATTAAACGGAGCAACAATGGTGGCCCAGACCCTCAGCTTAAGTCACCAGTGTAGCTCCCTTGACTTTAACAGAACTCTGCTAATTTACCCCAGCAGAGGGGCTGGCCCAAGATGTGCCAGGTCTACATGACAAACTTACATCACAATAACTACATCACACAAGGCTGTGAAAAATCCACACCCCCAAGCTACGTAGCTATAATGACCTAACCTCCAGTGTACACAGGAGAGCTTCTCCCATTGACATAGCTTCTATCTCTCATGGAGGTGGATTAACTATGCTGACAGGAGAAGCTTCCCGCTTTGGCATACTAGTATCTTCACTGAAGCTCTACAACAGCACAGCTGCAGCTATGTCGCTGCACCGATTTCACTGGAGACCTGCCTTTAGTTTCACATGAAAGGACATAAAATGCTTGAAGAAGAAGAATTTAGGGGTTATGCGCCTTGGACTTGTTGCCAGCTTCTCTGGTTAGAAGACAACAGAGGCAAAGAAGGAACCATCAGTTGTGTTTGTTAAAGATCAGTGGTCCTGGCTGTAAATGTCTTGGCTTTCAACAGAGAATCCTGATTTGACAGTACAAATAATATGTCCAAAGTGCTGTACAGAAGCTAAGAACATATATTGTAGGACTGACCAGAAAATCCATGGAAAATTTCCACTTTTCAGTGAAAATTCAAAAACTGAAAAATTGCAGCCATAAACCCAAAAGCTTTTGATTTGTCATTTTTTCTGAAAGCCAAAATTTCAGGGTAGCTGTGTGGCTCATGGGAATTTTAGTTCAGGTACCTCATGCACCTCTCCTCTAAGGGCTGGTCTCCCTGGCCAGACTACATCTCACATGCTGCATTATCATCTCCTCTTGCTGAGTCACCGTGTTGGACATCACAGAAGTCCACCTGGAGATTCCAGCCCAGAGAGGAGAATGGAGGCATGAACATCTGAACTAAAACTCCTACGAGGCACCAGAGTAGTATTTGTCAATCAAAACCTTTTTGGTTTTCATGTGTTCATTTATTTTTATTTTTGGTGGTTGTTTTTTTTTTTTTGTCAGAAAGCCAAATTTTTCTGTGGAAAGCAGATACTTTTTTAGTGAAAAATTTAATTTAGTTGAAAACCCAGTTTTCCAACAAAATATACTTTTGATGTTTAAAAAAAATGACTAACCATAATATATGGTATAGAAATCAAGCACTAGACTCTCAAAAGTAGGCATGTGCAAATTAATTGATGCAGTTGTACATGCTTATTTAGATACAAGGTTTATTCTTACACATAAATTGGATGTTTGCATGTACAGATGACCAGTTAGGCACCCAACTGACCATGAGGCATGCAAATACCCAAGATGTGTATGTGCAAATCAGGTATTTTCATGTACAAATTAGGCAGCTATAATGGCATATGACAATTTTTGAAAATCTGACCTTACGAATATAATTAACATATCGTATGGGGGTGCCTTATGTTTTGACATTCTATGTCGTGCCAAAAAGCTTCAATGTGCCTGCAGGAAACATGAATTTTCAGCAATCATATCGTATCCACAGTTCCTCTGTTTTCTCTGCTTGTGAACAGGTGCAGTCAGGTGGAAAGGTTTCTTTGGTACCACAGGGTCACAAAGAAAGTGTCTGATTAAAGAAGGGCTCCTACTAGCAACATATTCCGCCTGCCCATCTAAACCCATTTTGGGATGGCATTTATGCCTCAATTCCATTGGCATGCTACTCTAAGCAGGCATAATGCCATCCTAACAGATGGGCATGGGTTGAAAGCAAGGCAATGATCACGCATCAGTATCAAGAGCATTAGTTAAGGGCAGAGTTCCCAGTTATGAATGATGATGTGACAGTCCAGTCTGTGGTTGCAGGACTAAGATTTAAGGGGATTTGACATTGCTTCTGCAGCCTAGTGCTTGATTCATTCTGAGGGAGGGAGTCCTAAGGTAGAGTTTTGTAAGTGGATGCAGTGAGACTCCAGCAGTGAACAGGAAGACTCCCGAGGGAAGAGAATCATAGAAGAATAGGGTTGGAGGAGAAGACCTCAGGAGGTCATCTAGTCCAACTCCTTACTCAAAGCAGGACCAGGACCAACACCAACTAAATCATCCCAGCCAGGGCTTTGTCAAGCCAGACCTTAAAAACCTCTAAGGATGGAGATTCCACTACCTCCCTAGGTTACCCATTCCAGTGCTTCACCACCCTCCTAGTAAAATAGTGTTTCCTAATATCCAACCTAGACCTCCCCTACAGCAACTTGAGACCATTGCTGGAAGTGGTAGGGAAAATCTGCTAGAAGAAAGTAATATAGGAAAAACTCTGCAGGGCCTGGGAATAGGTGGCCCAGAAGGAGAAGATTTCTATTGCCCCAATGGTCAGAATCAGTGCTTAATTTGTGCCAAGGCTAGCCAGGGCTGAGCCCTGGCACCTCTAGACATGGGTGTTCACACTGGGCTTCCTCCATCAGTTATGAATGTAAAAAAATTGCTTGCTCACCAACACCTCTTTCATTACAAATTAAGCACTGGACAGAATAATTATTGTTTAGATTTGTTTGGACTTCATTTGGGCCTGTTGTTACCCCTAGAAGGGGACTGAACTCTTATGGGACTTGGCGAGAGGGCCATCCACAGAATGCTCACGTAGAGTCTCAGAAGACGAGAGCCGGGAAAGGCTATCCTAGGGCTTAGGAAGAGGCCACCAGACATGAAAAACCCTTGCCATGCCATCTCCAGGTCTGAGGGGATGCTATAAATGTAAGTCCAACCTATTACACTTTCCCAGGTCCTAACATGCTCCTGGGGCAAAAGCACCATAAAAAACTACATCTGGCAGGATCCTGTTGTACTGTTTTGTTCAGTTAAATATATAATTAGAAAAAAGTTTGGATTAAAAAAATATTTAAAACAATGACTTTATTTTTGCAACCATTGCCAAAGTGGCAAATCTAGCATTCTTCTATGAGTGCAGCAGCATTGTTCTATTTCCTTGCTCTACAATGAAGGACTTTAAAACCTCATTGAAGGTGTAAGTGAGCACTTCTCTCCAGTTACTTATAAAATCCTTGGCATAAAACATGCTCTCTCACACACCTCATTGTTTGGCCTTCACTAGACCCTGGCTCACCTAAGGCTCTGGTCCATGATTCCTTAAGAGAACCAGTGTTCTGCCATATAGGTTAAAAAATGTAAGACTGCGAGATGGTATTCTGAATAGAAACCCTGTTATGCTTGATCCTTTACATGATCTTGATCCTGCAAAGACTTACACAGGCCCGTATGTTTATGGACCTTAAGTCATCCTGTTGAAGTCTTTGCAGGAGTTGGGGCCTAGCAGCAACTTTAGAGCCCAGACTGACCTTCTTCCTAAAGGGATTGAAAACTTTCCTTTATTCTCATGTATCCCCATGTTAAAATTTTGAACGAATCATCCGTTGTGTTTTCTGAGAGTGGTGATTCCATGAGCAGCAGATGCTAGCTACAGTGAGAACAGAGTGGCGTTACTCACTGAAAAACGTTCAGCTGCCAAACCAGTAACATTTATTAACAAACTCTACTCGGACCGCAAGCGTTCAGGTAGCTTTTGCTAGTGGTGCACTGAAAACCATTCAAAGTCATTATTATTAAAGTATTTCCAAAATATACTTTGAATCTTAACCTCTCCCTGATGCTGAAAATAATGGAATATTTTTCATTTGTATTTGTTCAGATCTCAAGGCTTTTATTACCAAGACTTGAGATCTTTGAATCAATAAGATTTTTTTAAAGGAATTTACAGCTATACTGGAAGGTTTTAATCTCATCTCTAATATGTCATTTTAAAATATCAAAATATAAAAAGGTCAGTACAGCTTGCTAAACAATATTGAATTTTCTTTATAATGCTACTGCTGCACATATTTTTATTTTAAAAAAATCAATAACTTCCTTGACTTTAAGAACCATGCCCAGTATAATTTTATCAGTAAATTTCTAAATAAAATTGATGCAGTGACTATCTCAGGAGCTGTCCCCTATTATACATTGTCACTGGTTTATATGAAAATTAAATGCTACCTCGTAAGGCAAATCGAAGGACAAGGAAAAATAGCTTCAAATTTGGTTAAAGAGGAGGGTGGGTCCCTGGGGTGAAATCCTGGCGCTAATGAAGTTAATGGGAGTTTTGTCATTGACGTCGATAGTGCTAAGATTTCAGCACTAGATTTTAATTCAGGATCTGCCACTGAATTGCAGTATGTCAGTGGGCAAGCCACTTAACCTTCTTTGTAACTTAGCTTACTCATCTGCAAAATAAAGATAATATTTTGACTTCTTCATAGGGTTATTGTGATTGATTGATGTCTGTCAAATGCTTTGGGATCTTTAAATTAAAGGGGCAAGATACTTTAAATTAATTTATTATTGGATTGTATTTTATGCACAGAGTACAAAGAGGCAGAGGTGTCAGTTTGCTCTCTCTCAATGGTTTCAGGAGCTTGCTAAAAAGAGTAGCTGGGTATAATTCAAACACCTTTAAATTCAGAATACTTAAGTCTGTGGGAAGGGCTAAAGGAATCTGACATGAATAAAGCTGCTGCAAAGCCAGAACTAGTGAGTTACCAGTATTACGGCAGCCTGTGCATCATACTCTCTCTTTACTCTGAAGTGGGCTTAGGTGCTGCATCACCTAACTTTGGGTGCCCTGCCACCTGGTGGCATTCACAGCCTCAGGTGAGGTGTGCAGGATTCCCATGCATTGTATGGGGAGAGTTAAGTGCTTAAAAAGGGGATGAACAGAAGCCAGAAAACTGAGTAGGAAGTGCTGAGGTGAGCGGTGTGGCCTAAGCATCACCCCTCAAAGGGAGTTAAGTGTCTAACATCAGACTGGAAAGAGGCTTCTAGCTCTACTTGGAATTCACAGCCATGAACCCTCTCTTGGAGTTAGGGTTGACAGAGGGCAGGTCTATACAACAGCATAAGTTGATATAACTTATGTCGCTCAGGGGTGTGAAAAAGCCCCTCTCCCCCCATGACACAAGTTTTATGCTGTCCACACTGGCACTAGGTCGGCAGGAGACACTCTTCTCGCCGAGGTGAAGTCATTATGCCAATACTATGCCGGGAGAGCGGTCTCCTGTCAGCATAGCGCATCTTCACCAGACACGCTGTAGCTCACAAAGGATGAAGGTGGTGCCCATACCCCTTTGCATCTTCTGGGCCACTGGTTAGGGCACTAGCCCCGGATGTGGGAAATCTGGATTCCAGTCCCCACTCTGCCTGATTCAGAGTAGAGACTTGAACCCAGCTCTCCCACCTCCTAGGTAAGCACTCTAACCAATGAGCTACTTGCCAGGGGAAGGGGCACCATAACGTGAGGGGTCAGCCTGCTCAGAGCACACCTATTGGCTCAGGCCCCACAGGCGAGATAGGTGGGGGAACATCTAATTTGTGAATCCCAATGGCACTTAGGCCTAAGCTAGATGCCAAGCTGCTTGGTGGAGTCAAGTCGGAGGCAGCTTTGCCTATGTCCACCAGCAGAAATGTAGGTGCCTAGGGGACTTTACTGCTGGAAACTTGAGCATCTAGGACCTTTAAGTGCCTACAGCATTCGGTGCCAGCTGAGTGGGGTTTTGTGAATGCCAATGGTGCCTAACGCTTGGATTTAGCAGCCTCAAGGGGCAGTTGAGTGATTAAGTCCCCCTTGTGAGTGTAGCCCTCGGCCCTTTCATTTTATGGCTCATTTAAATTAATCCACTTAATTAGTCTGTGAGAAGCGCAGTTGGTGCCGTATGTTGGGGAATCAAAGCCTTGTTCACTGCAAGGGTATGTCGACGGGAAGGAGTTTCTCAGCACAGGTATACAGGCGCATGCGAGGTCTGGTATGCTAAAAATACCGGTATAGCTACGGCTAGCAGCTCAATCCAGCCAAAGCAGTGTTGCTAAGGGTGTTATTTAAAATTTGAGCTATAAAGAGCCTGATTCTGGGGGGTCTCAAGAGTTTGACACCAATGTAAATTCATTGATTTACACTGAGACTTAAGTAAGAGCAGAATCAGGCTCAACGGTTATTTTATATGGAAAATAAAGGGCCAAATATTGCTCTCATTTAACTATGAAAATCCAGAGTAATTCCATTGATTGATTTCAATGGTAGTATACTGCATTTTCATTATTTCAAGTGAGAAGAGAATGTGGCCATGCATAATCTACCACTCATTCATAAGTACCTCAGGTTACACTTCTTCTCCTCAGGAGACTGAGTCCGCCCACTTTTACTCACGAGTATTCCCACTTAAATTAACGGGATTAATTATAAATGGAATTATTCCTTGCTGAATAAGTGTTTGCGAGACTATGACCTGCCTTTAATGTCATTAGATTTATTTAAAGCACCTATATTTACACGAGTGTTAAAAGTACAAAGGATAAACATCCCTGATACAAATATTTGCTACCCAGAACTCTCTCATACCGATAGATAACACAGAAAGCCCATTAAAAAACCTACCAGACTAATAGCCCACATGCAATAGTCCCTCACCCCATCCACCCTATGAAGCTAGAGAAGGTGCTTTGCTGCATGCCCGGAAGGTCAGCAAATCGGAGCTTTGTGGTATTGGGGGTTGTGCATTTATGGACTGAGCTTCCCTGAAACAGCCTGGGCAGGGCGCTGTGAAGCTCTTGTTGATATGGGCAGCCAGTTGGTTTCAGGCACAGAATAAAGCAGGGCTGTTGTAAGCACCTTACGCAGTGAGGGTAGGATTCACAAGGGGCACTTAGGTGCCTAACTCCAACATTGAGGCACCGCGGACATTCACAAAACCCTGCTCAGCTATTGCTGCCCTGCAGATGCTTAAGTTTCTTCCAATAAAGTCCTCAAGGCACTTAAATTTCACTGGCTTACGACTGCACACAGCTGTCTCAGTCCTAACACCACTCAGCAGTTCGGTGCCTAACTCCTGCCTAAGCTCCAGCAGCGTTCACTAACTAGGTGTTCCCTGTCTGGGCGCCAGAGGCAAGGTAATCTGGTAGATGTGCTCAGCCCAGGCTTAAACCCCCACCAATGGGAGGAGGCAATGGCATGATGCCCTCCATGTAACTCTTAGCCCATTGGCTGGAACATTCACCCACAGTGTGGGTGACCTAACTACTGGGCTATAGGACATTCCAGCATAGGGCTTCCTTGCTCACTCTCTTCTATTATGCTGCTCTACTTTGTATGAAATACTTAACTATTCATTGGGTCTGACTCTATAGCCTAGGGACTAGCCCACTCCTCAGAGTGCCAGCTTCCAGTCCCTTCTCCAATGTCTATTTAAGTATTTCATACAAATCGAACAGCTTCCACAGGAGACTGAGCTCTCCATCCCAGAATCCCCTATAGCACAGGGATTAGGGCATCCATCTGGTGGGTGGGAGAACTGTGTTCATCTCTGAATTGGGCAAACTGGGTACTTGAACCCAGCTGAATGCTCTTCTCGCTGGACTATAGGGCATAAGAAGGTCGCATTAGTCCTACCACCGGAGAAGGGTTTGGGGAGAATCCAAATTTTGGACCTAAATCTTTGTGACTGTATCCCTGGGTCACTGGAACACAGAAGTGTCTTTGAGAATCTAAACCTTAAGTGCTTTTGAAAATGTTACCTCAAGTGACTTGCCTGCAGTCATAGAAGGAGCCTTTGGCACAGCCAGGACTTGAACTCATTTTCCCAACTCCCAGGTAAGTATCTTAGCCACACAACCTTCTCCCTGCCTTTTGTACCATGACTACATGAAATTGAGTAGCAAACCCACTGCATATTGAGAGAATCTTATCTTGAAGAGGGAGATTATTTGCAAGCATTTATGGATTAGATATTAAAATGTTATCTAAGTGTGTTTGTGAGAAACACATTATAAGCTATTCTGATGAGAACTAAATAAAATCAATACTCAGAGACAATCAGAAGGTCAGATGGCACAAATTGCCTAAGGCCTGGTGAACTTAAACAGATGGGCAGTTGTATGTTATCCTTTTTCTACACTTAGCCTTTAGGCAGAGCCTCAGGGTAGAAACTGAACAGACGGTTAAGTGTGACATTTTAGAGGAAAGAAGCATTTTTTTTCTTTTGGGACAAATGTTGGCAATTATTAAAGAGAAATCAGAGACAGTGCTTTGCTCCAAATGGAAATTGCTAACAACAACATGCTTTTAGCAAGTCATGAGGGGCAGATAAAATGTATGGAAAAATAAATGTAGGCCCGCATTGTCTGACTCCATGCCACTCCAACAGTAAATTTTGAATTATTCACTTTCCATTCATAATTGCACAAAAACATAAATTGGAGTTTGGCACGTCAGTCCACTTTACAAGTGCTTGTCAAATTGAATTAGAGAGCCTTAACTAAGTGTCAGACGGGAACTTTGGCTAGAGAACTCAGTTATCGGTTTTCAGTTCACGAAGAAAATTATTGGAGTAATTTATAAGACATGATTTCCTGGCCATAAAAATGGAACCTTAACATGCTTAAACAATAAAACACAACTGAGTTATCTGTGTGGAACTACGCGCTGAGAAGGTGTGCAGCTGTTTGTTTTCCCCAAGAGATCTTACCAGGGCATTCTCTCATCTCCTCAGAACATGTCCAAAGTTCATGTAGCTCATCTGAGTTTCCCCATTTCCTATAGACAGTATGCACAGTGTGAATTATAATACTGAGCTCTTTAGAGCTCAAAGCTAAGTTATGGGAAATGTTGTCATGCCCATTTTACAGATGAGAAACTAAAACAATGAGGTGAACCCATTCACGCAAAGTCACACACCAGGCCAGTGACAGAGCCAGAAAGAGAACCTAGCTCTCCTGATGCCGTGTCTACTGAACGACTTTGCTTTCTTACATGTTACTATGTGAGAGACAGCGGAAAGTCGTCTAAAAGGGAGAATCGCAAAGAGATCTGTGTAGTGATTGTTCCGCTTCATGTCTCAGTTCAAAGTATGCCGTTGTCATTTTTGGCCATGCTGTTGTCTGGCAGTCTTCAATAAAGACTTTGAAACATGCAAGAGCTGACACTGTTATAACTTGGCCAGAGAGAGTGAGTGTGTTTGTACATACACGTGCCACTGAAAGCTACTACATGCAGTCAGAATTGCTCATCTGTGTCAGAGACCTTCCTCTGCCGATAGCGGTTCTCCTTTAGCCCAGGTGATAGAGGCCTGCAATTCTAACACAAGAGGGCCTGGGTTCTAGCTACAAATTTCCAAGTGCAGCACTGTGAACATCACAGATTCCCAAGTGGCCACCGGATGTATATTTCTCTCCAGAGTCTGGCATAGTTTTCTCATACATAGAGAGGTGTGCTGAGCAATGGAGTCCTTTAGGCGTGCACAAAGAAATTTCCCTTCAGTATTGATGGCAGCAGTACAGCGTAAGAACATGGAAACAACTGAGTAATGGTGCAATAATTGATCGTTTCTATCTTCTAACCATGAGCTTTATTCTAATACCTACACCTAGACGTTCCACAGTTATTCATCTCTTCTAAGCCAACCTCAGCTTTGCAGTTGCATTGTCTTAAGATGAACTCATCTTTGACTGACCTAAGATACCCAGTATCTGGCAGAACATGCTGTGCAACTGATAAGCCTTTCCGGTGTCTGATATTTACTATGCAATTATTTGCAGTTACAGCTGTGTTTCTACATTGCACATGCTCCACAAAATACAGCAACAGTGGCTTTCACGTAACATTGTTAGGTGCCAGAACATAATAATCAGCGATTATTTGAAGTGAAAAAGAGATAATGGGACAATTTATGGATCAAGGCACTACTCGCTGTTTGTGGGAAACAGAATGGTGGCAGGATGACTAATGTGGATCTTCAACAATCCTTTTTGTCTCGCAGTTGGAACATAGGCTCAGAAGCATACATGAAATCACTTTCCAATCACAGCAACTACGTTTCTTGTATTAAAGTGGGCTGCTCACCACATAACATTTCACCAATATACACTTATCAATGGCATCATTCATGGAGTAAGTTACGTCTCAAGGGCAGGATATAACCCTAGATCTGGTCCATAACTTGAAGGTGCTGTTATCCTAACAGTTTTGACATGTGTTCATGTGAGGAAGAGGATTCAGTCATGTTTTTGAGAAAACAGTTAAAAAAATTAATCTTTAAAAAGAGGGTTAATTTCTTGATTTAGGTAGATTTCCCTCTCCCATCAATAAGAACAAAAACATACCAAGCCACATTACCTATCTAGGGATGGCATCTTTTCTTCCTTAAATCCCCTGGACAAATCACAGTTAACTGCAAAACTGAGAGTAGGAGACAACACCTGAGCTCCATTCTGACTTACAGCAGGGAACAGTGGTATCAGCTGTTCCTGTAAAGTTTTTGATCTATTGGCTGTCTTCACTGAAAGATGTTTGAGAGAAGTCCAGGCATAGTAACGATGCACTGTAACTCACAGCCTGAGAGAAGCTTCCACCTCCAAATTAGGACATGACAAAACTACATGACAAAACCTAAAATACAGTACATGGCCTTCTTCTGTGGACCGGCAGCACGGGGACATGAAAAGTCACCTATTGCAGCATATCTGGCCAAACATACTGAGTTGCCCTGTGCCTGAGGCAAGAAAAGGCTAGGAGGGTGGTACTTGGGCTTTGTTGGATTGGTTCGTTTTAGGTCCAGTTTTGCCGCACTTACAGAGGGGCCAGATCTTGCATCACTGAAGTCAGTGGGAGCTTTGCTGTCAACATCAATGGGTTCAGGAGCAGGCATATGGAGCTGGACCTTACTCTGCAAACAGTCCCATTGAAACCATTAGGGAGGATGGTATTTAGTTGACAGTACAGCAGACTGGGACTCAGGAGAGTTCAGTTCAATTCCCAGCTCTGCTGCTGAGTGACCTTAAGCAAGTCTTTACACTTCAGTTTCCCCATCTGTAAAACAGTCAGTATCATTACCCTCTCCTCTATAAAGTGCTCTGAAATCGACAGATGACAAGTCCAATATAAGTCTTAGGTGATATTACTCACAGAGCAAGGGCTTTCATAGTATAGGGGAGGGTGGCAGAAATTTGGCCCTGAAGGGCGTTGGACCAAATTCTCTGCTGGTACAATGGGCAGAATTCCAGTGCTGTGCTCATTTACACCAGGAGAGAACTTTCCCCTTTGTCCATAGCTGTCTAAATTTCCCACAATGGGAATTGTGAAAAGAGTTCTTGTTTTGTTCTAAGTGTGAACCGCTGGCTTATGGAGAGAAATCCCTTGTTCCTGCTATATTGCATACTTAAAAATGTTACAAGTTCTTCATTTATAGCCTGCGGCATACATGAAACAAAACTATTCACAACTTTCTAAAATGCTCAATATTGGGAAAACGCCATGGGCAGCTTTAAACATTGGACTCTCTGCACCTGCAGAAGTCAAAATTACTTGGGCAGTTGAGGTATTTTCCATTGTAAAGGCAGAGAACACTGCAATCATTGCAGTTATAATAAATACCGCAGTGCAGTAAGATTCCACTTTTTAATAGCACCCAATATACCAGAGTTTACCTTACCCTCCCTAGCAGCTGCCTCGTGTCTCCGCAAGTATTCCTGGACTGACATAACCAGCAGAGAATGCATGAGCAGAAAGGGGTGCCTTGCCGAGAACAATCTGGGGTGGAGCTTAACCCGTAAAAGGTTCCTGGATCCTCTGCTGGGATAATCTGGGGATATCTCACCTACTTAATTCCCTGCTCTTGCAGAGACCTCAGGCATGGGTGGCACCTTGATCTCGTCGGTTTTCCTGTGGCTCACAACTGTTTAGTCTCCTGAGGACTGAAATGCTTTAATCTAACTAAAGATTTGAGGTTTAATGTGGATAAAATGTAATGGCCTGTGATATGAAGGCAGTAAGACTAGATGATCTAATGGTCCCTTTAGGCCGTGAACTCTGTGAAACCATGACAAACATGTTGCCGAGTGACACTCTTCCCTCAGGGTCAGCTTCTGCCACCCTCAATCACCTTGTGTAGTACTTGACTTCTCAGATGCTCCCATTGACTTCAGTGGAACTACATGTATTGCAAGGCACTATTTAGTGAGAGCAAAGGTGTTCTACTCCGGCTCTTAATTACGTGTGGGCATTCGTTGTCTTGTTTCATACATTTGCTGGTCACCATGTCAGATGCTGCAACTTAAACAGGAAAGTCCAGTTGCAAGGCTATTCGTTTTAAAACAGGTGCACTCTCATTTCCTTATGAGATTGGCTCTCTCTGAAGATTACACATGCACACACTCCCTCATGGACCAAGGTTCACAAGCATTTGATTCAACAACTGCTAAGAGAAGCCACAGCCTGATTATAACCAGCGGTTTCTCGCTTTTCATGTGATACAAGCACTGAGCTAAAGAAGCAGGTCAGTTTATCTCAGTCCAAGGGAACCTCCTTCTCCTCCTCTTAATCTGGAACCTGCCCCAACCTCCCTCATGGAGGTCTGTGAGCCATGAACATCAACAAATATAACATATATTTTGAATGGTGCAAAACCCAGCTCTCCATGTTAAAGCCATTTTGCATACATCTTTCTAACAAAGCTCAGAACAGATCAATTGAATAGAGTGTGGAGGAGTACTGAATTTACTAGGATTGAGGCCCCAGATTGCCAAGGGAATACAAAGCCATCAAGCTTCTTCCCAGCGATGTTGTTATATATCTTGGTATGAAATAAAGATGTGACTAAGAGATAGTGGCAGAATTATTTTTTCTAGCATAGAGTTCCCTCAAGGGAAGCTGAAACACTGCTACCTGACCATAGAAACAAGATAAAAGAGTACAGTAAAAGTACGCTAGGAGTCAGTGAATAATCCCTTATTATGCCTCTAAAGGAGACAGCAAACACATGCCAGCTGACATTTGGCTGCATCTCAACTGTGACTGCAGTTAACAGGACGGAGGGAGGCACTAGAGTGAAGAACCACCCAAGCCAAAAAAATCTCACCAATTAATTAAGACCAGAAGGACATTTTTCAGTTGAGAGCAGACATCATGGAAAAGCTTGCTGCGGGAGGTTCCAGAGGACTTAAAAGAAATGCAATCTCCAGAATTCAAACGGATCATTTAAAAACTAGCCAGGAAACTCACAGGTTGATGATCAACCTAATGTAAATCATGCAGCACAATGGCAGGTAGCCAATGATGGGTTGAAAATGTATAGCACATGAGGACTGCTAACATAATAAGAGACAGCTTGTGCAGATTTATGCTCCACTAATGTTTGTAAAGCATTTGTGTAGCCAAGCAGTCATGTAGCCAAAGTAGATAATGGATATGCCCAACAAATAGGCAACGAGACTTTTTGAAACTTTTTAAGTTAAAGCTTAGCTCTGAATGGCTGCTTTCCTTCAGCCTTTCTAGCAGGCCTGGAGCACCCACCTTCACCGCTCCTTTTCTGGGCCACAAGGCTTCCAGCAGGGGGCTTCAAAGGGCCTGATACACCCGACACACCATCCTATACAAAAGGAAAGAGTCTATGAATGTACAACCAAAAGAAATGACTGTTCTTTTAAACAGGTCATCCAAGAAGGTCCTGTTAGACTATAGCCTATTATTTGGGTGAAAATAAATGACCTAGTCTTAGAACCTATTGCTCAAGACCTACAAGTAATTTAGAGGGTTGAAGATCACAGTCCTGGGAGAAACAGACCTAATTACAAAGCTAATGGTGCTGTTTTTCATGACAACTTTTAAACGGCAGCCCTGGAAGGGGGATAGGCTGTAGCTCCATGGAAGGAGGACTCCACGTTGTGGCAGGGGGTAAGAAGGAAGATGGAGACTTTCTGTGGCATCTCCACCTTCAATCCCATGGCACTGAGGCAACGTGACACCATTCCACATGGGAAATTATTGGTTAAATTGGAGAAGAAGGGAGATTAATATGAGAATTGAAAGGCGGATAAGGAACCGGTTAAAGGGGAGACTACAACAAATCATACTGAAGGGTGAACTGTCAGGCTGAAGGGAGGCTACTAGTAGAGTTCCTTAGGGGTAAGTCTTGGGCCCTATCTCATTTAACATATTTATTAAAGACCTTGGCACAAAAAGCAGGAGTATGCTAATATAATTTGTGGCTGACACAAAATTGGGAGGTATTGCCGATAGAGAGGAAGACCAGAATATCATATGAAATGATCTAGATGACATTGAAAAGTGGAGTAATACAAAATGGGATGAAATACAATAGTGCAAGGTCATGCATTTAGGGATTATCAACAAGAATTTTTGCTATAAGCTCGGGATTTATCAGTTGAAAGTGACAAAGGAGAAAGACCTGGGTGTGTTGGTTGATCACAGGCTGATGGTCAATGTGATCACGGATATGAGCCGCCATTGTGATGCGGCTATAAAAAAGGCTAATACAGTTCTAGAATGCATCAGGCTAGGTATTTCCAATAGAGACAGGGAGGTGTTCGTACCATTATATAAGGCACCGGTGAGACCTCATTTGGAATACTGTGTGCAGTTCTGGTCTCCCACATTTAAGAAAGCTGAATTCAAACGGGAACAGGTTCAGAGAAGGGCTATTAGAGTGATAAGAGGAATGGAAAACCTACCTTATGAGAGGAGGCAAAGTTTGCTTGTTTAGCCTAACCAAAAGAAGGCTCAGGGGAGGATATGATTTCTCGCTATAAATACATCAGAGGGATACATACCATGGAGGGGGAGGAATTATTTAAGTTAAGTGACAAGAACAAATGGATATAAACTGGCCGTCAACAAGTTTAGGCTTGAAATTAGACAAAGGTTTCTAACTATCAGAGGAGTGAAGTTCTGGAACAGCCTTCCAAGGGGAGCAGTGGGGACAAAAAACCTAACTGGCTTAAACTGAGCATAATAGGTTTATGGGGGTATGGTATGATGAGACTGCCCAATGGCATGTAGCCCATCTGCAACTGCTAATATCAAATATCTCCAATGCCTAGTGATGGGACGCTAGATGGAGGGTTCTGAGTTACTACAGAGAGTTCTTTCTCAGGTGTCTGGCTGCTGGGTCTTGCCCACATGCTCAGGGTCTCACTCATTGCCATATTGGGGTCAGGAAGGAATTTTCCCCAGGGCAGATTGGCAGTGACCCTGAGGGGGTTTCTGCCTTCCTCTGCAGCCAGGTCACTTGCAGTTTTAAACTAGTGTAAACAGTGGATTCTCTGTAACTTGAAGTCTTTAAATCATGCTTTGAGGACATTAGTAACTCAGCCAGAAGTTAGGGGGTCCATTATAGGAATGGATGGGCAAGGTTCTGTGGCCTGCAATGTGCAGGAGGTCAGACTAGAAGATCATGATAGTCCCTTCTGGCCTTAAAGTCTATGCGTGTTTAGTTGCTGATAGTGCCATCACTTCATGCTTTCCTCCCTTTAATACCTTCCCCAAAAGTATTGGATCCCTTTGATCCGAATACAGGGAGTTAATATTGCTCTTTCCCCGGGATTCTTAGCAGAGCCTGTTCTCTGTTGAGAGTATTGTCAGTCTAGAGGAAAGTTAATAGATAAGATGTTTCAGAAATCAAAGAATCTTTCTTTGATGTTAAGGTTAAGTTGGAGATGGTTATGGCAAGTTTGGCCTGAGCCCAAGAATTCTAAGGGAAGCATTTCGCCTGCAGCACCTTCCTTAGTAGCTGCTAACAAATAAGAATGTAGCTGCTAATTCAAATAAGGTGTTTGGCATTCGCTCTGCTCCAGAACAGCTTGATAGCCTTGATGTGGGATCCATATCCATCAACAATGAGCTTGGTACATTCTCAAAGGGTGCTGCCAACTCCTAGTCCATTCCTACTATTCCTTTCCATATCTGTGAGTCGAGTAAGTCACCTTATGAGGGTCCACATGTTACAAATTCCTCTCTGACCCATCTAATTGTAAATACCCCTGATTTAAGAGTATGAAATGCTAAGCATTAATCATCAGTAGTCTTGTTTTTTAAACATGTGTCTAGGGAAAAGGTTGAGTCACAGACCCATTTGCAACACCCTTTGTATCTATTACTAAAACGAGCCAGGTTTTACTACCCAGAAACTAAATTTTAAAAGGCTCTCTAATCTAGGTTCACAAGAGAGTGGCAGTGGAGTTTAAAGACTGGTGAGTGACTAGGACATCTGTGAATGGCTCCTGCTGGCTGTTGCTCTCATCAGTCGGGTGTTCAATGGCTCAGCCCTCCAGCTAAGTCACACAAAATCTAAAATGGATGAACAAAACTCTTCCGGAGTGAAAGATCCAACAGGACCTGTTCCTGTGCCCTTGTTAAAGTCCTTAGCCCAGTCTCTGGGCTCAGTCCTCAGAGCCCCTTGTGGGCTAGCTTTAAGACCATGCCTGACCTGGCATAAAGCACTGCCCCCATGGCTCTCTCTCTGGAGACTTTTTGCCTTTTCGGTTCTTATTATTCCAGTGAGGTCACTCCTTCAAGTTCAGTTCCCTTCTGGGGTGTAAAAAAGTTCAAAGAGTGGTTGACCCTCTTCAGGGTCTTCAGCCCTGTCTCTGGACTCTTTATATTCTAGCCCTGTGCTTAGGCTTTTAAACAAAACTTGTCCCCTTCTCCAGGCTTTGGCCACCCTGGCAGTGGGAGTAACCGGGCCCTCCCACTACTGTAATTTAAGCAGACTAGAGATGAAAGGATCAGGCCTGAGGTTTCTCTTTTATATCTGAAGTGGGCTGTTAAGTGTTTTGAGCACAGCATGTGACTGAGGATTCTTCTTTGTTGAGCTCATACTGACCCATCACTTTTGAAGTTAACATTCAACTTCCTATGCATACACAGGTCATCTAGTTACACTATAAGACAACAGCTGGTCATTCATTATAAGACCGATGGTTAAGCTGATGGCAACGTAGATAATATGAGTTTCCCTGCAGTACCTCACATCTTTGAACTTAAGATTAACTGAACATATTCCTCACACATAACGTAAGGCAATTAAGACATGAAAAGGAATTAGCATCTACAAGTTAATTTGGTTACATTGTTAAACTTCTAACCAGATATAGATAAACACAAATACACTTAATATCTATCCTTGATTTCTATTACCACAAATGAATAAGTTGATGATTGCTAGTCTAGTACGTCTCTTTGAAACTCATATACAAGTGAATTGTCTTGATACAGTTGCAATAGCTCTTGTTAAGTTGTTACAGGCAGTGGCGGATTAGCCACTGGGCTAACAGGGCCCATGTCCAGGGGCCCTGGCCAATTCGGCCCCCAGAAAAATGGGCACCCCCGCACTCTGACCTGCTCTGTCTGCCAGCTGGGAGTGGGGTCGGGCCATGGGGGCTCGCCCCCACTTCGCCTTCCTGGCGCTCCTGCCGGGGAGCAGGGTCAGAGCACAGGGGCTTCCCCCACCCCTTTGGAAGTCGCCATGCCCCGACCCTGCTCCCCAGCAGGAGTGCATATAGCGGGCAGTTACACTCAGTAATGGACAGCTGCTAGGTGTGCTCACCAACCCAAACAACCACAAAAAGGAATTTCGTAAATATGGGGAGCTTTAAAGCGGAGGGGTGGCTTCCTGTCTATCTGTCCAGCCGAGTTCACAATGGTGACCAGAACAGTCAGTGTGGGGCACTGTGGGACAGTTCCTGAAGGTCCATAACAGTCAACGTAATTAACACAGTGTCTACATTATCACTGTGTGGACCTACTTACATGGACCGTGACTCTATGCCGCTTGGGGAGGTGGTGTTATTAAGTAGACATAGCGGGGCACTTATATCAGCAGGAACCAAATTTAAGTGAAGACACATACACAGGTAGGTTGATGCCTTGCATCGACCTAACCAGGTAGACCAGGCCTTGCATCGACCTAACCAGGTAGACCAGGCCTAGGCCAAGTTATACTGACAAAAGTACTTTTAGTGTGTCTATACGAGGGCTTATCCTGGCATGTTATGTCATAGAATCATAGAATATCAGGGTTGGAAGGGACCCCAGAAGGTCATCTAGTCCAACCCCCTGCTCGAAGCAGGACCAATTCCCAGTTAAATCATCCCAGCCAGGGCTTTGTCAAGCCTGACCTTAAAAACCTCTAAGGAAGGAGATTCTACCACCTCCCTAGGTAACGCATTCCAGTGTTTCACCACCCTCTTAGTGAAAAAGTTTTTCCTAATATCCAATCTAAACCTCCCCCACTGCAACTTGAGACCATTACTCCTCGTTCTGTCATCTGCTACCATTGAGAACAGTCTAGAGCCATCCTCTTTGGAACCCCCTTTCAGGTAGTTGAAAGCAGCTATCAAATCCCCCCTCATTCTTCTCTTCTGCAGGCTAAACAATCCCAGCTCCCTCAGCCTCTCCTCATAAGTCATGTGTTCTAGACCCCTAATCATTTTTGTTGCCCTTCGCTGGACTCTCTCCAATTTATCCACATCCTTCTTGTAGTGTGGGGCCCAAAACTGGACACAGTACTCCAGATGAGGCCTCACCAATGTTGAATAGAGGGGAACGATCACATCCCACGATCTGCTCGCTATGCCCCTACTTATACATCCCAAAATGCCATTGGCCTTCTTGGCAACAAGGGCACACTGCTGACTCATATCCAGCTTTTCATCCACTGTCACCCCTAGGTCCTTTTCCGCAGAACTGCTGCCTAGCCATTCGGTCCCTCGTCTGTAGCGGTGCATTGGATTCTTCCATCCTAAGTGCAGGACCCTGCACTTATCCTTATTGAACCTCATCAGATTTCTTTTGGCCCAATCCTCCAATTTGTCTAGGTCCTTCTGTATCCTATCCCTCCCCTCCAGCGTATCTACCACTCCTCCCAGTTTAGTATCATCCACAAATTTGCTGAGAGTGCAATCCACACCATCCTCCAGATCATTTATGAAGATATTGAACAAAACCGGCCCCAGGACCGACCCTTGGGGCACTCCACTTGATACCGGCTGCCAACTAGACATGGAGCCATTGATCACTAACTTGATACCGGCTGTCAGTAAAACAAATCATGCCCCTAAGAGGCATAACTATGCTGCTATAAGATTTTAGTATAAACCAGTCCTTAGGCATTTAGGAGGCTAAGTCTCATTTACAAGCAATATAATTTAGGCTCCTAAATCACTTAGGTGCTTGAAAATTTTAACTCGTATCTCTACTTTTAGAACAGACCTGTGACATGGTAAAATTTGTAAAAAGAAACCTCACAATCTAATTATACATGCCCTTGTTAACTTCCCAGCTTCTGATCTCTTCTGATTTCCTGCTGTACATGTTAATGTTCTTCTTGAAAGAGTGGTTAATTCTCCTGACACTAATTCCAAGGCATTATTTTTGTTGTGTAAAATTTACATGCTGCAATAAGAAGATTATCTAAGTAACGTTTTAAAAAGTCAAACCAATCCAGCTGATAGAATAGGGTGTGGGGAAGAATATTTCAGAGTCTCCTCTCTCTCAAATGCTGCTGTGCTGATTTACAGTTATACTGTATGGATCAAGGGCATGATTATGTCCCTGGAGGTTTAGTGATACTATAGCACAGCTCTGAAAATCCTTGTTTCCAGTTGGCAGAGCAGAGAGCACATTCACACTATTTCCCTAAATACGGGTCAGATTTCTGTACAGATCCTTCTGGATTTCTTTAAGCTCACAACTTTAGCAGTGAAATATATGAAACACTCATTGTGGTTCACCTGTATTCACACCACCCGGGTTGTTAATACCACTGATTCCATGTTCTGACTGTCGGTACAAACAGAGGAATTTCTTCTTTCTAGGCTCAGAGTATTTTGCATGAGCTCTTCCACCACAAGAAGAATGGGGCTGCTTTCCTACTGTTTCATTCTGTTCCAGTCCTTCCCTCCTTTTAGGTGAGACGCTTGGGTGATCTGTCAATCTAAGTCTCATTCGTGCCACCTCTGCAGGATGAACGCAGCATTTTAACAGGTTGGAGCCAATCATCTGACGTCTAAACATTCTATCTGCGGCTTCGTTTCATCCATTCAGTGACGTCATCCTTTTTGTAGCTCTGGTCCTGTGCATGTTCTGGGAGGAATGCTCCAGCCTTCAAAACAATCCTGCCCCAATGAGCCTGGGGGCTGTGGCCTTCTCGAGGATTTTTTCTCCATTCTGCTCCAGTTAGTCATATTCTTCGCCCTCAATGCTCATGAGTTAGGTACAGGCAGAGCTGATTAAGGCCCTGCCACACATGCGGTTGCAAGCAGAAATCCCCTCCCACTCTCATTTTTGTTCTGCCGGGCAAGACTTTCAATAGCACACGTGTGCCCTTGCACGTGCCTGACTTGTGTATGTGTATGAATGCCAATAACCACACGCAACCCCTGTTTTGGACATGCACATAGGCATGTGGGTACAAATCAGGAGTTGCACGTGCACATCAGAATTTGTGCCCATGCTTGAAAGGCTGGCTCAGATTGCTTAGGTTGCCTGGGCAGCAAATCAGTTTCAATCTTTGCACATCCTCTGAAGAGTTAAAACACAGGTAGGTTCTGGACACAGCTCTAGGATCCAACAAACTTGTTCTGTTTTCTCTCTCAGCCAACCACACAAGTTCCAAGTATTACTGAACAAATACTCGAGCAGCCCGACAATACATATTTTTTCCCTAATTTTGAAACCCATTAATTAATAGAAATCCTCAACTTTTGCTTTTCAGGTCAGCTCTTTAAGGATATTGGTCATCATTTTATACAAAAAAAAAAAACAAAACAAAAAACCTCTTATTTTCCCCTCCACATTCACCTACGATCCATTTTTGGCATGCCTTTGCAGAGCGGCCCACATCCTTTTTAATGTCCCCATTAAGTCATGAAAGTTTCTGATTGTTAATTGTCTTTAATTCTCACTGCAGCTTTCCACCAAGGCAAAGATTCACTGACAAATCCATTTCTTCAGTCACGTGAGTCCTCATAACTCTCTTAACAGTGGTTTCCTCTTCCTGCACCTTCTCATTCAGTGCAAATCTCAGCTACCAAAGCAGCTCCCTAGCTCCAAATTCTGGTGGATGTCTTCACAACAAAATAATTCAAGTTACCTACACTCAAAGGGGGGCAGCCACACTATGAAAATGACACTCAAGCTGAGTGTGTGTGTGTGACACGACAACTTACAGGCTCTGAGCGCTGCAGTGAAATGAGCTGTTTTATGATTCAGTGAATGGTGGGAAAACTTGTCTGTCCCTTTTTGGCACACAGGGGAAACTGTGGGAAAGCATTGGAGGGTTAGTGGCAGCTGAGTGACCGAGAATAGCTGATGAACTTTGCTCACTTGTGTTTTAGCTTATCCCCCCTTTTCAGCCAGTCAACTCAAGCTACAAGCACCACTGCACTTCAGAGAAGGGTTTTTGTGTGTGGACAGGCCTTGAGCTAGGGGCAGCTCTCACCCCCGCTCTCCAACCCTCTGCCCCAGCCCTAAGCCCCTCCCATAGCCCAAACCCTTCATCCCCAGCTCTGTTGGGTAACGGGCATCAACAATTTTCTTCAACTGGGTCCCCAGAAAAAAAGTTTGAAAACCACTAGTCTTGACCAATAAGGGGTTATAAGTATCAACGTGGCTGCATCCTGCTTCATCTTCCTCATGACTGCGGATAACAGGGGGATAGGAGGAAAAACAGAGAAAAGGTTGAGGAAAGCATCCTGGAGGAAGCATCCTTGATTTAGTTCTACGCAGAGCCAGCTGAAGCAAAGACTCCGTCCATCCAGCAGTCCAGCCTGATCAGGCCGTTGGGGTCATGGTTTAGAAGAGTGAAAAGGCCTATGGCCATGACACTTTAATTTCTTTGATCCAGCCATGTTCTGGGAAAGAGGGTCGGTGCCATATGTTGCCCTCAGGCTGGAGATCAAATCTGCCCAGGCTGAGCAGGATGGAGGTGGTACCATGCTTTGGCACGGAGCTCCCAGTCAGAGCTGAACTCTGCTTGTAGGTCTAAGGCAGAGGGGGCAAACTCCGGCCCGCAGGCCGCACCCAGCCCGCAGGACCCTTCCCTCTGGCCCCTGAGCTCCTGCCAGGGAGCAGCGTCAGGACAGGCTTCTGGAGGAACGAGCCCAACTTCCCGGCAGCGCGGTGAGCGGGGCGGAGGCTAGCTCCTGGCCCCTCTCCTCCCTCCCTGTCACAGTTCCCACAGTGCCTGGGCAGCGTGTCTGCAGCTCTAGCTACAGCACTGCCGGACCTGGTGCTCCAGGGGGGTGCGGTTAGGCGGCGGGAAGCAGGGGGAGTTCCAGGGGGGCGGTTAAGGGACCCCCCCTCCACCCCGAGCATGCTTGTCCCCTGTCCCCAGCAGCCAAGTCCAGACAGGGAGAGAGCCCTGCCCAACTGCCAGGGAGAGCAGCCAAACGAGCAGGGGAAATGCACAGGGAAAGGACTGAGCCCCCGCCTTTCCCCCACCCTACAGGTAACGTGGGGCAGGGAGAGCAGGGAGCGTTGGATAGGGGCAGGAGTCCTGGGGATGGTGAGCAAGGGGGATTGGATAGGGGACAGGCATCCCAGGGGGATGGTCAGGGGGCTGAGAGTAGGGGTGTTTGGATAGGATGCAGGAGTCCCGGGGGGCAGTCAGGAGTGGGGAGTGGGGGGGGGTTGGATGGGGGTGGAGGTTCCAGGGGACTGGATAGGGGCCGGGGGCCAGGCCATGCCTCGCTGTTTGGGGAGACATAGCCTCCCCCAGCCTTCTCTACCCGACCCTCCATACAATTTCTGTACCCGATGTGGCCCTAGGGCCAAAAAGTTTGCCCACCCCTGGTCTAAGGGATTGCAAACCAGCATCGGGCGCCTTCAGTGTCGAGTCCTTAAATACCAGAGAGCTGAAGGGGTAAGGTCACTGGGAGGAGAGTCTCCCCCACTCCTTTTCCACCCCTCGAGTCACAGGAATCTCTTTCCAAATCTGATGCTTCCCTCATGGATTGCTCCAGCAGGTAGAGCTTTAGTCAAGTAACTCTGAAGTGTTGAGTCCTGGTGGAAAAGGACCAGCATATAGAGCAATGGTCTAGACTGTGGCTCTTGATCAAACACAAGAGACCTAAGCTGTGTCCATCAGTTAATGGGATGAGTCTGTTACCTGACAGGCCCAGCTTGAAGCTGGCGGGTTTAGGCTTGGCCAATACTCTTGGCACTGAGAAGTAGTCAGGGGAAGGAATGGAAATTTAAAGATAACAACTAAGAGGTTGCCAACAAGGCAGACAAATGTCCCTAAACTAAGCTAATTAGAGTAACTAATAATATTTACAAAATGATTTGATGAAAGGATGCTACAGGATAGCAGGTAACTAGCGATAACGTCTGTCTTGCTGCTATGGGTAGTGAGAGGAACGGAGAGGTGGTTGTGCGTCTTCTCCCCTTTATGCCCTCAGGGCATGAGGATATGCAGGGTGCAGGTGTAGTCCCGACGCTGATGTTCAGAAGATTCGGATGTTGTGTACACAGCATGCATGCGCACCTAGGGTGGGAAGCATCTGGATGACCACTCCAGGAAGAACAGTTATTTAGCAAGCATGTATTCAGATGTCAAACTGTAGGCACCTCAGTTTGAAAACTTTGCCCTTAGGGAATTGGCACGGATGTATAAATCCCATATGTTTAATCTGGCACACAAACCTGTTTGTGACACTTGCCAGAAATATAGCATTGCAGCTCCAACACGGAGCATGTAACGTTAATGGAACAGGTATAACTGCAGTAGCCCACAACCACCATCTTTTAACTGTGAACTTTATTGCACAACTGTAAGCAGCAACAGGGGACATGAGTTTCTGGAACTTTTATTGCTAATTTACTTTTTTCAGCATTTTCTAGCTAGCTGTAGTTAGCACCGATTGGAAGGGCCATGAGAAGCATTCTATGTGTGGCATGCAGATGGGGTCATGTACTATATTCTGTGATGTAGTAAAAAAAACAAACACACGTAAATGTGAAAAACCTCCGATGAAGAGATCTCAGTGACCTGGATCTTAGAGATCTTTCTTCAAGCAATATGATTTCACTACAATTTACACATGTTCGTTATGGCACTCCATGTTTACAGTGAGACACACTGAATTCCTTACGGCCTGTCATGTCAAAGTATCCAACTCCGTAGACAAAAGTAAAGTACAAAAATACATTTTCCTATTGCTCACAAAGTTTCCTATTTTCCTGTGTACTAAGCACATCCATCCAGTGGACTATTTATAAAGTAACTAATCACTGTGGTATTTAGGTGTGAAGACAAATCTTATAGTCGCACAAGAACGTTGCTAATGATTTTGCTTTCAACTTCTTGGTTTAAGCCACGGCTGCTTAGCTTCATCTACACGAGAAGAGATTACCTGTTGCTGACAATGGGTGTCACCTGCACTCAGATTAATCACATCTGAAGATAAAGACAAGCTATGTGCAGTACCGTTTCACCTCATTAAACCCAAGGAAGCCTTTAGCAGAGTTTTCAGAGGTACTGTTTGTCCAGGCCAAGTCTGACAGTTAAAAGGTATATGGTTAAACCCTTTGTCGTCAGTAACCCATAATTTTTCTAGTGTAGATCAGGCCTCGGTGCTCTCATTTTCTTTCCTTCCATCCCACCTTTTCTGCTTCTTTAACCTCTATTTCCTGTCTAACTTCCTTTCTCCCTCCATCAATATGACCTATCACAACATACTTCAAGCCTGTCATTGTGGACCTAGGCACGTGCCCTGAACATGGTTAGGTCTGGGCTCCTCCTGATCATTACTGGTAACACGTTCCACACTCTAGGGTCTGCCACTGAGAATGCTCCATTCTATTAGGATGCGTTCCAAAAAATGTCACTTTCCACTTCATCTCTTCTGCTGAGCAGAATAGACAGAGAGATGGGGCCAGATCCTCAGTTGGTCTAATGTGTCGTAACTCCATTGACTTCAGTTGAACTACAGTCGTCTATGCTAGGTGGAGATATGGCCCATATTCTCTAGGACAGCAGGCCCAAGTCTGTTCAAGACCTTTAATGTTGATATCTGGACACTGAATTGGATCCAGTCAGATGGAGAGTCATTGGAATGCAGAGGTCCTCAGTGAGATTTATTTCCCCTGATCTTTTGCTCATGTGGCAGGTTACTGCATGCTGTACATGTAGGAGTCTCCATCTGACCTTCATCTTCAACCCCCCCCCCCCCCCCCCCCAGTAAAATGAGCTAGAGTGAACTGACCTGCAGGTGACGGAGGTTTGGATCACTATCAGTTGTTACAGCCTCACCACAGAGGAGTGGGCAGAGTTTTCTGGCTAGCAAAAATGCAAGAAGGAACTTTGCACCAGTGCTGCAGACACACAGATTAAGTGGCAAACACCTAATAATACATTTCAGCTGGATTAGGTTACGCTTCATGAGAAATGAAAGAATATTAAAACTGAAGCTCAGAAATCTAAGGGACCTAATCTTAAGAAATTCATTTAATTTACTGCTAAACTCACTGGCGCATGTACATTATTAATCTGAAACCACTACTAATTTTGAAAGAACCTGTAAATCCAAATCCCTTCATAAAACCTGAAAAGAAGCTTGAGATTAAAAATAAAGTTTCATATAACATTTCAATTGCTCTTTAAAATCTGTTTTGGAGACTCTTGTAAGAATTTTTTTAAAGGAATGGGTATCATTTTATTATTTCACCCATCACCTCTTACCAAAATTGGTCAAAATCAATCAGGCTTTAAAGAATTGAAGTAAAATGTTTTGATATGAAAAGAACCAAGCAATTGTAATGAAGATATTGTCAAGAGAAACAGAAGGTAACATTTTGACATATAAGAACATTTGACTACCTACTATAAAAATGGTAGTATGAGGCACAGATAGATTAATTCCTGGTAAACCAAGCTGAGCTGAAGAACATCAGAAACTAAGTTCATCCCAGGGGAAAGCATTGCAACTCAACACAGAATGTTGGTTCTTGACTATGGATACACATCATACATAAGAAAATGGTCTAAAGCAGTACAGAAAACCAAGTGGTGGAATTTCAATCAAGTTAGCAAGGAGTTGAAAATGAAAGTGCTGGAGAAGATCTCTTTAGAAGAGTTAAGAGAAAATATGAATCAATAGTAGAACCATATTGCAAACAAAACTCAAGAATGTGCAAAGAGCCTGTTTAGTGAAGCAAAAGCCAGTCTTTTTCACCAGTGAGATCTGATGGTGGAATGAGAAAGTTTGAGAGGCCATGAAGGAAAAGTATTGTAATCTTTGGCAAGTGATACTCCAACAGCAGGATTTTCAGGAGTATAAAAAAGCCAGAAAGATAGCGAAGAAAGAGGTGGCCTCTGTTAAGGCTAAAGCCATGGCCAATCTTGAAAGAAAGGATGGTGAGAAAGAAATATATAGACCTGCAAAGACTTACGATAAAATAGCTAAAGATGTTGCTGAGATCAAAGTGATTAAAGTTGAAATTAGCTTAATCTGTGAGAACCAGATTAAGGAATGGTGAAGAAATTACTTTGAAAGGTTTAGGAATGAAGAGAATCCAAAAGAATCATGCTTTATGATTAAACCAAACTAGGTTCTGGTGGTAGAAGTCCTAGAAGTAGTTGCAGAAGCACTGGGTAACATAAAAAATGAAAAAGCTCTCAGCCCCCATGTCATGCCTGCAGAAGTATGGAGGAGCCTGGGGCAAGCAGGCATGAACAAATTGACACAGTTGTTTAATTTCATCATGAAGACAGAGAAGATGCCTGGAGAAAGAGCACACTAGTATCTATATTCAACAGAAAAGGCGACATACAAGGCTATGGTAGCTACCATGGCATTAAACTCATTAACCACATGAAGACGACCTGGGAAAAAGTTATTGTGACCCTAAGAGCCCCTCAATGCCAAGTAGCAAAGAATTCACTGTTCTGTAACAGCAACTTCAAACAGGGACGCACCTAGAAGACTGCATTCATAGTATTTATCCTTAAAGACTATCATGTCAGGTCTTACATAAAAACCAAGCTCACACTGGTCATTAACATCATTGTGAAATATATGTGCAAATATCATGTAAGAAGTTGTGTGTGCATGAGCACACACACAAACACAGAAAATATGTTCCTAAAAGTCTGAATCAAGGCAGGATAGACAAACGGACACTAGATAAATCCATGGTATGCCCACATCTTGAATATGGCATACAGTTCTGGTAAAGAATTCCAAATTACCTGTCTTCTGCCTAAAATGACAAAGGTACCAGCCTTTTAATTTGGGGGGATAGGTTTTGACCCAGGAGTTCAGTCTGCCATCTTGATGGAAATGGGGTGAGGATTTTACCTTGAACCAACTCTAGCTAGATAAGTTTTAGTTACTAAAAAGGGTTTTATCTATTTCTCTTGTAACCATTTCTGACTTTAAACCTTATACTTGTACCCAGTTAACATCTCTCTTTGGAATTAAATATACTTGTTTAATTTTTAATCTAAACCAATCCATTGCTGAACTGTTGCATAATTCCAGTTAAAGTAACAAACTGTTGGATATGGACTCTTTAAAGAAGCAACAAATCTTAACATTCCTCTGGTTGTTCCAGGACAGGGATGGACATTTCAGAACATGTTTTTGGGGAAAATCGGGGCGGGGGAGAGGGTGGAGTCCCTTACCAGTTGCTCACCAAGGCTGGTGGAGACCAGTGGAAGTCTGTTGTATTGCAGGCAGGCTCCTTGTTCCAAGGCACTGGACCTGGGTTGCCCAATACATAGACAAAGTGCATGCTTGTTGTTGACTGTGGGGACCCCAGGCAGAGAGCTACAATAGCAAAGCTTTATGATATTTAAGGGTTACAGGGTAAGAGGTGACAACTCCTCACCAGTCTGGCTTTCACCCCAGAAAGTAACGAGCTGTAAATCTGGTATTTCTATGAGTAGCCAGTGTCAGGGACTGGATATCACAGGGGAGTGCTTCAAAGGTGCTGAGGGACTTGGGAGCTCCTATTTTTATCTTGAAAAGCAAATTGAAGGCTAGTGTTGCCCTGAGGAGATTGGTCTGGTGGTTAGACGCTGGTGTTGTCAGGGTGCTGATACCCACTTAAACAACAAGTCTCTCACTGGAGACATGGTGGGTAACAAAGTGACTCAGTCCTGGGCACCCTGAGAAAGAACCACAGTTATTGATATGAAACTATGAAGAGAAGTAAAGGTCAGTGACAATCAGGCACCAAGCAAGTCAAAATTGCTTGTGGGGAAATATAGAGAAAAGAGGAAAACCCTGCACATAGTATTCATCAGTCTTGAGAAAGCTTATGACCACATTCTGAGAGAAGTCATCTGATGGGGTATGACAGGGGTCTCCAAACTACGGCCTGTGGGCCGGATCTGGCCCGGGGCTTCCATTTGTCCGGCCCTCCAACCAACGGGGAGAAGCGAACAGCTGAGCAGGCATGCCGAGCAGGCAGAGGGAGGGGCTGCCGGCAGCACAGCTGAGCTGTGCGAGGGGTGAGTGCTTCTGGGAGCCAGTGTTCCCCCAAAAGGGGAGCCAACGTAGGGGAGAGTTACTGCTGTAGCCGAGCGGGCCCAGACCCCTGCCTTAGAGTAAAAATACAAGCCAGATGCTTCATTACATCACCAGTAAATGGAGTAAAGAAGATGGAAATTAACAATTTCATAATGGTTACATTTTAACTACAGCACTAATAGAACCAAACAGTCCCAACCAACAACAATTTTGCATATATTTTGCATGTATTTAATTTCTTTCATAGTGGCTTCGGCCCGCAAAGCCCCTTCAAAAATCTAATATGGCCCTCATCTCATAAAGTTTGGAGACCCCTCGGGTATGGAATGAAACAGCTACCTGAGGCCATGTATGGGGGTGACGTTCCCACAGCGAGAAGACCCTATGGACAAACTGAACAATTTCTAGTGAGAGTCAGAGAACATCCAAGCTCAGCACCAAGCATCTTTTTGTTCGCATTGGTGCTTGATGCTCTTACAGAAACCATCCAGAGAATGGCACCCTGGTGCATGCTTTTTGCAGGTGACGTGCTCTTGGGGGAGAGCAAAGAGGAAGGAGGAGAAGATTGAGAGTGATGGAGGTGCCTACTTGAAAGAAATGGCATGAAAATATGGGTATATGGTCTATCGATTTGATGTTGCCTGGCAGGAAGATAATGAGACTAAGTCACTACCAAAAGGTGCAGAAGTTCAATAACAGAGGATAATGGTGAACTGAGCAATGAATTTATGAGCAGAACAGGAAAGGCATGGACTAAATGGAGAGATGTGAGCAGAGTGATCTGCAATAGGAAATGCCTATCAAATGCCACATCAGATCTACAAAATGGGAATTAAGCCTGCACTTTTGTGTAGCATTCAGAGCTGTACACTGAGGAAGAGAACAGGAGCAGATCTTGAATACAGTGGAAATGAAATCTTAAGATGGCCACTTGGAGATACAGGGATAGATCATGTTCAGAACAAACCAATTAGGAGAACTGTGAAGGTGGCATCCATTGTAGAAAAGCTGAGGGAATCCAGGCTTAGATGGTTTGTGCATGTGAAAAGAAGATTGTAAGAATATACAGAAAACAGAGTGTTAAACTTAGAAGTGGAGGGTAGGAGAAGAGTTGAAAGACCCAAAACTAGATGAATGGATGTTATACAAAAGGATATGATTACCTGTGGCATTTTTGAGGAACTGCTTCAAGACAGATTGGTGGGGAGAAGGAGGACTCAAAGAGCCAACCCCATACAGATGGTACTAAGACTAGAAGTAGAAGAAGAAAGTAAAATTTTGAGAAGAATGAAGTGCTTGGGCATGTCTGAAAATGGAACTTAGCTTCCTAAGTCCCTTTGAAAGTCCATGGGATTTAGGATCTTACATGACCTAGGGGCTTGTAAAATGTTTACCCACACTTCTGGGATGCACAAACCCAGCAGGAGAGAGAACCACACATGGGGTGTTTCTCCAGCCTAAGAGTGGGCTGGATCAAAAGCCCACTGAAGTCTCTCATTTACTCCAGAGGGCTTTGGGTCAGGCCTATGATGCAGGAACTAATTAATATGATCTCTCAAATAGCACAACTCCTAACATGATGGCTGGGGTGCATAGAGGCCTTGCAAGCCAGCCTGTCTCCTGAAAGCACCAAGCTGTGGTGTGGCCACCTCACCTGGCTGTCTGGGTTTGTGCATCCCAGACATCTGTACCAACAGGGCCCTGTCTGTCTTAGTTTTCACACTTTGTTCTGCTGCAGGAAAGACTGATGAGGGCCAGATCCTTACTCCAGTGAAGCGCACCCAGAGAGTGCACACTCCTCTTCCCTCTCAGATAGTGGCATGATTCTTGGCCAGTGCACCAATCCCTGTGCGTCTGCTGCAGACAGTATAAATTATGCCAGGGAATACCTAGAATCACAGAAATGTAAGCCTGGAAGTGACCTAAAGAGGTCATCTATCCAACACCCCTTCCATCCCTGTATGGAGGCAGGATTTAGTAAACCTAGACCATTCCTGACAGGTTTGTCTAACTTGTTGTTAAAATCCTCCAGTAACAGGGATTCCAAAACCTATGTAGGTAACCTCTTCCAGGGCTTAACTATCCTTATAGTTAGAAAGTTTTCCTTCTTATCTGACCTAAAACTCCCTTGCTGTAAACTAAGCAGTGCAAATTAAGCACTACCTCAGTGATGGAGATCA
This sequence comes from Eretmochelys imbricata, assembly GCF_965152235.1. NCBI lineage: Eukaryota > Metazoa > Chordata > Testudines > Cheloniidae > Eretmochelys > Eretmochelys imbricata. The sequence continues at coordinate 197,679,633 of NC_135574.1, read as the reverse complement.
GCTGAAGTGCTTAAGCTGGATGCCCACTGGTTTAACTAGGCTGGGAGGAGCGAGCAGGATATTTTTGGAAGAAGGACCTTGACTCAAACTCAGTTCCCCACCTTGGTCTGACAGAACCTGAGTCAGCTGACCTTCAGGGCAAGCTGCAAGATTTACACCAGGGACATCTTGAGAAAGGACAGTTCACATCCTGATATTAGTTTATCCGTAGGATTTACCTTATTGCATAGACCTCTGTATAGGGCAAAATGATGGGACCAAATACCCTAGCATTTTCCTCCCCATCTCCTATTTTTGTTTTTTGTATGCATTATTTTATGGTACCCAAAAGGTATGCTTGGCTCCCTGAAGATAAATTGCACAGGGTCCCTGCCCCAAAGAGTTTGTAACCTAATTTCATACAGCACAATGAGGACGGAATGGGAATCATAGAATATCAGAGTTGGAAGGGACCTCAGGAGGTCATCTAGTCCAACCCCCTGCTCAAAGCAGGGCCAATCCCCAATTTTTGCCCCAGATCCCTAAATGGCCCCCTCAAGGTTTGAACTCACAACCCTAGGTTTAACAGGCCAGTGCTCAAACCACTGAGCTATCCCTCCCCCAAAGGCAAAAGAGAAGTCACAATAAGATTATTTTCATCAGAGAACTCATGATAAGATTATGAAGTTGCTCAGCAAAGCCACGTGGGCAGGATGGCTGAACAATGTTTCTTACAAATAAATGGGTTGCATTTCTCTTTTCATCTTCTGTCATTTTATACTGTAGATATTTAAAGACTTTTTTTAATTGTTCCCCTCTATTGTATTTTAAACGATTCGTATTCATTAAAGAAGTGCCAAAAAGTAAAAGAAAATCTCTCACATGATGATATCTCAAAGCCAGCCAATGGATTTTATTGAGGTACAAGCACTCATATGCAGAGACAAAGCTTGATTTGCTTGGGAGTCTACGGAGAAGGCTGGCACTGCACTGAAACAAGGAGAGATTTGTACCCCTCTAGGAAGTGCTTTCAATGTGAGTAGGTTAGTTGTCGGTTGTAAGTGACACCTACTTAATTTTAGAGAGAAGACTGAAGAAACAGGCTTGTGCAGCTTTTTCTCACTAGAGCTGCTGACCAGTCCATTTGCACAATTCCATCTTTAGAGCTCCTCTTCCAGGCTACCAGTTATTAATTAAAGGATCAAATTACGATCATTACTCAGTCTTTACTCAGGCAGAACTCCCACTGAAACGATTTCTCTTAACATACTGTAAGACTGAGGATCTCTTGCAAAGTGCTGAGCACCCTCAGCTCCCACTGAATGACATCGATAGGAGCTGAGGAACTTGGTTGCTGGTGCTCAGTATACCACATATGCACAGAGCTTGTTTTGTGGTGGTTTTTGTTTTGTCAGCCATATCAGCTATGCCAGTTTACATCAGCTGAGCCTCTGACCCGGAGAGTTCACATTTTTAGGGAGAGACTGAGCAGCAATCAAAATCATAACAAACAGTTCACACTACTTAATAAGTTACTAAGTCAGAACAGAACACCATAAATTGGAAGGGAAAAAAAAAAAAAACACTGGGGAATTTGAGTGATATCTTTATAGTCCAATTAAGGATGGTTTTACCAATATGCTACTAAGCAGCAAGAAGGTTACATTAGTTCAGTTCTTACATATTTAAGTACCAATGGCCCAATTAGCCTTAGGCCGATTATCTCACTAGGATCAGCTACAATATATATTTGTTTACAAATGACACAGAAGAGAATTAAATGCTAACCTCTCTGTTGTCCAGGAAACAATCATCTTTTAAATTTTTAATTTTTTAATTTAAAATGTTTGCATTCCAAGCGGAGGAAGTCATTAAAACTGTATGGGGGGGGGGGGAAACTAGTGCATCTACTTATGGCAGAACTGATATACGCTGTAATTACAGCAGGTTACAGAGAAAAATGTACCTTTCATGTTAGACCATTGTTATGAATGTTTCAGTGCACTACTTAGGATTGCTATTGCTTAAGAAGTAGAAAATCATTTATTCTGCATGTGTAAATCTTTGGCAACAAGTGCAGGTAGGAATACATAATTTACCTTGTGTACAGCCATTTTTATGTAAAATACTGGAATCACCACCATGAAAATGGTTGCTTGGTAAAGACAGTTTTACGTGATATAAATGGTAATTTGTGTGTTATAATTTAGTTACTAATATCCTAATTTAATGTCCTGAGAGAATTAGGGGGGAGAGCAAGTGGATTTTCTTGAACAAATTTCGTCAGAAGCCTAGGAAGAATGGATACCAGCTCAGATTTGTTAGGATGTCTTCTCTGATGTCTCACCAGGACAATTTAGAAGAAATAAATATCAGGTGAAACTGAGAGGGATCCTACATTTTGAACAATATAGGAGGAGATTGACCAACCCCAGCCTCAAAGATCTTCAAATAATTATTGGAAAGTATCTATCTGCAACAAAACACTGCACCTAATTCTTTTTGAGAATTGCCCTTTTCACCTTCAAGTGCCTAGAGATTCGTGAGCCAGTGCATTTCCAACCTCGACCTCCATTTCCATTTCCCCTCCTATGCCTCTTTTCCCCACCCACCTACCTACAGTACTGTCTTCACTTTGTATGTTTCCAGACTAACCCATGTCTGTATGTCCAGAAAACAGAGTTGCTCAGTTTGGTCACACAACCAGATTCTGCACAAGCTAAACGAAGATGGTCAACCCAAGAAGATGATGTGGGATAGAGAAGGTTCAAGCCCACTGTGTGGGCTGTTTTAGGTAGGTGTGCGGATATAAAATTAACTCCCTGAACAGCTCTCTCTGAATCCAGACCTCTTCCTTCACTACTACTATGGCCATGGATGTTATACTACAGCCCACAGTATGTGGGTGGAATGATGGGTTGGTGATGGAATGTGGAGAATGGTCGGGGGCTATCCAGGAATGCCCAGTTCCTCATCCATTTCAGAGCATTCAATCAGGGACAGTTTCTTCGGCCACATGACCCACTCAGTCTCCCAAGCTGTCACTTAGCTGTGGAAGAGCCTTCCTGCATCCCCTGGAATCTCTGCGGTAATGCTTCTGACCTCAGTACCTGGCTGCAGTTGGAAGCTGACACCAGCTCCATTGCTGGGGAAGGTTGAAGAGTTGCGTGGGCCTGTAACGGGCACTCTACCCACCGCTGGACAGCACCGCCTCCTGGTGGTTCTGAGGATTAGCACTGTGAGGCAATGCTCCTTCCTGCTGTTGCACTCAGTCTCTCTCTCTCAGCCTGCAGCCCCTCTGTCACCCCAGGAGCTGTGGCTGCCTCTTCGTGAATTGGCCCTCCAGCCACGTCACTCGGTGGTTTCCCCTTCCGGGGTGTATCAAAGTCCCTTTTCACCAGCAGTCTCAGGAACGCTTCACTGCCCCTCAGTGGCTGGCCGGGTTACCCAAGCCCATGCTATACTTTGGGTTCGGGCTCAGGGACCCTCTAGTCAGCAACTGAGGTCTGTTCCATTCTAGACCTTACTGCCTTTCCCTGAGCTCATTCCTTGCCGTCTGGCACTCCCACCCCCATCTGGACTTGCCAGCCTCCCAACTCTCTCCAGTAATTGTAGGTGACCTGTTTCTGCAGCCTCCAAACACACCTCCATTCTCCCAAGGAGTGACTGCAGACTTTTCCAGCCACCCCCTCTCTTTATATATCCAGCCCAGCTTGTTCCTCCCTAGCTGGGCTCCCACCCTGAGTTAGGGGATTGCTTAGCCACCTGATTCCTCTCATCTGCGGCCTGTGGGGCTTAATTAGCCCCCTTCTCAATCTACATGAACCCTTTCATAGCCACTGTGGGGTGAATACCCCATTACAGGGCCATATAGGCCCTTGCTGCAGAGGCCACACCCATGCCTCCAAGTGGCGTCCCCTTGGGGTCCTCAGAGCAGCTACTCACAGTAACGTCAGTAGTCATCCCAGAAGTGCTAGCACAGTGGTTTCTTGTCAGCTGTGCTGAATCTTGAGGCAGAGAAGACTTCTAGGTGTTTCCAAACCCCTAGCTACCAGATTTTGGGGTGGCAGGAGCAGCTTAGCAAAAAAAAAAAAGGGCTCCCCCAAATTAGTCATGATTCAGTAGTTGGGGGGGTGTTAATCTTACTAAACTCTGAAATACAGTTCACAATGTCCAGCGTACTCATTTCAGTGAACCCTCTCCAACCTACAAAAAGACTGAACAACATAGGACCATACAACCTGCCACACAGTGATCCATCAGTCCAATACCCTGTCTCTAACAGTGGCCAGCACCAGCTCCTTCGGAGGAAGGCACAAAAGACCCTGCAGTGTGTAGCTGTGGAATAACTTGCTCATAAGGAAAGTTTCCTCCTACTCTCCATTAGCTAATGGTTTGCTTTGGCCCTGAAGCATGTTAACAAGGGATTATTACTAACTATTATTTTAATGGTCATTGGCTTCCACTAGAGCCTCAAACTTAGTTTTCCTTTTCAAGGAAAGGACCAAAATGTGCGGTCTATTTACAAGCTTAGCCAAGAATAAAAGACTTCAGAACAGGTGTTAGAAAGTTCTTGGATTGTTTTATGACAGTGTCAACAGGTTGGTGATCTAGCTGTAACTCTACTGAGAGAAAGCTGAGAACATTAAAGAATGGATCACAGGTTAACCCCTTGGTGTCAATGGGTTCAGGGCTTCAGTAACTTTAATTTGATGGAGCTGGGGAATCCTTGACATTTTGCACCACGGGGTTAATTTGAAAAGGGATGAGAAGTCAGTTTCAGTTACAAGCACAGGTTTAATAATAAGGGAATGAAAATAATAAGACACCTGGAGACCAGCCAGGGTGTGAAATTGTCTTTGAAGATGCATTGCTATTCCAAGGTGAAAACTGTGGGGTTTTGAATATAATTATATTCAAGAAACGGGGAGGAAATAAGGAAACAGCAGATACATTAAATTATTTTGCATCTCTGCAAATAAGTGGATAGCAAGAGAATCACACCTACAGGAATTAAAGATGATCACTGCAAAACTGTGCATTTAACCTCCAAAATAACGGGGATTGAAAGATTATGTACATCTAAAAGGACTCTTTTAAGGGACCAGAGAAACCAAGCATAGTTACAGGTTTCAGAGTAGCAGCCGTGTTAGTCTGTATTCGCAAAAAGAAAAGAAGTACTTGTGGCATAGTTAGAGACATACTGAGAAACCACAGACCAACCTCTTAGAGGTAATTTGTGCTGAAGTCTTAGAAAATGATTGGCAAGTTCACACAGATGAGTATTTAGATAAGCACAGCTTCACTGGGGACACACAGAGAGGCTTGGGTGACTCGCACTGTCTGGTACTGTCAGGTTACATTAGGGATGGAGGGAAAGCTTAGACCACATGGAATGAGTGTACAGAATCAACTCCTGTCTCTCTCCTCCACCACCTCTTTTACTGCCCCAGCCCTACCTCCCTTTCCAATTTCTTCTGCTCTAGTCCACACGTAGCTCCCACTAGAAGCACTGAAAAAGGCAACCTCCCACTCTGAGGAGCCCGAGAGCGACCTGCTTCCCGAGAATTGGCTGCTTCAGCTCCAAGATCATGCAAGTTTGCACCACACCTGGATTCTGATGCTGCTGCTGGTCAGGCTGACAAAGGTCAGGGAGTGCCAGTAGGTGACGGCCAAGAAAGTTTCCCAAGCAGTTTGGGGGAGGTAGGGGAGAAAGGCATTGACTCTATGTAGGGTTCCTTAGATCCACCTTCCTCCTTTTAGTTCCATTCTCTGGATCCTCTCTTCCCGGCCGGGATAGACAACAGTGCCGTTTCTGCTGACCACTGGGGAAACTGGGCACTCCTGATGGGTTGAAATGCCCCCATAACTGTCAGCATAGTGTTGAGAAGCTCTTTGTCATATATTCAGATACTATAGTGATGGGGACCATAACAGTACTGTCCTCAAGGAGTCCATGTGTTCCCTGCTCTCCAGATGATCACCAAACACAAATCACGTTGCCAGCAGCCTTTTGTCTGAGAACAGTCCTTCAGCGCCAGAAGGGAAATGAATAGCAACTTTTACCATCTCGTCTCCTTCTTCCATACATCACCTATTACTTTAGTAAACCATTCTTTCCACACCTCTCATTCACTTTTAATATATCTCCTTGTGTTTCATTATCAAATTTACATACATTTCAATATTGCTATGCATTTTTTCTTCATATTTCCATCCCAGCCAATATTTAGCTTTCCGTAATCAAATAGGGATCACTAATTGTGTCAAAAATTGAATAGGATTGATAATACATTTTTTTGCAAACAGAAAATAATTTATCAGATATCCCAACCCTGAGCGCTTTCATTGTTTCTTTTAATTAATCCAAAGTTTTAAAGTGCTATTGTGTAGTAACTCTTTTTAACAGAATGCAGCTCCACTTACACATAAAAGAATGAATGGTCTTGGGGAACTGTTTAAAAATGTTTTACTATATACCCATAAAGCCACACTGTTTAAAAAAAATCAATCTGGTTGAAAGAGGAAATGAAACCAGGTATAACAATTTAAAAACCCCAAACCCACACATAACAATTGGAAGAAAAGAGCGGTTGATACTAATGAATATAAACCAAAAGTTTGGAATTGTAGAAAACTGTTAATCAAAACAAAACAATAAAAGGAAAATTCTATGGCCAGCAAAATTAAGGATAAGGAGTGTTTTAAAAGTATTTTAGGAACAAAAGGAATCCTTACCAGTGTTATTGGTCCATTACTACATGGAAATTGTAGAATTGTCAATAATAACGCAGAAAAGGCAGAAGTGTTCCATATATATTTCTATTCTGTATTTGGGAAAATGCCAGTTGATGTATTCATGTCATATGGTAATGAGGAAATACTTTCCATCCTAACAGGAACTAAGAAGGATGTTAAACAGCAGCTACTAAATTTAGATATTTTTAATTGAGCAGTTCCGGATAACTTGCATCCAACAGTTTTAAAAGAGCTAGCTGAGGACCACTAATGTTGATTTTCAATAAGTCTTGGAACATTGGGGAAGTTTCAGAGGACTGGAAGGGAGCTAAGGTTATGCCAGTATTTGAAAAGGATAAATGAGATGACATGGGTAATTATAAGAAAGTCAGCCTGACACTGATCCCAGGCAAATTAATGGAATTGATACTGGACTTGATTAAAAATATAATTAATGCCACTCAACATGGGGTTATGGAGACTAGATCTTATCAAAATAACATGATACTTTTCAAAAATGAGATAACGAGTTAGGAGAATGGAGGTAACAGTGTTGATGTAACATACTTAGACTTCTGTAAGACATTTGACTTGGTACCACAACTAAAATGGTACAAAATCAACATGCCAAACATTAAATGGATTAAAAACTGACTCAGTGATAAGTGTCAAAGTGTAACTGCATATGGGGAAGCATTACTGTGTGGGTCTATTCAAGGGGGGTTCTGCGGGGATCCGTTCTTGGCCCTAGGCCATTTAACATTTTTATCAATGTCCTGGAAGAGAACTTAAAATCTTCGCTGATAAAGTTTGCAGATGACACAAAGAGTGGGGAAGTGGTAAATAATGAAGAGGACAGGTCATTGAGTGATCTGGCTCGCTTGGTAAACTGGGCACAAGCAAACAATATGTAGTTTTAAATGGGCCAAATGTAAAGTCATATATCTAGGAACAAAGAAAGTAGGCCATATTTAGAGGGCAGGGGACTCTATCCTGTGAGGCAGTAACTTTGAAAAGAACTTGGAGGTTATGGTGGATAATCAGCTAAACATGAGCTTCCAGTGAGGTGCTGTGGCCAAAAGGGCTAATGTGATCTTTGGATGTGTAAATAGGGGAATATCGAGTAGGATTGGGGATTAGTAACTCTGTATTTGTCACCGGTGAGTCAATACTGTGTCCAGTTCTGGTGTCCGCGCTTCAGGAAGGGCATTGATAAATTGAAGAGGGTTCAGAGAAGAACCACAAAAATGATTAAAGGATTGGAAAACATGCATTATAGCGATAGACTCAAAGATCTAGCTGTTTAGTTTAACAAAGAGAAGGTTACCGGTGACTTGCTCACAGTCTCTTAGTACTCTAAGTACAGAGAACAAAACTTTGGTAACAGAAGGCTCTTCGTTTTAGCAGACAAAGGTAAGCAGAAAAGATCCAACGGCTAGAAATTGAAGCTAGACAAATTCAGATTAGAAATAAGGGCTGTGGTGGATTCTCTATTGCTGGAGATCCAGCTTCCAGATTGGATGGTTTTCTACAAGATATGCTCTAGTTCTGTCACAGCTATCTGACTTGAACCAGGAACGAATTCTGGGAAGTCCTACAGCTATGCCAGAGGTTAGCTTAGATGATCACAATGGTACCGTGAAGAATCATGGAAATATAGGGCTGGGAGGGACCTCGAGAGGTCATCAAGTGCAACCCCTGTGCTGAGGCAGGACCAAGTAAACCTAGACCATCCTTGACAGGTATTTGTCCAACCTGTTTTTTAAAACCTCCAAGATGGGGATTCCACAACCTCCCTTCGAAGCCTATTCCCAAACTTAACTACCCTTATCATTAGGACTCTTCCCCCTAATATCTAACCTAAATCACCCTAGCTGCAAATTAAAACCATTACTTCTTGTCCTACCACCAGTCAACAAGGACAACAAATCATCACAGACTTTATAGCAACTCTTAACATATTTGAAGGCTTATTAGGTTCCACCTTCAGTTTTATTGGCTCAAGACTAAACATACCAGTTTTTTAAAACCTTTCCTCATAGGTCAGGTTTTCTAAACCTTTTGCCATTTTTGTTGCTCTCCTCTGGGTTCTCCGATTTGTCCATGTGACCCTTCTGACAGGTGGAGCCAGCAGCAACCAAGGTTGGGTTCAATATCTAGGAGTTCTTTTTAACAACACAAAACAGAACTGTCTCAAGTGTCTCAACTGCCCAATGATCTGGGAAAACTAACCACCACGCATGGTTGCCTCTACGAGGCAGTATTTCCCCTCTCGCAAGGGCTGAGTCTGTGTACAACAAAAGAAAACTATTAAAAGGGAAAGAGAAGCCAGCATTAATCTTGGAAAACCCACAACGGTGATTCAAAAGCATGTACCATAAGCAAACACCCACCCCAGAGTACATTGAGCAGTGTTCTTTGCCTCAGTTTCCCACCTTGTGGTGTGAAAGTCTGACTATCAAACATCCCTTTAACTCCCCTTTCCCTCCACAGCACCCCACTCACAACTGGCTGTCCTTGGTCAACAAAGGCCCAGGGTTCGGAGCTGCGTTCACATAGGTTCACCTCCTACCTCCAAAAAGGGAAAGGGGGCGCATCAAGCAATGCCTCTGCTGGGGCTGCTGCCTCTGCAACTGGCTCACTGCTGCCGCTTAACTCTGCCACTGTTAACATTGCGGCTGACTTGCTGCTCACTGCCACTTCCGTGATGCCGCGTTCTGAGATTCTACCACGTAGCCCAATTCTTAGTGATTCCCAAGGGTAGTAAGGAACCTCTCAGTTGAGTCCAACCAGTTCTGTCTTTGAACACTGGCAAGAGAAGGATCAAATGATGTCTAGGACTCTGTAGGTGGAGACCTCAGCCTCCCTCATTGTCACTGGGATTTGGCATCCCTACTGCCTGCTGAGCAAGTGAGGTTCAATTCAGGGTGACCCCTCTCAATCAAGACATGCTAACTCTAGAGCCCCGGCACCTTTTAAGCATACATTAAGAACAACAACATTTCATTACCCGTTACTAAAGTGAACTGTAATCGAAAACCAGCCAAAATTGGTTACTTTGGCTAAGCAGCTCTGTCTGCTCAACAGGTAGGCAGAATAGGCGTGTCTATGCAAATACAGGTCTGCTCCTGAAGTCTTTTCCCCAAGTTCAGCACTAGAGGTCAAGGGAGAGCTCATTCAGACTCTGCTTACAATACATCTTTCCTAAAGTGTGGCACTCAGAATTGGACACCGTATCCAGTTGAGGGCTCACAGTGCTGAGTAGAGTGGGACAATTACCTCCCATGTCTTACATACAACACTCCTGCTAGTACACCCCAGAATGATATTAGACTTTTCCGCAGCTGCATCAGATTGTCAACTCATACTCAATTTGTGATCCACTCTAATCCCCAGATCCTTTTCAGCAATACTACCTTCTAGCCAGTTATTCCCCATTTTGTAGTTATGCATTTGATTTCGCCTTCCTAAGTGAAGTACTTTGCACTTGTCTTTATTGAATTTCATCTTGCTCAATTCAGACCAATCCTCCAATTTGTCAAGGTCATTTTGAATTCTAATCCCATCTTCCAAAGTACTAGCAACCCCCCAGTTTGGTGTCATCTTCAAATTTTATAAGTATACTCTCTACTTCATCATCCAAGTCATTAATGAAAATATCAAATAGTATTAGACCAAGGACTTTCCCCTGCGGGACCCCATTAGATACACCCTCCCAGTTGGACAGTGAACCATTGTTCCAAGAATAGTTAGCACTCTTTCACTACAGTCTTTCAACCAGTTGTGTACCCGCTTTATGGTAATTCCCTTGCAACCACATTTCCCTTCCTTGCTTATGAGAATATCATGTGAGACTGTGTCAAAAAGCCTTACTAATATCAAGATTAACATGTCTACAGCTCCTCCCTATCCACTGGATTTACAATCCACAGATCTCTGCCTTATTTTTCCAGCATATAAGCTGTTTAAAATCTTTAACAGATATAATTTTGTGATTTTTCTGACATACTTTAACTCCTCAGTTTCTCTTATATTTTTAAAGATTCTTCCTAGACCAAAATGCCTGCTTATAAACTGGCTCTTGCCACTTACTGTCCCAGTTCCTGTTTTGCAAATCTTCGTTCTTCTTTGGTTTTCTTTCCCCAGCAACGTGAGTTAAGATCCCCCAACATCACCACTTAGGGGAGGAGTTAGGAAGAAATAGCATTTTATTTGAGGCAGCATCCTCATCTCAGGAATTCCCAAATTCAATTCAAAGTTATTTACCTTGTGAAATCAAAAATGGAGCTATCCCCACATTATATATCTGCATTACATTTTAAAAAACTGTTGAAAAACATTCACAGTTGCAAAGCGAAGTATTAAAAAGTTGGGAAAAGAATCAAGGTTGAATAGCTACTCAGTCAGTGAGCACCATCCATCCCATGCACTGAATGTGGTGGGGTCCTCTGGAGAAAGTACTATGTGATTACATGATTAAAAGACAATCATATTCTATGTGCAGAAAGGGGCAGAGTTAAATTACATGGGCTGTGTTGCCAACTCTCATGAACTTTTGCAACGCAAGCGATTTTGGCCTCTGCTACAGGGCTCTTGCAATGACATGAAGAGCTCATGCACTCTTGTGACTTGGAAACAGTCACCTGCAGTCACTACCCTCCCACATGCAGCAGCTCCCATTCCCCTCTCAAACAAGTACCTGCTTTCTGGACCCCTTCCCTCTTCTTCATCCTTCCCAGACCTTCCTGCTTCCCCATCCCTCTACCTCAGCCCTCCCTGTTCCGCAGCCGCAGCAGTTACCTACCACCCACCCCTCTGGCTTGCTTGCACTTCCCCAAGTCATTCTCCTTGTTTCCAGATCCCTAGAGCTCCTGCTTCCCTAAGATCCCTTCCCTCAGCTCTCAAACAGTGTCATCTCTAGCCTCTCCCTCCCGACTTTGGGACACAGCAGCCACTTGATCCCCCGACTCCCCAGAAGTTTTGCCCCCCTCAATCACACCTATTCTCTACTGCCCCATCCTCTCAAATCGCTCCTACCCCACTCCCCAATTACCCTGAGAGTTTTCTTGGGGGCATGTCTGGTTGCCTTAATCCTTCCTCCGCCCTGCAGGCTTCTATGGGTGACCAGCTGGCTGCACCTTCTGTCTTGAGGAGGTGGCTAAGCAGGATCAATATCCCTCCCAATCTAACGGATGTCACTGTCATCAGGGGAAGCGCCCCACCCCTCCTGCTGGGCTGGACAGTTAGCTTCCACCCTTAGCCAGCTAAGCACCAGGAAGTCCCACCCCAGAAGGCTGGGATTCCCTCCGGCGAGAGCCTACATCTGGTCCTGAGGCCCAGTCAGAGGGACCAGCATTCAGCCGCTCTCCCTCCTACACATAGGAGTCAATAGGGCAGTATATCCCTTCCTCCTTGGGAGGTAAAGAGAGGTCATTCTTCTTCCATCTCTCCCCTTGTCGTGCGTGTGTGTGGGGGGTGTTAAAGCTGGGCCCACCTGCTCCCTTCCCCTCCCCCCACTTTCCTGGAGGATACATCTGATCCCTCCACTATCCCATAGCCCTGGGGGACAGGCTATTGTTGCAAGGAGCATTTCAATATGACCCTCTTCAATGGCTTTATACCGTCTCCCTGTTTGGAACAGTGCTGCCCTTCTTCCAGCCCCACCTCCGTCTGCCCTTCACCACACGGGCAAAAGAAGGTCCTTCCCCTAAACTAATTCTTGGAAATTACTGAAACAAATACATACATACATACATAGAATAATCAATCTGAGGAAGATGGAGCCGGAATGGCTAAAATTTGGTGAAGTTACGTGCAACTGATTACAGAGAGTTATAATGGCAACATAAACTGTAGGCATTGCAAGTGGTGTTAAGTTAAAAAACAAAATAAAAAACCTGGCATGAAATCCTGGCTTCTAACTTCAATAGCCAGGATTTCACCCAAGTGCTTTCATGTTTGAAAGCACTAAAAGATTCTTGGATACATTTATTCATAATTACCCAGGAAAAAATATCACATTCGTCATGAAAGGTTCACATCGCCAAAGAATAACTGGAAAGTTCCACAGGGCAATCTTTGATGGTTTCCTTTGCTGAAGCGGGAAATGAATCCAAAAAATGGCCATGGTATGTAGCAGCCAAACAAATCAAAATAAATGCAATCACCTTCACTGGTTTGGTTCACATACAATTAAATTGTAATAGAGCCAGGGTCTCCCAGAACTTCACAACTGTCACTAGATGTCACACAATGTCAGTGTCACTGTGCACTAGTGTGTCAGACCACACTATCACTGCCGAAGACAGGGAAAAATGAGGTCCCTCGTCTCCTAAACAACGGGCCCCTACAACTTGAGCTAAATGAGGCTCCCCTTTGGCTGTAGCAGCATTTTGGGTTCAGGTCACATTTCAGCACTTCTGATTCTATCCGACAGAGAAGGCAGTGCTAGAACCCACGATCGCCAGTCCATTGTAACATTACAACCACAGCATGTAAAAGTTTTAGATATATACTGCATCTAGTAATGAGACCAGCACCAGTAAGTGTAGACACATTTCAAATCTTCACCACACTTATTAACTAAAATATTGACTATTAGTCACATGAGCATCATGTTGTATTGACTGGAGGTCAATTTTGAAGAAGGTGCTAACTGGACCTTCTGGTCACAGAATGGGGCACAAATAGAGAAGAAAGGAGCTTTGTTAAATTGAATTGTACAATTAAGGACATTAGAAAGACCTTAACATAAACAGAACTTTTCCCCATATTCTTACAGAATGTGTATCACATACCTACAAAATTCAGCTTATTCTCCTAACACGTCCTTATAAGTAGTTGCATAATAGATAATGACATTCTAGACTTTGAATTTCTAAGACATATGGATGAGGATACATGTCATCAAAAAAACATGCCCTCCTATATAGATTTAGTTGCCAGAACCAATCCACTTCAACAGATTGAGAGCCTATATTAGGGCTTGATTTTACAAGTTGCCAAGCAACTCCTGGGAGGAGTTGCGCAGTGAACTCCCACTCACTTCAAAGCGAGTACAGTGAGCACAGTAACTTCATGGAGACACTTATTACCTCTTGGCATCAGACCTCTACTTGTGTACGCATTTTCTCATCTCCCTGATGATATGCTCCCAAGACATACGTGAATGGATATTTTGGGGAGTCCTATTTCCAAGCTATTTATTAAAAAGAGATGGGGAAATCTGTTTTTCAGTTAATCATCCACAGTTTGTTAATTAATGCTATCTACATGAGAAATGGAAATAATCCAAATCAACAGATTCAGATACAGGATCACTTGATATCTACCATTTTAGAGTGCTTGGATGGGGAACCTTCCCTCTTACCCTTATGGAAGTGCTTATGTCTCCCTTCCCCCTGCTTGCTCTGGTCTCTAGCGTTTCTCAGAGCTGGAGGGAGAGTTCTTAGAGCCACTCAAGACTGGAAAAGGGTCACTTCTACCTCCCTCAGGCTGATGTATATGGGGTCTCCCCAGCCAGAGGTTGTTCCCGCCTGCATTGCTTCTTCTATGAGGAACGTACTCAGGCAAAACTCCCTAGACTGTTTAGTGCAACTCGGTAACAAGCTGCAGATTCTGCACCTGGAAGGATTTTGTGCTAGTCTGTGACCAGGAACAGCTTGTGGTATGTATTACAGCTTTTAAAGCCAGAAATCCTTGGCATACTCCCTACAACCGTTGGAGGGCCGGAAGACAGGGGAATATGGCAATGGCTTCCTGCCCCAGACGGGGGGGTTTCCAAGATAAAGGAACCAGACACCTATTCAACTAATTCCAAACTAACTGTACTAAGAGACTATAAAATGTTTTGGAACTATTTACAGTGAGAAATCTAAGAAGCCAGTATGAACCCTGAAGCTTCATCCTAGATCACGAGCGGTAAGAAGGAACTATGATACCAGTGGTCTGAGAGTCCCCTTTATTCCATTGGTGTAGACGATAAGAGCAGGGTACACGAGGAGACCACACGGACACTACTAAAGAAAATTCTTCAGTCCTGGGCACATGCACAACCCTGAAGTGCACTACACATGGGGACAATCACTCGAAGGATACACATTATACAGTATCTTTCATGTTCAGAGTGCTTTACAAACAATATCTACTTGGTCCACTGCTTTAACCAGGTTTCTCAGACATTACAGTGATGAGGGGTGGAGATGGATATAGACAGAGAAGCGTCATGGCTTGATTTCCAGAGGTGATGAGCAACCCAGTCTTCCATGAAAGTCGATGTGAAGAGAAGCTGCTCAGCACCTTTGAAAATCAGGCAGTTTGAGTTTTCACCAAGCAGTTTTTAAAGCCCTCATTATTACTGTGTTCAACGAGGCTGAGAAAAAAAAACATACTTCTGACCATACACTTCAGCCTCTAATGGTCCAGATGTAGGACGAAAGAGAAATAGTGATGCAGAAGGCTTAAAAAAATCAGTGGGATTAATTTATTTACGACCTAATCTACATTTTATGTCCTCATTTTTGAGATTCAGCTTTTCTGATGTAAATAATTTGCAATACTGAAAAAATGAGAACGCTGGTTTGTGCAGAAAGCAGTTAAAGGTGGGTCTAAACCAGGGCTAATCAATAGGTGGACTGCAGACCAAATCCAGACTGCCAGACGCTTTTGAACAGACTGCAAAATCATTTTATTTACTTATTATTATCGTTATTTTTTATTATTTTCTCTGGAGTCTGGACCTTGACTATACTTTGACCAAGAAATCTGGACTTGGACAAAAAATTAATTGACTACCCCGGTCTAAGCTATGAGACATAATTAGGTTGGAAGCATGGGACTGACACATTGTTTGAGGAATGGTTCTTGTCAAATATTAAATATAGTGGAAAACCATATAGTAATGCCCCTAGAAGCTGTAGCATAGGGGACCTTTGGCGACTCAAAGGTTCAAACTATGAAAAAGAGCAATGAAATTGGTTTCCATTTCTCAAGATCAGAAGATCTTATTATACCCACTTTTTGGCAATGATGTATTTTTTAAAAAACACGTTCCAAATTCTTCAAAATAGTACAAAACAAGAAAACAAAAGGTAATCATCTAAAATTTAGGAAGCACGAGAAGGAGCTATTCCGGCTAGATTGGGCTGTGTAAAGATGGAAGGAGCTATCAAAGGGATCTGCGCAAAGCACTTGGGAAAGAGACTATCGTACCATAGTAACTCCAGAAGCTCCTGCCAATTTCATTTTAAAAAAATACTGCTGAATCTGTGCATGAACACACAAGCTACGCCACGGGAAGTTGGCACCTTTTTGCTGTCAGCACAGCATTTGAGAAAAACAGAGGTGTTTATGAAGAGAACAAATTTTGAGGAAGAAAATGGGGAAAAAAATAGGGACCAGTACAGATGCTGTAGTATTTCTTGTTGCTAAGATGTTTCACGCACTACAGATGAAATACCACATGCTATTCCAACATCTTTCGTCTCTTTTATTAGATGTTAATGAGAACCTTTTACACATTTTATCAAAGATTTTGAAACTCAATCTGTAAAAGACAAAAGCATATCATTTAAAAGTTACTATATGCAATCTAGTATTTTGCCCTATTGGAACAAGTTTATCTGTTGACTTAAACACACTGTACACATTGATTTCATGTAACTTTACACACTTCACCCCTAGAAGCATATATCCAGGTTTCAGCTCATCATCCCTACACGGTTTTTTATGTTTATTTTTGAAAAGATAGAATATCTAAAAATACTTTTACACAATATGGCTAATTATAACAATTCCTCTATTTTAAAAATATAGAGAAAAATATAGTCAGTAGTAACCGGCCTATCAAAAACTATGCTGCTAATAAAACATATTATGAACCTGATTTTGCAATTGGATTTCTACGGGCAGACGCTTATATCAGTGCTTACTGGAGCCCCAAGGATTTAACAGGGCTCCATTGGACTTCAACAGAGGACAAGTTTCTACTCACGTGGATCTGACTGGAGGAATGGGACCTATGATCACTCCATATCACATCAAAAGAAAATTTTATACAATCCAGTAAAATTGCAAACCAAAGGTTGGCTTAATTCAAACATCAGGAAGATAAGAATCTTGGTAAGTTAAAATAATTCATTTCTTCAAAGTTTTGGTCTTCAATTAAAGATGGAGAAAAAAGCTGTCAGGCCCTATCATAATCTAAGATAACATATTTCTTATTCTCATATAGAATACAAAGTTTAGATAACAGAAAATGGCAAATTCTGCATCAGTATTACTGAAGTCTCAATGATTTAAGTGGAAAAGTATGGGGTTGAATCTCTTTGGGAAAGATGAACCGTTAATGTCTTAAGACATAAAACTCTCCTCTTTTTTAATTTCAAAACTGTAATCACCATTTCCAAGAGTGTTAATAAAAGTAACGAGCAAAGTTCTAAAAATTTCTCTCCTCTCTACGCTTTGTCTCAAAATGGCAAGAGACGGAGGCAACAGAAACCTTCATAGAGGTTATGTAGGGGCAAATTTTTTCCCCAACAATTCTGGCAAAGAAATGAAGAGTTATTTTGTCTGTACCCACCTTAAAACCTGTCTCACATAGGCTGGAGCCTCTGGGCTTTTGGGGGGGGGGCCCTCAAACTAGGGGTACAATACAACACTGTCTTGTTGCTAACGGGCAGACTCTCTTTTGTTCCCTTCCTAACAGGCTGTGTCATCATTGGTTGTGTGGGCATGTGTGAAGGTGGCTCAGGAGCAACAGATGCTGACATAAGCAGAATTCATTTCATGCCCTCTGTTGCAGGTGATGTGATTGGGGTAAATTGAGCCTGGAGGAGGTTCAGCAGCAGCCATTAAACAGGCAGTATGGCTCTCAGGTGACATCCTTGGGACTGAGTTAGCCCAGTGTGGAGGCTGCAAAGGCTTTGGCTTTGGCTAGTGCTTCTCAATTCTTGACTGAGCAGCTCAGGTGCAAATTTAAGGCAACTTTGCAGCCCCTTTGTGCAGCCCTGCTGGCACAAAGTGTCTGTCGTGTTGGCCAGGATGTGATTCCTTGTAGTACAATGCATTGAATGGAGGCACACAACTTCAATTAACAAGTGTCAAAAGTAGGGCCCCGATTCAGTAAAGCACTTAAACACACTTTGGTTAAAGCATGTAAATAGACCCACTGAAGTCAATAGATTACTCATGTGATCAAAGTTAAACATCTGCTTCAGTGGTTGCTGAATCTGGGCCTGAATGCTTAATTGTCCAGGCAGTGAAAACATAGTGCCATTCCTTTCCTTTAATAAGGACCTTAGCTCCCCCCATCCCCCAGTGGTTTTGAAACTTACATCACTATCCACAGAGAACAGATTCATGGATTATAGGGCCAAAGGGACCACTATGATCATCTAGTCTGACCTCCTGCATAACACGGACCATAGAAACTGCAGATTCTGTCATAACTTTTATGAGATATAGCCTCTATTTTGGAAAGATACCCAGTCTGGATTTAAAGACTAAGTGATGGAGAATCCACCAAATCCCTGTGTAAGTTATTCTAATGGTTAATTAGCCTTACTGTTAAAAAATCTGTGCCTTATTTCTAGTTTGGATTGGTCTTGCTTCAGTTTCCAACCACTGGTCTCATTATGCCTTTTAACACCACCACATTTACTCATATAGCTTCCAAACTGATGACATATTTTGATATTAAAAACAAGTATGTGGTTAGTTTTTATTCTGTTATGTTTGTTACGCACATTCAACACTATGGGCCAGATCCCTAGCTGGTGTAAATCAGCATCACTCTACTGACACAGCTTTAGATCTGTTGAGAGTCTGGTTCTATATGCACTAATTTGGGTCTGTATTGGAATATCACCAAGTTTTTTAATTCAGATTTTGGTATGACAGTATTCCATAAGTGATTCTTGTTTTCACATAGTTTTCAAAATCTAAAATGATGTGAAACATTTGACTTACCTATGGGAATCTCTCCAGCTCTTGCAATAGGCATATATTTTGTGCGTGGCCCACCACAATTGCACTCAGGAAGGCCTGAGAAGTACGTCTCCATTGCTATTTTTAAAGAGAAAGCACTTTGATGAACCTAAACAGCACTACAGGTAATCTGTGCAGTAAGTTTGCAGAAACTGATATAATAAAGCAAGTAAAAAGGGTTCTTTGGTACATCAGCTTCTTTCACATAGATGGCATGCAGTAAAGTATATTCTATTTTAAAACCACCTTGTTTAAATTATTTTACAGAAACTGCCTATAAAATAATATTTTATTGTAAAGAAGAAAAAAAATGTCTTCCTTTTGCAATGAGCTTTAGGGTAAAATTTTCAAAAGCAGCTAAATGATTTAGAGACCCAGGTGCCATTTTCAAACGTGACAGGCTCCTAAATCCTCTTGACTTTCAGTAAGACTTATGGTATATCTATACGTCACAAAGAAAACAAACCACCACCTGTAGCAGTGGCTATCAAAGCCCCGTTAACTGACTAAGGTGTGGGGCTTGCACTATAGGGCTAAAAATAGCACTGTAGACATTCCCATTTGGGCTGGAATCTGGGCTCATTGACCAATTCCCCTCAGCAGGTGTCACAGTCCAGGCTCCAACCCAAGCGGGAATGTCTACACAGCTATTTTTAGCTCTGTAGTGCAAGCCAGAGTCAGTTGACCTGGGCTCAAACTCACTTCCACTTTTCTATTTGCAGTGTAGACATATCTTTAGGCTCCTAAGTCACTTTTTAAAATGGGACTTAAGTCTCTGAATCACTTAGGTGCTTTTAAAAATTTAACCCTAATGCTCATATTTACTAATTGGAATATGCACTAATAGATGTGCATCTTATTAGAACAATTCTATTTATTCACATAATCTTTTAAGTTTGCAAGTTTTCTAAAATAGGAACTGTCACAATGATTGAATACAAATGTGTAGTCTTCACTTTTTCTCCTTGTATTTATAATGCTAATGTTGTCACAATTTGGACTGTCAAATACACATTGTCAACTTTGTCAGGCTAGGTTTAATTGTACGACCATTTCACACAATATAAAGTAGAATGGCTAATTTGACCTACACTACAAGAAGGATGTGGAAAAATTGGAAAGCGTCCAGCGGAGGGCAACAAAAGTGATTAGGGGACTGGAACACATGATTTATGAAGAGCGGCTGAGGGAACTGGGATTGTTTAGTCTGCGGAAGAGAAGAATGAGGGGGGATTTGATAGCTGCTTTCAACTCCCTGAAAGGGGGTTCCAAAGAGGATGGCTCTAGACTGTTCTCAGTGGTAGCAGATGACAGAACAAGGAGTAATGGTCTCAAGTTACAGTGGGGGAGGTTTAGATTGGATATTAGGAAAAACTTTTTCACTAGGAGGGTGGTGAAGCACTGGAATGTGTTACCTAGGGAGGTGGTGGAATCTCCTTCCTTTGAGGTTTTTAAGGTCAGGCTTGACAAAGCCCTGGCTGGGATGATTTAGTTGGGGATTAGTCCTGCTTTGAGCAGGGGGTTGGACTAGATGACCTCCTGAGGTCCCTTCCAACCCTGATATTCTATGATTCCATGACCTAACATATGGAAACTCATATTGTAGTTCTGATTAACCAGATGGCACTTTTTATAGTCATGAAAGTGAGCATGAAAACCTATTTTATGACACATTTTAATATCTGAAAGTTGTTTGAGTCTGCTTTTTACTAGGGCTCTCGATTAAGCGCAATTAACTCACTCGATTAACTCAAAAAAAGTAACCGTGATCAATTGCACTGTTAAACTATAGAACACCAACTGAAATTCATTACATATTTTGGGATGTTTTTCTACATTTACAAATATATTGATTTCTTATGCAACACGGAATACAAAATGTACACTGTCGTTTTTTATTACAAATATTTGGGGGGAGGGATAGCTCAGTGGTTTGAGCATTGGCCTGCTAAACCCAGGGTTGTGAGTTCAATCCTTGAGGGGGCCGTTTGGGATCTGGGGCAAAAATTGGAGATTGGTCCTACTTTGAGCAGGGGGTTGGACTAGATGACCTCCTGAGGTCCCTTCCAAGCCTGATATTCTATGATTTGCACTTCAAAAATCTAAACAAAAGAAACAGTATTTTTCAATTCACCTCATATAAGTAGTGTAGTGCAATCTCTTTATCATGAAAGTGTAACTTACAAATGTAGATTTCTTTTGTTACATAACTGCACTCAAAACCCAAACAATGTGAAATGTCTGAGTCTACAAGTCCACTCAGTCCTACTTCTTGTTCAGCCAATCGCTAAGACAAACAAGTTTGTTTATATTTACGGGAATGATGGTTGAAGCATGAAGGGATATATGACTCTTTAGCGATTCTGGCACGTAAATATCTTGCGACTCCTGTTACAACAGTGCCATGTGAATGCCTGTTCTCACTTTCAGGTGACATTGTGAACAAGAAGCAGGTAGCATTATCTCCTGAAAATTGTAACCAAACTTGTTTGTCTGAGTGATTGGCTGAAGTAGGAGTGGACTTGTTTTACATTATTTTATTTTTGAATGCGGTTATTTTTTGTACGTAATTTCAACTTTCATGATGAAGAGACTGCAGTACAGTACTTGTATGAGATAAACTGAAAAATACTATTTATTGTGTTTTTTACGGTGCAAATATTTGTAATAAATTAAGTGAACACGGTACACTTCGTATTCTGTGTTGTAATTGAAATCAATATATTTGAAAATGTAGAAAACATCCACAAATATTTCAATAAATGGTATTCTATTGTTAACAATGTGATTAATTGTGATACATTTTTAATCACTTGACAGCTCTACTTTTTACACAATCTGTTATATATAACCTGTACATGTCCTCATTCCAGTTAATATTGTTGGTTTTTTGTTCCATAGTAATACAAAATGGATACTATACTGTATATACATGTGCAATTCTAAACAAGTCCTGAGTAATTTTAAAGTATGAGTAAAACCTCGTAAATTCTAATTTGTGCAACTAAAATTCAGATAAGTGTTACTCTACTGTGAAGAAACCATCTATTCCAAAATATATAGCATTTTACCTTAGTTCTGTGCATTGCTGAGAGCTCTGTAAAGTGCACAATATACAATTACATTCCGGGTCATTAGACAATGAGAAAAGATGCTGACCTCATTCTTGAATAACTATTGTTTCCTTTCTTTTAATTAATGGCAAGTGATTCATTCTGCATCTGTATAATCAAGCGTGGAAGACTTTTACAGAGTTTGAATTAAAATCCTCTGCAGTACATATTTTGTAAATGTTCAGGTCACAGGTCCTTTGATTCTTATAAGGAACACTGTACCCTCAAATAGTTAAACTGTGCTTCTTGGGATAAACAAATACCAATGGAGCGTGAGTATCATCTCAAATGCCACACTATGTTAAGGGGAAATGAAAAACAGGAAATAATCTTAAGAAACAGCTTGGTGGAAACTGAACATTAGAAAAACTCCCCTTATGACTACATAACCACAGTAAACAGGAGATAATCTTGCAGTACTATAATGAATTGTCTGAGCAAATGTAAAGGAAGCACTTTCAATAATGAGTGGATCCCAACACAGCATGAGAATTAGAATTTTTGTACATCATTACCAGAGCAACTAGCGCTAACAAATGTTTGTATATTCCATGCCAAGAAAATGCAGGCACTAAATACGACAACCGCTAAAGGATGAAGGTCAGCATTGTTGCATATCTGTTTTTAACTGGCAAAATTTCAGATGGAAATTTTCAGGCATGGAGATTGAGTCTTTATTTGCATTTTTCTGACACCACAGAATGGAAGGCACAACTTTGGATTCTGCTCCACTGGCAAAGAGTCCCGGGCACACAGTTAGCCGGTCCCGTGGCTGCTGTAGTCAAACACTCCTTTCTTGAAGAATGGTGAGAACTCACAGATGGTGTGTTTTGACAGGGTTGGTCCCACTTTATCGATGTGTAATGGAGATGATGGAGACTTGAGCATCATGCAGAAAAAGTTCCTGAGGTATTTCTGGGAAAAGAAATCCACTATGTCACAGTGTTTTCATGATCACTTTGGTTACAGTCATTTTCAAGAGTTAAATACAAGGCAACATAAAAAAAGCGAAACAAATCTCTGTGAACTTGGAAAAGTTCATTTTAATAACTAACCATACTTAAATACCAACCTATAAAACGTGTCTCTGAAATGGTTATGTTGTGGTCAGGCAATACAATAAAAATGTTTATTATATTCTTCTCCTTCCAGGATTGTTACTATTTTACTCTACCTCCAGCTTACTCTCTGCTAATCATGGTTTACCAATCATGGCTTACCAAAGCTAGCAAATATTGCAGCAGGTCGAAAAACTCAAAGCTACTTTATAGGAATTTCACTAAATATGGATGAAAAAGAACTTTTCACCACCTAAGTACCACAATCATTAAATTGAAAGGGAATTGTTTTGATCACGGTCATCTGTATAAATTATACACGTGTTGCTTATTGTCCAGCTATATCGAAAGGACAGGAGACACATGATATGGTTTTAATAAGGCCGCAACACTATTATTAAATGTCTGGGACTATCTGGCAGATAAAAGTGTACAGTGCAGGTAGCCCCATGTTCATTCAATAACTATCCTGGAGGCTTCTACCACCCTAACCCCCTTTTCCATCTAGGTCTCCCAGCCAACCCATTGCTGGGACCTTATCCACCCCTCCTCATAGGAGGGTTAAGGTGGGCTATAGGAAAGGGCAGTTGGCTCGCTGCTAGACCGTTCATATGAGCCCCTGACTCACCCCTCTCCCCACCTGTAAAGCACTGTTCCCCCTTCCTTCGGCCAACTGGACAATAGCCCCCTTCTGCCCCTCCACATAAAGTTGTGGTGCAGTAATTATCTCTGAACTGGGTCCTTCCAGTGAAATCCACCCTAAAACTGTCTAAAACAAATACAAAATGCAAGAAGTGTTCCAGTTCCAAACAGTAATATTTACCAACCATTCCACCGATTGTATCCATTTACATCGTGTGAAATTGTGGCAGTAACAACATAAAGGTCACTTTTGCAAAACCGATGGGGTTTCTTTAAGTAAGGTTTTGGGGGAACACGAACGTTTAGTGCGATTTAACAAACAGCGCTTGGCATGTTCAAATGAAATGTGGTAGATAAAACATATGCTGAGGCAGATGCACAGACCTGTACTAAAGAGTAACCAAAAATATCACCTCCCTGACTCCATGCAAATAGCTGCAAGGGAAATCTTATCTAAAGTAAAAGGATAAAGTCTTTTGCTCTGCTACAGACTGGATTAAAAAGATAACTGACTCGTCATATCTTTAGATATTACACACTAATCATGCATTCGGGGGGAGAAATCTATTTAGTACAATATCCTATGATGAATGTGATGTTCAGTTACCTGAATGCAGCATACAGCCCTAATCCATCCATTCTGGGAAGCAGTCACCCTAATTAAAGTCCACATTACCTGCTCTCTTTTCAAGAAGAACTTCTCCATAATATAACAAGATATTTATCCATTCGCTGTTAAGAGTCTTGGAAACAAACTATATTAATGTCACGGAATGCAGGGTAACAAAAAAGCAGCTGGCACATAAGCTATTCTCTTGGCAGGACTGGTGGATTTTCTTTTTTATTCAAATCTCCCACAGGTTGTATTAATGTTCACAAAAGAAATATTTCATTACGAAAATGCCTTCAAGATGAATTCCAACAGACTAGGAGATAATTTAAAGCAGGCAACAGATGTTGTGACAACATTTGTCATAATTAGTTCACGAAGTAGGGTCCCTTAAAAAAAAATCCCAACCCAATAAAGCCTGAAGGATGAATAGGGAAGTAAATCAAATGTAAAAATATAACACTCTGCTCGAGTTTTAGTAGTGGAAAGTTACTGCAGTAATTCCAGTTTATTGGATCTGAAGGTTCACAGAAGGCACCGATTTTTTAGTCACAGTCATTAGAAAGGAAATTGTATTCACCTTGGTCTGTGTGGCCAGGTGATTTACTGCCATGCCTTTCCTGTAAAGCCACTATTCTTGCTGTAGGCTGGGCAATTCTAATGGTAGTAGTACAAAGAAGCTCTGTGCTAGGCGAGTATATGTACGTGAAATGAAAATGGTAACAACAGCAACTACTGGTTCACATAATTTTCCCAGATCTGCACAGAAATCATGGTTGGAACACTACAGCTGGCTGGAAAGTGGAGAACAAATTGTGAAAATGTTACCCCCCTCCCTTTTTTTTTTCTTTTTTTTTTGCTGAAATTTCGTTTTGAAGTAAGATTTCAATGCCATATACTGCACTCTAGTAACACCATATATTGTATGTCAGTATGTGCTACCTTGTTTAATAGCCTCTGGATCAGGGCTCATATGCAGCATGACGTATGATGCTGAAGTGCAGCATGGGGCCATTGTGCCCTTCACCCCATACCGGTTGGTCGAGATGTGCTGGTTGGAAGTTAAAGATTCCATAATACAGTGAAACATGTCCTGATGTTCTAGCCCACATGTGAACTAAGGCTGCACACATTGTTGTCATGACTTCCTATCCAGTCACTACACTAACAGTGCCTGACTCAAAGCCTTGCTGTCCCCCAAATGTGGAACGTACTATAGTATATCAACATCTATTTCTAGTCTTGCAGTGTTCACTTCTAAAGTTAACAATCGAACTCACTATTACAAATATTCTAAGGGACATGTTCTTTTGACTTATTTTATTTTTCATTCTGGTAAATGCTTTCAGAACAGTAAGGATTACAATATTCACTTGTTCTGGATTATTTAGTCTAGCAATCAGTGTTCAAAATCACTTCTGAGTTCATGTTGCTACTAGTGTTTACATTGTTAAATTGTTGGCTTACAAAACACCCGCTGTAATTGTAAATATCTGTTTTCCAATGATGGCATGGAATCGTGGCATCATTAGATGGACAGCTCTTATACTTAAACACTTTAACATATATTTATTATCAGTCATTTGGTCCAAGCATACACTAAGAAATATGAAAGATTACTTTGTACAGGAATTTTATTACCACTATGTAAGAAAATGTTTAAAGCAGGAATCCATTCTGTTTTATTCTTAGGTTCAAAGCATGCTAGAACTGTGTCCCCAAGATTTGAAAGGTGAAGATTCTGCCCTTTTGGTTTGTCCTACGTTTTCATGTCTTTTAGACTGACTAACTTGAGATCTATATTATGTGAACTACACAAACTTAAACCTCAAAGCTTTAACCTTGCATGACAAGTATCCCTGCGGGAGAAAAACCTAGAAATCTTTGCAAGCCTCAAAGCTGTTTCTTTTGTTGAATGGGCCAAGCTGCTTTCCCTCCATTTTCATTTGGTGAATGGTGAAATTATAACCATTTAAAGTTTTAAAAAACTATTATTTTAATAGGGGTCATTCTATAACCGTAGGCCAGTGTTCATCTGATGTGCAATGTCATTCTAATGATTTCTGCACTACCTCACTCAGTGGGGACCTCATAATTTTACATATTTTAACATGAACCCATAAATTTATTTAACAGTATTAAAATTGAAAAGTTTTCTGGAATGTAAAAGGATTCTTATCTTCCATTCAGTTGTGGCATATTAACAGAGAACACAACTCAATTATATTGTTCTCATATGTTACAAAGAGTGACAGCTTTGGAGACCAATCACAAAGTTTAATAAGAATTAGATTTTTTTAAATTAAACTTTGCATTGTTTTAAAACTCATCAGCTGTAGTACTTATAGAAGGTGAAAGAAACTTCCAGCATCATGGGTTTGGACTATAGGTTTGGACCTTCCCAAACTTGCTAACTATTTTTTACAGCAGGTTTCTTGTAACATTGGTAATTCTCTTGAGCTTTGGGCTTCACAACCCCCACAATAATGAAATATTTTGCTCTTGTATTTAAAGGAGTTCACACAGTTTTACAAACCTTAATGAGTTAAGCCTTACAGAGCATGGTGAGGTAAGAAATAATCCTCACTTTATAGTTGAAGAAATTGAGGTACAGATATTAATAGATTTGCCCATGGTCTCACAAAGAATCAGTGGCAGACTAGGAAAAAGAATGCCTAACTTGTTAATCCAACTCCTATCGTTGGACCATCTTCCCCTTTATTAAAATGCTAGCCTTGCTCAGACCCAGCCATATAACTACTATATAATCTTTTAACAAAGGAGTACAGTGTTGCAAGTTTTAAGCCAAATCTTGGTTTAAACTATTCATAGAGGAAAAGCACATGGCTATTTTGTATAGAAAAGATGAAAATACTATAAAAAGGGACAGGTTTCAAGCTTACTCACTCTGAATAACACATTACTCTGCAATTAGTACATGTGGTTTCAATGGGAGTACCTCAGCCTAAGATATTCCTAAGCATGAATATGGATATCAGAATCTAGCGCAAAATGAGCAGGTAAACCGGAGTATGGTTAGCTATGACGGCTTCCAAGCAGTGACAAAAAGAAACAAAGATCTGCTTAAATGGCAGACTCTAAAAGACACTGATTGCTCAGGCATCCCGTGTCACTGAATGTTAGCCAGCTTGATCTTTCTCAGATCATTAGATCCATCTAATGGGGGAAAAGGGGAAACACCTTCCAGGTGTTTTCTCTACCATTTAATTTTAAAAAAAGTTAAACATATTAGTTCTTCTCTCCCCCTCCCAGAGGTGTCATGAGGAGTAACTGATGTTTTTCTGCAGTGGTTTTCAGATGTGAAGCACTATATAAAATGTTAGGTATTATTACAAACTATAGGAATCTGTTAAGAAGCAGCCTTCCGGAGATGGCATGCTGACACACAGAGACTTGAGGCAGTGACTCATGGAGAGAGAGGATTTGCAAAGTGCACTATCTGAGGTGATCCTACAAAAGGAATGGTGAGAGCTAAGGGTTTCATGTCTTCTCTCTAGAACTGGGCTTTGCAACATTTAGTCATTTCTAATTCTTCTCTTGGCCTCTCTTCCTTGCAAACAAGCAAGAGCCACAGGGAATGAGACTCAGTAAATGGATGAGTGATAGCCCAATAATAGGCAGCAGGCACAGCGATACATATCATGGAGAGGGAAAAGAATGAAGATGGAACTCATAAGGAAGAATGGTGCTGAGGGGTTGCAAACTGAACTAATTCTGAACCATTGGGACATTATCTAGTTCTGGGGTGGGCAAACTACAGCCCATGGGCTGGATCTGGCCCACGGGATTGCCAGCCTTCTGTCGCTCCCAGAAGTGGCCAGCACCATGGCCCCTGGGACACTGGGGGGTAGAGGGCTTCATGCGCTACCCTCGCCTGCAGGCATCGCCCGCCCTGCAGCCAAGGGGAGCTTTGGGGGAGGTATCCGCAGGCGAGGGCAGCACGTGGAGCCCTCTGCTCCTCCCCCTCCCTTAGGGACGCGGCCTCAGCCTGCCTGAGCCCCGCTGCGCGCCACTGCCACCCCGGAGCTGCTGCAGGTAAGTGGCACCGGGCCGGAGCCTGCACCCCGAACCGCTCCAGCACCCCACATCCCAACCCCCTGCCCTACTCCGCACCCCTTGCCCTGAGCCCCCTTATCCCTTGCCTTGAGCCCCCTGCCGCACCCCTCATGAACCCCAACCCCCTACCCGGAGCCCACTCCTGAATCCCGCACTCCTCCTGCACCCCAACCCCCCTGCACCAGACACCTACAGAGACACAGCTGCATCTCTGCAGCTGCGCAGATTGAAATTTGTAGCATAGAGCTGCCTTGGGTAGGTTTCCCAGACCTAAAGAAGAGCTCTGTGTTAGCTCAAAAGCTTCTCTCTCTCTCTCTCTCTCTCACCAACAGAGGCTGGTTCAATACAAGATTATATCTCACTCACCTTATCTCTAAGAGTTAAACAGACTTGCATTCAAGGTTCTTTTTACAAGACTGCTTCACCCACCCTTGCTAAAAATACATTGGCATCAGTTCTTTTCCAAGTTATCTTGGAACATATTGCAAGATATCCTAAAATCAACTCTAGAGTAAAATATATGAGCATACTAGCTTTTCTTATTCAATATCTTGAATGTTATATATTTCATGCACTTTATATAGTAATTAGTCACCTCTAGATCCCCACACTACTGTATATACACTGAGGTCACTGTGGGCAGTTTCAATTTTATATGAAGGGGAAAAAAACCCTAGTGCCTGAGAAAATATTTAGTGTTTAAAAGCTGTTATTTCTTTGAAAATCTAAGCACAAATGATAAATTTCTAGAAATGTTACAGTATCATCTGGTCCTGTATCTTTTGTAGGGAAAGAATCAAGTTCTGGACTTTGCTTATAACAAAACTATAGAACTAAACAGCACTGTCATTAGTGGACAAAGTTTTGGAAATCTCATTTTAATAAAAGAAGCTGTAAATACCTCTGTACCTATTATAATTCTACACATATGCATCAACATTAAACCAGAGCCCTTCCCTGCAATTAGATAATTTGTGTAAGCACAAAGATAAGAGGTTGATCAGGACATGTAGGAGAAAGAAGAATGACACACAAATGGATTTAAAGCAGCACACCACAACTGCATCAGTTACAATATTAAAGGGAGGGAGACCTGCCTCAAAGTTCCAGGCATTAATTGGGCCCGGTGCTTGGTGAAATGGCCTCATGCTATACAACCAAAGAATATGAAATGTGTTCCTTTAGCCAAACCCTTGCTACTCAATTGATGATTCAGCCTAATGCTGAATCGCATCACCGGCTCCTCCCACCCAAGCAATACTGTTTCCTGGTAGTGGCGTCTTCAACCTTTTGAAGGTTAACAGAGTTAAGGCGGCTTACACATATTTCCTACCAATGGAATTGTAAAAAATAAATCAAGACAATCGCCATTTAATATCCAGATCACCCTCAATTTGCATGCCTTAGGTTACAATCCCTAACACCCACTCAGACGTCTCACCTCCACAACAAACTATCTTTCAGTTCCACCATACAGCCATGCATAATGCACATAACCAATTCTTCAGAATCTCACACGTGTAATCTTAACTCTGGCCTCACCAAAATTAAGTTCTCTTGCTGACAGACAGGTTTCAGATATCGACAATGTGCTAAGGAAGAAAATCCAAGGTTGCAGCTATAGGGACTCCTCAGGGAGGAGCCAGAGAGCGAAACTTGCCAGGGAGGGGGAGAGAGAGGTGTGTGTGTGTGTGTGTGTGTGTGTACAAACGTCAGAGCGTCACTGCTTCTGCTGTAAACTGGTTGTGTTTGCTAGGAAAGCATGAATACAACAGTTATGATGAATAATGCTAATAACTTTTTTTAAACTAGCCTATGTCTGAGTTGTGTGCAGGTACATAGACCTGAACTTCAACATGCTAGAAGCAACCCGTTTGTTAGTGGGATCTGAAGGAAATATTAGACTGCAAGTCTCAATTTTAAAACTCATGTTACTGAAAATATTTGTTATTCTCCAAAAAATTAACTCTGCCCAAGAGCAAGTGTTGTGACTCTGGTGCATGTCCACAACATTCTCCTTAAGTTACAAAAAGGATTTAACCCCCATGAGAACTACGAATCTGAGCACAACCTGAATTATGGAGGACGCCATTCTCAGCAGGTGTAAGTCAGTGCAGCTCCAGTGAAACTATGGCAATTTATATTAATGAAGGATCTGGCCCAGAGTTGCTACAGATGTCTTCATAATATACACACAGCACAAAGATCAGGGATAACATTTTCAAAAGTGCCTAAGTGACTTAGGAACTTAAGTCTGATTTTCAGAACTGACCTAGGTGCTCAGGAGACTAAGTCCCAACAAAACTCAATTTTAGTCAGAGTGATAACAAACAACTTGAAGTCAATATATTAATATTAAATTTTTGTTAACATACAAAGCATTCTGTCAGAGGCTGGTTAAAATTCAAGGTGAAACTGCTATTCTATCTTTGCAAAACCAAACTTTTCATTATAGCTATTTAGATAATTTTTCTGTTCAAGTCTAACAGCATGAGCACATTATGTTGAATTATTATTCTCCGCCATCAGTTGAATTAACTTCTAAAGTCAGTCTAGTTCACGAACTGCAATAATATTCTGCTTGATATTACACTTTAACAAATGAAATTCATTTACAATCTATGGGACTTAATATTTGTTACAATGTCTGCATGTTAAAAGGTTACATTCATTGGCTTTATGTAGTTCCAATAAAAACCATACCCATAGCCTGCGACAGAACAACTGTGATTTACAGTTGCTATATCTGTGTGAATCTGCTTTTGGAAGTAAAAGGCCATATTAAAAAGATCAAAACAGACCTAGCTAGTGAAGGAAATCATTCTTTTCTCCAGAGCACAAGTCAAAACGAATCCTGTCAAAACCTTTTCACAGATGGCAATAAAGAAATTGAATTTACTACGCATCCCTTGGCCAGCAGTGACAGCATGTCATCTGCTAGAGTGGCCTTGGTAAATAGTTACCAAAGTACTTGACATGCATCACCTTCAACTTCCTCTGGTGAAATCAAAAACTGGAGGATGACTGATAAACTTGCCTCAAAAAAGGACAGTAATGAGTTGCACCTTGCGTCCTCAATCGAAAGCTCACTTTATCGATACACTCAGCTCCAGACTGTGGTGGGTCGTTATTGGAAAGCTGCACAGGTATGGCAACTGTTCAGCTTGCTTTGCAAGAGGATGTTGAGGAATATGTCTTGAACGGACAG
This sequence comes from Eretmochelys imbricata, assembly GCF_965152235.1. NCBI lineage: Eukaryota > Metazoa > Chordata > Testudines > Cheloniidae > Eretmochelys > Eretmochelys imbricata. Next base: position 197,648,223 of record NC_135574.1, on the reverse strand, counting down.
CAAAATAAAATGTAACTATTATCGACACTAATGTGAAATTAAACTAAGTCTGAAATAGGTTAACCCATACATTTTGTAATCAACATTAATGGTTCCCTCCTTTTTATGATACTTTAAGAAAATTTGTGAAAAGGCTGAAAATTCTGAATCATTGATCCTATTTTTTTCCTTTGAAAACACAATGTATTGCACAGAAAAGTTCATATTTTTATTGCAAAAAATCCCTTGCACCTTAATCCCACCTGTTTTCTCTGGCTGTGCCACACAACAGTTCACTCTCCTACGTGCTGTAATTCTTTGGTCTAATTCTGATTGTTGAGTGTAGCGAGGAGATGGCTGGATGGTGTTTAATGGCAGTGGAGGTCAGACTAGAGGTCAGACTAGGTGATCTGGTGGTCCTTTCTGGCCTTAAATTTATGACTTGAGGGGGTGCCTGAAGTTAAACAACTGAAATCATATTTAGGAACCTAAAAGCTGTTTGCAGGGTACTTATAACAGTCAAAAGTAACGTTACACATCCAGATTTGCAAATTAGATTTGCAAATCCAGTCCTGCAAGTGCCCGACAGTAAATTGCTTTTGTTCACTGGATTGAAGTGAATCAATCCAATAGGTTATTTCAATTACTGATCCGTTCAAGTCTAGAAGACCCCTTTTTAGGGCTAACTTGGAGGTCTGAACTGAACTAATCATGAACTAATCAACTCTTCTCCCTATCAATATTATTAGAATACAATATCTTGTGTTCTGTTTGAATCTCAATGGAGTTTATTCATGATATATTTCGTAACCTGCATGTAGATTAAGCTAGAGTATGCAAGTGTTTGGTGCATGTAGAAATCTTAGTTTCTTCTTATTTGTATCTATTAAATGTAATCATTAGGAAAAATCATTCACTTTTTGAAGACGGTGCCTGATACAAAGACGACAATGCCACCCAAAAATGTTGGAATGTTTAATCTCTTCACCGCTGACAGCTGCTACAACTCCCACTATGAACACTGCCACTTCAAAGGGGATGTACCTGGTGCCTCTGGGCAACACTCCTGGTGCCTCTGGGCAATCACGAACCTGATATGTCATATAGCTTCAAAGTGGCTAGCTAAATAGGTTTTATTTCCTGCATGCAAGCCAATGCTTCATTTATTATTTTTGTTTTTAAAAATATTTTCTTAATGCAAATATAGGTTATAAGAGCCCCATCTAGCTATCTTTCGCTAAAGCAATCATCCTAGAAATGCGTTAACATATTTGATATTCACAAAATCAACCTACTATGCTCTCCTTTTTGGGCTAATGTCAGTTTCTTTCCTGTCAGAGCCTCCATTATAGTACCTCTCATTTTAGGGAATTAAAAAAAATGGTTCTCCAAAACAAACAACATTTCAAAGTTCAGACTGACTCTGAGACCATGCAACTGGCACCTTCTCTAGTACAATCAAGTGCTGCAAATCTTCAATATTGTTTACTCTTTCAACAGCAAAATGAGCAGGTACATATGCACATGAATAATGAAAAGAAAAGCTTCAATCTTTCTTTGAATGATTTCTAAATTTATTCTTAACACTTTAAAAACTATCTGGGAGAGCTGCTTCTAAGGACAGTTACTTTCATACCATCATAGGCCTACAATCAAATTGGAAGAACTGCGCTAATGAGAAGCTGGCTTTAAAGCTCTTCCTAAAGCTCTGATACTAAGGAAGCTGTTGCAAGCTCATCACTAGAATCTAACAATTGTCTTTTAATAATCACTTTGAACTGACATCTAATCAGTAGCTTTGTCAGCTTTTTGTACTTGGGTTCACTGGCATGAAAGTCAACCAGAAAAAGGCAACTTTTATTTACTACACTTGACTTTGATTACCACATTTTTTTTTATACAGTACTCATCTTCTCAATTTGCCTGTAAATAATATGAATTAGGTTACCTCAGATAAACAGATTGGAGTTGGGATGTTAAACACCTGGCCCATTTAATGCACTTGCATAGTCTGCATTGTATATTCAAATATATAGAAAGTGCAGGATAACGGTGTTAATCTATCTTTGTAAAGTGCTTTGAGATCTACGAACCTAAAGCTTGTTACTATATAAACTGGAGTGTAGTTCTTCGTGTTTAGGAGAAGAAAAACAGTGGATGTTGCAAATGGGAGATACAGGGAAAATGGGTGGGGGGGAAGTAATGCTTGGAGTGTAGTGACATTTCCTTAGCCAATCCCTCCTAAAGGGAATACATCTAGCCAACCAACTAAGCAACTACATTCTACTGAAAACACATTTTGCAATCAAAATGGAAACAGACACATTAATTGAAACATCTTTTCCATTTTGGTTTCTTTACCGGTTTAAAAAAAATAATCCCCAAACTGTCTACATTCCTTGTAGTTTTTATCAAAAATAGGATAATACTGTATATCCTTATTTACAGAAGTCTAATTGCATGAAAGGAAAAATTCACACTAACTTTTAACAACAAAATTTATCAACAAAATTTTTGGCTGTTTCAGTTAAGGCAGATTTAATCAAGCAAAGTTGGCTCTAAAGTGAAGTTACAGTCATTAAGCAACTGAACAATTAATTTAGAGTTTTACCCTAAACAGGTCTCTGATGAAACAATTAATGGACGGCAAATAGGACATTTATTGCTAAAGCCCAGAATTTAAATCTACCATAGGTAATTTTGAATATATAATTAGTCTCTCTCAGTTCTCTAAAAGAAGAGAGAATTCTCTGTGCAAACTTACCAGCAGTTAATTCAATATAGACACAAGGGACGTGGATATCCTGTGTTATATTAAAAAATCCAATGCCAAAAGCCTCTGAATTATAAATATGTAGACTGGTCAAAGGTTACAAGACTACTCTTTGGATAATTTAAGTCACATTTTCCTATCAATGAATGCACTGAAAAAGTTTTGAACTTCTGAGGACCGGAACACATTAAGGTACATATAAACTTCAAGTAACTTTAACGATGATCCTGTTTTGTAGTTAACAACCATGACTTTAATTTGAGGCCGTCTGGACCCTTTTCAGCCGAACAGTCCCAACATGTGATGAGGACCTATGCAGACCACAACCTTCTGCGTCTCCTTCTCTCAAAACACAGGTTCTCTCACAAATGCCACCCACTCACCCAAGCCAAAAAGAGAAGTCTCGCATGAAGTTTCCAGAGATATTCTGGCCCTGGTTGGGTTGAAAATGCCACAAAAATCCTCATACTACTTCAGTAATTTTCCTTCCTATTTTGGCTGGAACCAGAAAGAACAGAAGTATATGAAAATTACATTCAACTGCTACTTAACTACTAGGGGTTCCTGAAAAAGAATGCGTTTGCCAAATGTTGCTATCATCAAACGTGGGGAAAACTTCCTTGACCAAAGCCAGTTAAGGTAAGCCAATTAAGCCAATTAAAATAAGCGTGTTTAATTAAGATGAGCTATTATCAGCAGGAGAAAAAAAACTTTTGTAGTGATAATCAAGATAGTCCATTTAGACAAGTAGACACACCTGTCAAAGTTTTTTTTTCTCTTGCTGATAATAGCTCATCTTAATTAATTAGCCTCTTACAGTTTGTATGGCCAAGTGTGCCTTCCTGGGTTCCAAGAGGTTTGCATTCGGGTGGTGGCAGCATCTATCTATCCAAGGTCAAAGAGAAGCGGTAACCTTGGGAGTTTAATACAAGCCTGGAGTGGCCAGTATTAATTTTTTTGAATCCTTGCGGGCCCCCATTTCTGAACTTGAAGTGCCAGAGTGGGGAATCAGCCTTGACAATGTTTAACTCATTTTGAAGTTGAACAGTGGAAAATCATACCTGTAAGAGAAGTTCCACTTGGAGAGTCTTCAAATGTTTCAGAATACAGAGCCATGGCCAAATCTTGCAATCAGTTACAAACTGGTTCTGATGCAAAGTGAGGAAGCCACAAGGACATCTCAGCTGCTGATGATTCAAGGAATAATTCTTGTAGACAAACTGTTGAATTTAGCCTGACATGGGAGTTTGCTTAAGGTACATGATGCCTTAATCCGTAAAAGTTTTTAATTTGATGCTGTCTGGTTAATTCCAAAAAAAGTAAGAAAAACCTAAACTTTGCCTCTGCTCGAAAGAAGCTGTTGCCACTCGCCAGAGATGAGATACTAATTGAATCTGATTAGTCATCAGGGTCTGTCCTGTCCTTGATAGAAGTTGTCCAGGAAATAATGACAGAAGTCAGAGTCTGTTCAAGATTACAAATGCTACTGGAATGTAACCAGCTGAATATCATTTATGAAGAGTGACCAGATTTTGTCATCCACCAGAGGAAAATTCTGGTCTGCATATGACAGGGGTGGGCAAACTTTTTGGCCTGAGGGATGCATCAGGTTTCTGATATTGTGTGGAAGGCCGGTTAGGGGAGACTGTGCCTCCCAAAACAGCCAGGCATGGCCCAGCCCCCATCCCTTATCCGACCCCCCTTGCTTCTTGCCCCCTGACAGCCCCCCCGGGACTCCTGCCCCATCCACCCCCTGCTCTCTGTCCCCTGCTCGACCCTGGCCCCTCGGCTCCTAACTGCCTCCCGCCGCCCCATCCAACCTCCCCTCCTTCCTGACTGCCCCCCCAGGACCCCTGCCCCATCCAACCACCCCTTCTGCTTGACCACCCCCAGGCCCCCTGCCCCTGACTGCCCCCTGCTGCCCCATCCAACCCCCCCTCTCCTTTCTGACAGCCCCCCCGGGACCTCACCACATCCAACCACCGTTTTCCCCTGTGCCCTGACTGCCCCCCGCTGCCCCATCCAACCCCCCACCCCCCTTCCAGACTGCCCCCCCGGAACCCCTGCCCCCATTCAACCACCCTGTTCCCCGCCCTCTGACCGCCCCGACCCCCACCCACGAACTCCCCTGCCCTCTATCCAAGCCCCCCACTCCCTGCCTCCTTACTGCGCTGCCTGGAGCACCGGTGGCTGTCGGGGCAGCTGCCCCAGGACAGGGACAGGCAGCCATGCCACGCAGCACAGAGCACTGGGTCAGGCCGGACTCTGCAGCTGCGCTGCCCAAGGAGCTCGCAGCCCCACCGCCCAGAGCATTGCGCCAGTGGAGCAAGGGGGAACAGCAGGGGAGGGGCCAGGAGCTCAGGGGCCGGGCACAACAGTCCCGCAGGCCATAGTTTGCCCACCTCTGGCATATGACCTTGAAAAATCCAAGTTCAATATTCATGCGGAACATTGTTATGGTGTAACACACAGTTGTGGCTGTATCCAATAAACTCAGTATAGAGACTCTGAAAAGAACATAACATTTATGTTTTTCAGGGAGACAATTCAATCTCTCTTCTAAAAATCTTTCATTAGAATCATAGGACTGGGAAGGGACCTCAAGAGGTCATCTAGTCCAGCCCCCTGCACTCAAGGCAGGACTAAGTATTATCTAGCATCCCTGACAGGTGTTTGTCCAACCTGCTCTTAAAAATCCCCAATGATGGAGATTCCACACCCTCCCTAGGCAATTTATTCCAGTGCTTAACCACCAACAGTTAGAAAGTTTTTCCTAATGTCCAACCTAAACCGCCCTTGCTGCAATTTAAGCTCATTGCCTCTTGTCCTATCTTCAGAGGTTAAGAAGAACATTTTTTCTCCCTCCTCCTTGTAACAACCTTTTATGTACTTGAAAACTGTTATCATGTCCCCCCTCAGTCTTCTCTTTTCCAGACTAAAGAGACCCAATTTTTTCAATTTTCCCTCATAGGTCATGTTTTCTAGACCTTTAATCATTTTGGTTGCTCTTCTCTGGACTTTCTCCAATTTGTCCACATCTTTCCTGAAACGTGGCACCCAGAACTGGACACAGTAATCCAGCTGAGGCCTAATCAGCACGGAGTAGAGCGGAAGAATTACTTCTCATGTCTTGCTTTCAACACTCCTGCTAATACATCCCAGAATGATGTTTGCTTTTTTTGCAACAGGGTTACCCTGTTGACTCATATTTAGCTTGTGATCCACTAAGACCCCCAGATCCGTTTCCGCAGTACTCCTTCCTAGGTAGTCATTTCCCATTTTGTATGTGTGCAACTGATTGGTCCTTCCTAAGTGGAGTACTTTGCATTTGTCCTTACTGAATTCCATCCTATTTACTTCAGACCATTTCTCCAGTTTGTCCTGATCATTTTGAATTTTAATCCTATCCTCCAAAGCACTTGCAACCCCTCCCAGCTTGGTATGATCAACAAACTTTATAAGTGTATTCTGTATGCCATTATCTAAATCATTGATGAAGATATTGAACAGAACCTGACCCAGAACTGATTCCTGCAGGACCCCACTCGTTATGCCCTTCCAGCATGACTGTGAACCTCTGATAACTACTCTCTGGGAATGATTTTCCAACCAGTTATGCATCCACCTTATAGTAGCTCTATCTAGGTTTTATTTCCCTAGTTTGTTTATGAGACGGTCATATTAACTCTAGATTACTTATATCAAATGACAAGATAAGGTCATATAAATGTTTTGATGTGCATCATCTCCCAAGGCTCAAGAGGAGATCGTGACGTATTATGAGATGCAATGTCATCAATATGTTGAAGACTACCAACTCTAGGATTCTTCTTCATTGGATTCAGGCATTGTTATTTCCTTGCTCTCCCTGGCTGCAGCAGATGTATGGAGGTGGATGAAAGCCAGCTGTCTATTAGAGTGAATATGGATAAGGAGAAGCTGATGATTGATGGCATGAGCAACTGGAGGCATATATCTGTTGATCATCAAGATACTGTAGTCAGTCTTCAGTTTCGTTGCATTTCCTTGCCAGAAATGCCTAGTTTTATGTTCAGCTGACCAAAGTAATGCATCATTTGCCATGGCCATCCATTCATTATTCACCTTCCGGTGCGGCTACTGAAATGTTCTCTATCTGGGGTTAATCTTGAAGACCACATGAAAGTTTCAACTAGTGTAAAGTATAGAAGCCAATGCTTTTAGAGAATTGGTAGTTGATAGTACATTACACCAACATGTTCCTCACTGCCAGTTTGCTTCCAGGTCTAATTCAAGTTGCTGTGATTATTAAAAAAGCCTTACTGATCTTGGAGCCAGTTATTGCTAAAACAGCCTCTGTCACTCTGTTCTGCCAAGGTAGCTGCAGTAAGCGGAGGTACCTCAAGTGTTAGTTCACAGCACAGCAGCCAGAGGAGGCAACAGCAAAGCCCTGTCAGTAGCAGGGGCAAAGCTTCAGACTACACTGTCATTGGTAATCCAACATATTGCACTTTTACAGTGTGTTACCACAAATCTTTGATCAGGCTTTTCCTGACAGTGGGTATTAGTATCCCGTTAGACATCGGCTTCTTCAGTATCGCTAGATTGGGTTCTTTCTTGCTGGGGATTACTGAGTAATGTGGGAATACGTACAGTATGTACAGGGAAATAGTGTATTTATTTACGTAAATAGTGTCCAGATATTATGATAGCTGAACTATATGTAGCTAATAAACAAGGTTTAAATGGCTTAATTTAACTAATAAATTAAAATGTTAGAGACTATTTGTATGAGTATATCTAAAGTTATAAATGCTATATAACTCAGATCAAAACCCATCATTTTAAACAGCAGTTAGAATATTTAGATGTACATGTATAAATATTGCAATAAAATAAACAAAGGCAAGAGATTAAGTTACTGTGTGGGCCACAAAATATGGAAGCTAATTCCAGCATGGAGAATGGAATATAACCATAGATTTAATAATATGAAAAACATTTAAAACTACTCTAGAAGAACCTAAACCAGGAAACACATTACATTTTGAAACTGGATTGTTGGGTAGTAGCCCTTCAAAAGTCAGTGGAAAGAGATGTTTGTGTTTCACAAAATGCTGTGGTATGTAGAAAAAGATTTATTAAAAATAAGAATCAGAAGGTTCAGAGTAGGATACAATTTTCTTTGTTTTCTTTTTGTTCTGTTTAAACAGCACTTATTGTCATTTAAACGTAAATGTAATGGTTCCAACTCTGTACTGACTTGCATCCATCCCTGTGCAACCCCATTAGCTATGACAGGGTTGCAGAGTGGTGTACATTAGTACAAAATCTGGTGTCTCCCCCCTCGCCCCCCCCGCCCAAATACGCTATACTATAATGATGAATGAGTTATTGATGAAATACATAATCCTCACAGGTGCCCTGTAAAATAGCTAGAAGGATTTGGCAGTTGGAACTGTGTACTGTATGCACACCACAACAAGAGGAAATGAAAAGTATCAGAAACATTGCTATGCTACAATCAAACTTAATTCTAATACTAGCTCAGAGAGGAAACAAAGTAAACTCAAAACAAGTTAGATTACAAATAAAGCTCAATGAAGCCTAAAGAGTGCTTGCCTCTTCATCCCCAGATATTCCGATACAGTAATTAAGATAAAATATTGCAAATCTTCAACTAATGAACTGAGTTTATAGTAGGCAATCTTCTTTAAAATCTTACGCTGTGTAGAGACCATCTGTCTACACTGAACGCTTACTTCACCTCATCCACCACCTTTTCCTCCTTAAATAAATTATACCTCCTATGAACAAAACTAAAGATGCCTTTTTTTTAAGACAAGAAGGATTTTTTTGATAAGCATGTTTCATTACTTTGCAATCTACTGCGGCCATCTCCTGTGGTAAATGAAGCAGCAAGTAACTTCACCCTTACAAATAGTCTATTTAACTTCTGCCATATGGGAATGGTTCCTATTGGTCAGACAGACAGAACTCTGTCTAAATACATTCTCAAAAGTTTGTTAAAAAATTACCATTACCTCTAAGTGACTCCGCCGTTCCGCGATCACTCTTTCATCCTTGTTTCCGAACAGCTTCTTTGGAGGGAATTCTAAAGTTGCAAGCTGTAACAGATGTAAGATAATTAATTGGTACTGTAAATGATAAGCTAAACTGAAAAAAATTCTCTTTAAAACACAAAGCGATCAGAGAGAGGAAAATGACAAATATTCACAAGTTACAGTATGTGTCATTAGGTCCAACCCCATTATGCCGTTCTACTGATGTTAATATAATGCAATCTGTACTAAAACAATACAATTCTACTGTCACAAGTGAATAACGGCAAAGCAAATACAGGAATCTGAATGTCTCCATCTACCAACATAAAAATCAAAAGTTTGCAAACTGAATCTGCATATTACACTAGCTGCAAAGAAGAGAATATGAACTGCTCAGGAATTTTGTAGATTTTAAAGATCAGAATCATCTGTTAAAATCATTGTAAGCTTATCTCTGATTGTGTTACCATCTATTTCATTTGCTTTTGTTTATGATAGCTATATTGTTTCCATCATTAAATCTAAGAGCTTTTACTGAATGCATGCTCTGCAGATAGTTATGCTGGGCTTCAGGTGACCCTAGGTTAGTGGAAGCTTGATACTAAAAGTCACCGCAGGTGAGCATAAAGACAAGTTAACCTATGATCAGGGTATTTTACTGAATGATCAGGCTAACTTTAGAGTAACCAGACAGAATCCACGTGAATAAGGTAAAAGCTTATGTATCACACTGAAAATGAAAACTACCAACAGCATAGTTTTATTCTCAAAAATGACTATATAAAGATGTCTGTTACCTATGCAATAGGTGCACTCCATGTAGATGTTCAGAATTATATCTGGTTACGTCACTACTTTTTAATTCTGTAGGAACTGCAGAAGCCAGCTCAGCTGAGAGAGAGTGAATGGGATTCTATTCCCTTCTTGTGCATGAAATGCAATTGTTAATTTCCAGTCCATCAGTTATATCTGTTCAGACTCACAGAATAGGTTACACACAATAGGTTTACACAAGTGTCATGGAAAGGGTAATTTGGCCCATAAAGTCTTATTTCTGGTAATGATGCAAAGGAGGAAAAAAACCACCATTACTCTTAAAGCTTAAGTGCAGTCTGCAGGGATGGCAGTGAAAGATATCTTTACTGTATCAATGACCATGTCAAATGAGGAAATCACTGAAACACAAACACGCAACCGCACATTGTTAGAGTCAGTGTTCAGAGTGGTTTCAGAGTAGCAGCCGTGTTAGTCTGTACCCTCAAAAAGAACAGGAGTACTTGTAGCACCTTAGAGACTAACAAATTTATTTGAGCATAAGCTTTCGTGAGTGACAGCTTGTTAGTCTTGTTAGCTTGTTAGTCTCTAAGGTGCCACAAGTACTCCTTTTCTTTTTGTTCAGAGTGGGGCACTTCCAAAAGCAATTGCCTCTTTCCGCACAAATTCAAATTGGCTGCCTGAGGATGTCAAGAGAGAACAAAATAAAAGAAATGTTGCCTAGTATATAAGTATATTTTAGGGCTGTAAGGAGTTTATGCTTGTGTACAATACGCAGAAGCACAGTACATTAAATTACAAGCTTTATTTTTGCCTTTGAACATAAACACTCAATGTAGAGGAGTTCTTCAGCTATCTCCAGTTTTTCAGCAATAATTCTTCAACCCTATTCTCTTGTTAAACCCGACCTGGATAATTTAGAGATGTTACATTTAGTTCCTGTCTAGACATCTTCAAGTGAGTAATCTGAAGTGGTGCACCGGGAGCAGTAGTGGAGAGTCTCTTTACTACATCAACCTCTTTTTCCTCAAAATTATATTCCTCGGGTTTCCCCCATCATTTTCTTTTCATCTACTTGCTTCCAAATGCTTAGAGAATTAGCAGCATGTTGCCTAAAATTGTATAAAAGCAATTATGTCCTTGGTAATAATTCTCATTGTATTAATCACTTTTTTTTAGTTAATCTATACAGCGATATTGGTGGACAGCAAAATCTCACCCCTGAAGAAGTTATGCTGTATTAGGCATCACTGCATTATGTGACCACTAGGTATAATGGTCAGACAAATATAAATATATGCTTTATTTTTTTTAAACATATTTCGCTGTATGTTTGGGGATTGTTTCTTTCTAAATAAAGTGAGTTTACACAAATATAAAGGTTAGGGTTGCCACTTTCAAGATCTGTCCTGTAAAGTCAGAACATATTGTATTGGCTCCATGCAGGGGGGTTTTCCCTACCTAAATTCTATTTGAGATTTAATAATCTTGCTGGATATAGGACTGACTGAGGAAAAGCAGCATTATTCCACCAAAGTGTGGGATGGACAGCAATCCTAAAAATGGTTTTGTAACGCATAAGCTTTCAGAACCTATTTTAGGAGAAAAATCTCTGTTGACTTCTATGGAGCCATTAGGTTCTCTAAGATCATCTTGATCAGGCTAAAGTAGACAAGGGTACCTTAGAGACTCGCCCAGTTTAACCATTGCATAGCTCTGGAATCACTGTGCCATACAAATCTTTGCAACCAGGCAAGCAATGATGAATTCAATATATTGGAGATGGGCCTCAGCCAAACAAATCCACTCTGAAATTTTTGGAGATTCACAATATGAAACATGACTCAGATCAGAATTTCATGGCTGTCCAAAAGCTAGGATCTGAACACCTGGAACTTGGGGAAAAGGGTATGTGTCAGAATCTGGATCCAGATCAGAACACTGAGGCTCAGGCCTATCTTTAGTATACAAATGACATACTGTGAGGACCTTGCATCCTAAAAGGCACACTAGATCTAAATTCGCAAAAAGAAAAGGAGTACTTGTGGCACCTTAGAGACTAACCAATTTATTTGAGCATAAGCTTTCGTGAGCTACAGCTCACATCATCGGATATGAAGTGAGCTGTAGCTCACGAAAGCTTATGCTCAAATAAATTGGTTAATCTCTAAGGTACCACAAGTACTCCTTTTCTTTTTGCGAATACAGACTAACACAGCTGTTACTCTGAAACTAGATCTAAATTATGCAGCACTGACCATCCTACCCCATTCACCATCCCTCTAATCCAGGTCATTCAGTACAACACTGTTTTATTAATTTATTTTGATATTAAACTCGATTTTATTTTACATTGACCCAGATTTTAAATGTGTTGCAAACACTTGTCATAGCTGTGTCGGTATACTAACAACTAGTAACCTCACCGTATGAGCTACCTGGAGGCTTTGGCATCCAGGTAAGTGACAGCTGGAGGTTTTGGCATTTGGGTAGGGAACAGCTGGTGCTTTTTTCTCCCCAAGATGATGTGGGAGATGGTTTTGGTTTGTGGTTTCCAGGTGGCAAGCTTTTGGTACTAGGGAGCACATACAACATTTCCTCCCTTCCACTTTTGGGGAAAGGGTTAAATTTGGAAGGGATGTATGTGAATTTTTTCTTCCCCACTACAGCAATTCTTGAAAGCCATTAATTATCCCACTCCACCTCAATATCTGTCAAAACAGCCAACAATGACACACAAAAGCATGCATATTAACTTGATGTTCCTGCTAAAATGATAGGCAGTGAACGTTAATATTGATTACATTTCAACAGTAACTTCTACAATGAAAAGCATTGGAAGTTACTGTTGAAAGGTAATCAATATTGACATTTACTGCTTATAAGCTTAGCAGAAACAGTGCCAGTCTTCATTACCAACAGCCCACTGAAACAAAAGGGAGACATTCAAACCACTTAGAACTCATGTTTCAGACTGGCTGCAGACTCAGGCAGATATCAAGCCATCAGTTAATATCCAATTCACATTCTGAAGGTCATCTTTGCAATCATGAGGGCTAGAAACCCTTTTCTTAGATTACACAAGTGGAAACAAATTTGTTAACAATTATGAAGAACTGTAAACATTCTTTGTAATTATGTGGTAGAGTATATAATGCTTATATATTGCTGGTAGTGGTCTTCTTACAGGTGCCATAATTTGTGCAACCGATTATGGTAAAAAGGGGAGGATCTTTTGCATTTTTGTGGGGAAAAAATCATTAATTGTAAGAGGTTCTACTAAATATGTGATGTATAAACACACGACAGCAATTCCTATATCAGAATGGTGACTGTTATAACAAAAAAAGAAAAAGCCCAGGAATACGAACATACCAAGCCATAATTTTGTACAAGCAGCTTCGGTTCTGATGTGTAGTTCAACGTGAAGTTCAGAATCAATTAAAAGAAAACTTCACTCAATTCAGCAACCTGACAGTTCAAAAGTTAAAAAGCATTTGTCTCTACAGGCATAAACTAGGAAATGTATCTGAAACTAGGAAGTTTTAAAAATATTACTGGTATTTGAGCTACTAACGGTAGCAACATTTTAATCCATACAGTGAAATTGTCACTGGCAATGTGGGAAGCCTTTAAGAAACTGTCAAGCAGCTGCAAATTGTATTACATTTGCCAGAGATTATCACCCTCCTGATATTTATACAATCACTGAAATTCACTTGTTCATCGACTCCAATGCACAGGGATGTCTGAGGGGGGTAGATTATGTATATGGATCTCTGTCTCAGCTAAAACAAGTGTAAAAAAAAGTATATAGTATCCAGAGCAGATACAAAATCATTCCTTTGAAAAATCAACTGACCTTTCACTTACCCTCTCATCCAGCTGAGCTCCCAGGCAGTCACACCTTAGCTATTAGGACCAACTTTTCTCATTAACATAATTTAAAACAATGCCACACATTAAGACAGCAGCACAAGTGTTCTAATTTCTTACTGGTCTAGGTTTCTTCTTGCATGACTTTTTCCCTCCTTTGCTGCAGTGGTGAAAATGTTTGCCAGCAGTTCTACAGTTTGGATGTTTTGTCATTTTCTTGGGCTGCTTGAGGAGGTGATGTGTTTTCTGTAGGGCAAATTAACAAACCCATTCCCTGCTTGATAGGAATAGTAATTTAGAGTGATTTCCTGAGGGGAAGCGCCTACATGTGGTGAGCAAGGTTTCTACTTTTTATTTTGACTGCAGAGGCATTTCCCTACCATACTTAATTATACTATCATCCTGAAACAAATTTTGTTACACACACATGCACATGCAAAGAGCTAAAATACTCAGAGCTCTTCTGGCTGAACTTCAAACAAAATGGTGAATTAAATAATCCAAGGAAACATCAGATAGGAGATTGTATATCAGTGCTCTTTTAATGTGTGTTAGCATATGTGATGGGGCCTCTGCCCCATGCTGGGTTGGTAGGGGTTAAGGTGGTCCGGCAGGCCAATTAAAACCCTGAGTAGACCTAGAGGAGGAGCCAGGAAGCAGGACACTAATTAGGAGTAAGCTCGGCTGAGCAGGAGCAGGTGGGGCCAGCATATAGCCAGGTTGTTGACTATTGCAAGGGCAGAGAAAGTCTGCAAGGAAGAAAGACTACTGTCACTCCCGAGTGGAAGGTGTTGGAAGATGGCAAACCCAGAGAGGGAAGAATTCAGTAAGGTAGGAAGAAGACCAGGGAAACTGCAGCAAGGATTAAGAGAGATAGACCTTGGCTTCATGTTATAGGCTATCTGGGCTGAAACCCAGTGCAAAGGACAGATCTGGGTTCCCCACCAGCCACTTGGTAGTGTAGTACAGGGGCTCTCAAAATAGGGGTCATGAGATTATTACATGGGGGGGTTGCGAGCTGTCAGCCTCCACCCCAAACCACACTTTGCCTCCAGCATTTATAATAGTGTTACACATAAAAAAGTGTTTTTAATTTATAAGGGGGGGAGGGGGTCGCACTCAGAAACTTGCTGTGTGAAAGGTGTCACCAGTACAAAAGTTTGAGAACCGCTGGTGTAGTAGGAAGCGAGAGCTTGAAGCATGGCCTGGTGCAAGACTTGAGCCCTGAACAAAAGTCAGCAAAAGTTATGCTATGAGCAAAAGTCATGTCCTGTCAAAAAGCAGATGCCTGCTGGTACATGAACTTGGCACAAGTACCAGGAGCATTGCTAAACCACATTGAATATGTAAACATGTTCCAGCAGATCAGCATAAGGACACCCCAAGTCAGCACAAGATGATTTGTCGGAAACATCAGGAGAAAGGTACAAGGGGAGGTAACAAACATGTCACGAAACACGTAAGGTGGTACCTAAATTGTTTATCCCAGATTGTTTGTCTCAATCTATAAATGTTGAGATACCTCGCCCTAACTCTCTTCCGGCCTAGAGGGGAGCGGAAAGTCCCGCCGCTCACTGAACTGGTCCATTCTAACAGGCATACATGTGCGATGTAATTGCAGACATTGATCCATGGAGCTAGGCCCGTGCTTCATTGACAATAAATCTGGCCCAGCGCCTTCGTCACTGAACTGACTCTATGGTCTCTTCGGGCCGTTCAGCCGAGGTCTGCTGGGCTGGCTAGCTGCGCAGAGCCAGCACAACACAACAGACGTGCTGCCAACAACTAACACTGGTGACCCCGACCGCTCACCTGGTAAGGAGGAGAGCTGTCCTCTGTAGAAATCGCGATCTAACACGGCAGAAAACGCCAAGCTAGGGAACCCCTCCCCTTATCCCCTCCCTTCAAATCCCCACAGAGTTTGATGAGGTATGGATGCGCTGGGTAGCCAGCAAAGGAAGTCCATACGAGTTTTAAAAAGGATCGTGGAAAATCATGGACTGGAATATGCAAAGTGATGGCAGAGACTGAGCTTTAAAAATAACAATAAGAGTAAAAAAGGTAGACTATTGCCAACTATAGCCATGACTATAAAATGGTTAAGACAAAACACCACGGAATTGGCGGGGCAAGTGACAGAAATAAAACAAAAAAAAGAGTTAAAAGAAGTAAGAGAGCCCTGGAAAGCTCTCTCTTAGCAGGGTGGCAAGCAGTCCAGAGACATTATATGGTACAGCAAGTACAGGAACAAAACAGGAAACTGGAAACAGCTGTAGAGAAACTGCAAAAAAGAGAAATGCTGTCCCCCGTTATAAATCTCTTTGGGCTACAACAAACTTCGGGTATTTATACAGTGCCTGAAGAATGGAGACAGAAATGGTGGCCCTCGCAAAATTAAAAGATGAAACAGGGGATGATTGGAATGGGTGTTGCAATGGGGACACGTGGAATGACCCAGAACCACCACCACCGTACCGTAAGAGCCAGATTCCAGTAAAACTTAAACCACATGGCATTGGTCACTGTCGGAAGACTGGATACTGGGCTAGATGGACCATTGGTCTGACCCAGTATGGCCGTTCTTATGAGACCAAAACTGGTGCCTGTCAGAACAGGAGAAGTAAGTGCACAGGAGAGGGAAGTAGACTCCGGATTGGTAAATCAGATAAAAGGAAAAAATGGAACAGTTCACAGAGAACTGTAGGAGACAGGAGCTGCAACTTAATCGCAGGAGAGTGGATAAAAAAGAATTTCAAGGTGAAAAACCTACAGTGAGCAAGTTAACACCTAAAACTTATGCATTCATGCATGGATTTTCCCAGAAACAATTAACAGTAGTTTCTTAATGTATGCGCAACATGTCCCAGGTGGCATAGGACCAGGATTCATCACTAAATTTGGTCCGCTGGTTGGATCATTAGCTTCCCTGGCTCGGGCCAGGTACTGACAGGGAGTGTAACATGAACGCTGATCCATGTCCCAAAAGCAAAGAAAGGCAACCCTGCAATCCATTTGGCAGGCAGACAAAAGCAACAGACACAGAGAACAAATTCAGGTTTTTCAAGAGCAGATAACAACCCTCACTTGCCTCTCAAAACCAGGATTAAAAACAAGGGATTTGGGTTCCCAACTGCTTTAACCCATGGAGCCCCATTTCTCACTCAGAGAAATAATATAACCTTCTTTCCCAAATATTTTTACATAGTAGTTAAAAAATGTTTTATATCCTGTTTGCTAAACATGCTGCTGCCACCTGTACTTTGATAACTTAACAACGTTTCTTAATCTCCCTCAGCTCAGGTCTCCCTCCCTTCCTAGGCTGCTCTCCCATCCTCCCCCTTCTGTTCATTTTCTCTGTTTTAAAAGTTAAAAGTTCTAGTTATTACAGAAACCTCCATCGCTGAAAGAGAGGAAGCACCTGAAAACACTAACTTTCTTGAAGATATGGTTGCCAAGCAACAGAAATGCACACTCTGCTTCTAATCCTAACCACTGACTAATATTTAAAATCATGGGTTTTCCCTAATTCCATATAGCAGAGTTTTTAAAATAAATAGTAATATAAAGTAATGGACAATGTCTTAAATTACTGACTTAATACAACAAGTGGGCAAATAACTTAGTATGAGTTTTTCTCAATTCTTATTAAAAGTTTTAAATAAAAAGGTAATAATTTGCTTATTTAATTATTTAACTCCTTTGTTTACTTGTCTGTTTTCTAAAATGCATTGCTTTAATAATTAAGCTCTTAATGCCTTATATTGTTATGAATACAATTCTGGAGCCATTCGTCTTTAATTGTAAGTTTGTCCTGTGTTGTATGTTGTGTGTCACGTGATTACTTTTCTGCTTTAATTTTGTTGCAACAAAAGTTGACTTTTTAAATATATAAGTGGTACCACACTATTTTAATATTATGGTTGGGGTATAACCATTATAATACCAATTAATTTTTTGCAAAGCTCAAAAAGGCCTCACTTATAAGTGTATGTACATATATTTTTGCCTAAACAAATAATGCAATTGCAAAAATAATTCTATTTTATTAATCACACTTTTTTTTTTTTATTAAAAATGTAAGGGGAACCTCAACATTAATGCAAAGCTAATATTCACAAAATGTCAATTTCTTGTTTGGGTTTTGTAAACTTGTTTTCACCTTTATTAAATATTGAAATACAGTTATAAGTAAGGCCCTACTTGAATTGTGGGATGATTGTCAAAAATTGCGACTGAGTTACAATTAAAGACTATCATAATTCACACTCACAAGAATTAAGGTTTCACCACAACCATGAATCGGACATTTCCTAGTTTTCTAGTGCTTGACTTTGCAACCTTAGTAACATTCATTTAACATTTTTGTATGTAGTTTCCTAAGCACGATGTTGCTTTTTATTTTTTTCTTCTTAAGAAAAAAGGCAAAAATTGCTGGGTCATGCAAGACCTCCATGTTTTGGGAACTGAACCCAATATTTATTCATCAAGATTGTGGTGGAAGACAAACTCCAACTCCCTGAAGTATGATCTACTGCAGTGGTGCCCAAATTGTTCCGCTCGTGCGCCCCCTTTCCCAGTTATGGAATGTGTCCACACTCCCCCTGGGCCAGGAACAAAGTTGACAGCTGGGCCAGGGCTGGGGGCGGAGCCAGAGCAGAGCTGGGTTGCAGAACGGGGCTGGGTGGCACTCCCTCCCTGCCCCCCTTTGGGGACTGGCCAGGGCCCTGCTGTGCCTCCCCCTCAATGTTCCTCTGTGCTCCCCTAGGGGGGCATGCTCCACAGTTTGGAGACCACTGATCTAGTGGAAGCCTTGGGGAAACTCTTGCCCTCTGTATGTTTTTTCCTAGTATGGTAATTATTTGGGCTTAAATTCATAATATTCCCATTACAAATACACTACCAGGATCAGATCAGTCTGTTAGTCGTGTATTCAGTTCCCATTGACTCCACTGAAACGGATAGGATAATGAGGCCCCTGGAGCGCTACACTTACACAACATATTACCATTTGACTAAGGTGCCTCACTTAAGTTCAGAGATAAGAACTCTCTGTAGCAGTTTTAACAGTTCATCCAGAAATGATTTGCCTGTTGCATACAAGCTCATCTAAGTGACATCTGGCTGCATTTATGAAACTTCCTTCTCTTGTGTGACTGACTAATGCTGTAAATTTCAGCCACCCTTGCCTTTGAGAAATGCTAATAATGAAAACTCAAAGGACAGGAATAATTCTTTCTGCTGAACAAACTTGCATTCCTTAGTACTCAATATTAATGGCAGATCCCAGGTTGAAAAAACAGATGTCGTGGAGAAATATACCTGCAAACAAATAAGCAGTACTTCTCTAAGTCTGATTTGTTGTAGGCATAAAGCAGCAAATCTTTAGAATAAACTAGGCTTATTATTGAGAGAAATAAAAGAGCTTTCTACATTGCTTAGAATGATAAAAAAGGAAACATTCAAAATAAAGAATCTATAAGCTAAAACCCTTATTTTTAAATGTAGATAGCCTGCACATATATTTAAATTTATGTTTAATCTTTAAACAGATGATAAAGCTGGCTGCTTAAACACAAGATTAAGTACACACAAGATTAAGAGACCTCATACAACTAATCTCCACAAACCATCAACTCTCATCTGTCTATGCAAAAGTGAAACTCAAAAGATAGTAAGATCTCCTAGCTGTACAGCTATATTATGAAAAGATGGACTCTCAGCAAAACACTTGGGGGCAGAAGGAGTTTGGAGCCAAGGGGGAACAAGCAACTGTGGGGAACAGAGGGCACCCGTGTTGGTGACTCTCTACTTTATTATGAGTCTTGCAATATTTTTCTTAAGGTCTCAGATCCTAGAGTCAAATGAACATATATGAGAATCTCCAACTGTGACACATGGCCAGAAAGGGTTAAGTATCCTGCACGATAAATGATGCAAATTCAACCTTTAGGGATATATTGGTAGATAATGTTTGTGTTTTTGTGTGTTTACATACATGTGGTTAGAGGTTGACAATGTAATCAAACAGGTCCTGTCTATGCTGTATTCTGCTAATTCAGAGATCAAAAGGAGATCTTAACATTTAAATGAATTGTAAATATAGGGATATCACTGTAGTGATTTCTCTTTGAAGTATATAGCAGATCACCTACAAATGGTGGAAAACAGCTGGAGATTTTACTATCTTTTGAGTTTCACCTTTGCATAGACAGATGAGAGTTAATGGTTTGTGGAAATTAGTTGTATGAGGTCTTATGGTGTGTATTTAATCTTGTGTTGAAGCAGCCAACTTTATTATCTGTTTAAAGATTGAATATAAATTTAAATATATGTGTAGGCTATCTAAATTTAAAGCACCATTTAAAAATAAGGTTTTTAGCTTATAGCTTGATGCTTAGGAAATGGGTCTACTTCAAAGTCTGGATGATTGCCTATTGTTCGCCTAAGGACTCCCAGCTGTCAAGAGAAGGCCTGGAACTGTATAAAAAACCCTTGGGTCCTGATCCTTTTTATCTCAGATCTGCTTGATGCTTTGTGCAGGGGAAGGTTGAGTCATAAGACTGAGATCTCCAGTCCAATCTGGATCACTCTGAATATGAACACTGGACTATAACCTATGGACTAATTCTGAAAGAACTATTTGCAACTACAAAGCTCACCACCTCTACTATAAAACTGATCTCAGAATGGTACTCATGTCTATATGTATACTGTTCTTTTAACCAATACTCTGTCTTTTCTTTTTTTAATAAATTTTTGTTTAGTTAATAAGAATTGGCTGTAAGCATGCATTTGGGTAAGATCTGAAATATTCATTAACTTGGGAGGTAATGTATCTGATCCTCTGGAATTGGCAGAACTTTCTTATATGATGAATAAGATTCCTCATCATATCTGACTTGAGTGTCTGGGTGGAAGCCCAAGGTTAGGTTGCTATAAGGGAACTGTGTTGTTTTGGCTTCTGTGCAACCAGTAAGGTATTGTAGAAGGTGTTTTGTGCTGGCTTGGTAAATCTTAAGCATTAGAATATCCACCAGCTTTGGGGATTGTCTGCCCCATTCTTTGCAGTTTGCCTTAACTGAGTAACCTCAGTGCGGCCTCCTAGGACCCCGGTCACACCACCTCATTCATTTTATTTTATTTTACTTTTATAGCTATAGATATATAAAAATAAAGATTCTAGACCTCGTGGTTTCAGAGACAGCTTTGGAAGTGTGACCCAAATGCGCCCTACAAGTTCAAAAGCCTAAAAGCAAAGAAAAAGATCCCAAGATTTTTCTTATTTAAAATCTTCTGATTTTTAAAGCAATTTCATAATTTTGGGGGGCCTGACTGATATTTGAACATTTGGGGTTGGCAATATTGGGACATAAGTTAATTTCACAAGCGTCATGACTACTGAGTCATTGCTAGCGCAATATATATTACAATAATTCTAGAGTAACAAGTATTACACAGTCAATTTAACGTAATGGTGTCAGCCCATTTGTAAAGGATTTGCTAATCCAGCCAGGTAAGGAGGCGACACAAAGCTATAATCACTTGAAAACATCCTTGCCAAGCTACTTCATCCTCAGCACACACAGAGCCCATCTCACAAGAACGCATTATTGTTGAGAAATCTGAGTTCAGTTAGACAACACAACTAGAAGAGAGACTAAACACACTTAAATAAGCAAATAAAAACACCTACAATATTAAATCATTAACAAATTTGTGTTGGTTAACAGTTTGCCTGACTATTCATGTTAATGATATGATTATTTATTCCACATAAAATTACATTATAACTGGAGTTAAAGTTGAGTACATATCAGACACCTATACTTAAAAACATTACAGGGCTATTGTATTTCTCTCCAACACAAGCGTAACAAACCTAGGAAATCCAGTATTACGTTTAAACATAAAAGAAATGCAAACAGTATGAAAATACACAACTGAGGCACGCAAACAACCTTACCTCCACCCAGGTGGTGACACCAGGGACTAACCAGACAATTACGATCAGTACATAATATCTATAGTTCCACAGAAGAAACTGACTTTTAAAGACATAGATTGATTCTTTTATTGCTCATGGTCTCATGTCCATTTTACAGATTGAAACCGACATTCAGAGATAGTCTGCTCTAGTGCCCACTGAAGTCAGTAGGACACTTTCTGTTAATTTTCATGGGTGCTAAATCACTCAGATTCTAAGTGATTTGTCCAAGGGCACACAGCAAGTCTGTGGCAGAGTCAAGAAAAGCACCAGAATCTGACTCCTAGGACTCTGTAAAATCAGGGCGGTAAACACCTTACAGGGTAATCAGATTCAAAACATGCGCAAAACCTTAAGTTACAAAAAGAGACAAAAACAGGAATATACATACCATTCAGCACAGCTTCTTTTCTCAGCCATTAAACAAAAGAAAATCTAACGCATTTCTAGCTAGATTACTTACTAACTTAACAGAAGTTGTAAGGCTGCATTCCTGATCTGTTCCCAGCAAAAGCATCACACAGACAGACCAACCCTTTGTTCCCCCCTCCCCCTCCAGATCTGAAAGTATCTTGTCCTCTCATTGGTCATTTGGGTCAGGTGCCAGCTTGGTTACCTTGGCTTCTTAACCCTTTACAGGTGAAAGGGTTTTGCCTCTGGCCAGGAGGGATTTTATAGCACTGTATACAGAAAGATGGTTACCCTTCCCTTTATATTTATGACACACCTCAATATATTTCACTCGAGATCTCGTTTCTCTCTTTATTTTTATATTAAGCCACAAAAGATTATAGTCTACTGATTTTGTCATGCAGAGATTTTAATAACTTTTACTGTAACCTTTTGCTTTGGGCTTTGTAGAGAGGTAGACATTCTTGGGAGGCAAAACTGCCTTCTATATGCTGCAGAGACAGGTGATGAAGAATTCACTTGATTGATTTTGTATTTACTTTACAGCAATCCAGACCTCGTACTCAGAACAGTGAAAGTGAGATCTCACTGCTGATACAAAACTAAATATTCTCCAATTTACAAACAACAAATGGTGTTCTCAGCTCCAGAGCGCCTAAGAAATTAGTCCTCTTCCTCAGCTACCCTTATTTGTTTAAAGAAGGCAATGCTATACTGTTCCCCAGGGCCCAAATCTGAGAGTTGAGGACAGAAAAGTTTCTCTCACGCTGGATGAACTAACATTCACAAGAAAATTATTTAACCTGAATGGAATAAGGGACATATGAGTTTTGATCAAAAGGGAAGTTTTTATTCTAATACACACTGGAAGACATATTCAAAAACCATGACTGTTCAAATCTGACTAGGATACATTTATTCAAGCCTATGGGCTACTCTAATAAAAAATAGCCACAGCCATCACTTCTAAGAATCTGGTGGTCGTAGATCACTGGCTGACATAGGCTATTTAAACAGCTTTGTTTAAGGCACCTGACAAGACATTCTGCATTAAGGGTGACATCACATCATGGTCAGAAGACAAAGCAGAGCAGTTGCATTTGTCTTCTTCCCTGGCCCCACCCCCAAATCTCAGGAGCTCTCTGCCTTGTTTGATGCAGTGGGGCAGGGAGCTAATCCTCTAAATGGTCTGGGACGGGCTGAGAGAGCTTTCTAGTAGTAGATCAAAGAGCAGTGAGAAAACCCAGATGTAGGGGGATGGGGGAAGGAATGCCTGTAATTTAGAACCATCTGACTTCCCCATCAGTGCTCTCCCTATACTTTCATCTGTCTATTTCTTTTTCAGGGAAGGCTGAGTGGAGAGCAGAAGTTGCCCCCTCATCCCTTTTTGCATTGTGTAGCGAGGGTCCATGGCCTCCCTCCGAGACTGATGGGGAAGAGCCTGGACACACAAACCCACCCCACCAGATGACGAGGGGCAGGACAGGAAGTACAAAAGGTGGGCCCTGCAGCTCAGTAGGGCTGGTGCTGCTAGACAAGACAGACGCTTCCCACCCGCTGCTGAAGCGGGAGCCTGAAGACGACCCCTGCAGGGCTGAGGACTCACCAGAGCTGCCAGCTGACCAGGACGTCGAGGAGCTGCTGGGACTGCTGCTGACAGTGTACCACAGGGAGAAGGAGGATGACCCCGAAATAGATACACCACAAGGGGTGAAAAGGAAGTAGCCCAGGGATACCAGATGACAGTCAGGTTGTGTTGTTGCCTGAATCCAGGTCAGTGTGTTTCGGCTGAATCCCCACTGACCCAGTGGTGGAACACTCCGCCACTGATAGAGCCCTGGGCTGGGACCCCGGGGAGTAGGGTGGGCCTGGATCCAACCAGGATCTTTCAGCAACAGAGAGTAGTAAGTGTGGTAACTGTCTGAATGATTTAGTTCTGTCAAGCTGAACGGCTCGTCTGACATCCACAGTGTGTAGCATGGCCTCATGCTGGTTGCAAGGTGGTTTAGGGAAGGAGATGGTATGGGAATATTATAATCCCTTGTCTGCAGAAGTGCGCCACCACCACTGTGAGGACTTTGGAAAATACCCTGGGTGCTGAGGGAGACGCCAAAGGGTAGTACCTTGTATTTGTGATAGGCAGACCCCAGGAAAAGTTCAAGGAACCTCCTGGGAGAAGGATGTACGGTGATATGGAAGTACACGTCTTGGAAGTCCAGGGCCAAGAACCAGTCCCCCTGTTCCAGTACTGGGATTACTGTTGATAAGGTGACTATCTTGAATCGTTGTAGTCTGATGAATTTGTTGAGGTTTCTCAAGTCTAGGATAGGTCTCCACATGCCAGATTTCTTTAGGATTAAAAAACAGTGGGAATAAAAATCTTCCCCATTGTGTTGAATGGGACCAGTTCTATGGCTCCCAGTCACAGAAGATGGTTTATTTCTTCTTGCAGAAGGTGTTTGTGAAAAGGGTCCCTGAGAAGGGTGGGTGAGAGAGGAATGGAACTGAATACCCAGTGCTGATGATTTGTAACACCTACTTATTGAAGGTGTCAAACTGTCACCAACTGATGGAGCAATTCGGATGGTTGCAGCATCTGGATTAGGGGAAGGCATCTTGGGGCCTCAACCAAATCTTCAAAATTGTTCTTTGGAGGCAGATGGGTGGGGTGTAGTCACCTCTGTTGATGTCTGGAGGAGGTCTCTGGATCGTAATGACATTGAAGGGTCAAATGTGGAGGTCGAGATCTTAGGTTTGGTTGTCTTCTCCTCAGTGCTGGTGTGGAGATGCCGCATGAACACAGCGTGAATGAAGGGATTCATCAGTGTGCTCAGCAAAGAGTTTACATCCTTCAAACAGCATTATTTTCCATAGTGGTCTACACTTCCCTGAGGGACGCTGAAAGGTGCAGCCATCAGGCTTGTCTCATCACCAGAAATGTTGTGATGGATTGGGCTGCTGTATCTGCGACATCCAGGGAGGCTTGTAGTGCTGTACAAGAAGTTGTCCTTCCGTCATCAGCGCCTAGAACTGCTCTTTTTTGTCCTCTGGGAGATGTTGAATGAATTCAGTGAATTCTGAATAGTGCATATGATTGTATTTAACTAGAAGTGCCTCATAATTTGCAATGCAAAACTGGAGTAGCAGCTGAGGAATATGCTTTGCGACCGAAAAGATCTAGTCTCTTCCAGTCTGTGTCATATGGGGTTGCTTTGGAGTGGTGTCGTCGTCCTTTCTCATGCACCACATTGACCACGAGGGAGTTGGGAGTAGGATGGGAGAATAGGAATTCCATTTCCTTTATGGGGACATAGTACTTTTTGTCTGCTCACTTACAGGTAGGTGGAATTGATGCTGGGGTCTGCCAGATTAGCTTGGCTGAGTCCAGCAAGGCCTCGTTGATCAGGAGTGCTATTTTTGCTGACTTAGAGGTCAGCAAGGTATTGAGAGACTTATGCTGTTGCTCTCTAACTTCATGTAGTGGGATCTGGAGGGAGTCTGAAATCCTGAGGAACAGTTCTTGAAACTGTTTAAAATCATCAGCCACTGCTGGAGGTGGAGGCTTTGTGGACTGTCTGAATTCCAAACCTGACTGTTTCCTCCTATGGGATCTATGTCCCTTTCTGGGGTAGTCCCCCCGTCTCAGGGGAGGGAAAGGCTGCCCAAATGTGCACTGCCGCTGCTGTTGAACACCATAATGGCATCTTTGCATCACCAGTGCTTACATCCCCAAGGAATGAAAGGTAGAGCTAGGGTCCTTGAAGGAGTGCAGAGTCTTGTCGGTTTTATCTGAGAAAGTCACCTGGCCATGGAAGGGTAAATCCTCAATGGCATGCTGGACGTGGGGGCAATGCCCGAATTCTGCAGCTAAGAAGACCTCCTCACAGTCACTGCAGAGGCCATTACTCTTGCAGAAGTATCCACAACATCCACCATGGACTCCAAAGCTGTCCTAGCCAATAAACAGCCTTCGGTGACAAATGCCTGAAATTCTTCCCTTGAGGCCTCTGGCAATTGGTCTGCAAATTTGAACATAGCTGTCCAGTAGACAAAGTTGTACTTGGACAACAACGCTTGCTGATTAGCAATTCGCATCTACAAAGAAAAGGAGATATAAAAGTCTTCCTGCACATCATCTCCATGTACTTAGAGTCCTTCTCCTTGGGAGTGCATTTAAACTTGCCTTGTTGAGTTCTATCATTTACCATGGTTACAACCAAGGAGTTTGGGGCCAGATGGGAATAAAAACCTTCAAA
Source organism: Eretmochelys imbricata (assembly GCF_965152235.1). NCBI lineage: Eukaryota > Metazoa > Chordata > Testudines > Cheloniidae > Eretmochelys > Eretmochelys imbricata. The sequence continues at coordinate 197,622,126 of NC_135574.1, read as the reverse complement.
TCCCTGCATAGGAATGAAGTACTGGTTTTCCATGTGGTCAGCTGCAGGCAATACTAAAGTCAGTGTGCTCGAGAGGACCTTAGTAGGCTAGAAGAGCACATAGACTCTCACAGGGGAAGATGGCTGCAGGATATCCTCCAATTTGTGGATGTCCTCCTGCAGGAACTCTGCTTGAATACCCAGGGAGGCAGCCACAAGCCGCAACAGGTCTTGGTACCCCTTGAAATCCTCCTTTACCAAAGGAATGGAAGAGCCTGGCACCGCAGAACAGTCCAGGGATGAGGATGAGGCAGTTAAGTGGGCCCAAGCCAGTCCTGCTGCAGGACTCACTGACCCAGGTGTGACAACCCTGGAAACTCCTTGAGGGGGAAGCCTCACCATTATCTGGATATGCAGTGGATCCAGATCAACCAGGTCAATGCTGCAGACCTGGCCAGTGATCTTGGCCTTGAGTAGGATGAAGAACTGGACTTCCATGACCAAGGATCATCTCATGGATTCTATGGTGGCCCCTGGTATAGTAAGGACATTGGTGACCACTAGGCACCGGGCCAAGGGCCTCTTCATGACTACGAGACGAGCGCCAATCCTGGTACCCATAGCGCTCAAGCAATGGAGAGCAGAAAGAGGAAGAACCTGACTTGGACACCAAGGAGTCCCGGGCTTCGAGGGATAGCAGTGGGGCTGCCCCTGATGGTGCAAGCACCCAGTCCAACTCATCCAGAGCCCTGAATGATGAGGGGGCTGGCAGTGACAGTAGAAATGGTACTGTGAGCACCAAATATGCCTTCATCACTTCTGGTGCTGGGAGTGGTGTTGACTCCGAAGTCGGCATCATCTCCAAAGTAAACAACAGTGCTGAAGTAGAAGGCGGTGACTGCCGCCACAGGAACACTGGCAGCACCAGCAGAAGGTGTACCAAAGTTCCTGGAGCTGAGGGGGTCCCTTGTGTCGAGCCCAGACATTGGCCCATTTCCACTGAGCATGGAAGGGAAGCACTGGAGTGCGACACCAACAGACCTATAGGTTCAGCAGCCCAGCCAGCCAACAGGACTATAAAGGACACAGCCCTGGAAAGTCCTGGCCCAAGGGAGAGGTCAGGACAGAAAGGCAGAGGAGGTCCACGGCTGCCTGATACACCACACGTGTGGAAGCAGCCGGTGGTGGTGTTGCCCTCATTTGTACTGGTATCAACGGATGCCACAGGGCCAGAATCAGAGTCAACAGTACAGGGTCTCTGACCTCCCTGTATAGTGCCAGGAAGTGACTGATAGGACCCACTCCATCCTGTGCACTGGCATTCATCGTGTACCGATTCATGCTTCTTCTGGGGGAGGGAGATGAGTCCTGACAGTACCTGCGGTGGCCTTGGTGAATCTTATATGACCTTTTTTTGGCGCACTCAGTGGGGAATGACTCCTCCATCTCTTCAGCGAGGTGCCAGCTCCAGGACACGAAGCGGCAGCACTGTCCATACGCAAGGGTGACCTCCATTCTGATGACGTCCTCGGTGCTGAAGCAGGCCACGTGGCCTGTTTGAGCAGTGCTGCTTCAGACAAAGATCTCTCACTGCTTGAGTCCATTTTGTGAATGATCTGCAAATCGAACATCGCTCCCTGATGTGGGCTTTGCTTAGACACAGCGAGCACCGTATGTTGGGATTGTTGTTGGGGATTGCCCCCTCGCATGATGTACAATGGTTAAACCCTGATGTAGGCATCACCAGAGAAAACTTATACAACTAACTACCACCAAGTCTAACTATACTAGGGATTCTAATTAACTATATACATATTGAGAACAAAGTCAATAAATAGAGGAATGTGAGGTAAAATCCTACAGAGCTCTGACTCCAGCAATGGACGGTAAGGAGGAACTGAGGGGGGCAGTTGGTGCAATCTCATATAGCCAAGGGAGGGGCTATGGCCATGAGGCATGAACACTGCCTATCTACAGGTACTGTTAGGCAAAATTCTGTGGCTCCAAAGTGCTCGGTGTACACACATTTAAGTGGAATACATGGCAGCATCTTCTCAAAGAAGATTATTCTAATATACCATGGATGGAGGACAGCTTCCTCTCTAGATTGATGTGGTTTAGGTGGGATAAAACAGGAAGATGGTTAATGTGGAAGTCTCTATTTGGGTGCTGAGGGGTCTGAAGATGGCACAGGCTTCCTTGGTACAAAGTGAGTGCTTAGAGTCGCTGTTGGAGCGGTCATACTTAGATGACACTGCGGGTAGCTTCAGTGCCAAGGATGATTTCAGTACCAAGGATGATTTAGGTACTGCGGTAAGTCTGGAAGAACTTGAAGTCTTTGATGAGCTCTCAGTACTGGAGAAGCTTGGAGACTCAGTGGTACCCTGTCTGGGACATGAGGTATCAGAAATTGTCAGTTTTGGTAGTGCCCTAACCGTCTTTGATGGAGGCTCTCTGTGAGGACACTAGAAGTCCTTTTCCTGGGAACCTTATCAGTACCCTATGTACTCTTACCCCACTCACTGAGTTGCTCATGGTATATGAAGCTGATGGGGAGCTTGGAGACTGATATACAGGTGGTTATCTGGGCCTGGACTGCTCCATTGTAAGACGCCTAAATTTAATTTCCCTGTTTTTTCAAGATCTGCTTTTAAAACATAAACAGATCTTACACTTTGTTGTTATACGGGTGTCTCCCAGACAGCAGAGGCTAAATGTCTGTCGCTAACTGGTATAGATTCTCTGCAGGAGAGGAAGCAGTTGACTTCCAGGAATTCCAGCATACCCCAAAGATGATGACCCTCAAAGATACCCCTCGGAGGGGGAAGAGGAGGAAAAAAGGGTGTGTGTTAAAGAAAGAAAACCCCTTAAGTTAATGTAAAATTAAAGCTAAGTTAAAAAAACAATAGGAAATTACTAAACTAAAATAATCAGTAAAGTCTAAGCTCTGAACTAAGTTCAATGCAGGTACTCTAGGTATTAAGTCTCAGGCTGAATGGCAGTTGAGAAAGAACGGAGGGAGTTTGCCTGAACAGCTCTACACATGCTCAATACAGAGCATGAGGATACCTGGAATGCATGTGTAGGCTAAACTGGCATTGTTACCAAAAATCTCTGATCAAAGGTGTATGGGACACATGAAGTGGAGCACCCACAGGGATACTACTTGAAGTAGAACACACTATTGTGCATCAAGGTGATACATGGACCAGCACATGGTCCATCTTAACCCTATCCCAAGGCTCTCACACAAGCTAGAGTCATTCAGATCCAGTTTTTAGGAAGGAAACCTCTTGCATCTGAGATCAGATCCAAAACCCATTTTCCCCATCTTTTTCCTAGTCATGCGGAATTGTATACCATGCAAGTGTCAAATATGCTAACATTGGTCCTGCAATCTAATCCAATCAGGTCTGAGCTAGTCTTAAAGTTGGTGGAGTTTTTTTTAGTTCAACTGGTGACTAACACATTTACCATCTGTGATGCTGTATGATTCAGTATGACCATTTATATCATTGATATTACCACTGTTATACAATTTCGGTGCAAAGTAGGTCATGTAAGGTGTCAATGGCAAAACTACAATCCATGATATACGATTATCCTGGTTAAATCCATGTATCATTTTTGTATCTATAACTGTGAATACTGGCCACGGACTTGCATCTTACGCATGTACTGTATTCTGGGTAACACCCAGCAGATAAGGTTAACAGGGCTAGACAGCTATGTGATAATGGCCCATTAAGGACATTTCACTCTAACAGTGAAGCCTTCCTATGGACGCCTCAGAAAGAAGAGGGGCAATGGCTGCCTCTGTGAGCCAACAAAGCATGTAAGGACATGTGATATGCTCATGTGATTCTGGACTCCATCTTGGGCCAGTACCTTTCCATAAACAGAGGCTGAGGAGCTTTGTTTTGAGACAGTAAAATTCCATGCACATGACAAAGGATATAAAAAGCACCTGAGACATCTCCATTTTGCCTTCATTTCCTCCTTCATTTCTCTGGACTGGATTTCTAACAAAGAAACTTCGAACAAGGACTGATGACCCCCAACCTGTTTGGGTAATTTCCAGAAAAACTTTTGCAAGCTAGCAGTTTATTCCATCACTGTTATCATCTTGACCTATGAACTCCGAAAAATCATCTGTATGCATATGACCTATTTACTTTTCATCTTATTTTCTTTTATTATTAACTTTAGTTACTAAAGGATTAGCATCAGGGTGATTATTGGGTAAGATCTGAGTTATATATTGACCTAGCTAAGTGATCTCTTGGGATTGGAAGGGCCCTATATCTGATTAAATTGGTTTTCAATAACCACTCATCATAAAGTCCAGTGTCTGGCTGCTGAGCCAAGGGCTGGAATGCCTAGGAGACTGTTTTTGACTTCTTGTTAAGCACTGTGGTGACACTGAAGTTCACTTTTATTACTGACTTGGTATAGTCTAATGATAGAATAAGCATAAGCACCAGTTACAGATGAGTCTGTCTTATTTCTCAACAGTCTATCCTGAATTTAGTATCCTTAGTTGTGACCCACTGAGGCTCGGTCATTTATGACACCATGATGAATCTTGCATTGAACAGTATGAAGCAACAAACAAACATGAACAGGATTTTACAGTTTATCCATGGTGAGCAATGGTCCTGTTCGTATACATTTTCAGACTGATGGGTTCAATTTCTTTTAAGTAATCTATAGCAGAACATGTCCCTTAGCCAAAAAAAGTCCAATACAGTGTGGAGTGATCACAGGCCTATTTATTTAGCTGCTTTGGTAACTCATAAACTAAAAGATGACGTGGGAAGAGCACCTAAACTAGACCGGTGTACATTTTTTTCAGCAAACAGCATTTTTGCAAAAAATGAATTTTGGAGGGCTCCAAAACAATTTGTGAATTAAAGTCAAATTCAATTAATTGCTTAGGTTGAAAAATATAAAAAGTAAAAATGTTTAGTTTAATCTTTTGTTCCAAAACAGTGTTGTGTTTTGAAATTTGCCTAATTTAAAAAAATTAAAAAAAATAAATAAAACCCCCACAGAACAAGGGCAAAAAAGCCACCCAAAGATGACTGATGCAAAATGAAAAAATTAAAAAAAAAAATGCCCCCTGAAAAATCAGTTATTTGCTCAATTCTAATACACACTATTCTATGAGTACAAGAAAGAAAAGAGAGTTACTTGCCTGTAGAATTCTCATAATTAAGGGGTTTGGGTTGGAAAAGCCTCTGTGATTATTTTTGTGTTACAAAAGCATTCTCCACTAATACTTGAATGAGATATGAATATAAATGGAAAAATGGAAAATGATATATGCTGTAATGATTGTAATTTGTGCTGAACAAAAGAGGTGACTAATATTCTTTTATAAAAGTATTGTAATAGATATGCATTTTTAATATTACTGTTTTATTATTTTGCTTTCAATATTTATGGAAAGTGGCATCACTAAGACTAGCGAAGGGCTAAACAGGAAAATTAAAATTAATTCATCCTTTTATGAACTATATTTCATATATCATCTTCTTAATGCTTTTCTTTGTTTGACATAATTACACTGCATAAGGGCATCTTTATATGTATTATAATGTTGCTGGTCACAAGCATTATAGTTAATACTGCAAACAGTTTCCATTCTAACCTTGTGTTCTCACATTAAATTTTCTGCAACATTCACCTTTTGAACTGCAATTTTCCATTCTCCGCCATGCCATTCTCTGCCGTTAGATGAATATAATTCCCTGTATATATAATTTGGGAAATTGAACAAAATCCCCTTTCATTTCTCTGAGTCACAGGGCAATGACATAAAAACACATATTTTCAATTGCTAAAAAAATTTAAGTACACTGTTCATATTAGGGGGCATTCTTTAAGTATTAATTAAAATCAGTATGTTAGAGTTTATTTTGATTGTCACTGGGTAAAATTTTCAAAACTAGCAACGGGATTAGGATCTTTAATCACTTAGGTGTTTTTGAAATATTAACCAAACATGGATAATTGCCAGGCGGTTAGTTGCCTTTAAAATGATCTATAGTAAGAATCCATACGAGGATAAAAACTTGTCTTCACAAAATAATAGTACAGAGTTATGTACTATACTGGTTTAATTGATAAATTGTATTAACTAATTTAATTCTTGTTAATATATCTTGAATTTACTTTTTGTAACTTTCTTTAGTTCACCACTGAATTTTGGTTTGGTTAATAAAACTTATAAAACCTGAGTAAGTCTCAAATTTATTGACTAAGGTCCCAATCTACACTGAACTCATTGCAGAATCAGCGCTTTTGCCTTAATAACAGATTTCAAACAAAATCATTAGAAATATTTGACAAGTGTTTAAGTAATTTAAGCATTGTGTTTTAAGCCTCGTTTACACAGTACATCAAAATAATCCAAAATCCACACTGGTGCATACAAAACACACATGCTGCATATGCCTGCACAGTAAGTATGCATTTACTGATACCAGTAATTTACACGCTACAATGGCAAAACCAGCAGAGTTTCGGTCTCAATACTCTGAAGCAAGGAGCTTTCAAGTTCTGCTGGCACAGCAATTTATAAAATCCAGAAGCTCATTAGCTGTATGGCAATGGGCTTAAAAGCTCCGCAAGTAAGTAGCACAAGACTATTTCTCTCCTCACCCTTTTTCTGCTTAAATAATCCCAGGAGATTAAATACAAAAAGCTGTGTTAATGAAACTACAGCTGCACAGTTAAAAATTGGAAAGTCAGGAAATGGAATATTTAAGGTTCCAAAAGAAACAGGGGCAAAAGGATTTTGAAAAACCCAGAAGAGTTTAAATAGGTGTTTAATTTTTTCCCCGTACAAAAGCTAAATTGATCGACCAAGTCCCCTCAGCCCCGGACAATGGGAAAGTAAAGGGCCTGGAGAGAGATGGGGCCAGCCTCCAACTTTTGAGCATGTGCTCACATTCCCGCCACTCCCAAAGTGTGTGTGCCCCACCCCCCAGTGTAACATCCCTTGCTATTTGGTCAAGATCACTTTGATGGGGTGTTCCCCCCAGACAGGGCCTGGAAGACTTAAGATGGCTAACTGGGCCAATTAACTGCCCAGGCTGCACCTGGAGAAGGAGACAGGAAGCAGGGTATTAAGTAGAACAGGTTCAGCTTAGCAGGAACAGGCAGGGCCTATATAAACCAGAAAGATGGCAACAGAAGGGGCTGGAGGGAAGGAGTTTTCAGCCGCTCCCTAGAAGAAGGGAGGGGTATCTGGGGCTACTGGCAGGTAGCCTACAGTTACTCCCTGGGAGGAGGGAGTGTGGCTTAGCAAGCCAAGAGAAGGGAGAGAACCAGAGAAGTAGGCAAGGCTCAGGGGAAAGAGCAGAGAGGTATGGAGTAGGTCAAACATTGGCTGTCAGTGAGAGGGCCCCTGAGTTGGGACCTAGAGAAGAGGGTGGGCCCAGGTCCCCCTATCAGTCGCTGACAAAGTGGCACTGGTGAGCAGGCAAGAAGGAAGACCTCCTGAGCCCATTTACCAAGAAGGGCTATGATACCCAGGAAGGGGGGTGAACACATATGGTGACCTGGCTGGAGGGCCGAGTCATGAAGAGGAGGCTGCAGTTCTTGGCGTGAGAGGGGTCCACAGGGCGAGGGGACAATGGGAGAGATGCAGCGGAGGGTGTAACACCTGGCTGGAGCTAATCCTCAGGATGACCAGCAGGAAGTGCCACCAGCAGTGAATGAACCCTGTGACAATCACCATAAGTGTACACGGCACTTTACAACACAAGAGAGTTCCCGCCTGGGTGAACTAACAATGTCAGTTAACAAAAGCAGAGGATACATAATGACAGCTCAGGAAGACGAAGATGAAAACAATAAAATCATATTGTTGCTTGAGTGAGTAGTTCATGCATCTTCAGGCTTATTTATTATATTTTCATATTATCATTAATATGATCATTTATACACCTCCCTGAAAAAGTTTTGAGAAGGGCCTTACAACCCTCTTCAAGGATACTTAGGAAAAAACTATTATTTTTATAAGTTAATATCAAAGGCTTAAATAAAGCTAGGTGTTTATGTATAATGTGTGGTTAAAAAAAAGTGGAGGGGGCTTCACTAGTACACTAAATGCTTTAGGGGAACAATTTATGGGAATAATAATTTCATAGTGTGTAGAGTCTCAATTTAATATGAATAAAATCATTTGGCAGTTTATATCCCAGCACGCCAAGAAAAAAAAAGTTCTACATCTGTGCATCAGTACCTCTGAGTTCTTTCAGAAACATTTTCTGCTCTGAGTCAGAAATAATTCGTATAATCATAGCAAACAAGTAGAGAAAGGCCTATTAACAACCACAGTTGGCAATAACCTTAGGTCCCGTCAAACAATAACACAATAATCTGTCAGACAAAGGCTTCTGATAAGTGGAGGTCATTGACCTCAGAAATGAAGAGGTGGTATCCCAGGAACATACAACTATTATTCACACTACCGAAAGTGTCTTTCCTCTGAAAGGCTAGATTGATAAAACACTGACAATACCATTATTGCAGAAACACTTTCCTGGAGGTTATAAAATGCAATCTTTATTGTTTGAGACATAATGCAATTTGAAATTCCATAGCCTCTATAGAGTATCACTGCAATAATGGTTCCCAGTTCCAATTACCCAGGGTTCAGTACACTTATTCATGGAATGTTCTCTGTAGTACGTCCCAGCCAATTCACGTGCCTGGATTGATTAAAGGGATCACATGCTATGCAGACCTCTCCTGAAGGCAGAAGTTTACGCTATGCACTCTGCTCCTTCAACCTGGATATTCTGTAGCCAATCAGTTATGCAAAAGTATAAAGACAAGCTGGGTGGGGAGGAAGGTGCAGAGGGGAAAGGTTAGCTTAATCACTGCACAAAACCTTTGAAAATAAATATAAGTGCATTAATTATGCTCAGCTACTGCATGTTAGAAGATGAAACTATAAAAATATTGTAGGGAATAACAGTTCCCAACTTCCAAGTGAAGAAACAACATGGGACCATATAAATATAAAATTGATGTGTCTTTTATATATATATATTTTTTTTTTACAAGCACCAAGGTAAAAGTAAGTAGCTTCAGTAGTGGAGTGCTCTTGCCTGCATGCCTCATGTCCTTCTATTTTAATTAAAAAGGTATTTAATATTTTTAATGGAACCTGCATATTTTTAAAGACACACTAGCAAGAATAAGAAATCCTTCAATTCAACCATCGAGTGCTTCCCTCAGTAATGTTTAGAGGAACACTGAGCAAAAAAGACCCAGAGGAAGATTGACAGTAGGCTGGCCTTCACTACAGGAAGATCAATGCTGCTGCAATTGATGCAGTGGGGGTCGATTTAGTGGGTCTAGTGAAGACCCGCTAAATCGACCGCAGAGTGCACTCCGGTCAACCCTGGTACTCCAGCTCCCCGAGAAGATTAAGGTAAGTTGACCAGAGAGCGTCTCCCATCGATGCAGCACAGTGAAGACACTGGGGTAAGTTGACCTAAGCTACATCCACTCCAGCTGTGTTATTCACATAGCTGGAGTAGCATAACTTAGGCTGACTAACCCTGGTAGTGAAAACAAGCCCAGTGTCCCTCCTCGACCGAAGCCTACATTGATAACCATAGGCCAGATCATGCCAGTACATAGGGACATAAGAGGGAGAAAAGACCCCCCAACCTGGATGCTGATAAATGGACACCCAGACCTTGAGTTCAGGCATGAGAGATAAACAGGGACTTACTACTTGTCCTTCTGTGCTCACATCCCACCCACCTGTTTTTTGGGCACCAGACAGGGAGTAACCCAAATGTGATGGTCAGTTTTGCCATAAAAGGGTGATTACTACACCAGAAATCTGCCTGTCTGAAGCAAGGTGGGGAGCAGGGAAGGAATCTTTTCCTGCACTACCCTCTACTTGGGGAAAATTGTAAAACTATGATTTGGCACTACATTAAAAGGGCTGCTTTAAAAAAAAAGAGAAAGAATTCAGCTCTAAAAGTTCTTGCTTCTCAACTGAGGTTGTCAGGCTTCTTCATTGGAAAAAAAAAAAAACAAAAAAAACCCCAGAACACTTTAATTACAAGTGTTGCTATAGCTGAAAGGCACGTATTGTCTGGATTAAAAAGTCCAAAGGTAATTAAAGAATCAATGTAAGAAAAAATCCTGAGACTATCTACGACTATTGCGCACACTTTATACAATACACACTGTTAACACCAAAGTACAGTATTGTCTGTAGCACATAAAAATGTCACACTGGTGCATGCCACTTTGGTCTTTTAAAATTTCTCTGCAATACATTTCAATTAGTTAAATTCAATCAGTTATCAAAATCTATTTATTAATCTGATTTTAAACGTGCTGCTAAGTAAAATAATTTACTGCATATTTTGAGACTGTAGAACATGAAGTAGTTCTTCTTTCTGAAATGTTAGACATTCTACCTTTCCAATAAATCAGTTTTTCAGTACATTCCTTTCGGGAATTCACTGGCAGTAACACAAACTGCAAGATCGGCAAATTATTAAAACACTGATGTAGTAATTCAAGTGCAGCAACCAATGAGTTGTAAAGTTCACTTCCAAAAGCAGGGCACTGTATACATTAAACATGTACACAATATTTTCTGTTTATAATAAATAATTTGGAGTTGGAAGGTGAACTACATGAAATAATTCAACTCAAATAGATTTTTATGCAGCTGCTTTTCGGAACTGAATTTATTTGGAATAATTCAGGGATGTAACTTTTCCAAATTTTAAATTTATGCACTTGTTTAATAATTCAGTGACAACTTATATCAGAAAGGGATCAGCAGAAATGTCTGGGTGATTTTCAATTAGTTAAACAGAGATAGCTCCTTTACATGTTGCAAATTATGTTTAAAAGTAGTACAATTCAAAAGGTATTTTAAATAAAGGTAAAATATTGGAGGCCATACAGAACTCACCTATTTAATGTAAGTATTGCTATTCCTTGGGGGGGTGGGGAGTGGGGGTGGGGACACAAAACAAAAACCTCCCCCAAAAAAATAAAAAAATCCCACACTCCACCCTGCTTGCCTCATGTTCATTGTGATTTAGTAAGCAGGTTTCTTTTCTGTTATCCCCCACCCCCAACTTCCTTAAATAAGCATGTTTCACAAGAGACAGCACAGTTTGTGGACATACTGATAACTAGAAATCAAGTGTAGATGTTATCAAACACCTCTTTTCCCATAAATTGGTCACTTATTATTTGTAGTGCTGAAAGTTGCAAGATAGAATTGGGTCCCCACCGTGTCAGGTGCTGTAAAACACACACAAACACACACACACACACACACACACACACACACACACACACGATGACATGGTCACTACCCCAAGGCATGTTAACATCTAGAAATTATCTATGGCTATATACAAATGGAAACAACCTGTCACTTTGGTAACTAAATAAGTACTAAAAAGACCATAGTGATCAAAGTTATAGTGTCATTGTTTAGAAATAAATGTGATTATACATTCTCTCTTAAATATAATATATTTTAAACCAAAAATTATTACTATGCTGTTTTAAGAAAGTATCTCATGTTTTACGAAAATATCATGTACCATGAGATATGGCAATGACTAATATACTGTGGCTGATAGACAGTGAAAATAGTTAAGAAGGGAACATGTATGTCAGTTTATATTATCATCATCCACATGGTTAAACAAGTATTTCATTAATAAAACAACCTTAGACCAGTCCCAAAAATTTTACTAGCCATGTGTATCAAAATGGAAAGTCTGTCAACAACAAACCAGCATCGAGTATATTGATCTTGTAAGTATGATGAAGGGAAGGGGCTAGAGGAAAGAGGAAAATTGCTTTCTATTTCAAACATATATTCTCCAGAGGAGAATAATTACTTACGTGTAATTATTGTTCTTTGACGATATATAGATGTACTACAGCTCAATACTGGTAGGCAACTAGCTCAATACTGGTAGAAAACTCTAGTTCTAAGCGGCAAGCTCCAGCAGGGGGCATCACTTGCCAACCCTGTAGTGGAGTTGCAATGACACCTAGAGCTTCCAATTATCACTGCATTTGAAGCAAAAAGGGGAAATTTGTGAAATTTGGAAAAATAATAATTAAAGGATTATAGAACGTTCCACTCTGAGGGTGGTCAATCTGGTTATATCTCATCAGATAACATTAACTATGTTATCTCTTATCCAAAGATGCATGTTGTAATAGATTCCTACTCTAAGTGCTATCTTACAACAATACATAAGTACACCACACAAAGATATTGCAACAGACAGTAAAAGACATACGTTAAATTACATTTAAAATATAGGGGAGAGAGGGAGCTAAGATATCTTAAAAATATGTACTGCAAAATTAGGCGGTGGCAAGAGAAAAGTTCTGTAACACCAGCAAGCCTGACTTCGATTTTTGCTCAGGCAGTGATCAAACAATAATGCTTCATGAGATGTGGAGCAAAAGCCATATTGCTGCCCTGCAAATATTCTAGAGTGTATTCAAAAAGGCACAATAATACTCCGTGACACAAGGGGCTTTTCAGAGCAACAGGCTCTTCCTGAATCTGATAATTATATATTGCAGAGAAGATAGTCTCCCTTCAACAGCTACGGAATGTAATGTCAGGGAAGAGGTCTGTAACCCAGACTCAGATGATAAGTATTCAAGCATGGGGTTTGTTTTTGGAGGAAGGCAGGAGGTGCATGCAGATGGCTCTGCATAGGTAGATTTTCTGAGCAGCTAAGAGGATTTATCACACCAAACCTCGCACCTCTGCTCTCTCATGAGCTATGCCGGGACATTGGGGATCCCAGGCTGGGATCTAGATGGGGAATCTGGTTTGGTGTGGTGAGGTGAGATACGACAGGACTCAGTCTAATGGAACTTGACACTGCTATCAATAACAGGGCTGACAACCGCATTTGTATCAGGCAACAGGATGTCGTTAGATTGTCCAAACAGCTTCCTCACCTGAGTTTGTTCAGAACCTTTGCTACTAGAAATACCAAAGAAAGTCAATGCATTGGAGTCAATGCATAAAATCAGGTATATGAGTTGAGAGTAGAGCGGTTTGGAAAATTTTGGATGGAACTTTTTTTTGTTGGAAAATTCTGATTTGTCAAAAGTGATATTTCTGCTAAACTTTTCAAGCTCAACAAAATTTCATTTAGAAATTGAAAAACAGCATTCTGATAAGGATAAACGGGAATATTTTGACTTTGTTTTGAAATTAATTTTCATTTCAACTATTTTAATTCTATATTCTACAATGTAGTATAAAATGAGTCAAAACTAGAAACAATGTTGGGTTTTAGGAATTACATTTTTGAGAAATTTCAGTTGGGAGAGGGAGGAACAATTTTTTTTTAATTATGGAAATTCCTGCAAAATGGAAAATTTGTGTTTCTCTCCAGGTCTACTTTAGACTTTTGACCTCAAACCCTTCCAAATTGCTTAGGTTCTTCTATTTATAGGAAATGCCAGGAGAGGGAAGAACAACTTCTCAGGGCCTGGCAAGCCCACAGTAATTTCTATTGCATGGTCACTCTGAAATATACCAGACATGTTTGCCTGTGATTTGCCTCACACAAGAATACTTCTTGAAGCTGCTGGGATGTTTTTTCTATGACATCCAAGGAAGAGAGGGTAATGAGGCGGCAAAAAAATTCAAAAATCAAATGTTAAGAGTGAAGACTAGAATGTTATAACGCACACTGCGGTGAACTAAGACATTACCCCTCAATCAAGGCTCAATACTCAAAACCTCTGAGGTGTCCAGACAGAACAATCTTATATTTTATAGCAACCTGCAAGGAACTATTATAAAAGGATAACTAAGGAACAGAAGAAATTGTCGAGATGACTCAATGAGACAACAGGTATGTTGCAGTCAGCTGCAGGGACCAAGTCCAGTCAGCCCTAAGAAAGAAATTAATGGTTAGAGGCAACACATTGTTGACAATGCAATGATTATCTTGCTGGACCCAGTGACTTTGGAACCTCAAACTACTGCAGGAGCCTGTGAGTCCTATGCAAGAAGCACAGATCTGAGAATAAGGATCTTAGACAGCATATATATTTTGAAAGCATCTTTCTTTTCAAGCCTCATTTCCACTCTATCCCTCAAAAGAAGCTTCTGAGTGACTTACCTCTGGGTATTTTAACTTTAAAGTTTTATGCATTTCTCGAAAACGACTGTACCGCCTGAATACTGTCCAGATCTCATCCAGGACTGTTATCTATTCACCAGAAAACAAAAACAACAAAAAAACAGTTTGTCATTAAAAAGAATGCAGCAAACAGAGTTGCTATGTAAAGCAGGCAACATTAGTTCCCATACATAACACCACATATTTTGATAAGTTTACTTAATTTTTCTGTTATTATGGTGGCAGAATGTATTGGGGGGAAAAGCACAACTGGCTTTTGACAAAATTATTTGCTTGATTTCACAGACAAGAAATCTTTAACCATATTTATTCAGTGACAGAGACTGAACACTTTTATTGCATATTCTAGAGTGGCTTCACAAATCTGTATGCATGTGAAAATACTCAAAACCTTCCACTGTGTAGTTATGGTGCCTTTAGATACCAACATTATTATTTAAAATAATGAATGGGATAATCCATTACACCATAGCACACAGCACTGGTTTTGTGTCGCTATACATATATATATTACGCACATTCACATTGTAAATTATTGCATGAGAGTGTATTTAACATTTGTAAAAGGTACATTGCAACAGTCCTGTAATTTTCTAGGTTTCAATTGAAAATATTTCTTCAAAATGCAATATATGCACCCTTACTCACATGGGTGTGCACCTTACTCGTAAGAGTAGTTTCACGTACGCCAACAGGATTATTCCTTGAGAAGGTACTTATCAATGTCACTAAGGGTGGCACAACCTATCCTAAGAGATTGAGAAAACCCGAACTCCTTGCTTCAACTGAGAAATTATTTGACATAAAGTAAGTTTTTCATTCTCTGAAATTAGTAGAAATGATCGCAATTCCGAAGTCTTAACATATATACATACCTGGTATTAAATTAAATATATTAACCTGGTTAACAAGAGGTATAGCACTTGAACTTCCGATGTTATGGATCGAGGGCAAAGATAAACACGGCAACAAAATTTATTCCAGAAAGAACTGGGTTTGGCTTTTAACCCCAAAGTAAATCTAAAATAACTACTGTTCACTATTGATCATATAGTGTAGTTACAGCACTGGAGAAAAGCAGACAAGATGGAATAATAGGGGAGGGGGAAAAGAACTTGGAACAGCAAAACCAGAAGGAGCTTGTTATGAGTTCCTTATTTGGTCACAGCTAACTCATTAATACCATTTAAATTATGACCTTCTCATTCCCTCTTGATGTGCATACAACAGTGGAATTACATAGTGACAACATTTTGCAAAAGGAAAAATAAATGTGCATTGTGTAACATAGGAACTATAAAAAATAAGGGCATGTAACAAATTGATCTCAAGATATTCAGTTCTCTTTTTAACATCGTTGAGAATGTGAGTTTTCTACTACTTTAAGTCCTTAATAAGCAAATTCATTACCATTCCCTTCTTTGAAAGTTATTTTTTTTATAAAAAAATTGATCACAAATATGATCAAATGCTACTTAAACATAATAAAAATTTCTGCATGACACACTGCATTTCCTTATAAACAATTCATACCCAATTGCATCTCATAATTTTTTTTATAATGATTATAATAATAAAATGTCTTAAGGATTTAAGAATCAGCTGAATGCATTTACAGTATATATTTATTTCAAACTGTAAACAGTGAATGAACAGTTTGCTGTACTAAAGAATGTTAATCTTTTAGACAAAATAGTTTATAATTTACCTAGATGATAACATCAGTCTCAGAATCTAAGCAAATGTTAGACTATAATAGGATGTCATTCACAATGCAAAAATGATACAGATGGTAATAATTAACTAATGTTTGAGCAGCTATAATTTTCAGGTCATTTCATTGTTTGTTTTAATTATATATTTCAGGGATTATAAATTAACAGTAAAATTTCACTCTGGGCTGACACTCTTAAGCTTACAAGATCTCAGTCCAGAAATGACTTTTGCCCTTTTTCTAAGTTTCAGTGAAAAAAAAAAATGTCTTAGCAGGCCCAAAACATTCACAGCCCTCTGGACCACACACTTGTGGAAGAGCACTGATGTCAATGTGCCAAAAATGCTTGTCAACGTATCTTGCTCTGCATCTGAGAACTGCATAAGTTCCAGGAAAGCAAAGAATTACTCAAATCAAACTGCCTCAAGAGGACTCCAAATCCCAATTATTATTTCGCACCTCCATCCTGTGAGACTTTACCAAAGCTTAATGACTCTATTATCTATATTGCTAGATGCTAGACTGGGTTGAGGTAAGTAGAAGGCAGTATTGAGAAGCTATGTTCCAAGGTTATTTTAAAAATGAAGGCATTACCTCCAACGGTCCTTTGGTGGATAGGGTGAGGGGGTTGCTCTAAGTCATATGGACCCTTTCTCTAGTGTCAATCCAGCAGCCAGAGAAAGTAAAAAAACTTCAAACCATTGCTATTTTAACATTCTTCCTTGGTTAGCTGGTGTTCTGTCACCCAGGTAATGATACTCTCTCCACACCCTCAATACTGAGATTTTTAAGTGGCTCAATTTCAATGTTTGGCAAGATCCTAATATTCCCAAAAGCTCCATAATCCTACTGGATGTTAGGACAGGACAGACTCAGACTACACGCACAAAGGAAGGGTGGTTGCGGAAAACCTAATGTAACTTTCTAGAGCCACTACAGAGGGCCTGTTCCAACCAATGTAGTCAAAAGAGTAATTTACTTTTATGGGAGCTGGACTGTTCTAGTGAGAGCATAGCTTCCGTGGCTACACGGCCAAGAAAATCTGCAGAACTTCCCTAGAGCAGTAGCACGTAAAGTTAATTTGGGCTTGCCTGGGCAGGTCATTTTTGTGCTGCTGCAGTTCAAAAATCAAATTTTATATCTGAAACATAGGGACGGTTAGTCCATATAGAGAGGCTATGGGTGAAACTCTCAAAAGGCTGACCTGCAGAATAGAATTTAGTTCCTAACTCAGAATGATGCTTTTTTAAAATTTTATGGCATATTCTGCCACAGTTTATTTTAAAACAATTTTATATCATCAGTGTTAGTATCTGTATACAGAGGATAAAGTATTTTTTCCATAACATTTTAAACACATTTTTAACAACATTGTGACATGCAGTGCAATACTAAATATGGATTTATGAGGAAAACAACAGCTATTTTTGGAACCCTTGTAGTCTATCAAGTTAAATATATTTTTGACTTTATTACAAAAACTAATAAATTAATATTTAATTGAATAGTCTAAAACTGCAGTTTTAGTTCTGCTCTAGATTAAACAGGATTATTTCCTGCCTGAAAATTAGGTTTATGGAATGAGAATACGACAATGTGGACTGCTGAACTTTTCTTCTGCTTGGTGACAGTGGGTAAACAGTCTAATCAACATTTTATATTGATTTCCTATCGAGGCACTCAAAAGAAAACTGTAGTCATTGTCTTTTTTTTTTTAAGACACAAAAACAACAGTGAAAAAAGTAATTAAAAAATGTGCCCTATCCTGAAGCCAACAGAAAGGGAGATAAAAAGGTAGGAGAAAGCGTAGCCTACTGAATTATTTTTGTGAAATTATAGTGCCGTTATTGTCACTGTGAAAATTAACAGTCCCTCAACTCACCAGATGTGCTCCTTGAAAATAACCTCTGCAAGCTCTATTTACAAAATTAAGTTATACTAATTTTACTCCTGTTAGCATAGCAGAACCAGAGCAGTTATAGGTGAGTGAGCTGAATTCTTCTCTGGCTCATTTATCACCTGCAGAATTAAATTTGATGCTATTTTACAATACTTTTCCCAGAGCATAATCACCCTTTAGGACTTTAACTCTACAAGCAGCATCAGCCAAGAGGTCCAAATGGTATATAGTAAGTGAAGGAGTGTGAGGAAGTTCTAAACGGCTACTGTGCAGATCTTTTCCTTGGAGAAAAATTCCATCTCCACCAATGACATTAACTATGGCACTCGTCAAATAGGACTTTAATATGGCGGGACAGGTGACTCGTTTGGCCTTCAAGTCAGTATGTTTTTGATCCAGTGATGGGAAAAGCTGAAAACCTTGTTTACATTTTTGTTTCTGCCACAATCTATGAACTCGGTATCTGAAGATCTAAAATTCAGTGGTCCTAAATTATATCTAGATTTACACAGATCTGTTTCTTGGAAGACATTTTTGACTAAAATATTGAGCAAAAAATTTAAAAGTGAACTGAGGATTTTAAAAAAAAAATGTATTTATATTTTTGGATTTAAGAGGCTGTGAATGAGATATTTTCTCTAAAAAACAGATTAATGATCTCTTTCTGCCTCATACTAATCTTTAGAGTTGTCTTTTGGAGTCAGTGAAATCCATGCCTGGAGGAGTCAAAATTTTGAGGGAATCCAGTACACTCTGAGCCTGTGGATGAATTGTGACATCTGGCAGCTATCAGTGGCATTATATCCACCGCAAACTTCCTCCTGGATGCAGGCCAATTGCCTGCCTCTAGAGTGGGCTTCCCTGCTGAACATCCATTGTGGCTTCTGGCCACAACCTATGGGCAGCACAATAACATGAGAGCAAGCATGGATTGACAGCAAGTGACTCTTGCGTTCCAATCCCAGTCCCAATACAGACATGCTCTGAGGCTTTAGTCAAGTTATTTAAATAATCAACTACCTTCACTTATGTTAACATGGCTATTTGGATTCTCTAAGGAATGCATACAAAACTGCCTGGCAGATGAGAGTTTATATGGAAAACTATCCATTGGCACGGTGTAGGAAAGATATTAATGTTAGTAACTACCACTAAACACCAGCATAAGTGGCTGGACTTCACCTCTCCTGTTGCAGAAGAGGCTGGTGCTGGCCTAAGGATTCTCTGTTTTATAGAAAATGAATCAATTCAATGTGGGGTCTCAAGTCTAGGATCTCCTGAAAATCATAAGGTAGGTCTTGTGTGCAATGGTTTCATCATGATGGACTAGAGTTAGCTAACTATGAGAGTGAAGGGACCATTTAAAAGGCCCACTCCAAAACACTAAGACTCACCTATGGATGGACAAGGTGCTAAGCCAACCTGCACTAGAAAATAATGTTTTGTCTTGATGATATACTACAGTTTAGCTAGAAGTGAACTTATTTAAGGACTGCCTACTAGATTGAAGGACTTATGAATATTTAGACTAAAGGTGCTGCCAAGATCCCCTGAATTGCTCACTCTTCTTTGTGATACCAGGGAAGGAATTTATCTATTTTGTGCCAGCAGAAGACGTTTTTTCACCCTCATTTCTTGATTCTGTTTCTTCAAATTATGGTAATATCTAGGATGTGGCCACATACTAATTTAAGTATCTGCTGATAAAAATGTATGTTCCCAAAGATTCACGGATGCGGCTTGCTTATCTTTAGAAGTTCTCTGATAGTTCAACTTGTATCTGAGTCAGAGTTTGAGGGCTGTAAGGTGCAGGAAAGTCATAGTTTTGTGGTAGGAAAAGAGCAATAAAAGCTTGAGCAGTTTGTTGGGAGACCAACAGCAGAAGTAGGACTAGGGAAAAAAATCTCACTCTGATAAAAGAGAAATTTAGGTCTAAATTTGGGAGAAAGAAAAGACCCTCAGGTAATGAGTTATTTCAGCAGCTGGTAATCTTCCCTGGCCATGAGGGACATCCATGAAATAAACAGGGTAGAACCTTCCTTTTCTTAACAGATTTATAGATTTTAAGACTAAAGGGAAGCATTACATCGTCTATGTATGTGGAAAAGACTATCTAGAAGAGGTTGAGAGAAAATTACCTCTCCCAAATCCTATCCTATAGTAACACTAAACTATTAATAACCTTGGGACTTGACAGAATGTTTTCATTCTAGTAAGGAAGTAACTAAGCATCAACCTAACTTCACCTGATGGAGAATAGACTTTGAGGGACACCACTTGAGAGGCAGTCAATCTGGATTTAAAAATGCTATATCTGCCTAAAGAAAACAACTTTGGTGAAGAGACCTCACTCTCAATCTAGCAAACAGAGTTATCAGTAGGCTCAGGAACCCATAATCTAGGTTTTGAGGTTAAGACCATATTGACAGGATAATTAAGCATTCTTGAAACATTCTACAGGGCAGTAAACTCCTGCCACTTTTGAATCTATAGTCGAGTCAAATGCAGTGTGTTTTCAGGAGTGAAAGTGAATCACCTTGTTCTATCTTTCGGTCTCAGAAATGAAACCGAGAGCCAGCCATCTGTAATGCAGGTTGTCCCCCCCATTTATTAGTCAACTATCAAGGTAGAGGAAGATGTGAATGTCAGCTTCCACCATAGCTAGTGCTTGCTTAATACCCTGGCCAAAATGATAGAGCTTTGCACTGGTAACAAACCCCTCCAAAGAAGATATGAAGGTAGTTCCTGAGAAATGACCTGGCAAATACGTGTAAGTAAGTGACTAAAGTAGAGCACCAAGTCAATCCTGTGAATTTAAAATGCTACAATTGAGACTAAGGTCACCATTCTGAACTTGCAATTAGAGATGCTGAGTAGTCATAAGACCAGAATGGAACACAGAAGCACAGGAATTGACATAATGAATCATATCAGTGCTCCATCTCATCTAATATGCTATCTCTAGCAATAGTCAGCATCAGACGCTTTAAAGAAAGATGCAAGAACCTGTATAGTGGACATATCTGAAGTAACCATCTCATTGAGGAAATTTCTTCCTAACCCCTCTCTCTTAATGGTTGGCTTATTCCCTAAAGCATAAGGCATCTTGCTCGTAATTTCTCTCCCACTCCTCTGAATTAGATATGGATGGTCTCATTATACCGTCAGGGATTTTGGTCTTCAAGAGTAGGAATCATTCAGTCAATAGGATATCTTTATGGAAGATAGTTTTGTAATTATGCTTCCATGAATCATAGAACTGGAAGGGACCTTGAG
Organism: Eretmochelys imbricata; assembly: GCF_965152235.1. Classification (NCBI taxonomy): domain Eukaryota; kingdom Metazoa; phylum Chordata; order Testudines; family Cheloniidae; genus Eretmochelys; species Eretmochelys imbricata. The sequence continues at coordinate 197,601,053 of NC_135574.1, read as the reverse complement.
AGCTCGTCTAGTCCAGTCCCCTGCACTCAAGGCAGGATTACGTATGGTCTCTAGACCATCCCCGACAGGTGTTTGTCCAACCTGCTCTTAAAAATCCTCAATGATGGAGATTACACAGCCTCCCTAGGCAATTTATTCCAGTGGTTAACCACCTTGACAGTTAGGAAGTTTTTCCTAATGTCCAATCTAAACCTCTGTTGCTGCAATTTAAGCCCATTGCTTCTTGTCCTATCCTCAGAGGTTAAGGAGAACCATTTTTATTCCTCTTCCTTGTAACACCCTTTTACATACTTGAGAACTGTTATGTCCCCTCTCAGTCTTCTCTTTTCCAGACTAAACAAACCCAATTTTTTCAAACTTCCCTCATAGATCATGTTTTCTAGACCTTTAATCATTTTTGTTGCTCTTCTCTGGACTCTTTCTAAGTTGTCCACATCTTTCCTGAAATGTGGTGCCCAGAATTGGACACAATACTCCAGTTGGGGCCTAATCAGAGGGGAGTAGAGTCGGGGGTCCTGCAACCAGATTGCTGAATAGAGAGAGGGAACCCAGGAGCAGAGAAGTAGCAGCCTTCTAAGTCCCTGATGGAGTGGCAGTCGTAGGCTTATATTACAAGGACTGTGGGGTGGGGCTTGGAGCCTAATAGTCACCACAGGGAAAGCAGCTTGGGCAACAGCACGGCCTGGCCTCCAAGGAGAAAATAAACAATAAAAGAGAAACATGACTTGTGAAGACAGCAGAGAGAGTTAACTGCCTTGAATAAAGAAAGGCTGATGGATTATAAGGGATATCCCAGGTACTAACCTCTGAAGAGCCCTAACCAATTTCAGAGTTGCCACCTATGGTATTATGTTTATTACTGTAATTAAGCTGATAACAAAGGCATACAAGTATAACGATAGTAGACTCCCATTCCCTGACACTGCTATGTCACCCTCTTCTATTGTTCTGACCTGTGAAAAAGCTGCAACTTGTTCCTTAGTAGTTACTTGCAAGAGGGATTCTTGAAAAGGTAGAGGGAGTGGGATGATTTGGTATCATGAAGTCAAATATTTCCCCGAAGCCAATGGCTTATTGAGCTGATGTGGTTAAGACACTTCAGTTTCATAGCCAATGATACACAAGGAAGTGATGTGGCCAGCAGCAGGTCTGACCATCTTTGACCTAACCTGATGGATTAGATACCAATTTTTCAGCTGGCAGAATGTGAACACAGCTCAGAAATTATCTGCATGTTGTAGTGAAAGTCCTTTAACCGGCGGTAGCTAATGAAAAACTAGGTCAGCAAGTTTGACACACAGTAGCTAAAGGCTATCCTCTTATCTCTGACCCCAGCAAATTGAGGTCTTCAGTCTGCAGAGATGTGTCAATCATACAAGGTTGTGCATGCTCTACCTTCACCAAGCATGTTTCCAGTCAGCTTTTCATGTTTTGCTTTGAAGAGAGACCGTCTCAATACCTGGGTTAGGAAGGAAAGGCAGTGTCCCTGTACTTACCCAACAAGGTTGAACACGAAAAATCTCAGGGAGAAACTAGGATGGAAGAGATAACATTGAGGGAGAAGGAGATGGGAATAGGAGAAATTAACAGAGTTTGAACATGGAGAAAATGGAGGGTGGAAGGAGTAACATGGGGAGACCAGGGAGCAGATGGAACCTCAGAAAACATCTATAGCTTAATGCTGTGTTTGTTATTAGAGGAAAACATGACAAGTTTAATAACTTAATATGTCTAATAATTTTATATCAAATTGTACCGTGATTTTTGTGATAAAACCAGTATTATGTTAAAATTTAGCTTGAGTTATATTCTAATCTCAGCTACCCTCCTGTCACTTCAATGTAGTTACCCCAAATTTACACTGGAGTAGTGAGATCAAGAGTCTGACCACTGAAGTTTTGTAGTTGTGCACATGATCCATTAGATGCTGTATGCAGACATCCCCACAGTATCCAGGAAAGTGTGCTCTTGAGTAAGAAAGTTTGTGACAATGGGAATTTTTAATAGAAAAAACATAAAAGTGACAACCTTCAGAAAGAATACTTACAATGCTCCCTTGTCCCTGACAATGAGATATCAGTGATAGTTAAGATTACATATGTGAGCCTTTTTTTACCAAGGATGACATCTTGCCCAAGACATGACACTCACCTTGAGTTTAAAAGGCTTGTTTTGCACATTTAGGGTGGAGTGATCATATCTCTCCTGCTAATAGACATGTCTGAAATCCAGAATGTTTTCTGTTGGAAAGACCTTCGGCAGCCAACACAATACATTTCCTTGGGGTAATCATGCAGATTTCTAATGTGTAACATTTTTTAAACCGGCAGTTTTCTTTCAGGTTGTCGTCTACTTCTCTTGGCTTCTGTACTGCTTGTGACATCATTGTGAGCAGCAGTCAACTCAGTCATAGCTACACACTTTATTAACAACTGCATTTCACAATGCAAGAATGTTTTCCACCTTTTGAACTTTGACAGCTGGGTAGAGCAATCTTATAGCCACTTGCTTGTGAATCTTGGGCATTTTTTACATTTTTCTGTCACTCAGTAATGGTATAACAACGCAGCATGAGTGCAAGAAATCCAAACATTAAAGAAAGGTAAGTGAAAAACACTTACCTTTATTTCAAACTCATAGTGCTCATCTTTTCCCTGCCCACAAAGGACATAGCGTGGAATGCTAATTTTAATTGGATCCTTTAGGTCATCTGGATTTGCTCCCAGAGAGCGACAGACCATCCGCTATCAAGTAGATATCAAATAAGAAGAACAAAGGAAGACCAGAATCACTACATGGAACATACTTCAGTTGGCTAGAAATAAGAAAATGCTCTTGGACAGAGAAGTAGAGAAAAGAGCATACAGGAGGCAAAGGTGATTTAGAAACATGAAGGGTTCTTTGAAAGAAAAATGGTAATCATCTTATTAATAAACCCTCACATTTCTTTTAGATATACATGAAAAAATTGTGATAAAGCCATTTCAATTGTTGTTTAATATTTGAAGGCATTTGCAGCTTAGAAGTAAAAAGCTAAAAAGGTAGCATTAAATCAGGGATCGGTAACCTTTGGCATGCGGCCCATCAGGGAAATCCGCTGGCGGGCTGGGACGGTTTGTTTACCTGCAGCATCCTCAGGTTCGGGTGATCGCAGCCCCCACTGGCCGTGATTTGCCGTTCCAGGCCAATGGGGGCTGCGGGAAGCGGCGGCCAGCACATCACTTGGCCCACACCACTTCCCGCAGCCCCCATTGGCCTGGAACGGCGAACCGCGGCCAGTGGAAGCTGTAATTGGTTGAACCTGTGGATGCTGCAGGTAAACAAACCATCCTGGCCCGTCAGCGGATTTCCCTGACGGGCTGCATGCCAAAGGTTGCCAATCCCTGCATTAAACTTTATGTTTTGATCTTACTCGAAAATATAAATAAATGAATTAGGACTTTACAACCAGAAATTGACCTTGTTTTTTGTTTGTTTGTTTTAAATATCAGACCTATTAGCAGACATCACGCAAAGCTTGAGAGAATCTGGGCAATCCTACAAATATTTTAAATCCTAAGGCATTTTATCATTCAATAAGGTACAGACAACACTTTAATCCATTGTCAAAACAGTTTCCTATCATATCTTTTAAGCCGCATCTGACTAACAGAAAAGTCAAATATGACAAATGTTCATCGTCTGGACAGCAAGGTGCTGGAGATTACAAACACCTTTACAGATAAGTCTACAATGGGAGTGCATTTCTTTGACTAAGAGCTAATAGGATCTGCAATTTAGCAATCTTGTATTTTCCAAAATTGTGTCAAAAATTAAAATATTTTTGTAACTCAAGATTAACGTTTTGCAATGTTTGTGTCCAAAAGTGGCAAAAGCATTTGTAGTGAATAAAGATATTAATTATGTGATTTCTGGTACCATTAAGTTCTCCATCTTTTTAGTGGAAAAAGTTTAGTTTGAAAACCTTCGTAATTTCACTTTTATTTTAAAAAGCAATAGCACTGAGACAAATACAAGTTTATAATATAGATTTTAAAAACAGATTTAATTTTGCTGTCATATTCCATTTTTATACATAACGATGTTACCCAAGGACATCTATATAATCTAGACCAAAGCTTTACTGATGACCACCTGAGACTCTGTGTTCCTTACTCCAGAGCAAGCCGACAGGCTATTTAGAGGTCTTATTTCTATGAAAAAATACTAAAACCCCAATTGAAAGTGTTATTTCCAATTTATTAACATCTGACTTTTTACTGTATAGTAAATTGATCTCCAAAACCAAAATATCCTGTTTAATTTTTTAATATTTCTATACCACATATAAACAATGTCTTAAAGCAAAAAAGACAAGGTAATCTGCTATTTTAGTAAGTGAAATCCATATTCAACATGTGTGGGACTGACAATCCTAGAAACCTAAGTAGAGCCACCACATTGCATAAGCTCCTACGCTTAAGTGCCCCAATTCTGACCAGCACTGACTATCTAGTGGTCTCTCCACTGCGACTGCACACAAGGTGTTTGTTGGTTTCAGTTGTGATGGTGATTTTTGTGCTGTGTACTTATATATAACAGGAACTGCACCAAGACTATCAACTCTTTCACATAGGCCTCTTTCTGTGGTATCTGTCCATAGATAACTTTTGGTTACTTACAGATTTACCTGGCTTGAACTGGCCACCGAGAGCAAAAATCTCTCTCTCCTGTTACTAATCCAAATCTCAATCTTTTAAAATGTTATTAGAGCTGGTCAAGAACTTTTTGCCAAAATCTTTTTCCAATAGAAAATTAGGCTTTCATCTAAATGAAATTTTTCACAGAAAGCATCTGCTTTCTTGAAAACATTCATTTTTTCCATTTGAAAACTAAACTTGAAAAACAAAAGTTCTTGGTCAAAAGCTGAATATCTCAGAGGTTTTTGATTTCTAAAAAGAGGGGGGAAAGGTCTGATTTTTTTTGTTTAACACTAGTTAATATTTACCTTGAAAGGAAGAACAGTTCATTTCCCTGAGACTGACACTTTAGTTTAATCTCTCTCTAAAATAATACCACAAAAGTTACTCTCAATAAGTTAAAAACAGTGACAGAGGGTGTTTATCATTTATTCATCTTTGTGGAAAATATACTGTTTCTACTGAGAATTTACATAGAAATTATAGTTTAGAAAAAGAAATAATATAGTACCAAACAAAATAAACTACAGTATTTGGCAAAGAACGTCCTAACAAATTAACAAAGCTTTGACAACCATCAAAGTTTATCCAATAATATTTAAATTACAGTGGAATAAAAGGAGTTTCAGTGCAAGACTGTTCTGTGAAAAGCGTAGAATTTACATTGTCTTAGATTTGAAGACAAATAAGAGTATAGAAATTCTGTGGTGCATCTAACCAAATTCAGCCATATAGTAGAATTTTTCTATATAATCCAAAAAGTGTTACATACAGTATGTATAGTCACATACCAACCTTGATAACAGTAGTTCTCACAATTATTTACTTTTTAAGTCCCAATGAGACTCACTTGGAATGTATTCTCAGCATAAGTAAGGCCTTGTTTACACTACACAGTTTTGTTGGCAAAAGGCAGCTTTTGCTGATAAAATAGTAGAGATGTACACACTACAATGCTACTTTTGGTGGCAAAACTCTCCTATTTTGGCAACAAAATAAAACCACCTCAATGAGAGGCATAAAGCTTTTACGGCAAAGTAAAATTGACAAAGCATCAGTGTAGGTCGGGGTGGGCAAATTTTTTGGGTATGGAAATTGCATGGTGGGCCATGAATGCTGACAAAAACTGTGGGTTGGGGTTCAGGAGGGGATGAGGGCTCTGAGGTGCTGCTGAAGGTGAGGGGTTGGGGGTGCAGAAGGGTGCTCCGGGTTGGGACCGAGTGGTTCAGAAGGCAGGAGGGGGATCAGGGCTGGGGCAGTGGGCTGGGGTGCAGGCTCTGGGTGGCGCTTACCTCAAGCAGTTCCCAGAACCAGCAGCATGTCCCCACTCTAGCTCCTACACAGAGGCACGGCCAGGCAGCTCTGCACCCCGCCCCATCTGCAGGTGCTGCCCCTGCAGCTCCCATTGGCTAACCCTGGCCAATGGGAGCTGTGGAGGCGGCACCTCCGGACGGGGTAGCACGCAGAGCCCCCTGGCTTTCCCTATGTATAGGAGCGAGAAGGGAGACATGCTGCTGCTTCCAGGAGCCGCGCAGAGTGGGGCAAGCCCCTGCCCCTGCTCCCCGACTGGAGCACCGCAGCAGGGCAAGCCCCAGACCCCGCTCCCCGGCAGGAGCTCAAAGGCTAGATTAAAATGTCTGGAAGGGCCGGATGTGGCCTCTGGGCCATAGTGTGCCCACCCTGGTGTAGATGCTGCTGTTTGTTATGTCGCCCTTACAGGCCTCCCCCAGTATCCCACATTGCCTGCCGTGACCGCTCTGCTCACTGCTTTGAACTCGGCTGCCTTGCATCTAGCTACGCAGGCAAGTGCCCCTCCCCTTTCAAAGCTCCGGGAAGCTTTGACATTCTTCAGCACAGAGAGCTCACAGAGCTGCTGAGGAGGCCGCTCCCGCTCGCTGAGGAGGCTGTGGAAGAACTCGGAGGGAATTACAGAACCATAGGCAGGCAGGCAAAGAGGGCGGCTGATGCTGCAGTGAGGGGAAGGGGGAAAGACTGCTGTGCAGAGCTGGGGGCTGATGCGTGGGGGGGCGGACCCCCTCCCCCTGCCTCAGGATTGGTTGCTCAGGCTGCTGTCTGAACTTAAAGAGACAGCATGCTGATACACTGTTTCTGTCTCTGGCCCACTCCCCCACGCGTACACTTCAGTTAAAAAGTGGCTAGCAACTGTTCCCATGGAACGATGGGATTGAGAAACCTGCATCATGTGACGTTGTACCTGCCCTATAAGGCATTGCAAAACCTTCGCAGTGTGATGCGCTCTGCCGACGCAAGGAGGATCATGTGGACATGCAATAGCGCTTAAACCGAAGCGGCATAACTTTTGTTGACAAAACTCTGTAGTGTAGCCTAAATGGGTTATAGTGATTATATATGTCCAACTGAAACAACATTGTGTTGTACTATGTGAGCTCATAATACTCCTGGGGGAAATCTGTGCCACTGCACAATTGTGCAGAAATTAACCTTGGGCATGCAGAATTTCCTTTTTTCCCCCATATAAATGGGCTGCAGAGCTGCTGGCTGCCACTAGGGACTGTTGGACTCAGCAGAGTCCAGCTCACAAATAGAAGACAAGGCCGGGGGGGACGGAGAGGGAACTAGAGAGTAGCTGCAGTTCCCAGCATACCCTGAAGGAAGGAGGCGGCAGTGCACAGGAAACTCTGTGCAAGCTGGGCACCCAGCATCAGGCTCTTTTTTCCTCTGGATCCCTGGGCTCCAGGAGGGTAGGGTCTGTGAGTCTGGGCCGGAGAGGTGCAGGGGGGTTCAGCTGGGATAAGGGTAGGGGTATGAATGTCTGGACTGGGCAGAGGTGAGCGGTCTGGGCTGGGGAGAGGCTGCGGGGGGGTGGGGTGGGGTGGACGCGAATGCGAACTGTGTTGTCGTAGGAGTTTCTTTAACTCTCTACTCCCAGGGCAATTTTTTGTTGTGTCTGTATTGTTACAGACATACTTGCTGACAAATATTTTGAAATAAAATACCAAAATAATTGAAACTGGCGTGATTATATAGTGCAGTGGTTCCCAAACTTGTTCCGCTGCTTGTGAAGGGAAAGCCCCTGGTGGGCTGGGCCGGTTTGTTTACCTGCCATGTCCGCAGGTTCGGCCGATTGCGGCTCCCAGTGGCCGCGGTTCGCTGCTTCAGGCCAACGGGAGCTGCTGGAAGCGGCGGACAGTACTTCCCTTGGCCCGCGCCGCTGCCTGCAGCTCCCATTGGCCTGAAGCAGTGAACCACGGCCACTGGGAGCCGCGATCGGCCGAACCCGTCATGCCTATGGGTTACTGGTGCTCTTGTGCCACTTTTCAATAGTTCAGATCATTCCTGGAGCGGAATCTTAAGAGAGAGAGAGGTAAGAATTCATTCAGTGCCACACAGCATCAGACAATAGGTCACAAAGCAAACAGACAAGAGATAACAGGACCCTCAGCTAGGTTTCAGGATCGACATTTGGTACATCTTGTGGAGAGACATCAAGGGCCAAATGTTTCTATTTTTAATTGTTGGGAAGCATTAGCGCAGTATCCCCAATTCCCTGGATTGCCAGCTGACCATGTTAAAAGTGAGAGACTTGTTATGAAACTTTTGGCAATCCTATGTGCAACCACTCTTACTGTAGCATGATTATTGTTCAAAATACAAACCAAAACATAGCCCATATCTGTAACTAAATCTCTGATATATTTGCATTCATCTAATTTCCTCTATTTTCAAATCACATAGTCCAAGTACCTACACTAAGACTATATTAAGACTTAATCTCTTTGCAATTTAGTCAAAAAAGATATATGAATATTTTTTCCTTCTCAGAATAGGGAGAATGACAAGTTGTGAAATATTTGTCAACAAATTGGGTTTTCAAATAAAGGATTTGCTTCTCAGGTCTGAGCTGTCTGCTTTGCATTGCTTCAGTGATACACAGCAGCTTAAAACGTCTGCTTAACCACCTCACTCAAAGTGTACAGAAACCACTCTGGGATGCATACAGCAACATTTCTCCTGGCATTAAGTAGAGGAGATCAGGAGAATGACTGAGACCCAGCAAAGCCGGCTTGCCAGAACAGTTCCCTGGGTCAGTGGACAGTCAGGGATAACAGTGCAATTCTGAGACTACTCTAAATTACATCAGAAAACAGATCAGCCCCCAGGATTAAAGGAACAGAACAAATAGCTTACAGCTATCTTATCCCCCACCCACCCCAAGAATATGTTAGCCACAGCTGAGGATCTGGCACTTAAGTTCTTCTTAAAGCATCAGAAATAAGGAAAATAGATAAAATACTACATTCAAAGGACTCAACAAACCAATAAAAAATGTAGGCAACTGATCATATCTTGATTGTGGAACAATTTGTTTTAAAACAGTAAACAAGATTGAGTTTAAAAAGAGTCACTATGTCCTTTACCTATGATTTATTCCTAACCATAACTCTAGCTTCTCACCCCACTCCCAAAAATATTTTATTAAAAACTCTGTTTTATATTGTTTGACCTATGTATTAAAAAAATCACATACTAATTATCTTAGGCCTTGATTCTTCTTTATGATAGGCAGATATAACATCTGATCTTATGAAAATGGCTGCACTACGAAAGGAATGTGTGTGATTAGATTATCTGTCAGTGCATATCTGCATACTGGACAGAAGTATCAAGTTCTCATCTTAGGGATGTCATAAACTACAGTTTGGCAATTAGAAATATAAGTATTACAAAAGACCCATAAAGTTCAATTTCACTTTTTGTGACTTGCTTTTAAAACTATAAATCACTCAAATACAACCATGACATACTTTGGTTAAAAAAAGAACTAAATACATTCTGATGATATGTTATAGGGTTTTGAGATGTCCAACTTCTCCCACCCCAAACTATAAAAAAATTATTAAAGATTCTGTGTATAGATTCTGCTATATCTATATGTTTTCTGTAAGTTTACTTTAAGGATTTACACTTGTGAAATGTAAGTGCCTATGATGAATCATGTTTAAATAACAACTGGCTCATTAAGGGATCATTTAGATTCCTCTCTTTACTTTATAGGATTATAATTTATTCTTTTCCTATAGAAAAAACAGTCTGTGGACAGACAGTAAAATGAGTAAATGAATATAGTTCCTGACAGTGTAACTGTGGTTCTGCAAGATGTGATGCAGATGGGCATTCCAAGTAAGTGTGTGCATGCCGCGTGCGCTGGAGCCAGAGACTTTTGCCTAGCAGTACTTACAGATGGGCAGTGCTTGCGCTTCATGCCTGTTGCCCCTCCCCTGGCTATATGAGGCAACGCTGCCCCGACTCCCCTCAGTTCCTTTGCACTAAAAGTCCAGGGGAAGACTCTGATGCAGAGGGGACGAAGGGTGGATCATAGAATACACATCTGCAGAACATCTCAAAGAATCACAGTTACAGTGAGTAACCATTTCTTCTTCTTTGAGTAGATGCAGAAGTATTCCAAGTAGGTGACTAGTAAGCAGTACCCCATCTGGAGGCAGAGCTCAGAGTCTACCTGAGTAAGGATTGCTGGACTGCTCTTCCAACATTAGCATCTGCTCTGGAAGAAGCAGTCATCCCATAAGGGTCCGAAAATGCATGTTATGGACAATCACATGGCTGCCCTACAAACGTCCAATATGGAAATGTCATTAAGGAACGCCACTGACGTTACCTGTGCTCTCGTTGAATGTGCCCATATCTGCTGAGGTGGCATAGCCAACACGATCTCATACACAGTCTTGATGCAAGATGTTCTCTTCATGCAGTCCGCAAATGATACAGGCAAGTGGAAGCATGAAACTGTTCAGTCCTGTTCAGATAAAAGGCTAAACAGCATCCTACATAGGGAGGCATTGTTACTCCAGGGCAGAATGCAGCTTACAGAAAAATACAGGCAGATACACTGCCTGGTTCAAATGAAATAGAGACCATCTTGGATACAAACTTTGGGTGTGGCCGGAGTGTAACTTGTCCCTGGAGAACAGCATGTAAGGAGGCCCAGCCATCAGTGCCTACAATTCACGCGTTCAGAAATCTCTTTATAAGCATAGCATTGGAGAAAACTGGTTTCCCTTGGATAGATGGACGAAATATTGATATTGCTGTCAAGCGTACTCTCAGGGAACTGAGTGTTAAGCCTAATTCCTGAAAGTATATCAGGTACTCCAAGATGTCCTGGATGGAAGTCTCTGCCGGATGGGTCGCATAGGCCAAGGACCACATGGAAAACATCTTCCACTTAACCACGTAGGCCATTCTAATGGAAGGCTTCCTACCGTTACGTAGGACCTGTTGGACAGCCTCCGAGCAACACTCTTCCTCCTTATTCAGCCATGAAGCAGCCACGCCGTAAGGTGCAGGGAGCTGATCGCCGGATGCAGAGTGTGGCTGCGGTCCTGTTTGAGAAGGTTGGAAAGGAGAGGAAGAGTCATGGGAGGCTGAACTGACAGAGAGAGGAGGTCCAAGAAGAAGCACTGCGTTGGCCACTCTAGGGCAATCACAATGAGCCTGGCTGAATCTTCCTTGAGCTTGGTGATGACCTGAGGAATGATCAGGATAGGAGGGAATGTGTACAAAAGAGTTGATTGTCAGAGGGAGCCCAGGCTGAGCTCCTCCTGAGAGCAGAATAAGTGACTCTTCCTGTTTTCCCTCGTTTTGACAAGACAGACTGTGTGGATGCCCCATGATGCGAAAACTATCTGAAGGACCAGCCTTCAGAGACCATTTGTGGGTCAGGGAGAAAAACCTGCTGAGATGATCCATGAAGTGGCTCTGGATCCCTGGTAAGTGGACAGCTAGCGGGTGACATCGTCTTCAATGCAGAACTGCCACAGGTTTATTGACTCAAGGCAAAGTCATTTGGACTGGGCTCCCCTTCATCTGTTCACATAGTACATCGCAGTGGTACTGTTGGTGAGTACGTGAACAACTGAATGTCTGATACAGTCCCGGAAGGCATGACATGCATTGTGGACAGCCCAAAGCTCCAGCACACTGATGACTTTCTGTTCTGACCAGAGGCCCTGCACCATCAACAAGTCCAAATGTGACCCCCAACCCAGAAGGGATGTGTTGATAACCACTGACTTGGCTGGAGAGGGCCAAACAAAGAGGACCCCATGGCACATTGAGTGGGGACTCTTACCAGTGCAGGGGTTCCAGGACGGATGGAGAAAGGTGACTCGACCTGCCCAGAGAATGCAGGGCAGGGCACGGCAGTAAACCATCCTGAGCCACATCTGAAGAGGGCAAAGATACAACCTGGCAAGTTGGACCACCTGAGTGCAAGCAGATACATGGCCCAACAGGCTCAGACACACATGGACTGTCGTGGATGGATGTGATTGTAGACTGAGACACAGCTGTCAAATCGCCTGGAAGCAGTCGGTCAGAAGGAACACTCTCAACCTAATGGAATCTCACAGGGGCCCAACGAACTATTTGCTGAGAGGGAACCAAGTTCGACTTCAGAGCATTTAGAATGAGTCCCAAATGGTCGAGTAAATGTAGCATGGTGTCGATGTTGGCAAGAACCTCCTCTCTGAAGCACCCTTCAGCAACCAGTCATTGAAGGAGGGGAAGATGTGGCTTCCCTTCCCTCTTGCGGTACGCTGCAACCACTGCCATGCATTCGGTGAAGACTCGGGGAGGGGCAGAAGAGAAGCTGAATAAGAGAACGACACTCTTAAAGTGGTGATCGCTTACCATGAAGCAAAGAAACTTCCTGTGACTTGGTAGGATGGCCACATGAAAGTAAGAGTCTTGAAGTTCCAGAGCGGTGAATCTGTCATTCTGAGACAAAGCAGGGAGAACAGCTGATATGTGAGGTTGCTCATGGTCACTCTATTTGATTAATTTGTTGAATCCACAGAGTTCGAGGATGGACCTCATCCTGCCCTTAGAGTTCGGTGGCATGCTCCAATTGGGATACCATTGCGGGCGCCAGCCTCATGAAGTCTTGGACCAGCTGTCTAGACAGGACTGAAAGGCAGAGTAGGTCCACCGTATCCAGGTATGAGGACATCACAAACACTGTCGGTGCTGGCATCATTCCTGTCAGTACCAGACTCCACGGATGCCTGGAGGCCAGAACTGGCGTCAGTTGTAAGGGATGTTCATCCTCCCTACCCTGTACCAAGGGAGGGTAAGAGGCTCCCACATCATCCCATGTGCCGGAGCCAGTCCCATGACGGTCCACACTATTCTTAAGGGAAGCAGAAGCGTCACCCTGGGACCTGGAGCGCTCATGATTGGTTTTATGAGCACTCTTTTTTGGCATCAATGATGGAGAATGACTCCTGCACCTCTTTGGAGTGGCCCCTATCCCAAAACGGGAGGCAGAAGCACTTTCCAAGCTGGAGAGTGATCTGTGGCCTGAGAAGGCCTCAGTACTGGGTCAGGCCTCGTGGTCTCTTTAAGCAGGTCCTGCTTGAGGCGAAGTTCCCATGCCACCTGAGTCCTCTTTTTCAACGATGTACAGATCGAACAGTGCTCCTTAAGGTGGGCTTTGCCTAAGGCGGACCAAGCAGCTCATGTGGGGGTCACTGTTGGAAATCGCCACTCCACACAAATGGCAATGCTTGAACTCCAGCGAGGGCATCACCGGGGAGCACTACCTCTACCACTATTCTATAGTCTATAACTTTTACTCTAACACTAGTCAACTAAACTAATAACTATGTACACTAAAACTAGGCTAGGAGGATGACTTGCAAGGTGGTGAAATCACCACCCCACAGAGCTCTCACTCCAGCTGATGGGCAGTCAGAAGGAACTAAAGGGGGTCAGGGTGGTGCTGCCTCATGTAGCCAAGGGATGGGCTACAGGTATGACCCCCCCCCGCCCCAGCCTCCCTAGGTACTGCTAAGCAAAAGTCTCTGGCTCCAGAATATGCGGTGCACACATACTTACTTGAATACATGTCTGCATCTATTTAAAGAAGAATTTATGGAGCTTCTGCACCTTAAAAGGAGAAAACATTAGAAGAGGCCATATTTTAAGATGAGGTTTTATGAAGTAAAAACCAAGTGTTATTAAAATTAATGAGCAGAAAGTTGGCACCCAATGATTTTGACATTTAAATTGTCTCCCTTTAAGAAATGTGCCAAAAATTAAACCCTTAGAAGGTCGGCAGGCAAATCTCCAGACTATCAATGCAATGATTTTTAGAAACTGTGTACACATGCACACACACAACATCCATAGGGTTACCAGGAGATAATGCACATCCTATGGGTTTAAATACACTCTAACCCATGTAAAGTAATAGAGTAAACCTAACGGATACGACAAACATGAATCTTGAGATTCAACCAAAAACCACTACTAAGTGGATAAGACCTCTGGAATCAGGAGGCAAGAGATATTCATTTAAGTAGTTAAGAGTCCTCTGAAAGAGTGCCATTCAGGTGGCAAGAGTGAGGAAGACACTAACTAGAGCTTTCTGGTGAAGCTGGGGTAAGAGATGGCAGGGGTAAAAGTCAGCAGCACAGAAGAGAAGGATGAATATAGTACTAGTAAGAGTAGAGAGTGGTTGCTTGTGTAAAGATTCTGAACCATTCACCCTATCAAACATGTAGATTTGAAATGTGTTTGCCTTTTCAGGAAGCTGTATGGGTACTACACAGACCCATACAAAGCAAAAAAGAAACTAATATGGGATGTAGGTAAGATGGGTACATACTAGGGCTGTTGATTAATCGCAGCTAACTCATGCAATTAACTCAAAAAAATTAATTGTGATTAATCACACTGCTAAACAGTAGAATACCAATTGAAATTTATTAAGTATTTTGGATTTTTGAAAATATAGAAAACATATTGATTTCTATTACAACATAGAATACAAAGTGTACAGTGCTCACTTTATATTATTTTTATTACAAATATTTGCACTGTAAAAGTGATAAAGAAATAGTATTTTCAAATTCACCTCATACAAGTACCAAAGTGCAATTTCTTTATCGTGATAGTGTAACTTACAAATGTAGATTTTTTTATATATATAACTGCACTCAAAAACAAAACAATGTAAAACTTTAGAGCCTACAAGTCCACTCAGTCCTACTTCTTGTTCAGCTAATTGCTAAGACAAACAAGTTTGTTTACATTTATGGGAGATCTGCTGCCTCCTTTTTATTTACAATGTCACCTGAAAGTGAGAAAAGGCGTTCACATGACAGGTTTGTAGCCAGCATTGCAAGTTATTTGCATGCCAGATATGCTAAACATTCACATGCCCCTTCATGCTTTGGCGATTTTTTTAATCGCATGATTAATTTTTTTAATCACTTGACAGCCCTAGTATGTACCTTATGGTATTCTCTACAAGACTCAAAGGTCGTAAATGTATTCTTTTGCTTACTGTCTAACAGCAGTGATAAAAAGTACTTGATATCAATATCCCTTAGCCTGTCTACTTTTGTTGTATCTAAAATGTATCTGGATTTCTATGCCCAGTCAAATACATAATTAGCCAAATGGCTTCTTCATTTGAACTGAATGTTATTTCCCAGATTTCCAATGGAACATTTAAATTGTCTTGAAAAAATGATGGAATAAGTGTCAGCTGAGTATCTGTTTCTTTTGTATGGGGTTTAGAAAAACCAATCCTTGAATCTGATCCAACCTTACTCATTTTAGAAAAAACAAGCTGAATTCTTGTTAAATTATTTTTGTCTGGGACAACCACACAACGGACTTCATTCAAACAGTATAATTGAATTTTGTCAAACTGGGACTGTTGAGGTAAAGTGTACAAAGAACTAGGAACAGGATAGAAAACCCTATCTTCCTTCATGAGTCCTATATGAGTAGTTGTAAGAACTAGTGATCTGTAGGTCATTTGTTTAAAATGGTCTTCAATCTTCACTGTGGTATAGAGCAATACATGAACATCCCCTAAAGGGGGTTTATTAGTTTCCATGTTTTCATGAAACAAGTATACCAAGTCAGCTAAGACACGCCGGAATTTGCAGGACAACCGTACTCCACTTGCAAAAACTAAATCAGTGACTTCTGATGTCCAGTGAAGTGACAACTGCAGCAAATCACCTTTCAGCAGCTGGTGATTTAAACAAACGGCATCGTCTGATGTCGTAATCAAAATACTCAGTATATCATGGCATATTCTCTGCGTGAAGTCTTTGTTATAGGTAAATATTGTGAGTAAACTATCTTCAGTACAACATACAAATCTAACACTCTGTCCAGCAAAACCAACTTCAATTTCTCTTATCATGGTGATTGGAAGAACATGAAAAATTGTCAAGGAATCCTGACAGTTGTCTTCTTGGTTGACTGATAAAACAACAGCATACAAAACAGAGCTGAACAAAAGCAAACAAGCCGGCTCTGGATCAGGTTTCTTGCAATTGCCAACAGCAAGCCAGTATACACCTTTTAATTGATCCATCCTGGCACAAACTTGTGGTAAGGCACAGACGACATACTCCAATAGTCTTTCAAGAGAACAGATTTGAAGTTTCAGTAACTCTTCTGGAAAATGCACAAGTTTTTGCCTTAACACCAAGCTCTTTTTCATTTCTTCATTTCCGTACCAGTACATAGATCCTTCAGAAGAATCTCGTTCATGCATGCTTGAGATTTTTGAGGATACACACTTCACAATATTCTCTGTTGACAGGAGGTTTTCTAACTGAATGCTGCTATCAATATGCGCTTTATCCTCATTAATGGAGTGAGGCGTAGCCTTCTTCATATCTGATCTGAAAGGTACATTTACATGTAATATTTTTACAAATGGCAAATTTTTCAGCAATGATGCCACTTGTGCACATCTCTCACTTCTATCACACAGATTGCCCAGCTCCTTTATTTGTTTAATAACTTGGGCACTATTGAGCATTTGACTACAAGTGTCTTTGTAAAGAGAAGAGAGCTTGCTAAAAAGATAGCCAAAGCCATAGCTCTGTTCTGTTCTCACATCTGAACATGATGCTTCTGATTTTGGGGAGATTATTTTGCTAATATCCAGGTCTTCTTCAACTGGCTGCTGAGAAATATGAGATTGGTCTGGAATAGTGCTATACGCTGTGTTAAATGGATTGTTCTCTTTGGGTGCTATTTCAGAAAGTATACTGGACTGAGAGAGAATTAAGCAAGATGTGCTGCTAAAGCTAACCTGCTTATTCCCAGAAGCTAAAGGTTCTGAGCCAGAGAGATGTTGTGAATGGGAACAATCAAATTCAGTCCTTGTGGTGTCCCTGTCCCAAGAAGTAATTTTTGCATATTCAGGATTGAGATCCACCATTTTATATTGCGAATGCTCCACATTGCCCATATTGTGATTTTGTGGAGATGTGAATGTAACATTTTTATAATGAATTTTCTCCCCATTAAAAATGTTAGTATTTTTAGTGCGATTCAGTTTATATTCAGTATCATATAGGCAATCAAAGCAATGCAGTTCTGACTGGTTCCTTTCATTCCCAACTCCGTTTTGTAATGGAGAGGGGTAACCGATTTGTTCAGGAATAGAAACTAAGCTCCACATCTCTGGACATTTGTTGTGTCTTTCGAGCTCTGCTATTGTTGCTTCTTCTCCAGCCAAGTTAGAGCCAATATCATCATCTTTAAAGTCAAAAGGGAGGCCATAATGTAGCTGCCAAGGTTGTCTTTTCTGTTTAAAAAGCCAAAATAGGAAAATGGAAGCACCTTCTGCTTTGAAAATGTCTTGAATTCAGGTTTAATTTTAATTAGGTTTGTGCATTCATTCACAAGTAATCAAAACTGTGAGACCAAATCCAATTCTACTGATTGAGGTCTGATTCAGCAACAATCTTTATATCTTTACCCCACACCCATCATTTTTGTGTGTGTGTACACAGTATCCATTTCACTTTGTCTAGTACTGCATTTGGTTTCCTCAAAAGAATCAGAATGTTCATAGGATAACCAATTTTCTATATGCTTTTTAAAAAATTCAAGATCTAAACCGGGATAAGAAAAATGAGGAAAGAACTAGGGGGGAAAAAGTGATATTGCCAAATCAAACATTATAGTCGTACAACACTTGGTGGTAAAATACTTCCAGATTGTCTAACGTTAAACCTTCAGGACATGTTCACAAATATTTGCTCTCTAGTACTGCTAGTATTCTGAAGGCTCTGACATGAGTGAGACAATTGGGAATAGACATGTTAAAGCGTACTTTGATTAGAAATAATAATTTTGTTCCTGATCATAAATTGGTTTTGTCCTATAGATCTAGGAAAGGGATACTGTTCCAAATAAAGAATTATGAAAAAAAAAGTCCTTCACCACAAAAATATGCTATTTAAATAAAGCAAGAACTGTACCCACATGCAAGATTCCATTTATTTTTTTGCCTGAAAAATAGCTTGACTTCCCTATTAGCTATTAATCTTACTGTGAATTTGATATTCTAATTATGCAGCTAAACATTAAGAAATTTAACTACTGAGCATGCCATAATTTAAGACAATCATTTCATTCTGATGAATTATAACCTACCTCATACTTCAACTTCCGTTGAACAGTACCATTATGAAGTATTTCATTATCCTAAGAACCAAAAAGGTATATGTAATTAAAAAAAAGTTTCCTTCTTATAAAAGTTGAACTATTTAAAGCAACACAGACCTAAAGTAAATCAGTTTAACTGTCAAAAATATGCATCATCTTCTACTGGTGTTTGCTAAGATACTGCCTTACAGCTGAATTAAACTATTCAGTTTTCCAATTAGGAAAAAGGGAATTTTAACAAGAATGGCTTGTTCATTTTTAAGCATGTATTATTAAAAATATTCAGTACTCATTTTGATGGAACTTTATGTTGTCATCAACAGAAGCATAATAAAAGGCAGACGGAGTAAAACTCTTCATATTAATTTTGGAAAAGTTAAAGGCTTTGGTGCCATTTAGAGAATATCTTCACTGAGCGCTACATATTTGAGAAGAAACTTAGATTAAGATGCAGTTCACTGAAAATAATCGCAATGCAGGACAACATGGAAATATTGGGTGAAATTCCAGCCCCGTTGAAGTCAATGGCAAAACTCCCATTGACTTTGATGGAGCTGGGATTTTACTGCTTGAATTTAATTAGTGACTTTCAGCAATTTAGCGTATGGCAAGCTGGGGTGTGTGTGAGTGTGACTCGATGGCGCACTAGCATGCTGCACATTAAGTAGCTATGTACACCCTGCTGCCATGTACAAGTTCCACAGTACACTTTGATCTACTGCTGTTTGAAACCAAAGTATTTCAACCCTTAGATGACTTAATGTCAGGATATAAAATTAAAATCCTCAAAAATAATTTGAACGTTTTTGTTCTGCTCTTCACAAATAAAATACAGTATACAAATAAAATACAGTCACTGTATTTATATTATTTGAGAAACTAAAATTACATTAATCCAGAGAAAACATGAGGAATGTGGATAAAGGAATTAAACCAATGATTTTGAAAGTATCTTTAAAAGTGATGTTTCCTAGCGGACTCTGCTCACCTTTAGAATTTCTGTAGGCTGAGATCGGCCCATACTGTTATTTTCAGATGTGTGGTGAATATTCTGAAGACGCCTTTGCACTTCTTCTTCAATTAATGCATTTATTCTTTTAGAAAATGAAAAGATACACAATTAAAAAACCTATTCTTAAGACAATCAATATGGGTATTTTAAAGTGTTCTTTGAATAGTTTATTCACCTTAAGCATTGTATAAATTTTAAATATAAGAACACCCAAAAAGTTATGATTTTTTCACCAGTTTTTCTTTAACTTAAAAAGGCAAAAGAATTAACAACTGACAATTAGTGGACCCTTGGTTGAGCATCTGATAAATGTCTCTCTCCATTTACATGTTGCATTTATATTTTACAGGGGGGTTTTAACTTAACAGTTCCCTTTCATGACTTTGCCAACACGCACGCTATAAATAGCAGACTAACAATATTTTGGCCTGCAGACACAGTGAAAGTTTCAGAAGTCTATACTAATTACTGTGTACATAAGTGTAAAATGAAATGAAAGAGAAAATAATGGAATTAATTTGTTTAATGTTTTGCGATGCTGCTTCCCTCAATACAATTTTATTTACTTTGGCACTTTTAGTATGCAAAGGTATAAGTCATGCAGACATTTAAGCAAATCTAAACAATTAAATTTAGGAACAATTTAAAATAAATATAAGTGTAAAGTTTCTTCAGGTACTATTCTAATACAGCATATATCTCCGAGAAGCCTACTGATCATAAAAACATTTTGAAGTGGTAAAAGCAGAGCATATTTCTATCTAGATTGCAATTAAAATACCATTTTGATAATTTACTAGATAAAGACCCAATATTGGAAACGCTTATGCAGAGTTTGGAATGTTTCAGTGATACTTTAACACTATTGTTTAAAATTATACTAAGTCTGAATAAAATCAGTATATGTACCTGTCATCAACCAGTGGGATAAAATGGGTCTGTGACTTTGCAGGGCTGGTAGGGGAATTGGTGAGAGGGAGTCTGTCCTCTACTGTTCCATGATACCCTTTTTGTACACCATCACCTTCATATATCTTCTGCTTCAACTGTTGAATTTCCTGGTCCAGTCTATAAGTAGATTTTAAAATATATTTCAAAATCTAAGTTGTTCAAAATTAGAAATACGTCCACCTGCAGTGTTTTAAGTTCCCTGCTTACAACACACTGATTTCCAAGAATATTTCCATACATGTAAGACTGGAGATAACTAGGTGGTGGTATAATCAAATCAGGATCTTACCCCTTATGGTCTTTATGTCTGTAGTCATAGAAATACTAATAAATGTTCTTTTATTAATGCATATTTAGATTGCGAAGTATACACTTGTCATCTGAAAACCAGACTAGAATAGAAGCATTTTAGCTCAATAAATCAACATCCGTAACTTTCAATGCAACTAATGTCTCAGTTAGCTCATTAAAGTTAGACTTGGCCTATTAGAACCACTTGAAAAACCTTACCTCATTTTAGAACTCCATCAATGATTTCAATTATTCTTCTGCTAGTCTGGAAAAACTGGTTCAACTCAAAAGACCATACTAGAGTCAGAAATGAAGAAAATCTAACACATGACACAGTCTCTATGTACAAAAACACCCTAAAAATTGCACAATAAAGTATGTAAATCCCATTATTTGTTCAGGCATCTTGTAATCTGAAAATGTACCCTTTTAAAACAACACATAGAGCTAGAATTTATTTTGAATGACTAATAGATCATTCTTCCGAAATACAAGTTGCCTCACATTCTCTAACTGTACAAACAGAAGTATATTTCATATGTCACAAAAGCTGATTGATGCACATAAGAACTTGCTCAGATTCTGGTTGAATATTTTGCTCTGAAAATACTTAAGGCATCAAGTATTATAAATAAAAACACTTCCTAGCATATTTATTGTTTTTATATAATAAATTTTAATTCAACTAACTAATCTGCATTTTTCAGATGTATTGTAGTTTAGACTAAATTAGCTTGTCTATTCCCATGGATTGGTTTGTGTAGCCTTCCCTGCTTCTTGTACAACTTTTGTTTCTAAAGTCGCTCTTTTTTTTAACAATCTGTAATTTTAAAATAAAAACCATAAAAATGAAAAAGATCAATCACAGTGAATGAAAAGGAAATTATACAAATTCTGATCTTTGCAGATAAATATTATTTTATAGGTTCACAGTTTTCAGTCATATATCCTCAAATGTACAGTACTGAGTTTGCTCTACCCCAGTGGTGGGCAACCTGCGGCCCATCAGGGTAATCTGATTGTGGGCGGCGAGACATTTTGCAGAAGCTGACTGTCCACAGGGACGTGCTGGCCGCCGCTTCCCGCAGCTCCCATTGGCCAGGAATGGCGAACCGCGGCCACTGGGAGCTGCGGGGGCCGTGCCTGCAGACGGTCAATGTCAGCAAAATGTCTCGCGGCCCGCAAGCAGATTATTCTGATAAGCCACATGCAGCTCGCAGGCTGCCCACCACTGCTCTATACACTCTGAATTCAGTACAGAAACATAAAAAGGGGGAAGGAAAGTAGTGGATTGGGGACGTGATAAATGAAGTTCTATTTAACTTTTAAACAGAGGTATACCTCTAGCACCATGGCCAGAAGCCACCAGTTCCTTTTGACCAGAAGATAACAAACCTATTCATTGTGGCAAAAAATCTTGAGAGAAAGCTGATCCAGTTAAATTTAAAAGGAAACAGCCTGTGTTTTGTTCAGGCCATAAATGTTTGATGAGCAAAACACATTACTTCCCAAAGCAAACAAACTTTAAATTCATCCACTTGGGCAAGTTATTCATCACTTTGCAATAGTAATACATTTTGCTACTTTAGAGTGATGTGAGCCCACTCACTCAAAAATAAAACAGGCGTTAGGGTGATGTGCTCTCCCTACTGCATTAGGGGTAAATGACAATACTGTACCAACTGAGACACCATTTTGTATGCATGTCAACCCTAGCACAAGTTCACTTGCTGTAACCATTGTTTGGCGGTCTTTATTTTCCCAAATTATATATTTACAAGAGAGGTGAGAGAGAATTTTGAATTACAATTAATTCAGTAACAGGTATGAGAACTTAAGAAAAAAAAGGTGTATCCAACTTCAAAGGACTGACAGCTCACTGCAAAGTGATCACTTATTTTTAGACTACTTTAACTGAAAACTGGATTTAACAGTTTTGTCTAGCTAATACAGATTTGAGCCTCTCCTTTCATATCCTGATAGCCTGACAAGACAACATTACACAGAGATCATATGCAGCAAGATGTCATAAAATAGACAATGCAAGACATTTTATTGCTGACTGGGATTTAGACAGCATTTGAAGCTGCTGAAAAAACAAACAAATGACCATATCTACTAAACAATAAAAAACAAAAACATTGTGTGTGGTGCACGTATGTGTATAATTTATTATGCATTACTGTCCAACACCTCTATTTAGGACTGGGAATCCATTTTACTATGTGCTGTACTCTGAAAACCACAAACAAAGTACAACATGAGTGTCCTGAGGAATTTACAATCTTATTTTAATCTTAAGGTTCTCTTACTCCATGATGCTCATGAGAAGTCAAAAACAGTATTTACATATTGTGACAGGGTTGGGCCAGATGGCTACAGGAGAGTAATTTTTTGAAGGAGAAAAGAATTTTATTTGTGTAACACTTACAAAGAATCACCAAAAAGGATCAAGCAAAACTATGCAACAAAACAAAAGCAAACGCAGGGTATAACACAGCAGCCTTCAGGAGGGAGAAGTGTTCAGGCTAGCCTAGGTCCAGAACGGTGGGGCTTCCTCGACACTCATGGTCTTCCACTCCCTCGAGTTACCTAGTGCCACGCCCAGTGTCACCGAT
This sequence comes from Eretmochelys imbricata, assembly GCF_965152235.1. Lineage (NCBI taxonomy): Eukaryota > Metazoa > Chordata > Testudines > Cheloniidae > Eretmochelys > Eretmochelys imbricata. The sequence goes on along the minus strand of NC_135574.1, from coordinate 197,578,008 downwards.
TATTCCTCTCCTGAGAGTGCCCGACAAGATGGGCACGGCTGTGGGGTGGGCGGTTTGGGGGTAGCGGGGGTGTACACCCACGTGTGATAGGACCCCTCCTAGGTGACAGTGATGATGGTATCCACAGCGGCAACGGCTGGGGCTGGGGTCTCTCGCTCTTCCCCTCAATCAAAGGGTCAGACGGAGGGAACTGGACGGGGTCACCAAGCAGAGACCCCCGGACAGCGCCCACCGCTCCTCGAAGGTGTCAAGGGAGTCGGTGGACGCCGCTCAGAGGAACTCCGCCCGGATATGTGAACGTACTGAGTATCGGAAAACGGCCCTACAGTCGCAGGACGCTTCATTGGCCAGCCTCCCCTCTCTGGTTTTATAGATGGCTGTTTTAGCTAGGGGTAGGAGGAGGTTAACCAGGAGATCCCGCGACTTTGTGGGGCCACAGATGGGGAGTGTGTAGATAAAAAAAGTGAGGGGAAAAGTGTAGCCAAAAGCGTAATAAAAGATTTGTGAGGAGTCGGAAAAGGGGCTGCAGCCTGGCACACTCTAAATATACGTGTGCCAGGGTTTCTCTCACGTTGCAAAAAGGGCAAGTATCCGGGATGGGGGTGATCAAAAACACGCATCAAAAACACGCCCATGCTCACAGCTCCGTGAAGGAGCCGCCAACTAATGTCCCTGACAGGCCTTGGGACCAAGGTGGAATACAGGCTGGCCCACCGGAGCTGCTCACCCTCCAAAGGTGGCAGGAGGTCCCGCCACTTTGTATCGGGGCGGGACACCAGGGTGTGGGCATAAAGGGTGTGATGCGTGAGTGTATATAGATATTTCCTTGGCATGGTTTGGAAGCTGACCGGCTGCAGCTCGTGCAGCCGGCTCGCAGTGAAAGGGTAAGGGGTTTGTTGGGATCTACGGGGTAGGGGCCCAATTGAAAGGTCCGGCGGGCCTGGGGTAGAGGGTGGGCGGGGTGCGCCCTCGCACAGGGCTCGGTTGAGATAAGCCCGAGCAGCGGGTGTCAAGGCGGCCTTCACCTCCTGAAGTATGCGCCGGGGGGTATGAGGTCTGGAGAGCCCCATGCGCCGAGCGAGTGTCAGGGGATCCAGCCAGTCTCCCCGGTCGTAGTCCAGGAGGTCTCTGACTCTCGTGACTTCCACCAGGACCAAACTCTGGCGCACCGAGCGGGACTCCGCCACCTGCACACGGAGCTGGGGGTTGTGTAGCAGGGGCTCCGCGAGGAGATCTGCTCTCACGGTGGCCATCACGGACCTGGTCGTTGAAAACAGTTTCCAGGTCTGGAGGAGGTCCTGGTAGAAGACCAGCAGCCCGGAGAGGTCTCGCGGAAAACCTCTCAGACAGAGATAAAAGAGCTGCCGGTCGTATCAGAGCCCTTGGAAGCGGCGCAGGAAGGCGTGCGCCAATATGCTCCACGTCGAACTACCTGCACTATAAAGGAGCCTCTGCAGGGCCTGGAGGCGGAAGACACGGACCTGAGCGTGCAGACGCTTCAGGCCCTACCCTCCTTCCTTCAGGGGTAGATGAAGAACCCCAACAAGGGCCCAGCACATTCCTGACCAAAAGAACTCTAGAATTGATGTCCGGAGGTTGGTCAGGAAACCCGGGGCCGGGATCAGGGTGTTGAGCCGGTACCAGACCGTGGACAGGACTAGTTGGTTAAGCACCAGTGCTCTCCCTCGGAAGGAGAGACATCGGAGTAGCCTCATCCATTTCCGGAGCCGCTCTATCACCCCGCCTTCTAAATTTTGCCAGTTCTCCGGCGGAGAAGGGTGCGTGGCAGAAAGGTAAACGCCTAGGTAGAGCAGTGGACCCGCGCTCCACCGGATGGTCTGAAGCGCGGGTGGGAGGGAGCTCACCCGCCGCCAGTCCCCCACCGCCAAGCCAGAGCTCTTGACCCAGTTGACTCGGGCAGAGGAGGCTGCCGAATAGATGGCCTGGCAAGCCTCCACCCGCGCCAAGTTGCCCGGGTCCTGGACCACGAGGAGCACGTCATTGGTGTACGCCGACAGACCAGCCGCAGCTCCGGCTCCCACAGCACCAACCCTGTCAACCTCCTTCGGAGGAGACAGAGGAAGGGCTCGATTGCCAGAGCGTACAGCTGGCCCAAGAGGGGGCACCACTGCCGTACTCCTCGCCCGAAGCTGACCAGTTCGGTCAGTGTCCAGTTGAGCCTAACCAGACACTCCACGGAAGCGTACAACACCCGGAGAAAACTCACAAACTGAGTTCCGAATCCAAACGCCTGCAGAGTGCCCAGGAGGTACCCATGGTCCACTCTATCAAACGCCTTCTCCTGATCAAGAGACAGGAGGACGAACGACAGACTGTCTCTACGCCCAAGTTCCAAAAGGTCTCGGACTAGAAATAGGTTGTCAAAAATGCTGCGGCCCAGGACAGCGTAGGTCTGGTCTGGGTGGATCACGTTCGCCATCACGGACCCTAGCCGCAGCGAGATTGCTTTTGCTACGATTTTGTAGTCCGTGCTAAGGAGTAAGCCAGTTTCGTAAATCGCGGAGGTCCCCCTTCTTCGGCAACAAGGTGAGCACTGCTCGCCTGCACGAAAGAGGGAGGACCCCGCCCTGCAAAGACTTGGCCCAGACAGTAGCTAGGTCTGGGCCAAGAATGTCCCAGAAAGCGCGGTAGAACTCCACGGTCAGCCCGTCCATGCCCGGAGATTTATTGGTGGGCATGCGACGGAGGGCTTCCGAGAACTCGGCCAGGGTGAGAGGCAGCTCTAGTCGGTCTCGGTCACCCACTCTGACTGTGGGGAGTTCCTCCCAGAGCACCCTGCAAGCGCCAAGATCGGTCGGATCCGGGGAGAAAAGGCTTGTGTAGAAGTCACGGGCCCTCCCACACATCTCCACCGGATCCGTGAGGGGGGTGCCGTCTTCTGCTAGAAGGCAGTTGACGTGTTTCTTGGCCCCCCTCATTTTCTCCAGGGCGTAGAAGAAACGGGAGCCACAATCCATCTCCCGAAGGAGGCAGATGCGGGATCGAACAAAGGCACCTCGGGCCCGACGGTGCTCGAGGGCCCGGAGCTCCTCCCGGCACGCTCCGCAGAGGAATGGGTCCTCAGGGCTGGCGGCCAGACACCTCTCCATCTCTAAGACTTCCCGTTCCAACTGCTCTATCACTGCATTTCTCCATCGGCTGGTGCCACGGGTGTAGTCACGGCAGAAGAGCTTGGTGCGCACCTTCCCTAGATCCCACCATCGCCATGCTGAGGGAAAGGCACGCCGCTGCTCTCGCCAGGCCAGCCAAAACTCCTGGAAGGACGTCACGAAGCCCTCATCCTCCAACAAGCTGTTGTTAAAATGCCAATAGGCCAGCCCCAGCCTTTCTGCACGGAGGGAGGCTGTTATGGTGGCTAAATGATGGTCGGAAAATGGGGCCGGCCGAATGTTGGAGGAGTGGGCTTGTGAAAGATGGAAACGGAATAAATAAATACGGTCGAACCGAAAGTGGTGTGACCGATGGGCCTCCACCCAGACAAAGGTGAACGTGGAAGTGTCATCTGGGTGGTGGTCATGCCAGACGTCCACTAGAGAGTGATGTTTGACTATTTCTCGGAGAATGTTCGCGGCGGCCGGGCTCAGCTCGGCCCGGCCCCTGAGCAGTCCTGCTCCTCGAGGGTGGTGTTAAAGTCCCCTCCCAGGACTAGGTACTCGTGAGAATCTAGGGTGCCGAGGAAGTCGGACACCCGCTGACAGAATTGCAGCCGCTTCGGGCTTGTTGTCGGGGCATAGATGTTAACGAGGTTGACCACGAGCCCCTCCATATGGACTCGGAGATGCAACAGGTGGCCCAGCACAGCCTCAGTGACCACTAGCACCTCGGGCCGTAGGTTGTGGGAGAACAGGGTCGCCACTCCAGCTTGTCGAATTGTGAAGTGGCTAAAGCAGACCCCATCCCCCCACTCCAGCCGCCAGCTGTCCTCAGCCGTCAGATCCGTATGGGTCTCCTGCAGGAAAACCACAGAATACCCCCTTTCCCGAAGGTAAGAGAGCACCTGGGACCTGCGGAGAGCCATCCTACAGCCCCTGGTGTTCAAAGTTGCGATAATGAGAGGTGTCATGCGGAGGGCTGGGGGGGGGGGGAGGGGTTCCTTGTTGGCAGGGGTGTTTGCGGACTCCGGAGGGTCGCGCAACAATCCGTGACCCATCCCGTAAGTGACTAAATCATCACGGAAGCTGCGGGCCCACCCGTAGGCTGTGGCACCGTGCCTTCCTTTCCCTCTACCCTCCTTTATAAGGGCCCTTGTGGCCTGGAGGATTTGATCAAAGTCCCCCCATAGCTGGAGAGCTAGCTGTACCCTGTTGCAGGAGCCACGGATGTCTTCTAAAAACTCCCGCAATGCTTTTCGCAGCTCATGGAGGGGTAGGGTTGCGATTTCCCAGTTTTTCCCTGGTGGGGCTCTTGGTGCAGCCTCATGGTCCGCTGAGGCGGGCAGGCAGGGTGCAGACCACCGATGGGGCGTCTGACAGGCTAAAGTTATTAGGTCCATCTCAAGCCTTGGGGTAGAAGGCGATGGCGGAGGGAAAATTGCAGCTCCTAATGGGTCGCGGCAGGAAAATGCAAAGACTGCTCCTTGGGGGGGATCCGCAAAAAAAGGGAAAGAAATAACCCCAGGGGTGGCAATAGCATTGCAGGAGGAGGTGGATTGGGCAGGGACGGGGTGGGGGCAGGGGCAGAGGCGAGGCTCTGGGAGGCAAGCAGCTAAGAGGTGGCACCTCCCGAACAGATTCAAGGGTTAAGGGGAGGGGGCTCCCAGTGATGCTAGGGGCAGGCTCTGTGGTGGATTTGGCAGCCACGGCATCAGGTGGTGGATTACCTTCTATAGAGTGCCCGCCTAGGAAGGCGGTTAGGGGGAGGGAGCATGGGGAAAAGGGGACTGGGGTGAGGTTGCCCAGATCAAGGCCAGCCGGCAGTAGGTCATCCTCTCCCTGGGTGACCGGGGTCAAACCTAGGGCCTCGATCTCCTCATACATGGAGGAGAGGTCGTCTTCTGCCACCCCGGGGGTCTCCCCTCTGGCACCCGCTACAACAGTCGCTTCGGCGTTCGGGTGATATTCAGGCAGAAGGGGCTTCCTCAGGGGTCTCGGAGGGGAGATCCTACCTTCCAGTGCTATTTTGTCTTCCCCTCCCGACACCAGCAGAGGGATCTCACTCGTGGGCACAGCGGAAGGCTCAGTGTCAGTCCCTCCCTTCCTGGTCTTCCGGGGGGCCTCCGCATCGGATGGGTGCAGCGGAGCTCGAGCCTTCCGCTTGCCTCGCTTTCCCTGGACTAGGGTCCAGCCCTCCATAGCATCGTCTGGGGGCTGGTTAGCAGGGGTCGTGTCGGGGGGCAGAGGCGATGGTTCAGGGGTCAGGGGGGTAACGGCGAGGCAACATGGGGGGCCCCGCTGATCGGCAGAGGTAGCACCGGGCCTCTCCTGTGGAACAGTAGACCCGATAGCAGGCTCCCTGGTAGGGGACTAGGAAGGACCCCTCGAGCGCCTCTCCGTCGCGCCGCCGGCGGTGGTAGAAGCTGCACTTGCCGGCGGAATGAAAGGTCTTGACGGGGGTGGGATCCTTGCAGCCCAACGGGAAAGGGCTGATGACAGAAACGGGTTTCCCCAGGGTGGAGAGAGCGGATAACAGGGCGGCATTGGGTAAAAAAGGAGGGACGGAGGTCAGGACTAGTCGGATGCCCAGGTCCTCTAGCGGTTCCAGGGGAACGAACACCCCTCCCCCCACCGCCAGGCCCTTCTCCACTGCCTCCTGGGCGGCAGCCTCCGATGCTAAGAAAAAGACGACCTTCCTGTACATTTTGGAGGCCGCCACAATAGCCGTGGGTCCTACCACCCTCGCCAACGCCTGCACATGTGTCTCCACGTGGGGCGAGGCGAGTACCAGGAGGCAACGGATGCCATGCTTCCTGGTCATGGTGGGGAAGGGGCCCCAGCCGCTATTGATGGTAGCGGAGGTGGTGGGTGGGCGAGATGACGAGGTGGCAGGCGGGGGGGGGCCTGCTACCGCCCGGGCATACGCCCTGGGGGCCGGGGGAGGGACGCTCGCAGAGCTGGTGGAGGGAACAGCGGGGAGAGATGCCATGGTCGATGATGAGGCCACAGCGGTGGGGGTAGCCCCTGCCATGGAGGGCCTGGTGGTTGTAGCGGGGCCCTTTCCCTTCTTCACACCATGGCCTTTCCGGCCAACTGGGGGGGCTCTCCTAGAATCTGGGGGGCGGTGGGTGTAGCAGCGGCAGTAATCGCCCCGGTGCCTCCTGCTGCCGATGCCCCTGCAGGGGCAGTGGCAGGTGTTTTGGCAGCAGTGGTGGGGGGGAGGCTTGGGGGTTGGGCAGGGGGGTAGGTGGGGGAGGGGCAGCTGAGGTTGTCAGAGGGGCCTCACCCCTCTCATTCCCTGCCATCGTGAGCAGGGAGAGATGGGGAGACACCAGGAGGAGGAGGGGGAAGCAGATTAACCACTTCTCCCTGTTGGGCTGCAGGCGGGGGGGGCCAAATGGGTCAGACTGGACAGGGGAGGAAACAGGAGTTGGGGTTAGGTAGTAGGGGCAAACTGTGGGGTGGGCAGTCTGGGGGGTGTGGGGGGGGAACGTGGACCCACGCGCGTTTGCCCAAGGAGTCTCGTTTGGTCGGCTGTTGTGTCTGGTCCGGATGGCAGAATTCAGAGCAAGCAGCTGAATCCAGAGGCAGATGGCAAGTTGCCAGCAGGGACGGACGGCGGGGGGGGCCGTAACGGTTGTAGTAGTGTTGGGAGGGGCACCAATGGATCGGGGCGCAGCTCCGTGCCACACCCCCTGTGCCCCTACAAACGCAGTTAAGACACAGTCAAACTCTCCCCACACGAGAGTACAGTTCAAAAATTACTCAGTCTTACGGCCCCCTCCACGATGATTTGTAGCTTCCCTGGGCGGTTTTTTCTGTCGGCTATCTTCTCTTCTGGCTTTGTAGCTTTAAACAGCAAGGTTTCCAGCTGGCCAGGAATGTCGGAGAGATAAGAAGATTCCTCTCAGCTCGGTACGGGTCTATGAACATACAGCAAAACGGTTGGGTCTGGGGGCTTCCACTCCCCTCCTCCGGGGAGTGGGTTGACAGTCCTCCCCCCTCCTCCGGGGGTTTCAGCTGGAGCAGTAGCAGCGTCTGAGGGCAGGCGTGGTGGGCTGGCAGCAAGCTGGCAGCCGACCAGCACTCGAATGGCAGCAAAGAAAAACAGCAAAAAAAAAAACAAAACGAAGAAAAAGCGTCTGGCCCGGTCAGGGGGGGCGAACTGAAGCAGGGTCAAAAAGTAAGAAAAGCCCAGGCCAGGGGGCTTTAGGAGAGAATAGAAAGCAGATAGCTGAGCAGCAAGTGAAGGAGGTCCCTTTTTCCTGGGTAAGGGAACAGAGAAGGTTCCAGAACAATCAGGAACCTTCTGGAGACAATTAAGACTGACGGGCTGATTAGAACACCTGCAGCTAATCAAGAAGCTGCTAGAATCAATTAAGGCAGGCTAATCAGGGCACCTGGGTTTAAAAAGGAGCTCACTTCAGTTTGTGGTGCGTGTGTGAGGAGCTGGGAGCAAGAGGCACTAGGAGCTGAGAGTGACAATGCGGACTGTTGGAGAACTGAGGAGTACAAGCATCATCAGACACCAGGAGGAAGGTCCTATGGTGAGAATAAAGAAGGTGTTGGAAGGAGGCCATGGGGAAGTAGCCCAGGGAGTTGTAGCTGTTGCACAGCTGTTCCAGGAGGCACTCTAGACAGCTGCATTCCACAGGGCCCTGGGCTGGAACCCAGAGTATAGGGCGGGCCCGGGTTCCCCCCAAACCTCCCAACTCCTGGTCAGACACAGGAGTCGTTGAACTGGACTGTGGGTTCAGAAAAACGGCCAAGCTGAGGGCTGCCGTGAAGCTCCAAGGTGAGAAAATCCGCCAATAAGTGCAAGACCCACCAAGGTAGAGGAGGAACTTTGTCACAATGTCTAGGCACATATATGGCTCATCACTGTACTACGTGTACCCCAATCAACACAGTGGGCCTGATATTTTTACTCAGCCCACCTTTATAGCCCACCTCTGTATTAAATGGTCTCAGAGAGGGAGGAGGAGTAAAAAGACCCCTTTACATTGTCAACGTGGTTTAAAGTGGTGATAGTGCAAAGTGAATCAGGGCCAGTATCATCACTGAACCATCAAAACCTTCATATTACTAAACTAATGGAGAGAGTTTCAAAAAGTACACAAGTGATTTAAGGGAACCTGTGGTCCTAAATCTCTCCTTGGTTAACAATGTTATCTTGAAACTGTTATCTTGTTTTCCTTCTTCAACCAATCCCTTTCCTATGATTTATTTTCCTCACTTGCAAGCTCTTCAGGGCAAGAATCACATCCTGCTATTTTTTCTGCAACTCTTATTTGTAGCTAACTACACGTTATAGTTGTCAAGGTAAATACTTAATATATACAACTAGTCTATACTATCCCCAAAGTAGGGACCAAGCTTTTCCATTTGTTCTGTAACGTGCCTTGCACACTTTTGGGAACTGTTAAAATTATTTCTTATTGAAAAGTTATTGCTTTTAGTATGCTCTGTAACTGCCAAGCAACCAGAAGGACATTACCTCTACCCCAGACAGGCTATTAGACATTTAATTATAGCAACCACCTCCAAATATGATGCAAAACTGTTTACATTAATTAGCCTGTTCAGAGAATCTGAGCAATTTGGGCCTCAACTTGACATAAATAGTCTAATAAAGATTCAGTACATTTGAGAATCATTTACAAAATCAGAATTCTAGGCAGAGATATAAAAGTTGTAGGCAACTATATAGGCTTCATAAACCTGAGCTTAGCTGACTTCCATCTTAATCTGTATATATATTGACACACACTGCCAGGTTGCTTAATTGAAAAATAAAACATCCGTGTTACTAAAACAAGTAGACTGTAAGTAGCTACTGAATGTGCAGAAAGCAACTGAATTACCCATGTACAAAAGATGGCTAGGGGATGTAAAAACATACCAATATTTAGTTCTTAGCAGAAAAACTATAAAGCAACATCAAACCTGCTAAATTGCACATGCACATAAGGTAGACTTCATAAACTGGTATCAAAGTAAGTTCTTCCAGAGAAGAGGATGAAAACAAACTCATTCTTTGAAATAATGATTTGAAAAAAACAACAGAGAAGAGCTCATCAGTTTGGTTATGGGTAAATGTTTATCTGACCTATTCAGTGTGAATTATTATCTAAGAAAGCAGCAATATAAAGTGTGTGAAAAAGGAGGATAGGATAATTACTTTGGGTTTCAAAAAACAAATTTTCAAGACTGTCTCAAGAAACAGCCATTATATAGCCATGTTTTAAAGCTTTCCTTTTATCTCCAGACAACAACGATAACTGTGGCTATTTTAAATGCAGTAGTGCCCTTCTTCCATACAATATGGGCCTGATGCGTTGACTTCAATGGGATTTAATTCAGGCCCTAGATACTAGATTCAGGCATCCGATGAAGTGAGCTGTAGCTCACGAAAGCTTATGCTCAAATAAATTGGTTAGTCTCTAAGGTGCCACAAGTACTCCTTTTCTTCTTTTTGCGAATACAGACTAACACGGCTGTTACTCTGAAGCCCTAGATACTGTGAAACATTTCTCACTTTTTGGAAAGGCAAAAGTTTCCTTAGCTGAATTCTCTGTTTGACATCTTCCATACTTCATCCAAGTGCTGAGACATAGTCCCAGCCAACAGATGAATATTAAAAGGTATATTGATGACATCATTGTGACACTCTGTACCTGAAAGTAGCACCCTGGAACCCCCATATTCACCTCTGTGATATCATTATATGTTTTGTACAAAGTATACCTTATGAGGTATTATTTTAAAGAACTTGATCTGCTGAACATTAATATCCTTGTATCATTGTATGGGAAGTTATGAAGCATTGTTATATGTGTTACTTAAATATGCTGTGAGTTTGGGAACACCCACAATCAGCCTTTCAGTTACAACAAAGGAGTAGCCATCAATAGCCAGATGGCGTTAATGGCTCATCAGCGCGCAATCTACTATCTCAGAGACTTCTCGGAGAAGGCACATACACCATAGGGGAAGACTAACTCACGTCACAGCCAAGATCTTTCCAGCAAGCTAGAAGAAAGTATAAAAAAGAGAGACATTGACACCATCACTTGGCATCTCCCCCCATCTCAACACCTGAAAGCACGTCTGGAAGACAAAGGCTTTGAACTAGGAAAGTTTGATTTCAGACTGGAAGGCAGTCCCAGTTCATGTACTGAGGACCTATGACCTGCTTGTACCATCTGCCAGGGTGAGAAACGCTGCTTGAGTCAACTTTCGCTTAGACTAAATGCTTAAGATTTAGAGTGTGTGTTTTTATTTTTATTTCTTAAGGTAACTATCTCTGACCTTTATGCCTACCACTTATAATCACATACAATCTATCTTTCTATAGTTAACAGAATGGCATAGAGCATACACTTGCAAAGTTTGAGGATGATACCAAGCTGGGAAGGGTTGCAAGTGCTTTGGAGGAGAAGATTAAAATTCAGACTGATCTGGACAAACTGGAGAAATGGTCTAAAGTAAACAGGATGAAATACAATAAGGACAAATGCAAAGTACTCCACTGAGGAAGGAACAATGAGTTGTACACATACAAAATGGAAAATGACAGCCCAGGAAGGAGTACTGCGGAAACGGATCTGGGGCTCACAGTGGATCACAAGCTGAATATGAGAACAGTGTAACACTGTTGCAAAAAAAGCAAACACCATTCTGGGATGTATTAGCAGGAGTGTTGTAAGCAAGACACGAGAAGTAATTCCTCTGCTCTACTCCATGCTGATTAGGCCTCAACTGGAGTATTGTGTCCAGTTCTGGGTGCCACATTTCAGGAAAGAGGTGGACAAATTGGAGAAAGTCCAGAGAAGAGCAACAAAAATGATTAAAGGTCTAGAAAACATGACTTATGAAGGAAGACTGAAAAAATTGAGTTTGTTTAGTCTGGAAAATAGAAGACTAAGAGGGGACACGATAACAGTTTTCAAGTACATAAAAGGTTGTTATAAGGAGGAGGGAGAAAAAATGTTCTCCTTAACGTCTGAGGTTAGGACAAGAAGCAATGGGCTTAAATTGCAGCAAGGATGATGTGCCATGCTGTGGCTCAAAATGATACCCTGGAACCCCCATATTCACATGTCATATAATTATGATATGTTTTGAACAAAGTATGCCTCGTTGAGGTATCAATTTAAAAGTCTTGACTTGTTAAGCATTAATATCCTGTTGGATTGTATGTGCTACCATTGTATGGGCAGTTATGAAGTTTTGCTCTGTGTGTGTTACAGAAATATGTTTTAAGATTGGGAACACCCACAACCAGCCTGTCAGGTACAACAATGGAGCAGCCAGATGCTGCTGATGGCCCATGAAAGGGAGTCCACACTCACGACAACTGTCCTAGGAACTGTATACAATGGGAACTTCTCAGAGGTAGCACACGTAGATTGGAGACTGCTTGACCCACGTCATAGCAAAGGCTCTTTCTAGTAAGCTGGAAGAAGCTATAAAGAGGGGAAGTGACATCATCACTTGGCCTTACTTCCCCCACAACTCAACACCTGGAAGCACATCTGGAGGACAAATATTGGGAATGGGGGAAGTGGTCCCAGGCTGGAAAGAAGAATCCCAGCCTGTGTTATAAGGAACTATACCATCTACCAGGTGAGACACTGCTTGATTCAAATCCTGTCTAATTTATAAACTCAGTTTGCAATTTTACTTTTATTTTGTATGTAATCAGCTTACATCTATATGCTTATTACTTATAATCATTTAAAATCTATCTTTCTGTGGTTAATAAATCTGTTTTATATTTTATCTAAAAACAGTGCATTTTGGTTAAAGTGCTTGGAAAATCTGCTCAGGAACAAAAACTGGCGCATATCCTCTCCACATTGAGGGAGGGGCAGACTGGGTCATAAACTTATACTGGTCAGGCATCTGACCAGGGCAAGACAGTACAGCCCTGGGGTCCTAGGCTGCAGAGCTGGGGGAATCGGCTGGAGCCTCTCTACTGTTAGTTCATGAGTGAACTGAGAGAAACATTCATGAAGCTCAGCTGGGTGTGTCCCTGACTGTGCAGGTCTGTGTACGTACAGTAACTGACAGAGGTTTGTGGCTTAGCAACAGCATCACAATGTGAAAGGAAGCCCAGGTTGGAGGGACAGAGGGCCCAGCAGTACCCCAGTTCCAGGTTGCACCCCGGGAAGACCCGTCATAGGCAGTTTAGGTTGGACATTAGGAAAATCTTCCTGTCAGGGGAGTTAAGCACTGGAATACATTGTCTAGGGAGGCTGTGGAATCTCCATCATTGGAGATTTTTAATAGCAGGTTAGACAAACACCTGTCAGGGATGGTTTAGATAACTCAGTCATGCCATGAGTGCAGGGGACTGAGCTAGGTCCCTTCCAGTTCTATAATTCTATGATTCTGTGAAAGTTGACTGGCTGGTGAGGGGATACATTCGTTTTTTGTAAGAATCTTTCACTAGGGTGTTTTCAACATGAGCTTAGTCTTTGATTTTAGTCTTATAGTAAATTACCAAGTATTAAATACCATGTCTGTTTACTCTTAAGACAAAAAACGTATGTAAGAGGATGTTAAACCTTATCAAAGAATTACTGTTTGCCTTTACCATACATATCAGTTCCCAACTTTTATATCATTTTACTTTGTCATAACTAGGTGTCATAACTTCTCGCTATTCTCTAGTTTTCAATTACAATGACAACTAAGTAGCCTTTAGTCAGTGCCGCCAAAAGCTATGCTTTATCCGATCAAGATGAGGTACCCAATACAGTGACCTCATTCCTTCATTTATATTTTATTTAACTTGATTTCTAATTATTTTTAAAGATGGAAAGCAAAATCTATGCATGCACTTAAACCATTTATGAGAATTGTTTCTGCATAAATATAGAATGTGTGGTTGGCACCTTGCTCAGCTGAGCTTTCTGGATAGGAAACAACCATGTTCAAATAAGGAGCTTAAATACTGTGATAATGGACACAAATACTCTGCTGATGAAGACGGGGTAAAGTAGCTGAACAGAACTTAATTGAAAGGCAAGAAATATAGGCTTTAGAAAGAGTTCAGAACTACACCCTCTCACTTCTGGGGACAACCACCTTACATGCACTACAGACCTGGAATACAAAGAAACAGAGAAGTCTCTTTTCTACAATCTAAAATATAGGCAAAACACACTTCTTTGTGTACAGAGCCTATTAAATTGATGTTCCCCGTAGTTCTCACCTTTCTCTATCCTGTTCCAGGGCTTTTTGTTCAGCTTCTAGACTAGCCTGCAGACCTGCCTGTTCACTGCAGCTGCTGTTCAGAATTGCAAGTTTTTGTTTTTGCTCTTCAATTTCAACATCTATTGTGGAACGACGCTGCAAAGCAGAGTGTCTCCTTTCCAACTTAGCTACTGCTTGCTCCAGTGCCTCTCTCTGCTGTTTTTCCCTTGATTCAAGAATTTCTTTTTCTTTTTTCCGAACTTTTTCCTCCTGACGAGCTACGTTAGCTGTAAATTCAAATGTTTCTTGGAGCTGCTGCAGCTGGTTAGTGCTGACTCTATATTGCGCAAGCTGTTCTTCTTTTTCTTCCATTTCTTTCTCAACTTGATAAAGAGTATTGTCTAACCCTAGCAGACCTCTATCAAGGACTTCAGAAGCTCTCTGTTTTTCTTCCAACAAAGCTGGCAAGTGATTATGCATCAGGTATTGAAGCTGGCGCTCTTTATACTGTAGCCTGTATTCTGCTGGCTTTATTTTGTCAAATTCTTCAACCATCAGTGCAGCATCCACAACGTTTTCATCATCTTTCTTGAGGAGGTTTAACCGTTCTTTGTGTGCATATTTTAAACGGTCCAGAGCTTCATGTTCATCTGCTACTTCCTTTTCTAGATGATCCCTTTGTTGAAATAAGTCTTTCTCCAAAATAGTTACCTGTTCTAATTGCTTTCTTTTAAAATCCATGAAAGTATGCTGTGCTTTTTCTAATTCTTCATTGTCTTCGTCACCTTCAGATTTAGCTTCCTTGACCCTCAAGAGAGATTCTCTAATATCTTCAAGTTCTCTTTTCTCTTCTTCAACCCTTTGCACATCCCCTCTTTTGAGTAGCTGTATCATGACCTGTTTCTCTCGAAGTTGTCCTTCTAGGTGAGCCACTTGCATCACCTGCTCCCTTTCTTGTTCTTCGAGCCTCTTTTTTTCAAATTCCAGCTTGATGTACTGTTCATCTTTTTCCTTTTTAAGTTTTTCTAGTTCTCTAAAAATCTGCATTTTCTCAACTTTTTCATTATTATTAAGTTCTTGCAAGCGTTGCAGTTCTTCTTTAACTCGAGCAAAAATTTCTTCCTGTTGTTTCGTTTTCTGAAGTTCTATCTCCTGCTGTTCCCGTAGTCTTTCTTCTTCAAATTTCTCTTTTTCAGCCAGCAAGTCTTTTAACCTGCTTTCAATGTGAACGCTTCGCCGTTTCAGGCTCTCTTCCTGTTTTCGTATTTCTAGTTGTACTATTTCTGTTTCCTTGCGCTGTGACTCCACCTCTTGCTGCATTCTTTCTAGTTCTGCCTTGTCAGATTTTTGTTTTTCTTCCATTTCTTCTATCAGCTTCCTAAAAAAAAATATGTACAATATATATATGAGATTAATACCTTCAAAATGTCCCTTCCATTTCCCTAATATGGTTAATATATTCCTAAAAGTTAACAGGGTTTGGAAGAGGATCTAAAAACACATACCATCTTGAATTGTTTTGTTTAAAGAGACAATTTTATTTCAGTCTTTTTTGATTTGCCTCATGTTAGGAGCATGCCTTCATAATTTAGCAGCTTATATTTAACTCAATTTCTGGAGAAAAACATAATTATCAGATCGAAATTACTTCAAGCAAAGCTTTACCTGACAAGCAGATACACTACAGAATTGACACATACTGAACTATCATTAAATTATCTTTAAAATTGTAGGTATATGAAATTACATGAAGTCAATTCATGTTAGTAGTAGAAGCACTACATGTTTAAACCACAATAACTCTATCCAATGCAATAATACTCATTAAATACATACTGCATGACTGCACTGCACAATTAGATTGAGGCATGAACACAATGATTAGATTAAAAATTCACATCCTCCAATCTTGTTTGAGTCAACTGTTTTAATCCATCAAATTTCACTCTTTTAGGAAACTTCCTCTTGTAATTGGCACATTTGGTTGGAAGTGTGGGAATAGCTGCTGTCTCCTAGAGACAAATTGTCTTCTCTTCCTTATACAGGATATAATTCTCCTCTCACAGTCTCTTTGGGGGGGGGGGGTCAAGATTAATTGTGAGGGAGTGTAGAAAACGCCAAGCTACACATATCTGCATAGTGCAGTGATCTGAAGATTAGTAGAATGACATTGTACAGCCAATCATTTAGCCTTGAGTAAGTAAAATATTCAAACTCAGACAAAATAAGAGAACAAAAGAAAATACATATAGAAAACCAACAAAATCTGAACTCAAATAATACATATGCCTTCATATATACTCAACCACAGTGAGTATAGTGAGGTAGGATAGTCCAGTGGTTAGGGCTTGGGCTTCAACTCCCTGGACTTCCTGTGTGACCTTGGGCAAGTCACTTTGCTTCTCTGTCTTAGTTTCCCATCTGTAAAATGGGGACAATAGTATTTACCTACTCCACAGGGATGTTCTGAGGATAAATTCACTAAAGATTGTGAGGCACTCAGACATTGAAATTATGTGGGACATAAATACCTCATATGGGTAGTAGATAAAAGTTACCTTTTACTTTCTAATTTTTCTAGTTCCTCTCGTTGTTGTCTCTCAAATTCTAGTCTAATTAAAAAAATAGGGAAAAATGAGTGTCATTTCTTGAAAATTACAGAACAGAAATAAAGCATGGTACATTTTATATCATGGTATCTGTTTTAAAAGTTTACATTGATATTGTGGCCTGGCAAGTTTTACAATAGCTTAATACGCTCTATAAGAATTGAAAACATTTCGTTAAATATGGCCACCAATTAGATTCTGTGCTGCTGGGCACTTGTATGGAAGCTGAAAAGTAAATGAATTTCTGGGAAGAAACTATTTAAATAGTAAAGTTAAACAAGACAGATAAATGATTAACACAGCCTCTGCAAGTTAACTATATGCAGACATGGCAATCAATATATAGAAATTGAGTTTCTCTACCTTAGACAGATTGGTCCTTTTACAGGGAACAGACTGCCACAGGAGGTAGAGAGAAACAAAGTGATCAATTAAGAAAGGAACTGACAGAAAAAAAAGTCAAGAGAAAAGCATTAAAGAATATTTTAAAGCCAACAACCTATCTACAAACTTAGCTTTTTAAAAAAAGCAAACGCTCAGACCATTAGCTTTGCTCTCTAAGAGGTTACATTAGTTAGGTTCACATTCTTCAAGCAACAGTCAATCACACTGTAACTCTAACTAAACAGCTATTCACATAAATTGAAGAGTTATTTTTCCTAAGCATGCTTTTCATATGCCAATGATTGTTATTCAACTTTCATGTTCCTTTGACTTATTAACTGGGCACAAATTTGAGAAGACTAAAGGCATTTGAATTTCAAAAGGACCTAAATGGAGCCTGAAAGCTATTTTTTCTCCGAATAAGCAAATAATCATTGTAATTCAGTTGTTCTAATATACCTAATAAAAAGAAAAGCAGGCCGACATAAAATGAAACATGGTATAAAACCCCATTTCAGGGCATCAAAGTATTTGGATTCACAGGGTTTTCGGTAACTGAGGGTGTTGTTGGTATTTTGAATACTGCTGGGAATATTATGTAACATTAGAGTCAGGTGCCTGAAACTCTTGAATAGAAGTCTTCCCCCCCGCACTATTTAAATCTAATTAAAACAAAATATTTGTTAAGAGACTCATGCCCAGGGGCATCACCTACGTTTTTATAAGAAATATTTTCATATTAAGGACTCAGTTGAACAGTATTAATATAAATACATAACATATGCTTTTATTTAATATTATTTTCTGCAAATAGTACAACTGTCCACCACAGAAAGGGAAAAAGAGGTATTGTATGGGGCAGGTGCAATTGGAAGATAAAATATATGGCAAGCATCTACCATTTTTTATTTAAATAAAAAGCTAAAAAAACCTGGATTTCTTGTACTCTAGGCACCTATATCAATCAGTTTAAATACAGTAGAAATCAACAACAAACTGCACAACACTCCATACACATAACTTTATGACTGTGAAACGAATTAAAACAAATCCCACTTTCTGTAGGTATCACCCCATAGGCTATGATTTAGTCACAGAGGTCGTGGAAGTCACAGAATCCGTGATTTCCAGCGACCTCCGTGACTTCAGCCTGCGGTGGTCAGGAGCTCCAGGGTCCCCCCCCACACCTCAAGTGGGGGCAGAGAGCTGCAGGGTATCCCCGGTACCTCTGGTGGGCCCCCGGAGCTCCAAGCTGCTGTGGGGGGTGGGGAACCCCCAGCTCCCAGCCACCACAGGTGGCGGGAGAACCCACAAGCCCCCAGCTGCTGCGGGCAGTGGAAGAACCCTGGCCGCCAGCGGGGGTACACCTGAGCCCCCAGCAGAGGACCCTCGAGCCTCCGGTCACTGCAGGCAGTGGGGGAATCCCCGAACCTTCAGTCACCTCAGGCAGCGGGAGAATCCCCCGAGCCACCGACCACTACGGGCCACCCTGCAACTCCTGGCCAACATAGGAGGCAGGAGCACCCCACAGCTCCTGGCCCCGATGGGCAGCGGGGGACCCCTGGAGGTGCAGGTGGCAGGGGTACCCTGTAGCCCCCAGCTGCTGCAGGTGGATCCTAGCCCCTGCGCAGCTGGCCTGCTTCAGGCAGCGTGGGGACCCACAGATCCCCATTTTGTCAGGTATATTTTTAGTAAAAGTCATGGACAAATCACGGCTTCTGTGAATTTTTCTCTTTTGCCCGTGACCTGTCTGTGACTTTTACTAAAAATATCCATGACAAAATCTTAGCCTTAATCATCCCTCACTCTCAAAAGCTCCATTAAAGAGGATAAGCATGTCCTAAACATCAACAGGTTTGAGTTACTGTAGACCAAGATGAGGAACACATTCCAAAGGAATAGAACCCTCACAAAGATTATCTCGCCAATAAGCCACTTGTGTTCACGTCAAGGGGATGTCTACTAGTGTGCCTCTGTTGATCTCAACTTCAGTAATATGGTACAGGAAGAGAAGAGGTCTCTCCAGAAGATAGACCTAAAGCTACTTAGCACTTTATAGATCAATGACAACATCCAGAGCTCCATCCAGAAACACACAAGATGACAGAGCAGATCACGAAACACTGGATGGATATAGTCCTGATGGGACACTTCACTTAGGCATGTTGCCAATTTCTGCTCTAGCTTTAGCTCAGAAATGGGGTTAAACACAATGCTTTAGTCTAGTGTCAGGATAATAAAAAGCATGAATTACAACAGTGTAGTCTGTCACAGAAAGAAAGGATACAACCTCTTCAAAAAATGAAAGTGAAAAGTTGCCTTGGGTACCAATAAAAGATGACCATCCAACAAGAACTAGGAATATAACCAGAGTATCAGATTCCGGACACAGATAATACAGTTGGGAAGCGTGCCAGACACGGACAGACATAAATTTGCCATATTTCTCATTGCCTTCCTCCATATCACCTCTGTTTACCAGGACTGTGCCTCAGACAGTTAACTTTTATCCACTCTCACACCTCAACCAGACTTTGGAAAAGGAACTCAACTGCACTGTCAGGGTCATACTACATACAGCTATTATACTGCATACTAAAAACAACAACGCAACCATATGATTCCTTATTGGTGGACTCGTATACATATTATTCAAAGGAGAGGACAAAAGTGAACTTTGGGGAGCTTCATACAAGAGCAGCCTATCAGTAGAAGAACAGTTCCTCTTTGGGACAAGCCCACTTAAAGCAGTACTATCAACTCTTACCAAAATCAAAAGCATGTCAAAATAACCTCGTTGTCAATAATATCAAAGACAGCTAAGAGATCTAATACCAGCATGAATACTTGGAGCCAGGTGTAAACTGGTATACTGGTGATTTCAGTGGAGCTAGGCTGATTTAAACCAGTTGAATATCTGGTATTGATTTTCATGTATCACTAAGTAGTTGTTAATACCCAGACAAGGGTCAGAGAATTCTGAGACATCTACCTACTGTGACTTATCTTGCAACAAACTTATCAGTAATCTTTACCACAAGGAGTTGTGATGGTTTCTTGAGCACAGGTCATACCAAAGACTCTTAAATGCATCAGATTGCCAGCTTCTCTCAAAAGGAAATGTTGATAATTTCCATCAATAAAAGGGTAAGCATTTCCCTGATGGCCTTCAGCAACTAGTAAAGACATGGATTAATGTTCTCTCAATACTTTCAGTACACGTCAAGAGTGCCACTGATTAAAACTCAAGCAGAGATGAGGTAACGTTTGCCTCCTCGTGACAAAGATACACCAACTTTGGCCTGAATCAGAATGCAATTTCACCATAAAACAACAATTTCCTTTCAACAGAAAGTACTCAACTCAGCACTCAGGTGGACACACCCAGAATTCACCAAGCTGTCTACAACACAAAACAAAACTGATTGAGAATTTTGTCTCTAGGAAGGATTTTGCAAAGAACCTCTACTTGTCTTCCCACAACTACTGCATAAGAGTTTTTAAATTCTTTGAGAGTTGATCAGTTTCCCTCCGAGACTTCTATCATTGTTCTAGGTCTCACCATCTCCTTCCTCTTTCAGTTGTTGCAGGCCATCTGTGAACCTGATGACTCTGAAGGGAAAGCCAGGGAGGGCAGTGTATATAGGCCACCTCATCAATGGTTAAGGATAAAAGAATACTATAGAATTGCAAACCATCAACTCAGTGATCCATCAGAGGAAAAGCTTTCTCCCTCAGAACCCTTCAAAAATGCTCTGGCTCTATTAATTTCCCAAGAGAGACCAACGAAAAGGTCAGCTGAAGTTTATATGATTTATAGCTGTTTGTTTCCACATCCTCTATTATTTGTTAGTAGCATTTGGAGTGTATTAGGTGAAACTAAACTACTAAAATTAGCTTGAAATGCATAGAATGTATATTAAAAGAAATTTCACCACTACCATCTCATGTCACTGTCAATTTTACAAGCATAAGCACAGTAACTTGCTTTTCTTTTTCCATTTTTTTTCTTCAGTGAAAAAATCCTTATTTCCTTAACATACATTAGGTATTAAAAGCATGAGTGGTATAATCAAAATGAAGAAATTCTACATTAAACTTTAAAATAAGGATAAAAACTGCCCTTTGTTCTTTTGCACAATTCCCACAATGGAATTTAATCTGATTTATTTGGAGTTAAATGGACATCATTATCCCTGAAAAAAATAAGACTTTAGGTATACTATATACCAGATAAAAGCGGCAAAGAGTCCTGTGGCACCCTACAGACTAACAGACGTATTGGAGCATGAGCTTTTGTGGGTGAATACCCACTTTGTCGGATGCACGTACGTGTCAAATTTGTAAGTACTTACATTGTGGACATGCTGCAGAGTAAATTAAGCCAATTCTAATAGCACAATACTCCAATAGCTTAATTTAGGCAGCACAACATGTGCTATTACAGATGCACAACTATGTAGGCAAGACCGAGTGCTGGCAAGACTACAAAGATGTTACAATACTAGTTTAGCACCCCAATGTATATGCTTAATAAAAAAAAAAGCTAAATCTATGGCAAGACCAAGATTTCTCATAAGTGGTTTTAAAGGTATAGTAAAATGTAACTTACACAAAGTTCTCAAGTGAAATCTTCAACATAAATCTATGAACAAAATCTCTCTTTTACCCACAGCTTATTAGCTGAAGTAGTGTTGAATGATACCGAATAAGAGACGAAGAGTGAAAATAAGCAGAACAAAACATTTTGGACATTAAACCAAAATTTTATTTAATATGGCACAACATTTTACAGAACAACAGAAGTAAAACTAACCCTGCCTGAAGGCATCATAATTGAATTAAAAGAATCCCTAAAAATTCCTTAGAGAACTGCATTATTATACAAAAGGTTATTCTTTGTGAGGCACACAAAATTCTCACGGTATGAAAACCACAAAGAGAGAGACCCATTTATATAGAAAACGTGCAGAAAGTACAGAAATCTCCAGTAATCAGCCAACATTTAGCAACAGTTACCACACAGTGGTATCTAGAATAATGCAATTATAGCCTGTTTTGGATAGACTAATCTGTCTCAAGTAACACTGTTGGCAATTGTCGAACTTTTTAATCACTAATTCAGACTACATTACTGTCATACTAGTAAACCTAGATAAAATTCTGGCTCTGGTACAGAAAAAACTTAATTTAAAAGAGCTTTTTTATAATGCAATATGGTAATTCTCAGTTTTAAATGTACATAACACATTCAATTATGTTAATCCTTAAGGCCACAAAAGATGACAATTGCCTTCATAATAATGCACTAACTTTGCAATTGTTACCTGTTTTGCACTTTTGGTTTGTCTTATTGTCTAGTTGGGCTGCAGTATCAACGTTAATACATGAAATGTCATGCCAATGCACCAAACACTTAAACAGTTAAATAACTGCAATGTTGACAAGGTACGATTTTAAAAAAATAGCAATTTACATCTTTCATCTCTTTTGTTCACTGAGGCAATAGAAGTTTGTCCCCATCTTAATATTTTCCCCTTACTCTTGTATATCGTCTTTGTATACTATATCCCATTCCTCTTTTGTATTTTCTTATTGTACCTTTTCTCTACTTTTCTCCCTTCCACTTTCCTTTTCTTACTTTCTACGTATTCCTCTCTACCTACTTCATTCCTTTATTTTCTTTCCCTGTTCACTTCACTCCCAAGCTTTTATTCTTTAAACGGTAGCTAATTCCCCCGCTCCCAAACTACCTTTTATTCTTTCATACAAAGATCAACTGACATGTTCATTCAGTAGCCTTGGTTCTGGAGGGGTATAGCTTTCAAAAGGGCTTGAGCTGCTTACGAGCTGAAGGAGGACTTGCGGATAGCCTTCAAAGACCCACATTTAAGCCCGGGTCTTCTGAAGCAGAAGAAAAAGAATGGATGTATACTTACTGCATCCAGGTATTTATTGCAAAACTTGATTGTCAACGGAGACTAAAACAAGTGCTGCTACAAGGTCATAAAGTAACCTAGTTACTCAGAGTTACAAACTGATTGGTCAACCACACATCTCATTCTGAACCGGAAGGATGCAATCAGGCAGCAGCAGAGACGACCCCCGCAAAGAAAAGAGCAAATACTGTACAGTACTATGTTAAACATCAAAACAATAAAGACAGAGTTTAAAAAAAGATTTGACAAGGTAAGAAAATGGTTTCTGTGCTTGTTTCATTTAAATTAAGAGGGTTAAAATCAGCATTTTTTCTGCATAGTAAAGTTTCAAAGCTGTATTAAGTCAATGTTCACTTAGACTTTTGAAAGAACCATAATGTTTTGTTCACAGTTACAAACATTTCAGAGTTATGATCTCCATTCCCAAGGCGTTCGTAACTGAGATTCTACTGTATGTGCATATACAGTAATTCTGATAAGCCTTAGGATGTCAGGAGTACATTCTGAAGACACATCAAGAGCAGGAAAACAAGTAATCTTACCTGCATGAATAGCCACTAAAGTTTAACAAGCTGGCTAGTCAAAGCTCTTTATACTACCTGGCTGAATTTACGTGGCATGAGAATCTAAAAAGCAAAGTGTTTACATTTAAAGCTGTGTTTCCACCTAGAGAAGAAAGAGAAAGGTAGGACTAATTGTCCACCCTATTCCTATTCCACCTGCTCCTTAATATTAGGATACAGAATATCAACCTGCTTTGAAAGCAGAGCTGGTTAAACTAGCTTGTGCAAAGTGTTTTAAGATCAACTTCAGGTCATTACAATGGCTGTCAATTAATCGCAGTTAACGCCCCCCCTCCCGCCATCCTCCCTGTAGTCACTCCCCTGTCCTCCCAGACCCTGCTTCTGCTCTAAAGGACTTGTAGGTTCTAAAGTGTTATGTTGTTTCATCATGTTAAAATAATAATAATAATTCTACACTTCTAAGTTCAACTTTCATGATAAAGAGATGGCACTGCAGTACTCGTATGTGGCGAACTGAAATACTATTTTTTATCTTTGTTACAGTGCAAGTATTTGTAATATAATATACAGTGAGCCCTGTACACTTTGTATTCTGTGTGGTAATTGAAATCAATGTATTTGAAAATGTAGAAAACATCCAAAATATTTAAATAAATGGCATTCTATTATTGTTTAACAATGTGATTAAAACGGTGATTAATCTTGATTAATTTTTTTAATTGCATGACAGCCCTATTAGAATCCAAATGTTTGTTTTTTTAAAACTGCTTGCTGCTTTAGACAGAATCCCAGAGAGAGCAATATAATCTTAAAATGAAACCTCCTATGGCACAGGTAACTTTACAGATTCCAGGACATGACCTTCAAATGGCTCTCAGAAATAGGAACCCAACTTCATCAGTGGAGCTAGCAATAAGCAACTCTGATTTATAACCGATCACAGAAAATGAGAACAGAAACCCACAGGCTCTTCTGCCATTGATTGTCCAAGATATCAGACCTTACAAGCTGTTTATTGCAATCTACAGAAACTGTAAAGTTAGCTACCAGCCCTTATGTTATGAATTGCTGAACCCGGAGAAGGGCCATGTAAGTAACAGGCCTTGTAGAAATCAGTCGAAGATGGAAGGCAAAAGAGCACTTCAAACCACTACTATCCAGCTGGTGGGATGGAGACAAGAGAGATTTGGATCCATATAAAATTTCAAACCTTTAAATTTTAATATGAACTACATTTATGACCCCACAGAGAGCTTCATCTCTCACTGCTTCATACTTCTCTATCTTCATCATGTTGCTTTGGAAAAGTATTCCCAAATGTTAGTGCATTGTGCTACACACTAACTGCAGCTTTACAATGTAAAAAAGTTTTGAACACTTAAATTAAAATAATGTTTTATTTTAGCTACTAATATGAATTTTTAATACTTATTTACTGTGAAAATGACCGTTAGAACTGGATAGATGAAGGCATAATAGAGATGGTAAAGGAAGTTTTGATTCTTAAATTAATATTGAGGTCCCTCTGCCTGTTCAGCTGTAACCTGCAAGAGCCTTAAAAACACAAAGTCTCCTAAACGTATGAATGTGGGAAATTAAAACACGCCTCTAGGTCCTTCTTCCCTATGGACGAAGAGGGCAAAAAATAATTGCAGCATAGGAGACTACCAAGAACATGACATATTTGACCTTCAGGGATAATTCTTACCCTGCAAGCTGAAAAGACTACATGGAGAAAGAGCACATCAAAGAGGGTAAATATCTTTTTTTTTTTTTTTTAAAGATTTTTAAAAAAAATTCTTAAGTATACAATATTCATTTTGACAGTGCCCATTTAAATCAAAGGTAACCTAAGATGACAATCTAATCTTGACATCATAACATGATCTGTGTAGATTGGAAGTATTTTTTGGACACAGACTTCATGACATGAGTGCCATTAACTTCCATTGACATATTGTTTTGATGCTACATCTTCTCCTACAGTCTTCCAATTAGCATCAATATTAAATTGTGATAAAGTTTATAGGAAGTAATTACAGTGGATAAGCTCAGTTGCAAATCATAGAATATCAGGGTTGGAAGGGACCTCAGGAGGTCATCTAGTCCAACCCCCTGCTCAAAGCAGGACCAATCCCCGATTAAATCATCCCAGTCAGGGCTTTGTCAAGCCTGACCTTAAAAACTTTAAGGAAGGAGATTCCACCACCTCCCTAGGTAACGCATTCCAGTGTTTCACCACCCTCCTAGTGAAAAAGCTTTTCCTAATATCCAACCTAAATCTCCCCCGCTGCAACTTGAGACCATTACTCCTTGTTCTGTCATCTGCTACCACTGAGAACAGTCTAGAGCCATTCTCTTTGGAACCCCCTTTCAGGGAGTTGAAAGCAGCTATCAAATCCCCCCTCATTCTTCTCTTCTGCAGACTAAACAATCCCAGTTCCCTCAGCCTCTCCTCATAAGTCATTTGTTCCAGTCCCCTAATCATTTTTGTTGCCTTCCACTGGACTCTCTCCAATTTGTCCACATCCTTCTTGTAGTGTGGGGCCCAAAACTGGACACGGTACTACAGATGAGGCCTCACCAGTGTCCAATAGAGGGGAACTATCACATCCCTCGATCTGCTGGCAATGCCCCTACTTATACAGCCCAAAATGCCATTAGCCTTCTTGGCAACAAGGGCACACTGTTGACTCATATCCAGCTTCTCGTCCACTGTAACCCCTCGGTGCTTTTCTGCAGAACTGCTACCTAGCCATTCGGTCTCTAGTCTGTAGCGGTGCATTGGATTCTTCCGTCCTAAGTGCGGGACTCTGCACTTGTCCTTGTTGAACCTCATCAGATTTCTTTTGGCCCATTCCTCCAATTTGTCTAGGGCCCTCTGTATCCTATCCCTACCCTCTGGCATATCTGCCTCTCCTCCCAGTTTAGTGTCATCTGCAAACTTGCTGAGGGTGCAATCCACACCATCCTCCAGATCATTTATGAAGATATTGAACAAAACCGGCCCCAGGACCGACCCTTGGGGCACTCCACTTGATACCGGCTGCCAACTAGACATGGAGCCATTGATCACTACCCGTTGAGCCCGACAATCTAGCCAGCTTTCTATCCACCTTATCATCATACAAGGATTGGCCAACAATAAGGCTAACTAGCTTTCACACACGTGGGAATGGGCCTTACAAGCATGCAGATATATTTTCAAAACAGGATGACTAGCTCAGATGGAGAGCTATTGGATGCTCCTCATCTTGTCAATTTCATAACCTCCATATCTCCTTATCAATGCTGAGTCTGCAATGGTGGATTTTACTGTGGAATCAAATCTTTGCCTCATAATTGTGGTGCAGAATCTAAGTTTGCATAAAAAGAGTAAGCATACATTTTATACACAAAAAATCTATGTTAAAAAATTAAACTTGCACAGTCAAGGAAATGCAAGAATTAAGGTTTTCTGTGTGACCTTAATTTGGCCTTCTTTTGTGTACGCATTATGATACAGACTTAATTACATGATCACATATTATTTTATTCCCACGCAACCTTAATTCTGGAATTTCTGAATTTTGAGTGCTTGATTTACAAACTTAATAATGTTCTTTTAACAGTTTGTGTACAATTAGCTAGGTTTTTAAAATAGCAAACTGAAAATCAAACAAATTCATTGTGTGGCATCATACAGACACCACAAGGGTCATCAGCAGGATTGGAACCTTTAAATCTACTACATGCTTGAGCTATTTGAG
Organism: Eretmochelys imbricata; assembly: GCF_965152235.1. Lineage (NCBI taxonomy): Eukaryota > Metazoa > Chordata > Testudines > Cheloniidae > Eretmochelys > Eretmochelys imbricata. Next base: position 197,551,487 of record NC_135574.1, on the reverse strand, counting down.
TAACCGATAGCAGTAGTAGGTTGTCATCCTTTGTGCAGAGCAGAACTTTAGAGGGGGAAGAGACACATACTTTGCCAGTAGGTTTTCCAAGTATTTGCTGACAGCAGAGGAATTCTGAGACTCAAACCTTGGGTTCCATTCCTGGTTATGGTAGGGAAGCGCTGCAGAGGGCACAGATCATTCTGCTCATTACCTGCAAGCTTGACCCCTTCTACTTCATCCCCTCCAAACTTTCCTTGTCCCAATATTGTCTCTTTCTCAGGCTGGCTCCTTGTCCTAGTCCAATTCTCCTCACCTTGGCAGGCCCCATCTCCATTCCTCATGCTTCTCATCTCAGATCAAGACTCATTGCCCAGCCTTTTCTAATCTTCATCCCTAGACTCCCTGTCACAGTTGTTCCCCTTGTAACTTGCCCCAGTCTTCTCTCTACTCCCAGACCCAGTCTCCTGGCCTAGCCATCCCCAATTTATCCCTACCCCACCTCAGCTCCTTGTCCCCAGCCTTCTTATCCAGCCAGTCCTAGTTCCCCGTTTCCTGACTCCTCATCCGATCAGTTTCTCTCTTCCTCGCCCCTCTCTTCATGTTCTGGCTCGGAGTCCCAGTCTCCCTCCCCAGTCTCCTCATTCAATCTCAGTGTACCACCATCCCCCAACCTCCTTCCCTCTGCCTTATTTGTTCCTAATCCCAATTTCCCAACTAGCTCCTGCCTCAGCCCCCAGTCCCAGTCACTGTGTCCTGACAGACGCAGTCTCCCCTACCCAGTTCACAATCCCATTCTCCTTGTTTAACCAGTATGAGGCTCCTCAGACCGCAGCTCCCAGGCCCAAATTCCATCCCCCTTTCCACTCCCCTGCCAGCCTCCAAGCCCAGTTTCTCCCTTGCCTGAGGCTCCTTGTCCTAATCTACTCAATATTCCACCCCCACGTCTGGCTCTTGTCCCGTCTGCACTTCAATGTGGCAGCTGCCTCCAGCACAGTCCTGAGCCTAGGTGGCAGGACACTGGGAGCACAGGACAGAGCCCCTTGCTCTCAGTTATGGTGCCCAGACCTGGTAACAGCCTAGCCCACAACAGCCCAGACCTGCAACAGCAGAGAAAGTCCTGCTCGGCCCTAGGCTAGCTATATGGACAGAATCTCCAGAGTTTTTAGCTGCTAAAAATCTATTGAGCGCATATGACATGTGATTTTCCCCAAGGTTTATAACTTGGCCAGACTTGGGCGGATTTTCAAGGGGACTGGAAAAGTCCTAACAGAAGGCCATCCCTCTGCCAAATTTTAAGTGCCTACTCTAAAGCACATGGGCTCTGCAGCTTTTCAAGGGAAAAAAGGTCTCCAAATTATTTTTAAGATGGGCACGTTTTCCCAAACCATGTTCTTATAAACAGCTGAACTATTCTGGCTGACAGTTTCTTACCAGCATGTAACATATCAGCCCAAACAGTTAAAGTTTGACAAAGCTACAAGCAAATGAATCAGGGTCTTGTAATAGGTCTTACAGTGTTGTGCAGCCTCACTAATGGGCAATACCATCAACCTCACCTATAATAATTATGCATAATCAATGCAAAAATCTGTGGCACACTGGAAACTGAGCAGTAAATCACATGTCTAAATAATTATCACAATGGCTACTGTTACTTATTGCACTATTCTTTGTCACATTTATTTCAATAAAAGCCTTCACATTTAATTGTGCCTCAGTCTCCACTCTGCTACGCGAGAGTACTGCAGAATCCACACAGCCTGGTCCAGTGTACATGCAGTATCATGTGCAGAGACAAACTTTAGGGTTCCTCCCTTTCAAAGTTAGGACACCCGCTCTTTTGGCTGCAGGGAGTTTGTAGGCCAGCTGGAAGTTTGCTGGGGTGCCCTGACTTGCGGCCACACATTTCCCGTTCCCACCGGAGGACCCAAGGCATACCACCCATCGACAGGGATCCCCAGTCCCTGGTTGGGGTGCACACCCAGTCTACGACTGTGGCCCCTCAGGTTGTGGGGGTTGAGCAATGAAACAGTCTATAGCGTCTGGCTAGGACAAATAGCCAACGTCCAGAGCTCAGGCCTCCAGCGTGTGGGCTGAACTATTACAGAGTCTTTGACCCGCAGCCTCCTGGCTGGGGCAAGCAACCACAGTCTGGGACTCCAGCCCTCTGGGCGGGCAGAGCAACCAAACAGTCTATAGCCCACAGCTTTCTGGCTGGGGCTGGCAACAACCAAACAATCTCAGTCTCAGGCCCCTTTGGGGATGTGGGCTGAGTGACCAATACTCACTGTCTCAGGCATCTTGGCCTAATGTTTTGTGCCCAGACAACTGCTGGGTATGAGGTGGGGTAGGGGGACCTGGGCCCACCCTGCTTCACTGGGTCCCAGCCCAGGGCCTTAATGGTGGTGGATGATCCCACCACAGGATCAGCAAGGAAACAGGCGATTGCTATCTCGCATCCCAGAAGCGCAACCGGACCAAAATCTTGTTTCCCACAGCTACTTCCTACCAGTTTCTGTTGGTGCTGCTCAGTCACTCCCAGGCTCAAGATCAGGCAGCCCTTCCTCTGGTCTCTCCCCGGGTCTTCTGTGCCCTAGGGCAGTGGGTTACCAGTCTTCCCCGATACCAGTCCTGGAATTCTCTGAGGGCTCATCTCTCTGTGAGAGACATCTGCCTCCTTCCGTGGTCCCGTGACAACTGAGCCGCAGGGCCCTACTATTTTACTTCCTGCATGTGGGGTGGGCTTAGCTGAGCTTCCCAAGGAAAACTAACCCGCTCTGCACTGGAGGGAGGCTACTCTGCCTCACTACACACACACACACACACACACACACTATATGAACAAAAAGAAAAGGAGTACTTGTGGCACCTTAGAGACTAACAAATTTATATATATTCATATATAGCTATATGAACAGGTGACGATTATACCAGTAACCACTGAATGAGGGAACATGGCTGCCTTTTGTAATAAAGGTTCATAATTAAGAAAACTTTCTATATTCTTGGTTGCTTCTGGATGCTAAAAAAGTAGCTGTAGCCAAGGGCACTCTTTTCTATCTGCACCTGCCTAGACATCTATGAAATCTACAGCTGACATGTTGACCCTGCCACAATAAGAGGAGGTTACTTATTGTAACTGAAGATTCTTCGAGACGTGTGGTTCCTATCTGGATTCCAGACATGGGTGCGCATGTGCCGGAGCCAGAACTGTTCAGATGTACTTTCTATTGACCCATGCGTGCATCTTCCGCATTTCTGTGTCCAAGGCTATAAGAGGCCATGTGGGTCCACACCACTCCAGTATCCCTCTTACTCACAAGTAATGAAGTCCACAGCAGAGGGGATGGAGGGCAGGTACTGGAATACAAATAGGGACCACACATAACCTCCAGTTCCAGTAAGTAATCTCCTCTTCTTCTTCAAGTGATGATTCCTATATGGATTCCGGATGTGGGAGAGTGGTGAGCAGTGCTCAGTGTGAAGGTGGGTGCGCGGACTTGCGTGAAATCACAGTCTACAGGATGGCTCGGCCAACAGTCGCATTCACCGCCACTGCTGCGATTGCATAGTGAGCGGTGAAGGTGTGGACAGAGCTCCAGGTGGGAGGGGAGGCATGAAAAAGGAGGTAGCATTCCGCAATACAATGGGAGATCCATTTATGGACCCATTGCAAAGAGAGGGCCTGGCCCCTGCAGCATTCCATGATGGTGATGAAGAGCCTGGGCAAAGCCCGGAAGGCATGGGTGCTTTGCAGGTAGAAGGCCAGCGCATGGGCGGACATACAGAGAATGCAGTGTTTTCACCCTGGGGAAAGTGTGCATTTTGGGGTAGAAGATCGGAAGGTGGAGGTTTTGGTTGAGGAGGAATGGAGAGACCACCTTGGGGAGAAATTTGAGATGCAGGCATAGGGAGACTTCGTCTTTGTGGAAGACGGTGTGCGGGGGATTCAACCATCATAGCCTCCAACTCGCTAATGCGCCGCAGGGACTGCCACCAAGATCATCTTCACGGAGAGATGGGTGAGGGAGCAGGTCGCGAAGGGTTCAAAGAGTAATTTAGTGAGGGCTGAGAGGACAATGTTCATGTCCCCACAGCGGGTAGTTTTATGTACCAGTAGAAAGGCCTTGACCAGGCCTTTAAGGAAGTGAAGGGTGGTCAGGTGAGTGAAGATGGAGGAACCCATCCACAGCAGGGAGAAAGGCACTGAGTGCTGCCAGATGGACCCTGCTGGAGGAGTGGGTGAGGCCTGTCAGCTTAAATTGGAGAAGATAGTCTAGGAGGAAGGGAATGGAGATGAAATCCAGAGGATAATGGTGACGGTGCACCCAAGTGGTGAAGTGCTTCCATTTTGCCTGATAGTAGGCTTTGGTCAGAAGAACATAAGAATGGCCCTACTGGGTCAGACCAAAAGGTCCATCCAGCCCAGTATCCTGTCTACCGACAGTGGCTAATGCCAGGTGCCCCAGAGGGAGTGAACCTACCAGGTAATGATCAAGTGATCTCTCTCCTGCCCTCCATCTCCACCCTCTGACAACCAGAGGCTAGGGACACCATTCCTTACCCATCCTGGCTAATAACCATTAATGGACTTAACCTCCATGAATTTATCTAGTTCTCTTTTAAACCCTGTTATAGTCCTAGCCTTCACAACCTCCTCAGGCAAGGAGTTCCACAAGTTGACTGTGCGCTGAGTGAAGAACTTCCTTTTATTTGTTTTAAACCTGCTGCCAATTAATTTCATTTGGTGGCCCCTAGTTCTTATATTATGGAAACAAGTAAATAACTTTTCCTTATTCACTTTCTCCACACCACTCATGATTTTATATACTTCTATCATATCCCCCCCTTAGTCTCCTCTTTTCCAAGCTGAAAAGTCCTAGCCTCTTTAATCTCTCCTCATATGGAACCCGTTCCAAACTCCTAAAATCATTATAGTTGCCCTGCTCTGAACCTTTTCTAATGCCAGTATATCTTTTTTGAGATGAGGAGACCACATCTGTATGCAGTATTCAAGATGTGGGCATAGCATGGATTTATATAAAGGCAATAAGATATTCTCGGTCTTATTCTCTATCCCTTTGTTAATGATTCCTAACATCCTGTTTGCTTTTTTGACTGCCGCTGCAAGGACATCTTCAGAGAACTATCCACAATGATTCCAAGATCTCTTTCCTGATTAGTTGTAGCTAAATTAGCCCCCATCATATTGTATGTATAGTTGGGGTCGATGGTCTCCTGCTGTGCACAAGGATGTCGTGCACTGGAATAGAGCATGCTCTATCTGCACGCATGCCGGATCAAAATACCAAGCCATGAGGTGGAGTGGGCCAGGGCTGGGATGCCACAGGCATCCCTGCGCCTGAGTGAGGAGGTCCCAGGGGGTGAATCTTAATATAGTTCACAGGGCCAAATACCTCCTCTGATGCTGTCCCTGAAGCAATGGTAGTGGCACTCAGTGTGGCAGATCGGGGTGTGGGTCGTGGGTTACCTTAAGTTTAAGCAGCCCACAGTGATGGCAAACAACTTACCTTCCCCTTTTGGTAGAAGGCTTTAAAACCTGGGCTCCCTTGGGGGTGCTTTTTGTTTGTTTTAATCAAAGTTGGGGTTGGGTTTATTTCCAATTTCCTCCTCCTTCTTACCCTGGGTGACATGGGGATTTTCTTCCCTTGGGATTTGCGCCCCACATGGGCTCTCGATTCAACCTATTCACCAGCAATTTGTGCAGCCTCTAAAACCGTGGTAGGTTTTTTGTTAGTTTGTTTTTTTGTCGTCACAGATGGCTGCTTTTCCCTCATCTATAACTACACATAACTAAGGCTAAGATTATGTCATGGAATCCGTGACTTCCAGAGACCTCTGTGACATTTTCTGCCTAGGGCTGGAGCTCCCAGCTGGCCCCTGTGCAACACCCTGCCCCTGCCCTGGTGGGGGGACCCTGCAGCTGCCCAGCCGTGGCGGGGGACCCCCTGGAGCTCCCAGCTGCTGCAGGGGGTGAGGGGACCCCACAGCAGCCCAGCCCCCGTGGGGGACCCCAGAGCTCTCATTCACTGCAGGTGGTCCAGGAACCCCCCCAGAGCTGCTCAGCCACCGTAGGCAGGGGAGAAACCCCAGAGCTGCTCAGCCGCCACAGGTGGGGGGGATCCCAGAGCTCGCGCTCACCACAGCAGCAGGGGACCCCGAACCCAAGCAGCAGTGAGTGCTGAACCTGCCTCCCCATTTTGTCAGGGATATTTTTAGTGAAAGTCAGGGACAGGTCATGGGCTTCAGTCAATTTTTGTTTATTGCCCATGATCTGTCCATGACTTTTACTAAAAATATCCGTGACAAAATCTTAGCCTTACCTATAACAATTGCTCCTGGGCCATCAGATCAAACAGTTTTTCATAATTACCTTCCGCCCCAGCCCCCATTACCCATTTTCTCAGAAAACTACACATTTTATGCACATATTTAACATGAGTGAAACTGTCAAACATTTTGAGATGTCTGTACTTCAGCTGATATGTGTCAGGGGTAATCTCAAACCTTTTCAATACATTTTCTTTAAATTTCATATACACCTTACCATCACCCTCCTCCATATCATTAAAAACTTGTCCGGCTTTCCCAGTTAATCTGGTTAAGAGGATAGGCATCTTCTTATCCTCTGCGACTTGTGCATCCCACACAGTTTTCCCAAAGGTGGACGGGTACTCTTCAATGCAATTAGTCTTTCTGATAACGAGGCAGACTTTCTCCTATCCCTGGTGTTGGTGGGGGAGTGTACTCACAGGCTGAGGAAGCTCCTTTTGCTGTTCCAGTATTCTGAGTTGCAAAGTGTGAGGTTCCAGCTGTCTTTTGTGTGCCCTGTCCTCAGCTTCCATGTGTTTTTGGTGGGCTCTCTTCTCAGCTTCCTTGTCTTCCTGATCCAAAAATCTCACCAAGGTCTCCAGAGCTCATGTTCTTTATGGGCTGCCCAGTACTGCAATCAGGCCAGTTCAACTGCGGTGTTTTCCTCTGTGGCATCTGGGGCAGAAAGATTCTTGGACTCTCTCTGGTCAGCACTTATGAGCAAAGCTCTCAGCTCCTGGAGTTTTCTATTTATGGGATATTCCCCTCTCCTTACACAACTATTCCAGCCCTTTTCTGTCAAGACCATCATATGACTGCAGTTCACTCATTGTGACTAATGTGTACCCTTTAAACCTCTCAGTACCAAGTTTACACTTTTATCAGAGCTAGGTTATGATCTCTAAACCCATCTGACCCATAGCATGTGAATCCTGCTAAGAATACACGAGTGTCAAGCTGTCTGGAGTGGCTCAGAAGCAGGAGTACCAACTTCAGGACAGACTGTTAAGAAGTAGGACATAAACCCCCAACTGGTTGTGAGCTCTATACTTAGATTTCACCAACCAAGTATCAAGTGTGAACTCCTAAGTCACTACAACAACCTTAACATGGAGTCACAGACAGCGAACTTGGCTACTCTATCTTGACACCCAGGCATGCTTGTTTTTGTGACAGATGGTCCCTTACACCAAATATCACAATAATATTCAGGTTACTCCCAGTCCCAAAGGACCAGTCACTTACCACAGATCAATTGCACTCTATATCTTTTACCAGAGATAAAGCTTGTAGCCAATCCTACAATAAACTAACTAAAGATTTATTTCTTTTCTTAATTAATAAGAGTTAATTACAAGATTAAAGCAGGTAAACACACACACAAATGAGTTACAATCTTAGACGCCAAAAAGTAATAGAAAAAAAATAGCTGCAATATGCTAGCTTTATATGTCCTTCAGGGCTAAGCCAGGCCAAGCACTAGAGAACTCTTGCTTTTGTTTAGCAATCTTCACCCCTCAGAGTTCAAGCAGCATAGGGATGCACAGGATCCTTCTTGTCAGGTATTTTTATTCCCTTCCCCCAGAGTTCAAGCTGATGGGATGAGTCCACCTGCATGTCTCCTCTTCACAGGTGTGGGGGAGCAATCAACAAAGTCTTTGTTCTTTGATATTTCACAATGGCTAATTAGCTTTCAGTTGGCCTTCTTGGTGGCAGAACATAATACCTTCCATAGGAAGCCAGCATTTCTACACTATTAAATGCTCCCTTCTTGTTTGATGACTCACATAATTACGGAGGACTACAATGCAAACATTTAACATAACCTTAAAACATGGGGTACACTGATGTTATAAGTAAAATTAATACACACAGCATCCTACAAGCATTTCATAAAATCTAAACACTAAACCCATTCTTATAAACTTAATGTCTGTTGAACAATACTAAGACACCAGACTGGTGAGCCAGACTGGTTTTCAGCTATGTAGTTGTCAGTGTCCAGTGAGGCCTAGGGCCTTGGCATGAGCTGGCACCTGGCCTCTCAGCGTCACAGTGTTCTTTGGGGAAAACTGTTTAGACTTCATTCCTGAAAAATACTGAGTATATTAATAGTTCAAATACACTATTCAACTTGTGTAATTTCAAAGAAAGTGGGAGGCCCAAGTGATTTGAAGACCTTGTAGAGAAGACAGGGGTGACCTGCCCAAAATTCCTTGCCACAGAACACAATCTGGTCTATGCCAGAAGTATTTTATGAGGTCAAAGAAGGAATCCTGTCTGGCAGGCACATTCTGGCAGTATCTGGAGATGCAGTGAACTCCTCCAGGGATAGAAAAATCATTCCCAACCCTCCCATCACATACTTTTCTATACTACAAAACTGTACCATAAGTTTGATGACTGAGAGTGAGACAACCTTGAACACAATTTGCCTGGTCTACACTGACTGCCAAGTTGTGGTCAATACCATGAGATATAACTCCATTGTTCATAGCAGTGTTCAAACAGGATAATAGCCTGGAAAAGGCACGGAGAGGCAGAATTATAACAAGGGGCTCTCCAAGAACCCCCCCACCACTTTACAAGGAATAATCTTACGAACAGTCAGTAGTAGTTTTTTAGATCAATCAGTTTTGGGAGGCTGGGGAAAACTTCCACTTTTTAAAAGTTCTTTTTCACCTCCCTCAGAAAAGATAAATGTGAAATTTATGAGCAACCAGTTCAGTGTCTTGAGTTTCCTGTGGGTAGCTTTCTGGCAAGACAGCAATAATCATGTGTGTGTCAAGGAAACCAAACAACATTTTTATACATAAGCTACAGAATTGAATGCATTATTTAAACTGAAGTTATCACTAAATATCCTATCCTGCAAATCAGGGAGACATGGAGAATGACTCCATAGTTAAGCGTTAGATACAACGGAGGACAAACACCCCATTATTCAGGGATGTAATTCAATTTAGGGTAAAATTTACCAAAGTGACTTCAAAATTTAACCCTCCGTTTCCAAACACCATTATAACTATTTAGAGGACAATTTTCTTTGTAACATTTCAGTAAAATATTTACTACCTTTTTTAGAGGAAGCGTCTGTTCCTTTTTTGGACTATCTTGTTTCATCAAATTTCTGAGGATTATTCTCATTAAAAATAATGCCATGATTTCCAATCTTCTCTCTCACTCCCCCACACTCTTGGATAACAGTAGAGACACACCACTTTCGACGTTTTAAAATTAGACACATTCTTGTCCTCCTTACTTGGGGTAACCTATGTTACACCAGAACTAGCCAATAGAGCTGTCAAGTTACATCAGCTACTTCTGCCTTCAGATGCTGCCAACCTGCTTCCCTAGCCGCACTGCTTAGAGACCATGGGGAACGAAGGAGACAAATAAGGCAGCAGGCAGTATGGGGGTTGGCTCCTGGGAGGGAGATGGAGGAGCAGACAGATGAGCCACAGGAGAACGGCTTTGGAGAGCTATAGGTTAGCAGGGATGTATGCAGGGGTTGTGATGGGGAGATGGAGGGGGAGGGAGAAGGGGAGGGAGGGAGAGAGAGCATAAGAAGACTTGTATGCAATCAGTGCATGGGGTGCAAGAGGCAGAGGGAAGCCCAGTGTCTGTGCATCACAATATTGGTGTTTGAAGAATAAACTCTTCTTCTGACAGACAAGCTGATGCCTACATGCAGAATCATGGGACCCCCTCTCACCCTAGGCATCCCCAAACAGCTGAATCAAAATCCCCTTTCCCTAAACCTCCCTATCACCCCCTCTAAGTTCCTTAGAGCATCAGACATCAGCACTACAGGAATTGGGGACCGGGGGGGTTGAAAGAGATGAGCAGACATGCAGAGGGGACATGAGGAGTCAGCTATGGGAGAAAGGAGGGCGGGTGGGGGCAGAATGGGGCTTGAGCTGGGAGATCCAGAGAGGGAAAAAAGAAGACGACATCTCTTTGAAAAACTACCTGCAGCACAAATCCCTCCTTCCTCTTGTTCTATACTGGCTTTAAAGTAAGGGTCAAAGACATAAAGCAGTGGATCCTGCTCCTTTCCCTGGCCTGGGTAAATGGCTGCTCCCTAGCAGAATCCCCCTTCTCTCCTTGGTATGGATAAGCAATGTTTTCTTTTAGCTTCCCCTTCTGCTTGGTTGGCAAGATGACTGCTTCTCGCTCCTGTTTCAATCCACTTTAAACACTTCTCAAACACATGCAACTTTCTCCCTCAGCACAAACTGTTAGCTATTGAGAAAGCAAAAAACAACACCATACTTCTTCAGTAAATCACTTCAAGGGATCTAGTACAAACGTTGAACAAACAACCTCAAACATAAGTTTTATAGTTTATTAACTTAACCACCTCCACTAACAATCAGCAGCAACAAACTTAACTCGAATTAGCTACTAAAACTCTTCACCATACTCTAAACTAGGCACTTCAATCATGGAACATCCATTACTCCTGGTTGGAATTAAAGGTTCCATGTTAAGTGTGGAGGTGGTGACTAGTAGCAGGTGGTATGTTTGTGTCATAATACAGAGCAAAAGTCACTGTTACATGCTGAAAGGGCTAGTAATGACTTGAGACATTGATTTCCTGCCCTTATTATGCTTTTATTGATGTTACATGGACTTGAGCAACCTTGAGTGATTTGCAGTTAAATATTTTGTTTGGAGAGGATAAATTATATGCATGTAATTTTTAAAGAGAAATATCTTGCATGCAAAATTAGGACAAATGGAAAATTTGCAAAATCATGAATTCTACTGAACTGTCTTGTTTGCTCTTGCAAAACTTGCCTTATGAACTCCATACACGGCAATTTTATTAGTGTCAAACACCTTGGTGTGCGAGGCTGCTCTCTAGAACAGGACTGTTCTCATGTTTGGGGGCTGAGCTCCAGGCAGGACTGGCTACTCACTAATGTAATGCTCTCCTCCTATGTAAAGTAGATATTTAGGTAAAATTTTCAAAATTACTTAAGTGACTTTAGTAGCACCTTCATAGCCTAAGTCCCATTTTCAAAAATGATTTAGGAGCCTAAGTCACTTTGGAATCTTTAAAAATTTTATCCTACATTTTTGGCACAAACATCATAGTGTACACAATAAATTAATTGACGAACTGAACACTTCATCTAAATTGATATTTAAAAATACATTTAAACTAACTTTTTCAAGAACAAATTATTGCTATTTGTGTAATTACTGTTTAGAATAAACTTACCCTGGATTATAAAGCATGACAGCTGAGAGGTTCTCACAAGATTTTGAAAGATCTGTCATAGATAAACTGAAGGAAGACAGTAGTCCACTCTAACAGAACATAGAATTAAAAGATTATCACTAGTATTAAAGAAACTCTGCTGTGCTTACAGAAATATTACTTTTTCTCCTTGACAAAATATGAACTATTTTGATGTGAAGCAACGCAAAAAATAATCTAAACCAGTGAATATTTAAACATATTAGAAACAAAAATTATTAAAAGATTTGAATTCCTCAGGTACTCACCTTTCTTTTTTCCCTCAGTTTGGCAGCTTCCTTGGGATGATTAAAGCGAAACATATTGGTTCTCCCAAGTAATATAACAGCACCTGGCAGGAAACACACACACACAGGTTTATTGACAGCATACTATACCAGGAGATATTCAATAATTTCCTCAGTCATCTGACAAGAGCACTGACTTCTACAACATAAGACAAAAATGAAAAAGCATTATTCTAACAACTAAGGTTTGGGGTTTTTAAAAAATGTTTAGATGGAGCTGGAGCTGCATTAATAGTTGTTGTAGTATATACCTTGTTCCTCCCTATTACTACTATAAAATACATAAGATGTTAGGTCTTCTACAAAATATAGACTAACCAAGTCTGGACTATTTTGTCCAAAAGAACAGAGGCAAGCAGTGGAGATGGCAGTAGGAGCTTTCTCACACTGCTTTACCTATGTATAACTCAAGGCCCATTTGGAGAGATCTCTTCTATGGTTAGAGGACAGTTCAGTCTCCAACCCATTTAATCTCTGGACTCCTTTCTGAAAGGTGCCAGTTATTGTCAAATGTAACCTGTCCACTACTCAACACAGATGAAAACACATGCCGAATGGCAATGACTTTCAATCACTAATGATCTGAGAGAACTGAACCTGCTACTATACGTTCCGAAGACTCCATTACCCTGTCATCATCTGTACTCTCAGCCATTCATTCCTCCAACCAGAAACAGATAAACATTGATCCAAAGCTCTCCATTATCCAAAAGAGGGTCATCTGACTATGATACTGAAAATCTATTTCATGAACCAAAACCATGACTAGCTCAAATTATTCAATAGCCCCCCATTATATTCAGATAGGTCAACATGTTCTGTGTTTAATCAATTACAGGTGACAAATAAAAACATTTCTGGGCAACTACTGCCAGATTTGAAGGACATTAAAGCCAATTTTAATAATATTCTAATAATAACTGTGTTGTCAATGGTGTCTTACTGCTATAATAAAACAGAAACTCTTTTTAAATAGCCATAGATTTACCTGGTTTTATGGATGAAAAACTTGCCAGCACAGTCAGGCAAAGCTTGAGGAAAGGTGTCATATTTTACTTCAACAAGCCAAGTATGTTAGGATCAAATTCTGCCCTTGGATAGTAACGTTCCACTTGATTAAGAGAATCTGCCTTACTGAGAACACAAGTTGGTTTTTACTGTGATCACAATCTACATGGTCTTTAATAATCATGAATAAAAATCTGGAGTGAAGTTCTGGCCCTGGTGAAGTCAATGGCAAGACTCCCATTGACTTTAATGAGGTCAGCATTTAATTCCTGATATATAGGCAGCACCCCAAATGGCCCTACTGGAGTTTGCTGTTAGACTTGTGGTTATGGCATTTATTTCAGGTGATCTAGACTTCCTAATGTATATATACTGGTAATGAGAGCAGCAAGTCTATCGGTCAAAATAATTATACAACTAAAATGGAAAACTGACATCTTCAGATGTGAGCAATTTTGCTAATTTGCAAAAGTTTCTTTCCAGTGTAGTGCGAGATCTTTAATATTTTGTCTGAATACTTAGAAGAGCATGAGTATCAATTGGTATAGTCTCCACTGATTCTTAAAGTAAGCATTCATGTTTGTTTCGGATTGTAAGTTCTTGTGTATATTGTATATAATGTGGATGCCATCTTGTTCCATGGCCTCCCTTCCTTTTTGTTCTACTTTAAACAAAACTTGGCCAAAAAAAAGTTTTAATAATGTATTTGTAGATATTATTTGTACATTGGTAATGCCTGCAGATTCTCCTTATGCTCGGTACTTTGCACACATGGAAGTGCTTTATAACCTAAATAAATATGGCAGACAAAGGGCATGAGAAAGCGGTTGTTATCCCCATTTTTCCAATTTTCCAATTTGGAACAGAGGCACAGAGTGCCTGAGACACATGCGGTGGGGAAGGTTACACGGGAAGCCTCCGGCAGAGCTGGACATTAAACCTAGATCTCCTGAGCGCTAGTCTAAGGACCTAAACAGAAGATCATCATTTATTAGTGGCCAGTACAACTGTTTACCTCAGTGGCTTTGTTTCTAGAGTTGCTGTCCTAAATCATCAATTTGCTTTTGACAATATTCAAAGATTATTTACAGGCAATATTTTAATAGCAAACAGCAAGAACACAGTTTAATTTTGGCACAGCAGTCTTTTTAAAATATTTGTCAGACAACTCTCTTCTTGAAATGGTTGATGAGGGATGAATTTAAATACCTGGGGCATGTAGTGTGCTCTCAATTCATTATGGAAATCAATATAGAAAAAGCTTGCAAAATATAAACATCCTTTGCAGACGGCACCGAATGTTGGCATTATCACACAAAAAGGTGAAATCAAACATCCTTTGCTTTCAATTCTGGATTATAGTAACAGTGCTATTGCATTTCATCCCAGTCTAATCTTAAAAAGATTTACTGTTCATGAAGGTTTGTGTTGCAAAGTCATCTCGATACCATCTCTGTAATTTATGTGATGCAGTTGGCCTTTCTGTCATGAAATGCATTGAGTATACTTTTTTACGAACGCACATTAAACAGATTCCTGCTGGTCATAACCACTACAGCTTAAGTTGTAAAACTATTTCCATTCTACCACTATTTCATATGATTATAATTTCCCCAAATATATTCCTTTTCATTTTTGGTCTCTGCTGGAAGGTTATTTTGATTAGTTTTAGAGGGTGGAGGGGGACTGATTTCAGTGAAACTCCTTAATCTATTTCAGAGTGAGTGTAAAAATCACTCATTGTAAAAACTTTAACCACCAAATGAAAACAACAAACAAGTCAACTGAAATTTCAGAATCAGTATGTAGATAAGCATTATTGTTTCTGCAAATCTGACAAAATGGTTTTAAAAATAAGTAGGAATGTTTTAAACTAAGTGATTACGCATACAAAGGAGGACACTCCATTGTTAGCTGCACATTTAGATTGTTATGTATCTAAGGTACTTACATGGCTCCCATCATTATAATATCTGAATGCCTCACAATCTTTAATGTATGTATCCCCACAAAACCCTTGTAAAGTAGAGGGAATGTTATTATTTCCATTTTACATATGGGGATTTACATTTTACAAACTAACATTTTAGTATTATGCTTTCTGTTACTTAAGCATGATTATACAATTTTTATTCCAACTTGAGAGCACTTATTTAGGTTAGTATCAACATTAAAACAGAACAAAAAACATATTTAAGTCTAACCAAAGTTTGCACAATATTTGCTAAATAAGAGGTCACATTGTATAATCATGTAATATTGAGCAATGCAATTCCCCATCAGAATGTGAGCAAAGTGTACAGTTAATGTTGTCATGGAAACAACTGGATCTGCTATGGGTTGCATGATTTATTAATTTTTTTTATTTTAAGTATCTACATTCAGGAAGAGTGTGAGTAAGTGGCAAAGGAAAGGGTTTATCAGACAGCATCAATAGGCATGTTCCCTACCACTCGCGGAATTCTTATCTGGTAATGGAATTGATTTCTCCCCACTCGTATCCAGTTTCAACAGAAAAAAAAAACATTTGGATGAAAATAAAATGTGCACGTTCCGCACATTATATCACCACACATATCTCCACCATATTGAAAAAAATTGTTGCCACCATTAAAGCTAACAGATGCATAGTGAGAATCTCCCTGGTTGTAAGGCAAAAGTTATTTTTAGTTGAATTCTAAAAAAAAAAGGGGGAATTTTTTAAAGTAAAAATGTGATGGTATTTTGGCCTAAATCTGGATCCAAACTGGATTTAGGCTGGGATTTATTCCAAATGGAAAACAGTCAAACATTTAAATATGTATTTAATGCTGCTGAAAATCTTGTAAAATGTTTTTATTAGGTGAAAATATTACAGTAATTACAGTATTACAAATATTACAGTTGTATTTAGACAAAAAGCACATTAACTAGAATTTACAAACGTTTGAAGTAATTTGGAGAAGGAAGTGATAATTATGTTCATTTATTCCAAGGGAAATCTAAACACTAACACATTTCTAAATAAATGGTAATGAAAATGAAAGGACACATTTAAATGTCTCAGCAGTAAATTACAAATACCGAGAGCAGATATTTAAAGGTGCTGAGATTCCAGGTTGAGAAAGTAAACATTAATAATCAGTGGTAAGATATGTGTATTACAGAACAGCATGACAAGTAGCTAGCTAATGAGTTCTGTGGGGGGGTGGGGTGTGTGTGTGTGTTAATAACTTTAGCACCCTTGTGGCCAAGATGGAGTCTGCTCTGCAGGCATCTCTGTCCAAGAAAAGGCATGCGCAGGAATATAGCAGGGAAACTCCCTTCTACCCCAGGAACACCTCTTCCACACCCCTGGAATACACACCCACCTAGTAAAGGCAACTAGGCTGGCTCCTTCTTATTTCAGCTCCTTTGCAGTTATATGCCTAAATGGATACAGAACTAGCTACACTGCACCACGCCATCAGCAAGCATTCAATGAACCACAGTTTGAGAATCACTGGCTTAAGCAAACAGCAGAAAATCCTGATGAAATAATTTTAACAAAGGAAAAATTCCTATACTGGGCAGCAAAACCTTATCTGATACAGTCACATGATTTAATTCAAATACTTCTGACAGCAATTCCAATCTGCCCCTTCTCATGTGGACTCAGCACAACTGAGGAGAGCCTCACCCTGCACAGTATACTAAAGGGCTCCTCCACAAATCCTAACTCTTTGTATGCAATGGCCAACACTCACCCCAGTTGTGCTTGGGTTTGGGATATGCTCTGGCACTAAAATTTCACAAAGACTACAACAGACCACGGCCAATACAAAGCTGCAATAAAATGTTTAGACATTTTATTAGGGAGAAAAGACAGCTGCTTGCCAAAAACCTGGTTCAAACCAACAACCTCTATAACTTATCCAAAGCAAACCCATGCAGCCCCTACACCAAATATTCCAGAGAAAGTAAAGGGGTCAAGAAAACTTAACTGTACTTGCAGTCTGCACCATAAGAAAAATTCCTTCTCATCCCCAAATGAATTCAATCACCTAAACCCTATAGGATGCCATCTTTCCATGGCAAAAACTGTGCCACCAAATCTAACTGAATTGCCTATACCTAACCCCATTCACACAATTATCCTCCCACAACAGCAATTTTGGGGGAGTCTAGGAAGATGGGAAGGGGGATGCTTTTGTTGCTGGGATGGAGAAATCTGCTTCTAACCCTTTGGAATGGTGACCCAACTGAATCAATGAGCAGGCTTGACAATCCCTAATCAAGCCAACTAGATCTCGTCTCTTTCCCTAATCCTCATGAGAGGAACAATCACTACACAGGCTTGAGAGAGGGGAATGGAGTTCAAAATTTTAGCTCCTTCTAGGGCCCAGCTGAACTTTGCCCTATTTAAGGTGAGACAGGCATTACACTGAAACTGAACTCCTTCACACCTCAGTTGTTAAAGTGCAGTTTGCCCTTTACTGTCAATGCTTTTAGCATTATTCAAAGTTAGGATTACATTTTTAGGTGCTTAAAATAAATTGAAAAATAAAAGTGCAAATAACCTTAAAAATATTAATGAAGGTGAACAGAAAGAGGCAGAGTGCTTCTTGTTCTTGCCAGTGATAAAGGCAGGCTACAATTTACCGTAGTTCTATGAACATATTCCCTGCATTGTTGCATGGATCCAAACAGTAGAGTGGTTGCAACAAGTGCTCCCCACCCACCTTCTTACCTTTTCTTCCCTCTTCTATGAATAACCCTCACTTACACTTCAATGGACTCACACCAAAATGTGTATCAGAATGCTTACTAGATTCTGGAACACTCCTAGGATTTACTGCCATAGCTGGAGTGTGTGTATGGCCATTAAAAGGAGGGAGCATGGAGATATTTTGAAACAAGCAACTAACTTTACAGAAGAAACCCAATGATTTCTTCAAGTTAAATGTTCTGAGTTCACAAAAATCACCAGAGGTGAATGAAATGGCAATACTGTAAATATGAAAGTCCTCATTCATATTTGGTTGACACTACAAATAATGAAAAATTACCGAGCCTCATACAATTTGGGAAGCGTTGTACTCTGTGCTTCAGATGTCATCAGCAGCATGCTGGGACAGGCTACTGCCAGTCAAGTAAAAGCAATTCCCCTCTTATGTTGCAATAAGTTGACAAATTTATGACGTGGCTGCCAATGTTGAAGAACAGTTATTTACAGGAGTTCAGGAGAGAAAGTACTTCAATATGAAAATACTGATGTGCTTTCTGCCCAAATTAACATTTGTTCAGTATGAGTGGGAAAGATCCATACATTAAGACTTCTTGTTTTGTTGTCCACTGACGCAGGACATGCTACTGGAGGAAAGGTCTCTGAAGCTTTCCAACAATCAATTCTTGACACTGGGTTGGATTGGCATGATTGTGCTGCTATTTGCACTGATGGTGCCCAAGCTAGGACAGGAAAACACAGTGACCTTGTGACTAGACTCGCATCTATTTCATCCCAAGCTATTTGAAAATTTTCAATTCACCACCAAGCTCTGGTGGCAAAGACAATACCAGTGGAACTAAAAGAGCTACCTGATGAGACTATAAAAGTTATGAACTTTAATAAAGGGAAGCCCACCATGGGTTCTCCACTTGGGGGCTGCGACCCACAGAGGTGTCACAATCACCCAACGCTTCATGCATTGCTATATGAATGGGGGGTTCTGGGGTAGTCCTGGAACGGGAAAGGTTGAGAACTTCTGTTTGAGGTCAGTCTAAAAACTTGAGCTGGTGCAAAATGTATCCATTGGTGCCTCCCAATGGCAGCACAATGCACCCGTGCTCCATGATCTACACTGGCTGCCTCTTGGTTTCTCGATTAAATTTAAGGTTTTGTTTTTAAATCTACAAATGCCTTAAACAGCTTGTGATTTTCCTGTTTGGGACGTCACCCCTCTCCTCATACCATTCTCCTGCAGCTGCAGTCAGCAGAGGTGCTTGAGCTGGATCGCCATCTATTTAAAAGGGATTGGCAGGAGTGTATGTTCTCCATGAAGGGCCTGCAGGTCTGGAACAAACTCCCTCTGTCCAAAATAGTCCTGCTCTGTTGGCCTTTAGGGACTTGGGAGGCAAGGGGGGGGGGGGAAAGAGAGGGAGTAGCAAACATGGACTAGCATTCCTTTTCATTATTATAGATAAACAAACAATCTGACTTTTAACCTTTCATAGCCTTCTCTTCTTGTATAAAATCCGTAAATTCAAATATTTAATAACAATGAGTGTGAATTCATAACAATGGTTTAAACTTATTAAACATTCTCTTTCCATTATAATATTTCTCTAGTTCAACCAAAGAAACCTAAAATAAAGGCTCTACTGATTATTTTGGGTAGTGAGGGAGGAGGAATGGAACAGTAAAATTAAAGCTGAATTTAACAACTGTGTCCTTATGATGCAAAGGCTTTTCACAGTTATCACCAGGGAGAAACAAAACACCATGAGAGAAAATATGTTTTTCTGAGCAAATACCTTGGTTTAGTTGGGTGGCCTCTGTAATCTGAATTCCATTCACAGAACACTGTGCTCCATTCAGTGGTATTAAATTCACTGTACCGCTGAGATTTTCAAACACGCAGTGCTCACTTTCCAAATCAACGCCATGAAGAACTAAAACACCCCAGAGCAAAGAAAAGAGTTATCTTCCTAGCATTTAATAGGATTTTTGTTTCATTGATTTTGGGTGCACATCACCAGGCATTTGAGTATGTATTAGTCACTTTACTCTGGACAATATTCTGTGTCTTCTCCATCAACCCATGCGGACATTTGATTTGCCTCTTTTTTGGTAGGGACAACTTTTCTTCTAATTCCACTGGACAATAATGCCTTCCAGACAAATCGTAAGTTGGGGGAGCAATTATTTTTATCTGCATGAGTAACTTCGGAACAGTTAAATTTAATCTGAAAATACAGGATGTTTATAATGTAGACTACTTAATACTTGTCTGAAATCACAGTTATTAAAGGATAGCTCAAGATAGAACAGAACCTCAGGTTTCCCATCCCCGTGCTTAATCCTCTAGACCACGTAGCTTTTTTCCTTCTCCCTCTCACTTCCCACATGAATTTTTATGGAAAAATAGCTTCTGTCTTTCACCACAATCAGATAATCATACCCAATTTTGTCAAACATTTCAGAGTCCGGGACTCACTCTAATTTAATGTTTACAAACGCAAAGCCAGGCATATTTTGACCAAAGAAACTCATTATAAATATTTGCCCAATTCTAATTTCTCAAATTATACCCAAAGGATATGATTTATCAGCAGAAACTACTATCAATGTCACTAGACATAACATGTTCCATGCAGTACTCCATAATTAGCTCTCATTCCAACATGAAGAGAATATGCAGGTCAGTTTAAGTAGGCCTTGTCTCTATCAGCCTGGGGAGCTTCCAATACGACCATACAAAAATACCGTCAGCATGCCAACAGGTTAAGCAAATGATCGTGGTCTTGACTACAGCAGTTTACTACACGGAAAAGGACATCATCATCATAGGGCACTGTTTCAGTTTTACAATGACCAGGTTAATAATGCATCTCATGGTGCATGGATCTGAAGGTCTGCCAAAACCCACGAACTATTTTAAAAATTATACTATTAGACACTCTTTGAGCCAAGTCCCACTGAATTATGATAATGAAAATCACTGTATTGAAATGCAGTTCTCTTGTGTTTTTTGTTTTTTAAAAGAGTATTAATGTACATTCATAATCAGCAAAATATATGAATATCAGTAACTAAAGAGGAGGGGAAATTTTAAACATGTTATATGTTTGGATGTTGGAAGAGAAATGGACATTACAAGGAAGGATGGATGTGAAAAATGCCTCAACTTTCTTACCAATATTCTGTTCTGTGGCAGCATCTTCTCTGCCGACATACGTTTGGCCCTCCTAGACATGGAAAAAAAGCTATTTTTTTAACTCTTCAAAATAAGATTAAAAACGTATCCTATTACTCATCCCCACAAACACAGAACTTCGGATCAAAGTACTGTTCACACATAGTATTTTGATTATCTAGTAACAATTTAAAATTGCTTTATCAGACAATCTTTATTATAAAACATTGTTAGTTCAAGTTTTACTTGGACTGAGCAAAACCACCTTGATGGTTCTTAGGCAATTAATCTATATTTGGATTTCAATTCAAGCTTTATAACAAGACGAATGAAAAACCACTAGAGCTCACAAGAATGTCCTATGTCTATCGTAGGTTAATGAGTTGACCCTCAGGATAGACCTAGGCTCTAATTGATTCATATTTTAATTTGAACAAGTTATAGCCTTTTTACAGATGATGTCACAGTGCTGGAGAAATGTAATGATCACTTACTATAGATTATAAATTAGTACTATAATTAAAGTTGTCCATTTAAAAAGCATGAGGCAGACAAAGACTGCGGAAGCACAGAAGTGTGTTTACCTTCAAGTGATACAAGATGATCCCAGTACTGAGAAGATCATCATCAATGCCAATGAGGTGAGGCAGTTCCGAATCTAAAACGACACCAATTCCTTCTTTCCTAAGGGCTAAGGTTTGTTCCTGCAATGACAAAATTTACTTTATTCTCAAAGCAGAAAAAGGGTATTACTGTTAATTCTCTATTTAATTAACACTTTTTAATGAATCAGTAAGGCAACGTCTACACTGCACATCACCTGCGTGTAAGGTATGTGTAGCTACACAGAGAGGAGAAAAGCAAGCTGTGACCACAGAGGAGGCAGAGGGGAATGCCTCTGGCAGCTTCTCTGCCCATGCCCTTCTCCACTGCCTCCCTGTCAGAGCTCTTCCCTCTAGAGCAAAATCTTGGGCAGTGGGCAGCTGCCAGAGCCTGTTGCCAGAGACTTTCACTGCAGTGCGGAAAGTCTCCGCAGCTTCCCAGTACTGGAGACTTTCCCCGCCACAGTGAGCTGCTGGAGCCTTTCTCCACTGCAGGAATCTTTCCTTGCAGTGGGGAAAGGCTCTAACAGCTCCCTGCGGTGGGGAAAGGCTCCAGCAGTAGGGAGGCAGCTCCAGGACACTCCACTGCTGTTTTTAGAAGGGGTAAGCACTGTTTGGGTGAGTAGAGAGCCCAGTATGGTACAGACCCAGAGTTCAAGCAAGTCTATGTTCTACTCACCTAAGCAGTGCCTCACTGTCTACACTATTATTTATCCATATTCGGGGGGCATGTAGCATATGTATTCTACACTCCATCAAAATGAATGTGCAGCACAGACGTACCTCAAGTTGGACATTGTACAAAAAGTCACAAGGAAATAAACAAGACTGAAAAATTAGATTTCAATTTTCAAATGGGAATTCCAAGCTTGCTATTCAGAAATTCTCTAAATGGGTTATTTAGGACTAGTCAGTAAAACAGATTAGGAGGATTACTCAAAAGAACCCTCTAGTAATGCTGGCTGAATGGAAGTTATGTGCTACTTTTGGTGTTGTATGAAGAGTTTGGATTTTCATATGGGATTTGTAATCATAAGGGATGGAAAACAGAGAGTTCTATTTGGTCACACTTTAAATAAACAATCTTCCTCAATAATGAGCCTGGAAGACTGAAAAACCAACAAGCTTGAGTAATTAGTATAACCTATAATGTAACAGAAGCATAGAATATTGACAGCAATAAATAAATAACAGTTGCAGCCATAATTTCAATTGTACACAATTCCTCAAGTGCTTGATTCCATTGGGACTACTCATAGAGAAAAGTACCATTCAGCATGAGTAAAAGTGCAACCTTTAAGTGCTAAATGATTTCTGGTAACATCTTTAAAGAATAACATATTGATGTATATAACAAGATTAGAAACAATAGTTTGTTTTGAAATAAGGTTTAGTATAATATTTACATAAAATTAAAAAACAAGGTTTAGATATAAAGGTACCTTTATTATTGAAGTCTGGTTTTGGTTTTGTTTCGGTTTTAAATATAAACCACACAGCAAAACTCCAGGATTTATTTTTTTTATACAAGTGAAATTGACATTGTAAAAAAAAAAAAAAATTAACAAATCTCACAGCTGTGTATCACAAAGCATACACTTTTCTAGTGGCACTTCTAAACACACAAGATATATGTCTAGTGACAGTGGAATGACTGTTGCCTATTCATTTCATTGATATGACCCCTATCGGTCTTGCAAGACCTTACAATGTTTGCACATGTGGGCTGACTTGCTATGCAAGGTCCCTTAAATACAGAAGCCTGACATAAATCTGAACAATATTTTCCAACATTGCCTCTGTCAAGCCAAAATGTTACAATGACAAGACAAATACCCCCAAACAAAAACCAAAAAACCCCACAATGGTAAAATATGAATTAAAGTTTTCAAGCATTCAGAAAACAAATGATTTCGTGATTAACGCTGCCCTGCAGCTCTCGGACATTCAAACTGCGTTCGGCAATTCCTTGATACTGTAGAAATGTCACCTTATAAAACTAAAATGTAGAGCTTAAATCATTGTTCGAATGAAAAAGTAATTTCAGACAAAAACATCTATCACATATTAAATATTTATTAAGAGCTACTCATATACGTACTTTATAACGCTTCTATATGACAAGACTGAATACTTCAAAACACTACAGGTTGATGGCCGTTTGCAAATTGCTGGCAGTTTTGGCCCAGCGCAACACATGAAATATTTAAAGTTAAACATATTTTTTCAGCAGAACAAATCACTTGCTAACATCCCTTGCTGAGGCAAAAATAGGCTTGCTAGGTTGTCCAGAAATCATAACTGAGGGAGAAAAATCAATTATGAATAATTAAGAGCAATGAAAAATGCTTCTCCTTTCGGCTGGTAAACAAAGTTTAAATTTACTGACGACCATTAAAAATAAAATGGTTAATTATGATTTAAAAGTGATGTGTTGTTCATTTATTCAGATCTACAACCAGAAAATCAACTGAATTCCATTATCAATCTCTTATTTTGGCTATATTCCTGAAAATTACATGCACATGCATCCTATTAGTGTATGTATTACAGACAGAGCTTGTAGCACCAGCACAGTTAATGTTACCCAACACTTTACAATTTTGCTGAACTTAAGCCATTTGGGCCAGGCCAGCCGACAGCAATTCCAGGCCTCAGTGCTGTCCCTAGGCAGGTGTGGGGCCCAGGGCAGAAGTGACGAATCTGTCACTTCTGGGACCAACCCCATCACTTCCACGACCGACTGTGCTGGGCTGGCCAATCATGCTGGCCCACGGGCCCCCGCAAAGCATGGGACCTGGAGCGGTCGTCATCTCGCGTGCGCCTAGGAGACCTGCAGCCTGCCTGGGTGATTTCAAAGGGTTATCGCAGCAGTGGCGGCCCTGGGCAATTTCCCCCTTCCCCATCGGCGAGCCTGATTTGGGCTGAAAATCTTCCATGCCAGGTGTCTGCCTCACACTGAGGGACGTGCGGTTTTGAAACTTTCAGCTAGAATATTTATCCATTTCTGAGAACAACGTTAGGGGAAAATACACTTTTACCAAAGTTAAAAAATAGTTAATTGAGAGAGTCTAGCACCTCTTAGCTAAGGCTGTAAAGTGGTCTCGGTGTCACTAGATGGGACAGAGCACCACACCTAGGTGGTGTGTGGGTTATACATGCACTATCCCCGCAAAAGGCAACTGAGCTTGCTCCATACTGGGGTTTCAGGACTAAGCAGGGCTTTCCTTGCAATTGCTCCTTTTGGCAACCAGAGACTCCTTGGGCACTGGAACCAAGATGAAGGTTCTGTTTCTCTTCTGCTCTCAAGAGCCCTCTGATAGCACCCAGGCAGTGTGGAGAAGAAAGAAGCTGCCTGACCTGTGAAACCACCAGGAATCACATTCCCCTTTAGTGGATGGTTCACATAGAGCACAACAGCCTACTACTGCAGTTACTCCATTAGCACAAGCTGTAGAGGTCTGTCTTGTAGATCTAAAAGATCCACCCCTGCCAATGACCTATTTGGGGGTCAGTATGGTTACATATGATACAATGTGTTTGTCAGATTTCTTTTTTAAAATCTTAGGTTAGTACAAGGATCACCACAGTGTCCTATTTCATCCCCACACTGTCCCTAGTGCATGGACTCCCAAACATGAACAAAAGTTCTGAGAAAGGAAGGCACAACAAACAACTTCAAGGATACCCTCCACATGAAGTTGGGACACTTTTTAAGGAAAACGTACACCATGAAGAGAAACTTCCTCTGAACTGTAGAACTCAGAAATACAATTGCACACAGTTTTTTCATTAGGATTGCATCAGTCCACCCATAGCCATTATGGGGGCACTTTCTTGGGTTCTTCCAACCTCGGTTTCAGCCAGGTAAGCTCTACAGAATACTATAGAGAAAAGTGAAAATTCACATCTAGCTTGATCAGTGTGCTGTGAGTGGGTGTGGGGATGGAAGTTGAAGAGGAAGAAATTTTCTAACCCCAAATATAGTGATCATTTTCATGCCGAGCATGTTGTAAATAAGGATCGTTATCAATTACTACCTCGAAGTTATGAAAGCAATAGTCTCTCTCTCTCTCTCTCTCTCTCTCTCACACACACACACTTTGCTAACGTCAGTACAAGAAAAATTGTCTTTCCCTACTACAACCCCTGCCAGAGTAGGGGAGATAGGGTCAGCAAGAGAGCAAGAATAAATCCTACTCCTACTGGCAGCTTCTTTTAACTCTCGTTAAGGAATGATCAGGTGAGTTTTCGTACCAAGACCTGCTATTGCTCCCTCAGTGCTGTCTTTCTCTCTCCTCCCTCTCTCCCTCCCTCCTGCCCCCCCTCCCCCCGCCACAAGGTCACTGGAATGCTGTCACCCAAAGGTCAACCTGTCCTTTGTGGAAAACCAACAAGTAAAGGGAAGGCACCAGAAGAAGGAAGGCCAGGCAAACAGAAATAACCCTTGCATCATCCCACAGGTCACAATAAGGTCAGTTCCCATGGAGGCAGGATCCTCATTTTAAATAAGTCAAAGGTCTATAAGCATGCCATATTTATGAGGCAAATAACTGCTTAGGCTTATTTCATGGCTTGATTCACCTGGATTTGTACAGCAATTTTTCAAAAGCTGTGAACCAATTATTCAAATTACAGAGTGAAAAAGCTCAAAAATTATCATTTTGAAAATGAATAAAAACTCAGGTTTCTATTTTTAAAACCTGAAGATACTGAATTCATCTTCTCTACACTTATCACCGAACAAAAAAAAATATCATTGTATTCATAGGCTGTTGAAAAGAATACAATAAGGCCAAAGAGCAGAACACAAAGTATCAAACAATAGTATAATAAGCTGTAGTTTTACACTGAAAAGTGACTTCGTAAAAATTATTATTTTTTGGAATCTCACTAACTTCCAGATCAAATGTGCTCAGTTGACAAGTAAATGGCCAATTCAGGAAAGCATCCCTATTCAAGACAGCACTTCAGCACACTTAATTTGAGCAATGCTTAAGCACTTTCCTGAATCAAGGCTACAAGAAGAATGGGATTTTAGTTGTTTATCTAAATGACAGCCCTAGGTTCTTTCTTGTTCTCACATGGTCAGAAACCAATATTCTGAAACTGCAATTTCTTTAACAACTCTGTGGAAGACATGAGTGCCAAAACAGAATCCCACTCACTCCCCCAGAACTATATTAGTCTGTAGCGCTAACTGGGAATCAAATCTTTTATGGCCCAATCCCACAATGAAGATCTACTCATTAAATTTTTTTTAAAGTATGGTGCTAAAATACTTGTTTGAATCTTTGGGCTAGGCATGTTGAACCATGTAAAATGTGTACCATAAAATATGCAGTTTGTGTAGGTAGAAATTCAAACACTGTTTTAGTAACTTTACCTGTATGGAAACTGCAAATCACATCTCGTATAAGTTTTCTTTAAAGCCAACAGTACAGTTACTTGAAGAAATATAGAGGGTCCAAAGTACACTTCAAATATTCCCTTATCAGTATAAGAAGCAGTATAATATTGTAATCATCCGATTAGTCACACTTTCTAATGCTATTGACATTGCACATATTAAAATGGTAAATAATTATGACACTGCCCTTTTAATAATCTGCTCCAAGAGGTTCAGCTTAATTTCCATTACACTTTCCACTGCAAAAGCTTAATTCTTTATTTAAATATTAAACAGTTAACTGTTGACACACATTGCGCAGACATTTCTGATAAAACAGAACATTACATTGGCTGAGTAAATTGTCCAGATGTCTATATCTAAATTATGCAAAAATACGTCATTCCAAATTAAAGAAATTATGCGTAAAAATATGCAATGGCAAAAGTCCCTGCATTAGTAGTCAACGAGACTCCATAACCAGAGAAGATTCTTGTGGTAACAGGAACTTCGGGTGTACCTGAACAAAAATATGTTATAATATCCTGGGTTCACAATGATAGAAGGTTTTCTGTGGTCTGGCGCTAACATTTAATGCCATATAAAAAAAAAAAACCACAGACAACTATACACAAAGGCAGGTTTCACAGTAGCAGCCGTATTAGTCCTTATCCGCAAAAAGAAAAGGAGTACTTGTGGCACCTTACAGACTAACAAATTTATTTGAGCATAAGCTTTCGTGAGCTACAGCTCACTTCATCAGATGCATTCAGTGGCAGGCTGTCTGTAAGCAAGGACTGGCCTGTCTCCCAAGATCTGTGAGAGTGATGGGTCATCCTTCAGGATAGGTTGTAGATCCTTGATGATGCGTTGGAGAGGTTTTAGTTGGGGGCTGAAGATGATGGCTAGTGGCGTTCTGTTATTTTCTTTGTTGGGCCTGTCCTGTAGTAGGTAACTTCTGGGTACTCTTCTGGCTCTGTCACCTTACCTGATCACTCTCGTTACAGTGTGTATGGTAACACCCATTGTTTCATTTTCTCTGTGTATATAAATCT
This sequence comes from Eretmochelys imbricata, assembly GCF_965152235.1. Lineage (NCBI taxonomy): Eukaryota > Metazoa > Chordata > Testudines > Cheloniidae > Eretmochelys > Eretmochelys imbricata. The sequence goes on along the minus strand of NC_135574.1, from coordinate 197,523,688 downwards.
CCCCACTGTATTTTTCACTGTGTGGAAGTACACAAGTACTCCTTTTCTCAATACACAAAATAAGTTCTTAATTCATAACTGGTTTTCCTCCAGCTATATATTTATGTTTTTACATGATTCCTTTTAAATACTTGGAAACTTGAAACTAATCTGTTTCCTTGGAAAAGAAAAAAAAAAGTCTCCATCATTCTGCATATTGTAGGATTGCTCATGAATGCCAGGCTGCTAAAACAGTGTTTATTTCTTTAATTTCAAAATAAATAAGTTACAGAGGAGAAAGAATTACATAGACTATGCATTCAGAGAAAAAAAGTTGGTGAAACAGTGGCCTCTTCTTTATAGATAAGTGGAGTTCCTGTGCAATTTCAAACTGAACTAAAAGCCCTACAAATTTTAAATACAAAGGAACAGGAATAGAGTCAGCTAAAGTTTTCCTTGTTTTTTTAAGGCTTTCATGACATTAGTGTATCTTAATTTTGAATACATTTGCATTTCTTTTAATATTCTATGTGAAATCTTTGAAAAGTCTGTCATATAACTATGCCTTTAAAAAGTTAAAAAATACCATGAACACAAATGAAAATGAATAAATGCTATTAAAAGCTACACATTACACTTAAACTTTATGTTGCTATACTGTAAGAAAAGTTAATCCTCTGTTTATATAGCACTTATCTTTCAGAAGAATCAGATAACTTCCTTCATTACAAATACATGGCCTGATCCTGCACTCCTGGTGTACACAACTCCCACCAACTTAAGAGCATTATCAAACCTCTCAAGAAAGAGAAGTGCACCCACACAACTTGAAAGGGTCAAAGCAAGGGGTGTGCATATGAAGGAGAGAATCGGAACAAGAAATGGAGCATGAATGGGAGAGCAAGTAGTGTGGAGATGGAACTGGTTAACTGGGGCCAAGGATTACACACACAGATCTGTCCCAAGGTAATTTTCACATCACATGTACAAGTTTGTACGACTGGTTCTCATCATGTCTCTCTGATAGACTTTGGCTTGGCAAGAGCTGGGATGTTTGCTGGGCTTTTGATCCAAAGACTGTTGAAGTCAATGGGAGACTTTCCATCAACTTCAGTGTGCTTTGGATCATATCCTAACGCTCTCTTGTGGTGTACATGAAGAATGGGATACAACTCCAAGACAGAGTATCTGTGGAGGTATTTTGATGAAGGAAAGGACATGATTAACACTGAATTTAGAATTTAACCTTATACAAAATGAGCATTTTAAAAGCTAACATAAGAAAGGAATTACAGTTACAGTCTGCACAGGATTTTACACCTAACGCAAAGTAATGGTGAATTTGTTTTTTCTCATAACAAACAAGCAATATACTTCTAGTGATATGGAACTGGGATGTGTGATTATATATTCCAAGAAACATACTTCTATATGGTTATAAATAGAATATGTGACACAATTATTCAAAAATTTGGGCAGCTAAACATTTATTTTTATAAAAGAAGTGTAATGGAGCAATGTGGTTAAAGCACAAAGTATTTCAAGAGCTGCCTTTGAAGACACCAGAAAGAAAAAAAGACAATAGAAAGGAAACAGCACAATAATCCCCAAAGGATTTTCCTCCTACTTTCTGTAAAAATGCTAGACACCAGATGATTATATGGGCCATAACAACATGTACGTCAGGGTACGGCTCAGCAGGGTGGTATGAGGAGCTGTTTCTCTCCATTGGAAAGTTCTTCTTTCACATTTGTCACTGCAGCAGAGATCATAGCAGAGGCCACTCTGCAAAGGCAGAGCATACTGCAGACTGGGTTCTAATGTGTTTTGGCACCAGCAGTTGTAAATTAAAGTAGTGACAACTTTAAAACAATACTTTTTATAAGAAATAATTGCACTACGCTTTGGTATTTTATTTTAAAAACCATTCTAGAGGAATTGGTATTTCCTGTTTCATAAGCAGGGCCCTATAAAACCATGATTTCACAGAATGCACAGAAATTGCTAAATTAGCCCAATACTGCAATCTTTCCACCTGGGGGGAGGCGGGACACAGGAGTGGGCACATGGCTCTTAGTATATGACAGCAGCATGTCACAGCCCCAGTATGGGTGGGGACATGGAAGTTGGTTTTATGCTATGGTGTCACCATTTTCTCAGGTCCTTACTCATAAGAACAAGTGGACATTCAATCAGAGTCTAAAAGGTGGCAAATTCAAAACAAATAAAAAGGAAATATTTTTCATACAATGAGCAATTATATTGCAGAATTCATTGCCACAGGATGTCTCTGAGGACAAAAATTTAGCATGATTCAAAAAGGGACTGGGCGTTTATATGGATAACAAACATGCAGAGTTATAGTTAATGCTAACAAATTTTGAAAGCCTATCATGACTTAAACCAAACCAACTATTAGGAATGAGAATGTTTCTTGCATCTTCCTCTGAAACATCTGGTGCTAGCCACTGTCAGGTTGCAGACTGGACTAGAAGGACCTCAGGTCTAATCCAGTACGGAAATTCCTATGTGCATCCTTTGTAGCCACAAGCATTGAACTCTAGAAACCACCACTAACAAAAGCTTTACAAATATTAACTAAGTGGAAGAGGACTATGAAAACAACTGACCTTTAAAGTCAGTGAGTATCTTTCCAACTTATTTGTGTTAATACAGATTTATGTTTTGAAGACTAACTTCACAAATAAGAAGACCTCAATCTTTAAAGCTCCTCAGTGCTCCTGTATACTGTAGCCCATTTACTAAGATCAGGCATGGTTCTGAGACCCTCAACAATTCACCTAGGCATAATAATGTGAAAAAGGTCACAATAGCAACTCTGAATCTAACATCTTTATGTAGCGCTCAATGTTTAGTTCTACAAGACAACATTTTAGTGGTAATTTTAAACAGATTGTTGTATTAATTTTGTGTGGGAAAGAGAGTTTATAATGGCTTTTCTGGTAGTTGATGAGAGCACTCTCATCTTACATTTTTCCCAGAAATAATTTGCTCATTTTCGCCAGGTCACTGACATCTAATACAGGTTTTCAGAGTAGCAGCCGTGTTAGTCTGTATTCGCAAAAAGAAAAGGAGTACTTGTGGCACCTCAAAGACTAACAAATTTATTTGAGCATAAGCTTTCGTGAGCTACAGCTCACTTCACTTATGGGAAAGCAAATTAAGAGTCTATTAAAAGGTCAACAAATAGCAAAAAATATATTCCTTTTGATCTCAAGTCAAACGATCAAAGATGTTACAAGGACAGAATAAGATGCCCTTTAAAACTATCAATTTGATTTTGTGTACTCAAAGCATAAAAAAACTGGCGCTCTAGCAAAAATGTCATTAGTAATTGGTTGTGTGTCATAACATGGCTATGGATTTTGATACTTTCCTTTTGTAATCCTGGTTCACTCAGGGCAAGAAGGGTAAACTCCTGTTATCAGGTATGTGAATCTGTCCTTAATTGTTTATTTCACTGAAAAAAACCAGCAGCTAGGCACACACTTAAGTTGTATTGCTAATGCAATTATAAATTAAACAGTATACTCAGTCATTATCTAATTCTGAATAGATATTATTCAGAATATCTGAATTCTGATACAGTGTAAAAGTCATGAGAAAAGACACAAAAGTCTATAAACCAGAGAAGCAAAAAGTAATTCTATTTATCTAATAAGAACAACATTAGGAGGTTTACAAAAAGCACCATGTGAGAATTAACAGCTCCTCAATCCAAATGTTGAATTATAACCATGATAGAAGGGCCTCCATTTCAGTTATAGAAGACAATGAAGTGCACAGATTCATGGCAAGAAAGATAAAGGTATTCATAAAATACAATGAGCAAACAAGAGCAATAGGAGATAAGGTATATACAGTAAGATCAAAAGATGGGAACACAAATACCACCTCCCAAAAACATATTCCCTGGGGAAATGTGTTACTTTAGTGGTTCTCAAACTTTTACTATTAACAATCCCTTTCAGAAAGCAAGCCTCTAAATGCAACCCCCCTTATAAGTTAAAATCACATTTTCATATTTAACATTATTTTAAATGTTAAATGTATAACCCTATTGAATGAGTTTACCTTGTCTTAATTTAAAAGCGGTGAGAAAAACATTTTAATCTAATTATTGTTATGAGTATAAAAGGTTTTTTTGTTTTTTTAAATAGCTACACTTTATGGGGGGAGGGGGGAAGAAACTGTCAATACCACTTTTCACAGCAGACTTAGCATCTCATTGCCACCCTTACTTCTGCCCTGCTGCTGATGCCAGCACTGCCTTCAGAGCTGGCACCTCTGAAAGGTGTGCAGCCGCTGCAGCGGGGCAGAAGTAAGGGTGGCAACAGGGTGCTAAGTCTGCCGTGAAAAGTGATATTTGTATGTTTGTTACTATCACTTTTCACAGCAGACTTGCTAGCTAGCTGGGTGACTGTGAAGAGCAGTATTAACAAACATACAAATAGCACTTTTCACAGCAGACTTGCTAGCTAGCTGGGTGACTGTGAAGAGCAGTATTAACAAACATACAAATAGCACTTTTCACAGCAGACTTGCTAGCATTACTTCTGCCCTGCTGCTGGATGCAGGTGCTGCCTTCAGAGCTGAGAGGCAACAGAGCGGCGGCTGCTGGCCGGGCACCCAGCTCTGAAGGCAGCGCCGCCACCAGCAGCAGCACAGAACTGCAGAAGTAAGGATGGCAATGCCATACCATGCCACTTTTAAATCTATGTGACATTTAACCTTTGCGCTGGAAGGGGTAGTGACGAGGCAAATTTTGGGGTGGCTATAGCCCCTGCAAGGATCGTCGTCGTTGTCTCACCTCCACACACCTTTGTGTCTGACTGTTAAATTATAAATTACTTTTTCCATCATTAGTATTAATTTTTCTTGCACATTTTAAAAAAAAGACAACATTTGTCTCAGATGGGATTCAGTAAGCAATCAAACATCCTCGGTAGGATCCAAGTGGGCCTACCATCTTCAACTGGGTAACATGCAATAAGTGGTCATGTTCACCAGCTGGATGTGACATTAATTACCCAGACCCAGCTACGCTCCAGCCCTGGCAGCTGACCGCTGTTCGCTGACCCAGTTGTTGCTCCCACTGCTGACCACCGTTTGCTGACCGAGCCTTCGGCCGCTTCTCTAACATGCCCCTCCAAAACCAGTAACATTTTAATTCCCACACACACCCCTGTGTTTACCAAAAATTAGCCATGACTTTTGATGTTTCAGGATTTTAGTATGTGAATGAATACATAAATACATCATGGTAAACTTCTGCCTCTTTACCAAAATCACAGTGATGTCTGACGGATAGTACCATGCTCCAAAAATCACAGCTCTCATGTAAATGTAAAACACATCCACTACATAAATGAAAATGGCATAAAAATTAACAGGACAGAAAGGAATTTTTTCAGCTATTTTTCATGACTTCCAAGTAAAAGCCACTGACAGCAACAAACGAAGCCTAATACTGCTGCTTAAATTACACCCAGGATGCATCAAACTTAACATTTTTCTGATAGAAAATAATTAGACTGTCCAACATACATTGGAATAATTAAAACTAGGCAAGCGGCCTAAGCTCTTGGAATATGTGACGTCATTAGCATTTGAAGTCAATCTCTCTCTCTCTCTCTCTTTTTTTTTTTTAAATGAGAAACCAACCAGGGCTGTGTGACATGGAAGTAAATCTGACTTTAACATGTATGATGTCCCTTTTAATGAAAGATAGAGGAGAGGCAGCATCAAGACAAAAAAAGTTGAGTATACAATTAGGCTGTCTAGCTACTATTCTGAAAGTGTAGCATCAATAATGTAAACACAATTTCAATTATCATTATTTTACAAGGAGGCAATCCATAGCATTAAATCACTTGCAGTGAAAAAAAATCAAATTTATTTTAAAAATATAAAAAAAATGAAGAATCACTTTTAGAATTTACGTAAAATCACAGTGATTAAAAGCTAGAAAAAATGTAACCTTCTTTCCAGGAATAATTTGGTCAAGTTCATTTACAATTGTTTTATGTTCTCAGCAAAAAAAGTATAATTTGGCTGACAAACTGAGGACTTCAGCTAAAAAACTGACAACTTTACAACAAGTATTTAAACCATTTATTGTCTTCAGTTTATTTTCATTTTTTTCTCCTTTTTGTTTGCTAGGATGTATACTTGCTATTAGGCATCTTCATCTGCTTTACTGATACATTATGAGTTCCCTTCCTTTTGGGTATCAGGATAAAGAGTCTTCTGCTCTCCTCTTTTGCCTAAGAATTTCTAAAGCAAAAATATAACAAAGAGAGCAAAGACTCTAAAGAGATGACTTAAGAAAGCACAATTACAACACAGTTGATGAAAACGCAAGAAAGGAAGTGGAGAATCTCCACACAGTCAGAAATATCACACACAAACAAGGCTAACAAGACCCACGTGAATTCGGGTCCCACTCGCTCAGGTTTGGGATGTGAAAGCAATGCTCCAACTCAAGGTGGGGGCTGAAGGGTTACACATGGTTGGATGTTGGCATACAACTGATAATCATAATCAAATGGCGTGAATGCCTAGTTTTACTACCAATCCAATTTCAGGAGCAAGCAAACCTGTCAGGAAAGCTGTATGTGGATCTGTGGACACAATATTGTGCACTGAGCCCATGGGCAGGTGGCCTATTTACCTGAAGGTTCACACCTGGGCCTTGGGGTGAGGCAACCCTGAGTTGGCATAAAAGGAGGAGCATGCTCTGGGACTAGCTGATGCCCCTTACACTCTATGGCAGCCAGAGAATAGCCACCCAATGTGATTATTGTTCACCTGGATGGGAATGATTTGCAATTTTATAATAAAATCAGGGCAAAGAAAAATTTGGAGCAGATCCAGGACTAATAAATTATTGTGAAATACTGCAGCAAAGAGCACTGTGGGAAGCTGCCAGGACTCCACCGGTTTACAAAGCCAGAAGGTGTGTAAATCGAAAAGGGGCTAAACTTGTAAGTGAACAGGGAGAATGAATAATCACCCATCAGAAAATATCATATGGGGTACCCACATTTTTACAGGTGATGGGGGTACAAATTGTGAATGGGGAGCAGATATATTTTTGGCCGATATTCAGTAGGGAATATTTAATTACCTGGAAACCCAGTCAAGGGTCAACCTGGAACCTCTTTGAGGCAAATATTTAGTATGGGTACTTGTTCGATAGGGGTAAGGGGCCCTGATAAACTGGATTTGGGGAAAGGCCCTTAACCCACACACACACAAAGAGGGTGGTAGAGTCCCAGCCAGGCTGGGACCAGAGAGGCAGGAATAATGGCAGCACTCTCAAATAGGTGGAAATGATTCAGGAAAGAATGACCTGCACTGTACAATTTATTGCCAAGTATTTCCCAGATAAGTTAATAAAGTTATGACCTAATTAAACCATGCCCCTTGCATCTTGTCTATCTTCCTGCATGGCTGAAACAATGCCCTAAGTCTGCAAGAAGTCACTTTTCAACCTGTAAGATGCTTCTTTTGTCCTACCTTTTGCTTTCCTGGTCTATTTAGATTGTAGGCTTTTCAGGGCAGGGATTGTCTCCTGCTAAGCATATGTACAGCACCTAGAGCAATAGGACTGACTTCAGCTAAGGTCTGCAGTTTTGGCTGTAATAAAAATAAGTTACATTCAAAAACCCCAACATCAATAGAATGTCAAAGTTGCAAAGTTAATCACTGAAAGGTTCAAAAATACCTGTGCAACCTTAAGTCTGCCCCCTTGTGCCTATGCATTATGATACAGTCTTCAATTGGATAATCATATTTTTCCACAGGACTCCTGCATTATTCAATGTACAGAATGGACAGTGTTGAGTGAATGGGTACATTCCAATTTCTTTTTTTTAATCGCCATTCATTGTGTGGCCCCAGGTGTTATTTACTGCACATCTTTCAAACCTTGCACTAAATACTAAGTTAATAATTTATTCATGGATATTTCCACTTTATTATCTCCAAGAGTGAAATAAACAATGAATTTATCTTTACAACATCCCTGTAAGATAAGGGTCTATTGCTATCCCCATTTCACAGATGGGAAATGAAGGCACAGAGCAGTTAGGGGCAAAACTATCAAAAGTATTCACTAATTCTGGGTGCCCAACTTGTGAAACCTAGGGACTGATTTTTCAGAATACTTATGAGTTGTACAGCACTTTATTTATCCAAACCACAGTAGCATCAGACTTCAGTTGCAGTCATGAGCATTCAGCACTTCTGCAAACCTGGCCCCAGATGACTCAAGGTACTTGGAAAATGCAGAACATACAAACAGTGGCCAACTGAAAACTTAGTCCTTCCTTACCACCTAGGAAATCTGTGGCAGAAGCAGGGACAGAATCCAGTTCAGCTTCCTTAACCTGAAGACTATCCTTTCTCTTTCTGCAATTCCCAGCCTCATTTACTACAGACTTTCCAATTCCTCCAACTAATGAGGCAGACAAGAGCCTCATTCACTACCCAACTTCAATTCATTCCAAGAGCACAGTCCAGCCTGTGCACTGAATGAGGCAAAGGTCCTGATGAAAAAATAGTGTATGATCATGTCATTAAAGATTGGATTATACCACAGAGAGAAGGGGGACAATTTAAGGTTGCATGGGAAATTTAATTATGGCTTTTTCTAACTTAAGAAATGGACTTTGCAACCTTAACATTATTTTAACAGTTTTTTTAAAATGCAATTTCCTAATTTAAACAAAACTGAAAATAAATTCTTCTTGTGTAATAATATTGACTCCCAGTTTGGATCAGCACCAGCATCTGGATCTTTGGATCCGCAGCACAGACCTCTACCACTTAAACTAATGGACTGACTGGCAGAAATAGCGCACTGGTATCTTATGTGGACCAGTCACTAGACGGGGATGAGACACTCACTTTCCCAGGGGATGGCAAAGTTATTTGCTGACAGCAGAGAAATGTACAAACTCAGAACTCATGGGTTCAATTCCAAGTTTTGGAGGGGAGCGTGTTCCAACAGTTTTACATCATTCTTCCTCTGTGACCCCAGCCTGTCTGTCCTCCTCTGCTCTTATCTAACCTCCCCATTCCCGAGCTTCTGCCTTCCTCCCCTTTTACTTCCCTCTCACCCCTCGCCCCTGAAAACCCCTCTTTCCCCCATTTCTTAGCCATGTGTATTTGAAACACATGCTTCTTCCTCCACACTGCCTTGGTGCCAGCACCGGGAGCATTGAGAGCACAGGAGAGAATCTCCTTCCTCCCACTTCTGCTGCCCATTGCCACAGTGACCCCAGGCAGTCAGGAAGAGCAGTTGCAGGGAAAATTCTGCCCAGCCCCTGCAGCCCTGTGCTGGAACATGCTCAGTGCAGATGGAATCTTTGGATAATTTAGTTAAACTCTATTAATTCTCTGCTGAGTGTATGCAAATTTTTCTGTGGGATGAGGGGGGTTGTCTTATAAATTGATTGAATTTGGCAATTTTTTGCAGGGATAGCAAGAGACCCGTCCCTGACACCAGGTGACCTCCCCAGCCCATTCTTCTCCCACCTCCTCCCCCACCAAACAGCAAGTCACTGTTCCAACTGGAAGCCCCGGAGCTTCTCTATGCTTTGTTGTTTTGTTTTTAACATGCGCAAAATAATATATTCTTCTCTAAACTCATTCTTGACTAAACTACTTAAGCTGAAAGCATCAAAATAAATCAGAGTGAACCAGTATGGCAAAGACATAAGCAACTGAGAACAGGGGCTTATAATAGGAAGGGTTAGACAACCTTAACTATAGGTGGGGCTTCCAGTTCTGCCAAAGATAAATACCGAAAATACAGGCCTTTCTGTTCTCAATGTATGAAATGCTGTACTCACTGAATAGCTGGATTACCCATTTCCCAGAAGTATAATATATTTGTTCACAGCTCTGGCAAGGGTCAAGAAAGGACTTTACTGATAAGAACATGATTAGGAAAAAACAGTGAGATAATGTTTGAAGGGTTTGAACTTTCGTGCATACCACATTGTCAGCTCCAATTCCCAATGGAAAAGTTTCTCCAGGCAAGCTTCAGGTGAGCTGATGAATGAGACCAGGATATACAGCACTTATTAAGACAGAGAGTAGATGTTTGCATTTTCCCCGACAACCAATAAGCAACTCTGTCTGACTTGTTTGGACATCAAAAAATATAACCACATTCCTTTGCTTCTCTTCTCACCCCAACTCAATTAAATCTTTTTCTGGGTGATTGTAATAAAAAGTCTAGTTAGATTTATCAGGACAAAGAACATTCTTAAGACTGTAATTAACAATTAAATGAAGGCAAAACATATTACTTTGTAACATTTGCATTGCTTTTCAAGTTTTGGTTCTCCCAAGATTCTTTTTTAAAAACAATGTCATCAAGTAGGCTGCTAGAATACCAGTTGTGTTGTTGGTGATATGATGTAGTTTCCAGTGCACCAATCTTTCATGCTTCAGTAGGGCAGCTTCTGGGGCTTTTTGTTTTAGCATGGAGATAACTGATCTTGCACCCTTTGATAGGGTTTCCTTTGAAGGAAGCATGGTCTCATGGTTAAGAATAGGCAGATTTATCGATCCTTACTTGGAAATGTATCTTCTTCAAGATGTAGTGTCCTCAGATTCCACAAAGGATCTTCACTCTGAGTGCTGCTTAGAAGTCAGGAGAGACCTGTCTGTCACTGTCAGTGCCTTAGCCCAGGACTCAAATCACCTTAATAGCAACTCTTTGAGGTCGCTGCCATCTTGTTCCACCACACACTGGCACCGCTGGCTTTGAATGGTCAGTGGTGCTGATACCAATCTTCCAAACAGAAGATGTCTGTCCCTGGGCACAGAAGCGTCTGTCCAGGCCTGCTGCTACCCTCCACTGTGCTCACAGTCAGCAGCAGAGGGGACTAGTACAACTGCAGAAGGGGCAGCTGCTCACAAGGGAGCAGCTGGAGCTGCCAGAGTATTTCTTCTACTCCTGACCTCCACACAGAGAGAAGCAGTAGCATCAGGAGCCATCAAAGGAGAAGCAGACCCAAAGAGCTATTACAGCAACAGCAGCTCAATACCTCTTGTGGTCAGGGAGGAGCTGCAGCTACCCCAAACAAAAAGTAGCCCAGAAAGTGGAGGGTCAGTCCACCCCACCACAGTGCAGCTCAACAAGGTAGAGACTCCAGTGCACCTTAGCAGAGGACTCATGATCCCAAGTTTTTTCTGCATAGGTGGTTTTTGAAAATATAGTCATGCTAGCTCAGAAGAACCTGCTCCTGGAAGGAGAGTTGAGAATCAGTAAATACCCATTTATTTTTAAATTAGCTTCTCTTTGTGTAGCAGTTTCCTTTATTCTTTAGGAAAGTTCAGCCATGGAGTTTGAGAGAGTGACAACAAGATAAGAAAATAGCAGAAGACAGAATCTTGCAAGGAGTTCAACTAAGAGAGGAAGAGCCGTTGAGTACAAGACCAGCCCAAATTCCTCCATGCAGTTCGATGGGGACACTGTTCCATGTAGCATCAATTCTTGACTGCTGGATTCTTAGCCAGTGCCTGAGGAAGAAAATTGAGCACCCCTCTGGATCATTGTGAAGGCCAAGAAGTTGAGATGAAATACACATACAAAAGTGAAGAATTCAGAAATTGAATCTGACTGTTTATGGAGTGGGCAAATGGAAGTATCTTCATGTGGTGAAAACAAGCCTGAGTCAGTGCATCCCTTCAAAAGCAAAGCATTTGTTGTGGCTAAAAACAAAAAACAAAAGCAAAAAAAAAAAAATCAAAGAGGCAAACACATGTCTGAAAATTTGCTGGCCCAAAGTATCTCTCTAACAGAAAAAATCCTTTTTTCATATAGCATGTAAAATTGTCAAATATCAGGGGGCTTTTGCAAATTTTCCCCACAAACACTGATGTGCAAGAATTGAATGAACTCAACATGAACAAATTCTTCACTAAAAGTGTGTCCAGTCACCATGGACTAGGTTCTGCAGAAATGAAGTGTCATAAACATATAGAGGAGAAGACAGTTAAACTCTGATGATAGATAAGTCCACAACTTTAAGTAAGCTCTGAGTCTTACTCATGTACCCGAGAGAAGGGCGATGTCGGCCCACCTGCAGTGGATGATCGTTCACAACAGCTCCAGCTTTCTCCATAACTGGAGCAAACAAACCTACAGCACCAAGCCGAACAACCTGAAGGCCAGAAACTCCTTCCACTACAATGGGCTGATCCATCGCAAGATGGTCGGCGTGGAGCCCACGGCACCTGGCAAGGAGATTGTGGTGGTGCTGAAAAAACGGGCAGGTGAGCGCAAGGCAGCCACGAACTATGAGAAGACTACCATTAACAAGAACGCCTGGGCTACGCTCAACAGCCTGCGTCACATCATCCGCAAGAACAACGACCGCAAGGATCTGTGCATGGCAGCTCTGCGCCGCACCAGCACTATCCTGTGGAGCCAGAAGCTGGTGCTGGTGGTGAAGAAGAGAACCCGGGCTACCAAGACAGTGTGAATGGCTAGCATGTCCCAATAAAGGGTTCAACCCAAAAAAAAAAATAAAATAAAAATAAAAAAAACTGCTGATGGGAAAGCTCAATATCATTCATGGGTAAGCTATTCATCTGACTGACTGTTCAGCTACAGGATATAACTGAAGTCACAACTGCTATGCTGAAAACCTTCTGCAAAACAACTGGATCTCTTTTGCATCAAAAAGAGCACCCATGATAATTGTAGGGAAGAGGCGGGAGGGTAGGAAATCCAGAATAGCTATCTGCCTCTTAACTCTTTAACCACAACTCAAGTCTAGCACAGCCACTCTGAATTTATTGTTGGAGAGCAGCCAGAAACTCAGCTGGAATGAATCAACTACAGGAGTTCTTTGATAATGTATAGATCCTCTGTCATTGGTCTTCCAAGGATAAGAATGAACTCACACTGAGCCCAGACTCCAGTAGATCAGCTGATCACCACTGACAAGATCTCGGATATATTCCGGGCTGGATCAACTCAGCTATCAAGGTTGTCTGGACCATCTACACTGTGCTCTGAACATTTCAGTGAAGCTGTCACAGACCAAAGCAACCAAATCCAAAATGTAAGGACCTGAAAAACACCCTGAAACTCTGAGTCCCTGTATAACATAGCACTCATGTCAGCCACTGGATCAAACTTGGAGAGCTATTAGGACAGCCTGCAGAGAAAGGACATAACATTACCAGAACACTCACAGATAGATATCATCCATGCAGATTTCTGTGTTTGCAGTGATGGGTAACCCATCAAGACCATATGCTGAAAAATGTAGAACAGGTGACTCACTGTATTTGGGGAATATTGAATTGCATCTTTGAAGATATGCACAAATTCTTGTGTGAAAGTTTTCCAGGAGTTTGAAACACAGCTTGGAAACAAAGCTGATGTTCAAAAAGGTCTTCTGCACCCCAGCCTGTGATGTTCATGTTTACACCGCTGAAAATTCAGAAATGGACAATGCCATGAGCTACTGACATCTGAAGAGCTGGCCTCCTATTTATGACATACTCTGTGAGGATGTAAGTCTCTGCAAGACCTTCAATATTAGCATAACTATCGATACACGGGTTCAGAATACAAGGACTGCAAAAAGACTAAAACAACAGTAGCTACAATTCACAGTGCTCCAGTTGAATGTGAGAGAGCATTTAGCAGTGATGTGATCTGGCGACAGCTTGGATGCGTGGAGGGAAGGACAGAGGTGGAACTAGATAAGACACCAAAGGTTGTGAGCATAGGTGAATAAAAGGACAATGGATTTATTGGCAATGGTTCTAAAGAAATTAAAAGGGGAGATGACAAGTTCAATATCTGACCTGTTGAGTTTGAGACAGGACATCCACGAGGAGAAATCAGACAGATATGGTCATAGCAAGAGAGCCAAGACCGCAACAAGCATCTTACCACAAAAATGGGAGAAAATTAATGCCCTTGCAATCATTTAGTGAGACTAGTCAAGACGAAAGCAACACTTGCAAAAAAATTCAGTTGTGTCTAATTGTGATTGACAAGACAATTACAGCCAAAAACCATTCCAAGAAAATGACTTCGACAAATTTGAGATTCCCATTAAAATGACAAGGCACCCATTAAAAAGGAAGAAACTGATTCACTGTGTCTTGTTCCAAAGAAGCTGCTTTCCTCATTACCCATGTCTGTTAAAGACTCTTTGTCTATATTGCATAATACTGTATATATTCCATCAAGTTTATGTCCTACTTTTATATGTTCACTGAGACTGAGTTCTTGTTCCCAAAATAATAGTAATTCTGAATTTTCTGCCTTTGTACATTTAAATTGCCAGCCATAGCAGAGCTTCATTAGAAGCTTGCTATCTTTTGTGCTGAATAGGGAACACATCACTAATGCTATAGTAAAAAGAAAAGGAGTACTTGTGGCACCTTAGAGACTAACCAATTTATCTGAGCATAAGCCTTCATGAGCTACAGCTCACTTCATTGAATGCATAAAGTGGAAAATACAGTGAGGAGATTTATATACACACAGACCATGAAAAAATGGGTGTTTATCATACACACTGTAAGGAGAGTGATCACTTAAGATGAGCTATTACCAGCAGGAGAGTGGGGTGGTGGGAGAGAAAACCTTTTGAAGTGATAATCAAGGTGGGCCATTTGCAGCACATTTCCAGGAGTTAACAAGAACGTCTGAGGAAGGGGGGGGGAAATAAACAAGGGGAAATAGTTTTACTTTGTATAATGACTCAACCACTCCCAGTCTCTATTCAAGCCTAAGTTAATTGTATCCAATTTGCAAATGAATTCCAATTCAGCAGTCTCTCGTTGGAGTCTGTTTTCGAAGATTTTTTTGCTGAAGAATAGTCACTTTTAGATCAGAAATCGAGTGACCAGAGAGATTGAAGTGTTCTCTGACTGGTTTATGAATGTTATAATTCTTGACATCTGATTTGTGTCCATTGATTCTTTTACATAGAGACTGTCCAGTTTGCCCAATGTACATGGCAGAGGGGTATTGGTGGCACATGATGGCATATATCACATTGGTGGATGTGCAGGTGAACGAGCCTCTAATAGTGTGGCTGATGTGATTAGGCCCTATGATGGTGTAGCCTGAATAGATATATGGGCACAGTTGACAACGGGCTTTGTTGCAAGGATAGGTTCCTGGGTTAGTGGTTCTGTTGTGTGGTGTCTGGTTGCTGGTGAGTATTTGCTTCAGGTTGGGGGGCTGTCTGTAAGCAAGGACTGGCCTGTCTCCCAAGATCTGTGAGAGTGATGGGTCGTCCTTCAGGATAGGTTGTAGATCCTTGATAATGCATTGGAGAGGTTTTAGTTGGGGGCTGAAGGTGACGGCTAGTGGCGTTCTGTTATTTTCATTGTTGGTCCTGTCTTGTAGTAGGTGACTTCTGCGTACTCTTCTGGCTCTGTCAATCTGTTTCTTCACTTCAGCAGGTGGGTATTGTAGTTGTAAGAACGCTTGATAGAGATCTTGTAGGTGTTTGTCTCTGTCTGAGGGGTTGGAGCAAATGCGGTTGTATCGTAGAGCTTGGCTGTAGACAGTGGATCGTGAGGTGCAGTCTGGGTGAAAGCTGGAGGCATGTAGGTAGGAATAGCAGTCAGTAGGTTTCCGGTATAGGGTGGTGTTTATGTGACCATCGCTTATTAGCACTGTAGTGTCCAGGAAGTGGTGAGTATTTTGTAATCTAAGAACCCAGTACTCTGAATGATGTGCTATAATGTGCTTTTATTAGAATATTTTGGAAAATTAAAGAAAAATTGCCCTTTAAAAAGAAATATTAAAATGTATAATCATTCACTATGAATTTTGATGTTTACATACATATGTAATGAGTCTCTCATAAAACCACAAAATCACCACCAAATCCTCCTCTCCCAAATAACAGCGCAAAGCAATAAAACTATCCTCTCTCGCTAGTGGATTCAACTTCATTGTAAAAAGAGGTACAATAAACATACTTTACTCTTCTGGAAGAAACTAACTTCCACTATTCAAAGCCACAAAGAAAACCACAACTGAGAAGAAACTTCCTAATCAGATTTTTCTCTGTCTTAGTGCTTTAGGCCATATCACCCTCATCAATCAAGAAAACTCATTAAAGATTCTGCAGCTCCCAAGATCAGAAAATTGTTGTGAACAGCTTACTGTGAAATGCAGGTGCTGCGGCAGCAGCCCACGCAGGCATCAACAGCTCTCTGAAATGAATGTCAATTAAAAAGGCAGATGCAGAATGCAGAACTATCCAAATGAGCAAATACTGGCATAGTGAAGCTAAAATGATGAGAAATTAATGATGCTATTCCTTTCAAGAACACTGGAATTACAGGACCAGTTATACACCTTACTTCCTGAGGAAACCACAATCCATCGGTAATCTTCCTGAAAACACCAGCCTAGCCACTATGGATGTAGAAGCCCTCTACACCAACATTCCACACAAAGGTGGACTACAAGCCGTCAGGAACACTATCCCCGATAATGTCACGGCAAGCCTGGTGGCTGAACTTTGTGACTTTGTCCTCACCCATAACTATTTCACATTTGGGGAGAATGTATACCTTCAAATCAGTGGCACTGCTATGGGTACCCGCATGGCCTCACAGTATGCCAACATTGTTATCGTTTACTTAGAATAACACTTCCTCAGCTCTCGTCCCCTAAAGCCCCTCTGCTACTTGCGCTACATTGATGACATCTTCATCATCTGGACCCATGGAAAAGAAGCCCTTGAGGAATTCCACCACGATTTCAACAATTTCCATCCCACCAACAACCTCAGCCTCGACCAGTCCACACAAGAGATCCACTTCCTGGACACTACAGTGCTAATAAGCGATAGTCACATAAACACTACCCTATACTGGAAACCTACTGACCACTATTCCTACCTACATGCCTCCAGCTTCCATCCAGACCACACCACATGATCCATCGTCTACAGCCAAGCTCTACGATACAACCGCATTTGCTCCAACCCCTCAGACAGAGACAAACACCTACAAGATCTCTATCAAGCATTCTTACAACTACAATACCCACCTGCTGAAATGAAGAAACAGATGGACAGAGCCAGAAGAGCGTACCCAGAAGTTACTTACTACAGGACAGGCCCAACAAAGAAAATAACAGAACGCCACTAGCCATCACCTTCAGCCCCCAACTAAAACCTCTCCAGCACATCATCAAGGATCTGCAACCTACCCTGAAGGACGACCCATCACTCTCACAGATCTTGGGAGACAGACCAGTCCTTGCTTACAGACAGCCCCCCAACCTGAAGCAAATACTCACCAGCAACCACACACCACACAACAGAACCACTAACCCAGGAACCTATCCTTGCAACAAAGCCCATTGCCAACTGTGTCCCCATATCTATTCAGGAGACACGATCATAGGGCCTAATCACATTGGCCACACTATCAGATGCTCGTTCACCTGCACATCTACCAATGTGATATATGCCATCATGTGCCACCAATGCCCCTCTGCCATGTACATTGGCCAAACTGGACAGTCTCTACATAAAAGAATAAATGGACACAAATCAGATGTCAAGAATTAGAACATTCAAAAACCAGTCGGAGAACTCTTCAATCTCTTTGGTCACTCGATTACAGACCTAAAAGTGGCAATTCTTCAACAAAAACAGACTCCAATGAGAGACTGCTGAATTGGAATGAATTTGCAAACTGGATACAATTAACTTAGGCTTGAATAAAGACTGGGAGTGGATGGGTCATTACACAAAGTAAAACTATTTCCCCCTCCCCACCCCCCACTGTTCCTCAGATGTTCTTGTCAACTACTGGAAATGGCCCACCTTGATTATTACTACAAAAGGTCCATCCCCCCCCCGCCCCCGCTCTCCTGCTGGTAATAGCTCACCTTACCTGATCACTCTCGTTATAGTGTGTATGGTAACACCCACTGTTTCATGTTCTCTATGTATATAAATCTCCCCACTGTATTTTCCACTGAATGCATCCGATGAAGTGAGCTGTAGCTCACGAAAGCTTATGCTCAAATAAATTGGTTAGTCTCTAAGGTGCCACTAGTATTCCCTTTCTTTTTACCATTATCCTAGTGACACCCAGAAGTGCCACATCAAGAAACGTTCTGTAAGCACTTCCATTATAAACCTTTAACAGATACAAATCATTATTCAGGAAATTTGGTCTTCGTTCATAGAATCAATTTAATAAGTTAAAACGTTTGATCTTTGACTTTGCATGGACAAAACTTCCACTGATTTCAATGTATGAAGTGTTGTAGCTGTGTTGGTCCCAGGTTATTACAGAGAGACAAGGTGGGCGAGGTAATATTTCTTCTTAGACCAATTTCTGTTGGTGAGAGAAACAAGTTTTCAAGCTTACACAGAGTTGTTCTTTAGGTCTGGGAAACTCAGGGCAAGTCTACAGTTAACACGCTGCACCAATGCAGCTGAACTGCTGTAGTGCTCTAATGAATTGACCTATCAGTCCTCATCCTCCAAGAAACCTGCAGAACACTTTCAAAAGACAAGCCTGGGAGCTTAAAGTCATAACTTTGCTAGACATTAAAAATCATGACTGAATAGACACACTGGATTTATGGTTTATTACAACAATCTTTCACCCACTTCCAACTGCCCTCCCAGCTGCTTCCTCCCGCCCTTTCTTTGCTTCCTACGACTCCAGTCGTGTTTACGGGTCCTTCACCTTGAAGGGTCTTATAGATTGTGTGTTAACTGCTTATGCTAAACAATCTGTTCCAGCTTGTATTTAGAAGTGACACATTGAGTTAAGCCAGTTGTAAATGTGGTGGTGGATTGCAGGAGGATAAAAAGGAAGTCTCATGGTTAAGGCAGTTTCTCATTTTAAAAGTTAAATTTTGCAAATATTTCACTAGTTTCCTTTGTTTATTTCTTTTGCCAATGTACTTATTCTAGAAAGCCACCATTACACGTTTACAGTAGTTAGCTTCAAATTCTTCTCTCAGTCCTTATCTCCCTCCTTCCCTGCCTGCTCTGAATGTAGCAGAAGTTGCACTCACTGCTCAGGGAGACTGAGCAACACACTGAGAGCATGGGCTACACGGTGATGTTCCAAAGGAGTTACCTAGACCTCAGCCTACAGTGGTGTTTTGAGAGGGATGGATTCAGGACTATGGGGGTCCACTGGCAAAATCCCCTGTAGAGAGAGAGGGGCAATAGGAGTTTCTATCTAGTCCTCACCACCATATCTTTGATGTTTCTCACAAAGAGGAGACTGAGCCTGAGATTAAGTGACTTGACCAAACTCACAAAGGAAGTCTCTGGCACTCAGAAATTGAATGTTGATCTCCTAAATCCAGTGCCTTAACCACAAAATCTCCCCTTCCTCCAGTTGGGAATACTCTCAGGCTGCAGTAGTGGCGATAGTGGTTGTATTGCCAATCTGAAAGGTGCATTTATCCTCTAGCAGATGTTATAAACATAGTCTATGTACTTGAGCAGTGTATAGGGCCAAAGCTTCGTCTCTAAATGCATTAGAATTGCAATACAAGTCCAGGATATGCTTAGCTGCCAGTTAATACACATATTAGGTACAATACAGCATTATATATTTAAGCTCCCCAAGTCGTATATTACTGAACTACTAAACACATCCTGGAATGTGAATATAATGAAGTGGCTCTGGTACTTTACATTAGTTTAAACTAATCTCACTGAACAGATATTTCTGTACAACTACTGGAAATAATTAATTTGAAAGGAGAGGGGGAAAGTGTGTGTTTACATTTTTCTTTTGAAATGTTAGTGTTTAAGAGTTTCTTCTTCCTCCCATACCCGAGTCTAAATAGGATTGCCTGTTCCACTTCGCCTCTTTCCTCTGCTTCTCTCCAGAACACTTACTGCTTTGCTTCTTTAGCAGATAGGCTGCTATCAGAGAGTTTATTGCTTCTCTTTAAAAAAAGAAAAAAAGGTAGATCAGGAGCTTACTCTGTTTTCAATTTAGCATATTTCCACAAGAAAATGAATGGAAAAGCAGTCCAGATCCCCAGAAAAAACTGCTGAACAAGTGGCATCTGGGCTGTAAAAGGAATTTTCAAAGCAGCTCTCTCCCCCATTTGAAAAATGCATGCAATCCCCAGGGATGGATTAAGGCTAAGAATGGCCTAGATAATCCACAAACATAGCGGTCCAATCATAAGCAGGCGGCTGGCAGCCAGACACTTGGGAGCACAGACATTCCCAGAAACTTGAGGGCCCTCTTTGGAATGCACAGCCTGAATCAACTAATTTATTCAATCCAGCCTCTAATCCACTGCTGGTGAGTTCAGAAATTGCTACTCCCAACCGTGCTTCTCCGATAGCCCAGGTGGTTTTAACTTAAAGAAACCCTTTAACCTGAAATGAAAACTAATCAGAAATGTAAGACACCACTGAGTTCGACTATCTAGTAGAAAAGGGAAGTTTGAAGTGGTCCGAGCACCAAGAAGGCATTGCAGGCAGCTGAAGGGGAAAGAGAAGGGAGTTTTCCTAACAAGGTCAACTCAGTTGGGCGGGGGACACTTGGAATCAGGCAACTATTTCTTCTGAAATCCACTTCTGACTGCTGCAGTCCATGTTCCCCTGGTGGCTGGGCCACTTTCAGTAATGTTTGTATTAGGGTAAGAGCTATGGGTAGGTCAACTCCCAATTTCCCTTTCCTCTTCCTCCTCACAGATGCAAGTCCATATTGAAACTGGACAAGGCACCAAGAAATCATTGTTGAGTGCAGTGAGGAGGAGGAAAGTGTTTTCCTAGAGGAAATATGCTATGCTCCAGGAGCAGAACTGAAATCCTTTATGTTTTTCTAATTATTTTACAATACTTGTATCTACTATATTATTTTCCCCTCTTATTAACATATGCATATGAATAAGTACCAGCAATCAGCAAGTGAGATGATCCCGTGAGGCATTAAGCATTGGTATGATATCATCCAAAGATCCAGCTGGTATAGGAGAACATTGTTTTGGATAATCTATGTCCAAACTCTCATTCAAAATCTGTATAGTTTGTAGTGGAACAATAGATACTGGGCTGGTAAAACACATCCAATAACCCTCTATTCTATACGTGTCACACTTAACAACTACTTCAGAACTATTTCATCCCAAGTTTTTAAGATATCTTGGTATTTCTCATGTCTCTCCCTCTATAAAACCAGGTCCCATTAGAACAACAAGTTCAACAATATAGGCTTTGGGGGAGTAGGAGAATTGTGTGTTCTTTAATGACCGCAAGTTCTCTCAACTGTAAGTCCCATGAAAGTGATCAATATGTGTGTTGCCACAGTACTTGATTTTATAAATAAAGATAAGCCAGAGAGGGAGAGGGAGAAGGAGATCACAGGTACAAGGAAAAAGAAAAAGAGAACTTGTGGCACCTTAGAGATGAATACATTTATTTGAGCATAAGCTTTCGTGAGCTACAGCTCACTTCATCAGATGCATGCTGTAGCTCACGAAAGCTTATGCTCAAATACATTTGTTCGTCTCTAAGGTGCCACAAGTCCTCCTTTTCTTTTTGCAGACACAGACTAACACGGCTGCTACTCTGAAACCTGTCAAGGTACAAGGAATACATTTCTAATAAAATGGAGAGCTAAAAATATGAATTAAAGGTCATCACCAGAAAAAAAAAAAAAAAAAAAAAAACAGTCTACACAAGGGTTTACAATGATCAAAAATTGATTGTTAACAGCCAACTCTGGTAAAAGCACCTCTGTCACAACTGCCAGATGCAGGTAGTGAACATCAGAAGGAGTAGGCAAAAAAACAGATTAAATCTTAACTACTTAAAGTATTATTATAAATCTGCTGATGTAGTGGATGAGAAAAAAAAGTTTGAAAAAACAGTTAGAAATGGAAAATATATATCGGTGCCATTGGCATTTCCAACCACAAGATACTGTAAGTGGAAAGTAAATACATACTGTCTCAAGTTTTCAGCTCAAGAAGTATTAGTCAAACTTTTTAGCTCTTGCAGTATTTTTAAAAATAGCTGAAAATGATCACAAAAAGCTGCAATAATCCTGAATTTATAAATAATCATTTTACCCAGTTTTTTAAACTGTTGTTCAGACAGCATTTCTATCAAAATCGTTTGTGGGATTCATCAGGACTTGTCCCCAAAGCACTGTTTTGGCATTCTCGTGTTCTTCTGTTTAAGAATGTCGACATGGCAATTACAGTCATTATATTGCAAGCCATTTTACCTTGAAATGTCTGTGAATTAAACTGCCACAGAAAGTGGATTTTGATATCCATAGTGACATCTAGTGCTGAAAAACAAAAAAGCACTGAAATGGGTTTTTAGAAAAAAGGGGAAGCTATGGTAATTTGTAGGGTTTTTACTACTGAGAAGGTACAGACACTGAGAAATAAATGTTAACAGCTTAAAAAAACCCTAACATCTTTCCTGCCCCACAGCCTCCAAAGTAACTGATGGGGAAAATTTTATAATGTGTAAATAAGAAGTTATATTTGATGCAAACTACCTTTACCAGTCTTCGTAATACAAATGTAGTTTGATAAATGCAACATTATACATTTTTTTTTTGTTTTCTAACAGAAAAAACAAATCCCATCACCCTGACATCTAGTTATTTAAAAAAAAAAAAAAGCTTCAAGTATAGAACCTGCCCGTGAATCTCCCTGCCAGTTTTTACAGTTGTACAATCATACTTTCTTATTTCTTACTTGTTTTTCTCCAGCCTATTACTTTATTAAAGATCTAAACAGAGAAAACTGTGTCTATGCAAGAGATATAGCCAAACTGGCAGTACATAAAGTGTTATCAGAGACAGAAAGCAAATTGAAAAATGTAAAAATAATTTCTGCGAGTTATAGAAGTAACAATAGGCAAAAAAACATTCAGACAATAGTGTGATATTTATGTTGTCTGTGTCTTTTTAAAAGTGAATGATCATGTTCGGAATACAACTTTTTTTACATTCAACATGCTAACTAAAGTGCACTAACCAATACAGGTCAGTCAAGAACAGTTTCACGGTAACTAGACTCACTTATTGCTAAAATCTGAAAAATCTTCAGAAACAATTTAAGGTTTAAGTGAAATAGTTATTCCTTCCAATATTTTCAAGTACACAAACATATACAAAAGCGGAGTACAAAAAAAAGTCAATAGAGTAATGTAAACATCTGTATGCTGACAAATATACTCTATCAGGACCGGGTACAGGTGCAGGCAACCCAGGTGACCGTCTGGGGTACCAGGCCTAGGGGGCTGCGGGCTCTGGGTCTCTTTTGTTGTTAGCGACAAAAGGGAAAGTAGAATGTTTGAAGTAAAATGTTTCAGGTATTCCATATGTGGATTCATTTTCACTAACCTTCCTTCTAGAATGTTCGGGATGTTTGTAGAGTCTCGTGGAACCTTTCAGATTTTCTGTGAACTACATTTTCCTTGAACCTCCTAGAATGTTGTCAGCCATGTCCACGCAGGTATATAGAGAGGCATCACCAGTCAGTGAGATATAAGAACAAACTGAAGTGTAAGTGAGAGCTCAGCTGCCACACTGTGAACCTTGTATTATTGTGTAATTGTGGAAGTGTACTTGTGTTTTAAGACTTGAAGAGTGTACGCAGTGACTAATAAAGGACATATTTAATGAGATGCCAGAGATATTCATTGAACCCCTACCTACACAACAACATAAATGAAATACTGTTACTTCTTTTGCCATGCTTAACACATAATGTTTGATGACTTTCTAAGACTGTGGAACAGACTTTTGCTCTCCCTAATACTGTCCGTTTTTACCTGAAGAAAACAAAAGATGCCTCCAAAGCAGCATTCAAGAGCTCAGTACAGGAAGCAAAAAGCTCAACTGCAATCTAGTTTGCAGCAAAGGGCAAATCTGATGGGAAAATATCTAAACATAGACCGAGCTTTAGGCAGTAGTGATCATCCCACTGCAGAAGAAATTGATGAGCAAAGCGTAAATGATGGAAGTCCTATTACTAAGGAATTAGCAGATTTACCTGAAGATGAGGAATGGAAATGTGAGGAAAGTGATGGAGAATCATCCAGTTTTCCTGGCGGCATAAAGGAGAGCAATGATGAACAGTGTGACTTACATGAAAAGGAGAGTAATGACAAAGAAAAATCTGGTTTACATAAAAAGGAGAGAAATAGTGAAAAAGAATCTCTCTCTCCTGATGACAGAAATAGCAGTAAGAAAAACTGCACACCACAAATCGATACATCAGATCCTGCTTTATGGCCGGCGATCCTAAACACTGCCAATATACAATTTTGAATGGGTTGGGCAAAAATGAGGATGACGCTTCCAGTAAATGAGCAGAAGCGACACTTTTCAAAGTCACACTGCGAAAGAGTACTCCAGAATGGTGAGTTGGCTAGTTTACTTGAAATCAACTGAAAAAGTTTTCTGTTTTTGTTGCAAAATATTTTATAAGAATGACAAATCGTTGCTTGTATTATCTGGGTACAATTACTAGCATAAATTAGCTGATGCTCTGAAGCAACATGAAAGTCACCCAGCCATTTTACGGCCTTCTCCAAATGGATGGAGGTTGAGTCTATGCTCAAGATGAATAAATGCAGAGTCACAGGAAACCAGCGCATTTTATTAACATAGAAACCCAGCACTGGAGGAGCAAAGAATAATTTGGCTTTCCAGGGCTCCTCGGATAAGTTCTTCACTGAACAGAATGGTAATTACCTTGGTGTGGTAGAACTCCTTGGGAAATACGACGATGTCATGCATGAGAACCTACGTCAAGTAATTTGTAAAGAAGCTATGGACCATTACTACAGCAAAACAATTCAAAATGAATTGATTCACCTTAAAGCAAGGAAGGTGTTTGATAACATATTGATACAGCTTGGCAAAGCAAAGTACTGCACTGTAATAACGGACTGCACTCCTGTCATAAATATAACGGGAAGGGTAAACACCTTTAAAATCCCTCCTAGCCAGAGGAAAAATCCTTTCACCTGTAAAGGGTTAAGAAGCTAGGATAACCTCGCTGGCACCTGACCAAAATGACCAATGAGGAGACAAGATACTTTCAAAAGCTGGGAGGAGGGAGAAAAACAAAGGGTCTCTGTCTGTCTGTGTGATGCTTTTGCTGGGTACAGAACAGGAATGGAGTCTTAGAACTTAGTAAGTAATCTAGCTAGATATGCGTTAGATTATGATTTCTTTAAATGGCTGAGAAATTAAGTTGTGCTGAATAGAATGGATATTCCTGTCTGTGTGTCTTTTTGTAACTTAAGGTTTTGCCTAGAGGGATTCTCTATGTTTTGAATCTAATTACCCTGTAAGGTATTTACCATCCTGATTTTACAGAGGTGATTCTTTTTACTTCTATTAAAATTCTTCTTGTAAGACCTGAATGCTTTTTTCATTGTTCTTAAGATCCAAGGGTTTGGGTCTGTGGTCACCTATGCAAATTGGTGAGGATTTTTACCAAATCTTCCCCAGGAAGTGGGGTGCAAGGGTTGGGAGGATTTGGGGGGAAAGACGTTTCCAAACAACACCTTCCTAATAAAAATAAACCCAGATAAACGTTTGGTGGTAGCAGTGGAAGTCCAAGGGCAAAGGGTAAAATAGTTTGTACCTTGGAGAAGTTTTAACCTAAGCTGGTAAAAGTAAGATTAGGAGGTTTTCATGCAGGTCCCCACATCTGTACCCTAGAGTTCAGAGTGGGGAAGGAACCTTGACAACTCCCAACATTAGTCACAGGGAAAAGATGTCATTTACAGTAAGATTTGAAGGCGACAAGGATGGCTGTATCCAAATAAAGAAACACTATCTGTTTCAGGTCTGTGGATGACTCTACTGGAAAAAGCCTAACAGAACTGTTTATTTTATTCTCATTCAAAACATTTATAAAGCTTCTGGACTGCCACTTCAAGGCTACAACAATGGCCTAAACATGAAGGGAAGAAGCAGTGGCATCCACGCAAGGATCCTTGTGCTGAATCCAAGAGCTTTCTTCATGCCTTGTAGCTGCCATTCCTTCAGCCTGGTTGTGTCATATGCTGCGTCATCTTCTTTAGATTCAGTATCTCTCTTCACAGCAGTGCAAAGGATATACGTCCTGTTTTCAGCATCAGCTATCAGATGGAAGATCCTCATGGACAATTTTACAAATCTAAATGTGAAATCGCTAAGTGACACTCACTGGGAGAGCCGCATTGACAGCATAAGGCCAGTGAAATACCAAGTGACTGAGGTTTATGACTCCCTGATATAACTGGCAGTCAAGTAAAGCCGAGGCCAAAATCTGACACAAGGCGCAAAGCCTGGCAAACCAAATCTTTGACTTCAAATTCCTAGTCTCAACTGTGGTTTGGAATGATATTCTGTTCCAAGTAAACACTGTAAACAAGGCATTACAAACTCAGTCGAAGGACACTGCAACAGCTTATACTTTGATAAGAAGCTGCCTTGATTTCGTTGTGACCTACAGACACAAAGGACTTCAAGGTGCCATCACTGCTGCCAAAGAAATGGCAGAAAATTTAGGAGGTGAGCCTGCCTTCAAGGAAACTCGTATTCAGAAGAAGAGACAGTTTGGTTACAAGGACAGAGATGAGGCGATGGAAAGCTCGGACGAAAAATTCAAGAGAGAGTTTCTTTGCTTGCTCATTGACACTGCTCAAGTGTCCATCAAAGAAAGGTTTGGACAAATGAAGCACTACAAAAAGACCCAGGGGAATTTTGTATGACCTTAGTAAGCTTAGCAAGGTGGACAGGAAAATACATGAACATTTGCATGGATCTTCACTGGATGCTGACACATGGGGAATGTTCGGACCCCAATGATCAAGACCTCTATGTTGAACTGGACAACATCCATTACATTTTGCCACACAGGAAGCACTCTGCATTCCAAGTTCTCCAATTCATTCATGATGTAAAGCTGAAGGACACTTTTCCTAATATGTGGATAGCTTTGAGGATTCTGCTCATGCTGCCAGTCACAGTCACAAATGGTGAGCACAGCTTTTCGAAGGGCAGGCTCATCAAAACATACTTTGGATCGATGATGGCCAATGAGAGACTGACATCACTTACTATTTTATCACTTGAAAATGCCATTGGCCAGTCTTTGGCTCTCTCTTGACACTGCTTCAGTTCACAAGGACAAAGGCAAGAAAAGCAACCTTTGGAACTAAAAGACTAGGGTTAAAATTCTGAGGTTGGCACCTACTGTAATGCTATTTAATACTTGTCCACCCAATATTGGTGCACAGTTCAATTTCTTCATTTTACTACATTTCAATAATTCTTAAAATTAAAAAGTTTCTATAAGCTTAGCGGAAACAAATTTTGTTATTTGCTTATATATGGCATGAATATATACAGATCCTAGCAAATTTATCGTCTTATATGACAGGGATAAATCATGCATGCTAATTGTGCATCAAAGCCATGAAATGGGCTACAAATGCAATAAAAAATAAGGTATTCAAAAATTTAACAAATGGATGGGGGGACGCCGAAGATCCTCCTCGCCTACAGTGCCATTTGGTCTAGGGCTGGCCCTGTACTCTATCATTATGCTCACTGCTCATTCAGCTCCTAAACATTTACAACTTAGCACCTGGATCCTGCAAACACTTAAACACATGTCCCACTGAAGAGAAGTTTCTCACAAAATTATGCCTCTGTAAGTGTTTGTAGGATCAGGGCTTTACACAATAAGTGTTGTAAATACTCTGTGAAAACTGATTAATGGACTCGTAAAATGAATGAGAAATTACATTAATCATCAAAAATTAAGGTCTTATTTTGTGATTATATAATAATTATGTAGGTTTAAAGAAGAAGTGTGTATTAGTGGACTCTGACTATTAAGCCCATTGTGCATTAGGGTTCTAGCACGCTAGCAGTTCATGGAAGTTGTGCTAAAAATAGTTTTTTGTTTGCTGAAGACACTCACTGTGCACGTCACAATTTTTGTAATTCAAACACGAAATAGGCATTGCAATCATGAGTTGCTATCAACAGCTGGCAATGTGAGATATATTGCTAGCTTTATGGCTTGTGGTTTCAAGAGCCTAATTAGTTTGAACAACTTGTGTATTAGAAGTCTGTTAAGTAGACCGCTGATTATTGTTCTAAATGGAGGCAAAGACTCTTTGTAAGCAGACAGGATATTTGTTGAAGGGGTGCATTTTAACTGAGCAACTAAAAAAAGAGTTGAGAGAGAAGAGGGAACAGCTTTAAGTCTGTGCTTTATTCCTGCTTGTGCTTCTATTGTTACCACAGTTATTGCTATTAATATAATGCAGTTCGGCTGGATCAGTGTAAGGTAGTCATGCCAGGGTTTATTATGGAAATATTTGCAAATAAACAAGAGGGGAAAGGAAGTGATTCTGAAAATTAATAGCCTGCCAACAATACCCAGTGTTCTACAAAAAAAACCAAAGTAGTTTTGGCCTCTTGATCATTCAAATACCCTGATTGGTTGGGGCTGAGAGTTATCTAGAGGCAGATCTCCAGTGCTTATATTTCATATCTTAAGAAGTCAAGGGAGCGTCTGCATGAGTCTGCAACTGCCAAGCAGCCTGATTTAGGAATGGATTTAATTGTTTCTAAGGTGAGCTTTATCCATTCCTTAGTGGAAAGGAAGTTGCTGCACGAACTTTGGAGGATGAGAGTGAGGCATAAATACTTAAAGACTGACAGATGTTTGGAGCATGGACAAGAAAAAAATGGAACACGTCTCCCACCCAGTCCTGAAAAAGAATGAGGATTTTAAAGGAAAATAAGGGATTTTAGGCTAGAATACAACCCAAGGGCACAACGGAGAACAAGATTGTATAGACATAGGTGCTCAATATCTTCCTTGCACAGCGTGTGGTAAAGGACTAAGGCAGAATTAGTATTATTGATGAAAATATGGCTATGTCCCTAAACAAGAGTGCGAGCTCAGGAAAAAAGGCTACTAAACTGACTGAGATCATTACATAAGAAGTCAGGACATAGAACCATGTCTTTTAATGAACTCTGTGCAGGCAGACCTCTGTGCCCCACAAAAGTCAGCTGGACCCTTCCACGTAAAGCTCACTGCAAGGTTGGGGCCAAAGATTGGACAATGAAATAAAAGGGGTCTGTCTCCATCTATTGTCTCTTGTCTTATACTTATAATTGCAAGATCTTTGTGGCAGGGACTGTTTTGTTGTTTGTACAGCACCTAGCATAATGGGGACCTGATCCATGACTAGGGCTCCTAGATGCTAAAATGAGGGGGGGGGGAAGGTTCAGATATAAATACAGCAAAAGAGTGCAGGAATCATGTGAAACGCAGGGGAAGAAAGCTGAAAGTGTAAAACTGATTTGTATCACAAACACTAACGAAGAAAAGAAGAAATCTGAAGCAACGTTGAAAAAAATGAAAAAAAAATCACCACCACCTTCTTCATGTATTTAAAGAAGTTTAAGATAAAGCTGATTTGTGGAACTTCTAAAGGTTAGTGAAAGAAATTTTAAATAAGTGGACAAAAGTAAGATTCCAGAAAGGGAAATGATCTCTACAAGCATATGAGAAAATATTTAGTAGAACTCAGCCGCCACATCAAAAGACTTTTGTGCCAATTAAAGTCTACGAAGAGAGGCAAAGGTTGACAGCTGGTCGGGTTACACTAATAGCTTAGAAGAGGTCTAAAGAAATTATGGAACTCAGAATTGATCTTTAATAAAACATTGTAAATAGGCCAAGTACAGAGGAGAGCAAACAATCCTAATTTTTCAGAACGGGAACAGGCAAGAGTCAAAACCTTTAAGACTGACATTGATGTAAGCAAAATTCAAAAGGTAGTAAGAGATGTTGATACAGGACACCTAAAAATATGACAGCAAATATTAAGCAGCATTGTTTCATAATTTGCAAGTCTTCTCTTGACAATGCTGATGACATTTGTGGAGAAGACACAAAGCAGATGGGGTTTAAACAATCAACATAATCTACTTGGATTTCAAAGCCACATTTTACACAATACTAACAACATATACATAAGGTTATTAAATATGGCATGAAAAGCATTCTCCTTGAATTAGCTAAAGTGACCAAGGGCAGATTCTTATAACCAGATTACAAAGTCAGATTGTAATACTAAATTACTGTGAGCTGTTTTCAAGTACAAGGATGCCAGTGAATAGAAAAGCCACAAGGCTCAGCATCAAAACTAATGCTTTTCATTCTAGACAGAATTTAATGATGCCAAGAAACTAACATGATAGAAAGGCAACAGATGCTCCTGAAGAGATAGGGAAAATATCTAAAAGCCAATTTGTGGAGTTTCCTCCTAATCTTTCCATCACAGATAATGAAGAGGGAGTTTGGCTCTATAAATCACCAGACAACCCAAGATCCATATGAATCTTCAGAAGCCCAGCACAGCTGTGACGGCAACCCCTCCACATGTTAGCATGGCCCCTCTTAAGTGCTATGCTCCCATGGTGTTTTCTCATGAAACTGTTCTTAAATCCTCCCTTATCCCAATAGGGTTTTCACGTGTCTCACCAATGCTACAGGCCATTGCCATGTAGGATACTGTCAGATACCCAGCAGGTATAAATCCGTATAGCAGCTATAATACACCCCAAAATACACAATCAAAGCTTTTCTTGATTACTAGGGCCCAACCCTTGCAATCTACCAGCAAAGGGGCTTCCTCAGAATCAAGGGAAGAAAGAATCACTCTCCAGACTAGCTGCTCCCACTCTTTATATCCCCCATCCCAAAAAACATCTGATCTGGCCCCTGTCCACATGAGGTAGTTGGGATGACTGGGCCCAACATGCCAAAGTTTGGGTGCAATACCAAACTAGGTGGGACCAAAATCAAATCCAAAGAGTTCTATAAAGACTAGCAGGACTAGCAGACAAAAGAGTTCATGATGTTCAATTTGAATAAGCACACTGTCATAGTTCAGTGTGGGAAATCATTAGTGATACATATTAAACAAATGAATCCTACAAAAACGCAGAGCAGAAAGAGAACGAAATAGTAAACACATTATATAGCTGCATGCAATATGCAGGCAGAACACTGTGATGCTCAAGTTTAAGTTACACACACAGCATTATAGCTGTTACAACTGCTATGGTGCTGCAAAACATTTTCGAGTTTTATTTTCATATGCTAACAACTTTCTGAAGCATTCATCATTTAGATTGAAATTTTCTATACTTGGTCTCCATTTTGGAATGTTTGAGTAAAATCCCATCAATCATTGTGGAGTTAAACATTAATGATGTATTGTGAAGATAATACAAAAACTTCCAAATTTGAACATTTCAAATTGGATGTGTGAATAAACCTTAAGAAGCTGTACACTCTGCTAAAGGCTGAAAAAAAAATCCTTTTAAAAACATTAAATATTGGAAAATGTGGGACTGAGCATAATAAAAAGTAGAAAGCATTAGGATATTAGACGTACACCTGCATATAGTGGACATATGTTAGCAGTAGTTAACAACAGATATTTGGTGACAGGAATTTACAAGCTCAGCAGCTTTGGAAGAATGGGTGGTAGAGCATGTAAGGGCAAAAAGCAATTTAGTTCTACAAACCAGTTAGCTTCAGCCACTACAGGGCAGGGAGCAAGCAGTACCAGGAACCTCTGTAGAGCTAGCTTGGGTGGAAGGAAGAGGATCAAGCACTCTCAGGTACCCGAAAACTGGATTAAAAAGGGAGGGAACCAGGAAACACTCCAGCACCATCTACCATCAGGTACCAATGGAAGAATCAGAAAAACATACCTCCTAACCCAGGATAAGCAGCAGATGAACCTTGTTTAAGAAAGAATGGACAATTAACCCCTATTACTTGAGGAAGTAGGGGGAGGAGGAAGGTAACTGGAAGAAGGTAGCAGGTAGGACAATGGATTTACATTACCACTAGAAGTTACTGCCCAGATTCTTTTCTCCCCTGCTTTTCCCAGAGGCAGGGCTCCCCAAAAACCTGTGTTCCCTGACAGGGCATCTTCCCTTGAAGCACCATGGAGAGGGAGAAAAGCCTTGGGTTGAATCTGCTTAGTTCCCTTAGGCTGTGTCTACATCAAGATTTTTCTAAATTCTACCATTACTGTTCTACAACATTGACAACCCCAGTCTCCAATAATCTTGAGTCAGGCCTCCAAACACCATGAGATTATTTTTAAAATCTTATGATTTTAAGCCAGTGAATTTTAGATTCATTTTTGAAGCTTTTCTCCCCAAACACAACAGCTAGGAGCTTACTTAAAAAAACCCCCAAAACACTGAGATTTCCATTTCATCACCACACTTTCTGGTGAATTGGATTAAAGAAAAACATCACATATCATAAGACGTGATAAAGTTGGGAGACCCAGCTCTACTACCAATCAATTTCCCTAATGCTTCAAGCAGTGGGAGAATTTCAAAAAGTCCACAGTGTAAACAAGGCTTCTCAACACTAGATTCAACTCACCACCACACAACCCTCCCAGAAACAAGACAACTGCTGGGACACGGGGTGCTAAAACAGACCCTGACTTTGGTCGTGTCTATACTTACACCTAGGTCAGAGCTGCTGCAATAGATGCAGCAGTTCCATTTAGCAGGTCTGGTGAAGACCCACAAAGTCGATGGCAGAGCGCTCTCCCATCGACTTCCGCACTCCAGCTCCCCGAGAAGCATAAGGTACGTCATCAGGAGAGCATCTGAAGTAGCATAACTTAGGTCGATTTACAGCTGCAGTGTAGATCAGCACTCCCCTGCAGCCTGCCGCTTCCCACAGCTCCCATGGGCTGGAAACGGTGAACCGCGGCCACTGGGAGCCGCGGGGGTCCGTGCCTGCAGACAGTCAATGTAAACAAAATGTCTCATGGCCCGCTAGCAGATTACCCTGATGGGCTGTGTGCCGAAGGTTGCTGACCGCTGTACTAAAGCAACATTTTAAAGTTGGGAGGGAACTCAAGCTCTCAAAAAAGTCAAAAAATTGTAAAAAAAAAAAAAAAAAGTAAGTTTCCACTGCAACTCTAACTTTGCCTTTTTCACAGATGTGACATTTTCAATACTATTTTTCTTGTAAAGTGTAAATTGATACATGACGGTAATAACATAGGCTATAAAATATACAGGATATAATATAGCCAAGATCAAGCTGTGGGGAAAACTCTGTTTTTGGAGGTTCCTAACTTTTGAAAGCTTAACTTCCCAACACTGACATTTTATTGCCATTTTGTTTCCCTTTCCACATTTAGTATTACATGACTTTTTTTGATCTTTTTACCTCTCCTTATCCAACATTTGATAATGGATATGGGAGACATTTTCAATATAATGTCATTTTTTTCCATACATGACAGGAGAGAGTTCTCAAACATTTTAATATTTTATTTCTTCAAGAGTTTACAAAACTACAGTAAAAGTCCCACCCAATTCTGAGCTCTCCAATAATCTCTTAAAAATACACAAAAAACAGACATGCTACCCCAGACTAAATCAAATAACCCAGCAACAATATAAGCATAACAAGTTAACTGACTTTCTCACAGAGTCCACATAAGAATCAAACCTCACACCCACCCAGCAAGGGAGAAAAGGTGAGCCTTACACCCTGAAGATGAAAGAACATGGGCTCTTCCAGACCTGGAGAAGAAACAACTTCCAAAGGCTTTAATGGAGAACGCCCTGCTGATTGAAACTTTAGCAATACATCACAGAAAGTCTCTTACAGCTTGTCTACATAAACAGTTAGTCCACTGCAAACTGGAGTGTGAATCTACTCTGCACTAGCCTGCTGCACATTAACTGTTCATGTGGCCACTGTTAAGTTACGTTCCTTAGCTTGCTTTGATCTACCCCATTTTGAAATGGGACTAGATCAAAGCACACTAACGAATGATTAGCATGAGACAGGCTAGTAGGGCTTAGATTCATGCCCCAGTTTGTGGTGGGCTCACTGTTCGTGTAGACAAGTCCTTCAACATAGTGTCCCCCACAACATTTAGGGCTTTATAGGTCATAACAACAGGATAGCTTAAACGAAATTAGGCTCAGCTCTCCTGTACCAGTCCAGGTGCGCCTAGTTTGGTGTAACAGGAAGGTGGGGCTGCCTCTGGCAGTTATAAATAGAAGTCCAGAGTCCTGAGAAGGAGCTTAGAGGGAAAGTTTAGAACCCAGAATTAAGAGAAGAAAGACAGTCCAGTCATGAGAGTAAAGAAACCTCAGAGGAAGGGCAGATATGCGCTGGGAGCTTCAGGGAAGGGATGCTCCTGAATGAGGGAGTTCCCTGGTTGAGCAGTGGAGCCAGATCAGACTGATGAAAGCAGAAAGCAGTCAGGGGGTCACCCACAAACTTCCCCAGGCCAGAGAACCTGGGTCTAACAACTAAGAGCAGCAGAGGGAGAGGTCTGCTGGCTTTCTGAGCTGGAGAGCTGAAGCCAGAGGGTGGAGAGGACTGAAGATGGGGAATGATAGAGGGAGTGAGCCCACTGATGTCTCTAGGCAAAAGCTAGAACTCTACACGAGAAGGACACAGGGCAGAGAAATACACCTGCTAAAGGGGCTCAGCTGGGGCACTGTGGGAGATGCCGAAGCCATACTTGATGCTGGATTGTTGTGATGAATGTACTATTTGGACTGTGCTGGGGAGATTCTGGTTTATGGTAGTGGGACTGTTGATAATAAATTAATCCCATAAAAAGCCTATTTATATACTCCAAAAGGCAGTTCTAAGTTTATTTGAAGAAGGAAACTAAGGTGAGGGGACACTTGCAGGGCTGCCCTGAGGCCATCAACAATAATCAACAACAGCTGGAAAAAAATTTCAATCCAGAAACCAGAAAACATGTGCAGGTCATAAAGCTCATAACAAACACCACTTTCCAAGCAGGCCACTGAACTCTGCACCAGCTTCAACTCCCATATACATTTTGAACTACCCCTATAGATAAACTTCTAGTGGAATATTCCCTTCTCAATACCCCAAATCCTAACAACATGATTTTGGGAAACCTTTAAAGACAGGGTGGAAATAAGCTTCTTCGATGGAATGCGTGTGGCTGTGGGTTGTTGTCTCCATATTTTGGATCTGTGATGTTTATTTCCTCTTCCTAGGTGTAGGACTGCACGTTGTATTAGTATCAATACTGGTCTTTGCACGCATTTCCTACTATTAACTTTCCTAGGTCACTGTGCTAGGTTAATTCTGCTGTCTTATATATTTGCAAGCCCTCCAATTATGTTTCTTTGGCAAAGTTGATCAAGTCTGAATTTACATCAAAAAGACAGCTAGTAAAGGCATACAATAAGCAGCTGCAAAAAATATAAAGGAGTATTCAGTTTTCTGCACTCTCAAAAAGAACCTTTGGGGGCTGGAAGTCCAGAAGGGTCCAACGCTACTTCTATAGAGCAGGAAACATTTCTGCTTGACAACTGACAAATGCTTCACTTTTGTGACAAAAATCAACTCCAAAGATTACCTGGAATGCTCAGTAAACCACAGTTCAAGAATCACTGTACTATAGAAGATAGAGAAAAGCTTTGGAGGAATACCTGAAAATTCAGCTCTGGTATAATGGGGAAGGCCTGAGAGGAGATAGGGTTCTGTAACATGCACCAAATATTGTAAAATTTGGGCCCATTCTAATCTCTTTTGGTAGTGAATTCTGTACTTAGGACCTTTTATTATCAACATTCCATTCAATAGTTTAACCTTCAATTAATGCAGCTGTACGGATGGATGGATTGTTGGTGGGAAAAACTCTCTCTACTATTCCCAGGTCCCAGCCTACCCAGGGTTTTGTAGATTAGGATCGAACTTAGAATTGGATCTGCGATTAGGTGGGGAGCCAGTGACGGTTCTAAAGCCCATATGTGAGGTGTTCTAATTTGTTCTTTTATTTTGGCCCATAATTTTTAAAAACAAATTTCAATTTCATTTTTCCCAATACATGTGAATATCTTTAATATTAATATTACAGAAAATCAATTTCTTTATTAAGGTGGTGGTGTAAAACACAGCAGATAAACCAGCAAATCTTTTTATAGATTTCCATTTTTCCAGGGACAGGAGTATTTTGATGATTGCTGCTAGTCAAATTAGAGAGACAAGGTGGGTGAGGTAACATCTTGTATGGGACCAGTTTCTGTTGGTGAGAGGGACAAACTTTCGATCTTACACAGAGCTCTGTGTAGGATACCATGGAGAAACCTAACAGTGGAAAAATTGGAACAAAAATCTCTGAGGAATATGTACATATGAAGTCCCAGCTCAATTTCCAGACAGACATTAAACAAAATTAGTCCATTTTGTCATAGCATCTGCCAGGCAGTTTCCAATTCTGTACCACACTCCAAATTACCTGTATTTTATTTTGAAGCATGGCTAGTCAGATAATGAGTAAAAGGCACAGGGATGAACTATGAAATACTGAAGCTAAGGAATCAAAAAGTGATGCATAGCAAAATCAATAAGAGAAGAAAAAAAAAAGGCTCACATCAGGGTCATAAGATAGAATTCTGGGATCTCCTCTTCAATTATTTGCTTGTGTTATTTTCAGAACTCATCAGCAACTGTGCATTCAGCATATGTATATAGATAGGACTAAACAAGTACTAGACTGAAATTTTAAGATTTAATTTAATCGATCAACTAAAGGTGTTTGGCAAGAAATGCTATGGTTTATCGTGTGAGAGATCAAGTGGAGAGAGAGATTCTTATACTTTGGACTGATAACATCAGAAAATTAGTCTGTTAAAAATAGCAGCTCAAAGTGTCACTCATCAATAGTCAACTAGCACTAGAAAACCTATGTAGATAGAATGAGGCAAGAGATTTAGATTAAGGTTTAGCAATTCAGATTATAAACAGAATTTGTAACAAAAGATTACACAGAGAACACCTATTCTGGATGATGTTTTCAAAAGCACCTAAGAGATTCAGAAGCACAAGTCCCATTGAAAGTCTCTTCCAATTTTATAAGCTATTTTAGAATAAGATGTGCTTTTTCTTAGTGGGCATGCTGTCAAATAATTGTACCACTTTCCCCCTAATGTTTTCATACAAATCTAGATGGCCAGTCTTTACAAAAGCTGGCAGCAGCAGACATAAGGTGGAGAATAAAAAATTTGAACAAGTATTTAATTAAGCTTGGATAGTCTAAGATTGGATATAATGGTAACATAGATTGGAAGGAAATCTTTCAACAATTTCTGCTAAACACTACTACATTAGTACTGAAATAAAGCTAAAAAGCAAATCTGGAACCTAAACTTAGCCACTCAGAAATTCCAAAACCTGTCTCAGTATCCACTAACATAATATATATAGTAATTGTGCCACCGACTGCCATGGGAGGTCACCACACAAAGGACAGAGAAAAGCAGAAGGTGGTTTCTTTTCACAGAGCTCAGTAAAAGCAGATTAAATGTTTGAAATATTCAAAACAGATCTCCCTTTTGGCAAAGTCCAAGATGGAAATGATCCAGCATCAGTAAAATAATTGAACAGGTTGTGCTGTAGGCCTATTAAATTTTATTTGAAAATATAAAAATTCATGAGCTTTTACGCAAAAAGCTATTTTCAAAATAGTCAAGTCAGACTGACGTACACACCCACACACTTTTTTTTGGTAACACAACATTTAAAAATAGAATACAACAGTTAACTCCAGTACCCCATTTTAAAGAAAAAAAAATGCATTTCTACAAGTTTACTTAAAATGTCAAATGAGAAAATGGTGCGTTTAACTGATCCTTACTTTTAGAATATTTTGTGTTTCATTCCACTTGTTTGTCCACTCTTTGGTCAGCTCTTGTACCTATGAAATAAAACAAAAAGATAACATCCTATATTAAACTAGTCTTGTTTGAAATACCACACTTACTCTCACAAAGGGCTTGGCACAAAATTTCAGAGAACAACTTAAAATGCCAAATATTTGCCAAGTTTGTTGCTCCCTGCAACTGATTCCACTTCTAATATTGGGATAATAATTCAATTTCACCACAATCTGTTACAGTGGCCACTTAAACTTTCCCCTGTTTAAGTGGCCACTGTGCTACTTACGCATTCGTTTGTAATAATTATTTGCCAAATATACAGCAAGACGACAAAAACAATAGGCTATCATAACTCTGATTTTTCATCTTTTTAGAAAGGAAAAGATATTTAAGATTACAAAGGATGTAGTGAAAACTCCAATTTGTAATGTTTCATAAGAACAAGGATGTAAAGGGATGGTCATTTAAAATAATGGCAGGTAATTTCTGAACAAATAAAAGGATTTATTACGTGCCGTGCTTAGTCAATCCTATGAAATCTACAGCCACAGAATGAGTTAAAGGTTACACCCAAATTTTATAATGAACTGGAATAATTTTAGAATCAACTGTCACTGTGATTATGCAAGGTAAGGTAAGAGTAGTCATGATTCAGGCCATACGTTGTCCAAAAAGGTTTACAAAAGCTAATAATTACAGAAGTGAGCTGTAGCTCACGAAAGCTCATGCTCAAATAAATTGGTTAGTCTCTAAGGTGCCACAAGTACTCCTTTTCTTTTTGAGAAATGTTTTTGTGGTACAGTAAAAGCTTTCTGATCTGGCATGTTGGAGGAATGGGGGGGGTGCCAGAAAAATTCCTGTTAACTAAGAGGGTGTAAGAGTAAGGGTCTGCGTGTGGGAGGGGGCTCAGGGAGGGAGATTGGCTGCAGGAGGGGGCTCGGAGCAAGGGGTTAGGGCGCAGGAGGGCTGCGGGGTGCCAAATCCAGGCGGCACTCACCTCAGGCAGGTCCCCACAAGCAGCGACATGTCCCTGCTGCTCCTAGGTGGACGGGTGGCTAGGCGGCTCTGCATGCTGCCTCCGCCCACAGGCACCACCCCCACAGCTCCCATTGGCCATGGTTCCTGGCCAATGGGAACTGCGGAGCCAACACACAGGGCAGGGCAGCACACAGAGCCACCTAACCACATCTCCGCCTAGGAGCAGCGGAGACATGTCACCGTTAGCAGGGAGCCGCCCGAGGTAAGCACTTCCCAGATCCGGCACCCCGAAACCCCAACCCCCGGCCACAAGCCCCCTCCTGCAGCCAAACTCCCTCCCAGAGCCTGCACCGCACACCCCCTCCCACACTCTGAACCCCTCATGGCCATTCCTCTGCCTAGGAGCAGCAGGGACATGTCGCCGCTTCCGGGGAGCCATGCGGAGCCACATAGGGAGCCTGCCATCCCCGCGCTAACCGGACTATAAATTGGACTTTCAATGAAGATCAGAAATGCCAGTTTATAGAGCTTCCTGGCTGGTAAAGTGCCAGATAACACAGCTTTTACTGTATTTTTACGTTTCCACTCTCCAATGCATGGGATTTATATTCACTTTAAGACTATGTAAAATCAAGGAACAAAAACTAAAGAGTATAAATCTTTTTATTTGAAGTGTTTATATACTTAAATTTAAAAAATTCAAATTCTTAATAATAAGAGTATCCTAGAATGCCTATTATAAATATATGTCAGATTATGGCTCAAGAAATCTTAGACATGTGTAACTCTGCATATCTGTACAAAGACAAACCTGTCATGTTACCTTATTCCCTATGATAAAAATTAAATTTCAAAACTGAAATCCCTGATGAAGGCTATATTTCTTTGATTTATAGACATAAAAAGCACTTATCCCAGGCTCTCTAAATAGCTGACATAATGCATACAAGGATGTAGTCAGTATAAATTGTTCACTGTCCTCGGACACTGTCTTTTATTCCCAAGCAATATTTGATAATTACTTCTCTTGATTTTTTCACCGTGGAATTAAGTTTATACATCTTTTACTACCTGAATCTACTTTCAAGTGATGAAATGCTTAAACTCAAGACTAACTGCTTCTGTCTCCTTTAAGATTTATATGTAAATTGATCATGTACTTGGAGGGACAAATAGCAATGCTTCCCTTCACAGCTCTGCCCAAATTACCTCAATCTTGATTTGCAACCATATCCTTCAGTTTCACAGTCGGCTTTATTTGTGGACAGGCTACAAATTAAGATGCACTGTGTGGTAGTTACATAATATGGTCCACTGTCCACCAGGGAATAAGTTGAAATTATAAATGAAATGAGTAGCTCATTTTCACCTGTAACCTAGGATTTAAACTCAGAGAGGAAAAGATAATACTTCTCTCCACTGTGCCACCTAGGTCCAGAATGCTGACAATCAGAATATTAGTCTTGTCAATATTTTCTTTTGTTTTTTAAAGAAAAAAATATAAGGGAATCCTGATGCTCATCACCTCTACCTTCACCATTTCTGGAGAATTTTTAATGCACATGAGTTGTTTAAAATAGTTTCTCTAACACAGCAATTAATTCCTTCAAGAGAACTACTATGAACTAGCCAATTTAAATATGGTAACAAAGTCTTTAGACCTGTAGAATCAAATTCACTATTGCAGCCATTCGGTTATAGAACAGCTTTACCCTTTTTAACATGTGCGAAGAATTTGCAGTAATTCAGTAATTATGCTTGTGGTAATTATCTTAAGCAGCAATCTCATAACATATTAATGAGGTTGACAGTGGACAATAAAACATACTCGATAAACATCCCACATAGTGAGGACAACACTTCTGAATAGGACAAGCAATGAATATTATAAGACATGAAAAATATATTCCAATTAATACCATACATTTAGCAGTTTCTACCACCCACCTAAACGTTCGTAACAACAATACTCAGGGAACGCTGTGTGTATTTATTCAACTGTGATTCAGATTAAATTAATATTAATCAGTATTTTTAAACAAATATTTTAAGGAGGAAAAGCATTGTTGTAACTTAATGTTCAAACTACTATTATTCACGTTCCACCACAGGTACTGAACACAGTACAGAAAGCTAGTTTTTTAGTGTAGGATAACTATTATAAATGTGCTCCAGGCAGAAACATGGCTTACAAGAGACCTTATTCTCCTTGGTTTTACACCAGTGAATCTACTATTTTGCCTGTGCTGGTATCAAATTTAGCTTAACCCATTGAAAGAGCCTGAGTTTAAAAAAAAAAAAGAGAGAGAGAAACCTAGATAATTTGTAGTTTCATGTTTTTTAAACAAAAATGTAAAAGTAGTTTTTCAGATGACATCAACTTGCCCTAAAAAATTAGTATTATGATCAAGAGTCATAATAATAATGTAAAGAGATAACGTATAGTATCAATTAGTTGAGTCAAAAATCTGTTTCCTAAAGGAGATATACTAATTCCACAGATTTTAGCAGACTGAGTAATTATAATGAGCCAAATCCTCAGGCAGCTTCAATGGAATTATACCAGTTTACACCAGCAGAGGAACTGGCCCAATGTTTTTAGAAGACCATACATCCACATTTGATCCTTAAAGTAGGGTTGCAAGTTTCTATTTGCAGAAAACTGAACACCTTTTCCACACCCCCTATTCACCCCTTCACCGAGGCCTCGTCCCTGCTCACTCCATCCCCCATGCTCCGTCGCTTGCTCTCCCCCACCCTCAGTCACTCGCTCATTTTCACTAGGCTGGGGCAGGGGGTTGGGGGTGCAAGAGGGGGTGAGGGCTCTGCGGTGGGGCTGGCGATGAGGGGTTTGGGGTGCAGAGGGGGCTCCGCACTGGGCCAAGGGGTTCAGAGTGTGGAATAAGGCTCCAGGCTGGGGCAGAGGGTTGGGGCATGTGAAGGGGTATGGGCCAGAAATGAGGGGTTCAGGGTGTGGGAGGGGGCTCTGGGCTGGGGCAGAAGGTCAGGGTGTGGGAGGGGGTGAGGGCTCTGGGCTGGGGCTGAGGGGTTCATAGGGCAGGAAGGGGCTCAGGGCTGGGGCGAGGGATTGGGGCGCAGGACCAGGTTTGGGGTGCGGGTGCTTACTTCAGGCACCACCCCTGCAGCTCTCATTTGCCTGTGGTTCCTGGCCAATGGGAGCTGCGGAGCCAGGATTCAAGGTGGGGGCAGCGTGCAGAGCCCCCATGGCCGCTCCTATACTTAGGAGCCAGAAAGAGATGCTGGCAGCTTCCCAGGAGCCATACAGAGCTAGGCAGGTACCCTGCCTGCCTCGCTACTAGTGGCCAACTGGACTTTTAACATCCCAGGCAGCAGCGCTGACCAGAGCCAGCAGGGTCCCTTTGCGACTGGGTGTTCCCGTCAAAAACCAGACGCCCAGCAACCCTACCTTAAAGATCCTAAATACTCCCCTCCCTCACAAATCTGATTAATGCTACCTCTTTGTACAGTCTGCTATTGTCTAAATATGATCAACATGAAGCAGATCTTAATCCTTTACTAAGAGGGTTAAATTCTCAGATATGAAAGATATAGGTTCATTACGTCTAGACTTATATGTTCAATTATCACTACTGCACGTTAAAATAGCTGATTAGGTATCTAAATAACCATTTGCATATGGTTATACCAGATCGGAAGGCAGACCAACATTACTTCCTAAAAACTTGCCCCAGATTCTTAGAACACATTATGGCAAGTTTAGAAACTAGAAACATGAATTAGTCCAACACTATACCAGAATTTAATGTGCATTTTTCTGTGGGCATTGCATTCTTCTTCTGACTCTCCATATTATAGTCTACTATTACCTTTCTCAAAAAGTTTTAATATACACAGAGAAGAGAAAAGGAGATTTGCCCAGGGAACAAGATTTTCCATTATTCAAACATGAGTCAGTTAAATATATTTCAAGAAAGCATGCAAGAGTATTTACAATGTATTTTCTTCTGTTGCACTGTTTATGTGAAATACAGTGTAACAAGTAATAAAATTACAAATTCTAATTTATTATAAAAAGTTAAAAAAAATAAATCTGAGGTTTTTACATCTAGTTGAATTCAAGAAAATGCTGCTTTGTAAAATAAATGAACAAACAAATAAATAAATGGACAAACAAACCACAACATTAAAGCCAGTGTTTATAAGTGTGTATACCAAAAAGTTCCTGAAAATGAGCTGTTATTGCTCCAGCATCCAGGCCACATTTATCTCTAAAATAAATATCAAATTATAACTTACTCTTGCTTCATTCTGCTGAAGCTTCTCCTCCATACTTAAAGCTGTTGGAGAATCCAAGAGTGCAATCTAAATTGTAAAACAATACACATCAGTATACAGGAAAATAAACAGTACAACGGATGGTGGATTAGAAGGTATGAAATATTTTTGGGCAGGTATTTTAATAAATTTGTGTAGTATATCCTGTTCTAGTCTTTATCTGAAGTGGATGACATTTCATCTTTATCCATATAAAACATTCACATTAGTGGCAATCTTGTCAAAGTATAAATTTGAAATACAATTTTATTTTTTAATTTTACATACACACTTTTACTGATTTGTCTACATTCATATTCTGCTAAGGCACAACATTTTGACAAACTGGCTCTACAAAATCAATTTTTTAGAAATGCAATAGATGACAATTTCCTATGCATGAGTGTCTATTTAACTATTCTGCTATAAACATTTCTATGAGTATGACATTTGTATTGCAAAAATATATCTTGTTAATTTGATTGTGGAACATGAAAATTACTA
Organism: Eretmochelys imbricata; assembly: GCF_965152235.1. NCBI lineage: Eukaryota > Metazoa > Chordata > Testudines > Cheloniidae > Eretmochelys > Eretmochelys imbricata. Next base: position 197,480,116 of record NC_135574.1, on the reverse strand, counting down.
ATACTTATATAACAAAGAAAACTGCTTATATTTTTGTAACGTTGACTAGTGTTGGATTTTGGGTAAATAATTATCAATGAGCCATGGTGGCATTTGCAATACAATATTCTGGGAATATAAAGACTCTCCATAGAAGAAATTATACAGGGATTTATATTCTATTGTACACATTTACCACCACCTGCTGTTTTACCAAGCAGCGCAAATTCAATTAATTTAGTCTTCCTTGGCCCTGTATCCCTCACAGACATTTATAACATAAGATTTGACATTCTCTGGAATTCTTCATAGCATAGCCATATTTATTTTGTGATATCTACTCTTTTACACCTTGGAACAATGTCAAAGTATTAGATCTTCAAAGCAGTCTAAAATAAGTGTACCCAGAGTTTGCAAAGTCAAGCCATATTTCAGAAATAAAAATTGTCAGCTTGCCAGCAAAATCACTCAACTTTTCCCCCAGACAAGCACAGGACAAAGCACAGAGTACACCAGAGTAATTCAACCCTCATGGAGTGTTTTCAGTTTTACTATTTACAATACAGTAGAATTGTACTAATACGTCCTTTAGTAATCCGCAAACCTGATATTTTTCACGAAATATGCAAGGGGACCTCATCCCATTTCTCAGCAAATATTTAAGCAGGATACTGTGGACAATTACGTTTTCACTTTGTTTTATTTTAGAAAAAGTCCCAAACTACACTGACTAGCTTTGGACATTTCATACTATAATTAAACGAAATTATTTTTACTTATAAAAATAAATTAAAGAGTACAATTTTTAATACAGTTTATTCGCACCTTCCCAATCATGTTTGTTCAATTAGAAAATCTGATAACGCACAATAGCATTGTTTGGAAGTCTCCATTAGCCAGGTTCTACTATAGACCTTTAAATCACGTTCCTTAATTTCAAGAATCACCAGAGACAGATATTCAAGTTAATTAGTTTACAGCACCCAAAAGAGATAACAAAAACTAAACAGAATAAGGATAAATAGATACAAAAAAATAGAGGGACTGTACTGCTTAGTACTGGATAGAGAATTCTTTTGATGCCAACCAGCATTCCATACAATACCTTTAGTATGGAATGAAGCACAATTCCAAAGCAGCTGTGCTTCTTTATATATGATCTCTTAATATGCATATTTGACACTCAAAACTGTGCACTGAAGATGACAAGTACTCCTCAACTGAATAGGGGTCCTGGGATGAACACTCCTGTGAACCTTACCTATGGAGTCATCAATTCATATTTACATCTATATTTACAGTATTATTAGGCTTAACCGTTCCATTTTTCTCAGAACTTAACAGCACGGCGCCTTTCAGGGAATCAGACACTGAAACTTTATGAAAAATATACATTCATTTCAATAGAATTAACGTATTGTTGTTATTTAGAGTGACTATTAGGTGGACAGAGCTGTAACACCTACAATTTCTTCACTGGTTCATTGGTAGCTGAATGAATCACATATTTCAAATTCAGCCTGGATTCTTACAAATGGTCTTTAAGAAGGAAACAAGTTTTGTTCAGTCCAGCAACTAGAAGGTTAAGCAGCATCGCATAAGTGATAAATTAAAATAGAGTTTAACAACTGGAATTTCTTAACCTATTAAAAATGGTCACCTTGCTAAAATAGGTGAGAGGTCTGGCAGTATGGGAGTCAATATCAAATACTATTTTTAAAAACTTTCTGCTATAGTAAAATTAAAAACCTTCAGTGTTAAAGAAATGTAAAACCTGGAGTCTCTCTTCTAAATATAACCAGTTTTACCATCTTTAATAAGACTCCCATACTTTTAGGTGTCCAAAAAATCACTTCCCTAAAACATAACCAGCAACAGACTAATAGCAAGACTAATTAAACAACTATTTTTCTAATAAAATTTAAATGTCTTACGTTCTGAACTTTCTGATTTGAAGACTGAGAAAAATGGGTGGAATGTGTCCTTTCATCTTTATTGAATAATCAATTTATTTTATTCATAGTTTGCACTTTGTACTATATGGAGGTATCAACAATATTTTTAGATGTTTGCTAAGCACACTATTTGCTCTCTGTAGTACTACATAGTCAAAGACGTTGTGGTTACAAGCTTTTCAAATACCCTACCTTTCTCTACAGTATAATATTTACAAGTCTCAACATGAATTTAATCTTATTTACAAAGTATGTGTTCAGATATTTTATGGTATCTTGAATATTCTTGCGCTGAAAAAAATGTACAAGGGTATCTTTTCAACCCACCAAGCTAGGCATACCTATTTCTTTATTGTTAATGGGGTGGTGCACCTAAATGCCCATATGCTGCAGTGAATACTTACCCACAACATATAATTATGTTCTAATCATATCAAGGCGAGGTAAAAAATTTTACACAAAAGCAGATATCACACTGGCCAATTGGAAGCCAATTCAAAGAAGAAAATTACATTCATTCATGACTTCACAGTGCTTGTTTATTCAGGTCAATATAATGAAAAAAGATAATGATCTCATTAGGATCTAGAAATAGATGCTGTTACTCAGCGAAAATTATACATAAATCTAAAACTAACCTGATTCCCTTGAGCAAGCAAGGTTTTTAATCGGGCTATTTCAGCTCTCAGCTCACGAATTAGTTTGACGTTAGGATCCTCATTAATAGTAGGCTTGTTGATGATGTTTTTGGCTCTATTTGCATAGCGAAGTGTACTTAAGGTTTCTCCATAATTGACATCAGCAGGTGAAATAGCTGAGAATTAATTCAGAAATAGTTTAGCCAGCACCAAATGTTTCACTTAATAAAGTTGGTTTGTAATTTAAAATGTCAGATAGGCATCTTTTGGATGGAGAGAAAACAAGCTCAATTATTCAGAGATTATAAAAAAATCTTGCCATCAAACTACCTGGTTTTTATAAAACTCAGAGGTTCATCAACTCAATGGTGAGGATACCATGCTCCTTGAATGTATTCCCTATATAACAGAGTTCAAACTCAAGAACAGGAGAAAGCAGTTTATTCTAATTCTCAATACCATCTTCAAATGAGGAAGTTGGTTCAAGCAAACGACAACACTAATTGTCCATTTTTAAAGGAATTTATAGGATATACCTTGACATAAAAAAAGAACAGAGAAGAAACCACAGCACCCACTTATAAACTTGGTCTTTGGGCTGAGCTGTGGGTATATGGCAGCACACAGTACTATCCTTGAACTAACTGCTTCCAAGGCTCACATGATGCACAAAAGGACTCCAATAGTGCTTTTCTACAAAGGCAATTTAATGAGAAAGAACAAGAACATTTTACTGAATATGTCAATAAATGTTTTCTTCACATATTTTTCCAGTATAGCAGCCATACATTACTGCTTCTAAAAGCAAATGGACAAGATATTCCCAAGGTTTTTAAAAAATGAATCCTCAAATACAAGTAGAGTAGCAAGGTTTGGGACAGATATTCCACAGTGGTATCTATCATCATAGCACAGGAAAATAGGACACTACTCAAGAGAAGAGATGGGATACTGACCTTCACTAACAAGATGTTTAACACCTTTATAAGACTGAACCGGAGAATAGCAGAATGAGACTATGTGGGCTCTGAGAAAGTAACTAAACAATCATCAGTAGAAGAATGAGATATTTTCTCTTTGCCTCATTCTGTGTTTATCACAAATGTATGGGCTTTTCCTTGTCAGTGGTTCACAAATTTGGGGATGGAGGGGAATGGAATGTATTTCCCTCAGCTCTTGTTCTGTGTCCATTTATGCTACACACTGCCACAGATGCTATCATCACTCCTTTATTCTACTCATTCCTGTGATAGATTGTACCCTTATGTTCACCACTTTTACAAAACTATGATAAATTTTGTGCAGAATACAAACTAAAAACTCATAATTTGCGGATCAGTATTGTCCTGGTAAAATATGTGGGAACATTTTTATGTAAAGTTATAAGATTCTATTGTCTGATGTTACTAAGGCACTTTCCAAATCTGGAAAAGCAGCCCAGACCAGTTCCTCAGAGACAGAAAGGCAAACTGATGGCTCAGTCAGGTGTTAATAACTTCAAATGGACTATCACCTGGTTAAGCCATGATTCTTTGATAGTTAGAAGGGTGTGAGTGAGAAATTTACATCCTGGCAGACAGACTTGCTGTCGTCTGATCCCCAGCTGGAGATGATTCTCGAAGAGGAGGGAAAGATGAAAACAAGGAACAGAGGCCCCAAATCACCTCTCTCCCCTCATCTCTACTCACGGCATCAACATTTGAAAGACAAAAGGAGCATCACTGAACTGAGGGACTGGTCCTGGCTGAAGGAATCCAGTCAGACTGCTGTAAGCATATGAGGAGAGAAACCTTTTGCTTTAAATTCACTTAGCTTGTTAGGTATTAATTCATGTTTTACCTTTTATTTCTTTGTAACCAAATTTTACTTTTATCCCTCATTACTTTTAATCACTTAAATTCTATCTTTCAGTAGTTAATAAACTGGTCGTATTGTTTTATCTAAACAAGTGTATGTTTTAACTGACACATCTGGAAACCTCCATTTGATATAACAGGGTTTGTGCATATTATTTTTTAACAACGAAATGACAGACTTTCTATGAGCCTGTATTGTGCAGGAGGGTACAGGGCAATACAAGACACACATTTTGGGGGACAAGCCTGAAACTGAGAATTTGCTGGTGTCACCCTGTAATATAAGTCAGGAGTGACTGGCTGGAAGCATTCTTATAATTGAGCTGGGAGTGATTTTGCATGCTAGAGGCTGTGTATAAACAGACCAGGAGTGGTTATTCTCACAGCAAAGCAGTATAAAAGGCACCCCAATTGGAGAACTAAGGGGACACAGCTATTCAACCATCCAGACTGTATCCTGGGAAATGTCACAATTCCCTTACGGAAAAATCCTTTATAGTATTTAATAGGCAAAGAGGATTGTAATTATTTTGTATTTGTCTCTAGTGGTGCCCATTAAGTGTTAGGTACTTTTAACATATATGATTCCCAAAATAGTCAACTGGACCTAAAAAAAAACTCTCCCATCTGTAGTATGAGGTGGCCTTCCTGGTCTTTGCAGGTTTGGTTAAAGAAGAGGCAGACTAAACACATTTGGGCTGTGTGACTTTCTTAGACACCAAACTTAGGTGTCAGTAACAGACATCACAGCATTACAAGCACTGGGCTCTCAAATGCTTCCACCATGTAGGTCAGACGAGAGAGAGAGAGAGAGATGAACTACACAGGAGGGTAGGAAGTCAGCCTAGAAGGAATGACAGTAGGAGAAGGGGAAGCAGCCCATAGAGTGCAGTATCCTGGATGATGCCCATAATGGCACGGTCGCTGAAAACTTGTTTTTAAACAAAAGAAACTGATTGACTAGATAATTTAAGAACACACACACACACACACACACACACACACCCCCCTCAAGCAGTAAAAAAATACTCAAAATGAAGAAACAAGTAGTGTTGTGAGCAGACTGTTACTTTGGCATTCAGAAATGACGAAATGGAGCTGGAGGCCACACCTCCTGTTTATACTCCAAAAAGACAGCACCTGGTGAGGGAATGGCACAGATTTTTAAAAGATTTAAAGATCATGAACTGGAAGCAATTATCCTGGGAGTACCAGTCAACTAGGTAGTACTCACTGAAGAACTATAACTTTATCTGTTACCTTCCAGATGCTTCCCCCAGTAACAGGAGAACCCAAGATTGAGATGAGTTACACTGCACTTGCATAAGCAAAGGACAAGTGAGAATCCCAATTAAAGTAAAAAGAACAGGAGTACTTGTGGCACCTTAGAGACTAACAAATTTATTAGAGCATAAGCTTTCATGGGCTACAGCTCACTTCATCGGATGCATAGAATGGAACATATACTAAGAAGATATAGATATACACATACAGAGAAGGTGGAAGTTGCCATAAAAACTGTAAGAGGCTAATTAATTAAGATGAGCTCTTATCAGCAGGAGAAAAAAAACTTTTGTAGGGATAAATCTGACATCAGGAATAACAACATTCAAAAACCGGTAGGAGAACACTTCAACCACTCTGGCCACTCAGTAAAAGATTTAAGGGTGGCAATTTTGCAACAGAAAAGCTTCAAAAACAGACTCCAACGAGAAACTGCTGAGCTTGAATTAATATGCAAACTAGATACCATTAACTTGGGTTTGAATAGAGACTGGGAGTGGCTGGGTCATTACACATATTGAATCTATTTCCCTATGTTAAGTATGCTCACACCTTCTTGTCAACTGTCTAAATGGGCCATCTTGATTATCCCTACAAAAGTTTTTTTTCCTCCTGCTGATAAGAGCTCATCTTAATTAATCAGCCTCTTACAGTTTGTATAGCAACTTCCACCTTCTCTGTATGTGTATATCTATATCTTCTTAGTCTATGTTCCATTCTATGCATCCGATGAAGTGAGCTGTAGCCCACAAAAGCTTATGCTCTAATAAATTTGTTAGTCTCTAAGGTGCCACAAGTACTCCTGTTCTTTTTGCGGATACAGACTAACATGGCTGCTACTCTAAACCAGTTAAAGTAATTTTTCATCGTCTTTCACCCTTCAGTTCTGCTACACAAAAACAAGCAACATACACAGCCCAATCTCACTGCCGTTTTATTTCTTTATAATCTTGTTTGGAAACATACTTGACATTTCAATGGGCTGATGAACTGTGGGATAAGCGAGACCATGGCACATCCGCCCTGTGATGTAGAGGTAAATGTTTGTTGAGTGAAAAGAGCCATTACTGAACTTTCTGTTTAAACTGTAAAAAAGTTCTCACAAGAGCAGCTTATAAATAATGAAGCTTAACACAACAGATTAAAGTTCTGTTAATGTCAGAAGAGTAACTCTGTAGATATGGCACATTCTTACTCAACAGACCTGCCTCCTGTGTGTATTCTGAGTCAAATGAGACCAAACTATTCTTTATTACTATTTTCTACTATTAATGCTGCAGGTACAATATAGTTACGGGAATGTAAGCTAGCTCGCACATCAACAAAATTATGGGGTATATTCACATTCTGGATCTTTATTACTGGTGATGATATACAAGCCAGAAGGAGGGGAAAAAAAGCCTTGACTTTTAGATCACAGACAGAGGGTGCCTGGTATGAGAGCAGTGAACACACGCACACATACACACACACACGTAAACTGAGTTGTCTAGGAGGCAAATGAATCACAAAACAGGGATGTTTGATTTCAGCCTGAATTGATCAGATTAGCTAAACAGTACAGATTCAGAAAATTAATTTCTAAAGAAGGAACAAAAAAGTTCTGGTACAGATTTTAGAAGTGGTGGTCATAATCATGCACTTTCATTTGAGCACACACAATTTACGCATAAAGTGCCCAGTGAATGCACATAAACTAGATATTTGGCATACACGATCAGTTAGACACAGCTAGTGATATGCACATGCAAACACCTGATTTGCACACACAAATATGTGCAACTGTTCACGTCTACCTGAAAATTTGGTTGTATATATTTAGTAATAAAATAGTTTGGGGCTTGTTTTTTTTTTAAAGCATACAATTTTTATGTATCAGAAGGGTAGTTGTGTTAGTCTGGATCTGTAAAAGCGGTAAAGAGTCCTGTGGCACCTTATAGACTAGCAGACGTATTGGAACATAAGTTTTCGCACCCACGAAAACTTATGCTCCAATACGTCTGTTAGTCTATAAGGTTCCACAGGACTCTTTGCCGCTTTTACAAATATTTATGTCCTCGTTCCACTGCTAGGGATCCATCCTACAATTATTATTATTATTATTATTATTTTTTAAAGGACAACAGCGTTTATATCATACTTTATGAAGAAGAGAACACTTAACAAAAGGGTATGGACTGTATTAGAATGCTTTGCTCTGCAAAGTAATCATTAATTTAACAAGGTGTAAACAACACCATTTCTTAATGAGGCATTTGGAATCAAAATATTTACAGCTAATTTGTATAAAGTGTTAAGAATGAAGAAAAGTAATTTAAAACACTTACTGGCAATCATTATCGTTTTAGAGTTTCCTCCTAGGCTATCTTTCAACAGCCACGTCAACACAGAGTCCCTGTAAGGCACAAATACTTGCTTCTTCTTTGCAAGAGGATTTGTTGCATCCTGAGATAAATCAGCTGAGAGAGAGGGGGAAAAAGCAATTCTGTATATTGATTAATTTTTTTAAGAAATTAAAAACCATTGAGCTATTACCCACTGCAGTGGATTCAACACAAACCAACTGCAAAAACAAATATTAATGCATAAAGGGGACTGAGCATGAAAGAAAACAGAGACATACCTAAGGCAGAAATGACATTTCCCAGAGTAACTAGAGATTTGTTAATATTCCCTCCTTCCTTTAATCTAACCCCTGTAGCACCGGTGGCATCTGCTCTCTCACTTCCAGCAAGATCTACCAAATGGATCTTGCTAACAGTCTCACAAGGCATTTCAGCATCAAATTTAGCCTAAAGAAAAATACAAAAAGAAAATAAAAAATAATGGATTAAGCAATGAAGTTCCAGAATATTACTGAATTCAGTTTGTATCTTCCATGTCATGTTTTAAGATTACATTAAATTTGTTTACAGTAATAGAGCTTTAGAAGTCAGATGTATTCAAGGTACCAAAGAAAGGAGTTCTGTCGACAAGCAGCTGCATAATACTCATTTAAGTAATTTTCATAAGGAATATTCCAAGCATTGAAGCTATTTACATATACACACCAACCACAAATGTCTTAAGATGTACTGATATTTTAAAGAAGTACAATAAACTCACCTGTTAAATCTGTATTAAGTTTTTGACTAACAATCAGTGTTACAGTTTTTACATACACAAACTTTTCACTCAGATTTCCCCTTCATACTTATATAGCATCTTTGAACAATATACCGATACCATTTGTTGGCTTACCTCCCACCCTTCTCTAAAAGCTGGGAGCTGAGTAATTCCACTGTTAACAAAATACACAACTTTTTGCAACATGCTATGGAAAAAATGAAAATTGCATCCATGCCATATGCTACCTTCCTTCCATAAAACTCTCCATAGGCCTATTAGCCCCATAAAATAAAATAAAATAGTAAACTCCCTTTTCTAAGGTAGACTACTACTGGGAATTGGAGTGGAAAACAAATACCTAGATGAATGTATTTGGTCACCCCATTAGTCCAGAGATGAATGAGATGAATATGTACTCAAGTTAGGACTCGAGTAGCCAGAAGAGGAACAGTTAATGGGAGACCAGTTTGGGCCATGGGACTGGATTTCAGGAGTGTCTGGCCAACATTAAAGCATAAAAGGCAGTCACTACTTTTATGTGCTACTTTTATGCAAATCACACGATTTTCAAAATTTTTCCCTTTTGTTGTTGGGATTCTACGGCAACATAAGAGACTATGCATTAGTTATTCACTGAGTTTTAGCTAACTTGAGTTTCTGTGAATTATCTCCCAGAATGGTGCATCTGAGAAGTGTTGTTTTTAGAATAACTAGGCACTATAATGTACAGTGTCTTAATACAGTCACTGAGAAGTTCATCATACCACATTTAACTCTAACAAAAACATACCTTTCCCTTTCTCTGCTGCAGAAGACAAATACCACCCACCTGCCTCAACAGGTGAGGGAAATTGAAGGGACTAGTGGTAAAGGGGGTTAGCCCTAGCATTGAGGGAGGGAGACACTCACTGAAGGACACCAAGTAGCTTCTCCCCACCTTGGAGTCTCTAACATCCATTGGCCAGTTGTACGTGAGAGATGCTACCTGGCTCACACCACCAGCTCTGGGGATTTAACGTGGAGCCCACGCCACCAGGAGCCTCTTTCAGCTCCATTCCAGCAGCCCCACCATACCCACCCTGAACTAGGAATACGAATTCAGTCTGGCAGATGCTGCAGGTCTAGCTGATTGCCTTGGGGATTAGGAAGGAATTTTCTCCCAGAGAGCCAACTGGCAGAGGCCTTTCCTCACACCTCCTTCAAACCACAAGTGACAGTAGGAATGCACTTAGTACCTAACTGAGGTACTTGGTTGAGCTGTTAATTCATCTCAGCCTGGGTTTTCAGTTCAGTTGAAAGGATAAAATGAATGTTTCCCAGTGGTAAAAGACTTGGGATTTTGCTGATGGGCCTTGGGTTCATGGGACAGGGTAAAGCCGAAATCCCCACCTTTCTGCACATTTTGTCCCCTTCAGGGGGCGGAGAGGGCAGGCCTCAGACCGAGCTGAGTGCTAGGGGACAGTCTAGGGAAAGGGTTATGTGGTAGGAGCCCTTGTACCCTTCCCACTTAAATGCCTGGTATAGGAAAGTAAGGGTGATAGGTGGATAACACCCCTCCCCTGTGTTTAAGCTTAATAAAAGTTGCAGCCGGACACTTAAAATCCATCCAAGTGTCTGTCCTCGTTTCGTCACTGTGTCTGCATCAATAGAAGTAACTGGGTCTCCGAAGCTGCTAATTTGACAGCTACATGTTTGTTAGCACATGCAAACATTTAAAGACAATGCAATTCTTTTTACCTGAGTGAAGTTGATCGTGAAAATGGCATGAGACCTGCTGCTAACATCATTCATTCCAGTTGCAGCAGTGGTTCGATTTATGTTTCCTGCTTCCATAAGTTCCTCTACATCGCTGTAATTTTGTACTAAATGTTTGGACAAATCTGAACAGAAGCAAAAATTATTATAAATTAAAAAGAAGTATACTTATGAAGGTACTGTGAACTGATTGAGATTCAAGTCCACCTCAGTACAATGCAGCAGTGCTGAAATAGCACAGAAAGCATTTATAGTCCGATTTCCTTTCTTTCTTTTAAATAGAGGAATGAGACATTGTGTGAAGAATACTTCTTCAGACTATTATAATATTTACAGCAGAATAGTTAAAAAGATTGCATACTTCTCTTCAAAGCATATAGCATATGTCCAACCTCTCAAGGGAAAAGAACCGGCATTGGCAGAGTGGTAGACTAAGATGGTTAGATTCTAATAGATCCTTTTCATTTCAAACATCCATGATTTATAAGTTAGACCTAATGCTGATTTGAAATCATTTAGCAGAGCTTCACTTCAGTAAAAAAAGTGTTGTACTTTAGAAGAGTTTGGAAATGAGAACTGTAGAAAATAAAAAAGGCTGTTCCCAATAATGCTTTTACAGTGATGATGAAATATATGGCCTTTCACCTTCATCTTCATTTGCACTGACAATTTAAAAACAAAAACAGGGACATACAATTAAACATAAACCTGAAAATATTCGTGAAGTAGAAAGCAATGAAGTGATTTTACCCTCAACGTAAGGCCCTTCTTTCGGATGCTCTCGTATTCTTAAATTATACGTTTTTGATGATTTCCGCCTTAGCAGATCTCTCACACGTTCATTATAGATTTCCAGATAACTGAAACAAAAGTATTTGAATTTAGAAAAAATATTGAATGATACAAGATTTAAAAAATCAAAATTACTGGAAAGATCTCATTCAGATGGTAGAATTGAGCCTCAATCCTGCAGTTTACATAGGAGTGACTTCACCCACATGAGTCCAATTGACTCACTCCAAGTCACTCCTGCATGTAGGCATTCTGCAGGACAGATCCTAATCTGTAACTTTTTCACCAAGTTATGATACCACTTACAATATAAGCTCTGTGGTAACAGAACTTCTAAAGATCGTATTATGATGTAAACATCTCCATGTGTTTCCTAGTGTTTTGTTTACTGTAATATGTTTCCTAACCCAATACCACTGAGAACTCTTATATCTTGATGCAAATTACTATCGATAGTTGTATCAACAGAAAATAAAATAAGATGTTAAACTTCTTTCCTTTTTATACTTTGGACATTAGAAAATGTTCTCGTAAAAAAGGTTAAAAACTTGTTTTCATCATGATCAAGTGATAACAGGATGTAGAAAAATCTAATATTTTTCATAATTACTACTCTTGCTGCTTACAAAAAGCCAAAAAAACCGCAGAATTATAGTATTTTAAAATTATTACAAATGGAGCATGCAACAACAGCTGAACTTAAGGTTAAGTGTTTCCACTCTCAAAAGCTATTTCACCTGACTATAAATCATGTCAAACTTTCACCATCTGAGATGAAGTTTTCCAGGTTTGGTCTCTGTCTGCAGTGAAATTTTTGAATGCAAGGGGAAGGATTAGTGAAGGATGCTTTAAAAAGCATAAATATTTTCACTACTAAAAATAATAAAATAATAATAATAATTTAAAAAAATGGGTGGGAGGCCCAGCAGAGAAGTGCTGAAAACATTTTACCAGAGCTTTCCACAAAAATCCATTTTCAGGCTGAGAAGAAGAAGAAGTTTCATCCCTAAAACCACATTGTACAAAAAGATACTAATGTGAAAACAAGGAGTTTATAACCAAGTAGGTTCATTCCCAGCAATCTTTGTAACATACATAAAACCTACCTGACTTCTGTTCGAAAGGATGCTTCATTCCATCTTATTTTTTCATTTATTCTGTTGAATAATCCTTCACAAATTCTAGGTATTAAACCAGCATCACCCTGCAACAACAATTTTTATTTTCTACATCACTACATGCACGCACTGTATATTTTAAAAACAGAAGAAATCACTGAAATTGACAATACCCAGTCATTGTGCCAGAAGGGAATTATTAGCAAATACTCTTAATATCTCATTTTACTGCCATAGCAACTTGGAGGTTAAGCAGTTTGCAATTCAGATCCTAGCACTGGCTCTTAGTTTTGGGTTAGATTTTACCCTATGCCCTACACATTTGGTCCATACAAATCTCACCTACTTAAAGAAGAGAAAGAATCCAGTTCTCCAGGGCAACATTTAACTGCCTTAACCATGAGACTATCCTTTCTCTCCCTGAAACCCTTTGCCTCATTCACTACACACCTTCCGACACCTGCAACAAAAGCAGGGGTCCTACAGACAACAGCCTCATGCACTAAATAACCCTGATCCATCCACAAAGCAGATCCATCTTCCGCACTGAGTGAGGCAAAGGTCCTGTGGAAAATATAGCATGCAATAGTGTAATTAAAGACTATCATAATATATGTGCACAAGGGGGCAAATTAAGGCAACTTTAATTCTTGTATTTCCCAATTTCTGAGTGCTTTATTTTGCAACCTTAATGTTCTTTTTGCACAGTTTTTTGTGTGTAATTTCCAAGCTTTCTGAAAACTGAAAAAACAAAATTTGAAGCATGTGGAAACATACTGACACCTGTTGATGGGGGGAAATATAAAAGCGAGACAAAGATGTAAAAGCCCACCAAAAAATGAAATATTAACTGTAATGAAATATATGGGCCAAAAATATTAGCATAACAGTCACTGGGTTAACACCTTCGGTTCATATATTCCAGCTATTCCAAGACACCCATGTGGTTTATCAGCACAAACCTCTGCCAGTTGAGCTAACAGAGTAACTAACAGAAGATAAACTTCTACTGTTATGTGGACCAACCACTAGGAAGCAGCTGAGACACTTCCCCAAGGGGTTTCACAGATATTTACTAGCAGCAGAGGAATGCTGAGACACCAGAATCTTGAGTTCACTTCCAGGTCCTGGAGGGGAATGTGCTCGAGTGCAGTGGTGCCCACACTTTTGCATGCCGTGACCCCCTTTAGGCTCACCTCTGTTAAAACGAGCCCCAGGATAAGCAAGCCCACCCTGCCCAGGGTAGCCTTAAAAATTTATCTCATGGTATGTTTGGGAGGCAGGGGGGAGAAGGGGAAGAAGCCCGATTCTGCCTCCCCCAGGGAGAAAGGAGGCCAGGTCCTTCCCAGACAGAGCCCGGAATGCACTGTGCGTCTGGCTGAGGATACCATACAGTGCCACTCAGGTTTGGCCCATCCAACCCTGCATAGATTTTCAACATCTCACAACCCTCCTGGGGATTGCGACCCACATTTTGGGAACCACTGTTCTAATTTTAACAGCTGAATAGTTTTAGCAAAAAAAAAAATTGTGTATATAAAATGAGCCTGAAGCAGACACCCAGCATGGAAAATCTCATTCCAAGACAATTAAAGTTTGGCATACTGAAAACACAGTATTAATAGATAGGAAGTGTTGGGCAAACTTAACTACGGGCCCCAGATAGAAGCATGTGCTTGCACCTTTCCTTTATTTTATATTTCTGTTTAATTTAGCCATCAACTTTAAGTTGGAGTTTTTTTGGTGGTTTTGTTGGTAATATAGCTGCACATTTCTTATTAAAATTTAATTAAAAGTGATCAGAAATCTAAAAAAGCAGGCACCTAAAACCAATGATGATTACACACTAGTGAAGTCTTCATCTGGGGATCCATTCTTCTAATGAATACACTGTTACTAGAATATCATCACACATTATCAGTGCCACTTACAGAGCTTGGCAATCAGTGCATATTTGCTAATGGCACTGTAAGCTCTAGGGAGGTGAAGAATCCCTTAACTAGAATTTTAGTACTAGTACTTTAAGGAATAGCAAAAAAAGGAAATTGTTTACTTGTAACTTGAATTTTGTTTACTATAGGTAGAGTCTTGGGTCAGATGTTTTCAACAAATGACTCTGTGAGCCAACTGCCATTGTCTATTCATTTATATAATCTTGTATATACAGCCAAAGTAGAATAATTATGGCCCACAGTGAGAAGAATCATTGTAGATCTCTATTTCTGAGTTGGGTCAAACAAACATTGCTACTTATATAACAGCAAAATCTCTTGAGGATAATGGCCACCAGATTTACTCAAGAAGTCTCACAATATGCATGTTTCTTAGCATACCATTTTCAGCAATTTATATCTTTCACAAAATTTTCTCTGGCCCTAACATTCTATTATGCTTATTCACCACACAAAAAAAACTTCATAACGTTATACAAGAAGTTACTTATGCTGTGTGTATAGTAATAAGTACAGGACAGAGCCAAATTCACACTTGCCAGCTCAGGGAGGTGAAAATTAATGACACAATTACAGCTCAAAAAGGATTTAACTGGCAGAGGGCAGGTGACAGCATTCCCTTCTTAAATTCTGCTGGGGGAGGGTGGCTATTATTTTAGCCAAGGATTACAAGAGAGTCCAGCCAGCAGACGATGCTTCTGGGATGTACTTAATCAGCATGCCATTGGCTGCACCGCTCAAAAGTTTCCTCAGCCAGTTCCCTCCCTTTTTCAGCAAGAATCCCCCCTCAGTGGAGTCAATTGTGGGCAACTCTCCTCCTGTCAGAATGCCCCTTCAGTTGGACTTTCCTTTGCTAGGGGTCCTGTGCCAAAGTTATCCAGAACTTTAATCCTTAAATTTAAAGTCTGAGTAATGTTTTTAAACGGTGGGTTAAAAACTCAAACTCGGCCGTGATCATTCTCAGATCCCATTCCCAACTTGAAGTTTTGTTTTCCAAATAGGAATCAAACAGCCATCTTGATTCCCTCCTCCCCCCCGGAATCAGGAAGACTCTTTCAGAAAGTGCTGAGCATACATAATCTCAAAATCACAGCCCCTTTAAGGTGTCTCAAGTTGAGTACCCAAAAATCACTTGTCACTTTTGAAGATTTTTGTTCTGATCTGTGTACGACAAATAGCTTATTATTAGATGTAACAGCAACACAAAGATATTTTTTCTGATTTAAAATTTCTCCCACATAACTATAGGGAACTTTGAAGTCTCCCAGATAACTACTAAAAGTTAGATATAAAATGGAAGTAACAAGGTGCAGACAAGGTAGAGAATGATGGTTCCAAAAGGAATCCAACCGCATAAGAAAACTGAAGTCTGCAAAACACGACGTACAGCATTTCCCATCATAGTGTAGGACTTCCCAGATCCAGTCTGTCCATATGCAAAAATACAAGCATTATAACCTTCAAAAGCAGAGGCAAGAACATCTGTGCCAAGATTTCTGAAAACCTAAAAAAACAAACAAAAAAAGGCTTTAAGAGACTGAACAGATAAAAAATCATTATATCTGCAGTAGTTTTAATTATATAGTTTAATGTAGTCTATTAAACATAACATTGCAAATACTGCAAAACAGCAGATATACACTAACACACACAAGCAACCGGTTTGGACCAGTAATATTTGCTTTAGAGAATTAGCTAGCAAGCATTTTGATTAAATGCAGAATGTTACTAGTCTATTTAGTTTACAGCAGTGCCAAAGTATCCTTTTCACTTTCTCTAACAAACCTAGATCTTCCCCATTTTTTTTTTTAAATCTAATTTTAGGCACTATATAATGACCATCTTTCTGCTATTGTTAATAGTTACTTTACACCTGTAATATTTTCCCCAGTGCTACAGAATTTGAAAGTGTCTATACCTGTTTTAAAAAGAAAACCCTTCCCTGATCCTGAGACTATGAGTGGCCTTTTTTCAGCCAAGTGTAAGAGGCAAGTGGCCTTTTTCCTTTCACTGATCACCTCTTACATAATAGAACTTTTGAGTTCAATCTCAGTTTCCTTCTGGCCAAAGCACAGAACATGTCTTCTTTATAGTAATTACCTTCTTTCCTCAGATAGCCCCTTCTCCTTTTGCCCTCAAATTTCATCAAATCTGACACTGTAGATCACTCCATCCTCCTGGATCATCTACACAGCCATTTAGGTGTGCCTGGTTCCTTTCTGTTGTGGTGGGGTTGGATGGCTCCAGGCCCCATTACCCCTTAAAGAGGACAAACCACCCTGTTATACTGTGCCACTTTCAATAAGCTCATGTACCAGGATTTGGGAACCTGTGTCTTAGACAATGGTAAGCACAATTCTCTCACTCTCTCCCTGTTATTTGAAGAGAGTGTCTTCCATTTAATGCCATTTTTATGGTACCTTTCTTGAAATCCTCATCCATACCTACATTTCATGTTGCTTTGATTGCCCCTCAACCATCTCTAGATTATAGTGTTTGAAGACCGCCACTATCCATCTTCCCAAATGTTCAAAAAAGTGAAGTTGTATTATCACGAAATAATTCCACTCACACCTCATTCATTTAAAAATCCAGTTCAATATTTGCCTCATTTTTAGTAATCCCTCTATGGGTATGCTCAAGCCTGCCTCATGGAGTTGTGTCTCACTATTCCTATACAGAGATGTAACTAGACATTTTAGCATCCGGGGCAAGCAAGCATATCTGCACCCCCTGCCGATTTTTATTAGGCATTTCTCCACCCCATTTTACCACCCCCATCGCTTTGAGCCCTAGACAGCTGCCCCGCTCATCCTGCCCTGGTTATAACCCCATTCCTATCCCTAATCCCTCTACTAATCTAGTACTAGTCTCTTCTTTCTCACTATACAATCTGGCTACTCTAGGGGTATAAGACCATCTTTATACAACATAAAATTGTATTATGCTACATGACTCTTGATCAGGTTAAAGTAAGTCAATGATGTTTAGACAGAAGCAACCAGAGATTACCATTTTCTGAATTATTGCCCAATGCATCAATTTGAACAATACATACGGTTAACACTAGGACTGAATCGCTAGGGCATTCTGTTAGTGGTTTCAAAGGGCCAGTACAACTGACCAAAAACCTATCTTCATTCTTGTTGCAGATATACAGTTAAAGATCAGCAGGTAAAATGCTCTAGTCTAATTTCTGAGTCACTGTAGCACAACTCATGTCCACAAGAGGGCATTGATAGGACATGTAAAGCTAGATACAGTTTCATTTATCACTCAGCTATTTGTACATGGCAAAAGAATAATGATAATGGACTAAACATGACAGTAATTCAAGTATCCAGCAGTAATGCACATATCCATTGTGCTTCACAGTGAGCTGGACATGAACTCTGCATGAAGGTTTCTGTGGTACTCTGGTGCAGTAGATTGGAAATTCTGTAGCAGCTTGATGCAAGTTAAAATAGGAATGTTTTCAATTATATATGAAAATGAATAATACAAGGAGCACAGCCTGTGTTGTATTTATTTTTGAAGCTACAGTCAATTTATTTGAAGATGGCCTTCAGTTCTCCATGTGCCACAGAACTTTATATTTAACACAATTACATGATAGACAATGGAGGTTTTGATAGCTTGGCAGGGAACTGTTGGGATTTTTGGTACCCAAGAAAATCTGGGAGGCAGTTTGGGACTGTGGGATGTACACTTAAATTTAGGTGTGTCTGTTGTAAAGATCAATAGTGAATGCTGACATTTAAGAAAAAGTCATTTTTAGAGGTCACAGTTAACATACTATTGATATAAATGGTACAGTTCATTCTTCTAGGAGCTATTGTTTCAGGCTGCTGCAGCCTCAGGTCTTTCCTCACTGGCATTTTTTTCTCCATAAGCAGTGCACCTTGTATAGAATCCTCCACAGGTGTCAAAGTGACTTGTAACAAATCACTTTGCCCTAGTTTGAAACAGAGGCAAAACCACAATACAAATCAGTGTTACACCAGTGCAGCATGCCTACAACAGGGAGTTTGCCCAGGTGCAAATTTAAATTTAAATTTCTTATAGTGAAAGAAAATCCTACCATAGATATACTATCACTTTACATTCAGTTCACGTTTGGAAGGTTTTTAATTACAAATGAGGGTTAATGACAATATTTTGCTTTTTCTAGCGAAAGCTCAGATTCTGGAGCAAAATTTCATAGCTTCTGTGGGGAAAAAAGCCAGCACGCACAGAATCACAAAATATACCAACCCCTATTAACAGTTTCTCTTTGCATATGTAAATAAAATGTAAATGTCTTATACATTAAAAATATACGGCCTACATACGCAACTAATAAAGTCAAGAACAAAGTAACTCTAAACGTTGTCCAGGGTTTGTTTTTAGCATTCGTACCTCTGGATCCACCCGTTGGGAAGGACATCAGAGGATGGTGGGGTGGAGAAGAAGCACACAAACATAATGAGGTTATGAAGGTTTTATCAAGAGTTTGGGATAATCACATTAAACTCCCATAGTTAATGAGCTATGCAGGTGTTTCAATATTTGTCCCAATGAAAATATTTATTCACACATAATGATGTATTTTATGAGCAAGGATTGGGCACTAAGGTGATCATCAGTTGTCATTGTTCATGTAGCCATAAATCATGTTACTGAGTAACCACAAGTTAAGGCCCCAGTCAAAATACACATGTGTAGTTCCATTCACCCCAATAGGACCACTTACATACTTAAAGTTAAGCATAAGTAAGTTTTACATGGCCTGAGATTTCAAGCTGCGATTCAGGGAAGCTCCTATCTATCTTATTCAGCGAAGCACTTACGCACATGCTTAACTTTAAAAGCACATGCTTACGCCCCACTGGGACTTAACACATGCTTAAGCACCCTTTCTAAATAGGAATGCTTTCCAGGACTGGGGCCTCAATGTTTGAGTTTGAGGATTTTTAAGAATGTTTTCAATTAGTCTTTCCTTCACTTAGTATCCTTAGGAACTTTATCTTAATTTTTTTTTCAAAGTATACTTGCACAGAAACAAATAAAACCTACAAAATTCAGAAAACTAAGAATACAATGGCAACCACTGCAATGGAAAAAAATTAATTACCAAGAATTAATGACTTCCTTAGTTACCCAAGTAATCAAACATTTGAATTAAATTGTAGATTCATGTATAACTTAAACAATAAAAATGAACAAGGAAGTTTTAACAATGGGATCTACTAGTTTGTATTAAATGGTTAGAGAGAAAACCAGGAGTGGAAATTCCCTGTCAAATAGCCATATTGGTTAGCATAAAAATAGTGTGTTATAATAATGCACCTTAATCTTGGCCTGAAGTACCTTTTTCTACTTTAGGAAGTTATTTTAGTCTTCCTGTTAGTTTTAACCCCCACGCCTTCAGGGATCAGGCTCACCAGTATCATTTAATTCTAAATCACCAATATAACCACACATTCACACCTGCAGTGTACCTGCAGCAACTCTCGGTACCAAAGGTCTTCACTGGTATCCATAAATTCAGCAGGAATTTCCATTATTTAAAAATATATGAGAAAGTTTTCAGTATAAAAGGAGAGGAGCAATTGCCCTAACATGTTGGTACAGGATCAAAAAAAGGAAAGTGCCGATACTGAAAAACATTTCAATTGTGTTAGATAAATTAATTTGGGTCTGAAAGGGAATTGGGAAGGTCATAAGCATCAAAGGGCCTGCAAAAAGCAAGTATGATATATTTCAAAGTTAGTAGAATACAAATGTGCACATTTGTGTGCCTAAATTAAGTGAAAATATGTAGCGTGCATGCAATTACACAAGCCTGTCTTCAGAAAAACTGTCTCCATACATTTAGACTTGGGTGGAGGAGACAGTCACCAGATCTACATAATTATGGATGACAGATATGCTGTCTTGTGGGTGAGGGAAGAAAGGTAATTTAGAGGGCAAAGTCTACAACTCTACATTAGAAAGCTGGCATGTAATACTCCGGGGAGAAGTATCAAGAACCTGTTTCAAGCAGGTTCTCAAATGCTTAATAAATCTTTTGTTCAAATTTTACCTGGAAAAACAGAATGTTTGTGTCTTTTTGAATTAAGCAGATGTATTTGGTGTTCAGAAGGTGATTTTTCTTAAGTTTTTAGGTGACAAATATAGGCAGCACAGTAATAGCTTTACTGAGGATTTCACTAACCTGACCTAACCTAACAAAACAAGAGAACCAGACAATGGGCACTCCTTCTGTACTGCAAGAAAACATAGCTAGCTGTGTTGGCTGTCCTAACGCTTCTCTCAAACACGTAGGGAATTTCCAAATTGGGCAGAGAGAACTGTAAAAGGAAGAAAAGGTCACATAATTCTTTGAATATAAAAAATAAATAAATTCTAAAAGTTTAAAAATCCTACCACTTCTTGAGACACATAGGTAGGACTTTTACTATCTGCTGAGAAATAGGAGAAGTCGTAGGTAAATGTTTTCGTCCGTTCTCTTCCTAGGTCACCAGTTCCTCCTTCTGGTATCTACAGAAGACAAAACCAACAAACAAAAAATGAGTTGCATGTTGCATGATAAAGTAATTAATTCAAAGGACATTTTGCAATATAGATGACTGGAATGCAAACTTCATACAAGAGCACACAAACAGATAGCATCTTAATGAAAGGCTGTCCCTTTTTGTTATTCCAACAAATATACATACAATACTTAGTGGTGAAAAAAGTTAGCAAGTAACACCAGCTTTCATAAGAAAGGGACAGTCTTATTAAAAGAGCACTGTAGGCATATTACTCTTTATTTTAAATTACTTTTAATGTAATGGCTCATTTTTGTTATGTTACTACATAATGTTTACCATTACTAGTTATTGTAAATTAGAATTTCCGACACAGAATTTAAGACAATATTCCAAACGTTTATTTAATGAACAAGCACTTTGCCACGTACAAACTGAATTGTATATGAAAGCACAGATGTAATTAAAATGGCCACATGCGCCTTCAGTTTAAGGCTATTATTATGCTGGAGACAGACTGCTCATGACACCAGCAATATATACTACTATCTGAGTCACAGACACAAGTCTTCTTTCGGGGAAGGAGCATAATGTACTTAAGAGCTGGGGATTAGTCAGGGACACTGGATTTTATCGCGAGCTCTGCCACTCGTTTCACTATAAGAAAAGGAGGACTTGTGGCACCTCAGAGACTAACAAATTTATTTGAGCATAAGCTTTTGTGAGCTACAGCTCACTTCATCGGATGCGTTCAGTGGAAAATACAGTGGGGAGATTTATATACACAGAGAACATGAAACAATGGGTGTTACCATACAATGCATCCGATGAAGTGAGCTGTAGCTTATGAAAGCTTATGCTCAAATAAATTGGTTAGTCTCTAAGGTGCCACAAGTCCTCCTTTTCTTTTTGTGAATACAGACTAACACGGCTGCTACTCCAAAATCATTTCACTATGTCATCTTAAGAAAAGTATTTCAACTTCTGTGCCTTAGTTTACTCAGCTACAAAATGGCTGTAAGGTTTGTGTACATGAAAGGTGCATCAGGTAGAATAGTGCAGGGGTTCTCAACCTTTTTCTTCCAGACGCCCCTCCAACATGCTATAAAAATTCCATGGCCCATCAGTGCCACAACAACTGTTTTTCCGCATATAAAAGCCAAGGCTGGCATTAGGGGGCCCTGTGAAGCTAAGATGCTCAGGCTTTGACTTCAGCCACGGGTGGCAGGGCTTGGAGCTCCAGGCTTCAGCCCCAGGCAGTGGGGCTTCGGCTTTCTGCCCTGGGCCCCAGCAAGTCTAATGCCAGTCCTGCTTGACGGACCCCCTGAAACCTGCTCACACCCCCCACAGTGGGCCCCGGACCCCTGGTTGAGAAGCACTGGAATAGTGTTTATAAAGCACTGATGAGAAGGTGTTACAATATCACAAAGAAAAACATCTAAAGAGGATTATGTAACTCTCTCTCTCTCTCTCTCTCTCTATATATATATATATATAAAATAAAAGTTAAGACATGCATTTTTTGTTAAATGAGCTAAAAGTATGTTAATGTGCTGAATCCATCAAGTAACAGAGGCACGATTATTTAGCATATTTTAACTTTATTGTACCTTTCCCTCATTCCCATTTCAAATTCCTTTGAAATAAAAATCTCACCAGTCAATTCCTACTCCTGTGCTGCCCGACTGTACACAATGTTGGGATACCACATCTGTGGTGAGGATAGCAAGAGTGCATGCAGATAACTTAAATGCTATCTTTCACCAATTTTTTCATTTATCTCACATATAGTCACAATATATTTCATTTTATACATTTTTTCTTAAATCCCAGAAGCCAGGGATATTAAGAAAGTCTTTGTAAAGCCACTCCGTATAAATACAAATCTAATGGTATAACCCCTGTGGGGTATTTGGACCCAGCTTAACTCCTGATAGCGGATGTAATAGCATAGTTTATGTAAGAGATGGTCAGCACAACTAGGATCTTAAATTATTTTAAATTAGTTATGTGTGGAAAGCCTCTTTTACATTTGTCATTAGGGGCTTTCAGAACATCAACATAACTTTAATATCTTTAAATATTTACAGGTGAGTTTTGCACACCTTGAAAAATTCTGCATACCTGGTGCAGTTAGTTGTCTTTTGGCAAGTGAGAAAAATTTAATAAGATTTTGAAATCATCCTAGTAAATAGTGGCAAGCAGACCTTCCACCTGATTTAGTAAATTTTCACTACAATTTTTGAAGGCTGTTTGTGCAGCAGGATGGAAAATTGGGAGTTCATTAGGAACAGGGTATAAATGTTTTTTTTTCCATTGTAAGCCCTCATCCTCCAGCTAAGTGAATGGCCACAGCAATAGAAATACTTAAGGAACAGATCTTATGGATTGCCTTTCAAATTAAATTTCTACAACAAACAATAGTAACTTCCCTATCTTGCAAAAAGAAAAGGAGTACTTGTGGCACCTTAGAGACTAACCAATTTATTTGAGCATAACCTTTTATGAGCTACAGCTCACTTCATCGGTGAAGTGAGTGGTAGCTCATGAAAGCTTATGCTCAAATAAATTTGTTAGTCTCTAAGATGCCACAAGTACTCCTTTTCTTTTTGCGGATACAGACTAACACGGCTGCTACTCTGAAACCTGTTCCCTATCTTGGTCCCCAGACAGCACTTCAAAGATGTAGATAACCCAGAGACCAAAGGCCTCTCCCTAATATCAAATGGACACCAGCAATTGCCTATTTGTCAGAACCTTATTTTGATGGCTAACTTGGTTATAATTTTTCCTTCTCAAATTAGAACACTCACCTTTATATTTGTGATCGTTGTTTTATTTTTTTCCATTGAAATAATAAATTTAGCATCCAGGTCCTTTTCCCTGTAAATAAAAAGCATGATTTCAGTATGCTGAAGAAAACTTTATATTGCACATAGCAATCAAAGATGAACTGTTTTTATTAACTACTTAGCGCTGTATATGAATATTAGTCAATTTCTTTTTGCATTGAGGCAAATTGCTTTACATTTCTGATATATTTGTATTGCCTGGGCTTTTTTCCAAGTCCCTTCTAGGAAAAATTCTATGCCAGAAGTTTGATTAGACACATAAATTAATAAATAGTTTTCTCTTCCTGGCAGATCTGAGCCAAAGCCTGGTGAAGTTGTTGGGAGCATTCTCCAGCTAGCTCTAATGAATTCTGAAATAAAGCATTATGAAGGAAACTGTAACTCTTTCCACTGAGTTGGCAACAGTTCTGTTTTGGCCTGAACCAGGACCCAACTTGGACACATGGCCTAGGTAATGGACTGAGTACTGTTTTAACTGCAATTCTTCCTTAGAGACTCAGTGTTGACAACTCTCGCAATTTTACTTAAAAAGTCTCACAATATTTGGTGATGATGAAGTGAGCTGTAGCTCACAAAAGCTTATACTCAAATAAATTTGTTAGTCTCTAAGGTGCCACAAGTACTCCTGTTCTTTTTACAGTATTTGGTGTTTTTCATGATTATGGAATCATAGAATATCAGGGTGGGAAGGGACCTCAGGAGGTCATCTAGTCCAATCCCCTGCTCAAAGCAGGACCAATCCCCAATTTTTGCCCCAGATTGTTGGATCATATTAAAGAAGTTCTGTATTAAAACCACAAATGAGTTTGAGTCCCCATAGTTTAAATTCCAGGGTATTACTAATTAAGAGGTCTCTTGTTTTTTGGTACTGTTTCTCTCCCTCTATGTGTGAAACTTGTAAGCTGCTAATTGTGTTAGTACATTCTAAGACAGCATCTGTTCTCAAAGCAATTCTTTGTAACAACAACTACTCACACAGGGAGAGACTCAAAGCAATACTCTGTAACAACAGAAACAGCACCCAGAGACTCCCCACCCTTTTGTTGTATTCATCTCGCTTTGTTAACAATTGTGATTAAAATAGAGATAGAGGATGTATGTGGATGGATGCTTGGTGTGGATAATAACTGAATGATTAGGGAGGTGCCAGCCTAAGAATCCAGTGTCCATCGGCTGAAGAAGGCGTCAAGTGGAAATAACCAGAGGATCCCCGGAGGGCAGACTGGAATCCACCCAACAGCCTCAAGAATGGAGAACCAAAGAACAAGATAACCTCTGGCAGCACGGAGCCATCAGGAATGTGCCATCTGATGATTGATTCAGCAACAGCATGATGAAGCAATTCCCATAGACTGGCATAGGAAGAAATTCCTATAAAAATGGACTCTAGAAAGGTGAGAACTTTGGGGTCTGATTCTGCAAACCAACTTCCAGAAGCATCAGATGAGCATCTGACAAGGCCCTGCTCCCTCCTCATGTCGGGGCCACCTGGCCAGTGGCCTGGCATGAGCAACTCTAAGGCTGGTAACTATGATGATAACCTTGCAGAACCTGTGTGTATGTGTGTGTATGAATGAATGTGTGAATAAATATGAAATTAAATGGAATATTATAGCTATAACTAACTGCTTACTATTATTCTTTCTGTATTAACAATAAATGTGGCATTTTGCCTTTTCCTCTTTAATAAGATCCTGCTGCTTTTTATTTTATTAGTATAAAAAGATCCCTAAATGGCCCCCTCAAGGATTGAGCTCACAATCCTGGGTTTAGCAGGCCAATGCTCAAACCACTGAGCTATCCCTCCCCCAGCTGCTAGAATCAGGTGGTTATCTGAGAATCTCAGCTTTCATTTAAACAACAAACTAGACTTCACGGCAGCAGTGGGCAACATGTGGCCCATGGGCCACACGCAGCCCGTCAGGGTAATCCACTGGCAGGCCACGAGACAGTTTGTTTACATTGACCATCCACAGGCACAGCCGCCCACACCTCCCAGGGGCTGCAGTTCACAGTTCCAAACTATCTTGTGGCCTGCCAGCGGATTACCCTGATGGGCCACAGGTTGCCCACCACTGCTTCATGGCAAACATCAAGAACCCAAAATGTACTTTGTAATGCTAATGATTTGGGCAGGGGGAGGGGACTAAGTGTTTTAAATACTTGGGGTTGACAGCTCTAGAGACTTTGGTTGTAGCCACAGGGGGCATGCTTCTCTCCTCCTGTAGTCTAACTTCCCACCCCCCGTAGCTGCTCCACAAAAATTTGTCCAATTCTGCAGCAGAGAGTAGGGAAGACATGAAGGAGATCCAACCCTGGAAAAGCCAGGACAGGGCAGGGGATAATATAATTACAGCCCTGACATATGCCCTCCCATGAACACTTGAAGCTACAATCTCAGTAGACCAGTTTCCCTCACATTTATCCCTCTAGTGGCTGGCGACTTGGAGAATTATTTGGATAACTGATCTTGGAAAACATTCTCAAGTGTTAGCAATTATATTATAATCAGCATTCCTGCATGTTTGAAATATCAGGAAAGAGCCAACTCAGCTCCTGGGAACAGCATGTGCCAACCTGTTGCAGAGATTTGATTTCATTATACCGAACTATAAAACATGAGTCGTTCACATGTATATTTGTAATTACATTTGTTTTGATAAGGTTATCCATTAAAAATATTGTTACATGTAACATCCCGTGCATTATAAAAATGTGTGAAATCTAAAAGCTAAACTAAAAGAGCAAGTAGTGCTGTAAACCAGACAAAATTATATTCACAATATTAGTCAAAAATCACATCAGCTGCTACAAATACCAGATCGACAAGTCACCTAGCAAATAAATAATCATATCTGACTGACACACAGCAAAGTAAAAGCGGTTAAAACACTGAATTGATAGGGTAAAAGAAAAGTGCTGAAACCTTAAATGTTGTCACTGTTACCACAAAAATAAGTGACTGAAGATTTCTTATGAAAACAATAGGTAGAACATTTTTATATTTAAAACTCTTTTTGGCAACATTGTAAATATTCCATCTGGATGTTTTTCATTACCACAATAGGTTTGGGGGGTTTTTGGGTGCACAGAACTAACTAAATTTAGTGAAGCTACTGTTGACTCTCTTTCCCCTTTCTCCTTTTTTCTCCTCCCTCCCAAAAAATAATGAAGATTAAAACAAAATCAAGTGAAAAACTAAGTAATTCTGGTCCACACGTCTTTCCAGTGGAAAGGAATGTCTTGCAGAGTTCTAAGTGTGAATAGATTGCAAAATACTTCAAAGCAAATTTTCATATTAAAACAGAATATTTACTATTCAATTTATGCAATGTATTATGCAATTTATTCATAACAGGCATTTATTCATAACACCTTGGGAATAATAACTCTGTTCACCTTAGTGACGTCAGTGACACTATTATTGCGAACAGGATGAGCAGGAACTGGGCCCTTGTTGCACTAATGTTGGGTGAAAACGAGGAGTCCTTGTGGCACCTTAGAGACTAACAAATGTATTTGGGTATAAGCTTTCGTGGGCTATAACCCACTTCATTAGATGCACGGAGTGGACCATACAGTAGGGAGGTATAAATACACAGCATATGAAAAGATGGGAGTTGCCTTACTAAGTGCGGAGGGGGGCGGGGGGGGGGGGGGGCGGGTCAGTACTGACATGCAACCTGAGCAGTAGTTCACAATTTAGACACGAGCATCAAACACTGCCCAAAAACACATCATCACCACAAATAAGATACAAGCCTCTATTTCCGTTCCCTTGATTATACAAAGTAAAATAAAGGGAAAGGCTACCAAAACGAGCTCACGTTTAATGGCATGATAATTTATGGCATTGAAAGAACTTGTTTCCTCTGAAATCAGATCTGTTCTCAAGCTAATGCTCCACTCCAATTTTCAGCCTTTCACCACTGCCACTTCATACACCATGCCGAGCTCTATAATTAAGCTTACAACCTATGACCGCTTGGCTCAGAACCAATGTTATAAAGTGATCAAGGCAGGTAAATTGCCTGACATAGATGTCAGGAAATAGCTCAACTAAGTATTTAGTATTAACCCTCTAGTACTACTAAATTCAGATATTCACCCAGACCGTAGGGGGAAAGTTTCTGGAGAACTATTATAGATATCAGCCCCTTGTTTCAGGATCAAGAGTACCAACATCAGAAATTAAGGTACACTAACATTAGTCTGTATGCCTGACAAGTGGATTATCTGCTCACAGATTTTATAATTCTTCTTCACTTCTATAGGGCTAGGATCCGACATTAGGCAGAGCCATGAGGTGGGCTGGTACATAAACTGTACTGATGCAGGAGTAGAATTGAGAAACTGTGACTTAGAGACACATTTCTGAGTCATGTTTCCACTCTTGCTTTCTCTATTCGGTGCATTACTACCCATTCCCCATCAAGATTCTAGTTCTTTGCTCAACTGCTCCACAGAGGGAGAAAGCAGGCAAGTAGTCCTCCTTACTCCGATACAACTGGACTTTAGATCTGGCCAGCCCACATAAGAGGAATTTTTTCCACTGCGTGGGCATGTAATCCAAGCCAAACCATTAAACACTATCCCCCCAAATTTCAAGGGACAGAGTACAACTCATTACATCCTCTTGTGATGTCACTATTCCAGTCCTTCACAAGCCTTTGTGAAATTTCTCATTTAATAGAAAGGAAAGGGAACCAAGAACTGGAAAGACCCTGCACAACAAACATATAAACAAATGAAGGGGAATCTTGGGACATAATTTTTATACATAGAGCAGAAAAAGGTCACAATTTTTGCCTTTGCTTCACAGTTCACCTTTAAGATACTGCTGAAAATTGGTAAACACCTAGAAATAATTCAACTGTCTTTGTTCTTTATTATTTGATTACTCATGAGGTATTCATCTGCTCTTGATGCTTATTCCCACAAGGAAGGCGTGGTTTTATGTTTATCACTGAATTACTTATATAGTAATCAATTGTGATGTCACAGGAAAATTTTAGGAAGAGAAACAGTACCAGGAACAAGACATGTTCTGGTATCAATAAAAAACAAAAAGGGGGAAAAATGCACACAGGAAACAATCAAAGCCCTTTTCAAACACAGTGGTTTTAAAGGCGATCAATTTCATAGCACTTCCAAGTCAGTTACAGAATGGCAGCACAGAGACTACTCAACTTGCCCAGGGAGCCTCACTCTCATAAAAGATGCTAATTTTCCTTGAAAGCATGCAAAAAGGAAAGGGAAAAGGTTCTGTGATAAAGTCCCAAGAATATATTCTAAACTGCAGACAAGTAATCCAACACCAAGCAGTACCGGTTTTAATTGAAGAGCAGATGTCAAATTTTGTACTATTAACTATTCACAAGGATGATTTGAGCACTTGTTAAGTGACTCTAACAAAATAACAGGTTTCAGAGTAACAGCCGTGTTAGTCTGTATTCGCAAAAAGAAAAGGAGTACTTGTGGCACCTTAGAGACTAACCAATTTATTTGAGCATGAGCTTTCGTGAGCTACAGCTCACTTCATCGGATGCATATCGTGGAAACTGCAGCAGACTTTATATATACACAGAGAATATGAAACAATACCTCCTCCCACCCCACTGTCCTCCTGGTAACAGCTTATCTAAAGTGATCATCAGGTTGGGCCATTTCCAGCACAAATCCAGGTTTTCTCACCCTCCACCCCCCCACATGTAGCTCACGAAAGCTCATGCTCAAATAAATTGGTTAGTCTCTAAGGTGCCACAAGTACTCCTTTTCTTTCTTCTAACAAAATAGTTTCCCTTTTTGTTAAAGTGGGTGTTTCTTCTTCCTTCAATATTTATACTTTAAGCACAGTGCCCTGGACTTTTTTATTTTGTTTGTTCACAGTCCAGATGTGTTACTGAGAGGTTACAGTTTGAAAGCAAGAGGTTCATTTAATACCCAAGATAATTCAAGGTATTTTTAACTACCCCCCCCAAAAAAAAAAAAAAAGTGGGTCATAGAAAGAGCTCAGCTTCACTTTGTACCTTGGAAACTCACTTCAGAAATGCATTAACAGAAAGTTGTGCCCCGATATCTTATTGAATTACTTAGATTGAGAGCATTCTATATTCTTTGGATAACTTCTGTAACGGAAATGATATCTATCTGAACAACAGCTTAACTGAATATTTTTTAAAACTCTGAACAATGAACTTTTTTCCTTTTCTATCCATTACATAAAGTAATCTTAACAATGACTAAGCACAAGTACAAAATTATTGTACTATACTGTTTGGTGTGACAATTATTGAATCATAAAGCATAAACCATAGCAAGTAATAAGCAATGCCATACAATTTTGCAGCCTACAATTTGCTAGCCACATTTATATTAAATCAATAATTTTCAGAAACTTGAATTTAAGGCCAAAAAGACACTGTGTTCTAAATTAAAATTGCATTATTTGAAGAGACAAACAAATCTGGAAGACTGTCTATAAAAAAAACCCAACAACATGGAAATCTAAGGCTCTCATGTTGAAGGACTTTGCCCGTAACTTATCTTTAAGGAGATTTATTGTTTGCAAAAGAGGTCTTCTAATTAATCCAAATTCCTATCACCACAGACTTTCCAAAAATTTTAATAAAATTTAAGTTATGTCAATCCAACTTGAAAGCTACATAGTAAGAGTAAGTAAAAAGTTAAAGTCTCCTAACAACACTGGCTTCTGTATTCTATATGTAATATTTTCTAATCCTCTTTTAAAATGTGCAATTTTAGCCTGCTGGAGATGAAAGCCTAGAATGCACAGTTTGAAGAGAAAATTTTTTTGAAAAGAAGAGTATCCACAACTTTTTTCTCCACTCCAGTTTTCTCACGGCCCTGATGTTTAGGCCAGAGGTTCTCAACCAGAGATACAACAAAATCAGACACAAAAATAAGTCAGTAGTTTTTAAGTGCAGTGAAACTTGGGGGTACACAAGACAAATCTGACTCCTGAAAGGGGTACAGTAGTCTAGAAAGGTTGAGAGCCACTGTCATGGGTAGTTCAGGAAGATTCTGCTGCAGGTGTGTCACACATCTGCAATCTCTCTCTCTCTCTGCGTGAGAGTAAGAGAGAAAAAAAATAGCAGCTGGGTCCTCTCAGGCCGAGAAATACAGTATAGGCTGCTCTAAAGCCTCCTAATGTCACTCCTCTCTTAACATGAGAGGATAGGGAAGACGACAACTTGGGTTGGACCATGAAACAATACCTCCTCCCACCCCACTGTCCTGCTGGTAATAGCTTATCTAAAGTGATCACCAAGTTGGGCCATTTCCAGCACAAATCCAGGTTCTCTCACCCTCCACCCCCCCACACACAAACTCACTCTCCTGCTGGTAATAAGCCCATCCAAAGTGACAACTCTCTTCACAATGTGCATGATAACCAAGGTGGGCCATTTACTGCACAAATCCAGGTTCTCTCACCCCCCCACCCCCCTCCAAAAACCACACACACAAACTCACTATCCTGCTGGTAATAGCTCATCCAAAGTGACCACTCTCCCTACAATGTGCATGGTAATCAAGGTGGGCCATGTCCAGCACAAATCCAGGCTCTCTCACACACCCCTTTTTCCTGGGGACACACACACACACACACACAAACTCACTCTCCTGCTGGCAATAGCTCATCCAAACTGACCAAGTTTAAATCCAAGTTTAAACAGAACGTCTGGGGGGCGGGGGGGGTAGGAAAAAACAAGGGGAAATACGCTACCTTGCATAATGACTTAGCCACTCCCAGTCTCTATTTAAGCCTAAATTAATAGTATCCAATTTGCAAATGAATTCCAATTCAGCAGTTTCTCGCTGGAGTCTGGATTTGAAGTTTTTTTGTTGTAAGATAGCGACCTTCATGTCTGTGATTGCGTGACCAGAGAGATTGAAGTGTTCTCCGACTGGTTTATGAACGTTATAATTATATATTATATTATAATTTATAATTATAAACCTGGATTTGTGCAGGAAATGGCCCACCTTGATTATCATGCACACTGTGAAGAGAGTTGTCACTTTGGATGGGCTATTACCAGCAGGAGAGTGAGTTTGTGTGGGGGGGGGTGGAGGGTGAGAAAACCTGGATTTGTGCTGGAAATGGCCCAACTTGATGATCACTTTAGATAAGCTATTACCAGCAGGACAGTGGGGTGGGAGGAGGTATTGTTTCATGATCTCTGTGTGTATATAATGTCTGCTGCAGTTTCCACGGTATGCATCCGATGAAGTGAGCTGTAGCTCACGAAAGCTCATGCTCAAATAAATTGGTTAGTCTCTAAGGTGCCACAAGTACTCCTTTTTTGTTTGAGGAATGAGAAAGCAATTTTTTCCCTGTTGGGACAAATTAGGAGAGTGTGCAGAAGGTTTTCATCTTCTCTGCAACACTGCATTGTGAAAGCACAGTTTAGGCAGAAAGGAATAAGAATTTTCACATTAGGTGATATATAAGGATGTTTACTTTGTTGCAACGTGCATCCCCTATGGATAAAGGCTACAACGATCAGCTTCCAGAGGTAAATGAGACTCAGGACATGGCTGGTAGCTGCCTGTAAGGAGAAGGGGAGACTTTAAGGGTATCTCTACACAGCAACTAGACATGTGGGTTTTTCTCTGCCGTGTTGATATACCCTAAGTTTTCACAGACTGAGGTACCACTTGGTGCCCTTTTGGTGCTGTCCAGCAGGTTGCCAGCTCAGGCTAGAGCAACAGGGAAATTCACTTGTATGTGAATATCAAAGAAATGCTAAAAGGTCACAGTGTGTTCAAGTCAATTCACTTGTTAGAACAGATCAAAAGGAATGCTGATTGTATTGTTTTAACCTTCTGTATTTTATCATCTGCTATCACATTACAGGTAATTACATTGTGTATACCCTCTAATTAGAGAATCCTAAAAAGGATGGATACGATTTAAACCACTAGTCAGGAAGACTCTATTTAATCATGGTTTTCTAGTAAGAGTGCATTCTTGTTGGTTGTTATAACCTTAATACATATTCTTCACAACTCAGAGATAGATGTCGGTTTCATTTTTAGAAGGTACACACTATACACTTTTAAACAGTGATTTATTT
This sequence comes from Eretmochelys imbricata, assembly GCF_965152235.1. NCBI lineage: Eukaryota > Metazoa > Chordata > Testudines > Cheloniidae > Eretmochelys > Eretmochelys imbricata. The sequence goes on along the minus strand of NC_135574.1, from coordinate 197,447,211 downwards.
TGAAAAACTTTTCAGATTAATTTTACAGCTATATCAGAAAAAGGAATGAGTGTTTGGTTATTTCATTTACCAAAGGTAATTGAAGCAGATATTTATGAAGTCAGTGGGACCTGAATTATCTCGAATTAAACAGGCTAATCATTAATATTTGGAGGATTTTCTTGCCATGCTGTATTAGGAGGAGAACATCACCAGACATTTAAATTGTTTTATTTCACTAAAACAACAATGTTAAGTATTCTGAATTTTTCTTTTCAACAGCAAACATAATATTTTAACAAAACAAGCATATGTCCCTCGCTTCTCACATAGACTCATAGACTATCAGAGTTGGAAGGGACCTCAGAAGATCATCTAGTCCAACCCCCTGCTCAAAGCAGGCACAATAGACTTCTTCTCCTTGTCCAGATCTATTCTGCCCCCAACAATCTTCTATTCATTGAACTTTTTGAAACTTTGCATGTTTAGAAAGAGATTGACTCTGTACACAAATTTGCAGAGGGACAATAGGGTTGAGGTCTGTTATTTCTCACTTCTGTATATTTATTTATTTAAAAACATTTTTGCTGTAAACAAGCATGTTATCTCTGGAGTCACAAATCCAGTTTGAGAATTGCAAAACTAAGCATCTCTGATGCTATCTTCTAGACTGAGCACTGAGTCCCATTGGGTAGATAGAAAGATTAACCTAAATAATCTATACAGAAGTCCCTGGTACCCCATGAAATTGGGTCCCTAATCCATGAACTATTGGAACTCATTTACAAAACTTTTCTTAAACACTACATGAATATGTTGTCTCATACTATAGAATTAGAATTTATGATCCCTATTCCATGAGGAGATATCTTTGAGATATAATGTATCTTAATTAAAACTATCTTTAGATAGATTTTTTTCCTCAAAAAGCATTTTATCAAAAAAATCCAATTTAAATAAAAAAAATCCAATTAAAAAAAACATCATTGATTTTTATCTATCCTGATCCTAAATAAAAGGTGTGTTAGTATTAGGATGAGATTTTACTTCATGTGTAAAGCTTCATGAAAACTAACGAAGGATTGTTTCTGGCTATCACATTGTGTTTACATTACACTTACCCATCAAATGAGATTGGAGCCTTGGAACTATAAATGAAGAAGGATGCTAACTTCAAAGCATGGGTCATTGTTTCAGATGGTGTTTAGTCAACAGAGGAAAAGCCCATGCTGTGATGGAAACACTTGCCAGATCACTTTCTGGGGAAGATACAGCGGTAAGAATGGATCCAGGGAGTAATCCCTGTATCTCTGGACTGATGGATTCGGACAGGCTAGAATACTGAGCGATTGGACAGAGATCCCCAGAGCTATTCTAGGTAACCCCGAGAGATTTATGAAAAACTAGCAGATTACTACATCTCTGTTATCGTATTGGACTTACAAACTTGGAATCACCTGTTAATGTATTTTGTCTCTTTTAACCTCTCAATAACTCATTTCTTTTTCTTAGCTAATAAAGCTTTAGTAAGGGCTTGTCTACACTACACAGTTTATTATTTAGAGAAGAAGTGTCCTGGTAAGGTTTGGAACCTTAGAGACTAACAAATTTATTAGAGCATAAGCTTTTGTGAGCTACAGCTCACTTCATCGGATGCATTCAGTGAAGTGAGCTGTAGCTCACGAAAGCTTATGCTCAAATAAATTTGTTCGTCTCTAAGGTGCCACAAGTACTCCTTTTCTTTTTGCAAATACAGACTAACACGGCTGCTACTCTGAAACCTGGTAAGGTTTGCAAGCAAATAGCTGTGCCTGAAGGATATAGGAGAGATTTGCTCCAGATAGCCCATTATGGCCCATTCATGGGACATATGGGAGTGAAAAGACCTGTGACAGGCTGAAGCAAAACTTCTATTGACCTCATGTATTTCAGACAGTGAAAGATCATTGAAAAAGTTATGACATATGTCAGAAACATAAAGACTTACAGGGATATACTTTAAGGCACCTTTGCAACCTTTGCCTATTATTAAAGAGGCATTTGCCAGAGTGCCTGTAGATATTGTGAGGCCTCTTACTCAACCTTCCGGGGGGGAATATACTTTTTGTGGTGGATTTTTGCCACCAGGTATCCTGAAGTCACTGCCTTGTCTAATATTGAGGCTGAAATAATGGCCAGTTTACAACTTTTAGCAGAGTATATTTTCCCAGAGAAATCCTGACAGACTGTGGTTCAAATTTCATGTCTGTTGTTTTTAAAAAGTTATGGGAATTGTGTGGAGTAAACCACCATGGCTGCACTCTACCATCCAGAAACTAATAGGCTTGTGGAAAGATTTAATGGAAACTCAGAAAACTTAGATGATAGGAGACTGAAGTAAGATCTTTTGATATTGGTAATCTGGTGCTGATACCAGTGAGGAAAAGCAAAATGCAGGACTATTGGAAAGGACCTTTTGAGGTGACTGAAAGAGAGTCAGTGAAGTCACATATTGTGATTGGGTGCTTGGGATGGGCCACACTGAGAATGCCACACTCTGAGCAGACTACAACAAACATGGCAGCAATCCCCAAAAACGGGTGGTTTATTCTATAATTAGAGTCACCAAACCAGTATAAAGAAAGCTTCTGTAGTACCACACAGGTTAACAAGAAGCCAAACACAGTCCCCTTTAGGCATACCAGCCCTTGGCTCCTATCTAAGCAACCAGGTATAATAGAGTGAGAGGTTACTGAAAACCCAATTCATTATATGTGAAGTTCTACTAATCTCAAAGGATCAGACAGATACTTATCCCCAGGTCAATTTCTATCTCAGATCTTACCCAAATATCACGCTGTCAGCCAATCCTTAGTAAACTAACTGAAAATTTATTAATAGAAGAAAATAAGAGTTATAAATGGTTAATAGATCATATACATACAAATGATTGCAAAGGTTTGTAGCAGTGATAGAATAGACTGCTGGCTTGCAAAAGTCTCTCTGGTATCTTCCAAAAGATTGGAAGGTCCTCAGTCCATAGTTCAGAATACTCCTTTTAATTGTAAATCCACAGAGAATGCCACTCTCAGGGTAGACTACAAGAAACAGGATAGGCAATCCCCAAAAACTGGTCACACATATAATGTAAGAAAGCCTCATGGCAGGGGAGCTGTGCAAACTGTGCATATCAATAAGTTAAAAGCTTTCATAAAAGGGAAATGGCAGTAAATATGGTCTGTTGTGCTGATTAGGAAACACTCTCCCTTCCTTTTAATTGATTCGGTCAAAGAATACAGTGGAGACACATCATACGCGCATTTAACTTATGCGAATTCAACTATACGCGCTCGGCAAAAAAAAGAAAAACAGATAAATAGTGCCGGCAAGTCCGCCCACCATTCCACTCAATGAGTGTATGCCCTGGAGCGAACGTGAGATGGGAGACGTGAATCTGCTGTCCCCTCAGTCAGTCTCAGTTCCCGCGTGCCTCTCATAGTGTGAGCATCTCACTGCGCGGAGTGTGATTCTAGTGTTTAAAGAGACGTATTTTTCTTACAACATGGCCCCTAAACGCAAGCCAACTACTTCATCTAGTGCTCAACTGAAGAAACAGCGATCTGTTCCAATGCTGGAGGAAAAACTGACTGTGTTGGACTTAGAGAGACGGTATGTCGGTCTCCAACGTGGCACATAAATATGGCCGCAATGAATCTAGCATCCGTGCCAGCAAGATTCGAGAGAGAGAAATTTGTCAAGCTGTGGCATCAAGTACTCCAATAACTGCTAAGGTGATGAGCCAGGTGCGTGGTAAGACTTTAGTGAAGACTGAAAAGGCATTAAACTTATGGCTGGAAGACACGAACCGTAAACATGTGCCTATCAATGGCAACACGTTGCGAGAAAAGGCTCTTCGCCTCTACATGCTGTTCAAACCTCCCGCCAAAGAGGGACAGCCTTCTGAGGAGAAGGAATTCAAAGCCAGCCAAGGTTGGCTTAACAGTTTTAGGAAACGCTTCAACCTCAAAAATGTGCAGACTACTGGTGAAGCTGCATCTGCCAATGAAGAGGCAGCAAAAGCCTACCCTGAACAATTAAAAAAAAAAAAAAAAAAAGATAGCCCTTTTCTTCTATCTTCCGGAACAAGTTTTTAATGCTAACAAGACTGGGCTCTTCTGGAAAAAAATGCCCAACCACACTTACATTTCGAAATCAGAAAGACAAGCCCCTGGCTTCAAAGCAGCTAAAGACCGTGTGACTGTGTTGTTTTGTGGCAATGCGGCTGGGCATTTAATAAAGCCGGGCTTGCTCTACAGGGCTGCAAATCCCTGTGCCCTAAAAGGCAAGAACAAAAGTCTCCTGCCCGTGTTCTGGAAATCAAATAAAAAGGCTTGGGTGACAGCAGCATTTCTGGATTAGTTCCACAAGTGTTTCATTCTGGAGGTCAAGAGGTACCTCAAAGAGAAAGGACTTGACTTTAAAGTGTTGCTGATCGTAGACAATGCTCCTGGCCACCCTGCAGCACTCCGGTTTGTGCATAATGACTTTGAAGTCATCCTTCTCCCCCCCAATACCACCTCCACCCTCCAACCTCTCGACGAAGGCATGATTCGCTGTTTCAAGGCCACGTACACAAGACGTACACGTACACGTCTTACGGATACGTAGCGCTATGGATGCTGATCCCAATCTTAATGTGATGGAGTGTTGGAAGTCCTTCAACATTGCCGATTGCATCACTTATATTAAACAGGCAATGGATGCAATCAAGCCTGAAACATTCAATGCATGTTGGCAAAACCTATGGAAAGAATGTGTGAATGATTTTAAGGGTTTCCCGACCATTGACAAAGAAGTGAAACGCATTGTTCAGGTGGCCAGACAAGTGGGTAGTTACGGCTTCATCGACATCGTTGAGGAAGAAATTGAAGAAGAATTAATTGAGAGCCATAGAGAAGCATTGACTAATGAAGAGTTAGAGGAACTGATAAAATTGTCTACAGAAGACGAAAATGATGACAACGAACAGGAAGAGCCAGCAAGTTGGAATCTTTATAAATTTGCTGAAGTGTTCCAAACAGCAAAACACTTGAATGATTTAATTTCTGAATAAGATCCCTCTAAGGAACGAAGCCTCAAAATCACACGTAGTATTACGGACGATTTGAGACCGTATCCAGAAAAGTGTGAGCAGCTCAAGAGACAACAGTGACAGCTGCCGATCACCATGTTTTTCAAGGAAAAACAACCAGCAGCAGATGAGCCTACGCAATCAACTTCTCGAGCTGAACCAGAGCCAACCACTTGTCTACCACTCACTCTCCATCACCCAAGCTCTCCTTCACTTCTGTCTCCTGGATCGACATCAAGCCCTGACGACCCCCCAATAGTGTTGTCAGGGGAAGAGGAAGACTAATCATCGCAGTGTGTACAGCGCCAATCTCTCTCTCTCTTATGTAATTAAAAATACAGTACTGTAAAATTATATTTTGCATATGTACTCTTTATTATATACTGTACATTACTGTATACGTTACACATATTACTGTATAGGGTTGTATACACAAAACCATGTACAGTATACTGTACTTTATGGATGATTTAAGGGATTTTCAAGGGTCATTTTGACTATACGCTATTTTCACCTTACGTGCTGACTTTAGAACCTAACCCCCACGTAAGATGAGACTCAACTGTAAAGAAGAAACTCCACTGGAAAGCATTGAGTTTGGGGAGAGTTTAAATCCAATCCGAAAGCCGGGAATGCTGGCCCTTTTAAAGCACCACAAACAGGTATTTTCCAACCAGCCAGGTTTAACAAACAAGATTGTACACTCCATTCAAACCACGGTGCTCCACCGAGCTACTAGCAGAGCATCCTGGGCTAAAGGGGAAATGCAGAAGCAGATTCAAGAAGCGGTTGAAAGCATCCTGGAAATGGTAATCACTAAGTCAAAAAGCCCTTGGACATCTATTGTGATGGTTTCTAAGAAGGATGAAAGCATGAGATTGTGTGTGGATTATAGGAAACTAAATGTAATCACCTAGTCTGATCCTTACCCCACACTCCAAAGAGAGGACTTTCAGGACTGATTGGAGGGTGCACAATTTATAAGCATACTGGATTTGACTCATGGGTACTGGCAAATTGCCTTAGATGCTGATGCTCAGGAAAAATCTGTGTATATAGTAGAATCTGAATTTTATGAATGTAAAGTTATGCCTTTTGGATTAAAAAATTCAGGCACAATCTTTATGGGGTTTATCAATGAGGTGCTGTAGGGGTTACAAACATTTGCCAGAGCCTATATAGATGACTTGGCTATTTTCAGTAGCAAGAACACTGCAACTCGCACATGGTATATTACAAAGGTTAATAGCGAGAGAAGCTAACCTCACTGTCAAGGTGTCCAAATGCAAAACAGGGGCTGCAGAGGTATCTTACCTAGGGCACAGGATGGGCAGTGGGTTGATCCGCCACTCTGACCCCTTAAAAGTAGAAGTCATTAGGAGTTGACCTGCCCCTAGAACAAAGAAGCAGGTCCAATTCTGTAAAGGGGTTTAGTGACACTGTGGCCCTCATAACAGACCTTACAAAAAAAGGGAAACTAGACAGGTTGGTATGGACAAAGGCCTGTGAGAAAGTCTTCCAGAATATAAAAGATGCTTTGTCTAAAGAGCTTGTTTTAGTCAGCCCTGATTGCAACAAACCATTTGTGCTATGTACTAATCCTTCTAATATTGGATTGGGTGCAGTATTGATACAAGATGGAATGGGGGAGAGGTAAGAGGCAACCCATTGCTTACTGAAGCAAAAAACTGAACAAAACTATGCCATAATTTAAAAGGAGTGCTGTGCCGTGCCCAAACTACACATAGGCACAACTCTTTATTAAGGACTACTACCAGGATTTAATGCCCAGTAAAGGCTATTAAGTACATTTCAGGCTTAATTTTTTTGCTGCTGCCATGACATTAAAGGTGTAATTAGAATTTTTTTTTCCCCCCAACAACATCCAGCTGTGATGGCCAAAAAGATTTCCTCGAGTTTTCAACAGAAAATTCACATTTGGGTTCACACTAACGAGAATGTTTCAGCCCAGAAACATTTCAGGAAGTTATAATAACCTGAAACTGGGAGGCATAATTGAAGTAATTCTGTAACCATACCACTAGGTTTTACTGCCAGACGAGACCAAATTTCTTTACATAGCTTATAACAGGTAGAATATTTCAAAAGTGCGTAAGTGACTTTGGCTCAAAGGCTCATTTTCTAAAGTGACTTACGCACTTTCGAACATTTTAACCCACACCTACTTCACATCCTGTAAGTGTCAGACAATACAGTTTCTGAAAACTGAAGCAGAGTTTTGATTCCTCTAACATGGTATAACACATCAACACAGAAATGCTGCTTTCTTGTATAAGTGTGCTGCCACACGCATACTTACAAATATTTTCATAAAGACTATTTTTAATCTGTGAACTTTGGGATATTAGACAAAGAATCCCAAAACTGATCTGCAACTAGTGCTGAAGTTATTAACTTTTAAAATCATCTAAGAAAGTTACCTTGATTGCCAAAAAACGTCAAGAGTTGCCTTGCTTAGAGGACATCTAGTGATCACAGATTCCCCAGCCAATAATACATACCTTTACCCCAAGGTGCCACTCTGTAAGAGCTGTTTGCCCTGTATATCTCCAGTTCTCAGTAGGACACTAAAAAGGATGTTTTTACGGCACAGTGGGTTAGAAATACAGCACATCACAAGACATAGCAGACCACAGGAAAGCAGCTACCAGCTGTGTAATCACTCCTTGTTGGCATCACAAAATCAGTAAAGATTTGTTATTTGGGAATTTAATCCTGCCCTCATTCAAATTAATGGAAAAACTGCTATAAGCCTTGAATGGTGCAGGACCAAGGTCTTGATGAGTATCAAACACTTCTCCTAAAGGAAGTTAGGAGAAGGATTCTTTTAATCTTCTAATGAAATTCACAACATTTCACTGAAATTGTTTTTACTATCAGAAGAGTTTCAGTTGTTTCAGTTCACATATAAAAGTTTTCTCAAAAAGTTAATGAAGGAGGACTCTATTCATTTTACTGACAAAGCACTTGTTTCAGATGCCGCACTTCCAATCAGTACCCAGCCCAGGCCAAAGAAGCTAATAATCTAACCAGTGGATCAAATTCAGTGATGAAGCCTGGTCAACAATACTGAAAGGGAGCACTCTGAATCTACATTAAGCCTTTTCTAGAAAATTAGTGTGCAGTGTCCTTGTGCTATCACATGTCAAATGATGCCTAGACGTTTCACAAGTCATTATGAACTATTAATGAGTGAAAAACTGTCACTATATTAAATTATGCACCTGATTTTAAAAATGTGTACTTCTAACAGGACAACTGCTTGTCTGGCTTGCATAGAGTGGAAGTCTAACAGACTTAATTACTTGAAGCTGGAGAAGCACTATAAAAATGAAAGAGTCCCCAATTATTTAAATATTAATTACACTTATTAGCCCTGTCTGACCAACCCTTGATGTCACCAGCATACGACAGATTTCATGAGATTGGGGTAAGTATAAACAAACCCAGCCAAATAAAATGGGGAGATTATTAAGGCCCTGTCTATACCAAATTTTAATCAAATCTGTGAACAATTAACGACAGCTGGCTCTAAAAATGAGTTGTATCCACATATGCCATGGACTATGTTTGGTTAGTAACTATGTCAGCCTTCAAGCAGTAAACTGCCTGGGATGAGACACGTTTGTCTTGATGTTCCTCAGTTATTTTTACTCTCCAAAGATGGAATCTCAAATCATGCCTGTGTAAATGGTTTACCCAGTTCTCCTTTCTTACAGCTCTCTGTGGTGTCAGATATCCTAGAAAGCATTGCTGTACATGCTGCTGTGTCAGCTTATGTGCATTTCCTCCAGACCTTGTTGAAGCAATATGGGATAAACAGCCAAGATTTTGCAGAATGAACCGATTTTAATGAGATTTCATATTTTTGTTTGCAGTTTAGCAACTTCATTTTTCCGTTCTTCCAGAACTTACGCATAAATACTATCCAGTCCCAATGACTTATTGCTCTTAATTTATCAATTTGTTCCAGGACATCCTCTTTTGATAGTTCTACTCTTTTTCAGGAAATAAAGATGATCTCCCCAACATTCTTTTGGTGAAGCTTGGCTCAAAAAAAATAATTTAGCTTCTTTGAAACGTCCTTATGTTCCTCAGCAGCAATCTTTACTCTTTGCTAGGTCACCAGACACACAATTCTCTTGTGGGTGGCTTCTTCCTTACAGTAAACTTAAATAATTTATTGTTGTGTGTTGTCTATTTGCTCCTCAAATCCCCTCTTATCTCTCCTAATTTTCTTCTTGTATTTTCCAGAGACAGGTTAGGCTCCTACCTCCTGGCTTTACAAGGGTTGGATTTCCATTTCTGAAGGATATGTTGGGCTCAAAAAGAGCTCTTGAATCCTGCCATTTAACATGGTCATCAATATACAGGGGGGGTTGTCTGTTTTTCTTCCCCTTACCTTCTTGCTTTTTTTGTTGATGATGTCTTTTTTGGGAGGTGAGAGTAGAAGAAAACATCCACAAAAAAGGCAAGGGGAAGAAAAATAGACAAACCCCCTATATGTGAGACTGTTATGGTTGCTTAAGTATCCTCCATGTTGAGTCTAAAGAGTTCAGTTTCCGTACCTTCAAACTTAATGACTTAACTAGTTTCTTCACCATTTTTTAAATTCTCCTTTGTAAAATTTAATATCACACTGCTAGATTTTTATTCAGCACTCCTCCAAGGTTGAACTTAATATAGATATTAGTGGCTCAACTACAGTTACTTCTTGAACCACTTCTCCGCGTCACTTTGGACTTCATCAAGAACAGCTTTTCCTCTGGCACTTAGAACTAGGGCCAGGCCTACACTACAGACTTATATCGGTATAACTACATCAATCAGCCGTGTGAAAAATCCACACCCATGAGCAATGTAGTTATACCAACCTAACCCCCAGTGTAGACAGCGCTATGTCAATGGTAGAGCGCTTCTCCCATCAACATAGCTACCGCCTCCCGCAGAGATGGATTAACTACGTCAACAGGAGGAGCTCTTCTGTCAGCATAGGAGTGTGTTCACTTATGTGATACAGCAGCACAAGTGAATCAGTGCAGCTGCGCTGATGCAGCATTTTAATTGTAGACCTGCCCTAGCTGTTACAAGAACAAGACAATTAAAGGAATCCAATTGTGACATCTGACCAGTTTCCATGCAAGTAGCTGAAGTCACTCATTAGGACTGTATTATTAGACTGAATTGTCTCTTTGAAGTCCTTCAACATTATGTATTCAATATTCTTCTCCTAATCAGGAGACTAGTAGTATACCTCAGACTATATTTGTATTTTTATGACTTATGATTTCTATCCATATCCGAACAGATTCACAAGTCATTAACATTTTATTTGTAAAACTAAAAGATTCTATGATCCCTATCTCTATGACCTAGTCCAAGGGCGGGCAAACTTTTTGGCCTGAGGGCCCCATCGGGTTTCAGAAATTGTATGGAGGGCCGGTTAGGGGAGGCTATGCCTCCCCAAACAGCCAGGCGTGGCCCAGCCCCCGCCCCCTATCCGGCCCTCCTGCTTCTCACCCCCCCAGAACTCCTGCCCCATCCACCCTCACCTCCCCGCTTTCTGTCCCCTGACCACCCCCGCACCCGCCACCCCTAACTGTCCTCCACCGCCCCATCCAACCCCTCTCCTTCCTGACTGCACCCCCCCAACCGAGGCCCTGCCCCATCCAAACATCCCTTCGCCAAGACCCCCCCACCCCTAACTGCCCCCAACCACCCCACCCAACCCACCCTCCTTCCTGATTGCCCCCCCGGGACCCCTGCCCCATCCAACCGCCCCTTCTCCCTGTCCCGACCACCCCCAGAACCCTTGCCCCCATTCAACGCGCCTGTTCCCCACCCTCTGACCGCCCCGACCCCTATCCACACCCCTGGAGCCTGACCACCCCCCGAACTCCCCTGCCCTCTATCCAACCCCTCTTCCCCTCTCCCTTACTACGCTGCCTGGAGCACTGGTGGCTGGCGGCACGGCTGCACCAGGACAAGCAACCGAGATGCCCAGCTGGAGCCAGCCATGCACCGTGCAGCACAAAGCACCGGGTTAGGCCGAGCTCTGCAGCTGCACTGCCCCGGGAGCTTGCAGCCCCACCGCCCAGACCACTGCACCAGTGGAGCAAGGGGGAACAGCATGGGAGGGGCCGGGGGCGAGCCTCCCTGGTCAGGAGCTCAGGGGCCGGGCAGGAGGGTCCCGCGGATTGGATGTGGCCCGCGGGCTGTAGCTTGCCCACCTCTGACCTAGTCAGTCCTTCCTGCATAGTTTATAACCCAATATTACATTATCTCATTAATTTTCATCATGTTTCAGTAATTCCTATTATGTTAGAATCCTCTTTCATTGTCAGGCATTCTACTTCACCTCTGAAATGACGAGATACTCTTCCTTCATATGCTTGTTTTTTTTCCCCCAAGATAAGAAAAGCTTTCTCAACTGGAGATCAGAGAAGCCAGTTCTGAGATGGATTTGTTCTACGTTGTCCTTATATGCCACCTCGAAAAATAACTAGGTCTCTGTTCAGCAACTTTGGCCTCAAGATTCTGCACCTGGGCTCTGAAGCCATAATCTGTGCTATACCCCACTTGGACACAAGTTAAGTACTAGTAATTGTATATGAGACCGTCAGTGCAGAAAACTGGGTAGCTCCCACGTCGTTTAAACTCATGTTGGTTTCCTACCTCTATAGTTTACTTTGACTTGTTACTGGGTTTTATATTAAGTTAGAAGATAATTTAAACAAACAACTAAAACTTGAACAGTGTCTTCTTCAAGACTGATCACTCTCCCTGAACTGACCTATAAGACCACATATTTCTTCCCACCTCTCCTCAGCTGTGATACGTACAAGTCTGGCTTGAAGAGCAGATGGGGTTATTAGGCACTTATACATTTTTAATAAGTAAAAATAATTTAAACATTTGAAAATGTAAATATGTCTATATAAAAATTATTAATGTGTCCCCTCCTACTGCACCCTTCCTATGTCATTTGTGATTTTAGATTATGAACTCTTTGGGGACAAAGACCATGTCTTCATAAAGCTGTTGATCAAAGCCTCTGGGTATTACTAGGATACATACATTGAATGATAACTTTAGTCAACTAGCAATTGCCCTCTTTTGCTCAGTCTTTCAGAGCTTCACTATTTCTGGAGCATCTCTCAATTTAAGAATATACTCTCAATAGCTATGGTACCTCTGTATTTTGTATCTAAACACTATAAACACGAGAACTCACTCAGACAGCTGGCCCTACCTATAACTCATTCATTTCAAATACTCAGACTTCAGAGATACCAGGTCAAGGAGTGCAGTTGTATTAACTGTCACAACTGTAACAACTTTTTAACTATTTATTTTAAACATTATGGTCTAAGTCGCAAAAATCAGTGTTCATTTCAAATCAAATCTCAGTTGTGACAGATTCTCTCTCTTACTCTCTAGTTCATCATGGAAGCTACAACCTTATGATTCGCTATCTTTTCCTGGGATGGTTGCAGGGAGTTCACAGTGAGGGGTGGAGGTTTCAGTTTGTTTTGTAATTCACAAGTTTATTTACGTAAGACACACAGGTGCCTCAAAAGTGTGTTTGATAAAAAAATCACTAAAATAAATGCTTATGTTTTTAATATACGCCACTATAAAATAAATACAGTTGGAATATTCAGTATGCAAAATGTTTTAATCAGTTTAGCCTGCATAAATTAAGAATTCTAAAAACAGAAACGTAACTAAGTTTGCACCACACATTCCCATATTGCCATTATGCTCCAGTCACAATGGCACTGAAAGTATTTTGTTCTTTAATGCTACGTAGGAGAATGGTGAAAACAGGGCAGTAATTGAGATAATCCATTATAATGCTTGAAAAATAGAGACATTAGCATTAAAAAAAATTGAAAAGCTCAGGAAAACAAGCATGTGTAAACAGAGGCATCCTGTACTTACATATTGGATGCAAGCTTAACCGCCAGTCTAATCATTCAATTAAAGGAACACAAAATTTAGCCTATTAGCATTAGGGGCTCCATCATGTTCTATTCAAATCAATAGGAGTTTTGCCATTAACTTAAATGAAAGTTGGATCAAGTCCTAGCTGTGGGACTCTCCCTTACCCTTTGCACACACAAAAATGGCAAGAAATGTACTGGGGTGTCCTACAGGGTATGCATAGACCTGTACATACATCACGTTACAAGAGGACACAGAATCATATGGAAGTCAGAAATAGGAAGCTACCTATAAGGTCATCTAGTTCCAGTCCACCTCCCTGCTCATGCAAGATTATTCCCCATAATGTTTTCAAATATTTTATCAAAGAGCTGTAGATTCTCCAACTGACTAAGCTTTCAACACTTACCTTGGGAGACTATTCCACAGTCTAAAGAAATCTCCATACTAACATTTATTTATATGCAGTTTAAATTTCCTTTAATTTCATCCCATTGCTCCTAAGATAAGGAGCTATAACTAAATAATTAATACCTCTTCCTCTTTGGTAATTATACCCTTCAAATAGTTGTTGACTTAAGTCTTTTAATCTTTGCCGGCAGTCGTAACACGCCTTTATAAAAGCTACACATTTAGTTCACTCTTTTCTCTCAAATAAATCTCTTTAGTCACTTTTGTTGCTCTTTTATGCCTTCCAATTGGTCAAAATTTTTCAGGTAATGAGGTGCCCAGAACTCAACACAACATTCATGGTATACTCATACAGGAGCCACATAGAAAGGAACCTTGAAGCTTGATGCGATGCTTCCATGAGTGGAAGCCAAAAGTGCATTGCCCTTTTCTGAGACCAAATCATAGCAAATTCACGATCCCACATTCTAAATAGCAAAACTTCAGCAAGCACCAAGGGAGAGGAGAAAGAGTTTGGGGTGTTTGATGAAAGACTACTAGCTTTAGTGCTCGTCAGATGAGAGAGACTGGGGAAATGCATGCACCATTCCAGAGGATGGTAATCATCAGCCAGTGCCCCCCCCGCCAGCTCCATTCTGCTGTGCAATTGTTGACACCGGCATCTCTTTCTCATGAAGTCCAGTGAGCATTCCCACTATCTGACAACTTGTTGCAACACATCCTCTTTTAGCAGGTTAGAGCCTCTCAGGAATGTTTCTCCAGTTCTCAGCCTAACACTGTTTTTCATTGTCCAACCACGTCAGAAGAAAGACAAGAGGCAATGGATGTGGTTTAATAAAGCTGCAACTGTATTCACCTAAAATATCTGGGAGTATCCAGCAAAAAGTTCAACAGTGCAGGTCAATCATCCTTTCCTTAATCGTTTCCACATAACCCCAACCAAGTCCCAAAAACACTACTGCTGGTACTTCACCATCCTCCCCCTATATCAGGTGAAAGAGGGCTATAAAAGGAGGGTACTTGGTGACCTGCTGTACAGTATTCAGGAACCCCAAACTCCCTGCCCCCCAACTCAGCTCCCTTAAGGGAGGTTTTCCTTCAAATCCTTTTCCAATCCATTTTATCTGGCAACCCATACTAAATATCTATACTGGACATCTGCCATAAGAGGCACCAGCAAAATGCTTGGCTGCCTCTCCCTCAGCAGGTCCCACAAGTCTATATCACCTCTCAGTTAGCCTGTTTTATGATCCTGAAAGTGAAACTACAAGAAAATGTCCCAATACCTGGGACATTTTGACCTGCTGTTTCTCCAGTTTTCAGCCTACCCTGTTTTTCATTCTGTCCCTTACCTTTAGCACAGCTTCCAATTTAATCAGCCAAGTCCACTTCCTCTTTAATCCTTTCACTTGATGTAATCTTAAAACAATCTCCTCCATGTTGTTATTATTCCTTACAAATTTTGCACATAAAATTGTATCCTTGGCATGGTATATGCCCGCCTGAATGTGATTTAAACTCTTTGAACCAGGGACAATTTCTTGTGTTTGCGAAGTTCCATGCACAACGTTCCATAAATACCAGTTATTAAAATTAAGAGCGTAAAGAGTCATTTTTGCTTGTAACAGAACACTGAAGACATGTCCTACTTTACCCCAAAAGGTGCTCAGTGAAATTATTTTAATGTTTTTATATTCAAAAGTCAACAGATGAGAAGCAGAAATTTACTGTATAGAGAGAAGAAAGAGTTCTCACCCATGTTACTTATTTACAAAGGTAGCTGTTGCCAATTCTTAAAATAGAAGATGGGTAGTTCTCAGCCTTACAGCCTATTCCATGATGAAAACAGGAAAAATCAGGGTAAAAGTGAAGTAGCATTGCTATTGAGTAACAGGCTGCCATAGTAAAACATTTAATGGCCATTCAAACAATGTGTTATCTACTAATAAAAAAAAATCAATCCAGAATTCAAGAAGATAGTTGAGGTATCTCCATTTAGGACCAACAGTTGTTCCTTACAAATTCTGTCTTTTGAAAAGAAAAAATATATATGACACCATAAAGCCCACAGTTCATATTTGTCCAAATACTTGTTATTTAAAAGAATACTTCAAAAGTTAAAGTCCCAAAATCTGACCTTCTCTAAAATCATAATGGCATGGGGAAAATTTTAAAATTTTATTTAAAGCCTATGTATTGTATTTGTTAGGTTGAGAAAACTGCTAAACCAAAGTGCCATGGTTTTCCTACCTCTTACAGATCAGTTCTTTAATTTAAGTAAGTTCTATTTTCTATACTTGTGAAGTTGAGACGCTCTATGGACTAGATTTAGCTGATGTAGGAACTGGCATCTTAAGTTCTAAGTAAGAGCATGTTCAGTTTGTTACTAGTATGACGTACTCAATCATCTTTTCATTTTAAAAAGCTGTAAAGAAATAAACTGTTTCTCAACACCCTGGAGTTTTGTATCATGAGCTTATAGGTTTACATCATAGCAAATGATTAGTCACGATCTACTGTCACTCCTAAGAATGACACTTCCATTTGTTTTGGCTAGAAGCTAATAAGAGAGCAGAGTAACTGATTCCAAAATATCCAAAGCAACTGTAACAAGTTGACAGAGTTCCATAAATAAAGATATCAGTGAACAAATATATGCACAAGGGAACTTCAGGGGCCAGATCTTCGTCTGACTCAAGTTGTCATATGTCCATTGACTTCAACTGAGCTATGACAATTTACACAAGCTGAGGATCTGACCAATTCTGAATGATTTATGAGAAGGTGGGAGCAGCCTCCAAAAGTTCTGCTTGCCCCAAGTAATTCTCTCCCACTCCCACACCATCATCACAAAGCTAAGCCTAGAAATAGCAAGTTCTATGGCTAGGCTAAGAAGTTTTGCATGACAACTTTATATGGCTAAACTAATATGTACTTTGTGAGAAAATAAGAGTATGTGGCTATATAATTCACAAATGCAACAACACGGATTACA
Source organism: Eretmochelys imbricata (assembly GCF_965152235.1). Lineage (NCBI taxonomy): Eukaryota > Metazoa > Chordata > Testudines > Cheloniidae > Eretmochelys > Eretmochelys imbricata. The sequence continues at coordinate 197,430,748 of NC_135574.1, read as the reverse complement.
TTGGCAACAAAAGGTTATCTAGAGCTAAGAGAAAGGTTAAGTTCTAGGGCCTCTGAGTAACACATAGAATTCTGAAATCAAGGCTGAAACTCTCCAGGAAAACGACACATTTTCAAGTGTTTTGCTTCCTGAGGATTTTGCTGGGATTGCTGAAGAATTCCAGCGTCCAAAAGTTTCAACTTCAACACACACTGATTGATAACTAACTAATATCATATACAGTACAAGTCATACAATTTAGGCTGTCTAGTGATTCTTCTCATTGGAGCAGAGAAATGAGACTCGAGATGTAAACGCAAGTATTCAGTTATCACAGATTACAAAATCAAGTTTGTTTTTAAAAGATATGTGCTCTAAATGCATCAAGTGTGGAACTAGGTTTTGCTCAAATATAAGGAGAAATCCTAGTACATTATCTGAGCAAGTGCTGATCCAAAGTACCAAAAGGTGGGTCAATAAACAAAGTGACTGAAAGTAAGCATTGGCTATTATTCTGAACATAGAGTAGGTAATAAGTTATCATCATTCATACAGTTTTATAGAGTACCTAGATATAAACTTAGCATATCTTAGGAGGAGGACGATAACAGGGAGGAGCCCGTTCATTGTGCCTTCAAGTGGAGTGATTGCCTTAACTATGACTTCTAGTTCTTCTAATATGAGAAAACAATATTTTTCCATGTAGTTTGTGGTGCTGACTTTTTCATAATAGTCTTAATGTAAATATATTTGAAGGTTTTTTTTTAAAATAAGTGTGATTGTTCGTATACCATGCTAGATCAGAAACTAAGATGCAGCTGTCTATGCTATAAAACAGTAGTTCTCAAACTTCATTGCACCATGGCCCCCTTCTGACAACAAAACTTACTACATGACCCCAGAAGGGGGGAATCGAAGCCTGAGCCTGCACGAGCCCCACCACCCCAGGTGGGGGGCCAAAGCCCCAGCAAGTCTAATGCCAGCCCTGACCACAGTTTGAGAACCGCTGCTATAAAGGTATAATGGACTGACATTTACTTTCTACATGGGCAAACCACCAAGTTTAAAGAAACATATGATGTATGTTTATGCATGGCTTAACATACAATTGTGGCTGCACTGAGCTGTAACTGTCATTCTGAACAATGTGGTTTGGGCTAAATTATGTTAAAAAAATAAATTAGTCCACTTAAAACATGATTTGGCCCCAAACAGAGCACCAAAAACTGTATCAGAACCCAGTACAGTTAAACTGTGCTTTCCGCAACATGGATTTCTTTAACACCCATTGCTTTTATTATATTACATCCTAAGATCTCATTTTTTCCTACTTCAATATATTTTCTCCTTGTGTAATACACATACATGCTACAATACAGTTTCTGTTGTTTACTTCTATTAACTCTTTTTTTAAAGTTAACAGAGATCAGCATGACTATTTTAAGTGTTGTTTACAAACCAACAGAATTTTTATTTCAGATTTTCCATTCCTTATTATTACTTTAGTTGGATCCCAAGAGTCATATAATGCTTTCCATCTATCTGCACAACTCCAGCTGATATCAAGAGCACACGCAGACCAAGGGCATAAAAATTATTGACTTTGGAAAAATGAATAAAAAGTAAACGTTGTCAAGAATTAAGTAATGACAGAAAAGATGTGTGCTCATCTTAAAAACAGAATAGTCAGTTTCTTCAAATTCTTCAACATCAGATGAGTCATTGAATGAAGATGTCCATTGAAATGGAAGAACAGATCACCAGTGAGTACACCAATCTTGACATTTTCAGTACCACTGTCGTCAAAGTGTAGCAGTGAGGATCATTTAAATCTGTGTTTCAGGCCTCTCCAATACCAGGTTCATTCAGAAGCAGTGTACAATTTTTGGTGTGTTGAGTATAAACGAAGATGATTGTGCGGTGAGGCCATAAAACAGTTAAAAGTCAGAAGTTGGTGTTAAAAACATTCCATTTATTGTAGCACAAATTTAGTAAAAAAAAATTTAAAGTACTGACATTATTTTGTCTTGGATATATTTTTCCAGAAAGATTTAAACATGCAAGTTCACTATTAATTGCAAGTCTAGATATAATGGGGCGGGGGAGAAAACAGAGGGGAAGGGAAAATTAAAGAACTAAAAGATTCACTACGGATATTAATGCAAGACTGTCAGGTAACTTCATAATGGGTAAAAGCATCCAAACAGAGGAAAAATACATTCCTATTTAATGAAATTGATTCTAAGTCAACAGAAAACCACATAATAGTGTCCAACTTGCTCAACATGCTATCCAGCAATGAACAGAGAAGCATAAGGAGCTCTCTGATATTTTCTCAGGCAACAAAAATAAAAGGGAGAGTTGAGAGAACTTCTAACGCATAGCACACTGCAAACAGGGCACCTCTCCAAGAAATGACAGTCACTTGTTAAAAATACCCTACTTTCCTCAGTATCAACTCCTCACAGGCTGAAGTTTTAACAACTATTTCTGAAACTGAACCTCATAGGTAACTTTATACAGGTAAGTGACAACTAAGACCATTCCATAAACCAATAGGATAACTTCAGTCACTTATGAACTCCGACTATATTTTTAGTCTCAGAAAAATGGACTTTTTCCTTCTGTGGCTCAAAAGATTGATTTCTAAGCTATTTTATATTGCCAGAATTTTATTTATTTTTAGCAAAGACCTAAAGGTTGCTGTCACAATACAATAGTAACTACACTTGTCCTCTCCACTTCCACAAAATTACATACACATACTCAAGAGAGAAAAATTAAGGTTTCATGGAGACTTAAAGTGACTCAACTGTTTTGTAACCACATGAGCTCACACCTGCAGTTTGGTTTCAAAGAGATCATTTGTTTAGCTCCTAAACCTTCTCTACATACCACACTACTACTATTATATTATTCAGCAGGAGAGATGCTGAATCATAGTTTTGTCAGAAACCCTTCTTACATATGATATACTTTTGGATGTGAATTATTTTTAGAGAGGCACAGGGGGAAGGAAGGAGGCAGACTATAGTGGCTCCCAAATGAATGTGTTCCTTTTCAGGACAGATCAAAGACAGACGCCACTGACCTAAAACCACAGAAAGGAGGGAAGTGCATTAAAGTTAGTCACCTATATGATGGAATGGCAAATTATATTTAATAGAGTAATACGTTCCTTCCTATTGCTTGACTCATTCCAAAATGCATATATACAACATATTATATAGTTAATGGAGCTGTTGCACGAATTTGCATATCTCTGTAATGGACAACCTACAAATATGGCCTACAAATTTCAAGTATTAACACTGACACAGCATACGTTAAACCAACCAAATCCTAAAGTCACTTAAAAGCTTCTTTTAGAGAGAAACCTTCAACACTATAACATTTTAAAGCTGTTTATCTTATGAAAGTAAAACTGATTAATTACAATAACTGTGAATACTTCATGTGCCAGAGCAGCATACCCTCCATGCATTTCTATCTTTCCCTTCAGTTGGTTTACTACATGTAAAAAACAAATATCCAAGGAAGAATTGAAACAAATTTTACAAAATATTAGTAACTTCCAATTTAGTTTTATTTTTAATAATGTTATATTCACCTCTATTTTCTTATTTTGCAACTGCATTTAGTGCAAAAACCAAAGCACTTGAAGCTTTGCTGAAGAAGTCTTACTAACAGACATTTTTAAATAACCACACACTGCCCAGCCAGCTCTAATTACAAATGACCTGGATAGTTAATAATAAAATAAGCTGCATAATATAATTAAATTTAAAACAAACCAAAGATGTACTAAGCTTCATCTACAAGAAATTACAAGTTAATGAAAGTCTTTTTTTTTTTTTTATGTATACTGTTCTTAGAGTTTAAAAAAAAACCAGGGCTACAGTAAGGCTTCATTGACAAGTTTCTTTTAATTAAAGAAAAAAGTCCCCTCACCAATCTATGACTATGTACTTGAGCAGCATAGCAGATGTGAAGAGCATAGCAACAGCTTAGAAAAGGACATAAAGGATATCATGTCCAAAAAAAAATACCACAGAAATGTATATGGACAAAATGTAATTATCCCATTTGGAATTTGGTTTATGCACCAGGGCCAACATCACTACTCTTATTAATGTCTCAGGATCTTGGGTTTACGCTTCATCTCAAGGATAGCACCTCCTGCAGCACAGCAGCCCATAAAACCATGCTGACCAAAAGACAATAGTGCCATTTTAATGAACTACCAACTTTCTGCTGAACCCTGGGTTTTCCAAGGAAGTCTCCCATTTAAATACTAATCAGGCTAAACCTGACAAATGTGATATGAACACACTTTGAGGTGGTATTTTTGCTGACAGTGAGGACTTGCCTACACCATAACTTCGAGGCCCAGTTCTGCAATTTCCTGGTTGAAGCAGACAGACTGCTTCAACCAGGCAGGTAACATGATCAATGCCTTAATTTGTAACCAGTTAATGGTTAGTATTCTCAGAAACCAGAGCAGCTGGTCATGTTGCCCTGGTTAGCAACCTAGGCTGGCACATAGCTGTCTTCCTGTAAACAAGTTGTAACGCTTTATTGCAGTGTACACAAGAATCCTTAACCATGTCTTTGTAAATGGTTTCGCTGGTCCTCCTTCCGCTTGCTCTCTGAACCTTAACACATCCCAGCATCTGCTGCCCAACACACCAGCACTGCTCCATTGTTTCCATGTGCTCCCAGTCTATCTGTTGCATCCACTTGTTGTGTTTTGTACTTGGATTGTAAACTCTCCTGCTGATAATAGCTCACCTTACCTGATCACTCTCATTACAGTGTGTATGGTAAAAAGAAAAGGAGTACTTGTGGCACCTTAGAGACTAACCAATTTATTTGAGCATGAGCTTTCGTGAGCTACAGCTCACTTCATCGGATGCATACCGTGGAAACTGCAGCAGACTTTATATATACACAGAGAATATGAAACAATACCTCCTCCCACCCCACTGTCCTGCTGGTAATAGCTTATCTAAAGTGAGCATCAGGTTAGGCCATTTCCAGCACAAATCCAGGTTTTCTCACCCTCCACCCCCCCACACAAATTCACTCTCCTGCTGGTGATAGCCCATCCAAAGTGACAACTCTTTACACAATGTGCATGATAATCAAATTGGGCCATTTCCTGCACAAATCCAGGTTCTCTCACTCCCTCACCCCCCTCCAAAAACCCACCCCCATACACACACAAACTCACTCTCCTGCTGGTAATAGCTCATCCAAACTGACCACTCTCCAAGTTTAAATCCAAGTTAAACCAGAATATCGGGGGGAGGAAAAAACAAGAGGAAATAGGCTACCTTGTATAATGACTTAGCCACTCCCAGTCTCTATTTAAGCCTAAATTAATAGTATCCAATTTGCAAATGAATTCCAATTCAGCAGTTTCTTGCTGGAGTCTGGATTTGAAGTTTTTTTGTTTTAAGATAGCGACCTTCATGTCTGTGATTGCGTGACCAGAGAGATTGTGTATGGTAACGCCCATTGTTTCACGTTCTCTGTGTATATAAATCTCCCCACTGTATTTTCCACTGAATGCATCCAATGAAGTGAGCTGTAGCTCATGAAAGCTTATGCTCAAATAAATTTGTTAGTCTCTAAGGTTCCACAAGTCCTCCTTTTCTTTTTGCAGATACAGACTGACACGGCTGCTACTCTGAAACCTGTTTCCCATGATGTATTTGTAAGGTGCATAGCACAATGAGATCCCGGTCCATGATTAGGACTCCTAGGTGCTACCACAATACAAATAAATAATACTTTGCACTTTTATCCTACCTTTCAACCCATGGTCTCAAGGCCCTTATACATTTTTACAGATCTTCTAAGGATTTTGCAAATTGATAAGGAGATATCTAAAGTAGGTAAAATCTGGAAGTTAACAGACACCTGGTTTGACAATTTATAAATTTAAAGCATATCTTTTTCTTGTAAAAAAAAAAATTTTACATCATTTCAGATCATTCAAATAAATGAAAAGATTGCCAAGAGAGCCAACTGAAATAAATATATGCGGGGAGGGGAGGGCGTTTGTCTCTTTCTTTAAAGCAGTATTTGGGTTAGTTCATTTAAAAAAATTACTATATTTGTTCTGTACATTGAAAGTTTAGTTAACTAGGGGAAACTGCTTTTATTTTCTGGATTTACCTCAAGATGTGTACATTTTGTAACAATCAACATAGCAAATGGTCCAGGCAGTGTCCTTTCAATATCTTTTTCAGCAGTCAACTAGCAGTCATTACCTATAAAGACTTCTGATTGAGGTCACTTTTTGAAAGTGTCCAAAATATTACTTTCCAGATACTTGTCTACTTTTTTTCCATTTTTAAATGGAAAAATAAAAAGCCCTCTCAACAGCAATTGAACTAACATTTTATATGTCTTCCCCTACTGCAAACCAAGAGTAGTTATATTTGTACTACGCAAAAATGCCTCTTATTAAAATAGGCAAAGCAGCTTGCAACACCCACATGGGCCCAACAAATAATGTGTGGTATTCTACTTTCTTTTAACATTCAGATGAAAGGAAGTGTGCTCAACAATCTCTCATCTCTCACAATGCTGGAAATTTTCTTAAATTATGAAAGTATCAAACTAACATATAATTACTAACGACTTGGAAGACAAAGCTTTCAGTGAAGGATCCTGACAAAACAATCCCTCTTTTACGCACAACGCAAAAGTATTTCTCAGTCCACCAGAGGAGAAAGGGGACCTCATTTGGCAATCAATTTTGAAGTAGCTCTTGCAGTGCATTACCTGGCTGCATATCAGAGACATTTAAAATTCACAGACATGATTTTCTTACCATATCTATAATTGTTATTGCCAACACAGCCCTTACAGGCATTGTGTGTCCTGGCAGCTCAGACGTTTATTTCCCCACAAACTTTTAAAACTTCCAGATACAGAACCTGGAAGATCGGGAACAACAACATAGTTCTAACAATTGTAACTCATGTTTCGGTGGGATTTAGCCCTGACACCCAATCTGACTTATCCTGGGAACTGAAGGGGGAAGAGAATTTTACAGAGTATTTTAAAGCAACTTTCAGTGGTCTCACACTGTGGGAATGGAGAATTGCCGCTCTGCTTCAGAAAGATTTTTGTTTTTTTGAAACTTCCTCATGGTTTGAAAATCTCGTTCACGCTGTCCCAGCCCTGACTCAGCAGCCACCATGGAAGGTGGGTATTAAGAGAGGACAATCACAGAATCATGGGACTGGAAGGGACCACGAGAGCTCATCTAGTCCAGTCCCCTGCACTCATGGCAGGACTAAGTATGATCACTCTAGACCATCCCGGACAGGTGTGGTCTGTCCCAGTGACTAGTCCCAGCCCTGACCAGCAGCCAAGGGGGCGTGGGGGGAGCCCCGCAGGTAAGGGGATAGCAGCCACCAGAGAAAGGGGTAACGGGGGAGATAAGGACAGTGACGGCCCTGACCCAGGGCAAATAAGGACCCGTCCGCCGTCGGCCCCCAGGAAAGGGGAGGACCTCGGCCCCGCGACCCCCAGGGAAGGGGGTAGGACAGTCCCCGCAGCCCTTACGGCGGGAAATGAGCCGCAGGAGCCTGCTCCGCCCGGGACTCACCTGCGGTTCAGGGGCCGGACTCGGACAGCCACCTTCACCGAAGCCATGGCGCATCCCTGCCCCGGCCCAGGGCTGGCCCTCCCGGCTGCCGGCTAGGGGACAGGCCACATCCCCGCCTCCGGCGCTACTGCATGCTGCCGTCACGGCGGGCGGGCCGCCCCCCTCCCACGCAGTCGCCCGAATCACTGCGCCGGCCGGGCCGGCTCCCCTTGTTGTCACGGCAGCCACGGGGCAGCGGCGGCGAGCACCACTGGTACGGCGCCAGCGCAGGGACAAACCGCCGCGGGACGCGTTACTCCTCCCCCTCGCCTGGCTGCCGGCCGGAGCCCCGCCCACTGCGGAGCTCCCGGCACAGGCAGGGGCGGGGCGCGAGCCCGGGAGTGCCCCTCAAACGGGAGCCCGCTCACAGAGCGGCGAGCCCCTCGAGCCCAGGCGGGGAGCATAGTCACAGGGAGGGATCCCCACCCCACCCACAGACAGAGACGGGTGGGCAGGTGCAGTCACTGGCCAAGCCTGTCCCCTGGGGGTACACACTCCTGCCCCCATGGGGCTAAACCCCATGGTGGGTTTAGCTGTTTGCTTCTTTTTCCTCACAGGAAGGATGAGCTCAAGAGCTGTAGGGTTTGTGTAATCAATCCCACACAGCATCTAATCCCAGATGATGGAGTGACCTGGCCCACCCGTAATTAAAGATCTGATGAGCTCTGCAGTGGAACAATCAGCCCAGGCAGCTAAAACAAAAAAAAACACCAAAAAAATCCCAGATGATGACTGGACCCAAGAGGAGCTGCCAATATTTTTTTTAATTTTGGAATGTGATGAGAAGCAGGATGGGTTAGGTTCTGGTCCATACCCTGCGAAAGCAGTGGGAGTCTTACTAATGGGCTTTGGTGTTGCACAGTGGCATAATAAAAGTACTGTAAATTCTGGTATAATGCCAGGAAGTAAGGACATGAAGAGGAGCCCCGTCCTGCTCACACTGAAGGCAATGGGAAAATCCCACCTAACGCTGCGTTGTCAAGGCTTGCAAATATATTGCAAACACAGAAATAGGATTTTGGCCCCTTCTGCAGGCAGTCTTTCAATAATACAAACCGTTTTAAAAGATTGTGTCTTTGTACAGTGTCTAGTGGAGTCCTTCCAGGTGCTACCATAACACAAACATTATTAATAATGATTAATTATGAAATTATTATTATTACTAAATCAAAACAAATGCCCAGATCCCACAAAGGATCAGGAGTTTTGTTTGTGGAATTGAAGGTTCGTTCTTGTGGCTCCCTTTGCAGAAATGGGACATGAAAGTGGACACTTTTTCTTTTACTGATTTATTTAAAAGTGCTATCAGTTTTGTTTAAAGCTTGTTCTCCCATTTGGAGGATTTACAGGAGTATCTCTTTAATACATGTAAAAATTTGTCACTTAACTCCCTCCCTCACATATAACAGTAATGTGAATCATTAACAAGAGAAATCAGGGAAATTCACACTGCAGTGGGTTTGCAAATTTCATTGTGACTGCAGATGTAATAATATAATCGTGCATTTACATAGCAAAGGCTATTCTGATAACTTAAAAGGGCTAGAAACTATTTTGTAAAAACAAAATTGGATTCTGGATAATGTGACAGAAAGTTATAGACAGTTCTCAGTTTGCAGCATGTGGATTTAGACTTCTCTTAATTTAAAATAATATTTTACTCTGTTTTATATATTATATATATTGTTCATATAATTATCAAAAATAACGATGTATGAGAACAAGTATAAACTACAAATAAAGCAGTTCATCACATTATTCATGTTTTTTGAAAAACATGAATACACAATGTTGTGATAATCAGGAAAATCCTGACCCTAATTAACTCAATGAGAGTTTTGCCATTGACTTCTATAGGGTGAGGATTTCACTCAATGTTTATATACATAATACATATGTGACAAAGTCATGTACGCTGTAAACAGGTACTGGGATGAGAAAGGGTCTTGTTTAAAATGGATATGCAAGGGGGATTGTCAAAATAAAAATAGTTTACTGGGGAAACCCTTAACACTTTAGATGATTAAAGACAAAATAGTTTTAAACAACTAATTTACTTTTCTGCATTTATGCTGTTTACTATAAGGCCTAGTAGGTCTCAAACCCAGGCCTGTAGAGGTGCTGAGTAGCAAATACTCCACATTGTTATGCAGCAGCAGCCAGTTTGTGCTCCCTACCCACAACCCACTATGGGCACAGACTACAGGAAGTCCCACTTCAAGGGAATGGGACAGACAGCAGCCTCATGCCACCTGATTAGCAGTATCTCGGATCAGAGATCAGTAAATAATTCTGCAATTCTTTAAGATATTTAATCGTATCATTCAGATCATTTTTTCCTTGCAGAATTTAGGATTTTCCATCTTACATTATCATGAAGGATCTGCTAGGTAACTTTTAATCTTTATTTGAACCACATCCCCCAATTGGTTAGAACACCCCTAAGAGAATGGCTGCATTGCAGAGAATGCTTTCCAGCTCAGGTTGACAGACACGTGCTAGCTATGTTTGAGCTAGCATGCTGAAAATAGCAGTGGAGCCATGGGTAGCACTGGCAACTGCTCAGGCTGGCCACCTGAGTAAAAACTCATCCAGATCCCCTGGGTGTGTACTCAGATTGCTAGCCCAAACTGCTACCCATGCTTCCCCCAGCTACACTATCTACCTAAGCTGGGGAACATGCTCCCAGCTGCTGTGTAGATGTAACCCTTAGATTTACAGTTGGTTTCTTTGGTATTCCATTGATTCAATCTTGATCTTGCTGTCAGAAGACTGTGACTGTGACTTTAAACCCCATATTCTTTACGGAAATATGGTTATGATATGCATATGGCATAACTAAGATATATTTTATGCAAGACGGCTCATGTAAGGTATCATTGGAAACATTATGATTTACTGAATGTGATTATCCAATTTGTATGCATGTATCATTTTTGTATCCAAAGTTAGGAATATTGACTATGTAACAATTACAACTATGTATGTACTTGGGAGACACCCTCCAGACAGCCGGCCATCACAGCCTAGATGGGCCATTAGGAAAAAACAATAAGACTGTGAAGATACTAATCTCTCTCCTTCCTGAGAGGAAGGTCAGGTGATTATGTCACCTGATGCAAAATACCAACTTGGACACTGCTGGTACTTTTCCTCTGTAGGTGGATGGGGATCAAACAAAGGTTTCCTGCCTTAGGCAAATTCCTTCTAAGTCTGGGGAGGGGGTTGATCTGGACTCTTCTCCACTGCCTTCCCACTCATGAAGAAAGACTGCTAAAAACACCTGAAGAGACAAAGACAAGGGCCGAGTCCAGATTGAGACAGAGGAGTCTAGTCTGTAAAGAGAAATAACTGGAATTGTAAGCTACAGAAACTCTGCATCTTCCCTAAGTCAACATTTAGGGTGAGAAATTATATTTTGTAACCAGTTTCTTTAAGATCTTAAAATTAGTATGCATGTTTTGTTTTATTTGCTTGGTAATCTGCTTTGTTCTGTTTGCTATCTCTCATAATCACTTAAAATCTACCTTTTATAGTCGTTAAACTTGTTTTTGTTTATTAGTAAACCCAGTTTGTGCAATCCATATCGGGGGAGGGGGTGCAGAGGAGGGGAGAAGCTGTGCTTATCTCTCTTCACACTGAGGGAGAGGGTGAATTTTTATGAGCTTGCGCTGTGCAGATCTTTCTATACAGCACAAGACAGTATTATTTTGGGTTTATTCCCTAGCGAGATGTGCACGTGAATGCTGGGTGAATCCTCTCACACAGAAAACCCTGTTGAAGCTTAGGGTACCTTTCTGATAGTGAAGAGTAAGGCTGGGAATAGCTGGTCCCAGTGTCCTGGATAAGGCTCCGATTTGGTCACGGAAGTCACAGAATCCATGAATTCTGTAGTCCTCCAGGACTTCAGCCCACAGCAGCCGGGAGCTGCAGGGTACCGCCATCGCCCGTGGTGGCCGGGAGCTGCAGGGTACCCCTGCTGCCCAGAGTGGCAGGGGCTCTGGAGTTTCCCAGTCCCCATGGGTGCAGGGATGCCCTGCAGCTCCCCAGCCAGGGCAGGAAGGGAGGAATCTCCCACAGTGCCCCAGCCTCCATGGGCGGGGGGGGGGATCCCCCACAGCTCCTCAGCTGCCGCTGGGGGAATCCCCCAAGGCTTCCCAGTTCCAGCGGTTGCTATGATAGATCTGGATGGGCTTCCACTTGTCAGGCTTCCTAATCTCATAGTTAACTGGCACAACTTGGTGCACAACTTCATAGAGTCCTTGCCACTTGGACAATAGCTTGAAATACTCAGGAATAAAAGGAGAACACAATCACCTGGCCTAAATAAGCGGACCTGTGATCCCTTGTGTAGGTACACTCCTGGGTCTCCTGAGCAGGGAGGAGGTTTTCTTTAGCCAAGGTCCCCACAATCTCCAATTTCTCTCAGAGCTTCAACACATATTGTAGGACATTCTCAGTTCTAGGAAGTCTGTCCTTTCCACATCTCTCAGAACAGGTTGAGGATTTCCCAGGGTCATCTCCCATACACAGGTTCAGATGGGGAGAATCCAGTAGATGATTGTGGGACTTCCCGAATAACAAACTTTTTCGATATCTGCTTCAAGGTCCAGATGAAGCATTCAACCAGACCATCCATCTATGGGTGGATGATAGACTGAAATGCATGAGGTCTTTATTTTTTAGGAGATCACAGACTTGTTTCAGCAGCTGAGATGTTAAATTCATGCCTTGATCCATGAGGATCTCCTTAGGAGCACCCATTCGAGCAAAGACTTTCAGCAGTTCTGTGACAATAGTCTTTGCATTGGTGTTGTGCAGGGGGGTTGCCTCAGGATAGCAAGTAGCATAAATCAACTATCACTAATATGTGTTTGTAGGCAAGTGCACTTTTTCTCCAAGGAGCCAATGAGGTCTATCCTGATTCATTCAAAGGGGACGATGATGACCAAGGCTTCCCCCCACCCTTTTTGCCCTGCTAATTGGCATTCAGGGCAAGAGTTGAAGAAACTTGGTATACACCAGGCCAAAAGGAGCAGTGCAAGATCTAGGCCAGAGTTTTCTCCTGTCCAAGGTGACCTGCTGGGCGGAGGAGGGCAGGCGGGAGAGATGGCATGGGCCAGTCACAGACTTCACACCAGTGAGGCTGGGGGACAAGGAGTTGCAACCGAATTTTCCCCATAAAATGGTCTCTTTCCAGCCTGTACAATTGCTCCCCTTGGAGCTCAAAGTGGGGGTACTGCTCTACTCATTGGGGATCTACCACTTCCCCATTAACTACTGGGAGATGGTCATACACCCGACTCAGGTTGTCTCAGACTAGGGTCTGCCCACACCCAGAATCTACTCAGCCTGTTACCTTGATCCCATTTATTTGCACAGTGACCATTACCTCTGCAGGAGTGTGCTTCTGGCCACAGCTCTCTGCTGTCCACACTTGCCCATATAGGATAACAGTGACCCTGAAATTCACATGAAAATCAGGTCTCCATGGTTAGCCAAGGGGCTGCTGGCTGAGAGCTGGATATCTGGGGGTGTCCCACCGTAGGTGCTTAACATGGTTTCCCCTCCCAGCCTTCTGATGGGGGTATCCCCCAGGGTCCCCAGGCTTTTTATTTGGATCAGATTGGAGGGGCTGGGATTTCCTCTGGGATCCCAGTTCAGGGCTCAAGGGCCAGCTGGACCCCTGATAGGGTGGGGCCTTGGGGACCACCCTGGCTATTTTTCAGTTCCCATAGCTGGGCTCTCCCTTCTCCGGAGGGGTCCCCTTGGCATCAGGCAATGGCTTGGGTATGGCAGTTAGAGCAGTCTCAGCTGTTCCATCTATCACACTGCATCAGTTATGGACTCAGGCTGATGTTTAAGCACCCAGTCCCTACTCCTTGTCAGGAGAATATGGGTGAATTGTTCCAACAGAATGAGCTCGGCCACCTCTACTCCTGTCCATTCCTCTGCTTTTAGCCACCTTCAACACAGGTCTCAGTTTCTGGGCAACAACACGGGGTCAGGATATTGTGGGATACTTCTCCCTGAAGAACCTCTGGCAGGTCTCCTCCATGATGTCAAGGTAGTCCAAAATGACTGATCTCACTTGGGTATAGCCTCAGGCAGACTCAGCATTTAGCCCCTGATATGAAGCCTGCGCCGGCCCCATCAGGTATGGTGCCATCAGGGTGGCCCATTGGTCAGGTGGCCATTGAGCTGCCATCGCCACCTGTTCAAACGTTGTCAAGGAGGCCTTGGGGTTGTCCTCAGGGCCTTTGTGAGTTTCACCAGCATGGAAGGTGCCCCTGGTCTAGGGGTGGTGATGTGGTTGAGAAGTCCCGGGGGGCTTCTGGGGATGCAACAAGGCCATGACCTGCTGAACCAACTATTGCTGTTGTTCCAGTTGTTGGCTCCCTAGGTCCCAAACCAGATGCTACTGTGGGGCATCCATTTGCTATAGGAGCTGTTGCTGGGCTGCCTGCTGCTGCTGCTGTTGGTTCTCTGTCACCCATTTCAGCAGACACTCTAGATCCATAGCTGTGACCCACCAGTCCATATCACTTTCGTGTAGGCTGTTTGGCTGTCTAGGTCAGTCAGTCCTCCCCTCTCTCAGGGGTGGGAAAGTACCAGCGATCTCCACCAAGTTCTCCACATGGTCCTCACATGGCGGGTGGTTGGTAGAGGAACATTTCCTAGTGCAGAGGTGGGCAAACTATGGCCCACAGGCTACATCCGGCGCACAGGACCCTCCTGCCCAGCCCCTGAGCTCCTGGCCCAGGAGGCTCGCCCCAGGCCTCTCCCCTGCTGTCCCCCCTCCCCCGCAGCCTCAGCTCACTGCGCCGCTGGTGCAATGCTCTGGACAGCGGCGCTGTGAGCTCCCAGGGCAGCACAGCTGCAGAGCCCAGCCTGGCCCCGAGCTCTGTGCTGGGCGGTGGCATGGCTGGCTCCAGCCGGGCGGCACGGCTGTAGTGCCGCCAGCCACCAGTGCTCCAGGCAGCACGGTAAGGGGGCAGGGAGCAGAGGCGGTTGAATAGGGGGCAGGGGAGTTCAGGGTGGTGGTCGGGGGCAGGGGTGTGGATAGGGGTTGGAGCGATCAGAGGGTGGAGAACAGGTGGGTTGAATGCGAGCAGGGGTCCCAGGCGGGCAGTCAGGAAGGAGCGGGGGTTGGATAGGGCGGCAGGAGACAGTCAGGATACAGGGAGAAGAGGTGGTTGGATGGGGCAGAGGTCCCGGGGGCAGTCAGGAATGAGAGAAGGGGTTGGATGGGGCAGTGGGGGGCAGTCAGGGGTGGGGGTTCCGGGGGCAGTCAGGGGACAGTGAACGGGGGGGGGGGGGTGGATGGGGCAGGAGCCCCAGGTGGGCCAACAGGAACAGGGAGGTTGGATCAGGCAGGAGTCCGGGGGAGGCCCGTCAGGGGGTGAGAAGAAGGTAGGGGTAAGATAGGGGGCGGGGGGCAGGCCACACCTGGCTGTTTGAGGAGGCACAGTTTCCCCTAACTGACCCTCCATACAATTTCCAAAACCCAATGCTGCCCTCAGGCCAAAAAGTTTGCCCACCCCTGTCCTAGTGGACTGGGGCTTAGGCCTGTGCCTTGCAAAGGGGTTGTTAGTAGTGGAGCCCGTGGGCCCTCCCACTCCACCGGACTCCAACCCAGGGCCCTTTGAGGACTATCAGTGCTGTGACAGCCAGGGGCACTTAAGGCTGCCCTCCTTGGGCCACTTTCTAGCACCCCCCTGGGATTATCCCAAGATCACCATCTGGGCTGAGGTGGCATGATGGGTGTCCACTCACCACAAAGCACCTTCTGGGTGGCTGTGTGTAGCGTCATTGCTTCCTCTCTCGCAGGAGGCAACTGCCTCCTCCCACAATGGGGCTCACCCTTCTGGGCCAGATCAGTCCTAGAGCTTCCCCCTGCTGGGACAGTCCAAACAAAACAAAGGGAATTAACAAACCCGGAGTCCACAGGAGAGGGAGAGGGGGATGTTTCTCTCTCAGGTGGTCTCTGTAGCAGGTCCTCCCTTCCCTCAGAGAGGGACTTCTGGGAAGTTGTTTTAGGGAGACTTCTACTTTTCCCTCAGCTCTTCTCTGCTGGAGCTGTAGGTTGCAGGTCTGCTCTATTCCCTAGCCTGCTACCAAATGAGCTGTTCCCCTACCTTTCAACTACTCCTCCTGTTAATGCATTCCCTACAGGCAGGGCACGGTGGGGCAGGACTGGCTGCGCCCAGAGTAGTTCCTTAACCCCTTGTTGCCCACTGAGGGGTTTGTATACTCCGCCCTTTAAATATAACAAGGAGAACAGTGGCTTGCCAGAAATAAGGTCCCAGCCCCTTGTTTCAGTTTCAGTTAAGGATCCTGACAAGAAAGAGTCTAGTGCATAGCAAGGGAAATGAAGAATAATTGGTTATAGTTGACATTTAATTTCTACACAGTTGGAGAGAGAAATGAGATTGACTGTTGTTCAATTCATTATATCCTCCAACCATCCAGGAATGTAGCAATTTGTTGTTTCTTTATTAAATATAATAGGGAGATGTTTTGATAACTTTTCCTTGTAGAGTTCTCATTCTTCAAAATTCATATGCGTTAGCAGCCTGCAATCTCACTATTGTTCATCATGTTATTGTTATATCTCCCAATTAACATGAAGGCAATTTGTTATGTCAAAAAGGCAATATGACAAAACTTGATAAGCAAGCAAGCTGCAGAAAGGTCTAATAACTTTTTATGAGTTACTACACCATTACTGTCAAGATTTTAAAGTGGTCTTTTGATAGCACTTGGAAACCTTAGCAGGCATGAAAATGAAGGCCCTCTCTCATTCATTAGCTAGATTTTTCTGACTGCTATTAGGGTGCATCTTCATTAGGAAATGACACATTGTTGCTTCAGCTTTGGGTCAAAAACAGTTTTATTTATAGGATTTTCTTTGGGGATCTGAGCACTTCACCTCAGTCAATCAGTTTATCTTCACTACACCAGGTAGGTAGGGAAGTATTATTATCCTGATTTTATAGATGGAGAACTGAGGCACAGTTAAACGATTTTTGCAGGGTCACTCTGCATAGCTGTGGAAAAGCCAGGAACAAAGACAAGATCTCCTAGATGCCCGTCCAGTACCTTAGCTGTGAGACCAACTATCCTGTCAAGTCTGTGTCTCCCTCACATTCGATAATAGGTACTAAAAATTATTTGATCCTACCTATGCTGAACAGTTACAAACTGATGAGGTAGTGGGGCAAGAGGGAGACCTATTTAATGGCTCCCATTTTCTTCAGGTAGATAGAGCCTTAAAGAGTGGATAGATTCTTCTTGACCCTCACTCCTTTCTTTTCCAAAGCTGATATTAGGGATGCATGAACTATGTGGTTGCAGGTGGCACGCTCTCAACCTGTTACATGAGACACTTCTTCCGATATAAGATAGCAAGAAGTAGAAGCTAAAGCACAAATTGCACCTAAAGAAGCTGAAGTGCTGGAAGGATCAGGGAGGCCTGTAGCATACACACCTACTGGCAGTGGATTCAGAGAGGTAAGAGAAATTATGAAGCTGGCAACTTTAGCAGCAGGGGCTAACAGCTGTTGAGGGCATCTTTCTGCCACCACAGAGACAGGAGCTGGGTGGTGACTACTGGCATGTTGTTGTCTAGTGGAGAAAACTGTCCTTCCAGAATGGCTGTGGAATACTTCATGCCTGGCTGATTTATGCACCAAGAGTGTGTGCCTGAAAAGAGCCTGTAACAAAAACAAAGTCGGATACAAATTTGCATTATTTTCCATATATTTGCATAAATTCAGGCACAACCTGAAGCATGTGCATTCCCATATTAAAATTATATTAATGACAGTTAGGTGTAAGCATTTCTGGAGAGCCTAGAGTGTTAGGCTGCTGCCATGTAGAAGACAACGAAGAATGAAACTCCCATGCCACAGCATATTTCCAATATTGTCATTATTCTCTTTTTCGTGGTAGAAAGTCCTAAGATGATGAGCAGGGATGGGAAGTGTTATCCATAACTTATCACAACCCCAAAAGTGTCAAAAGGAAATGCAGAAAGCCAAGATATAGTCAACAATTTTCTATTGGTGGGCTTACAAGAACTGGTAATGACATATTAAGATTGTACACTGGAAAGTCAGGGGTCCTCAAAATGCATTTACATTTATTTTCCCCTCAAAAAATGTTTGCTCACTGACCTCTGGCAACAAACTGAAAAAGCAGCCCTTCTGACAAATTTCAAAGCGAAATCAGATGAAATGAGACCTGAGGAAATGTGAACATGAAGGCCCTGACCCAAAGCCCCTTGTATTCACTGACAAGACTCTTAACTTCAGTTGACTTTGGATCAGAAAGAAATGTGAGCTCAGAATTGTGTTTTCTGAGAAGACATTTAGAGGAATCTAAATGTGGATAAGCTAAATTATGAAAGATATTAAAGGAAATTTTTCTTTGAATGATTTTAATGCCAGGATTATTTCCTAACACATTCATTGCATATATCTTCCTTCACTGAGCATGAAGCCCAGCATCAGAAAAAACCCCAGCAACCAATCAAACCATACCAAAAAACCCAGACTGTTGGTCAAGTATCCCCTATGAAATAGGGCTACATATCTGTATTCTACAGGGGAAAACAGAGTAGGTCTGAGTGTCTGAATACTTAGTACACAGAAGAAAATTATGTTCTGGGAGGCACTTAGAGTGGGATTTTCAGACGTGGCTAGCGAGCTAATTCACACTGAAATCAATGAGAACTTGGTGCCTAGGCACTTTTGAAAATTTGAAGATCTTAAATGAAAGCCAAGATCATGCTGCTTATTACTATCATTGTGAAATTTATGTATTGATACTATGTAAAAACTTATATATGTATAATGAAACTATGTTCCTAAAATCTGAATCAAGGTAGGGTTGATAAATAGGTTTATTCCAGGCAAAGAATATATATTCACCTGGCTGCCTTGGTTCACATGTGAATTAAGCATTGTAAACCAACAGAATAGAAGCTCTATTTGCATATGATGTCAAATTGAGGATGTGAAGGCAGCATGGGGTCAGCATACCAGGGAATAAACCCTGGCAGGTCATCCTGACTGAGGACAAAACAGTGAATTTATGGGGATATAAGGAAAAGGCAAAAGGAAACCTTTTTATCCATCCCAGAGGAAGGAAAAATGACAGCACTTTCTGCATTCATGAAAGAGGTATCTCAGCCAGGTTGGTTGGAGCTGCTAGGAGACTGCTTTGCGTGAGATAAACTTCTTCAGACAATGGTTCAGCCTGTTAAAGTTAACTTTACACTCAAGTAAACGTGTTATAAAAAAAAGTATATGTAACCATTTCTGTTTCCATTATCTTGACTCATTACCTCTCAGTCTTAGCTGTTGAAAACATATTTATAATGAAAACAATCATATCTTAGTGCTCTGGTATTCTGAAAGGCCTTATCCGGAGTTGTAACATTCAAGCTGTGTGCATAGTGTTCCCTTGGGCAGCAAACCTAGTCATTTCTGTGAGTGTCCGGCAGTTAATGAATGGACATTGCAGGGGAGTACTCGGGGGTTGATGTGTGCCTATCACTAACCTGCACTGAGAGGGTGAGGGCTGTGGAGGCCTGAAGATAGTTCTTATGTTTCCAGAGGCTGGTGGTTTCAGGGAACTGAGCTACAGCAAGAACAGACAAGACCACTTCATGATAAGGGCAAGAAGTGGTGAGTTGCCATAGGAAGGAAGATTTATTCAAGCAGGAGCAAATGACAAGGGGCCCAGGGCTTGCACCTTCTTCAGGCAATTCCTGCCTGTCGTCTGAGAATCTGTAGTGACAGGTTTCAGAGTAACAGCCGTGTTAGTCTGTATTCGCAAAAAGAAAAGGAGTACTTGTGGCACCTTAGAGACTAACCAATTTATTTGAGCATAAGCTTTCGTGAGCTACAGCTCACTTCATCGGATGCATCTGATGAAGTGAGCTGTAGCTCACGAAAGCTTATGCTCAAATAAATTGGTTAGTCTCTAAGGTGCCACAAGTACTCCTTTTCTTTTTGAGAATCTGTAGAACAACCTCTACTTTATTTCACTCGACAAAACATAGTCTTTACTCCTTAGTCAAGCAAAACTACTGTCTATTTCAAAAGTTGCTGTAGCTGTGTTCATCCCAAGATACGAGACAAGCTTGTCTCTCTCACCAACAGAATTTGGTCGAATAAAAGATATTACCTCACCCGCCTTGTCTCTCTCATTTACTTCAAAATGTAGTTGGGCCGGAATAATAGCAGAGAGAGTCAGGTGAAATGCATTGTGCCCTCCAAAAAGTCACCATCAAAGCTGCTTCACGCTGCAATTCAACTGGAAAGGACCAATCTCCATAAAGATATGGTTCCTTCTATGACACGCCACAGTACTGAGAGAACTAAAGAGTGCTCCCAAATGCAGCCATTAGCATATGGCTGACAGTTGGTCATTTTGATCAGAAACGCTTAGTTTTCTTTTCAGATCAACAGTGAAAAAGAGGATTTCATATAGTCTCAATAAACAGAAAAAGAGTATAGTAAAGAAACCCCATTGAACAAGCCAACTATAAATAACTCACATAATTTTTAGCATGTTTCATGAGCAGCATGCTGGGGGGAGAGGGGGAGTGTTTTTGGGAGGAACGTGACAAGAAACCGGACATTTCTAGAAGATTTCTTCTCCCAAGATGCCAAATATCATCTGATTGAAATATCTTTTAAAAACAACAAACTAACACAAAAAACAACCAGTCTTTTTTTAATGTAACCTTTAAACTTGCAAAACTATTTAATTGATAATATCTGCTGAAGAGAATGCATTATGCAGTGTTTACTGTAATTTTCCTTCTTACCAAACCAAACAAAATATTTTTAATAAGACTACAGCTTGTAATGCATAGTTCACTGTGGTTCTTTAATAAGATAAAAATTATATTGAGATCACACAAACAAGAAAAACAGTAATTGCATGTTGGGGATATTATTAACTCAAAATATGCATTTCCAAAACAAATATATAACCTACTCTCCCTCTAGTGGCAAACTATTCTAGAACGCACAAATAGCACGGAGACTAAATTGTACTTAGGAGGAAAAATGGCAAGCAATGTGCAGTAATAACATGAGGAAATTCTAAAAAAACTCACATGAACTTTACTCTTGTTTCATAGTTATATAAAGTGGTAGTTAGCAGTTTAGTTCTGCACAAACAGTTTGCAATACAGTTGGATGACATATGTCCTGTTTATGTGTCCTATAGTTTATATTTATTAGTTATTGTGTGTCATAGTCTGAGATCATTGATTTTAAAACTCAAACCGGGATTTTCAGTGGACTAACAGAGTTCGGTGACAAAGTTAACAGGAGTCGGGTGCCTAACTTATTTTGGCCTCTTTAAAAATCACAGCTTCAGGCCCTTTCCATTCTCTGACAAAATACCGTGGTATACAATATGGAGTCTGCTTCTCTAAACACTACATTCCCACCTCCCTCAGCCTTTCCCCCCTTGACTATCTGGACTGGGAAACAGTCCTGGAAAAGCTGTCTCACTGGGATTAGTTTCAGAGTAGCAGCCGTGTTAGTCTGTAGTCGCAAAAAGAAAAGGAGGACTTGTGGCACCTTGGAGACTAACAAATTTATTTGAGCATAAGCTTTCGTGAGCTACAGCTCACTGGGATTAGTGACTCAGTACATAGACCTGGGGCTTCATTCTTCATCTTTTGAAGTCAACATAATTATTGCTATTGATTTCAATTGAAGCAGGATTAGGGCCCTAATTTATGTACTTATCTAGTCCCCACTATCTGTGTGCTTCATAATCTTTGGCGTATTTATCCTCACACAGCCTTGTGAGGTAGGGCAGGGTTATTATCCCCAATTTACAGGTGGAGAACTGAGATTCAGAGAGGCTAAGTGACTTGCCCAAACTCACAAAGGAAGTTTGTGTGGAGCAGAGAATTGAACTGGGAACCACTGGACCATGCTTCCTCCCAAAATAGGCTTTTGCTTGACTTGTTAATAACTTGACACAAGCACAAAGGACAAGGTTTTCAAAGATGCCAAGTGATTAGAAGCACAAATGCCATTAAAAATCAACAGTTTGTGTCCCTAAGTCACTTAGGTGACTTTGAAAATTCCACACATAGGCATTTACAATTTGGTTGAAGTCATTAAGAGGGCACTTTTGCCCAAGTAGAGACTATAGTTATAAGTAACACCTAGAGTTACTATAACTGAAGCTGACAGGAGAAAAGCAATATTGTAGAGAAGGGCTACTAGGATAATGAGAGGAATGGAAAACCTATCTTATGAGAGGAGACTCAAGGAACTTGGCTTGTTTAGCCTAACCAAACACTAGATGGAGGAGGCCTCTGAGTTACTACAGATAATTCTATTTCCAGGGGTCTGGCTGGTGAGTCTTGCCAACATGCCCAGGGTCCAACTGATCACTATATTTGGGGTTGGGAAGGACTTTTCCCCCAAGTCAGTCGCCAGAGACTCTAAGGGGTTTTCACCTTCCTCTGCAGCATGGGACACAGGTCACTTGCAGACCAATTGTTCTCCCTGTCCACTGAAGGTAGAACAAGATGTAATGGGCTTAATCTGCAATAAGGAAGATTTAGGTTATATATTAGGAAAATCTGCCTAACTATGAGGATAGATAATTAGTGGAAAAAGTTACCAAGATTATGGAACTCCCATTATTGGAGGTTTTTAAGTACAGGTTAGACAAATATCTGTTTGGGATGATGTAGGTATACTTGGTCCTGCCTCAACATGGGGGCATTTAAAATGAGACACATCAAAAGACTTCTTTTCTTATAATCAGCTACCTGTGAATGACAAGAAATATATTGTATGAGACTCTAGAGCAAAAAAATACTAACATTTCTTTCCTGTATATTTTTTACAATTTTTTCAGAACTCCCAGCTTACTGATAGGAATTAAGTGAAACTGGCAGAAACAGCTGTTGTGCATTTACAAAAATAATTCTTCTTGATTTACTTTTCTGAATACTTTTTAGAACAGTTCAAAAGATTCCTATTCAAAACTATTAAAAAAAACAATAAAAACGGAAAACAGAAGCTACAGTTCACTTCATCTCACGAAAGCTTATGCTCAAATAAATTGGTTAGTCTCTAAGGTGCCACAAGTACTCCTTTTCTTTTTGCGAATACAGACTAACACAGCTGCTACTCTGAAAACTCTCACAAACAGTGAGCTATATGCTCACCTTCTCATTTTACACTGAATTGCATACTAAGAGACAGTAAAGTTTCTCTGGGATCCATTTTGGTGTCATTTTTTAAAATGATGTTTACATATCTGTTAGTGAAGTGACCTTCCCAAGTTCCTGCGGGTGTATTCATGTTTGCAAATGATATAGATCTCCTATCTGTGAAACGCAGGATTAATGTTGCAGCCCCATATCATCGAACCTGGGCATTGGTATAGTCTCATTATGGTTCCCTGGCAACAAAGCACCAAGGCACTTTCATGAATGTTAACAATTCTTATTCACATAACCTTTAGTCACTTCCTTAGAGTTCTTGCAGAAATAAATGAGTGTATCAGTGTTATCTGCTCCTGGAATATCAGACTCAACCACAAATCTTTTTCTGTTCAGGGAGAGAATTATTACTATGATTTTATCTGAAAGTATAGCTTCTGTTTTTCTCTATATACTTTTAGTGCTGGAATCATACCCTATTACTTCATCTGAAAAAGATACAACACAATCCCATTTTCTCCTCACATTGTCTAGAGCAATCCTGACAGTTGGTATCCGTTCTTAGCTTATAGGATGAATGTGTGGTAATGTGACTAACCTATTACTGGGTGTATAAATAAATATCTCTTTTAGAAGGAGAAAAAATTACCATTGCAATTTTAAAACATTTTAAACTATTTTTTCAATAATTCTACATCTAGAAAAACAAAAAGAATAACAAAGGATAGTATCATTAAAATGTTGCACTGGCTAGTACATATAAGCATTCTTCCTTTTCTTTATGATTTTTATTAAAGTACTACCTAGAAGCTGCAACCAAGATGAAGGCCCCTTTCTACTGGGCACTGCACATACATGTAGTAAGAGAGAATCCCTCCCTTGAAGAACTTACAGGCTAAACAGACAAGACAGATAAAGGGTGGAGGAGAAACAAAACTGGGGAGAGGTGAAGTGATTCTCCCAAGGTCACATAGCAGATCAGTGATAGAGCTGGGAACAGAACCCAGCTCAGTGCTCTATCCCTGGGACCACATGTCCAACGGCTCTGCTCACACAGGCTCCTCTGACCGGGACTGAAAGTGAGTCTAAGATTATACACATTTAAAACCAACACATTAGAAATGGGCCTCACACACAGTGGATCAGATCCTAAGCTGGTGTAAATCTGCATAGGTACATTGAAATCTACAGCTTCACACCAGCTGAGGCTTACTCCCAATATTTGGAGAGACATTTTGACCCAGACCCAAACTTCCCCAAAGTTCAAGGTATTCAGATCCAAGGTTTCATTCAGTCCATTATAGAGAAAGTGATCAGTTATCTAGTTTAAATCTGGACCCCAACTTTACAGAACAGGGGTGTTCAGTTCCTGAATTTAGGTTTAAATCCAACTGTCAGACATATATGCCCTCTGCAGGAGAGAAAGCTTTGAATTTTTAGACAGGGGACACCCAGTAGAAATGGTACTTACAAAGTGTAATAATGTACCTACAAATCTAATTCTGACCACAAAAATTCCCCCTCACAGTAAGCATTAAATAATACCTCAGAAGCCAATCACAGCAGAAAAGCCAAGGACTGAATGGAGACAGAGAAACTCATATTCCCTGAGGTGAAACTGGGTGGCAAGATGTGGTAGGGAAGCGTGCCTTGTCATCGCCTTTGCTGAATCTGCTGTGTCGGGGGTGTAAACAAAAACACTTAAAGTTATAAAGAAAACATTGTTTGTAGTGGGCTGTGGATCAAGCCCTACATAAAACAAGGACTTCTGTCACTAGGCCTTGATTCTGCAAATACTTGCGTACATGTGACTCCAAGCACAAGAATAGTCCTGTTGACTTCAATGTAAAGTTAAGCACATGCCTAAGTGCTTGCAGGATGGAGCCTACATCATGTAAGGTAAAAGCCTCTAAATTCCCCAACCTATCCAGCTCCCCACATTAATTTTAATTCTTTTTAATTGAAAGAATACTTAGCTCTTATATATTCAGTGCATTTGTTGCCATGTCAGTCCCAGGATATTACAGAGGCAAGGTGGGTTAGGTAATATCTTTTATTGGACCAACTTCTGTTGCTCAGAGAGAGAACCTTTCCAGGCACATTGTCTTTCTAGCTCTTATATAGCACTTTTCACCTGAAGAACTCAGAGCACATCATAAGGAGGTAAACAATATCTTGATTTTATTATTCTGTTAGAAAAAAGATCCTGGGGGAAAACATCCAAGAAAATTGACCTGTGAATACAAGCCTCAGTGCTCTTAAGGTATGAATATATGACGCTGTAACTTCACAAACTCCTGTTTCCCATGGGATTCAGTTCCATTATGACAGCCTATCACATGTCACATGCAACTACTTTCTCATTAAATTCCATTGTTGGTAGTTATGCAGGCATGCAAAGCCCTGGCATGTGGGCCATGCTACTCATAGCCACGGTTTCAGTGTTCAAAGCCTACAATGAGCATTTCAATCACAATACAACATGGCCAAGGTAGTCTGACATTTCATCACAGCTTTCATCAGGATCAACAGCAAGAATGCACCTCCAAATGCTTTCACACATCCCTCACCCCAAGAAACAACTAACAGGTTCTAACAGGAGACCATACAAACCTACAGACTACCAGCTGGATTCTGTGGTCCACCTCTTCAGAAACTCAGCACAGAAGGCCGATGTGGCAGGGTGAGCAAAAGAGGCTTTATACCACCATTGTGCCATCCAAATGATGGCTTACTGTGGGGGCCAGAATGGCTCCTGGCATAAATTAGAGCAGCTCTGGGGGTTTGCCCTTTGTTTTCGGCTCCTACTCCTCCCAGTATACCCACTATGCTAGGGCCTGTGAGGAGGAGCAGCACAGGGCCTTTCCAGCTTCTTTGTGGCCCATATATACCATCAGAGCAGCATATAGAGGTCAGAGAAGGGGGACAAGAATCCAGCCTTAACATTCTGGAGTTTTTCCATTTGGCTTAATGCAAAGCTGCATGCTGCATTTGTGCCACTATATGGTGCAAAGGGGGCCAATATCAGGCATCATTAGCTCTCCTGAGCCTCCTGACATGATCTAAAAGTGTGTCCATCAGCTAGCTCTCCTCAATCTTCTTGGATCTAGAGGAAACCCTGAATAATAATAATATTAAAATATGTATGTCCTGTTGGGACTCTAGTAAGGTTTCAATTATGGTTTAATGAATACTCCTCTGAATTAACCCTTCCCAAACTGACTTTCGCATCCCAGGTTTCTGGTGGCTCTGTCACATGCAGATTCAGAGCAGATACACTGTGGTTCTGGCTCCAAGCAGAACCAGTTTCTCCATTAAGAATTGTTAACTGGGTTTGCACTGCTGCTGCAAATATTGATAGCATGCCTTTCTGTCATAAGTCCAATTTCTGTTTAGCTTGGAGAAAGAGCTGAACAAATTCTGGGATGAAACATCTTTCATGTTTAAGTTTCCAGCAGCTGGCCCTAAATTCAAGGTAGGGTTAAGAAACTCTTTGGAGGGTAGTGATTTCCCACCCCCCACCACACACATTGTTTGGATATAACTGTCCAGATGGAGACTGTGTGAGTAACGTGTTTCAATCCATTCAGCTGATATAAGAGGTTAGTGGCCTCTTTAGGTAATATATAGCTTGGTCTGAGTTAGCCTAAAATGAGTTTAAGATGAATTCCCTGAAGAAATGGTTCCTGGCATGTGATCTGGCTGCTGAGGAGCCTTTCTTAAAGTGATAGTATTCCAATCTGATTTCCTACAGACTGTGGGTATTTAGCAAGGTTAATATGGGGACACTTCTTTCATTTAAGCAAGGCATCACATTTCTCAAAGAATTTACTAAAGAGAAGGCAAGGAAGCATTTGACATAGGAACCGAATTCTACTCGCCCTACATCCTGTGTAGTCATTTATACCCGTGCAAAGTGGGAGCAAAATCAGAGCAGTAGTGTTTTACAGCTACTTTGCACTGGTGACAATGACTCCGTGGGGTGCACGTCAATGGAGAACCAAGTTCCAAGCATGTAGGAAGAGTATTCATTTTTTATCCCATTTACACATCCACTTAGCTAATGTCCATCTGTGGAAATTGGATTTTATCTGTTGTAGCAATGGTTTGAATGATGATGATGTTTACTCAAGTCTGTGGGGACAGGCAACAATGAAGATCTCAGGATGTTGTTGTTTTTCTTGTAAAGGGTAAACTGAGGTGCATCATAGTGGGATAAAAATTAAAAAGTGATGTGGTCGATATTTTCAAGACGGACTTCGCATTTAAATAGTTGGACAGTTTCCCAGCAATCCCAACTCTCAGAAAGTCACTATTCAGTTCTTGGTCTGTTCCTGGAGCACAGAAACTATGAGCTGTCTCTTAGGGGTGTTAATGAATTTACCATCTAGTCCTTTGACTGACAACTCTTGGGGTCAGGGACTGTCTTTACTCTGTGTCTATACATAGTGCCTAGCACAATGGAGCCCTCATATTGGAATGAGCCTTTAAGTGCTATTGTAATACACATAATAAATAATATTGTCTAAGATCACCCATAGAAATCGCCTCTCTATAATATCAAATGTTTTTTCAGCAACCAGATTTTGATTCTGGTGAGTCCTTAGCAGTGCTTTAAAATAGACCTTGAATATTAACAATGACTGATGATCTATTACTGATACAGCCAGTATGGTCATTAATAATTAGAAAAGAAGCCTCCTAGTCCAGATGTTTGTGAAATATATGCACAACTTTAAGCTAATCTAAACTTAAAAAGGAAATTGTACATCCAAACTGAAGGATTTATCCTTCAACATATCTTTTCCAGGCTTGTGGAAGACCGTGAAAGAAAGATGGGACAAGAAAGCATCACCCTCTAAGAAAACGATATATGCTGGAAATCATAGGGACAAATACATCTTGGGACATTCAGAGATTTGCCCAACAAACAAACCTTAAAGCAAAATCTCAAGAACTGTCTCATGATAGAGATAGCTAAGCACTAGCTCCCAAGGGAGACTGTAGATTCCTCTTATTGGAGGTTTTAAGAACAAGTTAGACCAACACCTGTCAGGGTTAGTCTAGGTAGACTTGGTCCTGCCTTAACACAGTGGGCTGGAATAGATTACAGTGATAGCACCTTGTATATTTCTGGGGTGAAAGGCTAGGCACCAACAAATCACCCCAGCTCCTAGCTTTCACCCCAGAAATATACCGTCTTACACTGCTCTGTATTCCCTTAGACAGTGCAAGCTCATTAATAAGTTCACCATTTCTTCAAATGAAAGTGAACATGCACCAGCCTTCGTAATATGAGCTGAGATTCCCCCAACACTTCAACCAAAAACCACACTGTTTTAGGTAAAATATAAAACAGATTTATTAACTACAGACAGATTTTAAGTGATTATAAGTAGCAGGCATAGAGATCAAAATTGGTTAGCTAAGAAATAAAAATAGAAACACAGTCTAACAGACTAAGCAAAGTTTGAATCAAGCAGTCTCTCACCCTAACAGATGTTACAGGCATCTCACAGCTCCTCAATACACAGACTAGACTCCCTTCCAGGCTGGGACCAACCTCCCTACTTCAAAGTCTCTCTCTTCCAGAGGATCTTCCAGATGTTGAGATGGGGGGAGGAGAGAGGCCAAGTGATAATGTCATAATCCCTCTTTTATACATTCTTCCAGCTGCTAGAAAGATCCTTGCTGTGACGTGGGTTAGGCCGCCCCATTGCACACGTGCCTTCTCTGAGAAGCCTCTACGATAGTCTATTCTTCTCGGTGGGTCATTAACGCCTGTCTCGGCAGTGGTAGCTGCTCCTTTGTTGCAACTGAAAGGCCAGCTCTGGGCACTCCCAACCTCACCACATATTTCAGTAACACATATAGCAACACTTTATACCTTCACATACGATGATAGCACATACAATTCTACAGAATATTAAGTTTCAACAGCTCAAGACTTTTAAAATGATACTTCACAAGGCATGCATTGTACAAAATATATTCACCACTGTCATACGATGGATACGTGGGTTCCAGCAGGGTGCTATTTTAAGGTACAGAGTGTTACAGTGAGCCTGAGTGAGATGTCTGCGAAGGGTCATATCAATCTTGAAATTAGAGCTGGTCAAAAAATAACCATTATTTTTTGCAGTAAATTTTGAAAAAAAGATCATTTTTGTCAAATTTCCCATAAATGTTTCACTTTTTAAACCAAAACCTGAAACTGAACAGCCAAACAATGTTTGGTTTTTAAAATCTATTTTTGTCAATAAAAAGCATGATAAAAATTCAAGTCTTGAAAATCATTTTGGTACCACAAAAATTTTCATTTGTTAAGAAAAGCCATTTTTGTTGCAATTACTTTTTATTGAAAAATTTCAGCCAGCTCTATTTGCAATATTTCTCTTCAATATTAAATTTAATCTGATTTGGGGTTGTGGCTGAAAGGTATTGCATGGGTTTAATTTGTACACAAATGCATGGAGCAAGTTACAGCCTTACCCCACCTAATGTGTTCAAAATTATGCCATTGGAATCAATGGCAGTTTTCCTACTGACTTATATGAGAGCAGGATTGAACCCTTTAATATAATCCAAGTCCCTTCCTCCATCTACTCCCAAATCAGCCGCTAGGTTACCTTCCTTGGCACCTCTCTGTCTAGTATCAGTCAGCGGGAGGTCTTGAAAGCTCTTGTGCTGAAAGAGAGAAGCTTTAGAATTATCTCAGAAGACTGAAGAATATGAAACAATGGCAATTTAAAATGATTTATGTGCTTGTCTAGAGCTCACCCTCCCTCAGGTGGAAACGGGAATGAAGAGTAATAGAAGAAATAGGGTTTATTTATAGAAGTAAATATTACTTCAGCTTTAAATCCATGTTTGCATTTTTATGCATCTGTGTCACATGAGGTTGAGGGCATAGACTCCCAAGAAACAGTTCTTATCTTGCCTTGTGGGGTTGGGGACTTGGGATCTGTTCTCATCTCACTATTTGGGGTGGGGAATTTATACACCCAGGTCTTGTCTCACTACATGCATCTGAGGATTGGCTTAGCTACACTTGCGAGTTAGAGCGCATTAAAGCAGCCCCGGGCGCCCTAGCTCACTCCCTGTCCACACTGGCAAGGCACGTAAAGTGCTCTGACTCCATGGCTAGAGCACTCCTGGTAGTCCACCTTGGTGAGAAGATTAACGCTTGTTGTGTAGTGGCTGAAACACCCGGGTGTCAGTGTGAACGAGGTGTTGCATTACTGCGCTCTGATCAGCCTCCGGAAATGTCCCATAATCCCCTTAAATCAAGTGGCCACTCTTCTCATTGTTTTGAACTCACCTAGGAATGCGGATATGCCCTTTAAAAGCTCCATTTTCTGACCCCAGGCTCCGAGATAAAGCAAGCCATTACTGTGGAATGCTGTGTGAAAGAGAGAGAGGCGGGGAGGAAGGGGAGGTCTGCTGCTGTCTGAACTTACAAGACAGCATGCTGGCATGCTTTCAGCCCCCCCAAAACCCACTCTCTCTCCCCCCACATACACACACACTCCCTGTCACACTCCACCTCACCCACCCCCCATTTGAAAAGCATGTTGCAGTCCACTGCATGCTGGGATAGCTGCCCATAATGCACCGCTCCCAATGCTGCTGCAAGTGCCACAAATGTGGCCACGCCAGTGTGCTTGAAGTGGTCAGTGTGGACAGACTGCAGTGCTTTCCCCACTGCACTCTACGAAGGCTGTTTAACTCAAAGTGCTCTACTTCTGCAAGTATAGCCATACCCTTATACTCTCAGGGTCTATTTTCTCATCTCTGGTTGCAGTGTGTTACAACTCAGACCTGTAGCAGCTACATCTCTGGGATATTGTAGGAACTGAAGGTGAACATACATGCAGAGTCATGTTCCAGCATGATGACAGGTTTTAGAGTAGCAGCCGTGTTAGTCCGATGCAGTGAGCTGTAGCTCACGAAAGCTTATGCTCAAATAAATTGGTTTGTCTCTAAGGTGCCACAAGTACTCCTGTTCTTTTTTCCTGTTCCAACATGGAATTCTGGCATAGAGAAGATGGAAGCGGCAGCTGATGTGAATTTACTTGTATTTCTTTGATTTGGGGCATGTTGCATAACACCAATATCTGTCATCCTGGGAGAGAATGTTTTCACCATACTGACGCTGAATGGCAAATGGACATAATACTGTATTAACACTGAAGAGCTGGATTTGACTCCTGCCATGGCTGCTAACATAGGGCAGCACAACACGTGCCAGGGTTTTTCTGCAGCCAGTCTAGCTGTAAGAGCAGTTAAAAAAAAAGTCTATAAGAGATGGCAAATTTACAGCCAGATCAAGTATCAAAGCTAGTGTGATTTACCACCAGCTCCCCAGTGTATTCTGTGACTGAAACTATAGGATTTAAGTTGATAAATGTTTGAAAGAATGAGACAATCAGAACAACTCGAGGCTTTATTAGTATCCATACAGGGAGCTGGCAGAGCCTCAACCCAGACCTAGACAGAACTTACTAGAACAGCTTACTGCCACTGTTAGTTCTATGTGTAATAATTATTAAGCACCAGATTTGTAATGAACAAGCTTATTTATTGCTTCATAGCTTGATACTGGCATTGCTCTTAGTTATATCACGGCTGGGCTGGCTTGAGAAAGAGACTCTGGGAATGTGAGAGAGTTTCCTTTTAGGAATTTATGGTTCATGAAGTACCATATTTAATACTGGCCATAAACTACTAATTAGCATGCGAGGGAGCAAAAAGCTGGCGGATCTCCTTGCTTTAATACATGTGGTACAAATATTGCCTTATTCACATTTGTAACCAACCACACATGTCCATAGGAAATAGACTATTCCTGAGGCTATGGCTACACGACAGCGTAAGTCGACATAAGTTATGTCGCTCAGGGGTGTGAATTAGCCACCCTCTTGAGTGACATAACATGCCAACTTAAGCGTCGGTGCAGACAGTGCTATGTCAGCAGGAGAGCTTACAGCAGCTCAGCTAGTGTAGCCATAGACTGACTCTCTACCCTAATCCATTAACTGAGTCCCACTCTGGCTGTAGGATAGCACCACAGACAAGATCCAGATGGAAGTAATACAGCTCTGAGCTATAACATCTCCCATCTTGAAATCCAGGAGCAGGGCCAAGGAAAGTGTCACAGAGAGCAGCAATTCCCGTGCTCCATCTTCTCCCATCCCTGTCTCTGCTCCCTGGAGACAGTGGAGCTCCATCCGACAGAGATCTGAGAACAGTTGCACGACTGGAGGCTAGAACTGACATGTATCAACATACTTCTCTTGGCTCACAAATGGGATCCCAGCTAATATGCAAGATAAAAAAAAAAAAAAAAGGAGAGAGAGATGGGGTGGCATGCACAAGTGATGAACATTAAAGGAAAAAACGCAAAAAGTCAGACTGTTATACCAATAAAATAAAAACCAACAGGATCTTCTTAAAGGGAAAAAAGGCAAAATACCACATTTATTGTGAATACAGAAAGAATCATAGTAAGCAGTTAGTTATAGCTGTAACATTCCATTCAATCTCATATTTATTCACACATTCATTCATACAAACACACACACACAAGTTCTGCAAGGTTGTTATCATAGTTACCAGCCTTAGAGTTGCTCATGCCAAGCCACTGGCCAGGTGGCCTGGACATGAGAAGGGAACAGGGCCTTGTCAGATGCTCATCTGATGCTCCTGGAAGTTGGTTTGCAGAATCAGACCCCAAAGTTCTCACTTTCTAGAGTCCATTTTTATAGGAATTTCTTCCTATGCCAGTCTATGGGAATTGCTTAATCATGCTGTTGCTGAATCAATCAGCAGATGGCACATTCCTGACGGCTCCGGGTGCTGCCAGATGTTATCTTGTTCTTTGGTTCTCCCATTCTTGAGGCTGTTGGGTGGATTCCAGTCTGCCCTCCGGGGGTCCTCTGGTTATTTCCACTTGACGCCTTCTTCAGCCGATGGACACTGGATTCTTAGGCTGGCACCCTCCCTGATCATTCAATTATTATCCACACCAAGCATCCGTCCACATACATCCTCTATCTCTATTTTAATCACAATTGTTAATACAACAAAAGGGCGGGGAGTCTCTGGGTGCTGTTTCTGTTGTTACAGAGTATTGCTTTGAGTCTCTTTCTGTGAATTGCTTTGAGAACAGACTCTGTCCTAGAATGTACTAATGCAATTAGCAGCTTGCAAGTTTCACACATAGAGGGAGAGAAACAGTACCAAAAACCAAGAGACCTCTTAATTAGTAATTCCCCATAGTTTAAATTCCAGGATATCAAACTAATTTGTTATTTTAATACAGAACTTCTTTAATATGATCTAACATAATCCCCCTTTTGACACTAAGATTTATAATCATCAGTGTCACTTTCTATGTAGCCTATTCAAAAGAAGGTACTGTGAGGCAATTTGAGTTTGTGATTCCAGTTCATCCCACATACATGATCCTAGTGATGTATCTTTACTACAAGGTTCTGGGGCAAAAGGCAAGGTGAGGCACACCCACTTTTGAGGAGTCCATTCGGTACAACCTCTAGTGTCCAATAGCTTCCCTCCCTCCCCAGCCCACTGGCTCGAGGTCCAGGGTAGCCAGAAGGATCCCATGTGTAATATGGGGAGTGGGTTAACCTTCAATACCTTTGCCTCCAGGGACTGTTGGTGTGCAATTTTGACAACAATTTCTCCCATTAACAAGTCTGGTTTTACAATACTGGAAACTTATTGCTTCCATTCATACTGATAAGTGTCAAACAATGATCTCTTTCTTTGTTTTAACAAATGCAAACCCTTAATATTTCCTGATATGACCCAGAACATTTTGTGTTCCAAAGTAGCTAGGGCAAGTATCTGCATTTCAGTGCATCCCATAGCTATGGCTGTGTAGTTTCCTATTTCTAAACTTTTTTCTTATGCATAAGCCATGTGGTAGTATTAAGCCATTGCCAAAGATTCCATCGGGCTTTTAGGTTACCCAGACCAATTTGGACCAAGTCTACATTGGCATGTACTTGGTTTGTATCAGGCTGTCCTGTAGCTGGGACAGAGAGCTTAATTTTTAATTACCTGCAGGTCTTTAGTATTTTTTTTTAAACACACAACAGTGCTAGGAACAAGACAAAACACAAGACAACACATAGAACACAAAACACAATTTCTATTGTGACAGTAGATTCATGGTATTGGGTTGCTTTCACTGGCATCAGCTTTTCCTGATTTTCTGAAAGACAAAAAGAACATGTTTCTACCCCTTTTAGGGTGGCAGATTATTGCTTAAAATATTTCTTTTACAAATACCCTTGCTGATTGCAGGCAAAACACAGGAATTGCCCTCACATTTTCCTGTTTTTGTTCTATAGTCAGGCCAGGTTTCAATGGCTTTTATCTTTTAAGGGTTATGGGGAAATTATCCCACTGTTTAGTCATTAAATCCCTGAGGTGGGGTACCTCAGTTTTCCTTCTTATACAGCAGACCAAGTTCATAATGTTTTTCCTGCTGTGTTAAGCTTTAAGTTTTATTTACAGGTAATAACTGAGAAGCATCATTACCATATGACCTTAAAGGATTTTTCCAAAAATCCTACACACTATACAGTGTTACAGGCGTACTTATTATCATTAAATTTATTAAAATTATCTTGTTATCCCATGCCTTTTATTTAGACAATTTGTT
Organism: Eretmochelys imbricata; assembly: GCF_965152235.1. Classification (NCBI taxonomy): domain Eukaryota; kingdom Metazoa; phylum Chordata; order Testudines; family Cheloniidae; genus Eretmochelys; species Eretmochelys imbricata. Next base: position 197,396,191 of record NC_135574.1, on the reverse strand, counting down.
TGCTGACTAGGTGTGTCCTTTATCTGCAGCTCCTTTGTGCTGCTAGTTCTTTCCTTCCTTTATCATTTAGATAATTTGCATTTTCACAGACACTTCCTGCTTTTGGATTTAAAGCCATCAGCAGCTCAGAGACTCTATCTTAAAAGGGACACAATCAACTTTCACCAGAGTTTTGATTACTTTTAACTTCTGCTTCCAAAACACACAGCAATCTGAAAAAGAAAACCCAACCTATTGTGGCTCCCTTTGGAGCCCTAATAGCATTTTAATTAAGTAGCATGGTATGTTTGCATTTCTTTTGCCCCTTCTACAATATACTCTGCACATGTTCTGGGGAAAATGCACATTCCTTCCATAGTTTAACTTCTATAATATTATCCATATCAATTTTTACATAAGGTGTAACTATTTCTTTATTTTTTTGCTGACAGTTTTCATGTACCTTTATCAAAGTGACAGTCTGATTACTCAGAGCCATTTTAAGGCTCAGTATTTCTAACATTGCTTCTTTTTGTTTTGTGCACCTCACCCCCACTGTTGCTTCAGAGGGGCACTGTCTTTTTTAAAAAATTTTATTTATTTTTTTACTACAGCTCTCATCTGCTATTTTGTTACAAAAACAAAAAACAAAAATCAACCAACCAAACAAAAAGAATCCAATTTTTTTTCTATTCTCCTGATTTTGACTGCCCTGCTGCAGCCACAACTTAAAAACATTTTAAATTTTGTAAAGCATTGAGTTACCTTTTAAGGGTTAAATGCCAAATCCCAAAGCCAAACAACACTAATTACCTGTGTCTAGCAAAAAGGTCTGTCAGTTTTGCAACTTTGAATTAAAAAGTCAAATGAATTTTTAGTGGCATTATTTAAAACAAAAACAAAACCAATTGGTCCTTATAACTTTACATATTTACACACACAGAGATAGATACATACACATTTTCTTTTCCTTAAACATCCCTTCCACACTGCTCTGTTTTTTACATCTTACATTCCCTTTATACATTTGAGGCAGTTAAGTTCCAATAGAACCCCCTTATGTTCTTTTAGCAAATTTGACTAAATTGTCCAGTCAAATGATTTTAATCAGATAGTTTATTTTTGCCTGGCTAATTTACAGACATTCCTTTGGAAAAGGGCCCATTTTTCCTTCAGAATGGCTGCAAAGAAACGAAGAATGCTCTTTCTCTAACACTTTTCCTTTTTAACATTTTCACAGAGTTTAGCTGCTTAATTCCCTCCAGCCTCTGCAGAGTTAACTTTTCACTCTCTTTTCTCTTTGTAATTATGCCTGGGGGTGCCATACATAGGACCTTCTCCCCCTTTACCTGCGTCCCTCCAGCCTCTGCAGAGTTAACTTTTTTACTCTTTTTGTATTCCTGGAGTGCCTCTTTCACTATTTTCAGCTGGCTTTGGGTATTTGTAGCCAGCACCTTCCAATTGTCTGCTCCCTTTTCCATTTGTGCCTTTTCCTCTTTACATGAAGACAAGCGGAGGTAAGAATCCTTACATGCCTCCCACAACAACCAAATTGCTGTTGCATCTCTTTTGGCAGCATGAGAAGGTTTGTATATGAGGATATACTGAGCCAATCTATCCTCTAGGTCCGAAATAGTGCAGACATCAGCTAGGGCTTGTTTAGTCCAAGGACTGTGCCCAAATTTTTGAAGGATTTGTTTAAAAGGTGTAATTTCTTTAACAAAAGGTGAGGTTGGAGTTCCTTCTGACTCCATTCCTCCCTCTGGTACTGGCTTACCCTGTTTTCTTTTAAACATTTTAACATGGATATTTCAATCTCTTTGTCACTCCTGGTATTACTTAGGAAGTGACACAGCCTAAATTATGAAATCATAGCTTAATCTATGCGTTTTTCCCCTGCTACCTTCCCGGAGGCCAGCAGGTCCTGTTAACCTAATAGAAATGCCTAGCTCAATAGAGCTGGCGGTGTGCACATCAATATTTACAATAACTCAGGTTTTTTACCAATATTCCCCCTTTCGCAATTCTCCACCAAAATGTTATACCAATAAAATAAAAACCAGCAGGATCTTCTTAAAGGGAAAAAGGCAAAATACCACATTTATTGTGAATACAGAAAGAATCATAGTAAGCAGTTAGTTATAGCTATAACATTCCATTCAATCTCATATTTATTCACACATTCATTCATACACACCACACACACACAGAGGTTCTGCAAGGTTGTTATCATAGTTACCAGCCTTAGAGTTGCTCATGCCAAGCCACTGGCCAGGTGGCCTGGACATTAGAAGGGAGCAGGGCCTTGTCAGATGCTCATCTGATGCTCCTGGAAGTTGGTTTGCAGAATCAGACCCCAAAGTTCTCACTTTCTAGAGTCCATTTTTATAGGAATTTCTTCCTATGCCAGTCTATGGGAATTGCTTAATCATGCTGTTGCTGAATCAATCAGCAGATGGCACATTTCTGACGGCTCCGGGTGCTGCCAGATGTTATCTTGTTCTTTGATTCTCCCATTTTTGAGGCTGTTGGGTGGATTCCAGTCTGCCCTCCAGGAGTCCTCTGGTTATTTCCACTTGACGCCTTCTTCAGCCGATGGACACTGGATTCTTAGGCTGGCACCCTCCCTGATCATTCAGTTATTATCCACACCAAGCATCCATCCACATACATCCTCTATCTCTATTTTAATCACAATTGTTAATACAACAAAAGGGCGGGGAGTCTCTGGGTGCTGTTTCTGTTGTTACAGAGTATTGCTTTGAGTCTCTCTCTGTGTGAATTGCTTTGAGAACAGACTCTGTCTTAGAATGTACTAACACAATTAGCAGCTTGCAAGTTTCACACATAGAGGGAGAGAAACAGTACCAAAACCCAAGAAACCTCTTAATTAGTAATACCCTGGAATTTAAACTATGGGGAATCAAACTCATTTGTGATTTTAATACAGAACTTCTTTAGTATGATCCAACAAGACAGGCAATTTCATGTAAATAGAGGGTGAGCCTTGATTTCATTGTAATAAATTAGTTGGTTTTATTTTTAGTATCAGAATTAAGTTGCCAAAATAATGTAAGACTTAATTTACGATGTACTTAGTGTACTGTGGCACTTGGGGTTGCCTAATAAAACTGAAGAAAATTAACCCAAATAGGTCAAAAATAGGGCAGTTGGCAACAGTACATGGTAAAAATCATGGGATGTACATGATTGGACATGCTGAGAACACTCATCTGAAGATAAAGGCCCTTCTTCAAAATCAAAGGAAGGAAAAAGCAACTTGCTACGTAGAAAACACGGTGATCACAGAGAAAACAGGGCAAGAAATTAGCAAAAGGCTAAATAAAAACCATGCTTCTATACTGTTAGGTGAGGGTCCTTTTAAGTTTAAAAGGGTGTTTGGGTTTCTGAGGTGAGTCTGATCCATCAAAGTTTCAAAAAGAAAATAAAAAAGAAAGGTAAATTAGAGGTGAAAATGTTACCTCCTCCTTCGCCTAGTGCTCGGGATTCTGCTTCCACCCCATCCCTCTGGTGGGAAAGCCTGTGCCATTGTCTTCCCTGAAAAATGGCACAGGCGAGGTTGGCTGGAGTACTGACAATGGCATTTGGGACGGATAGGAAGTGAGAGCACTGGAAAAGAAACAGAGGCAGCATTGCAAATGTGAGTGATGTTACACACAGCTTCAGTTGGGGTGATGTAGGGTCTGACAAAGTATTGAGGCAAGAGCAATACAAAACCAATAACTTACGTAAATAAATATCTAATATGGGAATCTGCAAGAAGGATTAGCACCTAGCTCTGTAATGAGTTGGGCTAACTGGGGAGGACAATAGTTGCCTTTGAACAGATTGGCTATTTAGAGTAGACACCAACCCATGGACCAAATTCAGACCCTTAACATCTGACCCTAGTTTCAAATGGAGGGTTGTTGATATCTGAATTCAGGAAGGGTTCCTTTTGTTTTGCAAATTAGTCAAGGCCACATGAGGGTAGTCACTGAATGACAGCCTTGGAAGGAGCTTAGCAGTGGATGTGTTTGAGGCTGGTTTCATGCAACTAGTATTTTTTTTTTACACAAGCCTTTTACTTCGTATCTCCCACCATTGGTGTAGCACCAATGCATCTGCACTGGTGGGAGGGATAGCATGGACCAGCTGTCATCATTTTGCCCCTTGCCTCATCCAAATCTCAGTGGACAGTCTCAACTAATGCTCCCAGTGTTGCTGATGGAGGTGGGTTGCAAAGCAGGGAGATTTTAACAAAAAGTCTAGTGTAAACAAGGCCACCGGCTCATAAAGCTGTGGAAGCAATGTCTGTGTAAAAGCAGCAGTGATGGGGACATAGGTGGCCTGAGAGCTTGAAGGAAGATCCCCTCACATTCTCTTCAAATATTTCCTCTCTTTTTAAACTGCACACATTGAGAGCAAAGAAATAAAATCCTTGCCAGATTTTGTGGCTTATTTTCAGCTCCATGCACATGCTAATAAACCCCTAGGCAGCAAGAGGAGAGGATTAGAAAAATGGAAACTGTGTGGTGCGGTGGTTGGAGCAATTCTTTTTGGGATGAAATTCAGGGCTAGCACTAGGCTCTCCACACCACTTATGGGCTGCACTGGAGAACTGGTGGCAAAGATCTCCACACAGCTTACCCCTACAGTAGGATGTTGAATGGCAAGGGAAGGGCTACAGATCCAACTTTATGTAGATCCAGAGAGACTGGTTCATAGTGGTACACCCCCTCTGTACCAGTTATTTCAGCTGATAGGCTGGTATATTTGCCAGGGTTGGGGGGGAGGAAGGAAGGAGAGGGGACAGCACAGCCATCCATTCCTTGGCTCTGGATTGTGGGCCTGTGTGTGAATTCCTCACCCCAAGCATTCTGCCCACCAGCTGTACAGAACTCACTGTGCAGTTTTGATGCAGACTGAATAGGTATAACCCTTAGATTGTGGTTAAAAGTGTATAAACAGGCAGAGATTAAAATGAAGAACTAGAAATGGGCAATGCTTTGAAAAAAAAATGTTTTAAAATGATTTGGAACTATATAACTGGTTAATCTAATTACTGTTGCCCTTATGGTCCCTCCCCCCACCCCATTGTTTGCTAGATTCACTTGTTACATCTTGGTTTTTGTTCTGCAAAAAGCTCAAAGTTGTCCTAATTGGAAACTTCGGACATTACCAAAGTAGTAAATAATCATCCTCTTTGATAGCTGAAATTGAAGAGATGAAGATGCAGGAAACATGTTCCTTCATTAGTGCACTCAAATGGGTTTTGCCAAACTAGCTATTTGTGTGACCCTTTTGAGACTACTTCAAGATTTCAGCACGGTTGATAAAACAAGGAGATGAAAAGCACTTATTTCACAGTTTATGCTAGATAACTAATTAACTATAAATGTCAAGTAACCACAATTTAATTGATTCTGGTTTATTTAGCCACAGTAATTAGATTTTTTTTAAACAATGCAACTTTGTTTTCTAAAAAAGCATAAAATGCTGTACAGTTTTTCATATCAGAGAGCCAGGGGAGGCATGATGTGGTGGAGAAAACAGGCAAACAGCAATAATTATGATCATGACAGAATTATTTAGTTCTGAAATAATATAAACATTGCACCTGATTGTACTCTCACAATGGTGTATCTCCACTGACTGATTTACTGTGGTGTAACTGAGAGCAGTATCAAGGCACTGTATTTGTATGAGATTATTAAAAATATGAATTAACTGTAAATACTGAAACTTCAGATGAGCAGGATATTTAGGCTGATCAATACATGTAAGTATCTTTCAGTAATTATCTGATAGCCTCCATTATAAAGGGTTTCAATATTATTTTCCATCTCATTCTATAGTTGTGTGCCTTTTTAACTGCTGCTGCACATTTAGCAAAGGGTTTCTTTGTGCTGCTCACAGTATCACCTGGGTCTTCTTCCTGAGTGGTTACAGTTAATATGTATAGGTGGTTCAAATGATTCTTGACCAATGCCTTGCATTTGCCAACAGTGAATTTTGTCTGCCATCATGCTGCCCATTCTGAGCTTTTGAACAATAATCTGTAAGTCGCTGCTTCCCCCTTTGCAATTTACACTCACAGATGGTATTCTGTATAACAATCACTCATTTACAGGGCACTCCACTTTTGTTTTTGCACCAACAGGTGGAATATAGATGTCCAACTTTCAAGGGACCTTTTCTGTCTGTAATTCTAGGTTTCATGCATATTAAATATGTCTAGGTATAAAATTGAAGTTCCTGCACAAAGTGCTCTTCATATATAAAATGAATACTTTAAAAATCCCTCAGCAGCTTTTACAGTATTCATTTTTATTTTAACTTGAAATGTTCAATATTAAACAATTAAAGATGGATGGGGAAAATGTTGTCATGTTATCCTACCTCTCTTCATACCTCAGAGCAGATCAGACTAAATGTGGTACCAAAATAAGGAACATATTAAAGATGACTGCAGCAGGAAACCAATCCATCAATGCACTTAAACACATACTTTAAGCATGTGAGTAGTCCCATCAGTGAAATGGAAATAATTTCATACTGATAAATAAAGGGACCCTCCATTTTTTATATGCATAATTCTACACTTTTTATGTGACCACATTGCAGTGATGAAAAGTAGCATATCCCACTACATGTGGATGGAACAAAAGAACAGTTACAAAGATTGAATGATGCTATGAAATGTCCATGGGTGAAATCTTCATTAAATACATCTTATGGTTATTGTTTTATTTAATTTAAAGAAGACAGAAGTAAAAAGTCCAAAGCCAACTTTATTGCAGATTTCATAACTAACAAACAAAATATCTGGTTTCCATAGTCTTGAATATTTGCAAAGGGCATGAAAAGGGCACAGAATAATGACCAACTATAGAAGTCTAAGCATCTTAGCCTCTTCTGCTTTGTTTCTCCCAGACTGTCTGACTCTTACAAAGGTACCTGTTCATTAAAAGCTGGAAGTACATTTTCAACACATTGTGTGGGTGATACATTATGATTGTTTAATAAGTTTCTACAAGCATCTAGTTAAACAGTTTGAAACATTTACTTCTCGAACTCCTTACAATAGTTAGTTAAAGCTTTATGGGACTTTTTCTTTTAAATGAATGTTCTGGTGAATATAAGAGCACCGGAGCACTATAAAGCTCTTTGTTTCAGGATTAAGGAAACTAAACATAAAAATAAATCTGAAAAAACCTGAGGAATGAATGTCACTCCTAATGAGCTGGCAAGCAGAATGTGAAATCCCATCTAAAGAGCAGGAAAGCTACAGCTTTGCTGCTTTATCTTCATTCAGATTCACAATAGAATAAATCAACAGTGTATAAAGTGCCTCTGAGCAAGTCTGAGTGTGACATGCTGCATCCAAGGAATTATGAAAGCCATGAATTCTGCTTTACTTTGTGTTCCAGGTTTACTGAGATTCTGTGTTTTCTTATTTTAAACTGTTCAGAGGAGAGAAGTAAAAGTTTCTTTTATAGGTCATTTATAATGAGCTAACAGAGAAATATATTTAGTTATGGGAACAATCAATTCAGCTCTGATGATTAAATTAGAAAGAAGGAATTGGCAACTGTGTTACATAACTGGTAGTTATATGAACTATGCTATTAATCAGCACATAAAACAGTACGTGTGCAGCATTGAAGGAAAAAAATGTTTTAGTGGGTTGTTCATTCTTGGATTTCAAAGTGTATTTTACCTCCAAAACTGCTTATAGCACATTCAAAAGGGGGGTGGGGGGAAGAAGAAACAAAGAGGCTTTTTAAAAATCAAAAAGGGGGGAAAAAAACAAAGAGGCTTTTTAAAAATCAAAAATACATACTGAAATTTGTGTGTAGCAGCTGTCTGATATTATTTCAATTTGTGCTTTGCCTATCCTGCATATGGCATCATATTGGCACACCATCTCATATATCACACAAAGCTATAAACAAATGAAGATCACACTGTTCCATTCCACCAGTAAATAATAACTAAGTCAAAAGTTGGGCTTTTTGTTCTTATATTCAGCCCCTTCCTTATCCTTTACATAGTGAGTTTATTAAACTCAACAAATCAGTTTTATTTCCACCCAGGAAAACTCAAGATAGGTTCTGAATTTGAAGTAAATACTACTTTTTGGAAATGTAACAGGAAGTAGCAACTTGGTTTACATAATGCTTACATATCCCTGTGCAGAGAAGAGTTTCGCAGTGGTTCTGTCCAAACTTTGTTGTTAAAATTGAAGACTAATGCCTTATGAATGATTTTTTCCCCATGGGGACTGCCTCTTGATATGTAACCCGATTAAACCCTTGCAACAATGAATCCCTTCTGAAAAATACTTTATAGTAGCTCATTCATACAAATGGATGCATTCCATCTGCAAAATTATTCCAAATTTTCAAAGGCTGCAGCTTGAGAGCCTCTTCTCTGGTTTTGTTCCTGACCTAACATTACCACAGGCATTTCAAAAGTAATTCAAAGAAATTTTTAAAAAGTTCAGATAAACTGTATTTTCAATCTTTCCAAAGAAAAACAGAGATGGTTTATTAATTATTTGTCTATGGGCATTTTCAAATGACTGCCTACATTCATTTTCCCAGAGTTTCTTATGTCACATTTTAGTCCTTGTCTCAGGGCAAGTGCACTCCATCCCCTCTTGTGTTAATTACTTCCCTGTGGTCACATCTTTACAGCCACCTTGTCTTGGAGTAGATTGGCCTATCAATAAAAGTCAATATGGCCTCTCTCTCTCTCTCTCTCTCCTAAGGTTGTGTGGCCCAATGGCCAGAGTCAAGGTGACAGCCCCTTCCCACAGGGCTGTGGGACCAAATGGCCTGAGTCAGTATGGCTCCCTAGTTCAGCCACAGTATATAGAATAGTGGTCAGAGTCAGTGTGGCCACTTGACTACACAAAGCAGTATGACCTAGGGGCAAGACTCAGTAGGACCATAATCAGTCTGACAGCCCACTTCTGTGGGGCTGTATGGCCTAGCAGCAGGTACAATATAACTTCCCAATTCAGGAGGGCTGTGCTGCCTAGCAGACAGTCTGTAGGGTCACCCCCTCTCAGGGATGGCCAGAGTCATATAACTTCCCCTTCTGTAAGGCTATGTGGCCTAGTGGCCAGTTAGGGGAGTGGGCCACCACTCCAGGGTGGGTGGTAGCCAGATACAGGGACACAGGCCCTCCCTGCTCCACCAGATCCCAGCTCAGGGCCCTGTCAGTGGCAAGTATGCCCACCACAGGGGCAGCAGGGAATCCACTCAAAATACATGACCCCACCCAACACAATAACTAGTCCCCCTGAGCTACTTCCTACCCTGTTCCTGATGCAGAGTCTCCCAGCATCTCTAGGCTTCTCAGTCAGTGCAGCTCCGTCACTCCTTGGGCATCCTCTGGAGTTTCAGCATCCCGGGCTTCTACAGTTCTCATACTGGAGCTTCCAGGGTACATCCTCCCTCTTCAGAAGTCCACCCCCAAATGAGCCAACCTGCTCATACCTTTTATACCCAGTTTCCAGCCAGAGCATGCCCAGCAGGGCCACAGGGGCATGGCCTCCTTGGCCCAGAGAGTAGAGTTAACCCTCGCAGTACCAGTGCGGGGCAAGTGTGCCCCGTCACAGCCCTCCATTGATGGATAATGGTAAATAACTTTTAGTAGTGTTATTGTCTCCTGAAAATGCAACACTCTTACTCATGAAGGCCTCAATCCTGAAAACACTTATTTATATACTTAAAGTTTAGCACATGTGTAACTAATCATGTACTTAAACACATTGGTAAATGTTTTCAGAATCAGGGCCATCCAGAAAAAAACCTCTAAGTTGTTTGTTACCATGTACACATGCCAAAAAATATTGGAGACACAAATACACAGGCAGAGTGAATTCCTGACCCCACTAAAGTCATTGTCAAAACTCCCATTGACTTCAAATGAGCCAACATTTCACGCAGTAGTTCAACTGAAATCAACTGAAGTCAACGGGAATGTTTCTGTAAACTTCAATGGGCTTTGGGTCATAATCTCTTAAATAAATGTACACGGGTAGGTCTGGATTCTCTGGACTGCTAAAGCCACGTCATACTGTGCAAAGTGGCACTAAAGCAACCAGAGACCAATGGAGAATTCTTTCTCTGCATGGGAACTTTCCACTGACGCCAAATGCGTAGAGGCAGCTATGTCTTCTCATATGCTTACTGGCTTTCCCATCACTGGTGTAATGGGAGAAAGGAGGCATGTACATTTAATCACACCGTACGCTGGCTTTCTGCACAGGGTGAATTTCATCTGGAATGCTCAAACTGTCTCTAGGTCTCTAGTTTAGGTAACGTCTAGGGTAAGATTATCTCCCAAAGTGAAGAGAACGTGGAATATTCAATAAAATGGGATCCATTCTCCTTTCAATATATTCAAATCACCCTATTAAAGTTAATAGTGGTTTTGTATATGGTCCACATCAAGGGTAGGATAGATGTCTTTGGTGCATTGCGTATAAGTTTTTAATTACAGTATAATGAGAAAAATAGATGGGCTGCAACAAGATATGAAGAACTAACTGCAAGTGATTTGTTTTTAAAAGAGAGAATTTTGTTGAGTTTTAAATTGCCAGCATAATCCAATCAACCCACAAGGAAAGATAACATTTGGCTTTGCATACAGATTTCCACTGAGCCTGGTGAAGATTTCAGGATTTGGCCACGAGAGGCCTTGTGTAAAGTAGGAAAATCTGTGAAGTGTTTTCTCCACCGATGCAGAGCTCCTGCTATTACCAGCGGTGGAAGCTTTAGTATAAGAAGGTGGCCTTGTGCTGTGAGCACAATGCCTGCAGGAGCAAAGGCAAGCATGGTTTTTGTGCCATCCAGAGACTGGGCGTAGTATGCACTGTCTTGTCCCTGCCTGCTCAGTTGAGGAGTTTAGTGCCAACAGTGTTGCTGGGGCTGAGCAGTCTTTTCACTCAGAGGAGCCCAAACCCTGCCATTGTGACTAGCTCTTATGCAGGTTCATGAGGAGGTGCCTTGTTACAGGCAGCCATTGTTACGTCCACCCCTTACATATCTCCATAGGGGTTAGTGGTGCCCCAAATGTGTATAACCAAGACTGCTTCCTCCCAGCCTTTAGGGCAGCAGTAGACCTAGCTTGGCTGGCCAGCTCCAAATGGTCAGGATCCTCCTCTGGACTGAAATTGAGACAATCCACTATAGTCATTAAATAGGACACCTGTTCAGAGAAGGGGCAATTACAGTGCATCATACATGTCAGTGTTATGAGATGGGTGGAAATGCCTACAGAAAACTGCCCTCCGATGATGTCAAGGCAGGGGGCGAGTTATGATCACTGCTACTAATTGGCTCAGATGCATATAGAAGGTCAGTCTGTACTAAAACATCTCGCTACATCTGAGACCCTGTCTAACACCCTCCCCTCCCCAATCACTTGTTTGTCTCATTCACGTGTTATGTCTTGTTTCTTTAGCTTATTAGCCCTTTGGGGGAAGGACCATCATTTACTATATCTGTAAAGCTCTAGCACAATGGGGCCCCACTGGCTGAGGGCTCTAGGTGCTACAACAATATAAATGATAAATAATGATCAATTGGAAGCTAGAGCTCCACGCTCCTGTTATAAGACTGAACAAAGTTCTCAGCTAGTTAACATCAAAAGCAACCTCCCTAACTAACACCTGCCTTCCTAACGATGGCATTCTCTGCATACTCTGTGGGGAACCACCACAGTGGCAGCCACTTCAAGAGCTGTTGGTTTGGGATTTGATTTTTTTAATTCAATTTTTGGTTATTTGTGGTGGACAGTAGGACGGGCAAGAGGGATAAGCTCATGCCCAACACAAAAAAACTCACCTCCTGCCTCTTTGCGTAGGGTGACCAGAGACAGGCTACACTACTTTTCCACTGATATGAAGAGCCCCCAGAATATCCGCAACATTGCCCATAGCAATGCCCACTCTGGTCAGAAGACATAGCAAGTTAATATAACAGCAAGTAGTGCAGAGGACCGTGACCACAGAAATGAAGTTAACATGAATAGGTAAGTCAAACTGGCTGGTGGTGGCTGATGGGGAATGGAGCTCGCATAGTACTGGACTGGAATCATCCTGGAGTCAGGGACTACACATGGGTTAATTTAAATGGGCACAGAAATACAGTCCAGATTTTTCTCCTCATTCCAAGTGGATTTCCAGGCAGAATGAGGCCTCTCTTTGTTTGACACTAGTGCAGCGGTCATTAGCTAATCTTTTTCAGTCTGTGCCCACTTGGAATGGGTTTTTGGTACATTCATAAATGCTGAGGCTCAGCTTTTGTTCAAGGGAGACAGAAACATGAAGAATGGTGTCAGAGGTTTTTTAATTTAACTGTGGGTGGTGAGTGATTAGAGTCCATAGTGATGTCCCACTGTCCCCCAAAGAACCGAATCTCTCTGCAGAAGGGCATTGTTGCCCATACCAATGTATGCATTTCAGAAATTCCTCCTGTGCATCTGAGGACCTCACTGGAAGGAAGCGGTGCCCTACAGGAAAGTTATCCTCGTGGGCAGCGGGTATCATAGGCTGGGGGAGGCTGTGCCTCCCCAAACAGCCTGGCATGGCCCCACCCACCCTCTGCTCCCACACCCCTCCTGCAATTCCCGGCACTCTGCCTGGCCCACACTGTCTGGGGCTGGACAGCCAGCTGCAGGGACTTGGGTTGGTTGGCACTGGGGCCACGCTGCCTGGCGCTGCAGGGCCGGGGGTGCTGCAGCTGTGCTGCTCAGCAGTCCAGCGCTGAGGGTGCTGTGGGATCCTGCGGGTAAGGGGGGAAATGGGAGGTGAGGGGGCTAGCTCCATCTATGGCCAGGTCACACCCGCCCATGGTTATCCTGCAGTTTTGAAGCTGCAGCCTATCTCTGTGTTGATGCACTCAGGCAAGGACAATATTTTGTAAGCATCTTGTTGTTTTTTTTCTAGAGGTTGTGGGTGGGAGGGGAATTCCCCCCTTTTATTTCCTGTTCCTTTATCAGAATAACCCTTCCTTCTAGGGAAGGAGGTCAGGATGTGGAACAAACACTCCTGTGTTGGCTGCAGAAGGTTTCACAAGAGCACTGTAATGTAACAAAGGATGCAGTGTGCTGGCCTCACAGTGATTCTAGGCCCTACAAGCCTCAGAGTGTGGGATCAAGCGTGGGACTGTAATATGGATTCCCCATTTGACAGCACATTATGTTGTCTCCAGACTGCCAGGCTGGCCTTTGTTGGCTCCTTTGAAGCTGAAGTAAATATGTATCTATTTAAATGAGTACAGTGGTTGGCCAGTGGTGGTGCAGTGCATAGCAGGAGATAAGATCCACATATACAAGCTACCTTGATACTCATCTTCCCTGGGCCAGTGAAGATCAGGTATACTGTAAAAAAATCATGGCTCTAACTTGACATTTGCAGACCATCAATACTCACTCAGCTTGTGTTTTCTAATCCTTCCATTCATGAGTAAACCCACTGTCAGTTTACTTCCTGCTTGAAAGATGCAGATTGTGTCACTGTACCTACAATTATAGTGTCAAAAATCCATTGTCTTCCCTCTCATTCAGGATAACCTCTGCTGCTTGTATTTTCCTACCCACACTCTCCCCTGGAGACTTTGTAATAAGTTAATTAGCACTTTGCTCATACTGTAAATAGGTGTTCATGGTGAAGTATACAATACTCCCTTATTTGTAGACAGAAAGATAAACACATCCTGCCTGAAAGAAACCTGTTTCTCACATTTTGGTGACTGGACCCAAGTCACAGACCTTAAGAACATATTTTTTATTATATACACATAACTCCTTACCTATTATCCTTACACACATTCTGCAATGATTATGAGGATCAGTGTGGCACAGGCTTTCAGTAGAGGCATTACTTGTCATTCTTTGGTAAATTAGTATGTAGATACCAGACCCAGAGGACCCCTGTAGCCCTTATGCACCCCTGTTCCCTCTGTTCGTTGGCACCAAGAGGTCCCTGGGTCACAGAGGGATACAGGGGGAAGAGACGGAATAGGGAAGGGAGGTGTTCTGGGCTGTGTTGCTGTGTCTGGAGGTGGCTGTGAAGCACTTGACCCACCATGAATTCCTGCCCTGACCCGGGAGCAAGTCTAGGGGGTTTCAGACCAAAGCTCTGGCCAGGCTTTGCACCACACTTTGGTGCTAAGCAGATGCTGCATCTTCCCTCCAGCAGGCAGGACTCACCCCTGGGTTAGTCATAGAATCCATCCAGGCCCCTGGAGTCAGACAGACTCTCCTTTCTGCCCTTGCTCTGCATCTTCCCTGCTGCTGCATTCAGAGCCACCCTGAGCCGAGCCAGGTAAGCCTGCCAAGGGGACAGTCCATGGCTGGGCTGGGCTGGGATAGAGCCCTAGCAGCCTGGTTCTGGCTGTGGAGGAGAGGGGACTGGGCATGCTTCCTCCTCCTCCTCCACCTGGAGTTGAGCAGGATGGCAATCAGCAGACAAGTGGCACAGGGTAGGAGCAGGTGAAGTTTGGGTGGCCGTGGGTGCTAACTGGGTGGGCCGTGGCCAGCCCTGTGTCTATGCCCTCTGTGTAAGAGATGTCACCTTTAGAGCTCTTGGCAACTCATAATGGGCCAAATTCTGTGCTACACTACTGCAACCCCATTGACTTCAATGGAATTATACTGGTGTTTACTCTTTCTTGAACCGAGTGGTTAGCCAACATCTAGCGAGTTGTTTCTGTTAGGAGGAGAAATTGATAACAGAGGCAGGTATTTATTTGATGCAATATACACAAAGTTCTGTTTCCCTGAACATAGTAGGAATCAAACAACTGAAGACAGTGTCTTTGTTCACAGCACCACCTACTCTTTCAACCACGACCCGCAACAGCTCTTTCTCTAGGCTTCTTCCAGGGCTGTGCTCCCAACAGCTTGTTCAGGCTCTGTGTCTGTCTCTCTCATCTTGGTTCTCCACTCACGCAGACGTACACCCTTACCTCCAGGCAACACGCAGTGAAAATCCCTCCTTCCAAGAAGTTAAAATTCCTAATGGCTTGGCTATGCCTTTGGCTTGGAGACCACTATTGCATCTTATGTTTAACCTGAGTAAAGAGCACTTGTTACACTCATCAATTTAAGGGGATTTAATCCATTTAATCTATTACAGAAATTTTCTAATTACCTTCATCCCTTTGGTGGCCAAATATCAGAAGGGATGTTCTGGTCCCAGCACAACATTTAGACTTGCTCAGTGGAATCACCTTGTCACCTTTCTCCTCCCAGGCTGACTATCCTCGACTTCTCTCCCGCAGTGATGATGAGCTTTGCCAGATTTTTCTGGAACAGAACTGCTGGAAGGTGTCTAAAGGAGACCTCATTAATAACCTACAGCAGAGCATGGGCTCCCTACACAGCCTCCACCCAAGAAACCCGCAACTGCCAGGGAACTGGAATAGGAACAGTGAGTGGGACATCCCTAGCAGAGGGACTTTACATTTGACAACACCTGGCAAAAGCAGTGGGAAGGTGAGTGGCAAAAGAGCCAAGAGTAGTGAGGCGATAACATAGAGATCCACAGAGAAACACTCAGGGCCAGATCCACAGCTGGTGTTAATTGGCATTGCTCCATCGGCTTCAGTGGAGCTATGCTGATTTACACCATCAGAGGATCGGGCCCCACGTGTTCACTATTTTTATTTCCTTTTTTAGACGGCATTAATGACTGAAATATTTGTCTGTACTGATTATACACTATCCCCCCCCCACACACACACACAAAAGAGAAAGATTTATGGTTAAAGGTGTATTTCAATGGAGTCCAGCTAGTATTCCCCCGAAAATTACACTTTCTTTAAAAATTCCTAACCTTAAAAGAAATCTCATCATTTCAAAATCTAGAAATGGAATGATTAAGGGATCCAGCCAGTTTCCCACTGTTTCTCTACCCACCCAACACATACTGCTCATCCATCCTTAACGGTGATCCTTTGTTTTTTTTGCCAAGGGAGCATGCTGTGGCATGTTGTGAAGGAGCAGAGAGAATGCAGCCGGGCACAGGAGGGGTTAAAGAACACCTGTGGGTTCAGTTAGCCCCGCCCCGTTATACCTACAGCCAATGGCAGGCCTGGAGGGGGTGGGGAAGAAGGAAGCCTGGCTCAGTCAGGGGCTGACTGGCGAAGAGGCAGAAGTATGCCTGCCTGAAGGCACAGACCAGCAACTGGCTTGCCAGTGCAGCCACTGGAGGCAACTAGTGGGAGCCCTGTCTGGTGGTCAAGGGCCCCTACCTCCTGCTCCTGGCCAGCTTGAAGGTGTGACCCTTGTGGGGGTGGGGGAGCTTGCTGACCTTGGTGAAGGAACTTCCCAGTTCTCAGCATCAACCCAGGGCAACCAGACCCCCTCCCAGCCAGGGGGGAAGCTCCCCTACATTACCCGAATCGGAGATCCTGACTCGCCTCTCTGATTTTGTGGAGGAGCAATGGGCTGATGACACCCTGAGTCAGGCGTACACCCAGGTGGTGGCAGTGAACAGAGAGACTGTCGAACCCCACCAAGTGGGATGGTTCCCACACTTTGAGATTCAAGGTGACCATCTGTATCGCATAGAGAAAGACCAACTGACTGAAGAGGTCCAACATCAGCTCCTGGTGCCCCGATTGTACCGGAAGAAAATTATGTGACTTGCCCATGCCATACCTGCGGCTGGGCACCTTGGAAGGGAAAAGATGCTAGCCCGGATTTTAGCCCAGTACTTTTGGCCAGGAGTCTACCGAGATGTGGCAGACATCTGTGCCTCATGCCCCACTGATCACCCTCCCACTTGTAAGTGTACCCTTTGAGCAAATTGGAGTCGACATAGTTGGCCCGCTGGAGAAGAGTGCTGCCAGATACCAGTTCATTCTTGTTGTAGTGGACTATGTGACCTGGTACCCTGAAGCAGTGCTGCTGCACTCCATGACCACCAAGGGGGTGGCTATGGAACTTATGAACATCTTCGCCCAAGTAGAGGTACTCCAGGAAATCTTGACAGATCAAGGGACAAACTTTATGTCCGAAATGATCAAGCAGCTCTGCCGGTTACTCAAAATCAAGACCTTAAGAACATCTTTATACCATCCCCAAACAGACGGCCTGGTAGAACACTTTAACCGAACTCTAAAAACAATGCTCTGAAGGTCTGCCCTGACAGATGTCTGACATTGGGACCAGCTGCTCTTGCTTCTCTTGTTCTCAGTGCAGAAAGTACCCCAGTCTTCCACTGGTTTCTCACCGTTAGAGTTTTTATATGAGAGCCAACTCTGTGGGATTTTAGACCTCGTGCGAGAAATGTGGGAAGAGCAACCATCCCAAGCCAACAACATGGTACAATATGTTTTAAACCTGCGGGAGAGGCTTGAGGCCCTAGGCTCATTTGCCAGGGAGAACCTCCTACATGCCCAGGATACCCAAGAAGCAGCCTACAATAACTGGGAGTTTCAGCCCTGTGACCATGTGCTGTTATTGTTGCCCAGTTCGGAATCGAAGCTCCTGGCCCACTGGCAAGGACTGTATGAGGTGATCCGACATGTGGGGCTGGTGAACTATGAAATCAAGCAGCCAGATAAATGTAAGGTACAACAAATCTACCACGTGAACCTGTTAAAATCGTGTTAAGCCCAGGAAGTCTTACTAATAGTATCCTACCCACCAGAGCCTAAACTAGGCCCACAGGTCGTGGAGGCCTCAACTCTAGAGATGGTCAAGACTGGGGACAATCTTACCCCAGAGCAGACAGATCAGGCGCCAAAACTGATCACCGCCTTCTCTTCCGTTTTCTTGACCCTACCAGGGCGGACTCACCTGATAACTCAACATATTCAGACGGACCCGGGCGTTAAGGTCAGAGAAAAGCCTCGGCCCCTCCCCCAGAAGCTTAGAGAGACTATGAAAGAGGAACTCTGCTTGATGTTAGTGTTGGGGATGATTGAGGAGTCATTTCGTGACTGGAAAAGCCCTGGGTACTGGTCCCTAAGCCCAATGGAAGCACCCGCTTTTGCATCGACTTCTGTAAGGTCAATTCAGTATCGATGTTCAATGCCTACCTGGTGCCACGGGTTGATGAACTGCTTGACCGCTGGGAAAGGCAGAATACATCACCACTTTAGACTTAATGAAGGGCTATTGGCAGATCCCTCTCAAACCTGAGTCCAGGGAAAAAGTCGTTTTCTCCACCCCCTTTGGGTTTTTCAGTTTCAGACCATGCCCTTCGGTTTGCATGGGGCCCCAGCCACATTTCACCGGCTAATAGACTGAATTCTCCACCCCCATAGCAGGTATGCAGCCGCATACCTTGGCGGCATGGTAATTTATAGTCGCGACTGGCAACACCATTTGAAACATGTGACTTCGGTCCTGCAGTCCCTCCACGGGGGCCGGCCTGACAGCGAACCAAATGTCACCTTGGGAAGAATGAGACCACCTACCTCAGGTACACATTGGGAAAGGGCTTGATCCGTCTCTTGGTTAGCAAAGTTCAGGACCTCCAGCTGTGCCCCACACCGTCCTCAAAGAAGCATGTTTGCCGATTCCTGGGACTAGCCGGGTATTACCAACGCTTTATCCCAGGATTCTGCTCCATTGCGGCTCCCCTGTCCAATCTCCTCAAGAACGAGAGTCCTAAAAGAATGCAGCGACACAGGACCCTGGGCCAGGACCTGAGGGAGAAGGAGGGGTCAAGTCCTTCTACAGCCCCCCAACCAACAATCTAGCCACTAGGCTCCCCGGCCACTGAGGGCCTTATCATACTTGTATTCAGTTGATTTTAATTTATGTTAAT
The DNA here is from genome assembly GCF_965152235.1 of Eretmochelys imbricata. Taxonomy (NCBI): domain Eukaryota; kingdom Metazoa; phylum Chordata; order Testudines; family Cheloniidae; genus Eretmochelys; species Eretmochelys imbricata. Next base: position 197,377,407 of record NC_135574.1, on the reverse strand, counting down.
TAAATGTATAGAAAAGATTTTGAAAGGACTATAATCCCAGAATACATTACGTTATGTTAGCGTTTTATATACTTTCTTATAGTGCAACCTGTTGGTAGAGTTGAAGACTATTTTTATGAACAGAGTTTGAATGAATGATCTCTTTTGTGTCATGAAATGGGTTGATTACATGGTGTTATAAGTTTATGTAAATGTATGCAGTTTGTATGTATAACTAAATGAACTATACGTTGTAGAGGCTAATATGTGTAAGATAGGATCGATTCTCCCTCAGAGCCATGCATACAGGGGAATCTTTGCAGGTGGCTGTCCCTGCTCCTGCACAGAAGAGGGGGCTGACCTCCTTCAGACCCCACAGAGAGTACTCCAGGTCCAGGGTCATGCTGAGGCAATTATTGGAGCCTGGGTGGATTGCAGGCAGGAGTGGGTGCACTGTAGGTACAGATATCATTCTCTCTCCAGCCTCTTAGTGATATCCGTAGTTACAGGGAGTATAGAACCACATTGTGAGGGATTGGGTGGGGCTCCCAGAGATCATAGCAACTGAGACAGGATCTGGATCTGGTTTCTTGAGGATCCCTGGACAGCCATAGAGTTTATGGGTGGTTCCTGCAGTCTATTTCATGGGGGTTGGGTAAATCCCAAGCTCCTGAGTGAATAACTAAAGAGGAATTGTGGTTTTCTCCCAGAGCTCCCCCTGTAATGTTTTCCATGGGAGATGGTCATCTTTTTATGTACAGTAATGTTGCAGTATATATTATTGTTACATCAGATTTGGATATCTTGGCTAAGAAATGGTACTTTGTAATCTAACAGTGCCATTTTGAACTTTGCACTTATTTTTACAGATTTTATAGGGAAAAGTTAAGGTTCTGTGGGAAGTGCTAATTTGATAGGATGATAGTGTGCGGTGAAGGACTTTATGGCACTAGGGCAATGATTGGATCCCTTTAGTTTCCGGACTTTTAAAGCTAGCTTCATCCTTAACCATGGAACAGTACGCACGTATTCTGAGAGAAAGAATGCATGAAGACGTCTCAAAGACACTGGGATAAATCCCTATGCTTACAAAGAGTGCAATGAGATCTTCAATGAGCACGCAGAGAAAACAAGATTTTGCTAATCTGAAAGATCAATTACTGTCTGGAATTCAGTTTTTCTCCCTCAATCGATGATGAGTTGCAGCACCCTTGCCAAGTTTCAAATCTGTAATTGTGGGGAATGAATTTATTTTAAACTTGATATTTAGCCCACAATGCCACCACCTCCTGCTGAATATCAGCATATAGTCCTATTCCTAACTTGTCACCTTTTAATATGTGGACAACAGCAAAGATCCCAAAAGGTGATGCTATACTAGAATACAAAGAGGACAGAGTGCATGCTAATAATAATTTTAGACCTCGTGCGAGAAATGTGGGAAGAGCAACCATCCCAAGCCAACAACATGGTACAATATGTTTTAAACCTGACTGATCCATGGGATCTTTATCCCAAAACTATGCAGTATGAAACTGACATGTTAATTCTTTGATCGTGTAAATTGGGCTTTGGTGTTCACATGGGGCAAAGTGGAATTGCAGATCTGCTGGAATGGCTCAAAGAAAATGAAATCACCTTCCCATCAACGAAGCTCTAAAGTCACCTGTTCAATGCCTATTCAACAGGAAATGCCAACGCAATATGTAGAGTAATAGATTGACCAGTATTGGCCCCAAAGAATTATAGGCTAAGCAAACTTCTTTAAAAAAAAAATGTCCTGAAATACCTCTTTAAGAAAAATTCTGAATTTGCTTTTGGTGTGTTCACAACCCTTCTGGAACTACTTGTGCTTAAAGTAAAGCATGTGCTTAGTGTTTTGCTAGATCTGGGTCTTTCTGTAAATATTCTAGAGAAAAAGTTACGGGAAGGCTAAAGAAGAGGAAGTCTTTGATGATGTCTGGGATACAATTACCAAGACTTCTGTCTTTGGAATCTTCTAATTCACTAATGGCATCAAGGTGATGATGAAGTAACAGCAGGATGCAGTTTTTAGCAAAAAGAAAAGGAGTACTTGTGGCACCTTAGAGACTAACCAATTTATTTGAGCATGAGCTTTCGTGAGCTACAGCTCACTTCATCGGATGCATACCGTGGAAACTGCAGCAGACTTTATATATACACAGAGAATATGAAACAATACCTCCTCCCACCCCACTGTCCTGCTGGTAATAGCTTATCTAAAGTGATCATCAGGTTGGGCCATTTCCAGCACAAATCCAGGTTTTCTCACCCTCCACCCCCCCAACACAAATTCACTCTCCTGCTGGTGATAGCCCATCCAAAGTGACAACTCTTTACACAATGTGCATGATAATCAAGTTGGGCCATCTCCTGCACAAATCCAGGTTCTCTCACCCCCTCATCCCCCTCCCAAAAACCACACACACAAACTCACTATCCTGCTGGTAATAGCTCATCCAAAGTGACCATTCTCCCTACAATGTGCATGATAATCAAGGTGGGCCATTTCCAGCACAAATCCAGGTTTTCTCACATCCCCCCCACCCCCATACACACACAAACTCACTCTCCTGCTGGTAATAGCTCATCCAAACTGACCACTCTCCAAGTTTAAATCCAAGTTAAACCAGAACATCGGGGGAGGGGGGGTAGGAAAAAACAAGAGGAAATAGGCTACCTTGTATAATGACTTAGCCACTCCCAGTCTCTATTTAAGCCTAAATTAATAGTATCCAATTTGCAAATGAATTCCAATTCAGCAGTTTCTCGCTGGAGTCTGGATTTGAAGTTTTTTTGTTTTAAGATAGCGACCTTCATGTCTGTGATTGCGTGACCAGAGAGATTGAAGTGTTCTCCGACTGGTTTATGAATGTTATAATTCTTGACATCTGATTTGTGTCCATTTATTCTTTTACGTAGAGACTGTCCAGTTTGACCAATGTACATGGCAGAGGGGCATTGCTGGCACATGATGGCATATATCACATTGGTGGATGTGCAGGTGAACGAGCCTCTGATAGTGTGGCTGATGTTATTAGGCCCTGTGATGGTGTCCCCTGAATAGATATGTGGGCACAATTGGCAACGGGCTTTGTTGCAAGGATAAGTTCCTGGGTTAGTGGTTCTGTTGTGTGGTATGTGGTTGTTGGTGAGTATTTGCTTCAGGTTGCAGGGCTGTCTGTAGGCAAGGACTGGCCTGTCTGCCAAGATTTGTGAGAGTGTTGGGTCATCCTTTAGGATAGGTTGTAGATCCTTAATAATGCGTTGGAGGGATTTTAGTTGGGGGCTGAAGGTGACGGCTAGTGGCGTTCTGTTATTTTCTTTGTTAGGCCTGTCCTGTAGTAGGTAACTTCTGGGAAAGTTTTTAGCATCTTCCAAACTAGGAAGATAATGGGAATGCGGGTTCTACAAAGGTCATTGAGTGGAAATTGCCAGGTTTGGGCAGCTAGAATTAAGATCCAAGCAACAGAAGTTGTGTTTTGCCTTCAGCTCAAATATGAAGCACTAGTGGCTGGTTTTTGGACCTGCTGCTAAGAGGTAGTGGACAACAGAAACTGGGACAGTAGTATTACATATGAATCCATGTGATCCAGGGAAGGGGGACATTTTGCCCCATGTGAGACTGTTGAAATTAGGTCTGGGAAGAAAGATAACAGCTGTAGTGAACAGTACACTTGAGGCATCCTGAAGTGGTGTGTTTGCAGTTGAAGACGATTGTTTGTTCCAATCTTTAGGGAGAAAATTAAGTTTGCATGTTGTCAGGGCCATCCCTAGATATTTTTGTGCCCTATGCAACAGGTGCATTTTGGTGCCTCAGGCCTCTGCAGGGGAGCTGGCCCAGGCCTCCACGGGGTAGGGGTGGGGGGCAGGAGCAGGCTTGCGGGGCAAGGGGAAGCACAAGCCAGTGGAGCAGGTTGGGGCCAGGTCGCTCCACTTCCCGCTGCCCGGCGATTGCAGGGCAGGCCCGACCCCGCACTCACCGAGCGGCGGGACGTGGAGTGACCCAACCCCAGCCCACTCCACTCTGCTCTCCTGGCTCCCAGACTTGGGACTTGGGGGGGCAGGGAGAACTGTCCCCCAGCACTCACCGGCGGAGTGGAGCAGGCTGGGGCTAGGTTGCTCCACGTCCCACCGCCTGGTGAGTGCAGGGCGCCCGACTACTGCTGCAGTCCCCCAGGATGTCCCTCGGCGGAAGGGGTAGAGTGGGGGCGGGGCTGGGGCGGAGCAGGGATGGGGGCTTTCAGGAAGGGGTGGAGTGGGGGCAGGGCTAGGGCAGAGCAGGGGTGGGAAGAGGCGGGGTGGGGGGCGAGCAGGGGCGGGGGCTTTGGGGAAGAGGCAGGGCAGGGGCAGCTTTCCTGGCTGGCTCAGCCAGCTGCGGGATTGGGCTGGCCACTGGAGCAGCATGCAGCTGTGTGGGGCACCAGGAAATTTGGGGCAAATTGGTGCCCCAAATTTCCTGGTGCTCTACACAGATGTGTAGTTTGCATATGGGTAAGGACGGCCCTGCATATTGTTAACATTTCATGTTAGTGTACTGACTCCTGAATCTGTGTTGTCCCTTGCTGTTGTTCTTGGGTTTTAAATATTACTCCATTTAAACATATTGATAATATCTATACATTCATCTTTTGGTTCAGCCAGCCCCTGTGAATTGTTACCTACAGTGAAAGACCCTCTAAACCAGTGGTTCCCAAACTGGGGTTTGTGAACCTCTGGGGGTTTGCAAAATAATACAGGGGGTTCTCAGGAAAAAGTTCCTTAATGGCGGACAGAGCTGTCCCTAGGGACCTCAGGCAGCACGGGGCCAGCAGCCAGGAGTCCCTGGATTTCCAAGAGCTAAGCAGATCAAAGCAATCATATCTATCACACCGAGGAGATTTAAACTTCAAGACTCCTTATAAGAAATGGAAAGGGAGGTGGATATTTTTTGGTGTTTTCAAAATTAAATAGGCAGCGAGTATTGTTTTTAAAATTATTATGAAGAACAAGATTAAGCTTTGTTGTAACATGCGCGGTTTGCCTGGACTGCTCAAGACCTGAATGCTTGTGTAGGAAGAACTCTCTGAGCTGGCTTCTTAAATACCTTCCTGCTGTTTCACATCTGATACTCCTTGATGAAACATAGGAGCCTTGTCTTATAACAGGCTTATTCAGTGATACAAGCTACGAAAGTGAGATCTTGGAAGAGTGTTGCCATTTTCATAACGTAATAAAAATACTGTAATGATTAACAGTAAGAATAATATAGTGTGTAATAAGCAGGTCATAAAAACAAATTTTATATTTCCAGGATCACTACTTTTATAATTTAGACTCAGGTAAAGGAGGAAATCCCTGGAAATATTCATATTTAGGAGGGGGCTCACAAGACTAGACATTTTAGTGACAGGGGTTCACAGGTTGTGAAAGTTGGGGAACCACTGCTCCAGAGGGTAGCGTGGCCTAAAAGGATCAGCCCTTCTGTCGAAGTATAGACCAACAAAAACATCCCCGGGAGAAGGGACCTTCCACTTGTCCCTGCAGAGCTAGAAGTGAAGGGGGCAGAAGGGAAGAAGACTTTGTCCAGTGTTTGCTGAGCCTGGCGCTGGGAGAGGGGATGGGCGGGGAGGCTGGGGGCCGCTGTCCCGGGCGGGCGGTCTGCGGGAGGAGCGGGCTGGGTGGCACGGGGGGCTCCGGGGCTGGCTCAGGCCTGTCCCCTTGAGGCGGGGGCGGAGCGCTCTGGCGGCCTCTCCGCGGGAGCGGGGAAGAGCCAGGCGGGCTCCAGGGGGAAGAGCCGCGTGCAGAGGCACCAGACGAGGGCGCTGTGGAGAGCGCGGCGGGCTCCGTCCCTCTCTGGGTTTGTCCCCGCCCGGCCCCCGTCACTTGCCGTGCCGGCGCTCGCTCCCCCGGTCCGGCATGGCGGCGGAGCAGCCCCAGCCCGCGGGCTCCAAGCCGCTGAGCGGGCTGCTGAGCGGCATCGCGCAGGCCGCGTACTACGGCCACGCGGGCGTCACCGAGGAGCTGCTGCGGGGCCAGCTCTACCCCGAGGCGGCGCCGCACGAGTTCCGGGCCCTGCTGGCCAAGATGAGCGGCGTCCTCAAGGTAGCAGCGCCCGCGGCCGGACAGACGGACAAGCTGGGCGGGGGCGCGAGGGGCAGACGGACAAGCTGGGCTGGGGGGGAAGGGGAAGCGAGGGACAGACGGACAAGCTGGGCTGGGGGGGAAGGGGAAGCGAGGGACAGACGGACAAGCTGGGCTGGGGGGAAGGGGGGACGCGAGGGACAGACGGACAAGCTGGGCTGGGGGGGAAGGGGGGCGCGAGGGACAGACGGACAAGCTGGGCTGGGGGGAAGGGGGGGCGCGAGGGACAGACTTACAAGCTGGGCTGGAGGGGAAGGGGGGGCGCGAGGGACAGACGGACAAGCTGGGCTGGGGGGGAAGGGGGGGCGCGAGGGACAGACGGACAAGCTGGGCTGGGGGGAAGGGGGGGCGCGAGGGACAGACGGACAAGCTGGGCTGGGGGGAAGGGGGGGCGCGAGGGACAGACTTACAAGCTGGGCTGGAGGGGAAGGGGGGGCGCGAGGGACAGACGGACAAGCTGGGCTGGGGGGAAGGGGGGGCGCGAGGGACAGACGGACAAGCTGGGCTGGGGGGAAGGGGGGGCGCGAGGGACAGACGGACAAGCTGGGCTGGGGGGGAAGGGGGGGCGCGAGGGACAGACGGACAAGCTGGGCTGGGGGGGAAGGGGGGGCGCGAGGGACAGACGGACAAGCTGGGCTGGGGGGAAGGGGGGTGCGAGGGACAGACGGACAAGCTGGGCTGGGGAAAGGGGGGGGCGTGAGGGACAGACGGACAAGCTGGGCTGGGGGGCCAGTGGAGAGGGGTCGGGACGGACCGACGGACAGTTGATGTCGCCATTTACAGGCATGACAGGAGGGGCTCATGGGTTAAATAAACCGAGCTGCGCAGTGAACGAGGCCGTGAGCATCCGTGGGACCAAGCAGAGTTTGGTGCTGGGGTTGCCCCACGGCCTTTGGGATGGTCCCTGAAACCTCTGCCCAGGGACAGCCCTCAGAGAGGGGCAGGGGGGCTGGGTGGGTGCCTGCCTGCCCGCCCGCCCGCCCATTCGCTTAAAAGAAAAAATCCCCTGCTCCTGGACGTCTGTTCTTCCCCCATGTTGCAGTGGTAACCGCTCATGGGAGTTGCAGCCGAGATTTGGGACAAGTTGGTGAGTAAAATCATGGGACATGGCTGGCATGGCGTGCAGCAATTAGGGTGTCGAAGATGGAAGCAGGCTACATTTTCTTTTAAATGTTACTACTGGTTGAGGCTGGTTTGACTAGACATAATTAGAGCCCTCCAAATGCTTGGTCCATTTTGGTCAATTTCATGGTAATAGGATTTTTTAAATAGTCAATTTCATGGTTTCAGATGTTTACATGTGAAATTTCATAGTGTTGTAACTGTGGGGGGTTGTGACACAACAGCGGGTTGTGGTGGGCAGTGGGGTTGCCACCCTTACTTCTGTGCGGCTGCTGGCAGGGGCGCTGTCTTCAGAGTTGGGCGACCACGGAGCAGCAGCTGCTGTCCAGGTGCCCAGCTCTGAAGCCAGTGTCGCCGCCCACAGCAGCGCAGAAGTGAGGGTCGCAGGGTATTGTGGAGATCATCACTTTGGGGGGGTGCAAGGCCAGTCTTATGGGTGGGTCACCACCTAGGGCCTCATGGTCAGGGAGGTGCCATGATCCAACTCCCCCGAGCCAGCCCAAGGCTCCTTTAACCTATGAGTGCTGGGCCTGGAGCTGGGAGGGGCAGGGTTGGGGGTGCCCCAGACCCTGCACTGTGCTCCAGCTGTTAGTCCCAGCTTAGCTGGGGAAGGACAGGACTTTCTCTTCCCCTGCACGGGCCACTCCAGGGGGCAGGTCAGACCCCTCTCCGGGAAACTCCCCTCACAGCAGGAAGCTCCATGGCTTTGCTGCCTGCAGAGCCTAGCTTTGAAGGCAACACCACAAGTACTCCTTTTCTTTTTACAGAAGTAAGGGTGTACCACCCTGCAGGGAAAGAGGAAGTCCTGCTGGGACTAGCAGCTGGAGCCCGGTACATGGTGGGAGGCCCCTTCAATAGCCAGATTTCAGGGGGAGATCAGATTTCACGGTCCATGATGCGTTTTTTAACAGCTGTGAATTTGGCAGGGTCATAGACATAACACACAGTAGTAGCAAAAGCTTCCCCTGTGGTGTCCCACTAATGTTTCTCAGCCGTGACGTGGAGGGACCATTTCAAGGGGTTAGAGGGTAGTTCAGTTTCTAAACTGATTTGTTCTTTGATGTCTCAGTTGAGAATGCCAGCAGAATAACCAATTGGTGTCAGCTGTGGTGGTGGTTTTGTAATGTGAACAGCTGTCCGTTGGACTGTGCACTGAGGCCACCAAACCATTTTACATAAACATGAAAACTGGTATCACCTGGAGTGAATGTTAAGTGTTACCAGTCTACGGCCATGTTCCTGCAGTCATCTCCATGTAGGTAGGAGGGTCTGTCAGCGCAGATGCAATCGTAGGGTTAGGTGTTTCACTTGGATGTGAAGGTGTGATTTAGAAGTTAAAGGCTCTATTGCCTTTCCAATTTCTGAAAAATCTGGTTCTCCCCAGGACAATATTTCTTACACTGAATTTAACTATCCATTATATGAGTGACCATATTGCCTAAATCTGTGTATCTAGCCAGTCACTCAGTCAAACAAATAACGGTGAACATACCTTTTGCAAAGCAGAAGAGTTGTCAGAATACTCTCTGCTCTGTGGTATTACTGCAACATTTAATAGGAGCAGGTTGGAGTTGGCTGCAGCTGAGAGTGTCTTTATGCACGTCAAAGGAACAGGAAAAGTTGGCAGAGGGCATTTTTACCCTGGTACCCTATTGACACAATGTCTCTGTGCTGCAGGTAGGGAAAATGGAACTGATCAACCTTTATAAAAATATCAGATTACTACCTGAAGTCACAGTACATCTCACTATACAGAAATGAGTTACATCTGTCAGCGTAATGACAGGTTTCAGAGTAACAGCCGTGTTAGTCTGTATTCGCAAAAAGAAATGGAGTACTTGTGGCACCTTAGAGACTAACCAATTTATTTGAGCATGAGCTTTCGTGAGAAATTGGTTAGTCTCTAAGGTGCCACAAGTACTCCATTTCTATCTGTCAGCGTAGTTCAGCAGGTAGGAAACTGGAATGTGACTTAGGAGATTGGAATTCTATTTCCAGCTCATCTAAATTGAAGTTACTTGCCCAAAATCAAACAGCACCTGTTTGTCCTTCTGTTTCCCCTCTCACCCTATATCCATCTCATTTATTTAGAGCGTAAGCTCTTTTCAGGGCAGAGACTGGCTTCTACTATGTGTTTGTACAGTGCCTAGTGCAATAGGGCACTGATCTCATTTGGAGACTTTAGGCACTACTGTGATGCAGATAGTAATAACACATATAAAATAATAGACTATTTTTAAAATTATTAATATGTGAAATGTATTGGACTAAGTGCAGTTTCTGTAAACATTTTCTTTTGTATCATTTAAAAAAAATGAAGAGTAACTAGTAGGTACTCCTTGATTTGTTTGAATAATTATTGTAATAAGCATGCCTACTGTGAATAACTCATTCCCAGTATAAACTGAGTAGGAAATAAAATATTTTATTTACCCGACAAACAGATTTTCATCATGTATCCCTAGTAGAGGAGGAAAGCCTTCATCTGGCATTGGAAGTAGAAATGTTTCTTAGGAATGTATTTTTTAATCTCTAGGTCCTGCTAGGTCTAGATCCTACTAGGAAGTTATAGTTATTAGCGGAGTGCAGTGGACAGTGATGCTTTGCTTAAGACTGTAATTAAGAGGTATCCAATAGGCAGCCCATTGGTTCTATCTTCATTTGGCTAAATCAGATAGCTAAATCATTGCTGCCACCTAGTGGGGAAAGTGTTAGATTTCTCAAATAATATTTTTTAGCGATTTTTATTATTACTACTAATGGCTTTGGGGGATACTTGTATCCAAATGTATTTAAAAACATTAGTTGGCTTGCATACTGTAAACAGTGTTGTACAGTGAATATTTCTATTGTACTTTTCCCCCTAAAACACATTTTTTATTTTTATTTTTTTATAAATACAAAATAAATGCGTTGTACCCTATATTTGTACCATCACAATGTGTCACTTTTTTATTAGATACTACTTCTGTTATTCAAATTGACTAAACTATTCTTCAACATTGCTTGTTGTTCAAATTATTGTCTTTCTGATTAGTAATTGTGGCTCTTGTGGAGTATTTGGGACTGCTATATGTGACTTCTGAAAGATCAAAAACTAGCGGGGAAGAATAAATATAAACGTCTTTCTATAATTTTTTTTGTTTCTGATTGAAATCACAAGGTTGAAAGTAGGCATTGTACAAAAAGATGCTATAAAAGGCATAATCTTTTTGTTCCATATTTTGCTATCAGTTACTTCTGAAATGAAATATTGTCAGTTTACTAGTGAAAACAATAACTTGGTTTCTGAATATGGGTACACTCAAATGAGTATCTTAAATATGAGCTGTTGCTTCAAATCCATCCCACCCATATCCTAATGAGTGAAATCACCAGCTGCGAAGTCTGCCTGTTCTTCCAGGGCTATATTGGCCCTGCAATGCAAATCATAGCGAATTTTGTTTTTGTCAGTAAACTAAGGAGTTGTGTTCACATTTAAATAACACTTTCAACTGAGAGTCATGGTCTGGGTATGGAACTAAGAACCAAAAGGTCTTGAGTTCTTATTCCAGCTACTGATTTCCTCGGTGGCCTGTGGCAAGTCACTTGACCTTTCTAACTTAGTTTCGCTTTATGTAAAATGGTGATATTACTTCCCTCACATGACCTTTGAGGATTAAGGACCAGTCCCTTTAGGTCTTTTCTCACATGTACAAACCTTATTAATTTCCCACTACTCATGATGCCTGATAGTGTTTGCAGCACTAGGCTATAATTTTGTAAAGCTCTTTGCAGATATAAACACTATTTATGTTACATAATTTTACTAAGGAAATATTCTATTTTTTGTGTTTTTGTGGCAGAGAGTAATTTTTGGGATGACCTGGTTAGATGTGTTCCCCTCTCTTCCTTTCCGCGCAAACTGTAAATGTGGCTTATTGTTGTCACATTAATTCTTCCCATTCTGTATTTTTGTTTCAGACAGCACTTTCTGCTGCAATCAGGAGTTTTTAATTGCCTAAATTTTGACTGATGGTTCTTGTTCAATTCTCGATTTGTTTTTCTTTGATTCTGTGTCTCTGGTTCTGGGTGTGTCCAGTGTACTGGGTATCAGGGCAGGTCTACACTACCGGGCTACATCGGTCTAGCTGCACCGCGTCTGCTGAAGACGTGCATAGTCTGTTGTGGACAGTACTTAAGTCGATGTAACTTATGTCACTCAAGGGGGTGTCTTTTTCACACTCCTGAGTGACGTAAGTTACATCGACTTAAGAGGTAGCATAGTCCAGCCTTCAGGGTAGTGAAGACCCGCTAAGTCAACCACAGGTTGCTCTCCTGTCGACTCCGGTACTCCACCAGAACGAGAAGCGTAAGGTAAGTCTTCAATTGACCCAGCGTGGTGTAGACACCGCAATAAATCAACCTAAGCTACATTGACTCCAGTTACATTATTCACCTAGCTGGAATTGCTTAACTTCGGTCAATTTAACACCGTAGTGTAGACTTGCTCTGAGATTCTTTTCTTGTGTCCGGTCCTTTAAATCTTGTTTTCAGTCTTTCATTGGGCCCCTTTTTCATGTCTCCTCTTTTTTTTTCTTTTCTCTCTCTCTCTCTTCCCTTTTTGTGACTTTTTATACTTCCACTTTTTAATCTGAGTTCCATGGGGGGGGGGGGGAGAAAAAGCTGGAAGTCAGTGCAAAAAAAGATGAAATGTAGTATTTTAAATGTATATAGCATCATAATTCCCCAAAGATCCCTAAGTTTGTAAAGTGCTTCATCTACTCCATGTATGTGTATGTAGCTCTGTAGATAATGTTCACCACCACTGAAATGTGGCAGCTATTCAACAGCGCAAAATACTGTATTGCAGTTCAGGGCTGGAAGGGAAGAAAAATGTCATATCCAATTGAAACAGCAAGGGGGATTTAGGTTGGCAGAATGTAATTGCTGGAGTTGGAATTTGGCCAGGGTACTAGGGTTAACAACGCTTTTCTTATGGCAAGTCACATATTTTCTTTAATGACTACATGAGTTCAGATCCTCATTGGTTTTTAAGGCAACCCCACCGCGCAGTGCTTATAAAATCATGTTGGGGTATTGGCTCCGTATTGACTCACACGGTAGGTAGGGTGTCATTAGCTGAATCTTGAACACGGCTTCCAGCAGCACCAAGAAGTATCTGGAAGACTTCAATTACTGATTCAGATTGACTCTTAATTTGTGATATGTGACACTATTATGTTCAAAATGGTACGAGTGGGTTCTACTTAGCTTCCAGAAAATTTAGATTTTTTTTTTTTTAACCATTGCTCTTCACCTATAATTGTCACACTGTTGAGGTATGTGGGTTGGGAAGATAACAACACATAGTGGGGAGAGGGGTTATTTTCCAGCTGGAATATTGGTCCAGATTGGAAGCATCTTCCCCCTCCTTTATTTTTACTTCCCCTTCTGCCTCTCTTCCACGCCCCTTGTTGTCCCTGTCTTTTCTCCCCATCATGTTTATGCTGTGCTGTTGCTCTGTATTTGCTTATAGCAGGGTGAAAGTAGGTTAGAGTCTGATAGTTAATTTGAGATTGTGATTCTCTCAGCTGCATGTGCATTTGGGGTGGAGTAAAATGTGGAGTGACATGCGAAAAAGAGGTGATAAGTGTGGACTTTAGGGTCCCAAGCTCCTCCCCTAAAACAGGGATCTCTGTGATATGTCTGGCCAGCTCTGCATGCTCCATTGCCAGATGCTCTCCCTCTCCTTCGTAACAGGTTAAATGGTTTGGGAATATCAAGATTTTGCCCTTGCTTGGTATCAGTTTACTTCAATAGTAATATATTGTCAGGTGCAAAACTACACTGGCCAGAAGCCCTAGGTTGCTGAGTATAACTAAACAAGAAAATGTTTCAAGGCACTTAGGTCTGGCAGACCATTGAGAAAACATGTATAGTCTGTCGTGGGAACTAATTTACTAGGGATGAGACTAATTCAGGAGCCTGTGAAAGCTGCTCCTTAACTTTCTGGAGAGGTTACTTGGTCAGTGTGGGTCTGTCTATGCTGCAGTTAAAACCCCCCGGCTGGCCCATGCCAGTGGCTTGGGCTTGGGCTTGGGCTGGGGGGTTTTTTAATTGCAGTTTAGACACTCGGGCTGGAGCCCGGGCTCTAGGACCCTGCGAGGGTTGCAGAGCTCGGGCTATGGCCCAAGCCTCATGGGCCAGCTACAGGTTTTTATTTGCAGTGTAGACATAACTTTTAGGGCACTCCTAAACCCTGTTACTGGGATGAAAAAGCTGGTACTGGAAAGAATAGCACTATCTTAGCTTTCCTTAACATTTCTTTTAAAAAGAGCAACATAATAGTTATATCTATGCTTCCTCCTTTTGAGCTCTCTTAGCAGGTTCATAGGTCTTAATCTGAAGATGATGGCCATGGCAACCGTCTGAGGGAAATGGTGTGAACAGTTGGGGTTAAAGCTAATGAGGGTTTCCTTTCCCTTATTGGATATTGGGTGCTTCAAGAGCAGAGTGGATGACTGGCTCCACCTGAAGATCCATCATATCACCTCCTTAGCAGTTGTCAAATCTGTTCCCAGATGTAGGTCTGCCATATCTTGATTTTCCATTAACTCCAGAAAATCTTCCCCACAATTGTGATATTTACAGCAATGCTAGGCATTTCTCCCTGATTCTTTTCTTTTTTTCCCTTCTGTTGGCTTTTTTTCCCTTCTATTGGTGCATTACAGGGGATGGAAAGGAACATAGGAATTGCCATAGTTGATCAGAGTACTTGTTCATCTAAGAGCACTGGCCTTTCTCTGGCAGTGAAAAGTATCTGAGGCTTCAGAACAAGGCAAAGTCCATGCTTCCTTATTGCATAATGCACTTAGTCAACTGGTCAATGCTGTGCACTTTGTGTGTAATTTCTCTCCGATACCCATATGCAGTCCAGCCACCTGATGCTGTGAAGCATGAGATTTGGTTACCCACATCACTTTCAGGGCAGGTCTTCACTTACAACACTGCAGCGGCACAGCGGTACTGGTGCAGCTGCACCACTATAGTGCTTCAGTGAATATGCTACTATGTTGCGGTTCAAATACAAGACAGAACAAGGCTTTAAGCAAGCAAGCAGGCTGGTCTGCCAACAGGCTGGTCTCCTGTCAGCTTTCCACCCTCTCTTTTATTCTTTCTCTCCCCCCACACATTACATACTCCAACAGATAAAAGGAATACACTGGCTTTGTTTAATATTCTTATTTACCAATATCTATCTACCACATTCCTTGCTCTTGAGCCTTGAGCCCAGTCCTGGGAGGCTTCTCACGGTTCATGTCATCTGGGCGAGATTCCAAGGTTCATGCCCTTGAGAGGAGCCGTGTGTGCACTGCTCCTACACAACACTCCAGGTGTTCCCTGAATGTTGCAAAGTGCATGAACCCTGCATGAATGCTACATCCCCTCCTTTTTTGTTTATTTGTGCTCGGCCATCTCATGGTAGCCAACAATTTGCTTTTGCAAGCCAATTAACTCCCGGACAGACAAGGTCATAACTCGTGGAGCCTGCCAGGGCGGGTCTGGACAAAGCCTTAACAAAAAGGAAATACATTGCACACAGCAACAGCAAAAAATAAGCCCAAGAAGGTGAAGTGTAATTGGCCGGGCCCCAATTAGCCATGCTAGAGTACTGGGAAGAGAGGTTCGCGTAAGCAGCAAGCATCATCTCATTCCCTATTTCCTCAGGGTGATGACATACTGGAATAAGGCACGTACCTAACAATTCTTCAGCTGCTACAAAATCAGATAAAAGTGGGTAACATTTGCTACTGAAGCCAATCTTTCCCATAGGTTATATGTCATTCGGGCCCGTAACGGAGGAGGCGCTCCCGAGTCAACCCCTACAGGAAATAGCAGGCACATAAGGCACACAATCAATACAGAATTAGCAGTGATTTGGGTGAGAATGGCCACAAACAGAGTCTCAGGAGTCTCTGGCTGTTGGTTTGCTGCCAGTCTTCGCTGAGCCGTGGCGACCAATGCTTTCACTGCTCCCCATGTCACGGGCTGGCTTGGGATGCTACGTCTCCTCCGTCTCCGTCCCACCATTGTCAACCCGGGAGGCACCGTGTTCTTCTCCAAGGTCAGCTGAAACTCCGGTATGGGGTTCGACAGCCCCTGGTGCCATGCCATGCTGTTTCAGTGCCGGTCGCGCACACCGGGCCGGAACCCACAACGGTCCTGTAGGGAGAGACACAGCAGCATATCCTCGACCCCAAGTAATTAAAGGTACTGGGCCCAACCACTGCAGATCGGGCAGCTGACGGTAATAGACACGCAGTCTTTCCAGTACCTCGGACTTATGAAAATGCCAATCCGCGGGGGTCTGCTGATCTGCGTTCAGTGTTAAATTATTTAAAGTAAACAAAAGGACATGCAATTGTTGCTGAATGTCTCCTAAGGTTCGGAGACGCAGCTCCCCTTGTTTTAATTGTTTGTCAAGCAAGGTTTTTAGCGTGCAATTTGCACTTTCAACAATAGCTTGACCTGTGGAATTATAAGGAATCCTGTGTTTGAGACGGACGTCCCATTGGGCACAAAAGGTGGAGAGGGCTGTGGAGCAATAGGCTGGGGCATTATCCGTTTTTATCTGGCTCGGGCAACCCATAACTGCAAAACAGGCTAGCAAATGGTGAATAACTTTGGGAGTGGCTTCCCCACGCTGTGGGGTCGCCCAGAGGAATCCCGAATAAGTATCAATGGAAACGTAAAAATGAATAGGGGCGGAATTGTGGCACGTGAGTGACATCCATTTGCCACAGCTGATTTGCTGCGGTACCTCTGGGGTTAACGGCATAAGAAAAGGTAGGGGCAGCAGCGGCACAGTGGGGGCAGGAACGAACAATAGAACGTGCATGATCAGCAGGAATGTGAAATTGTCGGGCCAAAACAGAGGCAGACTGATGAAAAAAGAAATGGCTTTCGATGGGGTCATTAAAAAGGGAATTTACCTGACCACGTAACGCACGATCGGTGCACGCATTGCCCTCAGTGAGTAGCCCAGGCAGAGGGGTATGACTGCGAATATGAGCAACAAAATAAAGGAAAGTACGAGTGGTGAGGAGATACTGTAAGGACAAAAACAGGCGAAGGAGGTCCTCATCGATCTGAGGAGTAATGAGGGCAAGGGGTAAATGATCAATTACCTGATAAACATAATGCGTGTCCACAATCAAATTAAAGGGACAATCAGCAAAAAGTTGAAAGGCCAAAATAGCAGCAGCCAGTTCTGAGCGCTGCGCGAAAAGCTGAGGCAGCGTAAAACGAGAATGCCAACCAGGGGGGTCACCTAACTGATAGGTGACAACACCGCAATGTGGAGAGCCATCAGTAAAAAGAGTGACGGCTGAAACAATAGGTCGAGAGCGGCTAAGACGATGTACGATTAGTGGCACCTTTTGTGTAATCACCAACCGAGGATCTTTTCGGGGATTATAAAAGATCTCTCCCACATAATCACAAAGAGCAACGTGCCAGGCCAAGGAGGTGTGATACAAGGAATCAAATTCACTACGTGATAAGGGGAAAACAATGGCAACTAAATCAGTGCCCGTGAGTTGCACTGCACGGTGGCGGGCTTTACGAACAAGGTCGGAGAGGGCGTCTAAGTAAGGATAAATGTTCCGAGGAGGAGTGGAAGACAAATATATCCACTCTATAATAGAGACGGCTGTGTCTGTACGAGGTACAAACAGAGCCGCAGTAGGCGTATGAGGGGTGGCAAGGAGAACCAACCGCAGGGGACGAACCTCAGTGAGTCTATCCACAAACTGCTGACTCAACACTGCATTGATCTGTCTAATGCAGGCAATGTGCTCCTCAGTGATGACAATAACTGCGCCCGGTGCCCGAGCTCCACGTAGGAGCTCGAACAACGGCTGCAGCATCGATGTGGGGAGACGGAAGTAGGGTCAAATCCAATTTAAATGACCCAAAATTTGTTGTAATTTAACGAGGGTTAGGGGTTAGGGTAGGACCACTTCCGGGCGAACAGGGGCAGCATAGGTTTGTAAAACCTTATGCCCAAGACATCGGTAGGGATAAGAGCGTTGGATTTTTTCTGGTGCCACTAACAGGCCATTTTGGCCAAGAATCTGAGACAAATATTCAAGCTGTTGTGCCGTGACCTGGGGACCGCTAAGCAAAATGTCATCCATATAATGGTAGACCTGTAGTGTGGGGTATCGGACACGAAAAGGGGCGAGGGCCCGATTCACAAAAAATTGACACAAGGTTGGACTATTTTGCATTCCCTGGGGCAAGACCTTCCACTGATACCTTTGAGAGGGTTGCTGATTATTATATTCTGGCACCGTAAACGTGAATTTTTCGCGATCTTGTGGGCAAAGGGGGATTGTGAAAAAACAATCTTTTAAATCTAACACACAAAACTGATCGGTTTGACGAATTAAATTCGGGTTTGGCAACCCAAACTGCAAGGGGCCCATGGGTTGGATGCGTTTATTTATTTCCCTTAAATCATGTAACAGCCTCCATGCACCAGATTTTTTCTTAATAACAAACACCGGGGTGTTCCAAGGACTAGTGGAGCTCTCCAAGCGCTGTGCATGCAAATGTTGTTGTACAAGTGAATGAAGAGCTTTCAGCTTTTCTAGGGGGAGGGGCCACTGGTCAATCCATACGGGCTCTGAGGATTGCCATACCAATGGTAATATGGAGGGCAAGGTGGGTGGGGGAGGGTTTTGGGCTATTATATATTAATATCGAGGGTGGTGTCCAGCTTTACAAGTAAGTCACGGCCCCAAATATTGAGGTGGACAGGGAGCACAAAAGGGCGGATCGTAGCAAGGGCACGGCCTCCTGGTTTAAAGACCGTGACCCAAGACAAACTTTGGCGCCCGGGTTTGCTACCCCCGGTCCCCCACAACTCTTTAGAAGAAACTGTTGGCCAACTGACCGGCCAGTCCTGATCACGAATCACCGTATCATCAGCTCCAGTGTCCACCAGCCCTGTAAAAGGAAAATTATTTAAAAGAAGTGTTAACTGAGGTTTCGAGGGGCGGAGCGACATTGTTAGAGCAACAAGTGGAGAGGACGTGTTGTAAGAAGACAACTGAGACAGCGTCGATCCAAAGCCGCCTCCGCCCCAGACTCGATCCTCTGTGGCTGGCACCTGATAGGGGACTAAAATCAATTGTGCAATTGACCGTCCACGCGGGAGCGACTGCGGAAGATGGGTCCACACCTGAACCTTAATAACGCCAGTGTAATCGGTATCAATGACCCCTGGGATGACAAAAAAAACCCTGTTTCCCAGCGTGTGAGCGAGGGAGAACCAGACCCACAAATCCGTCAGGGAGAGGTCCCGTCACCTGTGTAGGTATGGCGCAGACCTCCCCCGGCAACTGAAAATCAGCGTCCTCCTGCATAATCAAATCAAGCCCTGCACTTCCGGCAGTCGCCGTCCTCATGGAGTCTATGGATTTTAAGGCAGAGGAAGAGTTGTCTGAGTGGGGAACACCCCCGTTTGGCCCTGGGTTTGGGGGGGACCTGTTGTGCGGTTTCCTGACCCGCTACGACACTGATTAGCCCAGTGATAGCCCTTCCGACACTTGGGGCACTTCTTTGAGGGGTGGGCAGGCGCAGTCGATGAGCGGCACTCCCGCTGAAAGTGACCCTCCTTACCACAGCGATAACAACGCTTCCCCTCCTTCCTGCTTTTCCGCAGGGCGGCGGCCAGAACCCCAGCTTTATGTGCTTGTGTGCCGATGTTTTGGCATGCCTGCAGCATGTCTGACAGCTCTAGAACGCCAGCGGCTTGTGCCGCCTGGAGAGCACGGCGGCAATCCTCGTTCGCATTTTCAACCGCCATTTTTAACAGAATCTCCTGAGCTGCTGCAGGGTTATCCACCTGTCGGAGGATAGCTTCCTGCAATCTGTTGGTAAAATCCATAAAGGACTCTGATGCACCCTGACGGATACTGGCAAAGCTTTTGGTAGGCTTGCCTGAATCCGGGACCTTCCGGAAAGCATGCTGGGCGCAGGCAGAAATAATGGGGAAGATAGCCTGCTGGAGTTGAGACTGCATCTGAACGGTAGCAAATGGGCCCTCCCCTGCTAACTGCTCATAAGTGACACCTTGCGCTATATATACCTGGGCTTGGAGTTCTGCCGATACTCACTAAGCCAAATAATATACTGACTGGGCGTCAGCATCATGCGCAACAGCGCCTTCCAATCTTCAGGGACCAGGGTGTACCCAGTACCTAGCCCTTCAAGGAGACCACGTACATACGTGCTAGTGAGGCCGAACTCGCGAATCGCTTTCTTTACCTCTCTGATCACCGAGTAAGGCAAACTGATCCAGTTTGCAAGCTGGTTGCCCTGGCCATCATCCTGCCAGGTCACCGGGCAAACTGAGACCAGATCAGCTAATTCCTCTACTGTAAGATCTGGGCGAGTCTTCGCTGTGTGAACCATTTGTTGCACCAGCGAAAGCCCCTGAGCAGACGCAGATGACCCCCTGGGGGGCCCCGGTGACCACTCACCGGCTCCAGAGGAGAAAACAAAGGAGGCGGCAGTAATTGAGGCACTGGGGGCGAAGCAGGGGGAGGGATGGCTGCAGGAGCAGACGGGGGTGGCGAAATCGGCAGCCCCTCTATTGGCGCGGGAGAGGGTCTTTCCGAGGTGACACGCTGTGTCGCATCGCCAGGAGGGGGGATGGCTGCAGGAGCGGACGGGAGTGGTGAGATCACCAGCCTCTCTATTGGCGCGAGGGAGGGCCGTTCCGAGGCGACGCGCTGTATCGCGTCGCGGCAGAGGTGCCAGGCATGTAAAGCCTGCACGGGCGCCCGAGGCTCTTTGTGCAATGTCTGGCCCAACTGCTCCCAGTCCGCTAGCTTAAGGGTTCCGGCTTCAGGGTACCACGGGCATTGGGCACTCACCTCCTGTAGCAGGAGAGTGAGTTCTCGAGTGGGGCAGTCATGCTGAGCCTTACGCAGCAAATACTGTAGCTCATTGCGGTGTTGCGCTTGCAAAGCAGAGAGGGAGCTTCTCATACTTACCACGATGAAAAATACTCACCGGGATCCGCGAAGCGGATGAGTGACGCGTCTGAAACCCTTGCCGGGCGAGGTGAGTGCTGAGGGCCCCACGTTGGGCGCCAGTTGTTGCGGTTCAAATACAAGACAGAACAAGGCTTTAAGCAAGCAAGCAGGCTGGTCTGCCAACGGGCTGGTCTCCTGTCAGCTTTCCACCCTCTCTTTTATTTCTCTCTCTCCCCCCGCGCATTACATACTCCAACAGATAAAAGGAATACACTGGCTTTGTTTAATATTCTTATTTACCAATATCTATCTACCACATTCCTTGCTCTTGGGCCTTGAGCCCAGTCCTGGGAGGCTTCTCACGGTTCATGTCATCTGGGCGAGATTCCAAGGTTCATGCCCTTGAGAGGAGCCGTGTGTGCACTGCTCCTACACAACACTCCAGGTGTTCCCTGAATGTTGCCAAGTGCATGAACCCTGCATGAATGCTACACTACTATGCCGACGGGAGAGCTTCTCCTGTTGGGTGTAGTTAATCCACCTCCACAAGAGGTGGGTAGCTGTGTTGATGGGAGAAGCTCTCCTGTTGACACAGCACTGTTTACATGGGGGGTTAAGTTGGTATAACTGCGTTGCTCAGGGGTGTGGATTTTTCATACCCCATAGCTACATAGTTATACCAGTGTAAATTTAGAGTGTAAACCTGGCCTAAGTTTGTACTTATTCCTTTAAAAAAAAAATAAAAAATGAAACAATCAAAAAAACTAGACATACTATTTGGATGTGTTTGCAATCAACATAAATGAGAAGAAAGGCATTCTTGTACCCCTCTGCTCCCCACATGTGGAAACTGTGGTATACTTTAAAAATATTGGTTTTATTGGAAGCAATTAAATATGAAACCCAAAACTCTATATCAGATCTATTGCAGATATAAGCATTTAAATGTTTTCTTTCACCAAAGTTCTGCATATTGTCCCTCTGTGTATAAAGAATCCTGTGCGGGGGCATTAACAATCCACTTCTTATTATAGTTTCTTTTCCTGCCCACATACCATTTGTGGGAGGTAAGGGTGAAAGAAAGGGGAGGCATTAGTCCATGTCCGGATATTTTAGTAATAACATGTCCTGAATATGGTATTGCATAATTTTGCTGCTCCATTAGGGATAATGATAGCAAGGTGGAAGCACTTTGTTCAACAAATATTACAAAGAATTAAACCATAATCCTTGATAAAACAACTTTGTAACAGCCATAAACCAAACTTTGGAGTCCTTTCTAGTTAAGTTTCTTAGAATTCTTTTATGTATTGTTTTTGTGTGTGGCCGATAGCTGTGTTTCAGGTTCTGCGTCTCCAAACGCATGTTGTTATTGAAGTTTACCCAAAGTTTTGCAGGAGAAAGAATTTTTATGGTCATATCCCCATTGAATAACACAATTGAGATTTAACAGAATTGACATGTTTCTATTAAATTACCTTGAGATCTGGAGAAAACAGCTAGAAGAGTCCTTCTACTGCTCTTGCAAACAGATTCTAGTGTGATGTCTGGTAGAGGAGCAGTATTGTTGCTCTTTATTCTGGCTTACCTTTTGATTCCCTCTCCATAGTATGCCATAACACCACTTTGCATACTGTTTAATAAGGTCCTTCCTTTGGCTGTAGGTCTTCTTGAGCTGTGACTTTTACTTTCATCCAGCTGACATATTCAAATGATATCTTGTAAAGCTGGGCTGTGCCAGCCGGTAAGAGTTTTCATTCCTCTGATTCATGATTATTAATGTTTCTTCTGAGACACAGAATCAGCCACTGTTTTGTTTCTGGAACACTCTTCTCCACTTGTTTGTGTTTTTTCCCTGATCTCAGTTTTTTCCATAGAGGGCAATTAGTTAAGGGGTAAATGACCTGACCTTTGGTTCCAGAACCTCAAAATTCTCCTGTAGGGTATTAGATTCTTGTGAGATTATACAAATATTTTTTCAGCCAATTTGGTTTTGTCAGAAAGTAGTGCTCACTGGCAAGGAGGCCAGTGTTATTGGACTGCATGCACTGAAGAAATCTGTTTTTGGATTTCTCTCCATTTCATAAGAACGGCTATATTGGGTCAGACCAAAGGTCCATCCAGCCCAGTATCCTATCTACGACAGTGGCCAATGCCAGGTGCCCCAGAGGCAGTGAACTTAACAGGTAATGATCTAGTGATCTCTCTCCTGCTCTCCATCTCCACCCTCTGACAACCAGAGGCTAGGGACACCATTCCTTACCCATCCTGGGTTATAGCCATTAATGGACTTAACCTCCATGAATTTATCTAGTTCTCTTTTAAACCCTGTTATAGTCCTAGCCTTCACAACCTCCTCAGGCAAGGGGTTCCACAGGTTGACTGTGCGCTGAGTGAAGAAGAACTTCCTTTTATTTGTTTTAAATACTCATTAATTTCATTTGGTGGCCCCTAGTTCTTATATTATGGGAACAAGAAAATAATTTTTCCTTATTCACTTTCTCCACACCACTCATGATTTTCTATACCTCTGTCATATCCCCCCTTAGTCTCCTCTTTTCCAAGCTGAAAAGTCCTAGCCTCTTTAATCTCTCCTCATATGGGACCCGTTCCAAACCCCTAATCATTTTAGTTGCCCTGCTCTGAACCTTTTCTAATGCCAGTATATTTTTTTTGAGATGAGGGGACCACATCTGTATGCAGTATTCAAGGTGTGGGCGTACCATGAATTTATATAAGGGCAATAAGATATTCTCCATCTTATTCTCTATCCCTTTTTAAATTATTCATAACATCCCATTTGCTTTTTTCACTGCCGCTGCACACTGCGTGGATGTCTTCAGAGAACTATCCACGATGACTCCAAGATCTTTCTCCTGATTAGTTGTAGCTAAATTAGCCCCCATCATATTGTATGTATAGTTGGGGTTATTTTTTCCAATGTGCATTACTTTACATTTATTCACATTAAATTTAATTTGCCATTTTGTTGCCCAATCACTTAGTTTTGTGAGATCTTTTTGAAGTTCTTCACAGTCTGCTTTGGTCTTAACTATCTTGAGCAGTTTAGTATCATCTACAAACTTTGCCACCTCACTGTTTACCCCTTTCTCCAGATCATTTATGAATAAGTTGAATAGGATTGGTCCTAGGACTGACCCTTGGGCAACACCAATAGTTACTCCTCTCCATTCTGAAAATTTACCATTTATTCCTACCATTTGTTCCCTGCCTTTTAACCAGTTCTCAATCCATGAAGGGATCTTCCCGCTTATCCCATGACAACTTAATTTACGTAAGAGCCATTGGTGGGGGACCTTGTCAAAGGTTTTCTGGAAATCTAAGTACACTATGTCCACTGGATCCCCCTTGTCCACATGTTTGTTGGCCCCCTCAAAGAACTTTAATAGATTAGTAAGACATGATCTCCCTTTACAGAAACCATGTTGACTTTTGCCCAAAAATTTATGCTCTTCTATGTGCCTGACAATTTTATTCTTTACTATTGTTTCAACTAACTTGCCTGGTACTGACGTTAGACTTACCAGTCTGTAATTGCCAGGATCACCTCTAGAGCCCTTCTTACATATTGGCGTTACATTAGCTATATTCCAGTCATTGGGTACAGTAGCTGATTTAAAGGACAGGTTACAAACCATAGTTAATAGTTCCACAATTTCACATTTGAGTTCTTTCAGAACTCTTGGGTGAATGCCATCTGGTCCTGGTGACTTGTTACTGTTAAGTTTCTCAGTTAATTCCAAAACCACCTCTAGTGATACTTCAATCTGTGACAATTCCTCAGATTTGTCACATACAAAAGACTGCTCAGGTTTGGGAATCTCCCGAACATCCTCAGCCATGAAGACTGAAGCAAAGAATTCATTTAGTTTCTCTGCGATGACTTTATTGTCTTTAAGTGCTCCTTTTGTATCTCAATCGTCCAGGGGCCCCACTGGTTGTTTAGCAGGCTCCCTGCTTTTGATGTACTTAAAAAACATTTTATTACCTTTTGAGTTTTTGGCTAGCCGTTCTTCAAACTCCTTTTTGGCTTTTCTTATTACAATTTTACGTTAATTTGGCAGTGTTTATGCTCCTTTCTATTTACCTCACTAGGATTTGACTTCTACTTTTTAAAAGATGCCTTTTTATCTCTCACTGCTTCTATGGTTGTTAAGCCATGGTGGCTCTTTTTTAGTTCTTTTACTGTGTTTTTTAATTTGGGGTATAAATTTCCTTTTAGCGTCTTTCATCTCCTCATGGCTGAGTTCTTCATAGCCTTCAAAACCATAAGGTTACAGAAAAGTTTAGGAACATGGGCAAATAAAATGATGATCAAACAGTTTGTAGGAGCTCTAATGTGGCCATTGTAACTTCCAAGCACTTCTGTCTCCTAAAGAGAAAACATTTTGAAGCTGGGACCCTAGTACAAAAATATTATTCAATGAAAGTATAGCGAGACAAGGCGGGTGAGGTAATATCTTTTATTGGACCAACTTCTGTTGGTGAGAGAGACAAGCTTTCAAGCTACACAGAGCTCTTCCTTAGGTCTGGGAAAGGTACTTGAGCCAGGTCCACATTAATATAATTACGTCGCTCAGGGGTGTGAAAAATCCACACTCCTGAGTGATGTAGTTATACCTAACCCTGTGTGTAGACAGTGCTATCCCGTCAGCATAGTAATGTCTTCGCTGGTGCAGCTGTATCACTGTACACGAAGACAAGCCCTCAGAGTATGTCTACACTTAGGGTATGTCTACACTACAGTGTTATGTCAACGCAGGTTATGCTGATGGCCACTATAATTGTATCGATCGTGCATGCTCACACAACGCTCCTTGTGTCAGCTGAGGGCATCCATAGTTGGTGCTCGAGCATCGAGAGAGAGCGGTGCAACTTGTGCATGATGGGTGTGGACCCACCGTCCCATGCTGCAGTTCTTTCTGTCCCATCATTCCATGGGCTTCCAACTACGTTTTTTGATGTTTTTCAACAGCCCCTGTAAACTGCGTGCCTCCCATGTCTGCCTGAAAGCATGGATTCTGCACTGCTCACCAATCTTGTGATAAGTGTTATACAGTAACTCGTTTCAGAGTAACAGCCGTGTTAGTCTGTATTCGCAAAAAGAAAAGGAGTATTTGTGGCACCTTAGAGACTAACCAATTTATTTGAGCATAAGCTTTCGTGAGCTACAGCTCACTCACTTAACGTCGTCCTGGTTAACTTTGTTTTGTTGTGACGTCGCTGATCTATTAGAGAACATGGCTCATTTAAAGTTGTGCAATGCTCCTTTATAATGTTGTTTGGCAGCTGCCTGCTTTGTCCACTGCTTGCAGGAAGAGCAGTCCGTTGGAGCGAGCTGGTGGGGGCTTGGAACCAGGGTGGGCCGGCAGCCCCCCATCAGCTCCCTTAAGTTCCCTGTATGGCAGCTGCCCAGCAGGCTACCAATTGCCAAGCAGTTCAGCTGCCCCTCCCCCCACTGCCATGTGCTGCTCCTGCCCTCTGCCTTGGGAGCCTCCTGCTTGCTGTGAGAGGGAGGAGGGGTGCTGATATCAGGGTGTCCCTCTCCCCCTGCTCCTGTACCCCATCTCCACAGAGCAAGAGGTAGGGAATACAACAGGGCTCAGGATGGAGGGAGCTTGCTGTCAGCAGCTGCTGTCTCAACTTGCTGATCTACTTAAAAAGGCAATGTACTTAGACTGGGGTCAGTGTACTTAAAGGGGCAATGCGCGTCTCTCTCTCTCTCACACTCTCATACATACACACGCCACCCGGCACTTTGGAAAGTGGAGGGAGTGGTGCACTCCAGTGGGATAGTGTGGGTTCATCATCATGTTCAGTTTCCGCAGGGAATGTTCACAGCCACTGCCATGCTTCTATTGTTTCTCCTCCCTCCATTTCTGCTGCCTTGGAGAGTGTGAGGCTACATTAACAACAATGTGTTAACCCTTGAGAGCTCAGCCGAGTGCTAGTTCATCATTTAACAGCAAGGCATTCCATGAGAAGTATCCCACCCTCTGACTCCCAAGCTTCACAATCATCATTGCTGTGTACAGTATTAAATTGTTTAAAACTTATACTGTGTGTGTGTATATATGTATGTATGTGTGTGTATAAGTTACTTCTGCAGCGTTTGTGGTGAAGACTCTCTATGGTGGCAGGAGAGAGCTCTCCCGGTGGCATAAAAAACCCACCCGCACGAGCGGCAGAACCTATGTTGGTGGGAGAAGCTTTCCCGCCAAGATAGCTCTGTACACACTAGCACTTATGCCCGCATAATTTATATCTCTTAGGGGGCTGGTTTATTCACACCCCTGAGCAACTTAAAATTATGACAGCTGTAGTAGAAATAACCTCAGAGTCACAGCTAAATGTGAGGGCAAAAAGGTAAAGTTTAGCATAAGCAGTTAGTACATATTCTAAGGCAGTGGTTTTCAAAAACAATTTCTGGCAACTCAGCTGAAGAGAATTGTTGATGCCCGTGACCCAACGGAGCTGAGGATGAGGGGTTGGGGTGCGGGAGGGGGTCAGGGCTCTGAGCTGGAGGGTGCAGGCTCTGGGGTGGGGTTGGGGATGAGGAATTTGGGGTGCAGGAGGGGCTCTGGGTTTGGGGTGGGGCTGGGGAAGGGGATTTGGATGTGGGAGGGGGTCAGGGCTCTGGGCAGAAGGGCAGGCGCCGAGTGTGAGGGTTTTGGGGTGCAGGAAGGGGCTTCGGGTTGGGTGGGCTCAGGGCTGGGCCAAGGGATTGGGGTGTGGGCTTCCCTCGGGCGGCTCCCAGTCAGCTGTGCAGCGGGGATGCTAAGGCAGGCTTCCTGCCACCATGGACCATGCTGTGCCTCAGAGGCGGCCAGCAGCAAGTCCGGCTCCTAGGCGGAGGTGTGCAAGCGGCTCCCCGCGGCTCTCGTCCGCAGGCACCCCCAGCTCCCATTGGCCGGGAATCAGCCAATGGGAGTGTGAAGCCAGAGCTTGGGGCGGGGGCAGCGCAGAGAGCCCCGTGGCCCCCCTGCCGTGAAGCCAGACCTGCTGTTGGCCACTTCCGGGGCGCAGCGCACTGTCAGAACAGATAGGGACTAACCTGCCTTAGCCAGGCAACACCACCGATGGACTTTTAACAGCCCGGTCAGTGGTGCTGACCAGAGCTGCCACGACCCAGTGCCTTACTTTCCGCAACCCAGTAGCGGGTCGTGACCCGCAGTTTGAAAACCACTGTTCTAGGGGACCACCCAAGGTGAAGTGGCCTGTTAATACCACTGTAGTCACAGGGGGGGAAAAGAGCTCTGGGTAGCTCGAAAGCTTGTCTTTCTCACCAATAGAAGTTGGTCCATTAAAAGATATTATGTCATCCACCTTGTCTCTGTAATATCCTGGGACTGACATGGCTACATAAACACTGCATATCACAATGGAAGTATAGACATTTTCGGTAATTACCAGTATATGATTTGCTGTGGAATATTTTGTATTGGAAACAGTTCCATTCTCTTCCTGCAGATGGTAGTAGAATACCAATTTTGCCTCAGATGATTCCTTGATGATTGTGTTGGAAATAATAAACACTCTTCAACTATTCTTGTCACTGTCTGTTCTGCTTCAGACCAAACTTCGTATACTTTGGCCGCTTGACAATAAAAATATTTCATTCAGCCTGAAGATTCCAAATATTTGGGTTTGTATTTGACTTATTAATGACAGGTTTCAGAGTAACAGCCGTGTTAGTCTGTATTCACAAAAAGAAAAGGAGTACTTGTGTTTGTGTGTGTATGGGGGTGGGGGGGGGGGTGAGAAAACCTGGATTTGTGCTAGAAATGGCCCACCTTGATTATCATGCACATTGTAGGGAGAGTGGTCACTTTGGATAAGCTGTTACCAGCAGGATAGTGAGTTTGTGTGTGTGGTTTTTGGAGGGGGGTGAGGGAGTGAGAGAACCTGGATTTATGCAGGAAATGGCCCACCTTGATTATCATACACTTTGTGAAGAGAGTGGTCACTTTGGATGGGCTATTACCAGCAGGAGAGTGAGTTTGTGTGGGGGGGGGGCGGAGGGTGAGAAAACCTGGATTTGTGCTGGAAATGGCCCAACTTGATGATCACTTTAGATAAGCTATTACCAGCAGGACAGTGGGGTGGGAGGGGTATTGTTTCATGGTCTCTGTGTGTATATAATGTCTTCTGCAGTTTCCACGGTATGCATCCAATGAAGTGAGCTGTAGCTCACGAAAGCTCATGCTCAAATAAATTGGTTAGTCTCTAAGGTGCCACAAGTACTCCTTTTCTTTTTGACTTATTAATATTAATTTCCGAAAATGCTGAGTATATGTTAACATTGTTATAAATATTCTGGTATTTCACTGGTAAAATATTAATCAGACTTGTATACAAATTATATGTGATAAATAAAAGGCTCTTTCTTAAGTTATTAGATGCATCCAACATCCTTGTACATTTAACTCCTGTTAAATATATTTGTCCCTTTTCTTGCTTATATCTTTTCAGAAGTATTGAAAAGCGTGCCTGTTTCAGTGCAGGACTTTGTCTGATTGTTTAATTTCAGTGTTCATAGGTCAAGAGGCTGGTAGTGCCATTGGTAATTTGGCAATATTGTGCCAATAGCATACACAGTTTATGTAACTGCTGTCTTGAGGCCATTCCTATATTGTGACATGCCCTGCTACTTCTAGTGATTATTTTTCGCCCTATCCTTTGACAGCATCTGTTAAATAAGAAACGTTTTCATTGAAATGTGATCTAAGGGCACGTGGGGGAAAACACGAAGCCACTAATGATTAAAACTGCGCCAATACAGAAGTAGCTCTGGAGGAGCTGTGCCCCACTTCAGATGCTTGTAAAGGGTGATTTGTTCTATTATGATGTGCTGGCTCTCTGAAGAGTGTCTTGCCACAAGTACTCCTTTTCTTTTTGCTGCTTCCGGGGACTGATCTCGAGCCCTTCCCAATGAAGCTGCTGCTGTTTGTTCAGAGAGGGGAGTGTCGAAGTATTACTTTTGCCACTTAACTGAGAGCTGTGGTTAGGAGTCTACTGATTCTCTTGCAAGGAGATAGTTCTAACAACAGAGGACAGGAGCAGAGAGACTACCATAGGAAATCACTAATTTCTGTGGGCTCAGAGCCTTAAAACTACTCTTCAGAGTTTCTACTGGCAATAGGTTGTGAGGAATAGAGGCACTATGGTTTCCTGTTTGAAGAGGGGCTGCCTCCCAAATGTATTGTGATCCCTCAGCAAACTGAAAAGAAACAAAGCCTAGTAATTCATGTACTTTCTAGATGGCGATTTTCCTGGTGGGGGCTGCC
Organism: Eretmochelys imbricata; assembly: GCF_965152235.1. NCBI lineage: Eukaryota > Metazoa > Chordata > Testudines > Cheloniidae > Eretmochelys > Eretmochelys imbricata. The sequence goes on along the minus strand of NC_135574.1, from coordinate 197,347,823 downwards.
AGATTCCAAGGGAAAGATATCGGCTGGATAGCTAGTTCTAGAATCTTGTTCTACAGCCTAATCCTCCTTTAGATTGAAACTGAATGATAAAACAGTAATAATTCGGCATTTGAAATCTTCTAGATTGTGTGGTTTCTGTCAGTTATTTGCCCTTCTCTCATGCTTCGGAGCACCCTGTGTTTTGGGAAGGCACCACTGACTGGATGATTCTCCTCCCCTCCAGGCTTCTTCAGCTTCTGCTGTCTATGAACCGCCCTTTTGTGTCTGGGTACTGAGTTCCTCTTAAGATAAATGTGATTTGGTTTGAAATCATATGCAGTCTAGTGATTGGGGAGCATTGTTGCTCAAAGATGGCTTTGTGCTGACAGAAGGAGTTGTGGAAGTGGAGGAAAATGTCTCGGGAAGGAACCTACATGGGGTTCTGTACACTACTTTGCATGGGATTCCATGATACTTACAGCTGGCTCTGTGCTCCTGGGCTAGGATGGTCAGCCACATGCTGCTCTACAATTACTCCAGATGGGTGATTCCAGCTGCAGCACTGACTGCTTTGAAGTCACTGCAGAGAAGGGGGCTCAAAGAAAAAAATAGGAAAGTGGAGGAGAGGATTCTCAGGAACGCAAATAACATCATCACTAGTATTTTGAAAAGGAAAAACTGTATACTTTAATGACAGGTTTCAGAGTAACAGCCGTGTTAGTCTGTATTCGCAAAAAGAAAAGGAGTACTTGTGGCACCTTAGAGACTAACCAATTTATTTGAGCATGAGCTTTCGTGAGCTACAGCTCACTTCATCGGATGCATACCGTGGATGCATCCGATGAAGTGAGCTGTAGCTCACGAAAGCTCATGCTCAAATAAATTGGTTAGTCTCTAAGGTGCCACAAGTACTCCTTTTCTCTTTGTGTATACTTTAAAAATTACATTAACTGTCCGAAAAGCACATTTATGTACTCATTGGCCCTCTTCAGAGGGATGTCCAGGTTATGATATGGAATTGTATAAATGTAACAAAGTAGTGTCTTATTTTTTGAACTGAGTAATTCAGATAATGACCTTAACATTCTGTAATTATACTGGATAACTCAGAAGCAAATTGGTTTCAAGACACCCAGCCCCAAGAGATTTTAATATGGAACACACTGGCTTCCTTTGTATGTTTAAAATCCAATTTTATTAGTAGACTCAAACAGTAGAAATCCTAGGTGGGACGGCAAAATGAACCCACTCTGCAGTTACAAGTAAAGTAAATAAGTAGGTTGTAAATTGTAGAAATGTGTCCTGTATGTAAAGGAGACATTTTCTCTCTAACCACGTACTTTATATAGCAGTAAACGTTTCATTCCGATGGCTCAGTGCTTGTAATGAATCACTTTACCTGTTGCTGGGTTGCAACAGCTAGTTAACAGAAACACTACACAAAAGTTTAGGGTAGGAAGTGAGTATCTATGCACTTGGAAATGCAAGGAAATGGGAAATATTGTTACCCAAACTGTAATTTGTCTAGAACAGTACAATAGCACCCTTACTATTCTATTAAAATTTTTTATTAGATTGTAGATAAATGTACGATCAATCTAAAGAAGACCAGATGCAGGTCATCAGAAACAAGAAAAACAATGTTAGAGAGGGAGTGGGGAAAAGGAAGTAGAGAAGACTGGCCACAGGGTGTTCTGTGAATGGAGAGCATTTAAAGTGGAAGTTAGATCAAGAGGCTTACAGCTGAACAATGGTGTATTGATTATACATGTCAATGAAGACCATAAGTTTTGAAATTGTTCTTCTCTCAAGTCTTTTATATGCCACACTTTCTGGGGCTGCCAAATTGCAAAGCTCATAAATTCTCTATAGGTGGGGAAGTTGAGGCCTAAAATATGGTGGGGATTTTTTTAAGTTACCAGGAAGGCACATGAGATCCAGAGATGGTGGAATTTCCCAGTGTGAACAGCTGTGGAATGAATAGGTAGAGCCCTGCATTGTTACGAAATTTTATCTGCATTCAATCCGCAGATATAAAGCGGATATCCGCAGATTTGCAGGGCTCTCTGTTTATAGGACCACAATTTGAAGCTTGAGGGAAATCCCTGGTCATGCTACCTCCCAAAATTATGAGCCATGTAGCATTTCCACAGCACGTGTAAAAGGCCATGTCTGCTTTTGCTGGACAGAAACAGCAGGAATTGTTGTCCGTTATTCTAATTTTATTCATTCTGATTGGAGACCAGTGAAATCAGAGTTATATTTTCTGTTGTATAAGTTTGAGACAGAGTCTAGAGAGTCATTTAATGAGGCCAAAAATAGATCATAGTCCATTCAATACTGTTAACTGTAAGTTTCTGTCCATATGATTTTTTTAAAGGCTCCAGGCTGACCTCCAGGGTATTGATAATAGAGTAAATGGCAAAATCAGGTCTCCTATCAAATCCAGTCTCGTAAGGTCAACAAGATGGCAACTTCTGCAGATCCAAGTGCATCCAGGCTGAAGGTGTCTGTAACTATCTTTTAATAGCAAGTATTGGCAAAAGAACTAATTTTGTTTTTGCAAGCTGAACAGTATAACAAGCTCTGAATAAAAGGATATCATTGGTACAGAGCTGAGTGAATGTGAAAATGGCCCTGTTGAGGCACTCCTTCCATATCAAAGGCTTCTCCCTTACAAGGAAACCTGGGTTGCCCCAAAGAACTTCTGTATATAACATGGGGTGAAACTTTAGAACCCTGATTGAACTAACCTCGTTATCCCTAGCCTGATTCTTGCTTGCATATTTATACCTGCCTCTGGAAATTTCCACTACATGCATCCGACGAAGTGGGTATTCACCCACGAAAGCTCATGCTCCAATGTGTATGTTAGTCTATAGGGTGCCACAGGACTCTCTGCCGCTTTTACAGATCCAGACTAACATGGCTACCCCTCTGATGCTGGGGATTCAGTAGCTGCATCTCCCCCATAGCAGTCTTGTGAGTGGCCAAGAGAGGGCTCTCAACCAGACCTGTCACAGTAATCTCTGGGAATATCACTCCCTTAGATTTTTTTTTTTTAACTTTATATGTAACCTGAAAAGGGGGTGGGGGTGGGGGAGAGAATGGGGTTTAACCCCTTTTTGCTTCTATGTAATGTATAAATAAGGGCTGAAAGGATGGAGATTTTTGTACCCTTGAAATGTAGATATTGTCTACCCCGTTTTTTCTGAAAGACTATGGATGATTGGATAACTAGTAGGCTTGTTTGCTGTCTCCAGCATAGCAAGTGAAACCTAAATAATTGACAGGGGAGGTTGTATGCATTTGATTTGAATTATTTATTAATATTATTTTTGGTAGGTTTTGTAATGTAGTTCTGTCCAAGGTGGAATCTGTTTCTGATCCAAGTTTATTAACTGAACAGTTGAAGCGTCATTAGTATAGTTGATACTGCATCATTACTTCATATCGAGTCATTTTTTAACTCCATTAAGGGACATTTACACATGCCTTTCCCCACCCACTGATTTAAGTAGGACTGCTTGAATAAGGTGAGCAGGATTTGCCCATTGTCTTTTTTAAAGTGCACAAGATCCTGTGTAGCTTTAGTAACCAAAGGTATAATCCAGTTTACTTTATCCATTATGAAGCAGAGCACTTGTTTTGCTAAGCAGTAATTTGACAGTATAGTAGTCCTGTAGCAGCTGCTCAGCCTAGCCACTCACTCGCCTAGTTTTTCATCTTAACATGCTAGGGCTGCACCTCTCAACATTAAAAATGAGGATGACCTTGGAGTATGTTTGTTCTACTGGCTACACCTCAGCAATCTCTGCACTTACCAGTTCACAATACTTACCTGTAACTCCACTTAAATAAAAATAAGCCTTACTGAAAGAAACCAGGAACATACAAAGCGGGGTGAGCTTCAAAATAAAATTTCCCTGCCTGACGTGGTCTGACATTTTCTTTTAGAATTATAATGGGTTGATTTTTTGGGGGGGTGTTTTTCACAACTCTGTCTCCTTATAAAGATGATCTTGGTTTTCATACACCTCTTTTAACCAGCTCTATGAACTGTTGCTTTTTTTAAGAACAGTTATAGTATAAATATAGTTTGACTGAAATTCTACATTTTCCAAATAAGGTTAGAATTTTTAGTCTTGTGAAGATGTTTGTGGGTCTCTGCCAAAAAGATTCCTACCTCATTTTGGTGGGCGGTTGTTTCTCTCGTCTCCATAAACTCTGGTGTCAAGATTATAAAACATGTTCCTTGAATAAAGACAAATATAAAAGTAATATCTTTGTAAAAGGCACCTAGGCAACAGACATTTTTACTTAAGTCTCTTCTGAGAATTGTAAATGCATTTCCTTTCTCTTTCCAGAGTGGTGTCACATACAATGGACATTTTTCACTTCTCTGTTTTGTACATTTTTATTTCAAGGGTAGTTATCAATGTTTTAACTTTTTATGTGCTTTGAATTTTGTACAATGTCTATTTTATAAATAGAATTATTTGTATTTTGTTCCTGTTTTTTTTAAAAGAATCACCTGTACAGTACTTTGAATTACTAAGCAAGAGCTAAATCTAAAACAAAATCTGTGCAGTACCCATTTATAAAATAGTTTCAAAACTGTCTTGGCATTGACTGTTACTTATCCAGTCATCAGAAAACGTAGTGGTTTTTCTGGAAGGTGCTCTCAAACTGAATTCTTCTGAAACACTTCTGTAGACAAGGTGCATGTTAGGGCTTGTCTCCACTTACCAGTGGATCAACTCTGCAGCGATCGATCCACTGGGGGTCGAATTAGCAGGTCTAGTGAAGACCCGCTAAATCGACCGCAGATTGCTCTCCCATCAACTCTGGTACTCCACCGGAACGAGAAGAGTAAGGGGAGTCAACAGAAGAGTGTCTCCTGTCGTCATAGTGTAGTGTGGACCCCGCGGTAAGTAGATCTAAGCTATGTCAACTTGAGTTACACTACTAATGTAACTCAAATCATGTAGCTTCGATCGAATTTCCCCTGTAGTGTAGACCTGCCCTTAGAGAGACAAGGTAATATCTTTTATTTGACCAATTTCTATTGGTGAAAGAAATAAGCTTTCGAGCTACACAGAGCTCTTCAGGTCTGAGAGAGGTACTCAGAATGTCAATCTAAATACTATTACACTTGGGGTAATTCTGCACCACTACAGAGGCACAGAATTTATGTCCTCTGCAGATTTCTGTGCTTCCCCGCAGAAAAATGACTTTCTGATGGGGAAGCAACGGGAAGCCTCAAAAACAGTCATGTGACCCTCCCCAGCAGTATATTTCGGGTGCCCAGGGCAGCTGGCAGAGAGGTGAATCACTGTGGGGCAGGAGGTGGGTCTGGGGAAGATCCGGCTGGTGGCTTCTAACCTGCGCCGAGTTCAGCTGCTGGTACCGGCTGGGTTGGGGAGGATGGGATTTCTTCCCCTGCCTGGCATCCGGGGCCAGGTCAGACCCACCCTCCCAATTTCTCTTCCAGTTGCAGGAAGCTCTGCAAACTCCCCCTTCCCACTTCCTGCACCCATTGGTTGTCAGCTGCAGGGAGAGGGATTCCTGTACAGGGAGGTGCTCTGACATCTGCCCAACCCCTGTGCATCCAGACCCCCTCATACCAAGACCCTCCTGTCTAGCCTCCGCCCCCTGCACTCAGAACCCCCACCTTATGAGCCTCACTCCCTCTGTACCTGGGCCACCCCATGAGCCATGTGCACCCGGATCCCCACCCAACTGTGCCCCGATCAGCTACACCTGCATCCCCACCCCACTGAGCCCTCCACACCCAGACCCCCCTGCCAAGCTCTATCGCCGCCTACACTCAGACCCCCCCACCGCTGAGTCCCAACCACCTTCACCTGGACCCCTCCTACAGAGTCCCATTACCATTGCACCCAGAACCCACCAACAAGCCCCTTTGTATCCAGATACCCCCTGCACCCAGATCCTCCACTGAGCTGCTCCCACCCAGATTGCCCCACACAGAACCCTCTCAACTCATACCTGGATCCCCCCAGATTAAGCCCCTCCACACTTGGATCCTGCCTTGCTGAGCATGCCTGCCCACACAGAGAGACAGGGCCCTTGGGAGTTTCTGGGGCAGGCCTAGTCCTTGTTCTGTGTCAGGGTGTGCTGTGTCAGGGCTGAGTTTAGCCTCACTGCTGAATCTGTGTCCCTGGGGGGAGCTGCACGGTGATCTCCCACCTCACTGCAGCAAGTGGCCTGTGCTCCCCAGTGCCATGCTGGAGCCTCCACAGTTATTTGACAAATAAAATTTGCAGAATTTTAAAATATTGTGTGAGACTTTTTAATTTTTTGGCACAGAAGTTTAATCCTTTTGGTGCATAATGCCCTCAGCAGTAAAATACAAAATGGAACAGATTGTTCAGCATCAGTAGTTAACACACATTCTACAACACCATATAAAATGAAGTGGCTCATTAATACCTCTGCAGTCATAGGACAAAAAAGGGGGCTAGTGAGTTACAGATTGTTGTAATAACTGTAAATCTAGTATCTTTTTAAGACCATGATTTTTAGAGTCTATGGCCTGGTCTACACTGGGGAATTAGGTTGCTATAACTGCCATGCAGTTAAATTTATCCTAACCCCTGGTGTAGACAGCTACTGCCTCTCAAGGAGGTGGGTTACCTATGCTGCTAGGATAAGTCTTCCCATCGGTGTAAGAAGTGTCTTCATTGAGGTGCTGCTGCGCTGCTGTATCATTTTAAGTGTAGACAAGCCCTTGTCTTTGTAACTTCTTTGACCAACTCCTCCAAGAATTTCACCGTTTGCCTTCTAGTCCAGGATCCTTGTGAGCAAGGTTAGAGAATGAGTATTACTCCCTCCTCAGACAGGACAGTAATGTTTGTGTTCCTAGGACTACTTTAAATCTCAGAATTGCAACAGTGAAGCTCTAAAGGATCTACTAGGATAAGTGTCTGCCAGGCAGATTTTTCTAGTTCCTTGGGCAAATGGGCTGTTCATGTTCAATAACTTAATCAACATTAGCTGTCTCGTCAGTCCTGTTGAAATCCATGTCAAATAAGTGATAAAGATTGAAAGCTCTTCTGTGGCAGGGACCACACCCTTTTGTTTGTCTCTAAAGAGTCAATCACACCTTTGGCATTACATAAATAAGGTGATTAAACTCTAGTGTCTCCACCATGTTGGAGAGAATGGTGAGTGGAATACTTTGCCTTTATCTATATCCTTGCTATTCTGCTTCAGCCCTTCCCTAGCTTGGCCTCCAAGGAATAAAGCTTTACAGCTCTTGTCTCGGAAAGATGATGGTTAAGCTGCTTGGCTGTTGAAATACCTCATTAAACACTTCTCAGGATGCACTTTCCCTTTAGAAGCAAGAGGATTTTGTCATTCTTCTCTTGCTGTTTTTTATTGAGCTCAAGCATGAGGAGGATTCTACTGTCAGATTATTTTGAAACACAGTAATGTTTGAAACTCCTACCTGCCTCACTTATATAATTCCCAGCATTATGAAATAAGTCTTATCCAAAGCGGGAAAGATTTGACCTGCCAAAATCACAGTACAGGTTCCTCTTATTTTGTGTTTTTCCTGTCACTTTGGTTAAAATAATCGGATGATGTTGTCTGTCTATTATTCCATAGATATAATCTCACACACACGCACACACACGATCCCATACTGTAGAGCTAAATGTTGTACTATTAAGTTGTAAACATCATTTATTATCTGGAGCTGGGTACCCTCTGTCTCATTCAGAAGTTTGACATTAAGTGACAATTTTCGTAATTGATTTTTTTGTATGCAAGTATTGTTATCTGATTCAGTCATCATTGATGAAACTTAAAGGGTGGAAATACTTGTTTTTAATACATATGCTTTGGCTTTGAAGGTTTGAATTAGCTTAAGATTGAGGGTAAAGTTGCTTTATTACTATTGAATGTGTTAAAGTACATATGATGTAATGGCTGTTAGCTCTCCATTTACTTTTTTTAGGATATTTATGGAAATTAAAATGGTTCCTTTTTATACATCTTTATTAGTTGTAGTCTATAAAGTTACTGTTGGTGATAAATTAACAAGTGCTGTGGGACTGGATCTGTCTTTTTGACTTGGGGATTTCAAAAAATGTCAGATTTGGGATATGGATTCTGTCCATTCCTTTTCATGAGACATCTGTGAAATCAGGCTGCTTTTTTAGAGTAATTGGAAAAGTTTTCATTCAGTTGACATTTTTGCATCCCTTTTTAAAACTGAGGGCAAGTCTACACTTAAAACGCTGCATTGGCTCAGCTGCAGCACTTTAAAGATGTTCTATGCCAACATGAGAGAGCTCTCCCATCAGCGTCATTAATCTACCTCCCCAAGCGGCGGTAGCTTATCTGTGGGAGATGCTCTCCCATTGACATGGGGGTTAAGTCGATATAACTACATTGTGGAATTTTCACACCCCTGAGCGACGTAGTTAGGCCGATATAGGTCTAGTGTAGCCCAGACCTAAGATTCATCTTAAATGTATCCCTCTATTTTTGGATGAGCTGCATTAGAGTTAGAATGGCTGCTGCTTATTTATTTTTTATTATATGTGAGATAGTTAATATTTTTCTTAGTGATTTAATCGTTACGATGGGTGATTAGAATTTATTTTAATTCTTTCAATAATTTAAGTTCCTGCTCCAAATCAGACATAGCAGGCTCTTGAATCTGGACCTCCCACTTCCCCAGTGAGTACCCCAACCATCAGGTTATTGGCTATTCTGGGGCAGGTCACAATCTCTTATGCTCAGATGCTATGTGACAGGACCCATCTAAGAATAGTTAAGATTCTAACCAGCATCAAGTGGTTTAGAAATTCTTGCCCAGAGGCATCTTTCGAGTACAAGGACCAAAAACACCTGTTCTTTGAGATTCATATTCTCAAAGCAAAGGGCAGCAATTTATTATTTATAGGTGTGCGTGGCACTCTATAGATCTATAGAAAGTCAAGGCTAGATGGGTAACAAGGAGAAAATATTTGTGGTGTTGCTTATTGTATTATCCTATACAGGCTTTATTGAAGACACTCTCTGCTTACACTCGACTGCAGTCTTCCTTCAGCTGATTGTCCTGACACTTCACAATCTTTATATTAACTTTCTTTTAAGTGTTTCTTGGAATTTATTACAGTGCTGTAATTTCTAAGAAATACTATTACTTATTTTACCCATACAGTGAGCCAGATCCTGTCCCCTGTTCTGGCCTCTTTATACTGCTTCAGGGCCCTAATTAAGAAGCTGAGGATTCCCTGGGTGTGGAGGAATCCCTGGTTGACATAGAGCCAGAATAGTTGTCCCCTCAAGATCTCCCAACCCAATATGTGACATGGCTGGAGTACTGCTTGCTCCAACAAGCCCTGGGTAACATAACTAGTGGGTGCAGGATAGAAGATCAGCTTCAGGGGTACATGTTACACAGGACGGTTAACAGGCTGCAGTAGCACTGAGCATCGGGGCAAAGCATATGTGGCTTAAAGCTACCTTTTACCCCACTGCACCTTGGCAGCGTATCTGGAGCCCAGCTTGCCTGTACACAAGAATTAGGTCCTCTGTGTGTGTGTGTGTGTGTGTGTGTGTGTGTGTGTATTTATATGTAGAGTGTCTTTAATAAAGTCTGTATAGAAGTGATAATACAATACAACACAAATCCCTGCCCCCGTTTTGCTCAACACCGTGTTTTCTTCCTTCATGCTCTCCCTTCCCTTATTTCCATTTGTTTGCTCTCTTCCTCTCCAACCCCCATGTTTTCTCTTTGCCTCCTCTTGTTTTCTGACCTCTCAACTGCTATGGAAGGTCGCAGCTTCAGTCTGAAGATGATGGTAGCACCTACAAGAACTCCTCTTTTCTTCCTGTCCCATTCCCAGCTGATTAGCAGTGGGATTGTTATAGCTGTTGCCCAGAGCTATACAGATGCAGAATACCACCACAGAGTGTGGGAAAGCAGGATAGGGAGCCAGAATTGGCTCCATTGCATGATGTGTGGCAACATAATTGATAGAAGCCTGAAGGTACTGGAGGAGGAATGGATTGTTGCGCTCTGGTGATGGTAGTTGATTGCAATTATAGCTGTGTTGATTGATGGCCTGATCTCACTTGCAGCCTGTAGCTCTATTTAAAATATGATCAGCAACATTCTGAGTTGGGAAGGTGGTCTCTAGCAGACATGTTCTTCTTTTTAGAAAGCTGAACACCTCGAGTGGCAAAGACGGAGAGTTAATTTCCTGTCCTGACTGATGGGGTGCTTTGATCAAGAATTGACAATGCAGGAAATTGAAGTGTGCAGAGAATTGAAGGATGCAGGAAAATGAAGTGTGTGTTCATTGTCTTTGCTGTGATTTAAGTAACAGAGAGGAAATCACAATGTAGGAGCTTATACTTTGTCTGATTTAATTTGTTTTGAGAGCACTAACATGCAAAATACCACAGTAATAATTGCCAAGAATGACCCCAATTAGTCACTGCCTCAAGATAAATTTAGAGAGGACTAAAACTTCCTTTCCCTCATGTCTTCAAAATATGAGTTGGCCTAACTTCTATTTTTAGCTGCACTGAGTGAAACCAGATTAGACATTAAGCAGCAGTCCAGAGCAGCAAGTAATTTTCCCAAAATGCTTGGAGAAACCTGATAAATGGAGTGCTTATTATTTTATTTTTCAGGGAGGAGAGAGGGAAGGAGAAGTAAGGGCAGTCACATGACCTTGTTGGAGCAAGGAAGGTCATATATAGCAAACTCCACTGCTTCCTCTTGTTGTCTCTTCCAAGCTCTTAGTCCCTTCCCTAGAGTTTTCTTCTCTCTCTCACCCAGTGTTTCTTCTGCTCTGTCTGAATCTGTTTTTGCTCTTGTGCATTTTTATCTCTGCCTTCTCTTCATTTTTAAGAGGCCGTGCTGCAAATGGTCTCAATGTGTTGAATATTTTAAATCTCAAATATAGCTCCTCCATGGGGATGGGGAATATTGAGCTATAAATAGTTTTGGACTGAATCATAGTATAATATGATTTTAAAAGGCCTACAGAAAATATGTCCTTGGATTATACAGAACCACAGAAATAGTGTTTCAGTATTTTAATATATAAAATGGCTGTGGGAACCAGTCTCCCATGTACAGTATATACATTAAAGAAATAGTGGGAATGCAGCACACTACAAACCCTCTCTTAAACTGTCACAGGAGATTGATGTAAACTGTGGTGAGCTGTAGCTCACGAAAGCTTATGCTCAAATAAATGTGTTAGTCTCTAAGGTGCCACAAGTACTCCTTTTCTTTTTGCGGATACAGACTAACATGGCTGCTACTCTGAAACCTGTGGGAAAACTAGTAGCAAAGCTAGAAACGAAGTTTATGGAGATTGCTCAGTTGAGTACAAGCTCGGTAGACAAAGCATTTCAAATTTTAACATCCTCATTTATGACCCTTACAGTAATAACTGTTATATTTAGTATGTGTGTGCATTTAATTCTTCTCTCCCTATGTTTGTGTACGCATGCTCTGTCTCTCACCTGTCTGTAGACTGTATCCTCTCAGGAAAACTCTCTCCTTAAACTTTTCGCCAGATATACAGACAGCGTTTGTAGAGACCTAGCTATAATTAACCTTATTAGTAGGTGGGGAGCATTCTGTTTTTAATTGTTGCTCATTTGGTGTAAAGCACATAAGAGGAACTTTTTAGTTGATCCAAACAGATAAGCCATAGGGACTAATCCTTCATTTAAAGAAAAAATTCTTTTTTGCTATGGTTTTGAGTCTTGATTGGTAGATTTGCAGGAAATACTATTTGTGACCACAGCAGAGGGTCTCAGATTGTTGTTCACCTGGTGGTTGTGTTTTAGTCAGTCCTTCATCCCTCCTCTGTCACTCTGTGACTCTTCATGTCACAGCCCTGGTCTACACTAGGACTTTAGGTCAAATTTAGCAGCTTTAAATCGATATAAACCTGCACCTGTCCACACAGTGAAGCCCTTTATTTCGACTTAAAGGGCTCTTAAAATCGATTTCCGTACTCCACCCCGACAAGTGGATTAGCGCTTAAATCGGCCTTGCCGGGTCGCATTTGGGGTACTGTGGACACAATTCGTCGGTATTGGCCTCCGGGAGCTATCCCAGAGTGCTCCATTGTGACCGCTCTGGACAGCACTCTCAACTCAGATGCACTGGCCAGGTAGACAGGAAAAGAACCGCGAACTTTTGAATCTCATTTCCTGTTTGGCTAGCGTGGCAAGCTGCAGGTGACCATGCAGAGCTCATCAGCAGAGGTGACCATGATGGAGTCCCAGAATCGCAAAAGAGCTCCAGCATGGACTGAACGGGAGATACGGGATCTGATCACTGTATGGGGAGAGGAATCCGTGCTATCAGAACGCCGTTCCAGTTTTTGAAATGCCAAAACCTTTGTCAAAATTTCCAGGGCATGAAGGACAGAGGCCATAACAGGGACCCGAAGCAGTGCCGCGTGAAACTTAAGGAGCTGAGGCAAGGCTATCAGAAAACCAGAGGGGTAAACGGCCGCTCTGGGTCAGAGCCCCAAACATGCCGCTTCTATGATGAGCTGCATGCCATTTTAGGGGGTTCAGCCACCACTACCCCCAGCTGTGTTGTTTGACTCCTTCCATGGAGATGGAGGCAACACGGAAGCAGGTTTTGGGGACGAAGAAGAAGATAGCTCACAGCAAGCAAGCGGAGAAACCGGTTTTCCCGACAGCCAGGAACTGTTTCTCACCCTGGACCTGGAGCCAGTACCCCCGAACCCACCCAAGGCTGCCTCCTGGACCCAGCAGGCGGAGAAGGGACCTCCGGTGAGTGTACCTTTTAAAATACTATACATGGTTTAAAAGCAAGCATATGAAAGGATTAATTTGCCCTGGCGTTCGCAGCTCTCCTGGATGTACTCCCAAAGCCTTTGCAAAAGGTTTCTGGGGAGGGCAGCCTTATTGCGTCCTTCATGGTAGGACACTTTACCACTCCAGGCCAGTAACACGTACTCGGGAATCATTGTAGAACAAAGCATTGCAGTGTATGTTTGCTGGCTTTCAAACAACATCCGTTCTTTATCTCTCTGTGTTATCCTCAGGAGACTGAGATATCATTCATGGTCACCTGGTTGAAATAGGGTGCTTTTCTTCAGGGACACTCAGAGGAGCCCGTTCCTGCTGAGCTGTTTGCCTGCGGCTGAACAGAAATGTTCCCTGCTGTTAGCCACGGGGAGGGTGGAGAGGGTAGCCACGGGGAGGGGGGGATGGGGCAAAATGCGACCTTGTAACGAAAGCACATGTGCTATGTATGTAATGTTAACAGCAAGGTTTACCCTGAAAGAGTGTAGCCACTGTTTTATAAAATGTGTCTTTTTAAATACCGCTGTCCCTTTTTTTTTCTCCACCAGCTGCATGTGTTTCAATGATCACAGGATCTTCTCCTTCCCAGAGGCTACTGAAGATTAGAAAGAAAAAAAACCACACTCGTGATGAAATGTTCTCTGAGCTCATGCTGTCCTCCCACACTGACAGAGCACAGACGAATGCTTGGAGGCAAATAATGTCAGAGTGCAGGAAAGCACAAAATGACCGGGAGGAGAGGTGGCGGGCTGAAGAGAGTAAGTGGCGGGCTGAAAACAGGGCTGAAGCTCAAATGTGGCGGCAGCGTGATGAGAGGAGGCAGGATTCAATGCTGAGGCTGCTGGAGGATCAAACCAGTATGCTCCAGTGTATGGCTGAGCTGCAGCAAAGGCAGCTGGAGCACAGACTGCCACTACAGCCCCTGTGTAACCAACCGCCCTCCTCCCCAAGTTCCATAGCCTCCACACCCAGACGCCCAAGAACGCGGTGGGGGTGCCACCGGCCAACCAGCCACTCCACCACAGAGGATTGCCCAAAAAAAGAAGGCTGGCATTCAATAAATTTTAAAGTTGTAAACTTTTAAAGTGCTGTGTGGCATTTTCCTTCCCTCCTCCACCACCCCTCCTGGGCTATCTTGGTAGTCATCCCCCTATTTGTGTGATGAATGAATAAAGAATGCATGAATGTGAAGCAACAATGACTTTATTGCCTCTGCAAGCGGTGATCGAAGGGAGGAGGGGAGGGTGGTTAGCTTACAGGGAAGTAGAGTGAACCAAGGGGCAGGGGGGTTTCATCAAGGAGAAACAAAGAGAACTTTCACACCATAGCCTGGCCAGTCATGAAACTGGTTTTCAAAGCTTCTCTGATGCGTACCGCACCCTCCTGTGCTCTTCTAACCGCCCTGGTGTCTGGCTGCGTGTAACCAGCAGCCAGGCGATTTGCCTCAACCTCCCACCCCGCCATAAACGTCTCCTCCTTACTCTCACAAATATTGTGGAGCACGCAGCAAGCAGTAATAACAGTGGGAATATTGGTTTCGCTGAGGTCTAAGCGAGTCAGTAAACTGCACCAGCACGCTTTTAAACATCCAAATGCACATTCTACCACCATTCTGCACTTGCTCAGCCTGTAGTTGAATAGCTCCTGACTACTGTTCAGGCTGCCTGTGTACGGCTTCATGAGCCATGGCATTAAGGGGTAGGCTGGGTCCCCAAGGATAACTGTAGGCATTTCAACATCCCCAACAGTTATTTTCTAGTCTGGGAATAAAGTCCCTTCCTGCAGCTTTTGAAACAGACCAGAGTTCCTGAAGATGCGAGCGTCATGTACCTTTCCCAGCCATCCCACGTTGATGTTGGTGAAACGTCCCTTGTGATCCACCAGAGCTTGCAGCGCTATTGAAAAGTACCCCTTGTGGTTTATGTACTCGCCGGCTTGGTGCTCCGGTGCCAAGATAGGGATATGGGTTCCGTCTATGGCCCCACCACAGTTAGGGAATCCCATTGCAGCAAAGCCATCCACTATGACCTGCACATTTCCCAGGGTCACTACCCTTGCTATCAGCAGATCTTTGATTGCATGGGCTACTTGCATCACAGCAGCCCGCACAGTAGATTTGCCCACTCCAAATTGATTCCCAACTGACCGGTAACCGTCTGGCTTTGCAAGCTTCCACAGGGCTATCGCCACTTGCTTGTGAACTGTGAGGGCTGCTCTCATCTTGGTATTCATGCACTTCAGGGCAGGGGAAAGCAAGTCACAAAGTTCCATGAAAATGCCCTTACGCATGCGAAAGTTTCCCAGCCACTGGGAATCGTCCCAGACCTGCAACATTATGCGGTCCCACCAGTCTGTGCTTGTTTCCTGAGCCCAGAATCGGCGTTCCACAGCATGAACCTGCCCCATTAGCACCATGATGCATGCATTGGCAGGGCCCATGCTTTCAGAGAAATCTGTGTCCATGTCCTGATCACTCACGCGACCGCGCTGACATCGCCTACTCGCCCGGTATCGCTCTGCCAGGTTCTGGGGCTGCATATACTGCTGGATAATGCATGTGGTGTTTAATGTGCTCCTAATTGCCAAAGTGAGCTGAGCGGCCTCCATGCTTGCCTTGGTATGGCGTCCGCTCAGAAAAAAGGCGCGGAACGATTGTCTGCCATTGCTCTGACAGAGGGAGGGGCGACTGACGACATGGCTTACAGGGTTGACTTCAGGGAGCTAAAATCAACAAAGGGGGTGTCTTTACGTCAAGGAGTATTTCAGGCAGGACTTCACGGAGGGTTCCAATAAGAAATGGTGCACCTAAGTTATTATTCTTATTGGAACAAGGAGGTTAGTCTGGCCTCTGATTGATACATGGCTAGATTTACCTCGCTGCACCTTCCCTGTGAGTGACTGCAGCGTGACCTAGAGGAATGAGTCCCCTAGACGGGGGAGGGGGGGAAGCAAATGAGTACAAAACAAATCTGGTCTATTTCTTGTTTTGATACACTCCATCTATCTTTTACATCTTTGGCTGGCAGCAGACAGTGCAGAAGGACTGCATGCCATCCACATCTCAGGGCTGCTCGGCAGAAGATGGTACAATATGACTGCTAGCCATCCTCATCTCTTAGCCTGCCTGACAGAAGATGGTACAGTAGGACTGCTAGCAATCCGTATCGCCTGCCTGCTCACCATAAGATGGTTCAATAGGACTGACTGCAGGACTAAAGAGAATGACTTGATCAAGTCACTCCAAATTTAGTCCCTGCGCCCATGTCTGTCCAGGTGCTCCCGGCCGACGCAGCCAGGAGCACCTCGGACATGATGATGACGGCTACCAGTCCTATTGCACCGTCTGCTGCCACAAGGCAATGGGTTGCTGCTACTGTGTAGCAATGCAGTACCGCGTCTGCCAGCACCCAGGAGACATACGGTGACGGTTAGCTGAGCGGGCTCCATGCTTGCCATGGTATGGCGACTGCACAGGTAACTCAGGAAAAAAGGCGCGAAACGATTGTCTGCCCTTGCTTTCACGGAGGGAGGGAGGGAACGGGGGCCTGAGGATATGTACCCAGAACCACCCGCGGCAATGTTTTAGCCCCATCAGGCATTGGGATCTCAACCCAGAATTCCAATGGGCAGCAGAGACTGCGGGAACTGTGGGATAGCTACCCACAGTGCAACACTCCGGAAGTCGACGCTTGCCTCGGTACTGTGGAAGCACTCCGCCGAGTTAATGCACTTAATGCACTTAGAGCATTTTCTGTGGGGACACACACACTCGAATATATAAAACCGATTTCTAAAAAAACGACTTCTATAAATTCGACCTAATTTCGTAGTGTAGACATACCCACAGTGAATTGGCAGTTCCTGAAGTGGGTAACTTTAGGAGACACTGCTTCCCTGAAGTGCCGGTTTAAAACTGTCAGAAATGCAAGACAGACTGAGGGTAGAGGCAGGATGAAGAAAAAAAGTGGCCACTTCAGAGGATTTTTAAATACAATAGCAAGCTCTTTCGCATTCAGTTGTGGACTAGTCTTGACCTAAAAATGTCTCCGCCTGTGTGACTTAATCCAGACAGCAACAGTATTATGATCTAGTGTTAACATAAAAAAAAAAAAATTGGTGAAAAGCTTCAGGTTAAGGAGTCCAAAAAAAATAATCATGCTTTAGAAGGTTATGGAGGAGTAATTACCAGTTACACTGAAAAAAGAACAGGAGGACTTGTGGCACCTTAGAGACTAACAAATTTATTTGAGCATAAGCTTTCATGAGCTACAGCTCACTTCATCGGATGCATTCAGGGATGAGAAAGTGGAAGAGTAGGAAAGGATAGCAGTGATATGTGAGAAAGAGTTTGTTTTCCTCCCCACGCAGAGATGGGGACTATTGTAAGGAGTGTGTAAGAAATCATACTTAGTAATACGATTAGAAAGGCCGGAAAGATGTAATGAGGCTGTTTTTGTCTGAAATTTCAGAAATGCTTACAGATCTTGGTTGATAACAGAAGAAGTTAGTTATCCGCCTTGCCGCTCTGCAACCTGTGTAACCTCTTCTTTTGTAAGGTTAAAGAAACCAGTACAACTTGAAGAAAAATAATTTGCACACACACATCCATTGAATATCTAGTGACGTAACCAGGGCAATCTCTTTTTCCATGATCAAATAGCTGAATAAATCAGGATAAAAAAAAGATTCCAAACAATCTTATTCTCTAGAAAAAAACTTCTGAGCATTAAATGATGATATCCCTTTTGAATTTACTGGTGGCAAACCTGACATTATTTCATTGTAGTTATCTAAAAAATCTGTTCTTTCCTGCAAGTAAACACTTTTTCTTTTCACTTTTAAACATGAATCACAGCTCAGTAAGGGGCCGAATCAAAACAATTTTGTGAGCTACTGTATAAATAGAATAAAGTAAACCTTTAATTGTAATGCCCCCAATGGATTAAAAAAACAAGAGAACAGTTAAAAAACTTACCAGGTTGATTAAGTGTGTTGTGATTTCTGAATAAGATGTTTGCTTTTTATTCAGGGGGTCATTTGCCACATTCACAAGGTAAGGAAAAAGGGATGGACAGGCCATTACATCTAATTTACCTTAATGCTGACTCTCTTAAGAGAGCTGTTACGCTCAAATAAATAATTTACATGAGGCACAACCTGCCAAATATTTGAAAGCTGCCTCTGTGTCGTGGGAAACTTGGGAGAGTGAACTTGACTAACATTCAGGGCACATCTGTGGGAAACAACTCAATGTAATGGAGATGGATGTATTAGCAACCATGGGAGAGAATCTGGGGTGGAAATACAGGATTGGAGAGATGAGAGAAGATATCTACATATGGAGAAATCCTGTGATCTTTCTCCTGACTGAAACTCCTGTTGATGCCAGAACATATATGACAGTCTTGGGCACCTGATTTGACTGCATAAGGACCCCTGTGCAGGAGAATAGTGAGGACTACCTGGATCCTACAGCAATTTCTCTGCTTTCCCCCCACATGTAGTTCAGACACAAGTGGTACTGAGCTGCATGCCCTAAATGAAGGCATGGCTTGGTCCAGTGTTGGCTCTAAATCCAACAAATATCCTATTTCAAAAACACTTCATGAAGGAGATGTGTAATTGCTTACTAGTAATAGGCATTAACTGGATGTAGAAGTGTGAAGTATTTTGACATACTGGGCTACATTCAGAGCTAAGGTGAGTTGGTGCGCTCCATTAAGGGTATGGAGCTGCATCGAGTTACTTATCTCTGAATTTGGTCATGCTCTCCCTGCATGTGCTGAATTTATGATACCTTAAAAAGTTTTTAAAGGTTCTATTTATAGGAGAATCATCATTAAACAACTTGTGACAAAACAACCACCTCCCACCCTTGCCGAGAAGAAATCCAGTGAGGCAAGTTATTAATATGGTAAATGGAACTGAATTGTTTTTGTTTATATGTGCCTTTGATTTCATTGTGCTAAAAACTGGCAGCAATCTGCAGTTTTGAGGGTTAGTTAAAGACAATGCCTGCAGGTCTTGCCATGGCAAATTCTTGGAACCCTGCCATAACTGTTGACAAGTAAAGTTTTGTTTCTGGAAACTCAGTGTTTTCCCACTGGATTTTACCAATTGTTTCTCACTGGTATTACATGCTTGTCAGACTCTATTTCTCAGAAAAGATAATGAATTTAAATCTGTATTTCCTGCTGTGCATACCAGAGCACATGTCTAATGATTCTAATGAAAATTAGACAAATTCCAACCTCTCCAGATTATCAAATATATTCCATTAAGGAAATGATATTTGAAGTAACATTTTTATTGGCTGATTTATTTTAAGAGTTAATGGAAATATGCTGAAGATGAATGAAAGGAAAAAACTATGAAGAAACTATTTGTTATTGTTAGTATACAATTGTCTGTTCTCTAGAAAGAAAACTGTAGCCAGGATGGGAATTTGAATGCTCATAATATAGTGCAAAATGCTTTCTATAAACAATTTCTACTTAAAACATCTGCTTTTAGTATAATTTACATTTTAAAATCTGTAGTAGAAGGTCACCGTACCTGTGAAAATTGCATAATCTGTTCACAAAACAATGGCAGAATGGGAATGCTGTTGTAAATACATTGGTCCGATTTTGCTCCTCTTACTTGCTTAGGTACATAGTCATGCAAATTTAAATGAGATTACTCACACGAATAAAGTGAGTAGGATTTAGCCCATTGTTAATGGACTTTTTTCTTGCCCTCATGCTGGTGGTTTAATAATAAAAAGATCTTTTCTATTGGAACAGTAAGTATTTTATGTAAACATGTGCAGGATAAGTAGCGTGCTCAGTGTTTTAACACCAGAAATTGGAGTTCAGAGCCAGGATAAATATTTTTCACATGGTTTAGTTTTATCTTATTCCTTATTTATGTGCATCACAGTACTGCAAAATTATGGGACAGTGTCTGCTCAACAGAGGCCCCTGATAGTATAGCAGGAGTACACTAGGTCACTGTAGAGCCACTGGTGAGGCTGTGTGGTCAAAGTTTGCACAGTGCTTGCCTGTGTCAAGGTCAAGATACTGCAACAGGTCCCATCTCCATGAGAAAAAGCCATTGTGTTGCAGGACCCAGTTACAACATGGTAGTGCCTGACAAGTTAAAGCAGTGTGGCCTTGCAGTGTAGGGTGTTCTTTAATCACAGCAAATTCAGGAACTAATGGAAGTTGTGTGACATTGGGCATGGCTACACTGGAAACTTCAAAGCACTGTTATGGGAGCACTCCTACGGCAGCGCACGCTCTCCCAGCGCTCCTGGTAATCCACCTCCACGAGGGGATTAGCTCCGAGTGCTGGGAGCCTGTTTACACTAGCGCTTTAAAGTACTCTGACTTGCTGCGCTCAAGGGCATGATTTTTCACACCCCAGAGCCAGCAAGTCAGAGCGCTATAAAATGTAAGTGTAGCCAAGCCCATTGTGCATTACGTGGCTTTGAAAATCACAACCTCCTGCAAGACCAAATTGTGTTATGACCATGTTGATTGTTGCTGTGTTGTAATTTAGTAGCATTTTTGTAGTGTGGGCAAGATTTTGGACTCTTGCTTCTATGAGCTCTAAAATTCTACTTAGTCAAAATAAAAAATATTTTCTGACTTAGTTATTGTTTGCATTTGTATTTATAGCATCTACATACCCCATCTGAGCAGGAGGACTGCATTAGCTAGGTGCTGACCAAACATGTTAAGAAGATAGTACCTGCTTCCGGGAGCTTTCAATTGAAATAGACAAGACAGACAAAAAGTTGAAGGGGGAAATGAAAAACAGAGGTACAGATAGGTGAAGTGACTTGCCCAAGGTCACACAGTAGAGCCAGAAATAGAGCTCAGCTTTCCTGATTTCTATTCCAGTGTATTATCCACTATATCATGTTACTGCCTGTAAGTAAGAAGACGCAAAGTGCTTCTGTGATTAAGTTCAGTCATTATCTTTAAATATAGTTTACAACTAATGGACCTCATTCTGATCTCACTCTGGAATAAATCAGTAATAAGTCTGTGGAGTTAGACCTGTGCAAAACCCCTCAAACTTGCTAATATAATTCACTTTGGGCTCCCTGGAGCATGAAAGGCTCTGTACAAGTGCAGACTTGTCTAATTCCATTGTGTAACCTGGCAAGAAGTACTGGCAAAGTGAGCGCAGTTTTCTTAAAACACGTCAGTTCTGTAAAGGATATGCCATTGGAAGAATCCTTAATTTCTTTTTGGGGAATGTGTTTAGAAAAAACAAAACAAAAACTCAGGCTAACACCTCAGTCTCCTTCCCACTCCCTACTCTTTTTTCTTTTTTTGAGAAACGTTCTGGTTCTCTTTACTCCATGAATAAACAAAAGAGGTTATAGCCCTCCCGATCTCTTCCACCTACTTCCCCCTTTGCATGTCACCTTTAAG
This sequence comes from Eretmochelys imbricata, assembly GCF_965152235.1. Taxonomy (NCBI): domain Eukaryota; kingdom Metazoa; phylum Chordata; order Testudines; family Cheloniidae; genus Eretmochelys; species Eretmochelys imbricata. The sequence continues at coordinate 197,326,563 of NC_135574.1, read as the reverse complement.
TCTCTGAACACAGGATATGCCATTTTGGAACCTCCTGTTCATCAAGTCAGGTATCTTGCCTGATGCTTTTAGAGAAAGGCAACCTGACCTTCCTTCCACTTTAAGCTCCATCTACACTAGGAAATTGACTGTAGTTAGTAGTGCATCCTCCTGGACCAGTACTAAAAATTAATTAACTGCTAGAGCCAATGGGAGAAAGCATTCTTCAGCACCATTGAGTCTCAAGAGCATTTCCTGTAATGTTGGTGAAATAAGTTTGTACTGTTTTTGGTGGCAGTGAGGCCATTTTTATCACTGGTTTGGGGGGATCCATTGATGAAGGTTGGTAACAACTAGTCAATATCCTGGTATAAGCAGAACCTTAAATGATCATCGTAAGTCCCAAAACATGAGAGTGTGAGGGGAAAATGCACAATCAGGGATGACGATATTATATTTAGTTTAAAAATTAAAACTGTCTAACCTAAATTAAGATTAGTCCATAGACCCTGCAAAAAAAAGAGTATTCACTGTACTTACACATTCTGGTTCATTGCTGAATGGGCATTGTTAAAAATGGTTGCTGTAAGAGCTCATAACTGAAAGAAATGTTAATGATGCTGTATGCAGTATGAATAGAATCTTGTCTTGAAGCAAATTTAAATTAAAACATTGACTCAGACTTAATAAAGTGATCAAGAATTGAACCACTGACATTCCTACATAAGTAGTGAAGTGACAATGAAATCGTTTGTGGATATTTAAAGAGTGGATTGCATAAGTAATGGATTGCTCCATGTCCATAAAGAATCCATAAAGAATGGATTGCATAAGAATGGATTGCTCCATGTCTAGTTGGCAGCTGGTGTCAAGTGGAGTGCCCCAGGGGTCGGTCCTGGAGCCGGTTTTGTTCAATATCTTCATAAATGATCTGGAGGATGGTGTGGATTGCACTCTCAGCAAATTTGCGGATGATACTAAACTGGGAGGAGTGATAGATGCTGGAGGGCAGGGATAGGATACAGAGGGACCTAGACAAATTGGAGGATTGGGCCAGAAGAAATCTGATGAGGTTCAATGAGGATAAGTGCAGGGTCCTGCACTTAGGACGGAAGAACCCAATGCACAACTACAGACTAGGGACCGAATGGCTAGGCAGCAGTTCTGCGGAAAAGGACTTAGGGGTGACAGTGGACGAGAAGCTGGATATGAGCCAGCAGTGTGCCCTTGTTGCCAAGAAGGCCAATGGCATTTTGGGATATATAAGTAGGGGCATAGCGAGCAGATTGAGGGACGTGATCGTCCCCCTCTATTCGACATTGGTGAGGCCTCATCTGGAGTACTGTGTCCAGTGTTGGGCCCCACACTACAAGAAGGATGTGGATAAATTGGGGAGAGTCCAGCGAAGGGCAACAAAAATGATTAGGGGTCTGGAACACATGACTTATGAGGAGAGGCTGAGGGAACTGGGATTGTTTAGTCTGCAGAAGAGAAGAATGAGGGGGGATTTGATAGCTGCTTTCAGCTACCTGAGAGGTAGTTCCAGAGAGGATGGTTCTAGACTATTCTCAGTGGTAGAAGAGGACAGGACAAGGAGTAATGGTCTCAAGTTGCAGTGGGGGAGGTTTAGGTTGGATATTAGGAAAAACTTTTTCACTAGGAGGGTGGTGAAACACTGGAATGCGTTGCCTAGGGAGATGGTGGAATCTCCTTCTTTAGAAGTTTTTAAGGTCAGGCTTGACAAAGCCCTGGCTGGGATGATTTAATTGGGTATGGGTCCTGCTTTTGAGAAGGGGGTTGGACTAGATGACCCCCTGAGGTCCCTTCCAACCCTGATATTCTATGATTCTATGATTCTAAGTAGCAGGAACAATTCATATGCCAAAGAAAACAAAGGCTTGTCAGCCACCTTAATTGCTGAGCCTGGTTCTTTGTAACTTCCATGTGTCTTCTTGTGTCAAAACAAAATGCAATTGAGTTATGATGAAAAGGAATATTAAAACAAACTGGTGTTGCATTGTATTTCTTGTGTCTTTTGCTTGATCTAATATTTTGTTGTAACTCAAAGTATTTTAAAGAAAATATGTGTGTAGTCAGTATATATGCAATGAAAAACAGAAGAATACTTAGTTCTCTATACCCAGAAAAATCAAAATTCCTCCTCCATAGTTAAAAGAAAAGGAGTACTTGTGGCACCTTAGAGATGAACAAATTTATTTGAGCATAAGCTTTCATGAGCTACAGCTCACTTCATCCGATGCATTCAGTGGAAAATACAGTGGGGAGATTTATATACACAGAGTATTTTCCACTGAATGCATAATATGAAGTGAGCTGTAGCTCACGAAAGCTTATGCTCAAATAAATTTGTTCGTCTCTAAGGTGCCACAAGTCGTCCTTTTCTTTTTGCGGACACAGACTAACACGGCTGCTACTCTAAATCCTCCATAGTTGTAAACCTAAAGAAGTTTTGGGGGATCGATTGTTTCCAAATTCAGATGTTTACTCGTTTTGAATATATACAGAAATGTTATGTTATATAATGCATCTGATAAATGCAAAATTAATTTTAAAAAATCCACAAAGTTAATGCCTCATGATGGTTGCAAATTTAGTACAGTTGGGATGGGGAAAAAATTAAGGTTCCCGTAGCAATGCTAACTGTCCACATTGCACATATATATAGTTTGATTGCTACTTAAGATGTTTGGTTTTCTTCCTTTGTTTCATACTGTAGTGTTTATGGTAGCTGACAGGCACTGACTATATGAAAACATGGGGTTATAAATATAATTTACATTGAAACATAACGAGCAGTCAAAATACAGACCATATGTGCAATGTGAACAAGTTAGCTGTGCTCTGTAAGTTGTAATATTTATTTCCCATTGTCCTTGTGTTTTAAAATTGTAAAAGTAGCAATAAGCTTTCCTCTCTAATGGACCCACTTTAGCGAAGTCCCAGTTATACTGCATCTTGAGCTTAGTAAGGAACTTTGCAGTGAAATGGACCAGTTTAGCAAGTTTCAACTTGCTCTTTTTAGGAGCTCTTTGCTGTGCCCCTTGATTTGTGGCAAAGCGTAACTTGACAAAGTAGTTAGTTTCACTGCAAAGTCCCTTCCTGTGAGGAACGGGCACCAAAACTGAACTCTACTTATTTTTTATTAGCATCTCAGTCTTGGATGCCAACTTTCAGTCCTGTGGCACTGTTCTAATTTGACTTAGAATTGATCGCTAACAAATCATAAAGAGTCCATAAATCATAGTGCAAGAAGTGCTGCCTACAGATAAGGTTGTCTGCTGTTTTATCAGACCTTTTGTTTTCAATTATTTACAACTTTGCCAAATGTAAACCATTTGGGTTGAAAATTCCAGTGCCAGGTATCTGCCTTAGGCTTTTTTCTTTTCTTTTCTCTTTTTGATGGGGGAAGGGACATGGTGGTAGGGGAGAAGTTTAATCTAAAGCAGTTGGGCCATTTCAGAGAACCAGGTTGGAGGAAATGTTTTATCAGGGTTAAAAACTTTTTTTTTCTACAGTTGTTTTGTTGAGAAGGTCTAGCCCCTCCATGCCTTGGAGCAGGAACTCAGAATTAGACAGTGGAGTCTCCCTGGTGTCAGTGATATGTTTCTTGCTATTTGCATGAAAATCTGACCAAATCTGGTCAAAATATAAACCTTTGAAAAATCTGTTTGTACCTGCTCAATAGTTTTGTTAATTTAGTGGCTAAATTCTCTGAAGAGTTCATCTGCACTGAGCATGTTAAATAGAGCTGGTTTGGTTTGTATTCCAAACTGGAACAAAACCAACTTTTGAAATATTGGAGTTCTCGGGTAATTGCATTTCATGTTCTCCACACAGCTCCCATGCTAGATTCCGCTCACAGCATATGTGTGTCAATCAGATTGCACAAGTACCATCTCCACAGATAAGCTGAATATCATGGATGGCAGATGAAGCTTCCCCTGGGGGGAGGCTAGCACCCTGTCCTGCCTCCTCCTCCTGTGGTCCCGCCTCTTCTGCCCACAGCCCTGCCCACATTCCAGCCCCGCTCTGCCCCAGGCCCCCTCCACACTTGGCCCCCCCGCCACCGCTCTTCGCATCCCTCCTCTTCTCCACCCCTTCCCCTGCGAGGCCCGCCACTGATCTCAGGGACATGGCGGGTGGGGAGGCCTCTTGGGGGTGGAGGAGAGGAGGAACATGGCAAGCGGTGGGGACATCTGGTGAGAGGGGTGGAGTGGAGGAGAGGAGGGACTTACCAGGTGGCGGTGGAGGGTCTTGGGGAAAGGGGCGGAGCAGGGAGGGGAAGAGGCGGAGCACAGGCGGGGCTGCCATGGTCCAGGTGTCCGGCAGCGGGTCAGCAGTGGCTGCGCCAGGGGAGGCTTAGCCTTCCCAGTCCTTTTATACCCGCTACCTATGCTGAACATGCTCCATCCCAGGGCAGCAGGAGCTGAGCAGGACTTTCCCTGCAGTTGTGCTTCCTGACTGCCATGAGCTGCTGTGGCACCAGACACAGTAACTGAGAGTCCCTTCTGTGCTCTTAGTGGTCCTCCGCCTGGAATGCAGCAAGGTGAAGTACAGAGGTCAGGGAGAGTTGCCCTGTGCAGGGGTGGGGGGGCAGGAGCTTGGATGGGAGGAGGGTAGGAGGGGATATGGCAAAAGGGGACTAAGAGGCTGGGGTGCATGGGGGGGGAATGGCGCTGAAAGGTCTAACCACTAAACCACGCTCCCCTACAGAACCCGGAATTGAACCCATTATTGCTGAGCCATCGGCATTCTTTTGGTGTCTAGAAAATAGCTGTGAAACTGGCAAAATGTCTCTCTCCATTCTCCTCTAGTGGCAGGTATGCACCGCAGATACCAGCTTTCTATTGCTACCAGATTGCTCTGTTAGCTCAAGTGGTAGCAGAGTGTGCTGTGGGTTCAAGGGTCCCAGCCCTCCTGACGACCGATGTGAGGGTGTCAGCATGGTTCTGCATGATGGAGTTTTTTTCTTCAATTTTTAAATTTTTCAAAAACCTTGAAAATTACACAAATGTCAGATAACTGGTAACACACACATTTGCACAGACACAATATTTTTCATATTGATAAAATGACAGAAAATATTTCACACTCCTGTTAACTGACAGTCTTCTGCATGGAAAAAAAAAAGACATCTGAAACCAATTTTTGTTTTGGCAAATGAAGGCTGGTGCTCTTTTTTCTACTTACAGGACCATTAGAGTTAATTGAGATAAATATCTCTGCCATAAAAGCAAACAAAATCTTGCGCAATAGAGAAATAAGTATTAGAGATGTGTACTAGACATATTGAAGGGTGGTTTTGTTTTCTTTTTTTCATTTAGAAGCATCTGACTAAGGCTTATAATTAAGATGGAGTCATAACACAGCAGAGCAGTCCTGTCTAATGTAGATTGCCATTGCTTTGAATCACACAAGGGGTAGGCCAGTTTGAGAAATCTGTGGTATAGCTGCCTTCTTTAAAAAAATTGTGAAAGCTTCAGAAAAATGCTTTCTATTCTAGCAGGCAAAACAGAATCCCATTATGGATACAACTGGGTTTTTTTTCCTGAAAAATACACAGGCAATGGAGTATGTGGTGTATATACTTAGATGTAAGCATTGCTATTGGCTGTATGTGTTGTGGGTAGCAGACAACCATTATCCAGAACCTTTTATAACGTGTGTGTCCTTTCTTGTATTGGGGTATACATAAACCTTTCATTTCTTTTGCCAGCCAGTCTAATTTAAAATTATTCTAGATTGACTGTCATCTACTATTACACCCAGCCAATCTGTAAGAAAGTAACGAACCCTGCCTGAGCAGCATAAGAACATAAGAATGGCCATACTGGGTCAGACCAGTGGTCCATTTAACCCAGTATCCTGTCTTCCGACAGTGGCTAATGCCAGGTGCATCGGAGGAAATGAACAGACTAGGGCTGTTACTGAGTATCCATCCTCTGTCGTCCAGTTCCAGCATCTGGCAGAACCTACCCTCCTCTGATCCCAGACTATTAAGGATGAAAAGGGGGTGGGAGGAAGGGGAAATTAATAGTTATTCAAAGGGCTTTACAAAATATTAACTAGTTTGCTGTACCTCTCCAGAGTACATAATTATTATCCTCACTTTACAGATGGAGAAGCTGAGTTACATAGTTTGTGACTTGTCCAAAACCACACAAGGTATCCATATCTGAGCTGGATTAGAATTTGGAAACAAGATAGTTATTCCTTTCTTCTCAGCATTGTTTAGGCCCCAGTAAGCACACTGGTTCAGTTTTGGGCAGTGCATTTTTTAAAAGGAACAGACAAATTAGGTCTCATCCTGGAAGGTGCTGAGAGACCTCAACAGTGTTTAGCACCTTCCAGGATTGTGTCGCTAGAATATGAAGAAAGCAACAAGAATAAAACTGCATGGAAATTAGACTTGTCAATAGAGGTTAAAAACTGAGGATAGTGGTTTTTAGTCTCATCTCACTCTCTCCTTTATCTCCATAAAGATAATACTTAGTCCTGACATGAGTGTAGGGGATTGGACTAGATGACCTCTGGAGGTACCTTCCAGTCCTATGATTCTGTAATTGATTCTATGGTATTTGAAGACTGGGATCAGTTATATGCATTTGTCACTGAAGGCAAGACGAAAGGTAACTGTTTGAAGTTGCAGAAAAGAAAATTTAGGTTAAATATTAGGGGAAAACGCTATGGCAGTCTTAACAGTCGTCGTCTTAGTGTATGCGCAACGTGCCTCATGTAGCAGATGACCAGGATTCATCACCAAATTTGGTCTGATGGTTGGATCATTAGCTTCCCCGGCCTGGGCTGGGTACTGATGTGGAGTGAGATGTGAACACTAATCCATGCTCCGCAGTCAGAACAGTTAGGGAATGAAAAATTGAGGCTCTAGAATGGTCATCATTGGAGATAAAGTCAGACTTAACATCTGTCAGAGATGGTTTTTGAATAGTCATTTCTGTCACAGTGTAGAGAGGAGGACTAAATAACCAAGTGGAGCTTCCTTGCAGCACACAGACACAGTATATGAAACAGAATCCACTGGAACTTCAGAATAATACTTAGTTAAGTTTAAAAATTAGTTCATAGGTGTGTAATTGTTACCATGAGGACACTTTTAAATAGTACATGGAATGAAGGTAGAAGTATTTTGGGGACATAAAGAACACATGGAATAGCTTACCTTGTTTTTTTACTGTGTACTTTGAAGACTTGCCTTATTTACAGTGAAAATGCAGGTTCCAAAAGGATGGCAAACCTACCTCCACAAGGAGACCCACCATTGCAATATTTACTAGTCTTGGTCTCTTGTCTTATGATGTGGAGATGGAGCTGCTTTGAGAGCACAGTGGCAGTAATGTGAGCACCCTAGTGAATCAGGGTGTCTCTCCATCTGTCTCAGTCTTGATTGGGGAAAACGCTGTACGTTCCTCCATCCTTCTGTTTAACAGAAAACCTCCATCCACTATTCCTAACTCTCCTCCATGAACACACTGTTGCTGTATGTGCTACCTAATCCTTCACCACGGTTCCCTATGGGACTAAGCCCTTCCAGTGTAGGGAGAAAGTTGCACACAACAGTCAATTGAACGGATTTTGCAGGGTTCCTAGATTTGCCCACCATATTCTTCTACAAACTGACTTTTATAAAACTTTGAAAATGTATGGCTGCGCTCTTTTTGTAGATTGTTTAGATTGTCAAAAAATACATTCAAGCAGGCTTTTCTTTCTTTTTTTCTCCCCAGTCTGTAGCTTCAGCAGACATGGATTTGAACCAGCTGGAGGCCTTTCTTACTGCCCAAACCAAAAAGCAGGGAGGTATCACAGCAGATCAGGCTGCAGTCATTGCAGAATTTTGGAAAAACCACAGAACAAAAATTCGAGAGAGTCTGATAAATCAAAGTCGGTGGGACAACACCTTGAAAAACGTGAACTGGAGAGTGGATTTGAAATCGCAGTCAAGACACATCGACCAAATAAACACCCCTGTTGCAATCGTTGAAATGGAACTGGGGAAAGATGGGCAGGTGAGCTCCCTCTTCGTTTTGTAAAACTTAAAAGATCTGATCTTGGGATACTCATACACAGACATTTTACCTATTGATTAATGGAATGCATCCAAACCCAGTCATGATACTTGTTATATTCCCCTTCTTACCTCCCAGCTTCTCACTGTGCTTGCACCTGTGCTCACCTTCTTTGGTGTAATCTGCTTTCCGCACATAGTCTAAAATTGAGCTCTCAAATTCAATTCCAGCCTTTTTAACTTCAGTTCAGGGCCTCCTGAGGTATAGAAGGCAAACACTCACTCATTCAGCCTTCCGGTTTTTATGCTAGAATTATTTTGAAAGTTTTCTCTGTTGCCATACACATTACATGCTAAAATTATAGCATGTTGTTGTTATCTCCAAACAAATGCTAGTATTGGATATAACTACAAGGCACCAGGTTTGCTATGAGCAATATTTACTATGGGGAAATCTGCAGATGCTTTTAATTTAGGATTAGACTCATGAAAATTAGTTTTCATAAAATAAAGACCAGTCATAAAGTTCTTTTTGCAGTTTTCTCATTGTGACTGCTACTCTGTGTAGTCACAATCTGTTTGAAAGAGATTAATTCTTCCACCCAACTGCAGGAAACCTGAGCTTGGATTCTCAATTTTTAAGTCTGCAGCTCTTTTTTAAACATTTATAATTCAGTTATCTAGATAACCAAATAACCTGTTTTTCCATTATGAATTTTTATTCTCTTTAGATAGGAAATGGTTTTCGATTTGGTATCTCTTCCTTTGCAATGTTTTTGCAAACCTTGGAATCTTTTATTTTAACAGCATGTTAGTATAATTCACTCTCAGTTTAGTACAAAATTAGAAAAAAAAAATCCAAATATCGCTTTAAAGCAAAACCAAGCATATACTAAGCATACAAGGTCAAGTTCTACCTCATTACATCTGCCCTTACTGACTTAATTCTAAGTGAGATCAGAATGTGACTGGAAGGTATGCAAAACAGAGAGCATGAGAATCCTTCTGAAGCAGCATTCACTTTGCTTAATTAATGGTATTTTATTTGAAACACCCTGTTTGTTCGATTCTCATCTTTTGTCCAGATTTCTTGTGCATTTTCAACACAGTGGACGTTCTCTAGCTATGCATTTCTAAAGTGAACCATCGCTATAATATGTAATATATAATATGTAATTTAAAATTTTCTACCCAATCTTATCATTTTTTCCCCAGGTCTTAAGGTTAGAAATGAGTGCATCCCATTAATAGCAAATGAAAAAACCCTGACCATTAAAAAGAGTGGCCCTATATATATAAAACTATAAATATAGTTATTAGTCCTTGCTGGAATTATATTTTACCCTCACTGGATTCCTTCAATAACAAACTAATTTACAAATACTTTTATAGTCTGTCATTCTTGAGAGGGAGGCAGGCAAAGGAAACATGATGCAAGAGGGGAAAACGTAACAGGCATTTCTGAGAAATCCGATTTCTATTTAAAAAAAATCACAGCAAAAAGATTCCATTTCTATAAACAATATTTCATGACTCACTTGAATTATCTTAGCAAGTCCGTTTCATATTTCAAATATGCTTAAGACAGAGGATTGTGGATATATATTTCTAAACTAGCATTTTTTCTAAATTATATCCAACAAGTTCTCATTTACTTTATTAAGGACAAAATCTGATCTACTCAGTGAGTTAAGGGACTATTCAATCTGAATACATCGATTTCAATTACAGCACAGAATACGAAGTATACAGTGCTCACTTTAAATTATTAATTTTTATTACAAATACTTGCACTGTAAAAAAGATAAACAAAAGAAATAGTATTTTTCTATTCAGCTCATGTAAATCCACTTAGTCCTTCTTCTTGTTCAGCTAATCGCCAAGACAAACAATTTTGTTTACATTTACGGGAGATAATGCCACCTGAAAGTGAGAACAAATGGTTGCATGGCACTGTTGTAGCTAGTGTTGCAAGTGTTGCCAGATATGCTAAACATTCATATGCCCCTTCATGCTTCGACTTGCTCTAAAGTCTTACATTGTTTTGTTTTTGAATGCAGTTATTTAAAATAATAATAATTCTACATTTGTAAGTTGCACTTTCACAATAGAGATTGTACTACAGTACTTGTAAGAAGTGAACTGAAAAATGCTATTTCTTTTGTTTCTTTTTTACAGTACACATAATATAAAGTGAACTTTGCATTCTGTGTTGTAATTGAAATCAATATATTTGAAAATGTAGCAAAACATCAAAAATATTTATAATAAATTTAAATTGGTATGCTATTATTAACAGTGCTGTTAGTCACGATTAATCACAATTCTACTATTTTTAATCTTGTGATTAATTGCAATTATATTTTTTAATCATTTGACAGCCTTAGAATTATATTGGAATCTAGCTCGTATTAAATAAGTAACCACATATTGCTTAATTAGGTTTCTCATCAGCTGGTAACATTTGAGTTAAATTTGTATATATTTTTAAATATTGCTTCACTGAATCTTTGGGTTAGGGTCACAATAGCATTATAATTTTTTTCATTGATCTCTCTGTGGGGTTTATGCTTAATTGCTCATTGTTATGTTCATGTCTTGAGTAAATTTGGAGTCTGTAGTACTTTTATTATTGTGATCAAGAAAATACATGTATTCGTGCCAGTCTGTAATTTAACAGCTAGGACTTTTTTTTTTTCTAAAGTAAAAATGTGGATGATATATTTGATGAAATTTTGAAGGTCTTTTCTTGGATTTGTTTGAGATAGCTAGCTGATGATTCAGAAATAAATTATTCAGAACAGACTTTTTCATTTGAACACCTGATAGCATGGGATATATGTGTGTGTTGATGTGTAACAAATTAACTTAAATATTTTATTTGTTTAAACAGAGGCAATGAAAAGCTCTGTAGGAAGTGTCTCTTTCCAGAATTCAAAATCAGTCAAACAGATACTTCATAGATCTCTGTCCGCAGCTGATTAGAGCCACTAAACAGGATATAGGATGTTCCAATGCAATGTCCGTTATCCCCTGCTTTAAAGTGTAAATGTGTCAATAACTTGAATCACTTTTTATGATTTGCCATCTCTGAATTTAAACCAAAGTCAATTGTCTTATGTCTGAAAGGTTTTTTTTAAGAACTAACAGGCAGAGCTTGCTATGCTTCCGTGACTGGTTCAGTAGCAACAACAGACCAAGCTTTAACATTTAGTCTGTGTTGGCTAATTTTATTAATGTTTTCTGCTGGATTTTATTTTACTCATATTATTGAGATTGAATGTTAAAATGTCCATTTTCTAGAAATTGTTACAACTCATAAATATATGTTATTGATGTCATTTGGAGCTGTGACAGTGCTTATAATGAGGTGTGTTGCAAGGGGGGTGGCTGACACAGGTAAAAAGAGGGGGAAAATTGAGCTGGGTTACCGAGGAGGTGCACTTCAAACACTTTACCGAACTGCCTGCTCCCAGACTGACAGATCCCTACATGCTTTTTTTCAGACCACTTTAAGGACTGTTGACAATATGGGGGAAATTAGTTGTTTTTCCCCTCTCCTCCTTCCCAGTTAGACATGCAGATTGCTAAAAATGTTGAGAGCTGGGTCCAGACCAAAATCACAGATACAAACGCCTCTAACTTCAGGAAGTTGGCGTCCGTATTCTTGATTGGCATTTTGGCACTTTCTCAAGTGAATACTGTATTTTGAGATTTTATGTCTCTTGTATGTTCAGAATCCTGCTGCTGCCTGTTTTTTAGATATTGTTTTCAAAGAAGCATAAAAACATTAAAGGAAAAGGAGTACTTGTGGCACCTTAGAGACTAACAAATTTATTTGCGCATAAGCTTTCGTGAGCTACAGCTCACTTCATCGGATGCATTCGATGAATTCTTTTTGTGAATACAGACTAACATAGCTGCTACTCTGAAACCTGTCATAAAAACATTATTCAGCCCCACCAAATACTTAACTTTACTGCCTCCCCATTTATTTTAGGGGCTACCTGAAAACTGTCCTAAAGTTGCCTTGTTTCAGCCTACTTCATTGACTTTTTCCTCATTCCATTCTCTACTCATGCCATTCTTTGCTCATCAGTCACCAGCCTTTTTCTTTCTTTTTCTTTTCTTTTCAAGCTTAATCTGCTGTGCTTTCTAACACCCTTATCCCTCTTCATACAAGAGTCTTATCTTTTGCCATCTAAAAGTGTCTTCTTGTATCTCTACACCTCTTTGACTCTCTTTCAAATTTTGTGTAGCTTTTCTCCTTTGCTTATACCTCTTCATCTCATTCTCCCTCACTGTTATTTCTTCATAACTACTTTTTTCCTCTGAAGTCTTTTTTTGGGAGGATACATTGTCAGTGGCATAAGAAAGTGGATGTTTTGATTTTGTACTATGGTTTGCTATTAAACCTTGGAGCTGTGCCATATACACAAACTTGTGTTCTGGTCTGGGTGAGCGTCCTCTGATAGTTGACTCTCCCTTTTCCCTAGAGCTGTTTACTTTCCATCCAATATACAAATCCAGTTAATGCTAATCGTATTCTTGGAAATGTGCACTTATAAATCAACCACAAACTATTCGAAGTAGAACTGCTTTATTTACATATAGTCACTTGCAATGTATCTGTCACTGAAGTCCTCCAGTTTACCAGAGAAGGCAAACGTCTGTTTATATAATGAATAGTCTGCAGCTACTCCACTGCTGTCTTTGACAATAGAAATGTATAGAGAAAATATATGCATTGCTAACACTATCCATTTTCTTTTTACTGAAGAGTCATTTCTTTTTTTTCTTACAAGACTCTTTTTTTTATTTTAAAAAACCAGCAAGAATGGGTGATGTTAATTACTGGCTGCATGGCTGAGGACTTTAAAGGCAAAAAAGCTGGTCATGGCATGAAGTGAGAACAATACTTCATTGTATTCTATTGTAATTTAGAGCCCAGCTTGGTTTAAGGTGGTCACAACTTCTTTCTGAGTTTTTGGAATTTAGAGAGACAAGGTAGGTGAGGTAATATCGTTTATTGGACCAACTTCTGTTGGTGAAAGAGTCAAACTTTTCAGCTTACACAGAGGTCTTCTTCAGGTCTGGGAAAGGTACTCAGAGTATCACAGCTAAATACAAGTTGGAACAGATTGTTACACATAAGGAGTTAAAATGTTGCAAGAAACCATTCAAGGTGAAGTGGGCAGTTAACACTTTAATCTGTAAAACAAAGGAGAGTTAGCAGGTTACAGATTGTTGTAGGTTTCAGAGTAACAGCTGTGTTAGTCTGTATTTGCAAAAAGAAAAGGAGTACTTGTGGCACCTTAGAGACTAACCAATTTATTTGAGCATAAGCGTTCGTGAACTACAGCTCACTTCATCGGATGCATACTGTGGAAAGTACAGAAGATGTTTTTATACACACAAACCATGAAAAAATGGGTGATTATCACTACAAAACGTTTTCTCTCCCCCCACCCCACTCTCCTGCTGGTAATAGCTTATGTAAAGTGATGACTCTCCTTACAATGTGTATGATAATCAAGGTGGGCCATTTCCAGCACAAATCCAGGGTTTAACAAGAACATCTGAGGAAGGGCGGGGGTAGGAAAAAACAAGGGGAAATAGGTTACCTTGCATAATGACTTAGCCACTTCCAGTCTCTATTCAAGCCTAAGTTAATTGTATCCAATTTGCAAATGAATTCCAATTCAGCAGTCTCTAGCTGGAGTCTGGATTTGAAGTTTTTCTGTTGTAATGTCGCAACTTTCATGTCTGTAATCGCGTGACCAGAGAGATTGAAGTGTTCTCCAACTGGTTTATGAATGTTATAATTCTTGACATCTGATTTGTGTCCATTTATTCTTTTACGTAGAGACTGTTCAGTTTGGCCAATGTACATGGCAGAGGGGCATTGCTGGCACATGATGGCATATATCACATTGGTAGATGTGCAGGTGAACGAGCCTCTGAAAGTGTGGCTGATGTGATTAGGCCCAAAGATGGTGTCCCCTGAATAGATATGTGGACACAGTTGGCAGCGGGCTTTGTTGCAAGCTTAGGTTCCTAGGTTAGTGTTTTTGTTGTGTGGTGTGTGGTTGCTGGTGAGTGTTTGTTTCAGGTTGGGGGGCTGTCTCTAAGCGAGGACTGGCCTGTCTCCCAAGATCTGTGAGAGTGATGAGTTGTCCTTCAGGATAGGTTGTAGATCCTTGATGATGCGTTGGAGAGGTTTTAGTTGGGGGCTGAAGGTGACGGCTAGTGGCGTTCTGTTATTTTCTTTGTTAGGCCTGTCCTGTAGTAGGTAACTTCTGGGTACTCTTCTGGCTCTGTTCATCTGTTTCTTCACTTCAGCAGGTGGGTATTGTAGTTGTAAGAACGCTTGATAGAGATCTTGTAGGTGTTTGTCTCTGTCTGAGGGGTTGGAGCAAATGCAGTTGTATTGTAGAGCTTGGCTGTAGACAATGGATTGTGTGGTGTGGTCTGGATGAAAGCTGGAGGCATGTAGGTAGGCATAGCGGTCAGTAGGTTTCCGATATAGGGTAGTGTTTATGTGACCATTGCTTATTAGCACCGTAGTGTCCAGGAAGTGGATCTTCTTCCCTTTTTTAAAGATGGGCACTACATTAGCCTTTTTCCAGTCGTCCAGGACCTCCCCCGATCGCCATGAGTTTTCAAAGATAATGGCCAGTGGCTCTGCAATCACATCCGCCAACTCCTTTAGCACTCTCGGATGCAGCGCATCCGGCCCCATGGACTTGTGCTCGTCCAGCTTTTCTAAATAGTCCCGAACCACTTCTTTCTTCACAGAGGGCTGGTCACCTCCTCCCCATGCTGTGCTGCCCAGTGCAGCAGTCTGGGAGCTGACCTTGTTCGTGAAGACAGAGGAAAAAAAAGCATTGAGTACATTAGCTTTTTCCACATCCTCTGTCACTAGATTGCCTCCCTCATTCAGTAAGGGGCCCACGCTTTCCTTGACTTTCTTCTTGTTGCTAACATACTTGAAGAAACCCTTCTTGTTACTCTTAACATTTCTTGCTAGCTGCACCTCCAGGTGTGATTTGGCCTTCCTGATTTCACTCCTGCATGCCCGAGCAATATTTTTATACTCTTCCCTGGTCATTTGTCCAATCTTCCACTTCTTGTAAGCTTCTTTTTTGTGTTCAAGATCAGCAAGGATTTCACTGTTAAGCCAAGCTGGTTGCCTTCCATATTTACTATTCTTTCTACACATTGGGATGGTTTGTCCCTGTAACCTCAATAAGGATTCTTTAAAATACAGCCGGCTCTCCTGGACTCCTTTCCCCCTCATGTTATTCTCCCAGGAGATCCTGCCCATCAGATACCTGAGGTTGTAAAAGTCTGCTTTTTTGAAGTCCAGGGTCCGTATTCTGCTGCTCTCCTTTCTTTCCTGTGTCAGGATCCTGAACTCGACCATCTCATGGTCACTGCCTCCCAGGTTCCCATCCACTTTTGCTTCCCCTACTAATTCTAAGCTGTTCCTTTTCTGATTCTACTGCCATTTTAAAAGACAGAAGGAGACAGGTATGTCTATCTCTTCATATGAACCAAAGAAGTGGGTTTTTTATTTTTAGAATAGACAAATGTTAGCATTAATACATCTATTGGGTGGATGCTCTTCATGAAAACCTGTTACTAAATTCCAATCTAGTGGTTTTAAAAGTGCTTGCTATTTAGATGAATGGAGGTGGTTGCTGTAATCCTGATTTTTTAGAAGTTAGAGATAAAAAGACCTATTTGAGGAAGGCACCCTCTCACTAGTACTGGATGTAGTTCCCAGATAGGGATTATGCCAGGTATAAACTGATGAAAATTTGAAGACTGATTGTCAAGCCACATCATACCATAGCTGTACCAAGTCTAATATCCTGCCTCTGGCCATGTCAGATACCTGATAATTCAGAGGAAAATGGGGAGAGGGGGAAACCATAATGCAACTAGACAATTGTGTAAAATTGTACAGTACATGGGGAAGGGAAATGCCTTGATTTTGGAGGTGATGAGATTATACCCTGAAGCCTGAAACATGATTGACCACCTTACCTTGCATGGCTGCAGAAACTTTGTGGGTTTGCTCTGTTGTCCATTCAAAATGAAACATGATCCAAGGTAAAACACAGTAACCTTTTGTTGTAGCAAAAGCAAAAAAAGTAAGAAGAGAGAGACTCATCTTGACACATTTGATGTTTTGTTAAATTCTACACAAATTGTGAGATCCTAATATGGATTAACTTTATAATTTAATCAAATGATGATGATCTAAGATACATATGCAGGCATTTGCACAATTGCTCATACACACACACAAATATAAAAATATTAGGCTATACTTTCATAATCTAATCAAGGGTCCAGGATTTAGCTTCTCTGAATCTCATCATATGAGTAAAATTACAGATTGTGAATGCCTGTGAGCTCCTAGTTTAGAGGTGGGCAAACTACCGTCCTGTCCGGTCCCTGAGCTCCTGGCCGGGGAGGCTCACCGCCAGCTCTTCCTCTGCTGTTCCCCCTCCCCGCAGCCACGCCACCCCTCGGGCAGTGCTCTGGGCGGAGGGGCTGCGCACTCCTGCAGAGCAGCAGCATGCCTACCTCTGGCCCGGCAGCACAGTTGCCAGACATGCTGCTCTAAGCAGCATGGTAAGGGGGTGGGGGATGGGTAAGAGGCAGGGGGTCCTGGCGGGCAGTCAGGGGACAGGGATCAGGGGGCGGTTGGATGGGGCAGAGGTTCGGGGTGGGGGGAGGGCAGGGGATGGGGAATGGGGGGGTTTGATGGGGGGGATCCCGGGAGGCGGTTATGGGTGGGGGTCCCGGTAGGGGGCAGTCAGGGGACAAGGAGTGGGGGGGGGGGAGTTGGATGGGTGGGAGGTTCTGAGGGGGGCAGTTGGGGGTGGGAAGAGGGAGTGGACGGATAGGGGCCAGGCTGTTAGGGAGGCACAGCCTTCCCTACCCGGCCCTCCATACAGTTTCGCACCCCGATGTGGCCCATGGGCCAAAAAGTTTGCCCATCCCTGTCCTAGTTGGTGTTCCTTACATAGTAAATCTAGGCTTCTGTAAGAAATTTGGATTCTGTGGTTTGTGGTTAGTTCCAGCAATAGCTTTCACTGCTAAAGAACAGGCTGAGGATATATCATGAGTAAGTCGTGCTATGGGTAGAAAAAAAATTACATCTGCCATTGCTGCTGCCAAAGATGGATAAACACTACAGTTCAGGCTGCAACCTAGCTATTTCTGAAGGTAATCTTCGAGAACAAATTTCCTATTTTTAATATACTGTATGTTCTGAAAAGACAGATCTATTTTTGTAGAATGCAAAGAGATGCTTGCCATGGTAAAACAGTTCCAGATTCCATAACTGCAGGATAAAGAGAACATGGTGTGCAGTGAAAAAAATACTGTACCTATTCTCCCAGCATCCTTAAACTAGTCTAAACTTATGTAATTGAAGCTATTGCTTCAGTCAGAGATTGGAAAGTGCATTCAGTTAGTCCAAACAAATCAATCAGCCTAACCACAGCAAGCCTAATAGACGTTGCGATTAAAACTATAAAAAACACGGAGTAGAAGTTAGTGAAAAATCACCTTAGTGACCAGGAAAAACATAATCACTTGAGCTTTTGTGCGCCATGGAAATTTCCAAGTTAGAGGGAACAGTTACATAACGAGGTACAGTGAAAAGTGAATGTAAAAACATAGAAGGGCAACGGGTCACATAGCTCAGAGAGAACTAGAACAAAACTGATTTATTAAAACTGAATTTTGCTAAACACAACACATTGTACTCGTGGTGGTTCTTCACTTTGCTGATTCATATCCTTTCCTGAAAGCTCAGCAAAAAAGAAATATGTAGTATATCGCTGAGAGTATATGCCATATGTTGTGGTTCTAAAAGTACAGAATTGAGGCATCAGTCAACAAAAATGTAAGTTTAATTCTAATTTTTATTTTGTCAGGGCTCAGACTTTTAAATCAAGAGGTCCTGGGTTCTGTTCCCTGCAGATGACCCAAACTGGCATTGTTACATTTGTCTGTGCTGTCTCTAACCTCTAGATCATAGTTTGTTCCCAGAGCCAGGAACAGAACTCAGGAATCCTGATACCCAACGTTCTGATGCTAGTTTACAAAAAAAATGTCTCTCCGTATGGGTTGTTCGTCACAGAGGATAAATTTGCATGCTTCTTCCCTCCACCCCTTTCATCCCTCATTACTCAGATAAGTACAGACCTCTTATTTCACCTTGGTTAAGGGGAGCAGTCTTTTAAGAACATGGTTTGCCAGACTGAGTGTATTTGAGACTGAGAGCAATGTTTGGGAGATTTTGCCTGTGTTCACCGAGTGGTAAATCCTGTCTGTGCAAACTCCAAAAAGCTCAGACCTTGTTTTAATAAACGTACCTTTCCAGAAAACAGCCTTCACTCTTGAAGATGTGTCCCTAGCACATATGGGGGGATTGGATGCCTTACGAGATGCTAATGAGCTTCAGAGCCTTTTGCCTATAGGTCACCTCTCTGAATTCAGCCAAATTTGATAGGTATTAACAATTATTCCCATCCAATTGATGACTGGTGGCCCCTGTAAAGGATGTTTAGTGAGTCTCTGTTCCAGTTCCCACATCATAAACTCATCACATGCTTTGCATTAGGTGGCAGACTCAGCAGAGAAGCCAAGAACCTCATGAACCATAGAGATTGAAGGGCCCCATTACTTTGTCATAGAACATGAGTGCCTGCCCTGTTGAGCACCCCCTGTTGGCCAAGCAGGCACACTTCCTTTCACTCCTCAACTGGGGTTCAGAAATAATACGCTCTCCCTCTGGAGTCTTTAAGCGATTTTCTCCTTCTCCTGGGGTTTAGCTTCCCCCAAAGCACTCAGCTCCCTTTTAGGACTAGGGGTCTTCTCAGCCCTCCTTCTTTGGTGTGTGTATTCTGTTTTTGTTTGTTTGTTTGTGTTTCAGTCCTGGCTTCCATGATCTGTAGGCTCTCCTCAGATCCAGTGATTATCCCGCTCTCCTCCTGAGACTGGAGATTCTGGTCTTGACACAGAGATTCTCCCCTCCGGTTCAGGGGTTCTCGTTCTAGGGGCTGAGGTTTTCTCTCACGCTGTTCCTTACTTGGCACAGGTCCCCTTGTTGGCTGTGCTTGTTACCTCAGGCCAGCTGTGGCTTTCAACAAGTTTCTCCCCTTCAGCTGGTACCTGTCTCCTCCCCAGGCTCAAAGGGTTCAGCACGCAGCCTTCTGTTTGGTGTGTTTCTCATCTGAGGGAAGATGCAGCATATATACAGCCATCTTTTCTAGAGCTGATTCTGATTGGATGGCAGGGAGGACAGCCTGGCCCCACTCTCTGTACAAGGCTCCTTGTCCCGGGCCATGAAAGGAATAGAAACACAGGGTTTCCTCAAACACAGCCTATTCCCCCAGGTCCGCTTCCTCTCTCCCCATATCTGCCTTTGTCATTTTCCTTGACCCTTGGATACCAGACCTTAAAGGGGAGCCACACTATGAGATAGATGAGATGACCCTTCAGTCCTACTGCCCTCTAGGGGACAGACCCCCTGTCACATGCCCACAGAGGAAGTTTCCCTCAGATTAGGGTTGAGACAGGCTGGCAGGGCAGTTTGTATGCAAAGCTTACCCTGCTGTAGATACAGAACTTCATTCAGTAAGGCTGCCTTTCAACAGCATGAAATCCACACAGTTTTTAAAGACTGAGCTTGTGTTTATTTGCAAATGTATTGCAGATTTGCACAAAATGTATTGTGGAGCTGCATGAAACTCCGCAGCTACGAAACATGATCTGGCTGGCCAGCCTGAATGAGGCCAAACTGTGCTGCAACCTCATTAACGAAATGTGTTCTAGCCCAGTGTTTCTTAGCTTTTTTGACACCAGGGACTGGCTTGCTGCCTTCCTAAACTGTGTCAAGGAATACTCAGGGACCAGCACCCATCCATGGACTCGTCGTTGAGACTGTTCTAGTGTAGGTCACTAACTAGGCTTAGAGCCCGGTTATTCTATTACAGTTTGGCCCCCATCCGTGCTTACCAAATGGAGAATTAACCTTGCTGTGGTTAAACTGGATTTTAACTGTCATATAGTTATAAAGGCTGGGAAGGTAGATCTTAAGTGTCTGAAGTAGAACCACATTTATAGACACAGTCTTTAGGTGGTCAGTGTAGACAGGGTCAAAGCAAAATAGAACAGATGGATTAAACAACCAAATCTTTATCACAGTTCCTGTGGCTAATGTGCAGCAACAGCATATGGCACTTCCTGTTGGGTAACTACCTGCTTGCTCATTGAAGATACAGTACTTACACGCAGATTGTGTATGTTGAGTGCTGCATTTCCAGCTCTTGAGAGGCCAGAAAGCCTCTTTCTGATGTTAGGCATCCTCCACTACAGGGATATGTCATTCATTAGTCATGTTTGGAGATGAATAAACTTTATACATCAAAAATTTCGTTCATAAAACTGTGAATGGTGAGGGTTTTTTAGTTTGTAAAATAACTTATCTCTGGAATGCACAAATATTAAAGGGTTAGAGGATCTAAAGTTTAACTTACAAAAAAAAAAACAAAAAACGTTCAGCCTGATTCCACAACACAAAGAATTCGAAATTTTCTCTACTGGCTAGCCTGTGTACAGCAAATCCAAGACGTTGGTTTTCTCTGTGATTTCGTTAGTTTGTGCTCTGTCACGTTCTGTCAGCATTCTCCATTCTTGGGAGCAGTCAAGGTATCTAAATTTACACGAAACTGTTTCGTAGACAGCTCAACAAAGAAGCATTGTTGCAAATGTGAATGCCTTTCACATGGCTGATCAGGCGTCCTGGTATTACAGGGATGGCCTGGCCAAATATATCAAAATAGCATTTTACCAGCTGACCAACCTTCCCTCACCCTGGTAATATGCCACCCACTGCCAAGAAGAGTTTGGAGGCCCAGCTGGGCCCTGGTACACTAGATTCCTAAATGACACCATGCTGGAGTCCAATACAAAAGCAACTGGCCTGTGTGTGTGGGTGTGATTCTCCTCACCCTGTGTAAATATTAAGGAAGGTTCTGTCCTTTATAAAATCTAGAAATTATAGAAAATATTTTGGGAGAAGCTAGGCTCCTTTTAGGGGGAGGGAATTAGTATTGTAGAAAATATGATCATTTTCTTATAGATACTGTACTGTAACAATGAAGTGAGTATCTTTAAATGTCTACTTCTCTTCTGCTTTATAGGTCATGTTTTCAGCAGGTGGCTGTTGGAATTTGCACAGAATTTTTATGCTTATTTTTAGTATCCTGCAGGTGCAGTTGTCTCATTTGTATGTGCAAATGCAGTGACTTTACAATTATACCTTTGCAGGCTGGCCTTTGCCTCCTCTTGCTGAAAATGTGGACCAATAACTAGGTCAGGAAATGTAACTTGCAACTGAAAGAGAAAACAGAATGTGATACCAAGTAGCAAAAGGGAAGGCTTTTAAAGTTAGCTGTGTCTTAACATTTACCTCTTTTGCATGGTACAGAAGGAGCCATGGGCCACTGAAGTTAATGTAAAGACTCCCATTGATTTTAATGGGCTTTGGATGAGACTCCAAGTAAATGGCTTTTCCAAGCAATTTGTGGTAAGCTAAAAACTGAAAGCAGTATAAACTGAACACTTGAGTTCCCATCACCAGGGATTTCAGTCATAGAAGTCAGCTGAGCATGCTTTCTCCTTTTTCTACCTGCATTTCCACTATCTGTTGGAGGAAGACGTGCTGCTGTACTGTGACCAAGTGGGGTGGTTATGTCTACACTGCAGACCTTACAGTGGCACAGCTGTACCACTGCAAGGTGTCCCGTGTAGCCGCTCTATGCCGACGGGAGAGCGCTCTCCTGCCTGCATGCAGTAGCTATGTTGACTGGGAAACGTCTCCTGCTGACATAGTGATGTCAACACCAGCGCTTTTGTCGGTGAAACTTATGTTGTTGTTTTTTCACACCCCTGACCGACAAAAGTTTTGCCAACAAAAGTGCTAATGTAGACATAGCTTAAGAATCAGTTGATTAAAGATGCTAACACCTCTGTTCTTTTGTTGTAAATATGATGATCTGCATCTTTAAATTTTGAGGAATGCTCGTTGTTATCGCTGTTTGGGGCATTTCTGATTTTGACAGGGTGATTACACCTTCTTTACGCTTTGTAAAATATTGTGTCCCGGAGTAACTTTAAGGCCATGGAACCTGTCTGGCTTTAAATATGATATTTAGAGTAAGGCTTTTGGACCCTTTGTGGAAATGCAGAGATATTATAGTGTCTCATCCAGATTAGGTACATTTCATTGGCTCCAGTTCAGATGTACAGTATAAAAAACTGAGGGTTTTTTTTTTTCCACTGGAGAGAGAGCTAGATGGAAGGCCATCTGATCTTGTATGGGATACAATCTTGTTTGTAAGACTGCTTCTACTCTTTAAAATGTAAAGAAAACCTGAGGAAGGGGTGTGTTCCTCAACAATTCACTATTTGTGGGAGGATGACAGCATGAGCCCTTCTCACATTTCCAGGGCCATTCTTCCTGTGACATCTGATTTGCCATGGACATGTTCTGACCTTGCACCATTTAAGTTTTTCAGTGCATCACTGCAACATTAAAAGTACGTTGTTGGTCTAAGCGTCAGTCCTACTAAAGTATATGTTTTCAGCTCTAAAGTACATTTGGATAAACGCTGAATGGAATATTTTAAATTTCCTACTCATCCATAATATTATCTCACTTGGTCTTTGCTGTTTAAGCTTGTTTTTAAAATAAAAATTGTCTAGTTCAGTTGCAGAGCATTTCAACTAAATGTATTCCCCCCCATTAGTGATATCTTTTATAAAAATGACCAGGTCAATTTATTAGGCCCCAGATTTATCCTAATGATTTTCTTTTTATTATTATATCTTGCATGCTTGATATTTCTTTAAAGAATGCTGCTACCTAGCAGAAACTGAGGCAAACTCCCACAGGAAGAGCTTAATGTTGAACTCGTGGCTCTGAGGAAGCTTAGGAATGCTGTGTGATTCTACATGGGCACAAAAACATAGTGAATAACAAAACAATTTTATAACTGTATTTTCTGATTTGAACTAGCAGCCCTGTCTGTTTCCCTTACTGGCTTAGATCATGCAAGAGTTTAAAATAATTTTCATGTATGTAGTGTCTTCTAGCCACAGATCTCAATGAAACTTGTTGAGAAATGTTAATAAATTAAGCATCATTGCCCTTTCTGAGGGAGGGAACTATTATTTTCCCCAGTTACAGATGAGGAAAACTGAAGAATAGGTTGGTTAACAAGCTTGCTCAAGGTCATACTAGAAGTCTGAGAGAGCAGGAAATCGATTAGAATCCAGGAGTCCTAACTTTTAGACATGGTTTTAACTGCTAGCCTGTCCTTTTCTACTCAAAATGTAACCGGGTACTGCAAATTGATTATTATTGTCATTACTTCTGTTAACTCCTTCAAGTAAGCCTATAGTACATCCCTCTCCCCGTTCTTTTTTTCTTTTTCTTTTTCTTTTAAAATACAGTCTAGTTGAAGTTTAAGGTCCCCTCTCCTCTGTGTGAGGGTGAACACACATTTTTGGTTTTTTAGAAGCAGTAGTGCATAGGGGATTGAAGGTTTGAAAGAGAACTTTTCTGAACAGGATGCCAAGGTGCCAGGTCCTCTTCTTTTGGGGAAAAAACTATCTTGTTTTTAATTTTAAATCAGTTTTTAAAATACTTCAGTTCTATGATTGGTGCCATTTTCAAACAGCAAAAGGGAGAGAGGTTGCTCCTAATTCAAATACATCACCAATAATAATTAATAAGTAGTAAATTGTAATGATAGGTACTTACATATTAAAGTTTCCTCCAGAGGATCTGACTCTTAGGTCCTGGTCTAGATTTCTGGCTGGGACTTGGGCTTAGGAGTGCAGGGCAGGACTGGGGTTGGCTCTCCAGCCTGCTGTCATCAGGTTTCTGAGTCCCAAAAAAATCCTGGCTCTCCCGGGGCATCTCCTCTCCAGCATTCTCCTGCTCATCTCAAGATGGGTTCGGCTGGTTGCGCTCAGTGGTGGGGGAGAGTGTGGGCAGCAGGTCCCGGGCAGTGCCTGGGATGGTTCATACTGTAATGTAGAATCTTGTCCAGTTCACCAAAAACTGGACTGGTCACATGTACCCTGCTGGATTGCCTAATGTTATCCCTCATTTCAGTGTACTTTGTCTTGAGCTGCTTGCTCGTTATCTGGCACTGTTTGGCGTCCCAGTCATGACTCTTAGTAGACATCTGCTTTGCTATGCCCACAAAAAGGTCCTTGTTCCTGTGGCTGGCCACAAGAGCTTCCTGAATCGATACTTCTCCCAGAGGGTGGTCTCAGCACAGCTCCAGGCAGCTGTGCAAGGCATGTTGTGGGGCTACTAGAGTGCTATCGAGCCTATATCACCAGAATGATGATATACTGGGATCCAGAAGCAGAGGGGGCAAAATCTGGCTCTGCGGTTTTAAAAGGGGGAAGGGCAGTCCTGGAAACTTGACCCCAGGGCAGGGAGGCACACAAGTAAATGTACAGGTCAGTCACTCAACCTGCAAAGCACTGTGGTCTAGCCACCAGAAGCAAGCAAAAAATGGTGCACAGCAATCGCATGCACGTAACCAAAAGACCGAACTAATACAGTTCGAAGCAAACCTAGTCCACTTCGCAAGAAGACTCCAGAGTTCACAATAAATGTGTAGTGTACAGTGATGGGTTGTGTCATGTGCATGCCAGTCTTCTGAAACCATATTAACTCAAATTGATCCAATTTAAAACATCCGCATAGAGTAGCAGAATTCTATTCCTTCCAGTGTATCAGAATTATCTAATCAGCTGCACCCATGCAAATCTGTTAAAGGCAACAAGGTTGCAGAGGCATGTCTGAAAGCATATTTTGGACTCTGTTACGTTGGTGAGGTGTGATAAGGAAAGAATACAGCTTGCCTATGGTTAAGCAAGGTTAAACTCCACTGGTGCAAATCACAGCTTTCCTTGTCTGCACTTGGGGTTTTCATTGGTGTAGCCACATCAGTTGCTGGCCACCAATTGCTGGAATGGGGACAAATCCCCAAATGTAGGCAAGGCTTTTGAGCCTCATTTGAATTTGCAAGATTCCTGATAGTCAGAAAAATTGTTTTGACATGTAAACTGATCATATCTGATCACTGAGAGGTAATAAATGTCGAATCCAAGGATGCCATTTTTATAAAATCACCTTCAAAAGCAGAACCTCACTTTAAGGTACTGTAAAATTTGCATTCCACTTAAGCTGTAAATATGACAAAGGATTTGGAAGAATTAGCATGATGATGTCATTTTCAAGAATGCAGCCTGGAAGGAAGCATCTTAAAAGAACCCAAGCTTGAATAGAGCCACAGTGTAACATTATGTAGGAAGTTACAGTAGCCCTATATGTTGTCTTAAGTAATATCTGAGGCATGACAGATCATCAGTGCAATGTAGCATGGTCAGAAGCAATAACTCCTTTTAGAAAATTACACTTCTGCTCGAAGCAGTCATTTTAAATGAGCTGCGGTTAATTTTAAATTGCCTGCTTTTATGGAAATGGAGCACTTAAATATCCCAGTATCAGGGTGCTTAGAAAGATGGCTATGAAGTAGGACTGTTTACGAAAAAGCTAGAGTGTGATCAAATTTAATTAGATTGGAACCTACTTCTGCTTACAAATATCTTGTTTATATGTTGGGAACAAATGGAGAATGCTTGAAAAACTGTTCTTTGTGGGGAAAAGCATTGGGAGACTTGCAAAGAACACCTGACCTACCTGTCAGTCTCTCACTGCATGAATCATATAAAAATTATTATTGAATTTACATAAAAATACTTGATGTGCAGTTGTACTTTGCACCTCCCATTATAGGCAGGTCATTACATCACTGTCAGATAAGGACGTGTCACGCCCCTTCTTTCTCTGAAGTGTTGGGTACTGGCCACTATTGGAGACTGGATGGCCCACTGATTTGATCCACTTTGGCAACTTCTATGTTCTGATAAAATATTAATGATAGTGAAGAAATTTACTAGAAAGGGCTTAGGTCATTTTGGCTATATCATACACTATTCAAATTGTAACTTACATAGCAGTCAGTGGCCATCTTCCTCACTTGAACAGATTGTGTTGCTGTTTCCTGCTCAGGAAGGTGGGAGATTGCAGAGATTTTCTTTCCCAAACTACATTTTATAGGAGATTTATGCAGAATAGGAGGACAGACTGGTGATTACAGTTTCACTGTTTTGGTGGGGAAAATAGTTATAGGGGTGTTGAGTTGATGTCAGTACACCCTGAAAGACAAGGTATTGCTGTCTGCTGCATTAGAGACCTGGTTCTGAATGAAAAGCTATATGTGTGATAGGGATAAAATATAGATCTTATAAATGGATGAGTGGACATAGAAAACCTCTCTAAAATATGTTATGTACAAAAAAAACCCACAGTAAAAGAACATTAAGAAAAGCAATTTAGAGTTTGAAAATTCCAAATGCAACCTGTGATGGTTGTGGAATTGGTACATAGTAATCTAATTCTGAGATGTAATGATTTTATGAACACTGTATGTGACTTGGTAGGTGAGGGTGAGTTACTATATATTGGGTCATAAGACTTACCTATATGAATGCATTGATCTAGTTTAATAGTGGGCTGTGGGAAGACCAGCCTGGATGAAGACAAAGGCTCCAGATAAGGACACCCTAGTGCACACTTGAAAGACAATGGGCAAAGCTGTCAGTTTAAGGGTCTTAAATCCTGTCTCCAAGGAAGAGGAAAGCTTGTTTTGCCAGGCTGGGAACTTGGAGATCAGAAAGACTGAACAACAGAGCCGGAGGGGAAGAAATGGCTTGTGATTTAAGGGAGACTCTAGAGGTCTCGGGCAGTCTGTAAGAAGGTTAGACCAGTCTATAGGAAGCTTAGATTTTTCAGAATCCCATATGGAAGATATCTAGGAAAGTTTGACATGTGCCTAGTATGTTTTAAGACCTGTTTTCCCTTAAGTGCTTTTGTTTTAAACAAATAATAATTTGTTTTACGGAAGTTGTTTAGTGTTTTATGGAAGACACTGCTTACTACTGTTGTTGTTCCCAGAAAGTACAAACTTGCAGGTACTGGATAATCCCTGCTGAGGTAATCCCTGCTGATACACAGGGTACTGCAACCCAAGGCTAGTCTGAGGGTGAGAGAGTTGTGTGATTCCATCCCAAGAGAAGTGATGGCCTGCGACCTGAAGGGGCATGTGCTCTGTCACAGTTTTAGGGCAACTGCACCTGTATTCCCTCCTCATGGTCCCTCCAGGGCACCCACTCTAGGTTTCTAGCTCCCAGTCGTCATCTCTTGGGCAGAGACCCACATCTGACTCTCTCCTGTCCAGGGAATCTTTTTAAGGCTGCATTTCCCTGGCTACACTGATATATCCCTAGCAAGCCAGATTGCTGAGAAGGCCAGTGTCTGTGCTTTGCTTTCTCTCCAGAGGCTATGACCAGTGCATTGCCTGAAGTTATATGTTACCACACAACTCTTTCTAAGAAAGCACATTTATTCTTAACATGAAAGCATTACAGAGAAAACACATTAAAACCAATACAAGAGTCTGCACGCATGCTAAAAAGCTTAGCAGAGGTCACCTCCAGCTCCAAACATAGGTGCTAGAACTGGGGGGTGCTGCCGCATCCCCTGGCTTGAAGTGGTTTCCATCATATCCAGGGTTTATAGATTGGTTTAGTGGCTCTCAGCACCCCACTATACAAATTGTCCAGCTCCCCTGCCTCCAACCTTAGGCTCTTCCAGGTGTCAGTCATTCAAAACGCACAATTGAGTTTTCCCTGTGAGTTACAAGTTCATAATTGTCACAGGTCGGCTGATCAATACAGCCATTCTTTATACAGTTCCAGGCCTTTGATCTCTGGTCTCTGGAACAGGTAATCACCCTCTCCTCAAGGCATAGCTTTAAAAGGCTGCATTTTTGCATAACCAGAGGTGGGGAATTTGCATTAACCTCTCCCTAGGTCAGTGGTCCCCAAACTTTTCAGGGTCACACCCTATGTTACACCTATCTGTGCTCCTCCACAGCTGGGAACTCCTGGGATGGGGGAAGCTGGAGGGAACGCAGACAGAGATAAGGAAGCTGAGGCTGGGACCCCAACTGGGGGTGAGGTCAGAGCCAGGAATGAAGCCACAGACAGGGGCTGAGGCTGGGGGCGGGGCCGGGGCCTGGAGAAGAGCCACAGCTGGGCCCGCTGTCAGATGCGGAGCTGCAGGGTGGGGCCAGGAGCCAGGGCTGGGGGTGGGGCCAGAGTTGAGCTGGGGGTGGAGCGGGGTTGGGTGGCACTCCCTGCCCACTCTGGGGGCTGGCCCAGGCCAGCTGTGCCCCCACGAAGGGGGTTCGCCCCACCATTTGGGGACCCGTGCTCTAGGAAATCCACTTAACATTTAATGTCCCAAAAGTCTATTTTTGTTTGGTACATTTTCAGTATATTTTTTGGAACACCCATATCTCACATCTGTCACATCTCCCCCCTGGAGAGATTATATACAATCCCGTCCCACAGTAATACATAAACCATTCATTTAATGCAGTGGACCCCAAAGATAATGAAACTTAATTCATTAAGAATTCCTAAGGATGTGACAGAAAGTTGCCATATCTGTCATACACTCAAAGAGATGAGGAGTGGTTAGAGGTGCTGTTAGCCTTTGTAATTGTGACATAACCTTAATTTTCCTCCTTTGTATAATAATGCATGCACGTAGTCTTTAATTACATGATTATATGCTATTTGTTCCACGGAATTACTGCCTCATTCATTGCACAGGATGGAGAGGGTTCACCGAATTGGGTAGCTGTTAAATATTTTGTTTGCGTTGTTTGTGTGGCTTAGCACCCTTCATACTCTGCTTCAAAATCAGAACTGTTCATTTCCTCATGGGCTTTTTTATAATACTTATCACTGTATTGTCTGTGTGCTTCACAAATGATAAAGTTTATCTTCAACAGGAAGGTGAGGTGGTATATATAATCTCCATTTTAAAGATGAGGAAATGAAGCACAATACTTACGTACACTTTTCATGTTCAGAGCACAACTTCTCTGGACTCGGTTGCAGTCAGAAGTATTCAGTTGTTCTGCAAACCAGGATGCAATTTTTTCAAGTGGGGCACTCAGAAAATGAAGAACACACAATTAGTGCCAACCTTTGAAAAGTTTGACTTATCCAGCGTTCCATAGGAACTTTGTGGCAGAGGGAGAGAGAGAATCCAGTCTTCCAGGGCAGCTTTCAACTGCCTTAACCATCAGATCATCCATTCTCTTTCTGCATTTCCCTGTCTCATTCACTACATACCTTTCAACTTTTGTAACAAATAAAGCAGGGCTCCTGCAGACAACAGCCCTACTCATTCCACAACCCTGATTAATTCCCTGAGCACAGTCCATCCTATACCCTAAATGAGGCACGGGTCCCATGGAAAATATAGTATGTGGTTGTATAATTAAAGACAGTATCATAATACATATGCACAATGGGGTGAATTAGGGTTGTACAGAGAACTTTAATTCTGGCATTGCCTAATTTTTGAGTGCTTGACTTTGGAACTTTAATGTTCTTTTCAAATAGGTTTTATTTAATGTAATATGTATACAGTTGTCTAGATTCTGAAAAATTCAGTTGTCACATTTGCTAATTCTGGTGTTTTCTTAAAACTAATCTTTGATGAAAGTGCTAAAATATTTTCTTTTTGGTACAATAATCTCACTATTGGAAAACCTTGTTGCATCAAGATGTTTAAAAAGGTCAATTGTGTTAACTGATATTCGTTTGAGTTCTCTGTTGTGATGGGAAATATATTTGATTTGGCACACAGAGAAAGTATTCATGGAACAGAGCTATTTCTACTGTCTGGTTCATAGCGAACTTTTTAAAAAAGTCTGTCTTGTTTTTAACTGAGTTTTCTTTAAAGATTAACTGTGTGGGTTGGGAAAGAAGATTCAGATTGAGGAACGATATTTATTTGACTTGGACCTCCTATGTGTACAGATGAACATTTACCTATAGTTAAATAAATGTATTTAAGGATTGTATGCAAATAAATGAGGAACACTCTTGACATTTATAAGACTCAGAAAAAAACATAGCTGGGACAACTGCAGCCAAAGAAAATTCAAGATGAGGGTGTTTGGAAAGGAAATATTAACCCCTCACCGTGCATAGGGTGGGAAGTAGTTTAGAACAGAGGTTCTCAAACTGTCGTCGGTGGACCACCAGTGGTCTGCGAGCTCCGTTCAGGTGGTCCGCGGATAGTTCCCTCTAAGATGCATGCCTGGGCGGCCACACACAAGAGAATGAAGGACCACACACCTAATTAGTGGAGCCACGCTGGCATGGCTCCACTAATTAGGTGCCTGGACCCTGGAGAAGATGCACATGTAAGGTGAGGTGGTGGCCTTGAGAGGAATAGGGAGTAAGTGGGGGGGGGGCAGTGGGATGAGAAGAGGGGGTGGGGGAATTTGGGATATGCAGGGCTGAGGCGGCCTGAGAAAGAGGCGACTTTCCCCAGCTCCAGGGCTGCGGCTGCTGGGGAGAGACCCCTCCTCCGCCCCAGCCCCAGCTCTGTGGCTGCTGTGGCGGGGAAGAGACCCCCTCCCACCCTTCCCAGCCCCAGCTCATCGCCTGCCGCAGCAGGGGAGAGAGGGCACATACATCGCATTAGAAAGGTAAAACTACTGATATGAAAATATGAGTTGTGTGCTTTTATTTGTAGAACAAAAAAAGTTTATTAAGTTTTTTTATATATAGCACTTTTATCCAAAGCACTTTACAATAGTTAGCTAATGGTACAAACACCATTTGGAAAGATCATTAAGTGGTCCACCGAGACCCTCAGCAATTTTCAAGTGGTCTGCGGGGAAAAAAAAGATTTGAGAACCACTGGTTTAGAAGCTCTCCTTTCTTTCCCTGTTACCATCTTTCTAGTCCATCCACTGCCTCTTAGTTTAATAAGTGTTACAGTATGCGAAGAAACTTGTGCTCCTATGTAAAAATAAATATATATGTAAAATATCCAGCCTCATCTTTTCCTTGCAGCTTCCATTTTCCCTGTGTGACAAACATGGAACTAATATGTAAAAATGCCACCGTTGTGAGTTGTCAGGGGTTGCCCAGGGTGGTTGTCAGTGAGTTCTGACAGAGAGAGAATCTGATGCAGGGAAGCCGATGGGGCAGGACAGATGCTGTGTGTGTGTGCACACATGTGTTTTTGTGCGTGCGTGCACGCGCACTGATGGGGCAGGACGGATGCTGTGTATGTTTGTGTGTTTTCACTGTTGCACTGGGAGCAGAGCCGTGTTCTGGAAATAGTAAATTCTTATTCTTCTAAGTTAAAAACTATTTCCCAAAAAAGTTGGAAATACGTTAAAGTTAAATATAAATGCTTTCCTTTTTTAATATAGGGGAGAAATCTTCATGTGAACCTGTAGGTGAAACAAGTTCACATATAGTATGTTTTGGGTGAATTAACATCATTTTAATAATGTGTTACCTGACTTCTTAATGTACTGTATGTAATCTTAGGTTTCAGAGTAGCAGCCGTGTTAGTCGGTATTCGCAAAAAGAACAGGAGGACTTGTGGCACCTTAGAGACTAACCAATTTATTTGAGCATAAGCTTTCGTGAGTTGCATCCGATGAAGTGAGCTGTAGCTCACGAAAGCTTATGCTCAAATAAATTGGTTCGTCTCTAAGGTGCCACAAGTCCTCCTTTTCTTTTTGTATGTAATCTCTTCACTTGTAAATTCATATTCCTGAAGGGCATAATTTGGTTAGATGGATTTATTATTGTTTATATTGTGTTAGTGCCTAGATGTCCTTTTTTGCCAGATGCTGTGTGGATGAGTAAAATAAAGACAGTTCTTGCCCCGGAGTGCTCAGAGTGCAGAACTATGACCAGCATACCTGATGGATAAATAGACAGGGTTGAGGTTGGGTGAGAGGCAGATTACAGTAAAGATATTTACATGTGTATAAGTAAATAGACTGTGATCACTATGCAGATAAGTGAAGTATATTGTATTAATGCTATGCATTTAACTGTACAAATTGCTATTATGTGCTTCATTGCTACCTTCTCTGAGAATTGCCATGTATTTGCATGTTTGTTTTGTAACTCACATTTTTCAAAGCTGTTCTTTTAAACAGAGAATCACTTAGCAACCTCAACTTTAAACTTAACTAAATGTTGTTTAGAAAATTTAATATATTTACCCAGGAAACCAAGTGTGCATGGGCTTGATGTAGCTGTAGAGCATTTCTTTAAATATCATTTGACTAAACTACCAAGGTTTCATTTTCTGTGCTTCATTTGTAGGATGCTGTTCATACTTTATGCAAAAATCTTCTTGCCTCCCCGCTAATATTTCTATCAGGCCGTGGTTTTAGTTGGACTCGCTTCAACATAAATTCTTGAGACTGAAAAGCAAGGTACAGGAATATATGAAAAGCCAGATACATTTATTTAAAAAAGAATGGTTTCATATGTTAGAAGACTTCTGTGTTTTGTGCTGAAATGCTGTGGCAAATGCTATTAAACTATGCTAACACTGTAGCATTCAAAATTTTAAGGCATGCTAAAGCTCCAGTTGACGTTTAGGTGTTTTGCCATTGACTGAAACAGGAGTTGGGTTAGCCTCTTTATTTATGGCTTTTCTTTAAACAACCCACAAGAAACTTCCCTCAACTGTTTCCTCACAGGATCAAATGCTTTTAAATATTTCTTTTGCTTGAGACTTTGAATATATACTTTATTTATAGCTTTTGTGTCTTTTACCCATCACTGCATTCAGAACTTGCCTTTTAGACTCATCTAAGGTTTAGTGCTGAGCAAAGATACATAAATTGAGAATTTGAGAAGGGAAAAGTCAACAGTGGAGAAAACCGAGGCTTTTGTGAGTCCAAGATGAGCATTTTAGTCATATGATCTGTATAAGCAGGAGACTTTTCATCAGCTTTTTTGCATGTGTTTTTGTGGATGATGTGTACTTGGATATTACTATTTATGGGTATGGTATAAAAATCTAAACAGAAAAGGAATGGCTTCTATAACTCTGGCTAAGTTACCCTGATTAGAAGCATGGCAGAGACTTAACATTTTTCAGTAGAGTTGCCTTCCACCACACAGTGAAAATACCACATTGTATTGTTGACAGCTAAGTCATCTCTCAAAAAAAGAATCAAAGGCTTTGTTAAACAGGTTGTGTTTGATATTTACCTGAGGTATAAGATATACCTTGAGTTTTGTAAACGGGATCTCATTATTTGCATAAAAATCTGACTATAACAAGCCCTTCTGGGTTTTCCAGGTTTTGGGACTGTATTGTTTTCCTTTCCATCTATGGCATTTTCACTTTTCTGATTAGAAAATAGCTAACTATAATTTCTCAGATACTCTTGTAACTCTCCTTCAAGGGGTTTGTACACACCCATTCACACACAGGCCTTATCTTCACTGGGAATTTGCCCCGTATGATCTGCGATTTAGTGGCCAGTCACTGATTTTGCTGTACTGGTGCTAACTCCAAGAACAGTCAGTCAGGATAAGCTCAACTGGTTGTAAACAGCTACTCCAGTGGTTGGCCCTCAATTACTGGAATTGGGGAAAATCTCTAGTATAGACATGGCCATAGATATCAAAGGTCTTACTTGGTTTTAGATTCTTATGGGATTAGAAATCCAGAAGTTTCACAGGAAACCTGATGATCTCTCTAGAAGTCAATGGAATGTTCTGATTTCATCTACATTGATAAAAATGTTACCTGTGTGTTCCTTGATATCCCCTATTTAGCCTTGCTGTATTATGACAGTTGTGTGTCGATAATAACGTACCTGTTTTATGTGTGAAGTAATCCCACATGTTAGGGCTACAACTTGAACAGTGTGTTTTTGTCACCTTATATCTTTAGTAAAATATAGATCTGTCGAGTTGCTAATTCTTATCAAAATCAGTGTTTGCATAAAAATGTGGCACAATTCTTTCTCCCTCTCCCAAGCCCCTCACTTTCTCTTTTACATCATCTCCTCAGGAATAGATTTGAGCTCTTTCTGGGCTTCGAGTAATTTAGGCGGTTTTATGTGTACACACACACGCGTGCGTACTCACATACGTGACTAGCTTATTGGACATTAATGTGGGCTAAATTACAGTGTGATTGCATGTTGTATACACATGAGCGCCCAAAGCAACCATCATAATTAAGATTTGTGGGCACAAAAGAAAAGAGCAAAAATTTTATCCTGCTGTTTTTAAAGTAGATAGGGCTTGTCTCCTACAATGAACAACACCAGGAATTAATTGCCCTAAGAAAACTGGAATCGAAAACAGAGCTTGTCTTACTTGCAACACCTGCAGGTTTCTGGAATGTGGTCAAACACTACAGCATTCCAGTCCGATACCACAGTGTGCTTAGATACTGTCACAGAATCAATGTGGATTTGTCAAATAATTCTTATAAACATTTCATTGCTTTGATTCTGGGATGACTAAACCTCAGAAATATTTAATTCCAACCACAAAGTTCTTGTATTTAATTTAGAAGAAATTCATTTGAAATTATTTGCTTACAGCTCTCTGCTTATCTGCAGCTCATTCCATTGTGTTGCAATAGCTTTAGGGGAATGGTCTTAAGTACAGGCATAAAGATTTGTACTGTAATGTGCTGCACAGGGAGATGGAAATATCTCCCTGATTTTCATGTGAATCAGTATCAAATACGTGTTTATAGCTGTAGCCTATAGAGCCAAATTTAGCATTTTATTTTGCTAGAACACAAGGAAACTACAGGCCTGTATCCTTTCAGATATTGGCTTAAGCATTTATCATATGGCATAAGTAAGTTAGCATGAGGCTTTGAGGCCTATGACCTTTAGCATAGATAAATGGCACAACAATTACCCTGAGTTTCGG
The DNA here is from genome assembly GCF_965152235.1 of Eretmochelys imbricata. Lineage (NCBI taxonomy): Eukaryota > Metazoa > Chordata > Testudines > Cheloniidae > Eretmochelys > Eretmochelys imbricata. The sequence continues at coordinate 197,291,543 of NC_135574.1, read as the reverse complement.
GGAACTTAAAACTTAAGGGGGTCAGTGTTTAAAATGCTACCAGGTAACCAAAGGAACATTGAACTTCCCTTGGCAACTAATTGATGCATATGGTAATAAGTTAAATTTGTTACCATACTAACCTATGGGATAAACAGCACCCCAACATTATTAGGGTGAGGAAGTTAGATATGAACAAGAGAGGCTGGGCTTTCAAATGAATATTCATGACAGGCCCTAAGTTCTCTGATACGCCAAACCACCATGTAAGTAGGTGGGTGGTCATTCTCAGTTGGTCTGGATCATTGGACTCATTTGGCATGCCAGGAATGGGGCTGGACCTTTGAATATATGAGCATGTGTGAGAGGAATGGTACAAAATATCACCTTAACTCTGTATTTTTGGCATTTTAAGTTGAGTGGAGCTTTTCTGTCTTTACTAATTGTGCTATAAAAGTGGTTAAAGCTTTGCTCTGCCCTCAGTGTGAGTGTCTCCATTGTGCTCACCAGGGTTCCTGACCAGATATTGAACTTAATAACCTTGATTCTGTTGTGCCTGGTTCTGGTAATAGAACCCTAGAGTCCCCCAGCTCTTTGAATTAGAATTAATTGGAAATATAATCAATAACACCTAAAGAATCAGGCTACATAGCCACATTTATAAATGTGGTTGTTACTAGCAGGGTCTAGTATGATTTGCGCTTACCAGTGTGGAAAGGGATCTTTAGATCCAAGAATAGTGTTAGAATCATGTTTATATACAATACTATTATAGACTGCTTGTGGGATAAGAGAAAGCAGTCTGTAGTGTGATTTGGCTAATATTATAAAAAATTACCACACTGATCAAGAAAACTGTGGTAGAAACAATCCTGTTTAAAAACATAGCTGTAGCTAACTTGGTTCTGATCCAGCATGGGTGTGGTTCTGGTTCTAAATTGTTTGTCATCTCTGCAAAACATAATTAATGTTTTGTAATTGCTAGATCTTCCAGACCAGGAGCATACTTTGGTTTTAATAATCAAAATAAATTTGGAGTTTATTTTTGTCAATTATGTTTGTTAAGCATAACAAACAAATTAATGTGCACTTAACATCTGTAAACCTACACTAATTTTAGTTTTACAATGGATTTTATGGATCATATGAAGACCCAGTAATAAGGAACATTAAAAAGTAACTTACGACATGCCAGAAGGTTAAAAAACAAACAAATCTATCATCTGGGTCAGCTCTCTTCTGGGAGAAACACAAAAATAAAAACACTGAAACAAAGAGAACCAGATTTTGCTGTAACCAAACAGTTCCCATGAAAGTTCATGCTGTTGGATTCACACAGGTTCATTGTCCAGTCCATTAGAAAACAAAGATTTTTGAATCTCAGGATCCAAGAATGACTAGTGGTTTCTTTCTTCTCTTAAGAGAAGAGAGAGACAATGGCACATCAGGATGGATTTTACTTCAAGATTATAATTATCTTGTGACGGTCAACTGAATATGTCCCTTTTCCAGGTGGAGGTATTAAGGAGCTTAGTTTTGAAAAGGGATAATACATTTCAGAAATAATTAGAATTGGACTTCACTTAGTGATAAAAGGAAGTAACAAAGGAGGCCACGCTGCCAAAAATATAGTACATTTACTGGGTACAAAAGTGTGTGAAATATAAGTACTGTTATATAAGGTCAGACCAATGGTCAGTCTAGCCCAGTATCCTGTCTCTGACAGTGGCCAGTACCAGATCTACACTAGAAAATAATCTTAACCCTTTTGTAATGAGAAGCTGCTAAATAAAATAAAAAATGTGGATCCTACAACCTCTCTTTCAAGTGAGCAGTCATTATGCATGTCAGTAGGCTCAGTGGAGCTGATGGCTAGCATGAGGAAAGATTACTCACATGAGCAAGGGTTCGCAGGATCAGGCCTCTAATAGCTTCTTTAAGAACATAAAGTATAGTTCAAATTCCGTGTGTCTAGTAGTTAGTGGAGAATGATTTGGAGATAAGAGAGAACCTCAGACTGGGCAAGGGAAAATTTCCACAGAGAAGAAATTTCCCACTCACACATAGATGTGCTTAGAGGACACAATCCTGCTGAACCATCCCTCAGTCAGTGAAACTGTAAAACAGGGAATTGAACAGTAAGCTCTTTGTGGCCAGAGATCTTGTCTTTTTACACGTTTACCTAAAGTTTGTAGCTTCTCAAAAAGTAATAACAGAAATAGGGATTTGAGACCCAAACATATTGTTGATTTTAAGGGCATAATTGTCTTGTCAGTAGCTTTGGATTTTTCAGCTGGCATTATATCCAAGACTAGGTTTTATTTCCATCAAAGGGTGAATGCTAAGAGATGCCATGGTAACTCTGGAAATGTTAGATTGATTTGAGTTGGTTCGTGAGGACATCAGCTTTGATTTTCCATATCGTCTTTCCTTGTATAGTCCCATACAGTGGGGACCTGTTTCCCTGCAATAGAGCTTGCAGTACTGCCTGAAGCTGTAATCCTGTTCTGAAATGACTGAAGTGATTAAATGTTGCAGTTTTGCTTCATTCCCATCCAGGAAGCAGAAAATAATGTTTAAAATGCATCTTGTGTAAGAAAAATAATTATGGAAAGAATCAGTTTTAAAGTGCTTTCCTAGAAAGAAATGTAAGAGCTTCAATATTAGCTGCAAAGAACCATTGACAATTTATATTTTAGAAAAAACTATCATGAATGCAAAAGCTGATGGGAGTTTACTAATGCTATACAGTACTTGCACCAAGCAAAATGCAGGGCAACACTTTTCTTTTGACAGCTAAATGAGGAGACAGTCTATATTTTCAAGTTGGCATGAGGATTTTTTTAGTTTTAACTATTGGCTTTAATGTACTTCTATTTTGGACATAGAGCAGCATGTGCACACAGAAATGCTTTCATTACTGTCCAGTGGCACCTCATGACTCCAAATGAGAGGATGTTCCATGTCCCTAGGATGGATGCAAAAGTTTTCATCCAAGTCCACACTTTACAGATTTTCTGACTGTCCTGCTAAGTTCTGCAGCTAGAAAGCTGACCTATCACTCTGTAGAGCCTAAGAGATGGTGGCTGTCTCCCTCTGCATTGCCACTCACTTGGCCTTTCTGCTCAGGATGCTGAAGGTGGACCTAGAAAAGGTATCTTTTTTTTTTGCAGACTATCTTGTTACATCCAGACTAGAAGAATTGCATATGGTCTGTCAGGCCATCTGAACAAAAGGGTATTTTGCTGCTTAGGGAAGAAACCCTAACTAGGATGGCCAGTTGGTTCATAATACATGATCTTTGATTCCACTCAGGCCTCTTCCTTTCTTTGTGACTCCATCTTTGATGCAAGTAGAATGGAATAATGGAGTAGCCACAGTAGGATGGGACCAAATTTGAGTGAAGAACTGGTATACTGGAGTGGATGCAAAATCCAGACTTGCTCGTCTACTCAAGAAGGGTGTCCAAGCTCTTTTAAAACCACCAAAAGACACCATCCCATAAGGACCTGCTTCCCCAGCACTCCAGAATCTTGTCCCCTTCCCCCTTCCGAACAGGATCAGAAAATTCCCTTTCACTTCCTTCAATATCAGATTCCTCCTCCTCTTTCTACTTTTTTGTTAATCTTGCTTTCATAGCATTCCTTCCTTGGTCAAACAGTTGGGGAGAACTGAGCTCTATCCTTGCTATAGGCCAGTATCTTTCCATTCTTTTCTGTGGGCATGTCTACATGCATTTTAGCTAAGTAGTCTTGCAATAGTGGTGTGACGTTGCACCCCATAATGCTTTATGAAAATATGCTTATGAATGTATATATGTCATAACTGAAATATGTTTTATGCTACATATGCCATGTAACATATCTCTGCAAAGGTTATAATCTACTGAATATATTCAGCCTATTTCTGTGCATGTATCATTTTTGTATTCGAAGTTATGAATATTGGCTGTGTACTTGTTTAATTTTAAGTAGCCTTAGTAAAGCATTTGGTTAGCTTCTTTAGAAAGGAATTTGCAAGTTAAGTGCCCAATCAAGAAACACTTAAGCTAACAATGAACTTGGATCCAGAGTAACAGCCGTGTTAGTCTGTATTCGCAAAAAGAAAAGGAGTACTTGTGGCACCTTAGAGACTAACCAATTTATTTGAGCATAAGCTTTTGTGAGCTACAGCTCACTTCATCGGATGCAGTGAGCTGTAGCTCACGAAAGCTTATGCTCAAATAAATTGGTTAGTCTCTAAGGTGCCACAAGTACTCCTTTTCTTTTAATGAACTTGGAGACGCCAGTCCACATCTGAGCTTTCCCAGGAATGTGGCCTGGCTGGTAAGGAACTCAGTCTTGCATGGACATGTGACTTGCCCATGTGATTCCAAAACTCCATCTTGGAGCTGGATTTTGCATAGGAGAGAGGAGGGGGTCTCCACCCACAAGAGAAAGTCTATTTAAGCCCCTGGGAGATCCCTCCATTTTGTCTTCAGCTGGCTCAAGAGATAGCCTCTACCCCCAAAGGTTACCTGAAAAAGACTGGAACAAAGGACAGTAACCACAGGGGTGGGAGTGATTGCTGGACCCAGACTAGAAGGAGGCAAGTCTGTAAAAGAAGCTTACTGGAACATCTCTGAGGGTGAGATTTCATCTGTAATCACTTTCTTACTGTATTAGGCATAGACTTGCGTGTTCTATTTTATTTTGCTTAGTGTTTCACTTTGTTCTGTCTGTTATTACTTGGAACCATTTAAATCCTACTTTTTGTATTTAATAAAATTGCTTTTTACTTATTAATTCACCCAGAGTATGTGTTAATACCTTGGGGGGCAAACAGCTGTGCAGATCTCTCTATCAGTGTTATAGGGGGGTGAACAATTTGAGTTTTATACAGGGTAAAACAGATTTATTTGGGGTTTGGACCCCATTGGGAGTTGGGCATCTGAGTGTTAAAGACAGGAACACTTCTTAAGCTGTTTTCAGTTAAGCCTGCAGCTTTTAGAGGATGTGGTTCAGACCTGGGTCTGAGTTTGCAGCAGGCTAATATGTCTGGCTCAAACCAGGCAGGGCACTGAAGTCCCAAGCTGCCAGGAAATACAGGGTCAGAAGTAGTCTAGGCACATCAATTGGCAGTACCCAAGGGGTTTTCTGTGATCCAACCCATCGCAAGTGGCTTTTCTGACTTTCACAGAAGTTCATCTCAGAAGTGCACACAGAATTCAACAAATTTCTTCTTCCTACCTGACCAGTTTCCTAAGGATGGATGACTTAGGTCCGTGAGGGTTAAATGTGTGTGAAGTCCTACTTCTCTTGTTCAAAAGTTGAGAAAGATTTAATGCTTGTTTGTTCTGAAAGCTGCAACAACAACAAGTCTGCTACAAAACCACTATTACCAGATGGGCAATGGACTTCCTCTTACCTGCTTACAAGCCAACCAAACACCAGTATCGAACTCTGCTAGAAGGATGGTAGAGGGTTCATAACTTCCTGGGCTATGAGATTGAAGCCGCTACTTTCAAGAAATGTAAGGTGACAATGTGGCTCACTCTACAAACTTCCATAAAACACTGTCGGCTAGATCTTTCTGCATATGAGGATCTCTTCCTCAGAGTTCAAGTGGCACAATAAGGAAAACTTTCCATGTGTTACTGCTCATTACATCCACTGTATGTCCTTCACTTTCCTTATTGATAGGATGGGAGGTGCACATATGACAAGATTACTCATTAGGAATTCCTGTTGCTGCCCTTTCTTCTCCCATCTACATTCCCCCCCCCCCCCAAGGGCAAGTTCTTGTACCTTTCTTTTGTTTCTCTTTAACTTCTCACTCTGCAAATCTCTCTTTTTGGAGAAGCTTTTTATGCAAGGCTTATGGACAGATTATTTGTCAGCTTCCTTGCTGGTAGTTGGTGTGATCGTGGTGTATAACCTTCATTGTCCCTAGTGATAGACAACGGAAGGAAGTGCCACCAAAGCAATCTTTAGCGGGTAATATCTTTGCTCAGATACTTAATTTTACTAAAAACAAGTAACACCATCTCTAATATTATCCTAGCTCTTAACTGATCCTGAGTTTGTCCTCTTCCTCCAGTTTTAGATGTGGTGTTCTGTTTCTTCCTATTGGAAGTTGCATCAGTTTGTCCTTTAGACTTCAGGTTTTTTAAACAATTTTTAAATAGGAGATAATGCAAGATAATACAGTTTTGTGAGTAAAATTACACTTTTGAAATAGGTCTATCACAGAAACAGTGCGAGAATGGATAATAGTTTTTCAAATTAGGGATAGACAAGAGAAAATATTCTTAATTTGATATGTACTAAATGAAACAAATCCTTCATGTACAAATGGATCAGGTACCACCAAAGAACTCTTACTGCACAATTCTGCATGATTCCCAAAGCCTGCGTCCAAACACTTGAATGATACTTGTCTTTTCAAACTCTATATTAAATCTATTGTGTCCTCTATCGTTCTCATGCTATTCTATCTTTTTTGTTGTTTTGCCTGGGATCTGATCTTACTGCTTGTATTAATCTTTCCTAAATATAACTTTTCTGTGTCTTCAGAATTCTGGAACAATAACTGAATGCTTGAATTTTAAATTAATTTACTTTCATTATTTCTAACTATCCATAACATTTCTACTAGGTAGTATGACAATTTGATTATAGAATGGGTTTAATTTTATTAATTTCATTTTACACAAAAATGTTAGGGTAATTTAATGTCACATTACTTGATAAATGCCAATGTAAATATAAAACAATCTATCTTCTCCCCACAAAAGAAACCCTCACACAGATTCAGTGGGGTTGCAGGGCTGTAAAGGAAAGCTGAATTTGGCCCTATATTTTCACTTTTCATCCGAGGATCTCGAAGCTCTGGAGCTCCATTAATTAAACTTCCAAACACCCATCTTCAGTAAAAGGAATTAACCCCTCTACTTCCTATCTGAACAGGAAGCCAAACAGGGGTTAGCAACGGGTCCGTGGTAAACATTTTGTGGTCCATGGTAATTTTTCAAAAAATTGAATGACTGAATGACATAAACCCCACCACCACCCAATGTCCGTCATTAAGTACGGTAATTTTGTCCAGTGTCCGTCTGTAAAATAGGCACAATAATCTTTCCTTTGACTTGTCTATTAGATTGTAAGCTATTTGGAGGAGGGATTCTCTCTGTCTTACTATGAGGGTGTTCAAGGCGTGATGCAATGGGACCCTGCTTATAGCTGGAACCTCTAGGCATTACTAGAATACAAATAGTCAAACAACAGAAATAGGTCTTACACGTATGGGCCAAATTCAGTCTGAGTTTTATGAAAATTGAATGACTTTACGATACAGAAATATACTGTGTACTGTTCCTATTATGTAGTTTTTAAAATCCCAACCTTTCTGACTATTCTTTATACATCAGAAAGGCAGGGGGAAGAAAGAGAACAATCCATTTTACTTTTGAAAGTGCAGATCATCTACAGTTACTGATTAAGAGCCCTGTTCTGTACTCTTTAGTCACTCTTTACTTAGGTAAAACTCCCATTGAGTTCAGTGGGAGTTTTGCCTTGAGTAGGGAGTGGTCAATTGAACCTTATGTTGCTGGAGATGACAATATAGTAAGACTTGCAATAATTGTAAAATAGCACTGACTTTATATACCAAACTCATATCGCCCCTGTCGTGAGAATGTGACAAGATTGCACTATTGTCACAAGCAGATAGTGCTTAATTAGTGGTCCAATTTGCACTATAAACCCTAATTATCAGAGTTTCTAACTTAGCCATAAGTAAGGCTATGTTTTAGGCATGGGTATTTTTAGTAAAGTCATGGACAGGTCACGGGCAGTAAATAAAAATTCACGGCCCGTGACCTGTCCATGACTTCTGCTATATACCCCTGACTAAATCTGGGGGCGGGGGCATCCCGGGGGCTCCATGGGTGCTGGAGGGGGGCAGCTCAGGATCCCCACTGGTGATGGGGGTGGGGCGGGCAGCATTGAATCTTTAATGCAGTGGCGGGGGCAGTGGGGAGGTGGGCAGCATTCTGTAGCATTGAATCTTTAATGCGGTAAAAAAACCATATGAGGTAACACTGTTTTGTCAGTTAGGCAACCTGTGTAGACAGCAAAACTATGGTTGTTGAAAACCATTCAAAACTAGGTCAAAATCTAGTGGGCAGCTCTCAGACTGTTTTAAAGCATTTTGACCAGCAAAACAGTGAGATCTGAAAATGGTTTTCAAGATTAGCTTTTAGAAAAACGTTTCAGGACAAGGTATATTTTCCAGTTATCAGGGGGACAGCCGTGTTAGTCCATATTCACAAAAACAACAAGGAGTCCGGTGGCACCTTAAAGACTAACGGATTTATTTGGGCATAAGCTTCCGTGGGTAAAAAACCCACTTCTTCAGATGCAAGCTTATGCTCAAATAAATCTGGTAGTCTTTAAGGTGCCACCAGACTCCTTGTTACATTTTCCAGTGTTTTGTAAGACACATCTCTCTCCTTCCAGCAACTCATTTCTAGAGGGTTAGCTGAAGGACTGGAGTTTAAGATCTCTCAGTAGGCTGCAGAATTACTACAGAGCACATGAAAGTTTACCCAGTATCTGGGCACACTATACCTTGATCATGCTAGTGTTGTGATACACTGTAATTGTCTATATACTAGGGCTATAATTCCATCATTTAAAGAACAATACATTCACACTTTTTTTTTTAAAGGAAAGAAAAGACATCAATGTCTAGGTTAATTGTAAAGGAATATGGTAGAATGATTATAACTTCTTTGTTATGTGGAAATTTCTTAAAACACTGCAGACCATATTAATCCCTAGTGTAAAACCATTGCAATAAATGGAGGTACCCCAGAGATTAATTCAGTCCACTGTTATCATAATATTTATCAATTTTTATCTACATTTTAACACTGGGCCATCACATTAGTATTTGAATGCCTAATTCCAAAACAATAAACAAAATATATTGAAATTAAAGAACCCTCCTTGTTTGAGAAATAAAACATGTTTTATTCTAATTTAATCTAATTTAATATTAATCATTCTACTTTGCATTAAGTGTGCTGTGTAGACTTTTGGCCTGTATCACAAACCTCATTATTAGATTTGTAAATTTGTTATGGATGCTATCTGTCAACAGTACTTGTAAATTATGGTGTAAGAGTTTTCATAGTCGGGAACAGGGACTTAACTCTTGGTTTTGAAACTAACACTCACACACTCTTGCTCTGTCTCTATCAGATTGAAGGGGCTAGCAATAGAAAGAGAGAGAGAGAATGACATTTCCTCCCCTTGTTCTTCTGGACTGGCTCCATTTTGTATGTTCTCCTGCACTTCAGGTTAACAATATTCAAAGGCTATTAAATTATGTATATGCTAAGTGAGATTCTATTTCTGTTATTTTTTCATTTAATAAACAAAAAAGCAGCTGCAGATCAGGTATCTGTTCTTAAACGCAGCATGGATTTGCTATAAATGTCTGAGGATTTTAAACTGATGTTGAGAAATGGGGAAAGGTACAGTAGCTAAAATTTTGCTTTTTGATTCCTTGACTTGGAACATTAGTCTGAAAAGAAATATCTGGGAAGTTCTGCATTATAGAGCTGGTGTGATCTTTTCTCTAAGCAATAAGAATAAAGGTTATGAATTATTTTTAGCTCTGGCTAATTACTTTAAAAATCTGGTAGTTTTTTGTAACTGACTGCACAGGGTATCAGTCTAGACTCTAGAACAGTGTTTCCTCAGTTGTTACATTCCATTTTATAAAAAGAAGATCCATTCACAGATCACCTCCTAACGCATTTCCTTCAACTCCCATTGATAATTTCTCAAAATACTTTATTCTGTTGATCACCAGAAAGAGTTCCTGAACCTTGGATGCCTATAGACTATAATCTCGGAACTACTGGTTTACAGAATAAATCGTATATGTCTCGAAAATGAAAGCTAACATGCTGTTTCCCTTTAACTTAATTTATCATATATTTTCTGACTTCCTATCTGCATCATAGTTAAAAGGACACTGTCAAGTGACTAGGCCCACATTTTTATTTACTTGAAATAAAGATTCATTGAGGAATTTAAGAACAGAATTTACATATGGTCACTTTAGTCTTGAAGCGTTCCAAAACGTTCAGGATCAATGCAAAGGCACCTGACTCACTGAAATACCAGCTAGGGTACAGTATTGCTCCCTTCACTGCGTACACTGGATACATGCTCTTGAGCAAGCACTCTCTGTTCCTGTTCACATCCCAGAGGGTAGGTGTGTGAGTGCTCAAAAGAGTGCAAATGGAAATACAAACTGCTGATTTAGTTGAATTGCATAAGCATAGTACAGAGGAGAGGAATACTTAGTGTATAGAGTTTTACGTTAAATTGAGTGGCTATCACAGAGATATCTAAGCATTGTTGGCAGCCAACAAGCATTTCTGCTTTGTGAAATCTTCAGTCATGTAATCAAGTGAAACCTATAGTTGGATGTAGAAGATTTTATTTTATTTTATTTTATTAATTTTGATGAATATCTAAGTGTTTTCTCAGTGTTTAGTAGAAATTAAAAGCATAAAAACTTCAGATGCTAATTGTCATTTAGAGAAGTTGAAATTCATTACAGATTATCAAATATTTGATCATATTGCAGATTAGTTAATATTTCTTTCTGAATAATTACACACTGAATTCCTTGCTAGAGCCACCAAACACATACATACACACACACACACACACACACACACACAGAGTTTTATTACCCTCAAGTGATATTTAACATTTGTAAACAACCGTGTGCATTCTGTTTCTTTGAAAGAGGGAGAAATTGATAACTAGTAGCATTTACCCACCTCTCTTAATCCTCTTCCTTTTAGAATTTACACAGCTCCTGCACAAATAACCACTCAGTTTGAGCCTTTAAAGGCCTTTTTTGAGAATATTGTCTTTACTGTTGGCTTGTCCTTCTCTTATTGGGCTGGCATGGATTGGAGATCACCTCATCTTCTCACCTTCTCTCATAGTTGTGGTTTAAGGCTTTGGGCACCCTCTGCTTAGGCACTCTGTTTCTGAGAATGCACTGTTCTGATGTATATTCTAATTAATACAATAGACTCTTGTGATACATATATCAAAGCACGGTCCTGTAGTTCTGGTGAGTATATTCTGTTTGTCTCGATGAAGAAGGGACTTCGGGTCAATGAGTCAGGAAGTCCCAAGACAACCCATCAAGGTTACTGATCTGTAGGTGATAAAACGTCACTTACCACTACTAATCTTCCCACTCTAAGAGATAAGCAAACAAGGAGTGTTCTTTAAATGTATCAGCAATGCACGAGTCTGTCGCCTGAGTCTCAACACCCAGCATGAGCAGAGATATGTAGGTTGGGCAAAGTGGTGGAGGGCGTGGGATGTGAGGACCTGAAATTTAAAATTTGTACAGTGTTCAGCAGGAAGCCAGGGGAGCAGCTCACACAGGGGAGTGGTGTGGTCTGGTTAGGCAAGACAGATCATTTAGACTTTTGCATTTTGGGTAAATTCGAAAGGAGAGATACGTCTGTCAGGCAGGCTAGAGAAGAGGAAGTTATAGTAATCAGTGTGGGAAATGACATAAGCTAGTGTTTTAGCTATTGGGTTCGAAAGAAAGAGGCAGATTTTAGAAGGGTTGTGGAGAAAAACTCATCATGATTTGGTGACGGTCTGGATATTTGGGGGCAAGATGAGGGAAGAGTCAAAGATGACACCACAGGTGTAAGTTTTAGGGACACGCAGAATGGTATTGTTAAGCTTGACCACCTTAAGCTTGAGGTGATAGCAGGCCCTTGATGATATATCAGAGAGATGGTTGAATATGTGAGACTGGACAAGAGGGGACAAGGCAGGTGTAGAGAGGTAGTTCATTAGTATAAAGATGATTATCAAAGCACCGAGCAAATGAAGTTACCCTGGAGTAGGATGCAGAGGGAGAGAAGGGCAGAGCAGTCGCCAAAGAAGTGAAGTCCTGAGGGACTCTGAGAGATACTTGGAGAAGAGCTGCCAAAGGAGGCACTGAAAGAACAATTGGAAGCGGGGGGGTGGGGACGGGACGGGGACCCAATAAGGACAGGGTCACAAAACCCAGGCGAGTATAGTATATCAAGGAAGATGGGAGGAGTAATCAGCTGTGTTAAAGGCCACAAGAAGATCAAGGAGAATTAGAACAGAATGGAGACTGTGTATTTAGCCAGGAATAGGAGTACAGTTTTGGTGACCAGAAAGGGCAAAAAAAAAAAAAAAAGCGGAAGTAGCTCTAGGAGTGAATCTGAGGCTGTAACGTAAAATATAACATTAAATATTGCCATATACTATAGACAGTATTTCTCAAACTATGGGCCAGCATTGGTTCATGGCATTCTTTGTTGTGGTCTACAGAAGAAGGCATTCTGAAAACCCCACATGGTAAGATGGTACCGTACAAAGAATGAAGAAGTTGGAAAAACAAATCACAGCTTTAGGTAATAACTGTATTTTAAATACTGCTTTAATAATGTTGAACCTTTGGAAGCAAGAACAAGGTACCTGCTCTTTGAGATTTTTGTAGCAGATACGAGATACTTAAGTATTATAGCAGAGAGGCAGGATGTAGTGGAATGAGAGTTTGGAAATCTGGGTTGTGTCCCAGCACTGCCACAGACTTCTGTTGTGAACTTTGGCAAGTTATTTAATCTCCTTGGTCTCCATTGTTTGTCTGTAAAATTAATGTGTTCTATATCTCACAATGAATGTAGGTACACAGGTGAAGTGCACTGATAAAGCAGTGATGCATGCCATAGAAAAACCTATAAATAAATTAAGCTGGGTAAATACCTTAAATGTTTCAGTAAATTTTTGCTCAGATAAATTGAAATGGCTCAGACCCCTTTTTATGTTGACTTTCACCAATATTCTAGCAAAATGAGTTTGCTGGAAGGAAAGGTTTTGGAATCATGCAATTTTAAGTGACCATTATGGAGTATTTTTGAAAAAAACAAAAACTTTTGAACTCAAACCCAGATATTCTCATTGCAAATTACATTCTTTTCAATCGGCAACAAAAGCCAATACTACTTGACATGTCCACCCAAATCTAACGATAACAGCTATGATTTGATTATGCTAATTGATAACTTGCAGTTCATTACTTGTGAATAACCTGCAGAGCAAGAATTATTTACAAAATTTATGTGGTAAACTTGTAATAATGTATACATTCGAGAAACATACAAAAGCTTACAGACAATTCACAACCGTGAAATGAGGCTGAACATGTCAAATTATTCTCTCAGCTCTGTTGGTTATAAAGTGTCTTGCACATGCATTGGGATGGACTTGAAGATCTAATAAACACTTTCTGTGTATAATTTCTGAGACTATATAACACAGACTACTACATACCTGAGAGACAGAACTGTTTGTTGTACAAGCCTGTATGTCTTACGGTTTTGCAGGAGATGAAATTGCTATTTTCGTATCTAATTTCTTTGGCAGTATAATATCTTGCAGATAATGAGGGAACGCTTATTATAATGGTTAATTTGTTTTGGTCAAAACTCTCTAAGGGCAAACTATTTTTAGAGCCTATCTGTAGCATAAATTAACACAGGTGTTCTGAACCTCACTTAGATAGAGATGGATCACTTTACTAAAAAATACACACCATTTTGCTCCATAAAATGATTAAATACAAATTCAAGTTGTTTATTAATGTGTTCATGGGTCAACAAAGCTGTCACAGGATTCAGGGTTTACGCATGAGGAGAGATTGCAAAACAAAATTTATTTAGCATCAAAAAGAGCAAAGTTGTAAGAGCTTCTGAACAGAGCAGTAAAAGATCAGCCCTTTCTTTTTCCAATCATTGACTGAAATAACTACACTTTTTTATACCACATGTAGATATTTTTAGTATCACCTAATTCATAAATAGACTGGTAGAAAATCAGAGGAAGGTCAGCCTTCATAAAACTTATTTAAACCATACAGTCGGAGGTTCCATAGACATGCACGTACGTAAGATTTCAAGAACAAATATCTAGACCTGGTATGTAAACAGAATCATACCAAAGGAATGCTCTGAGGCTGCATGGTCGTGTTCACATTAAATTAGTTTTCCACGTGCGGAAGGACAGGATTGCCCCCCCGGCGCCTCAGCGGTGATCCAGGGAGCGGAATGGCCTCAAGCTAGACTGTAGGGAATGCAGCACAGGCACTGTTGTCTCGTAAAGCCATTGTGCTTGGTGTTGTCTGTGATGGTTTTCTTATACCAGGTGGGGAAGAGCCAGAGACAAAGGACTTTGTGTGGGGAGTGAGGACAATGGAGCAGAGAGTGGGAGAGGGGTTGTTGCTGTAAGAGGGGTCAGGCACTGAGGAAGAGTGCTAGGTAGGGTGACCGCCTTTTCAAAAGGCAAAAACGGGACATATGCAGGAGCCCCCGCCCCCTCCGTGGCCCTGCCCCCTGCCCCTTCTCTTCCCCCTGAGGCCCCGCCCCCTGGCCAGGCCGGAAGCTGGAGCTTGGCCATGATAAGAGCCACCGAGGGAGCCCAGGCTGCTGCGGGGAGCCTTGGACCCTCCACATGCCCTGGACGGGGGCCCAAGAACAGCCCCCAGCGTGTGCTCCCCCCCAGGGCAAACTGCCCAGGGGGCAGGTGGAGGGTCTGGGGCTCCCCCCCAGTGGCCTGGGCTTCCTGGGTGTCTCTTACTACTACTCAGCTCAGGTTTCTGGCCTGGCCAGGGGGTGGGACCTTGAGGAGGAGCAGAGGGGCGAGGCTTCATGATAAATGGGGGTGGGGGGAGCGGCAGCTAAGGCTCACCTCAGCCTCCCCGCCTCACCAGGAAGAGGCTGGCCCCGCCCCTGAGCCTTGGGCAGGTGCAGAGCGGCACTGCAGGAAATCTGAGACAAATGCTGTCCCAGAGTCATTCAGCCTGGGAACTGGACTTGAACTTTGTGTTTCAGGACTATCCTGCCCAATTCAGGATGGGTAGTCACCCATGCTAGGCAAGCCTTGGATTGGTTATTTGAGAAAATCTGTATTTTGCTAGCCCCTAAGGGAGGAAAGAAATCTAAATCTTGATAAAGTAAAGTTACTTTAAAGCTCATCAAGATGAAACCATTTGAAATTTAAAAATTTTTATAAGATCTGCATACCCATACAAATTATTCTCACTGTATGCAATAATGATGTAGAATTCTTTGTAGCTGGTGGTCGGTGAGTCAAATACTATGGCTAGAATTTTAAGAAATAAGGGCTGGATTATTTCATGACTACAAATAACATAGTTAAAATAATATGGGTGATTAAAGGCTTACCGGGCATAATCTACTTATGTGCATGACGAATTTTCACCTGTGAAAAGCATGGCAGAGGAAGATACGCATTGGTACTGTGAAGAGGCCTTCCAGGAATTAGCAACCCAATGTTTGAATAGCTGGAATGATGTGGATCATTAAAGCAAAGCAGTTGTGCAGATCTCCCTGCTAAAATGATACCTGCCTATGAGTATAACTGTTCCCAATTTGAAGAGTATTTGCTTTCTACTGCACTAATTATCATACTTCATACCAGTGATACAAAAGATCAGATTCTTGGTATGGAAATTATTCCTTGATATAGTTAATTAAACAACTTTTCCTGCAACTGCTGTCTTTAGTTATTTATAATTTATGGTACAGTGGATATTTAAAGCCGGTCAACTACATTCACTTACTGTCACCATAATACCATTATGTGCCTTTTTGTCTGTGCTTGCCTATTCAGAATTCTAAACACATAACTATACCATTTTAAGGACTTATCAAAAGGAAGCTTCCAAAAAGCAGATAATGAAAATACTGTAGTAAAATTATTTCCTGTAATAGTATTAGAGGATCTCAATATAATGGGAATCTGCAACATGCAGATGAGTCATTTCTTGGAAGCAATCAGTTATAAACAAGGGGAAAATAAGTTTTTCTTCACGTGTTGTTTTGTTCATCTAGTATGATAAAACTTTTTAAATGTTGGAACACATACACACTAGTGGAGTTTTAATGAATGTTACATTTTCTAATGCATACTACTGAGAACGAATATCTGAAAACTTGAGAGGCAAACCTTCATAGCTAGCCTTGATAAAGTTTAGGAGACTGTTTTCAAGGCAGGGAACGTAGTTAGAAGTTGCGTTAAAACTTACTTTTTCATCTACTTACTGCATTGTGCACCAGGAAAAATAAGCCTTAAAAGTCTCATTTAACAGTCAGAATGTCTCCATGTGGGTCACTAGACAAAAGGCAAAAAGACAAGTGCTTAATCTGGGTTCCTGTAGCTTGAAATTTTTAACGTGATTTATGTACAAGTTCTTGGTGGATGGATTTGCAATGCGTGGCATCATTAAGGATACAGCAGGAGCTGTTTCTCCCCCCCTCCCCCCCCCCCGAATAATTTCCACATTCATTTCATAGGATGATTGATTTATATGTTCTCAGCTTCTTTGCTAAGAGTATGAAAGTAATCGGCAAAAACATCTTTAAAATGTTTTCCTGTGTGGATTTGTATAGGGTTGCCAGGCGTCAGGTGTTGGGACCCTGGGGGCTCTGGTCAACACTGCTAAAAGGCAGGCTCCCTGCCTGCCCTGGCTCTGTGTGGCTCCCGGAAGCAGACGGCATGTTTGTTTCCTAGGTGCAAGGGCAGGCACAAGGGCCCCGCGTGCGGCCCCATCCCAAGCTGCGGGGGGCAGCACCTGCGGGCGCAGGCAGCACGCAGAGCTCCCTGGCCCCTCCGCCTAGGAGCTGGACATGCCGGTTGCCTACAGGAGCCACCTCAGGTAAGTGCCGCCTGGCCGGAGCCCTGAGCCCCCTCCCAGACCCCAGCCCTGAGCCCCTTCCCACACCCAAACTCCCTCCCAAAGCCTGCACCCCGCACCCAAACCCCCTGCCCCAACCTGGAGCCCCCTCCTGCAACCCAAACCCCTCATTCCTGGCCCCACCTCAGAGCCCGCACCCCCTCCTGGCCCCACCCCGGAACCCTTACCCTCTCCCAACCCCCTGCCCCAGCCTGGTGAAAGTGAGTGAGGGCGGGAAAAAGCGAGCGAGCGGAGGGAAGGGGGATGGAGTGAGCAGGGGGTGGGGCCTCAGAGAAGCGGCAGGGGGCAGGGCAAGGGTTTTTGGTTTTGTGTGATTAGAAAGTTGGCAACGCTAGTATATAAAGATGTCACCTGACTGTTTTGCTAAGTTGCTGCCATAGTCACTGGTGAATCTTGCTGTTAACTGGCTAGTGGTCTGCCCCCAAATAGCAAACTAGCTATTTACTATTACAGTGGTATGGCACTGCCACTGTGGTTAAAGTTTTGTCACAACTTTTGTTTAACGTTCAACCTTTCTAAGTCTTCTAAAATTCACATTTCTTTGCAATTTGGTGGCCCCCTGGAGGGTACAGGATGGGGTTAGTGACCAAAATTTGGGATCATTTGAGTTGGGGTTAGTGGCGATAAACACGATGCCATCAAAGAAATACCTGACTTCACCATCAGTTTCTCCTGCTAATGGAAACAATCTATAAGCCCCTGAATATGGCTAACTACCAGGATTTAAATGGGGTACCAGTATATGCCATTGTTAGGCTTGGAAGGATTAGTTTTTTTCAGTAAGTATAAGTAATTGTCAATTTCAGTATACAGGTACAAACCCCAGTGAAAAAATAAATGGTAGTTGAAATTTACAGATAGGCAACATAAGAAAATGCTGCTTCAGAACTTATCAGAGTTTGATTTGAGGATATTTACTTTGTATATTTTGACATGGGATGTTGACAATTTATAACTGTTAAAACAAAGTTCTAACTTTTTTAATCTGTTTGCTGTTGTTAAATAAGTCTGAAACCACAATTGTCTGATTCCCCCATAATTTCCCACAACTATGAAAATTTAAATAATCTAAACAAAAATCTTTTAAAAAATCAATAATGTCTGTCAAAATTACATAAAAAAATCAAATTCTGCCATGCCTAAAGTGATGGGATTCCTGTGGTGAAGCCTGGGACTGTGGGACCGCTGTGCCCCCTTAACTCTCCAGCCTGGGCTGTCCCTCACAAAATGCTTTGCTAGTGACAAGCAGCAAACCCCTCCAGGTGCTGTTACCACTCATCACAACCGCATGTGGAGCCCCACAGCCAGCTAGATTGCATGAATGCTCCCAGAGCCACTCATGAATCACACAGAGAAAGGCACCAGCTGAATTCTCCCAGCACTGTATCTTAGGAATATACTGTCTTGCACTGCTCAAGACGAGCAGTGCAAGTTTATTAATTGGTTCACCACTTCATCAATGGAAAGTGGATATACACCAGCCTTTATAAACCTGAACAGATTTACCAAACTCTTCAGGCAAACTCACTAGTAAAGATAAACAGTAAAAGAAGTTTATTGACTACAAAAGATAGATGTTAAGTGATGGGCAAAAAGTCAGAGTGATTACCAAAAGAAAAGAAAATATAAGCATGCACTCTAAACTCTCAACCCGATTAGACTGGGCAACGTCTATATTGTGCAGTTTTTCTCACCCCACTGGGTACTGCAGTTCATAGTACACAGGTTTCACCCTTGAAACCCCAGTTTCCTCTGTTGGAGTCTTCAGTCTTCTGAGTGTCCTTGTTGCTTGCAGCATAGATGGGGGAAGGAGAAATGTGAAGCACGTGGCCACTGTGTTCTGTTTTATACTCTTAGTCCATGTGCGTGGAGAACACAAGTCCAGGTATGTCTGGTGGAGCATTGCTGAGTCCCCAGGCAAGGTTGAGCAATTCCCCTGCTGTGGCCTTGAGCAGGTGAGTCATTGAATTGTAGCTCCCTTGCTGGACAACGGCTGTTGATGGTTTTTCGACACCCATTCGATCGTCAATTATCCCCCCTGGTTATTGCCTTTGGGGAGCTAATATCTGGGCGCTTGCCAAACCTACAGCATATTTTAGTGACAACTATACAACACAATCTTATAACTTCATATGCATTAATAATGTACATATTAGATGGAACAGTGGGGTTCAGCAGATCATAACCTTTCCCATGATACCTTAGAAGGCATGCTTTATATGCAAAAATCACAATTATATACACATGATGAATATGGGTTACAGGGTACTCCCCTGGGGTGTAGAGTCACACCTAACCATTATATAACTCCAGACTCAAGGTGAAATATACAATTTCATGGTAATAGAAGTGGAATTTATAAGGTATTCTGTGACTAATTTGCTCCCATATGTGAAACCAAATGTACCACCTGGTGGCTAGTATCAGATGTAAATGACCAACCGTGTTTTGAGTTTGACTATGTCAGCATAAAGGGGTTCAGGTCTCTGTACTGTTAACAAGCTGTGGAATTAAATGATGTAACAGCAAAAAGAAACGTTCTAAAAGTCCCCAGTGCATCAGTGAAGGACACTGTGCCCTCATTTTAATGAAGGTCAGAGCTGGTGTAGTAGTAAGGGAGAAACACTAAGCAGACATTTGCCAGCTGTTGCAAAAGCATTGCTGTTAATCTTTAAAGGGAGTTAATCTCTCTCTCCATGAGATTCAGTTTTACTTTTAAAAATATATATCTATAACTACTGTATCACAAATTGCTTCGTCTGAGCTGGTGAGTTAATACACTGTCTACTTGCATGACAGCCAAATCAGTATACCAGCCCTTGGAGGGTTTCAAAGATAGAATCCCTGAACAGTTGTCTAATGCTTTTCTTGTAATTTGTTAGACTTCATAAAATAGAATATAAAAAGAACAGTGTCAGAAGGTAAACCCAGTGACATTAATAAAAAATACCAAATTTGACAAGTTAAAAGTTGGCTGTTACTATTTTATCATCCTTGGAGACTGTGTAATTAATGTTTTAAAACCTGTATCAACCCATTAAAAATAGCACTGCTTTCAAGGGCACCTTAAGAGAGACTTTTATAAAGTTTTCCTGGGTCGTTTCACTTGGGATTTTCTATGATATTCTTCATAATACTGCAGGTAAAGTGTGTCTGTGTGTGTGTGTTTATATAATGTGCTAGGTGCTTTTGTTTATAAACTATTGGCAGAAGGATTAGTTTTTGGTTGAACATACTGAAAAGATCAAACCATTATGGATATTAGCAAAGCCCATCGTCAGCAAAACAGCTTCCTCAGCACTAAAGATGGGCCCAAGCCAAAACATTTCTTTTGTTAACTTGTCCCATTCTGTTGCCCCTTGTTTATTACCTTTGGCATATTATCTAAATTCTGGGTTGTGAACTCTCTGGGGAGGGACTATTTATATGAATGATGCCTATTACAATGGGGCTCTAATTTCTATTTGGGGGCCCTTAAGTACTGGTACAATTAAAAAGACTACCATTACCACAATTTGAAGAGGTAGGAATCTGAACTTTGTAGCATCCAGAGGGATGATTTTAATAAAGACCCATTAATTGAATGATGATAAACAGGTTCATCGAAGTAAGTTACATGGATTAAACATTAATTTTGAGTACTAGTAAAGAACTCACTTTTTTGAGAATCAAAAAGAGAGAAGGGAGAAACCTACCACCATTCTGACTTAGTTTAGTTTAGCAGTTTAAGGGGAAATGGGGGGGATCTCAAAAACATGTGCCCATAGCCCCAGGCACACACACAATCCTCCTCCTATATTATATTTAGAATTGTTTTCTATATGGGTTCATAACTTGTTTCAGGAACCATTAATTGGGGACTGGAGGGGAGAGGAGCAGTTCTAAATGCAAAGCTAATTCCCTGTCCACATTATCTCAGGAAAGTCCTTTTAACCAAGGGAATTGTTAAGACCCATTTTATGGTATTCAGTGGCATTCTACCAACTCTGCAGTAGACAAGAATAAATATATGTCAAGCATACCACCATGTACGTCTTTCTCAAAACTCCTTTAGTTATTTATTGAATTCTCTTTTAAATTTGTGAGTGCATTGAGAGCTCTTGAAAGTGAGACACTGTTGTTGGCTCTGAGTTAAGCATAATGCAACTAGTGCACTCCAGACTTCTTCATGCATCTCTTGCAATGCATCTCTCTCTCTCACACACTGCTAATACTATATCCCCAAGTTCTTCCAAAATAGATAGACAAAGTGGGTGAGGCAACACTGGGTTTTGGACAAGCTTCTGTTGGTGAGAGAGACAAGCTTTTGAGTTCTTCAGGTCTTCAGGCTCTGTGTAAGCTTGAAAGCTTGTCTTTCTCACCAACAGAAGTTGGTCCAATAACCAATATTACCTCATCCACCTTGTCTCTCTAATATCCTTGGACAAACAGGGCTACAACAACACTGAAAACAGATAGGCAGTATCTGAAAGTGGTGGTGGTGGTTTTGGGCACAAATAAGCACCAGCATGAGGTAATTGAACCCAGCTTCATTAATTAATGAAGCTAATTATGTTTTCAAATCTCCAGAGATGAAGGCAAAGTAATGTACGTCGGTAGGAACAATGTGAACTTTTGTATACTTCACTGGGTTCTGCATTAACTAACAATTCAAGAAAAAAGATTTGAGCATCTTTGTGAATAGTTCAAAGAAACTCACTGCTTAGTATGCAACAGCTGTCCAATTAAAACCAAACATAATGTTAGGATGCTGTCAAGGTTCCTTCCCCACTCTGAACTCTAGGGTACAGATGTGGGGACCTGCATGAAAACCTCCTAAGCTTACTTTTACTAGCTTAGGTTAAAACTTCCCCAAGGTACAAGCTATTTTACCTTTTGCCGTTGGACTTTCGCTGCCACCACCAAACGTCTAACCGGGTTTATTATTGGGAATGAGCCGTTTGGAAACGTCTTTCCCCCCAAAATCCTCACCAAAACCTTGCACCCCCCTTCCTGGGGAAGGTTTGATAAAAATCCTCACCAATTTGCATAGGTGACCACAGACCCAAACCCTTGGATCTTAAGAACAATGAAAAGAAGCATTCAGTTTCTTACAAGAAGAATTTTAATAGAAGAAAAAGTAAAAAGAATCACCTCTGTAAAATCAGGATGGTAAATACCTTACAGGGTTTAGTCAGATTCAAAACATAGAGTATCCCTCTAGGCAAAACCTTAAGTTACAAAAAGACACAAAGACAGGAATATCCATTCTATTCAGCACAGCTTATTTTCTCAGCCATTTAAAGAAATCATAATCTAACTCATATCTAGCTAGATTACTTACTAAATTCTAAGACTCCATTCCTGTTCTGTCCCCAGCAAAAGCATCACACAGACAGACTCAGACCCTTTGTTTTTCCCCCCTCCAGCTTTGAAAGTATCTTGTCTCCTCATTGGTCATTTTGGTCAGGTGCCAGCGAGGTTATCCTAGTTTGTTAACCCTTTACAGGTGAAAGGGCTTTTCCTCTGGCCAGGAGGGATTTTAAAGGTGTTTACCCTTCCTTTTATATTTATGACAGATGTCATAAAACTGAAAATAAAAAATAATTATATGCACTCATCTGCAATACCGTGTTGAGTTCTGGTCATCTAGTCTAAAAAAACTGATAGGAATAGAAAGAATTCATGGGTAAGCAGTGAAAATAATTAGAGGTATGGAAAAACTTCCAGAATTAGAGAGATTGAAAAGATTGGGACTGTACTTGTGTTAGAGAAGAGGTGAGTAAGAGGGGACATTATAATGATATCAAAGTAATAAATGTTGAAAAGAAGATAGATAGGGTAAATGGTAGGGCCCATTCTTATCATTCAAAAACAAAGGGACATCCAAGAAGTTACTAAACTGAAAAGCAAGACATTTAAAACAAGTAAAAGGAAATATTTTTGTTTCCATAATGCACCATTTGTCTGTGGAATGCCTGGTGTCAATGATATCTTGTGGCAAAGAGCTGAGCAGCATTTTAAAAAGAATAGCACGTATTTATATGACTAAATGGAACCCTAGAGCTACATCTGTAAAGATTAAAAAAGTTTAAAACAGTTCAGAGTTGGAAAGGAATATAAACCCTAGTGCTTGAGGACACAAGCCAACCTACAAATTATTTTGGAGAAGTTCAATGGCCTGTGTTATACAGGAGCACAGACTAGATGAGCACAACAATCCTTTCTTGCCTTGCAATCTCTGAAAAATAAACGGTTGGGGTTTTTTTGATAGGTTTATGATTTCAGTGTCTGGGGCCAGCCAAGAATGGGGTTGTGCCTAGACACTGTACAAACACAGTAGCAGACAGTCCCTGCCTTGAAGAGTTTACAAGCTAAAGAGACATGGGGCAGAAAGGGATATTACAGACAAGCAGAGAGAACAGTATGTTGGTCTACAAATATCATTTTAGTGCCATGATTTTTTTAAAATGGGTGGTATTTGGTTCTGTGGGGTTAGCTACATGAAAAAATAAGGTGAAAAAGAGAGAACCATGGGCAAGGGGGATAGGGCAGAGGAAAAGAGGGAGGAGCAGAAGGAGACTATTATGAGGGGAAGATGATGCTGAGGGGAAGAGATTGTGAGGGAGGAGCAGGTAGAAGGGGTTTGGCGCAAACCATCACTCCCATAATGCAGAGACTGTCCTGTTGAAATTGTTAAATGATACTCTGACATCACCAGTGTCCCTTCTGTCTTCAGTCTCTGGCTGACTCCTCCCTGCAGTTTCTTTCCCCAAGACTATGTCACTGGTAGGAGGTGGAATAGCACATAGGTCCTAGCGCCTCAGGGGAAGGGGGTGTCTCCCCTGAACAGTTCTGGGTTTAGAGGTTGCTGGTTAGGAAGAAACTTCTCATAGAGGTAGGTTATTCCATAACTGTCCACTTCCTGCACCTTCCTTGGAAGCCTCTGATAGTGGCCACTGTCAGAAGTAGGATACTGGATTAAATGAACCATTGATCTGATCCAGTACAGCAGTTCCTATGTTCCTGTGAAGGACTAGAGTGAAATGGTGCACACTAGCCTAATCTCCTCCTCCCAAACCTATTCCATTATCAATATTAAGACAGCAATAAAGGAAAAACCTGACTCACTTGTGCTATCTTAATGTCACTGGGTTCACTGCTACCTGTGTGAAGTCATGTACTAGATGAGTTTCAAGGAGAGATTATAGGTTTTGTTGTTCAGATTGTCTAAATTGTGTTTCTGCTCTCTTACTGAGTTCTAATTTCTTGCCCCACTCACTTTCTGGTAGTCACTACAAGCTGAGTCTTGCTGAGTGCCTCATGCAACATACAGAACACTCTCAATGCCTATTGAAGCAAGTCAGAGTTGAGGATGCTGAGGACATCAGAGAATGAGACCCAAATTGTGTATATATAAACTGAGGTGGAGGCCTTCGACCTACCATGTTGTCTGTTAGCAGGATCTCTAAGGGATCAACCAGTTTCATAGGTGAACCTACCTGTACATATTTAGAAATCTGATCAGGTGTTGGACTCATGTGAGTATTGTTGTAACTTGAACTGCTATAGTCTTATTGTTATGAGGAGGCTACAGCCAAATGCCTCTCCCTTTAAGAGTAAATTATTCTGGATTGCTTCCTTTTGTGTTGCCCGCCTTCCTAAAAGAGAGAACAGCACTGCCTTCTGTCTCAATGCCATTTATCTCTCTATCTTGTACGATGATATAATTCACCACTGAAGTATCAGGTGCCCCCACAAATCATGAGTCATGTGCACAAAAATGCATTTTTCTTTCTCTTTCACTTCTGTTCCGTGTACTGGACTGTTTTTGTGATTGTATTATTGTGGGAAGGCTCGGTGGGATTTACGTTTTGCTCTGAAAGCACTGAAGTTAGAAGTCAGCCTGATGTCTTTCAGGAATGAGTTCCAGGGTCAGTTGCCAGAAGGCTGTGTTTCCTGCATACACAAATTTCACTCTTGAGGTGAACATTTCAGTTGTTTTTTGCTGGAACGTAACTGTCATTGAAAGTCATGGTCACAGAGGCAACTTGGAGTAATCCACTGGAGATCCCAGGTTTGGAGACTATTGTCCAGTCACAGGCATGAAAGCGAAGGAAACGTCCTCTTACTGTAGCTCTTCAGCAGGAGCAATGACCTTAAATCTGCCTAGGGAAAAGTTCCAGATCACAAGAAGTCTGCTTGATAAGGGAGCCTATAGAAAGCTGGAAGGCACTTCACAGATACGTGCCACAGAGCAAGTCCTGTAAAAGCTGACTGCACGATGAGGATAGAGACTGGAATTTATGGTTACGGGGGGGAGAGGGGAGGAGATAATCCTGCTTTCAGAGTAGAAATTACATAAAATTAAGTCTGTCATTCACATGCACCTCTGCGCTTCAGATGGGGTTAAGTCCTCACAAATTTTCAAGGTCCCGTCCTGATATTTTCAGAACATGACTTGTTGCCAAAGTTTGGGGTGGGGAAGGAGAATGACCCACTAAAAATAGCTGCTGGGTAGTATCAGAAGTTTATACTTTCCCATGCACAAATATCTGGAGTTTTCATATGTGAGTAACTTTATATAAACAGTGGATCATTATTACAGTTGTTAAATCACTGTTCTGCAGTTCTCTTATGGAAATGGATTTGACTTACTACTACTTGTCCTTGAATTTAAACAGAAATGTAGAGCATTTTCCTCTGAATCAACTCTCCTTCTGAAAAGATGTAGTTAAGTGTGAAGTCTGTCAAAAGAAACGTGAAATATTGTGAGTTTAAAAAAAAAACAACCTTGATGGCAAGTCTGCTTTTTAAGGGCACAATGAAAAATGGTGTTCTGATCTGTTCTGATGGATTCAGTTTTTTAAAAATCTGATGTGTGTGGTGCAGTGACTGCAATGCAGATTTTGTACTTCACTCACAGCTTCATTCGCTCCTCTAACAAATTATGAAATTACGTGTTTAATAAAACAAAGTTATAGTATGAACTAAGGCAAAGGGCAGGGCCTAAGGCCCTGTTAATGGGACTCTGCTTGGATAGAGTCTTTGTAGGACTGGCATGCTCATAGTTTCGTAGCTTCAGCTTTCATCCTCTTTCTTAGCTTTTCTCTCTCCATGGGGAAAGAGAGGTGGACAGTAGGGTAGTTATGTATTACAGATATTAGCAAGTGTGAGTTTCAGTAAAATAGTGGTGAAAAATTTGCAAATCTTTAACTCTCTTTTTTCCCCCAAAAGAAATACCATTCACTCTTTCATTATCTCCATGACTGCGAATGGTGCTGGTGTCTGTCAGTGGGCATGATCAAAAGCTCATTGAAGTCAGTGGCAGGACTCTCTTTGACTCTAATGGCCCAACAAGAGCTGCAATTTTACTGATACTTCCCTGCAGAGAGCCCTGAAGCTGTAATAAAGCAATGCCTCTCTGCTTTAGGTTATAAGATCGCTTCCAATATAATCCTGATTTTGGACTTTTTATACATACAACTTTTACACTGAAATTTCTCAGTCTGAGACCAGATAGGGGAAAAAAAATTTCAGTGTCTTGTCCTTTTTCAAATTGTAGTCTATATTTTGTCTGCTTTTACTTCACAATTATTCTGTAAAATTAAACTCATTATGTAGGTCCTAATAAGGATTTGTGCTTTGCAATAGTGATATAACTTCTAATAGTCCCTTTCTCCATTGCAATGGTATTTTCAAGCCATCAGTGTAGTAAAAGGAAGTTCTCATATTATTTCAGTGTAATCAGTGGCACTTCTAACTGTTGAGTCTTTCTGTTTATAGTAACAATACTTTCTGTTTATAGTAAAAATGCTGGCCAGTGCCTCATGACGTCTGTTATGTGTTGTTGTTGTTTGAGTGCCCCTGACCTGCTAGTGAGATTTATAAGGTTCTTCAGGTGTTTGAAAACCCTTTTGTAATCGCTATTGAATAGGTGGGAGCACTCTGATAAATTTTAAGTTGCGATTTTTAAAGTTGCTTAAAATCAAATTCCATGATATTGGGAGTCCCATGAGATCTTTCAGAGGTGGTGGGTGGTTATGCATTTGTTTAATGAGCTTGGCACTGTACAACAGAAATGATCCCTGTCCTGAAGAACTTGCAGACTAAGAAGTTGTCATTTATAAAAAGGACTTGTCTCCTGCAGGGAAACTGTATAGATTTCCAATCATTACTAGCCATAGTTCACCTCCAGTGTTTACTCCAGGGGGAATTCTGTGCAGAAAGTGACAGGGAAGCAAAGGGAAACCATGCCCCAAACAGAGGCGAGGCATAGGGGATACACGGGGTCACGTGACACTGCCCCCCTCCATTTCTGCAAGCACAGAGCTGCCCGGCTGAGGGAGGGTGACACTCAGTTCTGATGATTCTGCAACTACATGCCGCCTTCTGGGTCCTAGTGCTGGTCGTGCTCCTCTTCTGTGTGCTGTTGTCTGTACAACAGTGAGTGCCTGTTGTGGGGTAGGGCAAGAGGGGTGGGGTGGGGGAAGAGGGTGAGGTGATGGGGAAAGAAGCAGTGGGGATGGGTAGGGCAGGGGGGAGGGGCAGGAGAGAGTGGGTAGGGGAAGCGGATGGGGCAGGGGGCAGTGGAGAAGAGGAGATAGGGGAATCGGGGGTGGGGAGTGGGAGCCCAACGTGCAGTGTCCCCAGCACTGGCCAGCAGTAGCTGCAGTTGGGGTTCTCCCATTAAGCAGGCCCATCGAACCCCCACCCAGACAAACTCCCCCCTCCCCTGAACCTTGACTATCCCCATGAGCCTCCCGCACCCAGACCCCCAAACCACTGAGCCCCAACCAGCTGCACCCAGACTCCCACCCCACCAAGCCTCCACTGCCTCAGCACCAGGATGCCCCGATAACCCCCCCACCCAGACCCCCCCGCTAAAGCCTAACCACCTTCACCTAGGGCACCCCTCATTCCCCCTCCTCCCCCTCAGAGCCCGTGTGCATCCAGATCCCCCACTGAGCCACCCGCATCCAGATTGCCCCCCACAGAACCCTGTCAACCCACACGTGGATCCCTCCACAGTAAGCCCCTCTACCCTTGGATCCTGCTGGGCTGAGTCTGCCTGCCCACACCTGGTACAGAGGGGCAGGCCCAGCCCTAGTGCTACGTCAGGGTCAGATGCAGCCTCACGACTGAGTCCATGTCCTAGGGTGGAGAGGGGGCTGCAGGATGATCTCCCACCTTCATGCAGCCAGTGGCCTGTACTGCCGTACTGGAGCCTCCACATTTATTTTCTGACAGATGAAATTTGCAGAATTTTGCAATATTTTAAAATATTGTGCAGAATTCCCTCAGGAGCAAATGTTAGGGGCCCTGGCATGGAGTAGCTGTTGGCATTTTAAGAACCCTTTCATCTAACTCTGCTTTGGCGAAGCTGTACGTATTGCAATGCTTAAAACACCAGCAGATAGTCCACACTAGCATTTCCGACATTTCTGACTTTGGAGCTGAATGACAGTGTGAAACAGTGGGAAAGGTTTGCAAAAATTTCCTAGTATAGGTAAGGCCCAAAAACCCAAGAGAACGGCAATACAGATTAACAGCACTTCCTGAACCATAAAGAGATAATATGGTTCAGTCCCACCTATGTGGATATTAGATTGAAATTTAAAAGCCATCTTGTAGCTCAAGGTAAAAGACATAAGCAAAAAACTTTATATTTAGCCCATTTATACCCAGGCTAGGCCTGGCAAGAACACAACACACTGGCATAAGTTTTAATTCAGCTCACCGTAGCCAGGCTGAACTTTTTCATAGCATGGCTGAACTGTGAGCAAGTTTTAAAATGATTATTGAACTGTTATTTTTATAATCTAGACGAACCCTTCTGCCCTATATACATCAACTTTTAACCAAGCCTGTAGCTAGTGACATGTTTTGTGTTCAGATGCAGCACAGCTAACTCTTGGTTAGTGTGTATGGCAGCTAACCCTGTAGTGCCCTTACCAGTGGCGTAGGCTTGGTATTCTTGTAGCAAGGTGATGAGGAGCCGTTTTGCTGTATTGTCATGTCTGTGCATCTAGGCCAGCAGTCTTTCCTCCTCCCAGCCCTCTGCACAGTAAGCGTAGAGTGCAGTGACTCGTTGCATCACGGCTGCTAGAGAGAGTGTGTTACACAGAGAGAAGGTGGGTGAGGCGAGGTCTTTCATTGGATCAACTTCTGTCGGTGAGAGAGACACGCTTCCAGGCCACAATGCCAATAAAAGATACTGCCTCACCCACCTTATTTCTCCAATCCCCTGGGACCAACCCAGCTCCAGCAACACTGTTACACAGAGGCCGATGCACAAACACGCTTGACGTGTTTCTTATGCAAAAACTGCCATGTGGCCAAAACCACGTGTGTTAGAACCAGGTCAAATGAATGTCAGAGCCCAGTAACAAAACCTGATTGAACTTGTAGGATACATCTGCACTGCTGCTGGGGGGTGTAATTCCCAGCTCAGAAAGAAGTAGTCTAGATCTGATTGAGCTAGCACACTAAAAATAGCAGTGTGGCCAAGGCAGATCGGGCTAAATGCCTGAGCACCTACCTAGGGTCTCAGGTGGATTGTTATCAAGCAGCTACCCCAAGCCACCTGTGCCACTGAGGCCGCACCACTATTTTTAACATGGTAGCTGAGTCAGAACCTGTCAGCACACAATACTCAAATAATTAAACCAGCAAGAGCGTCTCATGGCCCTAGTGACAGTACGAATTTGTGAGTCTTATGACAGGGTTCATTTTTCATGGTCATATTTTTTCCCTTTAAAATATTAAAAAAACATAAACAAAGAAAACTCTTGTTCTTCATCCATCTGCTCTTCTGCTTCCAATCAACCCATGTAATCTTGCACCTTCCATACCAGAGCAAAAGCACATGTTGTTCTGAAAGAAACAAAAGAGAAGTTTTAGAACAACATGTCTCTAACATTTGGTAAATTAAAGTAATTTAGTCTTTTGTTTGCTTTTGGAACGAACCACTAATAGAGTCTTTGTTAAAGCTAAATGGCAATCTGAAGCCAAGATTTCAAACCCAATGACATTGCTCAACACCTCTGAAAATCAGGCCTGCTCCTTAGGTATCTTGAGCCTGGTCTGTTCACAGGTTTTTGGGCTGGTATAGCTATTTCAGTTCGGAGTGTGATTTCCCTTCCCTTTCCCCTCCACACACAAACTCACCAGAAATAGTTATACTGGCGCTTTCCTAGTCTGGATACAGTTGTTCCAATATAAAGGTGCCTTATACTGGTATAGCTTATTTGCCTTCCACACAGGAGTAAGTTATACTGCTATACATACATAAACACATGCATATACTGGTATTACTGCATCCAGATTGAGGGAGTTGGTCCAGTGTGACTATCCAGGTTACTGGTTGTACTGCTATGCCACTATAATTGATGTGAGTCAACTTTTGTGTGTATGAAAGCTTTAAATATGGGTTTAGGTGTCTAAAGCCTTGACTACACATACAAATTTCCCCGTCTTGGTTTGAGTGTCCACACGTGATGCGGTTAACGAAATCAGTTAAATCCGTGTAACTTTTCTGTGTAGAGGCCTATGAAAGTGCCAGAGAATTTCAAAGTAGTTGAAATTTGAATTCTAAAAAGATATGTACATTTCTGTGCTGAATGCCTCCTGCAGCCTGGTTACACTGGAGACAGCATATATTTCTGGGATTAGCTCGGTTTTCATTTTAGATTTGCCCTTCATCTTTAAAAAAAAGCAGTGCTAGTTTTAACATTTTATTTTAACCACTGTTTGATTTAAATCTGCTCTGAGGTGGATTAGATGTTATGGTGGTTAAAATGCTGGTGACCATCCTGCCATACCCAGGCTGAATTGGCAGTAGCAATGGTGGGAAATAGAAAAAAATCAAAGCCTCCTGTAGACAACCCCCATAGTCATTGCAGATTCTGGATGTTACGAGACCTGAAAATAGAAAATGACCTGGATATTTAGAAATTAAGCACCGGTTGGTAAAGCTGCTGGCTGTAGCACTTCAGTTTTGCAGGTGTGTTTTTTAAAAAGCCCAACAACAACAAATTAAACAAAGCAACACAGAGATGTCAAACAGGAATAGAAAGAAGCGTACAGATTTGCACGGGAAGGAACACAGTAACATATCTTTATTGTAAACAAGGAAGGAAATGTGCTTCTAGGATCCGATATCCCTCAATGGAAAACTTTTAGGCGACTTCACATATCCTTGCAGCCCTTGCTCTGACAGCCAATAAATGAAGGTGGTGCTTTCTATTCTTTAATATCCTTGTGAGAACCTGCAATGGGAAGTCTGGCAGAGGGAGGGGAGCCAACATCATCTGGAGAAAGTGTAATTAAGAAATAAAACAGGAAGCTGATGCTCTGCCAAAAACATAGCTTATCCCTTTCAGTTTTTAAATGTATGTATTGATCCAAAGGGAGTGGCATTCCAAATAAATGTAATTTAATTTAGTTGTGAAAGCCCTGCCTGTCTATAATGCCAACAGTGCCTGTTTTGTACAGTACTTGGTGTACCTGGCATCTAATACAGTATTTTTAATTGTTTTAAGACTTCTTGAACCCTGCTGGCTATTTGAGCTGCAGGGCACAAAGATGAGGAAGGGTCTGGAAAACAGACTCTAAACACAATACCTATTTCTCATTCACAGTAAGGTTTCTTCACACCACTCTGGCAGAAATCAGAAATTCATGAGAACTCTTTTTAAAAAAAAACAAACAGCAAGATTTGGGAATAGTGGTAGGCAGGGCACAGAGGACTGAGGGAATGTGTGGGGTAGTTTTCTATCCAGTCCAGCAAGGCTGAGGGATAGAATGGAAAGTCCCCACACCTAGAGGATAGGAGAGCATAAATTAAGTTCCCCTCCATTCAGTGGACAGGGAGGTTGCATTTTTGTGTGTGCATTCAAGGTTCGATATTGATTCTAAGATGTTCATCCACTAATGGGGGACAGGTGGCTTCCCCCTAAAGTTTGGCAGAGGGCCGGGGAGGATCAAAATATCATGATTTGTTGTAGTCTCCCAATTTAATGTTTGGAATTAGCAAGGGTGTGGCAAGGAAGAAAGGAGAAATCTAACATATGGAATGGAAGAAATGTGGTTGCATACAGGGCTTTTCATGCTCAAGGTGCTGTATTCCAAAGTGTTACCTAAAGCATGCTATTGGAGTAAGACCAGTGGTGATAATATCTTTCCAAAGCAGGCCGCAACCTTCAACTCTGGCTTATTTCTACTAGTAAAATGGGAGCCTCTCTTAGTTTTGGAAAGGATTTGCTTGCTGCTTAAGGTGAAGCTCCGTGACCACCATTGCAGCAAATTCAGAATTATATGAGCGGGAGAGAAAGCATAAGGAAAGACAAGGACAGAAGCTGAATTGATCAGATCTCTCACTGGCACTCAAGCTCTATATTTCTTCCCTTAAAAAGTCCTTGAAAAATAGGTGACGTCTAGAAGTATTTTAATGACATCTACTTCCCATTTGATTTTTTCCTACATTAGGTAAACTGATTCTAGCCTTTGCCTGTTGCTTTTGCCTCATCTGGTTACTGGAATTCAGTCTTTTTTTATAGGCCAGGCACCATGACTTATAGAGTACACTGTTTAGCAAGATGTAATTTTCTGCAACTCTCCTCTTCTGTTTTCTCCTCTTTTCTCTGGTCTCTCTTTCTTGTTTCATGAGCCTAGTTCATGTTACTAGCAAATTCAAAACAGATATGACGACTTCCACTTAATCTCTTTGTGCCTCAAGTTCCTCATCTGTAAACTGAGGGAAATACTTAAGGGTGTTGCAAGGCTTAATTCATTATTGGGTGAAACTCAGCCCATTGCAGAGGTCCTGCACAAGACCCTAAGTAATGTAAGCAATACTTATGCCCTTACTGCGATTCTAAAGTGGGGTCTAATTAAGTGGCACGTAGGCTCTTGTGTGTCCTCTGCGTGGGTGAATTTCACCCTAATGCTTTAAAGCACTTTGAGCTGCTTGGATGGAAGGTGCTATTGAAATGCAAAGTACTAGAGAGAGAGAGAGAGAGAGAGATTGTTTTTTAAAGAATCTAGCCTTAATCCCGGGATTTTGACAGTGATAACCTCATCTCCCATTTTCCCATCTGAGGCAAAAGTTGTAGAACGTAAAATACAGAACAGTATTTATGATCTGTTGCACAGAAAAGTCATACTCCAGAAGGAGTTCTCTTATAGATACTGAATGGTTTATTCATAAAAAGGACTAGTTCTAGTTTTAATGCATCTTGATTCTATACTTGACGTAATTTCCACACTTACTTAAATAAATCATCCAAGCAGCACTGGAAAGTGATTTTACTCTGCAATTCTGCCAGCTGATTGAGTATATCAGTAGTTAGGCATGTCGATCCAAGAAAGCAAGCTTAACAAAAAAGAATTTAAGTGATCTTCAAAAAAGAACTAGATAAGTTCATAGAGAATAGATCCATCAATGGCTATTAGCCAGGATGGGCAGGGATGGTGTCCCTAGCCTCTGTTTGCCAGAAGCTGGGAATGGGCGACAGAGGATTGATCACTTGATGCTTACCTGTTCTGTTCATTCCCTCTGGGGTACCTGGCAATGGCCACTGTCGGAAGACAGGATACTGGGCTAGATGGACCTTTGGTCTGACCCAGTTTGGCCATTCTTATGATCTATCAATTATGCCGACATAAAAGATTATTGCTGTAATCTCACAATGCTTTATTTACTATTTTTTAAAATACTGTAATATTGTACCTAACAATAGCGACCACACACAATTTTCACAATAAAAATAAGTTGGTTTCAAATGGTACTTTAATATGAGAATTTAATTGGCATTCTGTTTATGTTTATACATATCTATTATCTGAAACTCTGGTATGAGCCACCGTCATAAATTTTGACTATAATGTTTCCATTATCCAGAATAATTATCCTATGTCTAGAAGACTGGCTTATTATTCTTGCTGTTTCTGACGTACTAACACTACTGCTTTATGCTCTTGAAAAGGACATTAGTGATTTTTGTCCAAAACACCTAATCCAAAGGTTCAGCTAATCTCAATCAATAATGAATTAACAGTCTCCTGGCAACATCTGGAAGCATGTATTCACAGTAGTTATGACTCAGGTCCCTTTTCAGTAATGAAAAGAAACATGAGATGGATAATCACAAATGCAAGATAATTAACTAGTTTAGACCTTATGCATACATGACTTGTTTGATGTCAGGCTTCCCATTTACACATTGTGGTTTGATTTAATTTTTTTCTTTAGTTGGGAGAATGTATAAGAAATCCTCATTGAAAGGTATTGGGAGAGTAGATGAAAGAGGCCGCTATTCTGGTAGCAGGGCATAAGGATTCACATAGGGTAAAAATTTGATATAGGAGTGAGCAACTATTTAAAAAAGGAAATAGCAACAGGTTAAATATGATTTCTAAAATAGAAAGATGGCAAGGGCTGGAAATAATAATAAACTCACATATGAAATAGTCATGGATTCAAAAAGAGCATAACAAACAAACAACTAACTTTTCAGCATCAAACTGTTAAGATGTCAGCTTTCTGTTTAATTCTTTATTTTATATAACATTTAAATATATATATTTTTTCTTTGTAATTAGATGTGCTGATTAAAATCTATTTTATGATACAGTGGAGTTTCCTGTAACACTTTGAGAGCAAAATTTTCCCTTATAAAGTTAGTGGGACATTTTGAGAGGTACAAGCATGAGAAAGTTAATGTGTGTACGCATGCTCGTAAATCTGTCATTTAATGCTCAAAATGATAGATGGAAAATTTTCAATACATTAATAACATAAAAGCAGTTAAATTAAATTTACTGCACAATACCCAATAGCCTCATGCTCCTGGAATTTCTCCAACCTCTACAATCTTTTCTATTTAATCTGTGATATTACTTGATTGATTCTACATTAAAAGAATTTTTAAAAAAAATCTGAAAGAGAGGTAATTTTTTTCCTGTGCTGACATAATAATTGTTAGCTTAAGAGAGTCTCAGTTCATGTAATGCCAAAATAATAAAGGGAAACTTGGAGGTGCTCTGAATACCAAGTATTTGTACTCATTGTGTCTGTTGGATGAAGAATTATGGAAATGCATTGCACTTTACCCTAGGGTTTTTGAATGTCACAATTAAAAGATTATTAGGCATGGTCAAGCCCCAACTAAACAAACTAGAGGCTATCCAAAATTGGCCCCGGCCGAATCGGAAAAAGCAAGTCTGGGCATTCCTGGGTGTGGTGGGGTACTACCAACGATTTATTCCCCATTTTGCTACCAGAGTGAGTCCCCTGACAGACCTGATAAAAGCCCGGGGTCCAGACATGGTGAAGTGGACAGATGCCGCAGAGAAAGCATTCATGGATCTGTGGACAGCCCTCTGCAATAACCCTGTGCTTATAGCCCCAGACTTCAAAAAAGAATTCATTTTACAAACAGATGCATCTGAAGTAGGATTGGGAGCTGTCCTATTGCAGATGGTCGGAGATGACGAACACCCAATCCTCTATCTCAGCAGGAAACTCCTCCCGAGAGAGCAGAAGTATGCTGTGGTTGAAAGAGAGTGCCTAGCTGTGAAATGGGCCATGGAAACGCTACGTTACTACCTTCTGGGATGACAGTTTACCCTTGTGACCGACCGTGCACCCCTCCAGTGGATGCAGCAAAATAAAGAGAAGAATGCAAGGGTGACCAGATGGTTCCTGTCCCTACAACCTTTCCAATTCACCATACAACACTGGACTGGAAGTCACGATGGCAATGCAGATGGCTTGTCACGAGTACACTGCCTGACATCCCAAGTTGCCCAACCCCATAGTGTTGAGCAGGGGGGGATATGTGACAGGGTCAGGCCAGATGGCTACAGGAGAGTGATAGAAGGCAGAGATATTAGCCCCAGGTTAAGTAGGTCCCTTTTCCCTGAGTAAGCTAACAGGGAAGGTTCCAGAACAATCAGGAACCTTCTGGAGACAATTAAGACTGACAGGCTGATTAGGACACCTGCAGCCAATCAAGAAGCTGCTAGAATCAATTAAGGCAGGCTAATCAGGGCACCTGGGTTTAAAAAGGAGCTCACTTCAGTTTGTGGTGTGTGTGAGGAGCTGGGAGCAAGAGGCACTAGGAGCTGAGAGTGAGAACGCGGACTGTTGGAGGACTGAGGAGTACAAGCAGGACGAAGGTGCTATGGTGAGGATAAAGAAGGTGTTGGGAGGAGGCCATGGGGAAGTAGCCCAGGGAGTTGTAGCTGTCACACAGCTGTTCCAGGAGGCACTCTAGACAGCTGCATTCCACAGGGCCCTGGGCTGGAACCCAGAGTAGAGGGCAGGCCCGGGTTCCCCCCAAACCTCCCAACTCCTGGTCAGACACAGGAGGAGTCGACCTGGACTGTGGGTTCATGAAAATGGCCAAACTGAGGGCTGCTGTGAAGCTCCAAGGAGAGCAGATCCGCCAATAAGTGCAAGACCCACCAAGGTAGAGGAGGAGCTTTGTCACAATAGGAAGGTCAAAAGTTAATGCTGGTTCTTAATCTCTAACGCAGAGCCACAAGATGCTTGGGGGGCTTTCCTGTCGCACTTTGTATTTGAGTTTTTACCTTATGCCTCCAGGGGTGAGGTCTCAAAGAAATCCCAGTCAAGCCAGCATTTCGAAAGAGATACTAATGTCTGCCAAAAATAGTAGCAAAAAGAAGAAAATATATGGTGAAGTTAAAGAAGCTAAATCAGTTCCGTCTTTTGCCAAGTCAGTGATTCATACTAAAGCCTGTGAAACATCACTTGTGCTAAAAGGAGTTCAATGACCTCGGAAACCAGGTCATGACATTCTCCTCTGTTCAGGTTGCAACAAACAAGGTTGAGTTGTGCCCACACAGCAGCTATTTTCACAACACAAGTGTATGTACCTGTGCATTTACCAGGGTGCCTAACTGTGTTTGTACCCGTGTATTCTGGGGAACCATGGACAGCTGTCCTGTACGGCCTCAGACATGGCCAAAGTACGTGCACACAGCAGCATGAGGCAATGTAGGACATCCCAGAGATAGGGTAAGAAAGAAGACTAGTTAACACAATTACAGAGGCACCAGTTGAAATCTTATCAACAAAAATAGATGCTAAAACCTAGTTATAGGAAAGCAGTTACGTGCCAGCCAGGCCACTGATATGGTTTAAATGGGGCTAACTGTCATGGTTACTATACAGAGCATTAATCATGATATATGTGGACTCAGACCATGTGTAGAGCCAACCATTTTACTGCTTAAAGTTATAGTGTAGGTAGGGCCTAAATTCTATGAGTCTTAACATTTTTAGAAGCTCTGTAAATAAAGAGTCAGCTTTAAATTTCAAAAACACTGTGTGAGTTCAAAAGATTGTACCTGACTTGCCTGGTGGCCTCGAGTAACACTTTGGGTAGGCCATCACTGCAATTAAAAACCCACAGCTGGCCTGTGCCAGCTGACTTGGGCTTGAAGGGCTCGAGCTAAGGGGCTGTTTAATTAGTTGTAAAATGTAGACCGGGGTCGGCAACCTATGGCACGCGTGCCAAAGACAGTATACGAGCCAATTTTTAATGGCACACTGCTGCCTGCCTGGACCCAGCTGCCGGTCCGCTCAGCCCGCTGCCGAACCCAGGCTGGCAGCGGGCTGAGCGGGGCCAGTGGCCGGGACCCCGGCAGGCAGCAGCGTGCCATTAAAAATCCTGCCTGCCCCGGCCCGCTCTTTTCCACCCGTCTCCCCGCCCCCACGGAGGCAGAGTGAAGAAGTTTGGTTCTGCCTGCTGCAGGGCAGGCAAGTTCCCCCTCCCTCGCCTCTTCCCCCAGCGTGCTGGATTCCTGCCCCTCCTCCTTTCCCTGCCGCCGATCAGCTGATGGCCCTTGCAAGGGAGGAGGAGAAGCGGCGCCGCAGTCCGG
Source organism: Eretmochelys imbricata (assembly GCF_965152235.1). Classification (NCBI taxonomy): domain Eukaryota; kingdom Metazoa; phylum Chordata; order Testudines; family Cheloniidae; genus Eretmochelys; species Eretmochelys imbricata. The sequence goes on along the minus strand of NC_135574.1, from coordinate 197,253,827 downwards.
GCAGGAGGTGAGGTGGGGACAGGGCCTTGGGGAAGGGGGTTGGAATCAGGGCATATCCCCTCCAGCCCCCTGCCGTGAGACGCTCTAAGCCGGGGGCTGGGAGCACCCCCACGACCCTAGCCCACACACTCAGCCCTCTGCCCTGACCCCTGCACCCCCCTCACACACACCCAGCCCTCTGCCCTGACCCCTGCACCCCAACACATATCCAGCCCCCCCACACCCCATGCCCTGACTCTTGCACCCTCTACACATGCGCCCATCCCTCTGCCCTGACTCCTGCACCCTCCTCACACACCCACAGCCCCCTGCCCTGACTCCTGCACCTCCGCACATATACCCAGCCCCTCCCCACACCCCATGTCCTGACTCTTGCACCCCCCCGCATTCCCAACCCCATCCTAAGCACCAAACGGGAGCTCCTGCACCCCGTGCACCAAATGGGAGCTGCCCACATAAGCACTCCACACCCAAACCTCCTGCCACAACCCTGAGCCCTCTCCCTTATTCTAGCTCCTGGCCAGACCCTGCACCCCACCCCCCAGCCTGGTCCTTCACCCTCAGCCCTGTGCTCAGTGCACTCCTACCCTCAGCTCAGTGCAGAGAGAGAGAGGAAGAGAATGGGGTAGAACCAGGGAAAAGGTAGGTACCCACTCTGTGTGGGCAGGGCCGGGATCCCAGACCGGCAGTGGGCTGAATGGAGCTGGCAGCCGGGACCCTGGCTGGCAGGAGCCTGTGTACAGAACCCCAGACTGGCAGCAGGCTGAGTGGCAACGGGCTGAGTCGCTCAGCCCACTGCCGGTCTGGGGTCCCGGCCGCCAGCCCCGGGTCCTGGCCGCCAGCCCCTGCTCAGCCCGCTGCCGGCCTAGGTGAATGGCCCAGGCTGGCTGCGGGCTGAGCGGGCCAGCAGCATAAGATCAGCATTTTAATTTAATTTTAAGTGAAGCTTCTTAAACATTTTGAAAACCTTGTTTACTTTACATACGACAATAGTTTAGTTATATAAAATATAGACTTATAGAGAGAGACCTTCTAAAAAACGTTAAAATATATTACTGGCACGCGAAACCTTAAAGTGAATAAACGAAGACTCGGCACACCACTTCTGAAAGGTTGCCGACCCCTGGTGTAGACGTTCAGGCTTGGACTGCAGCCCAAGCTTTGGAACTCTCCCACCTAGAGCTCGAGCACCAGCCTCAGCCCAAATGTCTGCATGCAATTAAACCTCCCCTTAGCCCGAACCAGCTCCAGCGATGAGTTTAAGACCTAAGTTGAAATCCAGGCCTCTGTCTCACAGGCCTAATAATCAACTTTAGCCATGCCTCCGAGCTTCTTAAGACATCCTTAACTATGCTTTATATGTAAAATATATACGAAACCACTTTTTTTTCTGCTCCTTGTTTTACCTGAGAAATATCCGGGAGATCTGATTTGCTTTCCCATTCTTTACTGAAGGACTCTATAGGGCATTAAATAATTGAAGTACAATTTTCTTAGTTCTCAAATGAAGGGATGAGGATTGAGTCTTTCCCAAAGAAAGCTATTTTTCCTCAATGGTTGTCAAGAATTTGAGTTAAATAGGTTTTCTATTAAAAACAAAACCAAAAACCAACACCAGACTGATTTAAAAACCCTGCTCCTCTCAATTGCTCAGGGTTCAGGCCTTGTCTACACAAAAAAATTGTTCTGATTTAACTAAGTCCTTATCTACATGAGAAAGTTTTAGTAGATATACTAGTTGTAGTTACACTGGTATAGTTACACCGTGTAGACACTTATTCTGGTGTAAGAGATTACTTTTTTTCAGCTAACTTAAACTTCTTTTCCAAGTGACAAAACCTAAACTGAAAAAAACGCATTCTAACACTGGAATAAGTTTGTCATCACGAAGGGAGGGGAGAGGAGGGTAGTTATGTTGGCATAATTGTATCCATTTAAATTCATACCTTAGGTTTTACTGAGAAATCTTTCCTATGTACTTTAAATTTAACTACATCTGTTTCTAAACAAATATTATTTAAAAAGAGAGGTGGCCCACCTTTATATATCATAGTAAAGTCAACAGGGCACAACTTCTTTTGTCCTATTTGCATGTCACCTTTCAGTGCATTACTGTTATGACTACGTAATGCAACCTATGCTGTGTGGTCCTTTATCGTACTACAAGGGGGAGATTGCATCCATTTGGTAGCTCCAACAGTTTACAATACGGTAATAAAAGTATGTACAAAAAATCTAGGACCCTTTACTGTGCATACTTTCTCCTTCACATCACTTCCAGAAGGCATAGGCATGCTAGCCCACGTTAAGATAAAGCCATCACTGCCCCATTATTCCAAGCTATCAGCATCCGGTGGGTCTCCTCCTTTGTTTGCCTTTTAGACTGAGCTCCTTGATACAGGAACCATGGGCTCAGTTCCTCACACTGACCATGTGAGTGAGATGTGTTACAGGCCTAGGCCCTGATCCACAGTTGGATCTGGACAGACAGACCTTTTGCATCTGTGTGGACACCTATTGATATCAGTAGTGATCAGTGAAGCTCTAATTACGTAACTGTGGTTCTGTTCTTTAAAAAGTGAAATCCCAGGTCCACTGAAGTCAATGAGAGTTTTGCCATTGAGTTCAGGGGGGCCAGAATTTCACCCCAGGACTGTAGCATGGCTTAGTCAAATTCTCTAAAATAGAACTCTGCTAATGGTTTTTGCTAGTGTTTGTTTTGGTTTCGAAGACACGTGATAAATGTAGAGTTAAGTAACACTTTAAAATTTTAGGGGCTGATTTTCAAAAATTCAAGTGCACAATTGCATTTACCATAAATGTGCGTGCAAATTGTACAATTGAGCCCACGTCCCTGATTTGTACATGCAACTTCTTTGTGTATATATTTTCTTTTACTTGCAGTTGTCTCTACCTTTTTTGTTTTTTCTTCTTGAAAAACCAGTAAAGATTCTTGTATTAAAAAAAGAAAGCCAGTAATGAAGTTGCTTTCATGTGCATATGAAAAACAATCTGTTCTTTGTTTTTTTAAATTCATGTAATGCCTTTCTGAAATTTAGGTAATCAACTTCAGACATTTTTCAAGTTGCATTTTTCTGGTGATTTAATCTTATCTGTTAAATCAGTTAAGTGCAGAGAATTAAGTCTGAAAAATACTAAATGTTGAAACAAATGTATTTTGAAGTAATGGTAGAGGTTTTAGTCTAACTGATTTAAAAAAAAGAGAGAGAGAGAGAGAGAGAGAGAGAGAGAGGTGATGCTGCCCTCCCATTCTGAGTAACCTGTGTGCTGTGCATATATTGATCCAAAGAACTCGTGGATATCCAGTGAGTCAGATTGCCTGGAAGGCTGAATAGTCCAATCTGTCTTCTCAAAAAAGAGCACTCCCTTCATGGTCTGAGAAGATATTATTGTATTTGAATACAAGGTTTGCTTTGTTTTTCAAAATTGAGCATTTCAAGACACCTGAGGTTTGTAATATAAAAGTGCAACCCCCGTGAGTTCTATTTTCACTCTTGTTTCATTTCTGACCTTCGCGTCTGATGTGCCGTCCCCGTCACACGGGAGGGTAGCTGTGTCTGCACTAGCATTTTTGTCGTTATTTCCCAGTGTTTCCCGACTGTTGGTGCAGCTTCACCTGGACTTGCATTTACAATGCAGCCAGGTACACTTGCTATATCTAAACGTTATCTTCCAAATTATACAAGGAACTTTATCCAACTCAGACATATTGATGAGTAGGACTGATGGGAGAGAAATCTCATGAGGTCTTTTGCCTGCTGATTTTTTTAGTAACTAATTCCACATGGTTAGAAACATTTTATTTTTTCTCGTGTTGTTTATTCTCTCTGACCCTGACAAGATCCCTTCCACTCTGTTTATCCTGATTTATACCCCACTTGAGAATAGCTATATTTGTGAATGATGTGACCCGGCCTTTCAGAGCGAATCAGTGCTGCTGCTTAATTGTCTGTAGGCATAACTGTTCAGTGAAGTCAAGTATTGTGGGGATCTCCCACAATGAAATTCAATGTCCTCTCTAGCAACCAGACTGACCTATACAGTTTTTCTTCACCAAGAACAATTTTCTTACTTCACTAAATATCATCTTTCCCCTTTTATTTTCTAGGCATCTGAATTTCTGTGTTTGGAATTTGATGAGGCCAAGGTGAATCAAATGCTGAAGAAACTGTCAGAGATTGAAGAGAGCATAAAGGCACTGACACAGACCACCTGACTGTTAAGATAAAGAAAGAGATTGTGACTCAGAACATAGCTGGCCTTAGTACTTGTTAATAATTTCTATTTTTATATATGAAATTGTTACCAATATTCTACTGACAAATGATCATAAAATAAAATAGTGTGAGCTCGGCTGTGCCACTCTGACACTTGTGAGCACTTACTCATACAAGAAATCCCATTGGATTTAATGGGGCTACTTGCTTAAGTGCATAACAGCTGAGTGAGGCTGTGCATAATCAAGCCCTACATGTTAGAGTAGCGTGGCTTTCCTTTTCATGCCTCTTAATGATTTGTCAAGTCATCTTCTGACTACTCTGACTTGAGATAAATGCTGGGCTGCAGTCAGTATCCATGGGAAACTGGATGGCCCTGTGGCAGGGGAAAAACACAGACAGACAATCTAACGGCTGCTCCGATTTTTCCTTATAAAGTAAAGACGTTCTCTGATAATTCTTCCCTTTTCTCATTGGAACCTAAGGGGGCAAACTGTGGTCTCAGTCAAAGTCTGTTATGGTTGTGCACTAGGTATAAAAAGTAATACGACGTCAACCAACTAAGAATAGGTGAGACGAGAGGTTTAACTGCCAGCGGTAGAGAAAAACATAAAGGAGAAACTGAATGAGGAAATTTCTGCTAATGAAGTTTAGTAGACAGTCAAATGCAGAGATCTGAAGCTCTGGATAGACTCTGATTAGTACACCTGTTCCCATCACACCCTGAAACTTATAAAAGAATCTATTTAAGTAGTTGAGTAGCACATACATGTCATACATTACTGAAAACAGTTATCAAACTCTGTAAGGTTTCAGAGTAGCAGCCGTGTTAGTCTGTATCCACAAAAAGAAAAGGAGTACTTGTGGCACCTTAAAGACTAACAAATTTATTTGAGCATAAGCTTTTGTGAGCTACAGCTCACTTCATCGGATGCATTCAGTAACTCTGTAAGGGAAGCAAATCCATCAGCCATTCCAAAGCACAGAGAAGAACTCTCTTGGTACACATCATATTGACCCCCCCTCTCTCTCTCAAGCAGGCTATAAATATCGTAACAAAAATCCAAACAGGAAATAATCCTCCAGTCACTGATAAAGACCTCTTTGCAATGCAACAGATTTACCACGCACCAAATGGCTTCTAACATGTATTTGCCCACAAAGAATCTGATCCTGCAGAGTACTGAGTCCTTTCATAGGCTTAAACCAGGGATGGATGTCGCCCACAGTCACTTAACCATGATTCATTTCAGTAGCTTCCATTGTATACAGAAATTAAACAATCAAATGCTGTCAAGATGCACTACATAGGAATAATTTTCTCATTACTGTTAACACCCATAGTGCCCTGTCTACTCAGAAGCATATTGATCAAAGGAACACTTGTATTTAATTTTTTATTGATCTGTAAATATAGGGCCCGTTCTGTTCCCACTGAAGTCAATGGAAGTTGGCCCTTAAGTTAAGTCCCTTTGTTTGTATCCAAACTGTAACAATGTGTGTGTACTTGCTTTGAATTTGGTGTGTTTGGCACCACATGACCCTGAGGCTCTATACAGGCACAGAGTTTTTTCTACTGCTATGATTTAAATAGAGGTTTATTTTTAGTGTGCTTAGTTTAACCAAATCCTAATCGTTCCAACCCCCTTCCTCCCTTTTCGCTGGCCCACCAACAGGCTGTTCAGTTAATTCAGCAGTATTCATCCCACTTTAAAGTTTGGTAACCTTTCCTTTCCAGAAATGGGATGAGAGCCCTTTTTCTGATATGGGGCTGCCATGATCCAAACTCCACAGACGTGGACTAGATCCATTGTTCCTAAAGATTTGGCATGGAGATTTCCCAGCCTTTACTCTTTGCTACTGTGCTGAAGAACATCGGCGAGGTCCTATGATGGTGACCCGTGGAAAAAGGCGGGATGGGGTTGGAAAAGATGGCAAAACTAAGTGCAATAAAAATAAACCTCACCTCAGATAAACTAACTCATCCTAATTAAAGCTCTGTCTCTGTACGTAGCTTTGGGGCCAGGATGAAGGCATGGAATGTGAAGCCCTGAAATTCCAAAACACAGGTACATGTGTGTCTGTATGTAGATACAGTTATTTATCTAAAATGTATATTTCAGTAACACCCAGTGTGTTTAAATAATTAAGTTGTCATTGGGGCAGTGAGAGAGCGTGAGAATGACCTTGTAGCCTGGTGGTTAGCGCACCCCGTTGGGAGGAGGGAGACTCAAGTCCCTGTTCCAGTAACTATTTCATTATTTATAAAAAGTGGAATAGCTTGAACAGGAGACATTGCGTGACATCTGCCCCACACTAGCCCAGAGCCCAGCAATTAGGATATTTTCCTGGGATGCAGGAGATCCAACTTCAAATCACTGCTCTGCAACAGGTCTCCTACAACCCATTCAAGTGCTCTAAATGGTGGGCTAAAAGTTGTAAGGTGGTATCTGCATCACCGGCTCTGCCAACGGTTTTGTTGAAAAAGGACTGACCTGGCTTAGGCACCTAACTCCAGGAGAGTTCATGGCTGTGAATCTCCAATGGAGCTAGGCACCTCCCTCCAACCTGGACTTGAGTGCCAAACTGCCTTTGAGGGGTGGGGCTTAAGATCTGATGCTCTCCTCCTCATTTCCTATTGGCTAGCTTCGGGGCTCCCTGCTCATCTGTTGGTTTTTTGCGTCCCTTTCTTAGGCACCTCTTTTTTCCCTCTCAATCCTGGGTGCCTAAACTCAGGATGGGGAATTGTGCTGGGTGGTCAGGTCCCGAAAATGTCCCTTTGTGAATGAAGCCCCTCCTTCTCTTGCAGCTCTGCCTGGTCACCTGTATTCCATTGCACTGCTCAATAGAGACTATTTTGCTTTTCTTCTTCTCACTGGCAAAAAAATTTATACATATTAAGGGTAAAGCGTCCATTGATTCTTTCAATTTATTTTAACTTTGTAAGAAACAGAGCTAAAACTGTATTAAGTGCTAGTACAGAAATAGTGATGACAACATACAATACGGTAGTGCCATAATTGAAGTGCATTTCATTGTCTCTGCAAGTGAATTTAGTGCTTGTGAAGATGCCAGATTGATTGCACTTAGAAACTCAACTTCTCCCTTCTCAGAATGGGGAAAGGACAGGATTTCTTGCCCACCCAATCAGAATATAAATGCAGCTCCCCGGTTAACCCACACTATCCACTTTGGGGCCCACCTCCCCCTTCTGTCCTCCTCTTCCAACACTACTCTCAAGAGCTGCCCCTTCTCCTGATTTCTCACCCTCCTGTGTAAGGACTTTACATCCTCCTGTATCCATTTTCCATCTTGAGTTCTCAGGTCCCTTCTTACCACTTCTTGGGCCTTTGCCACTTCTCTGTGCCTCCCCCAATGAGAGTCTGAGCAGAAGCTACACTTCGCCACTCATTCCCAATTTTGCAACCTCCATGCCCTAGGTAGAAGACTCCTCCCGAGAAATCACAACTGCCCAAAGGCGGAGTCTCCTTCTGCCACCATCACTTGATCTGACTCTGTCTTGCCAATGCAGTGTGTTATTTACTGCTTCCTCACAGTCCTCAGCCTGCAGGGAAACAAGGAGAGTGAAGTGGAAGCAGGACATCCAGGGTACTCTGAGAAGCCAGATAGAGGAGTTTTAACAATATGCTTCCTCACGTCTCACCAGCAGCTAGGAGAGGGATCCACTTGTGGGTGGGACCTGAAAACTCTTGAATACTCTGGCAACTCACAAGAAAAGGTGGAGATGACAGAGCAAATCTGGAGGTTATGCTAGTTTGGGCATCAGCAGCAAGACATGCTTTCTTACGGATCCTGGATAATGTGCCTATACCCATTCTGGAGGGATCTTTTCTATCACTAAGAGTCTATCTTGTCTCCAGGCTAATTCAGCCCTTGGCCTCTGCAGAAATGGCCAGCAAAGTTGCCTGTTAGTGCTATTTGTGGAGGATGTTAGCTGTGACAGGTACTCCCGGTGTTGCCTACTCATAGTTTTAATGCAAGTCTTACAACATTTGGTGGTGATCTTAAAGACCCAGCTCCAGGAGTCAAGTGATTACATGATAATCTCAGCTTTCATTTTTTAAAATTTTTTTTAATCTGGTAAATTTCTTGCCCTCATGATTGTGGAGAAGATGTCCTGAGTGCACCCTGAAGCTTCAAAAAGCGGAAGGCAAATAAAAAGAACACAGACTTTAATATTTTCTTTCATGATTTTTAAGACAATCTCTTTATTGTTTGGGGCCTGACTTGTGAGTTTTCAGTGATTGAAGCTGGCAGCACTGGACACCTATCAGAGAGCCACTGGCCTGTGACCACCAAACTCATTTCTCACACAGGCCTCCTGATGGCCAGCTACTAGCGATGGCTTTGGTCATAATCAACATGCACTGGATTTGAACCAGGGACTCAGTGCTGATTCTCTGAGCTAATGAAAGTTCATTAAAATGACCTAATACATTTTAAACAAGGTTTTATTTAAAAAAAAAAATAGATGGGTCAGTTAATGCTCACAATCTTAAATAACTTCCATCATGTCAAGCGTAGTAATTGTTTTATTTTAACATGTACAGAGGATAGGAAAATGTGATATAAATGGAAATTAAAGAGAAATAAACTTAGAACAGATGTCAGGAAGTATTATTTCATGAAAAGAATAATAAATATGTGAAATGGCCAACCAGACAAGGTTACTGAGGCAAAAAGCCCCAAAACACTGGGGTCATTTATGAAATAATTGGGTGCTTTCCAGGAAGAACTTGGGAAGCTAAAGGGGGGCATGTTTCCATGTTTCCAAGTTCAGCAACTTTCTCCCTAACATTTATTGTCTCTCTCTAATCTTATGCTTTTATTTTCCTCTTCCAGGGAGTTGTAAATTATCTAGCAGATGTGAGAAATACTTCGCGCATATTGAGCCAAATTCTGTCTGGCCTTCAATGAGATTGCAGGGGTGTGACTGGAAAAGAAAAAACTGTCCCATTCTGCGGGATTTGCCATTGGTAGTAAACTTTGTACTTCACCTGAGTGCTTTAATGGTAGGTTAATGTGGGTGGTTGCAGATCAGGTGGTTTCCTCTGTAAAAGTGAGCTCAGGTTTAACCTGATTTAGGTGGAACTAAATGGAAGTCTGGTTTTAACTCTTTGGTTCAGAATTTGAAATAGAATTTTAATACACCTAGATAATGGGCAAAATTTTCAAGAGTAACTGAGTGACTACGGAGCCTAAGTGCCATTGACCTTCAACTGAAATCAGTGGGAGATAGGTGCTTGTGGGATTTTCAGAAATGCCTGTCTGCATCTCTAGGCATCTGAATGCCTTTGAAAGTCTCTTAGGCACTTTTGCAAACACTATCCAATGTGAATAGTGTATCTAGGGAGCAAAGATCACATTGTGGGTAAAAAACTCATTCCGATGAAATAGTTTGAAAATTTGACCGAGAATTAAACAAACCAGACAGCTGACCCAATGGTTTTTGTGCCTCTATTGGAATATGTGGAACACTTTCACAAACAGGACACCTGATGGTTTGCATCACTCCCACCTATCTGGTGGATTTGTCAGATTATTGAATTGATTTTGACATTTTAGGAAATGTTTATAGTTTCACATAGATCTGGCTCAGATTCTCAGAAATCATTATAAACACAGTTCAGCATAACAAAAATGACTTGTTAATTCAGGAGGGAAAACATCATGGTTTGACCTAAGGGGCCAAATTATTGCTTGATGTAGTCAGTGGAGTTGCACCAGGGATGAATTTGGCCTAACACAGATGAGAGAGAGACCAACCATAAACGTACCTGAAATATACAGGATAAAATCTTTATGAATTTAATGTGAGTGCATTAATTTTCCTGTGCATTTGTTTTAACCAATTAAATTAAAAGATATGATGGTGTAAATAAGAAAATTAGGGACAGAGTCTCTCTTGCCCCAAGATCCAGTCATTATAAGAGAGAGGTGGATCCATCAGGGAGTGAGTTACAGCTCCTTGATTCTTGAGCAGAGGCCAGGTTTGACAGAATGGTATAGCTGTATTTGTCACTATTCTTACAGATCCTCTTTTGAACATTTTTCTTCCCAATTGTACCAGGAATTACTATAAAATAAAATAAACAGTTAACTGGTGTGTTCCTTTGTCTTGTTTCTTTTCTTAGGTTTCAGTGGTTTCAAGCGATTTACTTAGGGCCTGCATCGGCTTTCATTTACATCAGTTTTATGCTGATGTAAGTAACTCCAGCTTGACCTCAGTGGAGTTACTACTCATTTACACCACTGTAAGTGAGAGGAGAATCTAGTCCATAGCCTCTTTACTATGTAGTTTTGATGCTGAATATATTAAGAGTAGTCGTTTAATTCTTTCCAATCCTGGTTGTTTGTTTCTTTTGTATAAAGTTTATAAATGGCATCCAAACCTCGTAGCAATGAATTGGCAAACCAAAGGGATTCACTTCATGGCTCTGTGACGATAGTTCTTTCAGTGAGATTTTCTTTTTCTTGGGCTATTTGTTCCTGGAATTGCTCAATATTTGGAGTATTCCCCCACCATTTGTCTATAAAAACCCAGCCTTGCCAAATTTTCTGAAAAAAATCGAGCGAAGCGTGTACCATATATTTTATAAAGCTTTGGAGCATGTTAAATAACAGGGCAAGTAAGTACCTTAGGTTGATTTTGATTTACTCCATAGCTGTTCCCATTGTTCACATTATTTGGCCTCATCTAAGATTCCGCTTTTCCATAGTTTTTCTCTCTGTTGTAGATCATTTTGCTAATGTAGAACTGAAAATTTAATTTGGGTTCTTACTGGAATAAGAGGCTGATGGAGTCTCTTATTTATGTTTTACTTTTGGATAAATAGGTTCATATATTCACGAAGTATTCTCCTACACACACGACAGAATCCAATTCCTCAATCCTTATGATGTCTCTTGATGTATTTGTTTACCATGTGTTCATGAGGAGATTCCTTTCTCTGGCCATTTGCTTAACACATTTTTAATTATATTTTCTGAGGAGTAACGTCTTCAGCTCATTCTGTTAGTGAAAAGAGGAATCTTGCCCCTTTAAAATTTTGAAGCAGTGAACAGAGGATGGATAATGCTGCTCTATCTTTAATGTGTAATTTTTACTCCAATTTTATTATTTGGAGATACTTTTTCTAGAATGAAAAACAGTCCTTTTTTGATAACTAGAAATGTAGCTAGCATGTATTTTACATCTGATTTTAGTGTTACGTGATCTCTCAATTTTGTTTGTTTCTTTCCTAAATTTTTCCTTGCTTCTTGCTCCTTTCAGACATTTCAACAGTTGATTCGATTTATTCCAAATATTTACAAAAAGGAGCTCAGTTTAGCTGAAAAGAGTTACAGTAGTTTACAAAGATAGCCTTTTAAGATAGCGATATCATGTGGTGATGACAAGGCTCAGATCCTTTTTAGCAGTAGCTGGGAACTCTTTCAACAGATTATTTGTCATGTGGTTTGCAATTAGGAAAATAGTCATAAGATCATAAGAATGGCCATTCTGGGTTCATCTAGCCCAGTATCTTGTCTTCTGACAGTAGCGAATGCAACATGCTTGAGAGGGAATGAACAGAAAGGGCAATTATTGAGTGATTCATCCCCTGTTGTCCAGTCCCAGCATCTGGCAGACAGAGGCTTAGGGACACCCAGAGCATGGGGTTACATCTTTGACCATCTTGGCTAATAGCCATTGATGGACCTGTCCTCCGTGAATTTATGTAATTCTTTTTTGAACCCAGTTGTACTTTTGACCTTCACAACATCCCCTGGCAACATGTTCCACAAGTTGGCTGTGTGTTGTTTGAAGAAGTATTTCCTTAGGCAATAACTCTTTTGAGTGGAAAAGCTCTTGCTAAGATCCATTTCTTTCAAAATTTTAGATTATTCACAAAATAATGCAAAAAGCAGCACTAAGAGATTGTTGAAAAACCAGTCAGAAATTCAGTCCTGATGCTTTCCTGTGACAGGGTGTGTTAGGAAGTATTTTAACAATGAGCTGACATATTTGACATATTTAACTGTCTGTGTTTACGCAAAGATGAAGTTTCTGTGTTGATGTCTGACTACTGTTATCTTATGTAATAACCTTAACATTCTATCGTTGTATACAGTGCAAAAATGAGGTGTGTTACGAGACATGTTAACTCCCATGTTCATATATCCTAGGACCAACTCGGCTACAAAACTGCAAACAACATTTTAATTAACACATTGTTAAACATAGCCTAGCACCTACAGTAGACAGGAAGAAATGTATTTAAAAATGCTTAACCTGGCTGTAGTCCCTTGATCAGCAGTTTTCAAACTGAGGGTCAGGACCCTGTTTTAATGGGGTTGCCAGGGCTGGCTTTGACTTGCTGGGGTCCAGGGCCAAAGCTCAAGCCCTGGGTGACAGGGCTCTGGTTACAGGCCCCCTGCCTTGGGCTGGAGCTTCAGCTTTGGCCCCCCCACCCTGCCCAGAGCAGTTGGGCTCAGGCTTTGCCTCCCCCACACACCTGGGGCAGTAGGGCTTGGGTGGGCTCAGGCTTCGGTCCCCCTTCTGGGGTCGTGAAGTAATTTTTGTTGTCAGAAGAGGGTCACGGTGCAATGAAGTTTGAGAACCCCTGCCTTAGATTAATCAAAACTGGATATTACATTGTTAAACAGGAATGTCTTTGGCTACACTAGGTGTGAAGTGGTGTTCAGCAGTGTGTTAATTAAAACACAAGGTTGATGAGGTAATATCTTTTATTATTTTATTTTATGATTATTACTTTATTTATTTATTTCTTGAACCAACCAATAAAAATTGGACGAGCTGAAGCAGAACTCTGTGGAGCTTGAAGGCGTGTCTCTCTCACCAACAGAAGTTGGTCCAATAAAAGATATTACCTCAACCAGATTGTCTCTCTCCATTAAAATGTGTGAGTTAAAATGGTTTTTAAACACACCTAGGGCACATCTGCATTAGGAAAGAAGGTGTGTTTTAACATGTTAACTAACACATTTTAACAAACATGTTAAGATCCTTGTATAGGTAAGGCAGTTGTAATTTGAACATGTGTTAGTTGGTAGAGGTAAATTACCTCTACCAGCTAACACATGTCAAAACTACAATTGCCTTGTCTATGCGAGGGTTTTAACATATGTTAGTTAACACGTTAGCTAATGTGTTACAGTTACACCTTTTGTCCTTGTGCAGACAAGGCCCTAATTTTCCCAATGTAGCCAAAACCAGAGTTACCAGCAACAGATGGAGATTCTGAGATTTTCTACCAGACACAGACCTGGGAAGAAGGAGAACCAGCCCAACGGGCTATTCACTCAATGTTAGAGAGTCCCATCTACGCAGCAAAACAAGTGTTTATGTCTTGGTTACAGGAAGGCAAGCATGTACCAACCTAGGTCCCCAGTGAAGAGAGCATATAGTTAGTTGCTAAGGCAGTTAACTATCATCCATATTGTGTGTGGGCACAAACTGTGTTTAGGGCCAATAATTGATTACAAACTCGATTTAAAAATATAGCTGTAGCACGTGAAGATGCTTTATGCCAACGGCAGAGAGCTCTCCCATCAGCATAATAAAACCACCTCCAAGAGCGACGGTAGCTATGCTGGCAGGACATAGTACTGACCACCCAGCGCTCATGTCAGTGTAACATATGTCACTCAGAGGGATGGTTTATTCACATCCCTGACCACATAAATTATGCCAAGATAAACTGTACTTGCTGGGGACAGTACAGCAGTTTAAATTTCAACAAAGCACAGTTGTTTGGGGAATGATTTATATGCTACGTTAGTATTTTAATTTGGGGATTTAAAGTCCGAGGGCTGTAGGAGAGGGGAGGGATTTGAAGACTGGAGAGACATGGGGAATTAATGCAAGAAACAGATAGGGAAGTTTACAAACAGAAACCAAGCCATGTTGAGGCACACAACTGTGAATGCAACATGATTAGTAATGAGAGTCACTGGCCACACAAGGGATCAAACAGCTAAAAATATCACAATAATTTCAAATTTTTTAATAAGCTAAGTAGTTATTCTCAGTGGCCCTTCCTCTTAAATATATTTGAATATCCACGGGCTAAATAATGTAATTTAAAGGAAAAAAGCCTGGCAGAACTTTAAAAAAAAAAAAAAAACCACACACAGATTAATTTACTTCAAGAAACTCACTTTCAGGAAGAGCAAATTATGGGCATAAGGTCTCAGTGGACATTTTTTTTTGCATCAGCCAAAGAAAAGAAAGGAGTGGGCATAATATTTGGTAAACATGTAATTTTGCTGATTAAAAATCAATTGAAGAATAAGGTGGGACAGTTCATCTTACTGAAGGACACAATTACTTGGGTATTACTAACCGTGGGCACAGTGTATGCTGCTGATCAACAGCAAAAAACTTCTTTAAGGATTTCTTTAAAACACTACAACACTTTGAAGAAGGGGAAATTATACTTGGAGGAGAGACAGATTTCTTACTGGGAAAGATCAGCTAAAACCAAGGAAGGTGGATCACGGGAAGCAGGTGTAATATTGACTTTTATGTGCCAGCAATTGAATCTCTCAGACTGTTGGAAAGAATTTTACCTAAGGGAAGGGGATTACACCTTTATTCACACCCTTATCAGTTATATACTAGAATACATTTAAAGTTACTCTCTAAATCCTTCATGAAGCCAACAAGATCTGCAAAAATTGGTACCATTACAGGGTTAGATCATGCACCAGTGGAAGTAAAGTTTGATAGTTGGGATGGGTCCCAAAGTTTACTTGTAGAAAATGAACTGCTTGCTTCTCCAGGACAACGATCAGTTGCAGTGATTACAGAGGACCGCGTTCAGTACTTTCAGATAAATGATGTGGACAATAGGAAAGGAGGTCTTCTCTGGGAGGCAGGTAAAGCAGCATTCAGGGATCAGTTGATAAGCAGAGCCTCTCCGCTGAAAAAAGAAAAAGCGCAGGAAAAATATAACTAGAACAGGAGATAAAAAAGATACAGCCCATTGATCAAACCACAGGTTCAAAATAAGAATATCAACAATTAACTAATAGTAGGGGAAAACTGAATGTGTTGATGACAGATGCCACTGAAAAAGCCCTGAGATATTCAGAGCATATGTTTTATGAAAAAACTCGTGGCTCAAAAGTTTAAAGGGATTCAAGAGCAATGTAAATATTCCACCAATTAAAAACAATCAACCAAAGATAGTTACACACCCTAATGAAAGATGTGCTACTTTTGCTGCTTATTATAAAAACATCTGTACTTCAGATGCTCCAAGCTTTGAAGTTATTCAAAAATACCTGAAGTAGCAGCTTGCCAGCAATAAACAGAACTGACAAAGAAACGTTAGCTAAGTAACCGAAGAAGAAATGTTAGCGGCAATAGCAAATATGAAAAGTGGCAAAACCACAGGAGTGGAGAGCTTTCCCGCTGAATTTTACCACGTATTTAAGGCGGTATTCGGGCAGGTCTACATTACAAACATGCATCGGTGTCACTGTAGTGCTTCTAAGCAAGACGCTCTAAGCCAACAAGGGAGAGCTCTCCCGTAGACTTGGTGACTCCACCTTCCCGAGAGGCGGTAGCTACGTTGGTGGGAGAAGCTCCCCTACTAACATAGCACTGTCTACAAAGAGATTTTGAGACGGATGGAGGCAGCCCTCCCCAGAAACTTTTGGCAGAGAATTGCAAGCTACGTGCACAAAAGCTTCCTCAAGATCTCTATGGAGGATTCACGGGACATCCTGGTGCACATAAACAGTGTTTCATGAGGCCCCCCTCTGCCTAACTCTAGAATGGGATGAGAAGCAGATGGCAACTCCACCTCTATTGGTTGTTTCACTACCCCTTCTAGCATCAGTTTAAAAAAAAAAAAGTAAATCAACAGATGTGTCCTGCTACTTCGGGGGTTCCATCCCTGTAATTTCAAAGCAAACTGCATACTTACCAGAGGTTCCTTCCCCTGCATCAGGCTCACCCGTGCTGGACTGTAAGGACTGGCTGGACAGTGCTGGAGTCAAAAACCTATTATCATAGAACTGGAAGGGACCTTGAGAGCTCGTCTAGTCCAGTCCCCTGCACTCAAGGCAGGATTACGTATTGTCTCTAGACCATCCCCGACAGGTGTTTGTCCAACCTGCTCTTAAAAATCCCCAATGATGGAGATTCCACAGCCTCCCTAGGCAATTTATTCCAGTGCTTAACCACTCTGACAGTTAGGAAGTTTTTCCTAATGTCCAACCTAAACCACCCTTGCTGCAATTTAAGCTCATTGCTTCTTGTCCTATCCTCAGAGATTAAGAATAGTTTTTCTCCCTCCTCCTTGTAACAACCTTTTATGTACTTGAAAACTGTTATCATGTCCCCTCTCAGTCTTCTCTTCTCCAGACTAAACAAACCCTATTTTTTCAATTTTCCCTCAAAGGTCATGTTTTCTAGACCTTTAATATTTTTTGTTGCTCTTCTCTGGACTTTCTCCAATTTGTCCACATCTTTCCTGAAATGTGGCGCCCAGAACTGGACACAATACTCCAGTTGAGGCGTAATCAGCACGGAGTAGAGTGGAAGAATTACTTCTCATGTCTTGCTTACAACACTCCTGCTAATATATCCCACATGATGTTTGCTTTTTTTGCAACAGCGTTACACTGTTGACTCATATTTAGTTTGTGATCCACTATGACCCCCAGATCCCTTTCCACAGTACTCCTTCCTAGGCAGTCATTTCCCATTTTGTATGTATGCAACTGATTGTTCCTTCCTAAGTGGAGTACTTTCCATTTGTCCTTATTGAATTTCATCTGATTTACTTCAGACCATTTCTCCAGTTTGTCCAGATCATTTTGAATTTTAATCCTATCCTCCATAGCACTTGCAACCGCTCCCAGCTTGGTATCATCCACAACTTTATAAGTGTACTCTCTATGCCATTATCTAAATCTTTGATGAAGATCAGATGCCCAACGTGGGGCTGGTTCACTGTGCTACTGGGTACCCCGATGCCTGTCCCACATACTCCTTCTCCTCTTCCTCGTCCAACACCTCCTCCTCGCTGTTTATGGCGAGGGCCTCCGACTAGGGCTCCTCCAAAGTATCCACAGGGCTCTTGGTGGTGATCGTAGGGGTCTCACCCAAAGATGGCACGCAGCTCTTTGTAAAAGTGGCAGGTCTGTGGTGCCACACCAGAGCAATTGTTAGCCTCCCTTGCCTTCTGGTACGCCTGCTGTAGCTCCTTGGCTTTCACGTGGCACTGCTGCTGGTCCCTCTTGTAACCCTTCTCCTCCCTGACTCGAGCATGTCAAACTTTTTATGGCTAGATCAGAACTGGGCCCCACAGACCGAGGAGATCCAAAACTTCCTGTGTACTCCAGGCATGTAGCTGGCATGGTCAGCTGGGCAGTTGCTAGGCGTGCTATAGAATTGCTAGGTGAGATCTCCATTCAAAAATTCACAGCACTTTAACGGGGAAGGGCAGTTCCCTGGCCACTGGCCAGCAAAGTTCACAATCGTGACCAGAATGGTCAGCGTGGGGCATTGTGGGACAGCTCCTGGAGGCTGCTAACAGTCAATGTAAGTAACGCAGTGTTTACGCTGACACTGCTTCAACCTAACTCCATTGACCCGGACTCTACGCCGCTCGAGGAGGTGGTGTAATTAAGTGAGCATATGGGCAGTTACGTTGGCAGGAGCGAAATTTAAGTGTAAACACACACAGCTACATTGAGGTAAGCTGCCTTGTGTTGACTTAACCATGTAGCATAAACCAGGCCTTAAACAGAAATGATGGCATCTTGTCAATTAGGAAACAATACAATACCTATCTAATCTATCTGTCTATCTTACTAATTTATAACTAATGTTTGCAGACAGCGTTCCTAACAAAAACAAACAGAACAAGGCCATATATGACACACTGGAAAGAGGATCTGGATAGAGAAATTACCCCCCAAAAGAATGGAGTTTGGATTGGAAGAGAGGATCAGCAACCTCTGTCTATAGCACAATAGAGGAAAATTCCTTTACGATACTGTTTTAATGCCACCACACACAGTCAGTTAAGTATATACATGTAGATTGAATGGGAATAAGTGTTGGAGAAATTCTGGTGAGAGGGGAGATTTTATGCATATATGGCAGACATGTCCAGTCATGAAGGAGCACTTGGATGCAATTGGTAACCAAATATCACAGTTGTTGGATATTTATTACCAAATGATCCTTTAGTAATTCACCTGCAGCTTCCTGGCAGAAATGGTCACACAAAGAGAGATGAAGAATTAATCTCATGTCTGCTAGTACCTGCTAGGCTATTGATGGCCTCCATTGGAAAAAGATAAATAGTCCAACTCTAGACGAATGGTTCACAAAAATATGGAGGTGGTTGTGGAAAAATCAACACACCAACTACATAACCAGCAAAATAGACAGAGGACAAGTAGATACATAGAAATTTGGTTACAATTTATTCAATACACAGACAAGTACATTCACCTGCAAACAAACAAAGCAGCACACTTGGCTAGCTTTTTGAATACTAACATTTGATAGATTTGCCTAGTTTGTTAAATGTGAGTAATCTGAGATTTCATTCCATTTCATAAAATCACTAAAAGCAGCTCGGACTTGCTCTGTAACACAAGATGCTGCTGAAGAGAGATCCAATTAGTATATGTTGTTTCTGTAAACAAAAGCTCACTGTTGGAATGAATATTGTATTTGCTTTGATATGTACATGGCAAGGATTTGTAAACCTCTTAAAACTTCCAAAATAAATACAGAGTTTAAAAACTTGTGCTGTATTTCTAGTATGAATTTGTCTAGCTTCAGTTTCCAACCATTGGTTCTCTTTATGCTTCTTTTTCTCTGCTAGATGAAAGAAGCACCGGCTATCTGATATCTCTTCCCCATGGAGGTACATGCAGACTGTGATCAAGTCACTTCTTCATCTTCTCTCAGATAAATAGATAGAGCTTATTTAGTCTCTCATTTTAAGGAATGTTTTCCAGACCTTGAATCACTGTTGTAGCTCAGTGGTTTTCAAACTGCGGGTGTGGCAGCTCTGGTCAGCACCGCCGACAGGGCGTGAAATGTCCCGTTGGTGGTGCTGCCCGGCTAAAGCAGGCGAGCCCCTACCTGTTCTGACACCGCACTGTGCCCCTGAAGTGGCTAGCAGCAGGTCCGGCTCCGAGGCGTGGGAGGCCACAGGGCTGTGCACGATGCCCCCACCCTAAGCACTGGCTCCGCTCTCCCATTGGCCAGGAACTGGCCAGTGGGAGCTGAGGGGGATGGTGCCTGCGGGCGAGAGCCATGCGGAGCTCCTTGTGCATCTTCACCTAGGAGCCAGACCTACTTCTGGCCTCTTCCGGGGCACAGCATGGTCCGTGGTGCCAGGACAGACAGGAAACCTGCCTTAGCACCCCTGCTGCGCTGCTGACCAGGAGCCGCCCGAGGTAAGCCTATGCCCCAACCCTGTGTCCCAATCCCCTACCCCAGCCCTGAGCCCCCCCCCAACCCAGAGCCCCTTCCTGGACCCCACACCCCTCTTACCCAGCCCCACCCCAGAGCCTGCACCCCCAGACCAGAGCCCTGACCCCCTCCAGCACCCAACCCCCCAGCCCAGCCCAGAGCCCCCTCTCACAGCCCAAGCCCCTCATCCCCAGCTCCGTTGGGTCGCGAGCATCAACAATTTTCTTCAACTGGGTTGCCAGAAAAAAAGTTTGAAAACCACTGTTGTAGCTCATTTCTGAACTCTTTCCACCTTTGTCAACATCCTTGTTGAAGTGTGGACACCAGAACTGGATACAAAACTCTAGTAATGGTCTCACTAATGTCACATGCAGAAGTAATACCAACTCCCTACTCCTACTAATGTTCCTCCCTGCTTATACATCCCAGGATCACATTTGCCTTTTCACTAATACTTTTAGCTTCCCTTATCAATTGTTTACATTTCCTAGCTGCCTGGGGAGCCTGTTGCCCCTGTCAGGCAGGAAAGAGTTCCAAGCCCTGGAGTGACCTTGAGCAGATTGAGCTGCTGTTCCCGCTGTGAGGCTTATATACTTTCCCTGAGATTCACCAGACCAATTCCTGGCTTGTGGATTGGCTGGAGCCTAGCACAGGAGTGACTCATCACCTTATAATAAGCATCCAGGCCCTGTCCTTCTGAATTGTCAGTAACTCTCAAGCTGGTAACAGTATGTTTGATGTTGAGTGACACACAGGCCCTTCTTATGCCCAATCTAGCCCTCCCAGTGATTTCAACATTCCACTCATGTGAATCAATCCAGCCGGTTTCAGTAATATCAACTGTCAAATTTCTGCTGGTAAATCAGTATTTCTAATTCCAGGCTTCTAGCTTTGGTATCTAGACCACTGAAGAATTCGTTGTTTACATACATTTTTTTTTCTTTACATTCATGCTACTTTGAGTCTGGGTTTTATGTTTGAGAATGTGTACTGGGTTTACCATCTTAGCAATTTAGCCTTTAGATGCTAGTTTAGAGCCCTCCTGGTTACTCTAGCTAGTCTGCTACCCAGAAGATTTGTTCCCCTCCTACTCAGATGGAGGTGGTCCAAGCTGTACATTCTCCTCTTCCCTCAGAAGGTGACCCAGTATTCAACAAAGCCAAACCCTTCCACTTACACCACTGACCTAGCCAAAGGGTTACCGCCAGTATCTTTGGCTGTCTATCTGTTTTCACTTGTGGGACTGGAAGAATCTGAAATGTCCTCTCCTTCAGCTCCCTTCCAAGATCCCTGAAGCTTTTGATGATCCGTGAAGTGTCTTCTGAGGCAGTATGTGGTGTATTACCTCACCCACCTTGTCTTTCTGAGGCCGAGTCATTTGTGCTGATGTGTTTCATAAACAATTCGTCCTTCCCACAGTCTTTAGAATCCTGTCCAGTTTTTTAGTGGCAAGTATTGTCTTTGCTCCAGAAAGAGAATGAACCCGGGCTTTGAGGACAGATTCTGGACTGCACTTGTTTTTTTTCCCTCTGTCTTCTCCCTAGCTGAGGAAATGCATGTCCTCTCCTTCAGCTCCCTTCCAAGATCCCTGAAGCTTTTGCTGATCTGTGAAGTGTCTTCTGAGGCAGTATGTGGTATATTACCTCACCCACCTTGT
This sequence comes from Eretmochelys imbricata, assembly GCF_965152235.1. Lineage (NCBI taxonomy): Eukaryota > Metazoa > Chordata > Testudines > Cheloniidae > Eretmochelys > Eretmochelys imbricata. The sequence goes on along the minus strand of NC_135574.1, from coordinate 197,232,457 downwards.
CTTTCTGAGGCCGAGTCATTTGTGCTGATGTGTTTCATAACCAATTCTTCTTCCCACGGTCTTTAGAATCCTGTCCAGTTTTTTAGTGGCAAGTATTGTCTTTGCTCCAGAAAGAGAATGAACCCGGGCTTTGAGGACAGATTCTGGACTGCACTTGTTTTTTTTCCTCTGTCCTTCTCTCCCTAGCTGAGGAAATGCATGTTGTTTTCCCACCATGACAATATTATCATGCAACAAGATCTGTACGTGAGCACAAAGTTCCATTTACAGCAACTAGAGGATTTTGGAACACAGAGGAAAAGCTGAGCACCTCAGAGAGGAGATCCAGCATGTGGCAATGAGTTCCAGTCAGATCAGTTTCATCGGTTCCAAAGTATGTTGGATTGCATGTGCAAACTAAAGAGGGTGTGAGCATGAGATACAAGAGGAGAGCAAAACAATGTTCATCCCCGGTGTAACTTCACCAAAGTCACTGATCTTACACCAGGGATGAATCTGTCCCATTGTGTCACAATTAATGTATGTTCTTGAATTAAATAAAAATTATTGACAAAATATATACAAGTTACTAATGTTACAGGGATAGAACAAACAAGGATTTGACTAAGAGAGGCTCACAACAGCAGTGGGTTTCTTTGACTATGTGGGTGGCATTTTTTATTCCAAATTGAGGCACATTGCCACATTCTGCAAGAAAATTTCTACCTTTACTTTTATTTCTCCCAGAATGCTGCTCAGTTCCTCCTTTCTCAGTTTTTAATGGGAGGATCTCTTTTTACTTTTGATGGTTTGAGGTAGTGAGTTTCTTGAGAACTGTATTTCTGGCAGTGGCATAGAAGACACTTTCTGTTTAGTTGATTACAAACCATTCCTCTCTGGATTTCACGTGTCTCTCACATCTCTGTGTTTCAGTTTCTAATAACGGATTCTGTATTTCATAATAGCCTGATTGTGTCTTGCACATTCATTGTGGCCAGGGAGCTTCTCTCTTAAGAAGCTTCTGTACATCAGTCTAGCTCGGGGGTTCTCAAATGGGGGTTGGGACCCCGCGGGGGTCACAAGGTTATTACATGGGGGTTGCGAGCTGTCAGTCTCCACCCCAAACCCTGCTTTGCCTCCAGCATTTATAATGGTGTTAAATATATTAAAAAGTGTTTTTAATTTATTAGAGGGGTCACACTCTGAGGCTTGCTATGTGAAAGGGGTCACCAGTACAAAAGTTTGAGAACCACTGGTCTAGCTCATTGTGGATTCTGATCTGTTATTCCCAGCATGTCATTTTGTGATTTAACTCTAAATATATTTCTTATAGATATAAAACTATAAATAAGCATATTTGTGAGTTAATGTCCACAGCATTATTTGTTTTGGCATGTGATTGATTGATTGTAGCATGGGTCCTGGCATGGCTGGGAGAGAAGCTGCATAGGAGTGAAGTGTGTTTTTAATCCCTTTTTTGCTGTTGGTCAGCCAGTGCTTTCTGTATGTTGACTTGCTTGAGATGGTGATAACAGTGTCTTTTTTCATATGGCCTGTGAAAGAATTGGCTTAGTTGGGCTCTGCAGCCATTGTTGGGAAAGTTCTTGAGAGCACAGAGTACTTCATTCCATAATAATAGGGTGTGGTGAGGCTGAATTACATGATCAGATAGTGTAAGCAGTAGTGTTATTAGGGAGGGGTATATTTGTCTCTTGTTTTGTTTGTTTTAATAACAAAGGAACCACAGAGATTTTTCTTGTAACTTTTTTGTCTGGTCCCCTGAACTTCCCCAGCATGTCTGTTGTGAGGCCTAGCGCTGTATGATTTAGAGCATGGGTTATTTCCATAACTGTAAAATAAGAATTTTAATTGCCTTGGGATTTTTTTCTGAAAAATTCATGATTTTGTTCTTGATTGACATCATGGCATGGCGGTCACCCCAGCATGCCTCCCTTTGGTCAGGTATGGCGCCACAGTTGAGCCCCTACCTCGGTTTCCCTTTACCTGGGTTATAAACAATTCCAGACAAACTTTTATCTTCAAAGAGCACCCCCTTCCAACGGTCTCATTTCTTAACAAAAGTCATAAGTTCAAGTAGCAACTTACTGAGATACACCTGGATGCATTTGTTGTCTCGGGCTCAGTCCAACTAGCCGTCTCTGGCTCTTTCCTTGAGGATACCCCCATGCTTTCATGTGCCTGATCCCTTCTCTGCCGGGTGTCCTGTTTCCCCCCCTCCATACCCGCCTGGGCAACAGTCTCTCTTTCTGGAACCCTTCATAGTGCCTTCTCTGGGTTTCTCCTTTCAGTCCTTCCTTAAGCAGGCGTTCCCCAGCATTCTTCTTTGGATGTGAGCTGTAATGTAAGTCCCTCACTCTCTCCTTAAACCACCCTTCCCTCTTTACCTGGTTTCTATTAATCAGATCCTCCGGTCCTTCCTAAGCAGGAACCCTATGTTCTCTCTGGCACTGAGCACTGGGTTTTCCAGCTCCTCTTTCAGATTCCTGTTTTCCTCGATTAGCCATCAGGCTTCAGGGGTCTCATCAGGCCACCTTCCCCTGCTGGTATCTCCTGGGGTCTGCCCTGCTATGAGGGAGTAGGCAGTCTTTATGCTGCTGCTCCCCTTGTTCCAGTTCATCCCCAGATGGTTGTGGGAGAGAGGAGTCATGACCTGTGTCTCCACAAGGCTCTTGGCCCCAGGTTCTTAAAGACACATTGACAGGATTTCCTCCCAAGCACCACTCATTCCCAGGAGTCCAGGACCACTTCCTCTCTATCCATATCCCCCCTTGGTCCTTATATATAAAACTATTGGACCTTTCAAATCCTTAAGGAACCATGCCATGTGATGGGGTGGGCTGACCATTAGGCAGTATTGCCCTTAAGGGCTGACTACCCCATCACAATTGACTTCTATCTGTTGGGTTGTTATTTATTATTTGTATCGCAGTAGCACCACGAAGGAGCACCAGTCATGGACCAGAACATCCTTATGCTAGGCACTGTATGAACACAGAACTGAAAGACAGCCCCAAGGTGGCTACAATCTATACTCTGTTTCTAGTCAGTGGAGACACAAAGGGCATTTACTCTGGTCTTTTTCTAGCAGGAACCCAGTGTTCGGGGATAGCACAGAAGGTCCTACTTATATTAGGGTCCAGCACAATGGTGTCGTGATCTTGGCTGGGTCCTTTGCACACTCCTGTAATACACGTGATAAGAGATGACATTTTCAAAAGGGTCTAAAGCTATGTCTTCACAGCCAAAAGAGTTGTGTTTTTACATCAAGATAATTAACGTGAGCTAGCTATCTCCGTGGAAAATCCTAGTGGTGATGCGTCTGTGTACTATTTATCAGGATGTAGTTAAGTGATGTCAAACCACAGGTGCGGGGGTGGGGGGGAGTATAGATTTGACCTGTAATAGGCTTAGTAGTGTTTTTTGGCTGTGTTCAGTTCTGTGGTTTGGCATTAGTTTGATATATTGTCTGGATCAGGCATTTCTGTAGGTGTTTTTCTTCTACTACTTGCTTTGTTATAGAGGTGCTCAATGGGAGCTGGTAATCCTCACTCGTTTCACCTCGTTTTACATGGTAAAGCCGGTCTTTTGTCGTGTGTAAGATTACTATAATACAATACCAGCACCTGTTAGAGTTCTTCCAGCTCTACTCCCCCCAGCCAGTTATTTGCCTTGGTGTTCTAAAGAGGTCAAAGACAGTGCAGTGACTAAACCTCATACTATCAGAGTTGGGGACAGGGAGCGGGTTCTGCTGAGCTGGAGCAAATGGTGATAAATAGTTTACATTTAGAGAGCAATCCAGCTCCTTTGTGCATGGATTCAGCATTTGATCGCTAGGATTGGTTCCAGTGGCTAATTAGTGCTCTGCCCCTTGCTGGCATCACCATCACAACTGGCACCTTTATCAGAGAGACCAGTGATTGGCCAGACATGAATGCTTGAGGATGAACTCTCTTACCCCTAGGGTGCTCCCTTCAGGTTAGGTTTTCAGCATGTTAATGGAGCAGCTTGGTCTGCTGCTAAACCTGCTATTCCACTTTTGTGGAGGAGCGAGATGTGGGTCAGTTGTTTCCAGGGCTGTCATTATTTGCAGCATTTTGCCTGAGCTCTATCTGCACACGTTGTGTGTCTATGTAATAGACAACCTTTGAAGGGTGTCGACTCCCTGACACAGATTCCTGAACAATCCCACCGGGCCCATACTGGACTCAACTCACCAAATTTAAGAAAAGGAACCTATCATCCTTTCCAGTTTGTCACTGAGCCTGAGCCGCCTGGTTACTGTGAGGTCAAATCATATGGTGGGTCCCTGTGATATGGCATGAAGAAGAAGGATGATCTTGCCAGGCTTTCTGTGATCTTAGGTGACGGTTTTCCCGTATGTAAAATGGAGATGATGTTTGCCTACCTCAGTGGGGCTATTGTGAGACTTTATTTTGTCATTTTTGCAGCGTGCTCTGCAAATTTAAGGTGCTGTCTCTACATGCAAAGTATTATTGTTTGTTATTTAACTCGGGCACAGGAGACACAGGATAAAATGTGTACTCTAATCTGTTCTAGTTTGCTATGTAGGTATTATAAACCTCTGGTCCCTAATATCTGAATCCCAAAGCAGAGAAAGGCCATCTGTATAAAATGCCATGTTTCTAGCATGCCTGCAAAAGTTACATTTCCCATTTAAAAAAAAATGCAGAGTTTTCGATATTAATCCCCCAAACCAAGGAAATGTCTTCCACAAATTATTCAAGATACATTAAAATCTTAAAACTGAGGCATATATACAAAATTAGCAAGGAATTAAGAAAAACCTCTCCCACTGTAACAAGTTTTCTGAAAAATTCCAGGTTTCAGAGTAGCAGCCGTGTTAGTCTGTATACGCAAAAAGAAAAGGAGGACTTGTGGCACAAGTCCTCCTTTTCTTTTTGAAAAATTCCTGAGTGCACTGCACCCTCTGCTAGATCCTTCTGATCCCTCCCTCCTGGAACGTCATATGAAGGGCCTTTCTACATGGAGCAATAGTGCAGAATAGAAGTGAATGTGGATTAAGCTAAACTGCAAAAAGGCACTCTTAGAGGCTTGGTCTCTACACTTTAAAGTTATATAGGCATAGTGACATCAGTCGGGGTGTGAAAAATGACAGCCCTGCCCCGCATTGCTTTGCCAACATAACCCCTAGTGTAGACACAGCTTTCTCAATGGAAGTGTGCTTCAGTCAACATAGCTCCTTTACGCAAGATTTGGTGCCAGTACAGGACCTTGGTTGCAACAATGATCTATACGGTCCCAGATTATGTCAATAATGTCACAGTGCTATGGGAGGTATTGATCATCACAGCAGTGAAAATATGGCTACAGATTTTGCATCTATTGTTCTGGCAGTGTCTGGTGCTGCTTTGAGTTGGTTTGCCCAGGTCTGTTGTTGAGCTTGCTTCTGATGATGAGCTTGGCACAACTTTCATTGACTTAAATAAGACCAGGACTTCAGAATTTTCTGGCCTCTGGAAGGTGACCTATAATGTGTGTCTTCCAAATTCCACACAAAGTTTCACTAGATGTTTGAACAACTGCTGGACACTCATTGTTCAACAAATCCTCTTGGCTTCAGCATAGTGTTTTCTCCTTGAGGGAGGCACTGTAGTCTAGAGAGACAGGAGTGTGGGACGAGGGGTGAGGCACTCCTACCTTCTAATCCCAGATCTGCCAGTGACTATATGACTGTAGGCCAGTCACTTAACCTCTCTGTCTGTTTCCCCATTTGTCCAATGGAGATATTCTCATTTACCTATCTCGCAGGGGTGTTGTGAGGATTAATTAGTTAAGGTTTGTAAAACACTTTCAAGATGTCAAACGAACACACTACAAATGCTCTGTATTTTTCAGTTCAGTAATATAAAGTGGTTAAACCCCAATGTGAGACTTGAAACGTAAGATTGCCTGGAAGTTCAGCTGTTTTGAACACATTATTCCTTGCAAAAATATCTGCACAGTAATTAGGATTGTTCTGGCACTAGAAGTGGAGAAAAAGAAGGATCAAGACTTCCATTCTTTATGCTCTTGGGAACCAGAGCCAGCCTTAAGCACATGCAATGCAAGCAGCTGCTTAGCCTTAGGGCTCTGCTTTCAGAAGGCAGCCTGATCATGAAGTGAGCTGTAGCTCACGAAAGCTCATGCTCAAATAAATTGGTTAGTCTCTAAGGTGCCACAAGTCCTCCTTTTCTTTTTTTCTTCAGCAGTGCCTGGAAAGAGAAGCAATAGTCATAACCTCTCCACCTGCTTCCATCAGCAGAAGGGGAGAGGGAGGCAACGAGTCACCACATTTCTCCTTGTGTGGTCTCCCTTGTTACCCTGGTAGCTCAAAAACCATAATGCTGACTACAGCAGGGATCTCCCTGGAAACATGTCTGAACCTTTATTCTGTTATCCAACATGTCCACTGCCTTCTTTAAAATCTTTATCCTCTGTAGCAGTGAGTGGCCTGGGGTCTGAGCTGAGCAGGAATGTGAACCCCACCAAATCCTCAGTGAAAGTATGACAGCTCCATGCTGTATCAGGTTTTCCACAGAGTCTGCCATGCCAGGGGGACACTCTAATAGCAATGTCTGGGAGCCAGGTGGCTGCTGCCAGGGGTCAGAGCCAGTGTGGAGGTACAGTGGCTGTCATCTCCCACAGACCCTCTGCATGGCAGCCTTTTCCACTGGTGGAGGGGCCCCTGACATGATATGGGGAGATCTTTGCAAGGAGATGCTCACTGAGACTTCGCCTCATACAGCTCAACTTCTGCAGCATGAAGGGATGTGCTGGATCCGTATTTTCAAGATTTGTAACTCAGGTCTCCATTTCCTGCAACCTTGAGGAAACTATTCCCGTATTTCCCGCGGATGAAATTAAACTGGCAGTCCCCGCATCATCCAGTACGTGTCTGAACCCCGCCATTCAGAACTGGCCTCTCCTCAACATTTTTCAACCTTTTTTCAAAACAAAGCATTTTATCCCGAATAGCCCCCATTTTATAATGAAGGACTCGCAGCTTCAGGGCTAACTGGGAGCGCCTCACTGAGGGAGGGACCAAGCCCGTAAAAAGTATCTGGATTGAAACCAGGGTGCCATGAAAGAAATTAGCTCGGTACATTTGAATCCTTTCATTGTTGAGAGTGATCACAAGGTCCAACGATGAAGGAATGTTATATTTTGAGAACTAATCTCATTCATAGCCCGTCACTAGACTTTTGATCAGATGATGGGCCCTAGGGAACTCCAGACCCCCTTTTTTGTTCTTGTTATCACTCATCCTTAAGGGACTAGGAATTTCAGTGGATTGATGAAGGCAGCTAACTTTACCCCTGCAGATCAGGAATCCTTTTTGGTCACATTTTTTCTGCATCCTAACCCACAGAAGATTTGACCTAGTGCAGCACGGTCAATATTTCCTATTCAGGCCTCCCGTGGGTCACACGGGTAAAGCTTTACTATTGCCTGCGCCATACACTTTCTCCCTTTCACATATTGAAACAGGAAAAAAATGAGGGCTTGTATACTGGTGTAGTTAAAGCCATACAACCTCCCCCTCAAAATGTGGAGGCAGTTATATTGGTAAAAAAGGTGCTTATTTCCCCTCTGAGAAGGGAACCTTCAGCGTAAGGTACCTTTACAGTGATATAAAGAGTCATACTGATATAACTGTTTTGGTTTAAAAAAAAAAATCACACCCCTAATCAAAATAGTTATACCAATAAGAAACCTGTGTGTAGATCTGGCCTGAGAAGCAATGGTTTCCTCTTCAGAATTAATTTGATTATCTAAAGCAGACTGTGCGAGTTCCTTTAAATCTGACATTTGTTACGGTTTCTTAATTTCATAGGTAGCCTGTAGGAATGAAATCCATTAAAATGAAGAGAACTCCCCAAGGAATTTCAAGAGAGACAAATCACAGTGAAAGCTATTTCAAGAAAACTCAAGGCACCTGCAAAAATTGGTTGTTTTAAAGATGAACTGCAAGTGGGTAGAAAACTGTGTTTGTACCTTTCTTTTCTCCTTTCCTTCCTCTTTTTGATATATAAAGACCAAAGAGGGTGTTTTCCCCTCTCAGCGAAACAAAAAAGCTTTTCAAAAAGAAAAGGAGTACTTGTGGCACCTTAGACTAACAAATTTATTTGAGCATAAGCTTTCGTGAGCTACAGCTCACTTCATCGGAGACATCCCTTTGCTACAGCTTTTGACTGTTCTGCTTGCTTTTTTGCATGAGAAATTCAGTTCTTGTGTTCCTGGGACAACAGGTTAGACACTATGGGCAACTGCAGAATTAGTGGGCTAATGGCATCAGAAGCACCAACAGAATGAAACCTGAGCAACAGAGGGCTTGTCCTCACTACCGCACCACTGCCGCACGTCCTGCGGGAGTGGGAAAGTGCTCTCCTATCAACGTAATTACTCCATTTCAACCAGAGGCGGAAGCTACGTTGGTGGGAGAGCGTCTCCTGCTGACAGCAGGGTGTAGACAGCGCTTTAAGTGGATGTAACTTACATCGCTCGGCGGGGTGGTTTTTTCACACCCCTGCATGATGTAAGTTACATCGACTTAAGTGGTAGTGTAGACAAGCCAGGAGAGTGGAAAGGACTGGTGGAGTATTTACAACTGGGGTTTGTTTGTTTTTTACTTGTTTTTATTAGCACTGATGTAACTCAAGCTCCTGACAAGCAGTTGAGAGAACGGAATACAAGACTTGTGATGCCTCAGATTGCTAAGTGTAAAAAATCTGCTAAACAAACAAAAATTCTTCCAGGTTTTTTCTATTTACATCATAAAAAACAAAAAAGAGCACAGCCCCTCTGTTTTCCCTTTGCTGGTGATCTTTAATGCAGGTGTTCGAACAATGAACCAGAACTGTATTCAACTGGGTTGAGATTACCTTGGGGCAAAGATACTTCTGCCAATTTTCTGAAATGTGAGAACTGCTTAGGTGGGGAACTACTTCCCTAGCAAAGACGACTGAATCTTCATTGCTCCCACTCCTCTGTACCACATCCTCTGCCACATCCACTTTACACATCACCACCATCCACACAGGGAGGCAGTACAGCTAGTGGATAGAGCATCGGACTGGGACGGAGGAGACCTAGGTTCCTAGCTCTGCTCGTAGCCTGCTGGAGGACCTTGGGCAAGTCACTTCACCTCTCTGTGCCTCAGTTTCTCCCTCTGTAAAATGGAACTGATGACATTTACCTACTTTGTAAAGTGCTTTGAGATCAACCAATGAGGAGCTAGGAATTATTATTGTTATACACAGACAAGCCCCTCACCCCCTTAACTGCATATCAACTATTTGGCATGTAGCCAAGATCAGCTCTGGACCTGTGTACACACACTGAGCCACCTACTCCTTAATACAGTTCTTGCTGCCACTCCAGCCTCTCTCCCCCTACTTCCCCAAATCCTGCTGCTCCTTCAGTCCTTGCTTCCCTTCCCATCTGCCCCCCATGCCCACTCATCCACCTCTCTCACTTCCTTTGCTTGGTGCATGTTCTTGCTCAATGTCCCCATGCAAGCAAGCAAATGCCATCTCCGCTGCCCTGCATGGCTTGCCTGAATGGGTTTTTTCTGCTGCAGCTCTCCAAGCAGACTTAACAGTAACAGCACCTCATCAAGGGTCTGACAGAGCTATGTGCCCTGGTGCGTACCGATGGAAGGTTGGTATATAGTTCAAACAGCCACGAATAATACGATGGGTCAAACTCAGCGCCATGTCGACAAGCTGAATGCAGCGGCTGTGCCCCCATACTGCAGAGCAGTATTCACTGGGGCAAACTCCCATGCCAATAAAGATGTATAAATGACTAAAGGACCGATGCTATTACTGTTCAGTCTGCTTAGAACCAATCTGTTACATCTCCGGTTGACTGATGCCCCATTCTCACACAGGGACCAACCTGCAGTGCCAACTTGAAAGTCTGCTCGTCTTCAAGGGAGGAATCCCACTCCTGAAGACTGTGGTGTGACATTATGGCTGATCTTTCGACATCCCTTTGCTACAGCATGCACTCCTGGACACGAGTGCTACTGGCCCTTTGCCATGCACAGACGATCTGTGTCATCAGGGATCCACAAGTGATATCCTTACAGAGTGGAAGCATCGGTGTGAAAGAGAGTCTAATGCATTAATTAAATTCAGGAGTCCATCACTGCGCACTTGCCTCCTTGTCCCCTTGATTGTAGATCCTGGACCAGGCTCGACAGGCTACTTTCTGGCTCAACCAGAGTTAACACAACTGTGCACCGGCTTGGCCTGGTTTTCTTTCCCACTCGGTGACTTTGGGCAGCGTCGCAGACAATAACTCTTGTGGTGGTAGACCCCACTCCAACATCAGGAGGGCATCCTACAATGCCTAACCTCTCTTGTTACAGAGGCCATCTTCTGGTGACACAATTTGGACATTGAGCTTTGACATCTGTATATGAGAGAGAGCTAGTGTAGGGCTAGAGGGGACCAGGAGGAAGAACCAGCTACTGTGTTTGTAGCAGCCCCTGACGGTTGGGGATAGCAGTACTGTGGTCAATAGAAGCTCTGAGCCAGTGCCTGCTGCCTGCAGCCTTATGTGTGGCTTGGGGAGCACCACTTGTGCTTGCAGGGAAGCCACAGCTTCTGGGCTGGTTCTGCTTTTGGGGCAGTCTTCTAGGACAGTGTATTAGCTAATGAGGGTGGCTTTACTGAATATTATATATGGGCAATAAGTCTGTCATTTTTCCAATGGCAACGTGAAAGGTCTAGGTGTCTATGCAGTTGGAGAGCTGTTTTAAGTCTGCTACACAAAGCAATAGAAAACACTGTGTACAATTTGGTGCAAATAATTTTCCTGAATTCTTAAAACCCAGTTGGCTAATACAATGCTTTTTAACTCACTCCTCTACTTCCCATACTAAAGCACCAGTTCCTGCATCTACAAAGTCTTTGTGTATGTAGGGTCTAGATTAAGTAATGGACAATATCAGAGATTACAATTAAAATTTGAGATCTGGAAGGTGAATGTTGAAAGTATTTTGGACTCTTGAAAGAACAATGTTTTCTGAAGAGGATGGAAGTGTGAATGGACAGAAGGGAAGGACAGAAAGTTTTGTGATGATCACATTGGTCAAAGCAAAATGTCTGAGCAAAGCATTATGTATGAGTAGAGCTCTGCGGCCCCAGATAAATTGTTAATCTTTTGGTTAGCATGTTATGTAATTTTTCTCCCATATTTTTGATCGGTCTGGCCTTTTGGCAACCCTGGCCACATGTTGTATTAATATGAGATTATCCAAGTCTGGTGCTGATAGTGGCAGTTATCCTGCTAAATTATCCAGACCGTATTGTGCAAACTGCAAGACAAATCAGTTACTTTGAAAATAAGCAATAAATGTCTCCTTAAGGAAATTTATTGGACAAAAATGTCTTGTACACCTATGCCTATAATCTTCTGCAAACTTCTCTAAATGCGAACACTTGCAAAATCCACAGCCACTCCCTACCAATTGCGTTCTAGGAAGACTGACCAGAGTTTCAGGGCAAACGCTGATCTACCCAAATGTGATGGGTGACTTCAGTTCCTTTGAAACATCTTTTTGAAAACCTCTTTTTATGTTATATATGAGGCTTATGCCAGTTCTACACTACAAATTTACATCAGAATAACTCCATCTCTCAGAGGTGTGAAAAATCCACACCCCTCGGAGATGTAGTTCCACCGACCTAGCCCCCAGTGTAGACAGAACTATGTCGATGGAAGAAGCTCTCCCACCTCTCATGGACGTGGATTAACCGCGCCAATGGGAGAAACTCTTTCGCTGGTGTAGTAGTGTCTTCACTAAAGTGCTACAGTGACACAGCTGCAGCCTTTTAAGTGTAAACTTGTTCTTAGACTCTCTCCAGATTTTTTTTTTCATCTATTTCAGGCATGAGGAAGATGCAGTTGTCTCCCAAAGATTCAGCTCATCCAATCCTGACACATATGGCCAGTTTCTTGGCTTTGCTTCCAGGGATGGAAAGGATACTGAAAGCTGCCTTTAAGCCACCCATTCACCTATCTTTTCAGAGGGAGGGCGTGGGACTGGAGCACTGGGTAGGTATGCTAAATTTTCCACACACAAATCTGCCAATGTGTCTCTGTCCTGCCATGCCACAAGTCTCCATTCTAGACCCCTTTTTTGCAGAGACTGCTAGTCAGTCTCTTTACAGTGGGGACATATCTTGACAAACAGCTTGAAAGAGACCACCAGACTCATTCTGATTGTGACCTAAGACTTCATCTGAATCAAGGACTAGGGCGGTTAAAAGGGTAATGTGGTGAGTGAGAGCATCCAACATGGGCGGCAGGTATCACAGGCCAGGGGAGGCTGAGCCTCCCCAAATAGCCAGGTGTGGCCTTGCTTACACTCTGCCCCCAGGTTCCCTCCTGACTGCTTCCAGTTTCCACTCTTCCGCTGGGGCTAGGGCAAGCCGGCCTGCTGCCAGGACTTGGGGCAGCTGGAGCTGGTGATCGCGCCGCCCGGGGCTGGGGGCATTGGGGGACCAAGCCACCTGGCGCTCCAGGGCCGGGGGTGCTGGGGCCGTGCTGCCTACCTAGCACTCTGGGGCTGCAGGCACTTGGGGGCCCGGGGCTGGGGCGGGGGGGCCTGTGGCCGCAGTGGAGAACCTCTGGGCTCCAGCGGGGGAGGAGCCTGCCCTCAGCAGAAGGGGTGGGGCCAGGGGCTAGCCTCTCCGAATGGGTGGTTCACGCCCATGCCACCTATTGACTTCCATGGAAGTTGTGGGTGCTCAACACTCTGTAGCATCAGATCTTAAGTTGCCTACTGCACCATGAAAACCACTAAGGAGGGACAGATGTTGAGAAAGTCTCATGCTCTTGAAAAAGGGAAGAGGTGAGATATGGAATAAATCCATGTTTCCTGGCAACCAGGAAATAAATCATTAACCAATCTGCTTTGCTTGCTACCTGTTCAGGAACAAAAGCAGATCTGTAGTTTACATCATAGAGAACCTGTAATTCCAATATTGAATTTGTTTATCTATAATACTATAGGAAAACAGCTTCACATAGAGTATATGGTTCAAATTCCACCCTGGCACAAGTCCATTGTGGTCAGTGGACTGAAGAATTTGGCCCTGTGTCTCATTATTTCAAGTCACAAGACTGACAATTAATAATAACCACACCTCTTCTTGAATAGATCTAGTTAGCTTTTTTAATAGGTGAGCTAGTTTCATTACAAGAGCATTTCTTGGTCTGTATTAAGGATAGAGCTGAACCAAAAACTCAGCTCAAAATAACTTTTGGGGAAGTTCATTGCTTAATCTGAACTGTGTGCCCTAGGCTTATCTCTAGTTATTTATAATTAATAACTGATATCATACCAGAAATGTACAATCTCTACAAACACAGATTTAGATATGTCATCCACCCTGAAGAGTTTATAATCTGAGACAAGATAAATAAAACTCTGGGCAGGAAATCAAAGGTGTGATGAGGGGTGGAGGGTTTTAAAATCTTTGAGACAAATTAAAGAGAATACAGACCAAATCACTAAGTCTATTTTAAAAACAAAAGGTAATAAAACCAAATAATCTGCTACAAATATAGGATATGATTTTGCATAGTCAAAGTGCACTTTATTATCGTTTGTACAGCTTTGTGACTATCAGGAAATTTTCATCACATCGCTCCCCCTTCTCCCGCCACATTTTCCAGGGAATTTTCAAGAAGGGAAACTTATACAACACTATATTATTATCTGCGTTGTCATTGGGCCTCAGGGCTCCCAATAAAAAATATGGGACCCACTGTACTGGACACTGTAAAACACTTAATACAAAGATCATGCCTGCCCCAAAGAGCTAACTGTTGAACACCAGTTGCCTGGATATCTATTATTATTTATTTATATGTATTATGTTAGTGCCTCGGGGCCCCAGTTATGAATCACAGCCCATTGTGCTAGATGCTCTATGAACAGAACAAAAAAGATAGTCCTTGCCCCAAAGAACTGACGATCCAACTGCAATGAAAGTGTTGTTATGGAAATATGTGCATATTGAAATACATGCATGTGAAATATTTAACAAACCTATGCTAAAACAATCTTTTGCAAATTATATACTTACTGGTCATTGAGTCAATCTCCTCAGTCACAGCAATGTAAACCTGGAGTAACTTTACCATGCTAAATCTGTATTTGATTTAGGCCCGATTCTACAGTCTCATTTTCATGGGTGGACAATTATGCCTGTGTGGAGTTCCACTGAAGTGAATGGGGCTTTACACAGACAATCTGTCTGTCTGGTGAGATTGCATTATTGGGGCAGAGAGACAAGATTTTAAAAACCAGAAGCCTAAAATTGGGTTACTAGATCCATATTTAGGCACCTAAATAAGGGACCCGATTTTTAAACATTAATAACTAGTGATTTCACTGGAAGTATTTGATTGCTCAGCATTTCTAAACAAGGGACCCAATTTATGGATTTAGGAGCCTAATTTAAGGCTCATATTTTGAAAATCTTGGCCTCAGTTTGTTTTTTAATTTTCATAGACATAGATTTGGGGATTAGATGATATTGTCTTTCATTTGTCTAAAGGAATTAAAAAAAAAATCAGTGAAATAACTCCATAGCAACTTTAGGAGTTATTCCAATTTTACCCCGGTGTAAGAGGGAAGAGAACTTGGCCCACTCATTTTAGCCAGTGATTCCTCAATAAAAGTATAGTTTAAAAATAAGACAAATAATTTAAGCTAAAGAAATTCAGTTTTACCGGGAATAAAAACTCATTCAGCTCTAAGGTTTTGGTATAGACTTCAAACTGGGAAAGATCCTTTCATTCCTGAAGTTAATTAGGATTTGTCAGTTAGTTAGGTATGTAAACAAAATATGTTAGCTGGCTCTTCACACAATGATTTTTCTCTCCAAACCAATGTAATCAGAGCAAATACTGCAAAATTGTTTCCTAGACTAGCTTGCTAATACAACTTGTTCAACTCTGCTTTGTCCAGTAGCATCAGGGTGAAGGTCAAAGTCTCATAGACTAACTTAATCGCTGTGGTAACTCCATTAAAGTCAAGGCAGTCAGTGTAGTCGTTCACTCAGGCTCAGTGGGGCTGGAACAATTTTTATAGTAGGGGTGCTGACCATAGGTGCTGACTCCGTGGGTGCTCCAGGGCTGGAGCACCCAAGGGGAAAAATTAGTGGGTGCTGTGCACCCACAGGCAGCCAAGCTCCCCATACCTCCCCTGCCCCACCCCACCTCCTCCTCCTGCCTTTCCCCTGAGCGCACCACGTCTCTGCTCCTCCACCTACCTCCCAGCCTTTCCTGCCCAGCCACCGCCAAATAGCTGTTTGGCAGCATTAGCGCACTTCAGGAGATGGGGGGAGGAGCGGGAACATGGCGCACTCAGGGGAGAAGGCGGGGCTAGGGCAGGGACGGGATTTGGGGAATGAGTTGGAATATTGGCGGGGGGGGCAGAGTTAGGGGAAGGGGTTGGAATGGGGACGGGGCAGGGGCAGGGGCAGGGCCGGATGGAAGGGGTGGAGTAGGGGTGGGGCCAGAGGCAGATTGGGGGTCGAGCCCCCACGGGAAAGAGGGGAAGTCGGTGCCTATGGTGCTGACGGCGGAAACTATGTATTTGGGTTGTTATTACTACTTCAAGCCATAACGAATGCTTGAAGTAGCACCCCAAATTCCAGCACATACGTCAGGGATGAAGTTTGCTCCTAATTTCTGAAGCATTAAGGATGGCAAAATGGGGCCATAGTGAACAGCAACCAAGGGACTGGAGGTAGAAAGAGACAGCCGAAGAGTGCAAGAGAAAGGGAGATACCTATTCACGTGTGATTTTGATACCTGGCTGAACTCTTAGTTTATAGTAAGAGACTCAACCCTGCTGTCCAACTCAGGCTGGACTTCACAAGATGTAGGTGGACCTAGTTTGGGTTTTCACTGATTAGATGCCCTTAGGCTACCTAACTACTCCCTGAACTGGGTGGACCTGGATAATGTGTTTCCTACACTGACCCTGACTAGGCTTTCCTTGACCCAAAGAGACTTCCCCACCTGCCTTCACCAGGAGAAAGATACTGTAACTAATGTTTTTTCAGAAAGGGTCCTATTTACATGCAAATATAAAACCCAGCAGTGCTGGCAAGAGGACTGAATAAAATCCACATGAAAAGTAACTGTTTCACAAGTAGACATAGGACAAGAATTCCTTTTTAAACGAAAAACATGCCTGTACATTATGAGGCCTGGTAAAGCTGTATTTCCTTCACTGTCAAGGCTCCTATTGAAGTGCTCTTCTGTTCACCTCCATTCAGTGGTATCATATCACTCTACCAGCATTTTACAGCAAGGCTCTAAAAGCTACATCCTAGGAAAACATTAGGCAATAGAATCTATTGCTGGCTATCTTAGAAGGTGAGACAATAGGTCACTTTTAGGGAAAAAAATGTACTGGATCAAATTCAGGTTTGTTGGAGCACCAGCAAAAGCCTCCAACTCTCAACAATAACTTAGATTTTTAAAATATCCAATGTCAGGAATCTGTTGGATGCCACCATTGCCCTAAAATTCTCAAAATTCTCTTTTTTTGTTCGTTTTTGTTATGGGACACCAAGGAAAATTAGTCATTTGTGCAGAATTATACAGAGATTCAAAATGGCAGCACTCTGGAAATTCTTGGACTGAGAACAGACATTTCTGTCAACAACAAAAATGAGCCATTGAAATGTGCAGAACAAGCTTTTAGTTATGTTTAGAAGCTTCCAAAAGGCCTGGCAAGTGCTTAAGAGTGCAGCCTTCTCACTGGAGAAAGTGATATCTTACTAAGCCTTTGAGATTCCTGAGTAGCTTCAGTAAAGCAAAACACCACCAACATTTTGGCTTGTGAGTCAGACAGTCATTACAAATTGAAGTTCTGAGCTGCAGTTGTCCCAGGCCGCCTCTCTCTGTCTCACTGACATATTGCACTGCCTCAAGGTGCTGACTCCTTCTTTGCTTAGGAACATGCTGTAGGAGTTACTTACCAGAGCAGACTATTGGTCCAACAAGTTCGGTGTCCTGCCTTCAGCTGTGGCCAATACCTGATGCTGCAAAGGAAGGCAGCTGATAGAGCACCTGTCTGATTTTTGCAGTGTTGTAACAAAGGGTTAGAAAATTCCTTCTCAGCCCTTGCAGACCATCAGCCTACCTCTAAAGTATAAAACTTAATTGACTTCCCTTAGATCTTTTCGATCTATTATAGCAGGTGCAGGTACAAATGTATTCATTTTCATGAAACTGCTTTGAATTCTGTCAAACTATTTGCCTTGATAATTTCCTGTTGTTTGAATTCCACAGATAGATTAGTAAGTGTGTGTGTGTGTGTGTATCCATGCACATACACAAATGAAACACATGCATACAGAGGTCCCGTGTGGTCCCTCTGATTTTGTCCTTTGTATGAAATGAATAGCTGACCAAACACAAATTAAAAACCTACTCACACACTGACCCTCACTCTCATTCCCTTCCCCTCTGACTTTGTCCCATCCCTTCATCTACTTATTTCTTTTCCCTCTTCCCTCTTGACTGACTCACTCTTCCTCTTCATTCATTTTGTACCCCTTGTTCCTTATCACCTCCTCTCACTCATGGGTCCTGAGAACCAGTGGCAGGAACATTTCTCCTGCTGCAGTATTGAGTTAGAGTGGTATTAACAGGTATGGAAAGCTGCAGGCAGCTTGGGATGGGAACCACACTTTGGTCCCTCCTGGGCCCCTCTCCTGCTACAATTGGAATCAAAGCCAAAAGTCCCTCTGACTTGGTGCAAGATCAATACCTTGGAATATGGTTTACGGGGTGAAATTTTACAGTTGAGGTAGACAATTGTAAATTTGCCTTTCAGTTAAAGCAGAAAGAATGTAGCCCCGTTGTACCAAGGTTCAAACCTCTCCCTGACATTTGTGCTTCTGTCTGCTAACCCTACCAGTGCTGGACATTAAACTATCAAGCTATTACGCGACTCGTAAAAAAATTAGACTTTTGTTTTTACCATAAGTAATATAAATAAAAGAATAAAAGAAAAATCTAATTTCTTTATGAAATAATCATGAAGTAAACTTTCACAGGAAAAAACAGGGCATAGGCAAATAAAATAATATACTGAACACCATGTTTTAATATTAACATTATATCATGGGTAACTGAATAATGAATTTAACTGAAGACTGATTTTATGTGCTTAGAGCTTAAGTTAAGAACTCTGGCATAATCAGAATAAGTAAATTATAGGTTTTCTTCAGGGAACTTTAGTGGAACAAGACCTCTAAGGAATGGATATGCTCATGGTGAATAAATAAATCAAATTTTAGAAATTGACAAATTCTGCCAATGAGATTTAGCCTGGTAAATGCTGGTAAATCTACCAAATCACTGCATATTTGCATGTTTGTTGCCTGATCCTGCATATGCTTAACCCTATGCATCTGAGTAGTCTACTTCAGTTAACGGAGCTATGCTAATTTACACCACCTAAGGATATGAGCCAACTCATTAAGTACATGCTTATGTTTTGCAGATTCAGGATCAAGTACTTTGTAATATCAAGGCTGTAGGTCAAATCTGAGACCTTACTGCAAAAGTAGGGGGAAATTAATATAAATGATATATAGCATAATCTTGAACTCATAGTAGTACAGTTATTTATACATTCAGAATGCCCACCCTTGGATAGGGTAACTCTGTTACGTATAGAATCTATTGATCTATCAATCTATCATATAGACATATTCTATTGAACTCTGCAGTGTAAAAGCAAATTCATGTTTCTTTTCCTGAATCTTACTAGTCAAACTATAATCCAATTTTTTTTAATTTTGTTAAAAGGATTTTCATCGAAATCACCTTATAGATGCACCAAGGAAAACGGTTCCATCCACTGCCTGAATAATAACCCAAAATGAAAACATACTTAGGCTGCAAGACACAAGGACAAGCACTAATTGAAATTTATAAACTTACATAATATATTTATAAAAAGGAGTCTAATTGTCAAAGACCCTGACAGAGCTGGGACATTGGAATGTTTGTTCTCCCTACAAAGAAAAAATAATTATGTAAGTTTATAAATTCCAATTACTTTGCCCATTCTCGTCTTTTGATGTGCCTAATGACTGTTTTATTTGAAGTTATTTATGATTTTCAGTTAAAGTTTCTCCAGCAAGGTTTCTGCAACTTTGTGTTTCTACACAGATTTTCAGCTCAATGCCATATCACATAATATCTTGTGTACTGTATTTCTGTGCTTTATTGAAATTGTCCTTGCTTCCAATAGTATTTTAGAAGTGTGTATATTTTAATGGACAGAGGATTATTCTTTATATTCATGAAATTAAGGTTGTTGAAACCAACTTCATTTTTCTTGCAATGTGCTGAAGCATCTGCTTCTGTCCATGACATACTATGCTTCCACATGTCCAGATATTTTCTCATTATGGGATAGTAATATACAGTCATGACTAAAATACTGTAGTTGTATACGTGTGTGCCCGTGCAAGATATTTGGGCTGAAAGTTTGTAACTACATCATGTAATAGCAGCTACAAGTAAACTAAGACCTAGAAACTAGAAAGCGATTAGACATTTTTACTGGCAAAAGTTTTGCTGGCATACAGCTGCTGACATAGCTCCTTTTGTCACAATGTGTTCACATATGGCTGTCTTTGCTGTTGCAGTGTGTCTTCACAACATCAGGTTGCACTGACAGAAGACAAATGGTGCTGTAGTAGGCATCCCCGCGTCCTCTGCGCTACCATCTGGAGCATTGCCTTGTGAGAAATTTCTGCAGTGTATTGTGGGACTGCTGCTACGTATTGCGGGATGCCATCACTCCTCTCGGTGACTTGTGGGAGTTTAGGGTCAAATTCCCAGAAATCCTTCTGTTCCATCACAAAAATTTACTCTTTAACATCATTTTTCCATCTCACCATCCAAAAACATGGATGCTGCACGAATGACTGGAACTCTTGCATAGCCTGTATGAAGGGCAACCAGAATTGTCAGCCCTGCATTTGGGAAGTACAGAGGCTGTCAACAGCCCTGAAAGGGGTGGGAAGTAGACAGAGCCTCTATGCGCATGGGATAGTTGTATTCTTTTAAAGGGGTGTGGGGTTGGAAGTGCTGTCTCAACTGGGGAGCTATGGACACTCCCATATTGTCCCTTGTGGGAGGCTTTGGCTAAATGCCACAATGTAACCCCATGTCTTAAGGCGCTTAGATACCATGGTGATGAATGTGGTATAATAGCCTAGCTAAAATTCTGAAAGAGAGACTGTTGGAGCTGAGTAATCTGTATGAGATATTACAGTGATGAGAGGTATAGAAACCCCTAAAATAGACAGCGAGGGGCCTGTAATGTGGGTCATTCAAATTATATTAAAATCAGAAATATATTTCTCATAAGGGCTTATGATCATAATGATCATGGGACCATTAGTCATCAGACTGGCCTCTTCCAGCAACAGGAACTGAAATCTATAATCAGAGACAGATTAAGATTTACTGAGCACAAAGAACATTTGAGACCCCCCCACCACAGGGCCTTACCCCCTGTTCCTCCCTTTCCCCCAGGTCTGGCTGGAATCCAGGCTATGGTAAGAGCTGTGCAGGGAGCCCGGGCTGCTGTGGGGATCCCAGGACCTTCCACCAGCCTGGATGGCACGCCATGGGGGGCAGGGACATGTGCTGGGGGCTGCTCTCAGGCCCCCTGACTCCCCACCCAGGACAGATGTAGAGTTCGGGGCTCCCCAAGCTGCTTGGGCTCCCTGGGCAGCTCTTACTACAGACTAGGGTGACCATATGTCCCATTTTGGCTGGGAAAGTCCCATTTTTAAGCCCTGCCCTGGACATCCTGACTTTTTTTGGCAAAACTGGGCACTTGTCCCATTTGCTCTTGCCAGGTGATCATCAGTTTTGCCAAAAAGGGGCTCGGGGGGTGGGGGAAGGGAGCGAGCAACTGTGCTCGGGCCAGCCCTGTGTGGGGGAAGAGGGGAGAGAGGGGCTTTGCGCAGTGGGGAGGTGGGGGAAGAGCAGGGCTCGGGTGAGCGGCTCCGCGCAGGGCGGGGAGGAGAGTGGGGCTCTCCTCTGTGACCAAAAGATGTCATCCCTCAACATTACAATGATTAATTCTACTGATTTTTTCTCTTGAGGGAAAAGATGTTATCTGAAAGTCTGATATAGAAAAAAACAAAGTAATATCTGGGGTGCTTTTGTTATCGCTAAAGAGCAGATTTGGGGGTTGATCTAGTTTTTAGGCTGTATAAGGAGTGGGGTGAGAGACAAGTTCAAGATCAGTGCCTTACTTGGGGATTGGTCCTGCTTTGAGCAGGGGGTTGGACTAGACGACCTCCTGACGTCCCTTCCAACCCTGATATTCTATGATACTTCCAGGCTAGTGGGATTCAGGAGCACTTATGGAGGAATCACAGTTAGTATAAGGTTTTCATTGCATTATAGAGAGACTTCAGACTTTTGGGAACCAGTGTTGGGTAGGCACAGTTTTATTTAGGTCTGTTTTTTTCCTTCCCAATTTTTCTAACAACTCAAAATGATAAAAATGAAACCTGCAGTACAGCAAACCCTCACACTTGATGTCAGCTCGGTCTGGAGCTTCCCTTTTGAATTTAAATGTCAATGACACTCATTTGGCCAGAGGTATACCTCTGCATAGCCTAATCTTTTTACTCCCATTTGGAACTATCATTAAGAAGTAGAAATCAGGAAAACTTTACTCAAATGTGCACAAAGACTAAAAAACATACAGAAATGTTTCAATGGGGCTGCAATAGGTAATATCCTGAGGACACTACCTCTAGATTCCTAACCAGAATTTTGGAGCAACCAAAGAGAATCCATTGCAAGTTTTAAGATGGAGTGCAATACCTACTGGAACAGGATTTGGGGAGTTGTAAGTGCATTATGGATCCTCTTGCAATGGGTTCTTAATTAATCATACTTATAGTCATGTACTTCAGTACCGATTCTTTTCTTAGTGCCTTGATTTAAGGAGCTTCTGGTAACTGAACATGCCACACAATAGAGGGTGTACAAGTGTGTACTTGCTATTTTTGTAGACCACTGGAGCATGCATGTTTCTTGGAAAATGTGAATGCATTTTAAAAATGATTGTGCCTAGTGACTCTGAGAAAGATGCTTGCATTAAAAAAAAAAATCTGGGCTTCTGCTGTAGGCTGGATCAAGAATGCAACATTAAAATAAAATAAGATACACCCCCCCTCCGCAAACCTGCATTCCCTTCCCTCCCTATGTAAGCAAACCAGCTGCCACACTGACGCTCCTTCAAAGCACTAAATGTATCTGCAGCTGACCAATATGAAAAAAAATAATATATATATGTACGTATATATGCTGAAATTGGTCTTGCCATGTCATGCCTGTGAGAGCATTAGAATGAGGTCTAATGAAGTGAGGCCTTACCAGCCTTTGCTACTCATGGACATTTTTGTATTTTATTACGGTCAGCAGCTTCAATCTGAAAGATTTCTTACTTTTTTGTATGGCCCACTGGTCAGTGTTTGTAGTCTCATCAGCATGGGAAATAAGAGAAAAGTTACAGTACACCAGTGATTTGCTTATTCTTGTGCTTAACAATCTGTTCCGCCTTGTATTTATCTGTGACGCTCTGAGTACCTTTCTCAGACCCGAAGAAGAGCTCTGAGAAGCTCGAAAGCTTGTCTCTTCACCAACAGAAATTGGTCCAGTAAAAGATTTTACCATGGGCACCGGGTATAATAACCTGCATTCCACTCCCTACTCTGCCCTTTTCCCAAAGCCCCCACTGCAGCTGCTGCCTGGTGAGTGCCTCCTTTCCTCTTCCACTCCACCCACCCGCTCCGGAGGTCCCCACCGCTCGCCACATCCCTCCTCACACACCCCACCCCCCGCTTGGGTGGAGGAATCTCACAGGGGTGGAGGGTGACAAGGGATGCAGGAAGCAGCAGGCGGGGGGACTTCAGGGGCGAAAGGGTGGAGAAGAGAGATGCATCAGGCAGGGGGGGTCTCACGGGGTGGGGCGTGAGGAAGGACATGGCAGGTGGGGGGGCCTCAGGTGGAAGAGGGAGGAGAGGAGGGGTGCGGTGAGCTGGGGGGGTCTCATGGGAGAGGGGTGAGGAGGATGCGGTGAGCAGTGTGGTATTGCGGGTAGAGGGAGAGAAAGAGAAGGGATGCAACAGGCAGGGGAGTTTTGCCAGGAGGGGGGATGAGGAGGGATGCGGCGAGCGGCAGGGGTGAGGAGGGATGAGGCGAGTGGCCAGAGGTCTTGTGAGGGCGAGGGGCGAGGAGGGATGTGGTGAGCAGAGGGGTCTCGCAGGAGTGGGGGTGGAGGCGAGGAGGGATGCAGTGAGTGGCGGGGTCTTAGGAGAGAGGGGTGAGGAGGGATGCGGCAAGCAGGGTGGTATCACCGGGAGGGGTAGAGGAGAGAAGGGACGCAGCAGACAGGGGAGTTTTGCGGGAGGGGGTGAGGAGGGATATGATGAGCGGTGGAGAGGAGGGACGTGGCAGGTTAATGGTGGCCTCGCGGGTGAGGGGGAAGAAGAGGAGGGACACAGAGGCGGGGGTGCCGAGCGGTGGCAGGGCCTGGGGCCAAGCAGGGGCAGATGGTGGGTGAGGCCGCGGGCAGAATAGCGGGCGGGACAGGGAGCTAGCTTCCCCCACCGCCTATGGATTTTACCTCACCCACATTGTCTCCCTCAATACACTAGTGAGTCACATAGGATTTCCATTGGTTTATGATGGCAAGTCTCCAAAATCTGGAACTCTCAAATATTGCCCAATTGAAGGTGTCAATGGTAACTTACTGTGTCCCCACTCCTATTCCCATTGAAATCAGTAGCAAAAGTCCCATGGATTTCAGTGGTGCACGATCAGAACATGGGAGCCTGAGGACCATACCTAATTTGCATGAAATGGAGCCAATTGCATCCTCCCGCATCCTTATATGGAGGAGTGGCCTATGGAGATGACAGAAATCCCCTCACTTTCAATACAGAAGTTAGAGTCATGGAAATAACTGGAATATATTCAGTAAGGAGTGAGATGACGGGAGCTAATAGAAACATTAATAGGGAGATACGTACTCAG
Organism: Eretmochelys imbricata; assembly: GCF_965152235.1. Taxonomy (NCBI): domain Eukaryota; kingdom Metazoa; phylum Chordata; order Testudines; family Cheloniidae; genus Eretmochelys; species Eretmochelys imbricata. The sequence continues at coordinate 197,208,307 of NC_135574.1, read as the reverse complement.
GGAAACAATCGAAGCAGTCTTTGTCTTTAGGGAGATGCAGCCCAGGACGACAACAGGGATTACTCCCTTTTTAAAAAAAAAAAAGTGAATATTTGATTGTTACTGGGTGAATCTTGTAAAGGGTGAATATTTGATTGTTATTGTTATATCTAAGTTTCATATAATATAGACAAAAATATTTTCCAAAATTTCCAGTGCTGTAGCATTTCAGCATGACTACATAAGAACATAAGAATGGTCACACTGGGTCAGACCAAAGATCCATCTAGCCCAGTATCCTGTCTTCTGACAATGGCCAATGCCAGATGCTTCAGAGGGAATGAACAGAATAGGTAATTATCAAGTGATTCACTCCCTATCACCCATTCCCAGCTTCTGGCAAACGGAGGCTCAGGACATCATCTCTGCCCATCCTGGCTAGTAGCCACTGATGGACCTATCCTCCATGAACTTACCTAGTTCTTTTTTGAACCTTGTTATAGTCTTGGCCTTCACGACATCCTCTGGCAAGGAGTTCCACAGGTTGTGTGAAGAGATACTTCCTTTTGTTTGTTTTAAACCTGTGGCCCATTAATTTCATTGGGTGACCCCTACTTCTTGTGCTATGAGCAGGAGTAAATAATACTTCCTTATTTACTTTCTACACACCAGTCATGATTTTATAGACCTCTATTATACATATCCCCCCTTTAGGGGTCTCCTTTCCAAGATGAAAAATCCCAGTTTTACTAATCTCTCCTAATTTGGAAGCTGTTCCATACCCCCAAATCATTTTTGTTACCCTTTTCTGTACCTTTTCCAATTCCAATATATCTTTTTTGAGATGGGGCAACCACATCTGCATGCAGTATTGAAGATTTGGGCATACCATGAATTTATATAGAGGCATATGATACATATCCTTTTCCTAATGATTCCCAACATTGTTAGCTTTTTTGACTGCTGCTGCACATTGAGTGGATGTTTTCAGAGAACTATCCACAATGACTCCAAGATCTCTTTCTTGAGTGGTAACAGCTAATTTAGACCCAATCATTTTATATGTACAGTTGGGATTATGTTTTCCAGTGTGCATTACTTTGCATTTATCAGCATTGAAGTTCATCTGCCATTTTGGTGCCCAGACATCTCCAGTTTTGTGAGATCCCTTTGTAACTCTTCAGTTTGCTTTGAACTTAACTATCTTGAGTAGTTTTGTATCATCTGCAAATTTTGCCACCCCACTGTTTACCCCCTTTCCAGGTCATTTATGAATATGTTGAACAGAACTGGTCCCAGTACAGAGCCTTGGGGATACCACTATTTACCACTCTCCATTCTCAAAACTGACCATTTATTCCTACTTTTTCCCCCTATCTTTTAACCAGTTACCGACTGATCCATCAGACTAAGTTTCTGACAATTATTTACAATATTAATTATAAGAAAAGCAACAAGAATGTAAGTAAACAAGACACGGTCTGTCATGAATTTTAACAACAAAAAAGTTGTCTGTGTATGTGTTATTTATAGGCAGCGCTGGCAGTGCCACCTATTATTAAGGGTACCTGATGTTTCCCATTATGAAACCCTTTTTTTCAGTTGTTTAAAACTTTAGCTGTTCAGGCTGACATTTTTATACCTTCTCTACAAAACACAGGCCATAGAATTTCCTTAAAATAATTCCTTTTGAACTAGAGTGAGCTGATCTTTAAAAAAAACAAAAAAAACAAAAAAACCACAATCTTGATTTAAAAATTGCCAATGATGGAGAATCTACCACATCCCTTGGTAATTTTTTTCAGTTGTTAATTGCCCTCACTGATAAAAATATATGCCTTATTTCTAGTCTGAATTTGTGTAGCTTCAACTTCCAGCCATTGGATCATGTATACATACCTTTGTCTTCTAGACTGAAGAACCCATTATGTGTTCACCATGCAGGTACTTATAGACTGTGATCAAGTCACCCCTTAACATTCTCTCTGTTAGACTAAATAGATTGAGCTCCTGGAGTCTATCACTATAAGGCATATTTTCTAATCCTTTTGTCATTCTCATGGCTCTTTTCTGAACCCTCTCCATTTATCAATATCCTTCTTGGATTGTGCACACCAGAACTGGATGCAGTATTCCAGCAGAAGTTGCACCAATACCAAATACAGTGGTAAAATTTACCCCTCTTTACCCCGACTTGACCTTTCCCTGTTTATGCATCCAATGATCGCATTAGCCCTTTTGGCCAAAGCATTAACTGGGAACTCATGTTCAGCTGATTTTCCACCAGGACTGCTACATCTTTTTCAGTCATAGCCTCCCAGAATAGAGTATATATTTACATTTAGCTGTATGAAAACATATTATTTGCTTGTGCACAGTTTACCAAGCAATTCAGATCACTCCGTATCAGTTATCTGTCCATAGGGTGTCTGTTGGCTGCATAACAGAAGAAATGGATATGAAAGTCCATTAATGGCTATTCTGATGGGTAAGGAATAGTGGCCCTAGCCTCTGTTTGTCAGATGGTGGAGCTGGATGGCAGGAGAGAGATCGCTGATCATTACCTGTTAGGTTCACTCCCCACCTGGTATTGTCCGCTGTTGGTAGACAGGATACTGGGTTGGATGGACCTTTGGTCTAACCCAGTATGGCCATTCTTATGTTCTTAAAGAAATTTATTTTATGTCCAAAAAACTAATAAATGTTCACCTTCATGGGATTCTGAGGAATGAGGGATGTCAAGAGATCAAGAATTATCTTCACTTCTGTCTGTCTGAACAGTATCCATCTCTCTGTCTTCCCCGCTCCCACTATTGTATTCCTGTAGCTACCACAGGGAAGGCCATTTGATTCTGGAGGCAGGTCTGAGAAGTGCAACAAGTAGGTACAGTCAGGGCCCTGAGACTGGTCTGAGGAGGGGCTGATGTGTGGCGTGGGGGATCCCATTGGGTGTATTGTAGAGTCAGGCACACGGATGCTGAGCAGATACCCACCCCCCATGGAAACGTCTGTGCTGTGATGACAGGAGTGTGAGGATGGGGAGGGTACTGCCATGATGCTGGGCCCCGCACCTGGAGGTATTATTGGGCTGTGGAACAGGGTCAGAGAGATAAGGCCCTGCGTGCGGCAATGCCATCGTGCTGTGACATCAGACATAGGGTGGGTCCTCTGTATTGCCAAGCCCAGGTGATCAAAAATCAGGCGTCCGATCCCCAAAATCATGAGATTCAGTTAAAACCCCGGAGACTATTTGTAAATAACCAATGTTGGGTTATTTTTATCTGGTTTCCGAGCCTTTAAGGGGCACGCGGTCGGTGTGTTCAAGCTTTTCTCTGCAACGGGGAGGGCTAGCAACTTGGGGGCGGGGGAGAAGAGGTGAGAGTCGCTTCATCCCAGCAGCTGAGGCTTTAAGAAAAACAACGATGAGCACAAGCCTTGCAATAGAATTGCAAGAGTCAGCAACACCGGGTCCTACGGTGATGCTGGGCCCTGTGATGGAGACCTGGGGAGCTAGGGGAGCGCACAGCCTGGCAGGCTCCAGGGAGGGAGACGCGTGCCAGCGGGCCGAGACCCCGTGTCAGGGACATGAGGCGCTGGGAGGCTCCCCAATGATGCAGGGCTTTGCCCAAACACCCCAGCACCTTTGCTCAGGGCCCAGGAGCAGGACAGGTAGCGGCGTGCCCGCAGTTGTAGGGAGCAGAAGGAAACAGGGCCCCTGGCTCTGGCGTGAATGAACAACCCAGGCAGGGCATGGGCAAAGTCCAGGCCTCCCTCCTCCCTTCCGTTTCTCTGCACACCCAACCACCCGGCTTTTTCTTTGTCCGTAAAATACGTCAAACACAAAGACGATCGCGGCCGCCGGGCACGGAGCGAACTTTCCTCCCCCTCCCCAAAGTTCCCTTCATCCCCGCGCCCCCCCGCCCCCCACGACTTCAGGAGCCTCCGCAACCCCCTCCCCGTTGATGGAATCTTTTCATTGGCTAGGAAGGCAGGCTGGAAGGCGGGGCTTGGAGAGCCGCGGTGCCGGCGCCTCGCTCCCCTCCCACCGAGCGCGCGGCCAGAGTGCCGGGTCCGGAGCCCGACCTCCCCGAGTCGTTCGCTCTCGCGCCGCCTGCCTCAGTGGCAGGCTGGAGGAGGGGGCCGCGCGCCGGGCAGCGCAGCGCGAGGAGGGGGCGCACGGGCGGCGCGGGGCGACTGTCCCCAGAGCGCGAGGCCAACAAGTGGGCAATTTTTCCCGCCAGCATGTCCCGGCGGCGGCTCCCGCCGGCGGCGAGGCTGGTGCCGCCGACCCCCCGCGCTCTTTGAGATCCGCTCTTGGGCAGCTCGACCCGGCCGGTGAGGAGAAGCGGCCGCCGCCGGGTCGAGGTGGCCGAGCCGCCAGGGAGTCTCCTGCGAGGGGCGGAGGCGCCGCCGCCCAGCCCTCCGTCCCTTTTCCCCGCCGCGACTGGGACCATCGCCCGCCCCCCAGCTCCCCTGAAGAGACCGCTCCGCTCCCCCGGCGGTGAGATCCGGCCCGCACGCGCCGCGGGGAAGCATCGCTGGCCGGCCGGCCGGAGCCGCCGCCCTGCCGCAGGGGCTGAGCGCGGCGGCAGGATGGGGCCCGGCTGCTGAGGCCGTGGTGAGAAGCATGGTGGAGCCGGAACGCGCCCCAGGAACAGCCGACGTGGAGCCCAGCTGTTGTCTGGCAAGGTGCGTACGAGGCTGTTTACACCGCAGGTCCCGACTCCGGCGCGTCCGGGAGCAAGGGAAATGGGGGTTGACAGGCCCCTGGGTCCGCAACGATTCGCCGCCCCCGGACAGGTTGAGGCCCAAACGAGCTGCTTTGGGGAGGGGGAACGGCTGGCACGCAGCTGGCGAGGTGGGGTCTGGGGCTGGCAGGCCGGGGTGAGAGTGGAAGTGAAACCGCAACCTCGGCTACGGCGGATGCTGTACCCCCCTCGCTGTGGAAAGTTACCTGAAATCTGCCGACAGGGATGACATCTGCACCAGCCAATCTAAGTTTTCGTGGTTTGCATGTTGGGGCGGGGGGATTCTCGGGCAGACCGAGCGCTTCTGGGGAAGGCGCCGGCACCAGGATGCGGCAGCGGTGGGCGTTGTGCAAGGACCTAGGGGGCCAGGTAGACAGTGGGGCGCGGGGGGACCCGCTCCCACGCGGCATTTCGTTGGTTGTGGCCTTGGGGAGTTTCTCACTGCCATAGAAGTCAGCAAGTTGCAGGATGTTCGGTCTCCTCTATTTTTGTTACCCAAACTAGGTCCTTAAAACAGATTTCTGGTGAGTTGAAGTCTTTAGGGATATAAAGTATGCTTCTGTGTATATTGAAAGGAAGAGAAAATGCTACTTTTGGCAGAATTTGTCCCAAATGTATATGTTCCTTAATGAAATCTCGCTATTTTGTCCCTCTTGAGACATACTGTACTCTGTCAGGAGACATCAGGTTACTTGCTCTGAATGTGGCAGTGCGGCACACAATTCCTTAGTCATCCAGGAAAAATTTATGATGAAAGTTACTCAAGAAACCCTTTTGCTTGACCTCCAGAAAATATTCCACACTGCTAGAGCTTAATAATTAACTCTGATGTTTGGCTGAGTGATATGGATTGAGGACTTGAGTTCATACACTGCTTTTAAACTTAAAGTCCCTACCTGATTTCGACAAACTGAAAGTGATTACATTCAGGAAAACTAAAAATCTACATTTAAAAAGGCTGCATGTATTATAATGCTCTCTAAATAGCGATTCTAATATTGCAGTGAAAGAATGAATTTAAAACTCCTCTGAGAAAAACTCCTAGATTAGTTGTTCACAAATATATATTTTAAAGAGACACTGTCAGCTTGCATTCCAGTCAGTTTTTAAAAACTAAGCTAAAAGTAGTTTCAGGAACTACATTTTCTCCTTTCTCTCACTGATAATTCTTGTGGCTTCACAATCAAGTTTTCCTGTTTTCAGATTTTTTTTCCTTCTCAGTTGAGAGAGACCCCCAACAAACAAATGGGAAACTCTCTATGTAGAGGGAAAACAATTAAACTGATTGTGACTTGATCCAAAGCCCGTTGATGTCAGTGAAAGAACATCAAAGTAGGTAGGTAAGGCAAATCCCTACATTTGTACTTGTACTTGATTCTCTTTAAATATATTATGTTATTAGTACCTGCCTGTTTTTATCTCCTGTGATAAAGTTTCACAATGGAGATGAGTGGGTTTATGAAGCACTGAATATAGTTTTGTATAGTGCCTTTCATCTATAGATCTCAAAGCTCTCTACAAAGGAGTGTAAATATTGTTATCCCCATTTCAGAAAGGGGAATCTGAGGTATAGAGAGGTGAAGTGACTTGCTGAAGGTTGCACAGCAGATCAGTGGTAGAGCAGGGAATAGGTTGGGTTTCCTGACACCTAGTCAAGTGCTCTGTCCAGTCAGTGGTTTTCTCTTGTGTCCTTATTTGCCTTTGAGAAAGTAAAGGGACTGGCTGTCACAAAAAGATTTGATCATTTTTTACTTGCAAGAGAAGTAATAGTACCTGAAATGTGTTCTCTCCACTACTGGTGGCAAACTCACTGCGTATCCATTGTTTTTTTTTTAAGGACTGATGGTATTCTCTGTGTTGGATAGGACTCAAATATAATTATAGTCTTTGTTATGGGAAGGTTACAACTAAAGGGATAAGGATAAGACAAGCACTAGGCGAACATATTTTTATGTCCTAATCCCACAAATTCTTATGCACATACTTAATTTTCCCATGTTGAGTAGGCCCCATTGATCATAAGCATTTTTGGGATTGGGGGTCTTAAGGTTTTTTGTCTATCAGAGGCTTGGAAGGAGTGCGTTTAGGAGGGATTTAACTTAGAGGATCTTACTACAGAGGTTGTTTTCATGGGGATTGTTCTTAAAATCACCTATCATTTACAACCTGCTGGTGCAGTTCTACTTGTGGTAGGACTAGTTTAGACTATTTGTCACTGACTTTACCACTGAGTCTAGACCTGTTCTGAACAGGGTTAGATGACACGTGGAGAAAACAGGCAACCTACCCTAGCACTCCCACTTATGTAGCTAAAATGGTGTGAGATCTGAGGAGAAGAAGCTTGTAAGGCCAGTGTTCTCAATACCATAGCAATGTTGTGGTGTCTTCTTTTGAGTAAAAATTATGTAGGTGGTTTTTGTTATGCAGACTGCTGAGTTCTCTACAGTCATGTTGTGTAGCTTCTCAGGTTAGGTTTGCATTACAGATTACAAAGTAAGAGAGCATTATCCCCTAAAGTACTAGTGGTATAGCTGGACACTATAACACCACTTTTTTTAGTCTCAATTTCATTTCAGATTTTCTGCTACTTTTTTTCTTAAAATCTAAAATCCTTTCTTAAATTTGTATTATTCTTCAGGATTCAATTTTGAACTGTCACCCTGTTTTCTCTGTAGCTAGATTTAATTTTTGATGTCTGTATTTGTCCAGAGTGTGTTGAGAAATCTTTGCTGCTTTAGACGACAGGAGGAGCTTTTACTTCAGCTTTGTGGCTCATATCCCAAAGACTGCCGCATTCCATGTTTTGATGGCACATGACTGTTAATAACATTGTAAAACGCAATCCGGGGTGGCTGAACTTGTTATTCTAGACCTGTATTTTGCATATTTCAACGCTGTCTTGTGTTATGCTAAGCTTTTGATACTGTTGACTACTATTCCTTTATCCTTTTTAGTCAAAATATTTAAGGCCAGGGGTTGGTTTTTCTTTACGTAACTTGAGAGAAACAAAAGACGTACTGTCAAAAATCTGCTTGAAAATTGAATTTTTCTTGAGGATGGACCTAACAAGAATGATTGCTGGCTTTCTTATTTGTTTATTTTTTTATATATTCTTTAATCAACTATGCAGAATGGTGGTTTAACAGTTTTCATTTAATTCCATCAGAATATTTTTTTTCATAGTGGAAACAACATAAGAAACAAATTTAACCAATGTCTGGTAGTTTCAGCCTTTTAAAATATGCAGTCAATATCTGCATTTTTATGTTTATATTTTTGGCTGGCTGTTACTTATAACCTAAAAATGTAAAGCTGACTTTTTTTGTTTTTCTCCCATGTATATGTGTTTTGTTCAGTTACTTGAGTGCTGGACTACTGACTTTGGAAAGGAAAAAAAGCAAAATATCTTTGAAAAATCCATAAAATCTTTTAAAAAAAAAAAAAAGGCTCAGTTTTAATTTTTGTTTCAATCTTTAATACCTCTTTGAAAGAACCCTTGCATAAAAGCTTTCTAATTAATTTAACAAAATGTTAGGGTCCTTGTGCTTTGTACACAAGGAATCATTGGATGACTATTGGATATTTTGTACAATGTAACATATTTTCTAGCTCTACATTTAAATGAATGTTGACTACAAAATTAGTAAGCAGTGTGTATTTTCTGGGAAAGAATACAATTAAAATCCACTATAACTTAGTCTGCCTGTCAATATATATTTGTTATGTCATATTGTCACCTTATGGGGGATATGTGTTATATTTTATCTTTCTGCTGTCGCTCAGTGATTGCATGATGCAATTTCTATTTGCGAATGACAAAAGTAGTGGCAGTAAACTGGAATGGAGAAGAGTGACATTTAAGAACGTATTAAGAACTATTTTTTTTCTCGTTTTAACACAAAAATTTGAAGTCATTGACTGCAAATTGGAGTATACACATCTAAACAGATGTGAGATAGCAATGTTTGGTTCCTCTACTCATAGAAATACTCTGTAGGGATTTTGGGCCTGATGCTGCACCTATCAAGTCATGGGAGCTTTTCCACTGATTTCAGTGGGTGGGGAATCAGGGACCTTGTGCTTAAAAGAGGTGCACAAACCTTCACAATTTTCCAGGACATGTATAATGCAGGACTGGATCACTAAAATGTACTGTGGTGAATTGTGCAAAAGAACGATTGAATAGAATCCTCATGAGAAGCAATTAGCATTTAAATAAGAGAGAGGAAAAAATCCCAGAGTGTGACGGGTGTGGTGTTTGGTTTATTTAACGCAAAGGGAAAATTGATGAAATAGTTTCATCAGATTGGTCAGCAAAAATATTTGTTTTGGAAAAATATGTATATATTTTTTTTAGTCTTTTTGTAACTTTAATAGTCAGAACTTGTTGAATTGCTGTTCAGAAAAAAAATGTTTTTTCTGTTAAGGTTTCGTATTGTGAATTGTTGGTGTTTCACTCAAACTTAACTGAAAACTTGCTCAAAATAGCAAAACCCATGACTTTTATTGGTGATTCCTTCATGTTAGCAAGATAACTTATCTTTGGGCTTTGTCAAACCACACAAGTTATACCACGTAATTGTACAGGTATTGTTAAATTAGTACAACCCCTCTCAGTGTAGAAAGTTTTATATTAGCATAAAAGTGATTATACCAGTACAGCTTATTGCTTTATGTGACTGAGAATAAACGATGCTTCTATAAGGTTCTTTTATACTTGAAAACTATGTCCACTCCTGACATACATATAATTATACTGGTACAAGATCTATGTGTAGATCAGGCCTCAGTCCTACATGAATTATTCTCTAACTTCTTCCCCCCCCCCCCCCCCCGCCCACTACCACAGCCAAAAAGTCTATAATTCTAGCTGCAGCATATACTGTATTTACAAATAAGAATACTCAAAACCTTTCAAAGTAGACAGGTAAGCAATCTATTTGAGGAATAAGAAGATATGCCATAAGTTACTTACTATGAAAGACACATATTAGACCAAAACTTGAATACACTTGGTGTGTTCTTAGTGGGTTATCGGTCACTGATTTTTGCTAATATATATTTCTGATTTTTAAATTGAGATTCTTTAATATGGCATATGCACTTTTTCTGCAGCTGAAGGCTTTGACATAGCCAGCCCGTGGTTTTGAAATACTTATGTCAGGAAGAAAACTTTCTCTGAGTTGCACACCAGAGGGGCTAACCATCAGTTTCTGCAAAATTTAAACAATGAGGGAAAAACTGTCTAACCCTTTATGGTTGTAAGGATAATCTTATGAATATGAATTGATGCATTGTTGCCTTTCTAAATCTACAGATACCTTTAGCGTGCTTGCTACTGCTCATAAATTTCCTATGCAGCAAAGTGAAACTGACAAAACTCCACAGATTTACTATTGCTATTCAGAATCCTGTACACAGCAGTAAATCTGGTATTCATGTTAACTTCACTTTGCTGCTGTTCGGAGGGCTAGAGGACAGGAGAAGATAAGCAACTGGAGTTATTCACAAGTGAGGATCCAAAGAAATGGATGCCGAGGGGAAGGATAGTAGCAGTTAACTAACTTTTCCAAAATTAGGGGTGGAAGTATGGGAGGTGGAAAGCTCCTTCTTCCTTCCAGTAGTCAGTGGATGGACACTTAATAGAGATCAGAAACCTACTGGTAAAAGGCTGATACCAGGATGCTGTAGGTCGGGGTAGCACCCCGATAGGAATCCTAGCACCCTTCCTTTCCAACAGCTTTATGGGTGGAGTAGGGCAGGGAGCCTGGATTTCTTACCAAGGTGTTGCCCCTAACCCAGGGGTGGCCAACCTGAGCCTGAAAAGGAGCCAGAATTTACAAATATACATTACCAAAGAGCGACAGTAATACGTCAGCAGCACCCCTCTCCGCTCCCAGAGCCTCCCAGCCCCGCTGATCAGTGCCTCCCACTCCCTCCCCACACCTCCCAGTCAGCTGTTTTGTGGCGTGCAGGAGGCTCTGCGGGGGAGGAGCGAGGGCACGGCAGGCTCAGGGGAGGGGGCGAGAAGGGGTGGAGTGGGGACAGGGCCTGTGGCAGAGCCAGGGGTTGAGCAGTGAGCACACACTCCCCCTCCTCCCGCGGCACATTGGAAAGTTGGCTCCTGTAGCTCCAGCCCCAGAGTTGGTACCTATACAAGGAGGCACATACTAACTTCTGAAGAGCCACACGTGGCTCCGGAGCCACAGGTTGGCCACCCCACCCTAAACCATGTTGGTGGTGGGGGGCCTCCCCAAATTTCATGTCAACTTCTGGCTTGTATGTATCAAGTTAATTTTTCAAGGATTGTCTTGGTGGTATTGCTCTGAACATTTGTATGGGACATACGTGTGAAATACCTGATCCCCAGCATCTTGCTCCTCAGGTCAGCAAGGCGTGCTCAGGAGTAGAAGTAATCTCAAAGGAATCTGAAAATGTCCTGGATTGTTCAGTGATACCTTCAGCCAGTTAAGCACCTTTCTACACTACTATTACAACGTTCAGAGGATCCAGTTACAACACAGTTATCCCCTGTCCTGCTTACAACATGGTTCCAATTTGTAGTGAAAAATGGATCTTAATTCTGTTGGAAACATCCAAGGCTTTTAGCCTGGCTATGTAACAAAGATAAAGTCCTGTTTAGAGTGCATATCAGAATTACGTGGAAATGGGGACCTCACACTTGATTGTAATTGTAGCTTAGATTGGCTTTGAATGGCTCCAAACAGATTCTTGTCCGGTTCTTTTCCACGAAGATGGTGGCCTCTATATTGAGGGCGGTGGATTGTGGAGGAGGGAAAGTACTGTGATATGATACAATAGTTTTATTTTAAATTTTACAAACACCTGCTGAGAATGCCTTAGTAGACTTGTGCCTTAGATTATTTCCAAGAATATAGAAACTGAGGAAAAACAATTTGGTTCTTTTAGATCTTGATTAAATTCAATACTCATAAACTAATCAAACAGATCATAATTTTATTTTAAATTGAAAGCAGGGGAGAAAGGGATTAATTTTTACATTTGCTTGTGAATCTAATGTAATGCAGTATGGGCTGTATTCTGTGTGTTTCCAATTTTGGATGTAAAGTACATGAATGGCATGCTGAGGAGTAGAAAATTTGCTTGCTCCATATTTAAAAATATAACTGGCAATCAAGTAGGTTTTGTTTGAACGTGGATTAATTTCTTTGTTAGCTTTTATATTGGAAATTATTCTGAAGTGCATTTTTGAAGTCTGCATTCTTTCCTACTTTCCTCCATCTGTTTTATATAATACCATTAAGAGCTTGACCATTTCCCCCTTCACCGAGTTTTATTTGGTAAATGTGGTTTTTCTTTGTTTTGAAGTTGGAGTTGACACTAATATTGCTGTTTTTATTTACTTATGTACCAGAATTCAATATCAGCACTACTTTGAGAATAGTGTTTAACTGCAACTGCAGACCACCAAAGGGAAGTGCATGATCAAAACAAAGTTTCTTTTAAAATGTCACTATAGAGTGATAACTTTAGTTGTGGGATGGGTGAGGAGAGAATTATTTAGATGTGGGCTGCCTTTAACATTGTTTTAATATCTGATTAAAGTACGTTAGAGCTTGGAACTAAAGAACTTGGTAGTGTTTGTCTTTTAGACAAATAATGTGTTTCTACTTCAGTCTGGCAGTAGAATTTCTTCTTGACTGATGGCCAAAGTTAAGGTTGTTGCAAGAAATCTGTGTGCGTAATACGTATCTTTTTTTATGGTTAATGGCATACTTCACCATGTGTCTGAAAATGCACCTTTAAAAGGCTGTAAATAGTGAGCTTTAAACATTTCAAACTAATCATAACTATTCATAGTCTGATAGTTTGTTGACTTCATGACTTCCTTAAATATTTCATAATTTTTTTCTTTAAATATTTTAAAGTGAATGCAGAGTATACATGGTATTGGATTAAATGTGTAGGAGACTGAGGCTATGCCTACACAAGAAAGTTGCAACAACTTAAATTGATTTTTAAACCAGTACCAACCTCTTTATTTCTGACAACAAAATTGATTTAAGTTAAACCAAAATATGCCTGGTTTTAACTAAAGTAAGAGTGTCCCCACCATTTTTTGCACTGTTTTAACCAAGTTGATCTAAACAGTTTAAACCTTTAATTAAACTTTATGATTTGTGTCACACTCTATTTGGGTAGAAATTTGAATACCGTTAAAGCACAAATACAGCATTGGAAAATGGCTTTTATTAGTTAATTAAAAAAACAACTTTAAAAACAAAACATGTTTTATATGACTTATTAGACTTATTATAGAAAGAAAGTACTACCTGTAGGTAGTGAATTAAACTGATTCTTTCTGGTCACCATGTCCTTCAAGATTTTAGTAGCGGTCATCCACTCACACCTACTTTTTTATTCATAGATTGGAAAAGGAAAACAAGCTTTTCCTGTTTTCTAAACTGCCAGTCGTTTCTCGACTTTGGATGAACTAGTCACTGAACTGAATTAGTTGAATAAATTGAAATTAAGAAAATATTCTCCTTCGAGTGCTTGTCCATATGTACATTCCATTACTAGTGTTCAGGTGACTCATGCTCTCAAGTTTGGAGTGCTTTGGACATCTGGCCATGCACTTTGAGAATCTTCATGCTTCACGCTGAGGGCATATAATGGAGGAGTGCAGTAGCCATTACTCGGTTCCTCTCCTCTTGGCTTTCAGGCTTGAGTGCTTGCTGTCCATATGACTGCCAACAACTATTTTACCTGTGTAGTTACTCTAGTTTTTAGTAGTTAGTTTGCCCGTTGGCAAGTTTTTATTTTAGTGTTTTGTGGTGTTTTTAAGCGTTCTTATTTCTATTTTAAATGTATTTTTAGATCCAGAGTTGCCTCTTCCAGGTCCCCTAATTTCAAGTATTGCTGTGTATATCACAGAACTGTGCCCCTGACTGACAGACACGTGTCTTGGCAGCCTCAGAGAAATGTGTGTCACTGGAAGATGTTCAGTTTGCCAGTTCTTTAACTCACATATGAGAGAGAGGATAGGGAATCATGCCTATAGATCTTTGAGGTCGGCATCTGACCTGGGATCTTTGAAACACACTTCTCACTCCTTCTCCCACCCCCCACCCCATTGTGTGGCCCCTCAGAATGGAAGAGCCTGGGAACTGAGACTCAGCAATATGTCAGTAAAGTCTAAGGAAGTGGTAAGCCAGGGAAGCGTATTTCCTACTAAGAGCTTGAGCAGGGCCTCCCCTCGACACCATTCAGTCTGAGACTTCATGACTTTAAGCAGTTACCATTGAAGCTCAGCTTCATCTGGGCGCTGAAGCACCTCCGGCAGGGCTGAGGCTGCCAAAGCCTCTGTCATCGATAAGGAACTCAGCACCTATAGCAGCTCATACAGTAGCATCAACATCAGCACTTCCACAACCTGCTCTGGTACTGCTGCCTTCTGCACTGTGTGCTGTACCATCAGCCTCTGCATGGAAGCCTGAACTTGTGCTGTGGGAGTAATCAGAACTGAGACACTTGTGCATCCCAGAGGTTTATAGCACTGAAGGACCTCTTAATTCTTCTGGAGTCAGGATCACCTCTCTTACCAATATTGGCAGCTGTGTCAGCACCAAGACATCAAATTTCCTTGGCACTATTGATGCCCAGAGCCCTATCCTTTACTTTGAAGGATCTGGCTCCTTCAGTGGAACCGGACTATGCTTCATTGAAAGTCTCTGATGATGATAGAGCCTCAAACATGCTCTCCTCAAAAGTGGCCACAACATCATCATTTTTGGAACTGAGACCTTCCTCTAGAGCTAGGTATTGGGACATTCTATCATCAGAACAAGGGCATTGATTTTTTACACTCTAGGCACTGGGACCATATCAACCAGTTCTAGTGTGGCCACTGGGGTCTGTGATAACTCCCAGAGCAGAACTGAGCAATACAAGAGACTGTCTACTTCACCTACAGTATCCAGAGCTGATCCTATGCCACCACAACCCCTGTTCAAGACCTCTCCTCTTCAACACCAAGAGGAAGAACCTGAGAAGACAGCACCCATGGCTGAACTCCCATCTCCACAGGCCACATCCTTATCTTTCCCAGATGGGGCAGTCATCTCTTCAGGTGCCCTTTGGGTGATTTCAGTGGCTTTTAGAAGCTTCTTAAGAGGGTGGTGAAAGCTCTCATAATATCCATGGAAGAAGTCCAGGAACAAACCAATAAGCTTGTGGATCTACTGCAGTCCTCCACAGAAGAGAAGATAAGACTCCCTTAGTTGAATTGGTAAGCATTGCTAAGTTACTTTTTTAGTGCTGCAGGAAGATGGGAATGTGAGAAATATTTGATTATATGGGGGTGGAATTAGAGATGAAGGATAGTCTAATGGTTAAGGCACTGGCCTGAGACTCAGGGGATTGGTGTATGAGAGACTTCTGTGTGACCTGCAAAGCATTTTTTAAAAATTGAGATTTTGCCTTTTTGTTGCAGTGCATGAATGTCTGAAGTCATTTAGTTTTTGTTCAGGGAAAAAAAATCATATTGGATTTTTTTATTTAAATTGGATTTTTTTGATTTTTTTTCCTCTTAAAGCATTTTATCTAAAGGTAGTTTTAATTAAGATACATTATATCTCAAAGATATCTCATCATGGAATAGGGATTATAAATTCTAATTCTGTAGTATAAGACAATACATTAATGTAAAGTTTTGTAAATGATTTCCAATAGTTCATGGATTAGGGACCCAATTTCATGGGATACCAGGAGCTTCTGTATAGATTATTTAGGTTAATCTTTCTATCTACCCAATGGAACTCAATGCTCAGTCTAGAAGATACCATCAGAGATGCTTAGTTTTGCAGTTCTCAAACTGTGGATTTGCGTTGCCAGAGATTACATGCTTGTTAACAGCAAAAATGTTTTTAAATAAATAAATAATATACAGAAGTGAGGAATAACAGACTTCAACCCTATTGTCCCTCTGCAAATTTGTGAACACTGAGTCAATCCCTTACCTCTCTCTAAAAGTGCAAAGTTTCAAAAAGTTCAATGAACAGAAGATTGTTGGGGGTGGGATAGATCTGGACAAGGAGAATAAATCTGGAGATAAATGTGAGCAGGGAGGGACAGGCCATAGAAACAAAAGTGAAACTGTTTGAGCAGCATTTTCCAGAAGTCTTGAGGTCTTTCTGAGTGTAGCCTTCATTGATTTGAGATCTACCATACCATTCTCTCACTAGAAGGGAAAACCTATAATGGCAGCAGGTTGTAAAAGAGACCCAGTTTGGGAATAAGAACCATTCAAGAAGTATATGTTTTCTGATGATGTTTTAAAGAAAGTCACACCAGTGAACTGGTGGAAGTCGCTTAAGCGCTTGGATTCAGAGACTGTTGAAATGATAATCTCTCTTTTAACAGCAGTAGCTTCTTCTGCTGGTGTAGAAAGAATATTTTCTTCCTTTGGATTAATTCATTCCAAATTGAGAAATCGTTTGGGACCTGAAAAAGCCAGAAAGCTTGTTTTTCTTTTCCAGATTATGAACAAACAGGAAAATGAAGGTGAAAACGACTGAGTTAGCTGCAGACACCAATATTTTAAGTTTCTTGTGTTGACCTGGCTGACACAGTCGATTTAATTTTTGTTTGTTTTTTTAAATATTTCATTTAACAATGTTAGTTAAAAACAATTTTAACAAAAACAAACCTGATTTTAAAAAATTTGAATATTTAACTAAATTCATACGCTTGTTTTGTTTAAAATATTATATGTTTGCTGTTGAAGAAAAAAATCCGGAATACCTAACATTGTTGTTTTAGTTAAATAAAACAATTTAAATGTCTGTCTGGTGATGATCTTCTCCTAATACAGCATGGCAAGAGAATCCTCCAAATATTAATGATTAACCTGTTTAATTCGAGGTAGTTCACCTCCCAATGACTTCAAAAATATCTGCTTCAGTTACCTTTGGTAAATGAAATAACCAAACAATCATTCATTTTCTGATATAGCTGTAAAACGAATCTGAAAAATGTTCAAAATAAATCACTTTAAAAATGTATGGTGTGTACCTTCTAAAAATGAAACCTACATCTATCTCTGAGTTGTGAAGAATACGTATTAAAGTTATAACAGCCAAGAAGAATTCACTTTTATGTAGAGATCCGTGATTAAATCAAGTCTTCCTGACTAGTGATTTAAATCAAATCCTCCCTGTTTTTGTTTAAAGAAAAGTTTTATTTCTGTTTGTTTACTTTGGAAATCTCACAAATGTCAAGTATCTTTCTCCATACCTTTGCTGGAGAACTTCTGAGATGGCTCAAGGATGCTTATATTAACTTCTGATGCTTTATTTGAAAGAAGGAATGTGTTGAATCTCGAAGTATTCTTTTATCCAAAGTGATAATTAGGAATTAAAGTTATTTAGGTGTTAATATAAATCTTCCACTGTACACTGTATTTCAATGTTCTCACACTCTCTGATCCAGAGACTATGTAGGTATTTTGTACAAAGTGGAATGGGTTTAATGGGAGGGCTTGAAAGAGAGGCCTACCCCAGAATAGCCTATATAGTTTGATGGTTAAGACACTCATCTTTGAGGGGGGAGACCTGCATTCAGCCCTTCCTCCAGAGAAGGGATTTTAACCTGGGTTTCCCATATCCCAGGTGAGTGCCCTAATGACTGGGCTATTTGGTATGAGGGGGGCACCTTCTCTTCCAGTTTTATGAATCTAGCCCGGCATCTCCTTTGCTTTTATTAAGAAAGGTTAAAAATGCCTAGAAACAAAATGTTTAGTTTGATCCAAAATGTAACTTTTGTTGACTTTGTTTGATTACCAAAAAACTTTATTTTTGGTTCAGGTCAAACTGGGTTCTTTTTGTTGTTTTTTCTAGCAACTGCCAGCGGACTTCAAGGTCAGTGATACTAGAGCTGGGCAATAAAACACTTCTTCTGTTAATATTACAGAAAGTATGCTGAGTGTAATCAGGTAATGGAATAACTTAGATATGGACGTTTAACTTAATTATTTTTTGGAGGGGAATGGGCCAAATCTCCATTGTTATCCCTTCCTTGATGAAGTTGGTAGATGTAACTAAAATCCAAGTAATAGTTTCTTCCTTAAACATCTGGTTTGTTAATTTTACTCTGGATCTTTGACCCCACCATTCCTTCGGATTCTGTGCATCTGCAGGTTTTCCCTCTTTTACTTCTTAAGAGGGTCTTCTGGAATTGCCATCTCTCCGTATATTATTCTCCAAACGGGCCACATCATGGTGACACCCCAGATGAAGTACCCAGGAGAGTTTTCCCTATAAAATGTCAGGAAAGATGAGTTATGATAAAATCAATTTTATAATCTTGGTCAGGATTTCCCTTTAAGATTTTAGTACAGGATGGACTGAGAATTTAAATACTAACAGTACAGGAAAGTGCTGGTATCAGAGTAAGACACTCCTTACATTGTCCTTTGGTGACCCTTCTCACTGATTTATGGAAGAGCATTGTGTTCCAAAAGGAGTAGTGTTTCATTCTCATCAGCGGAGGGATAAATGCATAAGCTGTTTTGTGCGGGAGAAGACAGCTGTTTCTGCAGATGTCTTCCTGTCTTTGGAGGAGAATTGGAGTGCCCCAAACCAAATCTGAGAAGGCTAAAATGAGTGTGGTGAGAAAGAAATGAGCACATGTGAGTATACTAAAAGAAGTGTGTTAGTTGATGAGAAATTAGTAAAACAAAGGTCCTGTCCACATACAGAAGTTGAACTGATTTAACATAAGTCAGTTTTTAAATCCATTTTAGTTAAATCACAGTAGGTCCTTGAATGGACACTTAAATTGTTTTACATTTAGTTGTAGTGATTGAGCTCAATTAAGCTAAGTCAATGTAAGTCACATTTCTCATCTAATAACTCTCTTCTGTCAGTGATCTGCGGTTGATTTAGCAGGACTTCACTAGGCCCGCTGTATATACCATCTGTAATGGACTTTATGGCTTGGACATAAATACCTATAAACTACATCCAGAATAGAGATCCACAGCAGAGGAATAAAAACAAATTTTTGTCATCAATATTTGTACTAGGTTACAACAGTAAAATACTTTCAAAAGAATATGCAATAGAAATATGACTTATTAAACTCATTTTGTACCGAATACCTTGCTTGAGTATTGGGAAGTGAATAATATAAAAATAAATTACTTTTTTCCTGCTCAACCATGTACATCCCAGACAAGTAAAGAATGAATAAAGAATGAGTCCTCAGACATCTCACCATTTGCCCTAAGTTTTCCATGGGCACTGGTCAGGCTGAGTAATAAAGTTTAGGTGCTAAGAATATATGAATATACAATCCTTAATATATTTTCTAGCACCATGCTATGAGGTACTAAAATAATCCAAAAAACATAATAGCATAGTAAAAATTGAAGGGACACTTTTCATCTTCAGTACTGGTTTTAGTCTTGCTCGTCTGATTTCTAAAGGTAAAATAGTAATGGTGAGAAGGACAAGAAGGGTTAGAAACATTGGGAGCAGATTCTATGTAGGAAGGGATTCAGCTTGTGTGTCCTTTACATTGTAAATGTGTGTCTGGGAAGGGTAAGATTAGTTGCCAACAGGAAGAACTTTCATTTTCGAGAAAAAAGAGGAACTCTGCTTTAATTTTGCTAGGTTGTACAAGAATACCTATGAGTTAGGGTGTCCGTCCAGAGAGGTGAATCTACTAGGAGAAATGGAAATTACGGATGAACGAGTAGTTTTGCCTCCCTGACCCCCTTAAAATTCTGTCCATGGCATTTCCTTTTTACATTGTGTTCCCTCTGTGACTTCTAATTTCTGACTTCCGCTTTGGATGGCACTACTTTGTATTGCACAAACTCTTTTTACGATTTTTGGCTTGCTTTTTTTAAAACTAAGATCCTGGCTAGATCACTGCTTCCTACTAAATATTTCAAAGGTGAGAACTATTGGCTAGGTAAGTGGTGTAATGGAGAACGTTTTATAGAGCATTGGAATTTTTTCCACAGGGGAGAGGGGCTGCAGAGTTTGGATAGTCACCAGTTTACTAGCAAGGTAACCAGTCATTGTGATAGACTTGCTAGAGCAGTCAAGTGTTTAATTTACAACAAAAGGGGAGTGTATTAAGGGATAAACACAGTTAAAATGTTAACCATATAGCTGAGAATCAAGGTGTACTGAACTTAATGATTCAAGGTATTGAACAACTTATTGAAGAATGAGGCGGATTCTGTATCACTTGAAATCTTCAAATCAAGCAGTCCTATAGGTTAAACCACAACATATTGGACTGCTGAAGTAACTACTTGGTGAAATGTTATGCCATGAGTTAGGTAGGAGGTTAAACTAGTTGATCGCAATGGTCCGTTCTGGCCTTAAAAATCTATAAAAAATTAAGTCCTTTTTGTCTCATTGCAGATTCCACAGTCACTCTCCCTAATTCAGATCTTAACTCTTCTTCCAAACTATGCCTTTTTTTATACCTCCCTTGTCTACAAGTTTGCTTATCACCATTTTGAAATATTGCTGAAGTACGTCCTTACCTTGAACAAAACTTTGCTGAAAACCTTAATTCCTTCCTAGAGTACTGTGGTTTCTGTAGTTTCTTAAAATTTAGATTTCATATTGAATCTCTTTCTCTGTGTTAAGTATCCTTACAGCTTCTTGTCAACTGTCTAAATGGGCTGTCTTGATTATCACTACAAAAGTTTATTTTCTCCTGCTAATAATAGCTCATCTTAATTAGCCTCTTACAGTTTTTATGGCAACTTTCACCTTCTATGTGTGTTTATATATATATATATATATATATATATATATAATCTTCTTACTGTATGTTCCATTCTGTGCATCCTATGAAGTGGGCTGTAGCCCACAAAAGGTTATGGTCTAATAAATTTGTTAGTCTCTAGAGTGTCACAAGTACTCCTGTTCTTTTATAAAAATTTAGAGACAGGCATTTAGGTAATCAAGAACGCTGTGGCCAGCGTTTTGTCTCATTTTCCTCCTCTTTCTATTTTGAGGTTTTCAGAGCTTTGCCTCTGAATTGGGGTCATGGGTTATAGCTACCCTCCCATCAACTTAGGTTTAGATGCTTTTCATTTAGTCTCACAGAAAAGTGTTAGTGCAGCCAGTATTCCTCTGTCTCAGCTCACCGCCTTCACAGTGCTCCCAGCCCAAAGAGAGAGGAATATAGTTCAGTACCAAACTCAGATGTGCTGCCACTGAACTACTATGCTAACCATTTCTCTTCTGTATTCTCCTATTCCCCCCACCCCCACTCCTTTTTTGCCTGCCTGCCTCATCCCTACTGAGCACCCTCAGCAGCAGATTGTATCTGTTTCTGTATGTAGTAACTTCCCTTACTATCCAAAAAAAGAAGCATGAAATTGGTGATTCAGCCACAGCTCCTGTTGGGGTCATACAGGAACTCCAGAGTCCAGACACAGACCTTATCAACCCATGGACTTGCACTGTTTAACTAAAGGTGTGTTTTCAGAACAGTTTAAACTTTAGCTAAACAGATGGAAATTTGTGTCTATACCAGTCCTTGACTACTGCTGAAGGTGTAGAATCTACTGTTTTTTTCTCTTTCTTTGTTGCAGCTGGCAGCCGGGATCATTCTTCTTTCTTTTGAGGTACTAGCTACACTTTTCACTGGCAAAGGTACACTGGTGTAGATCCTTAGTGTATGTGTCTTTTTATACCAGTGCAACAGGACTGGTGCATTTTTCCTTAATTTGAAACAGTGGTAGATGTGTCTATGCTGATGCAAGTATATCAGTGTAGCTACACTGATGTAAAAGTATCCAGTGTAGCCAAAGACTGGGTTAGAAGCACACTGGCTTCCTCTGGGCTTACTACTACTTCAGTTCTTATAATACATAGATTCTAAGGACAGAAGAGACCATTATGGTCATCTAGTCTGAATGGCAAAGGTTTTCCATGATACTAACTCCTCCTCCTCACTGACTCTAGTTAAAACCTCTTCAGTAAAGTCTGTCCACATGACCTGCTCAGATTGCTACTACTAACGTGTAAGTGGCAAAAAACACTGGTCTAGTACATTTTTATGCTGTTACTGCTGGCAAGCTACCTGAACTCAAAATTCACACCACTAGCATTTTGATCAGTCAGTGCAACACCAACAGACCAGATGGAAAACAAGAGTGGTCTTAAGACACAGCTGTGTCTGTTTACACCACAGAAAAACATATGTGGCAGACTGTTACTGGTTTTGGAGTTGTAAATCCAGTTCCCCTGGTTGTCTGGCAACCTTATATCATCTTATGTCCTCAAGCATGAAGTTTTAAAACTGTAAAGTCTATCTAGTGCAACTGCAGTTGCTATCTTTTTTATGAAACTTACTGAGCTACTTGTCAAAATTATAATCCTTCAGCAATGAGTTCTACTGGCTTACCCTTTAAAAGAACATTTTTTTCTTCCATTTTAAACTTCTTACCTTTTTAGTTTGTGACTCAGTATATAGTTGTTATACAGTATGGTGAATAATACAAGTGTTCAAATGGCTCTCTTTCTTCTGCTTATTAAAACCACTTTTTTGAAGAAATATAATATATTCAAGAGAGTTAATTGCTGTAGTTTAACAAAAATTGGTGATCTGTTTCTGTCTTGCAAGCCATTAACTTATTCATCGTACTATATGTAAATTATATAGTTAGAAACAATAAAAAAAGCAGTATGTTCATAAAATTTTAATTTAAAAAAATTCTAATTTCCCTTATTAGATCTTCATTATTCAGCAACATATTTCACACAACTTGCATTGTTGCATGGAACTCTGCTTTTAAAAATGGCTTATACTTAACCCACAATGAACTATAACTGAATCTGCTTTGTCAATAGTGATTGCTGATGGTGCCTGCTGTCCTTAGTACATTCTCTTCAGCAACAGCAGTATAACAGTAGATTACAATACATTGAAATCAAAGGAAATATGGTGTAGGAATAAATAGTCAGTTTTCGCACTGAAGAGAGGTAAGCCATGGGGTCCCCCAAGGACCTGTAATGGAATCTGTGCTGTTTGGTGTATTCATTTAATTGTGTGGAAAAGGAATGAATAGCGAAGTGGCCAAGTTTGCACATGATATAGAATTATTCAAGATAGTTAAGTTAAAAGCTGGCTGCAAAGAGTTACAGGGGGATCTCACAAAACGGGGTGACTGGATAGCAAAATGGCAGATGAAATTCAATGTTGATAAGTACAAAGTAGTGTAGTTTGGAAAACATAATCCCAACTATACATATATAATGATGGGTTCTAAATTATCTGTTACCACTCAAGAAAAAGATCTCGGGAGTCACTACGGATAGTTATCTGAAAACTTCAGCTCAATGCACAGTGGCAGCCAAAAAGGCTTTAACAGAATGTAAGGAACTATTAGGAAAGGGATAGAAAATAAGATAGAAGATATAATGCCACTATATAAATCTACAGTGTACCCACATTTGGAATATTGTGTCCATTTCTCTTCACCCCATCTCAAGAAAGATATAGTGGAACTGTAATAGGTTCAGAGAAGGACACAAAGATTATCAAAGGTATGGAACAGCTTGCACACAAAGAGAGACCAAAAAAATTAGGGCTGTGTGTGATCAAGAGAGAGAGAAAGAGAGAGAGGTCTATAAAATCATGAATGGTGTGGAAAAGGTGAATAAGGAAGTGTTAGTTACACTTTCCAACAATACAAAAAACAGGGGTCACTTGAAATTAATAGGCAGCAGTTTTAATACAAACAAGAGGAAGTACTTTTTCACACCATGGGTGGTGTTATATTAAAGTAAGGTGTGCACCACCAGCTGAACCAACTGGCTGGTGTGTATTCTGTCTCTCTGGATACAGCAAACTTGGTTAATTTTTACCGGTGGAACTCACTGCCATGGGATGTTGTGGTGGCCAAAAGAATAGCTGGGTTTAAAAAAGAACTAGGTAAGTTAATGGAGGATAGACCCAACAATGACTATTAGCCAAGATGGTCAGGGATGCAATCCCAGGCTTGGGGCACCCCATAACCTCTGACTGCTAAAAGCCAGGAGTGGAAGACACAGGTGGATCTCTCCAAAATTGCCCTGTCCTGTACGATTTCTCTCTCACTTTTGTACTAGCCACAGTCAGAGATAGGATACTGGGCTAGATGGACCATTGATCTGACCCAGTCTGGCAGTTCTTATGAAATTTGCTGATGTGAATATAGATGGGGCCAGCAATACTGACTATTAAGATTGACCAACATTTCCCATTATAAGACCCTTTTTCAGTTGCTTATCATGTTGCCAGACTTTAACCAGTTGGGCTGACATTATCCGTGTTTGGTGTCTACCTCAGGTTGACTGTTTTTGGAAAGTGTCAGCCAAAATGTTTTGGCCATTTCCAAGAACGAGGCTAGGGGAAAATACGTTGTTTTGCAATGCTAAAATTCTGGTGACCTTTTTTTTGAGAAGCTCCAGCTCTGCTTTGAAGCAGGGACATTGTGTCAAGGATGTACCTTTTGCTGTTCCTGTGAAAATCCATCATTTTTTGACCAAGATACGACTTTGGGGGAAAAAATTGTAGTTCACACGTGCTTTATAAAGCACACTTCCTTTCTGAGCTGAGTTTCACCATTTATCTGCTGTCAGCAAATATCTGTAAAACCCACTGACAAAGTGTGCCATCTCCCTCTAGTGCTGGTCTACATAGAGGATGGCAATCTATTCTTGCTATCAGTTACTCTCTTAGCTCAGGTGGCCAAGGTCTGTGGCGGCAGTTCTAGAGGTTCCAACTCTGCTGATGAACAATGGGGGTGTGTGTGTTTATGTGATGCTACATGATGGAATCTGTTTAAACAATTTACTTTATTAAAATCCTAGGAAATTAAATACCAAAAAATTACATGAAAAGAACATTATGATTGCGACGGAAAACACGCAAGCACTTAAAAGTTAGGGAATACCAGAATTAAGGTTGCCTGTGTAACTTTAATTCACTCCTCCTGTTCATAGATATTATGATAAAGTCTTTAATTACATGATGGCGTACTATTTTTTTCAACAGGACCCCTACCTCAATCAGTGCACAGGATGGACCTGCTCTAGAGATGAATCACGGTTGTGTAGTGAATAGAGCTGTGCAGGAACTGGAATTTCCATCGCATGGAAAACTTCACTTTTATTAAATTGTTTTGAGTCTGATTTAGAATGAAATGTCAGAAATGAGAAATTTTCTACAGAACAGAAACTTTTTTGAAAAATTCAGTTTCAGAAAAAACAGAATTTTTAAAAAAATGTCTAGACCAGCTAACCACCCGCCTCCCTGGCAAGCTGGCTGAAGAGCCAGGCAATCTGGGGAGCCAGCCACCTTGGGATGTGGTTGCCTTGCTTCCTGCGGAACATAGGAAGCCAGACAGCTTGGAACGTTGAGTAACCTGGCATCCCGTTCACTGGGGAGCTTGTCAGGTGGGCAGTCTGGGAAGCCTTGAAAGTCTGCTGTGTGGACTGCTGGGAGGGTGGGGAGCTGCCTGGTTCGTATTGAAACTTTCAACAGAATCAGCACATTCCCATGGAACATTTAGGTTCTGTCTAGTCAGTGTTTCCAGTGGAAAACTTCCATCAGAAAATTTTCAGCCACCTCTGGTAGTGACGGAGGCTGGCTTTAGGATCCCTGTCTTATTTTTTTAAGAAGTTGAAAGGTATGTAATGAATGAGGGAAAAGATTGCAGGAAGTGAAAGGATGGTCTCATAGTTAAGGGAGTGAAATGCCACCCTGGAAGTTGGGATTCTATCCCTGCTTCTGCCATAGTTCTTGTGTGGCACGGGGCAAGTCACTTTAAACCAGACATTTTACATGT
The DNA here is from genome assembly GCF_965152235.1 of Eretmochelys imbricata. Classification (NCBI taxonomy): domain Eukaryota; kingdom Metazoa; phylum Chordata; order Testudines; family Cheloniidae; genus Eretmochelys; species Eretmochelys imbricata. The sequence continues at coordinate 197,182,729 of NC_135574.1, read as the reverse complement.
GGTCGCCAGTTGTGTGTGCCTCACTTTCTGGATGTCCAGCTTGAGACCATAGATTCTGATTCAGAAGTGCTGACCACTCACAGGACTTGTCTACACTGGCAATTTAAAGCGCTGCAACTTTCTTGCTCAGGGGTGTGAAAAAACACACCCGTGAGTGCAGCAAGTTTCAGCGCTGTAAAGCGCCAGTGTAAACAGTGCACCAGCACTGGGAACTATCCTTTTTGTGGGGGTGGTTTTTTTTAGAGCGCCGGAGAGCTCTCTCCCAGCAGTCTGCAGTGACTACGCAAGCCACGTTAAAGTAATATTCAGTAATATAATTCAAGACTGTATCGTAATTTATGTACACAAGGGGTCAAATTAAAGTTGCACAGGCCCAGCCCTGAAAATTATTATGGTGGGCAGGTTTGGTTGTTGACTGGTAAATGCTCTGAGCTTTCCCTTTGTTTCCAAGAGTGGTTTGACTTTCTGTGCTTGTCCTATTTTAATCCTATCATTTTTCACTTACATTTTATGTGCAGCAAGAATGCACTGTTCAAAGGAGAATATAAGTTGCTTACCACCCACTTTTAGATGGTTTTTCCTTCTAATTTGGTTCTTAGTCTTCCAGTTTTTCAGCTATGTCTGATTTAGTTATCCAAAATGTAGTTACCCTTTCATCTCTGAAACACATTCTTGCACTTCCTTTTGGTACTCGTTTATTTCTTATATGTCTGTTTTGGTTTCCATATTGTCAATCTTTGAGTCCCAAACAGTTACTGTATTAGTGGTAACTTGTGCTACAACTCCCCAGGCCATATTGAAGGATAAATTATTTGTCCTCAGTGGTGTCAAGCACAGTTTTTGTTGTTGTTGGTTTTTTTATACCTAATCTCTTTTGAATTTTGTATGCATCAGTGTAATCCAGCGGTTCTCAAACGTGGGTCGGGACTCCAAAGTGGGTCACGACCTCATTTTAATGGAGTCTCCTGGGCTGACATTAGACTGGTTGGGGCCAAGGGCTGAAGCCCTCATCCTGCCTCCCAAGGCCGAAGCAGAAGTACAAGTCCCACTGCCTGGGGCTTTGGTTTCAGGCTTGGACAGGGCTCAGGTTACAGCCCTCCACCCCCGAGGATGAAGCCCTGGGGTTTCAGCTTTGGCTTTTTCGCCCAGGCTGGTGGGGCTTTGGCCCCCCTGCCTGGGGCGGCGGGGCTCAAGCAGGCTCAGGCTTCGGTTCCCCTTCCTGGGGTCATGTAGTAATTTTTGTTGTGAGAAGGGGGGTTGCGGTGCAATGAAGTTTGGAATCCTTGATGTAATCTATTAACTGGTATTTTGTGTTACTTGTTTAATTTGATGTACTATCAGGCACAGCAAGAAGACGATAGTAATGGGAGGAGAAAATTAGATATCATATGATAGATGAAAGTATATGCTTGGAAACAATATTATGTGATGCTAGACTATTGTTTTAAGACTCCTGCCAGGGGAGGAAAGAAAACTATTTAGTAGGTACTGTGTCTTTAAGAAAGAGAAAAAAAAATCCTCTTGACAACCTCGATAAGGTCTGTTCTATAGCTTCTTTTGTCTGACTCTGGTCCCTGTGGGGAGGAGGATAGGAAGGGCCATGGCAGATCTCTCTCCCCTGTTACATTGGCTGCTGTTAGCTTGGGTGTCTTGTTAGCTCTTTAGAAAATGAGAAACACTAGTTTTCTAAAAATTTGTGATGTATAGTTTGATACAGTCTTATGTTTTGGGTAATGTCCCACTTATATTGGTATCTCTTTAGAATTTTCATGTAGTTTGTATAATGTGGGTATTGTTGGGTGTGTGTGTGTGTGTGTTCGTGTATATTACACAAGTCCTTAAGAGTTGACAAGCTGTTGCTGCAAGGTTTATAATGTAAATTGTTCATTTTTTATTTAATTTTTTTTATAGGACTATAGAAAAAACTTGAAGTTAGTTTGGGTTCACTTATAGAATCCACAGGGCTCTTACAATTTATCAGAGGCTAGTATAAAAGATACGTTTGAGGGAAAGGAGGGAGTACTAGTGAGTTTGGGGACAACATCCTGATAAGAAGCTCAGCTTACAGCATAGGGAAGTCACAGGAATTCCAACCAGCCTTATGGATACCTCTCATCCTTCATCTCAGCCTCTCGTGTCTGATAAACTCAAAGCTTTCATTCCCCTTGTTGTCTAGCTGCTAGAAGGAAGAGGGATCAATTTCTCTTCTTCTCAGGAGCTTCCTGGGAGAGTGAGTGTGTGTGTGTGTTGGAGAAGAGTAGTAAATCCTCCCTGCAAGGGGGTTGAGGAGGGTCTTAGCTACTTTCCCTACCCTTTTGGTTGCCGCACTAAGAAAATGGCTTCCTATACCCCTGCCCCTCCCCCCTTTATTCTTTTTGGTAGTCCTCTCCTACAGATTACTTTAGTGTTACCTTCTGGTACAACTCATTTTCTTCCCCAGCAGGAGAATGAAGTTCAGAATTATAAAAAAGGGTCACTGCTGCCTACACAGAGGTGAATAGCAGCTTTGAAACTGGCCAAGCTTGTCAATTTCACTTGGCTTCTGCTTGGGAAAGCTAGGGGGAGTGACAAACTGTAGACTCAAAAACTGAGTACTGTAGCGGTTCACATTTGGAAGGATGTCACAACCATAAGGGGTTGTCACAACCCCACCCCAACCCAACCTTATTCTCTCAACCCAACCCAGCCTTAGGCTCACTTTATTACCAAGGAAAAGCTTACCAACTGCTGAGGGCAAATGAGCTCTCAAGCCTTGATTATTGTATAGTCAAACATTTTATCTCATGTAAACCTTTTGGAAAGAGATCACTTGCTAATAATTTAGACGTATGGTCAAATGCTTTATTCTGCTTTAGAAATTCAAGCAAAACTTTCCATCGTTGCTTGTTCTCTTGATTGACAAACTTTTCCTTTCTAATGGAACCAAAACCCCTATAGCTGCAAGAGAGAGCTTGTATATTAGAGGGTGACCAATTCATTTTTCATTTTCAGTATGTAAATGTCAACTCTTGGCTTGCTGACTTTTGTACACTGTGAGGTTAGAAGTGGTCAAAAAAAACCTCTTGTATTCCTATGAAATTAGAAACCTGTTTGAAAAAGATTGAATAAAATCTAACCATCATTTTTCTTTTCAGATATGAGAAATGAGTGTTGGACGCAGAAGACTAAGGCTGCTGGGAATTCTGATGATGGTAAACTTTTTTATTTATGTGATTGTGGAAGTCTCCAAAAGTGGTGGTCAAGAGAAGAATACAAAAGGACAGGTTATAATACCCAGCAGCAAGTTCTGGAGGAAATACACTCCTCACAAGGCCTATTGGAACAAACAGCAACAGAAGCTGGAATTCTTGTACAACCCCATTTTGACCTTGCTTTCCAATATGACTGTGGAAGAAACCTTAATTTCTAATACTAGTGTTCTGAATTCCTGTGACCCTGATCCATCAGTAACATCAGAGGTTAATGACTTTGCAACGTTGCCAGACAGATTTAAAGACTTCCTGCTTTATTTAAGATGTAGAAATTATTCATTATTAGTGGATCAACCAAAAAAGTGCAAACACAAACCTTTCCTGCTACTGGCTATCAAGTCACTTATACCACATTTTGATAGAAGGCAAGCAATTAGGGAATCTTGGGGTAAAGAAATACAATCAGGGGATGTAACAGTTGTAAGGGTCTTTTTGTTGGGACAGACCCCTCCAGAAGATAACTTTCCTGACCTTTCAGACATGCTGAAATTTGAGAGTCAAACCCACCAAGACATTCTTCTTTGGAACTACAGAGACACTTTCTTCAACTTGACTCTGAAAGAGGTGCTGTTTCTTAAATGGGTCAGCAGCACGTGTCCAGAGGCCCAGTTTATTTTTAAGGGGGATGATGATGTTTTTGTGAATACCCACCAGATCCTGGATTACTTGAAGAATTTATCAAAGGACAAAGCAAAAGACTTATTTATAGGTGATGTGATCAAAGATGCTGGACCTCATCGAGAAAAAAAATTAAAGTACTACATTCCAGAAAGTGTTTTTGAAGGTTCTTATCCTCCATATGCAGGAGGTGGTGGGTTTCTGTACTCTGGTGATTTGGCATTAAGACTGAACAATGCATCTGACCAGGTCCTCCTCTATCCTATTGATGACGTTTATACTGGAATGTGCCTTCAGAAACTTGGGCTTGCTCCGGAAAAACACAAAGGCTTCAAAACATTTGATATTGAAGAGAAACACAGGAATAACATATGTTCCTACACAAACTTAATGTTAGTACATAGCAGAAAACCTCAAGAAATGATTAAGATTTGGACACGCTTGCAGGATCCACACTTAAATTGTTAAATGTTTAAAGTAACATGCGTAAGTGTCTTCAATTTATTTTCCAAGATTGGGTCTAATTTCTTCATTGAATCATTAAAACTCCTCTTTGTTCTCACTTAATGGTTTTTAAAGTTACTTCTCTTAAAAATCATTAGCTAGAAACATTTGTTCAGTACTTCTAAAAGTAAAAATAATACTAGAATAACAAATTTTTGAGAGTGTGGCATGAAGACTTAGTCCTAATCTTTCCACTGTCTTAGCAGTTATTATGTTTCAATATTTCATCTACAAATTTTAAAATAGACTTCAGAAGTTATAACTAAAAATTCTTCATTGATTCATGGTTAGCTATCACCATAATGTTGAAAGCATGGATTGCCCACTTTTCATTGCTAGTGCATCTTATTTTAATTGTGGTGGTAGAAGCTGTAAACACAGACTTTTTTTCCTGAGAAAACTTGTCTGTTTGAAATAGCATTTGTAACGTAAAAATTCAGAAATTGGGGAAGTCTAATTTTTACACAAAGTAAAAAAAAAATAAAAAAAAATAATAACTTTAAAAAATTACACTAATTGAAAGGTGTTTTGATTTTGTAACTCTTCCTCTATCATATGCTACTTCTGAACAGTATTCTCTCATTTAAATGTGATCTGCTGTGCAAAATGTGTCTGCCTGTATCTGAAAGGATACTAAATCTCTACCTTTTATGTAATGATACTTTATATCTTATAAAATCACAATATAATTTCAAATGGGATAAAATTTAAGAGCTGGACATGTAAGGAAGAGGATAGGTTTTATTTTGGACTTTGCTAATAGGCAGATTTTTGTCTTGAATTTCAGTTAAGCTTTATAAATCAAAGTTCTTCTGTCACTCATTTTATTTACAGAAAAGGCTGCTCTGGCCAGTCCTTGTTTTCTGTATTGGTGTTAAAAACAATCATCAGGTAGCTTGATTTGATATGGATAACTGAAGTCTGAAATTGCACATCACTCAGGAAAGCTTGGTTTGGATCTCCTCTATAAACGGATGATGATAAACTCAGAACAATATACATCTTAAACGTTTCAAGTTTTGAAAGTGAGATTTGGAAATTGCATGATGTGTCATACAGCATGTTTCCCAAAACTCTAGAAATCTTTTCTTGCCATATTTCCACATGTTGCTTATATGAGAATTTGTTCTAAGTAATGACCCCTTCTTTGTATATATAGGAGTGCCTGTCTATTTATTGTTCAGATTGAAGACCAAAATGTTTTCTTAAATATATTTGTGTAACGTTTTATTTGTATACATTGTTGTCAGTCAAATATTTAAATAGAGCATGATATTTTAAATCTGTTGATGTAACATGTTAAATACAGTTAATTGTTTTTGAATTTGAAAAATAAAATTGTGATTTAAGTAGTTCTCATGTGCCTCTTGTACAGTCTGTATATAATACAAAGCTGTAAAACTATCAAACCCTTCACTGCATAATCAGTAACAAGCTATATTAAAGAATTTTTTTAAGTCTATGGTCAGTTAGGAGTTTATTATTCAGCATATTCCTGTTTTAATCTGAGAATGCAATAGAGACTGAAGAAAAACAGATGTTGAATGGTGATTATGTATTAACTTCCTAAGCATTGTAATGCAGCTAAGTTAAGACAACACTAAATAGTAAGGAGCAGGAATAATTTTTTATGTCCTTAGGAAAACTATTGAAAAGACACTTGGGATGAATTTAAAGCGTGGCAGTTGTGCCCAAAATTTTATATTTGTTTAAAGATTACCCTCCCCCCCCCCCCAAAAAAAAAAAAAGTCATAGCCACAATACTTCTTCACACGTTAGAACTCTCCTTCTTCCCCTCCCTGAAGGAAGTGGTGTTGCCTTTCATCCCCACCTCTGCCCCGCATACACTTGAGACTCCCAGTCAATAGGCAGAACTCGGGCTGAGCCAAGAGCCCTAGCATGCCTTAAAGTATGGCTACAGCTGCATTGCCTCTGCCTGTTGCAAATCCTGCCTCCCTTCCAAAAGAGTCCCCAGGGATCCCCATTTCTCCTTCCAGTTCTCTACAAGCTAATAGCACACATGTGCCCTACTATCCCTCCCCATAAGGAACGGAAAGGAAAGTGAGGTTGGACAGAGGCCTGGGGGAGGCTAATATCAAATTGGACAAGGCGGGGTTGGCAAAACTGGTGGTTACAAAATGTGAGGTGAGCAGAGAACTGGTGTAGGCTAGAGGGGAGGAGAGAACTGGAGAGACTGGCAAAGATCTGGGGAAATATAGATGAGGGGGGAGAACTGGGCAGAAGGAGAGTGGACAGTAAAGGAAACCTTGAGTACTGGGGCAGGAACTGAAGAGTGGGAACTTTGAGGAGGGACAGAAGTGCAAATGAGAGGGGTGCAGAGACATAGGGTATGTTTGCGCTGCGATAAAAGAACCTTGGCTGGCCTGGGTCAGCTAACTCAGGCTCAGACTACAGGGTTATAAAATGGAAGTGTAGACATTCGGAACCTGGGCTCTGCGACCCACCACCTCGCATGGTCTCAGTGCCTGGTCTCCAGCATGTGCCCGAATGTCTACACTGCAATTTTATACCCCTGCAGCCTCAGGCACATGAGCTTCAGTCAGCTGAAGGGGGCCAGCTGCACAAGTCTTTTGTTGCAGTGTAGATGTATCCATAGACTGGCGTGTGTGTAGAGAATGGAGCATGTTTGTGGGTGAGGATGCAGGTGCATATGTATGTGATGTTAGCTAGTTTTTCTAGACATGGAAGGGCCAGCACCTAGAGAGAAAATGGGGAAGGTGCCTATCTCCATTAAGGAGACTGCATGCTTCCTCTTTTGTTCTGAGAGAATGTCCCATACTGAGATTTTTTTCCCCTGGGAAAAGTTTCCCTTCATATTTCTAGGAATTTTGCTTTCTGGAATGGAGTGCAACATTTATTGGATTTAAGTTATCACCTGATTTCAGCCTCAGGGTGGTGGGAAGGGAAGAAAGATAGGAACTTATAGACGGAACAGCTTGGGGGCTCAGGAAAGGAATAGCAGTGAAAAGATTGGGGACCTTGTGGAAAGAGGGAGGTATGGAAGGAATATGGAAGACCCAAAGTGATTAGGGAGGGAGGGGGAGAGGAAGAGACTGGGCACTTGGTGGTAGGGAAGTAATAGGGAAAAGATGTATTAGAGGCCAGAATAGAACAGGGATTGGGGGAAAACAATGCAAATTAAGTAGAACAGAAGAATGGTATATTGGGGGGGGCACCCAGGACATGGGGCCAGGGGCAACATGTACTGACAACAAAAGATCAGAGACAGAGGAGATGATAAAACAGAAGAAGTTTAAGGTTAGAGAATTTAAATTGTTCAGGCTCCTTATTTAATCGTAATAGCAGCATTGGTGTGCTGGGTATTTCAGAAACATAAAGCATGCAGTCTAGTATAAGTGAAGTGGTGATGCAGTTGAGTGGGCATGCAGTGTGTTGGAAGGCTAAGTTAAAGGGACATGAGATGAAGCAAGAACAAGGGTGAGTTACTGGTCGAATGATATAAAAAAAAACTTTGTAGCAGGGATTTGAAGTAGAGGAGTGAGATCATTGGGAGTAATGGAGGAGGGAGGCTATTGTCGCTATAGAGAGCTGCATGAGAAATGCAAAAATTTAAAAGTGCATTTTAATTAAAATAAGTAAACTAACTAGAATGTGTGTGGAGCGAGCCAAGGTGAAAGCACAGATTGCTCCATGTAGAGTGTGAGGAAGTTTAACCTTCCTGAGGGTTCAGAAGGAAATAAATGGTGGTAGCTGAGATCTGGAACCAGTGTGATACATTCAGCATGACAGACAAGGAAGGTAGCGTTTGGCTGCAGTTTAGTGAATAGAACAGAGACAGGAGAGAGGAGGAGGCAGCAGCAGCATTATTTCCCTGGTAGATGGATCAGTCTATGCCAGACTTAGCTTTCAGGGGCTACTTATTTACTTGTTTGCTGGGTCTTTATCCTTAACTGTATCAAGGTGAGGATTAGGGGATGGGAAGCATGGTGGTGGAGCTTCAGACCGAAACTGACGTGCAGCTGGAGATTCCGGAGGCTCAGTCATGGTTAGCAAGGCCTAGGCTGTGAGAAGAAGCAGAAGTATCCCTCCTCCCTTTTAGGAGGGAAGGGAGGAGGGACACGCTGTGTATGCGCAGCATGGGGGGAGAAGCTGCTACTCTTACTCCTAACAACCCAAAAGGGCTAGCAGCGTTTCCTATGTTGTCTTGTTCTCCTGCAGCTGTGCATGATATTACAGCTGCTATGCAGCTTGACATCCAAGGGAGATTTGTAAGTGTCATGTGAGAGATGAGATTTGGCAAGTCTGTCTAAATCCTTTTGGTTTCAGAGTGGTAGCTGTGTTAGTCTGTATCAGCAAAAAAACCGAGGAGTACTTGTGTCAGCTTGGAGATTAAGGCCTGGTCTACACTACAAGTTTATGTCAAATTTAGCAGCGTTAAATCGAATTAACCCTGCACCCGTCCACACAACGAAGCCACTCTGAACTTGGATACACTGGCCAGGTGTACAGGAAAAGCCCTGGGAACTTTTGAATCTCATTTCCTGTTTGGTCAGGTGAGCTCATCAGCACAGGTGACCATGCAGAGCTCATCAGCACAGGTAACCATGCAGTCCCAGAATCGAAGAAGAGCTCCAGCATGGACTGAACGGGAGGTAGTGGATCTGATCGTTGTATGGGGAGATGAATCTGTGCTATCAGAACTACGTTCCAAAAGACAAAATGCCAAAACATTTCAAAAAATCTCAGAGGCCATGAGGGATAGAGACTACAGCAGGGACGCAACACAGCACCGCGTGAAACTTAAGGAGCTCGGACAAGCATACCAGAAAACCAAAGAATCAAACAGACGCTCCGGGACAGAGCCCCAGACATGCTGCTTCTACGCTGAGCTGCATGCAATTCTAGGGGGGGGCCGCCACCACTACCCCACCCCTGTCTGTGGACTCCGATGAGGGGTACTCTCCACCATGCCTGAGGATTTTGCGGACGGGAAAGAGGAGGAGGAGGATGAGCTTGAGGAGAGCACACAGCACACCTTTCTCCCCGACAGCCAGGATCTTTTTATGCATTGAAATACTGAAATACCCTCCCAACCTAACCAAGCCGGAGAAGGGACCTCTGGTGAGTGTACCTTCTAAAACTGTTGTTATAAAAGCAAGCATTTTTTAATGATTAATTTGCCCTGAGGACTTGGGATGCATTCGTGGCCAGTACAGCTACTGGAAAAGTCTGTTAACGTGTCTGGGGATGGAGCGGAAATCCTCCAGGGTCATCTCCATGAAGTTCTCCTGGAGGTACTCTAAAAGCCTTTGCAGAAGGTTTCTGGGGAGAGCAGCCTTATTCCGCCCTCCATGATAGGACACTTTACCACGCCATGCTAGTAGCAAGTAATCTGGTATCATTGCATGACAAAGCCTGGCAGAGTATGGTCCTGGTGTTTGCTGGCATTCAAGCAACATCCGTTCTTTATCTCTCTGTGTTATCCTCAGGAGAGTGATATCATTCATGGTAACCTGGTTGAAATACGGGAATTTAATAAAGGGGACATTCAGAGGTGGCTGTTCCTACTAGGCTGTTTGTCTGTGGCTGAAAAGAAATCCTACCCGCAGTTAGCCAAGCGGGGTGGGAGCCCATTGGCGCTGAGCTGTTCGTGTTTGGCTAGCAGTGATCTTCCCTGATACCAGCCATGCGGTGGGAGGAGGGGTAAAGCGATCATCCCAGAGAATTGGAGTGGGGGGGGTTAGTTTGGTTTCTGCTGCTGCACGTTAACACTAAAACCGCAGCACTAAATGGCCAACTCAACAGGCTTTGCTTGGTATGAGAAAGGAGGGTGCTGCTGTTATGAAGGTTGCAGAAGCCTAAAGTGGAATTCTGTTGCCCGTGTGAGATCTCTAACACCAAAGCCACAGGCACTTAATATAAGATGCAAAATGCAACCTTGTACCGAAGTCACATGTGCTATGTAATGTGAATAGTGTTCACTGTGAAAGACTATAGCCATTGTTCTGTAAAATGTATCTTTTTAAATACTTCACTCCCTTTTTTTCCTCCTGCACCTGCAAATGTTTCAAGCCTCCCTCCTCCATCCCAAAGACTAACTCAGATAAGGCAGCGAAAAAAACACACGCGTGATGAAATGTTCTCTGAGCTCATGCAGTCGTCCGGCATGGACAGAGCTCAGCAGAATGTGTGCAGGGACACAGTAGCACAGTACAGGAAAGCGGCCAATGAACGTGAGGACAGGAGGGACGATCGAGATGAGAAGTGGTGTCAGGAAGATCAAAGGAGGCAGAATGCAGTGCTGGGGCTACTGCGGGATCAAACGGACATGCTCCAGCGTCTGTTAGAGGTTCAGGAACGGCAGCAGGATCACAGACTGCCACTGCAGCCCCAGTTTCACCGCCCTCCTTCCTCCCCAAGTTCCGTAGCCTCCTCACCCAGATGCCCAAGAACACAGGGGCAGGAGGCTCCGGGCAACAGAAGGCTGTCATTCAACAAGTTTTGAAGTGGCCTTTTCCTTCCCTCCTACCCTCCTCCCACACCCCACCCGGGCTACCTTCTGAATTATCTCCCTATTTTTAGAATCAATTAATAAAGAATACATGGTTTTTAAACGATAGTGACTTTATTTCTTTTGCAAGCAAGCTGTGATCGAAGCGGGGAGGACGGGTTGCTTACAGGGAATTAGTCAACCAAGGGGGTGGGTTTTCATCAAGGAGAAACCAAGAGAAGCATCACACGGTACCCTGGCCAGTCATGAAACTGGTTTTCAAAGCTTCTCTGATGTGCAGCGCTTCCTGCTGTGCTCTTCTAATCGACCTGGTGTCTGGCTCCGCGTATTCAGCAGCCAGGCGATTTGCCTCAACCTCCCACCCCGCCATAAATGTCTCCCCCTTACTCTCACAGATATTGTGGAGCACACAGCAAGCAGTAATAACAGTGGGAATATTGGTTTCGCTGAGGTCTGAGCGAGTCAGTAAACTGTGCCAGCGACCCTTTAAACGTCCAAATGCACATTCTACCACCATTCTGCACTTGCTCAGCCTGTAGCTGAATAGCTCCTGACTACTGTCCAGGGTGCATGTGTACAGCTTCATGAGCCAGGGCATTAAGGGATAGGCTGGGTCCCCAAGGATAACTATAGGCATTTCAACATCCCCAACAGTTACTTTCTGGTCTGGGAAGTAAATCCCCTCCTGCAGCTGGTTAAACATGAACACAAGCGTCATGAATCTTTCCCGGCCATCCCACGTTGATGTTGGTGAAACGTCCCTTGTGATCCACCAGGGCTTGCAGCACCACTGAATAGTACCCCTTGTGGTTTATGTACTGGCTGCCCTGGTGGTCCGTTTCCAAGATAGGGATATGCGTTCCATCAATAGCCCCACCACAGTTAGGGAATCCCATTGTAGCAAAGCCATCTACTATGACCTGCACATTTCCCAGAGTCACTACCTTTGATAGCAGCAGCTCAATGATTGCATTGGCTACTTGCATCACAGCAGCCCCAACAGTAGATTTGCCCACTCCAAATTGATTACCGACTGACCGGTAGCTGTCTGGCGTTGCAAACTTCCATAGGGCTATTGCCACTCAGTTCTCAACTGTGAGGACTGCTCTCATCTTGGTATTCTTGCACTTCAGGGCAGGGAAAAGCAAGTCACAAAGTTCCATGAAAGTGCCCTTACGCATGCAAAAGTTTAGGAGCCACTGGGAATCATCCCAAACCTGCAACACTATGCGGTCCCACCAGTCTGTGCTTGTTTCCCAGGCCCAGAATTGGTGTTCCACGGCATGAGCCTGCCCCATTAACACCATGATCTCCAAATTGCCAGGGACCACGGTTTTAGAGAAATCTGTGTACATGTCCTCATCACTCTCGTCACCGCACTGCCGTCACCTCCTCGCCTGGTTTTTCAGGTTCTGGTTCTGCATAAACTGCATGATGATACGCAAGGTGTTTACAATGGTCATAACGGCTGCGGTGAGCTGAACGGGCTCCATGCTTGCCGTGCTATAGTATCTGCTCAGGCAATCCAGGGAAAAGGGCGTGAAATGATAGTCTGCCGTTGCTTTCACAGAGGGAGGGTTGACTGATGACATTTCCCCTTACCATCTGCAACAAATTTTTGGCCCCATGAGGCATTGGGAGCTCAGCCCAGAATTCCAGTGGGCAGCGGGGACCGCGGGAACTGTGGGATAGCTACCCACAGTGCACCGCTCGGAATGTCGACGCTTGCCACGGTACTGTGGATGCACTACGCCAAATTAGTGTGGACGTATGCACTCGACTTTATACAATCTGTTCCCAGAAATCGACTTCTATAGAATCGGAGTAATTTCGTAGTGCAGACAAGGCCTAACAAATTTATTTGGGCACAAGCTTTTGTGGGCTAAAACCCAGTGGGTTTTACAAAAGCTTATGCCCATATAATTTTGTTAGTCTCTAAGGTGCCACAAGTACTCCTCGTTCTTTTAAAATCCTTTTGGTTAATCTCAATGTGTGATTTCAAAGCTGAAATCTAATTACACCTTTATAGTATATTTGCCTTGGCTAAGACATGTCTAAATAAGTTTTGAACCCTATTACTAATGAATTCAAGCTAAAGTCTAGCAGGATGAGAGTGCACTTCCTATGCCAAACTTCTCATCCACTCTGATTTGGCAGAGTTTTTCCTCTCTTTGCACTCTTTGCACCTTGTGTAATCATTTATACTGGCGCAAGATAAGAATCTGGCCTTAAACTTATGTCTCAAAAGATACCTACCTCAGCAATTTTGGGGTCTGTGAACTAGGGCTGTTGATTAATTGCAGTTAACTCACGCGATTAACTCAAAAAAGTTAATCACAATTTAAAAAATTAGTTGCGATTAATCGCAGTTTTAATCGCACAGTTAAACAGTAGAATACCAATTGAGATGTATTAAATATTTTTGGATATTTTTCTACATTTTCAAATATATTGAGTTCAATTATAACACAGAATACAAAGTATACAGTGCTCACTTTATTATTATTTTTTATTACAAATATTTGCACTCTAAAAATGATAAACAAAAGAAATAGTATTTTTCAATTCACCTCATATAAGTATTGTAGTATAATTCCTCTATTGTGAAAGTGCAACATAAAAATGTAGATTTTATTTTTGTTACATAACTGCATTAAAAAACAAAACAATGTTAAACTTCAGAGCCTACAAGTCTACTCAGTCCTAATTCTTGTTCAGCCCTCACTAAGAGAAACAAGTTTGTTTACATTTACGGAAGATGATGCTGTCCGCTTCTTATTTACAATGTCACCTGAAAGTGAGAACAGTCATTCACGTGCCACTTTTGTAGATGGCATTGTAAGGTATTTACATGGCAGATATGCAAAACATTCATATGCCTCTTCCATTCCAGAGGACATGCTTGCATGCTGATGACGCTCGTTCAAAAAATAATGCATTAATTAAATTTATGAGAGAACTCCTTGGGCGAGAATTGTATGTTTCCTGCTGTTTTACCTGCATTCTGCCATATATTTCATGTCATAGCAGTCTCAGATGATGACCCAGCACATATTCATTTTAAGAACACTTTCACTGCAGATTTGACAAAATGCAAAGAAGGTACCAATGTGAAATTTCTAAAGATAACTACAGCACTAGACCCAAGGTTTAAGAATCTGAAGTGCTCTCCAAAATATGAGAGAGACAAAGTGTGGTGCATGCTTTCAGAAGTCTTAAAAGTGCAACATTGTGATGCAGAAACTACAGAACCCAAACCACCAAAAAGGAAAATCAGCCTTCTGCTGGTTGCATCTGACTCAGATGATGAAAATGAACATGGGTCAGTCTGCACTGCTTTGGATTGTTATCTAGCAGAACCTGTCATCAGCATGGATGCATGCCCTTTGGAATAGTGGTTGAAGCACAAAGTGATATATGAATCTTTATTTGGCATGTAAATATCTTGATGGCCCTGTTCTCACTTTCAGATGCTATTGTAAGCATTATCTCCTGCAAATGTAAACAAACTTGCTTGTCTGAGCAATGGCTGTAAAGAAGTAGGACTGAGTGGACTTGTAGGCTCTAAAGTTTTACATTGTTTTATTTTTGAATGTAGTTATTTTTTGTACAGAATTCTACATTTGTAAGTTCAACTTTCATGATAGAGTTTGCACTACAGTACTTGTATTAGGTGAATGGAAAAATATTATTTTGTTTTTTACAATGCAAATATTTGTAATAAAAATAAAGTGAGCACTGTACACTTTGTATGCTGTGTTGTAATTGAAATCAAAATGTTTGAAAATGTAGAAAACATCCAAAATATTTAAATAAATGTTTTTTATTATTAACAGTGCGATTAATCATAATTAATTTTTAATTGTGCTATTAATCACAATTAATTGTTTTAATCACTTGACAGCCCTACTGTGAATCTTTATGTGGGTCTGGAAGAAACCCACATGATTCTAGTATTTTATACCTTTAGACCTCCTGGAAGCATTTGGTGTGACCAACATATCCCCAGTGATCAATTCCTTTTACTAATCTGCCAAGGAACTCCCCACAGATTGTAGCCTGCTGATCATCTCAGCATCATCTTTGGTTCTTCCAAAATTTCCTTTCCTAGAAGTCTCCATTGTGGCTCTGAATAAAAAAAAAAAGTGATTTTTCACCAAGAAATCACATCCTAACAAAATTTGAAGCCCTTGGTCTTCTCCACATGAATAGGGCTTCATTTCCCCTGTTCCCACACTCATTAGGGTAGCTGTAAGTAGCCTGCTTGTGTTGTAGTCATACTCAGGGACTTTAGACTCCAAACCATTATATATCATTCTGGATACCCTGCGGTATTGAGGCATTTGGCAGCTTTACCTCTTTTTTTTCAGAGAATCATGGAGTCCCAAAATTCTCTGATGCAACTATGTTTCCAAAATGCAGAGGCTTCATGCCTAAAATTCTCTATTCAAGTTGAGAGCAATCTTGGTGCCAAACTTTGGTTTCAGAGCCGCGGCGTTGCTATAGTGGGACCTTGGGAGGTGTTGTACACCTCCAGTCTTAAGTTTGTTGACACATCACTGACCGTGTTGAAACACACACAAATCATCCAATCACAGAGAAAAACAAAAAAAACCTAAATGTATGTTTCAGAGTCTTGTATAGACCTGTATATGCAATAGGCTGCGGAATCACTGTCCTACAAATAAGAATCAGAACGTTTTTTGTTTGGGCCCTGATCCTTTCACATAATAAATTCCTGCTGATATACACAAACTATCCAGTCAAGGGAGCAAAAATGAAGATTTTCTGTGATGTTAGAGCCTTATAAAGGAATTAAACTGTATAATTTAGAACTTCATACAGATAAAATTCCTACCAGACTCACTAGCCTCCTTTCTCCTTCACTTTCTCTCTTAGCTTAACTTGCAACCCTGGATCAGTTCTCCCACTCACTTTCCATCGCTGAATTCCCTATCTGACTACCACTATGTCTCGTTTAGCATTGTTCACCTGCCCTCTCTTCTTCGGCCCATTATCCAGCGCTTCATAAATTCTCATCTGTCAACATCTATACTACCACTTTGCTCTAAGTCCTCTACTCCCGTCGTCTCTTCCCTCTTCTCTGTTATCTGTCAGTGACCTTCTCTACCTTCCTTGACTATGGTGACCTGCTCACCTTTTGCAAGGAAAACTTCCGGACTAAGGGGCTGAGTCAGAGTCAGACTCTAGTTTGCCAAACTGTCATCTTCTCTACCACCTATTAATAGACACCTGTATAAGCATTCAAGTGAATGGGATCTTCTAGGTAGAACAGATCCTAATCAAGTTTAAAATGGTACTCATTCTGCCCAAGCAACCTAGAGCCATGAAACCTTCCATGTTTTCAGTAACATGTCCCAGGTTATGAGTAAAGTAATGATTTTAGATGAACATTATATTTCTGATACTAGAAGTTTAGATTGGAAAAAAAGAAATCAACAAATTCTATAATAAAAAACAGTTCCCAGTTCTCATCTTACATTGGCCTAACTCCAAGGGAACTCCATTTCAGTCAGTAAATTTACACTGGTGCAAAACTGGTGAGACACAAATGAGGTCTTGAGCCTTCTTATTCTGCATTTATTGTCAACGGCTAAAGCTGTCATTGTCATTTGTTTCCTACAAACAATACTTCTGTTGGAAACTTTGGAGGCAGGAGTTATTTAAAGGTGTGGTCTGTCAGGGTTGTAACACCTATAGAAACGGTCAGGCTTCTGTAGCTGAGAGCGACATGTTGTATAAGTAAGTTACTTTAACATTTGTTGGAATTAGATTATTTATTTATCGTATGCATGTCTCTGCCAAGTTTTGTCTGCTTTCCTAGTTTGGAATGTTAATGCTGTGCAGGGGATTGAGCATGTTGAATTCATTTAAACATTTCCCCTTGTGTTGAAGAAATGCTGCATTTCCCTTTTCTACCAC
Source organism: Eretmochelys imbricata (assembly GCF_965152235.1). Lineage (NCBI taxonomy): Eukaryota > Metazoa > Chordata > Testudines > Cheloniidae > Eretmochelys > Eretmochelys imbricata. Next base: position 197,165,920 of record NC_135574.1, on the reverse strand, counting down.
CACCACTCCTCCTGTTCTAAAGGAGCCAATCATTCAGCTCAGAACACTCTGTCTTTTGTGGGGAAAGCACATACGATCTGTTATGCTATCAGGCCAGTCAGAGTGCATGGAAGTTTAATAGCTGTAAAACCTGTGACTTCATTTTAAGAAAACAAGATTTTGACTTGAACGGTCAGTTTGAGTTAGAGTTTTATTAGCTTTGCACACAATTTAATTCTTCAGCAAACACACTTGACTTCACTTCTTTCCTGTATTTCTATTAGATTGTTCCTTTCCTTAACAGTTTAGTCGGTCTTTTTCCAGTACACATTAACGTTCTGTCATCCATTGTTGTGATAACGTTTGAGAGGACATGTGACTCATAATTCCATTAAAGTAGGCATGGAGGTGAAGACCAGCTTGTGAACTTCTTGCAGCATTGTTTACTAAAAGTTCACCTTGCAAGCAGAGACAAGGATGAAGAAACTGTCCAGCATTTTAAACTAACATTTTATTGATATTTAAACTATTGTACATATTAAATTACATAGTTCAGAAGTGAAGAGTAAACAAATTTTTTGAGCTCAGGGACTCATCTTTTTTTCCCTTTCTTTTACAAAATTCAGGACCCCTTACAAACACTTGGTAGTTATTAGTATTTGTTATTTTGCAACACTCAAGTGTGCTAGGTGCCTCACAGTACTGATGAGAAGACATGTTCCTTACCTGAAGGGGCTTACATGGCAATTTCATGCATGAGGCAACAGGATGGGGAGGTAACAAGACAGGTGGAAGAAATGACATAGTCAGCATCAATAAGATTGTGGCTCTTCATTGAAGACTAGTGCACAATATGATGGAATAAAGATGATTCATTTAAAAAAAAAAAAGATATGTACATAGATGACTTTGCCAAAATGTTACACTTCCCCTTCAGTCTTCCTGGTGCTGATGTGAAGGAGCAGCCTTGGGATTTACACAAGGTTTTTTCTAGCAGTTGCCAGGTGGCAACCTCTGATCATCCAATAAGTTATTGACCGAATTGCTTAGAAGAGAAATCTCTTTGTAAGAGGGCCAATGGCATCCTCCCCATAGAATTTTTAAATACATCTACCTGGTTTTGGCACAATCTAATGTGCTCTAAAGGAAAATCAATTACATTGAAATGAATATAAAATATCACTTTTCAAGAATATCTTAACGTCTAAGGAATGGTTTAGCAATTTCTGGAAATCAAGATTAATTTAATCAGAAGTTGGAAAAACACACATTTGAAATTTTGGTGCACAGAGAGAGCAGTGTGAAACCGTGAAAGTTCTCATAGGCACTACTTCGGTCCAAGACACTAGACTGAGAACCTCTGTTCTATGAAAAGAAATATAAAACCAATGGCAGCTCTAGGGTAACACTGTAGGTGGAGAATTCTAATTTGTCTTTATTCAGCACTGCCAGCCACAAACATTCAAAAATCATAATTGGCATAAAAATAAAAAATTGAGTGCTTTTTATTTGCCTTCCAGTTTTTGAGACTTCAGGGCATGTAGGTTTGATTTTCAAGCTTTTGACCTCAACCATGAGGGCTAGAAATGTGTTTTGTTTTGTTTTTAATGAAAAATGAGATGCTCAGAATGACATGAATCCAGAACCTGGGGCTTTAAGAAAAGCACCAAATATCACAATATTTGCAATAAAAATGGAAGTGAAATTTGGAGAGCTGGCAACATTGCATATTACTGAAGAGTTTGTATCATTCGGTGTTCTTCCCTGGCTTTTCAAAAAAGGCCTGCTGCTATGCTAAATTGCCCCATGGGGATCTTTCATCTGAAAGAGCTATTCTGTTTAATTCAGAGCTGCAAATGGCACGAAGAATGGGCATGAAGGTACATCTATTTTACTATGACTTTATTCTATTTTTTTGGAGCATTGCCCCAGGTGCTATGGTAGATCAGCCCCCAAAGACTCTTAAGAGTACAACTTAAAACTGACAGGAATATCGTCTTTCATTAGACAAGCATTAAGCGGAAAACATGAATGCTTAACTTTTATGAGTAACCTCATAAAAGGCCAGTTTGCAGGATTTAGTGAATGAAGTTGTTTTTCCTGTGCAGGTAGTCCCATTTTAGTTGTACTTTCCAGTAGAGCCCTGGTTAGATGTTGATATAGTAAGCATGAAAGAAAATGCCTAGCCATTAGAAGAATGGAAAAATCAGAGCTACGTAGCAGTGCCAGGAAAGTCCTGCAATGCAGGTTTTGGGGAGGAAGAGTTTTGGGGAAATTTGAGTTGGTTTGGAACTTTACATTAATCTAAAAATGTTCTTAAACGTTTTTCCAAGCTTCCCTTAAACTAACTTGGAAACTGATTCTTCATTACTTTTTTATGGCAAAATAGGTTCTTTGGGCCAAATTTTCAACCCCAGTTCAGTCCCCTTTGCATTGCTTGAGTGGTATGAATGTGCACAGCTGGCCAGTTGAGAATTCTCCTAGTAGGAGTAGGGGCAACTGTAGTGTATTGAAAACTGTTAAAATTACAAGCTATTATAAATTCTCTGGGGTTTCCTGGTCCTGCTTGCAGGCTAAGGGACACTGAAGGAAGCGTGTGATCTGGGTCCTCAGATTTCAGTCCGCAAAAGAGTTGCCTGGAACAAGATGGGTTGAGTTGGACCTCTCTGCCTTTGGTAGCAGATCTCCCTCTCTCTATTTGGATGTTGTGTGTTAGATTTCTGGATTCTGTGAAATAAAGGAATGTTACACTGCAGCCTTTAAGGGGAAGTATTTGTTCTGTTTCTAACTGTGTGTGCGTGTGTGTGCGAACGCGCCATGAACAGAAGACAGCCCAGTGCTGTCTTAAGCAACTCTCAACTGGGGCATGGTCCCTTAAGGGTTTTCCGGATCATGTCCTAAAGTACTGTAGTAAGTAGTTGGTCTTTCGTTGAACATAACACCTCAAATTACTAATATGTTGTGATATCTTACCATGTTAAAGTGAGTAAACGGAAAACTGTGGAAATCAATAGAGTGGTTAGAGTGGTGTAGACTCCACACAAAATGTATACATTGCAGAGATCTAGTTGGTAGGCCCCACACAAACTGTATACACTGGCCTGAGAGTCCGGAGACCTGTATTTCTATTGCTGGTTCTGCCACGGATGTGCTGTGTGACTGTGCGCAAGTCAATTCACCCCTCCAGGCGTCTGTTTAACACGCTCTGTCTCGTCTGTTTTAGATTGTAAGCTCTTAAGGGCTGTCTCCCACTCCATATACACACAGCAACTACCATAATAGAACCTTGCCGTCAGCTGCAGACTTTAGGTGCTACCTTAAGGTAAGTAGCGGTTTGAATTTGCTGAAGGTGCAGTGGCATAAATGGTGACCGCATATTGTGGATCTATAGATACTGAACAATTTTAGACAATATTTTCTAGGCAACATCTGCTTTTGTTTAAATGATCTAATACAAAATATGAGCACCTAAGAGTTTTGGAAATAGTAAATATGTAGTTATCTGGCCACAGACTGATATTTTAAGACACTGAAATGTGGGTACTAGCCAAAGAGATCATTTTAAGGTACTGAAAGTGGGAAGTTTGGGTTGTTGTCTAACAGTTGCTGGTGTGTGTGTGTGTGTGTTCGGGGGGGAACAACTAGAGAAAATGAAGGGTTGTATGACAGCTTCTCACTGAAGCAGTTGTAAGTTTGTGTGTGTGTTTTCACATGGGCTAAACAACTTATTTTCCCCCATGTCATTCTCAGAAATAGTTGAACCAATTTTGCTCAAGTTTTCCTAAAAAAAACTCAGCCAAAAGCAGACATCTGGCACTTAAGTCCAAATGGTTAAAATTTGGTAAAGTTATAAGCAACTGGAAACAGGGTCTTGCAATGGGAGTGTCAGGCAACCTTAAGTATTAGCAGAGCTTCTGGCTCTGCATATAGTATATCTTATTATTTTGTGCCAAGAGAGGGCAAGGACTCTGCCATGAAGACAAAAATCCAGCATGAGGGGAAAAAAACCATGAGGATAGAAACTTTTACTGCAGGCACCCCTTTCCTAAAAGGCATGTGGCTGCTCCCAAGCACAAAAACTCTTTATCTTACATTCCATTAAGCCTTCCAGTGGCTACTTAAATACACTAATATAGCTTGACTAACACTCCTTTTGAAAGTCCATCTCACCTTTTACTTGCAAAAATACCTCTTCAAATTTTTCTTACAACGTTCCTTTTTAGGTCTGGTCTGTCCAAAATCCTACATTGTATAGCCTTGTCTTTTGTATACGTATGATATATTATATGTTGTCAGTCCAGCTTGTACAATGGGGAATCTTTGTACATATAAAAATCTAAGTTATGTTAAACTCCTTGTAAACAAGACCTCAGATTAAGGATGGTCTTGTGTTTAAGGCACAGGGTTGAGAATCAGAGGATGTGGGTTCTTTTATTGGCTGTATCCCGTACATACTTTTTGACTTTTGGCAAATCACTTAATCTCTGTAACTCAAATCCCTAGCTGAGAAATGGGGATAATATTTCCATTTAAAGGCACTCACTCTTGGGGTATGAGGGGGATGAACATCATAGAAATGCCTTATGAATATATATACAATTCAATTAACAGCACTAACACTCCACACATGTATGCAGAGTAAGTTAAGAAAAGATTTAATGGACCTAATTCTCAGGAAAACCTGATAGCTGAGTAATATGAATTGGAAATATGTGATTTTGACTTTGCAGGTTCTGGGCCTTAGCTGGTAAGCAAACACTTAATACAAGCATGTAATTTTACTTAGTGACTAGTCTTGCTGACTTTAATATAAATAAAGTTGTACATGTTCATAAGTGTTTGCAGAATCAAATCTTGGCGGCTTTCAGTACGGGATGAAATATATGATAGGTATTTTCCTATCCACTACAATGGGAGGAAGATATGCAGGAAAGGGCTTTAGAATCAAGACCTTAATAAGTGCATAGAATATATTAACGATCAGCATTTTCGAAGTAAGTCATTCAATTTATACCTTTCTTATCAAACGTCACATTACTAAAAAAAGAGGTAAAGAAAAATAATTTACACTGATTTTTCCCAAAATATAATAATGTAAGCTACTGGGCAGTTTCACCAGTCAGACAATAGAAAAGTATCTCCAAGCCTCAGTCTCTTAAAAGCCCTTTCCTCAGGGCTTGCTTATTATCCATCAAACAATCACAAAAACAAAAAGCAAATCTGGGGGAAAACCCTGGGCAACAGCTTCATAAAAGCTTTCCCTGCTTTAACCAGAAAAGAAGATACACCCTACCCCTCTGACTCAGCTTCCCCTTCCTTTTTCATTCTGCCCCAAGTCTCATTGATCATATAGATCTGATGTACTACATTTAGCGATTGTAATCACAACAAAAATTGAACAAAATCAGTCCCTTTTATGGTAAACCTCCCCAGGCAATAATAACTAGATTAGTATTTCAAGATTAAGCATGTTCATGTAAAACATTAGGGTTGTTGGTGATTTTTATGAGAAAGTGGCTACTCCCTAAGTCTTTTGGGGGGAATGCTGTGGTGGGGTAGAGGGAAGTCTTTTGGGGGGAATGCTGTGGTGGGGTAGAGGGAAGTAGAGGGATGTCTTGCAGGGCTCATCATCTTCTCCCCTAGCCATATCTGTCAGGGCTGGAGTGTGGAGACTTTGTTGCATGGACTCCACAATGGCTGCCAATAGCTGAGTGGATGGAAGTGATAAACGTGAAACTTTCACCCGGTGGGAACTGCTTTCCAGCACTCCTAGGGTGCCTGTGGAGTCGCTGGAGGGTTGCAGAGTCTTGCTTGCATACAACATGCACAGCCCCTACCTGCCAACTACTGCTGAAAAAGTCCGAGAGTCGGTTTGGCGAGGCACATGACTATTAGAGCATGGTTCGGTTGATATATGTTATGAAGAACAAAATAAAGACTGTGTTTTATGACCAGAGGAGCTGCTCCACATAGCACTAAAACTTGCAGGAAAATTATCTCCTTTAAAAACGATGCCTTTACTGCACTTTAAAAATCGTGGCTTTCCTTTCTTGTACGGAACGGTCAGATGATCCTTAAAGCATGCCCAGAGCAGATGACTCTCGCTGCTAAGATATAGGTTATGTCTACAGTACAGACCTTACAGTGGCAGAGCTGTCCCACTCTGAGGTCTCCTGTGTAGCTGCCCTTTGCTGGCAGAAGAGAGCGCTCCTGCCCGCGTAATTGAACCACCCCCGGCCAGCGAGGTTGGCTATGACTCCTGCCGCCGTAGCGCAGTGCACGGTACCACTTTTGCTGGTGAAATGTCTGTCTGGCAGAGGCGGTTTTTTTCACACCCCGACTGACAAAAGTTTTACCCACAAAAGTGGTAGTGTAGACAAAGCCATAGTTAATAACTGGTGTCTTTCTTTCCAGGGCTGGTTCTCATGCATCGTGAAACTGACAGAGGCAGCAGTGCTCTGGGCTGGGAGTAGCCCCAACAGGAAGACAATGTTATCTGCATGTTCCTCACTTATCCAGACCACAGAGAGAGCAAAGGCCTAATCACGCTCCCACTAAAGGCCCATCTGCGAATGCTGTTAGCAAATACCTCCAATGGCTGGAGATGGGGACACTAGATGGGGAGGGCTCTGAGTTACTACAGAGAGTTCTTTCCCAGGTGTCTGGCTGCTGGGTCTTGCCCACACGCTCAGGATCTAACTGATCGCCATATTTGGGGTCAGGAAGGAATTTTCTCTGTGGTCAAACTGGCAGAGACTCTAGGGCGGTTGCCTTCTTGTGCAGCATGGGGCATGCATCTCTTGCTGATTTGAACTACAGTAGAATGGGAGGTGGATTCTCTGTAACTTCAAGTCTTTAAATCAAGATTTGGGGATATTAGTAACTCAGCCAGAGGTTATGGGCTATATAGGAGTGGGTGGGCAAGATTCTGTGACCTGCGATATGCAGGAGGTGAGACTAGATAATCATGATGGGCTCTTCTGTCCTTATAGCCTATGAGTACAGTCAATCGGACTTCAATAATAATAGGGTGGAGTGAGCGATCTGTACTGCACATTACCTTTTGACAGTGCTCCTGATGCTGGAATGCCAGCAAGGACTTTCTGCAGCTGTCCACTGGCCTGCATTTAAATTTGCCATCTGAGCCCTCCACTCTTTTCCCCTTACTCCTGTGTCTGCTTCTCTTGCCCCTGGATCTTGTCTCCTGTCTCCTTACCTGGCCGGCATCTATGCCTTGCCTCCTCTAGTGGGGTGCAAGAAACCGAATGATTGATTATAAGAAGTGGCAGACAATCAAATAGCCTAAATCGCAGCAGGACTGGGATGTGCCTGAATTGGTCCCATTTACTTCTCACATACTTTTCCCTTCAATGAATTTGAAATTTATCACTGATCAGGGCTGCTGCACAGTCTCCATCTCTCAAATGCTATGGATGCTAGATAAACTTGGACAACTGAGGTTTCAGGTAATCAAGACCTGTAACAAAATAAAAGATGGGGGAGAGAAATATGACCTTTTAGGAAAAATGGGGATTGTGATGACAGATTTGGATAATTCAGGTTGTACTTTCCATCCTAATGATTAAGACGATAGGTTAGAGGTGTCAGACTGTAATGATACAGAAGACATAGATACTCATTTGTCTTCCTCAATTCTCTTACTATTAATTATAACCCACTTGGAGGATTCAAGGGTGGAGTGGAAGTACAGGATGTAAGAATTCCCAGCAGTTTATCAACTGAGTCCACATAATTAAATGTTATACAGGTGCCCCTGGTCTAAAAACTTTGGAAACTGTCCAGTAAAATAGAGGTGAGAACCTGTTTTTTGTTTGTTTTGTTTTACTAATAACATGAAAAAAATGATCTGACCCAACCAAACTAACAATCTTCTTATTTTCTGAGTCAGACTGACTTTTTCAAAGAATATTGCTGTGCTTGGCAGAATTCATTTTTATTTTTTAGAATTTAGATGGATAATATTGATGCTTACTTTTAAGCATTTTTAAAATTTTTATTGATTTAACTTTTCACAGTTGAGCAAAATTCTGTGGTTTCATCTTTTTTAAATTTTTATCCATTCAAATGTTCACAGTTATGGGACATTATGGGGAGGCTCAGACAATAATTATGTAATGACAGTGGACATTAAGATTCAAAAAGTTAAAGCTTTCTAACCCTTAAAACACAAATGGTCAACATTACATGTAAAAATATGCAAAGTAAAGATCCTTAAATCATATTCTAAGAAGTTCTCAAGCATCATTTTCATTACATTGCCTATCTGTAAATTTCAATGATCAGCGACAGAAATATGTTTTTGTTGGTTTGTGTGCATACTGCAAAATGGACATTTACTGACATTGACCAAAGATGTAAGACCACTGCTCACCACACCTATGAAGTTCCTTTACTTGTACATACATGTTTTCCCTTTTGAATTAACAGTGTCCATCATAGTCAATTGTATGGTTTTATTGCCTTATTCATTTTGCATTTTAAAGTGACATTCAATACATTGTCACAAGAGGGGGAAAATCAGATACAGACTAAATATTGACACATGGAAAAACACAGAAATCTGCCATTGCTCTTGTGCAGTAGAAGGCTGGAATAAAAAGCCAATATGAGATTTAGTAAAGAAAACGAGTTAGAAAGAGACATGTACCCATTGCCTGCCTTCATCTTGGATTTTCCATGTACCCCCTTGCTGTAGTTTTGTACATGTAAATAAAATAAGAAACAAACAAATGTTTTCTATCCCTTTTCCTCAGTGGGAATTTTTCCATCCCTTGACACACACTCCTTTTGATTGAGAGCATCCTGGGCAACTGTTAGCAAGTTGTTATTTAATGCAATTAATTAATTTTAATTGTTATTTAATGCAACTTTAATTTCATCCCTAAAGTACCTTCTGCTCCCCTTTAGCTCAGCCCTCTGGCTTACTGGTAGAAAGAGGTCTCTGTCATCAGTAGGTGTTGGGCCTGTGGCCATAGGCTGAAGGCCAGTTGCAAGAAGACAGGAGGCAGCCAAGTGTATTGTGGATACAGAGAGATGGAGAGACCTAGTCAGAGATGGAAGAGGAATTGGCTAGGGTCTAAGGTATAATACTTTACAGAGAGCCCCATCAATCCTCAGGACAGCCTGGGATAATTATACCAAACATACAAGGTACATGGAGACTTATCATTAAAAATAAATAGATCCATCAACTACTACCAACAGAGAGAAATAGAGACAACTCCCTAGAAAGAACTGATTATTCTAACTTGGAGAGAACCCTCTGTATACATGGACATTTGGGACTGAGGACCTGGGAGTCTTGTATTGGTCTCTCAGACAAATTAAAGACTTTTTCAGTGAGAGCCAAGTCTGGCACAGCATTAATCCAATGTAAACGTGTAGGAGGTTTGGCCTACTTCCACAGCAAAGAAATAAAATGCATGGAGATCAATAAAGAAAGATGAATGTGCTTGCCTTTATGGTGGCTTTCGGTTGTCATTACAATATCTTGATGAAGATAGATGGTAGGTTAGCAGGAAAGGAGCCCTTTGCAATATTGTATACAACTTCTGAACTCTGCAAACTTTGTCTTCTTATAATCATGATTATTTATTATTTATAAAGTTCCGTAGGTGCTTTGCAGAGAGAAAGTTGACAAAGGGCCAAATTCAGAAACAAATAAGTTTAGAAGTAATCTAAATTGTAGTTTACTCCAGACACACCAATGTAGGTGTTAGACCAGATTGGTCCTTGTCTGCCTGAGAGAATTCTGCAAAACAGTTTCCCACTGCTGCTACCCCCAGTTCATTTATACTGGTGAGAGCCCTCACATTTGTGGCTCTGATGGCTTGAGGCTTAAACACTTTTCAGATTAATTAAAAACACTGCAAACCACTGGAGCCCTGCCTACATTCGGGCCTGGATTAACCAATGTGCACGAAGTACACTTGCTGGGGGGCCCTACCTCAGGAGGGAACCCAACCACTGGGAAAAAATGGATGAGGAACTGGCAGCCCTGGGGCCACCTGTGGCTGCCAGATCACTTTGTGTGACTCGTCACCTCCGGAAGGGACAAATTCCCCTCTCTACCTCTCCCGTCATCACTGCCCTCGCCCCCTCCTCCCCCCACCTTCCTGATCTCACTGTGTTGCTCCTGTATCCTCCATGTGGCGCTTGTGGCCTGCTGCTGGCCATAGAAGGCATGCTGCCTGCCCCGGGATCTGTTTCTTTAGAAGCAAAGCCTACTAAGGCTATTCCTGCTGCGTGAGAGCTGGTGCTGCTTAGTGTTGTCTCATGGAAGAGTATGTAACCTCTGGAAAGAGGGGCAGGGAAAAAAGGGCGTATGGCTCGCCAAAGGGTTTTAGTGGATTTTGTGGCCCTCTACTACCACTATCATGTGATCTGTCTAGTTTAAGGAAGTCGTGGGGCGGGGGGCAATTTCCTTTGTGCCCGCAGCTCCAAAATGCTTTAATCTGTCCCTGCCTACGCTGGGGAGTCTACTGATGCGTACGTCCATTCAGCCGAACTGCTGGTAGCATCTGCATGTAGACATGGCCGAGACCTACTTATTGTCTCATAGTCGCTTAAACTCTCACTCACTTATCGACATGAAACTTGTCCTTCCCCCAACATAGCATCCTCTCTCCATTTTCTCCTCTATGTCTAAGGGAATCTAAATTGATATTACTGACATGCCAAAGGACCAGCAAAAAGGAGTGGAGCAAGAAAAGCATCTAACAGGAACAGGGAAGAATATGTGAGTTAAAGCAGGTAAGTAATACCTTCTTATAGCTTCTCAGCCTGTGAGTGTAGACTCTTTCACACTCTCACATTGGTAAATGGTGCAAGCAAGACCCTATGTTCTGTGTATCATGGTAAACCTAATTTAGGTTTACCATGAATGCATCCGATGAAGTGAGCTGTAGCTCGCGAAAGCTCATGCTCAAATAAATTGGTTAGTCTCTAAGGTGTCAAAAGTCCTCCTTTTCTTTTTGCGAATACAGACTAACACAGCTGCTACTCTGAAACCTAAATTAGGAAGCGGGAATACAGAATTATGTGACACTGTTCCTCTTTCCCCTCCGCCCCCAGCACATCAGCCCAATCAGTAGAGCTGGTCGGAGAAACTTTGACAGAAATATATTCTGTCAGAATGTGCCATTGAAATCGAAACGCTTTGCAAAATTGGGTCAGTTCACTGGAATTTTGTTTCAGAACTCAGAGGGGAAAAGTTCCAACAATGTTGACACGCTGGGAATGAAACTTTTTGATTTGTTGTTTTGAAATGACTTTTTGTTTTGAATTCTTTATTTTAGAGTATTATAGATTATAATATAATCCAAAATAACAGAAGTCAAAAATGAAATGTTTCAATTGACCCCAAATGATTTTTCCCTCTCCAGAATTTTTCTTCATGGAGAATTTCAGTATTTTCAGGTTTTGTTCCAATTCAGAATGAAGCAAAATTTCATGAAACAAAACCACTCTACCAATCAGCACAGTGTCCATTTTCATGTTAAATGTATTTTATGCCGCCCCCAAACTATCCATTTTCAGTGTACTGCAGGTTTGTGTATTGAAAATGCATAACTGCATTGGCCATGATGTTGGGTAAGAACAGGAGGTGACTAAATTTGGGAAAGGGTTTTGAATTCTTCATCCCAGTGAACCTTAACATCAGGTCACTGCCCCACTGCACCCTGCCCCTGCCGAATCCAACAATGAGTGGTAAGCACCTTATCATAATGTTTCTGCTAAAATGATGGGCAATGAAATACTTTGAATTATATTATTGACTGTCGTCTTTAGTCTCCAGCATCAACATCCGAGTGAGCTTTAATGGGAGTAGAATTAGCAAACGTCATTTTATGTTCAATTTGTATTTTAAGAGTTATCTTTTTAATCATGAGAACTACAGACCTTTTTTTATAATTTTGTCAAATTCAAAAAGGTGGACTATTACGTGGCAATTTATGCAGCTGTATAACTGAATTGCCTTCGACAACTATAAATATATAAAAAGGAAAAAAGGAAATAAAATTAAAAAAATAAAGATTAATAATGAAAAACTAGATCTATTTAAAAAAAAACAAAAAGCATGTCAATGATAAAGGCATGTACCAGGCACGGTCATTATTCCATACTTACTATGCCAATAAACCCACAATAAGAAAGGAGAACTATGGAATAGTTCCTAGAACAATATATCATTAGGAGAGTGCTGAACAGTGTTTCCTCTAATTTTTTCCATCCATTTGCAGAATGAATTTTATGTGCACCATATCAAGATAATGCGCAGATGTGCACCACCAATAGAAACAAAAAACCTAGATATAAGTATTTTTAAAAAGTTATCGTAGGGATAATTACTCCAGCCAGGACAGGTTAGGCATTTTACTACTACTCAAAGAATTAAATTTAAGCGTAAGAGAGAAATAAAAATTATGAAATGCATATGTAAGCGGGGGAATGGTCCCGCTATTGTGCGGAACTTTCCTGTCTTATACACTAGCCCCAGTGAAAGGGGCTAGCGAAAGGATCTGAGTCATCACTCCCACTTCCTTTACCCAGAGGCCTGCCTAGGATGACCAGACGTCCCAATAAAATCGGGACTGACCCGATTTTTAGTTATTTGTCCCGTGTCCTGACCGATGCACCATCGGCATGCCATTTGTCCCAATACTGCGGCTTTGGCTGCTCCGGCTGCTCTCTCCCCTCCCCCCCCACCACCTCCCTCCTTCGGCAACTCCGCTCCGGGTTTTTTTTTTTGTTTTGTTTTGCTTCCCCATGTTTCCCGATATTTTGTCCGTTTCATCTGGTCACCCTAGGCCTGCCGGACCTTGAGGGCTCCCCTTCCACTCTCCTGTGTGGCAGAGTCCGCATAACCCCAACAAGGCTGGGCCCAGGATTCCTGGAGGGCTCAACTCTCAACTTTGTCATGGTCACTTAGGGCGGGGGCTAGGGTGTCCCCACTCCAGGGTGCATTCTCTGCACTGGATGCTCCCCTGACCCACTGATCATTACATACAGTGCAAAGCAAATACAATTTATTAAACAGCAATCAATTAAAAAAAAATAAGGAAAAAATGGGGAAGGTTAAAGCAAAACATGTAAACCCGCTCTGTGGCCCGGGGATGTCACAACCAGGGTCTCTGAAATGTAAGGGAAGTTCAGTCTGTTCCTCACAAGTCCCAGGTCTCCTTCTCAGACCCTAGCTTTGCTGCAGGGATGCTGTGGGTTGGACACTTGCTTTGGCAGTGTGGCTACACACCCTCAGGCTCTAGGTGGCAGGACCCTTCTTCCCAGCATCACCCCCGCTCCAAGTTACGATCCCCTCCCAAATATGGCCTGCAAGGCCTCTTGGCTGGGGGTGTCTCCCTGCACTGGCCCACTGTCCAGGTTTGCTCTCCCCAGCTGCTCACTGCACCTGGCTCCAGACTGCTCCAGCTCCACTCTGCCTCAGGACGGCTGCTGCTCTGCCTCCAGCTCCCTGGGCTGATTCTCTGGCCCCTCTGGCTCTGGTTGCTGCAGCTCTGCTCCCAGGACAGGTCTGCTCTCTGGGCCACTTCTGTGACACTGCTCCCAGCCCTGACCTGCTTCCTGAACTGCTCCTCTGGCCCCTCTGGCTGGCACGGCTCTACTCCCCAGCTCAGGTCGGGCCTCTGCTTTCTCCTTAGCTCAGCCCCACTCTGTCTGACCCAGGCAATTCCAGCTCACACAGAGGACAGGACCCCCCGGCCTCCTGACTCCCTGATCAGCCTGCCCACCCTGTGAATCAGGCTGACCTGGAGCATCGGCCTCTCCCCATTGTTCCTGGGCACTGTCAGTCTCAGGGTCCTGATTTCCCATCGACCCTTTCTCTTGGTACTGGGAGCTAGCCAACCAAAACACCCCCAATGAGTTTTAGTCCCCTTACACAGAGACTAGTCAAAAAACTAAAACAACACATTTTGAAAGAAGTATCAAGTAAAACAATAATAGAAGTATATGTTGGGAGGTCGTGTGAAAGACAGAGAGTGTGTGGGTGGGTGAGAGAGAGAGAGAGATACTGCTTGTTCAGACACAGCAACAGCTGACAGCAAGCTCCCTCCATCCTGAGCCCTGTCATGTCCTTCACCCCCCACCCCACTCTGTGGAGATGGGGTACAGGGGCAGGGGAGTGGGACACCCTGGCATCAACCCCGCCCCCCGCTCTGCACACCCCAAACAGGAGGCTCCCAGGAGCTGCTGGCCAGGGGCTCCAAGGCAGAGGGCAGGAGCAGTGGGGCTGTGGCGGGAGGGACACCTGAAGAGCAGAGCTTAGAGGGAGCTTAGCTGAGTCATGCTAAATCATGAAATGATCCATCTTCATGTACGGCTAACATCAGGTATTGGACAGTGACACTAGAGGCCAGGCTGAGTCATTGGGCAGAGTAAAGGAGGAATCAGGAAAAGGGAGGGAGTGAAACCAGGTGGAGAAAGGTGGGAAGAGGACCTGGGTGGAGATAATTAGGCCAAGGAAGGGAGGGAGAACTGAATGGAAGACAGTCAGGCAGAGGCACAGGCAAGAGGAAACAGACCGAGTAGGGGAAAGTGGGGGAAGGTGAGAACCAAGCACAATGTGGAAACTAGGGAAGGAGGAAGCGAGACAAATGGAGTGGAATAGAACCAGTGATTGGGGTCAAGACCCGGTTAGGGGGAGACAGGTTTGTCGGGGAGGATAGGCTGAAATTCCTCCCATGCGGAGCCCGCACTGCACAGACCAGGGCAGTTCTTTGTGGGCTGGCCCAGGATCCCTGACTGTGGTTGGGCCAAAAGGAAAAAACTGGGTCTTTGCCACCTTCCTCACACATGAGCCCAGGATGGCTAGAGGGCTGGCAAAAAAAAAAAAAATCCCACCTCTCCTTTCATCTCTCCTCTGAGTAGACAATGGTGCTGCCATTTAAAAAGGGACTGCATGGGCTGTGGGAGAGGCAGGCTGGGTGTCTGAGTTTAGGGCTGGGAGACAGGCCCGGCAAGTCCCTATGAGCCTCCATTGCATTTAATAACTATAATAAATGGGAGGAGGTGCCTTAGTCCAGGATTAAAGAATCAAATCCAAATGTGTGGGCAAGGAGCCCTCTTACTAAATCAAGGAATCCGCCTATCCTGGCTTTGAGGCCTATTGAGACATACTTGAAAAATGAGGTAGAGAGACCTATTCTTCTCATTGTTTGGGTTGCTTTGAACGACACCAGATGAACTGCCTGGCAAAAAGATCCTAAGTTTTTTTATGTGCATGTTTTTAGGACTTTGCTAAATAGAACTTGACTGGGAGTGTTGGAAACTAAAGCTCGCTTTCTGCCAGACTTGGAAAGGAAACCTCTGGGTCTGGTAGAAATTGAGTTATACCTAGAAAGGTAATGTAAGGATAGGGTACCAAATTAAGGGCTTGTCTGCATCAATAGACGGTATAGTTAGTGGTACAACACCCCAAGTGGGGACACAGGTACATTGGTATGAAAGCGCTTGTATGGGTCTACCTTATTCTTCTTGCCGTACAGGGATAAGCTATAAGCACTTTTATATTGATATAACTGTATCCATGCTATAGGTAGTAATGCTGTAAATCTTTTGGTTAATAAAAAAAAATCATATCTTTAACCAAAATAGTTATACCGGTATTAATATTGTATGTAGACCCAGGCCTCAGTCTCATAGAAGCTGTAGATCTGAGTGAATGTTCATTCCAACAGAAAATGCTAAATACTTTAAATCTTAAGACTCAACAATAACAGCATTAATTAAACAAAACGTTAAAATGTAATAACTGTATACAGGGAAGATAAGCTTGAGTCCTGCCTCACAATGTCTATGCTACAGGACTTAAAGAAGGTTACAGAAACTAGGGATTTGTCAAACCAGCTGTGCGCTAGCCTGTTTAAAATTAACTCTTTGTTCTGATGGAGTACTGAGCAAGCTCTTCTTTTGGTTACTCCACAAAAAAATTGAGATGAAACAGTTAAGTTTGTTATGCATGATGTACCTGATGTAAACCCAGAAAAGACAGGAAATGAAAAGTTAAGCCACCTAATAATACATAACCTTTACTTCTCCACGTATGAGCAAATACCCACAACTACTGTACACAACCACCCACCAATACCTTAACTCTACGTACCTAGCCCTGCAGCACCTCCTTTACCAATCACATCAGGCTACCTCGGTCCTTATCTTCTGCACACCCCTTCCTCACACTGCCGCCTCCCCACGTTATTACTTGTGAATGTTTGGTGTAGTAGTTTTGGTGTGTTTGTCCACTTTCCCTTTGTAACTTTTGGAGCACGGACCTTTATTACTGAGCCAGTGACAGAGTCCAACAAATTTCCATGGTTCGCCACTGGGGGAACTCCTCTGACAAACTCGTGGAACCCTTTTTGCCCAAGACTCCCACTGTGCTGTGGGGAATTCCAAGGGTAGTAGGGATTGCAGTGGATTGGGTGTGAGGGTGGGTGGTAGAAGCAGCCCCCTCCCTGTTCCATCCATTGGTTTGCCCCATTTGCATTCTCTCTCCATTCTCCTTTCACATGCCCTGAAATTCCCAGCTTCTCACGTTCTCCCTCCTGCCAGTCCTATGTTCTCCTGACCCCACAGTTGATTGCTCGTCCTGCCTTCCGTATTGATGCTGGAGCAAATGATTAAACAATCTATTTGTAAGTTGGAGGATAATAGTGTTCTAAGGAATAGACAGCATGGATTTGTCAAGAATAAATCATGCCAATCCAACCTAATTTTGGCCTTTGCTAGGGTTACTAGCCTAGTGGATGGGGGGGTGGGGGGAGGGAAGAAGTAGATGTGATCTATCTTGATTTTAGTAAGACTTTTGACACATTTTCATAAGCAAACTTGGGGAATGTGGTCTAGATGAAATTACTATAAGGTTGAACTGGTTGAACAACTGGTTGAAAGACCATATTCAAGAAGTAGGTATCAATGGTTCATTGTCAAACTAGGAGGACATATCTAGTGGTTCCCCATAGGGGTCTGTCCTGGGTCTTGTATTGTTTAACATTTTCATTAACGAGTTGGATAATGGAGTGGACAGTATGCTTATAAAATTTGTGGATGACACCAAGCTGAGAGAGGTTGTAAGCACTTTGGAAGACAGGATTAGAATTAAAAATTACCTTGACAAATTGGAGAATTGGTAAGAAATCAACAAGATGAAACTCAACAAGCACAAGTGCAAAGCACTACACTTGGGAAGAAAAAACATCAAATGCACAAATACAAAATGGGGAATAACTGGCTAAGCAGTAGTACTGCTAAAAGGGTTATAGTGGATCACAAATTGAATATGAGTCAACAGTGTGATGCAGTTGCAAAAAAGGTTAATATCATTGTGAGGTGTATTAACAGGAGTCGTAGGTAAGATCTGGTCATCAGAGACGACCATACCTGGTGATTGTGGGGGGGAACAATTTAATGGTTCAGCTGCCCCCAGAACAGGTCAAGTCATGCCCCCCCACGTTACTCCCAGTCTCCCCTCCTGGAAAGCAGTGGCCCTCTCCCTGCAGCTCTAAGCTATTGCTCCTGCCTCTCCCCATGGGGTGCAGCTTGCTGGCTCCGGCAGCTGCTATGCAGGGAGGGGGCTCAGCCGCCCCGTGTGACCAAGCAGGGCTGGCAAACCCTGGCAGAAATCTGGAGGGGCACGTGACCCCATCTCCTCCTTCCCCCATGCATTGCCTCTGCTGGGTACCAAACTTTAAGAAAGATGCGGACCAATTGGAGAGCGTCCAGAGGAGAGCAACAAAAATGATAAAAGGTTTAAAAAACCTGACACAGGAGGAAAGCTTAAAAAAACGGGCGTGTTTAGTCTCAAGACAAGAAGACTGAGAGGGGGACCTGATAAGTCTTCAAATATGCTAAGGGTGGTTATAAAGAGGATGGTGATCAATTGTCCATGTCCACCGAAAGTAGGAAAAGAAGGAATGGGCTTAATCTGCAGCAAGGGAGAGTTAGGTTAGATGTTAGGAAAAGCTTTCTAAGTGTAAGGATAGTTAAGCACTGAAATAGGCTTGGAAGTTTTAAGAACAGGGATGATAGGTGTACTTGGTCCTGGCCCACTGCAGGGCTAGATAACTTCTCGAGGTCCTCTCAGCTCTACATTTCTATGATTCTAAGCCTGGAGGGGCAGTGGAGTTGGTGTTTGATGGAGACAGAGTTACTTCTAGGCATCTCGGATTTATGCTATACTCCTATTGACTGTTCTTTGCAATGACACTGGGGCTTTGTACATGCTAATAAAGCCACTGAGCTAGATCTGTGCTTTGGAGCAATTCCTGGGGGACTTTCTATCTCCCCAAAGGTAGTAAGAGTTTGGAAAACCCAGCAGAGAGGGGTCCCGCAGTACACCAGCAAGAGTCCTTATCTGACACCTCAAAAGACCCAGCTCCTATATACTATCCACCAGATTACTAGCTGGTTTATAAGGAATTAAAATAACTAGGAGTGACTGAACACTGCATATCAGACCTTGCACTTTATCTGTAAAGCACCATGCTTGTCTATAGCATTATATAAATAACACACAAACTATAGTAAAAGAATATTATTCAGGTTGCAAATTCAATATGCAAAAATTAGGAAGTGCAAGTGTTAAGGTTTCCTGTGGAAAGATATGGGGTTCTTTAAAGCAAAAATGTGAAATTGAACATGTTTCTGCTATTAACATGGAATCCACTGTGGGAAAACCAAACCCCAGAATTGTATTGTCCCACACGTTCCCACTCCAGCAAACCCCTGCGTCCCTGTGACACGCTGTAGGAAGGAGCTTCCAGGTCTTCCCAAGCACCATCTTTAGGTGGACAAATATGGAGCTGTCTTGAACAGCGACAAGAGCAGAACAGCGAGTCACAAGTGGCAAGATAATCACTTAGAGCAAATGTCAGATGAACCTTTCACTTCCCCCGACTGACAGTTACACCACCTCCAACTTATTTGTTGTTTATATTGTGGTAACACCTAGGAGGCCCAATCGGGGACCAGGGCTCCATTGCACAAGGTGCTGTACAGACACAGAAGAAAAAGATGCTCCCGGCCCCAAAGCGACAGTAAGTAGATACAGGCAGACAGCTTGGGAAGCACAAGGAAACAATAGCGGTCAGCATGAAAGGCAGTAGTCCTAGCACACCAGCTGCCTCACTTGTCAAGTTGTTTTAGAGACATCATGGCAAAGGAGAGTTTTAAATTCAACTGCTATGGAAACGTGAGTTCACTCTATAGAGCTTGCATTAGTGTGAGTTGTTCACTTCTCAACCACATCGCTACCCCTACAGCTCAGTGGAAGAAGGGGGTTACGCTAACATTTCAAAAGGGCCAATTTTAAAAAAATAATCCAGGGGGTCTGGAGAGCTTTGCGGGTATCCTGATGAATTCTAGGTCACTTTTTTTCTTTTATGCTATATCAAATGTATTCAAGTATTATTTTTAAGTGTCCCCTTAACTAGCTTTCTATTTTTTTCTTTAGAAAAACTATAACGTTCTCCTAAATTTATTCTCTTCATTTCTTATAAACCAATTTGCAATCTTGACTTCTGCTTAATGATTTTATGCTACGTGCACGGTATACGGAGTGGCTGGGGACAAAGTTAAGGCTCTCTATAGTATTTTACCTCTGAATTTCCATAATGTCAAATTCCTGAGTTGTTTTAAAAGGGCAGTTGTAATACCAACAGACCCCAGTTGTTGGCAGGTGGGATCGAACCTGGGACCTCTGGAGCTTAGTGCATGAACCTCTACTACAGTGGCTCTCAAACTTTTGTACTGGTGACCCCTTTCACACAGCAAGTCTCTGAGTGCAATCCCCCCTTATACGTTAAAAAAACATTTTTATATATTTAACACCATTATAAATGCTGGATGCAAAGCAGGGTTTGAGGTGGAGGCTGACAGCTTGCGACCCCCATGTAATAACCTCGCAACCCTCTGAGGGGTCCCAATCCCCAGTTTCAGAACCCCTGCTCTACTGAATTAGCTAAAAGCCATTTGACTCTTAGCTAAGGCTATAGAGCAGACTCATTAATCTCTCTCTCTAGGTGGTCTTGGTGCCACTAGATAGGACAGAACACCGCACCCAGGAGATGTGTGTATTACACAGTGTAAGCTGGTAGTGTCTTGGCTTCCTAATGTGTGTGTGCGTTTTTTTAAATGGCAACATTCTAATAGGTTGTTCTCTTAAGTTGGAAAAGATATTGTCCCAAAACACACTGAGAACAGCTGGTGCAGCAGCCTCCAGGCCTTTCAATCTGGGAGCTGGCAGCTTGAGTATCTTGAGATCTCAATTGCTGAGGCAGGCTGGCCGCGGGAGGGCGGTCCTTCAGATAGCCAGGATCCAAATCCACACGTCCAGCTCCTTCTAGGGCTGAACATAAAGTTGTGTATGCAGATGGGGGAGGGAGATGAAAAGAGCCATAAGATGTAAAGTCTTAGTGTCACTTTTTTAAAGTAAGTTATGCTCTCTCTCAGAGGGAGATCAATAAGCCAAAGCCTGCAAAACATCACCTAGAAACAGGGAGTTTGGTATTTCTGTTACTAGCTGACTTTCAGACTAAAATTATCCCTTTTTACTTCTGTCACATAATCTTGCTCGTGTAGTGCAAAATACTGCCTGAATAGTCCTAGTCGTATGTCAGACTCATCTGGTTTTCATTAGGATCTTCTGCCATAGCAATGCAGATAAAATACTCTGGTCTGCTATAAGCATATCACTAATCAACAGCTCGTAATTTGTGAGCTACTAAACACATAAATGAAGAGCTATGCAGCTGTGTACGAGCCAAGAACATATCCCAGCCAAATCTTTAAGAAGTAGACTGGAAGGAAGGCACTTCACTGACAGAGGGCAGTTTAATATGTTTATGGGGGCTGTCCTGCTGTCTCGTTATAATGTGTTCTCGCCCACTCGTTGGGTGATGCTAGCAAGGGGCCTGGTATTTTAAATGGCAGGTCCTTGCTCCAAGGAGCCTGCAGTCTAAGGGGCTGGTCCAGCTTTCATTGCAGTCAATGAGAGATCAAACCCTAAATGAGACTTACCACAGCAAATGATGACAATAAACAAAGGGAGTCAGGAAAGGGTAGAGAAGGATGAGGGTTGCAAAAGTGAAAGATTATGAGATGTGCTTAATATCTAGGGTGACCAGATGTCCCGATTGTATAGGGACAGTCCCGATTTTGGGTCTTTTTCTTATATAGGCTTCTATTACCCCCCACCATCACCCCCTGTCCTGATTTTTCACCCTTGCTGTCTGGTCACCCTATTTATATCATGGACTCATCTTGTTGGCTCCTTTTAAAAGATGTATGGATACTAAATGAATTGGCTAGCAACGAGATTTTGAGCCCATTACCGGCCCTGCTGAGCAGTTACTCACCCAAGTGCTAGCACTGACACTGGTGGGACTGCTCTCCTGAGGAACTTCTCACCAGTGGGAAGAAGGAGTTCACAGCCTTGCCCCGTGTTAGGGCTTGTGGTGTGCGCAGTGTTATCTTGTGGCTTTGGTGCAGGGATAGATGCATGGTCTTTGGGCAGCCTTAGCTCAATATTTTTAAAATTTTCAAATATTATTTTAAAGTGTGCCCTTAACTGGCTCTCTAATTTTTCTCTTTAAAAAAACTGGACCACTCTACTAAATTCATTCTCTGAATTTCTTATAAACCAATTTGCAGTCTTGACTTCTGTTAAAGATTTTTGTTTGAGAATTAATCTAACTGCCTGAAATCATTCAACTAGTACAAAACTTACTCTCTGTGCATAATCAGGATTAATATACAGCTGGGTACACCCTCATAGATTTGCACTTCGATTATTCAGCCAAGAATGCACTTGTTACATCTGGTTCAGGATAGCCCTTTGGCATGCATATTATTTTTAACATCTGGAATTCCACACCTGTAGCAGCGGTAAAAGAGATTAGAGGTTGAATATTGGGGGAGGGAGTGGGAATCCGCACAATATTTCTTTGAATGTTTTGCTCCAAGCATATTCATATCCATTGGTGTTCACTTGACCTGAATAGTCTTGCAAACAAATTTAATATGACTGTAATATTCACCAAAAACAGACAGTTTAAACTATTATTGAATTTTAAATTTTTAATTGCAAGTGTTTGTATCAGAAACATGATCCTAATTGTTACACTTCTCCAACTAAGGGCACAGAAACACACAGTATGACTTATGTCTGATCAAAACAGGTTGAATTTAGAACATCAAAGGTAAAATCCTGGCCTCGCTGAAGTCAGTGGATGTTTTGCCATTGATTTCGTTGATGACAGGATTTCACTTCAAATACTTGTAACAAACTGCTTGTTAACAAGCCAGTGACCAAGAATTATTCACTGAAAATATTCAACACATACTTTTGACCATTCCCAAACGAAAAACAGGTGATACTCATCAAATGCATTATTTATCAGTCATTTGCCCTGCTCTAATAGATATCAATGAGTATTAATCTCGTTAGCCACTTTAACTGTTTTGATACTACAGTCCATAACAGTCTCTGCTGTGATGGATATACTGGAGTGTCCACTGTAGCTTTTGATTTAATCTGTTTGTCTGATTTTCCCCAAGACAAACTCAATAATGCTGAGAACAGGAAGTGCTGTATCCTTACCAAGAACAGCTGCCATCTGCACGGTCTGAACGACTCAAAACCATAAGAGGAAAAGGTGGTGACATGTTTTTAATCTTATGGTTTGGAAAAAAAAAAAAGGGTCACTGCTTCCTGATGCAACATAATGTTCAAAACGTCAATCCTGTCTCTAGTACTGCTCACACTTTCCCTGCAAATACTTGAAAATGTCTTTATTAAGAACCCTTGGCCAACCCCCACAGTCCTTATTCAGTGTCACCCACTCTTTACCCCTACAAACTCCCATTGAATCAGTCAGCCACACTGGCAAGTTTTTACTTTGTACTGGAGTCAATGGGATTTTTGCCTGAATAAGGATGAAGCAAAAACTGAGCTAGTTTGGCTCCATATCACTAAGGAAAGAGATTAAATTAGTTTATTTATTGTTTGACATATTTGCGGAATTTTCATAATTTAATTAAGGCAAACTCTGTACACTGGGTTCCTACGTTTGTTTCAACCAGTGATACATTTGAATGTGTTTCAACCAGTGATACATTTTGTTTAATCTATTCATCTGTGCCTTAATTCACAGCCATTTGACTGGGGTGCTGCAGCCCTTAAAGGAATTCTGGTTAACCTTGTGTGACATACCCAGGGTTGGAATTAGTCTAGACTAGTGAGTGGCTCTGTCACCCCTGCCCTGTAACCTGGGATGCCCTTTACACTGCTTTGCTGTTGTTGCCTCCAGTCCTGGACTGCTCACAAACAGTTTCCAGCATGTTATGTCTCTATGCACTTGCAGCCTGCCAGTCACACTCAGGGTTTTACCAGCCTGAATTACACTGCAGGGTGACCCCAGCACACTCCCAGTCCCAGACTTTGCCACATGTCTCCCTGGGCCAAGGGGAGGGAAGGAGGGAGAGAGGAGGCGGCGGGGAGCTGCTGCAGGGGGGGGCACCTCAGGGCAGGGGTGGGGTGGGGAGCTGAAGCAGGGCTCTCGGGGGGGGCGGGGGGGCGGAAGGTGGAAGTTTCACCTAGGGCATGAAACATCCTTGCACCAGCACTGATTGCTACACATGTTTTACCGGGACAATAATGACCAGCAAAGTATGTGTTTTCAGATGATACCTCACAAGCCATTCTTTTCACAAAGATTATTCCAATAGCATGCAAGGGGTGAATACAGGGGTACAGTTTATCACATGTGGCCACTACTCAAACCAGGGCTATGGGAGAGCATACACTGCACCAGAATCTCTGCTACCTTTGAGTAGGTGCCATCGTCCATCAATGCTGGGATGGCTCTGCTGGCTGATGCATGACTTGCACACGTCCATCTGGGGAACGTAGTGCTAGCCTAGCATAGTGCCGGGGTTGGTATTGTGAGTGTCCTGTGCACAGACGTAAGATGCATGCCATCCTCCCCCCCCTGGGACTGGCACAGAGCCAGACACCAACTGTCTCTAGGGTTCTATTTGTTTTCAGTCTATGGATTTTGATAACACTTACTCCAAAAATATAAGTACAGATATGTGAAAAATATTGCAATCATCTCTCCATTTTTACATCATTTCCTATATAAAAACAATTTTCTCATTTAAAATAAGGCTTGTAAATCTAAATGGCCCTTCACATCCTGTGCCAGCGGGGACTATGGTTAGAGAGTGCCTAGCACCTGGCTTGAGGCAAGTAGAAGGGTATTTCCAACCAGAACTCCCTAGAGATGCTCTACCCACTCTTTGCATCAGTACTGGATAATTAAAAGCTTGCGCACCCCTGGTGAGAGGTAGTCCTACGAGGAGCTGTTAAAAAGGGGGTCGGACCTGGGTGGCTCAGGAAATTGGTGTGATCTAAGTCACTGGTTCCAGTTGCACCCAGATGTGCAGTAGCTGAAAATTGTTACTGTCTCTTGACAGTTCAGTAGCATGTTTGAAATGAGTCGGTAGTCTCCCAGTAGACAGGTATTGCATCACAGATTTTACACTAATTAGCACCCTCACCCCACCCCCGTTGGCGGTCTCAGCACAAAGGCCAAGAACTGAACGGTTGTGGGGACTAAATACATCTTATTTCCTGAGGGTGATTTCTCACATCAGGACTGCAGGACAACAGCAGGGCTGTATGACACGTTTATCTTTGGGCTTGCTACAGCTGTTCTGTGGATAAGTAAAGGGCTTTGTTTTCCAGGACTGTCACTCTGGTACCTTTCCTTCACAGGACAAAAGAGAAAGGAAAAAGATCTTATAGAATGTGGCAGTTAAATGCAATTAGGCATCTTCTGCTGTATGTGAATGTACATAATCAAGGTTTCAGAGTAGCAGCCATGTTCGTCTGTAGCCACAAAAAGAACAGGAGTACTTGTGGCAGCTTAGAGACTAACATAATCAAGTCTGTATCATGTATCCAGTTAGAGCACAACAGAAACCAGTATGTGAGTAATGGACTGTGCTCGTTAAGCAGAACCACAGATGTGGACAAGGTGTGTATTGGCCAGAGATGAGCTTGAGGAGTTTTAAGAACTGCTGTGAATTCCTTTAAGCTGAAGTAAGGGCTGATTTACCCAGGACCCTCCTCAGATTTGTATGGAAAGTCACTTTTATATTTCCACGGGGGGAGGGGGGGGTTGCCCTGATTACAGCCAGCAGTGGCCAGCCATAATTGTGACTGCATCAGGGCAACCCCTAGTGTCGACAGGCAAAGCTCCTGTTTGCA
This sequence comes from Eretmochelys imbricata, assembly GCF_965152235.1. Taxonomy (NCBI): domain Eukaryota; kingdom Metazoa; phylum Chordata; order Testudines; family Cheloniidae; genus Eretmochelys; species Eretmochelys imbricata. The sequence continues at coordinate 197,140,632 of NC_135574.1, read as the reverse complement.
GTGGTGGAGTTTAGCTGTGCTTGAAGCTAGAATAACCTTCACCGATGCAACTGTATCTCACTAGTGAGTATGTTACAGCTCCCCCTCTGTGCCAGACCACAGAGGATCTGAGTTGTTAGAGCCTTTAGCGACAGTAGTTTAGCTCAAGCTATGGCAGCTTATGCTTTTAGCTCTGGAGATCCCCATTTCAATCCCCGGTGTGTTGGCCACCATGGTGGCCATCACACAAACAGCAGCTTTGCCTGTCTGCACTGGGAATGCATTGGTGCAGGTACACGGGTGGCTGGAATCAGGGCAAACAGTATAGAGGGGACCTAAGAAATATCATGATCCTACTTCCAATGTGTTTCATGAATGGGGAGTACTGACACGTTTTTACTTAGGTAAGATGGATAGTATGGAGACAGTGGCAGGAGGAAAGGCTAACAAATAACAGTGTAAGAGTAGACACCTTACACGATTTTTAGGGTGACTTTGCTTGACCCAGCATGAATGGAAAAAGAGCTTCTTTGACTCTGACATGGCTTCGGGCAAGAGTTTGTTTCTGGCTCTTGGACATGATTTAGAACATTTTCAGGTTCTTGAAGCATTCCACAGGGATCAATTAGAAAATGTTAATGCCTAACACAGAGTCAACTTAGGTATATATAGAGATAAACAAGACCAGCATACAGCAAGTGCCTTTCTTTTTAAGAGAACTCCACTGCAGCCAGATTTAAATGATATTTTTTTTATTTCATGATTATAAATAAAGGCCCGTTCACAGAGCAATAGCTTGTGTACACAAAGTTTAAAAATTCTTCTTGGGACGGAGTTTGTTTTTGGCTCTCAAACAAAGATCTTCGCTGTGCTGAGGCGATGGTTTCAGTGGCTTTTTAGTTAAGGTGCAGCTTTTTACAAAATTGGAGGCAGACTTTTTTTTTTTCTTTGTCATCACGAAGCCAGAGACAACTCAAATATTCCTGCACAAAGAGGAAATGGAAAAGCATCTGAAACCTGTAATTATGTTTGATAGTAATTCATATGAATCTTTTATAATAGAGTGATGGGGAAGAGATACAATGGTAAAAGAGATGCTTCTACTGAAATAGGTATTTTTTGGGGCATATGTATCTCTGGGTGTTATTCCTGAGAGTGTCACACCTGAAAGCCAGCAAGCTGGGTTTCCCCAAGGTACCTAAAATACTGTCCCTAAGGGAGATAATACAATGGTGCTATCCAGTCTCATTATATGATACGATATCTATGTCAGAAGACCATCTTTGTGAGCCAGTATTGTTGGTTTTTCCCCCCTGTGGTATAAAAGGATGATGTTATATCAGGGGCAAATGTGGGGAAGATATTGGGCCTGCTCCCATGAGGGTCTGAGTACTTGTAATAGTAGTTGTGGATTGTCAGCACCTCACAGGACCAAGCCCAACATCTGGAGGGGAAAATAAAATCCAGGGGCCAAATCCTGAGGCCTTTATTTTTACCCAGGAAACCCCCCACCTGGGCTTCAGTAAGAATTTGTCTAAGTAAACACTGAGTCAGGACTCCAGGATTGGGCCCCTGGATATTATCTGTCTGAATAGTAGCTCTCTATCAGCCTGAGAGACTGCGGCTTACAATGGTGCTGCTCTTTGCAACAGTAAGAGAAAAGCTTGTCTGTGTGGGAGATAGAACTTTCCCAAAATAAGGAGAGAACAGGTTAAAGAATATTTAGATGTTGGATGTATTCAAGTTGGGAGGGCCTGATGAAATTCATCCTACAGTACTTAAGGAACTAGCTGAATCAATCTTGGAATCATTAATAAGTATTTTTGAGAACTCATGGAAGACGGGTGAGGTCCCAGAAGACTGCAGAAGGGGAAACATAGTACCTATCTTTAAAAGGGGGAATAAGGAGGATCTTGGGAATTAAGTCAGCCAAAACTTCAATACCTGGAAAGATATTGAATTTCAAATATGTTAAGGGCTGTTATAAAGATGATGGGGATCAATTGTTCTCCATGTCTGCTGAAGATAGGACAAGAAGTAATGGGCTTAATTTGCAGCAAGGGAGATTTACGTTAGATGTTAGGAAAAACTTTCTAACTATATGGCTAGTTAAGCTCTGAAATAGGCTTCCAAATCCTACAGTGATGATCATGGCACAAAACCCCATATAGACTAGGATTTGCCTCTTTTCTCCCCTTTGCTTTAGGGCCAGATTGTGGTTTGTCTCTGGACATGTGTGCCCAAGGGAGGAGGCACAAGGACCCTGCCTTCTAGAGCTTGCAGCAGCAAGCCCATGTGGTCCCTAATCAGGGGGCTGCTTCTTGTTAGTGTTTCTGCAGGTGCTAGTCACCAGGGAGCAGGTGTGGCCACAGCCTCCTAAGGGTATAGCACTGGGGTTGCTTTTCCTGCATGCTTGAGAATCCATGGGTTTCCCTAAAGCGTAGTGTCTGTCTCTCCTCTGCCTGGGACAGAGTGGCCTCACAGGTCTAAAGCTCCCACCGTATTGTGCTTTCGAAAAAACAATGGTCTTTAAAATTGCACATTTCAATATAGACAAGAAACTGGCCTCAAACGATTCTTTTCAGATCATTTCTGAAAATGTGAAAGACGGCCATTGGACCGACCACAGGGGCCTGCTCAGCGTGGGCGTTTCCTTTGTTGGTTTTTACTTGAGTTAAAACAATAAAATAGAAATACACACAAGAATGAGGGTGGCAGCAGAGTTAAGACTCATCCCACGCCCATGGAAGTCACAAGCAGAACTCCTAACAACTTCACTGGGAACAGGATTGCTCCTTTAAAACAAGGAAGGGACCAGTTCCTTCCATATCAGGGACTATAATGAGTTAGGGGCCATTTATGAAAATGAAGGCTTTATTCAAGCCAGGCCAGATGTCATGATAATTCCACAGGCTCTGGGCTCCCTGGGCAAAACACTTGCGCATATTAATGAAGTACTGTACACAAAGTAGGGGCATCATTGACCACATCTGCACTTATACAACACAGGGGAAGCTCCCAAAGTCCTCTACCAGCATGTCCTGGGCTCAAGGTAAAAGCTGGTATGGATTCTCCGGTGTCAGTCTCTTTGTTAAAACAACAAGGAGTCCGGTGGCACTTTAGAGCCTAACAGATTTATTTGAGCATAAGCTTTTGTGGGTAAAAAGCTCACTTCTTCAGATGCATGTAACACGGCTACCCTCTGATACTAGTCTCTTTATTCGTTGTTCCAAAGTCCTGATTCAGAATATGGAGGGAAGATCCCCAAGACATTACAATGTGCTGGCAAGAAAGAAAAGAATCCAGAGGGCTATCCTGTGTAGCCTGTTTACCTTTTTGCTTGTCAAAACCTATGTTGTGCCACATTGCTCTAAACAAAGTCATCCCTGGATATACAACACCAGCTCAGAAAGTCTCCCTGGGAAACAAGCATTTCCAAATTGTTTTCAGCTCCTTATGGCTACTTCCTTTAAAAAAGTAAAAAGAAATATTCATTCTGGAGTTAAAATAAACAATAAAATAGAAATACACACAGGAATAAGGGTGGCAGCAGAATTAAGGCTCATCCCACACCCATGGAAGTCACAAGCAAAACTCCTAACAACTTCACTGGAACAGGATCACACCTTTAAAAGAGGGGAGGGACCAGTTCCTTTCATATCAGGGACTATAATGAATTAGGGGCCATTAAAACATGACAGAGCGGAAGAAGCTGATCATGATGTCATTAGGGATTGTGAAATTATTAAGGACTCCTTTCCAGAACTCCTTTTGTGCACATTTCCACCCAGGGAAACTAGGACAATTCCTCATCTTTCATTTTCAACAGAGCTGAGAGACACATAAGAGGCATGACAGATGAGCACCCTGCAGGATATTTGATTAGTCACAAGCTGAGCTGCTCTTTACTCAGCACAGCTGCAATCATTTGCATGAGTTACTCCACAACAAAGGGAAATGGGAAGGCAGTGGTGTCAGATTTATTCTCTAAGAACAGAAAACCCCGCTGGGGACTCAGCATCTTGCAGGATGGCCCAAGAATGGCTCAGCCTAGGTGCAATGGCGATGCTGCTGCATGTGATGATTTAGCAAACAGAAAAGAAAGCAATTACTATTAGAATAACAACTACCTCTGTTCTGCTAGTACCATTCAAGCCTTTATTGGTCCCTGATGGTTCAATTACAGCTTGCTTGTATGAAACAGAGGGAATAATGTTTATTTTCAACACAGTTACATATTTTTTTTACCCCTTCATGACAAAGTCCCTATTAGGAAGCTGCATTGTATCTTATGTAAGGAAAAGGTGGATTTAAAGGGAAATAGACACGTAAGCTCTCTGAGGCAGGGATTGGTTTTTGAGTAATTTGTCTATATAGCGCTTAGAACAGCTGGGCCCCAATTCGTCTGTTGAGGGACAATGGTAATACAAAACATAAATAACAAGAATAATACCTGTACTAGTGCATCTCAAAAGGATCAGGCTCATTCTAGGCTGCTGGCAAATCCAGGTACTCAAAAATACTTGAAAAAAATCACTTGCCCAGGGGCTAGAACCATGGAGTGGGCTGACTGGGGCCTGGGAGCAGAGCCCTGAGGGTAGCTGGCATCTTCCCTGAATGGAGGCAGTGGAGGAAAACTTAGTTAAAGAGCGGCCCAGGGGGCAGGGCAGCTGCTCCTTTCAGAGGATAGGAAGCAGGAGCTGAAGCAGAATAGCTCAGAAACTGCAGCTTCCCCCCAGGTGGGAGCAGGAGCAAGAGCAAAATGGCCCCGGCTGGAGCCACTCCTTACTCTGACTGTGCAGGTATTTTTCACACTGGCTTGTAGGTTATTCCTTGGGCTAATAGGTTTTGAGGGAATTCTCCTAGTCTGGATTCAGCCCATCGCTAAGAAGTATTTTTTCTCCTGAGCTGCCCTCCTCAAAAAAGCTTAAAATATTGATTTCTTTTTTGAGCAGGGCACCACCCCAAATGGGAAAAGCGCAGTCCCTGCCCGAAGGAGCATACAAACTGAATCCAGCGTGGCATAACAAGCGAGGGATCTGAACAGACAGCTAAGGACAAGGCATCACATGACTCCTCAGTAAGGCATATACACATCTTGGTAGTTGTGTAAGTAGCATGTGTGTGAGAAAGAGAGCTTCCTCCCCCTTCTTCCTCAGACTTCATGGCAGAAGGGAGTTTCTGGCAGGGATGGGAATGTGGTGGGAGACATGGTTTGGCGAATAGTTTCAGGGAGAGCATCCCAAGAATAAGGAGTAGCCTGATAGAAACCCTGGAGACATCTGTGTAAGAAGGAGACAAGGGAGGCCGGTGTTTGCGAGGGGGAGCGTGTGCAGAAAGAGACCAGAAAATATTCAGCAACTCACTGCAGTTCACGCAAGCAATGCTGTTTCCTGACTCTCCACTCTCAGCAGCTTATCCTTCCTGTCCTGCCCCCCCACCTGCCCGCCAACTACTCCTCTCCTTTTCTGCACAACAACAATGCTCTGAACATCCAAGTGCAGAGTTTATGTGACTGTTGTCCTGCATTCGCTCCCGTTGTAGCCAACTGCAACGTTCCCCTTGACTGAATGGGAGACTGTGCTGCGAACACTGTGTCATCCACAGAAAATTATCATAGTGCAGAGAACTGGAAGCTGCCTTCCTTGATCATTTCCAACACAGGCTGAACGCCACTCGTGCATTCCCTCTTAATTAGCCAGAAAAATGTTCTACCCCTTTCAAACATCCTCTTCCTGGGCTGGGTCTTCTCTTCTCAAATGTTCTGAACCTCAGCCAGTTCTTGTGTACATTCATCTCAAGGAGCTATTTCTAGTATGACTAACCAAGCACCAGCTGACTCACAACTCCAGTTACAGATTGGCCACAGCCCTATATGGCTTTCATAAGGATTTGCCACAGGAGGTTCCAGCAGAACAGTCACGTGATCAGGTTCAAACATGCTTTCTGTGCTGATAAATGTATGACTCCACAGGGGGGGAAAAAGCTTGTCAGCTCTTCTGCCTCTGCTGTTCAAAGTGCTTCCATGCCAAGCCCATAAAGCACTGAAGTCTGAAGTGCTGGGCCCAGGAGCTTGGAGACATTGCACATATGAAAGCAGATTTTAAAATGACAGAAGCCATCAAACCCATTGCATTTTCCAGCGATTAATTAAAAGTAGGCAGGATGGTAGTGGAAAGTCTGTAAACATCCTTGTTACATTATTTATTAGTCACGTCTGGGTGAAAGCACTCTTCCTTTTATAATCCCCATGGCACAAGCCCTTAGTAGGATGTACATTGATGTATTTAGGGTTCACGTAAATCCCAAACCCTGACTCCTGATGCATGTCAATCTGAGTTAAAATAGAAAAATAATACCAGAGATCAGGTTAATGTGTTTCCTAAGAGTAAGATGTTTGGGTTTTACTTGCAAAAGCATTATCAGAGATAACCAACTCTTGCTACACATCGTCTCTCTCATGTGTGTAGAAAGCACCAGACCAGCGGTTCTCAAATTTCATTGCACTGCGACCCCCTTCTGACAACAAAAATTACTACATGACCCCAGGAGGGGGGACCAAAACCTGAGCCTGCCATAGCCCTGCCAAAGCCCAAGCCCCACCACCCCGGGCAGGAGGGACCAAAGCCAAAGCCCAAGGGCTTCAGCCCCAGGCGGAGAGCCTATAACCTGAGCCCCACCACCCAAGGCTGAAGCCCTCAGGCTTCAGCTTCAGTCCTGGGTGGTGGGGCTGAGGCTTTGGCTTCGGCCCCAGCAAGTCTAATGCCAGCCCTGGAGACCCCATTAAAATGGTGTCGCGACCCACATTGGGGTCCCGACCCACAGTTTGAGAACCGCTGCACTAGATGCATTGAAACTGATGCAGTGCCCGCCAGACAGGCTGGGGCCCAGACCGCAGTGATGCTGTGCAGGCAGACTCCACATTCATGTGGACCACAGAGCATGACTTCTCTCTGCAGCAGCAAGGGGTAGAAATGGATTGGGTATGACCTGGGCCTGTGACTTTGCCCATCGGAGTCAATCAGGGTTTCATCTGACTAACAACTTTGAGTAAAGAGTGCAGGATGCATCCCATAGCATGGAATCATTATTGACAAATCAGGTTGCTTTTACCCCATTGCTTTGCACATCTGTTGTTGTAGCCACACGCCCCTCATCCACCCAGAATCGGGGCGCTGGTGGTGACTCACATTTCTCAAACAGCCTCCGGTATTTCAAAATGTACAAGTGTTCAGGTTGGTACAGGTGTTTTTAGGGCAAGGAGTGGGTGTGTTGTGTCAGGGAAGAGGAGAAGGGACAGATTTTGGTGTGGGAGTGGCAGTTATGGAAGTGTGTATGGCAGGACCAGGTCCTTCTGTAGAGGTGAGGGGCAGGCTTGTGTGTGTGATATACAGAACCAGATGCAAGGCAGAATAGAGAAGGTGCTCGGCTGGGTGATAGGAGGGGAAGGGACAGAAATGGAGCAGATGTTTTGAGAGTGCTGCCACATGAACAAAAACAACCCTTAGGACTGGATATGAGAATTATGTAGTCACATATTTGCGGAAGAAGCGAGTGACAGCAGATTAAATGTTGGATTTATGGAGGAAAATGAACTCCAGAACCCTTTTCTCTCTCACCCTCCCACGCCACTGCTGCCTTAAGGAAAAACTAAATGCTTATAGACAAAACTTAACGAGTTTAGCAAAGTAAATAAGAGAGCTGAAAGCATGCCGTGTGTACAAGACACAGGAAGTATGCAAATGCATTGCCAATGCGCTTGTCGGTTGGAACTTGGCACCTTCCCTCAAAAGTAGCTGGTACTGAGAATCGTTTTTGTGAAAGGGTTGCCTGAAGGGTTGCTTTGGTTTGATAGTGCTGGAAACTGGGCTAACCCACAGAATGGTGTGCAGAAAGGGTGGCAGGGCAATCTCTCCCTGCACTGCCCAGAGGGACTATGTCTAGGGCTGAGAAGGGTAGTTCAGTCTCCGTGCTCAGTTAATACTGAGATTGCCAGTCTGTGCTTTTTTGCGATGCTTGTCTACTAGGAACTAGATTGAAACCCACAAACTCATCACGCCTGAGACACTGAACAACTGTCGAATGGGAGAAAATTTTCATCACTATCAGACCACTGGGACAGGGGGAAGATTCCCATAAATAGAATTTATGGAGTAACTTTTCTCTGAATTTCTGGGACTCAGTGTCCTAGTATTGTCTATGCACAAATATTTCTCATAGTACGTGTGAAGGATCCTTGAGATGATTTGCATGAAGAGCGCTACAGAAATGTAATATTTTACTGGAATATGTGTGCTTTAATTTCCCTGATTGTATCTTAGAAACGTCATTTGAGACTTTGAAAGGGGCCCTGCCCAATTCTTCTGATCAGAGGAAATGTTGTGTCAACACAGCGCCGGTTCAACAAGGAAGTAGGAGGGCAATTGCAAAGTGCTAAAATCAGCCCTCATGAAGGTGTCTACGTATAACTCAGCCTCCCCTTAACGTAATGGCCTGTCTATACCAGAACAGCAACCATGTCAGAGGACTCAGATACAACATCATTGTCTCCTTACACAGTCAAAACACAGTTCCATTTTTGTAGTTGTGTTGTAATGATGTTCCTGAATTCTGCTGTTGCCTTTGATAAAAAAGGGCGTGAGCTCCCATCTGTGCTGCAAAGCAAAGACATGTTTTACTCACGTTTGGGTACAACGTGGTGATTTTTTTAATAGTGTAGACAGGCTCTGCATATCATGGGTTGCCCTTTTTTGATGCAAACAATGAGTGATAGGCATGGCTGACACACATGAGCTGGATCATCTTTAAAAAGCCCCATTGCTAGAGAATGACCAAACATATACAATAAGGGCTGGATTCTCACACTCGTTTTACCTAATGTGTGATTTCGTAGACTTTGGAGTTACCCCCGATTCACAGAGGAGAATCGGGGCCCCGCAGTGTAAAAATATGGAAGAGAAGGCTAGAGGAGTAAATGCCATATAAAGAGAAAATGAATTAGGATAGACAGTAAGATATTCTTCAACTATTGAAGAATCAGGGCCAGCCCAATGGTCTAATGCAGGCAATCAATCCCAAATTGTGGGCAGTGAACCATTAATGGCGTACAGCACCCATTCTGGCACTGTGCAGAGAGCTGCTGATCACGTGGCACTGGCTTTCCTCTTATTCCCAGCTACCGAATCTTTCCTTCACGTTACGTTTCCATGTAAGCATTTTCTATGCTTGCCACAGGGATGCTAGTTGATCATCCATGGGAAGGGAGGTGATGCACGCAGTTAGGAACACCAGTGGGACGGGAGGTGGCGTCCCTTTGACAATCTATTCAGATGTGATCCACGCTATGCGTATATGTAAGAACCTCTGGTTTAGTGATAAGGTAACACAGTGTCCCTTGTGCATGGGGTCAGAATCTGAATCTACGGGCTGAATCCTTTGCTCCAAGTCAGGAAGGTTTTGCAGAGACCCTGCCCCCAATTTTGAGCTGTGGTCAAGCTCAGCTGTGTGCAATTTGTGTGGGGGCACAAAGGTGGTTGTATATTACCTATGTGCCCCCTGCTCTGGACTCTGGGGACCAGTCCAGTCTCTGGGATAAACTAGGGCAGCCAGAAGGAGCCATTGCAGCAGCTAAGAATACCTGGAATAATAGAGAGGCACTCTGCCTACCCTCCACTTCTCTGGAGAAACCCAGAACATGCACCTAATGAGTATTCCTTAGGGCTGGTTCCACCAGCTGTATGACCCCTTCTCCCCTGCAGAGTCAACATAAAGGGGGTTCAGTGTCAGCTAGAAATCGGGGCCATTTTATTGAGCCCTAAGTGTGGGATGGGAAGGAGAGCACCTTGCATTGCTGGACAGTGGCCCAGACCTCTTGTAGGTTCAGGAGTGGTCTTAACAGATTCCAGAGACATTTGCATCTAGTTATCTGTATCTTGAAGGATAGTTTTCATAGAGTAGTTTGAGTTTGAAGTTAGAAAAGAGGAAAAAATGGGGATAACTGCTAGAGGCTCTGAGGCCTTCCCCCAAGGGAAAGATCTCTCTCTGCATGTGAACCAAAAAGCCATGCAAGAAATCAGGTATGATTCATAGATTTTTTTTTTTAAAGGCCAGAAGGGACCATCATCATCATCAAGTCTGACCTCCTGCACCTTGCAGGCCACAGAACCTCTCCCACTCACTCCTGTAATAGACTCATAGATTCATAGATATTTAGGTCAGAAGGGACCATTATGATCATCTAGTCTGACCTCCTGCACCTTGCAGGCGACAGAATTTCACCCACCACTCCTGCGAAAAACCTCTCACCTATGTCTGAGCTATTGAAGTCCTTTGACAGAGTAACTGAACTCCTCAAATCATGATTTAAAGACTTCACGTTACAGAGAAGCCACCATTTACACTAGTTTAAACCTGCAAGTGACTCATGCTCCATGCTGCAGAGGAAGGCAAAAAGAACCCCAATCTGGAGTCGGGGAAAAATTATTTCCCAACCCCAAATATGGCTGTCAGTTGGACCCAGAGCATTTCGGCAAGACCCACCAGCCAGATATCAGGAAAGAATTCTCTGTAGTAACTCCTAGCCCTCCCCATCTAGTATAACATCACCAGCCATTGAGGATAGTTGCTACTAGCAGTTGCAGGTTGACTATATAACATTGTAAGCATCCCCTCCATAGACTTATCTAGCTCAGTCTTGAAGCCGGTTAGGGGTTTTTTTGCCCCCACTGCTCCCCTTGGAAGTCTGTTCCAGAACTTCACTCCTCTGATGGTTAGAAACTTTTGTCCAATTTCAAGCCTGAACTTGTTGATGGCCAGTGTTTATCCATTTGCTCTTGTGTCCATATTGTTACTTAACTTAAATAACTCCTCTCCCTCTCTAGTACTTATCTCTCTGATATATTCACGTACATGAAGCTGGTGAAAGATCAGCGTGATGTTGTTAGGAGAGGGAATGAATCCTTAGCTCAGTATCTACAACAAAAGCTGAAGCCTTTTGGAGCAAGGAACACCCAAAACGCTCAAAATCAGGGCCAGGGTCTCTGTCGAGCCTTCTTGACTGGGAGCAAAGGACTGAGCCCATAGATTTAGACTCTGATCTCATTCATGAAGGGATACAATGGGGTTCTGGCTGATGACTGGAGCCCTTAGGGGCTAGTGCAATACAGCTAATAATACTAATGTAATAATGCCACAGTCTGGACACTAAGTTTGTTTGTTTTTTTCCTGGGAAGGAAAGATGAAATGTTGAAAGGGTAGTTGATTAGCAATAAGAAAGGGGAGTCTCTGTTACATGTTGACAAAGCATCCAGCCCAGATGAATTAGGGTCAGAATTCTGAAGGATGTAGAAAGAGGAAACAAGAACTCCTTTAGCAGAGTTTTTGATAGCTTGCTAAGGATGGAGGCTGATTTGATAACACGGCTCATCAGCTTGCATCTTAAACCAAGGCCCTACGTATGTGCACGACAAGCACAACCGTGTTTTTTGTAAACAGTGGGTGACACTTGTATCTAGTTACTTCAAAGAGGGTTGAATTGTTCCTGATACCGCCGTGTGTTAATAATGTTTATGAATTCCCCCCTACCAGGCTGCCCAGTCATGTTTGTTCTGGTGCATTCTAGAAAGAACGGGCCAGCTGCTCCGTAGCGCCTCAGTGGGGATAGAGTGCTCAATGCACATAGAGTGGCAAAAATTACACAGCGGGCAATGCACTCAGGGATGCCCTCCCAAACTGAGAGCTCAGAGCAAGGAGAATCAGCCAATTCAGTTACAAAGTGATAGTCAAGACTCCTGTCAACACAGCAAAATCAGGGTTAAAACTTGGGTAAAGAAGGCAAACGTGCCAACCTATGCTGCTGGCAAAGGCAATAGCTGGTTAATAGCCAGAGTTACTTACTGAGTATTAACCATGTGGTGTGCAGACATAAACCACGCTTAGCGTCTACAGTGCCCCTGCCTTGTTACAAACCCTATTAAATGTTATAGTGTAGGATGGCCTTGCGGAGAAAGGACTGGACTAGAATTCAGGAGACTTGGGTTCAATTTCTATCACAAACTTCTTGCCTGGGCATGGGCAAGTCATTTGATCTTTCTATGCTCCCTATTAAATGGGTGGTAATACCACTTCGCCACCTCACCGAGGTAGGGCAAGGAAAAATTCATTATATCTATTAAGTGCTCAGATACAGTAATGAGGGTTGTATAAGTACCTCAGTAGTCAGAGGGGACACCATTGATCCCCATTGCCGTTAATTATTTGCATTATAGAAGTGCCTTGTACTGGAGAGCAACGGAATAGCCTAAATCAGCGGCACGGGCCGAGGGACATACTGGCCGCCGCTTCCGGCAACTCCCATTGGCCTGGAGCAGCAAACCGCGGCCACTGGGAGCCACGATCAGCCGAACCTGCGGGCGCGGCAGGTAAACAAACCAGCCTGGCCTGCCAGGGGCTTTCCCTGCACAAGCGGCGGAACAAGTTTGGGAACCACTGGCCTAAATGAAATTAAACTAAAAAATAAAAAGCACTTCACAATGAAAATTACTGACCAGGCTTCTAATGATTTACAAACACGATGCTGGACTTTGAGTGGGAAGTTGCCCGCAAGCCCATGTTTGGCAAAGATAAGGAAATCCTGATATTAAAGATCATGTTATCCCCACAGCCTCTCCACCATTCAAATAAAAATCAAAGGTTACAGTGATGTCTGTATACTGAATTCTGAAACTGAAATACAAAGATGAAGAATTTGCTAAATGGTAAAAATAAGGGCTGTGTTAGTTTACTTTAATAGTTTATTATTATGGTTAATGAATGAGTTTGAATAGGGCAATACTTACGCGAAGGCCTTGGCCTAGCTTTTGCCTGGCATGTGTGTTGTCTTGACAATCTCTTTCTCTTATATAGTCTTGTTCAGATAATGCTTTTGCTGATAGGCCAAAGGTGATGTTTTGTTTCTGCACTGGAGGATTTAGATAAATGGAAGCTAATTAGGGTAATAAATACACAAAATGTAATGCTAAAAGCCTTTATAGTGGTAAAACAAGAGTAAGGTGACATGAAAACATAATGCCATGAAAAGAGTATAGACAGCGTATTGTGTGGGTTATCTGAGACATAATGCTTAATGTAGACTGGAAGAAAGCTAATGATTATGAATATGAAAAAAATATAAGAAACTGAGTGAACAAGGGTACAAGACAGAGAAATAGTGAACCAGAAACTGAAGGAATAAGACTGAAGGATAAAACCAGAAGCCAGCCACTGAGATGACTATCATGAAGTGCAGGAGACCTTCCTGGTACCTGGAACTCAGTAACTTGGGTCCAGCTGTTCTGCCTTATTTGTTTGTTCTCTGTCATTAATATATGATCAGAACCGATACCTGACAATAATTCTGTCTGAACATTTATAAATAGGGTGACCAAATAGCAACTCTGAAAAAACATAGAATCATAGAATCATAGAATATCAGGGTTGGAAGGGACCTCAGGAGGTCATCTAGTCCAACCCCCTGCTCGAAGCAGGACCAATCCCCAATTAAATCATCCCAGCCAGGGCTTTGTCAAGCCTGACCTTAAAAACTTCGAAGGAAGGAGATTCTACCACCTCCCTAGGCAATGCATTCCAGTGTTTCACCACCCTCCTAGTGAAAAAGTTTTTCCTAATATCCAACCTAAACCTCCCCCACTGCAACTTGAGACCATTACTCCTTGTCCTGTCCTCTTCTACCACTGAGAATAGTCTAGAACCATCCTCTCTGGAACCACCTCTCAGATAGTTGAAAGCAGCTATCAAATCCCCCCTCATTCTTCTCTTCTGCAGACTAAACAATCCCAGTTCCCTCAGCCTCTCCTCATAAGTCATGTGTTCCAGACCCCTAATCATTTTTGTTGCCCTTCACTGGACTCTCTCCAATTTATCCACATCCTTCTTGTAGTGTGGGGCCCAAAACTGGACACAGTACTCCAGATGAGGCCTCACCAATGTCGAATAGAGGGGGACAATCACGTCCCTCAATCTGCTCACTATGCCCCTACTTATACATCCCAAAATGCCATTGGCCTTCTTGGCACAAGGGCACACTGCTGGCTCATATCCAGCTTCTCGTCCACTGTCACCTCTAGGTCCTTTTCCACAGAACTGCTGCCTAGCCATTCGGTCCCTCGTCTGTAGCTGTGCATTGGGTTCTTCCGTCCTAAGTGCAGGACCCTGCACTTATCCTTATTGAACCTCATCAGATTTCTTTTGGCCTAATCCTCCAATTTGTCTAGGTCCCTCTGTATCCTATCCCTGCCCTCCAGTGTATCTACCACTCCTCCCAGTTTAGTATCATCCGCAAATTTGCTGAGAGTGCAATCCACACCATCCTCCAGATCATTTATGAAGATATTGAACAAAACCGGCCCCAGGACCGACCCCTGGGGCACTCCACTTGACACCGGCTGCCAACTAGACATGGAGCCATTGATCACTACCCATTGAGCCCGACAATCTAGCCAACTTTCTACTCACCTTATAGTGCATTCATCCAGCCCATACTTCTTTAACTTGCTGACAAGAATACTGTGGGAGACCGTGTCAAAAGCTTTGCTAAAGACAAGAAACAATACATCCACTGCTTTCCCTTCATCCACAGAACCAGTAATATCATCATAGAAGGCGATTAGATTAGTCAGGCATGACCTTCCCTTGGTGAATCCATGCTGACTGTTCCTGATCACTTTCCTCTCATGTAAGTGCTTCAGGATTGATTCTTTGAGGACCTGCTCCATGATTTTTCCGGGGACTGAGGTGAGGCTGACTGGCCTGTAGTTCCCAGGATCCTCCTTCTTCCCTTTTTTAAAAGATTGGCACTACATTAGCCTTTTTCCAGTCATCCGGGACTTCCCCCGTTTGCCACGAGTTTTCAAAGATAATGGCCAATGGCTCTGCAATCACAGCCGCCAATTCTTTTAGCACTCTCGGATGCAACTCGTCCGGCCCCATGGACTTGTGCATGTCCAGCTTTTCTAAATAGTCCCTAATCACCTCTTTCTCCACAGAGGGCTGGCCATCTATTCCCCATGTTGTTATGCCCAGCGCAGCAGTCTGGGAGCTGACCTTGTTAGTGAAGACAGAGGCAAAGAAAGCATTGAATACATTAGCTTTTTCCACATCCTCTGTCACTAGGTTGCCTCCCTCATTCATTAAGGGGCCCACACTTCCCTTGGCTTTCTTCTTGTTGCCAACATACCTGAAGAAACCCTTCTTGTTACTCTTGACATCTCTTGCTAGCTGCAGCTCCAGGTGCGATTTGGCCCTCCTGATTTCATTCCTACATGCCTGAGCAATATTTTTATACTCTTCCCTGGTCATATGTCCAACCTTCCACTTCTTGTAAGCTTCTTTTTTATGTTTAAGATCCGCTAGGATTTCACGTTAAGCCAAGCTGGTCGCCTGCCATATTTACTATTCTTTCGACACATCGGGATGGTTTGTCCCTGTAACCTCAACAGGGATTCCTTGAAATACAGCCAGCTCTCCTGGACTCCTTTCCCCTTCATGTTAGTCCCCCAGGGGATCCTACCCATCCGTTCCCTGAGGGAGTCGAAGTCTGCTTTCCTGAAGTCCAGGGTCCGTATCCCGCTGCTTACCTTTCTTCCCTGTGTCAGGATCCTGAACTCAACCAACTCATGGTCACTGCCTCCCAGATTCCCATCCACTTTTGCTTCCCCTACTAATTCTTCCTGGTTTGTGAGCAGCAGGTCAAGAAAAGCTCCCCCCCAGTTGGCTCCTCTAGCACTTGCACCAGGAAATTGTCCCCTACGCTTTCCAAAAACTTCCTGGATTGTCTACAGTACGGGCGTATATAATCGGCACCTATATAAGAAAAAGCCCCAAAAAACAGGACTGTCCCTATAAAAACGGGACTTCTGGTCACCCTATTTATAAATAAAGGTGAAAAATTGATACTGTCTAAATTGGGTGGACTTGTGACTCAGTTTCCCACCTTACACTAGGAGCCTCAGTCTTGGACCAGGCCCCTGTTAGGCGCTGTGTAAAGAGAACAAAAAGATGGTCCCTGCTCCCAAGAGCTCACAGTGTAAGTAAACTCATAGGCTGTGGTTGGAGATGATGATTTCATCCTTTCCCATCAGCTCAGTTCAGTGTTCAGAACTCAGCATACGTTTCTGGTTCTTTTGACATATTTCACCCACAGGGGGGAAAAAATCTCCAGCGTAATTAGCACATGGGCTAAGAAAACTGAACGCAGCCTCAGAAAATTCACTACAATGTTGTTCTGGCCCCTGGGGGACATGGTGTACCTGTGGGAGACTTACCTCTGAGAACTGTCTCATTTGATGTGGTCAAAATGAAGCCCTGCTGGCTTTAATAAAAGCAGGCACCTTCCCCTTAGAACACTTGAGTTAGTGGAGTTGGCCAAAGGGTTTCTCCTGTATTAGTCAGCAAGGCAAAGACACTGGAGGTTTCAAGGAAGAGGATGGGCAACTTAGTAATGATCTAATTAACACAGAGAACAGGTTGCAACATCATTGTCTCTGTATTTTGGGAGTGCCTAGAGAGGAGGGCTGGAGCATTCTTACCTTTTAAAATCAGTTCAATAAGATCCTGTTGTTTTTTTTCCCCATAAACAAATTGCAAAACATGGAGGTTGGGTCTAAACAACTTTCATTTCAGATTATGGCAAACATCCCAGTGAGAACCAGTGGAGTGACTCACCCTGGAACACTGTGCTCCGGAAATGAAACCCAAAAATAGCACCTACCTCTGCAGCATATGAGCGTGTTTTCGCTACCTTTCGAGGTGCAGTACACAAAACAGAATGACACTATTCTCTTTAATGACAGAGCTACACTCAGCACAAATCCCTCTTGGTCACCTGTTGTTCTGTGCTGTAGAAACCCAATCTGTAACAACTAAGCCATCAGCGGTAATGGCTGCTGTTCGGCTAGAAGTCTGACTGTTATGCCCCTTCCTGTACGCTAGGTGCACCATAGATCCTGGCTGTTTCTGTGATCCAAAGTTTGCTAGCTGCACTTCAGCTGCTTCCTTTCCTCCTCGTCTATTTCCATCTGGCTACCGTTCCTGATTGCTGGATCGGAGCCAGACTTTACAAAATCTCTTTTAATTTCTTCAGCCCATTTCGATCAGACCCATCGTAACGGAATCCCACTCCATCACGTCATTCTTTTCTTACCTCTCCCAGATGTATTTTAGTATTCATGAAAGATACCCAGTGCATAACTGATTGAAATGCTTATTTGTAGGGCCCTACCAAATTCCCGGTCCAGTTTGGTCAATTTCACGATCATAGGATTTAAAAAATCATAAATTTTATGATTTCAGCTATTTAAATCTGAAATTTTACGGTGTTGTAATTGTAAGGGTCCTGACCCAAAAAGGAGTTGTGGTTGTGGGGGGCGGGGGTGTCGCAAGGTTATTGGGGGGGGGTTGCCATACGGCTACCCTTACTTCTGCGCTGCTGCTGATGGCGGCGCTGCCTTCAGAGCCAGGCAGCTGGAGAGCGGCGGCTGCTGGCCAGGACCCCGTCTCTGAAGGCAGAGCCGCCGTCAGCAGCAGCGCAGAAGAAAGGACAGCCTGGTAGGGTGTTGCCACCCGTACTTCTGTGCTGCTGCCTGCAGAGCTGGGCTCCCGGCCAGCAGCTGCCACTCTCCAGCCGCCCAGCTCTGAAGGCAGCACAGAAGTAAGGGTGGCAATATCGCGACACCCCTAAAATAATCTTGTGACCCCCCCCCCGCAACTCCCTTTTGGGTCAGGACCCCCAGTTTGAGAAATTCTGGTCTCCCCCATGAAATCTGTATAATATAGGGTAAAAGCATACAAAAGGCCAGATTTCACGGTCTGGGACATGTTTTTCATGGCCATGAATTTGGTAGGGCCCTACGTATTTACAGTACAGTTGCAATGCAGGCAGTGTCAGTAATCCTGATTGGAATGACTACTCGAACTGTATTCGAAGACTGCCAGGAAAGGTGTCAGCTGTGGTGTGGAGCCCCATCTATTAGGAACTGGACTGAGGTGACAGGATTGATCTTATCACCTAGATCACTAAAGAGCTATTAGATTCTCATGACATTCAGTTGTTACTGGACTGAATCACTGTTCGGATCAGTGCCCCGCCAGGGAAAGGCTGTGTATCCTCCCCCTGGGAAAACAAGGAAAGCCACACCACATGAAAGGGATTTTCCCAGATTTGTGAGGAAACTGGCAGAAGCCAAAATTGCCTTATGTAGCTTTATGTGCAAATCGCTTACTCAGAAGCTGTAGCTGTGCTAGGAAGATCCTTATTATCTGCTCCTGAACTTTAAGGGACAAATTCTCAACTCAGCACTAGCCCCCCTGGTCCCGGTAGCTGGGTCTGGGAGATATGCTGGAGGTGCCCCTCTGCTGTCACCAAGCTCTGACACTGCAATGGCCCCTCGTGAGAGGATGAAGGTGGGTCGGATACGCATAGTAGCATAGCCCAGCCCCTCGATTACCCACGTAGTCACACATTCTAGTGCACAAATTGCAATTTGCCTCAGCAGAGCAGAGCTCAGCATCGCTCAGGGGAACTCGTCCTGTTTACATACCCCTCCCCCAAAATCCTGATCTCCCCCCTAGGGAAGAAGAGCCACAGCCAACAGCCCCTCCCAAAAGACCAGGGGCAGGACTTGCCATTGACCTAGAATATTAGATTTTTTATCAGGACTGTATTTGTTACACTAGTAAGAACCAGACCTGCCTTCCTTAAGCAGCTGTAGTGTATGGCACGCTATCATTAATAGTGTGACATACACGTCTTGAAATACCATGTGCAAATTCATAGATGGGAAGCAAACCCCACCCCGTACTCTGCTCTCTGGGTAGCGTATTGCTAATGAGCAGGGCTGGCTCCAGGCACCAAGCAGGTGCTTGGGGTGGCGGTTAGAGAGGGGCGGCAGAGTTTCCTCCACGGCGGCAATTTGGCGGCAGCTCCTCTGTCCTGCCGGCCGTGGCGGCAAATGAGCGACAGCTTCTCCCTTTTGCCATCCGCGATGGCAGTATTTTTCACCGCTTGGGGCGGCAAAAACTGTAGAGCCAGCCCTGCTAATGAGACGGAGCTCACAACATCCTGCCACAAACTGACATACGCTTTCCATCCGCTACGGTACAACTTCAACTAAATATGACTCACAACCACTGCTTGGAAAATGACTCTGCCAGGGTTTGTCCAAAAATGGTAACGTTGACGTTGTTGCGTTGAGTGATAGAACAGGATCCGATCTGGGAATATGTCCGTTGTCATGCAGTTTTGAAATGCTCCCCCCGGTCGGTGTTCATGCTGCAACTGGCAGTGATGTCTGATGGCTAAGTGGGACTGAGGATAATGTGGTTAGAGCTAGATCCTTCCTCCCTCTGCTGCACATTGCTTCTTCCCTTCCTGTGCAAACAGCAGCACGCTGAGCTCTTTCCTCAGCTCTCAGAAGAGCGATTACAGGTGCAATGGCCATTCTCCAGGCTATCAGAGGGGGTTCTCAGGACAAATTATTTGGTGGCCTCAGAGTGCGGCCACCCACTCTTGCTGGTGTCCTCTCTCACACTTTTCCCTAAAATACTTAATTAGCGTTAGGAAAAATAAATAAATATGTACATATACACATCCAAATCACTGTAATGTATTTATTTCCAGCTAGTAATTCTGTTGTGAAAAGTGATATTAACAAACATACAAGTATCACTTTTCACAGCAGACATAGGCTATGTCTACACTACCACGGTAAGTCAACCTACACTATGCAACTCCAGCTACGTGAATAACGTAGCTGGAGTCGACGTACCATAGGTTGAGTTACCACAGGGTCTACACCGTGCAGGGGTCGACTTACCTTACTCTTCTCGTCGGGGGTGGAGTACAGGGGTCGACTGGAGAGCGATCTGCAGTCGATTTGGCAGGTCTTTAGACTAGACCTGCTAAATCGACCAGCGGTGGATCGATCTCAGAGTGTCGATCCCCGCTGTTGTGTAGACCTGCCCTTACTCAGCCCCAGCAAGCCTTGGGACAAATTAAGCCCTGGATGCGGGGGTCGGGGGAGACAGTGAGGCCTGGGGCAATGAGGGTGGCTGGAGGGTGGCTGAGGGGGGCTGGAGCCTGAAGCCCCGTATCCGGAGGATGGGACCTGCTGCCATGCAGCTGGAGTCCAGGGCTGAAGCCTGAAGCCCCATGACCTAAGCCTCTCCACCCCTGGGAAGATGGGGAACTCACTGGCTGCCTGCTCCTCCAGCATTGTGCCCCAAGTGTCTCCAGAGGTGGGCAGGACCCAGTCCTTGCTGGTGGCCCCAGCAACCAACACCAAGGCGGTGCAACTGCTCTTCTCCCCTGCCCTGAATCACAGCCCAGGAGGCTGTGGCCACAAGAAAAGCCCCTGGTGCCTGCATGCGGATGGTGGCCGCATTAGAGAATCGCTACTCTACAGAGCTTGGAAACGCTGACAGAGGCAGGACTTAATAGCAAATTTCTTCATTGACTTATGATTTCTTGCAGTGGAATTGCGCTTTATCATTCTTAATAATCTGAATGCATGTTAAAGATCCAGGCCAAACAGGCTGTTTGGGATTGAAATGTGACATAGATTTCTAAAATGTTAAAAATTTAATTGTGGCCTGTGCAATGACAATTATTAAACATAAAGACATTTGCAGTGGCATTAAATGTAACATTCATTTTATGGCATTGGTGCAGACAGAAAATTTCTCCTTGTATTGTAAGTGATAGCTAATGCAGTGACATTTCTCTGAGCACAAAATGGGCCAAAGTCAGCCCTGGTATAATGACAGGAAAGTCAATACAATTACACCAGGATGACTTTGGCTCACAGTTTTTAGATGTCATAAAATATAGTATGTTTTCCATCCCTGATTAGTCTCCCCGCATTTTGCAGGCAGAGAGCTACTTAGTTAAATGACATTACATTATCACCAGCCCACTCTTAGATCAGAAGGCCTCAGTGAAACTTGGTTCCTATAAATATGATTGCTGCTTAGCAAACATCTTGTCTGCCTCTTGTTTGCCCAGTCTTCATTTTATGAAACAGAAAGGATCTGTGAGACCAGAGATTATTCTTCATTGTGGGGTGACAAAAGGGAATTTCTGATAGACAAGTGATCTGAGGCTATTCTTTAGAGCAGGGAGATTATTAATATTTTTGTTTGTTTATTTATCAGAGTAGTACCGAGGGGCTCCAGCTTAGGTGAGGGCTGCACTGTTGTAAGCATTGTACAACCACATAATACTTGACATGCCCTGCCCTGTAGTACTTAAAAAAATCTAAACAGGCAAGACAAACAAAGGGCGGCAGGAAGGAAGTATTAACCCCATTTTACAGACTGGAAACGAAGGCACTGAACAATTATAATGTGTCCAGTTTGAGAACCCTTGTTCTCATCATCTGCATAGGTGTTTGTATCAGCCTCATGAGGTGGAGGGTGACAACGCTTCATGCAATCCAGCCTGTTAAGTGAGAAACCACAACTAAGATCATCAAACCAGTGACCAAATGTTAACTGTTGACCTCCCGTTCAAAAGAGCAACAAAATAAGCCTACCATGCTCATCACCATTGTACCTAAACGTGTACCATTCCAGGGTTGCCAACTTTCATGATTTTTGTGGTGAGACTTATGATAGCTGGTGTTTTTCTAAAATTGCCTCAACTCCTGGAGTCTTTTGAATACATGAGAATCTCAGCTTTCATTTTTTCAAAAAGGTAATGTGACCCTGTTGTAGCCTAAAGGCTCAAACCCAGAAGACAGAGAGAGAACCCAAAATGTTGGGTTCTTTTAAAACCAATCTCATGATTTTTGAACATATGGGGGTGGTACAACTGTGTTCCCACAGAGAAAGTCAATTGCTGGGTGCAGATTGAGAATCCTAACCACTTTGGCTTGGTCTACACTACACAGTTAGGTCAACATAAGGCAGTTTACGTAGACCTAATTATGTCAGTGTCTACACTAGCATGCTGCTTCCGCTGAAGTAAGTGGCCTACTAACCCGACATAATAACTTCCACCTCCACAAGAGGTATAGCACTTATGTAGACACTGCATTACTTACATTGGCTGTTAGCTGTCAGCCCCAAGTGCGGCTGACAGCTGGGCTCCCCACCACCAGCTAGGCACTGGACTCACAGCTGGGGCCCCCTCCTGCCCTGGCACTGACAGCCCAAGTGCTGGGCTCAGAGTTTTCCCCTTGTTATACCAATAAAATAAAAACCAGCAGGGAGCACATGATTCTCTCTTTCAATTTTCTCAGAGGCTTTAGCTTGGTCTGCCAGGAATCTTTCTCTCTCTCTGCATTCCTGGAGTGCCTCTTTCACTATTTACAGTTGACTCTGGGTATTTGTAGCCAGCACCTTCCAATTGTCTGCTCCCTTTTCTGTTTGGTTTAGCTTTTCCTGTAAAGATGCCTTTTCCTCTTTACATGAGGACAAGTGGAGGAAAGAATCCTTACATGCCTCCCACAACAACCAAATTGCTGCTGCATCTCTGTTGGCAGCACGAGAAGGTTTGTATATGAGGATATACTGAGCCAATCTATCCTCTAGGTCCGAAATAGTGCAGACATCAGCCAGGGCTTGTTTAGTCCAAGGACTGTGCCCAAATTTTTGAAGGATTTGTTTAAAAGGTGTAATTTCTTTAACAAAAGATGAGGTTGGAGTTCCTTCTGACTCCATTCCTCCCTCCGGTACTGGCTTACCCTGTTTTCTTTTAAACATCTTAACATGGGTATTTCAATCTCTTTGTCATTCCTGGTATTACTTAGCAAGTGACACAGCCTAGATTCTGAAATCGTAGCTTATCAAATTTCCTCATCACACCTGGCACAGGTCAGCAAGAGACATAGCCTAGATTCTCTGATCCTGCTACTCCTTGTTCCAGCGAGCAGCACTGCCTGGCCCTGTGGCCTTCTTGTTGCCCCTGATACTTCAGTGAACAATAGGACTTGGATTCTGTAATCGTAGCTTAGTAATATGAGATCTGTATATTTTACCTCTGCCTCCTGGAGGCCAGAAGGCTGGTTAACCAAATAGAAATGCCAAGCTCAATAGAGCTGGCGGTGTGCACACCAATATTTACAATAGCTGAGGTTTATTACCAATATTCCCGCTTTCGCAATTCTCCACCAAAATGTTATACCAATAAAATAAAAACCAGCAGGATCTTATTAAAGGGGAAAAGGCAAAATGCCACATTTATTGTGTATACGGAAAGAATCATAGTAAGCAGTTAGTTATAGCTATAACATTCCATTCAATTTCATATTTATTCACATATTCGTTCATACACACACACACACAAGTTCTGCAAGGTTGTTATCATAGTTACCAGCCTTATAGCTGCTCATGCCAAGCCACTGGCCAGGTGGCCTGGACATGAGGAGGGAGCAGGGCCTTGTCAGATGCTCATCTGATGCTCCTGGAAGTTGGTTTGCAGAATCAGACCGCAAAGTTCTCACTTTCTAGAGTCCATTTTTATAGGAATTTCTTTCTATGCCAGTCTATGGGAATTGCTTCATCATGCTGTTGCTGAATCAATCAGCAGATGGCACATTCCTGAAGGCTCCGGATGCTGCCAGATGTTATCTTGTTCTTTGGTTCTCCCATCTACCCTCCGGGGGTCCTCTGGTTGTTTCCACTTGAGGCCTCTTCAGCTGATGGACACCAGATTATTAGGCTGGCACCTCCCTGATCATTCAGTTATTATCCACACCAAGCATCCATCCACATACATCCTCTATCTCTATTTTAATCACAATTGTTAACAAAGCGAGATAAATACAACAAAAGGGCGGGGAGTCTCTGTGTGCTGGTTCTGTTGTTACAAAGTATCGCTTTGAGTCTCTGTGTGAGTAGCTGTTACAAAGTACTGCTTTGAGAACAGACTCTGTTTTATGATGTACTAACACAATTAGCAGCTTGCAAGTTTCACACAGAGAGGGAGAGAAACAGTAAAAATAGAGACAAATTATGGGGAATCAAACTCATTTGTGATTTTAACACAGAACTTCTTTAATATGATCCAACACCCTCTCCCCCTGCCGGGCACTGGGCTCACAGCTGGAGCCCCTCCCCCGGGGTTACACCCCAACCTGTAAGCCAGGTGCAGGGCTCAATTTCACAGCTTGGAGCCTACCAGCTGTGAAATTCACATTCTTGTCAGTTTCACGGCTCCAGCTGTGAGCCCCTTGCCCTGACAGCTGGTACAGAGAAAATAGCAGCCATGAAACTGACAAGAATGTCAATTTCCTTGCTGGTAGGCTCTCCTCCAGGATGGGGAACTCCAGCAGTCAGTGCCCCACAATGCCCCACTTCAGTCAACGCAAGCACTTCTGGTGAGGACGCTCACCACCAGCAGAAGGAGGGTAGTGTGGACACCAACAGCCAATTGAATTACTGCGGAGGCTGTAGCTCGACCTAACTTAAGTTGACTGAATTCTGTTAGTAGAGCCAAGCCCTGTGGAACAGCCACTTGCTAAGTGCTGCTCTTAGAAAATGCAGTCGTGTGAACCAAGCCACCTCTCTCCTTTCCCCAGCCCCATTCATGCGCGGGTCTAGAGCTGAGGAGTTACAATGCTGAAGGGTTAATGATGGAGGCTAGCAGGGATTGCTGGATTTTGCAGGTTGTTGCTGCGCTGTCATGTACTTGTGTGTTTTATGCCACTCCCAGCCATGCGGTGTCACTTTCCTAGGTGCAATAAGGCTTTGGCAGCATACCCACAATGGGTGGAGAGTCACTGGCTGCCCTGTCAGGTGAATCTCTTGACTGCCACGTTTTGGACTTTTGTGTCACAGACATTTAATCTTGTACTTGGCAGCTATTCTGCAACCGGTGGGGTTTACTCAGAAGGGGTTGGCAAGCAACCAGCACTCAGTCAAGAACAAATGGGAGTTAGTCCCTCCCCCAGCCAGCTCTGACCCACCTTGTGTTCCAGCAGACAGCTGCAGATTTGCACTTTGCAGTTCGGGAGTGCAGACTCTGCCCCCTTTTAATTCTTATGCAGGTTTTATGCGGCACACCAAAGTCCTTCCCTTGTGTAAACCTATGGGATTGTTAGTCAGCTGTGCACCTTACAGAATTATTTGAATTCAGCAGGGGGAGAAGAGGGCACCTTTGCCATGAGAATGAAACACGTGACAAAGTGCCACCCACATGTTCCAGTGATTTAAACTATATCCATGAATTGTGCATAGGGTGACCAGACAGCAAGTGTGAAAAACCAGGACAGGGGCTGGGGGTAATAGGAGTCTATATAAGAAAAAGCCCCAAATGTCAGGACTGTCCCTATAAAATCGGGACATCTGGTCACCCTAATTGTGCATGATCAATTTAGTTCTTTAATAACACATCTGGAATTGGCTCTTTGTAACTGCAGCTGAAATCCTTCTTTGTCTTTTAATAAATAGGCAATAATGACCTCTGAGCTGGCAATTGTCTGACATTTAATGTCTGCCTGGAGGCGTCTGATTTCAGGTCCTAAACACAGCCAGTCAGCACGATCTAGCAAACTGATCATAGGACAGGAAGCTGGGAACTTCTGTGTTCTAATCCTGGTTTTGCCATTGATGCAATGAGTGGTGTGAGGCAAATCGCGTTGACCTCTCTGTGCAGTGGTAGTAGTAATTAGCTAGTAATTAGCTTGAAAAATGAAGCACTAAGCAGCTAACTCATGATAGGATGTGGGTGTCAGTCACAAAAAAAGCACCTACCGTGGGTGTGCTGAAATGAAGCCGAGTGCCTTAACACACCCAAGGGGGTGGTGGGGGGGTGTATGTATGTGTGTGTGTGTGTGTGTGTTTGTGTGTTTGTGTGTGTGTGCACATTCTTGGTTAGATCATACACCCTGGATGAAGCTCCCTTGCTTATAAAATGGCATATATTTGAAATAGAAGATTATTTTAGAAACCTAAATGTTTGCCAGCTGAATCCATTGAAGGAGATATACAGGTAGTTCCTTTGCAGTGTGTTCAGTTGATACACGTTGCAAAGAAATAATGTCAAAGGTGAACATGCTGAGAACAGCTCACTGGCTTTATGCCCTTGATTCCAGGAATCTGCTATTTACAGATGTTACATGGGAGGGCTTCCTCACCGAAACTGAACCACATCCTGGGCTCAATCCACAACTGCACCCAACCACAGCGCTCACTGCAGCCGGTGGGGGGAGTGGCTCTGAGACACCTTTCTGCCACCCGCCCAACCACCGTCCTGCGGCTGATCCAGTCTCCAGTACAACCTAGAGCAGCCCAAGAGCTGCCCTAAATTGAGCTGATTTATGATGGAGGCCCTGTAGCCAGTGAGCATTGCCATAGTGCTCTGGTTCTACCGCCTTCGCTCCACAAAATGCTCCCACCCAGTCCCTCTGTTGAGGCGGGGAGGTGGTGGGAGGGCCAGGGGTAGAGCCAGCTATGTGGCTTTGACACCAGCTGCGGATTCTCCACACCGGGGTAATACTGCGTCACTGTGACATACCAGGGCATAATCCAGACTAACGAGTAGCTGTGTCACCCCGTCCAGTCATCTGCGATGCCCTTTGCAATGCCTTGCTGCTGTAGCCTCCAACCCAGACTGCTCACAAACAGCCTCCAGCATGTAAGTCACTCTCAGGTTCTGTCTGTGTGTGCTGCAGCCAGCCAGCCACGCCTTGGCTCTTGAAGCCTTAGTAATGCTGCAGGATGACCCCCAACCCCCCCCCAGTCCTGGACCTTCCTCCAGAAATGTATGTCCTGTACTGCCCAGCCCTCTCGTAGAAGTACACATATTTTAAGTCCATTATTCCTTTAAGGGAATAATACACCAGCTTAGTATTTTAAATAGTTATCCAGCCACTTCAATTTAAACGCACTGGCTTAGCTAAAATAATAAAACAAGTTTATTAACTACACGGAAAGAGATTTTCAGCAAGGCAGAAACAGTCAGAAATAGTTACGAGGAAAATAAAGAGAAAATGTGTAGCAGTGCTTAACTGAACAAACTATATTGGATTCAAAGCAAAGTTTTCTCAGCACATGCGTTCAGCAGTCATACTGACTGAGGTCAGGACCCTCCCCACCCCAGAGGCCAATGGCTACTTCCTTTGTCTTTGCAGGTGCAGAGAATGTGATGGGCAGGGAGAGCAAGGGTGTGTCCTGGAGTGTCTGCCCTTACTTTGTATAGTCCCGTCCCCCCTTTTAAGAAGCATTTCCAGCTGGGAGCAAGGCGACAGGCAGTCTGTGTGAAAGGAAACTCCATGCTGTTTCTTTGCTCAGATGTAGATTTTTGCCCCTGCCCCCTGTCCTGCCAAAGAACGGCAGGTAATAGCCCAGCAGCCTTGTTTACGCCCGACTGAGATGTCAGCTTGCCCTTTGCCTCTGAGGAACTGGTCTGGCCACTCCCCAGAGCTATATGGAAAACATACTTTTAGTCATGATCTCAGCTTATGTTTCTAACTTCAAGTACAACGCTGCTATGCACATTTTGCCATGATTTTATTGACAGCAAATTATGAGTTTTTTAAATCGAGGGTGGGCAAAATTTTTGCCTGAGGGCCACTTCTGGGTATGGAAATTGTACGGAGGGCCATGAATGCTCATGAAATTGGGGGTTGGGGTGCGGGAGGGGCTGAGGGCTCCGGCTGGGGGTGTGGGCTCTGGGGTGGGGCCAGAAATGAGGAGTT
This sequence comes from Eretmochelys imbricata, assembly GCF_965152235.1. Classification (NCBI taxonomy): domain Eukaryota; kingdom Metazoa; phylum Chordata; order Testudines; family Cheloniidae; genus Eretmochelys; species Eretmochelys imbricata. Next base: position 197,112,961 of record NC_135574.1, on the reverse strand, counting down.
CAAGGTGCAGGAGGGGACTCTGGGCTGGGGCAGGGAATTGGAGTGCGGAGGGGGGTGAGGGCTCCAGCTGGGGATACAGGTTCTGGGTTGGGGGTGGGGATGAGGGGTTGTGGGTGCAGGAGCGTGCTCCAGGCTGGGACCAAGGGCTTTGGAGGGGGGGGATCAGGGCAGGGGCGGGGGGTTAGGGCACGGGAGGAGTCAGGGGTGCAGGCTCCAGATGGCTCTTACCTCAAGCAGCTCCTGGAAGCAGCGGCATATCCCCCATCCGGCTCCTATGTGGAGGCGCAGCCAGGTGGCTCGGTGCACTGCCCTGGCCACAGGCATTGCCCTGCAGCTCCCATTGGCCCTGGTTCCTGGCCAATGGGAGCTGCGGAGCCCCTTGGCTGACCCTATGCATAGGAGCCAGAGGGGGGACATGCCGCTGCTTCCGGGAGCTGTGCGGAGCTAGAGCACGCCCGGAGCGGGGCAAACCCCCAGCCGGAGTTCCAGAGCGGGGAAAGCCCCGCTCCCCAGCAGGAACTCCAGGGCCGGATTAAAACATCTGAAGGGCTGGATGTGGCCCCCGGGCCGTAGTTTGCCCACACCTGTTTTAAATGATACCCACAAGGCGTGCCTTGTACAAACATTACAATAGTTTGTAGGGTGTGCACGCAGGGCTCTGTTCTGTCCCACCTCGACTGCTCACTTAAGGTCACTTTCAAGTATCTTTTTGTTGGTCTAGCAGTGAAAAGGGACCTTAGTGTGAGTCAGGATCTGGTCCCACATGTGCAGGTGGATGAAAATCCCTCTAGAGCAGCGATACTCAAACGATGGCAGGGGGAGGTGCGGGAATGTACCCAGGGAGGCGTGAGCTGTCAGCCCCAGGTGGCAGGGCTTGGACGGTCAGCCCCAGCAGCTGGGGCTCGTGCAGAAGAGCTGTGCACCCCTGTGAGGTGGAGGGAGAGGAAAAAGGGGACAACCAGCCCCCTGCCGCCTGGGGCTGACAGCCCGAGCCCTGCTGCCTGGGTTTGGGCTCTCTCCCCCACCCCAACCCTTCACCGGGAGGCAGCCGGGGCGTGGGCTCTCCTTTCTTCCCTCCACTCCCTCACCTGGAGGCAGCAGCAGGGCTCCGGTTGTCAGCCCCAGGGCAGTGGGGCTCCGGCTGCCAGCCCTGGGGTGACAGGGCTCCGGCTGTCAGTCCTGCGCTGGTGTGGCTCCAGCTATCAGCCGCGCCAGCAGTAATGGGGCGCTAAGTCTGCTGTGGAAAGTGATAGTGAGAAATATCACTTTTCACGCTGCCACCCTTACGTCCGTGCTGCCTTCAGTGCTGGGCGGCGGTACTTGTACTTGTCTGGGGCGGAGGGGGAGAGTAAATGACTTCAGACACAAAGAAGGGGGCCGTGACCAAATAAGTTTGAGAACCACTGCTCTAGAGGACAAGAGATGTTAAATGTACCCAGACCCTGACCTGGCTTCTACTGAAGTCAGTGCCAAATGTCCCACAGACTTCAATGAGGGCAGGGTCTAGCCTTTAGTTATCAACTAGGCCATGTAGAACTAGACCTTCTGGACCATTCCGAGTCGTAATACCACAGGGCAGAGGAAAAGAGGCGAGGTAGGGGAAAGGGAGAGAGGCAAGTCCGATATTTTTGACAAGTATCATAAACATGCCCAGTGAATGAAGTGGGGAAATTGTTCAAAGCCTCAATGAACTTTTCAAGTGTGAAAGAAGCTAAGTTTCTTTGTCTCTAATCCTGTGTACTTCAAGGGCCTTCTCCTGTGAGGTGCTGAACCAGTCACGGGCACGGCTTAACACCTCAAAAGGTTGGGTTTTGCTGTGCTTCTGAATTCTTGTTGCATTCCTGTGGCTAACCAGTCACATATCATTCTTCTCCCTCCTCCACCCCCTTTTCTTATTAACGTTTTAATGAACTCCAAGCAGAACAGCAGAGGTGCTGTGAATGTTACTCCCCTGGGCTGCGGCTCGCACAGCCAGGAAAATCAAGAAGGCCTGGGTTTTCCCCAGAAAGAGCTTTGTCCCACTCACAACCCAGGTCATTCTCAGTCCGTCTTCCTAATGTATCGTCATTTGAGACTTACAAAGGATAATGGGTGAATCCAGAACAAAACCAACTACTGAAGCAGCCCATTCCCCCAGAAGTGAGAGCTATGAAGCAAATTTAAATATCCTGATTTTGATCTCACTTACACAGGGGTAAATCTATCTGTCTGAGGTACTTATATGGCCCCCATTTAGGGTGACCAGATGGCCTGATTATATAGGGACAGTCCCGATTTTTGGGTCTTTTTCTTATAGGCTCCTATTACCCCCCCACCCCCATCCTGATTTTTCACATTTGCTGTCTGGTCACCCTACCCCCATTACAGTAGTACCTGAGCACCTGACAATCTTCCATGTATTGTTACCCCTTAGTCCCAAGTGGTTAGCTCATATTCGGGGCCTTGCGGGTTGTTTCCATTAGGAGGGTAAATGATGCTAGAATTAGGTGTTTCTTTGGTGCGATCCTGTTTGTTTACAAAGAGTGCACACAAAGTCCTGTTTCCCTGAACTCAGCAGGCATCAGACAACGGGAAGCAGGTTTCTTTGCTCACAGCTCCAAGCACTCTGCCCAAAGAGTTCTCTCTCTCTGTAGGCCAGGGGTGGGCAAACTACAGCCCATCAGGGCTTTGGGTCCGGCCCGCAGGATTGCCACCCCCATGCGGCCAGCATCATGTCCCTGCAGGTCAGAGGGTTCCATGCGCCGCCCTCGCCTGCAGGCACCGCCCCCTGCAGCTCCCATTGGCTGGGAATGGGGAACTGTGGTCAATGGGAGCTTCGGGGAGGTACCTACAGGCGAGGGCAGTGCGCAGAGCCCTCTGCCCGCCCCCTTGACCCCTGGGGCTGCAGGGATGTGGTGCCAGCTGCTTCTGGGAGCAGTGTGGGGCCAGGGCAGGCAGGCAGGGAACCTGCCCTGGCTCGGGTGCACGCCACTGCCACTCCAGCACCACTCCAGGTAAGCAGCACCAGGCCGGAGCCCACACCCAACCCCCTCCTGTACCCCGCACCCCAACCCCCTGCCCTGGGCCCCCTGCCGCATCCTGCACCCCTCCTGCACCCCAACCCCCTGCCCTGAGCCCTTTCCAGCACTCCTCCCTGCACCCTTGCCCCTCACCCCCTCCTTCCCTGAACCCCCTGCAGCACCCTGCACCCCTCCTCAGCCCCAACCCCTTCCTTGAGCCCCTTCCTACACCCCCCCACACCCCGCACTCCCTCCCACATTCCAACCCCCTGCCCCAGCCCTACATTCATGGCCCTGCATGCAATTTCCCCACCCAGATGTGGCCCTCGGGCCAAAAAGTTTGCCCACCGCTGTTCTAGGCTCTCTCTCAGAGCAACGCTCCCTCTGATTTTTCTGGCTTATTCCTAGGCATGATTCTTTCTGCCTGTTTCTGACTCCCAGACAGACAGCTGCAATCCAATCAATCCGCAGCCCCACTGCACTGGCAGTCAGTCGAGTCTGTTGGCAGTGGCATTTGTTAGCAGTTCCCAGGGTGGTGTTTTCCATGGTTTCGGCTGTCATTAAACAAAGGGGCATTTAATCCCTCAGATCGCCTCAGGGAAGGCAACCTGCACACCCATCCAACAGCTTCCAAGACAAGCTTGCTGGAGACCACCCAACCTCCAGCATAACAGCATTTATCCTCACCACCCCTGTGAAAGTACTACTGTTTACTACTAGTAGGTCAGTGAGTCCTACTGTCCCCATTGTACTGATGGGGAACTCAGGTGCAGTGAAACTAACGAGTCTGCGACAAAGCAGGGAATTGAACCCAAATTCTAAGCCACGCAACCACTGGAAGGTCCTTCCTCAGCAATAAGTCCAGTAAAGTCAGTGGCTTAATTCCCCTGTTGGCTATAAGATAACTTTGTGCTCCAAGGGTGAAATTCTGGCTCCGCTGAAGTCCATGGCAAAATGTCCACTGATCTCAATAGGGTCAGGAGTTCTGGGTCAGCTCGAGATTCCTCCCTGGTGTAAGTCAGAGCAGCCTCAGACAACGTACCCTGTAAGCTATGCAGCTGTGCAGTAATCTTTTATGTATGGCACAGGTCAGAAACCGTGCTGCTTACGTCCATAGGTGCCGACTTCCTCTCTACCCAGGGGTGCTCGACCCCCTCCATCCAGGTCTGCCCCCACTCCACACTTTCCTCCAAGCCCCCACCCCTGCCCCACCACTTCCTACCCCCACTCTGCCCCAGGCCCCCGCCACCACTCCATCCCTTCCCCAAGGCCCCACCCCTGCCCTACCTCTTCCTGCCCTACTCCCACGCCTTCCTGCCTCTTTCTGCCTCCTCCCCTGAGCATGCCCCATCCCCGCTCCTCCCCAGCACCTCTTGCATGCCGCTGAACAGCTGTTCCGTGGTGTGCAGGAGGCACTGGGAGGGAGGGGGAGGAGTTGATCGGGGGGTCGCTGGTGTGTGGGAGGCACAGGCGCTGCAGGGATGGGGAGCTGGCTGCCGGTGGGTGCTAAGCACCCGCTAATTTTTCCCCGTGGGTGCTCCAGCCCTGGAGCACCCACGGAGTCGGCGCCTATGCTTATGACCCCTCAGTGGAGCCCAGCAGGGTGTGGCGTGGCCCTCTGTGAACCTGCTCTGCTTGTTCTCCCACCCTCTATGACACGGGGCGTGCAACCCCGACTGTTCATTGCAAGGGAATGGAACACTTCTGGTCTCAGGGTCATGCTCGGGGACATCACATGCTCGGGGACACCCTTCTGGACTCTGCGGTGCCAGCCTGGGTCAGCAAAGGATCTGGAGCTGTGGCCTATCTGGGCCAAACCACCATTTGCCCCCTCTCTCTTCCGGGCAGTTGGTTTCCAGGGACACAGTAGTGGTTGCTGCTGCTCAGAGGCAATATGGAAGGGAGCAGTGGCCCTGGGCCCTTCCTGGGAATGGGTGGGGGAGGGTCTGAAACCCCCCGACCCAGGGTTGGCATAGAGCCCTTATGCTGATTGTACATCAGCCAGGAAGACCCAGGACAGGGATGTTCTCAGGGTACTAATTCCAGCCTCTCTGTGCTGTCAGTGGGTATAGCCACAGTGCACACTAAGCGCAGGCTCTGACTCAGGTTTGAGCCCAAGCCCCTCTTCCGTCCACACACAAATCAGTCTGACTCAGGTCAGAGAGCACTCAGGACCCAGGTCCTAGGATGGTGGGTCAGAGCCTGAGTCCCTCTGAGACCCAGGTCCAAGCCCAGTCATTTTGCAGGATGGCCAGAGCTCAAGCTGCAGACCCAAAGCAGAAGGCTTGCATAGTGCAGTATGGACATGTTAGCATGGCTGTGAGACCCAGGTCCAGCACTTGTAAACCCAGGTTTGCAAAGCAGTGTGGATGCTCAAGCATGAGCTTGGAAACACCAAATCCACAAGCCTGGATCCCACAGATCCAGGTTTACAATGCAATGTAGCCAAATCTGGAGTAGTGTAACCCTTCTGCCCGTCAGAGTTGGCAACAACAAGGGCCGGGTTCAATATCTAGGGGATCCATTCCAATAACACAATGCAAACCGGCTCAAGCCACCACCCAGTGACCTGGGACAAATATATACCACCCCCGCTGGGCGCCTCCAAGAGGCAATACTTCCCCTCTCGCAAGCACCTAGTCTGAGTGTAGCAAAAATCCTTTTAATAACAGAGAGAAACAATGTGGCATTATGTTGGGGAAACACCACCAACAGGATTCATAACACAACCCATGAGCAAAAAACCCACCCCAAGCAAATTGGGGCGTGTCCTTTCCCTTTGGTTCTTGAGTCCAGCAACCCCAAATCACCCAAAGTCCCAAAAGTCCAATGACCCAAAAGTCTGTCCCTGGTCAGGGCAGCCCCAGAGTTCAAAAGTTTATCTGCAGAGCTTTACCTCCCAACCTGGGTGGAGATGGGGGCGGGGGTAAAAGGCACCTTACATGATCTGAAGCTGACCGCCCCACAGCTTCATAGGCCTTCGCTCCGCTCCACCAGCTGCCCCACGAACTGCTTCGCTCAGCTCCGTGGCCCACCAGCAGCTCCCACCATCCTATGAACTGCTCCACCAGCCTGTCCACAAGATGCTCCAGCCATCCCGCAAACTTCTCCACAATATATCTTCAGGCTCCCCCACTACTGAACACAATGCTCAGTGATTTCAGTTCTTCATCAGTTCAGCTCTTCAGTGAATTCAGCTTGTAGTAGGGGAGCCTCAGTGCTGATGCACCATTAGCCCAAAGTGAGCTCAGCAGCCTGTAACTAGACTCCTAATGAAATCAAAATTAGCTCTGATATTCCACAATGGAGAGAGGAAGAAGTGCAATTAGCATGTAAGGCCCTCACCAAGGGGCCCATGCCACCCAGTATTAATACTTGTCCCCAACCTCTGTCAATTCACAGAGTTTTGGAAGCCATGACCCTTGCCTAGCGAGTGCTACTTAGTTGATGGTGAGTCCCTCCGTCATAACAAAAGGCCAAGTACAGTTCCAAGCACAGTTCCCATAATCAGGGTAGTAACAATTTATTCTTCCTGCCCCAATAACAGAGACACTAGGGATCCCACAGCAGCCAAAGTGACCATTTGGGCAGCTATGGCCTCATTCTAGGCGGGGTGGGTGTGCCTATGCAAATGAGATTGGCCCCTGAAGTTCTTTTCCACAACTTGCCACACCTCACCACCAGATGTCAGGGTGGAGCTCATCCTGAGACTGCTTACAGTAGCATAAAGGGATCTTTATAACAAAGACTCAGGCTCAACGGATTTACACTCGTGTAAACTGTGTGTCAGTGAGACTAGACTACAGTCCCAGTCTTCAAGAAGGGTTAAGAGGTGGGGTGCTGGAACAAGTCGTATAGTGGAAGTGCTAAGAGCCATTGACCAAACTGTAAACCCTGTATATGATGGAAACCAAGGCACACAATGGGGTGCTGCTGCACCCCCCCAGCACCCATAGTTTCAGCATTTATGTTAAGGGGTTACCAAAGAGCCCATCTTTGGCCACAAGAATCGGCATCCTTAAAAGACCACTGCTGTCTTGGTCTCCACTCCAGTGCAAAGTTCATACAGTTCAACAGTACTTCCCATTTTCTTTGGCCTCCTTCCACCCTGCCATTTAGTGTGTTGGTTATTCACTCTATAGGAAGCAAAGCCCTGAATGTATCATTGTAATAAGTCACTCAGCGCAGTGGGGGATCTTTATCAATGTAATGCCTGGCAATGCACATTCTTCCTAGTAGCCACAGAACGAGAATACAGAATTGTCAAAATGTAAGGGCTGGAAAGGACCTCAAGAGGCCATCTAGTCCAGCCCCTTGCACTGAGACAGGACCAAATATACCTAGACCAGGCCTGACAGGTGTTTATCTACTTAAAAACCTCCAAGGACGGGGTTTCCACAGCCTCTCTTGGAAGGCTATTCCAGTTATTAGCTATCCTTATAGTTAGAAAGTTTTTCCTAATGTCTCACCTTAATCTCTGTTGCTGCAGAGTAAGCCCATTACTCCTTAGCCTGCCTTTGGTGGACATGGAGAATAAATCACCATCCTCTTTATAACAGCCCCTGAGGGTCTGCCTACACGGGGAGTGAGACTCCCACCCCAGTGCACAGACTTGTGTTAATGGGGCTCATGCCAGCATGCCAGAAATAGCTGTGGAGTTGTCTCTTTGGCGTCCTGGTTCAGGCCTTTTGCTCTTGCTGGCCCACTGGCTATCCCACTGGGAATAAACACTTAAACAGTCCCTGGGCCAGACACAGAGTGCAAAGGACTCTGTATCCTGTGGTTAGGGTACCCAACTGAGTTGTGGGAAACTCTGGGTCCAGTCCCCATGCTCTACCCACGCTTTCATTATTTATCCGGAGTGCAAGAGCTTCTACAGGAGAGGCTGAGGGAGCCTCACAGGAGACTATCCCACAGCTCAGGGGTTAGAGCACTCTCCTGAGAGGTTGGAGCTCCCGAGTCAAATCTTGTCTTCCCACCAGGGAATTGAACCTGGGTCTCGTGCATTTAAAAGGTAGGTACTGCTGCCTCCTGCGGCTTCTCTTTGGTGTGGAGTGAGGCAGCTGCCTAATGCATTCCCTCAAAAAGCGGCTCAGGTGCCTACGCTGCCTGACTCCAGACGGTGGGTTCCCATTTGTGGGTTACCAAGCAGAGGTAGGTGCCTCCCTGCAGCCCAGACTTCGGCCAGGTCTATGTTAAAGGTGAGGTCAACTCATCGATGTTGCTCAGGGTCGTGAAAAACCCTTATCCCTGGTGCAGACAGTGCTAAGTTGACAGAAGAATTCCACCGCCTCTCGGGGAGGTGGGTTAACTACAGCCCCTCCCGTCGCAGTAGTGAGTGTCTACACTGAAGTGCTGGAGCTGAGTCTCTGTAGCAGTTTAAGCACAGACATAGCCTGAGGCACTTGGCTCCAAAAGAGGGTCGGGGCTTAGAACACACCCTGTGGTCAGCCTCTCCTGTTGGCTAGCTTAGGTGACGCTTCACCTAGCGTGCTGGCTTTTGTGGGTTCCATTCTTAGGCGCATCCCTCTCCCCTTGCACTGTACAGGGAGCCGAGGGGCCTAACTTGGTTTTGTGGATCACACTGTAGGTCCTGTGATTTTCTAGGCACTGAGACGGTCAGCACTGCAACGCCTAAGTCCCTTTGTGGATCTCCCCCTTAGGCCCTTTAGAAAATCCCAGCCCTTACCACCGTGGACTAGAGCAGTTTTCAGCAGTTCAGAAGGCAGGCTAGTCACCGTACTCATCAGCAGGCTGCAGAAGAGTTTAGGCAGCGGAGTGTGTTGGGTTGTGCATGCTTAGCAACAGGGGGAATGTTTCTTCACAAATGTCACTCACTCATGTGACCACCTACCTGCTCACCACCAGCCTCCCCACTCTGGTCTCTGGCTATACTTTTTCCTCCCATTGTCCATAATGGCCACATCCTGAAATGATCTTGAGGATCAGCCACCTCTGTGTTGGTCGCTGGGGTGGCATTTCCCTAGGCAGCTGATCTTCTGCAGCCTGTACTCTGGGACTGGGCCTTACCACAGCATGTGGGTCACACTTTGTGGGCAGCCACGTATTGGAAACAGATGACCTCTTCCACTGTCTGAGCTCTGGGAACGGGGTCCAAAGTCACATGTGGCAGGTGACCAGTGTACTTTGAACACTGGAAGTGCGATGCCACCATGGGGGCTTTTTTGAGTGTATTGCTCACTCTTGTGTTTATGCTGTAGGCATTCAAATTACTTCCAGCCTTGGTCTTGGGAGGATGAGAGAGGAGCTTTATGTGCCACACAAGTGGGATGCCGTTTACTTTGGTTCGTAATAAAAGCTGCGATGTAATAAGTATTTTGTTAGTTTGTTGTTTGATTTCCTAATCTTTTAAATTTGGGCAGTAAATCCAGACTAAATGCAGAGGACATGAATATGCTGCTGGCTGATGCCCTAATGTGTCAGCACACCCCTTTGGTCAGACAGAGCATTGCACAGAGTCAACAATCCTTGCCTTTTGCTCTTGCTGGCCCATTGGCTATCCCACTGTGAATAAATACTTAAACAGTCCCTGGGCCAGACACACAGTGCAAAGGACTCTGAATCCAGTGGTCCGGGTACCCAGCTGGGTCTCCGGCAGTCCTATTCTGGACTATGAAGGGTGTTAGTTTCAGTCCCACTGGAGCGTATGGGTTTCCCCTGATATTAGGGTGACCTGGTTCTGGTCCTCAGAGGGTCCGGAAACCCTTTGTGGTTCTTAAGTTTCTGTTGAGGGATCATTACGATGTGGCCCACCCACTCCACTGGGTTCCAGATCAGGGCCCTTAAACCAGGCAGGCAGAATCAGTCTTCAATCATTACTCCTGCTGTACCCTGGGCTACTTCTTATCTCCCTTGGTGCTGTGGGCTTCTCCAGACCGTGGTTCTGATTGTCCCTTCTTTGAGGTGCTGCTGTCTGGGTGGCTTCTCACCAGTATGCTGGCAGGACTTTCCTTCTCTAGCCTGCTTGCTCTTCTGGCAGTCACTGTACTCACCCCTCTGCTTCTCAGCAATTTGGTTCTCTTAGCTGCTCTGCCAGTCAGTGCTGATAGTTGCCGCATTGACAAGGGGCTGCTAGGCCAGCATGGGGTCTCTACATCCCATGACACATGCCCAGGAGTTAAAACAAATCTCTATAGGATTGCAGACTTTATTATGTGTGAATATGCTGGCAAGTATGACTAGGGCCTGCCAGATTGGCAGTGCGTCAGCCTGATTTAACAGCAGCTTGGCAGAAGAGAGACCCATGCGGGACTGGGTGGAGGAGGTGGATGTCAAATGCAGCTTGACAAATGTAATGGATGGGGAGTTAGCTGAAGTGACAAACAAAGATACGATTTTGAAGGGTGTGTAGGTGTCCTAGAAAAAAGCTCCCTGTGTGAAATCCACCCTTGTATGAAGGACCAGCACCAAACCTATGTTCCACTTAAACCCTCAAAGTAAGGCTTAAGTGGGACTTAAAAATGATGCACAGGAATGAATTTCACACAGTGTGAACTGAGATCAGTATTAAAATTGGTGACAGGAAAAACCAGAGCAAAACACTGAACTCTTTAACCCCCTCCTGAGGGGAAGTGTTACAGAGACCAGATAAGTGTAATCCCAGGATTCCCAGCATCTAATTGCTAAGAAAAGTAACTCGTGAAAAACATGAAAACCTCTTTAAAATAATAGTGATGAATCAAATGTGGGGGAAGGGAGGACATAGGAAGTGATGTTCACCGGGGAGGGGGTATGTTTCTGTCAGTGTTACAAGTGGTGGCTCGGCCGGGCTATCAACTGGGAAGTCTCTGGGGAGAGAGAGAGAGAGAGAGAGAGAGAGAGAGAGAGAGCGTGTGCACAGCCTTAGGTAACAGCTAGTTGGCTTTAGGCTTATGCCAGAGGTCCCAGGTTCAATCCCACTTGCTGATGACTGGGGTCTGTTGGCGTTACACCAGCAGCCACTATTCAGTGGATAGAAGGGCTGGATTTTCCTTTTCTTTACAGCTGTGTAAATCAGGAGTAACTCCAATACAGTCACAGAGCAACATGGGTGTAAATGAGTCGAGAGCCAGGCACGAGCTACTGAAGCAAGTGACAAATATTTCTTTTTTTTTTTTTAATTTATTGAGAGGTGGAAATTGATTAAAAATGTTTCTGCAAATATTTACTTGAATAAACAATTGAATTTGTTTGGTGGTTTTTACAGACCTTTTGGTATTTGTTTTCTAGAGTATTCTAGTGAAGCCATGACCCACAGGAATGTTCCTGTAAACAGCGAATTTTAAATATATGGTAGAGTACATCCACAGAAAACAAATTTTGAACTTAAAAATCTGAGACTTTGTACTGGAAGATGTTCATAATCATTAGAGTCAGAGAACAAAACAAAAACCAGGTTACCTTCTGTATGTGTCAGATCAAAACTAGCACATCTTGAGTTCCCAATATCAAATACTAGCAATGAGCTCTTCAAGAAACAGGGTTATTTGCAGAAAGTAATCAGGAATCATTCTGAACAGTGAATAAATCTGAGCTGCTTGCTAACAACTTATAAATATAAAGATGCAAATTTCATCAAATTATCCACTAGAAATTATTCAGTCAGTTTTGATGTTCTCTCTGTGTTCTTACCCGGTAAGCACTGTAGTCCTGATCTTGCAAACACTCATACATGTGAATAATTTTTATGCATCTGAATAGTTCCACTTGATTCAAAAGATTACTCAGGTATGTACATATTTGTAGGATCAGAACATTAGTTAGCTGTCTCTGTTATTGATGGCAGTTTTCCTTTAAATCACCAACTGGAATTGTCAGATAATCACACTCATTCTTATGGTGTCAGGATTTGGGGACTGTACAGAAGATGAGGAGCCAGTAAGTTTTTTAAAAAAATGAATGCCTGAGATCTGAGAGACAGAGACCTCAAGTGCTGACCAGGAAGGCCAGCCCAGACTGAGAACTGAAAGAGTAATGGTGCTGTTAGACTGAAGTAGCAAATATTTATAGCCGTCTGAGAACTAAAGAAGGTGTTGAACATCAGGCAATGTATTATGTTTTCTTCCTGATCTTGTATCCTGCCCCAGGACTAAGCGACACATTTTGCTGCCAATACCGAAGGACATTTGAAGAAAGAAGGCTGAGACAGTGACTCAATATCTTTTATAGCCAAAGTTGAAGTGATGTGGGAAAATGTATTTTCTTTGGGAACTGGAATGGGTGACGAACTCTTGCATACAATCAGCAATGAGCATGCTTATTTTCTTAACTTAATTATTAACAACAGTCTAATATCTTGATGGCATTTGCTCTACTGTTGATTGCATCTGCAACAGAGTTTGCTCTCTGAAGTGTTTGTTTCCACGCTGAGTTCTGCCCAGTAAAATGTGCCCATATCAGGCAATTGTCCCTCCATATCAGAGATGTCCATCGTAGACCCTTATGGGCAATGTTTACAGTAAATCAATAAACCATTTGGCATTTTAAGCTTTCCACTCAGCTGTGTACACAGTGCCCTTTAGTTTGGGTCATAGTCCCGTGTATAGTTCTTGGTAGGTTCACGCTGACAAATTTGAAAGTGCTCATAGGGAGAGAGATTTCTGTCAGGTTGCCTTGATTGAACAGTGCAGTTTGGAGACCAGATTTGATTTCCAGAGAGTAAGAATTCTCATTCTGAAGAATATTTTTCAATATTATTACGGCCAAATCTTGCTTGTCCGATTTGATTCACAAGTGTATTCCCATTGATGCAAGGGAACTGTTCCTGTAGGGCCTCTCAATCAACCTGCCCCTCAATCAACAGAGACTACAGCTGTGCAATAGGGTTGCGAGGGTACGTCAAACCACATGCAACTTGTTTTGTTCCAATCTGAAAATTCAAACCATATTAACTGAAATGGTTCACTGAGGCTCATGAGCCTTTCAGTGAACCTGAGTCAGAGTCGGCCTGGGGCCAAGTGTCAAGCCTGGGTCAATTTATGGTTGAAATCATGTGAATCATAAGACTGGAAGGGACCTCAGGAGGTCATCTAGTCCAGTCCCCTGCACTCATTGCAGGAGTAAATATTATCTAGACCATCCCTGACAAGTGTTTGTCTAACCTGCTCTTAAAAATCTCTAATGATGGAGATTCCACAACCTCCCTAGGCAATTTATTCCAGTGCCTAATCACCCTGACAGTTAGGAATTTTTCCCTAGTGTCTAACCTAAACCTCCCCTGCTGCAATTTAAGCCCATTGCTTCTTGTCCTATCCTCCGAGGTTAAGGAGAACAAATTTTCTCCCTCCTCCTTGTAACAACCTTTTATGTACTTGAAAACTATTATCATGTCCCCCCTCAGTCTTTTCTTTTTCAGACTAAACAAACCCAATTTTTTCAATCTTCCTTCATAGGTCATGTTTTCTAGACCTTTAATCATTTTTGTTGCTCTTCTCGGGACTTTCTCCAATTTCTCCACATCTTTCCTGAAATGTGGCACCCAGAACTGGACACAATACTCCAGTTGAGGCCTGGAATGTTTCAGATTCACGATTTCAGTACAAAACCAGCTGAAACTCACAGCAAAACTTGGGGTAAGAGTTCACCTGATTTAAACCCAAAGAAATTGTTTACATGAATCCTGCTACAATTCTGAATCCACTGAGACTGGCAAAATCCTAACAGAACATGAATCTTATTGACATATGAGGGATGAGTGAGTAGGAAGGTCTTACATGGTGGCATGAGACAGCGGGACAATTGGGTACAGAACAGTATTTTATTTTGACAAAAACACAGTGCCAACCAATTACTCCAGCTATTGATCAACTGATGAAATCTCAGAGAAACTTAATTCCAAAGATTTGGCTGACAACTCATTTGTTCAGTGTGTTATCTGTAATCTGATTTGCAGATACATTACAATTGAAAACCGAGGTCAGGGGTTCTCAAACTTCATTGCACTCGTGACCCCCCCTTCTGACAACAAAAATTACTACATGACCCCAGGAGGGGGAACTGAAGTCTCATCCCGGCTAAAGCCCGCCGCCCCAGGCAGGGGACCAAAGCCAAAACCCTCAGGTTTCGACTTCAGCCCCAGACAATGGGGCTCGGGCTTCGGCTTTGGCCCTGGGCGGTGGGACGTGGGGTTTGGTCCGGGCCGCAGCAAGTCTAATGCCAAACAGGGTCGCGACCCACTTTGGGGTCCCAACCCACAGTTGAGAACCCGCTAGTTTAGATGGAGGATGACAACATGAGAGAGCCAAAAGCCAGCCCCATTTCTTAGCTATATACACCACTGTTAATAAAATGTTTTAGGCTGACTGGGTTCATTTGATTAATATGAACAGTTCACATTTTGTCATCAGACTTCTTATGAAAGCCACAGAGTTAGTTAAAAGAGTGATCTAGCTCAGAAAACACAATAAATATTAGATGACACTTGAGTCAGGTCCCACAAAAGTGTCACTATTAGGTATTAGCTATTTATTTTGTAAAACATAAGGCCATTGTCAGATCTAAGCAGAGATGGTTGGGTCCCCAGAATGTACATTATTCTACCTTATTGGCAAACCCAGCCTTGGAGCAAGGAAAATTCCTACCTGTCAGGCTCCACCAAATCCACCCTTCTTAGTTTTTGCCTTTGTTTGCTTTTTAAGGTATCTTTTCTTTAGGGATGGCTGAACTGGAGGGAAGAGAAGGTGAGTGACTCCTGCAAGATCTCATGCTTCCGTAGTAGCTATCTCCCTGCTGTTGCACAATTTGGGGGTGTATCCTCTCTCTTCTACCTTCCCTGAAGAACTCCCCCACATGCAGCCCGGCCATCTAGAACAATTTAGGGAGTTTTCTTCACATTCCCCCCTGCTTCTCTTGCCAATGTTTGGGGTTTTTTTTCCAAAGAAGGGGGAGATCTGGCTCAGTATTACCGGACTCATGTTTCCTACATATCTGTTATAACAAAGGTCTTTCATGTTGTATGATGAGTGGGGTTGGAGAAAGAGGGACAGGTGTCAGGAGGGACTTAGTTGTATGTGACACCAGAGGCTCAGCAATGCAAGCTGGTGGCCAGGCTACCAGACAAATCGAGGCCCCTCATCATGCTCAAGAGAAAATCTCCTTCCTACAATTCTGTGTGCTGGTGCATCACATATTACCTAATGACAGTGCTATAGGTCAGTAAAGGCTTGTCTCTAATTATGAAGATTTGCCCCAATTCCAGCCATTGTTAGCCAGCCACTAGAGTCACTGCACCAGTGCAAACTCCCATTGTGGAGAAGAGAAAGCTGCTATTTGCACTGGCGAAGTTTATCCCTGCATGAAACAGTAAAAGTTGTGGCTTATACTGGTTTATGGGCTTGCCTTTACTGCAAAGTTAGCTTGAGGTATGAGTATTGACTCTAACTCAAATCCCATCCAAACACAAACACCCTTAACTACAGTGTGGTGGTGCTTTTAACTTAAATTGGCTGGCCTGTTTGGGGGTACAGGGTAGAGCTCAAGTTAGCGCTGCTCATCAGCTGCTAACTCAGTCATTCTGCGTGGCTCAAGGGTTATTTTGCAGGGTGGCCACTCTCATTCTAACTTCAGAGGTGTTACCATGAGTGTAGACAACTTGAGTTCACCCTGCAGTGAAGACACAGCATACATGAGGAGGCTGCACTGGTGCAGCTGCACTGATGAGTGGATGCAAATCGCTGTAATTAAAGCAAATCTCCAGGGTCAGGAAAGCTCTGAATGTAAGTGGTAATAGTCAGATTTCCTGGTCAGAATATTACTGGAAATCATTATCTACTTCCTGCTGCCCAGCCTGATCCTGAGGCCATTGATCCTCACGCAGTAGTATGTATTTGTTGCAAACACATCATTAGGCTTCATGACATAATTAAGTGACCAATAAAAAGCTTAGTCACTGTTATGGCAACACCCCATAGCCCCCTTTCTGAGGCTGTGTCAGCATTTTCTTTACAGCCCCCGATTTTTAGGAGTTTATACAGCAGCTGTGCAAATTTGCAGATTGCTGAAGCTGGCAGGAAAGGTCTTGGCCCAGCAGCAAACTTCTTTGCAAAATTAAGGGGAAACAAATGACTTGAGATGTCTACCAGTTCTAACAAAAGAGTAGGACTTGTCATGCTCTATTCTCCAGTTTGTGACTGTGGTTATGTCTACGCTACAGATATCTGCTAGCACCGTTATGTTGGTCAGGGGTGCAAAGAGGTGTAATTCCTGACCAGTGGTGTTGGAACAATTTTTTATAGTGGGGGTGATGAGAGCCCTTGAGCCAAACTGTGAGCCCTATAGGTGATGGAAACCACTTCAAGCCAGGGGGTGCCGCAGCACCCCCCGCACCCTTAGTTCCAGCACCTATGTCCCTGACCAACGCCACTGTGCTAGCAGAGGTCCCTAATGTTGTAGATACAGCTGTACTGGGAAAACGGTTATCGAGATGGGTTGTTTTCCTCATGGGGAGTGGTTTTACTGCACCAGTAGAAAGCACGGCTTTGCCAGTATAACTGCATCCATACTAGGAGCATTTGCTGGTCCAGTATAGCGGTATTCCTATACCAGTAAAGTGCTCCTAGCATAGAAGTAACATCTGCCATTGAACTCTGCTCTTTTGTTGTTGTTTCCATTGACATGTGGATGCTTTGCAATCCGATGTGCCTGGTAAAGTTCATAACTGCAGAGTCACCACTTTCATTTTTTTTAAAGTTTCATTTTCTCAGGTAGTTTAAACCATTACAGACCTGTTTTTCAAGGGAGACAAAAGCTGGCTTCCCTGCCTCCCTCCACAAAATTTTGCACCTAGAATCTTACATGTCAAATTTTCATATGCAAATGGACCAGCTGGGGACAGCTTCTTGGTTCTGTAGGCGGTAGTACAACCTGATTGCGCTGACCTCATGGCACCCTCAGATAATGGCACGTGTATCGTTTATGGGGTCAGGTTCTTGGAAGTGAATGTGCGGTTGGGTTTGTGATTAATGCACTGAACTGGGACTCGAGACATCAGCGTTCAGTTCCCAGCTCTGCTACAGACTTGCTGTGTGTCCTTGGGTAAGTCACTGAGACTTTGACTTGGTTGTCTAACTCCCTTAGGTTCCTTTGAAAACCCCAGCCATCATCTCGGTACAACAGGGATAATAATACTGCGGTTTAGATTGTAAGCACTTTGGGGTAGGGCCTGGCTCTTCCTATGTGCATGCACAGAGCCTATTGTATCTGGGGCTTGAGGCGCTATTGTAATACAAGTAATAAAAAGGAGAATGGGTTTTTATGACTTGTCTGCTTCACATTTCCCCCCACCTACTAAAAGGTGTTTTTAAGTATTTGTGTGAAGTCACACTTCAGAACAACACTTCTAGTTTTGTGCTAACCGCCCATTACAATAATTAGGGAATTGGGTGTTGTTTTTTTCTTCTGCAGAAGGAGATTCCTCCAAGGTTGGAGTGGGGTGCGGAGATGGAACACGACCAGAATGCCAGCACTGAACACCCAGACTTTCTCGATCCTGTCTAAAGGGGGCCAAAACAAGCCCAAAATCTGATCATTCTAAAACCATGTGCCAATTTGGATCTAGCTCCAGGTCTGACCTGTGCTGCTCAGACTGGTCTCTAGTCACTTGAGGTTATTGCAAGATTCCCTTTATTTCCCTTAGAGACTGAGGGTGCCCTCTTGAAAAACCCTTCTGCCGTCTGAAGTTTGACATCTGTAGCTTGTTTGCAAAAACAAGTGGAGCTTTTTCGTTAGGGGCAAAAGGTGGTTTTGGTTGTTTTCCTCACTGCTCCGAAGAAAGGCTGTTCACTGTCTCATGGGGTTTAGTCATGTGACTCCCCAGAGGACGCTCTGGCTGCTTTAGACTCGGTGTTAGAGAGCTGCTTTCTAGATGGGAATTCCACGACTGAATAAGAAACAGTCTTGCCCCTGGCCAATGGCCTCAGCAAAGCAGTGATGAGGATAAAGAGCCTGGCGTCAGAGTCCAAGTGCTCAGGATGTTCTTAAAAAGTTTTTTTTTTTTTTAATTTTTATCCTATTACACGTCAGTTTATTCCCAGTAACCTGGATGATGTTCTTCTAGCACCATGGAAACAGTCTGCCATCCCATGCTCCAGCAGCTCGCTGTGTTCCCACTGATCATTCAAGAAAGGAAACTAGGCTGTTTGACATAAGGTTAATGGAGACACCCACCAAAGGTTTCTATTGGTCCAATCACTGAACCATCCATTCCCTTATTTCCGGATGTAGTTAGTAAAACTGACACTAAAATATGCTCTGATGGCATTACATGGATAACAGCGTGGCCTTCTACTGAAAGATCATCCGCAGTGTGACTGATATTATAGTGGTGAGTGCCATAGGAAAGCCCATGAAGAAATAAGGAATTCTGTATTTAATGTAAGGTTTAAGGAGGTGTCCTGCTCAGACAACTTTACTTCTACCATTTCCTGACTTTTGAGTGCTTGACTTTTCAAACTTTAGTAATACCCTTGTAGTGTACAGTAACTCCTCACTTAACGTTGTAGTGATGTTCCTGAAAAATGCTACTTTAAGCGAAACAACGTTAAGTGAATCCAATTTCCTCATAAGAATTAATGTAAATGGGGGAGTGGGTTAGGTTCCAGGGAAATAAATATATATACACACATACAGAGTATTGTTTAAACAAACAATTTAATACTGTACACGGCAATGATGATTGTGAACCTTGGGGGAGTCAGCGGGTGGGATATTTCCCAGGGAATGCCTTGCTGCTAAATGATGAATTAGCCCTCATCTGAGCCCTCAACGGTTAACACATTGTTGTTAATGTAGCCTCACACTCTACAAAGCAGCACAAATGGAGGGAGGAGACACAATAGACGCCTGGCAAATGTTCCCTGCAGAAACTGAACGTGATGATGAACCCACGCTATCCCACCGGAGCACACCACTCCCTCCACTTTCCAAAGTGCAGGGTGATGTGTGTGTGTGTGAGAGAGAGAGAGAGAGAGAGATGCATTGCCCCTTTAAGTATGCTGACCCCACTCTAAGTACATTGTCTTTTTAAGTAGATCAGCAAGTTGAGACAGCAGCTGCCTGCAAGCTCCCTCTGTCCTGAGCCCTGTCTTGTCCCGTTCCCCTCCCCCTGCTCTGTGGAGATGGGGTACAGAAGCGGGGGGAAGAGGGACACCCTGACATCAGCAAGCGGGAGCAGCTCCAAGGCAGAGGGCAGGAGCAGCACATGTCAGTGGGGGGAGGGGCAGCTGAACTGCTCGGCAATTTGTAGCCTGCTGGGTGGCTGCCGCACAGGGAACTTAGGGGAGCTGATGAGGGGGGCTGCCGGCCCACCCTGGTTCCAAACCCCTCCCCAGCTAGCTCCAACAGGCTGCTCTTCCTGCAAGCAGTGGACAAAGCAGGCCGCTGCCAAACAGCGTTATACGGGAGTATTGCGCAACTTTAAACGAGCACGTTCTCTAATAGATCAGCGACGTTCTCTAATAGATCAGTCACAACATTAACCGGGACGACGTTCAGTGAGGAGTTACTGTCGTTCTTTTGAGAATAACTTCCAAGGTTTTTAAAAAGCAAACTGAAAAAACAGAAATGCCGACATGTGGCTTGGTATTGACACCTACACATCCCAACATGGTAAGATTTATGTGGTAACACACGTAGACAGCCGGGGTTTAAGAAAGGGGGAGCAGGGAGGGGGGAAATGAGAACACCACCTCCCCTCCTGGAGCAGAGGGGAGATCCCCTCCCACTCCCTGGCCTGGCTTAGCAGCAGCTCCCCACACAGCTCTCCCTCCTCTTCCAGGTCTGGCTGACCAGCAACTCCCCCTCCACGCCCAGGTCTCGCTGAGCAGCAGCAGCTCCCCTCCTCTCCCTGGCCTGGCTGAGAAGCAGCAGCTCCCCCTCTTTCTTGGCAGGAGCACTGAGAGCTCCCCCTGCCCCCATTTCTGCCACTGTAGAAAAGCCCTTAAGAAATAATGGAAGGATTCCCCAAATCGCTTTCATCCAGAAGGCAGCGTCCAAGTGGAGAAAGATTTTCCTCTGTGCTCTCAGCTCAGAAAGTCCAAGAACATTCCGTAGGCTGTTTATGTCTCTACCACGCTGAAGCCACAGCAGCAATTCCTGCTCCAGGCCAGCGAAGTCACAGCAATAAATTCCCAGGGTTTCACCGTGACATATATAGGTGAGGCCTGCAGGGGACAATGTTTTAGGGGCCAGATGGTGGTTGGTCCCTGGACAGGTTCCCAAGGAGCTTTCCCCCACCCCAGCTTGTGTGACAGGCTCTGTTGCACTCTCCTGACCGCACAGACGATGATCCCTGATAGAGCTGTTTGGGGCACGCCATGCTAAAAGAGGCAGGGAAGAGGTAGGATTATGTCCCTGGCTCCCTTCCATACCATCTAGCAGAGCTGATCAGCTGCACAAAGGAGCACCTTCTGCATACTCCTAAAAAACGATGAGTTGGGGAGTGCTGGGGAGCTCCCAGGTGCACAGTCTGGTCCTAAGACCCTGGCCAGGTTTGTAATAATAATAGCACCCCGGCTTAGCTGTCCTACATCACAGATCCTCTTCTACTGCATGCTGTAGCTCACGAAAGCTTATGCACAAATAAATTTGTTAGTCTCTAAGGTGCCACAAGTACTCCTTTTCTTTTTGCAGATCCTCTTCAGAGCACTTTGCAGCCAGCCATCAGCCAATTCATCCTGACAACCACCTGAGAGGTAGGTAAACAGGACTGTTCTCTAGCTTTGGAATTCAGTCATCCGTACTTTCACAAGCATCCCACCTATTCAGACGAAAGAGCTAATGATATTTAGCATCACATCAGACTAACCAAAACGTTCAAGGGAAGGAATACAAACCACACATAGAAATTGCAGAAACAACTGCTAATCATTTCCCAATAGGGACTGAGTCATCACTTGACTTCTCCATTGTGTCCTCTGAGGTCAAAGTCACACGAGCATAAAAACAAGTAGCGCAGAGGTGAATTGGGCCTAGAGTTTCTAAGATAGCCACTGAAAATGAGCAAATGTGGGCATTCGCATTTCCCTTCATAAAATGAAAACAAGTGACATAACAGAAAGGAGTTTTCCCTCCTGGCACGGAGCTGGCATTGAGAGGCATTGGAAAAACACTAAGCCGGGTCTGAGAGATCCACGCTGTTCTAAAGTAAAGCAACTAGTTTCCAACAGTGACACCTTGTGCTAGACTGTAGAAGCGACATGCAGTTCTAGTAGAATGCTGTGCTTTGGTATCAGGGCTCTTGTATTAGGGACACTGCTCTGTTGCTGAAGGATCCATGAAATAAAAGGTTGCTCTTAAATGGGCCTGCAAGGGTCTTTGCCTGCCTGATGGAAACACTATGTTTCTCTATCACAAAACATCATGGATGCGTAGAACAGTGCAAGGAACAACAATTCCTATGCATTTTACTCTGCTTTAAATGTTAGTGAAGGCACCAGCTTCATAATTACATTTAGAGAGAAGAAAAAAATCACATAGCAAAAATAAAGGTATCAACTGGAGTTTGTCTCCTACAGACAATACATTGCACTTAGCTAGCACCTTCCATTCAAACATCCCTAAGTGTCTGTAGTGGCCCATCTTCCTTTAGTAATAGTGACAATTCCTTGCTGACCGTGTAGGATTTTATGGCCTAGTGGGGGTACAGGAGGGGAAAGCTGTAACATAGCTATGAGTGATGTTATGTACAGAGAAGCTGTAGGGGAGGTTGCTATGTGAAGAATATCATTCTCTTTCAATGGGTTAGGCTTCTCTTTTTGTAAAGCTCCTTCTTTTCCTTTCCTTACACTGCTCTCCTGGTGCTGTTATTTCAATCTATTTCATCAGCTACCACAAGACAGTAGTGTACATAAGAACGGCCACACTGGGTCAGACCAAAGGTCTATCTAGCCCCAACAGGCAGTCATCAAGTGACCCATCCCCTGTTGCCCGTTCCCAGCTTCTGGCAAACAGAGGCAAGTGTACTGGGTTACATCCAGAAAGGCTAGAAGCTTAATATTTAAAGGTAAAAATAAAAGGGATGAGGGCTTCTGGAGAATACCACAGTGGCTGTGGAAAGGACCTAAACCTGCGACTTTGTTTCTCTGTGATCCTTCCAGGTTCATAGTCTCACTGTATATTACACTGGGACTGAATCTGCACAGAATTGAAATGTTCAGCATGCGTATCAATGCTATACCCACTTCTATGTAAATAAATACTCAGTGCAAATTTTCTCTTTTCCTTTGTTATGTATCAATTCCAGGCAGAGCACTTCAGGGCAATTAACAGCTGCTTTCTGGGATCCTAAAGGAAATTCAGAAATGTGGGTCATCTTATGCAATATGACAGCAAGATTTGTGATCTACTGGTCTAAGTACAGGACTGGGAGACAATGGGAGACAGCGTCATACCCTTATGGTCCCTTGACATCTATAAAATCGGTGGAGCAGTCTAAAGCGGCCCTGAAAGTCCTGGGTCTGGCTGGGGGAGGGTTCCCCAATACGGACACTATGGAAGACTGCCATCGGAGGACCCACTCCCTGCCTCTTGTGTAGGGGGCATGCTGGGGGCCAGAGGGGACATGTGAGGCTATGGCAATCAGCACTGCAGCCCACAGGGCAGTCCCAGGGAGGATGCTGCAACTTAGGCTATGGCTACACTAGAGAGCTTACAGCAGTGCAGCTGCATCGGAGAGCTGTCCCGTCAGCTTAACTATTCCAGCCCCTGCAAGCGGAGGGAGCTACGTCAGCGGGAGCAGCTCTCCCACCAACATAGCGCTGTCCACACTGGCACTTATATCAGTGTAACTTATGTCACTCGTGGTGGTGGTTTATTCACCGACATAAACTGTAGTGTAGGCATAGGCTTAGACAGGCCCCCAGGGCTGTCTGAATTATGCGGGGGACTTCTACAGCTGCTGCAGCACTCCAGGATGGGGTAGGAGCAAGGCTGGCTTAAAGTCACCATAGACTTCCCCTACCCCTCCTTCGGCTGTGAGTTGAGCACAGCACAGAATATCACCCAAGACCACCAAAGATGTAATTCCATCTCTGACACATACAGTGTGGCCTTGGGCAAGCCACTTACCTTCAGTGTCCTCAGATGTAAAATAGTAATCGTACATAATTACCTGCCTCACAGGAGTGTTTTGAGAATTAGTTAATGCTGGCTCAGCATTTTGTAGCTGAAAGGGCTGCTAAATAGTGTTTATCCTTTTAACACCGAGGCACAAACAGGAGGAGTTAAAGGTAGGATTCTGAGGTCCCTAAAAGAAGACCTTATCCTTATTTATTTATGTAGGGTGAGTTCTGACCTTTCATTGCATGTCAGCATGTTGTTTCGTATTTAACTGTTTCTATGAACCAGCCAGAGGCCTAGCTAAGAAGGACCTTTATGATCAATAAGACCCTAAAATTATTCGCATTCACATTTTAAAGGTGAATTGTAAAGAAAAAATATATAATTCACTAACCTCCTGAATATGAGCTTGACCCAATGTTCATAGAAGTCAATGGAAGCATTTCCATTGACTTTAATGACCCTTGAATCAGGGTCTATGTGCTGGATACCCCTATTAAGCAGGTGAAGAATACATTCAGCAAGCAACTACATTCAAATTACCATTTTTATTCATTTTGGTCCTGTAATGATGCAGCGGCCAGTTCCATGCTGCTATGGTGTTCCACAGTGCAGTGTTCTGAGAGGGGACAGGTACCAGCGATCTCCACTGTCCGTGGTACCAAGCTACAGGGACTGAGGCAAATTCCGTTTTTTCCCTACATAGAGTGGGTATCACTAGTCATTTTTAAAACTTCATTATATGGCCTTATGGTTCCAAAGCCATTAGGTCTGGCGTGAATGCTCAGAGCTCCTTTGCCCAAATCCTCTTTCAGGCTGTCTCCCACTAGGCTTTTAAAAAGTCTCTTCACTTGACCATTTGTATTTTGCCCTAGCACGACCTTCCTGTGCCATTACCCACAGGGCTTCTGCATCACTTAGCATTGGCATTGCTTCTATCAGAGCAACACACCTCGGCAGCTGGGCATGGGATCTCCAGCCACTCTCTTTTCTGCATAATAGCTTATTAGTTGGCTAAGTCTGCTGTTCCCATGGGTTAGCCAGTTGGTCTGGAGACCCACAAACAAGCGCGTGGGGGGACACAAGCAGCTTCCACACTGTTCTCTGTAAATAGCCTGTTTATGGGTTGGCATCAGTGACTGGAGTGCAGTGACTCATTTAGTACTTTTTGGGCAAGTCTGGCACATCATTTGCGTGCATTCCCACTACAATTAGGGATCTCAGCTCACTCACACATTGCAGGTCACTTGATGGTATAAAACAGCTTTTTATGATGCCAGCCATGATGTTTATGACACCAGCCAAATTTGAACCACTAGTTTAGATGTGAAAACTCTGGGTTATAGTTCAAATCCCAAAAGCAATCCAGTCCTCCCCATCCCTCATGCTGTTATCTGGTGTATGATTTTTGACGAGTGAGTTGTGAAACTAGCACAAATTAAATTACATTAACGAGCTGTAAACATCCTATCCTGTAGCTACAATCTAACCTTGGCGCTAACATCTAGCTCAAAGGTTGGCAGCCTTTGAGAAGTGGCTTGCCAAATCTTCATTAATTTAAGGTTTTGCGTGCCAGTAATAAATTTTACATTTTCAGGGGCCCCCCTGACAGAATCCCAGACTGACAGCGGGCTGAGTGGTGCCAGCAGCCGGGACTCCGGCAGGCAGGGGCCGGCGGACGGAGCCCCAGACCGGCAGTGGGCTGAGCAGCTCAGCCCACTGCCGGTCTGGAGTTCTGCCGCCGCCCGTGCTGCCGGTCTGGAGTCCCGGCCGCCAGCCCCACTCATCCCGCTGCCGGCCTGGATGGACGGAACCCCGGGCCGGCAGTGGGCTGAGTGGGGCCAGCGGCTGGGACCCTGGCTGGCAGGGGCTGGCGGATGGAACCCCAGACCGGCAGCGCACTGAGCTGCTCAGCCCGTTACCAGTCTGGGGTTCTGTCTGCCACCCGCGCTGCCTGTCTGGGGTTCCGTCCGCCGGCCCCTGCCAGCCGGGGTCCCGGCCGCCGGCCCCGCTCAGCCCGCTGCTGGCCCAGGGTTCCGTCCATCCAGGTCGGCAGCGGGCTGAGCAGGGCCGGCAGCCGGGACCTGGGCTGGCAGGAGAGTGCCACTAAAAATCAGCTCGCGTGCCGCCTTTGGCACACGTGCCGCAGGTTGCCGACCTCTGATCTAGCTCATCACAGTTGGTATTATTAGCAACCAACTCTACTTTAATGGATATCTGTGTTGGATCATATTAAAGAAGTTCTGTATTAAAATCACAAATGAGTTTGATTCCCCATAGTTTAAATTCCAGGGTATTACTAATTAAGAGGTCTCTTGGTTTTTGGTACTGTTTCTCTCCCTCTATGTGTGAAACTTGCAAGCTGCTAATTGTGTTAGTACATTCTAAGACAGAGTCTGTTCTCAAAGCAATTCACACAGAGAGAGACTCAAAGCAATACTCTAACAACAGAAACAGCACCCAGAGACTCCCCGCCCTTTTGTTGTATTAACAATTGTGATTAAAATAGAGATAGAGGATGTATGTGGATGCTTGGTGTGGATAATAACTGAATGATCAGGGAGGTGCCAGCCTAAGAATCCAGTGTCCATCAGCTGAAGAAGGCGTCAAATGGAAATAACCAGAGGACCCCCGGAGGGCAGACTGGAATTCACCCAACAGCCTCAAGAATGGGAGAACCAAAGAAGAAGATAACATCTGGCAGCACGGAGCCGTCAGGAATGTGCCATCTGATGATTGATTCAGCAACAGCATGATGAAGAAATTCCCATAGACTGGCATAGGAAGAAATTCCTATAAAAATGGACTCTAGAAAGTGAGAACTTCGGGGGTCTGATTCTGCAAACCAACTTCCAGGAGCATCAGATGAGCATCTGACAAGACCCTGCTCCCTCCTCATGTCCAGGCCACCTGGCCAGTGGCTTGGCATGAGCAACTCTAAGGCTGGTAACTATGATAACAACCTTGCAGAACCTGTGTGTGTGTATGAATGAATGTGTGAATAAACATGAGATTGAATGGAATGTTATAGCTATAACTAACTGCTTACTATGATTCTTTCTGTATTCACAATAAATGTGGTATTTTGCCTTTTTCCCTTTAATAATATCCTGCTGGTTGGTCCCGGCCACCGGCCCCGCTCAGCCCGCTGCTGGCCCAGGGTTCTGTCCATCCAGGCTGGCACCGGGCTGAGCAGGGCTGGCAGCCGGGACCCGGGCTGGCAGGAGAGTGCCACTAAAAATCAGCTCGCGTGCCGCCTTTGGCACACATGCCGCAGGTTGCCGACCTCTGATCTAGCTCATCACAGTTGGTATTATTAGCAACCAACTCTACTTTAATGGATATCTGTGCTGAAGAGATTTCCAAATAACATAGGTTTCCACACAGTCTGTAGTTCTCATACTTTTGGACCCACTTACCCAGCTTTCTTGATGCTGGAAAAATGCCTACCCCCCCATCGAGAAAGATAGAAGAAAAATCCCCCTTTAAAAATATCCTACTACTACTGACAAATCAGGATACTATTCTAAGACTGTGTTGCTAATCATATGCAGCTCATCCATTTCACAATGCCTGGAACTTCGCCACATCAGGAACCGCTGTTCTAGGTGCTCTGTCAACAATTTTTTTGCTTGCATTCAACAGTCTTCATTTCAGACTAACCTTGCCAACCGATCAGAGCTGAAAAGAAACAGATATTCTCCTAGCGAGGAACGCGGACTTTAAATAACCCACTGCATACCAGTTTCAGCTCTACTTTGGAGCCAGGTCCCTGTACACTGGCACTGTATATTTATGTGGTTTGCTAACAAAGCTAGTTATTGCTGTTATACAACTTACTGTCCTCTCAAGAACGTGCATTCTGTCTCATTTTTTTTATAGAGAAAACATACAAGTGTTAAGCTTCTTACTTGCCATTAAAAATGATTCAGCATGTAAATATGACAAATTTCAGGAGATTACCATAGCTAATCTTTAAGCAAGACTCTACCTTGCCACAATTCTATGACTTCCTCTCACAGGTAATGAGTGCCCTGGTCTTCCAGCTCTGGGAAAATAAACAATAGACTGTTGACAAACAATTGCTTGAAATTATCGGAAAGCCCCGAGAAAACAGCTTCACTGTAGATTTCTGTTCCAAAAAACATCATGCTTGTTTATTTTATGTATTTATCTGGCAGGAAAAACTAAAGCACTAATTCATTCTGGAATCTGAAGACTGTAAAATGTGGCCAGGCTTTATTTAGTGGCATTACAAAAGATATTAAATAATAAAAAGTGGATAAAGCTATGTCATGTACATGGAAACTGGAGACTCATTCCTTTAGTATGTTAAAACTACTCTATACATAGCCTAATGACTATATTACTAGGAACAATTCAGAAGGATGGAGTAGGGCCCAGATCCTCAACGGTATTTAGGCCCTAAGTCCTGGCCCAAGGTGACCAAGGTTTGTCAAGTCAATTATCCATGCATTAAAGAGTCACACAATATCTCTTGAGAAATCTTTTATATTTCATTATACCTAAGATCGCTGAACTTTGCAAACCTAAAACCATTCCAGCTAACCAATGAAGCAAAGAAATGGGAGTTGCAGTGGATGCTTAACTCAGGGTAGTAAATACAGAGGTCTCCCAAGAGGGAATAATTTTGCGTATGTGTATAAGAGAGTAACTACTATAGCCACAAAATAATCAACAAAAAATTGAAAGCCAAACTGTGTGTTGGAGTAAATGAGCATAGCTCTTTTGGGCTGTCCCCATTTACAACTGCATAGACATTGGTCCAAAGTGTTTCTTTTAGCTCTCGCTTAGAGCAGGTTGAATTTTTTTCAGTGAAAACAGTTTTGCTCATTCTGCCTTGCAGTACCTCCCTCCAAGATCTTTGGACAAATCTGCCGCAAGGCCTACCTTGGAACCGTGTAACTCAGTCCAATCAACTTTGAATTAAGTTATCATTAGCTGGTTTCAGAGTAGCAGTCGTGTTAGTCTGTATTCGCAAAAAGAAAAGGAGTACTTGTGGCACCTTAGAGACGAACCAATTTATTTGAGCCTAAGCTTTCGTGAGCTTCAGCTCACTTCATCGGCTGCATTAGAAGTGTCAACTTGGAAGAACCATGTTTAAGTCAGCAATGTAAAAAATATTCAGTATTTTTCATATCACAGAGACTATTGGTCTTTGACTCCCCCAAAATATCAAAAATCCACACATAGAAGACCACTCGTGAGAAAGCAGACATGGTCTTATCTGGGTCAAATGTCCTAAAAAGACACATGCAGTGTTGTTGTAGCCGTGTCGGTCCCAGGATATTAGAGACAAGGCGGAGGAGGTAATATCTTTTATTGAACCAACTTCTGTTGACGAGAGAGACAAGCTCAGAAGCTTGTCTCTCTCCCACCAATAGAAGTTGGTCCAAGAAAAGATATTACCTCCTCCATCTCGTCTCTCTAAAAGACATTGTCTCGAGGTTATGAAAAATTCAAATAAAACCCTTCTAAAAATAACTAATGGGAAAAGGTTCAGCCCAACCAACCAAAAAATCTGTTGCTCAAACATTATTCATCAGCAAAATAAAAATAAACTCAGACTTATGATAAATGTCATCGTCGACACTTTCTCATTTACTAAGCTAGAAACCGAGAAATGTTCTTATTCTTTCTGCAAACAAACCAATTGCAGTGAACTTCCTATTTTTTAACGAGGCTATAGGTCACACAGCTTATGAAATCTAAATCTTGATATGAAACGGTTGCTTTAAAGCTCATCAAGATGAAACCCATTTAAAATATCAATTTTAAAATTTTATTTTGGGTCTGTGCACCCATACAAGCTATTCTCCACAAAACCAGCAGTTACCTCTTCAAGGGCACACATGTAGTACAGAAGCGCAAGAGAAGGGACAGTTCATATTTTCGAGAGTGCAAAGATCACACACATGATTATGGATGGAGAAATCTCACAGACAGAAAAATTCCAGATTCTGATGGAAGTTTTAACTGAAAGAGCCAGACATATGCATCCACTGACAGCAACCAGAAAAATGAAGATAGAAGAGGAATGACAGATTGTGAAATATATTTATCTATAAAGCAGGAATAGCCTGGCTGATTGCAACCTCCTTCTTTCTGGCTTTGACAAATGCCATTAATCCCCCTTTTTCCCTCAGTCTATTTTAAACGCTGCTGAAAAGACCATCTCCTTGGCTTGTTGTTTCAAGCTTGTCACTCCCCCAAATCTCTGTATCCCTCCATTGGCTCCCCATTCTCCGCAACATGAAACACATTATTTTCTGTTATTTTAAAAGCCCTTCATGTTGGATCCCCACCCTGCCTATCACCCCCTATATTCTATTCAGTCATTGACTCCCACTTCCATTCCACCAGTGATACCTTTGTCAACCATCAGCTCAATATTCCCACAAGCTCCTTTGTGCTTTCTGCCAGGCCACTCCTTTTGAATGGGAGGAGCACCCTGTAAAAATCTGCAAGGTCACTACACTATCCTCCTTCAAATCTCCTCATAAAACTTACCTCCGATGTGACGCATATAAAAGCCTTGATAATGATTAGAGAGCTAGTGTACTTTTAATCACTGCTATAACCTCAATGTTACCTTGTACCTCCCCTCACCCCGCTGATGCAGCCACCTGCTGTCTCTTGTCTTTGGGACAGGGACTGTTTTTTTGTTGTTGTATGTGTGGACAGAGCCCAGGACAATGGGGAAACTAGTGCAATATACATACTAGAAAAGCCAAGTCCTAACATCTTAAAATGGGGAAGCTGAGCCATGGTGGGTGAATTCCTTATCCCCGAAAGAAATTAAACTTTAGCTTTTCTGATTAGACTCAGTTATGAATGGTTTAAGTCCATACCTCATCGTCAGCAGAGCACACAGACCCTGACTGAGACTTACACACATGCTTAACTGTAAACCCTGGGAGTATCTCTAGTTCTGTAGGGGTATTCACAGGGTGTACAGTTAAGCACATGCCTAAGTCTTGGCAGGATCAGGGTCTTAGCATCCAAACAATCCCCTTCCAGGGTTGGGACAGGGGGAAGTGGGGGAGGGGGCTGGATTTGTTGGCACAATATGAACTTCAGCCTTGACCTTGGCTGTCCCTAAGGTTTTCTCTAATCCTTTCTCTATCCTAGATCCCTAGCTGTCTCTCCACTTAGCACAGGGGTGGCCAACCTGAGCCCAAGAAGGAGCCAGAATTTACCAATGTACATTGCCAAAGAGCCACAGTAACACGTCAGCAGCTCCCCCTCAGCTCCCGCCCCCCCACCCACTCCCAGCACCTCCTGCCCGCCCACCAGCAGCCACTGCCCCTCCCTCCCTGCACCTCCCAATCAGCTGTTTGGTGGCATGCAGGAGGCTTGGAGCGGGAGGAGCGAGGGCACAGCAGGCTCAGGGGATGGGGCGGGAAGGGGTGGAGCAGGGGCAGGGCCTGTGGCAGAGCCAGGGGTTGAGCAGTGAGCACCCCCCGGCACATTGGAAAGTTGGCACCCGTAGCTCCAGTCCCAGAGTCGGTGCCTATACAAGGAGCCACATATTAACCTCTGAAGAGCCACACGTGGCTCCGGAGCCACAGGTTTGTCACCCCCGACTTAGAGAATCAGTACCACCTCCTTTGTGTCCTGGGTGGAGGAACTAAACTATACCTGTCAGCGGTTGTATCAAATGTTCCAACAGCTGCCAACACCCTCCTGATCCTGGCTGGAAGTCTTCCCTCAGGACTAGAGCAGTTCGTTTTCTTCAGGGAAATCCGATGAAGTGAGCTGTAGCTCACGAAAGCTTATGCTCAAATAAATTGGTTAGTCTCTAAGGTGCCATAAGTCCTCCTTTTCTTTTTGCGAATACAGACTAACACGGCTGCTACTCTGAAATGTATCGAGGGAATGTCGCCTCCTTTTCAGTTTGTGAGTTATCAACAGACAGACTTTTTACTTTTACACATTCGCTTGTTATTTGTAAATGTCCAATGAACAATTTATGAGAACATAACTCAGCCTTTGGGCTGTTAGCGAGCTATTTGCTTTGTCTAAATCTTCAGCCATACAGAATCGAGGATTGGTGGTGTGACTGGTCAGTTGCCATCTATGCTCCTTAATAGGCTGCCTGCTGTTTTATACAGAGGAGGGGAGTGAAGAACAAGGAGCTGTATTTGCACACCAATCCTGTCTCCTACAATTCCTGAAATCCTTGCCCACACTTCACTCAGTCATTATTCATGCAAAACTCCCAGTCAACCAGTGCCTGACGTCCACTCTTGGGCAAACTCTTTTTTTAAAAATAATTTTGCCCAAACTAGGATTTCAGGTTTTGGGCCCTGATCCAAAGCCCATTCAAGGCAATGGGAGTTTTCCCATTTATTTCAGTGGGCTTAGGATCAGGTCACTGTCCCTCAGTTTAGTTCAGTTTGTCTTTGTCCTCCCCAATGTGTATTTGTGCTGTTGCCTTCTGCTGAATGGAATGTCAGACTTGCTCAACTGTGTGTGGTCCAGTCACACTCTAGTGGCTAAGTACCGACACCTTGAAAGTATGACTGATCTAATTACTCACTAGAGACTGCAGGCTTCAGAGAGTATAAAGTTGAAGCCTTAATAATGTTTCTCACATGTAACATTGTGTATCTCTTTGTCCCCTCTACTGACTTAAATGTTGATGAGACTTCTACTGTGCTCAAGAAAATGGTCCTTGCTTTTCAACATAGACGCTACAGCCCAGAACCACAAAGATATTAAGACTCCTAACATCTATTGATTTCAGTGGATCTGGTCCTAGAGGCTTATATATTTAGATCCAGATGTCCTGGGTTTGATCCTTGCAGGTAATCTGGCCAGGGCACTACTGCACCACCATGAATGTTTCATAGGTTACTTCTAATAAGTGTTACGATCATTATAAGTGCCTTTAATTTCAAACAACTTACAAATTGCTATAAGCAGGGATCACTTCGCCTGCCAATGAAATATAACCACCCCTGAGCTAAAGTACAACTGCTTAGGTTCTGATCCTGCCCTGAACTCCATGCAGGCAGCCCCTATGCCCCCAATGGAGCCCCACTGAAGTCAATGAAGCTGTGGGCAGGTGGTGCAATTTTCAGACTAAGGGCCTAAATGAGTTAGGCCCTGATCCTGCATGGAGCTGTGCACAGGTGCAGGGATCCACCCACACAGAACTCATTGCAAAAGCAGGGCCATCAGCTTTACCTTCGAAGAGCCAAAATTATGATTGACCTTTTAAATTGACACTATCAAGTTAACAACTCTAATTGCCTTGTGTGGGTTACCAATGACATGTTAAGAGTATTACAGCATAAAGAATTTTAAACGTCTAATTTACACGTCACTATTCAAGCTAGTTGCTTTTTGTGCTTTAATCAGTTTATACAATGAGATAAGATTCACTTGTATTTCAAGTCTGATTCCCTTTCTCATCCACTAGCATAATGCTGCCATGCCTGGGCTACAAACACAGTAAGGGAAAGATGTAAATCTCAGCTTTCACTGACAGCTGGTTTAAAAATGTTATTGAAAACACTGATGTTTATAGTAGGTTTTATAAAAACTTAATTGATTTTTTTCTAATTTTGCCCCCCAACCTGCTTAACTGTATGGATGTGAACAGTCCCCATTAACTACTCAGGTGTGTAGAGTTAAGCATATGTCAAAAATGTTTACAAGGTCAAAGTCTTTGTTTGGTATAAACCTCCTGACAGTGTCCCTTTAAATGTCTCATTGAAACACACAGCAAAATCCTCCAACAGCAGGAGAGAATCTTTAAATATGCATTATAGTTTATTCCAAATGAGAGAGCTCGCCTCCTCCTAGTGAATGCTACTTGGCAGCTCTGATTAGATAATAGATAACACCTGAGTAGACAGGAGGTGTATAAATTAATTAACTCTCCCCCTGCCCCTTCTATAATAAGGGGGTATTTCCCAAAGAGGGAGGGTGAGCTGATGAACCAGGAAATCTATAGCAATAGAGTTTGTTGGGCTAACTGTGTCTGGGGAGACCTGGTTGTTTATTCTTTGGGTGGGAGTTCTGGTTTGTTTTCTTTCTAATGTAGGTTCTCAGTAAAGCTTTGCCATGAAACATTTGTTTTTCTCAGTATTTCTACTCCTCCTATTCTTTTCTTCCTTGGGACAGGGATTTAATGAGCAGGTTCACTTGGACTTAGTGAAGTCCAGCCCCAATGTGAATAAAGCTGAAGGGAGGGTAAGTACTAGAGAACAGTAGAAGGTTTGTCCATGTTTGAGTATCGCCATGTAGACACCCCATAATGCAGTAAACTAAACTCTCTAGTATCCTGTCTTTGTTCCTCTATAAATCCTACTTTCCTCTCTATTCCTCATACACCATAGATGGAAGCTAGAAACCATCAAAGCTAGTTTTCTAATACCCTAGCAGAGGCAGTGATCAGCTGCTACAAGGTTTTGGTTTAAGTGACCATGAGTAAGGAGAAAGCTGTGAACACCTTCACAGTGGCTTTTTCCTGTAACAAGAACTAACCCTCTATTTTCTTTACAGGCAAACAGTTCCCTGCAAGAGTCTCAACAGCTGAAACTAGGTAAGAATTAAATTTTTAACTACACCATTATTGTTTAGAGCAAGTAAGCTTTCAGTTAAATGCAAAATTTTTGCATGTTCCCCAGGATTTGGAATAAAGGCTAGCAGTAATAAAGATGGCTGCAGAACTTGTATATTGCAGAGTGGTATTTAGGGGCACCTTACCTCAGGAGCTAGGGAAAAGAAAAGTCCCTTTTCCACCACCAAACTACAAAACACTTCCAAGATTCTTCTTGGAAAACTGGTGCTTTAAGGAAGAAACACTTAACTGCAGCTAATACTATTACCTCAAACAATCAGTAAGTCAGGTGGCAGGGCCAGATTGAAAAAACAATCCTAGGTCTCTAGGTTGAACATCCATTAAGCCTCAAGGGCCGTTCTTTCTTCAAGATTTTTTTTATGGCAAATAGCGTACCTTTTTCTGCACAAGGGATAGGTTTTCCAGTTCATTGAATTAGCCTCTTTCTACCACTCCTAGTTTAACCTTTTTTTTCCTTCACAATGATGACTAGGAGTGGGAAACAGACCCCAAAACTACTGAATTGATGTCCATTACTGGGTCATCTGCTCCAAAAAACTCCCCCTCTCTATTGGGAGTGTTCTATATCTCCTGTATTATGAATTCTGATCTAAGTATAGAATCGGAAGTAAATGCCCCATGCATCGTTTTATGGCAGGCCTCACCAAGTGGTGCTATTATAGTCTTCCAAGTACTTTGCTTTGCTGTGTGAGCAAGTTTTGAAACCTGGAAAGAGATACTGTGGTGTCACTCCTTGTTATGCAAGGCTCTGTGTAGAGGCAGGGTCCCGGGAGAAGGATCTGTGCAAGCAACAGGAGTGTTTGCTTCAAGAAGATCAAAGCAGAAAAGCAAAGCCGCTCCCTAGGAATGGGGGTGTTGGTGTTGGGCTGAGATTCCTTGAAGAATGGATTTCCCTGTGTGCTGTATGACCATCTAATTTCAGGACTAGTGTATGAATGTAAAGAAAACAAATTACACTTAGACTCTGTCACTGATTTCCCCTCCTTTGGGAAGCTGCTACTGCTCGTTAAAGGGGAGACACCAGTGTCAGAAGGGGCAAAAATTTTATATATATATATTTTTTGCCATCTTTATCTCGCTACACCAGTACGTGCCGTATGGCATCATTGCATTCACCTTAGTTAATTTGGAAAAAGCTCAAATGCTGTGGAATGCAGTGCTTGTTTTGTTTTTATGGCAGCATAATGCTGTGTCAAAGGAGTGCAATTAGATATGGAGAGCTGAAATCAAACAGGGCTCAATGTTCCACTCGGAGGAGCAGAGATTGTCTCATCTTATTGTCAAAGGGCTTGGCAAACTTACTGAGGCAGTTGTAAAGCTACCTTGCTCCACAAAATTGTGCCTTAATAGCACTTGCCTCTGTTTGGTGCCTGTATACGTGGAAGTGTTTGCGTAAGTACATGCTGACCACTTCACTCCTTGTGGATTGTGTTTGCCTTTGTGACACCTTTGAATCTAACTGAAAGTGCATTTTTATGACCTTACCTAATGCTGAGTGATGCAAGTGGCAATTCACCAAGACTCATTTGTGTCTCAATGCTTTCCTCTCTAAAGCAGAAGTTTCTATAGATTAGGCAGTCTCCCAAAACAGCTTAACTGCAGTCCGTGTGACAAAAGGCACGTCTCCTTTGAATGCGTGGTGCAGCCAAATGGATTCCAGTGTAGCTGTCAATACTAAGGTCCCATCATGATCTGGGTAAATTGGATGTGCCAAATATAGTTGCTCGGTAATCTGCAGATGATGCTGCAACTTGCAGGCAGTTAGATCGCTTTAACCTGTTCTTCAGACATTGGCTCATATTACAAAACCACTGAGTAACTTATCTCCCATATTACAAAACCACTGAGTGACTTAGCAGCAGCCATTTGGGGTTCAGCCACCCACTGCCAGAGGCAGGGGAACATGTTCTCTCACTGTTTGCTTCTAGATGCTGTCAGTTCCTGCCACCAGTGTCCAAGTCCCCTACCCCCCAAAAGTAAAAGCTGTCTCAAATTTACTTGAGAAGCACTGGATCACATGGAGCACTGCTTACTGATTCCATTTCTAACCTTATTGACCTTTGAGTACCTGACTAGCTCTTAAAGGTTTGTACAGCTGGGAAATGAGTAATTCTTAGAACCATCCCAGGACAGGAGGTGATTTTTTTTCCTTAAATCACAATAAACCTAGATGTGGATTGTCTGAAGCTTTCCAATTCATAGATGAAGAGGGAAAGCTAGAGCTGCACTCTAGGGTATGATCATTCTATAAAACCTCTTGGGTATCTCAAGCCCCACCCATCTTAGCCTAAGACTTTCTTCTGAGGTAAATGTATGTTGACACGATCATTTATGCCAGCAAACCTTATGTTGCTCAGAGGTGTGAACATTCCACCTTCCTGAGTGACCTAAATTATGCTGGCATAAGCAGTAATGTGCACAGTGCTATGTCAGCAGGAGAGCTTCTCCCGCTGACATAGCTATGCCCACTTTTTGGGGGGTGGATTAATGATGTCCATGGGGAGCTCTGTCTTATTGGCATAGAATCTCTACATGAGAGAGCATCAGTACAGCTGTAAGCTCACTAGTGTAGACATGGCCTTATTTTCTTTCTCTCTC
Organism: Eretmochelys imbricata; assembly: GCF_965152235.1. Classification (NCBI taxonomy): domain Eukaryota; kingdom Metazoa; phylum Chordata; order Testudines; family Cheloniidae; genus Eretmochelys; species Eretmochelys imbricata. The sequence goes on along the minus strand of NC_135574.1, from coordinate 197,076,697 downwards.
CACTTCCCAAGCCACAGCAGCTGAGCCCAGATCCTCAAAGGCTTTTTAGGCATGTGACCCATTGATTTCAATGGGAGTTCAGCACTTAAATATGCCTGAGGATCTGGGCCTTGGCTCCTACTCAAATTACTTGCAATGGAGTCTTATAATACACCTGGCCTCTGAGGGAAAAGGTGCAGGGGAGGGTGAAGACTTTTTTTGTGCAAAGTGGGAGAGTGGAAATCTTTCTCAGATGATTTGGGGGGCGGGGAGGGGACTTTCTTACCTTTCTGGGAAGGCTTTAGCTTGAATCTGTCTCTCTCATATTGTCTTCCAGACCTGGGGCTCCCTTGGATGTTGGTGTATGTCCCTGTGAGAAGTTGCCATAGAGTCCTGAAGGAAAAGCTTGGGGAGTTTTCTCCTCCAACATATAACCATTTTCAGCTAAATATTTGGTGCAACTGGACCATATGGGCAGGTTCCAGAAAACACATAATCATTTATATCAAAGGATTTATGACCAATGAGGACTGTGACACAAATGATGATAAAATCCTATTTCAAGGAGTCTCTTCATTAGTAGAAAACACTGTAATCTATGCTTGTTGGAACAAGAAGATTCATGTCTTTGCCACCTATGCCCGGGCTGTCCATGTAGTATTTCTGATGAAGTATTCTTCAAACCCTAGAAAAAAATACTTTAAAGGAAAGTATTATATATTCAAACACCGTGACATTGATTCCTCTTCTGACGATATCTTAGTTTCTCAAGCCTCTATTCCAACATCAAAGAGAACTAGTCACAGCACTCCCAGATCTAACAAAGTATCAGTAATATACCATGGAGAGATTTCAGATGATACAAACATTAGTACAGCTTTAAGTACTGAGAATCTTAACAAAAGCCTTAACAAGACAACTGTACTTAATAACACAGGGTTATTACAGGTAGGGGGTGAAGGTCAAAATGTTGAAGTTCTTGAAAGTTCTCTTCAGCTTAAACTTCAGCATGATGCAAAGTCTCAACTTTTAAAAACAGAAGCTCATAGCTTGCTGGAGTCTCTCCATTTGTCTACATCAATGGACAAAGAAAAGAGTCTTGGCATAGGAAAGTCTTTTGGAAGCCTACCTCAATCTGCCATACCTGATATCTGGGAGTTGAGACCTGCAGAGTGTGAAGAAGTCCTGGTGGACTTTAGCCAGGTGTACAGGCCAAAAAGTCTTCCAGGCTTTCTTTCTGAGACTTCTTACTTAAGTGTTTCTCATCTAACTGAACCCTTGAAATCGATGGAGTTAGAAGGACCAGAAAGCAGAATGTCCTTTTTACTCACTAGTTTGAGGCAAACTAATATGGAAGATTTACAACTGAATATAAATCCAACACCTCTGAGTTACCCTGTCCTGGCCTCATATTTGCATTCCGTAGCCCATGACAGAGTGGAAACCATAGGAGACAAGAATATTGACTCTACCCCTTCCCAAAGTCTCAGCAGGGTTACCTTGGTGAAGGATAATCTTTTGCAGTCCAACATCTTGGCTTATAAGGTGGTGAGCAGTCCCAATGATAGCCTTGTGAAAGGTTCGCTGCCTAGCCTCCGAATGACCAGTCAGGATCAAGTTGTGCTTGGTGATCAGTCACAACCTGAGACAAGGGGAATGGATAAAGCTGGAAGTTACCAAATAAGCTCCACTCAGAGGATCAGTGGAGAGAAGTCTGTAACTGAACTGGATCTGACAACAACTACCCTCAAAAATATTAACCCTCTTGATGTTTCTGTTCTGGAAAGTTCTATGGAAGTCACTGACCAGCTGAAAATCATGTTGGTTACTGCAGCACCATATGGTTTGTTAGACAGCGAGTACCATTTGAGGCTCCAAAGCAGTCAACATGTGGATTCAGCTTCTACAGAACTAGAAAGCATCCTTCCAAGTACAGAAGTGTCCCTGCATCAAGCTGCTAAAGTAAATGTGTCAGAGGTGCTCCATTTGGGTATGAAAAGCAGCCAGCAGGTGGGCCTGGTGATGGAACTGGAGCCTGTTCCAAGTACCGAAGTTTCTCTTCCTCCAGCTGCCTCAGAGCTCATCCCAAGTATAGAAACCTCCCTTCCTGTTTTCCTCACAGAACTGGAGCCAGTCATCCCCTTCCCACATACAGAACCATCCCTTTCTCCAGCTGCCTCAGAACTGGGCCCTGTCCTCTTCCCAAGCACAGAAGTGTCCCTTCCATTTCTGTGGAAAAAACAGGGGCCTGTCACCTCAGCACTGGAGCCTGTCACCCCTTTCCCAAGTACAGAACCATCCCTTTCTCTAGCTGCCTCAGATCTAGGCCCTGTCCTCTTCCAAGGTACAGAAGTGACCTTTCCTCTGGCTGCTATGGAACTGGAGCCTGTCATCCCAAGTAAAGAAGCGTCCCTTCCTCCAGCTGCTCAGAGAGCTAGTGCACTTAGAACCAAGCTCCATTTGAGAACAAAAAGCGGCTGGTACATTGACACTGACACAGAGCTAGCTCATATCCCTCTAAGTACAAGAGTGCTGCTTCCTCCAGCTGCTGAGGAGGAGGACCTGTTGGAAGGCAAGCCTCGGTCAAAGCCACACAGTGACTGCTATGGGGCTCCAGCTGCTACAGAATATAGACATGCCCTCCCAAGTACAACACAGTCTCTTAATTTCTTTCTTCAGGAAAGGAAAATCGGTGTCCAACAATCAACACTGAAAGGTGAGAGAGAGAGCATCCATGAGGCAGAAACTGCACGACCTGGAAAGGCTGAGGAACGGAATTTAATCACAGACTTCATCACTGGCACCTTCTTCTCAGACACAACTCGGCTGCAAGCCTTAAAACCAGAACCTGAGCTTGGGCTCCTCAGATCCGAGGGCCATATAAGTAACCTTTCTCCTGTATCAGAGAGCCTTCCTAAAACCCCCTTAGTGGGAACGAGGCCAACTAGAGTAAAGCAAAATGAGCTCATGTTTAAAACTGGCCTTATAGCCTCTAGCCCTAGGGCTACTCCACCTCTGGAGCACATAGCCATGAATAATAAAGTTAAAATGACTGAGCCTGTAAAGGAGATGAGTAACACCCCACTGAAACACACATTCCCAGATACCACGAAACATCACAAAGTGCAGCAAACCACTGAGTGGAGCAATGCCTCTTGGAGCTCTGCTACTGCATCTAGTCACGCTCTGACTCCAGCTGAGAAACGGGCACCAAAAGAGAGCGTAGATTCACATTCTTTCCAATCCTCTTCTGCTCGCGCACCTGAGAATGCATCAACTTCAGAAGCAAGAGTCCCCCTGAACTATATTGGTATGTTTAACATTTACTGTGTATCTAGGTAAATTTTTGCTGTCTCTTGGGGTTTAAATCATGAGTAACCATATGGTTGGGTTGAGGAGTGAGGGATACTGTGGATTCTGTAGCCCTCTGCTGTTATAACTACTTAGCAGTACTACAGCATGATATTTGATGCTGAATTAGAAGTTTCTGTGTAAACTCATCTGATGTTGAATGCTTATGGCTGCCATGCAAAGTAAGCAATTACCAGCTTCCCATTATTCTTGTTAATGAGATCAATTCAGCAGATGAGTCCAAGAGAAATCTTGAAAAATAAGGGTTTCTTTGCACTAAATACATTATCGTTTAGGAATTCTAATGACTGAGATTCAGGAACTGACATCCTGGCTCTAGTCTAAAGCAACAGTCAGGGAGTTGTGGTTTTGAGTTTCATTTTGTAACTAGGCAACCCATGTGCCAAAATTCTTCCTCCCTCCCACCAGTCCAAAGGGCAACGTGTCCCCTTTTGACTGCCCATCTTGATTGGTTCTAATAGAATAACAACTTTGTTTGTCTCTCTCCAATCTAATTTTGGACTACAGTGTTCTTGTGACTCATGACTGGCATTACTGGAAGCGTGATCATTTATGTCCTCTTGTGATCACCAAAAAGGGTGCTCGATGAGCTCTATTCTTCCTGCCCCTCTGCAGACCTCTCATCTTCCCACCAATCCTGGGAATGTGAGACTCGTTTGAACTTATGTTGTTCCTCACCAACCCTGTCTTGGGTGTCAGTGGCAAAGTTTCTTACACTAAAACCTCTTGGCTACTGCCAGATCCTGATGACCTGGGGGACAAATTCTTGCTATCCAGCTGGCATGGTTCTTGGTGGATATTGCCAATATTAAATGGAGTTGGCTGAAGAGCAAATATTTGAGTAACTTGATTTGTTTCAATTCATCAAGCAAATGATTTACCCAGCAGTCTATCCAACTATAGAGCTGGTGAAACAATTAAAAATTAGACTGACAAATTGCCTCTGGTCATAATTAATGGTTAGGGATAGAGCTGGTCAAAATTATTTATTTTCTTCAAAATTAGGAAGCAGTAACTGAAAAAACAGCGCAGAGACCTGGCAGAGCCATACTGGTTTGCATAGCTAACAAAGAGCCCCAGTAATAGTTTTATTCCCTCTTTAAACTTTTTTTAACAATTTAAAGCAGGAGAAGGTACAAAAACAACGTAGCAGTAGGAATGCACTCAGACAGGTCTTTCTATGATGGAAGGAATCAGCTTTGCTTGTAAACAAGATGTGTTTTTTAAAGTTTCTACAATGAAAATTGATCTTCATTTTTTCTTTTCCTTCCACATGTTATCCTTCCTCCTCAGTGCCAGAATTACCTTGGTTGCTGCTGTATCTTCCTATAAGAAGTTGCCATGTCACCTTGAAAGATGAAATTGGGACATTTTCCCCACCAGCACATAGTGGTATTCAAACCAACATTTGGTGCAACTGGACCATTTGGGCAGGCCCCCAAAAACACATCCTGATTTACATAAAGGGATTTCAGGGGAAGGACGATTGTGATGAAAACACAGATAAAATAATTTTTCAAGGGGTCTCGTCAAGTGTGGAAAGAAAAGTAGTTTATGCTTGTAAGAACCAAGGTACTCTGATCTTTGCTACTCAGGCTCTGGCTGTCCATGTTGTGTTTCTGTCCAAGGGCAATCCCTTAAACCATGAACGCAAATATTTCAAAGGACAGTATTATGTATTCAAAGACTATGAAACTTCAGGATCTACAAATGATACTCAAGAGCCAGTTCAGAAAACAACTAGGAAAACTAAGTACGGCAGTATCCGATTCTACCCTAAATCACCCATAAAACACTACAGAGGTCTTCTGGATTTTGTAAAGACCAGCACAGCTCATAATGAAAACCAACTGCTTAACAAGCTGCCTACGGTTGACCAAGAAGGTTGGGACAAAAATGGAAGCTCAACGAGACTAGAAGCTTTCTTAAGGTTTGTTCTTGAGAACAACACCCACATCCCTCTCTTAAAAGACATGGACGTCACCTTCAGTACTCATGACCTGAAGTGGCAGCAGTTTATGAAATCTTTGGGTAATGAAAACAGTAGTGGAAAGTCAGAACGTTTTTCTTCCCTTGTGGTAACGCCAGCATTAAATATATTGAGGCTAAACATCCAAAATAAAGAGCAAACTATTGCTTTTGGTAAACTTATTCACAGGCCAACAATCCACTCAAACCTGCTCTCTGAGCCTCTGCATTTAAAGGAGCCCATGAAATCTGTGGAGATGCGAAGTGTCAAAATAACAAAGTCAGTAGGACCCCAGCACAGCTCAGCTGCTTTCTGGAGTCCAGCTAGTATGGAAGACCTACAGCCAGGTGCAAGACAAGCTGTAGATAGAAATTCTACTCCTCAACATGGTTTGCAATCTCTGCAGGGCACATGGGAAGAGCAGAGCATTCGAACAACCTCCTCTCAAAGCTTTAGAGCTGCATCGATCAAAGACAGAGAGGTGCTCCAGTCAAACTGTGTGAACAATGAGACAGTGGTCAGGCATCCTGCTTTTGCGGAAGACTTCCAATCTAATGCCAGGCTGAGCAGGGATGGTCAAGAAATAATTAGTCAGCTAAAGCATGTGACGAACTCGGAGAGAAGCATTAAAGACCATCATAGTGAATATCAAACACACAGAAAGGGAAATGACACAGGTGATCTGTACACAAAGCCAGCTTCTGTCCTCAAAAATGTTAAACTTAACATTGAGCCTCTTACTTTGGGAATGCTTAAGAAAGTTCTCAAAACAGAGTCCATCATGGTTACTGTTGCCCTACACAACACACTGGATGTCCCTAGCAGTTACCACGCAGAGACCACTGCTGCTGAATTCAAACCTGTTCTCCCGAGCAGCACCAGAAGCAGCCCATTGGGAAAGACAGCTGCTGCTACTGCACACCTTGGCATTCCAGTAACTCAAGACCAAGAACCTCCACTGATCATGAGCACAAAATCACATCCTTCCTATCCCTCTTCTGGTGGGGTATCAAAGGACAGTGCATCCTTGAAAATAGAGCATGAAAAAGATTCCTTTGGTAAGTAAGCAAACTTTATATGGTTAGATTTTTCTACTTGGATTGGCAGATGTATAGTATGTTAAGGCGATAGCCCAGACAGTGATTCTAGTGTTTATGGGTGTGGCTTTTTTATTGTGTCTGAAAGATGCTTCCTGTCAGGGTCAGAAATAGCTTTGAGAAGTGTTGAATGACTGGACGTGAAGATTTTCACCATCCCTATTGCTCGGAATGTAAACCACACGTCCCCCTTGACACCTCTTCTGTGCCTAGCTGTATCTGAGGAAGGAAGGTTTTATGCACTAGACATCCACACTCTTCTCTTAGCCTTTATAGTGTTTCACAGGACTTGGGCCTACATTTCTGCCATACTTGTTGAGATTCTTATACAGCCTATCCACAGTTAAAACTGCAAAAGTCTGCATTTGTCAGCTTGTTTTCTTGCCTCACCTCCACTAAAACCCACACTTTCACTTGCCTCAATTCACAGGTTTGGTTTGTAACTGATGGGGTTTTTTCCTACTGAACTTCATAACTGACCTCTTAAGTGGAGGCTCACTATAGAGTATTCAAAAATTTTGAACACTCCTGCCACTTCATGAGGTGGGGAGAGAATTAAGGCATGCCTTATGGTGCCCTGCAGTCTGGATTACGGGAGCATGAATATGCTGTAGCTCCCCCATGTGGTTGCTGCGGGTGTGAATGTAAATTTGCACTAACTCTTTAACTCTAAACTGTGGGGCAGAGTAGACCTGCCCCTAGTTTACTGGCCTCTCATTGTGAATGGTACCAGACTCTACTTGATAAGTAGAATATCTGTGTTTAGAACAGTGCTATGGCACAGCTGCCCTAGCAAGTTCAAGGGAACACTGGAAAACCTCTTTAGGCGTTCAGTGTGTAACTTGTCTTTTTTTAGACCATCTCAGGACTCTTCATTACAGAAGCACCTCAGACTTTAACCTGATCACTAGGCCTATTCTTTATAAGCATCACTAGCACAAATGGCCCTTCTGTTAAACGTATAAGTGAATTATAAAACTGCATTCTTCCCTTTTAGCCTTCCTCAACAGCTACCAAATTAGCCTTTCTCTCTTTCACCCTGACAGATCTGGCTTCCATCTTCACATCTCTTGAAAATGATACCATGTTGGAATCCCAGCACAACCCTGGAGGTAACTGACTTGGGCAGGGGAAGTGTGTTATCGTGGGTGAGGTTCTGAAACATGAGACCAGCATTAACATTTGATCAGAAACCAGATTAAAAATGGGGGGAATTAATCACTTGCTTTCAGCTAATAGTCATAAATTGTAACAACTGAAGACTCGTCAGGGTTTTCTGACTACATAGGAACAATAAAATCGTATTGTGTATACTACAGCAGAATACAATGCACTCTATAACTAATAAAAAGCAACTGATACATCTGGGGATGAGGGGGGAAGGAGAAAGGGAGCCTGTATGTGACATTAGCAACCAACTTGTTCCTTTAACATTCTTTGTCTCCTTGGAAACAATTTCTCTCCCTCCTCCTTTTGAGTTTATCTGCTCCTGTTGCTTATTCCTCATCTGGAAACAATCCTCCCTAGAGCTCCCCCATTTAGTTATATTTAGGAGGTTGACTCCATTTGGGGAATTGACAGCTATCCTTGAACTCCAAAGGAGCACAGGTCCAGTAAGTAGGACTTCTCTGCAATGAGAGAGAGCTTATTAAGTAGAACGTACCTAGTGGAATGTGCTTTTGGGGGATCAGTACCTCTAAGCACCAAGCTGTGAGGTTCTGGTGTTAAAACTAGTGCCCGGTCGTCAGTAGTTATTTGTGCAGTGTGCCGATGGACCTTCATTTGATGTGCTTTCACTCATTGGAGGTATCTGATCTCAGTGGGAACAGGATTGGGTGAAGGATGCTTAGTCGCTCATCTGTGCCTTTTTAAAAAGGAAGTCTTGCTTGCTTATGTTAAAGATCCCAAAGCATGATTCCTAAGAGTAGGCTTATTAATTAGAACTGGGTAGATACTGCAAAAATCTTCCCTATGTACTGAAGAACTAGCCTCAGTTGTATTCATGCACTTGTTAGCAGTCGAATGAATGGTAGTTTCACACCAGCCTGACTGTTGGGAGACCGCAGATTTAATCTCTTGACTTTCAAGAGCATTTGAACACCACTTGCTGTCCATGAATTTGAGGCAGAAACCCAATCAAATGATGCTTATCCAGTTGGGGAACAGATATAACCACCTGTGCCTTGCATGACCAAAAGCACCTAAAAAACCCACTATAGAGTCAGATTGTGAGCAATAAACCAAAGAACCAACCTGCAAAAGTACAGTCCAAATCCTATGTTTTTCCTAATCTACATTCATATATGAAGAAGGTAAATGTCATTGAATAAACATACATGTAACACACATGCATTCAGGTAGTCTTCATTTTGGCATCCTATCCAAATTGCAGTTGCAGCATTCTACCTACCGAAACCACCCTCTGTGCAGCTTTACTTGAGAAGAGCCAACATATCGATGGTAAACAGCTTGTCATCCCAAATGAGACTGTGTATTGTTGGTCATGAGTGGAGGGATACAGATTAACTCAGAAAGGTTACTGACTCTAATTTAGAGTCAAAGTGTAAATACTTGCCATAACACTAATATTACTGCATAATAGTAACCGAACTTGTGATTGTCTCAAACATTTTGTTCTGTCTTTGGCACAACTTCTAAAAGCATCAACCTAATATGGGACTGACTTATTCAAGAATGTTCTTGGCTTAGCTCTTCTGGCTGCGTTCTAGCCCCCTGCTGTGTGTGTTGGCAGCCACAAAACAGAACAGTTACTTAAATCATAATTACACCACTAAATTCAGTACAATTGCTAAGGTATTTGCTAAGGTCTTATTGGGTTTTATTTCTTTTGACAGATGTCTTGTTTGAAGTAACTAGTGAAATTGAACACAAGGGATGGATCCCACATAGTGGAGATGAGCTGAAAAAGGCTCTCATGGAATCCATTAAGCTTCACGTAAGAGGGATGTGTTCTACTAAACTGCTTTGAGACAAGATCATCAGAGTGCACTGTCGCTCTGTGGCTCTCTGATATCCCAGCTTTCACATCCAGAGGCCTTCTAAATGCCCCTTCCTGGGCGTCCTGCTACCATATGCTAATTTTGTTCCAAAACTAACCCCGTAGTGTCCATTTCAGTGTCTTGCCTCAGTGTTTCTGACAGTGCTTAGTCTATGGTAAATTTTCGAAGTACTATAAAATTACAAGTTGATTAGAATATGATACAAAGATAAATGTTCAGACAAAAGATCAGCTGACAGCCTTAACACCATTTTTTTTAGAAGGAATTAGCTGCTACCTAACTTACAGAGAGCAGACCTACAAACATTTGCCTTTAAGGCCGCTACATGTGGCTGTTTGAAGAGACACCCTGTTCCTCTATAGGCATGAAGTTCTAACTGGTCAGTTCTGTGCCTAGTGTCTGCAATGCAAGACCCAGCCATAGGTCATATACTCCAGGTTGGGTAAAGTGGCTCCACTGAGGATTTATACTGACTTGTGCTACTGCTATAGGTGCCCTAGTGTAGACTGGCAAAGCTGCTGTCTTCGGTGGGCACAGCTTATCTAGTGTCGAGCACCAAGAAGTCCCCCGCCCATGCTGATAGCGGCTTTACTTGTCTTTGCTAGGGGGTTTGCACCACTGCAGCCGCTCCAGTGGCTGGCTAGCTGATGGCTGGAATTGGGCAAATTCCCACTGAAGAGAAGACCTCAGTGTTTGGCATTAACACAGCTAATCTAACAGTCCCCTCCTAGCCAGCCTCATTGCAAGGAAGAAATGGGTACAGAATCCTCCTGGCCTACTGTTTGTAGTCAAAACAGCTGCCACATATTTACTACAGAATTTAAGATTTTCTGAGATATGGTACTGGGAGGGGGGGGGGAGTTAAAATTCCCCCTGCCCTTCACATATTGCTGTATGGGAGTCCAAACTAAAGTGAGGTGGGGAGTGGTCTGGCATGGAAAAGGTTGAGAATTAGTCTAGTGGACGGGTGTCCTGCATTCTTTGGAACACTCCTCTTAGATTGGTGACTAACTTTTCTTCGCCAGGCAGCCATCCCATCTGTAGAACCACTAAAATACAGACCTCTATCTTTGTAAGGAAGTCTGTTTAGAGTAGGCTTGACCACAGTACTTGGCTAAGCATTGGCCATCCCCTTATGAAAATCAGCATTCTGCATTCTGTTCTTTTGCAGATACAAAAGAACCTGAAACTCTTGATAAACAAAGTCAATGAAATCAAGTTAAAGGATATCAAAAGGTATGGCTGACTATAAATCCAATACTGGGTGACACCTACACCCACTCAAAATCACTTAAATGCAATTGATGCAATGCCTTATCTAGAACTGTCCTTCATAAAAGCAAAATGTAGATGCTAGTTATCTGCTCTAACTTCACCATCCCTCCTCCATCTGCCAATGATCTAGCAAGACTTCTACTTCAGATTGCAAATATGGCTTTTCCTTAGAGTAGGAAAATAGTGTGGCACAGAGGCTTTATTGGTGTGGATTAAAATAGAATGATTCTAAAAATCCCTCGCAGTTTCCTGTTGAAATTTCACACATGGTGGTAGTAGGAGAAGGCCTCTGAAGGCAAGTTGTATGTGGTGTGTTTTTTTTGGTTTTTTAACCCCTTCAAGGACATCAGATAAACCAAGTTAAGGCTAGCTGAGAGTGAAAGCTGTTTAATGGCAGGTCTGTGGCCTAGCAAAAAATGAGTCTAGTGGTTTCAATCCAGCTCCACATGGAGGGGTGTCTCAATCACAACTCACCAAGAGTTGAAAGGGAAAATGACAAACTCCCCTCTCCCCTGTAGAAGTAGTCCCTCTAGGGCTGAGACCTATATTCGAGGAAGAATCCAGTACTTGATCTGTAGATAAATGGAGAGTGACTTCCTGCTATGGAACCCAGTTCAGTAATATATATGCAGATGGATATTTCTCTTCTCAGCTTAGCTGAAGTTACTTTGCTTTAATGCAGGACAAATGACCTAAAATCAACATTCACTTTCTGGTTACACTTAAAATCAGAGGAAAGGAATATGTCTGTTTTACTCCATTCTCAACTGAATGATCTCATTGGCAAATCTGTGGAAGCTGAGAAGTTGCAGATGTCTTTATTGTCAGTTAGAGGTATGTGCTTTGCATTATTGAACTGTTTAAAGCTGCTGCTGCTCCTTGTTATAGGCTTTACAGTCAACATGATAGATCTGGCTTGTGGGAAAAGGAGCTTGAATAAAGTTGGCTTGGATCACTGTATGTATGTGTAACTTGGTTCTTATGTAGCCTTTACATTTTAAAAAAAACTTGGATTGGGGTGGGAATAACACATTAGTTCAAGGTGATTGATATTTCAAGGAAATCCTCTTTTGAAGAGCACTTGTGTAGCTCTACAGTAGACTTACTGCACCTGTTCTATCCACTGCAGATGTGAATGAATGCAACTCTGGAATTGGAATGTGTGGTGATGAGGCAGACTGCCTCAATGAAGATGGCACTTACTTATGTCGCTGTAAAAAAGGGTATGAAGATCGCTCTCAGACAAAATCTGGAGTGCTGTGCGTCCGCATTCCACAATCAGGTAGAGGAGACAGATGAGCAAGTATAATTCTTTCTTTGAATAGTGCTGCATCTTAAATATGCAGCTTCATGCTCTTGTATTTGAAATGGTATTAAAGTACTATCTATATATTAGAGCACCACAACTGAATGAATTAATAACAATTGTTCAACAACATATGCCAAAGGAACTCCTGGCCAGATGCTTACTGTGAAATGCTCTCCAGGTCTGAGTGGCAAAAACTGTTTAGCCACTTACTGTGTAAAACAGTATTTCTCTCTGGACTTTAGTCCACATTGCCTTGGAATTGTTCATATTTTAGTGGAACTCTGCAGATGACAGCGAGAAAGGGGTTCAGATTCTTCCAGTGTGGACACCACTCTTTGGCATGGTTGCATAAGGCAAAATGGATCATGGGTCAGATCATAACGAGTTAGTTAATCTAATCACTTTGAATAATTGTAAATTGTTAATTTAGCCCCTTCCTTTGTTAGCTAACTTCACAAATTGACTTCTGAAATGTTCATAAATATTTGCCAAACAGTTTACAAAACTAGCTAGCTGGCCAGATGCCTTTGCCAAAAACAAAAAAGTCAAATGAAATTGTGCCCATATTCATAAATCCCTTTATTCAGCCAGTTCTAATTATAACCAAACTACCTTTTCTGTTTATATTGAATCTTTTCCAAAACTAACAGGAGAACAAAATGTACTCTAAACATTTCAGTGGGATTTGTAGGGAATAAATGGGCAGTTGAAATCAATGCCCATGTGCTACTAGGCAAGCTTCCCTCTCCCCTATGAGAACTAGAATAGATTAAATTGGGTCTCAAACTGTAATGGATTGTAAATATTGCTGGTGATTTCTGCCATTGGGGCTCTACCCCATTAAGAGAATCAGAGTGAAATATTCTGCTGGATCTGGAAACCATTCCTAGATCTAAATTCTTCTGCCAAATAGAGGATTGAAATAAGGAGACACTGCCTTTGTCCCAGACTACATAACATGCATAACCGTAAGAATCTGCAATTGGACTTCTTTGCAGCTACAGCAGAGCATAGAGCAGCTGGTTCAAAGGTGCCTGTAATTAATGAGTAAACATACAGTTAATTGACTTGGAAGCCAAAGTCCCAATTTATATTTTTCCCCAATAGCTCCAAAGGGAGACAAGGTGGGTTAGGTAACATCTTTTATTGGACCAACTTCTACCTGATCGCTAATATGCTGGGAGCTGCCACAGCACTGCATGCACTAATGTCACCAAAATCACTTTTTTGAAAATGGAATGTGAGCTATTGAAAGTCGATAGGACTTTGGCTCCTAAGTCACCCTGCTTTGGAAAGTCTTACCTAGTGTGATTGCAGTGTAGGGTCATTCTGAATGTGATTTTTGCCTTCAGACTAAAAGCTTCACCTGCAGTTAGCCTCTCAACACAGACCCATAAACTATGGTGTGAGGCTGAATATCTAGACTGTCATCTTTCTTTTTAGGTATTGGTGGTTTCTTCAGCTACATGGAAATTCTGGTAGGTACTACAGTATTCTTCATCTTCATCCTCGTGGTGGTGGCAAGCAGTGTGTGCACAATACTCAGGAAAAGACCCACAAAGGACTCCTGTATTGAGGAGCCTGTTGCAAGTGGGACACCTTCAGCACAGTCTCAACTGCCTGTATCTTCTATTGATCTGAGTACCCTTGGTGACCACCTGATCCTAGACCCCCTCCGGCCAAAGCTCCGAGCCAAGCCCCCAGAATGGACATCACAAGTGCGAACCAACCCAACTGAGACTTATAGAATCTCCATTGAGCAGTCTGAACGTTTGTAAAGCAAACCTATGCTGAAAATTTTTTTTTCCCTACTGATCACCTCTTATTTACAATTCATGAGCTGAAATAGCCTATTCCCTTCAACAGAACTTGAACAATCCTGTATCTCCTTCACTTGTTTCTGTTGGCTGAAGTGAATAGTGCTGTGGCTCAAAGAATTTATTTTAGTTCTTGGTGGGATACTTGAACCTTGTATTGTCTGGTTTCATATCTCTGATTCATTGTTGTAACTTGCAGAAACAACTCCTTCAAACAGCTGGCCTGTAAATAAAGCTGGTATCTCACTATGCATGGAAAATGTACACCTTGTGTGCTATTGGTATTAGATGCAAGGAGTGGGGAAGGATGGAAGACTTCAGTTAGAGGGGAAACCTGTAAAGAATTATAGTTTAAGCAAGTTAACTGCCTCTTGTTAAGCAAATAAGTCAACTGAGAACCAGAAGTAAATTAAAGCAGTACCTGGGCATCTCTTAACTGTATTGCCCTTGGTCTTCCTGCTACCTGCTTTCTTTTTTCTTTTTTGTTTTTGTTACCTAGGCACTCTGCAGTCTACCTTGCTTTCTTTGCCATCCAACCTAATCCTCCTATGCATGCTCTAATGTAAAACAGATTTAATTACATAAATGTGGTGTCTTTATAACAAACGTCCCATCTAGTCTTACCTTTACACTCTAGCTGTACAGAATTCCAGCTTTATCATTTTAAATTAGAACTTCATAGAAATGACTTGTCTGAAAATAATATGTTGTGCATGAAATTTTTATGGTTTTTTTGGGGGGGGCTGAGATCCTACTTGAGGGGGGGTTGTCTTTGTTATGTCTTATCCTTGTCATTACACTAGAATAAAATAGACTTTAAAAAATGACTGCAAATTAATTGTGAGGCCTGAAGGTAATGAGGAAATAGGCCTGTAAGGCTATTCTTTTGTTGGAGCTGCTCAGGCTTTGTAAGCTTGCTCTTATCACACCCTATCTATCTGATCCAGTTTCACTGTGGATGGCAGTGCCTTGTGCTGGGCACAGTGACTGACTAGTGCTAATAACAAGGTTAAGTTGTGAAAGGAAAAAGCTGGGCTAGTGATCTGGAGAACCTGCTGCAGTGAGCTAGGCTCCAGCCCAATGCCTGATGTTTTGAGTACACTGCTGCCATGTTCTAGCTTGTTCTGTGGAGGAAAGCAAGTCTGTCATTCCCTGGGCTGTGTGACAGGGCAGATCTATTCCTCTCCCAAGGGGACTAGAAGACACGGTAGGAGGAAAGAGCCTATCCCCACCCTCGCTATTCAGAAGGAAGGCCCCCCCATCTGACCTTTAAATAGGGCTTCTGAGCAAGTGCCCTGACTTTCATAAGTGCTCGGTGCTCCTTGACCACCATGGGAGTAGGGACTAGCTCAGTGCTTCCTCCTAAACTACTTCACTTATTTAGAAGCTTGACTCGTGACCTTGCTGTTCTTGGCAAAGAGATACAAGGTACCTGTAAGGCACTCAACTATCAGAGTTGAGGACTGTGTGGTTTTAAAAAAAAAAAAAAAAACATATCTGGGGCACAGTGATATGCCCTAACATGAGCTTCTGCTCTGTAACACGTAGTATGCCTACGGTCATGTCAGATGCCCATTACCTAGAGGTTTTAAAACCAAAATTGTACTTAATTCTTCTATGCTGAAGTAAAAAAAAAAAAAAAACTCAGTGGATTCTAGTAGGGCCTGGTTCTCCCTTTTCCCACCTCTCAAATGGCAGTAAATCTACTCAAATACTATTTCTCATCTTTATCTAACTCTATTTGAATGTTTTCTTGCGGAAAGCTCATAATTGCACTGAAATTCTAGGTCATACCACTAGAGGTCAGTATTTTCCACAGGAAAAAATCACGGGCTGTATACTTTGATCGGCTAGTAGGGCACAGTGCTGCTTCGATGATGCTTCCTGTGCCTAACTTGGAAATGCACTACACTCCCCTTCCTTTCAAGGAGGAGGGAAAGGATGGTTAACCATCAGCATCCCATCACAAAGATCCTACCTCTGAAACAAGGACCATCTCTTTGTTTGGACATTGAGGCCAGCCCTGGGAAAGGAGCACCCATGCTGGGATACCACTCAACGTAATGTTACAGCTACTGTTGCACTTCAACTATTTTATTCTTTCAGGTGGCAACCATATATCCTGGTATCGTTCCATGGTGGTCTGTGACGGACTCTCCTAGGTACTAATGCAGTGCACAGACATGCTGCCTGCCCACTTTAATCAGTCAGGATTGTGTGTTCACAAACACTTGAACTGGGGTGAAATACTGCAGGTGACTCTCAGGAAGAGTGTCTGAGGTTTTCTGACACGAAGTTTATAGGAGTGTGATATGAAAGCCTCATCCAAAAATGGAGGTGGCCTAATCCGCTCTGTCTGGTAAGTTGGCTGAGTGGTGTCTTTGGTGCAAGGTGACTGCATTCCTTTGGTGTAAAAGGCTAGTTCAAGTTACTTTGTGTTAGCACAAAAGCTCCTGCCCAACAAGGTGGACTGAGCAGTTCTAGTTGCTTCCTCCCCACCCTGGCGTTCATCCCATTCTGAATTCGTTATTGGATATTGCCTGTGGTTTGGCAATAAGTGTAGACTATACCTGCCCATTAACTAACATTGCATTTGCAGACTATCTTCTATGTGAAGTATTTATAGGGTGACAAGGTCCTGTTTTTAAAGGAACAGTCCCCTATTTAAGCCCTCCTGCAGGTGTCCTGACTTTTTTTCTTAAAAAAAACACAAATTGTTGCAGATTTTGTCTTCCCCCCTGCCCCCACCCCCTCACTACTGGTGAGTACCCAGCTTGCCAGTCACCTGCCCACCAGCCGTGAGTGGTGGGGTCCATTGGCTGACAAGGGGGTTGGGGGTGCAAGGCTGGTGGTGGGGCAAAGATGCAGTGGGCAGGGCTGCCCCCGCTGCCTGCCAGCTCTCAGGCAGCAGGACCCCAGCCCGGTTCTGGCTGTGAGCTGCAGTGATGGGTGAGTGCGGGCAGAGGCCAGCTCTGTGTCGCCTCTGCTGCCCACCTATCTGCCCTTTATGTGCTTCCCCCTCTCGCTATCCTCTTCCCTGCTTTGCCCCCTCCAGCTCCGCTGCTCCTTCCTACCCCCCCTAGGTGGGGCGTGTCCTGCTCTCAGAGTTGTGCAGAGAACCAGCCCCTGCTCGGAGCGCTCAGCTCACCAACAGCCTGGCCGGCAGGCTCCTTCCTTCCCCCACTGCCTGGGGCTGGGCTGGTGCCCCAGGAAAGCCCAAGACCCACTGGCCCAAGGCGCAGGCTAGGAGGAGCTGAGGCCTGCATGTGCCAAAGCCTGGCACAGCGCTGGCATGGGGCAGCCTCTCTGCCCCTCAGCTGAGCTCTGGAGTGAAGGGAAGGAAGCGATTTCCAGCCTGTTCATGCCCCGACCCTGCAGGCTCCACAGCAGCCCCCAGGGCAGGGGCTTTAGCACCTTCTTCACCTGTCTTCCCCCACCCACCCTGGGTCCTTCCCCCATGGAGCACCCTCTCCTGCTGAGCCACCTCTCTGGCCCAGTTCACTGAAGCCCATGCAGTCAGGTTCCCTGGGCCATGGTGCACAATGCATCCTTAGGGCTTAACCCCTTCCTGCCTTCACTGTAGCTGGGGGACAGGAGGCTGCAGAGTTATGTCACTGGCCAGCAGCAGCCTGGAGGTGTTAGCTGCCTTTTGACACTGTGCATGCAGGAAAGGATAAGCCAGGGAAGAGATGAGCTCTGCAAAGACACTGGCCAGGTCATCCCTCCCACTCCCTTGCGGCTGGAAGCAGCTCGCATCCCTTCCCTCCTGCACGCTGCCAAAAGGCTGTGGATGCATTGTGGTGTGAACCCTGGCAGAAATCTGTGGGGGGGGGGGGAGCATGTGGCCCTGTGTGCTCCCCATGTGTTGCCTTGAAGACATGGCACCAGGTACTAGGAGAGATGGTTCTGTCCTGGGGGTCCAGCATAGAGGACAAAGTGCCAGGCAGGGAGGGTGGGGTTGGTCAGCCTCTTCCCCCTGTGTGAGAGAGGTGTACAGGGGTGTGTGTGTGTGTCACCTCTCCCTGTGTGAATCCTAAAGCCTTGCAGATAAGAAGGTAAATAATCCAGCTAAACAGTATTTCTTAAAGGCTCAGTCAACTTGATGTTAATTTGAACGTTTGTACTGCATAATTCTTATTGCCATTGAACTCACTTGAACATGAGTAATTTTACCAGGTGTCCTGTATTCAGCATGGGGAATTCACCCTATTTATTTACAAATGGTGAATTACCTCACTACCTCTGTGGGAGATAAATGTGTGTGTATTCCCATGTTACACATAAGGGAAACAGGCATGGATGGCAATTGCCTGCTTTTTTCCAGATGTGCTGAGCATGTACATGTCCCATTACAGTTAATGGAAACTGATAATCCTAAGAGACTTGCTCAAGGTCACCCAGGAGATCTGCTGCAGAGGTTGGAAAAGAACCTCTGTCTTCTGACTTCCAGATCTGTACGTAAGCCTGGGGCCAGCCTTCCTCCTCCTCCTCGAGTCCTCTAAAGAGGTTCATTAGCACAGGCTGCAAGATTCTGAAGTTTAGACCATTGCTGTTAGTCTGAATTTCCCCAGCCCCGAGCCATTTCGTGACTCTCAGGGGTGGTGGGGAGGGTAATGTGTCCCATTGCAGGGAAATGGTGATAACTTCAGCTCCTCTTGTCAGCCATCTACAAACTGCTGATTTGCTGTTTGCTCTGCAGAGGGAGCTCTGTGCTTTCCCTCCTGGCCCAAGCAAAATCCAGCTGTGCTGACAGCAGCTGGCTGTAGTTAAGGGTGCTTTTGCTGAAGGGATGGGAAGAGCATGTGCAGGGACTAGGGGTTCTCATAGGTTTTTTTAAAAAAAAAAAAGGCTTAGAGGCTTGTGATAAGAGCACACGCAGTATGTGCTAGTTAACTTCATCATGACGCCAGGAAAGATAACTCTCATGGGAGTGACAGAAAACAACACCAATGATATTTCAGGAGATGATTTACAGTAAGACTCAAATGTCTTCCAGGCAACGAGCTGGCATACCAGAGGTGGCTGAGGAGGCCTACCCCCACCTAGCATACCTGGTGCAGAAGATGAATAAAGTGTGCTGGGAGATTTGCCTCAAGGCAAATTAAACTTCACTCAGGTAACCTGGGAATAATACAGGATGGGGAAAATTCTCTGCAACCAGCTGATCATGGCAGTGAGTCTTCTGTCACTTAGCAAATGCACGCTGCTTCCCCTTAGACAGGTATCTTCCACATGACGTGTTTAAAATAGCAGTGTTGGTCTGACTTAAGCTAGTCTTGTGCCCTAAACTTGCTCTGCTGTTTCTGGGTATTACTACTGGTTTGAAATCTTCCAGTAAAGAAACAGGTTATCCATTAGTGGTAATGGGTGGGAGTAATCCCATGCTCATATTAACTTTCTTTGCTTGTCTCTATTTCTTAAACCCTCTCACGTTGTTCTTCATACAGTTTTTCTATATATACTTCCCCTACTGGATTGCTGGTGGGGTGCTGAGAATTCTCCCCTACTTCTGCATCACAGCCACCAGCTGTAAGGCCCAAAGGTGGCACTTCCTATTCTGCTGTGCAGCCCTCCAGGGAGGATTATACACCAGCCATGAAGATAATTTAGTATGGTGTTGAGGTCCTGTTAGAGGGGGAAGGCTGGTGCCCCTACCCTGCTCCTGTGAGTGGCAATGTGTTCAGGTGTAACAAAGCCCTGTCAGGTGGGCTGAGCTAAGGCTTTGTCCTGCCACCTTCATAGCAAAACTCATGGACGGGTCACAGGCAGTAAATTCACAGCCTGTGACCTGTCCATGACTTGTACTATATACCCCTGACTAAATCTTACTGGGGGCCAGCCCGGGGGTGCCACAGGTGCTGAGGGGGGTGGCCTGGGACCCGCGTTGGTGCTGGGATGAGGGGGGGCAGCAGCGTGCAGTCTGGGACCCCCGCTGGTGCTGGGGGGAGGAGGGTGGCAGGGCTGGCAGGCTCCCTACTTGGTTCCACACCTCCCAAGAAGCAGCGATATCCCCTTCCCCTTGCTCCTAGGCGGAGGCATGGCTAGGCAGCTCTGTACACGGCCTCCACCCCAAGTACCTGCTCTGCAGCTCCCATTGGCCAGGAACTGCTGCCAATGGGAGCTGAGGGGGCAGTGCCTGCAGGCGGAGGCTGTGTGCGGCCTCGGAGCTGAGGGAGGAGAATGTCACCTCGGCAGGGGGTGGGCTCCACAGAAGTGGCAAGTGCCACTCAGAGTCCTCACCCCCTCCCACGCCCCAGCCCTGAGCTCCCTCCCACACCCAAACACCTGCTGCTGGGGGAGGAGGGTGTGGTGACCCAAGACTGCTCCAGCAGTGACCGATGCGGCTGGCCCAGGGGCTGCCTGAGTTGCTCAGGTGGCCCTGGGGTCAGCCACACCGGCCACTGGAGAAGTCCTGAAAAGTCTCATGGCTTCCATGACAAAGTTGCAGCCTTTATCATCCTTCACCTCCTTATGGAAGCAATGGAATGCTAAACTGTATTGTACCATTCAGCCACTAGGTGGCACTGTGTGTAAAATACCTTCTTGAGTTATGGCTGGCTGCGTTCAAAGATCTTACGATGAACACATCTGGTGTGTATAAGCAAGCTCTGTAGCCCGTCCTATCTGGTACAGAAGCACGACCTTATCTTGAGTACCTGCACTTTGCTTCTGCCCTTTGTCACTGCCTGCCTTTCTAATGCTACTGGGTGAATGCTGGGACGAAGCTCCAGCGTGACCTTCTCCCTTTGCATTTTCTACTCCATTTGGATGAAATTTCTTGCTCTGCTGGATAAGATCAGCACTCAAGGAACCGATTGATGTTGCAAGGCTCTCTAAAGTGCCTACCATGAAGGGCACTGTAAACAGTAGAGAGATTAAATAGAGAGCCCTTTCCTACCTTAGCTATCCCTGACCTTTTGCTGCTTCTCATGCCAGCATGGGTAGACTGAGAAGCAAACCCCTCCCGCCTCACCTCTAGAACCAGACAGACAGCTGTTTTGTAGTGCACGCTGTGGGGAAGTAGGATGTGGAGAGCCCAAGCAAAAATGAATTTGCAGCTCTGGCGTGCTGCAAAGCTGGGTTTTGTGGGGCTGGAAGAGCCGGCATTGGGGTTGGCTGCAGTAACAGAATCTGGTGCACCCTTGATGCTGCAGTCCTGGCTGCTGTTTCCTTGCGGGGAGAGAGGGAAGTTCTGTTCCTTGTTGCAGAGAATTCCCCTGCACACAGCATGATTACTCTGTTTTGCCCTAATAATTTAACTCTGGCTGTCACTTACAGGCTTTTAAATATTTATCTTTTGGTCCCTCTAGCTCTATTTCATCCTCTGCCCCGGGGCAAAGGTTAAGGGGGCTGCTACCAGCCAAGGCACTAACTAGCATAAATTAGCCTGAGTCAGTCTGGCCAAGTGGCTGGGCTTTCCCTGGGAACCTTCATCGTAGGGATACCATTTCATAATTTGTCCAGCCGCAGTATTGTTTTCTCCTGGAGAACAGCAATCAGTCCCTTCCGAAGAACCTAGATCCTTTCCTGGGGGCTGGAGATCTCCATGGAACTCTTAAGCAACCTTGCCAATGCAGCTAATATGCACAATGCTACTTCCATGACACTGCCCGGCCCCTGGAACCAAAGGAGGCCTTGTCTGATGTCACTCTCCAATCTCCTGCAGGACGTTGGTGCCTAGCAGTTCTGGTTGATCTCTGAAAAGGACTGGATACAGCAGGTGTAAAGGAAGAAAATGTTTGGATTTTAATATGTAAGGCTGTGTTGAGAAAAATTAAAACAAAGTGAAACTGAGTGAGATTAGGAGTCTGACCCTGAGCAGTGACCAAGCCAAATTTCCTGAATGAAATGAATCCTGTAATTGCATTAGATCTATTCATGAACTACATCCCACCAGATGTTATTTAATAGCATGTTATATATAGCAAAACTCTCCACACACTTTACAACTATCAGTTGTCATGCCATCTCCTTGAGGCTGGGGATTAGCTCCATTCTACACATGAAGAAACTGAGGCAGAGAGAAGTCAAGTGACAGTCCCAGTTCACATGGGAAGTCTTGGACAAATCTGTGACTAGAAGGATAGTTTTGGAAGTCAGGCACTGGGCTGGGACTCAGGGGATATAAGTTTGATTCCTGGCTTTGCTACAGGCTTCCTGTGTGACTTTGGCAAGTCACTTAGGAAGTATTATCCGCATTTTACCCATGAGAACAGAGAGACTAAGGCTGAAATCTACAAATATATTTAGGCTCTTAACTTCCTCTGATTTCAATAGGCGTTAGAAGCCTAAATACCTTTGTATATCTGGGCCTTAGCATCTCTATTTCCATCCATAAAATGGGGATAACACTTTTAGTCTGCTTAGATTGTAAGCTCTTGGGGGTAGAGGCTTTCTCCTCCTGTGTATTTGGACAGTGTTTAATACATGGGGGGCTTGTTCTCAGTTGGAGCCTCTAGGCACTGCTAAGTAATACAAATAATAACAACCCAGATCTTCTGCCTCCAAGTCCTGTGCGCCAGCCCCAAAACCTACTTCATTCTCAGCAAGAAGGCACATTCTATATACGGGAACCCCAGCATGACAAGTAACTCACTGCAATGCGTTACACTGGGATGCTAAGAGACCTTTTGCTAGCAACTTTTTGCCATTTCAATATGCCATTAATAATGTGCTATTCCCTGGCCTGGCTTTTTCTTTCCCTGCCTTACAAACATTCTCCTTTGTTTCTTGGTTTGCTGAGTTCCCTGAAAAAGCTGCAGCTTTCTCCCCACTTGCATGTGACAAGGACGGCTGCATGCCAGACTAACCACCAACTTGTTGGCTCTTAAAGAGGCTGTTGTTGTGATCAGAGAAGGCTGTTTGTAACTTGGGGCACCAAGAATTGCAAGAACGATTGGTCAGCGCATTGTGAAGCTCACCCCCGCTTGTGAATGTGCTGATGCTCATGTATGGGAGCTGTTCTTCCCTTTATGTGAATAAGGTATCACGCACAAAAGAGCGTCTAATAGGGTTATTGAGTAGCAGTCATCTGATTTCTTTAAATAATTCTGTGCTTGTGTCACAAGAGCAGAGTTGGCATGCAGACTAGGGAAAGTTTCTTTTCATGTTTGCAGTCATCAAAACAAAACCCACTCTCAAGAGTTCATCTGGCTAACTGCCTTTTCAACGCTATTTCTACTTCTTTAAATGCTCAAGGAAATAACATATATCCAAGCGCAAAGATAATAAACAAACCAACAGACCTCCCACACAGGTGCTATGCATGCACTGAATTGCAAAGATAAGCAACCTTAATTGAAATCCTGCTCCTGCTAAAGTCATAAGGGGGGAATTCAGGATCACAGCCCTGGCCTGGGGCTCTGGAGAACAGTGTGGTGAAAGATTATACTATCATCATACCGATTAAAGACAAGGCTCAAATGAGGACAGGTGTATCCAACCTTGGGCTGTGATCTTGGTCTATCTAGCCCAATCTTTTTAGTAATTTATACTGATTGTGAGGGGATGTGTTGGTTGACAGCACCATGCCCCAAATTGGCCCTGGGTAAGAAACCCTGCTTTTACTTCAGGGATTTTTTCAGGACCAGCAGACGTTAAACACAATTAGCTTAGTTTGGTAGGTGGTTCTTGTTAGCCTACCTTTGAAGTATCTATATAACCTGCTGACAGTGGCTGGCTGAGGCCATAGGAGCTCCAAGACTGGCAAGGGAGTCCACCCAAGGCTTTCAACCTAGTGAGCAGGATGGGATGAGCCTACTCTGACGTCGGGATGGTTGGTTTCTTTTCCTGTGCTGTGCTGTTAAGGATGGTCAAAGCAGTAGCTGGGCCAGTGGTCCATCGGTAGGTGAGATTTGTTGTTGGCCTAATGCTTTTGCTTTTCTCTTTTAAGAGCTGAAGCCAAACACAACACCCTAGTAAGTGGGGAGCCCTTGTTATTAGTGTCCAGATGTGGTATGTCTGTTAAAGAGAGAGCCTGGTTCCTGCTGCAGTGCTCATTGCTGTAGTGTCTGAGCACCTCACCTTGAATTTTTCTCTAGCTATTATGTAACTGAGTGGCTTAATCAAAGCTGATTTACTTCTGGCCCTGTGCTCTTCCTCTGGTGCTGGAGAGGACATGCAGGAAAGTAAAGCTCTTAAAGCACGGTGTGAAATGTGTGGCTAAGAGCTGCGCTTTATATTTTGTCCTGAACGGGTGAGGTTTGGTAGAAGTCCATTCCAATGCTGTGGGCTCGTCTCCAAGAAAGCTCCGCCTCTTCTCTGCTCTGAAGTCTCACGCTTCTGTGCGGGACAATTTCTCTCTTCCTGATGAAAATAGCTGTTGAGATGGCTTCTGAGGTAGCAGGAACCTGGCCTGCCTGAGGAGTTTGAGGACCTGAATCCTATTCATGGCTCAATGCGCAGCCATTGTCATGCCCAGACACACCTCCCAAAAGAAGCAAAATTGTGGCGGGTTAGTAGCTGGGAGAGACCTCCAGGGAAAGGGAGAGGCTGCAGGCAGTGGGGCTAGTAACTTAGTGTTGGGCCCAGTCCCTGGAGTAACTCCAACAGTGGCTTTGTCTGTGCAAGGATCTGAGGGCTGTGGACTCAGTGCAGTACCCTTATTTGAAGGCAATGGGAGACTTTCACTGAAAACAGGATTGGAGTCTTTAATCAGTATCTAGTGGCTATATTTCCATCATCGGTTTCAAATATTCTTTCTGAAAACTCCAGTAGTGACACAGTACACACCGTTCACTTATCTGCGCAATCGTATTTTCAAGAGCGCATCCCATTAAAACAGGTCTTTGATATCACTTTGAAAGGCTTTCATATGAGAACGGGCTTTACGCTCTGAATGAGGATTCCATGCTGTAGCTAGGTCTGCCGCATGCTGATCTGATTACTGTGACATGTGCCTTTGTGACATCAGTTAGGTCCCGTTTACACGACGAAACGCTCTGTTCAATCCTGTCTTCACTAAGACCCCAATTCAGCAAAGTATCTAAGTTTAAGCACCTGGGTAGAGCTACTAACATTGAAGTCAATGGGACTACTTGTGAGCTTAAAGTACCTTCTTAAATACCCTGCACGATTGGGGATGACAAAGCCAAGTTTTAAAAGTGTGGTCCATCTTGGTTGTAACTAAGCACCATTGAGGAGTAACTTTCCATAGTGTGGCTGGAACCTTGGGCTGCTGCAATGCCTCGTCCTCTGATTACCAGAAAGCTAGTCTGTCTTCCATAAGTAGGCCGGAAAGAAGCAGCCCAGTGCTTGGTGCAGATGATCTGCTTCCCAGTATGTCTTTGTAGGGACACAGACTGAGTCTGAGATTATGGTTTGAAGTCCCTTAGTGGACCTGACTCCATGTACCTTACTGAGTTTCTGGCGCCACAGATGAGCTCCTACCCTCATAGGCCTGAGGAGACAGTTGTTGGAGGGTAGGGATCGCAGGAGGCATGCGGACTCTTTGCCTCTCTGGCTCCAGGTATGTGGAAGGCCCTGCCTTTTAACCAGAGGAGAACCACAGAACTAGCCCATTCTTAGGCAGGTTTAACAACCTTTTGTTTCAGAAGGAATTTGCAAGATCATTGGGCAAGTCGCTGCACATTAAGCCAACTGTTCTATTAAATAATGAATTAGGAGTAGTGTACTGTGTCTTAGCAGTACGAATAGTATCTTTTAAAAGTCGGAAACTCTGGATGACATCATACTGGAAATATATATGAAAGTGATTTGCAGAGGGCCCAGTCGTGCATTTACCTACCTTGAAATCCATGAGAATTTTCAATGTACAAGGACTGAAGGATTTGACCCTGCTAAGGGCAAATTTTCAAACATCGCCTCGGAAGCTGGGAATGCAAATCATTGGTTAACTGTGCAACTAACTACCCAATTTGGGACCGCAAGAGAGTCTTGTGTGTTTCAGATGCCAGTTTAAGAAATTTCCCCATGGTGTAAAAACACTGATTCTGTAGGGAATTGTTTTTAACAACTGCTTTCAGAAGAAATTGAGTGTAAGCCACATGGAATTTATGATATATTTGATATTAGGCGTTTGAAGTGCTAAAAATCTCTGATTCATGCTGCATGTTTATTTCTGGCCCGTTCGGTCATAGCAGTGTGGTTAATAAGCCGATTGCAGTAACATAGATCATCTTATAGAAGACAGAGGCACAGCTGGGACTTCTGGCTGCTCTGTTCTATGTGGAATTATCTCCCCTTAATGGTCCATCCTCCTATCAGTGCTGTTGCGGCAAACTATACCCTCAGCAATATTACAGTGCACCACTGACGGTAAGCAAGAAGTAATGCTTGCTTACCATCTTGAAATTTGATTCTTTACTGTCTGCTAACAGAGTGCTATTTGTGATTAATACAAACCCACCAGGACTTGCAGAGAAATCGGTCCTGGAAGTGACTCCAGTGGTTGTGTGAATTGCCCGGATCTGCTGTATTGCAGGAAAGTGAAAACAAAGATGATGCCATTCTGAGAAACCTGACTACATCATCTGCACTGTTCTTGCTTGGGCCCCATTTCCACATGGATACATCCAGTACAGAAATTAATGTGCCATTGTTTCTTCTGCTATCAGCGGAAGCATAGCAGGGCAGGAAGTTGAGAGGGGTTCTTTTCTTGGATTGGTTTCTGGGCAAGTTGCTTACATTTACTTTGCTTCTCTTTCCTAATCGGTAAGAGGGAGATGCTGTGATGATGTTTGAAAAGCACTTTCACATCCTAGGATAGAAGGGGCTATGGAACTGGAAGATATTAATACCAGTCCAAATCATGAGGTGCTGCATGGGAGAAATGGGCATTCAACAAGTGTTCGCAGGATGGGACCATTGCGTCTCATGTGGAAGTAAGCGAAATCATCAATGCATTTTATTAAACCTCATCACACTCAGAGATTGGCCACAGTGGCATTGGGTTTCAGTGACAGATTGGGATTTGGGTTCGGGCAAAATCAGGGCTAAGGGATTCTGGAGTGCCAAAATATTGTGATCCGCTTCTGTGAGCTGTCTGCCCCAAATGGCAGAAATCTCACAAACTTTCCTGACCTTGTGAGATTTCCATCACTTCAAATAGTGGAAATCTCCCAGTAAAGGCTGTTTTCACAAGATGCCAGCCATGTGCAAACAAGAACTGGGAAAGTAGGCCCTTTCTTGTTCTGCATCTGATCCAGAACCAAACCCACAGCGGTAGGTTCAGGTCTGAGACTGTCCCTCCCAGCCCTCCTCTCATCTGTTGATAAAATACATTGGGGTGTTTTAATTTGAGGATTCAGTTTGGACTCTTATTTCAATCAGATGAAGAAAACAGCGGCGCTAAACCATAAGTTTAAAAACAGGGCTAACCAACGCTGGAATGATAATCACTCCAGTTCGTTTTTGCTACCATTTACATTTGATAACAAATCTTGGTATGTGGCTTGTCTTTCAATCTGTGGAGAAAAATATTTCATGTTAAATCTAGCTACTTGCTCATATTTCACGTGCACTTCTTAAATGCTCGCTATAAATCAGCATAAGAGCAACCCCACTCCCTGAAAGGACTGGCGACAGCATGTCCAATGCTGGAAACAATCCGATATTTACTAAATGATCAACACACATGCAAAACAGGAACCTGAGGACCACTCAGCAGAACATGATGGGCACTGTGGCATAAACAATCAGACGTCACGGAGGTGACAAACTTTGTCATCTCATCTTGGTTGAAAATGGAGAAGAAAATGAACAATTTTTCTGTGGTCTGTGTAAACAGGAAGGTTGCTGCCAGGAGCAGCATACTGCATGACCTGCTAAGTGCAGAACACCATGTTTCCTTCCTGGAGGCATGTCCGAGGGAGGAAGAGAGAGAGAATGAGCCATGTGAATGGCATTTCAATTTCCTTAGACGATTACTTGTTACTGCACAGAGTACATGCATTTGAGCCCACTGATAGCTGTTTCCAGCTGCTTTCCAAGGAATGGTTACTGACAGACTGGGGATAAAGCAAGCAACATAGTGCTGGCTGCAAATGCTGATTGATTTTAGACTGTTTGAGTACAGTTAATTATTGTGCTGTGCAGCGCTGGAGGGGGAGACAAAGCGAGAACAATCTTAATACGTGTCTCAGCTCACACCTCTAAAAGATTTACAGAGGTGCCAACAGTCCCAGTTTGACCAGGATGGTCCCAGGCTTTTAGAAATGGTTCCCGGGGCCAGCTGATGTCCCAGCCAACATCCTGGGCTGAGAGTGAATTAGAATGTTAGTGTGTCAGGAGTAAGTGACTGCTCAAGGTGAAAGGCATTAGAGAACCGGGTTCTATATTTTTGGTGAAATATTAAAGCTTACTCTGGCAAAACTCTTCCTAATGTCAATACAAGGCTCATCTCCGTGAGAACTTCAGGTTTGTGCTTCAGTTATCACTACTGGAAAAGGGCTGGCTCTGCAAAGTTTGGATCCTGATCTGGATTTCAGACAAACACCCTCAAGAGTCAGGGGTATTTGGATCTGGGGTTCTGATACAGCTCATCTACTGCAGAGGTATTCCAGTTAGCATACACAAAAAGCAGCTGGCTACCTTCAGTCTAAATTAAAAAAAAAAATTGATTATGGGGAACTGTTTCCCTTCAGTACTTCAGCAAGGGCACTCACTCTCAGGCTTCCAGCTCCCCAGCCATTGCCTCTCCTGGGTGGCAACCCACATTCCTCTCCCTTCTGACCAGGGCATTCCCAGCCTGTGCAGTTCCCTGCTTTCACTGTGTAATTCCTAACACAGGTAGGTTGCCTAAGGACACTTGATTGCTTTCCCTTCGGAGACTGATAAAGTGATTTGTCAACAGACAGAAGTACCACACAAGGCTTTCTAAGCAAGCTTACTGTATTCTAATGTAAAAAGCACTACAGAAAAATCATATTACAAACAATAAAACAGAGATTCTGGCAGGAGCAGTCCTTGAAATGCCCTCCCCATGTGATTCCTTGAGGATACAAATTCATCCCCACTTCAGCTCAGAACAAGCACACTCATGACAAGTTTAGTCCACCCTTCATACAGTTTTGGGGTCTTTGATTTGGAGTTTCCAGTAGCAGGTAATGAGTATATAATCAGTGTCTCTCCCCAGGGTGTATCTTTAAAAAGTTGGCTCTGGAGAATTTGCATTCTCCTTTCCTTAAGGTACTTAGTAGGAAATCCATTTCACTTGTATTGTTCTAAAAGAGCCCTTTGAGGTTCCTAATGCCTTCCAGAGAGTGCATTAATCTTGTCTTCCTGCTGAAGAACTCAATATATCTACTACTGTGATATTGCAAATGTTTGCAATTTTTATGCAATGAACTTCAAAGATTCTAAACTTAATTCAATAAAGTTGAACTCACTTTATTGAGGTTTGTCCAGCATGTCATGTTTCAATTATGGGGAGACAACAGAACAGAGACAAAAGTAAAGACTCCCTGAGAGAGCAGCATGTAACTCCCTCTGAAATATGCTGTGTCAGCTCTGCCTTACAAACTGCAGGTCATCCTGCAAACAGCAGATTCCTAGGGACAGATACTTGATGGGCATAAATCAGCACGGCTATATGGACTTTCATAGAGCTATGTTGATTTACCTCAAGTGAATATCCGACCCTGAGAGAGAATGAGATTGTAACAATTGCACTGTTACATGTGTATGCAACAATATGCAACGTTTGAATCCATATCTGGATTCAGATTAAAAACTACTCTAGGGATTTGGTTTGGATGCATATCTGACCACAGCCCTTCCTAAAAGTTGTGTATTTTGGCATATTGAGGTTTAGAATGCAATGTACTGAATTATACTTGAAGTTTCATTTTTTTATAAGGAAACAATTATTTTACAATAACAAAGGTCTAGTTTGAGACACCAGTAGGACCCTTGGAGCTATCATTAGACCGCCTGTATTGTAATAAGGTTAGACACACAAGAGTTCTGCCAAGAAATTGCTTTATTTCTTGGCCCGGTTATGTGATCTGAGTCCAAGTTCCAGAGGTTAATACTCCTATCATGTGACAGGGCATCAGTGCCCACTGGCTGCACTGCTTACAGATCCCATTTGAATCCACATTGGAATGAATTAGATAAATAGAGCTAGACAAGGAGTAAATCTGGTGCATTGGTAGATCTGTATTTTTGCTTTAAATCCTGTTAAGATTTGTTTGTTTTTCTGCTTCTCTCATCCAGACTGAACGTGCCCCTTTGCACTGCAGCCTTCTGTTCTTTCACAGGCTCAGGCAGCCTTCTGATATAACGGAGCATGCAGCTTTTTTGTGCCACGCTGTGGGACCTATTTTTCATGCATTGTGGCTGAGATATTGCAGCGTGTAAGTAGGTTTCAGAAGGCTTGTGATTCACGTGGAAGCTAGGAGGTCTCCTGGAGGGCTGAGGGGAAAAGACATTCTCTGAACACGGATTGATTTACAAATTCACCAAGTCCTAGCTGAACTTATGTTTCCAAAATGCTTATAAATTCATGTGAGGTTCTGTGTTTCAAAGCAGATGGTAATAGCCTCATTTAGCAGCAGAGCACTGTCATCAAGCATGAATCATCAGGCTAAAGACAGAATACATGAAGTGATATATACACTACACAAAGGAAAAGCCCTTGTCCAATCCATTTTCATCTGTACCACCAGCAAAGCAATGAAGAAATCCAGACAGTTCATTTAGCGCGCAGTTGCTATTGCCAGTGTCTCAACCATAAATCAAAAGCAACAAAGGAGACTTGGAGAAATTTGCCACTTTGGCGCGTGCTACAAGTGGGCTTGATTATTTTAATCCAGCAGAGGAGTGAAAAAAGGGAAAATCGTTTTCACAAACTGGTGGAAAAGAAACACCTCTGCTACTACATTTCTAGAGACGAGATCAGGCTATTTCAGCTCATAATCACCATTTGCGGGAGATCTTCAAAGACCCGAATGGCATCTAGGCACCAAATTCCCATTGGCTTTTACAGGCTTGTTTAGCCTAACCAAAAGAAGGCTGAGGGGAGATATGACCGCTCTCTATAAATATATCAGAGGGATAAATACCAGGGAGGGAGAGGAATTATTTAAGCTCAGTATCAATGTGGACACAAGAACAAATGGATATAAATTGGCCATCAGGAAGTTTAGACTTTGAACTTAGACGAAGGTTTCTAATCATCAGAGGAGTGAAGTTCTGGAACAGCCTTCCAAGGGAAGCAGTGGGGGCAAAAGACATATCTGGCTTCAAGACTAAGCTTGATATGTTTATGGAGGGGACGGTATAATGGGATAGCCTAATGTTGGCAATTAATCTTTTACTATTAGCGGTAAATATGCCCAAAGACGTGTGATGGGATCTTAGATGGGGTGGGATCTGAGTTACTACAGAGAATTCTTTCCTGGGTGTCTGGCTGATGAGTCTTGCCCACATGCTCAGGGTTTAGCTGATTGCCATATTTGGGGTCGGGAAGGAATTTTCCTCCAGGGCAGATTGGCAGAGGCCCTGGGGTTTTTTCGCCTTCCTCTGCAGCGTGGGGCATGGGTCACTTGCTGGAGGATTCTCTGCACCTTGAAGTCCTTAAACCATGATTTGAGGACTTCAATAGCTCAGACATCGGTTAGGGGTTTCTTACCAGAGTGGGTGGGTGAGATTCTGTGGCCTGCATTGTGCAGGAGGTCAGACTAGACGATCATAATGACCTTAAAGTCTATGAGTCGGGGGGCCTCACTGCTATTTATTCCTTTTGTAATCTCCTCCTTTGGATTCACCTTTATTATTATTATTATTTGCATTATGGACTTCATTAGCAGTTTGTATTGCTTCCCTGCCTCAGTTATGCGGAAGAATTTTTGTTCAAATGTGAAAATGAATGAATAGATTCCATAGCGCTTCCTCTCTAGGAAGATGCACAGACCTCCCCCACCCCAGAACACAGAGGCAGGCAGAGGGGAAAATCTGCCGGAACCAAATATTCACCACACATGCATGCAGTAACAGGCTGCTCTCTCTGTTTCTTCCCACATGCCCTCCCTTCTATGATTTATGCTCTTCGCAATCTTCTCATGACTCACTTCCTTTTGTGACATCCCTTTGTAATGCTTCACAGTCAGCTTTGGACGTAACTATCTTGAGGAATTTTGCATCATCTGCCAATTTTGCCACCTCACTGTTTACCCCTTTTTCCAGATCATTTATGAATATGTTGAACAGAACTCATCCCAGTACAGATCCCTGGGAGACACCACGATTTACTTCTCTCCATTCTGAAAACTGACCATTTAGACCTACACTTTGTTTTCTGGTTTTTAACCAGTTACTGATTCATGAGAGGACCTTCCATCTTATCCCATGACTACTTACTTTGCCTAAAAGCCTTTGGTGACCGACCTTGTCAAAGGCTCTCTCGAAGTCCAAGAACACTGTATCAACTGGATTATCCTTGTCCACCTGTTTGACCCCCTCAAAGAATTCTAATAGTTTGGTGAGGCATGATTTCCCTTTACAAAAACCATGTTGACACTTCATCCAAAATTGTGTTCATCTATGCATCTAATACTTTACTTTAATTTCAACCAATTTGTCTGATGTTAAAGTTAGGCTTACCAGCTTGTAATTGCCAGGATCACCTCTGGAGCCTTTTAAAAAACTTGGTGTCACATTAGCTATCCTCCAGCCATCTGATATAGAAGCTGATTTAAATGAAAGGTCTCATACGGCACTTCATAGCAATGTCACATTTGAGTTCTTTCAGAACTCTTGGGTGAATACCATCTGGTTCTGGTAATTTATTACTGTTTAATTTATCAATTTGTTCCAAAACTTGCTCTGTAGACATCTCAATCTGGGACGGTTCCTCAGATGTCACCTAAAAAGAATGGATCCGGCATGGGAATCTCTCTCACATCCTCTGCAGTGAAGGCCAATGCAAAGAATTCATTTAGTTTCTCCACAATGGCCTTATCTTCATTGCTCCTTTAGCACTTCTATCGTCCAATGGCCCCACTGATTGTTTGGCAGGCTTCCTGCTTCCGATTGTACTTAAAACATTTTAAGTACTTTTTTAGTTTCCCGGTTAGTTTTTGAGTCTTTGTACATTAATGAGAAATAGCTTTTCAAAGAGGATTCCAAAAGTCACTAAAATCCATACCCCTGAGTGGCATAGTTAAGCCGACCTACATCCCCGAGCAGACAGCATTAGGTCGGCTGAAGAATTCTTCCATCGACCTAGCTACTGCCTCTTGGGGAGGTGGATTACCTACGCCAACCAGAGTGAATCTAGGCCAGAGGAGAACCCCCTCCCAGAGATAGGGCTAGCCAGGCTTAGTCACCTTTCTCATGAAAAATGAGAGAAAGAGAGACCCCCAATTATAGCCAGTAGCCCAGTGGACAGGGCATTTACCTGGGATGTGGGAGACCTGTTTTCAAATCACTGCTCTGCCTGATCTGGAACAGGGAAGAACTCAGGTGTCCCACATCCCAGCTGGACGTCTTAATCGCCAGCCTATTGGGCATTCTCGGATGGAGTTATCTCAGTCTCTCCTGTTTGGAGCTGTTCCACCTTGTATAAAAATAATTACTCATTGGGCCCCAGAGAGACTGATAGAAAGTGACTCTTTACTCCAGTGGTTAGGGCCCTCACGTGGGCTGTACAAAAGTCACCATCAGGTCCCTGCTCAGTGCACACACACAGCCAGCCACAAAAATTCCCTACTGTCTTTTGTGCAGGGTCTGACCTAGCAAGCATGCTCGGAGTACACCAACCAGATTGGGTCCCACAGGTGAGACGGGGCTGGTGGAGGGGAAGGAAATACCTGGTTTGAGAATCATGCTGTGGCTAGATACATGACTACCAGTGGAAACATAGGTTTCAGAGTAGCAGCCGTGTTAGTCTGTATTCACAAAAAGAAAAGGGGTACTTGTGGCACCTTAGAGACTAACAAATTTATTTGAGCATAAGCTTTCGTGAGCTACAGCTCACTTCATCGGATGCATTGGAAACATAGATGCCTAAGAAACTTCAGGCACCTACGGGGTTAAATGGTAGCTAAGGCGTAGTCTTGAGAATGTCACTGACACCTACATGTTGGATTTAGGTGGTTAAAGAAGCAATTAGGAGCCCATGTCCTTTTGTGACTCCAGCTCTATGCCTTGTAGCCAGAAGCAGCAGCAGGTGGATATATTTAAGTACCTTGGCCACTAACGGGAAGGAGGGGAGAGGAGCAAAGTGTGGGTTATGTACTCATTTTCAGCATTAAACAATAATACCAATAATGAATGAGGTGCAAGAAAATTCTTAATAATTAACCAGCCATGCTAGGGTTACTGGCCTTGGGATGGACCTCCAGGCATCAGCTCCTCCCTGCCAGTGGTGTTAGGACTAGGGGTGCTGCCACATCCCTGGCTTGAAGTAGTCATAACAAACACCAGATACATGGTTTCCATCATCAGCACCCCCACTATAAACATTGTTCCAGCACCCCTGCTCCGAGCCAGTCGGAACTGCCCAGGTTGCTTAAATAAACCACCGTGTATAATGTAAAGTTTAGTTAAAAAGTCAACTTTGGGGTCTTTATGTTAAATTTCAAAACAGCCCAATGAAACCAATTGTATCTGTCTGAATGTATAGAGTGATTAAACTGCATTTAGGTAGTTACAGGAGAGGAATTGCTCAATGCAGCATTATGAAATGTCATTTGAATGGACTGGAGAAAATTTGCGTTGCAAAAGGAGTGCTGATGTTGCAGTTTTACAAGTGCAGTATTGTGCACTATACTGGCCTATGCTCTGTCTCTGAATGAATGTATAATACTGCAAAAAATGGGAGCAGCCTATGTGCCAGCCTTTTAGACCCAATGGTGAGGACCTGGCAAGGGGAGAGTATGGGGGAGGGGCCCGGGAGGAATAGAGGATAGACAAAGAATCATTCTGGCACTCGGCCACCTCTGAGAGGCCCCCTAAAGCTTTGCATCTTGAGCAGCTTTTGGGCTAAGGCTTTTAAATTAAACGTTAATGCGCTGCAGGAGAAACCTAAATGTTAAAATCTGGCATCGGGTCTGAGTCTCTTCCCCCAGGACCTTGGAGAGCCTCTCATGTGATCTCTCTCGCTCGCTCGCTCTTCCAGCAGGCAAGAAGATAAGAGAAATTTAATTTACTTTTCATAAATCTCAGGAGTCTGGTCAATGGGCACAAACGCAGCAAATGGCACACCGGAGTGTGTCCTGCCGACGTCCTCTCCTCGCTGGCTTGCGAACTCTGGCCTGATGCTGTGCTCTGACATCTGTGTCTCCTCTGAAGGGCTGAGCTGACGGATAAGGCCAACAGATGTGGTTATTTGGAGCCAGGGGGCAGGCAGCGTGAATATCTCCACAGATGTCTGTTGTACCTCTTCAGAGTCCAAAGTTTCTGTTCACCGCCCTTGTCTTTAACCTGCACGTGGCCGCCTAACTACAGAGATGACCACATGACAGGACACAGCATACCAAACTTCTTCCATTTCAAGTGTAAGCAGGGTCTGAATGAGTTCTCCTCTGACAGCTAGCTGGGACGGAGAGAGACTTCAGGAACAAACTGTATTTACGTGAACACACCTACTCTTATTGTCACAAGGGTCTGGCATTGCAAGTTTCTTTCAGCTGAGGGTGACCCCTCAATCAGGACAGGCTCAGCACAGTTCTGCCCTTTACTCATTCAGTAAAGATAACAGTATGAATAACAACATTTCATTACCCCGGAATTCAGTACTACCGTGTTTTGTAACCCAGCACCAACCAAAGTTGGTCACTTTCGAGCAACACAGCTTCGGTCTGCTGGATACCTACTCAGAGTAGATGCGTTCATGGAAATACAGTTTGCGCCTGAAGTCTCTCCCCCTCCCAGCTTGCTGTCAGGGGAGGACTCATTCAGACCCTACTTACACAAGTATTATTACATGTCTTCCCGGCCTCTGTGGCGGATCGTAACCTAGAAAAAACACAACTCTGTTCCACCATTAACATCAGTAAGTACTGAGATGGCTGCATTGTCAATATTACTGTCAGAATTGTACTGAGTACTCTGCAGCCCCCCTACAAGTGGATACAGTATTTTCACATAACGGGATATTTGATATACCTTTGTTCTTCCTGTCGACTAAATTATTGGAAAACTCCTAGTGTTTATTCTCGATAAAAGTGGAACATGAACTTAAAGCCGACCTGAATTTTTTTTTTTTTTTGAATATTTGAAACTTCAACAATTTTTACAGGAAGTGTTGGTGCTTTTTTGATAGGCTTATAGTGCTGGCTGAATGTTTTTTTTTTTTTTTAATTTTCACTAAGTACTTTTAATACTTAACAAAAAAAAAGGCCCCACTTTTTTTCAAACCAGTTTTCCATGAACTACATTGGGATTACAGTACCACTGGGCTATCATTTACTAGGCTGATGGTGGAGTGGTTCCCCCCAACTTCATTTGCTCCCCCAGACTTTTCACAGGTCTATATACTCCATTATGTCTTCCACTTTTTGCTCCCCCCAGATTTTGCAAGATATAATCATATACAATTATCTATATGTTGACACAACTTTGTCCCTAATCCCTGCACCTGAATTTCCCTGGAACAACACCCCTGCAGCACAGGGAGCATGAATACATCACCAGAAGCTATCCCATACCTGCAGGTTAACAGGTTAGGCCCGGTCTACACCTAAAACTTACGCTGACCTCGCTATGTCATTGTGAAAAAATTTGTGCCTTGAGCATCATAGGCTGACCTAACCCGCAGTGTAGACACTATAAGTCAACAGAAGGACTCTTCAGTTAACCTAGCTGCCACGCCTCAGAGCAATGGATAACCTGCGTTGACGGGGAAACTGCTTCTATCAATGTAGGGAAGTGTCTACGCGACAGTGGCCCAGCAGCACAGCTGCAGAACCTGGCTGTGCCATGGTAACGGCTCTCGTGCAGACGTACCTGTCTGTGCAACTCCTCAGACCTAGCTGCTGCATTTTGTGGTGTTGGGGGGTGAGGGCTGGAGAGTAGCAAGAAGCGTCTGCAACCGTTGCTTAATGCCACCATCACCCCCATTCGTGATGTGAAAACAGGGACTCATGCTTTGAAACTTGCTGATTCGTTCTATCTCTGATTTGAGCAGAGCCAGGCGAGGTATTCCATGAGATCATTTCCGTGACGTCAGTGGGAACGTAGTGCCGTGTGAGAGAAAAGTGGCAACACGTTAACTTTCCAGGCAAGCAACTTTTCCTGTACAGAAAATACATTTAAGTGGCTTTCCTTTGCAGTCTGAGAAAAATGAAGAGCTGAACAAGCAAGTCACTTAACCTCGTTGTGCCTCTGTCTCCTCATCTGTACAACAGGGATGATACCTGTTGTAAATTGGGGTTGTTAGGACTAAAGCTGGGTAAAAATCTGATTATTTTTTTTCCTGGTTCACCAGCAGTTGCAAAAAATTGCAAAGAAAAATAATTAGGTTTGAGTCAAATGGAATCTTAAAAATTCAGAGATTTTCAGCGAATCAACAGTCAGTTTGGGGGTCAAACAAAACGTTTTGTTCAACTGTAAACATTTTTGTTGCTGGGCACTCTTTAAGGGCTGGATTCACAACATGGCCAGAGGAGGCAATGGTGGACTCCCTCTGATAACTTTTAGCCCAGTGGTCAGAGCACTCACCTGGGATGGGGGAGAGCTGGGCTCAATTCCCCCTCTGCTCCATGTGGAGTAGGGATTTGAATAGGTGTGTCTCCCCTACCAAGTGTGTGTTCTAAGCACTGGGCTGTGGGGTAGTCTGTGGCAGGACCCTCTGCCTCGCCTGTTGAAGCTGTTCCATTTGTATAAATACTTGAATAGTCATTGGAACAGGGAGTGAACTTGGGTTTCCCCCTCTGCCTTCGGTGAGTACCCTAACCACCAGCCTATTGAGTCATTCTCTCTTTCTGGCCCAACAACTATTCAAGTATTGCATGCAAAGTGGAAGAGCCTCAGAATACCCCATAGCCAGGATGTTCTTAGGAGCTAGAAGACCCAAGCTCAAATCCCTGATCCACAACAGGCAGAGGTGGGATTTGAACCCATGTGCCCAGTTGAGTGTTCTAACCACTGGACAAAAAGTAGGAGGGCAGCTCCTCCTGCTGTTTTGTGAATCGATCCTCCCCCCGCCCCCGCCCAAATGGCCAAAACTACTGATAGATTCGGGTTAACTATTCATTTTTTGGTGAATAAACTATTAGTGCAAAAAAATTCACCTAGCTCTACTTAGGGCACTGGACTGGGACTCGAGCCATTGGATCCTTTAGACCTGGCTTTGCCATAGGCTTTGTGGGATCTTCAGCTGGTCACAGGCCATAATTTTCATCAGTGGCCACTAAGCTTTTTGAGTGCTAGCGAGTCCTATTTTAATGTTATTTACTATATGTTCTCTTCTGCTGGGAGCCTGATTCAGAAATGCTAACAGGTTTTATACATGGTGTTGACCGAGGAAAGCAAACAAGCAACTCTGAACAAGGAAGGAACTTAATTATATAGCTAGTTCTCCTCCTTTTTAGCTGTCAAATAACTCCATCGAATACAACACACACTGGGGGATGGGGATGTAGTGCACACAGTAATGCAGGCACTATAATGGGTACCTGTGTTAAAAAGTACACACCAGAGCTATTCAGCTGTAAAAATATTTGTTTCTTATACTGTATTCTTGTCAAATACTAAGCCTATTCTGCCTATCTCCCTGTATTTTCTGTTTTGACTGTACACAGTATTCTTTCTCTCTTCCTTTCCCTAAGAGTTAGTTATGCAGCATGAAGAATGTTTGATTTCTTCCTTAGAAACCGTTGTATACCGTAGATGTAAGATCATTATCAGTAGTGTGAGTGGGGGCATACACTGTTCGTAAGTGTACAAAACATTCTTGGTTTGTCTAGGTGAAATTTGCTATATAAATAACACGACTTCCTGGAAAAAGACAGCACATGCTGTGAATTGGGCCTGCTCCCAGACAATCTTAACTTTCAAGTGATTAGTTTTTAATTATTATGCTATAAATTACTTAATAAGTGAGTACTTTTCATGGCACCTATTGTATCACGTGACATCCACTAAGCTTTGTGAAATGCACATAATTACTATAACAGAAATGTAATTCTAGATTTTATGTAGAATGGGAATTCCTGGAGAGCAGGGATTTTGTTGTCTTCCCCTACACCTTCCCCGCTCACCCCAAAAACCACACCCCCAACCTCATAAGGAATGCAGTGTGATCTAAAGGTTAAAACAGGGGTCTGGGAGGTCTTTTCCCGCTCTGCCAGTGATTTGCTCTGTAACCTTGTGCAAATCATTTAATTGACATGATTTTTCACTGCATGGTGCCTCGACTGCCTGACACTGGTGCCAAATAGGTGCAAAGTGCTATCAAATCCAATTTCACCTGTCGCTTATTCCAGTCAGTGTGTTAGAGAGGAAGGATGGCCCAGTGGTTTGGGCATTAGCCTAGGACTTGGGAAACTTGTTGAAACTGTTCCACAGTATTTAAATAAAGATTCATTTTAGCAGGGGGAGTGGATCCTGGATCTCTCACCTCCCAGATGGGTGTCCTAACCCCCAGGCTCGAGAGCCATTCTCTCTTGCTAGTCCAATGGTATTTATCAACAGTAAAATAGCTTTAAGAGGAGAGATTGAAGGAACCCAATGTCAGAATAGCCCATAGCTCAGAGATGGGAGTTCCCTGATCAAATCTCTTCTCCCCATCAGGCAGAGGGGGGCACTAAACCCAGGTCTCCCCTGTCCCAGGTGAGTGCTTTAACCACAGAGTTATACAGTGGCCACCACCTCTTCCTCCAGCCAGATTTTGAATGGGACCCGATCTGCTAGGTGGTCCCTGAGCATACCTACTGGATCAGGCCCATGGGCCAGATAGGCAGACAAAAGCTGGATCTGGGTTTCAGCCTCACCTCAGTAAAATAGGACAATAGCACTGCCCGACCTCCCACGGATGTTGTGAGGATCTATGTATTAAAGATTGTGAGGCACTCAGATGCTACAATGATGGAGGCCATATAAGTACCTTAGACAGATACATCCACTATACGCAGGTGTAAATAACCACACAAAGTGCTAGGCATTGGCAAACTGGGTCCCTCTATGCCTCAGCTTCTCAATTTGTCAAATCGGAGCATGCCTTTGAGATGTTCTGTACATCTTGCATTGTAGCTGTTGCAATATATAAGTAGGCATCTGACTGGAGTGTGTGTAGGGGCCCTTTTCTGAGGAAAATCAAGATATTGTTTCTCAAAAAGAAAAGGAGGACTTGTGGCACCTTAGAGACTAACCAATTTATTTGAGCATACGCTTTCGTGAGCTTCAGCTCACTTCATCAGATGCCACGAAAGCTTATGCTCAAATAAATTGATTAGTCTCTAAGGTGCCACAAGTCCTCCTTTTCTTTTTGTGGATACAGACTAACACGGCTGCTACTCTGAAACCTGATGTTGTTTCTGTGTGTAACATGCTGTCAGTGCAGAACCTTTACAAAAAGCAGGGCTGCTTTGCTGGATTTTACGGACTGCTGTGTGTCCTGATATGGCCACTGCACTTCAAGCCATTCCTTTTAGCTTCTAATGCAACAGGCTTCCGGTTTCATTGTTTTGAGTCATTAATATTAGAAGTACCATCCATGAAGAAGCAAAAAAGTGATTTTTGCAAAACTTTCTGTATAACTGAAGGCAGCAATTCCAGGTTACTTGCACACTTAGCAAAACTGACTGTACTTATTTGTTCACTAGAGAAAATGACTCTGGCTTCCTGGAAGAACTCAACTTCTTGCCTTCAAACGTAAGAACTGCTCCTTTTCCCCCCCACCCCTCCATGCAGTGAAGACATGGCTACAATGGCTTATCTTCCCCCTTCACTTCCACGTGCTGCTAAATGCGGGTTCTATTACAATCCATGCCAAGAAACAATGGGTTGGATCCTGTGCAGTGCTCTGTGCCCTCAGTTCCCATCAAAATCAAGAGGGGTTGCAGTTGCTTCGCACCTCTCAGGCACTATCTATAGGGAAAACTAGCCTTTCCATAGATTTTTTTGAACTGCCCTATAGAATATGGTGGTGAATTTTATCCCTGCTAATAGAATTCTATAAAATGTTTTTTAATAAAAAATAGAGAATGTCACCCTATTAAAGTTTATAGATTTGGAGTCACTTTTTTTTATAAAACCGTATCAAATTGCCACAGAACATTGTCTTTTTTTCATCCCAAGTACATTCTATAGAATTTTTCTATAAGGGTGGCTTTCATACACTTTCTGAATACAAAATAGTTAATACAGGAAAGAAAAGAATGTTTTCATTTGACAGGGTACTTCAGTTCAAAATATTTTCCACTGACCTCACTTTGTTTGTTGCTCTGAAGGGGCAGAGGTGGAGTTTCTTACCAGCACAGATATTTTTATGACCTCCGTTATGTGCTTTTTTAGATCTGCCCTTGAAATTACTCCTATTAACTGTGGCTGGATTGACTTTGAGCATTTGAGCAATTTCTTCTGGACTGACCCAAGGTAATTGTCTATGGAACTGTGTGTGATCCTTGTTTATTTTTTTATTACTATTTATTTTTATTCCATTTTAAACTATTTTTCCAAACCATGTTGTAATCCAGATTGGTTTACAAACGAGAGGGAAGTGAGGGTGGAGTGAGAAAATATTTGGCACATGGCATAGAGTTAAGTAGAGGCTGCAGCTTTTAGGGTTTTCTTAACACAGCTTTGAAGCCTGCCAATTGTTACTAAGATATAAAACGATAAAACACATACTCCAAAATGACAGCCCCAAGCCTGGTC
Organism: Eretmochelys imbricata; assembly: GCF_965152235.1. Classification (NCBI taxonomy): domain Eukaryota; kingdom Metazoa; phylum Chordata; order Testudines; family Cheloniidae; genus Eretmochelys; species Eretmochelys imbricata. Next base: position 197,035,076 of record NC_135574.1, on the reverse strand, counting down.
TGTACTTAAAATTTAGGTCAACATAGCTATGGCACTGTGACAGAATACACCCTGTATTCACACCTACACACTATTGTAATAATCTTTGTACAAAGTACTCCTTGTAAGGTATCATTGGAAAACTCATAATTTGCTGGTCAGTATTGTCCTGGTAAAATGTGTGGCAACGCTGTATGTGAAGATATAAGATTCCCCTGTACAATGTCGTTAACACATGTTCCAAACCCCACAGCCCTGTCCAGACAGAAGTCAGGTCTGTCCTAAACAAAGGAAGGAATGTGTGCTTGCCTTAATTTGCATTTAAGCAGTAAACAGAGTCATCAAGCAGGAAGGGAAAACAAAGGACGTTCAAACAGATAAAAAAACAGCAGGGGGTCTCAGATGGAAATGGTCTTCAAGAGGGGGACCGAAACTATAAAAAGGAGGGACCAACACCCCAAAGCACCTCCCTCCCTCTTCCCCCCTTCTCTACACCTGAGAAGGCAAAAGGAAACAGTCACTAGACTCTGTGGGAGGAGGGCTCCTGACCTGAGAGTTTCATCAGTAATCTGCTGGAGCATGTGGTGAGCAAGTTTGCTTTGCAACTAAGATAGTTTCTTAAGTAAATGTTAATGAGTAGTATGTCATTATTTTTCTTGTAATCATTTCTGACTTTTATGCCTTATTACTTGTACTCACTTAAAATCTCTCTCTTTGTAGTTAATAATCTTGTTTTACTGTTTTATCTAATCCAGTGTGTTTAAATTGAAGTGTCTGGGTAACTATTTAAGATAATCAATTGGCATATTATTCCCTTAAAGGAATAACAGGCAATATATTTGTACCCTCCAGGAGAGGGCTGGGCAATACAGGACATACATTTCTGAGGGAAGATCCGGGACGGGGGCGGTGTTGGTGTCACCCTCCAGTATAACCCAGGCTGGTGAGAGCCAGAGTGTAGCTGCAACCTGCAGTTACACACAGACACTCAGGGTGTGGCTTGTACCCTGGAAGGCAGTTTGTGATGCCCCAGATGGGAGTTACTACAGCAAGGGATTGTAAGGCACCCAAGGTTGCAGGACAGGAGTGACACAGCCCCCCACTAGTCTGGATTGTGCCCTGGTATGTTGTAGTTAAGGCTAAGATTTTGTTACGCATATTTTTCGTAAAAGTCACAGACAGGTTTCTTTATTGCCTGTGACCTGTGGGTGAGTTTTACTAAAAATATGCATGACAAAATGGGGAGCTGCAGGCTCCCCACACTACCCAGGGGTGCCTAGCTCAGAGCTGCAGGGTCCCCACACCACCAGTGGCTCCAAGATCAGGCCACGCCCACCACCTGCAGTGGCTCTGGCTCAGAGGTCCTGGGCACTCCTGGCTGGCCGCGACACTCCGTGTTCCTGGGCACCCCTGCCAGCTGTAATGGCTCCATGCTCTGGGGCACCCCTGCTGGCCATGGGGCCAGGAGCTGCACAGCACCCCCCCCCGCCCCCCCGCTGCCCGTGGTGGCCAGGAGCTCCCAGCTCCAATGTTAGGACACACCCTTTTCCCTCATTAAGATTAAAATGCAGTAAGATTGTGTGATGTTAACTGATTAAAACATGACCATATAGAGCATTGTTGCAACCACTGTTATATATTTGCAGCAAATCTTGTACAAAGGTTGCCAAGTGAGGTATCTATGAATAGGTTATGATTTGCTGGTTATGATTTTGCTATCTGTACACATGTATCATTTTTTTATTCAAAGTTATGCATATTGGCTCTATATCTGGATTTCAAATGTTTGCTCCTGGAGTACTGTCCACAAGACAGCTAGCCAGCACATCTTGGAGGGACTATTTAAATTAAGTGGCTCATCAAGAAACACTGGCCCATCCAGAATGCCCATCTACCCTGAATGGACTATATGTAAATGTGCTGTGTGGAGTGTAGGTAATGGCTTCCTGCAATGACTGAGCGGAATTGGGCATGCCCATGTGACTCCAAACACCATCTTGTGGCTGTAATTTTCCACAGTAAGAACAATGGGTTTCCCGCCACATGGCAAAAGCTATAAAAGGCCCTGGGAAGACCTCCATTTTGTCTTCAATCTGGCTTCTTGCCTCTGGAGGAACTTTGCTACAAACTGAAACTCTGAACAAAGGACTGAATGACCCATCCAAGCTGTAGATGTACTCCAGAGACTTGACGTAAGCCAGCAGTTTATTCCATCACTGCGGCAAGCCTGAAGCAAGAACTTTGCCATTACTGTATGTATTTGATTCTTTTAACTAACTTTAACTCTCACCTTTCTTTCTTTCTTTTCTTTTTTTTTTTTTTTCATAAATAAACCTTTTAGATTTTAGATACTGAAGGATTGGCATCAGCGTGATTTTTGGGTAAGATCTAAGTTATATATTGACCTGGGTGTGTGGCTGGTCCTTTGGGATCAGAAGAACCTTTCATGGTGTAAAGAACCACTCATCTCTGAATCCAGTGTTTTTGGTGGTGATATAAGAACTGGAATGCCTGAGGAAACTGCCTTTATGTCTTCTTATTAGCCAGTGTGGTGAAACAGGAGTTTACTTTTGTTGAAGGTTTGGTATATCCTGTGGGGGATTAGCCACCAGTCTTGGGGTGTATTTGCCCTGTTTCTCAGCAGTTTGTCCTGAATTTGGCACCCACTGAGGCACGGTTACAGATTGAAATACCAACATGTCCTTTAACTCTGGGTCTGAATGTTGCCTACATGTCTGAAAAATGACTAGTGATCTGGGGTGCCTTGATTTTTGGATATCCAACTGAACATCTTAAAGGGCCTGATTTTTCAGAGGATGGGTGCTCAGCTCTTTCAGAAATCAGGCCGTTCTAAGGTATGAAGTTGGGCACCCAAAATCACTAGTAACTCTTCAAAATCTAGGCCATTTCACTTTAATAAATGATAGAAATATGTGAGGTTTGCCATCCTGATGAGTTCTGAGTGAAGTGTCAAACAGCTTCCCCATATATAATCCTAAAAATTAACACAGCCCTAAAATTAAGTTGTAAATACTTGGCTCGGATTTTAAATCGCCGATTGTTTTTAATTGCTGACAGAAAAATCCAATGTGCTCATCAGCTGGCAGGTGACGTGAAATGTTTGCTATAGAAGGGCATCTCCAGAAATCTTGCTTTCATTCAGCATTCTAGACAATTAAGATCACCATCAAATACTTCAAACCTCAACTCTTTTCATTTAGGAGTTTGCACTGTTGACATTGGCTCCTGCTTTCTAGTACAACTATGAAAGTAGCTCTTAAGTAGGACTTCAGCAAACAATCCCAGCAGAAATGTTCAGAATGTGCCTAAATAGCTCTGTATTGTGATGAACCATACAGTCCATGTATAACTTTAATATAGGCTGTAACTAAGATCAGGAGTTATGTATTGTAATGACCACAGTTAAAAGTATACAATATGTTAGAGATAGAGCTGGAAAACATGGCAATATTTTAAATGTATTCTTAAACAAATGTCACTAAAAGATTTTTCAGGTATTTTTCAGTTATTGTTTTTCAGATTTCAGGTTTTTAAATCAGTTAAAATACTACAAGAGCAATTTCTGAGGTTCTGGGATTTAAAAAACCAGCCAACTGTATTTTTAGAATTAAAAGTTTCAAGTTTATGTAATTTCAGGTTAATAATCTGTAGAAGTTAGTAACTGTGAGGGAGGGATAGCTCAGTGGTTTGAGCATTGGCCTCCTAAACCCAGGGCTGTGAGTTCCATCCCTGATGGGGCAAAAATTGGGGATTGGTCCTGCTTTGAGCTGGGGGGTTAGACTAGATGACCTCCTGAGGTCCCTTCTGAACCTGATATTCTATGAACTTCTCAAAGGAGCTGAAAAAAAAAATCACACCACATTTCTCACTCAAGTGAGTTGACAGTTGTATCTTTAATGCCTGCTCCATGTTGCTGTGTTCAGGGTCTACGTTAAATATTTACAAACCATGTGGGAGTGAAGACAGCCACCAGACAGTGTAGGTGCTAAGCAGAACCTTTGCAGAGGTAGCAAATACCCTGTCTGTGAAGGCATAGCAGGGCTGGCTCACTCCTGCCTCTGCTCAAGTCCACAAACAGCTCATCCGTTAGGCAAAGCTCTTCTTAATGAGGTCTGCTCTGGAGTAATTAATTAGAGCTGCAGTGACAAGAGGGCTGGCTCAGCTGCTGTTGCCCAGCCCCCACAAAGTCTCGAGATCTCCTTGTCAATCTCCTCCTGGTGCTGGCCAAAGTGGCCATCTATAACAACAGGAGGAGGATGCTGGACAGGGAAGTGCTCTGCAACAGTGGGGACTACCCCTGTTCCTCCCTTCGATCATGTGACCAGAGTTCCTCTGCACTGCATCTGCTGGCTCCCTAGACACCTTTGAGGAGCAGTGGGTGCTGTCTGGGGCACTCTACTCAGTAGCCCCCTCTGGTTCCCTGCTTATGGCCCAATGACCTCACTCCTGTCCCTGTTTTCTTATTAATTGTCCCCCAAAATAATTTGAGCCCCGGGTTTAGTTGATCCTCCCCTTAGGCTGGGAGAGGGGCCTTCAGAGGTGGGCAGGTTTGTGGCTGCCCACCTCCGGTACTCAATAAAAGCTGTTGCCCAGCACTCTGTCACAGAAGGGCTTTTATATTAGCAACTGGAAGACAGCCACTATTGAAGATTCTAGCCATTGGCTTTTCGATGAACCCGCAGTAGTATATCATCATCATCAAACAGCCTGAGTAAGGTGACGGCCGACCATGTGGTGAAATTATAAAAATGTCCCCTGGATTCTCAGATTTAATGATGAAAACGCATCGTTTAGTCCTATTGTTCTAACAACAGTAGAGTTACCTATTGGTCAGTTTTCTTGTTCTTGTTGCCTTCTGTTTGCTGATGATGAAGTCAGACTAAGGATGGGGGTGACGTTCCTTGGGTGTGGGGTAGCTGCTCAGTGGGACAGAGCCCTCACGTGGGTCGGTGCACCTTGCAGTTCCTTGCTGCTAGCCCAAGTGGTGGAAAAGCTATAAAAGGGGTCAGGACAATCTTCTGGCACCCTGTGTTTCCAGTCCATGGTGGACATTACCTTGTAAGTGAGAGCAGTGCAGCTCAGGGAGGCAAACATGCCCTGACCCGCCCAAGGAGCAGGGCAGTGCAAAAGAGAGCTTTAAGCCTCGTATTCTGTTAGCCTGGTTCTCCACCCATTTACACCAGTCTTTCACTGGTTGTAACTCCACTGACATCAAAGGATTTACCCCAACATAAAATTGGTTTAGACAAATGGAGAATTGTGTATTTTGGCCATACCCAAGGACCTAGCGCAGGACTCATCAGCACTGCTTCTGCTAAACTGCATGCTGGGGTATCTTATTGAGAGCTTGCTTGTTTACCCAAATGGGGCCTGACTGTCCTCTCAATGACACAAGTTTTCGCCTCCATTTATTTCAATGCAGCTACTTCTTGTTTATGGTATGGGGGACTCTCAGAGCCAGAAGATATTTATACAGGATCCTACATGCTGCCAACCTTCTCCAGAATGGTATGAGTGGAGAGGCTGTGCAACAAGGGGTTGTCACACTCTGGTCTACTTGCCAGGAAGGGTGCTCTACACCAGCTCCAAATAAGGCAGCCCGGAATACAGATTTGGGATGGGGCTACTGGGGTGCACACTCACAGGAATTCAGCAGCTGGGAACCACTGTGCATGAGGAAAGGAAGGGCGGTAGTGGAAAGGCTGATAGCCCCTGACCTGCTCCTGGCCGGGGTATAAATTCCATCTTCACCAGCCCTTGTGGAGTTCGACACTGTCATAAATATAAAGGGAAGGGTAAACCCCTTTGAAATCCCTCCTGGCCAGGGGAAAGCTCCTCTCACCTGTAAAGGGTTAAGAAGCTAAAGGTAACCTCGCTGGCACCTGACCAAAATGACCAATGAGGAAACAAGATACTTTCAAAAGCTGGGAGGAGGGAGAGAAACAAAGGGTCTGTGGGTCTGTCTATAGTCTGTCTTTGTCGGGGATAGACCAGGAATGGAGTCTTAGAACTTTTAGTAAGTAATCTAGCTAGGTACGTGTTAGATTATGATTTCTTTAAATGGCTGAGAAAAGAACTGTGCTGAATAGAATAACTATTTCTGTCTGTGTATCTTTTTTGTAACTTAAGGTTTTGCCTAGAGGGGTTCTCTATGTTTTTGAATCTAATTACCCTGTAAGATATCTACCATCCTGATTTTACAGGGGGGATTTCTTTATTTCTATTTACTTCTATTTTTATTAAAAGTCTTCTTGTAAGAAACTGAATGCTTTTTCATTGTTCTCAGATCCAAGGGTTTGGGTCTGTGGTCACCTATGCAAATTGGTGAGGCTTTTTATCCAACATTTCCCAGGAAAGGGGGGGTGCAAGTGTTGGGGGGATTGTTCATTGTTCTTAAGATCCAAGGGTCTGGGTCTGTAGTCACCTAGGCAAATTGGTGAGGCTTTTTACCAAACCTTGTCCAGGAAGTGGGGTGCAAGGTTTTGGGAAGTATTTTGTGGGGAAAGATGCGTCCAAACAGCTCTTCCCCAGTAACCAGTATTAGTTTGGTGGTGGTAGCGGCCAATCCAAGGACAATGGGTGGAATATTTTGTACCTTGGGGAAGTTTTGACCTAAGCTGGTAAAGATAAGCTTAGGAGGTTTTTCATGCAGGTCCCCACATCTGTACCCTAGAGTTCAGAGTGGGGGAGGAACCTTGACAGACACGCAACCTATAATTGGGGCTTTGTGTAATGGGGGGGGAGGGAGGAAATTTCACCTTTATTTCCCAAGCATTGAGTTAAAAATGTACTTCATTTTTTTCTTGCGAACACTGTCCTGTTTGCTGTGAGGAGAATAAGGTACTCTGCTGAAGAGCACTAAAGTCTCTAAAAAACTGAGCTGTTTTCCCAACAGATGATTATAAGTTGTCCTTGAAAATATTAATAAGAATACAAACATTTACAAATCTTCTCTTTGCATTACAAAGCTCTGACACCGCTCCCTGACTCATCAAATGCTACACCCTATACCAAATACAGAAGTTAAACAGCAGTGCTCTTGTTGTCATTTGCCTTCAGTGCCTCGTCGCTCTGCATAATCCTTGTGTCAATTTACTCTTCGTGATGTTTAGGACCAAACCAAATGATTCTTTCAGCACATTTAAAACAATCCCTTCAAGACTTTTTTTCCCCCCTTGGCTGTGTTTTCAATCTTGGCTTATCACTGTAATATTTCGTGCTTTATGCATCTGAAAAAAAATTCAATATTTGAGAACAAAGTAAGCCAGAGCTTTCCTTCATTCCAGTCTTTTATGTCCTAGGGCTGTCCCAACTCAATGACCCAGTTTTTATTGTGTCACATTTCACTATTGCTGGCTGCTACCAGCTTGGATAATCCCTTCCCTGCCTCCTTATCAGTAGTTTTTTGTAATTCATTTTTTCTATTTTGTCCATTCCACCCTCAAAGCTTTTAGTTTTTACCCTGTAGGAAAGTCACTACTGCCCTTTATGCTCACTCACTCTAAGAGCTGGTCAGAAACAAAAAGCCAGTTGTGTAGTTAATGGCTGCAGTCTGTTTTAGGAGCATTGCATTTTCTTCAGAGGTAGGGAAGAAATTCAACATTCTCCAGAGCTGACTCCTGAAAGATCATCCCTATTGATAAAGGTGGGGAAAGGGAAAGGAACCTGCATGCCCTTGAACTGATTGTGATGAGTGAACCTGTATCTTTCAAGGCTTCCCCACACACACACCCCTGCTCTGCCCAGGTAAATTGTCCTATCCCTGATGTCTATGGAATACAATGAATGAACAAAAGAATACAAATCATCTGTTTGGAGGGTAAAAGAGGGAAAAGGACTGAAGCATTCGCATAAGTTTTTTGGCCTGACATCTAGAAATGGTGTATTTCGGTATCTAAAATGTAGCACTTCAGCATGGCAGCAATAGTATGATACCGTCAGAGCCCTATTACATTTCACAATTCTGCAGGCATGGAATTTATTGCAAAATTTATCCCGTGCCAGAGAATTGTGCTCCAGGATCTCAGCTTTCACTAAAAAATGTTTTTAGTCTTTATGATTGCTGGTAACCTTGAAAAGCTGAACAGTGCAAAACCATGCAGTGATATTTTTCTGAGTCTGCACAGAGTCTATGAACAGGTGTGAACTGCTCCAGCCATGAATCTTAATGGAGTTTTAATTCTGAGTTCTCAAGCTGACAATCAATGCCATCTTGAAAATTGAAACAGGATGGAGATCTCAAAATGATGTAAAATAAGCCCCCACAGGAGTACACTGCTGTTTGATACAATTTATTTTCATATTTAATTCAATAACTTTACATTTAAAAAATCTGAAGCTGCTGCATACATTTTGGTTCAGCTTGCCATATATAGTGTCTAGATTGTAGTGAAGGATGGGATAGGAGCCAGTCTACCAAGATGATAGATGAGAGAACTAGTTTGTATATAATAACTGATCAAAACTTGAGTCAAACCTTTTCTGAGATGCTGTATAGCTTTGGGATTTCTAATTTTTTTTAATGCACATCTGCATTTACCAGTCCCAGGAGGATACAGAAATATCAGAAAGATTCAAGTGCATCCAGGACTTCAGGTACTTCTACAACCAAACCTTTCAAAGTTTGCTCATCCCAACATTGAAGGGTCTGCCCGACAGAATTAACTTGAGTGATCTATCCTCAAGTGTCTTCCCTTGTGTTAGCCCATCACAAGGGAGTCCTACAGAACAACTGGTGTAGGGTGTGGACTCATGCTCTGAATCCATGCTGGTGCTCTATTCAGTTGTGTGTGGACTGAAGACTTCGGGGGCACAACCTAAGATTCATAGCGCTTCAGTAAATGGTGCGGTTCTAAGAGTGCTTTCACAGTATGCAGTGGGAGAACTTGCCTGTCCCATTCCCACACAGGATCCCCAGAATGTATGAGCCCAGTGACTCATTAAAACAAACCAGTTCTGACCTGGCATGCCCCCAGTTTCTGTCCACAGCCTTCGTTCCAACCAATGGCAAGGCATGGACCCAACTCAGAGCAATGCCCCATACCTAATGTTGGGTACTAATGCGACTCTCATTTTGGTAAGAAGAAGAAGAACCAGGGCAAGAGACGCAATTGCCGGCATTTTGGCAGTGGTTCATTGCCATGACAAAGTTGTGATGTGCTCTTTTTAAAAAAAAATAGCTAGTTATTTATTTAGTGTTCACAGGTTTCCAAATCATTGCAGGTTGCCCCGCCGTCCAGCTAAAACGGCACATGGCATTGCCCTATTACCATTTCCACAGAGGTTGGTATTGTCCTTTCTGTTATTTCTTTATCTAGAATTTCATTAGGATGTTTTTACTGATTTTTTTAAATTGGTGGAACAGTGAGTTGCTCAGGAAACCCTTAAAGTTTTTGAACCAATAACTTATTTTTATTTCCTTTTTCATAAAATATCTGCTCATATACCTAATAGCTTTTTTCAGTGGCACCTGTCATCACCATAGCCAATTCTTCCCTAATTAGTTAATTATTTGTATAATTTTTTGAACCCATGTTTTTATGAATGTGTTGTAACACTTTATCTCCTGTTCTAGTTTTAATCTTTCTTTTCTTTTCTTTTCTCTTTGTATAACAGCTATGGCATTTGGTGGCAGATGACAGAACAAGAAGCAATGGTCTCAAGTTGCAGGGCGGGAGGTCTAGGTTGGATATTAGGAGAAACTATTTCAGTAGGAGGGTGGTGAAGCACTGGAATGGATTACGTAGGGAGGTGGTGGAATCTCCATCCTTCGAGGTTTTTAAGGCCCGGCTTGACAAAGCCCTGGCTGGGATGATTTAGTTGGGATTGGCCCTGCTTTGAGCAGGGGGTTGGCCTAGATAACCTCCTGAGGTCTCTTCCAACCCTAATCTTCTATGATTCTATGATGCTTTGCTTATAAACTTGTCCCTAACTACTGCTCTACCTTCCTCCCATAGAAGACCTATATTGTCTGCAAAATTTATTTGAAAGTGTTTAACAATGTCGTCTTTTATTGCTGCAATCCACTCTTGGTCCTATAGAAACATTTTCCAAAAAACTGATCTTTGGCACCCATCCCAACTATCCATTCTTCTTCTAGTGATGGTCCCTATTGTAATCCACTGTGGGTCACGCAAGCGCACACCATGCATGCGGAGTAGCGTCCATTGGTCTGCACATGAACGGAAGCATGATGCGAGATAGGGTGCAAGGTGATAAATGGCAGGGCTGGACGACTACATCTTCAGTTCCTTCTCACCGCCGTATGGTCTGTATCAGAGCTCTGTGTCCTGGTCTCTGATGCGCTTCTGGACATGACAGTTGTACATAGTTTTAAAACAGTTTTTATAGTAGATTATAAGATTTAGTTCTTTCTAGTGTTAAAAGTTTTAAATGGTAGCTAGCGCCAGTTGTTTTAGATAGACTAGGGTTTTTCACTCCTCCCTACCCCCATACCCACATGCAGTACTGGACTATGCCCAGGACTCCGGGCTTCAAACTTTGTGCCTCCTGCCTGTGATCCTTCTTGGGAAGCGATGACCACCAATGCTGCCTGCACTGCCTGGGAGAAGCTCACATCACGGCATGGTGCAATATTTGTCCATCCTTCCCCAGCCACACCCGAAAAGGCCGGGCACTTTGCCTCTGGAAACATCTCATGGAGCTAGCCATGAGACTGCACTCAGACCCAGGCCAGGGAACCCTCCCTGCACATCAGCCTGATTCGGGGAGGAGTGCACCTCCCACTACATCCAAGTCTGGTGCCGGTGGAATCACCCCCAGGGTGGGGCCTAGTCGAGAGATAAGGAAGTACTCCCATAAGCATGGGGCTAAGTCTTCCTCCAAATCAAAAAGAAGATGGAAGTTCCTTCCACCAGCTCAGCTCAAGGGAACGGAGTACAGTCTAAGTCCCAAAGGCACTTGAAACAGACCCCAAAACAATGGGACCCAGTGGTTCTGGGTGCTAATCTATCGGTACCACCATCCCCAGCACCCCACAAGGCTCAGGACCCTCTCACGCTGGGAAAGACCCAAGCACCTGGTTGCAATGACTGGGAAGGAAAGAGTGTCTCTCACACCAGGACTATCCAGAACCATAGCTGTTCCCCAGGAGGTCTTTGCCTTCCTGGATCTGGAGTTACCTCCCCGCCTCCATATCGGGCCCTTCCACATCTAGAGAGATTAAATCTCCACCAAGGGACATGCCCTCAGTTTGGGGCCCCTCACCCGCTGCATCGATGCTCTACACTCTTCCACCAGCTCTGACGATACCACCATTAGAAATGGGATCCATCTTCTCCTCCTCTGATGACTCAGAACCAGGAGAAGAACAACCTTTAGCTTACCATCCTTATGCACCACAGAAACCACCTCATCCATGGCAACACTTACCACCCCAGCCACCACGGAGACGATGGTACCCTATGCCATGGGGAGCCCCACCACCTACATCGGATCTGACTTACTGGCCATATTGGGTACCCTGGGCACAATAGCCCCCCCCCGGGACTGGCCCAATCCACAAGGGAACCATTACCTGCTTCCCCCTTGAGGGATCCTTCCATCAGGCATACAGACCTGATAGTGGAAGAACTTTTTAGCCTGGTTCCAGCACCTCTGCTGGAATCAGCAAGATTCCCCTCTTCCTCTCCTGATCACATGGTAGCTGCATCACCTCCTTGCCTGCCAGATGACTTCAGAGAATTCCAGGAGCTGTTCAGGATAGTTGTGAAGGAACTCCAAATCCCTTTAGAGGAGATTCAAGATTCCCAGCACAAGCTTCAGGATATCCTTCACATCTTGGTGCTGGCAAGAATAGCATTGCTGATTAACGAAGCCACACTGGAACCTTCCAGAATGGTATGGCACTGGCCACATGCAGAGCTACCTCCAAAGGAGCAGAAAAATGCTACTACATTCCAGCCAAAGGCTCTGAATTTCTTTTTTCACATCCATGTCCAAATTCCCTTGTAGCCCAGGCTGCTGCAGAAAGATCTAAACAACAGCACCCTCAATTTACTTCAGCAGACAAAGTAGGGAAGTGCTTAGATCTTCTGGGTCTTAAAGTATGCTCATTTTCCAGCCTGCAATTTAGAATCACGAACTAGCCATGTTTGGCTAACAAAGCCTATTTCCTGAATTACACCAAATTCAAGGAGTTTGCTGATAGACTTCCACAACAAGATCACGCTTGTTTTCCAGCACTTGTTAAAGAAGGGAAGCTCGTGGCCAGAACTACCCTTCAATCTGTGGTAGATGCAATGGACGATAATCATGTGTAGAGAGCCCTATGTCCACTCTTCTGGATTTCCTAAGGAGGTCCAAAACACCATTGAAGACCTCCCTTTTGACAAATCCGTCATCAGAACCTTCCCACCTGTTGCATCCCAATGGGACCTGACTCTAGTTCTCTCTATGCCAGTGAAGCCACCCTTTGACCAATTAGCTTCATGCTCTATGTCCCTCCATTCCACGAAAGTCGCCTTCCTGCTTGCAATTACTTCCATGAGACAGGTTGGTGAACTCAGAGCTAAATGATGGCGGACCCGTCTTTCATGGTATTCCACAAAGATAAAGTCTCCCTACATCTACACCACAAATTTTTACCAGAGGTGGTCTCCCAGTTTCACATCAATCAAGCCATCCACTTACCAGTTTGGCTTCTGCCACATGCTTCCGAACAGGAACATGGACTCCATTCCCTCAATGTACGGTGAGCTCTGGCCTTCTACCTGCAGAGAATGAAACCAATCAGGAAGTCTCCTCGACTATTTGTTGCAGTAGCAGCGAGACTCTGGACAAGACATTTCCTCTCAGCGAATCACCAAAAGGATTTCCGGTTGCATTAAACTCTGCTACCAACTGTGAGCTCACTTACAGGGCTCACTCCACTTCACGCTTCAACCACAGCCTCCCTTCAAGATGTTCCGCTTGTAGACATATGTAGAGCAGCCACATGGTGTTCAGTACACACCTTTGCAGCACAGTACATCTTAGTGCAGGACTCTGCAGCAGATGCCTCCTTCAGCATGGCAGTTCACACGATCATTCCATCTTCATCCTCACACCCTCCTCCAACTTAGGTACTGCTTGTCAACCACCCTCAGTGGAATACAATAGGGACCTTCACTCAAAGAAGAGGTTACTTACCTGTAACTGGAGGTTCTTCAGACTGTGTGGTCCCTATTTGTATTCTACTTCCCACCCACCTTCCCCTCTACTGCAGATTGGTCAATTCATGGTAGAAAAGGAACTGAAGATACAGTCGGTCTGCCCTGCCCTTTATCACCTTGGACAGAAGCATGAGGCAAGCCAGGGCACATGCATGGACCCACAGACGCTACCTTTCAAAATCTCCGACTCTCGATGCATGGTGTGCATGTGTAACCCTCAGTGGAATACAGTAGGGACCACACCTCTTGAAGAACCTGCAGTTACAGGTAAGTAACCTTCTCTTATTACTTCCAATGGGGCAAGAACTGACTGTTTGCCAATTTCTGCAAATTTTGCTGCTACATTAAGGATTTAGAGATTAATATTAAATCTATTCTAGTCTAGTTGATGAGGGTATGAATACACGTGTAATCTCATTCCACTGGATATAATTCCCTCCAGAAATCTGAGAGATTGACTTGTTGGTATAGAAACATTAATGCTGCACCTGTTTCCTTCTTTTGTCTTTTTATCAGCTCTGTCCCAGTGAAGAATAGGTGTACAGCTGCAGTCTCCTTCAAGTATAATTTCCCCTTCCCCAAAGTGTTGGAATATTTTAAAGAAATTCTTTTCAAAAGTTTTTTTTTTTTTTTTTTTTTTGCTTTTGACTGGGAGCATATGACAAGCCCATTGTTATGAATAACCCAGCAGCTATGCTCCATCTTTAAATTGATCTTTAATCTGAAGAGGTATGTGTTCAGCAAATTTTATGCCCACTCCTCTTTTCTTTGGCTGAAGCAAAAAATGTCTACTGAAGCCAACTACTTTTCATGCCCAGAATTTGCCCCTGTGGAAAATTTAGTTTCTTGAAGTAAAATTATCTGAGAATGTGGGAGGCTGAGTTCTGGCTGGGTGTTTTTCCTTTTAATGACATTATTTAGAACTTTGACATTTAAAGCTGTTGCATTAAAGGGAAGAGCCATTGAGAATAACTACTTAGCTTATTGAAAATCTGAAAGTTGTGTGTGTGAGTCACTGGCTGTTTGATGGCATATGAATCCTTTAGTGTGGCACACGTCTCCCAGTTCTAATTCTATTGTATTCACCATTGCATGCCTGAATATGGCTTGGTTTCTTATACTGATTCAGCTCCACTTCCCTCCCTTCTACTATCTTACCCTTACTTTAAATCATAGAATAAAATACCAAAATAGCATATAAATCAGTCCCTGCACAACTGCTGACTGAAGGAGCAGAGTTAATGGTTTCTGAAAAGCCCCATACAACTGAAGATGATGGTTTCAGTCATGGAGCAGGAATCGGAGAATAGAGAGTGAAGTGAATCCAGAACAAAAACAGAAGAAAGCCTGGCAGGGTCTGGAGTGAGGGGATAAAAGGGATAGACATTGAGAGAGCACAACTGACAGAAATGAGGCACTGCTTAGAGAAATGTAAAAGACCAGAATGTGGGGAGTATATTACTTAATAGTGGGTGTGATACATGAAGGGGGGGAGTAGCTCCCTTTGATGGACACCCGGCCACCCAGTTAGCTGTAAAATCCCTCTTGGTATCTGTTCTCTGCTTGCTTTACCAGTAAAGAGTTAACAAGCCCACAGGTAAAAGAACAGGAGTGGGCACCTGATCAAAAGAGCCAGTGGGAAGGTAGAACTTTTTAAAATTGGGAAAGACACTTTCCCTTTGTCTGTTGCTCTCTGGGCTGAAGAAACAGGGCAGCAGGAATGCTGTGTAAAGTTAAGAGATATGAAAATAATCAGATATCTAGAACTACTTTTAACAACCCAACGGTGTAAATAGATCAGAATGTTTAGCTCGACGTGATCAGGTTTATTTCTGTTTATTTTTTAAGGCTTGTGGAACTCCTCTGTGCTAACCCCAGATGCTTTTCTTTGCTTGTAACCTTTAAGCTGAACCCCCAAGAAAGCTATTTTGGATGCTTAACTTTTGGAATTGCTCTTTTAAAATCTAGCAAAAGCCTAAGTTCTAAAAGTATTTTGTCCTTTTTGTTTTTAATAAAATTTACTTTTAAGAACAGGATTGGATTATTGGTGTCCTAAGAGGTTTGTGCATGTTGTTTGATTAGCTGGTAGCCACAGTTAATTTTCTGTGTTTCTTTCTCAGCTCTTCCCCAGAAGGGATGGGGAAAGGGCTTGAGCGTACCCCATATGGAGGAATTCCCAACTGCTCCTTCCTGGGTTAAAAGGGTTTTTTTTTGCATTTGGGTGGTGGCAGCGTTTACCAAGCCAAGGTCAGAGAGAAGCTGTAACCTTGGGAGTGTAATACAAGCCTGAAGTGGCCAGTATTAATTTTTTAGAATCCTTGCGGGACCTCACTTTCTGCATTCGGAGTGACAGAGTGGGGATTTAGCCTTGACAGTAGGTGATTTTGAAAGTGTGTCCACTCTTCCTCCATCCCACAATGTAGGTCGGCTCCTCAGACTGGGGTTAGCATTACAAATCGCAGAGCTCCCAGGGTGAAAGTTAGGGTTAGAAAAGGAAACGCTTGCAACGTTGGGGTTAGACCTGGGGATAGGATTCCAAAGAGTAGGACTGCTTGCTTAAGGGTTAGAGTTGGGATCGACGGGGCTCCCTGGCCTAGAGTTAGGCTAGAGGTCAGCAGGGCTCCCTGGCCTAGGGTAAGGGTTGAAAAGAGCAGTGCTCCGGCCTAGGGTTAGCATTGGGGTCAGTAGGTCTCCCTGAGCGAAGGCTAAGGTTTCAAAGGATAGGGCTCCCAGCCTAGGATTAGGGTCACAAAAGGTACAGCTTCCCGGCTTATGCGTGGCATTCAGCCCATAGGGATTCCAGGACTAGGGTTAGGTTGGGGTCATTAGGACTCCCTGACCTAGGGTAAGCATTGGGGTTTGTAGGGCTCCCTGACCTAGGGTTACGGTTGCAGTCTTGAGGGCTCCCTGCCTGGTATTACTAGGGCTCCCTGGCATAAAGTTAAGGTTACAAAAGTAAGGGCTTCTCGGCCTAGGGTTAACACTGGGGTCAGAAGGGCTCCCCAGCCCAGGGTTAGGGTAATGAGGGGTCGTGCTTACCTGGTTAGGGTTAAAAAGGGGAGGCTCATAGGTTATGGGCTTGATGATGAGTTTTGGTGGGCAGGAAGCACCCCTCTGCAGAACCCACTTAAGGAAAGTAAGGGAAGCATGAGGCAAGGCTGCCCTCACTTCATGGAGTATGAAACAGGGTGGATAGCCCCATGTGCTGGCTAATCTTGACAGCATCCACCCAACTACAATACCCACCTGCTGAAGTGAAGAAACAGATTTACAGAGCCAGAACAGTACCCAGAAGTTACCTATTACAGGACAGGCCCAACAAAGAAAATAACAGAACACCACTAGCCATCCCTTTCAGCCCCCAACTAAAACCTCTCCAACACATCATCAAGAATCTACAACCTATCCTGAAGGACGACCCATCACTCTCACAGATCTTAGGAGACAGGCCAGTCCTTGCTTACAGACAGCCCCCCAACCTAAAGCAAATACTCACCAGCAACCACACACCACACAACAAAAACACTAACCCAGGAACCTATCCTTGCAACAAAGCCTGTTGCCAACTGTCCACATATCTATTCAGGGGACACCATCATAGGGCCTAATCACATCAGCCACACTATCAGAGGCTCGTTCACCTGCACATCTACCAATGTGATATATGCCATCATGTGCCAGCAATGCCCCTCTGCTATGTACATTGGTCAAACTGGACAGTCTCTACATAAAAGAATAAAGAGACACAAATCAGACGTCAAGAATTATAACATTCAAAAACCAGTCGGAGAACACTTCAATCTCTTTGGTCACTCGATTACAGACCTAAAAGTTTCAATTCTTCAACAAAAAAAACTTCAAAAACAGACTCCAACGAGAGACTGCTGAATTGGAATTAATTTGCAAACTGGATACAATTAACTTAGGCTTGAATAAAGACTGGGAGTGGATGGGTCATTACACAAAGTAAAACTATTTCCCCGTGTTTATTTCCCCCCCTACTGTTCCTCACACGTTCTTGTCAACTGCTGGAAATGGCCGACCTTGATTATCACTACAAAAGGTTCTCCCCCCCGCCCCGCTCTCCTGCTGTAATAGCTCACCTTACCTGATCACTCTTGTTACAGTGTGTATGGTAACACCCATTGTTTCATGTTCTGTATGTATATAAATCTCCCCACTGTATTTTCCACTGAATGCATCCGATGAAGTGAGCTGTAGCTCATGAAAGCTTATGCTCAAATAAATTGGTTAGTCTCTAAGGTGCAACAAGTACTCCTTTTCTTTTTGCAGATACAGACTAACACGATTGCTACTCTGAAACCTGAAGAGAAACAATGGCCAAAGAGGCAGGGTGCCACAGAGCAACCTCTGTCCACAAGGGGGCACTCTAGAGGTACAAGCATCTTAATCCCTTTGATGTTCTCCAGCACTGAGGTCCTGTTCATTGAATTCTACACCTGGCCAGTTTATTCAAAATGTCATCATGCATCTTGGCATTTCAATTCTTGTTCCCAAAATTGTGGACTCTGTAAGACCTGAGTCAGAGATTCATCAGTACCTTGGTTGCAGCTGTCAGCACTCTGAAAATGTGTCATCCTTGGCACCATTATCACAAAACAGGAGCTCTCTACCAGACGTGGTTGAGGGCAGTTGCTGATACTGGCTGCTGTGGGCAAATGTGGGGAATGAGGGCCAGGCAGACCTGTATGCAGCAGGAGGTGACTTTCAGTCAGGAAGCAGGGAACAAGTAGATAGCAAGACAAGACTACAGGACAGGGGACCCTAAGAGAATTGTAGGGAAGGCACTGGAGGACTAGCAGCTCTCACTTGTTATCACAGCACTAACCTAATCAATACTATTGAGAGGTTGTATTGGGGGGCTAAGGAGGTAAGCTCACTCAAGGTCTGCTCTATATCCCCACTTGTACCAACCAATTTGTGTTACCATAACCACAAATAAGTTAGCGGGTTTTCTGTGTATGTGTAGAATAGAGTTAACAGAAACACTTGAGTTATACCTTGTGTTAACTCCTTAGTGAAGAGATAAACAAGAATTGATACTTCTGGTTCGCCTATTAGGGTCTCTTGTTCTGTTTTCTAGGCCTTATTTTAATTGCCTCTGAAAAGTTTCTCTTTGAGGTGACCTGGGCTCTGATCTCTAGCGGTTGATTTAAGCTCAGCTTTGTGCAGTAGTTACACAGTGGCAGGATGACAATTTGTGCTACTGCATACAGTTTAAAAGGTTTTTTATTTTAGAAAGGAATTCTCAGGACTATTGGGGAAAAAAAAGGATTTTTCAAATGGTATAACTTCTAAATGCAAAACTCATGGGCAGGGCCAGAGTTCCTATGCTTAAAACTCACCTGTGTCTCCCTTACAGACTCTGAATGAAGGACCCCAATCTTAATAATTCTTCAGATACTTCAGGTAACTTCCTGCTTACAAATTCCTTCCAATTTGTCATATTTCTGCAAAATAAGTCAAAGCCAGACCTGGTGCAAGTTGGGGCAACCGCTGCTGCAAGTACTTGCTTCCATCAGGTTTGAATTTTATTAATAGGTAACATTTAAATGAATATTTTGCAGAATCTAGTCACCCAACATCCCTCTCTCCTGCCCACCGAGGAAATCCAATTTTGATATGAGACAAGGCCACTATCCATTCCTCTGCACTGTAAGACTCTAATGGGCCTACAAAAATCCCATCCTTACCCATATAGCATCTTTCCTTCATAGTGCAATTAGATTCCCTATCCTCTTTACCCTTCTCCCTTTCATTAACCCTGTGTCCATGTACCAGCCCTGCCCTGCACCCATATGCAACTGCCTTTGCTCTGCTGATAGACAGAGGGATCCACAAGAAGAAATTAAATTAAATTAACTTTTGATCACCAAATATTGAGAAACAAACTTTTAGCCATTACCAGAATGGATAGTCCAGACATTAATACAGAGACCTTAAAATGAGACCAGGGTTATATACCTCGCTCTGACATAGATTTCCTGTATTCCCTTGAGCAGATCACATATCTAAATGTTTAAATGGCCTGTAATTTTGTGTGGCTCAATTATTGGGTGCTCCATTTTAGACAACTAGGCCCTAACTCTGAGGTGCTGGGTACCCAAAACTTCAGCTGAACCAAATGGTGTTTTCTTGAATTAATAGTTTCTCTGACTGGAGCTCCCAATAATGGAGTCATCCAAAGGTAAAGGTCACTTTTGAAACTTTGTCCTTGAAGCTTTTTAAGTTCTTGTAGCATGACCATCACTGTAGTTTCTGCATCCCTTTCTATGTCTGTTTCTGCATACTTCCTTATCTTACTGGGCTAGTGTGAGGCTAAACTCGTTTGTACAGTGTACTCAGATCTGTAGACAGAAGAGGCTATATAGTGTGAAATTTTATTAAAATGAATAAAATATGAATTTATTGTAAACAAAATATCCTTGTGCAAAATCATGAACAGTAAAAATCTTCTGTACACAATTTAAAAAAATTAAAGTTTGCATAATTATAAAACCTACCAACTCCACGCTGCAGGCATTTCATCCAATGAATAACTGTATACAAATGAAATCAACTGTATAACTGGCAGAGCCAATAATGCCAATGTGATGTTGCAGCAAAGTTCAGATCTCTCATCTTTAATGTTGGCTGTGGCAGAACAACTACTTTTAGGGTCTCTGACAAATAGGAAGGTTGAGAATGAGCCAAAGAAATGGGAACAATGGGACTATAGCAGCAAGAGACGTTCATCCTGAGGCTCTATCCTAGTAACCTGTCAGGCCCTGAGTGCAGACTCCCAATCAATATTTGATGGAGGAGCCTCCTCAAAATTTTGTCCTACCCGCCATGGAGCCTGCACCCTCTTCTTCTTCCAGGCTAGATAATCAGATCTGGGATGATCATCCAGCTGGTCAAATTCTTTAAGGCTGAAATGAACTGCTAGCTGGTTCACCATTCTTTTCAAGGCAAGAAAAGCCGCAATGACCTGGAAGGTGAGGAAGAGGGCAAAAATGATGTGGACTGCTCGCTCTAGTGGCTGGATCTTCAGACCGTCATTAAAGAGCAAGAAGAGGATTATGGGCAACTGCAGGAGGAGACTTAGGAGCCAAAAGCCAGCCAGTTCTGGGACCTACAACAGAAAGACATCACGTCTAATATCAACTGTTATTAAAGCATGGCAACTGAACAATGTAAGCAATGTGTACACAGTTGGAGTACATACCAAAAACATGTATCCTGTAAAAAATCCATTCTCCCTCTTCCCAAAGCCTGCGTATGCTATGGAATTGCTAAGAAATAGGCCTGGTTGAAAGTGTTTTGTCTAAACTATTTTTCAGTGAAAAATTGGGGTTTTTGACTAAACAAAATTATTTGCCAAAAACCATCTCCTTTCTGTGGAAAATGTCTATCTTTCATCAAAATAATAATGCCCCAAATGTGAAAATTTTAATTGATTATACCACTGCTGTGTCTCATGGGAATTGTAGTTGAATTGCCTCATGCACCCATTCTTATGGGCTTGGCTCCTAGCTGAACTTCATCTTCCATGATGCAATGTGGCTGTGCAACTCCCATGATGCACCAGCTCCCTTAAACAAGATTGGAGACAGTGATGTATCACATATGATACAGTCTAAGCACTGAGCAAAGCTGATCAAGAATAAGAGGAGCATGTGGTATGTGAACCAGAACTCCCCTGATGTGCTGTGGTAGCATTTCAGAATTGAAGTATTTCAGTTTAAAATTTTTGCTGAAAAGTCAACATTTTCAACAGGGGAAACCCCATTTTCCAGCCGGGGAAACCCCATTTTCCAGCCAGCTCTACTATGAAACAAAGAGATAACATAAATGTCTAGCCAACAACTACTCTGAAATCAGCTTACTATTTCGATTTTTCTTTCAACTAAATCCAGGGCTTCAGGGAGTTAAATTCACTGGATGATCATGGGCTTCCCTGGTGTTCCCATCACCTTCTAAAATCTCTGCAGAGAAGTCCTAGCCCTACTGCTGCACCTTGTGAGCCCAAAACATCCTGGTAACAGCAGAAGCAGAGTGAAATGTGGTCACTGGCCTCCCCACTGTTCCTGCCATAACTGCCAGCCAAGTGTGATCCTCTTTACTCCCCCACCCCATCCCAAAGTGACAGGGAAAAGTAGACACATGGTTGCATCTGTGGCAATGAAGTCTATAGGATGTTCAGCAGCTCAGGTGACGTGAAGTAGCAGAGTAAAGCTAGTGGGGATAGTTTGATTCTCATCAGTTTCCCTCTATCAGTATCATTAAGGTAGTGCTATAGACTGGAGCAGGAAGCATGGTCTTCCAAGGGCAAGGTACAAGGAGAATTAAATGATCAGAGCAATAAGTCAGGACAGAAGGAAACAATAAATAGAGAGGCAGAAAAAGAAGACTTGCACTGAAAGTTTAGTGTCAGTATGTATCAGTATGGAACAGAGCCTGGTGAGCCTGGTCCCTTGCTCCCTGGATCAGCCAGCTCTAGGAGCATCACATGCTACACTACTCTATCCTACAATACTTCTAAGCAGACCCACCATATGACGGAAGGCTTCCAGAGAGCTGCATGAAGCTGAAGAGGATGGTTTCAGTGACGTGAGGTCGCTGGAGCAGGAATCAAAGAAAAGAGAGAGGGAAAATGAGGTTGGTATCCCCAAAACAAAAAAACAAGAAAGGGGGAAGGAACTGAAATGAGGGAATGAAAGGGATAGACAGACACCGAAAGAGCATAACTGGCAGAAGAGAGGCTCAGACTGGAGAAATGCATAAAACCAGAACGAGGGAAGTAAATTATTTAATATGAAGGTGATTTTGAAGTTTGTGTGTGCTCCTCGTCCACCCCACAACATAGAGAGACTAAATTTAAGTCCTTTGTTTATTCCAGGAGGCTTACAAAGGCCAGGTCTGATTCTGTCCTTTTGTGAACTTCAGAAACAAAGGAGCCCCTGCTCACTTGTGCAAAGTGACCAGCTCCTTTAGTTCAACTGACAGAGCATTTACCTAGGGACATGGACCCTGGTTCAAGTCCAATTACTAAGTGCTCCTTTATAAGTGAATGTAATTGTGATGTGTCTTTAATTCAAAGCATCATACTCCGCCCCTTAGGGCTCCTGAACTGATGCTCAAGGAGGTCAACAGAACATACCTTCTCCTGCAGATTGCCCATGTATCCAAGATACAGTCGGATGGCCTCAATTAGAGAGACTAGGACGATTACTGTGACCAGGATGAACTTGTAGTAATCTGGCAAGACTGGGTACTAGAGAGAGGAAGAAAGTAGGAATTCCAGAGGGATGGAATGCACTATCATTATTTTATACGGCTCTACAGAAGCTTATGGTATTTGTGATCTGGAAATTCATGCAGCACTGTCAATGTTGCTGAAACCCAACAAGCCATAGCCCCTGATTTTTCAGTCAACCTCCAACCAAACCTGCCACTAATTCTGTCATGAACTCCTGTCCCTCCAACTACTCTGACATTTCTGCGGAGACACTGCACTCTATTAAGTATCACTTTCCATGTCTGGGTTGAAGGTAATGAGTAGAAGGGCCGAATATTAGGGCTTGTCTTCACTCCCGCGGAGCTCAAGGCTGCTGCAATTGATGCTGTGGGTATCGACTTAGTGAAGACCTGCTAAATCGACAGCAGAGTGCTCTCTAGTGGACTCCCCAAGAAGATTCAGGTAAGTTGACCGGAGAGCGTCTCCCATTGACGCAGCACAGTGAAGACACTGGGGTAAGTCGACCTAAGCTACGTTATTCACTTAGCTGGAGTAGCATAACTTAGGTCGACTTACCCCGGTAGTGAAGACAAACCCATAGTCTTGCAGACAGTGTGAGGAAATAAGATTCAGACAGGCACCACAGATGTTGGAGGGGATATGTTCCCTCAGGACTTACCTTCAGCTGGAGCATGACAACACTGCTCACCCACCAAAATGGGAAAAAATAAAGGTTGAAATAGAGGGACATCTGCAATGGCAAACTGGAGACTATTTCATTATCTAGAGAGAGAGAGAGAAATCCTCATCACCCAAGGTCTGTGCCAGACGTTCTCTTTCCTACATACAGCAGAAACAGCTGCTACTGAGGGAGGGATAGCTCAGTGGTTTGAGCATTGGCCTGCTAAACCCAGGGTTATGAGTTCAATCCTTGAGGGGGCCATTTAGGGATCTGGGACAAAAATAAGGGGACAGTACTTGGTCCTGCTGTGAAGGCAGGGGACTGGAATTGATGCTCTTTCAAGGTCCCCTCCAGCTCTATGAGATACCATATTTTAAAAGAAAACAAAACAACCTCTACTTTAAGACATAGCAACTTCAACCAACAGAATAATGGTTGGACTATGAGATCAATCAAGTTCAACGTTAAGTATAGTGTGTTAAAATGTGCAACAGAAGAATTCTGCTACATCACAACTGTATTCTAAAGAATCTACGTGTGAAAGTGTATGCAAACCTACACCAGTAAGGAAGGGGTTAAGCAGCTGTTCTGCTGCCACACTTGCAAAACATGAATGGGTGGAAGAGAAGCTCAAAAGGAGAGCAGGCCAGCTCAGGAGAGTAGACAGTGCAGTTGAACTGACCTGCACTCTGAGCTCCTGAGGCCTGACTTTAGCAATGTGGTAGTCTCATCAACAGGGTGTAGGCTTAAGTGAGCATATATATTTGATTATCCTCAAATTAAAACTGATCCCTAAAGATCAGAACTCAGGCATGCTGGTGGGGAATCTTGCATCACTTGGTCTCGACACAATACCTTTCTTCTGTATAGAAAATTCTAGACTCCAGCAATGTCAATCCACTGTGCTTTTATAAAAAGAGAACCACTAGTTTGGAATGTACATTAAAGAAAATGGAGTTCCAAATCAAACACTATGGAGAGAAGAAAATTAGCTGCTAAAACCCAGAAAAACAAAACTTTGACCCCTGCAATATTAAGTGGGAGGTGAAGTTCTACAGTATTTAGAATTTGCACATAGTTTCAAAAAAACTAGAGACACAAAAGTATAAAAAGCAAGTCCTTAAAAAATGAGATCAGGGAACAGTTTTGTTTCAACTGGCAAGTTTCCTTCTCCCATTATCCAATTTATTGATATCACATTAAATCTTGAATTAATGATCAATAAGCTGACTGTTGAAAGTTTCTCACATTACTCAAAGTGCAGCTCATAGAAGAATCAGCAATCACCACCATTTGTGGGGGTGGAAGGTCCTCTTTATGATTGCCTCACCTGTATTTCCTGTTAAGTGTCTCTGTTTCAGCAGGTCCAACTCAAATTTAAACACCTAAAATATCCCCTAAATTTGGTGCCAGTGGAAGCCTGATATATTTGATCTCTTTAAGTGCTTTGTGATATCTGGATGAAAAATGCTAGGTAGTAGTATCTGGCAAGTTACTTTGAGTGCCTGGCTAAATGTGAAGGGATCAGTGGTTGTCAGAACAGTAATATTTTCACAGAAAGGCACAGTATGTTTTGCCCTAAGCTGATGTCTAATGGTATCCCATAATGTACTCCAAGTTTCATAATTTTTGGTGCTTTTTGTAAAGCCCCAGCTTCTGGAGTCCTGTGATTGTGTGAGAATCTCAGCTTTCATTTTTAAGTTGTTTCTAGCCCCCATGGTTGCCAAGAAAAGTGGCCAAAACCCTATTAACTCAAAACCACAAGGCACAGAAAAACAACCACAAACCTAATACTTGTTAAATCTCATGATTTTGATGATGGCCTCCTGAGTTCAGGGGTGGGAGGCCTGACTGGTGATTTTTGAACACAAAAGTGGGGTTGGCACTACAGTCCGGCCCCCTAGCGAGGCTCTAGCCCCCAATAAGGCAGCCTCACGGCCAGGCTGCGCGGGGTACCTGAGCCAAGCGGTGGTGCGGGGACAGTGTGAGTAGCGGGGGGACTGAAGGCGGACACCCTGTATTCGGGCTGCTCTCACTACTTCTAGCCAGGGGGTGAACCGCGCCCCGCGGCAGCTGCTGCCACCCTTGGGGTGAGGGGAAGCTGTTGGCGCTAGGGGGTCATTCTTCCCCCCCCGACCCGGGGCCTTTGAACGCGGGGACACCGCGGAACCAGGCAGGGACGCGCCGTCGCATCAGCGCCCGGTGGAGCCCGGCGCTCCCCCGAGTCCCGCTGTAGCGAGGCTAGCGTCGCCATCTTCGTTCCTGGCGGCGACCCTCTCCCTCTCTCCCCTGTGAGGATGCCGCCGCCGCCATCTTTGTTGCGGGCAGGGCGGTGCGGTTCTTTACCCAGGCTGCCGCTGCTGCCTCGGCGCTCCGGGCCGGTGCGGTTGCTGTCGCTGAACACAGTCCGGCTGAAGGAGCCGAGCCGCCTTCTGACCGGATCCGGCAGCGCCATGCTGGCCGCGCGAGGCGCATCCAACCCGCTGCTATGGCAACCGGGGTGTGAGGTGGCGGGAGCCGACGAAGCAGGGAGGAACCACGCCCCCTCTCTGTTAATAAGCGACGTGAGCATGCGCAGTAGCAATTATCGAAGCCGGCCCGCTATCCTGCGCCTGCCTTCCCCATCCCCAGGGCACAGAGGCTGAGTGCTGCTCGTTAGGGAGTCACGTTCCTGCCCCACGCTCTGGCCGACTCGGGATTGCTGCCCCAAGGCAGTGCCTGGCTGGTGCCAGCCCCAGAGCAGAGCCCCAGGGCTGGGGGACAGGGCCGGATTAACACAGGGGCTTTAGGGGGGCTGCAGCCCAGGGGCTCAGCTATGGGGGCGCGGGGCACAAAAATAAATCCATAATTATGTACAATACAGTGGTCACCAACCTGTTGAGCCTCTGCCAGTCGATTGTGATCTCCAGGCCGCGAAAAGTCCAGCGGCGCAGCAGGGCTCAGGCAGGCTGCCTGCAAGCTGTGGCCCCACACCGCTCCTGGAAGGGGCCGGCTGTTGGCACGTGTCTGCAGCCCCTGGGGGGGGGGGCTCCTCATGCTGCCCCCACCCCCAGCACTGGCTCCGCAGCTCCCATTGGCTGCCCCCCGGTCAGACTCCCCTCCAGCACCAAAACTCCCTCGCAGACCATGCACCTCAACTCCCTGCCCCAGGTCAGCCTCCCCTCCTGCACCAAACGCCTTCCCAGAGCCTGTACCTGTCACCTTCTGCACCCCAACACTCTGCCCCAGCCTGGAGCCCCCACCTGCAGCCAAACTCCCTCCTAAGAAAGAAACTAATAAAACAGCTGTTCTAAGGTAAGAAGTAGGTTATTTTGAATTAACTTAACTATGTTCTACATGTTTTAAGACTGAAATGTAACCACAGAAAGGCTTTGTGTTAATTATAAGGAAAGTTTAGTATAACATTAATAGCCTTGATGCCATAATTGTGATAATTTTGTTTTAAATTTGGAAAAAGACTTGTATATAGGGGCCCCACAAAATCTAATGGCCCTGGGTCCACAGGAGAGTTAATCCAGCCCTGCTGGGGAGTGCTAGTGTGCTGGTGAGCCTGTTCATGTGGCTGCAGGGTGTGTCCGACCCACCACGGCCACCCCAAAGCCTAGCTTTTCTTGCAATGTCCTTCTGTCCCAGGAGCTGCTTTCAGGGCACCTGAGTCCTTCCAGTTTTCCATTTCCTAAAAATTTAAAAAAAAAATTTGTTTTCACTCCATGTTTGTTCGAGGAGTATCGCTATACTAAGCAGGAGTTCTGTGTTTATGGGAATAGTGCAGCGGAAGGAGCGTTTGGTGGCATGAATAACGAATGGTGGTTGGAATGGAGAGAAAAGCCAAGTGTTGACATCGTAGGAGCCATTCTTTGGCTTAGATTGAATGTTCGTGACATGTGTTCAGCGATTCATGGTGAATTCATTCACAGCTCGGAAATTTACTAGAAAATGCCCTCCACTCTGAGACACTTCCCTCTTGTGTGAGAAGCTGGCAGTAGTGACACCAGTACATATTTTTTAAACTACTTTTGAATGAGTATTTCATGACCCTTAAAAAAAGTTACTGCAAAAGTGTCCTGTTTTGTTTTTGTTTTTATTTTGGAAACATGGTCACCTTAATCCCACATACATGTGTCTACAGGACCTAGCAAGGAATAATAGTTTGCTAAGATTCACCAAAATAGTCAGGGCTCAGTCTTCCCAGAGGAGAGTGAGGAATCCTTAAATACAATTTATTTTTTCCCTTGACTGCAGCTGATGATAAGTGTATGACTTTTGGCAGGAGTATTGATAACACTTGTAGTTTTAGCCTAGCTGGTGTAACTGCAGAGTGTGTTCGTATAAATGTGAATCCCTTTTTTAAAATAATCCTATTAAACTCTTTCCCTTGATAATATTCTCTAGGAGTGAGTGCTACAGATTAATTATTTGTGACTGTACAGAATTTTTATATCCATTTTACATTTAATCCCCCCTCATTGCCCAGCAGTACAAACACACAGAAATTTTTTTACATGTAACCATAAACATAAGTTTAGTGCTAGTAAAAGGTATTGGCACCAGATTGCCTTCACAGAGTTTCCCTGCACAGTGGGAATAGATGTGGGCAGGACCTTATTCCTTGAATTGCTCAGAAGAGATGTAGAGGAGGAAGGGTGTGTGGGCAGCTTGGAGGAAGCTAGAGGTAACTGAGGAGTGAAGTTCAGAAGCGGGTGTGGTTCCTGGATGGGAATGAAAGTGGTTGGGAGTCGCTAGCAATTAATTAAAGCTGACCAGGTAGTTAAGTATTGCTGTGCCCATTTTATAGCTGAGGAAACACCATTAGGGTCTGACACTGTGAAACGTTGTGTGTACCTTCTCTTGAAACATAGGAGCTGAGAGAGGGTTCAGGTATGGGTCACGTGCAGGTATGAGAAGCAAGGTAAGCCAATCAATCTAAATGTTCCTCATAAAATATCAACTTGAAATTTTAAAAGACAAAATGATATAGCTCGTTTCTAGAATCCAGGGGTCCGGAATAAGACTCCCAATATCAGGCTCCAAAGACTAGACAAACCACCTATGAAAGCAAATATAAATAGTATGGAGTGGTTCTAGAGATAATTTTTACATCTGAGGAAACGTTATAAAAAGGAATGGGTCTCAGAACATTAGAGTAGGCTTTTGATTGAATTGCCCGAAACCTCATTTTATCGTTGTTACATTGGTCTTGGGATATTGCACCGGAAGTTTAAAATGCATTAAATTATTCTACTATTCTGAGGTAACCCTATGAAAGGAGCAGGTAGACATGAAGTAAAAGTATGGCAGTGAATTGATGATTAAGCCAGCTCTTCATGGAAGTTCTTCCCACAGTGTGAGTTGGTAGGTCAAGGTTCCACATTATCATTCACACCTTCTTGATTTTCCTATTGATTACTTTCTCAGAAGTGAAGGAGACATTTTTCCTTACAGGTTGCATGATGATGTGCTGCTCATTTGCCAATCACTCTGCACAGATACCCTGATCTCTCATTCTAGTTTTCTAATTTTATAGGCCTAATTCTGCATATCTGTCAAGTGTGAAGTCTCTAGTCACATGAGTATCTCCATTACAGTCAATGAGACTAGTCACATGATGAAGCACTCTTGACATAGGGAAGATTTGCAAAATTGGGCCCTTGGTTCCCAGAAATAGTGGGAGGTAGCACAGCTTAAACAATCAGTGAAGTGGTAAAACTGAGCAGCAAGTAGAGGAAAGGCCAGTGGAAGGCGGATACCAAAAGAAATGCATGGATTTGCTGTGTGCACTTGGTTTCCAAATTCAGGATGTGAATCTGTGATATTTGGCAGGACTGTGTGTTCAGCAGATGGCAAACATCCTACCTGCCCCAGTGGAAAAAAATTCACACCTTTGTTTAATATTTAATTTTTATGAACATGCATAAAATATTCCCCAAAGATAGAATATGGCTGTATTCCAGCTAATCCTATTTAATTGTCCTTTGGCTTATGTACCCATCTTTTGTGAATTTAATGAACAGGAGATTTCCTCTGATTTTATGTAGTGTGTTTTTAGTGAGCAGATTCTTCCATTTCAAGCAGAAGGGGAACTTACATTTTTAAAGAACAGAGCCTTGGAAGCAGCTGAACTGGTAATTTAGTGCTTTATATAAAAGTGGGCCATAAGGGAAGGAAGAACATTAAACTGCGCGTGACTGGAACTGTTCCAATATTTATACAGATGGTCATTGTAAGTGTTCAACTTTTATAGTAGGCCTGGATATTAATCTCTTTCTTTTTTTAATGGAAGGGAATTCCATTGCTGTATCTCTTCATGTCTGTCCACATATGAATGGAGGGACAAGTACCCAGGGACTCCAATTCTTTATGCTTTGAAATAAGCTACTGGAATGAGAAACTGTGTGGAAGAAATAAACTCTTAATTGCACAGCATATTAAATTACTGTTTTATTTCTCTCCACACATGCTAACTATAAATAAAACAAAAGTCTCTGACAATCTGCCTCTGAGCTTTAAATCAGAGGAATATTGCCACAATTGTCCAACTAAATTGGGAGACACTGGCTGTGCTCCCAGACTGATGCTCCTGGGGTGCTCTGGCAACAAAACTAAGCCATAAACACCAGATGCGGTATATCTAACAAAATTTAATATCAGCAGTTTCTACATTTGGCATTTCAGAAACACAGAATTCATTTAAATGGTGCCAGAGGTTTATCTTTCCATCTGAATCATTATAGCTGTACTACGAAATGCGTTGATTTGGGTCTTACTGACATTGTTTTCTTCTGGGTTCATAAAGTAGATCCCAGCCCTGAGTGTGAGGTCATAGCCATCGCTCTGTGTAGTATAAATCATTCACGTCTCAGCTTTTCCTTTAAAAAACTTGTACCTTTTTAAGATAAAAGACTATAAAACGGATATAGTGTTGGTCAGCACATACAAGCTTAGAGTACAAAGTCTGGCTCTTTTCCACTGTTAGGAGTAAAGAAGTGACAGGCTGAGAGTTTTAACAAATTACAAATACCACAAAGACTATAATATGCATGTTTGAAAAGATCATGTTGTTAGCTTGACAACCTCTGCCAGAGCAATTTTACAGCTGTGCTCCTGGCTTGCAGTACATTTACTTTTCTCTATCATTAACACTCTAGTGCCCAGTGGTCATTTAACACCCACAGGATTTTTTGGTCTGGAAAACAATTATTACTACTGATGAGGCCTGCTTGAAGACTCCTTTTTTCACCAGGTTTCAGAGTAACAGCCATTTTAGTCTGTATTCGCAAAAAGAAAAGGAGTACTTGTGGCACCTTAGAATAAATTGGTTAGTCTCTAAGGTGCCACAAGTACTCCTTTTCTTTTTTCACCAGTTATTTACACACACGCATGCTAAGTGTTAAATATATCTCTGTGATTGTAATCTTAAATCAGCATCAAGGAGGTGGCAGATAAGGCTGGATCTTGCTCTTGTTGAAGTCAACAGCACTGAAGAAGTTTAAAGGATGATGGATTTCACCATTTCAGTGTTCAGCTAAAATGACTGTAGCACATACTTTATTATTAATGATTTTTAGTTTTGTTAACTTTATTGGGAAACTGCTAAAACAGGCAACGACGTTCTTGTTGCAGCAACAGTGAAGGTTCTTATGGTTCAGGGAACTATTGTAAGCGTAAAAATTTTGAGCCAGAAACATATTTATACATAGAGCCTTTTACATTTACATCCATTGTAAGGCTCCTTTACATGTGTAAAGGGGCCTTTGTATAAATGAGAATCAGGCTCTTAATTTTTAAAATGTGGCTTTGGAACATCCATGAAAGGCTAACTTCTGCCATTATTGGCACACTGTGTATCTTAAATCTTGCTTCTCTCCCACAACATCTGTATTGGCATATGTATGTTTGTGTTAGATGGTCTTCAAAATGCATAGATAAATTCAGCCCTCATTTAGACCTATGCATCCTCACTATCACAGGATTCTATAGCTACTTATAACTAAGGCCAGAATCCAGGCGACGGTGTCTACTCAGATTTATTTTTTTCGGTTTGCCAGTGGATTTTCCCAGGTTGGACTAATTTGAACGTTAGTTCCAGAGCATCTTCTGTTTTTTCCAAGATGTTCAGTCCTTTTAGATTCTTGTTGAAAAGAAAGGGAGTACTTGTGGCACCTTAAAGACTTACAAATTTATTTGAGCATAAGCTTTCGTGAGCTACAGCTCACTTCATCGGATGCATTCAGTGGAAAATACAGTGGGGAGATTTATATACACAGAGAACATGAAACAATGGGTGTTACCATACACACTGTAATGAGACTGATCAGGTAAGGTGAGCTATTACCAGCAGGAGAGCGAGGGGGAAAAAACTTTTTTGTAGTGGTAATCAAGGTGGGCCATTTCCAGCAGTTGACAAGAACATCTGAGGAACAGTGGGGGGGGGAGGGGAATAAACATGGGGAAATAGTTTTACTTTGTGTAATGACCCATCCACTCCCAGTTTTTATTCAAGCCTTTGTTAATTGTATCCAGTTTGCAAATTAATTCCAATTCAGCAGTCTCTCGTTGGAGTCTGTTTTTAAAGTTTTTTTTTGTTGAAGAATTGAAACTTTTAGGTGTGTGATCGAGTGACCAAAGAGATTGAAGTGTTCTCCGACTGGTTTTTGAATGTTATAATTCTTGACGTCTGATTTGTGTCTCTTTATTCTTTTACGTAGAGACTGTCCAGTTTGGCCAATGTACATGGCAGAGGGGCATTGTTGGCACATAATGGCATATATCACATTGGTAGATGTGCAGGTGAACGAGCCTCTGATAGTGTGTGGCTGATGTGATTAGGCCCTATGATGGTGTCCCCTGGACACAGTTGGCAACGGGCTTTGTTGCAAGGATAGGTTCCTGGGTTAGTGGTTCTGTGTTGTGGTGTGTGTTTGCTGGTGAGTATTTGCTTCAGGTTGGGGGGCTGTCTGTAAGCAAGGACTGGCCTGTCTCCCAAGATCTGTGAGAGTGATGGGTCATCCTTCATAATAGGTTGTAGATCTTTGATGATTCGTTGGAGAGGTTTTAGTTGGGGGCTGAAGGTGATGGCTAGTGGCGTCATATGGCATCAAATATGACCTGCGAGGAAAGATTGAAATAATTCAGTTTGTTTAGTCTGGAGAAGAGAAAAGGCTATGGGAGGGACTTGGTACCAGTTTTCAATACATAAAAGGTTGTTACAAGGAGGAAGGAGAAAAATGGTTCTCTTTATCCTCTGAAGATAGGACAAGAAGCAATGAGCTTAAATTGCAACAATTTAGGTTGGCCATTAGGAAGAACTTCCCTGACAGTTAGGAAGTTAGGTGCTGGAATAAATTGCTTAGGGAAGTTGTGGACTCTCTGTCATTGGAGGTTTTTAAGAGTAGGTTAGACAATCACCTGTCAGAGATGGTCTAGATAATACTTAGTCCTGCCTTGAGTGCAGGGGACTAGACTAGAAGACCTCTCAAGGTCCCTTCCAGTCCTATGATCTACTCCAACTGGCACTAGTACGAGCTGCAGAATCTTTTTTAAAAAAAAAAAAAAAAGCCATAAATGTAATATCTTTATTATACTCTTTTCAACAAGGTTCAGAGAAGCAGCCGTGTTAGTCTGTATCCGCAAAAAGTAAAGGAGTACTCGTGGCACCTTAGAGACTAACAAATTTATTCGAGCATAAGCTTTCATGAGCATAAGCTTTCTAGACCTTTAATCATTTTTGTTGCTCTCCTTTGGACTTTCTTCAATTTGTCCACATCTGTCTTGAAATGTGGCGCCCAGAACTGGACACAATACTCCACTTGAGGCCTTATCAACGCAAAGTAGAGTGGAAGAATTACTTCTTGTGTCTTGCTTACAACACTCCTGCTAATACATCCCAGAATGATGTTTTCTTTTTTTGCAACAAAGTTACACTGTTGACTCATACTTAGCTTGTGATCCACTATGACCACCGATCCCTTTCCACAGTACTCCTTCCTAGACAGTCATTTCCCATTTTGTATGTCTGCAACTGATCGTTCCTTCCTAAGTGGAGTACTTTGGATTTGTCCTTATTGATATCATCCTATTAACTTCAGACCGTTTCTCCAGTTTATCCAGGTCATTTTCAATTTTAATCCTAACCCCTAAAGCACTTGCAGCTCCTCCCAGCTTGGTATCGGCTGCAAACTTTATAAGTGTACTCCCTCTGTCATTATCTTAAACATTGATGAAGATATTCAACAGAACCAGACCTAGGACTAGTCCCTACGGGACCCCACTTGATATGCCCTTCCAGCTTGACTGTGAACCACTGTTAACTACTCTCTGGAAATGGTTTTCCAACCAGTTATGCACCCACCTTATAATAGCTCCATCTAGGTTGTATTTCCCTAGTTTGTTTATGAGACGTTCATGTGAGACAGTATAATAAGCCTTACTAAAGTCAAGATACACCACATCTACTGCTTCCCCCCCATCCACATCCCCGCATTGTTACCCTGTCAAAGAAAGCTATTAGGTTGGTTCGTCACCATTTGTTCTTGACAAATCCATGCTGACTGTTACTTATCACTGTATTATTTTCTAGGTGTTTGCCAATTGATTACTTAATTATTAATGACAGGTTACAGAGTAGCAGTCGTGTTAGTCTGTATCCGTAAAAAGAAAAGGAGTACTTGTGGCACCTTAGAGACTAACAAATTTATTAGAGCATAAGCTTTCGTGAGCTACAGCTCACTTCATCGAATCTGATGAAGTGAGCTGTAGCTCATGAAAGCTTATGCTCTAATAAATTTGTTAGTCTCTAAGGTGCCACAAGTACTCCTTTTCTTCTTAATTATTAACTCCATTATCTTTCTGGGTACTAAAGTTAAGACGGCCTCTGCGGTGTGTATAGAAGGTATTAGAGTTACAGTTTTCTCAGAGCAAATCTTGTACTCCACCATGTCTTCCAGAGAAGTTTGCAGCTTCATCAAATGCACAAGTAGCCATCTGTTTGGGGTCCAATTTACAAGCATTTAGCCCTTCTAAGATGTGGGTTGTCACAGATACAGCTGATGTGTTTGCTATAACCTGAACATCTAGAAATGCATCTACTGGCCTGCCACTGACATCAAGGTAATATACACAATGACTTGACACCCACTTGCATCGGTGCATTCATTTATCAGCCATGAGTGCAAAATTTTTTAAGGTTGTGAGAGAGTTCTTCTCCTTTTCAACTGCTGAGTCTTTCACTGTTGCACCATGTGCTTCTAACCAATCAGTTGAGTTTCTTGCAGAAAGATAGTGAGCATTTGCGGTCTTATTCAGAACCAGTGTCCAACTCAGGGTTAACAAGTGACAATGCACTTAACATTAGCCTCCCATTTGTAGCATGTGGTATGTCTTGCTTAAATAGAAAGTATGATGCGACAGCCATGTTTGTTCACATAAACTGTGTTGTCTTCAGCATTCTTAATAGCCTCATAAAGTACTTCTAAAATTGGCTTTGACAGTGACTGGCTTATAAGGCTTTCTGCATGTGGGTGCAGTCCAGAGGTTTGGTCTTTTGCAGCCTTTCCACGTAGTTTGTCAGCATTGGCTTTGCTGATCGGTTTGGCAAACCAAGCTCCTCCACTTTTACCAATTGTAGCCTTGGGAAGCTTTCCTTCTTCATAAGCTTTTTTGCAAGAGGTGCACCAATAGCCATCTTTTGTAACTTCCATAAATGGGAAAAGTTTGACCTACTAATATCCTTTAGGTTGTGGAGACACTGTTTCTTTGGTAGGTAGTTGCATTTGTGCTTCGGGCTGTTCGGATGTAGATACACCACTTGAACCTTCAGATGACATGTTGGTATATTGTTGATATGTTCTTCATCTTGGTTGGTCTGACCATTGGGGGCAGGGGATGAGGGAGTTCAAGGGACTTTGTAGGGAAATCCCTGCTTCTGTCCAGGCTGTGAAACCACTTTGCAGCCCTAAATTGCAGTAGGGAGGGAGGAAAGTGGGAGGATCTGTATAGCAGCAGATCCTGTAGCCCCACCTGTGGCCTGCGCCAGGAATAGAGTAGAGAAGGAGCTATAGTGGATCTGAGCGTCACATCATGTTGGGATGCACATCTCCTGTATGACCCCAATAAATCTTGCCCCTTCCACAGCAAAACCACACCAATTTCATGATTGCAAGGAACAACACAGCATGATTCCCTCTGTGTAGGAAGAATCAAGAAGCTTTACTTGTGTTCTGCACAGCCACTTACGCAGAATGTTTCTTGGGAGCTGTACTTTGACAGTGCTAGGAGCGAGAGTGTTCTGTTTTATTACAGACTCCAAACACAAGGGTTAAATACACAACGTTTAAAAATCTCCCTCCAAACTGACATACTTCTGTGTGTGTGATTAAAACCACGCAAGGACCGGATGCAGAGCAGATTGTGCACCTGCAGCTAGTGGAGAAGGATCACTGCAAACCATGCGTTATGCGCACAAATGGCAAAAGGGTCAGGCCTAGGTCCTAAATAAATAATGCAGGAGAACAGTTGTAATCTGATTGCTTAAAGAAAACATATGGCAAAGAGGACTATTTTTTACTTAGGTAAGGAACTACTTATGGGGTTAGGCCAGCATTTTTTCAAACCTAAATCTATATTTAGGCATCTATGTAAATAGCTTGATTTTCAAAAATGCTGAGTACACAGAACACCCATGACTTCAGTGTTGAGCACCCTGAAAATCAGACCAGTTAGATGCTTACATTTGGATTTGGGTCCCTAAATTTAGGTTCTTAACCAAAAGCAAACTCTCTCCATGGTGTGAAGCTTTGTTTTTGTGAAATGAGTTGTCTTGTTTGCTGACTAGTCTGTACTGAGTGGGTTTTCTTTAACCATTCTTTATTCCTGCACCTATACTTCCTCTTTATGTTACAATAAAGATTTTTGAGAATGCCTGAAAATCCCGCAAGAGGCACTGTCTATGGCTGAGGCATGCCAGTAGAATGCTAGTTCAAAGCCTCTGATCTTAAACATAATTGGCTAAATTCTGCACTCAGCTACATCAATGCAAAGCCACTGGAAACCAAGGGAATTGCACCAGTGTAACCAGGATTTGGCTATTTGTTTTCGTTCTACAATCAATAAATTGGGATTTTCTTCTTCTTCTTTGTCTATGGAACCTTGTGTCCATACAAAGCGAACTTGGTCAAAGTTCCCATCAAGTGGTGAAGGAGCAAGACCTTAACAACTCATTAAGTTCCCAAAAGAGTATTAGTCCTGTCCAGTCTCTCTCATTTTAAAGGGTAAGTTATTTGGGTGATGGACTTACTACATATGTGTACAGTGTGTAGCACAATAATACCTAGCTCTTACATAGTGCTTTCCATCAGTAGATCTAAAAGCACATCACAACCATTAATGTATTTATCATCACCCCTGTGAGGTAGAGAAGGCTAATGTTCTCATTTTGAACATAAGAATGGCCATACTGGGTCAGCCCAAAGGTCCATCTAGCTCAGTGTCCTGTCTTCCAACAGTGGCCAATGCCAGGTGCCCTAGAGGGAATGAACAGAACAAATTATCATCAAGTGATCCATCCCCTGTCGCCCATTCCCAGCTTCTGGCAAACCGAGGCTAGGGACACCATCCTTGCCCATCCTGGCTAATAGACATTGATGGACCTATCCTCCATGAATATACCCTGTTATAGTCTTGGCCTTCACAACATCCTTTGGCAAAAAGCTCCACAGGTTGACTGTGTATTGTGTGAAAAAATACTTTTGCAGATGGGGAACTGAGGTTCACAGAGGCTAAGTGATTTATCCAAGGTCACACAGGAAATCTGTGGCAGAGCAGAAATTGAAGCCTGGTCTCCCAAGTCCTAGGCTACTCCTCTAACCACAAAACCATCCTTCCCTACTGTAAGGCCTTGCTCTCACCTGTGGCACTTGATGCTACTGTAACATGACTAGTAATTTTTAACTATACAACCTGCCATCTTCCAAGCTGTAAAAACCTCCACACACCTCTGAAGACCTTCCTGGTCTTGTACAACAAAAATCTGTAAACTACCAGAGTAGTCTGTGGGGAAAGTCAAGATAATGAGTGCTTTTGAACTGGGAACATGGAGTTTACAAACAAGTGATCATTTTCTAGCCGTAGTGAATTGGAGTCTGCACTCCACCTTGTTCTCACCTATGGATATGGAGGTAAGATTGAACACCTAACACAGAGTGCTGTGTGTTCTTGCTGTCCTCTGAAACTGTTTACTACAGGACTCTGAAAAGAAACCCTCTCCCACTCTGACTTCATCAACAGGATTTTGCCTGCTTTTGTGAACTATTGACTGCACAGCTGCAGATGTAGATTATAGCAGCATATTGGGTCATGAACATTAAGCTAGTTCAGGAACTCTTATTAGAAACACATTGAATTCTTGGACAATTCAACCCACATCACAATAAAACGCAGTTGTAAAGAGGGGTTTCTAAACCTCAGTTATTAGATCAAGAGACAAGTACCTGAGTACATTTAAATATATATAATATATCAAGGGGTGCTTAGTATGGCTCTTGACCTTTCATGCCTGAGCTATTGGGAAAGTTTGAAGGCTGTATTGAAGTAGCGCTATACATTGACTTTCTACTTTAATTTGAGTAAATTCACTTTGGGTCAGACTCACTCCATTCCACTGCTGTAACTCCACTGAAGCTGCAATGGAGTAATAGAGAACTTTTCAGGATATGTGTTAGGTACTCTCTTCATTTGGGCCAAATATATGCCACACAACCCTGATCATTAAGAAGCAATGAAAAGGGAGAGTAGAGATTAGCAATGTACTGGATTTGGTAGTTCTAATTTGCATTATAAAAAAATCATTGGCTAGCACCTCCTCTAGTGTAAATGGATCTCTCTCCATTGATTTTTGATGGAGCCAGGTAAATTTACACCAGATGAGGCTCTGACCCTACAGTGCTAAGACTGTCTCCTCTTCTAAGAAACAGACGCTTTAGTGGGCTGAAAGGGGAAAAAATTACAAGGGGATTAATACATTAGAAAAGTTTCAGTAAATTGCCCGTTCCAGTACCGAACAGCTTTCATTGATCATGCCTAAAGGTCTGTGTCATTTATTCTTTCCTTGAGTATTAAACATGGCAACCTACTGCAGTGTACTAGAATTCATGATTGATATTCCTGTCCTGTTAGGATAATTAGAAACTTGCCACTCTCTGATTAATGGAAGCCTTGAGAGACCTGAGTATGATTAACTTCATAAATACGTGTTATGAAATCATGGCCAGTGTTCTAGTAGTAATGTATTTTTCCCTAGAGGACAGAATGTGCTAACATAGGAATAGGAGAAAACACAGTGCCGTGCATAGAAAGGTACTCAGAAGTAGTAAAAGGAAAATCCTTTAAGGCTGGAGTCTAACTCAAAGAATTTCTTTAATGATCATTCCCTTTCAGAATTAGATCATGAGATTTTTCTCAAGTTTCTTGCTCTCGCTGTTCTAAATTTCATCACTTTCCTAAATGCGCACCACATTTGTACACAACACAGTGTACCCTCTCCCTCTGAGTCATGTTTTCTTTTACTGTATGCAGGTGAATTCACTTATATGAAGGCATCAAACTACTTGAGGAACACTAGATGTTTGCCTTTGCATAGTGAAATCCTTGAGTAGCTGCTGATGTGGTTCCTATACAGCCCCCTCGTAGCATTTTTGTAGTGAACGTGGCTGGTGGAAAGGGTGTAGCTGGAGTTTTCTTGCATCCTGCTGATCCTTGTCTGCTGGAACAGCTCCTGGGAGCCTCTGGCAGCTGGCACAAAGTAAAGTAGCCTTCAGGCTGCTCCAACTTGTATAAGGGACTGGGTCCAGCACCTGGCTTAGAGACACTTTTGCCTCCTCACCCAAGCTCAGCCAGTCTGGAGAATCTGATTCCCCTGAATCTTGCTCTAATCACCAAATCACACTCCACATTTAGTTCTTAAGTCCTCATAATGACAGATAGAATTAACCTGTGTCCTAACCACTGTAGTCTTTGGACCAAATGACTTGCTTATCTTCTCTTGTGGTACTTCCATTGCTTTTACAATGCATTCTCTTTCCTCTGCTTCAGAGAACTCCTGTTAGACCAATATTTTGTTGCTATTTATATGGTATGCATTTTAAGGGGAAAGGTGCCAAGGTAAACTTAATTTCAGAATGTCACATTACTAGAGAAAAAAGTGTTCATCGCCTACTGTTTCTACTGGGATAAACAGAAGGCTTTAATTTCTTAGGGCTAATTTATTTCCAGTAGAAATGGACAGCAGCAAGGGTAGAAACACTTTCAATTCTCAGCTTGATAAAGGCCTCAATTCAGCACAGCACTGAACGCTTTGCCGAAGATGGATGGACTAAGCACATCATTAGATTTGAAGTGCAAGAGGGACCTTGACCTCTTGTCTAACACAAGCCATGAATTTCACCCATTAATTTCTGCATCTAGTTTAGAAACTCGGAATGGAATTAGAGCATATTTCTTAGCAGACATCTAGCCTTGATGTTTAGAGTTAAGCATATGCTTAAGGACCTTGCTGATTCAGGGCTAAATATGTAAAGGATTTTAGATAGATGATTAGAGGTGACTGCTCAGCACATAGGAGTTGATTAGCTCCCACTGAAATCAATGACCAGTTCCTTTTGACATCAGTGGGACCAGAATCAGGTCCCAACTTTAAGCATTGCTAAGAAACCCAGTGTAAGGATGTGGGGAAGAAGTAGTCAAGGCATATATCCGTTTGGTGAAAAAGGTGAAAAACGCTATAGGGTTTTTGTTGCTTTTCAGGTAAACTTTAAAAAAACCCAACTAACCAAGCAGACTTACCAAGAAATAACCATTTAAAAAAGTTTGTTTACCCCCCTCTGGACCCTAAATTTAAAACATGGCTTTCATCACTTTTATGCACACATCAGTTTGCAAATGCAAACTGATAGGAGTCTGGTGGCTGGGCACTTGCACAGGGAGCTTTTTGCAAATACTCCTCTGCACATGCAAGTATAGGTGTAAATTTTCAAAAGTGACTCATGATTTCAGCTGCCTTAATTTTTGGGTACCCAACTTGAGATACTTTACAGAGGCCTCATTTTCAGAAAGTGCTGAGCACCTGTACCTTCTGGCAGTCTGACCCCTTTAAGTTGCCTAAGTTAGGCAGCCAAAACACTGAAGTGCCTAAAATCATGAATCTGAAAATGTAGGGTTATTTTTATAAATCAACTTCCATGTCATATCCCACCCTTGTTCCTTTGATTTATGGCAAAGAGTCATAAGAGAATGATGGGTAACTTGAGGCCAGATCCGATAAATGTTTATAAATAGTCCCTTTTTTATGTATGTAGTCCCAGTGATTTCAGTAGGATTACTCACCTGAGTATTGATTATCAGTGTGAGTGTTTTCAAGATCTAGCCCTCAGTTATCACTTAATGCCAAAATTGTCAAGCCACTTTCAATACTCTCTGCTGTGGTGGTTTGAAGAACTGATGATGACACCTTAAGGTTATACAATGGAAAGTTAAGGATCCAAAAATGTATTTGCAGTGTTTTTGCTTTGTGCAGAGTTAGCTCTCTGGTCCTAAGGAGCAAACTGAAAAATTCCCAATAGCTTCAAGAAATTTTTCTAGCAAGTATCAAGCTTGAATAGCTTGAAGCAGGGAAATCTGAGAGACGTGGGCATTAAAACAAAAGAGGAAATAGTTGCTTACAATTCTGTCTTGTGAGAGAGTGAAGAATCTGAATTCTGATTACGTAAATTATGAGAGACAACAGGGAAATAAAAGCTGACTATTAGACTTTTTAATGGCAAAGTTACTTAACACACAAATCACTCTCATTTCACTGAGCTTGGAATGAGGAGAAAAGGCAGTAGCTCGGTCAAGTTTTCTAATATATCTGTAGACAGGACCAAAAGTTGGTAGTCTACAGGAAAAAGAAATAAACTTGACAGATCCTCTGCCACTAATAAGTTGCACTTGCTTGTCATTAGTTTTGCATACTCGCTGTTGTACAAACCTTTACATTCATTGTTGTTTTCAGCGCTGCTCATTCTAACAATAAAACTGAATCCAAAATTGTCTTCCGGGGTCTGTGTACACACAGGAAATTCACATTGCTTTCCTGTTTGATCTCATAGCTCCATGCTGGCAGTCTGTCAAAACAGGGAGGATGGCGACATAGGGAAGGTGGTAGGAAAAACCTGTTATGAGCCAGATCTTCAGTTGATACAATCAATGGAGCTGCACAACTCTGTAACAGAACTGTGCCAATTTATACCAGTTGGGGATGTGGCCCTGGACCTTGCAGTTCTGGAGTGTTTTGCTCTGTAGTGCCTTCACTGAAGCACCATTAAAGGGTAAAACTGAAGTGCTTCTTTCCTATTCCAGAAAGTTATTAGAATTTAAAATTGCTTTGTTACAACAAGTTTCATATCTTTTTTTAATTTTTTTTCCAGTTTATTTAACTGATGGAAAGTTGGATCCTTAAATAGCATTTAATGCTGACAATTTCTAGCATTTCAGAGTCTGTCAGTAAAGAGCAAGACTTTGATCTACATAATGTCAGGATGTCTTGTCCTGCCATAACAGGGTACACGCGCTGCTGTGGCCCTTCTCGTGGCTATGTCTGAGGAATAGCTCCGCCCAGTCTGAAGCCCCCTGCTGTCTCTCATTTGTGCTGTGACCCCTCTCATGTTTCAGGAGTTGCAGTACTCCCTTTGTGAATCAGGATGCTCCCTCTTTGTGGCTTGGCCCTCCACCCGGGGCACTATAGTTTTCCCTTTCCAGTGTATCAAAGTCTCACCAGACTCCCTGTCCGGATATTGTTCCTGGCAGTACTCCAGTTCCAACCTATGCCACTTCACCAATGGCTGGTAGGGAAAACCAGGTCTGCACACTACTCTAGATTCCAGCTCAGTGACTCTCAAATCAGAGGCCAAGGTCTCCATCATCCCAAACCTTGCTGCCATTTTCCTGAACCTTTTTGTACTCCACCTCTATCAGGCTTCTGCTCTACCACCCTTCTCCGTAAACTCTTCCTTGATGATTGGGATGCTAGGCTTCTAATCTCCCCCATCTCTCCTCCTTTCCTTTTCTAAGCCCAGAGAGTGACTGCAGGCTTCCACTCTGCAACCCCAGTTTTTCTTTTCTTTTCTTTTCTTTTTTTTTATGGCGAAGCAGACTTGACTGAATAGTCTATAACTGGCACCAACTACAATTCCTCAGTGCTTAACAGTTTATATCCTCTCATTCTGTGTTTGTCCGGTAATGTAACAGTGCCTTTTTAATAATACTGTATTTCCCTGATGGTTTTACTAAATAACATTGTGTATTTTTTAACTTAAGACAGTTGAATTTTTCAAAAAGCATTTCCCTTTCTCTGTCAAAGCCCTTACATTATGTGTCAGGGTCGGGTCAGATGGCTATAGGAGAGTAACAGAAGGCAGATATATTAGCCCCAGACTAAGTAGGTGCCTTTTCCCTGAGTAAGGTAACAGGGAAGGTTCCAGAACAATCAGGAACCTTCCAGAGACCACTAAGACAGGCTGATTAGAACACCTGCAGCCAATCAAAAAGCTGCTAGAATCAATTAAGGCAGGGTAATCAGGGCACCTGGGTTTTAAAAAGGAGCTCACTTCAGTTTGTGGTGTGTGTGTGTGTGTGGAGCTGGGAGTGAGAACGTGGACTGTTGGAGGACTGAGGTGTACAAGCATTATCAGACACCAGGAGGAAGGTGCTATGGTGAGGATAAAGAAGGTGTTGGGAGGAGGCCATGGGAAGTAGCCCAGGGAGTTGTAGCTGTCACGCAGCTGTTCCAGGAGACACTCTAGACAGCTGCATTCCAAAGGGCCCTGGGCTGGAACCCAGAGTAGAGGGCAGGCCCGAGTTCCCCCCAAATCCTCCCAACTCCTGGTCAGACACAGGAGAAGTCGACCTGGACTGTGGGTTCAGAAAAACGGCCAAGCTGAGGGCTGCTGTGAAGCTCCAAGGCGAGCAAATCCTCCAATAAGCGCAAGACCCACCAAGGTAGAGCAGGAACTTTGTCACAATACCCATAAAATGTGATCAATTGTTTCTTCCAGCTGAGAGCACACAGTCCATCTTTCTCTATTTATCTGAAAAGGATTTTTCTTTAAGCCACAATGGCCAGTTAGTACTCTAAACGAAAGCACTTCATTAGTCCTATCAAGGCCCTGAACTATGTTGTCATCCTCAATTCTAGGGCACAATACAAAAAATCTTCTTCCTCTTTTTTTCATTAATCCACATTTTTTGCCCTTGCTCTTTAATATTTTCTGTACCAGGCTTTTGAATTCCTGTGTACTTCAGGATCCATCTTTCCATTTCTTACAGAATGTGCTTGCCTTTTCTTTTTTTTAATGCCCTCATTCTGCTGCAGACTTCCTGACTTTACATCAGCCCTGCCTGCTCCTGTCAGGTTAACTCCTCCTTGGCCACATTAATCCTTTCCAGGCTAGTGTGGGGGCAAACGCCCCATCACACTTTCTTTCAAGGAGTCTGTTGCAACGTTGTTCAGAGTGTAAGAGATGTAAAGCAAGATATACCAATAAAGAAAAGTTGAGTCTAAGAAACACAAAAATACAGTATACTGGAGAATACTCATTTAGGATCAAATTCTGGTCTCATTGAAATCAATTGGAGTTTGGTCTTTTAGCTTCAATGGGGATCAGAATTTGGTCTTTTAGCTTCAACAGGGATCAAAATTTAGCTCCAGTGGGGATCAGAATAAATTTCTCACAACCATGTTTGTCATTGTTTGCTTTGAGCTGCTCCTTTAGCTCACTAGGCATAAGCTTTTTCTTTCAGAGTTGAAGGCCACTCCCACCTGGCCATTTTTGTTGCCCTTGTCTTCAGTAGGAAGATCTTTTCTGCTGTGTCAAATGAGATATGATGACCGTAACTGAGCACAGTTTTCATTAGGCCATACCATCAATTTAAGTAATGACATTGTTTTTCATCCACCATTTTAACTCTTTCCAAACCATTAACTACTCTGTAAACTTGTTCACATAATTCTAATAGGTTAGAAAGGCCTAATTTATGCCTTCAAAAACCCACACTGCTCAGCGAGGGGTCAAATACTCCAGTCCTTACTTAGCCAAAATTCCCTTCATTGACTTCAGTAGGAATATTTTTCTTGAATCATGAATAAACATTTGCATTTGGCTAGTAGGAGCCAGATCGTAAACAGATTTT
Source organism: Eretmochelys imbricata (assembly GCF_965152235.1). Classification (NCBI taxonomy): domain Eukaryota; kingdom Metazoa; phylum Chordata; order Testudines; family Cheloniidae; genus Eretmochelys; species Eretmochelys imbricata. Next base: position 196,990,765 of record NC_135574.1, on the reverse strand, counting down.
CTCCAGTGTAAATGCAGAATAACTTTATAGTTACTCTGGATTTACAGTATTACTGATAGCAACGTTTTGTCTGAAGCGTCCTGTAACTTGAATTTTCTCATTAGTTTTTCCTAGGCTCTCTGCTTTATAAATCTTGGAATGCGCTTGCTCCTTTTTCAAAAGATGGGTGTAATTTTGGTCCCTCTCCAGTAATAGCTGTTTAATGATAAATTACATGTTTTTATTAGTAGCTCAGCTGTTTTGTTCCTTTAGAATTAGCTGTCATCTAGTCCCTGCTGATTCACTACAATTGAATGTCTTTAATTTTTCCATCACCTCTTCTTTTCTTTTCTGTGCCTCACCGCAAATAGTGACTTCTGGAATAGACATTGCTTCTTCCTCACCCTAACCCCAGTCATCCTCTCCGGTTCAGACTGCTTGCAAAGAAATCTTTTAGCTTGGCTGCAAACTCCTTATCTTTGATTGCCCCCTTGCCTCTCAGGACTCTAGCACACCCACTGACTCTTCATAGGCTTCTCTTTTTCTGACCTACTTAAAGTATTGTTATATTTCAGTTTGGCAATTTATGTTTCCCATTTTCCTCTTAATCTCCATTTTTCTGCCAAACCTTATGTTCCATTGTATTAGCAACACTTGGGCTGGATTTACATTGTATGAAAGGATACTTTTGGGTCCTCAATAATTCATCCCTTGACATGGAGCTATAAGCTATTACAACTTTCATGTAGGATTTTTACTTTATGCTGCCTGGCATTTCTCTAGGGATAGAATATTTCTTTCCTTTCATTTAAAGGAGAGACAGAGGGTTAAATCCTGGAGCCACTGAAATAAATAGGAGCTTTTGCAAATGACTTCAATGAAGCCAGGATTTCACACACAGTCTTTGGTTTGTGGTCAGCTTTCCATACTGAATGAAAGGAATAGAGAGCACAAAGCTACATTTCCCCACTATTATATTGGGGAGGGCATTGGACTGAGTGTTGGAGGACTTGAATCTATACCTGGTCCAGTGTGTGCTGCTGGCTGAGACATTGCTTTGTGCCTTAGCTTGTCCATCTGTAGGATTAATTTACTCACCATTGTGAAACACTTTGAGAGAGAGAGAGAGAGAGAGAGAGAGATGGTATTCGTATCATTTATGCATTTAGGAGTTCTGTATTTGCTTATCGAGAGTATGAAGCAGTTACATAACATTTTAGGTCTTCAGAGTAATGGATAATGATTAAGTCAAAAACTCAGGCAAAATGAGTCTCCGTGAAGCCAGTTGTACAACTGACATGCTTAAAGTTATGTATTTGCTTAAGTGCTTTGTCGTATTGAGTCCTAATTAATTATTGCCTTCCCACAGAGTTAGATTTGTTTCTTGTGAAGTGTGTACCAGTGAAAATCTTGTTCAGTGACAAGTACCTAATGTTTCCCATTGCATAGAAGCCTGTTTTAAAACAGGCTGCAGAGGGTTAAATTGGCTCCCCTGTATTCCTATCTCCGGTGCTTATTCAGAAAAAGCAAGGTTGGGAAACTCAAGAGCATTTATCTTCACATCAAAACTGCTCACTGTCTTTGATGGACTCCCAACACATTTCAACAAGACGCTTAAGCTGCGGAAGCCAAAATACAAGCAGTCTCTGTTGTCGTTATTGTGCTAAAATGTGGCACACATCAAATCAGTTACAATGTAAACGGAGTTTGGTTTTTTGTTTTTGTTTCCCCTGTCAGCAGCAAGTGTTGCAGGATGAAACAAAACATCTCCTGTCTAAAACATCTCCTGACTAAAATGACTGCTTTTTAATGAATGCCATGTGATCACTAATATTGCAACCTGCCCGCACTTGACAGATTCAGTTAATGATCAGGAGCTCGGCTGGTAACCAGCCGAGCAATCCCTTCCCTTAATGGCACTATAATAGCTGATTAGGACAATATATCTCAGAAAAGCGACAGTGGAAGAGACTCACTTTCTAGCTTATTCTGACACTTCTAGCGAAGAAAGCCTTTAATCCTTTCAGAGTTTGATATTTTAACAAGGTTTGGTTTTTTCAGGTTTTCTTTTTAATGACTGACATTATCTATAGCAGATTTCTAGTTTGTTGCTTTCGCGCTGTCAGGGTTGCAGGTGACATAGGGCTCAATGTTAGTGTTCGCTTCCAAGAGGGGAGGGAAGCAAAACCAAGCTGATTCCAGCTGCCATTGGGGGGGGGCACAGGAATGGAGAGTGTTACCTGCACAGCATGCTCTTCCACCTCCCCATGTCCCACTGGAGTCCCTCTTTGTATCTGGATTGGGGGGGTTGAGCATGGCCCTGGCATTGTTTCCCTATTAAGCTCAATGGGCGCAGAGGTGGGCTAATGCTGACTAGAGCTGGTTAAAGTTTCCTGCTGAAGAAATAGGGTTTCATCGAAAACCAAATGGTTGGCAGGAAAGTGTAATTCTCAATACAATTGTTCAATGAGAAACTCTGGAATGGAATGAAATAAAGATTTTTTTTTTTTCATTCGGTTTCATTTTTTGAAAACCATTTCCTTTCTTTGAAATTTCAAAATTTCAGTTCTGTCCCCTTTCTTCCTCCTCTTGTTGGCTCTCACTGCAACCGAATGAATGCTGCCCAGCTGTTACTTCCCCCACTCCTCTGAGCACTTCAACTTCTGAAAACTTCTCCCACTGTGGCAAAGTTAGAGTAGCAAAAGAAAAAACAGAAAATGAAAAAACCTGGATGCCCGTCGTTCATTTTTATCGTACTTGGGAGGCAAAAAGGGGGAAAGGGAGAAAAATGAAATTTTGAACATTAAAAATTCTAAAAATTTGAGAACATTTCACAATTAAATTAATTAAAACTTGTTCCATTTAGACACTTAAAATTTTAAAGTTTGTTTCTATTTTGTATTTTTTTAATGGACTTTTTTTTGGACGAGCTCCAATTCTGATCTTCTGCTTTTACTCCACCGCACTGTGGTTCCTCACCACCACCCAGGCTGTGTTGGGGTGCTGTCTGGGGAACTGCAGGGAACTGGGAGTCTATAAGAGCAGAGCTGTGTTTCCCTGGGACTGGTAAGCAGTGTGAAGGAATAGGGCAGCTGAGCGGATCTGGGGTTTTCAGAAGCTGCCAACTCCAAATCCCTCCCCCAATTGGAAGCCTGCGAAAGAGAATGCACATGTTCACATTTGGAGTTTCTATTTGCCTGTGTAGTAATAGTTCATCTAGGGGAGCAGATGGGTCTTCATTTTTCAGCAAGATGGCAGCAGGCTCAGCAATACCAGCTGTAGTAATCACTTTTTATAGGAAATGTCTGAACATTCTCACAACAAATAGATAAAATCTCAACAGTCTACATAAATCTCTTGATTTGGGCAAAAGCCTGCACACGAGCTTCTTGCAATGAAGAAAAATAATCATTCAAGTTAGAAAATAGAACAAAACCCTAAAATCAAGAAGTAAGCATTTATGCTGTGGCCCAAGATTAGAGTACAGGTAGTCAGACGTCTCAGATTTAATTTAGAAGGTTCCTTTCCTATTCCTAAAAAGAAAAGGAGTATTTGTGGCACCTTAGAGACTAACCAATTTATTTGAGCATAAGCTTTCGTGAGCTACAGCTCACTTCATCGGATGCATACTGTGGAAAGTGTAGAAGACATTATATACACAGAGACCATGAAACAATACCTCCTCCCATCCCACTCTCCTGCTGGTAATACTTATTTAAAGATCACTTTAGATAAGCTATCTTTAGATACTTTAGATAAGCTATTACCAGCAGGAGAGTGGGATGGGAGCAGGTATTGTTTCATGGTCTCTGTGTATATAATGTCTTCTGCAGTTTCCACAGTATGCATACGATGAAGTGAGCTGTAGCTCACGAAAGCTCATGCTCAAATAAATTGGTTAGTCTCTAAGGTGCCACAAGTACTCCTTTTCTTTTTGCAAATACAGACTAACACGGCTGTTACTCTGAAACCTTTCCTATTCCTGTAGTACTGCTAGCAAGACTCCTTTCTGATCTGCCCTGTGAGAAGGTTCAATCTGCTATTAAATGAGGAGTACTATATGACCTAAAACGGCAGATACTTGGTAATAAACATGTGCGTTACCACCACCACGGAAATCTGTATTCACTAGTTTCCAACTTCAGCTGTTAGCAAGCAATTCTTATTTCTCATAGCTTTGGGTTTCACTTACAAGCTTTGCAATTAACACAGATTTGAATTGTTTGAAAGAAAAATATTGAATTAAAACTTGAGTTCTCTACCATATAGATAATTTCTGGGTAGGACATAAGGGGTGTCATGTTCCAGGGTACAATCCAGATCAGTGAGAGTTTATCACCGCCTGCCCCATAACCCTGGGCGCCACACAATGCTCTGCTGCTGTTGTAGCTCCCCACCTGGGCTACTCACGAATAGTCTATCAGCATTCAGGTCACACCCGGAATGTCTATGTGTAGCTACAGTCCTGGTCCAGCAACTCTCATGTGTCAGCCACGCACCACTCGTATCCTGGCTACCCCCAGCCTTGGTTACTACTTACAGGGTGACCTCCTACACACTTCCAGTCCAGAATTTCCTCCAAAATGTACTGTAGGTGGAGTATCTGTACCAAACCTTTCATACTCTGATGTTCATCGCTCACCGATTGAGGAGTCCTGAGTCAATTTTCTCCAGCCCTCTCCTGGACAGTTCAGATATTAAAGGTCCCTTACCTCTGGAAAGGGTCAATATTCAACACTTTCTGCTATTTAACTGGAGTTACCAAACAGTTGAGTTTAAACAGAGCACTGGATTGGTTGAGATCAGTGGTTCTCAATATATGGGGCGAGCCTCCCAAGGGAGGCGCGGGAATGTGTCAAGGGAGGCATGAGCTGTGTGCTTTTTTTTTTTTTTTTTTTTTAAAAAGAGCTCTGATGTCAGCCCCAGGTGGCTGGGGCTAATGCAGAAGGACTGTGCACACCCAGGAGTGGGGATAAAGAGGACATCCAGAGCGCTGCCGCCTGGGCCAGGGCTCTCCTATCCCCCCAGTCCCTCACCAGGAAGCAGCCTGGGCTCAGCCTGTCATCCACAGTGCGACGGCGGCAGCAGCAGCAGACAGAAGTAATGGTTGTCTGCTGTGAAAAGGTGATCTTGACAAATATCACTTTGCCACCCTTACTTTTGTGCTGAGGCTGGCATGGTGCTGTCTTCAGGGCTGGGCACCCAGCCAGCAGCCGCAGCTCTCTGTTCTGCCTGATCAGAAAGTAAACAGCCACGTGCTGCTGTAACTGCAGCTTCCTGCTGACCATCAAGTGTTGCCTGAAGTGGAGTACACTGTAGCCTAGCCCTGAGATGACAAAGATGTAGAGGACTATAGAGGTCAACTTCTGACAAGAATGGAGAGTCTCTTGGACATTCAAAGGTGGAAGAAGCCATTTCTGGCACTGTTGCTCTCGATTAATCCAGGACCAGATTTGAGTCAACGGGGATACAAGGGATCCATTGTGCAGGAGGGAGTTATAGTCTAAAGATGACTTTTGGATTGGGAGGTGAGTAAGAGGAGCGAGGAATCAATCTTGCTTGTTTGTTCAACTGCAGCCATGAAAATAAAGTCCCCTACACGAAGAACTTTTCAAAGAGACGCATGACTTCTGATTGACTTCTTGTGCTGTAATGCTGTGTTGGTAATCAATACACAGAGAGGAGGCCTCAGACTTTCAAATGTCATGGAATGCCTCAAGCTTTGTGATTGCCAGGAGTTGGCTTTGAAAAATGTTGGTTCAGCAAGGTGATGGTACAGATGGATGAAACTGTTTGAGTAAAACAAGAACAGATCTAGACTATTGCATAAAACTCAAAATGAATCTTTCAAACTTTTGTGGGTGGTGTGTGTCTGTTTTTTTTGTGGCATGTCTCTGCACATCCTAGACTAGAAGCAGAAGTACAGTACTGAAATATTACTGTGCCATTTCTAAGCTAAAAACAGCTTAGAAACTTACATCCAAAAAGCCCCTTTGCCCTGTTTTGTAGTCTCAAGGGATTCAGAGAAGCTTATAGGTGGAATATCTGTACCAGACCTCTCGTGCTCTTTGATTTAGGGGGGAGGGATAGCTCAGTGATTTGAGCATTGGCCTGCTAAACCCAGGGTTGTGAGTTCAATCCGTGAGGGGGTCATTTAGGGATCTGGGGAAGAAATTGGGGATTGGTCCTGCTTTGAGCAGGGGGTTGGACTAGATGACCTCCTGAGATCCCTTCCAACCCTGATAGTCTATGTTCATCGCTCACTGATTGAGGAGTCCTGGGCCAATTCAGCTTCCGACAGATAACCAACTGACAGGTTAACCCTTATCCACTGCTGCAGTGCACATCAATAACCCTCACGAATGAGTTGCTTATTTTAGATGAACCATCTATGGAATTAATTGATTCGTCAGAAGCTTTGCCAATTTCCTCTCTGGTAAAGTAGGCAAATTAGATGATGCTTTGTGTAAGAGCCAAACAATTGTCCTAAAGTACTGAAATCACTGCTGTGCAGTGGACGGATCTTGTGGTTCATATGAGTTTCTGAAAGAGCAGTGGTTCTTGTTTTACTGTTGCTCTTGACCTCTGCCTCCTCCCGTCTTTCTGTTTATCATGCTCACTTTGTTTTACTTAGATTGAAAGCTCTTCAAGACAGATATTGTATCTACCTATGTGTTTGGTACAGCACATGGCCCAGTGGGACATGAATCCTGACAGGGCTTACTGTCATACAAAGGATAAGAATGTCATGGCACAGTGGTGATGTACTGTGCCCTCGATGGTAGTTAAGCAAGGATGAAGGAGTAATCTGATTAATAACTTAAAGCCAGATTGTCTCTGTTCTTAGCATGGGTGTGCAATGGGGAGGGAGCAAGGTGCTTCTTCCTTCTTCATGTGAGACCTACACCAGGGCAGAGCCAGTCATAGTCCCTGCATGCCTAAGGCAAGGAAGAGCATCCAGGATCCAAGTGCTTGACCCCTCCCTTCTTTCTACCAGCCCACAAGCTGGCCAGTCATGGCAACATGAGCATGCAGTGATGTAGCATGGGATGGTAAAGCAGGTATTCTCTTTGCACCCTGGAGATCTGAATTGCCTCTGACTTTTATGAAGGGCTGTGTGTCTCTAATTCTGTTTGCATGTCGCCAGTTGCAATAGTAGCAGCAGACTGGATTGCTGGGCAAGACCACCCTAAGAATGATCCATGTTAGGTCCCAAAGCATTTGCTAGTGGGGACAAGATAAATATATTTAAAGACAAGCACTAAATTTGTGATTTTTTTTTTTTTAATTACAGAAAAAGTAATTTTAGAGATTTTTATGGTTCCCTCTGAGCACTCTACATTTGGATGTCATACAAAGAAATGTTCCTGATCCGACTTTTAAAAATGTTCTAAACTTTTCTCAACACTTATTCAGCAGCAGTGACATATAAAGAATACTTATGATTGGTGTGATACAAATGTTTGGGGTTTTTTCGTCTGTACTCATGATGGACTTTATAGTATACTACATCATCATGTAATATATGTATATAAAATTATAATGATTGTACATTTATAGAATGCATTATGTTCTGGAGGATTCAAAAATGCCACATCAGCTTAACAGATGTGCAATACCATACAGAAGAATTGCTTCATTCACCAACTGTTTAACAGCCGCAGCGTTCAGGGCAGGAAGCATATAATGACTTTTTTCCAGTTGAAACTTCATTGGAATAAAGGAGAATGCAAATACCTGAGTTGGACTTAACCTAGGTGGTCCTGTTCTAACCTCCCTACGCTGAGCATTACCAAGGCAATACAGAACCCTTAATGATTCCAAGGAGAGTTGATGGACCTTTTCTGAATGACGTGTTTTCATTTTAAAATGGCTTTTTTTTTTTGAAAACGGAATTCTTTATATAAAGTTGTCAGCATTTTAAATTTTCCATGGAAGAATGTAGTGCTTTAACATTCTTAGAAAAATGGATTTAGCAAAAGAAAATTGTCAATTTCTGTTTTCAATGTTTTTGATGATTTTGTGGGGAGAAAAAAATCATTTAAAGATGCTGGGAAAACCACATGAGGCCCATTTCAGCTATTTTGAAATGAAAACAACTTTGACATTTTGGCAGCAATTATTTTTGACCAGCAGTGATCACAAGTCGTCAGGGCCTCAGTTTTACATACCACTGAAAGATGTCACATTCAAAAGCACAGTGTTCCCTAGCAGGATACTGGGGCACTGGGTCAGTGCTAGAACCTAGAGGCAAAATTGTTATCCCACTAAGGTCAATGGCAAAACTTCTATGAGTGAGGTCAAGGGTTTTCACCCACGTGTGAAGCCAGCCTATCTTGCTTAACTTGTGTGATCTAGCAGGTTTTCAGCACAAGGCAGTCGTGCCATAAGCCACATTTAAAATGTTTCACAAGTCCTATGTACACCAAATGGAAAACGTACACAGTAAATATGGTTCATGTAAAACTATAAATGAAGGAATGACTAGCAAGAGGAAGAGAACAAGTCAGTGTAACATCTAAATGAAAATGTGAGGAGGTTGTGCAGCTGGGGAATCTTTCATGAGGCTCATGCTGATGAGCTTCTAAACGCTGCTGTAATTCTGGCACATGTAAATCTGCCCCAAAAAAAGTCTGGGATAAAGAAGCCAGACAAATCTGAATTCTTAACTAGAGAGCCAAGACGACTGCTTAAGATAGCAAGGGAGAAAGGGGAGGTAGTTGCACAAACATTACTGTTGGTTATTCAGTGCCACACGTGTACATGGTGCCTTGCAAACAGTTAAAAACATGGTGGTGCCTCACTCCAGGAGCTTACCATCTGAGGCCTTGGTCCTGCAAAGAATTGGGTATGTGGGTTTCTTTAAACACACGTGGATGTCTTTGCAAGGTTGGGGCTTTAAGGCTCCAGTTCTGCTCTTTTTGAAGGCAAAACTCTCTCTGACATCAAAGGGAGAAGGATCAGGCCATTATTACACACAACACAGTGATTGATGACAATAGACAAAGAAACGGGGGTGGGAGGATGAGGGCTATAACAGTGGCCAAGCATAGCATATTCTTATATAAAGATAGGACTGAACTCGCCCTGGTGTAACTCCAATAAAGGCAATGCAGTCGCACTAGGGATTCAAATAACCCACAGAGTTTCTAGCTCTAGGCAGTTATTGGAAATGGAGTCCTTGAATAGGAACTGGGACTCTGCGATTTCCAAGTAACTTGCTCTTCTGACCTCTGCATAAAGAAAAATGTGCAATATTAAAAAATAATTCTGAGAGAGAAATAACTTGATACCTAATTTTTTTTTAAAAAAATCTGTAACTTATATTTGAAGAAACAGCCTCAAATTGTTAAAAAGCCAGATGATAAAACCATGAACATTTTTAGACCAGCATGAGTCAGTCTTTGGAGTTAAATGTGAATGTGTTCATCATTGAAAACATGAAAATGTTTTAATTAAAATAATAAAACGATTATTAAAATGGGGGCTTGATCCTGCAAAGCCCTACTTGCATGATGAAGGCTTACCCTTGTGTGCAGTCCCATCAGGCCTGATTCTGGGCTTGCTTACACTGGTATAAAACACATTGACTTCAGTGGTGTTAAATCCTGGTTTATGGTGATGTCAGGGACATCCATCAAAGTGAAAAGATTATTCCTGTGATACAGGCTGTGCGTGGCTGGGGCTTCAATTCCTGAAGAGAAAAGAGTGTATAAAATAATAGTTTTTAAAGTTCAGCTGAACTTTGCCACGAAAGGTACAGCATGGAAAAAATCATCTATGCTGCCTTTGGCTTTGTGGACTGATGGTGGTGCTGGATTGCTGCTCATGTTCTTACAGCTGAAGTGTGGGATTTTTGGTACAGAAGTGGTTTTCTGTTAGTCAGGAGTTAACAGGCATGGGCTGCATGTTTTGCCAATAAGTGTCTTTATTAAGTATATTTTTGAAAGAGTTTCTTTCCGTGCCTGTAAACAGCAGGAGTTGGTGGAGTATGCTTCGATAAACATGTCAATGTATTTGGTAAATTTGGATATGAAGACATGTCTGAGTTAAGCTGATATCTTTCCATCATGGAACACTACGAGCACAAACCTGCAGCCCTCCTGCATGGGGCTCTCCTGGCAGTCAGTGGGAGTTCTGTGTGTGGATGGCAACAGGACTGACTCTTGAGTTATTGATGGAGGGTAATTTTGTGTGGCCCTGCTGAGCAGTTTTAAATTCCTCTCTGGATAGAGGGAACAGCTGCCAACATTCTCCTGGCTGTTTTGAAACGGACTGAGGTCAGCGGGAGGATCAGAAGAGCTGGCTTTCAAAACGAAAACTGTGTTTTTTCTGTGTTGAGCCTGACCCCACTCAGGACTGTCTTTCTGTGTGACCAGCAGGACTTTCTGAGCATAACACGCCAGACTTTGCACTGTATTTGACTGTTTCACAATTTACCACCGGTGCAAGCCAATGATAAAGCTGGGATAGATGGAGCACAGGAGGAGCCTCAGGTGCCATACATCTTCCAGACTGGCTCCTACACCAACCCCAGTCTCCTGTGATTAGCGCAGGGGATCTGGCCATGTTGTCCCTGTACCCCAGTGATCTCCAGCTGTTGAATAGCCCTTTGGAGCTGTTAGCAGCTGCAGTAATATAGAGCAGCCTCTAGTCTGCTCTAAGTTACATTTAGGTGCTGGACCAGCATATAGATGGCCCAGAATTGCAGGTGGAGGGGCACAGAGGCCATTTTAGCACAACCCCATTCCCCCAAGCTCTACAGTGTGCTCATCAACCACCGCTATTAGGTATTCTGACACCTCCGGTTGTTTTAAATGGATATACAATGGGCCATGCACATGAAGCTTGAAATGGGGAGAAAGATCAGATGTGGTGAAGCATGACTCATAATGTAGTTGTGATGTGGTAAAAGTCCTTGATTATATGTTCATGTGTGATCCACTCACAATACAACAGTCTGAATCCCAGTTTATTATTTGTCATTAGTGGAAGTTACAGGAAAGGTTTAGCATTTGGATAACAAAATATTGCAGATCAGGCCTGAGATACATTGGGAGAGCGTTGTTCAAAAGCTGGTTGTGTGCTGGCACACTATGGCTGGCTTTAGCCATTGCAATCTGTCCTTAACTTCATGAGCACCAAATTTACCACACACACAAATTAACATAAAAGTGATTTTAGAATGAGAATTGAGATCAGGAAGAATAATTGTGGATCAGACCCCAGTTGCCTCCACATAAGTGTCTTGATCCCAAGTCCCAGGCCAAATTATTTCTCCTTTGGCTCTTCCACTGTTGGTTCAAACAATCAAGACAAATGCATAGTTTAAAAAGAAACTGAACTGTGTATTAAAGGCCAAATTTCCATAATGTAGAGGCATGTGCAACTGTGAGCGCAGATCTGGTATTTGCATCAGCAAATGGTCACAGCTAATCAAATGCATGCAAAATTACCACAGCTGCATATGCAGTTACATGGCTAAAACGATGGGGAAACTGATTCTTAAGACCTCTCCTCAGGCTTGTGTGCTCTATGAACCCTCACCCGTCTAAGATACGTTCTTCTTTGATGACTTAGGTTCAAAGTCACCGAGTCACAATAGCTGAGTCGGTAACACTGCTCAGCTGCTGCTGTGATTGCATTGCAGGGTCAAGGAGGATGTTCCAAGGTGTGATGAGAAAAGGTAGAATCACTCTTTTGGAAATAAGAGTCCAAGGGAGCAACATGGCCAGTGGAATTGGCAACGGTAGGACACAAGTGGGGAAATGGACCACATCTACAGGGAGGCATTCGTAGTATTTGCACTCCGGGAAGTGTGGAAGACAAAGCTAGGCACAGTTGGAAGAGTGAATAGATTAGACCAAACTAGAGATGAGGTTCCAACAGAACAGAGCTGTGCACATACAGCTTCAAAGATGGGGATTTAGTGTGAGATTTTCAAAGGTATTTAGATGCCTGAACTGCTTAGGGGCTTTTGAAAATCCCACTAGGGAACATCTACATCTTTAGGTGCCTAAATAACTGAAAATCTGGCCCTTAATCTGCACAGAGACTGTGCTTTGTGTGAAGCTGCTGCTTTGTGTGTGCTATGGAATTCATATTTATTTGTGTCCTGTTGACTTTTAATGCCATTTCTTAGAATTTACTGAATGGCTCTGGCTTAACAATACACAAGATTCCATTCCCGAGCTAAAGAAACACTTTGGTTTTCTGCCTCTCATTATATCTGATTTGCTGTGGGTGTGTAACATTCTTTTCTATTTAACCAATGATAGTCTTTTAAGCAAGTGAGACCATGGAATATTTACATTTTTCTATGGCACTTGGTCTGTACATAGCCAACATTATCTGTTCCTTTCATTTTTTTGCTAGTTAAAAGTAAATTGATGGAATTCCAATTCAATGGTAATTTCAGGTTTCAGAGTAGCAGCCGTGTTAGTCTGTATTCGCAAAAAAAGAAAAGGAGGACTTGTGGCACCTTAGAGACTAACCCATTTATTTGAGCATAAGCTTTTGTGAGCTACAGCTCACTTCATCGGATGTCACATGTCTGTATGCAGTATCAGACAACGGGGGTGAAGTGAACTGAAGGCACAGTAAACTGTTTAACATCACTGTTATTTGTATGAGAAGTGTTGGCTTAGACAAACATGACGCGCATGTAATAGATTTATTTGGTTTCAGAGAGATGAAGTGGGTGAGGTAATATCTTTGATTAGACCAATTTCTGCTGGTGAGAGCCAAGCTTAAGAAACCTTTTCTCTCCCACCAACAGAAGTTGGCCCAATCAAAGATATTACCTCACTAATCTTGTCTCTAATAGCCTGGGACGGGGGGGCCAACATGGCTACAACAACACTAAATACTTACTTGGCTTCAGACAGCTTACTGAAGTCACTGATACAGCAATGGTTTTGATTCACATCACTAGTACTGGTACTTCAGGTTGTCAGGAGTGGTATTATAAGCTTGTCCTTCCTACCCTAGGGCCTGATTGTTCATTCCTTCCAGTAAGCTGAGTGTACATGAGTAGTCCTGTTGACAAGGCAGAATCGGGCCTTAGTGCTTAACTTGGGGTGTGCTGAGCCTTGGTGCACCGCTGCTGCTGTCTCCTGTCAGTAGTCAGGAAGGCTGTCCCTGCCCCACAGCTGTGATTACTCTTTTGATCAGGAGGCTGGGATTTGGAGCAGCCACATTTCCATGGTGGTTAAGAGCATATGGAACTGAATGGGAGAAAGTGAGCCCTGGCTGGTACAGCTGACACCAGCTGCCTCAATCGTGCAGTCTTTGCCAATGCATCTAGATTTGAGCTTCGAAGGCATTTTACACAGTTTTGTCCAAATCCCATTGAAATTCAGTGGGAGTCAGGCTCCTAACTCTCTTAGGATCCTTTGAAAATCTTAGGTGTTGTCCTTATGCCCATACAGACAGATTTTTAAGGTTATTTAGGCACCTAACGTTACAGATAAGCAACCCCAGACTTTAGAAAATCCCTCTAGATGCCTAACTCCAACTGAAGTGAATTTTTAAATGTAGTGATTTCTTTAGCAATAAAATGTAAATTAACTAAATATTAAACACTTGGAAGGTCAAATCCCCAAACTTTTGAAAATCCCTAAATACCTTAAAAAAATCTCACCGGTAATCCTGCTGATATTAATGAAACTACTCTTGTAAGTAAAAGGGTGTAAGAATCAGGCCCTCAAACTGCTAAATGGGCAGCTGGTTGCCCTAAAAGTTTGTTTGTTCTTTTCAAAGGTTAAAAACTGTAATTTTAACCTTTGTTTCTTCTTCATTCTGAGACAAAGCCTGGTATAAAAAAAATAAAATAAAACCTGTCAGGTGATGGAGAATGCACTGTGTGGCTTTTACAGAAATGTGTCTGTTTTAAAACAAAAATCAAGAAAACATGAGGTAACATCAAAAGATGACCCACTAGGTACAGTGAAGAAGAGCTCCAGAGAACTAGAATGTGGTACCCAATCAGACAGCAGGTGGTGGTTTTCTGAGCTGCGACTGAATTCCACTAGAAGTTCCACGGAAATTGACATATTAAATTACTTCATGCTGATCATGTTATGGCAATAAAGACAAAATGAATTAAAGACTGAACACTTTGTTATCTAGAAAGGTAAGAGTGTTTTTTAATGTTATATTAATAATTACTGAACTACAATGCTGTTGAATGTTGATAAAGGCAGAACTGCTTCTTGAAATGCCGCTGCTGACAGTCTGTGGCAGGCACTTTAAAATATGATTTCTGAGTCTTAGGAGAAAAAAGAATAAATTATTATTTGTGATTACAGGATTTCAGGAAAAGCTTATTCTAGTCACATCTCCTTGAACATTTGCCTGCATCCCCTCTGCTTTCCATATAGGCTACCTTTGAATGATACGTGAGAGGAATGTACTCAGTCTTTTTTGGTCACAAATAATATAGACATTGTCAATGGAAGATCTGTATGAAATCCTCAAAACAAAACAAAATTGGCAGCATGTGCACACACATTTGCAGGTAGTTCCTGATTTCGTGCAAAATGGTGAATGGGGATGAAGCTTGTATGTTGCAAACCTACTGAAGCTACTGTCACTAGAAGCACCTTGCCTATGAGCCTGTATCTGATATCTCCGATTCCTAACCCCATCATGGCCTAATAAACATACCTCATGCTTTTAACGCTCAATCTTCACACCCCGTTCCCCAGGAGAGTCTAATGGAGAAGGTGAACTGCATTGAAATGGTTATAGTCATTCGCATTTTGTATTCTTAACTTTTTGTTACTTTATAAAAATATACTCTGTTTTGGAGTTATGGAGGCCGGGTGCTTTAAAGAAGTGTATCCTCCAGTTTGCTATTTTCATTTTGGTCGAGCTGGATGAAAAGTGTTGCAAAAGTATTTGGGGGAAAATCGTCACAAGTGCCCAAGTCACTTAGGAGACTAAATTCAATTTTCAAGAGTGGCATAGATGTTCAAACCCTAAGTATTATTGAAAGTCAATAGGATTAGATGCCTAAGTCAAATTTTTAAATGTAGCTAGGTGCCTAGAGATGCAGATAGGTATCTAGTGGGTTATGCAAGCGAGCCTATGCACCTAATTCCCCCTGTGCTTTTGAAAATCCCACTAAGTGCCTATCTATATCTTTAGGCACCTAAATATCTTTAAAAACCTGGCCTGTGGAGATTTGGCCAAGATCACACCTCAAGTCAGTGTGAAAAGCAGGACTAGACTGTACACACTAAAGTTTGTACCTGAGATGACCAAACTCCCGTACACATTGGGGAGAAGCGTTTAATACATTACCAGTCTAGAATTTCCCGGGGAAATGTGCAAAATAATTTTAGTGAGGATAGTTAAAAAATGTTCTTCAAATGCAAGACTAGATTGTGTCCCATTGGCATACCCCATGTAACACAGTGCAGGGGAGGAATTGTGGCTCCAGGGCAGGTAGTAATTTATTTCTGGCCTCTACCTAGTGTGCAGCTCAGGGCTCAGCTCTGTTGGGTGTAGTAGGGGAAAGCAGAGTCAAGGTTCCATCCATTCCCCACCTTTCCCTGCTCACCAACTGTGGAAGTAGGGTAACCCAGTGCCCCTGAACTTTATGCACCCAATCCAAAGGTCCAGGTAATCCAGGCAGGGGAATAAAGGTTATTGGGGTTTATTCCCCTCTGCTCTCCTGTGTGGGCATCACATCTGAGTCAGAATTTAGAGCTTAGTGTAGAAAATATCCTCCATCTCTTGCAAAGTATTTAAGTTTTTTAAAGTAATAGTGGGCAGATGTGCAAACACTAATGATTATTTTTTAAACTCTCTTCAGCATCCGTTACTCCAGCATTGCATTGATGAGGCTCCTCCAAGCTGAGGATCTGGGGTATAAGTGGTCAGTGAAAGGCAAGGCAAGAAGAGCAGTCAATCTGAAAAAGAACCCACTGTTCTAGCTTGCCTGCCTGTCAGGGTAAAATTGGTTTTATTACATTTTTTCCCCCTCCACAAGCATTTCTAGTCCTCTGAAAATCCTCACTGAGAATCTTCAAACATGGACTGATATTAATCTATTCTGTTTGTATCCATCACCTCTTTCATGGGGTGTTTGAAGCTTGCTAGTAGACCCTTTTAAATGAAATGATTCATTTCCCAACACTGTCCAGCCGCACAGATAGAACTGCTCTGCTTCGTGTGGCTCCTAAGATTTGTTTTTGTGGACCCGATCTCAAGCTTTGTTCCTTCAGTTGTTTTGTATGACAACAAGAGACAGTCAAATTGATTAAAACTTCTAAGTGTATTAAAAGCAAGGCTGGCTGAAAGCTTAAATCAATAGTTCTCTGGGAGACACTAGAAAAGTACTACACTTTGGGAAGCTTTGGTCAGTGACAACCGCTATGCTGCTGTGTCAGACTTCAGGCACTGTTGGTGTTCTGTGATGGGGTGTGTTCCCTAAATAGGCCCTGAATGGGTAAATGTGGGCCTGAGAGACCAGTTATGTCATCTGGCTGCACCTGGAAGGAGAGCCAGGCTTAGCTGATCATGAAGCCCCGCTGGGCAAGAAGAGGCTGGTTAGTATAAAGAGAGGAAGTCTGTAATAGAAGGGGGGCTGCAGTCAGAGAGTCTGCAGTCGTTGTCTGGGAGTAGAAAACTAGTAAGGTGTTCGTGGCTGCTTCACGGATATCAGGGGACCGGCAGGTAGAAGAAGCCTCCCCATGCTGTACATTGTCACATAACTGCAGTTTGTCCTTGTCATGAGGCTTCCCAGTGCTTCCCTTTGGGACAATGCAGATTTGTGCTGTCTTTTGACTCCTAAATGGGGCCTGGAACCACCAACATTTCAGGCCAGTTGATAAACAGACCCCTCCAGAGCCTTTGACCACCTTCCCCAATCATCCATAGAGATGCTCCCCCAGGTCCCTCTCTTCTGATTGATCTCTTGATCTTCCCCTTAGATTGTTGGGCCTGATCTAAACACAGTTAAACCAGCACAAAACCCTCTTGGTTAGGGGTGTGAGTTTTTAAAAAAAGCAGACAAAAAAGAAGTTATACTGGTACAACCCCCCTCGTGAGGACCCACAACAGTATAAAGGTGCCTTAAACAAGTACAGCTTATTCCCCTTCACATACAGGAAGAGTGATACCCTATAAGACACCTCTACATGGATGTAAATGCATCCACAGAAGGGGATTGTACCAGTATAACAATATCTGTACAGTTAAAGTGGTACAGGGGGTCCCCGGTATATGTTGGGGTTGCATTCTTGAAAAGGGCAATGGATACCGAAATGACAGACACTGGGGAATTTTTTCCCATAAGAAATAATGGCCCGCTCCACCTCTTCCTGCCCAGTTTCGTCCCCTCCTCCAAGTGCGCCCCATCCCCGCTCCTTCCCCTCTCTCTCAGTACCTGCAGCAAGCCGGGGAACAGCTGTTTCACGGTGAACGGAAGGCGCTGGGGGTGGGGGATGGCTGCCGGTGGGTGCTAAGCACCCACAGAAAAGCCACAGGGTAAAGCAGTTGGATTTGAGTGCAAAATAATTAGTAGACAAAGATAGATACAGGCAAGGGAGTAAGGGTCCCTTCTCCGATGCAATTGAACAGAAATGGAGTGACAGGCAGGCTGCTGTAGATGGTTTGTGCTCCAGAGGAGAAGGCTCTCATACCCACAATGGTGAAACTGTGAAAAGACAGAAAGTAGGCTGGTGTTTGACAAAGCGGAGAGGGTGGGGACAGGAGGGAAAAGACTTCAGGTGCATTAAGTAGAGCAAAACTATTGATGTGTTGAAACACAAGGTGGGCAGTTTTACATTGGATGCTGTGGAATGAATGGGAGAAATCATTTAATTTGTCTGAGGATGGCAGTAGTTTCTGAATGTGCTGATAAGATGCCTGATGGGGAATGAGTCTACAGAGAGAATCCACATTTCTGAATCAAGCTGATGTGATAATTAATCTCTTGTGATTCTAATGGATGTCTACAGAGCAGGAGAAACAAAAGATCATGCTCTGAATGTGATTAATGCATCATTAGCTGTCAGACCAAGAGTTTTGGAAGTGAGTAAACAAGCCTTAGGCCAGACTGGTGACTGCATCTGAGAAAATTGCAGGAGCAGAAGAGTGGGGAGATGGGGCTCAGCATTTATTTTCCATGAGTGTTATGGTGTTTTATTACTTGTCCGAAATCACTCTGCTCCCAGAATGTATAAACAGAAGGAACAGCCTTTTGATTTTTAGAACAAAGCTCAGTGACTCAGGACTCAAACTTAGTGAGGAAATTACAGGAGAGAGACAGTTGACCACAGTCTCGCACATGGGGCCCCACTCACATACAGGCTCTGTAGGAACCTGAACAGTGAGCACAAAGACAGTGCGAAGTAGTTCTACTGCTGACAAAAATTACAGTGTCTTGCTGTACAGACTCAGGGGTTTAGACCCGTATTCTTACAAATGGCTAATTTGAAACAGTATTACATTTTTGCCACGCTGTGTGGGGTTGGGCAAACCACTTAATCTCGGTGACTCAGTTTCCCTTCCTGTAAAACGGGAGTTACTACTTCCTTTGTAAAGAATTTTGTGATCTTTGGATGAAAGGTACTGTAGATGTGCAAGATGTGCTGAATATTGATTAATTATTGCTGCTATTTTGTTGGGATGAGAGTAAGCATTTATTTTTAGTTAACACAGTTTGATGCCAACTCTCTTCCTCCTCATACCTAGGAGCATGGGATATTTGTTAGTGTACGTTTAGGGTGCCCAGATGGGGGGCAAAAGGGGCAGTTTGCTCCAGTGTTCCCCCCACTTGAAAGGGCCCCCAAAATGGACGGTTAGCTGAGCCAAATGTGAGTGAGAGGCTTTGCAGCCTGACACATGGAGTCCCAGCGCCACTCAGGTTTGGTGCTCACCACCGATTGTGTAGGGAGCCACTTGTCTGCCCTGGCTGGCCAGATCCCACTGTTGCTGATTAACATCGATACAGTTTATACCAGCCAAGAATTTGGCATGTAGTGTATGAAATGTCACCATCTCTGAAATGTGCCTAGCCCGAGGAGGCCCCCAAAGAGAGAGAAGCTCCTTCCACCTCTCCCTCTGATAACAAATGAGCCAGGCACAATCTCTGCCAGTGAATAAGGACTTCAGTATAATGTTTGAATCGCTTCACGTACTACTAAAATCTCACCAGCTCTGGAGTGTGTAGCAGCTGTCTAACAGTGCATAATTCATGTGCTAGGGATGGTCCTATTATTTATGACAGGTTTCAGAGTAACAGCCGTGTTAGTCTGTATTCGCAAAAAGAAAAGGAGTACTTGTGGCACCTTAGAGACTAACCAATTTATTTGAGCATGAGCTTTCGTGAGCTACAGCTCACTTCATCAGATGCATACCGTGGAAACTGCAGCAGACTTTATATATACACAGAGAATATGAAACAATACCTCCTCCCACCCCACTGTCCTGCTGGTAATAGCTTATCTAAAGGAATCATCAGGTTAGGCCATTTCCAGCACAAATCCAGGTTTTCTCACCCTCCACCCCCCCACACAAATTCACCCTCCTGCTGGTGATAGCCCATCCAAAGTGACAACTCTTTACACAATGTGCATGATAATCAAGTTAGGCCATTTCCTGCACAAATCCAGGTTCTCTCACTTCCTCACCCCCCTCCAAAAACCCACCCCCATACACACACAAACTCACTCTCCTGCTGGTAATAGCTCATCCAAACTGACCACTCTCCAAGTTTAAATCCAAGTTAAACCAGAACATCTGGGGGGGGGCGGGGTAGGAAAAAACAAGAGGAAATAGGCTACCTTGCATAATGACTTAGCCACTCCCAGTCTCTATTTAAGCCTAAATTAATAGTATCCAATTTGCAAATGAATTCCAATTCAGCAGTTTCTCGCTGGAGTCTGGATTTGAAGTTTTTTTGTTTTAACATAGCGACCTTCATGTCTGTGATTGCGTGACCAGAGAGATTGAAGTGTTCTCCGACTGGTTTATGAATGTTATAATTCTTGACATCTGATTTGTGTCCATTTATTCTTTTACGTAGAGACTGTCCAGTTTGACCAATGTACATGGCAGAGGGGCATTGCTGGCACATGATGGCATAAATCACATTGGTGGATGTGCAGGTGAACGAGCCTCTGATAGTGTGGCTGATGTTATTAGGCCCTGTGATGGTGTCCCCTGAATAGATATGTGGGCACAATTGGCAACGGGCTTTGTTGCAAGGATAAGTTCCTGGGTTAGTGGTTCTGTTGTGTGGTATGTGGTTGTTGGTGAGTATTTGCTTCAGGTTGCGGGGCTGTCTGTAGGCAAGGACTGGACAGCCCCGCAACCTGAAGCAAATACTCACCAACAACCACATACCACACAACAGAACCACTAACCCAGGAACTTATCCTTGCAACAAAGCCCGTTGCCAATTGTGCCCACATATCTATTCAGGGGACACCATCACAGGGCCTAATAACATCAGCCACACTATCAGAGGCTCGTTCACCTGCACATCCACCAATGTGATTTATGCCATCAT
Organism: Eretmochelys imbricata; assembly: GCF_965152235.1. Classification (NCBI taxonomy): domain Eukaryota; kingdom Metazoa; phylum Chordata; order Testudines; family Cheloniidae; genus Eretmochelys; species Eretmochelys imbricata. Next base: position 196,970,262 of record NC_135574.1, on the reverse strand, counting down.
GTGCCAGCAATGCCCCTCTGCCATGTACATTGGTCAAACTGGACAGTCTCTACGTAAAAGAATAAATGGACACAAATCAGATGTCAAGAATTATAACATTCATAAACCAGTCGGAGAACACTTCAATCTCTCTGGTCACGCAATCACAGACATGAAGGTCGCTATCTTAAAACAAAAAAACTTCAAATCCAGACTCCAGCGAGAAACTGCTGAATTGGAATTCATTTGCAAATTGGATACTATTAATTTAGGCTTAAATAGAGACTGGGAGTGGCTAAGTCATTATGCAAGGTAGCCTATTTCCTCTTGTTTTTTCCTTCCCCCCCCCCCCGATATTCTGGTTTAACTTGGATTTAAACTTGGAGAGTGGTCAGTTTGGACGAGCTATTACCAGCAGGAGAGTGAGTCTGTGTGTGTATGGGGGTGGGTTTTTGGAGGGGGGTGAGGGAGTGAGAGAACTTGGATTTGTGCAGGAAATGGCCTAACTTCATTATCATGCACATTGTGTAAAGAGTTGTCACTTTGGATGGGCTATCACCAGCAGGAGGGTGAATTTGTGTGGGGGGGTGGAGGGTGAGAAAACCTGGATTTGTGCTGGAAATGGCCTAACCTGACGATTACTTTAGATAAGCTATTACCAGCAGGACAGTGGGGTGGGAGGAGGTATTGTTTCATATTCTCTGTGTATATATAAAGTCTGCTGCAGTTTCCACGGTATGTATCTGATGAAGTGAGCTGTAGCTCACGAAAGCTCATGCTCAAATAAATTGGTTAGTCTCTAAGGTGCCACAAGGACTCCTTTTCTTTTTGCGAATACAGACTAACACGGCTGTTACTCTGAAACCAATCTAGTTCTTAGTGTCTTTGCTTTTGTTATTGATACTGATAATTTTTTATTTAAGCTTGACACACACGGAGCAAGGGATGTTATGGCAAAAGCTAAGAGTTCCGGATTAAAGCACAAGGTGAATGTATTTTGGAAATGTGTATTAATAGTCTGATTTGCATAAGATCTATGGACAGGGCTTCAATAAAAAGCTACATTATGAAAAGGAAAAACAAGACTGGCTAACACAAGCCATTTCATCCTCTTGACGTTCCTCCTCATCTCTGCCAAATCTCCGCAAATGCCCTTGTTCCTCTCCTCTTATGTTAGCCCCAAATCTCTCCCATGCCATGGCCTCTATCCCACAAGCCAAGAGAATCTGGGGAAGATTCCACTTAGCACCTACTGCTTTCTATAGGAGTTAGATACTCAAATACCTTTGAGGATCTGGTCTCAGGAACCGCAATGCTGGGCACTAGTACAAAAGCCTAAGGTCCAGATTTTTAAAGGTATTTAGGTCCCTAGTAGGATTTTTAAAAACACTGGAGCAAGTTATGCATCTAACTCCCAGGTTCAATAGCTGCCAGAAAAAGTCACCTCTAGGAGTAAATTGTCTCTATCTTATGCACATGGCCTTCATGCTTGCTTTTGAAAATTCCACTAGGTGCCTAATACCTTTTGAAAATCTGGCCCTATGTGATTGTCAATACCACTCCTATATTGACCATAGGGTAGCTTTTGTTCAGTAATGGGGAGCTCGCCTTCCTGGCCAGGGGCTGAGAGTCTGGAAGCATTCCCGATCATTGTTTTGTGTGAGAACTGCAGTTCTTCCACAATAACGGATGTGTAGGGGATGTATGGATCTCGGATAAAGATAACTCACTCCTCAAGATGACACATTCCTAGCTGACATTGATTTGCAAAATGAATGACTACTGAAGCTGGAAAGCCCTGATCCTGCAAAACAATATGTCAAATACATGGGTCAATTTTGATTCTTTTAAATCTTGGTCCTCATTCTAGTGAGCTTCACTAGCCCTTAGAGATTAGTAGTGCAGCCACCTCTCCACTATATTTGTTTCAATACACTGTACCCATTTGGTCTGTTGGAATAGAAATTAAGAAGGCACAGTGGCTTGCAATATTACTTGAGGACTGCACAGACCTGCAGGTTCCTGGATTATTTATACAATTTTGTCTGGATCTCTTACACCTATATCTCAAAAATGCATATTAGTGCAATACTGCCCTTAGTGGCAAGCCAAGTTTTTTCCAAAACACATTTTTCCTAAAGCCCCAATACTATCATTTCTTTGTTCTGATTTATTACTGTTGCCTAAGCACATCTACTAGGTATCAGCCTGCAAAAACAAAAACAAAACACCCAGTACCATGTACATCAGGATTAACACACAAGGTCTATTATATTAAGCCACTCAGCATTGAACTAACTCATCTTTAATTTATTAGCTTCATTGGAATAGAAATTCTGACCGAAAAGTAAGCATTGTGTATATTAATGTTCAGGTTGTGATACAAAACAGTGAAAGCTACTGTAGGGAATTCAAAGTTTAAGGCTGTTTGTGCATCTGGAAAAGGAGATGGGAAGATTGGAAAACCAGATCACATTTTTTAAAAAAAGTTTCCCTATGTGTTTTGCCAAGATTTTCAGAAGTGACTAGTGATTTTGGGACCCTCAATTGCTTGGGTGCCCAACTTGAGACATGCTTAAAGTGGCTTGTTTTTCAGAGAATGGGTGCTCAGCTCTTTCTGAAAATCAGGCCCTCTTCAGGTGTCTCAAGTTGGGCATCAAACAATTGAGGCACCTAAAATCACTACTCATTTTTTTAATAATCTTGGCCTTTACAAATAAGACCTTAGAAAAATCTGAAACTGAAAACTTTCACCGGTTCTGCTATTTGCTTACTCATTGCACTTGCTACTCAGCTTCAACAATTAAAATGGACTCCTCAGTTTCACTAGTTCTCTCATCCATTAGTACAACATTGCGAGGCTTGGGTTGCAGATTGATGTAACAGAGCTAGTTGATTTAGAGCAGATGAGGATTTGATCCACTGGGTGCACAAAGAATGCAGAATCTGGCCCCATGCAAGGGAATGCTTAAATCCAGACATGCCTGTTTTGTATTCTTGCTTTTAATTTTATGAAAAAATATACCTATTAATAGTGTGGTTTGTAAAACTCCCTGTCTCTTCCTCATTTCCTTTATTTTTCTTAAACAGGAAAGAAACAAAATTCTGATCTATAAATAATACACACAGTGGCAGTGTTCAAAAACTGAGCTCATCCATGGTTTTCCCTCCCCAGCCCCTGCTCAGATTATTTTAAAAACATCACGGGTAACAGAAACTGTACACCAGAGACTGCTGCTTGGTACTGCTGGCTTTACAACAAGCTTGAGAAACACAGTTGTGACATGGAATCCTGTTGTGTGGATGCAAATCATGTTACAATTGGAGCTATGTGGGGAGAACTTTTTGAAAGGAAACTGCTGAGACATGCCTGGGTTTGGATTTCATTACAAACCTGGGGCCTGATCCTGAGAAGTGCTGAGGACCCACAACTCATACTTTTAACACAGGTCCTTTGAGGAACATGCCTATAAATTTGGGCCAAATTCACTGGGGTCCACAGAAGGTTCAGTTACCTCGACCAAGTTTTGAGAGAACATGGACCAATGTGTGGGTTTGAGTGGACAACATGCAAAATGCTGACCTAAACTGGCAGTGCTTTGTGATTTGGGCTGAGTTTCACTTTGGCTGAAATGACCCTTTGACTTCAGAAATTCCTAAACAACAAGGAAATGGAAACAGCATGGATGCCAACATGGTTCATTAATATGATTATAACACTGTCTAGCCCCAGCCATAAAGGCAAAATCAAAACATAAAGGTGTTTGCTTTGATTAAGCTCAGAGCGTAAACACTGTAAACTTTATAGAGTAGATAGGGCCTCTTTACAATCATATTTGGCCATAACTTTATTTGAAAACAATTGTAAACATTGTTTCAAGCTCTAGTGGGGCAGAGCCTAAATCAGTTTGCTTGCTGCCAAAGTCTAAATGGGATATTATTTTAGACCAATGTGTGTGTCTGGGTTTGGAAGCTAATTTAAAAGGCAAACTCTATTCTAGATAGGAAAGAAGATGGATGTTTTCCTTGTTTGAAAACTGCTCTCCTGAAAACTTTCCACAGAAAGTTTTGAGCACTGGGCACACTTCTGTTCTGTTAGAAAACAGGAAATGTGTTTCAAGCTGGGAGTGAACTTGATTTTAAGGAAACATACTTTATGTGGTCACTCTTGGATTCTAAAATGCTACAGAAACTCATTGAGTGGCACTTCAATACTTCATAATTAAGTTGTTAAAGTTTTGCCCCCTTCCAAAATTAAAGTGATTGGAAAAAAAAAAGAAGAAGAACAGGATGTAAAGTCAGCTCAATGCTCTATTTCAGATCACAGGAGCATTTTTAACCTAAATACCTTTTCCTTACAGTTCCAAACCCAACCAGTCTATGTTCCTATAACCTAATGTTTCTTAAAATCAAATACAATTAAATATTCTTCAGCCAAAAACTACCTCTGCAGTGTGGGCTAGCTTTTCAGGCTGTAATAGTGGTGTGTATGCACGTAGGAGCAAATCCTGTTCCCATGGTTGTGCTCATAAAGGTCCCTGGGCAGTGAAACCAATGTAAGTCAGCTGTGTATCGAGGGGCACGGTTTTGCAGGCTGTGCAGGGGGTATATGCAAGCTCTACTCTGCAGCGGCTCCCTTCATATCAGTGGGGGGGTACATGGAGGCCAGGTGAAGCTGTGAGATTTGCTGCTGCGCAGCTCCCCCATCCTCTGACCTACAGAGCGGATATACTTGGGCCACAGAGACTATTGCAAGCCTATTGGGGGAAGATTTATTCCCCCAGCTCCCTCACAGAGACCTCTAGGAAGTAGCTTGGTATTTGGGCTGGGTGGTGGGTGGGAAAACTTGGCCCATTAAGCATTTTACCCCAGGTTTACTTAGTGATAGACAGTAGGGAGAGCCTAAGGGCTTGTTTACTTGGGGGGAAAAGCCCACAGTAGGTGGTGTCCACTAGCTACTCCGCACTAACTCCCCCCGCGAACACTCTACCTGTGCAGTAACCATACCTTTGTGTGTATTAGCATAATGCACTTTGGCCATGTACTTGGCTAAACCTCCAGAGGGCGCTCTTACTTAGCAGTAAGAGTGCTCACAGGGGGCAGTTAGGGCAGAGTAGCTAGTATGCTTTAAATGTGCATCCTAGTTTATTGCCCACTAATTTCCCTGTGTAGACAAGCCCTAAACAAGAACATGTCCAGTCTCTGGTATAAATGAGAGGAGCCCTGATGCTACATAATATGTCTTCTAGTTTCCAGGGTTGCACAGGGGCCTTTGAAAGCAGAGAATAGTTGTAGTGCAATGCACGGACAAGACCACCAAGCTGCCCCCTGTGCTGGGGATGGGGAGCAGGGTTTGTGTGTAGATCCCCAACACCAAGTCTACACTAGTGATAAATGACTATGCGTACCTCTGTGCAGGCAGCATTCTCAGGGCCATTTCTTCCCCTTTATGCTACCAACAAAGAATGGCCTTCGTGTAACTGAGATTCAGCTTCTGCATTCTCTCAAGGTTATGGGGTGAATAGGGTAGGTCTATGTGGCAACCTCTGCCTGCTATTAAAAGTTGCTGCTATTATCATGACTTCTATTAAAGCAGTCACGCTGTCAGTTTTCTCCTTCACCACTTCACAGTAAACAGCCTCATGAAGGCTAACTGGACTTATGGGTGTGAGGAAAAGGGAAAACACCAGATGGCCCTATGCTGATTTATACTAGCTGAGGGTGTGGTCCCTTAATGTATTTTCTCATGGAGAGTTGAGAGACAGCGCAGAAGTGCTGACAAGGAGCAGAGGCCAAGAACTATGTTTTTCAGACTGTTAGAGGAATAAGAGTGCCATAGTTACATGTTTGACAAGCCATAACCAATCTGTGTGCAGAAGAGAAAGGAGAAGAAAGGAACCTGAGAGTAAACCCCATCAGAGTAGTTTATTCTGTGATTATCAAGGAGCCACAGTTCTGGGACTCCAGCAACAAGCACCTTCTAAGCCACCGCTAGAGACACAAGTATTGGCCAAAAGAAAAGGAGGACTTGTGGCAACTTAGAGACTAACCAATTTATTTGAGCATAAGCTGTCGTGAGCTACAGCTCACTTCATCGGATGCGTCAGCCATGGATCAGTTTATTGACACTGTTCCCAGAATAGCTAGTCAGGCTTGTATATCAGTTTCCGAAGCCCACTGCAGTATAAAAGGCTGATTATGAGCAAGTCTGATCGCATAGCCCACTTTCTGTCTGTATCAGGTGCCACTGGTTGCACACACTCCCATCAGACCATGAGCTCTCAATCTGTCAACAAATCACAAAATCAAGTCATGTCATTCCACTGATATGAGGGCTGAGTGTAATGATGTTAAGTACAAAATCTCAGATGTGATCATCTGGTACCTAGGATCCCATGACCTGGATATTCTCCTCCAATCTCCTTTATTCAGTCATTCACATGCAAAATGATCTGTCACAGGAGGCTGGCTGTAAGTTCATTGTTAACTAAGAGATGTGATATTTTCCTCTTTGGATGACAAACTTAGATACTCACAATCATAGTTTGCAGGTGACAGTAATTGCCTCTTATGAGACTGGTTGATAACTTTTGCTAGCCCAATTAGTTAGGCTCACAAATTAACTAGATCAGTCACTGAAAGGACCTTTTAAAGTCTAAAGTGTTTTAGATGCCTTGATAAATCTGGTGGCATACTACCATACAGACCTTCTAATGTATGCAAGTTATTTCTGGTATGTTGTACATTTCAGTTCACAATATAGCTATGAAACATGAATTATTTTTACGCAAACAGGCTGAAAATGATAACAATACACGAAATCAACATGATTCCATGGCAAGCTCTAACGAAAACTCTATGGCCCTTAAGGAAGGACGAAACATTAAAACCCCATACTGTTGAACCCCAGGATTGTTTGTAAGACATATTGTATTGCCACACAGTGAGAAGTTCATGTGCAGCTGCTCAGACGAACTGTGCATAGGAAGTGGGAGGATTGGGCAAGAGGGAATAAACAAAGGAATAGGAATTAATTCATGTACTTGTTCTTTGAATGGCTTTTTGCCTGCGGTGAACTTCTCCGCAGCTGTGAACCTTGATGAACAGAGGACATTTTTGGTAGTTCTTATTTTTAGTTATTAATTGATATCTGCCCTGTGTGTATTGACCATGGCTGTGGCCTGTGCATCTCTGTACCTAAAGAGGCCTTTAAAGAGACAACATGCGAACATCCTGCTCAGAAATATCTTGCAGAGCTGAGCTGTATGGACAGCAGAAGGGGAAAGGAGGGGACACATAGAAATCACTTGGAATATGGGTTGCAATGTGGAAAGATTTTTCTCTTGATCATTTCCCCAAGGATTAAATCTAGACCTAGGAATCTATGATGGGTGACTGACCACATGCTTGTTTTGTTATCTACCTAAAGAATTGTTTTTTAAAAAGCAAATATACATTAGCAACCAGAGAAACTCACATCTCAGGAATTTCTGAGGCAAGATTGCTACAGCGTCCTCAACTCATCCTGTTGTCTCTAGGCATTGTAGCACATAGTATGGTATTACTTTACATTAGACATTGTTTTGAAATTCCCTGATAAGTTATAGATGCTGGCTGCAGTGTCTAGACATACCAGATCATTAGATACCATGCCCTTGGCTCATGATACTCTGCCTTCTGTGGTTTTTATCCCTGACGCAGTTTAGCATGTTCTTAAGTATCAGATTTTTTTTGGTTTCTCTCTCTCTCTCTCTTTTGGATATTAATTTTAATTTGAACTTCAAGAGAACAGAAGAACCGTCCTAGTGAGTCTTTACTGGAGTTAGCATTATAACAACTTTCCTTTCCCTAATTTTCTATATAGGTACTATGGAGAGAGGGAGTCATTTTCTATATAGAATAGTAATAGACTGACGCAACTCTTCCATGATCCCTAGGGGAGCATGACCACTGCATCATCCATGCTGACAGTGCAGCATGTATTCCCTTTGTACACACTGGAACAGCCTCCCCTGAGGCGTCAAATTGGCCGTGACTCTAGCTACAAGTAGTCCATGTGCTCAGGAGAACACAAGGACTTCCATTGTGCCCCGCTTTGGCGCAGGGGTGCAAAGTGGGGGAGGCTCCTCTCTCATCTCTTATCCATGCAGGTACTGTGCACATTCTAGTCCAGAACCAGAATTTCTTCTTCAAGTAGTGTCTATATGGGTGCTCCACTGTAGGTGTGCTGGCTGATCAGAGAACTTCGGTAGCCGTGTCAGTTTGTCCCACACTCGCGCTGTCCCGCCTTGTGCTCTGTCACAAGGCTAACCAGTATTGCACCGAGAAACCTTCCTTTTCAGTCACCTGGGCTAGAGAGGGAGCTTTTAGCTGTCCATTTGTCAGATCGTTAGGTATCTAAATACTTGTTAATCATTTCTTTGAGTTTCTTTTCTGGATATTATTTTGAGTTTCCCTTTGGGTTTCTTTTCTTTTTGTTCTTTAAAAAAAATTCAATTTTTGTTGAACTTTCCCCCTACCACCAATTGTCCAGAGACCATCCCAGGACAGGGTATGCCCGATTCACTGGGCTTTAAGAGGTGTCTCAACTGCAAAGAAGCCATCCCGGTGACAGATGGACATTCTCATTCTGCCCGTTGCCTTGGGAAAAACCACATTCCCCAGACGCGTAGTTTATGCTAACAGTTGACACCGTGGTCTGGCACCGACAACCACCACCAGTATCGATACTTACAGCACCACACAACTTCAGATACTCAAGAGATCACACAGTGTCTGATGTACAGACTAACACTGCTGCTACTCTGAAACCTGATGTACCTGAGTCTCCTCTACTCTGTATTGTGGCTCTGGGACGGCTCCTCAAGCTCCAGATGCCCCTTCGGCATCATGCATTGCACACCCATTCTCCAGTGGGGAGTCAGACAGTGAGCAGGAGCCATTCTACACACACTTCACGTAAGGAGAGCCCTGACCTTCTACTTGGACAGGACAAAGGCTTTTAGGAAATTTCCTAGGCTTTTCCTCTTCATTGTGGATAGGTCTAAAGATGCAGCAATATCAACCCCAAGATTCTCTAAATGGGCCTTAAGCTTCATTAAGCCTGTTAGCAGCCTTGCAATTTTGTACCTCCACCTGTAATCTGTACACACTCCAGGAGATCAGTTCCCCCCTCTGCCGCCGCCTTTAACGATGTCCCCATCCCAGAAATCTGCAGTAACGATGGTTCTTCGAGGGGGGTTTCCTGTGGGTGCTCCACAACCTGCCCTCCTTCTGCCCTAGGAGTTCTTGTCAAGGACTCTGCGGTAGAGAAGGAACTAAGGCAGGTTTGCCTGCGCAACGCTGGTTAGCCTTGTGGCAGAGCACAAGGAGGAGACAGCAAATGTGTGGGCTGCATGGATACTGCTACCTAAGTTCTCCGATTAGCAGTGCAGGAACGCAAGCACACCTTGTCCCTATGGAGCACGCATAGGGGGACACATCTCGAAGAACCAACATTACTGCACAAGGTGAGTACTGTAAATTCCTCTTTTAGGTGGTGTTTCTGAATGTTAAAAACAGTGATCCAAATTCAGGCACAACTCCACTGAGTTCAGTGGAGGTGCGACCTCTTATCCCAGGCTGATTTTGGCCCAACCAGTATCGCTAAGTTTTTACTTAGGCTTGCTCATGCAGATGAACGATGATTTTCTTTTTATATGTAGAAGAAAAAGAGATTTACAACAGAATTAGTCTTTTTAAAATGTAAAAGAAAAGGGAACTTTAATAAAGTTAACTAATAAAGTAAATCCCTGAAACTGAAGATTAAGTGAACAGTAAATGAAATTTTTCTCTGTGCATGGGGCCAGTGCAAGGACTGAATTTCAGATAGTGTGAGTGAAAATAGTACACTTGCTACAAAACATTGATTATACTCAACTTTTCCTTTCTCACCTGAACCCCTCTGTCCCTCACTGACAAAGTTGGGGCTAAAAGGTACTTTTAGTTTTATTTTTAAGCAGAACACCCAACTGGTTAAAATTCAGTAACACAAAGTGGTCCTTGGAATGTTGTTTGCTACAGCTTTCCCACTTTGTTAAGCATTTTTATAAACTTCTGAGAAATAGTTTACAAATCGTTACTAAAAATTGTCACAGACTCTATTAGTGTCCGTGCTATCACATACACTGATGGAATGCAGGAACTGAACTGCTTGGCATTCAAACGGGAAATTATCCAGTGCTTCAGCTCAGTTTATAATTGGTTGCATATTAGTATCCAAAAAAGGGAATAAAATCCTGTGTGTGTGTGTGTGTGTTTTTACAAAAAAAAAAAACAAAAATAGAAAAAGCATTTGCTGAGCTGCCAAGTCTCCCTGATCTGGAGAGAACTCAGGCTACGGTATGCTCTGAATGTAATATTGCTTTGCATTCATTAAAACCAGTTTGTAATAGAACGTCTTCTTTTGAAGAATGATTTTGCTGGGTGTTTCCACGAGTTTTAAAATCTCACGCATTCAGTACTCTTTTGGAGTTTTTCATTCAGATTGACACAGCTTGATATCCTTGCCTTTATCCCAGACATCTGGGAATAATGCATTTAATATTATGTGTCTGGGTTCATTATTAGTGAAAGAAAATTGAATTTTTTTCCAGAACCAACCTGTATTTGCAGTATTTAAACTACGTGGTTAGTAAATATCAACATTTAAAATATAAAATGTTGTATTTCAATGGAAAGCCTCTTATTTGGCATACTAATTCTTTCTGTAATAATTCAGTGCATTAAAAATTATACATACTAACTACCTTATCATATTGTAATGGAAATAATGCAAAATCATACTCCATATAATTCTGACATATTTTACTATATAAACAAGTATTTTAAGACCCTAAAGTGTTCACTGGAATGTAGATTATGTTTTCATGACTTTCCAAAAATAAAAAACCATTACATCATATCTTCTAATTTGTAACACTCCATATATTTCATATTGCAAATTTTATTACAGGCTTATATTACATGTCTTATTGCTCCTTTCAGCTGCAAAGAGAAAATACACAAATACAATAGACTATTGAGTTGATGAGGGGAAAAGACATGGTAAAACATTACAGAACACTTATCAGACCCCATGGGATGAATCATAATTGCACATATATGGCATGGTAGAATATTAAATTTCACCTTTGAGCTTTGTTTATTTTAAGTATCTCAGTGATTGAGACTGGGAGCTCTAGGAAGTTCTTTATCAGGGACTGAACACTGTAGACCAAAAAGCCCTCAGCCAAGTGGACAAGAAACACCTTGACAGCCAAAAGAAAAGGAGTACTTGTGGCACCTTAGAGACTAACCAATTTATTTGAGCATAAGCTTTCGTGAGCTACAGCTCACTTCATCGGATGCGTCCAAAAGCTTATGCTCAAATAAATTGGTTAGTCTCTAAGGTGCCACAAGTACTCCTTTTCTTTTTGCGAATACAGACTAACATGGCTGCTACTCTGAAACTTGACAGCCAGTTATACAACCATTTGGGCCAGCCAACGAGCAGCTTTCATAGTGATCTGGCATTATTTTACTTTCCTGCTCTGGTTAATTTAAATCAATAGTTGCATGTAAACACCGCTGACTCTCTCCCACAAGCTGTTAAAAGTGGCACATTATCTTGTTCCATTGAAGGAGGGCTCTGGGTAAGGCTGGGTTTACATGGTCCCTCTTCTCATAGGGATTATCTTTTAAAATTATTTATTCTTTGTATTATCATAGTGCTTAGGACTCCCAGCCATGGACCAAGACCCTATTGTTCTAGTCACTGGACAAACACAGAACAAACAGACAGGCGTTCCCCCATAAAGCTGACATTAATCTAAGGCAGTGGTTTACAAACTGGTTTATGGGACAAAAACCTTTAATAGCAGACAACACATTTTATTTAATAAGACTTGGCAATCTAATCAACATTTAATCTTTCAATTAAAACTGCAGCCTCATTGGCGTACGTTTCCTTTCTGCTGTGCGACTCAGAAAAAGAGGAGTACTTGTGTCACCTTAGAGACTAACCAATTTATTTGAGCATAAGCTTTCGTGAGCTACAGCTCACTTCATCGGATGCATACTGTGGAAAGTTTAGAAGATCTTATTATATACACACAAAGCATGAAAAAATACCTCCTCCCACCCCACTCTCCTGCTGGTAATAGCTTATCTAAAGTGATCACTCTCCTTACAATGTGTATGATAATCAAGGTGGGCCATTTCCAGCACAAATCCAGGTTTTCTCACCCCCCACCCCCATACGCACACAAACTCACTCTCCTGCTGGTAATAGTTCATCCAAAGTGACCACTCTCTCTACAATGTGCATGATAATCAAGGTGGGCCATTTCCAGCACAAATCCAGGTTTTCTCACCCCCCCCCCAACTCACTCTCCTGCTGATAATAGCTCATCCAAACTGACCACTCTCCTTACAATGTGTATGATAATCAAGGTGGGCCATTTCCAGCATAAATCCAAGTTTAACCAGAACGTCTGGGGGGGGGGTAGGAAAAAACAAGGGGAAATAGGCTACCTTGCATATTGACTTAGCCACTCCCAGTCTCTATTTAAGCCTAAATTAATAGTATCCAATTTGCAAATGAATTCCAATTCAGCAGTTTCTCGCTGGAGTCTGGATTTGAAGTTTTTTTGTTTTAAGATAGCGACCTTCATGTCTGTAATTGCGTGACCAGAGAGATTGAAGTGTTCTCCGACTGGTTTATGAATGTTATAATTCTTGACATCTGATTTGTGTCCATTTATTCTTTTACGTAGAGATTGTCCAGTTTGACCAATGTACATGGCAGAGGGGCATTGCTGGCACATGATGGCATATATCACATTGGTGGATGTGCAGGTGAACGAGTCTCTGATAGTGTGGCTGATGTTATTAGGCCCTGTGATGGTGTCCCCTGAATAGATATGTGGGCACAGTTGGCAACAGGCTATGTTGCAAGGATAGGTTCCTGGGTTCGTGGTTCTGTTGTGTGGTATGTGGTTGTTGGTGAGTATTTGCTTCAGGTTGGGGGGCTGTCTGTAGGCAAGGACTGGCCTGTCTCCCAAGATTTGTGAGAGTGTTGGGTCATCCTTCAGGATAGGTTGTAGATCCTTAATAATGCGTTGGAAGGGTTTTAGTTGGGGGCTGAAGGTGACTGCTAGTGGCGTTCTGTTATTTTCTTTGTTAGGCCTGTCCTGTAGTAGGTGACTTCTGGGAACTCTTCTGGCTCTATCAATCTGTTTCTTCACTTCCGCAGGTGGGTATTGTAGTTGTAAGAATGCTTGATAGAGATCTTGTAGGTGTTTGTCTCTGTCTGAGGGGTTGGAGCAAATGCGGTTGTATCGCAGAGCTTGGCTGTAGACGATGGATCGTGTGGTGTGGTCAGGGTGAAAGCTGGAGGCATGTAGGTAGGAATAGCGGTCAGTAGGTTTCCGGTATAGGGTGGTGTTTATGTGACCATTGTTTATTAGCACTGTAGTGTCCAGGAAGTGGATCTCTTGTGTGGACTGGACCAGGCTGAGGTTGATGGTGGGATGGAAATTGTTGAAATCATGGTGGAATTCCTCAAGGGCTTCTTTTCCATGGGTCCAGATGATGAAGATGTCATCAATATAGCGCAAGAAGAGTAGGGGCGTTAGGGGACGAGAGCTGAGGAAGCGTTGTTCTAAATCAGCCATAAAAATGTTGGCATACTGTGGGGCCATGCGGGTACCCATAGCAGTGCCGCTGATCTGAAGGTATATATTATCCCCAAATGTAAAATAGTTATGGGTAAGGACAAAGTCACAAAGTTCAGCCACCAGGTTAGCCGTGACATTATCGGGGATAGTGTTCTTGACGGCTTATAGTCCATCTTTGTGTGGAATGTTGGTGTAGAGGGCTTCTACATCCATAGTGGCCAGGATGGTGTTATCAGGAAGATCACCGATGGATTGTAGTTTCCTCAGGAAGTCAGTGGTGTCTCGAAGATAGCTGGGAGTGCTGGTAGCGTAGGGCCTGAGGAGGGAGTCTACATAGCCAGACAATCCTGCTGTCAGGTGCCAATGCCTGAGATGATGGGGCGCCCAGGATTTCCAGGTTTATGGATCTTAGGTAGTAGATAGAATATCCCAGGTTCATAAACCAGTCGGAGAACACTTCAATCTCTCTGGTCACTCAATTACAGACATGAAGGTCGCTATCTTAAAACAAAAAAACTTCAAATCCAGACTCCAGGGAGAAATTGCTGAATTGGAATTCATTTGCAAATTGACAGGTTTCAGAGTAACAGCCGTGTTAGTCTGTATTCGTAAAAAGAAAAGGAGTACTTGTGGCACCTTAGAGACTAACCAATTTATTTGAGCATGAGCTTTCGTGAGCTACAGCTCACTTCATCGGATGCATACTGTGGAAACTGCAGAAGACATTATATACACAGAGACCATAAAACAATACCTCCTCCCACCCCACTCTCCTGCTGGGATACTATTAATTTAGGCTTAAATAGAGAATGGGAGTGGCTAAGTCATTATGCAAGGTAGCCTATTTCCCCTTGTTTTTTCCTACCCTCCCCCGCCCCCCCACAGACGTTCTGGTTAAATTTGGATTTATGCTGGAAATGGCCCACCTTGATTATCATACACATTGTAAGGAGAGTGGTCAGTTTGGATGAGCTATTACCAGCAGGAGAGTGAGTTTGTGTGTGGAGGGGTGGGGGGGGTGAGAAAACCTGGATTTGTCCTGGAAATGGCCCACCTTTATGATCATGCACATTGTAGGGAGAGTGGTCACTTTGGATGGGCTATTACCAGCAGGAGAGTGAGTTTGTGGGGGGGGTGGGGCGGAGGGTGAGAAAACCTGGATTTGTGCTGGAAATGGCCCAACTTGATTATCATACACATTGTAAGGAGAAAGAAAAGGAGTACTTGTGGCACCTTAGAGACTAACCAATTTATTTGAGCTGTAGCTCACGAAAGCTCATGCTCAAATAAATTGGTTAGTCTCTAAGGTGCCACAAGTACTCCTTTTCTTTTTGCGAATACAGACTAACACGGCTGTTACTCTGAAACCTGTCATTGTAAGGAGAGTGATCACTTTAGATAAGCTATTACCAGCAGGAGAGTGTGGTGGGAGGAGGTATTTTTTCATGCTTTGTGTGTATATAATAAGATCTTCTAAACTTTCCACAGTATGCATCCGATGAAGTGAGCTGTAGCTCATGAAAGCTTATGCTCAAATAAATTGGTTAGTCTCTAAGGTGCCACAAGTACTCCTTCTCTTTTTGCGAATACAGACTAGCACGGCTGTTACTCTGAAACCTGTCAGAAAAAGAGGTTTTCAAACTGTGGGGCACACCCCCTAGTGGGGTGCGGAGGAAAATTCAGGGGGCGAGTGGCGATGTCAGGGGGCTCCTGTGTGGTGGGGGCTCAGGGAGGGAGCACTACCTCCACCCCAGCCTGTCTGAATTTGGGGCAAGGGTGTGTGACATTCTATACCCTGAGGGAGCATGCTGTAACCCCCATATTCCTCATTTTCATATAATTGTGATCTTACATATAAAGCATGCCTTGTAAAGTATCAGGGGAAAGGTTATGATCTGCTAAAGTCATTTATCTATCCATATATGTGTATCATTAATGCATATGCAGTTATGAGAATTGTGTTGTACGGTGTAAAACATGCTGTAAATTGGGGAATCAGCCAGATAGTAGCTCCCCAGAGGCAACAGCAAGTAAAGTAACTAACACCCGGGTGGGGTGTCAAACAACCCATCAGCAGCCATTGTCCAACAAGGGAGATATAATGCAATGACTCACCTGCATGAGGCCACACCAGGGGAATTGCTCAGACTTGCTTGGAGAGACTGAGCAATGTCCCCCAGACATGCCTGGACTTCTGCTCCCCAAACACATGGACTGAGGGTATAAGACAGAGTGGACACATACTGGGCCCTTCTCCTGCCCCCACCTTTGCTGCAAGCAAGACACGGAGAAGAAGACAAGACTCCAACAGAGGAGATTGGCCCAGGTTTAAGGAACAAACCTGTATATTAAGGACTGCAATATCCAGTGGGGTGAGAAAAACTGCTTAATCTAGATGTTGCCCAGTCTAATAGGGTTGAGAGTTTAGACTGCGTGCTTACATTTATTTTATTTTATTTTGGTAATCAGTCTGACTTTTTGCCTATCACTTAAAATTTATCTTTGTAGTTAATAAATCTGTTTGTTTGTTCTCCCTGAAGCAGTGCATTTGATTTGAAGTGTGTCAGAGATAACAAGCCTGGTACATATCAATTTCTTTATTAAATTGACGAACTCATATAAGCTTGCAGTGTCCAGTGGACATAACTGGACACTGCAAGACGGAGGATCCTAGGGTTGTGTCTGGGACCGGAGATATTGGCTAGTGTCAATTGGTTGCACAATCCGAGGAGCAGCTTACATGCCAGAGGCTGTGTGTGAACAGCCCAGGAGTGGGGGTTCTCACAGCAAAGCGGGGTAAGGCTGGCTCCCAGAGTCGAGGATTGGAGTGACCTAGCAGATCACCGATCTGGACAACATGAGGGGAACGTCACAGAGTGAAACCAAAAATTGTAACTCAGAGGGGGTGAGGAGCTCAGCTCAAAAAGTTGTTTTCAAACTTTTTGAGCTGAGCTATCTCCCTTTGAGTTACAACATTTAGTTGCACCTACTCAGACAGGCTGGGTGGCCCGCTGAGGTGAGTCGGGGGAAGGGAGAGGTTGCACTTCCTCCCAGAGCCCCACCATGTAGGGCTGGCCCACGGTGCCTGGTGTCGCTGCTCCCCTCCCGAACGTTCCTCCACGCCTCTTTGGGGAGGCACACCCCACAGTTTGAAAACCTCTAGAAACTCACTTGCTAAATGGAAGGCAGAAATCTGGGGGGCTTGTGACCCTGTGTCTCCCCACAAGTGTCACCTCCACCTATCTCAGATGGAGTTATGCGGTAGACTACATGATTTGGAAGAGGGTACACAGCCTAAAAAGTTTGAAAACTACTGATCTAAGGTATGTCTCCATTGTGGAGACTACACTGGCATAGTCCTGCAGTGTAGATGCAGCTTATATTGACAGAAGGGGTTTTCTGTTGGTGTAGGAATATCATCTCACCAAACAAAGTTAGCTATGTCAACTGAAGCCCTCTTCCACCGACTTAGCTGGGTCTATACTGAGGATTATATTAGCATAGCTACATTGGTCAGGGATGTGTTTTTTTCCCTCCAATCAATGTAGCTATGCCAATATAACTTTTCAGTGTCGATTAAGTGTAAGACAAGAGACAACAGGTGGATGCAGCCTGACCAACAGGTACAAGCAAATAATGAAACAATGTTTGTCAGCATGACAGGCTGTGGTCTATGCACACCTGCAGCCCCACTGTTGTCACAGCAAAGTAGAGTCTTAAGAAGGGTTTTGAAGGAAGATAATGAATTTGTTTTGTGGATGTTTATTGGGAGCTTCTCCCAAGCGAGAGGGTTCACATGGGATAAAGCACAAAGGTACCTGTTTGAAAATTTAACAAGGGAAGCTGGAGGATGACAAGGATTTAAAGATGTGACGTTAGAAAAAGGAGTTAACTAACATGTTTTCACTAATACCTTGTAAGAGTGTTATGTAAAGAATGCAGAGTATACTTTAACATGTGCTAGCTGCTTGAGTTGACGCCTAGTGGGTAGCTTAACTTCAGTTAAAGTTGAAGTCAATGGAGCTTTGCCTTTATATCAGCTAAGGATCTGGTCCTAGAATTGTTAGCAATTTATATATAAAGTCAATCATATTATTACGTAGCTAAATGGAAAGAAATAAGTTTGGGGGACACCTTAAAATATATGGGAGAGAGTCACCTCTGCATTCTTTTGTGCAGAGAACAGGATTTGCCTAGCTCCCTTGGCCATACAGTAGGTACCATTGAGCTCAGCTCAAAGACCTGGCAGCATTTTTTCTGCTCTTGTAGAAAACTACAAGAGTAGGGGAGGGTGCAACTAAACGTTGTAACTCAAAGGGGGATAGCTCAGCTCAAAAAGTTTGAAGACAACTTTTTGAGCGGAGCTCCTCGCCCCCTCTGAGTTACAATTTTTGGTTTCACTCTGTGACGTTCCCCTCATGTTATCTAGACCGGTGGTTGGCTAGGTCACTCCAATCCTCGACTCTGGGAGCCAGCCTTACCCTGCTCTGCTGTGAGAACCCCACTCCTGGGCAGTTCACTCCTGAAACTGTGTTGAATCTGGGCCCCATTTAGTCTTAATCTACCTCTGTTGACAGATCCAGATTACACATCATTTCCATAGTGTCACTTTGTATTTAGTGCATCTACATGTAAGATGTACAGAGTGCTTGATTTATCATGCTTTTGGTTGGAAGTGGTGGGGGAGACCTTTCCCTTTCCATGTTTGGAAGTAATTTTCTTCATTCACTTATTCATCATTTCAAAATCAGGCTCACAGTTTTTAGGCAATTTGATCCTAAATCTTTATTAGCTGTTTTTATAGGCAGTATACCAGCTTGTTATGAGGCTTGAGGTCTTGGAAAATTATGGTTTTCCAGCTAGATGGAAAGTCAGATTTTATTAAATCCACAGAAGTGAAGTAATATGTTTTGCCATTCCAGATGCATGGCAAATCTGCTTCCTTTTTTCCACATTCCTCAAGAAATTTACTTAAAGCCACTATTTAGAGAGCTGTGGGCTTTTTCACTATTTGTAATGGTTCCTTATATATTTTTTCAGATTTTCTGTTAATAAACACAGGAATTAAGGGAGCATCTAGATATTAGATTACAGGATGAAGTACCAGAGAAGCTTGGGATATGTCCTTAGAGTTGATGGCTGTTATGGAGGAAAATTTTCCTGTGATCAATTTTCTTGATTCAATAGTGAATTCTTTATATAATATAAAAGTATAATGTGATTGTCCATGTCTCTAATAAAAACTTGATTTTCCACCAGACTTCATCTATAAAAATCAAATTTATCTAGCATTAGTCTACATCTTGTTATGGATTTTTTTTCCAAATAGATATTATTGTCATTCTTTATGGGACACCAATAATTTGTTGAATTGCCTTTACACAGAAACAATCAACTGAGAGACATGCATAATAATTGTCTATGTCCTTCATTGTTACAGAGACCACTAGCTAAAGAATTTAAGCTGTTCTTGGCTCTTCTTGGACCAATCAGTAAACTACATTGTTGCTTTTCTAACAGTGGTGTTATGCTACTCTGGGGTGTTATTTTAGTCTCACTGAATGTGATGCTATCATACAGTGAGGAATGCATAATGATTCTGAAGCAGGCGAAGAGGGTAACTGTGTCTAGTCTTGTAGGTGGACACGTAGTGATGCATATTATTAAGGTTACTTGACACTTTCCATTGTAGCCCCTTTTTTCGGTTGCATTTAACTTTGCCAAATTTTCATTTTGGGGCCAAAATTTTTCATGCTTGGTTCCATGATTCTGCTTCAAGTCGAACATTTATAGGGGATGGGTTGGGAATTTAATCAGAAACAATTCAACTTTTTCCAGGAATGAGGTTAGGAAAAAAACCAGTAGTTTTGTCAATGTTAACAAAACCAAACCAAAAACAGCTGTTAACTGAACAGCTCTACCACTTTAGGAGTTTGGAGCAGGAACTTGAAATGTTGTAAGGGGATAGTCTTGGGTTCAGAGTATCTCTTGCTGCCCCATGAAAATCCATCCAGATTTGGGTCAGTCATAACCCCCCCCGAAAATCATCATTTGCCCATACACAGTAGAATTTATTTAATACTTGTCCTTTAATGTTCTGAATGTTCCAACTGCACTGTGTATGCTTCCAAATCTTATTGAGGTGCCCTTTAGTCTGGGGGAAGGTAAACTGGCTGGGAATCACCACAAGCATAAGTTCAAGTCTTATTTCTTCAGTTGATGGTATTAGTGAATCTGTGCACTTCAGAAACCTTATCACTGAACAAAACTTCATAGCCCTACCTGAGAAGACAGGCAAGTATCATTACCCCCACATTTTGTGGGTAAGGTAACAGAGAAGTTGCAAAAGGTCACTTTTGGCAGATCTAGGAATAGACCCAAGTCTCATTCACTTAATGACGGTGCCTGTTAGAATTAATGTATCATTAACATGCTTGGCTGTAACCACTGATCTAACTATTAGATCACTCTCTCCTCCCAGAGAGGGGAAGAAAACACAAATTCTTATTCCCAACTTTCCTTTGTGTCTATCAAATAACTGTAGTAGGCCAGTGTGATGGTCCGGTCAGCGTTCAGAGGTGCAATCCAGACCAGGTTGGGATTGTATTACGACTTGCCCTGTAACCATGGGTGTCTTACAGTGCTTTGCTACAGGAGCTCCCAGCCTCAGCCACTCACAATCAACTTACAAGCAGGACCGTCCCTACCATACATAAAGCACACAGCTGCATAGGGCAGCAGGAAATTTGGGGCACCAAATTTCCTGGTGCCCTACACAGCTGCGTGCTGCTCCAGCCCCCACTCTGCCCAGCCCTGCCTCTTTCCACCCCAGCACCACCCCTACTCCACCCCTTCCCCAAAGCCCCCACCTCTGCTCCGCCCCTTCCCCTGAGGACTACAGCAAAGGTCAGGCTCCCTGCACTGACATGGCGGCTGTAAGTGGAGCGACCTAGTCCCAGCCCACTCTGCTCCGTGCCGCCAGCTCCAAGCCACGCCGCCAGTGAGTGCTGGAGGGCAGTTCTCCCCTGCCCCCCAAGTCCAGCCATTGAAGGAGCTGATTCACCTCCTCCATAGTCCTGTGGTACATACAGAAGAACAGAGAGGAGGTTTTGTAACCCCACTTCTGGTACAATGTTGTCACTGGCTCCTGGTGTGGTCTTTTTCAGGGCACCTGCTGCTTCTCACTGGTCCTCCTTAGGTTGGCCCTGATCAGGACTGTACTTGGACTCTCACTTCTAATTGAATCTAGCAGTCAGCCTTGTCTCTTGGTTGTATTTGTGGAAGCATCCTGGAGCAAGGGCGTGGCCCCTTTGATGTCTCAGGCTTTTCTGCTTCCCCTTTTGTCTCTGTACTCTCCCCCTTATAGCAGGCCATGTTTTTCCTATTGGCTGCAGCTGTGGGTGCCTGTCACCCTGATTAGCAGCTGCATGGGGGTGTGGTCAAGCTGCTTGCCTTAAACAAGAGAGGCTCTCCTCCCACTTCTGTCTATGCTCAATATGAGGTTCGTACACCTCATTACAAACCTTTCCCTTTAAACACAGCACTAATTTGCTTTATAGTAAGACTAAAACCAATTTATTAACTCTAAGACATAGGTTAAATGATGCCTAGTAAAAAGAATAAAGTTAGAAAGGGTTACAAGTAAAAGAAAAGTGAAAACACAGCTAAAAATCCGATGAAGTGAGCTGTAGCTCACGAAAGCTCATGCTCAAATAAATTGGTTAGTCTCTAAGGTGCCACAAGTACTCCTTTTCTTTTTGCAAATACAGACGAACACGGCTGTTACTCTGAAACCAGCTAAAAATTGAAAACTTAATCTATCAAGATACAGGCTGTGTTCAGGCCAGTTTCTCTCACCAGTCATTCTTTTTCCTAGCCAGGGCTGACTTTCCCATAGTCAGGGCCTTCCACAAAAGTAGAAGGTGCTGGCTTCCCTTGTCTTCTTTGGTGAAAGATCTTTGCCTAAGCAGGTTTCCCATCTATATTCAGTTCCAGAGATTTCAGCCCAGCCCCCCCAGGTTGAAGGACCCATCTTTCTCAACTTGTAAGAGTTCAGTTCCTTTGTGTCTGTCTAGTGATGGATGCTAAAAGTGGTTCTATCCTTAGTTTCGTTTCTTCCTAAGTCCAATTAACTTATTTCAAGAGGAAGGATGAGCTCATACTCTTCTTCCTTTCCTGTGGGTCCCATCCCTCTTTATGTTTTCAATGTAAATGGGGCTTCCATTGGTTCTGATTCCACCATACTTAATATACATAGAAGAAAGGTAGATAGCTGTGATATTTGCTCCTGTTTGAGCAGACCGTACAGCCTACTATCAGTGTGTATCCATAATTCCTTTTATAGTGTTAATACATACATTTCACAATGATATTATTCATCAATGTGTCATTAGCTTTCAGGCAAGATCTCACTCTATACACTTTTATAATACAGTAAAATTATACATAATAAGTTGATTCAATTGCTTATCACTTGAGGTTCAGCCCTCTGTCTTTATAGACCAGCAAACCTTTGCAATGAATTCTTTGAAAAGTAAAACTCAGACCAGCTTCTCTCCTGCTGGTTGTAGACACCATGCTGTCTTCTCCCCTACTTGTTAGTGTGAGGTTTGCCTCCACCCCTTGTTAGCTTGATGGGTTGATATGTAAATACATTTTCATTGTCTTTCAAAGGACTTTGGAAGTAACTCCCAGGTGGGGAAAACACATTTCTTGCCTGCTTACCAACCCCTTGGCATGCCTGATTTAAACACATTGTAGTAATCATTTCAGCATATATCATAACTCTTAATACACATCACATACATACATCACACAAGAATATTAATGATCAGTGAGTTATTAGTTTTAAATGATACCTCACAAGGTATATTTTGTACAAAGATTATTACAATAGTGTGTTGGGTGTGAATACAGGGATGCTTAGTGTCAGAGCCAGATCCCAGTACCAGCTCTTCTGCGCTCGGCACGCCACTGAGTGCTGGTCCATTTTTGAGGAGCAACTTAGAGCAGTCTCAGATTAGCTCTGAGTAGCACCAGATACAATGGTCCCTCAGGGTATGTAAAAAACAGCAAAGAAAACCCTGTGGCTGGCCCATGCCAGCCGACTCCGGCTCACGGGAATTGAGCTGTGGGGCTGTTTCATTGCTATGTAGACTTCCAAGCTCAGGCTAGAGCTCAAGATCTGGGAACCTCCCACCCTGCAGGGTCCTAGACCCCAGGCTTCAGTCTGAGCCTGGAAGTCTACACAGCAGTGAAACAGTCCCACAGCTTAAGCCTCATGAGCCCAAGTCATTTGGCATGGGTCAGCCACCACAGGTTTTTCTTTGCTGTGTAGAAATACTCTCTGGAGCTATTCCAAGAGCACAGCAGTGCTCCGGCCACCCCCTCTGTGTCAAGGCTGGTGGAGGTGTGCCAAGTCCTAACACTCCCTGGGAATTTCCTTATACCAAGGAAGCGTCAAGAAGGTAGTTAACCTGACTTTCTGTCTTCTTTGTGCTGTCAACCTTGCACAAAGAAGGCAGAACAGGGGCCAGCATCTGCCCAGTTACATCTACAACTCATCAAAGTCATCACCTCTATGGAGCCCTCTGGTATCAGGGTAAGAAGTGATACTGATAGTCTTGGAGGTGTGAGGTCTGATCACCGAGAGACCCACATAGATACTGGATTTGGGAAAAGGCTGGATGATGAATGTGTGAAAGATTCAGATTTTGCTACATACTTTGCAAAGACTCTGGAGAGGAATTGTATTCAGTACATCAAATGTAATTATATAACCTAAGGCCTAGATTGGTTCAGGGATTATCATTCCTATACACACTGGAAAACCACAATGTGCGAAGTATGGCTATGTTAAAAACAGATGTCAAACATTATCTGCTATTAAGAAAAATTGTGTTCAACAGCAGTTGTCAATGTCTGTTGTAACTAGTACAATTTGGTGCACCAGGGAGGACAGGATTTTGTTTCAAATGACTGCTAGCTGATGTAATACTTGTGCCAGATCCCCTGGCAGGTATTAAGCACAATTTCTGAATGCTGTCAATGTGGATATAAATTCCAGAGGGAGTTTTTTTCCTACTTTGTTTACATCGTAAACATCAGATGACAATGAAACACAATCTGAAATCTATGCTGCATGGTTCTTGAAGAAAAACTCAGTTGCAGAAATGAGAAGCACAGCAAATGATCTATGTATTATTTCCATAAGGACACATTCAAATATAAAATAATCAGGAAGCAAAATGTGCAGCAAGATAAGTGTCCAAAGGCTCTTTGTGGGCAGTTAATGGGTAGGTGCCAGATATAAGTGATCACTGTTTTTCCTAAAATTGCACTCTTTACAGAACAGTACTACAGACAGAAGAAGTTTATTCATACTATAAGTAAATTCAATATGCATGGAAGGGCTCTTGTGTTAAAGAAGAACAAAGCATAACAAATGACTGTCAGACAAACTAATCTGTCTCTGATACTTTTTTCTCAGCATCATTGACTTGTCTTTTCTCCTCAGTCTTTGCCAGAATGTTTGATATACTTGTTGTGTTCCAAACTGAAACATTTTGATAGCATGGATGATCCAGGAACAAAGAGGTAGAGATGCCATCATCAACCTTTATATACGTTAAGGATCTCTCTCTCTTGTTGCATTGCAGAAGTCAGGTCAGAGAAGAATAGCAGTAATTTGCAGCACTTGTGATTACATTTTGTCTCTGTGTGCAGCAGTTGAATATTGGGAAAATTCTGCCATTAGACAGAGGCACAGTCACAGTGCTTGCAATAATCATAACATGGCTGGACTTCTAAGGGGCTGAATGACCCTTTCCCAAGCCCCCAAAACCTTTAACAATTAAAAATTAAAGCTGAACCTAAACCTGAATTACCAGTCAATTAGTAGCACCAGTAAAATGCCACTGAGGAAATGGAAAAACTACAGCAATTTCCTCTAGATTGCCACTCTCTAGCACCAACAGAGCATTCACGAGTTCTGAGCCCATGTGAAGAGTCAATGAGAAGACTCCTAAAACTATGCAAAGAGATAAAATGCAAATGACCTTCTGAACTGTTGAATCACAGGAAGGAATGGTTTCAGAGTAGCAGCCATGTTAGTTTGTATTCGCAAAAAGAAAAGGCGTACTAGTGGCACCTTAGAGACTAACCAATTTATTTGAGCCTAAGCTTTCGTGAGCTACAGCTCACTTCATCGGATGCATTCAGTGGAAAATACAGTGAGGAGATTTATATGCACACAGAACATGAAAAAATGGGTGTTATCATACACATTGTAAGGAGAGTGATCTCTTAAGATGAGCTATTACCAGCAGGAGGGTGGGGGGGAACCTTTTGTAGTGATAATCAAAGTGGGCCATTGCCAGCAGTTAATAGGAACGTCTGAGGAGCCGGGGTGGGGTGGGGTGGGGGGGAATAGTTTTACTTTGTGTAAAGGAAGGAATAGAATTAATTGGTACAAAGAAGCCATATACAGAGCAGATCTCCCAAGCTGGGGATTCCCTGGATGTGTGGGGCTCCCTATTTGGTGTTCCTAAGCATAGCCAGCTCCCATACCAGGCATGTCAAAAGTGTGCAATTGAGGATGGAGCAAGGCTGGCGTACTGACTTGGGAAGGTCAGAAGCATGCCCTGAAGTTTGTTTTCAATTATGCTGTGGCCAGGGGTGGTGTAGAACTGGTTCTAGGAACAGAGAACCACACCACTCCCCAAGATATGCACAGGGTAATGTTAGTCACATCTGACAATCTAGGTCTTTACCTTTAGGTGTATAATACACCTTTTCCATTCCAAATGTGTTTTCAAAGGGCCCAGTCCTGTCAATGAGACTGCTCATGTGTGAAAGGACGGCAGCATCATGCCCAAGTTCTTTGAGCTATTATTGTACCGATGTAGGAAGGTTGGCTTTCTTCTATATTATTAGTATTCTATGTTTAACTAAAAGAAGCACTGCATGAATTGATTTCTCTTTGTATTTTTTCTAGTGGATATGAATGCCAACAATACATTGTATGAAGAGCTTTGGTTTGTAAGGAATGTTGGTTTATCTATTCAAAGTGCTTAATGATTGATCACCAGAAGGAATTCAGCCTGCATTGCCACAGCATAGGCATTAGAGTGCTGTTTTCACTGTTGCACTAGTGACATTTGGAAAAGGTACTTGTCTGCGTATGGTGCTGTATAGTCTACAGAGAAGCTGGTAGGAAAACTTACAAAAATATATATATATAAAGCTGGAGCTAATGTTGCATATAGGGCAGGGGTGAGCAAACTACAGCCTGTGGGCTGCATCCAGGCCTCCAGACGTTTTAATCCAGCCCTTGAGCTCCTCCCGGGTAGCAAGGTCCAGGGCTTGTCCCACTGCAGTGCCCAGCTTGGGAGTGGGGTTGGGGGCTTGCCCCACTCTGCGCAGCTCCCAGAAGCAGCAGCGTGTCCCCCCTCTGGCTCCTATGCGTAGGGGCAGCCAGGGGGCTCCACACACTGCTCCCGCCCCAAGTGCCACCCTCGCAGCTCCCATTGGCTGGGAACCGCAGCCAATGGGAGCTGCAGGGGCAGTGCCTGCAGACAGGGCAGCACGTAGAACCACCTGGCCACGCCTCCACGTAGGAGCTGGAGGGGGGACATGCCACTGTTTCTAGGAGCTGTTTGAAGTAAACGCCAGCTGGAGCCTACCCCCCTGACTCCCTCTCGTGCCCGAACCCCCTGCCCCAACCCTGATCCCCCTCCTGCCCTCCGAACCCCTTGGTCTCAGCCCGGAGCACCCTCCTGCACCCCCACATCTCATCCCTAGCCTCTCCCAGAGCCTGCACCCCCAGCCAGAGACCTCTCGCCCTCCCACATCCCAGCCACCAATTTTGTGTGCATTCATGGCCCGCCATACAATTTCCATACCCAGATATGGCCCTCGGGCCAAAATGTTTGCCCACCCCTGATATAGTGACTCCCAGTCAATTATCTCACAGTATTTTCTGACCGTCAGGATTTAACATGCTAATTTTTTCCCAAGGAGATTAGATTGTCTCTCCAATTTGTTAACCCTGAGTAACCAAATTATATTACTTGATGACAACTTATAATGACAAACTCAGTTAAAAATAACTTACAACCTTTTTAAATGATTTATGCATTAAGATGGACATACCACGGTGCAGTATTCTTGGTCTATAGTTATGTAAATTGGGTGTAATATTTTCATTTACAGCTGAATTATAAATGTTTAACAAACCCAGGTAGTCTTGGAGACTTAAAATGCCTGAATGGATAAAAGCTTTATGGTCAATATAAAAATATTTTAATCGTGCACTTGCCTGTTCTTTCAGTATTAGAAGGTTTCTCTTTTCCTGCACCATCTCACACCTCTCAAAGATTCAAGGTCCAATCCTGCAAACACTTATGTACATGAGTAATTTTATACATATGGGTAGGCCCATTGAGTTCACTCATGTGCATATAGTTTCACACATCCATAGGATTGGGGCCTTACACTTTTACACAGTTCTATGTGCTTTATTTAAGTTTTCTTTCCTCAGACTATGATATCTTATTATATGCAATTCAGGGTTCTTGATGTGTGAATGAATAATAAGATGTAAACTTCTCTTAGACTGTTGGCAGTTGCAGTTTGTATATTAGTTTGGGCCTTACCACATTTGACGGGTAATTTTCTCTAGATAGGTTTCCAGGAACTGTATGGATAACTGATGTTGTAGAGCCAAAGTTAATTGGGCATTTTCTTTAAGGAAGATATACAATAGTACGTTTAGGAGAGACTGACTTCCTGTATAAGCTTTGCAGATTGCTGTATTATATTTTTATGATTTCTCTGGCACCTATTCAGAGCTCGAGTCTCCTCCAAAAATTTAGAAACACAGTTAGAAGATCTTAAATATGTTCAGTATGATTAATCATATTTCCAATTACACATTTTCCAATTAAAACTCTTCAATGGGAGGAAAATAAAAGGCATTCTATGCAACCATTTCATAAGACCCTTGCTAAATTGTCCTTCAATCTTCAGCCTCTCTATCTTTGAACCTACAACCTCCTCAAAGGCTTGCAAGAAAAGCTATGCTATACAGCAGGTTAGCCAGAAGGTTACAAATTCAAATTGCCAACTGTAGTTTGGTGTGTGTGAGTGAGAAATTTCTCTGTGCCCTTGCTCCATTTCTCTTACCTCATGTCCAGCAACTCCCCCGTCTGCTCACACAAACTTGGCTTTTTCTTGTGACTTCATAGCTGCAGAGGGAGGCTGACACTTTTCTACTTATGCTACCACATATATCTGGAACTTTCTCTCCAAATTCTAGCCACTAGGTCACTTCCTCTCTTTACCTTGTCTTAACACCTGCCTGGTCTCTTTTGATTCTCTCTGTGAAGCATCTGTGATAGTCAAAGTAATAATCAATGAGATCATAAAAATAGTAAAAAGAAAAGGAGTACTTGTGGCACCTTAGAGACTAACCAATTTATTTGAGCATGAGCTTTCGTGAGCTACAGCTCACTTCATCAGATGCATACCGTGGAAACTGCAGCAGATATTATATACACACAGAGATCATGAAACAATACCTCCTCCCACCCCACTGTCCTGCTGGTAATAGCTTACCTAAATTGATCATCAAGTTGGGCCATTTCCAGCACAAATCCAGGTTTTCTCACCCTCCACCCCCCTACACACAAACTCACTCTCCTGCTGGTAATAGCCCATCCAAACTGACAACTCTCTTCACAATGTGCATGATAATAATAAAAAAAAAAGCAGCATCACTTGCCCCATAACCTCAGCCATGCGGAACGCAATGCCATCCACAGCCTCAGAAACAACTCTGACATCATAATCAAAAAGGCTGACAAAGGAGGTGCTGTTGTCATCATGAATAGGTAGGAATATGAACAAGAGGCTGCTCGGCAGCTCTCCAACACCACTTTCTACAAGCCATTACCCTATGATCCTACTGAGAGTTACCAAAAGCAACTACAGCATTTGCTCAAGAAACTTCCTGAAAAAGCACAAGATCAAATCCGCACAGACACACCCCTGGAACCCCGACCTGGGATATTCTATCTATTACCCAAGATCCATAAACCTGGAAATCCTGGGCGCCCCATCATCTCAGGCATTGGCACCCTGACAGCAGGATTGTCTGGCTATGTAGACTCCCTCCTCAGGCCCTACGCTACCAGCACTCCCAGCTACCTTCGAGACACCACTGACTTCCTGAGGAAACTTCAGTCCATCGGTGATCTTCCTGATAACACCATCCTGGCCACTATGGATGTAGAAGCCCTCTACACCAACATTCCACACAAAGATGGACTACAAGCCGTCAAGAACACTATCCCCGATAATGTCACGGCTAACCTGGTGGCTGAACTTTGTGACTTTGTCCTTACCCATAACTATTTTACATTTGGGGACAATGTATACCTTCAGATCAGCGGCACTGCTATGGGTACCCGCATGGCCCCACAGTATGCCAACATTTTTATGGCTGATTTAGAACAACGCTTCCTCAGCTCTCGTCCCCTAATGCCCCTACTCTACTTGCGCTATATTGATGACATCTTCATCATCTGGACCCATGGAAAAGAAGCCCTTGAGGAATTCCACCATGATTTCAACAACTTCCATCCCACCATCAACCTCAGCCTGGTCCAGTCCACACAAGAGATCCACTTCCTGGACACTACAGTGCTAATAAACAATGGTCACATAAACACCACCCTATACCGGAAACCTACTGACTGCTATTCCTACCTACATGCCTCCAGCTTTCACCCTGACCACACCACACGATCCATCGTCTACAGCCAAGCTCTGCGATACAACCGCATTTGCTCCAACCCCTCAGACAGAGACAAACACCTACAAGATCTCTGTCAAGCTTTCTTACAACTACAATACCCACCTGCGGAAGTGAAGAAACAGATTGATAGAGCCAGAAGAGTTCCCAAAAGTTACCTACTACAGGACAGGCCTAACAAAGAAAATAACAGAACGCCACTAGCTGTCACCTTCAGCCCCCAACTAAAACCCCTCCAACGCATTATTAAGGATCTACAACCTATCCTGAAGGATGACCCAACACTCTCACAAATCTTGGGAGACAGGCCAGTCCTTGCCTACAGACAGCCCCCCAACCTGAAGCAAATACTCACCAACAACCACATACCACACAACAGAACCACTAACCCAGGAACCTATCCTTGCAACATAGCCTGTTGCCAACTGTGCCCACATATCTATTCAGGGGACACCATCACAGGGCCTAATAACATCAGCCACACTATCAGAGGCTCGTTCACCTGCACATCCACCAATGTGATTTATGCCATCATGTGCCAGCAATGCCCCTCTGCCATGTACATTGGTCAAACTGGACAGTCTCTACGTAAAAGAATAAATGGACACAAATCAAATGTCAAGAATTATAACATTCATAAACCAGTCGGAGAACACTTCAATCTCTCTGGTCACGCAATCACAGACATGAAGGTCGCTATCTTAAAACAAAAAAACTTCAAATCCAGACTCCAGCGAGAAACTGCTGAATTGGAATTCATTTGCAAATTGGACACTATTAATTTAGGCTTAAGTAGAGACTGGGAGTGGCTAAGTCATTATGCAAGGTAGCCTATTTCCCCTTGTTTTTTCCTACCCCCCCCCCCCCCGACGTTCTGGTTAAACTTGGATTTAAACTTGGAGAGTGGTCAGTTTGGATGAGCTATTACCAGCAGGAGAGTGAGTTTGTGTGTGTGTGTGTCCGGGGGGAGGGGGAGGGGAAAGGGGGGGGTGAGAGAGCCTGGATTTGTGCTGGACATGGCCCACCTTGATTACCATGCACATTGTAGGGAGAGTGGTCACTTTGGATGAGCTATTACCAGCAGAGAGTGAGTTTGTGTGTGTATGGGGGTGGGGGGGGTGAGAAAACCTGGATTTGTCCTGGAAATGGCCCACCTTGATTATCATGCACATTGTAGGGAGAGTGGTCACTTTGGATGAGCTTTTACCAGCAGGAGAGTGAGTTTGTGTGTGTGGTTTTTGGAGGGGGGTGAGGGGGTGAGAGAACCTGGATTTGTGCAGGAAATGGCCCACCTTAATTATCATTCACATTGTGAAGAGAGTTGTCACTTTGGATGGGCTATTACCAGCAGGAGAGTGAGTTTGTGTGTAGGAGGGTGGAGGGTGAGAAAACCTGGATTTGTGCTGGAAATGGCCCAACTTGATGATCACTTTAGATAAGCTATTACCAGCAGGACAGTGGGGTGGGAGGAGGTATTGTTTCATGATCTCTGTGTGTATATAATATCTGCTGCAGTTTCCACGGTATGCATCCGATGAAGTGAGCTGTAGCTCACGAAAGCTCATGCTCAAATAAATTGGTTAGTCTCTAAGGTGCCACAAGTACTCCTGTTCTTTTTGCGAATACAGACTAACACGGCTGTTACTCTGAAACCTGTCATAAAAATAGTAGTATGTTACAAATAAGAGACAGGTTTCAGAGCAGCAGCCATGTTAGTCTGTATTCGCAAAAAGAAAAGAAGGACTTGTGGCACCTTAGAGACTAACAAATTTATTTGAGCATAAGCTTTTGTGAGCTACAGCTCACTTTGTCGGATGCTCACGAAAGCTTTTGCTCAAATAAATTTGTTAGTCTCTAAGGTGCCACAAGTACTGCTTTTCTTTTTACAAATAAGAGAGACCATATTGGAAACTTAAAGGAACTGTTAAAAAAAGTATTAAATCAATGAGAAAAAAGTGAGATGCTCCTGATGATATCATATAAAGATCATTATTCCTGAAGGGCAGCCTAAATTACATTAGCACTTGGGCTACTTGGTAACAATTTAGGGGGGGAAAAGGGCAAAGTTAACTTCATTAATTCTATAGGATATATTATGAGATCATAATAACACTGCACAAAAAGCTGGTAAGATCACACAGGAAGGGTACTGAAGAATTGAAAATGTACAGA
Source organism: Eretmochelys imbricata (assembly GCF_965152235.1). Classification (NCBI taxonomy): domain Eukaryota; kingdom Metazoa; phylum Chordata; order Testudines; family Cheloniidae; genus Eretmochelys; species Eretmochelys imbricata. The sequence goes on along the minus strand of NC_135574.1, from coordinate 196,938,600 downwards.
AGACAATAAGCAAGATTTATTATCTATGCAAAGTATATAGGAACTCCAGGTTTGTTTTCTTTAGAAAAAAAAAATTTACAGGGGCCATTACAGAGGTATACATAATTCTCAGTGGTGTCAGAAGGTGAATGGCACATACCTATTTCAGTTTGACAGGCTAAAGATCAAGAAAGTGAACAAGAGAGTACAAAATCAGCTAAGAAAAGGCCAGACATGGAGACGAGGTGGCCTTCTTATGGGGTTCAATAATGCAGCTTGCAGCAGCTCTGCTCCAGAATACAGAAGTGCTGCCTATAGTCTAGACTCTATAGGTTCCAGCGTTCAGTACCTTTTCCTAATCTCCATAGGCAGCAATTGCATATTAAATCGGCTCAATTTCACATGTATGAGTCATGTCCCTGAGGCTCTTGGTAAAACTGCCAATGTGGCCTTCATCTGGGCCAAATACAGAGAGCCCATGTCTTAAAGCAGTTCAGGAGGAATTTATTTACTTATAAGTTATATGTATATTATTATATACATATTTAGTTATGTATCGTGGAAAGGATAAGCAAAGGTAGATAGAGAAGTTTTAACTCAAATTTGCTCTAAAAAGGGTATATGGGGCAAATCTTGCTCTTGTCTCTACAGATGATCCCCTGGCAGCAGGATTTAAATGATTCTGCTGTGTAGAGAGGGAGAGGTGGGACACTTTGTGTGGTGGTATGCCCTCACAGCAGCATGTAGATGGGAGAGAGGCTTGCAGTGTTACCAATTCTCATTGTTTTGTCATGAGTCTCATTGAGTCAAGTGGATATGTTATGATTTCAGCCTTCATTCTTAGAGAAAAAATAGGTTTCTAGCCCCTGTGGCTGTGGAGAAAGCTTCAAAATGTGACCCCAGTGCACCCTAAAGACTTAAAGAGCAGAAAGTGAATAAAAAGAACACCAAATCTATTATTTTTACATAATCTCATGATTTTTAAAGACAATCTCGTGATTTTTGGTGAGCCTGACTCATGATTTTTGATCATTTGGGGTTGGCAATATTAGGCTTGTTAGGCCCTTCGGAAACATGAGAGCTGGACAAGTCTCTCCAATGTTGTGCAAATCCTGTGCAGTCTTCTGTTTCTGGTGGGTTGGTGCAAGAGGCATGGAGGGATACTTCTGTCAGTAAAGTGAGGAGAATGGCTCTGCAGCCTGAACGGGGGAACTCTTCCTTCCACAGATAATCTGTTAAGAGCGCAGCCCAGCTCCTTTGGCTGGGATCTGGCATGAAGAGTTGATACAGGGTAGAAACACTGGCTACAGAGGTAGGATGTATCTAACTGGACTACATGACCTCTGACTCTCTATACCTCGGGGGAGCGCCCTCTAATCCCCATATTCATCATTTGTATATAATTGTGATATTTCATATAAAGCATGCCATGTGAGGTCTTGTGGGAAAGGTTATGATCTGCTGAAACCCGTTGTTTGGTCTAAATATGTGTATCATTAATGCATATAAAATTCTAAAAATTGTGTTGTATGGTTTTCACTAAAATATGCTATGGGTTTGGGAAGCGCCCAGATACTAACTCTCCAGAGACTATGAAAAGGGGAGGTAACCAACGCTCGGGTGGGTGCTGAACAGACATCACCAGCCATTGTCCAGCAAAGGAGCTACAATGCAATAACTCACTTGCACAAGGCCACAGCAGGGGAATTGCTCAGCCTTGCATGGTGACTCAGCAATGCCCACCAGACATGCCTGGACTTGTGTTCTGAAAGCACATGGACTAAGGGTATAAAACGGAACACAGTGGTCCCATGCTTCGCCTTTCTCTTTCCTCCACCTACGTTGCAAGCAACAAAGACACTCAGAGGACTGAAGACTCCAACAGAGGGGACTGGCCCAGGTTTCAAGGGTGAAACCTGTGTACTTGAACTGCAACATCCAGTGGGGTGAGAAAAAAAAACCTGTTTAATCTCGATGTTGTCCAGTCTAATCGGGTTGAGAGTTTAGCCTGTGTGCTTATATTTTCTTTTCTTTTGGTAATCACTCTGACTTTTTGCCAATCACTTTACATCTATCTTTTGTAGTTAATAAACTGGTTTTACTGTTTATCTTTACCAGTGAGTTTGCCTGAAGTGTTAGGTAAATCTGCTCAGGTTTACAAAGGCTGGCGTACATCCACTTTCCATTGATGAAGTGCTGAACCAATTTATAAACTTGCACTGCTTGCAAGATGGTATATTCCTGAGGTACAAGGCTGAGAGCTGGGGGGATTTGGCTGATGTCTTTCTCTGTGTGATTCATGAGTGGCTCTGGGAGCATTCATGCAATCTAGCTGGCTGTGGGGCTCCTCATGCGGTTGTGCTGAGTGATAACAGCGCCTAGAGGGGTTTGCTGCTTGTCACTAGCAAAGCATTGTGTGAGACAGCCCAGGCTGGAGAGTTAAGGGGGCACAGCGGTCCCACAGGCTCAGGCTGCACCCTGGGAATCCCGTCACAACCTCCTCCTACACCAGGATGCCCATGAAATAAACTTGTCCAGTCTGGCAGATCCTGGTGTATACTATCAGATGTGCTGACACGATATAAACACACCCCACCTCTAGCAGTAGTAGTAAAATAGTTAATATAATGATTTGGGTACCCATTAAGAGTAATGAGGATGTTGTTTCATTAATTCAATTGTGTTATATGAAAGCGTATTTAAGAAGAGATAAAACAATACCAAATATGTAGCACTGATCAGTTGGTGCAAGGGGATTTTTGTGAGGGAACAGGCATCTGGGAAGTGATCCAATACCCGCTGAAGTTAATGCAAAGTCTTTCATTGACTTCTGTTGTGCAAGATTGGGCCTCTGGTGAGAAGTAGGAATATGAAAATGTCTGACATGTAAGAGTGACAGACACAGTATATATCATTCACCTACATTACACATCCTCATAAAAATGTACAAACTCACATATAATAATTTTTATAAATTTAATGTATTTAGTGACATTCATACAGATTCATATACAGAGGAATGGTGAAAACAGATTTATTATTATAGGTATTTTTAGCAAAGGTCATCATTTCTTTGTTGGTGAACAACCTATCTTTAGTTATTCTGATGAAGAGGAGTTGACAGACAAGAGAAAGGATGTGTAGCTTGAAAGCATAATAGGGAATAAGAGAGGAGCAGAGTAACTAACCTTTCTGTTTGGACAGGAGAAATGTATTAGACTTGTGACCTATAGGGAAACCAACTCTTCTTCTTCCAACAAGAAGCAGGAGTCAAAGTCCAAAGAACTATAAAATGTGGATACAGGTTGGGAAGGCTGCTGGATCTGGTGCCCTGGGCAGTTCCCACTGGGTCTGGCCAGCTGGGAAAGGCTGGAAGTCCCTGCCTTTTTGTGTCCTTGACTACAACTGGTACTGGTTGCTTATGGGAAGGAGTCCCAAAGGTCTGGAAATGTCCAGAGTCTGTCCCTGTAAGCTCCTCCCTGATTTAGAACAATTCTCAGAATTGTACTTAATATATGTCACAGTTCCAAATGTTTGTAGCTGAGGGCATAGCCAAAACACACATACAAATGTACCTTCCTGAACTTTACCTTCCTTACGAAAGGCAGTAATTTTGACAGGAATATAGTTTAACTAGAACATGCAGTGGCATACATATTCATATGTTCTTGAATATTTTTTTTTAAAAGTTCCTATTAATCATGTGGATATTTTATTTTCTGTTACTGTTTTTCATTAAATGCTGGGCCATGGAAAAACAATAAAGGGACCCACTGCAGAGGAGAAAATTTGATATTGTGAAGATGACCCATCATTTTGTTTATTATCAGAAAGCCTGTTTGGGGTAATGTGAGTTATGAATTCAGCTACTGACCTTAAAAGTGAGGATTGGACAGTTTGGGTAACTAGTTTTGCTCTTATGTCCATGATAAAGCTGATAACATAACCCAATATGAATAAGTAACATTTAAATTAAAATGTGACTATTTATTTAGATTTTTGGGTCAGATTCAGAGCTGTGCTTCATACTTCACCACTGGCACAAAGCAGCCCAAAAAGCTGGCATGGTTAGCCATAATAGGATCTTCTCAGTATAGTCAACTACATCACCAGAGATCTTCTGGTGATGTAGTTGACATTAGGGATCCCACATGATCCCTTCCTCTGCGGCCGATGTAGGGGTGAGCCTAGGGGAAAAGGACATGGGGATACTGCAGCCATGGACCCTGGCTGCCCTAATTTATGTCTGGGGATAGAGCCAATACAGAGCTGTCCTCGGATTCTGGGAGCACAAAGGTGGCTTAAAGCCACTTTTGCCAACTCCCAACTCCTGACTTGCTCTGCATGCGCCTCAGTTGCAGCTAAGATATAGGCCCCTATTTGCATAGTTAATAATAGCTGCTCCCAGCCTTCCAAATAGATCGCTTTTGGTTTTTTTCATTTTCCAAACATTTACAGGTTATAAAGTTGTCAGTCTCAAATCAACACATTGAAATTAAATAAATAATTTGTAAGAAATACCTATTACTGTGTGTTAAAACTCTCCACACTGAGCAGAGAAAAGGAGACTAATATGCATGTGCTTTTAACTTCTGTGGGCTTGGTGAAATATGAACCTAAAAGCAATGAGGAAATGGAAAATGTTAATAAATAATGATGCTTGAAACACAAGTGCTGAACAACCATTGGATCCATTGCATTTATTCCACGGGAGAGAGATGGCCTGTGTGAGTCTGGAGAGAAAAATATTGGCCAAAGCTACACATTAGGAATTAGCTGGATGCTGTGTAACTTTAAGAAGATAAATTTAAGGTCTAGTAAATCTGCTTTTCCTAATGTACAGAGTGGGGGCAGCTTTAGCATCAAATCAGCACAAAGGACTACTCGAAACTGCATTTATGGGGGTCCTGTGATATCAGCAATTCCTGGGCTGATCCAATATCCACACGCCAGCAATGGTACGCTATGTTAAGGAAACTAATTGCCAATGAAGATCCTCTTTCCAGGATGGGGCAATATGGGGAAGACGCTCAGTGCCAAATCACACCATTGGGCAGCTTGGATTCTCATAAATTATAAGCCCTGCCTGGGAAAAAAAAGAAAGGAGAGCGAGGAGGAAAGGAATGGAGAATACTGTACTGGTATGTAAGTGGAAGTCAGGGAGGTCAGCAATAAAGATAAAATTAACAATCCAGTACTCACCATCAAATGTACTTTCTCTATAATTGGCTCCTCTTATATCAAAGTCATTCTCTGCCCCCAAAACTCCTTATCTAGGAAATCCTACTGCTACTTCCATGGGCACAGATGATCTCTTGTCAGTCCAGCTGGTGATTGTGGGGACTCCCTATAGTGCAACTGTACACAGGAAAAGGTCAAGGAGGGTCATGGGTAGAGGAGTGGGGTCAGGACAGGAAGATTTACTAGTTACATAGATTCCTGTAGAATTCCACCCTGAAAGTTAGTGGATGCAATAAGAAGAGCCTGCAAAGACTAGTGCAGACATAAAAGGATTCAACAGCTTCCATGGAGCAACTCTGTAGCTGTTTCAGGACTTGAGTTGTGGGGGCTCCTCCCTTCCCATCTCCCTGCATATCTATTCAATATCTGGCCTGGCTACATAGGTGGTTAACTAGTAGGTTTAGGACTTGCTGCTATAGAGTTTCATACAGTGTAGATATGTTTTCTATATAAAATTGTGCAGCACACTGAAAAGTAAATGTTTGGAGACAACATAAAATTAACTGAATTTAATGTTAAATAACAGAAGATATATTGTGCTGATTATTCATTTTCCTATTTATCAAATGTTTCCATTTTTTAACCTATCTGAAATGTATAGTGAATTTCGTCATTTGCACCAGAGCATTTTAGAAAGTAGGAGAACTGGCTGCAGAATTTAGGTCAAGCTTGATACAGAGCACTTAGAGCCTTTACTATAGCTGGTAATGCAATTTACACTGGGCAGTGCATTGAAACAATTCAGGACTTGAATCCAACTTTTCTGTGAACAGACTCTCATAAAACGTAAAGTCACCCTAAGTTTTCCATTGCATATGATTCTTGCAGAGATGGTGAGCTAATGTTTTGAAACTTGATGGAACCCTGCAGTATTACCAACCCCCAACATTTAAAAAATGATGAGTCAGGCCTCCAAAAATCATGAGTTTGACTTGAAAAAAATCAGGACAAAAAAGAAGTTTTGCATTCTTTTTATTTGCCTTCTGGGTTTTTAGAGCACACACATACGTCACATTTCCAAGCTTTTCTGCACAATCATAAACTTACTTTTTGTTTTTGTTAAAAAGTGAGATTCTCACATAATGACTTATCTCCAGGACCTTGGGCTTTAAGTAAAATATCAAGTACCACAAGACTTGCAATAAAATCAGGAAAGTCAACCAAACTGACAGCGTGAAAATTAAACTGGCCTGAGGTGCTGGACTTGCTATATTCAATCCTGCATCCTAGTTTACCTACCCTGCTTTTAAATCAATCCAATTAAACCCCGTGCAAGCCCCTACTGGAGATGCGCTTAAACTGGTTTAACCCTCACTTAAATCACTTGAGCTTCATTCCACACAAGCTAAAGTGATTGCAGGAATAAACCAGTTTAAGCAGGCAAGCCCTTCAGTAGGCAGCACCAAAGGAAAGCACAGCTACTGCATCCCGCTAGCGACTGCTTTCAAAGATGGTACCTTGCAAACCACAAGGGCTCCAAATAAGTGCTGTAACTGTCTGGCATCCCTGCTGTCAAGTGGTAGGAAGCATTCATTTTAAATTCTGCCCAGCGTTTGCATGATGGAGCCTAACCCCCGAGTGGGTGGGGGGGGGGGGGTGGAGAGGAAGGGTCCGTGTGAGGGAGCTTTCCCTTCCCAGTGAATGGGGGGGCAGGGCAAGGTCCGTCTCAGGGAGTGTCCCCCGCAGTCGGGAATGGAGTTTCCCCGCCCCCGTGAGGGAGAGAGGCCGAACCCCCCCCTCCAGTGATGGGGTCCCCGGGTCCGTGTGAGGGAGTGGGGGGGCCTGGGGCGGGGTCCGTGCGGGGGTGGGTCCCCCCAGTGAGAGAGGGGGGCCCGGGGCGGGGTCCGTGAGGGGGAGGGTCCCCCCCAGTGAGAGAGGGGGCCCCGGGGCGGGGTCCGTGAGGGGGAGGGTCCCCCCCAGTGAGAGAGGGGGGCCCGGGGTGGGGTCTGTGTGAGGGAATCTCCCCCCCCCCAGTGAGCGAGATGCGGACAGGTCTGTCTGTGAGGGAAGCTCCGTCTCGCCCCTCACCCCAGACGAGGAGCCACGCTCGCTCGCTCACTCGTATCACTTCCCCCTCCCCCAGAGTGAGAACTCCCCACACGCCGCCTCCCTCCCTGAATCCACTCGACACCTGGGAGACACCACCCAATCGCTTGATAGCGTTCGCTCATTGACACCATCACTCACCAGTCGCCAGGCTCCGCAATAAAAACAACCCCGCCCTCCAGCACAGCAGCCAATCAGAGTGCGAGACAGGATCCCTGCCTCCTTGTGCGAGGTCCTCGTGTCCGCCCACTGAATGATCGACGTCGGTCCTCAGCCAATGATCTTTCGCGCTGTTGGGCAGGCTCACGCCTCTGCCAATGGTGCCCCCAGAGCAGTGAGGTTTGGTGGTGGGGGGGAGGGGAGGCAAGTTAGTGTGAGCGGCGCAGTTCTCCAGGCGGAGGGTGATGGTTGTGGAGTGAGCGGCTGCGGGGAGCCCTGGACTGTTCCTTGGGGGGCAGGGGCGCCTGGAGCGGCTTGTGCCCCGCTGTGCCAGGTGGCCCCCGGAGGGATGGACCGGCCCCCGGTGCGGCGGCTGTAAGGGGCAGCGGCGCTAGCCCCGCGCGGTGCGTGGTGCCCGCTCCAGCCCGGCCGGGATTAGCCCTGCGAGGAGCCGCGGGAAGGTAGGTAGAGGGGGGGCCGGGCCCCCGGCTGCTCCTGCCGCCTGGGTTACCCGGGATCCCGCTGGGTCCTGCCCCCTCCAGCCCTGGCTGCCGGCCCCAGGCAGCTTCCTCCCGGGCTCCGGTCCTGCCTCCGCTGGGCCAGCTGCTTTGCCGGGGACCGGCGCTAGCAGCTCATCAGCAGCGGTGACACATGGCTGGGGAGGCAAGGGGGACCGCGCTCAGCATGGAGAGCTGCCTCCCCGCCCCCGGGCTTCCCCCCCCCCCCCCGCCGTTTCATCCCATCTCCCCACCAGCCCCCTGCATATTTCATCCCATCCCATCTCCCCCCCCCCTTCATCCCCTCCCGTCTCCCACCGGGGGCATCAGCCTTTCCGCCTTTTACAGGCCAGAGATTTCACCCCTCATGCCTAGCAGCTCCCCTGCCCAGGAGGAGGGGATTTAGCCACCCCTTGCATGCCTCTGCCCTTTTCCTAGAGATGATGCATGTTTCTCTGTTTCTTGTTTCTCTAGGCAGGAGGGAGAAGCGTTTCAGTGCGGTGAGGGAGATGGGGATCCTAGGGAGCCCCAGCTCAGGAAATATCCTTGTCTCCTCTTTCCCTTAGCATGAACATTTACAGCATCAACACCCTCTTGCATACAGTGTATGCACACACTCCCCTGGGGAGAGGAGTGGGGGGAGGAAACAACTGTTACACCTTTTGTCATCAGCTGGAAGACAAAGAACTTGTCTTTGCTTCCCGTCTGTCCCTCCCTGTGGGTGCATATTGGCAGCACCTCAGCTGCTTTCTGCACTGCTTCCAGGAGATGCTTGGTAAGGCTTTAGGATGGCCCTGACCTGTGCTTTTTTGTTGTTGATGGTGCTGATAAAAGAACATGTTGATTTGTTTCGAGATGGACTTTGCATTCCTGAAATTGCTGCTGCATTTTTATTCTTATTTATTTATTTAATTATTGGGGGGGGACGGGGTGTGTGTTGTGGTTTGCTATGGATGAAAGGTACAAGGTTCTGTACAATTGCAACATCATAGCATGTAACACATTAACCACTGTTTCTCCCCCTTTCTGCTTTGTTTTCCAGTCTGGCAGTCGGCAGATCACCCAGCATATGAGAAGGAATGATGACTCCATGAGGGAACTTCTTTTCAATCACTCATTCGCCCAGTCATGTCTCATGATGCTCCCAGCCAATAGTGTGCCATTCACCTAGACTGGGATTTACCCTGTGAAAAGGAGAGATAGAACATGAGTCCTAAACATCACCTCAAGCTCTTTCTTGTGCATCATTTTTGGTGTATTTATATGTAGAACCCTGAGCATTGGGTACATACACTGTTAAACCTGCTTTGCTAGATCCAAGAACTGCAGCTGTGTGTTGGACTCTGATATTTTCTCATCGTCATGGCTTCAGTTTGGAAGAGACTGCAACGTGTTGGGAAACATGCATCCAAGTTCCAGTTTGTGGCCTCTTACCAGGAGCTGATGGTTGAGTGCACCAAGAAATGGTAAGAAGTATCAACTGTTGAAGTGGTCAAGTGAGTTGCTGGTGCTGGAGCATGGCCATTGCCTGTTCCACTGTGTGGTTTCCCTCCTTTAGTGCAGAAGCTGCTAGGTGGGGTGCAGATCTCTCTCTTAACAAGTGCTTTCCACCCCATGAGGTTAATTATTGCACTCTAATTTGATCATCTTAGGTGGTTGCAGCAGTATTAGACCGTGCATTTATTAGATATAAGGCTGCTAAAAATCAAAGTTCATGTTTTTTAAAGGAAACTTTTCCAAATGTCACCCCAGGTCTCAGAGATGGGTATGATAAGCCAACTATAACATCAAAGGGATACACAGATTTGACACATTTTTCAAGATCAATAATAGTGTATCTTATTTTAGTCTGGGTAGATATGACTTTTCTTGCCTAAAGACTTCTCTTTCCTCTTTCGTCTTTTGAATGGGAAGAGTGAGGACACAGAGCCTTGGGAATTATTTTGAGTTATTTGCTTAGTCAGACAAGAATTTCATGCTGTAATGGCCCAGTGGAACATACTTAGAGCTGGCTAGACTGCAGCAAGCAATTAACTGTATGGGTCTGTTCCAGTCCACCTCTCTCCTTATGCAAAGTGGAATCCTAGAGCTGATGGGATTTTTTTGTCTTGTTTTGCATAGAGGACCAGGATCTAGGTTTTGTTTTTGGTGTTTTTTGTTTTACTATGCAAAGACAAAAAAATCTCATTAAAATACATTATACTAAAACTGAAGTTATATATTAGTAGTTCAGGAGGGTTTGCATTATTTTTCATGTTCATAACTGACTCAGTTCTGTAATGTCAGTGGGAAGTGAGCATGCTTGGAAACTTGCAAAACATCACGGTAAATCATCTGTAGCAAACTTAAAACTTAGTTTCTATCACTTGGCTTTTCTTCTTGTTGGCCAGCTTGGCACTAGCATTGGCTGCTTTTAGTAGTTATGAGTAATTGCTTCTGCTAAGTTAAATTTTTAGAAATATCAATCCAACATACTTGAATCCTCATATTACCCCTATCTTAAAGGGGCACTGTCAAATTAATAATCACTTTTAAAAGCGTTCTCTGCACTTTTGATATTAACTCTATTTCAGTTTTAATAATCTTTACAATCTAGAAAATCTAATTGATTTGAATAGTTTTTTAAGGCCAGAAGAAATCACTATGATCAACTAGTTTGATCTCCTGTATAGAACAGGCTGTAGAATCTGATCCAGTAATTACTGTATCAAGCCTATTTTACCGCTTGTGCCTCTGTTACTTTTGTACATGGCATTTAGCTTGATCAACAAAGCTAAACTAGTCAGTTTGACATAACTTAATTCATGTGGGTAGTGTCACTGGTTTACACTCCACATAGATGTAAATCGGGGCAGTCACTAGGCAGGCTGCAGGCCAAATCCAGACTGCCAGATGCTTTTTGAACGGACTGCTAAAACTTTTTATTTACTTATTGTCATTATTGTTATTGCAGTGTGAAAAATGTTTTTCTGGAATATAGACCTTGACTATACCTTGATCAAGAAATTTAGACTTTGACAAAAAAAAAATTTGACTACCCTGGTGTAAATGTTTATAGGATCTGGGCCCGTATTGGTAACCAGGATAACCACACTGTTGTGAAATGTTTCAGAGATGAGTCTTTTAACAAATAAAGCAAACCCACCCTATACAATCACTTGATTTGTAGACTCCTCTACACTCTTTAAAAAAGAGGAAACCGTCTTAAGACAAAAATGTTCCATAAGCATGAGAGTTAAAATTAAATGTTTCTTCCACAAATGGAAATTCTGTATAAAACACAGGAATGATAAAAATATTTTATAACATTTTAAGTACAGCTTTTGCTGCCTCTGAAATAGACACTAATTTCTGTGTGCTGGTGAGCAACGCTGTTGTTTTTTAAGCTTGCATCTGAGTTTATGGCTGGGTGTAAAGAGCAGAATTGGCGTGAGTGACAACAAAATATGAGAAACTAACCGTCTCTGCCCTGCCTCTTTTTGAAGTCAGGCCTAATGTGTATATGATGCGGCATTGGAACAACAGAGCTACAGTATATTCTTGTAGGTCCATGCTGTAAGTGCCTTTTGATGGGAAATGTAGTAAACACTAAGTGTTATTTTAATGTATTGGCACTCAAACAATACAGTGGTTCTGTAAGAAAATAATGATCCATTCATATTTTAAAATAAATGACAATGGAGTCATAAACACAACCAAAGCAAAATATGGCTGGGAGAAAAGTTGCCTATGAACTCAACAGGAAGAATGCTTATTTACAATTTGAAGATAAGAAGAAATAAATCCATTTTTGATAAGTTAAAACAACAAAAGATTATCTTGTGAATTTCATTGTTTTGTAATTGGTCAGTTGCACTGTGCAACATTAGATGTATTCTTGCAAAGTTCTAATACCTTCATTTTGTTTTGGAGTACATTTTTGTTTTTTGTTTTTCTTGTATTGATCTGAATTTTCATGTGGTGGTCCTAAAATACTTGTTCCTCAAGCTGATAGCTATGCTGGTTATGTAGGAGGTCACAAACACTCTTGTGTTGCTGCTCTACTCTTTAATTGGATTATTTCTCAGTAAGCAGCACATGTCCAGCATAGTGAAGGGATTTTCAGTCTTGCTTTTCCTGGACTCTGTAGTTTCTACTGCTTGCTGCTATTAATGTTTATAGATGGCTACTTCTAGAGATATCATTGATCACTTTATTAATTGTGATGGTACATTTAAAGATGTTAGCACTTTATTGTAAAATCTTATTTTCAGGTGTTTAACTGAACAAACCTGCTTTTTCTGAGCTCAAATATGGCATTGCAAATTCCCACTGAAGCATTTAAGAGTTATGGCTGTTCAGTACCTCTGAAAATCAGGTCACTAATTTAGATTCCCTACGTTTAAAAAAAAATGGTCTGGGTCTTTAATGTGGATTTGTGACTCTAGATACCTCAAAATTTTGATCTTTTTACATCAATCACATGAGTTTAGTGTATATAAAAGGTGCTGGCTTGATAGCCCTTGCTTCTGATATCCTCTGCTTACCCTAAAACAGGTGGGGGAAGTACAGGCTTTGCAGCCTTGCTAATGTACTTCAGCCTTAACCTGGATGAAGTACATATAGTAGGGAGGGGATAGCTTATCCTCCGTTCATTCAGTCCTTGGCCCAGCTTCTATCTAGTACAAATGGTGGTGGTTTGCTTTTTATGGTGTGGACACCTAGTCAGTGGGAATTGGACTGAAAACCACCAAACTCATGTTCATACAGGCCCCCTGAACAGCCATCGGTTGCACTATCTGGGTTGCCAGAGCAAAACTTGTTCTTTATCTGAAACATTAATGTATTTAGTACCTGTGGAGGGAGTAATTTGGTGACTCTGTTGGATTGCATGTCTAGCTCAGTCAGTCTCGATGGAAGAATCCAACAAACGACGCTCCTCTGTAAATGTGTGATTGCTTTGAGCATCTGGAAATGCACTCGTGTCGGCCACAGTGTATAAGAAATGAAATTGCTGATATCCCCTTAGAATGTGAGCTCTCTGTGGCAAGGACTGTTGTTATTTTGCTCATTTATATGTTGCCTAGCAAATTTGGGTCCTAACTAGGCCCCAAAGATTCTACCACAATATATATAATAAATAAGCTTCTATTGAGAGAGGCCTGAATCTTAGAGTTGATTTTAAACCTGTTGCTAAGCTCCTTATGTATTGTTTCTTATCAGATGCTTCTAATACCAAGAGGCAACACATTCACTGTTAAGAACATTGAGATTATGACAAGAAATAATAAGTGACCACAGAGCTGTAACTAAGCATTTTAGCACCTGGGGCGAGCAAGTGTATTTGCGCCACTTCGAGGTGAAGCAGGGGGACCTTGCAGGGTCAAACGCCTCCCCAGATTTCTGCCTTCCATTTAGCGTGGAGTATTTCAAACTATGGGGTGTGCCTGCCCAGGTACACCTGTCAATTTGCTCCCTCTCACTTATCCCATCATCTGGTCCAGGAGTAGCAAATGGTGATAGGGCATCAACCATCCATCACAAATTTGCTACCCCTAGACCAGAGGGTGACAAAGGTGAGAGGCAGCAAATTGTGACACGTGGTTAATACGTACCCATAGTGCACCGCACTCTGAATCAGTACAAGCGCTCTTGGTGAGAACACTTGCCACGGACACAAGGAGTCAAGTAGGCATGCACACCAGTGACATACAGCTGCGGTGACAATATGCTGACATAACTTGAGTTAACATAAGTTGTAGTATAGATATGGCCTTGGATATATGAATTGTTTGGGAGAGGTAACAGCAAAAGTCTGAAGCGAGGCCAGGATTCACTCAGGGGTTTAGACTCCTACTTTTGTGGATCTGGGCCTTCTGCACCCTAATGGCTCAGGAACAAAAAGATGCATAAAAGGAACCAATATCATGGATCTTTTCAAAATAAAATAAAAAAAATTTCATGACTTGGGGGTGTATACCTTATGATTTGTGAATTCGTATGGTCGTCAAGCAATCATGGACCTATAACTGGGTTTGAAAAAGAATTAGGTAAGTTCCTAGAGGACAGGTCTATCAATGGTTATTAACCAAGATAGTCAGTGATGAAACCCCATGCTCTAGGTGTCCGTATCCCTAGCCTCTGATTGCCAGAATCTGGGAGTGGATGACAGGATCACTCAATGACTGCCTGTTCAGTTCATTCCCTCTGAAGCACCTGGCATTGACCACTATTAGAAGACAGGATACTGGGCTTGATGGACCATTACTGACCCAGTACGGCCATTCTTGCGTTCAGGAAAACTTACAGGAGATTTTTGCCTTTGAAAAGGATTTAATGAGAGATAGTATACTGCCCTTAGTGACTATATTGTTCTACCCACGAGCAGTGATATGCGAAAAAGTACTAAGAGCGGATTGAGAGGCAAAGTAATGGTGAGAGAGGCAATCTCCATTGGTGGAACAAGTGAAAATGAAGAAGTTTTGACACCAGGCTAGGAAATAGTTAGATTGGAAGTCACACGGTCCTACAGAAAATAAAACTGTGCTATAAAAAGAAAAAAATGTAGAATTAAAAATTCCGAATTAAAAAACACAGTAAAAACATAGGAAGTGCAATGCTAAAACACAGCTGTCATTACTAAAAATACTAGCAACCCTTTGATTATAAATATTTTCAATGAATATTTGCTATTAAAATCTAAACTAAATAGCACAATGATAGCCGAGATAAAAGTAAATGACAAAGCGCTAAAAGTAATAAAAATAACATTTTCAAAAGTAAACAAATAGAAGGAGCAAAACTATATTTAAAATGGATTACAACAAAGGGAGTGCAGGTCAGGGAATTACAGCAGCAGATAAGAAAGATTTGTGAACTGCTAGGAGACTTTATGCAGACATATTAAACTGATAAGGGATTCTTTTAAATACTCAAAATGTGTGATACTGTGTGTGTGTGTGAAATATTTCATGGAATCAAGTCTCCTGCAGCACCTCTGTATGTTATATCTGGTAGAGAAGAGCTGCCATGTCTAGGCACTGGGATGCCTGTGCCTTGAAAAACAGAGCCCTGGGACTGTTCTGAGGGAGGGGAAATAAAAAAGTTGCTCTGCCCCCACCCTATTTTTGCAAACACTGCAGGTGTCTCACCCTGTCAGGGTAACTGTTACCCCCTCTGCCCCTCCCTGTTCCAGGGTTTTGCCTTCTGCCACCCTCTGGCAGTGCCTCATCCATGAGTTTAACCCCCCACCCCACCTCCAATTTTGCCTCTGGACCCCTTCAGCAGATGTTACTGAGCATGCTCTGTCCGTGTATGCATGCTCAATAGGAGCCAACCAGTGCACTCAGCACGCTGCCACAGTCCTAGCACTGGGGAGAGCCTGCGAAGGGCTGGGGGGAACGCTGAGCACCCTGGGATCTGGCTGACACTGCTGTGCCTGATGCTGCTTGGGCGGGGGAGGGGGGGAATGGCGCTGAAGTTGCTCGGACTGATCCTGCGCATTGCCCCATTTCTGTGCCCTGGGCGGATGCCCTCATTGACTGACCCACCTTAGTCACAGCACTGAGTGACCTCCGTAAGGGGTGCCAATTTAGTGGGCTTCTTAATTCACCTCCTTGTGCCTATTCCTTCTGTATAAAACTCTTTGCTTTTATTATGCTTTTTTGCTAAACCTTTTACATTTCTAAAGTGATTTGACTTCTTTTTCAAACTGCCTGCACTAACTAAAGGCTTAATTTTCTTGTGACAAATGTCTTTTTGGATCAAATAGAGGTATTCTAGACTAGTCCCTGCATCTTAAAAATATCTTTCTCTCTTGGAAATGAAGCAATACTTGAATATTTTTCATCTGTTTTTCTCCTCCATGGTAGTTTCATAACTGGATGCTGCAAGAACTTAAGATTTGGTATTTAATGAGCATGGGAGAGATTCTTCAGGCTTTTTGAGATTCCACAGTTCACTCTAGTCAGTTTGCCTTCCGGTCTCTGCTTTCCAACAAACTCCTGAGCGCTGAAGGAAAGAACTGGAATTTACTGGCTGTTGCAGAAATAGAGATTGCTCCGAGCCTGATCATGTCGAGAGAAGGAAGGTGCTCAGTGCCTTGCAGGATTGGGCCCACAGGGGAGAGTCTCATGAGCATATGGGTGTGATTGTTCAGTAAGGATAATTGTGTGGCAAGGCAAGGTCAATTTGCAGTTTTACAGCTGGAGTTCTTAAAGTCTTTACATTTTAGTGTAGCCACTTTCCCTTTTGAGCCACTGCTTGCATGGGAAAAGGCTTAGCTCAGCCCCCCCCCTCCACCTCCCCCTCCCCCCTCACAAGTTAGGGTTTTATTCTCTCAAATCAATTCTGCTCCTCTTTTTGTATTTGTATTCAGCTTCCCTGATTCCCATATTGAAAATTGTCCCTAGCTCCAAAATCAATTAACTTTCTCCCAAAATCAGTTTTTAACCCTCACCAACTCTCAAATCAAAGTTAGTTCTCCACCAACAACCACAATCAGCTTTTACAAATCGATTTCCCCCTTCTCCAACAAATCAAAATGAATTCCTTCTCAACAGTCAAAATCAATTCTCAGCCCTCACACTCTGAGCTACCCACTTTCCCCCAAAATCAAAATCTGTAGAGCCCTGCAAATCTGCAGATATCTGCTTTATATCTACATCCGTGGACCATTTTTGCGACTCGTGGATTGGATGTGGATACAAAGTTTTTATCTGCACAGGGCTCTAAAAATCTGTTTCTTCTTCTCATCTGAAACTCTGTTCTCCTTTCTTTCTTGTCCCTGCTCCCAAGCATGTAGCTGTTGGGCTCCCTGATTGCTTCCTGCCAAACCCCTTTCCAGTCACTGGCTCCTTAATGCTTATATCTTTCATTCCCTACTCTATCCTCTACGTTGTCTCACTTTCTGTTCAATCTTTCTACTTGCCCTCCACCATCCTTATGGCTACCCAGAATTGCCATCCGGGCACTACTGGGAAGGGAACCTCTGATCGAGTTTAGTGGGTTGTTGTTGGTTGGGTTTTTTTGTTTTTTGTTTTTTTTATGCTATCCCTCCCTCCCCCCCCAAGAAGTTTAGAAATATGGGAGGGAGGAGTCGGAGGTGGGTGTGAAATGCTTCTCGCTACATCTCTAGGATGTTTTATAGATAGATTTGCTAGGTAGATGCAAAAGGCTTACTTTAAGGTTATTTTCTTGGCGCTGTTCCTTCTACCGTTCTAAAATGTTATGGCTAGATTACTTTATTTCCACAGTGCATTCTCTCTCTCTCTCTCTCTCTTTTTTTTTGCATGTGTTGTGATATTTGGTGCAGTTCTTCAAGGCCTAGTTCCTGAAGTGATGATATATACAATTTTTTTAAAAAAAATTTAAATAGAAGCCCTTGAGTTTATAGGGAAAAGCTTGAAAATATGAATCCAGAGGCCACGACAGTGGAAGGCAAATAAAAATAACCTAAACGCTTGTTTAAAAATGAGTTTGTGATTGAATTTTTTTTTTAAAAAATGTCTTGACTCTTGTGGGCTTGATTCATGATTATTGAATGCTTGGGATTGGCAATACTGCATGCTTGTGCCCCAGTCCCACAAAGACTTGCTGCTGGGCGTTGTGTTTACTGTTACCAGTGAGGCAATTTACAGAAATTAAGCACTGTGCCTAATAGTAAGTCTTTGCAGAATTGGGCCTGTAATGAAGTGTTACTGTGTTTCTCTGAGAAACAGAATTCATTCCTGAAATTTCTTGACTTGAGTCAGTGTCCTAGAAATAGGAAAAAGAATTGTGCACAAAAAAACCAGTGGATTATAGCCCAATATAATGGGACAAATCCACTGTAAGGGGTCGGTTTTTATTTCAATAAGTCTCTCTTTTGAGTGCGGAGAGAAAGGATGTCTTATTGACCGGGCCATCCTTAGGATATATGGGGCCCTACGCAGTATTATTAAACTGATGCTCCTACGCCAGCGCATTTGGCTCTGGGAATACGGCCCATGCCTTCGGCCTAGTAAGGAGACTGCAGCACACGCTGGGTGTGTGGGAGCCGACCTGCTCTTACCTGCTGTCCCGGTCATAGGTGCGGACTCCATGGGTGGGTGCTCCAGTGTGCTTTTCTCTGTTCAGGAACTCTGTTCTATTTATTTATTTGTAAAAGCATCTCCCTGTCTGCTCTTAAGAGTCTGTGAAGTCTTCTGCTTTGGATACCTAGTGACTCAGTTTGTGTGCATCTTCCTCTCCATGATGATGGAGTAGAATTCCAGCAGGCTATTGCGCTATTGTGGAACAGCACCAAGGGTTCCTGTCCATCTGTGACTATGTTCTGTGGCCCTCTGTAGGAGATTAGAAATTCTGCAGCTGTTCACATTCCATTTTTAAAAATGGAGGTTTTCAGTAAATGTGCAAATAACTAATATGGTGAATACAGCAGCCCCTGTTTTATGCTTTCCTAGCATTTTCAGTCTTCAACATAAGACAATTCTGTATTAACAATGTTTAAAGAAGTTTATTAACAGTCAGGTGGGAAGTTGGAGGTTTTGACAGTTGACTGTTGGCACCTGGGGAGGCATTGCAGAGAGTTTAGGACTGGGGCCCAAGCTAAAATTACCAGAAATATATATCCAACATCACTGACATCTCTGTTGTCATCTTTAGGATTCCAGGTTCACAACTCATTGAGTTGAATAAGACATTCACAGACGCACCTCTCAGAGTTAGTGTTTCAGGCTGCCTGTAGTCGCGTGAAGTCTATTTCTGTTCACACATTGAAGTTTTCTTCACAACCATGACTTTTCCTTTAACAAACAAAAGAATCTTATTTTCCAGAGCACAACTCTATAGCAAGGGGTGGATTCTACAGCTACTAAATTGTGGGATCTGCAAGACCCTGAATATTAATAATTTTGGGGATAAACAGGATTATGGTTTTATTCTGCATACACATCCAATATGTTGTTGCCAATCTGCGTGAGGTATTTAAAATGGCTTAATATAAGCAGACAATAAAACATTTCTCCGGACTCAGTATTTCTCTTCCTTCTGTATAAAAATTGGTGCCTTTGAAAAATAACTTGTACTTTGTATTCCATTAGATTTCAAGCTATCCTACAGTCTCTTCATATAAACTTGGCTGCTCAGTGCCCCTGAATAACACCTATCTTTAATTTGCTCCTGAGCTAATAGTAATTTACTGACACCTGTACAATTATAGCACTCAGATCCTGGTTTTGAAAAACAAGGAACCACTTCATGATAAATAGCAAGGCAGTGATGTACACAATTGGCCTGGGAAAACTTCTTTGCATACCCACTGACTTTAGTATTAAAAAACCCATATTAAAATAAGTAATTAGAGAATCCAGCTTGTTAATACAGTTCACAGTGCAATGTATACTGCTACTCAATTCACATCATAAACTTCCTTTATTTTGAGTGATGGCTAATTAAGTAAATTCTGAATCCCTTAGTTTATCAAAATGCATAGGAGAAGGTTTAAAATAATAAAGAACTGTCAAAATAGCTTACTGTTCTTTTCAAATAAGGAACTGCACCAGCGAACTGAGAGTTCACTGGGCTAACCTGTGACCAGTGTAGTTGTAATGTATCAGCAAGGGCCTTAGTCCTGTAACACCATCCCCTCTATTTGTCATTACTGTAGTCTGCCTCATCACTCCCAACCTCCATAACTCTGGCCATGTTAGCCATGTATGGTTTATTTTATTTTGTTCTTGGTTGTGTGGCTGTTTGTGGTGGTGATGGTTAGTAACTGTGGAAAAATGGAATTAGTGTCCGGGCCACTTCTGTAGGTAACCTGAATAGTTGAATAGGGCTATGAAAAATTGACTTTCAGAAGAGCTAAGGGTTAGCTTTGCAAATGCTCACACCCACAAGCGGGGCTGGATTTTTGAAATGTGCTCTGCACTCGACAGTGCCATTACAATGCTTATGGCAAGATGTTCAAAAGAGCTCTGCACCAAGTGAGCTGAAATCTTTTGAAAAATCTGGCCATTTGCTTTGGTGTCTTAATGTGAACTGAGCTCTTCTTCAAATTTAGCCCATAGTGGACACAGTACTTGGAACAAATATCTGTGGGTCAAGCAAGTTAACATAAATAAAATGTTTTTTTTCTTTCGTTTCTGCATCAGGACTTTGTTCTATAAGGATGCTAAAAAGCGAAGAGGCCTGCCTCTGTCTGTCATTTAGTTTCTAGTTGCACAAAGCCAAGGAGTCTAGTTTTTCATTAGCCATAGTTTGAAGAATATGTAGACTGTTTCCCATTATTAGTTACTTTAGCTCGTAAGGAACACTTCTTATGCTTCTCGTGCAAAGAATAGGTTTTCTTTCGCTCACCAATACACAGTTTAAAGATCTGCTATGATGGTACTTCCTTTATCTGTTAATGGCTTTTTGCATTCTCTTGATTAAAATCACTTTTCATCCCTTCAAACAACTGCCTTATTATCTCCAGCATCTGCACGTCTTTTCAGAGTACTATTTTGAAACTGGCTGTGCGATTACTAAAGGTATTTTTATTCCTGCGGACTTTTTGCATATACTACATGCTGTTTGAGTTTTCATCAGCATTGAAATGCATCCAAGAGTAATCGTAAAACCACTGGGTTCAGAAAGCTCTTTGTGGCTGGTTTAATCATAGGAGTTGCTGACTGAGACCTGAAGAAATTGGGGACGGTGTTATAAGCAGCCTCAGCATCTATACTTACTGCAAGTCCTGGGAATCTCCTCTGTTGTTGGTGTCCTGATGCTTTTTTCAGTCCACGGCAGTAAAACTTTAGTCGGATGAATCCCTGTAAGGAGAGATTATGCCAGCTGCTCCACCACAAGAATACGGGCCTTTGAGAGAATGGGAGAATATATTCTAGAAAGATCTTTTCCAAACTAGTACTTTCCACACAACTTCAGCTCAGAAATAACCTTCCTTTTAAAGCTGAAAATTAAATGTATAACTTGCATCTTTTCTACTACCCAGTTTCAGGAGAGCTGTAAGCAGCCCATTTTCTTGAGTAAATTAAGCCTGTGTTTTTAATGTGCCATGCCTTCAGTATGATAAGGGCATTTTAATTTTAATATCCTCCATCTTCTGATGTTAGGGTATTTTCTGTTTGCAAAATTAATTTTTTGACCCCTGATTGGAGTATTTTTATATTGGTTTTATATCTTTTTGTGTCATCTGTATTTTGGAGTGGACTGATTCTGAGTCAATTTGTCTTGTGCCCCTGTGTTCCACAGCTGTTAACCAAAGTGTACCTCCCACTGTCAATGCCCCGAGAAGGGCTGCACTGCAGCAGAGGAGGACAGTAAAGATATATGTGTTACCTGCTTATTTCGGTTCCTGGGATGCCCTCTCATGGTGGTGCTTGTAGCCTTAGCAGTATTAGTTGCCTCTGGTAAATCTAGTAATGCTGATATGGTTACTAGCACTAAGGACAGCTACACCAGCTTGTCTCATGGGCTTAGCAGGAAGTGTGGGGACAGGAGTATGAGGTCCTGTGCTCAGGGGCCAACTCTGTACTGAGGAGTGAACCCTGGTAAAGCATTACATGCCAAAAGTCTATCACCTCCTAGAAAATATGCTGACTCTTTAAATTCAATACATTTGTCCTAAAATATTTTTATAGAAGTAGAACAGACGTGAAATGCTTCTTCATTTAGCAGTGAATGCCATATGCAGGGCTCTGCCTTGATTCATTGTTAATGGTAAGGTCTGCAAAATTATAGAACATTTTTCCTTGAGTTATTTTAAAGTATAGGAAAACATGGAAGACTAGTCTACACTGCATCTGGGATTCTCTCTCCCAGCCTGGGTGTTTGTTCTGCTTGAGCTAGTGCGCTAAAAGTAGCAGTGTAGACATTGGCATGAGCAGCGGTGCAGGGTAGCCACCTGAATGTGGACTCAAGATATGGGAACTGTAACTGTACTGGAGTCAGTGAATTACTGTTAGCTCAGGAAAAAGTTGAAGATAGTTGTTATCTGGGGGTGCTGGGCAGCCAAGTATATATGAAGGGACAGGAGGTTAGCTTGAAAGCTGGTGGAACACAGAAAGAATGTTACTTTTCAAAGGCACCAATTTTTATACAGAGGGAAGAGAAATACTGAGTTCACACACATGTTTTATTGGCTGCTTACCAGGGGGTCAGGTAGGCTTGTATTGGGTGGCTAGCCTGTGCTGCAATGTCCGCACTGCAATTTTTAATGTGCTAACTCGAGCAGAGCTAGCCCGTTCGTATACCTGGGCTGGGAGTCATGCTCTCCGCTTCAGTGTAGTCATAAGATAAATTAGGGTGACACATTTATGCGCCATCTTGTGAGAGCTACTAGTGTTCTTAAAAATAATAATGATGACAATAAAACCACTACAAAACCCCTGGGTCCCAAGAAACAGAAAGCTGCTTTCTTGTCAGCCTGGTGGAACAGGATCCCCATTCTCATCTTTCTTCTGTGCTTTGGCGCACATGGGCAGCCAGAAAGTTTAACTCATGGAAGGAGTGAGGATAAACTATATGGCTTTCTTCCTTTTGCGTCCCCCCCACCCCCGCAGCGTGTAGAAGCCCCTCAGAAGTGCTCAGATTCCGTACTCATTGCAACATAACTCCCACTCCACAGCTTGAACATCCTTTAATGATTGGGAGAGTGAGCCCCTGGCAGCGTGGTTCCTGAGTGAATTATGCTGCCAGGAGTGGCACACAGAGTAAGGAGCCGAATGGAAGATCCCCCTGTCTGCATGGCTGCCTTCTGAGCTGGGAAGATGGAACTGAATTTCCTTGCAGGTCTCAGGTACCCCTCCTTCAATCATAGTGGGAGGGATCTGCCATTAAAAAAGGATGAGTATATTGAGATCTCTGCACACTCATCCCTCTTCTTCCTGTGGGAATTTCAGTAGAAAAGGAGACTATAAGACATAGTTTAAGACAAAGGAAGTGATGATTGCTAGATGAATTAATGTTAGAGGCTGGATGCTTGCACAGTTCTAAGACAATATTAGCTGTTGGAGATACTTATTTCTATATATCACTGACCTGAATGTGAACAATATGTATGGTAAGTAAAAATAAATGTTTCAAACATGTAACAGAACTTTCGTGAGAGCAGCTGTGAAGGTCCCCAGCATCTTTCTTGTTTTCATCGGTCTTCACCTCAGTGTAACTCTCTGCCTGAGGATCCAGTGCTTATTCAGGCCAAATGCCTTTTGACTTTTTTTTTACTTTTAATGGGTGTTCGTCCTGTATTTAAAAAATACAGGATGTGGCCCTAGATCAGCAGACGGGACTTTCAGCTGGGAGTTAGAAAGCTAGCATTGGTCACTGAGAAGTACTAGAGCCAATCCCAATTATGGAGATGTGATCACAGAAGCATTTCTGGGAACTAGAGCAATACAAAGTAGAAAAGGCTTTTGTGCTACCAAGGGACGAATCCTACCCCTGCTTCCCTCATCCCACTGATGTGGTGACTTCCTGGCAGTGGCACTGGTGTTCAGCTGTACAAGCAGAGGATCTTGTTTGGGATATTCTGCCCTTGTGCTGCGTGGAGTGCCACTCTACAGAAAACGAGGCCGGGAGTAGGACTTGCTGCTGTGCACAGCCTATGAAAATCTGATGGGATTCCGTGGCCCAAAGGCGGGATTCCTCTACGCTGAACCAGAACACATCAACCCAGTGACTGGCTGTCTGCTGGGGTGTCCGGGTTGCTTCTTAAAGGACCAGTATGAATTACCCAGGCTGTATATTTTATTTATTTCCCTAAACATCCATTGTGTGGTTCAGGAGTACAGTGATGTCTCTTATAAGTAAGAGAATTCAAGAGGTGAGTGAACGCTGATTGCCTGTTAAAGGTGACCTTTAATTACAGACCCAACAGAATTGCACCTGACACAGTGAGAAGGG
Source organism: Eretmochelys imbricata (assembly GCF_965152235.1). Taxonomy (NCBI): domain Eukaryota; kingdom Metazoa; phylum Chordata; order Testudines; family Cheloniidae; genus Eretmochelys; species Eretmochelys imbricata. Next base: position 196,914,811 of record NC_135574.1, on the reverse strand, counting down.
GTCAGCTAGCACACAGGTCTCTTCAGACAGGGTTTCACCGTTAGAGTAGACTTCAGTGCAGCTTTCACTGTTCTTGAGTTGTAGACAGAGTGCAAAGTAATTTTTTAAGTATGTGCACATAGCAGTGTTATTAAAGAATGTATAACTTAAAGAAATGCAGCAGCAATATTGCATACCAAAACATGTCAGTGTCTTCTATACTGTTTCTCTCACCCCCCACTATCACTCAGAATATGGTTAGAAGATGAGTGGTAAATATTTCTGGAGCCAGGGAGCAAGGATGTTTGTTGACCCAAGGTGTAGGCTTACCTCATGGTCAAAGCGAGTGAGTGGGACTGCAGCCGGGGAACACGGCCTGTCTGGGAAATGAACTCAAGCATCGAGGACTGGTTAGAGATTATCTGAGAGGATGGTAGTCCGGGCTGGACAGAGAGAAGTACCAGGGAGCCAGTAACAGTCAGACCTGCTCTGGGTAAATCTCTGCATGGCTGACAAAAGGGGCTTTAGTTCACTTTCAGGAAGGTAATATGTAAAGCTTTTCTTATGAAGCAGAGGGAGCCCAGCATCATATTAAATTTCAGACTTCCAACTATCGAAGGCAACTCTGGAATACAAACTTTGTTGCATTAAAGTTAAGTCTGTCAAGGGCACTAACTAAGAAGATTTACTACTGAAAACCACCAGTAAAACAAGCAACTGTGCAAGCATTCACAAGAATGGAGATCACAACCTTAGGTTATAGGAATGATTGAGACACTGACTTTGTGCATAACAATTGTCTTGTGGCTAAAGCACTGAACTTGGGTGATCTATTTCATTTCATGACTCTGCCCCAGTCTTCCTGTGTGATCTTGGGTAAGTCATGTGGTAAGGGGCCCACTAAGTCTTGATCTTAGGCACTGCAATCGACAAAACCTCTCTCTGTGTAATCTAAACCTGCTTAACTCTCTTGGTGCCTAAGTTTTTGTGCTAAAAGTTCCCTAGGCACCTATGTTTCTGCCTCTAGGTATGTGCAGTGATGCCTATCTCTAGACCTCTATCTCCTGCTGAAAGAAAGATAGGCACTCTTCTGTGCCATGTCAGGGCTGATCTGGTAGGAGTGGCATGTGGGGGCTGATCTAGCAGGAGTACTCAGAGGCTGCCTACTTCCACACAAAACAGCTGCGGGGAGGGAGAGGATGATGACCTCCCTTACAATCTTTATTCTAGTGGCTCGAGCACTCACCCAGGGTGTAGGAAACAAATGATTCTAGTCCCCTCCCTCCCCCCCCTCTGATGAGGAGAGAGGATTTGAACAGGGATCTGCCACCTCTTAGGTGAGTGCCCTAAGCACTACACTATGGAATAGTCTGTCCGTCTCCATCAATTTCTGTTGTTGTTCCACTTTAATTAAATAATTAATTAAATATTAATTGGGCCAGAGAGAGAGTTAGAATGACCATAGCACAGTAGTTGTGGTGCTCACTTGAGCAGGGACAGAATTATTAAAATCCCTTGTCAAATAATTCCTCGTACCTGAAACCAAATATCATTAGAGACAAAGCTGCTGTGTGAACATCGACTAAGCATAACTCTTGTGCCAGAATATGTCCATTATGTTAGAATCATAGAATATCAGGGTTGGAAGGGACCTCAGGAGTCATCTAGTCCAACCCCCTGCTCAAAGCAGGACCAATCTCCAACTAAATCATTCCAGCCAGGGCTTTGTCAAGCCTGACCTTAAAAACCTCTAAGGAAGGAGATTCCACCACCTCCCTAGGTAACCAATTCCAGTGCTTCACCACCCTCCTAGTGAAAGAGTGTTTTCTAATATCCAACCTAAACCTCCCCCACTGCAACTTGAGACCATTATTCCTTTTTCTGTCATCTGCTACCACTGAGAACAGTCTAGATCTAGTTAAAACAGGAGCAATTCATACTGCACTGAGCCTTCAGACTTGATTTTGCAGAACAAATAATACATACAATACGTATGTCTCAGGCTGTGGCTTCACGCAAAAGTTATAGTGCTTTACTCTACTGACATAGATAAAGCGGTACAACTGCTCCGCTCCCAGTGTTGATGCAGTAATTCCAGTATAAAGGTGCTTATACTGGTATTCCCCTACAGGAAGGGGAATAAGCTATGCTGGTTTAAGGTAGCTTTATAACTGCGTTCATAGTAGGATTATATTATTGAGGAGTGTGGGTTTTTTTTCCAACTAACTGCAGTAGTTATACGGGTACAAAAACTGCGTCGATCAGGCCTCCGATATCTAAATGTATTTTGTTGAAAAGGGAAACAAAAGACCCAGTCCAATTCCATTTAGGTTAAAGAAAAGATGACCATTATCTTTACAGAAAGTTTTAGACTGGACTCTAAAATAGTAGCATAAATCCAGGGGCAGAGTAAAAGTATTCTTGATAGGTACTGGCCATTGAGAATGTTGCTGTTTACTGGTCTGTGCATGAATGAAGTGCTAAGGTTAGTGTGGGAATTCTGTATGTAACCTTGGCTTGTGATTTGCATGATTTGTAATATTTGATTTTTTTTTTCACAGTGTGCCTAAAAGTACATTATATCTTTTCTTGAATTGCATTTAATACATTTAATTGTATATTGACAACTTTTGTTTTGGAATATATTGTATATCACTGTCAGGAAGTTAATGGTCAGATTGATGATAAAGAAGGAATCTAAATCAAAATGTTCCAGTTCTTGCTGTCCTTGAGGAATTCTGTTTGCACTGACTAAAGATAAACCACATTGCTTAATATTTATTATTTCTGCCTGTAAAATGTAACTAGAAAAAGTGTGCTCATTAATAGCAAATGAATTTTCCCAAAACTTCTCCTTTTCATATGTGCTCTTGAAAGGATGATTTTAAAGTACAATTACACTTTTGGGCTTTTTAAATTTGTTTATAACCTTGTAAATAAAATTACAATACCCATGTATAGTTGTCCTCCGTTAAAGCTTTGTTCAATCCAAAATAAGGTCCCTGTTTTGCAAAGCAATCTCTGCAGACAGACCCTTAAACCCACATGGAGTCCTCTTGATGTCAGTGGGTCTCGGTACACATTTCTTTTCAGACTTTTGTGGCTCATATCGTTTAAGTTCCAAAATGGTTAATGTGAGAAGGTTAATATTCCATAAGAAGTAATATTCCATAAACTCTTTTTTCGGGCATTCGTTGATGACAGTTAATGAATATATACACCTCTATAAGAGATAGAAACCCTATTTTTATATTTTGTTTTATGTGCTATTGATCGTTGTCAAGTGTGGTTTAATCCGGAAAGTGCCCTTATACAAATGAGATTGTGGGATTCTCGCTCTCTGTATATTCTCGATGTGACGAAGTGGAACTGTTCTTAATGTTTCCTCTGAATACTGTAGGGGTGTATCAATTTCCCCTATGCATTTCATAAGTCTCTAGGTGGTGGGATAAGGGGGTGTAATTGTTGCAGAGCAAAGGGTCAGTGTACATAAATGGCTGACACCCTGTCTCCTGGCAACTGATATCCTGGGCCCTTCCCCCTTGCAAGGTGATAGCTAAAGGGTTGGAGAACAAAGGAATCAGGTGACCTCCTGGCCCGGGAAAGGGACAAAGCCTAGAGGAGGGCCTGGAGGGGGAGTTAGTGGGGGGCTGGCTGGGGACAAGGAGTGAAGTGCAGACGTGGTTGTCTGGCTAACTGCCCCCCAAAATGGACCTAGCTGAGGGGTCCTGTTCTCTGTACCTACAAGCTCTGTTTTAGACCGTGTTCCTGTCCTCTAATAAACCTCTGTTTTACTGGCTGGCTAAAAATCACGTCTGACTGCGAAGTTGGGGTGCAGGACCCTCTGGCTTCCCCAGAACCTTGCCTGGGTGCACTCTCTGTGGGAAGCGCACGGAGGGGCAGAGAATGCTGAATGCTCCAAGGTCAGACCTAGGAAGGTGGAAGCTGTGTGAGCTTTTTGCCCTGAAAACAGTCTGCTCACAGAGAGGAGACTTTACCAGAGTCCTGACTGGCTTCATAGGGAGCAGTTCCAGAGCATTGCCCATGGACTCTGTGACACTCTCTAACTTCAATATTGCACTTGTACAGTTCACAAGTTTCCTTTTAATTTTCTTTCACGTTAGCAAACACTGAAAAGCTAACCTGGGATATGAAATCAGAGTTCTTTTGCCGCTAAGTAACAATTTTGTTGATAGTACATAAGGCAAAAGAGAAGCCCGCTTCCATGGCTGTATTGGCTCCTCACCGCTAAGTTTCATAATAAAATTTATTTTTGTTAAAGTAAATTCTGGCAGGGTCAACTCAACGCCTTCATCCTTCCAAAGTAGACTGAGTTCCATGCAGGCTACTCTGTGGAGGTGTTTTAGACAAAACCTTAATAGCCAAGGTTCTATCTGCTTTCTATGGATATTAGAGAGGAAATATGGTCTAGTGGTAAAAGTCAGGAAATCTGAATTTTACTCTTAGGTTTCCACAAACTTTCCATGAGACTTTGGGCAAGTCACTTAGGGCCGTATTTTTAAAAGCTAGCCTCCCTTTTTGTACCCAGATATGCAGGCACAAATAAGTCTCTGCACAGTTCTGCACCCAGTTACTTGTTAGCAAGTTAATGTTATTTAGATGTAGGAACCAGAATGCAGCTGAGTATCGATTCACGAAAAGGAGTGGGGCATCATTATGGATAGCTTAGTGAAGACTGTTAGTGAGTGTGCAGTTGTGGTCAAAAGAGGTTAGGTTGCAAAAGGAATAGGATGGAGGATAATACAGAAAATGTGTCCTTCTGTATATCAGTGGTTCATCCTCTTCTGGAATACTATGTTCAGTATTGGTCACCTCATCTCCAAAAGGATATTGCAGAATTAGAGGGGGTTCAGAGAGTAATTAGGGGCATGGGATTGTTTACTTTAGAAAAGAGACAAAGAAGGAGGACATGATAAAAGTACATAAAATAATGAATGGTGTAGAGAAGGTACATTGTACATTTCTGTTCTCCCTGTTTCAAAACACAATGGGGGCATTCAGAAAAATGAAAAGGTGGCAAATTGAAAACTAATGAAAGGAAATACTTTATCACACGAGTAATGACACTATGGAACTCATTGCCAGAGCATATTGTTGAGGTCAAGAACTTGTGCCATGAATTTAGAACCATCTTACTATGGGCTTGTCTACGTAGAAGACGACAAGACCATACTTTGTCTTAGTAAGAACTTACCCCTATATTAGGATGTTGGCATGCTGTCTGAAGTTCCCTACAACAGACTCAACAACTTAATGGCTGCTCTGTTTGACAGTTGGTCTAGGTGATGCTTAGAGATTCTCCTGTCATTGAAGAGAGGATTTTCTCAAGAATCGTGATGAAACTCCAAAAACTGTGGAGCACAGAACACTGCAGAGTTTCTGTGGAGTAGTAATCAGAGCTTCAAAGGTTTTATATTTCGATTCTGAAGTGAATTGTTTGTGCACAAGTTTGCAATCACAATGCTGGATAATAAGAGAAGTGAGAATACAAGTGTAATTGGTGCCCTACAAATAGGCCGACTGTTCCATTTTTTGAAAAATCATGTAAACAATGGAGTCAGTTGCAAGAAATTAAGTTAGAGTGGAAATTCTATTATAAATAATGTATTGATGTGAAGCAGGGTAGGTGATGTAAAGTGAACTGGAGAAGGTAACATAGAAGGGGGGAAATGACTGCATAATCACTCATCTGCAGTTCAGGACCCAAAACAAGATTTGTACTTATGTCTTTTTTTTTTTTTTTTTTGCTGAGGTGACATTTATTTAAGAGTCACTATGCCTCTTACTAGTGTATAAACATTACATTGAGTGGAGAGGAATATGGTTTGAGACTAGTTTCTAGGCACTTGCTTCTTGGACAGGTACAAGATTTGGTTTTGGGTTTTTTCCAGTGGCACTAACAGGTCAGAAAATGGCAAATATTAGAACCACCAAACTTCCATTCAGTAGGCATGTGGGCTGTAAGCCACAGTTTACAGTTATCCCAGGATATGTTTAGTGTGTAATGTTTAGAGATCTACTCAATGTGTCTGCTTCACTTCCAAACGGTCATGGCAGTCTGAACGATGTACAGATTAGTACCAGTGAGTTGTGCTTTTTAAAGATTTCAGCAAACCTGATTTGACCTTGAATCCCAACCATTTTCTAAATCGGGATTTGAATACCATACTCCCATTTCTGACCCTAAGGGCTTGTCTACACTTGGAAATTAATCCAGAATCAGGTAGGATGTGAATTTAAAGTGCAGTAACTATTCTGGAATATCTCTCTGTGTGGACACTCTTATTCCAGAATAAGAATGCTTTTTTCTGGGTTAGCTTAATCCAATAAACTAAACCAGACAGAGGCATTCTTGTTCCAGAATATAAGCATCCACAGGGGGAGATACTGTAGAACCTCAGAGTTACGAACACTGGAGTTACAAACTGAGCAGTCAACCACACACCTCATTTGGACACGTAAGTACACAAACAGGCAGCAGTAGAGACACCCCCCCCCCCCAAAAAAAAAAGAAAAAAAAGGAAATACAGTACAATATTGTGTTAAATGTAAACTACACCAGACCCTCGCTAGAACACGGGATTTGGGATCCACGTGTGGTACTGCGTTAACGTGGGGACTGTGTTAAAATGAATTGCAATTAAAGTAATTAAATTTGGGATCAATGGTCGTGACCCCTTTATATGCGAGTACGCGCTATATAGATGCACGTTCTAGTGAGGGTCTGGTGTACTAAAAAAAATAAAGGGAAAGCAGCATTTTTCTTCCGCATAGTAAAGTTTCAAAGCTGTATTAATTCAGTGTTCAGTTCTAAACTTTTCAAAGAACAACCATACCTTTTTATTCAAAGTTACAGACATTTCAGAGTTATGAATGACTTCCACTCCTGAGGTTCTATTAAAATCCTTCTTTTCAGAAACTGAATGTTTTTTCATTGTTCTTAAGATCCAAGGGTTTGCGTCTGTGGTCACCTATGCAAATTGGTGAGGATTTTTATCAAACCTTTCCCAGGAAGTGGGGTGCAAGGGTTGGGAGGATTTTGGGGGGGAAAGACGTTTCCAAACAACGCTTTCCTAATAAAAATAAACCCAGATAAACGTTTGGTGGTGGCAGTGGAAGTCTAAGGGCAAAGGGTAAAATAGTTTGTACCTTGGGGAAGTTTTAACCTAAGCTGGTAAAAGTAAGCTTAGGAGGTTTTTCATGCAGGTCCCCACATCTGTACCCTAGAGTTCAGAGTGGGGAAGGAACCTTGATATGGTCAATTTCCAAGTGTAGACAAGCCCTATAACAAATACCGCCTTCCTTTTGAAGTGCTAAGTTTTTGTGTTTGATTGGGATGTTTCAAAATGAACAATATTAAAATTTGGGTGCTTCTATTTTAAATGTCCCTTTTTAAAATGAAAGCTTAATTCTCTGCAGTATGTGGTAAAATATGTAGAAAAGCTATATGTGCATTATCCCAGGATTCTATTTGCTCACGTATTTCTGTTGTCCTTGCTGATAATTCTGCATATAATTGTTTTCCCCCCACTGTTATGTATGTGAGGTACTGGGTTGCCAAGATTGTTTCTTCATTCCCTTGTTGGTTGGTTTATAGAGTGACACTTGATTCAGCAGGCTACCTATACAACTATATTTAAACTTTGGAAATAGTATCATTTAAAATTGTCATTTTTAATTTGTTTGTTTTATTTATGCTTCTCCGTTATACTCTCTTAGAAGCTTGAAAATAAAATGTTTTCTTGATTGTTCTTATATATGGCCTGATTCTGTACGTTACAATTGATGGGAGTTTTGCCATTGACTTTAACGATACAGGGTCCTTGAAGGATCTGATCACCCATCGTGACAAGAGCCCTCAACTTTTACTGAGTTGAGAGCTCTCAGCACTTTTTAAGATTAGGCCGTTACACGATCTGTATTTTGCTACAGGAGCAAACATGGCTCCCTTTTTTTTGTCAACCTCTCTGTTCCTGTTTCCATGGAGAGTTGCTTTTCATACCAGACACGTGCTTAGATTAGATTAAAATTAAAACCTAGGGCGAGACAAAATTATTTAATCTGTTAAACCATACACTTTAAAGGCTCTGCCTCTCTTATCCTTTTGTCTCATCTAATGGTTTGAGATTGGAATCCAGCCTGCAAGACATCAAATCCATATGGTGCCAATATCTGTCACTAATGAAGGTAACCATTAGCCTAAAGCAGGATTGGGCATTTGGCTATCTGATGAGTATGGTATTTGTTTTTAATTGTCTATTTTTAGTTATTGTGTAGTACCCAGTGCTACACTAGAGAGAGGATGGTCTTGTGATTCAAGTACTGGACTGGGACTCAGGAGATCTGGGTTTAATTCCCAACTTTGTCACAAACATCCTCTCTGGCAAGTGACTCACTGTGCCTCAGTTCTCTGTATTAAATTGGGTTAATGTTTTTCTTCCTAGTTTTTGTTAGTCTTGTGTGTTTAGATTGTAAGATCTTTGGGGCAAGGATTCTCTCTCACTCTATATTTGTACTCTACCTAGCACAGTGGGGCTGTGACCTCAGAGGGGCCTTAAGCTTTTACTGTAATATAAATAATAATTATATTTGAAAAAATGTGTATTTAAAGAACATTATTCAGATTGCAAAGTAAAACACTCAAAAAATGGGAAATGACAGATTTAGAGTTGCCTTTGCAACCTGAATTCCCGCATCTCCTGCATCTATCCTGTGCACCAAATTACTCTTATTTCTACAGGACATATGTCTATGTAATTATTGAGTTAAAGACTGTAACATAATTAGGCTTGGAAGGATTAGATTTGTATTGCTAAATGGTAGTAAAGGTCAATTTCACTGTACACACACAAACCCATTAAAAAAATACAAAATTTACAGATATTCAAGTCTTGATTTATGGATTTGTCTTTTGTATATTTTGACATTTGATGTTGACAATATGTGGTTTAATGGCTACAAAGCTTTCTTTCTGAATCTCAGCGTCTACTGTCATTAAATAATTATCTGACCTCCCTCCCAATTTTCCACAACTGTAAACATTTAAATCAATAAACATTTTTATAAATGCTTAAAAATGAACATTGATGTTATCCATCAAAAAAAAATTTTTTTTTTAAATTGAGTTCTGCCAAGCAAAATCAAATGCCTATGCAAAAGGTGGTTTGAATTAACGTTGCACTGGTAATCTTAATTCTGGCATTTCCTGATTTTGGAGTGTTTGGCATGGCAAACTAATAATCTTTTAACTTCAGGGGGTTTTTTTTGGTATGATTCCTTTGGTTTTTAAAGGAAAACAGTTCCCCCCCCCCAATCAATTATGTGTAACACTGACAACCCCTCCAGTGTTTATCATCTGTATTTTGAATCGTGAATCTTCTGTACAGCAGCACAGTCAGCTAACACTTGAGCTACAGGACTAATGACATGGACTGGCAGCAGGAGAGGGCTGTTATTCCAGAGCCAGTGGACCACTGGGTCATTGTGGGGTGGGGTGGGGAAGCCTAATCAGCTCTCTCTCCTTTTGACCTATTTGGTACCCTGAAATGGGAGGTATAGGCCCTTGGTTTGGAGTTGCTCCAACAGCTCTCAGTTCTCAGTATAATGTGTGGTGGTGATGGTGCTTTTGCTGCTGCTGCTCAGTGCATCCTCAGGATGTTCATCTTCTACTGTGTGTTGTTGTTTTTTTTGGCCTGCTGCCAACACACTGTTGCCATCTCACATTTTTTTTTCAAACATCTTACAATATTTGGCGTGTTTTCATGATGCCATAGCTCCTGGAATGATGGGAATATATGAGAATCTCGGCTTCCCTTTAAAAAAAAAAAAAGTTTCTATTCCTCATGAATGTGTAGAAAAGATTGAAAATGTGACTCAACTGGCTAAGAAACCAGAAAGGAAATAAAAAGAAACCAATGCTTACTATTTTTAAAAAAAACTCATGATTTTTGCAGCCTCACTCATGAATTTTGAATGCTTGGGGTTGGCAATACTGTATCCGTTTACTGAGGAACACATCTGAGAAAAGGGAAATGATGATTTTTAACAATTTATATCAATAAAAGCTGGACAGAATTTTGTGGGATAAAAAAAGGCATTTCTTTAGCCTTAGGGCTATGCCTCTGTCAAAGAACAAAGGTCTGCTGCAAACAATGGCGGTGTGATGTTCTGTTGAAGAAACGGTTGCACGGTCTTGTATAATAGAATATAGACCACTAAATGAAAGGGTCACTATCAGCTCCTCCTTTTAATAATACTGCATCTAGGGCCCGATCCAGCTCTCTTTGATGTTAATAGGAGTCTGTCCACTGACTTCAGCGGAAGTTGCATCAAGTTGCAAATATAAAAATCTAACAAATTCTGTGGCTGAGCAGAAGTAATTGATTTCAGCAGCAATATCCACGTACCCTTGCTGTCTCTCCTATTTTTTAAATAAAGCATATGTTCTAAGACATATTAAGATTTACATTTAATAATTTATTATCCAACCTGGCTAGTCTTAGGGGCACTAGTTACATCCTCGCTTAGTTTATTATTTACTCCCGATAGAGCTTAATCGCAGAATCTTGTTTTAGTGCAGTATTCTTCAGTTTTACTCTTATTTTCCTTTTCAGTTAATTTGTGAAATACTTTGACCTGAATTCTGGCATTTCTTGATTTTTGGAGTGTATGGCATGGCAAACTAAATACTAGCTGATGATGTAATAGTGACCTTACACAAATGCCAGTTTTTATCTGCAAAATGATAAAGGAACTGAATGTTTCAGCTGGAAAAAAAATTCTGTTTTTGACAGCTACAAGATGTTTGGGATCCAAAACCAGATTCTTTAGGTTTTATTTCAAAATAAAGTCTTTGAGGCAGGAGGCATTAGAACAGTTTTTTGTTTACTACCTCGATCTCCAGCACTGGCAAGGCATTTTGTTTGTTTGCTTTGTCTCATGGGTGTATCCAGGAGTCAGTGCTTAGTCAGTGCTTCCTGCTGGGTCTGCGCTAGGGGTGTGATTTGAAGGACATTTAATTAAATGTGTTCAACCAGTTGAGGTTTCTAAAAATTGTCCAGGTTTTTTAAATTTCGAGATGTGGATGCTTAAAGAGCAGAAGAGTTGGTGATCTAAAAATAGAAATTATAGATGCTACTTGTGAGGCTGCCTTTCTGTAATCAGAGAGGAAGTGTTAGTCTCTATTTCTGTACCCTTGATGGAAGCATTGTAACGACTTCAGCAGACAGCAGAGGAGTAGTTCTAAATTTGCGCTCTTACGATCAGGGCTTCTGACTTTGTTATGTATCAGAGCACCATAACAGCTGTAAATACTTGTCAGCAATTTTTGTCACTGCTTTTGATGACCACATCTCTATCTTCAGGCGGCTCCTGTTTAATTTCATAATGGTGAATGGTCATGGGGATGAAACTTGGGATCTCACGTGGGGAGTAGCATAACAGCGGTCAAAACACTGCCAGGGAAACTGAAGCCCTTAACTTTTTCTTATTATTTGGCGAACATACATGCACAAAATCCTTCCAGTGGGCTGATCTAATTCCATTCAAATCAGTGGAAAGAATGAATACTTGTGTGCATTGCATTTTATTAAGCAAAAAGATTGATGGTTTCAGTTTTAAAAAGTACCTACATAAAACCTACTGATCATGAAAAATGTATCATGCCAGTCAACTTTTTTTTTTCCCCGCCCCTGTTAAGTAAACTTGTAGAGGACAATGGTACAAAATATTTATAGAAGCGGTTGCTTCCCTTTTTGCATGTTGTCCCAGCAAGTTAGTGTCTGATTTGTTGCTTGGGGACTGGATTTTAGTGTTAAGATACTGAGGGGAGGGTGGGGAATCTTAAAGCTGTGTGTTAACCTGAAATCTTGAGTAGTTTGTAATGTTACAGTGTTCACTTTTTTTTTTTATACTCTTGTCTCTACAAATGATAACCTGGAAGGCATGTTTCTGTTCATTGTTGTCACAGCTATTGAGAAATAGAACATGAGGTGCATATTCTTCCCCCAGGCTAGATAGCTTGCTGTTGGCAGATGATTCATGATTGTGTCTTCTATATAATCACAGGAGTGATGGTGGAGTTAACAGTGGGAAGGCATTTCTTTGTTTAATCCTTGCTTTCAGTTATTTATTTTCTTCAAATATCTGAAGTGATTCTTTGTGTCTTTATACCACACCCATCACAGATGTATCAGAGGTCCTTGCAGTATTTACAAAGACCTGATCCTCTAGGGCAGTGGTCCCCAACCATTATGTGGGAATAGCGTATTGCTATTCCCAGAAGACTGTGGCGGGCGCCAGACACCCCGCCACTGAAATGCTGCCGAGAAACGGCAACGCTTCTCGGCGGGCGGTTCTCCGGCGGCCGCACTCGGTGGCGGCATTTCGGTGGCACGGTGTCCTGCGGGCGCGCAAAAATGCCCCGGCAGGCGCCAGGGCGCCCGCAGGCACCACACTGGAGACCACTGCTCCCCAACATAGCACAGCATGTCCCATTTTCATCTCCCCTTTTTATTAATATTAGTTTGCTCAAGCAAAACCAGTCTGATGAAAAATGCGAAACCTCTAATAGGAATTCGTTCACTGTTTGTGCAGTTAGGGCACGTCACTTGGGATAGGCATATGTTAACCTAAGCACTAGTACTGTACTGCGCTTAGTGGCCATTCAGAATCATTTTGGATGCTCAGAATCTTTTGATCTTGAGGTTTGGATGTATGTTCTTTCTAGGTAGGAATGCATTCCCTCAATTCTCTTGCTCTTCTGCCCTCTCCTTTATTTTTTTTGGGGGGGGGGGGGAAGACGGGGACGTGGGGTAAATACGGTGCCATAAATTCTGATAGTGAAAACATATGTAGGTCTAAATTATGCCACCTTTACTCACCCTTAGTAGTATCTTAGCCGGGGAGAAGTCCCATTGATTTCCTTTGGACTCCTCACTGAGTAAGGTAATGCTCAATATGAATGAGGGTGGAGAATTGTGAGAGGTTTCGTCCCTGCCTCAAGGAGTTTGACGGAATTCAAATGTGACAGACAGGATAACAGGCAGAATTGTCTATAAAGAAGTCAACCTGCATCGGGGAATTAGCCATCTATGAATGCTAAAGGCAGTCCAATCTATTTCTTTAATTAGCCGAAAATTGTTACTGAACAATGCAAGGCTCCCTTCCTCAAGGGCTGAGTGTGCTGCTCCATAGTATCCATTGCCCTGGCTGGCCTGAGGGGTGAGATGAAAGTTTAAAAACTGGGAGATTGGAGTGGGCTACAGATAGAATCTTTCGTCTGTAGTTTGCTGTACATTCAGCCCAGGGGTCCAGGCCTGCAGCTCTTCCATGAGAGGTAGAACTTCAGTATCTTTTGAGGGTGTTCTGCACACAGAGGGGCTCCTGGTGTTTAAAAGTCTAAGTCCTGGTCTACACTGCGGGGGAGGGGGGATCGATCTAAGTTACACAACTTCAGCTATGTGAATAATGTAGCTGAAGTCGACATACTTGGATCAACTTACCGTGGTGTCTTCACCATGGTGAGTTGACTGCTGCCGCTCCCCCGTCAACTCTGCCAGCACCTCTCGCGGCGGTGGAGTACAGGAGTCGACAGGAGAGTGCCCGGGGGTTGATTTATCCCGTCTACACTAGACACGATAAATCGACGCCCGCTGGATCAATCGCTGCCCGCCGATCTGGCAGGTAGTGTAGACATACCCTTAGATAATGTTTTAGACTCTGGCCTATTTCAAATGAGTTGGTGGTGTCAGTTCAGTTTTCTAGTAAACAAAGCCATCAACATCACCTCATTTGACAGCTTTGTTGGCTCAGTGTCAGAAAAGCCAAGAACTGAATGAGCATGGAAACCTTTCTTGCTCTTTTGCTCATAAAGTTTGGGCCCTCTCGGTCACCGTTTAAACATGTTGTCTCATATGGAATCTTGCATTACTGAGTCTAGTCTGTGCATCCAGGATTTAATTCTCCAGGACTTTCAAGCTGACACCGTTTCATGAGCATGAAATTCATTCAAACAATAAATAGGTCACAGATGCTTGCTTTTCTTTTCTTCTTTAAGATATCCCTGCAGCCATTCCCTAATGACATGTGACACTTGAAGATAAACATGTTAGGATAAGGAATCTACTTTGAGAAGCTTAGGTCGGATGCCTGTTAGATTTAGAGGATGAAGATTCTAGAGTTGAATAATCAAACTTTATCAAACTCTGACCAGGTCAGAGTATATTCGCTTCTCTCTTGTTATATAGAAACAGCAGAAAGGATAGTTTATTTTGGTGGTTTCCGTGCAGAGGAACAAAAGTGGCTTTTTCCTAAATATTTATAGTTGCTCTTTTTTTTTTATAAACGTTTTACTTTCCTGCATTTGAAAAAAAAAACCCTGTTGCAAAATGAAACAAAAGTCTCTGTTCTGTACCTGTGTCTGATGAAATTATAGGTGTTCTGCCAGGGGTACCCTTTCATTTTCTTTGTATGCAAATACATTATTTAATATGGGGTGTTTTAGTTTCGCTTGCTGAAGTTAAATTACAGGGAACAAACTTGAGTCAGTTTTACACTGGATATTCTTTTACTTTTCCCCTTTTTCATTTTTTATGATAGCACTGCTTAGCATTTGTATTATCACTTTTCATTTTTAATGTACTTGATAACATTACCGATCCTCACGGCATAGGTAGGGAAGTATTATCTTCAATTCACACTGAGGTAAACTGAAGATGGAGAAGTTAAGACCCAATTTAAGTCAAAGGGAGTTGAGGGGACAACATCTCACTCATTCCAAGCCCTAAATAACTTGCTGAAGGCCTCATAATGAGTCAATGCTTGAATTACAACTCAAGAGTTCCCACCTCCTAAGATCAAGGGCAATAATTGATGCCTCTCATGAGTTCATGTTTGATTTGTTTTGTGTTGCAGTGAATATGAAGGTCTGTGAATAGAGAGTGAGAGAACATGGGCTCACCAAGTGTGATGGTAAGGCTAAAGTCAAGTAAAAGTCCACTTGATGGCATCTAGGTGATACAGTGAGTTAGTGAACTAGCCTTTCACCTTGTGAAACCTGGTTTCAAATCCTGGAATAGGTCTAAAGTGAAAGTACATTTGGTTTTTTAGTAGTCTCCATTTCGTTCACTTTGTAATCAGCCATCTCTAGTAAAGAGAGAACTAGGATTGGAATAGCGAGGTTGCTGCAGGTCAGGACTGAATTACATTGTCAGATTTTGTGAGCAAGTTTGTGCAACGCAGGCCTGCAGTGTGGCTAGTCTCTGCAAGTGCTCTTCATGTTATGGGCACTAAATTTACTTAGAAAATTAAGCTCATTTAAAAATTTTGATTGGTTACTGATAAAATGTAGGAAAGGCTTCTATGTGCATATGCAAAGCATAGGACAGCTGGTCATATTCTTAAAATCTAATCATGCTAGGTTTCAGATCTATTTACTAGTCTGTGTACTATGTCTCCTGACAACTTTATTGCAACCATGACATTTAGAAAAATAATTTTTGAAGGCTAAGTTCAATTTCTATACCTTATAATATAAAATCCCATCTACAAGAATATAACATAAGACTTTGCTTGATAGTACTGTCAAGTTTGTTTTGCTCAAGATCTTATGCTGCAATAGTGCTGTAAAAAAATATGAACAGCTGAGAGACTGTCCTTATTGCCTGTCCTGAATAATGGATGGATTCAGATCTTGTTTAATTCAACTCATTCTGCAAACTTAATTTTTATTACTATTTTTTTTAACTAAATCATCAGCAGTACATGCTACACATTCCACACCAAGCCCACTGGTAAACTAAGTACAGATATAAAATAATTAGTGCCTCACTTTGTTCCTTTTTTAAACCAAAAAAGGTCAAGCCAAACCTCCTTCTAATAAAAAAGCAAAACATGACCTTGATGCAGAAACTCTGAGAGAGGCCGTGTTCTAATATCAACTCTACCTAGATGTAGATATATAGACACAGAATTTAAAATTCGGTTTGCTACAAAATCCTGGTCTCTTCTTGGGTCTGCTAGAAATGGTTTAGAGGCTTCTAAGGAGAAGAAAAGGGAGAGCTTTTATTCAGAATTTAGAATCATTATCTGAGGTGGGTAAAAAGTATACTAAATCCACACTTGTGTTTGTCCAACCAAATCACACCTTTTGTATCAAGGCATATTTCTTCCTCCTGGTGGGAACTGTAGCATGAAGGAACTCTCCTTCAGGCTGTTTGCACTGGAAGGAGTGGGAGAGAATTTTCTGCTCTCCTTTCTCCCCCAGCCCCACAGCTGTCATGGCTATTGGAGTGGTGTCTCTCTCCCTAATGTGGGGTGTTCTCAGCAGCTCTCCTGATACTGGTCAGTCTTACGGGTTGTACGGGGTAGAGGGCAGCATATGCTATGCCTCCCAGTCAAAGGGGCCATTGGTTTGGTTAAAAAAAAAAGTATAGAAAAATCTATAGAAATAGATATCATGCCATGTGGTCCAAAACTAGGAAGGTTGCTCATGAACATCAACTGAAAAATGCGGATACAGACTAACACGGATGCTACTCTGAAACCTATCAACTGAAGAGTTGCAATGGCAGGTGCTGAATAGTCCCATCCATTCTTGCCATGGTGTCTTTGATATAATCTTTGAGTGTGTGTGATGGTGGTGGTGGTGTGGTAAGAGGGATCATTAGGCAGGGTGGTAAAAAGCCTCTCTTCATCCAACCCAAACACTCAGATGTGCCAATGTAAACCAATATATTTCTTTTTCATGTTTCTGTAAAGTTACAAAATGCTGAACGTTTTATTTCTCAGACGTTTTACAGATCTTTCTCACTTCCCATCATGAAGAGACCAGCATGACTTAGAAGTGTACAGTCAGCTTGAAATCTAGTCATTTTCAAAAAATAAGTTAAAATATCTTCAGCTGGAGGGAGGGAGGCAGGCAGAGCACACGTGGGCGGCAGGTATAATAGGCCAGGCGTTGCTGCTGCCACCGGACCCCTGGGTGTCGGGTTGGTGGGGGGGGGGGGGCAGTATTTGCTTTATTATGCCCCAGGCAGGTTCCGGAGCAGCCGAGGAGGCAGTATACGTTGTTCAGCTTCCTGGGTTCATCAGTCATCTCCCTGGAGTCCAGAGAGGTTACTGATGAACCCAGGAAGCTGAGTAACAAAAACCGCCTCCTCAGCTGCCCCAGAACCTGCATGGGGCATATCGAAAGCTTCTTCTGGATGCTTTCCCCAGGGTGGCTTGAGGTCTAGGGAGGGGAGACATGGCTGCAGCCGGGCAGGTGGCGGGGCGGGGCCCTCGGGTCTCCGGCCAGCCTGGGGTTCTTCTGTCTGAGGGTGACACTGCTTGGGCCTCCAGCCAGCCTGGGACTCATCTGGCTGGAGGGGCAGGGAGCATTCGGGACTCCTCTGGGTAGGGGGGAGGGGAGGGCTCTTGGCTCCAGCTGTGGGGGAGGGGCAGAGGGTCTTGAGGCTCTGGCTGCGGGGGAAGAGGGGTGTGGGCGGAAGGGGCGGAGCTGGTGGCTATCCTCTCCAAAGGGGGATCCACCTACTGCCCATGGGCACATAACTGATCTATGCAACCTGGTGATTTTTTTGCTCTTCTCTATCGGCTGCCACGCACACTTGTTTGCATTTTGTCCAAATGTGGACGCAAGCATTTTGGGGAAGGCACTGTCCCCTATTACATTTTTGTTTAGTTTCCTGTTCAAACAACACCAATGCCTTTGGGTGTTATAATGGTATGGATGATGATAAGGTATTGCTCCTGCTGCCATTGTCCTCCCCGCAGTGAGAATGTTGCTGTTGACTTCAATGGGAGCATAATCAGACCTTAACTGTACAGGAGAAATGAGCTAGACACTAAGATCTATCAAATGTACAAAGTGTGTGGGGGAGAACCTGAAAGAGATAATATTTCAGTTAGAGTAAACTTTGGTGTTACCTACAACGACAGGAAGACAAAAACAATTTCAGACAGATGTGTGATTTTTTTTTTTTTAATTTTTTTTAAATTGACTCTCTCTCTTTAACCTTGCTATGCATGTGCTGTAACACTGAGCCAACAAGGGTTAAACGACCAGCAGGTTGTGGCCCAAAATCAGGCTTTAAGGAAAAGTAGAAAAGTATTGAAATGGTAAACAGGGCCATTCCTTGTAGATGGTTATCAAAGCCATATTAAGTAGATTAAATTTATTTAATATTTATGCCTGTGTTGTTAGAGACTCAAAGGATATATACTAATTGTATTTGTCTGTGTTTACCTATGTCTTATAAGAAACTTAACCATGTATTCTAATTAGCTTGCAATGCTAAACTTCAGTTCCTGTCAGTAAAGTTTCATTTATATGTTCTGTTGATTCAGAGATCAAAAGGGATATTAACATTTGGATGAAACTTGAGGTGTAATAATATAATTGTCTTTATTTCTCTTTGAAGTTTGTAGTAAACTACCTGTGAAACTGTTTGAATGGTTAATTGCCTTATGCTAATCAATGCAACTAGTAATCAATGTATGCCTAGGAAATCGAGATTTACTTCAAAGCAACAATGTATATTACCTATTCTTCCTTGGGAGGAGGTCCTGCTGTGACAAGAGGCTTCTCAGCCTGCTTGGGACTACATATATTAAAAAATAGTCTCAGGCCTGATCCTTCCTGCTTAAACTTTGTCAGGGTAAGTTCAAGCTACAAGACTGAGATCTCCAGGTATGTCCTGGATTATCCCTGCAATTTCTCATGGAAGAATTTGAACAAACTCTGCACATGGACTGCCTGTTGGACTGTACCTATTGAACTGATTCTGGAAGGACTTTTACAAATCAGGAGCTCATCATCTCTGCTATGAATCTGACCTGAGAACTTTATTCATATCTGTATGTATAATGGTTTTTTAATCACAATAACTCTTTTCTTTTTTAATAAATATTAGTTTAGTTAATAAGAATTGGCTGTAAGTGTGTATTTGGGTAAGATCCCAAATATTCATTGACCAGATGGGTAATGTGTCCAATCTCTTGGGGTTAGTAGAATTTCATATATGTTGAATAAGATTTTAAGTAATCCTCATTATATTAGATTTGGCTGTCGGGGTGGAAGCCAAAGGCTGGATTGCTTGGGACCAAACCCTAAGACCCAAGGTTTGAGGGCAGACTGAAATCTTAGGGTTTGAACTGTTGTACTGTAGGCCAAGTGTGTTACTTAAGCAATGATTTGGTTGTGGAGAAGGGAAGAGGATGCCAGCCACACCTCCATCTGGCTGTGTCTACTTTAGACTTTTTTTTTCTTAAAATTTCCACTGTTGCTACCCCTGGTATATAGTGGAGATTGTGGAAGCACTAGTGTTGATAGGCAGTTATTGTTTTAGACAGAGTGTTATCTAAGCCTGCCCATAGTGAGGTCAAGACAACATGGTCGTTAAAATACTGGCAAATGTCAGCACCTTGTCTATACCAAAGCTTCCACAAGTAGGGAATTCTAAAGGGAAAATAAAGCCTAGTATAGACAAGGCCTCATTAACTTGGGAGTTTTGTTATCCCACACAGGTCTTGTCTATACTAGACTTTATTTTCTCCTTGAAATTTCTGATGTTTCTACCATCAGAGTAGCTCTACTAAGGGAATGTTCATGTTAGCAAAGCCACCAGCAGATGGCACCGTTTTAAGCAGTGTGTTTAGACCATGTTAAAATATTGATGGCTGGTCTACCCTAGTGTTCCCAGCGTTGCTATTGCCAATGAAACTTCACTGGTGGTAGTGACAAGGGGATATTCAGAAGGAAAAATCTAATGTAAGACACACCAGTGGCAGTGTCGTGTGGGTGTAGGTGATACACAACTGTGAGTGATACAGCACCTTGATGGGCGAAAGACTTCAGCCTTACTAAACTGAGAGAGCTTTCCTCCCTTAAAAAATGATCATTAAGATGAGGAAAAAATAATGTTCAGCCCAAACTAACGGTCTTGCAGAACTTAGAACATTTTTTTAAGAGACCATTAAAAGCACTTGACAAAATTCCAGGACTTATGGGGAGAGGAGGTAGTAGGGGAGGGATTCTTAATGAAAACCTAGCACATCATACTGCTGTGTACAGTACAGAAGCAAACAAAAGGCCAAAAAAAAAAAAAAATCTTATCACAGAAGTACTTTGACTTTACTCAAGTAATTTATTTTTATTCTTCAATAGGTACATCTGCTTGCTATTGTGCTAACACTGCCGCTTCTCTTGTTAATTATACTCTTTTATCCTTGCTTCACAAGAGTAATCTAGCAGGCTGTAATAATTAATACAACTCAAATCAAACACAGTAAGAAAAAAATAAACCCCCTTCACAGAAAACCCAACCTCCATCCCCACCCAAGTCCCCAAACCACTACCCTTCATGACATTAAGTGCCAAAATAAATATAAATTATTTCTTCTTGGTACAAAGAAAATATTGTATTACTGAACAGAAAACTTGTTAAAGATTTGTTGTGTATGATGAAATAAAGAGCCTCCTCGTTACAAGCAAGTATTAGTTATATTTTTCTCCGCTTTGTGTAAAAATCTTAAACTCAGTCAGAGATACTTGCTCACATGCTTAACTTTAAGCTTACAAATAGTCCCATTGATTTCACTATGACTGTTTGTGAATTTAAAGTTAAGAACATGCACATATCTTTCCAGTATAGGTTCCTAAATGTTAAACTCTTGTCAGCGGTTATCAAACTGGAAGTAGGAAAATTACGTATGTTTCACAATTAACATCAGCGGTTTGTGCTGACACAGGTTTACAACACTAGCTCTATCAGTGGGGATAAAACCTTTTATGCAAATCTTTCACAACTGATATTTAAAGAGTTCTGTACTCAAAGCATCATGCCAGATATTTCCTGGAATGATCAAATCAATCCACAGAAGACCTTGCATCCTGCACAACCTAGATTTCAATCATTGAAAATTGCTATCTAAAACATGATGATCAGACAACATAGTTTGTCCAGACTGTAGAGTACTTTTGCTACTTTGTTAAACAATGTTGGATGTGGAGGGCTCTGGTTCCGGTATAATCATGTGGGTGGGTGTAAGATATATAATGTATAATGGATATTATAAAATCATATATAAAATCAGGTTTCAGAGTAGCAGCTGTGTTAGTCTGTATTCGCAAAAGAAAAGGAGTACTTGTGGCACCTTAGAGACTAACAGATTTATTCAGTGGAAAAAACTGAATGCATCCGATGAAGTGAGAGCTGTAGCTCACGAAAGCTTATGCTCATATAAATGTGTTAGTTTCTAAGGTGCCACAAGTCCTCCTTTTCTAATATAAAATCAGTTGCTTTAAGGAGAGAAGGAAAAAGCTATGTCACATCTTTTATTCAACAGGAGAAGCAGGGCTATAAATGTAAATATTAATCTGTGTTTTTAAATAAGAGAACTTAGGGCAGTCTCAAAGCTTTGTTCTTGGCCACTGACTTTGAAATTGTAAAATCCTTCTTCAGAAAAGCTTTAGTGCCAAAAAGAAAAGGAGGACTTGTGGTACCTTAGAGACTAACAAACTTATTTAAGCATAAGCTTCAGTGCCAAGTATCTTTCACTTCTGGTTTGCAAAAGTTTGGGGCACAGAATGTGAAAACACAAACCTGCTGCACAGCCTACAGCTTCTTAATGAAAACTGTGTGAGCGCTGAACACTTACAAATGGTTTGTCCTGGGCTTTGCAAAATATAATACATGGTGCCCAGCTGGCTGCCTTCCCACTTATGAGTCTGGTCCCCTGGCTCTCACCCCTGTTTATGCCTGATGTCTCCTCGTTCTCTGTCTCTTGCAGCTTCTGCTCCCCACTCCAAATCTAGTTATCTGCCTTTATCTGTGAGGTTCTGAGGCTCTGGGTGGAGTGAAAAAAGAGGAAAGAACATCTAATTAATTTGGTTAGATTTAGGTATGCTCCAGCTTTAGCCTTTCTCTGAGGTTCATGGTTTTAAAACCCAAAGATCTGAGCAGCTATTTGGCATGGGGTCATGGCAGTGCAACTAAAATTCAATGCTTCCTCATCCCCAAAGACAAGCAAAGCTGTAGCTTACCTCAGACCGTTGAGTGTGAAGGAATGTGGGGAAGCAAGGGCAAAGACACATAACTGGGGCAACAGGACTTCAAATCTGCATGACCAGCATCTTCTCTTATTTGAACAGAACTAACTAATGCAGAGTTGTCTGTGACCTACCACAACTACAGAGTTGTCTCTCCATGCCCTGCCAGTTTGGTCTGACAGACTCAGTATTAATTAGTGCCAATTATGGAAGGTTTTTGTGTATGATGCTGACACGTGTCTGTGAGGAACTGGACTGAGGCCACCCCAACACTTTTCACGTAGGCCACCTAATGGTCATAAGATGGTAATTATGTTTAGTAGCTTCTGATCTAAGCTGAATTTGAACCAGAGTTGACGATTTGTCTCCTGTTACCTAAGGAAAGCTGTCCCCACCGAGCCTTCTTCCTGTATTAGGTTGTTTAAGTGTTGTACTTTGATTGGAACATATTGACTCTGTTGTTAAATAGCTGTTTATTTAGTTCTTTTCATAACAAGTGGCTTTTAGATGACTGAGCCGCACAACATGAAACATGGGAAATTTAATATTTTTATAATTGATAGTATTTTTTTAATTGTTCAGCTCGCACTGCAATATATTTTATACAGATAGTTGAATCGTTTCTCTTAGTTTACAAAGAGCAATGGTTCTGTAATCTTGCAGCTAATGCTTTGGAAGGGTTTTGTTTGCTTTTTAGCATTGGCTAATGGACAACTAGTTTTATGGTTTGAGGGGGAGATGGCATCTAAATTAGAAAACATTTCTCTATAAAAAGCAATTTGAATCAATAGTTATTGTTTCCTAGCACTCAAACCTCTGTGTTACACGGAATCTGTATTCGTTGATTAAATATTAATTATGCTTTCTTTTTAGGCTCATCAGAGATGTATTGACAGAAAAAAGCACATGTACAGGTTGTAGGAGAGGGGGGCATTATAGGCTGTGTACGTGAAACAGTTCCTGTGTGGAGAGCTAGTTTTAAAATCGGGGGGGTGTCATGGCCCATAGCATGCAAGTTCCACTTGATTTTTTTAATCAAACCCACAGTAAATTAACAAGGGTTTTTTTTTGTGAGGGGTGTGTTTAGAGGGAAATGGCTCCTCTAGGAGCTCCTCTACCCCTACCTTCTTTTCTTTACATTTCCTATCTAACTCCAGTTATGGTGACCCTCCAGTGTTCTTGCTCAGTAGGTCAGGATGGGCTTCCCCTTTAAGGATTAAAAGCCTTGGAAACAAAGTCCACTCATTAGTTACAAAACTGGTACAGCTCGGGCAATAGAGTAGCAGAGCAAGTGTTTCGCATTCTGCCCCCCTAGTGTTGTTCCACCCTCTATGTACTGAATGTGTAGTCCAGTTTCTACATTAGTTCCTGGGAGCCTCTGCTGAGACTCTATACAAGAGTAACAATTGGGGCTAGTTTTGGTGATTTTTTTTTTTTGAGATGTAGACACTGGGGCTGTCAAGTGATTTAAAAAAAATGAATCACGATGAATTGCGAGATTAAAAAAATTAATTGAGATTCATCACAGTTTTAATTGCACTGTTAAACAGTGCGATTAAACTCCTTTTAACTCCTGTTAAACTTTTTACTGAGGTGGGTGGGATCCCTTCAGATGAGCGAGCCCTTGAAGTTATATAAATTGGGAAGCCAATATTTGCTATGTAAATAATAAGAGAAGTGTATCAATTTCAGACTTCTTTGCTAATATGCAACATATCACAATTCATAATTTAAAATGTTTGATATGAAATTATGTATTTCCCATTGTGAATTAAATTAATACACTGCCACGATTATAAGATGAATATAGGAAAACTGTGTTTCAAATGTGTTATGTCCTCTCAGGGATTAGAAAAATCTCTAGTTTGGAAGATAGTTCACAATTAATTTCAGTACCTCATCAGAAATGTCTTATGTCTCTAAAGCAATTAAGTGTGAATCAAGTATTATAAGGGGAAAACAGGTAAATTATCCTTCTACTTTAAAATCTGTTAATCCAGCAAAGATATGGTATTAAATACACTGACAGAACAACATAAAATATAAAGGACCTGTTTGGTCATTTAATCCATTTCTTTGCAAGGGCAGTTGTCTTACAAAAGAGGAAGTTCCTGGAGGCATGGCATATTAAGAACAGAAGAACTGAATTATGAACTATAACTACAATATAATTCCATTGGACTCAGTACGGTGCATTGCCTCACATGGGCATGCTCTGAGCAAACCCAGACTGTAGACAAATAGGTTTAGCTTTGATTAGGTGCCACTGGCATCCATGCTTTCACTTTTTACTCAGTCTTCTATTCTTGGATTGTTTTAACCGTATTTGCTTTTTCTTTGACCATTTGATATGGCAGTAATATTACGTAAACATAAAGGGCGTCACAGCTGCTATGATAACCGTTACTTTGAACTTCCTGACTTCTGTATATGTAAAAATGTTAGCATAACTACAATAAGCTATGAAAACTAATAAAGCTTCTATCTTTGATCTATGGTGCGGGGGAGGGATTTGGGAATTGGGGTCAGTCCCTGGAGTGAGGGGCTGGCTGGGGGCATTCAGACTCAGTGTGGGGCACTCCCCTGAGTGAGGGGCTGGCTGGGAGCAATGGGGCACGGGACAGGGGTCAGTTCCTGGAATGAGGGGCCGGCTTGGGGCAATGGAATACGGCGCACGGGGGGAGGTGTCAATCCCTGGAGTGAGGGTCTGGCTGGGGCATAGTGGGGTCAGGATCCCTACCTCTGCACCAGAGCCGGGATGGGAGCTACTTCCACTTCCTCGTCTTTCCTCTCCTCTTCCCACCCTCTGGTGGCGGATTGGGTCACTATGCCAGACCAGACACTTGTCAGGTCCCTCTGCAGCCAATTCCTCCCTCCCCGCCCAGAGGTATGCGATTAATACCATTTTTTAAAAATGAACATATTAATTTTGTTTTCAGTTAATCGCAGGTGTTAACTGCAATTAATTGACAGCCCTAATAGACACCCATCCAGGTAGGAATTGGACGGAGGCCACCAGCTTTTTATTTACATATAGGCCACCAAACAAGTAGTTTAAAAAAATCAAATATAAAGGTAACTACTCACCTGGCCACATTCAAATCAGTATCATGGAAGATAAGCTGCCTGTGTGCTATTGCCAGTCCCTGACCATTCAGGGTCTGAACAAACTTCATAGCATTTGCTAATTTGAAACTTGAGGCTTGTCTACATTTGAAAGTTGGTCTGGGTTAACTTATGTTTTTTTAGGATACATTGCCTTGCGTCCATACACAGCATTTGTTTTGAATCCTGTGATGCCTTGTCCTGAACTTTGGAATTGAGTTTACTGACATTTGGGATGAGTTTTGCTACAACAAGGTAGGTGTGGACACAGCCCCATTTCAAATCAACTGTTCTGACTCTGCAAGGCCTCCCACTGCTGTCACGTATTGCTTTGCTGTCCACGTGAGTCGGAGTATCTATTTATCTCTGTGCCCTTTCTCGCTCCTGGGTCATCTTGACTGGATGTCTCCTCCCTGTTTAATGCTGGCATGCAACCACATGTGGCATTTTGTGATTCCAGCTCATGGTAAGTTCACACAGCGGGAGTCATATCCTAGTTATAGCAGCCAAGCTTTGTGCTTCTAGGTAGTCTAGTGCTGAGGTCATGGACTTCCTTGCCCTCTGAGGAGTGGAGAGAGAGGAGACAGTCCATCTCATCTTAACAACAGTCACTGGAATGCTAAGATACATAAGAGCATATAGAAACAAATGAATCCGAGCGCTCGCTTCTGGATCCTATCCAGTGGTGGAACAAGGGAAGGGAGTTCTGGCAGGGTTGTAAAAATATGGGGACAAAAACATGTCCTCTGGGAGAGTTCACATGCTCTGTGCCCACTACAAGGATCTGGACCGTATTTTTCAAAAGAGGCCACCACTGAGCATCAGCATGTTGTGCATCTCGCCAAGGACACCTCTGCAGATGCTGACACAGGACAAGCAGGAAGAATCATAGAAATATCTGGGTTGGAAGGGACCTCAGGAGGTCATCTAGTCCAACCCCCTGCTCAAAGCAGGACCAATCTCCAACTAAATCATCCCAGCCAGGGCTTTGTCAAGCCTGACCTTAAAAACCTCTAAGGAAGGAGATTCCACCACCTCCCGTGGTAATGCATTCCAGTGCTTCACCGCCCTCCTAGAGAAAAAGTTTTTCCTAATATCCAACTTAAACCTCCCCCACTGCAACTTGAGACCATTACTCCTCGTTCTGACATCTGGTACCACTGAGAACAGTCTAGATCCATCCTCTTTGGAACCCCCTTTCAGGTAGTTGAAAGCAGCTATCAAATCCTCCTCATTCTTCTCTTCTGCAGACTAAATAACCCCAGTGCCCTCAGCCTCTCCTCATAAGTCATGTGCTCCAGCCCCCCAATCATTTTTGTCACCCTTAACTGGACTCTTCCCAATTTTTCCATATCTTTCTTGTAGTGTGGGGCCCAAAACTGGACACAATACTCCAGATGAGGCCTCACCAATGCCGAATAGAGGGGAACGATCACGTCCCTCGATCTGCTGGCAATGCTCCTATTTATACATCCCAAAATGCCATTGGCCTTCTTGGCAACTAGGGCACACTGTTGACTCATATCCAGCTTCTCGTCCACTGTAACCCCCAGGTCCTTTTCTGCAGAACTGCTGCCTAGTCGGTCGGTCCCTAGTCTGTAGCAGTGCATGGGATTCTTCCATCCTAAGTGCAGGACTCTGCACTTGTTCTTGTTGAACCTCATCAGATTTCTTTTGGCCCAATCCTCTAATTTATCTAGGTCTCTCTGTATCCTATTCCTACTTTCCAGCTTATCTACCACTCCTCCCAGTTTAGTGTTATCTGCAAACTTGCTGAGGGTGCAATCCACGCCATCCTCCAGATCGTTAATGAAGATATTGAACAAAACCGGCCCCAGGACTGACCCTTGGGGCACTGTGCTTGACACCGGCTGCCAACTAGACCTGGAGCCATTGATCACTACCTGTTGAGCCCGACAATCTAGCCAACTTTCTATCCATCTTATAGTCCATTCATCCAGCCCATACTTCTTTAGCTTGCTGGCAAGAATACTGTGGGGGACCGTATCAAAAACTTTCGTAAAGTCAAGGAATAACATGTCCATTGCTTTCCCCTCATCCACGGAGCCAATTATCTTGTCACAGAAGGCAATTAGGTTAGTCAGGCATGATTTGCCCTTGGTGAATCCATGCTGATGGTACCTGATCACTTTCCTCTCCTAAGTGCTTCAGAATTGATTCCTTGAGGACCTGCTCCATGATTTTTCCAGGGACTGAGGTGAGGCTGATTGGCCTGTAGTTCCCTGGATCCTTCTCCTTCCCTTTTTTAAAGATGGGCACTATATTAGCCTTTTTCCAGTCATCTGGGACCTCCCCCAGTCACCCTGAGTTTTCAAAGATAATGGCCAATGGCTCTGCAATCACATCCGCCAACTTCTTTAGCACCCTCGGATGCAGCACATCTGGCCCCAAGGACTTGAGCTTGTCCAGCTTTTCTAAATAGTCCTGAACCAGTTCTTTCTTCACAGAGGGCTGGTCACCTCCTCCCATACTGTGCTGCCCAGTCCAGTAGTCTGGGAGCGGACCTTGTTCATGAAGACAGAGGCAAAAAAAAGCATTGAGTACGTTAACTTTTTCCACATCCTCTGTCACTAGGTTGCCTCCCTCGTTCAGTAAGGGGCCCACGCTTTCCTTGACCACCACCTTGTTGCTAACATACCTGAAGAAACCCTTTTTGTTACTCTTAACATCCCTTGCTAGATGCAACTCCAAGTGTGATTTGGCCGTCCTGATTTTGCTCCTGAGCAATATTTTTATACTCCTCCCTGGTCATTTGTTCAATCTTCCACTTCTTGTAAGCTTCTTTTTTGTGTTTAAGATCAGCAAGGATTTCACTGTTAAGCCAAGCTGGTCTCCTGCCATATTTACTGTTCTTTCTACACATCGGGGTGGTTTGTCCCTGCAGCCTCAATAAGGATTCTTTAAAATAGAGCCAGCTCTCCTGCACTCCTTTCCCATTAATGTTATTCTCCCAGGGGATCCTGCCCATCAGTTCCCTGAGGGAGTCAAAGTCTGCTTTTCTGAAGTCCAGGGTCCATATTCTGCTGCTTTCCTTTCTTCCTTGTGTCAGGATCCTGAACTCGACCATCTCACGGTCACTGCCTCCCAGGTTCCCATCCACTTTTGCTTCCCCTGCTAATTCTTCCCTGTTTGTGAACAGCAGGTCAAGAAGAGCTCTGCCCCTAGTTGGTTCCTCAAGCACTTGCACCAGGAAATTGTCCTCTACACTTTCCAAAAACTTCCTGAATTGTCTGTGCACTGCTGTATTGCTCTCCCAGCAGATATCAGGGTGATTGAAGTCTCCCATGAGAACCAGGGCCTGCGATCTAGTAACTTCTGTTAGTTGCCAGAAGAAAGCCTCATCTACCTCACCCCCCTGGTCTGGTGGTCTATAAGAGATTGCTGTGGACTGCCAGGGTCTCTTCAACCCGCAAAATGACAAGGCAGGACAGTGTCAGAGACCCCCAAATCCCAGATGGAGACCCAGCTCTGACAGTACTGGGGAAGGGACCTCTTCCAGTAAGTATTATGTGTTATATTACAATATAGTTGTACAGGGGGATTTAAACAACTCTGTTCCCAGATACTGTCAGGGTGCTTCCATGTTGGACTGATGTGAGTTAGGGGCCTCTCACCATCTCTCTGCCTTTTGGGGACACACCTCAGGGTAACATCTGCAGCGTAAGGACAGCCCAAAGAGGTACACATGTAATTGCCCCTTTCTACCTCTCCAGCCTCACCAACTCAGTCCTTGTACAGAGCTCCTGTATCAAGCGGTGTTGACAGTGACTGAACACTTGGCAAATTTCCAGGGAAAGAGAGAGAAAAAGAGGGAGGACATGGTTGATGGCTTCGTGGCACACAGGAGAGGGATAAGAAGACAGAAGAATGAAAGGAAGGTTTCCTTCTGCATGATGCAGAGGAGAGAGAGAGAGGAGGACAGGGAACAGTCTGAGAGGCTGTCAAGGGAGCACATTGACAAAGAAAAGGACTTCTGTAGATGATGCAGAAGCAGACAGGCCTTCTGGAGACATAATGGCACTGTGTTCAAGGACAGTATCTCAACTTAGCAGTGTCCTGAAGCCTTTTGAGTGTGCTGTGTACTGGGAGCAACTCCAAGGAACAGGCCCTTCCCTCACCAGTGCACACCACAAGACAAGAAGAACAGTGGATACTACGAGAGACCTCCTTTAATTCCCCAACTGCAAGTGACAGGCCCTTCTATCTCCATTCCATACCTAAAGACCCAGAGGACATTTTTGATGTTCTCTTCCCCAACGTACACAAGTTTGTGACCTTATCAGTGCAAATCTGTTCACTCTGCACTTTATTGGTTTGTAATTTTGCACTTCTTTTAACTTTGCACTGTCTTATGTTCAGTAAATTTTTTCTTATTTACAACTTGATGTATTATTTATTAAAATGTTCATCAAATTGTTGCTCAAAGCATAAAGACATCCTTATACCAAGCATTAAACACATCAAGAAATCAGTTGAAAAACTTCATAAAAGCATAATGAAATCCTAACACGAACGCATATGTGTTTTTCCAACAATACTCTGAGTGCCTACTTTGAGGCTAAAGCATCCCTGATCCTGTGTCTCTAACCAATTGCAGAATTTAGGAGAGGCTGCCTCTCTAGGTATTCATAACATGTGTTAAATCTGTCCATCTTCTCCTGACACCCATGGGTGAAACACACTCTCCCTTGCTGCTATAGAGGTTGTGTATAACACCCTAAGCAGCTAATGAGGCAGACATTGCTCAATAACCTCCAGCCTTGTCATGAGGCATCTCCACCTGCCCTTCAGTCTTCCAAATGCAAATTCTATTGTCCTAGTTACTCAGAGGATAGTTAAACAAGTCCTTTCTCCTAGCCAAGTATCCAGTAAAAGACTTCATAAGACAGGGAAGCAAAGGGTAAGCTGGTGTCCCAGAATGACAAAAGGAACTACAACACCATTAATAATGTCCATAGTGGGAGCAAAAGTTCCGTTTTTCATGGCAGAAAACAGGCCAGTGTTTCTAAAGATGCTGGCATCATGGGCCTGTTCTGACCACCCCACTCTGATAATGGTGACCCATCCAGGGTGGTCATCCAGGCCTCACAGCAACCTGGAGAAAAATACCCCTTTTCATTGATGAATTCTGTGTCTTGGTGTCGGGGGCAAAGAATAGGCACATGGGTCCCATCAATGGCCCTAGTACAATTTGGGGACGGCAATTGTGAAAATCCGTCAACAATGTCCAGTGCATTGACAGGCTTTATGACCCGGGGAACAGCACTTTCCTGTAGTAGCACACCCCTGTATGACAATCATCCTGACAGATGATCTGCAAACACCAAACTGATTAGCTATTGACTGTAACAGTTGGGAGTGGTGAGTTTTCAGGTAGCAATAGCCATGGACTTCTCCACCCTGAGGGGAGTTCTCATGTAGGTGTTCCACCACTACAGCTTGGGGTGAGCTCTGCACAGATCTGTAGGGCAGTGGTACCCTGAATTTGTCAACCTGAAATTCTGCTACCACGGCTGATCATCCTAGGTCAGCAGTGGTATCCTGTCCCATCAGTCTGTGCTAGCTGGCTGAGTCCAGAAGCGGTGGCTTACCCAGTGAAACTGCTTCAGGAAAAGTTCACGCAGAAGTAACTGTTCCATTTCCGTCTCTTCTTGTGCCTGTATTGCTATAGCATCCCCACGGCTATCTCTCAAGTCGTCCAAAGCCATCTGGCTGCATGACGGCCAAAACATGCGCAGGAGCCTGTTTCTATTAATGACTCAGCATTGCAGTGTTTAGCAGTGTTTCCTCCATGCTGCCTGACTGCACTTGGAAAATGGTGCTGGGTCACAAAAGCTATATGAATGTTGGGAGGAAAGGGGAGGAATCATGGAATTTTTTCATTTGACTCCCAACTCCCAGAATTCCAGTGGCTTCTAGTTGGTATCCCACAACGTGCAGTGAGAAAAATCCCAGAATGCATGCGGCATAGTGGAAGAACATTGTACCATGGGTTGCCTGCCCAGGATGCTGTGGAGAAAATGCATCGCTATGTGAGTACAACGAATCAAAACTGAAGTAGCTTAAGTCAGCGTAATTAAACGGTATAGATTCCCTGTGCTCAGAGCAGTTGTTCCTGATTAGTTAACACAGAAAAACATAATTTGACATAACTTTAAAGTGTAGACAAGCTCTTAAAACACCCAGTGAGATTCAGTATTGTTCTTGGAGGTGGAGAGGTCATCTGCATTTCTGTCAAGAGCCTGAGACTCTTCCTCTTGTTCTCCTTCCCCTTCCTACACAAACTCTTTTTCTTCTACTTTATGGACTCACCTGCATAACTCCATGTGACTGTAAACATCATGCCACTAGCGGAGTTCCTGCTGCAGTGATGATGGTGACCATAGCTCTGAAAAACAGGAATGTTGTTCAGGTTTTCCTGACTGATTGCAGTATTTCTGTCAGGTTTACAAAAGCAGTGTTTTGCCCAGGATTTTGTGAATCATGAGGCCTCCCAGAAAGCATCCCCCTACACATGATTCTTCAAGATGCCATCCCTCTTTCCTTTCCATGACAGGTGTCCTGGTTTTTCCTTTGAAAATCTGTTTACCATAAACACAAGGGGGAGATTTCGAATTGGAAATGGGCGCTGAACTCCCATTTGTGCCTTTAACAATCTCCCCCATGCCACTGGGCAAAGTTTAGAATATTCGTACAAAAGAAAATGCATTATTTTCAGAGAGAGAGAGAGAGAGAGAGAGAGAAGAACGTGTGTGTGTGTGTAACGTTTGTTGGAAGTAGATAACTGATTAGCTCCAGAGATCTACTTTGTTACTAGATGGTGAAAATATTTAAGTGGCAGTATTGCCTGGATAAGGTGTTTCTTCTTTCTCTTTTTATTTAATATACTTGGTTTTCAGACCTGTTTTCCCCCCCATATTGAAAACTTTGGGGCTATGAATACAAAGCTGATGCAAGGAGCAAAGCATAGTGAAAGGACTGTTTGCAGGGAGATGTGAATTAACACAATATAACGGGCTGTTCCTACCTGGGCACCTATGCTGCCAACCTGCTGCCAACTAATGCTTAGATTAGGCTGAGAGGGATTAGTGGAAGTGGCCTCCTGCTTAGCTGCTGCTCCTTTTTCGGTGGAAAGGGAGAACAATGTGGATCTGTGCAGTCCATTAGCATTCTCTTACTTTCTCCAGCTGTGGCGTTCACATTTTGTGTGGTACATGGGCGTGCAGAGCTCCTCTGTGTGGGGTCTTCTCTGTTTTGACCACCGGCACTGCAGAAGAAGTATTTCTGCTGCCTTTGGCATTACTTGGTCCCCAGAGACTAGCTCAGGATTGGGCCTATTGCGGTTAATTTGGATTTGTCTCACAAGCTATTTTTTGAAATGAGGCTCAGTCAATTTAAAAGTAAAAAAGTGAAACAAGACAGTTAATTTAGACATGGGATTGGATTCCTGGATTGCATCAAGGAAATCACTTAGGGGTATATTTTTGCTTCTAGCGGTGCACACACAAAGTTTCCATTAGCATTAATGGGAGTTAGGCAGGCGAAAGAGAGCATAATGTGCTTAACAGCAAGTGAGCAAGGGGTTTTCAACATTGAGCAGGCTGTCCCTGTCACCAAACAAGATTTTAGAGAAAGCTGACGGGCATGCCAGCCAATTATTTGTATCCCTCAAAGGAGGCAGAAATTTAGAAGTTGAAAAATGCGTCTTGAGTGGTTCATTTCGTTTATCACTTTACACCAAGTTGAAAGCTCAGAGGGTCTGTAAGGCAGTGGTGGGCAACCGGCGGCCCATCAGGGTAATGGGGTTGTTTACATTGACTATCCGCGGTTTGCCGTTCCCGGCTAATGGGAGCTGCGGGAAGCAGCACAGGCCACAGGGATGTGCTGGCCGCCGCTTCCCGGAGCTCCCATTGGCCGGGAATGGCAACCGCAGCCACTGGGAGCTGCAGGTGTCCGTGCCAATGCAAACAAACTGTCTCATGGCCCGCCAGCAGATTACCCTGACAGGCTGCATGCAGGCCACAGGTTGCCCACCGCTGCTGTAAGGCAACGGGGATAAGTAGGGATAAAGAATGAGGGCCAGATTCTGATCTGGCCACAAAATGGGGGGGAGGCCAGCTTTTAGCTGTGTTTTTAGAGGTAGTTTTGGCCTAATGGGGTTTAAATGTAAATTCTGGGTGGAGAAGCTAAATGAATTCTTTGCATCAATCTTCACTGCAGAGGATGTGAGGGAGATTCCCACACCTGAGCTATTCTTTGTAGGTGACAAATCTGAGGAACCTGTCCCAGATTGACATGTCAGTAGAGGAGGTTTTGGAACAAATGGATAAATTAAACGGTAATTGGTGACAAGGAGATAATCACCCAAGCATTCTGAAGGAACTGTAATAGGAAATTGCAGAACTATTAAGTGTGATATGTAACTTGTCACTTAAATCGGCTTCTGAACCAGATGACTGGAGGATAGCTAATGTGACATCAATTTTTTAAAAAGATTCCAGGAGCGATCTTGGCAATTACAGGCCAGGAAGCTTAACTTCAGTACCAGGCAAATTGGTTGAAAATTCTGCTCTTTATTGTTCCATCGCACACATAGATGAACATGATTTGTTGGGGAAGAGTCAACACAGCTTCTGCAAAGGGGTAACATGCTTCCCCAATCTATTAGAATTCTTTGAGGGGGCCAACTAACATGGACAAGGATGATCCAGTGAATATAGTGTATTTGGACTTAGAGAAAGCCTTTGACAAGGTCCCTCACCAAAGGCTCTTAAGCAAAGTAAGCAGCAGTGGCATAAGAGGGAAGGTCCTTTTCATAGACCAGTAACTGGTTAAAAGACGGAAAACAAAGTGTAGGAAGAAATGGTCAGTTTTCTGAGTGGAGAGAGTGTCCACTAAATAACGGTGTCCCCCAGGGATCTGTAGTGCTGTTCAACATATTCATAAATGAACTGGTAAAAAGGATAAACAGTGAGGTGGCAAAATTTGCAGATGTTACAAAATTACACAAGATAGTGAAGTCCGACGCAAACAGCAAAGAAATACAAAAGGATCTCACAAAACTGGGCAACAAAATGGCCGATGAAATTCAATGTTGATAAATGCAAAGTAATGCACATTGGAAAACATAATCCCAACTATACATACAAAATGATGGGGTCTAAATTAGCTGTTGCCACTCAAGAAAGAGATCTTGGAGTCATTGTGGATAGTTCTCTAGAAACATCCGCACCATGTGCAACGGCAGTCAAAAAAGCGAACAGAATGGTAGGAACCATTGGGAAAGGGATAGATAAATATCATAATGCCACAATATAAATCCGTAAATACTCTGTACAGTTCTGGTTGCCCCATCTCAAAAAAAATATATTAAAATTGGAAAAGTTACAGAGAAGGGCAACAAAATGATTAGGGATATGGGAGATGAGGATAGATTAATAAGACAGGGAGTTTTCAGCTTGGAAAAGAGACGACTAAGGGGGGATATAATAGAGGTCTATAAAATCATGAATCGTGTGGAGAAAGGGAATAAGGACGTGTTATTTACCCCTTCACATAACACAAGAATCAGTGACCAGCCAATAAAAAGAAAAGGAGGACTTGTGGCACCTTAGAGACTAACAAATTTATTTGAGCATAAGCTTTTGTGAGTCTCTAAGGTACCACGAGTACTCCTTTTCTTTTTGTGGATACAGACTAACGTGGCTGCTACTCTGAAAACTGATCAGCCAATGAAATTAATAGACAGCAGGTTTAAAGCCAACAAAAGGAAGTACTACTTCACACAACACATAGTTAACTTCTGGAACTCATTGCCATGGGATGTTGTGAAGGCCAAAAGTATAAGTGGGTTCAAAAAAGAATTAAATAAGTTCATGGTGGACAGGTCCATCAATGGCCAATAGCCAAGATGATCAGGGATGCAATTCTATATTTTGGTGTCCCAAGCCTCTAACTGCCGGAAGCTGGAAATGGATAACAAAGGATGTATCACTGAATAATTGTTCATTTCCTTCTGAAGCATCTGTCATTGGACACTGTTGGAAGATGGGATTCTGGTTAGATGGACCATTGGTCTGACCCAGTATGGCTGCTCTTATGTTCTTATTGTAGCTTGCAGAAATTATTAACAGTTTGAGGAGGAAGTACATAAATGTTGTAACTAATTCATAGGGACCTCTCTTACTAGAAAAATGGCTGGTTTTTCACTTAAAAAAGAATTGGAGAATTATTAAATGTTATAAATTCAACAAGAAAATGGTTTGAGCATTGCCGTTCAATAACACCAATTTAAAATGTTCAGCGTGCAGTACTGTCCTTATTTTAACCTCATTTACTGAGTGTTTTGATTGCATCATACTGGGAAACGTTCCTTTATTAGAGATAATCCCCACCCCCTTTTTTGTATTTATAAAGAAGATCTGACCTTTAAAAATAAAGAGGAGAGGGAGGTTGTTACCAGAAATATCTAGAAGTGTTTGTCTACCCTGATTTCCCTGGAAGGCTTTTTGGACAACTCAAGAGCTAGTACGATTGTGACAATTGGCAAGGAAGCAAAACTTGAGAAATTGAAAGGGAAAGTGAAATTTATTCACACTCCTTAAAATTCTTTGTTGAACTTGATAGGTGCTAACAACTGCAAATACTTGAAAAACGATTGTCAGGAGAGATCTCTTTATTAAAGATTCAACAGTTTGTCCCTTCAATTAAGAGCAGAGAAAGATCCCATTCCTTATCTCTGATCCCTCAAGAAGACCTCAAGCAAAACCAGGAAATACAATACTTGATGCTCTTGATATTTCTAAGGTAATCACGTAGGAAGGTACTTTTTTTGGAAAAGCTCTTTCAAGCTTTTGGTTTAAATATATTAATATAAATATATATAAAACAAAATAAAGCCATGACTGCAATTGTTCCCCCTCTGCACACATCCTCTTTAAGTACCATCCGATTAGGAATCCAACTGGATTTTGTGCTTGTGTTTATTATGGGCGCTGATTTGTTTCAAAGGCTTACATTTAATGAAGCCAGACTTTCAAAAGCAAACTGTGGACAGAATCCTGTTTTCTGATCTACAGAGCAGTTCTCTACTCTACTCTGCTTTGCCTTTGGGAGTTGTATACATTCAGGGGGAGCAGAATATGCAGGTTGATATTGCTGTACTGATTGCTGTAAGCACAGAATTATTTTTCCTGTTAAATGACTAAACTTGAGAGTGCTTTTAAGATAATGCTATATGTAAAATATAGTTTGTTCACCAAGGATGTAATTTTGTTGGTAAACCATTTATTTAAGGGTCTTACTGTAAATTAAACTGTTTGTGTGTTCTTCAACAGGCAGCCAGATAAACTAGTGGTGGTTTGGACAAGAAGAAGCCGAAGGAAATCTTCTAAGGTTAGTTGACTGCTTAGTAATACCCAACTTCAGTAAAAAGTGCAGTTGGCTGTTTGTTTTATTAAGACAAAAATGGATGTTTATTTTATTCTTACTGAATTTGGCCCTAAAGTGCTTCCACTCTTACCGTTGAGACTAATTTATAGAAACATTTATAGAAAAACTCCAATGTCAT
This sequence comes from Eretmochelys imbricata, assembly GCF_965152235.1. Classification (NCBI taxonomy): domain Eukaryota; kingdom Metazoa; phylum Chordata; order Testudines; family Cheloniidae; genus Eretmochelys; species Eretmochelys imbricata. The sequence goes on along the minus strand of NC_135574.1, from coordinate 196,878,068 downwards.
TATAGGTATGTATGTAGCACCAAGTACACAGCATGCAGCTTAATAATAATTAACAATTATAAGTTATTAATTTCTAGATCTAATTAGAAAGAAGAATCACACTTAAAAGTAACAAAAACAGAAGTCTTAAACATAATAAAAACATTAATAAGGAAACTGCCACCTTTGCAATAGGAGGATATAAAGTAGGAGTAAGAGACTGGTTTTGCCTCTACGCAGCCCTGGAAATCAGAAAGTTTCAAAGCAGATTCTTTCAGTTGGATGTTGTATCTACAGACGGGGCCTCTGTTGGGAAGTTACATTGACACTGAAATTGTCAGGGTCATTTCTAAACACTCCTGCTATTTCTCTGTGTATATTTTTATGTAGTAAATAATCTTTTCTAATCCTGCAGTAAATCCTGTTCTCCCAATTCCAAAAAACACTAACAAACAAATACACATGTGGGGGTAGCAAAACCCAAAAGTAGAACCACCACCTTGTTTGCACTACAAGAGGGCACAGGTAGTAGAAAGGTTTACTTCTACACTTATGGCTGCATGTAGAATACAGACAATGCATTCCCAGCTAGCATAGGTTAGCAGTGTAGACGGTAAGGCGTGGTTTAGGTTAGTCGAGTCATATGTGCCCGAACTCCCAGGTATATGTCCTACACATGGCCAAGCAGTGCTTTCCGTGTCTATAATGCTAATTTTAGCATCTTTCTGCCTCCCCACTTGCTGTGTGGAGCTACACACCGCAGCGACAAATGTGGACACAGCCTGCCTTTCTCTGTGGCATGTAGCTACATGTGTATTGCCTGTATTCTGTGCTCTGCCATAAGTGTAGACGTAGTCATAATGAGAACTCTATACCCCCTTGTGTGCCATGGTGTGACACCCTGCCCCAGCTCGCCAAAAATTCCTACAGAGAGAACAGGAAAATATGAATGGTCCAGGGACATAGAATTACAATGGCCAATGTCACTTCACTGATTTAGTCACTCAAACCTCTACATGGCATGGGAGAAGCAGTGTGCTGTACCCAATACTCTTTTCTGTTATCACTAGTAGCTGCTGCTTGCACAAGTGCCCTAACATCTCTTGCTGATTTCTTGTCCTCGCAACCATAGCCTATTTTCCTTTTACACAGGGCCTTCTTGTGGGACAAGATCCTTTCCATAATAGGAAATTTCTAAAATTAGTTGTTAAACGTTGGATAATTATTTCAATTAAACAGAGAGGTCTCATCTCCTCTTTGTGCCTGGGTGTAACTTAAAATAACATTAATGGCAGCTCACCAGCATATGGAATGGTATTCTTTTTACTGTTACCCTTCCCTTAGCATGTCCATGCTTTCTGCTGTTTGTCACACATACTTGTTGTGTCTTGTCTTAAACTAGGCGGTAAACTGTTCCAGGTTTCCTTCTGTTTGTACAGTGCTTAGTACAATGAAGCCAGGATCCTGACTGGGACTTTAGATACTACCAAAGTACCAAAAAAATAATATCCCCTGTGTGCATTCTAAATTTCGCTTTAGTTTCTGCATGGAAGTGTGACAAAAGATCTGTAGAACACTAAAATAAAACTCAAACATGTTTTTAAATAAAAAATGTCTTGTTAGATGGTAGGGTATTTAGGCACGATTGATTAATTTTCTGGGTTAGAGATTATGTTCAAACTCTTGTTTAGTGTTCAAACAGATGGCATATCTGGAATTCAATAGGGACGGATGCAGGGGTCTGCTCATGCATATGACTTTGCAGGATTGGGGCCTTAGTTATTGAGGATTTTAATTTAATTCAGGAAACAAAATTGGTCTATCATTGGCTGTGAAGCATCAGTTTTCAGTTGAGCTTGCATCCCCTAAACTACAGAATTATTAGACACTCCTGCTTGCTTTGTCCAAATTTTGGTTATCCAGCATTATAGACAAACCTATCAATGTCAGCAGATAATATAGTGGTTGATCTTCATAAGACTAAGAACATCCTGTAGGATATCATCAGAGGATGGTTAAGGGGACGTACGAAGATATTTTTTTAAATTTGCATTGCCAAATGTCTGCAAGTACTGTACCTAGAGTAAGACATAACTTTTTTTTTAAAAAAAATTAGGTAGATGACACGATTTTCTTCATTTGAAATCTTTGTCTCCTAGACTATAGATCAATAAAGATTCCTAAACTCTTAGTCATCCTGCCAGTAAAACACATTACTATACATGTTGTTTGTTCATCTAATTGCTTTCTTGGAAGTGAGTCAAATCAAGACTACTTTTTATTTTATTTTACACAGACACTGTGCCCAAGAAGTACCTAAGCATGAATCATGTCCCAAGTGTTCCTATATTTTTTCATTTATTTGTGGGGCAGGGAAGAGATATCAGTTAAGTTTTTATTCCCAGGCAATCAATGTAATAAAAATGTGAAAATGGGGAAGAACTCAGAAGACCCACCCCTAACAAATGACTGCAGCCCACAAAAATCTAACTCAAACAGAAAGATAACAATTGTGTAACTTGTGAACAGTGCATTTAACTAATGTAATATTAAGGTGTTGGTGCCATTTGCCCCAAACAAATTCTTACTAAGGAAACTACAAATAGTACTTCAGCTTTGAGAAAGAACGTGAGACCTCATCCACTGCCCTTTTTTTAGTTTTACCTCACTGGGAGATGAGTAAGTTAATGATTATTATGGAGGACTGGTAATGGACTCCATAGCTAAGGTTGCATAAAAATGTTAGGTTGTAACAGGTTTTGCGAAATGGTGCAGCCAGTTTACAATAGCCATATTGAAAAACAACATGCTAACGGAGATCATTATCCAAAGGATGGTATGTATGATGGGTAGATATTATGCCAGCATGACACCATCTGGCATAATATCAACTCTAATTCAAAGTTAAATAATTTAGAGCCCTGTTTTGGAATTCCCTCCCCTTGGGCTTCTCTGAATTTAGATACATTTACACAGACATGTCAAAACATGACTTGTTTTGGGCAATTCTGACTTGCTGGACTGGTATTTACAACACATGATGATAATCAAAAGTCTTGCTAAATTTGGCAGAATTCCTGAGCAAGTCTTAAGATGGGGCTGACCTTTTTCTTTCAAACCCTCCACCCTCCATAAAATGCGTCAATTCGTTAGGCACAAATGTACCTTTCTTTCTTTAAAATCAAGAACACATACCTTATTGCATCTTTCCAAGCCTACTTTGTACACCCACCAAACATACAATTATATTACAAAATTTACATTATTCTAGCAGAGCTATAAAGTTAAGGTTGCCTAACACGTTCAGTTTTTTTGGTTGCTTATAGTAATACAGTTCAATATAGTGTAATTTCTGTTTTTTCAATTTCTTTTTTAAACTTATGAAAAAAAACTACTTTGAAAGAAAGTTATTTAGCTTGCAAAGTCAAGCACTCAAAAGCTAGGAAGAGCCAGAATTAAAGTTGCCTGTTGAAGCTCAATTAGGGTGACCAGATGTCCTGATCTTATAGGGACAGTCCTGATTTTGGGGTCTTTTTCTTATATAGGCTCTTTTTCTTATATAGGCTTTGACATTTTCTGTCTGGTCACCCTAAGCTCAGTTCATCCCCTTTGTGTGCATGCATTATGACAGGCTTTAATTACATGATCACAAACTATTTTACTACAAGATCCCTCTTCATTACAGTGCACAGGATGGACAGTGCTCAGGGAGTGATGGTAGAAGGTGTGTATTGAATGAAACAGAGGACTGCAGGAGAGGTTGGTCTCCTGGTTAAGGCAGCTGAATGCCATCTTGGAGATTTGGAGTCTATCCCTTCCTCTCCCATATAATTCGTACATGATGCTAGGCATGTCATATAAACCAGTTTTTCACACAGGGCCACTAACTGTGTTCCTCATTTTCTGGGTACCCAACTGGAGATATCTGGAGCCTGATTTGCAGAAGTCCAAGGCACTTGCAGCTGCAACCGAAATCAATTGGAGCTGTTCTTAGAACATATGAAGTGCCGTACAAATGCTAAGTGCTCTGAAAAATCAGCTGATAGGTATCTCAAGTTGGGCACCCAAAATTAGTTGATGCTTTAAGTCATCTGTTTGGGATTCCTCTGATGTGTGGAAGCCCTCAACAGACACGCAGCTACCACAGCCAGCTCCGGTGCCTCCCTTCCCACAGCCCCTGGTTCAAGGGGCCATCTTTGGACCAGGAAGGAGAAATGGCTGGGTTGTGCTGTACTCTAGCTGTCCCCAGATAGTATATTGCTCCTATGGAACTGTTGCTAGCTGGAGCAAGTTAGAGTTGAGTTGCTCGCTGGAGCAAGTGTTGTATCGACCAGGCAAGGTACTAACAAGCTTCAACAGGACTTTATTTTCAAAGTGGAAATCTCTTTACCAAGCTGCTGCTGCTGCACCCTCTGTAGCTCTCTCCCAGCTTCTCAATTCCTCCCTCCTCCTTCCTGTTTCCTGTCCTTTCAGACTCCCAACAGCCAGTGCTCCCAATTCTAATAATTACAAGCAACATCTAAACACCACAGCAAGTTAGAGCAGAGGTGGGCAAACTACGGCCCGCGGGCCACATCTGGCCCTTGGGACTGTCCTGCCCGGCCCCTGAGCTCCTGGCCTAAGAGGCTTGCCCCTGGCCCCCTCCCGCTGTTCCCCCTCCCCTGCAGCGTCAGCTCACTGCTCTGCCGGCGCAAAGCTCTGGGCGGTGGGGCTGCGAGCTCCCGGGGCAGCGCAGCTGCAGAGCCTGGCCTGACCCACTGCTGCTCTGTGCTGTGCAGTGCGGCTGCCTGTCCTGGTGCAGCCGCCCCGCCAGCCACCGGTGCACCAGGCAGCACAGTAAAGAGGCAGGGAGCAGGGGGGTTGGGTAGAGGGCAGGGGAGTTCGGGGGTGGTGGTCAGGGGACAGGGGTGTGAATAGGGGTCGGGGAAGTCAGAGGGCGGGGAACAGAGTGGTTGAATGGGGGTAGGGGTCCTGGGGGGGCAGTCAGGAAGGAGGGGAGGGTTGGATGGGGCAGTAGGGGGCAGTCAGGGGCAGGGGTTCCAGGGGCAGTCAGGGGACAGGGAGAAGGGGTAGTTGTATGTGGCAGGGGTCCCGGGGGGGCAGTCAGGAAGGAGGGGGGGTTGGATGGGGCAGCAGGAGGCGGTCAGGGGCAGGGAGTCCGGGGGCAGTCAAGGAGAAGGGGTGGTTGGATGGGGCAGGGATCCCGGGGGAGCAGTCAGAAAGGAGAGGGGGGAGTTGGATGGGGCGGCGGGGGGCAGTTAGGAGCGGGGGGTCCGGGGGTGGTCAGAGGACAGAGAGCCAGGGATGGATGGGGCAGGGGTCCTTGGGGGGCTGTCAGGGAACAGGGGAATTGGATGGGGTAGGAGTCCCGGGGGGGCGGTCAGAGGGCAAGAAGCAGGGGGGGTTGGATGGGGGAGGGGGCTGGGCCATGCCTGGCTGTTAGGGGAGGCACAGCCTCCCCTAACAGGCCCTCCATACAATTTCAGAAACCTGATGCAGCCCTCAGGCCAAAAGGTTTGCCCGCCCCTGAGTTAGTCACCCTGCTCTAAGCTGCGTTGGTGCTGGCGCAGAGAATCGGGATGCTATCATTGGTTGCTGGATCTCCCCTTCTCTTTTTCCTCCTCTCCTGAGATGCCCTTGATGACACTGGAGAAGGGGAGCCCTTAGGAAAGAGCAACTCCCCTAAGCTCCCCTCAGTCAGGCTCCTTCCCTGTTCTCCTAGGGCCTTCTACAGCCTGGCAGAGAAGTAAGCAATGGAGCAGCTAGTGCTGTTCTCGTCTCCCTCCTCTGCAGTGCATGAGGCAGCTGGCAAGGTGCTGCAGAGCAGCTGCAGTGGAGCAGGAAAAGCAGCTGCTCAGAGCATTACTGGCTCACAGTCGGGATGCTCTTGGGACTGCAGCAGAAGTGGTGAGAGACATTTGGGAAGAAGACGGTGTTGGGGCTGAACCAAACACTTAACATTTGCGTTTAAAAAATGCAGGGCATCATGGCTTGTGGAACGTATTTTCAATTCATGGTCAAATATAAATTTGCTCCCTCATTTGCTATAATTAGAGTCTCAAAGGCCACAAGTCGGACGCTACTGTTCTAAAAGTATCTACTTTTCTTTCTTCCTTCAAAACTTCACCGATAAAGAGCTACCCAGTTGTGTTTAGTGACCTTGTGTATGAGACCAGTATTTCTGCTTTTTTACCTTCTTAAAATCTGTTGGGTTTTTTCATTTGGCCTTATGAAGACTGATGTATCTAATGCACCCTAACCTTGGTGTCTGAGCAGAAATTGATCTGAAGGACTGTAATCTCCATCCTGCCTTGTATTACATTAGGACATGTCTAGTTGTTTTTGCTTTGTTTTGGTGGTTTTTTTAAGTAAGAGATGTGTACTAGTTAAAATGCGGGGCAGGAGGGGGGCAGGGTTCTAAATGCTGCTGTGTGTCACAGCGAAGTGCTGCTAATGAATATTTAGGTTGTGATTTTGGAAAGGTTTTTCATTTTGCACCAAAGGTGGTACCTTTTGTGGCCATCTTGATACCTGGCAAGGGTTCCAAAGTAGAGGGCCTGCCCCTAAGAAAACTGGCAGGGTTCTTGTTCATTGCATCTGTCATGTTTGGTTTCAGGGAGCATGGCAGTCATTGGAAATAGCCAGGGCTCAGTACATTGAGGGTAATTGCCAGGGGAGCCCGTATAGTATATGGAGCACTAGAGTGGTGTGCTCTCATCCTCTCCTGTGTTGCTTAATAAACGGGCTGCTACATTTTGAGCCAGCAGGAGCTGCTTCAGCTTTCTCTTTCATCTCCAGGTACAGAGCATTGCAGCAAAGCATGTGCATGTTACTTTTTCACCCAAGAGCTTGCAATGTTCCCCTGCACCAGTCACTAGTAAATAAGAAATGTCCACTTGCTCAAATATTTCTTTTCCCTGTTCTGCAAAACCAGTACATTCCTGTGTGCTACATGTGGAATGTCTGTTTTGTGTTGATAATGACGAAGCTATTTAAGTGTTGAGACTTGCACAGATCTGTTATGGTCAAAACAGGCGATTCTCTGTAACCATATCTGAAATATTGACAACAGATCAGATATTTCCCAAGGGCAATCCACGAATTGAGCACAACATCTAGGCCCCCAGCAGGGAATGTATACATTGGTGATAGATCTCTTATAGAGGAATATGTTAATTATCCCAGCCTATAAATGGATAGTTTTCAAGCTGTCCTTAAAGATCTCTTCTCTTACTGGGACAAAAAGGCAAAAACCAAAACCCACCAAGCCTTACAGTCTGTGCTCAAACACTGCATCATTATGATGCATCGATTTGTGGAGTCCTATTTGTCACGATAACCCAACTTTGCAAAAATAAATGTATTTATAAAGCAGGTAATTCCTAATATAAGCGTAAATAATGAAAACAGTCATGAGAGAACTCCAAAGGCCAGGAGATCCTAAAATGCTTATCTGAACCTATGGAGCCCACCACCAGTCTTTGATTTTCTCACACATTACTGTCCCCCACCCCAATTGTTCATCTATCTATCCATACAGTTTTCTAGGAGTGGGGTGATGAGGCATGTTGCCACTTCTAGCATCTTTGTGGCATATTTCACCAATCCTTCCCCTCCTCCCAGGTGTTTCTTCATTTAAAGTGCCGTGGGTGTTGCAGCGTCTCCTCACTTCCTCTCTGCGGGGTTGGTGCTTTTTCCTCTGTACTCCTTCTGAAAAGGCTACTGCTGCCGGTGACTGGCTAGTGAGTGAGGCAGCCAACAATAGAGGTCCCCCTATACAGGCTGCTGCTCTCTCCCTAGCCTCAGGGGGCAGGGGGTGGTGGGAGGGATGATGAAGACAGGGAGTGAGGCAGCCAGTGGCAGTGTTTTTGTCCATGCAGGCTGCATCGGAGCCGGGCAACAGAGAAGCAGTGAAAGATGCAGAAAGGGAAGGAGGCTGTGTAAGGGAGGAGGAAAGAGAGTCTGGAAGGCACAGAGCATTGTGGGAACTGTGGCATGAGGTGGTAATTGCAATGGAAACATAATGTTCAGGCCTAGCAGCCAGCTACTAGAGAGAGACAGCTGGTCAGGATCCAAAACATGGGGAGAGTGGGTAATATTGGGATTGTTGGCATGTTTACCACATGTAGGTGGCAAAATCTTGCCCATTTGCCAAAGCAAAGGCCTGTATTTTGGATGATTAAAATATAGTCAGTATAGCTGTATGCCTACATAATGAGTCTGTAAGGGCACAACTTCCCCCCTCCAATGCCCCTGCCGGCCAAGACCCCCTCAATATAGGGACCCTTGCTCTGAGAAATAATATTTTGTTATATGATAATGAGAATTTTAAGTACTCAAAGTATTTTCTATTAGCTAATAGGCCTCCCCCTATTTTGCACCCTTTGCTTTCTCCTGCACCAACCCAGGGGTTATCTTTGCCTGTCATGTTGCCTGGATGGTGCAGTCCTATATTCCAAAGCCAAATGGGCATATAACATCATCGCGCTAATAAAGGGATAGCTTTGCTTTAAAAGCTCATTATAGGACTTTCAGTCTCTCAAACTGTCAGTCTCTCACTCTCTGCTTTTGATAACTTGCACGTCAGGTAACCATAATGCATGTTGATTTGTTTTAGGAGTCTCCATTTTTTACGGTCTCACCAACTAGCCTGATGAGGAGAGGAGACTGGTAAATCCCCTTGTACTCAGAATTCTGCTGAATCATAGAAAGCTTGTTTTTGATTGTATGTACAACATTTTTTACAGTATAAAAATGGGAGCAGTATTGCCAACCCCAAGTGTTCAAAAAACATGGGTCAGGCCCAAAAAATCATGAGGCCGATTTAAAATTCATGGGGTTTAAAAATATATATATATATATATATTGGGTTCATTTTATTGCCATCTGGTTTCTCGGCCTTGAGGGTGCACTTGGGACGCATTTTCAAGCATTACTTTGCAACCATGAGGGCGAGAAACTCTCTGCTTTTGATAACGTGCATGTCAGGTAACCATAATGCATGTTGATTTGTTTTAAGATTCTCCATTTTTTACTGTCTCACCAACTAGCCTGATGAGGAGAGGAGACTGGTAAATCCCCCTGTACCCAGACTTTGGATGGAACTGTAAACATCAGCAACGCTGTAGGAGTGAATAAAAATAACAGGAAAACAATAAGAATGTTCTAAATATATCTGCAAAGATAAATGGCTTTGGGCAGCATGGAAAACAAGCTGGATCTTACCGATGGCTCCTTGCAGGACTTTATTCTTAGATACTCCCTCCGTCCCCTTCCATCTCTCCCTCAATCTCTTGACCTGCTCTCTCGCACCCTGCTAGAAGCTGCTGCCACTTCTCTTGTGGCTCCACACAACAGGGAATCAACAGAGGGAACAGAGCCAGAAGGCGGATAGGCTGCCTGTGGTAGAGGCAACGTAGTGTCCTCTGGTGGCCTAAAGGAACTACTACAGTTCCTTTTGATAACGAAGCTGGATGTGTGAGGAGCTATGCAGGCTGCAGGAGTGCTTGACAGGGCTGCCAAATGTGTGACTATCATGTGAGATGAAGCACTGTTTATAATGCACAGCAGTGGTGAATTAGTTTCCCTCTTCTACTAAATGAGGATGTTTTTCAATCATTATCTTTCCCACCATGGTGTATTGAATTCTGTAGCTAAAATTGGCCACTGGGCAGCTGGCTAATTTTGAGGTGGGGTATCTGCTCTAAATTTTAACCCAGAAGAGACCTTTTAAAACCCTCTTGAAAATTATAGTTTACTGACATGGCCAACAGGGTCGTGCCACCATAACAATTAATTGCTACAAAACCCAATGTGTACTCTTAGTAACACCATCCTATCTCCAAATGTGTTATAACCAGGGTAATTATATTTGAGTTTATTGTACCTGTGACCCAAGTTACGTTAGCCTTATGCTAGTAATAGTGTTGTTATAAAAATCATACACTGAAGTGCTGGATGTTGCAAAGAACATATAAAGAACATCCGATGAAGTGAGCCGTAGCTCACGAAAGCTTATGCTCAAATAAATTGGTTAGTCTCTAAGGTGCCACTAGTACTCCTTTTCTTTTTGTAAAATGAACAATGTTTGATACTGTAGAATTTAAAAACTCAGTTAATTTGATGCAAATAACAATAGTTTATAACTTTCTCAAAATAAGAAAAACAGGTAGTTAGAAACAACCATGCTACTCCACGGCCCCCCTTATATTAGCATATATTCATTTATATTTCCATAGTTATCTAAAGTTTTCCTCCATACTAATTGAACTAGATTCTGAAACTCACACTTCATGGTGTTCACTGTTTTAGTGGAAAGTATGCCACTCCACATGTTATAGGTTTAAATGTTTCAGAGGCATTTAGTGTGTACTATAAATTGGTGCTTTATTTTTTTCAAATAAAACAAAAATAAGTCAGTTTTATTAAAATCTGAATATGGCTACTGAGCGTGCACAATAGCAACTCTTAATTATTTGCTTTAAAGGAAAGCATTCCATAGTCTGAAACATGTGCCAAAGGTCTGTATTCACCATTTTATGAACTTGTACCTGCAGGATGCTCAATGTTCTGGCCCTGGTATAGGCACTGTGCTTAATTGCTTTGCAAGATCAGGACCAGAGCACTCAGCACCTGGCTAGAGAGAGCCATGTGTGTGACTGCGTAACTCCCATCAATGGTGCGAGTTCCTTCTGTTCTCAGTGGTTTGTCTTATTGTGTTTAATAGAACTATAAATTTATGAAAGCAGGGATTTTTTTTGGAGCTAATCATCAATACACATGCATGCATGCACACGCTGACTTCCAGGGGCGTTGGAGCAGGTGTTTTATGATGATTGACTCAATTATTGTTTCTTTTCTTCTTTTAGGCCCATAGCTGGCAACCTGGAATCAAAAATCCGTACCGTGGTGTGGTGGTGTGGCCTGTTCCTGAAAACATTGAAATCACTGTGACACTTTTTAAGGTAGGTTTTTAATGTTTCATTTTAACTCATTTTATAAGGCATAAGATATTTCCTGAAGACTTACACACAGAAACGCCTTCTTTCGTGGGACCTGATCCTGTGGTTCATGTCAAGTCATTATGTGCATACCTACAAGTTCACAGTTTAAGTATGAGAGAGAATTAAGACCCCTTGCAAACATTTAGCCATGTGCTTTAACCAACACATTCAAATAGTCCCATTGAACTCCTCAGGGCTGCTTGCGTCCATAAAATTAAGTACATGCTTATGTGTTTTCAGAATGTCAGTCTAATTTTCCATACAACTGTAATACAGAGTAGTCCGTTTTGCCTAAAAACACTAAGCTGGTAGGAGTCAAAACTTTTTGTGCCTTGACTGTGTGCTGCATCGTTGCAGTCTTCGTATTCCTCGTTACATTTGTTCTGAAACAGAATCTATCTCCAAATAGTATAGCATTTCAGGTATGTTATAAAACCGTCACAGTGCTTGTTTAATTGCTATCTTAGGAATTCCTGGAAAACAGAACTATGTTGATGGGAAACATTTAAATAACAGAGAGAATTTTAGGTCTTTGTGTGGTCTGATTAAAGAAATGCTATTTGTTCTAGTATTTCAAAATGGTTTTATTACAGTGAATCTGTGTTCTTATCAATTTTTGTACATTTAGTCCCAATTCTTATTTACACTGAGGCCCCTGTATGGTGCTTTGGCAGCAGGGCCAGCCCTTGATCAAATGGCGAAGGAGAATTATCTTCAGCACCTCCCCTCTGTTTGTTAAACTTTTGAATATCTTATTTTTTATTGCATTTCATGACTTTGATGCATGATTTGCATGCATGATTTATCCCTATCATATCCCTGTCATATAAGATGGAATTGCATGCTAGGATCTATAAATCGGTATTTATACATGCCATATATAAGCAAATAAAAAAAATCATTTCCTCTAAGCTTATAGAAACTTTTTAATTTTAAGAATGACTGAAATGTACTAACATGAAGAAACTGAACTGTGCACCAACATTGGGTGGACCAGTATTAAATAGTGTAACGTAGGTGACAGCCTTAGAATGTTAACCCTAGTCCTTTAGTTCCAAAAGTCGCTTTTCTCGCCTTTGCCCTCGCGAAATGAAGCACAGCGTCGAGGAGGTCTAAAGACTGGCCAGTGGCATTTTCAAGCCATTTTGACCATCATCGATCGAAGATATGTTTTAATGAGCCTGAGCTTTGAAAAGCTGCACTCAGCATCCGCAGCTGTGACTGGCAGTGAGAACAGAATCCTCAAACCTATCCAAACATTAGGAAAAGTGTCCCCATGTGTCAGCATCTGGTGCAGGTCTGTATAATTGTTCAAGAGTGTCTTCCTGTCCACCAGCAGCTTACTAAGGTCATACAAAAACCCCAGGTCTTTTTGTGGTGCGTCATTAGTCCAAACCTTTCTTCAGTGGATGCTTGAGCAGTGTCATCGAGCGAGCAAAAAAAGAAGTCTCCATTGAATTTTCCTCCAACCTTCCCATCACCTCATCTCTGCCCTCGTAACCAAACTGTCTCTTCTTCCAATGAATACGAGTTTCCTTGAAGACGGGCTCAACGCCTACGTTTTCCGCCATTTTTTTTTTTACAGCAATGATGGCATCTTCAAATCCTTTGTCTCTGTAGACCACAACAAAATCAAAGCAGCTGCTCATCACAGTAGTAATGTTTGCGATGTCCATTGACTGAGTTTGTAATGCCTTGCTTACAGTGTTTACTTGGAACAGGATATCGTGCCAAACCACAATTTAAATCAGAAGTTTGAAGTCAATGATCTAGTTTGCCAGGCTTTGAATCTCGTGTCGGATTCCAGCCTCGGCTTTACTTGACTGCACCAGTTCCATCGGGCATTGTAAACCTCAGTCACTTGGTAATTCGCTGGCCTAATGCTGTCAATGTGGCTCTGCCAGCGAGTGTCACTTAGTGGCTTCATGGTCAGATTTGTAGCATTGTCCGTGAGGATCTTCCACCTGATAGTTGATGCTGAAAACAGGCTGTATATCCTTTGCAGTGCTCCGAAGAGAGATACTGAATCTAAAGAAGATGCTGCTGCATCTGACGCAACCAGGCTGAGGGAATGGCAGCCACAAGGCACAAAGAAAGCTCTTGGATTCAGCGCAAGGATCCTGGCATGGATGCCACTGATTCTTCCCTTCATGTTCACACCGTTGTTGTAGCCTTGCCCTCAGCAATCCTGAAGGTTTATTTTATTCTCATTCAAAACATTCATAAACAGGTCTGTTAGACCTATTCCAGTGGAGTCATCCACAGACCGGAAACAGATAGGGTTTCTTTATTTGGATACAGCCATCCTCGTCGCCTTCAAATCTTACTGTAAATGACATCTTTTCCCTGTGACTAATGTCGGGAGTGCAGTCCGTTATTACAGCACAGTACTTCGCTTTGCCAAGCTGTATCAATATGTTATCAAGCACCTTCCTTGCCGTAAGGTCAGTCATTTCATTTTGAATTGTTTTGCTGCAGAAATGGTCCATAGCTTCTTTGCGAACTACTCGATGTATTTCCCAAGGAGCTCTACCAAACTGAGGAAATTACTGTTGTTCAGTGAACAACTTATCAGAGGAGCCCCAGAAAGCCAACTTATTTTTGCCAGGAAGAGGGTAATTGAGATCAGATGCTAGAGTACATTCTTGCCATGCTGGGTTTCTGCATTAATAATGTGCTGGTTTTCTGCAACTGTTTGTTTGTTCAGCTTGAGTCTGGACTTGACCTCCATCCATCTGGAGTAGGCCATAAAATGGCTGGGCAATTTTTCATCTTGCTTCAGAGCATCAGCTAAGTTATGCCAGTAATTGTACCCGGATAGTGCAAGCAACGATCTGACATTCTTGTCAAATATTTTGCAACAAAACCAGAACACTTTGTCAGTTGATTATGAGTAAACTAGTCAACGCCAATTCATTTTCTTGAGCACTCTTTCGCAGTGTGACCTTTGAGAAGAGTCGCTTCTGCTTATTTACTGGAAATGTCATATTCTCGATTTTTTTCCCCAGTCCGTTCAAAATTGTTCGTTCAATATCGTCAGAGTTTAGGATCACCAGCCATGAAGCAGGATCTGATGTAGACGTTTGTGGTATGTAGTTTTTCTCACTGCTGTTTCTGTCATCATTCGAGGTGGATTCTTCTTTATCATTTCTCTCCTTTTCGTGTAAACCACGTTTTTCTTTGTCATTACTCTCCTTTTTATGTGAGCCACATTCTTCTTTATCGGTTTCCTTTATGCCACCAGGAAAATTGGACAATTCTCCATCACTTTCCTCACATTTCCGTTCCTTATCTTCAGGTAAATCTGCTAATTCCTTAGTAATAGGACTTCCATCATTTATGCTTTGCACCTCAATTTCTTCTGCACTGGGACAATCGCTGTTGCCTAAAGCCTGGTCTGTGTTGTCCTGTTTCAGATATTTTCCCATCAAATCTGCCCTTTGCTGCAAACTAGATTGCAGTTGAGCTTTTCACTTTGTATACTGAGCTGCTGACGGCTATTTTTTGGGGCATTTTTTATTTTCTACAGGGGAAAACAAAATATTAGGGAGAGCAAAAGTCTATGTTCTGCAGTCTTAGAAAGTCATCAAACGTGTGTTAAGCATGGCAAAAGAAATAACAGTATTCTTTTATACTGTTGCTTAGACAGGGGTTCGATATATATCTCTGGCATCTCATTAACTATGTCCTTTATTAGTCACTACTTACACTCTTAAACACACAAGTACACTTTCACAATTACACAGTAAAACAAGGTTCACAATATCGCAGTTGGTCTCTCACTTCACTTTGTTCTTATATCTCACTAACTGGTAACACCCTTCCCCTTATATATCCATGAGGGCATGACTGACAACATTCTAGGAGGTTTGAGGAAAATGTAATTCTCAGAAAGTCTGGAAGGTTCCATGAGATTCTACAAAGGTCCAGAACATTCTAGGAGGTCAGTGGAAAAATAAATCCACATATGAAATACCTGAAACATTTTACTTCAAACATTCTATTAACAACAAAAAACGCACCCCAAGCCCAGCACCCTCCGAGCCTGGCACCCCAGGTTGTTGCCTGGTTCACCTGCCCCTAAATCTGGCCCTGTTTGGCAGTGTAAAGTCATCTTAAAGCGAGTGTAAATAACAGTTATACCCATTTCAAGGCCCTTCTGCGCTGCCAGAGTACTTAATATAAGTGAGAATCACAACTTTTATAATTCAGATATATTGACTTGATCCCTGTTACTTGATCTTTCTTTTTTAATCAGTAAGCAAATGTAGTTAAACCTTGTCCTAAGCCTAAAAGCTCTAAACATACATTTTATGCCAAAGAAAACAGAGGACGTGACATCACCCTTACTACAGGGACAGTTTCAGAGTAGCAGCTGTGTTAGTCTGTATTCTCAAAAAGAAAAGGAGTACTTGTGGCACCTTAGAGACTAATAAATTTAATTGAGCATAAGCTTTCGTGAGCTACAGCTCACTTCATCGGAGACATCTCTACGTAAAAGAATAAATGGATACAAATCAGACATCAAGAATTATAACATTCAAAACCAGTTGGAGAACACTTCAATCTCTTTGGTCACTCAATTACAGACCTAAACGTTGCAATTCTTCAACAAAAAAACTTCAAAAACGGACTCCAAGGAGAGACTGCTGAATTGGAATTAATTTGCAAACTGGATACAATTAACTTAGCCTTGAATAAAGACTGGGAGTGGATGGGTCATTATACAAAGTAAAACTATGTCCCCATGTTTATTCCCCCCCTACCCCCTCCCCACTTTTCCTCAGATGTTCTTGTTAACTGCTGGAAATGGCCCACCTTGATTATCACTACAAAAGGTCCCCCCCCCCCTTCTGCTTAATAGCTCACCTTAAGTGATCACTCTAGTTACAGTGTGTATGGTAACACCCATTGTTTCATGTTCTCTATGTATATAAATCTCCCCACTGTATTTTCCACTGAATGCATCCGATGAAGTGAGCTGTAGCTCACGAAAGCTTATGCTCAAACAAATTTGTTAGTCTCTAAGGTGCCACAAGTCCTCCTGTTCTTTTTACAGGCACAGTGTAATCCTGGTTTCACCAGCCAGGAAGGAGAGGGCATAGTCATTCTCCTGATCCATTTTTAAAGCTGTTTTAGTTTAACGCTGAATACTTTTCATTTCTCTCTGGCCCCACCCCCTAAAAGAAAATTACACATGGGTTAAAAAATTGTATCCCATAAATACCATAAAATATGTTTTAAAACAGATAAGGTACAGGGCCCCTGAAAATGGGGGGGGGAAATCCTTAATCTCTTCTGTAGTAGAAAAAGAACATTGGGGTCAAGTTAGGTAAGTGTAGTGCTGTACTCTGCCCTTTGGAAGTTTTGCGTTTGATTCCCAGTCTCTCTTACTCTGGGCTGAGATGGTCAGGAAGTGCTGCAGACGTATCACACTTACCCCATGGGTTGGCTGCTGGTGGAGAAGTGAAAAAGGAAGTGCCTAATGTCACACAGTAACAATCCTTCTGGACAGTTGAAGAGTGGATTAATTGATTTGGAAGGCAGTCATATTTATATCTGGTCCTTAACCAGAAAGATGAAGGCTTTAACACTTGAAGTCCTAAAGGTCAAAAAGTATTGGCTGTCTTAACAGCTCTTTAGTGGAAGTGAAAGATCCACTAAAAAGAACTCAGTGTGAAGGGAGAGTCTGCTATAGATTTAATACTTGGCATGAGTATATTCAATGTGGCCCTGTCTTCTAACAAACAGCAATTGTTCGTGTTGATTAAAGTATTAAGATCACAGGCAAGCTGCCGGCTTTATATCCATGTTGGCAAAGTGAAACATGTTGCTCTTACAAGCTTTATAAGAATCAAAGATAACGTACTAACACAGTGCTGCTGTTTGGTAAGCAGTGATCTGAAATAGTAGTGTAGGAATAGAGCAGACTCCAAAATAGCCATGTGTTTTGGGACATGATACATAGGGTAGTGGCTCTGAATTTGGAGTGGCTGTTGAAATATGTTACTGGTAGGATTAGGAGATAAATCTAGGCTTCAAGTACTGATGAGAATATTAGGAATATCCTCTTCGGTAATCACCAGTGTATACTTGAGAACTTACGAGTAAAGTGTATGTGATTAGTCAAGAGACCTGATATTTTGTTATCTAAAAGTCCTTATTTTGTGCTATTAGCTTGTTTCGTACATTATGTTTGTATTTCACACACATGCACAGCTGCGTATTGAAGAGGTGATACCTCCTCCTGCCCACTCCCATTTCAAAAGATATTCATCAAATTGATTTTTGGATTGATGATAAAGCTTTATAATGCTCCAAGTCATTTAAGAGAAGCATGGTACTGAAATATAAATTCATCAACCTTTCTCAGCTATTTCTAGTTTCTGTCCTGCTAGCTAATTTAAATAAAAAGTTCTTTCTGTTCTGTAAGATTGTCTTCTTTCTTTAGCATACTCTACATTTCTATCTCAGTTATGTTTTGAAATTGTCAACCAAGATGGGAAGGAAGTAGTATTGTGAAATTTACCTTTGTGATTTGTAATGCTTTCATAGAACAGGAAATGCTTTTTGGCTTATGTATCACCTTAGAAGTTCTTTTTTAGGGTCACTATGCAATACAGGTTTAACTTATTTTAAATCACTTGCAAATATATATATATAAAGAGTGTGTGTGTGTATATATATATATATATATATATAATGAGAAATATTCAGTGTCATGTAAGTCACATGCAGAAAAGCTATATGAATATACTATTTGTGAAGAACTGTGAAGGTTAAAGCCACAGTATCACTTTTCCTAGGTTTAAGAACCAAAATAATACTTTGGTGGAAAAATTACTCTTTCTTTCTGGCTAGGAATAGACTTCATTCCTATAGTGGTGGTAATTTGTTTTTTGTTTTTTTTGGGGGGGGGGGTCAGCAGTACATATGGTTTATCATACAGATATAGGGTCTCAGGCCTTGTCTACACTACCAAGTTTTGTCGCCAAAAATTGCTTTTTGGCAACAAAACAGCAAGAGTGTACACACTATAATGGAACTTTTGTAGCAAAAAATGCCCAGTATTGGCAACAAAAAACTTCCACTCCTAGGAGAGACTTTTTTTGTCTTTTCCCCTCCATTTATTGTCGACAAAGAGCCAGTGTAGACACTGCTGATCGTTTTGTCGACAGAACTGGCTTCCGCCAGTATCCCACAATGCCTGCCCTGATTGCTCTGCTCAGTGTTTTGATCTCTGCTGCCCTTCAGGCATGCACCCCTCCCCTTTCAAAGCTCCGAAGTATCTGTGTGCTGCTCCATTTGGGGAACAAACAAAGAGTGAATCATTGGAATGCTCCCTTGTGCAGGGCATAACAGAACACAAAAGCAGACAGACTGCTGCTGGAGGGGGAGGGGGACAGACTGCTGTGCT
The DNA here is from genome assembly GCF_965152235.1 of Eretmochelys imbricata. Taxonomy (NCBI): domain Eukaryota; kingdom Metazoa; phylum Chordata; order Testudines; family Cheloniidae; genus Eretmochelys; species Eretmochelys imbricata. Next base: position 196,859,669 of record NC_135574.1, on the reverse strand, counting down.
GCTTTGCCTTTCCTCAACACGGAGAGCTCACAGAGCTACTCATGATGCTGCTCTCGGCAGCGGAGGGGGCTGAGGGAGAAATTGGGAGAGAATCCCAAGATGTGCAGCGATCCGCTCTTCCTTCCCACAACACTGCATTGCGGGATATATACCCACAGTGCATTGCTCACCCTGTCAATGATGGTGTCCCCAATGTGGACGTGATCTGTCGGCAGAGGGAGCAAGTATGAACGCCCTTCGGCAATTTTTGTTTTGTTGGCTTTTGGGTGTCGACATAAGTTTTGTCAGCAAAACTTGGTAGTGTAGACAAGCCCTTAGAAAGGGAAAAAATTGCCAGTTCCTCATTCTTTTTCTCTCACATCCACAAATTATTTATTTTTTTAGAATTGTTAAAGGGCACCCATCTGAGCACAGAAGTTTTAAATAGCACGAGTAACTAAGATTTGAAGGGAAGATTTTTCAAAGGCAGAAGTAGGGGTGGGCAGAAGTGTTAGACACCTATCTTCCCTTTGTGTCTTTGAAAATTTCCTCTGCAGACAACCCAGGGTACAGCTCTTAACAGATGAACTTTACGCTTTGATTCAGGTGCTACCATCTGATTTTACATACCAAACACTTTCAAGCAGTTTCTACACAGCTCACTGGAAGGGAGGCTTCTGTGGTATAAGGTGATCATGTTAGAATGTAGTGGTGGATGGTGTGTGCTGAGAGTAGGCGTAAGGTGGCCTACATTAGACTTAAGCTTGACTTAAAAAAACTGAATTGGGAGGTGTTTTAGAGCTCTACATTGGTATTTTAAATTTAAGATGATACAGTAAGTTGCAGTCAGTTAGGATCTTCTGAATTCAGGAGGAGAAGTGTGAAGTAGCCTCATGGCAAAGACAGCAGGATGACTGTGAATATGTGTGTGTGAGTAATCTATAGCTGTTGGCTGCTTCTGAAGCTAAAGCCTATAAAGTTAATTTTTAAAATTGAACGATGCTGGGGGAAATACATTTGTTGCTCTCACCACCTCAGTTCCTTTTTGCCTCTCCATTGCATGTATTGGGTACAAGGGTTCTCTGTTTTTATTAGGCAGTGCACCAGCTAACAACGGTGCACGCATCTGGGAACTCATTGCCTAATAAAAAAGGAGTATCCCTCTCATTTAAGTCTTTTAAATTCTTCTTAGGCCATTTTCTCCTTAGCAGAAAGACTCAATTTGCTGATGAAACTGTGGCTTTAGATAAACAGTGTCCCAAGCAAGAGAAAAGGAGGACTTGTGGCACCTTAGAGACTAACAAATTTATTTGAGCATAAGCTTTCGTGAGCTACAGCTCACTTCATCGGATGCATTCAGTCAAGCAAGAGACTAGTTTGTGTTCACAAAGCCTTCTCTTCCTCGTACCCTTTGTATACCCCATGATGTAGAGTTGTGTTTATCTATAAATTGAGAGAAACATGCACCTTCTGAGCATGCTCCCGTACTGTAATAATCCATTTAACTGGTTTATTTTATTTTGGTTTGAATTCATCTGTCTCCTATCCTTCAGAGTGGAAAGTATGGTGATGCCAATAGCCCGTATTAACTATATATAGTATAAGTTGAAACCATTCTTTAGGCTGATATATAGTGTTGCACAGAATAATGGTATTATGGCAAGGACACCATCAAGCTACAGTACTTTTGGCACCCTCACATCTCTTCATGGTAAATAATCCTAGTAGGTGTGCTTCAGCAGCACCCAGAAAGGTTCATAATGGGAGAAAGCTTCACTTAGAGACAAGAAAATCCCTTTCTCCTCGCACCCTTTTCACTTTGAAGAAGGATGTGTGCCGAATATAGGGAGAAAACCGAAACCTGCTTTAGGATTCTTGTAGGGCCAAGTGGAATTTTAATTATGGGATTGTTTCATAATCAGTCATAATTTAAACCAGTTTTTACAGTTATTATCTTAATATGAGCTGTTATTAACAGTTGTACAGTCATGTTTTGCTTGATTCTTAAATACTCATAGTATGAGCAAACAGTGCTTATCATAAAACTTAAGTTTTTTCCACCTTCATTAATTGTGATATAATATTTAAATACTGAGGAGTAACAGAATGTCTTAATAGTTTTATATTTATTGTTAGACTGTAAAGTAATAGCGAGAGCCCTTCCGTGTTTAATTTAGGCCACCTTTTAAAATTTCCTAGCCTCTTTCTCCGCCTCATGTCAGACCCAAATGCAGATTTTGAAAAGTATATGTTAACTATAATTAAACAAAATGCAATAATCTAATCTGTATAATGATGCCCCACAGCAGGATATGTATATTGGAGTTATTTACTAATGCCTTCACTGCTTTACAATACGTGTTCAAAGCACTGTACAAGCCTTAACTAATTAACTCTACCAGCAACCTTATGAGGTAGATATTCCAACAGAAACGCAGCCAGTGGTAGAGCTGGAGTTAGAGTTTAGTACTAGTGCCTTTTCCCCAAACTTGTGTTTATTCCTCTAACCGTCAATTCAGCGGTCCATCCGTGTTCACCAAAGGACTTAAGCTCATGTTTAACTTAAAGCATGTTTTGAAGTCCCACTGGAATATAAAGTGAAGCATGTGCTAAATTAAGAGCTTTGCTGAATAGGTATGCACATGCTTAGATTATTTTCTGAATTAGAGGCCCTAGATCCCAATTCTTTCAAAACTGGTACAGGCTTTATGTCCACACTAAAGTTGTACCAAGTTAACTCGAGCTATTAAAACCTTATTTGCTTAAATCAGTGCAACCCTCTTATGTGGACTCTCTTAAATAGGTTTATATCACTTTAGATTAAGTCGGTAAGCTAAATCAATGTAAGGCACTCTTAAACAACACCCACACAGGGGTTGCACCAAAATTAAATCAATTTCTAAACTGATTTAGTTAAATTGGTACAATGCATGTGTGAAGAGAAGGTCAGAGTGCTGCTTCAAGTGTATGTATCAGTATCCAAGCACCACATATAGGGTGAAAATATGAATTTTTATTTTATAAAACTAAGGTAGAGTGATTCCATGTGAATACTAAAACAAAGATGTGTATTAATGCTTTGCATGAAGAGTTTGGTCTGTTACTTCAGAATGATAAAAATGTTGAAGTTTGCCATGGAACAATAATTATCCACCAGACTCTCCTGATTGTGAGAGCTCTGGAAAAAGAGGATACATTTCTTTTAGGTACATAGGAGTAAGTCACGAACTGTAATATTAAGAATTCACAGTGACATGTACACACTGGCCAAAAGTATGTTTGTTTTTAAAGTGTCTAAAGCTCATGTTGCTGCTTGAAGAGAATTAGCAGTAGCAACTTCATCTGAAGGCTGTAGCTCAGAGAACTTTAATTCAGTAGCTCCCTTTTTAACTTAGTCCCGAAATACTGTGTGTGTCAGAAATACTGTGTGAAAGTCCCTGAAATGCAAGGAGCCATTACTGCCAGGTAAGGAACAAGACGGGATAGAATAGGGAGAGGCACATGCTGCACGAGAAAGTAAAGTTTGGAGAGAACCATTCATACAAAGCAGCAATGAAACAAGTACCCACAACATTACCAGTCAAACCAAGCTTTTTATAGGGGCTTCAATAAGTATTTCCCCAAGGAAGACTTCCCTTCAGTCTGCTACCACTTATTTAATGTGATTCTCTGGTAGAGGTTAAGGTTTGCACTTTAAATGCCGAATGTATTTGTATCAGTTTAGACGAGAACAGTGGCTTGTCTTGACACAGTGGTGGATCTTCAGTGGTAGAGAAAATGGCAGTCTAGACCTCATAGTGTGTAAGTTGTAAGACCCGTAAAGTGAAGACTTGACAAGTGCGCTTGACTACTGTGATCAGTAAGGTTTTCTGGGTTTGTGGGGGGCTAATGCCATAAATGTCTGCAAAATATAACCTTTTAAAAATATTTTTTCTGATCCATATAATTGAGAAGAAAACAAGCTGAATGTGACCTGAGTCTAAACTAGTGCAGTGCCGTCTCCTAAATCTGCAGATGAACAACTCCAGTGCCTCTGATGCAGCTGAAAGCTTTCCCAGGACTCTGCAGAATGAAAACTGTGACAGGTTTTCTAGGCTATTAATGAGATCTCTTCCTTGTAAGCAGCAGTAAAACTGACAAGTTTTGGGACAGTTTTTAAATCTTCTGCAGCTTAGAAAAGCTATGTATAAATGCAGAGGCAGAAGGAGGACCCAAGGTTGGAGACTGGTATGGAGTAGCATAATTGAACACTCAGGGCAAAATTAAGCCGCCTTAAGTTACATTGACATACAGCCACCGCAGTAATTAAATTGGCTTTGTGTGTTCACACTATGTTCTTTCTGTCAGTGGTGCATGGCCTCACCAGGTGTGCTTGCGCCAATTTAACTGTCAGTGTGGGGCATTGTGGGGCACTGACAGCTGGAGCTCGGCCTCCAGTGCAGGGTTTGGGCTCTCAGCCTTAGAGGGAAGTGCTCAGGCTGTCAGATTCCAGGGACTGACAGCCAGAAGAGTCTGAAAGGCAGCAACAGGCAATGTAAGAGTCTACACTGACGCTGCATCAAACTAATTACATCAACCTAAGCACTACGCCTCTCGCAGAGGTGGTGTTATTATGTCAGTGTAGTGGGCAACTTACATCAGCGGAAGCTACATTTTAGTGTAGACCCTCCAGAGTTAGGTCGACTAGTAGTATAGACCAGGCCACACCCTCCAACAGCTCAAGTGAAAGGGAGTAAGAAAGGATGTGCTGAGGTGACTGATACATTTGACAAACCTCACTCGACTCGAAATGGCTGTTGGTTGGGGAAGTTGCTGCCCAGCTATTGTTCTCTCGCCGTTTCCTCCTACCATTGCAAATATGGAAATTACTTCGAAGACCTACAGAATTTAATGGAGACTGCTAGCCTTTCTCTGGGCTTTTGGAATCCTCCCATTGATTCTATATCAGGGATCTAATTCTCTGTTAAATTCTGTGTTGAATGAGGTGAGCTCTGAGCAACAGAGTGCAGAGTGAGAAATCTGCTATATTAGAATCTACTGCTGCAGTTCCCCTTTCTCTTGCTCAGGAGGGCTGTAGCTTCCATGACAGTTGGAAACAGGGGCACTGGAACAGGGCGGGCAGGAGATTTCCTGAGCCTGTCACCTAGCACTGCCAGGGACTGTTCTGTCAGAAAGGCTGGTGTATCACAGACTCTAATGACCCTGTGAGGAGACAACAGTTACGCTTCTGAACTACTAGCCAAAGCCGAGAAAGATGGTGTCCCAAAGCAGGGTTCTTGGGCTGAACTCTTGTAGGAATCCTATCCTTTCCCCAGCAAGTTGCGGGGAGGCTTGGCTTCTCATGTGCATATTGCTCTTGGACGTTGGGTGGCTTCTTTCATTGTAGCCCTCTGGCTATTAGGTATCTAGAAAGTTTTTTGAGATTTATGTGTAATGGAGTTAGTGGAGGGTGGAGATAAGGGTGTGGTTGGTAGCAGTGTGAGAAGGTGAGGAGAGAGAGATGAGATAAATTAGAAAAGAGAAGTGGGGGAGACAAGGTTATCTCTTGAGGTTAACCTCAGAGTGCTGATTTTTACATTTATAAAATAAGTTCTTGTAAAGGAAGAAGAGCAATTTACAGAAGCTTAAGTGAAATTTGACAGTCTTTCAGTCCATTTATCTAAGGGCTCGTAATTCCCATTTCAAGATGAAACCGTAATAAATACTGGGCAAACAATGTAATTGTTTGTACAGGGCATGTTGATAAACAAAACTAAAAAGTCAACAAAACTAAAAACCTGTGTAGTGTAGACTTATGTGCTGGGGCTAGGGTGAACAGGGTTTGGGCTTAGAGGGACGTTAAGGCAGGTTAATGTCAACTTTACCTGTGTGCCTCTGTTTTTCAAGATTTAAGCATCATTTGCCATTGAGTGTGTATGGAATTTATTCCCCTTAGACAACTTTTGCTGTATTTATTCATTATGTGTGTCCTGTTGAGACACACTGGTGTAGTTAAGGTGAGCCAGAGTTTTACAGGTTGCTATGGGCATTTGAGCCCACCTGCTGGATTTTACAGGAAAAACTGCTCTTCGAACACCACATTTTGAATCAACTGTATCACAACCCGGTTACAAACAGGTGATAAGTTGTAGTGTGCTTTCTGGGTCCTTCACAAGTAGGGAAGGAATATATGCATTGTGGTATGTCCGCCGGATGGGCTTCAGTAGACTAAAAATTTTAGATGTTACTATACATGGGCTAAAGTGATTTTTTTTTCTTTATAACTATTATTTAGCCAGTTTTTTTTCAATCTGGGTAAAGCATACCCCCTTCACTGAGGACTCCTTACATACTAGATTTGAAGCGCCAAAATTCAGCCACTTGAGTTTTGTGGGAGGGCAATAGTTGGGGAGTGAGGAGAAGAAGTAAGATTTTATTTTGAAAGCGGGGGTTGGGGGGGAGATTTTTTTTTTCTGCCAGTGTAAATCCAAAACAGATGAAAGGATTTGCTCAACTTTAAACATGTCACCATTTAGCAGAGAGCAAGCATTGAAAATGTCAGCCCCAAAGGGGAACATGTCAGAGCGTGTGGAAATGAGAATGAAATGGAAACTGTATTATAACCATAAATGTAGAGGTACCTATTGATGACTACTACAACAAAGTTATTGAGTAAGTAGGAAGTGACAATACATATGCTTCAGTGGAATTCTAAATAAATCGTTATAGCAACAAGAATGAAGCAAGAGTAGTTTGCTATCTCATCAGAACCCTGAGGTGTATGTGCAGAGCTGTCCCTTGAGAATGGTGAATCTGGGTGTCCGATCCGGGCCCCACGCTTCCCCAGTCCCAGAAGTGAAAGGTCGGTCCTGGAAGTGATGGATTCGTCACTTCTGCCCCGGGCCCTGCACCCCCCTAGGGACGGGCCTGTGAATAGATTTATTCAGAGTTTTCCATATTTGAGGGATATTAAAGATTAGCAACACATATTTTTAATTAAAACACATACATAAAGTTTGTAATCTGCTTTAAAGAGGAAACGTACAGCATGTGTGCTAAATATGAATCCTTTTAATGATGTATTGTTATGCCTTCTGGCATTTTTATTTTTGTAAGACTTTGTTAGAGAAATACAAAAAAGGAAAACTGTAGTTTGATTTTAACTGTTTGACTTAGGTCATTTTATTTTTTAAAATGAATTTTTTATTAATTATATGAAAAAGTACTTACATCATACTTTAGCAGCATGTGAGAACTGTGCACCTAAATCAATAAGTAACCTTTGCAATATAAAACTGTACTGCATCCATATCCATAAGATATCAGAAATACACTAGCAAAAGGCCTGATTCTGTAAACATTACAGGTTTGATCTAGCATCAGTTGAAGTCAATGGAAAGGCTTCAGTTTCCTTCAAAGGGCCTTCGATGAGATCCTACATGAACAAAAATATTGTTGATTTTGGTTGCAAGATTGTTCCCTGATTTTATAAGTGGTAGAGGTATAAGCTCTCACAGAAAATAACCTCCCTCCCCACCCACCCCCAAAAAAGCTAGACAAAATATTAAAGATATTAGTCACTTATTTTATCAGGCAGTAGGATATTAAAACATAGAATGATTAATGCTCTCTTTATGCAGCTTCCATACTATATTAAAGAGCATTTTTTAAAAACAAGGTAATAACCCTAGGATAAATCATTAAAATGACAAGTATTAGTAGCTGGATGGTGGAAAATGGTTTATGTGCTATTGATATGAGGTACAGTAAGTCAGCCAAGTCATCGTACAATTTCATTAATTTTGTTTATGTACAGTAGTCCTACAAAGTTAATTAAAATGATGCACATGTTATTATGTGATCTTATAATTACAAGTACCTTAATTTCAGCATGGGGCTATCCAGAGATATACCTTGTGTGTGTATCTTAAATTGTTATAACTTATGGCTAATAGTTCTTTCTTTTTTTTAACTTAATTAAAGTCATATTGGATGGTTTGTAGCTAGTTGCTGGCAACATTTGTTTTGACTTTTTGTACTCTAAATGCACCTCACAGTAACTGATGTCATATATATTTTAAAACACACATTTTACTGCTGTGACCTTTGTAGCCATTAAATATAGCGCCATTACAACAGTTAGCAAACAATCAGACTGATGAAGAACAATGCATCCGATGAAGTGAGCTGTAGCTCATGAAAGCTTATGCTCAAATAAATTTGTTAGTCTCTAATGTGCCACAAGTACTCCTTTCATTTTGCGGATACAGACTAACACAGCTGCTACTCTGAAACTCATCTAGCTAAGGTGCCAAGGACTCTTCAGGAAATTGAGCCCAACCTGCTGGATTTTTCAGGAAGGACTGCTCTTCAACTGTCTCCATAGCATAGTATAGTATTTATAATGTGGGTAATATGACACTTCTAGAGAAACACTATCACAATGGAGGAATCACAATCACTATATGACTACACAGTCACTATCACAAAAGAGAGGAATTATTTAACAGAGTAAGTATTCTGACTTCTTGATGTGGAAATCGCTAAGTATTCCTTTTCAGCAGTTATTCGTAAGCTAGTTATTTACAAGGTCATTAATTATATTCATTTTAGAGAGATGCCTCGTCAAGGGATCCTCCAATCCATTTGTAAGGAAGATAACATACTGTTGCACAGTGCTTCCTTAATGATTCTGTATTGACCTGGAACAAAATGAAAAATTAAGAAAAGCATGGATGGTTAGGAAGAGAGTAGTTCAAAGTGAGTTGAGAAAGAAGGATAATACAGTCTTGTAGCACGCTTGAAAGAAAAGAGGTGGTATGGATTAGGGTAAAGAAAGAAGCAAAACCTCTGTTCAGTTTTATACTTCAATTTACAGTGATAGAATAAATTTGTTTAATAGATTAAAATTGTAGAAGGGATTCAGATAAAAGAAACAAAAATGATTAAAGGGCTGAGGGACTGAATTTATGCATAACATGGTCAAATGATGACTATGGGGATATGTCATCCATCTACAAGTATTTGAAAGAGGTAAACATTAAGGTGGCAAAGGAATAATTGAATGGTTCAAGAGCTATAAGTAGGGATAATAGGATGAAATTGAGGAATGGAAAAAGTCTGAATATCAGGGAAAAATCCTAAAACTGGGTTCTGTTAGTATGAGAAACAATCTCCCAAGGGAAATGGTATAATTTTGCTGTGTTAAAGATATTTAAAACTAGATTGGACAAAGTACCGCAATAGAAAACTTCTGTGGGAAAAATCCTGCATTATTGTTGGAAAGGGCATGAACTCAATCACTTAATGTTTTCCTCAGATCTTAATTTCTAATAACTTTAATGTATATTAGATCACTGAGTTGAGATGGACATAGCTTATTACCAGGGATCCTAGAAATCCATTTGCCACTGAAAAATGCGGAATTTGTGTTTTTACAGAGAGTCTTTAGTTTTACATTTTGTGAAAACATAAAAACATATTAACTATTAACTAAATTTTACTGAAGTACCAAAGTCACTTATTCAGTATGCTCAACCTCCCCCTCTTGCGGTTGATTTTTGAATGTGCTTTAAATTTACAGTGGAACACCATTTATCTGATCTAATTGGAACTGGGGCCAGATTGGATAATCAAAAATTGGGATAATCAAGGAGAACTGGCAAAGAGCCATCTCTTATTTTAAGATTGGAGGAAGGGTGGATGATAACCCAAGCCCCAGCTGCCCAGTGCTGACAGCCTGAGCCCCGTCACTGTCAGCCCCAGGAGGCTGGCGGGTCAGTTAATAGGGAGAGCCAGATAATGGAAGCTTGAATAAATGGGGTTCTACTGCATCTCAGAAAAACATGCATTCAACTGATACCTACATATATTGTAGCTAGGAAAACTAAACTTCTGCATTTCATTTTAATCACAGAAAAACACATATTTAAATTTTTTTATGGAAGAATTTTGTTTTTTTAATCATGGAAAACTAGAATCCCTGTTCATTTCCTCACATGACTGTTATTTAGCTATTCTGTCTAGCATAGAAGCCCATCATGCATCTTACTGTGGGGGGTAAAAGTGGTCTTATTCCCTGAACAAGAGTTGGCTGAAAAAGGAAGTCGTTCTCAAGCAGGATGGGTGTTGGTGTAACTTATAGCGACATGAGAGATTCTACCTGAAGAGTTGCGTTATGTTTCCTGATCACACTGATGGTCCTTAGGCATGTGAAGATGAGGATAGGGACTTGACTTCTGCTGTACAAAAGCTACATGTTTGATCTAGACAGGAGCTTAGCTTCTGCCTCCGTTCTCTGCAAGATGTGGGACTATGGTGTAGTTATCAAGAGGGAAGGGGTTTTATAAATTAAATTGAAAAATTGATGAACCTCAGTGAAGGGTGGTAGAATTGTAGGCTCTGTTCTGAAAACATCTCTTGCTTGTACCAGTCCACAGCCAGTGAAAGTTTTATGGAGGTATTACGTACTGAAAGCTGTGTGTTGGCTAAAATATTTTTTCTGTGCCTCATCTCCGTCAAATAAGGAAACCTAAATAAATAAGTGGCAATGGTGAGTCAGTTGCAGTTTCTTATATCTGGGTAATTTTTAGATTTTTTTTTTCTTTTTTTCCAGGATCCCCATGCTGAGGAATTTGAAGACAAAGAGTGGACATTTGTCATAGAGAATGTAAGTCAGAACATAGTCATGTTTTTCCTTTTATGTGTGTGACACTTAATGATTTTGAAGGTTCATATGACTCGTATTAAGACTATTGAAAAAGGAGTGGGTTAAGTTTGAGCTGTTAAAACCAAAACTAAAACGTTAAACCGCAATAACAACAATAAAATTGCCTCATTAAAATAACTGCTCTATATGTCTGTATTGAAATCCAGTTGGGATGCAAAAATATTTTGCAATGTAGGGAAGCAATTTAAGCTAACATCAGAATCCTTCTTGCTTTAATTTCATGAACATTGGAGGGAACATGTGTGTTAAGAGCGGGATACTAAACTTGGAGTTCTTGAATTTCATTTGGCACTTCATGGTCTCACGTGCAGCTTTTTTCCTTTTTATGATGATAATAGCTAACGCTTATAAAGTGCTGTTCATCTGTAGGATTCCAAAATTCTTTGCAAGGGAGGTCAATATCATTATCCCCATTTTACAGATGGTGAAACTGAGACAGAGGGAGGAAAAGTGACTGGCCCAGGGTCACTCAGCAGGCCATCGATGGAGCTAGGATTTGAACCTAGTTGTCCTGGATTCCAGTCCAGTGCCCTCTTCACTAGATCATACTGTGCTTGTCTTGTGTGTTTAAAAAAAGATGACTACCTCTTCAGGTTGACCTCTGTGTATCCCCCTTATTGAGACAAAAGCGATGTGCTTTCAGAACTCTCTTGGAAAAGTTGATGAATATTTTGCATAAGTGAAAATGCACAAGATGGAAGGCAGGAATAGGGAGATCATACGAAAGTTAAGAAAAAAGCCCTCAAAATATTGAGAGACTTGTGATAAAAATCGCCAAAATTGGCAACATTGCACAATATGGCCAGCAGAACTTGTAGGATAAGTGATGGTGCATTCATATTTATGTATTTATAATATAAGGAAAGAACCAAACTTAATCCTACAAATTCAACTTGGATTCTGAGAGTTAACTGAAAAAATTACTTTTTTCTTGTAAACTGAACATACTTGATGGAGAAATTGCAAGACAAACATGGTATTCCACAATACCATTGATAGTCACTTTTTAGAGCAGATTCGCACTTTAATTATTTGACTAGTGCAGAATTGTTCAGATACATCCAGTGGAAACACAGGGGTGTTCTGGGCTGCTTAATAGTACCATCAAAGTAGAATCCATCTGTTGTGCTGCTTAATATGCCAAATATTCTAATGTTCCATTGATTTAAATATTATGTTAAAAGCAGAAAGCAGTTTGTCTAGGAAAGGGCCATCAGCAAAGTAGTTCATTTATACTCTTGGTTTTTAAATGTCAAGTTTCTATTTTCATTTATAAGAATTACTAAATAGGATGTAGCTTAGTTGTTGTTTATCACTTAGTGCTTTTCTCACTTAGTTCATTTTAGTTAAGGGAAGTCTCCAGCTCCCCTTTTCAAGAGTTCTCCAGAGCTTAGCAAAGTACTCTGGAAGCAACAATGCACTGTACATCCCTTCAGTCTACCCTTCTGGGTATGCTGTATTTGGGTTCCTATGGCCTTTGTGTAAGTTCTCTTTCAAAGATTACCATGGACACTTGATGCACTGTTGGCAGGACTCCACCTCTTTTTCCTTTTACACAGGGAAAGATCTTGTAGTCATGTGCTCTAACATGATATGTGGAAATATCCTGAGGAATGAGTAGCACATGTGAGTGCTTAGGGTCTCTGCAGTCTTGTTTTGACTTGGCAATTCCCAATTTAGCCTTATTTCCACCACCACAACCCCTGGTAGTGACACTGAAAGGGGAAGTCATGCTAGAGTCAATATTCCTCTCCCCTCAGTAGCTTGCAGCTTGACTGTCATTGGGACAGCCCTGAGATTATATATGTATGGATTATGCAGACTTTTCCAAAAACGGTATTGAGGCAGGTATCTCTTTCATTCAACATCTGAGTGAAGTGCCAAAACAGGACACTGGAGTTCCTATGTGACCTTGGGCAAGTCATTTAGCTACTCTTTGCCTCAGAACCCCATCTGTAAAATGGGGACAAATAGTACTTCCCTATACCTCACTGGGGTGATGTGAGGCTAAATACATTAAAGATCGTGAGGTGCTCAAATATTACAGTAATGGACACAATACATGTATCCAAGATAAATACTTTTTAGTCAAAACTATCTATCAATGTATTAAGAGGCACAAAGCAAGGAGGCAGAGAGCCTATGCTAAATCTATTCATCACCAGCTTCTCCCTCTTAGGAGCCAGTTCTCTATAGGTTTGTGAGATCTAAAATTTCAAAGGTGAACTTCTTTCACCTTATGCACCAAACTCAGTGCCCTCAGACTCCTTTAGTCTTCGTGCTCTGCTTTTTATCCAACTCCAAGCTCAGCGATAATACTAAATATTATACAGAAAGAGGCCTTAAGTTCATTTAAAAAATAAACTGCAAACCACAAGCTGCTTTCACAAAGAGCTGTCTTGGAAATAGTCAAATAGAATATGGCTGTGCTGCTTTCTTTATTATATACACCCATCTGCTTGGTAATGTTCAGCCTTCCATGAAACATGCTTGATGTGAGGAGCTAGTCTGGAATCAAAAGTTACATTTTCAGCAATCTCCTGAGTTATCCAGTCCCCCAGTTCTGTCTTAATAGCTGGTTTTTGTAAAAGGTGATTGAGAGCTGCACAGCAACTTTACATCTCAGGTATACTTTTGAGATAGACTTGAAAGCTATAGGTAAAGTCAAAAAACCTGATCTGCTAATATACTTGAGAAGTTGGAAAAAACCTTTTTTAAGGGGAATAGCACCACTCAGTGGTGAACAAAGAAATGTATGTCTGTTTGTTTGAGAAACTAGCAGTTCTATTACCTTGGACTGATGCTTGCTTACACTTCAGAATAATCAGTTCTATAGAACACCCAGTTGTTGAATATATTTTTAAAATCTCTCAACTCCCTGGAAAAGAGACTTTTGTATCCTTTAACCTTTGGACTACTATCACTGGAAGTAGTCATAACTTTACATGTTTTTAAAAAGGGAACATCCTTGTCATTGAATCTATGGAGGAAAGATTATTGCTGGTAATATTGGGACACTTTAGTGCCCTCGAATGTCCTGTGTTTTTATGCAGGTTGCTCCTGTGCCCTCAAATTCTGCAGGACTCTTCTTCTTGATATTTAGCAGCGCCACCAAAGAGTGATAGCAAAGCCCAGAATGATTTTGGGCTTGGAAGTTCTTTCATTAACCAAAGAATCTACATCATCCTAGTATAACAACTCTTTTTAGCTCTAGGTTTTGAGCCAGAACATTATTCAGACCAGCTAAAATACAGTAACAAAGAATTGTTTTTGCAGTACTCAGAACGGCAGTTCCACTGTGCCCAGTATGCCAGATCACTCGTATTTGGCTTAAATTTGTAGCATCAGGTCTCAGTTGGTTAAGAGTAACAACTTGATTCAAAATTATTCCGGGTTCAGAATGTCTTAATTAGCAGTGGGTGTGGCATGTGTGTAACATCGCCCATTGATTCCCATAATTTCACTGTAAATAAATGTCATAAACTTTTAAGTTAACATCTATGATTCTATGCTTTATCTGATCCGTCTCCCTGTTCAGAGCTGGATTTTTCCCTACAGCACTTTTTAATGCTTTGCCTGCTCTAGTTTTAAACTAGTTTCAACAAAGAGAATTTCACCATTTCTTTTGGGTAACGATTCCACAGATTAATCCATCCCACTGTCAGCAACTTTTTCTTAATATTTCAACTTAAATTTTCATTTTCTCAGTTTCTTCCCACTCCCTGATGTTTATTTTCTTTGTATATTTATAGATGTCTGTATTGTCCCCAATTCCACCTTGTTTTAGCTGCGCTATGAATATTTTGCTATCTGCATTTTTCCCCATCAGACAGATTTTCCCATCTCTTCATTTTGATAGTCTTTGCATGTTGGAGAGTGAGAATGCCATGGCTAGCAATTAGATCTGTACCATACTCTTCAAGGGTAATGGGGTTTCAAGCAATTAAGGATTAATAATTGGTCTATTTTACCGACTCAGTTCAGTGAGCAATATCTTCCTTCATTGCAAAACTAACCCAGAGTGATACTTTCTCTAACAGATGATCATCCCTTCCCTCATTTCTATAGTGCAGTTTGAACAGGTACTGTATTTCGCTCTGCTGGCCCTCTTTCCCTTCGTGATCTAAGTCCGGGCCTCCAAAGTTAATTGTTCAAGAGATGACTTTGGTTGAGCACTTCCTCGGGGAGAGGATCAAGAAGAGACTTTCCAGTAGAAAATATAAGTAACGGGGGAGATAAGACTGTTAAAAACATAATTAGTATCTCATAGTTTAAACTGTGTTCTGAATTTCAGAACTCCTCTCCATCTAAGTGAGAGAACAGTGCATAATTATCCAAGAGCGCTTTTGTCTCTAGGATACTTTCAGCACTTAGAAAAATTTTTAGTAGTGCATGATCTGGCCTGTGTTCATGCACAACTGAGGTTCCTCATAACATGGGCCTTTATTTAAAACTCCCTAGAAGACACAATTGTAGAAATGTAGTGAGTGTTAAATAAAGGCCAGTTATCTAGGGAAAGTGCAACAGCACTTAAGTACAAGATGTATTGAATGCTATTTGTAAATTTTCTGGTTGAAGGAAAGAGAAAGGGATGGGGGAGTGGGGAGAAGCTGGGAGGCAGAAGTACAAATGGCATTTGTAGTAGTTGCTAAAAGAAACCTCTAAAGACAAATTGGTCCCAGCATTTTGAAAACTTTCACTCACCCCACCTGCAAGCATGAAAATGGAGAGCCTCCTGTTTGAAATAAATGTAATTCAAACAATGTAAAAAAAACCCCTTATTTTCCCTTCCTAATATGTGCAGAATAATTTCTCTTCCTGTAAACATAACGAGGAAGAAAGGCTGGACTTCCCTCTGAGAGAAGGTCATCCATTGCATCAAGTTCTGTCATGGTTTTATGATACAGATAAATGGCTACTACTAGAATCTCTGTCTGTCAAACTCATGTTGTTTCTGGCTTAATCCTGCTCAACTAAATCCTTTATGATGGTTTCAGATCGTCATGAAGCTCTGGTTTCTCTGCAAGCTAGTAAATATGAAGATCCAAAGCCAAGTCTCGTTAATGTTTTCCAGGATTCATAGTAGGCTCCTCTATTTCCTGTATTTTGTATCCATTTCTCTGTTCTGTTTGATATAGGTCCTTATACCATGTTTATCACCATACTATCTAAATGCTTTTCAAATAGGGCAGTAGTTACAGCACTGTTTCTCTAAATCAGGAAAGTGGTCATAGCTGCATCATTGACATTGACCTTATTCCTTTTTTTATGCAACCAACTTATAGATTCCAAAACTAGAAGGAACCATTGTGATCATCCAGTGTGATCTCCTGTATGACACTGGCCATAGAACTTCCCAGAAATAATTCCTAGAGCAGATCTTTTAGAAAAACATCCAATCTTGACTTTAAAATGGTCAGTGATACAGAATCCACCACAACTCTTGATAAATTGTTCCAGTGGTTAATTATCTTCTTTGTTAAAATTGTACACTTATTTCCAGTCCCAATTTGTCTAGTTTTAACTTCCAACTATTCGATTGTGTTATACTTTCTCTGGTAAATTGAACATTCCATTCATTATTAAATATTTGTTCCCCATGTTGGTTCTTATAGGCTGTAATCAGATCACTCCTTAACCTTCTCTTTGCTAAGCTAAGTAGATTGAGCTCCTTGCGTCTGTCGCTATAAGGCAAGTTTTCTAATTCATTAATCATTCTTGGGACTCTTCACTGAACCCTCTTTAGTTTTTCAACATCCTACTTGAATTGTGGACACCAGAACTGGACATAGTACTCCAGCAGTGGTCATACCAGTGCCAAATACAGAGGTAAAAAAACCTCTCTGCTCCTACTCAAGATTCCCATTGATGCATCTGAGGATCGCATTGGCCTTTTTGGCCACAGTGACATACTGGAAGCTCATTTTCAGCTGATTATCCACCAAGACCCTCAAATAATTTTCAGGGTCCCTGCTTCCCAGGATGCAATCTCTTATCCTGTAGGTATGTCCTACATTCTTTGTTCTTAGACATGTATATTTACATTTACTTGTATTAAAACACACATTGTTTGCTTGCGCCCAGTTTACCAAGTGATCCAAAGCATTCTATATTAGTGACTTGTCGTCTTCATTATTTACTAAAACATCCAATTTTTGTGTCATCTGCAAACTTTATCAGCAATTTTATGTTTTCCTGCAGGTCATTAACAGTTTGTTAAATAGCACAAGGCCAAGACTTATTAGAGCTGCATCTTTGCCATATGCAGAAAGAGCAGTGCTTCAGACTTTCCACCTTTCAACCGCTGGTCCTACAGGTGAATGAGAAGTGCTTTGTTTCTTACTTCTCTATCCTTCACTTGAAGGTGATTTAAGACAGGATTATGAAGAAAAAACTGTCTTTCCCTTGAATAGCATGAAAGAATAATCATTGACATGTAGATACAGTCCTCAAGTGCAGACTCCTGACGGAGGACCCGTTCCTGGAAGGGACCGTGCTCTGTATGCTGCTATGCCCACACAAAGCTGCACTGACACTGGGGATCCATACAAGTGCAGCACTGCATCTACAAAAGGTCACCTGCGGGATTGAAACTGAACTGTTACTATGTTCTAATAGTGAGATATTGTGCTGGATCCTTTGCATATTTATCTTCTACACTGATTTTTCTGATGTTCAGGGTTGTCCTTTCAGAACAATTGGGTATGCTGTTTTAGTCTTTTTGAAGGTTACGAGAAGAAAGCATCATGAAGGGGACACATCTACTGAATCCATTCCAAATTCTCCTTATCAGAGATGCCAGCCTTCTACATTGAGAGTGGTTTATAATTAGACCTCAGAAGTGTATCTTTTTTTATAAGATACACCCATGTTGCCGGATGTGTTTATGTACCTTAACAAGCAAGATTATTTTTAAAAATTTCTTCAGAAAACTATATCCTGTCAATTCACTGGGCTGAAGAAGATTGTCTTGCTAAAAGCTTGTAATATTCTACAGCAGATAAATATTGAGGTTGACTGATTTAAGCTGAAAAGTAAGGTAGGGCTCTCTTCTCTTTTGTTGTATATTGGGCTCATATAAATTGAACCCAAACAAGTGTTATGGGTCATGTCAGTGGAGACTTATGTCCCCTAGGGTAAGACACTAAAGGGGTAGAGTATATAAGTAGTAAATCAAGTGACACCAACAAATTAATTTCTGTTTCAACCCCATGTACAGTAGTTATGAACCATTAAAGGCTGAAATGTGGGACAAAACTTCAAAATGAGGGGAACGTGAAAATAATACTGCAGGAAGTATTGCACTGTTGTTTCCAAAGTTTCTGGGGAGAAATCACACAAGATGGAACCAAAACCAGTGAGACCTAGGTTGAAATCCTGGTCCCTTTTTGAAGTCAGTACAAGTTTTGCCATTGAATTCATTGGAGCCAGAATTTCAATCCTAGTATTTAGTTCCCCTCTCAATTACATTGGTTTTACACTGATGTTGCTACTCTGAATTCAGTGGAATTATTCTTGATTTATACGAGAATCAAACCCAGAGTCTGGATGTCAGCAGACCTCTTCATCTGGCTAATTCTAGTACTAGATGTTTTGAAACAAATGCCAATTCAGCACAGTAACTTGAAACTCCTAGCACTTTTAGCTTGCTTTGCAAAAAAGAACTGGACTATCTGATAAGGTGATCACTTACTTCCTGATCAGTCACTGATCAGTTATTATAGAATCTTGGGTATCTCTTCTAGTGTATTTTTCAAGCATGTAGGATGTAATTTAAATTGACTATTTGATTTATTAAAAAAGTTACATTGTTTTGTATTTTTTTCATGAAATAATGTTTGGCTTAAAATGAGAGAGAACCACGTTAGCCTCTTTCAGAATTAAATGCATGCATTAAATACTCTAGAATAGGAAGCTCATAGTTCAGACATGCTTTCCTGGTGCTTTAATTCCCCTGTCAGATTCTGCTGTATGTGATTATGTGAGCTGTGACTGGCTGGCTGTGTAAATTAGGCTGGGTATTCTCGTCTGTATATAGCTAGGAATTAAATGCTGTTTTGTCAGCCATCTCATTCTTTTTCTGCTTTAAATTTAATAGAAAATGAGAAAAGTTGTTTTTCTTTTTGCTTACATTAAATATTTAGCACTTTGTTCTAGTTCAGAAATTTTTGAGATTAGGTTTTTGGAGCAAAACTCTTAGCAGTCCTTGTCTTGATTGGCTGATCGGTTTCTGAAGGGAAGGGTAGGAAAACTTCCCGAGTTTTGCAGTGATTGGGTCTGATCCTGCATTCGTTACACATCCTCTCAGCACTGCTTGTACACACTGAGTGAAATGCTGGCTGAATTGCAGTCAGTAGCAAAACTCCCATTGACTACAACAGAACCAAGATTTCACCCATTGTATTTAGTGGGTGTGTTGGATGTGCAAGAAATGCAGGATTGCACACCGTATTTGTGGATGTTTTTCCTTCTGAATGTTAGAACACATGAACATGAGACACTGGCAGTACTGGCCTGAGCTAGCCATAGTGTGGGCAAATGCTGTGTAAGCTTTTCTAGACAACTTCATTTAAATTCTGACCTGCAGCAACCCTTATTCCTGAGCAAAGCCTGCCAGCCGTGACAAATTGTGCTAAATTATGCAGTACTATAACTTAATCTGCAGTGGATGTTTTACTTGTGACAAAACAAATATGAATCCAGGTGTCCTGAAATAAGACATCCTCTACTGCTCTAGAAATTCATATTAAATCATTCATTAAAGTGGCACTATAAGGTTAAAAAACCCAAAATTTCTGACCTTAAT
Source organism: Eretmochelys imbricata (assembly GCF_965152235.1). NCBI lineage: Eukaryota > Metazoa > Chordata > Testudines > Cheloniidae > Eretmochelys > Eretmochelys imbricata. The sequence continues at coordinate 196,840,176 of NC_135574.1, read as the reverse complement.
AAAAGTTTTGATAAATCAATTTGAAAGAACGTTTAAAACCTAATTTAGATTTTACCATTTATGCTGTTAACATTATACTCGTTTTGGGCAATTAAAAAAGCTTAGTCAGGAAATCTTTAAATTCAATCCATCTCTTTTCTATTGTACTTTTGAAAAATATTCATTAAACATCTGTTAATCTGAGTCTTTTCCCAAAAAAGGAAACATTGGGCCCAAACTATCCTATAAATGATGAGAATTGTTTCTGATGCAATGTTAATGACCATGCACAGTAACATTTTATTTTATAATTATCTCTATAAACTGAATCAAATATTTTAATCAAGGGGCTTTTTTTTTTTTAAACTAGGTGACCTTGCTGGTGGGGGATGTAATACTACATTCATTGTGTTAAAACATCTCAGTTTTAAAATAAGAAAGTGGTAGAAAGTATCTTATTTTGTGATATTTATACTACAATTATATTAAAGAGTTTCATAGATGAAAGATGGAAAAAGGAGAATGCTGGGAGTTGAATATAATGGCTTAGTTATTACACTCTAGTTTTTATAAGCTCAGTAAATGCTGTAAACAATAACACTTACAATGGAATGAGTTTGATGACACATAATTTATATGGTTATTATTGATTCACAGTAGTAAAGCACAATCTGTTTTCTAAATTGCTGGAACGATTTTGTTTCGTTTTTTTCATCTTACTTCCTGCTAGTTACCTTCTAATATCTTTCCTATAGCGGAGAGTGTCCTGTGTGAGACAGCTGACCAGAGCGGATATCAGATTCTTTACCAGCTGGAGGGAGGAAGCTGATAACTAAGGCAGTCAGCTCTGGAAACAAACCTCTAATACTACATTAGGCATGTTTAAAACCAGCAGTATGTGTTTCAGCAATTCTTAGCATATGTTTATTCATAGAAAATCAGCAGTAAAATATACTTGCCAGTGCATACAAGAGACTGAGTCTACATGAGGTCTTTTCTTTTTCAAACATCAAATATCAGAACAGCGTCTTGGTAATCGTTTTACAGTGGGATTCTAATCTCACTCCAGATGTAAACTGAGCTGACCAACTTGTCTTTTAATATAAAAGTATTTGTTTGCAGAATGTTCAAGTGCCCTGTTTGTGTGCAGGCCCCACCCACCCACCCACCCCCGCGCGCACACACACAATGTGTTCTCTTGATACGGTGCAAATTCTTCTATTTAAAATGCTGCTCATTGACATAACATTGTGTTATACAGATCTCCTTTTTGACCCTGGAGGACAGTGGCCATTCAGCAAATACCACTATCATGGAAAGGGTATAATGCAAGACACTCAGTATAAGAGAAAAGAAGAAGACAAAATTGCCAACATCATTTAATGAAAAATATTTTTGACACAAGTTGCCTCCTCAGGCAGACAGCTTGGGAGTCCAGTTAATGTGCTGATGGGTCTGAGATAATACTTGTACAATTGCATTTGAACAGTATGCAAAAATGTGTCTCTAAAAGCAAACCCTCAGAATATCCATTATTATGTAAAATTGTAATTCTGCGTTAAGTAGTTGGATGTGGGTATAGTTGTCAATAACGAGAACATCATGCAGTGCATATTATCAAAACGATGTGACCACCAGTAACGTGCTGGCCAGCTGACCTAAGGGTTGTGGTTTACACATGCTTTTAGAGATACCATGTGGCAAGGTGGTAGAGCTGAGTGATTGTTTTCAGCCTCTTAGAGTAGGTTGCTAGCCATCTTGCTACTTTCAATTATGTGACAGTTGCATCAATTTTAGAAGGAACTGAAGCAATTGGTCTTCATAAGATATTTGATACCATTAAATTTGGCTCCACTCCATTTAATTTTCTATTTGTTTTCCAGTGTAGTCTTCATTTTAAAGGAGTACTACTTTCTCAAATGATTTTTATATGTAATTTATAACTCTTGCCTTCTCCCCTTTCATTGTTTTCTAATCTCATAGGGCTTCGAAAATAAAATTTCTCAGACTGTATTGTCTCTTTATGTTTTGAATGGTAGCAATATAAGTAAGTCTTTAGCTATATGGGGGAAAGAGCTAGGCCATTCTGGAGCATAGAAATAGGGGGTGTCTGGTAAAAAGGTGGTGAAGTCTGTTAATTGGGATAGGGTTGGGGAGCAGCAGCTGAAAGAGAACAGGGGGCAAGTCCTGAACAGTATATTACTCATTCTCAGTGCTCTGCACTGAGATACTGAAAATGATGTGTCCACCATGTTCTAAGGGCTGGTTTAGGTTAAATCATTTGTCTGCGCTCAGTGATATGGTAACAATGCGTTTCCCAGCTGTTTGAAAAGCAGTGTTTAATGAGACACCCACCGGGATTAACTCAGTCTATTTTTGCCAAAGAAACATTTAAAAATAACCCACCAACCCAGAACCAAATGCCTTAGAAGCAAAAGAAGCCATTATCTTTTCTACCATTGCTTTCCAAAATGTGGGCATCAGAACTGGCTCTTTTTAAAATAAATTCAATGGAGTAAATCAACAGATCACAGCATCAAGTACCAGACAGTACTTTCTGCTCTAATCAAGCAGAAGACAAAACAAAATGGAAAGCTTTAAAACAACTAGAATATGGAATCCTGAGCATGTTTTCTTGTGTTCAGATGTACTCAGATTTGTCATGTTTAAGCACTGACACGGAGGCTAAATGCCAGGCCTTTTTTGACTCATCAGAAGGTAGGTGTAGTGACATTTGCAATGAGAAGTAAAATCCTGAGTGCTGTCTGAGCCACCGACTGCTGAATCTCAGCTCTTTGTGAGATATGCAGAATTCTGACTCTCCTGGAGGAGTGTTTTACAGGGTGAAGCTCTGATTGATCTCTAGGGTCTAGCATCAGAATGACCTCACTGCACCTGAAGTGGTCGGAGCTGTTGTCTGGCTTGTAGGGAAAAGTGTTTGACCCCTTTAAGAGCCAGACAGCCAGAGAGTGACTTGCTGCGGCAGCTTCCGACCAGGTCAGTGTGGGGATGCAAACCCTTCCCTCCCCAAGTGACTGGAAGAGAGGGGGGAGTACAGTAACTCCTCACTTAACATTGTAGTTATGTTCCTGAAAAACGCGACTTTAAGCGAAATGATGTTAAGCGAATCCAATTTCCCCATAAGAATTAATGTAAACAGGGGGGGGTTATGTACCAGGGAAATGTTTCTCACCAAACAAAAGACTCTCTCTCTCTCTCCCCCCCCCCCGTGTATACACACACAATATAAGTTTTAAACAAACAATTTAATACTGTTCACAGCTATGATGATTGTGAAGCTTGGTTGAGGTGGTGAAGTCCGATATTTCCCAGGGAATGCCTTACTGCTAAATGATGAACTAGTACTCGGCTGAGCCCTCAAGGGTTAACACGTTGTTAATGTAGCCTCACACTCTGCAAGGCAGCACAAATGGAAGGAGGGGAGACAGCATGGCAGACAGAGACACACACCCTGTGTGTGGGAGAGAGAGAGAGATGCGCATTACCCCTTTAAGTACTCTGACCCCACTCTAAGTACATTGCCTTTTTAAGTAGATCAGCAAGTTGAGACAGCAGCCACTGCAAGCAAGCTCCCGCCATCCTAAGCCCTGTCATGTTGCACACCCCCCCCCCCCCCCGCTCTATGGAGATGGGGTAAGCAGGGGGCAGGGGGACACCCTGACATTAGCGGCTCTCACCCCCACCCCCCCCCCCCGGACGTACAGCAAGCAGGAGGCTCCAGGGAGCAGCTCCAAGGCAGAGGGCTGGAGCAGCACACGCCTGTGGGGGGTGGGACAGCTGAACTGCCGGCAATTGGTAGCCTGCTGGGTGGCTGCTGCACAGGGAACTTTGGGGGGAGGGGGCTGCCGGCCCACCCTGGTTCCAAGCCCCCACCAGCTCGCTCCAACGGGCTGCTCTTCCTGCAAGCAATGGACAAAGGCAGCTGTCAAACAACGTTATAAGGGAGCATTGCACAACTTTAAACGAGCATGTTTCCTAATTGATCAGCAACGTAACAATGAAACAACGTTAATCGGGATGACTTTAAGTGAGGGGTTACTGTACTTTGATCTACACCAGTGCAGGAAACACGTCTTTTACCTGGACTAGGCAGAGCAGGGCCTATGGAAGTAGTTAAATACCAGGTTTTGTCATGATGTGGCGTGGGCACTGTTAGTTGCTCCTTTCTTAGTGGGGCTGGGAAGGAATTTTTTCCCTCACCACCATATTGGCCAATGTGAGGTGTATGTGATGGGGGGCATGTTTCACCTTTCCCACAGAGAGTTTGGGGCTTATGTGGAGCAGACATGAAACAGGTTAGGCTATGAGGTTGCAACTCATTATGCAAGCACAGGGTGGATGTCCAGTGCATGTGCTCCATAGAGAAGGGATATGGTGATCAGATCAAATGGATTGGTAAGGGATTTAAAGGAAGTATTCTTTAAAGGAGCTGAAACAAGGGAGGTTCGAGGGTCCTATGACTGGTATGGCAGGGATCTAACCCTTTAATCTAACGCCTGCTTTAATCTTCATTTGAGGTGGGAGATGGCGAGATCCCAGAAGTGGTTTGGCTGGGGACCAGGATGGGTAAAGGGGGCAGTCCCCTGTTGGGTGTACATAACTGGTTATGGAATTACCTGCATTGTACCCTTTTATTTGCTGGGTACTCTGACATTTAGAAATTAAATTGCAGCCTAATTAAACCACATCCAATTTCTCCTGTCCTCCTGGCATAGGTGGACAACTGCAGCTTGGCTAGAAATTATTGCTAGAGTAGGTAGGAAAAACTTTTTGAAAAATGGTGCTTCTACTAGGGTCTGACCTGCCTGGATACACAGTTCCCTTTCTGCGGTCAGCCCAACTAAAGGAATGAGACTGTTCCACTATGAAATGCATGAAGGCCTGTTGGCAGCTTCCCAGCAGTTGAGACCAGCTTTTCACTGCTGCAGTTACAGGGGCGTTTATTTCAAGCAGCTTGAGAAGTGTAGAGGCAGAGCTGTGACTGAGGAAAAGCATCAGGCAGTCCCAGTCCTGCAAAAAGCACAGTAATTGCAAAAGATGTCCCCTTCTACCTGCCCCCCCCTTTAAAAAAATCCCTCAAAGGTCGCTAGAAATCACTTTTAAATCTCAGAGCTGAAGAAGCAACTTTGGAGCTGCACTGAGTACTTCAGAACGTGTTAGAAGAGATCTGTAATGTATATTCTATCAGGGATCTCTTAATGACCCCTGACAGATGGCAGGCTAAAATAGCCAGGTAAGATGGATATATAGTTTAAAGACCTTTGTTCTGTTCACATCCCCCAATCCTCTGTGGGGAAAAATGTATTAGATTTAATATGGTGCTGAGCACTTTGATTCTTGTTTGATTTCCAAAGTTTCATGTGAAACAGTTGACACCTAGGGTCTGTATGTACACTGAAACAATTATTGTACCCGAGTCTCCTGGTCAGTCAGAGCAGCAAAAATGTTAGCTAAGAGAGAGCTGCCTGTGTTTTACAATATGGTATCTAGACAAGTTGCATGAGAATTCTGGAGGACAGACATTCAAGGTAGTTGAAGTCAGTTGCCTTCACTGCAGAAGAAAGTTTTGAGACATTAAACATTTTATGCTCCTCAGAAGTCTCTGAGCTACAGAAAACATGGATACAAATAATATGTTATCAATGATCTCTAAATAAAAATGATTTGGGTTTTGGGGGGTTTTTTGGTTCTTGTTAGTGGGATTTTCATTTGAGATATTTTAATGGTTTCTTAAGGAACAGAAATAAATGGTAGTTCTGTTTTATAGGATGTATTGTAAGGATATGTATCAGGCTGATGTTTTCATAATTGTGTCATCAAGCCATTAATTATCTTCTGTGCCATCAAGGGGTAAATTTTGTATGTCACTTATAATTTTTGTAGGATAGAAGGCGGAACAAATATTTATTACTGTAAGAAATATAGAAGGCTGGCAAATGGCAGTAAATTACTGAACCTGTCAAGTATTCTAGGCCTTCAATTTGTTGAATTAACAGTTTTTATAAAGCCCACTTGTGTCTATCCTGAAGGCAAATGGAAGCTGCAAGTTCTCATCTCTCTCAGGAATTGGCTCAATATGAAGAGAAGTGTTTCTGTGAATTTAAAATAATAATAATAATAATAAAAAAAATAAAAAATTGAAAATTATTTACAAAAAAAAATCCCCTATATTTTTGGAAACCTAAACATACCACTATTGGAAACTAGTTTTAGAGAGCTTACTTTCAGAGACTTGTGTGGCCAGATCCTCAGCTGATGTAAATCAGTGGAGCTTTTCTGACTTATGCCAGCTTTATATTTTGCTCAATAGGGCATAAAATGTTTTAAAAAAAATGCTGTCTAAAACAAAATTAATTTACTGCACATTCATCATCCAAAGTAAGTAAAGTGTAAAAATCAAACAGCAAGAAATTATTTGAATTTTAAGAAATTTGAAGTGATGCATGTAATATAGGTAAGGAATTTTTGATGTTTTTATCTTTATTCCTTTTAAAGTAAAAGGGCTTTTATTTATTTTTAGTGAAAATGAAAAAAAAAAGTTAATTAAAATGAGGGAATTGTCACCAGTTTGTTGCAAATGTTGCAATCTGTAATGGAAAGGAGAAACCAGACGAGACTATATGGTCAGATAGTCTTTCAGGGAACAAATAAATGCAGCAGAGGAGGAGAATGACCGAATGCAAGCCAAAGTGGAATAAGGGCAAAGGAAATACTCAAGAAAAATTAGCCCTTTAGTAAATGAGAGAAGCCAAATCAATAGTGCTGACAAAGCTAATCTACTTTTATCAAGAAAGAAGGGTACAATAATTTGAGTAATGCGGATTTTATCTAAAGAAGAACAAGTAATGGAATACTTGGAAAAACCCTAACCTTAAAAATCTGTTGGTGGAGAGGATACTGTAAAGTTGGTGTGCTACTTTCTTGAATCCTGCAGTTATACCCTTCTTCCATAATTAGTTATAATTTGTGCTGTATAATTTTGATTATATATTATAACTGTAGGGATTGATTGTGGTAAGAAAGATTACAAGAACTAAATAAGCAGACTGGGACTAAATAATTAGTGTAGACCCTCTACAGTTAGGGTGACTGTAGCTGTGAGACAATTCTAGTATCCTGGCTGATTGTACTGGTCCTGGTTTTAATACAACCATCCCGGATCATTTCAGGCCTCCTGTCCCCACCTCTTCATCCTGCTCTGCTATCTCCCCTTTACTCTGAAGCTGCTCTCTGCCTTCTCCTGACTATAAAACTTTCCTTCTTTCTTTATTTTTTTACATTTCAGTAACTCTTCCTTACTGTGCAGTAATTTTGGGAAATAGCTGGATTGATGCCTGGTAGTATGTCAGAGGCCCATTGTATTTCAGCCTCCTAATTAAATTGTACATATACTACCATTATGTATATTAGTGAGATGGTCTCTGATTTGGTATGATCTATAATGTATCGTGGTAGCATGTATATTACTGAATTAGGAAGAGGGCTGTCCTACCAAGAGGAAACAGGTTAAGAGTGAGTGCAAGAGGTGTTTGAGGTCTGGGGATGGAGGAGGATGGAAAGGGTAGGCACTTCCCTCCATGACAAGTATCAATCCCCCTCTGAACTCGCAAACGCCCCTGGTGCCTTGGCCTGGGTTAAGAAGACATTGAACCCTACATGCACATACTGTAGATCTACGCATCCTGACAAGCTGCCTGCTGTGGCAGTGATGGGTCCAACACCACTGCTCCCTGGGGGCTACCCACTGTGTTGCCAGTTGTCAGGCAGGGAATGGAGTCAATCCAAGAAAAAGAATCCAGCCTCTGACCCCCCCCACACACACACACACACCACCACCTTTCTGCATGTGTGTTTGGGCCCTTTCTAACACCACCACAGCAAAGACATGGGTGGGTGATGGCAGGAAGAGCTCCACCCACATGTAGTGTTCTGTTGGAGTGATGTTGGCATAATGAATCAGAGTCCTAGCTGGATCGATCTCTGGCAAAGTGCTTAAGTTGTATATTCAGTTTGTCAATCACTGGCAGTCTTGTCACGCCACTTAAGTCTTTGATGTAAGGACTGGCCTAAGTAGCAGCATTCCTTGGAACACATGCTTTGGAATTTGCTGGTCTTCCATTTTAATATGTTCATACCAAGAAAGCCACCAAAATCAAACCAGCGCCGATGGAGGCAGTTGCTCAGTTCACCTTTAAATACTCTGATTTCTTAGCTTGTCCTGCTACGTGGTATGAAGTAGGTTATGAAGATAATGAGAATCCAAAATATCAATCCAGTGTTGTTTAGCTTTCCTCAATGCCCACATTTCACTTCCGTACAATAGAGTTTGTGTAACCATGGTTCGATAGCTCTGTAGCTTTGCAGCAAGCTTGATGCCACAACATCCCCACACAGGTTGCTGAAGGGCCCAAAATATGGCAGCAGCTGCTGCTATACAAATATCCAAATATTTCAAGCATCCCCCAATAGTCTGTGCCACTGCCCAAATATTTGACTGCTGCCAGCTGCTCAGTGTCCCATTTGGACAGGTTAATACTGAACTGTTTGTAAGCTGGAGCTAGAGGCTGCTTGGTGATAATGGGCCTGAACTTAGTTTTGCCTGGATTAATAACCTGACTAATGTGCATTGCTTCTTGCTTGACCAAGTTATGCCATCAGCTGCAGTGATTCACTAAACTGAGCCAACGAGACTGAAATCTGTGGTTAGGATAGGAATCATTAATGAGTATCCGGGGAAATGGCTAATTGTGAGGTGTAGTAGGCTGGTGAATAGTCTCACTAGGGAAGTAGTGGAAGCCACATTACTTGGGTCATTAAAATAACACAAAACAAAGTTCTGAAGAATATACTTAAGGGAGCAATCCAGCACTTGTGGCATGATCTAACACAGTGGTCTCCAACCTTTTAACGCCCAGGATCACTTTTTGAATTTAAAGGCAAGCCAGGATCTCCCTGACCCCTTCCCTGAAGCCCTGCCCTGCTCACTCCATCTCACCGTCCCTCCGTCGCTTGCTCTCCCCCACCCTCGCTCACTTTCACCAGGCAGGGGGTTGCGGTTCGGGACGGGTGCGGGCTCTGGGCTGGAGCCGAGGGATTCACAGTGTGTGACGGGGCTCTAGGCTGAGCCTGGGGCAGGAGGTTGGGGTGCAAGCTCTGGGAGGGAGTTAGGGTGCAGGAGAGGACTCCGGGCTGGGGCAGAGTGTTGGGGTGCAGGGTGCTGGCTCTAGGAGGGGGGTAAGGGCTGGGGCAGGGGCGTAGGAGGGGGTATGGGGTGCTGGCTCTGGGAGGGGGCTTAGGGCTGGGGCTTGGGGTACAGGAGGGTGTTCGGGGTGCAGGAGGGGGTATGGGGTGTTGGCTCAGGGAAGGGGCTGGGGGTTAGGGTGCTGGCTTCCTGCCAGACTGCACTTACCATAGACAGCTCCTGGTTGGCGGCACAGTGAGGCTAAGGCAGGCTTCCTGCCTACCCTGGCCCCACGCCACTCCTGGAAGGGGCCAGTGCACCCCTGTGGCCCCTGGGAGGGTAGGGAGCAAGTGGCTCTGCGCCCTGTCCCTCTCTACAGGCACTCCCCCACCAGCTCCCATTGGCCACAGTTCCCCATTCCTGGCCAGTGGAAGCTGTGGGGGTGGTGCTTGCAGGCAGGAGCAGTCCTGAGACCCCTGCCCCCCACTGCACGGGGCCGCAGGGCCGAGCTGGCTGCTTCTGGGCCAGGGCAGGCAGGGAACAAGCCCATCTCCGGAGATCATGGTCGACTGGGAGAGTCCCCAGGATCAACTAGTTGATCGCAATTGACCGGTTCGTGGCCACTGGTCTAACAGGACTTTTCTATCTTCAGTTGTTGTGATAATGCGAAAGATTTTCTTCAGTGTTGTAGTCAAGAGCCTTGAAATGGTTGTAAGGAACAGTATGCTTCAAGATTAGGAAATTGGAAATTTAAGAAATTGAGTTGAAGTAGTATATCGTATGTTTTCTTTTTCCCCTGTCCACAGTGGAAGAACCCAAGCCCTGTGCAGAAACCTTCCTTGATTGAGACCTGGTTGCTCACTGGTGCATAGTGATGAGTTGCATTTAGAATCAGTGGCTGAGCACACAACTTTCACAACACCCCTATAGCTTACTGGACCACATGGTAAGAGACCAGAATGTGTCTCAGAGGGTGATGTTAGAATCATATAATATCAGGATTGGAAGAGACCTCAGGAGGTCATCTAGTCCAACCCCCTGCTCAAACAGGACCAATCCCCAACTAAATCATCTTAGCCAGGGCTTTGTCAAGCCTGACTTTAAAAATCTCTAAGGAAGGAGACTCCACCACCTCCCTAGGTAACGCATTCCAGTGCTTCACCACCCTCCTCGTGAAAAAGTTTCTCCTAATATCCAACCTAAACCTCTCCCACTGCAACTTGAGACCATTACTCCTCGTTCTGTCATCTGGTACCACTGAGAACAGTCTAGATCCATCCTCTTTGGAACCCCCTTTCAGGTAGTTGAAAGCAGCTATCAAATCCCCCTCATTCTTCTCTTCTGCAGACTAAATAATCCCAGTTCCCTCAGCCTCTCCTCATGAGTCATGTGCTCCAGCCCCCTAACCATTTTTGTTTCCCTTCACTGGACTCTTTCCAATTTTTCCACATCCTTGTAGTGTGGGGCCCAAAGCTGGACACAGTACTCCAGATGAGGCCTCACCAATGTCCTTAGCTGCTGGTCTGAGTCTAATTTAAAGATGTGTGGAAGCTTTCATAGAAGGGAATTTGAAAGGGGGGAAGCCAGTGTGTTGGATTACTATCTTTTAGTCATCTGGGTCTTCCTGGAATCCTTCAGTTATGGAAAAATTTAATCCATCCCATCAGGGATATGTCTTCACTAAAGAATTAAGTGTTTTAGCTAAGCCTGGGTGTCGTCACTAGTTCCCCTTCCATCCATACAGTAAAACCTCTAACTGGTGCTTGAGGGTGCTAGCTAGGTGGGCTAGCAGACACAGTTGATGGTATAGGGTTGAGCTTGCTTTTTGCTTCAGCCCAGGCTGGCAAGCCACCTGTTTTCCAGGCTAACCAAACCCAGGTGTGTTTAATTCTTCAGTCCTATCTTATAATTCCACCTGGTCTATACTTTCTTGTCTAACTCCTCCCTTCTCCTGCACTGTGTTTTAACCCCACATTTGCCTGCTTCGTTTCTGCTGCACTTTAATAGCATTTAAACAGAGATGCTATCCAGGAAATCCTTCTCTTGTGCTGCCAGTTGGACAGAAGCTGACACCTGCCTTTGGTTAAAGCTGTGGTGTGATATCAAGAAGACCCATAAGAGCACTTCTGCCCAGGAAGGCTGGACAGGTTCTCCCACAGTGCACTGCAGATTAATTCATGGAGTGGCCCAGGTCAAGGCACTGCTAATAACCATGGGCATTCTTTCAAAATCTGGGCTAGCAAACAGGCCAGTACAGCACTATTGAGAACACAGCCACGCAAGTCTGGCACGAGTAGGTCTTTGTTTTGGGGATGCTCCACCCACGCTAGGCTAGCCTGGGCTGCCTCTCCGGTGAAGACATATGCTGGTTTGTCCTGGTGAAACCTCTTCCAGAACACTAACTTTGCATAATGCTGTTTAGTGTACTATAACCACTTGATGGCACCCTTTGATTTGGTGCATACCTCATTAGTAATAGCATAGTGCAGTGTAGCTGTAGTATTCATAATGGAATAACTTGTAAGAACTAAAGACTGCAAGGTATCTGGTTAAAGTAGAGATGAAATGAATGAAACAGCAAGGCTAAGCTTTCCTGACCCTTCATGAGAGAATAGATGAAAAAAGGAAGAATAAGCCATTGTGCCGAAGGGAGATGATGAAATTCAAGATCCACACACATAATCTCTGGCTCAGCCTCTGAAATGTTAATCCTTGGGTAGAATTATTTGAGCTGTAGATTGCAATTTATCATCAAAATGGCACTGTGTCAAACAATACTTCTTGTATGTGTGATGTTTAGAACTATCCAATTTTAATATAAAATGGTTCACAGAGCACTGTCCTGACATTTAAGTAGTAACTTGTTAAGCTCAGGATGTTTTTGCTAGTTTCTGTACACATGCATAGTAAGCATGTAGAGTTATATTCCAGAGATCGCTTTTAGGGTCTTGCTGTCCATGTATTATGTTTTAAGGAGTGACCTGTTTTGATCTGAGCGATGACAGACGATTGGACTACTTAATAGTAGCTGTAAAATTAAGTAGTCAAAAATTATTTTGAGAGAGATTCTGTACTTTCTTTACGACAAAGAAATATGACAGTCATTTGCTGATATGATAAAAATGTTCACAGATTAAAATTAATATTTTTCCAGATTTGTGTGCCCAATTATTTGGAGTGGGGAGGGTTCAGAAAAAATATTTTCTCCCTGTGTCTTCACCACTGAAAACTCAATACAGGTTTTCCTTTCCCTCCTCTCTAGAATGTGCCAGTAGGGGGAGTTGAAAGTTGCTCTACCAGTAAGGGTAAGAGAGTCTGCCTTAAGATTCAACCGTTTCTACTTTAGAGAACGTTTCCTAATCTGTTAATGAAACCCAAAAATTTCTTATTCAAGGCAATCAGTATAAACTGATTAAAAATAGAGCTACAATTGATTTAGGAAACTGAGAGTTCCCCTAGTGTTCTGAAGCACCATAATTAAGGAAGAAAATGTAAAATTCTAACTTCATGTTTAGAAATGTAAAATGCAATTTCCTATTTAATTCTCTCAATGCACCTGGCTTGCTTGAAAATCTCCCTGTAGCTCCATTGGGTGCAGCAAATGAATAAGCAGAGTTTTAGACTCTAGTACATGTTCAGTAGAACTAGGTCAGTATATCTATTTTTAAAACTGTCCACTATAAGAATACCAAATTATATTTTAAACAGTTTTTAAAAATATTTTTAAAATATCAGTTTATAGTCAAACAAATAAACCCCTTCCTTTGAAAATCTTGTATTTGTTGGTTGTGGGTGAGTGAGAGGATGGAAGAGAGGGAGGAAAGGTATAAACCTTGATAATTACACACTTCCAAAATTCCTATTCAACATCCCCTTTTAAGATGTGATCAGTAACTGCTTTGAATTTTTGTAGTGGTATAAAGTTTGTTTCAACATAACAAGTAATTAAAATATGCTGGTATCAACAAAACAATTTGAAAGTGTGCATTACATGCGATTATTAGAAAGATACCAGGCATTTCAGAACTGTAGGACTGACTGAGGAGTCATATAGCTGTGAACTGAACTATTAAGGAGACATTTGTCTGCAGTGGAACCTTTTGTGTTAATCCTTCCAACCTTTATATTGTAGCATTTTTGTGATGGTATGTCGCCAAAGAATAACTTCTACTGTGCACTTATGGTACCTCGCTGTCAGAGTTGAGTTATTATGTGGTATTTTTTAGCACAATTTCATCAGCACGCTAATTTTATTTTATATTTCTCATGTACTGTGGACCTGTTTTTCAAAGGTTGAGGTCTTAGTAGTGACTGCAGAATCTAAATGTCCCTGTATCTTTTGTCTGCAAAAATGAGTATGTATTCACTCAGTATTCAGTAATCTGTTTGTGTATGCAATGAGGTGTTTCACATGGGTGTATCTGTGGCATGTATGAGCACACCTTAGATATTCAATTTTGAAAATTACACAGAGGAGTATAAGGCACACATATGTATGTATAACTTATAAAATGCATGTGTATTTAACTTAAAATTACACAGATCACAAACAGCTTTGCCATCCCAAAACATACATCCCAAAGTATATAATAGGTCTGAGCACATTTTCCAAAGTATACTGTTTTTATCAAAAGAAGACAGAATGGTAATTTTCTCACACGACCAACTTTTGCATGTCTGATGTTGGTTTGAGCTGCTGCATAAATATTGCAGTTGTTCAGGCTTGCAGGTACTTAATTAATAATGATTTAGAATTTCCTGATGTTGACTCCTGTTTGTTATATTCAGAATGAATGCAGTCTTGGAAAATTGATGTATGATAAAATGGCATGAAAGAGTATTTTGTGATAAATATAGCTATTCATGTGCATTGTTAGATAAAGATTTTGTAAGTTAAAACCAATCATGCTACAGTTGGTTCTTTAGTTGCCTTTTGGCTAAAAAGCCATTCCAAACTACTGCAATACCTTTTAGTATCAGGGGATTTATATTCCATTCTTTCCAAGTGCAATGTACAGATATAACCTATTTCTGATAAATGTGTGATGCAGATGAATGGCAAAGGCTAGTTTAATAATATCTTGGATACCAGGTGTTCAAAGTCATGAGTTATGTTTGAGGATCAAATCTTATTGACTTAGTTTAAATAGTTCCACTTTATTTATTATGACCAGTTTAACTTTTCATTATAAATAAGACTCTAGATTAAGCTTCTGGTGTCCTGATTTGCATCCTGGTTGTAAATACACAAATACGAAATCTGTCCTTAAACCAGAAACTGTAGAGAAGCGAGTCACAACAAATCTTGAGAACACGTTGTTTTGCATTCTGTCTGGAGGAAGTATGACAAAGTCTCTTAAGGAATTGCTTGAAAATGCATACAGTATTTAAAAACAGACTTGGTTGTCATGCTGCCAAAAAAGGTTAATAGTTCATTTTGTTTCTATAAGGATTTTTGGTCACTGTACATAAAAACAAAAGTTTGTTTAAACTTTATTTGTCTTGTATTAGTTTTGATAAGGTAATGGACTAAACTAATTTTAGTATATTTCAGAAATGTAAGTGGCAGAAAGATTTTAAGTAAATATTATACAATTATATGAAATTCATTTACATTTTGCACTGAAGTTAATTCAATAGTAGTCTTCTGAAGAAAACTGTATTCTGAACTTGGTATGACATTTGGCTATATATGTGTTCTTTTGTATAGAATATACACACACAAAAATGAGGTGATCATGTACTTGGCGTATGTTTTTAATTTTGAGTGTACATTCCCTGAAGAAACAAATAGCCTGAGTTAAGTGATTGGATTTCAGTTTTACAAGCTTCAATCCTGGCCGCACAGCGTTTAGTGGGGTACATGATTGGCTATTATATATGCAAACTTGCTTATAATTTGCTCTGGCAGAATGCTTGTTTCATATTTCTAATATTTGCTGGAGACACTTATACAGGCAGTAAAAATTGTTGTGTACACAGTTGCGTTTTGGCTACACTTGGTTATATTTAGGTTAGATCTGGACTAATATTGGCTTACAATTGCTACTTACAGTGCATTACCATTTCAGATCTGTACATTTACTTTTAAGGTATGTCAATTGTTGTAAATAATTAAAGTGGTGCAGATGCTGTTGTCCAAGCCAATTTAAAGAATAAAGCATGAATTTCCAGTTATGTGAGCTAGATAATAATAATGCCGTAACAGGGTAGCTGCCTTTGTGAGCCAATTACACTCTAGATAGTCAAAGTAGGTCTGTGGTTCACTCTGTGCCTTTGCTTGTTCTGAGAACACACTGCTCCTTTTTGTCTATTTATATTGCTGAGTAATCTTAGTTTCCCTCACTGGCGGCAGGGTGGTCCAAGTGACAGATTTTACTCTTAATAAGCTTAGGGGCAATAATCCAAGTTATACAGGTCACATGTACAGTGTGATGACTTTGAGTTTTATTTTTTCCAGCTATAGTTGTGCCAAAACATCAGACTTGTTGAAGTATTCTCTATTAGCTGCTAGCTAAATGGAGCTAAAATACTAATTTCTGATAATTGACTAATGCGGAAATACAGTGTTTTTCTGCTTATGAGTATGCCACAGGTGGGTTGGGTGCATTGGGTCCCCTGTGGGGCCAACCATGATACTGCAGGTGCCTTCTGCCTTTGTCCACAAGTTCTGGCTGCCTGCTTGGAGAAGGATGCTTGCCATCAGCCTCTATGCACTTAGCCAGTTTCTGAGTTTGTTATTTTTATTTATCTGTACCTTTAAGTAAACAAGCAAAACCTCAAAGGCCAACTCTTCATTGCAGTGATTGCAGGCAAGGCAGTGATTGCAGGCAAGGCACTGACCTGGGCTTTGAGGTTCTGGGCTAGCCCTGATGAGAGCTCCTCCTCTTTCCCAGTCTCACCCAGTACTGACCCTGAGAAAAGCCGGGCAAGTCTTCTTAACAGTCCTGCTGGCTCCTGATTATTCAGTGTCTCTTCCTGGTCCTTCTAGGCCTCTGAATCACTAAGACTTGCTGGTACCCCAGCCTGAGCCGGGTGTGTCAGCGTACTGATACCTCCAGCAGGAAGCACAGAACACTTGATAGACCCCCCACCACCACCACCACCCATCAAATGGTGTTATAAGCTTAAGTCTCTGCTTCTATTTTTGTTTAAACATTTTGTGTATTTCAATTAATTGTGAAGTCTTTGCTTATTTACAAGTATGTATAGAGGAATGAATTGACGTGATTCCTCAAGTTCATCACTCCTCAGTTATGAAGAAAGTTTTCATTGTGTTTTATCTTAATTATTTTAAACTTACATGTAAACATGAGTGGCAGTGTGATTTCTTCCTCACCTACTTTTTGGCACGATGTCTGTTTGCTTTTGATACACATGTGAAGCTGTGGATAAGATGTTTGGAAGTATTTAATATGTTTTTGTATGTAACACTACAGAATACATAATTTCTATTATATGAATTGCCATTGTCTTCTAGGAGTTTACTTTCATGATTAAGGTGTGAAATTGTGGCATGTTTGAGTAATCACAGCAGCTGTAACTCAAATCAGACAATGCCATCACAAATTATGGGCCCTGGTCCTTAGCACAGGTTAGACTTTTATGCATTTCATACTACAGGTTTATTCACAACTGATCTTGTTTTAAGAGGAAGAGAAATAATAGTTTGTGGTGGGGGGGAACACGCATCAGTTCTTCTTTGAGTGATTGCTCATGTCCATTCCATTGTCCGTGTGTGTGTGCATCTTGTGCATGGTTGTCTGAGATTTTTCCCTCAGCCGTACCTGTCAGGGCAGCGTGAGCGCTCTCTGGTGCCTTGCAGCATAACATGCTGGTATAAAGGGTCGCAACCCCCTTCAGTTCCTTCCTACCGCAAGGGATGGTTGTTGGAGCTCCAATATTTGTATCTGCTGGTACCCCTCTTTTAGTGTATATAGTATGTGTAGAGTTAGTTTTTAGTCTACTTTAGTAGTAAATACATTTGTGCATATTTAGATGTCAGAATAAGTTTAGGATAGCAATTTTCTAGAGAGGAATTCCCGATTTCCAGTTGGGTATTGGGCTCGGTACTGGACTAATGCCTTGTTCTCCTGACTTCAAAGCCTGTCGCTCATATAACAAGTCTATGCCAGTGAGTGACCCCACCCCAGCCACCTTTAGTATCTAGGAGAGGCACAAGTGAGGGACAAATGTCACATTTGTAAAGGGCTCAAATCCCTATCGAAAAATAATAGGACTGCCAGACTCAAGTACCTGCTTATGGAGTCTGTGCTTCGCTCACCATCGGAACGAGTACCGAGCATGTCCGAGTTAGTTAAGAGAGCTCCCCCTCCTCTGACTAAGGCAAATCGTTATTGCCAATACCAAAGATGAGAAGACGTAAGTCTCCCAAAGACTAAGTGCCAGGGCCATCAAAGTCTACGGTGAAGGCACCAAGCAGAGGCAAGGACTCAGAGGTGTGCACAAAGAAGAGGCACTCCCAGACAGTAGGTAAACCGGGAGGGATTGCTGACTCGGAGCCGATGAAGGGTCCCTTGAGGCCCGTGCTTTTCAGTGCTGGAGACTCAGGAGCCCTTTCTGGTGCAGTCTACACCCAAGGCTTCTGAGGCAGCCAAAGAGTCACTCAGCCTGTCTGTTCCCTTGCTGTTCAGGAGTCTTGCGAATTACTGGCATTGCAAGTGCACGCTCACATGGTCCCGGCGGCAGCTCTAGAGCACCGTTCAGTACTGGTAGCTTCTGTAGTCGTGGCACCTCTCCATAGAGCTCCAACTAGAGGTAAATGATCTTGCCGGTACCCCCATCTCCAGTGCTGAAGGGGTCAGCTCCACCATGGTCTGAGGAAATGGGCTCGTCATCAGACTTCAAGATTGGATCATATTCATCTGGACCCAAGTATGCCCAGCAGCCCCAGAGGAGTACCTGCCCACCATGGTACCAGCCACAGCCTCAGCCCTCTAAGGACTAATGACCTCCACATAGCTGGGTCCGGACTCCATATCAAAGGCCCATTGGGAACCCTGGGGGCTTTCCTCCACATTCTAGAGCCACTCTGCTCCCTTCCTGCCCTTCTACATTAGCTAGGTGCTGGGAGGATCCGGAACAAGGTCACCGTCTTACTTCCCCACGGTCCCAAGCCAAACTTAAAATATAAATCAATACCGGTAACTTTAAATCCTATTAAAATATGTAGAATCTGTCTGTAGAAAGGTTGTGCTTTGGTTTATGTGGCCCTTCTGTGTAATAAGGTTGGGCACTACTAAACAATCATTTTGACCTGTCGGGAGCAGTCTGCCACTTTAGAGTGCCATCTGTCTCCACCCCATTCATTTGCCTATCCCTCTTCCTAAGTGCTTGGACGTGCATCACCACAGATCAGAGTGGGGGAACTGGGATACACCCTTAATTATTTCTATCCCTCCTTCCCTGCCCCTCTCACAAGGGCATGTTATTTCAGAAGATTCACTCTCCTTGTGGGGACCATGCAGGAAGTTCCCATATCATTCAGAGGAAAGGGATTTTATTCCGGTTACTTCCGAAGACGGGTTCTCAGCTCTATTTTAGATTTAAGGCAGCTAAACAAATTCCTAAAGAAAACAAAATTTTGGCTGCTTCCGGTAGCATCTATTATGCCTTCCTTAGATCTTGGGGTCTGGTACGCTGCTCTTGAGTTCAAGGGTGCTTATTTTTACATAGTAATTTACCAGATACACAGAAAGTTTCTCATATTCATGGTCAACAGATCCTACCACCAATTTGCAATACGGCCGTAGCAGCCCCTCACATATTCAGGAAATGCATGGCTGTAGTAGCACATTTCTGTGAAGATTGGAGTCCACGTATTCCCCTATCTGAACAAGTGGTCGGTCCGGGTCTCAGGTCCTCTCCAGAGTAGCCACTATTCAGTCCACTTTTGACGTGCCGGGGCTCCTGATCGATACAGAGAAATCTATCTTGACACCTGTTCAAAGGCTAGAATTCCTTGAGGCAGTCCTGGACTCTACAGAGGCCAGGGTTTTCCTGCCTGAGCAGAAGTTCCAAACAATGCAGGTCATTCCTCTAGATCTAAGGTGCACCCTCTCAGTGTGGTTCGGAATTTGCCTCTGACTTCTAGGACACATGGCAGCATGCACTTACGTGGTGCAGCGTGCCAGGCTACGCCTCAGAGAACTACAGGGTTGGCTAGCATTAGTGTTTTCAGCAGCCAGTTGTCATGTTGGCATGGTGTTTCAAGAACCTGCTCAGGTCTTGTCCTCTGGGGACTTTTAGATAGAGCTTGCAAATGTTCCCTTTGCCTCGCCACAACAGCGCTCGCTCTAGTCACAGATGCATTGGATTTAGGTTGAGGAGCTCACTTAGGTCCCCTTCAGACTCAGGGCCTTTGGTCTCCTCAGGATCTAAGCTTCCATCTAAATATAAGGGAACTATAGGCCATCCATTTTGCTTGCCTGGCATTCCTTACATATATCAAGGGGTGAAGTTGTTGGTACTCTGACAACACAGTGGCTATGTTCTATGCAAATAAACAAGGAGGGCCCCTCTGACAAAGGTATGTCAGGAGGCAATCATTCTTTTGAATTTCTGCATTGCCAGATCCATCAACCTGAGAGCTGCATACCTTCTGGGAGTCCAGAACACTCTGGCAGGCCACCTGAACAGGTAATTTGCTGGTCTCTGTGAGTGGTATCTTTGCCCAGAGGTGTTCAGGTCCATTTTCCAGTGTTGGGGAGCTCCCCAAGTGAACCTGTTTTGCAACATGAGCGAACAAAAAATGTGGTCATTTTTTTGTTTCCAGCAGGGTCATAGCCTCGGTTCACAGACGGATGCTTTCCTCCTACCCTGGTCTAAAGGCCTGCTGTATGCCTTCCCGTCAGTTCTGCTCCTAGCAACAGTCTTATCCAAAGTCAAGCAAGATTCCATGTGTCCCTGTCAACATTGGTTTTCAACTCTGCTTGTCCTATCAGTCAGACCTCCGCTGCTGTTCTCAAGACGTGGACCCAGCTTTCTCCTTTACCCCAACCTTCAGGCTCTCTACCTGACTGCATTGATGCTTCATGGCTGACAACCTCAGAACGACTTTGCTCTAAGGGGCTACAGCAAGTTCTGCTAAATAGTAGGACGCCTTTATCTAGGTCTGCTTACCTTGCTAAATGGAAGAGATTTTCCATTTTGGTCCATACAAAGAGGCATCCCCCCAGGTCAGGCTCTGATTTGCCATATCTTGGACTATCATTTGTTTCTGAAATGACAGTATTATTAGCACTTAGTTCCAAAAGAGTCCATATGGTGGCTATCTCAGCTTTCTATCCTCCCGTGGATAACTGATCCATTTTTTCACACCCTGTGTTCATTAGATTTCTAAAGGGTTTGTTCCACAGGTTCACAGCCTGGTTCCACAGTGGAGTTTAAATTGAGTTTTGGCACAGTTGATTTGTCTCCCCTCTTCCCTTTTGAACCACTAGTGACTTGTTTTGTTACACATGACTATTAAGGTGGCTTTTTTGGTTGCTAGAGCCTCAGTCAATAGAGTAGGTGAGCTGTGAGCTTTAGTGTCAGAGTCTCCCTATACAATTTTATTTAGGGACAAGGTTTTCCTTCGACCTCACCCAAAATTCCTGTCTAATGTGATTTCCAATTTGCACATTAATCAAGCAGTTCATTTACGGACTTTCTTTCCAAAGCCTTATTTGAAGAAAGGGAAAGAAAAGTTCCATACTGTAGGTATTAGAGCTTTGGCTTTTTATCTGGATACAACTAGGCCTTTCAGGTCTTCATCTCAGTTCTTAGTTTCAGAATAAAGGGCTACCCAGTATCCACACAGAAGATCTCTCGCTGTATTGGTTTATGCTACCAATTGGATGATATTGCACCTCCAAGTAAAGTGGTGGCTCACTCAGCCAGGTCACTGGTAACTGCCACAGCCTTTCTAGCTTGTGCACCTATACTGGATGTTTTTTGTAGGGCGGCAACCTGGTCGTCGGTCCGTAAATTTGCATTTCACTATGCTTTCTCTCACCAATCTAGAGATGGTGCCGGATTTGAACTGGTGGTCCTACAATCCCTTTTCAATTAGACTCCAAGCCCACTTCTTGTTTGAATGGCTTGTGAGTCACCTACAGTGGATTGGATGTGTGTAATCACTTGAAAAAGAAAAAAAAACTGTTACGTACTTTTTCATAACTGTTGTTCTTCAAGATGTGTTGCACATGTCCAGTCCAGAACCGACCCTCCATCCCCTCTCTATCAGTGTCTTTCTGGTAAGAAGGAACTGGGGGAGGGGTGTCAGGAACAACATGGCCCCTTATACCTACATACCGTGGTGCGAGGCACCAGAGGTGCTCATGCTGCCCCAACAGGAACTGCGGAGGAAAAAATTTCCACTAACTGGTCATGAGGTGTGCACACACCTACAGCGGAATGGATGTGTGTAACACATCTTGAAGAACAACAGTTATGGAACGGTAAGTAACTGTTTTCTCCTTCAGCCTCTTTCCCCCTCCACCAGTTACCAGGGGGTGGGAGGGAGGTGTCTTTGCTGCCCTCATTCCTTTCCATCTTGTATTGTATTTAAAAATATATATATCCTTTTCTGCTAACACTCCTTGACTCAGAACTATTGCTTGTCTGGGGCCACTTCATGAAATCATGCTTTTTATGTCCCTAGGATTAGCTATGTTTCCTAAAATTATTTTACACTGAGTCTTTTCTGGTTTTGGCAGTTTTCTACCTAATATTGTCAAGACAGTATCAGATGAAAAACAAGGTGCCATTCTCTTTGCTTTTGTTGACTTTTTATTTTTATTTTAAAGCGCGTACACTTCTGTGACATTGCTTAGTTTCATGGAAATCTTTGTGATGGTTTTGGCAAGGTGGGAGATCAACTTTCTTTGTTGGAGATTTAAAAAAGATTAAGACCTCATTGCTTGGACGAGACTAGTAGGCAAGATCTAATTCACAACTATATAAGAGACACAGGCATCTTTAGGTAGTTTAAAAAAAAATCACTGTACTTGTGTATAATTTTGTAGGAGTGGATTTATTTTTAAGTCATGCCATTCACCTGAAGTAACATCTGACTGTTACTGTTCTGTATGGGGTAATAACTTAAGGCAAAAGGCCCCAACTCAGCAGGTATTTAAGCACATGCCTAACTTTGGCAAGACTTTAAGACTAAGTTCGTGTGCTTAAGGTTAGGTATGTGCATAAGTACCTTGCAGAATTGGGGTCTATGTTATAGCATCTCTTTCTTGTGCTGTCACTTTACAATTGTAAATGGATAGTGAAAATATTTATCTTCATAAGGAGGATTCAGAGGCTTCTGTCTCATACTATTGGCAACCTTATAGATGTACATTTTTGCATTTGTTATCGTCTCAAAGGATCAGATCTTGTGATAATTGAAGTCAATGGCACAAGGGCCAAAATGTCAGTGGACTGCATGTACATCAAAATCAGAATGTACTGATACCCCATCGCTTGCAAGATGGTATTCAGTATATCACATGATCTGCATTTTATGATCTTTGGTTTTGCTATATGCTCTACTTTGTCTCCTTCCTCCTCTTTTTGACAGATCATGTTATAGTGGGAACAAAGTTATATTCCTCTATTGAGAATGTTTAAAGAAGCTAAATTGTTAGGCAGAATTGTTGAAAATTCATTATTACTATGTCAGACATGTAGAAATGACCATTCTTAACTGAGAATGTTGTGTGTTGCTCTAAGTCTTAGGGATTTTCATTGAATTATGTTCAGTGAGAAGAAAACCATTTTTGTATTAAAAGTTTTTCACAATTAAAAAGCTGGAAAAACTGGTTTAAAAAAATGTTAGCCTAAGAACACACATCTTTTGTGGACCTAAGCATATGACTTTTATCAACAATATTTCATATTTAATCAACATAAAATGAAGTACTTTCTTCACATGAACGGGACACTGATCAGGTCTCAGCCAAGGCAAATAAAAGAATGAATGCTTTGTCAATCATCCATAACTAATTTGTGCATACATAGAAAAAAAATTAAATCTGTTTTTAAGAAGAGATTTTCCATGGAAGCAGCAAGGGAGTATTCAGTAATTTACAGCAAATAGCAATGTGTTCTTGTGACTGCTTTTATTTCTTCATTTTAACAGAATTTCATAGAAAGCTAGAAAAAAATACCAGGTTTTAAAAAGTTTTCTACCAAAATATTCTGAGACAGGCCTAAGCTGAGAGAGCGATATGGACAGATTCTTTTATCCGTTGGCACATATTCATATTATTGCAGGGAGCCTTTGCATATCTTTCTGATGAACACAACTAATAGATAATACACAGTGGAGAAATGTTAAATGCATTGCCTCTTTGCACAGAAAAGATGATTGTGTTGCTCCTGTGACAGTGTGGTTATGGTTGATGGGGCAGCTTCATTATGAGCCCCTGTTTTCAGGCTTTTTCAGCTTTTTTTTTTAAATCACCCTTTGGAGTGAAACTTTTATGCTTGTCAGTCTAGAGATGAATTTTTGAAGAAATCCATTTAGACATTTTTTTTAAGTTAGGTTCAGGGGGAAAACGTCTTTCGTGCTTTAAGAAAGTTGTTCAGATGTTTTTTGTGATTAATGAAAAACCCACTTTTTAAAATACTACAAACTTAGACTATGTACAGTACATAGTGCTCACTGACAAATGTGTGTTTTAAGGAACTTTGAACAAGAGCATGTGCACAATACATTTTTTCCTCATTAACTTGAGCATGCAAAGGGTGTGACTATTCAGAAGCATTGTATGCGTGAGCATTCATGTATCTAGTCACATGCAGATCTTAATCTTCAGGAGCCTCCCTGTGCCCTATTTATTCGTCCCTCCCTTGATAATTACATCATACTTTCAACGTAAATTTCCCATGCTCTGGGGTTTTGCAGCCAAAAACATACGGCACCCTGCAGAATACACACAATTTCAAATGTCCTGGTTTTGGGAGACGGCCGCCAAGGGAGACGCCAGGGATCCTTTCCTCTGTGAACATTATCCTTTTTTGGGAGACGCCAGGGATCCTTTTCTCTGTGAACATTATCCCACTACAAGGTCCATTGAACTTGCAGTTCCAAGCATGTAGCTTTAGATTTCAGTATGCAGTAGAATTTCACATTAAAATTAGCCCACTGGTTTAATTGAAACTATGCTTGCCAGATTGCAAATTCAAATAAAGAAATAAAATTACCAAATTTGGCAATGAAGTGGCACCAGTAACAGAACTGTATATTAGGCAGGGCAAGACCACTTTTTTCCTTAGAAAGCCAGAGCATTGTGAGGAATTCACAACTCGTGTTGCTGCCACAGATCTTTCAGACTTGTGGAAGTCCTGTGATATTCATTTAGAAACATCAATTGGGAGATAGTGAAAGATGTATAGGAGCAGTGGCAGGTGTCCAGATTCCCTCCATATCCAGGACATCACCAGGTTTTATTACTACGTATCTTGATTGATTTTAGCCATAACAGAGGGGATGTTACAGTTTTATGAAACCTCACATTTAATAGCTCTCTGGATTCCTTAATGCAATATCTTGACACACATGAAAGAAATTGTGAGGGGATGGGAAGAGAATAAATTGGATGTTCAAAGCCATAATCTCAGATATTTAACCTTACTATATAGTATGTAGCCAATGGGCAGCAGAACTCCACACTTGGCTGAAGTAGCACTGGATATCACAATGGTGGGTACATTTCAAGTAACTTCGCATTCCTTGTGTGCTATATGCTGAAGGCAGAGATATCACCGTATTGGTGAATAGCTTGATCCAAGGCGAGTGTCACAGCTCAACAGAGAGGCATAAGGGGATACCATTAGAAAACACCTTCATCCATATCCTGTACAGTTTTTCAGACCTATATTAAAATAATAAGCAAATGTAAAAGTTGCAATATTTCAACACAGTCAGAGGCCTTTTGCATCTCAGATGAAATTCCTCAGACTTTGCAAATTGTATTTTATTGAACACCATATGAACACTCTATGAATACATCTACACTGCTGCCAGGAGTGTGCTTCCAAGCTCGATTAAACATACATATGCTAGCCCTGCTTGAGGTGGCATGCTCAAAATAACAGTGTAGTTGGGGATAGTAGGGGCGGCAGCTCAGTCTAGCTGCCTGAGTACAAACCTGCCCTGGCCCCTTGGGTAGGCCTGGCATCCTGCTATTTCTAGCATGCTAGTTTGAGCAGAGCTAGTGCACATCTGTCTACTCGCACTGGGAGGACATACCCTATGAGAGCTGTCAGCAAACCTTCTGCCTTTTACAAGACCTGTCTGAACAGAGTTTCAGTGCTGGGATAATGAATTCCCTTCAATTTTACTAACCGCTTTCAAACATATTGTCATAGCTGAGAAGGGAAATGGGTGTGTATAAGGCCACCAGAGTGGGTGACCTTTCTTCTTTTTTAGTATGAAGGAGATAGCTGCCACAGATACTGTCAAGTACAGTTCAGTGTAGGAGGTGAGAAAGGAGTTGAATAGTTTGGTTACCATGGTGGGAAGCTGAAGGCAAAAGTTCTCTTGGAATTCATCCTTGGTCTATCAAGGCCTTGTCTTCCTATGTTGCCTTTGTTACCTCAGCAGCCTTTCCCAGTCTTATTTGTTTAGTTCTTCTGTGCATCATTCAGTTAGACTAAAGAGCTGGATATGAATCTATATCAAGTTGGAAGACCTGATATTCTGCCACACAACTTTCAACAAAAATTCTTAAAGCCATCACTGGTTTAACACAGCTGCTCTAGGTACACTCCTGGTTGAGTTATGCGTATAAGTCTACCTTTTTATAACTTCAAAGGCTTCAAAAAGTTTTTGGGCCTTACCACCAGGGTTGCTTATCTGAGTGCCAGGTAGAAGAGAGAAAGCCGATTTAGATCCTGAATAATGAAAGACATAAAATTAAAGGAAGATGAACGCCTCTGGCTGCAAGGAACAGTAGAAGCTATACGAAAGAAAAATGTGTATAGAGAGTCATTTGACTTTGACACTCACATTATGTATTCTACCTGGTTTGCCAATTTCTTTAGCTAAGGACTTTCTTTTGGTAGGCTGCTGCTGTTTATACATTTGCCTTGTGTAACCACTTCAAAGTTTTCCCATCACAGTTAATGGGGTACTGCTGCATAGAGTGTACTAGAAAGTCTCCATTTCATGGTTGATGACAAGGTATTGAATTCACTCGATAACAAAATTAATGTGGTTAAACCCCTGGAGATTACTGCCAGTCATAATTCGTGATTCTATATGGTTGCATTTAATCTAGGCCTTAATTTTACCCAATAACTGGAAGAAAGAGGAAATATAGGACTGGGTTGCTGAGCAGTAAGTAAAACTGCCCACTCCAAGGTGAATACCCTATATATTCCAAAATGTTGTCTCTGGCATAAACTCTGTGTCCCCTATGGCACAACCCCCAGCATGCTCCCCTGGAAGGAGTGAAAGAGACAGGGTGTAGAAAAGTATCAAAATTACTTCCGATAATCTGTACCTTTGCCCTTTTTAAACTGGAAAAAATACTCTTGCCCACTTCACAAGATCCTTCACATTATAAAGCATTCCTATTGGAAGTCTCAGGGCAAAAATAAAAAAAGGGGGGTGGGAAATGGGTGATGTCCTGTTAGGGGCCTGCTATAGGCCACAAAATCAGGAGGAGGAGATGGATGAACATTTTTAGAACAAATAGTGGAGCTATCCAAAGCACAGGGAGCTGCTGTTGTGGGGGACTTTAACAACCCAGATATCTGCTGGAAAAAAATACAGCAGGATAGTTATTGTCCAACAAGTTCTTAGGCCATATCTACAGTACGGGTACTATTAGGCTAACCAGATAGCAAGTGTGCAAAATCAGGATGGCTGTGGGTGGTGGGAGTCTGGCGGACAATAGACATCTGTATAAGATAGTAGAGATCTATAAAATCATGACTGGTGTGGAGAAAGTAAATAAGGAAGTGTTATTTACTCCTTCTCATAACACAAGAACTAGGGGCCACCAAATGAAATTAATAGGCTACAGGTTTAAAACAAATAAAAGGAAGTATTTCTTCACACAATGCACAGTCAACCTGTGGAACTCCTTTCCAGAGAATGTTGTGAAGGCCAAGACTATAACAAGGTTCAAAAAAGAACTAGATAAATTCACGGAGGATAGGTCCACCAGTGGCTGTTAGCAAGGATGGGCAGGGATGGTGTCCCTAGCCTCTGTTTGCCAGAAGCTGGGAATGGGCGACGGGGGATGGATCACTCAGTGATTACCTGTTCTGTTCATTCCCTCTGGGGTACCTGGCTTTGGTCACTGTTGGAAGACAGGATACTGGGCTAGATGGACCTTTGGTCTGACCCAGTATAGTGGTTCTTATGTTCACAACAACAAAGAATCCCAGTGCAGAGGAAAGATAGGAAGAATAGTAAGAGACCAATATGGCTCCCTCAGGAGCTCTTTAATTACCTGAAAATCAAAAAGTAATTTTATAAAAAGTGGAAATGAGAATAGATCACTAAGGATGAGTACATAAGAATAGCATATGCATATAGGGAGAATATCAGAAAGGCTAAGGCACAAAATGAGTTACAACTAGCTAGGGACATGAAAGTAAAAAAGAAGAGGTTCTAGAATACATTAGAATTAAGAGAAAGATGAAGGAAAGTGTAGGTTCATTACTTAGTGGGGAAGGAGAGTAAATAATGGATGACAGAATGAAGGCTGAAGTGTTTAATGCCATTTTTGATTCAGTCTTCACTAAAAAGGTTATGTGTGATCAGATGCTTAGCACAACATTAACAACTAGGGGGAAAGATCTCAGGATAAAACAGTGACAGAATAGGTTAAAGAACATTTAGGTAAGTTTGGTGTATTCAAGTTGGCAGGACCTGATGAAGTTCATCCTAGGTTATATAAGGAACTAGATGAAGCAATCTTGGAACTGGTAGTAATTATCCTTGAGAACTCCTGGAAAATGGATGAGGTCTCAGAGGACTAGAGAAGGACAAACACAGTACCTGTATTTAAAATGGGGTGGAGGAGGGGAAGAGAGCTTGGGGACTTATAGACCAATCATCCAAACGTCTGTATCTGAAAAGATTCTGGAACAAATTCTTAAACAATCAATTTGTTCAAACCTAGAGGATAATAAGGTGATGATAAGTAATAGCCAACAGGGATTTGTCAAAATAAATCATGTCAAACCAATCTAATTTTCTTCTTTGAGAGGGTAACTAGCCTACTGGACAGGAGGAAGAAGTAGCTATGATATATCTGGACTTTATGAAGGCTTTTGACTCAGTTCCACATAACGTTCTCTTAAGCAAACAAGGGAAATATGGTCTAGATGAAATTACTATAAGGTGGGTGTATAACTGGGTGAAAGACCATATTCAAAGAGAAGTTATGAATTGCTCAGTGTCAAGCTGGGTGGATGTATCTAGTGAGGTTCTGCAAGGATCTGTCCTGCATCTGGTACCAGTCAATATTTTCATTAATGACTTGGATGATGGAGATGAGAGCATACCTATAAAATTTGCAGATGACACCAAACTAGGAGGGGTTGCAAGCACTTCGGAGGACATGATTAGAATTCAAAACAGTCTTGATAAATTGGAGAATTGGTGTGAAATCAGCAAGATGAAATTCAGTAAAGACAAGTGCAAAATACTACACTTGGGAAGGTAAAATCATATGCTCAAATGCAAAATGGGTAATAACTGGATAGGCAGCAGTACTGCAGGAAAGGATCTGGGAGTTATAATGGATCACAAATTGAATATGACTCAACAATATGATACTGTTGTGAAGAAGGCAGATACCATTCTGGGATATATTAACTGGAGAGTCCTATGTAAGACATGGGAGTTAATTGTTCTGCTCAGCACTGGTGAGGTCTGAGCTGGAGTACTGTGGCTAGTTTTGGGTGCCATACTTTAAGAAAGATGTGAATGAACTGGAGAGAGTCCAGAGGAAAGCAGCAAAAATGATGACAGATTTATAAAACATGACCTGTGAGGAAAGGTTGAAAGAACTGGACATGTTTAATCTAGGGAAGAGATGATTGAGGGGGCACCTTGTAGCAGTCCTCATATATGTAAAAGGTTGTTGTAAAGAGGACGGTGATCAGTTGTTCTCCATGTCCACCAAGGGGGGGACAAAAAAAAATGGCTTATTGGGCAGCAAAAGAGATTTAGGTTGGATGTTAGATTACCTAGGGCAGTTGTGGAATCCTCATCATTTGATGTTTTTAAGAACAGGTTAGACAAACATCTGTCAAGAATGGGCTAGCTATAATTGGTACTTCCTCAGTGTGGGAGGACGGTCTAGATAACCTCTTGAGATCCCTTCCAACCCTACCCTTCTGTGGTTCTATAACTGTTCAAAACAGACTGTAACAAAGATTTTCAAAAATGAATATCTAAAGTTAGGCTTGAGCACCTGGGAGCTCTGATTGAAAGTGAGAGTATCAAAGTGCTTAATAGTCTTGCCCAGCTTACTAAATTTGTCCAATTTTCTTGTGACTATTTCCTCTAGTGCCCTTGATAAGCATCAAGATAGCCTTACTTAGAGGCAGATACTTCAGTTTGTCTCATCTAAGTCTGTTGATGAGTTGTTAAAACAAATGTGATTTCTTAGTTTTCTTTAATCGGCTAGTCCTTTCACTAATGTCAGAGAGGTATCATTTGAGTTAGCATGTAAACTAGACAGAAAACACAGTAAAAAGCAATGCAAACAAAACAAAAGCAAGAGTATTTGAGGGAGCCCAAGAAAGTAGCTGTTACGCTGTTAGAAAAGGTATCAGTTCATCGTATGTCAAAACTATTTGTTCAGAATATGTTGTCTCTGGACAGTTTTGTATAGGAAAGCTTTTAAGGATAGTATGTCAGAATTTTCTGAGTATAGTAACTCACATGGTGAAACTTAATCACACCAAACAGCTTGATTGCAGTAACGGCATAGCTAAGATTATACTGTACTACCAATGCATTTCAGTCTTTGTGTCTGGAACTTTCCATCTGATTTTGCCATTGGAGATTTCCAAGGATCATGAAGGCAGAAGACAGGTCTGTTAAGAGAAACACTTCGTTCTTTCCACCAAAAATTTGGTCCTGTGGAGCAAATTTGCAAATTGTTTTTTCATCTAAAAGGTCCATTTCAATAAATTTCTTCTTATCTGAGCGATTTCCTAAACTCCAATTGGAATTTTTTTAAAAAAGAAGAAAAGCAGCCTGTGGTACCACTTTTCATTTTCTTTCCAGTTACAGAAAACATCCTCTGTCGTTAGTTAGGTAATAAATATAGTACAGTACTTCCTATTTAAATAAAAGAACAGGAGTATTTGTAGCACCTTAGAGACTAACAAATTTATTAGATCGTAAGCTTTTGTGGTCTACGGCCCACTTCATCGGATGCATAGAGTGGAACATATAGTAAGAAGATAGATAGATAGATATAGATATATACACATACAGAGAACATGAAAAGTGGAGTTAATTAATTAGCCTCTTAATCCACTTTTCATGTTCTCTGTATGTATAGATATATCTTCTTACTATATGTTCCATTCTATGCATCTGATGAAGTGGGCTGTAGCCCACAAAAGCTTATGCTCAAATAAATGTGTTAGTCTCTAAGGTGCCACAAGTACTCCTGTTCTTTTTTTTGGATACAGACTAACACGGCTGCTACTCTGAAACTTCCTATTTAATCATTCATCAGTTTATATACATTCACCTATATATGGGTCCAAATATAGCTATTTAAAGGAATTGTTCTAACATTTTCATGACTTTCGTACCTTCCTTTTCCAGTCACTATGCCTTGAACTCCAATTTTCCTGACGCGTGGAAGAATTTTTTAAACATTAAATTCTCCTTTCAAATACATCACAATTCTTAATAAATGTTCTGGATACCTTGAACCATCATTTGCTTTTAAACATGTTTTCAGCATAGATTGTGCCGCTTGCATTCGGCCCTCCAAATCTTCCATCCGTCTGTCTAAATTATTTTAACTGACATAGTTTCTAATTTACTCTTTACAGATGAGAGAGCTTCCCATACCTTGTCTATTTTGGCATTTAATTGCTCTGTACTCTCAGAAATTAAATTCTGTAGCGATCCATTTTGCTCTGCTAGCGAAGCAGTGATCTTTTCAGCATAGCGTAAGCAAGATGGTGCTTGTAACGCAGCTTGAAGGGCCAGCATCCGGGCTTTGAAGGAATCAGAACTTTCCGACTTATTTTTCTTCGGGGTGCTGTGAGTACATGTTTATTGACTTCATATGCTGTGTGATAGCTTTATTTGAAAATTAAGTAACTTTGAATTGGGTAGCAAATGAAAGTAAAATCATCAATATCTGTGTTTTCCAGTGGCTTTGTGGTGCCACTGTCAAAAATCTTTTAAGAAGTGGAAAGTAGAGTGTAAGTTGTGTTGTCTAAAGAATTGTCTTCTGAGTAGGTGTAAAGAACAGAATGCTTCCATTTAAGTTCTAGTTATCTTTCAGCAGCTCTGCTAAAGATTGTGTGAAAAGCCAACTTCTGAGAAGATCACTCTCTGTGCTCTGTTCATATTCAAGCACAGGGTAAGGGCAGACAAAGCTCTTTTGTTTCCTTTTGACAAAATATTTCAAATTAGGAAACTTGTTATATTCCCCATTTAGATTTAATCTTCCTTGGATAATGATTACTACAATACTTTCCCTTTAGAAAAGAAATCCCTTCCCGAAAGAAATCAGTAGGACATTTTCTTTGATATTTAAATACTTAAATAATTATAAAGCATAATAAGATTTTTCAGCCACAAGTTCAGTTTTTATTGAAAGAAAACATGCTCTTTTGTGTTTTCACAAAATTTTCTGTGTTTATAGGAAGGAGGGCTATTGTATTCTTCATTTTCTGAGGTGCAGGTTGATAGAAGCAACAAGCAATGGAAACAAACGTAGGCAAGTTGAGCTCAGGTTTTAGGAGCTAAAGTTGTATTGTAGCGGCTTCTGTAGCATTCCCTCTTTCCCATCGTAGGTACATAGTGAGTGTCTTTTCAGAACAAAAATTTTCAAATTGTTTGACTCTCTAACTTAGTAGACGTTGCGAGGTGGTAAATTATATGGAGTTAACTCTTAGTTGTATATTCTTTTTGCATTAACCTTGACAAAGACTTGATATCAAGAAGTGGGGTAGTTACAGAAAATAAGCTAACTAGAAAGGTTTTTTATAATTGTTGTTATAAATAGCAAGGTCTGCTTAAGCCAAAACTCCATTAAAGGTTGCTGAATCACCATTTCATTCAGGCCATTCCTGAGGAGCAGCAAAAATGGGCAGAAATGCTCTTAGAGACCAACTGGAGCTTTTTCTGGAATTATAAAAGAGATCAATAATTTGGCAGCACTGGACAAAGTGTTTTACTCCTGGGGGAATTCTGGGCTAAAATTTCTGCTCACAATATTTTATTTGTCAAAATAATACAATATAATCACGCCAGTTTCAACTATTTTGGTAATTTATTTCAGAATACCTATCAGCAAGTATGTCTGTAACAATACAGGTTTCAGAGTAACAGCCGTGTTAGTCTGTATTCGCAAAAAGAAAAGGAGTCCTTGTGGCACCTTAGAGACTAACCAATTTATTTGAGCATGAGCTTTCGTGAGCTACAGCTCACTTCATCAGATGCATACCGTGGAAACTGCAGCAGACTTTATATATACACAGAGAATATGAAACAATACCTCCTCCCACCCCACTGTCCTGCTGGTAATAGCTTATCTAAAGTGAGCAACAGGTTAGGCCATTTCCAGCACAAATCCAGGTTTTCTCACCCTCCACCCCCCCACACAAATTCATTCTCCTGCTGGTGATAGCCCATCCAAAGTGACAACTCTTTACACAATGTGCATGATAATCAAGTTAGGCCATTTCCTGCACAAATCCAGGTTCTCTCACTCCCTCACCCCCCTCCAAAAACCCACCCCCATACACACACAGACACAGAATTTGTGTGGGGGGGTGGAGGGTGAGAAAACCTGGATTTGTGCTGGAAATGGCCTAACCTGTTGCTCACTTTAGATAAGCTATTACCAGCAGGACAGTGGGGTGGGAGGAGGTATTGTTTCATATTCTCTGTGTATATATAAAGTCTGCTGCAGTTTCCACGGTATGCATCTGATGAAGTGAGCTGTAGCTCACGAAAGCTCATGCTCAAATAAATTGGTTAGTCTCTAAGGTGCCACAAGGACTCCTTTTCTTTTTGTAACAATACAGTCAACATAAAAGATTCAGGAAATGTTTTTGACAAATAGATTCTTTATTAGGCATATTAATACAGAACTTGGAGTAATAATTCATTTAAACTAAAATCCAGAAATGTATTTCCTTCACACCTCAGAAGCAGAGCAAAGGCTTGGGGGAGTCAGAGATAACAGAGAATCTGAGTGAGAGGAAAGTAATTGCTGGGAAGAAGCCTGGGAGTGAAACTGTAGGGTTGTTGGGTGTAGGTGGGAGAAGTATGGAACAGGTTTTTTTCTGGGGACGGGATTGTTAGGGATTTGAGGAGCTTCTCCCATGCAGACTCTGTCTGATCCTAGTCTCTCATTCAGTCAGGCATATCTGCCCCTATATCTCTGCACTCCCCATCCCCATATATTCTTGCACCCTGACTTAGCTGCCATCCTCTGATCCCATCCCCATAGGGCCCTGCTCCCTCACTCAGTCACCCTCCGTCGCCATGTGTCTCTGCACCTCTACTCAGCCACCCCCTCCCACGCTGTCCCTTGTATCTCTGCACCCCCAGTAGGGTTACCGCCTTTGAAACGTAAAAAACCCAGCACCTGCTGCCCCCATAAGCCTGCCACAGCCCCAACCACAAGGCAACTCCACAACCCAGTCCTCCCTTCAACAGCCACTTATAGTATCTAGAGAGAGAGAGCGCATACAGATAAGATTGACAACATCATTGATAACACAATTCGTTTTATCAGCACATATTACCAGCCAGTCTTTATAGTCTGTTTCATTTAGCCAGTTGTCACTGAATGTGAAGTTTCTTGTGCATGCTTTTGGGTGGGGGTGTAGTAGATCACTTGCACCATTGCCCGTATCCTCCATAAGATATCTTCTACTTTTCCTCAGTCTCGCATGACTCAAACTCACTTTCACACATGCATGTGTTGGTGGACACACCGCTGCTGTATTTTGAATAATTTTGATCTGTTATCACTTAAACTGTGGAAGTGGGAACACTGCAGCATCTTTGGCTGGACACAGAAACTTTTAACATTAGGTATCCCAGTGTATTGCGATGATAATGCAAATCTTTAGACCTACATAAACCCCTCCCTCCCCCTTCCCCAGGCAGATTAAATTATTTTTGCGGCAACTGCAAATCCATAAAAAAACCTGGCCAGGCTAGTCAAATACCGGCCAGGTGGTAACCCTAACCCCCACTCAGCCACCCCCTCCCTCCTATGCCCAT
Source organism: Eretmochelys imbricata (assembly GCF_965152235.1). NCBI lineage: Eukaryota > Metazoa > Chordata > Testudines > Cheloniidae > Eretmochelys > Eretmochelys imbricata. The sequence continues at coordinate 196,805,533 of NC_135574.1, read as the reverse complement.
GTGGCCCTGCACCCCCACTCACATTTAGTGCCCACCCCAGTCTGAACCCCAGTCTATGACCCCCAGCAACCCCATATTGTCTGTCCCCCCCAGTTTCCTGTGCCTCCTCACCTGGCCCCACGGACAGAGTGCTGTGAGGAACGCAGCTTCTCCTCTCTCTCCCCACCAGGAGTGACTGCCCTCTGTTCTGGTGCCACAGCAATCCCTGGTGGGTGAAAGGTGTAACTGCAGCACCTCTCCAGCAGCATGTATTTTCTTCAAAGAAAAAGAATTCTGTACGGGACATGACGTCTGCATGTGCGCAGCAGGGCAGATTTCGCTCAGGAGTAGTGTTTGATATTTTCTTATGGGTCATGTGTTACTCAGTAGACCAAACTAGAATCATGAGCTAACTTTCAAAATGCTGAGAGCCCTCAACTCCTATTGGCCTCAAGAGAAATCAGGTTACTTATATAGGTGCCTTGTATCACTGCAGGTGCCTGTCCGTAGACACACAAGTATAAACATTTTTCCCATAATGACAAGTCTGATAGAAGTGTTTTGTTCATGGAAATGGCCGTACAGTTCAATGCTTGAAAATTGAAAGGTATTTTCTTTAAGATGACTCATAAAATGTTTCCCCTCTCTTCCTGAGTCTGGTGATGAGTCACTCCTGTTTTAAGCTCCAGCCAATCCACAAGCCAGGAACTGGGCTGTTGACTCCCAGAGCAGGTGTATAAGCCTCACGGGAGGAACAGCAGCTCAGTCCACTCAGTGTCACTCCAGGGCTTGGAACTCACTCCTGCCTGACAGTGGCAACAGAATCCCCAACCCGTAGCCAGTTCCAGCCTTGCTCTGGCTCCAGCCCAGCTCTTGCCGCTACCCTGCGGCTAGTCGTGCTCTAGTCGCACTCCAACCCTGCCCTGGACTCCTGATTCCAGCTCTGACCATTAGGCATGACTGCTCCAGCTCTGAAAACTAGGCCTGACCATCTCCTCAGTTTCTGACAGTATCCAAGTTGAGCATCACAACTTGCAATTTAAAAAAACCCTTAATGATGCTGCAATTTCTTTTCCTGCTATGCTTTAATTGTGCTGTAGCATCAGGAGTGTCTTTACTGGGACAGAGATTCTGCCATTCAACTGGATGATAGAAATACAATGGACTGTGACACTACAGACTCTGGAATATACTCTGACCCATCAGAAACGTGAACGCTAAACAGCCAGAATACACTCAATTGTCAGTTGTGTATATACAATCTAATTAAAGGACTAGAGCCATGATAAGACTGAACTTTGATTACAAAGGTATTAGAGCTGTTAAATTAAAAAAAAAATTGTTACATGGTGTTTGATTCATTGGCTCTTATGCAGGGTATAAATATTTCATAGCTACACCTAGAAAACTTCCCCTCAGATGGGAAAAATGTGCAGTTCATTTGCTTTTGATTCAGATTTGTTTTGAGGTAAGCAGTTTCTTAGGTAAACAACATCCACAAGCAAGCTTTTTATGTCCGAAGAGGACACGGTCTGTTTAATTATCTGTTCCTCCCCTAACAAAGGACTGACAAGCTCTGTCTTTAAAAGAAGGCTGCATTAGATATGTATAGTTCCAAGTTATCTGGGTTCCTCTAAACTAGGGGGCCAAATTCAAATGTTTTGTAATACAGCTCTTTCAACTCTGTTGACTTCAGTGGAGTTGTACTAAATTGCCTTGGAGAAGAGTTGGTTCTGCTCTGTCCTGGGATGTGATACTCACTGCTTTTTACAAATGAGCTGTGGTTAGTTGCCTTGTAAGTGGGTTTTTTTGTTTTGGGTTTTTTTAAGTTTTGTTTGAGAAATGTCCACTGTGGTGGGCAAATAAAAGGTGCTACCTAACACGCAAGTCTCTTCATAGCGTCTGAGAGAATACATTGGTATTTTATTGGATTTACTCACATTAGCCTGATCATGCAAGAGATCTGACCATATGGATACTTAACATGTAGATCACTTTGCAGAATTGGAGCTTATGATTTGGTAACTTTTGTGATGTCTGATACTTGTTGCAATCTTTTATGCAGTGAAAGAAAGAGTGAAATGTGCTTCCTGTATCAAGGGACCCTGAAACATCTGTGATCAATAGGTCAGATGTTTGGCAGTGAAAATGGGTGCACCTTCAGTGACTTCAGTAATCATGATTTTGTCAATGTTTATAAATTTCTCTGAGTGCTGTTCCCATGAAAATTCATCCTGACATGAAGGGACCACCTCTAGAGGTGAACATATAATTGAGTCTGTATCCTCATTCAAAGATTTGTCTGTCTCCTGAAATTGCCAGTGAGACCAACAGTCCCAATTGTGAGGTTATTTTGTGAAGGTATTTTGATGTCCTTGCTTATGCACGGAGGACTGGAGAGAGACCATGAAACTCATTTCATTTGAGCCACGGAATAGTCAGAGGTTATCAGCTTGCTAGTAATCAACTATTGACTTGAGTTTGGTTTTGCACTAGTGACCTAGTAACACAATAGGCTTTGCTTTTTATTACTCATAGTTAGCAGACATCCTGGGGGTAGTGAGGAGGATATGATTAAATGTTTTCACAAATTTGGTATAATTTGAATCTTCCAGCAGGGAAGGCTTTCTCCTTGAAGTAGTGTGGGAGTATAAAAGCATACATTTAACTCGGAGTTTCTGTGTATGTGTAAAGGTGCTTCTTGATCATTTTCATTTTTCAGAAAAACTAAAGGGTAACGTATATTGCCAGTTCTTACTCAGTACTCTGAAGAAACTTAAGTTTTCCCAAGCAGATGGCACTATCAAGGGAATCTTATTTTATCTGCTTATATTTGTTTGGTTTTTGTTTTAACAAGACTTGAGCTCTTTTTCCTTTCAGGTAAACTTCTTTCTATAATAATTTTTAAGGTGCTTTCTAAGAGCATTCCTTATTTTCTGTATTTTTTCTGATGTCAGCAGAGCTGTACAATAATTACCATAGCTCAAAGGAATTTCAGCAGGCTTCTGACGTACCACTTTATTTAAAAAATATTGCAAATATCTGAATGCATATCAATATTTGAGTGTTTGCAAATAACTCAAGATAAGTCTACAGTTCCAGTTATTCGTTGTCAGATTACCCATAAGTCTCACAACTGATCTCTGTGTGTGGCCTTTTCTAACAGAGGGGATCTCAAACTCTTTTTATAGTGTAACACTCATTTTGATAGCAGAGGGGTCTTATGAACTGTATCCTGTCCCATTTGTGATTACATGGATCAATTCCCATTGTGATTACAATTCACGCAATGTCCTATGGCAACTATAACAATTGCTTACATGATAAAGTAATATTAGGAAAATATTTATGTATTTGTATCTGTTGCCTTTACTCCTATTTCTTTCCCCTCTATATGGAGATAGCTGGAAAGGAGGGGATTCAGCCTGTTTTTCTAGATGCTCACGCTCTCATTTTTTTTCTATAGTAAAGAGCCTTGAAATTTGTAGAATGAGATGGAGCCAATATTACCAGCTCTCTGCAGACTACCAGTGGTCCATGTACCCCAATACAAGAATTACTGTCTGATCCAACACCCTCTCATATAGTATGAGAAAAAGTAAATGACTATATACATTAGATAACTCTATCACTCTTTTATAGCAGTCTAAAACTGCTTACTAATACCCAAGTATGGCTTAGTTTCCTCTAACTGTGCTTGTGGCACCTTAGAGACTAACCAATTTATTTGAGCATAAGCTTTCGTGAGCTACAGCTCACTTCATCAGATGCATTTTTTTGCGAATACAGACTAACACGGCTGCTACTCTGAAACCTAACTGTGCTGTGTACCTTATGTTTATCATTATTTTTCAGTTAGTAATTTAGGATGTCCGCATCGTTATTTGTAAAGAAAGATGCTGCTTCACTAATTCTGTATCATTTCAGTGGTTGAGCAAGTTTTGTACCAAGAGCTAAATCCTGCCTACAAATATTTGGGTGTGTATTGTCAAGTACCTTGTAAACTGAATTTTTATGCATGTGTAATGTGATATCTGGAGGGATAATTGAACCTTACATGTTTTAAGATATGGTTGCCATTTTATATATAAAAATGCATCACAGAATATGTTTTGAAAAACGCTGAGCAAAAGAAAAAACAAATACGATGAGCTTTCTTGGTTTCTCTTCTGTAAAGTATGTCATGTTCTCGTATGAGACCAGGTGTAATACTAATCTGTATTTTAACAATTTTGCCCATATTTATATTGGATGTAGTAGCTTTATAAATTGTGCTTTTGATTTAAAACCATTCATCCTGGCATGCTGATGGAGTTGCCCATTTACATCTTATCTGTATGCTTTTTGTCCTGTTTTATTGCTTTTCTCTACTGATTTAAGATGTTCCATTCCAATTCTAGAGTGACAGCCACTGTAATGTGGACTATTTTACTTTTCAGAGCATGCTGAATTTTGAGAAAATGTCTGTTTGTTTAGTGCATTTGAATGCTATAGAAGATGGCTATTAATAAATTTAACAAAGACAATATAAGAAAAGTAGGGTATGTCATAGCTGAAAGCATATTCCATGGAATTATATTCCAGAAGTTTTATGGCAAAATCAGTCTAGGTTCTAAACATCTTGACAGTGTCCTTTTTAAAGGGGAAGATAGGCTAGGGGAACCTCCCGCCCTCCACTATTCTCAGTTGGCCTCAGGGCAAAAAACAGACACACAGCACATTCTTCCTCCCCCAAAGTGCACTTACCTGAAAGCAGGTCCCAAACAAACCTACATACATGTCTTCCTAGCCATAGCATGCCTTTAATTACAAAATAAGTAAGTTGGAATTTAGGTGAATGTGATATTTGTTTTAGGACTTCCCTCAATTAAATGGTCAAGAAAATTGTAAGTAAAAGTGGATGGCAAATGTACCTTCTCCTTCTCGGCACTGGGGATGACTGTGGGGAATCTCTGGTAGCTGGCTTTGATGCTGATTTGCACCATTACACTGGCACAAAAACAGCTGCAGTGCAGGGCTAGAAACTGGTCTGGTAAAAACCTTTTAAAGGTTAACTTGGCCAAAGACAGGTTTCAGAGTAGCTGCCGTGTTAGTCTGTATCCGCAAAAAGAAAAGGAGGACTTGTGGCACCTTAGAGACTAACACATTTATTTGAGCATGAGCTTTCGTGAGCTACAGCTCACTTCATCGGATGCATTCAGTGGAAAATACAGTGGGGAGATTTTATATACACAGAGAACATGAAACCTCAAACTGTTGTCACAAATGGAAGCTGGTCTTCCCCCTCTGTTTCACTGTAAATGTCAATGAACTACAGTTGTACCCCATACTTCAGTGCAAGCAGAACTCATATTGCATCAGTCACATGCACTCTTCACAAAGTGCATTATAGAGTGCAACTAGCAGAGAGAGGAGGAATTCAGCCAAGTAACAGGCTGGGTGAGCATCCATTTCTTTTTCCATTTGTTCGTGATTTCAAGGATACTGAGGTGGGAGACTGGTTTTCATTGTCAGCATCAGAATAGACACACCAGCTGATCAGTACGCTCATGTATTTTGTTGCCGATCAGCAACTTATCCAGAGGGCTGTGAGTAGGTAAGCAAATTTAATTTGTTCCATTTGGGATTGTCATTGTCCCTCAGTCAAGAGGATTTTTCCTAGCCTGTTCCTTTTGTGTGTTAATAAGGGGAAAGGAGTGGGTACCTAACAAGATATGTATTCTGTTGCATTATTTGTAGTTGTGTCTCATCAAACTGTCATTTTATTGTAAATGGGTTTAAGCGAAACCAGATTCCCTGGTTCTGAGTGCATTGAAATAATGAAAAGCAACCCCAGACATACATTGAATAGCAACCCTCTAGATAAGAATAACAGTTACCATAATTATAAAATTTTAGACAGACTAAGGTGGGATTTTTTGTGATGGTTGCAAGCGTGAACCCATCCAAATTGACTCAAAAAGGGAACTGAATACAAATATGACAAATATTTCCTGATCATTATAGCCCACACAATGGAATAGTATATTTTTGGTCTCACTGTAAATGGAAGCATAATTCTGACTGTTGTGTAATTTTTATTTTCTTCCTTTCTGGTTGACAAAAAAAGTACATGTGCCAGTATAAGACTATCGTTTTTGCCATATCAGTTATACTTTTGTAATTATCCATGTGCTATCTTCTACAACATTTTTAGGCATTCTGCAGGACAAAAATAGAAGCTACAAAACATTATTTTTCTCTACAACTATTAAAAATACTTTAAGCTATTAGCTAAGTAAAGGTTTAGCCAATTGTTTAAAATTAAAAATTGCATCCAGACCATAAACAGAAAAATCTGAAACTTGCAAATATAGAAATATAAAACAGCCCTCTTTCAAGGTTTTGAATGAAAACAACTGATCTTCAGTGATACTGTTAGACTGCAGTGTTGTAATAAAGGCAAAGAATTATTATGCAAGGTACATGTTCTTGTTCAGAAGCAAACTGCTTATTCGGATTTGTGTAGAGAACAAACAAAAAAATATTGTGCCAGTTCTCACGCATTACTTTCAGAACAGATGCTGCAGTAAATCTTGAATCCCAAATTAGTTGTAGTATTTAGCTATTGTAAAGGTACAGTACAATAACAGTTTATTGTTGTTCATATCAGTAATAGATTGAAACTCCCTCATCATACTCTTCATTTTACACATTGTCAGAACCTTGGACCTTAATCTCTTTCTTTGATTGACAGTCGTGGCCAGGGAAAGAGCACTTGTATTGTTTGCGATAGTCGCATCTGTTCAACTTGATTCAGTTGAGAGTATTTGCATATTCTTAAGTATTTCTTCTGAGAGGGCCTAAATCCTTCTCAAGTGTTTGATGCATTTTTGAAATTCATTCATAAGGTATCTACATGCACTAATAGTTCTGTATAATATTCCTGTGCATAATCTGACCGATAAGGCTAGTTTTTTAAACAAGGTATTCTTTGGCGATGACATATTACATTCTGACTTATTCTACTGGGCAGAAATGTCAAGTACTTCGAAAAAGGGATGCTTGAATGTTTTGATTGAATTAGTAGTCTTTATTCAGGACAAATTGCCGACCGCAGTAAAATGTAGTTTTATTGTGAGAACATTTTTTCAAAAGTTAACAGCAGTTTCTTCCCCCCCGCCCCCATTAGAACTTGATTACATATCATTTCTTTTCTGTTATGCTGAGGGTTAGAGACAAAACTGTGTAGTAGATTCTTAGAGGTAGTTTAGATTAATTTATATCTGAATTCTTTAGAACACCTCTATCTTCATATGTGAATCAGGCTTTGATCTTACTCTAATTTTTTCTCTCCCAAAGATTTTATAGACATTCTAGAAATACTGTCAATCTTAACGTCAGAAATCTGCAACTCAGGTTGTACATGTACTATGCTTGTTAGAAAGAAAATAGCTTTGAAAAATATTTCAACATTAAACTCAATGCTTAAACTCCTAGTAGCAGCCCAAAATAGTACTTATCTACTTAATATTGCATAGTACTTTGTGTTTTTCAAAGCAACATAGAAATATTAATTTTCAATATTAATTTTCACTGTTCTTCTGTGTGGTGAGTAAGTACCATCAGCCCTGTTTTCCAGAGTGGAAATTGGAGTATGAACCTGCACATGGAGTTGCATGGGTAGAGTCTTATGCCCACGCAGAGTCCCATTGACCTCAGGGAGCGTAAGAGTCCACCATGTGAATCGTAGTGCAGGATCTAAACCTTAGTGATTTAAGGGCTGATGATAAGGCCCACTGAACACAATTAAAAGATTCCCATTGTCTTTGGATCAGGCCCTTTGTGACTGAGCCAGGTTTAGAACTGAGGAGTTTCTGTCTCCCAGGTACTACTCAATCCACTGGACCACTCTGCCTCTCCACTGGAGAAAAGAATGAGGTCGATCTGTTTGGTAGTTTTTTTCTTCTTCTTTATGAAACTGCTGGTTTCTGCGTTACAACTCTTCACCTCTTTATTTTATGTTTTAAAGTTATTTCATGTTGGTTTATGTTTACTTTCAGGAATCACCTTCTGGACGCAGAAAAGCACTTGCCACCAGCAGCATCAACATGAAGCAATATGCAAGCCCCATGCCTACACAGACAGATGTCAAGTTAAAATTCAAGCCTTTATCTAAGAAAGTTGTATCTGCCACCCTTCAGTTCTCATTATCATGTATTTTCCTGAGGGAAGGAAAAGCTACGTAAGTTTGTCACCAGATAGGCTGCTTTGTGTTGCCTTTCAAAGACCTCTTTGGGTAGCGAGCACTCTAGCTGTATAGAGTGGCAGGAGTTGAGAGTATCCTTCAGCATACCAATCATTCCTGTCATACTTTGTTTCTGAGGCTGAGTAAACGTAATTTCTTACTCTGACTATAGTTTACTGTTCTTCAGATCAAGACATTTTCTTCTACCGTATTAATACGTTAAAAAGCAGCTGCCTAAAAATATTCTCAGCTTTGAAAGGGAGCAGGTGGGGGAGGAGGATATAGAGTGCAACATCAGTGCTCAGCTAGAGACATCCCTAGCATCCACCCACACAGAGAACCAAAACTTGTTGATGGGTGAGGATAGAGTATAAGACGTAGACAGAGGGAGCATTCTTGGGTTGATCAGGAGAACGTCCAGTGAAGCCAGCTCACTTGAGCATTGATCTTCCCATTCTCCCTGCAGAGCTGTTGCTTTGCGCACGTACACACACACACGCACGTGTACACACGCACGTACACGCACGCACGTACACACACACACCTTGCTTACCTCAGCAGCTTTCAGAGAAGAGGAAGAAATTAATGATCTTTCCAGATCATCTTTCCCTCCTCATTTTATTTGTAGGGTTCCAGGCACTGCATCCCTTGCTTTCAGATGGGCTTGGGTAGAGTGGCTGGCAAGTGTTACAAATTGAGTCAAATGCCCGTACTTGGGCATTCACCAGACTGCTGTGAGGGATCAAGCCATGGAATTATAGGTGTTCTTAGCTTGCTTGGGCAGAGTCTTAGCACTGTCCTTGGCTTTGCATCTTCAGCATTCACTCCTGGAGCAGACTTCTTATCTGATACCCCTCTTGGCAGTGGGGACCCCTCCTTATCCAACTATCTAGACCACAGGTGGCCAAACCGTGGCTCATGAGCTGCATGCAGCTCTTACAGTTAAAGTGCGGCTAGCGGAGCTGCCAGTGCTCTCCCATTCTCCACCTACCAGACTGGAGGGGAGCTCGGGACTTCAGCCCGTGGGGCACGCCTGCTGGGGCATGGCTCGTGAACTTGTGAAGATTATCGTATGCAGCTCGGAGGGTCAGTAAGTTTGACCATCCTTGATCTAGACCCTGAAACTAGTGCTGGCTCCTCCAAACTTCCCCTGCAGCCCTTGCACATTGCCCAGAATCCTACGGAAGGTGTGAGCTGTCTGGCTTACAGTTTCCGTTCTGGGACATGTGATAAGTGTAGCACCTCACACATGCAGACACACTTCGCAGAGGATTCTAAAATACCATTTTTCATTACTTAACAGAGAGAAAGCACCAGAGGGCACAGCTCATTTAGAAAACAACAAACATCCTCAACATAGTGCCCCTCACTCTAGTTCTCCCTTCAGTTGGAGTCCTTGGGGGACTGTCTATAGTTCAGGGAGGCAGGGTTCCCCCATGCCTCATCAGGATTCTGCAGCAGCTTCTCTCTGCTTGAGCTGGTGAAAATGGCTGAAGACCCCAAATAGACAAGCTCCTGGCCTTTTATAACTTTCTAGTCCCTCTGTCATTTGATGCCTGGATCAGGTGCTCAGGTGCTCAGACCCCCTACTTTGTTGCCAGGCAGCCTCTCCCCACACAAACCAATTCTTCTGGATGGGAGGCCACCTGTTGTTTAGGATGTTTGTCTTTGAATCGAGGACCAACCAGATTAATGACCCTCTGTTGTCCGCCTTATATCAGTACCCTTTGGAATTTCAGTCCAACATGGAGGTAAAAGGACAACAGAGAAATGCAAAATGGCATTTGCACCTTGGTAAAAATACATATAGAGAGTTCATAATCTCACACAGAATTGTACAAATTCCCCAAATCATCCCAGCAAACTAGCCCCTTTTTTCTCTCTTTCTTCCTCATGGCAGAATATAGGGCTGGCAGGATAGAGAGGCAATAGGACAGGGAGACTATTGCTAAGGTGGTCTATTTCACATGCTAATTTTTTTCAGGAATGTTAACAGCCTGTGGGCAGCTTTGGCTGTCTTGATGGTATCTGTGGATCCTTCCCAGCCTTATATATCACACTTTTCTACCCCAGAACTGTTTTTGGTACAGGGATTTCCAAACTGTTTCTTCATGTGGGCCAGATTTTGGCACAGAGATTTTCACAGACCACCTATCCTGCCACTCACAATTACACAGACAACTTTCTCTCCCATTTGCCATCTCATAACATCCCTGTGGAAACTACTGACTGTACTGACATGTAAAAATACTAGAGAAGTATTGTATTTATAGCTGTTGTTTAATACAATTTAGCAGCTGGAAATGAGGGAAAGAAGCCATCAGCTGGTTACCAGCCTCCTCTTGCACTATCAACAGGGAACCTCTGTCTTAGACTGCTCGACAATGGTGTTAGACTGATTCATGAAAACAAATCTCTTCAGGACAGCACTTAAGCATGTGCTTAAATTGTATTGAAATTGATGGGACTCAAGAATATACTTAAAGTTAAGCATGGGGTGAGCTTAAGTAAGGGGTTCTCATTACAAATTTTTTGGTGGCCTCAGAGTGCGGCCACCAACTCTTGCTGGTGGTCATGCTGACAATTTTTCCTAAAATACTTAATTAACTTTAGGAAAAACAAATAAATATGCACATATACATGTCCAAATCATTGTAATTTATTTATGTAGGGGTTTTTTCACACTCAGTAATAAAAATAATTTACAGTTTCTATTCTTTACTGGACCTAAACAGAATAGAAACACAAATAAGGCACTTTGCATGTTCTAGTCTTTTTGTTGTTGTTGTTTGTTTTGCTTTTTTGGTTGTGCTTTTTTTTCTTTTTCTAAGACTTGCTAGCTGGTAAGTCTTCTGCTGTGAAAAGTAATATTTGTATGTTTGTTAATATCACTTTTCACAGCAGACTTACTCAGCTACGGCAAGCCCTGGGACAAATTAAGCCCTGAATGGGGAGGCGGACAGGGAGGCAGCGGGGCTCAGGGAAAAACAGGTGGGATGGAACAAGGATGAAGAGAAAGTTGCAGGATTAGCTTTTATCTCCTCCTAGCCATTGTAACTTTGTAAAGTGAGGTTCAGAATCCCCATATCTGTTCTAGACTGGGTTTTATGCTTTTCTAGGGAAAATAATATAACCTGCTACACCCTGACACCAAGGTCCTTAATGAGCTTTATAGTTTTCTTTGCGCCCGGTCTTCGTTGTCTCCAGAGGAATAGTGAACCTGTAATTTATATCCAGTTGTAAAATGTGGTATTCTGGCTGTGCTGATGCTACATTTCATTTAATTTGTTTGGTTAAAGACTAGAATTGAACTTATTAGTTATCCAGACAGGGAGAGTAACATTTGAGGATTGTCCTTCTCAGTATGGTTAGTTGATAGGTTCTTATCTTGGAACTTTCCCCCTCACAGCTACTAGAATATTCTCTAGTTATCAGTTGCCAATGTACGGAATTTACTGTGAAGACTATTTGAAACCAGTAAGAGAGGGACCTTTGTGATTTCTTGGATATTTATTAGTATTAATAATTATTATTTATCTTACAGTGACACTTGGAGGCATCAACTAAGATCAGGGTCCCATTGTGCTATGTGCTTTTCAGATATATAGGAAGAGACTATCCCTGCCCCAAAGAGCTCACAATTTATTTAGTACTGAACTCATTGAGACTATGCAGATGTGTAAAGTTACTCGTGTAAATTTTTGTGCAGGATTTGGGCCTGGTTTGTACTTGATCTTTAGTTTACTGCCATATAGGATGGCTTTTAAAGTAACCTTGTACCATTGTCATGAAAATATATGAGCCCAGGCACAAAATCAGTGCACCCTATTTTACCATGGTTAACTCGTAACATGGAGAGGGGGAAATTAATGATATTTTTTACTTACCTATTTTTAAAGAATTTGCTTTGGGCAAGTAAGTGAATAGACTACTATTGATTAAACAATAGAAAGGTATTAAAATAGTTTAAAAAAATTGAGTCCAACCATGCTTCGAGAATGACACTGTGAACTTGAAGACACATTGGTTGCTATGGAAATAGCACTTTAGAACATTCACTGCTTTAAATCTTTTGTCTGCAGCCATGTTTTCATCAAGATTCGGTTGTAATCCACACTGTAGTGGTGCATTTGTGCAAGGGCAGTAATTGGCCCATAATTTATAAACATTTTTCTTGTTTATGTACTCGTGCATTTAGGAAAGAAACTCTAGTTCACCGACAGTAGTGTGAGTCTGAGGAGAAGGTGGTGGTTCATAGGCACTAGGTCTGACCAAAAACCCTCAGCTTATATTGAACGACCCCCAAAGGGAATAAATTACTGTTCCATATAACTTCAGGACTGATTTAAAAAATTGTAAGAGGAGAGGATTAAATTGACCCTTAATGAAAGCATTTTTTGCTTTTTAAGTTTTTGGCAATGGAAACTTGTAATCTATAAATTAACAGTATGAACATATATATTCATTTCTTGTTCTTATAAATATTCTCAAGACTACTTCCAAAGCCCATCAAAGTCAACTGAAGGCTATCCCTTGACTTCAAAAGGTTTTCGAGCAGGCCCTTAGTAAAGAAAAGGAAACTTCTTTTTGAAAAAATAGTATTTCCCTAAAATACTATCAAATGTGACTTGAACAGTATTGCCTTTTAATGATTTGTTTGATGTATTGGAATTTGTGGTATAGAGATGAAGACATGCAGAGCCTGGCTAGTTTGATGAGTATGAAGCAAGCCGACATTGGAAATTTAGATGATTTTGAGGAAGACAATGAAGAAGATGAAGAGAACAGAGTGAATCAGGAGGAAAAGGCTGCAAAAATTACAGGTTGGTCTTGTCACAAAGGGACATAAATAAAATATTTTTTCCCTATAATCAGGAAAGTTCCATGGATTTTATTCTTCTATTATGTGAATATGCTTTCTTACAAAATAGCAATTTAGGATAATCCAATTGCATATGTCCTGATAGTACAGCTACACATGAGGCTAATTTTTGTGAACTTCAGAGACTTGATTTCTTTGTATCGCATTTTCAGAAGGGGAAGCCAAGGAGAGGTGTAAACAGAGCAGTAGAAGGACAGGAAAAGAGATGGGAACAATCAGGAGGGGAGAAAACAAGAGAGAAAGGGCAGAAATGGATAGAGAGGCCGAATTTGATCATCAGCAAGCAGGAGACTGCTCCGAGGCAGGACCCAATCAGGTTCCCCATAGTGAAAACAGTCTAAAGAATGTTCTGCATTAGATAACTGAGCTATTTCAAGTTACATATTATAGCTAAATGGTTATTGAATTTCTTGACCCCAAAGGGTTTAGTGTGTCCAGGGTGGCTAGTGTGGTGAGTGCAAATCAGATCAGCATGTCCAAACACAAAGATTCCTCCTACGATTGTTATGCCTGTGTATTGTGGCCCCTGTCCCACAATTTCAGGCACAGCTCTCTCCTTTCTGAATTTATGTGTTTCAAGGGTTGAACATATACTGATTAAAGATGACCTGCAAAGGATTAAAATAGATTGGGTTGTATAAAGACGATGTTAAACATTTAGTTTGTGTGGTTTTTTTGGTTTGTTTTTTTTTGAAATGTGTAAGTCATGCTTGTTTTTTCCCTGAGAAATATCAGGACAGTCAGGACAGGTCTTCTCTGATGGACTTGTTGGGGGTCTGAAATGAAAGCTGTCTCTCTTCTCAGCTCTTACCTGAACAATGAAGATGATGAATTGTTAAGAGTTCTTCTCCTTGCTGTTCAAGCATTTGAGTTCAATAAAAATGTCTAATGTAAGAAAAGATTCCAGAAGAGGAAAGATGCCTTTCATGTGCCCTCCATCAGTCATGAAGAGGCAAAAAAAAGGCACAAACACATCCCCTTGTGTATCAGGTTACTTTAAATAAAAAAAGAAAAGAAAAAAGTTAATCTAAATAATTGAATGCCATGTGGTTTTAATAAGATGGGTGAGAGGGTGCCAAGTGGAGCCAAGACCAGCCATGTAATGACTTAGCTGCTGTGTTGGGCCTGTATGGAACAGGATGGCATCTGGGGTTGACTGACAGGTTGCAGAAATGGTTCTCTTGAGTTATTGAGGGCTATTCCTGAGTGTCACAAGAAGTATTGTGGGATTGCATTGGGAAGACTAATTGAATCATTGGAGTTGCATCATTGTTCTTCTAGTCCTCATTAGCACTGAAATGGGTCAGGGAAAAGCAGCTATGACTACTTGGATCTAGTGGTACTTAGAACACCCTTGAAACATTGCAATCACTTTTGTTTAGCTTCTAAACTACTTCAGTTTCTGGTTTAAGGCTTTGATCCTAATCTTTAGAGCCCCAAGCAGGTCAGGACCCAGATATGTCAGTGACCTGATCTCCATCCATGCTCTACTTTTCTGTGACAGTGCAGTTCACAAAGCCCAGGACGAAATGTGTGAGAGACTAAGATAAAGCATTCTTGGTCAAGGGGTGGAATACGACCAGGCTGATCACCTTTAGGACATGCTGCAAGATCCATCTCTGAGAGGAAGCTTTTCCACCATATCCAGAAGGATTTAGGTACATGTACAAAACAGATAAACTATAATCAAGAACAAAAACGCCACAAACCTGAAGCAAGGCCTCCTATAATTAGGGGAAAGAGAAGAGCAGAAAGCTCCATAAAGCCCACTAAAGATCATGGGGGCAGACCTACTTTATCTAGGGAATACCAAGATATTACTGTGATGGTGCAACAGAAAACCCATATGTAGAAAGGCTGACAGATGCAGAGTGCCAGCTTCTGGCTCCCATTTCTATCCCTTTTGCATTGTTCCACTCAAGGGGGATGGAGAGCTTCTCTAACAGGCCAGCCAGGGATTCCTGTGATGTAGGGGGAGTCCCCAGCTGGTCTAAAGCCAGTGTAGTTAAGTCTATGCCATCCACTTTACTTTGCCAAGTGTAGGGACGTTCCTGGGAGGGCCTAGTGTAGCTTACAGCTGCTTAAAGCTGCTTTTTCTCTCCTCCACACACTTACCCTGAATCCTGCACCAGTCGCAGCTTGGACCCACGGTTCTGGCCCAGATAGCGTTCCCGCTCTCTGAACTGGTGATACAAATACCAAGCTTATCTGTTGAAACAAACCTTCTGAATGGCTACTTGGAAGGCAGAAGGATGAATGCCTTTGAGCAAAGAGTATTCCATATCCAGTGCGTACTCAGACTGAGATTTTTCAGGTTTCAGTTTCTTACCATGCAAAACCAGTCTGTTTTTTGTTGTTGTTGTAAATGTTGCACTCTAGGGCTATGTTTACACTACAGCTTATGCTGGCGTAAACTCTAGTGTGCACAGTGCTATGGCGGCGGGAGAGTTTCTCCCACCAACAGCTTCTGCCGCTCAAGGGGGTGGGTTTTTCATGCCAACAGGAGAGCTCTCTCCCGTCGGCGTAGAGTGTCTTCACCACATGTACTGTGTGGCATAGCTGTACCAGTGCAGCAGCAGCGCTGTAAGTGTAGGCATGTCCTAAGACCCACAGGTAAAAAGCCTGAGAGGAAAAGGTCAGCCTCAGAGACCGTTTTGGCTTGTGCTGCAACTGCTGAACTGTGCCATTAGCTGAACATCTCCTGTCTGAAAGAGGTGAAAAAGGGAATTGGGCAGTAAGAGGGAGGGTGGAGGAGAAGAATGGGTAGATGAAATAGCATAAAGAAAGGACAATAAGTAATCAGGAAAAAGTAAATATTACTGTCCTGTTCCAATATCTATTGAAACCAATGTAAAGACGCCCACGGACTTCGATGGAAGTTGGATTGGGTCCTAAAAGCACTACAGTAAATGTACTGAAAGGGGAAACTAAAAACCAAAGGAGGAAAATATCTGCAGTAGAAAAAGAGATTGGAAACATGGGGTTAGACCAGAAGGCACAGCTATTTTGAAAAATGTTCATGATTTTAGAAAAAGTGAAAAAATATAGAAAGATGGAAGAGAAAACAAAGTTGAAGAGGTAGTATGGCACTATAAAAATCAGACTTTTGAAAATTACATTTACAGAACCATTTAAAGCTAATTGAGAATAAGTGCTGTCACCCACTTTGAACACTTGTTTTCTGCCTACATTTTCTCATACATTGCCTGGTTAGGTTATTGCAAAACAAGGATTCCTGACTGTTCTTAACTTCTCTATATATGTTTTCCCAACTGTAAAATAGGGGTAGTAACACTAACTACTTCACAGGGTGTTTTGTGGATTAATTAGTTAATGTTTGTAAGAGCTTTGAAGATGTAAAGTAGCATACTGTACAAATAGTAGTATTAAGTGTTGCCATACTTTTGCCTCAAGGTCTAATCACTCAGAGAGCTGTCTCTTTCATTGTCTGGAGATTGAAAGATAGCTGTACTGAAGGATGTATATGTAGAATTAATTCTGAGGATTTTATTGCAAACTCTGTTCCTTTTACAGAATACTGTGAGCATTGGATTTGGGTCAACATGTGGCTGTAATATAAATAAATAATTGTAATTTCATTATCATGGCAGTTAATGACCCATTCAATAGATAATAGATGAGGGGAGTAAAGAGATTGATCTCTGTTCTATTCCTAGCTCTGCCCTGATTTGGTGTGTGACTTCGGGTGTCACTGAACTTGTGTATGCTTCAGTTTCTTCATCTATAGAATGAGGAAAGCACCTCTCAAAAGCAGTTTGGCATCTGCAGGTTGAAAGCACAATATGAGAACTGAATGTAATAAAAATTGTTGTCACAGAATTGACCCTAAAGTTGAGGTTGCGATAGGCTTTCCATTCTTAGCCCTGTGGGACAGCAGACATGTCCACACCA
Organism: Eretmochelys imbricata; assembly: GCF_965152235.1. Classification (NCBI taxonomy): domain Eukaryota; kingdom Metazoa; phylum Chordata; order Testudines; family Cheloniidae; genus Eretmochelys; species Eretmochelys imbricata. The sequence continues at coordinate 196,788,533 of NC_135574.1, read as the reverse complement.
CTACCCAGCAGCTGCAGTAGGGCTGTTTGTATTAGCCTATGTAAATCCTGTTGGGACAAACCCCACAGGAAGTACCATCTCGGAAAGACAAACTGACAGCTTCCCTGATTGGCCCAGGCACCCTATTTAAGCCCAAGAGGAGTTCCAGGAAGTGTCTGTACAACAAGATGGTCTCTCCTGCCAGTTGTAGTAGCAGACCCGCCTCTTGGCTTGATCTTGGACTCCTGACCCTAGGTTCTTCACTCTGTCTTTGACTCCTGGTTCCTGACACCATTCCTGGCCTCTGACTGCCACTGCTCAAACCACTAGACTTGTCCATCACTGCTCTGACCACAAGACCTGACTGCCCAAGCCACAATTGTGACACCCTATTGTCATTACACGGTAACTTAAAAAAAAAAAAAAAAAAAATCCATGAGCCTGAAAATATCTCATGCTTAGTCACAGCCTGGCTTTTTAATTTAATTTTATTTTTTTTAACATTTTAAAAGAAGTCCACTTAACTACTCTGTGTTATGTGAACTTGAAAATAACATACATGTTCCTGTTTGTAATGTAAAGTTACAAACTTTTTAGCTACCGTGTAATTTAAAGAGAGAGATTTTAAAATTGCAGAATTGTCATACTTAAGCCTTAATGAGCACCAGTTCCGTTGACATACTTAAGACATTTGATTCATGATTAAGAAAATTAGTACAGCTATGTATGCTTTATTTCTTCACTTAATGTTTTTGAATAGGCACCCAAGCCCTCATGCAGCAATTAATAGTATGCTGACTGCTGCACCTGCACAGAGACCTGTTGACTTCACTGGTGTTCCATATGCACTCAGCAGTCTGCCCAGATGTGATCAGTTGTGGAGTCTTGAGCCCAAGTGTACTTCAAGCAGAGATCTCTGAAGAATCACACACTGTAATACTGATCATCCCAACCTTCTGACACCTTTACTACTCTTTAATAGCACCTAACCACACAAAAAGTCCCATTTACTTCAGTGGGTTACTTGTAGATGAAGATAATGTGAGTGTGTAGATAATGAGATGTACAAAAGAGGATATAGGCCATAGATTCCTATGCTTCCCATTTCAACGCTCCAAATATAATATAGACCATTTTATCCTGTAATGAGAGACAGTGAAATGCATAAAGGTGTTTAGGGTAGCAGATGGGACCAGATGATTCAAACCACATCAAAGAATTCAGTGTCTGCACCCTGTTTTAACTAGTCATTTGTTCATAGTTATGCTTTATAAGCTTATATTCTGCTTTTCATTTCAGTAAAGAAATACATCTATCAGTCTGTTTTGAGTCCAAAAGAAATCTCAGAATGTAGCTACTACATCTTTCAGATCTCCAGCAAGTCTTTGTATGCTGAAGCTGAACAAGAAGGAGCTTAAGACTCCTAAGCTGACTGATTTCAAATTGACTACTTTTAAGTCCTATAAAACCAAGGCTGTTTAGGAAGCTAATCTGGTTGAGATGTGTTCTGGGATGGCTGCACCATCTTAAGAATAGACTGTACTGCATCTTCCTACTTGGAAATCAGTTACGTATTTATATGGAAGAGTTAGTATGTCTTTGCAAAACATTCAAATCTAAGATTTTTAGTAAAGCAGCTTTTGGCTATATGTCTTAAATATTTAGAGATTCTGTACCAGATCCTTGCTCTGCTTTTGGCTTCTTTGCACCAAAGCATAGTGCGTGGTTTATGTCCAGTGGAAAGGAGTGGTCAAGGAATCTCTGCATCCCACCAGCGTCCAGTTGTAAGAACATCCCCTGATGAGTAAGGCTATGTTTTAGTCATGGGTATTTTTAGTAAAAGTCATTTACAGGTCACTGGCAGTAAACAAAAATTCATGGCCTGTGACCCATCCATGACTTGTACTATATACGCCTGACTAAATCGGGAGGAGGGTTGGCCCAGGGACACCGCGGATGCTGGGGGGGTGGTCCAGGACCCCTGAGGCTGCTGGGGGGGAGGGGGGTTGGCAGGACTGGCAGGCTCCCTACCCGGCTCCGTGCCTCCCAGAAGTGGTGACATCACCCTCCGTCAGTTCCTAGGCGGAGACATGTCCAGGCAGCTCTGCCCGCTACCTCTGTTCCGAGTGCCGACTCTACAGCTTCCATTGGCCGGGAACTGTGGCCAATGGGAGTTGTGGGGGTGGTGCCTGCAGGCAGAGACAGCACACAGAGCCCCCTGGCCACACCTCTGCCTAGGAGCCGAGGGATGTCGCTGCTTCTGGGGAGCCTCCCTGAGGTAAGCACCACCCAGAGCCCTCGCGCCCTCCTGCGCCTCAGCCCTGAGCCCCCCACCCAAACTCCTGCTGCTGCTGGGGGAGGCAGGTGTGGTAGCCCACAACTGCTCCAGCAGCGGTGGCGGGTGCGGCTGGCCTAGGGGCTGCCTGAGCTGCTCAGGCGGCCCATGGGCCAGCTGCACTGGCCACTGCAGATGTCACGGAGGTCCCGGAAAGTCATGTTGTCCCGTGACACACTCACAGCTTTACTGATGAGCTATGGGCAGCCAGCACCAGTTAGAGCAGTGGTTCCCAAACTTTAACAACCAGTGAACCCCTTGCACTAAAATGTCTAGTCTCTTGAACCTCCTCTTAAAAATGAATATTTCCAGGGATTTACCTGAATATAAATTATAAAAGCAGTGATCTTGGAAATATAAAATTCCTTTTTATGACCTGCTTATTACATGCTATTTATTATTAATTATTATTTATCCTTACAGTATTTTTATTACATTATGAAAACGGCAACACTCTTCCAAGATCTCACTTTCATAGCTTGTATCACTTTGAATAAGCCTATTATCAGACAAGGCTCCTATGTTTCATCAAGGAGTATCAGATGTGAAACAGCATTAAGGTATTTAAGAAGCCAACTCAAAGAGTTCTTCCTACACAAGCATTCAGGTCTTGAGCAGTCCAGGCAAACAACACGTTACCACAAAGTTTAAACTTCTTCATAATAATTTTAAAAACAATACTCGCTGCCTATTTAATTTTAAAAGCAGCAAAAAATATCCACCTCCCTTTCCATTTCTTATAAGGATTCTTGAAGTTTAAATCTCCTCAGTGTGATAGATATGCTTGCTTTGATCTGCTTAGTTCTTGGAAGTCCAGGGGCTCTGGGCTGCTGACCCTGTGCTGCCCGGGGTTCCTAGGGACAGTTCTATCCGCCATTAGGGAATTTTTTCCCGAGAACCCCAGTTGGGGAACCATTGAGTTAGAGCAACTGTAACCGTGCCTCAGTGGGTCACAACTGAGGATGCCAAATTCAGGAAGAACTGCTGAGAAACAGGGCAAACACAACCCATATCTTTCATAAGATATACCAAATCAGCCACAAAAGTAAACTCCTATTTCACCACACTGGCTAACAAGAACTCATAAAAGCAGTTTCCTTTGGCATTCCAGTTCTTATGTCACCACTAAAAACACTGGATTCAGAGATGAGTGGTTCTTTACAACCAGTCTCATCAAATGAAAGGTTCTGATCCCAAAGGACCAGCCACACACCCACGTCAATATATAACTTGGATCTTACCCAAAAATCACACTGATGCCAATCCTTTAGTATTTAAAATCTAAAGGTTTATTCATAAAAAGAAAGAAAGGTGAGAATTAAAGTTGGTTAAAAGAATCAAATACATACAGTAATTGCAAAGTTCTTGGTTCAGGCTTGTAGCAGTGATGAAATAAACTGTTGGCTTAGTAAGTCTCTGGTTGCTTCCAAATCATTGAAAGGACCTCATTCCCAGGGTGAGAATGCTCCCATTAGTGTAAGTCCGCAGTCCAGAGATCTGAGCAGGACAGGGGCAAAATGGAGGTGTTTCCAGGGCCATTTATATCCTCTGCCATGTGGATGGAAACCCATTGTTTCAAACAAAAACCTCAGCACAGGTAGTGGAGAATGACAGGTGACCAGATAGTGTTTGGAGTCACATGGGCAAGTCACATGTTCGTCCCCATTTTGCTCAGTCATTGCAGGAAGCCATTACCTATATTCCAGACAGCACATTTATAGGACAGTCCACTCAGTGTAGATGGGTGTCTCCCATGGTCCATTGTGAGTTGAGTCCTTTTGATGGGCCACTCAATTAGAATAGTCCCTCCAAGATGTGCTGGCTAACTATCTTGTGGGCGTTACCCCAGAAGCAAACATTTGAAATCCAGGTAGAGAGCCAATATTCATAATTTCAAATACAAAAATGATACATGCATAGACATAGCATAATCCTAATCAGCAAATCATAACCTTTTCATAGACATCTTACGTGCCACATCTTATACAAGATTTGTTTCAAATATATAATAGTGGTTGCAACAATGATCTATATAGTCATATTTTGATCCGATACCATCACAGCAACACTGATGTTGCTCAATTTTCACCTCTCTGTGATTTGTTACTTTTCTTATCATTTTGGAAAATAGAGATTTCTATTTGAGTAACTTTATTTTCCAGTGGTAGTTTTACTTTTCCCAGACTATATACAAACTATATACGGTGTAGTTAAGGTTGAGTACATATCAGTAACTTAAAGGTAAAACATTCCAAGATCATAGAATATCAGGGTTGGAAGGGACCTCAGGAGATCATCTAGTCCAACCCCCTGCTCAAAGCAGGGCCAATCCCCAATTTTTGCCCCAGATCCCTAAATGGCCCCCTCAAGGGCTGAGCTCACAACTCTGGGTTTAGCAGGCCAATGCTCAAACCACTGAGCTATCACTCCACCCAATCTCAAAAGCCTTTTCTCCACCTTGTGATGACAATTGTATGACATTACCATACAATTCTGCTTAATGCATAATAATTCATAGTCCTGTATTGAACTCATTTTTAAAGATGTATTAGATCATTATTTTTTTAACTCATGTTTTTTCTACAAGGTCGAGTAAATACTGTAAATTTGGGAGGATACACTGTATCCTTCATCTGTAACTGGTTGAATCCCTGCTTTAAATGCAAACTCAACTCAAGCTTAATTATGGAGTCATGAGTGGTGCTTCCATAATACTTTCTTCACTGTTTTTAGTATTTTGTTTGATCGTAAATTGGTGGCATACGAATTGCCATTGCTTTTCCTATTGTTTTATCATCATGTCTTAATTTCTTCCAAGCATCATTTTAAGCAAGTGCACAAAGCCTCAAACAGGGGTTCTCAAACTGGGGGTCGGGCCCCCTCAGGGGGTGGTAAGGTTATTACTTGGGGGGTCCCGAGCTGTCAGCCTCCACCCCAAACCCCACTTTGCCTCCAGCATTTCTAATGATGTTAAATATATAAAAAAGTGGTTCTGATTTATAAGGAGGGGTCACACTCAGAGGCTTGCTGTGTGAAAGGGGTCACCAGTACTAAAGTTTGAGAACCACTGGCCTAAAAGTAACAGTACACAGATTATCTTAACTCCATTAAGGTTCCTTTTGAGTTATTTGGTTCTGTTTTAAAATGTTGGTTTCAGAGCTATTCCCAAAGGGCCAGATCCTGCCCTTAAATCGCCTCGCCATCTATCCAATGAATAAGGTATTACTGAGAATAAAAATGGCAGAATTGGGCCCTAAATTACTGCAGCCTGTTTTGTTCCGTACTATGTTTAATGACCATGTTGTTTACAATTATTATTAAATTGGGTGTATCTTAGGTGGAAAATTGATAGAGATTGGTTCTTAATGAGGCATAATCAAAGTGTATATGCTGTAGCCTCAAACTTTTTGTATTAAGCTGACTTTATACTATTAATTTCAAGTTTTACTTACCAACAGGAAAACTGTTAAAATAATTATATTTAGCATACCTAGTTTTTGGATTAATGTCTGTGTTCATTTTAAGTTTTTTGTTAATCTTGAGACTGCTGGTCGCGGGCACCCATCAAAAATTTTTCAGTGTGTACCTTATTGTGTTCCTTCTTGTTAAAATAGTGCTGAAGTGTTCCATACAGGTGCATAGGTGTATTATATATCACTGTAATGATTCATTCTGAATGTATTCTTTTCATTAACAATAAGTGTCCTCTCTTTCCCTGTTTCTCTAGTAATAGCATGCTTTCTACAGCTTTTTCTTTAAATAACCCTACCTTACATTTGTCTTGACTGGCTTCTGTTTACAGAAATTGTAAACCAGTTGAATGCTCTGAGCAGCTTAGATGAAGATCAAGATGACTGCATAAAGCAAGCAAATATGCCTTCAGCTAAATCAGCCAGTTCCTCTGAAGGTCTATGAGCTTTCCTCCTTTCTTTCTGTTTCTGATTGTCTGTATTTACTGTGACCTGTTACCTTTTGACTTCTGCTTGTATTCAGCTGTCAGTTTTATCATTGTGCTTTCCATCCAATGTGATTTTCAGTAATTTGTAGCACATCCAACAGGTAACAACATGATAGAGTGTCTCTCTTCAGCCACTGCATTGTCACATGATTGTGAATAGGAAAGAAAAACCACATCATTAAAACACAATTTGTGCAGTGAATAATGCCTAACCATTATAACTTGACAAAAAGTTCCTTCTCTGACTTTACATGAATGTTGCATGCAAAGAAGAGAATTGACAGTGAACGAATATACGAATCATTCATATTTTGAAATCAAGTTGCTATATTTAGCTTTCTAGATCCACTGCAAAATTTATTGAATCAAATTAGGTCCAGAAGGCCGCTGTGGCAGTGTAGTGGATTAGTACTCATCAGTGAACATCTATTTTATTCAATTAATTTCTTCTGGCTGGAAACATTGGTGTGCTACAAAATACATTAGTTTAGTTCTGCACTTGGTGATGTGGTCCAGTTCACTGTTCTCAGGGACCACTGATGTGAATTTTCTGAATTTGAAATGTGTTTTGTGAACAGTTAGTATCCAGGGCTGGCTGTGACCACACTGAATCAATACTTCATTTTTTTCTAGAACTCATCAACAAGCTTAATTTTTTGGATGAAGAGGAACAAGAATTGGCCAATTCCAGTTCGAATCCATTTGAAGACCCTGATGCAGCAGAATTAAACCCATTCGAAGATCCTGATGCAGAAGGTGGTGAATTCATTTTCACACAATTAATCATTATTTACAGACTCATTAATGAAGCATAATTTTTTTTTCCTAAGGTTACAAACTAAAATGGTTGTTCTGGTAAAAACTAACATTATTACATGCACCCAGGCAGCAGTATCAGGAATGTTAATTGCCAATGGAAACTGAACATCTGCTTCTCCAATGATATGTCAAATTGAGGCTTCTTCTCTCTTCGTCTAGTGGTTCCACTAAATAGTGATTGTCTAATGGTAGGGATAATGCCAGAATTCTGGCCAAATAACACATTTGCAGTCTTACAGTAGCAGCCGTACCGCTGGGCATATGCCTTTTTTTAATCACACCATGACAACACTAGAATACAATTAATTGTTCTGAAGTTGTTTGGAGTTGTTAGTGTGTGAAAATTGCCATATAAAGTCAGTGTATATAGAGTACAACAAAACATAGTAACAAATATATAAAATATGTGAATGAAAATAGTGCTTCCAAAAGGTGCCAGATTGACAAATGTGGAGCCTGAAGCCTTCTACCTAGGCACAAAGAGGATCGTCAGGGAAAATTTCCCCATGCTCCCTGTGACGGATCCACAGGTCCGGTGCTCTTGAACAGCTCTGGAACAGTCCTTGGCAGGAATCCCTTTAGTAGCCCAGACCTACTTTAGGGTCACACTCCCACTAGGGAAAGCCACTTGATTTACCGCCTCCTTAGACTGAACCTCGGAGCCTTCAGCTTCACACTGGGAGCTCCCTTCAGTGAGTCCACCTGAGTTGGACACCTGAGAGAGACTTGTACACCCCAAGCAAGCAATGCACCTCCACCTTCCTTAAACTGGAGTGACTCTCAGCCAGCGTTGTAAAAGCAGAAGGGTTTATTAGGTGCCCAAACACAGCGTAGAAAGTCCTCGGTTAACATAGAGAACAGAAAGTAACAGCATAGTCCTTGATCAGTCCCAGAGCACAGAGCCCTCTTGACCCCTCTTCAGTCCCATTCCAGGAACATCTCCTGCTTCCAGCAGCCCACACTTAACAACCCCACAAGGCCCCTCCTTGTTCCTGTTCCCAGGCAAACATTGTCACCTCGCTCTGCTCCTTTGTTCTCCAGTTGGTTATACCTGGCTGGCTTCCTGCAGAGGGCTGGCCATCCATGGTCGCTAGTTGCCATATGCCAAATGTCTGGGCAGGCCATTGCCTTCTTGGGCTCTCCAGGGGCATGGGGACCCAGGTCCCAGACAGCGAGGCATCAATCACCCCTGTATCTCTAGGTCTCTGCAAAGAGTCAACAACCTTTTCCCACCATCTAGTTAATCAGGCATCACATAGGGAAAACTGAGGCACGCACACAGTATTGATACAAAATATTAAGAAAAATTCCCACTCTGTCACACTCTCCCATCAGTGTACCTTAATTCTGACCTGAGAGCCATCTCTAAGGGTAAGAAGATTGTTCAGCTGCCATGCCCACTCAGCCCTTGAGCTCTCTGATTGGTGCCCGTTAGCGGAGTGGTAACTAGGTGAATGGATTGAAACCTACCAAACTCATTTCACACAAGTCACTGACCAGCTTTCATATAGTGACAGTTGTTGGTCATTATCAGCCTGGGCTAGGCTTGGCAACATAAAAGTGAAAAGCAATTACGAATCCACTGAACTACCCAGTCCATGTTCCCCTCTTTATGTTTCGGATAGAAGTTTAAAATGCTGCTGTTTGGTTGTTATTGGTAATAGAAATAATAAACATATTTTCATAAGACATTCTGTGAAGGAGTGGACAAAAAGACCACTGGACCAATCCTGAGTGCTCCCCTTTGTTTTGTACAGTTTCCAAATGCTTCTTTCTTCCCGTATTTCTCTACCCCTTTTTTTAAAAGCCCTTACTCGCTGACATTTCACGCTTCATTTGGTCTTTTATAAACATATATGTGTTTTGTAACCTTTTCATGAAGTAATCTTACCTAACCCCTTTTTTGCTGCCAATTTTATCGTTTTCAGATCTTGTTCTTTGGGTTTATGAAGCTTACTTGCTTCTAACATTTTGCAAATGTGTAGCGCTTATTTGGATCGGTTTTTACAATTCCTTTTATCACTATAAAATCCAGCTGGGTCACTAAAATCACCTTCCCATTGAAATAGGACCATCTCCTATCTCTTTTTAAAACGTATCCCTCTGAGGCCTTGAAGTTTTGATAAATCTTTGTAGCATGTTCAATCAATTATACCCTTCATTGGTTTCAGAGTAGCAGCCGTGTTAGTCTGTATTCGCAAAAAGAAAAGGAGTACTTGTGGCACCTTAGAGACTAACAAATATATTTGAGCATAAGTTTTCGTGAGCTACAGCTCACTTCATCGGATGCATCGGATGCTGTAGCTCACGAAAGCTTATGCTCAAATATATTTGTTAGTCTCTAAGGTGCCACAAGTAATCCTTTTCTTTTTGCTTTATTGGTTTATAATTATGTCATTGTTCCTGGCAGTACAGGGAAATAACACCTTATTCTATTCTTTTTCTTATACTTCCCTCATCACCATAGCATCTGAGCACCTTTCAGTAGTGCATTAAGTAACGCTGTCACATGTGGTTCATTCTGTCTTTCCTCCATCCCCCGCTGGGGAGGATTGTGCATGCAGTGTAATGTCTTGGTAGGCTTGGCTTTTGGTATTTTTAAAAAAACGTGTATGCTGCTGTATGTGTGTTATAGAATGCATGTGCAATTTGCACTGGGAAAGGAAGGTCGTCAGGTTTGTGATGGGTCTTAGTTCCTGTGGGAACTTAGCATCTGATTCTGCAGATACTTAACTGCCAGGCATAATGCATACTTCTGTGAGAAGTTCCCGTCAGTGGAGCCATGCCAGGTACAGTTGGCAGGAGCTGGTGCAAAAGCGGGCAGTGTGTCAATTGTAAATAGTACATCAATCTGTTCTTTTGTCTCTCCTACCTTTGCAGGTTTATTACTTGGCTACTCAAAATTATTGTGGGTTTGACCCTTGGTGTGCCAAGTTGCAGCTCAGTAGCAGATATAATTATTATTACCCATTTAAAGACTTTAAAACCAACAAAATATTGAATTGATTCAAACTACGAACAGGAGCCTAAATTTTCAAAATGATTATGGGTGTCTCAATTTTTGAATCCCCAATTTGAAATAACCCAACATGCCTTGATTTTTCAAGGGCAGATGTTCACCATTTCTGACACCCTTTAAGATGTCCCAAGTTGAGTCCCCAAAAAGTGAGACACCCAAGATCACTAGTCACTTTTGAAAATTAAGACAGCTGTCCTTACCTAGAAAGTATGCAGCTTTCAAAATTAGGTATTGAGTTATTATCCCATAATATAATTTGATCTGGATTGACATTGTTTTCTAAAGACTGAAATGTTTTATGAAGGCTTTGACAAATGGCCACAGAATGTTTTACATTTACTGGCCAGTCTTGAAGGGTTTAAGAGACCCATCGTGGGTACAGATGTAGGGTTCAGGAAGGTCTGGAATTCCAGAGTGGAGCCAATGTCGACCTTTCTCAGACCTCTGTGGTTTGCCTGTGACTTGTCCCTCTGTTGCAAGGTCCGTTTCTTTGCACCAGGGGGTGGGAGGCTGAGAGGACCCTCTCTCAATGCCTCCATGAAGATGGAGAAAAATAAATAGGAATCCAGGATTGTTAGTATGGGAGAGAGGGAGAAGAAGGAGAGAAATAAGAGCCAAGTTTAACTAGGCGCCTGCCACTGTCTGGAAAACCCTATACTTATCTGCAGAGTTGCAAGCTGCAAGGAGACCTGAAAATGATTTTGACAAAGTTCCATCAGTTTTAGCATATGTGTGAAATAAATTAAATCTTTTAACTAATTGTATGGTGGAGGTTCTTCTCAGCCTGGCATTTTAGGGTGCTCTACGTATTGGGCTACATCCTGTCGTCCATACTCAGACAACTAATGGGAGTGAAAACCCTAGTAAGGGGTGCAGAATTTGGCCCATAATGTTGAAGCTGAAGGGACTTGCAGAAACTATTCGTATTTTTCATTAAATTCTATGAAATAAAAAACAAATATGTAAAGCCTTGTTTTCAGGAGACGCTGTCAAGCTAATTTTTAAAAAATAGTGTAAAGCATACTTTTAAAAGATATTGTTTTCCTGCATGTCTTTTCTTTCAGGATTTTCCCTAATATGCTTTTTGATTCTGCAGTGCAAATTTTAAAAGAATTCCTGAACGCTTACACCCTAACAGAAGCAAAACTGCACACAGACTGTATCTCATCATGAAATGCTTAAACAGTACTACATGAAAGCGCTCTAGGGAACCTTTAGTGCATACTGGTTGTGTCTACATGGACCAATTAATGTGCAACACATTACTGCGCTTTAGATATCCCCCCGCCATGTACCCCATTACACCACTGTGTAGACATGCCCTATGATAATTACAAGGCTGCCCAGTGCTGTGAGGAGATTGAATCTAGGACAGATGGGCAAGAGAGGCAGGTGGTTCTGCCAGATGCCTGGATTGCCTTATTTCGAAAAGGCTGTCCTTTGTTGATGCAAACATCTGCTGGGTGTATAGCTCACTAGGGGGTAAGTCTCCAACAGGAGTCAAAACTCTTGGACCTGCAGAAGGAGCCGGGGTAAGAAACAGAGGTACTGAAGCCAGGGACCCTGTCTTGTGATAGTGAGGCAGTAAGCCTCCGTGTCTAACACTAAATTAGTACATTTCCAGAGAGACTGTGTAAAAATCAGAGGTGTTACATAATGTGGAACCATGACATAGTCATAGGGGTCTACTCTTTTGGACTCAGTTGCAGGGTTGGTTCTTGTGCACTCCCATGAGAAAATATTTAAGAGCTAAAAATAATTTTAAAATAGAAAAGGCTTTGGTTAAAAATTAGGCAAAGGTTCAACATAAATAATACAACTTCAACTAATAATTAAGGCTACGATTTAGTCACGGGTATTTTTAGTAAAGGTCACAGGCAATAACCAAAAAGTCACGGCCAGTGACCTGTCCCTGACTTTTACTAAAAATACGCCTAACTAAATCTTACCTGCTAAGAGGAGGGGGCAGTGCTCCAATGGACGCTGCTGCTCCTGGTGTGGGGGCCCAGGGCCCCACCACTGCTGCTCCGGGGGGCATGGCCCATGGCCCCACTGTCCTTGCCGCTCCTGCGGGCTGGGGTGGCCCTGGGCTTTGCCACCACTGCTGCTTCTCTGGGTAGGGGCAGCCTGGGCACCGCTGCTGGTCCCGGACTGCTGCTCCAAGGAGCAGTTGCCTGGGGCCACCGGAGCAGCAGTGCGGCTGGCCCCAGGGGCTCCCCAGCTGCTTGGGCGAGCGGCCCTGGGGTCAGCCGCTGCAGCTGCGGAATCCGTGACCTCCGTGAAAGATTCGCAGCCTTACTAATAAGGCATATGTCTATCATCACCCTTCCTATTTTCTTCATAGAATCATAGAATATCAGGGTGGAAGGGACCTCAGGAGGTCATCTAGTCCAACCCCTGCTCAGAGCAGGACCAATCCCCAATTAAATCATCCCAGCCAGGGCTTTGTCAAGCCTGACCTTAAAAACTTCGAAGGAAGGAGATTCTACCACCTCCCTAGGTAATGCATTCCAGTGTTTCACCACCCTCCTAGTGAAAAAGTTTTTCCTAATATCCAACCTAAACCTCTCCCACTGCAACTTGAGACCATTACTCCTTGTTCTGTCCTCTTCTACCACTGAGAATAGTCCAGAACCATCCTCTCTGGAACCACCTCTCAGGTAGTTGAAAGCAGCTATCAAATCCCCCCTCATTCTTCTCTTCTGCAGACTAAACAATCCCAGTTCCCTCAGCCTCTCCTCATAAGTCATGTGTTCCAGACCCCTAATCATTTTTGTTGCCAAAATCATATGTTGCATCGCATTACCCTCGTTCCCTTTGTATGTTTATCTTTTGAGGCCAGGTCCCACAAGCATGACAGTGTGGCTGTGGTTCAGTAAATCACATAAATACATGAGTAGCTGTAAGCGTTGAGTCACTGATTTCAGTGGTCATACTCATGTCCTTAAAACTACGTACATACTTAACACGTTCTTGGATTGAGGCCATAAGCCTGTAAGCTCTTGGGAGTGGGTCTCTTTTTTCATATGTGTTTCGACAGGACCCTGATCCTGTCGCGGCATTTGGGTGCTACCGCAATATAACTAATATCATTGAACGTCTTTTTTTAACTTAGAAGAAATGAAAAATTAAATTTAAAAAATTAGGGCTCTGACACAAGCTGGCAGAAGCCAGGAAAATCAAATTGAAGACTGACTATACACTGAGTTGCAACATATGAGTGATTTCACATACTACATTGTTACAAGACTCTTGCTTGACCTCAGTACAATAGTTTGTTGTTCTGAAATAAAGTTTCAGCAATAACTCTGGATTCCTTTGCTTCAGTCAGTTTACCTTTAATCCTTTAGCATTATTATAATGTTCCTTTCTCTGTTTGAATCCAGTTAGACTGAAGTTATTAAAACTATTTAAAAACTTTTCTTCTAAGCCAAAACTTTAATGTTACTTTATATTACTAAAGGGAGATGTAACCTGTTTAGAAGCACGCTTCCTTTTTAGCTTTATGTAGGATTAGTAACATATGTATGTACAGCCCAGATTATTTTTTTTACTGTAACAACATTAAACTCAAAAATTCTGAATAATTAGTTAATGTTTGTAAAGGATTATATGAGTGCTAAGTATTTTCACTAGTGATTGATTGTTTATAAGTCTAAAAATAACTTTTTTTCAAGCAACCCTTTCTTGCCTCTCATCCATTTTTTTAATCCAGGGCATCAATTATCTTTATTCAAGTCTCATTTTAAACACCAACCTTTAATTTGGAGCAATGTTAAATGCCTTTTGAAAATGTAAATATGGCTAAATCTACTAACTATTGAATACAATAGAGCTAAATTTAACTACGGTATATGTTAGATTGCATTGGTTTCACTCAAGGAAAAATAGATTGCAGATCACATAAGATTTTTAAAGGGATTTTTGTATGTAAAGTGCCTGAATAATCATTGGTAGTTGGAAACACTCCATAATTAAGAGGTATAGAATATAGTAATAAAATGTCATATATATTCACCAGGTAGAACCTGCAGCGCAATTTAGTGAAGTCCATTTTTTGTGCTGTTGATCTTGTCCTTAATCATACAAGTGTGCTTATCTTCTCTGTACCCATCTTCAGTTTAAATAAGGCTGGGACAGTTATATGATCTGTAGGTCTCATTCCTTTATTGTGGGAAATACATAGTTAATCCCTTTTTATTCTCACCTCTTCTGACAGTAGCAATATTTCAGAGTGGGCAGATGAGCTGTCTCTTCTGAGACAGACAGCCGTGAAAGGGCCTGTAACAAAATATGCTCTTATACCTCTTGGAATTCAGATGTGAAAGGTTCACTGGCTCAAGGAACAGGAGTCCTGAGATTCTTCCTAAAATGAGATCTCTCAAGCTTCTTACCTGTAGCTCTCAAGTAGGATGAACCAGGGATGAGATGGAGGTCCCATTGCACTTGCCACTATATAAATGTACAGGAGACAGTCCTTGCCCAAACACTTTATAATCTAATTTAAGACAAGACACAAGTGAGTGTGACTAACAATAGGAGCAAAGTGTAAATGAGAATAAAGTTACACAGTAATACATTCCTGTGGTCAAAGGCTTGCTATGTACGCAACTTGATGGTTCATCCTGGTAACCTCAGAAAATTCAGGTCTGGTCTACAGTGGGGATTTACCTTGACTCCAGCCATCAGCGTGCAAATCCCTAACCTAAATTGGATAAATCGCTGTAAACCACAATTTACACTGGTTTCAAGTGGGAATAAGCTCCAAGAAGCACAAGTGGCAGCTTTGCTTGTCTATACTGGCTAGTCATCAGTGGCTGTACTGGGGCAAATCCTAAGTGTGGACAAGGCCCTTTTGGGGAACTTTGGGCTCTAGTGCAATACAAATAATAAATAATATTGTCTGTCTTTTAAATTGAAATGATCTATTATGTTCAACCCAGTAATTTGAAAGCTCAAAAAATAAAGGGCACTTCACATCATGAATAAACTGTGAATTGTTATTGCAAATAAAGTTTTTGGTTTTTTTTTTTTGTTAAAACTGCTAGTAAAGAGCCTGCTTGCATGGGGTGAGAGCTCACTTTCCTGCAATAATGCCATCTTGTCAGAGCAGTAGTAAGATGAATTCCTGACCATTTATGACTGCAAGAATAGTGGGGTTAGTCCTGATAAATTTCAGTGTGGTTAACATTCTCTGTCTATGTATGTTTTCATATTGTTCCAGTCACAAAGATATCTGCCAACAGTCTCTGCTAGTGTAAAATTCTTCCTCTGTTGCTGGAAAGAATTGTGTAGAGTTGCTGGCTATAAATCCCAAACTATGTATTATTAATCTGATTGCGTATCTCTTTAAGGATAATTTAAATTTGTTGTAATAGAGAGAGTGTATTTACTATTGTTATCAAAAATCTACGGCAGAAGTTCTGATATGTATACTAAAAATGTGTAATTAGTCATTAACTTGCTTAATAAATGATTTTCCAGTGTTACTAGATCATGTGTTTTAAATAAGACATGGAGGGGTCCCAATCCCTACCACCACTTAAGGGCCTACAAAATGTCATTTCATTTAGGAAATCATTATAAATTATAAGAGTACAAAGAAGCATTTAAAGCATTATTGTTGGGACCTGAATAACCTAATTGGGAAAATCCGTTTAAAGAAAATCACATCTATTGAGATCCTATTTACATGAGTGAGTGAGGGACAAATGACTAATATGGCTGAAAGAAGTTTTGGATAAGTGGGAAATTTCTCAAAGGGTGTGACTACACTGCAGTTAAACACCCATGGCTGGCCTGTGCCAGCTGACTCCAGCTCGGGGCTAAGGAGCTGTTTAATTACAGTATAGATGTTTGGACTCAGGCTGTGGCTCAAGCTCTGGGGACACTCCCGCCTTGCAAGATCCTAGACCCTGGGCTCAAGCGCAAGCCCAGATGTCTACAGTGCAATTAAACAGCCCCTTAGCCTGAGCCCTGCGAGCCCGAGTCAGCTGCCATGGGCCAGGCGCAAGTGTTTAATTGCAGTGTAGACATACCCAAAGTGTTTAATATCCTCCCTCCCTGCCCCTCAGGGGACATTACCTTTCACAGCTTATTTTTGGCTAAACAAGGTCACACTGTAAATAAAGCATTAATATTCACTTCAAGGCAAAGACCTTAGATTCCAAGTTTCAGTTCAGATTAAAGCCCCATAAAATATAAAGATCTGCTAAAATAGTTTTGAATTTATTTTGTATTAAATAATCTTTTTAAAATGCTTTTTATAGAACACGATACTGAAACAGCTTCATCTTCAAAACCAGAAGACTCTTACTATGGTGATAATTATAATCCCTTTAAAGAGGAAGGTGCTCCAGAGTACTTGAACCCATTTGATGAGCCAGATCCTGAACCTGAAACGTTTGTAACTATCAAAGATTCTCCTCCACAACCTGCAAAAAGGAAAAATGTAAGACCGGTGGACATGAGTAAATACCTCTATGCAGATACTTCTAAAACTGAAGAGGAAGAGTTAGATGAGTAAGTATAATATTTGTAATATTTCATCTTGAAGCAATCTTAAAGTATTAGTGGGATTGTTGACATAATCTCAAGGTATAAATGGATTTAACCAGGGTGGTTCTTGCCCACATACACAGGACAGAATTCATGAATCTCCCAAGCATGTTGACAGGATCTGTGGGGACATTTTTCTGCATGTACCTTAGGAAAGATTTTGCCTTTCTTGGCAACACTGAGTAATTTCAAGTGAGGTAGAGAGGGAGGATTGATGGGCCTTGGTCCTTCCTGTCTTGTCGCTATTTTTTTTTTTCTTAAACCAGAATATGTTTACTATTAATGAAAGTGAAAGTTCTTGGAACGAATGCACTTTGGGTGAACTGAGACACCTGGGAATCCATATAGCAAATGTTGAATCATTAGGAAACTCATCAAGGCAGCAACTACTTGAAAGGATGAAAGAGAAACAGTCTGTGCACTTCCTTGGAATTTGTTTTTAATAATTCTTCATCACGGACCGTTCTAAAATCAAGGTTGGATGGTTTTTATCTAAAAGATCTGCTCTAGGAATTATTTTGGGAAAGTTCTCTGGCCTGTGATATACAAGAGGTCAGACTAGATGACCACAATGGTCCGTTCTGGTCTTGGAGTCTAAGAACCCTATCTCAAATTTTTTATAAGACGGTGTTTGACTGTCTTATATTCTAATAATGAAGCAAAATAGGGTGTGAGGGCATTTTGCAATAACCATGCAATTTGGGATGATTGAAGGCACAAGCGTAAGGTGTGCTTGTGTCTTTAATCACCTTAGGAATATGGTTATTACTCAGCAACCGCACCACCCATGCAAGGATTTATAGTGAGTATACATGAGCAATTTTACAGGTGACAACTGTAATTAACTTTTAATTGTAAAGACCTTGATGAGATTTATTATGGCATGACACTTTTGTGGCTCTTATATTTAATAGTAATTAAGGTGTCATGTTTTCATCCTGATGTTTGCTTTCTTTATAGCTGTATTTTAGGAAACTGAAGAAGTTCCATGCACACTGATAGAAATGCATATAGGACCCCGGGGTTCATTTTCTCTTAAGTTTTGTTCCCATGAATTTTTGTTTTTTAGTTTTGTCTGGTTTTTGTTGTGCTTTGTTTTTGTTCGGTTGTGAAAAATTGGCATTAGGGAATGCTTTCTCTGCCAACTCCATTCAGTGTGTGGGGTGCGGGAGAGTTGGTTTTCTGAACAAACAGCACTGGCTGCTGTATCTTCCCAGACCAAGAGTATGATTGTGCTGTTGACAGTGACGCTAGACATTCCTGATCACTCACTGATCGGGAGAGTCTGAAAGGGGAAATATTAGTATACATACCCAAAGAGATGGAGACAGCGAACAGTTAAAACTGAGGAAGAGAAGAAGAGAGGAAAGAGACAAAAGTGACAGTGGAGGGGCAAGTGAAGGATTTTTTCTTTGTTTTACTTACACCCACATCCCTATCCTAAACAAATCTCTGCCAAACAGGCTACTGCAGTGTTTTAAAGGGCAGGCTTGTTTTTTCTTCCTGTCTGTGAGATTGTGGATTTCAGGAGCTCTTTGTTACAGCAGCTTTTGTTTTGTTTTAATTTTGTATTTTTCAAGTCTCTTGGGGGGATTTACAACCCCTATTTGCTTTATTTTCTTAACAGAAGGTAAAAATGAACACACACACACCCCCCCCCCCCCCAAGGATAAATGTTGTTCAAACCTAAGCTGGCCTGTATTTTCATTATTAAAATGGAGGGTGAAGTGGTTAAATAGCATAGTAAATTTAGATTTCTACATCATAGTCCCTACTGGAGACCCTTCCTACTTTTTCACAGGTTCCTAAGGAGGAAAAGCCTTGGAAAAGTTGCAGGGACAGTTTATTAAACGTATGGAGTAGAATGGGGCAAGGGAAACTCTTGCAGTTCTGCATTGTGGATTGTTATGACACAAGGCCTGTTAGGAACATAGGGATTGGTATACTGGGTTAGAGCAGTGGTCCATCTAGATCAGTATCCTTTGCCAGGTAGCAGCAATCACCAGATGCTTCTGTGGAAAATGGAAGAAACCACATGAAAAACAGTTACGGAATGATGAGTATATAGGGGAAGCTTTTCCTCACTCCTGTAAGTTAGTAGTTGGCTTGTGCCCTGAAGCCTGATAGTTTATTCCCCTTTGTACATTTTGTGTTCTATCGCATGTGACTGTGGATATCCTTATCTACATAAATATGTAACCCCTTTTTTGAAACCTGCTAAGTGTTAGGCCTGAGTGGCACTGTATGGTGACAGGTATGCACCGTGTAAAATGTAGTTCCTTTTTGCAGTTTTCCAATGTATTTTTTTTCATTTTGTTGAACGTCCCCTGGTACTCCTTTTATATAAAAAAGGACAATTAGGAGCACCTGATTTACTCTCCTCTATACCCTTCCTTATCTTATAGATCTCTATCATGGTCCCTCTTACTTGTCTCTTCTCTGAGCTAACTGGTCCTAACCTTTTCAATCTCTCTTCATACAGAAGTCTCTCCATGTCTCTAATCATTTTCATCGCCCGTCTCTGGATGCTCCTATTTCTGCTACTGTATATCTGTTTTAAGATGGGGTGACCAGACCTAAACACGTGTTGAAGATCAGGGCAAACCGTTGACTTATATAACAGCATTATGGCATTATAAAGCTTTCAGTAATATTTCCTGTATCACTCTTTATACATCCTGTCATTCTGTTTGCATTTTTGAGCAGCAATGAGCAGATGCTTTCATTGAGAGTGGTTTTGAGAGTAATAGGAGGGCTACATGTCAAATAGAAGGATGCCAAAGGACACTCCCCTTCCTCATTTGAAAAGCAATGCATTTTTACCCTTGCATTTAAAGGGTTTTTTGTGTTTGGTTGGGTTTTTTTGCAGTATGCTTCATGAATCACATTGTATTCTTCTTGCTGTGTTCATGTTAAATTTGATGCTCACTACCAAGAATAAGGATGAGCAGACTTTTAAAATCGGGTGCCTGGTCCCATTATCCTTTCAAGAAGGCAGAGCATGGATTTTGGTCTCAGTCTTGTAGACAAGATGAAATAAATGTTTTTTAAAACGTTAGAACTATCATTATGAGAGGGTGGTAGGCAGGAATGGGAACTGGAATGTGACTGGGAACTTGCTTCTGTAGGGCCAATGACATAATGGCAATCTAACTTTTTTTTAACTAAAAGTCCATGCCATTAGATATCTTCAGTGCAAGGCCCGGGTTCCATTTTGATCAAGCCCTATACTGAACTCTGACCACAGCTCTGGATATCTCTCATGCCTAAGAAAAGTGAAAGCTAAATGTTAAATTACTTAGCTCTGAGATCTGGGATTTTTTTTACGTTAAATGCCAGTGCAAAATGTCCTTAACATTAGAAAATCCTAATGGAATAAGTTAGAGGAAGCATGATTCAGTGTACTTAAATCAGGAAATCCGTTTCAAGGCATGTACTGTTAGAGCGCCCTGAGAGTTGATTTCTAATCCCAGAGCTGCCACAGAGCTGCTATGTAACCTTGGGCAAAGTACATAACACCCCTGTGCCTTATTTTCTCTATTGGTAAAAATATTTACTTTAAATGGTATGCTTAATGGAGACTTGCTTCATTAATGACTGCCAAGTACACCGATATCGTCAGAATATGTATGTAAATGCAAAATATTTATGATCATAGGTATATTGTGGTAACAGTGCTACAGTTTAAATGTTCTATTAAGGATATTCAACTATCAGGAAACTCAAAACAAAGCTCTTGTGGGTTGAAATTTTGGTCATAGCTCAAAGACGGAAGTGTTTTGCAAAGTTTGAATAAAGTTAATTTGGCCATTTTTTAATTTTAGGCAAGGATCAAAAATTACTTGTGCGTTTGTAAAAATGCACTCATACGTTTTTTTAAAAAATCAAAATTGGCCGGTGACTAGTCCTTAATAAAGAATAGTTGCTTTGCTAAGTTAAATAAAGTTACGCATTTGAAAATTACATAAGTACGCACCTATTTAAATTGCACTGTTTTATAGTATCACACTTAGCCTATTCTTTTAATTCTATTTCATTTGAAAATCATTTTATTGAAAGAAGAACTAAATTCCATTAGCCAGTAATACCAGCCCAAAACATATTGAATGGATTAAAATAAAAAATTGAAGTTATATTCAAATCAAATGATTTGGTTCCATAGTTTCTATTCTCATTAACCAGACTGAATTAATGGAGGGCACTATAGTTGGTAAAAGTTGCAACTATGTTTTCTAACTTCTTGAAGTTGATTGATAGAGTAGAGAAACAAGTAACTGCAGTGTTGATGATTGCTGATTACTGAGATGTTTGCTGGGTGCCTTATCTTGTGATGGACAGTTCAGCTTCTCTCTAGATAAATTCCATTATAACTGTTGGTTTTATAATATAGTTGAAGCACAGACTGCATACGCCAATTAGTATCTTCCAACCAGGATTCATTCAGCCAGATTTTGCCTGGTCTTGCTCACCAGGCAACCAAACATGAGCCAAATTCTGCTGTGTCACAAATCTGTAAATCTGGAGTAAATCCACTGACTTCAAAACTTGGATTTTACATTATAATTTACCATTATGACAAGAACTAGAAACCAAGCCTGTGTCATGCTTCTGATATTTTAGGAATCTTATTAAAATGAACAGTTCAAAGAAATGGTTAGGACTGGTTTTAAAATGAGGTGAAAAGTGTAATATCAATGTGTTCTGCCTTTACTATACACTGAAGGTAGATACAGCCTATGTTTAAAGCAAATTCTAAACAAGCCTGTAACTTGCTTAATTGTAGGCCTTGCTTCTTGGTGAATGTGTTGTGGTAAAAGTCTTTATTTAAGAGCAGGAATGTAAGAAAATTAATTTTAAAATGTGGTTCCACCCACCTCTCAGATTTCTTTACTCCCATTAATCTGAATTTTTTACTCACTGCAAATTAACATTAACTTCTTAGAAAAGTCCCAGTGCACATAATTTCTGTAATTCTAAGTAAGGGTGTAGAGGGTCAGTTAGTTCACTGTCAAAACATGCTGCATTTGCTGGCTAGTCAGAAGACGAAATTGTGGAACTAAAGAAAACATTGTGATCTCCTATAAACATATTGTTCTTCACTCTTTATCTTTTTTCATTTTTATTTTCACCTTCCTTTGAACTCTGTAATGTTTGAAGACAGCTCAACAAGGTTGTCAGCAAAATTAGAACAATTGACAGGTACTGTTGAGTCTTCTGTTCCAAACCGAATACCGTCCTTTTTCCTCCTCCTCCTCTGGAGCATGTCCATCCTTCTTTGTTTAAACTGTTATTTTGACATCACCCTTAGCTTTGAATTCACTCATGTTTTTTTGCATTTGATGAGTGCTGAAGTGAGAACACCTCAAAGATGCCTTCAGTCAGCGGGCTAGTTATTTTAGTCTTAATCTCTCCTGTAATAAACAGCAGGAGTCCCACAGTAAGGTGAGCTTCATGCACCAAGCTTGTTGCTGAATGGTTGTTTTAGTTTTTTCCTCCCTTCTCCACATTCCCAAAGATGTGTTTACTAAACTTCAGCCTTCAGAGGTACACTTATTCTCTGTGGTGTAACACAACAATTGCTTTCTCCTGCTCACTGATAAAGAGGAAAAGGGCAAAACTGCATCAAAGTCATTTCTAAGGCATTTCAATAAATTGAGGAAAATATTTTAAAACTAAAATATTCTTAAAGGGTTTTTTGTTTTTAAAGTGAAATAGGAAAGGAACTGGAGTGCTAAATCAGCTATTAATGAAGAATACTTATTATAAAAGTTCAATTTTTAAAGTTTCATTTATCTAAAAACTGCCTACCAGTTTGGTTCTCTAGCATGGAGAGGAAAATTCTGACTGGATATGAGTGCTTAACCTCTTATCTAATGCTGGATACAATATTGTTTCCATCTAAAAATGAATTCAAGGGACTGAAGCTATTTATTTTTGATGTGTTGCACTTCATCTAATTGTATGTAGGTTTGCCTTTTGGGAATTTATGTCATGTTACTGCATGAGCACAGTGTTCAGCAAATTATACATATACGTGTATATCTTACTGGGAAAGTGTGCAATAGTAAAAGATGGAATAGTGGATCAGATGATTATTTTTTATAAGTGGAGGTCTGTTGGACATATGGAAAAGAATGGAAAATAAGAGACAGAGTGAATACATTAGCTTGATACAGAGGAGGACCCCTTATTAGATACAATATTGCTATCTATTTTACATGCTGAGAGTAAGTACATTAAATGATTAGGAAAAGGTCTGTATGATCATCTGACATAAGACTCATTGGAGACCTGGCTAAAAAGTGTAAATACTAGGAAAGTGCTTATTTTATTTATCATTGAGAGATGGAATATAAATAGTGCTGCTGTGGTGATAACGCATCAGACTACACATGAACATGTTTGACTGGGTTTCTTGAAAGATATTTAGCCAAATAATGTGCAAAACAAAGGGCTATTTATCTATGCAAACAACATTAGCCATTATTTTCCTGTGCTGTTGTGTGTTCCATTGAGTGTTCTCAGACTTATATGATGGCTGTTTGTGACTGAAATGAAAATGTACTTGACTTTGACTGTATATACACTGAGGCCAAGATTTTCAAACATAGGGTATCTAAAATTGGGCTCCAAAATCCACATTTAGTTATCTAAATAAAACTCTCTAGATTCTCAAAGTTGTTTAGCACCTCCAACATCCATCAACTTCGATGAGAGTTGTGGGTGCTCAGCCACTTTTCTATAGGCAGCTGAATATGGACTTAGGAACCTAGCTTTAGATACCCAGTTTTGCAAATGTTGGCCTAAAGCAATTGCTGGCTGTACATAATTCACTCATCGGTCTTTTAAAAAAAAAAAGAAAGAAAGAAAGAAAAATGAAAAAGGCAGCAACAGCACAATCAAAACAATCAACTATTATTTTTGTTTTGAAAGTGCAAAGAGATAGCAAAGAAATATGTTTCCCTTCTTTTAATTAGATCAAATCCATTTTATGAACCAAAATCAAGCCCTGCTTTAAATAATCAAGTTACTCCACTGCAAGAAGCAGAAAGGATGAAAAGAAAGGCTCCTGCACCACCAGTCCTCTCACCAAAGACAGAGACAGGAATGAGTGAGAATATGTCAGCTGTTCCTGCAGTGAAGGAGCTTTCTTCTTCTCCTAAGGTAGGTTTTTCATAACCAAATGTTGTGATGGCTGATTAAAGTACCTCTGTGTGTATTGTGTGCATCTTCTTACTGCAAGTCATCTTAAAAACTATGTACCTAAATAAAGTGCACCCTCGCTCCCTTATTCTTCCACTGACTCATATGCATATTGAGAGACCAGTGGTAGAGCTACTTGATGACAGCAATGACAACTGCAATGTCAAAGAGAAAAGGGGCTTCTGGGAACAAATACTCTAGGACAGCGCTGTGCAATGAGAGGGAAGAAAATCAAGTTGTACAGTATTGTGGCTTGATCTATGATAATGGCACTAATGCAAAAAATATTGTAGGCTGCAGTGTGCGGACTAGGTATTTTTGAGGTATAACAGCCGACTCATGTAAGTATGAATTGCATCTCCTGTAAATCAGCAGTTACTACCCTTTGTGCATCTGTAATAACCTTAGCATTTCCGATCATGAGTTTATACATTAAAGGGAGCCTTTTAAAACAGATTTAGCATATTATTGCAAGTGTGTTTACTTTTTGGGTGGGGAGGAGATGGAAGAAAGCTTTCTACCTCTCTCACACAGCACCAAGCCCAGGATCTCAAGTTTAAACCTACTACCGTCCTTCAGGCCCCGTGTTGTAGCAATCTCCATTCCATTTAAGAGTTGAATGGAATTCCTTGTCATATCTACAAACCACTGCTTAATTGGTCAGAATGGTTGCTGATGATCCCTGGCCCTTAGGGGCTGATCTCACTGTCTCCTCAGCACTCAGTCAAAGGAAAGAGTCTCAGGCCTGGTCTATACTAGCAAGTTAGGTCAACGTAAGCCGCCTTGCATCCACCTACTTGTCCAAGGGTCTACACTTGAATTTGTCTCCCACTGATATAAGTGCCCCATTATGCCGACAAAGTAACACCACCTGCTTGAGCGGCACCGGGCATGGTCGATGTACTGAGGTTGATGCTGCGCAAGTGTAGACACTGTGTTACTTACGTTGACCCTAACAGTCCACCAGCAGCTGGCCCTTAATGCTTGATTCTGCCCCAGGGTCATGGAGGCTGGAAGGCCCTCTTCTCCTCTAAAGCCTGGCACGTTTTTGAAATGCCATTTCCTGATTGTCCAGCTTGGTGATCACACCTAGCAGCACTCCATTGTTATGTGCAACTGACCATGCTGGCTATACATGCCACACGTGCTCCGACACAGAGTAGATAGGAGATATTGGATCTCCTGGGCCTGTGGTGAGAAGAGATTGTACAAGCACAGCTACAGACCCAAGCATAAGTGTCTATGAGCAGATTTCACGGGGGATGCAGGAGAAGGGGTCTGACCGAGACTGGCAGCAGTGCCACCTGAAAGCAAAGGAACTGCGTCAGGCATATCAGAAGGCCAGGCAGGCCAACAGTTGATCTGGTGCCAAGCCACAGACCTGTTTCTTTGACAAAGAGCTGCATGCCGTACTTGCTGGAGAACTCACCACCATGGATACTGCCGAGGAGCCCAAGCCACAGGCCCCTGGCATGATCAGAAAGGAGGATGGGGGACGTGCAACCAAGGGATCCAGCTATGCTGTGAGCCAGGACCTGATGAGACTCCCACACCGTGCAGTCAATGCCAGCAGTCGAACACGGGCGAGCCTGATGCAGGGGGAGAAAATTTGGGTAAGTGTACAATTGTGTTTCCCATTACAGTGGTGTACTGATGGCGCCCCCAACTTAATAGGACACAGCTAATGACTTTTAATTAATGTATTCATGCTAGAAGAGGCAGCAGTGCAGCAAAGAAAGGTAGCATTTTTATTTACCTATCATTCCCTTGTAGAGTTAGGCAATGGGAACCATTGCTTATGTACACAGGGATGTCCCTTGAATCCTCCTGAGAAATCTCAATGAAAACTTTCATGGGGGTACTCTGCAATCTTCTTCGAAAGATTTCGGGGGGCGGGAAAGGAAGGGCAGTCTTATTTCTTCCTCAGTGGTAGGACACTTTCGTATGTCAGTCAGCAATAACTTTGTCAGGCACCATCGCATACTCAGGCTAGCAGCTTATGGGCCGAGGTGGCTTCTGGACCCCAGAAGCAGCTGTGCTGTCTGTGCCTCTGTTACGGGCAGAAGTGAAAAAATCATCATCACCTGTGGGAGATGGTGCCAGTATTCGGTGCCGTTGCCCTGTACTCATAGTTTCATGCAGCCAAGCAATTCCCTCCTCATTCCCCTCACCCCTGCCAGGCCATCCTCACCGTGGCTGGTGCTGTGAGTGGCACCGTGCACAAGCCCTCCGAAGCAGAATAGTCAATGAGCATGTCTTATTTAAAACTCTAGGGGAGCAAGGGAAGGGAGTTCTAAATTTTAACTTTCACTTTGCACTGTGATAATATTGAGAGTGGTACGTCTGTGTTTTATCGGAAGCTGCTGCCTTTGTGGCCTTGAGGGGTTTTCCCCTCCACGCCCATGGAACATCTGAACCAGATAAGGAGGACTTGAGATGGCATGTTCCATGAGACCCTGCAAGCCAGTGCTGCATCAGACCGTGAGCAAAGAGCCTGGAGGGCGAACATTGAAGTGAGCTGGAGAAGGAAATAGTGGAGAGGAGAAAGGCCCAAGAGTCCCAGCAAGAAAAGGAGAGAGAGAAGCAAAGGACATAATGGGGCTTCTCCAGCAGCAAACAGATGCTGCGGACTCTTGTGGACCTATGGGTCAAACAATCACAGGCTTGCCTCCTTTTGCAGTCCGCAGAAAATAGCATTACAGCAGCTTTCTACACCCCCCTTCAACATTCCACATGGTATCAGGGGCCACATCCCTCCCCTACCACTCCGCCCCAGGGGACATTAAGGACAACCCCAGCTTCACATACGCTGACCTGTAAAAGCCACAGTTCCTGTATGTGTAGGTAAAGTGGACATGTTTGTTCTTTCCCATTGTTCTGTTCCATTAACTTAAATTTCTTATGTATTTGCTTTTAAATTGCACAGATTTTTCTTTGCACTGGTTTTGCTACTGAATAAAATTATATTCTTTGGGAAATAATTAAACTTTATTAGTTCACAACACAGGCTGCAGAGTGTCTAGCAGTTCTGAAAGCACCCTCTTACTTGTTACTGAACACTGTGACACAACTCGTAGGATCAGTGACAATCAGTGTAATAATCATAAATGTACACCAAGCACCACACAATTCCTAACAGGCCCCAAAACTGCAGGGTCAGGTAGAGCACAGTACTTCACAATGCATTACTGTGGCTCAGTGTTAAAGTGCTCTTCCCTGCGCTGTATAGATCTGTGTTGAACTCTTCTAATAGCCCTTGTGTCTGGCTGTTCAAACTTGGCAGACTGCTGCTTCACCTCCACCCTGGCAGCAGCTTTTCCCCCTTTGCTTCATGGGTATTATGCAGGACACAGCATGCAGCTCTACCAGTTGGGATTTTTTTAAAAAAAATTTTTTTACTGAGATCCAATCTTATGGGTAAACGATGCCAGTGTCTCCCTTCAGTCTACCAAAAGTGCATTCAGCTGTCGTTCTGCACCTGGTGAGCCAGTAGTTTAATCTTTCCTTGCTGCTGTCATGCTGGCCAGTGTACAGCTTCATGAGCAATGGGTGGGCTGGGTCTCCCAAGATCATTACTGGCATATCAACACCACCAATGGTAATCGGCCTCTTGGGAAAGAAAGTCCTTGCTTGTAGCTTTCTCTGTTCTTAAAGATGCAAACATCATGCACCTTCCCTGACCAGCCCACATTGATATCGATGAAGCATCCCTGGTGATCCACCAGTGCTTGCGTAACCATGGGAAAGCAGCCCTTTCTGTTGATCTCCTCTGTGGCAAGGTGGTCTGGTGCCAAAATAGGATATGCATGCTGTCTATTGCTCCACCACAGTTCGGGAACCCCATTGCTGCTGATCCATCCACTATGTCCTGCACATTGCCGAGAGTCACAGTCCTGCATAGCAGAAGACTATTAATGGCTCTGAATACTTGCATGACAATGGACCCCACGGTGAATTTTCCAAGTCCAGAATGGTTTCCCACTAACTGGTTGCAGTTGTGCATTGCAAGTTTCCAATGTGCAATGTCCACTCACTTCTCCACTGTCAGCACAGCTCTCATTGTGGTGTCCCTGTGCTGAAGGGCTGGGCCAAGGTCAGCACATAGATCCAGGAATTTGGCCATGCACATCTGAAAGTTCTGCGGTCACTGCTCATCATCCCAAACCTGCATTATGATGTGATCCTACCAGTCAGCACTTGTTTCTTGGGCCTAGAAGCAGCACTCCACTGTCTGCAGTGTTCTGTGAATGCCAACAACAACTGTGAATTGCTTCTCACTATGTCCCACAGCAATCTGTCCTTCAAGAAATCGTCATGTACTCAGCTGATTCCATTCTTCTTACAGCTCTGCAAATACTGGAGGATCGTATGTCCTGTGCTTGCAAAGTTTCCGACAATATTGCAGAGCCGTGCAGGCTCCAGGCTTCTGGCAGAGAGCAAGGAGGGATGTGCAGGTTCATGTACAATTACCAGGACAATGGAGCATCTGCAGTAGCACCATCTGTGCTATAACCAGGATCCAGAGAATCCAAGAAAGGGATTTCCACTGGTGACATATTATCCCTTTGCTCCTGAATACAAACTTCACTAACACACTTTTTCTACCGTATGTTCTTTTATAGACTGCCATTGAAAAGCAATGAAATTAAATACAAACTAAAATATCAAGGTTTGGTATTTGGCAAAAGCAAAGAACTTCTTTGTATAACAAATAATTATTATACTGTAGTGCCGAGAGGCTCCAACTGAGAGCAGGGCTCCATTGAGCTAAGTGCTAATACATATACGTAGTCAGATACAGTCTCTGCTCCAAAGAGCTAAACATCTAAATAGACGAGACAGACAAAATATCATTAACCTCATTTTTACAGATGATAACAGAAACAGAGAAATTATGGCCAAGATTTTAAAACAGACTTTAATAGACTCAGAGAACTGGTAGGTAAGGTTCCATGGGAAGAAAATCTAAGGGAAAAAGGAGTTCAGGAGAGCTGGTAGTTTTTCAAGGAGATAATCTTAAAGGCACAACTGCAAACTATCCCAATGCTTAGGAAAGATAGGAAGAATAGAAAGAGGCCAATATGGCTTTATCAGGAGCTTTTTAATTGCCTGAAAATCAGAAAGGAATTCTATACAAAGAAGAAATATGAACAAATTGCTGAGGAGCAGTACAAAAGAATACCACAAGCATGTAGGGACAAAAAGAGTAAGGCACAAATGAGTTACCCTAGCAAGGAACATAAAAGGCAATAAGAAGTGATTCTTTAAATACGTTAGGAGCAAGAGAAAGATGAAGGAAAGTGTAAGTCCTCTACTTAGCAGGGAAGGAGAGCAAATAATTGATGAAATCAAGAAGGTTGAGGTGTTTAATTTTGCTTCAGTCTTCACTAAAAAGGTAAATGGCGATCAGATACTCAACACAATATTAACAGCAAGAGAAAAGAAATGCAAGCCAAAATAGAGAACAGGTTAAAGAATATTTAGATAAGTTAGATGTAGTCAAGTTGGTAGGGCCTGGTGAAATTCATCATAGGGTATTTAAGACACTAGGTGAAGCAATCTTGAAACCATTAGCAATTATTGTAGAGAATTCATGGAGAACCGGTGACATCACAGGCCATGTCTATACATATGGCTAGATCAGCACTCCTGCGAACGATGCAGCAGTGTCAATTTTAGCAGGTCTGGCAAAGACCTACTAAATTGATAGCAGAGCACTCTCCCATCGACTTCTGTACTCCCACTTACTGAGAAGCATAAAATATGTCAGCGGGAGAGCATCTCCCGTCGACACAGCGCAGTGGAGACACCGCTGTAAGTCAACCTAAGTAGCGTAACTTAGAGTAGTTACTAATGGTAGTTGATAGCGTAACTTAGAGTAGTTATCAATGGTTCACTCTAATACTGGGAGGATGTATCTAGTGAGGTCAGTCCTGGTGCAAGTACTATTCAATATTTTCATTAATTACTTGGATAATGGAGGGGAGAGAATACTTACAAAATTTGCAGATGACACCAAGCTAGGAGAGGTTGTAGGCATTTTGGAGGTCAGGATTGGAATGAAAAATGACCTTGACAAATTGGAGAATTGGTCTGAAAGTACTACAGTAAGGAAGTATGCACAAATACAAAATGTCTGCTTTATGACTTTGTGACTCTGGCCAAGGCACACTGTGATTTTTCCCTTTCTTGGGAGTCTTTCAAAGTCCTTCAGTACCAGTAGTGTCAGGCAGTCCTCATGGTCTTTGACCTGACTGTCACTCCCGCAGTGGCTCAAGCTGTCTTGCTGTTCACTGCCTTATGCAATGACACTCTGCAGTGGACGGTAAGGGAACTCAGGCCCACCTTCTACGCTGGGTTCCAGTTCAGAGCCCTGTAGCAAGCAGTTACGGTCTGCAGATACACCAGCCTTCCTGCTCTTGGCTCTAGACTACTTCTTACTATGCTTCTCCAAGCTTTTTATTCTCCAGCCTTCTCTCTTTGGCCTACTAGATAAACCCTTTCCTATCCCTGCCCCTCCCTTCTCCCTTATCTCAGGGAAAGAGATTACAGGTTGGCACGTTGCCAGCCTCCTGACTTTATAGAAGCCCCACTTGTTCCCTCACAGGTGAGCTTCCTTCTAATTAGTGCCCTCCACACCACCTAATCTGCCCTATTTGCAGCTTAATTAGCTGATTGGGCCCATCTGGCGTAATTCAACTTTTTCAGGGCCAGTGCAGGGAGCACACCCCATCACAGTGCCTAATTATGGATTTAGAAGCCTAAAGTTAGCCTAAAGCCTGTTTTTGAAAATCTTGGCAAAAGTGATTTTCCCCAGGCCACAAAGGAAATCTGGGCAGAGCTGAGAAACTAATCCAGATCTCTCAAGTCCCAATCATTTGCTTTAATGATCAGACCATCGTTGCTTGCACTGCTTTTTTGCACATGCGTTAATATACTTGCACCATTCCAAGCAATGGTTGATTTGGGGCTCTTAAAACACGTCTGTTTCCCTTGTTGAAGAAAGAGTGATGTCAGAGCATCAAGTATGGCATAATTTGTTCTTACATTATGTTACATGTTCTTATCTACTATATGCATGTGAGTCCTGTTAACTATTAAACCAAGATAGACCCAATTGCACCTTGGCAACACCAGAAGCTCCACCTCAGTCACCCTGAGCTGCTATCACAAATATCTCCCTTCATTGTCGGTGTCCTTCCAGATCTCCAACTCTCCTCCCGACTTCCACAAAATCATCTTCTCCTGGCTGCCTTAATGAGGAGCCAGACAAGCAGCAGCATGTCCACTCTTAACAGGTCCATCACATTGCACTCTGCAATGGAGCTGATAGTGATGCCTTAAGGCTATGTCTACATTTCGAGTGAATGTTGTGATCCCCAGCTCATGAAGACATACTCATGGTATCTCTTGTCTGAGCGAACACACTAAAAAGTGTGACTGCTGTAGCCCAGACAGTGGCAGCAGGGGCTAGCGGCCTTGAGTACAAACCCACTTCAACCCTCATGGGTACATACGTAGGGTGGCTACTCCATGCCACTGTTGTCTGTGTTACGCAGCTGTGCTACTATTTATAGTGTGCTAGTTCAGATGGGAGTATGAATACGTTCGTGCGAGATGGGAATCAGACCCCAGCTTGAAGCATAGACATGCCCTTACCTGACACTTCGTAGTATGAAGACCCTATTTTCAGTTGCTTATAATTTTGCAAACGTTTAACCATTTTGACTGAAATTTTCTGTGCTGGGTGTCTGGCTCAGGATGGATTTTTTTTTTTTAATTGCTTCAGCAAAAATAATTCAGTCATTTCTGAAAACAAGATGGGGGAAATGCATTGTTTTGCCCATTTTTTTTATTTTATTTTTTTTAAATCTTACAACCTGTTCTTTGAACAGCTGTAGCTTCACCAGGGTTTGGGACAAGAAGTTGAAATTTGGCAGGTTCTTAGCCTTTATATCAAGAATGTACCCTGTGCTGTTTTTGTTAAAAATTGCCCAGAGCTGGCCAAGCTAGAAGCTTATTATTTGGTATCTAAATTGTCCAAAGATTTTGTCTGTCCTGGGCATGTTCCAGCCCAAGGTTGCAAGAGCTAAGCAGAACTTTCCCTGTGATTGCTGCTCTTGACTGCTGTGGGGCACTGAGCACCAGAACTGAGATCTGGGAGACCCTCGCGTGCCTTCAGTGATCTCCCTACTGGCATCTAAACTAGAGGAGGAATCAGTCTGAGTGGAGTGCAGAGAAGACAATAGCTGGACTGGGGGTGGGGTGTTTGTGTGTGAGTAGATGGGCGGGGGTGGTGATAGAGGTCATAGATTGGGATAACTAGTCTGAGGAGGAGAGGCTGGGGGTGGGGAGATTGGGATTGGGAGCCAGTCGGGGAGAGGAACTGAGACTGGATGAGGAGCTATGGGTGAAGGGAAACAGGAAGTGGATGGGCAATAAGTTTGGGACAGTGTGCCCGTGGGGGAGATTGGGAGCAGGGGGGACACTGAGATTGGATGAGGAGCCCAAAGGAGGTGACTGGGACTGGCTAGTGAAGGAGCCTGAGGCAAGTAGCTTGAGAGGGAGACTGGGATGAAGAGCCTAGGGAAGGAGACTGGGCTTGGGGGACAGGATTCAGGAAAGATTGGGGCTCAGACAAGGAGCCAGCAGCGAGAGACTGGGACTGCAATGAGGAGCTTGGGTTGATAGAGACTAGGACTGGCTGGGACAAGGAGCCAGGGAGAGAGTGTGGTAAAGACAGGATGGGGACAGGGATAAGCTGTGGGGGACAAAGGCAGAGGTGTCAGGCCCGGGAATAGAGAGGAAGAAGTGTCTGACCACTGGAGTGCAGACTCCTCCGGAGCCTGAAATGGATCCCAAGATTCCTGAGCTTCAGAACTCCTCAGTTGTCAGCAAATAATATTGAAAACCCTCTTGCAAAATCTCTCTCTCCATTAGCTCAAGTGCCAGATATCTGTGTTGTGGATTTAAAGGCTCCAGCTGAGCTGATGACCCCATGTGGATGTCTGTGTGATTCTGCATGATGGAATGTCTCTTTTTGCAGTTTGTTTTTTTAAAAACCTAGGAAATTACACACACGAATCAACATTAAATTTTGGTGTTTAAAGTTTAAAAGGGATCAGGGGGGAGGGGGAGAGTTATTTAATTTAAAGAGTGTCATGATGCTTACACCCAATGGGGCCAAACTAAAGTTGTATGGCAACTTTAATCCAGGCATTTCCTTAACTTTTTAGTGCTTGACTTTGCAACCTTAATGTTTTTTTAACACAGTTTGTTATGTGTAATATGGAAATTTCACATCGTGCACTGTTCTAAAACTAATGTGTAGATACACTGAAATGTAAGGAAGCAGCCTTAACTCACGATAATTTTGTTGGTGTAATTTTTAGGATCTGAGTAGCAGCGGAACAACTACAGTGTGAAACCATGACATCAGGAGCAGGGTGTTTTGGCGGGGGATTTGGGGTTTTTTTTGGTGGGGGGTCCTTGAATCATTGATATGATGTTCAGAATGTACTTAGTTTGAAGTATTTTTCAATATGAATACGTTTTACGTTATTGCAACCTGTACTCTGTACTATTTATACGTCTAATGGTTACAATTCTGAAAGTGTCCTTTTAGCATGGTCTCTCTCCTTGCTTGCACTTTTACATTTGAAGTTGATCTTTAACTATAGAGCAAAACCCCTTCTTTGATGAGCACTACTGAGTAATCACAAAAACTACTGCAACTTAAACAACAAAATGAAAAAATTAGTTACCTCACATGGTAGGAAATATAAAGTAATGCTGAAACAGGAGAAGGACTGTTGGCACAAGTAACTCGTTTGTTAATAATAGTGATAATGTTAAGCAATTCCATAAAGCCTTCCACGGAAGGGTGTCTGAGCACTTTACAAACACTAATTTAGCACTTTACGAGCACTAACTCGTAATCCTTACTAGAGGAAAAATATTATCATTCCCATTTTACAGATGAGTAACTGAGATATGGAGAGATTAAATGAGTATATTGTTAAGTAATTTGTACAAGACTGCTGTGCACAGAGCGTCCGTGACTGAACTAGGAATTGAATCCAGCTGCTTTACATGAATTCTCTGTTCTCTAACACAGTGATCGTCAGCGTTCTTTGGTCTGTGACTCACTAAATGGCCAAATAAAGTCCTGCAACCCACCACATCCTAGAGTCCTTTTCATCCACTGTATCTTGTGGGATTTGGGGCACAAGATGGTCATTTATTAGCCATTTTGTGGCTGGGACTGCTGCTGCTGAATGGGAGGCTTGTGAGGCTAGGGCTGTTGAGTTAGATAGGCTGGTGCTGACAGGGGAGGAAAGTGCTGGTGGGATTTCTTCTCTCTCACCTTTCCTTCCTTTGTCCACCTGTGCAGCCCTCAGCTCACTAAACATGTGCTTCCCCTACCGGTGCTGAACACTGTATGGACAGAGGAAATTGGATTTAGGAGATGCTCTGGGGTTAGGTGGTGAGTGGAAGGGGGACGAAGAGAGACAAGAGGCAGAGTTGCAGTAGCAGTAGGAGGGGATTGAGCTATTCCTGCTGTCCGCTGCCTAGTTTCCCAGTAGGCCCTAGGGACCCCAGTATTTTGCCACACCCTCAGCTGGTGGGGGTACTACTCATCAGATGCTGCTTCCTGTCAGCCCCCCTGTAGCTTGTGTCCTATCAAATGAATAGCATTGCTCTAACAGAAAATTGCTATGTATGTAAATCAGTTTGACTGGAGAGTGAGCTAGTTACTTGTTAACAAGTTGTGACAGGGTCAGGCCAGATGGCTACAGGAGAGTGTTAGAAGGCAGATATATTAGTCCCAGATTACGCAGGTCCATTTTCCCTGGGTAAGGTAACAAGGCAGTTCCAGAACAAGAAGGAATTTGCTGGAACAAATTCAGGCAAGCAGGCTAATTAGGACACCTGGAGCTAATTAAGAAGCTGCTAGAATCAATTAGGGCAGACTGGCTAATCAGGGCAGCTGAGTTTAAAAAGGACCTCACTTCAGTTTGTGGAGTGTATGCGAGGAGCTGGGAGCAAGAGGCACTAGGAGCTGAGAGTGCGAAGGCTTACTGCTGGAGGACTGAGGAGTACAAGCATTATCAGACACCAGGAGGAAGATCTTGTGGTGTGAATAAAGAAGGTGTTGGGAGGAGGCCGTGGGGAAGTAGCCCAGGGAGTTGTAGCTGTCACGCAGCTGTTCCAGGAGGCAGTCTAGACAGCTGCAGTCCACAGGGCCCTTGGCTGGAACCCAGAGTAGGGGGTGGGCCCTGGTTCCCCCCAAACCTCCCAACTCCTGGTCAGACACAGGAGGAGTTGACCTGGACTGTGGGTTCCACCAGAGGGGAAGGTCTCTGGGCTATTCCCCGATCTACATGGTGAATCAGCAGAGACTGTGGGGATTGTTCTCCTTCCTTTTTCCCATGCTGGCCAATGATGAGGTTAGCTGAGTGAACGGCAGGTTTGAACCACTAGCAAAAGTGGCCAAACTGAGGGCTGCCGTGAATCTCTGAGGCAAGCAAATCCGCCAATAAGCACAGGACCCACCAAGGCAGAGGAGGAACTTTGTCTCAAAGTTTAGAAATTCAAGTACCATGATGTCAATCCAAGTGAGAAGGAAGGCGAATAGCAAGGAGGGGGAAGCAGGGATAATGTAAACAATGTATTCGTTCACAAAAAACTGAATAAGGCTTAAAGGATGCTGTAGGAATGGAATTGTCCAGAAATAAATTGAGAGATACAGGTATGACACACAGAGAAAAGGCAGCAAAATGTAATTGCTGCTGAGAGTGTCGATGATTTGGGATTATGTTGGCATTGGAAGAGGTGGTATTGATAGCAGTAATGAGAGAGTTACCGTAGGCAAAGTGATGTCATGCACTGAGTTGGCAGAAAGTCATAGTAGGTTAACAGATGAGAAGAATGAGAGTTTCTAAGGGAAAATCAAAAAGACAGGGAAATGACTGGGAAAGTTTTGCTGTTACTTCAAAAACAGAAGAATACGATCGCAAATCCAGTCACTCTCAATCTATATCCAGTCATTCTCCCTCTCTGGAAAGTTCAATTAATATGTTGAAAAATAATCAAGTTGTGTTACGGTGCTGAAGCACAACAGTAAGGCTGTAAAGGAGCTACAACTGTCAACAAATGTTATTTCAAAATAAATGAAAGATAATTTTGTGGAGGAGTCTAAATGATTACATTGTTTAGGGGAAACTGTGACATGGTTAAGGGCTTGTCTTCACTACCAGGGACATCGACGCTGCTGCAATCGATGCAGCTGGTGTCAATTTAGCAGGTCTAGTGAAGACTCGCTAAATCGACAGCAGAGCTCTCTCCGGTCGACCCTGGTACTCCAACTCCCTGAGAAGATTAAGTTAAACTGACTGGAGAGCGTCTTCCATCAACGCAGCACAGTGAAGCCTGTGGGGTAAGTCAACCTAAGCTACATCGACTCCAGCTATGTTATTCACATAGCTGGAGTAACGTAACTTAGGTCGACTTACCTCGGTAGAGAAGACAACCCCTAAGTGTTAAAAAAGTGGAAAAGTTAGATATTCTGTCTTATAAGGTAGAAAGTACAGCTGAAGTTAACTTCTCTATTTTCATAGAAAATAATTGCAGAAATTAATTGATAATCTTAAAACTGCTTATGAAGCATAAATATAGCTTTAGACCTTCCTGAGGATTTTAAAGAAGAATCATAGAATTGTAGGACTGGATGGGATCTCGAGAGATCTTCTAGTCCAGTCCCCTGCATTCAAGGCAGGACTAAGTAGACCATCCCTTACAGGTGTTTGTCTAACCTGCTCTTAAAAATCTCCGATGATGGAGATTCCACAACCTCCCTAGGCAATTTATTCCAATGCTTAACTACCATGACAGTTAGGAAGTTTTTCCTAATGTCCAGCCTAAACCACCCTTGTTGCAGGTTAAGCCCATTGCTTCTTGTCCTAGTCTCAAAGGTTAAGGAGAACAATTTTTCTCCTCCTTGTAACAACCTTTTATGTACTTGAAAACTGTTATCATGTCCCCCCTTCAGTCTTCTCTTCCTCAAACTAAACAATCCCAATTTTTTCAATCTTCCCTCGTAGGTCATGTTTATTAAACCCTTAATCATTTTTGTTGCTCTTCTCTTGACTCTCTCCAGTTTGTCCACATCCTTCCTGAAATGTGGCACTCAGAACTGGACACAATACTCCAGTTGAGGCCTAATCAATGGAGAGGAGAGAGGAAGAATTACTTCCTATGTCTTGCTTACAACACTCCTGCTAATACATCCGAGAATGATGTTTGCGCTTTTTTTTTTTTTTTTTGCAACAGTGTTGTACTGTTGACTCATATTTAGCTTGGAATCCACTAGGACCCCCAAATCCCTTTCCGCAGTACTCCTTCATAGGTAGTCACTTTCCATTTTGTATGTGTGCAACTGATTGCTCCTTCCTAAGTGGAGCACTTTGCATTTGTCCTTATTGAATTTCATCCTATTTACTTCAGACCATTTCTCCAGGTTATCCAGATCACTTTGAATTTTGATCCTATCCTCCCAAGAATTGCAACCCCTCCCAACTTCATATCATCTGCAAACTTTATAAATGTACTCTATATACCATTATTTAAATCACTGTTGAAATACAGAGCAGAAGAAGGAAAAGGAGTATTTGTGGCACCTTAGAGACTAACAAATTTATTTGAGCATAAGCTTTCGTGAGCTACAGCTCACTTCATTCCACTGAATGCATCCAATGAGGAGAGCTGTAGCTCACGAAAGCTTATGCTCAAATAAATTTGTTAGTTTCTAATGTGCCATAAGTCCTCCTTTTCTTTTTGCAAATACAGACTAACACGGCTGCTACTTTGAAACAGAGCAGAAGAAGAAGACGGAAGAAAATTCAATAGACACTGCTGCAAATTTTTGAAGGAGCAATTGTAACTGGTTTTTCTTCCATGTGTTAGGAAAGCTAATCAGATTCCTTGGTCACATAAAACTACAAATGACATCATGCCAAATATATAGAGATCTAAAAAGCTTAAGGTTATTGGGTGGCAATTGCCCCTAAAAGGTTTCTTTGATATATGAGAGGTACATATTCAGGATACAGTTTCCAAAGACTTTCAACTGTGTTACCCATCAAAATGACATGGAGGTTTTGAAAGCAACCCTGAAGCACAGTTTTCAGCATGGAGCATCTAAGAATGAGATTTCCCTAAGCCTGCTTACATCCAAAAGTTAAAACTTCTACGGTGTGGTCTGGTCCAAAAGTGCCTAAGTCCAATTTTCAACTGTAATTATCCTTGTAGTGTGGGCAGCTGAGTTAGTAGAAATACTTTCCCATGCATTCAATTCTGAATTGACCAATCCATCATGAAGCTGGGACTTCACCATTGCCCAGGTAGTAGGAGAAGGTGTTTTTACCCTGAAGGGCCATGTGGCTTCACACACTTGGCTTTTGTAACTTATTTGAACATGTAACAGAGGCATTTAGTGTAGTAATGAAGGAAACTGGAAGAACAACGTGGATTTCAGCACATCAGCAAACTTGGATTTCTATCAATTGAAAATTGGCTCAAGCTAGAAACAACTAAGTGGATTACCAGGGTAGAAGGACTTGATGAGTTTCTCTGTAGACGTGCTTGTGTGTCTAACTCAGCTAATTTTTAACGCACTTATGTGGGTTTTGTGATATACTGAAAATGGAGGCATATTTTTAGAAAGGGCCTGGAGTCATGTCCAGGGTTAACTATCTGAACAAACATCCCTGAAAATCAGGCTCCCTGTACTTATTTTCTTCAAAGATACATGTTGTAATAGATCACCATTCTTTAGGTCAGTGCTCCTAACATGAAAGGAGGCAGGAAACTCCAGTAACCAGGTTCTGAATGGCAGCATCAAACCGTTCCTAGTACAGAAATTCCTAAACCTCCTGAGACGATGTGAAGAATCTGTCTATGTACCACTTCTGAATTCTGTTTAGTTTTATGCAATTTCAGTATCACTGAATGCCTTAATGAACAGTGAGTCAGCCGTGGGCTGACAAGGGTATCACCCACTCTGTCTGGAAGAAGCTACAGAACAATCAGAAGAAGGTGGTAAGGTGAATAACTGTGCTCAGTCAGAACAATGTGTATGTTAAGGAGACTGCCTGAGCTGGGAGAACCAGTTCTACCGAAGTAGCATGAAGGGAAGGGAGGTTTGGAGAGTGGAAAATGCCTAAACAGGAAAACGAAAGGGCAGAGGTGACAGCAAAGGGTATAGCAGAGTTCCTACTATAAATACAGTATACCAGTTATCAGCTGGGGGCTTTTGTAATTTAGAATGAACTCTCACTTCTTTCTAACATGTTCGCTATCCTTGATCATCCAGACAAGTAAAAACCTGCATTCCCAACCTGTGTGTAACTGTCTTTGTCAAGTATTGTACACACACAGATCCCCTGGAGCAACGGTCCCTGATGAGACCTTCAGCATCCACAGGACATCAAACTGTGGTGGAGTCACGGAGGAAATCTATGGATTCTTCTCATAAGAGCTTGAAAAAGAGGGCTGCAAGTCCCCAGGCTTAACAACTGATCAGGAAGAAGAGATGCCTGGCAGAATCCGTGACCTCAGTACCCACGAAGTTGCAGCACGATATCCTTAAGACATTAGGTTCCTCAGTTACCGGTAGTGCCACCAAACCTAAAGACCCGAGGGGCACAGGCTCAATGGCGTTGATACCATGCAACAAAAGAGGAGATAGATACCATACTGCCTCTACTAAAACAGCACTGCCGGAGACAAGGAAGACCGTGGTACCAAGCACTTCCCTCAGGGAGCCCTCTTCTGGATGATCATTGCACTATCATACGGTCACCACAGACTCTGTCACCAACGAGCCAGCTGAGACACATCCCACTGGTACTGATCACCACTGTGGTACCACAGTAATTTCATTTCTCCAGGGACTGATGGTTTCAGAAACACCAGAATCCCCATTATTCGATACCAGCAACCCGGCACCTTTTACATCTGTCTGCAGAATCCCCTGTGGTTCCAAGACACTTACCACCAGACCTTGTGTCTGCTCCATCTTTATTAAGTGAAGAGACAGACAACAAAGAGGATGACAACTTATCTTTAGCCTTGGGGCACAGCTCAGCAAAACAACATCCCGGAACCACTTAACAGCCAGGTACAGAACCTCCACCACCAACTTGGTTTGGACACTCTTGGGTACCACGACCCATGCCCTTTGCATCACCCCTGTGACCATACACCTGGGCAGCATACAGATACCAGCTCTCTGGGACCTCAGGTGTCTCCCAGAGGGAGAGACAAAGACTATCTCCCTCAGCCTCCCTTTCTAGACCCCTTGATTCCCAAGAGGAGACCTTGAGGAGTAGGAGACTAGACTGGACAAGGATATTACTCCGCCAAATGAGTATTTCCTCATCCTTGCCAGGCAAGGTTGTGATGCCTCCTCCACCTTCAATGGCAGATGATTTTAAACAATCTCAGGGCCTCACCAAGAGGGTTGCAGATGCTCTTCAGATTTCCCTTGAAGCGGTAAATGAGTCGCATCACAAACTACTGGACATCCTACACATGTCCTCATCATCACGGATTGCACTTCCAATCAACGAGACACTATTAGACCCAGCCAAGAACATTTGCCAAATGCTGGCCTCAGTAACACCCACAAGTAAAAGGGCAGACAAAAAATACTATGTCCTCTCTAACAATGTGTGTTTTCATTTCTCGCACCCATCTCTGAACTCGCTTGTCGTAGATCAGGGGTTCTCAAACTGGGGGTCGGGACCCCTCAGGTGGCAAGGTTATTACATGGGAGATCGTGGGCTGTCAGCCTCCACCCCAAACCACGCTTTGCCTCCAGCATTTATAATGGTGTTACATATTTTAAAAAGTGTTTTTAATTTATGGGGTGGGGGGCTTGCACTCAGAGGCTTGCTATGTGAAAGGGATCACCAGCTCAAAAGCTTGAGAACCACTGACTCAGATGCTATAAATGAACGTGGAAGACAGCACCATGCTAAATCAGCTCCCTACAACAAGGATTGGAAAAAACTGGAATTATTCGGCAGAAAATCATATTCCTTCGCAACCATACAGTTTACAGTTTGCAAATTACCAGGCCTTGATGGCAAAGTATAACCATATCAACTACAAAAAACTTAATGCATTTATTGATCACCTCCCAAATGATCAAAGAGAGCAATTCCAAGCCATCGTTGCCGAGGGCCAACTGCTAGCAATGACAGCGCCACAGACGTCATTATGTGCCACAGAAACAGTGGCCTGGTCTGTATCAATGGCAGCGGTGATGAAGAGAGCTTGCTGGCTTCACCTTTCTAGTCTACCAACGGAAAAACAAACAACGGTGGAGGACCTTCCATTTGAGGGATCCAAACTCTTTGCAGAGAAGACAGAGGCTTCACTTCATTCACTGAAGGACTCAAACACCACGCTACACTTCTTAGGGATCTATACACTGGCACAGAAAAGAAAATATAGTAAGAAATAAATATTACGAAGATCCTGACTGACCCAGTTCCCTCTACCCCAAAGATATTACGAACCCCAACAGAAGAGACATCAGGTGCAGACACAAAGGCAGACAGCCACCCCAAACTTCAACAGTACAGCCATCAGTGTCAAAGCATCAGTTTTGATACATTGGTTGAGGCCCCAAGTTACCACTCCCACCATCAGTTGCTGCAGTATTCAAACCATCTACATCCCTTCGGACACTGCCTTCCTATTTTTCAACAAAACTGGAAAAATATAATATCAGACAAGTGGGTACTGGAGATCATTTACAAGGGTTATTCAATCCATTTTACCTCCCTCCCTCCCTCCTCGTCCGTCTTCAGAGACCTTTCCCACAAGAGACTGTTACGTCAGGAAATAAACCATCCGCTAAGCCTCAGCACTATAGAACCAGTTCCCGATCAACTCACTGGGAAAGGTTTCTACTCCAAATATTTCCTGACACT
The DNA here is from genome assembly GCF_965152235.1 of Eretmochelys imbricata. Lineage (NCBI taxonomy): Eukaryota > Metazoa > Chordata > Testudines > Cheloniidae > Eretmochelys > Eretmochelys imbricata. The sequence continues at coordinate 196,746,660 of NC_135574.1, read as the reverse complement.
GAAAAAGAACACAGGATAGAGACCCATTCTAGCTCTGAGAGTACTAAACAAATACATAAAAACACAAAGATTCAAGATGGTTACACCAGCAACAATAATTCTATCTCTAAACCAAGGAGACTGGTTCTTGGCCCTCGACCTACAAGATGCCTACTTTCACTTAGCGATTCAACCCATCCTACAGGAGGTTCCTCAGATTCACCTTCGGTCAGGACTATTATCAGTACAGAGTACTTCGATTCGGCCTGTCATCCACACCCAGAGTGTTCACCAAGGTCCTATCTGTGGTAGCAGCCCATCTTCACAAATTAGTAATCATGATTTACCGTATCTAGACGACTGCCTACTCAGATCATGATCCTTCCAAGATGCTCTGTGGGCCGCAGAAAACACTATAGAGGTATCCGTGCAGTTGGGGCTACAACTGAACATCCAAAAATCAACTTTGACTCCCGTACAACATCTGAAATTCATAGGAGCTTTCCTCGCACTGCACAGGTTCAATACTCTAACCATCTTAATCGACACTGTTCAATCCAGCCATCAGACAGAAATTGCTTGCAGCTTCTTGGGCACAGGGCGGAAGGTACCTTTGTGATAAGTCACGCAAAGTTCCACATGTGTTGCCTTCAGCCATTGCTTAGAACGGTGTATGCACCAAACAGGGACAAATTGCACAAAGTACTGTTGATGCCCTTGGCAATCAAAATCTCTCTTGAATGGTGGAAAGATCCACAGAATGTCTGCACAGGGCTCCCATTCATACAGCCACTTCCAACATTAATACTGACAACAGCTGCATCTTTAGTGGGTTGGTGAGCTCATGTAGATGATTACACGGTTCAAGGCAGATGGGCCCCCATAGAATCAATACTACATATCAACCCACTGGAGCTCAGAGCAATCAGGAATGCTTGTGCACATTTCCTATATTGATCAAGGGCAAACATATAAAAGTCATGACAGACAACATAGCATGTATGGTCTTCATAAACTGACAGGAAGGAGCGAGATCACCATCCCTTTGAGCAGAGGCAGTAAAATTAGGGAATGGGTACATTTGGCACAGCATGATTATATCAGCAGCTTACCTATGGGGTGTACAGAATACTACTGCAGACAGCCTCAGTAGAACATTCTCGGAGGAACACAAATGAAAAAATGGACCCTGGACTGCTCCACAACATATTTTGCGTTTGGGAAGTCCCCAAAATAGACTTGTTTTCCACATTCAAAAGCAGGAAATGCTCCCTGCTCTACTCCAGAGCTGGGCTGGGACAGCATTCATTGGGAGATGCCTTCCTCTTTCAGTGGAACATTGGCTGCCTTTATGCCTTCCCTCCATTTCCACTCATATCGAATGTCCTGCTCAAAATAAGAAAAGACAGAGCAAAAGTTATTCTCATAGTTCCAACATGGCCAAGACAAATGTGGTTTCCATACCTTATGCAAGTAGCAATGTGCCCGCCAATCACTCTTCAGCAACTTCCTCACCTCTTGTCTCAAAACACTGAACAGATCCACTACCCAAATTTTCAAGTTCATCAACTCATGGCATGGCTCCTCGATGGCTCCAAAGCATAGAGAGATGGATCCTGTTCTCAGGAGGTGAAAGCGGTGCTATTACATAGCAGAAAGACAACCACTCGTCATACATATATATGGAGAAGTGGATTCCAAATCTGGGGTGACTCAAAACAGGTTACTCCTACATCATCTTCCCTCCCACTAATAGTAGACTATATCCTAGATCTCAAGAAGACAGGACTATCTCTTAGCTCAGTAAAAGTGCACCTTGCGGCCATAACGGCCTTTCATCGTAAGATAGAGGGATACTCAATATTTGCTCATCCAACAACAAAATGATTCCTCAAGAGTATGAGTAACCTCTTCCCACAAATCAGACATCCTACATCAGCATGGGACCTTAATCTGGTCCTCAAATCCCTAACAAAACCACCTTTCAAACCCATGGTCACATGCTCACTTACGCATCTGTCGATGAAAACAGCTTTCCTAGTGGCCATCACCTTGGCTCAGAGGATAGCGAGAATAGGGGCTCTAATGGTACACCCTCCCTTCACAATTTTCCTTAAAGATAAGGTTACACTGAGACCACACCCAAAGTAGCATTGACCTTCCATATAAATCAGCTCATTCCCCTTCCCACCTTCTTCTGAAAGCCTCACCGTGACAACGCAGAAGCAGTATTCTATACACTTTATGTCAAGAGGACTTTGGCATTCTATTTGGACCGAACAAAACACTTTAGAAAAATCTCCTAAACTATTCCTCTCAATTGCAGAGAGATCCAAGGGATCCGCAATATCTAATCAGAGGTTCTCTCTAGATGGATATTGAACTGCATTAAGTATTGCTATTGTGCCAACAATCGTCAACCTCCATCTGGAGCCTGTAGTCATTCCACGAGGTCTGTTTCCACTTTTGTAGTCTTCATCAAAAATGTTCCCATTAGAGAAATATGCAAAGCAGGAACTTGGGCATCCACTCATACGTTTTCGGAGTGTTAAGCAATTATCCATGACTCAGCATCTGATGCCATGTGTGGCTGCACAATGTTATCATCAGTAATGGATTCGACTCTGAAGCCGCAGCCCTCCATCAGAGGTAGTGCTATAGAGTCACCTACAGTGGAATACGCACAGGAACACTACTTGAAGAAAGGTTTACTCACCTTGTGCAGTAACACTAGTTCTTTGAGTTGTGTGTCCTTATGGGTGCTCCACAACCTGTCGTCCTCGCCTCTATTTCGGAATTCTTAATAAGGGGCTCTGAGGTAGAGAAGGAACGGAGGGCGGTTCTCCTGCAAGCACTAGATAGCCTCAAGAAAGGCACAAGACAGAGAGAGCACACGTGCAAGCCCAATGGACACTGCTACCTAAAATCTCTGATGTGAGAAGGAGGGATATGGATACACCTACAGTGAAGCCCCATAAGAGGACATATTCCAAAGAACTACAGTTACTGCACAAGGTGAGTAACCCTTTCTTTTCAAATATTAAATAATTAAGGCTCCCCTTTTAAAAATAAAAAATTACGTGCAACTGTAATAATGGATTGTTTCAGTATTATTTTTTAAGTGGCATCTTTCAACTTCATTAGCTAAACATTAGTATGTGTTCTCTCATATTGGCTAAAGTTTGGATTCGTTGTGGAAAAAACATCTCCTCAGGCTTGAAGAAGAAACGAATAGTGGCTTTTCATTCCGAATGCTTCCAGTTTCCACTGTAAACCCAAACTCCAACATATGTTTTATCTTTCTATGCTGGAATTTGCATTTAATCTCGCTGAAACTACTTCCCTGGCAAGGCTGGTAGAAGAGGCTGTGACTGGTAATGCCTGAAGAACAAGCCTAGCATGTCTGGACATGGAGGTGAAGCTTAATACAACTAATCAAAGTACAGTTAATTTTGTGAAGCAGCTAGCCACCAAAAACAGTGCATCGTTTATTTTACCATGAATATGAATGGTTTGACCATATACTCCGTAGTGATGACCAGTAGGATAACTATTTACCATTTTCTGAGTAACTGTTCAGGTTGCTTCAGGGAGTGTAAACCTGCTTAAACCGATTGGTTCAGGAGTTGCAGTGTAAAGATAGATAAATAGGCATCATAATGGCTTGATTAGTGCCTTTAGAGTTAAGAATGTTCTATTCTAGCATTTTCTTTATAAATATCCTAATTATGTAGTAGTTTGGCTGTTAGTTTTTATTTTCAAACTTGCTGGTAGGGAGATTTAAAGATTGCCCTCTGATCATGCATACTTTTCCTAGAATGTTTGCATTATGGATCCAAATACTCAGAACTGTTCTGGTGTATCCTATACATATGTGCTACAAATTTAGCCATTTCACATACTTTCTTTATATGACCTCATTAATATGTATCAATGGGGCTTCAGACCTTACAGCAAACCAAAATCAAACATTTTCTATTTAAAAACTACTGTGTGTAGTGGATGAACTGTAGCCTTAACTGTAACTTTAACCTTAGTGGTTTCAGTACGGTACATGAATCCTGTCCTTAATTTTTGCTGGTTCACAAGGGGAAAGAAGGTACAGGGAACTTCTCTCCTCCCAAGCACAAAGGCAAGATTCTTCCATATTGCTCAAGATCAATATAGGGCATACGTTTTCAAACTGTGGGGCACGCCCCAGGCTAATGTGACGAGGTTATCATGGGGGCACGAGGAGCTGAGGTGACGTACAACATTGCTACAGCCTTGCTGCTTTCCAGAGAGCAGGAGCTGAGTGAGGCAGTGCCTCTCTGCAGGCAGGAGCACGGGCAGGAGCCTGCGTACAAGGGGAGGTACCAGGGCAGAGAGTGGAGAATGTGCTTGTCCCCACAGTGGCTGTTACTGGGCTGGCATACAAAGGAAGGGCACAGGAAGAGGGGTTGGAGAGTGAACTCACCTCAGAATGCCTGTTACTGCCCTACCCACCCTCTCACATTCTGCCCCACACGTGCCCTGGATGCTGGGCCAGTGACAGCAGGCAGCAGCACAGGGATTGAGGTCTGGGCAGCAGCATGGAGGAAGCAGCTGGAGCCAGCGAGTGGAGTCAGCAGGCACAGCCTGGTAGTGATTGCGGCCTGACAGTGGGGCAAGAAGGGTTGGCTGGAGGGGCAGCTGAGCAGGGATTGGGAGCAGGGCTGGCTGTGGAGGAGCTGGATGGGGAGAAACGGGACGCTCATGAGTCACTGAATCCCTGAAGTTTGGGAATCTCTGGTGTTGCCATCAGTACGGCTCCGTTTTTTTAGTAAAAGTAATGGACGGGACATGGGCAGTAAACTAAAAATCACAGCCCGTGACCTGTCCCTGACTTGTACTATACCCCTGACTAAATCTTGGCAGTGCTGCGGGTGCTCACTGGGAGGCCGTGGGTGACCAGGGGAGCGGGTGCATGTGGGGAGGACTCAGGGAGGCGGCGGGTGTGCGTGGGGGTGTGTGGCTCGGGTGTGCCCATGTGGGAGCAAACCAGGACCCCCGCTGGAGTTGGCGGGGCTGCCATGTCTCTCCCTAAGCTTCTCGCTCCGCGCACTCACAGCTCCCATTGGCCAGGAACCTCGGCCAATGGGAGCTGCGGGGGCGGTGACTGCAAGCAGAGGCAGCGCGGAGCTAGGTGCTGAGAGAGGGACATGTTGCCGTTTCCGGGGAGCCGCTCGCAAGGTAAGTGCCACCCAGAGCCCTCATCCCCTCCCACGCCCCAACACTCAGCCTTGAGCCCCCTCCCACACCCAAACTCCTCTTGTTGCTGCTGGCAGAGGGGGAGGGGGGCAATGGCCCGAGACTACCCCAGCAGCAGCCAGTGCGACTGGCCCCGGGGCCAACCGCACCAGCTGCTGCGGAGATCACGGAAAGTCACACATTCCGTGACCTCCGTGACAAATTCTCAGCCTTAGCCATCAGTTTACTCGCTTCCTGGTCTGCAGTTCTTGCAACATTTCAACTCCCAGTTTTTACCAGGTCTAGTGCTGTCAGGAGTAAGCGCTAGCCTTGGGTGTACGATGCTCCTGATCAGAGCAGCAGCAAACACCTCCTTGAAGTGAACAGATTATTATGGCAGGGGACCACAATAGGCAAGATTTTTGCTGGTCCACCCCAAGTAGGATATGTAACACCTAAAATATAACTTTTCACTTAAACCCTTAATATTATCTCTTGTTAAATGTCTTTTGTGGTTTAACCTTTCATCTGTTACAAAATCACAGTGCTACAAATATTACATTTAATTCTTCAACTTTTTAACTTTGAATATACTTAACCTGTCATAGCTGGGGGAAAAACCAGCCTGCATTTTTCACTTGTTTTATATTTCATGTGTTTCAAATAAGCTATTAATGTCAACTACTTATGCAAATGAGAGGTGTAGATATCCCTGAAGTATGCCACTTCAAACTGTTGAACAGTAATCATTCCAGATTTAGCTACTGTCCACATGAATACATCTGCCTTTTTTGTCATATTGTTGAAATGTCTTTGGTGATTTAAAAATTGGTTAAATGGCTGAAAAAAGGTTTAATCTTTCCAATAAAACAGAATTTTACTCCTTTACAAACATATTTGTGCTTTGGACCTTTTGTGTCATTTTTATACAATCTGCAGCCTTCAAAAATCCCATTGAAGCCAAAGAATCCAAAACAGATGGCATTTTTGTCAGAATAAGGATTTTGAACCCAAAGTATCCAAATGTGAGCTATTATAGAGTCTTTTATTAAGTAAAGATTGCATCCTTTACTGAGAATGGGCATGTATGATCTTACAACCCACAAAAGTTAGGACATTCAGTAAGTATTCCATTGTCCCCTTAACTCCGCTGCTTCTCTTGAAGACAAGATGATAGGACGTTGGATATTTCATTACAGGATTATGTAACACTGAACAATGGGATATGTCAGTAAGAAATAATATATTTAAATATACGTGAAAAAAGACTTAAAATGCAATTCAGTAAAACATTACCCAGAACAATAAATAGTTCCACAAATTTTGTATTTTCAGTGCTTAACTGAAAATGTTTATAAAAATACATAACCATTACTAGGATAAATCCCTGGCATCGTTGATGAACAGTCTCAAAAGTGACTCTGACAAAAAATGACACCATCATACTCTTTAGATTATAAGAGTGTGCTAGATATTTTACAGAACTGTATGACAGGCTCCTTCCCTGAATAGTTGGCAGTCTAAATGGGTGACATGCAAGCAAGCAGAGTAGGGAAACTGATGCAACACAAGAATTTTTTTCAGTTGTTTTGCCATTGCTTGTTTTGCCCGTGTAGTTTTCCTGCAGCCTTTGCCTGTTTGTGTTAATACAAGCTCAGTTGCCTTTTTGTTGTTTGTAGCCCTTGCCTGATTTCTCTTTCTCTTTCTCTCCTTTTCTTTTTTATATTTTCATTGTAACCCTTTCTCTTCTTTTTTGTTTTGTTTGATTTTTAAACCTTGCTTTCTGTTTGTTTGTATTGCTTTTTAAAACTTGTCTATTTTTGAGCATTCCCAATTGATCTGGTTTGTCATTAGATCCTTACCTAACACCCCACTAATATACTTGCTGCTTCCAGCTGGACTTTCTTCCTCTTGGGGGAGCTAGGGCCTTTTATAGGCCACCCTTGGAAGGTTGGAAATGGAGGTCTTGCTCAAAATGTTGCTTGTCATGGGGGAGTTGCTCGGGGAGTGTTCTCTTGTTACTGTTCCCATTCATCGGTCTCAGTGTTGGTGTGTATGGCAGAAAGGCTGATGGACTGGGTCCCTGCTTCAGCTGCTTCTTTCTGCTCTTTCCAAAGGAGCTGAGACCTTTTAGGGCATGTCTATACTAAAAATTGTTGTCCTTTTTTGAGCAACAGGATGGCTGTATCAGTGCAGATAGACATTGGGTGTTCTGCTACCGTGTTATGAACCTAGTGAAACCCCTAGGGGAGGTACCGCCTTTAAGGATTACAGGTCCAAAAAATCCCAGTATAGGCAAAGCCTTAGAAACACAGTTACTACTCCCAAAGAGTTTACAATCTAAGTACTAGGTTGTGCCAACTTGGCATAATCCTGCACTGGGCACAGTGGTACGTGGGGGAGGGGTCAGAGCTGAGCTGCTTCCAACTTTAATTCAGCTCCCTTGTATATATGCACCATAATATAGTCTTCAATTACATGATCACATTTAAGGGGTTTTTCTGCAAAACCCCTGCCTCATTCAGTGCACAAGGTGGATGATGCTCAGGGAAGGAATCCGGTTTGGTAGTATTTGAGGCAAGGGGCTGCAGAAAGAGGCATGCTTGTCTTATAGTTAAGGCAGTTAAGTACCACCCTGGAGAAATGGATTCAATCACTGCCTCTGCCACAGAGTTCCCACTTGACAGTGGGCTCGTTACTTAAACCAGACTTTTCACAGATGGTCGTTAACTTTGTGTTCCTCATTTTCTTTATGCCTGACCTGAGATAACTGGGGCTAAACTTGCAGAGGTGCTGACCACTCACCACTGCAAATGAAGTCAGGGGGAGCTGTGCTTTGTAACATATAAAGTGCTAAAAATGGTTAACACTTTCAGAAATCAAGTCCTATCCAACTCAAGTTTGGCACTCAAAACTGATGGACGCTTGTCAATTTTGGTCTTAACTTGCTTTGTCTCCCATCTGTAAAATGTGGATAATATCTCCCTACCTCACAGGGATGTTGTGAAGATATATTAAATGTTTGTGAAGCACTCAAATACTATATCAATGAACACCATAAAAAGCCCATTAGGAAATTAGTTCTGTTTTCAGTTTGAGGTATACATACATTAAACAAGGCCCAGGGCCACACATTAAATTATGAGAATAAAAAGGAATACCCATTCATCGATCACCATCGATCTTGCACACCAAATGAAGCAGGGGTCTTGTAGGAAAACAGTAAGTGGCTCTGTAATTAAAGAGAGTTTTATAATGCATATGCACAAGGAGGCCAAATTAAGGGTGCACTGGCAACTTTAATTCTAGAATTTCTTAAGTTTCAATGCTTGCCTTTGCAACCTGAATGTTCTTTTAACATAGAAAAAACTAGGTAACATATGTTTATTACACAGCTGTGATTTACATGCAAAGATGTTGAACTTTCTTAATTCAGCACATCTGCTCCCTGTATTTATTCTAATTAGTACCTGCTTACTACTGTGTCAGTAAGTTTTTACTACATTCTACTCCTGTTATTACTAAGGCCCTGTGTAAATTATTTTTAAAAAATAATCACGGCAGCGTTATACGTGATTTAATGTCACAGGATAGGCACGGTGGCCTGTTTTCCCCCCTTTTCTACCTCCCCACTCCCAACTGCTACAATGTTTCCAACAGCCAGGAGGTGAAAACAGGCATCCCACCTTCCACCTCCTGGCTGAGGCCATGGCTGCTTGTGGGGATTGACAGGCTGGTCCAGGCCTAGAGGGGGGCGGACAGGTGGTGGGCAGGTTTCATTCTTGGTGGGGGTGCTTTTCAGCACGTGGCACTGGCCATTCAGTCCAGCTGTGGCCCAGTCCATCGCTGCTGCTTCCTGACCAGCAGGGGGAGAGGGGAAACACCGTCAACATGTGGCAGTTAGGAACCCCAGATTGGCCAATCTCAGTGACACAGCAACACCACAGGAGCTGAAACCAGGATCCGCCACTTGGAGCCTGAACACTTGTATGCGGGGGCTCTGCTCTGATGGGAAGATTGGGGTGAGTGGGATCCATACCCCCACTCTGATTCCCCTGCCAGAGAAGGCCCCGTTCACATATCTTCAGTTCCCCCCCACACACACACACACACGCACAGAGCAAGGTCCCCCAGTGCCCCCACCATTTCCCTGCAAGTGCGTATTTCCAGTTCCATCTCCCCAGGGTTGGAAAAATCCAATGTTGGGCTAATTTCACTATTTCCATGCAGTCCCTGAAATCATGATTTACACATGGCCTTAGTTATTTATTACTAAAAGCCAATGCAGCTGTGAGAGGGTAAGATGGATTTGTTTCTGGCTGATGCGTCAAAAACGGAATAAGGACCCAGTTCTTCCAACCATTTTCCCAAGTTATCACCCTTTCTCACTGGAGTAGTCATATTGACTTCAGTAGATCCATTCATTTGAGTAAGTGCTACTTGCTTAAGTGTTTGTAGGCTCAGTCCCTGTGTTGGCTGCAGAGTCTTTATTACTGGTAACCATGCATGAGCTTTACTTTCAGTTACCAGGCAAAGTCTTCTGGGCTCACACCTACAAAAATCATCTTCTTAATTGCAAACTGAGCCAGTCTGATACAGAATAATTTGAGGGATAATAAACATGAAACCCCATCATGCCATTTTCTTAGTTACTCTTCAGGGTATGACAGCACTGTGGGCACAATCCAACTATTATTGAAATTAACGGAAACACTCCCATTGACTTCCTTGAACACAGGATCGGGCCTTTAAAGACTTTTTCATCATATAAAAGCAAAATATGTATATAGAGAAATCTTCAGTGATTTAAAATATTTTATTGCATCTAAACGGTTGTATATAGGATTCAGATTTTCAAACTATTATATTAATAGAATTTGTCATCTTAGTGAAAAATTCACTTCCCTTTTTACAGAAAAAATACACCTTTTTATCTATGTTTTGATAATGCATTTACAAAGCAATTATCTCAAAAGTTCTCTGAGTGCTTTACAAACAGTATACAGCACCAAGGAAAAGCAGCCACCTCTGGGCCAGAGGTGTAAGCCAGGCAGGTAACAGATACACAGCCCTATGCACAACAAAGGGGAGTGGAATGTAATTACAGCTTTGAAATTCCATCAGAAATACAGCTATACAAACTGTAACCAAAAACAAATAAGGTATAATTTATTCTGTAAATATGAACCAATACTTTACAATTAGTGTTGGGTTTTGGAGGATTTTTTGTAAATATGCATGGTGATATTTATATTTAACAAATTTAAAGTACTAAAAATCCTTACATTTTCCAACTTGTCCATCTGCACATTCTGACAACATAATGAAACTTTGCATGTGTCATTTTATATAAACTGACCCAAAGCCTACTGAAGTCAAAGGAAAGACTCTCATTCACTTCACGTGGCTTTGAATTAGTCCATAAGGATGTGTGCAAGGAGGAGAGTTTAGGGAGCTCCAGGAGCTTTACATCAGGATTTCTTGAGATTTAAGAACATTTTCATTACACAAGCCTTGTTTTTCTTTTAAATAGAATACATGCAGGGTTAGATATAAACAATATTGATCACTTAAGAGAGACGTGCATGTAGAGATCCTGCAAAAAACAATATTGATTAGCTTAAAACAATATTTGGGGTAACTTCCATATATAATCTGAAAAATCCTTCTACCCAGCATAACCCTTTTATTTTATTACCTTAGTTTTATTTTACTCTATTCCTAATATTGTAGAGTGACTTGTCAATCAGAAGGAAAGAGAAAAAAGTGCACATGATTGTGTGACAGGCCAGTAGGTGGCTCCTTTTGTATGTATCTGGGCATGTGAGAGTTTTTGCCATTTGTTTTAACCTTTTCAAAGTGTGTAGGAGGCTTTGATTCAATGCATGATTCGCAAATTATTACTGTTGTTTAGTTAAGATTTGTTTTGGGGGGAAAAAAAATAAAGAAACCGGAGTCTGTTCACTGAGCTACTAAGAAAAGTAAATACAAACAAAAAAAAAATCCTTTTCTCTAATATTCTTCTTTAAAACGCCACACAAATAAACCTACCGATTGTTAAATTTTAAAGTCTCCGGTATTCTTTTATAGCTAATGCGCACTTAAATGAATTTGAATGTGCTAATCTTCTCAAAACGTTTACCTTTTGGATATTAACAGGTTTTGTTGTGGGTTCTTTTTAGCTTGTTAAATTTCTGCAAAATATTCAAGCTTTTCTAAGCCAACAGCAAAACACTTAATAGAAAATCTTTCTCTTAGTAAGAAACTAGTGTAACAATAGTCTGTTTTCTTCAATTGCCTGAAAGTTGGGCTTGGTTCATCTTGGTTGGCAGGCACCTTTAGACTTGGAAATAAGCGTGTGTGAATAATGCTCTCTCGCTTCTGTCATGATGAGTTATGGACGTATTAAAAAAAGTTATTCTAACTTCATAAATCAATCTGATAGTTAACTTTGTTTTGGTTATTAATTTAATGTTCCTATTAATGTTTCATTGGTTGTCAGCTAGTTATCCATGACAGTAAATCTCAGTTATGAGCTAGTGCATGTTTATTTAAGGAAAAGAGTGAGTGTAAAAAAACCCTGCATTAGGCAGTCCATCAGAGCAGGAGTTCCCAACCTTCTTTGTAAGTGACGTGGTACAGTGAAGTTTGCTCAACTTGTTTAAAACTAACGTCTATTGTTTTTTTTAAGCAAGATTGGTTAATAGTGTATGCTGGAGGTGTGAGGTCTGCTAAGCTTTAGGGGTGGGGAGGGAGAACCCAGGGAGTCATACCTGTCAGAAGCTAAACTCCAGTGGAGATGAAATAGTTTAAATATTTCATGGGGGGGAGGGGGAGCCCATCCACCAGCAAGCCTGAGTTAAGTCCAAGCCTATTTTATAAATACCAGGAATCAAAGCAGTCAGAAATTGTTCTATTACTGAGATGCTAGAGGAAATATGTTACTAATTCATATAGCAACACAGCTCTGAGGGCTGGAAGCATGCATAATAAACCAAGTACTTCTGAGATAGTGCCGGCACACTAGCTGCATGTTCTACAACAGTATTTTTTAGCCGTGTTCAACAGTGTGCTTGCTATCGCTTCTCCATTTGTTGAATTCAGGATGACCTTTGCATGAATAAAGTCAAATAGGATTAAGGCAGGAATTTTCAACAATGGGAAAGAGCAACAGATGTAGCCGACTTTGAACGTGGGAGGATTGTTGATGCACAGTTGCCTAAAAGGAGTGTCTGTGGTGACAAAAAGGTGGGGGAGACAACAATTTTTTAAAAAAATAATTGCAGAAGAGAAAAGAAAATAGATGAAAAACAATCTCAATTGCCAGAGTGACTCCAGATTTTATTGGAATCAGACAGCCTATAGTTTTTGATCCACTGCATCCTTTTTATTATTATTCTACCCTTTCAGAAGCTATGTATATGCACTCTGTGTCTGGAAAAGAAATTACTTATGTCTGTCTTTGTGTACAGCAGGTATTAGATCTACATTTTTTCTTCAATAGTTTTTTTTTTTTTTTTAATCTGTATGGCTAAATATTAAGCGAAGGACAGGACATAGGAATAATGGCATTTTTCCTGGATTTGAAGTTATTTCTCCAAATCCTGCTTATTTATATAATACAGTTTGATTTCTACAATACAAAACATATAGCTGTATCCCAAAAACTGAGCCAATGTAAGCACTTTGAAAAGTTGTGATAGACAGTACTGAGTAATCATTTTATTTATATACAGTGCGACTTGATTAATCCATTCCTGTTTCTTATCTAAGATTTGTAACCAGTCATGTACTGTGGGCACCCGCATGTTTGATGATCTAAATTCATTTTAATCCATATAAAAAGGGAAATTGCACAATATTTTTGATTCATATGTTTAGTAAATTATTTTCATAGGTTATAAATGCGTGCATTTGGTGGTTGTTTTTAATTCATTCTGAGCATAACCATTAATTAATGCTGTTAGAGCTACTTTTTTTTCTGAAAAGAGCAGCATTTCACTTCAGTAGATAATTGTGTTAATCCCCTAAATGATCCATCATAGTCTGTAGTGATGAATAAAACACACATTTTTAAAATAGCTAATGTGTAATTTGGATAAATCATCTTTAAAAAGCATGCAAGATTGTGTCCTTCAGCTGAGTAAGTAGAAGGGTCTTTAGCGAAGATATCTGGGGTATTCATAGGACAATTCAAAACAATTAAAGCAAACATGTTATTACTGGTATAAAAAAAAGTTAATAAACTTCATTGAATGAATGTGGTAAGAGCCCACCCTGAAAGTTAAGAGTCTGATCCAAAGCCCATTGAAGTCAAATACAGTCCTTCCAATGATTACAATGGATGTGAGACCAGGACCTAAATGAACATCATAATATCTGAAATCAGACTAACTTCTACTAGGTATAAACAAAAAAGGTAACATGACAAGTTTTATAGGTAAACTGGCTTACGTTATATAAATGGGTTAATGAATACAACAGTTTTAAAATGTGTTAAAACATAAAACAAAGCTTCTCTGAATGTTTGCAATTTAAAAAGAAAATGAGATAAGGAAACCATTCTCAAAACAAATGGTAGCATTTATTTAGGAAAAAAAGTGAAAGGTGCTGAAAATATTAACAAAAGGAAAAAACTATACCAATTGTGTACTGATAATTAAATCGTATTTAGCCATTGTATTTTTGATTAAAAGAATCATTTTAAAGACAAACTTCCTGCTAATAATTTGAGACCAGTTGTACAATCTGACATCTAAAATAAATGAGAAATTGATGTCTCATTCTGACTATAAAAATGTATGAGTATCATGTTTGTACAGTAGACCAGGGTTTTCAATTTTTTTCATAGTGTAGACCATATCTTAATAGTAAAACGGTCTCATGGTCCACATCACCCCATGGTTGTGAAGACCAGCTCCCCTCCATTCATTATCACATGACATCTCTGCAGCAGCTACAGCATAGAAAAATCCTAGTAGGGAGGTATGGCCCTGATCCTGCAGACATTTATTCACATGCTTAGCTTTAATGGTCCTGTTGACCTCAGTGATTTAATGGTTTAAATCATAAAATCAGTGTTGCAGTATCATTTAATCAGGTGTGCAGTATAGGCAAGTCACTGCAGAAATGGAAATTAGCTGTTGACTTGAATCCCAGACATGGTACAATATTCTGCAGTTAGATGCCACCACGTAAAATAAAATGCAAGTAATGTCAGAATATTAAATAGAACACACATATTCATTGGTGTTCTACATTAATCGTTCATAAATAAGCATGTAGAGCCCAGTTCTGCAAGATGCTGGACTTCAGTTGGAGGTGAGTATGTTTATCATCCATCCATTGTGTGAACACACAGGAAGAAAGACAAGATGCAAGGAGTGTGGGTTGAATTAAGCTACTATTTTATTAACAAAACTTGTCTGGGAGCTCTCCAGCAACAACTCATGCAGTGCATAGTCTGTTCCATCACTTGGCGGACCACCATCAGCCCCCACTTCCATAGCTGGTCCTAGCCCGTCGCTCTACCAGATACTAAGTGCCACAACCCCATTTCCCAGCTTCTTTAGAGGAAGTCTTCCTGTAAATCCTCTTTCAATTCTGGTTTCGTACCTGCACTGAACACCTGCCAAGTTGTAACAAGTTGAACCTTACCTGCTAATCTACCCACTGGCTCCCTGGGCTCCTGTAGGGAAGGCAGAAAAATCCACCCTGCTCTGGCCAGTCTAGCAGTGAGGGGAAAATGTCTTTGCAGTCCCAAAAAGGCACCTAGCACAATGCCCACAGCAGGCCCCAAACCCCGTTTTACGCTAATTCCTGGGGTAGAAGGATGGGACCGGTTGGTCTAGCAATGTACGGCACCGCGGCCAGGGAGAAAGAGGCTTGGGTGCATGAGAGCCAGTGAGCTTCTGCCCCCACTGACCAGCCAGGCAGTTAGGATGATGCCTGTTCCCTCTTCCCAGCTTCACAAACTGGGAGCTGAGCTTCCATGAGGAGAGGGAACCCCTTAAAGGAGCCATAGCTCTCTTACCTGCTCAGTCCAGCCAAAGCCCACCTGCCTCTGAGGCTGTGGGGGTGCATTGTATAGTATTCTAGACACTGTGCTAGGATAACCTTCCCCGAAGCACTCAGTCTTCTGCTTTTAGTGTAATTAGAGACCCTTGACATCCATCTCACTCTGTCCCTTCTCATCTTTAAACAATACCTAAAAACATTTTCCTCTGGAAGTGTTTTTTAAATATAGCCTCATATTTATAATAAATCTCCTTTCATTTTTTCTATTAGTTTCCTTGTGTTTTTCTCTT
The DNA here is from genome assembly GCF_965152235.1 of Eretmochelys imbricata. Classification (NCBI taxonomy): domain Eukaryota; kingdom Metazoa; phylum Chordata; order Testudines; family Cheloniidae; genus Eretmochelys; species Eretmochelys imbricata. The sequence continues at coordinate 196,731,166 of NC_135574.1, read as the reverse complement.
CTGAAGTATTATGAGGGTAATTTTTTATTATAAGTGAAACGTGTTTTTATTGTATGTATGCTCCTTGATTATGTGGATACAAGCCGAAAAAACCCCAACAGTTTGGATAGTCTAATAGTAATTAGGTGAATCAGCAGTTTACAATGAATTAAAGTACTTTCTCTCCTAGAGTAATTAAGTTCTGCATATTTACTCAGGAATATTAATTAAAATATGGGCACTTGTGGAAAAAATTGCCAACGTGTTTTCAGATCTCTGAGAAGATAGATAAAAGTGAACAGAAGCTTTTCTTTATTAGCTCCCTCTCCCCTCCTCCTCACTGTAGGTCAGTGAGGAGGAATTGGTGCATTTTAAAGTACTCAAATGGCACTTAGTACTAACAGCATAGCGTGTGGTGATTTTTATCAGTGACTGAGCAAAAAGACTTGGTAACAGTCTGAGATTATCTTTTGCTCTGAGACACAGGTGTGTAGACCAAAACCCAATCAACACGCTTTTCTACAGCAAACCAAATATTGTTTTAACGCTCCAATCATTTTAACTGAAGCCATAACCCTTTCTACACAATTAAAATAATCAAATATTACCATGGTTGTAATAAAACCCACAAGAAAATACTGCTTCCAAGGAACAGACATTTGTTTCACTTTAAATGCAGTTTAAGCATATTTACATTCTTTTCTAGCAAGAATGTCAAGCTTTTAGCAAAATTAGTTTGTTTGGTTTTACTTTAGCAGGATGTCCTTGCTCAAATATCTGTGTGCCGTACTTGTTTAGATATAGTAACATGATTTACAATGTTTTCAAATGAATAACTAGGTATGAATTAGAGGGAGGATATTCTTCAGGATATTCTTCTTCAAATGAATAACTAGGTATAAATGAGAGCAGGATATTCTCAGGAGGGTTCTGAGACTCTAGAATTCACTTCCATCCTTAGGCTGCGAGGAGCTAGAATGATTAAATTCGTGAACATATTTCAAAGCCCATCTTTTCTCATAAGCATTTAAGAATTTTGGGGTTCATAAGTGGAGATGTCTTGTGATATGTTCAGGATATTAATAACATTGAATGAAAATTTTGTATTGGTAAATTTCTGACTTTAAAATTATTTCCCTCTAAATGCTGGGATGTGCCTTGTGCTGTGGATAAGCACCAGACAAATCAAATAAATAAATATTGGGCCAAATTCTTGCTGCCATGTGTGCCTTTGCATAGATCAGAAAATCAGTGGACAGAAGAGATGTATGGGGTGGAAGCTTTTCACCGTACTCTGGGCTCAAAACTCATGGAAAGGCCTCTCCACATTCCCTCCATGTCCAGAGCAGTGGGAAGGGTGCTGAGAAGAACCAAGGATTTGGAGACGTGGTACATAAATCTGGGCATGTGTCTTCTGAACAGGCATTACATAGTCTGCATCCTTGGATCCCTGCACAAATTGTTCCTGCTTCTGGCAAGAATAATCTACGTACAGTAGGCTCTTCGTGGGACAATAGCCAGTTTTAACCAAACAAAATGTAGATGCAGCATATTGCTGCATTTTCAGCATCAGTGTGTACCTGTTTGTAGGGCATTTAAAAATGGACCAGAATATGGAAGGGAGAGGTTATTGTCTCTGCATAGATATATGGTTTATTTGGAATATTGCCCTTTTGCGAGTTCTTTTTTTGCCTTTGCCAAGGCACTTACAGGCCTTCAGGCTTTGGGCACTGTAAAGTTATAGCAAAATAGCTATAAAAGTTAATAACAGAGTGTGTGCTGTCAGACTAGAAATTAACTGACAAGTGTTGCAAAAGTTCTTTTAATGTTTATATGCATTAGAAAACAACCAATATGTCATTGAGAAACCAAGCCATTGACTGAAACCAACAAGCACACTGTATATTTTGTCAAACCATCTTTCTGCTCATGAGAGTTTTTATTTAAGTAGTCTTTACACTTTCTTGCAACTGTAGGTAAACTCTTCCTTAAAACTCTTCCACTATTGAGGTGCAAAAGATAGGTGTATTCAGTCAGTGTCTCAGTAGCATCCTGTGTCAAGCTTTCATAGTATACTGTGGAATAACAATCTTTGGAACCTACAGGTAATTTAAAATAATCTATTATTTTTTCATACAAGAATTGTACCCAATGAAACGTCAGAAGCAAATTTTTTCAAGCATAAGATCTGTTTCTTGTCCTGTATCAACGATGGTTTTCCTGCCTACAATAGATGTCGAATAACTAGAGATATGTTCTCAAAGGCCCTTATAACCCTTTATTCGTCCTTCTTTTTTCCCCATTTAAGAGGTCATCTTAGTAATTTCATCCCCTTCTGTGGAAATTAGATGTGCTGCTACAAATGTATTAAGATGCGCACGTGCACACAAACTGTTAAACAACGTCTAGAGTCTGTCTTCCACTCATCCTGTTGAGTGCATGCAGTTAAAGATATTGCAGGGGTCCAAAATTCGTGAGCGATAAGTGCTGTATGTGCTGCAATACGCAGGCATGATACGACTTGTTAAAGGTGACGTGAAAGGCTTAACTCTGAATTTCTTGCTTTTGTTTGTTGATTTTAGTCAATTTTTTCCCCCTGTGGCTCTTCAGGGAGCAGTCTGATATTCCCCACCCCTCTTCTTATCTACCTTACCCCCACACCAAATAGGCTGCCTTCTGGCCAAGAAGGGCTGGACATACTGTCCTCCAGAGCCACCCATATGTCTCTATAGTTGGTCTAAGGAATTGCCAGATCATGATGCAAACTGCTCCCGTCTCCCCTGGGGCACAGTAAGCTACCTCTACAGTTCTTTCTGCCCATGGTGTTGTTGGAGCAAGAGAATTATCTGGAGTCCTGAACTCAGATCCTCTGTATTGTGTGTTGCACTGTCCTCAAGACCACGTACCTTTTTGCATGTTATAGCCTTTCTTTTAAGAGTGGTTAATTTACATTATAGCCAAGAATCTCAATTTAGTGGACATGACACTATCAGAATGTAGTACTTCCTTGCAGTTGTATCCTGTCAATTAGGGTTTTCATGAATGTCTTTTAAGGATCTTAATCCAGGGAGTAGTAAAATGATAGGGAGTCAGTAAGGTAGTCAGTTTTGAGAGTGGAGTGTTAGGGGTCTTTAATACATACTGATTTGATAGATATTAATAGTTTTGAAGGGCGCAATGAACCATGTACCATAAAACCAGCACTTTGATACCAGAATGATATGGGCATTAGAAATACCTGTGCTAGAAAGACAAATTTCCATGGAGCATTGTCTATAAAAGAGAACCTAGCACATTGTATCATCCATATAGAATGCTCTGCTGAGCAATAATTATGCATACTAAAAACACTTAAAAAAAACTTGCTAGTGTCCCTGTATGGTAGTGGCATTTGTAATCTTATTTTTTTGGCTGTTTGCAATTTTTATTAGCTAAAGGCAGAAAAATCTGTATTTCTATCCTACTGCAAAATCTCTTAAAATCAAAACCATGTTTCAGTACATCTTGTGTTTGAACAAAACTTCCACTGTTTATTGATTTATTTATTTTTAGTCATAGAGTTCATTTTGTATTCATCTGTTACTATATTTTTCGTTGGGGAAATTTAAACTGGATAAAAAGTCTTCCAATCAAGGTCTGTAGTTAGGAAAGCACCAATCATATTGAAAATGTTGAAATAATTACCATACTGTATCTCTGTAGTTGATGTACTTATATGTATTTCATTCAAAATCTTGTAACGTAAACCCTTGGGGTTATTCAGGAGTTTTACACATGTAAACTGAAACACAGAAAAGTCACTGTTGGGTATTGCCTTCACAACCCCTAAGATATGGCTAACGCCCACTTACTGCATGTTTAGACTTGGATGGCAATTATAATTGAGCTATAAAATATTTTGACAGTTTCCAACTCTTGCAGTGTTGTTAGCAAGCTAACACATGGGAATGAAGTATGGCAGTTTGATTAGGTTTTTTACCAAGATCTGCTTAAATAAGAACTTTCAAAATAATCATGCCGTGTAAAGTCTTAATTGCAAGCACCTTACAATTACTGCAACTTTTCTGTGACTTTTGCTCAAGAGTGAATTCCTGTTTTTTCCTAAGAAGATTTTGATTTCTTAAGTGATACTTGCCATTCCTTTACAGCCAACTTTTCATTTACATGCTTTTACATGTTGAGTGCTAAAGCATAACCACACCAAATTTAACTTGTAGCATGACAATTAAGTATGTATTTTTTCAAGCAGATGTAAGTACTGTGATTTGAAAACTGGCAAATATATGTTTTTAAAACAAAAAACAACATTTTTATTTAACCTTGTTAGTTCTGGTTTTTTTAGTTTCACTGTTCCTGGCCATAAGCGAATTTGGGTGTTATGGCAAATCCTGGACAAAAATGTCAGGCCTTTTAAAGTAGGGCACATTGACTCCTTGGAGTGAGGAACATGTATTCTTTTTTTGATCTCTTTGCTAACCACACAGCTGTTAGTTGAGTCATCCTTGAAAATTAAGATCTGAGTGAAATTTTTAATTGAAGTTAATTTTACCTTTAATTATGAATTTTAAAAAATTATAATCAAAGCAAAATATGCAAAGCACATATGTATTAACCCCAAATTATGGGCCAGATTCTGTCACCATTGTCCATGTTGAGTAATATCTTATTCCTTGATTAGCTGCATTCAGCCCAGTGGGACATCTCAACAAGATTAAGGATGGCAGAATCTGTCTCTATCATATTTAAATGCTCTCTGATTTTTGTTTTGGTTTTGGTTTTTTGGTTGTAATTTTTGGTATGAATTTATTGCTAATGAAAGGTGCTAATGAATGAAGTACTTGATTATTCCCGCAATGGGTATCTCACAGGCAGCGTAGCACTGCCCCAGCCCTTCTTTAGAAGAAGTCCTTTAGAAGGACTTATCAGTGACAGGATAATTCAGTCTTCAAGCTCATTCTGTCCTCCTCATCTCTGCAGTGACTCTCAGTGCCAGCTGATGCAGCTATCAGTGTTTTTTATGAAGTGAACACTCTCCCACTAGGAACTGAACTAAAGCCACCAAATTCACCAGACAACCATCAGATGGTAACTTTTGGTGACTGACCTGAGCTTGAGTTGAACTTGTGACCTAGAGGTGAAAGGCTCAGGATCTCATTACTGAAAGTTTCCTTATCTCACCTAGATTTTGAAACTTCCTCATGACTAATAAAGAACATATGTTGGGTGGGGAGGGAGCCTTCCTGTGTGGCAGTCTGCTCTTGAGAAGCAACGAGCATTTATGACTCCCGTTTAAGTCAGAATTCTGGGCGCTCAGAACCTCTCAGGGTCAGGCCCTGAGTGAGGTACTTGGGTTCTGAAGCTCAGTGTAAAGTTTTACATCCATCTCTTCTGAGCTTCTTTAAAATTATATTAGGCAGTGTGTTAAAATACCAAGGAACATTCAGAAGATGTGATGTAAAATAAAACAAAATACACACACATTTCCAAGTTTCAAAAATATCATGTCTCAGGAACACTCATGATCCCTGTTCACCATTACAATCTATTGAAATCAATGGATGATAGGCAGCGAGGCACTTTTGAAAATCCCAATAGGCACCTTCATTAAATTGCCTTTGAAAATCTGACCTTTTGTACGTTATCACCATTTTACAGATGTGGAACCAATAGTACTTCCCTACTTCACTTACCTTGATCAATACATTAAAGATTGTGAGGTGTTCCGATACTATGGTAATGGAGGCAGTATAATACCTGAGGGCAGGTCTATGCTACTAGTTAGGTCGATCTAACTTATGTCGCTCAGGAGTGTGAAAAAGTCCCCTTCTCCTCCCCGAGAGATGTACATTTCTCTCTGTCTACACTGGCACTCTGTCTGCGGGTGACACTCTTCCAACGACATAGCTTACACTTCTTGCTGAGGTGGAGTAATTATCTGACAGGAGAGCGCTCTCCCATCGGCATGGCGCACCTTCACCAGATGCTCTAGAGTGGCACAGCTGTGCCGATGTAATGCTGTAGTGTAGACTTGCCCTCAGACAGACAGACATATCTCTATGCTTTGAAAGATGACACAATTTACACCCTAATCTCCACTGGACAAGTTTTCCAAATTAGTGCTACTGGCAAATATGGTCTTTGTTTAACTTGTAACAATGCCAATGTATGCATCTCTACTTACATAATATTTTGCCAGGCATAGACCTGCTTAGTGACCTACATTAAGCAATATGTGTAAGAGAAAATCTTTGCCTGAAACTAGAGGCTTCTCACACATAATCAGCATGTATGATCAAGAAATAAAATAGATCAGTATATTTCCTTCCATTTCCCATATCTTGTTGCCTGATGTTATAAGTTTAACATATATAGTTTATGGATCCACTTCTCCCTGCCAGTGGCACAAAGTATCCAGGAAGCTGGCATAAATGACTGTCTGAGGTTTCCCTCTATTTAAGGCAGAGGTGGGCAAACTATGGCCCACAGGCCACAGCCGGCCCATGGGACCCTCCTGCCCAGCCCCTGAGCTCCTGGCCCGGGAGGCTAGTCCCTGGCCCCTCCCCTGCTGTCCCCCCTCCCCCACAGCCTCGCTGCACCGCTCTGGGTGGCTGGGCAGCACAGTTGCAGAGCCGCGGCCTGACCCAGTGCTCTGGGCAGCATGGCTGTAGTGCTGCCAGCCACCGGTGCTCCAGGCAGCGCAGTAAGGGGGCAGGGAGCAAGGGGTGTTGGATAGAGGGCAGGGGAGTTCGGGAATGTGGTCAGGGGTCGGAGGTGTGGATAGAAGGCAGGGAACAGGGGGGTTGGATGGGGCAGGGAGCTGGAGGGGCAGTCAGGAATGGGGGGGGTCAGATGGGGCGGTGGAGGGCAGTTGGGAAAGGGAGCCGGGGGTGATGGATGGGGCAGGAGTCCCAGGGGAGCCATCAGGGAGCGAGAAACCGGGGGTGGGGGGCGCAGATAGGAGGCTGGGGCCGGGGCACGCTACACCTGGCTGTTTGGGGAGACACAGCCTCCCCTAACCGGCCCTCCATACAATTTTGGAAACCCAATGTGTCCCTCAGGCCAAAAAGTTTGCCCACCCCGGATCTAAGGCTATCCAAGTAGCACAGATTTTTCCATAGTTGTTCTTACATCCCTAGCTGCTGCAGGCCTACAGTTTAGAAGACATGGGTAGAGGTAAGGTGGTGTGTCTAGAAGATCCCTGAATTCTCAGAGCAGCCCTCATGCTTCTGTAACTTACTCTGTGGACCAGGCTGACCCCAGAATCGGGGGAATGTAAAAGTTGCTGAAAACTACCTTTACTCCCCTCACTCTAGCTCTGTACCAAACGCAGCTCGTCCAGCCTCAAGGGACCTTGGCCAATGGCTTCCTGGGAACATCACAAATGTACCCAGTGTCCCTACATGTATTTTACATTTAGTTCCTGGTGTTAATAAAAACACTTTCTAAAAAGTCCTATGTAGACCAATCAACTTCAGCAATATATCTGAGGCAGTTCATGTGTATTGTTTGTCACAGCATTGTTGTGGAATATATTGTTCACATGGAATGTGCTGCTGATACACGAGTTTCAAATAAGTAAGTGAATATCTGGTTTGCAAGTCTAAAACCAGCCCAGTTCAATTAAACTCTCATTCATATATATCCATCCTAACACACACTTTCTAGGACAACAATATTTTGTCTTAGGTCACAGGGATTATTGCGCCTTCTGCAAGATTGTGGAAACCATTCCCATTTTATGACCTTCCACTAAGGGGTTGGATCTGTTTCCTAGATAACTAGGGCCACCCCTAAAGATATCCCTTACTTGCCCCTCAGCATGAAGATTATTCAACTTGGTGGTGTTATGCCTATGCAAATCCAGCATATTTAAAAGCAAAGTTTTTCAAAGACTAAAATATCTGTAAACTTAAATAATTAATCTAGGAAAGTAATGTCTATGATATGAATTAACATGAATGAAATAGCAGCGGTCCAAAACAGGAATAATATCAGAACTCTCCAGAACAATGGAATGTATGTGATACAGCATGTTAGGACTCTCTGATAAAATGAAAAATAAATGTCTGTTGGAAATTATGTGGGATGAGTATAACAGAAAAGTAGAAGCTTCTTAGGAGCTTCAGTTAGTGCCATGAGAAGTCACTACTTGTAGGAGGAGTTTGTGTTTTAGTTTGCTTAACACTTTCCATTATAAAGAATCTTGTGATCTTTTTTGAGGAGCTCTGACACCTCCATTGTTTGCAGCAGGCCTCTGAAAGGTGTGAGTAGTACACCTTGGGGCCAGAGAGGTGTATTTTGCTAGTTTAGTTTGGATTTAACAGAACTATAAGTCTTTGAAAATTGCCAGTTCCCATCTAGATCTGTGGCTTGTGTTGCTTAATTTTGGTAACATGCCAGAAACCGTGAACATTCTCACCCTGGCAGAAGGCCAAAAATTCTGCACATACAGTGATTTCTGCAGCAGCATACAATGCACTGGGGAACCTGCTGGACCAGCTGTAGTGGTGGGTTGGGCCAGGCTTCTCCTCATCCCCAGTTCTCAAGCTATGGCTACAGGAGCCCATTTTTCCCCTCTGGAGGCACCATATGGGGAACAAGCTCTCCCATCTGCTGAGAGCAGGACAATGAGGCCCCCAGTCCTTGACAGTCCCTACAGGGGCTGCCATATTACAAATTATAAATAACTAGGAACCAGAAGAAGCATGAGTTTAAAACTCACTTCCACTGACTGGTTAATAATTATATACATTTTCCAACCTTATTTTTAAGCAATGATTCACAACTGCAAGAGGTTACACAAGCTAGGTTCATAGAACCTGGTTATCTAAGGTGGTAGAACCATAGTCTATCCACTTAGCCACACTGCCTCTTAGAAGAAGCTTGCCATCTCTTTATCGTTAGCTATGCTGTCTGTAAACTGGTTCTACTTGTGTGTGGATAACCCACCTCTAGTGGTTTATGGACATAACCTTCTTCTGCTCTCAGCTAATACAGTTATTCCTGTATTTTAGGTGATAGTCATTTGTCCTTCAATAATGAATGTTTAGGATTCAAAGTCTGGTCATGCAGTAGGGAAGGATAGGTTATGATAGTTGCACATATTTTTACTTTAAAAAAAAAAACCTCAGGAAGTTACATCAAAAACCCTGCCCAAAACTTAGAAGAAAGCAAGGGAAGCATTCCTGGGAGGAAGTAGTATAAACATGGAAATCTGGCACCTCTTACAAAAGTGGTGCCAACTTAGTGTATTCACCGTAGGGATTGTTTGGTACTCAGGTGGCCCTGCTCCAGAGAGGCAAGTCTATAATGTAGGGCGGACCCCAGATGGCTGGGGAAAGTTGACCAAAACACTCAAGTTCCAGTCATGTCGAGGTGCACTTTTCTTTAGCAAAACAAAACCTGCCATTTTCTAGTACGTTGCTCCTGCCTGTATCTTCTCCAGTTTGTGCTTAAATTCCCTGACTTGCTCATCCACATTGGTCTTCTAAAATCATCATTCAGGTCTGTCAAGCTGGGGGTGCAATGGCTGCAAAAGTCCCCCCAGAGCTATGTTAGGAATGTTGCAGCTTGTAGGCGCCATAACATGAGGCTTTTCAAAAGCCTCGACAATGGCAGGTTGAAGCTGGTACGTGGATCTTAGACGTCATTGTTATAATGAAAAAAAATTCCTTCTGTCCAGTAGCCAGACAGTCACTTCATTATTATTATTGTTTGTATTATCGTACCACTTAGGAGTGTCAGTCATGGACCAGGAGCCCATTGTGCTAGGATTCCTTGTTATAGTTTGTCTAAATCTTCAGATGGGTTGAGTGGTGCTAATTAAACCTAATGGTGATAAGCAGTGCAAACACAAAATCCTTACCTCTCAGTTGAATGAGGGAAACTAAGATGAACAGGTAATGATATATGGAGATAGTTGTAAAGGAAGAAATATTGCAGATGGAAGAGGGGGAAAACAAAGGTCTCAATTCACTGGGATCTACACCGGAGTAGGCCTGCATAAATCCTAGCAGAGAGTGCTAGTGGAAGGTGTTGAAGTAGAGCAAAGTGGCTACAACATCAGTAGGGAGGTGGGGAAAGTGGGAAATGCTGGAAGGATGGGACATAGGCACAGCGGGCAGGGATTCCCTAATTCAAAGCATTTCCTTAGCAGTGTCTTCCAACAGGAGTGTAGCTCCAGCCCTAAAATAAAGCTGTCCTCAGTCAAATACCATGAAGTGAGGCAGTAACAGTACTTGCCCTCTCTTGGAGCAAATCCTGCAGGGTGCAGTGTTTAAGCTCCTTTTCCCTGTACCAGAGCTAGTGAGTTTGGTCCTTCATCTGTAAAATATGAAGCTCTTTTTGTTTTAATACACAGAATCAGTGTCCTGGCCTTTAACCCTTCTATAATTCCAACCTCTGAAGACAAATTGCACCTTATGCAGTAAAATGTAATCCCTCCCAAGCCCCACCTCTGTAAGTACCGTATGTCACAACTTTTTAAAGAGCCAGCTATTTTAAAAGGTGTAGTGGGAGGATGCATGTCATGCATCTGACAAAGCAAAATTTCCATGTGCCTGGCTAAAAATAAAGATGGATGCATAGCAATGCATCCAGATCAGATTGGACTCTGGTTTTATTCATGATGTATTGAACCAAATTAACCACCCCTAACCTAAGCATGAAGCCTCACCAAACTTCACCTGGAACCACATGCACTGATCAGCCAATGTGGGGACTGCTGGCAAGACCCACTCCGGGACTAGCTAGTGGTGTTCTAACAACGCCTCAACCCAGGATGTCAGGCCTTCATGAATGTGTGGCACCACTCCTTTTCCACTGTAAATTCAGATGCTAAAGTATGTTTAAGATTCCCAGCACCTGTGCCCTGAGATTACTGTTATTTGCACAGCATCCATCTGTATAGAGCTCCCAGTACATAATATTTAGATGTGACTCTGCAAAAGAGAGTAACAACCAGTAAGGGGCTTGGCTAAAGAATGTTACAACAGTTGCTTAGTTTTGTCATATACTCTACTTGATGTCATGCGTCATCATTGAGGATTGTCTTGTGGGTATAAAGCCTATAGTTTAAACTCTGAGCAGCACACACATTATGTCTTGAAGAAGTACATTGTCTCTAGATCCCAGCAAGAGTGAAGGCTCACTGGAAGCACACAAAACCCAACAACAACTTAATCAGGGCCAAATTAGGGTGGGATATATACCTTGCAATAAATTCCTTCTTAACTGTCTATCCCATTTTCCCTGCATGTCACTAATCTGTACAGTACTGTAAACCAATGCCTTCTGCCCCTCCTGCAGATCAATATCATTTTGAAGACCACAAAGGAAGAGAGTAGAATCCTCAGCCATATGTGATTCCTTTTTCCCCCCTCTCCTCGATTGAGGGGATGTGCTGTTTGTGCTAGATACAAAGAGTTGTTTATATCATATCCCAGACGCTTCACATATACCGTACTATTTCTGCTTTCATTGTATTTTCCCAGGCTTGCTTTGAAAAAGCACTCTCCAACCTCCTGACCCCAAAAACATTTAGTTGGCAACTGAAAATCCATAAGAATGAAAATTATTTCACTTACGTGACTGACAGGCAACATTAGGCATGGCCTAAGGATTCCACCCCCCTGCTCACCTTCCAAATCTCTCCAGCTTCAAACATCACAGCCTCATGTTAAATTGGGCAGATGTCTGAATATTAAGGTTATGATTGAACATTGTATAGTTTGGTTGTGATAAAATTAAATCTATTTAATACCACTTCTTTTGAAAAACAATTAAAAGCTTATGACTAAGCCTTTTAAGATAAAGTATATATTTTGTTTCATATCCATAATAGCTGTAGGCACATAACAGTCAGAAGAACAGGGAGCAGGAGGTGTAAGGTTTAAATGTCTGATGCTGGAGAAATCTGGAAGTTACTTTTATATTTACTATTAATCACATGTGGGAAGTAAAAGTAGTCTTATGAAGCAGCTGAGTTGTGTAAATCCCTATAATCTGTTTAAGGGCAGGAGATCGGACATGTTTCTCCCTGTCCCGAGTACGGAAAATTAAATGAGAGCAGAGATATTACAAGATACTTTGTAAAATATTTGACCATGGTTTGTTCATGAGTTTGCTGGGCCTCTTTGACTACTTCTGTATGACATGTAAGGTGACAGATTTTATTAGGGTTGTCACATAGCAAGAACCCCAAAATTTATTTTTAGAAAATGGTAACAATAAATAGATTATGTACAGTAAGAATCTCTAATAGCTGGCCAACCCTTTGATCAAAAAAGGGGAAGGAGGAGAGCCTTTGTGTTTTGTTTGCTAACCGTAATATTTTGGTGACTTCAGGGCTGGTTTTAGGTGTGGATGAGCAGGGCAATCACATTGGTTGTCAACTTCCAGGGGACGCCAAACTGCTGTGCCACTCATCCCCCACCCCCCTGACTATTTAGGGGTGGGGGGGACATTTTCCACCCTGGCCAGCAAAATTGCTAGGGCCACTCCTGGGTGACTTAGCACTAAAGTGAAGAAAATGACCTGAATTGCCAATATATCCTCGTGGCCTAGATTCTCAGCTGTATTTTTCAGGAGGTGCCCAGGCAGTCTGGGTTCTGGAATATGGAGAATGCAAAAGCGGTTTTATTCCATCTTTGCAGCTCTTGGATTCTGGGGTGACTATGAACTGTTTCAGCCCCTGGAGTTAGCTAGAGCACCCCTTGAGACCTCTAACACATGCTAGGGCTGCAACAATTCCTAAGGGACTGTCAAGCAGCCACAAATATTCAGAGCTCTATGCACACTAGGTACGGCCCCATGTCAGGAGCATAGAGGCTGTTACATGAGTCATATGTATCCTAGGGAATCCCTGCACCAGGGAAATTTCCAAGTGGGGAGAGCTGACTGTGTTAGAGCAATCTAGTATAAAATCCTTCATGTTTCCTGGCCACCACCCTGATTACAGAAGCTCCCTCCAGGCTCCTTTCTGAAGCCTTCTGTATAAGAGCTCTGGAGAGTTACTCAGCCTAGGGCTCCTCACTGGCCCTTTTTTGGCTGTTCTTCCCATTCTTTAATAGCACACTCACTTCCAGCTCTGCTCTCACTGGAGTATTCCTCACTGTCATCAGGCTGTCCTTTATGTCTCCCAGTAGGCCTTGTTCTGAGTCATGTCCATCTATCACATGACCCCTAGACTTACTCCCTTCACTGGGAAGGTAGGTTAAGCCTGGCACAGGTGTAACTAAGCCCCAACCCTCTTAAAGGGCCAGCTCACTCTATGACACATTCCTTAGAGCAAAGGGCAAGATCCACAAAGGGACTTAGGCATCTAAATACCAGAGTTAGGTGCCTAAGTCCCAGATTTAAGTGCCACAGGAATCCACAGTACCCCCGGTTGGCTGCTGCCTGACTCTGTAGGTACCTAAACTCACTTGGCACCTACATTTTTGCTGTAAAAATTCCTTAGGTAGTTAAGTTTCTTCCTCTGGGGGAATGCACATTGCTGCCTCAGGCGGGTGCTGAGATGCCTGTCTCATGCCTAAGACCCAGCATGATCCTCAAACCAGGTGGAGATAGGTGTTCCCCTGCCTGCCTTGCCTACAGGGCCTTGTATCTTGTGTTCTGTGAGCACACTCCATTTCACACAAAATTGGGGGAGGAGGTAGAGGCTTCCTTTGCAGCCTTTAGCCCATTGGTTAGGATACACCCCTAACCACCGAACTGTGGAATATTCTCCTGTGGGTCTCCCTCCATCACTTGTGTTGAAGCTGTTCCACTTTTTATTAAATATTAATTGGGCCAGAGAAAGAGTGAGGATGACTGCAGTCCAGTGGGTTAGGGCACACACCTGAGAGGTGGGGAACCCACATTCAAATCTCCTCTTGTCACCAGGCAGAGATGGGGAATCGAACCAGGGTCTCCTACATTCTGCGTAAGTACCCAAGCTACTGGGCTGCCTCCACCTCCTTCCACTGACTGTTTTGTGTGGAGTTAGATGTGTGCCACCACCGCTCTTGCCAGAAATGAATTAGGTGCCTAAGGCACCTCCCCTCCCAGAGCGGGGTTCCCAGCTGTGGATCGCAAATAGAGCAGCCCGGACTTACATAAGCACCTAGCTCCAGGAGAGGGGCGGGGCTTGAGACATGTACCTCTTGTCAGCATCTCCAATTGACTATCTTAGGCCATCCCATTCTCAGGTGTCTGTTTCCTCTCCATGCATTGTAGTGGGATCCGAGATACCTAACAATGGGTTTGTAGATTCTAGTGATTTTCAAGGTGCCTAAACCTTAGCCATTGCAATGCTCAGCGCTGCAGTGCCCAAGTCCCTTTGTGGTTCTGGGCCAAAATGATTATTCTGATACCTTGGAATGTTAAGATACCACTTAATATTAAACTGTTGCTCAGTCCTCTATCAAAGAAAGCAACATCTGAAGATTTTGCTGCTGTAGCTCAAAATATTTACTAGATTCAACAAGCTGCAGATTTATGACCAACTCTAGCAACCTGTTTTGGTTGTGTGTGCTTTTTTACAGGTATTTCCAAAATAAGCATAGTGAGCTTGAGTTTTGAACTTGAACTGATTGTGTGTGAGTGCATGTTGGAGGGTAGAGTTAAACAGGAAAAAGCTCATTATGTATTCGTTTTCTCCACCAATAGTGTTCCCGTTAATCTTGTAGACCAAAGTACATGCCAGAGATGTGCCACTGTTCCTGATATTGCATTTATTTATTGAAAGGAAATGTTTGTTGAAAAGAGTTTTAAATAATTAAAATGAGCTTGCCCCCCACTCCCAGGTAATTTCATAGTGTATGCTCCTCACTCTGTTACTGTTCATATTTTCCCCAATATGTACTGATTTGGATGCCTTTATTCCAGACTAAGTACTGAAAGCTCTGATTAGAGTTGTGTGTGAGAGACATACATACATCACAGCATTCACTTCACCCTCCTCCAAAATATGGCATAGAATTTCTTCTTTATTTGCTGGAAACAGGGTAATCTATATAATTACAGCATACAATGCTAGTGTCTTACGCTGGGGTGGGAAATCATTTTAGAAACGACAATGTAAATTTAAGTTCAACCCCCCCCCCCCCCCCCGTGATTCCAATTTAATGAAAGTTTTCCAAGCAATGTGTGAAATATATATTTCAAATTTTAAATCTGATAATAGTACATTAATTTGTAAAGAATATACTGAAATGTTAGATTTGGCCACAGGAATATGGATTTAAAGGCGTAGTCGTCTCTAACTATTTTAATAAAATATAGTTATCAAATGAGTTAATTGTTCAATGTACGTTAAATATCTGTAATTAAGGCACTTAAAAGACAGTGTTGCTTCAGGTCATTTGAATGTTGACCAAAAAGATTCTAGATGTTGACTGGAATATTTAACATTTTATCGTGTGGAGAGTTTTAGCAACAAGTGTACAGTGCAGAACGCTGTCTATCACTATCAATGTTAAAATCATATTAGTGTCATCAGACCTGTGAAATTTACCTATGTAATATTTAGGCCTTATAGTTCAATCCAGTAATAAATAGTTTCTAATATCTTGACAGTGAGTCAATATTGTATGGTTTGGTGAGGTATTTCTGAGTTTTAAAACGCTAAAATACAATTTATCATTATAACAGTGTTATTACCATAATTTTATCATCTACATTACTTCAGTGTATAACTGTTTAGACCTCTAAACACATTTTTTCATACTCAAATGCCGAAAGCTTGGGACTCTATAATTTATCACTTTGTTTTCTTCATCATAATCTATATTTGAGAAAGACCTAAAGCCAGAATCTGATCTCAGTTACATCAGCATGAACCTGGAGTAATTCCACTGAAGACTCTAGTCAGCGATATCTGTCAGATCCGAATCTGGCCCATGGTGTTCATATTTACAAAGTTTAAGAAATTATGTCAGATATTACCTCTTTTTCTCTCTCATTTTGTAAGCATTTGTTGGGATGTTAGTGCATTTAACCTAGAGAATGTTTGTCGTATCATTAATGGGAGAGCTACAGTTAGTTCACCCCGATTTAAACTGTTAGCTGAATTGAAAAACCCTTTGTGAACAGTTATTCTGCGCATACGTTTGAACATTAAAACAAAATTGAAGTAAAATGTAGATTTTCTGCACCCTGAATTAGCAGTGCAACTATAGTGTGCTATAATAATATAAATAATACGATGCTGAGGTAGGTTTGTTTATATAACAATTTATTAGTCTAACAAGTAATAAAAATGATAAATTACCTGCATGGTATTTCTATTACAGGTACTGTAAATTACCTTCCCCACAATTAGTAAAAACATAAATCAGATTGTGTGAGGTTGACAGTTTGAATTGTTTAGCACTGACATGCTTTAGTCAAGTGGGGGCATCATTGGTCTTTCACAAACAGGCAGCACGGACAGAGGATTTACTTGTTAAACTTAAGTGGCTGTGATATAGTGAAAGACTTGCTCCCTTTTTACTTTAATTTGGAGGGCCCAGAACCTTAAGCTGAGCAAATGGCATGTTTGGTATATGTATAATTTTTTAATTACACTATATTTTTTTTAAAATGTGCTCAACTGTTTTTCTCAGTAGGGTCCTGGAGTTTTGGGTTTATGCCTGTTAAATGAAGTTAACTCCTTTCATTATACCCAAGAACATTTTAAACTGGGAAGTCTTTTTGATGGGGAATTGTATTTTTCTTGAAAACATCAACTAAACGTAGTAATTACTTTTTTAAATTCAAGTAACTTAAGGACATTTTCATAAATACAAAATTAAAATTATCTATTGTATCCCAGATGTTGTTTCCTTGTAACTATTTCTCTGGAAAAGGAACTTTATTAGTCTTAAATCAGAGCTAATCCAGCTTCAGCATTTGTATTCTGAATCTTTTTTCCAAATAAACAGAGGGAAATAGGAGAACAAATGAAAATTGCTATAATAAAGTCATTTTGCTGTGATCTTTCATAAATGACACTAAAATATCTTGCTGTCATTACATTTTATATAACAAAATATTTGAACATGAGACGTACAGCGGCAAACTTTACACTTGACTGTATACAAGGTTAATGTATTAAGTGTATGTCACACACGGGGACTTTGATCTTTGTGCTGCAATAGTAGATCACAAATTGTGGTAAACTTTGACCCTGATATACTTTGCTTTTGATCCAGTCAGAATGTTGTCTTCATTAAAAGTGAAAGGGCTTGTGGGGATGCTTTTACATGACTGCATTTTGGAAAATCTTTTTAAGGGTGCGTAACATAACACAGACTGTGCAATAGTATGCCTTAAGTATTTAAGCACTTGAACATGGTGTTTTCATTGGTACAATTCTTGGCCTGATTTCATATATAAGTTTAGAATTTTGTATATCTACATCCTTTAGAGGCAAGTGCCAAGGGCTAAGACTGAAGATAATAACTGATGATTTGTGTCTTTTGCAAGTTACAGTCATTGTAAACTGACAGCTTTGAAGGACCTAAACTGACATCAAAGGATGCAGATCATCTAGTTAGGTCAATTAATGTTAATTCTCATCTTCCATTAAATTCTTTTATGTTTTTCTCTTTTCTTTTTTTCCAGCCAAGCCCAGTACCAAGTCCTGTTCTGGGGAGAAAGCCAAATGCTAGTCAGTCACTGCTTGTATGGTGCAAAGAAGTTACAAAAAACTATAGGGGAGTGAAAATCACCAATTTTACTACATCATGGAGAAATGGTTTATCTTTCTGTGCAATATTACACAACTTTAGGCCAGATTTAATGTAAGTCATAACATTTATACCA
Organism: Eretmochelys imbricata; assembly: GCF_965152235.1. Lineage (NCBI taxonomy): Eukaryota > Metazoa > Chordata > Testudines > Cheloniidae > Eretmochelys > Eretmochelys imbricata. The sequence continues at coordinate 196,713,400 of NC_135574.1, read as the reverse complement.
TCACACTTCAATTTTATATATGTGCTGCAATTAAATGTACAGAAGAGTAAAACCACTGTTCACTATTAGGTCTTGAAATGTTTGTGTATTTCATAATTTTCTTCTACAGGGCACCAGTCTTTGTTGGAAAAGTAATTTACAAATGGCCAAACTTTATGACCTCCCTTGTTCTTCCCTTCAAAAACAATCCTTTCTCTCCTTCATATGATACATTTTTCTTCTTAATCTTTTATAAAAAACTGACTTCAGGATGATTATGAAAATTGTGTTAGTGTTGAAATGAGATGAGACAAATAAGCCTGTAGCTCTTTGTACATTGACGACAACGGATTACCTCATGGTAAATTTGGTTGTCAAGGACGGCCTCTAGTCCCTGCCTTAACTTCTCTTTTAGATGGAAGGCTTCAGGCAATGAAACATGTAATCGCTGGGGTTTATTTATTTATTTATTTAATTTTCCACGCTATTAGTTTTGTTGATTGAATTGCTGTGAAATTGCTAGTTACTGTAGGATATTATTGCATGTCAAATTTTTAGATTCAGTTTGTTTTAAAACTGCTGCTTTTATCAAATACTGTACATACCCACTGTGCCATTTTCCCCCTCAGTGACTACAAGTCCCTGAATCCTCAAGATATTAAAGAGAACAACAAAAAGGTAAGAACTGCCAGGAAAAAAAACCCACATAGCTTCAATTTTCCCTTCACTGCAGGTTTTTATTAATTTTGGGAAAGAGAGGTTGTTTTGTAAGGTCATAACTGCAGCTCACAGAAGGTTTTCAGCCTCCTGTGGTTCAAATCGGATGCATTATTGACTCTAGTTTGTCATAGTCTTTAACATTCACAACAAGTGCCAGGCTGGCATTAGAGTTTAATATTTGGATGGCCTACATTAATGTAAACAGAGAGAGAGTTTTTGTGATCATTTCTATTTTTCTAATCAGCCGTTTAATTAAAAAAGAAATACAAAATATTATTGTTCTATAATTATCTTGCTTCCAGACTTGTCCATTACCTTAAAAGAGATCATTGAGTTGGTCATAATCAATGTTGTTTTACGAGTTTTTATATTTAAAAAAAATAATAGTTCCCACACACTTTTATCCAGCATTGTCAATAAAACTAGGCTGTATCGTGTGCCGTATTTTCTATATTACACATCCATATTTAGGAAAAAAATATTCTCAAACATGCCTTTTTCAAAAAAAAGACTAAAATATTAATGAAGTATTATGTGGTAGTATACTGGGCCAAGGATTTTAATCCACTTTAACATTAGGTAATCTAATGCCCTTTTGATATAAAGGTTATAAAGGGATGTTCTGAAACAAGTTCAGTGATCTGAGTTCTAAGCATCAGGCGGTAGCCATGTTAGTCTGTATCCACAAAAGCAACAAGGAGTCTGGTGGCACCTTAAAGACTAAGCACCAGACTCCTTGTTGTTTTGGAGTTCTAAGCGTAACTCAGTTTAGGAGTTACAAGAAAACATTCTCCTGCTGCTTGCTGCTAGTGTCTTAGACTGTAGGTACAAACTTTAATTTTCAAAAGATGCATGGGGTTGACCCGAGAGAGACACATTTTAAAACGCTCATTTTCCACTTGATTCACTTATAATAAAATTATAACTGAAAATCAGTTCAAATTGCTTTATTCGTCGCTTGTCTTCTGGATACTATAATTTTATATTTTTAAACTCTTCTTTAAAAAATATTCACTTTTAAGAAATTTGAAAAAATCAAATGTATAGCAAAATAAAATATCTTTTTACTAAACTATAGTGTATGACTTTTTTGCACTGGAAATACCTCTGAAGAATATTGGACTGCATATACATGTGCATTCTGTAGAAGTGCTTGGTTAAAATTGCAAATGGCAGTAGTATTTTTATGCATTCTGAACACTAATGCGTTGCCCAAAAAGCAGGTAATCATTAAAATAATGCTAAAGTGTAATAAATTGTGAGGAATTTCTGATCTGTTGCCATCTACCCTTGTGATTTTGGACAGGGACAATGCATGCTTTGACATCTTTTTCATAATAATATGTGGGATCTTGTGATGACCTAAGAGGATTATCTGTGACATCACAGAGCTTTCTATGACCATGTGATTTTAAACGTCAAGATCCCATGATTGTAAGGGCTAATCAAGTAATATTATAAAACATAGATTGAATAGATGTTCTATTTTAAAAATGCTCTGTTAATGTGAAATCAATTATATCATCATATGCATTTTATTTATACAACTGTGATGGCAAATGATCAGCTATAATGAAAACCTTTCAGCCAATTTCCCTAACAGTATATAATTCCCATTGCTAAAGAAACAATTGTTGTTGTTGTTGTGCAGTTTTTTCTTTCATCACTTTGCAAACCTTTGCCTGACAGCTACATTGAGTATCTCAGTTGCTTCCTGCAGATTTATTTCCTGGTCTCACACAGTTCTGCCTGATAACCCTGTGTGCCCTTCGTTGGAGTGAATGCAGTTCTGGGAACAATGGCTGTGTATAAATTCCATGCAGATATGTAACACATTTGACAATGACTCCTCCTAACCAATTAAAATAACATCTATGAATTAATAAGACAATATTCTTGTCTGAAGCATCTCTTTTTTCCCTCTCCCATCCTGCAGATCGGCAGGGGAAAGAGGTAAAAGGTTACTGACCACAAATGTAAAGGTTAACCTATAGGAATATTCCTTTTAGAAGTGTTTGACCTTGTTTATGGGGTTTTTTTTTCCTGAAGAAGTAACTATTTCAGTGTAATTGCAGTGTATAATTATGTATTGAAATGTAGTGTTACAAAAAACACATTAGAGTTTCTTTATAAACCAAGCTAATTATTTTCCTAATCAGTAAGCAGCACTGAGTAAAAAGGTATTTTACCTGTGACATCTGATCTTGACCAATATGTCAGTGTGTTACATAATTGGGAAATGCTTAGAATAGTGCCCACGGTGCTCGTGTTGAGGGATTGCAATTGATGTCCATCAATCAACTTGTCAGGATATATCAATAAATAAAAAAAAAACTTAATTAAGAAATAGTTAAGGTTGCAAGTGTATCAAATGTTGCCTAATGTGCAGAACATAGACAAATTATTCTACAGAAATTAAAATATATCTCCAAAAAATAAATTCTTTAGTTCAGGGGGCATTAATATCTTTCAGAGCACCATGAGATTTCTGTTAATGCACTATGTTGACTGAGTATTAAGATGATTTTATTACTAAAAGAGAAAATGTGATTCTCTTTGGGATTATGAAATATGTAAACTACATAAGAATAGTTTGTCAGCTAGCATAAAAAGGTATAGTTCCATCTAGCCCATGGTGTTTTACATTTACCTTAGTACTTGTAGCCCTTTACCTATAGTGTTGACCAACCAATATGTGTGTACTATCTTGTTTTGTTTTTTAATAAGGAAACACAAACTATATGTTAAAGTTACACTATATTGGAAATATAGCCCTTTATAAGGAAATGGCGTTTTACAAGTGCCTAGTAACATATTCTTCACTTCACAAATGATAAGGAAACTAAACTAGGCTTGGATGCAACTTCCATGGGGCTGAGAGTATGTGAAGCAGGAATGTATGGCCTGAGTGAAGTGGTTGCAACCTTAACTGTTAGTTTCCAGATTTTTATATTTTTGAGAGGGTTTTATTAGGTTGAAGAATTTATGTTGTGGAAATTGTAATGTATTGTTTCGTGTTAGATTGAGACACACTTTTAACTTTATTTCCTAAAAAAGATTTTTGTGTACTAATTTCCAATTTTTTTGAGCATTAATGTATCTCTTACTTTAAGTATAATTAATGTGAAAAGGTTATATGATAAAGAGAAATAATTATAAGTGAAAGTAATAAACATTCATAATTGACAGTTATTAATAAAGAAATGCGATGTAAAGATACATAAACACTATATTTTGATTGAAAATAGTAAACCAATATTTATTACATTATATTGATTAACTAATATTAAATTTCTCAAGTTAATTTGTACTCAAATTATTACTGCCTTATCAAAATAAGTGACCTCTGAAGGAAGGCAACAGTTTAAAATATCAAAGAAAATCCCCCAAACTAAAAAAACTTTAAAAAATGGATAATTCCTTCCTGACTTCATGGTAACAGCTACATCTTTATGCCAGGAATCCAAATTCATATAGTTGCACAAGATCCTATAAACACTTACGCATATGCTTTAATTTTAAACAGATGAGATGTCCGATTGACTTCAATGGGACTACTTGCATATGTGAAGTAAAGCACATAGATAAGTGTTCGCAGGATTCAGGCCTTAGTTATGTGTATATTCAATAAAATGCATGTATGTCTATTTGCTTAAACAGAAGAATAACATTATAGAATTTGAATAGCATGTAATAGATTACAGTCAAAAATGATAGTGTATCTGCTTGAAAATCAAGACTTTACTGAATTTTCTAAAAAAGAAGAAAAACCATTTTTTTAATACACTGGTATGTGAATATATCCACAACATGCAATTGTTATTTATAGAACTATCAGCAATCGAAAGTCTACATGCCATCCTACATATTTATATTCAACTGGTTTTCCTCTCTGATTTTTCCCCTCTGATCTCTGATTTTTCCCCTCTTAATGTTTTTCCATTTTTAAAAGGCAACATTATGTTTACTTCTAGTAACTACACTCCACTGGGCATCAGGTCTCTTAGAAATCTAACTTTTCTAGTATAAATTGTAGCGTTGTATTATATAATCCATTCATTGTTTTCAACATTATGCAACATACTATCCTGTTGCTGCATTTTGGCCTTTACAGAATAGAATTCTTTGTTGTGAATGTGTTTGCTTGTGGAAATTGTGTGATTTGAAATTAATTATTGAGACATGACTGCATTGTCAATAATTATGGAAAAACAAATGAGCAAAAGTACACATTTTGTCCAGAATTAGAAAGAAGGGGAGTGTGAATCACTGGCAAACAGTAATCAGAAACATCACTAAAAACAGCAAAACTTAACAGACATTGAATAATAACCCTAGATACGTCAAGAATATGTTTTTTTAAAAAGTCACCGTTCAAAGTTAAATTTTTCTGCTTTAATATTATTAAGTGTGAACCTTTCCCAACCTGCTCTAAAACACAGTCCACACATACATTCTGTAGAGTCAAAACTCACCCACTTCCTGAGGTTTAGTTTTGTGAACTTTGAAATTAACGCTAGAACATAAACAGTTCAGCTCAGGCCTACTCCTTGAGCTTGGCTGCAAATTGGGTTCCCACCTCAGGACTTCTCAGCCCACCTTCTGTCAGTCCACCCCTTAGGTCCCCTTACTCTCTAGCGAGCTACTCCCACTGTCTACAATGGTGGAGTAATAGGTCACTTACCCCAGTGCGTCAGCATGACTCACTTAACATCTGTCAAAGGAACAACCACCCTTGTTAATAGGGTTGGTTCACAGGAGCACAGAGCCAGCTTGTTCCACTGCAGTAGCCAGCTAGCCGCCCAATGCCATAAAACTCTTCATTTTCTGGAACCCTACTCAACTTAAACCACCCACCCAAATTCCTATGCCATGTTCCCTCTGTATTCCTGCTTCTCTGTACTCCAGAGGTCTTCTTCATTTCCTTCCTCCCTGTCCCTACCAGTGTCCTGTCCCCTTCCGTGTTCTCTCTCCTCCTTCTCTTCCAGACTGCATTCCAAGACCAGGTACTATGGCTCTGTGCCAACCCTCCATGTGCTCTCCTATCCCCTACATCCAATCCATGTTCCTTCCCAGCCGCCCTCTTCTCTCTCCATCCTCCCGCCAATATCTCCCTCCAGTCCCTACCAAACCCTTTCCTGGGCTCTTGGATCAACCTGGAGTCAGAAGGCATGTTTTCTATTTCGTTTATATTTTTAAACATTGCTCTTTCTGCATCTAAACACAGCTCTCTTTTTATAATCACCAATAACCTCCACCCCACAGCTAACATTCCTAAAAGGCACTTCTCCTCAGCAAGAACAACAAAATCAAATTTAGAACTTCTAGGACCTAGCTCAAACTGTCCGGGATATAATAAGCTTAAAAGCATTAGGAACTGCAGATAAATTTTCAACATACCATCATGTTAAAAAGCTGTTGTTTTTTAAATCAGTTTTTAACATGTTCCTTTTGTTCAGAATATTTTAGTTATGATTTTTAGAACTTTAGAACCCACTGGAAAAATGATCCTTTTTTATTTAAATGGGGAGGGGAATAAAGGCAAAACTAGTGGGAATTTTTAATGCTTTAACCCAAGTGAATCTAAAATAACCAACAGGATGCCTTTTTAAAGGCTTTCTGGAAACACAATATTGTCTTCCAGGGTTAGTCCAGGAGAGTAATAATTAATTGTAAATTGAGAAACAGCTTTAATTCTTCAAAACTAGAAAAACCTGATGCACCAACCATAGTCATTTAAAGGGCTAGCAGAAATAATACAGTGTGGTTTCACATACATTGTCGTATCCAAGCTCTGTAGTGCTTTCAAACAGAAATGAAGTGAGAAATGAATTCACTACTCTCTTTATATAAGTTTAGTGTCAAGTAGATGTTTTAGAAATACATTTCTGTGCTTAAACAATATGACTTGTACCTTGTATCAGGTAATCTAGGGAGTAGTTCTTTTTGGTTATCTGGCTGTACTTTTTCATCAACACAAATCACTGCAATTACATGGCCAGTAGAAGGGAGAAGGTTGATCACCAATGATAAAGCCCAAGATGGATTAGTGTAGTGTTTCTTTTTATCTTTGTTCCTTATCTTAAAAACCCATCCTTACCTTTTTTTGTTCCAACTCTTACACTTTTTTTTAATTTGCTTGTTTCCTGCTTCTTGAGTGAGAACCATTTAAGATGCCAATAGATTTTGTTAATGAAAACTGAAGAGGTTTTTTTAGGTTCCACTTTCACACACATCCATTTGTTCATGAATGTGTCTATTATATTCTGAGTAATGTCAGTTGTTTTTACTGTCGCATGACAATATATTAAAAAGCAATGCCATGTTTTTATTCTCTTGCTTTAGGTTCCTGTGGAGATTCTGCTGTGTAGAATCTGTCAAGAAAATTGACAGGTTGTGCAATAATGGACTTATGGACAATATATTAAAACTTGGCTTGTACAGTGGCAAATACAAAAAGGCTAATTCACAACTATATTACTCCGTGGAAGCCCGTAGAGTAAAACAACAGTATCACAATGGTGAATCAGGCCCACAGACTTTCCTGCAATATCTGATATTTTTAACTGTTTTGTTTTTTTCAAATGAAACTTTCAATTGCTGTTTTTGAGTTGTTATGCTATGTGATGAAATTACTGCATTGTAATCTTTGCTTTGTTTATTTTTAAGGCGTATGATGGGTTTGCCAGTATAGGAATATCCCGATTGCTGGAACCTTCTGACATGGTTTTGTTAGCAATTCCTGACAAACTGACCGTTATGACTTATCTCTATCAAATAAGGGCACATTTCAGTGGCCTAGAACTAAATGTGGTTCAGATAGAGGAGAACAGTAGTAAAAGCACGTATAAAGTAGGTAACTATGAAACGGACACAAACAGCTCTGTTGATCAGGAAAAGTTCTATGCAGAGCTTAATGATCTGAACCGAGAGCCTGAACTGCACCAGCCTGAAAGTGGTTTGGCAGACTTTGTTTCGCAGGATGACTCTGTATTTGTAAATGACAGTGGTGTTGGAGAATCAGAAAGTGAGCATCAGACACCTGATGACCATTTAAGCCCATGCACAGCTTCCCCTTCTTCTCGCAGGACTAGAAGTGACACTGATCCACAAAAACCCCAGCAGAGCTCTGGAGGGACTTCTGGATCTGAAGAGGCCAGGAAATGCAGCAGTGCAAATACAGCACAGGCACAGCCTTTGCTGGGAAGGAAGAAACTGCTGAAAGTCGACACTTTGGACTTGAGTGACTTGCCTCGTGTCAGTGAGCAAAAAAAGGATGAATCTCCAGCCGTTGTTTGTGAAGACACTGACAAGAAAAGACACCAGAATTCAGACAGTACCATTAGTTTCACAGAGCAAGAAAAGCTGCAACATACAGGATCCACAGAGAGCAGGAGATCAGATACTGGCTCACCTGTCAAAAAAACAAGTTTATCTCCCACTTCTAAAGTTGGATACTCTTATAACAAGGATGCAGATCTTACAATGAAAAAACATGCTTCTCTGAAGCAAATAGAGACCGATTCTGACACTGATACCAGAACGATTATAAATCACGCAGATCAAACTGCAAAAACTGCACAGGTAAGAAATTTGAATTTATGTATACATAAACAAACAATGTGTAGTTGAAATAAAATGGGGTTACTGTTCAATTTAATTTCTGTGCATCACCTTTATAATTCATTGTATCTTTGACGGGCTAGGTTGAGTTTTGTTTTGTTTTTATTGTCTGACAAACCAGATATTCTTCACTAGCTGAATACTTGGAAAGAGCATGTGATGTTGAAAAGAGCTATTGCATGAAAAAAATCCATAACAACTCTTTTTATCAGAATTATCTTACTGTTAATCTTTTCTCCCTTTCCAATTAAAGTAAATAAAATTGTATTCTCAGCCAGCTGAAGGTGTCTAGGTTCAAGGGTTTTGCTCTTCATTGTGGAACCCCCAAGCTTTTTTGTGAATATTTCATGCTGGAGCATTAAATGAAAAAAGTTATTCATTCATTGATTCATATACAACAGTGTACAGTTTCAAAACTTCTGAATGCTTCAGAATATACCAGGAATATTTCAAATCTTATCTGAGAAGTAGCATGGCCTAGTGAACTGAACACACAACTGTTAGCAAGGAACTTGTGAGTTCTAACTCTGGTTCTGCTGCTGATGCTCTGTGCAGCCTTGAGCAAGTCATTTAATCACTGTCTGTTTTCACATCTGTAATATGGGGATAATACATACATACCTCCCTGGGATATTGTGAGGATTAATTGGCTGATATTTGTACAGTATTTTGAAGACAGAAAGCATTACATGAATGCTAACATTATTTTTATGTCTCTCCCTGTATCCTACTAAATCAAATCAGTCACACAAATATTTCTAAAATGTTCTCAACCTCATGTTCAAGAGAGCCAAATCAGGCCCATAATTCTTTTCCTGGGAACAACTTCCTTTGTTTTTAGCTTTCTTTCAATGAGTTTCCATTAGCCGCGAAAAGAGATGTGTGTGGCCAGTCTGCAGTATTGTGCATTGGTTCAGATGGAGCAGTGTTTTACATTTTCAGGACCCCTTTTTCCTTTCACAAGCAAGTGTGACCTGAATACGTTTTCTTTTAAGAAATTTAGTACTTATATTGAACACTACTACAGTGATGTGGACATAAAAGAGCTGGCTAGATGGACAGATAGGCATGTTTCTTATGTTTACACAGAATATTGCGTTGTGGGTTTTTTACATGCTCACTCTCTTTTAGAAGTTAGGTGAATAGCTCTTCTTTAAAGGAGATGATTTAGACTAGGATCATCTTCTGAGACCCAGGTGCAGCTCTCTCCCTGCTTGTGCAGAAGGGAGAAGTGGCACAGCTGCAATTCTACTGTAAACTGTGCAGGAGCCCCAAACACCTCCCCAAAAGCAGTGGAACCTCATGAGGTTTTCTGGCAACTCTTCCCCTGTGAATTGGTTTCTTAACGGGAGGGAGTGATCTGGCCCACAGAAAATAGCATGACAGGTAAAGGCTGTGTGTCTTCTGTACTGACATTTTCAGTGCAAGGGGAAAATAGGCTAAGAAGGATGAAGGATGGCTTTAGGGGGCCTTCTAGGGTAGTTAATCCTTTTGAGTATTTGTACTAGTTAATCAAACTTAAAACCTCAGCTGTACCAGCCACAGCCTTTGCCAGAAAAACAGCACATAAACCTGGCTGTTGCAGGAACACATCCTCCAAAGCATGATGGCCCCAGCTCTAGCTCATATATAGGCCTTCTTCCAGGGCCTAAAAACACATGAAGGGCCATGTCCGCAGGGTCTTCATTTCAGGAGTTACATCACTGGACAGAGTCAAAGAGTCAGGGTTATGCACATAGGCACTTGTAACTGTTCCAGTCAATCCATTGTGCCTACACAGAGCTCCTCGTAATGTTATTTCTACTCTGAGAGGTAATCAGTTGTGCGAATGGAAATAAGGAACTTTCTTCTGACTGCATCTGATGAAGTGAACTGTAGCTCACGAAAGCTTATGCTCAAATAAATTGGTTAGTCTCTAAGGTGCCACAAGTCGTCCTTTTCTTTTTGCGGATACAGACTAACACGGCTGCTACTCTGAAACCTTTCTTCTGACTGTAGCTAAAATACAGGTACATGTTTTTGCTGGTTTTGCAGCTTGTGTATGGGTCCCTTTATGGGACGGAAGTGGAATTATACCAGCTGTCAGTAGCCAAGGAAGAATTACATTTACGTACATATTTTAAATAGTTAAATACATAGTAGATGTAAAATAGTTTCCATCTAGCCAGTTCATTTTTTTTCCTGACAGCTCTAGTTTTAAGGTGTTAAATGTTAACAGAAAATCAGTGAAACTCTGTTTATTTCATAAAGGCCTGTGAGGTTATTTTTTAATTTTACATTTTTATCATCGTTATTTTCCATTGCTGTAGAATTTTATGTCACCTCATGAAGCTGTAATTCTCTGAATCCTGACGTTTACTATTTAGGCAGGCTCCTGGCTACTAACTACTCTGTCACTGTTGAATATGGTGGGGTTTCTTTGCCATTAATTCTACTTCTTTATTTTTAAGCAACGAATGTTGTCAAGACAAGAAGAACTTAAAGAACGAGCAAGAGTTCTTCTTGAGCAAGCAAGAAGAGATGCAGCTTTAAAAGCAGGGAATAAACAGATAACCAGTATGATCACCCCAGCCCATGCTAAGCAGCTGAGCGATGTAAGCAGTGTTGGCCGTCATGGCAGTTAACATAAGAAAATATTTTAATTCATCTTACACATTTATATTTTAATTGGTTCAGTAAGCTAATTAATTTTTGTTTGGTCAAAATGTAACTTCTGTGGGGGGGCAAGTGCCCACAGAGAATACTTTTTCCACAGTGAATGTCCCAATCCTTCAAGGTGCTTTGTACCATCAGCTCCTACTAGCACCTGACTCTCCCTCTACTGAAGCCAATGGAAAAGGCCCATAGACTTCATTGGAAGTGCTCTGAGCATCTTATAGGATTGACACCATTGTTTTTAAATATTAAGTCACTAGTGGGATGAAAAGCAAAACTACCTGTTAAATTATAGCATGGCGTGTTATGCTGTTTTTACTGGTGTTCTTTTATCATAAGAAGGAATTATGTTGGTGACATTGGAAAGTGTAGCTCTGCAAACTAGGTTCAGTGTGGAGGCAGCTGCAGGGATCTGTTGCCCCACCAGTGACCTCGGTGGTGACCTGGAGGGGACCATTCTCTCTGAAGATTAAAGCTAACTTAATTTTTATGCAAATCTTTTCAAAGCAGAGATTGCCTGTTGTGTCAGATTATGTGCAGTAATTTTGTGATTCTAGCCATTGTGTATTAGAGACTGAACTGATACCACAGGACTTGTTTCACTAAGAACTTCACTCTGACTAAATTCTGATGACTATGATAAAGATTTCGAATCATTCACTGATTCACATCATTAATAGTCTGGTCCTCTAGGGTCAAATTCTGCCTTTTGATTTGAGTGAGATTTCACAGACATAAGTAAATTTAGAATTTGGCAAATTTTATTCTCTGAGCCGTCCTGATTCTGCAGTTATAAGTATTTTTTTCTTGGAAAATGTTTATTTCTTCCCAAAAAAACTAGACTTTTTTTTTTTACTAATTTTTTCTTTGAAGCGAAAAAAAAGCTTGAGCCCCATTTACACGGTGAGAAGATGTGAGAGTTTTGTGTCTGATTTTTTTTTATTTTTTTGCAAATGAGTTTAAAGTATTGAATGTTACTAGAAATTTCACCTTCATTTAAAAAAATAGGTTTTCTCAATAGATCAGACTGCATTATAGAAAAGGCAGCTCAGGTAGTGATGCCTAGTTAAGGTTGCTTGACGCTTTTTATTGTAATACCATGTTTTCAGTTCCATATAAAGTTTCCAAACTTTAATCATTCAGGCTGAAATTTTCCATGACAGGTGCCTATATATATATTTTTTTTTTTGATAAATTTCGGGGGGGGGACAGTTTAGCTGTTTCTCAGAACAAGGCGAAGGGAAAATATGTTGTTTTGTCCATGTTAAAAAATTCTTACAACCATTTCATTGAGAAGTTCTAGCCCTGGACCAGGAATTTGAAATTTCATAGGAAGGTTACACTGGTATCAGGGGTGCTTTTGGCCATCCCCATAAAAATCTGCCCAAATATGGACAAGTTATGAAACTCTGAGAATATCAGTTCACACATGTTCAGGAGAGACTTTGCTAGAGTTTGGCAGCTAAATTCTGTGAAGATTCCATCTGTACAGAGCATGCTTAAACTTGGGACTGCAGGGGCTTAGAAGGACTTTCTGGGAATGTCTACTGTGCAATAAAAGACCCGCGGCATGTCCACAGCTGGCTCAGGTCAGCTGACTCGGGTTCACGGGGCTCAAGCTGTGGGGCTAAAAATTGTGTAAATGTTGAGGCTCGGGCTGGAGCCCAGGCTCAGGGACTCTGCCCCACTCATGGGGTTGCAGAGCCCAGGTTCCAGCCTGAGCCCCAACATCTACACCACAATTAAGCAGCCTCATAGCCTGAGCCCCACAAGACCAAGTCAGCTGACAGGGGACAGCTGCAGGTGTTTACTTGCAGTGTAGGCATATCCTTTATGCAATTGCACCTCCTGCTAATCAGGGGCCACTGTGCACATGTCACAGGAACTGAAAGCTGGAATATTGTCTCACCTGTGCTCTCAGTGCTCCTTCTAGTAGGTAGCAAAGAGGAGGAAAAGGAGGAAGCCACCCCACTTGATTTCAGAGAGTACAGGAGTCAGGGCTGGGTGAGTGACGAGCGTCAAGACTGGGGTATGGAGCAAGGGGAAAGTGGGGAACTCTGCCTGGAGACATAAAGCAAAGAGGGATTGGAAACAGGACCCACAGCCAAAGAGCCACCCCTCTGTTGAGCTTCCTCTTCATCATCTGGTGGATGGCCTTCTTGGTCAGTGCCAGGAGGAGGTTGATGAGGTGGACTTGCGATGGAGCTACAGATGTGGTATGCGAAAACAAGCAGGGGTGGGGAAAAGTGCAGCCAAAACCTCAGCAGGAGGTTATGGAGGAGTCAGAAGATGGGCTGCAGCCTGACACACACTATGCAGATGTGCAGCAGGTTTCCCTCTGACTGCAAAAGAAGCAAGTGTTAGGAGAGTCCATGCACCACATCCATCACGCTCCCATGCACACAGCTCCGAGAAGGAACTGCCAACTGATATCCCTGGCAGGCTGTGGGACTATGATGGAAAATAGGCTGTCCCACAAGGGTGAGGAAGTGGGTGGTATGGAGCACAAGCATGTAGAGATGTTCACAGTGTGCGATTTGGAGATGGACTGGCTAGAAGGCATCCATCCCACTCAGGTGATACATATGGGGCAGCTGGGGAGGCTCATGGGGCAGAGGCCCGATGATCCAGAGGGCCAGAGGTGGGACAAGCTCAATAAAAGTGAGAGAAGCAGGGGGCAAGGCTGCTCTCACTTCCTAGAGCATATGATGGGGGATGTATAGGGTGAGCAATACTTGATCTGGCCAGTTACCACAGGGTCCACCCAGTCCTTCTGACCATAGTCCAGGAGGTCTCAGACTCTGGTGACACCATTCTCGAGCATACAAAGGGGAACTCCACCACATGCACATGAAGGTGTGGGTTGTGTAGCAGGGCTACAGTGAGGAACTATTTCCCCTCAGTGGCTGCTATGGACCTGGTCACTGAAACTAGCTTCCAGTTCCTGAGGAGGTCCTGGTAAAAGACTGGTAGCTCGGGATACTCTCGGGGAAGACTTCTTGGATGGAGATAAAAGCTATCTTCTATTCATAACGGAATCCTGGGCAGCTCTGGAAGGTGTGTACTTGTGATTACTGGGGGATGGTACTAAAGGCCACCCCCTCAACCAAGAAGGGAGGAGCCATTAAACCCAGTCCATAAGAGAATATTGAGGACAACAAATGAAAAAAACGGATGGGAGTGAATGTTAAAAGTTAAAGATCAGGGTTCCAGAGGGTGATACTTAACAGAGAACCCAGGACAAGACCTACTGCTCTTCAAAGGTGTCTTAGGGGTCAGTGAACATCGCCCAGAGGAACTCTTCCTGGAGGTGTGACCATGTGAGGGACCCCAGAAGTAGGCCCTACAGTCACCGAGCGTCCCACCTCCAACCCCCACCACCATCCAGCTTCCTCCTCCTGGTATAGTGGATGGCCATTTTGGCCAGCACCAGGGAAAAGGTTGACAAGGAGGTCCTGTAACTTTGTGGGGCCACAGATGGGCTGTGCATAGATCAAGAGGTATGGGGGAAAAGTGCATCCAGAACCACAGCAAGAGGTTCTAGAGGAGTTGGAAGAGGGGCTGCAGCCTGACGCACTCCACATAGATGTGTGCCAGGGTCTCACTCTCACCACAGAAAGGACAGGAGTCAGGGGAGTTTGTGTGCTGTACTAGAAACACAACTGTGCTTAGAGCTCCATGGAGATGCTACCAGCTGATATCCCTGGCAGGCTGTGGAACCAGAGTGGAGTACTGACTGGGCCACCAGGTGGCAGCTGGTCCCGCCAGTTGGTGTCAGGGCATGACACAGGGGCGAGGAAGTGGATGGTAGGAAGCCTGAGCACGTACAGATGTTCTCTGGGTACGGTTTGGAGGTAGGCCGGCTGGATGGCATTCAGCCGGCTGAAGTAGCATGTCGGGGAGGCTTGAGGGGCAGGAGCCTGATGACAAATTCCAGAGGGCGGGGTGAGGGATGGGCAGGGAGCACTCTCCCACAGGACCCGCTCAAAGAAAGCAAGAGAAGCAAGAAGAAAGGCTGCCCTTACCTCCTAGCGCACATGACAGGGGGACATGCAGGGTGGGCAGCCCCATCTGCTGGTTCAGTGCCACGGGTCCATCTGATCATGGTCCAGGAGGTCTCTGAGTGTGGTGGTACAGCCAGAGCCAACTTCCAGCACATGCAGGGGGACTCCACCACCTGCACCCTAAGGTGTGGATTGTCTAGCACGTGTTCTGCTAGGAGGTCCTTCCCCTCAGTGGCCACTATGGACCTGGTCACTGAAACTAGCTTCCAGATCCTTGAGGAGATCTTGGTAAAAGACCATCAGCTCAGAGAAGTCTCGGGGGAGTCCTCTTGGATGGAGGTAAAAGAGCTATCTGATGGTCATATTGGAGCTCTAAGAGCGTCTGGAAGGTGTGTATTGAATGAAGTAAGGGACGGACTGCTGAAAGAAAAAGGATGATCTCATGATTAAGGCAGATGAATGCTGCCTTGCGAATTGGTTTCTGTCCCTGCTTCTGTCACAGAGTTCCTGTAGAACTCTGGGCAATCACTTAAAGCAAACTTTTCATAGGTGGTCACTAGTTGTGTTTTTCTCATTTTCTGGGTGCCTGACTTTAAACGCCTGGGGTCTGATTTCCAGAAGTTCTGAGCACTCACTATTGCAGCTGAAGTCAATGGGAGATGTGCTGAAAACATACAAAGTGCTAGATCATGCTGTGTGCTCAGAAAGATCAGGTGAAAGGCACTTCAAACTGGTCACCCATATCTAAGGCACACTTTTAACTTTACTTTCTCACTGCCTCAGTTCCTCATCTGTAAAATGGGGATAATAGCACCCCCTTATCTCACAGTGGTGTTCTGAAGATAATTAAAGTTTGTGAAGCACTCAAAGGCTATACTGATGAGCATCATAGAAAAGGCTATGAGGAAATGTGTAATTCTGCATTCAGAGCAGTGTATTATAGTGCAGTAAAATAAGGCCTAGGGCCACACATAGAACAATGATGATAAAATGAATATTAAATAGCTGCTTATTCAGTGAGCACTGTCCATCCTGCTTCCTGAATGAGACGGGACCTGTGGAAAATAATAGTGTGTGATCATGTAATTAAAGACAGTATCATAATGCATACTAAAGAGGCTGAATTAAGGTTGCATAAGAAAACTTTGTTATGGGATTTTCTAGCCTTTGAGTGCTTGGCTTTGTAATCTTAACATGGTTTTAATGTGGTGTTTGTACATTGTGTGTGTGTGCGCACGCACCCCCAAATACATAAATTGAATTATTCTGCAATAGTGCGTGAATTATTCTGCAATAGTGCCACTGATTTCCACAGGTACAGGACAGGGTGGGCCTGTGGCTGCCTGGCAAGAGTGGGAGAGACGTTTGCGGGGGGGAGGGATAGCTCAAGGGTTTGAGCACTGGCCTGCTAAACCCAGGGTTGTGAGTTCAATCCTTGAGGGGGCCATTTAGGGATCTGGGGCAAAAATTGGGGATTGGTCCTGCTTTGAGCAGGGGGTTGGACTAGATGGCCTCCTGAGGTCCCTTCCAACCTTGATATTCTATGATTCTGTGATTCTATAAGGTAAGGTATATTCATGTATTTGCAAGATCAGCAGGTGACTTCTGGAAGGGCAGAGTTTCTCTCTTTCTCTAACCCATTTGTTGCGTGCCAATAGCCAGGCATCCAGTTCTATTTTAGTGGTGGTACACTGATTTACACTGGGCCATACCCCATTACTTCATTAGCTTCCTGAAAAAATGCTTTGGATAGCACAGATTATTTTTTCTCTGATAGCTGCAGTTTTTTGCAGTTCATTAATACTAGCGGTAAGGAAGAACTTTCAGCCAGGCATCTTCGGTTTTATATTGACTGGAATGTTAGGTGTCCAAATTCCAATTGCATGGAGTAAAATCCAGTTTCTAATCAAACTCCTACTCAGTTCGTGCTTTGGAGTTGGATTGGGCCCTTTATTGCTGATTTTCAGGAAAAGAAGAGGAAAAAATGTGGTTACAAAATACTTCATGGCTAGTTTTCAGAACTGGCTAGTGATTTGAGGGACCACAATTTTTGGGAGCCCAAACTGAGACAGATAAAAGGGACCTGATTTTTCATATGGCTGGTGCTCGTTTTTTTCTGAAAATCAGTCTCCTTGAAGGTGGCGCAAGTTGGGCACCCACAGTCTTTAGTCACTTTTGGAAAATCTTGGTCCACGTACTTTATTTTAATATTTGTAGTTTCCATCTCAGCACTATAAGTGGCATTTTTAAAAGTAAACAAATGAGTACTATGTGTGTACCTATGGCACACTTGATCTTAACAAAAAAGGGAGAATTGCCAAGTCCATTCAGTGGTCATAAACTAATATCATTTGCATTACTCCTGTTAAGTATTTGCTGTTCTGATTTGGTTTGATTGAAGTCCTTTTTAAAGAAAAGGATCACAGAATAACAGAGTTGGAAGGGACCTCAAGAGATCATCTAGTCCTACCCCCTGCTCAAAGCAGGACCAATCCCCAGATCCATAAATGGCCCCCTTAAGGATTGAACTCACAATCCTGGGTTTAGCAGGCCAATGCTCAAACAACTGAGCTATCCCTCCTCCTAGTTCTCCATTATGCATGAAGTAAATACATCAGACCCTTTTCACTCACCAAACCTTTCCCTTCCCAAGGTGGAGCCAGAATTGTGCTATTTACTTCAGTAGCCATGTTGTTGTCCTGGCTGACCATTCCTTGTTTTGTGGACTCCATTGTCACTTTTTACTGGCTGCTAACTGACCTCTCCTGAAGCACTGGCTGTTTTCTCTTAACTTTCTGAACTTTCTTGGCTTTTCTCCTCTCTTCCCTGGATCTCTCCCCTCTTTAATATCTGTCCATCCTTATAGATTAGCATTACGCTCACGTCACTGTTCTTCCTTGCTTTATTCAAAACTTGTTTTGCTGGCATACTTGGAGACACCAAGAGAGAAAAGTTGTGACTGAATTTGTTTATCTATCTTTTAGCTCCTCCCCTTTCTCTCACTTTCTTACTACTCGTGTTTGACATTCAGTCCTCTTCACCTTCCTTTACTATGTGTCTTCTTGCTCCTTTCCCCTCTTTTTTGTTTATCTTCTACTCCTACCTGTCCTGTCCCTCTCAACTCCCCTACCTCTTCTCCATGACTCCTTCTATCCAGTGCCTCCTTTCTTTATTGTTTTGTGCCTTGATTCCCTTTCCTTTCCCCTTGTCTGCTCTGCCCCTTCTTTTCCCATTGTTTTTCCTACCTGTCCAGGTTCTATCATTTTCTGCCTGTTTTCCCTACTCTTACTCTATCACTCCATCTCATTTTCACCCTCTCATTCCCCTATCTCCATCCGCTAGCAGTGTGGGAGCACTGCTTTCACTGCTGGGCCTGTCCATTCAGTGCCTCTAATAGTCATGCATTAGGCAAAACAAGGAGTATTCCTGTGTTTGGAATCCTTTCTCCATTCTGCCTAGGAGCCAGTCAGAGGAAGACGTGACCGCATCAATCAGAGGGACTGAGAAAGTGGACTCACAGTGTGGGAGCAAGGGACAAGAAGAGCATGTGCCATAGGTGAATGTTGGGGATTGACAGCAATATTATGCTCCTCAAAACTGGTGCAGCATTTCGGAGACCAGTGGGGTGGATTTCAGAGCCATGTGATCACAGGTGCTAATTTTATTGAAAGAAGCACAGAAGTTGACTGGATAGTCCCTATCATATCACATTCATCTAAGGGTTTTATAATTCTGGTTTTAATTATCATTTCAACCAGCTTACCTGATACTGATATCAGGCTCACTGGTCTGTAATTCCCAGGACCAACCCAATGCCTTTTCAAAGATAGGGACAATATCTGCTTCTTCCCGGTCTTCTGGCATAGTGGTGGATTTGAGTGAGAGATTGCACTATTTTGTTAGCAACTCTGCCACTTTGTTCAAAGGAGTATAAGGGAGTTAGGTGCATGACCACTTCTGGCTCCTTTAAAAATCCCACCCTTCATTCTTAAACCCCTTCAGAAGTCTTGAATATGTTTCATCTGGGCCCAGTCACTTGCTGTGCTTCAATTTGTCAATTTGTTCTAGGTCCATCTCTCTTGACTCTGCAGTCTGTGTAAGTACCTCATGTTTAATATCTGCAAAGAGTTGATCCAGTGTACATATCTCCCCGAAATTCTCTGTGGTGAACACTGAATCAGAGATATCATTTAGATTCTCCACATTGTCCTTCGCTCTCTGGCAGTCCAACAGACTCACCAGTTCTCTCACAGGAGTCTTATTATTGATGGACTTACACAATTTCTTGTTGTTTATTTTTCTGCCTGGCTATTTGCTCTTCAAATTCTTCCTCAATTTCCGTTATAAAGATGACCTGCTGTAGTTTATATTCTTTTCTATTAGCTTTACTGATCTGAATTTCCTTTTTCTAAAGGGTACCTGTTTGGTTTTAGTGACATCTTTGGCCTTGCTATTTAGCTATGTTTTTGCCTCTTGTTTCTTTTTTAGGAATATGCATTCATTCTGTGACTCTGTTATAGGATACTTGCATTGCTTCCATGCTGAGTCTAAGGATTTGAATTTCCTCATTTTAACCAGTAGGCCCTTTTTGACTGGCTTACACATTTTAATTTAACTCTTCTTTTCTCAAGTTTAATGTAATAGTGCTAGGTTTTGGCATAACTCCTCCACCCAGAGATTACTGAATTTAGTTATGTTGTGGTTATCGTTAGCAGCTGGTACTTGGGTGAAATGTCTTTAGTAATTTGTTAGTCTCTAAGGTGCCACAAGTCCTCCTTTTCTTTTTGCGGATACAGACTAACATGGCTGCTACTCTGAAACCTGTCTTGAAAGGGAGACTTGAAGTAGGTAGGTGGGGAGACTGGGATGATGAACTGGTGGGAAGAGACAAAACTGGCACAGGGATGAACTGGAGGGGACGCAGGCAAGAGAGGACAGTGTTGAGAGGAAGAGGAGCAGAAAGTCTGTACCCAGTGGAGAAGAGTCCCCTACAAAACCTGGAATAGAACTCACGATTCTTAAGTCAATATTTCTCTGGTATCAGCAAATATCTTTGAAACCTACTGGCAAAGTATGACACATCCCTCTCTATTGCTGGTTCACATACCAAATGGCAACCTACTACTGCTATCGGTTATTCTGTTACCTCAAGTGCAAAGGTCTGTGCTGTGGAACTAACTGTTACAGCCCAGCTAATGATCCACCTGGGTAACAGTATGATTACACCAGATGGAATTTAAAAAAAAAAGGAAATCTAATTTAAAAAAGACAGTCACAAAAATACGTTAAAAGAACATTAAGGTTGCAAAGTCAAGTACTCAAAAGATAGGAAATGCCAGAATTAAGATTTCCTGTGAAGCCTTAATTTTTAATCCCTTTGTGCATATGCATTATCATACAATCTTTAATTACATTATTACATACTGTTTTTCCCTCAGGACCCATGCTTCATTCAGTGCCCAAGATGGACCTGCTCTGGGTATGAATACAGGTTGTGTAGTACAGGATGCTCTTGCCTGAAGGACCCTACCTCATTTGTGATAGAAGTCAGGTGGTGTGTAGTGAATGAGGTGGGAGATTGCAAGTGTCATGGTCAAGGCCGTGGAATACCACCAGGAGAAGTGAATTCTATCCCTGCCTTTGCCATAGAGTTCTTGCATGATGCTGGGCAAGTCACTTAAATAAAACTTTCCGCAGGTGGTCACTAATTCTGTGTTCTTAATTTTCTGGGGACCCAATTTGAGACTGGAGTCTGATTTGCAGAATTGCTGAGCACTCGCAGGTACCATTGAGCCATGCTTCGAGTATATAAAGTACTAGATAATGCTAAGTGCTCTAAAACGTCAGGCAATAGGCATATCAACCTGGGCACCCAAAATTAGTGTACACTTTTGACTTGACTTGCTCTGTGCCTCAACTTCCTGTCTGTAAAATGGGAAGAATATCACCTCGCCTCAGAAGTATGTTGTGAAAATAAATTCATTAATGTTTGTGAAACACTCACATACTATAGTGCTATAGAAAAGCCCATGAGGAAATGAATAATTCTGTAGTCAGAGCACAGTTTATATGTAGTATGTAATAAATAAGGCCCGGGGCCATACATTAAACAATGAGGGTCAAATGAAATGTTGAATAGCTTCTCATTCAGTGAGCACTGTCCATCTTGTGCACTGAATGAGGCAGGGGTCCTTTGGAAAACATAGTGTGTGATCATGCAATTAAAGACTGTATCATCATGCGTATACACAAAGGGCTGAATTAAGGTTAAGGTCAACCTCAGTTCTGACATTTCCAACTTCTGGCTTTGCAGCCTTAACATTCGTTTTGTGTATATGTGTGTTAGTTATATAGACTACCTAGTGGAATGTAGTCAGTATCATGGATTTCAGGAAAAAATTAGGCTTGTCTGCATTGATCTGGGGAAGTGCTCCCCATAAAGGATGGCAACCTATTACTGGTTTCAGTTACTCTGTTAGCTCAAGTGGCAAAGTTTTGTTCTGTGGAATTAAATGCAGATCCAGTTGCAGGATTGCACCCTTAGTGTAGATTTGGCCAAGGGTGGTCCAGTGGCTAGGGCAGGGGTGGGCAAACTTTTTGGGCCGAGGGCCACATCTGGGTGGGGAAATTGTATGCAGGGCCAGAGCAGGGGGTTGGGGTGCAGGAGGGAGTGCAGGATGTGGGAGGGGCTGCAGTGTGCAGGAACAGGCTTAGGGCAAGGGATTGGGGCAGAGGTGGGGTGCGGGGTGAATGAGGGGGCTCAGGGAAGGGGGTTGGGGAGCAGGAGGGGTGTGGGGTGCAACAGGGGGTCAGGGCAGGGGGTTTGGGTGCAGGGTGCCGCAGGGGGCTCAGGGAAGGCGGTTGGGGTGCACAGGGGTGCAGGGTGCAGCGGGGGCTCAGGGCAGGGAGTTGGGGTGCAAGGTGCAGGCAGGGGGCTTAGGGCAGGGAGTTGGGGGGTGGGGTGCAGGAAGGGTTCGGGCTCTGGCCCGATGCCGCTTACCTAAAGTGACTCTGGGGTGGCAGCAGTGCGCACTGAGCCTGCATGCCTGCCCTGGCCCCACACCACGCTGCTCCAGGAAGCAGCCGGAACCACGTTCCTGCGCCGCCCCTGTGGGAGGGCGGGGGCATAGGGCTCCGTGTGCTGCCCTTGCCACACCTCCAGGTACCTCCCCCGAAGCTCCCATTGGCCGCGGTTCCCCGTTCCTGGCCAATGGGAGCTGCGGGGGGCGGTTCCTGGAGGCAAGGGCAACGCACAGCGCCCTCCCCCACACACACCTTTCCGGGCCGCAGGGACGTGGTGCCAGCCGCTTCTGAGAGCGGTGCGGGGTCTGCGGCACCACAGGAGCAATCCCGCGGCTGGCTGGATCCGGCCCACGGGCAGTAGTTTGCCCACCCCTGGGCTAGGGTCTAGCTTAAGACTTAGGAGACTTAGGTTCAAGTCCCTGCTTCACCACAGACTTCCTGTGTGACATTAGGTAATTCACTTAGTCTCTCTGTGCTGCCCTTGCTACACCTCCAGGTACCTCCCCCGAAGCTCCCATTGGCTGCGGTTACCCGTTCCCGGCCAATGGGAGCTGCAGGGGGCGGTGCCTGGAGGCAAGGGATGTCGTATATAAACACCTAAGATAGAAAGACAGATAAATAGACTCTAAAGGATTGGTTTCAGAGATGGATCCCTGTAGTACTGACGTTTAAACAGTTGTTGAAAGCATAATTACTATATACTATCTAAAGAGATACTTAATATTTTAGTTGTTAATATTACCATTTGTTATTTACCCAAGCTGAGTGAGAAATATAAGATGTTAATTATATATTTTTAAAGACAGAGATTTGGGGAAGAATATTCAGATTTTTCTTTACCGGAACATACATAAATAACGTGGCTCACAAAATAGCTGTTACTCACTAAATACAATATTTGCATGTTTGGAGGTAGGAGGAGAGAGATGCTAAGAGATCAATTCTTTCTGCTCAGAATACTTCTTTTTATTACTCTGTTGCTCAGAGAACTTGTTGCAGCTGTATCTAATTGCTATTTAATAAGCTCTTTCTACTTTAGGTATCAGTCTGTTTTTCCCATTACTTTTCATTTTCATAAATATTTCATAAATATTTCATAATTTTCATATATTTCATAAATATACTTTTTTTTAGCATACACAGTGAAAATGAAAATCATTTCAGAAAAACATCATAAACTAACAAAATCTGGTTAGGTATTTATAACTTCATAGGGAAATCAATTTGTATAAGTTTATTTAAATTTTGACAGCATACATTTGCACAGATACTGGATATTCCATCAGCAATTAAATAAACATAAGGTTTTTTTAAATATTCAAAGCCTTTTTTTAAACAGTTTCATTTATTGTTTGAATCCTACAATAATCTCCCCTCCCAAATAAGCCACTTTCCATGCTGCTGCAATAGATGACCAAAAGTACACCACAGACAGCATGGACAAGGCTTGATACAGGATGAAATTTACAGTAGACAGTGCAAAATAATACATTCATTTCACTGAAAGCCTCTTTAAATAGAACTTGCCATTATAAGTGTTCTTTCCTCAAAACATTATTTTTAACAAATTCTTGAAAATTACTTCCATTGATGTTTTTGATGTAAACTAAAAACTAAAATCCCTAGTTATACAGCATTAAGAAAGGCATTTAGGTCATCAATGGAATTTTCTGTGGCCTTCCTAGATAGCTATTAAATGCCTGTGATTAAGATCCAAAGAAATGCTACCAAGTCATTCCTATGATTTCTTTATGAGAAAACCAAGGTAGGAAAGCTATTGTTTTGCCAATTAAACCTATGACAGATACTTTTTTATTGAAGGGTGGAACTTTACAGAAAGCAACCTTGGTCTTTTAATGTTAATTGGAAAATATTGATTGAAAAAAAGACTAGCCTGTCATGCTGATAATTGTGACCAGACTTAGATATGATCACTAGATCTTCTTGAGATTACAAAAGAAGCAGTTACTATCTAATTGGTAAAAAGATTGAACATTATTTTGGTAATCCCTGAGTGTTGGTAACTTATTCCCTGTTATTCATTTATATGTCTTTTATGTGTGCCACTATAAAACTGCTGAATATGGTTTAAGCTGATAAGACTATGCCATATGATAGTTAAATGTCATGAGTATGGCAAGTTTCATAGCTATTTTAACCATACACTCTTCCTTAAATGAAGACTAGACCAACTGACTGAACACGTCAATAAACAACCAACCTGATATTTACTTCTTCGTAATGAAACACTAAGTTCTGTATAGTCCCATCCAGTTTCATTGATGGCGAAAACAAACAAATTGTTTTATTTCACGTTCCTAAATACATTAAAGATAAAAATGGTCAGTGACTATCCTGAAGAAGGTTCTAAATCTTTTGACAATATATTTGATCATTTAGCTATTTTTCTTATTGTGAAGTTATAGTATTTCACTATACAAGGGCTGACCACATATGACTCCCATATATGATTATAGAAGGGAGCGGAAAGCAAACTGTTCCCCTTGCTGTGTAATTTAGTCTCATTCACAGGTAGAATTAATATGTACTGTCAGTTTCACATCAGCAAGACATTTGATCTGTATAATGTATCTCTTGATCATGCAAGACAAATGTTTATATGGTTCCAGTTTTAGATACCAATGGACCAGATTCTCAGCTGGTGTAAATCAGCATATCTCTATTAATTTCAGTGGAGCGATGCTGATTTACACCAGTTGAGAATCTGGCCCAAATGCCTGTATGCAATTGTTTATTTTTGTCAACTGTTGCGTATACAGTTTATTGATTGTGACTAAATATAAGTTGCATCGACCACCAAACTGCACAAAAAATACATTATCAACAATCAGCCTGTCCTTAGGTCACATGAAAAACATTGGGTTAGTTAAACAACCTAAATGCTTTCTGATTGCCTGGCCATAAATATTAGCAATAAAAATATATCTCTATTTCAGAGAGATACTTTTGTGAAATAAGCTAGGCCTAGATTTCTTAGCTTCTGGAATTCACTTTTTATACTGCTGTTAATGACTGTGGATGTTTTCTGTATAGATGTTCAGTGCATGCTGTTGTGAATCCCAGGATGATATCACCATTACTAAGAGCTGTATTTTGCATTGCCTATTCTGTTATTGCTCAGCATGCACAAGGGTAAAGTTAAAATCTTTATTCATTTCATTTTAAAATGTTTCTTTTGTTCTCCTTATCATGTTCTGGCTTTCCCAAGGATATATGCCTTGAACAAAAAGTCACATGTGCATTACTAATTGTGTGCCATTGTATTTACAGTTCCTAGTGGTGGCACTGTGAAGCTACTAATTCTTTTGCTTCACTTGATGTAAAATAATCTGAGTGTCTTTGATAGCAGTGAAACAGTATTAATTGTTTTGTACATTTCTTGGTCACTCTTCTTAGGTGGTCTTCATAATCTATTAGAACTTTCAGCCAGATTTTTGTAATGTCATGCCTCCAGCAGTGATTAAATTGGTAATTAATGAACAGTCTTTGGCAACGTAAACCACATCCCGTTAATTTTCTCTTTTGAGTTTTTAGAAGTTGTCGTGTCTGTCAGAAAGCATTGCGCCACCTTGCTACGGCCCCTTGGCATGAAACCACAACGGCTTGATTTTTGCAGCCATTAGTAGATCAGAGCTGTAATTTCACAGTATTTTGGTCAGGGTAATTATAGTACCAAGTACTGAGTAGAGTTGGGAATTCACACAAGAAGTCCAGAAATACCAGGTGAGCTTCCTTGTGTTCACTGGGACGTTATGATTAGTTTAATTGGGCTTTGTTTGATTTTAGCCGCACAGACTCTTTGTGCCACGGCAGTGCAGTGACTTTCCACTTTAGTGTTTCTGACCTGCACTGACAGGAACTAGTGCAAAAATGAGCCCTTTGAAGTGGGGCTCTTCGAAAAAGGCAACTAAAAAAGGAAAAGCTAGTGTAAATAGTTAACTTTAACAATCCTCTAAAAATCTACCTAATGCTTTGTGTTTTACTGTTAGTGTGAGTCATGTTCTTCTGTTTAATCCTGGATGAATAATGATATTTCCCTTAAATACCATTTAGGTGTTTAGGAAATATCTGCATTTTAAAATCAAATCTTCCTGAATAACTGGCTTTTGGATAGTACATATTGTTTCCTCTTTTCCACCTGCCATCACTGACGTAGTCTCGTATCAAAGATACTGAAAATCAGCTCTTCAAACAAACCTCAGTAAATGCATTAATAAGAGTGCACCTTCACTGAGTGTTTTCACGCTGTCATAAAGTAGTAGGTAAAGGCATTCATACTTCACTAATAACTATAGGTGTAGGAGCCTTCAGCAGTACAATGTGCACATTAAAGTTTAAGTAGTCACTTGCCTGTTGGCTTCTGAATGAAAGGACTGTCACTGGTCACTTCTCCTGGAAGCCTTAATGAAACCAAATAGTTTGCTACGAGTTTGGGCCTAACCATCGGGGTGTTTCATGCAGTCTTGTCAGTTGATGTTCATGAATTGACTTGAACAGAGATCAAAGTGTTTCTCAAAATGGAGAATCTGTGAGAGAGACAGCTCCTTCAATTGCACCACAAGAGCTAATCAAGCCATCAGTTCTTTATGCACTCTACGTGCCTTTAGAATTGAATACCCAACAGTTTGTCAGTACAAATTGAAATTCTGATTTTATGCTTTTTCCCCTCACCCTGCTCCAAATAAAATCAGTAAAAATATGCAATTCCTTTTTTTATAGTTTGATTTTGATAAGAGCTTTACAATTTAATACAAAAGCTATATTTAGCACTGCTGATTAAATATTTTAGATTAGAAAAAAAGTTAAGGTAAAGGAGTCAGCAGCCATTGCAGAT